>NC_133978.1:7620000-17475000 GCF_047716275.1 Strix uralensis | reverse complement strand
CTAATACTTTTTTAGATATGTTTCAATTTTTGGTTTGACAATTGCTATGTTCAGAAAGACTTTCTCAGACTACAATGCTTACTCTGACTTATTAGAATTTATCAGAGCTGATATCCAAGCTGTGCTGCACAGCACGATATGGACATTTTGATATTCTGACCCCATCTCTGAATTATGACATTTGATTCCTGATAGATTCCATTTACTTCCAGCAGAGGAAGACTCCACTTTGGCAAAAACAATAAGAAGTTGCTTCTTGTTCACTACCAAAACAGGATAAGTTAACTTCTGAACTTTGAAAATTAGTTCTCCAAAAATGTGAAAGGTACTAATAAGATGGATTTGATGGATAAAAATGCATAGAATATGGGATCTGGTTCATTTATTAAATATTCATAATAACGATTAAGAGAAAGCAGCCTAGTTTTCAGCCCATTCCTCTGCATCAACTTGCCAATATATGTAACAGCAAAAGACATCTGCAAATACAGAAGAAAACGGGCATTCTTTTTAATTGTGTATTAGCATACAAAGTGTATGTAGGATAGAATCTGTTCCAAAGGCTTCCAAAGGAGAGAGAACAATCTAGAGCAAAGAAGTAGTAAAACCCTGTATTATGTATTCATCTGAATAACTCTATGTTAGGAAAGTAAGTTTAAGTTTTCTTCCCAGTTATAGATGGGTAGAAGATGCTACAGATGTACCATCTGATAGATAGAACCTTGTTTTATAATCCTAAAAGAAGGGGTAGGGAGAAATGGAGGCTTTTTTTCACAACTGGTGTTACTGAGCCCAGCTTATTAAAGGTATTTGTTAGCTATGGATCGAGTAGGCCATGTTAGTCTGTTTCTTGGTGAACAGCCATTAACACCTTTACAATTAACACAGACTGAAACCAGAGAATAGATGCTTGGTTTAAGTGAGATCAATCTCTTTACAGTCTACATAAATTAGACCTCCATTTTTAGCGTCTTGTCTGAGATTACCTTCCAGTAAACAGTGTGGTAATTATTTAGTTGTCTTTGAGAATGAAGATGTGAATGAACTCTTAACTAGTTTTGAACATAACCCAGCAAAAATAGTAGTTATATCTAATCTGATATTTTGACATGTGTGACATCAGCATTAAAGCTGAAAATCCACTTGTCAACTATATATATTTTTGTCTTTTTTTGGGGGACAATGCTTCTTCCAAATGAATCTTCCCTGACTAAGTTCAGATGATAATGCCGCTTAGGATGGCTCCAATGGATGCATGATAATCAATGGATTTGGTTCTGTCCCCAAACACCATAGAAGGGTGTTTGGGATCTGTCTTAACAACTGAAATACACACTCCAGATTGTCAATATTAACTCCATAACAAATGTGTTTTTTCTAAGATGTGAAACAGTGAATGAGGGAAGCTAAGATAAGTTTTGTTATCCATATCAGCCAGAGGGCAAAGCTTTGACAGAAGGAAGGAGCAGACAACTGAACTGCAACTGAGGTGGCTGTCAAGATCCCAAAGCTAATTACATATCTCTGTGTGCTAAAATTACTACTTTAAAATTGATTATTTTATCCTGCACTTTTGTCAGGGTACTTGCATTTTTGCAGGTATCAGTTTTTACCATGTCCAAAATAAATTTTGTTCATCATGAACTGGGAACATCTTGGACAGTGAAGACTGAAAATCACTCATTTTTCAAAAAAATTTTAATTTAGTGCTCCATATCTCCCTACCTAAAATCCCCTAAACCATTTTTCTTTTCCTCTATCTCACAAAACCAACTTCTGACAGAAAATCTTGATTCAGATTTGAAAGTTATTTCTTCTCTTAGGAATATTAGGGTTAATTTTTATATAAATATCTTGTTTGTCCACATCAGGAAGTAGAAACCAGTTACCTTTGTGCTGGAAGGAGTTCTTAATTTTAACTGTACTCTGATGGTGTTCTGCTGCAATGTCTCAGTCACTTTTAAAAATCTGGAAAGATATCCTAGTTGTGAAAACGTGGTGGCAACACACGGATACTAGAACAGCTTTTTTCCCAGTCATTGAAAGCCAGACAAAAACATTTGCTTCCCCCTCCCTCTATTTTTGGAATTTTTTTCTCTTTAGTGAGGTGGGACTTTTTTTTCTTCCTACGTATACCATTGGGCAGCTATGTGTGAAGGTAAGAGTGGAAGTGGAACAGGATGCGGTTTCATTGTAGAGCTGCTTTGAGCTGCTTGAGAGGAAATTTCTCTCTACAAACTTCCTCTGATCTTCATTAGCATATGTATCAGGGTGATTCTAACTGCATTGGTTAGATGATTAGGTTGTAGTCTCTTAGAGGTGTTAAGGGTTTAGGGTTTATTTAGTGCTTGTAGATTGATGGCTAATGGGCTTTGTTGGGCTGTTTAAATGGAAGTTTCCCACAATCTGATACTAAAATGGAGGTTTGAGTGAAGCTTTTATCACTCTTTCACCAGTCTCATCAAGAACTTCCCTTTCCTCCCTGGAAATGGAATTTCATGCTGTGTATTTCTAATCCAAGCATTACATCAATCAGCAATCTAGTAGAAGTTTGTGGTTCTGACAAAAAAAAGCATTTCACATGCTGTGAAGTGGTTTCCTAGTCTGGCATTTATGTCTATCCCAGACCCTATGGAAACTACTTAAACTGGAACATGCCTTCGATTTACTATGCTCAACTTTTATAACTTGATATCAGACACGTTTTCACAGCTGGTTCTCAATGCCTTTTTGCAATTAGAGAGATTATATGCAGGATGTGTTTGACAAGTGGGCAGTGTCCAAAGTCCATGTTCCTTGTGTGGCATTAATATGCCAGAGTAAACAAATCAGCAATGAGTGCAATTGCCAACCCCAGCAGAAAGGAATACAAGCTTGTTGTACAGCAGATTTGTGTTGTCAACAAATCTCAGTGCACTTGGCAAAGGAAGTCCGTGCCCATTGGAAAATGAGGCACTAAGAGGTTAATTGTCTTAATATAACAGTCTACAATTACAATCCAGTCTCCTGATTTGAGTAACATTAGACAACATTATCTCTCTTTAAAAAAAAAAAAAAAAGAAAATCAATTACATATGGTAGTCATTTCTTCACAAATAGAAGAAAACACTGTAACCTTAAGACATTTTTGTGAACTTCCCGATTGTTATTTGGACACTGGAACTATGAAAAAAGTGGGTCACTTTGGGAAGTGGTGCTGACATGTAATAAATGCTGATCTGTTTGCTATCGGGACAACACCCTAGCATGCAGGTAGGGAGCATTGCCATAATATCGATACCATATTATACTGAGGTTCTGACTAGATATATGTTCTCTGTAGTACTCTGTGAAAAAATAGTAGTAAGTGTCAATCCTGATGCCAATTCTGTCAAAAAGAAGCCATGTCAATTTTGATTCTTAGCCAAATTCAAATTTTGATAATCACTTCCTACTTGAAATGAGAAGTGCACATTGAGAAGTGGTAGCTGAATTTCATCAATGACCCTGGAATATAGCTAAGACATCAGAGCAAATCTAATCTGCCTTGCTGGTAGGCTAAGAACAATGTTAATAAAGCCATTTTGCAAATATTCTTGAACTGACTTGTTGGTTAAAATTTGATAGTGGAGAAGAAGGATTTCATGACACACACGCTCATGGTATATTGCACATTTTTTGATTTAAAGATGCTTGGTGTTAGTTTTGTTTGATGTTTTAAGAAATTATAATTATGCAGAAAGGCAAATTTTGGAAGATAATGGCTGTTAACTATTATTTCTATAGGTGAAATAGTCATAGATATAAGTCTTATTCAGGATTTAACCACAACTTTGATATTGCAGGACAAGAGTATGTGGCAGTTAAAGGTTAATTTGTTTCTGGTTGATTATTTTTATTTTGTGTTTTGTTCTTTTTTCTTTTCAAAAATGGGGAATTGTGAGAGGGTTTTTTAATCACATAAAACATATTTTGAATGTAGACTCTGGGATTGAACTAAGTTTTTGCATTCTGTGTTTCAGTTCCAGTGTTGACCAGAAGATTTGATGTACTAGTTAATGTACGTAATTCCTAATTCAGTGAGGTGGTCAGCATTCATAATGCCAATGTGAGTTGTAATTTTTTTCAGGATCAGATCACAGATTTATCAGTGCAGTCTCAGTTATAGTAGTTTCAAGAGGAAAAAACCCACAACTTTATAAGAATATTATGAGATTTGTTAAGAGTAGAAGGCAAAGTTTTAGACAACTTTTTCTTTCCCCTTAAGCTTTTAGTAACCCCTACCTCACATACTGACAGAGACATCAGTGCTGTCTGCATTTTTTCTTCAAAAGTTTTATCTCTCTTTCTTTCAGAAGAGTAATTTTTGAGGCAACCATGACAGCTCTGTCATTTCCCTCACACCTCTAAATTTCTTTTTCTGTTGTCAGTCAGCAGACAGCAGTCACAGTATCTTGATGATTGTGATTGATGGCAAAATATATGGAATTGTAAAAAGGGCATTGAACATTATGTCTAAAACAATCATTTTATGCTTTTATTTTTGTAAGTACAATAAGAAGTAAGAAAAGCACCTGTTTACCTGTAGGTCTTACATTTATTTTTTACATTATACAGAACGGTGTAGATAAACCTATAGATGTATCTGTAAATATTTTTTTCAGTCATAAACCTAAGTACTTAAATTTGTTTGCACATTTGCTCCCAGTTCAATATTTATGATATTTTGTAATGTCTTGCTGTTTTTCAAATTTCCTTTTAAATGACTAATTTCCCGTCAAACTCTAGGGCTTAAATGACAAGCAAGGAGCTGAGAGCGATAGCAAAAAGAATCTGAGTCATATTTTCCTTGAAAGAGCTTTGTGTGTTCTTGGAAAGTAAAACACATCATTTATATTGTAAGTAAATAAAACACATATTTGGGAAAGGAGAAATGGCTATTGGGTTTTCATGTCAGCAAAATTTCTATAAGAATCAGATAGAAAGCACCAAAGAAAGCATTTTTTGCCAGTCAGTCCCGTACATGAAATTTATTGCAAATTATTTTTAGAAAAAAAGAAACTAAGCTCTATGAGTTTGAGTGTTATACGATGTCAATTGGATTCTTCCATTTATACAAAGTAATCGGCTATTGAACTTTGAAAATCAGCATATTCTGGTAGCTGGTGTGTGTGCCTGTTAAACAGCAATGTTTGAAGCCAAATAAACATCACTTGCACTCTATTACTACTACATTGTCTATACTGATGGCTATAGTTTTGTTTGTTTACAGGCATCTATATACAGTGTCTATCTTCTACATTTTTTGACAGCTATATGAGGCAAAAGGGCTGTTTTTGCTATGTGTGATCATTAGTTGTGTGAGTGCTCAGTTGTTTGTTTTTTAAATGCTTGGAAGTGGCATACCTATTTAGGCAAATTGTTTAACGTGAATACAGTCATACCATAAAGAAGTAGTCTTGCTTGGTATATAGCTTATTCTGAGCAGGGAACTGATAAAAGTTGTACCCGCAAAAGATCTCTTGCTGATACAAGCTGCATGTCCAGAAGGAATTTGATTCTAGGGGTGATATTCTGTCAGCTATACTGGCAAACCCTTTTCTATCTGTGTCATGTATCAAAAGAGCTGTCACGTTACCCACCAGTGTGCAGTAATTATTGAATGTGGGTCCTGTAGAGACTGGTGCTCTGAAGGGAGGCACCTTCTAGATGATGGCTGGTAACAGTTACAGCCTAGGATTTTCAGAGGACTTAGAGATATTTACCTATTCCTTCAGGGATGAGAAGTGAAGATACTGGGGAGAAGCCAGCAGATTCCAGTAAATTTTTTGAAGAATGCTGCTAAGTGAAGGAGTAGAGAGTCATTTTTTCCATTTGGAATAGGTCTTAAAAGTGTCTCTGGCCACAAATTTAAAACATGCTGTAGCGTTATCCAGAAATAACTTGAAAAACTTGTCTTTGCCATTTGTTTGAAATGAACATTGTGCACAGCTTCAACATGGGGCATAGATTCCCTGCCTCTGCTGTAATGGGAATGGGTTGTAGCTGTTACTTTGTCTCTTTGTGGCATAATCTTTCTTGGAGCTTTCTCTCGTTTCAGTCCTTATTCTGGCTGAAAATTGAGTTTGTGAAACTCAAGCTGTGAGGTTAGATAATAGGTTTATCTGCAAGACAATATAAAAGTATGTTCTACTTTTAATAGCACATGTGCATCCCATCTGGGTTGGTCTGGGCTACAACACTGGGGACTGAATTGTGTGTATTGCAGGCTAAAAGATGTGTGGCTCCAGGAAAATCTTACTGTTTTCAGTTTCTTAGCTTGTTTTCTTGGGACCATTTGCAGAAATGCAAAAAAATACCCTCTTCAAAGGACCTTGTCATTTTTATAAACAACTCCCCTATTTCTTGGGAAACTGTGAGATGGCATTTTAGTTCATAATAAAGTAGTCAAATTCAAGAAATACTAACATTACTAGTGACACATATACAGTTGAGGAAAAAAAGTTAATGAATAGATGTGAGTGAAAGGTGAATCACGGAAAGTTCTTTGTCACAAAAATTTCTACAAAGTTGTTTAAAGACTTGAACAGAAGGGTTGGGGGAAAGATTTGTTTTGTATCGCTATTTGATTTTATATTCAAATTGTAGAAATCTGGTTTGATGATCATTTTTTGAACATGGAATCATGGGAAATATTTTGTTTTCCCTGAGAGCCAAGGCGATGTATTTATTTCAAGTTTTATTAAATGAGTTATAAATTTTCCTAGCAATTTACTCATAGCTCAAGTGGTTTAATTTGCATGTGTTGCCTTTTACAATATGCTTTTCGTAATGTTGCAGATGCTTCTTCCCTAGCTTCAGTAAACAACAGGCAGTTGGCCAGGTTTTTGACTGAACGTTTGCCAACTCTGGGAAATATTAGTTAACTCTCTAGTGGCCACTGAATGATATTTAGCTGACTTTATCCAAAAGAATCTGTGAAGATTAAAAATAATATGAAGTAAAAATTAAGATATGAAACCAGTAATTTGCTGGACTAAACACAGGAAAAGAAGTTTCTTTCTGCATTATAATAATTTCAGATTTTCTTTTTTTAACATTTATTTCAAAAATGGCTTGTTTTCAGAAATTTACTTGAAAATTGATGATGATGATAATAAGCATTTCTTCCTTCAGATTACTGAAGATTCTTTAGTCTTGGAGGCACTTGAATACAATGAAGTTTTTACCCCTTGTGTTCCACTCTCTAATTTTGAAAAGCCCACAAGGAAAGTTTTTTCTTCAACACAGTAATCCAGTCCATAGCAAGGATACTTTGCAGGTGGGATGGCAGGTTGTTTCATGAGCGATGGAAGTAACAAAGTCTGGTTTCCGGCAGATTTATGCTCTGGAGTTGACTATTCATTAGAGCTCAGCTCCCATCTCTGTGTCCCCTATGGTGCTTTCAGCTTTCTTACAGGATTCTTACATACTTTTGGGGCTGTCTCTTGAGCAAGTCATGTCATATTCTCTTCTAGTCTGGAGCTATCTGCCTGCTGATTGTTCAACTACTGCTAGTGTAATGTGTGGTGACCAAATTTATGTTTCTTCCTGTTAGTGAGAGATTCAGTAGTGTTTCACTCTCTCTCATTCAGCCTCTCATCATCATGGTATTTCTAAGAATGTAACATGATTTCAGACTTGGTTGAAGTTGGTGAATTTGTCCCAGAGCTATGGTTCAAAAGATGTATGCAAGGATGGTTTATCAGCATGCTTGCATAAGTACATAAGGAAATGAGGCCAATCATAAAAAAGAAATGTCAGACATCTTCAGCATCTTGCATGACGTGTACTTGGAAATAATTACAGGTGGTCCCATGATTAAGTGCTGTCAGTGTAAGTGTGAAAGGACAGGCTGAAGGAATGAGTTGAGTTTGAATTACCTGACTTGACATTCACTAGTCTTGAAAAACCTTGTGTCTGTGGGTCTGTGAACACATTTTGGTTAACTGTTTTGAACAGATGATTGTAAATGAAGCATGGTGCAACATCCATTGAAGGAGGATGAGACTTCAGAGATGGAAGATTCTGAATCCTTTTGGTATTTATCCAGATTACCCAGGGCTCTTTCTTTCGGTACCTGACTATGTTTGTGTTTTTATTGGTGTTACTTTTTGCTCCACAAGTGCTCTGATTATGTGTGGCTAGCTTTGGGCTGAAATTAAATACAGTGAAGATAACATATCAACCAGTGATTCTTCATGCCTGATCTGTTCCTCAGATTAATTTAATCATATTATCCCTTCCATAGAGTTCCTCATTTGTGCCAAAGTATTACACTCAATACCTTAAGACTGTAATGGACTAGGAGAAATGGAATATTCTGGAGAGCAGATGATTGATTGTACACACCGTTCTAAACTTCTTTTCAAGCTGTAAGGCAAAGCAGTGTCTATCAAAAAAGAAAAAAAAAAAGAAAAAAAAAGTTGTAATTTTACAAGTTTAGTGTTAGAAAACTTACCTTGTACTTTCTCAAGCAAATTTAAAGTGAGGCTCGAGTGGTGCCACTGTTAGGATCCAGAGAAGATGAATATCAGATGATTTGTTCTGTCTTTTGTACTAGAAACATGGCGTATGGCTAGTGTGAAGTCATAAACTGATGTCTTAGTGTGTCCTGCAGGAATTATGTGCCCTTTTACGTTTCTAACAAATAGCACCTATGACCCATTGAATTTCACTTCGACTGGATGAATCTGTTTTCCCCAACATTTCTCATTTTCTGCTTCCCTCTGTCTTTTTCCTTATGTGATACTGGGGAGGGAGGAGTGTTGCTTAGCAACCAGTTGAAAATGGACAATACAGGTATAAATATTAAACCTTTTCAACCATGGTGAGTTTATGGTAGAAAATGGAAAAGTGTTCCATTTTTTCCTCATGGAAATTGTGGCAATGTGGTAACATAGATCCTTTTTGATAATCAGGATAAAATTGGGACCTCAGTTTCTCTGAGTTTGACTCCTGTACATAGAGAAGGAAACTTTTTCTTCTCTGGTAACTAAGAGGATGCCCATGCAGAGCCCCATGGACATCCAGTATGATATTTTGCGGGGTGGTGGTGGTGTTTGGATTTTTTTTTGTTTTGGTTTGGTTTTGGTTTTTTGTTTGTTTGGTTTTGTTTGTTTCTTTTTGTGTTAGAACCCACGACTGTAAGTTTAGAGATTGGTGCTAACTCAGTCATGTATTATCACTACTTACTACAGAAATAGAAGTGGGTTTTATTTCTTAATGTTTTTAATGCTTTATGATTTTTAGATGGAAGACGGTACAGTGCATCCACTACTTGTTACCCTACTGCAGAAATTATGTAAGAACAATAAGCTCTACTATTGTAGTTTAATGCTACTTCTGAAGAGGGAGAAACTATGTGCCACCACACATGGTTTGAAAAATGTATGTATATATTACTTTAAGTGAATGCCTGATTTCAGTAAGGCATTTTCATTATAATACTCATGAAATCCAATCTTAAGAGAAGTAGAGGGACTTGAAACCATACATAACTACAGTGATCTGCTTAAAGCAAGCAACTGAAAGTGTGTGTCTCACAGTATGCATTTATTTAGTAGTATGTTAGTGGCTAGAAGACTCAGTCAAGATCAAGGCCTGTGTTTACCAAGCATTTTGTGCCCTGTAAAGTGAGGAGAGTGCGTCAGCAGTAAAATACCTTGCCAAAGATAATTTATTAATCATTTAACTACAGCAATAGAAGTCTGGCCTGTGCCTCTCAGTGTCCCAGTTACCTATCCCACACTTCTCTGTTCAGGCAGCATCATACCATTTTGGGCTATCTGCCCCATAGATATGCATGGGTTATTGATATCTAGCGTTACTGATTGCCCAAAAGTGTAAGCTGGAAAGTAACTGGAAAAAAACATGTTGGTCTGCTAGCTTCAAATCTGACTGGAAGTTGTTCTTGGAATACAGTGTTTATTGGAATGATCTGTGCAATCATATTCCAATCATTTCATAACAAGGAAATGAGAATATTTAAGATTTTTCAATAGTATTTTCTTGAAAAGCAGACTGTGTGAATTTTGATTGATATGACACTTTAGAACTATAACTGAAACTGTATTTGTTACAAAGGAATGACCACTGAATCAATTTCTTTAGTATATATTTCTTTAGACTTGCATCATTTATATTCAAAGAGGAATGTCTTTTACATTGTGCTGCAGTTTATACTAATGTGGGTTCATTTGCTTTCATGTTATTAAATCACTTTTTTTCTATTGAAAAGATAAAATGAAAAAGCATTGTTCATGTGCTGCATAGAACTGTAGCAATGTGCAGTTTGATATCTACTGTGTTTCCAAAGCAATAAATACATGAGTAAAAAATGAAAGATAGGAGGCAGAATTTTCCTTTGGTTTCCACAGATACAGCATGCTGTTGTTATAACAGAAATCTGATAGGGAGATAAAAATTTGTTTGCATTTGCCAGCTGTTTAATGCAACAATTAGTGTAGTCTGTATTATTTCTAAAATGATCAGAAGGTGCAAAACCACTTCTTATCTCAACTTATATATATATTTTAGAAATAAATGTAATCTTATTGCATAAAACACATACTTTAAAACTATTTTCTATATATAACGGTTCAGGTGTTTGGCTCAGGCTGTATGTTTCTCTGAAAGTCTATTTACAGCCACCAACAAAAATAACAATTAGATACAGTTTAGAATTCTTGTCTGCTTCTATCTCGCAGTTGTGCACATGTTTAACTGGCTATATGTGACTAATCTCTTTGAAGCAATTGAGAGTTACTCTAATAAGTAGAAGTTTACAACACACACAGCTTTATCATGGCTTTGTTGACTTAAATTCTTTAATGGTTTCACTTAAGAATAATTCATGGGGAGCCTGAATTCTACCTAGGAGCCCATTTATAGTGTTTCTGTTTGGCTGGCTCTGGTTGTTCAGAGGAGACTTGCCAAGAGGAAATGCAACCCTCAAGGGCTTAAGCTGTCTGAACATGGTTGCTGTCTCCTTAGAAAACTATCAGGGTCTTGCTTTTGAACTGAGTTCATATTTTCCTCCAGGTTTTAATGGAAGTAAGATTAATATTTCCCTACACACCTTAAATTTGAAAATGCTTTATAGATACATGTGAGGTGTGTGTACTGAAACCATAGTTTGGTTTAAAAATAAAAAGTTTTCCTTTAACCCTCCCAAATAATCTTGTGAGCTGTAATGTAATACTTTTCCCTTTGCTGTCATTTGCAAAGTATCTGTAATGAATCATAAAGGGGAAAAAAAAAATCTCCTTGCCACAAAAAGAAAACCTTCAATTATTATTTTTAAAACTAGGGATGCGCCTTTAGGTGGGAAGAGTTAGACTGACCAGTCTTTTTAGTAAGAATGTGTTTGGAAAAGAGAATTTTCAGAAAAAGTTATTTTTTAAGTATATCATTACAGAGCTGGCTGATATTTTATGCTCTTACACGCCAGTCTAGGAAAAATTAAATTTATATATTTATCATAATGAATTTCAGCAAATTCTTGAATCTGATATCAATGAAGTATTGTTCATGTGTCTATACAAATAAGTTAGATGTATAAAGTCCTTCATCACTCATAATTCTCGATTTTTGTCAGTATTTAGGCTTTAAGTAGTTTGCTTACATGCTAATATTAATCAACAATGATATTGAAAAATGTGCCAGCTTTGTCAATACCTTGGTTTATTTTGATTTATAATGTGTCTTCTGTTTCTATTCTAAGTTTTATATCTTTGCTCTCGCTTGTGTTATATGATCTCCTTAGTGCTTTGAATTAGAAGTGGTAGTTTGGAGATTCCATATATACTACTAAAAGGTCAATAGTGAAAGAAAAATGCTTAAATATGGTAGAGAAAATGGTTTTGTCTTGATTTTATGTGTTTCCTACATTGATTAGTGATGAACTGCTGTCAAGAGCTCAGTCCTCTGCAAGCACATGCTGTGTCAGGCGATGAGTGCATGCACGCTTACCATTCTTTATTACTCTTATTTTTTTTAAAAGCTCTCAGTGGTTGATTAGCTGATTTTCATGCTTGATGTAAAGCTGCACACATCATGTATGTTATTCTGAAACCACTATATCCAATTGTGTAGGCAAACATTTAAATATTCTGATAACTTCTGGATCCAAACCAACAGGTTGTGAAACAGCTAGAAGAGCAAGAGAGCCATGCTATGCTGAACTGCCTTGGCAATGGAGGTTTCACTCATGGAGTGAAGAAAAAAGAGAGATGTAGATCCTGTCAGTACGTACTTCACAAGGCTTATCCCACTTGCAGTGAGATGGTGAGAACCTGATGGTCCTGCTGCTTTAACAAGTACTGTCGTTTGTCACTGTCTTGACATCCACATTTCTTCATGAGGGACACAAAGAGAAAGAAGGCATTAGCATCTTTCATGAAGGAAGAGCATTGTTGTTTTTTGCACATTGGGAAGCATAAATCTTGGTTTTGCCACTGAACAAAACTATTCCTGTTAATTCAGCAGGCATCATTTAAATGAGGGATCTGAGAAATGAGCTTTGGACGCTTTTTATGAAACATCTTTTATTAACCTCTGTTTTCACCATAATGTGTTTATAGTGCAAAATAGTAACACTGCTGAAACTTCAGGAAATGTTATTTGTAGTTAATACTCAGTTTCCTTCTGTGTGAAAGGCAGAGGCTGTGGAAGTAGAACAGAACCAACTGTGAAGGTTGCTACTGCTGGGGGGGTTCTTTGCTCTCTTTTGTGTGTGGCTTGTTGCGACTGCTTACAGTGGTTACTATTTCATGATCTTCTCTAATGGTATGTCATCTATCCATGCGTTTTTATTTTATTTAAAAAAGAATGGGGAAAAAATGTTTTGAGTAAACTAAATGTAACTTCAAGTGTTCAAGGGAATTAAGTGTATTCTGTGACACAAGGTGTTAGGCTTTAAGGGTGCTGACAGGAGTGAGAAGATCTGAGTTAAAATAGTTTAAATGGGATCAAGATGGCTGGACTTTGATTCTGTTCACTGATGGAGATTCATGAGAGATGTTGAATTTAAAGTTAGGTTTTAAAATAAAGTATATTAAAGTGAGGAGAAAGGGTCACTAAGAATTTCCTTGTCACCTTCTGTCAGTAGGACAACAAAATATGTTTGGAAGGTTATAGATGCCATCTTCACAAAAATCCCGAGTTCCTTAAAATATTTCATTTCAAAAGAGATTTAGATAGGTATGTCCTAACACATAACCAGTTAACAACGTGTGATCTTAGATTCCTCTTGAGCATTTATCCTAGATGTAAAGATACAAAACCAAGCTAAAACTTCAGTTTCTCTTTTTCACTGAGTTTTAAGCTAAGTTATATATCTTAGTCCATTCCAACTGCAAAGAGAAGGCACAGATTCAATTATTATGGCTCAGCTGCTGAGAGGTAACTTTTAAAATTACCATAAATTTGTTCATCCCTGCTGAGGTTGTGTCATTCTACACCTCTTGTCCAGAAACTGTGATTTTTAAGGCTCCTCACATAGATGTCTTTGGAAAACATTTATTTTGTTTTGACATTTTCTCAGTTTATACAGAAGGGGTAGTCACAGGCTGGAAAAGGCTGAGAACAGAAAAAAAAATAGCAATAAAAGAAAGGCAAATTAAAGAATGTATAAAATATCAAGTGATTTTTGCAGAGATAAAGAAAAGAAAATGGAGAAAAGAACGAAAGAGTGAGGCAACTAGAAATGTGAGATTAAACCACCGATTTCTCTGAAGCTAATGTAGGTCAGATAACTCAACATGTGGGAAAAAAATCACTAAGGACACCACTCCAACCGTATGCATAATTGCATATTATAAAGATAAACACAACTAAATATAAATGAAGTTAAAGATGTTAAGGCACTTATTCCCCTGCTTTCCACCAACCCAATACCTTGTCAGTAAGATTATTGTGCTTCTCTGATTTTGACTTATAGTGTATGCACTGGTGAATGACCAAGGTTTAAACATTCATTCAATATTAACATGTATAAGAAATGTAAGATACTTTCATTAATTGGATTAGGGTTATATGTGTTTCATTTAAAAGCTGCAGTGATCACTAATGGAATGACCTGGAAGTCATTATCTATTAAGAAGCAGGAGGAAAGATTGTTCTTCATGTTCAGTTGTATTTGTCATTACTTGTGAATATAATTTCCAGATAAAATATAGTTCCAACTCTTTAACAACTACTTTTTTTTTTTTTTTTTTTTAAGCTAAGTTTGGATGGTCTAAATTCTTTCAGGTATCACTTTATTTTGTCACATTGACTTTAAATAGTGCATTTTTTGACCAGTTTTATTTGTAAGCTGTGGTTTTTAAACTAAGAACACCGAACACTGTTCGTTATTTCTTTTTTTCCTTTTGTGTCCTCTTTTTAAAATTTTCATGTCATAGCCTTTCCAAAGACAGGAAGGCTACGTATATATTTCAGATACCATAGTGTTGCTCAGAGATCCACCAGTTAGTGTCACGGAAATATGCTGTGCTGTACCTACCAGGTGGTTCAGAGCACCATTCCTATGGGTTTTGTGCTTTGTCTAAACAAGTATGTAGCAAATGAATACCATCACTAAGATTTTCAGCCTTGTTGCCCCCTTGCATCTCCTGACATGCAGATCTTTTTGCTACTGAGAGACCAGGCTAGTTGCTGTGATTCACATCATCATTTTATTTGTCTACCACTGTTGAGATTGCCACTCAGCATTTGCAGAAATGCATGTACACTAAAGAAAAAAAAAAACAAACAGATTTAGGAATAGAAGTTATTTCTTCACTTCTCTCTCATAAAGTTTTCCTCAAACAAGGATCAGCAGTAACGTCGTATGACTTGGGTGATGAGGTGCACAACACAACATTGACTTCTGATGAAAAAGACAGAATTAGTACATCCAGAGATTTCAGGGTAAAGAAGGAATTTCCTGAACAGCAGTTGTGTTACCTAGTATCTGGATAAATCCTTAGGCTTAATGAAGTTTAATCCTGACTGTTTTTCTGTTCTGATTGAATCAAGTTAAGGGCATCTTTAGACTGAGTTTAATTTTATAACTCAGTGCCAATGCCAGACCCAATCCTATTGAGTTGGAAAGAAACAGACAGCACAATGAAGAGACTGTGGTGGTGTTCTAGGAGTCAGAGAGTGAGCATGTTGTGTTAATAGTGAAGAGACCACATCTTCTTCCCTTCAGTAAAACTCCCTCTGATTACTTTGGGAAAGTAACGGGCCTTTCTAAGAGCTGAGGACTGAAATACAGTAGTGCTTTTGGATATGCTCTATCTCTTTAAGTCAGAGCTTTTATCTGTCTCATATAATGTATTAAGTATTGGTAACAAATACAGGAATTTTTTTTTAAAAATGGAAATAACAAGGCCTGGATATCTACCTCAGTTTGGTGGTGAGTGTTACTTATTTAGAAGACTTTGCAGGTGCATCGCATCAGTTGACCAAAACAAAAGGCAATAAATGTGGCCAGCTGGTAACTATTTTAAAAAAGGAAGAAAGAAAAATGCTCTTTTCTGAAGGAAGAGGAATTAGGTGACTGATGAGGAAGTGCTTTCTGGGCATAATTTCATATCAAAGAGTAGCACCAAACCTGATTAATTAAAAAAAAAAAAAAAAGTTGTTCTGGTAGGTTTTCATTAAGATTGTAGAAAACCCAGGATAGCCTCCCTTGGGTAAGTGTTCCTTTTCTTAGTATCATACTTGTTTTCCGTTCTCATTTAATATTTAAATTTTTCCTTTGTCAAACTACCAACTGGGCACTAATTGCTGGTATTAGTGGAAGAGGGGAGATGGATGAAATATTTCAGGTGAGTCATCTGATCTAATTTGGAAAGGTTTCTGTGAGGAGAGAGCAGCTTTTGATTTATAAGAGAAGGTTGTCTGTTATCAGGATATACATGTTGGAATTTATTATCGAGAATCTGCTTTTAATTTTAGAGATTGTTTACCTAAACTACTATATGTCAGAGCTCAGAACAAATTTCTGCTTAGCATTTAATTTTAGATACTTGCCATAGTGGACAGTAAAAAATGGGTCCCCAGAATTCGTGGCATCATTATGAATCTTACCTTCTGGCAGCCCCTGCCTGCAGTTTGTCTTTGAAATCTCCTTGGTGCTTGTTAACCCTGCTCTGACATGTAAGAGCTCCCATTTATTTATTGGACTTTGCCCATTTATGAAAAAGTAGAGGAATTATTAATGGTTTAGTATCTATTAATGCATTACTTGGGTGGAATTCAAATTCCAGTATTTATGGTAAACCCCTTTATAATGAAATGTGCATAGAAACAGGAAGGCTGATTCTTAAAGTTAAGTGTCTTTTGTTACAAGAACAATTGTCTGTAAAATATGGTCTTACCAGCTTTTTATTTATAACCATAAATAAGAAATAAGAACTTTATGTTTGAAGGGAAATTAAGAATATTTGTGTAGATGATAAAGAACAAATAATCTGATTCAAGGAACTGTATAATGGGTACATTGTCATGGACTCAGGATTTCTGTGGAAAGCTGATACTGCTCTCCATCCAGCAGTGAGTTCCTGTCAAAGGATTGGGCTCACATGGTATGGCAGAGCAGGTAGCAAGTACACCTTCTGTGTTAGATCTGAATCTCCAAAAGCTGAAAATAACCCAGGGAAACGCAACTCTTACATGATTTAGTTTTGATCTTACAGGCTTGATTTTCTTCTCCCATACCCTGGTGTAGTGCAGGAGGAATTTATACTCTCTTCCACTGTGTAAGAACCCATCTTTTTGATTTCTCTTGAGAAAGTGCATGAAGCCTTGGATTTTGATTTTCATTGATAGCATCTTTTTATTTTCAAACTATAGTACAGAACATAATGACAATAATGGGTTCAAACCAAAGGTCTATACAGCCCAATACTCTGTGTCTGACAGTGGTCAATAGTGGAAGAGTACAAAACCAGGGAAACCTATAATGATACTTACTGTATGTTTCCGGTGATTTGCAGAGACTGGGTGAGAGAGAGAGGCATTAGTGTATTTGAAAGACATCCAGTTTATATGAGCACCGTACAAAAAATCAAGCAGTGACCAATTGTGGTGTATATAATAGATGTTAAGCTGGGACAGAGATAGCTGTGTGGAGCAGAGCGTAGAGTTTATAAATCAAGAGATGATGCAAAAAAGGAGTAATTTTGTGTAATGTAAATAGCACTACAGCTTATGTTCATTTGGCTGAACTTTTCATGCAGTGCAGGACATAGAAAAGAAGTGCTTTAAAGGTAATGGCATTTCTGTATTTTTATAACTTTCTTTTTAGTAGGTTTTATTCAATGAAATGTTAATCTTGAAAATATTCATCATCAATGCTAAGTATGAACAATAGTAATCAAATTCCATGGCTCTTCATATAAAAGCCAAGCCCATCCATCACAGAGCATGCCCTGTGGCTATATATCAATTTTAAGCATTAAAGTTACACAGTATTATCTTAGCATTAGGTTAACTGTCAAATAAAAATAAAAATTAATAAGCTGGAAAAAAGAAAGAAGAGGAGACATTCCTCATTTAAAATCCTTAACTGATCTGGCATAATTGAAATGTCTTTTAGCAGAAATGTTAGCTTTAATTCAGATAAGATTCAGCTCCCAATACCATTTTTATGGTAGTCCAATAATTCCTGGGGTACAAAACTACCAGGTATAAATGCTGATAAAGTCCAGCCTTCTTCTTCGTATCTCATTGACAAGAAGCATATGTTTGGAAGTAAAGAAGATCCAGGCAAGCTTTCAACCTTGAGATCTCTGCCTCTTCTCTCAGATAGGTTAGTGAGGTTTAAAATTCCATGCAGTCACCAGTTTTCAAACTTCTGCTGCCATTTCTGTTGCAGTCCCTCAGAGACATTGTGGAGTTGGGGCATCTGGCTGCAACATTTGAAAAAAAAAAAATGTGTAGAAAAGCTGAACACTGGTTTTGTTTTACAGTTTAATAACTGTTAAAGCAAATGTGATAGATTTTTGTCGGGTTAAATATATATCTAGGTAGAGTATAGTTTTCTTTTTCTCCCTCCACCCCCATCCCCCTTTCCTGTCCTCTAGGTACCCCAGATAAGGTATTTACTCTCTGAAAGTATCAGAGCAATTGAATATTGTTGTTCTCATTTACTTGGCTTTAGTTGAATGTGATATGGGAAATATCATCTTTAATGTCTTTTCCTAAAATTAAGCACATCTAAGGAAAGAAATTGTGCAAATTCAGTCTCTTATATTACATTTGAAATACTAAAAACATATGTATTTCTTTCATCTGACTTGTCTTAACAAGAATCTAATGCAAGGAAATATTTTTTTAATCAGTCAAGGCTTTAATTTTTCAAGCCTTGTAGGGAGGCAGCCTCTACCTATCAGTGTTGACTCTGCGTTTTTTAAAATTGCTTTTATCGTCGCAATTATTTTGTATATAATTCCAATGTATTTGTATGGCACT
Source organism: Strix uralensis (assembly GCF_047716275.1). Lineage (NCBI taxonomy): Eukaryota > Metazoa > Chordata > Aves > Strigiformes > Strigidae > Strix > Strix uralensis. Next base: position 17,456,517 of record NC_133978.1, on the reverse strand, counting down.
TAAGTCAATATGTAGCATTTTTCCTGCTATTGTTTATATTAATTTATTTTAAATTTGCTGAGTGTGCCTTGCTTCTATTGAAATTAGTAGTGATATTGTAGTCTTCATGACGCATTTCTTTTAAATTCTAAATGTCAGAGTACAAAGTGCTAATAAAGCAAATTAAAAAAGCTCCTTCTCTTCGTTCACTTTAACACTAAAAAAGTTGTTGTTAATGGTTCTATTTCTGCTGGTAGTCAGGTTTAAATTGTAAAATAAAAAAATCTGTGCAGAGTAAGTTAAGTTTTGATCTAATTTCTGCAAGGTCTGTCTTACTTAAACAGTTTTTTAACATTGCAAATACATTTAAAGATACAATACAAACAATTTTTCCCTTGGTACTAAAGGAACATATTGGTGTTAATATATCATACTTCTTTCACTGCTTTTCTACTATTTGTTCTCTTCTTTGTTTTGAAGAATGAGAGAAACTTGGGTCTCTGTCCAGTGAGCTGCTGAATAGGAATCTACAGAAATTAAAATGATCTCTTCCCATCTCTAATTTAAAATAAAAAAGTAAGCAAAACCATTTTTCTTAATGTACTGTGAGCTTGAACAGTAAGTAAATATCTCTGTTCCGGTATCAAGCAAAGAAAGAGCACCAAAAATATTTTGTCTGATGATTGTGGGGTGCAGGTGGGATAGGAGTGATATTTATCATATTGCATTGAGAAACAATCAGGTGAACCGGTATGCTAGTAGTTCAGAAATTTCTATAAAAACATGAATATCACTGCTAAACAAGTTATTTAACCTTGCACTATAAATGCTTAAGAATTTGTTCTTTTCGAGTGTGATGACAAAAGACCAAAAACATTTCTAATACAAATGTCTAATGCATTACTGTCATAAATGTTCTCTCAATGTGTATATATAGAAAGAGAACAATGGGCTGCAATGTACTGCATATTCTGATAAAATTCACTTAACAGCTGAATAAACGATCTTAAAAGCACCTGTTTCAGGCCTCTAATTTATATAATAATTTTGTTCGCTTTTTGACTGCTCTCAAACTTGGCTGTTGTCTTGTTATTTATGTTTCCTATGTGGATGTTTTATGTTGGCAGAGGTCTTTAATAAGAGGTTTCTAACTCCCCTCTCCCATGTATTAATTGTGTAATAGGCATAATTTGACATGATCAAAAATTGGCAAAATCCTGTAAAGCAAAAGGTTGAAATAAATGGCTGATTTTTCACTGTTCTGAAAGATTGAAGGTAGCTTTACTCATTGTTCTGTAGCTCTGTACTAGTGAGGATAAGCGAAAAGATAATGACATTTGTCCCTAATGATATTTTTTAGGTGTGTTATGATCCTTTTCCAGGTATCATTAGGATAGGTGTGTAAGCAATATGACAGTACATGAAATTCATTGTTGATGAAAATAATGCACGTTAGGTTGAAAGAAATGGTGCTGTTTCTTTCACACACATTTCAAAAATAACTGTCCAATTATGAAGATTGACCTGAGTTTTGCTCCGTGTGCAAAATATGAATGTGCAGAAGAAATTAACTAGAAAAGGACTACTAAAATTTTACAGTGGAGTGGTCTTACTTATAAAGCTGTATTGAATCTGGTCACCTTACATAGATTTCTAAATGTACACGATAGTTGTAATACAGTTTGCCTTTGAGTATAATGGGTCATAAAACTAATTCCAAAATTAATTCTCATGTAAAATACAGTATGTCTTTTTGTCTTGATTTAAACAAAACAAAGCAAACCCCAGCAATGAAGAGAGCTCCAAAGTCTTTCCTGTTAAAAACATGCTTCATATTCCCAGTCTGGAGTTGGATAGCTTCATTCTCTAAGCATTCAATCTTGTTACACCGTCTATTGCATTGAAGAACCCAGTACTGAAATTTCATACTCTTTGTACGCACTTGCTAACTGTTTTCAAGCCACTCCTTTATTTTATTGTACTAGTGTTGTAACAGATTGATCTCCTTGGGTTCTTGATATAAGAGATGCTAGCTGCCATTTAAAACTTTTTGTGTGATTCTTCTCTAAACCCTTTCAGTTAATCAACCTTCTCTAATTGGGGATGCTCTGGTTGAAAATGATATTCACATCTTATTTGCCTTTGTGCCAGATATAAAAGATAGTTTCCTTACTCCTTGATATTCTTATAAATATATACCCAGTCATCATCTTATCCCTTCAGTGTTGTTTTGTGTAACTGAGGAACAGCTAATTACCCATCATGGCTCTCAGATCTTCTCAGAGGTTTGGAAGGTCTCCGCAGAGCAGTGTGTTCAATCATGTCCTGTGCTTCTACAATAATAAGTTTGCATTTAACAGTATTATAAAATAAATTGTTTGCTTTTCAAAAGGGATATTACGGTACAGGAAAAGTTTCACATAACAGTGATGATAAATGGTATGAGACATGGAAAAACTCATGAATGGAGCGAGAAGAGATTATGATAGCTTTATGTTAGAATGGGTACAAATAAGGAAATAAAATGAAAGCTATTCATTTGCCTAGAAAAGATAGTTCCAGAGCTCTGTCTTTATAAGAGCAGTAAAAGAAAAAAAGTGGGAGTTCAGTTAGAGGGACATTTGCAACTGGTAAATGTTTTCATTTGAAGCTTGACTAGATTATGCAGTTTGGTATAGAGGTTCATTGGTATCAAGAAATAGAAAAAAACCAAACCTTCAGAGTGTTGATAAGATTATATGAATGATAAAATCAGCTGTTGACACAGGGGTGTTTGGAAATGGTGATGAAACTTGTTTTAGAGTTTGAACCAAATTCGAATTAACATGAAACCTTAACTTCTGCCTAGTCTATTCTGAAGCATTTCCTTAATGTTGCTTAAGACAGTGTGGGGAACTGTGTGAACTGAGAGTGACAATTCTAGTGCGGTTTTAACCTATTAGGCCGATCTAACCTTGTATTAGAGTATCAGCATTTAATATTCCTGTGTTTAAGACTGAGGTAATTTTAGGTACAGAAAATATTGGGTCTTGTGGAAAGGGAGAAATGAATCATGAAACCTCTTGGAGCCTTCTGAACCATGTCAGTTCACAAAGGAAGTGGGTTTTGCCAGTCTCAAAGGAAGTAACACAGCCCATTTTCTCTTCAGAAAATATTCACAGTGTTTGTAGGGACTCTTTTCGGGGGTAAAATTAGAAACGTGTTTAAGTAACAAGACATAAAGTAAATGGCTAGGTAATTCTTGGTTCTATACGTGAAAGGACCTCCAAATATGACAACAATAAAATTTATAGAACAAGAACGAAATGGTGTAATAGCAGTTTTAGTCATGTCCTGAATCACTCCTACTTATCTATAGTATTTAACATGAATTCTACTTGCAATGGTGTTGTACCTGTTAGGCAGTTTCATAAAGGCACTATGTTTTTTATATAACATTTTGTCCCTTTAGAAATTATCATGACGCATGTCAGGAGCTTTCACATTGAAAAAAATATGTCACATTAGCTTCCAAGTTTCTGATTGTCTAAATAACACAGTAACTCAACATACAGCTGTCTGGCATTTTGACAGTACAATAACCCATAATTCTTTCTGCCACTCAACACTTCAAGGTTAGCATTTTGTAGTTTGCTCTCAAGGAGTATTCATTTAAATTTTCAAGAGGCAAAGAGTTGAATGCTGTCTTATACTGCTCTTTTGATTTATATTTTATTTACTTTTCTACTGTATTCATTTTTTTTAACCATCCATATATATGTGTTTTATTTTTAACCTGCAACTTTCCAGGGGGTAGGATGTTCATCTACATCTCTGTTTTCAGAATATTGGAGGCAGTAAGTATTTACAGAGGAACTTCCTATAGCAGGAGTTTATCATACAATATTGGAAGCATCACGTCCCTTAGTATGTTACAGGGGACCACAGATTTGCTTAGTTATCGAGCAATTTCTTCATAGGAAAATGTGGAGTGAATCTGTGGCCTTTGGGAAGCGTTGCTTTCAATTCCAAACTTAAATCTTGAGGTTTTGAGGCAAATGGAAATTTTGAAACTCATAATGAGATGTTTGAGCAAAGTCTTGTTTGTGAACTTAATGTAGTTTAATCTTGTTGGAACTGACTTGTGAATCAAATGCTTAATGTTGAAAGATTTGCTAAAAGGCAAATCTTTCTGTCTTATAAGCTCTCAGATACAGAGACTGACTTCACTTGAGGTCTTAATAGCTCAGAGTCCTCTGTGACAACGGAAACAATTTTTCTTATAACAGAAAGTTTCTGTTGAGAAAATGGTGAATAGTAAGTAATGAGAGGTCTACATTAGAAATAATATTAATATTGTAGATTTTGGTGCAGATAACATTTTAAATTTTTCTTGCCAGTCATTCCTTAGACAAGTGTTTTGGCCTGTGTTTATGCATGTTGGTATACATGTCCAAAGACAGTACCATGCCTGACTGAACTTCTTGGTAAAGAAAACACAGAAAGATAAATGCTGAACAAATCTTTTTTGGAACAATCCGCGTGGGGCAGATTGTTAGAATTGTCCCATTAAGGCAGAGCCCCCACCTGTATGTACAGATTCATGGTTCTGTGAAGACAGTCAGGCATAAGTCCAAGCATTGTGTTATTTTTGCAAAGATCAGCATAGGTAAAACTTGACCTAAACATGTCAGAACCTCAGAAACAGCAATGCTATTGACACTAATTTTCTGGCTATTTTGAATTTAGGCTTGCAAGCCACGTGATGCAATGACTGCTGTATTGATAAATATTTAGGTTTTGTTGTTAGAAAATGAATAAGTTTTGTATATTGCAAGTGAATAAGATAAAATACTATGATTTAGAATACAGGAAAAGCATTTTTTTGTTATTGGAAAAAACCCCCAACCTTTCCATGCATTGTCCCCCAGATATTCTCTGGTTATCAAGAATTAATTACAACTTTTAAAGAAACAAAGTCCTCATGTATTACTAGCATGTGTGTGCATGTGCAGAGTATTAATATGTGCTAGAAATGCACAGGAATAAGTGGATATTTTTCTTTAGTGTGATTACTTTTCATATGGTTCTCAGAGGAATATAATTCAATCTTCTAAGTCTTGAGAAAGTGTGGTAGATTTTGAGCTTTTGAAAAGAGTGATTTGACCTGTTTTGACCAAAAGAATTGTTGACATCATACCTGAAAAAACTGGGGTGAAATAAGAACTGTTTAAAATTCAGTATTGAGAAACAAAACAGCCTCTATATTACTGCCATGTTCCTCCTGAACACCCTTAAACTTTTACATGATCACTCCTTCTCTTGTGTTATTTTTTCCTTTCACTTCTTGAGCTGAGATGGAAATAGAGGGCATACACTTAAAAGATTGAAGTGGTTAACTTAAAAATGTTTTTTTTCTTAAAAATCCTTAACTAGTAGTACAAATAACAGAAATTGAATACTATTCCAAAATGTGCCTGAATACCTAGGTAAACACATAATGGTTGTAAGGCAAGGCATGAGGAGGTTACTCACCAAATTCTTACTGAAGTGCAGTGTTATAACTTCTCAAGGCATAAAAATAGGTCTGTGGCTAGTGCCTTCAACGTGTAAACCCCAATGGACAATATGAAACATAGCTTAATAGAGCTTTATTGTGTTCCCTTTCCTTGTCCACCTTTGCTTTGTCTTTATCTCTCACTTGCTGAGTTCTTTTACTGTCATTCTCATAAGTTTTGATTGCTCTTTCTATTGTTACTCTTTTGGACAGGCTTTCTCTCCCTCTACATCTCCTCTTTATCTTCTGGGGAACATCCTTTTTGCTTCAGGGTTTTCTGTTCTTTGAGCAATATTTGTACATGATGGAGAAGATGCTGGACCTCATGATTATGTGACTGTGACATGTATGTGTACCTGTAATTGTGTGACAGATGATAAGCTGGATATTGGGGTGTTTGTCAAGGGGGAGTAGAAATATTACCTTGCAGCTAAAGAGTGTGCTCCTTATCAGGACTTTGTTGACCACAGGGCCGCAGTAGAAAGCACATAGATCCTGACTTGAGAGCGAGTCCTGTTGTGGCAGATACAGCTGGTCAATGGGTGAAGCCACTGAGCTGTGTCTGAGTTCTGAGATAAATGGACTGAGAGAGGGGCCATAGCTGTTTGTTGAAATCTATAAGGCAGGAGGGTGGCACAAGAGGTATCATGAATCTTTTTAGAGGTCTCTTCTTTTTTGGATTTCTTGCAAGATTTCTTTTTCTTGTATCTGGAGGATGCCAAATGTGTTTGTTTTTTTTTTTTTTTTTTTTAAGTTTGTGGTGTTTTACATAACCTACTCCTATTTTTGATACTCTCATAAAACACTGCCTTCTTTATGACCTCTTTACATTTTTCCAAAGGAAAAAAAAATTGTTCACAAATACAGTATTAAGAATGGGGGAAGAGCAGGTGCATGTTTAGTCTACTGCTGGGATTGTAGCTTGCAAATCTACAGGAACACTTTTGTTTAAAATTCTTGTTCAGAAGAATAATAGCATGTTCCAAAGGGTACAACTGATGCATTTATTCAGCTCACCTGGCAAAACCTCCTATCCCATCAATATGTCATCACCATTTTGATTTCCAATACCTTTCAGATGTTTAAAAAACCTTTGCCTACTATTCTTATACTAAGCCTATATATTAGTTAACTGTGAACCTGTCACATCATGTCTTGGAAAATTGATTATGAAAGCTATGACTTAGTGTTTTGTGATGCACTTGGCTACCAAAAATAGGCTTTAAGAAAGAGATGCCATAGGAAAACAAAAATTAAAAAGGAAAACATTGAGACTGTGAAATTTAAAACATATATAATTATATGTTTCTTGGATGCCTTTTGACTGATTAAAAATAAAAATAAGATTGGAACAAAGCAAGCCTTTAAGTGTGTGCCTGCAGTTCCTCTTCTCCAAGTAACTGAATACAGGATTTCTTCTCTAACCCTGTTCCAGCAAGAATATGCACTGCTTAGGTATTCATTTCAGTGGCATTGACAATAGTGACAATATAATTGACCTAAAAAGTTCTGGATTTCCTGTTAATGCACTTTAGAAATGTACATCAACTACAAAAAAATCATTTCTATCTACATTTCACTTGATTTCCATTTTCAAGAAAGGAGGTTTCATCATTATTATTCTATTTGAATAGCACTGATATCTTGAGAGATGGAAGGAGACTTCTATTGTATGCAGGAGTACTTTATTTCGATATTTTCTTTGTCTGATTATACATGATAAACACACATTAGTGACATTCCGTGCATGTTTTGAAGATAAATGGGATATCTCTTTAAACCATTCCTGACACTTCCTAACCTGTGGGCTTAATGGCATATTCTTTCTTTGATTCAATAATTTGTCTGTCAAAAAAGCTGTGCTGACATTCTCGTTGTTGTGGGACTGAAATGGAAAGAAATCTCTTATCTTTAAGATAATTTTTGAAAAATCGAGGTGAACATTTTAGGATAAAAATGTTTTAAAAATGATTTCAGTTGGAAAAAAAGATGTAAGTGTTGACATTATACCAACTGCTAGATGGCAAGTGATAAAAGGAAGAATGTTATCTAAAACTGTAAGTCCCCTTGAATTAATTAGGGAATGTGTGAAATCTTAGAAATGAAGACAGTTTCTACTACTATGCCTTGCATAAGTATTAGTTCTGTCAAATAACTAGTAACTTTTAAAATAATGGACTACATATGTGCTAAAAGAGTCTGGTTTGCCAAACCTATGTCTCCTCTCTGTGTAAGGCAAATATTAATATATGCATACACATGTGTACATGTACTTGTGTATGCATATTGTCTGTATATCTATTGATACCTATGTGAATATACTGGTATGCTGTCTAAAATAGTCTACTTGGGACTATTTTATTCACAGAACTGGTGTAGAGGATTATTCAGACAGACTATGCAGGACCCTTTCATTTTTCTTAGCACAGTCCTTTCTAAGGTGCTGGTGTAGTGTGGAAAATAAAGGGCATAAGCTCTGCATGAAACAAAAACTAACCCCCTAACACTCCGGTTTAATATGATCAGGTAATACAGAACAATATCAGAGGCCAAGGGTTCAAGCATTGTTATATGATTATGGAAGCTGCTTTCATGCTTTGAAAGTTTTCACTTGAACCTTGTGAGCTGGCTCTGAATTCTGTCTGCCAGGCATGCCAGTTTTACTTACTATTTTTTAGGGGTATGACATATGTAGCAATTCTAGTAGCTTTACACTTAAAATATTATGCTTTTATGAGAGGTAGTTTACTCCACAAGAGTATTAACTAATTCTGAGTGTTTGATTAAACCTTGGGTCTTCCTTTCTTCATTGTTTTTCCAGAGTTTCATTTTTGCCAATGAGCACTCGGCGCTTTTTCCAGAGCTGAGGATTCCTCAGAGCTCCCATCAAATGTGCCTCTGGCTGGATGGCTGACTAACAGGGATTGATCTTGCACAGGGTGTCTGCCTTAATTTGTCTTTCCTGATGATTAGTCTTGTCCCATTTACATTGTGAAAGGCTGACCTGGTGACTGTAGCCTGTAAGTTACGATTTGAGGCTGAAGCTCCTTGGTTCACAATGCTTGCAAGTGCTGGAGAGCTACAATGTGTTTTGAGATGGTTGTCATCATGGTAGAGTTCAGAGAACTCAGGTAGTTTAAATATATCAGCCAACCAGCAGACCTGCTGGCACAATATGTGGAATTGATAGGGAAGGAACAAAAGTGGTGTAGAGATGTGAATTATGAGAGAGAATAACAGAATTACCTGGAATCCTCCTTTCCAAGACTGATAACAAGTAGTCAGACTCTTACCTAACTAAGCTTAAAGGCAAAGAGAGAATATAGTTTTAACAACAGACATAAACAAGATGAAAACCCCTTGCTCAAATAATTCTTACTCTCCAAAAAAAGCCCCACAACCAAAACCAAAATCACAGACCTAAAAAAGATACAAGGGCTGTGTTGATCTAAAGGAAACCAGGGACTTAGAGAACAGAACACTGAAATGAACTTTGTTTATGCACTCTGAGTTTGAAAATTGTTTACCCTGTAGCTGCCATCATTGTAAATTCTAGTTACAGTGCATTCTAGATCACCTCTGATACCTATTGTGGGGAGCCCCTTTGGTCAGTCTCAGTGGAAAGGTATTCTTTCTATGCTCGCATGGTTGAACGACAGTTCTTGAGATGTTCTAGGGGATAACTATCTTCGTTTCTAATCAAATAATATACAGTATAGCTGTATTGAGAAATCATGAAATGTGGATTGCCAGCTCAGTAGTCTACTGAAATTTATGAAAATGTTTCTTAACTCTCCGGTAGCATTGTTCTTGAGTGTAAAGTTATCAGGTGTGCTAACATGCTCTCAATTAGTCTTTTTGTTGTACTGTGTGCTATGTTTAAAATAGGAGGGTATTTTTAGGAAAGATGTTTACAGGTATCTTACTTTTAAAAGGAAAAGATGGGTTTTCCTAGTAGCAGCACAAAATCTAAATCCTGTGGTCATACTATGAGATTGCATTGGCTGATTCTGAAATTATTCATAGACTTTTGGGAAAGCACAGTGTCATATTTACATATGCTGTGACTTTTTCTTCACAGTTCTTTTTCATCCAGATGGAATGAAGTCTAAGATCCGAGTAGTTTGGGAAAGAGTGTTACAGATGTGATACCTGGGAAAAAGGTGGTAGCTTGCTTTGTTGACAGTCGTGAAACTTGTGCACAAGCTGAAAACTGTAATTCAGCATACTATCAGGATTAATAAGCAAATGTTTATGTTTCCAAGGTCTGACATCACAAACGTTAATCCTTAAACCTAAGCTTTGCAGTTAAGCAGCAAAATTTGCTGGTAGAATGATATTTGGTTGAGATTTTATTTAATAATAGTAACTAAGGTTAGGATCAGTGTGTTATTGTAAGCTTATCTGTTTTTAATCTTTTCACGCTGAACCAGAACTGGTGGTGTTTAGTTACCATCAATATGAAATAGTAGCAGTTTGTATATTAATGTCCTCTGGAATGAGACAAAAGCTGTTGATCTGATTGCATTTTCAACCTTAAGCTATTATTGCAGCAGTGTTAACAGATTCCATTGATGCAAAATGGCCTGCGTAGGGTTGACTGATCTGTCTTTGCACTAACTAACTGATGAAGTATTCAAATGAAATGATCACTCATAGATCCCTCAAAGGAGGAGGGGGGGGAAAGAAGGGGGAGCTCCACACAATAAACAAAGCAAAAGGACTCAATCCTTTTCAAAGACTTATAAATATTTAATAATCATCTGTCTACGGCCAATCTAGAAAAAGAAATCTTTAAATAGACTGTTCTAAAGGCCAAAACCTGAATTTTAATTGAGGTGGTTCGAAGTACACATTAGTTAGTCTGGCTTTTCCTTGGATGTAAAGGCAATATTTTCCTGGGGCAGGGTGTGAATCTTTCAAAATGTAGATATAATAAGCGTAGGCAGATTTGGATTTTTGGTGTGGCAGAATAATGCTGTATGAGAGTATGCTTTGCTACTGGAAAAATACTTTTAGCATGGTCACTTTTGTTTTGACTGAAGGTATATCTCAGCTGCTGTGATTAGGTACAAAAATTACTATGTCTATGTATATAGATATTTAAAAAAAAAAGTGTGAAATGTCATGATCTTTAACAACATTAACAAGTTTTTAAGAACTGCCTTTATTCTCACCATCATTTTTCCTAGGTCGTATCACTGAAGGCACCTGATTCAAGTGTCCCCTTGGATGAACCTCTCGTATCTCACACTAGCCAATTTCGACAGTCTAAGTGCTCAAATTGAGCCATTTTGTTCTCTGTAAAATAAACCCAGGCCCATTATGCGTGATTTTTCATTCACACCCCCCTCCCCTTCTCTTCATTTTCTCCCTCCTTTCGTTACTACAGCTCTGTGAATGTAGAGTGGCAACATTGTGAGGACCAGTGTTTTCACTCCAGGCATGTCAACTTCAATCTGCTGCGATTTGGTGTGAAATCTGTGCCATGGTGTGGGGCAGAAAGGTCAACCCCCCCATAATTGATGTTGCTTATTCATCTGCTTCCCGTGTATTTTTCTCTCCACACACTGGCCTTTGTTTGGATAAATTGTTTGAAGATTTACTGTAGTTCTTAAAGCCTGAGAAGCGGCTCCTGCTGTACAACTTCAATGTCCCCGCTAGGCAGGAGGCTCAGATAGGATGACACATAATGGCGTTTAGACAGAAGGGTTTTTTTTCTCCCAAGACAAAACATAGAGGACATCTTCTGGCATAACAATTAGGGCAATTTTTTGACTAATTTACTATGGAATCGCTTTGTGCAGTCCCCTTGTACACTGATATTGAATATGTTAATTGCTGTTAAAACCTGAAATATTATTTTAAAGAATTAATAGACTTCAGCGAGTCATTGTGTATCTGGAGAGGGTGAGAAGGCAGGTATAGAGAAGAAAGAAACTTTAAATGAATGTGATGATTTAAATTCCATATAGGTACTGTTCAGATTATTAAGAAAACCCTCAGTGATGATGTAATAATTTATTGTATTTTGGGTCATCAACCTTTGTTCTGCTTATGTTAGCAAATGGCATCATTTAAGGAAGGCAAAAAAAATGCTGTTTAGATACTTGGAGGGGCTTAATGTAGATTTGAAAATATTACATTTTAGTAAATGTAATAATATTAAAATTCCTTGCATTTTCAGATTTCCATTTTCAGTGAGCATACACATAAGTATTTGAGCCCTGTTGTAATAAATACAAGGACATAAACCTACAAACTTCAAAGAATGTCTGTGTCCTTGTGGCAGTAGTCCTGAAAAGAAATCCTTAAAAGAAGTAAGAAATCCTTTCTTACTGAAAGAAATCCTTAAAAATAGGAGAAATGCTTGCTGCTTTAGTAAAGAAAAGAAGGAAGAAGCTTTATCACATAGTAATCCTGCCTGTAGATTGAATAAAATAGTTTGAAATCATTGTTTTGCTTCCCATTGACTGAAAGCTAGAGTAGCTTTATTGGTTAAGCTGTTAAATCTGCTGTGGTTTAAACATTTTTTTTTTTCCTCCTGATGCACCCTTGCTTCAATTGACCTTGAAAAGCATTATCTCATCATTTTTTATTTTTCAGAAGAAAATGTCTGTTGCATCAGATCATTTGAAGCTGTCTTAAAACACTGAATAAATATTTGTTACTACTATTCTTCTAATCTCCTCAAGGATAATATGAAAGTATAATCCATGAGTATTTCTTCTGCGATCTGCTAGGCAGTGCTGGCTCCTCTTGGTGATTCACTAAGGAGAATATACACCTGCAACTAGTAAGCAGAGTCTAAGATGTGTGTGGCACTGTGAATGCTTCTTTGATTTACTTATGAAATACAAATAAACTGCATCTGGAAAAACACCCAGCACTTTCTTACCTAAGGTGGCCAACACAGGGCAATACTAAGATGTTAGAGTTCTGAAAAATCATCTTGATCAAGAATAATGGATTAAAGAAAATCCTTTTAGAATAGACAGTAATTGACAGTAAAATTCAAATAACTGAAGTGTTACAGAATGCCCATTACTTAGGATGTAGAGCAGGTTTATGGTAGGGCATGTACCTAAAAGCAAACCTCTCAAGCAATCATACTGGTTTCATCCTGAGTGTAATTCTGTTCATGGACTGAAGATCTTACTAACTGCTTTTTCAAGCTCAGATACAGTTATTGCAACATTTTTGTATGAATATCTTGCTTTTGCAATATCTTCTTGTGATGTCTGTCATAATGAGTTTACGTGAAAAGAGTACGCAAAGAGTTTTATTACAGAATGTGTACGTATCTTGGTACTAGCTGTGGCATTTATTTTATGGATTTGGCATTTCTGTATATTCTTATTAGTCAGTTTTGTTTGTGCTCATTCTTTAAATTAAAAATGCCTGTCATTAACTGAAATCTTCTAAAAAAACCCCACATGTCATCTGTCATGTTTAAGACCACCAGTATGTATCAATAATTTAAATTTCACTTCCTTTTTATTCCTTTTAAATAATACACATGAAGTCTTGGATATGTGTGGAATTGTTATTTTGAACAACAATAAATCTGGAATACAAACATCAGTAGGAAAATAATGAAACACAGCTCCACCCAGTTCATTAGGCAGCCTGACCATTAAAATATTGGTGCAAAGAATCTATAGCACTGAAAAAATAGCAACACATGCCTAATTTATTTTTACATATGTTCTGTTTTGAAATGGGGGGGGATAATATCGTATCTTAGATATCTGCAAACAAAAGTTAAATTAAATATTTAGCAGAAATTATCCTTCCTTTTAGCTTCCTAGCTACTTTAATCCAGGCTATTCTCATCCATTTTAATAGTCAAAAAAGTTTTAATTTATTCATATTGTTCTTCCTGCCAAGCTTGGAATATAACCTTGCAACATAAGGCTAATTTCCTCTATTTTCTTCATTTAGAAGTGTTTGGAAAGCCTGAAAATGTAGCATCTCTTTGCAGGGTACTATGCCTTTCCTGACAAGTGAAGAAGCAATATTTGAATTTAGGATTATTTTTAGTGAAATTACAGCTATAATGCAGGGTCAACTGCAGGGGCACTTTTTGGAGGTGTGCTGTAGTGGATCTAAGCAATGTGATGGCCTGGATGGATGTTTTGCCAGGGCTCTGTTTGCTTAAAACTTTTAAGTGTTTTAAAGCAGGCTGGATTAAGGGGAGAATTTGAAATACAAAGTGTGTTAAAATCTGGGTGACTGGGCTTTCTTGTGAGCAGCCTTGCCAAAAAAACGTACCACTCCCAGGGCTAAAAAGCACATATTTCATGTTCACTTTTATGCTTTATTGTTACAGATTTGTACCCACCTTTTCTTTTTGCAAATAATAAGTATGAAGAATATGGAGAGTGTTTTTTTTCCCAGGCAGTTTAGACCTAACATTTGCAGAAAAGAAAGATTCTACAGTTTTGTGACATGGGAAGTTGGATTTTGGAGAAAGGTTTGTTAGCAATAGGAGGAATAGGTTAAACAGATTTTTATTTATTTGTTTATTTAAATAGGTTTTGTTCATTGTATATAAATATATGGGACTACAGATTTGCCCTGTAGTCAGAACACATGGTAAATATGGAGACTAGCTGCATTCCTGAATTGTGAATTTTTAAGTGTCTCTACGTAATAAATATACTTTATGGCATAATTTTTGATGCCTGTGTAATACTAGTCCAAACCTTGTCTACTCTTGTAGCCGTTGTAATTCCTACCCATTTTATAAGTGCTAGATCAATTCACATTGAGATGGCTTGTTACCTCACATACATCTGTGCCCAATTTATATTGCTAGTAGCGAGACAGATATATCACGCTTTCTTTGGGAGTAGGATTAGTCATATTTGTTAAATTGAAGTGTGAATTCAGCATTGGGGAAAGTGCCAGACTGACAACTCTTGAAGATGAGCTCCTGGATCTCTGTGGAACAGGGAACAGAATTGCTTTGCTTTACTGATGTACCTCTGCCCTGGCTTTGGACACTGCTAGTAATTGGGCAAGTTTAGTCTTGTTGTGATATCACACTGACTGGCAACTAAGCACCACATAGCCGATTGCTCACTCCTCCCCTCCGCCGGTGGGATGGGGAGGAGAATCGGAAATGAAAAAAAAGTAAAACTTGTGGGTTAAGATAAGAACAGTTTAATAACTAAAATAAAATAATAATAGTAATTTAAAAGAAGATAATCAAAAGAGGGAGAAATAAAGCCAAAAAAGACAAGTGATGCACAATGCAATTGCTCACCACCTGCTGACTGATGCCCAGCCAGTCCCCAAACAGCAATTGGCACCTACTGGTCAACTTCCCTCAGTTTATATGCTGAGCATGATGTCCTATGGTATGGAATATCCCTTTGGCTAGTTTGGGTCAGCTGTCCTCCCAGCTCCTTGTGCACCTCTTCACTGGCAGAGCATGGGAAACTGAAAAATCCTTGACTTCAGATAAGCACTACGTACCAACAACTAAAACATCTGTGTGTTATCAACATTATTGTCATACTACAACCAAAATACAACACTGTACCAGCTACTAGGAAGAAAATTAACTCTGTCACAGCTGAAACCAAGACAAGTCTCCAGGCTGATTTTGAACCTGTCTTCTGCTTTGAATCTGATGGCAAACTGCCAGATGAATTTGCTTGAAATGAACCTCCTCACTGTCAGCTGGACCAAGACCAAAAAAATGTGTCCACTTTGTTCACCAAATAGTCTTCAGTAACAACTGAAGTTTAGCAGTTTAGCTTGCTGCAATTCTGCTTCCTGCCTTCCCTTTCCAGCACATTTTTAGCTGGATCATATCCCAGAACTGCTTAACCATGGGATTGCACAAGAGTCAGTGTGTAGCTGAAGGGAGGAGGAGGTGAGATCAAACAGTAAAAGCAAAGAATAGGAATATAAGAATGTGGTAGTCTAGATTCAGATTGGCTTAATTATTGACATTGTAATACTGCAAATTGGTGTTCTGAGCTTGGTTTAAACTAATAATTTGGGATGAAAATGTCTAACATTGAAGTCCTATTATGGCCAGAGGCACCCAGCTCAGCTGTGTCATTGTAAAATGAGTTAAAATAACATATATCCAAACAAAGCTTTACAGATTCCTACAGAAAAAATATTATTTCTTCCAGCCTTTTCATTTTATATTGAAACTCATACCATACTGAATTATGAAAAAGACCCTTGAATTATTTTGTATGTGTGACATGGTTATATTGACTGTATTGCATTAATCTTGCCTGTTGTAGTCCCACTATGTTTTCAAAATATTTGGTCCATCTGTGTCTGCTTGTTGGCTTTTTTTTTTCCCTTTTAAAAATCTCACCCTGAATAAGTTTTGTAAATATTCAGCCTTGACTTCAGCTTGCATTGCAGTGTCATCAATTATGACAGACTGCTGCCTCTTCTCTCCACTCTTCATCTTTTCCCTGTCAAAATGCACCCTTTGGCAGAATATCTTTCAAGGGCTAAATGTGAGTCTAAGGGAGTCACTGTCAAGGTATTTTTCATAATTTCAAAAATATTTTTCTCTTCCTCTTGTTTATAATTACCTCTTGGAAACTTCAAATTGAAATGTTTCTTTACTGGTTTTTCATCACATGCACACTGTACTGAGATGGCAGGGCAGATTTGAAGGTTATTAATGTACTTTTTGCCCTTTGGAGTTGGACAAGAAGCAGGAAAAAGACATGGCATGGTATATACAACATATTCCCCCCTCACCTCCCCACCTCAATAAATACTAAAGCGTTTATATGAGTACCAAAAACTGGTCTGATATCCCTTTCATGGGAGGGCTTTTCCTCCCTTCTTCCTATATGTTAAAAGGCCAGCTGCTCGAGGTCCTTACATCCCATAGTAGATGAATAATGAAACCTTAAGGCCACAGCAACTGTTTGCAGTCTGGGAAGAGCCACAACTGAGTACCTAGGGAAGATAGGGACTTTCTTTGTCCCTTTTCTCTGCTGTTCTGATAACTGGGGATTGGTTTAGATTCCAAGGTATCTAAAAAGCTTTTCAGGTAGCCAAGCAAGTTTTGCTCACCAAGAAGCCTGTCAAATATTTTATTTTTTGATCTCCTTAGTAAATATTGATATAGCTTCATTTGAACAGTCTCTCACAACACTTGTTTTCCTTCATTTGCTATATGTATGCTAACTTTGCCTACTATGCTACCAGCATGTCATTTTATTGTGAGCTTCATGATTATGGATTTTCTTTTCCCTGAAGTTTCATCTCTAATTTTTTTTTTGAGACAATTTAGGATGTTAATGGAAAAGAAGGTATCTCTGATGAACATGAAAGCAGTTTGTACATGCAAAACCAAGAATAAACAAGAAAAGCTCTAACGAAAGAAGTGACATAATAAATTGGGAGCTTATAATTTTGAAGCCAGTCTAATTATTTTGTACACTGGAGTGATACTTCAGCTTTGTCCGTGCAAGTGGCTCTGTTAAAGTGAAAGACATTTGCTATAGATTTTACATCTCAGGCACCCCCTTTCCATATAGTACTCTTCTCTGCAGCTACTTTTTTTGTTTGTGTTTGATTTTTATCAAAATCTCTTTCCTCATAGAATTCTTATTTCATAAGGTGAAAGACCCAAAGACTCTTCAGAGAGTGTGGTGTTAATGTTGATTTTGCCTTAAAGTCACAGGCTATTTTAGTAATAGGTGGGAATATGGTAGGTTGCTTCTATCAGATTACATTAATATCACCTTCTCTTTAATGATGTAAAATGTTGATCTGGGATATGGGAAGATACATACATACATATATATTAACGTTTTTTTCATTAGATTCTATTTTCCTCCATGCTATGGCCCAAATTACAATTTCTTATAAATTTCAGAATTTGTAATTCTGAGTTTAATTGTAATTGAAGTATTTAACATTTGGTAAACATGAAAACTTGTACCCAAGATACATTACATTGACTGTAGAAATAGCTATGCTGTTTCTAAAGGCTACTCTGATGGAATAGACAGTGTGAGTATGTTTTTTGCATGGCTTACGTAGCTGCCCAGGTTTGGCTGAGGTTTGCACATGATCTGTTTTTCTTGCGTGTGCTAAGAGCTGAAGTATGGTATTCTCTTAACTCATGTTGGGTTTGCAAGGATTGCCTGACATTTTCTGACAACCGTGACCATGGACTGAGAAGGTGAGGAGACTGGAACAGTTACACTAGGTGATTCACAGACTGTTGTTTTGATTTTGCTTTCTTCATTTAGCTTTTTGAATCTATAACAAATTATTTGAAAGACTTGTGTTTGTGAAGAACCTTTCTTCAGCATTTTCATGGCTGAAAGGCTAATCCAATCTCCTGCTCTAGGACTGTTGGTTATTGTGCCTGCATAGAGGAGGAGTATGGCCTGCTGGTTAAAACAGGGAACTACTAGGATACAGAAAAGTCTAATTCCTGGCCCTGCCATATAATTTCCATATGACCTTGGACAAGATATGTCAGATAAAACTTACTTCACAGGGGCATAATATAGCTGAATTGATGAGATTGTAGTGCTTTTAGATCCTCTTGAGGAAAGTTACACAAAAAGAAATTACTACCGTAGTAGAATAGTTGTGAAAGTAAAGTAGAAGAGCTGGCACAATTAGGAGACAATTTATTGATTTTCTGGCTATTTAAAAACTTTTCTAACTTAGCTCAGGATAGAAAAGTTGATACGCTGCTGGTTTGTTTCTGTCCTTGATATGCACGTGCAGCTCCCATTAGTGCCAGCAGGAGCCTTGTGCTTGCATCGCGAGAGAATAGACCCCTGTGTGTGTAATGATAAGTTAGATAGCCTCTTGTGGCTCTGTGTATGATTTCTGATCTATTGTGCCAGAGATACTACAGCATGAGAGAGAGCTGCTGTCATTTTCAATAGGAAGTGAGAACTTTTAAGAGCTTGAGAACTGTCCTCTTTTTTGAATAGCACTTTTGCTGCATGAAGTGTAATTTATTTTTATCACAGCAGGCATAAAGCTTCCAGGTTTTCATAAAGAAAAATGATCCATATAGTGCCCATGTCGATTGAACGATCATTTGAAAACCTGTAAATTCAAAACACAGCCCTTTCTCAATGCAAAGTATTGTTCCTTTTTGCTGCAGCTTTTAATTTCTTTAATCTTGGACCTTCATTAGTACTTCAGAAATACTATAAACCAGTGTTTTCATCTCAGTAATTATTTTTCCAGCCATCAGTTTGCCTGTAGCAGGACACGTTATTTAATTATAGGAACAAAAACTTCAGACAGGACTTTCTGTGCTTTCAAAATCTTTCAAGATGGTACTTCCTAAACTTTTTTTTTTCTAGTAGCAAATAAGAATCAATCATTAAAATTTGGGAAGGAAGGAGAAAGGAGAGGAAGGGGTGGGAGAAGGGGGGAAGAAAAAGAAATTGTTTGTATCTTGCCTGATACACAAACACACAAAAAGAAGAGAAAACAAAGCAAGACCTATTATTAGTCCTACAACTTGTCAGTTTGATTAGTGAATGGTTGCCTCTCTCTCTTCTGAGAAAGCACTACAT
The DNA here is from genome assembly GCF_047716275.1 of Strix uralensis. NCBI lineage: Eukaryota > Metazoa > Chordata > Aves > Strigiformes > Strigidae > Strix > Strix uralensis. Next base: position 17,437,449 of record NC_133978.1, on the reverse strand, counting down.
CTTTAAATGATGTCCATTCTTAAATATAGAAACCCCGTATTGTGTCTGTTAGTGCATAATTGGACTGTCTTTTAATACAAGCAGAGGCACTTGTTTCTGAATATAAACCCTGCACCTCAACAGGTCAGGGAGATAGTAAAAACCTGTTGTTTCGCATTGTCTTGGGGAATAATGGAGTCACTAATCTACTTGATCTCTGGGAGTCAGATAAAGAAGAAAGTGAACGATGCATACATTTCAAAGATGGAAGGCACTTGTAAAAGCAATTTCTTTGGAGGGAAAAAGTAGAGCAAAGGCTGTTGGAAACCTTTTAATTAGTACTAATTACCTCAGCAGAAAACGTTGGAGGCTTGAAAGGATTTGTGTCAGCAAGTGAAAGATCAAAGATTGCGGCGCTCGCATTTTAATCTGTTGGCTATAAAAACGAATAAGGGGGTGGTAATGGGGCCCATGAGAATGACAACCCAGGTGGTGGAGGCCTTAATCCCTTCTTTACTGCTAGTGCCTGCGGCCTAGTTCCAATTACATAATAAGATGGTTTAATTTTTAGCTTTAATTTTGACAAAAATTAAGTTTATTTTAGCCTTCAGTAAGGACAAGACAGGGTTTCCAGACAAAATCCTGTCAATCTATTTCTTTTAATGTTTTAAGTCCAAGCCTTTATTTAGCCATTTTTTCCTAAGTGGCTGAAGTTGCACTATAGAAGGCCATGAAGCAGCAAAGGTGCTTTGATGTGGTCTCTGGAAATGGGGAGGGGCTGGCAGCCGGCAACTGGTGGCCACTGTGGCGGCACTTGGAAATCCGGTAATGCCATAAGTGAGCCTTCTTTCTTTTATTTGTTTGTTTGGGTTTTTTTGTTTTTTGGGTTTTTTTATGTTTTAAACATACTGCTTAATTGCATCAAGGAATAGTTCATAGGCATGCTTGCTGTGATACCTCTCTGTTTTATTTCAAAACACTCTGTGCAGGTTCACATGATCATGTGTGAGGGAAATTACATCTTTATTTTTGTGGCTTGAGCAGGTTACTTGCCCCTCAGAAATCTAATTGTGATCAAATTCCTTTACAGACAAATGAGTGAGCATCTGGCTTAGGCTGAAGATAGGCTGATGGCTGCAGTGTAGACTTCAAATGGATAAACTTATGTCTGGGAATCTCTAGCACATCCCCACAGCCAGGCCCAGCTGTTGTGTTGAGGGGGAGGTAGATGCATCCCGAAGTAGAATTGGGTTTACATTTCAACTCATGCAGTCAAGTGTTATCTATACTCAGTGAAGTGGTGGGGTTTAAGTTTTTTATTAATTTGACTTGTACAAAAGGTTATATTATTTATGCTCTGAGGATTCAAGCATAGTAAGTTGCAGCTGCTCATTTTTTTATTTTTATAGGTAATTGGACTGAACATCTGGAGGCAGAGGCAACACAAATAATCAGTTCTATTCTGGGTTATACCTTTAAATTTTTTATTAAACATTTATTCAGCAACTAAAGCTTGAAATAAACTTTGAACTACATACATACTTTATCGAGTTTTATATTGAATTTTTGTATTTGAAATATGTTAAATGTGTATATGACTTAGATAATTGTTTGACAGTGTATTTAATAGTGGATACTCAGCTACTACCCTATTCTGCTTGTAACTCAGCCTTAGGTTCTTACAGTGTTTGATTTTATTCTGATGTAATAGAAAACAGTGTTGATTTTTAAATAATATTGTTTTGAATTAAGTGTTTTGGTCCCTCAGTAGGCTTTGTATGTATTGGCATGACAGTAGAACATGAAAAAAACCCCAGATGTTTAAGTTCTGTGTTGTCTTCCTTTTGCTTAATTTTTCCTAATCTGCGGAATATCTGTTGTCTTTAAGCATGTTGAGAAGCTTGCATTGAATCTCTTCTTGGGCATGGAAAAACAACTGAACTGAGACCTAAGCCTCTTTCCAGAGCAGTGTAGGGGAATAACACTACCTTGTTTTTCTGGGGTGGCTTTTTCCTGTCAGAGCACTCCATCATGGTTTATGGTGGGTGACTCTCCCTATGAAGCTGCTCAGAAGGATCCAAGGTGCTACAGGGTTATCTGTAACTCCAGGAGATGTTAGGGCGGTCCCTTTACTCTAGCGTGATCCTAGGACTTTTTGTATTGCTGTTTGGTGTGAAGAGCATTTGAATATGTACAGGCACAGTAACCAGCTAAGAGTGTTTTGGTAATTGTTTGTCATCATCATCTTCCTCATCCCTAGCCTATCAAATCCACAGTTGTATCTTTTGAAGGTGGGATTTATGCTGGACTGTACTTTTCCAAACAAATTTTAGACAATTTTACTAATTTTAGGGGTTGAAGAGAAAAAAAAACCCAACACAAAAAAGTCTGTCATAGATTCTCTAGTCCATCCTCTTGGACTGTAAGATTGTTACCTGCTACCTTTCCCTGACAGTGTTTTGTATGGTTCAGTTTTAAATATATTTGCTGTGTGGAAATGGAGGACACTGACAGGAGGACATTATCCAGCATTTTTTGTGTGTGCATCATTTTCTTTTTTTTTTTTTTTTTTAAAGATTATGTATGAATTGGAAGAAATGTATTTGTTGTCTACCATGTACGTTTCTAGGAAATTTTATTTGCTCACATTCAAAGTGTAATAATCTTTGTAATTTTAGAGGCTGTGAATTCTAGGCTCTTGTTTTGACTGAATGCTTTTCCTATTAAATACTGTATGCTTCCATTGCTGAGGTAATGTGTTAAGATTACTCATCATTTTACATAAGATGAGCAATGGGAAAAATAACTAAAATAAAACCCAAAATGAAAATTAACCTAATAACTTTGTTTTGACCATATGTTTATTGTTTACTTATGTAAACAATTTTAATGCATGTTGTAAGAGTTAAATTGAAATGCTAAACCCCTCAATTTGACTAAACATACTTAATTAACAGATTATATTAAAGCATTATCAAAAATCAAAAAGATATAAGCACATGCTTATCTCTGAATTTGAATCCACACATATAAGTCTTTGCAGAACTACCATAAGGCCCAGTAACACAAAGAAGTTGTACAAACATAGTCCTGAGCAGTTATCATGCAACAGTGTTTGACTGAGTGCCCTGTGTGGTAACAATTCCCAAAAGTCATGGGGTGTTTCCTTGCTTTCTGCTCTTTGCAAGGGTGATTTATAAGTTTATAAGTTCATTCCCAAACTCCATAACTTCCCTGACAGTTCCCCAGATGGACTATATCCAAGTTGGTATAAAACAGTACTCATTGCAGCTGGGCCTTCTAATTCATCTTGAGCTAGGTACAGCACTTGTTCTTTTTGTCTTTGTTTAGATTTGTTACCTCTCTAGAAACACTGTACCATGGTAATTGGTCCTACCTTCTCCTCAAACACCAGATATGCCTGAAAGCAAACCAAAGTTCTATTTAGTAAGACTTAACCGAAAGCTTTTAGTTTTAGCAATGGAAACAAGGACAAATACAAAACTTGGTCTTTGCATATACTTAGCAGGCCACCTTTCCACTTGCTGAATCCATCTTCCCTAGGATTCCTGGAATGGATTCCAGCAGATATCTCAGCAGTGCATCTTCTCAGTCCTGCTATCAGTTCTGATTTAGTTCTGCCAGAAACCAGAAACTTTGGTGATGATGCTTGGAAACTGTTGGTGATTCTCTGTTTTGTATCAACAGTGGTTCCCCCTTGCCCTGAAGACGACTGTTTCCTCTTTCTCTCTGAAAGTGTCAAACTGGCCAGTTGCATCCCACTCCAGCTGGACTTATCCTTCTGTATGGGATTCATACCTTCCTGCTAAGTATTATACAAGACGCATACGTACATTTCACAAATGATTTCTGGTATGACGTTAGCTTTCTAGAAAAAGGTGAAACAGGATATAATGTTAACACTGATGACAGACCCGGTAACACAGTTACTTTGTTTAAAAAAGCCCATGAAAAAGTGTTTCCCCTCTTACAATTTTTCTGGTGTTGCAAGCTTCCACTTGCATAATGCACAATTCACAGGAGATTGCGCAGACATAAATAAAAGAAAAAGCTGTCTCTTGATTGTGTATACTTGCATTTTAGAGGAAAGCACATCCATGTGGAAGATGTGCTGTTTAGTAGTTAGGTAGCTTCCATGAAAGGTTTCTAGTTACTCTTATTTGGCTCAGTTGTGTATAAATCTTGTATGCTTTATCCTAAGTTTTATAGATCTAATAATCTGTTTACTAGCTTTTGGGGCTTAAATGCTAGTTGCAGTAAGGAAATCTGTTACAAATAATGGTTTGGGTGCAGAAAGGAACATTGAAGAGTAAAGATGAAAATTTACCTTACACTTGGAGATCATTAAAAGATTTTAAAATATACACCAAAAGTTAAATTTCCTAAATTGTTAAGGCACCTAAGTAATCCGATCTTCTTAAGGCACTAATGTCCCAGATTTTTGTTTTAAGGTCTATAAGAACTGTTGTTTGCTCAGTACATTTATGAATAAAAACATTCTGATTTCAAAACTAGACGTGTAGCTTTCTGATTCAGATACCTGTGCTAACATAAAGCTTAAATCTGCAAAGCTTGAACAGCAGTCATCTTTTTGCCATCCTTGAACATCTCTGGACTGATATTTTACCTTAAACTTTTTTTTTAAAGTATACTGTGAACTTAGTATGTAACAAGCACTTGAGCATTAAGGATGCTGATGAGCCAAATGTTTAGAAAGAAGATATTAAAAGTTGTACTGTGATTAAAAATAAGTATTGAAGGACAACCTAGATCTTTGCTCTGGAAACATAAGGGTGTAAAATATTCTTGAACAAAATTTTAAAATATATAATAAATTTGGAAGCTTGTGTGAACAATTTTGTTGGTGTAATTGACAAAAGTCTCATTTCAATAATCTGATGCTATGTGATTTTTTGAAGCTTACCAACACTGGCTTACATGTTGATTCAGTTACTCATATTTGTTTGAGAAAGTGTGCGGTTTAAATAAATCTTATCAAAAAACATTAATGCAATAAATCTCACTTCAGTACTTTATTAAATCTATTTAAATATGAACTAAGATATTTCAGGTACATTATACTGAGGATACCATTGAGCATTTAGAAAGATGTGAATGCAGTGGCTGTTAAGTTTTAGTTGTGTCTAATCTCTTGCTACCATGGCAGTAGAAATAAAAAGTTTTTAGAGGAATATTCTATATAATGCATTATTTGCTAGGAACATTCTTAGTCAAAAAATCCATGTAAGCAGGAATATATATTTTCTGCTTTTCCATCATTTTAATATGTAAGTTGTATGCTTCTAATAACCTTTGTGTTCTTCTTATCTGCATTTAACAGTGTTTAGAAACCTTTCTTAATATTATTGAAAGCTGAAATATCTTTTAGTCTTCTCCTTCTTCCCCCTTCTCAACAAATTTAATGAGAAAATTAAAAATTTGAAATGAATCTACTCTATCTTATTTTGCTGTGCAGTTCTAAAGTATTCTGATGAGCCTGGATAAGCTGATGTGGCCTTTAGGGAGAGACACATCAAATATAGGCAGACAGCTCCTGTGTCTGGTAACAAAGACTGAGGAGGTCAAAACTATCCCAACAGGCCTGAGCAGGTCAGTCAGAGGCAAATGTTGGAAATAAAATTTGGTGGGGAGGGGAGTAAAGGGCCTGGGTCAAGTCCTGTTCAAAAAGTCAGCTTTGTCAAAAGCTTCAGTCACATTCTTACCTACAGGCAACCTCTGCTGATCCCAACTCATTAATCGAACTGGAGAGCCGTCTTGACCCTGGCTCCTTCCCTTTGAAGTGTGGTGTCCTCTGCAGCATGAGGAAATAATTTGCTGCCTGATTCAATGAGCCATCAGTAGAGCCAGCAGACCTAATGACATGTGAGAATATTAACCTCCTACCACGAAGAGCTGTGAATCTTGAGAGGCAGTCTATAATTCACCCAGCACTCCTGAGCCTTCCCTTTCTGTCTTATTCTTGCACTCACTTTCTCACTCATAGGGAGAGAGAGAGAGGAGAGACCCTCTTGTCGTAAAACTTTATTTCCTTCAGTAGTGGGAACCTTACTGAGCTGCTTGATAATGAGTTACTTTCCTTTTGCAGTTGGATAAAATTTATACTGAAAACTAGACATCCGTCTTACATATAATAATTTCTGTTTAAAATATGACACAGGCTACATAACTGACATCAAGGGGGTGGTAATCTGAATACTTACTGAAGTAGACTATTTTATGTTTCCTTATTTATTTTTCATCATCAAAGGAAAAAAGGAAAAACAAGAAAAAAGCCATGCATAACAATGATGTTATTTTGAATAATGTGGTTTTTAGCTGCCCTCAGTCAAGAGGATCTTTCTGCAATACCCTTCTTCCTTCCCCCCCCCCCACTACCTAAAGGGAAACACAGTTCTGCCTGGGCAAGTACTGTGTGTTATATGCACACACTTGCCTTTTGATTCTTAACAAAGAAAAGGATTGTTGGTCTAATCCTGCTGCTTTAAAAATCAGGGCTGTTTTTTCTCTTGTTGACTCCTTCAGCATTTTCAGTCACAGATTCAGGTCTCAGTGTCTGGTAAGCTTCAGAACGTGAGCCACTGTTACTCATGTGGCTAAATAATGAGAAAGGAAGAGCAGAAATGGCCATGTGTATATGCTACTCACCATGAAAATGGTGGTGATTACCAGACTTTACGCTGCTATGTACCCATGTACAGTAAAACACTGCAAGAGTTTAGTTTTGTTTTTAATGTCATTTCTTAGTGCTGATTGCTGCTGCAAGAGGTCAGAATTTAGAGGTTATGGGTATGGATGGGGAACAGCATCCAACATAGCAAATCCCAGACTGAAAGGACTACTGTTGGCATTTTAGTCTTGTCTGTGCTAGAAAGGTTTGGGTTTTTTTTTTTTTTTTTTTGCTATAACTGTACTGGCAAATTTCTCATATTTAGTGGAAACACAGCTTGCAAAAGCAAATGAAATTACACCAAGTGTGAACACTCCTGGTGGTAAAAGATGTTTTTGCACTGGGAGTGAAAGTTAGCAATATAGTTGTGCAGCCAAAACCTTTCTGTTGAAAATCGAGCCTGAATTCTGTTGGATTACAATTAGAGGCTTATTTTGATTCTGAGGAGTTGGTAAAACTATTGGTGTGTTGTGTGGATCTGGGTACAGATGAGGATACATAAGGAGGGGGTAAAGGAAATTAAGGAGACAGACCAGGGTAGGTAGCAGAAGGAAATAATGTATATAATAAATAAATGACAGTTATATGTTGCCTAACAAGTACTACAGTGTCTGTGGTATGTGCATATGTAGATACATGTGATTTTTAAGTTGTTCTAGAGATATTCTTTAACATCGAGGGGTTTGGTGTTATGTCCATTAACAATTCTCTGCTATCATGGTTGAGCAGTCTATTAGTCGTTCTCACCTCTTATAGCTGGTCACAAAGGCCAGTCCCCTTGCCTCTTTCTGCTTCATCTTTTTTATTAAGTTTATTAAAACTAGTCAGATTATACTTTCTTATGGCACAGGCTGTGCTTGGTCCATTCATTATGGTTTCTTATCTTGGCAGGCAATCTGAATTGAACGGCAGCTAGTCCATTATGCACATATGAAGCCCATCACTCCTCCAGCAATGGCCAATTCATCAAACATTTATCTTTTGCCCTCTGAGCAGTGCGTCAATTTGCTTGTCAATCCTCAGCCTTGGTTGTTGTGGAAGATGGGAGAAAAATTACTTTTCTTTTCCCCCTTCTCACTGAACTCTAGTAGTCGGAATAGGCTTTACTCTACTCACTCTACAGGCTTGTTACTCCCCACTTCTCTGTGCAAAAAGGGGAGGGGTCAGGTTACTATCTGAATTGCAGAGTGACAGATTGATCCAAGATACAGTAAAGCTTTCATTATGGCACTGTCTTTGCACTTGAATTTGCTCATATTTCCATTATAATACTGTTTTTTAGAGGGTTTATAAATAGATTCTCAACTTGGCACATGGAGCTGAGAGGAGCTTTTAAGAATAAATACATTATATGTTTTTAGTTTTGGTGGGTTTTGTTTTTTTTTTTTTTTGTTTTTTTTTTTTTAAACAGGTTTATATTTTGTAAACCTTGGCTTGTTCTTTTGCTATTTCTGATCACTAATACTTCCTTGAATTCTTTCAAGTTTGGGAACTGGCAGTGTTTGCATTTTTTTTAAAATGCCATTTGTTTTATTAGGACTGAATTCCATTTTAAGATTGGGAAAAAAGACAAATGAAGCAAGACATGCTCACATCAAGTTTCTCTCTTAACTCCTCTAACTTTGTTATTCCTCATTGAATACTTTCAAGAAATTTTAGCAGAAGGATGCTTAAGTCTGTACTTGAGAATATCACTGAAGTGATGCATCCATTGAACTGCAGGGACTTCCTAGTGGTGGTTTTTCCAGAATGCCCTTTGTTAAAATATGAATGCATACAGTCACTTGCTCTCTGCTTGATAATTTTTATCTGTGTTTTGCAAACTGTGTTTTGTCATATGATACTTGTTTGATCACTAGATGACTAAGAGCTCATTTTCCAATCCATTTTGTATTATTTTAAAATATTTTATATGGTTTATGTGAAAACCGCCTTGACACAGGCTATAGTATTACACTGATTGTAATTTTATTTAAATTTATACAAAATTGTAACAGTAGATTCATATAAAATCTTGTCATGTTTATTCCTAAAATGTAATATAATAACTTAAGCAAAAAGGTGCCTAACATGAAGGATAAAGCTTGCGCTGTATCAGTGGGATATCCTCTTGAGTAGAGCTGTATTAAATACACATAGTGAAATCTGAGACTTTAGGAGGTTCATTAGAAGAGAAATTGAACCCCACCCCAGTCAGTCTGGTTGCTTCATAGTAGTTAGGCCAGGAAATTTTTTTTTTTTTGACTAGAGGCTTGGTAGGAGAGAATGGTGGTTGAATGACTGAGTGGTTGGCTCTAGTATGTTTTTGTAAGCTACTGAAAACTGCAATTGGGATTTGTAGTTTACTTCACCAGGTAAATAATCCACCTGTATGGGGCACAGCTGTAACAGTTTATTTTACCTTAATGTTGCAATTTCTTCTAATTTCTTTGCAAGACTGGACAAATAGGCTATGTTTATCCCTCCCAAATGTGTGTACTTCACTAAGCCTCATGTGAAGGTCTGATTCACCTTCTGGAAGTGCCCATCTTTTGTCACTGGCTGTAAGGAGTTAGGAATAACTGGGCTTCTACAGATGGATGACGTAAATCTGCATTGTTGCTTTTCAGATAGTTCCATCATTTGGGGAGTTGCTGCTTAATAGCAAAATCTCTCTCTCTCAAGAAATTCTGCATTTCTGTTTTATAATTTGTAAGAAAGATTTTAGGATGCTGTGAATTTAACATTTAGAATTTAGGAGGCCTCTTATCTCTTTTTGTCTGTCTATTGACTCTGCTTTTGTGTTTTCTTTGAGGTTTGAAGGTGGGTGGTGGCTTGTAGGGGTTGAGTAGTTTGGGCTTTTTTTTAAGCAATGGAAGTTGCTGTGTAAGACTCAGAACAAGACTATAAAAAACAGATGAAGATTCTGGGTTTTCGTGAATCCCCACCCTTTTAATGTGCTTACATAGCTCTAGTTTATGATGTTCAGGATGTTTTAATCCCAATATTTTTTGGTAATAAGGTGTCCCATGTAGTCTTGTATGCTTTCAGTGTGTAAGAAAAGGGGAAAGCAAGGGTTGGATATTAATTTTATTTTATGTCTGAAAGTTAAGTATGACCTTTATATGAAAAGACTCAGAAACTAGTTGTAGATCTAGTTCATAACACAGGTCTAATCTTTTCTTATGGAGGTATTTTCTTCCCAGGTATTTAATGATTCTCTTCATTCTTTTCTTTCCATTTTTTCTTTGCTGGCCATATTCATAAGCTTTTCTTAAGTTTTATTCAAAGAGCTTCTTCCAGATATTTTCTGTCTAGCAACAGAAAACTGGAAACAGGTTGTCTGGAAGTGATGCAAAATGCTACTTCTAGATAGCCTGCAAAATACTAACATTCCCTCTCATATTATTCAAACCAAAGCATTTCATGTTTTGGAAACATTGGTAAGCTTGTTCTCCATTGAACCGAATTTCATGGTTCCTGTTTCATGACTTGTCTGGTCTAACTTGGGACCTAGCCCACACTAGAAATTTTGGAGGTTCTTTACTTTCACTGGGATAGTGGTTTTTTTTTTGTGTGTGTTCTGCTTTGGTCCAGAAATCATGTCAGAACTATCCATTACATAGTCCATTCTGTTTTCTTTTTGGATGTATTATCATGCAGAAAAGTGAGTATGAACACTGAGCAGGACTGCAGAAAAGAAAAGCTATCATGTTTGAATAGTATAGAGGTCATTTTTTGATGTGTTACTTGTAGTTTATCTGCCATTACTATCTCTGTCTGCAGGAAATAAATAAACCTTCGATTTGCAGTGGTTTTGTGATTATAATAGTGAGAATTGTTTTTTTTCCTGGAATTTGAACTGCATTCTAGCTACTCTAGTTTCTTCAAAATGGGTTATTTATTTTTCTCTACTCACAGGTGAGAGGTGTGTTTAGAGCAGAACCCCCCAAAGCAGGTTTGAGAATAGAATTCTGACAGAGGCCTCAGCCTGAGGGAGTTTGCACAGAAGATTCGCTGAACCCCTTCCACCATCAGAACAGAATTGGAAATGACTTAGGTCTTTCCCTTTATTTGTATACTGTATTTCAGATTAAATGGAATTTAAAATTGAACAGGAATCAAACCAAGCAAACCTGAAATGATGTTTTGCATTTCCAGGGAATTATGCAAAATCTAAACTTATACATGTGTCTTGTCTGTCTTATATTTTTATATATATATAGCATTTATATATTGCTCTTTGTTTTGTTTTGGTGAGGTTAAGTCAAAGGACTAGAAGTCAGGAGCTCTGGGTTTTATTTCTTGTCTCTTAGAAAATTGCTGGAGGTCACCTTTTGTTAGTCACTTAACCTCTCTCTGCTTTACTACGAAATGGAATTTTAAGCTCAGCAGGTTTTTGAAGAGTAATTCATTAATGTTTAAAAAAAATGCTTTGTGCTCCTTAGCTGGCAGGTGCTGGAGAAATAGAAATTACATTTCTATTCTTTAAATACTGAAATTATCTAGTACTAGGGTTCTCATGTTGATTCTGCTTTCCTGTAATCTGTTAAAATATAAAAGGCAAGAAAAAAGGTATTTTGAAAAGCTCTTGTTTTGTAGCAGCTCTGTGTTTAACTTCTGGTAATGGCTATCTCTTGTCAACAGAGTGCAAATCAGTTTCAAGGCTAAAGCCAAACTCTCTCATTTACATATTGTTAACTGCTCTCTCTTTTCCTGTTAAACAGGAGGAAAAAGTCATTAGATATGAGGCAGCTGTCTTATTAATGGAGGGGTGGGGTGAAATGTGAGGAACACTTCTTTTTCAGCATATACTTCTGAAGAGCTTGTTCTTTTGGACAAGGGCAACTCTAACATACCAAGGTTTGTCCATTACTGAGAGGCTTCTGCTTTTTTTTTTAATTTATAAAATATCATATTTTCATTGTCAAATATTACCAAAATGAAGAGCTGTTCTTTACTTTCATTGTAACCAAATCCTCATTGGGCCAGAGGGACCAGAGTGAAATAGTGTAGTTGACAATTGCCATGCATGTACATAGAGGAAAAAAAATCTCTTCCGTGACATTCCTTTATGATTAAACTCTCTTACAAACCATGAATGAATTATGGAAAAGAAAGCTGGAAGAAATCATACTGATTAGCTGAAGGACTTGGATAAAATGACAGTTCTGAGACCTTTGTATTCTAAAGGATTATTTACTGTCTGCTTACAGAACATCTTAAGTCTTTTTGCAGAGGGAGTCAGTTTCCTGTTTAGTGCAGTGTTTTTGTAAGCTAATGAGGGCAAAGCATGAGCCATAGGCAATGATGCTGTGATATTAGCTGTGACAGGGAGCTTGATCATAATTATCTTAACGAGGATAGGGTTAATTACAGTGGAAACTTAAAGTTTTTTCTGTTTGAATGAGGCGGCGCTGAATACGTTGTGATGTTTTGTCGGTTTGATGTGACTTTGGAAATTGCAATGGAAATCTCTTGGCAGCACTTGCTCTCCTCTGGGAGCCGAGTGTGAGCCCTGCAATGAGGTAACTGAGATGGTACCTGTGGGTGAGATAATGGGCAGCTTTCATGTCATTAGAGCAGGGAAAAGCAACCTGCAATGCACTTAGTGATGTTTATTAGCCTTTTGAAACCAGGGAAAACAAGTACTTGCCACTGCCCCTTCAGTGCTGGTTGTATTGTGGTGGTAAGATTGTGTGTTTGTTTTAATATACCAATACAGGAAGACATCTTTTTTTCTGCTATGAACTATGAGAAAACAGTGCAGATTTAATTTTAGTTTGGTTCTCTTTCTTGGGGGATTTCCCTCTTTTTATACTCGTCTCAGGGTGTTTGTGTGCTTCTTGCTATGCTGTGTATACATATGCATTCCTCTCTTCTTCTGTGATGGGCTCATAAGGAAATACTTGGAGTACATTAATATTACTATGTCACTCTCATTAAAAATAAAAATTCCAGCCTTTTGTACCGATTTCTACCTCAGCTTCTCAAAAATGCTTTCTATATACTAGTTCACGATTGTCAATCCTTTCTTATCCCCTATCGGCAGACGGGAAATTGAGGCACATAGAAATTATGGGACTTGCTGAAGTTTGTACCATAAAACCTATTGTGTGGATTGTACTTAAAACTTTTCAATTGTGGAGTACAACTGCTGGGCAATATTTCCTTATATATTACGATGGTAGAGATTGTTGCGTTAAATTTTATAGCTAGTATCACTGAATGTTAGCAAATACATTTTTTTCCTTTTTTGTTTCTTTACCAACTGTCCTACCAATTTCATTTTGGTGCTAGTTTTTTCTTCTGTTTAAGATGAAAAAATAAAAATTCTGTGAATAGCAAAATAACATATGGATGTAAATTTATGTTAATAGCTACACCCTCTCTCTGTACTGTGGCAACCTCTCCCACCTCCATAGACTTTGAATTTAGGTGATTAAATCACCAAGTGCACACTGCTCTGATGACATGAAAACCACAATTAATAAGTAACCCCCTGTGTAACTCGGCTCCTTTTTAACTGAGCAGCTAATAACATTACATGGCAAAAATTATCAAAACCAGACAGGTGTAAGGAGATTTGCGCACAATTTTCTCTGCCTATCTATGAAACTAGTACCCTCGTGTTCAGTCCAGGCTTGTGAAAGAAAGGCTGTTTCAATAGACAACTCCCTCTAGTGTTTCAAGGCCTTTTGTCCCACTTCATGGCTTGTCATTTTGTTTTATGCCTCCCCTGCAGCAGTTTGGATGTGTGCTTTCTTCTCCTTGCCAGTTGCCAACCATTTGCTGATTCTCATGATAAGAGTATTATATTTGCATAACATAACTCAGGAACAATGTGTATTTTTATGCTGACACTGACCAGAGCCCAAGCAATGTTGTTTCACAAAGGACCTATTAACATCCCATAAGGCTCTGTGGTGTTGACAAGGAGGTGGCCTTCTCTGAACTCCTTTGGCAAGTCAAAGTCTTACACTGAAATGTGAGGTTTGGAAATAATCCACTATTTATATAATAAAGAGTATTTAAGGGGAATTTGCTAAACTAGATTTGTCAAATAAACTGAAATGAAAACTCATAACAGCTTGATAAACTCACTGCTACTTTCTCTGGGTTATGTCTTTTAAAGGTGTTTGGGGGAAAGCACTGTCTGAAATGATTGCTGATCTCTCTTCTGATCCTGACTGTGGCAAAACCAAGTCTGTTGCGAGCCTTTGTTGAAATACCTAGCTTAATACAGCATGCTAGCACAGCTCTTAACGGTGTACAGTTTATGTAGGCTGAATCGAGTTTTTCTGAAACAGCTTGTTAAAGGCAAGTGCAGAAAGTGCAGCTATTGCGGTGGTCATTGTTTCAGTATAATCATTATAGTAGAGGCTTTAGTTCTTTCGGTTTCAGAAACTGTAGTCTCAATGCATTGTAATGATATAGATAGGCCATAGGGGTGTAGGCATGGCAAATTTTCTTCAGGTCTGGCTGCCCAGCATCAAAATGTCATTAATAATAGTTGTACTTGCCTTTCAGAACACCAAGTCAAGACTGTGAGTGCTTTGGAGTCCTTGGACTGAAATACACCATTTCAGTGTTGTGCAAATGTTACTTAAATAGTTTAGTGTACAGTACCCAGTGTAAAAGTCACAGACTTGATTTCTTTTGGTTATTTGAACCCTCTGACTGTGATTTATAAGTGGTCAGTAAGTTGTGTCTACAAAAGCAGTATCTTGTTTTTGTTGGACAGACAAATATTAAATTGTCTAATTTGCAACCCATGTACTTTCTAATAATACTTGTATTTTCCTCCAGTAGTAGTGTCTGTAGAACTCTCTAACAGGTGCCTTGGCTGTATTTTGATCTTTGCCAAAAACTGGGGGAGGGTAAGGAAATCCCCTTGGTATAAATGTCATTTGAAACTGAATAAATAGTATAGACTGCATCTCCCTTATTCATCACATTTTATAAAACAGCCAGGAGATACAGTGATGATCTTCCCACTGGTAGGCATAGTAGATCAGCTGTCAAGTCATGCAATCTCAGCATATCTTTAGGTGTCTGGTAGGTGTATGAGCTGTGAATGCATGTCTGTGTGTATGCTCTGTATACCATGTGTCTTAGTTGATTAATGTGTGGTGGCTTTTTTCCCTGTTGGAATGTTCAAGCATTAAGAATCAGGTTTGAAATAGATGCCTTAACAAGGTATCAAAGTGTTCTTTTTAGGTTTATTCCCTGTACTTTGCTATCAAAAGAATGAATACCTCCAGAATCTTGTTTATTTACAAGCCATCATCTGCACTTCCATGTTGTGAAATGCTCCTTTTTAAAGCTGCTCTCTGCAGTCTGACCTGTGGCTTGACAGTGGGACAGTAAGTTCCCAAAAGAAAGCAAATGCCTTTTCTGTCTGGAGTAATTCTGCATTTTATTTTGTAGACAACATTTTATTTTGTTTGCAGGGACTCAAGAAGCAAATTAAGTGGTTAATAAAAAGGAAAAAAAAAAAATCCCCTCTCCATTTCCTATTATTGCATGTAAGGTAACTGCTAAGAAATGATACTTGAAGTTGTATTTATTATTGTTAGCGGGGTATGATATTTCTTGGCAGAAATGATGGATGACAACTTAAATTTGTGTCCAGGGAATGAAGGTGAACTGTGACAGAGTTATTTATCTTGGGAATGGAGGTTAGGGTCAGGCAAGGCTGGGTGCCTGAAGGCACAAGACATTGACAAATTCATCCTGGAGGCCCCATATCTGAAGCCTTTTGTTTTGGATCCTGGCTACTCACTAAGTGACCCCCATCCTTCATCCTGCCAGCATGTGAAGGATGTGTTGCAGTGCCAGCACTCCCCTTGCCACTAATGCTTGTCATTCACTCTTCTGACAGGCCCAAACCAAAACTATTCCCACTCCTGAAAGGGAAGGTTAAAATATTTATTTCAGCTCATAATGGCCTCCCTGATTTAGTGGAGTATCATTTTTCCTGTTGCCTTTGTCGTTTGCAGGTCACTAGAAGGACTGAAAACATTCAGTTACTTGGAAGAGCTGATCTTGGACAACAATCTACTCGGAAATGACCTTCTGTTACCCAGGTTACCCCACCTCCATACCTTAACGCTCAACAAGAACCAAATATCCTTTCAAAGAAATACCTGCAAAATGTCAAATGAGTTTTATGTGTCAGCCAAATTAAAGTATGTGAAATATAGTTCATGGACAGACAAAGCATTCTCTCGTTTGGCACCTGGAATACTTCATAGTAATTTATTATAGGTCATTCATAAATGAAATGCACCATTATATCTTCCTGTTGCTCTATTTTAGTGAGAGATCTAAGTTATGACTCTGAAGAAATCTTTCTAATAGACAAAATAGAGAAAGAAAATAATGTCAGTGCAGCAGTTACTGTGTTTGCTTGGGGTTCTGTTGCAGGCTGACCTCTAGTGGAATAGGGAGTGCAGTGAAACGCTATTAAGTTTTTATATTTTAAATAGCTCTTAAAGCATTACAGTAAAATAAAATAAAATAAAATAAAAAAAACCAAAAAACCCAAAGCAAGAAATTCAATACATTTCTCTCTTCTAATGAAGTTGGTATCATGCGCAATTTGGTAGCTGCTGTGCAACTGCAGCTGTAAAAGCAAGTCACTGTATTCTCGGTGTTCCAACTCTATAAATTAATATAAAATGCTGTCCAAATCAAGGTCTTAATACATTAGAGTATTCAGATGGATGGTTAAGTCCATTCATGATTAGTCACTTCTCCATATTGCTGAAATTAGTGCCTGCTTAAGTTTATTCAGAAAAAATATTTCAGCATTTGCCTAAGTACTCTGCTGAATCAGAGCCCCTAGTGTGTAGACTCATAGATAGTGATCTATAAAAACTAATTATCTGCAAGGGATGGGCATGCACTTGATTATTAAATAATTTTCCCATACTTTGACCCTTCTGGAGATTTGAAGATGAGTAATATATGGTTTTACAAAAGCGAAGGGCGATCAAATTGTGGCCAAAAGGCCAACTGTGGCCTGCAGAGTCTTAGAGCACAAACCATGAAAGCCTTCTCCTTGTAATTGCAGTGTGAGGACAAGGCTGCTCAATTGCAGGCTTTTATTATAGACAGTGTAAACAGAGAGCAATTTACCTCCTACTAAAGCAAAATCCTCCTACTGAGGAGAATAAAAATAACTGCAGATTCTATGATTTCTGCACTTATTTTTGACTCTATAAATAAATAAAAATCAGCAGAGTAACTTTTAGTCTTGGGACCCTGGAAATTTGCCAAGAGTGTCTCTTGAGCAGTAGCGGTCATTGCTGTACTAGGTTTGGCTAGATTTCTGGTTAATGCCAGGATTCTGTGGGTTGGATTTGAGTAACTGGTTTTATTGATTGCTGCCATGGTAAAATCTGAACTGGGCATATTTTTATGAAGAATGCACAGGAACATTTTTGCTGATGCTGTGGGTGGTGGTATGTCTGGTGCAGCATTATCTCCTTCTACAAAGCATGAAATGTAAATTTGGCCATAAGACATAAAAGCATGTGAGTGTATTTGTCCTTTGCAGGGGTGTCAAGGAGGAGCTTTGCACTTAGCAGGTGTATTGAATAAGAACACAGTGAAAAAAATCAGAGGGAGAAAAAATTATGCTGTCAGTAGTATTCTTTAAAGAGTTTCTGCTGGTCTCACAGACAAAATACTATTGTCAAGTGTGTAAGCTCTCAAAGTCAATGATAACATGATAAGAAGGATTTGATCTGTCCTGGGATTTTTTTAATTCAATCTTAAAACTATGAAGTTAGAGCTTTGAGAGTATTGAGCTACCCAGATTATAGAAATATATATTATTTTGTAGTGTGCTGCCAATAATTTAATAGAGGAATTGCAGAAATGCTGGTAAAACACCTAATGTATACAGACTACCCAGAGAAGAAAAAATAACTGCTGTCCATCATTAACATTTTGAGCCCTAGGGAGCAGTGATGTCTTGTGGGGAAGATGCAGCAGCCTTCAGAAGCATGGAGACCTTCCAGATTCATCTCTTCAGTGTGGATACTATATTTGAAAAAGGTCTCTCTTGAACTTGAATCGCTTCTTTTAATGAATTTCTCTATAGAATTCTTTCAAAAATGTTTAAATAAAAATGTATGTTTAGTAGAACAATGAGATACATTACAGGAAATATGGTTTAGTATATGACAGTAGCACTACAGAAAAAACACAAATGAGCAAAGAATATGGATCTGAAACAAAACTTCACTTGGTGGAATATTACCATCTATACATAAATATATAAATATATATATATAGAGAGATGAAAACAAATAAAAAGCCAAACTGACCCCTGTGAAAACTGGAATAACATGTAAACTTTCAAACTCATGTGAGAGCTTTCCTGGGTATCTCTTAATATTACTGTGCTCTTTGCTGTTTCTCTCCTTTTATTTTGACTTCATTTTGATCCAGATCACGTTTTGATAGTTCTGATAAGAACTTTCTACTCCTTTTACATGGTTCACTTATTGTGTGGCATTTGTGTAAATAATATTTGGCCCCTCCGAACATAATGTCTGGGTACACTGTACAAATGTGAAAGCTTATCTCTAAAGCAGGTAAATACTTAGAAGACTCACCTAGTATTTTTCTTTTCAAATAGTGGTTGCATATTTCAGTTACAGCCACTACCAGTTTTTCTACTAGAAGTGGAAGAAACAAATTTAAATATTACTATTTTAAAAACAGTTTCCTAGTGTTATACTTCACCTTTTCTGTAATGTGTAATCTGTTAAAAATATTTTAAAATGCAATCTATGTAGCTGAAATACATAAAGGATAGTTATCAAAATTGTGCAGTATTGGATTACATGTCTCTAACGTGCTTCTTTCATGTGTACAGCATGTTTGTTTTTACAAAAGTCTGGTTTAGTTTGGGAAACTTATCATCTTTGTTTCTCTATCAGACACAATGGATGGCAGAAAGAAGTACAGATTAAGATGGATGGGTGGTAGGTAGAAAGTTGGTTTTGGAGGAGGACTCGACAGCAGTTGCCTATGCTTGCAATGGGAAGCCTTATTTCTCCTCGTAAGTGTGTTCACTAGATACTAAGAAACAGCCAGGACACTTCTAAATAGATTTATTTCTTTGTGTGTGTTACAGCAGCGTGAGGTTTCATGACTTCTCACTGTGCTGATCACAGCTAGTGTTACAGTGGGACTATATAGTATAGACATTTCAAATTCCTTTACATTTCAATCTTTTTAGTATTTGTTAAAACTACTCAAAATGGCAGTAGTGATAGTTTGTCAAATATATATACCTGTATGCTGAAAATTTAGATGGTGTTTACTGCCTGACTTCAAAATAGACAAGTCTGATAATGAAACAGATCTGCTTTTACTGAAGTAAAAGCACTATTTCTTTACTTAGTTCAGTGAGCTGGTCATCCATTTAACATACATTCAATATACTTTTGAAGAGCTGATACCAAAATTGGTTTAGAAAGGTGTTGAATGCAGACTTTGAATCTAAGTCTAGGTTTTGAATGGTTTAGAGAGAAACCAAAATATTTCACACCAAATAGTGGGGAATCTAGAGCTGGACAGAATGCCCATAATGGCATATGCATTACTTATGGCAAGAGGAGTTATCAGTGTGGTTCAGATCTAAGGATTATATGTTCTTAAGTCTTTGAAAACAACATGGATTGAGTTCCTCAACTGAAAAATGTACCAATAAGTATTTCTAGTACAATCTGTCTTCACAGAGGTCTCATCATAATGCCTAAAAGTTACAGATTTGTTTAAGTCCCAAACTGTAGATTGTATTTTGTGCTTGTTCCTATATTGTCCTGAAGTGCTTCAAGATCTAGAAGTCCCAGTCTGACCAGAATGTTAAATGCTGAGGACTTGATGTTTAGATTGAGTGAATACCTTAAGGACATAAATTGTCTCCTATTATGCACAGATCTCTATCTCCACTAAACAAAGATCTAAGCTGAAATTGTACAGCAGCTTCCTTGCATATAATTCTGAACTCTCCATGCCACAGTTGAGGATTTGGTTAAATCTGATTGTGGCTTGTTAGAGAACTGCAGTACCTGATGAGCCAAAAATTTCTTCTAGAATAAAGTGTACCTGAAGAAAAACTTAAGTAAGGTGAATGCCTGATGCCAAACATCTATGGAAGAGGGAGGTAGTCTTCAGTCCAGGCGATTCCTTATCCTGTTCTACAGCAGTGCTTGGACCACTTAAGTTCCAGATGTCAGAAATTTTTAAAAAAATGGCAAGCTGCTGCTTTATTCTTGGTTGTCTTTGTGTTACCTTGGGAACCTTGAGCGACATTTGGGCAGAATAGTGTTTTAAAAAAAAAATCCAAACAAAAACAAACTTTGAAAGAAAGGACATATGGTTTCTGGATGGACCTCTCTAGAGAATCAGAAAAGTAATTCGATTGTAGGAATAGAAACATTTCTTTGTTTTCTCATGTTTGTATACCTAATAACATTGAAACCTGGTCTTCAGATCTGCAGCCGTGGAAACATGGGCTTTCTATAGTACTCTTAAAAGCACTGGCAACTCCAGCTACACAGAGAAAACTAATGCTGCTCCAGTAGGCAGAATGGGATTATTTTTTTTTTTTCCCCCAAGTATTCACCATGAAGGAAGCTCTCCATGAGATGTATGAAGTTAGTTAATTGCCACCTGTGCCACACCTTTTCTTTCTTGATCAAAATGGTTTTAAAGTTAGTGATCAAGGTCTTATCTCAAGGCTTTATCTCCCTACCAGGTAGGGTTCAGGCCAGAACATGGCATACAAATGACTGTGCGTGACATCCTATTGCACATAGAGAAGGGAAAGATGTATACTTGCATATTGCAAGCTATTTCTGTGGTTATCCAACCTTGAAGACCTAGCACATTCTAATGGAAAAGCGTTCAGGTGGCAAAGATCTTTTCACACTGCATTCAGAGAATTGGTAACTTCTGCTTCAAGGCTATTTGCCTGTGGAATAGTTTGTGATTGCTACATCGTGTTTGTGATAAATTTAATTGAAGCAAATGTTTCAAATGGGAATAAATATAGGTACCTTGCTCATTTATGACTCCAGAAGTGGTGCCATCCAGCTGTTTTAATGTTAGGTCGTTTGCAGCACCTGCATGACAGATGGTTAGTTGGCAGAAGACTTTTGAATGACAATTTTGGGTCTTTCTATGTGGCAGTCTGGAATTCTGTGTGATATTTCTGGTATTCTCTATGTATGCATTTTAAAAATATTTTGAATGTAAAGCTGACTGTTCTTCACTTTATCTCTTTGCTTCCAAGAACTTCCAAAAGCTGTAATCACAGAAGGTCATTAACATGAAAATCTCTCCTGCAACTCTTTTGGGGTAGTGGGGTTGCTAAAAATTTGAAAAGACTAAGTACAAACTTCTTGAAAGAAAATGGTGGAGCAACTTGAAAAGCACTGAGAGAACAAGAGTGGTTATTTTTCTTATAAAGTCATTGTATTTGAGTAGTAAAAAGAACTGCTGAGAGAAAAAGGTTACAGAAAGAAATCCCAGATTCTCTTGCATACTTCAGTCTATATCCAAAAAATAATTGAATGCTGAGATAGGAAATATGTATAAGTTTGGACAGTTATATGTTAGCATAGCACTTGTATAAAGTTATAAAGAATAATTTCATTTAGAAACTGTTAGCAAAGATTGTATTTCTGCATGGGTTTGACCAGCAGTTGTCCCTGAAGAACACCCATGAATACGGATATACCAAGAATACCAGTAAGAGAGGAAACAGTATGGAGTTTGGGGGTGACTAGCTTCAGTCATCAGTACTTAAAACAGCTAGACCCTTATATTAGTCTCTATAAAGGATTCATGCTGTGTCTGTGCCCTGGAAATATGCTGGAGGGACTAGTGAAAGGACACAGGTAAAGAGACTCTTGAGAATACAGAGGACTGGAATAGTGGAACATGTGAGACATCACCCAGTAGTTTCTGTGTGAATACACACAACCTCTCAGAAGTATAAGAGAATGGTCTTTTTACAGTGCTGACTGTCACAAGACACAGCTTAGCATCAAGATGTCTGTCCCTGCTTGTGAGGTTCTCCTAAAACCGACTAAGCAAAATGGCATTATAGTATCCACTCCAAGTTTACAATCTTGTTCAAATGTAATATTCCCTGGGGACAATTTAACTTTGAATAACACCAATCCTTCCTTCACAGTAGTCTTGAATATTGTGGAACTAATATTTGAAGGATTTGTAAGGGGCCATAGTCCTGACTAGCACTAGAATTTTAATCCAGGCTACAGGATTTTCTACAAAACAAACAAACTCAAATGTTATGAGCTTGCATAGACTAGTTAATTCCTAGCCAGAGAAGGGAGATGCATCATTTGCTTTGGGCTTTTGCTTGTTCTTTTTGCCTTCTGGAGAACCTAGAAAACTATGGTATTGGGTACCAGATAGAGAGTGAAAATAGGCAAGTCAGAACATACTTATTTGTAGGATATTTTTGGTTGCATAAAACTTGCAAAAAATTATATTGCTCTGCAGCTTAACTGAACCCATCATAGTACTATATTTTCCAAGTAATTCTATTGCTAATATCTCAGTGTTGCTGGTAGCATTTATTTTTCTGAACAGAAAATATGATGACATGGTTGTGTGTGCTTGCATGTATGTATGCTGTGGACAGTCTACTGTAAATATGTCTATGTGGTAGACATATGTGTAACATAATGAAGAGGCTTAAAATAGTTAATCTGAGTATGTGAGAGACCCAGTTCTTGTAAATGTTTCCCTAATTTAAAACTAGAAATAGTGCAACAAGTCAGTATACTCTTTTGATGAGGGTGAAATGAGCATTTATTTTGAAGTATGTCTAGTGTGTTTCTGTTAATTATTCATGGATGCCAGGTTGTGTTTTTGGAGGGGGACCATTGTTGTATAATTGCTGAGAATTAATGTTTTAGCTTGTGAGCTAAAGTGCTGAAGAGTTTAAAATTCTTCTTGTTACAAATTTTTATTTTAGTCAATGTCTATTAGAAAGAGAAGCATTAATAGACTGGTAATGATGACACTGTTGATTTAGGAGATGGATCGCTACACTAAGCCACTTTAATTATCATAACAGTGACACTTTAAACAAGTTTTTAAACAATAGACGATAGTGTAAGTATTTGCATCACTTATGTATTCACCTGGTGACCAGTGACACTGAGATCAGAAAGATCAGTTCTGGGCTGTTGTCGCAGAGCTTTAAATAACTAAATTTTCGCTAGCACTCTCCGTGTATTTAATTGTGGCTTTCCTTTTTGGAGAGAATGGAGCTGAAAATGGTCTTAGAAATGGCACAACAGGATTTTGCAGCTCTCTGGCTCTGATTGCACCAATATAGCACTCCTTAAGCTGCATCAATAAACCATTGAAAGGAAGCTGGCAATAAAATTTTAGACTTGCTTTTGATTTCCTCCTTCTGTATTTTCCTAGCATTGTTTTAGAAAGACTTTACGCTTTTGGTGGCATCGTATAGTTCCAGTATTGTGATTAAAATAAGTATATGACATGCTAATTAACTAACAGTACACTAGAAGTTCACCATGACTTATGACTCATCTTTGAGAAACACTTAATCATGAAGATTTGAAGAGGATATAATTTATTTTTTCCTACATGCTTTGTAAAGAATAACTGTGATGGTAGGTGGGTGGGGCTTCTTGGAAAAATAATCTGTACCTTGCATCTTGTTTTGTTTTTAGAGAGATGAGAAAGATAAAATCCTAACTAATAGAAATTGTAATTATTTTAGATATAACTGCTGATTCTGGCACAAAAATGTTGACTATCATAAACCACATGTTGGTTTGTTCTCAAGTGTTGCTGGTGTCCTGTTATTTTTGGGCTGTCCAAGCCTGCAAAGCTTCAACTTTTTGTGAATTAGTGACCACCTTCTTTTGGGGTGATTATGTCCAATTTTTGGGGTTTGTCCTGTGCACATGTTTCTGTTGCAGCTGAAATTGAAATAATGCTAGGATGCTAATTATCTATTTCAGTAGAGGGAGACAAGCAAATGATAAAAAAGATCTGGAGAGTCTCACACAGAACTGCATGGTAAGAGGTCTGTGTGTGCTTCTTGGTCATCCTTGTCCGAGATAATTTTTAGGGGGGTGTTCATCTAAAATCAATGCTCAGGGTTTAGATATGGGATATTAGAATCTAGACACTGATTTCAAAATTTAGGGAGATTTAGATTTTTGAGATGCAGATTATCAAGTGCTGATATTTACCCAAAACTATTTATCTCAGGGAACCCTTTTACAATTTAAGCAGTCCTGAAATAAGTATTTCTCCTGGCTGAGGGAGAGTGCCAGATATAAGCATGATCTCTGACAGTCTTAGGAAATTTTTAAAAAGCCTTTCACTTGAGCATGTATGGGAAAACAGTTTGCAACCTTCCCATCAGGCACATACTTCCTGAAAGAACCATGAAAAAGTCTATGTATGAGATTGAGGTCCAGATATGAAAAGACAAGAATTAGCAGCAGATTTTGATTGGGAATTTATCCTGGCTAACAAGGAAGGTTTATATCCTATGGTGCTACAAAAAGAAAATTTTTCTTAGGGTCTGGTTGATTACTTACTGGCATATAGCATTCCATAATGTGGCTTTGCCAAAAGTTAGCATTTTTACCCTTTTAATGAATTCATAGAACTAATTTTAAACCCTCATTTTTCTCACTCATGCGAAATATTTAAGTATGATTCCTCAGACCTTATGGGACAGAATATTAACTATGAGTGTAGATACTCTGCTTTTAATATATTGAAATAAATAATTGTCAGCATGATTTTCATGTGTGTTTGGAAATAAAATAAAATTTCAGACTTACAAAAGGAAGACCACATTTTTAATGATGAAGCTGCTCTTTTCATTCTGTATTGCTTCTCTTGCCCTTAAGATATTGAGGTGAAGAAATAAAGTAAATTCCATCAGCTAAAAATAACAAAGATAACAGAAACACATAAATCAAGTATAAATAATAGCAACACAAGTGAACCGAGGATTTAAAACAATAGTTGCGGTCTCTAACAGCAAGAGCGGATAAAAACAGAGCAATGAAATGCCCTTTAATAGTTTTGAATAATTATTACTATTGTCTAAGTCAGTTAATTTTTAAACATTGAAAACTTTTTACACACATATGCATGGCATCTTTTTTGAGAATCATGCCTTTTTCTTTGCATATAAATTGAAGTAAATAAAAATGTGTAGTTCGAGTCTTAGAGACTGTCACACTATATTTAACAAAATAATTTGTTTTATTTGATCAATCAACAGGGTGTGAATGGTTGAATATTGTTGTTATGCTTAAGCCTAAGATGTGATTTCCGATATTGCAGTGGTTAAAAGACAGTTTAACCTTTGTTTGCTTGTTTGTTTTAATATAGTTTACAATATTGAAGGTGTATTGTCGTTATTTATGTTCTGAGGAATAGAGTTAAGTTAAAAAGCCTCATGAGCACCAAAATATAAGGCTATTTTAATGAAAAATTTCATGCTTTACAAGACTTTAAAGCTTCATATATAAAATACTTGTAACACTGAAGTCTTTAAGTTGCACTTAGTGAAGCATTAATTCACATACACTAATTGAGTAATTACGAATGTGTTGCTGTGGCACTCAAGGCATTTATATGCTGCGAGTGAAAGTGGTTTGTTATGATTTGACTTTTTTCTTTTTTTTTTTTAAACTCATTTTCCAGTGGACTGAATATATTAGTGATGAATGTGCTGTGAAACTAACTGTTTGTTTCCATGCTGGAAAAGTTTCATGGCTCCAGCAATTGCTAGCCATTTTACCACATAGCATCCATCATTTTGTCAAAGTTTTAATGTTTTGTAGTGAACCACCTAGGAAAGAAAAGAGAAGGAAAGAATGACAAAACAGCCAAATTCTTTCATTCCATGCCAAAAAACTGACTGAAGTTTGTCCTTGTTTGCCCTTTGAACAATTAATGTGACATTTTCCTGAATGCCATAATAAATTTGATTGTGAGTTATTGAAATGTATGTTTAAATCAGAAGTGATGCAACTCTAAATGCTTTCTTCTTTAATGTCATTGAATCCTTAACCCACAACCTTTGACACATAACAGAATTAGAAAGCCTTTTGGACCATTTGGCTGAAGTTGTGCCCTCACTACGGTATCTCAGTTTGCTTGGAAACATGGCCTGCCCAAATGAACTGGTCTGCAAAGAAAAAGATGAAGATGACTACCAGAGGTACAGGTTAGTATTTTCACTTGTAGATATGATAAGGTATGTCACTTTTGTTTTGTTACTGGAAAAATATTGAACTAAACCCAACTCAGAGTCTCAAACAAACATCTACTCTATTCTGAAAGCATTGTGGCATATTCTGCTATGAAACACCGTGGAATTTGAGTAACCCCATTTCAGCAAGATCACTCTCAGGAACTCTATTTCAAGAAATATTTCAGTGCTGTATAGCACATGTTTGAGTTTAGCAGGTATGCACAGGATTTCCTGAATGTGGGTGCTCATATGTGCCTACTTACAGCCTTTTCTTCTTTAAGGTCAAGGTAGGTAGGGCAACATTTACATATGCTAAGGGTGACAGTCAATAAAAAAACCAAAATTACTACATTCAGCCAGTTGCATTGTCTTCTGCTAACGTTCAATTATGGTGATGAGTTTCTTCTACTATAGTTATCAAGGCACTATCAAAGAACACAGAAGAAAGGACTCCTTGTACATTGTGCTGCTTTACTCAGAGCAGTTAGTGTTTAGATTCAAATAAACCCCCCAAACTATCTTTATAATGTAATTTTTATGAACTAGATTACACAAAAGGTCATGTGGAAATTAATGTGGAAGCCTGATAAAATACTATTCAACTGATCCAACTGAAATGTTGCTAAAAGTTACAAGGGTTATTTTTTTAAAAATAAAAAAAATTGTGTCTGATGATGATTGTGAGTATAGATCCAAAACTTATGGAACGTCTGCTGAAGTGACATAATTTTCATAGCTATAACCTTTAGGCAAGTGAGATATTGATTATTTAAAAAAAAATAGTTGGGTTGCTTTTTCCTTGTTCACATCTGATCAAGATTTCAGTCTTTGTGTGACAGCATTTTTCACATTGGCTGAAAATGGCTGTTTGAGGCAAGTCAGATCCAAACAGGACCGGTCACAATGCTGCCGACTTTGCAGAGCCTGAGCTTTCTTTTTTTAGCAGATCACCTGCAGTATTCAGAGTTATATAGTAAAACTCTGATTTTATCTTCATGTAATCTAAACTCTGCTGTAGAAGTTAGTATAAAATAATACAAAATGGTGGAGACTAAAAGCAGGTTTATTGGAAAGCGGCATGAATTCAATGCACCAGTTTATTGCTCATAAATGCTGTAGGTTGAAACAGCAGCACAGCTGTCCTGTGTGTGCATATACTTTTTCTTCCAAATTTTTGAGAAGGATTTTCAGTTTGCCATTAGCCTAAAGGCTTTCACCTTCTAACAATTCAACTTTTGAATCCATCTTAGCTGTGATATTTTGGTTTTTACCAAGTGGAGCAGCCTAGATTTAATAAAATATTTTCCCATTGCTTTCACACTTAAGTGGAAGGTATGCTTGCTATCCAGCTTATGAGAGTCTAATAGTGCTGTCTCTATGTAAATTTATGTGACATTTGCACTAGAGAATTGCTTAAAAAATGAATGATATTTCTACAGTTTACTGTTTTTCACTTTAAGTATGTTTTCTGACAATATGTCTCCTATTAATCATTTAAGCAAAAGTAGTATGTTAAAGGAGCCATTCAGAGGCAAGAACCGGTGGTTCATTTAGTGCTGTCTGAAAAAAATTCTTTATTGATTGACATCCTCTGTGGTTATATGATGTAATATTTATAATATGTCACACAGCCATACATCAAAACAAGCATGTCTGTTGTTTCATTTCAATGCAAAAATGTTGATTTCAGGGAGGTGAAGTTAGTTTCAGGTCACATCATGGCAAACCACCATGTCAAACTGTGAAGTGATTGTATTTATGAATCTGCTGGAAACTACAACATAACTTCTATTTTCTTTCCCCTCAATTTTTTTAAAAAATGGATATTTTTTCCATATAAACTAGGTTAATTAAAGCTCTTTTAAGAAAGAAGAATGGAATTCTAATTAGTTGAATGATTTATGATTCTGCTGCTATAATGAAAGCTTCCTGATCCTTTCCCGTAATTATTTGTTACATTATATGAAATGTGTTTGCCAGACAATATTAGACTCAAAAACCAAAAGCATCCATCTCTCTATCCATCTCTCTATCCATCTCTCTATCCATCTCTCTATCCATCTCTCTATCCATCTCTCTATCCATCTCTCTATCCATCTCTCTATCCATCTCTCTATCCATCTCTCTATCCATCTCTCTATCCATCTCTCTATCCATCTCTTCTTTCTTTCTTTCTTTCTTTCTTTCTTTCTTTCTTTCTTTCTTTCTTTCTTTCTTTCTTTCTTTCTTTCTTTCTTTCTTTCTTTCTTTCTTTCTTTCTTTCTTTCTTTCTTTCTTTCTTTCTTTCTTTCTTTCTTTCTTTCTTTCTTTCTTTCTTTCTTTCTTTCTTTCTTTCTTTCTTTCTTTCTTTCTTTCTTTCTTCATGGTGGAACTGATTAAAAGTACTCTGTTAATTTTTCTCTGAATAGCTAATTCAGAGTTTTGAATACATGTTCTGAAGCATCTTGGACACAAGCTTTTTCTTCCTTCCCCCATATGTACAGATTTATCTCACAGATTTAATAGCAGCAAGCTTTCCTGAGTGAGAAAGTATTTGTATTTTATCAAATGTATTGCTTCAAATCTCAAAAGCAAACATTTGAAATGGCCAGTTTCAGAATTTTTAATGGTTTGAAGTAATATTTTTTTATAAGATTTTTCCTTTTTTGAAAAAAATTGTCATATAGAAAGGGTCAAAAGATTGCATTTCAGTGAACCTGAATTATGTAAACATTTTGCTTTACCATAAACTTTAACTGGTTTTGTTTTCTTCTGAATGGGAACTTTTTGTAAATTTTTGCAGTGACCGTTGGAACCACAGCTTCATTTTTCATTGAGCTTTAATTTCATTCCTACTGAGTTCAATTAGAGTTCAGGCTATTTAATTCCTCAACCAGAAAGAGAAAGGTGCTAGAAAATCAAAGCTTAATCTTCTCATTCCAACAAACTGAAAAGAGCTGTAAAACCCCCAAAATCTCAAGCTCAAAAAAATGTGGAAAGTAAATTTTTTAAAAACTCAAGGTCCAGTGATTTGCTGTGATATTGGTAACAGAGTTAAAAAGTAATATTACATCTTTTGAAAATAATTAGGTTTTATCATAAATAGTTGGAAAATGTATAAAACTATGCTTTTTGTCAAGAAGTTATGATCTGGTTCCTCAGGTAATCCATTGGTATACTAATTTCAATACTAAAGCTTTTTGCTAGTTCTTAATTTAAACAAAAACATTGTTGTGACTTTTTCTCAAAGTGGCTATTTTTTTCTAAGAAACATAGTAACATTTGAGTGGGATTTTTTTTAGAAAAAGAAAAAACAAGAACTATTTATTTTTCCAACCCTGTTATTCCTCCTTACCTTTCAAATGTGTAGGAGAACAAATTGAAAACATTTCTATGTTTTCATTGGAATTTTTGCTTAGAGAGGAAAAGAAAATGGAAAGTTCCCTTCTATGGTATTTTATAAGCAAACTGGTTTAGTTCATTATAAAAACTCACTTTTTTCCATCATTGTAAAATAGCTTTATTTTCTTTCAGAAAAAGAAAAAAAAGTTATATAAATTCTTACTTTTGTTTTTTTTAAGCTTTCCTTTTTTGGAAGGCGATATTTTGTGAAGGGGAATCTTGGGGGTGAGGGCAAGGGAAAGCAGAATATCTAAAATATAATGGCAATAGGAAAGTTTTAAAGGCTTTTGACTCAAACAGGAAGCAAGAAATATGGAAAAATAGCTTGCAAAACAGTGTGTTCTCTAAAATAACCTACTTTACAATCTCTACTTTGAAGATTGCCTGAAAGCAAAGGTCATGACCTGGAGATCAAAGTAACAGAAGTCAACACAGTAATTGCTGGTTGCTTCTCTTGTACCTGCACTTGGTCAGTCCTGTGGGTGTATTGTTTGCAGTGAAAACTTCAAACGTGGTGTTACTGAACTGTGAAAAATCATCTGGGTCAGAATGTATTACAAAGCATTTGCGAATATTGCAGGTGACCTCACCTATTTTCATTAAAGCGATATGATTGTGAAGGATGTATGTCATGTGTGAAGTTTTCAGTGCTTGTTCATTCTTCTCTGCTCCTTATTGACATTTCCTGGAATGATGCATTTGTTAAGTGCTGTTGACATGGAAACAAGGGCAAGTGGAAACAAATGCCTGAGTTTATTTTAAATTAGCTTAAAAGTACATATACTAGATATGCTATCTTTGGCCAGGGGAGCAAATGGTGATAACCTTATGAAGTCCTCTTAAGATATAACAGCAAGAAAGGAAGTGCATGCATTTTGTATGGATTAACTTTTCAAGCTAAATCAGCTGTTCCCATCCCACAGGTTTGATTCTGTGAAATGCTGGCTCCTCTTACATAATTTTCAGTTTCCCTACAGTTCTGCTTTGTTCTATTGTGGTTTTGGTTTGGTTTAGTGTTGGGTTTTTTTAATTGAGACAGAACCTACTCATCTATTTTAAACAGTCTTATTATTGAATTTTGATGGTAATACAAATACCTATTCAAGAAGCAGTAGGAGACTAGAAGTCCTCAGTAATGAAAATAATGCTAATATAGCCCGTCAAAATCAGTGAACTTACTGTTGAGGCTCTCTTTTAGCAGGAGGGATTGGTGTCTGTGGTACTTCTGTATATGTTTTTTATGTACCTAATGAGATGATTAGGGTATTCCCTTACACCTGTATAATCTTTGAATCTGTGCTACTTCACCGTTTGCATGAGGCATTGTCATTTCTACAGTACCTGGAAGAAAAAAACCCTGTATTTGATAGACTTCAGATAGCCACACATCTTCCGTCTGAGATTAGCCACTGTAAGGATTTGTGAGCAAGAACTATTATAATGTTTTTGTTGAACCCAATAAATTGAAGTCCTTAATACCCCATTTTGTCCATACTAACACAGTAAATCAAGACATAGCTATAATTATTTTTACATGTATAGAGACATTTTTTTCTAATTCATAGAGTTGTTTGCTGCATCGAAGTAGAGCAGAAGATCTTAAAAGTAGAAGGCAGTCTGGATTGCTGAGTGACTTGAGAGCCCCTCAGAATTACATGGTCATCACACACCAGGCAGTGCCAGGGTTGCACAGAGGCTATGTGATCCTCTAACATACCTCGTGGTAAACATCATGCCTTCTGTTCTGGAAGGTGGTGGTTTAAGTTTATGACCTGGCTTCCTTAACTCTTTATGGAGGAAGTTTTGTTGCAGATGGAAATTCTGCAGCCACCTATATACAGTTTGGTGGGGTAAGGGTGGGGGTAGGGGGTTAAGCTTTTTGGTGGTGCAGAAGAAACAATTACAGGAGATAATGTGGTTCAGTGTCATAAACATGTTTGCTCAATCTTTCTGATTTTTGTTTTCATCTCTCCCCATTTGAATGCTGATGTAACTTTGCCAACTTCAGGTTATTTATTATTTCTAGTTTACAATAATGTAACTGAGAGCATAATGAGCCCTTCAAAGTCTGAAATAGGTATAATATTTTTATGTTTTATGGTTGTCAAAAAAAGGGAATACAATAGCACAGAAAATAGAAAAGTGAAAGTAAAATTTCTGAAACAAAGAGCATGTTGCAGTTATACGGATAGAGCTAGACATTTCTGCATTCTTCTGGGCAAATATTTATCAATTTTTCAGTGCCAGATTAATTTTGTGTTTTAAACTTAAATATTGATGGATATAGTACAGTTTTATATTCCAGTTTTCGTTAATAAAAGTACAAAATAAAGGACTATACAGAATCTACTTCTTACCATAGTTTTTCACTAAAGGTTCAGTGGAAGAGTTTATTTTCTCTGAAACTCTTAACATATACAATTTTACTATACTTTTCTTGTAGCAGAAGGACAAAAAAAAGCCCGAAACATTCTTTCCCCAAGTAATTTATTGCCACTTTTAAGATTTTCTTATAGTGTGGCTTACGGGTGATGCCATTATCTTTCAGTATCAGGAGGCCAACCATGTTCTACAACTTGTCTGCTTTTCCAAGGGAGGTAATAAATGAATTGAGGCCCTTAGATGCTATGATATGTGATTTTTTTGTTTGGTTGGTTCTTTGTTATAGTGTTCACAGCTCTAGAATAAAAATTTCCTAGAACTGTTTGATAATAGTAAGGAGTAGTGTACCAATACTCATTAAAACTGAAGGAATTTTTATGCCTGAACCTAAATGGCTACTGAAAAAATGGATCAGAATGAAATTACACAGTAGCTATTTAACAAAAAAAAAGGAGTTGGCATAAAAGTTATTTATGCCTGTGTGTTTTGGATCAGGACTGAAAAATTTCTTACATATGTCTAAAATAGATTTGTTTGTTTCTTCCTTGTGATCCTTTACAAACACTTAAACATTCTCTTTGAACCCTTTTGCTTCACCTGTGAAACTCTCTCCTGAGATTGTGTGAACCATCACTGATTTTTGGGGGGTGAGGGAATCACCTAAGGACTATGTTTTAGATAATGACTGTTACACAGTAGAGAACTAGAAACACAGAATATACGTGCAAGGTAACTGATAGGTCTTAGTTTCTGTGTTTGTAAGGCAGAGTTAAAATGGACAGGTCTGTGATTTGTCAAAGACTGTAGAGTGAGTCATTATCAGAGACAATATTTCTTTATACAAAAACTGGGGTCGTGCATTGTTTAATAAATAGTAATAGCTGATCTCAAAGCTGTCTTTGTTCTGTCCCTTTCTGAACTCCAACATGTTTCTTCAAAGGAAGGCTTTGCCCCATTGAGCTTTTGCCAATGTCAATAGCAGCTGAATCCCCAACTCACTGCATTCCTTTGCACATGCCCCCTCAAGCCTGTCCCTCTTTTTCAGTATCTCGACAGGTCTGTGTAAAAGCTATTAAAATAATACTAATCACATGCAACACTTACAAAATTGGTAAATTAATTGTTAATCTTTATTGTCATTTTCACTTAACTAGGACTGAAATAACTTGAAATGCGATATTCTCTGGTCTTTCTCCATCTCTAAGTGTTCCAGTTTGTGTGTGACAGATACCTGTTATTAGCTCATTTTCATGGGAGTCTTGGCACTGGGAGTCAAGGGAAGGAGATGATTATGGGCAAAAGAAGATGCAACTTTACTTACATATTTAATTTCCTTAATCCATCATGAATTAGAAGATCAGTTCACATGCACTGATAAATGGATCTCTAAGCACCTTCCTGGTGTCTCTGTTTTTTCTCTCTCTGAAGCTCACCTTTATCCTCATAACTGAAGATAATCTTTTTTCACACTGCTGTAAAGATGTTAAAACCCAGTAACAGCAGTTTCAGAGCACATGGAGCAGTGCTAAGTTTCAAAATGATTAAAAAAACCAGAGGGTGTGCCCCCCAACCTCTAACGTAAAATTAACCTTCCTAAACATAATGTAAAATTTAGATGGATCTTTCTTCATTAAACAGCATTCTCTTAGCTAGTGATTTTACAAGTCCAAAACGGGTGCAATGTGTCATGCAATTTATGGATCCTAGTACCTGCCATAAAGTATTTTATGATGGCTGCATTCTGTGTTATTAGTAGCTGTCTTTTTCTGCAGCCATTGGTGTTTGATAATAGTCTTAAAACACCCAAAATTACTTACCTGCAAGCAACATTCCAGATAGTCCCTGTTGACAGTTTGAATAAGTTTAGTGCCCTTTTGTTGTACTTTACCTTCAAAACAAACTGATTGAACCATCAATAGCTCCTGAAAGCTGACAGAGGCATGTCATCTGGTCTAACCCTCTGATAGTAGGTTATCTGTGGGAGTTAACCTCCCTGCATTGTTAACTGAAATGTTTTATGTACTATGCAACTTTAGGATACTGCTGTGATAACCTTAGTAACTAAGTCATATATCACAGTAAAGAGATTTTGTGCAACAAATAACCCTGGATTAAATTTACAAGGGTTCTATTGATATTGTAAAGTGTTCATTCCAGGGCTTTGGTAATCCTTTCCTCTATTTTTTTATGGCAAACTTGTCTTACATTTAGATTGAAGCTGCATCTTCATATTTCTAGCTAAAATATATCCAGGAAGCCCAATGCTTTTCTTAAGCCATTTAATAGAAAAGTATCATATTATTTTCATATAATACAGATTCTTTTTATCCCACTTTTAGTAAAAGGAATATGAATATTTTGAATCACCTTTTAAAAGAATTAATCAGTGATACACCTTTGTTCTACTGCTGGGATAACCTTTACGATACTTTTTAGTATTTGCTCTCCTTAAGGAGTGCAAATTTAAAAAAAAAAACAACACCAAACCTGTGCCTTGTGATGTAGTTTGCTGTTTTGTTTATGTGGGTAGGGTTTTTTGGTTTTGTTTTTGGATTGGCAAGTACTGGTGCTAATTCTGTTTTTTGAAGTGCAGTCAGGATGGCTTAAAAATACATTTGTATCAAGGAATGCGATTATAATTGTAAACTCTTGAAATGATTGAGAGACTGACATTAGGGATGTGATCCAAAGCCAGCATAGATGACAATGCTGTCTTAGTCTGTTGTAATTTTTTCTGCAGTCTGCTTTTCAATGGCATATTTCATTCCATCATTAAACATTTGCTGATTTTTCTAATACCGATGTTTTCTTCACTTGAATATTCATCTTTTCTCACCCTACACTTAGTGGGTGTCTTTACTCATTTTTAGCTTTCCTCTTCTTCACTCTTGACATATTGTTTCCTTCTGTATGTGTCTTCATTTGAAAGAATCTGTTGTCATCAGAGCTTTTCTGCCAGTAATGCAAGACGGATAGCTTCTCCTCCACTGAAAGATAAGGGCCAGCAAAATGCCAGGGAGAACTTGAAGGGCAGCCAGGAAAGCTGGGAGGAGTCTGAGAATGTGTCAGTCTCATAGGTCTGGAGCTGTTGTTTAGTAAATGGTCTTAGGATATGTTCTATTTTGTAAAGTGACTCTTTTTCTTCTTCAAATATCATTGAAGGTCATAGATTGAGGATTCACACTGAAATTGTCTGAGCATTTCAGTACTGAGCATTTTCAGTTCACTTGTTGACAAAGCTGTTGCCACAGAGGAAAGGTGTACTTGACGGAAAGGTTTATTTGCAGTGTTAAATTTTCCTTGGTTGTAGAAGGGGAGTCTTACAGTCTTTTTCATATGTTTATCTGGTCCTGAGAACAGTATTATAAGATAACTCTTACCTTTAAAAACACATTTTTTGTTTGTTGTTCTTTTTCAAAATGTTATGTTATGCAGAGTTTTCTACTACTTCTATTTCTTCCTCCCAATGCCAGAAGGGATTGCTATGATTAGGAGGTGCTCTGACTGACTGGAGTTTTATGCAAAGCAGCTAGGCATGGGGAGCATTATCAATCACCTTTCTACCCCCTGCCAGGAAAAGTCTGTTACTTCTCTCACTTTGCAATGTCTGCTTCACATCTGGTTGATTGTATGTAAATAACATGTACTTGAGGTGGTTAGATATTTTGATTTGTCATGGTTGTGTGCCTTAGTTTGTTTCTGATCTGCCATATTCTCTCCCTCTGCAAGCAAGGAGCCAATGGTATTTTTTTGAGGCTAAAGAGCTGCTGTACTTGGAGTAAAAAGGATAAATAGAATATAGTACTGATGGATCCTAACAAGAACTTTGATTTCTTAAAATATTTTTCATTAAAATAGTCTCTCTGTGCTTTTGCATTTAATCCTGAACTGGGTTCCATATGCCATAAGGATACCCCTTGTTTCTCTGGCAGGACAAAACTGGAATTCTCCTTCCAAATGATGCCTGTGTCAAAATGCAGTCCTGGAAAGCAGAGACCAGGAATAACTCTCTATGCTTTCTCTTGACAAATTCTTTCCTGTAATGTTAAGAGTTTTGAACACTGACGTACACATCTTTCAAGACAAAGGATGGTGTTTTAGGATGTATGGTAGAAGAGAAATTACATTCTTCTGTGATTTGCTGTTCATGTGTCTCTAATGTTGCTGAACATTGTGATTTTAGGTAAACATAATAAAAATCTGAGGAAGCACTGGCAAATGAATGTTTTCTGAGAACTTTCAGAGAAGATAGCTGGCAGTTTCCCATGTCTCAGATTAGTTTTCCCCTGCAATGTGGGATGGAATCTTTGGAATCATTCAAAAGTCCTTTTTCCAAACTGGCAATTGAAAACAATTTCCAATTTAATCTATTTCTGGGTATAAGCTTATAGCTCACTAATACCTATAGAGAACATTCATGCCCATGGTGATAATTTTCTTATCTGTTTTATCCACCCAGTATTAAATTGTTATGGGCAGCTTGCAGCAAGCTTTATTTGAGAGAGTAAAATAAGTGTTATAACTCTTTACGTAAGATATGTTGCACAAAACAGGTGAACAGAGAGAGGAAACAAAGGCTG
Source organism: Strix uralensis (assembly GCF_047716275.1). Taxonomy (NCBI): domain Eukaryota; kingdom Metazoa; phylum Chordata; class Aves; order Strigiformes; family Strigidae; genus Strix; species Strix uralensis. The sequence continues at coordinate 17,401,118 of NC_133978.1, read as the reverse complement.
TTGCTGTTTATTGCTGTTCTTTTTTTAGTCATTTAGTCTGTGAGTATGTCTCTGTTTATTACTGTATTTTAACTGTGTGCATTTTGTTATCTGTCAGATATTTTGTCCTGCACAAATTGACAAACCTGAAATTTCTTGATACTCGGAAAGTAACCAGGAGGGAGAGAGAGGAAGCCTTGGTGAGAGGTGCCTTCATGAAAGTGGTTAAGCCCAAGGATGCTAAGGTAGGAGAGTAGATGTAAGAAGTAACAACAATGTGATTCATTAGCACTGTTTTAAAATAACTCCAAAAGCTTGGCTGCATCTTTTGCTAAAGTAACAGGCAAAACCTTTCAGATCGAAAGGACTGGTGAACGTGGTCAGGCGAGGGACAAAAGCCTTAGTAATTTTACTGTGTTTTAACATCAAACTTTACTGTTTCATCTGGTTAATGGACTGTAGTTATGTTATCAAATTTCTGTTTTCCAGCCTCTGTTTCATGTAACAAAGTAACTAGTATGTGTCACTGAGCTTAAAAGAGTATTTTTACTCTGTCTAAATATATGTAACAACTGTGTGATATGCTTTTGTGAAAGAATGCAATTTTTCTGACAAGTTGTCCCCTGCCCTGTATGTTAAACACAAATGTCTACTGCAGAGCTCACACCTATGGTGTTTGTTGGCTTTTAGTGGACCAGCTGATTCAAATTTTGTACGATGTTACTTAATGTGGTGTCCTGCTAATAGGCATAGACAACATCAGAGAGATGGCTTCAGTAATTTGAGCTTTTGATACCAATTTCATCAACTTTGGGCGTAGTGCATACAGCTGATGCAAACAGAATGTGAATTCTCCATTTTACCTTCTTTTTCCATTGTTGATCAATACATGATAACAGCAACCTGAGCTTCAGAGTGTTTTAGTGCTGCAGATCTTCCTTAAAACTCCACTCAAGTTTTCAGTCTACTTGCTTTCTGTTTGCTGTTTTGTTCTCTAAAATATACCATCAATAATTTATTGCAGATTTTCAATAATGCTGAATAATAATGTAGCAGTTATGGAAATGCAGTGTTTGGTAGCATAACAATGTTGCTAGATAAATGCATTATCACAGGTACAATTGCAATGCATAACAAATTAATTCAGACTGATTCATTTATAACTACTAAAATGTTAACAGTTCTGATAAAGGCATAGCTTTGATATATTGTTTACCACTACCTTTAGTTATTTCAGCTTCATATATGTAATAGATAAAATAATTTATTTCTAAGTTGCTGTGGATATCTTATTCACAGCAAACCTTCTTTGCTGAATCTGGCCAAATGCAACAGCTGAAATGTGTTAGATATAGCATAAGTATGTTGTGTTCTTTTATAATTCTTATCTAATCAGATTTTGGATCAGTGAAATGTTTTTTTTTTTAATTTTATTGGCAATTAGATTTTTTCTTTAAGAGTCTGCTCTTCAAATTTTGACCAACTTAATAGTGTAAGAAAAGAAAAAAGCGTCTCTTTCTTAAATTTGAATTTTCTTGTCTGGATGAAACCTCTTTTTAAGTCAATAGCTAGGGGTAAATTACTTCACACATGTAGAGATAACATCTTTATCTTTTATATCTGTAATTGAACCTTTTGTATAGTTTTGAATTATTTACCCACTAAGTCTTATGATAAAACATTTACTTCAGCAAATTTGCAGAAGGATCAAATTTACTGTTGTTATTGCCATACTAAACGTTTTTTTCTTCTTTGTAAATTATTTGGTACAAATTGCTGATGGTAAAATCATTGTAAATGCTTTTCATGGCATGAATTAATGCTTCTTAAGGTGATACAAAATTACCCTCATCATACAATATTATATATATATTACAGAAGTGGCTAATTTAAAATAAATATAAATTAGATGCAGAACAGATATTATAAACCTCTTAAAATTGTTTTCAAATTTGCTTCTTTCCTAAGATATTCATGCTTATAGTACACATGCATGCAAACTCTTTTTATGTCTGAGAACACTCATAGAATCCTCTCTGCCTATATATTTTCAAATGCAGATATGTATGTAAATAGCAAGAAGCATTCCTCTATATAGTATAAAGATGATGTGCATAATAACTGTACTTTCAAATTCTGTCATATGTAATATATTGAATACAGAATGTTTTTTTTTATTCTTCAGTTTTCCTGAATCTTATGCTCTCTGTCTGTTCATCAGTTCCCCTCCCATATAGTTGTTGAGATTTTTGACCAGCTTCAGCCAAATTTAACAGACAGCTAGTGGTAATATATTCTAAGCTTTCTGAAACTAATTAGAGAATACACCTTGATCCAAACTAAGAGGAAGACTGCAGCTCATCCAGTATTGGCCATCAGAAGAACTCCGTAAGAAGTTGACCTAGTGATATAAGACCCTGCTGTCAGTGAACTTCCTAAGAATGTTTTTTTCCTTTCCCCTAAGCTAATGGCCACTGTGTCAGCCTATGCTTGCCAGGAATAGAGCTGGAGTGATTAGTATTTACATTGGGATGCCACATGGAAACGTTGTTCTGCCAAATGTAGTAACAACAGTAGGCCTATTGGACTTGCTTTTACAGAAAAAAAAAAAAAAAAAAAGTCCTAAGTTAGGTGTTGGTTTTTTTTCCCCCATTATGATAAGCAGGACATGATATGGCTTATTCAGCATAAAAAGCAGACTGATGATCTAAGGAGGCTGTGATGTGGGGAATTGTTTTCATTTTAGTCTTGACATGAAATACTTGGGAGAGCAAAATACCCCACCAAGAAAAAAATACACAAAATGAGAATAAAAGCAAGAAATTTCCATCTGACTAGCTTGCGTTTGCTCAAATACAAAAGTATCTAGCAATCACCAATCATCAGTAAGTCATAAATATTTTATTTTGTATAAAATTTTTGACTTTCATTTTCCCCTATTTTTTTCTTTTTTTTTTTTTTTTAACAGAACACTGCACTTTCTTGTGCTTTGCTTCATTTCATCCTTTGTTTAAAATGCATCTGTTTGTGATGACTGTCTTATGGAAAGATACAGTCATTTATTAGAAAGCAGTTTAATGTTACAATGCAGTGTTCCATCTCGCTGTGTAAGTGAGCTAAACTTCATTATTCTGTGATGTTTATGTTTGCTTTTGTCAAAATATTGAACGTTGTATCATGCCTGCTTTTAATAAAGATTGGATAAGCCTGGCTGGATAAAAGGCATTGGGCCAGATGAGGAAGCCTTGTTTAATGTCCAGACCATGACCTCATTTCACTGGCATAAAGTGTAGATCAAAGCGGAAGATGCCTGTCCAGTGTGAAGTGTGTTTCTGGGCATGACAGCACTTCATATCAGAAAGACAGCTCAAGAATACGACAGTCAAAATTGCTTAATTATGTCCTAGCTTTGTAATTATTCATTCCTGCTTTCTACAAAGAGTACAGTTATCATTTCTTGACATAATTATTTAAAAATGTACCGTTCTTTGGTTTATAGGTATATGAATTTTTCTTCCAACTGTTTCATCTTTAAAACTTAGACATGAAAAACAGAATGTGAGAATTTGAAAATAGAATTTGAGAATACATTTTAAGACTCCATATTTTTGTTGCATATAATATAAATAAAAAAATGGAATTATGATTTATTAAAGCACATAATAATTTCATATTTTAAAGGCCTATGTTCACGATCATTTAATCTAGATGATAAAATGTGGATATAGCCATTGTATGTGAAGTGTGTTGCTATGAGAAGATACACAGTTGTAGTTCTCTTTAAATAGAAGTTTAATTGATTAATACTGGGTCAATGCACTTACATTTATAAAATACATATATTTCCCAATATTTTGCAACCCCTCTGCCCAACAACTATTTTTTAGCTTACTGAATTTTTAAGGTTAACATTTTAATCAGTTTTATTTATAGTGGCAAGCAGTGTGCATTTGGTCACATGTAACAGTCTTGCAGCTTTTAGGACAGAATCATCAGCAGGTATCCATGGGTATACTTCCAAGTAACTGACTTAATATTATGTGGAGTTATTCTGCTTTCTTGCAACTTTACCAAGAGCATCTTGTCCACCAGCTAGAAAGGAAACTCTATACAACAAAAGATGGCTGTATAGGTGTTTTGAACTTTTCCCCGCTCTGATGCATTGTTTTCATCACAAGTTATAATTATAAAACTTGACATAGCACTTGTTCTCTGAGGAACTAGGATGGAGACAAGCAGAGAGGCAAGTCTAATATCTGTGTTTCATGTAATGAGTGCATGTTATTCTTGCTCATACCGTTACTTGGAGGGTAGAGGAAAATTATTTTATTATGATAGGAAGAGTAAATATTTAGGCATTACAGCTTAAGAAATAAGGTGAGCTAAAATCTACAGTGTTGCTTTCAGATCATTGTCAGTATTCTTGTGTTCAAGCTCATAGGAAAAGCTCATTATCAAAGTGACCAATGTTTTTTCAAATTCTATTAAAATCAGATGAGGCATAAGGAGTGATTTTAGTAATTTTTGTCCTTAACTATTTAACAAGAATCATATTTTTCTTAAACAGATCTATCCTATCTGCTTCCAAGAATTTTAACTAGTGCATCTAATGGACCTTTTTTCCATCTCCCTAAGTAAGGAAAACAAGGATGGTTTTAAAAAGTAAATAAAAGGTGACAGATAAATATTTGGAGAACATCTGCATTGCTCACAATTTTTTTCCTTTTACCAGCACCATTGTGCAGAGATCTTGGCTTATGAAGTAGATACAGAGCAAAAGGCTTCCAAAGTGTAAAGAATCATTGTGTCAATGAACTCCTAGCTAGTAAGATACCTCTTTGAGAGTGCTTCTACATAATAGGGTTTCTTATTGTCCAAATGTCAAGGTTTCACATACTAAACCAGAACAATGTCATGAATTTAAGACTCCAACGTAGACTGTGATGCAATAAAACATATTGACCTCAAAGACATTGTAGCAATCATGCTACCACTTCACACACTGAAGTATCCATTTTGCTCTTTGGGAAGTTTAACTATTTTAAGCAAGAGTCCATCACATGATTGGTTTATAATCCCCTAATGACTCATCAAAATTAGGAATAAGGAATAATTGGAAAAAAAATGCCAGAATTGATACTTGTATGTATGAACACTTTGATGGTTTAGAATAAAACATTGCTGAGTATGATCTGCCAGATACAAGAGTGGTACTTGCTAGCTGGTAGAGCTAAATTCAGTCATTTAAAAATTTTAATTTTTAAAATCCCATGATCCAAAACAAATGTAAGCAAACATATCTATATAAAAATTTCATGAAATAATTGTGTGCCAATAACATTTGCATATTTTTTTCTAAACTGCTGGACTTTACTTATTTTCTAAAACTGGGGCATGACCTCTTGAAGTAAGCCTTCCTGTGGCCTACAGGGGAATAGGTATGATGATTAATGTGGTAGAATAAGAAATAAGAAAAGCATTGTGAAATTCCAACATTAAGAAGTGACCAAGATGTTGAAGAACTGAGAGATGACCTTAGGATTTTCCTTCTGTTTTCCTTTTCCTTATGGTATACTGATCCACATTTTAATTTTTTTCATTTAATTTGGAAGTTTAGATTCTTGTAATGTTTGTATTAGCCAATTAGTTGAAAAGAAGACCAGAAGAAACTTTTGGATATGATCCAGTCCTTGAAACATCAACTAGTATTTTCTACCTCTCTGTCTTGCAAAATATCTGTATGTACCCTTGACAGTCACACTGCAGTAATAGCTGTCTATCTGGTATGTGTATGTGTGTGTGAGCTCACCACGAAGTAAGTCCAGAAATGGAATTTGAGCTGTGATATTAATAAATTCAAGAACACTTTGTTCAGAAAACTTTAAAAAGGACACTAAAGCTGTCCTCAATTTTTGTAGCAACATAAATCAATTCCCAAAATATGGATATGTCTTGATTCAGTGTTGAGAGATAAAATCTGCTACCACATCTCATGCTGCTTGTAGGGTAAATTAGTGACATGATCTTTTAAGAAATGGGAAATCTAGGTTTTTTATCTGTGCAAGTGGTAAGGGGCTTGCGGGTGTGACTGAAAAGTTATATACTAGACTAATAAGAGAGCTGGTAGTTCATCAAATGGCTAATGAAGTTCTATGGAAGACACCCGTGAGACACTGTGGAGGATGATGTGTGGACCTGCGAACATACAGCTACAATATATAAGGATACAGGTCAACAAGCAGTGCTACTGAAGTTTGGATCTTGCCTAATATGTAGTCTTTGGATGAAATAATTGAGTAATTATCAACATGTGATAGCTTCTTTTACACTTCCTTAGGTTATATATCAAATTAAATGTGCATATGAAGGAGAGCCAGACTCCATTCTTTGGTTGGAGTTACTGTGCAATAGATCCCACTGTCTTTGCATATGATCAGTAGCAGACCACTGTTGCACTTGCTATGTAGTGTGTTGTCCTAGTGAAGAAATCTAACAATAAATTTGATCTGGCTGTGAATTTACACATCATGTGAGGAAGCTCTTGCTCCTGGAAAAGGTGGAATTAATAACAGGATCTAGAGCAGTTTAACAGTTGGTAGAGTTGCCTTCAAAGTGCCTGCAAGGGCAGCTTTGTTAAAGCAAACTGAAAGGCCGGCTTGGGAAAAAGCAGCCAACAGAGGGAAGAGAAGGGCCAGTATCCAAAGAGGAAGCAAAGACTGTTATGATAGTAAAGTTGAAGATGGGATCTGAGCTACAAAGAGCTTGGAAACTAAGAAGCTTGCATGCAATACTTGAATCTGCAGTCTAAGACATTTAAAGGGAGTTGATTGGTTTTGTGCTGTATTTTTTGTCTTCATGCATGACAGGTCACATGATAAGAGAGAAAGAACCTCAGTCGCTAAATGAGAGAAAAGCAATGGTTTTAAACAGTGAGAACTAAGCTGAAAACATGCAGCTGCTGAAATAGCAAAGGAATGTATTCTCTTTGCTTAGTTTGCTGTAATTCCAAATGTCAAGAAGGAAGAATAGACATGTGTGGGTCATACGTGTGTGAGGGCAGGGGGAAAGACTCATCTTCATTGTTTGTTCTTGTGGTGATAATTCTTGAAAAACTGATGTATATTTAGTTCTTTGGGAAGGTATTATGTGGACTACATTTCAGTATCTAATTGTTATTGAAGATACAGAATGCAAAAGATGATGTCTCTTTCCTAAAACTATTCCTTTAAAAAAGTATATGATTATCATGAAGCCAGTGTCCTTCTAGCCATTAATGATCCCAGTGCACTTTTGATATAGGAAGGGGTGTTACTCCTCAAACTCTGGCCTGATTCCAAATCAGGTAATTACATTCTGCCTCCATGGATTTCTCTGCAGTCTCAATTTACTAAGGCATTCTTCTCCACCTTCTGCCCTAAACTGTTATGTAGTGTTGCAGTGTGCTAGTTAACCAGCTGCTACTTTGCACCTGAAAGGTGTCTGTCTTTCAGTAGTAGTGAGCAAATTGATCCCTTTGTAAGACTTAATATTTGTAGAGCACTTGGAGGTTCTCTGATGAATGGCAATAGGCACTGTATATCATTAACACATCCATTTAATTGAGGAAGCTAGCATGGCAACTTGTTTATTACAGCTGTTATTTTTTATTTTATTTTTTATATTTTTTCCTATTTGTAGGTTCAGAACTATAGAAACCTCAGTTATTAGTTACTGCAAGCACATGGTCTGGCTTTTGTCTTGTGATCAGCGTATTCAGTCTACTTAACAAAGTGCCATTCATCAGAATGTAATACTGTGATATCAGACAGTATGGCAAGAATCATGATTGATTTAAATTCCCAATGGATCAATATGGCTAGAATTTTATCCTATAAGTTTTGTTTGTTTTTCTTTTGGAAATGGAAGCACTGCTACTGTACACGTAGAGCTCACTCCACTCTTCTGTAATTCCTCTTTGCAGAAAAAGTAATGCTCTCATGATCTCATTATCAGATGACACCACTGTTACGCATAGGAGTTGTTTGTATGTTGCATTTTGTCAAAAAAAAAAGTTGTATTTAATATGGCACTGGGCCATCTTATGTCTATTATTTTTTTCTTATAGGTGATTTTTTTCTTTTTCCTGAACTTTGATGCGCTATATGTCTCATGTACTCTCAATAACATTGATAAGTCATTCCCATTGAAATAGTAGTAGTCTTAAGTGTGATGGTTAGAATATATATTAATTTCTACCCATGAAACAAAGGTCCAATTATAAAATATTTTTCTGAAAGCCTCTTGTCACAACAAGATTTCTGAGAGAGAAAATCAGTGGCAAACTACCACTATCAAAGCTTCTACTTGTAATTTTGTAAATGTGCAACAGCTGGTTCACCTGGAAAGAACTGTCATGGCTGAGTATATTTATTGCTTGTTTTGACTATGATTTGATGTCATATAGTTTTCACAGCAAGCTCTGCATTGTATATGTATGCTGTGTTAAGACCTGGTTTCACTGTTTCAGTGACCCATCAAAAGGTCACCAGCTGTTAGAGATAAACATGGTGACAAAGGCCACTGCACACGAAGACAAAAATGATTTGTTGTGATCTGTTCAGTAGTGTATTTTGCAGTAAGGGACAACATGCTGTGAGGAAGATAATGATGTAAACAGTGTTGTATTTTACATTAACTTAACCAAGTTCATTGGCATCCTCCCTGGCAGAGGTTTTTAGAAAGGTGATTCTCACATACAATGCAACATTGTGTGAACTTTTAAATAATTTTTTATATCACACTCTTATAATTAGGACTTGTTCTTTCACACCAACTTATGTTACCATGTAGTTTTAGGTTGCTGGTGTTTGTTTTGAAGAAGGAGAAAAAAAAGCTAAAGTTCTATAGAGTTTTGGATAATACGGTTTGTTTACTTGAACATCCGTGTTCAATTGAACATCTATTGAACGACTAATTGCAAGTCACATTCTATAGGCTGTTGTAGTTGTTGTCATTACATCTGTGTACTCTTCTGTTTTTCAGTAGTCTCTTGTTGGTAAATCCTAGGACCTAAATTACTGAAAGCTTCCCCCAGTGTTTATAGGGTAATTTTTCTGTATTTCATGGTACTTTTCTATTTCTGCTGTAAATTTCCTCCTTAATTCCTCTTGCCTTCTTCCCCTCTCCTTGAGTCTTAGGGAGGATGGAAGCTGAACAGAAAGTATTTGCAGGATTTTACCAGATTTTTGTGATTTAAATGACTGTATTCTTTTTTCTTCTTTTCTGCCTTCAGGTACTACTTTTCTTCATTAATGTAAATCTTTCAAGAAACTTTCTTTTATGATGTAGTTGACAACTTTGTGGTGGTGAAGTTTCTATATCCAGACCAAAGAAGTAAATAAACAAGAAATAGAGTGCCTCCAACATGTCATTCTCTGCCAGTTGTTATTCCCCTAGTATTCTTTAGGTTTTTCTTGCCATTAGCAAAATGTTTTTGGTTGCACAGTGACATTTTTAATGATGTCTGTGATAATGCTGTAGTTCCTGATTCTGCAGAAGTGGATTTTATCTTCCATGTACTTCCTTTTGTCATCAGTGGAATTGTGGTCAAAAAGAACAGTATACAGTGATCTGCAGGGCACAAGTTCAGGTATGAAGACCTAAATTATATCAGGGGATAAAAAAGTCCTATCAAATGTGGTGCAAACACATCATATAGCATCTTGTTGTGAAATGAATGTTAGATCGTTTTTAGTGTTGCCATATTCAAATTAGATGGATGGAATGAGAGGACAGAAACAAAAGGGGAGGTACAATGAACGTACCTGGTATTGACTGATATTTCTAATCACTTTGGAATCAATGCAAGTGCCTAAAAGGAGCAGCCTAGTGCCATTTCAGATACCCCAAAGTATACGGCATGTCCCCTGCAGGGATGGCAGATAAATATCTATGGGAGATGCAAGCTTTTCTGGACCCACCATGGGAGGCCAGGCCCAGACAGTGTGTGGAAGGTGGGTCAAATGGCAGTAGAAGCCTGTGTTTAAGCAGCTGAATCCTGCCTTTCCCGTCGCACTAAAAGAGAGACTGTGTGTTGCAAAATATTGACAGGTCAAGAACACCAGAGCATTATAATAATAATCCTCCCCCGCACTAATGTCAGCCAGAGTGTGGTCCAAGAGGCACACAGGGCTGGTAGAGATGAGGTCATCTCCTTAAAGCTCAAGCATATCAGTCATTCTCTCTTCATTAATGACTAAGAACATGACTAATTTGTAGCTGGTTTATGAGTTATTTCAGGAAAAAGAATTATTTGATTTTAGAGGAGGCCTAATATTTCTCCCTTTGCCTCCATCCTTACCAGAAGTATATAGGCCAAAGGGATATTTTGTAAGAAATCCTGAACTTTTTTGCCTAATGAGTTTCTAAAACTGCTCCCTTCATCAAAGAAAAAGGATGCAGCACAATTTCGTCTGCTCCTTCAAAATCATATTGGATTTACAGGTTCTGGTTCCAGTTCCTGAATGTTAGTTGAAGCTGATGCAAACTTTATTGTGTTAAAATACAGGGAGAATAATTGTATTTAATTCTGTGCCTGACTGTAGAGCACAGTGTTAACTATAGCTTGTCCTAATCAGGTTGGCCATTGAAAATCTTACCCAGTTTTGAACAAAGCAACAGATTTTCAATTGACTTTAGGAGTAGTGAAATAGTCTTTATAGAGTCAGTTTCCACACCTGGAAAATTTATTGATCTAGGTGAAAGGTATACACAAACTTATCCTGATCCAAGTACCCTTTAAAACTCTTAAGAAATCTTCCACCAAAGTCACATTGATTTCTCTGAACTTTGAATTTTCATTTTTTTTTCTTTTAAAATTTTTTCCTGTTCACTTTACAGACCAATGTTTTAACTTTCTTGAAAACCTTGACTGAAGAGCATTTTGACCATCTTGCAGACAATAGAGTTGGCATAAAGCATTTAAGATTTGGTGACTTTGGTTACGCATCCTTGTTTCAGGTGAAAATGAGGGGTTCATTGTGTGTATAAAAAGCTCCAAAACATTTGTGACTGAGGACTGGTGTTCTGTTTGAAGGAATTATTGAGAGTATAAAGCTTTTGCAGTAAATTGTTGTCCTAATTTATCTTTGTTATTCACAGCACCCAAGGACAAAATGGTCTTAGCAAAACATGCAAATTGTAATTAACTCTGCCAGCAGGAACTTCTCTGATAAATAAAGAAAATTTCAGTCATGTTTCAAAAATGACATTGCTTTGTCATATTTCAAAATTGACATGGCTTTGAATCCTGTTCTGTCAATGATCTGTTTTGGAGCTAGGGTTTCGTGTGACTTTAGCAGGCAGGGAATCTGTCCTTAAGTTATGTGCATTTAATTTTTAAGTGTATTTAAGGTATGCTTCAGTTCTAATGTATCAAATGTCATTATATCAAGACATCTAGTAAACGCATGTGCATTGTCCCAGGGATGATTAATTTCTCTTTCAACCTTGGTGGGGTTCGAAAACCTTAGGCATTCTTTCTTGTAAAAGAACCTGTGGAATATTTGCTTAATGATTAAATTACAATTGCCTTTGTGTTTCTAATTTATGAGCTTGAAGCAGAAGGAGATGAAGTTTTCTGTTATGTCAATACAGCAAACTATCCTGCATATCTTACTCTGGCAAGTGTCATTAGGAAATGTATCATTTGGATTAAAATAAATTCAGGATTGAGAAATTAAGACTTTTTTTTTTTCTTCCCATGTTGTAAGACTAAATATACAACTTTGTTCACATAACGGTTACAAACAGTTCACTGTGTAGGCCAAATGCTCTCTAATGCAGTAAAATTAAGAAATAATATGCTTTGAAAGTGATTTATGAGTGTGGTTAAACTGCCAGATTTACAAAGAAATAGTTCAGATCTTGGGAAGCCTCAGGAGTCATGTCAAAAATGAATTTGACCATGATTTAAACTGCTACTTTTCTTACATGACATTTAATATGTGTACTTTGGAGGCCCATATGTCTTTAATAAAATAGCATTAAGTTTTAAATATGATATGAATGCAGTCAGTTTCTAAATTCATAACCTTTTCCACAACTCCAAAATGCTAACCAATAAGGGACTCATACATGCAATAAAACATAAACCTTAGAAAATAGTTTTTTATTAGAACGGTTAGACAGTTGGCAGCTGTGTTGTAATGTAATAAATACATGCAGCCAATGTGGGTTTATCAGTCGTTGTTTACACTGTAAGCAACTGGGACCAGACAACTAATTATAACTGAGGACCAAAGGTCATGAAAAGTATATTTTGTCCAGTGAATGTGTACTTGCTAGGTGAACCTTATAATGCTAAGAAAAGTAATTTATTAAATAAGGAACACTATAGTATGCTTCCCAGTTAAATTTGTCTGAGAATATAATGTTTATTAGAGAGTCATATACTTTAAGACTGTTCTGAAGTACTAAGTATTTCAAAAATTATGAAAAGACATACACAGTTTACAAAGGATTTCAGTGTTTAGCAAATGGTGGCCAAAAGAGTTCAGTGTTTCATGAAAACAGAAATACGGGAGTCTGGTCTATGCTGAAGTTTATACTCAATAACAAAAGAATGTTGCCATATTTTGAGGGATATTTCTTTGCAATGTGAGGTATTTTATTAATTTTCTTAAAATATTGTATTGTAAGATTACTTTATGAAACAGAAGCTAGCCCACAGAAAACTAGCTTTCTAGATAGCCTGAGCTTTTATTCAGAACAACAGATTCTCGTCTGCTTGCTGAGTTGCCCCTTTATTCAACATGCATAGAACAGTACTGCAAGCCTGATCACATATTCTAAGTAGTCTGACATTCTAGTGAAAGCTATTGAAATGGTGTGGGAGTTGGGAGAAGACAGATTTTCTGTGTACTCTTAAGAGGGGGCGGGGGGGTAAAAATTTGATTGTGGTATACTTTTTCCTCCAAAATGCTTTCAGTGATTTGATTTCTGGTTCGTGTGGTTCTAGAAAAATGGGAAAAAGTAAATTAAAAAAGTATGCTTTGAGATGTATTACAAAGCATATATTCAAATGTTAATCTGTGGTCCTCCAGAATTATAGGTCCCCTAGAGCATCCAGAAAATTATTAACAGCATGTAATCCAGCTCAGTGTGAATGCATCTTTGCTCTGTTAGCCAAATCTTTACATAATACAAATCACTCTACCTATAAAAGCACAAATGTGTTATTGTTCTCAACAGGCAATTTAATGCAGCTATAGGGAGGAGAATAAGAGAAAAGAAGATTACAAGCTAGCTGATCATGCTTTTATTTCTCTTAAATCTCTCAGCATTTCTCTGTGGTTGTACTTGTTTAAAGATTGTACACAACTTTGCTGTCTATATGATTTGGAAAGCAAATCAGCCTAAATATGAAGTTCCAATGGGTGTAGTTTTTAGAGGATTTAATACATTTATCACAAATATAGAAGCAGTGCTGAACCTGTAATTTTTTTTTCCCTTATAATTCTTTCGAAGATTTAAGTTTTGCTGTGGAAAGCTCATTTAAATTTGCCACCCAACTGCAACTGTAGCTGCAGAAGAGCTATTAAAGTTACTTATTTTCTGGAGGGTTTTATCAAAAGGCCTACTAGTGTCAATACATACAGAAGGTATGTGAATGAGAAAGAAAAACTTTTTACTGAAATAATACACAGCTGTCTCCAGTCATGCTGTGGAGTCAGGATGCTACTCCTGTCGTATGAGTTGAATGTGACTGAGTTTAACTGGTAATTCTTGTAAGCAAGAGATGGATCCGCTCTAGCGTGTGTGCCGATTGTTGTAGTCTTTTATTATTGCATTCTGCTATTTTTTTCCCTGCTATTATTTTGCCACCAAACTGCAGCTTGTGAGTCTCTCTAAAGTTTTGCATCTATATGAAAATAATAGTTTTGCTTTTTATATTGCTTTTGTTATTTTCCACTAAGCATGTGTCATTTTGGTGTATGGGTACTACCTAATCACCAATGATGGGAAATTTATATAAAACTTTTAGATATGAGTAAGCAGTCAGTCTACTATTATTATTAGTTGCAAACAGAAAATGTGAATTAAATGCTTGTTTTGAAGTGAGAGGTGGATGTATTAACACCAGAGAAGTAGTCTCTCTAGGAAAAAGAATGGAGTGGTAGAGGCAATGAATGTTCCTGTTCTACCTGTTATCAAGCCCATCAAGCATGAACTGGAAGAAACTGTACATAGTCCTGTGGAAAAATAGCATTCCTAAGCTTGAAACAGGATGTCACTTGTATGTTTTGCAGTTAGCTACAGGTCAAGTCCATTGGATTGTTGAACATAAAGCATAAAATATTTGTGCTGCTGGGTCTTAGAGCTGTTCTTGGAGAACTTGCTCACTTTGCATGCATTTTGGCAGGAGTTTTGTGCTTTGTTTCATATTACATATTGTTCCAGAGATGTCTAACAGGCCACAATATTAATCCATTGCCCCAGGTCTACTCAAATTTATAACTATGTTGCTTTTGTGTAATGTCTCCCAGCTTTTTTCCTTCCTCTTATGTGATGATTTTTTGTATCTTTATGGTCTGAATAAGACTCTACAGTGCTATTTACGTCTAAATAATGAGTCAAAGATGTTGTGTGCAATTTTGAATGATGGAATGCTATAACAGGACTAGGCAAAAGCACTGCATGTGTGGCACAAAATTATTTTTTCATATGAAGAAAACCTTTGAATCTACTTTTATTCCTGTTTAGTAGACTCTGAAGGAGTAGTCTGCTGTGTCAATGTGAGCAAGAGAAACAAACATAGATCTATGCCATGTCAAATGGTCTTTCCAAAGCAGAACTCATTAAAATGTCTGCACATGTGATTCTAGTTTCACAACAACCAGACAAATATTCTCTAAATATAAAGAAATATTGCATTGGCAAGATTTTCAGCAGCAGCTATACGGGTAATTTGCTGATAGGAGTTTGGATTTTATTGTTTATCTCTGACAGTAGAGAATTCTTACAAGGTGAGAAATTATCTTTAAATTGAGATCATGTACCAGGCCAGAATGGCACATGGTTTCTCAGTAAAGGACACACCTAACTTTCTGGAAAGCATTATTGCAAGGCTGTTGACAGTTGCAAAGTAAGGAAAGAAAAAGAATAGAATGGATTTTATTTTCAAGGAAATAGCAACATAGCTTTGGGGTCTTTTTCTCCCCCATATGTCTACCAGTTTCTCTGAAGAGAACTTCTGAAGAACTGTTGCTTACGTGAAGTGCTCTTTTTCTTCTCCCTCTCTTCCACCTCCCCCCAAGTAGAAATGAATAGATATGTTGTTGGTAGAGAACTTACTTGGTTTGTTCTCTTGAGGTCATATTTTGGCAAGTGGGAAGTCTATTTTTTGATTTGATAAACCCCTAGTGGAATATGGTTTGGCTTGTAAAAACTGCTGTATACAGAACCAATGGTTGTCTTGTCCTTTACAGCCTGGTCTTCTACCTTCGGCCCAGAATGCAGGAGAAACCAATGATCACTGGCTGAGGCCAGTGTCATAGTAGGACTACTAAAAATTGATGGAGCTTTAATGAAACCTAAAATGCACTAATTCAAGCCCTATAATCTTGTGTAATACTGATACAGTGAAGTTAACTTAAGGGCTCTTGTGGTCTGGGAGAACAAGGCACATGCCTAATATTCTTTGCAGTTTTACGGCTGGGAAACAATTATGTTGCAATCTAGACTGTCCAGTGATCCCAAAGAAGGTTCATGGAAGTTAATTTTAAGTTTATTTTCAAGCAGGCGATGTTGAAATGTTGTATGTAGATAGACCAAATCTTGCAGATTTGAAAAATACGATATCTGTTTTTGGCTTATATGTGGAGAAAAGGTTCAGCTGAAGACTTTGCCTATAGTTACATGAAGATGAGAGTTGTCCCTTCTAATCCCTGTATTGATAATAAAGATGAAGACGTTGCATTATCAGGGCTAGTGTTTAGCTGGATACATGATAAATCTGTTCTGTGTGGCAGAAAATATTATTCTCTCATATGCCCTCTTAAAGAAATAGATTAATCAAATACTAATATGCCATGTAAATTGAAAATGGTAGCTACTTGATCTCATGATGGAGAAGATCTTAAATTGCTGGTGTTTCATTTTCTCATCTGTGATAGTGGTGTGGTGGAATAGTTTTAGTTGGTAGAAACTTGCTGTGGTGGGAATAAAATAAATCATTTACTTATCCTGTGGCTGATCTTCCGGGCCTAGGCTGAAGGGCCACCCCTTTGTACCTGAGTAAAATCCTGCTTGCAGTGCAGTGGCTAGAAACAATTTGCATTTTCAGTATAGACAAGATTTCCTGCTTTTTTTTCTATGCTATTCAAAGAAATGCTTACTTTTCTGATGTAATTTGTATTGGAGAAGACTTAGTTTTTTAAAGAGAGAACGGACTGTATGTTTGGCTTTCATGTAGGCTTTCAGTGCTGGTCCTTCTCCACTCAGAAACAAGTCAGAATAGCATAATCACTTTTTCCTTTGTTAGGGGCATTGAAAAAGCTTTCTATCAAGAAAAGCAGATGGCCCGGGTAAGAAGAAAATCTTATACTCATAGGGCAGCCTGTGAGCATAAGATATCACTATTGGAAGGCTGGTGTTGTGGCCCTGATGTGAACGTTGTGTGCAGATTCAGACATATGTTTATGTGCTATTACCGGTCCTCCAGGTTTTAAGAGGGTTTTTTTGAGGGCTAAGAGCTTCGCTGTCTTTACAAAATCTCTTGTTTCTCTGGGTTCTGTATGTGCTGAGAAGTCTTTTAAAGCCCTGTGTCAGATTTGCTCTTCGTGTGAAGTCTTTATAAATATTTATATAGCCCTACTGAGGAAGAGTCAATCCATTAGAATGCTTTAGGCTAAGATTAGCACTTGTGAAGCCTATTTAGCCAGATACAAGTTTATTTTATTTAATAACATTAAAGTGAGAGTAAAAGAAAGCTTTTTAATCAGATAGGGATAAGATCCATGAAACAGGTTTATTAATGTCTAACTATCAAATTATACTTGTCTCAGAATTCATGGAAGTAGCAGAGTAAATACTTACCTGATTTGATGCAGGTTAGCATGTTTGTTAATGTTGAAGCTGCTTCCCATGTGTGCAGGCCCTTGATGAGGTCATCAACAGCCAGCTCTGCTTTCTTGATTCCCACACCTAATGGAGCAATGCTGGTCTGAGATTATAATGGCAACTAATGATGGATTTTTTTTTTTTATTGTTTCTACTCAAATACATACTATTCTTGAGGTGTTCATGCGGAAGTATCTTGTGATTCATAGTTGACTCATGCAGGTATCTATAAATCAACAAATATTTGCCACAGACAGCTTTCAGACAGTAAGAGTAAACCAGCATCACAGTAGTGATATCGGGAACTGCTAGTCTGCTACTGGTCCAACACTGCTAGTAGGCTGAAGATTCCTTGTATTACTGTTAGCTTTTAGCATAAAGAAAAAAAAAAAAGTGTATTTTTGCCTAGTACAGACCTCTGGCAACACTGGGGACAAATCTCCCAGGCAGAAACATAACTTTATGGTTATTCTTGCAGACCTATATAAAGGGTAAGTATTCTTTGAGTTCAGTCACATATGCCACATAAGGGACACCAGCCATTGCGTGTGTCAATGTCTATTTATAGTAAGCATCCAACCACAGACCATTTCCTTTAATATTATATATATTTATTATCCCTGAGTCTCTGGTATGTTTTCGGAATCTTACAGTATTCTCTTTGCAGTAATATAAGTGAGAGAGTTGTATCTCCTGAAATGATCATATTGTCATGTTTTAAGTGTACTCTTGAGTTGAGGTTTATACAATCCAGAAAACAGTTCTTGCTATTCCTTTGTTCTCTTTCCCCCTGCCCCTGTATCTAGAACATGTTGGTCCTGAATTCCTTCTACGTCACTCAAAGAAAGAGGCTTTGAGAGACAATTGTTCCAATGTGAATCTTCATTCCTTCTAATTACTGTCTCTGCAATAAGTATTGATGAATGCAGCTCCTCTGTTCAGAGCCACTCCCACCACACACTGTTTTTTTTTTTTCTTTTCTTTGGAGCAAAGGTATTTAGAGGTATTTTTTCCCTGTTTAATATGCTTGTTGCAGCCCTAAGAATATAAATGCCATAGACTGTTTCAATTTCATATATTTGACTTTTTTAATGAACCTCCTGTAGACAATCCTGGACCCACTAACTACAAGTTTTATAATTGGCTCTTCTCTTAGTTCCTTTTGGGTTTTCTTTTGTTAACTGTGCTTTTTTTAACTCTTTCATTTGTATCTGATTCTCTAACTAAAGTCATTACAGGAAGTAAGTCTCAAACTAGCAAGTGTAGGATTTTAACTTTTATTTCATTTACCCTAATTTCATTTTCTGAACACTTCTAAAGTTAGTTCTGTACAATCAGGTTCTTCCAGATTAAAAAAAAAAGTTATTTTTATTTCTCTAATTCTCTCTCTTTTTAAACTGACTCTAAAATACAATAATTTAGTTTGTAAAGAGATCTGCTGGTTTTTGTCACCTTAAAGCTGCACTTTGGTAAGTAATGAGTAGACTAGACTAGAACTGAGCAGCTGCTCTTGAGAAGTGAAAAGAGACTGCAACTGTAGAGATGAGGTGACTGGGAAAATCTGAAAAGTAAGCCCACTATCCCTTTTTGTTTAAAATAACATGCCTATAACTTGCTTTGAGCAGTAATGGTAGAAAAAAAGATGTAAAAAAACAAGAAAAATACAGAAAAGACAAAACTAAGTGTTAACTGGATAGAAGGAAATTGGAAGTGTAAAGCAGTTTATATTTATTTATCTTGTGGAATCAGAAAAGTACATTCTGAGTGAAGTTAAGAAAATTTTAGATAATGCAAATGTTTCCATTGCAGAAAAGTTGCACAGAAGGAAAGCCCTCTCTGAAACCTTCTTAACACAATTCAGTTAAAGAAGTGTTGTGTTTCCTGACCACTTCAACAGCTGAAATACACCACGTTAACATACATTCGTGAAAGTCAGGGACTTTTGTTAATTGCAATTCAATAGATACCAGTTTTGTTAACAGTTTTTATCTTTTGAAAAACTACATCCCCAGGTCTAGGTAGCTGGTGATCATAACTGCTTATGCCCATTTTAAAGTTCTGAGTGAATTTAATCCTATCTAGTATTGAAAGTTCTTTAAGTTCCATTTAAAATATAGCATTTCTGTGTAAACCTCATTCATCAAAAGTGAGTGTTGTGTTTTGTCACTGCATTTGTCTGACTAATATTAGGAAAGATTTAAGTTTTACATATTTCAAAGATAACAAGAGGTCACACAGCAAGCCCTGTGTTCACAGATTAGTTGCACTTGAGCAGCTGAGTCATGTTTTTCATATAAATCATATGGAATGGCTCATTATGAACACCTTGTAAAACTCAAAAGGCTTTATGATTGTTAATAGCTTCTGCAATAGTGATTTACTGGCTAATTTGAGACAAAATATGTTGCAGTGTGGGCTAAAAGAATGTGTTATCCTATCTGCATAAATAATAGTATGTTATTGGTTGTGCACTTTGGAAGCAAGTGGAGTGTCTGTTACCTTATATCTTCCAAGTAGATTTGACATTTCAACTTTTACTTATGACTTAAATCAATGTGGTTAGTGACAAACTGTAAAGTTGAATCATGCATTAATTTTTTTTCCCTGCATGTTATCCATCACTGTACTAACCTGTGAACTAAATGTAAGTTGTAACAGTGGTAATCACTCTGTAACTGCAATTTGTTCAATTGAAGACCATCTTATTAGTGTAAAAATAGTTTGAAGCGACACTTTTATAATGACTGTGATAAAACTTTGATGTATCCTAAATGTGTGCAATGTAAGACATTTATAATGGCCCCAAGTGTAATATTAACACAGCCTTTTAATGCACGTAAAAAGAGATCAGTTAGTTTTGATTGTATTACCCAATATAGGTTAGATTCTCTTTTGTAGTTAAAGCATTGCTTGCTGGTTCTAAATGTCAAAATTAGTGGCATTTCAAGACAGTTAAATGGATTCGCATCTTCTGAGATGTATTGGACAGGAAGCATTGCAAAGAGGAGTTAGATATTCAGTTCACACACGTGATGGCCAACGTTACTTTATCCCTGCTCTGTACACATAGGCTTTACTAGGGCACTGTGTTCTATATTGGCAAAAACCTCAAGAGTTGTAGCTGCCATGTCAGCTCAATTCTCACCTTCTCTCTGTTGGAAATGTTAAAAGTAAAATGTTCAAGCAATGAACAGATATGAATACTGTCAATAACATGGACGTTGATCTCTGAAGTGTTGTAATGGGATCTTGCCCACTACAGCTCTTATGATAGATTCCAAATGATAGATCAAGAGGTAAAAGGATGAATATCCCATCATCCTATGTAGAATCTTAAATATAATGGGATTTTCCACAGTTTTTTTAATTTGTTATTTAAAATATTTACATTATGCCATTGTAAATACAAGCAAGAACTGAGATTCTCAGAACACCTGTGAGCAACCGTGATTGACTTTTGTAGAAAACTTCTCCAAACAATATGAATAAAATACATGATTTTTCACTTGGAATGACATTATTACATCAATGTTTCTTTTTAATCCTTCAAGTGTGTCACTTTTCCTAAACATTTTTTCAGTGACTTTCTTATCTCCCACAAATTCACCTTTTGTCAGAGAATTTCCCTCACTTTTCTTTTTTCTGCCTATGATTAAGTTTCATTAAAGTAACCAAGCACAAAATTCCTTATATTTCTAGGAAATCCATCTGTATTTGATAAGCCGATAATTGCAGGTTATTTTTACTTCTGTGTAAGGTGCTGAAATAATTAATCATATTAACTGTTTGAAATATTGTTGTTAGATTTTGGATTCTGTATCCTTTAGATAAATGAACTTGCCTTTAGAGTGGTTGCATAACAGGTTCCATGAATAAGAATGACTTTGTGGTAGTCTTTAAGATAGCTGTGTTGGGGAAGAGGGTGTAAGGGACAAAAAACTTCCACTGAAAATAGTGGTTATTTAAATGTATAGTATGTCAAGATATCCCTGAAAGTATGTTTGCTGTAAATACTGAAGATTTCAAGAAATAACCTAATTGTCAGATGACTTTGTTGTAAGAGTGTATTTCTCAGAGATTTTTCTCTCATAGTAAAATTCATAAGAGAATAGAACAATGGCATCAGTCATTCAGACAATTGTATGACTGAATCCTTTCAGAGCTGATAGTGGTTATGGATGAGGTTTGCTAAATGTCAAAAGAAACTAGCATTTTGGCGTTATACAAGACACATTTTTATTTGTATGGACATTTTATGGATAAAATTCTTCGGTTTATTTGCATTTCATGAGAAATATTTTAAACATTAATTTCATTTAACAGTATTAAAAATATTAAAAGTGTCACAGACTGTTGAATAATAGTTTAAGTACTTCTATGCTTTGTTTGCTGTGCAAACCTCATAGTCTCTTTGTGAAGTAGGTAAGATACCTGGAGATAATACTCCTGAGTTGAAGAGCTATTGCTCATCAGAAGACTCATTCTAGGATGATTATAGTAGAAAATAATTTCCCATAAACCTTGCTGTAAATCACTTGAGTAAAACCCACTATGCTTATTATAGGCAGCCTGTCATATCTGGTGATGGTCTTAGTAAGTTGTGATGGGTCACTGTGATGGGTCACTGGCAGCATGTGGATGCTCAATGGGAGTCAACTTCCAGAGTTAATATTCTGCTTTCATATTCTGGGATATGTGAGTAGTCTGAATTCCATCTCAGGAGAGAAATAATTAAATTTACTTTCCCAATTAAGATCAGACTGCAGAGTAGCAATTTGCTTCAGAAAAAGACTACTATTATTCAAGCTAGAAATTACTCCCAGTGGCCAGGTCTTGGCAGATAGTTGAACATCACTATTTTTGGAGGGACGTGCTGCCCCCACCTAGTACAGAATGGAAAGTTTCATACCTAATTTAATAAACTCTTAGGCTTGTCAGCAGGATTTCAGTTATGTCCCTAGTTCAAAAGCTTTATATATACCAATAAGAAATAATCTTGAGCTGAAACATCTCCCCTCCTGCCCCCCTCCCCCCCCCCCCCCCCCCCCCCAATCTTTGCCCAAGACACTAAAAAATAAATACAAAACCGGAATCATTTATTTGTACAGAAACAACTGTAGAGAAAACTCCTGTGATTTTAGGATTGCTGGAAGAATTAGCTGTTATAAACCACAAAAACAGGTACATATGGTGAAGAAAGTAATGCAAAAATAGTGTAAAAGCTGATATAAATAAAACATACAGTTACAGATATGTATTACTTAAAAATTTAAACTAAGGAATAAAATAAAAAAGATGCTAGTGTTGGGACAGAAAACCATTAACATTATACTGTTTCTCAAAGTTTACAGGGAAATACAAAGTAAAAGGTAATTTTTACCAAGAAAGATACAGAAGTTCTGTTAAACTGTTTTTTTTAAATCAGATTTATATGAACTTCCCCCCTCATCACAGTAAAAAAATAATCATTCCATGAGTAAGAAATAACCACTGCATGCCTCCCCAGGCTTTCATCAGCCAAATGAGGTAGCTGCCTAACAGTTAAGGACAGAGGAAAAGGAGTAGGAAACAGGATAAATTATAAGTCTTTGAATATGAAAAGTCAATTTAAGTGCATCTTTTAAACCACAAATAGAATGCTAATGTATATTTCGTATTAACTTTATGCTAAGCAAAATTGCAGTGTGTAGCAGGAGATAACATCTATAGGCTGATTAGCATATTTTCTCCCTTTGTTAGGCAAAGAAGGGACATGTCCGTCTTTTGAATGCAGTAAACAAAAACAGAACTTCATAATTTCAGCAATGAAGCCCAGTTTGATATATGCTACAGACAAAACAGTAATTTAAGAATAATTCAACTCCCATTACTTTTTTTTATTTTTATCTCAGGTATCTCTGTCCACATGGTATTCAGAGGGAGCCAAATTGCATTCCCAGTTTAGTTTCTTGGTAGATCACCTTCCAATGAATTATTTTTGTGGATTTCTCTTTGTATGCTTTTAAAATTTTTATTCAGATGAGGTAGATTATAACTTGCTATATAGTAGCAAGGTCTACATCTAAAGCACCATTAAATGATCTTGTTCTAATTAGTTCAACAAACCTGAATGCTATCAATGCCGCTGAATCATAGAGTTTTCCAAGTAGCAGTAGTTTTGACTTCTAAATGCAAGTCTGTTTCTTTGGGTCTGTACTTCACAAAGTACAAATACCCTCAAGTCTTGAAGCCTTACAGGTTGAAATGTGGACCACAAGCCACATTCCTGTGACAAAACACAGTATTCTTTTAAGCTTCTTCCTCCCATTTCAGTGAGTCAGAGGGTTGTGTTATTGTTGAAATGCCTACAGTCTTCTTTAGAGATTCCCAAGTCAGAACAGCCTAAAAGTTTCTCAGGACATGGCTGACAAGTGCTATGATTTATGAAGTGAGCAGCATGGGAAGGAAAGAAATTCTTAACAGCAAATTCTCCCTTTGACCATTTACCTTAACAGATACATTTTTTACAGTGGTTTATTTCTTAAATCTCTGAAGCTGGTTAAATTTAAAGCTTCAAGGAGAAAAAAAATTATATTTATCTATATCTATGTATATTTGCAGTTCAAAAAATAACCTCCTCCAGCTAAAAGAGCAGGACAAGAGTAGTACTGAGTGGCTAGTTTTCAAGTGGGAGCCTCAACTTCTATGGGAAATCTGCTCAATTTTTCTGTATGATTGGGACTATGTTGTTAGTTCTCAAAAGCCTAATAATGTTTATATTATGCACAGATGCAGGAACTCTTAAGAATTCATTTTATGTTGCTATCAATATTGCAGGGAAATGTGGAATGGTTACTGAGAATTTCTCCATTTCTGAATACTTAAGACACCTGGAATTTACTTGGCTATTCAGATCTGTTACTTATGTTCTGAAGATGTGTGCCACCTTTATGATGCTCAAGATATTAATCTCAAGAGTCAGCTTTCACTTTGTAAGGAAAATCATGGTATGTCTAGTTGCTATGTCTGTAACAGGGACAATTTTGGCTGTGCCTCCATTGTAGTTTTGATCCTGAGTTCAGAGCCCATTTGCATAAGCGCAGTGACCTTCTTTCTGAGAAGAGGTGCATGTTGATCTTGATTCCAAGTTGTCCTTTTTGTTCCAGCTTCCCATAGAGGTAGCAAAGAATGAATATGTGTGCAGTCAAGCTCTGATTTTGTCTGAGAAGCAGCAGCTAGAGCTTTCTAAACCTATACATTTATGAATTGCCATTTTGCATATCAAAGCTCAGTATACTACTATCGCCCTCAGATTCACATAGCTTAAAGGAGCTTAAGTGGGGAATACATCCTGGAGTTTAACAATATAGAAGCATGCAAACTGTGGCATAATCTGTGCTCAGAGTGGGGGCAAGTATACAGTACAGAAAAATAGCTTGCATGTTCCCCCAGGAAAAAACTAGGGAATTATTTCTCCTGCTTCTTTTAACCTAAACCAGCTCACTGAGACTGAAAGAATATAGCCACTTTCTACGTAAAACTAGTATGAGACAATTCTTAGAAAATGAAGACCTCAAAGACATATAAACAAAATTAACTCAGAGTAAGGGTAGGTAGACAGTTGCATCTGACTTGTCATATCTTTACAGAAAAATATTTAGGACTTGCAAAGTGGATCTAATAAAGAGACCAAAATTATAAAATCGAAACAGCAAAATTGGTTCCTCTTGCATTTCTTTCTCATCCTCATTCCAGACTTTTGGCACAGATTTAGGTGTTATCTAAAAAGCAGTTAGATTACTTGTCTTAATTAATTCATCTTTGGTATTTTTTGTGTGAGCTTTATGCCACATTTCTAGTGCGTTTCATTTTTTTAGGAAGGTGTGTTTAGTATAATCTATATTTCTTTTGCATGTTTCTTCTGTTGGACTTCAGCCATGTAAAATAAATGCTATGTTTATTGTCCACTTTGACTGCAGTATTTCAAGGACTTTCCCTCTTGGAGGCTGCTTTCCAATGGTTCTTTATGTCCAGGGCTGTTAGACTTTATTAACTGGGATGAAAAGATGAGTGTTTGACTTGACTCCCTTAAATGCATGTTCATTTGTTTCTGAACTAATAATGTGGGATTTGGAACTGTTTTGATAAAAATTTAAAAGTTCTTAGAAGGTTTGGTGGAAAATGAACAGTGGAGTAAAACTTTTTGGAAAGCAAATTTGTCACAAAAATATACACGTACATATAAAATATTTCTGTATTGATGAAATCATTATGCATTATCAGATACTTGTATGACTAAAGTTCTGAAATTAAACTTTTTGACAAATTTTAATGTATACTCCAAAACAGTTACTTTATAAACATATCATTTTCAGGAATTTGTAATTTTTTTGTTGTATATTCATGTGTTTTACAAATCTGGTGGAATTTTTAATTGAAACCTCATTCAGAGGACCTCGGGGTTTCCTTTATGCTGGAACACTCAAATAGTACTAAGAACCAAAGAAGCTATAGCCACACAAAAATTAACTTCTGAGGAAAGGTGTGAACTGAAGTACAGAGCTTCTTACGTTGGTGTAACCCCAAGAATAGTATGCTGATACAGTATTCACTTAGTCTAAGTTTGGGATATATGTTTTAGGAATCTTAGGTTGCATTTATTATTTCAGTTGCCCGTAAACTGGACTTAAGCATCCTCAAACAACGTTCATAGTTTCAGAAGAGAGGGGATGTGACTGTTTCTCAGAATAAGATTACTTTTCCTACACACTGTTTTAAGGGGCTAATATTAAGCATTTGCTTTATGAGTAACTTCTCTTTCTTATCCTAGGGTTTCGTGGTTTTACTATAATAAAAATAATAGCCACTTTTCTGCAATTTGTTGTTCTGTCTGTAAATGTGAATCAGCTTAATTTACTTTTCACCAATACTGAAGGACAGTGATATGGAATGCAACTACAAAATCAGGTACAAATAAGGAAAAGGATCATTTATTTTAAATAGAAACATTAAAGTGATAAGAGTACAAATTGTAACAAAACCACAGTTGAATAAGCTTTTGGAGAAATCTGGAGGAATTAAAAAAAGGAAAAAAATTACTGAAGTTCTCCCCCAAATTCCCAATTCCTTCTGTTCTCCCTCAAAAGCCTGGCAGGTCTCAAAACCACGTTTGACTTTGAGATTCATATCCAGTTTCAGCACATCAGAATCTACAGGGCAGTTGATATGCTGTTGGAAGCATAAGTGAACTTAGACTTTTAAATCAGTCTGGAACATACTTCCTTTCAGCCCACAGTGTGTACTGAAGAGAGAAATGCAGAGCTAAGCAACAGTGAAATGATGGTCTTGCCTTTAATGCAGCAGGTATGGACTTTCATTACAATGATTAGGCCTGGATTTACAGGGGTGTTGAGGCAGATTTTAAGAGGTATCTTGATAGGCTTAGAAATCCAGCCCTGTATTCTCAATATGCATTCCAAGTCAGTGGGAGTTGTGTTTCTATCTGCCTGAGGAATTACTAGTAATTTTGTCTGGCATATGCTTCAATATCTGTATGGATGTAGATCTTAGTAAATCAGAACACTTTCCTACCAGGGGAGGGGTAATTGTGATTAATGTTATCCTCTACCAAGGTTGCAAGTGGGGCAAATGGTTTGAGAAAAGCTATGTGAATGTGGAAAATAACTAATTTTAGTAGGCGTGGCTTCATGGCAGCAGTTAAAGAAGTGATGGATAGTTCTTAAAGAAAAAATTGTTTTTCCATCTTACATTGTTCTTCCAGATGCTCCAGAGGTTCATTTGTTTCCACATTTATCCCCAAAAGTGTGGACTATACAGTCCTTTGAGAACCCAAGATTCTAGAAGCAATGTTAAATTTTACTTGATATCTTGTACCTAAACTTGTGTTATTGGTTCCCAGCAAAATCAGTGAAACCTGGGAATGCTTGGCAGGTAATGTGTTGAAATCCTATGAAAGTATGGCATAGATTGGCTTCCTAACTACTAGACCGATGTGGTCTTTTAAAATGAAAAAACCCCCAACGTGGTATATTTGACAGTATGTATACGATTGCAGTGTGCCATAATAAGTATATCAACTTATAGGAGACAGTATGGATTTATTAAGGGTTATTTTACAATCAATCTCTGATGCTTTAGGATGATGAAATCCTAATTTAAATTCCATTTATCAAGCCTACTAAAATAAACTTAACAGGGAAATAGCAGCATTAAGGAATTGCTTTCCCTAATCTTAATTTGGAGATCGCTATTTTCTTGACAAAGTGGTACACCTGGCAAGAAAGTCAAATCAGTATTTGATTGATGTAGCCTGTTTGAAGGTATTAACGAACAATTTGAAATTACAGTCATTATTTACTTTATTGGAAACCTCTTAGAGAATATGATTTACACCAGCAACAAGCTTTTTGGTGCAGTATAAGAATCTAGAACTGCAGGCTAGAAACCAGAAAGTTTAGACTACAGAAAGTTCATTTAGAAGTCATGTTTCCAATATAAATTATATGCAGTTGTGCAAACATGTCAAAGTTTGGTAAATTGGATTTGTTTAATGTAAACCATCTTTGACCAAAATAATAACATAGCTTCAGAAAAAGACATTATGCTCCCACTTTCAAAAAGTTTGGATAATTCAATGCAAGAAAGAGTTCAACTGTAACTCTATGGAGAATTATGATTTATTAGATCCAAACTCCATAAAGCAAGCTCATAAACATGTTTTAATTTCTTTTATTGGTCTACATTTTTAGAGACACAGGAACATAGATACATAATTTTTCGTTGGTTGAAACTGCTTTGACATCAGGTTATAATAGGTGCTGTTAGAACTAAATGTTTAAAAAAAGAATTAATTTGTGCAGGTGTTGGCTAAAATAGTGGAAAGAAATTTAATATAGTCATGTCTTCCAGATGCAACAAAAAGCAGTGCATGTAATTTTGCTTTTAAAAAAGCATATCTTCAATGTGAAGAGGCACCTGCAGTTGTAGCATCAATAAATATTATTTTTGGATAAATCAGTATTATTGCTACTGTCCAGATTTCTGTGTGTGCTAGGAGTTGTATAAATATGGAACAGAAATGGCAATTCCTTTCCCAATGAATTTAACATTTGATATGTTGACCATGGGAGAATCTGAAATTTGTATGTGGGCCTAGAACTAATCCAATTTGTACTTTTTAAAAAATGTGTCTAAATTTGTGAACAAGATTGCTGACAATTACAGGCTTTTGGCTGAATCCCATGAAGCATTGAGTATTATGGCCCTAATCCAGGACATTACCATGGCATATTGTAAATAGTTCTGTTGATGTCTTCAAAAGTTAACATCCTAAACTCCTAGTTGTCTGAATGAAGTCTTTTCAAGATAGAAATTGAAGTGAATTAGTGAAATTTTATGATTTCTGTGGAATTTAGAAAGAATTCTTCATATCAACCTGGTTCAAAAGAGTAGAGTCCAAAAACTTGGGGCAATGTACAGTGGGTTCTTTCCAAAGAAGTCTGCGCAGTGTCACAGTTTGCCAAGAGGCTGCCAAGGGGATTAAAGGTCAGTACATACCAAAGTAATGAGTCTAATCTAA
The DNA here is from genome assembly GCF_047716275.1 of Strix uralensis. NCBI lineage: Eukaryota > Metazoa > Chordata > Aves > Strigiformes > Strigidae > Strix > Strix uralensis. Next base: position 17,372,461 of record NC_133978.1, on the reverse strand, counting down.
TCCCTGGAAGAAATAGGCTTTCCAGCTAGAACTGGAACATTTAGTTACATTTTGAATTATGCAGATTCAGGAGATGTATTTTCCCATTAACTACAGAGGTTGAGTAGGGGTTGCAAAGTGAAGATCAGACGAAGTTTGTTGTTACTGGTTTGAGGAGGAAAGGAGAGCTCCACTAGTCAGGAGATGTCTGAGGCACCTGTACTGTTTTATACTAATACGGTCTGAAATATCTGCACTGAATCTATCAGGATTTTTCAAAGCAGAAGAGGGAACATAAATTCACACCGACCTTACCCTCCCCCGAAGCAAAGTTAAAACTCAGTCATAGTCCCATTATTAGTTAATGAGTCATTAATCTGCAGACTTGTGTTTAACTGTGACATGGGGCCTACCTTTTACTTTCCCTTTAAAAGGGGAGAAAATGTATATGGTTGTTCCGGTTTATCAGCAGTTGAAATGGCTAACTAGTACGTATTGAAGCATGGAAAACTCTATGGGCTCAAAGTCAGTTTTTGTGTCCTCATTTATAGGTCAAATCGCATGCAACTTCACTTGTTTTGCAGTTCCAACCACCACTTGTGTGCAGATTCTCTGGAGAGAGCTTTGATTTAAAAGGAAGAGAAAATTCTGCTCTGTTGTTGACACTGGGGTAGCTGTCAGGGACATTTTGCCTTCCAAGGAGGTCATAAGTTGTCACTGAATCCCATTGTTGGCAAGGAAGGGTCTGGTTTTCATGGCATTGCTATTTGTTTTGATTTGGTCTCCTCCTGGGTGCACAGATTATAGGCCAGTAAAACTCTCTTTCAGTGACTAGTGTGGGAAGTTCCAGTCTCTCATAAACCTTAAATAAGTCTTAACTCCAGAATGCTGCCTTTTGGAGATTAAATTTCTCAATGTTTTGCAGTGTTTTTAGCCCAAGGGTGCTGTTGACAGAAAGCAGTGTTTTTATTCCCCGATTGCTGTCTCTCTTTATATATATTTTTTTTGTGTGTATGTTGCATTTTTCTGCATTAGTGGAGGTATCTGTGTTTGAAAAAGGATTACATTAGTCAAAACTTAGGACATGATTTGCCCCCTTTCCTTACTGACTGACAGGAGCCTAAGCCACACATAATCTTTTGCAAAATACAGCCCTTTTGCAGCATATCAGAAATTTCAGAACCAGAAGATTTAACCTCTTAATACATCTAACAGTGCCAGCCAATAGTGGTGTAAGCTGCCTGAGATTTGCTGACTTTTTTTTTTTAACTAAACAGATAATTTCCCCCTATATTTCCTTTATTTAGGATAATTTATAGTCTTTACTGCAGTCAAGACAAAAATAAGCCTTCCTTAAAGAGTTGCCTTGAAGGCAAAAGTGAAATCATTGCTTTAAACCTGAATTTTGAACGCTGTAATTTTGGAGAAGCAAACTTAAGCAGATCACCAATGTTCTATTGAGAATTTCCTGTAACATAGATATATATCAAAGGCATAACATGTCTGTGTGACTTTCAAGTACTCAAAGAGAATCTTTCAAATATTTTTCAAATACTCTGAAGGAAGAGTTATCAAATCTGAGCATATTTTAGTCAGATGTAAAACTATTCTGAGTACAAAGTACTAGAGCTGCCTCCCAGTGCAGATGCTTGTCACATTTTATTTTTCTTCAGGAATAGATTCCAGAATTTTCACAATCCTCTGTCTTGTGTTCCTCCGTCCCAACTTGAGTTTGTAATGCAAAATGGGTATGGACTTTCTGGAGAGCTATTTACTAAGACCTTAATTGATAAAGCATTGAAGTAGGGTGCATTCTGCTCTCTGATCAGAAGAATTGTCCTGCAGTAGTTCACAAGTTCACAGGTAAAGTTAAGAGTTACTTGCTGCTTGTCTCACAAAGCAAGCTGTCTGCTTGCCTGCCATGGAAACCTTTCCTGAGATTTCCTAGTTGTCAAGGATGGGTTCAGAGTTCATAGAGCTTTTTATTGTGCCCTTTTTGAGGGATAGAGGCTGATATGCAGCACTATTTAAAGCAAAGATGCCAAATGAAAGTTCCTCGTTTTAAGTTTGTGCTTACACAAAGCTTCTTTGTGGTTTTTTAGGCCTGTCAGACTTGTCAGGCGTGGTAAGAAAAAGTATATTGTTTCCAGCACTTGGATTCCTTTCCTTCTGACATCTGCCACTCTGTAAAGATGATAAATTCCTGCCTCATTAGCCAGGGGTGTGGGATTACAGGCTGACAACACATTAATCACCAGCTTCTGTGGCAGGCTGACTAGCAATAGGCATTGTTAACAAAACTTTTCTAATATGTCACTCTTCTCTATGACAGCCTGTAATCAATCATCTTGATTGACAGTGCTGATAGATTACACTATTTATACTTTGTGTAATGAAAGATAGCGTTTCCACCTACTGTCATTTCTAGGCTAGCAATGGAGGATCACTGAATAGAAACAAACACAACAAAAAAACCCAGGCCTCAGCTTGGCATTGTGAAGTTAAGTCAGACAGCGTTGTAGGTCTTTTGTGGTAGCTTTCAGATGAGATGTATTGTTGGGGAACCTGGTAAGCACATGCCTTTAAGTAACTCTTGAACTGAGTGTTTCTTTGCTGACTTTGTGGCAAGAAGCTGTCAGGTCAAGTTCAGGCAGGTAGGGAGACCATGTTAATCATATGGTGGCTATAGCTTCTTTTTCCATCATGTCTCTCTTCTCTCTGACACCCTCCCCCAACCCCAGCCAAGATCAGAGATGATTTAGATGTTGATGAAGTATGTGTGTTTCATGATTTAGAAGGCAAATTATACGTGTTTCCTGTAATTGTATGGTGCAGGGAAAGTAAACAGAGGGAGGAAGTGCAAAGCCGACTTGCCAAGACACAGCAGAATCTGGGTTGGAGCTTGTTTGCCTTTTGAAATCCAGAAAATTCAAAACAAGATCAGGATTAAAGTGCATAACCGAATTAATTTGGTGTTTTGTATTTGATATAGCTGTTTGTTTTTCTAGAATCACTTGATTATTACCTTTAGTTATTCTTTACCTCCTGAAGTTATTTCATTCAGCTGTAGTGGAAGATTTAATATTGACTTTAATAGAAGGACAAAAGTTTCTTGTAGCAAATGTCTGTTAGAATGGATTATTTCTTTTTACAGTTGGCTCCTTTAATTTCATGTTGATTAAGTACAAATAGATGCTGCCTAAATATTATTATAGTGACTGTTATCTTTATATATCTTCATTTGTATATGCATCCTGATAATGTTTGTAATACACATTATCAGTGAATTTATTTCTTTATCCATCTGTCCCTATATGCGTATTTTTTTCTCATTGGAAAGGTTCATGTGCTCAGTCGCAATAAGAAACTTAAAATCAACCTTTGGATTTTAGGAAATAGGAATTGGAGGTTAAATTATAGTACTTGGGAGTTGAGCTAAATTTAGGCAGTTGGACAGGAACAGGGGTGGAGAAGATCGTCTAAACTTTAATCTCCCTGAGAAGAGTTTCATTGTGAGGCCACAATGATTAATGAGAAACATGACCATCTGATTAAGGCCCTCTGTGTCACAGCACATGATTAGTAGGTGACAGAGACTGTAACAGTATCCAGCCAAGCCTTGTTTCTTTCACAGCTCAGACTGTTATATGATTAATGTCCCCAAGGGCTATCTCCAGGTCAGGCAGGGAGAACCTGTCAGAACAGGTGGAAGTGACAAATTCTGCAGAAACTCCTTTTGCAAGAGAGGCAGCACGCAAGAATGGATGAATGGGGAGGATTCCAGATGGGCTGGTTGACCTTTCTGTACTCTGAACAGACACTGAGAGCATCATGGGAATGAAACATAGTAAGTATCAAAAAACTGCAGATGTTCCATAGTTATTGAAGAATTATAGCATTGCCAAGTTGGGTTGGTAAAATGCACAACACATCATATTATCACCACTGGTTTATGCTTTCTGATATGCTACAGGAGACTGTAGATCTAGTGTGTGTGTGCATAGACTAGATAAAATACCACACACTGTTTTATGGCAAGAGGGGAAGATTCTTTGCTTCAGTACAGATAAGGCTTGATAGAGTTGATGTTTTAGTATTGCATTTTCCTGTGCTAGTATATATAATCTATCTCATTCTCATCAATACTGCTCCATTTAGGGCAAGACAATCTTGGAAGTTAAAATAGTTTATAAAAATCCTCATTCCTTTTTATTAGGTGGTGGTGATCTAGTAAGGTATTTTATATCTTCCAGAGTACTTTCACCTCTTAAGTCATAGGTTCAAATCCCTGGCTTAAGTATCCTGACATGCTCTACCTTGCAATATCACACAACACAGAATTATCAAGGGGATTGCTGAAGTATCATCCTTCAGATAAACAGACCTTTTCATTTTATCATAGGAATGGTATAAAATATCTTTGTAGTACTATAGAGGCAGAGAAGGGAATGTTAGCATGGGGGTTCTTACAAAATTCCCTCTGCACATGGTTAATATTCAAAACAAAACCAAAAGTGAAACCAGACAATATGATTCCCCCCCCCAATGAAGAAGCTTCTTCCGTGCAAATTTTATTGCTGTTGTACTGTTATTAGTGTTTAGTACTACTTTTAGCCATTTATAATCTTGCTTTCTTCAGCCTCTGTTTTAGCATATGCAGAGTATCTTCCTCAGTTTAACTGTAATAGGTCAATTTTCTTTTACATAATGAATGGTTTTTTTCCTTGGCTTTACATACGTTCAAGAAGAATGGCTTCTTTCCATTTTACAGATGAAAATGTGGAGTACAGGAATCTGACATAGTATGGTCAAGCCTGCACAACTTAAGTTATTGTGCTCCAACATTAGGCTTTTGCATATAATTGAACTTCTTTAGTCTGTATTTTCACCACTTTAAGGGGAGCCATTTTGAATAAAGGCTCTCATTTTTGTGGTTCTAAGACTTACTTTTTGTTCTTTGCCACTGTTTAAGCTGTCAGAGCCAGCTTTGGGTATGGTAAATGCCACGCTCCCTTGAGCAAATCGGCTGCCATATGCTATAATTTACACTTTCTGAATCTTTATTGGCTAGGCAAAAGGTCATTTTTCAGAGTGGTTTTCCCAATATAGAATTAATAGAGGAAACAGACATGCTTCAGTGGACCAGTGAGTGGAGATGGCAAAGCTCCTCTATGTGCATAGTCACAGAGTGGCAAATAGAGAGAATATAGGTAAGAATAAACTCTAAAAGCTGCAGAGGGAGTGAACTAAAATCCCTCACTTGAACACTCCAGCCTTTGAAGTCCAAGTGTATTTGATTTTTATTTTCTGTTTTTGTTAAAAAAAATCCACAAACGCACAAATCTCTGGTAGCATAAAGATTTTAATAGCAATTTCAAGTACTATCTCTTACTGTGTTCCCACAGAAATGATAGACTTTGATAAATTGTGACAACTTATCTTGTAAATAGTTTGCCTAGCTATTGTTTGTTTCAAACTTTGCTATCAGTTTTTCAAACTTGTCACTGTATATCCTTTCCCGTAGGCTGATCAGTAAATCAGAAAGTAAGCCTGGATATGAATTGCTTGTCAGATACAAGAGGAGACAAGACTGACTTTTTAACCCTCTGTGCAACCCTGGGGGGAAATGAAAGCTATATCAGCAAGCAAAATTTTACTACCCAAAAGAGGTTAAAGTGCATGTTAATTTTAGGGGTAATCTGCTAATCCAGATGCAGAAAATCAGTATCATGGTGGAATATTCCAAAGTGACTCAAGTCCTTCAATGAGCTTTGAAAACCTTTGCATTTTTGAATGTAATTGCATTAGTAACTTATGTCATTTGTCTCATATAGTTCAGTGCCTGAGGCGCTCTAGCTGAATTTAGAATTACCTTAATGATTCTTAGGAGTAGGGAGGTACAGGTGTGCATCTGTTATATTTTGTAATACTCAGGTGTGTTTCTGTTGTTATCTGTTGTATGTACACTAATGAAAGCTTAATGTCAGTTTCCTAGAGAGTTGCAAGGATGTCTCTGTTTCCTTAACTGGTAGGAGGTGTGCTTATAGTGTGTAAGGATGTTGTGAAGTAGTTGTAATTAAGATGTATGATTCCAATACTGATTAAACATTCCTGTGGAAGAGCACCTGCAATAGAATGGACATCATCATCCAGAGAAAATGAAAGATGCAGCTCTAATAGAGTTAAAACACAAACTTATTTCTCTACAACAAAAAGGTGGATTAAAATTTGTAAATGTAGTGAATATAGTAGAGGGCATAAAAGCCTGTCCATGTTGTGCATACAGCTTATACAGTCGTATTTCTATTCAAACCTGTATTGAGCCTTGTAGAGAACTGCTGCTGCATTGCCTGATGAATGAATTGTGCAGGGGTATTTCTGGTTTTCATTTGAGATGTTTACTGGCAATATCAGGAGTGGGAAGAGGGGGAAGAATAGTGTTCCTCACCAGTGTAACTAAGACCACAGTGAACTTAATGTGCATCCCTGCTCCTTCAAAAGAGCTTATTTCATTGAGGACTAGCTGAAACTCTACAAGCAGGATAATTCTTTGAGCTGACTTAGCTGCACAGAGAGGACTTATGTGAAGAACATAGACCTGTTCAGGTATAGCTGCATCTGTAAATTCTTTCTAGTACACACTTAGCCACAGTTTTTGAGAAAGTCTGTGTGCACGGTCAACAGCCTCAAAGATACAACTAGGTCTGTCTTGTCACTGCTGCATTGCCACAGGAGATCTCAGCTATTCTTCACAGGCATATCCTTCTTTCCCAAGAGAGAATATGAACTGAAAATGAGTTGGCTTTTTCATCATATTGCAGCTTGAAGGGACAGCACAGTGCTCCATCATCAGAACTGAAATGCTTGGGTTCCTTGTAACCACAGATCTGTGTTCTCCTGAGCTGCTGCTGTGCAAGATAACTGCAGGCTTCATGCAGTTCAATCCCACGTACCTACTTTTAATGCATATCTGCTCACCTGTCATCTTTACAATATATAATAGCGATGAGGACAGTTTCTCTTGTAATGAAGATGAGTTTGTCCCTGTATTCTTGGCCAAATTAGGAGTAATGCTAATTGTCAGCTTGTGAACATGGGCACAAAAATGGTCATTTTAAATTTTGTACTCTGGTGATTAATCTATGTAGCAGATAGAGGGAATCTTGATCATCAGCTTCTTTTTGTTACAGGGAAATCCAAAATGTGGTTTGGGGCATTCCAGAATGCTCAATTACAGTAATGTGTCTGGATTTTCTTTATGTTAAAAAGAACTGCTAATATATACATTTATAGTGTGAATGCCACTGTGCTTCATTTCTACCCGAAACAGTACTGTGCTAATAACTATGTATAATTTTTCTTGGCACAATCCATTGTGAAATTCAGATCAGGACTGTGCAAAAGAGAATCTTTCCAATACTGTGCCAGCTACCATACCACTTTTCAGCAGTTTTTCAAAGAACACAGGGCAATATGCCAATAATGAGCTTAGAAAGTATGTATGAAGTTCCTGATGATGTGACATGATTTTTTTCTTACTTTTGCTCTTCATTTCATCTTAATTAGTCCCAGTAGGAAAGATTGATTTTTTTTTTTTTCTTTTAAAGCCTTGTAGCTAACATCTGTTGGTATTCCTGGGGTCATTCTTGCACTGTCCTATGTTTGACATTTCTTGTAAAAGAAGAGGCATTTGTTCATATTGACATTAGCTGCCTCGGTATCTCTCAGTGGTGCAGATGGCCTGTGAATAAAGACATCAAGCTAATAGGCAAGATGACAAGTCTCGATAGTGCTGGTGCTCCTCATACTTAAGTGGCAGGGCAGCATAGATTACTTTTGCTGGGGAGGTGCTAGGTCTGCTGGCACTAAAGCATATGGAATTAGTTAAAAATGCAGTGGGATCCTGGGAAAATAATAGTACCATGAAAATCCCTGGCTGGCTATAGCAGTTTCTTTTTTCCAGTGTAGTATTTTGTGTTTCCTTGAGTGGCAACACTTAAAGAAAAATGTATGTATATGGAAGAGCGATCCCTAATTTACACTAGGTATTTAGTGATTGTGACTGTTTAATGCATCAGAATAAGACATTGCTGAAAGATTTCTTCATTACATTGTTTGCTTGTGGTGTTATTAGAAGAAAATAACGAGCATCTTGTGTGACAAGAAAGGTAAAACAGAAAATGTGAATCTAAACGAAGATGTGCAAGGTACATTGTAAGTGCATATTAAAACACTATTTTGGGAGTGTTTTAGCAAATGGCATAGAATCCCAAATATGGAAAGTCTGTTTCTTCCACAGTGGACATTTGTATTATCCTCTGGAGAAGGCACACTGGAAAACATGATATTTTGAAGTCAGCTGGTTATTTCTTGGGGTAGAATAGAAAGAAAATCCAGAAATTCAAAGTCTAACAAACAAAGAGTGAAAGAGAAAGATAATTAAGCTCTCAAGAAGCAGAAGATTAATACGTTGCTATAATTTTTAACAACACAGTTAGTTGACAGAGCTAGTGGCTTGGGGATCCTATATGGTGTGTAAGTCCTTTTTCTAGGGCTCATTTGGGGTAAAATAAAGCTTTGGAAAATTTAGAGAAATCAAAGAGATTTTGCCTAATCAGTGTAGGCTCCAAATGCAGGCTTTTTAAAGGAAACATTTACAAAGACTGACTTTAAATATTATTATCATGGTGTTAAAACTGGAAAAGGGGCAAGGAAGGAACAGAGCTTTTTCCTCCCCCTACTTCTAAAAAGAATAACTGTATTTTAAATAGAAAGACCACATTGTCTCTTCTCCAACGAGGTTTGACACACAAATGCTGTAAAGTTAGTAAACTCCTCTATAATAAAGGAAAAGCTATTTTGGTTGAAATATCTTCACTTCATCAAAAGCAGAAAGTGAAAAAATATATAAATTAAAACCAGATTTTATTTACAAATTCAGTTCCCATAACCTAGGGTATATAATTATAAATGGGTTGTTAAAACAGCAAAGCAAAAAAGGACAGTCACTTAAAAGTATTTTGGGATATACTTTGACCACATAAAAAAGCCAATACTTTCTTCTAGTTTTACCTCTTGAACCATTACCTTTCAATTTACCAAAAACTCAGTGAGCAATGAAATCAGGAATGATCATGTATGTTGTTGTGGTATGTTTGAATCTACCATAGCTAGGAACTGCAGATTGTGTTCTTGTTTTTCAGGATCTTAGAATCAGCAGTTCTCACTTGTTTTGGACAATGTTTTTGAACTTCTCAAGATGAAAAGTGATTTCAAATACTTCAGTAAGGGATTTTAACAGTTTTATTTGCTTTTTAATAGGGCTCTGAAGGCAAACACCTGGACCAAGAAATGTTTACATCAGTGAGGATTTAGGAGTGTTTGTATCTGTAATGCATAATGATATAAATGGTGCTGACGTTAAACAATATTGTATTTCTCCTCTGCCTTCTCCCCTCATCTCAACTTTAAGAATTCATTATGGGGCAGCCACATAAATTTTATATAAGGATCCCAGAACTTCTGAAACGTGAATTAATTAAGTTTCTTTGTGTACTTTGAAAGAGAGGAGAAATTTGCAAATTACACTTGCACAATTTGTTGAGATTATACAGCATACATCTGATATATGAAGTGACATGAGAGCAAAATTCAAGCCTGGCAGACTTTCACGAGGTTCAGCTTTGAAGTCCCAGAACTGCTTATTCCAAAAGGGGGACATTCAAAGAGCTACCTGGTAACAAAAATAGACTTGTTAAAGCAGAAAGTCATACAAGTGAAATTGGCAGTTGGCATAGCTTCTGGGAGAGCTGTGTGAAGCTTCACATGCAAAGATTTTCATGCACACAGTTGGTTCAGGATGGTGGAAGTCCAGGGATGTCGGCAGAAATGGTGTCTTATTCTGTATCTGTCAGATGTTAAGACATTATCACACCTGAAAGACAACCATGACTAAGGCATGCTAGTGTTCAGCTTACTGAATTCAAGGACAGTTTTTGGATAAATGGTCTTGCATATCTTGACCTCTTTGCAGCTCAATTACTCCACTTTATCTACAGCTAGAGAGTTGCTCTTTAGTCACTGCTTTGCCAGACCTGTTGCCCTTTGCACACCTGCTGAGATTTTTCCTTCTTTTCATCTTCTCCTGGTGTCTCTTCTAAGCGCTTCATACAGTGCACAACAAGGTCCCCAAGATATGGGCCATCATTGGAGGGACCTGCTTTGCTCTTTCTGAAAATGGACTTCTTCACAGATTTCATTCTTTGCATTCCTTCCTCTATTAACATTAGCAGTGAGGGTAGACCTAATAGACCTGTTAGGATATCATCTGCTCTTTAGCTGGTGGCTTTCTTTGTGGATGGCTAATTTAGCTATTGGCAATTCATTCATATATATCTTAATGTGTTATACTGTGAAACCACATGATTTTAATAGGGGAATTGTGTTGTTCATACCTCTATCTTGAAAGTGGTGCTAATTGCACAGTCATAAAGTAAATTGACAGCCTCAATGATGATGCTTGAAGACCATGTGGCAAATTAATCCTGAAAGTGAGTGAAGTCTTCAGTTTAATTGTCACATAGTAGGCTGTCTTTCACTATAAATATGATCTGTTTTACACTAAGGAATCTTTAAATCCCTTTGTTACAGATGATTCCATAGTTCTTAAATGGCCCTCAAGGAATCCACTTTTCAGTCACTCTAGTGCTCAAAATGCATTTATCGTGTGTCAGAATACATCCTGAAAACCTGAAAAGAGACTAGTTTTTTTACAAATAAGACATAAAATTTATATCTTCAAGTTTCACTATATGGAGGCTTATCATTTCTGGAAAATAGAGAGCTAAATTTCATTTATGCTGAAGAACCTGGGAAGCTAAGAGAAAGTGTAAGGAAAAAACACATTGCTAGTTCTTGGTTCTAGCTAGTAGAACTTAGATGCTTATGGATGTATTTGAAGGGTGTATGCACATCTAGGTTTTATAATCGGTGCATATGAATACTATATGTGAAATCATGCAATATTTCATTTTAATAAAGCTGGCTGAATAACTGTGATTAAGACTGATTGCAGAGCAGGATTTTGTTTGTAAGTCTAATTTTCACTTAGAACAGAACTATGGTCAGAGAGAAGCTGGATAGATCTCTTTCCTTAGATCAGTCTTTTACAGTCCAAGTGTAGAGCTCTGCTCTATTGGAGCTACTTCTTCATCTCAACACAGAAAAAAAATAGCCTTTGTCAATAAGATATGGATTTTCATTTGTGGGTTTATATACTGCTACTGCTTCCTACTTTATTTTGTTAGGGGCTTGTTGCTGTATTTTACTGGGATTTATAAGCAAAAATTTTCCATGTAGGTTGGGTTAGGCCCCTTCTCTTCGAGTCACATGTTCTCTTATAACTTGATGCTTCCATTTGTCCTCAGGGGTCCGTGCTGGGACCAGTACTGTTTCACAGAATCATCTAGGTTGGAACGGACCTTGAAGATCACCTAGTCCAATCTTTAACCTAGCATTGGCAGTTTCCAACTACACCATATCCCTCAGTGCTATGTCGACTCTACTCTTAAACACCTCCAGGGATGGGGACTCCACCACCTCCCTGGGCAGCCCATTCCAATGTCTAACAACCCGTTCTGGAAAGAAATACTTCCTAATATCCAGTCTAAACCTTCCCTGGCACAACTTGAGGCCGTTCCCTCTTGTCTTATCACTCATTACTTGGTTAAAGAGACTCATCCCCAGCTCTCTGCAACCTCCTTTCAGGTAGTTGTAGAGGGCAATGTGTTCTCCCCTCAGCCTCCTCTTCTCCAGACTAAACACCCCCAGTTCCCTCAGCTGCTCCTCGTACGACATGTGCTCCAGACCCTTCACCAGCTTCGTTGCCCTTCTCTGGACACGCTCGAGTAATTCAATGTCCTTTTTGTAGTGAGGGGCCCAAAACTGAACACAGTAATCGAGATGCAGCCTCACCAGTGCTGAGTACAGGGGTAAGATCCCTTCCCTGTCCCTGCTGGCCACGCTATTTCTGATACAGGCCAGGATGCCATTGGTCTTCTTGGCCACCTGGGCACACTGCTAGCTCCTGTTCAGCCGGCTGTCAATCAACACCCCCAGGTCCCTCTCTGACTGGCAGCTCTCCAGCCACTCCTCCCCAAGCCTGTAGCGCTGCTGGGGGTTAATATCTTAATGACAGACAGTGGCATTGAGTGCACCCTCAGCAAGTCTGAAGATGACACCAAACAGAGTGGTGCAGTTGACATGCCTAAGGGATGGGATGCCATCCAGAGGGACCTGGACAAGCTGGAGAAGTGGGCCCATGTGAACCTCATGAGGTTCAACAAGGCCAAGTGCAAGGTCCTGCATATGGGTCAGGGCAACTCCCAGCATCAATACAGGCTGGAGGATGAAGGGATTGAGAGCAGCCCTGTGGAGAAGGACTTGAGGGTACTGGTGGGTGAAAAACTGGATGTGAGCTGGCAATGTGCTCTTGCAGCCCAGAAAGCCAACCATATTCTGGGCTGCATCAAGAGACGCATGGTCACCAAGTTGAGGGAGGTGATTCTCCCCCCTCTACTCTGCTCTGGTGAGACCCCACCTGGAGTCCTGTGTTCAGCTCTGGAGCCCTTGGCACAGGAAAGACATGGACCTAGTGGAGCAGGTCCAGAGGCCACTGATCAGAGGGGTAATGTGCTGCTATTTTATAGTTTCATGAGGCATTGGAAACCTTTTACCAATCAAGTTATGATAAGTTTTGATACAGTAAATGAGCCCTGAGCTCTCAATGCAATCTTGTTGTTGTACAATACTTCTGAGGTACTACGAAGTGTTAGATGATGGGAAAGCTCATTAACTGTAGTGTATTCCTAAAATCTCCTTTCAAATATCCTGATGTAAAACAATAGAAAGTGTGGTTTATACCTTTGTTTCCTATGCGTGTTAAATCTGATTTGTCACATGTCACTTTCATATCATTAATTTCTTATTTTAGTAAGTAGGCTTTTTGATATTGAGACTCTTTTGACATGCTTGTTTTTTGTACTTATTCAGTCTTTGTTTCCAAAATGGCCCAGATAATTTTATAGTGCGTAATTTTTGAGCTATGTGTTTGCACAATGATGTCTTTTGCCGCAGCTTCTTGTGATATTCCAAAGGGACTGTACAGTACCCCAGCAACAATCAGCTTGACATGATCTCATGGGTCATGTCTGCCAATACTGGTTTGCTGAACTGAAGTCTTTGGAGGCAAATCCAGGGACTTGCGTGTATCTTGAATTAAAGGATTACGTGACAGGTGCAAAATGAACACCAGGAGATAGTTTTCAGATTTACTTTCTGTTTTTAATTGTGGATCCCATTGCCACAGGATGTGATAGATGCTGCAAAATGTAGAGGGTTCTAAAATATGAAATATGACCAATGATAGTTACAAACAGCCCCCCCCCCCCCTCCAGAATTACATTAAAAAAACCCACAAAAATGGCCTTAATAATGAAGGAAGTCCTTGAGTCACAGACTCATGAAGCCTTGGAGAATATAATGGGAAAGTTGTCACAGTATACTTGTGCTGTTCTACCTTTTCAAGGCATCCAGAATTGACCAGGCCACTATCAGAGTGGCTGAATAGACGTTGTTTCTTCTGATCAGTACAGCTGCTTTTATGCTTAATTTACCACTTAATAATTTAGGAGAGGAGTGAGATTTAGGGATTGAATATAGACACTGCATCTCAGGGTGACTTAGTGTATTCTAGTACAAGCTGGGAGTAGTTAGGTCCTGTTGTTTTCTTATTCTCTATGGCTGGTTCATCCAGTGAACATATGACACAGTCCAGTGCTGGAACTGGCATTAATTGGAACATATGTTGTCAATCATGGACAACGAGCTGCTGAATATTCTTTCTCAATGAGGATAAATGGAGCAACAAATTAGAGATATAAATAGAGTTTTGTGAAAAATGATGCTTTGAATTATGTAGAGGCTTGTGTAACCTTATTCTGGGATGTGACACTTGCAGTTCTCCATCACCTCAAATTTGCGTTTCATTGGACTTGGACAAAAGTTTGGCCAAACCTCAGAGTTGGAACTAGGCTGAAGGTGCCAAAAGCTCAGGTCAAAACCATGTAGAGAATCAATCTGATGTTGCAAGATTTGCTACACAGAACAGAGGTTGGGATTAGAAACTATTACACTGGATTAAGCATAAATGAACCTGAGCAGCTGTGGCCTTGTCTAGACAAAGCAAAAGGAATCAATCAAAGTTTAATAGCTTTATGATGAATACATTTGATGTAAAAAATCTGTGTATGAGTTTGTGTAGACAGTTGTTAATAATGTTATATGATATTTTTGTTCTTAATTCCATTGTTTTGTTTCATCCTAACCCCTTCATTAGTTGTAAATAAATAAATAAATAAGCAATCCCTTGTTATTAAATATCCTCTGTCATATAGAGAACAGCATAGGAATCTGAAGAAGCCATAGGAAGAAAGAAGTTCCATTTCTTGCTTGGTATCTTATCCATAACATCTCTAGAGGCAGTGCAAAAAGGAAACATGATGTGCCACTCGTATTTTAACACTTTCAACAATAATGTTTCTTTAGTAGTTTACATGGCACTGTGCAAGTACATCATGGCTGAAACGAAAATGTTCTTCTCTACAGACTGTGCTTACTGCCCTTTAAATGTCATAGCTATTGAACAAAAATGAAGTCATGTTCAGAAGGCAGCTAGTATTACATTTGTTGCAGTTTTTTATAATGCATGTATTTAGCAGAGTATTTACACTTGAGTTCCAGTTTTATTACTTCTAATTTTTGATTGCTGTTTCTCTCCAGCAATCATTGTACCTATTATTTTTGCCATATTTTTTTTAAATTGCTTAACTTTTTTGCTATTGTGAAACTTCTTTTCCATACATTAAAATCTGCGACTGTGTATGTATACAGAACTAGCAATCATCATTCCTTAAAACAAGGAATAATCTTTGTTCCTTTGAGTTTTAATTTGTGAAATATGGATTTTTAGGAAGCTTTATTATTCCAAAAAGTATCTCTGTAAATTTTTCACAACTTGTCTTTATTTGGGTAAAGAAATATGGTGCAGTTTGAGTTAAAAGGAGGTTTATCTGCTACAAATCTTTGCATGATATTTGTTTATTATGATCTACTTGCAAGTAATCCAAGTGTTGGGTGCTTTCAGCTGAAGCTACTCAAAAGGTGTATTGGGTGTTTTATAAGGCTTTTAATCCAGTTGAAAGGATTGGGAGAGTATGAAAAGCCTCAAGCAATAACTGCTTCAAGTAACCAATCTGCTTGTATTGCTGAATGCATTGCTGGTATGCATAGAGCGTGTGCATCATATTCTGGGAGGTTTTGGTCTATTATGTTACTAGCTTTCCTAGTTACTGAGAATCGTCTCCTTTGTTTCAGTTGTCTCATAACTGTAACTATTCTTTTGAAGTAAAGATTAGCTTTCTTGTTAGCAGAGTCCTTTGAAAGAATTAAAACTGCGACTTTATGTTGTAAACACTGAAACTGTTTATATGTAAACCAGTCCATAGAGTCTTCAAAGAAATTTGGTAAGCTGGTAAAGCAGATTTAAAACTTTTAAAGGTCTATATGCAATACAGATGAGTTCTAACGTATTCTCAACTCTTAGAATTGAATCTGGAAGTGTTTGTCAAGGCTTAGTTCCTCTACTTAACCAGTAGAAGGCTTAGTTCTCACACTGAAAGTTTTACAAGTTTTACTTCGAGGTGTACAATATATACTTCATTTTATGGAAACAGCAGAAGCATGCTGCAGCAAAGCCATTGCAATAGCTTGTTGCTCAGATGTGTATTCAGAGATTTTGATCCCAAGCTGCATTTCTTTCTTTACTGTAGCTATTTTGCACTCTGAAAGAGGACAATATTTTAAAACTAAATATGGCACAAATCTGAAATTTCCACATTGGATAAGGATCAGAAACTCTTTGTTCCACTTCTGTTAATCAACAGAACAGAAACATACCCTTCATCTTTTATTAATTTTACTTTTCAACTAAGTTTTTTGCAAATGATATGGTAAATACAATTCTGAAAGTCTGTGTCCATATATTTCTGTCATCAAAACACGATTATTTACAGTTACCAGATTTTTCTTCCCATCTGTTTAATTGTCTTCAAATATGTATCTACTGCACATTGGATATTTTTATGTCAACTTTGGTGAGTTAGTGTTTGCTGCTTCTGCTGTTGCTGGCACTGGATACAGGTGTTTGCATTTTGTACTAATTATTAGAGTATTGAAAGAAGATGTGCCCATCATTTTTCTGAGTTAGTTGTCTCAAAATGTAACTATTGATTGAGAGGTGTAACATTTTATGATAACTTTCAAAGTGCCTAATGCACTGTGATACTCTGTCAAGTGATAGTAAATAAATTTTCCCTTTAAGAGTGCTTATTTAACTGAAAAAGTCTCTTACAGGCTTGAATTAGATTCTGACTTACTGTGTAATTGTTATACTGAATATCTGCATTTTTTAGCAATAATTAATGGCAACATGACAGAGAAAGAAGTACTGTGTTGTGAACATGAAAACTGCTGTATTTGGATAGTGAGTAAAGGAAATACCATTTAATTCAGATCTCAGTTGTCTGCTTTACATGGTTACTACCAAATGAAATAGATTGGGACATAAGAGAGTAAATAATCTAACATAGGTGAAATGGAGATGCTTCTTTAGGAAACCAAAGATATGAAATGTCATGGATCTTTGTAAAATCCATTCAAATGTCCTATTCATTAATTATGTCTATGACTTGGGACAATGCTCAGAACTAAAGGCTGAAGGACTAAAGCTGTGTTCGTTACACATGATGCATATATAAGCAAACATTAATTTTGCTTGGAGTTTTTAAACACATAGCCATTACTGGTAGCAACCACAATAAAAACATAAATTTAACCCAAAGGAAAGAAATTGGGTACTCCTGAAAGTGAAGGCCAGGCAATCCTGAGTGCTACCAAATAGACTTTATGCTTCTCTACTCTCACAACCACTGTTCTAGTAAACTCTCCAGCCTTAACCTGTGTTTCTCTACTCACCATTTTCTCTAAAACATTAGAGGCTTTACACCTGTTCTTGGGGTTTTTTTTTTTGTTTTTTTTTTTTAAACCAGCCTGTGAATGAAAGCTATGTGGTATCCCCAGCCTCCTTTTTGGGCTCAGTGACTCACAGGACTCAACATGGCTGAATGAGACTATTGTCTAAGTGCCAGTTTCACAGTGGGATAAATCTTGTAAACTCAGCTGAATCTTCTTCATCGGCAGGAACTGGAAAAACCTGATTTGGTCATGTAAATATTTTAATCTTCTGTCTAAAATCTTTGATACTAGAGCAGTGCTATTTGTGCTTGCTGTTTCTAAGGTCTGAGATGGCTTTTCTAGGGCTTCAGAGGTAAACCATAAAGAACATTTCAGGACTTGGCCTTCCTATGGAAAGGCTTAGCAAGCAGGGAACTGTTACATTTCCTGTTCTTGTATTTCTAATTATTGTCAATCAGAAAATCGGTTTAAGCCACACAGAAAAAATAGGAGGAGTGGGATTTTATGGGCTATATGAGCATATGGAACATGGAACCTATGTTTTGTATTTATGAATCCATGAAAGATAATAATATGTAAATGTACATACAGACATCTTAGACAAGCCTGAGTGTGTTCTGCCAGAATGAGCAAAAATTCTTTAGAGCTTATTGAATTCACACCAACAGGTTAACTATCTGGTTCTTTAGTTCTGGTTACCTACCTCTAGAACTGTCCAATGTTCACAGGATGACCCCAAATCTCCGGAATACAACAGTTAATTAGTGTAGCATTATGCATGGGGAAGATCTGTTCCTTAATGTCTCCATCATGACATTTTATTATACTTGTCTTAACTGCAGAATGGTGTTATTGGTCAAAAAAATTATCCAGTCTTGTATACCTGTCTGTGTTTGCTCTGATCTGTAGTGATGAAAATAAATGCAGAAAAAGCATCAGCTTCAGTGATAAACATCTATTTCCAAATGTGTTTTGCAAGCTGAAGTATGCTTTCACATATAGACCAGCTCAAAGAACTTGTTAGCATTTTTATCCGTACCAATAATAATTGTGTTATATACTTTTAACAACAACAAAACAATGGAAATACCTTATGCAGAAAGTACACATTCTAAGCCAGTGTAAAAAGCACCTCCATTAGCTGCTGCCTTATGAATCCTAAACTGTACATTATATTTTCTCTTATTATACTATATTAATACAGGGAATAGTAAGGGCACTGTCCAACATCTATCACATTACATGCTCTATTATGGAGTAGTGTGGTAAAATTTTATGTGATGGAGCATGAGGAAAGTAGTGCTCAATTTTGAGCATTTAGGCAAAAGTGAGCATTTCTTGAGGCAGGCATGGTTTCACCTTGCTTGGACAGTTGTTGGGTTGTGTGGTTTGTTTTCTGCTTTTGGGGTTTTTTAGTTTTTGTGTTTTTCATAATACTTGTTGAGACCTGATACTTTAAAATTCTGTATCTGCGTTCTTCTTTGTCCTGTTATTCACTTGGCTTACAGTTTAGAAGATGGTGCTTAAATAGCAGTGGTGTTGTAGCACTGATGATCTAAGTATATATGCAGAACAAATTTATAAGGAAAAGTAGTATCTTTTGTTAGCCCAACTGATAGAAAAAACCAGGAGAGTTTTAAGATGCACTAATCCTTCTTTAGGCTTCAGAAATATGCATTTATACAAGTAAGCACACTAAATCTGAGAGCTTGTCTCTTAGGTAAGTAATGCAGGTTCAATAGTGTATTATGGTTTGGGATTTTTTTTTTTTCTCTTGAAGACTAGTTTTATTAGTTTCACTCTTTCCACAGAAATGCCCTAATCCTGCGCAACAACAGCCTGTGTGTGGCAGAAAGGAAAAATTGCTTTAGTCAGCTTTGGTGTTGAATTTCTGAGTATTCTGTTGGATTGTTACAGCCAGATTATTATAAAAACATATCTTAGGCTTTCATTGCCTGTTCATTGGGAGTGGCAGCAAATAAAATAGAACAGACAGTTGCTCTTAGCAGTTGCCAGGTGGAAATCATCTTTCATGAAAAGTATATTAATAGTATTGCTTTTCTTAGTTTGTACTTGTGGAAATTAGGTAATAGATTGAAATGCATAATTCAGGCTACTGTGCTATTTCTTTTTCCTTTTTTTCTCTCATTTTTTTTCCCCTTCAAACTGCTAAATAAATGGTTTATAGTTGACCTTAACTTTTATGTGGTTTTTTTGTTTGGTTTTTTTTTTTTTTTTTTTCCCTCTTTGGTTTGGAAGAAGACACTTGGAAAAAAGTTAAACTTTTCAAACTCGTTGACTTGAGGGCAGTTTACAAATTTTATTGAAAATAGTTCAAGTATATGTTGTCCACAACTAAAGCTTGTGAGCTTTGATCTAAGGTCATGCTGCTGTAGTAGCTTGCTTAGAAAAAGTCACATTATAGGTCATGGATTATGTACTTTTTTAAATATACCAATATCATTGACCAAGGACCTCTTTAAAAACTGATAGAAGTTTTCTTAGGAACATTTTTTAGTCCTGATCTGTTCCTAGTATTTTATTAATTTTTTGTCATGGACAAATAATCACTTAGAAGATGGATATGTTCTCCAGTCACTGTCCATCTGCAGAATAATTTAAGGCAGTACTTTACATCATATTTGTGAAACATTTTCCTGTAAACTTAAAACCTGAGTAGGCTCAAGAGCAGCACAAAAGCAATAGAGGCAATTTTTCATAAGATTTTGTTCATACTGTAAAATAAAATTGGAGTCACGTTGTCTTTCTTATAAATGCTTGTGTTAAGAAATGTCCTTTAAGGATTGTTGAGACAGTGGCAGTATGTCTCTTCTGAACAAAACATCTGTAAAGAAATATGGATTTCTATACTTCACATGGGATAGCTATTTAATGGTCTACAATGCTAGACAATGTGGTAAACTTTCTGTTTCTCATTCAGAAAGAAAAATTTTGTGAACCAGTTGAGGATATGTGGTGAAGAGTGTTGGCATGGAAAAATGTATTTTCTCTATAAAATTGTCTTGCTCTCTGCTATTCAGTAGACTTGAGGCAAGTTTACAGTAAAAGTGGTAATCTTTATGGAAATTCATCATGCTTGCAGGGATAGGAAACATGAATGTTCTTCCCAAAATTCATGATGAATTTTTCTTTAGAATAATTTTATTTTTTTAATAAATCAAAGGAGAAACTGATTTAAATGAGAGGTCACAAAGTACCTACTTGTCTGTATGACAATGTATAATTTTTAAAAGTTTTTCTTGTACTTTTGATGTCTCTTTCCATAAAGTTATGGTCTTTTTCCTTCCTCATACTGAAAGGAAAACATTTACAGCTGTGTTTATCTTCTGGCCTGCTCCCATTGCTTTTTATCTTAAATATTCTTGTATGAATGCTAATAACTCTAATACCATTACTAATAAGCATCTATACAAATATAAGTGTTACATTTCAGCATAAAAATGGAAGCTTGAATAGTAATAGAATCTGAATTGTTCTTTTCTTTGCTTCCTCCACCTCCAGTCTGGAAATCAGATTTGGGGCACATTGTTAAAGTAATTGGAGTCGGCTTAAGTCTTGTTCCCCATAAACTGTACCAGTTCATAAAAGTACAAGAAAACATAGTTGCTGGCGATACCAACCTGCACATTTTCACCAGCATGATATTAATTCTAAGCCATTTGCATGACTAAATCAGTGGTAATAATTAGATGATAATTTTTGATTTGCAGTAGTTGTAAGATAATGAAGAGGGTGCTTCTCTTGGGTACTGCACTTGAGATATTTCATGATCCGTTTTTAGGGGTTTTTATATGATTTCATCAATTACATTATACAGTGATAAATTTATTCTGTGCAATGTTCACATGCTTAGAGCACAGACTGTAAGTCAAAGGCAATACATTTTCATCAGCTTGTTTGAGCAAGTGTCTATCTTGTTTCACCAACATGAAATTAGAATAAAACATTCCCTTATTTCTTTACACACACCAAAGCTTAATTTAATTAGTAAGCTTACGCAGTTTGAGAATTGCCAACAAGGGTGATGATGCTCCAAACAGTTGTCTAGAAAGCACACTAAGTAGTCAAATGCGTAATAAAATTGAAAATTAATTAATGGTGTGGAATCCTAGTTTATGAACTATGATGATTACTATCAGAGGGTAGTCTGATTCTCTAGTTCAGTAAATACAGTGCTGACTTGTAATAAGGTAAAGGATCTGACTAGCTCAGGAACCAGATTCTAGATGGAACTGCCTCTGTGTGAGATGTTCTACCCTTTATCTGTTTGAAGTGCCAGCAAAAGCTGGTTTGCACTATTAGGAAAAAAATTGCTGTCTCTACAATCTTGGGTATGATAGTTGGTGAGGATGACCTTGTGCTGCCTAGAAATGTTGAGTAATTTATATCACTAAGGACTTGGAGTAATCAAATTTACTGAGTTGAACTTCAAGGCAGTAGGAGGTCAGTCACACAGAATTTGGAGTACCAGGATACGAAGGGCAATCTCTCAGAAATGAGTAATTAAATACAGTGCAATGAAATTAAAATATTGAAGTAGATTGTGCAAGCATGATCTATTCCTATTGGCTAGTTTATTGCTGAAAAAATTTGTTCAGGATTTGGAAGAGCAAGAATCTTGGTGAAAGGGTAGAAATCTATGGGTTCGGTGGTTTTATTTGATTCAGTAGATGAATCCTGAGATGCTCTATAACAGTGCTATGTGTATATCTCTTCTCATATATCATCTGTTACCTGTGTATTTGAGATAGTGAACATGATTTTAGCAGTTTTCATTATTCATCATGATCATATTTATGAATATGTGTGTGTGTGTGTATAATCTTGAAGCTATGTATATTTATGATGGTTTTGCTAGAGATCAAGGGTACACTTAATTGTGAGGAATAGTTGACCTGGGAATCAACAGACTGGAGAAAACAGTCCAATTGCTAGTAAAAACTTGTCTGTGATATGGGCTCAACTTATCAGTCTAATACCAGTCAAGTTAGAAATGAAGAAAAGTAGAGTTTTATGTGGAACCTTTGACATTTGCCAACTTGAAGCTTCCCTGTCAGGAAAAGAGTTGCCAGTTGGAATAAACAAAAAGCCTTTTTCAGGGCTGATAAAATGTGTTGGAAGTGGCAGCTAGATTAAAGCCTCCACATCAAAATGAATGCAGAAAAAGCACTTTTCAGGACTAAAGAGGAGATTCAAGTTGTCAGCAGCCAGTCTGAGTCTGGCAAACAACATAAAGCACTTAGGGCTAGAGAACTTTAATTAGAGCTCTCTTCAGGCTAAACAGAAGTTCTTAGTCTTCATCCTTGATAACTCACTGATTGGCTTCTGTTGTACCAACAAATATTGATATTAACTTTGACAAGAGTTTGTGTATGTGTGCCACGCAATCAAGCTTTATATTGTTATCTGAGCAAAAAGTTGTCTTGTTGGGTACAATGGATAATGTGGGTGATATATGGCAGCAGTAGCTCGAAACCAAGATTGTTGAACTTCTTTGGGTGAGTGCTCTGTTTTATATAAAAGAGCCTTTGAGTAATAAATTCCTTTATATTTTATCTTTCCCTCACAGCAGAATCATTGTGTATAACTTTTGCTAAAGTTTATTACCCTTATGAAGTGAACGGATGTTGGCAAATTTTGTAGATATATAAGGAGTGTTATTATAATCTATTAGTTTCAGGGTTGAAAGAGTTTTAAAAAAGATAATTTGGTTCAAAAGCATGTTCTTGGACTTGAAAATTTAATTAGAAATATATACTAACCAATGATATACTATAAAATGAGGTATAGTGTTTATGAAATGTTAGAATTTGATCAGGAATGTTTTTGTGCTTTGATCAAAGTCTGATTATTTTGACCTTGCGTGAAATTATTCTTCTTCTTTTTTTTTTTTTTTTTTTTGTTTAGATTGTAAGGAAAGATCCCTGTTTTCCTAGTAAAGACTCAGTTTATTTTCCAGATTTTATCTCAATTTTTTTCTCAGTGTATGTCATGTATATGTGATGGTAAGGCTAAAATTTAGTATTCAGTACTTTCTCCTTTAATATAGGAAGCACAACTTTTTTTTTGAGAATAAAGGCATACATGTTGTTGCTGAGTTGTTACCATATCCATTGAATAGTAGCATGTAGTCATTACTTTTGGTAGAAGCAAGATATACCACACTTGACTAATCAGTGAAAAGAGATGTTTCACTATACCAAATCTATACTATTACAATTAGCTGCAGATATTAAATGCTATTTAAAGTTTTGCAAATGTTTAATTGAATCCAGAACTATAGATACCTACATTATTTGAAGTAACTTTATGTTCGAGAGAAACTGTTTAATTTGTCATATTTGTCAAAAATAAGTTTGTCATAACCATGAAGCAAAATGAGTCCTCTTTTGGAGGTCTGTTTGCTAATGATTTCTGTGATCTTAGTCCTCTTATGGAAAGTGTGGAAGTTCCTCAGATATGGAGAAAGCTCTTGAAAGCTCTTGCCATTTAAAAATGTAAATAATAATCTTATAAGAGTGTTCCTGCTTTAAAATCCTTATGTGTTTTATCTGCAAATTTTGATTCTTTTGTCATGAAAAGCAACATAAAATGAAGAATAACAAGACAACTTCAAGACATAAATTTCTTTGATCTATTTAAGGCCCTTTAGCTGGCACCTAACAACAGTAGCTTTAATTATATTTCTCGTGTTCTTTGAGTATTTGTTTATGGTACTCCTTTAGACCAAGAGTCAAAAATTCCACCCCACCTTTTTTTTTTTTTTTTAAAAATTGTTCTGCTTAAGGTAATTCCTTTAGAAGACAGTAAGCGTAGTCTCTTTTCTTAATTAATAGATTTTCCTGGTTTATTCATCAGGGACACAGCTGGTCTTTTCAGGATCTTTCCTCTACCCTTTTCTAGTATAGGATTTCTTTGGTCTGTTTTTTTATGCTTGGCATCATACTTACATAGTTTGATTTTTCATGCCTTTTACTTTTTTCTTCTCCATGATCTAAGCTTCTTGGAGCATTTCAGAATGGAAGTGACAGTAACTCACAGATCTCAGTCTTCCACTTCCTTCTTGCTGCACAGATTAACCTCAAACAATGCCAGAGGTATTTTAAATTCTGGTTCACTCTGAAAATCACTATGACCATTGTTTTTTGATAGCTAATACATAATCAGTTGTCTCTGGGCCTCACTAAGATTGGTTTTGAAACTAATGGGGATGGTTGGACTTTGGACTAGGCTTTTTGTCTTTCTGTTTTCAGTGACAAATGAAGTGAAAGCTTTTCTCCCCCTGCCATCCATCTGTGTTGTGTTTGGGAGCATTGTGCTACTAAGCCAAGGATTTAAAGGGCTTTTGATTTGGCAATATTGAGTAACTCATGAAGGAAGCTCTTCTGTGTCAACGTTGATGAACCTGTCAAGCACTATTTGCTTGGATTTGCACTATTTCTAGCCCAAACTGGGAAGATATAGAGGATCATGAAGATATCGGACATTACCAACACAAGACTTCCTTTAACATTTAACTTTCACCTCCACCCACAATGAAACAATGGGTGCTATGCTATCCTTCAACAGCACTCTGTCTCAATTCTGGTGTTCAGCATCTTGTCAGAGAAATGCTGTCTCAATTGTGGTGGCAGGGTTCAGCCCCAGCCTATGTAGAATGCTTAATTACATTAAGGA
Source organism: Strix uralensis (assembly GCF_047716275.1). Taxonomy (NCBI): domain Eukaryota; kingdom Metazoa; phylum Chordata; class Aves; order Strigiformes; family Strigidae; genus Strix; species Strix uralensis. Next base: position 17,347,693 of record NC_133978.1, on the reverse strand, counting down.
TAGTGTCTAATGTTGTGAGATTCCACATCATCAAGGATTTAACAGGTTTCTATCTTCCAATGGATTTCCAGAGTAAATAGTATCTAGCATGGATTACAAAGAACTGATGTGGTGTGCTTAACTGCAAGAGGAAAAAAAACAAACCAAAATAAGTGATGCAATCACCATCTCACATGAGTAGGCCAATGCCCAGCTAGTTCCCAAGCAAAAGATGGCTAACGTACCTAAACCCACCTCCTCGCTGTTTAATAGCTGAGAATGACGTTATGTGGCATGGAATATCTTTTTGGTTAGTCTGGGTCATCTGTGTGGTTGTGTCTCCTCCCAACCCCTTGCACACACCCAGTCTATTGCCTGTGGAGGCAGAATGAGAAACAGGGAATGACTTGATGCTGGGCAAATAGTGTTCAGGAATAGCTAAAACATTCATGTGTTGTCAACACTGTTTTGGTCACAGATCTAAAACACGGCACTACATAAGCTGCTATGAAGAAAATTAACTCCTTCCCAGCCAGACCCAGTACAATTTCCTACTTCCCCTTCCTCTGTCCCTGCCCTGACTTTTTAATTTTAAAATGCTTTGTTCAAAGTCAAGAAATATAAACAGGTTGAGAGGTGTGGTTAAATGGAATAAAGATAATAACCAAAGGAAAAAGGCTGTATATTTAGTATTGTAAATTGGTCAGAACCTAACTCACTTGGCAGATAATTGCCTGACAAGCAGTGTCTTTGATGTTAAGCTTCAGTGAAGTAGAAAGTAAGTTCCTCAGCTGCTCCCCAGCAGTCTTTGTGTGGTCTCTTGCTGTCCGATGCTGGATCACCCTTTCATGCTGCTGAAGGTTTTTTTTTTTCATGTGACACGATGAGTATAGACAGTTGCACACCACTTTCTCTGTGAGGTCTTGGGGAGAGAGATGAAGACAGAGAGAGAGGGGGTGGGAGCTAGAGCAGCCAAATACAGTTTAAAATAAACAACTTCTAAATTAAAAAGAATGTTAAATACAGATCATCTGCTCAAACCATGACAGCAGATTTAATTCCTTCCTCCTTTTACCTGATGGAGATGAGCCTGCAGGGCTCGCATCAATTACCTGTCGACATGTGGAAAATGATTGATGAGCTGCCTCAGGCACTGGAGTATACTTTGTCAACCACTCATAATTTATACATCTTATCTCTACCAGAACAAAAGACAGGACAGCATGCACACTGAAAGGGGGGAAAAAAAAAAGAGAAAGAAAGAAAAAAAAGGCTGCTTGGGTTCCAGTATGTAGCATGAGTTCCTAACATTGATAACTATCTATTTGCTCCCTCATCAGACATCTCCTGCCACTTTCTACTGTAGCTGCTTGGGTTTGCCAGACTAGCTGGCCATTCCCTGCTGGAAAGATGCTGACATAGAAAGCATGGAGCAGTCTAGAGTTACATTTTAATTACACTACTATCTACAAGAGTCTCTGGAGCACTGATGTTTGCTCTGACCTTTTGTTTTAATCAGCACACTCAAAGCATGCTGTTAACCACCACTGACAGAGATTGATAATTTATACAGTGGGGTCTTCTTAAGAAGCTTTCATTTAGAACCATTACAGATATCAGATACTTTTGCATTCAGACATCATTTTAGAATGTACTTCAGATAGGTGAGTAAGATAGAATCCAAATTTGAACTTTGACCTCAAACTCTAATTGAACCCACAGTAATAGTTTTAAACATTTGGGGGATATAAAATACTATTTGTATTTCTTTGAGGCTCTTGAAGCATTTTCAGTCACAATCTTTATTCAGTACTTGCTAAGAACTTGCAGATAAGGTTCATATTCTAGTCTAACTTTTCAGGAATAGCTATTAATTTAGGGAGAGGAAGGGGGCTTGTTTGACTGACAACCTGAGACAGTGTGAACAAAGGTAATTTGCAAAACAGCTGGTATTTAGTGTTCTTCAATTGTCTCCAATTGAAAAGCAAAAATCACTTATGAGTTCTGAAAATTTTATTTTCTAGTTTAACATATTAATGAAATTTACTGTGATCGTTTCTCCACCTGGATAACATAGTATACTACCTCTTCAGTGTCTACTATGTTGGGAACAAAATAAGCCTTTTAGGGGTATTACTCTGTGTGTGTTTGGAAAGTTGTACTGAATTTGTCTACCAGTCATCTTCATCCTAGTGTATGATTGCATCTCTGCTGTTCTGAACCCATGTGGTAATAATGAAGGCTTAAAACCAATTCAGTACAAAAGCAACCTGAATTGAAAATTTCATGATACAATATTTTAGAATATTGGAACTTTTAGCAAATATCAGGCACTATACAGTCCTGTGGTATATCAAGTCCAGTGCTAGTATACTGGTAAATTTAGTTTGTATAGTCATATTTTCAGGTGCTTCTCTTATCCTCTGTTGTCATCTTACTATTTTTAGAGGCAATTGCCCAGACATGTCAGAATGTTTTCCAGATTTCTAAGAAATATTCTATTTATGTGTATGTTTTTCCTGACACCGTGTTCAGCATGTCTGGATTGAATGGAGTTATGAAACATCTTGAGACCAATTTATTATAGAAACTGTAGGTCTGTAGCTCAGCATTTGAAGAATTAGATGGTGTAACAAAGAATGCTTCTGGATATAGACATTATTTTCTCAGTCATAGTTTTACTTTACACAGTGAAAGTGTGAGCAAAACTTTCCACCAAAAAGTTCTATTTTGTCTGTTTTTTTAATGTTAAACTGCTCCAATACAGTTTTCTTCCTTCTATCATGTATCATGTTACACATCCAATGGAGGATCAGATTACCAAGTCACAAAGAATTAAAATTCACAAGCCCAAACCTGCAGTCACGCATAGACTTCAGTAACAATTAAATATGCGCAATAGCTGCTGGTTGTTTAATTCCCACGTGACTCTTCATATATTGTTCAAAATGCTATTTAGTTGTCTCAACAGAACTGCTAGAAAAATGTGACTATTTGTACCATAACTAAATAGAAGCTTTCTCTTTACTGGTAACAGCAAAGACCTAAAATTCAGAATTGGTAAATGCAGAAGCAAACAAGAAAGAGGCTGTATTCTGAGACTGGCACTGTGACCTTACATAGACAGACAAACAGGTTTAGCTACAGAAACTGGGACTGAAGAAAGGAAATTAAAAGTCTTGATCGGGCAGGTCATTTTGATGATTACAAGTAACATTGTAACATTGCTACAGCCCTTTTAGTAAAAATAAAATAAGAATTGCTTATTCAACATGTTAAATGAGAATAATAAGTGGTGAGACAGAAAATTAGAATCCAGCTTCTCAGGAGGATTTATTAGCTTCAGTATAGCACACGAGTAATACAGGTATATGATATTTTTTGGTTTGGTGTGCACAGGGAGGTTTCTTTCTGTCTGTAATTCAGTGTGTAAGCATATTAGAGTCTTGTTTAGAGAGGGAAACTGCTGAAAATCATAGGACAAACATGGACTAGTCAATATGAAAAAGAATGTCATATAATATTGCTTTGAGAGACAAGAATATGTATTACAAAGGCAGTTTAAAGAGACAGCGATTTCCAGTCAGTGGGGACAAGAGATTTCAGTGTGGGAGAAACACTTGTTTCTTCCTTTGCCATCAACCTGCTATATGACCTTGAACAAGGTACTTATATCTGTGCTTTATGCTATTTTTTGTCTGTCTTGTCAAGTTAGATTGGGTGCTGTTAAAGGCAGGGCCTGCATGTGATTCTGTGATTGTGAAGAGCCCAACACTGGTGGTATCTGACCTTGGATAAAGTGTGTAAGTGTTGCTTTGCTAGGACTGAAAAACAATAAATAATGGTGTCTTTGCGTAATAGGAACTGCACTGTTGCTGTTATGTATGACAGATCAGTAGCAATCATTTAAAAAAAACGAAAAAGGTCAATCATCTTTGTGAAAATCTTGTCTAATTACTAGGGTTATAGCTGCTAAGCTATGAAAATAGCACCTTCATTTCACTTCTGTGCTTTTTCATTTTGGAAGTAGTCTAACTTCGAAGGAAGCTAATATTCAACGCCGGGTAATGCCATGCTTATGACTTTGTATAAAAGCACATGTTCTTATCCAGCTTCTGTGAATGTTGTTTTAGAGGTGTGTAGTACACCTTCCCATAGTTACCTCTACTTTCCTGTACTCCTGCCCCTCCTCCCTGCTTCCCAAGCCCACATCCCATTCTCTGTGGTAAACCAGTCCTCACAGATGTCTGAAATGAACTTTTTGTTTTGTTTTGTTTTAAAAAAAGGTGTTCTTACTTTGTTTTTAAGTATTTTATTTCTTCCTAGTGCTGAGTTGCTTTTTTGTTTTTGTTGTTTTGTTTGACAGCCTGCTTGTAGATAGAACAGTTTTCCATAAGGGATTGAAATCATACATCAAATGTATTGTTTTATATGTAAGCCACTTGAGAACAATGAAAGCAGTTTCTGGAACCCAAATACCATTACAAATAGATTTATTATAGTATGTTTTCTCCCACCTTTTTCTAGAAGTTATTACTTTAATCTTAAGAATTTATGTAAGTAGGCTTGTAGCTTTTATATGCTTTATGCATTCACTTTTGAGACTTTTTAGCTATTTAGTGGCATGGTGTTTAAAACAAGTGTTATCAAGGAAATAATTTCAGCTTTACATCATTTTTTTTTATATTTCGCTCTGAATGCTACATATAAAATAGCCAGATGGTAATATAAAAGAGTTATAGTAAATGTCATGGAAACTTATCTTCCCAATGCCCTTTAGCTTGGTGTATTCATCTCAACCTACAAACATCAAGAAGAGATAAAGATGTAATATCCCTTTGTCACAAAATTATATAAAATTTCAATGTCTTCAAACTTTAAATGTATCTAAGAAAAACCTTACTAGAAATATGTGCAATTAAAGTCATTCCAACATTTGTAAAAGAGTAGAAATGCTTTTAAACTGCTCTTCCCTCCTCAGCAAGAACAAAGCTGTTTTGAAGTGAAAATAATTCCCAAACTATAATTATGACAAATTAGATCAGATGTTCCTAAGAGAATACATCTTTATTTTTCTGTCATTTTAATATCACGCCTAAATCATATCTCAAAGGGGGAGAAAGTTATTTACATATTATTGACCCAGAAATTAATACGTTCAATAATCATCAAAATGAAACAACACATTTCATTTACAGCAATATCATAAATGCTTTAGTCATCACACTGAATGAACTAGAGTCTTGATAATTATTTTTTTTCCTCCTGGTTTCAGAGGATACAAGATTGCCAGTTACTCAGGAAATATATTTGAAGTTCACTGTGTCGATAGGTGAAAAAACTGCTGATTAGATAGTTGTTATAAAAGGCGGTGTGTTTGCCCAGCAGTTCTCACACTTTTCCAGTCCCAATAGCCATATGTATTAAAATGGTGTCAAATGGAGTTGTTACTGATCTTAATTTATTTTAGGTGAGCTATTGGATGAAATGTAGTACTGATAAAGCTGACATTACAATAGAAATGCAGCATTCTTGTTGAGTATTCAACCGAAGTCCAGAAATACTGGAAGTAATGTAAATGGTAGGTTGTGAAGCCATATGGATCATTGTTAACAGACACAAAATTATTAAACCACTCCCTAGAGGAAGTGATTACATTCTATCAAATGTTGTAGATTTCTACAGATTGATGTGAAGAAATAAGAGAAGTAAATACCTCAGTGAAAAAATAACAGCAATGATCAAATGAAGACAAAAACCATGAAAACAAATTAAGGAGGCTAAAATAGCCAAAATTGTAGTCGTGTTGAACTAGACTGGTATCAAAATGTTGTGATTGAGCAGTGAACAATTTCCTGCTGTCTAGGGCAGTCCTTACCTTCTTTGTGAGAGTGGCACAGAATTAATTGTTATATTTCAGAAATGCATTTCTCGTGGAAAAGAGAAAGCCTATTTTACTTTATGGATCTGGTTGTCATGTAGCACCATTACAGTTTGCTGAAGTGATGTCAGCAGCATCTCAGTTTTGCTGTTAAGTAACTCTCTGCCTTGAAGTCTATGGTATATATTTTAGTTAAAATTTGAAAGAAAGTGAGGTACAGGTTTAATGTTAATCTGAGTCCTACCTTACAGCCACTGGAATATATTTTTTTAAAAATTTAAAAAAAAAAATCTTTTGACACTTGCTCTTGTTGAATTTCTTAGTTTGAGGCTGAACGCAGATGACGTCGGATGCTGGAAAGCAAGAGTGGACTTTCTGCTTGCTTGATGACAACTCCTTTGAACTTCTTTGTTTCATAAAGAAATCAAAATGATACCTAACTGTACCTAAGAGATTCCACTACCTTGTACTTTAGGGTCAATATATAGATAGATCTATGATTTGACGATTCTTTTTTACTTCATGAAGAATCTCACGAGTGCTACTTGCTACTGCAACAGTTTTGTTAAGATCTCTTTTATTGATTAAAAATGAGTTGCTACTGAAGGGACAACAGCTGTCCTGAGGACACCACAGCAAACCAAATCCAAACTACTTCTTCCATGGTTACCTACTAAAAGGTCTTGGAGGGAGGGTGATCTGAAATAACTATATGAGTATTACAGGGCCTTTCGGAATTTTCTTTTTAGCTTTTCCTTTATTAAACTTTTCTGATAACCAGTCCTTACTTTCACCATGTTCCACCAGTTTTTCCCCCAAAACCTTTGTCTTTAGATGCTAAGATTTCCATAGCCCTTCTAGCTTCCCCATCTTCCTTAATATTGAAGAAGTTATTTCTTTCTGTCTGAAGAAACCTGCAGGTAATATCAGCTTCTTTACAATGCTCCTTGGAGGGAAGAAAAGAAAAACCACCCACTTTTGGCCCAGTGTCTTTACTGGTCAGTAAAGCTGAAGTGAAGAAGAAACAGATGTGTAATGCTTCTTTACTTTACTTGTTTTGTGCATATTTTCTCTTAAGGACATCAAAACGTGGAATGAGGACACAATGAAATCATAATAAATCTTGTAATGAAAGATGGAATTGATGATGTCAGACCCTTGCATGGGTGTGAGTCAATGAATTCCTGTTTAGTTAACCCTGATTTAGATTTTTAAGCATTAACCCTTTACAAGGAAGTTTTCATGCATACCTTCAGTCTCCTTGGGATTCTGTGGTTGTGTGGTAAGTGTTATATCCAATCTTACAGAAATTTTGCTGATTGGTTTTGGCTTTGCATTTGTAAAAATAAGTTGGGTTTTTTTTGGTTTTGGGTTTGGTTTTTTTTTTTGCATAAGAAATAACTCTAGGTTGAGAAAAACAGCACATCATCTGGGCTGTGCTTGTTATGTAGTGAAAGGGAAGAATCATCTTCCCCTTTTTCCTTTTAATCCTGGAGCAAATGGTGAAGACAGCAATTCAGAATCTGAACTCCCATTTATTTTCCAATATGTAACAAAATTTGAAATGTAGTTTCAAGTTCCAGGCCAAGAACCTCAATTAGTGCCCTGTGGCCATAGAATATTCCTAAAAAATTGAAGTTGCCAGATTAGAATATATTTCTGGAAGTAGCCAGTAGCAGAAAATCACAGGAGCAAAATGTACTAATTCCTGATAAAATGTGCTGCTGTGCTTGGCCACATTGTCATTAATAAAGAGATTTTATATATATATATATGTGTGTGTAATATAATATATAAAAACAGCCCAAACAGTCTCCTTCACCATACAGCTTTAGAAGCAAACGACTTATCATTTTTGCATGCATATCAATGTTAGTAAAAAAAGAAAAAAGGAAGTCTGGATTAATGATGCATGAGAAAGATGAGCATGTAAACATTATTTTCTCTTTAATTTTTTACAAATATGAGTAAAAATGTATCCAGACTACTGTTTTCTGTTAACTGATCATGAGAGACATTTTTCTCTGTTCTTTCAAGAAAATTTAAATTGAACATAGGTGCCCTTATTTAGCATGATCATTTTCATGGAAGTAACTCTGTATTTCTGTATAGTAGTACTTTCATTTGATTCTCATTTTCAGTCTCTCTAGTTTCTACTTTAGAGAGTTGCAGAACCCAGCATCCTGAATCCATTGTCTCTTTATTGTGATGCATGCAAGGAGAGCAGTCTTAACCTTCCAATCTAAAGTATGAAAAAATTGGATTGCATATTCGAAGTGGAATGAAAATGATGCATAGAGAAGCAGATCATTTTATAGGCTACTGTTCTATTTTATGGAATGATAAATAATGATGTAAAATATGTTTTCCTTTGCATGTTTAAATTGCTCAGTGTGCATAACTGAATTTAAAATAAATTCAAAAATGAGTGCTCAGCCTTGCTGAAGCACTTGGAGAACTGTTTTATTCTTACTGTCTTTTCTAATAAATAAGCTGCTATGAATACAGCTTCTTGTTTAGATCTTAAATTTTAACTGGACTTTGACAGGTTTAAATTTAATCTGGGCACTGTAAGAGTCTGTACTGTCACTATTTGTCTGCTGAGTTTCAAGTGACTGATTTCTCCCTCCCATCCCCCAGCAGTTTTCTATACCTTCCTTTCAAGTGCCAGCTATGCTATATAAACTGACTGACTAATTTCTGTAAGTATATAAACTTGTACTTGGCCTGGGTGGGATGGATTTAGGGTTTTTTTTGTATTTGTGACTGAAGCAGTGTTGATAGCACACCAATGTTTCATCTGTAGTTGAACAGTGCTTGCACAGGGTCAAGGCTTTCTCTCTCTGCCACACAAGCAGGCTGGGGGTGTGCAAAGGGTTAGAGGGGACGTAGGTGGAACTAAATGTTATAATGAAATCAGTAGTGTCAATTAATCTAATTAATTGTTTTTTAAAATGGTGAAGAGATATTATAATTCCATCAGGAAAACAATGTTAAATCTGTAAACTCTTCCTTGCACTTTTCCTAAGCATGTGGTGTTAATTCAGGTTAAATGTTCTCTAGAGAAATGTTTACTTTGCAGGTGGTACATCAGAAAAAAGGAAAGGAAAGTTCAATGATTTTATTTTGGTTTATGGAACTTGCCTTGTATTGCCTTATTACTTTATCTTATTCTTTTTTGTCTTTGGAGTGGCTCAAGTTAACACAAATTGCTTATTCTGAGATTAGCAAACTCAAAATGAAGGTTACAGATCAATAGAGAGTGTTAAGGGATTACTATATAAACAAATTTCTATTCACTTTTCCCATTATTTTTAACTACATTCTCATATAAAAGTATTTTAAATACTGAGGATTGATGCTTGTATTTATTGTTTGATACTAGTATTGCCTAGCTGCTTTAAGAAGGGCATGATTTGGTTTATACATGTATATGACAGTGTTGTGATAGAGTAAATTAGCAGCAACATCTTTGGGCACTTTTCTTAAAAACAAGAACTCCCTTCAATGGACCCAGTGACTCTTCTCACAAGATCTTTTACCCTCATGACTCACTATTTGTGAGATGCATGCCTGAGTTAACAAGCATAAATATATGTGGCTAAGAAAAGGTTGTTCCAGAGATTTGAATGTTTGACAGTGTAGATGTGGCATAAATGTCTTGGTTTTCACTTTATTTGCTCTTATAGTGTGTGTCACACTTGGTTATCATAAAGCTTCAGCTGCGAGAGAATGATACTGGTGTGAGAATGATGTCACAGCATGAAAAATCCAGACAGGCTTTTCCAGTCATTATTCACTTAAGTACATCTCACCCACTGGCAGAGATATGGACTAGATGACCTAATATGTCTCCTCTGCCTCTACCTTCTGTGATTCTATGAGTGATGGGGCAGTACAGGAGATCAACAGTGAGTTTATTGGCAGTTGCAGAAAGACAAGGCAATAAAAATGCCTGCACATCCTAGATGTGGATGTACGATTGCATGTGGCAGTTACCTGTAGAGATCACACTTGAACACTGGGAGATTACTTATTTCCCTCCTTCTGCCCATCCCCCAGGAAAATATGGCTTTCACTATCAAAATTGATACTTCTTAGTTACCCTGATGATCAGTTTTCATTGCATTCCTAAAGTAAAAACAGTATGTTGACATGTGTGAGCACTGATACAGTACACTTCTTTAAGTTGTCTCTCACCTCTTAGGACATGTGGAGAACACTTATTCCCCCCTCCCCCCCCCCCCCCCAGTATCAAAGCTTTTTAAAGAAATTGCGATGGGCAAGAGAAGAAACTATTTCTGAAAGCTATTATACATTAAAATAAGATCTGTCCAGCTTTGATATTCAATCAGAACTGGGCTACAAACTCAAAACTTTGAAGGCTCAGACAAATTCTACAGTGTTTCTGTTCTATAGCACATTCTGTATTTTGAGATATATACCAAGAGAGGTTTTAGCTGAGAGTATATATAATCCATCTAGAGCTTTCAAAGGAATCTAGAACACTTAGTTACTCAAGTTTAATTGCAGGTTTGACTTGGACTTATTTCTAAAAATATGACATATTAAAGAAAATAATTATTCTGTCTATCCAATATATGATTGCATTTTTTTTTTTATACAGGAAATAACATAAAAAACTAGTGTTGAAGCTCAGGAGAATTTGGGCGTGGTAAAGGAGAGTTCTCTTTAGTCTCCTTTGAATGCCCTTGGTAAAATAAAAAAGTTCTTGCAGCGTATAAGTTGATCCAGATAACATCAGGATATGATCTGGTCTCACCAATGCAGATTCAGTTGCTAGCTGGAGTTTTTTTGCAATGAACAAGTATCTGAAGATTCCTCACAAAGTGAGAGCAGCTTTGGTATTAGGAGTTTTGCCATGCCTTAGAAATGAGAGGGAAGAGAACAGTGTTGTATGCTTCTGCATTTACTTCACATACTAAATATCTTTCTCTAGGGCTCCTTATGAGTATTCAAAAAGCACTATCTTGAATGCATAGTGGAAAAGTGCAAATTGTATTCTAGTAGTTCTCATATTACTTCATCAAACTTCATTAATATTTGGGAGTAAAAATTAATCCTTCAAAATGGAAAATTTACATTGTTTCCTCTATAAATTGCCCTGATAACTGTGGATTGCCTTATTTGTTGAAAATACATCTGATATTGACACTTCTCAAAACAGAGTTACAGTTCTCTGTGAATCGAGTTTGAAGCAAAGTCTTGCTTGGTGACTTAGGAGATATTATGCAGTTGATGGAGAAAATTTAAATAATGTAGAGATGACATATATATGATGGAAGTGAAAGTAGAAGCCTGGACAGGAAGGTGAGGGTTTTTAGCAGAAAATGTGGAATGCTTTTTGTGCATGATCTCACCCTAATTTTTGAGCATGTTCAGTTTTCAGATCATCAAATTGTCTATTAGAAGAGGCTTTCTTTGCCAGTCATAAAAGGTATCAGTTTTGGGTGTGTTGCTTTATGGTAGAGAGAAGAATTAAAGTAATATAGAATGGCTTTCTGCTCCAGCTTATTTTCACAGGCATTGCAGTGAGAAAACCAATCAGTGAAGCATACAAAAAGAAGCTATGCAGTAGGAGAATGGGTGGGAGGATGACATTGTATGGTAGAAAAAGTCTTGGACAGAAAGCTTAAAGGATTATTAATGATGATTTGAGAGGATAAGAATCTCTCTACTAAAAATGTAAAATTCAGTAAAAAAAAGCTCTGTAGATCAGTTGTATTTATCTAATAAATAAGTTGTATAACAGTATGGAAAGAGTCAAGAATTTTTTTTTGACATTGCAGGGATATATAATATTGAATCCATAGCAACAAGAAGGAATTTTTATTCTCATTTGTCAGTAACAGCAAAATATTTGCATACTGTGTTGTCTTGTTAGAAGATGTGGCTACTTATGGCATTACTTATGTGATTATGCACCTATGGCATTATAAGCTGAAGAAAAATTCTCTTCTTTTCTCTCTCTGATTATGGCACTTGTTCCTGTGTTGCAGAGTTTTCATTGTGGTTTTCTTCTTAACATTTTCTGTACTTTGCTGTACATCCCATTTTATTAGAGGTTTATTATATTTGTCCAGTGCATTGGGTGGCTGAGGAAGGGAAACAGACTATTTGTGAAAGTTACTACTAAATAAAAAATAAAAATAAAAAAATCTCTATCTAACAAAAGAAAAGGCAAGGTAACACAGATTCAAGTATGTATTTAATTTGTCTCTGTTAAAGTCAATGTTTGGAAATGGCCTAAGCAATAAAGTTGCTGAACTATATTGTGATTATGAACTTTATTGCAGGGTTTTTCATTCTGAAATCATAGGCATTTATATTGGATATCTGTAGTAATCTGTGGAAAGTAGTTGGGAATGTTCATTAGCTCATTTAAAGGAAAACAAGTGAGTATATCTTGCTTTAAAATTAAATGCCATCACAATTTTTAAAATCTGAAAGGCATCTGTCTAAAATGTAGCCATTTGAAGAGAAGGATAAGGCCTGTCAAGCTACTTCTGGGCTGCTTGTGTTAGTGCTTCATCTGCTTTGTTTGACATCTCTAAACAACTCTTTAAAAATGTCGATTTTGGCATGCTCCACAAAGGAGAACTGAAGGGTGTTGTTTAAGTTATTCGGGCCTTCTCTGTTTTTCTTTCTGTGGCACAAAAATGTGCATTTTTTTCTCCGCCTTTCCCCCCAACAAATGTGTGTTTTAGCCTCAAATGACCCTGGCATCTTAACATGTCAGAGTGCTATAAAGCGCCGAGGCTGTCATAATGTGGGGTTAAATAAAGTCTTCATGAGCTGTCTATTAAGCTGATTTTTTGTTTGTCACTTTCTGTAGTTTCTTTATGGATGCAGGTTGTCTTGGTTTGTGGGCAGCCAAGCAAACCGGCTTTGTCTTTGTTCACTGCTCTGTTTAATTCTCCCCCTCATTCATTAATCATCCCTTTGACTGTTTATACCAGTGGCAAGTATAGCTAACACACTTAACGTTTTCCTTTGTCTCAGTGGCACTCTTTGTGCAGGCCAGAGGAGGGCTAATTATTAACTGTAAAGTGACATTAAAAACCCATAGATAAGCATACAAATTCTGCATCCAGTGAAATGCTGATGCTTTTTTTTTTTTTTTTTTTTAACCTTCAAGTGCTTGTGGCCAAATGAATTTTTCTTGCTCTGTATAGTTGGGAGTTCACAGTAGCAGTGCCAACGTCTAGATAATTAATGAAGAAGCTCTGTTAAACCTAGAGAGTCTGGCAGTGTCAGGTTTTTTAGTTTCAACTCTGGACAGCTTAGCTGGATAGTTTGTACCTTATCAGGCAGTAGCAGGGATTTAAATTGCTGCTATTTAGTTGGAGGCAGTTCCTCTTCTCTTTAAAGGTCCCATTGCTGTGTTTATTAGTATTCTGTATATGCAAGTCTTGAAATGTCTTTTTTGTTTTGATTTCTTATGATGTGAGAGTTTTTAGCATTTTCTTTCCAGCTCCCTTCTATTTATGAGGTTGTCCTGAAATTAGAAGTTTGATCTTTGTTTTTTTGAAGCACTGGCACTGATCACACCTTTCTTGCTTATCCAAAGTCTTTCTGACCCTCTTCCTTCTAACTCATGATTTCATTATATCAGTATGACAGCTATTCTGGAAAGACTTCTTTGAAATTGTAAAACTTAGAAAAATGTGTATGTTCTATCTGTTTGAGGGAACTCAAGATCTCACGAGATCTTTGGTGCCATTTTTATTTGTATTTAGTTTGTACTATAGTGCCTGCCCAATTCCATCACTTGCTATAGGTTTGAAACAATTCTCTGGGAGGTGGGTTCAGAGAGATTACTGCAAGATTTAAGTAATGTCGCAATCTATTAACTTGGAAGTATAAGCGAGTTTTGCGTTGACTGATGTTGCAACTGGAAACGTGTGTTTGTGATTCATAATCATGAATATAACACATAGATGAGGCCTGAAGTGTAAGTTACAACTAATATTTTCAATGGGTAAAACAATATGGCCCAGAGGTGATCCACTGAACAGAGTTTGAGCATTCCTGGCTTGTGTCACAGCTGACATTTTTCTGGCTCTCAGAGTGAGCAAAGATCCTACTGAGTGAACATAAAGCATAATATCCACTGAGATAGGTCTTTGATAACAGAGCTAGGAAGAGGTTATGCTCTCTTATTCAAGCCTGTATATAAATGAATAAACCTATTATTTCATTCTCTTGTTATTGCCAAATTGAATGTCTTTCAAAAAATTTCAAACAAGTGATAACGTTGTGAGGGTATGACAGGACAGTCTGCTTCTGGCTAACTTAGGCAGATTACAGCTCCAGCTAAAGCAGCAGATCAATAGTTACAGATTGCTTTCTGCATGTTTCAGTTAGGAAATCGGTATGTTGACTACAGTGAATACTTACTTAAGATGAAATTGTGAGTGGTGGGAAAATTTTCTGTTCAAAAAAACGTATGGTGATACAGTAGACTGTGTTGCATAAATATCTTTGTTTTTTGTGCTATGTAAATGAATAGGATTTAACATTTAAAAATAAACCACTTCAGAATGTTGTGGGTTTTTTTGTGTTTGTTTTGTGGGGTTTTTTTTAAAGAACAAAGATTGCTATTTTCTTGTTTTCACATGCACTAGATACAACTTTCTCTTCTGCATTAATAAATCAGCTTGAATGAGCTAAACAAAATGAGTTTTGCTATGCTATTATGGAAGAACATTTACTTTTCCAGAGTAAACTTCCAGCACTTAAATTCTTATAATTTTGCCAGCCTGAATGCTGATATATTTCATATCTATTTTTAGTAGCAAGGTCCTGAAAATAAGAATTCTTATTAAGGAAGTTTTCCTGGCATGATGAATCAATTGGTCTTCAGGCAGGTAAGTCGCCTGCTGCAAGAAAGCAAAGCTTATTGACTTTTCATTAAGGTTTTGAGTGTGTAGTTTGTACAAGACTGGACTTGTCCTTCAGGTAGGTTGTCAGCAGCCCAATAACAAAAATGAGGTTAGAGTCTTTGATATTTTAATATACTAAAAGTAAGAGATAAAATCTCTGCAGAAAGAGAGGTAAATACAATTAATTCATCTAACTTGAATATATAAATATGCAGTGGTTCAGCCTATGGCATGCACAGACAGTCTCTTAGATGAAGTCATACCAACTCTGTGATAACTTGATTCATTAACAGATTGCTAGTAGTTTTAGCAAGGTAACAGTTTGAAATAATCTTACAAATGATTGTTTTTCCTGGATGTCAGTTACCAGAAGGTGTTTGTTAATAACAATCTTGTGGAAGTATACAGTATTTTAGCAGCTAGAAGACTTGTGAAATGCTGCTGGACTTCTGACATCAGAGAATTTGATTGTAAGGAACGTGGAGACAGTCAAATGCACATCTGATCTTCTTGGGTAGAGAAAAGTTGTAATGATATAATAGATGAAAATGACCATAAACATTGAGTTGGGGAACAGTATGTGATATTGAGTTTTTTACACATTGTTCTCTTGTACTGATGTCTCTGCTGGATTTGCTTTTGAATCAAGGTAGAGGAAGTCTGTATTCACAGATTTATTATGATTATTCATTTAAATGTGCTATGCAGTTATGGATCCCTTCATTTCTTATAGACTGCATTTTCTTTGTTGTGTTTATTACATCAACACCACTACACAATATTGGCATTTCTGTACACTGAGAAAGCTGTATTGAGAGAGAGATGTGTCCATAACTCAAGTTACATCACACTGAATACTCAGTGCTGTGGTGAATAAATTTTTTAAAAAATACAATCATTCTAATATGTCACCTTTTTCCTGAAGTGTTTCTATCATAGAGAACATTTTTCATGTTAAAATTATTTATTGTGTTTTTAAAAAAATAAATAACAATGATTTACACAGTGTCAGCAGATACACCCTGGGCATCCTCTGAAATAATCAAGAGTGTCGACTCCTGTGACCCAAGCGTGACAGTTTTGATCAGCTTTGCTTTAGAGTTCTCTCATCCTATGGAAGTGTGAGGCAACATGCCTGATTAGCCAGAAGGCACCAGATTACAGCTACATGCACACACATGTGCATGCAGAGTATTTAAAATATTTGCAAAGTGCTAAGATTAGGAGTTCCTTAGATTTTTGGCAATGAGGTTAATACTAATTTTTCATTGGTGAGCTTTTTTATGTCAGACTTAAAAACTCAAGATAGTCCAGTGTTCAGGAGCTATGTTGGAAAGCTAGGGAAATTATTTCCAGTTCACATTTCTGCCTTTGACCTGTTACGTAGCCTTGGACAAATGATTTAATCACTGTCTACCTGTTTTCTTTCTTCTTGTTTGTCTTGTCTGCTTAGCTCTTAACTTTTAAAAGTCTAGAACTGTTTTCTATTACACTTCTGTATTCTGCTAAGGAGTGTAACCGTTAATATGACTAAACAATAATTTTATGTAAAATATTAAATCTTCCCAATTGCCACTATAAGTATTGCTGACAGTTGCTTTTTCTGTAATACTTTTTGATGTAAAAATAGCTTACAGAGATCGAAACTGGAAACTGTTAATTGTTCTTTGGTGCTTTAATGTTACTAAAATGTATAGTCAGAATTTTTTGTGTCTTAAAGACACTAGGCTGGACCCGACTGTCAAGAAAATGGACGTTCATCTTCCAGTCTTGAGAAACTGTTGAAATAGAAACAGAGACATGTGTGAGACGTGGGGAAAAAACAAGGAAAATTAAGATTCTTCTCAAATCTTTGGCTTTAAAAAGAGAGTATGTATTAGGAGATTAATTGGAGAGATATAAAAGGGAAAAAGATTCTGTCCAAGTCCCATGTATTCCCATTTAAATGAATAAATAATGACAGGGAAATTATGTTTCCTTCTCTTTCAAAAGTTTCTTCCTCTTCTGGTTCTTACTGACTCTAATCCTACCTTATGAGGTAGGAAGGCCGTGAGCATTGGCCTTACTTGAGGGTTTCCTTTCCTTCCCTGTGTAATTTATTTTTTTAAGTTAAGCTATTTTCAAAATTTGCAGAACTGCACAGAGTGAATTGTTTCTATGTACAAAGGTTGCCAGCTGTGATTTAACATCTTTTCCATACTTGCAAATCTTTACTTCTTTGTATTCCTTCAAAATTCAGGCAGCCACACTGCCTATTACTATGCCTTTGCTTGGCTGCTCATGGCTTGGATGAGCGTACGGTCTCCTGGATCAAGCACTGGCTGGATGGACGGTCCCAGAGAGTGATGGTCAATGGAGTTAAATCCAGCTGGCGGCCGGTCACAAGTGGTGTTCCTCAGGGCTCGGTGTTGGGACCATTTCTGTTCAACATCTTTATTGATGATC
Source organism: Strix uralensis (assembly GCF_047716275.1). NCBI lineage: Eukaryota > Metazoa > Chordata > Aves > Strigiformes > Strigidae > Strix > Strix uralensis. The sequence continues at coordinate 17,330,482 of NC_133978.1, read as the reverse complement.
TTGATAAGGACATAGAGTGTATCATCAGTAAGTTCACAAATGACACCAAGTTAAGCAGGAGTGTCGATCTGCACGAGGATAGGGAGGCTCTACAGAGAGACTTGGATAGATTGGATTGGTGGGCCAACGTTAACGGGATGAGCTTCAACAAGGCCAAGTGCCAGGTCCTGCACTTGGGCCACAACAACCCCATGCATCACTACAGGCTTGGGGAGGTGTGGCTGGAGAGCTGTCTGGAAGAAAAGGATCTGGGGGTTCTAATTGACAAGCACCTGAACGTGAGCCAGCAGTGTGCCCAGGTGGCCAAGAAAGCCAACAGCATCCTGGCTTGTATTAGAAATAGTGTGACCAGCAGAAGTAGGGAGGTGATAGTCCCCCTGTACTCTGCACTGGTGAGGCCACACCTGGAGTATTGTGTCCAGTTTCGGGCACCTCAATACGAGAGAGATATCGGGGTGCTGGAGTGAGTGCAGAGGAGGGCAACGAAGCTGGTGAAGGACCTGAAGAATAAATCCTATGAGGAGCGATTGAAGGAGCTGGGACTGTTTAGTTTGAGGAGGAGAAGGCTAAGGGGAGACCTCATCACTCTCTACAACTATCTGAAAGGACATTGTAGAGAGGTTGGTGCTGGTCTCTTCTCACAGGTAATTAGTGACAGAACAAGAGGAAATGTCTTTAAACTGCAACAGGGGAGGTTTAGACTGGACGTTAGGAAAAAATTTTTCACAGAAAGAGTGGTCAGACAGTGGAATAGGCTGCCCAGGGAGGTGGTGGAGTCACCATCCCTGGATGTGTTTAAGGGTCGTTTGGATGAGATGTTGGGGGATATGGTGTAGGGGAGAACTTTGCAGAGTAGGGCTGAAGGTTGGACTTGATGATCCCAAGGGTCTTTTCCAACCTGAATGATTCTGTGTGATTCTGTGATATTTTTATTTGCCTGACTGTTTAGCCCAGTTATCTTTGACAACACTAGGAATAGGAGTGTGTATAAAACAAATTAGCAGGTCAACATTTATGTCCACATTGGGGTGGGGAAGAAGTAAAGAAGCAAGAAATCTAACTACAAAATAATTTCAGCTCTAAGATTTCTTATTTGTTGAGCTGAGGTTACAAACCATGCCTTTTTAAAAATTAGAAAGGGGGAGAGGGGACTAGATTTACTTTCCTCTTTCACTTGACACACTCAATTGTAGTTATTCATTCCTGCTAGTTGTATATGGATGCTCTTGAGTTTAATTTAATATCTTGAATCTTGAAAAGATTAAATCCAGACAGGGACTACATGACTGTCCTTGAGTTTCATTTACTATATTCAGTCTTGCAAATATTCCTTGTTGAAAAATAATCTTGCTTTCTGGTGTTTTAAGGGTCATCATCTAGAAAGAGTTTGTGCAAGTAACTCATCTGAGTTCAAGGAGGGTTAAATTAAGCATCAATATTCTCTAGTTTATGGTAATTATTCTTTCATTCAATCAGTTTTTTCATGTTAGGAAAAGTGCATAAATGAGATTGTTGATAAAGGAGTAGAACTGAACATGTGCTAAGTGGTGCTCTGACATACGTATCAAGAACTCTGTTATTGGTTCTTACATGGCAGGTAGATCTGTGTCTCCTTGTAATAGTGTAATACTGTCAGAGAAAGATAACCGTAGCTTTACTTTCAATGTTACTTGTGTTGGACTGCTTGTTGATGGATAATTTTTAATTCCAGTGTGTGATGTCAGAGAAGTGAGCTGTTTAGTTTAAATGCCATAGATCTCATTTATCATTTGTGAGTGGTGGGAAGTTGCAAAATCTGAAAAAAAATGTATCCATCTGTGCAAAAGTAAAAATATTGCATTAATTCTATTTAATATTAATAACAGCTACTCTAATTTTACTGTGAAGTTTGAATATGTGGAACTGGATTTAATCATGAAGGACTATTTTAAAGTATATTGAATGAAAGTGCATTTCTAGAACTGAAGACAGTTCCCTATTTTAGGTAAGTTTACAGTTGGGGGGAAAGAGAAAAGTGCTATTGGTCAAGAGGAGTAACTGGTAAGTCTGAAAAGCATTTAATATAGTACTTTATAATTATAGAGAGAAAGATGGAAAATGTAATAAGTATGTTGAGTTTTGTAGCAGAAGAATCTACTTTTTAAAAGGTTTTATGTGAGCTGAGATTATGTCTGTAAATTTGGTATTTTTCAGAAGAAATTCTTGGCTTAACTTGCTTGATCTTCTGGAAGTTACCAGAGAAAAGGGCAAATGTCCAGATCTTAAGATGGGAGAGAGTGAGGACTCCAGATAGGATTCTTGGTTTTCTATGTGTGCTCTATAAAGAAGTGGATATTAGTTGCTTCACTTTCTGAAGTAGGCACCTGTTACTCCAAATGGAAAGCTCTAAATGGTAACTGAGAACCCCAGCAAAACTACCTACTTATTTAATAGGTTTTACAGCCTGATATTATCATTACAATATACAACTGAGATTTTTTTTTTTTTTTCAAGAGATCTAGGCTTAACTTTCCTAACAATAGAAATTGCTGCTTGTGAATTCCTTTCTTTCCATAGTGATCATTTCTCATTCCTAAGTTTTTAGCCAAGACCACATACAAATAATTTCTGCTAACATGCCACAGTATTTCACAGATGCATGAAAGATGTTACCTTATAACCTACCTTGTATGAGGATTAAACCTCACATTTTATCCTGAGCACTTATAAACTGCATAACACCTTATTAATACTACTATTAGTAATGATAACTGTAATAGCATTAATGTTACTCTGTTCTTCTAAACCTTTTCCTGCAGAGTATGGTTGTATATTTATTTTCTCACATTCTGCATAATCCTAGTGCAGAGATCACTTCTAAATATAAATCCTTGTAACACGATGCTTCCTGATGCACGTATAGGTATTAAAACTTGAATCCCTGAGGAATCTAAAATACCAGAAGGAAAATCTGTCATATAGACAATAATAATTCATGTATCATTGCTGGTCAAAGACCACTGAATTTTACCCTCCCTGGTTATATGTGGTACATACATAGCAATAACATATCTAACATTATCATCTTCCAACAATTTTCCCTCCTTGTACCTTTTTCTTTTTTTTTTTTTTCCAATAAGCTGAATATGGATGTCATCACTACTGTGTTGGTAGTGTTAAAAACATCCTTGGTTATAGAAATGAATGGAGTTTGTAATATAAAGGAGGAATAAATTACTTTCACATTGTATCATATCAGGCTTTCCAGTTTTGCTGCTTAATCACTTGTCCTTAGACTGAACTAAAGAGGGGGGAAAAAATCCTTATACTACTTCACTGTATTTTACCATTGCAGGCGATGGCAGAGGCTATGAATTGTAGAGAAACGGACTGGCCACTGACAATTTGTTACCAAAACTATGGTGAGAAATATTACTCTGTAGCAGCCAACAGACTTCACCTTGTGTCTGTTTTCACAAGCCCCGAAAGACACATCTTTAAGGGAGAATGCTATTAGCCAGTACAGATTGAACATCTTCATCAGCAGTGCGAATGGAGGCCTGTTCTGTAATTGAGACGCATGTGGCTCTGTCAGCAGGTGATGGCAGACAGACACACCTGAATGACAGTGTGACAGGGAGCAGAGACAGGGGGCCTCATCTAGCCACTCTTACTGCTGGAGTGATGAGCGCACGGGAACATAGTCTGTGAATTATCAGCAGGCCAGAATGAGATGAGGCTTAGGAAGGGCTGCCAGACAGTTTGCAATGCGCTACACATTTCTTTCAGCAGTTGCTATTTTGCTATGCATAGACCCTTGCTATTAAGCAGACAGAACAGCTCATATCCTGTGGACGGATGATAGATATGTCATATCACTGAAAAATTGTTTGTCTTCCACAGGTGTATGGGATGCCTTCTAAAGCAGACAGAGCACATGACACTTTTCAACACTCTTTTTGATACTAATTTGGCATTCAGGGTCTATCAAAGGAGAAATCTTTCACATGCAATTATGACAGAAAATAAAGGTGATGAAGTGTTGTATACAAAGAATGGAGACAGATCAAAGGACTGTAATGAAAACTGATTACAATAAAAGAGCTGCTTCAACCCTGAGAACTCCACAGAACTGCTTGGGTCATGACAACACAGGCACTCGTATCCACAAAGGGGAAGTTGTAGATAAAATCACAGACACTAATTCATAGGAATAAATGAGAAAAACTGTACATAGCTGCTTGCTTGGATATCATATGACATATTAAGATGCTAAAGTGATGTGAGGCCACCATTCTAACTTGGGAGAGTCTGATCGGATCCTTTTGTATAGCCTTCTGGCCTTCTGTATGGACATAATGCAAAAGTTTTGTAAATTTATAACTTCTGATAAGATTGTAGGATAGGTGACTGTTTTCAATTCTTCTATTGTTTTCTTGATTAATCTCCTGGGGATCACACACAGAATAAGTCACTCATTTAAGTTTAAATATTAGCAAGAAGACTGTATAGTACTGTTAGCTGCATAGAAATGAAGAAATTAATCAAGTTTAGACATCTATCCTTTTGACTCTTGTTCTGATTTAAGGCCTATTCAAATGAATTTTCATTGACCTCACTGTGTGTTTCCCAAATTCCTGAGTTGAGTATTGAAAGCATTCAGTGGCCAGTTTCAGTTATGTGCCAAATAATTTTGTTTCCTATCAAATTTAGGGAACTTTATGCTAACCACCTTTCACATGGCTCAAAATATCTTGTGCATTTGAGTACTAAATAGAATTTTTTTTTTAATACATGTGTTCTTTAATAACTTGCCAATGTCTTTGTAGTGAAAGACCTGTCATTTTACACAAGGTAAAGAATTGACGCTCTTTGCAACTGTGTTGTTTCAAATTTTTATGTTCTGCCAAGATTTCTCATTAATAGTGAGCTTAGCTTCAACCCAGAAGGAAGAAGCATTTTTGAAAACTCTGCAGACCTTGCTTTTTTTCTGAATGAAAGATTTTATTTTTAGTCCCAAAGCAAAGACTGTTACCTGAAGCAATATTGACTCAAAACACTTATTTTTGCTAAGAGTTTTATAAGTGATTTAGCTCCTTGACTTGTGTGAAACAAGAACATTTCGTTGTTTGAAAACTCAGCTACAAAACTAGAAATGTTACCCACAGTGCAGATGAAATTTTAACTAAATCCAGAAAAGCAGCTTTACCAGTCCTGATATCTTTCCGAGGTCTGTCTTCTCTTCTCAAAATTCTATTCTGTCTCCATGAACATAAGGCTTACTAGTACTTATAGCAATATAATTTGCCCACCAGTTAGTATTTTAAAATACTGTCTTGCATAATAAGCAAAACTACTGCTTTTTCTCAGCTCTCATGTCATTCAGAAGTAAGTAAGGGCTTAATGTAATTAGAAATGTGCTTGTGTAAAGTGCTAAAACACTCTACAAAATTCGTTTCATCAGACACCTACTAGTGTGTTCTAATGAATGCTGGCCATGTCAGAGCATTTTTGGTTTTTTTTTTTCCAGTTTATTTCTTGCTGTTAAATACAACTGTTAGGATACCAGACTTAAACCCTGTTTATTAAGTTTTCTCTCTTTCTCTCTCAGACAGCGTTCCTTTCTTTGTGCCACTGTCAAAGGCAAGAAAACCTCTCTCTAGAGAGGTCAATTTTCAGAGAGGTGACCCTTGATGATAATAAGAGTGTCTTTAAAAGTGATGGCAGAAACAATCCCAACCCAAAACAAGTCAGCAGACTTTGATAAATTCTTTTTTTTGCTCTTAAGTTATTTCAAACAGAATGATTGTAAGGTGATTCCCTCTTTCCATGTTGGTTGATTGAATAACTTTCCCTGGCTAATGATGGCTACAGCCATCTTAGATCATAAGCCCTTGTACGACTGACTACGGAGAATGTTTGTTGTATCAAGCTTTTTGAGTTCAAATAAGAAAAATACACATAATTAACAAATGGACTGGACTAGTTGGAAAGAGTTTTAAGGCATTTCATTCAATACAATGATCGATCTTTTAAAATTACCAAAACCATAGCAACATCTTGTGCTCCAGCAAAAACGACACAGCAGGCTAACACTATCTTAATTTTTATTGCCCTTTTCATGACTGTTATATTAATATTTCAAACTGACTATCATTTGGTTAATGAGATATTTATAATACAGATTGTCAGAAAGTGGAGCTAGTACAGATTTAAACAAATTGACCTCTGCAAGATTAGCTAGCTGAACTTTGAATTAGCCTTCTGAGAGAGAAGACACCTCTAAATTTTTAAAAGCAGAAGTCCACTTATTTTGTATCTGAATAACACTTTTTAAAAAAATTTATATAACCTAAATCTGCAAGTGGAGGTGTTACTGAAATTTCAGGGTGAAATGAGTTGGAACAGATTTCTAAGTGTTATATGCAGTAAGCAAACAGTGTAAAGCACATCTACAAAAGTACACATGATTATTCTGGGGGGTGTGTGTTCCTCTCCATTTAAACTGCTTAAAAAGTTCCTGACATTGTCAAATGTTGTTGATCTGAAAAAATGCTTTTGTCATCTGTAGGTTCAACAAAATTTTTGGAAGCTGTTTACAAAAAAAGCTGTACTGTTTACAAAAAAAGCTAATCCACATTTATTGAATTTAAGATACTGCTTGTACTGAACAGTAGAAGTTGCAATGCTAGCAAAAACTGGCACTCAAAGTGTTTAGTTTTTCCTATATCTTTAAAAGATATCTTTTTTAAATTATGAAAAAAGGATGTTGACTGTCGAATGTGCTTCTTGAGAGGGAAATCTATTGATGGTTTTCATAATTGTATGTATAGAACCGGCACAGTAAATAGCAGATAAATCTTGTAAATTAATTGGGCCGTTAGTCACTCTTGTATGTTCCTAGAAGTTATAGTACTTGCACTAAAATAGGGTTTCCATTATAAAGAAAATAAAGAGCACTAATTCATTGTTAGATCTCCGTCCACTGAGAAAAGATCTTTTTGAATTGTCCGTATCATATAGTAATGGTTTGAAAATCAGTGAGTAGTTTGTTTAAATCTCTAAATAGCCTGTACAGATCCATTCCAAAGTGTATAGCTTACAACACAATACGCCTTGTCCAATCTTTGTATACATTGTTCAGTAGCTTCAAAAATAACTTTATCTGGAAAACAAAATGTGCTCAGGAAGTAATTTAATTAGATGATTATTATGTACTAAGGTTCACTTTTATTAGTAGATTGAGAATAATGATCAGATTTTTAAAAAAAGACAACTTTTAAAAATAGCCTTCATGATCTTTGACAGTGGTGGGGAGATGCAGTGAATAATTCTGGGCCTACTGTAACACAATAAGATGCTCCTGTGTAGTTTAGAGCTGCTAAATTACATCTGCTTTCAGGAGAGGTAAGGTAACTGAAAGCCTTCTCTTCAGCCCTCTTTTACAGTTGCATGTTTTTTGGAAAGCAGGTGATCTGGGGACATCTACACAATTCTGTGCTGCCATAGAACTGTGATGTAGCCTTATCTGCTCAGTGAAGCTCCATTTTCAATTTCTTATAGTGGAGGTGACACAAAATGTGCCAACCACTGGACTGGGGTTTTTACAGTATGTGTAAACTTTCTGCTAAAGTTTGTATATATTATTATGTTACAGTTCCCTGACAAACCTTTTATATTTCTCTGACAAATTCTTTTTAGCTAAAATTTTCTATTTTTGCATGTTTATTTTTTGGCATATGAAGACAATATGAATATTTTTTGATGTGAAATCATTAAAGACTACTTTTACACTCAAAAATTATCAAAATGCATATCTGAAGTTCACAAGCTAAACATTTCTTGTGCTATTACTCAGGAGCCTATGTCTGTACTAATTTTGGAAAAGGGCTTTGTTGCAGAAGGTGAAACGGTTATTTATAAAGGCAGAGTATGAAATACCCTCCAGATATATTTATATAGAGTGTTAGTTTTGTAGTAAATGTATATTGTCAGCTTTTTAAGGTTTTATTTATTGTCTTCTACAATGCCGTATTGCATCTATTTTGGATGTGCCACTGTGTAATTGTAAGCAATTTAAAGTATGCTTGACCTGTATAAAATACTCAGAAAAACATGGACTGTGAGGGTCCAGTGGACCAAAGCTTCAGGAGGACTTGTGACTTCATAAATGTCAGTCTTCATCTGTTGAAGATAATGTCATTTGTGGATCTTTGTAGAGATGCCAAAAATTCCTTCCCAACCATATGCCTGTTGAGTTGTCTCTTCTGCTAAAGAAGCAGTATAAGAGTTGCTAAAGTGAAGGGAAAGTGCAGTAGTGCAAAAAGCAGCCTAGTCTGAGAAACTGAGATCAAAGGATCCCCCATGGCTTCTAATCCTGGCTATGACTTCAACTTCCATTTAGAGTCAAATCATTGAGGCCTACATTTTAAAGTGTCTGCTAATTTTGCTGACTTATTCTTTGGCTACCTGACTTTGAGATGTGTAGAATTATTTTTCTTTCTTTGTGCATCTGCATCTTTCATGAACTACATGGAACTATGGATACTCAGTACCTTTAAAAATCTGGTAATATCTTATTTCACATAAGGCTGAGGATTGAAATGCTCTAAACCTGTGGAGTTGTTAATGTCAGCCCTCTCTTCTCTGGGTTAATTCTCCAAAATGTGAGCAATATATTACATATATCACAAGACTGCGTTAATATCTGTAAAGGAATAGACAAAATGTTAAATTCAAGGGAATCCATAGATAAGCAATTGAATGGTTATTCAAATATAGAGAGTTTTTGCTGCTCTTGTTTTTAAATGAGCACTGGGTAAAGGTCCTAGTACAGTTTCTAAGGCCGACATATGTTTTCACAGAGATATTATGTTTTTGAAGTTGTGGCCTAAAAAATTATTTATTTAACTTTGGAAAAACTCGCTGCTTGCCTTTGCAGTATAATCACAATTAGTTATGCTTAGTGGGAAATTTTTTTTTAAAGAATAATCAATCATGATAAGGGCAGACTTATGTGGATCTATATTATTGTACAATAGAACCACAGTATTCTATACTGACACATGATTGTATGCGTCATGATCTATGCCTAACAACTTTTGTGCATTAAAGTATAAAAAAAAAGTTGCTGCTCAGGAATAAATATAACTTGAGGGCAAGTTAGGTCCCAAGTATGCACTGTAGACAAGGTATGATATCCTTAATTTTTGTATCTTCTGAATTTTGCATTTAGAATAATAAATTTATATTCACATTAATGAAAGTTTGGGCACAGAGAAAGAGAAAATAGAGTATCACACCAAGCTGCTTCTGTTCTTTCTGCATTTGTAAAGGTTATTCTTCTACAGACCTCATATATACCTACTTCCATGAACAGTATCTGCATTTTGAGTCTTGTAAAAGTCAATTTTGTTTCTAATTAAAGTTCTAAGCATTTAATGTACTTAGTTTCCTCCTTCACCCTTAAAGAAGAAGAAAAAAAAATGTTTATTGCTTCCTCACTACCAGGAATACTAAAATATGTACAATCCAATAATACCAATAATACTAAGGGCTCCTATGTAGTATGACTTATTAAAATGAAATTTATTGTCAACTTAACAAAATACATTGTTTAATTGCATGCTTTTTATAGCTTTTACAAAACACAATGTGCATGCTGTTAAAAATACTTGCAGATGATGTGATATTTATTAAACAGATCTCGTCTATATTACTGTGAAATACTAGTATTGTCTCGTTTTCCATAGCCAGAAGAAATTTTATAAATCAAAAATAATCTGTAGCTTGAGGTATGGAATATTGTCTGCTGCACTGAGGCTGTTTTTATTGTGAATCAGATGGTCAGGACAGGCTTCTGGCAGCAGTTTTCTTTAGCCACTGAAAAGGTGTTACTAGATCTTTGCTCCCATGTAAGATCTGGGGTAGGGATGCTTCTTTAAGTGCCCAAACAGCTCAGTCCTCATATTTCTTTTATTTTTTGCACTTGGTCTTGAGAACATAGTATTTCTTGTGCTGCTATTAGCAGGGCCTTCAGCATATATATTTTTCATATTTTTTGTTTGAAATATCACTTCAAAAGAGTGAAGGTTAATCACTTCCTGAACTAATTCAATACAAGAATTTTTCTTTGAAAGTGATCTAGCTGTATTCGAAAAGCCCACTGACAAATATCAGAACTGCAAAAACCCAAAAGTCTTTTGTAACGTGGAAAGAGAAGTGCGATAGCCTAGCTAAAATACAGGTTGCAGGAATTTTCAGTCATCTCGGAAGTACTTAATTTTCAGAAGTGCAGCCCAGCAGCACTGCTTAGTTTATTTCTGTCTTGGGTATTGCAATTTACATTTATAGGGAAATAAAGTGGTAGTTTTCACTTTTTGTCGCAGCATGGCTGATTCATTGAGGCATTAGAAGTGGTTAATGACTATCAAGGTACCAACATTTTGTGGTTGGAATGTTGGAAGTAAGCAGTCAGCAACTGGTAGCTCAAATGCTTTATTGCAACCTGTCTAGTTTAAATAGAATCACCTGTTTCTGTCAAGTAAACAGGCATTTTATTTTACTCAAATATTCAATTGTTGGTCAGTACAAAAGTTACTTTTCCGCACCAACAGAGTATGAAGGATTTCTCAACTTCAACATGCAATTGTCTACTGCATCCTTTGTAGTTTGAGTTGCTGGGATAAAAAGTTAAAGCACATTTGAAGAGCATCCTGGAAAAAGGCTGTTCTGATGTCTTTCAGGTCAAAAAAGAAAAAGCAAAAAAAGAATTAGGAAACCCCGTAAAAATCTTAAAGGTCTGTGTAGAGTATAGGGCTGGGTTTCTGGCATAACTCTGTTAAGATTTGAACTGCATCTTTTCCCAGATTCTGAGTGACTGGACTGAATAAAAGAGCATCACATGTGGTGGTAGGAGCTCTGGCTATGGTGCAAATGACTCAGAACTGTGAGAAATTTAATTCTGTAGCAAATCTGCATGGGACAAGTGTGTGTGTGATGTGAATCAGTGTTAGCATATGTACTTTCTCAATTTTTTTTTTTGTTCTTAAGAAATGACAGTTGCCTTACATTTAAGGCTATCTTGTGTTCAGACTGATGAAACTATCTGTCTGTCTGTCTCTCTGTCTTTTCCTTCTCCACCACAGGAAGAGGTGAAGATGACTGAGCTTTTCAGTCTAGTACTCAATTGGTTGATTCTTCATTGTCTAGAAGATAACAAAGACCTGATACTTCAAAAGTAACTTTCTGGGTAGCCTCCACATGTGGTTTCTGAAATATGCTTATGTAGCCTCTTAACTGGGGAGGATATTTAATAATTTTTTTGTGTGTGTATTAATGATAAAGCTTACTGAATTTATGGCTTTGGCTTAATTTTACATTTGTGGTTGAAAACTGTGCTGGTGATAATGGAGCTCCACATCATGCTTCCTTGTGCTGAAAGACAAAACTCATTGGAGACTTCTTCAGGAAAATAATGTCCTTCCACACAGATGTGCTCCTGCTACAAGAATGAGCTTCTAGGGTGCTTTTGAAAAAGCCAGCCCTGGCTTTATGGGTAGCATATGGATATGCTGCTGTTCTACACCCCACATACACTCACAAACTTTCCTTGGAGCTGCTGTAATCAACCCTTTTGTTTCAGAACAAACAACTTCAAGCAATTAACCTTTTGTGAGACAAGACTTAGTGTTTGTATGAACACAGTGACAGGTAGAAGCCAGTTTAAAGTCAAGAAGTTGTCAAAGCCATAGTATTTATTTGCCATGTGATAGTCTCTCTCGCAATACAAAATTGAGTCCTGAAATACTTGCTGCCAATTCAATACATGTGCTCATTGTACTGAGGTTCCAGTATGTTTATAAAGAATCTTTTCTCAGTTTTTAGTTCAGCTGTTTCACCGGCCTTGCTTGAGCTGTAGGCAAAGTAGTTACTTGCCTAGAGCAGCAGACAAATAGGGAAGGTAACATCATAGCTTTAGGCTTGTGTGAGCCAGGCACCCTCTCCTTGCTAACACTCCTCTCATTGCCGCAGTTAACTTTTTCTCTCAGATTATCTCACTGATTACCATAATGTGGCTAAATACCTAACAGCTTTTCTCTACCAGTATTTAGATCAAATATTGCTGTTTCTGCTTCAGATGTGAAGAATGATATGCATGTCAAAAGGCTTGTCCAGTTTTCATAACTACATCCCTTGGTCTAGTAAGTTATTACCTCTGCCATTCTGTGCTCTGCTTATAGTGTATTCTTGCCTATTGTGTATCCTTGAGTTTACAACAACTCAGTTAGTTGCCTCTTGATATAATAGCAGCCTTGAAGAGGTGGGGTTCATCTTTTTTGTGGGATTTATCTCCTCTGCTGCTGGCTATTTGAGAGCAGTTTCCTTGTTTTTAGGTTTGCTGTGAAAGCTTTGCTGCCTAGTAGTTTTTGCCTGCTAGGGAATATGAGGACAGGAATTTAGCATTCCTAAATAAAAGCATGGTGCCCTTGGGCACAAGATGCTTTGTTTGAGTAATTAAAACTAAATTTTGCTAAGGTTTTTTGTCTAGCTAACAACTGCATTCCTTACTTGAATTACAAACTATAGTCAGTTTATCTTCCTGGATTTACACTGCTGAGCCTTTTGTATTTCAGGAGCTTCACATTTTCTGGACTGTTATGACTTTATATATATCTTATTGCAACCTTGAGTGGCTATCTACACCAAGGTTTTCATAAAATTTCTCCTTGGTGAAGCACTGCTATGGGTAGCAATGATGAGAGTTGTAGTATAGAAAAGGCATCAACATTTTTACCACTGTGTCATCTACTGTTTCGTGGACTGACCCCATAGAGGTAATATTCTGGCAGCTGATGGTACCTTGTCTTTTTTTAGTACCCACACTGTTGTTCCTGTTGGGAGTGGTGCACAGGTGGGAAATTTCAAAGGAAAGGCTGTTGTAAGCAAGCTAGAAAAAGCATACTGTCAATCTTCAGAGTAACAAAGGCAGTACTGATAAAGAGAATGACTCCTAGTTTTAAGGACAGTACAACAAATTTATATCCTTAAAAAAGGAAATGGTAATTTAAATGTCTATATTCTCTCGGTGGTTGCCAGAGCAAACCATGGAATCCACATCCACTGTTCCTTCTGTGTGTTCACAGTAGGAGCAGCCTACTCCAGTGTTCAAAGTCTGCTCCACCTTTTTTAAGGTATGCAGTAGAGGGAGAAGGTGGGTATGTTTTCAATCAGGCAAGTGACCTATATTTGGATTTGTTGACAAATATAATCAGGCCTTTTATTATCCACAGACCTGGATTGGCTTCTTAAAGTGATTCTTGAGTATTCATAGGCATTGGTGGAACTATTAAAGGGTGGCAAAAGATGCAGTTAATTGCTAATGATTAAAGCTGTCTGAAACCCGCTTCCCTGAGTTTTTAGAACACATAATTGTTCTATGTAATCCAGAGCAGCACTACTCTTTCATCTATATGAAGAGATCAGAAAAGAGAGATTTACAGCTTAGGTTGCCCCAAGCCACACATAGCTGACTTAATTTTCCTTTCCAGGGGAATTTAAAGATTGTTGTTGTGACTAGTTCTTGGTGGATTATGTGTTATTTTGAGGTCACCTGTGAGTTTTTGTTAAATGATTGATTGACTGAAATTAATTATTCTGTCAGGACTGCAATGGAGGTAAGATTGAGGACACTGATAAATATAAAAGCTAAAGCAATTCTTATAAATGCACTTATATCTTTTTCAATTTAAATAAATCAGGCAGAATACATATATCCTTTATGGTGTTTTGTGTCCTCATATTTTTCCCTGCATAGCTAGAATGTTTTTTCTTTGGGGACCCCTAACTTTGAAGAGAAAATTCAGCCACACAATGGAGCAGTACTTAGGAGTCAAATGAGTTCTGTGACATATCCTAAACATCTGAACTCAAATTCTTTTTCTCTGTTTTTTTCCTCAGATAAGCCCTTTTGTTCTCAGTCACAGACTAATTTCAATTAAAGTTATGGATTAAGTGAACAAAGTGCAGACAAAACACACAAGATTAACAATTGATTTAACACTGGAAGCGATACTGGAAAAGTAGAAACCTCGTATGAGTTGTATTTGTTAGATTGACCTTCATTTAAAAAGGGGAGAGGGGAGAAGAACAAGGGGAGAACTTTCAGCTCTTTATCCATGTCTAAAATATGCCTGGTCAATTGACCTCTTAAATGTGTGGCAAGGTGAATGTATTTTTGTTGGCTATTAAAGCAGATAGGAGTTAGTACTGTATGGCAGAAAGGAATGTTCTGTGTTTTGCAGGTGTAGAGTTCTGAGGTTGTGTGACAAGTGTGGAGGGGCTACCTGCTATTAATTTTTACTCTTGAATCATGTGGGAGATATTTAGAGTTTTGGGTGAGAATCAGTTTTAATTTCACTGTGGAATGCAAGGCAGTGATTTAAAGGCAGGATGAATTTGCTCACCTAAGGCCTTTAGGCTTTTCAGAACCTCCTGGTCAGTGTAAATACATTTGTTCTGTTCTATTCTTTTTTTGTAAAGTAATGTAAAGGTCATATTTAAAGTGTGTTGCTGTAGATCTTACTTTATTTGAAGGCTCTTATTAAACAAGCAGTCCTGTTCTCTTCAGGAAGAATGTTATCAAGAGCCATGCCTGTCTGTGTGAGTTTGGATTCTGAAATCGGTTTATAGATAACTTTATTAAATCTTCCCATTTTGTCCAGTTTTTTCTAGCTTGCAGTAATAACTAAACCTAAGAACATCCTTTAATATGCTTTATATATCTCTGAAGTAATTAAACTCTTAGTGAATAAGTGAGTTAATCAGATGTACCTATTTTACTGATAACTGAATGTTCTCTCTTGACTGATAGTGAGAGATAGGAGGTCCCTAGAAGTGTATATCCATTTTTAGTAACATATCATTGAAGAGAAGCTGTGTTGCAGTGTAATACTGCACAGTCACTACCACAATGGCAGATGATCACATATGTGTTATCTCTCTTAATAAAGCTGTTTTGTGGCTGCAAAACCAAAAGATTAAAGGGTAATAAAATGTTTTCTTGTACAAGTCAGTGTGTTTTTATGATTAATGTGACCCACTTTCCCCTTGAGGGTCTCAATATATGTGTGGGCAAGGGTTCACTGAAGGCAGTAGTAATCTTTCTTATACTTGGGCATAGAAGATGCCACACTTTCGTTCATACTCCAGCAGTAGATGAAGAGAGGTGATTCATATCTTGGTTCCTGAAGACAGAGGCCTTTGTATCATGTAAATGATTTGGTTTTTTGCACTTTTTGTCTATTGGATTCATTCTGATTCCATCTTTTTGATGTTAATGAAGTAATATTTTAAATGGCATTTAGGAGGACGAGATCTAATGCATTGAACAGATCCATTCCATGAGATCTTGAATCACGTCTGCACAGAATACTGCACTCTAAAATGTAAGAAACGATTTTCATGTGAGATTAGTAATTTATTGTATACCTCTTTCCTTGAACTATTAGGTAATAGCCATATTACTACAATCCTTCCTTTGTTGTATATGCTTTAAATTTATGTGTTGTTTAAGAAATTAGAAAAAAGAAAAAAGTCCATCCAGTTTGGCACTATTGAAAAAATCAATCTTTATTGTATAAAGCTACTGCAGTCTTATGTATTTTAACAGTATTAAATAGTTGTGTGGCAGTTAACTATAGTTAGGGAACCTCCAAAATTTGTTTATGCAAATTGCATTCATTGACAGAATCATAAATGGAACAATAATTTGGTCCAGTGTGTGTTTGACCAAAACTGAAATTGATACTTAATTTATACATAACTAAGTTTTGAGTATGTGTGTTAATTAAAAAGGGCTGCTTATTTTGAAAAACAAGCATGAAAACTGAGTGTAAATTCCCTATTATTTCACTCTCAGTATTGGAATTTATATTTAAAAAACAAATCAAATGCTGTGAAAAATATTTAAAACTAAGGTTTACTCTTTAACATTCATTGCTGCTCAGCATGACTTATAAAAAGCCTTGTAGGCTGCTCATTGTCAGTCTTAGATACATTGCATAAATATTTAGCTGTAGATAAGATGGTTTCTTGAAATCCAACATGTGTCTGGGTTATGTTAGCAGTATTTTAAGTTTCCTTTATTTTTAAACATAAACTGGAAACAGTGAGAGACACTTTTGAAAATTTAAACACAGAACATTTTAATTTTTAAATACATTAATTGAGTTTTTGAAGAGAGTCCTCCATCTTGGCCTCATTTGCAGTTCCAGCAGCTATTTCATATATGTTATTTTATTTTCACTGCATTATTTCTACAAATTCATTAACAACAAAAGGAGGATTAGGGAAAAATCTCCCTCCTTTACTGGATGCAGAGGGAAACATAGTAACAAAGGATGAGGAAAAGGCTGAGGTGCTCAATGCCTACTTTGCCTCAGTCTTTAGCAGTGGAACTGGCTGTTCCCAGGACACCCAGCCTCATGAGCTAGGAGATGGGAAGGGGAAGCAGAATGAGGTCAGCACAAGTAAAGAGGAAGTGGTCAGAGACCTGCTACACCACTTGGATGCACACCAGTCTGTGGGACCAGAGGGGTTACACCCAAGGGTGCTGAAAGAGTTGGCAGATGTGCTCGCCAAGCCGCTTTCCATGATTTACCTGAAATCATGGCTAACTGGGGAGGTGCCATTGGACTGGAGGGTGGCAAATGTGACACCCATCTACAAGAGAGGCAGAAAGGAGGATCCAGGAAACTATAGACCTGTCAGTCTGACCTCGGTACCGGAGAAGGTCATGGAGCAGATCATCCTGAGTGCCACTGAAAGTCATATAATGGACAACCAGGGGATCAGGCCTAGTCAGCATGGGTTTATGAAAGGCAGGTCCTGCCTGACAAACCTGATCTCCTTCTATGACAAGATGACCCGACTGTTGGACGAGGGAAAGGCTGTGGATATTATCTACCTGGATTTTCGAAAAGCATTTGACAAACTTCCCCATAGGATTCTCATAGAAAAACTGGCTGCCCATGGCCTGGATGAGCGTACGGTCTCCTGGATCAAGCACTGGCTGGATGGACGGTCCCAGAGAGTGATGGTCAATGGAGTTAAATCCAGCTGGCGGCCGGTCACAAGTGGTGTTCCTCAGGGCTCGTTGTTGGGACCATTTCTGTTCAACATCTTTATTGATGATCTTGATAAGGACGTAGAGTGTATCATCAGTAAGTTCACAAATGACACCAAGTTAAGCAGGAGTGTTGATCTGCACGAGGATAGGGAGGCTCTACAGAGAGACTTGGATAGATTGGATTGGTGGGCCAACGTTAACGGGATGAGCTTCAACAAGGCCAAGTGCCAAGTCCTGCACTTGGGCCACAACAACCCCATGCATCACTACAGGCTTGGGGAGGTGTGGCTGGAGAGCTGTCTGGAAGAAAAGGATCTGGGGGTTCTAATTGACAAGCACCTGAACGTGAGCCAGCAGTGTGCCCAGGTGGCCAAGAAAGCCAACAGCATCCTGGCTTGTATTAGAAATAGTGTGACCAGCAGAAGTAGGGAGGTGATAGTCCCCCTGTACTCTGCACTGGTGAGGCCACACCTGGAGTATTGTGTCCAGTTTCGGGCACCTCAATACGAGAGAGATATCGGGGTGCTGGAGTGAGTGCAGAGGAGGGCAACGAAGCTGGTGAAGGACCTGAAGAATAAATCCTACGAGGAGCAATTGAAGGGGCTGGGACTGTTTAGTTTGAGGAGGAGAAGGCTAAGGGGAGACCTCATCACTCTCTACAACTATCTGAAAGGACATTGTAGAGAGGTTGGTGCTGGTCTCTTCTCACAGGTAATTAGTGACAGAACAAGAGGAAATGTCTTTAAACTGCAACAGGGGAGGTTTAGACTGGACGTTAGGAAAAAATTTTTCACAGAAAGAGTGGTCAGACAGTGGAATAGGCTGCCCAGGGAGGTGGTGGAGTCACCATCCCTGGATGTGTTTAAGGGTCGTTTGGATGAGATGTTGGGGGATATGGTGTAGGGGAGAACTTTGCAGAGTAGGGCTGAAGGTTGGACTTGATGATCCCAAGGGTATTTTCCAACCTGAGTGATTCTGTGATTTGCACTGGGTTTTTTATACTTGTAGATTCTGTTATAACTAGTATATTTTCTAAAACTGGTTTTATTTGAATACATCTTCAGAAGATTGGTGTTCGAGAATTTGCAGATGTGTCAGTCAGTGGAGGTGGATATGTGGTTAGTACAGCCTTAACCAGGAAGTGGTTAAGATGTTTGCCTTGCACAGTCCTTTTTATGTTATCAGATCTCAGCCAGTTCCAGAATGGAGACTCAAAGATACTCCACAGAGGACAGTTATTGAAATCGCCTACCCCCGGGTAAAGTTTCTACTTAACTTCATCAGTTAATTGTTGACTGATGCATAAAAGCTTATGTTCCCTTAGAGTCTGATCTAACTGTGTGTGCATTAAAGTCTATTGGGATAGCTGGAAATGAATTATGTACTCAGCATTTGAATGTGTAAGAGAGACCATCGTTTAATGGTAACTTGATAGAAAGGAACTAATGTTAGAGTCCCCACTATGCTTAGTTAGAGAAACAAATTACAGGTTTTCAGAATTTTGTCTCATTCTTGGGCATCTGTCTGTTTAGTGGCACTTAGCAAGCTTCACAAACCAATTGTATCACCTTTTGGGGAGTTAAATAGATTTTGTTGCAGTTTTTTTTCCTTCATGTAGGTATGTATGAACTATCTGGGACAAGTTGCTGCAGATGTGACTTAAATATATTTCTTAATCTTAAAATTTACTCAGCTGAAGCTCTGGGGTTTGTTATAATTGAACAATGATCTCGCCTGAGAAATTTTAGAGTGATCTTATGCCTTTTAAACAAATTCCAGAGATATTACTTTTTTGAACTGATGATGTTGAGCATCTGAAATTAGAACTTGGACCTTTATGTATATCTACTATAAGACCCTTCCAATTCCTGTGTTTGCCTCTTAATTTTCATTTCACAGAATCACAGAATTGTTGAGGTTGGAAAAGACCTTGAAGATTACCTAGTCCAACCATTAACCTAACATTGACAGTTCCCAACTACATCATATCCCTAAGTGCTATGTCAACCCTACTCTTAAACACCTCCAGGGATGGGGACTCCACCACCTCCCTGGGCAGCCCATTCCAATGCCTAACAACCCCTTCTGGAAAGAAATACTTCCTAATATCCAGTCTAAACCTTCCCTGGCACAACTTGAGGCCATTTCCTCTTGTCCTAACGCTTGTTACTTGGTTAAAGAGACTCATCCCCAGCTCTCTGCAACCTCCTTTCAGGTAGCTGTAGAGGGCGATGAGGTCTCCCCTCAGCCTCCTCTTCTCCAGACTAAACAACCCCAGTTCCCTCAGCCGCTCCTCATAAGACCTGTGCTCCAGACCCTTCACCAGCTTCGTTGCCCTTCTCTGGACACGCTCGAGTAATTCAATGTCCTT
Source organism: Strix uralensis (assembly GCF_047716275.1). Lineage (NCBI taxonomy): Eukaryota > Metazoa > Chordata > Aves > Strigiformes > Strigidae > Strix > Strix uralensis. The sequence continues at coordinate 17,311,004 of NC_133978.1, read as the reverse complement.
TTTATAGTGAGGGGCCCAAAACTGAACACAGTCATCGAGGTGCGGCCTCACCAGTGCCGAGTACAGGGGTAAGATCCCTTCCCTGTCCCTGCTGGCCATGCTATTTCTGATACAGGCCAGGATGCCATTGGTCTTCTTGGCCACCTGGGCACACTGCTGGCTCATGTTCAGCCGGCTGTCTATCAACACCCCGAGGTCCCTCTGTGACTGGCAGCTCTCCAGCCACTCCTCCCCAAGCCTGTAGCACTGATGGGGGTTGTTGTGGCCCAAGTGCAGCACCCGGCATTTGGCTTTATTGAAACTCCTACAGTTGGCCTTAGCCCATCGCTCCAGCCTGTCCAGATCTCTCTGCAGAGCCTCCCTACCCTTGAACCGATCAACACTCCCGCCCAACTTGGTGTCATCTGCAAATTTACTGAGGGTGCACTCTATCCCCTCATCTAGATCATCAATAAAGATGTTAAACAGGAGTGGCCCCAAAACCGAGCCCTGGGGGACACCACTCGTGACTGGCCACCAACTGGATTTAACTCCATTCACCACAACTCTTTGGGCCCGGCCATCCAGCCACTTTTTTACCCAGCGAAGCGTGTGCCCATCCAAGCCTCGAGCAGCCAGTTTCACCAGGGGAATGCTGTGGGAAATGGTGTCAAAGGCCTTGCTAAAGTCAAGGTAGACAACATCCACAGCCTTTCCCTCATCCAATAAGCAGGTCGCCCTGTTGTAGAAGGAGATCAGGTTTGTTAAGCAGGATCTGCCTTTCATAAACCCATGCCTACTGGGCCTGATCATCTGGTTGTCCCGCACGTGTTGTGTGATGGTACTCGGGATGAGCTGCTCCGTCAGCTTCCCAGGCACCGAAGTCAAGCTGACAGGCCTGTAATTTCCCGGATCATCCTTCCGACCCTTCTTATATATGGGCATCACATTGGCCAATTTCCAATCTGTCAGGACCTCCCCGGTCAGCCAGGACTGCTGGTAAATGATGGAAAGCGGCTTGGCGAGCACCCCAGCCAGCTCCTTCAGCACCCTCGGGTGTATCCCGTCCAGTCCCATAGACTTGTTTTCTCACTTGTTACCTGCAATTTTTGCTATGGGTTTTGTCATAAGTTGTCAATCTGGAGCTGAAGTCTGTCATTATTCTGTGAAATAAGGCCAAGATTCTGTTATAAACCAGCAAAAACATTGATGCAAGAGAAAACAGTTTAATGTTCATTGATTCATTTAAGAAATTCAGTTATTCAAAATGCAGAACCAAAATGAAATGGAATCTGGAGAACAAGCATGTAAGTTAAAGGATTGTTTTTGTGAATCAACCCCCTCTTTTAATGCCTGCTTGGTAGATATGTATGACCTATTTCCTATAGAGTATAATGCAACTTTTTAAAAGATATCACTAAACAAATTGGGATAGAAAATTTGTTTTAATATCACTGTTAGTGTTTCACTACAGAAAAATGCCATCCAGCATGTTTATGAGAAGATACTAAACATATTCATGTGATGTCAATTAATCTTTTGCTGAGGAAATCTTGTGATTGTGTACCCTGAGGTGTAAATTACAAGAGTTACTCAAGTGGTATATGTGGTTAAGAGTGTTAACAAAGTGGGCCTTCAGGGCAAGTACAGCTGATGCAGCAAACTACAATTACCAGTTGCAAAGATCTATGCTCTGTCTTTGTGGATGATTTGTCCTTCTTCCATTCCTCCCCTCCTGCCCTTTCAAAATAGGTAAGCAGGACCACAGTGTCTTTTCATAATAGCTCAAGAATTTTTCTTACTATTCACCTTTAGTTTGAATTGAAAATTATAGCAAAATGTTAGACACTCTCATATAAAGAAGAGCCGTGAGGCCAATCCAGTGGATGATAAAGTACATAGAAGTACTCCTGATGACCTCCGTACATCTGGATTTGGATCTGTGTCTATTTGCTTCCCAAAACCTTTTTCTTGTGTTTTCTGTCATCATAAATATATCATTTTGCTGCATTGTTTTGTGGGTATACACTCACATTCATTTCTAATGCTTTTTTTTTTCCTTTTCTTTTTTTTTTTTTTTTTTTTCATAAGCTTCAGTCCACAAAGTTAAAGCACTATATTTTTGCCTGTGCTATTTGGCCATTTTGTATTCAAGTATTTCACACCAGGATCTTGATATCTTTTGGGCATTAGCAATAAAGGCAAAACAAAATGCTTCACATGAGTGTTAGCCAAGAGATGAGAGAGGATTTGCATTGCCATGTGACTTATGACTATAAAAAAGTGGGGTTTGAGAAGTTTTAAAAGGTCTATGAGAGACACTTCTGGGAGAACAAGAGTTGCATCTTCTAAGAACATCAGGCATTTACCATAAGAAGCAGAACAATACCAACACATCTGAGGTTCATGAACTAAAGTATGCATTCTTTTTTGAAAATGTGACCCATCTGGTGCATGGTTAAACTGTTTAATTGGTTTGGTTTGAATTTGATTTACATGGACTATATGTTCTGTTAAAAAAAACAAAACAAACACAAAAAACCTGTGTGGCTGAACAGAGAGAGAGGAAAGCTCTTTGTTTACATTCCATAGTGCTGCACTCATTGTTGGTTAGTTGGAATCCTCTGGAGGTAGTGAGAGATCGGTTCTTGCTTGAAAACAACTGAGCTTGGTCATCAGACAATCCACCTAAGCATAAGCTGAAGCCTGCTTAAGGAGCAAAAAAACCAGAAATCAGGGAGTTTGCAGCAGGAATAAAAGCATGGGAGTCTGTTGGAAGGAACAAGGAACAGACAAAAAGCCAGCCTTCATAAATGATAGAAAGAAAGAAAGAAGCTTATTCTGAGAGAGGAAATTGTTTAGGCTAGAGAACCATTGATGCTGCTGGTCTTAAGAATAAGAGAGAGACCTCACTCTACAGAGACAATGTGGGTCCAGGATAAAGGAATCAAGATCCATTGAGCTGGAGGTGGGGCAATTTATTTAACATTGAATTAAGATGATACTTTTGAATGCCATGTATTCTCTGTCTAAGATAGTTATGGTATAATGACTCATTGACAGGCTTATGGTATTTATATGTTGAATTATGCAAGGCTATTGAGCAGCCAGCAGGAAAAACTTGGCAATCGGTTTAGATAGTTAACCCTGCAAAAGCAGTGGTTATCCCATTCATAAATGTAGGCTGTTAAAGAGAAATTGTATTTGGTGAAAATTATCGTTATTGAACCATTTTCTCCAAACAGGTGGTCGTCTTCTGCCTTTTGAGTCCTTCTGGCAAGAAGGATGTCTGGGGTGGGAAATCTGTACCTTTGGGCAAGGAGGAGTGCCAAACTGATAATCTGTGAATCTTAACAACATGCACGTAATGTTTCTCTTCTGCCCTCCAAGGGCACTTTTCTCTGCACAGGATAAGCATGCTTCTCTCTCTCTTCTGCTGCATTATTTAGGTAGCTGCTGCAAGTACCACAGCTTTAGATGCACATGGAAACTGAGGCATCATTTACTGTAATGCTTAAAATTCTACAACCCTTAAGGCTTCTGTAACACAACTATAACAACTGAGTGAACTGTGGTCACCAGTCTAAGCCACTGGTCCCAAGTGTTTCAAGGGAAGACCTAAGGGACTAAACTCACTGAGCCTGCAAAATGTTCATCACTGGCATGTGAGGTTGTAAGCTTGATGTTCTGCCCAAGTGTTCAACTCAGTAGCAGTTCCACACCCATATTGAGAATGACAAGACAGGTGTGTTTAGAGAATTAATAGAAAAGGCCAGTGGTTCAAAGAACTGTTACTTTGACAAGTGTTGCACCTATCTTTTAACATCTAGATCAAGGTGGATAGACAGCCCACAGCTTTATATTATCAATTACTGCACAAAGGTGGTGTAGACTCCACCAATGTTTTCTGGTTTTACCATATGAAGCTACTGTGGTAATTGGTGTAATTGTCTGTAAAAGTGAAATTGTTGCAAGTGGCCACCATATGGATGTATGGTAGAGATTATGGAGTATAATGTGTGCATATATTATAATATTGGTTTACAGATGGTTATTCAATAACATTTCTTAATAAACAAAATATACTAAGACTTAAGAAGAGAAATATTCTTTATATGTTTTGGATTCTAGAGTTGTATGTTGGGCATCTCTAGTTTTTCACGTTTTTCTTTATTCTGTAAATCAGTAGTAGGTGTGTTTTGACAGCTGCATTTTCCTTACGTTCAGCTTCTTAGTTCTGAGTTGGTTCTGAGTAGGAAGAAGTTTTCCTTCTGAAATGATAACAAGGCCAGTTCTGACTGTCAGGAATCTCAATCTTTTGCTCATTTCACCTGGCATTACTAATTGATGGTCATCCTTCTTCAGAAAATTATTCATATCTGTCTTCCTTTGGGAAGTCTACTTTTATCCTCTACCAGATGTCAAATAAGCTTTTCTATTCCAATCTGAATATTTTCTGATGGTGCTGTTTTCCTCATGTGACCCTCTTGGTAGCTAACAACTTTTAACCCTGCTTGCCCTGAGACAAAATGAGTAGATGATGACTGAAAAATAAACTTCAGGAAAGTGATACTAGTTCTCTGCCCATTACTTTCATGCCTTGGTGAAGGCTGTACCTTTATTGGGGAAATGAGAACACTGAATTAAACATACTCAACATCTGTTTCTCAAGAGACACTTGAGCAGTGTGGAAGTAGTGCTTTTCCTCTGTGGTACTAGCAGGGTCTAATCCTGTGACTGTGTCTCTGTCAGTAGCAATTATCCAGCTTTTGATTTACCCATGCCAGGGACTTAAAGGAACGGGAAAATGAGTCTTTGAACTGACAGGCTAACTAGCTTTACAACATTGAAGACCAGAATTAATTCAACAGTTTTGAAATCTTTCCCTCTGTTCTGTTCTGTCTTCTGTTCCAGAGACGTTGTCTTCTCTCTCCCTCCCTCCCTCTTTCTCTCCTTCCCTCCCACCCTCTCCATACTCCCCTTCTCCCTCCGCCTCTCCCCCCCGCCCAATTTTAGATTAATTACTTGCATGAAAAAAGTCATTGGAAGTACACTTTGAACTGCATATTTTTTCTAGTTACTGAAGTAATGGTATAGTTAACATAGATACATTCCTCAGCTCGAGAGAGGGTTGCAGTTAGAACATTTTTTTTTTTCTTTTTTATTCAGGTGTAGCTGAAAGGGTTAACATGAACAGGTAACAATACCATTATTGAGATACCAAAAAAAAAGCCCACATAAATAATTTCTACAAAAGAAGTTATTTCCACATGGTTTGCAACTGCCTTCTATAATTTTTAGTATCTCGCTTTTGTCACTTGTCACAATTCAAAAGGCATTTCTTTACATTGAGAAGAACCTGAGAAGTATAAATTCATGAACATATCCTCATAATAGTGGTAAAAAATATTTTTTTCAAAATCTAGCAATCTAATTTTTGTTGTCTGAGGGGTTTTTTTTAGGAAAAAAATCTCCAAAACCAGACAAACCAGAACAAAAACCCCAAAAGACAAACAGCTTAGAAAACTTATTAAAAGAAGGTTTTGAGTATTCAGTGGCTGCTTCTCTAAAGACATCAATTGAATGTCAAGATATAAAGCACATCTGAGATCTCAGTTTAGGACTGTTAGACCATTAACAAAGAAACAATGATATCTTCCTGCAAAGGGGAATGTTCTGCAATAACATAGAAGTAGTAAAAAATAATCTGATGAATATAATAATTATAATGGCCTCAGTTGTAGGTGTATGATAAACAGAGTCTCAGAAAAGGAGTGCAAATTTTGAACAGTGGTTGAATTGGTGAGAGTACTTTATGAAGGTCTGGGGCAGGTGAGGCTTGTAAAACCCTGAATTCACTGCAGTGAGATATCAATTAGACAGACGGGATTAAGTAGGAAAGGATGTAAACTCTGCTTGATTTGGATCTTGGGAGCTGTGATCACTAGGGTGGTGGTTAATTTCATTAAGTTACTCTCCTAGACATGTTCCCATGAAGACTACTGAATGTTTCTGTTTGAAAGCTTGACTTGGTTGCTGGAATTTAACTTTTGATCCCTGTCAAAGTGGTCTAATAGGAAACAACTGCTGTGTAAAGTGAAAGGTTATCTTGTTGTCACCTTGATTGTCACATAGCTTTTATATCTCCTGCAAATAACTTGTCTTCCAGGACCATTTTGTTGTGCTGAATCATTTGTTCATTGCTGTCACAGAGAACTGAGTTTTACATTCTGGTTTTCCAGCACTATCAGCAGAATACTGACAGGGTCTGTGCCTCTGTAGTTTGTGAGGTTCATTACGCATAACTAAAATGACCTAAAGAAACTACTCTTAACATTAAAGAAAAACAAAGACTAGGAAAGACTTCTAAAGCCACCTTCCCCTTCCCTATGGTGGAGGCATACTGGTAACTCAAACTTGTAGATACAGACCTGTTGTGAATTTCAATATGAAAAATGTTTTGGATCTCTTAAAGATGGACACTAGCCTGGAAATTCAGTAAGGACTCAATACTCCTGCTTCTGATCATACTTGAAGGTCAGAATAGTCAGCAATGAATATTTTTGTTTTAATAGTTAGTTGAAATGCTTTCAAGCACACATTAGGTCCTTCTGTCATTCAGTTCCAGCCTCGGGGTTTTATTGTCTTACTCTTCACTGTTCAAAATCTTTTTAAGAAAGCAACTTTCCTCATATCACAATAACAATATAAGCTATTTTTTAAAAGAGAAGTAATGCACCTTTGAGTTGGATTACTGTCACAATAACCTTTAAGTCATGGGGTATTAACGTGGATAGTTATTTATGCTTTTGTGCAGCCAAAGAAACACAGCCCCTAATGGACTGGTGTAATGATGCTCAGCCCACAATGTCACACAGTCGACAGGCAATTTTATTTAATTATAACATGGTACTTGCATATTAAAAAAAAAAAAAAAAAAGGACCACTGTTTTTGTGTGGGAACTGTAACTGGAAAACATTTCCATAATGAAAACTAAAGGAAAACACTCTAATCACAAATAATGGAGTGTAATTTTTGCTTGTTTGTTTTTCAATGTGACACATCCTTTGTGAGTATTTATAAATTATTCTAGGTGTTGATTTTATAACCTTTAACTGCAGAATCATCCTATGTTGAATGTAGTAAGTATTAAATCCTTTCTGCCCCTTTCTTGTTAAGAATGTCACGGATGAGGTAATAAATCAGGCCAGTTTGTACCATTGTGTATGAAAATTGTATAATGGGTTCTTTGAGTTAGTGAAATCAAATAGCTCTATTCTTATACCTATCATTATATTGTTTGTTTATCATCAATTCAAAACAGAATTTTTAGTATAAAATGTAATAGGTTATCCTTTAGAAGTGCAGAAACAGAATCAAACACGCTTCATAAATCCGGACCTTTCGAAAAGGGGAAGTCAACAGCATGGGTATTGTGGAGGCTATTGCCTCTGTCTATTTTTTGTAATGATGAGTTGCAGTGTTTCTATTTCAGTTCTTTGCCAAGATTTGTGAATTTTATGTTAAGCTTTTTCCTTGTTCTTTTTGGTGCTCTTTGGGATTTTTTGTTGTTGTTTTGTTTTATTGTTTTTTTTTTTTTTAATACCCTGCTTAAGTAAAGCTTCATTTCCCTAGCATTTGGGAGGGAACTTTTCTGTAAAAGTATTGGCAGCTAAGCTTGGATCTTTTTTAAACTAAGACAGACAAAATCTTGAAAATAAAAACATATGTTTCTTTTTTGTAAAGGAAAAAATACCAAACCCAAAACCTTGTCTTGATATTATGCTGTATATTTAATGAATTATTAACCTCCAACACTATAGTGCCTGCTTCAGCGCTGTTAAATTTTATCATGTTAATCTTTTGCTGTGTATGTGAATATGCTAAATTCCATATAACATTTCAGAGACGGGAAAAAACTTACAAAACAGAAACAAGTATATTTTATGAAAATCATATTTCCACAGCAAATAATTTGATCGCTTCTTTATTGGTTTGTTTTTCATAGCTCCCACAGGCACTGGTGTATAGTGTAAACATCCACCTTGTAAATATGTAGGCTATTTTTAGCTGATTTTGTATTTGTAGGAAATGAAGGTCTGAAGCTGAGAAATAGCATCCCTATTTTCTCTTATCATTTACAATTATTTCCTCTCAATGTACTTTTCTCCTTTCCTATCCTTTAAATATTCTTTTAAGTCATCTTGATTAAACTGATTGAAAATGAGGATTAATGCAGGAGTGTTCTGCGTTAATTAATTAATTAAACAAACTTTGGTTTACTGTTACTGTATACTAACTTATGAGATCACAAAGAAGGCGAAAGACCTTACAGAATAGAAGCAAACATGTGAAAAGCATAATATCAGAGCAAGTAATTTAAGTAATTTAAATTAATTAATTTTATTGTTGGTTTTGGTGGGGTTTTTTTACATAACACTTCTCTTAGTAGTGTGGTTTTATTTCCTTTTTATCAATTTTCCTGTTTAGAAATGTGTTTGATTATATGAGGAAAGAATTAAATGGTAAGTACAGGTTTTTTAGAAGATGGCTTTTTATTAAGAAAAGAAACCTAGCTTGTGGGTGAAAAATCACTCAAAAACTATAGCTAAGCCCACTTACTGACTTTTTAATCCTTACCTGAAGCTTATATCAAGGGTTTAGACTTATGAGACAACTGTTAGTGGTGTGAAATCTGGAAAATGAGAAGTGTATCAATTGACTATTTAATGACACGTGAAAAAGAATACTTTTCTGAATACCGAAGTTCTTCAGATCCATGTGAAGTCTTTGGATAGTAGTAATAGACGATGGCTGTAACCTTTAATACCTAAGGGAAAATAATTCACTTTGTCAGATAATTATGCTAAGAATATCATGTCATATTTTCTTAAAACTAATTGCAAACAGTGATACAACTTTTTGATGACGGAAAATGAAATCTGTCCTCCTTTCTAAGTCATTATCATTTAGAAGTGTAAGTATTATCATCTGAAGAGATATATGTGTAGTATTGTTAGGACACAGGTGTCTGGGTTTTGGATTTGGAGCAGAGGATCCTTATTACATAATGCTAGATTTACACAGTGAAGTGCACTGAGAGTTGTTCATTGTGAATGTTGAAGAAAGGCTTTGAAATGTGATTTATCAGTCCATCCCATGTTTTATATGAAGTGCAACACACATGTCATACAATGACATGTGCAAGCCACTCAATAGTCTTATGTCCGGTCCAAAAAAGTGAAGCAGCTGTAGTTTTGCATTCATGTTATACCTTTTGGCTGTGCATATCAAGGTACTGATTATCAGTGTTGTTTTTGACTTTTGCAAGATATCAGTGTTATAGTATGTAACTTCTTTTAATCTAAGAAATTTTATATACTAAAATATCTTTTAGGTGATGAAATTAAGTACTTGATGTTTGTGCGATATGAGAAACAGTTTCTTTCAATTTTTTCCTCCTTGTGTGCATCACATCTTGTGACCACTTTATAATTATACAGCCACATTCTTCTTGTCTTGCTAGGTCTAAGCATGAGGCATTTGGAGATAAGAAGTAAATAGAATAGATTGCTACAGAACCAAGGAGACTGTCATCTTGTATTTCAGGTATTAACCTGAGAGAAAAGGTTTATACTCTGTGCTTTGCTGTTAGATTTGCTAATATTGCTGTCATGTGAAAAGTAGTTGTACAAAGGAGGTTTCAATTACACTTGCACAACACAACATTAATCCTGGCATTTCTAATTGCTGAGGGGTTTTTTTAACATTGTTTTTTCAGCCTCTTTTAGAATGTCTCTTTATGTGCACTCTATCTTTATATGTATTATCTAGATGGATGGATACAGGTAAAATTAATGAACACAACTGTAAACAGTAATAATTCACTTTGATGACAGTTTTAGCAGGGTATAATTCAAATTCTTTTTCCACCTCAAGCAATTCTTCAAAACTGAGGGCTAATGTTTTCTCTGAAAACAAAGTCTTCAATAACCATCACAAGATCTTAGAGAAAATCGCATGGGATATTGCTGGAGGGCAGGAATGAAATGCAAACATGACACCAATGTATGACATGTAACAGAACTGTAGAATAAATAAAAGAATCAAAACAAGGTCTCTGTCTTGGGAATAATTATTAAATAATTTTTGATAGGATGAGAAAGGTGAGTGATTGTTAATGTGATGCTGAACAAATATGAAGCAAAATAAAGTACCTAAAAGAGCTTGTGAGCTAAACAGACATATGATGAAAGAAAAATTGAATTTGAGGCTCTGTTTGAGGAGTTTTTCAGCTCTTATATATGTACTTCCAAGGGTGTTGGAGGTCCAACATCATAGTGCATAAGAAACATTCTCAGATTTCTTGGTGAAAAGATTTATATGTGTGCAAAGGTTTATTTATTTTGATTTATTATTTGTTTTATTTAGATAATGGTGACCGCTTAACACTCTTTCCTTGCTCTAGTCCTATACACAGTATTTAATTTCTATTAGTACATAGTATAATCCAACTAACTGTCTTACTATTATGATATTGATGATTCTGCTGTGATATCTGCAGCACTTGAGTCTTGAGAGTAAGGGGTGACTGAACCAAACTAATATATAATGTATGCTATTGTGCTTGGTAAGCATATTGGACAAAGTATGCCTAACTGGAAAAAAGTAGTTTTGGATATTTTTTTTTCTGTTTTTCAAATCCATTGCTCAGAACTATTGAAATATACTATTTCAACCTGTTATTATGTTTCTCTGAGCTTATTTGAGAGCCTGCAGTATATGTAACTTTCTAGCAGAAAAAAACCCCAAACAAAACAGTGGTTTTGCTTTTTGATAACTTTTTATCATGCAGTTTAATTTTGCTAATTCTGAACTCTTCCTTTAATTCTTCATGTCACTAAGTTATGAGATGTTCCAGAGCCAAGCCATCTGGCTTCTATAAAAGCCACGGAAAGATCAAGGACATCTCCAACTGTTTTTATTGACCAGAGTGCCTCGTGAGCCTTTAATGGGAATAGTGGGGGTGGGCAGAAAGTTTGGTTTTCATAGCTTAAAGTGCTCTTATTGATGGGCCTCAGAAGTGAAGTCAGCTTTCTACACTGTGTTTCATAAACCTTTTATGACTACAAGAGTGTAAACAAGGTAAAGGTCCACTGTGTTTCACACTGAATAGAAAGGATATTCTGAAAATTTGATACACATTTCTTTACTTAAAGTTCTTCATGAGCTCCATATGATATTTGTACTACAGGCACTTTGAATTGAAATGTCCCAGTCTTTAATGACTTGAAAGAAACAAAAAATCTATCTAGGAGTTGAAAAAACAATGATGGTTAGCTAAGACTTTTTTTCATGTGTTTATACCTGTGTCCGTCACGGTAAATTTAGGTAGAAAGTGCTCCTTGTGTTTATAAAAGATAAAGCCTGTGAAGAAGTTTTAGCAGTCTGGGGAACTGTGCAGTCACTGCCAGTATTGCTGCATTTAAAATCATTGGGTTATTACAAGTCCATTATAAGTGGCTAAATTAGCTTACTCTCTAGTCTCAATTTTAGTCTCAATATCATTTAGCAGAGAAGAGTTGCGATATTGATGTCTGTTCTTGACAGCATTTTGCAACTGTGTTGAAAGTTTTTATTTGTGAATTGGAAAATGGCTTTTAATGTTATAGCAGAAAAAAACCCCCCACTATAGGTGGAAGAATAGAAATAGTAAAGCTCTTTATCTTTGTTACTTTTTGCAAGGTGCCCAAGACAGTGATCTCATATTTAGGAGCTTCTTTGTCTTTTAACTAGATGACAGCTTGTTCCCTTGTGTAAATGACTTATAAAAGTATAGTTATAAATCAGGGCTCAATAGAAAGATCACAAATATAAATCTTCAGTTGTTTCATTCATAATTTGAGCCCCGTGCTTTCGTACTTCTTTGAAATGTCTGTATGTCCTGTCTGCCCTATGACATCTTGATGCGGCTGATAAATATATAGAGCTTTATGTCCCTGACTGTCTAGAAGCCAGGGCATGGCCTAATGTCAGGCGCTTTCAAGGCTTGATTGCAGAAGATATACCTTAAATGATTTTAAGACCTGTTTATTATTGACTTGATCCATATATTTCTGTTTGTTTTGCTTCAGGTGGTTTTGGAAGGATGCAGAGGTTAAAAAAACAATTAAAGTATCATTAGAATCCATGAGATACAATTCAGGAAGATACAGCCAAATATGTTAGTCTCCTAGAAACCTGAAACTGCAGCATTTTTAAGCAAGTGTAAGAACAAATTCCGGCCTGCTGAAATCAGTTACAACTATTAATTTAACAAAATAAACTACATCTTCCAGATGAGATGGTGGGCCAGTGCCTCTGACAATGTGAATGAAGCATGTGTGCACATTTCAGTAGTAACCTCCAAGCATTAACATAATGGCAAGCCTTCACAGGGAGCGCATTAGAACAGCTGGAGAGTTCCAGAAATGTCTTCATTACACCAACAGATTACTTCAGCTGTTGTGCCCTGGTCAAAACTTGATCCAGAATTCTCTGGATTCAGGTAGATTTGGCATCAGTTTCCAACTCCAGGATTATGTGTAGAACAAATAGTGCCAATTTCTTCCAAGTTCTGTATGCTTCAATGCAGTACCTGCCCTGAACAAGAGTAAGACACAAGTATTTTTTTTTTTTTTTTCTAGAAGTAGTTTTGTACAGATGTTGAGTGAGGGAGTAGAACAATGAGACAGCAAATAGATTCACACTGGTACTCCGATTACCACAGCAACAGAATAAATTGCATAAGAGCAAGAGTTCATCCATTTTACTATTAGATAAATTCAGAGCATTTTATTTCTGCAGCATAACCATCTATTCTGCATTACAGACTAATAGAGAAAATCAAAGTATGAATACACTGATACATGCAGTACATGAATAAAGCATAATAGGAAAACACAACAGATAGAAAAGAGTGGGCAGATTTTACCACCCACCACCCAGAACTATGAATCTGTCTGACATCATCAGTGGTTAAAAAAGAGACAGATCTCTGCTTTGGTTTAATTACACATAATTTGGCTGACAGTTGAAATACAAACCTAAACAGTCAGTCAGCTAGAGATACAAAAAATTAAGTATTTCACGCAGGGTCCAACCCCTTCAATCTTTATTAATAACTTAATTACATTAATTACACCATGGTTTAAAGTATTGCTAGTACAACAGGGGGAAAAATTATAGACTCCCCTAAGTAATGAGCTGCATAGCAATTCTGTTAGAATTAAGACTATTAGCAAAACGTAAAGTAGCAGTAATTTGTAAACATATACTCCACAGTTTATAATTCCTGTTGTTCCACCCCATAATTCTTTTCTTTAACAAACTCCAGCAGAGATCAGTTTTGGAGGTCAATCCAAATGTGCCAGAAACATTATGAATAGAAGACTGTTCTCAGACTGCGTGGATATCTGAATAACTTGGTATTTCCACTATGCTTTCACTCCTTTGGGTTTGTTGCTGTTGTAATTTAGAGGGCTTTTTTGGCCCTATCTTCAGCAACCATTTGTAGCACTAAAATAACCTGAATTTTCCTTATTCTGTTCCATTCTGTGATACAACACAACTATCTTGCATCATCTAAAGATAGTATGGGAGATCTGTGTAGTGGGTCAGGTTTACTGGCCTTTAGTCTCGTCTAGGTAATGCTCCTCTTGAACAGTATAAATGTATGGGCAGTTCTTCAGAGAAGTTATGTCCATTCTAACCTGTTGGACCAAGCAAGACTATATAAAATAGAAATTTGCCAGTAAACTTTATGAGAGTTAAGAATTATAAGCACTCTTTTATGGTAGTTAGGTACATCTACATTGTACCTTCTGATGGAAGCAGGCTGAGTATAACCATATAGCCTATAATAATAATGATTAAGAGATATTTATAAATATAACTTCTCTATTTCACCTATATTACAGTACACATCTGACAATGCTGAATTGTAAGGGTGTTTTCTTTCTTTGTCGTTAATTGAAGAACTTATTTGAATCCTTGAAATAAAATTAGAGTATGTTTAGTTTAAGTAGGAAAAGTAATTATATCTAAGTTGTAAACTGCTTAAAATCAAAGTGATGGCACCTCCTTAATGGCTGAGTTATAGTTGGGATATTTGGTTAAACATCTGTCGTGGTTTGAGCTCAGAGGGCAACAGAGCGCCACACAGCCGCTCACTCCTCCCCTTCCCCCCCGGGGTTGAGAAGGGAAAAATAAAGTAAAAGGCTCTGGAATAAAGATAAGGACAGCGAGGGATGATTCACCCATTACGGTCATGGGCCAAACACAGACTCATTAGGGGAAGAAAAAAAGAACATAAATTTAATACAGACACTAACAACAACACGTAACAGACAGAGTAGTACCATGAGAAACATTACCACATCTTGAAAATACCTTCCCCCACCTCTCCCTTTTTCCCAGGCTCAGCTTTGCTCCCAGTATCTCTACCTCCTTCCTGCACAGTGGCGCAGGGGGCAGGGAATGGAGGGTGCAGTCAGTCCTACCACTTCTTCTACCTTGGAGGGGGGAACTTCTGGTATTCCTCCCTGTCTCCGGCGTGGCTCCCCTCTCAACGGAGATAGTCCTCCACAAACTCTGTCCGACATGAGTCCCTCTCACAGGCTGCAGCATTTCCCTAGCTGCTCTGGAGTGGGTCACGCCCATATGTTGCAGTCCTTCCGGTGCTGAACTACAACAGCAGGGGCTTCCTCTCCCTACAGAGTCCTGGCCTCCTTTGGATACAATCACCTGCTCCAATGTGGGGTCCTATACAAACTGCAGGTCAGCATCTGCTCCACTGTAGGCCTCCATGGGTGGCAGGGTGGGGCGGCCCTGCCATCTCACCATGGGCTGCAGGGGGCTCTGCACTGGCACACCTCCCCCACTTCTCTTTTCTTCTTGCAACTCCTCCTCATCACTCCAACTGCTCCTCGCAGGTTCCCCTTCTTAAATACATTATCGCAGAGGGGCAGCTAACTGACTCAGCCTTGGTGCAAAGGTGGGTCCAACTTGGAGCTGGGGGAGCTTCAGGAAGCTTCTCACAGGGGCCACTGCTGTAGCCCCCTCCCCTGCTACCAAAAGCCCCTGCCACTCACTCAAATCCAGGACAGCATCTTTTCTAATCAAATTAGAATTTGCTTCTTAAGTCAGGTTTCTAACTTTAAAACGTCTTTAAAGGTTCTTTCTTTGAGACATTACCTTTGGAAAGAAAGCTGATATCCCTTTCAAGTGATTCTTTTACAGTGAATTATTCTGATGACTTCAAATACACATTCCTGTAAGAATATTCCTGTAAACTTTTGTAAATTATTTCAAGATGTAAAATTATTGAAATTATTTCTATTGCCTCCAGAATAAGGTTTTCCCTTATTAAAATTTAGAACCAAGTGTTATTCACAGGGGGAATATTAGTATACCTCTTGGCTAGAACTGACAGGGACAATTTGAGGGATCCTGCTAACTGTAACATTTTAAAACGCAGAGATACAACAAAATGGAAAGGTTTTTAAAGCATTCATATTTGGACTTGCTTGAGTAGTCAGTCAAAGTTAAGGAGTCAGTTGCATTTGCAGTTTGTCAAGGAATTTCATGCTTTGTCATTCCATGCTACTTCGCTGAGTGTGTTAGGGTGTCTGCCTTGGAGACATCGATAACTAAATCACCTAAGTGCCTGCCTGAAGTGTTTGACTACTGTTCTACTTACCATCTGAAGAAGCTGAATAGCTCTATGGTATATGCTGCATGAGCTACAGAAAGGTGCTTTTCTTATTCTTGCCATGATAAATTATGGAAGTGTCCACTGTAGTCACTTTATTACCATTCTTTCTTTTACTATAGGCACCTGTCATCTGCCTTTATCATTCAGATCAGTGATTTGATGCTTAGTCTTTGAAGATTCCCCAGATGTGTTATTTTTATATTCTTTAATACTTCTGAACTTTTGAATACCTAGTTAAAAAGTTGTCAACATTGATAGATATCTACACAGATGTCTCCATATTGTCACAATGGTGATTCTGCATACCTTCAAAATTACAATGAAAATATTTTTCATGGTAGAACTGTTAGATTAAAACATGCTATCAAAGGTTTCATGTTTGGTATGGAAGAAGTCAAAGGCACGCTACATAGACTGCTTATTTGTCTAGGAGTAATTTAATGGTGATGGCAAGAAATAAAGATACGTTCTTTGCTTATTTGTACCCTAAGACTCTAGAACTCATTTTCCTAGATTTTAATTCAAGTACTCTTTATAAATTTATTTTTATATTGAAAAATGCAAAGATTATGACATTGAAAAGAAAAAGGAAAAAAGGAAAGCCTGTTACTTTTAAAATTAACTTTCCTGAAAAGGAAAACTATTGTTTGTTTAGCTTTGTTATTGTTCCCATTGGAAATCTTGAACTAACACAACTGTATGAACTAGAAAGTGTGAATATGGTCCTGAATAGTGCAGCATTTCCTTTATACTGCTTTTATTGAACCCTGATAAAATACAAATGCAATTTTTATTTTTTGTTTGATTTTAGAATATTTTTTCTTAGCCTTCTGTAGCCTCAATCCTGGAAATGTATATGTGTGAATACAGTTGTGTGATTTGTTAACTGTTCTGCCTAATGAATGATGCTACAATACATACTGTAGGATACTTCTATAGGAAGTATCTTTTCTATTCCTTTCATGATAGATTCCTAAAATTCACTTAAGTTACTTTAGTATTGTTTTTGTGACATGGTAAAAGAGAAAAACTCTGGGAAACTTGCATTTTGAGGCTGCCAGTTTTAATTGAAAACTGCTATCTTTTTGTAGAAATTTAATGCCCAGTTTAGAACTCCAGGCATAGAATTCCTGAAGGCAGTCCTTTATGCAGTGCTTTTTGCACTTTATTTCTTTTAATCAATGGGTACAAATTTACTGTTTCCTTAAGAGGATTGCATGAGAACAATTTATACTGAATTATGAGACACAACACATGTATAAGTTGTTCTGTGATGATTTTCATTCCTTTTTGTAAGATTGTCTTGATGATGTAATGATACGGAAAAGTAAATATAGGCTAATAAATGTAAAATATAGCTGGACATAACTTTTTTATTAAAGAATGTTGAGTTTCTTTTAGTTGAGTTTTATTTTGCTGCAAAGGCATCTAATTTTGAACTTTGTAAGACATTCAAAATGTAGTCAGGCCACTGTTTTGTGTTTTAATGGATTTGTGAATCTAGATTAATTACACCAGAGAGTAACAGTCACTATATAAATCTGTATTATGGCTGGCTGTTAAAGAAAAGCAGTGGGAAAATAGTATATTGAGAAAGTATCATGACGGTATTTGCTTCCTCAGTTTCTTAACTTGCTCTTTCACTGAACCTGTTGGGTATTTTTCTCTAACACTGATGAATATTGGAGCAGTGTATGTTCAGGTGTATCCATGGTTGGATCAGAGCTGTTTGTCCAGCCCTGAAAAAGCACCTGTATTTGAAGTGGATTCTGCTATTGTAATATTTGGTGAATAGGATTTCACTGGGAACTGATCTGTGCACAGTGAGAAATAGGTCCTTTTGCACACTATTTGTAATGGAGTGGAAAATTACATTTGCCATTGCAAGAACAGCCCCATTAGTGGGAAAGCAGATTCTCTTGCAGAGAGCTGGAATACACCTCAGGCAGTGTCAGGGTGACAGTCCAAATAATGGGAGTTTGGAATGAACTGGGAGATACTAAAATGAAAAAATGCTTCTCTTCATACATTGTGGTTCCTTCATAAACTTATTGCTACATAAGGAACAGTTTGATTTAAACCAGCATGAAACTAAAAAACCCCACACATTTGAACAACTTTTTATAACTTGTTTTGAGGATGAAGACTACTGTTTTGAAAAGGACATGCAGTTATTTTATTCCTAGACCATCATCTAAACCAGTGTGAAGCTACTAATGTAAACAGGAATGCTGAAGTGTTTTGTTAGAGTTTTTTTTTGGTTTTCTTTTTAAATAGCATGGCAAGTGCTGTCAATTCTATCTCAACCATATGGATACTTTAGGAATTGAGTGAAAGATTTTCTGTGCAAGTGCAAGCATCTAAGACATGATGCAGCCATCCCTGACTTGCCCTTTCTAACACCTTGTCTTCTCAGTGAAACCATTTTAATCTTACTCCACCAATGAATGATTAACTTCTGAGTAGGTATAGAAAAGGAATGGTGTCAGTTGTATTTTAAAGTACTTACAAGTCACTGACAATGAAGGTAAATTGCAGATGCTGACAGTCCAAAGAGCAAAAATAATTTCTATTCCCTTGATGCTTAAAAAAAAAAAAATTAAAGAAAAATGAGAGCTCTAGATGACCAAAGTATGTAATATTAAGAACACTGGGGACTGCAATTCACTTCACTTCTGTAAATGTATTAGAGGGCTAGAAGTAGTTCTGGTAGAGCTCTAGACTGCACTCTAAAATGACAGTCAAACTTGAATTTATTTAAAATCTACCATTTTCTTAATGAAGTTGTACCCTTGCTGACTGAAAAAAGAAGGATTATATGCCAGAATTATTAATTTTTTTTTGACTGAACTGTTGTAACTGACAACTGCAAAGTCCACTAGAAACAGTTGTGAGGTAGCAATGTAGAGAAACAGTAGTTCTATCACACAGAACAGGAGTTTAGAGAGAATTAAAAGGTCTTCGGTTTCATTGTCATTCTTCTGTCAGAGTTACCCACTGACTTTATAGTCATTAACTTCTCTAGGAGCTGATCTAAATGGTAAAATTTGGATCGACATTTGAATGAAATATTTGCTCTCAAAAACTGCTGCAAATAATTAAGCATATGAGCCTCAGTGATTCACAGATCCCAGGTCATTTAGACTAAAATATTTGTCAGGGTTTTCTTATCCATCCCATTTTGCAACAAAATTTGTCTGTAGAGCATCTTACTCTTATAGTAATTTCTGCTGGCATTTTTCTTATTAGTGTTATTATGTGATTATTCTGTGCTTTGAGCAAAAGCTCTTTTTTTTTTTTTTTTTTTAGATAAGAAACTTAAATCATTAGAACATTAACAAATTTGTCAAGGCCCATATTTTTATCTGTGCTTAAGAGAAGTATCCATAATGCAATTAAGTTGCAGCTTTTTTATTCAGCTGAAAAGGTAGGCATCAGACATTAGGTATAGTAAATTTGTAGAGGATGGATTTCGGATGGGGTCACCAAAAGTAAGAGAAGTACCTGAGCATGAAGCATGTTACAGAAATTACCTGATTTTTGTTTTGTTCCTCATCTGCAGTGTACCTCTGACCTGTGTTTATCTTAAGAATGGAACCTTCTAATTCCCAGCTTGAATTTTGAATAGGTTCTCTATTCTAACACAGGTGTGAGAAAATTGAAACTCGGGGGTAGTTAGTATTTTATGGGGTCCATTCACTTCCTTTTGTCTTCCTCAGGAGTAGATTTGTATGTGTTGGCTACTGTCCTCAAAGATCTAAGGAAATGCTTAGTGTTAGGCTGATTTGTATGTTTCTGATAAAAATATTTTTCATCATCAGGGCAAATTACCCCTGTGTTAGGTTTCCATTCAATTTATTCCATCAGGTGTGCTTTATGTAGGAGGATCTGCAGTTTCTCTCATTGAGCAAAGACTGAGGCTTTCCTTACCCAGATCAGATTCTTCTTTTGATAAATTGAGATAATTGGGATAAAAATACAATAAGTGAACAGGGCCTGGTACCCATGCCTTGTGAAAGGCTAAGTATAGCATCTTTTGATTGTTATGAGGGTGTTTTGACAATCTGAGTGAGTGAATGCCAGTTAGTCTCTGGGCCCATTAAGGCAACTCTTACAGTTCATGGTGGACAAACGAGCAGTTTACATAAATTTTAGTCTTTGTTGAAGTGTAATCAATTTTTGAGCTAAGATGATCTTTATCAAAGGGGAATATCCACAGCTGCACAATGCAAGTCCCTGTACTGTAAGGTTTTAGACTAGAACTGTAATTAAAATACTTAAACAATCTTGTTAGTGATAAACACATTTTTTCCAAATATTTCTTCAAAAACTTAAAAACTTGAGAGCTTTTAATTGAAATGATGTATCCTGGTTTTATTTTCTCTAATAAGAAGGTGCAAACTGTGTGGGGTGAAATAAATATGGTTTTGGATGACACCACTTTGGCATTTCTACATATTCTTTTCTAAAAATATTCTTTATTTTAGCTGTCTTGAAATACTTTTAATATAATTAAAAGCACAGAATGAGTGCCAGACTTGTCAATTCCAACAACAAAGTGCTGAAATTTTCAGTGAAACTGAGAGATCCATCTCCCACACATTGTAATGAATAGGTTCATAAAAGGAAAACAGTTTAATTACATTTTAGTTCATGGATTGTTAATAGGCTGGAGTATCTAAATTGAATAATGTGATTCTGGTAATAATTATGTGTAAATGAACTTGTTTAAATGATATTTTACAGCTTCTTTATAAAATTACAGCTAGAGGCAATCCAGTGATAGACAGACAAAGGCCATGCAAAAATTATCATAAACTATTAGCTTGTTTGCAAAGGGTTTTATGTTAATCTTTTAGTACTTAAAGCACTCTGCAATTAACATATCACGGGGAGCTGCCTCGCAGCAAAGGCATGCAAATTAAAGTGCTCAGATAAAAAGCCATTCACATAAAAAAAAATCAAAGAAAGGGTGGCATAGCACTCAAAGGGTACTGGTTTTATATTTGAGATTAAGGAGGTGTAATGATTGTGTTATCTAACTAGGGTTGTAATTAAAGCTTTTCTCCTGCAGACATGACAATAGATACAGCATTGATTTCGGTGTTTTAATTGTGAAAGTCATTTTATTTCAGGGCAGAAGATATGAATAGCCTAAATCAAAGGGCTAGAAGATTGCTTTGTTGATAGTACTTGTTCAACAGCTGCCTTGTTGCTTCATACACAAATGGGGAGAACGGTGAAAGAGATCCTGGGAGGTGCTCTGTATTGTAATTCTCCTGCTGGTTTCCTTTCCTTTCATGAAAACGGCAAGGATCTTTGTACTGATTGTAAACAAGCAATCTTTTCATACATCACCAATGTTTTTCCTCCCTTAGTTTCCTCTGAACAAAAGAAGTCATAAAAGCCTTAAACTAACTTTTACTACTGCTCTTTTCAAACTACAAAAGTTTTTGTAATAAAACCATCATCTGCTCTCAGAGATATCACACTTTTAGTGGGGAACAAGAAGTCTCCATGTGGCTGTAATTCCTGTTATCAGAAATGCCACTGTAATAAAAGGGATGTGCTGTGGGGAATTAGTTGTTAGATTTTATTTACATTATGTTTGTGGCTGTACAGTCGCCACAGTGTTGGATTGGGAAGGAGTAACTTTTTTTTTTTTTTTGCCTATCGGTATAGTAACAGAGTAGAAAATGAATGATCAAATTAAATACATCTGTCTAGATTCTCAACTGGCATATGTAGCTGTTCTGTCTGCTCGTGCTAGCGGAGAGTTATATGCTTGGAACAGGCAAGGCCCAGGAGCTGATGTGGGAATAATCTGGACTGAACCTAGGGTAGATATAGTTGATCAATTTGAAAAAGACTTATATCAATATAGTTTATTTCCTCTCTGGTATGGAAGGAGTTAATATGACATGTCAATGTGACTTATTTCCTCTCTTATGTGGAAGTTCAACTCAATATGCAACTACAGGCATGCAAGAGGAATTGTATAATTTTTCATTCTACCAGTATACTTGAAGTGTCTACAGTCTTTCTATTGTAGACAAGATGTGAGCAGTAAATGAGTGTGTTTTCTCTTTCCATAACAGAACCAAAATAGGGATTAAAATGGTGCAGGGTCTCACATAATAAGAACTATGCAAAATTCCCTTGGACCCTTTCTGAGAGACTCAAATATACAGAAATATGTCTGGCTTTATGCCAGTAGACCTGCATATTTCCTAATTTGGGTTTAAAGTAGGAGCCAGTATGTCACAAGAGAAACCATTCTCTTGTAATTATAAGCAGTAAGTACTGGTGACACTTTCTTTCTGGGACTACACTCAACTGCTGGTCCCTGCCCTTATTGCTGCTGGAATATTGGGTTAAATTCACATTTTTTCCCCATAATTTTCAAAGCCCTCCATGGAACTGGCTCAAACTATCTAAGAAATTGCACTTTTCCAACTGTAGTGACAGATTCCCTTGACAGCTACGTTTCACAGGAACTATGAAACTGTCAACCTTAAGGATGATGCTTGTGAGAGCAACAGACAGAGCTTTCTTAGCAGCTGGCTCAAGGCTGTGGAGCCTCGTTCTGGACTAGGATAGAATGACCACAAATCTCGCTCCTTTCAAAGCTGTGTAAAATTTCCTCAGTCAAATGATATTATCCACAGCCAGAGGAGAAACAGTGATGATTAAAGTAAAAGGTGCAAGAGACTGCAGACAGAAAAAGTTCCTGGGGAAAGTGAAGAGACAAGACCATCTGACAACTTGTGTAGTAGGGTGGTTATAACCTTTATTCAAATAAGACATACTGAGGAGCATGGCTTGCTTCTTTTGAAGCACTGGAAACAAAAATTTTGAGATTTCTAGCCTGACTTCTAAGCCAGTAGCTTCAGGAGATTCCATCTATATGTGGTGCCATAGCTAAGATAACATAGCTTAATGAGCATTTAGGAATACAGTGTGGTCCCTATTTATTCATATGTACATATGTATATATAGACTGTTGAAATTAATCTGTGTGAGATACTATTAATGTAAAACAATTTTAAGTTTTGGGATTGTTATATCATGACTTTAAATCCAGCCCTGAATGGAGGAATTGTACAACTACATTTGCATAAGCTTCATTACTACCCCCTCCCACCTCCAAATGTTTAATGGCGTAGCTGCTTCTTGATTGAAATATTTAGAAAAAGTCTGAGGAGAAATAAAAAAAAAAATCTTGAGGGTGTTTTGCAGTAGATTGTGTAAGAATTTCCAGTGTGATTTTTTGGAAGGTAGAGATATTTACAGCTGTTACAGACTATTGAATCTTACTGAGGTTTAATCTTTATTCTTACAAGCTCCCATATTTGCAGGCTTCTATCCATCTAATTACAGAGGACTTTAAGGTAGGATACGCTCTCACTGTATCTGGCTCTTAATTCAGTATGAAAAGTCAGACTGAAGATATGTCTCAATAGGTTGTGGTAGATTTATCTGTAGTCCTGTGTGGCTACAGATTAAGTGGGGAAGATTATAGGATAATACTGTTTAAGAAGGCACACCAGATAGCATAAAAGCATTTTAGGAAACTTCTTCTGCTTAAAGAATTGGTGTAACCTCTGTATAGAATGAGATTATTTCTAAAAAGTATTCCTTGATTCTGAAAAAAAATTAAGGAAAAACATTTTAAAAGCTGTTAACTGCATTAAAAGTATTTAGTAATGCAGTGAAACCTGTATCAGCAAGATCTTTAAAGCATCTGCGCAGGTCTCTGAACAGGGCTTTGTAGATTTCTTTTTTGTTTATTTTCAAGACACCATTTTCAATATAACTCGAACTGAAAATGTATATGATCTGCATATTATTCTATAGGAAAAGGCGTTCTTGGAAGCCAAGTGTCTTAGGCTTTCAAGAACTGTACTGATGACTAGGAACTTGCAAGTAGCTTGAGTCTGTCACAGGACTAGACCTTTGAGAGGAAAAAAAAAAAAGGTTTCCAGTGGCTCTCATTAGGGTTGTATGTATATGGTAATTGGCACAAACAGATACACATTTTGAAATAATTCCAAGAGTAAACTCCTTTTGTCTAAGTGGTAAAGTTCTAGTCAAGAAATATTGTCTGCCTGTAACTTCTGGCTTTGGATTTTTCTCAGTCCTGAATACTCATTGTGTGTAACCTGGATTCAAGGATCTGATCCTTTTCAGGCATTATTTCTCATGTAAGGCCTTTGCTGCTCTCCCATGGACACAGCTCTCCTTTTGGCTTAGTTTCTCAGTTAAACCAAACTCTTCTGTGAAAGTGTATTCCTCTGTTATGCTCTCCTGATCAGATTTTCTGTGGTTTTGTTAGTGTCTTTAGTTGCACATACTGAATTCACACCCAAATGTCTCAGACTTGGTGTTTTTTCAAAGACAGCATCATTTTGCTCTTAAATTTTCTAATAAGGAATTCTGCTGCTGTAGACACTGTTACTTCACTGGGACTAAAGTTGTTTTGCTGAAGTTTCTTTCCTTCTAACAATTGATGGGAAGAGCATGTATTCAGTGCTTTGGTCAATGGCCACCTGTGCTTGTGCTTAATGCTTGCTTATTATTGTCATGTCACTTCTCTGAATTCTGAAACTCTCATATTAATACATAGACTTCGTAACTGTGCGCTTGGTAATAACTGTCTTACAAGTTATTGTAGGGTAAAAAACTAATGGATTAATAAAATGGCCACTGCCATCTTTAGCAGTTGTTAAAGATTAGGATAAGACAGTGGAAGATTAGTATAATTCAAGTTCATTCAGTGTTGCAGAAAGAATATGAATATATTCCTTAGAAGTTATGAAATTCTTACATCATTGAACATCTCAGTTTATGTGGATCAAGTCATATGCCATATATCTCCCATATCAGGGAAAATGGAAGGTCATCATCCATAATGACTCCTATTTCACTGGGTAACGTACGGAAATCAGTACAGCTAAACACTCATGTTAGAACACCTTTATTTTCAGAAAGCTGCAGTGGAATGAAAAAAAAAAAAAAAGGGACACACACACACTGTGGTTTTAAGCATGGTATTGATTCGTATTGATTCATTACATTCAGGGAAATGTCTTTCTTAATTTTAAGTATATGCTTAAGTTTCTGGCTATCTCACAGCTCTGGATCAGACTTTTGCTCATAGAACTGGCTTCAAGCTGAGTGCACTTCTGGACTACATACGATAAGCTTCTTTTGCAGGATCTGACCCTATGAATTATCCTTACCGATAATTTCCATTTTAGGGATAAGCACTTTTAGTTCCCCATGCGTTAGAGCATGCTATGGAAGGAATTCTTCAGTGGGACTGAACTTTTATTCACTAGGAACTTGTGAGCTTGGAACACTTACAGCACTAGATCCTGAATCAACAGGTTTTCTGTCCAAGTTTCGGTTTACTTTTCTGAGCTTTGCAGAATGTCAACTTAGAAGTAAGTTTTTAAAAATACTTTCTCTGAATGGCTTGCTAACTACCATGTATTACTATGGGCTATCAATTTATTTTACAAGTTAGAATGTCAGAAATATAAGATCAGTCAGGGTTACTAATGGACATTTTATGTAGTACTGACACAGGGATTTGTCATCTAGCAGCAGAAGAGAGTGTTGACTTCATTAAAGTTGAAAAAAAAGCCAACCCAAAGCAACAACAAAATATCCTATACCTTATTTATCGTTTCTACTCTTACTTTTTAAGGCTGGTGATTTTCTTATTAACCTCATCATTTTTATTTTGCCATGTTTGTGTTCATGAAGCAACACAACTTTAACAGAATAGTTAATAGACATGATGACTTTTTTCTTTGATTAAAGAGACGTTCTTCCTCCTGTAATTTGTGGGTTATAAAATAGTCACAACCATACAAAAACTGCAATCAAGGCTTGTTAGGGATTACATGATTTTTATGGTATTCTGCAATTTTCAGGCCTAGTTTCCCTCCTCAAAAATTTTATGAACAGTCATCATCTTAGTTTGTTCCTTATGTGAATCTCTCTAGGCTTCTACTGCTTGGTATTTTGAAAAATGCTTGTCTTTTTGGTACAGGAGATGGAAAGGATTGCAAAAAAGCAGCTTTAAAAATGCTCCAACAAAGTCTGAAACTGAAAGAAGGAGCTAGGACAAATATTAGGAGTGACTGATGTTGTTGATTAGGAGTGATGCTGGCTGGGGAAAGAATTGTTGGAGGACAGACCTTACAGAGTGTTCCACAGTTTATGAAAACATGCAGTCATGAAGTCAAAGGCATCACAGATGGTAGACTCATCACAGACCTGCATGTGAAAATAGGAATAATCACTATCTCTTTCCCTCAAAGCAACATTAAGAATTCTTTATGTATTATGGTCAAAGCACGTGTTTATTCAATGCAAGTCTCTTTGGTAACTCGTCATTAGTCAAGCTAGAGAGTTCCCAAAGAAATTAGTCTTTCTTTCAAGAGACTGTTTCCAGGGTAGGATAAGTATGACGTATGTTTGGGTACTGGCTCTAGAGCTGAAACTAGATATTCACCAAGACTGGAATATTTTATGTATTAGGAAAGGGAAATAATCTGAAAAGAGCAATCATTTCTAAAAATTAACCTATTCTTAATGATATATAGATTACGTATCACATATTCCAGCCATGAGCAGACAGGTTTTCTTCTGTTTCCTCCAAATTCTGGTCTTGTAGTCTGTGTTTGTCCTGTCAGATTCCACACGTACTGCTACATTTTTCCAGTAAGAATTGACAGTCTGTTTGCAACTAGTTGTTTTCTGGCTTTTTTATTTGTTTGTTTTTTTGTTTTTTTTTTTTTTTTTTTCTGTTGTGTTGTTTTTTTTTTTTTTCTTTTCTTGTGGGTTAGGTGTCTGTCCACAAAAAACATAGAGAATTAACAACAGCAGAAAATGTTTTTTGTTGTCAAAACAGGAACATATTCCTGGGCAAATGCTGGCCCATGCTGTAGCAGGCAGGTGTCTGAGAGGCACCTTTGTGCCAGATCAGCCCTTGGCATTGGGTCAGATGATATGGGTCCATCTGCTGTGTACCAGTTTTCAGACAGAAGTGTTTTGCCTTCACTTGGTCATTTCTGAGTCTTCTGAAGGATTGCAGTTTATTTCAGCTTCCAGAAACTGAAGGCAAGCTGTAGTGCTTACCTTAAGAATTTATGTCATCCTCAGGAATTTATGTCATCCTCAAGAATTTCTGTTATCTTCTAGAGAGCTGTCAGTGTTTCAAGTTTATATATAGAAGAAATGAGAAAATTTGATGTAGAAACTTAGCCGGAATGTTATGGGACAAATGGAGATGTAGAACAAAGGATAGACAGGAGGCAGTGGGGTGGAAGTCCTCTACTTCCAGCCCAGGTCAGAGTCTTTGGTCACTGAGATAGTTTGACGTCCTTGAGCTTGTGGGATGATTCACTTGTCATTGCACTCTAAGAGACAAAATCTGTAAACTGAACCAAAGTAAGGGGCATGCTAAGTGAGCTTCTGCTTTCAGATCAGGGTAGGTAAGTAAAGGAAATGTTTTCCCCACTTTTCACAGTCACTCTAGTAATGTCTATTCACCTGCACCAAGGGGAAAAAAAAATAAACTGAAATGAGAAAAAATGAATCAAAGAGGGAAAAATGTGATCTAGCATTGGGCTCAAAAATGAGCTGAATGCTTAGCAAGGAAAAAGCTTACTAAGCAGTTCTAACAAGAGAAACAAACAGTTCTATATGTTAACTTCACCTTGTGTTTAGTCTGAGAGGAACAAAGCAATCCCTGGAAAAGACAGACAGTGTCCTCCCCCACACTTAGCAGCACAAAAGATGGGTGGCACCATTACAGTGGGAAACCTGCTCAGCTCATGTAACACGTTTGATTTAAACTGTGCAGAACAGAAATTTCTGAATACACAGAAATTCTCTTTTGAGTTAAACGGCAAAGCTGCGCTGAATCCCTCAGTACTCGCATTTATAACGGAAATAGCCTCCAGAGTCAACTGTTTATTTATCAATTGTTAATTGAGTTGATGTTTACTCATGATTGCAAACAGATGATTAATTTATAGCTGAGTGTTATTACTATGATAGCAAAGAGATCATTAGAAAGAAGGATTATAATAGGGTTCTCTGCACTTCTGAGGCTAGTAATAAAGATTGACTAATATAATTAGATAAAGCTTTGTAAGAAATGCTATTAAATTGAATCAGGACTTTATTTAAATGCACTGGTCTGTTATCTAAAGTGTATTAGCAGAGTGTGTGGGTTAAGTAGAACCCCTGCCTACACTGTTTACTGTTGCTTTCAGAGATTAAAATGGCTCTATACTTGTTGGTTAAATTGCAATATTATGCTCTATGCATGAGTATTATTTCTGTTGAAAACTCTAAAAAATATTATTGTAACAAAAGAAAAATATGGTAGTTGCTTTCAATTTTAACGTGATGATTTCCAACTTTAATTTTGATGATAAGTTAACCAAATTTAATTCAAGAAGATGGTATTAGGTTTCTTCATTTGCTGAGTCTGGTAACTCTTTTAATTCTATTTAATGGAAGTCAGAGTAAGAATTTTGTGGGAAACCAATGACAATCTTATGGAGCATTTGATTTTTTTAATTTTCATGGAAGCATGGAAAGCAACAACAGAGGCTGAAGTGGGATGGGATAAAGCACTTCAAAATGTAGATCTACCTCCATACTCCTCCTCCCCACCCTTTCTTTTTTTTTTTTTTCTTTCCCTTTTTGGAACAGTGTATATTATTTCATGAAGCTAGTCCAAATTAGCTAGAGCTCTATAAAGATTTATCTGTTATGTTCCAGTGTAAGTTTAGCATGGAGAAGCTCTTTGGCTCCTATGTAGTTGTGGGTACAGATGTAATGTGAATCTAGTGTGAATAAGAATAGGTGAATATTTTAGTAGCATTTTAATGTAGGATGGGAAGAGATATAGACTTGCAGCTGTAATGTAAACATCATTCCAGCAGCGGGCAGTTCAAATTGTTTGAAAGTGCGATGGCATCATGGCAAATAGTGAAATAATATTACAGGGACTATAAAACCAGACACTTTTTTTAGAACCTAACTACTTTACAGTTTCATGAAAAATGAATGTAAAGTTTCCACTGTATGTCAGATTCTTTATGGGTAGAGAAACACAGTTCTCATCTTCAAGCACTCAGACCATAGACTTAGCGTCTTCTGAAGTTGCTTCAGCTACAGACTGACAGATTGTGAACTCTCAGGCTATGCAAAAATGCTCTCATCCTGATAGGTGCTGAATCTCAAATGAGGTGTCTTGAGATCAGTGCTTGCTAAGCACCTATCAGTATTTGTTTCCAAATGACCACAAAGCATTTCTGTGCTCAGCTGAGACTCGAAACCCTTATAATATTTATAATGGGAAATGAAAAGTTCTTGCTCTGTGGTTAGAAAGGGCTCCCACTGGGCTGTGCACTTACTGTTGTGCTGCTCTGTTAGCTGTGTGCTCTGTGCTCAGATACATGATACTCTTCACAGTTAGCAAAGCTGATGGGTCTACAGTATGTTGCTACCTGTGTCCAAAAGTTACTCAAGTATTTTAGTACTGGGGAAAAAAAAAAAAAAAAAAATCTGTGGGTTATTTTCATTCTGCTTGATGGAATTTCTTTGTTGGAAGAAGAGATTTGGAATAGATTAATTTATATAAACTATTTGATTACCAAAAAGATATTTAGAAGAAATGTTGGAATCCTGAGTTTCAAAGATAACAAACTGGACAAATGCTTGAGCTACAGGTTCCTTACACAAAATGCTGTCACTGCCAGATGAGTGGGTAGGAATGTGAAAAGTTTAAATGCTCTTCATAGATATGACTTAGGAAGGATTAATAATGGCTCAAAATAGTCTCAGAGAGGCTCTGGACATGTTCATGGAGAGTTTCCACAGAAAGGGTCTGCTGGTTTGAGCCTTGTATAGCAAGTGAAGAGAGCCTTTTGATCTTGACTGACTTGATGGGACATGGAATGAAGCAGACTTTAATCACAAGTGATTAGTAAATCAGTCCGAAAGTATGATTTCTCTTTTCTAGAAAGTAAACTTTTTCAAAACTCTGTGGGTAAAATAATTTTTTTTTAATGCTTTGTGTAAATCTGTTGGCAAGTTTTAGCGTTATCAGTTTTCACCAGCACTCTGTCCCAGGGCTGTCAATTTGACTATGCTGAAAAGTAAATTGTCATTCTCAGACAACTCTTGTCACCTGCTTGCCTTCTGAAATAGTGCAAAGGAAGGTATTAAAAAAAAAGGGGTGGGATGAGAAATGAAGAGGGAAACATCTGAGAATGGAGTTGAAGAAAAAATAGAAAATGTAGAAAAATACCCTCTAAAGCTGAGTTTGAGAAACTTGAATGTTAGAAATACATTTGAAGAAACAAATGCAGGTTGGTCAAGACTGTGTCATCCTATTTAGATATTGTTCCTTTATGAGAGTAAAACATGCTTTGTTTTCCCTGTGAAAAATGTGCAGTCTGAAGCCCAGCGCACAGGGTGAGTTTTGAATGGGTCTCAAGGAAGCAAAATAGCCACTTGTAGGCAATTCACAGATACCCAGAGCTAATAGGGAAAAAATTTGGTTTCAGATCAAATTTGTATGGAAACAGCACAAGATTGCTTCTAAGAAGCAGTTGGAATTGATCAAACCTAGGGATGATTGTATTGAATACTGTTCCTTATAAACTGATGAAGGTTTTGGTTTTCAAAAAAAGGTAATAGGGTTGGTGGAGTGCCTTCCACAGAGATTTTAATTTTCATCCTAGAATTTGTGTCTTCCTTCACTTGAATCTTCACTTCCTTCACTTCACCTGGTAATAATGGTGCTTTTAATCAGGATCCCAGTTGTAACTGACCAGTAATTTGCCTGTTACATTATTTTTACTCTTAGAAATCCTGTGGAAGGTATAAATGAAGAGAGTCCTGTTTTTTCTGCTGTTAATAATGTAGAATTGAACCCGTAAAAAATAGTCTTTAATATTATTACTTTATTCAACTTTCTGTCATTCCTTTGGATTTCTTTGTTGTTAGGTTATATACTCTGGAGACATTAAACAAGGGGGGAAAAAAGTAAGCATTCTTTGTAGAAGTTTATGAAAACTGGCATATAGCTGGCATGTGAAAAGCTGTCATGATAATCGAATCTTTGATAGATTTGACAATGGTATTTTTGCATAGATAAAGCCACGCAATCCCAAAAGACATCAAATGGCTACTTATGTCCTCTCAAATACAGACTATTTTATTCAGTTGCTGAACATTAAGCATAGAAGAATTAGATAATTTTAGCTAGTGTATATAGAGCAACTACAAGTTGACTTGTTTTGTTTTCTTGTAATCTTCTTCAAAGTTTCCAGGTCAGCCTTTCACTGAAGAATACACAATAATTTAGTTGTTTGATAAGTTTTGCAACAAGAAAAGAAGAAAAGGTGGCATAGTACAGCTGGTGTTTTTAAAGTAAGTAGTTGTTTGACAACCATAGAGATATTATAATTGTAATTCATTGAGCAGGGCTCTATGAGGAAGCAGAAGTCCCTGTTGGAACTGCTCCACAGTTTCCCAGCTGTTATCTGTTTTCTTCACACAAGGAGGGCTTCAATCGCATCTTAAGCCTTCAAGAATGTATGGTGTGCAGGATATAGTGTGTATTTAATTCTGGACTGGAAAATGCAGCCAATGTAAACTCCAGTTATTGCTGGGCCTTTTCATTTCTCTGACATCGGACATAAAAGGTCATGACTGCTTATGTCCCATTTAAAACAGCAGTAAAGATTCAGAAAACTAACAAATGACAGTGTATTAATTAAACACTTCCAGAGAAACAGTCTGTTTATAAGTGCAACCTGTAGCTCAGTTTACATTCATGTGCCATTTCTTTCAGTGATGAGATGTAGAGATATGTGGAAAACAATGTCCCTCATCTCCAAAATCTAATGATATTTGAACAGTCTTCATTCCACGTACTGAGGAGTGCTTTTTCAAACAAACTGTCTTGTAAGCCTGTCTGTCTGACTGGGGTGGAACCATGGGATTTTGGTTTGCTTTTCTAGGACTGAAATTTGCACAAAAGGGTGGAGTAGAAGTGATCACAATCCCAAATCTCACTATGGAGTTGTGATCCAGTATGCAGTTATCCCTGTTGAGCCTGCGATGCTTTTTATAAATAAGAAAAGTTAGCTTAGGAACACTCAGTCTACAAAAGAGCTGTGGAGTGAAGGATTAGTTCAGCTGATGTTTGTTCTTTCTAGCACTTTCTGTTTATATTAAGGAAAGGAGATTGTCATTGTAATACAGTCTCAAAGAGTGTGTAAGATTGAAACAAGATGGGTGTAAATGAGAAAAAGACAATCATTTACAACAGAGAAATAACTTCATATATTTTTTTCTTCACTTAGAGAAGAAACAGAAACTGGACCCAGCAGAGCTTCTAATTGATTTGGAAAAGAAAATCCCTAAATGTCTATGCATATAGCTAAAGAGAGAGCAATCTTAATCAAAATAGAATAAGTAAACTATTTATTCAGCTTAGTGATTAGTAGAAAAGAACCAGTTTCGATTTAGAAACTTAAAATGAAATATGTCCTGAAAATTATTCACTGGCGGTGCTGAACATTGTCATCTCTTATCATGAATTTGTAGTATAAATTTTCATATCTAATTCAAACATTAGAACTGCTGAAGAAATTTTCATTGACAACTTCTTTAAATTAGTATCATTGTGAAAAAGCTGTTAAAGAAGGCCGCAAAATGAAAACTTATTTATGTGGGTTTTTTTTTTTAAATCATTTGATATTATATTTTTCACCAAATGTTTGCTTTACAATGTCTTACATAATTAAGTGTTTTGACTTTAGATTTATTAAATATATATAATAGCTGGAGGAACTGCCATTGTTAACTATCCAAAATGTAATGAAAATTTGGGTCAGGTGATAATTTTTTGGTTGTATTTGGGGGAAAAAAGCAAAAATTTGTTTCTTTAGGAAGACGCATATAAGATGCCTTGAAGTTAGCGTTTAATTAATATTCCTGCATGTGTCTCAAAACTAGATAGTAGTCCTGTATTACTGCTAAAAGATATAAGTAGTTATTCCATAATTTCTCTTTCATTTGTCCTCTTTCTTAACAAAGGACAAGAAAAAGCAATGACCACTAAGTTAGAAAAGCCAAGTGTCTTACAAGTAACTGAAATTTGTAATATTTCCTAGGATAAAGTTTAGTATGTTGTCACCTTAGCCTGCAGAATTTTAAGACTTGTTTAAGACAGCTGGACAAATCCTTTCAAGCATAGCCTGTGTGACCAAGTCTGCATGGTCAAATAGCTTGCTGAAGAAATATGATTTTGGAGTCTGCATCAGCTGGAACCATATTAATGTTTTATTTCTAAAATGCTGGATCAGATTTGTGCATGTTGGTGTCAGATGTAGTCTTAAACTTATTTGATTAATTTGAAAATACTCTCTTTTGTTTGGTGTTTATTTCTGAATGTCCCAAATGCTAGATAGAAGTGAAAGCAAGGAATTCCAAAAGAGGCTGAGTGGATGAGCTATCCACTTTGTGCTAATTTTCAGTGAAATTTGACTGTTCCACTCCCCTATGCTCTTTAAAAATTCTAGCCAAAGTGTATGCATAGAGGAAGAAAAAATCCAACAACTTTCTGATGAATACAGTGACATTTGGTTTTAGGAGGTTGTGTAGTAGGGAAGTTACAGGACTCTTCCCTGTCTGTATAAAATGTGTTTTACTTGGTTTCTGAGTGCTTAGCTAGTGATGGATGATTCAGTCCAAGTGTTAGCTTTGTGTACTGACAGTCTGTCTCTCTGATATACCTTGAACTCTGGATGAATTTTTATATGGCTTTACATAAGTACTCATGAAAACAGGAGCAAGCTATTTCATTGTCAAATCTCAGGTGGCCAACCTGGTGCAACTGCTATAATTTTTGTAGGTGACTTGAGAAATATAGTTATTATCCAGCAGTGGGGAACAATGAATGTGTTAATGGCTATACTGGCAGAGCTGCACTTGAGGTATTCAGAACAGACACCTTAGTCAGCAGTCACAGGTGGGAAAAAATACCTTTGACTGAAAAATATCACAAGGGCTTGATTCGATTTTTTTACAGTACTTTGACAAATAACTTTACCTGAGGCTTAGTCCTCAGCAGCTGCAAGAAGGTTTGGTCAAAGAAGGCTGAACTGGTGTAGAAGGAAGAAGGAAAGAGTCCATTGGATCTTTGAGCATGGTTTCCAAACTCTAACCATTAGCTTTCTCTTTGTAGGGAGTTGTTCTTGATCAGTCAAGAGATCAGAGATATTTTGCTTTCATTGTTAATGCCTTGTGTTTGCAAGATCGGGGCTTTCATGGTCTATCTTAAGCAGAGGTATTTGTAGAATGCCTTTATGAGAGATTTATTGCTGGTAGAGGGGCTAAAACTACTAAAGTTTTAGCTGCTTCTGCAGAAAAACCATGAAGTGGAAGACCTTGTTCCTTCAGGTTCTGTTAAATCACTGGATACTTTATTGAGGGAGTGGTTGCTTATGGCCAGTGTATTACAGCTACAACTCCATTTCCCAAACAAAATAACCATGTGATGGTGAATATTTGAGAGCTTTGTAGCATGGAACAATAAATGGTATCTTAATGCTGGCATACACCTGTGTGTTGAATGGGTCATGTAAAGGAGAGATGTGGTGGAAGGCATCATGGACAGATGATTTCTAGCAAAATAGCCAACAATGCAGAAGCCCTCTAAATAATGAAGATTTTGTTGCAGTCTAGCCCTGGAATCTCTACATAGCTCTGTTTTTCCCCCTCCAGTCACAGGAAAATAGTGAATTAGAAATTTTTTTTGGCACTCTGGGATGTGAAGTTATACAGTGAGAGCTGGACCTTTTACTTTAAAAAGTGGGATAGAAGTGCAGCAGGCAAGAGTGCAAGAAAGGGGCCGAGTGAGTAAATCCCACATGAAAAGCATAGCACTGGATAACCCTGTCTTGCCATCAGCTGCACAGATGTATGGTCTGATGATTGGTGCAAACATGTTAATTACAATTTCCCGCCTCTCATGTGATAATGAATTTTTTTTTATTTTAAATCCCATTAACTGTGGGTTTAATTAGACTTTTTTTAAACTAGACAGTTTTGTTCAGATCATGGTGGTTACAACCAGAAGAAAATTTTGAAATATATTTTTGAAATGTTATTAAAGAGGAGAGACCCCAACTCAGTGCTGCTTTAATTATCTGGGATGAACAGATGAAAGAAAAATGGATTATAAGTAGATTACTTTCAAGATAAAATGTTTCATTTATTAATGTTTAACCAAGTCTGACATATACATTTTCAAATTTTTAAGGCATGTGAACAAGACCTGATACTATTAAACAGAAGATTTCTTAAGGTTTTAGGCAATGTGGTATGCCTTGTGATCCTGTGAAATATCATTCATGATTTTCAAGTTGACTTTGAAATGAAAGTTAAAACAACATTTGTATATTGCACAGATTAATGGAATCAGAAGTACCTCTAACTGTCCTGAACGTGTTTTAAAATCAACTGTAAACTGCATTCATTGATAGAAAGCTGAATCAGTGTTGGATGAGACAATGATAGTGCTCTGTGTGTTAAGACTAAGTGAAGTTAAATATTCCCAAGAAGTGTTTTCTATATTGTAATAGCCTCCAGGATGAAAAGGGTACTGTTTTCTAGTGCTTTTCTTTACATTTACTATTGATTACAGAGAATATAAAAGAAAACTTCTGTGGGGTTTAATACTAAATATTCTTTAAATTAGTTTGGCAAAGAGTGTACAGATATTTAATGTCTTTAGCATACATCTTTGATTTCAGCGTGTTAGGGTTGTGGGACATGCTTGTCTGGTTTAGACTCTTTGAAGATGCCCCATAGGCTTCTTTCAGATCAAATCACACCTCACAAAAACACTTAATTGAGTCCAAGTTCCTCTTTTGTTGGTCTTCAAAAGCATTAAAAATAGTCACTGAAAATAAGCCATCCTTTTAGGGGAGATACAGTGTGAATTGGATCTCTGTGAAGCTGTTTAGAAAACACGCTTCCTATTTGAGGTTATCTTCACTGATTTCTTTCAGTATCATGTGAACATTTAACAAAAAAGCTGACATTCCTATCATAGTGCTGTGTGTATTCTTCTCCTGTCCTATGTGGCTATTTCCCACATTTGTCAAGGCAAAGGTTGAAGGGGGTATGGACAAGGGAAATAGGTCTCCCATTCATTCCTATCTGTCAGGAGTTCACTTTGTCATGATAACATTCAAGGAGTATATTTATCTATCCTGCTACTGGAGGTTAAAGCAAGGGTAAAAAAGGAGAAGGGAAGAAATCATGCTTTAAAAGTTTACAAATTCTGCTGCAAAGACTGTAAACAGAGAGAGGCTTGCAGTGGAATGTGTAAAATACTGCTGCATTGATAGTGATGGGGCGGCTAGTTGCTACAAATCCACTCATATAAACAGAGGAACTCTTGCTGCAGATTGGGTCTGTTTTGGCTTAAAGTCTGAGGAACACATTGCTTTCAAAGTAAATTCTTAGGTGTCACTTCCCATAACTTATAGCAGAAGATTACAAAGCTACTGATATAACATATTAGTTTGATGGACAGAATTATACCCCCAACGCTTCCTGCTCTCCCCAATGACGCACACTAACTTAGTGTGCTGTGACAGCTGCCTTGATTTACCACCAGACTGGGAGGCCAAGTGGGAGAGGGAACATTCACATGAACGCAGGGGCTGATACTGGCCCACAGCCTAGTTTATAAAGCTGCCCTGTAATTCACCACAAATGTGTCACCATTAAAAGGGAAAAAAGGATTGCAGATAATAAATACTCTTTAATTTATTAGCTAACAACAAAGAGATCAGAGCCAGTTGTGATGTGATTGTTTGACATAATATTGTCAAGGAAAAAAGCTAAGTTGACCAAAGATGTATATTACACATTCAAGCAGATGCATCAACTCTTGGCTTGTCACAAGCGGAGCTAAACAAAACGCCAAACAGAGGAGAGAACTGGCAAACAGCACAGTCATTTATCTCTGAAAGAGACATATTCAAGAGCAAGTGAAATAAGACATAGTTCTTTGGGCTTGGTCAAGGGCCAAGTTCTAACTATTATAAATTAAATGTTTTGTGTATCGTATTTGGCAACTGCAGCAGCTCTTACCATCTTGGTCATGGTAGGAGAGTGTTAGATTTTCCTGTCGCCTTTTGCCAGAATGATGGCTTTTGTTGTGGAGGAGAATATTAGAATGTGTCTGTGCATACCAATAGCCACAATGCATGCTATAAAAAAGGCATATAGGTTTTGCAAATACAAATAAGAGCTGTTAGGCTAGACACCCTATAGAATTTGAATTTTCCAAAGCAAATCTTAAAAAGTCATGATTCTCAAAATCTCACTCTCTTGATTGCTTGAGTTCACAGAATATAGTTATCAATAAAATTATTTCAGGTTCATATGCTTTTAATATGAGTTTTGAACTTCATGTAGTTTATTTTGAGGAACCTTTGCTTTTTGTTTTATATGAGCATTTTTCATGCCACCACAGTTAGCTTGGTGTCAACATTTCCATTACAAATTATGCCTGAGTGGTTTGGATGTCAGCTGTAAAAATTTTTGCCCTGGTTTGAAAACTGATGCACAGAATCAGAGCATGCAGAGTGTATGTTTATGCAAGCACATGCAAATGTTTTTTTAAAAAAGAAAAAGAATATTTAAAATTAGATTAATTAATGTTATCCCAGAACATGGGTATCATGTTATATAGTCCCAAATGTGTCTCATCAATGCTGAACATTATATCCTAATACTGGAGGCAAGTAAATAACATGCACAGCCCCAGCTCTTGGTTGTTTGTCGTTCAGTGTAAAACTGGTAATCTCCAAATGTATCTCCAAATGAGTATCTCCAAATGTCCTGTAGTCTAACTGAATGTCAACATTTCTGAATGGTGTAATGTAATCTAAATTCTGTATGATACCCTCATACACACACTTAAGATGTGTTAAACATGTAGACCTGTAGCTGAAAAATATGTTGATTGAGCCAAAACAATGTTTTTCATATTAGATCAAAGAGCTGGGGGATCAGGTATTATTTGGGGTGCTTCTATGTGTGTCTGTTGTAAAAAGACTGTAGTTCGGTTCCATCACCTCTCCACCTTTCAGAAATATGAAAACTTAGGAAGTGTTATGTTACTTGTGTTAAATAGAAAATGTTAATTTCTGTGAAGAACACGCCAGCAAGACCTGAGCATTATTTAAACTCTCAAGCAAAAAAAGTCAAACCAATTTTTTGTAGTACATGGTCCTCATGCTAAGCCTTTGCACAGGTATAAAAACTCTCATAGTTAAAGGTCTTATGAAATTATTTGCTTCAACATCAGAAACATTGTCCTACAAACCTGAACAGACTGAAGTGCTGAAATTTTGTCTGCCTTTAGTGCACTGACATTGTCTTACAAACTTTCACAGATTGAATGTAGAGTGGAAATTGAAACTCCCTATATATTCTTTAAGGACTTGCCCTTTCTCCATTTCTCTTGACAGATAGATCATACAGTAGTTCTCTGAAATAGGAGAGGAAAGGTATAATGAATGGTGAGGAAAGAGAGAGACTCAAGTCATCCCCTCCCTGTTGGGAGGTTGAAAAATTCTCTGGATGATCCAGGTCAGCAGCTGTAAATCTAAATAATATCTTAAATTAAAAAGAAAGAAAAGGACAGGCTGTGCCAAAATTGGTAACTTAAATTGCTTCATTTTGATGAGCAGGGCAGTCAGTTCCCAGGAAGAGGGAACCAGCATTTTTTAAACATGGAAAAACATGATTGGGATAGAGAAAGAGCAGTGTGGAGTTCACTTTGTGGCATTGTCCAGGATAATTAATGGCAAGCCAGATGGATACATAGCAGGAAGTACTTTACCATTTGTTAGAGGTAATACATGCAAATATTTCTTATTTATGCAAAGACATAGGAAAAACTACCTCTGCTTTAAGAGTCCAACGGTCTTACAGTCCATCTCTTCATTCCCAGCTCCAGGGACATATCTGCAGATAAGGCCAAAGTTCATCTTCTACTTATACGGCAAATTCATTTTGATTTTATACTGATTTTCACTATTAACATTATAGTTTTTAATAATCATGTTGATAGTTAATAATTTATTATACTCCTGCCTTCTGAGTCAAATTATTGTTAGACTCTCAAATGCTTTTTAATAAAAAGAGGCAGAGATTTAAAATTTCTCCTTCTAATGTGTGCAAAAAATCCCTCAAATATGGCCAAATTTCCTCCCCCCAAAACTAAACAAATATAGAAAAAGAGAAGGAATCTACATTTTGCTAATATTTCAAATCTAAAGGCTAAATAACATAGAACTGTTTCAAAATCATATGTCCTGATTTGCAGGGATTTTATTCTTTAAATGAAGAGTTATGTTCTTTAAATGCTTGGAGTTTGCTGTTTTATTTCCTTATGAAATGGAATTCTGCTTCTTATTCCTTAAATTAATGAAAGAGCATAGAAAATATGAGGGTGAAATATAATATATAGGAGACTATTCCTATATATTATATATAGGAGACTACAATCGTCTCCTGTAGTTTTCAAAAGAAACATTACAGTCTTAACTCCCACTGAATATGACATTTAGAAATTCAGACACAATTCAAATGAATTCAACAGCACACCATGGTGTCTTCTAGGAATCATTCTTTATAAAGTTAAAGACTAAATTGTACATGTTCATGCTTATTAACAGTAACCACATTATATTTTACCTCACTGCTCTTTAAATATGAAGTAGCTTACAGAAAATGAATTCAGGAGCAGATGAAAAACAAGTCACATTAATACCACACAAATGCTCTAAAAATAATTAGAAGCAGGACATAAAACCATATCAAAACAGATAACGACATGTGCTAGAACACATGACAATGGATGAAACAGATGAGGAAATGGATACAACATGCTGAGGGCTTAATGTAACATACAGCAAAACTGATATACCTCATACTGAAATAAATAAAACATAGCATAATATATACATTGTAATGAATTGTATAAAGCAGATAAGAGAATTGATTAAAAAGTGTACTGAACTGAATAAAACAATATTATGGACTGAATCAAAAATATAAGAGATTAAATTATATTGAAATTACTAAAACAAAAAAGCTGGATGTAAACCGTGCTGAGTTGAAATGAAGAAAATATGCAATGTGTAAAGCTCAGTAAAACTGAGTACTAGTCCATCAGGGTCACATGACTCATTTCATCATTTTGGCTGCATGCGACATGCAGAGAAAATCATTAAGGTACTGGGTTTTGGATAAAGAAGATGTATGATCCATATCTGGCTCTACCAGACAAATTTTCAACTAGATTTTATCAAAATAACTTAATCTCTCTTAAGTGCTTTTTACCTCTCCTTCTCTTTCCCTCCCCCTCTCCCTCTGTCTTCCCCTTTATATCCTTTCTTGTTCCTTTTCCTCTTCTTTCCTCCCTCCTTTTCATCCTCTTGCGCATGCTCTTTCTAATTCTCATGTGCTTTTTCACTTGCCTGCATGCTTTGTCTCTTTCACTTTTGCGTGTCCTCTCTCCCCCCCGCTCTCTTCCCCTCTGTCCCCCTCACATGCCCTCTCTTTCTTGTGCTCACTTGTGTCTTTTGTTCATGTGCTTTTTCTCTCTTCTTCTCTGTATGTTGTCTGGGTAACAATGATTCCTGTATCCTGGTTTTCTGTATATTTTAAATACATAAACGATTGATTTGACCAATAGAAATGGTTACCAGATTAAATATAAACTTGATTGGAAGTCAGATGTGAAAATCCCAATATTTTGTATGGTGATGGTGTACAGAAATGAAAATTTCACAAAAGTCAGCTCTCTCTAGGCTACCTTGTTTGCATCTGAGCAGCCATCCTCCCTGCTCCAAGTCAAAACTTGAGTTTGAATTCAGATGTGGAGCCTGAGTTTGATTGGGGCCCTTTTCTTCTAATTCGACCAATAAAAATCAGACCTGAGTTTAGATTTTACTTGCTCCATATTGTGAATATATGATCCATGTTTTGGCTATGTTCTTGAGTACAGAGATTCATTGGTCTCATTGTTTTTCTTTGGTTTGATTATATCACAAGCTTTAAAAAACCAACCCTGTACTTCAAGCTTTGCCAAGACAGATTTTAACATTTAGGTTTTCTTTTCTTTCTTCTCTTCTTTCTTTTTAAAATTCACCCGTTAAAAGTCTTAAAAGTTGGAAGGCCAACAAGCTCATATCTTTG
Organism: Strix uralensis; assembly: GCF_047716275.1. Lineage (NCBI taxonomy): Eukaryota > Metazoa > Chordata > Aves > Strigiformes > Strigidae > Strix > Strix uralensis. The sequence goes on along the minus strand of NC_133978.1, from coordinate 17,269,935 downwards.
TAGTTTTATTTCTTAGCTATTAATCTCAGACTGTAAATGAAAACTGTATTCCTGCCAAGTCTGGTTTCAAAAGTTTGCCCTATTAAGTTCATTTTATTGTAATCTTTATTCTAAATGAAGTGTTCATTCTGGTGTAGCCACAGCTGATGATGACTTGATAGTTTTCTAGTGAAGTAATACTTGACATAGGAAGTTAAAGAAAGAGGGACAAGAGAAGCTTAGTTTTGTTTGTTTCATATTGGTGTCTGTGTGCAAGGAATTTGACTTTTGTAGCTGTTTGGTCATGAAGTGTTAAAAGGAAAGCAATGTTTACGGATTTTTATCTTCAAAGCACATCAAAATGTGCATCACAGTAGAATACCTGAGTCTCTCTTCCAGTAATGAAGTTCACACGCTATGTCATGTTGGTAAGTACACCAATGTAACAGGATATGTAGAGCAAAGTAATTGGTGCTGAAGACTCAGTATTCCCTCTTGTAGACATTGGAGTATCTGAGAGGTGGAGAACTTTGGTTTATATTCTGTATCTCTATAATACACACACAGAGTAATGTCTGGATAGACAGTGCACTGTATTGAATATCTGTTTGTTAGAATTTGCAGAGCATTTCTTTCCTCTATATACAGTTTAAAAATTATTTCATTAGAGAACACAAGTAGTTTTATCAATTTAGCCAGAATTCTTGAATATATTTTCCAATAAATATACCTTAAACGAATAAATACTGATTTAAACAGAAACATGATGTTATTAGATGCTGCCCTGTCTTTCCAGGAACGTTGTATTTGAAAGCTGTAGTGGGTAAATCATTTCGAAGTATATGTATTGAAGGTAAACAGATTCCAGGAAAAAAACATGGAGGTGAGAAATCCATCTATGTGCTTTTTTTATATGGTATTGCATAGAATCCTCCTATATTTAGTATTTAACATAATTAAATAGCTAGTTTCTACCTCTGCTTCATTTTGGGGTTGTGCTGGAGAGGCTTATTTGAAAGCCAGTGTGGGATGTTAGTCAAGATAGGGACCTTCAGCTGGTATTTTCTTGTGAATTCTTAAAGCTTGATGGTAGTTGCATAAGGAATCTTGAAGAATGCCCTATCTGTAGTAATTTTTATGATCTTAGATTTTGTTTTACTCCTTAACACTTAAAATTTTTTTCTTATGAGCCCAGGTGGGCTGTTATGCAAATGAAGCAGCAAGAAATTTTGATCTGTGAACTCCAGCTGCAATTCTATCTTTTTCTGCTAGGATGTCCTCAGAGTTTTCTTTTTTGCATTGTATTTTACTTTATTATTCTTTTCTTTAGATCGTGTATTTAAGTTCTCATCTCATTGCTTTCACCATTCTCTCTGAGGGATAGTTTGCAACATATTAACAGAAAAGGGAATAAATACCCTACTCCTAACTTAACCTTTTGTGCTTATATCTCTGACACTTGTTGACCATTCCAATCCATTAAACAAGCATTAGTCAACTGTATACTGAAACAACTACAACTTTCCATCAAATGGAAAGACATTAAGCTTTCACAGCAGGAATCAGGCAGCCTTTAAAATATAAAGGAATCTGTTGTAATTTTTAAACATTCAAACTGTATTAATTCCAGTGACAGTTATCCCTTAAGTCATTTCATACAGTTGCACACTACTCAACTTTCACAGCTTTCATGTGGAGATCATGTTTTTTTTTCTGATTGAAATATTTCCCCCATCTCTCATACTTGTATTCATACTGGGAATGTTTTGAATCTGAAAAAATTACTTAATAAGTTCACAGGTAATGGATTAAACAACTAGTAGTTCCTTTTAATGACACCTTAAACGTGACTGTTATGATATTCTAATCCTCTTCGTTTAAATGGATTCACCGGCTGATACTGAGTAACTTTCAAATATAGACCCACAATCTCTTAGTTCCAGTGTAAGTTTATTGGATATTTTTTAATAAATTCTTGAGGAAAAACAAGTAAGTGAACTAAATGAAAATATATTTTTCTGGCTTGCTTGATCTCTTCCATGTCCCTTTCAGAAACTCTTATTCAAAAGCCGTTAATTTACATAGAAAAATTTTAAGAAGTCATCTGTTCTGGATCTGGACGCCTGATCTGAGGAGTGTATTGCTTGTGTCCTGATCTAACTGTTCTTTTCTGGAGCAGTTGAGGGAGTAAATGAAAATTTAGTGTGGTTAAAGAAAACAAACAAACAGAATGCATATGCATAACTTCAATGTAATGTATTTGTTGTAATAATTTTTGTGAGCCAGTCTTTCGGTGGCTTTGATTGCTGACCTCTGAAAACTTAACCATTATGTATTACCAGTCTTGAATTTACTTCTCCAAAGAGTGTAATCTTTGCTTGCACTACGAATCATCTTTTCCCTTTGCCCTTTTTCCCACTGGGCTAAATTATCAAGGTGTGTTTAATCATTTTCCTTTTTTTCATAGTTTTCATTTTTGACACAGGGACTGCATCAAGGACATCACTTAACTTCATTTCAAACTATGGCCACAATGACTACGTCCATTTCCAGCTACCATAAACCAGCCATAAATCAGGAAAAAGTGCCATGCTGCTTAAAACTGCTGAAATGAGCTTTTGAGCATTATGCTTACAAGAATGTCAGCCTGTCACAGAGTAAATCAACAAAGTGTCCTTAAACCTTTGTTACATCAGGGAAATCTCTGACTTCATGTCTTGAAGCCTGGTTATTCATTTTACTGCCCTATTTCCTCCCATCACTATGCACACATGTGATTATTATTTTGTTTGGACACTGCATCATGCTTATTTCTACTTTATTTATGGTTAGTAATTATAGGTTTTATTGCTTAATCCTCTTTATATTTTTTTCTGAAAATATTAAATAATACTTCTGATGACTTCTAGGTTCTGAAAGGCCACAGATTTACATTAACGTCCTAGGAACTGCGAGTTTATTTTACAGTATTACTGGATGCTAATTCTACAGATTTTTACAATTCCCATTCCTGCCTTTCTTGTAATGCTTTATCTCTGCTCTTTGAGGTCAAAGTTCATGTGTTGAAAGCAATCATCTGTGGAGATTGCCACTTAGTACTGATGCTGAGTAGTAGTGCACAATACACATCAGATCTATTGGTTATATTTGCACTATTTGAATCTGGCCTACTGTTATTTGGCTTGTCATTCATCTCTGAATTACTCCTGTGTCCTATGAAAATTTGCATGAGCCCAGTGTATTGTTTGGTATTCACTGTCATTGAAAATCACTTTTTTTATGTCCAGCTATTGCTAATCAATCCCTAAGATGATACCATGTAGAAGTGTATCCCCTGACAGCCCTAATCTTTTCTAAGAACCTTCTAGCAGTTGAGTTCTCCGGTATGAAAAGAGGCTGTATTCTACTACAATCTTTAAAATAGCCAAAAGCTGAATAGGAGTATGTGGCAGGGTCAAAAATAATGGATAGTATTTCCATTGCCAAGCAACAATTTATTCGTGTTACTACTGAATCCCAAGCTGCTGGGAAAAAGGAGATTGTTCAGAGGTAGTTTATTGTGTCTTGGAGTAGTTAGGGGAGTGACTTCAACCCAGTGCAACTGATAAGTGGTTACTTAACTGGGTTTTAAAATTTTCTTTCTGTTTTTGTTTCATTCTCTCTGACAAAGTAGGGTGAAAGTATTTTTTTTGGTCATCAATCACAGAGCTCATATAGCAAGTTCAGTGCATCAAAATAGATCAGAATTAAAGTTTGCATTTGCCTGCTTTACTCTGTGTTTCGTTTTCTGCTAAGGTTATGTTTAATCTCTGAGTTTGTTTATGAATGATCAGTTTTAGGGAAATGCTTGCATTCTTGTTATATATATTATTGTCAGTTGTTAATGTTCAAGTAATTTAATCTTCAAACATAATTTAACATTAAATTAGATTTTGCACTGGGATTTTTTTTCTTCTTCAGTAGGATAAAAAACACCCCACCCAAAACTATTTCAGAAAATTTGATTATGAAATGTGTTCAGATAATCTTCAGATGAAGACAATTTATAAACAAGATAGGGAGGCTAGAGCAGTAGAATGACAGGTAATTATCTTAAAGATCCACTCTAATTTATAAATTAAACAGCAGTTTACGTATGCATTAATAACCAGTTCATTCTGTGATCAAGGAGTGTATATTTGATTTTTATGGAATATACTTTACATTGTTAATTAACAGCAACATATATAAGTCCTGGTTTCATGAGTGAAAATTTTAATTTATCCTTAGGTGTTGTGCTCTAAGTACTACTTTTGGTACATATTTTTCTACATGGAGAGAGAAAGAGATGACCTGAAGGCAGTGGTATTCTGAGTTGTAGTTGTGGACAGTTAGTTTATCTTAGATCTGTTTAAAGTAGCTGCAAAATATTCTTACCAGAGGACTGCAAGTCAATCTTGGCTTTTTTCTTTTTTGGAGTGTCTTCCTCTAAGTCTTTTTCCTGTTTCCTTATAGTTGCCAATAGTCTTTGTTCAGGTGGATAGGGTTGTCATACAAGGTGTATAACAGTAACAAAGTAAATGAAGTATTAAGTAGGCCATATTAATTTGTATAATTCTTTTGCAAATCCTTCTAGGTACATATTTGTTGATGATTTACATATTATATTAGGAGACTATGGTAGAAAAAATGTACTAATGGAAGCCTAATATTTCAACATTTTAATTTGTTCATGGCTAATTTTGTTTTAATTATAGATTTACTAGCAAATGTATTGATAAATAACTTTAAAAATCTGGTAACATTAGAATGTACTATAATAAATAATATCATGAATGCATCTAATAAAATATTCCAACAATACTATGTAAAATGATTGATAGGTTATATCTTAAACTGTTACAGAATAAGCAAAGACTATACTGCCTTTTCTGAGTTTATATGGGTTACTCCTTTACCTCTGTCTCTAACTGTAGAAAGTTCCTCATGATTTAAGTCACTGAAATTAAACAAAAAAATCAAACTCCAACGTTGCCTAAGTTATTTGGAAGGGTGTTTTTGTTCCATCTCCTCCTCCCTAAACTGATGGTTGGGGGTTTTTTTGTGTGTTTTTTTCCCCTTTTGTACTAGTATCTTTTTCCTGGGAAGAAGAAAGTTAATTGTAACTTTTTCCTAAAACAGTTATTGAAATAATTTGTGAGCCATTGCTTCCTCAATAAGTATCATGAAAAACAAAAAATATGTGTGCAGTAATTTAAAAAATGAGTTTCAGAAAATGTCTTGTTTGGCCTCAATTAATCTACAAGCTTGAAAATAGATGTGTTATTTAAATAGCGGCATTGGGTTTCTAGTTGGCTTAGATTTACCATATATTGTGGTGTTTTTTCTGATAGAACCTGAAGAAATCCTGATTCTCCTAGCTGCTTGCCTGTGTTCTAATGGTTGTAAGTACTTTGTCAATGCTAGCTATAAATTTTAAAATAATGTTTCACGTGGCTAATTAGAAGTTTAGAATTGCATTTTAACAATCTGTCAAATGCAAAAATATATCATTTAGGCAATTTTTTTTAGTGATAATCAGCAAATAGTTTTTCTGTCATTCATGTGTATCAGTAGTGAGATGATCAGTTAAGTTGGACTTAACTTTCTGAGAAGACATTTATGTACACTCAAATGCTAGTGAATAGGACAAGACTATATTTAATGGTTCTGTATCTGCACCAGTATCCTCCTTCTATGTCTCTTCCTTCCACAGTGTGTCTCCTCTTCACATTGTCTGAGAAGTCACATCACAGGACCTCAGTGAGGAATATAAAAAAAAAAGTGGTTTTAGAAAAGATGTAAAAGTCAGGGCCAATTTTTGCACAACCTAGTCCAGCATGGGCATCTGTTTCTTGACTGGTTTTTTTTTTTATATACCTCTGCCATGATGACAAAGTCCTGTTGTACTACCTGTAAGGATACCATCATGTTGCAGTCCTCAAGGACCTAGCTGCTTGGTCTTCTCAGTGCTTCACAAAAAAAGAGAAGGGACTGTGACATTACTAGAAGAACATAAAATACAACAAATATGAACACTGTTAAAAGGAAAGGAATACTGATGGTTAATATTACAGCACAAATTACATAAACTGTTTAACATATTGCTTTTCTATTAGTTCGGTCAGTGAAAAGAATTTCTGTGTGGTATATTGCCCCTGTCTCCCTTCCTTTTTTTTTTTTTTTAATCTTGCACAGACTGTGTTAGACTTCAGGACTATAATGCCAATTTTTGATTTGTGTAATTCTTTTTGTGGGTTTAAATTTACCCACTCAGATGGAGAAAGATGGGGTACTGCTTCTTAATTAAGTAAATTTACACCTGGAATGAATTATTCTTATGTATAAAGAAGGAAGTGAAGCATTCCGAAAGATTGCTTATGCTCCTTTAAACAAGCTGTAATTTTACCAAACTGAATAATTAATCAAAACAAGATTGTTCTGCTCACAACAGTATCTCCAGAAACGATGTTTTGTATTACATTACCTTACCTCAAAATAGTGTTCTTCAGTGAAATGCAGTTACCATCTAGAAATAAGTTTGTGACCGTTTCTATCAACTAATTCTTTTAATTCTTTATAAAAATGGGCATTACCTGTGTTACTTTCAATTAATCTCTGGCATGCTTTTACTTGAGGCATTAGGACAATAATGAATCTTAAGAGACCTTCAGTAAATTGATCCGGTAACATCGCATCAGTAGTTTCCCATTCTGTGTTTTTCTTCTTTTCTGCCAGGACTTTGAGCTCCATACTTCTATTTTCAATATCATCACTAAATGGCTGTTACATAGTGTATTATCTTATACTCCTGCATGGAGGGACTTCTGTAACATGAAAGATTTAGCTTCTAGGTCTCTGGAACAGACACTGTCTTCCCTTCTGTCTGTGTATAATGGTTACCTAGTGAAGGCATGGAAATTTTACTGGTACTTGTAGGTGATCTCACAATCTAGGTACACAGTGACGATAATCATATGATCTCATCATATAAGAGCCTCATTAAATATAATAACCATGTTCAGAATAGAAAAAGATGTGGCGCTCTGATGATTTTATCCAGTTTATTCAGTAATATTACTGTAGTTTTAATGACACTTTAATAACATTGCTAAAACTTGAAAAGAAATTAATGGATAACTAGAACAAATGTATTTTCCACTCACAAGGAAAGAGTACTTGCCAAAACCCTGTGTATGAATAAGGTCACATTTCTCGTTCCTCATTCCTCTTTCTATTGTCTCCTAATGGACAAAATCAGTTATGCTTATTCAGATAGGAAAATACCTAAGTATCTGGGCATCTATTGCTTGTTTTAGGCCTATTTTGTGTCTTAGAAAACAGAGTTTGTGTGTACGAGAATTGAATTTTTCCTACATGCAGTTTAAAAAAAAAATTCCTGGCAGAATTAATGCTCCTGCCATAGTAAAACACTCAAATGTGGACAAATGAGAAGAATAATGAGCAGAGGAGGAGAATGTTTCACAGAGATGGTAACAAGGAAAATATAATACTTAAAACTGCAAGTACAGATGTCATTTGATTTTCGTTGGTACCTTAGGGACACAGCCTTGTAAGTTTACCTCATTCTTCAAGAACTTTAGTAGCATGAATCCTCTGTAGTCATCTTGTAGTTTAGGAAGGAAGACTACAAGTCAAATTTGGGATGCTTTTGCTATTGTATAGCTACAAATTAAATACTGCAATATAGAATTTAATGTTTTCAGTGTTTTGAATTTTGAGTGAAATTGCATATGGCATCATTAGAAGTGAATATGTAGATTGTCCTCAATTAATTGGCCATTCCATTTTTTTCTTCTCTACCGTAAAGAGTGGTGGGAAGGGATTAGATGATTTTTGTGTTCATATGCTTCTCTTTCTTGTTGTTTTCGCTTTGTTATGGGAAAAAATATTCATTGATAGGAGATCAGTTAATAAAATTTGGGATTTGTATTGTGGTTTGGTAAGTACAATTATTTTTAATGGCTCTCATGACTATAGTGTGAGGGGAAGACGCCATACAGTTTAATAAAATTCCAGCCAAATTGTTATTTTAGAAAAATATTGTTAAGCCAAATTATATACTCATTATGGCAAGTAGAAGGATCCCACATGTAAATATGATGCAGAATATTTCCTTTAACTGCACTTCCAAAGCAGAAGACATGATAAAGAACACGCTTCTATGATCTGTGAAATCATCTCCAATTTTTTTTTGCTCTAAAGTATTTAAGTAGTTCAATGTAGTTGTAATAATTATCAAGTGCAAGTTGTAGTAATTATCAAGTGCACAGAATTCTGCATCTTTTCACCAATATTTTTTTCTAGATTTCCCTTAAGGATTTCGCAAATTCTTCCAGAAACCTTGAATACCCAAAACATTCAGTGGATTCTCGGTATCTCTTGGGATACTCAAAGCCTACTGAGTAACATCGTATCAAGTTGTAGATGGTATGTGAAATAATAATAATAATAAAGTTTATCCACTGCACAGAAAGTGCACAAGGAGTACTTTAATGTTTACCATCATAGTGTAGTTTGGATGGAGAATACCGACCCCTCACCACTTCTCACCCTCCCCAGTTTACAAGGTTTAGCCTGAAAAGTTGGGGTTTTTTTTTCTTGACGCTAGAGTATGGTAGTTGCCCATTTTGCAACTGTTTTGATAAAAGATTTTTTAATTTTGCATACTCAATCTTAAGCAAGTCTAAGATATTGTTCAGCATAATCACTGAATTCATCAAAACATTTTTTCATGGAAACTTTGTTCTCAGTTTTTGGGAGGGTCTTTTATTGGTATTGTCTTCCCAAAATTCTGTGGCTGTTTGGTTGTATAGTTTGCATCTACTTTTTTTGCCCCTTTTTTTCTTCTTTAGCCATTTCCTATTTTGTACTGAAAAGTTCAATTTTCTCCATATAGAAGTGTAAAAAAACCCTTGACACAGAGGTACCTGGTTATTTGATAGTAACTAAAGTAAAACTTAACCTTGTATTCCTTTGCAACCATTTCTAGAAAATTGAGAATATTCACATAATATTTTTGAACAGCTTTCACAACTAATTTCAGAAATGCAAGTTCAGAAATATACTAAAGAGTCTGCTTGTTTTGAAGCATGTAACGAAGTCTTTCTTGAGACAAACATCTATCTACTTTAGAAATAGGGATAGACAGTGAGGAGTATTTAAGTGTTTTATTATTCTCACATTATTCTTTGCTAAATGGAAAATACTTTGAAATGTTTTTCTTGTATACTATTTGAAGATTGTTCCAAACACCATGAGGCATCTATCTCCTAGACGTTGTGTTTGTTTTTTGTTTTCTTTTTTTTCTTTCTCTCTCTGGAAAGAAAAAATGTCTTGAATCGGTCATTAGAAGAGTTCACAACTCATGTCAGACTAGTATAACTCTCGGGAAAAGGTCTAAAATAAACCAAACTGACTCTTCTTCAAAAGAAAATGAAAACAACTGCCCTTAAAATGAAAACAACTGTCCTTCAGACTTCCCACCGTCCACACATTGTCTTTGATCAGAACCATTAGACCTCCAGTTAAGGTTAAGAGTGTAGCTTTATAACATTAAAAAAAACCAAACCCACAAAGGCAAAAAAAAGCTCAACAATCTGGAGAAAGTCCTAGTTCTACCTTTTAGTTCAAACTGTGAGAAAAAGCTGTATAGTATGGCTCTTTGTCTGTGAACTTGTTTAGCTGCATATGAATGGCACTGTTCCTATGTGATTTTGCTCTCTGAGTGATGTGGAAATTAATTTTGGTCAGCTCTGCCATAAAAAACTCTTCATATTTGCAGCATTTTGCACCTTGACATCTTGTTCCTTGGCTGTGATGGGATCTTAACTTCATCAGAACTTTGAAGGAAATTTTCTTTCCTTCCTTTCACAGAGTTCCCCTCAAAAAAATCTATCAGTTTGTGAATCCCATGGTTTTGTTAGATTATAAATTAGAAAAATGAAGATAGAATAAAGCAACTCAGTAATCAAACCACATAAAATTAGATTAAAATTGTCTACGTATTTCTCCCTATGCCCAACGCATTCTTTGGAGCAGGTCATCTTCAGGCTCGTTCCTTGTCACAACTTGTTGGCTTTTTAGATTCTAGCAAATCCATACAGTCCCCCATGGACACCTTGGGGATTGGTTGGGAACTTGCTTTCTGTCATCTTTAAGGCCTGGCTAGTCTTCTCAATGATCTGCCAATCTTTTTCTGTAGCAGATTCCCTGATGACTGAATATTCCCCTCTCCTTCAGCTCTAACCTGCATTTCAGAAACTTATCCCAGCTATACCTTCTTGAACAAGCTCAGTTGCCCATAGCAGTAGTGGTCACCTCCCCTCCAGATCCAGAGGGCTACAGTGAGGACACAGAGGCCTTCTTCACTGTTGTCCTGTAACACCTCTGTGATCTCTAAATACAGTGAAAAGAGTTTTTCAACTTCGAAACTCCCCAAATAGTTTTGATGTCACCCTTGAGTGATCGACCTTTTCAGATGTTTTCTACCATGATTTCCCATTCTGCCACAGGTACAATTAGTGTAGGTTTTAGATTTGAAGTTCCCTTGGTATAATTAAGAGTACTTTTTTTTCCAGTTTTGACTAGCCATGCTTGCTTCCTGAACTACTCTGCCATAATTGTACTTTAAGTTATTCTATAAGGCCTACCTATTTACTCAAACTCTTTGCAACGGGGAGAATAATGGGGAGGTGGTATTTGCAGAATAGTTTATTTGACTCTTCTTTCTTAGGCATTTTTTTCCCCACTTGGAAATGTATGATGAGGAATTTCTGCTTTTTTGTGTTGATTACACCATTAATTATTAACCTTTCAAAGATTTTTACAGCTGATTCATTATATATTAATGAAAGATATAATATTTATATCTTAATTTTAATGAAGACAGACTAAAAGAATAGCATACAAATTAAAAAAAAAAAAAAAAAGTCACATAACCACCACTGTCAAACCATCTTCTTTGTTGTTACTTAGAGTAATTGCCTACCTTTAATAATAGTGAACCATCTACATAGAGGCAAAAGTCACTCCATATTTTAATTAATACTCTGATTTTTATCTGTTGGAAAAAGCTATTTCATCTCATAGTTAGCTGTGACTAGTATATATTTGCTTTCACTTCAGGCAGAATGTGTGAAAGGGGGAAGAGGGTGAAAGAGGGTTAAAATAAAAATTATGAAGTACTTACAAATGTGCATGTTCTCATGCAGACTAGTTTTATGTCTATAATAACCCAAAGTAAGTAGCTGTATTCATGCCTCTGTCAATCTGCCCAGGTTGATTTGTATGGAGGGCATAGTTCTAAATTTTCTTTGGCACTGCACTGCTGACAGTGTTTTAACTGATGTGAAGACACCTTGGAAAGAATAACTTTTATTCATTGTCGTGGGTGAGGAAACATCCAATGATCTGCACCCACTTAATTATGACTACCTTATATGTTTTTGTGTGTATGTGATAAATACACATGCAAAATGCACTTAGGAGCTCAAAACCAAAGTAATTTTAAAAGCAAGTCTAATCGACAGTGTTTTACTTACTATAGTTCTTAGCTTTGATAATGAGCCATTTTTTTCTCCAACAACAATTCGGTATCCTTTTCAGCACTATCCACATTAAGTACAGTGTTTTAGAGGAAACTCGTGTATTTTTAAGGAGGAAATTTCATAGTCCTGTGAAGCTTCTGTAATAGTATGAAGTTTATTTCTGCCCCCAGATGTCAGCAATCAAATTCTGCATAAATATATTTTGTGTAAATCTGTTGGCAGCTGCTCTCCAGTCAGGTTCCTCAAGATATTAGACTGTCTTTGAGTTTATGACAAAGTTAAAAATTATTCATTAAACTGACCTGCAGTATATTCAGTAACTGTAAAATTGCCTTGCAGTTCTATTTGGTTTGTAGATGTGATCACGAGTAAATTTTTAACTTAATTAATTGGCCGTTTCTGTTGACAAGAAATTTATGTGGTAATAATTTGCTCGAAATAGATGCCGACTGTAGGAAATGAGATATCCATCATAGGCTTGTGTTCCACCAGCTGCACAGTGGCTATTATGAAAGTATTTCAGGCTGCGACGACCCCACTGTTTGTGCAGTCAGGATTATATATACCCACGATCCATTGCCTGCCTGAGAGGCGCTCATGGAGGTCTATGATAACAAAGACTTTGTGATTTATGGCTTGCTGTGAAAGCAGAGCTTGATGAGATTAAACAATTTCATAGCACAAGTGTTTCTTAAGACCTGATTTGTAGTTGCAAGCTGATGGTAAATCACATTTATATATCTGAAAGCATGCTCAGCAGAGGAGTGCAATTACAGTTTAAGACAGCTACTTTTTATTTAATTTTTATCCTGGTTTTGTCTCTTTTATATCCCCTTTGTCTGCAAACCATTCACCTTCACAAGTCCTTTCTTGGTTAGAAGGCCAGAGACTGAAGTCACTAGTGTTCTTCCTGTCTTGTGTGCAAAAAGGAAAAAAAAGATAAATCTTTGAGTCATTTCAGAGTAGCTTTTACTGGTTCATCTTGGCTGAACTGGATTACTGGGTTCAGCTACAGTTCTTGATTTGTTATGATGTTCAAAAACAAGCACACTTTTAGGCAATTTCTAATCACACACATACATTTAAATTTTAATTACAATGGTTAAAATATAGAAAAGTAAAAGAAACCAGTTTTAGTATCTTGCACTTTGTATTTTATATCTAATTACTTTTAGATTCTTTTTTTCTTATACACAATAGAAAACAAGACTATTTCTAGTAATATCAACCTGCTTTGAGTTTGATTAGATATTGGCATTATCAGTGACACCTTTGCTATTCTTCATAAGCAGCTCCTGCTAAATATTGCAGCAAAGCTGTTTGTATCAATATTAAACCCTGATTTGTGGGCATGAGTACTTCAAAAACAGAATCAAATGCTTACAATACACTTGGCTTAGATGGATAAGTTTATTACTCTTTTGATGCAAGATCAGATTGGAGTCCAACATGAAATCCCCAATAAAACTAAATGGTTTCAGCTGTTGCTACAAAAATACTTCCATGTTGGTAAACACATTAAAACGAGAAAAGTAAAATAAGCCACAGAGTGAGTTATCATTCAAACTCTTTCCCCATTTGCTGTTATAATAGAAGACCTAGATTCTCAATATGCCAGACATCTCCTGTGGGGCTCTGAACAGCTCCTCAGCTCCCATCTGTTCTCCCCAAAGGCGCTCATCATCTCTAGTCAGCAGGCCAAGGTTAGTTTTGTATTGAGGGAGGTGGTGAAGAGAAGTTTTTTCATAATTCAGTTTCTGCATTCTGAAATCTTTTGTTTATGCATCACATTCCTTGGAATAAATTTCTGTACCACAAATAAAAACAATAATCCTATCACAGGATCAAATAGAGGGAGAAGACCTAATTTCAGGAGGGTATTATTCTTTAAATTTCTTTATAATAAGTCAGCACTAAAACCTTGTAAGGCACTTGAGAGGTAAATTCATGCTTTTATGGATGTTTGGATGTTAGAAATCCTAATGATGAGAAGAATAACTCAGGCATATTGTTTTATGGTCAGTTTTTCACACCTGTTTCTCATCACAGACAGTCCACTTGGAATTAGCTGTTGGAATGATAGAAACTGAGATGTCTTTGACATATCATCTAGGAAGTTTTCATAAGGGATCAAGCTTAAAAAAGAAAGTGACTTACAAGGAATTTTTCATTAATTTGTATATTTTTTTCCACAAATTTTTAACTGATTTTCCAAGTTTAAAATTTTAGTCAGGTGATAAATTGCTGAAAAATGCATGAAAACTGAATGGATGTATTTCAAAGTTAAATCCTCTATTCAATATCCCACCCCTCAAGGTATTAATTGTGAAATAATAGAATGGAAGACCATGTTCATGGAATGGTTACTCTTTCACATTGCAGTGATAAGGTTTTGAAAGCATGTGAGATTTTATCCAAACTTATTTGAAATAAAAAGCTCAATTTTGTGGAGTTTGGATAAGCCCCATGATGATTCTTATCCAAAGTTTTAAACTTTATTGAGAAAACAAAACCTCGTGGCATCACTATTAGACCAATACCTGTTTTTCATATGCAGTGACTGAGATTACTAATCCATTTTGCCCCAAATTTATTCCAAATAAGACAGGATAGGCAGCAAAATGGGATTTATAATAAACTGCGCATTTGAGCTGTAGGAAAAAAACAGTTTCATAGAGAAAAAAGATGGGCAACTTGCCCCCACTGCTCTTTTTTTATCAGGTACTAAGTACCAGATTCTACCTTCTCTCTTTAATCAATGGGAAAAAGATGGGAAATGTATTGAAATACCTTGTAGGATGTTTGCTATTTCCCATGTAATGGACAGTCACTCGAGAATAATCAAGATTAGCTCTTGAGGTGAAATGCCTCTTGCAACCAAAGTGAATTACCGGTCCTCTTGCTAGTCATTTTTGCCAAGATCCCCCCGGCTCCAAGTTACTTTTCCTAGAGGAAGGCAGTGTACCACTGTGTGATTCGAACTCGGCTGGCAGCCAATCACCACACAACCAGTTGCTTACCTTTTCCTGCCACCCACCCCCCCACCCCCTCCCCCCCCCCACCCCCTCCCCCCCCCCAGTAAAATAGGGGAGGGACAAAAAGGAAGAATTCATAGATTAAAAAAAAAACAGTGTAGTGATAACAAACTTAGTGTAACAAGTTGATAACAAGTTTAGTGTAACAAAACAACAGTAAAAATAGGAAGTCCAAATGGGTAACACACAATGTGGTTGCCCACCACCTGGCGACCGGCATGCAGCCTGCCTCCAGCAGTGATCCTGACAGAACCAAAGATCCCTCCTCGCTGACCAGAAGCAGATATGAGAGAAAACCCACCTCCTTAGTACACTGAGCATAATGTCACATGATATGGAATACTCCAATGGCCAATCCTGGCCTGGACCTCCAGCTGTGCTCCCTCCCAGCTCAAGGAAAGTTAGCTCTATCCTGGCTGAAACCAGAACAACCAGAATGTGCCATAAGTGTTGGAAGACCTAATGTAAATGATACTATACAAGGTGGAGTTAAATAAAGAAAAAGGAATGCTTGGCTTCTGCTGATGTTAGGCGTATGCCTTGGGTTGGTTCAGGCTGTACAACACATCTGCAATTGAGACAATCTCTTTATTACCAGGTCTGACTCTCCTATTTCATTTTATGCTTACAGAAAGCATGCTGTGAAAAGGCTACTCTGTGCTGCACATATTTGTTGCCTACTGGAAAAAAGTTTAATCTATTTTATCCTCTTAAATTTAGGCTAATCCACTTCCAGTTACCCTTTTCAAAGGACCTGACATAATAAAAATACACTCAACGTGCATTCTGTCCTTTAGAAGTTGAATTTTGACAAGAATTTGATGGTTTAGGACAGAAGAATTCTAATTTTTTGGATATAGGCATTAGTGTTTCCTTGATTAGTGTTCTGACAGATTGTGGTATCAGACAACTATGCTTTTTGGAGAAAACTGGTTGGGGGGTGCGTATTTTGCGGGGCTTTCTTGCATTCCTGTCTGTTCTTATTATTGATATGTCTGCCAAGAACTGTGGCCAAGAGTACATTATGATTTCTTTGGACATTTTTCTGGTGATTGGTGATTGTACTAATTTGAATCTCTGAATTATTTAGTTGTATAGTTTTTAAAGCCACACCTACAGTGTTATTCTCAGTCACCAGGATTAAGAAAAAATGTTGCAGGTGTAATGCTACAAGCAGGTGCAGTGTCACATCTGACAAAATAAGTTTTTTCCAAGCTCTTAGTGGTAAACATTAGTATAAACACAATTTGCAGAATGGGAGATAACAATATGGTTCCAATATAATTCTGAGTTTCAAAATCTATTCCATTTTGCAAATCTTATCACTTTCTTGTGCTTCAATTTTTATGGCTGTCAGAATGACTGAAGAAATTCTTACTTGTAGAAAATTCTTTCTGGATTTTTGAGTCTCTCTACATGTTGAAAACTTTTTCTCTTTTTGATTTTCTTTTTTCTTTTATTCTTTGTTCTTTTTTCTTAATTATTTTTCTTCCTTTCTTCCATTTTCCTTTTTCTTTCCTTTTTTATTTGTTTCTTTTTACTTTTATTCCTCTTCCCCCCCCCCCCCCCCTTTTCTTTCTTCTCTACTCTTATCTTCTCTCTAATTATGAGTTAATTATCAGATTTAGTTCACCGTATTTTTTTTCTGAATGGGTTTTAAACAAAGCAATGTGTTCAGGTAGGCTTTAGCATGCAGAGACAAAGTTTTCTTCTCTGAAGTGAATAGTAGCCTCAACCTAGTGTATCACAGCAAAGAAAGCATTTAAAAAACATGACAGAGCCTTGAAAGAACTGGGAACCCAGAAAAACCTGAAGCCCAGATGGTAAAAGAGTATGTTTGGCAGAAGCTGTGTAGATTTCTGGTCTTTTGAAGTCAATATCATCCTAACATTCCTTGAGAGCAAGCTAATACATTTGACCAGATGTGCTAGAATGTATCAGTTCTCTTCCTCAAGTACAGGAGAAAGTGATTCCATTCTTTTTGGTTCTTGCCTGTCTCTGAGGTAAATAAAAATAATCTTATGTTGTATACCTAGAAAACTGGGATATATTTATGCTAAAAAGGATGCATTCTGGCTAGATTTCATAATTTTTAACTCATTTTTTACTCATATTTTTGAAACATAAACCAGTAATGTTTGCAGCACGCTGATGCTTTGGTCTTGATTAATTTATTACTGCAGAGTTGTTCATGAGTTATGAACCTTGGTGACGGCAATCGAAATAGTTCATATTTAGCTAATCATGAACATTAAAAACACTAAAGAATGAAATCTGTTTCGCTGGAGACAGTGGCAAAACTTGCAGCATTTCACTCCTAAAATTAAACAAAAAGAAGAAAAAACAAAAAGTTGGGAAAAAGCTGTGCCTGGTAATAGGGTAAATCAGAGAGATAAGTCGCTTGGTTTTTGTATACCTAGAGACTGTGGTCCTATTAGAGAATATGTTTGCATGGTGTGTGTAGATCATGTATATACACACTGTGACAAGCAATCTTGTATAGATGAACTGAGTATTCCAAAGACAAGACTGACAAATGCTGGAATGGGGAACAGATGTGTGGAGAGATGAAACAGTGAGTGTGAGGTTAGCGGGAATGCCAGGAGTGGAACGTAAGACTCGTGGTTCTGCATCGAGTCACCAGTGGGTCTACTGCTAGACAACACACTGCTGTGTCATGCCTTTCCTGTCGTTCTTTCAAACAAATACTGGTTTACCTTGTTGGATGTTCTAAGACTATGCTGCCACTGAAAGGAATGGTCCTCTTCTCCACCCATGTTTTTTGCTGATGACTCTACAGTGGGTCAGTTTAGTTTGTTGACCTGATGGAAAATTAACCTTCTTATTTATGTATTACTTTTCTTACCAAACTTTCAGATGGGTCAGAGAGGTGATTCAACATGTTGTGTGCAAGTGCCAGCTCATGGGAGAGAATGGAAATGCATTTCAGGCATGACTGGGAGGGCAGGAAAACGTTTTTTCTTGCTGACAATGCATCTTAACTGGCTTAATCCAATTGTGAAATTGCATTTTTTTTAGCACAAAGCATTATTGTGCATCTCTAGCATGACAGTGACTGTCCAGTACAAACTTCTAGCTCATAATAAATGCAATGTAATTTGATTTAGATCGGCTGTTTTCTAATCTAGATTAAGTTGACTCAAATTTCTTCACACTGACTGTGAGTTGAGCTTGCCCACTGACAGTTATGGGAATACTGGTGATGCTCCCTAATTTATTAACCCAGAAATTTGATCATGTGCCAAATCCAAAGGGGGGAAGTGAATTGCAATATATTTTATTGATAAAATTCAAATCTTGTTTGACAGTGTAGATAAAGAAAAAATAAGTAAGCACAGAAATTATCTTCATGTACATAGGCAACTAAATTTGTGTAAATAGCATACTATTGCAAAGAGAGAGAATAATATAATTTGAAAAGTCCATCTGTATCTTTTGTTATTAAAGTTGGTATCAAAACGTGCAGTGTTGGATGTTCATTAAATATTTTTGTTATTTGGAAAACAGGAATTTAGGAAATATAAGGTTTAAAAATCTTTGATTTCTTTTACTGTTTCACATTCATTATGTAAAATACTAAGGCTGTCTTAAAGCTTACAATAAAAGGAAACAAGACCTCATTTTCAGTGATATAATAGTAAATGAATGAGCATCATTACAAATAAATCTGAAGTTCTCTTCTGTCTCAGGATTAATGTTACATTTTCTACATTTGGCTTTGTCTTTCTTTTCCTTAAGTTCTTAGAACAAATAATACATGCACTTCATCTTTAGCTTCAGATAATCAGAGTTACCGACACCTGGGATAATGTGATGAGCAATGTAAATTTTATACACATATAGTCATAATAATTTAGAATGTCATCTTAATCTATTTATGATCAGCTAATGACTGAAATGTTTTACCATTGTGTGGGATATTTTATAACTGAAGTTTTAATGGGTGAATCAGTAACACCTGGCTGTCTGGAATGCTTTTCTTTTCCCCCTGTTAGACATTTAAATACATCTCTGGAGGGCCCAAGGGGTGTGATGTGACATATAAGCTCTTAAAAGGAGGAAAATTAGTTCTTGATACCATAATGATCAGTGGGATGAACGTTTGCATACTTAGCATTAATGCTGTTAAATGTAAGACTTTGATTAAGACTCTTAAGAAGGTGGGTTTTTTCTTCCTCTCTTTTAATGGCCTTTCTAGTTTCACGTTGTGAAATTACAAAAGGAGCTGATGTTTTTGCTTCTGCCTGTGGAGGAATCCTGAATCTTTTTATAGCCTTTTCTCTCTTAGTGCCATTGTCTATGTTTTCTTCTCAAACCATCTATAACACCAGCAGAGCTTCTTAGCTGGTAAGTATATTAGACACCTATGTGCAAATAATGCAAGAATACAAATTCAGTGAGACACTGCTCCTAGCACAGTATCTAGTATTGCATTCTTAAATCAGAAAATATCATTCTAGTGGTAATCCACTTACTATTATTGTAAGAAAACAAGGTATTTGTAACTTTTTATTTCTTCCTCTTCTTCCTCATAAATGTTATGAGGAAACATAACATGTTATGCATGTTATGCATAAGTGCACATACATATATACTCATGTTGTGCTAACTTTATTTTCTTGATTTAGTGTGCCTTCTGGGTAGACTTAACTGTTATTTCTACAAGATAATACTGAGGGCCTCGGCAGTCTTTTTACTTAGTGATACCTATTATCTGTTAAATTTCTAATAAAAACTTTGTTTAAAAAAACATGTGTCTCATATATCATTTTCCAGTTAAGTAGTTAGCCTTCTCAGGCATTTTGATATTGCGGAGTTAGTCCTATAAACTATAAAATAAGAAGTAGTGGCATTCTTCTAAGACCATAGCCCCTGTAGTAAACAGGAAGATTTGGAGGGGAAGAACTGTGGTGTTAATAACAGAAGAGTTATTAAATGTTGGGTATAAAGGTATACTTTGAGAAATAAGAAGGAAACTTTTTTATTGTATTCTATACTGTTATTTTTTCAGAGAATACTCTAAAATACTATTGCATTGTGTGCCAGATCCATCAAGGAAAAAAACGGATTTAAAATGTGGGTGGACTGTCCTGCTCATATATATTTTGGGAGGAGATTTGTTGTCTTTTGGACCTTCTGTTAGGCAAATGAATGGATGACGAGGAGTAGCTAGTTTCTAGAACAGTTGGCACCTTCCTTGTCTCATTTCGTTGTTCAGATGAAATATTTGAGAAGTGGGCATCCAGCTTTGTCTCAAGCTCTCTGGTCTGTGATAGACTTGGACTCTGTATATTTAAGTGCCTTACGTGTTTAGAAATGTGATTTAATGGTCACAATTAGATGATTCCTACTATATTTTTCTTCATGTTCTGTGGAGAATTTTCATGGTAAACTTTTGATCCTCTCTATTCACTTCTTACATAGAATGACCCTCTAATTACAGTTACTTTTAAGGGAAAAGTATCTAAACAGAGCAATTTGCTATGCAAAATCTGCTCTTACGAGTCTAATATATAAGCTTTATATCTGCTTGATTTCCACATGCCTCAATGTTGTTCATACTCACTACTGTGGCAGTACTTTCCTGTTCCTTCTCTTCCCTCCTGTTGAAGAGATGGTCTCCAGTTTAGAATAGAAATGAAGTGGACTTTTGATTTGTAGAAACTCTCAGGTGCATATTTGGTCAGATAGAGAAAAGAGATGTCTGATGTACATTTCAAAAGCAATTTTGACAAAAATATTTTTAGGCACCAGTTATCTAAGAGTACACGAACACCCAAGAAGTGAGGCTGTCCAACATCGCTGGTGACCTTCAGTGTAAGACACTGGGATACTGGATTTTGGCTCATCTGTTACTAAGTATTAGATTGCTAAGTGCAATGGAAGAGATAGTGTGACCATGTGATTACTTTCCTTTGTTCTTGCTGCATGGGATAGATTTTCTAGGAATCTGACAATTTGTGGCTACTTTATGACAGTTACAAGTCCCGGGATGTTAAGAAAGGCTGACAGTTTTAATTCCTCTTGTAATGTCTCCTGTTGGTGTCTGTCACCTTAAGTGTTTTTATATGTACAACACTTAATTTTAAGGTTCAACATGTGTTATAAATAAAATAGATGTGCTTCCAGTGTACTGTTTTGTAATGATCAGCAAAGAAAGTTAGGCTTTTAATCTTTTCTGTAAAGTAATGAAAATAACATTTTTTCTTCTTTTAATTATATTTCTTTGGAAGCACTACTTCTGATCACTGCAAATAGGTAGTGAATTTTCATTTTTACTTGAATGACAAGAGAAATAGCACACTTCACATGAGTCTGGAAGGCCAATGTATTATGTATCTGTGATGCATGGAACTTGCATGGCCCTTTTCTTAATGGATTTCAAAGCGTTTCCAAAGCTGATTAGGAATCCAGCAACACCACAACCAGGTAAGCATTAGATCCCTTAATTTACAGAAATAATTTAGTGATTCTACAGAATGATTTAGTAGTAAGCTAGAGACAGAAACCAGATATTTCCTTATATTAAGTCTCCTGCTAAGGACATTTGCTTTCTAGCGAGATGCTAAAACAGTTGTGTTCCACTTTACACAGAAACTTATGCCCACAAGATACTGCATGTATGCTCTCACAGTTACATGTTTATTTTCAGAATCAGCCTCCAAACACATATAAGGGAATAATTTGATCGTTTTCCAAATCAAACTCAACATGCAACATTTAATATTTTTAATAGTTTAATGTGCAAATAACTATACAGATGTTGTTTTTCCAGTCGTCTTTATTATTGAGTTAGGCTTTGTTTCTGAGTCTCAATTCAAATTGTAAACAAATTATTTCTGCATATGGATCAACATAAATTTAATAAACTGTATTAAAATTTTATATTAGAACCAAGATACTTTTTTCTATATCAAGGTATTTTCTACCTACATTAGAATGATAAATATAATTTAAATATAAGGGCATTTGTTTTGCTGTTAATAGTTAAAGTATCAAAAAAACTCTGGATGGCATCATACAACAGCTAGCAAGTATTACTTCTGGTTATTGAATTATTTATACAACTATATTCAAATAAATGAATGGTTTTTAAATGTTCTTAATTTCTAATCATTAAATGTTATTTTAATTTTCTTTTTGGAATGTTTTAATACATATTTGGTAATTTTAGGAGTTTTTACATCATATCTTTTGTATTCAAAGTGTATTCAAATAGTTTACAGCTAATTAGAAAGTAAACAGTAGGATGGCTCAGCAAAACAATTAAGTCTGTGCTCAAATTCCAGCAGGTTCTCCTGATGTGAAATATTGCTATCAGTTTTTAGATTTTTGCCTTCTGTCTGGTACTGTTTCTGTTGTTTATGTCTTGTACAAGGGCCTTTCTGACACTCATGGGGGAAACTCCTTCTAGCTCTTGGTTCTTGTCAAAACAGCTCCTTGCAGAGAGTCTTTGCATCTTTGCAGGAGCATTCCCTGGCTTCCAGGTACCCCCACAGAAATCTTGAAGTGCAGGTGCCCCAGGGTTGCCTGCAACACTGCTTTTGTTGAGTTTCTCTTTGATTTGAATTTCCACCTTCCCTGAAGGTATTATGAGTTTGACAGTTACACTCTGATTTCCTTATTCCCCAACATCAGGTTGTCTTACTGGTAAAACAAAGATCTGTATTAAGCAAGATTTAAGGCTAAGCATTTAGGTACCATGCTGGAAATGAAGTGTACAAGTGATGCTAGTAAAACCTTCCCTTTCTCCTACATCATAGTCTGTCCTTAGCTTCTGAACACTCTTCTCACTGTTACCAAGAAGCTCCCAGGTGAATCCAGTCAAGGCTCTTGCTCAGGTGTTCAGGTACACACTCATCTTATACATGCTATTTTCTGCCTTTTCCCTAAAGCTAGGTTGGATTGCTGTAGTTTCCAAATTCTCCCCATCTTCTCTTTTATCCTAATGATTGTTTCTACTTCATATCTAATATCACTGCAGCCATGATGACTCATTTTTCTACTGTCTTTAGGAGTTTAGGCCTTAAGCAGAGGTGTAGATGATTTAAACATCTCTTAGTAAATACGGAACTGTTTTATTCTGGATGCTTTGTGACTATGAGTTCTTTGTTCATAGCTTTACTATGTCCTTGTTTGTCACAAAATCTGGACAGTCTTTCAGGCCCAGTTGAGGCCTGCCAGCATACTCTTATTAAATCTGATGCAAAACATCAGTTAAACATATAATCCTGTCATGTTCTAGATGTCTAGACAGACAGCTTCTAATGCATATGGATAATAGGTGTGGCAGCAAGTTGCTTTGCCTTGGCATGCTTCTGCAAGACAGTTCCTTCTTCCCCCTGTGTTTATTAAGGTTTCTGTTTTGCAATGATCATAAAGCACATAGGTAAATGTTGTCAAGAAGCAGTATCCAAACAGGCCTTATTTACAGTAGTATTTTAGCAGAATGCTTCTTTTCAAGAGGATCGACAAAACACTAAAGGTTCTATATTTTCTAACACCTTTGCAGCTAAAACCTAACTTTGGTTAGACTAATGTGAAGGTTTTGAAGTTTTTTGAAGGTTTTTAAAGTTTTGACCTGAATACAGATGTTTTCTTCAAGTTGAAAAGCAGTTAAGAATTCTTTTTAACCTGTTGAAAATCTATGATGTAGTCTTAGACAACTGAGGACAAACTTTTAAAACTGCAATTATATTCTACTAAAACTTAAAATTCTTTAGGAAAGGCATATTCCAGATCTCCTCACTTTTCTTTTATTCATGTAGTATCAGACATAATATTATTTGCATTACAGGTTTTAGGTGCCTGATTTTGTTAGGTGCACATAACAGATTTTCCAAGAATGGGTTATTCCCTTTGTAGGTTGCATTCCAGACAGACATGCAAGATTGAAGAGAGAAAGGGACTGTTCTATTCTGCTACATGATCAAAATTTAAACACATGAAGTACAGGTTTGTGCCCTTTCATTTAAATGGAGTGCTGTTGTCTGCTAGATTTTAAAAATAATGAATAGAAGTTTAATGCTCTTTTTGGGTTAAGAAGTAAGTACAAGATACTGACTGGTTTATGATGGGAGGGATCTTGCTGCTATGTTGAATTCATGGACTGAAGAATAAATAAAGAAGAAATTAAAATTCTAGGGTTTAGTGCGTGTACTTAGAGTGAAGAGAAGGTTTGACTTTGCAACATATGGATATTAGCAAGTTGTCAAATATTAGACCCTAGACTGTCAGCTAGGAAATAAACGGAGAGCTGTGAAGTACATTTTTGCTACCATGTCACTCAGCTGAGATGATGCATGCTTTATAGTGGTTGAGGGCTACATCCCTCTTCACCTTCCTTCTCTTCCTCCAACATCTGTTTATCATGTATCTTAAAATATATTTGTCTCTGTGTGTAGAATAATACTGGGCAGTTATGAAAGTGTTGGCATTGTTCTTCTGTTATCTACAAAATAGATGAAACATAGGTTGCAGAGAAAAATAACAAAATAATCTAGGGAACCTAAAAAAACCTTTTACCTAGGAAGTATGCTAAAATTCATGTGGAACGATCTGTAAAATGAGTAAGAAGTCTTTAGCCCAGAAGTTGGCTTTGACCTTAAAACCTTTTGACCTTCTTCACAGAGCTAGTGCCAGTTCTTTATGCTATGAAATAGCCACACTTGACAGAGAAATCCACTAATTCTTCATTAGTTTCAACATCAGTACTGAGAAAAATATTAAACACTGACATGAATGCGTAGGGCTGAGGATCACTGCCTTATGTCTCTTATGTTTGGATATCACTTGTGTTTTCTGCAACATGAATGATGAACATTTTTATTAGGTTCAAGCTATGTAACTAGCACTTTGCTGATCACTTATTGTTCTAATTTCATCTACACGAGATGAACCTTTCTGAGCTAGTTTGGTTTATATTGTATTTATCCTTTTTGTTGTGACTGTAATGTTTCTATCATTTTTAGAAGAATTCATTATTTTTTTAATGGCTGAAGCACTCATTAGAAATGGAGGGTAAGGCAACGTTAAGTTTAAAATTAATGGAATTGTTTATTGCAGTTTTACCTTTGTGTTACCCGAAGCAGAGAATATTTTTGGTTTGTTTTGTTTTCATTTTGAGTCCTTTCATCCACAGAGAATGGGGATTAGCCTTTGGCTAAAATAGTGCTTTCAGGCCCTTTCAGCATTCAGTAACTGTTTACTTATCCAGGTATAAATGGGTAAAAACACAGTTAAAGCTCCCAGCTGCAAGGTCAGCTACCTTTTTAAAATTCAACCTCATGAGCTCCACTCAGTTGAGGGCTTGCTGGTATGAGCCATTAACTGCCTGTTGCATGTAACCTTCCCTTGTCTTACACAGAGCTGCACACGAACCTCTGGTACTGTACAACAGACCCTCGGTTCATGCTATGTGAGAAACAAAAGCAGTTTAGCTTGTGATCAGTGATCATATGATCCATTTACAGGGTGCAAGCTCAGTCAAGTAGAACTAGTAAATCATTAAAAATACACTCAACACCATTCCTGCAGAGTAGAACATCACAATAATATCATTTTCTCAGAGTTGCCAGTCCAACACTATTAGCAGCCTTGCTTGGTGTAACAACAAGCTTTTCAAATCCTAAACAATTTTAAAAGTATAAAATTCATTGCAAAACACAGATATTAGTTAAAATCTATAACACGTGGGGGAAAAAAAAATCTCTTGCACTAAAATTGTCTCTGTGGAAGCTAAAACACTGGGACATGCACACTATAACATGACAGTGGCTTCTATGACTGTTGCATCAGGCCTACTTCAGCAAAACGCTTAAACTCACCTCAGTTCAGAATATCATGTAAGCATATGGTTAAATGCTGGCCTGAACAAGATAAAGCTATGTAGAGTTCTCCAGCCCTGACCAAGTAGTTTCTGTATGTTTTACCAATTATCATGCAAAGTTTATTGCCTTTTTTCTTTTTTAAATTTTTGCAATGTATTTTATCCGACATCTGGAATTAGCATTTTTCCTTGTTTTTGTTAGCTTGGTTAATTTTTCTTTAAGTGTGGTTATTTCAGAAAGCAGCTGCTGTGCATGAAAAAAATAACATTTTCATCAGTCTTCTAATGATTTTAGTTATTCCAGGAAATGTATTTTGGAGCTGTATTAACTAGTGATAGATGGACTTTGCTGGTTTAATTCCTCTTAGATGAGTATCCAGCATTCAGAAACATGCCCAGTGCTCCTTGTTCTGTGAAAACGGAAAAGTCTGCCTTTAAGATTCATTCACTAAAAAACTGTAAGAGTTTTTAAAATAAACAAGCAGCTTCTTTTCTCTGTAGATGGAAATGGAGAGAAAGGGAGTGGATAAGGTAATGTTTTAATATTAAAAGTAGGAAGTACAAGCAGTAGTCAAGTACATTCTGCAAGATGAGAAACCAGTAGATGAGTATTTATTTCATTGAAAGGCTTCTGCATGTTTTAGCTTTATGCTTCTTTTTCTCAATGAATCTGAGCCTGATGAAAGAGGTTCTGTACAAGTAGTAATGGTGGTGTGTGATGATTACCTTTTTATTTTAAATAGTTGAGCTGGAAAAGATTATTTTCTGTCTCCTGGTAGATTTCTGATGTTCCTGTATTTGTGGCTGTTGATTTCAGAGAGGGTGAGTGTGGTTAGAGTAAAATATAACTTGGAACTATGTTGAAATGTGTAACAGGCTTTTTTCTACCTCAGATGAAAATTGAAGTTAAATTGTTCATACATTAAGTACCGTGTTTATAACAACCATTACCTGGTTGTTTCTCTTCTTTCAACGTCATGTCCATAAACTAACAAATTAATTAAGAAAGTATCTGTATTAACTTCTTTCACTAGTACAGAAGAACACTTAGCAGTTCAGTTTCAGATGCTTTATACAGAAAAAGAAAATAATTTTGATAACCACAGAGCAATTTGAAAAATAGGAGGTTGAAGAAAATAAGATACAGAAGAATTTTATATGTATAGTAACATTTTAGACAGCAAAACAAGATAAAGGATGGAAGAGTCTTAATAAAGCTAACATCTTAACCAACCTAGGACATACCATTTTTCTCTTAGACTGATGTACTTGCAGTTCTGCTAAGTACAAATGCCTACACCTCTGTGTTTTAACATGGGAATAATTTGCTAAATGATGCAACGGTTTAAGGGTCATGCTAATGGGAATAAACTTAATTCCTCTGGTGTTTCAGTAGGAAATTAATGAGTGATGCTATCCTCCAGGTGTCTACCTGCAAGTGAAAAGCCTATACCTTCTGATATTCTTTAGCCAAAACACGTAGAAGTAAGACTGCTAAAAAGTGACCATCTGTTGGGTTCTTTTGGGGAGCAATGTGAAATAGCAAATGTTGGGCATTTTATTTGATACATAACTGGACGTTTCTTAGGTACTCTTTGTGATGATGGCACTGCAAGAAACATTAAAACCAGAAATTCAGTATATATAACTATGTAAACTACTGGTGACATTTTTCTTTTCCTGCTGTGTCATATTGCCCTGCCCTATTAACATGTAATCTTCTGCCTGTGGAATCAACAGGAGCTTTGACTTCAGTTTTTTGAGTTAACATTCACTATTACGTGAGACAGTTATTGAAGACACAATTTAATAATATATTTTGCAGTGGAAAGTGCAGTTTTATTGCAGTAATAAAGTATTTCTGAGTAATAAAATCATACTGTATCTAAAGTGCCAGATTCAATGGCAAAAAAAAAAAAAGAAAAAAGAAAAAGTGTCCCTTAACACAAAGGTGCTTCAATGAGAGAAAATAAGTGAACTCCAGATGCAATAGTTGTACTTTAAGGAAATGAGCAGTTTCAGTTTTTCAAATAATGCTGTTGGAGCAATTGTTTTGTAAAACGTTTAGTGCATCGGTCTGTTTCTAATAATTTAAAGTTATGAGTAACAGAAAATGAGTTCTGACATGAATAGTCAAAATATGTAATCTTCTTTTTAACATTGATACTTTATGCAGCCTATAGATATAATATTAACAAAAAAAGTCATGTCAGGAGGTACGTGCTGAGACCAAAGTCCAATGCTGAAACAACAGAATGTAATGAATGATCTTTTTTTAGCATTTCTTCCAAAAGTTTCAAAATAAGTGTAACTGGAGATAAATCTTCATTTAAATCTGAATGTCTGAAGATATTTGCTGTGATATTTATTTCTGTTATTCCACGCATGAAGCTGGATAACTGGAGCAGAGGAGTCAGAGATATGAAAGCTGGCTCTGTTCATTTTGTTTCATTATGTTGTCTGAGAATTTGTGGTTACAGAACAATTAACTCAGTGTTCTAGAAAGTAGACCTAAATGTTAGATTCTCTACCACAACCCCCTTCATCTATTTCTGTATTAATAGATAAAAAAACCCCAAACAAATAAAAAACAGGCAGATAAGAATTTTGGAGTATAATTTATGTAAATTCATAGAGACACAACTTGCAGAATTTATTTCCCCTCCTCCTCCCAAACTATTACTGCCAACAGATGCCATAGCAATGGTATATTTTCTGTTACTATGTAAGAGACTTATATTTGGGCTATGGTCTTGAGGCACTTGTCAGAATGGAAGAAAGTGGTCAGAATATGATATGCTGGTCTTGTAGGCAGTACAGAGTTGAAAAACATTTTGCATCAGGACTGTGTTACAGTCTACTACTGTTAAAGTTCACAGATACACAGTTCACAGATACACTTACCAATGTGAAACTGAGAGAGTAGAATATCACCTCTTCCTTTGTGAGGCTGCCAGTCCTGCTTCAGATGAGTATGCAAATTCTGGCCCTATGCAAACAGGAAAAAAAAAAAAAAAATCAAACATTGATGGAAATGGAATTGCCCTTTGTAAAGCTAAGACGATGTAGGAAATTTAACTTCTGAGGAATATATGAGTCATGTTCAAACAATGGGAAGGACTCTTAAATGCTGCTGTGCCTTAAGAAACCACTGTCAACGCAGAATTGCAGACAGTGACAAATCTTTGTATTTGCTTGGTCAGCTGAGTTTTAAACTCACAGTATCTCTGTTGATCACACAGAAACAGTAGTTTAGGAAAAAGGTAACTCTAAGTATAGTAGAATAATTTTGGATCATTTTCATTTTATGCTGTTGTTTTGTGCACTTGGTTGTACTCCAAGCATGAATGCAAGCAGCTCTTGAAATTATCCACTGTATAACCCAGGCTTATTTTCTCTTGCTGTTTAATTTCTGTTCCATAGTTTTACTTTGTCTGAAGTAATTCTGAGTTGTCTGCTTGTGGTATCAGTATTGTATCTACCCAGTTTTGTATGTTCAGGGTTGGGAAAAGGAAAATATTCTTTCCACTCCCTCTACCCACCCAGTTTAATGATCCATGCTTATATCCATAATTTTCAGGGTTCCTTTGATATTTCTACTATTATAGAATGAGGATAACTCCAACTTCTGTGAACAATATTACGATTCACAATGCATTTGTTACATTCTGTAAATGTGTATACTTTTTCTGAAAATGTAGTCTTACTGACAGGTGGCAGATTCAACTGCTGGTGTAAAGTAAGAGGGTCAGATGAGAACAGGAATGAAAGAAGGATGTCTTGTTCCTTTAGTCCATGTTCTCTTTGGTCAGTGCAAGCTGTGAGCTTCAGTACTGATAACAACAATGACTTTAATTTGGTTTTGTAATTTAATTAAGCAAATATGGCATACACTATTTTGTTTCAGAGGCTAGAATAGTACAAATTCAACATGGCATATGTTCAGTGAGTTAAGTGCCAGTGAACATGTTTTATATTGATAAAGTGAGATCAGTTCTTTGCCTGGTACTGTGTAACCTGTTTATTAGTGAGATAAAACAAAATCATTAGATTTTAGTACACGCATCTGATATTCCTATAGGGTATCAAGTATGAGGGGAAATTTTAATACTATCATTGTATTTTTTAGTGGTACAACTGCTACGAGAACACCATGTGTAGATTTGGAGAAGCCTGTGTTTCTAGACAGTTGCTGGGAGGCTGAAGAGAGAACTGAGGTAGACAAGGCAAGTGATTTCTTAGAAGACTGGATAATATATGTTGAGAAATTCCAGGAATTTCTGTCTGTCTTGGGTAGCCAAAGGGATGTTAGGAGGAGAGTTGATCAGACTATGTCAATAGCATTGCTTCAAGTGAACAGCAATATCAGAAATAAGATTAAGAACTTCCATCTAATTGGCAGTGGATATGAAAAGAACAAGCTGTTGTAACTGAAGTTTACACACCCAGGGTAGAAAAAAGAAGAATTTTAATGGCAATGATGATTTGTTGGAACAGATTTCCTAGAATTGCAACAAACTGTACATAGATGGCAGTTTTTTAGCCAAGACTGGAAGTGCTCAGTACATGTCAGCCATGTAAGCAACCATAGTAACAGCTGAAACCAGAAAAAGTTCAACAGTCCTATAAATGAACAGTTACTCTGTCTTACAAAGGCCCTCCCCTCATCCCTGAATTGTAGTATGTCCTGAAGTTATGCAAATTTGGGGAATAGTTTCTAGAGCTGAGGGATAGACTTTGTCAAGTGCTTTCTGGATTTTATGGATAGGAACCACTAGTTAGAACATTTCTTCATAGAAAGCCTCTCAAAGAGACAGAACCCAATGCATTTTAGGACAGTATTCATTAAATCCATCACCTTAAGAAAGAAAAAGTTCTCACATATCAGTATTTCATGGCCAGTCTGAACTCTAGAAACCCACACACAGAGCTTGGAAACAGACTTTTGAGATAAAACAACTCCTCTGCTGTTTTTTCTCTCCTCTCATGCAGGGTGAAGGTATCTTCCAAATGAAATATAAAAATGGACATAATTTATTAATAAGTTCAAGAAAAGTAATTATAAAAATTAGTTAGGTTAAGTATGTTATGGAGTTCATCCACCATTTGTTATGCATTTCTAATATATAAATATGGGCAAGAAGTCTCAGGCAGCTCTGAGCTACTTTATGTAGGACATTTCTTTATTTTCGATAGAGTTAAGAAATCCTAAATCATTAACACTGCAACAGTGTTTTTTGTGTACTCCACTTTTGCCTTTGTGGTTTTTGTTTTTAACAAATTTATATAATTGTATTTTCCATAGCTATTTCTGACTGCCTCCCCCTTTCATAGTGTCTAGTGTCTCCCACTGTTTTTAGTTTATTTTGATTCGCTAAAAACTATGTAAATATACCGATGTGTGTTCATTGGGCACTGTAGTTTAATGCTTTTGTGAGAGTTCTTATCTCTCATGACTTCATTTATGAAGATCCTAAAATTCCTGTTGCTGTGGTTAATCATTCCCATCACAGTTTATTTTCTAAGCAGATGCTTTACAAATTAATAATATATTTGTTAATCACATGATTTATATCCCTCAAATTTCTGTATTTGTATTGTATTATGTTGTGTTAGTCATAAGGCCTAAATGCTCTTTCCATTAGAGCTCAGCTTTAAAATTGGCTGTAACTTTGCCTTCTTTTGGCTATGCACTATGGAAACAAATCTGAACATAGACACACTTTTAAAATTGTCAGCTTTCAAGATGGTTTTACATATTGACAGGTGGTAGCTGAAAAGCCAAAAGGAAGAGGCAAAGTGTGTCTTTCATACATGCTGAGTCTTCTGTCTAGGAAAGAAGTCACAGAAGAGGGAAATCTTACTTTATAAACATATGAACAGTTCACCCTGCCAACTGTCAGGGCATGAGAAAGACTCCAGTTCTTCTAATTGGGCTCCAGATGTGAAACCCTTCAGAAGATACTTTTTTCTGCCTCTTGCTCCCTCCACATCCTCACACCTTGCCAAGTTTATTTTCAGTCAGGTCATCAACTCTGTAAAGGAAGACAGAAGGAGGAACAGAGACAAAAGCAGAAATCTGTTCTGTATTTTTCCTTTCTTTTTTTCCTGATTATGCTGTTGGTGAGTATGTCTAATTGGAACACTAGCTTCATCTTTGCCTCCTCTCTGCTTCCTGTGAGCATGATCAATTAAATATTATTTTTCATGTATCTGGAAAAAGTTCCTTTAAAGGTTGCCATTGTAGACCAGTGCTCCTATTCCTATCTTATTGTGTGATGGATTTGATGCAGTGGACTTGCTCTCGTATTACCATGATGATAGAGCTCAAAACTGTGAGGCAGTAGGTCTTTTTTTTTTACAAATCTGTTAGTGTTTTTTCAGTTTGCTCATGACTAAAAGTACTTTAAAAACCCATTGGACATTTGACGAATACAGCAAATTGCACATACAAACTAATTCAGCAAAATTATCCCTAGAAATACTGGGATTGATGTCATATTTGAACTACTCTTATGACATTTTCTAACTGGAGTTGTGTTTTGTTTTGTTTGTTGGTTGGGTTTTTTTTTTTTGTGTGTGTGTGTGGGTTAACATCATTTTGTACCCTCTAGTATGTTCTGAAGGAAATGATGCTTCTGCAGGTTAGCGCCCACAGTAAGCAGTACCCACACTAGCTTTAAAATTCAAACCTTTCATTAGACTACCTTTTCCACTGGCAGCTTTCCTTACATTCTGAAATCCTTGGAAAGACACTGTAGAACATGAAGCTATCACATAAAGTTGATTTTATGTTTTCCCAGTTTCAAACTACTTAGTGCAAATAAAATTTTGTGCCAGTCAGCCCAAGATGTGTTACAGCACTGTTAAAGCCCAGCCTGTTAATTACAAATGTTTTGCACTGTTTGTGTGATGCACAGATTTCCTGGAAATAGGTTTCCTTTTGGCAGTATGTTTTACAGTACAGTCAACAGAATGTTGTGGAATAACAATTATGGGAATAAGGAGAATGCACAAGCTATCGGAGTGAACACTTTAATGCTGATGCATTTTTTCTGATGAAAGCAACTCAGATAAGAGGATATTCAAGTTATTGTAGCAATTAGTTTTTCTAAGATGTCTATCTATATGAAATGCTTCATGGTAGGAAAAAAAACACAACTCTAGTAGAATACAAAGTTTATTACATTTCTAGACTACATTATCCTTGTCAGCTGGATTAAAGCATTCTCCTAGTTTCTGTCTTATATTACCATAACAAGTGAGGAAATAATGTAATGTTGTTACACAGAGCAGCTTATAAATTTTGACATAAGTGTGAGAGAAATCACTTGAAATGTGAAGCAACCAAGAGGAATAATTAGGAACAGCAGAATGATCTCAGTAATATGACAACAGTTTCTAAAGCACCCCACAGGATTGAAATCATCAGGTTTGCTTGACCTATATCTTTAATAATACAGCTCATTGCCCTTGTATTGAAGCTAGAGGGTAGGACAAAGTATAAGCTTTATCATGTTTTAGGAGAAATTGCAAAAAGTTTATTTATTAACACAGCACAAAATGGCCCATTTCTATGATTACCAAACAGGAAAGCAAGTTGGGCCACAGTTCACCACACAGAACACTTTATAGTCAGGCTTGGCTGGCAAAAAGTATTATGTAACACTCAAATAAGATAAATGGCTGCATTGGCAGTGGAAATAACCTTCTGTTTAATTAGAAAATAAGAGCTATATGGGACAATAAAAATGGTTACTGCTGCCCTCAGTCAGTGTTTAATAAATATGATAGTGCTGAAGATAATGCTAAGTGTTATTTATTTGCGTAATATCATGGGCTCTGTAATTGTTCATGTTCTTGATAGTTACCCTGCATGTAGAATGAGTCCATTTCACATTTTCTTTGTTTAATTCTTAAGAAAGAAAGAGGATTTTTTTAAAACTGTTTTTAGGAGCCAAAGATAAGTGATCAAAGTTCATTCACCTCTCAGTGGTGCTGCAACTGAACTACTGGTTTTCTTCAACATGATTAAGCTTTGAAACTAATTGTTTCATACATTTCAAGCTGGATTGTCTATCTGTCTTGGATACGTCTTTATGTCTGTGAGATGAGAGTATTCAAATTTTTAGCTGTCCATTTTATCATGGCTGTGTTTATGATTAGTATCTTTCTAAGGTCTGATTTTAGCATGGTTTTACCTTCCTTTGGCTTCATTTGGAGTTTTAAGCACTAAACACACACAAACTAAATCCTGCAGGGCATGGTGTGGAAGACTGATGATTTCAATGAAAGCTTCTCTCTAAAGGGAATAGTCTTTACTAGTAAATCAAGCATCAAAGTGTGTTGTGTGTATATGTATCAAAAGTTTCCTTTCTCTGTAGAGCATGTTTATTAGATATGGACACTGTTCCTGGTTTCACATATTTAGGAACGTACATGTATTTATCAAGTGCTTGACAGAAAAGCAGGGCATGGGATGCATTTTGCAATATACTTTTAACAGGCTTGGTATCCCAGCCCTATTGCTTTTGGTCACTTTATATTTTGTATCTACAGTAAGTACAGCGATTTGGAAAAGGATATCAAAGACTTTGCTTGGTTTTATCCAAGGGGAAAATTCAGAAAATGTTTCATTAAGAAGTTTTAACCCCTCCTTCCTCCCCTGCTTCCCCCCCACACCCTGCCCCTGTATGTCAAAAGGCAAACCAAACCAAACCAAACCCCCTTTTCTTCACACAATTCACTTTAAGCTTCAAAATCCTCCAAAATCCCCAATCTCCCTTTGCAGTCTGGTTCCCACTCTCCAGATTTCCTCATCTCCCTCTGAAAGAAAAAAGCTCTTCTTTAAGGGACTGATAGGTTGTAGAGCGATGCTTAGCAACAACATTCCTGTGCCTTAAGTAGCTGCAAGCCCCTAGCTGAACCCTTTGATGTGACTGTCAGGGCAGATTTATTTTGTTTTAGCACATTGTCTACTTGTCCAGATGTATCAGGAGATAAAAAGGAGTCATGTTTACACTCTTTCTGGGAGGGGAAGGTGGAGGAGGAGATGTAATTAAATTGCATTTTTGATGAGTCTCTGAGAGATCAGGATGAAGAACAGAGGAATTGGCTTTAATATAGAGAGGAAACCCACTCGTCTGCCCTAACACCTGACATTGTAGGAAAATTAAGTGTAAAGCCATAGCACAATGTGTTGATTTGGTTCTGCTGAAGCCTTTGACTTTGTGTTTTCTCATGTGCTGGTAGTTCATGAGAGTCCAGAAAGGCCTATTAGAAAGTAGTGGTTATGCACCACAGACTCTTTCTTGTGTGTCTTATTCAATAGATTTATTTGTCCAGGTTGAAAATAACTGTGCTTTTCTCTAGAATGTTAATTTATAGATCACATACCCCAGAACTTCTGGCTGTGGTAAGTGGCTGTCAATCAAATACTTAAAAAAAAACCCCAAAACCCCAAAAATTGAGCCTTAGTGATCTTGGATAAACAGACGTGCAGTGTAAGACAGGCCTTGCTGAATTCTCCCAGAGAACAAATACCACAGATAAATCCATTTTTGTTTATTTGCTTTTAACTTGCACATTTAGCAACACCATTCTGAGCTCTATTAATAACCTGCGGTGTGCAGTGACAAGTCTGATTCCAGCAGTCAGTATGCTGTGGGTATGCCAAGTGAATAAAACGCTAGTTTTAATCTGCTGTTACAAAAGTTACTCTATTTGCATTTTAAATAGGTTACACTACAGCACCCCCTTCTGCTGACTAAGTAGTGTGACAAGAGGTTTTAGCTGCAATTCAGTTTCATTCCCACACGACGGAATGGAGATGCCTTGAAAGCGTTTTTAACCTTCCCATTTCTTAATTCCTGTGCCTATTAAGCAAGGAGATCAGTGCAACTCAACAGAAGTCATTAAACTACTGTTATCTTATAATTTTTAGGATCTAGCTTTAATTTTTGCGGCATTGTCTGTGCTTCTGAAAAAATGAAGCAAGCAGGGGATGGCAAAAGGAATAGCAAAGCAAAGTAAACCTCTAACATTGCCAGCAGTTATGCTTGGTCAGTGAAACATATATGCAGTTTTGCATTTCTCTGATTGTCACTGAATGTGTTTGCAAGTGATGATATTATGTTACTAATTTAATTTATGGAACAGTCTCAGCAGTTCCTATCCAAAAAAAAGCAATTTACCTTGCTGATTCTGTCTGTCTTTGCTTTTGAAGAATCTATGGACATCAAATTGGAAAAAATCTGTATTTCAAAATACAGGTCTATGTAAAGTAAGAAGTTACTGTATTGTATGTAATGTGTATTTGAGTTCTGCATCTGTGTTTATATGTAGCTTGTACCCTGTTGCTATGCGACCGCATAGCATAAATCTCAGCAATTACTCCAATAGTGTTATTTTCTAGTTGTGATATAATTAGTTGAAAAATATTGCAGGAAAAGACTGAAGTAAACTTGGAATCTAATACATTATCAGTGTACTTCCCTTACGTTAACTTCCTTATGCTTTTGCACCTCCTGTTGAAGTTGTAATATCTAAAAACTCAGTGTTGTTCTTTCACTCCTTCAGGGCTGTTGGACAATGAGTGAAATGCAATAAATGGCATGTTTGGGCACTGATGTAGTGGAAACTTAGAAAAAGGTTAGCATCTGCAAGTTCATTTGTGGTTGGCTTTACAAGACACTTCAAAGGATAGTTGTCTATGACAACTCAAAATTCTCTAGCAACTGTTGCAGTTTTCTGAGTTGGGGTATGACAGGCTTATTACTTTTTTTTTTTCCCCTTGCACTTTGTTTTACTAGCATGTATGCCCATTGGATCCTGCATGCTGTAAATGAAAAGAAGGTAGCATGTGTGTTCCCAGAAGGTGAAGAAGGTAAAAATGCTGGTAAAGAAATGCAAGATAAAATGTATACTTGTTGCTTGGATGCTTTCCCAAACCCAGACCAGAAGTCAAGGCCAGGAGATTTTCCTTTATTGTTTTATACTTTTGGGGGTCTTTAGATTTCCTGATTTTCATTAATACCAGTCTAAGAGAAGAAAAAGCATTCAAAAATCTATTTTAGGGATGAGTATTATTTAGGAACTTTGAATTTATTTTGTAGTGTGATTTTAAAGGAATTTATTCTTATTTTAAAAGCTAACATTAAGTTTTACAGTGAATAGATTGTTGGATTATATTAATGGGTATTCCTTTCATTTACTATTGTGTTGCTAGAATGTTTAAAGTGCTCCTTTAGAGGCAGATCCTGTTATCTACCATAATACAAGATACTGACCCACTTGAGCAGTAAAGTTTATCTCATCACAAATGAAAATATTAGAATCTGGTATATGATTAAGGAGAGGTGATAATAGTGAAGTTACTTTCCTTCAAGTCATTAAACTGAACTGAGTGAGCAGCAGAATCTTTTGCATCCTTCTACTTTTAAATGTAGGTAGCTAAGATACGATTTTTAAAAAGATACAAGGCAAATACCATGCAATAAGAAGTCACTTTTTTTTTTTTTTTCTGCTGAGATTGAAAAAATAGTGTTAAGAAGATGCTAAAATTCTTGCCTTTTGAGTGATATTAAATTGAAAAACAATGGTCATGGAAGTCAAAAAACCTAACGGGTGTTTCTGTATGCTATATGTTACAGTAGAACAAATCAATTCAGGCTCCTTAGATGCAGTCATTGCCTTGTGATTATATTTGTATAAAGTCTTGGAGCCTTTGATCAAAGAAAGGCATTTGTGATGAGGTCTAATCCAAGCTCTTTAAGGTGTTTAACTTGCACGGGAGGGAGAAGAGGTTGATAAAAGCTGGGATTTAAATTTAGTTTTGCTGAACTTTTGTTTTGAAAAGATTTCTATTATACACTGCTTCCTTTTCCATACAGAAGATGGATCATTGAGTAAACCTAAAAGGGAAAGAGGATATGGGAGGAAATGGGTGGGGATTTGGAATTAATCTTCTGAAGAAAAATGTTTGATCAGTGAGTAGGAGAGGATGAAAACCTCTGATGTTGACAGCAGGCAACTTTCTGGATAGTGTGTGATTGACAGCTTTGATGCTCTAGTGGGGAGCGAGTGTCCAGCCGTGCTCAGGCATCCTCTGTCTGTGGGTGGTAGTGTTAATAATGTGGCAACTGGAAAGATTAATTGTGGACAAGCAGCAGGATTATGAGGAGGGCTTCACAGGTCTAAAAGGAACAGTGGTAGGAAGGCCTCTGATCTGTCAGCCCAAAAGGAAATTAGTTAGGGCAGGCTGGAGCAGGCTTAAAAAAAGGGGGGGAGGGAAGAGGGGGAAGATGGAGTAATGGGAGAAGGGAAGCATTTAGGATATTAAAGCAAAATGAAGAGGATATTGAAAAAGGTCATAAGGGGACGGGTTGATGTTCTTGAAAGACCTTAATACGCTACATCCTCTTACAGTACATGCCAAGTTCATCTTGTTTTGCAGGGAACCGCAAAGTGACGTTTGTAGTGGATAGACCTACAACGTTAGGTAAAACCTATTACTTGTTTTCAAAATGAACCTGAGAATAAACTCAAACTGCAAATTTTCAGAGATATCTAAATGCAAAATATATAGGATGGAGTTTACTTAAGCTGTTTCTGCAAGTTACTAGCTGCTGTGTGTTTTACTTCCCATGCTTTTTGGTAGAAGTAGGGATTTTGCCAATAAATTCTGTGTTACCATTAAAGAGGCCATTCATCATGCTTACTAATGTTATTAATCAAGATACACCACAGTACTCTTAAAATGAGATCATTTTGATAAATCATGTATGACATGAAAAGACTTTATTCCTTTTAAGTGCAATTTAGACTGTAATTTTTTTCCTCATTTATGATTCATGGGAGAAACATGGATAAAATTCCCCTGCACATTTACACCTTATCTTCAGTAATAATTCAAAACTGCTCTTAGATGAAAATTCAAGGTCTGATTCACCAAAGCTGAATGCCAGCTCATTATTTTCTGGCATTCAGTAGTCCAAAAATAATGTCCATACATTAGGTGCTTTTCACAATAGTTGAATTTGGCTGCACACCAGACATATCGATTACACTCAATTAAGCCTAAATGCATAAGAATTATCTGATGTTCATTTACATTTTTGATCCAGTTGCACCCTGCTTTCAACCTTGCAATTTAACATTAAGTGAAAACCAAAAGGTAAATTCAAGTGAGAAGTGATATTCTCTCTTATATGAGAATAAGGGAAATATATTCTGAAATGCTTTGAATCTTCTTAAGCTCCACTACTTCTGTTAAATAAGCAAAATTCTCTTGCTTTTTCCTGTTAAAGGTTATTGGAATTGGAAGGCCAACCAAAATATAAGATCACTGTTCTCCTTGTCAACCTATTACTACAATAATTTGGCCTACTCTATTAATACCATCACATATGAAAACAGGCTGCTAAAATGTCCAGAATGAATATTTGCTAAGTTCAACGTCACAGTCTTGATTATAGCTGAAACACTTGTTTTATTTATTAAATTTAAAAATGTCAGAAATGAGTTGCAGCGGTTTTTGCTAACATAGGTATAAGTATTAGATAAATTTTTGTTTATTCTTGTGTTTAGAAATACAAAAAGGAAATCTCTAGTAGAGAGATTTAATTTGGAAAGCGGAGTCATTTAAATTTTACTGTTTCTCAAACCATGATTCAAAGAGGATTGGCTTTTCTGAATTATAATCCCCCTTTTACTTCTCTGAGCAGCTGAAAGTATTTGAAAGAATGTGTGTGGTTGCTAAAAATAGCAGATCATTTGTATTTTTGAACCATTGGTCTCTACAAATTTGTTTTGCTGCAGCAGATGTACAGTATATCCTGATACTACACAGGATGTTCCCTTACTATTACCATCCAAGTATGGGGGGTTTTATTCCTTGAAAAGTGAAATTGGGGATTAAACTTATGAAACTTTTATGTTTAGTCTAATTAGATTCCCAGACTCTTGAGAGCCAGAATTGCCAGTGTGTGGCTGACTTAATTTTCTTCTAAATGTTACAAAGTTGGGTTTTTTTCTCCCTTCACACTTTAGTTTGTGTTTGCATACTAGGAAAACATTTTTCACTTCCACATCATACTAAAAGCTATGCATCACAGACTTAGAAGGTCAGACTCCTTATGATTTTTTAAAAAGTTATTATTGTGAGTATTAGATTAGCAGGTAAAAAAATCATAAAGGCAAAAAAAAATCCCTTATCCTACCAATAACTGCCCTTAAGTTCCCTTCTTGTCTCATAAATTCTCTTTATTATTAATGAGAAAAAAACCTTGGGAAAAAGACTCCTTATAATTTCCCTAGGAAATTCTTTCTAATGAGGCACTTTTATAAAAGTAAATTAAAATGGCATATTAGTTCAGAGTAATCAAATTATGTTTGTCCTTATTAAGACTGGTTAAATTACTACTTTTAATTTTCTTGAAAATGGCTGCTGATGAAAGAAAGTAATTCAGATCTTTGGGACATTTGGCAAAATATGAGGACAGTTTAAGGCATGAGATTGAGACAAAAGTGGGTGAAACCCTTTTCCTTTCTTCCCACCTTCCATCCAAAACTCATCTACTTTGTTCTATTTTTCAGTACTGTAGTCAAACGTCTGAAACCAAATTTTAAAATAAATCACTATTGCTATGCCAGGTTAGGAGGTCATCTCAGTAAGCCTGCAGAGATCGGGAAAGTTGTGATAACACCATGCATTTATTTCCTCCTCTCCCCCTTAATTAAAGTGACTCTAATTTATACTGGAGGTTTGGTAAAGGCAACTGCTAACTCGTAGTTAACTATGCTTGGCTGTGAAGAAGGAGAATCAGGAAATCCCATTTCGTCAAGGGCAGCTGTCTCTCTACATAAGCATGCCATGCCAGCTGTTGGTTTTCCAGAACATAATAAGTTGTTGGGATGGGTCACAAACTTCGACTGGCCCATTTGAGACTTCTAGTCTAGTTCACATCTAGGGAGAAGAAAGAAAGACCTTTTGTAGCCTGACATATACAGTGTGCTGTCAGGTCCTGCTTTTGCATATTTTCTAGTCTCCTCCTTTATCCCTTTCTTTCACTGGCTGTATGGTTCCTGAGTTCATAGAAAAGCAAATACATTGTAAATAAAGCTGTTCTTCCCCAACCATTCTCTAGGACGGAATGGTTAAAGACTTGGTGTGTTGTTGTTTCCTGTAATATTTTCTGCAATCACAAGGCAAAGACCTCACAGTGAAATCAGAGCCCCACTGTGCTTGGTACTCTGCAAACTCATGGGAAGAAGCGGTCCCTCTAAAGTAGTGTTTTGATACTCTCTGCAAGCATGTCATAAATTCAACCCAAAATGAATACATTTAAATCTTTTTCTGTTATTAGGCAGACTGTTTACCTCATTGCAAATTTATGCACGATTTTAATATACATCTTTAATCTGTAAACAATTAATTTCTAGTTAGTTATGTCTAAAATTTTGGGGAAAAAAGTCTTCAGGAGGAGTTCCATGGAAGGTTTCTGTACATTTTATCACAAATGTGAACAAGTCATGATGGTCCAATATACTCATGGGTTAAGACATGTGAATTGCTGCCATCAGTGTTACAAAGGGGGTGAATCAACACATTGCTGACATATTAATATACACATATTTAGGCAAGTTTTCAAAGTATATATGAATGATTGAAGACTGTTGCCATTGTCTGTCTTGGGGAAGATATGTGTGCTCAAGAAATCCAAAATGGGTCCTTAGCCTAGGTAGATGTTTATGCAGACTTTTCTTAAAATTATAATAAGCCATGTATCTGTTAAAATATGATTAATTTTAAGCACTGAGTACATTTGAGACAGAATAAGCTTATCAGGAAAATATTACTGTTTAGTTACATAAAAGGAAAAGTTTTTCAAAAGCAAGTATGAGTTGATCCTTTAAGTTGGAACTATACCACAGATTGTCCCATTAATCATATACCTTTCTGGAGAAATGTTTTTGTCAGTTTAAAAAATGGATGATGCAGTGATTTCCTTCATTCTTAATTGCAGTTTCCCTGTGGATATATTAAAAATCTTTTGAAATAAATCATACTTTCTTACTAAATCCAAGTTTTGCATCTGATAATGTGATATGTACCATTGGGCTGATCACTGCAATGTCACAATATTGTTTTCCATTTTTATTTGAATGTAAATCACCGAATGAGAAGCAACAAGCTTTCAAGTTGCTAAGGTCATTTCTCTGCAACCTTACTACTAGATGACTTTGACAAGTGTTAAAACTGTGATGAATGAAAATAAACAACAGTATCACAGAACACAAGATTTCTTGATAATTGTGGGTCATACTTAGAGAAGGAGTATCATGCTGTCCCCAAGAAATTTGCCTCTTCATCAGTTCCCTGAAATGAGTCACATTCTAAAATGCTGGAGATTTGAGATATTCCCATACTAGATGAGAAACATGTTGCAAAGGAGAAATCCCAAGCACTTAAAATCTTTCTAAGGTAACATACAAGAGAATACTTAGTCTATGTCTTGAGCTCTATAATAAATAATATTTTCTTAATTATTTTGTTTTTTGCTACCACATCTCATTCTGCACTGTATCATCTCTCTTTTGGATGATGTCTTGATCAAGCTAAGATTTGTCTTTGTGACGTCCTCTGAAAATATTTGGGAATTAAATGTATTTGGCTAAGGAAATCTTTGTATGTACATGTGTGTATTGAAATAATTTTACTTACCACATCTTTCCATAAGTGCACTGTATATCTCTTGAACCCTTCTCAGGAATGTGCCAACATGCTGCTGGTCTTCCTGTATCGTAAGTATATAGTTGTATATATTGTAACATATTGTATATATTGTAACATATATTGTATATATGTAAATCTATATTGTAAGTATATATCAAGTATAATACATTAATGGCTACTACAGTTACTGATGTGTATAGGTGTGTAAAGAACTAGTGGCATACCTTAGAAATAAGAGTAAATATTAGTAGAGAAATACTAGGCTACAAATACAAGCTATGTGACACAAATAGAAGAATATCAATGGGTATTAATGATATGCCAATATAGCCTAATATCAAGCCACATCTTACAGAATCACAGAATCGTCTAGGTTGGAAAAGACCTTGAAGATCATCTAGTCCAACCATTAACCTAACACTGACCATTCCCAACTATACCATATCCCTCAGCGCTATGTCAACCATACTCTTAAACACCTCCAGGGATGGGGACTCCACCACCTCCCTGGGCAGCCCATTCCAACACCTAACAACCCCTTCTGGAAAGAAATGCTTCCTAATATCCAGTCTAAACCTTCCCTGGCACAACTTGAGGCCATTTCCTCTTGTCCTATCACTTATTACTTGGTTAAAGAGAGTCATCGCCACCTCTCTGCAACCTCCTTTCAGGCCATTGTAGAAGGTGATGAGGTCTCCCCTCAACGTCCTCTTCTCCAGACTAAACAACCCCAGTTCCCTCAGCTGCTCCTCATACG
The DNA here is from genome assembly GCF_047716275.1 of Strix uralensis. NCBI lineage: Eukaryota > Metazoa > Chordata > Aves > Strigiformes > Strigidae > Strix > Strix uralensis. The sequence continues at coordinate 17,226,992 of NC_133978.1, read as the reverse complement.
ACATGTGCTTCAGACCCTGCACCAGCTTCGTTGCCCTTCTCTGGACACGCTCGAGTAATTCAATATCCTTTTTATAGTGAGGGGCCCAAAACTGAACACAGTAATCGAGGTGCGGCCTCACCAGTGCTGAGTACAGGGGTAAGATCACTTCCCTATCCCTGCTGGCCACGCTATTTCTGACACAAGCCAGGATGCCATTGGCCTTCTTGGTCAACTGGACACACTGCTGGCTCCTGTTCAGCCGGCTGTCAATCAACACCCCCAGGTCCCTCTGTGACTGGCAGCTCTCCAGCCACTCCTCCCCAAGCCTGTAGCGCTGCTACTCATCAACAAAAACTAAAATTACCTAAGCAATAACCATTGCTTTAATTAAAATTACTCAAAGTTTAGGTTCTGGAGGGCTTTTTTGGTTGTTTTTTTTGTTGTTTGGTTGTTTGGGGTTTTTTTCCTACTGCAATTTCTACAGTATCTGTAATTTTGATGAATATGGTTTGAAAATACGGTACTCTTTTACAGTCTGTCTATTTAGTATCAAGTACAACAATTCTCAGCTTGGACAAAACTTGCAGGTTAATACGAAGACAGAGACACCTCAATTTAGCAAGAGTTTGGTTATGTGCACAGGCTGTGTGTAGTCTTGCCTTTATTGGCCTTGTAACTTTTATACCTTCTTCTATGATATACTGCAAAACTTGGATGACTTTGAATACAAGTTTCTCCAGTAATAATTCTGTTAGAATTTCTTTGCTGACCTCTTCCTATAAAACTGAAGCTACCATTTTAACCAGCTTCCCTCAAAGCTATTTGTATTTGTAGTTACTTTCCACTGCAACAAGAACTTCTGATGCATATGTCACCAACACTTGAAGACATAACTGTCATATGTCGATACTGTCACTATCAAAGTCTTCCTATGAATATGAAGAGTAATACAATCTATACAAATCTCTTTGGAAAATAGCTTAGGGTCAAACGTCAGTATGTGGAAGGGAAAAAAAATAGTTGTCTTTTTGCTAGTGCACAGGCTTACTCAGAAACGTTATTCAGAACTCCAACTAGTGTTTGTGCAAAACAAGTGGATGATATTCCATAGAATTAAAGTTGCTCCAACTGAATACTTAGCTAAAAGGTAATGAAAACTGTTCTGTATTTGACAGGGAATTATATACTGCACATAAAATAACAGCAAAACACCAATAAACAAACCTTCCTGTTCTTGCTTTTCCTAAAATTGGAAATAAAGCTAAATTGCCCCTTCACTCCAATATCCTTTTTAGAAGCTCTTGAATTTTGCTCACTCAGTGGTATATTGCTGAAAAGGCAAAGCCTCTTCCAGTAATTTTAGGAAAACCTATCATCAAGCTGTCAGCAGTCTAAATTGAGATTAAAAGTACCAAAGAGAATCCTTCACTATTATCAGAGTCCCAAATAAGTACACTTGAATAAGCAGATAACATCTAGAGTGTACAGTATGAGACCACTTATTCCTCCATCTTTTGGAGTGATTTACCGGGATGAAGTCTAATGTTAAATAGTTAGTGACATTCTTCTTCTTGTTAAGACAGGAAGAACTCAGCCCAAAGAAAACAAATAGTTGTGAACAGATGCCTGTTCTTGGAATTCTCTTCAGATGTCACATTGCTGGGTGTTAGGGGCATCTATCTCATCTTCTGAGATGTTATGTGCCCTCAGCTCATATTGGTCCTCAGAGGAAAGATTTCCAGTCCAGCGTAGATTGAGCTGCATGTTTACAGTTCACTAAAATAAAAGTATTATTCACTCTAGCTGAAGGTGAGAGTTGTGTCTATAGCATTACCTCTCTGAAAAGGAGGTACCCTGAAAAGGGTGTATTATAAATGGTGAGTCAGCAGAGGCAGGATTTTCTAGGTTTTTATTCATATCTGATAAGTAGCATCCTTGCTGTTTAGGCAAACCTATCTATTAAGATGTTTGTTTTGAAGAAATTGATAGCTGGTCTCCAGAACAAAAGCTTAGTGTACTAATCTGCTCTGTTACTTACCTCTTAACATTTTAATATACTATCATCTAGGAGTTCAACAGCTATGACAGAAGATAAGTTACAGCCTTTAACAAACTATTACCATGATTAATTTTCATTACCGTGGATTTCTGATTGTTGTTCTCAGGTTTAGTCTGGCAATTAAGATTTGAATTAGTATTGAAGCTTTTTCTTCTCCAAAACATTATAGTCCTATTTTACACTTTTATCTTAACCAGACATTGTAAATCTGGTTTTGAATTAATTTCAATTTAAAAAAATTCTAAATTTTGAGGATATGATTAATTATAAAATAAGTAAGATTGAGGTAGATTCCTTTGATTGACTTTTGCAGTTTATAAACCAATATATCATTAAGGAATAACCTGCATAGAAAACAGCAATTATTTTTTCAAGACTTCCTTTTGTAAATTATCATGAGATTCAAGAAATAGTTTAACTTTTGTATTTCTTCTCTTATTTGCCTTATCTTTTCTATTAGAAATTATCATGTAACTTTTAGTGGACACTGCCCTTTGTGTCTTCCATTAAAACCCATCATCTTTTTATGTACGTTGCAATGGGTGGACTGTAAACACTCCAGAGCAAACTCTATCCCTGAATATGTTATCAATCCATCTAACTTAAACTGAATTTTAAAAACTGTGATGATGATTCATATTCAGCAACAAGATCCGTTATTTTCATATCTCCTCCTAACAATGCAACACTGCTGCTCTATAACTAAAAAACAAGATGGTAAATGTGACTTGTCTTGGCTTTATATAGCTCTTTTCTTCAGATGAAACATCCAACTGGACGAAGATTAGTTTATTGCAAACTATAGCTCTACAGCCTAATCTTTTAAAATTGGAATCATAGGATCTTGAAATTTTTATTATGGGGAAAGATTTGGGTTTCCTTTCCTCTCCCTTAACATTTTGCTTTTAAGGATTCTGAGCAAGTTGTCTTGGTACTTACTTCTTCAAACTTCTGGTGTGGGTTTTTAGTGTTTATTATTAACAATTCTATATACTTCTCTGCTTTTTTGCATTATAAGCAATATAATTTTTAAGAGATCCCTTCATTTAGAACAGAGGACAGTGGAATGGCAGAATCATTTTTTAGCTTAGTTTTGAAAAGTATGGTATCTTATCCCAGTGTTCTATTTTTTGACTCCTTTCTTACATGTGGACTTAGTCATAATTTCCTTTGGGTAAATATTAATCTGTCTTATCAAGAAGAACATTTTTAACATTGCCCAGAGTTTTCCTGATAAAGATGGTAATTTTTTGAAGCTGTGAGCTGTATGAAAATATTCTTTTAGTAACGATACCTAAGATCATTCTGTAAACTCTTGTGAGTACAGCTACATTGAAGGATTGCAGGCAGTCTTAAAAACAAATTAATCCTCCACAGCTGGTGACTCTGTGCACCTGTAACCATGTTATAGCACTCATCTTTCAGGTGCATCCTCTTTGTGTAATCACTGACTTTCACTCAGAGTACTGATAATACTTGTTTTATCACACAGGCCTCTGGTGATGCTGCCTCCATCTCTCCAGAGATACAATATACACCTCTGCCTGTGGGATCAAGAGACCTTACCAATCACAGAGGTATGAACTAGACTTTTATTGGTATGAACTGCTGCAAGGTGGTAAGCTTTGCTGTAAGGCCTTCTCCGTACTGGTTCCTGCTCTATTGTCATGTTACAGAGAACACTGTGCTTTTCAAGCACTAGATGAGAAAACCATACCTGTCATGACTAGAGATTTTAACTCATATTAAAGAGGATTTAAAGATAGTCTATTGGGAAAGCAAGTAAATCTGTGGATAATAATATTCAGTGATATTTTTTGTATGTGAGAGAGAAAAATGTAAAGAGATTAGAGTACTTAAATATTGCTAAGTAGATGATTACATGCAGCATTGGTAATTTTGAGAGAATTTGTAAACTTTCTAATATTTTCAAAGAGAGAGCTTTTTTGGAGTTTAAAAATTTAGGGCTATAATTTTGAAATGTTAACACGTTTTCATTGCACTAAAAATGGATTCTTCTTTGTTTTTCAACATTAAAGGTAGATCAGTGTTCAATTTCCTCTTTCACCAGTCCTTAGAATTTAAAAAGCACCTTGGTCAAATTCTCAAATTCCTTTTGCGTACCTGTAGAGCAAAAGTTCAGGGAACAGGTGAAAAACTGAAGCAGTGGGGAAGGGTGAATTCCAAGCTATTTCACCTTTGTTCTAAAAAGGAGAAATTTATCAAGCTTGCAGCATTTTTCAGCTTTAAACCAGAGCAACAATACTCTTATTTATTGCCCACGTTACACATTGATTCCATGTTGATCATGCAAACCACTTGTGCAGAGGCAGGTTCTGCATAGGATACCAGAATCAAAGTCAGTTTTACATTTATGAATTGATAGGACCTTAGTTTTACTGTGGGTTCAAATTCTGCAGCACTGCAGAAGATTGAGGCAACATTAGTAGCATGCCTTGTTACTTGAAACCTTCTGAAAGAATCAGGCTGGCAATGCAACTGAATGAGGATCCATGATACAGATGGGAAGGATGAGGAAAGGAACTGATTAGACTTTAATTTGTTGCAGCCTATAATCACTGTCGTTGTGCCAGAGCTAAAGATGGGTGTGAAGCTACATCCTGGTCTTGGTGTAAATTGATATGATGCACTGGAAATCAGATGTCCTGAAAGTGCTGTAGTGCATTGCATTCTGACACTGAGCTCATGTGGTAACTGATACCTTTTAAAGAGAAAGGACCAGACCAAAATCCTGAATTTCAGCACACACCTGGTCTTCAGAGGGTAAAAAAAAAACTAAATGAAAATAATTGCAACCCACTGCCCCCATAATTCCCAAGATACGTGTTGTGGCTTTGATTTTCAAGCCAGCATATTTGCTTCAAGATTGGATTTCTGGTGTTGGATTAAATGGCTAGGGTCTACTAAGGCAATATGTAGAATGACAGAATGTTGTAAGTGCCCAAGCTCTATAAAAATACATGAAAAGTACCATTAAAAACCAGGTATCCTCAGATTTATTTATTTAGATGATAGTGAATGAGAAGTGTGGCTTCATGGCTGATTTTGGAATCTGTCTTGGCGAAAGAAATGCCAGTAGTATTCAGCATCAAAAGTCATGTGCCTGCATTGATTTCTCTTGCAATAAAGCAATTGTGTGACTCTAGTCAGCTTTGCAGACATGTCCATATGGGTGTCCGTTCAGATCTGGAGCTTACCAGGTTCAAAGTGCCACTGTCTTTGTTAGGGCTTGGGAATGCCCACTCTCTTACTATGAAAAGGAAAATTATATTCCTCAAATTATCAACTTTTTACCCTTAGCTGTTCACATAATTCTTTATTACTTCTGTCTTTACTCTTCCCAGAACTATTCTGCTTTGCATGCTAAACATGTGCTAAAAAGTTCCTTGATGATTAAGCACAGTTATAAATAAAGTGAATGGAGAAGAGAGTGTCATCCAAAAAAAGGGTAAAATTGGCCCTAAAAAGACTTTGTTAGCATGATCTATTAAGTTTTATATATATATATGTATATATAAAATATATTCACAAGGAAATAATTAAGAAAACTTTCAAAAATTCCAGGTGTTGTAAATAAAGCTTGGAACAACCTGCTGGCAGGGCCCATTAACTCAATCAACTTCTTTCCTACAAAGAAAAATCTCTAAGTTCACAAGCCCATAAAAGATTAATTGGAGTCAATAGAAAAATCTCCAAGAAAGGAATGAAATACTTAAACATGCTATTTTAGGTTCTGAATATCTTCAATTTTTTCCTTCACTGAATGCTTTCAGTGTTGTGAAAAATGATTGAATCAACTGTTGCATACGTAAATATTGGCAGTTCTCAATGCAAACTGGAAAGAAGAATGCTGTAAGTTTGTGAGTGCTTTTATTTGTCCCTGGAGAAACTTGTTTACCAGAATCTGAAAGTCTGGCAAATGGTTTGGTACAGCTTTAAATTGATTTTGCGGGGATTGGGAGGGGAAGCAGAAACAAGCTGAATATTTTCATTGTGATTTCAGTCAGAAATTTTACTTGAATGTTTCTTGCTCTATTTAGCTATGAATTTCAGGGAGAGCAAAAGCATATCATTCTGCATGCGTTGCACCATGCATCTTACAGCCTTCATCTTTATGCATACAGTATATTATTTCCAGACAGGATCTGGTCTTTTTGGGTTGACTCCATATTTTGTACAGACAATGTTCAGGAATTGTAAAAATCTCTTTCTCACTTTCAGAGCCCGCAGAAACAGCATATGACAGTGCAGAATCAGTGTGGAATGATAGAAAATAATCACTGTAAATATTCTATCAAGTGTTATGATGCTTGAGTGTATATATAATAACATGAAGAGAGCAATAAATATTGGATACACATTTTTAAGCTTTAGAAAACTTCTCCCATCTTGGGAAAGTTGTTTTCCCTTAAATTACTTTGTTTAGACCCATTTTTTTCTAAGTTGAACCTTTACTCGGTCCCACTGCTCATATTTTTTTTATCAGAAAATGCATTGTCCTTCTATGCAAGTTTTAGGGACCTGACAGCAATATGACTTGATTCTTTATGAGATCTAATTGCTCTCCCATTAGGCAAGCCTTCCAAAGTGGTAATTTTATAGCTAGCTTTATTTTTGTTTTGATTCCAAAGAAATGATCTCAAATGCCTAAGGGTCTTTCCTTGATCTTTGTTAAACTAACATTTTGTATTTCATTTTATATGGATTTAGACACCAGTGATTTACTGGTGTGAAATTTGTACAATTCTCTTACTGGGGTAAAACAAGTCAGTTTAAAGACATGTCCTATTGTTGTACAATGTGCTAATTTATTTTTAAGTTCTGTTGCTTGTGTAGTTTTAATTTTCAAATTTTCTGTTGAAACAAGATAAAATGGGCCCCACCTTTGTTTCTGCTTGTCCAGATCTACCTTTAAAGAAAAAAAAAAAATCAGTTACTTTTTTTTTTTTTAAATAGAAATGGCCATGGTCCCAATACACAAAAGCAATGAAATGTAGTGCGTTTTAGTAGCAACTTGCTCCAAAAATCTTGTTTGTTTATGTAAGTTTAAGTGGTTTGTATCGCAGAATCACAGAACCATCTAGGTTGGAAAAGACCTTGAAGATCATCTAGTCCAACCATTAACCTAACACTGACCATTCCCAACTACACCATATCCCTAAGCGCTGTCGACCCTACTCTTGAACACCTCCAGGGATGGGGACTCCACCACCTCCCTGGGCAGCCCATTCCAACGCCTAACAACTCGTTCTGGAAAGAAATACTTCCTAATATTCAGTCTAAACCTTCCCTGGTGCAACTTGAGGCCATTACCTCTTGTCCTATCACTTATTACTTGGTTAAAGAGACTCATCCCCACCTCTCTGCAACCTCCTTTCAGGTAGCTGTAGAGGGTGATGAGGTCTCCCCTCAGCCTCCACTTCTCCAGACTAAACCACCCCAGTTCCCTCAGCTGCTCCTCATACGACATGTGCTCCAGACCCTTCACCAGCTTCGTTGCCCTTCTCTGGACACGCTCGAGTAATTCAATATCCTTTTTATAGTGAGGGGCCCAAAACTGCACGCAGTCATCGAGGTGCGGCCTCACCAGTGCTGAGTACAGGGGTAAGATCACTTCCCTATCCCTGCTGGCCACGCTATTTCTGACACAAGCCAGGATGCCATTGGCCTTCTTGGTCACCTGGGCACGCTGCTGGCTCCTGTTCAGCCGGCTGTCTATCAACACCCCCAGGTCCCTCTCTGACTGGCAGCTCTCCAGCCACTCCTCCCCAAGCCTGTAGCACTGATGGGGGTTGTTGTGGCCGAAGTGCAGCACCCGGCATTTGGCTTTATTGAAACTCCTACAGTTGGCCTTAGCCCATTGCTCCAGCCTGTCCAGATCTCTCTGCAGAGCCTCCCTACCCTCGAGCTAATCAACACTCCCACCCAACTTGATGTCATCTGCAAATTTACTGAGGGTGCGCTCTGTCCCCTCATCTAGATCATCAATAAAGATGTTAAACAGGAGTGGCCCCAAAACGGAGCCCTGGGGGACACCACTCGTGACTGGCCACCAACTGGATTTAACTCCATTCACCACAACTCTTTGGGCCCAGCCATCCAGCCACTTTTTTACCCAGCGAAGCGTGTGCCCATCCAAGCCATGAGCAGCCAGTTTTGCCAGGGGAATGCTGTGGGAAATGGTGTCAAAGGCCTTGCTAAAGTCAAGGTAGACAACATCCACAGCCTTTCCCTCATCCAATAAGCAGGTCGCCCTGTCTTAGGAGGAGATCAGGTTTGTCAAGCAGGACCTGCCTTTCATAAACCCATGCCGACTGGGCCTGATCATCTGGTTGTCCCGCACGTGTTGTGTGATGGTACTTGGGATGAGCTGCTCCGTCAGCTTCCCAGGCACCGAAGTCAAGCTGACAGGCCTGTAATTTCCTGGATCATCCTTCCGACCCTTCTTATATATGGGCGTCACATTGGCCAATTTCCAATCTGTCGGGACCTCCCCAGTTGGCCAGGACTGTTGGTAAATGATGGAAAGCGGCTTGGTGAGCACCCCAGCCACCTTCTTCAGCACCCTCAAATGTATCCCGTCCTGTCCCATAGACTTGTGTAAGTCTATGTGATGCAGTAGGTCACTGACTATCTCCTCCTGGCTTGTGGGGGGAGTCGTTCTCCCAGTCTCTGTCTTCTAGCTGAGGAGGCTGGATTGCCTCAGTACAACTGGTCTTGTTATTAAAGACTGAGGCAAAGAAGGCATTAAGCACCTCAACCTTTTCCTCATCATTCGTTGCCATGTTTCCTCCTGCATCTAGCAGGGGATGGAGGCTCTCCCTGGTCTTTTTTTTTTGCTGCTGACGTACTTGTAGAAACACTTCTTGTTATCTTTGACTGCTGAAGCCAGATTAATTTCTAGCTGGGCTTTAGACCTCCTGATTTCTGCCCTACATAGCCTCACAGCATCTTTGTAATCATTGGGAGTGGCTAGCCCCTTCTTCCAAAGGCTGTAAACTCTCCTTTTCTCCCTGAGTTGTAGCCAAAGCTCCCTGTTTATCCAAGGTGGCCTTCTCTGCCACTGGCTTCTCCTACAGCACCTGAGGACAGCTTGCTCCTGTACCATTAAGACTTCCTTCTTAAAGAGTGCCCAGCCTTCCTGGACCCCTATACCCTTCAGGACAGTCTCCCAAGGGATTCTGTCAAGCGGTTGCCTAAACAAGTCAAAGTCAGCCCTTTGGAAGTCCAGGATGGCAGTTCTGCTGCCCCCTCTCCTGGCGTCTCTAAGAATAGAGAACTCTATTATTTCATGATCGCTGTGCCCTAGTCGGCCACCAACCGCCACATCATCCACCAGTCCTTCTCTGTTCACAAAGAGGAGGTCCAGCAGGGCACCTTCTCTGGTTGGTTCCCTCACCAGCTGTGTCAGGAAGTTGTCTCCCACACATTCCAGGAATCTCCAGGACTGGTCCTGCTCTGTTGTGCTGTATTTCCAGCAGATGTCTGGGAAGTTAAAGTCTCCCACAAGAACAAGGGCAAGCGATTGTGAGATTTCTCCTAATTTCTCCTATTTTATCCACCTCTCTGTCCTGGTTGAGTGGCCTAGAGTAGACTCCTACTACAACATCTGCCCTGTTGGCCTTCCCCCTGATTCTAATGCAAAGACACTCCACCCTGTCTTCACTATACTTGTGCTTGAAGCAATTGTAACAGTCCCTAACATACAGCACCACCTCACTGCCTCTCCTTCCTTCTCTATCCCTTCTAAAGAGCTTGTAGCCATCAATTGGCTCACTCCAGTCATGGGAGACGTCCCACCATGTTTCTGTGATAGCCACTACATCATAATTTTCCTGCTGCATCATGGCTTCAAGCTCCTCCTGTTTGTTACCCATGCTGTGTGCATTGGTATACATGCACTTCAGATGGGCTGATGTCCCCAGCACCTTTTTGCATTTAGAGGTCATAAGTCCAGCCTGACCTTTCACAGGTGTTACCACAGTTACTGATCCATCAATATCCCTTGCATCTTTGTTGTGCTGCATGTCTCTGTCCTTTGCCTCCACTGAGATGGCAGGGTGAGGGTCGTTGCTGGCACAACAGCCCACAAACTCTGGTAACCTACTTTGGGGCTTATGTCTGGGAGTTCTAGTTTTGTCCCCTTCCCCCTTCAAATCTAGTTTAAAGCTCTCTCAATGAGCCCAGCTAACTCCTGCCCCAAGATCCTTTTTCCCCTCTGGGATAGGTGCATCCCATCTGATGCCAAAAGGTCTGGCATCCTGTATACCAACCCATGATTGAAAATTCCAAAGCCCTGCCAGTAACACCAGTCTTGGAGCCACAAGTTCATCTACTGAGTTCTCCTGTAATCTTCCTCATCCATCCCTGCAATTGAAGGGATGGAGGAGAGCACTATTTGTGCTCCTGGCCCCTTAACCAGTTTCCCCAAGGCCCTGAAATGTCTCTTCATTGATTTAGGACTTCTCCTAGTAATGTTGCTACCTCCCTGAAAAAACAAGAGAGGATAGTAGTCCTTAGGTCTCACTAGAGTGGGGAGTTTTACCATGAGGTCCTTTACCCAGGCCCCAGGGAGGCAGCAGACTTCCCTATGAAGTGGGTCCGGTCTGCATATTGGGCCTTCAACATCTCTTAGAATGGAGTCACCCATTACAATGACCCTTCTGTGGTTCTTTTTAGAATTGGTTTTAATACATGGTCTAGAGCGACCCGACCTTGGTGGTACCTTTTTGCTCCTTATTGACAGTTTATTAACTGCATACATATAAAATCTTGAAATAGAGCTTTCAGTTCCTAACATAGTTGAAACTGATGGAAAAAGATTTTTTAAAATTGTAATAATGTAATTTTAAGCATAATTTGCTTGATATGTGGAAAAAAGCTTCCCATCCTCCACCCCCCTCAGATTGTATATTCCTTTTTCTTAATGGCATCTTTGGTAAGGAAGTTCCTTTGTTATGTGTAAGCATTCAAACTAAATTGCCTTCTAAAAAGAACAGTGCTTTCCAGTTGGTGGGGAAAATAGTAATTTATCATTCTCTCTCTTGAGAAGCAATATTACTAAATCATGACTATCATGAAAATCTGTTTTTCCATATAAAAAAAAAATGCTGGATGCCCTTTGTATAAACAGTTATTTTATAACATTGTCTATTACCTGATTTACTTGAAAACCTATTCATTTGCCAAAGCCATTTGGTTTCCAGTAACATTTTACAAATTACTTCTTTTCTTGCACTCTTGCTTCTGGGAACAACCAGTGGTAAGTCTGTCCCATAGCTTACTGGTAAAAGGAAGAAGAAGAAGTTTCCATTAAAAACTAAGCCTGTATTTATGTAAGTAGTTTTTAGAGCCCTTAGCTTGGATTTATGCCAAGGTTTAATAGTTCCAATCTATTCTGGCTTGTAAGAACTTCCTGAACAAATCCACTGTCCTGTTTTGGTGTGTATTCTGTTAATTATCCAAGTGTTCTGGTATGCACAGACATTACATTTTCTCATTTTATATTTGAATGATGAGTGCCCAAATTGTTATTTATTCTACCAATATGCTTGTGTCAACTGATAGACACATTTTCTTATTTTCTGAAACAGTCTAATCTGAGTTTGAAAGTCATAAACTGTGTTCAGAAGCAATGCCCAGAAATCCAGGGACAGAATACTTTTAAGCTTCCTATTAACCCTGTGAAGGTAATATTATAAAACGTTTTTGCACAAAGGAAAAGAGAGGCTCCTTCTGTTCTCTTTTTGTCTAACAGGAGTGTGCTGGACATTTGTTTTGGCATGAAGATCTTTCCAAACTTTCCTATTCCTAAGCAAGCAAAAGCATGTAGGCATATAATCTGTTAGACACTTGAATTTGATCTGTCTGCTTGTTTTCTATAATCTTTATAGTGTGCTACTGTACTCAAGAGTGTTTGGCATATTAAATTTTCAGTAATGACTGGTATGACTATCTGGAATGCATTCTGATTGATTTTTAGGGTGTACTATACATAAAATCCAGCTACTATCTTTGTAGGAATTGAGATATGCACTAGGTCAAGGTAGAGTGTACTTTAGAATGCACAACAATCATTTATCCATCCATTTGTGCTGGAATTTACAATCCAACAGATGTCAAAGGACATCTATTCTACTTTCAAAATTCGGTGTCGAAGGAAAAAGATAGAATTTTTGGAGAGCCAGAGGGAGTAATATAATTTCTGTGATGCATGAAAGCCCCAAACTATCCTCTGGGGATTTACTTGTTCTACCTCAATTTGCTCAGCCTGCTCATACTTTAGAAATTAACATTCTCAGGTTCATCTGGAACTAATAATGTCTATCGATCTTTCAAGAATTCGGTCTAGAATTTTAAGATAATACTTTAAACTTTCTGAAGTAAAATTATAAAATTGACACACGCTTCTTAATAATGAATGTTAATACACAAAGTTCTTATTTTTGAAGGCATTCAACTCCATACACATTCATTCTGAAAAGCCATGCTGTCTTTATATCGCAGACATAAAAGGAAAAGGAAATTGGTTTGCATGAAAACTTACTTCCAGAAAGATAATTATCCTGCTTATATTATCATTGCAGTCTTCTCTGTTGTTGTTATTGACACTGTTGGTAGGTCCTTGTTGTGTTTTCAAGCAAGAGGCTTATTTAGAGTTTAAAATTGATTGCTGGGAAAGTCACAAAGCAATTTATGTAGCAAGTTATCATAATTAGTTACTTTTCTTAATGTGAACTGCACTTTATGCTTATCAATTGATTTTTCTGTATATCTGCAGCAGCTCATTGTATGCTGTCCAAAAAGAGAACAATAATAAAAAAACCTGCAGGTAGTACTTTATTGTTTAGTTAATCTAAGGAATCTTAAACAATTTTTTAACAAATGGTGTCTATATATGTATATAAGAAGTATTTGCTTTAACTTGTCTAACAACTAAGAATAGGATGAATGAGAACTGCAAGCACATGCAATGTATGGAAGTTCTGTATCAGGCAGAGGTGCTGTGAATAGTGAGAAATTTTCTTAGTTGGTTTACATGAGGTGTCCTTTGAAAATGCCATAGCTGCGTGATGTTATGGTGAATGATAAACTGCATACCTCTTAGGCCAGGATCTTCTGACCATGAGATGAATAACCTTTACAACAAACAAACGAAGTTCACAGTAACATGGAATAGACAAGATCATATTTTCCAGGGGCAGGAACTCTCAAAAATAAGCTGTGACATTTCCTATTAATGCCAGGAAATATGTCCCAACAGTGAGTTGTGCTGTGCTCATGACTTAGCCTTAAGGGGAGCGGGTGGAAATCCTCGTCTTTTGTCACTGTGGGAGAAGACTAAAATAAGGAGTCTGCTATGGAAAGAAAAAAAGAGGAAAAAAAAAAAAAAAGGAAAATATCTCATTTGGCTTGTCTTTATAAAATGAGAAAGTGGGTTCTAGTCCTTCGGTTCATTTTTCAGTTTGGGAAATGGACATTAATGGAAGCATGAGACATGAGAGAAGCATGGAAAGCTAAGTGATGGCAAAGATGAGTGCCAATGTGAGAGAAGACTTGGTTAAGAAAAGATTTTGTTTTCCTGTCTTAGTTTTCCTTAGGTAATGGAGTTTGAAAGAGAAAATCTGTCAGAGGTGGATTGGAGTCCTTGCAGTTTGGAGGTGGGAGAAAGTAATGTCAGATGTTTTAAAAAGTCTGTTGTGAGTTGGTTTTGGTGCAGCTGAGAGAAAAGCAGTCCAGGCCTTTCTAATAGCCACTGCTGGATGGCCCCTGCTTATGCTTGTAGACCTGTCAAACCTTGCACTTGGAGATAAGATGAACGGTACTGACCCATGTCTGTTTCTTCAGTGGTGCAGCTAATTTCATACTTCTGTGATTTTTTTCCCTTCCAAGCTGAACTCGAGTTTACTGTCTCCTCAGCTTTTCTAAAATGGTTGCTTTGTGGGGAGAAGAATAGGTAGAAGGGATAATTGAAACAATGTAGGTGGGGAGAAATGCTAAAAGACATGTTTCCTTACACAGGCTTACAGCCATGAAATGCTTCCATCTGATAACAGAAGCCCACCTGTATTGATATTTGCTTCGAGTCTGCAAATGCGTTAGACATCTGTCCCAGTTGTATGAACTGACACACAGTCAAAAATGTTGCCTTTCAAAGGAATTGAGAGATCTGGTACACATACACATGATCCATTCAGCTCTCGGCCATGGAGTGGTTTATCACTAGGCAGTAATGAAAGAGCAGATTAAAGAGGGTTTCATGTAGTACCTCTCCTGAGCCCTAATCTGTTTGTTTACTGGAGTGGAACCTCCATGGTGGTCTTTTGCGGAGCAGTTTACCTCACTTGGTCAGTAGTGATAGTCTCTGCCAATGCCTGGATGTTTCTTTGTAAAGCACAAAGACTTTCCCATATGTGGAATAAATTGTGGTTGGATTTGAGTGTGACCTTGACTAATATGGTTCAAGAAATACATTATCTGGGTCATTGGGTTCATGTTCTTGTCACTTACAGGGTCAACAGTTTCTTGTCTGTGTATACAAGAAATGTTGGATTTGAATCAGGATACTGTAGATTATTACATCTTCAGCATAAAAAAGTATTGTTATCTTGTATATTGCAATGATGAGAGCAGCTAGTCATGTGAACCTTGGGTGGGGTGAATGAGTTGGGGATGATATATTAAGTGACTTGCAGTTTTGTGCAAAGACTTTCCTGATGGTCAGAAAAGTTAAGATTTGGTTTTAAATGACAACATATTTTAATTTGTGAGCCTTCTTTGTGTTCTGTGGTTTGAAAGTGAATCCAAGGGGTGTGACCAAGTTGACCAGAAGTGAGTTTTAGGAGGATCACTTTCCTGGAGTGCTATGTCTCTGTGGGAATAAAATACAGGTGCTTCTCTGCAGCAGGACTTTAAAAGACAAAATGAGAGTAATTAACTGGGTAATCAAATTTAGATTAAAATTTTATTAAATATCTAAGGAGTTGGGCACAATTTCCAATTCTGCATCTAATGGTAATTAGGAGTCTAAGACTCAGGCAGCCTTTCAAAATCGTCGGCATTTTTTTTCCAAATATTACCAAGACTTTCATTTTTCCACAGTGCACATTCCACAATCTGACTGTTGAAAACCTGACCATTTTCCATATTTTTGTCACTATTCCCATAATTTCTGAGGTTTTTGTTGCAACGTTTCCTGTATTTGCCAGAAGTAACCTATCAGCCTAGGCCCCAGTCACCCATACAAGTGTCACATCAGAGGGAATATGATTAATGAGGAAAAAACTGTAACTTCATATTTTTGGGTAGACTAGAAAGTGTCTGATGTTTCACAACATAGCTCATTTTGTCATGCTGGCAATAAGAAACCATGAGAATGCTCAAGCTCCAAGCAGTGTGACTATAAAGTGGCAGAAAAACATAGAAAACATTGGCTTCTCTAAGTGGAAACTTGGGATCCAAAACCATAAACCTATCTAAAATCTTCTTTAGGTATGCAGGAGAACTAATGATGCAATGAGTCTGCAACTGGCAATTTTTTTAAAAAAAAAAGTCTAGTAAATTTGCCATTGGCCTTATAATCCTTCACAATAAAGTCGTCCAGTCATGAGCCACAGTATTACAACCCTTTCAGAGAAATCAGGTTCAAAGCACACACAGTGCTGTGCAAATACAGTCTCCTGAGAGATCCCCATGTTTAGTTAGCACTCCAGCCTAGCCTGTTTTTGCAGGAGTCCTCCAATTTTATCATTCAGGCATTTTTACAGCCTCATTGGAACAAATAAACAAACATCTGGAATCATGTGGTATATTTAATTAAAAACTTTTTGTTTGGCCAGAAATAGTAAAATCATGAAAAATTGCCTGTCTCCAGCTCAGAAAGGCCAAATGATGAAGCTGTTGGCTACAGACAGTTTTACAATGTACTGAAATTCATAGATATGCACACCTGCTACAAGCCCCCCCCCCTTATTTTGATTCATAACCATTAATGACTGTTTAGTGCACAGATTGTAACCCTTGTTTAAATGGGAATTTACTGTTTTTAATAACATATAGACACGTGTTGCTATATTCCATACAGCCTGTACTGTTCTGTGGTACACAGACAGGATAAAGCTTTATACTATTGGTTAGAAAAAAAATAAATCTTTACAGTACATGTTCCATTTGAGTATTCTGTCTTATGAGTGTGCTTTAATTCCAGAGGCAGTAGATCTCTGCCCCATGCTAAGAGTCTGTGTATCAAATATTGCAAATGTGAAAGATGGTATTTTCTCATTAAAATTATAGTCTGTAATGAAAATGTAAATTTTCATTGTTTCATTTAATGTGTTTTTTTGAGGAAAATTTCAGGAGATTGTTGATGCTTTTGCAGATGAAACTGCTTGCTGTCATCTGAGATATTACTGTATGGTCACAAAATATTCTACAGACCAGGATTATTATTTATTAAAAGTAATTTGCCTAATGGACTGCTACCATTTTGGATGCACAAATATAGGCTTTTGAATATATGGGACATAAAATCTTGTTTTGAGTTTGTACATTTCAGTTTCTAAACAGCTGAACCCTCTCTGAGAAAAAGAAAATTACATGCACACAGAAAGTACTACTGCATCTGAATATTGTTCACAATTCTTCATATTGCTTATGATGAAAATCATTTGGACATTCTATTTTGAGCTGTGTTTCTCTGAGGATTTAAACTACTTAGCAGGATAGGTTTCTTACGTGACCTTGGCCACTGTCCTGTGGTTAATGTTACTGAGCTGAATGAAGAGGACACGGGTGTCATTAGAAACAGAGTACTAATTCCCACATAGTGAATACATGTAGAACCCTACTTTAAGATTTTGGAGGGGGGGAAGGAATTTCCTGCACAGTCAGAAGGGCAGCCATCTGCATAACAGCAATGAAACTATTTTATCCCCTTGTGTGTTGGTTCTTTATATGCACACAACTTGCTATAAGAGTTATATGTTTTGGAAGAAATTTTTCTTCCAAACTATGAACAGCCAAAAAGATGCAACGTATCTCGCATTTCTTTATTCAGTGTCTGTGCTGTGCTAGGAGTTGGTGAAGGTTCCTTTCTTTAATTTTGTCTTCAGGAAAGACAGGGGTATCTTTCATTGCATATTCTTATGCAAGAAGAGAAAGCTGTCAAGATTTGATAGGATACAAATATCTGTATTGATGAGCTAATGATATGTTTGCTGATAAAGTTCCTTTCAGAGCTCTGAAAGCAGATGTTAAGTAGGTTGACAACTTCCCTTTTTTCCCTATTTTGTGATATTTTTGTGGTCTGTTAGTAGCCTCAGTGCTAGAAAAGCAAATCATAGGAAATACTGTGACATCCTTCATTAGCTTAAGCAGAGAGATCACACCTGGGGAGAAGGGGAGGAGACAGAGAGGTAAACAATAAGTATAAACAGTGAAATTGTTTTGTGTCCCTTACCAAACAGAGGATGACTGATGCTTTTCTTTGTTGATGTTCATTGTGTTGCCTTTTACAGTTTGAGAGATTTTGAAAGTTATTTCTATTTACACAGGATGAAATTATTTTACTGCATGATTGATAACATTGGTATGTTTTGTAAGACCCTTTTAAGAAAGCTTGTCTGTGACACAAAAGTGCCTAGTAAACCTAGGCAACCACCTGAAAGACCCCCCACCTGTGGCTGCATAAAACTGAAATGAAGAATGGAAAATAACCCATTGAGTATGCACTTTCCCACCTACTGAGAGCAAAATGCAATGCAGTGCAATTTTAGTACTTGCGTGCCACTGGGGAAAATAGACTCCTAAAATCACATAGTGAAGCACTGGAAAAATTCAGCGAATTTGTACTAAGCGCTATGTTATAAAACCTAAAGAACCGTAGTCTTTGCTTCTCAAGTGAAACAGATTTGTATTGCAGTTCTGTTAGAATGCCTACCAAATGTAATGATGATATTTAGCACAGTAGTCTGAAAAAATGTAAGGCTAGTGAATAAGAGTCCTTTCACAGAAATTCTATGCAGAGGGGGTTGCCAGCAACCCTTGTGATGTCTACTTAAAGACCAAGTAAGACTGCAATCCCTGAATTTATTTTCTTTTCTCAGTGTCAGGTCACATACAGAGAGGTGGAAAGAGCACTTGATCCGAGCTAGTTCTTTCAAAACAATTTGTAGTAGTACACAAGGCTTCTCACAATTAATAGAGAACTAAATTAGTGTTCATGTCTTTTCTGAGTGGAGTTAGAATATGTGTGTACCAAAATTGCAGGGCTACCATGCCAACGTGCTGGATTTCCCCACACTAGCTTAGCTTCCTCACCATGAGCTGCTGCAGTAGTGGCAACTGCAGTAGCGTTTAGGACTGTGTTTAGTCAGACATGTGCTTAGGAAAACTGCATCTATCCCATCTCTACCGCTTCCTCATAGGAGGGAGGCAACTCTCAGATGGTATTTTTCCTGAACTGTGAGTGGGAGAAGCCTGTCTTAACAGTCATTTTTGTTTTCATGAAATCAAAGGACCAGGCTCAATGGAAGTAATCCCTTGGGCCCTGGTGGAAGAGCTAGAATCTATCTTCAAGCAAAAAGGTTGGCAAGCAGCCCCCCACAAAATCAACCAAATGCACCCCACCACCCCTCCCAAACTCACCCAATTAATTAAGTTGTCAGATTTTCTCCTTCTTAGAGGAAGTGAATCATAAATTCCATGAGGTGGAAAAAAGAGAGCAACTTTATAATAGATAGATTAAATATAAGCTATTGGATCATTCAGAAGTAATTGGGTGCTGTCTAATGCCAACCATTACTGATGTAAAGTACATGATGTGTCAAGAAAAAGAAATACCGGGTGAAATTACACTAAGGTAAAAAGGAGATATATAGGCATCCATTCAGCTGCTAATTGTGGATGTAAAGTTTGCCTCTACCCTGTAATCTGATGCTAGATAACAATGACAGTAGAAACGTGTAGGATAGCTGAAGGAGTCCCTCTCCTAACTGTTAATCATCGCACTACTTTCTTTTCACTTTTGTTCCACTCTGTCATAATAAAAAGTAATCCCTTTACCAAGGTGAATTTAATAATAAAGTAAAAGAGAAGCTGTCAGCTAAATTATTTTTTTGTGTTGAAAAATGTGTTTGCAATAAAGGAGTATAATGGCTCTATTCAGTGGTCCCACAAATGTGCAGAATTAGAACATCAAGAGATGCTATGAAGGAGAAAGTGCTTGAAATGTTGTTGATGTCTGTAAATTTTCTCATTCTGCCAACCCTTATGTGTTTGTTTTCTACTGTCTGCATGTTTAGGGAAGATAACTGTTCAGATCTGGACAAAGTGAACCAGTTAAAATAGATTGTGAAACTTGTAAATGGCATTCATTTAGGAGGTATAGGAAAGAGGCAGAAAAAGTTCCCATGAGAAACTAAAATATGAATTGCAGTTAGATAAATAAATAAAAAGTGTAAAGTGCAGGTATGTTCTGCAGAGTGCAGAGAAAACTGGAAGCATTCTAGTGGTGACTTGGTCAGTGAGAATAGATGCTAGCTTGCTGTGGCTGATACAGTAGCTAAAAATGCACTTAGTGGGAGATCTGTGTAAGAAAAGTCACAAGCAGGAATGCACCTGTAACCATAAATCATCCATCCTGTATAGAGACAGTATTTTGGTGACAGATTAATATTTAGGATCTAAAATCATTCCTTGTCAACATGCCCCTAAAGAAACTATGGTGATTCAGCAGGGAGTCGAATCTTACTGTCATTCTTTTTTTCACTACCACAGGCAGGAAAGGAGAAGCATTAATACTGCTACTGTGAAGTTCTGGAGGTTGTTCAGGATTTGTTTTAGGGTATGTGAGAGATCAAACATAGAGCTATTCTGCCAAAATTTTAGAAGGTGCTCATTTCTGAATTAGCCAAAAAGGTTGTGCACTACTTCAATCCCATGTAGCCAGTTTGGGAAGGCAAACAGTATCTGATTCATAAAATGAGGTCTTGAGAGTAAGGAACCCAGTTTTTAAATCTGTATAACTATTTTGGTTGATATTATAGGAGTTATTTACAATTCAAACGAATTATTCAGATAACACTGAATTTTAAATGGTTCCTTCTTCAGAAAATACATTTAAGTAAACAAAGGTGCAACAACAAGTTCTAATAATTTTGATCTGTGAAGTTCAAACTCACTTTACCTTTTATTGTAAGTATTTGTAAGTATGGTGATGGAGCAAAGAGTGAAATACAAGCCAAAAACAAAATTAGGGGTGGTTAAGCTAACATTTATACTTTTTAAGTAAAAGAATTAGTGCATTCCTTATCTTAAGTTTTTACTTGTTTTGTTGTTTTTTCTTCAGAGGTTTGGAAGATTTTTGTAAAGTTCTGAAGCAAATTGTGTAATACCAGTTTGTAGGTATTTTGAACTGCCCTAATTTATGGATTTTGAGATTTTTTTTTAATACTATTCTATTATTTCCAAATTTTAAAAAGTCTTATATTTGTTTCTTGTTGATTCCCAGATTCATAAGCTTAATAGAAAAGATTTTTCAATCGGTCTAGGGGATGGTTTCTCTGATCTGTAGGTTAGAAATACTGTGTTGGAAGCAAATATGTTAGTACAAGAAGGGAATCTCTAGGCAGTTTCTCCCCCTGGCTGTAGTTAAACTTGCATAGATTATGGGGAGGAGATCCATACACATGCTAGGTATCTCTATGCTTTAAACCAACTACCTGCAGGAGTTTTAGCCATGCACATATGGCTGGATATATGATGAGGCTTTTCAGATTTTCAGCCAAGTCTTTACTTGCAGGGTAATGAAATGTTGAGGGAGGGGTGGAAACAAGATACATACACATGTAGAGATTATGCTGTCATACGTAGTGAGGTATTGCTATGTTGATACTTCCCATAAGTTCATTCCAAATCAGTTGCTGAGCAATATTTGTATTAAAATCTTTGAGGATGAGAGGTGCTATGTATGCATACACGTAATATCCTCTCTGTATTAGCCATTGTCTGCTGAGCTTCTGAGGAAAGTGCCTTCATCTCCATAGAGCTTCCCTGCCTACTCACTAAACTACAGCTGTATTCCTTACTACTAAGCTCAGGCATCTTGGGAGCAAATTTAGGTCGGTGGAAGCATCTAAATATTCCTTTCCCTATAGGTAAAATGTAGTTGAGCATCACAGCTAGACAATATGTCAGTTTTGTTTCGCATCCTAGAGCCTAACTCCAAGTAGCTTAAAAGTTTGTTGACAGTATAACAGAGGAGTAACTCAGAAAGAGAAGAACTTCTTCATAAGTGTGAACATTTCCTGTAGTGTCTAGATAGATAATAGGAAGCTTTTATCTGAATATTGATCTTCAGTTTTTTGATCTTGTTTGCCAAGCTCTACATGGCAACAGAATAAAGGGAAGCTTATGGGTAAATTCTACCCAAGACATATGGGTAGAGCATATTCTGCTCCTCTTTTAAAGTAGTTTAAATGTTTTGATTGGTCATCATCCAAACTAATATTTTGGTGATTCTTGATTTGGAAATAGTCTTGGAGATGCCTAAGAACAGCTTGATGAGTTTAACCTCTCTAATGAGAGCTTGATAGATAACGTTTAAATTAGAAGGGGGAGGGGGCACTGTGAAATAGATCATATTGTAATTTCAGTAATCAAATGCACTGAAATATGTCATTGAAAAGATAGTTATGAATCTTAAATCTTAGGATGGCTGACAGATTTCTTTAAGTCTATGAACAATGACAATCATAATTTGAAGACGAAATACGGTCAGAGCTTCTGTCTCCTTGACAATCACTGCAATATTTAGACAAAAAAGTGCACTCTCACAGATTTCATTAGTCAACTCATGCTTTTTACCTTTTCCCTCATGTATCTCTAATACCCTGTGAGAAGCCTAGACAAGCAGAATTGAGTGTTATCTCATACAAACATAAAAGAAATTAAATATGACTATGTAAAGCCAGAGAAATTTTAAGGATGATCCCAGAGTTTGCTTGTATGACCCAGGAAATAATAGGGTTGCATTTGATGAGTTTCAGTATGCTTTTAAGCAATACAGAACCTCCTCTAACTGATTTAAAGCATCCTCCTATATTTTCCTGTGCATGTTGCATAGCTGAATTAAGTTCATTTTTTCATATGTTGTTGCCTTGCTACTTAATAAAGAAAAGTAAAAAAAAAAAAAAAAAAAAAAAGGAGAAAAACTAGCAGCACTGGGAAAGGCTTGAAGAGCTCCTTTGGCTAACGAGCCAGAGAGAGTGAAGAGATTCTGATTAACAAAGCAATCTGCATTTATGAAGTATCTTTTATGTAGAGTGTCTCTGGGCACTTACAGTGCAATAATATGTGGAGCTTGGCTAAGCAAGTGAAAAAGCTTGAAAGAATGGGAATTTTGAAAGCAGGGAAAGAAGGGAGCTTGATCTAATGTCATAAGGCAAGGAGCTTTGGAGCCTTGGGGCGCAATTAACAAAGGGTCTGGCACCTGCCGTCTTCAGTCTTTGTATTTGTTTAGAGAAAGATTTAGTAATTCTGCTCATGAATTGTGTTTCCTTTTCTTGACTTCAACCCACCATGACTCAGAATCTATCTGAATACCTGTGTGGTAATAACGCATCATATGCATCCTTGACTCAAGAGTATTACGGAAGGGTTGCTTACTGAAGCTCATGAGAGTATTCCCCTTTTTCTGTCTTCCCCCCCCCCCCCCCCCCCCCCCCTTTTAACACCAGAAAGGTGGTTTTAAGAGAAAACAAACACAGGGATTTTTGCTGCTTTTAACAGCAGGATTATTGCAGAATTTACCAAGTTTCATTTTATTTATTTATTTTTATCTGCTACTGACATAAATGGTATGTCTACTGAAAAGTCAATGCTGGCCACTGCTGTTTCTTACTAAAACACAGGAAGAATTTTAATGACGTATATTCTGCTTTGGAGGGAAGTTGAGGGGTCTGGGTACTACTAAGTTTCCTTTAGTGTTCTTGAGGATGTTAAGCTTTCTCCTTTTGAATGTATAAACGAGCAGTTTTCTCTTACAGCAATATTGTCACCTTATTTGAGTATAATGAAATCTTTTATGGGCCCATTGTCAAGTGTGTGTAGCAAGAAGTTATCCATGGCCCAGTGAATTTACTTAGTTAAATGGGCAAGATAGGCAGTGAATAAAAGAGAAAAATGCTGTTTTCCTTTTATATTTGAGAAGGTGAGGCAGAAAGCACCGTGTACAGTGTTAAGTCAAAATGACTGTGGCACTGTATGGACTTAAGTATCCTGATTCTTGGTCCATGGATTTAATAATGAGAACACGCCATCCAATATGAATTTTTACAACAAATGCATGCATGCTGCTTAGATAATTTTAACAATATATCCTTTATCACTGCTGTCTACAAAGTGCTTGTTTTCATGGTATCAAGAGTTAGTTCTCCTGTTTGGATCATTCTGACTTTCCTATGTCACTTATCTTCTATTTTTGCAATCTGGCAATATATTTGTACATCTTTTAAAACTTCCCACAGGGTAGAATGAGCATATTGAGCATGGTCAGAAGCACTGTATAGTTATTGTAGCCTGTGTAGTTCAAAACATAGTTAATCCTGATGAATAAATCTCATGAAATATAAAAAAAATAAGAGAAACAGGTGAGAGGGGATATAGACAGGCAGATGAAAGTTAACAATGCTGGGAATCTGACATCATTATCCTCCTGAATACGTCAAGGAGCCTTCAATGCAGATAGGCTACAATTTTCGAAGTAGCCTGTGGAGGATAGTTTCTTCTAAATCATATAGATATTTCTAGGAGAATTTAATCTGTAGTGGGTTGTTGGGGCTTTTTGGTGATGTACAACTTGCATTTTAATAAATGGTTTCCATTTGCATATGTGATATACTGCTGTTAAAAAGACATTTTACTAAAGCATCCCTCTTTTTGTAAAAGCCTTTCTTTTCAGCAATTACGAAACACAGTTTCAGGAAAGGAGCAATACCATATCATTTAGTCTGTTCAAACCCACTTTTCTCTAAAGGTATTGTGAGGAGAGTGACAGCAGCCCAACTCAGCTTTAATGGGTAGATGATGAGCAAGTCAAGGGCTTTTTCATCAAAGCACAAGTTTTTTCCTGTCCAGTAAACCCAAAAATTGAAATGATCCACACTATACTTTTCTGAGTTGTTCACAAAAATAATTAAGTGTTATGTGATCACTTCTGATGCTGTGTCATTTCTTTGCTGAAGCTGATGCTATTATGGCTATAAACTACTATAGCGTAACAGCTGTTTATCAAAATATTCATGAAAATTTTCTGTGACAGCAGAAATGGGCATACTTGTAATACTGTTTCCATGGAGAAAGATGCATGTGCTTAGATTTAGTCAAAATTATGGCATACTGTTCTAAACTTGACAGAACTAGTTCAGCACATAATCCATAATAAAATAGGAACTCTGGTGTTTAAACACTAATTCAATGCATATCATTTTGTATGCAAAGACTCTGTTTAAGATATTGCAAAACAGGTTTTCTTAGTAAATGCTACCCAAGTTATGGCATATATCCTAGTGCTGGGATATAAGTAAGGTCTTTATCTGGGATCCAAGCTATGGTTCCATGGTTTGCTATCTCTGCCCAGTGTAACAGCTAGTGGATGTTACATGCATTTTTGATTGATGAAGTATTGAGGAGGGTTTTGAAACCTGAAAAACCGTATTATTATAAAGATTACAGAACAGTGGGAAATGGAGCCAGGAATGTACCTATAATTTAGGGTAAAGAGTAATAATGAGTGCCCATAAAAATAAATAACCATGATGTTAAATAGACTGCAGATCATTTGCACCTTGAGGCTTTTCTCAGATTTTGTGCCAGTAAAGAAATGTGGTAATAAGCCCTCATGTTTTTAGCCAAAAGAGATTCTTATGCACAAATTTTATTTGTTTTAAGTAATTTGAATAGTCCCAGAAGTATTTAGGAGCATGAAGGGGACAAGAGGAGGAAGATGAAGGCAGAAGTCATAAAAAGCTTGCACTACTTTGAAGAAATACTTTATGTTCAGATTGTCTTTGATATTTTTTTTTTATATTTCCTCTGACTCTTTCATTGCTGATAATGCCATTCTGAAATCTGTTCTGAGCAGTTGTAATTATTTGAGTTCTGTTCAATAAGAAATCATTTTTGATCACTGTAAACATGCAAAAGGAATTTGTGTGATTGCTGGCCAATTCTTATAACAATCTTGAAAGTTGTCTCAGCTTGTCCTTGTCAGTCAAAAAGAAAAATATTTTGTGTCTGTCTTCCCTTAGAGACATGTTATTGTATGTAGGTACTTTGGGCTACAGAGTGAAGATTAGCTTTTCTTATATTCGCAAGTGTATGAGAAAGTGTAAGATCAGCTTTCATAGTTGAGGAATTAAAAGCTTCTGTCCAATGTGTGGCCTAAATGTTGCTTCTGTTTTATCACAGAATTTGTCTGATAAAAATTACCACACCACTGATTTTTAAATAACATTCATCCACATCAATATTTATTCACAGCCCATGTAATCAGATTTGTTTATAATGTAGTAGGGTCTATATGTGCCAATCAACATGGGAACCACATTTTGCAGCTTCCTTTCTTTTAATTCTTGAAGTTTCATAGAATTTGTTAGTTATGTGTTTAACATTGCAGGTAAGTAATTTTCATCTTCTGTACACATTCAGGCAGTTTACAAATCACTTAGTTGTCATACTGTTGTGTAAGAATTTTTGTGGACATCTTTCTGTCTGACTAAATTTATTGAGCCACAGTGAAAGGAAATTTGGAAAGCAACATGTTTTAGTAAAATGTTGTTAGTTCAGTGAGAGGTGGAATGGTCAACAGCTTTCTCCATACTTCAAGTTCCCAAAGCAAAAAGGAAATTTATCCTCTCCATTGAGATATAAACTAGTTTATTTTCGGTCATTTATCTGAAAAGTTGATGCTCACCACAGTAATTCATCAAACATTTTTTGTGAAGTGTATCTGGCAGGGCTTCTTGGCATCAGCCTTTGAAATTCTAAGAGTTCCTGCATCCTCTGGGAACAGAATGACTCTCTCTTCTTATTGCACATCTGGAAGGAATGTTGCTGCCTTTTGTTTCAACGCGGAGAGTTTGTTAGGATAGTCATTTAACTTCTCTAAACTGTGTGCTAGTATCTTCAAATTTTTGAAGATGAAAGAGGAAAAATGCTATTATTTATAAAATATATTCATATTGTGGTTTCTAATTGTAAACCTTGAAATAATTATTGCACAAGAATAACAATGGGAGCATAAAAATAGTGGGAAAGATTTGATTTATTGTTATCATTAAAGATTTCAGTAACTATATTAGTGCTTTAATGGGCCTTTCATTAGGTGTGAGAGGCTAAATTCTGTGGGTATATTTATTTAATGTAATGTGTATTTTGTTATTTAACCTCATCAGGCACTCTGGTTTAAGATGCTTACTTCTGTTGAATATAATTGTGATTTTTAACGATCTAAAAAGCTTAGTAACACTTCAGACAAAAAAAAAAAAAAGAATTTTCATTGTAAATTTAAGATATTTTTAAACAGTGAATTTAGCTATTGGGAAAAGATCCCACCCAGGATTTAATTCTACAGCCTTGTCTGAATGACAAGAGAAGTCTTAATTCCTTGTTGCAAAAAATCAGTTGTGAATGTTTATGCTTAATTATTTAAATTATTCCAATAAAAAAGTCTGAATTCAGTTTACTAATGTAAGCATCATCTAAAAGCTAATCCTCCTTATTATGAAGTTTGGCTTTTTTTTTTTTATTTAATACATTACATTACTTACCCTAGTCCAGCAAAACATCTGAACCGTCACTTAAATTCCATTATGTGCTTTTGTTTTTTGCTGAATATGGATAGTTTTAAGCACATGCCTAAAAGACTTATTGAATGAAAGACTATTTATTGGAGCAGGGGTTAATGCTGTTTGCAAGCTTTGTTACTAAAAATCTAGAAAAGATTGAATTTGGTTTAATATTTCAATGAAAAATGGTACAAGGCAGAATGCCAACAGGAGATGCATTAATAACCCATAAACCTGTGGTGGCCAACTAATTTGGGACATTATAGGAAATCTTGGCTTTATGCTGGCCAATATTTCTAACGTGAGTTTCCATCAATAATTGCAGGATATACTAAACTGGGTTATTAATCTCCAAGAAAGAAACTAAAATTCAGAGATCTGATTTCTGTTCAGGAAGAACGTTTCTTTTAGGCATTAAATTTTAATCCAGTGTATTAAAAACAAAAAAAAGGAGTTCTATATTGTTATTGTGGACTCCATCAGAATGTTTTCACATTACTAATTAGTGGCAAAATGTCAGTAATATTTCATAAGACAGAGTCTTTTTCCTTCCATTTCTGATTCAGCCTCCTACATCTCTCCATTCCAGACTGGAAGCCTTTGCATAATGATCTAATATGTATTTATTACTACAACTAAAAGGAAGCATCATGATGCATGTACACACTGTATTATCAGTCTTCCTTCTTGCCACTGCACTACCATAATTAAGTGGTCTGTGGTACAAGGAATTGTGCAATAGGAAATGCAACATTTTCAACAATATACTGAGAAGCAGAATCCAAATATAAATCAATTAGAAGAGTTAGTGGACATTTATGATCTCACAGTGTTTACTGTCCTTGGCAGATACGTTTGCTTCCTTGTGGCTTGCCAACAGAGTTTCCTATATTGGCTGCTAAAATTTGGATGTGATGAAGTATCTCGTGTGGATGGTACTTGATTTTAAATGAGCACAGTGAGGTTTTAGGCTCAATAATGAGTTAGATTTGATTTCAAAATTCCATGAATTATTTTTTTGAAATCAAAATATTTTGGAGTAAATTTCAACTTGTTGTTTGATGGGAATGTCATATGTTCACCTTTCTCGTAAAATTTCCACAGTATTGATCTGAGTTGTCATATGAACAACTGTTCCCATGTTCTATATCAATTCTTGAATATTCATATTGAGATAATTCATGTTATCTCACCTGTAGTCTTGTATGCTATTATTGTTTCCATAGCATGGAATTATCTTGGTTAAGATATCTAGCTCCATGAAGATGCTGCTGCTTTACTAATATTAACTTTTCCCAATTTATCCATTAGACTATAAGATGTGAATATATTCACCTTCAATAAACATGTTTGAAAGATAAATTTTATCTATGGTTTCACATTCATTCTCCTTGAAATCTGTGAAACGGAATGAAGGTTTCCTCCCATTGTTTCACTTAATCTAGTGAATTAGTGTATTACACAGATCTGTTGGTTTGGATGTTGTTTTTTTTTCTTTTCTCTGTCTTTGTTAGACCAAAGCTTAATGCTTTTGTCTCATCCCTTTGAACTCTGACACTGTATCCTGGATTTTCCCTATCTGTTTCAAATGACAATGTTTTTAATCTAGGAAGATTTGGAAACAGCACCAATGTGATATGAAATGTGATCTGACAGTGGTCAGAAACTGTCCCTGTGGAACTGTATCCATTAGGTCATCCCTCTGAGACTTACGTTCCCAGGCTCTTAGTCTCTCTCTGAACATTTTGCTTGAGCTGACTCATCTGAATTTAATAATTCTGTCCTCAATATTAGTTTGCTGTCAATGCATCAACATGAAGCATATAGCCAATATATTGACTGTTTTGAGAAGAATATGAAATCAATAGATTTATAATAGTCCTTTTAGACTGCAAATTCTTATTCACCACCTTGGTCACTATGGATTCCATGACCACTGATCTCTTACAAGAGACTAACTAATATTTGACTCTATTCCACATTACTGATTTTCAGAGAACACTGCATCGTTTTGTAGAAATTGCCTTTTCACTTGTGTGAAAGCTTATTAGAAGCTTGCTGATAGGGAACATGCACTGGAGTGAAAATTGATGATGTTACAAAATATTCCTTTATAGTTTTATTAATTTTATCCTTGGGCTTCCCCCTTGCTGTCCCAAAGTTTTCTTTTAGTGGATTCTACAGTGCTAATCTCCTTGAAATTTAGTGATTATCGCACACAAAGTAGGTATTAAGTGTGCCATTCCAGAAAGGATTATCACCTTCTATCATCTAGGTGAGCAGGCGCTATGACTAGCACTTTTCTTTTCAAAGAACAGACAAATGAGGCATTTCTACTTTCAAATCATACTGCAGCCACTACCACTAGAAAGTGAGGAGGAACTTTCTGTGAACTTCTGCAGGCAGCAGAACAGAGATACCTCCACGGGTGGATTATGCTCTTTCCAGCATTCATTCTTATAAGAAACAAAGGGAAAAACAGGGTGATTAAGGATGATGTTTATTACCAGTTGTTTATGTTCTTGATCTGTATATAACTCATCAAAGAAATTATATACCTTTCCCTGCTTGATCTGAAATAGATAGCAACATCTACGGTAAGGACAGCGTGATACATTTCCCTGTGAATGTAACAATGCTTATTCCATGAAGCTTATCGAGTTTTATGGTTTCCAACAGGGTTACTCAAATGATGCCTCCAGCCATAGGTGGCCTGCTAGAGTGATTTGTCCATCCTCTGCTCTGTTTCTCACTGCTTCCTTTCTCAGGAGCTCCTCCAATGCTGGCATGGAGTATACTGTAGCCCTGATGAATTGTTCTGGCAGTGACAGCCTGTTTCTGGATAGTCTTTTCCCATGAGCCCTTCAGGAACAGGCAAAGACTTAGCTGTGTAAATGTGCTATAAAGTTAGTACTTAAAGTCTGGACCTGCTGCTCATGTACAGATCAACTTGCCATACTGTGTATGTGCTGTAGGTCTGGTCACTTGACAGAGAACTTGATCAAGCTAGGGCTAACGACTGCCACAGAAAATCTGGATGAGTACTCCTGGTTTAGGGAGTGAATGAAAGCTGAACTTCCTAGGAATATATTTATTGTTCTCATTTTCCACCTTAAATTGAAAATTCTGATGTAGTGTTTGAAATTTAAAAAACTATTTATCGTTTAATTATAGAAAGTTCTTAAAACAGTAAATATAATAAAATCAAGATTAGTAGCAATAAAAAATGTAAACAATGAAATTAATAAATGGTAAAACTTGAATTTGGAATAAAAGATTTAAAAATTTATATAGAACTTTTTGAGCTGTTGGCTTGCTAATATTTTCCTGCAAAAATTCTGAGGTTATAATCCAAGCTTTTGAAGGGATCTTTTCCAGTCTTGAAAATACCCTAGGTATGTAAGAACTTTATCATACCCAGGCATCACTGAATGAAAAGTTCTTGACTTCTACCACAGTAAAAAAAACCCAAAACAACAAAAACACCAAAAAAACCCCCCCAAAACAACAAAAAAACTTTTTAACCACCATTTGGGGATTCACTTGGCTTTATGTTTTTGGTGTAAGGACAATCTTAAAGTTATTTCTAAGTTGCAGTACCATTGTTTACAATTTGCTTTGGCTTTTACTTCCTTAAGGGTACAGAAGTAAGGTTACAGTAAGTGGTGTTTACACCATTTACTGGTTACAGTAGTAAGTACATTATGAAAGGAAATTATATTTATATTGGATTTTATAATAGATAATAAACATAAATCAGTTTAAGTTTATAATGCTCAAGAAATTAGTACTACTGATGGTGTGTTTTGTACTGAAACAGAAAAGTGATGAAGCTTTACCTCATATACTGCTCCAGCCCCTGTGCTCAGTTCTAGTCCAGCAAAGAGTTTGTTAAAGAACTTTTAGGTCATGGTGAAACAGTGAGTGAAAATTAACCCTCAGCTCTAAGCGCTGAGCTGTGTTCTTGTATGTTTTTGGGGTTTTTTTCTCCTGTTGCTATTTGTTTGTTTTTCCCTAGGAATTTATTTAGGTGGGTTTTTTGGGGTTTTTTTGGGGGGGTTTTTTGTGGTCTAAGCTATTATCATAGTTCTGTTGTGTAGTTAATTCAGTCATTCATTACTCTGGATTTTTAGGGGGCTGCTGGAGGGATTGATTGAACATGAAGTGATCAAATATTAGTGAAAGTCTTACAGCAGATAATTCAGTAAATGGAACTTGTTAGCTGAAAGTAGGAAAAAAATAAGAGTTCTATATTTCATTATTTTTTTTTCCACTTTCAAGTAATGATGCCTATAAAAGATGCAATGTATTGAGCATTTCATAAGATATTCAGAAGTCTATTTATAAAGTGTAACATAGTTTGGATACTAAAAGTTAGATTGGATTCTGAAGCAAATGAAAAAGCACAGGTCTTTACAATAAGATAAAAATGTAAATTTTATAGAAGACCATCAATACAAACATTGATCTCCTGTCTCTTTATAGTCTAGTAATTGCTGAGGAAAAAGTGTCTTCCCATTTGGATTACAGCTTTCACGGGCATGCTGTAATCACTGGAACAGGGTAATGACTTAATCTCCCTAAGGAGTTATCCCATTGTATTTTTCTGAGAGATATTAGGTATTTACCCACATGGTGTACACTGTGAAATTCGAATTGAGCAATGAAAGAGTTGGGATTCAGTTCTCTACTACCTTCTGCTGGACAGCAATTCTCAGTACAACAGTACATATAAAGAAAGAAACTATGTGCTTCCTGCTGGAATGCTTGGATATCATTCTGATGAACATGAATTGAGTGTGGATTGCATGTTGACTTCTTCACTTGGATCCAAATGAAAAGTAGAAATAAATGATGGGGGCATGAATGGATCATCTTGTGAAATCCCAGGTTGTTGCCTAAATTTTCTGCACACTTGTCCTTTCCTATATGCCTATTTCAGTATTTCTGTCTGCCAAAGTAGTGCAGACTTACCATTTTAAAGTTATAGGCCCTTTGGATTTGCCCCACAACCTTTTGTCTTGGTGGCATTTGCTTAGTACTGTTCTGTAGATCTGCTTCTCTGTTTATCTTTGCCAGACCCTGTACTAATTTTATCCCTTTTATCCCTTAGCATCCTAATCCTTAGTGCAAGATTTGAGTGATGCTAGGTGCTTCTTATGATTTTTTTTGTTTAGGATGGGGAAAAAAATATTTGTGAGGACACAGGGGAACTAAACAGGCTAAAAATATGATTTCTCTTGAAAACAATGCAAGTAAAAATTGTAAAAGAAAGTGAATGGTTTAAATAGATTCACAGAGACAAACCTAGAAAGTGTATGTCATGGCACCCACTGATATATGTGAGAGTGAATAGGACTGGAAAATAAAGGCAGATGAGTTGGAGTCTGGACACGTGTAACCCCTATATTACCCTCCATAAGTGTCTCTGAGAGATCTGAATGTTGTAGAAACTCAAGTAACTTTTTTGAAAGATATCTGTAGGCTGTTAGGAGTTCAATATATGGTGATGAAAATGGTCAGATGTTTAAAAAAATTGCCTTTGCACAAAAAGGAGAGTTAAATACAAGACACGATATATCTTTGCTAAGCAACAGGAAGAGCATTGGTTGGATAAGAGGCAATAATTAAGTACTGTATATGTAAGCAAGGACATAGAAGAATCATCGCATCTTTCGGGACTGATGAATAGCTGAACAGTAGAATGGAATGAGAAAAATAAAATTAATATCCAGAAACATATGGGGAATAAGGAAAAAAAAAAATGCAGGGTCTACCAGAGAGAACTCTTGAAGAAAGGTGAAAATAATGTGTATCACTGGCCAAAAAATTCTGTAACTGCCTAGTAAAAGGAGACAGAATTATCACTGGGATAATTGTCTGTGGTATGTACAATGAGGAAATGGAGAGAAATTGAGTGAAGTAAAGGCAGAAGCCGATTACTGGGAAAAGCTGCAATGTTATTACCTGCAGAAAAGCCTTCTAAATTTAGTTACAGAACCTTTACATTGAAATGGACTTTAGCCAGCAAAGGTCAATATGTAAGGGAGAGGGAATTTAGAGTTAACCACTTAAATGCCTGAGACAGTAGAGAGAGAAGTTTTGAGAAATTTTTTGTACTTCCTATCTTGTTTAGCTAAACAATGAAAAGAAACCAGGAATACCTTAGCAATCCATAAGAATGAAATAAAAGTTGGTGAAAATGTTGATAGATTAAAAGATTTTATTCACCTTTCCTGCAGTTTACAAAACTTCGTATTATGTCCCTAGAAGATTTTTCTCTTTCATTTTTTTGTTTTTATAAAACTTAATTAAAAGTGCCCTCTGCTTGGTTGAGCTGCATTTGACATTTTTAGGTGTCATCAATTGGAGTGAAGAGAAAGTTCAGTGTTTGCCCTTTTTTCTATTAGAAACATTAGCATGAGAAAATTAATACAAATTTTATATCAAAACTTGATTTTGTACCTTTGGATAAGTGGAAGTTTTATGCTCAGATAAGGTGAAGTTTATGTGACTTTTTATCTGCATAAAATTAGAGCTGCTTTTATTATTATCTTTGCTATAACCCCTCAGATTTTCCAGTCCAATTTAATCTATCTTTAATAAATAATGACACAGTGACAAAATATGAATTGAGTTATCAAAGTATGTCATAATTTCTGTCACGGCCATTTCAATCTTTGTGCTTTGTCTGGATGAAGATGGAATTGTAAGGATAAAAACAAACAAACCAACCAAAAAAACCCCAAAACCAAGCAACAAAAAAACATGCTCCAAAGGCTTCTTTGGAAAACTCTGGACATCTAGCTGCACATCAGCAAGCTGTTCTGAAGCTGTATATCTGGTAAAATGCAGTAAAGAGACTTTTTGTTGTTTTGTTTTGGGTGTTTTTTTTTTTTTTAATATCTCTTTCCATGAAGAGAAATTTTGATGAATCCAAACTTTTTTTTTTTTTGGTTGCAATCAGGTTTTCTCTAAATATACTGCGCCCTGCAGGTCAAAATGATTTACTTCTATATTTTGGACATCTGAGTTCTATTCTACTGTTGCCAGTGTGTTTTCAGTTGTGCCAAAACTGAGCAGGTCTGTGTTTCCTTTGTAACATCAAAATGAAGACATTTATCATTAAGATTTATCATGGGACAGCCAGCCAGATGGTTTGGTATTTTAAAGGTGAACTGTTTCAGTCTTGATTAGCTCATGTGATCTTTTAGTTAAAGAAAACTATATCAGCTGCTCACTGGAAAGGCTTTTTTTTTTTTCCCCCCTCCCTTTTTAGTAATGCAGAAAACTTTAATATAATGGCAGATGTGGCATAGATTGTCATTTTAGAAAGGAAACCAAGTCATAACCAATTCTACTGATTGCATTCCAATTATAATGTGACCTCCTGTTGCTTTGCATTGAAGCAGCATTCATTTCAGACACATGCTGATAAACAACATGAACAATAAATGACCCTTTAGAAGGGGCAATTGCAAGAATCAAATTTGGAATTTTTGCTCATACCAAAGGCATTTCTTTTGCCAAGTCTGTAGTATTAGGCCAGAAGGAATGCATTTCATTATACAGAGACCAGACTTATTGGGAACAGAGCCCTGTGAGCTTTGAAATGTTTTCATTCAAACTATATTCAGATTTTAAGTCATTATCAATTGTTATATAGACTAGCTATTGTAAAGCACTGAGGAGACAAATGAAAGACTAGGCTCTTGTCTATTTGAGTACTAAAGTTAGAAGAATCTTCAGCTGTTTGTGTGTTTTGGTACCTATTGTTAATAAAGATGAGTATGCTTATTTCACCCTGAGTTGTAAATCAGTTTGGAAATCTCAAGAGAAGTCTACTTCCCATGAGATTTCTAGTGCTTCCTGGTGCTTGTCAAAGTGGAAGTGTCATGACAGTATCTGTTCCTATAGCATTTTTGTACTTTTGATTCTGGTCTTTGCGTGACTAAACAATACAGAAGCAAGAGGAGATGCAGGTATTTCTTCCCTTGCATCTGAATTACTTGATGGAATTTTCAGAGTTTGTGCAGGATGTGAAAATTAACTGAGGCAAGGTTTACAATGACAGGTAATATCTTTCATTAGAGCAACTGATGTAGAAGAAAGAAATGTTTAAACTTTGGAAATAAATGCCCTTCTCCAGGTCTGTTGTCAGGCCACAAAACTTATCTGTTTAATCAACTGACAGAAATAAATAAAATAGACAAGGTCTGGGAGGAAGAGCAAGCCTGAGGAAGGGAATATGTGCCCAAAAGCTTGATAACTCTTTTCTCTACATTAGTTGCTCTAATAAAAGGTATTGCCTCTTGCTACAAATGATACCTTGCCTAGATCCTTACAGTCACATCTGCAACCACACTACTGTTACAGCGGGCGATGGTGACATTTAGGTGAAAGATCAAATCTAATTGTTTCTTCC
Organism: Strix uralensis; assembly: GCF_047716275.1. Classification (NCBI taxonomy): domain Eukaryota; kingdom Metazoa; phylum Chordata; class Aves; order Strigiformes; family Strigidae; genus Strix; species Strix uralensis. The sequence continues at coordinate 17,191,660 of NC_133978.1, read as the reverse complement.
TGCTCCTCCTTCTGCTCTTGATTTTACCTGTTTTATTGTTTCCTAATTTTCTATTCTAATTCTGGTGTTCTCAATATCTGTTGTATACTGCAACTTAGCAGCCTTGCAATATCTCTGACACACTTCACAGTGGAAGTGGGACTGTTGGCTTGAGTGGCTCTTTGTATAGCATGAGCCCAGACTAGCGATGAAGGAAAGGAAGTATGAAGTCCCAACTGATGTCTACAATGAGCTGTATGTGGCTTTAAGGGTATTGTTCTTTCTTTTTTATATCCAACAATTGGATTTACAGAATCCTGATGAATGGCATCAGACAGATAGTGAAGATAATCTGGCAGCAGACAAACTTTTAGTGTCTTTATGGGTGATATTGGATTTTTCTTTTTCTTTTTTGCATTATTTGTCTTTAATTGAAATGTAGTCTTAATTCTAAAAACTCCTCTTTTACCTGCCACCACCTCTGCTTAGAAAGTAAATCAACAGCAGATTGATAGATTCTGCAGTTGTCACTCTTTTTATTCAATATTTCCAGTCTTGGGTACCATTGATAATATACAAAGGCACTTATACATTTTAGGCCTAAAACACCTGAGCAGTAGCCTTTCTCACTTACTGTCTTGTGCTTTGTTTGCAAAGTAGCTGAAGTCCATGGGATTTGTCCTGCTCACTCTTGCATTTTTCAGTTCTTTCTCAGTTAGAAGCTTTTGCCATGCAAGGTTTGACTGCATTCAAGTCGGAGTTTGTTTGTTCTAGGTATATCACTCTTTGTCTCTTTTAAGAGTAGTTCACCTCTCATTAGAATCTTGAGTTTCAAATCAGAGTGTTGCTTTTCACTTCACTATCTCTTTTTGACAATATTTGTCCAGTTGCAGCCATACAGTCTTAAAAATAATTTGTTCCCCCAAGCCCCACTATATTTTTTCTGATTTCACAAGAAATTTGTCACTTGAACTGAGTCTCAACTAGTCTGTGAGATTGCAACATTGCACGCATAGTCTGTATTATACACAGTTGGCTGAAATTAAATCTGTTCATAATCAAAATTACTTCATAACTCTCCAAACTGCTTAAGGCCTTCTTATAAATTCTGTGGTCTTGGGAAGTGAAGTTAGACTGTATGTATAATCTGTTGCTGGATCAGAACCAGCATAAGATTGATTATTCAGAAAAATGCATATTGCTTGTTTTGGAACAAATACGGAAGAAATGATAATACATTCATATAGGTTGACTGTGTATATTTAAATAAGTCAAAGCTTCCTTCCAACTTTAATATTCAAGGACCAATTTTTTTTTTTTTACTCTGAAGAGGCAGCAGGATTTGACTTTTTTTTTTTTTTTCAAAAAGGAAGGCATTCTTCTGTATGTATCAGTGGTAGATAGTTAAATGTCTTTTGGGAATTGCAGAGTGAATTATCAGATTATTTTGTGCTTCAAAGCAAAAATTTCTTATTCAAAAAAAATAAGAAATGTGTTGATAAATGTCTACTGTAGGGTTTTTTTTTTTTAAGTTTTAAATTTTTGTCAGACTGCAAAACAAGAGACAGAAAAGAATGCTTTATTGAAATAGTTTTCACTATTGGTAAGTCAGAAGTAGAAAAGTTATTTTATTGACACTTCCATACTGTTTACGTGTATTAAGTCTCATGGGCTACCTCTTGGTTATCAATCCTGGTTCAGTAGCAGATATTTCTTTTAAATGATGTTCAGATCATTTTACACTTAGGACTAGGATCTTAATTTCACATTCACAAAAAAAAAAAGTAGGCAGAAATGTCTCAATTTTTTACATGTCCGTTTCCTGTTGAGAATAATTGGAAAACTTTCTGCATTGTTGAACCAAGATAGAATACTATGGAGCACAGTACTGAAAAGTCTTAAAATGTACAGTCCACTTTCTTTACTCATCTAATCCTTGTGTTTTTCTTTCTGATGTTACTTCTTTAACAGGAGTTGTTGTGTCAAATTTTTATGGAAAAGTCTTTCATTTAGAAAAGAACGATGGAATCTTAATTTTAATTTTAGTAATTTAAGACCCTGTTCTGTGCAATGTTGCAGCTCACTCTGTAGTTTTAAAAAAATTGCGGTTTGCCCATTTCAATAACTGATATACATATTCCTGTCAGATTATTTAGAAGTCAAACAAGAATGTAGGTATGCACAGCTTTGTCTTGTGATGATAGTGTAGTGAAGCAGGGATGCAGCAATGCCTCCTGCAGTGTATATTAGAGGTGAATTTGGCATGCAAAGAGTAATCAGGAATATCACATTAGATGATCATGTCAGGTGTCTGTTTAACATATTTTAAGAAAGTATCAAGTAATATTTTATTTCCAAGGGTCTCTTAATTATTCCTTTGTGGCAGCTTGTATCAGTATGTGTGTGTATAAATAAAAGAATGATGGAAAATAAGTTAGAAGAAATGGAAAACTAATGATTCAAGAAATCACATAGCATCAGATAATTCTATTTTGAAATCACAGCAGTAGCACCCAGAGGCATAAACTCCCCAAATTGTTAGTAAAAAACCCCTTTGATATATCCAGTGCTACAGAAGCCTGAAGGCACCCTTTTTTTATTAGTGCCTAATGTTTCCTGAAAGAAACATTTAGCAGACATTAAAATCTATATATACCTGTTTAATTTTATAATCCAGTTTCTTTGACACTTATTCACTGATGCTTCATCTTGCTACTTGGCTTTAATGTTTGGTATTATCTTTACAGCTTTATTTCAGGATTCCCTAACAGATTGATACGTGTAATTTATGCAAGCAATTTTTATCTTGTCTTCAAGATTGTCTTTTACCTTCACCTTTCCATGCACCTTTTTAAGCATCCCTTTCCTACCTACTGGGCTAAGTGAAAGCTTGGGAACCCCATATTCACATTTCTCAGCCAAGTCTTTAATATTTGCAGGGGTATTTATCTTCAGCTGTAGATGGTTTTACTAAACTCCCTTCCCTTTCTCTCCTCCAGTCCCATGACACAAAGATGGATTAATTTGTGTTCCGACAAAATGTTCCTCATGCCTTTTCAGCCTTTTCTCTGCCATCACATTTATGCAGAAATATGTAGTCTAGGATTGTTGTTTAGAAATGCAATTGGTTTTAAGAGTCTTAGACTCATAACATTCTGGTCACCACCAAGTAAAGAAGTGGAGGAACAAATTAAATGGACAGACATTACTAAACTACCCCTTTTGAAGAATCAGCTGTTGTTCCTAATGAATTAGGCCCTCCTCTAGCTTTTCCCAAAATAAGATTCATAAGTGTAAGCTCTCTATACAGGAAAATATCTCTTCAGAAGTGATACATGAGCAAATGCTTTCGTCCTACTGAAGTAAGACTTAAGCACAGTTTTCTGGCAGACTGGATAGAGGGTTGGTATCTCAGTTTTCAGAAAAGTTTTGTTTGGGCTGGGCTAACTATACTGAAGAAATGTTGTTGGGAAGGGACCAGTGTGTGGGTCTGTCATTCTGCTTACAGTAAAATCTCCATCAAAGAGAGAGGTTTGTAGCACTTTTCCTTTAAAACGACAGAATTTATTGCCCTGAAATTGAATATGTGGGCATGACAGGGAGCAAGGGAAGGAGGAGGAGGTTCAGGGAGAGTGACTCCTCAGGTTTCAGAAACTGGCAGGAGTTCCTCTTTGTTTCCCATCTGCTTTAAAATGAAGACATCTTAGAATACAATAGAAATATTCTCACCTACTTTATCATTCATTCTAATTGTGTCAGTTCATCAAAGAGACTTTTTATTACATGCCCCCTTCCCTTGTCCTTTGGAAGATTAAGGGATAAATACTTGGATTGTGATAAAGTTCCTGAAAATGAAGTTGGTCCTGACAGAAAAGCACAATGCAACTTTTGTATGGAAAAACTGGGGTAAGATATCATTTTAATTTGAGAGGACAACTCAGTTCAGTTTAAGAATTTGATTGGTTAATAAGTTTTGACAAGCAATGTCACTTCAAGAAGATTCAGATGAATGAATTCCAGTGGTCAGATCTAACAGCTGACTCCAAAATACTGTAACTTTGCCTAGTAATGGATTGATTTGAACCAGGATAGGAAGAAGAAAAAAAAAAAAGTATGTAATGATGTGGTTAACCTTAGCACTTAGGTTTTCTTCCGTCTTTGCAAAGCTAGTAATTTAAGAAGGTGATCAGAACAGCCAAAAGCCTCAGATTTTCCTTTTTTCATCCTTGTAAAAACCCATCTAATTAATGATGGAACTCAATAAATCACAAAATAAAAAAGTCGAGCTGGTAGATTTAGTTTAGAGTCTCATGTGTTATTTATTTAAAAATTGGATTGCACTGGAAAACTGACTCTGTGGGCAAAGGAAATATTGGTGGATGGTTCAGAAAAGGAGGAGATGCATAACTGTATATTTGTTTCTATTAATCCGAGATATCAAGAAAGAGAAAGGATCATGTTTTTGCAACTGGAAGCCGGATAGGTAGGGAAGAAGCAGCTTGATTCTAGCGCACTTCCTTTAAGCTGCTGCAGTAATTCTGTGTGTCAGTCGTTAGTCTTGCATATGTGAATTACACATAGTTTTGTGAGGTAGCTGTTCATTCAAGCTTTAAATTTGTATAGAAAAGTTGTTTTACGTGGGTGTGGAACAATATGATACATGCTTTTCTTGGTCTCCTTTTTAGATTTGACTTTGGAACTGTTGTGGTCAGTCTGTGACAGGGTAAATAGGTGTATTTTACAGCAATCTGAGGAACAATCCAGAAGCAATCTACATCTCCAGATTTTGGGAAGAGGGGGTTTCATTCCCAATATTTTCTTCTATACTGTTTGATTATTCATTTTTAAGATCACTTTCTTTTTCTGCCATATGTTTATTTGAATTTATTACAATTCCCTACTAGTTTGTGTAAGGCAAACTCAAGAAATAGGCACATGGCCCCTGAAGCCATGACAAAAGGGATCATTAGAATCCAAATCCTAAAAGGTTGACAATATTTGCTGGACAAATTTTTAATAGACAGAATATTTAATTTAATAGACAAAATATTTAATTAATTTAATAGGTCACTAAAACAATGTTTTTATTTGTTATTTATTTCTTATGGCTTTTGGTTTCCCTACCCTTTTCCCAAAACATTATATCCTCATTTAACATTCTCTCTAACAAACAGTGACTTGGGAAATCATTTGAAGGGAGGACTTATTGCCAGAAGGATTCCAAAAATACAAACTGGTGAAACCGTTTGAGGTAATTGTCATAGCTCGAAGCTTAGAATTTACCTCTAAAGTGCTTTTGAGCTCTTTGAAGTCAATGAAGAGTTTGGCTATTGACCTTATGGATTAGTCAATTGGTCTGTGTTTCCACAGAGTGGAGATGGCAAAAATGCATTTGTTATTATTTTCAGTATTATCCATACTAAATTTTCAGTTTGATTTATTTGCAACACTTTCTTGATAAGCTATAACTGACATTACTGATTAACATACCAATTTTTCATCTTTCTAGTAAAAGAATTTAGATTCAAGCTGTAATTTGGACAACTTTGTGCTATTGTTGGGCCTTCAAAAGTGATATGTCATATACCCTTAGTTCCCCCTCCCTCCTATGCCATATTAGTAATTTTTCTCTCTGGAAGTCTGTATTTCCAGAGATAAGTTTGGCTGAAAAACTTAATTTCAACAAATAACTCTTACTGCGGACTGTGTGTGTGTGTGTGTGAGAGAGAGAGAGAGAGAGAGAGAGATGGGGTGGATAAGGAAAGTGGGGTAAACCAAGATATACATTAAGGTATGTTGGAACAGTGCCACATGGAAATTGTAATTTGGTTCCCTCATGTCCTCATTCTCCTTGATGGTCTATGAGTCTCATCTGGACTAGAAATCTATTTTATAGACACATTTCTCTCCCTTGCAAGTCAGTAATGTGTCAATAAAGTAACAGTACTTTTTCAATTCATTGGCAATTAAAAATAATTGAACAATCTGGGAGATTTCAAAACTGCTTTAAATCAATTTTGGAAATAGTTAAAAAATAGTGATACAAAACTTTGGGTTTTTTTCAAGATTTGTTTCAGTGTCTGTCCCTCTTTTTACCAAATTTAATTCAAACTGATGCATTCACAAAACACTTTAGTGACAATAAGTCTCTATTTTATTGCCAAAGGATTTTTGTGTCAAAAGTTTTATTTGGCATTGAGCACTATATCCTGGTGATACTTACTTACAACAATTAATTTTATAGAAAAGAAACATTAGGAAATGTATTGAAAAAATAAGCTGTGCCTTATTCATCTCTTAGTTTGTTTTTAGTATTGAAAAGGAGAGCAAAAGACCAACTTTTTTTTTTTTTTCTCTACAGCACCGGTAAATTGTTCAGTACTTATGGTGTATTGATCATCACTTGGTAGCCGATGTTACAGAAAAGTCTCATGTCAAATGCTGAATTTTGCTATCATCAAATTTTACATCCTACATAGGAGTAGCTGATAATTTCTTTAGAGACAGAAGGTGAAAGATTTATTCCCCCCCCCCCCCCAAATCTCCTTAAGGAGATTATAGAGTATCCAATATTCTCTAAGTATATTTTGAAAACACTTTTGTATTTTGCACAATATCCCTGCATGTACAGCTAAACAAGGGATTATTTATTTACTACATTTCCCCCACTGTAGATTAAACTGTAAATTTTTTATAACTGGGATAGAGTTATCCATTCTGTACCTAAACAGTATTCCCAGTTTGTTTCTTCTTGACGTGTTCTTGCCAACTTCCAAAACTTCTTTGTAAAGATTATCTGTGTTACCAGAAGAACATGATGAAGAGCCTTTGTTGCATGTTTCATTCAGTATTCAACACTGAATATTTCATTCACTAATAGTATTTTATATTATCTAATATAAGTGCTAGAAATCTATGGAAGCAATTGTATCTTTTTTACCTTGTTCTGTACTATAACAGTTTCCTGTTCATTTACTTGTCTTACTGGTCATCCCCTTATTATTGGTTCTTTCTCTTCAAAATTGGATGCACAATATGGGAATCTCATTTCCCCTTTTGGCTACTGCTCTTAATTGTCATTCTTTTTTTTTTTTTATTGTGTTTTCTGGAGAGTGTCCCAGTTCCATGTCTTCTATGGTTGATATTATCAATGTCATGTTGTCCAAATTAATTACTGCTAGGTGGAAAACACCTAGCCATGTGTACCTCACATTTTGTAACTTGAATTAGGTGCCTTGCAATCCATAGCTCAGAAATATATTGAGCTGATATCATGTGCCTGGCCCTGTTAGTTTCAAAGCAACTTTTGGCAATAAAAATGTTTTGTGGTTTTGAGCATGACATTGACATTTGTTTTCCCTTAGTTCTTGTTCCATTTCCTTGATAAAAAGCCTTTGATGCCCAAGGGGGTGACCTTTTCCTTTGTATTTCCATAAACCGAGTATTCACATAGTTGCTTAAGAAATTACATATGTAGCTCGCCTGTTCACAGTCTGCTTTTAGGTCTCTGCTTTGGCTGAGTTTTGGTGGCTCTGTTCTCCCTGCTCACATGTTAGGGTCTCTCGATGTCAGTCATATCTCAGTCACCAGAAGCTTGCAGGACAGTGGGAAGTTTTAAATTAACAACTCACTTTAAAACATAGAATTTTACAGCTGTCACACAAGACATTTTTCCTCTCTTTCATAGTTTAATGGCTCACTACATGACTGGTTTCTCATCAGCTGAATAACTACCAGTCTGCCAGTTATTGCTGTACTATTCTAGGGTTGTTTTTTTGTTTTTTTTTTTTTTTTTATCCTCTGCAGGGTCTTGATTACTTCACTGTCTCCTTTGTGCCACTGGAATCTAACCTCATCAAAAGATGGTGTTAACATGAACGTTACTCCTAGAGAGAGAGACAGGGCCTAACATCTTTCTATTTGTATCTGCAGTCATCTTCCAAGAATTTTTTTATACCCCTTTGCTGAAACAGAGGTGAACACGTGAATCAAATTCTTTCACACTGTGGGAGGTGTTAAACTTAAATACAAAATCATATAAGCTTTCTATGTGCCTACCCAACTTCAGATAGGATTCTTTCAGAAGCAAAACACAGTAGACATAGTTAGCAAGATGCAAACTTATAAAAAAGATTGGCAGACTAAGTTATCGTTAAAAGGGTGGCATAATATCTGACACATCATAGTTTGTAAAACTTACTACATTTGAAAAAAAGAAAAGATATTTTTAATAGTGCACTTACCAGTGCAGTGAACTTTTTTTTTTTTTAAAGGGTAGCATGGTAATATGTTATGAATAACATTTTTTTTGACAGGAGAACAATTTCAGTAAATTAGATAACTAAAACCACCTAGATGTGAGGTCTCAGCCTGGCAATATCACTGAAGTTACATGTCTATGACTATGTTGAATCTCATTGTAGGCAAACAATGGTACAAAGACTTGCTGAGATCCAAGATGTTATTTGGTGTTGGGATCCATTAGTTGGGATGGCTTCTATACACTCCCTTCAAACAAGAAAAATGCAGATCCTTGTACAGCATGACTTGCCATAGGATCATTGTGTCATACTGATTAGGGTTTTTATAAAATAAGAGATGCCCCCATCGCAAGTATACAATATAATTTACTCTAGGGCACTAGCAATTCTGGAACTATTGTAAGAGAGAAGTTTGTGTTTCCCGCCTGAGAGGTAGACATGAATAAAACTTAATAAAAAGTTAAAAAGAAATAAAAAAATAATTTAATAAACTAGGGGTTTTTTTAAAAAAAACACAAAGACCCAAAAGAATCCTCAAGAAGTCTGCTACTGGTTCAGTGTAGTAATTTATAGTGATTGTTTATCTAAAGACACAACAGATGCATTACTTTTTGGCTCTTCTCTCTTTTAATGTAAGGGAATGGTCAGCAAAAGATTAGGAGTTGCGTTTGTAACGGTCAACCTGGAGCAGAAATGGACTACGTCTAAGTGCCAGGTGACGGAGGATTAGTAAGCATTACATAGAGTAAGGAGGTTTATTGGGAAAAGGAAGCTGCTACAGAGAAAAGCAAGATGACAACTGATTTATTCTGCAAAATGAGAGGCTTGGAACACTGTTCTAATGTACTTTGCTCAGTTTCACTGAAGACTTACATGGGTTTGGATATGTGGAAAATACTGTGGCAGTATATATTAGCTGTGTTCAAATTTTGGACTATCTTTCAGCTTGCTGTGTGTATGTATATGTATAGATACACTTTTGGGGGGTGATGGAAGGGCAGGGAAGATGTGATTTAAGTCTTATGAGTGAAAAGGACTGTATTATTATTAATTAGTCTTTGGTTTCTTGAAGACTTAAGTACATCCAAATGGAAACAGAGTTGAGTTCAGAAATTCTCACAGCTTGCTTGCTTATGAAGAGTGTATGAATATAACATGTATAAAACATTAAACAATAGAAGTAATAGCCTCTAAGGAAAAGGGAATTATTTTCTTTTGAAACCATGATGTCATGGTCTTACCTCACCTTTAGTTTCAGCCAAGCAAATAATGCATACTGAGCTCTCTATCATGTACCATTATAATTAGCTCTGTCAGGTCTTAGCCCTGCAACCCTCATGCAGATAATATGATAATATGTCTTCATAACCAAGTGACCTTACATGCACAATATTTCTCCCCTTATGAAGATTGCATGTCAATAAAGTAATTGAGTCTCAGAGGCTGCAGCGAGTAGAGATTTAGATGATTGGACTTTCAGGGCAGTGATGTATGACCGTTATTATTCTACTTGTCAGAGCGCTGCGTACAAGCGAGGATGGTCAGAAGATGACAGGGATGAAAGGTTGTGTTTCATTAAAAAAAATATTGCTGTTAATCACCACTTTATTCTTTTCAAAGTCATGGAGGAAAGAAACTCCTTTTTCATTTTAGCTCTGGTTAAGAATTTAAACATGAACACGTAGCAGGCTTTCAGAGCCCAGTTATCCTATCCAGCTTCATTATTGCTTAATTAGGGAAATAAATTATTATTTCAGTTAATAAAATACAACAAAATGCTAGACACTGAGACCACCTGTATACTTTTATCGCATCGTTTTAAATTAACATTAAATGCATCATGCTAAGCTTTAAATCACATTTTGCCTACAGCTTTAAGTAATTATAACAAGTGCTATGAAGCTGGTACAAAATCAAACCATACTGAATTCAACTATTTTTGCTTGTATTAATTTGTTTGGACAGTTGCAGTGCTTGAAACATTTATATTTCCATCCTTTGTAAAAGCAAATATTTTTTTTCTCACCAAGCTGTTTTGTAGCTGTAAATTTATCTTATGATATCATAACAGCTGGAAACTTGTAGCTTGACAAGGTTTTGTTTCATATTTAAACAGCTCAGAAATTATGTTTGAAACATAGTATATTTCTTTCTCTCTGTGAGACTTTTCTCATTTTGTTGCACATTATCTTGGAAGTATCTGCAATATATTTTAAGCCAGATTATTTATGCAATCGTTTAGTTAATAATTCCTAATGATTTATATATGCAGCAGACCTTTCTTACATACATAAAACAAAAAAGCCCAAAAAGCCCAAAATAGTATTTACTGGCGAGTGCTATATAATGAAATACGGATGTAGGTTTTGGAAGGCTGATGAGCAAAGAAGCTTGACAGTGCTTTTAGTGAGTGGAAAATCCTAATAGAAGCACATCTTTTCTGAAGAACTAGTTTCAGAAGTCTTTAAATCTTCACAGTTAGGAAACTGACTTGAGATATAGCAGCTTTGATGGAGAAAGAGTTTATCAGATGATTTTTGGCTATACATAGTAAAACAATAATTTATTAACTAAAATTAGCCACTGTGTCTTTTCAGGATTGACTCCCACGAGGACAATTTTATAAGCACAAACAACAAAAAGAGAATGAAATCTTTGTATGAAAAGTGAAAAAAAAGTCAAGTTCTTTTCCTCCTGAACACATTTTTAATCTAGCATGTAATTGTAAAGATGCAGAGTCAAGTTTTTTTGCAAACTCATCTTTACTATTATTAAGGATTTTTGAACAGTAATGCTCCATGTGATGTAGGCCCCCTTGTTCTATGCACTGTATGAAAAGTGATATTCTCTGTTACAAGATAAAATGGATATTTGAGTAAGAAAATACAATCTCCCAAAATTAAAAGTACTTAATATCTGTATTACCGTGGTGTTGGTTAGTGGCAGCCAGGAGGACAAGCCTCAGTCTCTTCTCCATTACATAAACTGACTGGTTCTTCTCATCTCCTTGCTGTATATATGTGTAGCATTAGGAGTACAACTGTTGGTAAACCAAGCAAAATTCATTCTTCATACTTAAAGTTGGTGTCTCTTGACATAGGTTTTCTTGAGTCAAATCGCTCTACAGTTAAGTCAGCTGCAGCATTAACAAGAATGTTAGTTGCTTTCACTGATGTGGCTGTAGAACAAAGCAAAGTCCTGAAGCGTTCAAAGCACACAGGGATCACTAAGAAACTGGAGGGGAATGAAGAACTTACCAAAACTAACTTAAATAGCAATGCAAAAAGAAGACTTAATACCCCATTATATTTTTATATGTCCTTTTAGATAAGGCAAGTAGACTGATACCTTCCAGTCAAATGGAAGACTGCCGTGAGTGATCTGACTCCTCTATCAATGTGACATCTGACTCGCTGTTAACAGTTATTGGTGTTGATAGGCACACCCCACACAGAGAGCCAAATGCAGTCGTTTTGATCCCTTGTTCTTTTATTTCTATCCGTTCTCCCTGTTTTCTGTCACAATGTCATGTTGAATCATTGTTCGGTGGCACATGCAGGACCTCTCAAGTACTGAGGTATCAGACTTCAGGAACCACATTGAAATGAATATAATAATGAGAACCAGAAGGCAGCACAAACCCACTTCTCAGGGAAGGAGGCAGCTAATAAGTGTTGTTAGTGGATTATGAGGAGAAGAACCAGAGGTGCATCCTGTGGACAAGCAGGTGTAGACTGGCTTGTCTCAGGGTCCAGTTACAGGCACGCTGGGAGATCAGTGCTGATGTCTGTCACTTCGTACACATCAAGATGCTTATTTGAGAAAACAGAATAGTCAGTGGTTATCTTGTAATCAACCCCGGTACGGAGAAAATAAAATAGAGGAAAAAAAAAAGAAAAAAGTACTGTGCTTTTTAGATTTCTAGGTATGTCTTGCTAAGCCAGCTTTCTATATTCTCTTGAAAGGGAATGGATCTATATCTTCCTCCCCTTGTTGCTTTTACTAGGCTTATTACCCCTACAATTCTGAACTGTCTAGACCTGTACATATGTATTCAACATATATATATATAATGTGTGCTCTTTTCTCACACTGTTTAGGCATTTACTTGGGACTCAGTTTTCAGATCAATAAATGGTGCTTTCTGTGTATGCCTTTTTGGAGGGTTTTGCTTCCTGATTTTGTAAGATTTCTGATTTTGCTTTCTGATTTTGTAAGCTTTTAGCTGGAACTTTGGATGCTTGTTCCATTTCGTCTCAGTCGAAAAGTTTGACAAGGATGAGGAGTTTGACTAATATTCCAGCTATAGCCTATTTCTGTATGTGTTGATGTGTATATATACATGCTTGCACGACAATAGTTCTATTTACAGCAATAACAACAGCAATGATTGATGTGGCCTAATTGTTTCCATTTGCTTATAATTATATGACATTTTTAGCTTTATGAGATAATTTAGCGCCTTATTTCTGTCCAGAGGAGAAGGTTCTTTCAGTATTTTTTTTCTTTGCTAATATTTAATGAGATAATACCATTGTTTTTCACATGTTTATAGATTCATGCAGGCCAAAGCTATTCAGATTGGCTTGATGTTCTGTACCTCACAGGCCTCGCATTTCACATAATTGTCCCTTAACTACACTCAGTAAGTTGTATTTGCTAATGCCTATCTTCCACAAAAGCACTGGCTTGATTCAAAAATGTAGGCTCCACTGATTTACCTGATGGTCTGTTCAAATTGTTAATCACCATATGGTAAAAAATGTGTCTAATTTTGTCTGGCTTCCACTTTCAGCCTTGAGAGCTACTTTTGTAATATTAATACTGAATATTAGCCCTTTAATATTTAGTATTTTGTCCTTGTGTATGGTAGTTATGTAGTGTAATGAAATAGCCTCCCAGTCATTATTTTTAAAACCTGAAAGCATTTTACTGTTGAAACACCTCACTCTGAGGTATTTTCTCCAATTCTTAAGTATGGATTGTGGCTCTTTTCATTACCTTTTCTAATTTTTCAATGCACTTTAAAAAAAATACGTCCATCAGAACTGTTTGTTCTACTCTAGTCTCATGAATTAACCGAACTAAAATATTTTTCCATGCCTACTCTGTTTCTATACTAATTTCCTCTTTAACCCTCAAACTAAAAGCAATTACTTTAACCCATCTTGTTTCAACATCATATTAGGACTTTCTGTTGAATTGCTTGCCCACCATGTTCCCACTCCCTAAAATATTTTCAGAGGCTCTGCTTTGTGTTATACAGTCTCACATTTTATGGATATGTCTAGTCCTTCAATCCCTGATAAACACACTTTGATGATGATGACACATTAATGACTGGCATTTCAGCCAATTTCTAATGTATTTAACTTTTATTGCTAATGCAAGGTACGAATCTAGAATTAGTTATTTGTTACAAAGTGAATTTGTATCTCCTTTTTTCTTTTCCACCAAAACTGAAACCATTTATTGATAGTGACTTGGACAAGGATTTTTTTTTTGTTTGTAAATCAGTCTCTACCAGGTGCTTCCAACACCACCAAAACCTGCGAGGTATTCTGTGCCCAGGCAGTAGGAAGAGGTGAGATGTTTGCATAATGCAATCATAGTGCTCATTCACCCACCTTCTAGAAGTGCCTAAAGGTTGTGCCAGGAAGCTAGATAGGTTGTACTGGGACAGAAAGTGAGAACACCCTTGAAGCCGTTTTTTCCTCCTGCCTCATCTTCATTTTGAGGAAGTGTATAATGAGAATCTGCCTTGCTTTGTCTCTAGCAGCATGTATCTTTCCATATAAATATACACTGTACCACCTTTACTTAAATTATGAATATATTTATCTGTTTTTCCTTAATGTAACAGCTCTTTCTTCCAATCCTTTCTGCTTCTTTTAACTTGAACTTGCAGCCTGCCTTGGGTTTAGTCTTTAATATAATTAGTTTGTAACAGAAATAAAAATGATTGGTGGCTTACCAATGTTTTCTTCATACCCATCTGTTTTCTTTTCTGCCTTTTAGTAGTGGGGAAAGAATGCACTCTTTCATTAAATCTAGCACAACTCAAAGGTCACTTTTAATTTGCATTTTGAAAAAGAAACTATAAAAATTAATCAAATACTCTTAGCCTAGTCACAGACAAGTCTAGAGACAAAATGTCTTAACTCAGTTGTTTGTCTTTCTGAGATAAAGTCAATTTACTTATAGATCACTTTGCTTTGTAATCCCAATCTCAGTGCCACTGCCTTTTACATTTCAGGAGTTATAATTACATGCAGAATTATCTGTAGTTTTCAAGATGGTGTCAGGAAGTCTGCTTTATAGTCATTTAATATTAGAGAGATATTATCTGTATGATCCAAAAGTGTTCCACCTAAAGATATCTTTTAAGTGTCCCTTCTAGAAGACAGTGGAGACCTTGCAAAACTGAACAACTTCTACATGATGATGATCTTGAATGGAAAAAGACTAGCTGTGGAAGTTTTTTACATTTCCGTATTTATTTATTCCTCTAAGTTTTGCTAATAATATCATCATTTGTGTTTTAAAGTCTCTTTACAACTATCATGGAGGTTACCAAAAGAATGATTTCCAAAAACATTGAAAGTAGTGACATTTTACTAATCATCTGGTAGTTAAGCTATCTGAATTATGGAATGACATCCACAGGACAGGACAAGACACTGAACAATTCTTTCTTCAACAAGAGGATACTGTCTGCCTAGTGTGTATCTGGATTTTTATTTTTGAGTATGTCTTTCACTTACATATCCTCTTCTGGCCAATTCTTAATATGGGTAAAAAACAGCTGCCAAAACTCATGCTGGACTGACCAGCTGAAAATATCCACAGAAAACCTGTAGATTTTACCAAAGAAAACTTGTAGTTTTCTTCAGCTGGGTCAGTTTCACATAGGCCCAGTCACAACCTTTTTGTGTGACTCAGCATTAGAATTCAACCATTGACCAGGAGCAGTTTTTGGTGGCTCTGACATATTTTGTCAATCAGGGTATGCCCATGTAGTTAACAGGTGTTGACTGGAATTCAGTACTTTTTTTTAAAATCAATCTAAGTGCTATTTTTGAAGTATTTAACTATGTTAAAAACTAAATAACATTTTTTAATAGTTAACAGTGGAGATACGATTCAGTTTCTTTAAGGTGTTATTGTTATTGATGATTTGTGTCCATCCATGTGTTTTTTGTTCCTCACTTCCCAAGTACTTCTGGGGTTTAGAAAGAAATAAAACACAAATTACTTCCTTTTAAAATATTAGTCTTTAACTTGTTTTTTTACAGATTGTCTTTGATACCTGCCAGAATAGTTACTCATCAGAAAATGGATTACGTGAATATCTGATTTAATGAAAACCTATAACTGTAAGCCCCTGTGACCTGCCAACCATATCAACCATATCCAGATCTTCCTCATGCATTTGCATTATTTGTCAAATTGTTTGTTAATAGGGTTCCTTTACTCAAAAAGATATGATGAGCCCCCAAAATTGCTTTAAGTGGTAGCCAGCTGAAAAAAGACCTTGAACTGATGAATATTTTAAAACCTGAAATGTACTGCGCCTGTCACTGGCCAGAAAAATATGCCTCAAGTTTTTTCTTTTTGGATGCTCTTGGGAAGAGGTGCTGGGGAGGATTTCCTCTAAAGGCTCATAGACAGAATGTCTTTTCTTATAGCTGTATCATAGTGAAAGCAATATATCTGTTCATAGCAACTCCAACCTTTAAGAGCTCTGCTCTTCAAGGTGAGTTGGAGAAGCTCATGAGATTAAGTATTACAATAGAAATACACAGTTGTTCCATGTGTGTTTGGCCTGATCGGTGAGATGAGTCAGTCCTGCTGAGGTTTACAAATAAACAATTAGAAAATATTTGTATGTGATCTAGGAATCTTTTAATGTAACCTTTTTTAGGCATGCATCTGATGAATCTGTGTGGCTTCTTATTATTATGCAACTTTAACATGTAGAACAGAATATTTACAACTGCTCTCAATGTTTCCAAGGGCCTGTGTTAGGGCCCTTACATGGGCAAATAATACTTTCCACTTGTAAGGCTCTTTTTATTTGGGGTTCTCAAAATACTTTAGAGTCTAGAAATAATTCCTGTAGATTTGATGTTGACTGGTGTTTCTTCTTGTAATTTCATTTTAAAGCATATAGCATGTCAGCTCTGTGTCAATGCAAACTAAGGATTGTAGCATGAGTCCTGTACCATGGACCTTTTGCAGGTTAGTTAGGTTATAGGAATAATGCATCTTTTTTTTTTTTTTTTTAAGGAATAGAACCAACTGGTATATCATCACAGTGCCATAATATATATGCACAGAAGTAGAAAATCCCTGCAGATTATGGGGTATAGCTGTTATCTCTTTTCAGTGGACTTCTGTTGTAACTATGACTATCAGGAAGAATGTTTGCAAAAGTGACTTGTGAAAGTGTTGTGCTTAAACTACAAAACTTGAGCTGAAACTCTTCCAATTGCTGTTTCATTGGTATGTGCCCCATTATATTCACTGTGGACCTTCTAGACCACTCCATCTGAATTATTTTCTCTCTAGCAGCAACTGCCCCAAAGAGGAGAGTGATTCTCTGCTATGGCACATGAACATTAAAAAGCTTGCTCCAACTAGAAGTCTTCGGCTTTTTGACCCAACCTCCAGCACAGCAGAACAAAGCACAAGTACAAAGATATTTTGACATCTGAGTGCATGTAGCTTCTATATTAAATCAAAGGCGGGTGGTAAAGTACTCTGGTAGCCAAAGCAGAAGTAGCAGGCTTTGGAGAGTGGGGGTGAAGTGTTTTTTCACAAAGGTGATGCTTTTTTCAAAAACAGCAACTTGGATCCAGCCTGTTTTCTCCTTAAACCTAGAGATTTGAACAAAATTGCTGCTAATCAAATACAGTAAAACAACAGGGTTATCTTAGTTTATGAGGATTGTGGGTTTTGTTTCATTTATCAATACCTGAGGATAGTGCAAATAAGCATTAACAAGAGGATGAATATGATGTTAGGTTACACATTTTAGGCAGATTAATTGCAAGTGAAAATAAGAAGAAAGAAATCTTATTTTATGTGGTAATATCTTACAATACAGGGCTTTTTCAGACAAGAACAATAAATTGCAAGATTTTGGAATTGTAATTAGAAGTATGTGTCAGCAATCACTGTTTCCTCATTGGATTTATGATACTTTTTATTGTTCTTTACACCAATGAAAGTACCAAATTATTCAATAAAACACTAGTACATATTCAGCTAATTGCATGTGTAAAAAACCAAAAACAAACTAACAAAACAAAAAAACCCAACCAAAAACCAAAAAACAACCAAACAAGACACGATAAAATTTGGTGCTGGTTTACAGTAGAGTAAAAAAATGCAGTGCTACCAGTTCCTGAAGGTAGCTGAATTTCTGAATGTGACTGAAAACTTAAAAGGAATATTTTAAAAATGTATAATAATAATTAATTGTTTAAAATGGATTTGAGAAACAGTTTGGTTTCAAAAAAAGTGTAAATAAATAAACTCTGCTAAGGAAATCTGAAGGTATTAGTTTATAATCCTGTCAGGGTTGGAAAGGGGTCAGTCTCCAGAACAGAGGAAAATTTGACCAAGAAATTGAAATATAGTTTCAGTTGTGTTGTTACGTGCATGGAAAAAGTGCAACAAACTACTTTTAGTTAATCTTCTGGCGCTGTGTATTCAACTTAATGAATGCTTATTTCTTTAAAGTCAGTGATGTGACTTGCATGAGATGATGACATTTTTCATGATTTCTCTCTTCCTAACTAGCTAGGCTCTTGCAAGCTAATTTATAGGGTGTGAATGTTTTCTGTCTGATGTGTGTTTTGGATGTCCAAAAACGTAACATTTTGTGGTCCTTTATTCTACCTCCTTGCCCCATTTTTTTCCTTTCCATAATATTTCATTTGAAAAGTCATTAGTGGGAATGATTCCCAGCCAGGAGGGGTGTGGCAAACAGTTTTCTCAGACAGTATTCAGTCCCATAATATTGATTGTGATATCCTGTATGGCTAGGTATATTGCAGTTGACCCTCCTTACTATACGATAAGCACATTCATAAGCTTTCTGGTAAAGATGAGAGGACTCTCTCTGTGTTTGATGTTGTAAAATCAGAAGGAGAACATAACGTGGCAACCCATATATCAGGTCTTGTAATTTACCTCAGAGAGAACACAGTGTGTCTTTTCTTGCTGTTGGAAATTTGTTTAAAATTATAATTCTGAGCAAATGGACTGTCTGGGAAACTATATTTGAAAATCTAAATTTTGAAATTTAATGCAGTGAATTCCATATATTTACTTATAATACAAGTATAAAAATAGATTAATATATAAGCAGAAGAGGTAAAAACAAAAGCATGCTATCCTTACAAAACAATCCACTGTAAAGGTGACTGCTTCCTTAGTTGTTTTCACTTCCTAAAATATCTGTCTTTGACAAGATGACTTAACTTTATAGACCTTTCTAGGTGTCATAACTTGAAAATAGTGTTGCATTATTATTATTCATATCTGCTATGTAAAGAAACACCAAAATCTAAGAAGCAAAGGATTTTCCATAAGATAGAAACCTGACATTGCTTACTGTTCTGTAGCTAGTGACGGGTTACTACCTTGACAAAGAATTATATTAATAAATGTCTTCAACTAGGAAACTCAATCTGAGACAACACACAGAAAGGACCTGTAGGAAGGGGGGAAATGAGTCAGGATTATCATCCAGAATTCAGGAAAGGAAAGAGAGACCTAAAATGACCTGACATACCTGTCAAAGGGAAGCTGTATCACTCGAGGGCTGATGCTCCAGCCTCCATGCCACACACTCTTCTGCACTCCACCTACCTGGGATACAGACAGAGCTTTTCACAGAACCAGTCAGTGTGTGACAAATGTTCATTAGGCTTAGGTAGCTAATAGGTCTGATGCCTCATGGACTATTTCTATTCTTGTGTTTCAACTAAGTCATTCTGCATTCAGATGAACATCTGTGTAGACTGCTGTCATTCAGGATTTTAAAGAACACTACCTTTCTTTGACAGTTTGTTTTGGTAGCAATGGAGCACAGGGGTTTTTTGGGACCTATTTTCAGCAGCCTAAGGCTAGGAAGCTCAATTTTTCAGCAAGATTGTTTACTGGAAAGAAAAGGCTACATGATCTTGGTGACAACTTGAAGACCGTTGTCTCAATAACTAGTGATAGGACTCTGTTACAGATAGTGCAGTGCTAGCAAGAAACAGCTCCTTTTTTAAACTGTGATGCTGTGATAGCAAGATTGTAAAACCAGGATGGCACTAGAGAAGAATAAAATATATTAAAAGAATTATAAAGTCCAGTCTTGTGTGCTGCACTCTTTCATGTTAGAAACTGTTTCTGAGAGTGCAAAAAATGTGATCTGTGATTTACACTAAATTACTTTTAATGAGTTCTAGTCTTACTTTTGCCATCCAGACATATGACTTAATCTGAGTCTTTGTTTACTCTTTTAAGTGAAGTTAAAAGCTTCATATGGGAGACCTGAAATGGACATTTGTTTAGTAAAGATGTAAGAAATAACTGAGAGGTGGTTCTGGAAAATGATAGGTCATTTTCTTGCTGTTGCTGGAGCTGTAAAACAAACAATAGTTTCAGGTGTTGTGAAAAGTTAAAAGAAATTCAGAGATTTCTGTTATCTAGTTCAGGTTCATCAAAAATACTGACTAAAAATGCATGTTAACATCAACTTTTATTAGTTTTTACCTAAATAAAGTCCTAGCATCCAATAAACATTTATTAGTTTTTACCTAAATAAAATCCTAGCATTCAATAAACATTTGGACATTTGGGTGTCTATTTTCCTATTCAGTGTTTATTCCTAGTCGATCTTGGCTGATTAGAAGCATAGCATCCTTAGCCAGAGATGACAGTCCTCTATAAAATGCTTTTTATAATAGTGGAGTCAAGAGTTAATGCTATCATTTTATCTATTTCAGAGCACTGATTACTTCAGCAACTTGGGGAGAGATTTGCCTGACCCAGGACTTCTCTGGCTTTCAGTGCTTCTTTGCTTAAGAAAAAATCACTAATTGTAGTCTTGTATATGCTTTCTGGGAAGTTGCAGCCAAGAAGATTAGTAGTACTGGTCTTCATATAGGAAGAATAAGATGGTCATCATAATTATTGATATTTCTTTTTGGTTACATGAATCTTTCTAATTCTTGTGCTGTTGTTGTCTTTCTCAACTCCTTTCTTCTTATTCTATCTTGAAGTCACTTTCGTCTGATGACCATACTGCCTGTTGTTACTTCAACACTTTTTTTTTTAAAGTTACTTCTCTCTTTTGAAACATTGCTCATGGTGCTACCTGAGACTGTCATGCTCTTTCATGACCAGTGGCCATCTGGCTTCAGAGATGAGCAAAACAGTGATGTCAAAACAGTAACAGCACTGTGTTAGCCCAGTTATTTGTTTAAAACAAATCCCAACACCTGAATTCCTGATCAGGGAGAAAAATTACAATGTCTGTAAATGATATATATTATCCATGTGTGGTAACGAGAAGAGTTTTCTAAAATTTTGGAATTGCTAAACTGCTGCGCGTATCATATGGAGCACAAGTGATTTTAAAAAATGTCACTGTACAACCCATGGTAAACCTCATCTCTTTCACTATAGTATTGCTGTCATTTTAGTCTGGCCTAACTGGTTTTATTTCATTATTTACCTTTAGCTGTTTGCATTGTAATACTGCTGCTTGTGCATACTACTGTAGCATTACTAAGACCCATGAATTAGTTTGTCCACCAAATCGGTATCATCATATCTACTAAGGATGTGCAAGTTCACACTCTATAGGAGCATTGACAACACTACAGGAAATGAAAAGTTATATCAAACTGAATATCGACAGCAGCTTAATAGGGGTTGACAAAATAGAATATTTACCTGAAATCTGATTTTGACACTATTTCAAAATTGATGAAGAGATCTTTAACCCTGAGATCTTGAAGTTAACCCTGAAACTTTTAAAACAAAATTATACCCTCTCCCCCACACCCAAAAAATCTCTTATGTATGATTCTTTCCTTTATATTACAATTTCAGAAAGAAACCTATATTCAGGTTTATTTTCAAATTTTTGTTAAAAAGCAGGAAACTTACACAAGTATGTCAGAAAAAATGATGTCTTCATTCCAGCAGCTGGAGGTTAAAGACAAACAGACTCGGAAAAAAGTAGGATTTACAGTGTTACTGTTTCTGATATACAGCCATATGACTGACTTAGAAACATTAATGTGTGGGTTCATTGACACATTTCATAGAATTTTCCTATTCAGATATCAGGTTAAAAAAAATCCCAAAACATGCATTCCTAGTTTGTATAAATAAGAAAGTGGTTAGTTTGTTTGTGGGTTTTTGGTGTTTTTTTCCACATAATGTGAGCTTAAATTAGTGCATATAAATAAAATTAAGCTTTTGGAAACCATAGCAATATAGCTGGAATTCTGAAATTCAGAGTTAAAAATAGTAGTATCATAGTAATTAAGTTTGTGTTTAACATATCTTGAAATAATCATCTTTGCCTTTTATCCTTAGCTGAAATTTCTGAAGCACCTTATTTTCACAGGAAACTAAAATCCCATCAACTTCCGATAAGACTTAGGATGTACAGTGCATTGGAAAATGGGACCAATCAAAAAATACCTTGACAGTTTCAAACATTTTTTTTTCCTCATGCCCTCCTGGGGATTGGATGAGGTTTGATTTAATTTCTTTGTATATATTCAATGATATTCTAGAATACATAAATAGAACTGTAAAGCAAGCTTACTGGAGATGTTTACTAGTCTTGTGTCACTGACCTTCAGCACAACATTGGAGCTGCTTTATTTTGAACCCTGAAAATAAGCTTGCCGAGATCAGGCATTCTACACTGCAGCTTTTTTTTTTTTTTTTTTTTCCTCTTAGGTAAGCAAGCAGCTGCAGAATTGAAATGTTGCAAAGAAATTTACTTGTGCAAGTATTTTAGGAGATACTGACATTCTTACCAGTCACTGAGGCTCAGATAGACAAGCTAGTCTTATGCTGTCGAATACCAGAAGATTACCTGACTGCTGACGATCATTTTAGGTTATGGCAGGAGGAGATTAGCTCAAATTTATAACAGCTCACGTTTTCCATTTTTTTTTTTTCTCGGTTTTCAGAGTGGCATGGAAATTATATTTGTGAATCCTTGGGGACTCTCACACTGGTGTCAGTTTTCAGATTTTGCCAGATACATCTAAATGTGGACATAAAATATAATGGAAAGAAATTGAAAAAAAAATCTGTTTCTTGATTCTTTATTACTGAAGAGTTAAGAAAGCAATTCCTCAGGCTATTACACAAATCTTAAACTGGGAATAAATGTTAGGATTAAGTCAGATTGCTTAAGATTCTTTTGCCTGTGTATCTCTTCAAAAAAATCATATCAGAAATATAGCAGACACATGTGCTTTGATCATTTTTGTAAAGGTTGTACCCCAATAAGAATTTGGATAAAATATTTATTTCAAGACCAATTTTATAACAATAGCTAAGCGTATTATATGCATATGGTGCCAAAGAATCTTTCATCACCTCACACATTCATTAGCTCTTTATCCACCTCGGTATTAACAGCTGGTAAGCAAAATATACTGAAAAAATAGAAAAATTAGAAATTAGGAAATAGTCATTTTAAATTGGCAGTATACAGCAATATGCTGAATTAAGCAAATAAGTTACATAAAGCTATTTCTGTGCTACATTACATATAAAAACTGTGCATAAAAAATGGAGCTGGTTATCCTCCTTGGAAAGTACTAAGTGGTACGTAGTATCAGTGCATAATACAAAACATGTCAGGTACTTTCTCTAGCTTTCTCATTGTATGTCCGCATGGATGCTAATATTGTAAACATAGATAATGCTGCTGCCTATGAATTGAAGCATTGATAATGACAAAAAGCATTTCAAATGTTTGAAGTGAAGGTTGACTCAAATTTCATTTTTCCAATATTTGGAATCACTCAAAATAGAGAATTGGGTTTTTCCAAATACTTCTAGTCTTTATGTTGAGTTGCATATAAACACGCTTGCTTCTGAACTTTGGAAAGTTTTATCTTCAGATATTGATGTTTCTTAGAAATTTTGATGTATATCTGAAACTATAAAAAGAGAAAGCTTTTATAATTCTTAAAATTAACATTAGAATTTATATTGAACTTAATTTAAGCTATGCTGGAGAAGCCAGAGGGAAGGAAAAGGATCTTTATGATGTCAGTGGTATTTCATCAGATTCCAGCTGGCCAAAATGTTGGAAAAGTTTTGGGACTTCTTCAGTACATGTGGAGATTCAGAACAGATAAAGGAAATATTTTACTATATAGTAATCTCTTAAAAAACACCAGAAACTTGCTGAAATAGAGATAAAAAGTGCCAAAAAAGTTATTACATTATTATTTTTATGTATCTCACTTGACAAAGAAAAATTTTCTCATATACAATTTAAATAGTTCCCAGGAAAATTGTTTTGACGAATGGCCACATTATACTTTTATATTATTCATAAGGCTTCTGGTGTATAGGTGAAGTCAAGTGGGGAGCATCCTGGGTGACCAATCTAGAGCAGGTTAGAATGTCTCTCCTATCTTTTCCTTGTTCTGCCCTTCAGTCAAAACTTCACTTTATCCCACTTGGAAGAGACGAATCTTCCCGTAATCAACTTTCTTCCCTCAACCTCCCCAATATAGTCCTGCAACAGTGGTCATAATTTAGTCCACATATATGTATGTATCTTTCCTTTTTTTTATTTTGTAGTGTCTCTTGTAGTGTATTAAGCTGTGCAGTAAGTGATTGATTTTTCCTGGGAAGTCTGGACTAATATTTGACAGCTGTAGCTTGGAAATGTGTCTGAACTTGCTGGCTTATGTTATAGCTTAAAGGTGATTTATTGCATTTGATTTTTTGAAAGGTGCTACAAGAAATGGTTTGACAAGTAATTGCTTATAGCAGGGTAATTAACAGAAGATACTTTTAAGTTCTTCTAAATAACACTATTACTATTCTAATTTAAAGATGCTGACTTTACTTCTAAACTATGTGTATGCCCTTCAGTGCCTGTTTTAGTAGGATATGTCAAATACTAAAACGCCATCAGTAGATAGGTGTGCATTATTTACAAGTTTCCAGCTGTAAGAAACATACTTGACCAGTTCAATCCTTATAATATTTTGAAATGTGCCCGTTCTTCTAAAATTTAGATGTTACTTTATAGTAAATAAAAAAATTATTGACAGAAATATTAACATTATTATTATTACTTAAATTTCATGTTTTACAGTTAAGCCACCATGATTGGACTGTTGTGCCAGTATATAGCTGAATCTGTGAAAACTTTTTTTGATACTTGCATAGCACAAAGTGGTGACAGTAACTGTAGTTCAGGTTCCACTATATCTGGATTTTCAGTTACTCATAACTGAAATATTTACAAGTCTGGGTGATTTTTTTAGTTACATTTTCTCCAAAGGTGAGCATTTTATTAAAATGAAAATTTTAAAAACGTTCAGTGACATGGACAGGTAAAGAATTTGAGATATAAAAAGCGGAGTAATGCAGGGTACAGAATGAAAATCCTTTTTCTTAAGCAGAACACCTTTCGAGTTCTAAAGTTGGTTTGTATTTGATTTACTACATCCTGAAAATTATCATTCAAGTCTCAGATCTTTGTGCTGGATTTCAAAAAGCATTTGTATGAAATCTTATGTCAAGGAGGGTTTAACCTGAGTTCACATGCCTATGCTATTTCATGAACTTGCTAGAAATTTGTGCTTAATCATTTAGTGCATGTCAGTTTGCAACCCTCTTTGGGTGTGGGGTAAGCCAGATGACTCTCCAAGGACAGGAATTCTGGTAAGAGGAATTAGCTTGAATCTGTACCTTATTTTGATGGGGGTCAAGATGGAATATGGTTGCCTTAAATCATATGGAACTGCAAACACAATCCTGCTCTTAGATTCAATAAAAGGAGTGTATATAGATTAATATTAGGGACTATTTACATTTCTGAAAATGAACTTGCAGTTAAAACTGTATTCAGGAAAAGACCGGAATTATTATTTTTATTTTTAAATTGCATTTGTGTGAAAACTTCCCTTTGGATTTCAAAACTCAATAGTCACCTGTGCAAACAGACAGCAACCACTCAATTTCATTAATTTCAACAAAGGACAGGTTTTGTAGCAGTCAGTTATGGATATTTCAGTTGCCTTTTTTCAGAAATCCTTTAAGTATGTAACCCTTACAATAAGGATGTTAGCTGCATGTGTGTACTTAACTACCTGGTAAAAATTATCCAAGAGCTATAATAACTTGAGGCAAGATGGTTTTTCCTATGATCCTTGCTCTTTGCCACATAGTAAATGTCTGTATTTGATCTAATCTAATGTGTTGGACCAGTCATTCCTTTTTCTTATGAACCAGAAGAACTTCAAAGTCTTGGAGAGTGCAATTTATGTTTTAATTTTTGAAAATAAAAAAACCGAGGAGTTCCCTATCAAAAATATTTTAAAGATGATGTTAATGTTTCACTTTTTATCTAAAAGAGGCTTTATCATTTAATTGTTCAAGTAGGAAGAGCTATGTTAAAAATAATATTTAATCTCAATTTTCTGCTTTTGCATATACTCAATTACAAATTGAACTTTTGCTCTGTAACTTTTCATTTAGACATGAAAGATCTTAGAATGTTGTACAACAGTTGGATTCGAGGTAAAGGTATTTACTAAATAACTTGGAATGCATTGTAAAAAGTACAGTGAAGTCCTTTCATTTAAAATTACACCAATGTCTAAGTCTTCTCAGCTTGAAGGACAGATTTATGTGATCTGCACAGAGATTCTTTTCTGACATGTGCTAATAACATTCATGACTTTTTTCAGAAATTCTAAACAAAGCAGACTATAGCTTTTTTAGACTGAGTAGTAATGAGATTTTATATCTCTATTTGTTCTTCAAATGAATTAATTCTTTGTTCATAAGATCATGATCTACATGAACATTAGTAACAAAACTTAGTCGATACTCTCTTCTCTACACAGTGTGTAAAGAGATCACTGTTACCTGTCAGTAAAAAAAAAAGTAGCAAATGCAAGTAGCAAATATTTACTTAATATATTATTATTGTTAAATATAATTTAAATAATTAAATATTTATTTAAATACTTGTCTTACATACTATTTAATATGTTAATAACATAAAGAAAAAGTTTATGTGAAGTAGCTGGAAAGTAACTTAGTATTCAGATGATGTGCAGTATTATCAGAGAAATAACGTAGTACCATTTGACCAAGAGGTATGAAATCAATTGGCCTGAGCACACAGAATGGTATTAAAATTTCAGGCAGGGAGCATTAATTTCCCTTTTCCTCTTTTTTAATATTTTCAGAGTATTCACTATTTATGTGAACTATCTACACACTGAGTATAGAACTCTGGAAGTCCTCATTTGGAACTGACTTCAGTTTTCATTGCATTCCAACAGTTTTGTACTTTTTAGCCAGAAATAGGGAAAATGAAAATGTAACTCTCAATTATGTAGTTTTCTGGTAT
Organism: Strix uralensis; assembly: GCF_047716275.1. NCBI lineage: Eukaryota > Metazoa > Chordata > Aves > Strigiformes > Strigidae > Strix > Strix uralensis. Next base: position 17,164,771 of record NC_133978.1, on the reverse strand, counting down.
TTTTAGGACTTTAAGGTGTGCAATTGCTAGTTATAAATTTGTAATTTGGATTAAGTGACTATTAATATGAAGATAAGGGTCACAGATCTTGATGGGCTGAGCTAATTTAAGCATCTTAAAGTTTTTATATCTGAAAGTTATTTTAAGTGTCCAAAAGTTCTAACAGTTGTCAAGTTTCTGGTGTATATTGCATAATTTACCAGTGCTTATACTAATATGCTACTTATACTATTATACTACTATATACTATACTAATATACTACTTATACCGCTCTCAGTCTTTATGCTTGTTTTCCCATATCAGTAATAGGTGGGGCATAAAAGAACTTGGATCAAATTAGCATTTTTAGCTGTTTAAGCAAGTTTTTCATCTAGCTTCACTCTCAGGATTCTGTTTGTTTCATATGCATAGTAAACTCTCTCATCACAGCTAGTTTTATTTAGCTTATTTCAATCAATCGTCCTTATTTTATAAAGACTTCTTGTTTTGTTTTAAATAGTGAGATTTCTCCTCATTATTTATATGACATTGCCATGGTTCTGATGTAACTTTGTATAGTACTCATTATACACAGTTTTGAATACTTGCTTTAATTACTTCCAAAACTGGTGATTTTGATGATGTGTTTTCTAGTAGCCACTGGAGATGCTTTTAGCCAGGGCTATAGCCTTTAGCATCTTGCTGTCTCAGCTATTAAGAAAAGCTAAGAATACTGAACAAGTACATTGTCTTTAATATCAATTCTCTTTTCATCTGTTCATTGTAGAACTGAGTCAAAAGTTATTATTTCTGCTTATTCTAGTAAGTCCTTTGCATCTTCTTATTTAGCTGAGTTAGTGGCTTCACTTTCCCCTCCAGCTCTACAGTTTTTGGTCCTTGTTCCCTTCTGGGTATCTGACACTGATCAAAACTTCATAGCACCAGGAAGCTGATTTTTAAAATCTGAGTGAACGTTACTATTTTGATATTTTTATGTATATTTTAACTGTCTCTTTTATACAATGTTGATTTGGTGCTTAAAGAGTGTATGTAGACTTGAATCTTGAAAATTAACAGCAGCCTATACAGTTGATTATATGAATAATACTGCACAATTTATATACTTCTAGTGAAGCAGATACAAGGGCTGGTAAGATTCATTCTAATGTGTTCACTAATAACTAAAAGCTGTATTCATGCACCTGAAGGCTGATATGGACCCTGGTAATTAATCTGCTACATATTCATACTACAGTGTCCATACCTTATTCCTAATACTACGTCTTATGGTGCTGTAGTTTTTTCATTTTTTCAATTAGTTAACACTCTTCTGGCTGATGGAGTAAGAACAAGATGCGTTGTCACCTCAGCATCTCTTGCGCTGTAGCCATTAGTATCCTGAGAAACTGCTGCGATAGTTTTTGCCATTGGGACTTGGGGGCAGGAAGAGAGTAGACCAAATTTTGGGTGGGGAGGTGTTTTACTATAAAGGTCTTGTAGATAACTTTCTATGACTGTGTTCTGTTTGTAACTATCTATATTTCAGCTCAAGACTCCTCCTTTCCTGTGAGGAATCCAGATGAACCTGACACTTCAGTATTTACCACTTCTGTCAGTATTGGTAAATACATAAGTCCCCCTGATTTGGAAAGCACAATATCCTGTGTGCTTTATAGTTGTGTTAGAAACAACAGAAATACTTCTATATAATTAGCTTATATATAATGCGTGTGAAGAAAAGAGAATAGTTGCCTTAGTTAGATACTGATCTTTCATGCCTGGTCCTTAAAGCTTAGCCACAGTGTTACTGCTACAGTAGCACTTGTTTTTTCCCCTTTCTTGCCAATAGAGTTATGGGATGCTGTATCAAGGAAGTGCTTTTTCCTTTTTCTCTGTCAGGTCATCTTCATCTACTGTGGTCATGTTAGAAAGCCTTTGCTGTCTCAAAGGACAATTACTACTTTTCTCTTTATTTCAAGGCCTTTATCCAGCTCAGACTGGTAAATTAGTTCAAAGTGCTTGCTCAGAACAAAACCAGAATGATGTGATTTTATTAAATGGGGTTTTCAAAGGCTACCGTAAAAGTGAGGAATGATTTTCGGTCACTTCTGGACTGTGTTCAAGTTCATGTCCCTGAGAGAGCTTAGAAGAGCTGCAAGCACTAATTGTTTGTTTAATGATTTGGCCACCTTTATAAAAACTGCAAAACTAAGTTTTTCATTACTGCTTTGGGTTATTGCTCTAAAACCTCTGCATTAAACAGTTAATCATAAATCTTAAGTTTATTTTTGATGGTACTTTTTGATATTTCCTAGTATTTTCACAGCCCTCCACAATTGTCATTAAAATAATGAATACGTTGGTGAGATGCAAGCCAGGGATAAAACATAACTGATGGGTGATCACAATGACTCATTTTACAGTCTTGTTTTTGATTAAAAACATAGTGTTTCACGTAATGCTAGTAAATATTCAAACTATTACCTACTGTAAATTGCAATTTTCTTAACCTGTATCCCCAGGATTTTAACAGTGGAACATCTGTTTTATTTTGAGAGAAATATGATAAGCATCTGTTTGCGTGGAGGATGTGAATGAAACCAGACCACATTTGTTTGCAGTGTTATGGATTATCTGGTTTTACACTGTTTATGAATAAATCATGCAGGATGGATAGTGCTGGTAACCACCACAGTATGTTTTATACTTGGTTTGAAACATAAATTTATGTATTTGTGATTTTTCCTGTAGACACTCAAAAAATTTATGTTTTAAATAAAGAAGCAGCCTGTTGCATTTCTAGGCCAGTATTTAAGCTCATGGATACCAGAAATTCTTTTAAGCCAAGCCATGCCCACTGTTGTTAGTATGTATGAGAATATAGCCTGAGTCTTAAAAACAAACAAACAAAAAATTTCTCCAATTCAGGAAAAAAAATACCATAATATGTTTTATTATTTGAGAAATAGTCTGCTCTCATGTAACTGGATTGTGGTCTAATGTACATGTGGATAGAGTTAAGATTGCATGTGTAGCCTGAAAGACACATCCTGCAAACCTCCATGCCTACTTGTGGTACTTTTTGTCATGAATCCTTTGTATAGATTTCAAAATATTTCATATTCAAGGGAGTGGGTGGATGTACAAACCTTTTTGTGTTCAAAACAATGGGGAGATGCTCAGGTTTGAACAGGCCAGTAGTTTGTGTTTTTGAGTTGTGTCCACTTGTCCAACAGTATCTGTGCTAACGTGTTTAGGGAGTTCAGACTGCCTTTGGTCCCAGCTGTCAAACTAACAGGATCTGTTGGTTCTGCAGTATGAAAAGATGTCTTTCTACAGGACAGTTTATGGGCTGATTTTATACTTAGCCTGCCAAGGTCATATGGATGCTTTGGTATTGTTGCTCTATCACTTCTGATATTCCTTAGAGCCAGCACTGCTGGGCTCAGTGCTTTCAGGATACCTTTACAAAGGCAACCTAGTGAAGCCTTAAAATAACTTGTAAGAATATGTAAACCTTTTGGTGCATATCTAGGCTGAAGTCCAGCATGCATGAAAGATTCCAGTGGAGAAAGTAGATCAAGACTCTAGACCTAATACTAACCACTGGCTTTGTGAAATGTGGACATCAAGTTCAATGCTTAACTGTTAGCTTCACCAGCTGCAAGGTGATTTAAGGCAACTGCTGCTTCTCAGCAGTTAGTTACTGTCTCTCCTTTGGTGTGTTGTGCACAACTTTGTGGGGATGATATGGTACATATTAAGAAGTCAAATATTAGCACAAATTTGGTGTGTTAACATGAATGCTGGAATGGGTTTGGGATTGAGTGAAATCTCCTAACCATGTATGCACACCCTTTAATCTTAGCCACTGATTCTCCTCTTTAGCTACTTGGATAGAACTGGAGATGAAACGCATATTTCAATTAGGCAAGTGTGCAAAACCTAGTGCAATATTCCTCTAACATTATAAGTTGGATGCAGATTTCTTTATCCTGTATTTTAGTGATGTGAAAATACATTGCTCTTCCGGGGAGGCTAAAGTTAAAAAGCCAGGTGAAGAAATTTATACACGCATACAGGATATGGGAAAAGAGGGTTTGAATGGAAAATTGGTAGGGGGAGGGAGATATTGGATAACTTCATATCATGTTCCCTTTTAGGTTTTTTAATCAGTTAAAACAAAAGACCTTCCTTCCCCAATAACTCCAGCTCTTAAAAGAAGCTGAATCCTTGCTGTAAAGGGCCAGTGGAGATTTCCTTTTATGGGAACACTTGTTGATGTAAAGTGACTGAGGTCAATGTTGAGGTCAGGAGGATCTTTTCCTCTTCTGCCATGGCTTCCTAACAGCAGGAGAAAGGGGGGTAAGGTAGAATTTTACTGTGCTGTGTCAGTTCAGAATTGATTTAAGATTCCTAGAGGAACATGTACTAGAGAAACAGCATAGAAAATACTTATGTTCTGACAGCTTCTGCAGGAGCAGAATAAAAACTCTCTGTGCTGCATCTTTCCTGTGCAGCAGCCCAGCTCAGTTGCTGAGAGGATCAAGAGAGCTATTTTGAGATTTTTTTTCTTAAAAGCTGGTGTTTAGATATAAACAAGCGCTTAAATTATATCAGTTTAGATAATACACATTAATTACTATAAAGTGGAAGTCTTTAGAAAGGTATCAAATATCTGTGATTTAAACTATGTTTTTTGAAATGTTCCTACATATTTGTTGTTTGGGAATAGGGGTAGAAGCAAATAAAGTAATCTAAGAAAACATTCCAGACTTCTTCGTTTACTTGTGTATACCACTTAATTAAGCTGGTTATTTAAAAGTTTAGTATGACTTTTGCTGCTCTGTACTTAGTGTTTTGACAATACTGTTGCTTTTTAGCTAAGAAAACTACAGACTGGGGGAGGGAAGGGGAAGGGTAGGTTATATTGGAGTTGACAAAAGAGTTCCCTAACAGTGACCTTCAAAACGTTTTAGTCAGACTCTTGAAAACTGTGGCTTTAAATTCTTGAGAGTTAAGACTAGTGCACTTGGAGGTTCTTTTATTTTGTTACTGAGCCTTGAACTTTTGGGTTCACAGTCCTGGAAAGTTTAGTCCTAAAGCATTTCTAGTGAAAGCAAATAATTCCTTGTTACCACACGATTCAAGAAGTTGAAGTTTAATGAGGAGCACTAAACTGAACAGGAATTGACAATATCGGAATTTCTTCCTTCCCAGAGGAGTTTTGAAAGGACAAAGTGCAGAGACTATGTTACAGCAGAGAAGAAAGATTATTGACCATGGTTGAATACTGAATGGGACAGACTAATCAGCAGCAAATCTTGCTTTGCTAGAAAGGTCACATCTATTTTCTCTGCCATGTTTTTCCATTGGTATTCCAAGTACTTTTTTTTTTCTTTCTAATCTTTAGGAAAAAAAATAAATGCATAGGGTAATTACATTTCCAGTACTTTAATTTAGGCCAAAAATCAAGTCCTGGAACAGAAAACTTCCCAACACATACATCTACTTTTGGAAAAGTTGTTTCATGAAAATCAAAACTTTCAGTCAGCAGATCAAGTTTTTGACTCATGATGCTTTGAAGTAGCAGAGGTGACACCTTAAGCTCTTAAAGTGTAACTGCTAAAGCAATTATAGAAGAGTATTAATGTGATGAGAAAAAAGATCTGCTCTCACGCAAGCCAATTTGTATGAATTGATAAGAATAAGGAAAATTCCAATAACAGTTTAATAATAAAAATTGTTTCTGAAGTAGAGATGAGTGTGGTTTAGCCATCTATATTTTTATATTATAAATATAAAATATTTATAATATGGTTTATAATATACATTTTAATATATATTTTTATAATATATAAAAGGAAAATAACCCTGATTAAAAAAGACCTTTTATTAATGGAATTACTTTTCAATGAAGTTCATATTACAGATGCAAATGCGTGGTGAGATATGATTTGATGCTGAGTAAAAGAAACACCCACACAGATAAGATACTCTTTTCTGTTCCTATGATAGTTCTTGTCTTGGTTTGTATTTTCAAGAGCTTCTTTTGTTGTTGTGATTGACGTTTTTCTCTCCTCTTGGATCTGTTGTTGTAACTGAGACGTTCAGCTGAAGATGTTTGCTTAGTATCCTGTGGGATGGTGGAAGTTTGACACTGTAGGAAGTGTATTTTTTTACTCTTTTCAGAGCCTATCTGTCTTCATTCTTGCCATTTCTATGGTAGTTTTGTGATGGGACATGTTCACTTTTCCCTCTTGTGTAGGCCATAACTCTCCTACCTGGTATGCATGTAGAGAGGGAATGGAGTGATGACAAGGAGTTGTGTGTTATTTCAGTGCTGCTTGTTCTAATTCTTCCTTTCAGGAGTCTCTGGCAAATGTACTGGAGTAGAACACTCCAGGCAGAAAGTCTCCAGACAGGTTGTGAATGCTTGAAAGTGTTTATTCACATGTTGGACAGAGAGTCTGACAGCTCATGATTATGTCTGTGATGACTTAATTGTAAGTGTAGAATCCCTTATCCATAAAGTCAGTTAGCACCATATTAATCATAGACTTATAAGTATGGAGGTGCTTAAGTCCAGACAGAGAGGGTTATGGTTGGGTTGGTAATATCACCTGTGGTGGCACTCATCTGCACCATGAGGGAGGCATGGAGGTGGGCTTTTAGCTTGAGAAGATACAGAGCTCAGTCATTACTTCGACCTCTCCAGCCTGTTGCGCTGAGCCCTGGAGCATCAGGAATAGAAGCTCAGGGTGACAGTATCCCTGCTTCCAGCTCAGTGCAGAGAAGAGGGGGCCAAGCAGGTGTTGGGAGCTACATGCTGTAGACAACCAGGGAGATCAGTGTCCCAATTTGGGGATGTATTATAGGAAAGGCATGGGGGCAAGCTAGGTGGAATTATGTGATACAGTTCTCATAGTGAGGATGTACCTGGAGAATGAGAAATGCAGGACTGTAGGAATGGGCATGATTTTGGTGGCAATTAAAGGACTGGAGAGAGGACAATATTATCTGTATAGGATGCACCAGCAGAGCACAAGTGGGTTGGGATCCTCTTTTGAGTGGTACATAGTAAGATGCTGGGAAATGAAAGTGGAAGCCCATCACTTCCAGTAAATGCCTGGCCAAGAACCAGAAGCTGTCATTGCTCCTGCTTGTAACCTGTACTGCCAGTGCTGCCGGGATGAGTCTTGTGAGCTGTATTCACTGCAATTTCACTTGCTTTCTAAGCCAGACTTACATATCTCATTCCCAACCCAATGTTCTTGCCTCATTATTGACAGTTATAAGTTTCTTAGCCAGACTTTGCCTGATTTTAGCAAGTAACATGTAGGTTCAGTTTCTTCTCCCTTTTCTGCAGGCAAGCTGTTACAGAGGCTCTCAAATAAACAACTAACCACCAAAAATTAAAAATTTATTGTCAACACAATTAACTAGCCCTCCCCAAATTACAGGTTCGAATGTCTGTGAGAGGAGAACAGAACAACTTTCTAGGGTTTAATGACAACCCAAAACACAGAACAAAGCATCACCTCCCAGGGTTTAATGACAACCCAAAATGCTCTCTCACTCACCTAACAAGTGAGGGCTCTCAACGTCGAGGACCTTCTCAGAGAAGCGTCCCAACCCAAGTCACCTCAAGGAGTTTCCTTGGGAGGCATCCCGACCCAAGGGGAGAGTCCTCGACTGCAGGGTGCTGCTCCAGGGGACAAGATCCAAATGGCTCCCCCCGGGGACTCCATGTATACCCAGGCCGAATCTGATCTGTGGTCAATAGTGGCTCACATAGGCCGAACGTCCCAACTACTGTGAAGCCCCAAGAACAAAGGCAATCAGGAGCTGCTACACTTCAGCAGCCAAGAGGCCCTGTTTTCATTGAGCAGGTGCACCTGCCGCACAAGCTAGTACAATACGGTTGAAACAAGGTAAGTGAACTTCATGTAGGCCTTGGCAGTCCCTTGCAAACAGGGAGAAAATGGGCATTTCCTATAAAAATGTACGTCAGAATGGGGGAGAATTTTGCATGATCAATCCTCCTATCCCTTTTTTTAGCTTATTGTATTGCTTCCAGAAAGGATTATTGTTCGTGTCCGACACCCAGGCCATGTTCAGGACATATTTGAAACCTGAATGCCAGGAAGGGTTTATGAGGAGGTAATATGGATTTTATTGAGTTCTAGGTTAAAGTTCAGACTGCTAAAATAAATCTTAAGAGTCAAAGCCATATTATCTAATATTCAGTACTGTTTGTATTTCCAATACTATCAGTCTTGAGACTCCACTATGTTTTTTACTTACACATAAACATTTAGATGAACATTAAGGAACTTACTGATTTTCTATACACAGAATGATTTATTGATACTTTTCTCAGATTTCATAATATTCATTTGCTAATAGCTCCATTGATTTGTTTTCAGCAAAGAAACCCCCAAACAACAAAAACCAAACCATCCAAAACCTGAGGAAACTGAAGATGTTCTTTTTCCATGTAGTATAGCTGTGTGCAGGAACATGTATTTAGAGATAATAGGAACACAGGTAGCTGTAAATCAATGTAGTCTGTTCTGAATATGAAGCCACAATCTCTGCTAGGTGCATTCCTGTGAAGAGTCACCAGGAATCTGTGTTACTGTTAATGTTACCATAGGCTGCACTGGTGGTTTTGCAATTTAATTGTTCATACTTGAAGGAACATTTAACCTCCTTTGGGACTGAATGCTTAAAGGAGACTGATCTGAGTTTAGGGTTTGGTGTTTTTTGTGTGTGTGTAGGCAGGCTCACCTGCCTGGGCAGAACTCTGTTAATGTCTCTGGGATTTTGGGCAAGTTCTGCCACCCCTCTTTCTGTAACTACTTGCAGAAGCTTGTAATATATGTTCCCCCACATCAAGGCAGCTGCTTCATGAAATATGTGGAAGTTGCAGCTTCCCAACCATGAAGACTCCCTTTTAAAACATTTTCATTCTGCATTTAATCTTTAGTATATTGAATAAAGAAGACAACTGGGTTGTTACCTAAATCAGCACAGCAATGGCCCATTGTTTGTTACACTGTCTTAGGATGATTTATTTATTTAGATAACATGTTAAATTCAGCATTTCTGAACTCACCTTTTTGTATTTACTTGGCACACAAAATAATATTTAAAGATTGAATTTCCTTTTGTTGCTATCTCAAAACTTCATGAAGAAGACAGTGGAGCTGCAAGCTTCAAAACGTTATGAAAGTTTTTAACCTCAGGTGCATGAGTTAACTCATCTGCACTCATGGAATGCAATGAGTTCAAGGAGACATAAAACTTGAGTGCGTACTTTGCAGTTTTCAGAATTAAGGCTAAATTGTGTTCTGAAGTAGTATTTGTCCTTTAAAGGTAACAAACTGGAGAAGAGAGGTTCCACTGGCTGTTAAGTTCCTGCAAGTCAATATTTTGTTCCTAATATTAAAAAGAGTATATGTGTTTTAATATTGGGACCAAAATAGCACTAAAAATCTCATTACTGTCTCTTGCAGAATGTACTGACTTCTGTTGCATTGTGTGAGCAGGAGTAGCATGGAACTTAAGTGAGGCATTTTGCCGTTAGTACTGTATCACTCTGTCCCACAATGCAAAACCTAATTAGTGCGTTCAAAGAAGCGTTAAATAGATTTCATGCTGTTTAATAAAGGCATTACGTGTTTTTGTCTATTGCAAAACATTAGAGGGAACGTTCATAGGGCATGTTTCAGCTGCCTCTTTCACAATTAAGGTGCAGTTTTACATTGTATCTGCCTCAGGAAGGCTCAGTAACTTTTCTGCTCATCAAATCTTTCCTCTCAATGTTATGCTCTATTTGTTTTGGTGTTCTTGCATAATGGTATTGAAATAGACTCTTAATGAACATCTTTGTTAGTCATTTCAAATTGGGGGGGACAGCTCTTAGCGCTGGAATATATCAGGCTGTCATGACTTGAGGTTCAGTAATTCTTTTTTGGTGCTGATCTTTAACTAGTAACTGAGAAGGAAGAGTTTACTTTGTGACATCTGTAGCCTGAACCTTTTCATTCTTGTGAGTTCTCATTAAAATGTGAGATTTCTTCCCGAGGGTCACCATTACTGTCAGGTTTACACAGTCCTAATGGTGACGTTTTGTTTCTGATTTCATCCCTTAGCTGGCCTTGTCTGGCCTAAAGTGTCTGAAGTGCAGACCTTCTAGACTATATATGCTGAAGTTCAAAAGGAGAAAAATACCACCTTAGGGAAGGGTAGAAAGGCTTCTTGAATTTAGCCAAATCTTGCCTTGTTGTATGTGAACCTATAAAACTATCTAAGCAGCTCATTAAGGAATATCTCATTGCATCTAGCTAATCTGTGCCTGCCTGTTGGCAAGGTCGATTTGTTTTTTTTTTTTTTTTTTTTTTGTTGGTTTCTCTGTGGCTTTAGCTCAGTTTCTTCAGATGTGTTTAAGTGATCTGGTTTTGGGTTTTTATTAGAAGGTTTATATGAAATGTTATCGTTACTCATCTAACGTGTTTTGCAAAACATTTCTAAGACTTCGCAAATTGTACTGAATTAATCTTAATGATGTGTATTTTATCTAGCTTCATGGCAGTGTGAATTGATGTGAAGAACATCGCTGATAGAGCTGTGAACTGACTCTAGAGCTTTGGTTTCCCCTAGCCCACTGTAGACATTTGATTAGGATTTAGCGATACATGAACATAACTATCATAGTATAACTTCTACTTAGAGTATTTTGAGAACAGGTACTTGCCAGCTCAATACTTATCTGGAAAGCAGCTAAAGCTGTACCATAGCACTTCAAAATTAAAATGCTGTGGGAACTGTTCCATCATTATGCTCTCAGCTGTTGATGTAATATATAAATTTGCTCATGCAGCATTTTGCTGCATCTTGTTCAACTCATCAGCATAAAAATAGGTCTGAATTTTGCAACAGTCTTTGTTCATAGCTAGCACAACTTCCCACCTTGGATTCGCCAGCTCTTTAAACGTATGTCGTTTCAGGAATACTGAAACAGCTAGCTGCTTCCAGAAACACTGAAAACATAATAAAGGGGAACATAAGAAAACACTTAATCAAGTCCAGAGACAACCTGTGTCCTTATGTTGTTACTTTGTGTGAGACTACAAAACCACACAAGTAGGAATGTGATCTGAAGGTCACAGAGTGCAGTGAATTTTCCAAATGTTATATAATTAAAGAAACACCTGTGTCCCAGCCAAATAACTTCATGCTGATCTGATGTGAAAATGTTATGCTTAATAACCCTAAAAATGTCTAATTTCTTATGCCTGGTGGAGGTTGCAACAGAGCAGCAGTATATAAAAGGTAAGAGACATTAGTTCAAGATGTCTTAAAGGGTCTCTTAAGATCGATTTACTAGTGTCCCAGTGTGTGTTTCTTAGTTTCTTGCAATGTGCAATTATGTTTAGCACACTTCAGATGGGACAAAATGGGATTTAAGACTGCCAATGATTTATGAAGACTTAAATTCTACTCCTGAACTCTTGATGCTCTTAAACCAACAGAGGTTTTAAAGGTCACATATCCTTTTCTAAGGAGAAAGCAAAAAATCCATGTTACTTGATGTTGGTCATAATATCAGCGCCCTCATTTTGCACTAAAGAGAGTGCTGTTGATAAGTCATCTGAATGTTATAGGTTCATATTGGGAGGGAAGAAAATTGGTGCCAATTTTCAGAGTTTCTTGGGGGCATGTAAACTTTTCTATACAGAAGGAAGGAAAGAAGAGGAAGGAGGGATGACATTGTTAACATTTCAGAAATATGAAGAATCTGTAGAAAGTTGAAGAGAAATTCTGCATTAGTGAAATAAGATTCCAATAGTAGTGGAATACATTGAAAAACAAGGCAAAAGGACAAGTGAAAAGGCAGGACTTGTAAGCTGGATGGATATTTTTCTGTCTCTATTACATACATATTTCTTTGAAATCTTCCCCACTGAGTGCTGAACTACAGACTCCTAGGTTGTGCCTCCAAGCACATGAGGGCATAGCAATAAAAGGTGTGGTGACAGTTCTTTATTCATAGTCATTTCATCTCAAGGTGCATGTATCTGTGCATGTTATAAACATTGAGACTTATTTTGCTATTACTGACCCCATTCCAAATTTTAAAGCAGATTCATAAGCATACATTGGCAAAGGATACTTCTGATTTCACAACTGAGAAGTTTTGCCCATGACTGATAACAGTGCTAGTTTGAAGAGAAATGAAGATCTACCTGCTTCCCTCCCCCAATCTGGAACATGTCCTCTCTGTTATTAAATTCAGAAAACATTGTTAACTATCTGCATAATTGTAAATGACTAAGTTATATAGACTAGGTACTTCGTGGGAAGTCACAGAGTAACTGATCCGGGCTAATTAATTGTTTTCATTCAGTCTCTGGTTGCTCTTGACTGTAACTGAAAACCGCAGTGATTTAATGCTTGCTAACTGGAAATTATTAAATGAGTAAAGGCCGTAAGCCAGTGAGTAGTAGTGATATCCAGGTATTTTTATCTCTGAACCTGCACATCACCTGCTTAAGAAAAACAGTAATAAATCATCTTATGTTTGAAAGGTCAGAGGTTCAAATAGCTCCAAAGACAGTTTTACAGTCATTACTAGTTCCTAAAATGTGTGGTATGGAATAAAGGCCCATTAGAACATAAATGTTGTTGGTGGGATTGAATAGGGCAAGTAGAAACAAACAAACAAAAAAGTCAGGTGGGTCCCAGATCCCGAGCAGTAAAGATACCTTTAAGATTCACTGGTATTCTCTGTGAAAGTAGTCACCTGTCTTTATAGATCACAAATAGAATGAGGACCTGTGGGATTAGTCGTTTACCAAAATTATATTGAACTGTGAAGATGAAGGCAGCATCCTTGTTTGGACCAGGAAACATGTGCATGTACACACTGCACTCTGCAAAGTGCAGATGATTAATTTTTGAAATTACTCATGGCATTAGTAATTACACAGGTAGCCTACTTCCACACAGTCTGAAGTTTCTTGTGGGTCCTCTTGATTAGCTTCTGAGAGGAGCATGCTGAGGTATACATTCCTGAAGTTGCAAAGGTAGGAATAACAGTGGTAAAGTCTGAGGACTTTGTCTGTTAGCCAAAGATAAAGGCAGAAGAAGCTTGTTTGGGTATCAAACAGAAAGCAAAAGACCTGCAGGAATCCAATGCTGCATATGTCATTAGCCATATCATAATAGACAGCCCTTTGAACTAGGAAAATTCAGTATGCCCCCTACCCTCTCCAGACAATTTGCCAAATCCTCCAGTGTGCTGCTCTTTCAGTGGTCTGCTCTTCTGTAAGTAAAGATGACAGAGCAGTGGGATCTGAATGATTGGCCCCTTTTACCAGTTTTAAATTTTTTCAAAATCTATATCTTTACTGACCATTGCTACTCAAATACTAACTTTGCCATGTTTTTGAGTAATCTCAGATTTAGATATTCTCACCCAAGATATTTTTTACTCTCACTATATTTTTCATTTTATGCATTCTAGGAATTTGAGATCACTGTGAATATACCTGCTTTAGATTCATAATGATACAGATTGTATTTACAATTTAGCCGTTGATTCACAATTTTTGCTTTTTTAATTTTGAAACTCTTTGGCCTAGCTTGTTTGACTGTCTTCCTTATTTGAGTATGGAAATGTATGAATCTTCAACTCTCTGCTGCTGTCATCACGTTCTTCCTCTTTATTTTTTTTTTTTTTCTGTCAACATGCTTCAAAGTACATACCAAAGTTGTGAGGTCATTAGGGATATCCATAATGTGGATGTGTTATATCAATTCAGTACACATCTCATATGGCTTCTTCCTGTGGGAGGCCTCTTCTAGACTGCTCTTCCTAATCAAGATGTGGGATTTATGCCCAAACCAGAAGATAGTTTAAATCAGTTTGATATTTTCTTTTTATATTCCCTCCTCTGACAGTTGATAGGCAACCGTGTCTTGCCTTGCATCTGGATGATGCCATATCTGCTTCTTTCTGGTTTATTCTGGAATTTTCTCTCATGGAAGATATCAATATTATAGATTATGTTCTCAGATGGACTGAACACAGATCTTAGGATATTTAAATCCTTTCTAAAATAGAGATTTTGTCCTGTACAGCCATAGTAGGCTGTAAATAGAGAAAGTGCAAATAAATGGTGTTCAGGAACAGGAAATATATTTCTGGGTTTTGTAGGGTGAATAAAATGGTTTCTGTACTCCAAATGTATTCCTGCAGTAATAATTACATCAGTTGTTAACAGCTCCTAAATATTTTTTTCCTTTTTTTTTTTTTTTTTTTTCTTTCCCCTCCCTTTAGACACCTAAACAAGCAGGCTGATTTTCAGAGATGAGATATGCAGCAGATCTTAGTCAGTTTGGCTAAGTCATTGAAAATTTCTGGACACCAAAACAAGGATTTAATACCTTATTTATAAGCACTCATTTTTGTGGTGTTGCCTAACAGAGAATAAATAAAATATTTGTAAATTAATAGATGCTCAAAAACCAAACAGACTTTGAGTACATCAGGAATAATAGAAAGCTGAACACTTCAGCAAAATGAATATGGTGACTAGTTTTAGTGTTTGAGAGCACTTAGGTCAAAGCAGTATTTGCAATAATATTGTTTCTGCTGTGGTTGGAATAGGAAGTGATTTTGTGATGTGTTTATACACTTTTATGTGATAACTCTGTGTGTATGTTGGCTTTTTAATGAAGATCACTGTAATCTACTCCACCAGTCCTATTTAGCAAAAACCAATATAACCCCAATGCTGGTTCTTTTATACCCATTAAAGGAGTAGTTCTGGGTTTTGCACAGTGAATTTGACTTGTGTTCTATGATGTTCTGAAATGGACCTTGGATCTTGAAGTCTTGAAAGTTTTATTCAGAGTGTATTTCTTACATGATGTACTTGCTGCTTGGAGGACAGTTATGATTTATGACACCCAGAGATTTTGGTCTATTGTAGCATTCGTGTAGGAAGTAAAGGGCACTGGTAATAGCAACAGAAGGAAAAAAAGTACTGGGGAGAGAAATATCAGAAAAAGAGAAATTTTCAAGTTCTGAGGCTGGGGTTTATTATTTCAGTATTGGATATTAGCAAGGACATTTTCAAAATGATGCCAAAGTGTCTATTTAAGAAAGTGGTTATTAAAGAATGATGGATAATCAAACATCAGTGGCTTCATGCTTTTGGCTGAGATACTGTGTGCTGATGCATGAAAGCAAACCTTAGATGCTACCATGTTTTTGAACCAAGCCCAAAAAATGTGGTTTGCCTGCAAAGAAACCTTGATTTTTTTTTTCCCAATGTACAGAGTTATAGGCAGGACAGGTACGTGCACATATATGTCACTGTTACAGAAACCAGTATGTTGAAGCCATAAGGAAAATCATTTTTAATGCCCTATAAATTTGTAAAGAATGCTGTGTTTTCAGTTCTATTATTAGTTTGTAAAACTTAGGATAGATGATTAAAAATTCATATGATAAAATAATACAGCATACTCTTTTCATTTTTCTCTAGGCATACCATGTATTTTTGACACAGATTTAGTAATTTCTGTTTTAAGAATAGCATGTTTGTAAAAATTTGCTTTTCAACTACTGTAATTGAGATTTGCAGTTTAAAATTTTGATAGATGCTAATATGGTCTACATGACCTCTAAGGGAGAGCTTCTTACTCTTTGTTGGCTTTTATTTATTAATTTGAAAAAGAATACTGCAGTAATCTTGCACATTTTGTATTCTGTTTCAGATGCTAGTGATAAGCTAGGGCTTTTTATCCAACAAAATAAATTGATAAATACAGCTGATTCAGAGCGTTTACATAATCTTTCCAATGTCAACAGTCATTTAAATTATCCTAACTTTATACTGAATCTCCAAAATCCAATTACCAGCTAATAATAATTGTCAGTTTTACTCTAAACCTTTAATGATAGGTCACAAGGGATGTTGTACCAGAAGGATTAAATCGTTGTAGACTGTAGCTATGCCCAGCCTTAAATTACTAACCTCTTATCTCATGGTAACAGAGCTACTATATGTTTTGTCACCATTTTTGCTAAATAGAATAAATGTCACCAAAATTAATTTCATCTTTCTTAAATTAGCTTCTTAGTGTGATTTCTCACTTCAGTCAAAATTTATTTCTTGAAGAATTTAATTTCCTTCTTAATCTATTTTATTTGAGCAAAAGGAGGAAGAACATTCAGGAACAAATGCCTTTTAAATCATTCTGTGGCTAATTTTGAAATTCACCCTTCATTAATAATTGCTGACCCCTGCAGGACTGAGTTTTTTAAGTCACTGTATACTTAAAATCAAACTGGTTCTGCTTAGTTCATCCTGGCTGTATTCAAGGTACTAAAAGAGAAAAGGGGATAAATCCTGCTTGTAAGAAAAGGTAGCGCTTAATCATATGAATACAAGATTTCCCATGTGATGGATGATCCAAGAGAATGTTGTAATTAGATGGTTTAGTTTAGTTGCATTTATTAGTTTTTAATCATATTAGGGACACGTGCAAGTAAAGGAAAATATATTTAATGTAAGGAACAGTATAGCTGGAAGAAATACTGCCTTGAAAAGAAGGCATTGAGAGTTGGCATTGTCATACAATATAGTGACAGCAATTTCTATCTGAATTGCTGGCATCCTTAGAAAATATTTCCAATGAAATGTGCATTTTAGAATAATTAAAAAATGCAGCTATTGGCTTTCTATTACATTTCCTATTCTTTTGGTTTTGATGAGCTCAGTCAAAAACTTTCTGTAAAGTTACAGCGTAATAGTTCTTCTAAAGAAAAGAAATTGAAGGCATGGAGCAACTGATAAGGGGAAGATTCTAAAGATAAACCTGAAGTGACAAGCTCTGTCTGAAATTATCACAGCTGGTGATATAAATATAAGGCAAAATGGGGGGGGGAGGATTTTTAATGCTCATAAATAAAATCTATTTGAAAATATTGAAATCTAGAGGGAGTATATTGGCTGGAATAGTAAAATCTATTAAATGGCTATGATTTCCTTTTGAAAACATGTTTCTCTTCAAGAATCTATAGCATGAAGAACAGGGATGACTAGAAAAAAAAAGTAATTTCTTCTGTCAGCTGCACATGATTATCAAGGTTTTGTAAACTCAATTAGTAGAGAAGGATATATCCAAAATCTGATTAAATATTAGTGCCAGCAGGCCAGAAAATTAAACAGAGCATACACATTAATAATCTATTAAATGTTCTATCAACTTTGAACAGCTGTAGCAGTTGTAATCAGGCATTTCTTTGTGGTATCCTACAGATTTGTATAGGACTAGGAAGTCGCTACCAGATTGTTGCAGTGGGTGGAAAGTCAGAAGTGTTTGTCACTCTTCTGATCATGGAGGTGATCTGTATAGGAAAATATTGCTTTTGTGTTTAGCAGAGCTGTCATCTCCACTTTTATTTGAGGTGTTGATATGTATCTGTATCATGGCACTGTATCTGTACTATGATATTTGTCTGTAAGATGGCTGAAGTATGACCTCAGACAAGAGCATTGGAAAATCCTTAGAACCTATTCAGATTTATGGCAACTGTTACTACCTTGCCATTTCTAAAAAAGAAATTATACCATTCAGGTTGTTAAAATGGTAGGTTGGTTTGCAAACAGAATTATATTCTGAGGAAATGAGCTTTTAATTCTTTCATAGAAGGTGTATGATACCCACTAGCCAAAATAATTGAAAACAGAAATATGGATAGTCTCCAAAAGAATAGAATTAATTGTAAATTCTTGAGTTAAAGTAGGAAACCAAATGATTGATAATTTCAGTGCTTTTGAGAAAGCATTATAGGGACTATAAATGGTGCTTTCATACCGGTAACCAATCCTGTGCATGATGGGGAACTGCACCAAGAAAAATGAAGTAAGCTAGTGAAGGACCTTGATGACCACGTGCTTACCAAAGCATAACGTAAGAACACTCAGAATGCTCTCCCTGGTTCAGATCAGCTGCCCACTGGCCCAATATTCTCTCTTTAAGTGTGGCTAAAAGCAGATGTCTGGAGAGAAAAGCAGATGTCTGGAGAGCAACTGAGCAAGTATATATGATACTTCCCCTTAGTACTCTTTCAGCATTTGACTTTTTTTCATCTAAGTTTGTTTACTAACCTGTAACAGATCTCCAGTCTCCCTTGGAGTTTATATAAGCTTCTATGTCAAGCAGCCTCTGTCAAGGAATTTCACAGGTCTATACTTGCTATGCAAAGAGCCATATCTTTTTGTTTTGAACCGGTTTCCCACTGCTTTCTCTTGATGAGCCCCATCTCTTGATCTGGAAAAGACGGTTGAAACTTAATCTCTCCTAACCTTTTTTTAAATCATCTGCAATTCTGTAGGTCTTCAGTAATTTTAAGCCCAAACCTAGTATGGCAAGATTTCCGTATGTTGATCATTAAGCAAAACTGAACATGTGTATGCCTGGATTTCTGACAAACTTAGTATATATGTCTGTGAACATTCTTTATACGATATAACCCTATATGTACAATTCCAAGAAAAAGATTTAATTTCTTTCATCTTTTGTTTGTTCGTTGCTTGTTGTATTCCAGACTGTATTTATATAGAGGGCTGTGGTCCTAGAGTACCATCTCCAGAATAACTAATTGATCTGAATCAATCTCTACAATCGCTTGTACTGCACGTGGTAGAAAGGTGGGCTCTTTCATTAGTCAGTCACTACTTGCTCTCAAGTCCTCCTTCCCCTGTCTGTGTATAAAAACAAAAATGCCACAACTACTACCAACAGATTCTGAAAATGGACAGAGGTTTCTCCTTTTTGTAAATGCCCTTTCTTTTTTTGATGGGGGGTAGGGGGGGGTGTATTGTTTTAGTGTACCCTTGGAGTTTGTTTGTTTGTGTGTTTTTGGTTTTGTTTTGGTTTTGTTTTTAAATTAAGATTTGTTTGCTTTGTTTCTGCTTAATAGAAACGGAAGGGGACAGTATAACTTTGGAAAAACTGAAGTCTAACATTTATGAAACCATAGTAAGTGAGAACCTAGAAAGGCTACAAAAACAAAGTTTGGGAATGGAGCAGCAGGTTGAAGTTCTAACTATAATTTATGCCTGAGAGCCAAGGTATAGCAGAGTTTTGCAAACAGATCATGATAACTAATAATATGTTTCTTACATATTCTATAACATACTCAAAAGAGTAATTTTCCAAAATATATTTCTGGTCTAGCTTAATGATACATTTTGATTTATTAGGAAGTGTTTACTGTGCTCTCATCATTGTCAATAATCATGCTAATTTGGGCAATCCTAAATGTTTTCTTCCAAATTCTAATTGTAACTAGATTTAGTTATAGTCACATTCAGTTAAAAATCATTTTTGTCAGATTTGAGTGCGTATTTCTAACCTAGGAGATGTTCTGGACTGAGTTATGTGACATGGTTTCTAAGAATAGCTTTTACAGTGACCATAAGTAATCCTTATTATATTAGCCATCTACCCTTTGTTCCTTTTTAGTCTTTCTTTTGCGTTGTTTTTCTGTTCATCCTTATACAGGCTAGATTATAAAGGAAAAGGATTGTTCTGTTTTGGCCTTAAAAATCCAAGTGTAAGTATTTCTTTCTCTCATCTTTTCACTTAGTAGGAGTACAATTTACTGCACAATGGCACAATCCCAAATGTCTGTGCTGTGCAATGAACTCAAATTAGGATTAAAGATTGTCAATTTTATTCTGAAAAGCAATGCTAGGGTAATATTGGCCATCTACCAAAGCTGTACAGGCTTGAAAAGTTTTGCTGAATGTGCACAGAACTCCATTCAAGCATGGGCAGTTCACACTGGCAAAGGTCAGCTCTCTTTCTCATTCTGTAAGGCCTCTAATTTTTCATCATTAGTGTCTTTAAAGATTGCTAGGGGGTTTTCACAGGAGATAAGGGGTGAACACTGGTTTGTAGTATGATGGTATAAGAGCTAGATGTCAGGGAATATCTGGAGATGGAGGAGGATGTGGTGAAAAATTGGAGCATTACATTCTTGCCTATAGAAAACTGGGCTTTTCACAGAATAACATATGTAAAGTCCATGCTCGTACGATCATATAAGTACATTTCTCATTGGTTGGCTATATGAATATATGCAACAAAGATGGGAGTTGTTCAGTTTGAGGGTGAGAAAGTAGGGAAAATAACTGTGTGGTAATAAGGAAATAAAATATGTTGTGGAACTAAGGAAACAGGACCAAACCCAAGTACTCAAGCGTGAATGTTACATTGCATATTGTTATGTAATACACATGTTGTAGCAAATAGCAATAACTGACTCCTTACTGCAGGTTTTCTATTTTTACTTCCCCCCCCCCCCCCCCCCCGCTCCCGATAAAGTAGTGTTACACTGTGTTGAGATGCCTTCTTACTTTCAGGTGGGAGTTATTTCATATCACACTGAGTTATGTTCTATTTGAGTTCTTGACCTTTTCATGTCAAGGATGTAATGGAAACCTTTCCTCCATTATCTTTTATAGTGATATGGCTATGCAAACATGGATATATCTCTCTAGAGGAGAGACAGCCTATGACAACAGATAGGATTTTTCTAAATCTAGGCACAGCATCTCCTTGAACAATATAAGCTAAATCTGTGGTGTGATGGTCACTACAGAAACATCTGCACTGCTCTGCAATGTTACAAATTATGGGCAAAGTCAGAAGGTTAAACTGGGTCACAGCTAAGCTGGAAGAGGTTAGCTTAGCTCACCGTTGAAGATTTTGCAAATTTAGTCAGCTGACTTCATAGTGGAGCAGATGATGGGTCTTGCACAGGCTATTCCACTAGCTCAGATGTAATGATAGTGACCCTCAGCAGAGGATGTCAAAAGCAGTTAGAAACTGAAATGGGGATTAGCATCCTAAATAGGCACAGGTTTTTCTCTAGTGGCCATTTGTCATGGCTTGCAGGATTGATAGATTCAGCAACAACACTACATTGTAGAATTCAATGTTGTCCTGAATGTGGAACATCATCAAATGGTCTGCTTCTTTGCATTGACACTTATCTGTGCCATGTGTGCAGGGATAGCTATGAGCATTTGTTTTTAACAATAGGCAAGATCTGAAATATTGGAGGAAAGGGCTTGTAGGGAATGTCTCAGTTGAGCTACTCACCAAAGTTCACTAACAGCTATCTCAAATCTTGATATTCCAAGCCCATTGCCTTATACATGGTGCTAAGTATGTCAAAATCTTCTCAACTTCTAAAAGCAGTTTAGCTGCATTCAAATGCAGCAACAAAACCTAAAAGCTTTTCTCCACTGACAGATTGACTAGTTTGGGTGAATGTCAAAACTGCTGCTGTTTCTGTAATAGCATAATGACCTGGATCTCCCTTATAGTCTGTTGAAAGAGGTAGCTATACTTTCCCTTCACTTTTCCAGTGGGTATTGTGTCTATTGTTGTTTTCTTTTATATGGTGCTTATGGCTTCTCCAGGAAAAAGGAAATGTGAAAAGAGATACAGTCACATTTTTTGAGTCTGCATTTGTGTCACTAATCAGAATATATTTCCTTCTGACCCTGAGAACATTCAGGGTTATCCTGGGGCTTGGTGATTGCAGGTGACTCCTCACTCTCTCAAACTGCATCCATGTATCTCCTTTCTAGACATAATGAAGGAAACATGATATTCATGGTACATTCTGTTTCTTCCTTTGAATGTGTGTAGGCTATGGGCAAATCTTTGCTTCCTTCTCTGCTTGCTATTTCCAGCAGCAAAATAATATACTAACTTGAAAGGCAGAAGGACATGATGTGTCCCCACCTAGCACGCAGTAAAGGGAAACCTTCTCTGTGCACCAGCTATTCCCTCCATGTGCTAATAAAATAGTTTCTACCACTGTTAAATCATTCCAAGAGAAATCAGAGGAGTAGAACTGTGTGCTTTTTATAAGGCCCCATACCTCATGTAAATGGTTCCCAAGTCCTTAGCCACATCCAGTGTGGTTTCAGTCCACCTGTAATTCTGACCAGAGCCAGATCAGTTATGCTTAGTGAAGTAGAATCTACTGTGTGAAAAATGAGAAACCGTATGACAACAGACATCTCTTTCTTGCAGTGCTGAAAGTTTTTATTTGGCTTACACAATTTTGAATGGAAGTTTAACAGGCTTGGGGTGGGTAGGGTGTGTGTATAGCTTCACTGGATGCAGTAATTAAACACAATACTGGCTGGCTGCTGAATTTGAAGAGGCTTAGATAATATGATGTCGTTTCAGTTCTTACACAGAAGAGATTTACTATGTATGTATTATAAATATATGATTTATAAACCTCATTGACTTCATTAGTCCCCAGGGCCTTCACTTTTGTTAGCCTGGAAATGCCTGTTAAGTTTTAAATTTTTTATTTATTTATTTATTTTAAATTATGACCTCATTACAGTGAAAACATGGCTCCAGATCCTTGTGTTGTGTAAATCAGCCAAGTCTTGTGTCTAACCCCAGCTGAAGATCCAGGCTGTAAATTGCAAACCTATCCTTTCCAGTTGCATCTTCCAGTCCCAAAGGCTGGCCCTAGTGTTAGAAACATCCTCATACTAATAAAAAAGGGCATTTCAGTAACTTGTTTTGAGTGGCTTCTCCCAGTTAAAGCAATAGTCTCTCAATGTGCCTAAGATTTAGGCAAATACATGTATAAGATGTAATGCAGTAAATTACTTCAAAGGAGGTATTAGAGGTAGGGTGTTTAAAAATAATATGCAAAAGTGCTGAAAACTGGGATTGCAAAAACTGTGAATGCCAAGTGAGATTAGGTTTCAGTCTGTCCCATTTTTTGGTGTGGTAAGATGAGCTTTATTTTCATAGTTTTCTATGGCACTGCAGTTAATCTGAAGAGCATCTCATAAAAGTTGCTCAAGGTAAAACAGAAAAATGGCTTCACTAAAGTTGTCAAATTCCACTTAATGAGGATTTTTCTGTTTTTTGGTTTTTTTAATGCTCTATTATTCAAATTCAAAACCATCTTGAAATTATTGTTGGATTGTGGCAGTTGTACCAGCTGTTGGGGGCTTGCTTTTCATAAAAGGTTTCTTTTTCTCTATTTTAAGATATTGAAAAACCCTTCTACCTAATCTTTTACACAAAATCCCAAACAGTTTTATTTGTAGTTGCCAGAAGTAGGTTCCTAATGTCATCTTAATTAGAAACATGTGGTGAAAAAAGAGGAAACTTTTAAGCTGACACTATTTTTGAGTTAAAATCTGGCATACCCTTTCTACTGACAAGCCTGACAACTGCAGCAGCAATCACCTCATCAAATCTCTCCGTTGTGTCTCTCCTGGTTTTTGGCATCCTTCCTGTCTAAATTTTTATCAGATGAGTGCTTTTTTCTTGGCAAGTATTTTAAATACCTTCTTGTTGCTTTATCTCTGCACTGTCACCCTTTGCCCTTAATGTCATTTCTCACATGTAAGACTGTGGCAGAATTTGAAACAAATTAGAAACGTAGATTCAAAAACCAGTTTTTCCTCTTGGCTCACTAGTCTTTCTCCCCACACTTTTTAAACTCCAACATGTCACAGATACCACAGGAACACTCAGTTTTTAAGATTAATTTTTGATGTTTTAAATCCTCAGCACTGCATCTACCTTCTTTCTGCTATGGTGTGTCCTGTGTTGCTTTTCTTTATCTTGCTTCTTCACACCATTGAAAGGTTTTCAACTGGTGATATCTGGATCTTTAATCCTGAGTTTTGGAAATACTCGGTAGGCTATGTCAGAATAAGAATCTTTAGGTATAGATGCTTTAGACCACAGCCAGACTAGATACCCTTCTGCAGCTTTTCTCAAAGCTGGGCTAGAATAGACTTTCTTGGAAGAATTCTGGTATTTCCTCCTCTTGTTGCTGTTGATTGCAAAGTTGATTCTGAACCTTGAAATTCAGATGAAACCAAGAAAAAAGTTTTTTTGGGAAAGTTATCAAATAATTTCTTTCTTCAAAGAAATACATAAATATTGGATGACATTTGCAAGCTGAATCCATATGAATAAGGATAATTTTAACATGTGTCTGAAGAAAATTCTTGTTTATCCTACAAGAATTCAATTATGTTTTTGCTAAAGATTAGCAAAGTGCTGAATCTCAACTGACATTTGTAAGTCAGTAAAGGAAAAGAAAAGTAGAATTCTGTTTTCCCCTTTATATATTCTTTAAAAAGGAAAAATAAGTTTCATGGAAGCAGAATCCTATTGGCCTTTTATTTCCCATTTGAGGTGTATGGTTTGTCAGACTCTTAGAATTTATGGTTCAACACTCAGCCTGAGTTGAGACTGCTTTTTGTAGCTTAGATGGAAAAAAAACAAGAGAAAGGAGAAAAAAAAAAGGTGAGAAAAAAATTAAAACGGTTTTTGAGTCTTAAACAAATCTGTGGTTCCCACAATAGTGTTATGAAGGCAGCCTTATTTTGTAATAACCTGATTTAAGAATTTTTATAGTTAACCTATCAGCAAAATAGACTTTGACTACAAGGGAATTGACAAGTAATGTGGGCTTTTGTGGTCTGAGCCTTAGATTCAAATGTGCAGTCTACAATGTAGATAAAATGTCCTGTCTGAAAAATGTAATGCATAGACACAACTAGCAATCATTGACCTCATATACTATGGACAGGAGTTTTTAGAAGAAAAAGCATTGTCACTAGGACTATATTCTATATAGTACTAGAAAGATGTTAAAAACCTTTTTGATACCTTTTTATCATTTAACTTTTGTGACCAAAGGGCTATTAGCTGATGTTAAACAATCTGACTCTGCAAGTCTTCATTAAGTTCCAGTTGCTGCCCCACCAGTTTTTTTGTGAGACTGTTGTATTAATATAAAAAGCAAGATACAACTGCCATGAAATGAGTTTTAACCCTGAATAAGTACAATAAAATTAGCAACAGTACAGACAGGTCTAATTGCTGATGTCAAGGACAGCCTCTGTGGGTAAGGGTCCATGTCCAGTAATTTCTGCCCAATAATGACAGTTGGTACCAATGGTTGTTGATGCATCTGCAAAACTGAATCCATTTCTCATAGAAACCATATCAACATTGCAAAATCCTATTTAGAAGCTGCTGGATTGCCATTAGGTTTTCATGTAGTTATTCTTACATTACTAAACAGTAGTATTAAAGCGATTGAACTCAGTGATGAAAGTTGCTGGCTCTAATTCCCAACTATTTCTGTATTGTTAAATTGGTCCTTCTTATGCACAATTGTTTAGGCAACTATTTCTCCCGTTTCAAAGGAGAAATTAAAGTTTTGATTGAAAAGAGGTAATTTATTTACCAAATTTCATTTTGTTTGATACTGGCATCTTCATTCTGTAGGAATACAGTAAATAATTATTATTTGATGTCTAGGGTGGGATCTGTTTTGAGTTGTGCTCCCTTTTCGAAATTAAATTTTTGAAGATGCTGTGTTACAATAGAGATTATGCTTCTTTGCTTGCAAAAAGTAAAATGAGGTGTTCAAGTTGGAAAAAAACAATATTCAAGTTATTCAGCCACTTTTTGAAAAGTAATTTTAAAGCAAAAATCTGTAAAATATAAGTTGTGCTGTTCTAAATCTACTTTCAGAGAGCGTAGTACATCATAACGCCTCTTCATAATTTGTGAATCTGTACTGCAGTGCTGTCATTTTATGGTTGTTCTTGAAGTGTGCAAAATGCTGTCTAAGAATGTGTCTTCTGTGGACTACAGGCTGTCGGTTTGTCCCCTCCACTGCATGGGAAAGGAGTGGAGGAGAGGCTAAGTGTGCTTTAAGATGTAATCCATTCTATTGAAGTAAAGTATTCCCTTGGTGTATTATGATTCTGACCTGTGTCATACTTGAAGGTTAAGTTTTTCAAAATGTGAGCCTGAAATGAATATTGCACAATTGTATTTTCAAAAAAATAATATGGTAGCTCTCACTGAGAACACTGTAAGCGGCTGAATGTTCAGCAAATGAAACCCCTCTTCAGGGTGCCATGAACAGGCAATAAACTTCAAATGTTTTTGAATTTGAGTAATGGAGCATTAAGGAAACATACTAATTAAGGTAAATTTGGCAATTTTATTGGAGCCAGTTTTCTGATTTCTTTAGTCAATGAAGAACAGTGTAAGCTGCTGGACACAGAGCATTTTGAGATGCTGGCTGCTTCTTTTCATTGCCTAATGGGAGTTAAGCTCTTCTGAATATCCAGCCACAGTTGTAGTGCTAAGTCCTTTTGAAAACCCCAGCTATAAATCCCAACTTAGGCAACTAATGAAGTGGGCTCATTTTCCAATGCCAGCATCAACCCCCTGTGAAGGCAGTAGAAGCAGCTAACTATGCAGGGTTCATTTCTATAGGTATACTTCTAAACTTTTGGGGCAGGCATTCTTAAAGTGGCTAAGCACTAGTCTCTAAGAGGAAGATCAGTGTGGCTCAAGCTTTTAAGAGCAAGAGAACAATGAATAAAATGTTGATCAGGTCCATAAGTGACTGAAAGTCTCTAGGTGTTTTCATTAGTGAAGTTGCCTAAGCATTTAATGTTCTGCTGCTGCACATGTCAGCAGAGGCTGCCATTTTGACTGTGCTGAGGCTTTGATAGCTGAGTCCTCCCTTGGCCTCTTTGTGATTTGCAAATTCCAAGTTTCTTGACAGTGCATGTCAGAGTGGGCAGCATGCAGTTCAGGGCAGATCATGGCAGTCCCACACACATTCACTCCAAAACACCAGGCAGAAGGATAATGTCACGCTAGGCACTGGGTTGGAGTGTATTCTGAACGTCTGGGATAGAAACAGGATTTTCCTCTACCTCTCCAGTGCTATCTGACAATTATCATCTTCCTCTCTCGCACTGTGGTCTCTGAGAATCTGAGATCTCTCTCTCCCTTATGCTGCAGGTCACAGCACTCGGTGATGTGCCCAGTTGTCCTGGTTTCAGCAAGTGCACCCAGGCCACACCCCAACTGGAGGAATGTGTTCCCTGTGGAGAACTGTGGGGCTCAAGCTTGTCCCACCAGAGGCTGCATAGCAGCTTCTTGCCCAGATGGTCAGGGAAATGGAGCAGAGACCTGTTTCTTTCCAGTATAGAGATGTGTATGTGGGGCCAACACTGCAGTATATTGCAGAACACAGGTTGAGCCTCTGGATATCTATTTTTCTTTTATAATCACATTATAGTGATCTTAGGTGTTAGATGTTAACACAAGAAGGTGTAATGGTTCCCTTTGTTGCCAGTGTAATATCTTTGTAGGTTTAGGCCTATGTGTGATTTTTTTTTTTTTTTTTTTTTCTTTTTCTGGAGGACCTAAATTAGTTAAAAGTATGATTTAGGGACTCTTGTAAACTTCATCATAAAATACTTCAAATTCATTTGAAAATATAATCATATGAACATTTATAATATTTTCTTTGACACTCATGGTATAATATGCAGTTGTTTTAGTAAATCATGTTGCAGAAGAGTAATCAACCATTAAATGCATACAATCCTGCTTCATAGTGTAAAGCCTTCCTACAATTGCACCCCCAAAGGGTGCTTTGCATCACAGTGCCATGTTACGTAACAAGCAAAAGTATTTTTGGATGCTTTGTATATGACAACCAGGGCTTTAACTGACCTGTCCCATGGAAATGAAGATGAATGGTAACTCTCCAGAGTGTTAACAAATGTTATTTGTAGTTATTTTCCAGTCTTACGTAGAACATGTGCTGCAAGGCAAAGGCCATGGCACAAGTGAACAATCAACCTTCTTTTGAATTTCTAACTCTCATTTTGAAGCTCAATTTTGATGTCACTTAAAATGGCATGTAACTATGGGAAGAAAAAGTTAGAATCTTATGTGTTAATATAAGAAAGTATTATGACTTTAGATGCTGATTTATTACAAGAACTTGTGGAATAGCAAGTCAAAGCTCTTAAAACCTTTGTTCAAAGGGATTGCTTAATACAAGGATTTAAGATCAAATACACTTCTTTTCCAGTGTAAGGTAATGCTGATTTGTAGAATCAGGACACAGAAAAAATATTATAACGATAATGTTGTTGGAAGAAGGCTAAGTACATCTTTATGAAAAACCAACATCACACGAGCAGTCTTATGGCTGGTATTGTTCTCTTGTTGCATTGTAGCATGTGCAACATCCAGGTCACTGCCAGTGCAAACCAGACAAGCTTAAGCTGCGATGAGTGATACTGAAGGGGGGCAGGGTAAGGGGGACTGTGTGTGTGGATCTGGATTGTCTCAAACTCAGACCCCAAGCAGAGATCCAGTGCTGGCAAATACAGAGTGAGTCTGTGGGGAAACTCTGCAACTGAAGTCTGCAGGGAATGGGAAAGAGTAGTTCCAGATAGGCCACCTTGACAAAGGTATTAGGTGTAGCAGGACATGCTGGTGTTCTGAACACATTGACAGTTATGAGCTTTTTAAGCAAATGTTTCTCATTTCTTTTTTCTCTTTGTTAGTTAAGTTGGATTGGGTGGCTGGTGCTGAAACAATTTAATCCTTGTCTACAAAGCAATTTATTGCAAGTTATTGCATCCTATTGCAATTGATTGCTTTATTGTTGTTGGCGTGTTCTGTGCTTTTTCTCTTAGAAATTTCATTTTGCAAATGTAGTAATAATATTTTACATGTGTAGAATGCCTTTCATCACAAAATACTTCACAAACTAGATAGAGTTTTTGCAGTCATTTGTTTGAAAGGGACTTATGCTGGTATCAGGACGCATAGCTATCTTTGCCCATGCTGAAGCTTTATCGTGTTATCTATTTTCTTGTAACCTATATTGTCACCTGAGTAATAAATAGCCAACTTCCATTCCTGGCTCAGATGCATTTACTGCTGTGACTCAAAAACTGTAGTACTTGCTGGGTAGGAAAACAGTTTCAATTACACTGGCTGTGACCCTGTTTGCCTGATTGGCCACAAAACTAAGGGGAAAAAAAAGTGTAAGAAAGGAACTTGAGACCTAAACAAATGTGGTTTTAAGTCTTGTTATTTTCTTTTTGTGCATTGTTTTAGGTGGGTATAATTTTAAAAAGTGTTACTGATCCAGATCCTGTGTTTATTTGACCAACTTCTGTTGGTTTTAAAATTTGCATTTGTCTTATATTTATTTTATTGTGTGCTATGGCCTAAAGCTAAGACACAGTATTAATAAAGTTGACCAGCTAGAAGTAAGGGCACAAGATTCTGTGCTCTGTGGTAAGCTGGCCTTAAATTTGACTAAATCCTTGGAAGTTCTATTGCATTCAGTGAAAGAACTGAATTAATCTAAACTGAACTGCATACAACCTTTTAAAAATTAAATCTGCTACATATATGGGTAATGCTACTCTTAAATGTTCAGCCTCTGTTACTTACTTTAATTCAGTGGATTTTTCACTGTCTCCACATAACTTCCCTGTAAAAGGGAAGGCTAATCTACTGGTCCAGACAAAAGGCTTAGGCTCAGCTGATGTGTGTTCTGTTTCCTTTTTGTCATGTTCTTGCATTTTTTTTTTTCTTCATCTGTAAAAAAGGAGATGACAGCACTTCACTGCCTCATGATTGTATAAGGATAAATACATTGATTGTGAGATGTTTGAAATGATTCAGCCAAGTATGTAACTAGGCCAATTTATATAGAGAGATGCTTTCAAATTAGAAGTTGGGATATTTTGTCTTGGAGAAGCGTGGAGGAACAGATTAGCTATCTTGCTCAAAGTATTTAGCAGTGAAATGGTTAACGAAACATATATATACAGGCAATGTTTAGGTTTCAGCGTTAACACCCTATTGAGATGATTGAAAATAGTTCACATCTTGCTGAACTGTCATTTTGAGCTGTCTGCCAATTTAAGAACATATTGCTGCCTCAGTTAACATATGGTTCGAGTTGATACAGTTTTCTCTGCAACCATGAGAGCTAGACACATCATTATATGAAAATGAAAACAAATGGCTGAGTCCTGAGCTCGCTGCTTTAGGCCCCCCTGGTGTAAGCACGAGTTCAAAGCCACCTAGTCTTCCCATTTGGCGATTTCTGCAGCATGAGAGTCAGGGTGCAATGGTGAGCCACAATAGCCTGCTGCCATGCCACAGAGCCGTGGCACACAGCCTGTAAGGGATGTTCTCAGGAAAGCAGTTTTACAGTGTGGGCACAATGGCAAATGATCCCCTGGGTTGCTGTACCTAATTTGTCAATATTTAATTAGATCCTGGGATTGGTGAGCCTCCCTTTGGGATTTCTACTCCTTTACTGTATCACTGGTGTTGCAAATAAGTTAACGCTGGGCACATTAAAGAACTGAACCCCAAGCTCTTGCTGCGTCTTAACTGTGTTGTAGTGTAAATTAATGCTAGAAAATAGAAAAATAAAGGTGAAAATTTCTAAGGAAACACTCTCTTTAGTGAGCACTGAGATAGCTTTTGATATCTGCAGAAATAAGGTTGAAAACTTTCCCACTGAATTTATAATGGCTCCGTTCTAGGACACCTGCAATTGTTTTGCATACTGTCTAAGAATTTCTTTCTGATGTGATAGAAACTCCATGGTTGTGCTACAATTTGCTTTGCTTTGCTTAATTTAAGTTACAGTTTTAGCACTGTATCTTTTTTCTACTTAGGCTAGGTAAATTTTGTGATATTTCCAAGTTACTTGTTATCCATGTGTTTTCATTGCTGAAGTTCCTGGTATGCCTCCTGTCATAGTAGAAAATTAATTCACTACAAACAAATTATATTTAAATTATTTTGAAGGTCTAACTAAAGCTGCCAAAACCAAAACAAAAATTGAAGCTGAGATTTCATCTCTTCCTTGTGCAGTGGGACAAGATGCAGCCCAGAGTGACTCAGGTTATGTGTACAGCATAAAACTATCCAGATTTGGATAAATGGACTTTTTTCCTTGTACATATGGTTTTGTAACTGGCTCATTTCCCAACATTCTTTTTGACTCAACTTTCAGATTCAAAGGAATCCAAATATCTGACCAAAACTCATTTAATTTTCTCCTGCCTATTAGAAGTAAGTATTTGTGCAAAATCAACTCGGGTTTACTTGTGAGATTGATGAACCATAATGAATCTTTAGATGAACTCAGTCTAAATTTCAAGCATGTAATAAAACACGAAAACATATCCAAAAGTCACTTTGAGTATATCCCTGTGTATCTGGTAATTTATTTTTAGGTCACTTACTTTTGGTCATTTACAAGCCAGTCAACTGACAGAGAAATGCAGTTTAGCAATCCTACCTGCAGATTGCCTATATAGGTACTGTATACAAATCGCAGAGACGTGCCACCAAATGGCAGATTTTTGCCTGATAAGATAATGGCAGGGCAGCATTTATTTCTTTGGAGATATGCTGCTGGAGGATATAGGCCAAAAATCTTTTGCTGCTCCACAGGTCAGGTTTTTCAGACACATTGTCATCTCCAATGTGTTCCTTGGACTCGCTTAGAGCCTTCTGCTCCATGCTGTGCCTTAGCAGAGAGCGTCCTGCAGTGGGATCACAACTCGCTCAAGCTGTAAAGAGGCCAGGCTGGACTGTGCAGGCAGGTTGAGCATGGCACCAGCCTTACATTGTGAAGTTTACAATAAACAGGGCAACACATTTACAACACATGTTTTGTCATTCACACATATAATGTTTGCCTTTTCTAAATCTTTGTGGAAAATCTTTATTTGGCCAAGTTGGCAAATCATCCCCCATAATTCCAGGGCTATGTTTTTGATTGTTTTCTTCAGTCCCATAAACTTTCTGAAGCAACATGCTTGTGTAACTAACTGTATTGGTTCTTTTGTGCCCATGCTATGGCTGGAATTATGCTGGATTTGGGTGCTTTCTCCAGGGTTCTCTTCCCCCAGGTTGATATTCAACAGCAAGCTGATCACTGATATTATAAGCAAATTGTCTCATTCTTCCTTGTTTTCAAAGGTATGCATAAATCCACATTTTAAAATGGCAGCAAAGTGACTGTTGCTGTTATGCAGAGATCATTACGTCCTAAATGATGTATTAGGCCTATGTGGAGATTTCTCGGTTACAGGGTGCTATTATGCTTATGTTCCTGTCTGCAACAGGGAACTTGTCAGATTTGTCTTATATGAGATCTTCATTTTTGGAATCTATATTACTGCCATTAGGCTCAATGACTCTAATGCCCTACCAGTATGTGTTTACCTAGCACAGTGACACTACTCTATTTATAGGTAGTGAAGAGGAAAGAAACCAGGATGCATTTCATTGATCTTTCTACGTTGTAAATGTAAAATTCATGTGCATTTTTGTTTGCTTTATAGCTGTTCTCTTTCCTTTTCCTTATTTAATATGCACTTCATACTGTGCCAAGGGGTCAGTAGGGCAAATCAAGGAGCCAGATGGCTTACTGCTACCCTAAGGAAACATACCAATATTTAGCTGGGCATTTTACCAAATAAAGGCAGGACTGGAATCCACAATAAATGTGAGAGTTGGTTAAAACTGCATCCTTTTCTTAGATTCACAGCTACAACCTCCTTGAGGCATAAGCTTTTTATACTTCACTGCTGCTTTCTAGCTTTCTCCAAGTAACTGCATCTTACAAGATATTAGAGGGGGGTGAAACTCATTTTATTTATGGCCTTTGCACAGAAACAAGTTTCAGTTATTTTAATCTGACTGAAATAAGAAACCATAATCCATGGATGAAAAGACAGTGGACAAACTCAGTTAAATCCCTAGTACCCTGAGGATGTATATTTTGTCCATTTCTGGTTTTTTATGTTCCCTTTTTTCTGCTGTTATTCCCAACTTTAACTTTTGAAAAGCCAAGCAGTTTAAGTGGCCGGGCCTGGGGAGCTTATTTGTATGCAGCACAAATTTCAGGATCTGTTCCCAAGCCTGTGCAGAGTGAAAAATGGCCTGCATTTTCTTGATAGCCCATGTGGTTGTAAAGAATAAATGGCTAATGAATTACAGATGAACATTGACGCAAATTAATCTTCCTGATGTCCCTGGGTTATATGGCAGCCATTTAAAAGTTTAATCAATACA
This sequence comes from Strix uralensis, assembly GCF_047716275.1. NCBI lineage: Eukaryota > Metazoa > Chordata > Aves > Strigiformes > Strigidae > Strix > Strix uralensis. The sequence continues at coordinate 17,131,728 of NC_133978.1, read as the reverse complement.
CTAAAGTTGAAAACATGCAGGCACTGCAGTTGTTTGGATGTAATAAACATCAGAGGGAAACGGGAGGCTTGTACCCAGTCCATGTATCATAATGACAGGTATTTATGTTTAATGGACTAAATATTTTTTATTGGAAGAGAGCAAATGTCAGCTTAACTTTGTAAGCCCTGCATTCAACTTTCCTTTGAGGTTGGTGAGAGACGGCTGACATGTCATTGAAAATGAAATGTAAAAAAACCAATTGAGACAAAGCGAGGATAAGGAGCTGTTTTGCCGACGAGATGTTGCTTTAATGCTCTGCAACTATTCATTAAATAAAATGTAAACTCTACCATTTCAAACGTTGCAGTAAAATGGTTTACTAGGGCAGACTTTTAATGGTTATTAGGGAAAACAAGAGCCAACTGCTGCCAAATATTCTTTTCTGGGAAACATTTTATTTGAAAAGTCTTTTCCTGAGTTACAATTTCAGAAGATTTATAATTATGGACCAGTCGTCCCGTCCCCGTCTCCCCCCCCCTCCCCCCCCTTTCCTTTTTGAGACAAAGAAAAACAGAAAAATAACTTTCAGAATAACCATTTGATGGTCCCTTTTTTCCCCTTTGAACAGAGTAATAGCTTTATATAAGCTTCCCAGAGGCTTGGATATTAATTGCACTTGAAGTCAATAAATTTTAGAGCCATGTGTGTCCAGGACTTACCCATCATTGCTATAAATGGGGAAGGAGGCTCTACAAGACTGTCAGATTCACCAGGCCTGCACAGTTGCTTGGCTATGTGAAATACACATGGATTTATTTTCTTTAGGTAAAGAAAAATGTAGTTGTCATATCATTTGGTCTTAAGACAAACTTCTTTCATGTTGAACAAAAAACTCTAATAAATGGAAGAAAAAGGGAAGATCATGTTTTACCATTTCTGTAATCTGTTTTAACACCCCATTTGTGGCTGATCTTACCTGAATGGACCCTTGATGGTCTAGAGTGGTCTCATGAAGCTTCTAGTAATGCATACTGTGGAACCACTGTATGAGGCAGGCAATTTTATTTAACAATTTTATTTTGTCTCAACATCTCCTTGTTATGTGGCATCAGGTTCTATTTCAGATAAGGTGGCTACTAATATTGTGAATAAAGCCAGATTTGGCTAAATAATGTCGTAGATTGGTAGTGCCATCTTTATAAGAAATCATATGCTGCTTCCTGATAACAAAACAATGTTGAAGAAGCATCTGAAAATGTTACTCTTGTCTACTCTCTGGATGAACTATTTCAATTTTTGAGCAAGACCATAAATAAATATGTGTTTACATCGTGAAAAGTAAAAGAATGAAATTAGTACATTGGCCAGACAGTCTGTGAAGGCTGAAGAACTCATAGTGCAGCACAAGACTGAAATCATGGAAAAATGGCCTTTTTTTCCCCTCTTCTGCTCACCCTGTGTCACTTGTCCCAAACAGAGTAGCTTCCTAGTCTCAATGACCCCATATGGCCTAATCTGATGATGCTTCCAGGTATGCTACTTGCTCCTGATCTTAAATCCTCAGTAGGGAGTAGGTTTATCCTTCCATTGTGTGACCACACTGTGCTATGGCTAAGATTTACCTGGAATGCAGTGCAAGGCAACTGAGCCAAGACATACTGTTTCATGGCCATTAGAAATGGTCTATTGAGTAGTTCTGAGTTGTCTTCAGTGTGACTGGTCAACGGGAAGGTTGGAGCCTTATTATTGTCATAATGAAGCATCAGAGACTTTGAAGCAGGGTTGCAGTGTCCTGCTAAATTAAGTTACAGTTTGGTTCAGTTTCAAAAATTGTCTTCTGTTTCATAAAGCTCAAAATCAATAAGCTTTAGTGGCATGTGAAGTAAAGCATCAGCAAAACATTAATAAGATTGCACCAGACAGAGGTGGCGCTAGTAGAAAATTGGAGGTAGAGTGGGTGACATTTGATTAATTCTCTCTTTCAGACAGAAAACTCTCTTTTCATCAACTATTCATAACAAAATATGAAGTCCTCTATAAAATAGTATGTTGTGGAGTGTGAGCTGCCACTATCCAGCACACTACTCCCACAGCAGAAGACATAATAGGTTATTTTCTTGGTCAATCCATTATATTATTTGACTAACTTACTCCGAGTTAGATTTTTACAAGAAGAAGCTTGAATTTTAGACAAAGAAATCCCTTTTACTGTGGTTTCAGAATATTTAAATTCTATAGAGAGGCTGCTGCTACGTATTATAGGCTTAATGGATAAAATACAGAAATTAAAAAAAAAAAAAAAGATGTAAAGTATTTCTTTTAAAGCAAAAAGCAGAAAATGTGAGAACTCTGAGACTTCACATTTGAAGTGAGGTTCAACTTCATTGAGAGAAAGTATCTAAGGATGTATGAAAAAATATTGTCAAATGACAGAATTATTAGCGATTAAACATGGCTTTTTGAGAGCACTTTTCTTTCAGTTCAAAAGTTGCGTGGGTGTATATATGTACTTAAGTACAGCAGCCTCATACAACTGTCTTGAAGATTTACCAGCCCAGACACACAAATCTACCTGCTCACCCTTTGCCTTAGTGACGATGAAAAAATTTAATGGTGTTTTATCTGTCCATCAAAAAAATTGCCTTTGACTACTGGCTGGATAATGTTTTGCAAGGCTGATACTTACTGTGCATTTAAGTACATATTTGTTTTCCATTTTTTTCCTACATAGTACCAGTGCAACAAAAATACACGGTATGTCTGTCATATACGCAAAATCTTTAAATAGCGATACAAAACTATTAATCTAAAATAATTTTAATCTAAGTGAAAAAGAAGATAGGGAACCATGATTTGGCAAAGTACCTTTTTTTTTTTTTTCCTCATGTTTATTTTTAATTCCTCAGGAACACGAATGTGATGTTAAAGGGTGAAAGCAGTTTGAGAATTATGCCAGTTGCAGCCTTCTTGAAGTGGGACCCACAGCCCTGACAGCTATTAAAAAATGAAGTAACTTTTGGTTCTGATTTTGTATAATGACTATATGACAAAAAAAAAAGAGTTTACTTCTACATTATCCTGCAGGTGTAACTCTGCTGTCTGTCAGTTTATTCTGTCTTTTATTTTGATGAAGAGAGAACATTAGTGAGAGAAAAAAAAAAAAATCTCTTCATCAAAAACCTTAACAGGAAAGAGAAAAGTCTCAAGACAATGTTATGTATTGTTGGTTATTTGTGATGGTTAAAAGAATTATCTGAAAACAAAGAAGTCTTTCACAATGGATCTAAAACACAAAAGCTTTAATAACATTTACATCTGTGTATCATCTATGTCTCCAAATGCAAGTCATGAATAACACATAAACCAGAGTATATAGGGAACAGAAGCGCTAGCACATCATTTAAAATCCAACACACCCCATCGTCAGTGGAATCAAATACACAGCAGGAATGGTTCCAGTTGATAGACATACAATGAAGTCATTGAAAATGAAAACATATTAATTATGTTCCTAAAGGTTAAGATAGTAATGGCTGAATTCTGTAATACTGCTTTAATATTAATGCCCCAAATCCATGCAGGAAAAGTGTGTACCATTTCAAAAATTGTGGAAAATTTTAGTCACACTTGTTTGTGTGACACCCACAACTGACTCCGTAGCGTGGGGATTAGCAGGGGGAAGAGCAGGAAGTTCAAGACAAAGACAAAACCAGGGAGAATTATCAACAAAAAAAGATGTTCTTGGTCCAAACAAGCCACTTGCACTACATGAGCTAATTGTAAGGATAGCCCATTTCTAAACTGCAGCTGTTATGTGCTTAAGCAAACCCTGCTGGGAGAACTGCTTTGTAGAATACCTCTGCTAGCACAGACACACAGAGCGCCCTTCAATAGAGGAATTCACAGTGCAGTGTTTAAGGGAAACCTTTTCTGCTTCCAAATTTTCCTGAGCTTATTACAAGATGTGATCCTAGCTTGTCATTCTGACATAGGTTTCCCTTAAATGTTTTGTATTTTGATTACCTTTTTGCCTATGTTAAATCAAAACAACCGAGGCCAAAGGCTGTGTACATGTGTTGGGAAATGAGTAAGGGGGGGCTGAGGGGGAATGCTTAGGTTGTGTGACAGAAAATGATAGGTGTCAAAGCCACAAAACACCTAGCTTGGTCGTGGTCATTTTTATTGTATAACAACATTTTTTGTTTGTTTGTCCCTGGGGATTAGTAACATCACTCATATGGTAGTTAATTTTAGATTTCTCTACTCCTTTCTTCTCCCTCCCCAAATCCTCATCCATGCATCTCTGACACAAGGCTGTTGCACCTGGTTTCTAACTATATTAACTCCATTGTGTTGGTGTGCTGAGTGCCCCTGATCCTTAATATCTTTATGTTAAAACCCAAATCCTCCCAACAGCAATTGTCTGCTTTCAATGCACTTTAAAACTCTCAGCTCTTGGGAATAATGTTTCCATGAGGGTTGAATGTAATTACGAAATAATATAGGTACTCTGTCTTATTTTCAGTGAGTGATACTTAAGTCCTTGCTGTTGTTGCTGCATGTGTTTATTATATTGGGGCTCTTCCTTCAGTGTACTTGATGCAAGGTATTTCCAAATTTGAGCCTTTGGACTTTAAATGTTGTACTGCTTCTTCTGTTCCTCATTCACTACAGATTATGTATAATTGATGACCTGCATTTACAGACATGGGTGGTATACAGATGTAAATGTTATTATAGCTTTTATATTTTATGTTCTCTCTGAAAGATCATTTTGTCTTTGAATAATACTCCTGTTCAGATTTTGGGGGGTTTATCTCTAAAAGAGAATATGAAATGGATATTGCACATCGTATATTTCTTAAAAGTAATTTGGAATTTTAGGGTATGGGATTGGTGGTGACTGATACACTGCCTGGATGAGATATATCCCTTTGAAAATAACAGCGCCAGTACATGCCTGCATCTGTCTAACCTCATAATTCACTTTCACATTGGGTTATGGATGTCTGCATTCAGTGAGTCTATCTTCCCTTTAGGTATTATTTCAGCCCTTTGAGATAATAAGGAAAGTTTAATTGCGTTGTTAATTGATTTTTTGCACAACATTATTACCTTGATTGATTGCAGAGTTGATGAAAATGTTAGACACAGGCAGTGTAAAGTATCGGCCCAGTAAGGAGTGGGAGCCTTGTGGAGAATAGATAACCTTGATGTTAAGAGCTATATCCTTCAGATATGTCTTCCCTTGACATATTGATGGCCCTTGAAAAGGGAAAAGCTGATTGTATGCAGAATGCAATCATTAAACTCACTTCAGCTGGCTGTTGATTAATTTGTTTTTTCCTGAAGGATCTAGTTAAAGAGAAGGCCTCACTAGTATCAACAGCAGCCATTTTCCAAGCTTCAGATTATTCTTAACCCTCTCCTAGAGGAAAGAAAAATGATACTGTCTTGGTTTAGACAGGCAAATTGTCTGAAAACATTCAGTCCAACTGCAATTTGGGGATTATAACACTCACTTTACCCCGTTAACTACTGCTTCCTCTATGACCTCTCCTCCCCCTGCCTTCAGTATTCAGCTTTGCCACAGCCAGCAGAAAGTCACGTTTGATGTTTTCTGAGTAAGGCCAGTGTCTGTTCTCAGCAGAGATGCCAACAGGGATGTCAAGCTTGTTTTGCCCAAAGACTGAAATACTTCAGTAGCACATAGCTGCTTCCCAGGAGCCTCTCTGAAAAGACCAGAGGGTTCACTGCACACACATAAGTGGTTAAGCTTTCCTTACCTCTGGAAAGATCTTTCTTATATAATTTTTTGTTATTGATTTTGAGATCTTTGAGGTCTTCAGTGCCGTGCATTGCTTCTGTCAGAGTGCAAAGGATGCTGTGGAGTCGGTGTGCCCAGTGCTTACTCCTTCACGACAGAAACTGTTCAGTGCTACCCCAGGATTAACAGCAGCACTCATGTACCCTGCTGTTGGGTATGCTTAACCAAACAGGGACTGTATGTGACTAGCTTTCCCACTGTGAATTCATGATAGTCTAATCCTGGACTACCTGCTACCTTTAGAGCACTTTCTGTTTTAATAGCACCCACTCTGAGAGTGAAGGTAAAGAGTATTACCTGTAAGAGCCATTGCCTAAATGTCCTTCCTGTGGCAGATGGGGCTTCCTTGGCTGAAAAACATTCTCTGGATTGAGGGACAGCTTCTGCCTTAAGCATTTCTTTCATTTGTATCAGCAAATGACCCAAGACATCTGAAATATTTATGCAGCTTTAACCAAGCAATTGAATGTCTCAGAAACAGAAGGGGGGGTGGGGGGTGTTTATCCTTCAGTTAACCATTTAAAGGATATTTGGTAAAGTAGTAGGTAGCGCGTAATTGCTTCCTGTTTAGTTTGGTAGTCTCAAAGACAGTCGCCATTAATTTGTGCTTGTGAGTGATACAGTGATCAGTGTTGCTTGATTGTTTGGCCAGATGTGTTTTATTAGGTCCAATGTGCATTTGCCAGTTGGCTCCTTTTTAATATGGGGACATGTTAACTTACGACATAGTCAAGTCTGACAAATTTGAACCAGCCAAATAAGTGAGTAATATTTCAATCTGTCAAAGCGGGTGAATACTGATTAACTGACACACTCCAAAAGCTCTCACCAATATCCATGCTCCAGTGGAAAACGTTTACTAAGCACAATACTTGTTAGAAAGTCTTTGGTGCTTTGACTAAACTTTAATGACTCTGACCCTAATGGAGGGGTTTTAGTGAGCCTCTCTTGAGCTATTTCTTAGCCCCCTATCTTTTATCTTTAGCAAAAGCTTCTATAGAGGCTAAAAGTGCACTTGTAAACTATGTTCTGCTGTCCACTGTGATTTAACCTTCAGCCTCCTTCTCATTAGCATGTTTTTAAGAGAAGGCTGAGGAAGGGGGAAAACAGTTGAGGATAGGAAACAATGACAATGTTTTGGCATTTGGTACTGGAGGCAGTCAGTGTTTTGGAACTAGACTATGGCTGGTAAATATTTAGCAATAGCAGATGGTGTTATATGCAATATAGCATAGAACAAAATTCTGCTAGGAGGCAAACCCCGTCTTAGTCCAGAGAACTAGATATTTGCTGAACATTTTGGGTGTTTGGATCCAGATGCATTTCTGATTTCATTTGGTGCTATATTGTGGATGAAAAACTGACTATGACCCAGAAATGGGCACTTGCAGCGCAGAAAGCCAACTGTATCCTGGGCTGCATCAAGAGCAGTGTGGCCAGCAGGTTGAGGGAGGGGATTCTCCCCCTCTACTCTGTTCTCGTGAGACCCCACCTGCAGTGCTGTGTCCAGATATGGGGCCCCCCAACACAAGAAAGACATGGGCCTGCTCGAGCAAGTCCAGAGGAGGCCGTGAAGAGGATCAGGGGCCTGGAGCACCTCCCTTATGAGGACAGGCTGAGAGAGTTGAGGTTGCTCAGCCTAGAGAAGAGAAGGCTTCCAGGGAGATCTTATAGTGGCCTTCCAGTACTTAAAGGGGGCCTGCAGGAAAGGTGGGGACGGACTCTTTATCAGGGAGTGTAGTGATAGGATGAGGGGTAACAGTTTTAAACTGAAAGAGGGTAGATTTAGATTAGATATTAGAAAGACATTCTTTACTGTGAGGGTGGTGAGACACTGGAACAGGTTGCCCAGAGCAGTTGTGGCTGCCCCCTCCCTGGCAGTGTTCAAGGCCAGGCTGGACGGGGCTTTGAGCGACCTGGTCTAGTGAAAGGTGTCCCTGCCCATGGCAGGGGTTTGGAACTAAATGATCTTTAATGTCACTTCCAACCCAAACCATTCTATGATTCTATGACTATTAAAGAGATAAAGGAGCTCACCAATTGTGTGGGGTCAGGATGTGTCTTACAAAGTGCTAAATGCCTTCAGCTTCCACTGGAAATCAAGGGATTCCAGGACCTTGTAGTATCAGCTTCTTAAAAAATGCTTGTTTTTTTATTAGGAGGAATCATAGCAATCCTATCATTAGCAATTAGTTAAATGTTTCTTTTGTTTCTGAGGAAGGACTTGTGGAAAGGAGCAAGTAATGGCATGCAAAGAAAGTTCCCTTAACTGTATCATAATGTGACAGCAGCACTATTTCATTATGCTCTTTAATTTTATTTGAGAGACTTTCTTTTCCAGCTTTAAAAATAAAAAGCAACTTGTCTTTATTTCAGATGACTCTCTCGAGAAATGTCAAACCAGTTGAGCCAGACTGAATTTTGTATGGCTTTTTTTTTTCCTAATGTGAACTCCTCCAGCAGGAACAAATTTGAGATCCAAAAGCAAGTTTTACTCATGAGATGAGCCAAATTTATGTCTAAACTCTCCAGAAGGGCCCTGCTGCTCAAATTTTTTCACATAAGAATTTGTAATTTTATTGGAATGCTTGCAGATTTTCCGAATAATTATTCCAAAACTTTGCTTTCTGCCCCATAAATCATGGTACATTTGTTTAATTCTATCACAGCTACTAAAAGAGCTTATTTCCCTCTTTTTTCACCCTCGCATTTTACTGCTAATGCAATCTGTGCATGGTTAAGGTTTGTGAAGTACAATATAATTATACTCACTTTCTGTTTTCTTAATGACCCTGTTATTCTTTATAGTTTAACTCCATTGCTGATTAATATAAGTATTATTATTAGAATATCACCCAAAGTATAGAGCAGCCTACAGAAATGCCATTTTTGCATATGTTAGCCAAATTAACTAAAAATCTTCGAAGTTTATATGGTGATTGTACGCTGAACAGCTGAACTTTAATATATGGTAGGGATGGGATTTTACAAACTCCTTTTCCTCCACCATTCTGAATATATTGAAAGTGTCTCATGTCAATTCAGTGATCATACTGTTGCGTTATCAAAAGTAACAGAAAAATCATTCAAAACAGTGCTAGAATTATGATGCAAATGTGAGAGAATAACAAGTGCCACCCCAGCTGCAGTGGAAGCCGGTCGTGTAGACGGACAGTCACACACAACACCCCCCACCCCACCCCACCCCCCCCCAACATTTTGAGCCTTTTGTTCAGACCACTACCCACTGACATCCTATTGTAGCCATCTATATACATAAACTGATGCTCACTGAGCTTAGTCCACCAGAAGTCAGGCTCCCAGGCAAAAGGCTGAAAGCAGAGGTTGTATAAATATAGGCTTTGATCATGACAGAACAAGAAATTGGCTGCAAAACTAACAAACAGTATTGCTTTAATTGTCATATTGGAATATTTAGTTTGCTGGTGTGGTCCGTTTTTTAGACAAATGCATGCTGCCCTCTAGTGCTGATGCTCTCGGCTTGAAGCTGCTTGGCGGGAGGGAGACCGGGGGAGATGGGTCGGTTTTGGCAGGGAGTGGCTTTTTGCCTGGTTTCTAAAATTGCTAGTCCAGTTTGGGATATTTCATCATTAATAGAAAGTAATTAAGCTCTTGTGACATTGGTTTAGAGATGAAGGGTATTTAACAGATGTAACCTGACTTGCATTGGATATTTACAGTTATTTGTTCTGCCTTTACTACTTTTATTTAGACCATATATGAGAGAATGAGATATATGAAGAAGTGTTTTAAAAGACTGAAAGAACTGTGCATCCATACTTCCTTTCCTCAATCTCCTTCAAGGGTATTCAATATCCAAATTTGAGCATCAGTTCATCCATAATATCTGGCATGCTGATGCTTTCTGTGCATTTGGGTTTCTTTGACTGCAGTACCTAGCTGACTATGCAATTTATGTGTCTGAGTAATTAAAAAAATCTGGTTTAAAATTTCAACATAGCCAACAGAAATATTTTGTCATGAAGTCGGCTTTAATTCCATACATGACATTAGTTCAGAATGCAAAAATGGTAAAGATGCACTGAAGAAACAAAAGCACTTGGGTTTTTTGTTTGGTGCTTTTTGCTTCATTTTCACTAGAGAGAGACATCCCCCTGCCCCAAGATATTTCTCTGATGATGGTTACAATAAGCATGGAAAGATTCCAAAGAAATCCCCAGCGTAGGACCTTAAATTGTAACGATGATACCCAGAGGAGTACAGAACTGGTTAATGATTTAAAGTATTATGCCCTAAATGCTCCTATTTTAGCCAACAGTAGAGAATCTGTAGACAGTACATGGCCAGATCAAAGCTGATCATGTCAATGTCATTCAAGGAGGGAGAGATACCCTCCTTTCCCCCTTCTCTCCCCCTTACCCTTTTTTTAAACAAAGTATGACATCTGAGGAACAGTGTGTTGATTGTTCCACTGCCAGGATACGCATAATGGAAACATTAGCTCCAAGATAACTTTTAATCTGTCAGCCTAATGGCTCCTTAATGTGTAGAGGGCTTTAAATGTATGTCAGCCAGGGCTGTATAAAGTAATATAGTTTGTAGCCTGAATGGATCTAGATGACTCCGCACCATGACACAATATGGTTTATTATTAAGTATCAGCTCATCAGCTTATTCCCACGGACTTGGACAAGCTTCTCAATTTTCCAGTAACAGATTATGTGAGAAAAAGCTTGCGGTGCATTTTTTTTCTTTCCTCTTTTTTTCTTTTTTTTTTTTTCCTTTCCAAATTACAAGTTTCATCCCCAGCTGCATTGGGAGCCCTGAAGTGTATTTACAGCAGGCTGCACTTTATCACACATCAGCTTGACTGCTAGTTTACACTGAACATTTATGCAGCTCCCTTGGCCCTGGATGCAAACTTCACATCTTTGTATTCCTATCACCTCCACTGCAAATTTTTCCAACATCCTCTCCCTGTTGACTGCTTTCCTTCCCCTCCCCTACTTTCACTTCCCCACATACTCTCCTTTTTCTCCCCTCCTTCCTACAAACAGACCAGTGAGGCTTGACATGGCACAGTACTTGTCTGTGCAGGATACTTGCAATAATTCAGTGTCTTAGTTTGCCTGCTCTGATTCCTCTCAGCTCTAGTTTAGGTGTATAATTCCAATGCCATTGCTGTAGACTGGATACAGATTTGATTTTGTGCCTTCAGTTATTTCAGTCTGAAAGACTACTTCGTGCCCCATGCTGTAGGGTGTCCAGAGGAAAATGTTATCTCTTTTTGGCCTCCCTGTGCAGGGAGCAGAGCAAAGAGGTAATTCACTTCACCTGAATGTGAAGGTTACCTTCCTTTAGTGTTGTTACCCCCAGAGGGAGGGGAGAATCAGGATCAGCAGTTTGCTTCTGAAGGAATGTCCTCCTCCTCCAGGAAATCTGCAATGGACCACATTCCCTAATTCATGGGGACCTCTTTGGGAGTGTTTGGGATCCGTGGTGTGGGAATTCTGCTTTAGCCACAGTGAGTTCTATCCTCAGCCTTCTCAAACACAACCTGATCCCTTTATGCACATATAGTTTTGGAGGAATAATGTGTATTTTTGTTTCCATTTAGTGTTTCTATCTGCTTAAAAATAATTAGTTTATAACATAAGGGAAGTTAATTGTGCATTTGTTGTTTGAACATTTGTGAGTATTTTATGATACTATTTTGGGGAATTTTTGTTTGGTTTTGGTTTACTGCTATGATATTTCAGGTCTTTATAAGATAACCCTTCTACACATGTAGTACATCCAAAGGCATTCACTTCCTTATCTGTTGTATGCTCCTCTTTCTGTTTTTCCTTGCTGATTTAAGGAGTCTAGATCCTGTGCCTTGACTCCAACCTGGAGCATTCTGGAAACTGAGGTTGCAACAAACAGATTTATTTGTAGTAGTTGGAGATCCTGTCACCTTAGCATGGACAACTGCAATGCTTCTGTTCTTTTCCTGTGTCATGTTGCGGTTTTTGAGCTTGAGCTTCCCCATACTGACAGTGGTTTTTTTGCTGGGGCAGCATGAAAGTCTGAGTGGACCTCTCTGAGTTACATACTTGGCTGCTTTTGGGAGGACTTAGTGACCCAGGTGGTCCTTTACACCTTTTCTTATCTTCAAAGTGATCCTCTCAGATTCTTGTGTCAGAGAGTTCATAGGCTGGATCATATTCAGTAAAATCAATTGTTCTGTTCCACCAGAAGTCAACGTTAAGTACAAAAAGTCTGTCTATCATTCACTCCCTTCTTGTCCTCTAAGTTTATAGTTTTTAATTTTTTTATTAAATTTGGTCCATTTTACAGAACATGGACTAAGACAACGAGTGTTCTTTCCACATTTGACCCTAAAACAAATCTCAAAAAGTAAGGATTTCTTGTTTCTAATTGGTCAAACTATTGTTCTCGTTTATAAAAATGTATTTCTACATAAACAATTATGAAGGCACAACTATAAATAAGTAAATGTCTGCAAGTTAAAGCACATGAATGAACCTTAGAAGACTGAGTGGACAAACTCAACATTTTGGGGAAAAGAAAAAATCTGTTGGGTGGGGTTTTTTTTGTATTTGTAAAGTATCTCCCTGATGTTACAGCCACAAGACTCAGTAGAACTAAAAATGCACTACTTGGGTCCAAGTAAACTTTCTGTTTATTCTTTTTTTTTTCCCCTTTCATTGGCCCCCTTGTCTCTCCCCTCCCTGCTCTCTTCTCCCACCCTGTCCCAGGCACCCACCCTTGCCTGCTGTGAAGCTTTGCATGGATCTGTGCTCCCCAAATTTCAAGCTGATTTAGCTGAATGTCAGAATAATGTTTTTGTGGGTTTGGTTTGGGGGTTTTTTTGTCTGCTGTGTTTTGGGGTTTTTTTAATTATTTATTGAGGATTACAAAGCAAATGTTTTGAAGGAGCAGGTTTGGAAACTTTTTGATACTTTTCACAGCATTCAGTTGTTTGAATGTTCTTAATGGTGAATATAAAATTGCACAGGTACAATTAGATGCAGTGATTTATTTTTTTAACTAAAATGACTGTGAGTATATATACTTTCATTCTCCTGATTTAACAGAAAAAAATAACCTGAAGGTTCCACTGAAAGTGAGAGGATTAGGTTCCTAATTTCTTGAAAAATCTCTAGTACTTCATTTCTCAGAAAGTCAGTAGAATTGAAAATAAGAGTAGACAACTAGATAAAGTTGTTAGAATTTCTATGAAGATAAATGTAAAATGAAAAATTACTGAACTCCTCTACAGAAGGATTTTTTTTGTTTCAAACCAGCTTTACTTATCCCTTAGATGAAAAAGTTTTTAAGAGTTTTAAATTAGTTCACCTGATGGAGGTGTTTAGCCTAAATCAGTAGCATTGCAGACTTGAAACTGTAGATAGGTATTTATTCTCCTCTAAATGTTGTAGGTAGGGAATTATTTTCCTTTAAAGGAAGTTTATTTTAATATTTAAGGGAATTTTGCAACTTCTGTTCATTAATTGTAGAATATGCCCAAGTGCCTATGAAAAAAATGATAACGGTATTGATATTTCATCCTGAAGGGTCTCAAAACAATTTACAGATTGGTAGTATAACCACACTGAAATGCACCCAGCTTCTCAGTGGAACATGGCAGCTGTTTAATAGCCCATAGCAAAACTATACAACAGCAGGTTGTGGAAAAAGAGATGAATATGGATCAAATACAAATTGGCAGTGGAGGATTTAGATACTGTACTCAAAGTTAGATGAAGTGGAATTCCACTAGAATATTGAGTCTGTGTATGAAGTGCTATGCTTTATCTGACCACAGCTCCTAGTATGAGGACCTGTGGTTAGCCAGTGTGAAAGACAAGCAGAGGACTGAATGCTGAAATGTAATCCCTGATGTATACTGTAGACCAGTGTGTTTGACAAACAAATTTAATTGTTAAAACTTTGCTGTTTACACTTGCAGAGAGGTTTATTAAAAACATTTGATGTTAAAATGAATGCCTGAGGGGTAGCTTGGGCAGATGTGGCAATAGGTTTTGATGGGGGTGACAAAAGTTTTGGCTCGACTACTCTAGTTTTAGTAATTACTTTTTAAAGAAAACTGAATGCTACTGGAGAAGGCCATGTTGCTAACAGCTGCCCCAGCTGTGATGGCTGAGAGGTGTTTTTTTAAAGATCTAGAGCATTTATTTCCTAGGGAAAAGAGCAAACCAAGAAAGGCAACAAGATGCTACCAGACAACAGTTCTCTTAGGTCACTGTTGGCCTGAGCTGAATTCTGACCTGTGACTGAGGCTGTAAGATCTATAGGTCTAGCACATCCCATTGCAACTTCTTTTCACCATTTTCCATATAATACAAGAAGATCTGCAAACTTTTTTGAATGTTTTGAATATTTTTTGAATGTGTATGGAGCTCCAATTGCACCATAGCGCTCTGCAACACATGTCCAATTTAAAAGGAGCAAACATGACTTGAACAGTTTTTCATGTGCTTTAGTATGCATGTATGTATTTATTTATTTATTTGGATAATTGGGTTTTCCCTCAGCTAAGGAAAAGCTGATGTTGCTGACATTACAATGTGTTTGTGAAGAAAGACTGATACCACAACACATGCAAGCAACTGCAAGGTCATTACTTACCCAACATAATTAGAACATCCATTCCGAAGGGGGAAAACATTTAAAAGATAAAGAGTGAATTTAAAGATTATTCTTCCCAATGCATTTTTTTCATAATTATAGTTTTAACAGCTTGTGGTGATGGTAGAAGCAGCTACTTAAGAAAAATTAGAAGCCTCATTCACAGAAGATGATCCCTCAAGAGACTTTGTGTTGTCATTTCTTAAGAACCATGAGCAGAAACCTCATTCAGGATGCTGTGTGTTGTTTTGATGTATAGGGGGTATACTTAGCTTATTATGGCCAATGCTGGATATTTTAATTAAAAAGCACTACAACAGCCACAGATGTATTGTTTCCCCCTTATTCCTCCCCTTCTTTGTGTGCAAAACCACAAGCATACTCCTGCCCCTGAACTGCAAGGAATGAATTCCATAGCAGACAGGCAGGAGAGAAGCAGTAGGTTTCTAAAATTCATGTGTGATGCATATTTGCATCAAAATTCTCATTGTGGCACACAAGCTTTTTGTAGTTCTCCAAGTTCTCTGTGGTTGCCAAAGGGAGGTGGTAAATGGAGAGGAAAAACAAAACAAAAAAACCCAAGAAGTCACCACATTTAATTTATGAGCAAGACTATTGTTTTACAAATAACCTTCATGATAAATAAAGTCTCATGGCAACATTTTCAAACGTGCTTTTATCAAGACTTTCTGAGCAGTGTGTGTAATATGCCTGGCAATCGAATCACAGTTGTGTGCCTGGGTAGGGAATCTCTGCAGAGACAACACTTCCTTAATTTAAACAATTGTAGGCTGCAGGAGTTCAAAAATTTCAGCTGACTTTAACTGTCACTAGCCCAAGCACCTTTATCCCCAGGCGAGCAGCAGCAGCTGGATTTCATTTCCTGCTGCCAGTGTGTCCGACATCTTTGCTGAACATCCCAGGAACTGAGCGTCTTTACTTTAAGGATTTTATTCAAGGTGACAGCTCCTCACACTTTAGCGTTCAGATCACCTCAAGTAGCTGAGATATCAGTGAAAATGAGAGCACTTCTCCAGCAAACTCCAAATTTAGATTGACTGAGGTTATCCTTAGGCCTCTAGACCCAGCCTCCATGACAGCACAGGCCTGCCAGTAACTTTAAAACTACAGTGGAGTTTGTAATGATGTCTGGGGAGAAATATTCTGCTGGAGCAGTGGAGGATACTATAAGCGATAGGAAATGATGTCAGATTTAGTTAGGGCTGGAAACAGTGTTAGAATATACTTGGCATAATATGGCACCGGTATCTCTGTCAGCATCTCTGTTTT
The DNA here is from genome assembly GCF_047716275.1 of Strix uralensis. Classification (NCBI taxonomy): domain Eukaryota; kingdom Metazoa; phylum Chordata; class Aves; order Strigiformes; family Strigidae; genus Strix; species Strix uralensis. The sequence continues at coordinate 17,115,992 of NC_133978.1, read as the reverse complement.
CTGTCACTGCACACAATCCTGGGCCTGTCTGTAGCCCTGACAGTGTCTTTTCAGATCAGGTTATTGCCAACTCAGAGACTGGCTCAGCACAGCACCATACAACCCCCTTTGTTTGAAGTCTGCCCTTTTGTCATTAATGCACTTGATGTCTATTTAAATCTGACGGTGAATGCAGTATCTGTTTTCCTGTCAAGAGATCATTGACAATATTAATACCTCATGTCCTTGCCTCATTTTCTAAGCACTGACACCTAGCTACAGTCTCCAGCATTCATCAAACAGCACTCTCTCACCAGCATCTCTATAAACAGTCTTGCTTCCAGTCCTTAAGAAATGCGGCAGACCTCAAACAAGACTTTTATCAATGCCAGTGAAAAAGGAGTCTGAAGAATGCCATTAATAAACCATTCGTATCCTTTACATTTAGAGCTCTAAATGGCCTTGTTACCAACCTAATGCCTGCTGCAATTTGACTTAGAATATCATCTGTTTAGGGGAAAAAAAATCTTGCTTTTCATTAGGCTCATGTTCAGGAATGATAATATCATCCCTTGAATGTGGAAACTGCTCCACTAGTAAAATTATTGAAATTTAAATTATTGAAAAAATCTCCATGGAGGGAGGGAAGAAGGATCAGGCACTGCACCACATAGTCCCCATTTGTGTTATCCTGAAGAGGAATGTGTTTTTCACAACAAATGGCAGGCCTATCAATTTTTTTTTTCTTCCCCCATAGGAATGTGTTACTACCATGATGTCTTTAGAAGGAAAAAGAAGAGCATAGGTTAACATTAATCTTGCACAGCCCATGCCTTTCAAGGCTTTAGTTGCTTACCTTATGCATGTTATACTGGAAAAATAGATGCAGAATATAAAAGCTTGCATACTTAATTGATATTGCAGGTCGGCACAGTATTTGCTATGTGAGTACTGGAAAGCTAAAACAGGAATGAATTGAGGATCTGCTCCTCCCCCATCTTTACTCTTTATGTAAGGCAGTGTTTGCCTCCTTTGGGCTAGGTTATGTTTGCCCTTATGGGTGTGAGCTAGGTACTTCAGTGACTGCTTCAGTGACACTCCCAAGGTAGAGGAGACCCCTTCACCTTCCTTCTATGCATGGGAGATGGTTTTGACTATACGTGCCTGAGGCACAAAGAACAACTCTGCTTGTAAAATTTAGCATCTTTGAGGATGTTCACAGGTGGGATGTGACTGTGAACTTATGCTTTCACATACCATTTAGTGCCACCAGAGGGGATGCTTTTGAATAAGATAGTGAGATCTACAGGTATGTGTGCCTCGCCTATAACAGTTAAGACTTCCTCGGGCATCTTGCCACCTGTACCCACTGAGAATAATGTGCCTTGTCTCCCAAAAGCAGTGTTCTGGCTAATTTTTTGAAAGCATCCTCCATATACTGATATTTAGCATAATTTATAATTGTGTCTTGCTCATGGAATGTTGTTTGGAGAGGTACTTTGGAAATGTTTTTACTAAATGTTTATTTATATGTCTGGGAAAAATACTGGAGTCTGTAGGGCTAACGGTTAGGAAGTCCCAAGTTCTAGCCCATGTCTCTCAATGCCTTCCTGTGTGGATTTCAGCCGGTCACTTCAGTTCTCTGCCACTGCAAAGCAGGGATGGCTTTAGGTATTTGCAGGATGACTTTGTGAAGGTTTGGAAGGTTTTCCTGGATCTACCTTAAACTAGCTACTTGCTTCTTTTTTCATCTTTAATGATCAGGAAAACCCTGTAAACATGTGGCAGGGAGATTACCAAGAGTACAAAATGCAACTTCAACCCAGACTTTCTGGTTTTCAAAAGCAGGAGAGGTACTGTGATTTAAAATACAGTGTATGATGTTTCAGTGTTATGTCATTCCATTTTTGAAGACACTTGTGGATGTATGTTTAACAACATAGGTCGTGCAGGTTATTTGAGCACATGTTTTCTCAGTGGATTCAAAACTGCCAGTTGAAATGGTAATACTGAATATTTCAAATGCACAAACTTTGTTTTGCAGGACAAGAGAAAACTGTTTCCTTTCCTCCTTCAAATTTCTCTAGTTATGTGCTTTATTTGCATATTATGCCACTGCTGTCCTAATTGTAATTAATTTTTCTTTTTATTGTAGGCATTTTGGGAAAATGCCGTTACATTTACTATGGAAAACATTCTGAAGGCAACAGATTCATCCGAGATGATCAGCTATAAAACCCAGCATGGTGCCTCTTCGATCCATCCACATAAGAAGCACAAATTACATCTAAATTTTAAGCATGTAACTAAAGTCCTCTAGTGCCTTCTGCTGACTTTGCCAAGCCTGTCAAGATCATCCTTCTATCTTAGTCTGAGTAGTCACATAGAGATTGACATGATTGCCTTTAAGCAGGTCCCATCCACCAGTGTGACAGACAGCTGCAGCCGAGCACCCAGCCTGACAGGAGCACCGTGATGGATTGCCTGGTCCAATTGCTGCTTGCAGAAGAGCAGGGGTCACACCTGGGGCTGCAGTGAGCATGCTCTGTCGGTCGGCGCCTTAGCAAAAGTACCGTGCTTAATCTCCAGCTTGCCTGTTGAGCAAAAGTGGCTGGCGATATCAAAATGTTTATAAAAGAGAAAGGCTATAACTTCAGATGAAAAAGCCCTTATCTGTTTTGTTTGGGTTTTTTTTTCCCCCTGTGAATTAAGTGCTTGTGTTTCTATCATCTCATAAATGCTTACACAAATCCTTTCACAGTGGTTTTATTGGTTTTCTATGTGTGTGTGAGTCCTGCCCCAAAATGGATTATTTTTTCTTTCAATGGGGAAAAAAATATATCCTGAAAATATTTCAGTCATGCAAAGTACTATCAATTTGTATAGTTGTTTATATGCAGAGAAAAAGGATTTAAGCATTTTTGCAGACAAACAAAATTTGCTAATTCTTAAATTACATCTCAGCATTTACTAACTCTGACCTTCAAAAAAGAGATCATTTTTTAATGCTGTAGAATAGTGGCACAGCTTAACTGTATATACTTGGAAGAAGCCCTCAATTGTGATACTGACAGTGTGTATTATTTCTGGTTTATTGCACAAGATCTTTTTAACTTCTACAGAGATTAAATTTAGAATTAAATGCTTAAATTTGGAAAGAAAAAAGTACTTAAAAGGAGTGATTTAAAATAAAATTGCCACCAGATGGGTATGATTATTTAGAGGGGAAAAAAAGTCAATAAAAGTAACTGGTGGAATTAACATAATTAACAGCTTTTCTAGTATGTTATAGAGATGAGTTCTGATTAATCCCTTTTGATGTCAATGTAAGAAGTTCTATTGTCAAATTTTCAGTGGAAAAAATAAAAATGCATGGCATATTTCCTGCTTTTCAGATAAACAGGTTGGACATATTTAGAATCATGAACTTGTTCCTGTGAAAAAAAATCCCAATACTTCATGTATATATAGTGTTAAGTGCTACTAGAGATAATGGGATTGACCAAGGAATATGCAAGAATTTTGACCTCTGGGCTGTTCCAAACTCATGCATATTAGTCCCAGTTGAGAGCCATCACTGGCTGTTCTTGGCTTGTATGAAATTACTTGGTGGTCTTTATTCACTTTCCTGGTTGAAAAATCAGTTTTTAGAAATTGCCTACTTTTGGGGGCCATTATCAGCTAGAGTTGCAGGTGGAAGTGAGCTCGATGTTGAAGCCAATCATGAAATCAGGTTGGACTGATGAAAAAGGATGAGACACTGCCAGAGTGACAAAGGAAAGCTTGCTGCTGCTGAGCATTTTAGGCCTTACTCAGTAAATGGAAGCCTTCACTCACTCTGAAAGTCTATAATAAATCTTTAACAGATACTTAAAATCAGTGATGAACATAGAACAATCCAGTTCACAACACCTCTGGTTCGAATTGAGCTCTGAGCTGTTTGCTGTACAAATTGGTGTCTGGAAAGCACATTTTGGCCACTTGTAGCCATGTATGACATTAGCAGAGATGTTACAAATGAAATGACAATTCACATTAGAAGTCCTAGGAGATATTAGATAAAGGAAGACTACATGCGTCTTTTTCTAATCAAAAATATAATTAGAAATATTTAGGGCACTTGTCATCTATCTTGGTTACCAAAATAACAGCAGTCCTAGTTTGTTCCTATCATATTGTCTGTTTTGAAGCCTCCACACATTTTGGTCATGGCATATTACAGGCAGCAGCGTTCTGAATGGCGATGTTTAGAATAACCTAATGTCACTTTCAGTCTGGTTGCATGTGTGTTCTTGTCTTTATAAAAGGCTTTAACCCTGCCTCAAACAATAAACAGCACTTGCAAACTGACCTCATGATTTTTCCATCTTTATTTTGCTTGTTTACTTTTCCTAATGTCAAAACCATTTGTATCATTTTCAGGAGTGTTTTCTTCTCAGCAAAGCTTTGGAGGCAAAAATATTTTTGGAATGAGATGTGATCAAAGTCTTTTCCATTTTGATTTTTGTTTTCACTTGGGGGATTATATACCTATAGTTAAATATGGTAAAGCCCTAATTAAAATTTGCTCAAAGGGGATTCACACTAAATGTCACTGATTCTGGAAAATCAAAAGGATAATCTATGAATAATTATTTTATATTGCTAGTATGTATTATGATACTATTTAAAAACAAGCATGAAGGTTTACTACTGTTTATGCTAACATTATTTTTTAATATGCAGAGCATTTTATTTTCAGATGTCTTCTGCTGAAGTTCTGTTTAAAGAGATGACAAACTTTTCAAACCTGGGGCTTCTATCTGTACTTGGTTCTTTCCTCAGTGGGAAGTGTGCCTGGATTTCTTAACTGAACTGTATCATTTAGGATGAAAGTTACAGTAAAGTAATCTAAGAAGAGATTCCACTCTCTCTCCTTTACTCCCCCTTCTCCATATATGGCACATCTTTCCCTCTCAAGATTAACTAGGCTGTTAAAAATAAAAGATTTGCCTACAAAGCTATAAGGATTTTAAAATGTGTATCTTTCCAAGGAACCACCGCATTCTTAGTCCTTTGTGTGGTGACAAGAAAAATTTTGACCAGCCATGTTTCTTGACAGTTAACAAGGTTTGAGATCCAAGGTGTGCTTGAATAAGTAATCTTCATATACTACAAATGTGGGGTTTTTTTAAATATCCAAACTCTTCAGTCTTATGTTCAGTCTTGTGATGACCAGTACTTTGGCTTTTAGCAGACATCACATGTGTTCATAAATGAAGACTAAGAGGCAAATGGTTTTACTAGGAGCTGCCTGTAGTAGCTTAGTGCATTCCTAACTTATGTATAGAAATGTTAATTCCTAACCTTTTAATTAAAAATAAGGAAAAAATCCAAACTATAATACTGAAGTGAAATTTTAAAGATAAATGACCTTCAGTGAAAATCCTACTGTTATGGATACACAGACCTAATTTTAGAGCAAACTGGCTCTAATTGCACGTGTTGCATGCATAAATGATTTATGGGATTGTTGAAAGTATGTTACCATTGAAACTGCTTTTTTCTCCTTTGTTAGGGTGAGTCTTGCAATACTTATTCTAGTATTTGCTTTACTCAAACCGTGAGTCCCTTTAATGTCAATGTTGTTATTTATGAGAGTTAGGGTTACTACTATTGGAAGGTTGGTATGCAGTTCCCTTTTTAATATATTTGGTTCTCTGAACAGAGCATTATATGATTACTGAATGTTCAATTCTCACATCTTCTCTGTAGGTGAAAAATCATTGTATGTTGGTCTAATGTTGCTCTCATTTAAGTCAGAAGAAAGAAACAAACCTGTCTGTGCTTTTGAAAATTCTTTCTGTAAATTACAGGGTTCACTTGCTGCCAGTTAATGTATTAATATTTTTTTATTTCTGCCAACAATATGAGTATGTTGGGAAATGTTTACCCTCAGCAGAACTTTGCTAGATGCAGCCTTTGTGGTGAGGTTTGGAATCAGCCCATTTTATAGTGACTCGCACTGCGTCTTGCCACATATTTCTTCTTTATGTGGTATGATAGTTGGTACATGAGTCTCTGCTTGCCCAGTTCAGGAAAGTTTATTCTCTTTATGTACAACTGTGTGTCTTTCTGCTTTGTTAAATGGTTGACATATGTGAAAGAAAGAGATGCAATTCAGCTTTCCACAGGTGTAACCATATAGCCAAGACTGAGGTTGTATGTTTGACACTTAGATTCCTAAGTATCCATTTGCAGGTTCAGTCTTGGGAATCTGACAGTGAATCAGGTGATATGAAGTTAGGGGTCTTGCATGGCTTGCTAGCTGTTGTCCTCTGTTCCTAAAGATCTCTAGCTGTGTCCTTGTCTGCTTCAATTGCCATGTCATTGCTCTGCAAACAAGTGATGGCACGAAACAGGTAAATGCTCCCCTTTTATTTTTAAAGTGAAATTTTTGCTTCACTGCTTGTAGTATAACAATTGAAATGCATAGTTTGCTTTTTCAGTGGTTTTATATGTACAGCTGGTAGCTGTTACATCTCACTGGCTAGTCTTTTTCTGCTATTTAATTAAAATCTGTTTTCTGCATTCCTTTCTACTCCTAGTAATGGCAATAAACCAAAACAAACAAGATATGATTGTGAGAAAGCAACCATCTAAAGATGTTACTGAGGGACAATGCCTATGCTAACAACTGTGTGACAGGTGAGCATTGTTATACACAAACACATCTAAATGGCTTGAAGGACAGAGATGTCTTCTAGTTTGGAGCCTTCTCGGAGTCAGACCGTGATTGTGAACAACTGATATAGCCTTTTATTTCCTTATGCCACTCTAGCAGTGTAGGTGGTTAGAGAATGTTGTCTTACCTAAAATGAGTTAATGTTCATTTTACTTATAATATTATCTGAATAACCTACCAAGATCTTGGATTATATGAGAGTTAGGCCCAAGAAAAATGGCTTCTTCCAATCATTTATAACCTGTTCTTAAGAAGTCTTAAGAGTATTTTCTTTGGCGTTTATTAAGTGAGAATGTTCAGGATATACTCAGCACTCCTACTTCATCAAAGTTGGTTGAATTAATATATTTTCCATATGCAGTAGTAAAGCAGCTGAATCTTTCTAAAGGTTACCTTTTAGGTTAGGTGACTCTGATGGACTTGCCTCTGGTGTTGTTGTCAACCTGAAGCTGACCCTTTCTTGGAGTTGCTGACAATTAGATTAAGGTTTCAGATCAGGATTTTCACAAGCCTTCAAGGAGCAGATATTTTTAAGGACAAGCTAAGTCGTGGTCATGGCACATTCACAAAATATCATCATCATCTCAGCATGCTCAGCATTTTAAGGGAACAGCATCTTGGAAAATATGTTTAGTTCTAGGTTAGTAGTGCTGATAGGTTTTAATGGAAAATATATTCAATGTTATCACATTATATGTAATGTTTGGGCTGTGAGAGCAAGTTTCTAAATGTGTTCAAAACATCCTCCCAACACAAGTTTAAAATTTCTTGCAAATATTTTGCATTCTGATTGAAAGTTTTGCCGCCAATCAAAAACGAAACTGTAAAGTCAAGGGGTTTTAAACCTAGTTATATCTTAATCCAGAAGTTTTTTAACAGATCATCTCACCTCTTATCCACAATTACATAGATCCTCTTAGAACAGAAATACATCCTTATGGAATTACAGTTTTATAGTAAAATATATAGAAGAGGAATCTGTTTGGAGATGTCAGTATTAAATGTAAGTTTTAATTCAGTATTATATTAGAAATAGAGAGGAGCTTCACAGGATTTCTTCAGATCATACTCTGGAGAAAATCAGGGACAGAAGAGTGCAGCTTAAGAAGTTCTACATTTCTTTTACATTTGAATGGGGAAAGCCAAATAAAGAATACTGAGGTAACTGAAATGGATATTGCTGGCATAATTTTTATCTGTCATTGCTCTCCTACTTTTAAATTAACACTATTTTTGCAATTGAGTATTTAAGATTCAATATAGGGAAAACAAAGAAAGGAGATTTCTGAATACAATCTGCTTATTCATTTTATAGGCTTCTCTGATTTTATAAGACCTTTGAAACAATGTGTGCACTCAATTATCTAGCATTCAGTGTATCTACTGAGTAAGCAGACAGTTGTGGACTTCAGGGAATTTTCAAACACACGTGCTGTTCAACCTTAGCAATTTTCTTTTACCTAGGAATTGTTTTCAGAAATTCCCATATAATGAAATTTCTGTTTAAGTTGATAGCTGTAAATGAGGGCACAGTTGCTTCATTTCCTTTTGACTATAAGCCAAATTCATCCCTGGTGGAACTCCATTGATTTAACTCTACTTGAGCTAAGCTACACTGGGGATGAATTTGGCCCAGCTTGAGATTTTTTTTATTCATCTTTTCTTTAATTTCCTTTAGCTTAGTAGTCGATTTAGGGCTTGTCAGAGGATTACAATGCAAGAGAGGGGAAAAGCAAAACTCCTCTGCTCAAGAGTCATTTCCTTTTTAATACTCTACTGATTTAACCATGACTTGTAATGTGTTTCAGGTAGCCAAATTTCAACATCAATTTTGGAAGAATGTTCTCTATACTTTGAGTCTCCTTCCTTGGCTACCTCCCAAACCACCAAATCACCACCTACTATACAATGCACATATTATAAAAGGCAATGGAAATGTCAGTGCACTGGGAAATTATTTGGATAAACTGCAGTTATCAACTGATGCCTGATATGGTTAGCTTGAGCTCCACTGAATACACACCTCTTTGGCTGTTACTTCAGATGATGGTGAAGCTGCAAGATCTCAACATCTGTAGTGTCTAACATATCTTCTCCCCAGCTACTGCTTGCTGTACTTGGGTTTCTGAGAGTCTCGGGTGATTTCTGTCCATGTCATGCTCATGCCAGTCTTTTATTTTTATTTTTTGTAAGTTTTGGTTATTGTGGGTTCACACCCAATAAGTTTGAGCAAAAGCTGAAAGCATCATTCAGCCAAAACCACTACTGAGGTGTGTGTGGTTTTCATCTGAAACTGTAAATCCACTACATTCACTGAGGGGTTAGGAAACCTGGCCTGAGTGTCAAACCTCTAGCAACCCTCCCAAATCAGGCTAGTTCTGGGTTTCATTATGGAAGGTTTGCACAGCTCTAGCTAAGCCCTCATTTTCCACTTTCAGATAACTGCTTTTTCAGCTGTATTTGAGGCTTAAGAGTAAAAAAAGAAAACTACCAGCTGTTAATGTTAATCACAAGTTTATATCATAAGCACATTCTGACTCTTATCCTCTTTCCATTCATGTCAGTGGCAAAGCTTTTAACATCTATGGCAGTAGGAGCAAATACCACCAAATATAGGAATGCACACACGTCTGAAAAATTAGAGGTCTGCCTTAAACTAACAAAGCCAGGAATAGGATGCTGTACCTTCGAATGTTTTATTCCATTTGCACATTCACTTTTACATCAAAAAGTACTTAGTGACAATATAGAAGCAAGCACAAGTTCCAGCTTCATGCTGGAATGGTTTACATTTTCTTATAGGGCATCAAAATACACATTAAAGTAGGGCCTTGACACAAGGAATCAAAATATATGATATAAAGAACAAGTGTCTATCACCCGTGCTAAGAAAGAAACCCAGATTTGTTAGGTTTGAAGCAGCTGCTGGCTGATAAATTTCTGGGGCTTTAAACAGTGGAAACAGTCCGGTATCTGTCAAAATGGAAATTAATATTATTTTACAAAATTTTAATCTATTCCAAAAGTAATTATATTAAAGCATTTAGTGGGGTCTGATGGGTTTGGTTTGTGTTTTGTCTCAAATAAAAACATGAAGGATTTAGTCCATAGAGCATTCTGCTACATTTGCCGTTTGGGCTTTAAGGCTTACTAAGTTCACATTTTACCTAACGAAGGCCAGCTTCACTGAAATTTTTGAAATTGGAATAAATGCTCTAGACCTGCAGACTGTGTAATGAATGTTTTACAGAAAGGTATAAAAGTAGATTTCGGGACTATGAGACAAGATAGGTGGTTTCAGTTTCTGCCTGTTTCAGTGGTTTACTTTTAAAAGTTACTAAAATAAAAATATATGTCCTAGTTTCCCTATTGGAATAATATAGCTAATATAACCTTACCTGAGAGGATGCTGAGGCTTAATTAACTAAAGCATTCCCACCTCTATTGCAATAACGTACTAAAATAATTGTGTTCTAACTCCATTTTTATTTTTACAAAATGCTATATATAAAACCTTTTTTTTCCCTATCTTTAGTAAAACTAAATCCTAAATAAATGTCACTGTTAATGCCATTGTTAAAATTAATCCTTAAGGGCATTCCAACATAAATAGCAATGATAACAGTTGTATCTTTTTGGAGCAGTTTGAATTTGAGGCCACACTATGCCATATTTTCTGAAAGTTATTTTCATGTATCCCTCCTGCTCATGTGTTTGAAAGCATATCTGTAAGTGCAACAGAAAGCTGTGGCTACGTTTTCTTGTTTAATCATGGCTGTGTCATGCTTGCATAAATTGTAGTAGTTCTTGGCTAGAATGCAAATGCAGAATGTTACCTTTTATGAGAAGTCTCATCTCCTACTAGTAGGCTACCTCTCCTCATCCCCACGGAGAAGAAAGGTAGTGTCATGAAAGGTTTGGGAATCTTGTTTATCCTTAACTAACCATGGCAGTGGAATTGAGGATAATAAATATATTCTGGCCCTTCCCACCTTTGTCTCTGCTACTCAGTCACTGATTTCCTAATTATATGGAATGCTAAAGTAAATTCTTAACTGTGTGCAGTGATAGTTCTGGTTATATGATTCTGTGATTTGTTTGGTATTAACTTTTTCATTTAGCCTTCAGTGCAGCAAAGAAAAAGGTGATTGCAGAAGCATTTGCTTTTAGCGTAACCTGCCTGGAGATTAATAGAAGTTAATGAATTGTTATGTTTGGAATTATGGTCTTTTCATCTAGCAATGAAATAAATGGTGAATCAGTGCCTCAGAGGAAAACCAAAACATAAAAACTGGAGGCCCTGAATGTCGGATTGAATGCACGGTGTGTTGGGTACCCAGCAAAGGCTGGGCACAGCACTGAGGGCTGGAACACTCACCCATCCAGAGGGAGAGTGGCTGCATTTTACTTGAAGTTTTGGCAATGCCCTCTGCAACGTCTCAGGTTACCCTCTGCTAAATGAGCATCTGAGCCCAGCTTTCTCTACAGTCAGGTGTAAATAGGCAGAATGCTTCCCCTAAAAAGCAATCGATCCCTCTAGGACTAGCAGGGAAATGGCTACGTATACGATATATCCTCAAAAAATTGCATATTTGCATGTATGTGCAAGATCACGTGCCATCATTGCATTTATCTTCTTATGTTTTTAAAAATAAGCTTAACAAGAAATCCAAATTATTATTTTAAGAAGATAAATTTTTTTAAGTCTAACCGCTAGTCAAATCCAGCTGAAACATAGCCAATTGAAATGGGCGAAGAGAGCCCTAGAGTAAAATTACACAGTGTTTAACTGTGTGAAACATGTCTGACTGCCCATACACAGTCACAAATAACTCTACGAGAGTCTAAAGAACTCAGGCTGCCCAGGGAAAAGGAAGAAAAATTACTATTTATTATAACAATTAAACCCAAAGGCAAAATGTCGTAATCAAGGAGACCAGAGTTTTAGGGTGTTTTTTTTTAAAAAAAAAAAAATTTTGAAAGACAAAGAAATACCAATCTGATCTTAAAAATTACATGTATTTATTTAAAATAAATGATAATGATACAAGGCTGCTCCCTTCTTCTTCTGAACTGTGTTTTCAACTCCTGGAGTCCCGCCCTGAGCCCCCTTAGTGTCCATTAGCAGATCCATTTTCTACCCTTAAACTGTGTATTCTTACCAAAATGTTAATTCTTCCAAGCCTTGAAAAAACTTCCCTGATACACTGTGTATTTTATATGCCAAATTATTCCACTTTAATGGAAAAAGAACAGAAATGTTAAGGAATTCATGTGTATCTGAGTTGTGCACATCAGTCTTCTAAGGCAGCACATAACAAAGGTCAGAAATAGCCTAGTGCTGTGTTTTGTGTAGCTCATCATTCTATGAGAAAATGTGCCCAAGTTCCTCCTAAAACATTGTTTTCAAGCATGGTTACTACTGAATGTATTTCTAAATGACAAGGTTTATTTGTCTGTATTTTGATATGTTTAGGGGAAACTCAGGCTGACAGTTAGAGGAGGCAGGAAGAGGGAACCACAACAAGTTCCATCCAAACACAAAATGTCATCTCTTCCCTAGCTAGGATACAGAAGCATCCTGATGAAAAAAAGAGCAGACATTTAAAAGTTTCTGACATGTGTCACAGATGTAGCCATTGAGCTACTGTTCCTGATGTAGCTCGAAATGACAGCATCCAAGCCATTGGAACTGGCTGCAGGACATTCAAAGTTTGGTGTGTGTCGCATTTAATCCTTGTCATGGCACATCTAGAGAATAAAAAAGACAAATGGACACAGGCAGTACTGATAGTTAAAAAAAACTTAAAATAAAGCTTCTCAGCCTAATTGCTATTATCAAGTTGTGCTAACATTTACCAGCCACCAAGTAGACAGACAGGAGGTCAGCACCATTTTTTTTTCCTGCAATTTGTCCCCAAGTCAGAAGGATAAGTCTTTCATGCTTTCTCTAAGGGCGACCCAAATACATGAACTGTTTACTCTGAAATAGCACTGACTTGCCAAAGATACTCCTTAATAATCAAAATATATAAAGACAAAAAGGCTCGAGTCACTGGTGAAGCAACTTGTTGTGCATGGCCCATGTTATTTATTTAGACTAGCTTAGGATCCAGCTAATAATGATGACTGTTGTACCAAAAAGTTGTTAATTTATTGATTGTACTACCTCTGGATATTTTACAACCTTCATTTCTGATTATATGATTATATCCTTGTAAAATAGAGGTGTAGGCAGCATAAAATAACAGTCTTTTTGAGTTACCATGCTGGCGTCTCCTTTCAAGTAGTGTGTCTTTTAATGCTGGCCCAAAAAGTTTGTGTAAATAAAACTGAGTGTCTGCAGTGGCTCAAGGACTGCAGCACAGATCACTTGAATCAAGAGCTTCGTATTCAGGTTTCCAGAGAATTTATAGTCAACAGCCCATTAACTTGTCATTGATTGCAGCAGATGCTCCTCATCTAACTTCCAGTTTAACATAGGGGATACTTTTCTATTTAGCAGCCTGGCAGGTGAATACAGAGGATTCAATTTTATCATTTTCCAGATACAATCAAACTCTGATAATGTGAATCCCCTGGCAAGTTGAAGTAGAAAAAAAAAAAATCTTTTGTATTAAAAAGTCAGTGGTACCTACAGGCTATTGGACTGGTTTCTACTTAAATCTTTTGGCTACCTAGGCATAGTGATAAATCAAGCATGGGTTTAACAGTACATCCTTCTGTATGTTAAAACAGACTTGTAAGACATCCACCACATTATAGACATTACGGTGGTGGAAGGGAAGGTTCAATGAAGGAATGCGTTTAAGATGCACATTTTTGTACAGTTTTATTAGAGGGTTGACAAATATATTTGTTACTACCCATCTATCCATCACATTATTGGGAAGGAATGTTGTATTATTTTGTCATCTGAAGTTCAAAAATATTTTTAAACAGCCTTTTTTTCTCTTTATCTTTGCATCCAACAGCAGAGCCAAAATCTTGAAAACATTGTAAAAAAACATAAATTGGTATATTTCTATCCTAGGTCAAAAATATAAAAACAATGTATCCCAAAAGACCCCTTTTCTTCTCTCTTGTAAAACATAGCTTTAGGAGAAGTCAAATTAGTGTGCTAACTTAGACCTGAACTCTGAATGTTTTGAGGTTCTCCCCTTGACAACCTTAATACTAGCTACACTGACATTCAAACTTGGTTGACTTGGTTGCCCTCTGGAAGAAAAGGATGCTCAGAATTGGACATCTCCATTTCACATGATTTCTTATGCCTTGGAGGGTATGATCATGAGGTATTTGCCTGGTTAACCTCTTCCTGTGTCTAAATTAGAGAATAGTGAGGCTCATAGTTCAGTGGGAATGTTGTAGCAAGCACCAGTGTTGCTGAGGGACAGAACAGGTACCTGCTGCCTTACCCACAGAGGCTTTCTCTGTAGGGCGGATAGTCCCCCACAGTACCAGTGACAGGAAAACAGGTTAGCTTGAAGGTCTGTCCTTTCTGCATGTGACAGGTAAATTGGAGCTCCCATGGAACGTTGGATTTGTCTCCAAAATTCTCCTCCTGGAAGATCTGTAGTTGAGGCCTGCAGGGATAGCACAAGAAAATCCAAGTAATATATCTTTCTTAATGGCACCTCACAGAGGAAATAGCCTCAGTCCTGTTTCAGCTGTGTCTGACTAACAGCATAAATGTAAATCAGTACTGTTCTGTGACAAGTCAAGTTGCATCTTGAGATGCAAATCGCATCCCTTTGTCCCCATTTACAGTGGCACAAGGTGGTTCCATTGCTGGCAGAGAATGACATTTTAAATTGTTTTTCCCAGGCTGTGGACCATTTCTGTGTCATGGAGATTGATGCACAAAAGACTCAAAATGGGAAAATGTGGTGTAAGCTGAGATGGTAGATGCTTTGCTTTTTGGTGATACCGTAAAGTCCTCCTGTTAAGCTGCTTGGATTGTGGAAATGTGGCTGTACATCTACCTCCTCCAACAAAAGCTTTTTTATGTATTATGTTCCTACAGACAGTAAGATTAGAAAGTAACAACTGAAAAGTAAACTAGTAAGAAGAAAGATGTAGAAGGAAAAAGGCAGAGGCAATGCCTCATTCTTTTACAGTAATGACAGTGATGAACAGTATTAAAGGACATAGTGGGTGGAAAAATATTTTTCAAAGGTTTTTTTAATATTGGTGGCTATAGTTGGCAATCTTCATAAATCATGTATAAGTGTTTAATGACCTTTGGTAGTAACTGGGTTCCATGGGCAGAGTTAAGATTGTGGCAAAAAGCCTATTCCAAAGTTTGTTTCTTCATTGTGCATCATCTTCCTGTTGATGAGCTATCATCTCAAAGAAACTAGACTAAAGTGCAGGAGAGGAACTCTTCATTCAAGTTATCATGTTGGATTTTATCCACTCATTTTCGTGTCATTGCAGAACATGTTTGCATATTCAGTTCATTATTTCTCTCTGCGACAGAAATTCAGTTTTCTTTTCTGCCAGATAGTTCTAGAGGATTTATGTAAGCTAGGCATTTCCCATTTGCCTTAATAGGAGCTACCTCGCACCGTACAATAGATCGGTGGCAGAGCAAAGTAAGATAAGTCAAAAGACCCCTAGAGAGCAATGTTGATTTTAAATATTTTTCTTCTGCTATAATAACTTTCATAGTATCCTGTGCATTATGAAATGCCTGATTGAATTAATTTGCTGCCTTGTAAAAGAAAGCCATAATTATCATTATTAAGTGTAATTAACTGTACATCTGATCACTGTGAAGAACAGAAAAAGACAAATATAGCATGAAAACACTTTAATATCATAATCACTGGTCCATTTGTATTGTCCTTGTTAAATATGCATACGCTAAATTATTTGATTTAATGTGTTGAGCTATGTTGCACTTTGCTTATCCTATGCTGATTACAAAGACCCAATCCTTCCTGGGAACATTTTTGGCTCAAGACCTTTTTTAATGGCAGCCTGAGGGAAGGAATGAAAACAAACAACCCTGTAAAGTTTTTTGGGGCTACTCCATAATGTCCAACATTTCCTAGACTTGTACTTTCTAGTAAAAATATTTTAAATTACTTCATGTATTTAATATGTAGAGTCAAGAATTCCAATGGTAAATCTAGTTCAACAGAGATTCAGTTGGAAAACAGTCTTTGCTAGGGAAGAGGAAGGAAAATAATCTTGTGCTATGCAGCAATAAGTCACAACATTGTCAACCAGATTCTCTAGGTTAATGGAGCAGCCTTAACTGCAGGTCCAGAGTGCAGTTAGTAGTTTTACTGGTCTGTTGAGGACCCTTGATACCAGTGCTGGTTGTCTGGCTAGTGAAAAAAAGGAGAGTTCTGAAGTTTTTGTGGCCTTCAAAATGTCAGCCTTAGAAAAAGCTTTTCTCCTTTAAGCCCCAGAAATTAAGATGGGCCAAAGCTTGAAAGGCTTCCTAAAACTAAATAAAATGGACTGGATCTTTTCTTGTTTGGGGATTTAAGCATTTTTGTCTGCATTGATTAAAGAGTAAATTCAATGAGATTGTTTGGGAAATGAGCTAATTAATGAGAGAAGATTTCAGGATTTGGCACTTTTGTAGGAATGTCACAGACTTAATGCGATTATTGACCAGGGGAAGAGGTTGCAGGACCTCACCATAGGCAGTTTATGTAAAAGAATCCATTTAACTTGCCTCTGAACTGAAACAACTGTAATGATTTCTGAGATTTGCCTCTTGTTCTGGTCAGGTACCACCTCTCTTTTTGCAGTACTATTACAGCAGCATTATTTGTAGTATTTTCTGCTTCGCTCAGAGTATCACTGATTCCCAGAAACGTCAAATGTCCAGTTTCCCTTGAGATCTGGTAGTGATGCAGCTGAGGTTTGGGGTGCTTTGTTTTGGTTTATTTCTATAACAGTCACTCCAGTAAGGGACAGTAGCAGTTACAAAAAGGTTTCAGTGAGGAGCATCTGGAGGGTCACTAGTGGGAAATTTGTTGACAAATTGGTAAACACCTTACTGAGGTGCTGGAACTTTTCCTGTACTCTCTCAGAGGTTGGTTACCTTTTTTTAATATAATAAAGGACAAAATGGTTAAATACATCACAGTTTTGCCAATAATAGGTGTTGGTGTATAAGTCTAACTGGCAGTCAGACTGCCCAGGTTATTGATTTTACTGTCTAATGGTTAAAAGAGATGTTATCTTGATTAATTAGAAGTCAAAAACAAATGCATCTTGCTTCTGTTAGATCTCCTGGCATTTGCTTTCTTTTTTTCTTCACTCACCAATGTTGTTGTACATGTACCTTTAAAATGCTTTAAACTAAAAAGCTATCAAGGTCAGCAGTATACAAGCCCTAGTGACTTTATTTCAGCTGTCAATGATTCCTTAAAGCATACGCTGATTTTGGTGGTGGAAGGTACTCTTTTAAAGCATAAGGCTATTCATTTAACCTCAACAAATGAAAATCCAGTAGGCTATTATTCTTAGTGCTTTTGAAGTAACTTATCACCTCATTATGTTATTGGGTAGAAATGCTGACATGCTATCTGACTATTACTTTATATATTTACTGATGGTTTTATGGGAAAACATATTTTTCTCTTTTGGAGTATTTAGTATTCTGCAAAGATGTTTAGTGCTTAATGTGAATAAGCTTTATAAAGACCACTGCAACAGTGAAACATAAAAAATAGACAATTTTCTATCAGCTACTCTGAATTATGATCAGTAAGATGATAGAAAAAAATGATAGACGATAGGGGGAAAAAAGTCTGGGGGTTAGTCAACAATAACAAAACCTGTAGAGTTACAATGTATCATATTAACAATCACTTCCTGATGTTCTCAGAATGCCAAGCACTAAGTAAAAAAAAGGACTCTTGCTCCATTTATAAACAATTTACATCTCATAGTTTACTTCAAGCACATGAGTAGTTATCTGTTTTTACTGTAGTTTTGTGTTTAATATGAGCATGATCTAGAACTAAAATTACCTTACAAAGTATACAGAAATATAATATATTGCACATGCTGTTGTGAATCAAAGTGAAATTGCCATGTTTTCATTTTATAACTTTAGAAGAGATCCTTGTTGTCACAACTGGCCTGATTCTGAAAATTGTGTAAAAATACCAGGGACACATTTAGTATCTTTTCAAAATCTTGGGAATCTCATAAATGCAGTAGCTTTCTGCTCACAATAGTGTGTAATGTGTTATAGAAGAACAAAACATTGACACAAACTTTGCTGCATCATCTACTGAGCAGATGGTTTACATGACTTTCTCCTTACTTTCTCCATAATATTTTAGCTTACAGTTAATCTGTTTATTGGGTTCTCAGTTCTCTCCTCTAGGTCTTGTTGTCATGAAAGATAGTGTCTAAAGAAAGATGGCCTACAGCACCGCACAATTTATAGGTGTGGAGTGGTTTAAGTAGCCAATTTGTAAAGCTTCAGACTCAATTTATGTGCTGCTTTTCCTGTGGACTTTACCTAGAAAAAGTGTAAAATGCACAAGACTTCTACTCAGCTACAACCCCCACTTTGTTTGGCAACTTGGTGTTCACAAAGAAAACCCCAGGAGCCTGTTCAGTCTGAGCAAGGAACTGCAAGTGTTTTCTGAAATAAGGATTTAAAAGGACAGGATGTAAATCAAGGCAGCCCTGTGGTCATTTTAATTGGCATTCTTACCATTTATGCAGGTCCATGCAACTTCTTACTGTGCTGTTGAATAAAATGAGAAGTTACCACAGCAACTGCAATGTCCATGGCCATTTTTGACTATAGGCCTGCTGAAATATTGACCTCAATTTTACTTAGTTGAAATTCACAGTACAATTTCAGTAAATTTAGTGCTGCTGATAGTTGTCAGATTGAGTGCACTGGATAGTGGGCTTAGGTAGTGGTAAGATTAGCTATCTTGCATTGTACTGCCACCAGCATCCCTTGCCTCTGATCAGAAAGAGCTTCTTCTAGGCAGGGGTATAATTCAGTATTTGATTTTTGTTTGGTGACTACCTGTGAGGGGTTCTTTGCTAGTACCAGTTGTAATGCTGAACTCTGTTCTGCAAAAACTGGACTTAAATTCACTCTATATCAGCTGTACGTAGTATATATATATGGTATGTATATGGTTGTTTCCATCCAGAAGAGAGATTGACTCCTTGCTCTGTTACCAGCCACCACATCCATTTCGAATGCTTCAACAGACAAGGAACTGAACCGAAGAGCAAATGATACTGAGGAGTGCATACCTAAATTGGTGTTGTGATCATCATCATTTTTATTACTCTGGCCTCTATGTGAGTGGCACCCAAATCTGTTAAGAATTAACAGACTCTGTCACAGTGTAGGTGTTCCAGGGTCTAATCTTTAAAAAAAAAGAAGAAAAAAACCAAACAAAAACCTAGAGATGCTTAAAACCCTTATGGTTCCAAATAAAAAATAAATATATATATTTCTATATATATAAAGAATATTGAAAAATGGAAAAGAGCAACTGGCCTTGGGTTAGGCGGTGCATAAGAGTTTACACCAGCTCACTTCGTGGCACAATGATGCAGGGGCCCTGAGCAGGTGAACATCCAGGGCACCAGTCTGTTTTAATGTGATCCTGAGCTCTGATGGAGGTGAGAGTGTCATGTTGACCAGGTTCTTTCTTTTCCTTTGGCATTTCCCCTTATTTCCAGTACTCCTGAGTGGTACTCCAAATTTTCTTGCTCCAGAGGAACATTTTTTTTTCTGGGCAATGTCATTCTCCATTTGTGGAATAAAGGGAAATAAAAGCTGTAAAATATTGATTCTGGAAGTTTACATGAGGGAAATACAAAGTCTTTCTTCTGAGCCCTGGAATGGCTGTCAGAGGCCTGCCTCAGCTGTTAAGAAGGGCCTGGCTAATGCAGTCAGGTTTGCTCTGTCTGCCGTGGCTTTGAGTGACAGCTATGGCCCAGTGCACATCCACTGAAAACTAGCATCGGGGAATGACATACAGTTTGATAACATAAGATGCTTAGGTTTTTTGGCTCAAGTGAGATGTTCAGAGCTAATAGCCCTGTGAGCAGAGTTTCAGCTGTGATCTGTACCTTGAGATATCGGTTGTGTCTGGCTCAGGAAAAAGGGGAAAGAATGAAAGCTTATTTCTAGAAAGGTTTCCGATGAGCAGCATTTGTCATTGAAGGGGAAGATGGGTATAATTAGCTTGTCAGTCTAGTTTGGGCTGAGCTGGCTTTCTGTGGTAAGAAAGATGGACTAACTGCCAGAAGAGCTGACAGGCAGTCGATAATGCAGCAATTAATGTCATAAATAATTCTGGAACCAATTATATCAAAATGGACTCCAAGCTTTAAAAAGGAACAGAATTCCCTTATTCTTCCTGCTAACAGCAAGAAGCAGCTTTCATTTTTCTCTGTAATTACTTTTCATTGTATAGAGCAATAAAGTAGGGCTTTTCTGTCCATATTTAAAACTTGTCTTTCTTGCCTTCCCCCGCCTCCTAAACACTCTTTACCCCATAGAACAAGGCTGTTACAGCAGATCTTCACTGAGGTGAATGGATAATCTTTTCACATGGCTGTTACATGATAATTTCTGCTGCACCTAAATGACTAAGAGCCGAGTTTTCTCAAATATTATGGGCAACGACAGCAGAAAGGAGCAAACAATGGCATTTGGAAATAAAGACATTTGTGAAATAAATTGATTTGTCTTATTATTTTAAAGGTTGCTCTGACTTGCTTACACTGAACTTATTGATTTTTTTCTCCCCTCTCGCTGTACAGTTACAGCTACGGAATCTGAGCCAAGCTATTCCCTTTATGCTGCAAACACAATTCAGAACAGCCCTGCAAGTTAATGGGCATTCCCTTACAAAAGACACCGAGTTACAAACACTCTCTAGAGTGATATTCTCCTTTGCTGTTTCTCCATGTGCTGTAATACAGGTGTAGACAACACAAAGCCTGTACTGGCAAAACCCCACAGTACTACTTTTGCTAATGGTCTTTTCTGTAGTCTCATCTGCTGCTTTTTTAAAAAAATAGACTGTAGAAGTAGTAAATTACTGTAGCATTCATTCACAGCTTTGTTCAGAGCCTGACAAACGTTTCCAACTTTTCAACTATGGTGGCATTTACTCCTGGGAGGTTGGGGAAAACAGTTCATGAAGTTCCCACTGTTTTAAAACCAGAAACATCTGTTGGTGTCACATGCAGTTTGTTGGCTGGGTCCAGGAGTAAAGAAATCCTGCAGCTGATCAGCTCTCTCCTTAGCAGTAGGTGTCAGTATGGTGAGTGGTAATTACAACAGAGAGTTTTAGCGGACACACCATAATTAGGCCAGCTAAAAAAAACCGTATAAACACTGACATTTACCATACTTAAAACCAGAAACATGTCTGCTGTGTCTGTACATTGTTTCAGACCATGACAATAGAGTCATAACTACTTTCATCAACTTTCAAGGAACAAAGGCTTTCAGATTTTGGATATACAGCTCACTGTCTTAGCAGGAAGAATGGGAGAAGGAGTGAGAACGATCTGTGGTGTGCAAAGCCCAGGCATGCAACAGTGCAGAGCTGGGAGGGCTGGGTTCCCTTCCAAGCCCTGCTACAGGGGTGCTGCTGAGTGACTGTGGGGAAATGGGCGTGTCTGTCATCACAGCTTCCCCATGCCAGAGGGACACAGAACGCTCACCTCGCGAAGGCGATGTGCTTATTAACGCATTTAAGGTCTTTTTAAGCACTTGGAGATTGTTTGTAGGAAAGGGCAATGGAAAGTCAGTATTGCTGAGAGGAAAGACCATCTGTTTCACATCTCATTAAGAAATATATCCTGTTTCTACTCTGCAGCCCAGTAAGGCCTGAAAACAAGAAACTGTTTAAACAATACTACCCCAGTTAAACTGCAAGGTATATAAATTAAACTCAGTTTTTGTCCAAATGACCCACTTTTTACAGCTCACAGGAGTTGTTACAAAACGTAGTGGTAAGATTTTGGCAGAATCTTTGCAGGTCAGCTCTGTAGCCCTTCAGTGGTCTTGCTGTCATCATTTTCTTTGCTATGCTTCTGCATTTCTAGCGAAAGCACTTCACTGTCCTCATGATTCAGATCATTCAGTGCACTCTATTTTCAACAGAAAGGAGGTTTCAATGCTTTCCGTCTACTCATGATTTCAAGCATAAAGATAAAATCAGTTTGATCTAGTCTGAAAAGAGTGATCTAGCAGGTAGTATCGCTATTTTGTCTGCAGAACTCCTATGGACCTCCGTTCTTGGGAAATTCAGTTCTGTGGTGAAGTGGACTTTATAAACAAGCCAAGTGATTTAGCATGAAATGGCAAATTAAATGAGCTTAATTTACCCACCATCATCTGTGATGTTACCCCAACAATTCAGCTTTTTTATTCTAACTTCCAATATCATTGATGCTACTGTAGGAAACTTATTGCTAAGTAATGACTATGCTTGCAACAAGTAACAGATTTCCAGTTCATCAGGAAGGTGAGTTGTCAAAGACCAATTAATATTACCTAAGACTTCTAGTATCATCACTTGTACTTCTAATAAAAATACAGGAGGAGTTTTTAATGTATTCTTAAATAGTTTTAAATAATCATTTTTATTAGGTATATATTAGTGATTTCTAAAGAAAGAAATTAAAATCCTATATTTCGTAGTCCTGAAAGGCAAATACAGGGTAAACTAATGGCACTACTTAGATACTGCTGCTCCTTTATCCTCTCAATGCCTGAAAATAGCTCTTTGCAGAGGTGAAGTGCAGAATCCAATGACTTTAGCACCTTGGTTTAGCTCAAGATGGGAGATATTATCTAGTTTTATTCTGTGTGTCAGGGTGTTATGTGTTTTTATCTGTTGCTTGAAGTTGCACACTAAAATTCTAAGCTCTTATGGTGTTTATTACTGAGACCAATGGAATTGTACATACTCGTTATAACTTAGTGACTTTGGGCTGATAATACAATAATGACTGGGTTTCCATCATGAACTGATGTAAGCATTCTTTTGGATTAACCTTGGGATATTCAAAAATACAGTGCCCTATGTCTGAAACAAGCGCAGGAGCAGTGGTGTTAGTGTAGTAACACAACAGAGAAACAGCAAGGTGGGAGAGGCAAGAATTCGACTTCAGCAGGTAGATTAAAGAGGCTCACAGACATCAATATAATTGATGTGATATTCAGTTACTTTTTTTAAAAAAAATATCTGACTAATTTACATAATCACATAAATTTTTAAACACAGTCCTCCTCTTTCCTTTAGGTCTAATTAGCTGCCATTCACATCAGAGTTGGGTTTCCTCAGACCCTCTTTTGCTGCATCACTGTTTGCATTTCTTAGATCTAACTCGTCAGAAGGGCCCAGCATGTCCAAACAATGACAGATGTTTCTGAAGTTCGGTTCTCTATCATGCAGCTAATTAAGAAGCCAGGATGATGGTGGGCAGAGGATGGAAGGGGCGGGGGGAGGATTGATGAAAAAAAGTCTTACTTCAGCACATCTAGATCTTTGAAATGTGGTTGTACATATCACAGGCATTAATTCTGGGGGTTTGAAAACCTGGCCTTGATTAGGTACTTAAGTTGGAACTGAGGAACTAATATTGTTCTCTTTGGAGCATGAGCTCAGAGGGCAGTGACTTTTCATGTGAGTTCATACAGCACTGTTTCTGAAGGGATTTTTCTGAATGACTTTAATAGAAACAGTAAATAATACAGCATGAGTGCACAGGATATGAGTTTCTCTCTAGCACTCTTGTTATTGAGAGGAGTGTTTTATCTTCTACAGTGTCTCCAGCAGCCAGACTAACATACATTTAGTTTTAAAGCTTCTATCATACTTTATGGTTTTGGTAGATAGGTGTGCTTAAAAATGTTTTGGTTCTCAGTATGTATTTTCTTTCCTGAATCTTTCTAGATCAGTTCTTGAAATTGCAGGAAACAGATCGAGGAAAAAGGGGAACAGAGAACAGGTTAATTGAGAGCATGCTAGTTACTAAAAATAGTAAAACCTAGTATGTACCATAATGTGAGCAGGTTGATGAACCTATCTTTGGCTAAAAAGAGGAGGAAAATAAGTCTTGCTGAAGAAAAAGAAAAAGGCAATTGAGGCAGGTGGGTAGAGTGCTGTCTACTGCAGCATATAGGGACCATTGTCTACCAAAATACCAGACTTTGTAACAGCTAAGTTATGGGCGATAATGCTACCACTTATGCTGATGCTGATCGTGTAGTATCCATAGAGAGATGAAGGATTCATATTATTAAATGCTGCAATTTTTGTTATTTTACACAATTATTGAGTAAAGAGGATGGACATCTAAGTTAGTCTTATTACAAGATTACACATCCTCATCAAAACTCTTCTCTTGGAGATAATTTTGGGTTTTTAATAACTTTGACTTTCTTGGTTGTTGAAGGAAAGCTTAAAAATTTACCAATCATATGCCCCTTTACAAGATCCCTTCTAATGCTGCTACAGAAGTTATAAATTTTTAATGTTTTGATTTTTGAAGAAGAGAAACTCACCACAACTTGAATTCTTGGAATCAGCAGTCCTACACTTCTCTGGATGAGAAATAATGTCAGCTTGGATGAAAGATGAAAAAGATGCGGTCTTAGGGAAATCTTGAATCTGCTTATGGCAGAGGAATCTGCTACTTTCAGGTAAGACCCAATTGTGAAGCTGCACTGGGACTCAGAGAGATCATACCTTCCAGAACTGAAAAAAAAGACAGCACAGTCAAAGGTATACAAAGAAATGCAAGAGAGTGATGCTGAGACTGTCTTTTCTCATTAAAAGTAGAATCTGTTGATAATATAGTACTAGCTAGCTTTCTCTCAGGAGAACAGCTTGCATGCTGTTCTTCTAAATGGAAGAATAGTAAAGTCACTAAAAGAATTAGGGCACCCTAAGAATATAATGATGTTATCTCCTCCAATTCCTCTTCAGAGTGGAGGGTAGAAGGGTGTTAAGTTACTACCCAGAGTATTTAAACATTCTCCTTTCATGGACTTTTGCAGGATTAATGCAGATATTCAGTAATAAATTTTAATTTCACCCATGTTTTCTCCTGAGGTGCCTTTTTTTCTTGGCAGACTCCAGGTGAGGTTAATTGCTCTTGATTCAACATTAACAGGATTAAGTTTTCTCTCCTCCTGCTGATGGGGTTCAGTTTCTTTCCTTTGGTTAATGTGTTGAACACCAATCCACCTCCCTCTCCCTTCACCCTCTCTGGTAACTGTGTTGAAATACATAAGACAATAAGAGAATACACTGTATAATCAAGAATGAAAAATAATATCATCTACCACAGTAAATCATAGCCAAACAACACAGTTATAATAGAAATACCTTTTCTATGTCTGATCCACTAACACATAGTTAGTCAGATAACAACTTATTCTTGGAGAGAGTGCCCTGGTTTTGATTTATTTCTGAGTGTAAGTAAATATGAAAAGGCTGCCAAATCTGCCTATATAAATCTCAGCTATCTCAAAATGTCGTGTATGAGGGAAGTGAAAAATTAAGAAAGTGTTTCTGTCCTAATAGGGTATGGAGACAAAAGGTTCTGCTTTTAATTCTTCTTAGGGATGTTATTTCTCTGGTTGATACCTGGGAAGAATTAAAGTGGAGCTGGAAAGAATACATACATATATTGTGCCAAATTCTAGTCTTATTTTTGCTGATGTAAATCTGGAGCAGATCCACTAAAGTCTCTGGAATTAGTCTGACTCTGTCCCAGTGTAGCTGACAGCAAACTGAGAGCCTTTCAAATTAAATAATGGTTAAATCTCAGCATTGTTAAGATTTTTCATTTTGGTTATAGTGGCCATTGTTTGTTTGAACAAATGGAACTAAAAGAAATCATCTGAAGATACTTATATACAAGTGAGAACAGAAAGAAGACTGGGCCAATGTGAAAATCAAGGGTAAGAAAATAGTTTCCATAACCATTGTTTACATATGTGTATTCTTGTCTGGTAACACCACACCACACTTAAGGGTCCATTTAGACAGGAAAGAAAGAGGAGGCATGCAGGGCTGAATTATGCCACTTTAACTCAAGTATTAAGTAGTATCATAATCCAGGCATAAATCCTGCCAGTTTGTGAATTCTCACCCATGGACTTTATATTTCTCTCTTTTAATTCAGTGGACATAGTTGGAGTTATTCCTGAATTGTACCAGGGTGGTGAATGTCAGAATTAGGCCCTCTGTCTCCTGTGTGGGTTAGTGAACCCAATGCTCTGTGTGACAGTGTGTGAATTAGCCTGAAGTACTTACTGAGCCTCAGTCCATCTGGGATTCAAAGGTAGTTTGTTACCTCCGAGGTGGGGGGTTTTAGTTGAATGTGTCATCCTACTCAAATTCATTAGATGAAAAGTGAGTATCATCTTACATTACATAAGTTCAGCTGGAATGTATACAATGTCAGCAGTATGGGAGAAGAAAACATGTGTTGAATACATCTAGTGTGTCTTGGGTCTCTGAAGGTCACTCCACTAAAGTAATATATAGTGCTAGTGTTAGTGGCTCAAGGTCAAGTCAGCTTGCTTTTCATAATGCATAAACCTGAAGCTTGCTCAGACACCAATCATCTGACCTAAACCTTGGAACAAATATTTTACTAAGTAAATCAGTGAGCATGCTGGCATTTCTATTAACCTTCAATGCACTGGTGACAGAAAATGAATAATGATAAATAATAACTCAGGCCTGTAAATCATGCTTAGCATCAGAGGCAAAAAAAAAAAAAAAAAGAAAAAGGGAAAAGAAAAAAAGGAAAAGGTCGGGTGTACTACCATCTGCTAAACTGGATGAGCCTGTAGGGAGAAACCCACAACAAAAGGAAACATGTTCTCTCCCTCCCACAGCAGTTCCCTGGGCTTAAAAGTTGGGGGTGGGATGGAGGGGGCATTGCAGAGACTGTTGAAGGAACACTTGAAAGTGAAAAACTGAATATACACAAACTGCAGGGAGTCAGAGTAAGTGCTCAGTTACACAAGGTGGTAGGATTGTTTAGCAAGCCTTGAAATGGATGAACTCTTTCCTTGTCCTCCTCTCTTACTGTCTGACCATCAACAGCTGTCTGATTGTAAACGGAAGATAGCAGACCTACAGCAATTTACCAGGGTTGAGGAGCTGCTTGTTTTTCTTCCTCAGTACTCTTTCATTTTTTTTTTCTTCTGTTTTTCCCCTTTCAATTGTTTTGCTATTGGTTAGGGTCACCATAGCCACACAATGGCCCTAAAAAATTAAGCCCATAAAGTAGGAAGAACTGAAACATATTTAGCTACGTCTTCTACCCTATGCTACTTTAAAATGTTTCATCTTCATTCACAAGTGCTCTGTTTCTCACATCCTTTGGATTTTTAGTCAGTCTAATTTTAGATAATACATATCTGAACATTAATTTATTATAGTTTGTTACAAGGAGGGTTTTTCCTAGCCATGTTGTTTAAATCATTTACACTTCACAGATTTGCTCAGAATCTTTTTTTTTTTCCTTCTGAACTACTTTTGATTAAAAAAAAAAAAGTGCTGATGAATCAGTGGTTCAAACTACTTTCCTATACTTTCTTGTTCATGCCTCCTATGACAGTAACCTCCACAATAGCATATTACTTTTCAGAATGAATTGTACAATACATACACCATGATGTGAGTAAATTTGCCTTCGTGAAAATGTATTAAATAGCTCTATTTTCTATCTCTTTTTGGAAACCCACTTTCCTGTCAGATATTGCTAATCATATAGATATCAGTTGCCAAAGATAACTCTTGCTATCAGCATTTAAAATGTTTTATCTCTACCGCTTGGTTTGTAACTGAGCTGCTGCTGAGTGAATGGCAAAAGTTGCTATTTACAGTATTTGTTGCATCTCTGTTCCTGAGACAAACTTTATTTACCTACAGATGCAATAATAATGTAGCCTAATTTCACATATGAATGAAAAAATCATTCAGTCATAGCCAGATTTTTTTGCTAGAAATATTTTTAGATGTCTCAGTTTTCTTTCACCTGCATAGGTGGTAATGCATGTAGAAAACAATGAATGTGGTTGTCAGTTTGCTTTGTTTGCTTTTGTTTCTAAATATTTTGCTATCACAACGTATTATAGGCCACCTATTTTTCTGTAGATCCGTTTCTGCATGTCTGAAAATTTTACATTGTAGCATTGAGACATGGCAAAAGACACCAGTACCACTTCAGGTTATGGATGGAAGCTAGGAAAGTTTGCAGCAAAGGAAAGCAGTCACACACTAAATGATGGTATATTCACCAATGAGGGTGGACATCAGTAGGAGTGACTAGAAGATGACTCATGGCACGATGGAAAAGGTAAAACACTAGATAAGAACATATGCTATACAGCTCCAGCTACACATAGAGAGAAAGCAAGTTGCACCAGGTCCTGAGCATGCCACGTGTGAAAAGATAAAACTTTAAAAACAACCTTTGTATACCTGAAGTGAAATTGGCTTTGAAGCAAGTGTCGTAGGGTTATATTGACTATTTATAACATAGTAGGTTAGTCAGCATATGTCCATTGGCATATCTAAACCCTTATTTGATTCTCATGACTCATATGCTATGGAAAATGAGAAAGTATGCAAGCCCAGTATTTCTGTCACTGCCAAAGTACCAGCTGTTTAAAACCAATTTGGGAAAGGGCCTTAACATAAAAAAATTAAGTGAAAAAGAGTGCTATAAACCAGCCTCCTCATGCCAAACTCCAAGCAAGTGGAATGAACAATAATCAAATTCTAAACTGTGGCCAAAGTCTTTGTTTTCTTAAAGGTCTGTTTTGTGAAAAATGTCAGAACCTCAGAAAAAGACATCAACAGATTATTTCACTGAAATGAATGTGTGGACACTACTTTCAAGAGAAAACTTATTATCCTGAGAAATCATGTAGAATTAGCAGCTGCATTAATATACGTGAATTTCACAGATCTCTTTAGGAAGAATTAGCCTTATCCCAACGGGACCATCACTAAACATAATTTATTCTGTCCTTTGCTACATCCCGACTTGTCCCTGAGAAAGCATTGCCCATTAAGCAAAAGTAAGCTTGTATATGTCAGGTGTCTGACGTTGACCATTTCCAGTAAAAGACTGGCAAATTCGTTTTCAAGTCTCAACGTTCTGTAATGAGATTAGTAATGTAAACCTTAGCATCTTTATCCTCATATTTTTCTGAACAGAATAGAAATAATTTAACCAAGACTGAATAAGCTCTGAAAAAGAGTAATAAAACAAGTCATGAATAAGATTTTATTTTATTTTATTTGTCCTTAATTTAGATATCTTAGGCCTCATTCCTGAGGTTGTTCACTGCTGTCGTGGTTTGATCTTGGCTGGCAGTCAACCACCACGCAGCCAGTCGCTCACTCTCCCCTCACCCAGTGAATGGGGGAAGAGAGTGGGGGGACACAAGGAAAACTCATAGGTTGAGATAAAAAAAAAAAAAACAGTTTAGTGATTGTAATAAGACAAAACAATAACAAGAATGGAAAGTACAAACAGGTAATGCACAATGTGATTGCTCACCACCCACTGACCAATACCCAGCCCGCTCCCAGCCAGCAATCCTGACAGAAAAAAAGATCCTGCTGTTGCAAAGACCAGAAGTGAGAGAGAACCCACCTCCTTTATATACTGAGAGTAACGTTACATGATATGGAATACTCCAATGGCCAATCTGTGCCCAGTACTCCACCTGTGCCCCCTCCCAACTCAAGAAAAGTTGGCTCTATCATAGCCAAAATCTGGTTCAGGCACTCCGGCTGGCTCCCTCCCAGCTCAAGAAAATTAACTATCCCAACCGAAACCAGGACAACTATGTTGGGGATTTTTTTTTAATTCTATTTTGTGCCTGAAATTAACTATGGCTGAAAATAATAATTCAATTAATATGCCATCAACAGTAAGTAGGTTTATATTTGTCTTAATAGTAATACCTAAAATCCAGAGACTTTACCTATTAGTTCATTTCAAGTGGTGAAAAGAAATTAACAGATATCATCTGCTTCTTACAAATTAAGAAGCTAAAATACAGAGTTCAAGTGGTTTGTCCAAGGTTTCACAGCAAATCCATACTAGAACCATAAATTATTCTTTCTGTTAGCTGCAAACTATAATGAAGAAATGAAGATATTGTAAAAGCAGAATCCCAGTTTGCTTAGCTGGGAAGTACTTAACCTTATATCTGTGGTATATTTTTCTTTTTGATCCAGTTGTTGTCAGTTCTATGCATTTACACACACACCCCCGATGAAAAAAAAAACCACATGAATCCAAGTCGAAATAATCATGCACAAATGAGCACTCTGACCTTCTTTTTAAGCTTTAGAGGAAATTTCCCTTACCACCTGTAGGCAGAGAAGGGGAAAAAATCCTTAGTATTTACTAGCTGCTTTACAATGGGATGACTCTATCAATTTAAAAATGATACTCTGTAGTTAAGATCTGGTGTGTATCTTTAGCCATTTGGATTTCTATTGAAAGCAAGGACAGTGTACTGAACAGGGTTTTTGGACATGTGATGATTACTTACCTTTATTGAAATCTTAATACAAAGCTATTTTTTTTAAATATCATTTAACTGTAAGCGTGCACACAGCAGGGCTAGGGTGAGAGGCTGGAGCATATACAGGTAGGCTTGCATGAATACAGGTAGCTGTGATTTGGTAGTGGACCTATCCAGAGTTATGTGCTCCTTATCGCATAATTGGGGTCCTAAGTGTTATTGAGCATTGCTAATGGGAGAGACAAAAACTGGTCCTTTAAATCTAACTATCCCTTTTCCCAGTAAATTTGCCTTAGTGTGTGTACATGTGTGTAATGAAAATAAAAGTTCTAATTAGAGTAGGGCACAGCATCTTTTGTCTTCTTGTGAAAATCATGTTATATATGGAAAACCTTCTAATAACTAACCATTACCTTTTTCATCTCTATAAGCAGAACTGCTTGCCAGTTCTGATGAGTTTATAAAAAGAGCCCAAAGATTTTGCTGGAAATACATTTTGAGTTAGGAGAGCAGTGAAAAAAACCCAGAAGTTTTCAGAAAAAAATTAAACTCCTAATTATAAAGGACCAGCATATTTTTTTTCCTCTGGTGCTACCTCTTCGAAAACTTATTTTCTGAAAAGAATGTATATGTGAAGATGGTGCTACATAAAGGAGCTGCTCTATTTTTTTCCCCAAATTGCCCCTTCTCTCCAAATTTGGCTTTATAACTATTATTATGGCTATTATTTTTTTTAACATGGATTTTCAAATCCCCATTGTAAGTTTCTTTGTGCATCAAACTGTTCAAAATACAATACACTTACAAGGAAGACAAATATTTGTTTCATAACTGAGACATACTACAACTGGTTAGGAGTATGTTTTTACCTCATGATTTGGATACTGACAAAAACCATTATTTTTTACATGATACCTGTGCATATCTCTCTTTTAAGAATTCAGTAGTGTTGATGTTTGGATAATAATTGTTGCACAAAATACCTGTCTCTGCACCCCAAAAAATGGATTTTTCCAAATATGAGAGTCATGGACTGGGTTTAATATTAGGACAGAAGAGAAAATAAGTGTCCTGTGATGTTGTGTCTACCTAGTTTACACGTCTGAAAATTTCCAGGGTAATAATATGTATTTTATCATCTAGAACATCTATGCACTCTCTGAACAGGATATGGAGAAGGCTGAGGTACTCAATGACTTTTTTTGCCTCAGTCTTCACCAGCAAGGGCTCCAGCCACACTGCCCGAGAAGCAGAAGGTAAAGGCAGGGAGTGGGAGAAGGAAAAACTGCCTACTGCAGGAGAAGATGAGGTCTGAAACCATCTAAGGAACCTGAAGGTGCACAGGTTCATTGGACCTGATGAGATGCATCCGTGGGTCCTGAGATGAAGTGGCTAAGCCAATATCCATCATATTTGAGAAGTCATAGCAGTCCGGTGAAGTTCCTGCTGACTGGAAAAGGGATAACATAACCTCCATTTTGAAAAAGGGAAATAAAGAAGACCTAAGGAACTACACGCCAGTCAGTCTTACCTCTGTGCCCAGCAAGATCATGGAGCAGATCCTTCTGGAAACTGCTAGGGTACATGGAAAATAAGGAGGTAACTGGTAACAGCCAACATGGCTACCCTAAGGGCAAATTGTGCCTGACAGATTTGGTGTTCTTATCTGATGGGGCTACAACCCACCCTGGTGGACAAGGAAGGAGCAGCTGACATAATCCACCTGGACTTGTGCAAAGCTTCTAACACTGTCCTGCATGACATCCTTGTCTCTAAATTGGAGAGACATGGATTTGATGGATGGACCACTTGGTGGATAAGGAATTGGCTGGATGGTCACACTCAAAAGAGTTGTGGTCAATGCTCAGTGTCCAAGTGAAGAGCAGTGACAAGTGATGTTCCTCAGCGGTCGGTGCTGGGACCACATAACATCTTTGTTGGAGACACAGACAGTGGGATTGAGTGCACCCTCAGCAAGTTTGCTGACAACATGAAGCTGTGTGATATGGTCGATATGCTGGAGGGAAGGAATGCCATGCAGAGGGACCTTGACAGGCTTGAGAGCTAGGCTCATGAAAACCTCATGAAATTCAACAAGGCCAAGTGCAAGGTCCTGCACATGGGTCAAGGCAATCCCAAGCACAAATACAGGCTGGGTGATGAGTGGATTGAGAGCAGCCCTGTGGATAAGGATTTGGGAGTAGTAGTGGATGGAGAATGACAATGAGCCAGTGATGTGCACTGACACCCCAGAAAGCCAACCGTATCCTGAGCTGCATCAAGAGAAGTGTGGCCAACAGGTCGAGGGAGGTGATTCTCCCCCTCTACTCTGTTCTCATGAGACCCCACCTGCAGAGTCCAGATCTGGGGCCCCCCAACATAAGAAAGACATAGACGTGCTTGTGCAAGTCCAGAGGTGGGTCACAAAGATGATCAGGGGCCTGGAGCACCTCCCTTATGAGGACAGGCTGAGGACAGGCTGTTCAGCCTGGAGAAGAGAAGGCTCCAGGGAGACCTTCTTATAGCATCCTTACAGTACTTAAAGGGAGCCCACAGGAAAGCTGGGGAAGGAGTCTTCATCACTGAGTGTAGTGATAGGACAAGGGGTAATGGTTTTAAATTGAAAGAGGGTAGATTTATATTAGATATAAGGAAGATATTTTTCACAGTGAGGTTGGTAAGACACTGGAACGGAAAAGTTGTGGATACTCCCTCCTTGGCAGTGTTCAACGCCAGGTTGGATAGGGCTTTGAGCAACCTGATCTAGTGGAAGGTGTCTCTGCCCATGGCAGGGGGGTTGGAACTAGATGATCTTTAATATTCCTTCCAACCCAAACCATTCTGTGATTCTATAACTCTCAAAATAATATGTCAAGTACCCAAGCCTCAGTAGCCCCTGATCCACCTGAATGTTAGCTGGAATTTTCTGAAAGTACCTTCATTAAAATTAAACAGTGGTGGCTTCTTTTGCATTGATGAGTCTGTGACTGATAGCCCTGAAATTTGTGTCACAAATAAATGATTGGCTCTTCAACTATTTCACATGTCCTTACAGGCAGACAAATGTGATATACGGCATCGACAGAAATCTCAATGAACATAATCGTGATATCACAATATATCATGTTACACTAGTATATGTTCGGGTCATATAATTTACCATCAGTGGTGTGAGGATTAACGGGTCTAAATTATATGGA
Source organism: Strix uralensis (assembly GCF_047716275.1). Classification (NCBI taxonomy): domain Eukaryota; kingdom Metazoa; phylum Chordata; class Aves; order Strigiformes; family Strigidae; genus Strix; species Strix uralensis. Next base: position 17,082,532 of record NC_133978.1, on the reverse strand, counting down.
TGCTGCGTAGAACAGTTTGGGTGCATTATGCTGATGCTTTGGACTTTAAAATGTTAATATTGCAAATGAAAGGTATACTTTGTGTATCATAAATCTAAATGTCTATTCTTCCTGTGTGCTCAATAAATACACTTCTCATCAACTTTTAATTATGCTGTTTGCATTATTCTGTCCTGAAGAGGATAACACTCTGTAAATCATCCACTTCTAATGTACACTACAGCATAAGTTTAGTTAATTAAACCATATATTTTATTAGTACTTGCACTTCCATCTTGTAAAACTGCTGGGAAAAAATAATACAGAGAGGTTTTAATTTATTGTGGCTGAATTTAAGATGGCATTAGAAAAGTTTAACAGGGTTAGATGTGCATATTACTGTTGCCTGGTAGTTTACTTATGAATATCCAGCCTCAAAAACTTATTGTCTACCTATGGCTACAAGAGTGAGAATCTTCATGAACAAGTTGACTTTCCCACAGAGCCATCTGAGTGTATTTAATGGTTGGTATTATCAGAACTGAATCAGGTATATGCTCATCCATTTACATAATTTGTTATGTTAATTCACCAAAGAGAGATTTATCTTGTAATGATATTCACAGTGGAATTAGGAGATCCTTTCTATTCTTCTTACTTTGGAGTTTCCCCTTTTTTATTGGACCAAGGGCCACCTCCTGTTTTTAAAGGCACAGTTTTCAGAACAGAGCCATTTTATCGTCCAATATAGGTGCCAGCACAGTGGAGAGTCACTCCCAGGAGAGAGGATCTCAGGAGATGCCATGATACATATGAAAAGTAGTAATAAAACTTTGTGTAACAGTAGCATAATTTCATGAGAAGTGTAAACACTTGCCATAGCAGCTATAACTCTCTGAGGATTAAAACCAGCTTTGGGCAGAGTCCCCAGTATTTTCTGTTCAGATGTAAAAAAAATTAAATTTTTTAATATCTTTTGAACTTCTAGGTACAAGTGCCCAGAGAGAAGTTTTGACTTCAAGAAACTGTTTCCGGTTGACATAAAGACACTATCATACTGCCAAAGATGACTTTAAACTAAATCCCCTGAATGACTTGGCACTTACTGCTACAGCTTGAACATCTTGGTTCACATGCAATGTAATTAAAACTCCTAATTTACTTGCACTTGAATTTGATAAGGACTTTGGTACCAGGTTGCTCATCTCTGTTTAATGACTTGTCTATATTGACATGTAGGATGGTTTAAATTAAGGATTAAGCCAAATGAAAGCGGTTCCTTTTCCACTCATAATTCTACAGCACCATGCCCTAAAGAAAAAAGAATAAAAGGAGCAACCTCACAAAATAAGTGGGAGTTGAGGAGGCTTATTTTTTGATATTACTTCATAGTTGATATAGTCTTTTTAGGTCAGACTTTGTTTTTTTCTGTATGTTTGACTTCCACACATAGAAAAGGGACTTGATATTAGTGTAAGGTATATTAGGACAGGGAACCATTTCTATTCATTCTTTTCTCTTTTGACACAACTGCCTCAACATGTTTTGTTATGTGGTAAGTCATGACCCGGCACCACTGATTAAAGCACAGTGACATTAGCTGGTGTCTTCCATGTTTGTTTGATTTTTGCACAAAGTTAAATATTTTTAGTTTACATGGTGGCATGAAAGCACAAGGACATAAAAGGGAAAAAACTATGGTTGCTAGCCAGCAAAAGCACTTAGAAAACTGGGGAGATTTTAAATGCTTATAAGGAACTGCAACTCCATACAAATACTGGTGGGATATAAGTTTGATTCAGTCTAAAACAGCATAGGAAGGTTCCTTCGTTAGGAACAACAAAAACTTCTTTTTCTTTTAACTACTGCTGAGGCAGTTAAGAACCCCGTATGCTTTTTATACCCCTCAGGGTGCCTGTGTTTTATTGATGGAGTGGACTCTTCTCTAACCCCACCATACACTGTGGCTAACATCAGGCTGGCCTGGAGCTCTGAATCAGCATGCCTGACTTTAAACACAAGCAGCAATGCTGCAGCTTGCTGCAGACTATGACATTTACTCACATTATTATCACCAGCCAGAGAGGGTCACAGGAGGGAGAAACTGCTCTTTCTTTCGACTGCAGGGAGGGGGGGGCACTGTGCCCCCTGAGGCAGATGTTGCCTCTGTAATGGATGCCAGCTGACCAGGGCTGCTCTGTGATATTCTCCAGTCACTGAGCACCTACAGCTTTGATTTTGTGTGCATAGGGTTGGTGTGTTGGGGTCTATGATCCTGAAGCAGCAGTTGTGGGCTGAAGTAAGCTGATGCTTGGAAAAGAACCTCTGCAAGGCGGCTCCACTTCCTCTCTCTCATCAATATTTACAAGCCTCTGTTTCATCTTCAGGGGGGTTTTAAATGTTTTTCATGTATTTCCTTCTGCAGACTGCAATTAATTGAAATGCTTCAAGGAAAGTGATTTCTTTCATAAAGTCACTAGGATGTCTCGAAATGTCAGAGTTTTGCTCTGAGTGAGGACAGTTGGCAACATCTGATGGGGCCATGGTCACGCCATGTTGAGGTCTCGATAAGCCCCACAGATCATCACATACAGGGATTTTCAGGCTTCACGCTGAATGCAAGTGCTTAAACACTGAGATTTTCTCTCTCTCTGTCCTACACACACATATGAGCACATTCATTATTCGTATCAGCAGAGCTGGGATTTGGGGAGCTGAGGAAAGTGAGACTGAGGAGTTAAATTCTAACAGGGATTGCAGGGCCTCAGCTGGAGAATCTCCACAAGCTTGGAGCAATCAAATGCAGCTGAGGCCAATTTAAAACAAAACAACAACAACAAAAAAAAATCTGCCTGTTCTCAGGGCAGGGCTAAATGGGGATTTGCAGAGCTGTTCTCAGAACAATAGGTCTAACTGTATAAAGGGCATGATTGGAACTTACCCCTTTTTAAGCACGTTAAGATAGGTGGAGAGTAGGATGTCTACCTGTGCAAGTGTGTGTGAGTAAGAAACCCAGAAATAAACATGTAACATTAGAGGAGTTTTTCATTGTTTAATCAGAGTACCATCTGAGACTTCTTACAGCGGTTATTTCCTGACCTGCCATAAAACCTGAAGGATGGGGGAAAAAAAAAACATCTGTCCTTTTTTTTTTCAAAATCTGAAGTTTCTCTGACCAATGAAAGCCCTCTTGTTTTATATTATGCTTGTTCAAGATGTTGAAATTCAGATTTATTTTTCTAATTAAATTTCCTGTAAAATTTTGCAAGTAACTCAGAACTGCATTCTGTTCTTTTAAACAGTTACTGTATTTAGGATTTGAGCTCTGATAGGTTGATGTGGATACGCATATTTTTTTTCTGTGGAGTACATCTACTAGAACTAGTGTATGGTTAAGTACCTTTTAATCCTCAATGCTATACTTATTTAAAATTTGCCATTTCTGCTTGCACTAATGTCAATAGACTGATTTGTTAGATTTATGCAGAGTGTGCAGTAAATCTTAACACTAAATTTTAACTGGTTCTTTCAGCAGTTTGAAAAAAAAATTTTGACATTTTGGAGGGGGGGAGGGACCCAGGATTTTTACATTTGTTTCACCTTTTCTCTCTTCCAGGTAGGATAAGATAAGTCTCAAGTGATTATATTACCAATTGTATCACACTATCTTAAAATTCCCTGCTTATATCTGGTGTCACTGTAGAAGAGAATTCAAATTCGAATATCATGGTAGTTGTACTTAACAGAAATCTGCAATCTGCATTCTACCTTTTTCTTTTTTTTTTTTTTTTTTTTTTTAAGGAAAACCTCATGCTATAGTCATTCAAAGCTTTCTGAAGCTTTGTTTTTTTCCTTAGAAGATATCCTAGATTTTATTCTTTAATGTCGTTCCTGATTTATTGAATGTCCATGTTTCCCTGGATAGTACCATCTTTTGAGTTATACATCATCAGAGTGACTCATTCTGATGATGTATTGCATTAATACATCATCAAAGCGCCTTGCTCTGCTGTTGCACTAATGATATGTTAGTATAATACATCATCAGAGTGAACTGCACTGATGATGTATTACTTAGATGGTGATGGCATTCTGTGAAGAAAAGGTTGAGGAGCAGGTTCAATACAGCCACAGGAGAAAAATTAGTCAATGCAGAGTATAACTGTTTCTCTGGTAGTGATGCTGATGCTAAATTAGCACCATAGCCCCTGATCTGTACCCTTGCAGAAATACCGAGACATGCATTATCCCCGAAAGAGGAATGAATTCAGAGCACTCAGCTAAAGGATTTTACAGAAAAGAGGAGAGGTGTAACTATACATATCACTGGAAAGCTAAAGGTTATACATATAGCTATAATTACTGGCTACTGAGAGATCCAATGAATCAAACAGGGCCAAAACAGGACCAAAGTCTACATATGTTCAGAAGCTACCTCTCTGTTGGAAAACATGACACACAGGAAGACAGAGATATAAGGGCTATAAATATGCTGTCTGAATTAAAATAGCTGCTGTTTAGGAACCTCTATCAGGAATATTAAAATATTCTGAGGCATCTAGGTAGGCTATGCCATAGTATCTTTTTTAAAATTTTTAATTATGTACTTGTTTTAGTCATGCCATGTCAGAATAACAGGCAGAACATGTCACTGCCTCAGTGCTGTGTACTCTCTCTTGAGCTCCATGTGCACTCAGTAATAGACAAAATTTCCAAGTTTGGTGTGCACAGTTGGTATACATATAAATTAAAAGGGGTCAAAACTTTTGGTCTTCAAATTACTTAAAATTGTCTTTGTCAGAGACTAGAAGGAGAAAATTGTGAATGTTTATGTATGGTTGAAAATACTCTTGCAAAGTTGGACTGTATTATGCTGGTATCTTTCTAAAAGTGACATTTTATATAAATCACACTTAATTTTTTTTTTTTACATGTACATATCTATCTGTTCAGATTTTTTTTTTTTTTAATACAAAATTACATGTTCTCCTTATTCTTTTTGTTTAATTGGGAATAATGAGTTACTGGCTTTCTCACCGCTGGAGTTGTCCAACTTCAGAGAGGGCAGTTCCTTTTTTCCTAATTCTGATAGCGTTAGAAGGTGTTGGAGCAGCTACTTTCTGACTTCACTTTCCAGACAGGTGGAGGTAAAAACAGTGTTAAAATGAAAGCGGCCAAGGTTGTAGAAAACAGGTAGAAGAGATTATACCTGGATGTATTTATTTAATACAAGGGTCAGGCTGTGACATACTTTTCTGAATGAGAACAAAGGATAATACCGGTACAAAAAGGGTTGTGGCATTGTCGTATGAGGAGCGGCTGAGGGAACTGGGGTTGTTCAGTCTGGAGAAGAGGAGGCTGAGGGGAGACCTCATCACCCTCTACAACTACCTGAAAGGAGGTTGCAGAGAGCTGGGGATGAGTCTCTTTAACCAAGTAATAAGCGATAGGACAAGAGGGAATGGCCTCAAATTGCGCCAGGGAAGGTTTAGACTGGGTATTAGGAAGCATTTCTTTACAGAACGGGTTGTTAGGCGTTGGAATGGGCTGCCCAGGGAGGTGGTGGAGTCCCCATCCCTGGAGGTGTTTAAGAGTTGGGTTGACATAGCGCTGAGGGATATGGTGTAGCTGGGAACAGTCAGTGTTAGGTTAATGGTTGGACTGGATGATCTTCAAGGTCCTTTCCAACCTAGATGATTCTGTGATTCTGTGATTGTGTTCACATCCCTGCAGACCTTGCTTTCCCATTTTCTCCCTCATTCTGCTAACTCCTAATTTCCTCTTTCCTTTTTTTTCATCTTCCTTCATTTCTTTTCAGCTGCTTTGCAGTAGTGCCACCCGGGCTTTGTGCCCCACCATTCCCTGTGCACTGTTTTCCACCCAGAGCAGAGCCTGTGTGGGCCTTTCTCTGTGATGTGAGGGAGCATGCAGGGCCCATAGGACCCTCTGCCTTCATGGGAGAGTCTGTTCACAGCCTGGTGCTACTCTCCTTGCCCCAGAAATGTACTTTGACTGGGCTGGCAACATGTTCAGCTCCCAGGCTGGGTAACTTTTAGCTCTGAAACTGTGGGAGAAATTTCCTTTGTAATCATGGATTCCCCTCTGTCATCATACAGGTGATTCCCACACTCACCATCACCCTCATAGTCTCCTTCTTTATGCCAGACGAAAAAGAAATAAAGTGACTAGCACTGCTTTTGTCTATCCAGACAGCTTTGAAGAGTGGTAAATCAGTGAGGGTGGGCAAGCATTCCACTGAGGTGCACAGCAGTGTGCCACACCTCCTGACAGAGTGAAGGCGAACACTCTTGCCTGTCTCAGCAGTGTCCTTACAAAACTCTTTGAGGACTCCTATTCTTGTCTGGTTCACATTGTGTAACATAGGCTTCCAAACCAGCTCTTCTTTCTTCCATTTCTCTCCTGATCATGTCTTCCACAACTTGAAGACAGACAGGGCAAGACTGGCCTAAGATACACTTTTGTTCTCTCTCTCTTTTTTCCTTTTATTCTCCTTTTCCTTTCCTTCTATCTGTTTCCTGCTTCTGCTCCAGCTCTTTCTTTGTATAGATGATTGCTTTAAACTTGAATTATGTGGTCAAGATACACTTTAGATATGAGTTAGCTTTTAAAATAAACCATATTGTACCAGCTCTTAAAAAGCCACAATACTTTCTGGCAATATTCACAAGATATTTATCAATGCAGCAAGTCGTTGTTTCTCATTACTTTCAAATATTGCTAGGCTCTGCTCTCAGGGACTGAAACCACTGTTTCAAGCTTTTATTTGGAAATGAATGTATCAGAGCTACTCAATATTTCTGTCACTACTGCAGGTATTTTCAGAACAGCTCTCTGTTCTGATCCTTTACAGTCTCTTCATAAGAAACAGAACAATAGAAAAGATTTTTTAAAAAAATCAGGAAATTAATGAACTTATTTTGTGTCCACAGATTTCTAATGTTACTGTTAGACAAAAGAAATCTGATAGTGTTCCATAAAATGCAGCAGAAACAGCTGAAATATTTTTAAAATTATGTTTTCAGTAATATTTTCAGCATTCAGATTTACTATCTGATTTGTCATATTCCATTTGTGGAGTTGCACTAAAGTCAGATGATATTGCAAACACTGAGGCTTATTTAAGAAAACTGCAGACGCCATGAAAAGTAATGAAGTTCCCACTAAATATGTATAAAATATTACAAACCTTTTTCCTGAACCTGTTTGCTTGACTTCTATATCCTAATTAGTGGTAATGACTTTTAATAATATAAGAACTAGAACATGCCCTTTGGGTCTGGACAAACTAAGCCTTAGTTTTTAATGTGACTCATACATATGTGTTTTGTATCTTCTAAGACTATTCCATAACACAGGACAAAATAAGATGTTCTAATTTTTTATAAATAAAGCTTGCTTTCTTTAAGACAGAAACTGCCAATTGCAGAAATACACACGTTCATAATTTATAAACAATAAACACTCCTTCTGGGAGGCTGACATGTAGTTCCTTTTCTGCTCAAGGTCTAAACTGTGAATGAGAAATGATGTGAAAGTTATGGATGGTATGGCTAAGGGACCTGGCAGGGTTTGAAGTGATATTAGTGCCAATCCAAATCCATGTTAGAGTCCATTAGTATAGGCCAGTTCAAAGACATAATACAACTTACTGGAAGTGACTATATCAATGAAATGTAAAGTGAAATATATAGTAGTCTTATTGCCATGTGGTAATGAGAGAACATCATCTGAGGCTTTTCTCATTCCTGCCTTTAATATCATTATGCAGAAGCAGATAAGTAGTTACTTGTGCATCTGGATTTCAAATGGTTCAAACTTCAGTTAGCTTTGTGTTTATAAGGGCAAAGTTGCATAAAATTAGCCTTTTGGGGGAAAATGGGGGAGGGGAGGGGGAGGGGATGGTTAGGCATCAGACATGCCATATCTGGCGAACTTTGAACCTGCAACTGGCCCTTCTGAAGCAGTTTGATTTCCTTCTCCAGCCTCCTCTGCCCTGGCTTGCTTGCAGCTGTATCTTGAGATTGCCTCTAGTGTTGTCTCCTTCCTCTCCTGCTTTCCCTGCTAGCACAAAGGGGATACCATATTTGAAATTGGTACCCCGATCTGCCTTATATTGTGGGGACATCATGCTCAGGCTTTTTATGTGAGTAGCGGGCTGGTTTTCCTGTGCTAGGAATCCAGGACTTTTTTCTTTCCACTCTTTGGGGGTTGGGGAGATGCTAACCATTCAGGCTTTTCTACTTGGCTTTATCCGTGTAGAAAGTAGTCAGATTTGTGGGGGGAGGACTTTCTTTTAAAAATGTTTATACTTCTATCAAGTGGTCAGCACGTCACACTGCTCTCATAGCCTTCCTGGACGTGAACGCTTGCAAAGCTGTGCTGTTAGGGGTCTGCTGTAACAAGAAACGATGTTCTCAAATTCTTCTGAGATGGTTGGGTTTACGTAGGCTTTAGCATTTTCTTGCCTACTCTGAGAGTTTTCCTGGGTGTATTTCCTATAGCCTATTGCTACACTCTAGCGATATATTTGCTTGACTTGGTTTTCTGACACTGCACAAAACATCTTCATCTCCTCAGGGAGAGTATGTACAGTTTACTGAAGTTCATATATTTAATTATTTTTAAGTGTTGACTTTAAGTGAATTAAGAATCTGAACATTATTGTTCATTTGCAGTTTACCATCTCTATGCAGAATGAGTATATCTTTCAGATGCAGTGTCTGCTGCTTTCCCACTTCTGTAACCTAATCTCCTCTTCCTGTTTAATTTATATACTGGAATTGTAATTCTCCATTGATTTAAAATCAAAAAGCCCATTGATTTTTGTCATTTCTCTGTTTCAGAAATGGTTTGTTACATTGACTAAAGGCCTGAGTTGAAGCTTGCTGAAGTCAGTGGAAGTCTTTCACCTGACTCTCAGCAAGCACTGGATCAAATTCTAAAATGCAATGCTTTCTACTAAAAACACAACAGCAAAACTTTTTCAGATCATCAGTAGAACAGTGTTGTAGGGAGAAGACCAAATTCATGTGTACACATGCATTTGCCCTCAGAAATGTTCCCCTAGAATTGCAGACAGCAGTATAATAAATCAATTATCTGATTAAAACCAAAATAATTAATATGCAATTTTGACAGATGTCAGGTCCATTAATATGTAAATATTCATAAACCACCTGACAAATTGCACATATGCAAGAAGAAATCTTTAAATATGAACATCCCACTGTGTTTGCTAAACATAAGGGCAGGATGTTTCTAATTTGGTTGGGGAAAATAGCAACATGTATTTCAAAATAATTTTGGTTTTGTTTATCAGATACACATTCCCAAGAGTGAACAATGAGCTGTGATGTGTATAAATAAATAAAGTCTTTATGTATCTCTGCAATCCAAAATTTAAAATGTTTACTTAAAATTGGCAGAACTAATATAAATCCGAGAGTCATTCAAGTTATGATAACATAAAAAAGTATATACTTGTTCAGTTAAGAAGCTGCAGTTGTTCACGAAGCTAACTAGTTTCACTAGTTAATTACTCATTAGTTAGCAACCTGGGTTAATTGGTATTCCCCCATCAATCATTAATTTTTTCATTCACTGATCACTTTGTTCAATTGATAATTCATTGCATATTAACGACCCATAACCAGATTTACACATTAACTGCTTTTAAGGTAACCTACACAAAGAAATTTTCTGAGTTACTTATTAGTTAATTCCCTTGATAATTATTCACTAGCTCAATTATTTTCTACTTTACAATCATTATCTAATCTTCAGTTAATAATTGTATAAACTCTTTTCTCTGTTAATTTTTAACTCGACATCCCTTATTAACCATTAAATAACCCTATAACTAGCATATCTGTTCCAAACCTCCGTTTACTTATGTCTGGGCTAGTCTCATTGCCATGTAGTAGTAAATTAACCCTGCATTTGACAACTCTGCTTAATGTAACAGGCCAATGTCTGAGCTGGACTAAATTATGTCTTCTTTACTAATGACTATCCTGCTGTCAGAATGAAAGAGCTACTTAAGAATGAGTAATATTCTGTTTTCAGACAAAACATGGACATAGTGATTTCTATGACACTTCTTGTCTCTTCTTTTCAAGATGTCTAAGACTGAAGTTTTCCCCCAGCTTTGCCATAGTTGCAAAGGAGACTTCAGACCTGTGGCTATTAAGTCCAATAGCAGGAATTTTTTTTCAGTCAGAGATAAATTGCTTAAGAAAGTGTGGCAAGACGGATGAATAGGATGAGCATTGTGAAATCTCCAGGGCAAAAAGAGCTTAATGACAACTCTTCTGTAGACACTTTTTTCAACATGGCAGAGAAGGGTAACTCTCATGAGTAATTAAATCCCTTTTTCTCCTAATTTAACAAATTCTGTGATTGTTTGGCTGGAGACCAAATCCTGCTTGGAGATGTACTGGTGATGATTTCTTCATCTGCACACTATGGATCTCACATAAACAGATATAACTAGAACTGGTTAGTTTCCCTATTAAAACATTTCTCTAAGAATACAGAATCTTTTCTAAGAAAGTAGCTATAAAAATGTAGTTTTTACACTGTAGAAGATATAGGCCATAGTAAAAAGTAGTACAAATGCCCATAGAGAGAAGATAAATGCTAGGTACCTGTGAGGTACCTAATCTTGTGAAGCAATCAGTTGGATTGGTGTAATATAAAATGTTTTGTTGTTTTTCTTTAATAATTTTCCACTCCATAAACACTTTCCCCATGTTTTCTTCTAATTTCTTGTAGAAAACAATGTTGCAATTACATTTTCTGTACAGGGATAGATTCTGTGAAGGGTTGAATGTTTTTCATCTAACTCTACGCATAGATTCAGACTGTTACTGACAATATAGCTTAAATGTTTCCAGATATTAATATGTTATTTTGAAATCTATTATTTAACATTTTATTTGAGACCTTTTAATCAAGCTTTTGAAAACTGTAAGTTATTCCATGTAGTGTAAGTAGAGGTTTAGCTAAGAAGAAAGCAAGCAGAAAATAAGTCTGACATCTTCCAATACCACATTTGGGTTGCATAATCTGTCTCACTGACAAAATTGATGCATTTTGAATTTTCTTTTGGAGAGGTGGGCATTTGAAAATAAAAGTTAAGAAGTTGACTTCTTAACAGTGACATTGCAGAGTCACTGAGGTTTCAAAACACTGGCATTTTTATTAATTTTTTTCTTTGATTTATTTTTTTTTTTACCAAAAGAATGTATTTCAAATGAGCTAAACATGATTTCCTAAAATAAAAAGAAAATTACTGTTTTCAGAGTTGGTGACTGAATGAGAAGACAGAATGCAGCAGAGAATAAATTGAAGCATATTATGTGTTAAACACAGTTGCTTGAAAATTTATTTTGTAAATTTTTTCAGTATTTTCATATTACGTCTGCTGAATTTTTGCAGAAAAATGGAAGAAATTCTATTGGTTGTCAGCAATTTAATCTATTTATACATATATTTATATATAAGTTAAAAATGTATTTTAAAAAGTGCATATCTATATATTAGCGAGGGTGAAATACCTTGTTTCAGTCAGTAATATTACAGCTGGAAAAAGAAATGAAAAGGTAAGTGTCAGACATAATATATCTCAGTTAACAAAAAAAGAAAAGGAAACACTAGGTATATAAGATCATTTTCTAGAGGACCAAACTGTTTTGTTAAAAGGAAAGTACACTCCAAGTTAGAGGTGTTGTTTTATTAATATCAATTTGCTGAGCTTCTATACACAGAGACTAAAAATGTTTTCTTAATATGCATGGCTGAATCTCTGGTCTTTGATTGAGAATAAGTGCGTGACTAATTTGTATAGCAAAGGGGCGACAGCAGATAGCAATTTCCTTGCCCTTTAAATTTTCTGTATGAGAGTTCAGAGTGGGTGTCTGGATAAATGAGAAAGGGAATCGTTAGCAGTTCTCAACACAGAAATGATTTAAGACTTTTTGCGTAAAGAGTTGGGGCAATGGTGTCTGTTTGCTTCAGTTGAGTTAAATAAGATAATTATATTGTACTTTATTTACTTTTGATTATTAAAACCTTTTCCTAAATTATCCAGGGAAAGTTTTTCAAAAGGGGCTAAGTGATTGAGCATAAAGTACTCCAGGATAATCTAAATACTTAAAAAAAATTCTGCTGTGACTTTTATGACTTATAAAGCACTATTTTGCAGTGTCTTAAGGTGCTAAAAGTTGTGTTATATAGCAATTTGACAGTCTTATCTGGTGCTGGCCTTTCATTCCATAACAACTGGCTGATCTAAATGTAGCATGGTATATACCTTCAACATCCAGCAACAGTCCCATCCATATCATCTGGGTGTTTGTTACATAGATCTTTTAAATGTTCAGAAGAGAAATCCCCATATGTCTACATGTTAACTATGACTTCACCTCAGCATCAGATCTCTCTCGGCAGTGAAGAAAGACTGTTGCAGAAGCTCTAAAATCATGCATGTGATTAAGTGCAGATCTAATGACTATGCAAGAAATTACTTTCATGGGCTTAAAGACACTTCTTTTTGAAGGTAAAACAAACCATGAAATTAGATGACAACAAGGTTGAGATTTATACATTAAATCCCTTCCAAGCAAAGCTCTGGATGATTTACAATCAGAAGAAAACTGTCTTAAGATAGTCAATATGACTAGCAGAATATTAAAAAAAAATCATGAGAGATTAAGGACCTAGCATAAAAGGGAAAAGAAACCACCCTAAACAAGTCAGAAGCTAATGAAATTACTTCTGAAATACAGCCTTCGGTTATGAAGATAAATCCATAAACAACCCCTACTGGCAAAAAGGAGCTATTTAAACATTTTTGTAAAGGGGAATAAAACCAGGGAAAGTGAATAAACAGCTGAAAATCCGAAGAGGTAGGTGAATTCCATCTGTGGCCAAATATATCAAAGGGCAAACTAAAAACAAGTTGCTAAAATTAAAACTAGTTTGGTAGGTACATAGTCAGTACTTTGTTGAATTTGTTCTTTTGTTATTTGCAAGTCGTCTGCAAGCAGTTCCTCCAATCTTTTACCATGCAATTTTTTTAAAGCAGAGTTTTGATTTTCTAGTGAACCCAGCTTTTCTTACAAACTCTTGGTTCAAATTTTTGTCATACATTTTTGATGTTTTCAAGTTGTCTGACTCCATGGAAAAAGCTTAACACTTGGACAAGACTGTACTGGATCTGCACCTGTCGTGAAAGAAAATGCTATGAAACTTTGTTCAAGGGGAATAGGAGAAATTAATTATCCAGATAAGCATTTCTTGTTACTAGCTGGTATTTCAGGACCAACTTGCTCTTTCTACTGCTTCTTTACAACTCAAACTTATCTGTTACTATTTCAGTTTCTTTACTCTGGTAATGAATCTCCCCATGCCATCCTAAAATGTCGTGCTTTGTACTAAGCTATGGCATTTCCAGGCAAATGAATCTCATCATAGCTTTGATGGCGTAGACTGAGTGTCCATAGTGTGTTATTCTTTCTTTACAGATTCTTTTCCCTTACATGATGTAAGGCATAAAACAGTTTTCCCAATATATATTAGAAAATATAGCGTTAATGTATTGTTCTTGCTCTCCAAGTTCAAGGAGATGGACAAAGTGGCATTTCAGTATTGTCACAGACAAGGATTATAGCTAAAATGAGGAACTAGGACTATCTAAATTCGTGTTACTCACACCTTTCTAAGTTATGTTTGTTTCTGATAACAGGTTTGTCTAGGATGTTATTGCACTAGATTATGGAATGTATATAACCATCTGTGGTTAAAATATCTAGTAATACTTTCAGTTCTTCATTTTAGTGTTATTTGCTAGGCTTTATATGCAGTTTAGGAATCAATAATTTGTTTATCTCACTATTTATTGCTTCATTTAATAGTTGACAAAAGATATATCATATCAGCCAAGTCCAAGTGAAATAATTTTTAATAATTATTAATTATATATCTAATTATGATATATATTATTTATGTGTCTTACATACAGATTTCTGTTGGCTATACATTGAAGCAGGCTCAGAATTACACTTTTTTCTTCATATGTGGTCTGTCTAAACTCTTATAGCTACAATGGAATAAAGAGGACTAAACTTTGGTGTAACTGATGACATATTTCCTTGTTAATTAGCTGCATTTGGAATAGAGGACTTTTATGAAACTGAATACATATACCTGCTGATAGCAAGACTGAAAGTATTCAGCTTCTAAACTGTATCACTTCAGTAAGAGTAAGAGAGGTAGGGGCCGATTAAGCTAGAAAGTTTTTGTATATCAAGTCATGGTCAGATAGGTAAAACAAAATTCCCAGCACCAGCAGCTAGACATGAAAGTCTGAAAGAAAAGCCATTGGATATTATTATTCTGACTGAAGTTTGTTACAAACCAAAGTGTAGAAAAATATATTTTTGTATTAAGTGGAATTGTTTTGATAATTAGGCCATTATTTACTTTTCTTTTGGGGCATGTTTGAGAAAACTGATTAGACAAACACTGTTGATGATTGTTTAAAGATTTTTAAATGGTTTGTCAAAACTAAATATACAGATTGGTCTGTAAGTTGCATTTATTAAAGACTGCTAACACTACATTTTGTTATTATGAGATATGGAAGTAGAAGAGAGAGTATTTTCCACTTTGGATTGCAAGTCTGAGAGCCAGACCTGAGTTTAAAGACGTTAGTTAATCCAGTTGTAAATGGGTATCTGATCTTCTGAGTTTAGGAGTTCCAGGTAGACAGATACTATTCATTCTTGATACACTATTCCTTCATGTACCTTTAGGTACAATGACCAATGTTATTTTTAATAAGATCAAAGCAATACCAAAATGGCTGGATAGCATGAAATTATATACATTTCCCAAATATTTCCCCCAAAAATATTTTCTTGGGGGGAAAAAAAACATGTTCACTGAAATTAAACTATTTTTTCATTTTATTCTTGGTAAGGTAGAACTCTGATTTACTACTTTAAAGAAGTGACAGTTTTACAGATGCAACTAGTAAAAATAACCAAACTAAAATTGTACTTGTTTTTTGTTTTTTGGGTTTTTTTCTTACAATATAAAAATTTTTGAATAGTTTTATTAAAATTAAAGGATTTTAAAAATATAAACTGGAGTCATAATTTTCAATATTCTTCTCACATACTTTACTCCAACTTTTTTTTTCCTTTTTAGGGAAAAAAAATCTGTCTAACCTGAAACAGATCGTTTTGTCTGTACAGGATCTTGTGTAGATTTGATTAACACTACACTGTCAAGTCTTCAGGGTCAGGGCAGATTGTATTAGAAGCATGACAAGTAGTTAATGAATTTGCATTGACTAATCCATACAAAGCTAAAGATTTTTCTGTCAGCATTAATGTCCAAAAAGAGTAGGACACACTATTTGATACATTATCTTACACTGAATCATACTGTTATTGGACATAAGATTAAGGAACTATGGTATTTTGTCTCCTTCCATAGATATACAACTGTTTTTTGCTATGACACTGATGTATAGTCATTGCATTAAGAATTCATTTAATCATCAGTAATGTCCTGTTGTAATTCCTCTGTATATGATATGTGTACTTGCAGTAACTGGATAAGTACCAAGTCTTACAAACATTCACTTTATAATAGCTCCGCTGTGTAGCTATTCAGAATGCAGCATGGAGTCAGACGTATGTTCCAAATTTTGATCTATGCCTTCAGTTTGAACTGAACTGTCAGAAGACCTGGTGATGAAACATATTTTAAGCTTTCAGATGCTGTCTAGATATATTGTGATCAAAAGAGTTGCTGTTTTTTAAAAATTTAGTGGCCTAAGTGAAATGAATACTTGGTGATCCTGTGATATTTTCAGGAGGCAAATAATTGCTGGAATGCTTTTTCCAGGGAAATTAGACATGCTGGTCTTGTCAAAATGGTAAGAAGAGATAGGGTAAACCCTTGGTTCTGAAGAAGAAAAAGGGATTAAGAAAGATGTTTTATCAAATTTTGAATAACATTTCAGAGACTATGCAAAATAAGCAAGTGACGTGTAGCATCTTTCTCATAAGGGGTGTCCATTTAAATGCCAATAAAGAAATTACCGTCCACAATAACAGCAATAAATGCATGAAGGGAGCACAAGGGGGGAGAAATAAAGCAAGTTATTCTTTTTGAACAGGTTTTTTTTTTTAATTTTTAAAAGGTGAATGTTTTGTTTAAGACTAAACCACATAAATGGCTGACAAACTGAGGCACTCATCAGGTCTAATGCTGCACCTTTATTGCCATTTGTGCTAGTTATAAGAGGACAGTGAAAAAAAAATCATTAATTTTTATTAAATATGGTTATTTTAAAAAAAAAGTTATGCAAATTCTTAGTTGACATCTTCAGTAGATCCTGTTGTCCGTGTCATACATAGGAATGTCTATGTAAACAAAGCAAAATTCCCAAACAATGAAACAAAGTGATTATTGTGTTCAAAATATGTTCAAATTAAATATCAAGGCAAAATATATTTCTTAACAAGGAAACAGGTGATTTGGTTGGTTTTTTGGTTAAATTTAGAAGGTAATATTTTGATCATTCTTTAAAAATATTTCTTATGGAAAAACATAAATGATATAGATTACAAGATATCTTAACATTCAGAATCAAGTCTTTGGGTTTATGATAGTTAAATGAAAAAGGTAGTTCAGTTCTCAGTAATGGTCAAAAAGAATAGAATATTAGGATTTACTAGGGGAAGATTATAAAGCAAATTGGGAAATTATAATCCTGCTGTACAAATCCAAGGTGTGCCTGCATTTTTAGCACTGTGTCCAGTGCTGATTCTTCCAATTTAAAGAAGATGAAGTGGAATTAGAGAAACTTCAGGAAAAAAGCCACAGTCAACATGGATGATGTAAGGGATTTCCATGTGAGCTAAAAATTTCCATGTGAGCTGAAAACTAAACTGAGTGGGAATTTTCAATCTGGAATGAAAGAAATGAAAAGATGTGCAGAGAGAATATGAAAAAAGCTTGTCAAATTGTTCAAGACATAGAAAGATGAGTAATTATTCACTCTCCCTTCCAATATGAAACCAAAGTTGCATCAAGTGAAAGTAATGGGTACGAACAAAAATTGTTTCTTTTCACAAACCAAACTTAAACTGTGGAACTTCTTTGCCACGGGACATTGTGACTACTTAAACTACATATGGCTTTTAAAAACTACCTGATAGCAAGAAATAAAAGTTCTTAAGTGCTATGAAGTCCAAAGATTATGCCTCTAGCTCAGGAATTTGTTGGAGCTTGGATGAATGTGAAGGAAAGATGTTTATGTGCTTTGCGCTATTTTGTGAGAACAGGTAGTAGATGGAAGTTATTTGATTCTGAGTCCAGTTCTCTCCCTCTGACATCTAAAAGAGTAAGTTCAGATCTTATGAAAGAATATCTGTAATTAAGTCCTCTTGTTTTTCCCTTTTAGGAGATAGCTACATCTTTTAGTTCAACTAGTTAAGTTGCTTTTTGGGAAATGTTTTGTTTACTGAGGCCTGAGTCTAGTTTACTGCATATATGAAGTCATTGCGCAGGAAATGTCTGGCAACATCTAAAAAGCTTCAGTAGGCTCAGTGATGCTTAAAAGTATCCAGAAGAATAATATGATAATATAAAGGCTAAAAATTATTTCATGAATAATATTCGCCTATAAGATAAGAGCAATGGAAGGTTGTAAATTAATATTTAGGGCACATCATTCAAAAGTGGAGGATGCTAAATGTGATTTACCTTGCTAGTAAAGCTGTTGGCTGTGTGGATTACATTCATCATTATCACTTATTATAGCCATCCCAAGATGAATGTCACAGGCTGACACCAACCATTTGGCTCCTGAGGTGAATATGATTGTATGCTTCTTATAAGTAGTACTCATTCATGTCTCCAGCCTTCTTATTTTTGATCAGCTCCCTGTTCTAAATACCAGTTGCCTACTTCCATACCACATGGTACATCACAGTGCATTTAAATATTGTATTTAAGTGCTTTCACAGCTGCTGCAGCATTTTTATCTCTGTAACTTAGATAAATCAAATGATAACTATTTCTTGAGACAGAACTTCACCACTTCCATTGCTCAAGAGCCTCCTTAGACTCTATTATATCTGTGTGCTCCTCAGTTTCCCATTAGAGACCATGCAATTCATTCATGGCATGTCTCTCTTTATACACTCTAAATGTTAGAGAGTTGGGTTTTTTTGTTTCTCCCAACTGTGTGTATATTTTGTGAAATTATTGTTTGTGCACCTCTTTTGTCCTCTGTTTTGCCTTTGACTTTTTGAGTTTGGTGGGTTTGATATTCAATTAAAATAATATTGTTTGCAAATTGGAAGTGTCACAGTGTAGTGGTTTAAAACTTTTTTAAAATAATTTTACAGGTTAATGCTTGGAGCAAGTGCAAGGAGAATGAACTTTGCCTATGGAATTTAGAAGAGCTATCATTTGGTTTCATTCAGAGATCTTGAGTATTCTTCCTTTGCCAGGATGCCCTTCCTAAAGTTCTGTAACTATTTCTTTGATGAGACCAGAAAAAATTGTGTAAGAAGTGTTGTGCTTCACCAGAGCACTAGAGATAACATTGCTATTTGCATTCTTTTAAGACATATATAAAATTGAGGCAAATGAGGTAATGATAATGGTGCCCCATTAAACTTCTGGGAGCTGTAAGGGGAAGGAACACTCAGAAGTGTAGTGGTGGCAACAGTTTTAAGTGCTTTATTAAGGAAGTGATGCACTACTTAGCTTTGCCATCAGATTCAGAAAGATTTCTGTGTTTAACCCATGAAATACTGTATTTTTTACATAAATCTCTGTTGTAGCTATCTGTGTTTTGAACATATTTGATTTCCAGCTATATAAGAGATGTGGTTGGTGAATAATCACTTAAGTGGGAGATCATATCCATGCCTTAGTCTAGTGTGGTATGACATCCTGCATACTGGCACACAGAGAGAATGAATTCAGAAACATTATATGATTGTGCCCTATTGTGTGCCACACACTGGTACTAGTGATGAAGGCTGTAGTTCCCATGGCCTCACCTATACCCTCCATACCTGCCCTATTAAATGCTCTCTGTAGTTTAAAACATGTTTATTCTGTGTCAGCCAATGTCTGATATGTGGTACAGACTGTTTATGATTTTGTATTAATAAACATGGGAAAAACCTCTCATACAGAAAGCTGTTATCACATGCTTTAAAGACAAATATGTATTCATACTGCTTATACTGTTTGGGTTTTTCTTCCTCTAGTTAATCAAGCAGCAAGAAAACAAGGAAGTCTGGGTTAGATGTCATGAAACTGTAAAAATACAAAAACCTCCTTTGGCAGGTTACTTCCCACTACCAGGTATGGTGCAGTGGAAGGGAAGATTCCAGCTTGCTTAGCTCTTGTCTGCAGCTGCCTTACTGCTCAAGGTGATCAATAGCTGTTTAGCCCCACAGATCGATGGTTATAACACAGTTTGTAAACATAGGGACAGATGATGTGGACATTTTAAGTTCTTATTAGATCTCATTTAAATAGGGCGAGGCAATGCAATTCTACTCAGAAATGCATTTGTTCTCCAGTTTCAGTCATTGCAATCACTTGTTAGTTAGCCCATCAGTATGAGTCATAGTAAAATTGTAGAAATGCAGAATGCAATCAGCTGGGGTTCAGTAAATAAAAAGCCCCACATGTCTTATGGCTTTGCAGGTTGCTTTGCCATTATGAAAAATATCTTTACTAGAAAGGTAGTGTAGTGCTGGAACAGACAACCAACAGAGCTTGGAGAATCTGCTTGAGGTCTTTTAGCAATTGCCTAGACAAAGGTACAGCTGACCTAATCTACTACTTGCAGTAGTCTGCTTTGCAAAGAAGTATAGAAAGTTCTTGTAATGGAAGCAGTAGGGTTCATCAACACCAAAATTTTAGAAACCTCCCCAAAATCTTATGTTGCTGGTCTGTCTTACTAGCTGCACGCTGTGGCAGATTAGTGCTATAGAGGTTTAGGTCTGTTGTATGGTGAAGGAAACTACAAACTTGTCATAATGCATAATGAATTACAAAATGATTCATTACTGCAGAGTTACTCTGTGTTGTAGAGTTCTCATGAAGCTGTGAGCTTGCATAGTAGGCCTCTGGGGGTTTTTGAAGAAGTGTGCATTTGGCAACAAGGATGATGTGTGAGAAGAGGTATGCAGGAAGAAGTTACAAGGTCCTTTAAAAGGTAATGGACGTTTCCTTTCTGTTTTCAAGCTTATATCAAATAAATATTCTCATCTTGTTAAAGAATAACTGATACTGTCTTGGCTGGTACAATACTCATCTTTTAAAACTTTTACATTATAAGTACCTGTGCACTTGTGTAAGTGCAGGCATGCACACACACATGTGTTAAATGTACTGGAACATTTTCTGTCAAGATTCCCACCAGAAGAAAGCATTAGAGCTACCACTGAATGCGAGTCTGGTCTGGATAACCTCCAAAGATCTAAAATCAGTCTCTGTGTCACTCTTCAGGAAGAGCTGAATTCTGTCAGACTAGAGTTGATTTAAGACTGTTTTAAGGTCAGAGTCAGGCAATTCTATAGGCATTTTGAACCATTCAAACACATTAACAAGCAACAGTTTACACACTAACAATTCTTGTCTTTCCTAGGGATTTATTTAGCTAATGGGTCTCCACACTTGCAACCAAGTGGCATTGATGAAGCAAGTATGTGGCTGTCTACATTTTTGAGACTTTAAAGTTATGTAAGGACTTCAGAGTAGGCACTACTCTTTATGTTTACATGGTCCATGATTAGTGTCTCCCAGCACTGTTATTTTGCAAATGAAAGAATCCTGCATTTACACATGTACAGAATTTTTGCAACACAACCTCTGTAATGCTGTGACTAAGTATCCAGAAAAAAAAAAAAAAAAAAGAATTACATCTTCATGGTATGACCATAAAGCTACTGAGGATCAAATTCCAGAAATTTTCTTGATGCAAATGGGTATAGTGATGAATAATTCATATATATATATTTATTTAAAATTATGGGTTGCCAGACTGTTTTCATAGTTCAGTGAAGCTCTTATTTTACAAATATATAGCATCATTGTCGGTAGTAGTTCGTTAATAACATCAAAGAGTTGGCTTAAACTCTTCTTAGTCAGAAGGATTTTAAAAAAAAAAGGTCTTTTTTTTTTTTGTATTTCACTTTGCTTCTAAGGAGTTTTATTTCTAGTATTTATATAATGACTTACTGAGGATCTTTGAATCTACTATACATTCACTAGCTGTGGTATACAGTGTAGCATGGCAGAGAGAATGCATACAAAGATATTGGTAGAAAATAATTACGTGGATTTCACCACTTGACATCAAACTGTAATGAATCTAGCAAAAACTCCATTGTAGATCTTACTAGATTTTAGATACATCATGGCTTATATTCAAGAGAATACAAGAGGATTTCATAACAATGTTGTAAGAGGAAGCTGTGTTATTAGAAGGACAAGGAATTTTAAAGTGAATATTTATTTGTGTGGACTTGCAGCATTATTTTAATGTTTTAAACTATGGGGTTTTTTTCAGAGATAACTGATTGTGCTTGCTTACACTATGTTTTAATTGTGTGCCCTTTCCTTTCCTTGCACACTGTGGAAAATATGGTATTGCTAATCTAGGCTGAGATTTTTCTGCTGTATATAACTTGCCATACTTAATGTGAATGAACCAATGCAAAAGAAAGCTGTTTTAATTGCGTGCTTCTTTCCTGATGAGAGTTCAGTTCTAGAAGTGTATCAAAGTCAGAATCCCAAATGCTTAAATTCACTGCCTCTTGCTTTGTGTACTGTTTCATATAATTATAAAAAGAAGATTCAATTTTCTTTTGATTAGACTCAGGTTTTTAAACTCTAATTGACTTTGGGGGAAGTTTGTAGGGATATGTACAGAATTAATGCAAACCAAGAAAAAAGTGAAAAGATTTATTTTCTAGTGGATGTCTATATTACTAATATGTATGTGAATTCATACTTTTACATACAAACATTGTGAACTTGTAACTCAGATGGGTTGTTCTGGTACTGTCTGAATAGTGATTTAAAGGGGAATGCATTTCTTTTGGTCCATCAAGGGAGTTTGCTGCTGCTCTTCATCAGCTCACACAAACTGCCGAAGCCAATGTCTGCCTCGCCCTCCTTACATCTAATGCACCTTCTTTATAAACTCTGGGGATTACACCAAGCTTTTATAACTGGCAGCATGGCATAGAAAGGGAGGAAGGCAAAGGGAGAAAAAAATGATATTAAAGCTTCTTACTAGGACACCAGGACCATCGTTCATCATCAGAGCTGTCCTTGTGAAATGGTGATCTTTCTAGCAGCCCTTGGAAAGTCATACTTTGCCACTAAATGGAAAACAACAATTATGCTCTGATGGATGTTCAAGATTACAGTATTTCTTATTCTCAATTTTTACAGTTTCAAAGAAATGTCTCCCTTGTTTCCTGCTGTCTTACTACTCCCAAAGAGTACATTCACATGAGTGAAGAAATCCTTATGAATTCTCACAAATTTGCTAAACTATTTGTGTTATGTCTTTTTCTACTATCATGAGAAGTTAATATTTCATTTACATATCTTTCCTCTGAAACCCCAATCTCCTTCATGCTCTCATTTTCTGAATTTTATAATCAGGGTGGTTTTTTCCAGCTTGCTTATTTACCTGTGAACAAAGTCCTTTGTCTTATCTTGTTGTTTTTTCCGTTTAAAGTTTCAGTCCTGCCTATAACTCGCAATTGATGCTTTGCTCTTGTTTCATGACTAAAACCTTCTTGGAAAAAGTAACATATATGTATTATATTTTCCTCATAGAGACCAATTATTACAGCTCCTGCTATTCACCCACAATTTTCTATTATTTAGCCCATCCTATTCCTTTGACTTTTTTCTACCTAGAATTTATTGACTGGAAAAAATCATCAAGATGTAGACCTTAGGTTTAGTTTTCAGGTCCTGCATATATTTTTGAGGGACTAGACTAAAATCATAGATGGGTATAGGCTGTGTGCTATAGTTATTTATTAATCCTTAGATGAATCCTTCCTAGACTGGTACTGAGACCCTTAAGTAATATCTCTAAATTCTGTATTAAATGCATGGGAAAAGTTAGGAATCTCACTGTGGCACCTAGAGCAGATACCCCACTGAGTGGGAACACAAGGGTATAGGAAATTCAGAAGAAAGGAGTGCCTGACTTACATGGAGATATGCATCTCCATAAGGACTATACGTATCTTCATAAAGATATGTGTATCTCCATAAGGAATGTAGAGTCTTAAATCCTGTCTGGGTTTTAGAGGAAGAGCATGCCTTTAAAATTATATGCATCCCACTCCTTCCACCTCCACATAGCTTACTAGTTCTTTGACAGAATCTCCCAGTCCTTAGTCCTGCATAGGGTTTTCTAGCCTGTAGGTACCCTCCTGGCGTTAGGGATACACCATCCATTTTGCATAAAAGAATTACAGATTTATTGGTGGAATCAGTGAGTTCCTTTAGCTCTGAAGCTTAATGATAATATGGCAGAAGTCTGTGTAAGCTTTCAGTTCCAGCCTTTCTTCAGGGACTATCCTGTACAGTGGGAAGGTGAGGAAGTTTTTCTTTGCTGATTGTTATGAAAAGTATTCAGCTGTGAAAAACTAAAAACAAACCATGGATGGAAGCCTTTATGGTTCTCTTCTAATTAATTTGTTAAACTCCACAAACCAGAGAACTTGTGATAAAACCAATGACTCTAAAAATGCATTTTTTCCCTCAGGGAGATCCCTTTTGTAGGTGTGATCTACAGAGCAATTCAGCTATCAGATGTTTGCGTCCTAAATATTCCATGGGTTCAGATGAATTGGCTGTAGCTGCAGTGCTGGTAGTTTGCAATTAGTCTGTGTGCATTTATAAAATCATAGTATATTGAAAAAAATATACTTACACCATATTTGAAGCTTTGTCCTGTTTTTTTGTTGTTTTTTTTTATTTTTTAATGGCCTCTGTTAACGGCTCATAACAGACATTTAAACAAAGATCAGAAAATATATAATGACATAGAATTAGGATCACTGTGAGCACGGTACATAGTTTTATAGTTTCAATGCTTTACACCAGTACAACCAGGTTGGTGTCAATGGGGTGTCTCCTGATTTACATTACTGAAAGACAGAAGACTCATTTCCTATGCAAAATAAATTTCACATGCTATTTTTCACTTTCCTGTTATTGCTGTTTATTTGATGTGGCATCCCATCTTTTTCAGTAATTTTAAAATTTCTTCTTCTTTCATCCCTACACATGCATTTATCAATAGATGTCTCATTTATTCAGAGACACTGGGAAAATAGCTAGAAGACTTCTATTCCTAAAAGACCCTTCAGTTTCCCTTTCCCACAAACAGTTAAAAACACAAGCAAAGAATGAGTAAGAATAAAATGTTAAAAAAAATGTACAGATGTATCTCTATAATGGTCTCAAGATAATGGAGCTGTTAGATCCACATCAGATCATGCTTCCTTATGAGTAGTCAGTACAGTCTGTCTGCTGCTATGAGATCATGTATTGAGAGTTCTTTTAATACAGATTTTTTAAAAGTCTGTGTTACTACCTAGATTTCTATTTCTTCTTGCCTAGTAAGCAACATCCATTTTCTCCTTATATTGCAGATTCCTTCTGCTTACTTTATTGACTTCATGCCTTTATCAGAATCAGAACAGCTTTTAATGTAACTAGTAAGCCTGTCATTAGGGACTTGATGGAAGCCTTGCTCAAATTGTAAATAAATTATACTTTATGTACAGCCATTATCATCTTTCCCTAGGGGTTTCAATGGCTCCAAGCTTTTGTGGTATAGACCATATCCCTTTAGGCAAGATATCCCTTCAGGATATTTCCCTTCAGGCATGATATGCTGGTTGTAGGCATTACAATATTACTGTGATTATTCTCTAAATTGCCTCTCATTACTGTACATTTTCTTTGCTTTTCTCATTACACATGTAAACATTGGGTGTCTGTTGTGTTTTCAGTCATCCTATCATTCAATTCTTTAATATACATCTCAGTGATTTTTGATGGATAAAAAAAAAAAAAAGCTGTGTTTCTAGCCATGTATGCTAAGTTTTAAAATACAGGGAAATCAGAATATGTTTTGTTATTTAATTTAGTGTCTTTAAGTAACTAATTAGCCACAATAGCATATTAAAAGGCATCTTTATGGCTCTGTTGGGAAGTATTATGAAAGAGGCCTTGCTCTACATCTTGATTGTCAACTGACCTGGGCTCTGTCAAAGCTATAATAAGAGAAGTGAATTCCAGAGGTGAAGGGCTTTTGCTGAGAATTTCCTGTCAACATCCCCTGACATTTATGTTTAGGGACTCAAGTGTTGCAGCTGACCTCAGCTGTCGTGGTGGAACACAAGGGGAGAAGTAGGCTACTTAATTACAGTCATTCAAAACCTTACCAATTTTTAACAAGTTCTCTGTTATGATTCCCATTGGGTTACACGATTTCATGGACATGAACACTATTGTACGTTACATCACATCCTATGGGAGCATATGAGGATTTATTATAGAGAGTAAAATTTGTATGACAGCATCTTAAGCTGACATATTCAGAAAGTTCTTATGACCTTAATGACTTCATTTTTAGTTCTTTTTAATGTAAGAGTTATGCTCCTAGTGCACACATGTAACAGATACATTTCTGTTAGTACCAGTCTGTAATTTCACCACCGTTTTTAACAGAATTCTTGAAGTTTCACAGAAATTTGAGTCTCCATTTAAAAATATCTTATTTTTTCGATGCCTTTAGCAGTACAAAGACCATTTATTAGTGTCAAGTGTTCCTCTTTTCGTCACTTTTCATAAGCTCATAGGTTAATCTTCATTTCAGCAATCTTTTCACTCACTCACTCTCCACATATAATGTAGCTTATATTCTGTTTCCACAGAAGACATTGCCCTTGTATTTGAATTTGTGCTCCAAAGAACTCATGGAAACAGATTCTCAGATAGATTTCCTCTTCCTTTGGAGGAGTTTGGGTTTTATAAAATTCACTGGAATGACCATTTTTCCATGAAGTAGAATTAATAAAATAGTTGCTCCTGTACACATTTATTTTTTCTCCAGTGCTTGATAGTGTTGAAATTTCTCAGGAGTGTTAGTCATACTTTCAGGAAGAATCCTAGCACCATGTGGAATTTCAACATTATTGTTCTAATGCTGACTGAGTCCCACTTTGGATGTCAGACCATGCAGCTCATAGCAGCAGTGGTGGTCAAAAACACAGAGTCCAAACTGATCCATGAGATAGTACCACAGCTCTCTTTGAACTGTTTCAGTAGCTGATGGAGTTTCTCCTCTAAGCAAAGCTGTAAGTTGTGAAGGATGAAGATACCTTTGATGATCATTAGAGATTTCTATGTGTTTTCCCTTTATTTTTTGTTTATTAGTTTATATTACCTTTATGTGGTTACATCCAGGATGTTGACAGGCTAAATTATCATAGAATCATTCAGGTTGGAAAAGACCCTTTGGCTCATCGAGTCCAACCATCAGCCCTACTCTACAAAGTTCTCCCCTACACCATGTCCCCCAGCATCTCATCTAAACGACCCTTAAATACATCCAGGGATGGTGACTCCACCACTTCCCTGGGCAGCCTATTCCACTGTCTGACCACTCTTTCTGTGAAAAATTTTTTCTTAATGTCCAGTCTAATTATGTCATAATAAGAATGTCAGAATACATCAAGTATCACTTTTCCACCTTCTTTCAGTGAAGCAACAAATCTTTCCTTTTGAACCTTAAGGTGTATTCTGCCAGGACAAAGGAAATGTTTGCTTCAGTCCTCATGATTCTTAAAGACCAATTTTTGAGGTGTTTGAAGTGGCTACATCTAGCGTCTTACTACCTTTTATTAGACAATATGTAGTTAGTATGTCATTTAGGTTAAATATCAAGTTGAAGAGACCTTTCAGTCTCTGTTTGCCTGGTGCTGTCACTACCATCTTGAGGAAATTTTGTGTGTCACATGGACACATACTTGATAAGAAACTAAGGTCACTTACCTTGCCATAAGCTGGTTCTTTGAGATGTTGCAGTATCTATAGCTCCTCAGTTCTGCCCTCATTGTGAGCCTTTGACTGTTGTGGTAGTAGCAAGGAGCTCCGAATTGAGACAGAACTGTGAAAAATTAAAGAATAGTAAAGTAAAGGCTCTTGATGCCTTCCTGTGGAACTTAATAGGTTTAAGCAAATGTATAGTTCTGAAGAACACTATTAGTTTTAAAAACAGCCTTTCTCCCAGTCAGGCCTTTTGTTCTCTTTGAGTCACAATTTTCATCGAATTTGCAAGAACATTTGTAAGGTTTGTCAAACTTAATTTACGTGGCCAAAAATTCAGATGTCACTCTTGGGAGACTGAGGTCTTGCTCACAGAAGAAACATGCCCTGTGATATGCGTTTAATGATTGCAACATCTAAAAGAGTCTGAAATGACAATATAAGATTAGCAGGGGTTTTTGTTCATTCTATAGAAACCCTCATAAGATATGGACTTTCCTCCTAGTTTTTCTGACTGGTCATTTCTTGGTACTCCTGAGCAGAATTTAATTTCAATTCCTGAAGGCTTCTGAATCTGTGGCAGCACTTCAGCATCAATGTGGCTTTACTGCAGGTAGAAGATGCCTGGTCCTAACTTTAGCTTGACATACATGAGTTATTTTGCTAATAATTTTAGGCTGATGCTTTGTCTTGTTAGTTTGCTCTTTTTTGGAAGCCTCCTAAAAAGATAGTCTACAATTTAAAAAAAAATTATAAGTCACTTTAAAAAAATGTGCTACTTGTTGCTAAAATCTATTTGCTTTCAGTATAGAGGACCCTGCTAAAAGGGATTATTAGACGTTTACATGCACATATACAGTTATACATATGTGTATAAAGAAAATAATTGTTTAGAGAACTTGTTCTGGGACTTTAAGGTACAAACTGATATGTTTGAAATAGAAGTCTAGATCTGGGATTTCTGAAGCAATAATATACTCAAAATTATTTTTGCTAAGAGTATTTAAACCTTCAAAGTCAGTTTAAGGTTTTAAAGAGAGCATATGCTAATATCCTCAAATTCTGCCTTCAAAATTAAGCACTTCTACTTTACACTGAACAACTAATTCTAGATTTCGGAAACAGAGGTCTGAGGTTTTAGTCTCTCTGACCTTTGTTTTTGGTAAGATAGGATATCATCCTTAAAGTATTGGTCGTGTCTTTGGAAGAATTATGTCCTACAGATTTTTTAATTATTATTATTTTTTAAATAGCAGCATTGCTTGAACAAGAACTTTAAATAAGCATGCCAAGAGACACATTGTTCACAAGATTCTTCTCTAATAGGCATTCTTTAAAGCCTCCTTTGTTTTTTAGTTTCTGTTTGATCTATGATGGATAGTTTAGTAATAATTTTAACCTTTATACATGAATGTCAGGAAAGGTATATGTCTTTTCTCACTAATTCTTCTACTTGGTGATTCAAATTAAAATTAAAATAGTCTTCTGATACAAACAGTAATTGTCATCACTGATGATTGTGACCTACCCAGAAGAGTTCCTGCCTAACAGTCAGGAAGTGACTCAATTTTGATGTTATCTGTGCTTGTTAGAAACCTGAAAGAAATGCCTCTTTATTGTCTTTTATGATCTATATGGTATCACAAATACAAGTTTCTGTCTTCTAGGAGCTAATGCTCCAACAATATATAGGGAAAATATAAGTTAATTTTAAGAAAATCAGCTTTGTTTTTTCAGTTGTTGGAATTTTAGTTTGTTTGCCTTTCCCCTCTACCCCTCTCCTTTTAGATTGGTCTGCCATTATGTCAGATTTAATTTGCACATAGAAATAGATCATTTTACCTCATTATTTTTTGGCTAACTTGAAGTGGAGTTTCAATCACCATATAAAATGAGAGCTCTTAGTCACATTTCAGAATTAATATATAAAATCCTGTCTTTCCCCCAATGTTCTTTCTTATGCATGCATGTACTGCCAGATTAGAAGGGAATTCAAGATTAGTGAAACATGGTCAGGTTGATTAACAACCAACAATTAAATCATTCCCCAGTGAAATACCTTAATACTTTTTAATTCTTACTATTGGGTTGTATAGATCTAGTACCTATTACACAGACTGCCACTAGGGACATAAGGAATAGTGTTAGCTGTACTTCATCAAACTCCAGCAGAGCATGCTGGAACACAATGGGCAGTATACCTGTAAATGTCTATGATTTTATCCAGGGAATATTTTATGAAAAAAAAAATCTAAAAATAAAATATATAAAAATAATAACATATTATTATCTATATCAATGGAAATTTCATGCTATAATGGTAAATTTGTACTTAACTAACAAATTTTTACTTTGCTTGAGAGCAAACTTCACAGGTTTATTGTTGTGTATGTGCTTTACCCAATTATGTAAAATAATGAGCACTGACATGAACTTTTTGTGCAACATAAACTAATCAAGGTGAATGCAACTCTCAACTGGTGTAGAGAAACGCACATCATAAAACCTAACGTTGAAAGAATTAAAATAATCACTGCACATATGACTACATATGATAAACCACTAATAAGTTCTTTAGAGCACAGAATGAAAACTTCATGAGGAAGTCTAAGATTCTGTATATTTCCAGTCTAAGGCATGCTCTCACTGTGAATGTTACTGGGAATTCACTCTTAAAATGCTGTCTGTTCCTATTTGTGGTTGTGTGAGTGAGCAAGTGTTTAAAATTTTTGCTGCCTGTTGAATAAAACCAGAATCAAGTCCTGAAACATTTAAATGTATTCTATTTTTTCTAACTTGTGCAATTACAGTTCAAAGCCTGCTAGATTTGAGACATAGCAAGTCCTCCCTCACAGGCAGCACAGCCAGCATTGTGGCAGCGCTGCAAACTTTCCCTGTCTGATCTGTCAACCTCTGGAGGGCATGATGCTCAGCAGCTGATAAAGTGGTCTATGCTGAAACCAAAATTATGGGTTCTAATGAACCTCAGAAATGCTGCTGTCTTTGAAATGTGACTCCCTGTCCAGTGAGAAGTGGGCTGTTTCCACAATATTGAACAGCTACTGGATGATAATGACCTTCAATAGCTACAGCTTGGGGCTAGATTTGAGTTTGATACTAAGAGGTGAAAAGCTTTCAAACTCAGTACCAGTCCCTTGAGCTATTTAGTCCTTCCAATGACTTATTTCTTGGTAAACATAAATCCCCTTTGTCCTCATCATGCTTGTTACTCTGCAGCAGGTTTTGTACAGGCTTTGTATCATATCTTTATGGTAGATTTTCTGCAGATTTGAACCCTATTCTATTCTCATTCACATCTTCTAGAAAAAAAATAAATAGTGCTCTTGGAATGAGGATTTGTTTCAAAGTCCACCAACATCAATTAACTGTGACTTAGCTGGGCTTTGAGGCTTCAGTGAAAGGAATTTGGGCAGCTGAGTATTTCTTTGTCCTTTTCCTCAGTGCAATCCACAGCTCAAGCTCAGTGGTGTGGTGCATATTTCTCAGAAATCCAACTGGTTAAAGTCAACTCCACTGTGTAGCCAATGTTGTGAGCAAAAGTACATCTTTAAACCAATAATCTCTCAGTTTTACTAACAGCTCTGATTTTCTCTTTAACATAGATAAAAGATTCTGCCCAGGATTCTTTCCCCCTTGTAGCTTCTGTCTTCCTCTTGATTGAGTAGGTCAGTAATGTAAACTGATAAACTGCTGAGAAACATGATGTGAACATGAAGACTTTCATCAAGCTCATCAGTTTAGAATGGCCTCAGGTGAAAAGCATGTACACCTACATGCTTACACATGTTTGCTTTATATTGACTATTTGTTAAACATTTTCACGATAGCTACAAAATAATAAGGTACATACTATGCCCCTGCATTTTTGGGGTACACTATGCATTCACAGTAAAAGCTACAGATCTACAGCATCTTTAAAGTAAGTAATGTTTATATATATATAATATATCATTTCCCTACATGGAGTAGCACCTACATGTGTAGGCTGGCAAGTATAGCATAGTTTTCTCCTTTGAACACTTCCTTCACTTTTTTTTTTTTTTTTAAACCACTGGCTGATTATTACTGTATTTAGACCATACTTTGTCTTTGCACATTTACTCACTTAAAATAGTGTACTGTTACAAATAGATTCATTCAGATCCATTCAAACATAGCTTGGCTTGATATACGTATTTACATTGTACTTGATTGTAAAGACCCTAGTAAATTGCAAGCATTATCAAACTAAGAATATAAACCATAAAACCTTGTGTGCCTTTGTTGTTGTACTTTAATTCTGTTAATCGCCCTAGGTAAAGATTAGCCGCTGTTGTCAATTTAATTCAGCTTCAAACAAAGCAGCAAGGTCAATTTTTTTTTTTTTTTTTTTTTTAAGCAAACAGGATTGAGTTGTCATGTAGTTCTAATAGGCAGCACAGGGAATCATTAGTCCATCTCAGCTCCCTGACTGATAGGCATTTCACTTCAGTCATCAGACTGAGCACTAGTGGCCCAGTACTATTGACACCATGTCAGAGCTGAGAGAAGATGCCTTAATCGGCTCAGACACTCTCTGCATTGATTTGACAAGCCGCTGTAATGACCTTCTTGTTTTTCTGAAGGATTACTGTTTATCCAGGGAGGTGCTGTTGAGCGCCTGTGCTGCATTGTCATGGAAACTATTATTGTTGCATCTTGATCCCATTAATGCTGTGGCGTGTGACACTGATATCAGACACTGAATATTTCAATAAGTACATTCCACCTCAATACTAATTGTTGACCATTCATTAGGCTTACAAAATTTGCAGCTAGTTCTACATATCTTGGCCAACAGGAATTAAAGGGCTCTGTCTGTTTAGGGCACTTTCTTGCCTTGTTTAGCTATTTTATGATGCCCAAGTAGCTTCTTTACTTAGAAGGAAGAAAGTGCCACTGCTTATTTTGATTGTTTGCTTTCTTTTCTAATTTTTGCTCTTTGACTTAGGTAGTTTGCCAGTAATTTAGGGTGCTTCTGGACGGAGACAGAAATAAGATGGGAACAAAAACAACCCTCATACTTGAGACATGTATATCCATCAAGGAAAAACAGTATTTCGGGGAGGAGAGGATTAGGTGATGTATGGAACTTTTTCTGGATCATGTTGGAAGTGCAGCAGCCTATAACTAATATTTTTTTTCCCTATTTCCTTGCAACTTTAAGATAAAGGCAAGTAGAAGACATATCTCACACCTTACGACTCTAAATTCTCCCTTGTTCAGTGCAAGCATGTTTTTCCTAGCCATTTCCTTCTTGCATTTGGTATATGAGTATGTGATCTAGCTCTAGAAATTAGTTTCTTAGTACACCACATTTAGGAACAGGCTGAAACAAGCATGTTTCCACCAGTGATTTAGGCAAAAAGGAATGAAAAAGAGCCATTGATATGAAGAAAATAATTCTAACAGGTTAGTCTGTAAGACATGATAGCTGATTTCTTGGAAAAGAAAGTCTAGCAGGCTCTCTTGCAGGATAGATCTAATGATTAAGCTGCAACAGAAGTGGTTGTTCTGACAAATTTGAGCAATTTCCTGTACATAGATTTTTGATGAGAAGAAAAGAAAATCCCAAAGTTTTTTATGTGAGAATCATCTTTCATACACAGCTTAGTAATTGGGAAATATTGTTCGAAAACATGTCGATAGAAGATGAGCTCTTAGGTAGTGGTCATGAACTGCGAATGAAAGAATGATGTTATAGAAGTAACACTTTAGGAAAAGGGGCTTTTATTTGAAAATTAAGAATTATTTCAGTTTTATTCTTCACTCTTCATCTTACATGTTGCAAGGCTACCTAGGCTTAGGACCTGTTATATCTTAAGATAGCTGACTGAATGAAATCTTGAAATCAGTACCTAGCTTCAGTAACACCTATCATTTCTCTCAATTCAATCCAGTACACAATCATCCAGTCATCAGCTAATCGTTCGGGCTATTGACAGATGTGTCTTATTGACTTCCTTGTTTAACCTAATGAATAATGAAAAGCCTTTCACAATATTTGAGAAAGTACTGAGTAGTATTTCCCACACCATGCAATCAGTTTTCATCTGATCACACAGCCATTAATATTTCTGCTTTGATTCTAAGTTTTCTTGGCAAGGTATTGTCACAGTTTCTTAGCATTGCATTGCACAGTACAGTGTACTGAATGCTCTTTGTGACATTCTCCTTTGAGAAAGATGTGCAAAAATCACAGTTTTTGAAAGATTTGCTTTTCAAAACACGAACCAGGAAGGTTTTCCAGTAACATCATCTGGAACCAAAAATACAAACATCTAAGGTTTTTCCCATTGGCTATTTCAAATGCTGTATTAAGGTCAAAGATGGTTATGGTTACATTTCCCTTTCTATGGAGAGGAATAAATCCTTCACAAGTATAAAATGTCCCAAAATCTTTTGAGAAGAGCTATTCTTGAGAGCAGAATATAAATGGCATTTATAGTTATTTCTTGGTGGCCTCTGGGGTAATTCTTAACATGGGAAATGTTCTCTTCATGTTAAGGTCGTTTGGTTTCGGGTCTGCTCTTTACTTGAGCCACGCTAAGCTTATAAAATGAGTTCTGTCTTAGAAAGTACTTGTCAGGTTCAGATTCTGAGCTTTTGTTTGCTTGGAACTTCCTAATCCTCCATTGCTACAATGAAACTTCTGGATAGCAGTAGTTCAGCAAATGCATCTTGCAGTGGGTAAGCTCTGGAAGTAGTCAGAGTCTCAGACTATAAGGAAGCACTGACTTCATTGCTTGACTTTCAAAGGTGCATACGTGTGCTTGGTTTCATTACACAGAAAAAATCATCAGATTGGGACAAAAAAATGGTTCCTCTATCTTCTGCATTCAGCCCAGTATACAGGCAGTTTCTTGTTACACAAAACAGAAAATTGAATCCAGAAATTCTTCCTTCCTTAATCCAAACAAACCTGCCATTCTCTATGCCACACACACTTACTTAGTGAAAATACAGCCTTATGTTGTCAACATTAAATAACCAGGCATAAATAAATATAATTAGTAGTATTCCATATTTTAAAATTCTTTAGGGGTTTATCTTATGCATTTAGAAATGTATTTATGTGTGAGATATATACATATTTCATGTATTAAATAAAATGTGTTTCTATACAGTGAATCAGACAGGAAAAAACAAGAATATGTACTATGTTGAAGTAGATTATGTGCAGTTCAGTTAAATAAATATTAAAATTACAGACTCCAGAAAAGATTCACTGTAAAACTGCTAGTAGACAGTATGTTGTCTGCTATATCCATATTGCATTACCTGCAATTCAAATTAAAGACTGAATGAATGTGGGGTTATTATATCATTTTAAATTGAAACGTATTTCAAAGTGATATCTCAGCATAATTGAAGAATACCTATATGGATCAAAATGTTGATTTAGCCAAGAGGGATACTGCATGCAAACAAAGTAGCACTTAATGACATTGAAATTAGCAGTGTAATCAACTTTTTTTTTTTTTTTTTCCAAGACACTCTTGAATGAGACCCTTTAGGCTAAAATAGAATATTTAGGCTCAAATTTTTTTGCTTGCCTGTCTACTAAAATTTGCCTTCATTTGGTTCAAGAGCTGAAGTGGATGTTTTTACAATTGGAAGAAGCTTTTCCTGAATGCTAATTTTGTGAGACTTTGAAAGTAAAGGCATTTTTGAGGCCTTTTCTGTCTGTCAAGACAGAGCAGCGTGCCCCTAACTCTAACTTGCTGTTTAACCACTCAGTATGTTTGTTCCTATTTAAACCATCCAGTAGAGTTGTATAACAGGCTGGTCCTGGGACTACTTTGAGGTGGCATCGTTCTGCCCTAGTATATTAAAGGACTTTGTCATAATCTAAACCCAGTTTAACCAACTAATGAATAAGTTCTCTTGCCTTACTCATTGAGCCCCTTCTTGGAGAGTTGGCTCCTATATTTGGGTAGGGTACATGGATTCAGAACTACCAGATTTCTACTGCAATTTTAAAGCCGATAGCTGTATGACTAGTGTTGTGTGGAAAGACTAGGTCATGACAACTGAGCACTAATCTTTTGGAACTCCATACGTTATAAATTATCTCCAAAAACTAACAACTGAAACTTCAGGATGGATCTGCTCAGGAGATACAAGGTCTGGGAAAACAGAAAGACAAAGTTGTCTTTTGAGCTTCCTTATTCTATTGTGGTATTTCTGCCCTTCATACAATCTTGCTGTTACTACAGTTTAAAATTATATTAAAAAAGCACTGGGGAAGCATTTGATATTATTAGGTACAAAGTGTGAACTTTAAGGTTAGGCTGACACAAAGATAACTTGACACCTCACGTAAAGTAAGACAAACTGCAAGTAGACCAGCTGCTGCCTTGAATCTGAATAAGTCTGAAAGATGAGGAGATGATTCTTCCTACAATCAAGCTGCGAACTTGACTGAGCATGAATTGCAAATTTTTTTTTTGAGGCATGAGTCAGCTCTTGTATTGATTCTGTTTCACTTGTCATGTCTCAGCTCTTGTAAAGGTCTGCTTTACCTTAGAACAGTCTTAGAAGACTGTTGTTATGCCATGCATTCATGAGGCTCTTCCATCTTCCCTGCTGCCCTTTTAAAGTGTAATCAGCCATAAGATGTGCCAGTTTTTGTGCCATTATAAAAATGGTGAGAATGGAAAATAGGCTACTAGATACTAAAGTGTTTCTGTTTGGGACGAGATAGATTAGACCATATCTGCAGTCAGACTTTAGATGCTAGGTTTATACAAAGAACTTGTAAATGTAGAATGGTGAATGAGTTTTTACGGGAATGGCAGTGGGCTACTTATCGTAATTTCAGTGTCCGTTTGAGATGATTATATTTGTCTATAATATGTAATTTCACAGGGCCAGGATATTCAACATGAAGCCACAGAAAAGACAACAGAGATTTTCCAAAATAAATCCCTCTTGTGATATGCCAGAATTTGCATTAGCTGCAATAACTAGTCCAAATTTGAACAGCTGTTTGTTGCTGGTCAAATACTGTAACATTTTTTTTCAGGTGAGACTTCAATAGTCACTAGATTTCTGGTTTCTCCTGACTACAATATACTTGCTTGCTGAAATCAGTACCTCCACATTTTCAACTAGAATTTCCAATTGCCAGTCTCACAGCCTTGAAAGAGTCCTTATACCAAGATTAAAATTTTTTGCAGTATTTTATAACATATGAGATATAAAGATCATTTCTGCTGTGTGTTGCACACAAAGTATCTAATTTACTAGGTTCTGAATTTTCTTTTATGATGTTTCCTCTTGTTTCTCATAGCAGGGTACCAAATATTCTCAAATTGAAATCTGATTAGTTTTCATTTTGCTGTTTGTAATCAAGTATCCTGTAGCTATCCCACTTTTCCAAGCTGAATAACTATGAATTTTTCCAGTTTTCAGTAGATGTATGTTCCATCATGCTTCTCAAAAGCTCTGTTTCCTTTTTGTGGATCTTTTCAATTGTACTCTATTGTACTTCTGATGAAGCAAAAATATACAATACTTCATATGAAGGCATCCTATTGTGCAGCACAAAGAAGCCTCAGGTCTTCCAAACAATTTCATTAGGCTTTTAATATTATTATTCTATATTGACTGCACTTCATTTAGTAGTCACACAAAATAAGAATTTCCCAAAGATGTTTCTGTTGAAGGCAATTGGGAAAGTATAAATCTGTTAGCAGTTAGGTGGAGCTCCTAGAGAGTAAGAACACAAGCAATTATTCCTCTGAATATTTCATTGAAAATGTAACATTGCTGGCACACTTAAAGCATTTGTTTAGCTAAGGGGAATTGGACAGTGAGTTGGGTTTTCTTGTTTGGGTGGTTGTTTTATTTAAGGAGAGGATATAAATAAATTATTGTTTGTGGTTCTACCAGACCTGCCATAATTAACAGTGCAGTGGGAAATCATTTTAGGCAGCCACAGGGAACAGACTTAAGTCTCCCTGTGTCTTTTGACAGCTTACAGTATCATTGCATAGCTATTCATAGCAATAAAAAATTGTTACTTTACAGACTTTATTTTTGCCTCTTTGTTTAAAATGATACTCTTTTTCATTCCCAAGTTTTTTGATTCCTTTAGTACACTTGATATTTTCCCTTAGTTGCTATTTTCCATTATGTAAAGGGACAGGACAAGTTATATTTCATTGCAAAATCTTCTGTAGAATTTTGCTTCCAGAATCTGGGCTGTAGTTCAGCTCATACACTTATGACACTGCTCCTCAAGGTACTTTTCATATGTTATTAGGATGAATACAGTGTTGTTTTTCTTTCAGCAGGACACATCATGAACTCTTTAGTCTTTTCCTGCATTTGGTTATTTAAATCTAGGCTATGACCATGCCAAAAGGTGTCCAGAAGGTAAACAGGAGTGCACTCATGAAACAGCAGTTGTGCTGTGGTAGTTGCCAGCATGCATGATAGGTGCGACATAGCTCAGGACCCTGGGTGATGGAGGCAGGTGGCAATGTGTTTGGGGTTTAACAGGACATCCACAGCCCTGGCTCTGGCTACGGACTAGGGAAGCACATGTGTTTCCTCACCTTAAGGTAACACTTTTACATATGATACCTTTGCTTCTTCAAGAAGGAGGCCTTAAAGTATTCTTGGTAGAATAACCTTTCAGGTTGCCAAGGCAAATCCCTTTGAAACCAAGAGCTGGTATAATTCTTTGGCAGCATTCCTGGCTTGACTTTCCTCTCTCGTGTCAGCGTGAAAAACTAACATGCACATCAAACTCAAGAACAAGTTTGGATTGTTTCCATCCATATTTGTGTTACTACCTTTGCTTGCATGCTTTTGAGAAGTTGTGAAATTTTCGATGCTTTCTTATTCCATCCTTTTACAAGATGCTTTCTAAGGTTATTAAATCATATCCTATATATGGTGAGATTGTGGGTGTTTTTCTTCCCTTTAGTAATATGTCTAAATAATACTATTTGATTTATTAATTTAAATGTCTCATTACTATATTGATCTGTTTTCTTAACAACTTTTCCATTTTGTTTGTTGTTGTGTTTGGTATTGAATTGTCTGGTCTTTATAAGTTAGTAGAACTTTGAGGAATAGAGTATGGTATTTTCTGCTCTCTTTCAAAGTCTCTTCTTGAGAATATTTCCAATACCTCTTAATATTCTAAATTTCTTAAGAACAAACGTGCTTAGATTAACTACTTGTAGTTTTACTAACACATTTTGGCAGCACTTTGAATTTTTTGTGATGAGAGAATATATTTAGTGACTTTTATTTAGCTATGTCTATGTACCACACAATCAGAGAACAGATATTTTCTTATAATTTTGTGATGGGCCTTTTACATTTTCTGTTGGGATGCCGCTGCCTTTAGAATTTTTCTGTGTATTCTACCACAGAGCAAAGAGTCATACACCTGTCAGCAGGGAAAGGAAAAGAGCCTTTGATGATACTGCAGCTTGCTGTTCATCGCATTGTGTCACAGAAAATTTTATTTATTGATTGTGCTGACAGTGGCAGTAAAGGGAGCTAAGTCTGTTTTACATCACTGATGAGAATGTATATCTCATAACTCTTGATGCACACTCTGACTTCAAATCACTTCTCCTTATCACCTTCCCCATTTAAACCAAACACATATTTTTCTATTTCATTATGTGAACATGAATTAATACAGAGAAGAAATATGAGAAGTAATTTTTATTGCATATTTTTTCAACATGTAAGTTTTCTTTGATTTCTTAGTAAAAATTAACAACTACAGATTCCATTTCATCTGTGAACTCTGTTATAGATTGTATTATTCACTCAATTGACTGAAATGGTTAAGATGATTACCATCTGTGATCTAAACATATGTTTATATTGGAATACAGAAAGTATTTTATTATTAATGCCTTCTTATAAATCCAACTCTCATTTAGATGACAATCATTTCACTTTACGGCAACCAGAATGTGTTCCAGTTCTTGCTTGTGTTTGATCATTGTGTGCAAGTTGCAGACTCATTTAAAATGTCTTTGAATAAGGCATACAGGTGTGCATTAATCTTGCATTTTCCTAGGTAGATCATGTGTCCATGATAGATGTAAAATCATACACTAAAATATTCATATCAAGTTTGTGTAAAGGACTGTGAAATATTGTATCTTAATCAAGAGGGAAAAAAACCCCACATTTACTTTGCAATAGTTGGAGTAACAGTTCATGAATGTGATTTCTCAAAACTGTGGAGAACCCATTGTCATTTATTTAAACAAATATTCAGTCAAACAGAATTATTGGAGGTTTTTTGATACATAAGGACCAACAAGTGGTCTCTAGTATCAATCTTGTTTCATCCTTACTTTCAGTCAATTTACAAATGCATCTTCAAGGATAGATGGATTTTATACTACTATAGTTTCAATTTCTGGGTGTCTGCCGTGCTAATATATTGGTTCATTTAAAAGAAGTCAAGCAGAGTTAGTACGATTTACAGGACATTTCCTGGCCCCTTTTTCTGATACCTTTGCATTATTGTAGAAAACTGGGAAGAGACTGGGAAACTGCATATTTCTTATAGTGGTTGGAAATCTCTCCAGCTGGCAATAGGTGGAGCCAATGGTGTTATGATGCCCTGCCAACATCTCTGAAGCTCTCTGTGGTCAAAAGTGACACTGGAAGAAAGAGGGTGCACTAATGGGATCATCATGCTCATGCCTAACTGAGTATTCCTTTTGGAACACAAGCATTTAATAAATGTAAGGTGAGTCCTTAAAGGTCCTAGGCTGTACTGGAGCTTGATACTGCATTTTCATTACTTTCAGAAGTTTGTTTTTGCTATAAGCAATGGATCCTTTCTTTATCATTCATCCCTAAATGATTTGCCAGTTCTTTCTTTATTACAAATCCTGCAATTGCTCATATTTAGAAAGATGCTGTAATTTAGGTTCAATATTGTGTGTTCTGTAGTGGGAAAACCCATTGTCCCTTCCCCTCTAATGAATGCCAGAATTATCACGAAGCTATGCCCCATGAATAATGTATATAGGCCAATTAATTGAAACTGCTGTATTAGTTCTCATGGGATGTATTTGATGGAAACAACAATCTTGAAGGCAATGGCACTATGCTTTGACACCTGAAGCTAACCACATGTAGCTACTTGTAATGTTTTGAATCCTATGAATTTATAACTCTTGTTTTCAAGTAAACTTTTATTGTAACTTTAAATTATGAGTGCCTGAATCGATTTCTTTGCATTCTCTGAGGCTGTAAAATAATTTACATTGCCAAAATTCAATGAAGTGTAGTGGGCCTGACTAATGCTGGATTCACTTAGGAAGCAGGAGTCCAGCTGAAAGATTCCAACTGTGAAAAGACACATTGAATTGATATCTTCATTTCAATAAAAGTAATGTCTTGAAAACAATAGGCTTTTAAAGTTTTACTGAAGTTGCTGCAATCATGGCAGATGAGGAAATCTCTGTGAACATGACTCCATCGCTGGCTGCAAAGTGCTGGAGATGTGTAAAGCTCCATCAGCCATATAACTGGAAGAGTAATGTGAGCATATGTCTGAGATGTCCAATTCGCTGCAACCTTGTCAGTTCTGCTCCAAAAACGGTACAGAAAGAAACCACTGCTGCCATGGGTCTTCCAGTCCTGAGCAGGTAAATCTGTTCAGCATAGCCTTACTTAACTGCTCAGATTCCCAAGCTGCTAGGAACCTATAACTATGCTCTTCATGAGCTTAAAGCCCATAATCCACAAAATCAATTTGTTCTCTCAGGAAGACATCTTGAGATGAAAAGCTGAAATTCAGCTTGTTTATAGTTATTAAAGCACATATGGTGCTTTTTAGATCAGCCAATGGACAGAATAGTCCAAGGTGGGATTTTCAAAAGTGCTTAAGGCGTTTAGGAGTATAACTGACACTAAAAATCTATGGGATTTACACTCTTACATGCGTCTGGCACTTGATTAAAAAAATCCAATTTCAGCAGATAGTACTCTGGGCTGTTACTGGGACTTAAATTCTGCTGATTCAGCTACGACCTGCTGTTGTGGACCTGCTGTTTCAGCTCTCTCTGCAACTCTCATCCTATCTTGGCTTATTTAGGCAGGCATTTTCAATGACCCTATGGAGTTCTACCATGCAATGGAATGTCCATATCTCCCTGGGTCTTTCTTTTGAAGTGGTCAGCTTTGGATTGCACAGTTTCATAAAGTGAAGACTATGTCTCAGAATGTGTTTATGATGGGCATAGCATGGACCAAGGTTTTGATTGTGGCATAAATAAAGCTACAATTCAAACAACAATATTGCCTTTCTTCACATGATTAAGATGCTTTGATTGCTTTGTGAATGTGAAGACTTTTATTTTCTTTTATGAAATAAATTTAATTGCAACTAACAATGTTTTTTATCCTAACATTTTCTGTGTTTTGAGTCCCATTACCATACTAATGGTCTATGGAGTCATAGTCATACAGAGGAATAAATCTCACTTGAGCATTAATGCAACAGTGAACACATAAAGGCATATAGAGTATTTCACCTCTAGGTCACTACCTTGATTTTGGCTCCAAAATTATTGACAGAATGTAGTTATCATCTGACAGTTCTGTGTTGGCCTATGTGAAAACAGTTGATTCCAACATATGTGGTCATGTTGCAAAAAAATCCCAGCTTCCTGTGCTACTCTGAGACTACACTTAACCTTGAAATGGAGATATATTAAGATACTTTGGGGCATTGCTTCCATTACTGCATAGCAGTGTCAGCAGATGATCAATAAGTGTGTGACGTAATATACTCATTACGTCAATTTTAGAAGAACTAAACAGGAACTAGAGGTTGTCACCTGTTTTAGAACGTTAACTAAGAATTCCTCTGTGGAATAATTAACTGAATATAACTGAAATATTGGCTGAGAAACTCAAAAATGGAGGGGGGAAAAACAAAACCCCAAAACTCTGTTGATTCGTATACTACCCTAAGAGAAGTCTGTCATAAGAAACTGCTCAGTCCAGCTATGACCCACATACATGCTCAGTTTCCTTTGTCCAGATTTTTTATGAAACGTGGAAAATATTTGTGCATAATTTCAGCATATTAAGATAAGGAGCAGGTCTTGTTTCTTCTCAGAATAGCAGGAGATGTCATTACTTCACACAGATCCTAGAGCATCCAGAAATCCTCTGAAGCCGTGTTACACCTGATGTTTGGGGCATAGCTATGTCTTGCACTTAAAAGCAGAAGAGTTGCATATGCAAATTTTTTCAAGTGGCTCAGAACTCTAGTTTATTTTTCTTCTTCACAAGCACCCAGCCTTAAATTAAAAGCAGTTCTGTAAACACTAGCATTAAGAGAAGATTAAATATTTGAGCCTCCTTGTTAATTGCAACTTTTGATTAATCTTTTCCTTGAGGTTGGCACCTACAAGATCAATTTTGTTTACATCTGGAGAAATTTTAAAGGGATATATAAAATGAGCCAGTAATATCAATGACATTATTAGGAGAAGCTTGCTGGAACTGAGCACTAGCAAAGGGCAATTCTGGAATCTCTCTTTTTGTAGATACTTTCTTAAATGAAGGAGACACAGTAAACTAGTCTCTCAACATTTAGGTGAGTCACTGTGTCAGTGTCATCCTTTTAAGAAAAGGAAAGTTGAAAGGATTCAGGTGCAGAAGAACTACATTTATTACTTCCTTCTTCAAAAACCATGAAGACTGTATTATTCAAGGAATTAGCAGTTAACTTTATTTTCAAGTCAATGAGTTGCTATCAAATCATCAAGCTACTCTGTTGCATATTATCTGCTGTTTATGGCTTTTTTGTGGTGGAGCATAAGTCTATTTTTCCCCCAATTTTCTTTACTGGCAAGGCCAACAGAAGGGCGTTTATGTTTGTTTGTTTACATTCAAATTATATATCAAATCATGAAGGACATACAGCCAAACACAAAGCACATGCTTTAGTGTATAAACTGTACCATTGCACTGTATTCACATTGAACATCACATACTGCCATTACTTTCCATTTTGAAAGAAATGTGTACTTTTATTTTATGTTGACAGTTCTTTCACAGTCCATTTTGTCAGAATTCTAACACTGCTTCAGGTCTGCCTATAGATTATTGTTATTAATGTTACAGCTTTACTGATCAGAAACTGTTATTTTTTTCCCACCAATTAACTTTTTTCAAAACTCAGAAAAGATAAATACAGTAATTACATGTAATAATTAGAAAGCCTTGTATAATGAAGCAAGAATTTTAAGATTAATAAATAGCTGAACGTGAGCCTGATAGCCTGCTTAATTAATCACTAAACTGTAGAACCATTACAATTCATATGTCAATCCAGTCTCTTTTATGGAAGTGATTTGAATCAGTTCCTAATGAAATTGAAAAATTTAGAAGCAGCTTTCTGACTTTCAAGTGACAGGGCTCATATTTAACTCAAGAAATGTGACAGTTAATGGCAACATAAAAGTACTGTGAATTATTTGCCAGATCATGTGAGAATTACAACATCAACCTATTGAAATAGCTCATAGCCGATCAGTGTGAAAATAAACAGTCGTAAAGACATATTTAGAAATCTATGATG
Source organism: Strix uralensis (assembly GCF_047716275.1). Lineage (NCBI taxonomy): Eukaryota > Metazoa > Chordata > Aves > Strigiformes > Strigidae > Strix > Strix uralensis. The sequence goes on along the minus strand of NC_133978.1, from coordinate 17,038,749 downwards.
CTTCTTAAAATATGATAGAGTCTGCCTGAAACAAACCAAGGACATAATCTTACAAGTATAACGATAATATTTCAGAAATTCTCCTACTTTGCCACATAGACAAATCCACTCTTACTACTGTTAAAACTGTAATCCTTTAGAAATTATCATTATCTTTATCAAAACAATTACTTTTTAAACTGCCAAAGTAGTTTCATGGCTAATTCTTCTTTTTTGATGTAATTAGCATGTTTACTCTTACTCAGTTACCTGAATTTAAAGGATTCTGCTGTTAAATTTTTTTCCTTAACTTTGCACTTCTAGCCACATTTTAATTAATTAAAACTTCATCTGGATATAAAGAGATGGTTATTGTGTGTTAATGAAATATCAGTGGAAAGTGCACTAATCAATAATTAATTTAATTAAGGTGTATATAAGACGATATTGCTATATAATTAACTGAATATCATGTAACGTGCATATTTAAATTTTCATTAATAGGTCTGTTAAGAATTTTAGATCATGCTGTTTTATGGATTTCCATGAGATGTATAAAATTAAAGTGTTTGTCAAAGAGATTCTGAAATACACCTTAAATGCAGTCCTGGATCATTTTGATAGTCATGTAACAAATTTATGCAATTGAAGCCACACTAAGAATGGGAGTGTGCCTTCTTGAAAATGAGATAAAAATCTGCAGGAGATTTCTTTTAATGTTTGAGAGTCAGATATGTAAAAAACACTGAGATGAAGTTACATGTAAGAAAACATATGCTATACTTGAAAAATGTGCCTTAGAAAAGATTATGAACAATGGAATTATTTTTGCAATCCCACAGCTAAAGCGGGATCATCCCAGTAACACGTTGTTCAGGCACCCTACTTATTAAAGACTATATTCTAATAATATTGATGAAGTTATCTCATTTGCTCATTGTGAATGATTTTTTATGAGAATTTACCAATGAGTCTGCTCTTTAAAGGTGCTGCTGATTTGATACATTCGCTAAACTTTTAAAGTCCAAATGAATAGTATTCTTCATGTTTCCTGTATGTTCAAAATTCATTACAGTTTGTGTTATTAATCATTGTTTGACCTAACAGGGACTATTATTAGCAAGATAGTTCAAATCCATAAAGTTTATAATTAAAAAGACAATCTCTTCCTTTGATATCCTAATCATATTTTATCTACCAGATGTTCACCACAAAAGCTTGACTTTATGGAGGACTTTTAAATTTGGGGTACAAATCTGACTCTCAGACTGAGAGTCTCTAAGTTAAAACTTCATTATTGTGTATTAACAATTGCTAATGAAGAGTTTTACAAGGTTAAGTAATTGTCATGAGGAATAGTTGTGTTTTTCATAATGGAGCCCAATCATAGTAAGCAGATGGAAGATTGAGAGATTCATGATGATGAATGTCTTCTATACAAAACTGCAGCCATTTTGGATCCATGTAAAAATTTTAAGTTGTGTTAACGTGCATGTTTTTCTTCTCTTTAAGTGAAGCACACTGATATCTGTTCTGTTGGTTTTGTTTATTTGGAGACCTTCAGCAATCTTGGAAGCATGCAGTTGTCCTCAAGCATGAATGAGAATGATTTTTTTTTTTTTTTTTTCCAGATTTTTATGCAAAAAAGCATAGTAAGAAAGAATCTAGTCAGTTCAAGCTACTGGTGGTTGGTTCAGGCTGTATATGCTTCAGAGAAAGGTGGATATGGAAGGCCAGAGTTTCCTACTGGAACAGACTACAGATATCAGCACATTCTATCTGTTATTTCAGGAAGAGGGAGCATTTCTAAGTGAGAGTAGGAAGTATGTACTGTAAGATGTCTCACATTTTTATTTTATTGCTTTTACAATTTGTGCAAAGTGTGTTAGCTGGCAAGGCTACTGCACAAGCAAAAGTCTTGACACTTGCCAAAATTTTCAGAGGACTTTTTTTTATTCTACTGTATTCAAATATCTCCAAACCTGTTTCTTTGTTTGATGTGGGTTTTTTTTTTTTTTTTTGGTTTTGTTTTGTTTTTTTTTATAAATTAATAACTGTAGCCCAGTAAATATTGTGTTGGCATTGCTTGTTACAGGCCACAAGCTTTGTGTTACCTCACAACAGAGACCTTGGGACTTGTCAGGACCTCTCTGGACTTATTTTGACTGGCCTGGAGAATTGTTTTAGCTAGTAACAGCTTATCTAAGCATTGGGTGATTATTTTTCTGTTTTGTTTTAGATTTGGCCTAGCACAAGACAATTGGGTTTTAATTCTTATTATTGTATATATTTTTGTGTCTGATAGACAGCAATAGCAAATAATTATTCTATGTAGGCTGACCCTAGAATAAAATGGAGCATGGAAGAATCTTGACTCAGAAGGTGCATCTTCACCAGAAGACTGAGCATAACAAGAGAGCACAGATACTGGCTTGGAACGATGCCAGGGCTGTAAGTCACTCACCAGCTAGTTGTCATTGAAGGAATGCACCTTTGGGAGAATGCAACCAATTTTAGGGATAACAAATGGAACAAAGAACTACATAATCAAGACTATATATATATATATATATATGTATATAGTAAATTCAGATGTAACGTGAAGTTTCTAGACGATGAATAAAGAGGAAGGTATGACAATTTTTTAGGAAAAAAACGACCTCTAAGTCAGTCTTAGAATGAGGAGGAAAAAAATCATCAATATCAATATCATGCCCCTCACAGCAAAGAGGAAAAAAAAACACCTAGCATCAACATCTTACTTCTATTGAAGAAGCTGGTAACATCAAAATCTTGCCATAATACACCCTGCTGACATAAAACCTCAAATTCAGGATATAGAAGAGTAAGTATGATAGCAGAGAAAGGGATAGATATGGGGAGTGTGTATAATAATTTCAACTATATTATTATTATTATTATTTATTCTGTAATACTGTTATTTATTTTTTTTTTCCTATCCTTTTCTGTAATAGTTAGACTTGAGCTAATGTTAATTCTTTAATTGGACTGTTATTATTTTAGTTACAGTAACTATTAATTCTTGTCTTCATATGCAAAGCAAATTGCCTTTTTGCCCATAACAAGATTTTTGAGTGTAACAACTGAAAAAAAAAAGGCTATATCAAACTCTGATAAAATAAAAATTCTCCTGAATGTCAGTGATGTCTCCTGCAAGATGGAATCAGGATGTCTTATGCCTCACCCAGACTCTCCAAACTTCCATGAGGCTTCGTGGCAACAGAACTGGAAATAGATTTACACTTGCACTGATCTGGGACTAAATATATTGGCTCAGTTCCATGAGCAGCAATACTTCAATTTAGATCCATTTCAGTCAAATCTAATAATTATATTGTAAATGTCAAGGTTTTGGTTTATTTCACTTTTTTCATTTTGGATCATAAACATTTACAGGGCTTTTGATTAAAAAGGTCATGTTTCAATGGAAAATTACATTTCAGGGGAATCATTTTTGTAAATTTTTTTTTTTCTGCTTTTTTAAAAAAAAGACTGTCAGAAAATATCCCAGTCAGTTCTACAAACAGTATAACGTTCTTATATAAAACTAAATCATACTACAACATACACAAGTAATACATACAAGTCCATATCTGTAAACAAATGAGCTGAAATAGTTTTTAGAGAGGTATTTGGAGGTAACTTAAGTAGTTCTCCCAAGAATTAGCTCAGTCCTGTTTTATAAGGAAAGCATAGAATAGAATCATAGAATCATTCAGGTTGGAAAAGACCCTTTGGATCATTGAGTCCAACCATCAGCCCTACTCTACAAAGTTCTCCCCTACACCATATCCCCCAGCATCTCATCTAAACGACCCTTAAACACAACCAGGGATGGTGACTCCACCACCTCCCTGGGCAGCCTATTCCAGTGTCTGACCACTCTTTCTGTGAAAAATTTTTTCCTAATGTCCAGTCTAAACCTCCCCTGTTGGAGTTTAAAGCCATTCCCTCTTGTTCTGTCACTAATCACCTGTGAGAAGAGACCAGCACCAACCTCTCTACAATGTCCTTTCAGGTAGGTGTAGATGAGGTCTCCCCTCAGCCTTCTCCTCCTCAAACTAAACAGTCCCAGCTCCTTCAATTGCTCCTCATAGGATTTGTTCTCCAGGCCCTTCACCAACTTCGTTGCCCACCTCTGCACTCGCTCCAGCACCTCGATATCTCTCTTGTATTGAGGTGCCCAAAACTGCGACAATACTCAAGGTGTGGCCTCACCAGTGCAGAGTACAGGGGGACTATCACCTCCCTACTTCTGCTGGTCACACTATTTCTAATACAAGCCAGGATGCTGTTGGCTTTCTTGGCCACCTGGGCACACTGCTGGCTCATGTTCAGTTGTTTGTCAATTAGCATGTCATAGCATGTTAAATTTATGGTCTCAAATTAGAGTAAAATTATTTTTAAAAACAATTTATATCAATGAAGAATAAAAGTGATATTTATTTTCATGTCTTATGGATCATATCTTTTGTCTCAGGAAAAGCTTCAAGCATATGTTAAGAAGTAAAAAATTTTGACATCACAGGAGTTTAAAATGAAATTTTAGTTATACCTTATGAAATAGTTATGAAATAAGTTCATACCACTCATGTCATCTATTGTACAGGTGAGGTCATTTTTTCAGTTGAGTTCAGGTTTCACATGTAAAAAGGGAGAGTTTTTGAAGGTTAATTTACCTCTTTCTGAAAGAATTGTTTAAGATGTAGCGAGAATATATTGTCCTCAGTAGCTCACTTGATATCTCAGTTTTAGAGGGAGACTTGATAACTAGATTACAGTTGTTGGCTAATTTCAAATGGCCTATATTAGTTGAGAAGAATTTTCACCTATATTGCTCGCATATTCAGTATACAGTTAGAAGTAATTTAATAACAGCTGGGATTTTTTTTGAAATTATTTCATGTCAATACAATAGCTTGAACATTAGCTTTAAAAACTACTCACCTTACTTCTCTGGCCAACTGCTGTGAATCAGTACACCCATTAATTATATGATTTTTTTTTTTTTTTATACGTTTAGCAATGCAGTTTTTTGGATTGGACTTGTAAAACACTATTCTATATAAGCATTTATTAATAAGCGTTATAATATTTTAAAGGGATGCTATTTACATAGAGATGTCATATAGCCACATGCTTATACTGTGAAAAAATGTATAAGCCTTCTTTTTTACTCCTAGTAAGAGGAAAGATTGCAAGCTTTCTATTTCAAAATGGTGTATATTAATTATACATTATTTATATGATATGTTTTTTTTAAAAAAAAAAGTTGACAAATTTCTCACCCAACTACTCTCCATTTTGTTAAATTACAAGTTTCAAACACTGCTCAGTACTTTTTCAGGAAGCTGTTAATCACAGTACTAGGTAAGACTGTTTTCTAAATACGTTTTCAGAATATCAGATTCCTATTCAGCTTTTAAGTTAGAATATACTAGTCCTCTCTCGGTATCTGAACCTGTTGCGTAAAGTGGAAAGTAATACTGGAAATTGTAGTGGTGTGAGATGTATCTTCACAGCTGAAGTTGAAAAACTGACCCAGAGAGCTGTGCCTGGCTGGTTTTCTGACCTCTGCTCAAGCTCATGTCAGCTCCTGTAAAGCCTGGGTGTGATCTCACAACATGTGATGACGAAGACTCCATTCAAAACTGAAAGCTTTTTCCTCTTGGCAGGTCTGCTGAGTGACTGAGACCCCAGTCACAGCCATCTCCTTGCAAATGCAGAGACTCTGGTAAGCTCCCACCAGGGCAGGGAAATTTTCCCAAGGAATCACACTCCCAACTTGAAGAGTCCCGATAGCCTAGATCCAGGGTTGTCCTCAGTATCAAATACTTCCTGCATTTTAAGAATTTAGGTCTCCTGCTCAGATCTGTTAAACTTCAACTTGTCTATTTTCAGGTCTTCATTCAGTTGTAATTATATCTGGTTTACATACAGGTTGATTATCAACTTGAAATACAGAGGGTTTCCCCTGAAATATGTCTCAACATGGTACAAATACCGACTTGGTACAAAAAAAAGAGTCTTCCTATCACTACAGAGACAGTAAGCTTTGAGCACTCATGGCTCCACAATGTCCCTCAGTGAGAGAGGGAACTCAGATGTCACCTGAAATTCATCTGATAGTAATTTCATGACTCTGCCTGAGCTGAATACTTCACATGCCTGTCACCTTCTCAAAATCACATTTAACACAGGGAAAGGATATATACATGTGACTTCATTACTCCAGGAAGTTATATCCAGAGAGAATTGGGCAGTTCCTTTCAGAAGCAGGAATGTGGCAGACAGAGACAAGCTACATCCTCGCAGAATCCCAAAAAAATGGTATATAATAACTGTAAAAATAAACCCAAAGAAAACTCCCCCTCCCTCCCCCCCCCCCCCCCCCCCCCCCAAGAATACAAAATACAGAATACAAAATACCTCATGCATTTCCCCCCCCTATGTGTTTTCCTGTACATCTCAGGATTTTATGCAGACTCTTTATCTTGGGATCTAGTGTTGGGATAATATCTGTAGAGAGACACACTTTTTTGCATTCTTTCACTGCTGATGCTGGGCATAAAAACATAACACTAGCATAACTTTGCTTCCATACCCAAGTAAACTAGATTTATTCTCTGAGATAAAACAAGGCAGAAAATCTAGGGCATCTTATTTTCATGCTTTGTAGCAAGTGGAGTGGCATACTGCTCTTGTTGACCCATATCAGAAAAGACAGGCTTTTGCACCAGTCTTAAGATTTGTTTGTGTTTAGTTGTTTCTCATGAAGCTCATATGGTATAACAAATGCTATAAAAATAATGACTGTGATGGTGTTTCTTGTTCTTCCTGACAAAGCAGCATCCCTGTTCATTCTCCTTTTTCAGGACTTGATGAGCCGCTTAAGCTTTGTTTCTAAACTTGTCCTCGTTTTGCTTCTCATCCCAGGAAGAGACTACTCCTCTTTAAAGTATCATGCAGAAATGTGAAAAAAATGTTCAAGGGGGATGAAAAGATTACAATTTGTTCTCATAATGTCGCAGATTCCATTATTTTTCTCTATAAGACAAATATTTTCTGGTAAAGAACTAACATACCATGTCCTACACAGATCCTCATAAGACCTTGGTATGGTTAACTTTTTTAATGCTAATTGACACAACACAAAAGGGTCTTCCCAATCAGGACAGTCCATTTGTCAACACAAATAGACAAATGTCTTCTTGTAGCTCTAGCACAAGAGGGTGATGTGGCTAGATCTGTCCAGACTCCCCATTTAAACTCGCAGTTAGTATTACATCCTGGGCAGTTCTGAGATGACAGGCATATTTCCATTCCTGGTGCCAAAGCAATATATCTTAACTGCTCTGTTATGATGCTTTTTATGATAAAGATAGTACCAAATATGAATTACTGCACAGAACTTCTAAGGACTATGGGGGAAAAAGATATTCTTCAATTTTCTTACTTTTCAAGCCTAAGGAGGGTGACATGATATTAGTCCAATGTACTAGGTATAAAACTAAATTAAATCAATGCTTGAAGCTTTTCTTGAATATGTATCGAATTCAGTAAATCTACCATTATTGAAAAGTATCACATTTAAGTCTTAATAATTCTTTACACTAGAGTGCTATTAATGTCATCATTATTATTATACTTCCCTATCTTCAATATATTATAGCTGTTAGAATTCAAGTACAAAAATCAATGGGAAATTTGCATTTGATATAAAATATTCTAATCTATCACAATTAATTTCATTCCCTGAATTATGTTAATTTTCCTCTTCCCCACCTGGGAAGAAACCCCTATTGCATTCTTGACTAGATTTAGATCTAAAGCTGGTTCCCTGGAGTGCAAATCTTTGATAAAAATTCCATACTTACCCTCTCATTTCTTCTGTCTATTGTACACACAGCTCAGTGAGAAATTTTAAATGAAAGGTTTGGTTTGACCAACAGTTTTTGAATACAGAAGACATCTGGTCTTCCTTGAAATACTTCCCTCCCCCCTTCAGTCCTTGCCCATGGGCAATTAAGCTGTACATATGCAATTTCAAGATGAAAAGCAAGCATTAAAAACCCACTCATGATTGACTGCTCAACAGTTTATACACATCTAAATAAATACTTTTGACATGCAGTTTTCTTTCAGTTATTAAAAAAATTAACTTATCTCCCCTTCCTAGCTTGAGAATTTCTCATCCCCAAAAGTCCTAGAAACAATTGTTTATTGAGAAATTATTTTAGATAAATGATCAGTTATTGTTTGAGGACCTACATTCCTCAGTGAAAAACTGAATGTTTGATTTATCATCAAGACAATTCCTTTAATCTGCTGACAATCAACATCATACTAATCATTGCTGGCTTTACCAGACCTTTCCCCAAATGTTAGAGTAACAGAGTTTGCATCAGTTACCACCATTTTCACTGTTTAATGTAAGTTTTAGTTATCTCTATTTTTTGCTTTCCCCTATGAATTTTGCTTAAGGATCCCTCTTTCCACCTTGTTCCTCACATCTGACTGAAGCTGTGGTCATTTCAGTTTAAAATACAGTTTCTAATTTACTGAAATATTTATGGCCAACACTTTTTCTCTCCTCCAATTTTGCTCACACAGATGAATCTCATAGTGCATGGTCATGAACCCTGGCCAGTCTGGGACCTTGAAAGAGGTATATGTAGCAAAGCAAAGTGATCCATTGAAAATAACAGTTCAGTGCCAGGTCTATAAGAACAGGGCTTTAGCCTAAAGGTTTAGTCTGGTTATATATCTGCCTCTTTGCCCATTTTTAACAGCTTATTTACTTGATTATAAGGCTACCACCAACAACAGAAAAGACTTATTAATGCTGACATCTCCTCAAATACTGTTTCTTCTGAATTGACAGCCAGAAAATTTATATTATTTAATTTTTTTTCCCTACTGGCTTACAGTTAGTATATGAAAATTTTCTAGTGTAATTTGTTAGTTCTTTTTTGTACACTGGATCCAGGGAAATTTTATAAAAGACTGGTGAAATGTCACCACGTCTCTCGCTTTAGAAATTGATTTGCAGTTCGACTGAGGTTATGAAGGAAAAATACAGGACAAAGTGGCTCTTTTGATTGCAGCCAAAAGATATGAGGGAAAATCTAGTTATTTAAACATGTAGTTTTCCTGAAATCTGTTTTCTTGGTATTTTGCTTTTGTAAAACTATCATTTACAGAGAGTCACAGGTTCAGAGGCTAGTTAACACAGGAACTGTTTGACAAGGAAGATTCTGCTAGGTTCAGAGTGGTCCAGTGTTTTAACAGAGAAATAGTTAGGTCATTGATTACAGTGATTATGCAGTTTTATTCACTTCTCTGACCTCATTTAGTACTTTTTTCCTTAGTAAATAACAGATAACTACAGAATAATTAATCTTTCTCTGGAATTACTAGCAATTACATTTTTGAAAAAGAGAAATTATTGTTAGTAACCTACAGTGAACAGCTAGAAATTCCTGTGTACTTAACCTATACTTATGTACTTAAAAGGAAATATATTAGACAAATAAGGCTTTCTATTAAGTGGTTGTCTATGAGTATCCTTGCATGTATCCGAAGTTCATTAAAATGAGTCTTCTGGTGGTACCTTGATACAGTTCAAACAAACCCTGGGTTGGTAAATGATATAAGGACTGGAGATTTCATCTTTGTTTGAATTAGTTTGCCTCTAGTTAGTGGGTGATCCTCAGCCTCACTTACAGTGCAATGGTGTTTTCTCAGAGCTCCATGTGCTTGTGTTTGCAACATACTTAGTGTGCTTGGGGTTATCCTTTGAGTGTTCAAATGGCAATAGACTGTATTCAAACCGTACTCAGGAAAGAGCATGAGAAATGTGTAAGGTAGGCTGTGAAATATGAAGGTGATGGTGTGTTTTCAGTTGTTTTGATAATTTGACTTCAAAATACATTAAAGAGCTGTGAACAAGAGAAAAGGTAACTCCAAGCCACAGCACACTAGCAGCATTAGTACTGCCTTGTTCTTGTGAAATTCTGAGCCATTTTAAAAAAGATTTTACTGGCTGAAACAGACTTTTCATAGGCATGAAACTGGTTTTATAGTGAGACTTACTAGTATAGTTAGATTTATTGCATTTAGTCATGTGGTTGTGGTATCTCAGAATACCACAGTAGCAGACCTGGTGAGAAAAATGTTCATTAAAGTTGGATTTCAGTCGACTACTACTTCATTTTAAAAGATATTCACTAGATGCATGACTAGAAAATTGCAGCAGTTGAAACTTTTGCATTAGAGTTTAAGACATCAACTATATTTGCAATCTATGTTTTAAAGAATACAACTGCTGCTAACAAATGAGATGTTGCTTATTATTCATGTTTTCAAACATCTTTTTACTTTTGGGTGGAAATGAAAGATACCTGTGATTCTTTATTCCCAGGGGCATCAGACTGGTTGTGAGAGACTGTGGTAACACTGTGGGAGGTGCCCAAAGACGTATTTTAGTCAAAAAATAAGAGCACGAAACTGAAGAAAGTCATGAACCACATTTTCATTTGTGATGGAAAAGTACCTCTGGGGGTATTATACTCTGTCCTTGTTTCTTCTGTTGATACATAGTACACATGCAAAGGGCAATGCAATTGCATTGGTGCTGCATTACTAGCATGTTAGTAATTTCTTAAGCAGGTGCAATGCCAATACTAATCAGTAAGATGATGGGGAAGATACATTATTCTAGTCTAAAATCAGCCTTAACAGTCCCTTGTTTATGGCAGAAATTTTATTTACAATCGGTTTCTATATGTGTATAATGTACGTATTATAAAAGATGTGGGAAATTTTTGTCTGCTGCCCAATTGTTTAAAAAGAGCTAGTTAAGACGTCTGCACACTAAAGGTTGATTTTCAATTGGTTTTGAAACCGTGGAAGTTCCAGAGAGCTAGAAGAACGCTTCTCATTAAAAAGCGTGAAGATGATGAAACATACTCTCAGCTCTAACACCGATCTTGGGCAAAATAAGGTTTCTGTTGATGTAGGACTTGATTAAATTTAAAGACTGTAGTGCAGATCAACAGTTTTGTTATGAAAAACCCTGAGAACAAAAGGGGTAACATCTATAAGAGGAATATTGAATGAGAAAGGCAAAATCTTCTCTGGATAGTAATGCAGCTGCTTCTAGAATGTATGTCTGAACTTGATGTCAGTTAAGCAGAAAAGAGAAAAACTGGAGAACCTAAAAAGAAATGTTAGACAAATGATTAAAGGTTTAGAAAATATGTTTTATGGTAAATGAGTCTGTTTAGATAATGAGAAAATGGCTAAAGGACTGTCTGATATCACTTGCAAGTATATCCACAATGGGTTTGGCAGGAGTTGCAATGTTGCTGAATTCTTTAGAACTTCAGCTCTGTTCAGAACAGATTTTCCTATGCAGACTAACTGCACAAGTATAATAAGAATCACTGAACATGAATTTTGACTGATTTTTTTTTTTAATTAATAGTATTTACTCAGACTGTAAAGGATTTTTCATAGTGAAAATTAAAATCTTTTCCCAAATGTCCTAGTTCATTTGAAAATTAATTTAGGGAAGTCTCAGAGAAGGGTCTGCAGTCAGTGTGGTAAGCCGGTGACATCATCAGGATCCAGAAGATGTAAAGTTGTAAGGATACTGAAACCGTCAATATGCACTGGCTCAGTTTGGAATTGCTATTGCTCTCATCTAAACCTAGAATGAAACTGGTTGTATTTTGGCATGATTCTTCCCTTTTCATGACTTCATCATCCCACATTACTTGGATAGTTGATAAACTGTTTCTTGAGTTTTCCACTAGATTTTGTTGTGTGTAGTACATCCATGTATTAATTGTCTTGGATAATCAGGCAGCAAAAGTTTGAAGTATGTCTCTGTTTCTGTACTACATACATGTGAACCAAACTCTGTCATAGATCACGCTCGATGCCTGTGCTTGGTTGTCCAAGCAGTGGCTGTTTTTGAATTGCCAATCTTATCTTGAAGAAACATGTCTTGTTCAGTTCAGAACCAGGTGGCTTATCTCACCTCTGAGACTGCACATCAACCTGAGGCCTGAAGTGAAATGACTTCAGCACTATCAGATCAATTTGCTGTGAACAGTCCACATCACAATACCAGCACATATAATTCAGCTGGCTTTGGCAGTTTGCTCAGGAAAGAGCTAGGTCTACATTTGCAGGAACACTGAATTATTTCTTCTCTCTGGAGACAGAGAGTCAGAAAAGATCCCTTCAGGTCAGGGTTGAGGACTCAAAAGGAAGCTAGCAATGAGGCAGCTAAATTTTACTTCAGTATGCTGAGCATTCAACACTTTTCAAGGCTAAAACAGTAAAGGTCAAGAGGTTAATCTTCTCAAAAACAGATGATCATAGAAACTAATGTGATACATCCACAGGTGACATGTGGCTTCCTGATTATCCTACTTAAAAATTGCTTTATCTTAAATTAGAGTCCTTTCCTTTCTTGGCAAATAGTAACATTTATTCTGAGTATCCACAGATGTGATTGATTAGCTCAAGAGTTTTGTTTTGATTTTCCTTTTTAGACACAAATGTATTGCCCTTCACAAACTTATTTTATGTTAAAGACATACTTGACTATTTTTGATATTAACATTCATGTAGCAATACAGGTAATATATTGTTTTTCTTTATTACTGACAATCAAGTTTTACTTTCTGCAGCAATAAAAAGTAGCTTTAGCAGTACATCTGTCAAAATATTTACCTCCTAGGCCAACCAAATTTAATATCAGTATCTGCTTAGTATTTTAATTTCTAAGTTATCAATACCAGAGGAAAGCAGATGACAGTAAGACAGCACAATATGCATCTCAAAAGTTACAGCAAAATAACAATTTCAATTTGGGGCACATCTTGTGGTCTCTCCTTAAATGTGTGCAAATAATAAGTCAGGTTGACAGTGATCTTAATGCTTACAGGACTGATATATCTAAGTGCTACGTTTCTTTAAGGTAAACACTGGTGTTAGTGCAGCACTTTTCAGTGACTGTTTTTAATTTCAATCAGTTTGGTAGGTATTGACAGTTGTCAGATGGAATGGTTTTGTTTGGTTTTAAACCTCAGGTGCCATGAGTTGGTCTCAGACTATAAATAGCCACATAAAATGGCCCTAAAATTTTTAACAATTTTCACTCTGTTAGTCAAGCTCTGCAGAGAGACCAAGGACTGAACAAGTTTGGAGAAACTAAACTTTTTTCTATCTCTCTCTTTTTTTCAGGTAAGCATGAAAAGGCTGGTGAAAGGGAACTTTTTTGCTAGGTTAGCTAAAACTTTGCTAGCACTGTCATGTCTACCCTCTACTGTGAACAAGAGAAGAACCTCTTTTTTTGTACTGGGGCATACTTGGTATTTTTCTGCAGCTTTAAATGTAATTAGCATATGGGGTATGTCTATATGAGAGGGGGGAGGAAGGAAAACAAAGAAGTCAGAAATTTTTCAAATGGCAGATATGCTGTATGAAGGAAGCATTTTGGATGAGAGATAGTTAGAATTATTTTACTAAGCCCCCACCCACCTCATACCCCTGCTCTTATTATCAGCTCTGAGGCAGGGTATATCTATTCTTCTTTCACTTACCCACATACATTGTGTTCCCCATAGAGTTTTCTATCTTGTTGTAAAAATGACACTTTCAGGGATATGACTGTAGAGGCTAAAATGTTGATTACCTAGCATTAATCATTTCTGGAAATACTAGTCTCTAAAGATGTTAGTCCTCTGGTGTGCATATAATATGCACAGAGAGGGACAGACTGATAGGGTGTGTGGGAGTTCACGGGACAGGAGAGGAAGAAATAGTACGTATTTATTCTTGGCCATTTTGGCATTGATTTATCCTTTTGTGGTCACATTTTAAAAATATCTTTGACTTCCCACTCCAGTTCATTAATTAAAGGAGTCCTCCTCATTTGGTGGTGCTCTCCACTGATTTCATTAATATGTAATGAAATTTCCCCTTATGCCTTTATTGTCAATGTAAGCACATCTACAGGGAAGGCTTTATACCATCAGTCTGGAATCCCACTTCTCTCTCAGCTGCTTCTCTCCATATTGATGGCATACAGGATAAACAGAACAAGTTAATTTGTAATCTTAGACAGAAAATGATAGCTGCACTGTTTCTGTCATTGAGCACTCCGCCAGTTTAAACAGCTGATTAGTCAGCTTCTGTGGAATCGATCTGAATCAGTTCCACCTGCGTGCACCCACCAGGAGCCACTTTATTGTAAATCAATCATTCTGAAAACATCTCACAAAGGGGCCAGTCCTCACTAACAAGCCATCAATTTAAACTGTCTGTCTGGAGCACTCTAGAAATTAGAAGTACAACAAACATTTATTCTAAAATTATGGAGAAGTTGTTGGGTTTTTTTAAACCTCAGCCTGTAAGTATTTGGTGTTTGGTGGTGCTTTTCTTGCCTTTTTTAAAAATTTATTTTATTCATATGCATCAGATCACTTTTCAGACATCCCAAAAGTGTGGGTGCTTTCTCATAGGAAAAAAACAATAGGTTGGGCATTTTAACAACAATGGATGGAATGGATGGCCTTTATTACTAGAAGGCAACATTAACAGTAACTCAGAGACTTTATATCCTGCCCTTGTGCCCCTTGGGTGTTAAGATCGATCCCCAGAGTCAGAGAAGTTCTCCTTATTCTTTGACATGATGAATTGCTGAATTTTGTCTGTGCAGAGAGTGGGTCTTCTAGCTGGCAGTGGTTGGAGAAGCTGCCCCAGGGGGGAGATACAGATATATGGCTTGGTCTCCAAACTCTTCCTTTAAGACACTTCATACTACCCTAAATAAAAGAGAGTGGAGAAGGTATATTCTGCTTTTTTATTTTTTTTTTTTTTATTGGCCTGTCTAGGTATTTCACTTATGTCAACAAAAAAGCTGAGAGAATCATGTTTTCAGGTTGAGTGCATTGTTTAGAATCTCTGGAGTCTTATTCATCTTGAGAAAAAAATATGGCAGCGCTTAGTTTGCAAGGTGTAGTGCAAAATACTGCATATGATATTATGCTGTGTAATTACACATTGCCACATGATTGTATTGTCAACACTGTGTCTGATTACAAGATAATTGCTTAGTTACTAGTTTTGATGCAGAGCCCCTCAGAGACTTGCATATTAAACAAGTGTCCCACTCTTGGAAATACAGTTAAAATAAAAGTTCAGTGAGACTTCATGTGATTGTATGGAAACTAATTTTACATTTGGATTCTGCTGGGCCTGATCTATGATTAACCTCAGCTGAAATCCTCTCATCTATCCTCTGGTTTATTGTAAGATACTTTGGTGAGACAGCTCTTATCAAATAGAGTAGAGTATTCACAGCAAATTGGAGCTTCAACTTCTCCCTCTTGCAGGGTTTGATTGTGAGGGGATTTCATACATTTAATATGGCTGTACGTCTCCTTTTCTTCCAGACCACATGTGACTTCTGCAGTTAGTCTCTCTAACTAGCCTTGCTTATTTTTAAAAAAGTGATAAATATGGTCAAGGCAACATCACCTAGTAATACATATTATCTTTTGACTCTCTGACTATATGAATAGCCCCCCAAAATATACCATGTTACTATTAAAAAGT
Organism: Strix uralensis; assembly: GCF_047716275.1. Classification (NCBI taxonomy): domain Eukaryota; kingdom Metazoa; phylum Chordata; class Aves; order Strigiformes; family Strigidae; genus Strix; species Strix uralensis. Next base: position 17,023,113 of record NC_133978.1, on the reverse strand, counting down.
GGGGTGTCAGGAGTTTGGGTGACATGTTTCTTGCATGTACTTTGCTAACACCCATTTGTGTGTCAATCAGATGTCATTGAGGGGATGGGCTGTCCTGTAGATTAAAGCTGCAGAACATGGCAATGCTCCCTTCCCCTTCCTGAGCACAAATTCTGCCTTTCCTTGCCTAATGATCTCATGTTGTTTGGGAAGCCTCTTCCTTCTTTGTTGCAGAAATTCCCTTCAGCAATCTGTTGGAAAGGAGATGAGTGAAAAGCTGTGCATCTGCCTTCCCTGAGTCTTGTCTCCCTTTGGCTTTTAGGCCACAGAGGGCAAAACATATGAAAATGCAGTAATCATGTCCTTAGGTGTTGCACTCAAGATGGTCTGAAACTGTGGCAGGGTTGATATTGCTTAAATGTGGAAGCTGTGCCAGAGCTGAGCCAGATTTCTAATCCAAGTCATCAAAGAAGAGAAACTACTTTTGCAGGTGAGCAAGCTCTTTCTGGGCTGACAGAGGACAAGGGGGGATCCTCTTTCCTGTATAGAAAGTTCCCATACAACTTTTGTGGTGTTAAGGCTTTCTCACATTTCTTCAGAGGAATTTAATCTATCTTTCTGGGGTGGCTTCTCTTAAATGAGACTCCTGCTCCTCAGCTGACTTCTGATGCTATTTTCAGGTAGAGGTGGTCTAGCTGTTTGCTGAGTCTGTAAAGGTGCTCTGTTTAAATGACTTCCTCTAGTATGATAGGCTTGTGCTACCCAAGCAAGAAGACTGCTGTTTGGTCTTATCAGTCAACTCATATTTTCACACAAGTAATATTTTTGTCACTGTTGGCCATGATTTCTATTTAATTCATTTTGTACTATCTGATCATCAGCAAAATCCCTGAGCTCATTTGTCATCATGATATTTATAATGACAGGTTTTGAGCCAAGTATGAGTACCAGATAGAAACTGTGTAAGAATGGTTATGGTTTCCTGGAAGGGGAATTATTTCAACCCAGAGATGGAAAAAGAGGGGAAAAAAATTCTCTTACATCTAGTTAGGAAGATAATTTATTTGTGTATTATTTACTGTCTGCCCACTCCTTTCACAGAATTATGCTGTATATCCTTATTCCAGTTCCATGGACCACCATCAGGGTGTGGATCTTTACTTCTACCTCATCCTCCTGTGACTGCTGAAAATTCCCCACGAGCCAGCTGTGGATGCAGTCAATGTAAATCTTTGTGACCATAGTAGCAGGTTTCAATGCCTCAGAATCATGAAAATCTGGATATTCCATCAGCATTGTTCAGAAGATAGACTGTATTATCCAGTGAGGCAAATATAATTACAGAAAATGTAAGTTAAATCATATATGCACCATAATGATTTTAAATAGTAAAAAAAAAAAAAAATACTAACAAATAATAGAAACTTCTAATTGCCAGAAGGATGGCATTTCTTTAAATACCTGATTATGTTACCCTGATTCTTTGTGCAAATGTCTTCAGAAGAAAAGTCTGAGAATTAAAATATATAGTTCTACTGGATACTAAAAATAATAACTTAACTATAGAGGCACTGATGTTCTGGCTCCTGAGATGATATCATGCTATAGACACCTGGTCTGTTACTAGGGCTCCCAGGATCTACAACAATAGAAATAATAACAATAGAAATAATAACACATTATTATATATGACTAAGTTTTTCAGCTCACAAAAGTAATACTACCAATAATCTTCCCAGATCCTGTGCTTTCTCTCTCTAATATAGTTGCCTACTCTCTGGCACTGAGTTTTGTGTCCTGTCTGTGCAGGATATAGCTTTAATTACCAATTTGGTTCATCACTGCTATTTTAATATGACAATCCTGATGATTTTAAGTGTGTACTCACTTGATCCTGTGTATGGAATGTCTCACCATTGACACCTGATGATCATAATGAAAGCTGTCTCTTGGAGACATAGGGAAGAAGGAGATGTTACAAAGCAAGGACTTGTCTGTACATAATAATCCCAAGGTAAATGAAATAGGAGAAAAAGTAGTCTGGGACAGGTATGCAGCTCAAACTCAGTACAGCAGAAACAGATGCAAAGTAGTTTTAAGCAGTGCAATTCTGATTCTGAAAGTGCAGTACAGATTAGAGAAAGTTAAGCTATGTACATAAGCATGGGCTTACTAAGGTGATGGCATAAAGTAACAGAACACTGATGTATTAATGAAACCCTGGAAGACTAGTTTGTCCAGCTCTGGTATCCTACTGGTCTTCTTACAAGATAAGAATGTATTAATGGGCTGTTATTGGTAGTTCTGCAAATTATCTTTGGCATGTTGTGTGAGTTATGTAGTGACTGCTAGGTGCTTATAAGGATTTTTTTTCTCCTTGTGCTCTTTACAATAAGGCAAATGTTTAAATTAACAATGCATTTCAGTATCTCTTTTCTGAGTTATTTTTGGCTAAGTAGGACTTCTTTCCTCTGTGTCCTTTATCTGTTGGTGTTGAGTGCTTTGCACTACTTCATAACTGTTAGTACATTTTTACCACTGTGTTGCTGCTAGTTAGCAGGAATGTTATACATTGATATTATTGGACTGAATGCTCAGGGGGTACAAGAGGGCTTAAGTATCATTTTTTTGTTAATGACAGCAAATTCTAGAATGTTTAAACAGGAAGATGAAGATGAGGAAAAGTGCAAACGTGGTTACTTTCAGATAATTTCATTATCACAGGATGCTGATTTATCATAAACTACAGTTTTAATGACTGCATTAAATTGATACTGAATTGTAAATACAACAGTTGAAAATATAATGAAAATTACAGCTATTATGTGGTGAAAAAATATTTTAATTGCAAGAGATGTCATTAAGTTACCGAGGGAGATTGTCGATATCTGTAGGCATCTAGCTCATAGTAGTTACTTCTGAAAATGATTTGCAAAATCTCTATAGATATTCTAGTCTGACGCTAGTGGCTGTCTTACTGGCTGTTGTTTCAGTGAGTTTCAGGATGAAATAGGACAACTGAACACAGTGTAATATGAAAAGCCATCTATCTTCCCTTCCCCATCAAATAGTTGATGCATTATGGATTATCTTTCATGCTTTTGATCAGGAAACAAGTAAGGAGGTGACTAGCAAAGACAGAATAATGTGTGTGAAGGGGCAGTGTGATTTTGAGTATAACAAGTTGTTTTTTCTTTGGGACCCTGGTATGCAAGATCCTACAGTGGGACATGCATGTTGGCAGTCTGAGACTGTGCAGATATCTCCTGAGATGACAGAGTTCCCTGGCATGAGATGGTGACTTCCCTAATACAAAGCAAAGCCCTGGGCACATCTGCCATTCCAACAGCTGCCAGAGTCTGGAAGAGCTGCATTAACCAAAAAAACCAAAAAAGCTCAGAAGTGCAAGGAATTGTATTGTAGGTACAGTGAAAGTTATTTGTATGATGATAGCTTTGCACAAGGGATCAAAGGGCTGAAAAATGAAAACAGTTCCATCTGTTCTTGCCAAAAGGAACCTAAGTAGAAAATTACAAATTTCTTACTGTATTTAGCATACAAGCTGTATGTTCCCTTGGTTGGCTTGCTTAGATTTCCAATATAAAAAGGAGGCTTTAGTAAAACAATGCAAAACTGTCATAATTTTAATCCATACTTACCCATATTGTTTCCTAGGTCATTATTGGTTAGAACACTTTCTGTTGTAGCTCACCCACACTCTAACTGCATATGTAGTATAGCATTGAAAGTGGCTCCATTAAATGTCATTTGGGGCTTCATATTTATTATTTTGCAGTGTTGATTTTGATCAGTTTGCAAGCAAAATAAACCATATCTACTTTAAATGCCAATTCTGCAAATTCAACTTGGGAACTGGGAATAACAGTTTCTTTTTGGAACTGTGTTTTGACTGTGGCAATAAAAGTTGAGAATTGGCAGAAATTTCTATAGCTCAGTTGAAGCAATTCTCTGGTCCAAAGTCTAAATAGAGAACATATTTCAAAATAGTATGGATTATGTGTGAACTAAAAAGGATTGTGCTGCAGTCACTATGGTATTTCAGAGCCAGTTGAGCTACAATAATAAAAAGTGCTAAAATACATTTGTACCAGTCAAGTGAGCAGGGCTAATCTAGGATATGCATGCAAGAAGAGATAAGCAAATTCTGTTCTGTTACTTTGGTTTAAGTCCTTTATTATTCCATTGGTTTAAACTGAATTTCTGAGAACTTAGCCAGTGTAACTGTGATCATATTCAAGTCTGTGAAGTAAAACTCAGCATTGATGTGAATGATGATCTAAATTACACTACTTGATCATTTATAATGTCTTTTTGATCAACTAACACTTGATGAACTTTTTATCAATGCTATTTCACATCCTGATGCATTTTGGCCAAGACTACTGCCTAATATATGTAGCCATTTATTCCAGGCTGAATTTTTACAAATTTAATTTCAAGTGGGACACTTCAACCTCCTTTTTTGCACTGTAATCTAATGGTGTTGTGAGATTTAACAGAATTCGGAACAAAGGCTGAAGGGCAGCGAGAATTAAAGAAGATAAGATAAAGATGATAGGATAGGGAATGAGACAAAAAGACTGTGAAATCTGCTTAATTGTAAAAAAGCACCTAATGGTGTCTTTAGAAGCTCTTCTGCCATATCGTTTGCTTATATTGGAAATCCAAATGTAATATGTATCTCTGATGGAAACCTTCATTGAAGCGCTTTGATTTGTTTATTTGAGAAAAGTTTGTTTTTTCTTGGGTCTCAGCCAGTAGTTTTTTGGATGAGATGGATTGCTCACTGAATTAAAAAGCAAAGAAACAGAACTGATCTTGGGAAGCTTTGTACTTCTGTTATTTACTGATATGATATTATTATTGGACTAAATACAGAGCAGTGTGTAAAGAGGAATAACTCTCTGCTTAGGCATCCAGTCCAACATAGCACTCTACAAAAGACTACTCTATTAATTACAAAATATATTGGTCTCACTAGCAAGAGCAACAAGACTGATCAATCCTCCTCAGCAATGAAAAATCAGACAGTCTAAAATGCTAGTATGACAACAATGTATAGTTTGGGACCTAAGAAATGCAATGACAATAACAATAAAAATCCCCATTTATGGGGCACTTTATCAAACAAACATCTCAAGGCACCACACAATAAAAACATAAGAAAATGAAAACAAACAGAGCTGTGGGCTTGATTGAAGGGAAATCATTGATCCTTATTCCTAAAAGCATAATGAAAAAAATGTTTCATCTCTTGAGGTCTAGCATAAAAGTTAGAAATCTGCTTCAGAGGCCTAGTACTAATATCCTGGAGACTATTTATTTTCTTGTCCATTCTAGATTTGTTCTGTCATGGCATAGAATAGGGTGCTGGAAACAGTAGATTGAAAGTAATTTAGAGAGTAGTGTTACTGCCTTCTAGTCCAAAAGGTTATTAATGATTACAGAAATAATGCCTTAAATTTGAGGAATAGTGCAAGAGTTTAGCTCAGATAATTTCTGATCATTTAGTTATTTTCTGTCCTTTTTTGATGTGCTTCCTTCTGTCTTTGCTTCAGATTGATGCAAGTGACTCTACTATATGACTGTACAGTCCTGTCCTTTTTTCTGCTTTCCCAGTCCCAAGTTCCTTTCTGTTGATACTGGGATTCCTGTCCTGGTACATGATGCAATTATGCCTGTAAACCCAAGTACAAAGCTTTTTTGTCCATTCTTCATACACAAGAGTGGCATACCAGAGACTGTCAGTTTTCGTCTTTGCAGATATGCTAGGTGAAGGCACTTAAATATAGAAAATTTCATCATTAATGACTCATTCCACTGCCCACCAGCATATGAGTTAGTAGAAAAATGTTCTGTTAGTCATTCTTGTAAATCTCTTACAATTTAGAGTGAAGAACATATTAGTCAATGGGGCTTTCAATAGTAAAGAAAAGATTAATATATGGATACCAGGGTTTTGTTGATGCTTTATGTTTCAATAGCATAAACAAATTTCATTAGCTAAAAAATGTAAAGAAAAAATGTACACAAAGCTTTTATGCAGTCACTTTCTGAATAGGAAGGGAAATTATATATATGTACAAGGCAAGTAAACTTCTTCAGCCAGGCTCTAAGTAGATATATTTAACATTTGAAAAAATCTTTCTTTGAAATGTCATTTTCCCCTTCAAATATCAATTTTTATAATTTGATAGAGACATATCTTTAAAAAGTGTTTACTGTAATACTGCGGGCCAAGCTGTCAGTGATGATTCTAATTTGAGTAGTTCCTACTGCCCAAAAGAGTTGAAAGATTCCTTCCAGAACACTTAAAAGAATTGTAAACAGTTATGCATTTTGGAAAGGAAAAGCTGTTAGCAGCAGCATTTTTTGCTTGGGTATCTTTGATTGGGTCTTTGGGGATTTTGTGGACTTGGGCGGGGGGGAGGGGGATGGGATGGTTGAGTCTTTTTGTTGTTGTTCTGTAAAAGCCTTTAAGGATTTTTTCAATCAAGGGTTTTTTTCCTAAGAAAATCTTGCATTTTGAAGCCACAGCTGCTCACATATGCTAGCTGGTTACGTTTACATTTAAGGATACCCCCTCACAAATCCAATTGGATAATAATAATAATAATGATCAGGATAATGACGTAATAAGGATAATATTGTGTAAAGAAAATTTTTTTTAAAAATTTCAGTTAGCTGTGATTTTAAAGTTGAAAGTTTATGCAAGTAAACTAATAGAATCTACCACCAGTAGTGCTACAAGATATTATTGCTATTGGAGGTCTCCTATGGGTGCCCTATGATAATACACCAACATCTGTTGTGAGAAAGAACCCTGAATAGGGTTCACTGTAATTATTTCATTATTTGGAGTGTGAAGTCATGAATAATGAATCTTCACTGCATACAGAATATGACTGTTTTTTTTTTTTTTTTTTTCCCTCCACATTTCTAGATGTGTAATCCTTTGCATTGGTTTTACTGGTTCCATTGATAAGGAAAAGCTTGAGCCATAAGGTCCTGAAAAGTGTGACAGAACAAATAATTGATACTAATTCTGAGCGGAAGTTAGCATTTATTTTATTGCCACTGATGTCTAGGAGGAGCACTTCTGTATTTAGACACAAAGCAAATACAGTTTCTGGACATCTAAGTCCATCCCATTCATGCATTTACACAGTGTGGACACTGTCTCATCAGGAGCTGATGCAACCATATCCTCTATCCATGGCTCAGAACTCTGAAATAGATATGCTGTAAGGAAAAGAGCTAGAATGAAGCTCCGATGAGTAGTATTTCCAGAGCAGCAGTAAAAACAGTTATAGGGCTTCCTGCAATAACAAATTAAGACCAGTGAGAAAATAGACACTGACAGCTGAATTCATTCAAGTTTTAAATTTTACAAGAAAAGTATTTGGAGTCCCTTGGCAATGACCCCAAAGAACCTCCATCTTCCCTTCAGCAACCAAGAGCCTGTTTCCTTGACAGGTAGCAACTGCTGGAATAGAAATCAAAGCTTTCTTGGCTCAAAGCTTGTGCTTCATGAACTTCAGTACCATGAAAAACAAAGAATGGGCCAGACAAAATTGGCAGGACACTGACTCCAGAGACTGCCACAGACTCTGTGCTAGATTTTATGGGTCCTGGTCACACAAAATGAGCCCAACTAAAACTGAATCAAGTGCTTCCTGAGGCTGAAGGTCAGCGGATGTGGCTTTAAATCTTGTCTGTGATTCCAGTGCATCTAGAGAAGCCTGTATGCTGACAAACTGCTACAAGCTTCCTCTGTGCCTATCCCTCAGATGTAGCATGGGTTGGTAATCTATGGCCACCAACCTTTCAAATGGTTCAGGTGGCTGTGTCAGTGCTGAACTGATTGACAAAGAAGCTGCAGGAGTCTCTGCCAGTTCCCTAAAAAAAAAAAAGACAACCCTCATTTCCATGAAAAGGCAACCCTCATTTCCATGCTCAGTGGGATGTCTAATGTCAACTATTAGGTGCAATGAATAAGCAATAAGCTCAAAAGAGCTTTCCATCAATATCCTTTTTCTCAGGTTCAGCAATCATTGACATTTCTCCCATGATTGCTTGAACAGTTTGCTACCTTCAGTTATCTTTATTTGTATGAACGCAGACACTGCGCAGAAAAGATGCTGGGTGAACAAAGACATCTGTGAAGTCATCACCATTGACGAATTTCATCACATTGATCAAAACTGCATTAACTCTGTTGTGTGAATTCTGTCTGAGAAGCACAGTTCAATCCTAGAAACTGTTCACTAGAAACAGAAGACAGATGACTCTTCAGGCAAACAGTGCTTATGCCGGGTAACAGTCTAGAAGAAGAAGCTGGTGATCTGCACAAGGAGTTCATTCTCTTGTTCAACAATATAGATCAAACATTCATATAGAAAAGCCTATAAATAGGTTTGACTTCTCCAAATTTGAAAATAAATTTCACTTCTGTAGGTATTAGAGGCACTTGCAAAAGAGCAAATCTGTTTTACTAAAGGTAATGAACAAACATGCTTTTTTCTCATCAAGACAGTTTAATCTCTAAGCTATTAATTTTTTAAAAACTTATTTTTTTACTCAAAGCATATTGTAAAATACTAAAGCTTGTGGTTTCAGACAAGTTTGTAATAAGCTTCTGTAAAAAGTGGTTGAATTTTATCTAATTTGAAGTCTATGGAAAACTAGAAAGAAACAGATTCCTGAATGTATTTTGCAGGAGTTGCAAACATTCATTGAATTCATTAAACATTCATTAACATTCATTAAATACCCTTCCTGGAATATTAGTCACCATCAAGAAGTACTGTGCTGACTTTGTGTACTGATAGTTGGAAATTTTACCTCTGGATAGACTATAGAGATTACAATAGGTTTTCCTTACTTTTTTGATCCAAATACACTGATATGAACAAACTTCTATTAACTTTAGTAACTTGTTAAAGGAAATTTCCTTTCAGATCTCTGGAACCATTCTCTAGTTCTGAATAACTGCAAAAGTTTTATAGAGGTTTGTCTAGGCTAACTGATAGGGCATACTCAGAACAGTAGCAAGCATAATAAAGGGTGCTCTCAGGTTCTTGCTGAGGCAGAATGATCATGAATGAGCAGATCCTGGTCCACCTGGATGTCTTCTTTTGCTTATCAATGGTGAATCCAAAATACTGACAAGCCAACATCCAGCCTGCATAGACATAAAATATCAGCTATTTTTAGAGATGATAATTTGCTTTCATTCTAATTTGCGCTGGAAAAAAGTAGTGCTTTGCTGAGGAAAATCTTATACAATAAAATTCAGTTTGGCAACGTTCAGTCTGAGGCAGAACTACTACTCTAAACTTTCAGTCCTACTTTACATTCTTTTCTTATATGTCTACAATTAATATATCTTCTTGTGGGTCCCAGTTTATCACTTTGAAGGACCATCAAGAAAAAAGACCATTTTTGTCCCATTGGGTTTGATGTAGTTGTGCAAACATGCAGTGTTTCTTTTTGCAGTCATTCATACCCTGACATGGTAGTCACACTGATCTGATAGGTTGGAGAAAACATCAAAAATTTTCTCTCCCTTAGCATTAATTGTTAGAATTAACATATCTAATATTGTTAGAATTAACATATCTAATATTGTTAGAATTAACAAATCTAATATTGTTCATATTTAATGATTACATTGTCAGATATTTGTTTTGGGCTTGAAATTGGGCATGTGCTATACAGTACATGCAATGGCTTAATCACAAGTCCTTTCTATTAATGACCGTTTAAATATGAAAGAATCCAAGGACTTTCTGGCCCAAAAGAGGGAGCTGTCACATGTACAGTTTGAGAAATCTACATTTTAATAATCCTCTATTTGAAAGGTAAAGGCCCTTTAATGACTGATTTTAATTAAAAAAGACTTCTAATTAAAACTTTATTAATGTTCTCTTTTAACACACATCCTTTTCCAGTATAAGATCTTTTTAATGACAATGAGACATATATGCAATGTTTATGATCTGATTTAATATCATTTTAAAATGAGAAAGTTATAAAAACATGAATCATGTTGCAGCTAATAAAAAATGAGAGGAATCACAGGAGCAAAAGCCCAGTCAGAAAGCTGTGGCTCTTTAATGCAGAAATATTTATTGTGTGATGCTATTAAATGAATCACAGGGATGAATCTTTTAGTTCTTTACCAAGGTCTATACGGGAAGAATGAGATTCAGACTAGATACATACACTACATGGGACTGCATTTGCATTTGAGGCTTATATAAAAACTGTATCTCAAAATGCTTCAAGGAATTGACTACGATTCAACAAATTGACTACCAATGCAATGAATGAGTTGTGAATTAGTAAATTTCCATTTGTTTGTACCATTGATAGAACATTTAAAGAGAGGAAATCGCAGTAGTATGTACTGTGGTACGTGGCACACCTGTGAGAACAGCCACCCCTAGTTTAGGGTTTGAAAGCCATGGGGAGAGACTATGGGGCATGTGGGTGGAGCAAGGAGGAGAGAGGAATGGGAAGCTGAAGTAGGTAAGAATCCTTTGAACTAACTCTCATCGTTTTTCTAGCTTTAGTTAATACCAGGAGGTGTCACCATTGGCACCAGTATACAAGAACCAATAAGGGGAAAGAAGGAAGGGTGTGCACCAAGAGGGAATTTTTTTTTTTTTAATTCATAGGTTCGTCAAAACCTGGCAGCCTGCAGTGATGGGAAAGATACATAATACGATAAAGCTTGGTAACCGGCATGTGTGATTGAACAAACCAATGAAGAGATAACATTTGAAAGCTTTACAGCTTGGAAAGCTGTTAGCAAGCTGGTGTCCCCTTCATCATTTTTAATTTTACTTTTACTGCCCTTCATTTGCTTTGACGGGTTGATGTTGCCATGGTGCAGTTGAAATTCTCATAAAAGTGCTGTTACCCTTTCAAGATGGCTATTTTTTCCTAGGGTTTATACCACATTTTATAGTTATGTCAGAAGGTTTACTTGGTTTATGAATTCTCCAAGCTCCGAGACTGCTTTAAAAACTCGGTTGCAGTTCAGCTTTTGCCTTTTAATTTGTGAGATTTAACAACCACTACATCAGTGTATTATATTCCTACATAATTAGAAAACTCATTTTAAACATATCCTTTTGTAAATAAGGGTAAATAAAATTTCAGCTTGTCCCTCACTACTTTGATCTGTACTTTCTTTAACAAAAAAAAAAAAAGGTCATTTTTTCTGACTAAAGCTATGTAGTTCCTTTTTATACTAATGCTCCAACTTTTAAATTATTTATCTCATGTAGGAATATAATTTTAAAAGGTCTTTCTACTCCCTGTGAAATACCATATCCACTGTTCATCAAGAAACTCTCATGCTTGCAGTGGAAGTTGATTCATGTCAGATGTGAATTGGTCCCATGGCGCTTTTGCAATCACAATTAATTTCCCCTCTGCTTGCTCTGTAGCAATTCAGGTTAAGGATCTATGAAGAGAAACTCTTCTCAATGGTGTTGTGAGTTGAGCTTTTTTGCAAGATGTTTTTTAAAAAAAAGTACATGTTTTGATAAACCTGAAAGCCTGTTAGTCATTAAGAACTGTGCTACATGACCCTTACTCATGTTGAAGAACAGACCAACTTCACAACTTGGGCAGAACTTTGGGGTGGGAGAGGATGGAAAGAACAAGAAGAGGCTTTTCTAGACTTTACATTAAAGTCTAGAAAAAAATGTTCAGGAAAGATATGCCCTGTAAGGGCAGCTGGTGAGATTCGTTCATTTATTACCATTTTAGTTATTGTTTTGGAAGAAAAAATGAATTTAATAAGTGCACTGTAGCTGGCTTTCACAGGAATACTGGTGTTAAAGGAAGGAAAGAAAGTTTCAGATACAACTCTATTGAATTGGTATTTATTGCCTTCAGTGGAATTAGGAGCAAAAATTAGAAGCTCCAATTCTGCTGTCTCTTCCAAAAAGCTCTGCTGTAAAGGCTCTGGGAAAGATATTAAGCAGTGTCATTAAAGGCAGCACAAACTAATCCAGAGATGAATGCAAGTTGCACCTGGACATAACTTTTGAATCATCAAAATTTTCAATCTGCTCAGACCTGGTTTGGTCCAATTTCTCACACTAACATAAAATTAAATGAGCAAACAACATTTAAATGTCAAGTAAGAGTCAACAAGCAAACAGAGTAAGACCTAGAAATAGCATCAGATACATCAATTCTTGTGAGTAAGTACCTTGCTGGAACAATCTATTGAAGAGCAATAATTAGGCATAATTTCATGATGCTTTGGGAAAAAACTAAATAAAATCTCAGATAGCTACACCTCAGGAGACCTACATTGAAGTCTAATTCTAACAGGAACAGCTATTATTAGTGCCTTTCACAGCTTTGCTTTTATTTCCTTCCACTTACTTATTTTACACTATAGCGTACTGACCAGTGCTGTCATATATATATTTGTGCATAGCACAAAGACTGTTTCCTTACATATGACTGAGTTGTATCCCCTAAGCAACAGAACTCAGGTAGTTTTTCTGGGATTTATTATGCATTGAAGTAGTTTCCCCCAAATTTGAATTATACATTTAAAACTCTGGAATTTAGAAGAAAACTTCTCTGAAAAACAGAAGATTAGAAAATCACATCTAGATATATGAGTCATCCAGCTATAGATTTGGTTGGGTCATCTGAAAAAGGAACTTATATTTTCTCCCATTTGCACTTGTAATTTAGGAAGGAGTGAAAAGGAAGTGAAAAAGAAATGTTCTTGATTCAAAGGTATTATTACAGCATGAAGTGGGTTTTTTCCTCCTAAGTTAATAGGTTTGTTCCCATCACCCTTGCCAGAGTCCCACGCAGCTCTATGTTGTTATTTTATTTTAGCTGAACAACAGTTTAAACATCATTGTAATCCTGATCTGTCCTTAAAATCATATCATTTTGTTTTGGTCTCTTGTTAAATATTTTCCTCCTTAATTGCCTTTTCATTCAACTAAAAGACACAATGTTAACAACACAGCTGAAAAACAATTCACTGTATCAGTCACAGACTCTCATAATGGAGCACCTTAATAAGAGCAAGTTCTGTACTTCTTGAAGGCACAAGATAAATTAGGTTCATAGTCCATTATTTGAACAAGGGTATCTGACTTATGGCAAATCTATCTGAAAGAGTACTGTAGAATTGTATTTTATCTTTAAGAAATGTGTTTTCTAAAAGTAAGATATTTACTTCTGTTGCAGTAAAGGATTTAAACAGAAGAATTTCTCTCTAATGTTTGTTGAATCATACTAGAATGATGAGGTAGAACAGAGCCATACATCAAACAACCAATGTGAAAAACTTAGCACTGTATTTTATTTCAGGAGGGAAGGCTGAGCGCAGAATGCCCAATGGTTTTGCCAAGAGCACGCACTCTCTTCCTTATTTACCAAGCTATATATACAATGAAGAAGGTGACAGCACTCTTAAACTTTTTCTACCGATTAAATTTATGGATGTGCACATTTACTTTTTCTTTTGCAAAGAACATCACAACAACAGTGCTGGAGACTGCTTTTCTCTAGCTCTGTAGAATAGCTATAATGTAAAGAGAAGTGATACAGTTGTTGGTGGGTTTTTTTTCTGTAGATGCCCTATCAGTTTGTCCTCTTTGTCAAGTAGAGAGTTGAGAACGGGTGAAAAGAGAAATCTGTCTTTCTTCCCAAGTCTATTTTTTGGGGCTTTTCCTTGCTGTGTAGTAACAACTAACAAGTACCACAGGTAGTGTTTACTCTGGTGGATATTTTCTAATGAGTCTTCTACCTTAAGCATTGAACTGACACCAAGAACTCAGTTTTTGGGTGCCTGTCAGGCATCATTGGAGAACTGCTGGGTTTTAATATGACCTGGAAGGAGTTCAGACTTGCAGTTTAACATCTGAGAAATGGTATAATGCACTGAAATTTCCTGTAAAAGTTCCTTCGGTTTTGGCTCAGATAACACTGTCAGATTCAATCTTCTCATGTAAACACTTGCTTCTAATCTTTACCAGAAGTGTCAAGAGGTCAGCTAATCCTTTCCTGATATTTCTTGATCCATGACTAGGATACAGATAAGGTTTGAGGCAATCAGTTACTTGTTATACAAAGTTTCTTAAGGTATAAATGGAAAAGAAGCTTACTGTGATTTTTGACACTGTCTTACCAACCTCTTCATTCAACTGCCTCAGTGTCCTTGGTTGGCATTTTGAACTCCTACTCCTGGAGTAGGGCTATTTCACTTAGAATAAATAGATGAGATATCAGGTAAAAAAATGTGTTTATTTTAAGGATGTAGCTCACTGTTCTTGCTATGTTATCTACTGCTGTAATTCTGTGTACAATTTTACTTTTTAAATACTGAGCAAGTCAACTGTGCTCAATCACTCACAGTCTCCTTGGTCCTAGTGAGTAGACATTCTGTAGACTGACTGCCAAGTCAGTGAAGTAAAGTGGAGATTTAGGAATAAAAGCAAGGTGCGTCAGTAAACCCTGGCTGCAAATGTGTCTACTAGAAGTAGGGTTTCATAACCATCACACTCTTAACAGGGGTTAAGTTCAGTGGTGCAGTTTCTCCCTGTCATGGATACAGAGTGCCTCCCTAACCAGGTGGAGATAACAGACCACTGAAGCCCTTCTGGTAAAGCAGCTTTGATTCAGAGTAGTGGACATGTGATGTTGTAGGGACTGACAGTGATTATCGGAAAATCTGCAACAAATGATGTATGTGGAAGCAAGGAGCAGGAAGACCTAGAAAACCCTTACAGCTGCTTCTCCCAGCTGTTAAAGGTCCATAGCTATTGGGTGCCTTTCTCCTCTTTCTCTCTTGAATAAGGAAACAAAATTCAGCACTTTCCTAAATGCTGGGCCAGATGCTGTGCTGCCATCACACCTGCAACATTGCGCTCTGTTTCCTTTGAGTTGCAGACACGAATTTCTGGCCTAAAGATCTGTAAGTGAAATTAGGAGGGCTGTGCATTCATGTATAATTATTGCTGTTGTTGCAAGACGTCTGACATTTATGAAGCCGCTTTGGGAACAGGCTTCCTAAATTGTGAGAATAATTAACTCCTTCCCTTCTTGAGACTTTTGCTTTGCATATGGCACTCCTCCCTCTAGTATTCCTCTATGCTTTCAGTGCCTCCTGGGTCAAGCTTTCTGTCTTCTGTGTGCTTTCCAATGGTTCAGGATGGCAATACCCAGCTAACACATCTTCTGAGTGTTGGTGCTTCAACTCTTTTGGGACTCTTTTGTTATGCAGGCTTGTGGTAAGTTCACCTTCCTGGCTTTTAAAAATACATTTCTACTAACCAAGATTTCAGCTGAACTTCTGGACTGTCCCATGTCCTGGGGGACAGATATATCTTAGTCTGTACAAACTAAACTAAACATGAGATTTGGGGTGAAAAATGGTTTTCTGAACAGATGAAAGAGATTCTGATGTCTCTTGCATTGCAGCATGAGGAACAACGGGTCTAAAATGAACATGACCATTAGATACGTCATGGTTTGCAGTTACAATTGTCTGTAAGGTACATGGCAAATTTCATGGAGAACCCTCTTGAATATGCCAGTAAAGACAGTGCCCAAGGTGCAAGGAAGATCTCCATAAATATTACAGACTAATGTCTAGCACTTTAATAAAAGTAGTACTCCTATTGGAATGTCTCAGACTTTCGTTACATTTACTCATGGTGATAGAGACTCTTTCCATGATGTGGAAATGTTACCAAAAATTATTTCAATTTTGAGTGTTTATTGTTACTTTTTGGGTAATCCCTTTCTCAGAAGGGACTAAGAGTCCTGTTGTTTTAGCACATTTTTATATTGACAAGTTTAGTAGATCTGTGATGTGGTTGACATGACATTACTTCTGCAACTAAATATTTTACAATACTAAAACATCTACTGGCATCCAATATCAATAATATGATACCCACAGAAGAAAATATATGGTATCATGATGGGAATAGAGGCAATATTATTACCAGAAAAAATATTGTCGGGGAAAAAAATCACTAGTGTTGATTTTCCTTCAAAAACTTAACAAACAAAGCATTATATTTGCCATATTGATGATATAGACCTCGTTTTATGCTTTAATAGCAATCATATGTGGCAAGATTAGGATCACAGCAACAGCTGAACATAGGGTCAGCTCTGCTAGATCTAGCTTTCTGTTTAGTGTGCACATGCATGATTGCTAATGTAGTGGGCCTCTGATCTAGAGATTTATACACTGGAAATAATAATGCTAGATAGTGTTTGCTTGTTTGCCTAAAATATATGCTTCTCTGGATTGAGACAGTGATAGAGATTTTTGGGATTATCAGTGTTCAGGTGTACAAATGTTTGTTTTGCATGATTTTGCTAGGTTGCTCTGAATGAAGGATAGGTTACTCCAAACAATAAATAGAATAGAAGGGATAAATAGAAGGAAATAAATAGAAGGAAATTGTCCTGTTTCATTTTTGAATCTGAAGTCATTACATTTCCGAATCCTGGGATAGTAATTTTGTTCTCAGATTTTCCTCTCCAACCTTTATTGTATTTTGAAGTGTCCATGCCTGATTTTATATCCAAGGCTTTCCAAGATTGGACTTTGGGGATCTGGGGAGTGTGTTTCTGGTGAAGATTTTTTCTTGAAAGAAATTTATCATGAATAGCTGGGTGGATTCTGGTGCAGCTGAAGTGTCTGATACCAAGGCAGATGACATTGCTTGAAAATGATGGCCAGGAAATCCAAGTACATTGCAAATCACTCAGCTGCAGTCTTGGAATAAGAGCACTGCAGAGCTGATGTATGGACTGATGTTGCCATTTAATGTGGTTTCCCAGCAAACCTTTCATAAAATTCATGACTGTAGCTGACCTCTGTTACTGTGTTCCTCTTAGGGGGAAAAAAAAAAACCCAAACCTATAACCCAGCTCTCTACAGCAGTGCACTGAAAAGTGATGTGTGATGTGAAGCAAGGTGAGGAGAATCATGTTCACTTCACCACAGATGCTAGAGGTGAGCCTGTAGTCAAACAGTTGATTAAATGTCACAGCATATTCGACAGTCTTCCAGGCTGACAAGGTTCTATTCTGACCAGCTTCAAATTAGGAGACTGATTCACATTTTCTACCAGCTTTACTCTATTGCCAGTGTTGCTTTACTCCTATGAAAGCAAAAGCAGAATTGGCCATCAGCTGCCAGCAGGAAACACACAGCTTCTTTATGTTATTATTATCTCAAAATATGAGACAAGACACTGCTTATAGTATTTTGTTCTTGTATTAGATATAGGTATGCGGCTTCTGGTTTATGTCTGGCTGCGAGTGCTGATGTTTCCTGAAATCAGCAATTCTGGTCTGTTCTAGAAAGTCTTGGCTTCTTGTGTAAAAACTGGTGCACTATTTTTCACTTCCACTATGGTTTACAGTTTGCTGATGCTGTATGTTAAGTTAATGAATGCCACAGCAAGCTGAATCTGAGGCAAAAGGACTGGCTGACATGGTCATGTCTGAGCCACCTTCAGAGAGAGTGAAAAGCAGTGCAGATGGGGGAAAATGCAATAGCTAGAGGTTCTCAGGTACCATGAAAATGTGAAAAGAAACAAAGAGTATTTAGTCAGACAGATGGCATATTTAAAAGGGAGGGGAGACATGCTGAAGAAGCACTTGTTCTCTTCCTTCCTGTGTAAAATGGTAAATCAAAATCCACCTCTCATTCCTACTTCACTGTCTTCAACTTCCCATCCTTCTCAGAGTACCTCTTTAAATTATGAGAGTTGAGAAGGCATAGTGTTTCATATGTAAGAAGATTCCCATATTTTAGGAAACGTAAAATTAACAGTTACCAGTACATACCTTTGTCACTATCACCAGCTAAAAATAATCTAGCCCTTCCATTCCCCAAGTTCAAATTAATAAACAAATGTGTGCATAAAGCTTTATCCCATGTGTGAATCTCCATCCTCCTGATCAAAATGATTTGTGAATACAAATTGAGGGTACTATGTGTCTCCTGATCACTTGGTGATCTTGATACTCACACTATCTATCAATAAAGCATATCACATTGTATTTGCTTCTCTAGGAAGGTGATTAGTCTCTAAAGGTCTGTTGACTGCACAGTTGAGAGCAACCACTTTCTTCTCCCTAATTCCACCTTGTCTCTTACAGTGCATGTGTGTGTGTGCACATGTGTGTATAATGAGGGATGTAAGGCAGGAAGATGGAGAAAATAACATGTTTCCTTAGAGGAAAGGAATATCTCTTGTTCTAGTTCAGTGATGATGAGTTAATAGCATAGGGTTTGTCTATTGAACAATGTGACTAAATTTTTTTCAGATTAGCTACCAAAACTCTTTTCCCCAGTAGTGATTTAGTAACATGTGGTGGCAACTGCAAGTCACAAGCTTCCACAGTTCCATCCCATTTCTAGCCAAAATAAGCTGTATGTATAGTAATACCGTGCAACAGTGTAAAAAAATTTATAATATAATTATTTTTTTTTATTCTAGTTCTCTCTGGGCTATATAGTCCCTGCCTGTTGTTTTATTTACTCCATAGTTATTCTCGTTTTGTAGCTATTTCCTTTAACTTGTAGCTCTAAGGTCAGTCGAAGGACAAGATGTTGCTTTCAGAGATGAGTTGTGAACAGTAACAAGTAGACTGTGTAAATGCTTCTTTTCCTCTGTGTCATTCTGAAAAGGAAGCTTGGGGGAAAAAAAAAGTCTCCTTCAGCTCAGGATTTAGGTCCTAAATTCAGATTTTGAGGTTGACATCATTCCTTTGATGCCTTTGAGTAAATTAAAACAAAATAGTTGCAAGATGATCCAAAGCCATGTCCATGTAAGTTGTAATTCTCCAGGTTGAGACTGTTTTTTGTAGCCACTAAAATGTACAGGACTTTTTTTTTTTTTTTTTAATTTATTTTGCTAGATTATTTTTTCAATAATTTCATGTCATTGTTTCTATTTTTAAAATAATGTCTTGATTCATAAACAGTGTTATGGACCTTGCATCATGCTGGAATCATCTGCACTTTGCTAGGACATTAATACAAGTGTAATGGCTACTGTTCTAAGTATTTGTTCCATGAGGGCAGAGGATTTTAACATCCAGTCAGAACAACTGATTAATAGAAATGGAAAGAACAGTAGTACCACACTCAGCTCTTCTTTCTCTTTCTTCTTCCAGACAATATAAATGCGCTAGTGGTGCTAAATGCCCTCATTCATAAATGAGTACAATAAAGATTAGTCTTTAATTATTTCTGGCATATGTCCTTTAAATTCAAAGCCTGTAAATCGCAATGGGCAAAGGGTAATATGTCTTAACAGGTTACACCTCCCAAAGGATTTGTTGATTGACATCAAAATTGTTTCCCCTCCCTGTCTTCTGACTGACAGAATGGCAGGTGTGAAGTGATGGCAGTGTGCTGTAATAATGTGTCAAAAGTCCTTAAATCAAGACTAATGTGGCTTCAATGATAAGCTCCCAAACGTTTGTATGGCAAAAAATGGAACTGTAGAGCAGATTCATCTTGGGACTATTATATCTTTGCACTTTCTAAAAGCGCTTTTTAGTTAGGGTCCTTGGATGATTCCGGGGCAGAGGTTTTAGAAGTATTTCTTCTTACAAAGTCATCGTGAGGAGAAAAACATTTCTATGCTTGCTACTGTGAAGAACTTACATCTAGTAGGTTTTTTGCACAGCGATCTTTTAATATAAATGTAATCCAGAACCCAAAATAGATAAAAATATACTTGTTTCAGCAGCTACTGATGGCCACTCCTTTGAAGAAAACTCAACATTTAACGCTTGAAGAAAGAGTAGAAAGGCAGTGAGCATAAATAAGGGTGACTACACAGAGAGACACTTTCATTCATGTAAGCCACATCTGATGTGCAGTTTGTACAGAATTTTCTGACCTACAGGGAAACTGAACTTGGAGTCGAAAGGATGATGAGTCATTAAATCTCCATTTTATTCTACAAGAGTGGGTCTTTGCATGCATAAATATGAAAAATTGAACAAAATATGCAGAAGTTGCTGAAGTCCAGTCAAATGGTCATATAAAAAAGACAGGCTCTGTGTAAGGAGTCCAGCAGTGTTCTGAATTCTGCCCTAAGGGGCAGACAGGTGTTCTCTAACCTTCCCAAAGTTTCAGATCAGGACCTTATTCCTCAGTTTCTGTATTTGGGGGTACTTGAGTGGAGTACTCGAGAGTATGTTGTAGTTTAACCCCAACTGGCAACTAAGTACCATGCAGTTACTTGCTAACTCCTCCCTCTTCCCCCCCCCCCCCCCCCCCCACCCCCCAGGTAGGATGGGGAGGAGAATCGGGAAAAAAAATAAAACTTGTGGGTTGAGATAAGAACAGCTGAATAACTGAAATAAAAAAAATATAAAATAACAGTCATAATAATAATAATAATAGCAATGAAAAGGAAGATAGCAAAAAGAAAGAGAAATAAAACCCAAGAAAGACAAGTGATGCGCAATGCAATTGCTCACCACACACTGACAGATGCCCAGCCTGAGCAGCAATCAGCACCTCCTGGCCAACTGCCCTCAGTTTATATACATTTATATATGTCCTATGGTATGGAATATCCCTTTGGCTAGTTTGGGTCAGCTGTCCTGGCCACACTCCCTCCAAGCTTCTTGTGCACCTCTTCACTAGCAGAGCATGGGAAACTGAAAAATCCTTGACATTGTATAAACACTACTTAGCAACAACTAAAACATCAGTGTGTTATCAATATTATGCTCATACTAGGTCCAAAATTCAGCACTGTAACAGCTACTAGGAAGAAAATTAACTCTGTCCCAGCCAAAAGCAGAGCAGAGTACCAAATGCAAATTTCTGTGTACAAAACTCAAAATGCTTTTACACGTTGTTACAATGTCTCTCAAGAAAAGAGATTTTGCATTTGTTGTACAGGTTTAGCCAGAATGTTATGAATTTTAATGAGGAAAAAATGGCAGTCCCGTTGATTATTTCTGTTCTTTGGAAAGCAATTTTTGTGCATTAAAACTGTAGGGCATTTTAAGGTAATCATTATCCAGAGAACTTCATGCTGAAAATTTATAGAAAGTCTGCAATTGGATTTTTGGCATTGTCTATATAAGTAAAAGCTTTTCTGTATTAAAAAATGTAAATATATATATTATATATATAAACAAACAGGACAATCGTTTTACAATAGGTACAAGGCATGGGTGTGGGAAGACAGATTTTTCCTTTAAGTTTACTACCTAGCATTTACACAGGATTCTAACGGTGGATGGTAAAGCACCATTGTTTCACAAATGGTGTGAATGCTGTGGTCAGCACAATCCAGCTGGAACTGAATTGATGTTACAGTAATACCATGTCAGTGTGGGGAGCGTATGAAGGTTAAATTAGAAACTGAGTATGAAACACCACACAGGCAAGCTATTGCTTTGGCCTTAGACAACATTCACTACGGGTAGAAGATGAACCCTGTTGGCAGGGCAGGTAGGAGAAACTACCAATAATTCCTCATGTGCCATTCCTGACCTGTGAGAAAACAGAGGTTTTAGGTTACCAGGGCTCTCTGAATAAATTAAATCGAAGATAAAACAATTTAAGATCTTTACTTAATGCTTTTATGCGTGGCCTCTTGTTTCAGGCTCAATCATCTGCTCAGTGACAACTAGCTAGGACAAGAGACACAGGAGGGCAGGTCTTTATGGAGAATTCCAAGGAGTTGTGTATTTCCTTGTAGACAGCATTGTTGAGGGGTGTTTCCCAGCAGGTCTGTATGGAAATCTTTTAATTAGTTCTCAGCAATATGATGATAGATACTGGAAAGAAAGAAGGACTTGTATGATAATACTGTGTTCTGGGACAGAAAAAACCCTTACCACTTTGTGGTTTTTGGAAATGCTCAGAAAAGACCTCTGTTGCAACTCCAACTGCCTGCTTTGGTACTTATTCCTGATGAAATAGGTATAAAAAATTGGGATAGAAGACAAGCTAACTCAGGCAAAAAAAATGAAATAAATAAAGTAAAATCAAATAACAAAACAAAAGGAAGCCAAGACAGTCTCGTTACAATACAATTGTAGGTCAGTTTAAGAAAAAAAATTACACCAAAAATTCTTACTGACAGCAAAGTAATGGTCATGACAACTTTGGAGAAATCTGCTCTACCCACCTTTCAGAGCACAACGGGGAGCTATTTCTGACAAAGGGGAGTCTATGCATAGAAAGATAAAAGAGCTGTTTCCAACTTTTATACAGTAACATGAATTAGATTGAACTTCTGGAAGGGGGAGGAAAGGGTCTGTGGTCATGGACATAAATTAACACAAAGCAGAATGCAAAATTAAGACTTCGTAAAAATTATTGTAACAAATTGTATAAAATAAAAAAACCCCTTTTAGTATGTCCTAGTGCTTCTTCAATACTACAGCTGACAACTGGTCTAGAAAGTGAAGAAAGTGTTAACAAAGAACTAAATTGTGTCACTAGTGCTGAAGAAGGTACATGGAAGCATCTATTTATTTGAAGAAATAGTTTCATTCTCAGTCTTCATAAACAAATCTTCATATAGCGTGAAGACAGATCTGTCAAGACACAATATAATACTAAAGAATACTACCAGACTGATTGCTCCATTTGCATCATCCACCCACAGTTTTTTTCCAGTATTTTTTTCATATAGCTACATTTTAAAGATGACCTCACACTAAGCTCACAGTCACTCTTTATCTCCCCAGCTTCCCAGCCACAGACTTCACACGTATTTAATCTTTATTTTTTAACACACCCCCACTTAATTCCCTCCTCCTTATCCCAAAGCAAGGCCTAGAAAGTGAGCTGCCATTGTCCCCTTCCTTCCTTCCTCCTCTGCAATCACCTTTTACTAAACCCACACTCTGAGCTTCATAATTTCAGCTGCTTACATACAATAGTCCCTAACTAAAGTAACTACTACCAAAAGTGACTCCAACAGTCCCAGACTCTAACAGGATTCCAGCCCCTGCCCCAGGGACCTACAACTAAATTTTCATTCTGTGTTGCTAGTTTCTGTTTTCTCTCTTCTACATCAAGCAACCAAATTTCCTTCCTGTTTGATAGCCTGTGTGAAATGGCATACTAATTTCATTTTATATATTTTTATACATACATATATATGTCCCAATAGACATATGTATAGTCCACCTTGTTCTGGTTTACCCATCAATCTGGACACAACTAGTGAATGCTGCTTGAAATTTATTTCCATTGTTGAAGAGGGTAAGAACTGGAAGGGTGACAATCATTCTCCTACCTATGACAACTTTAAGATAAATAATTTTAAAAAACCCAACAAAGCAAAAAACCATTAGATAATCACTGCAGTTTGCAGTGCACTGTATTTAAATGTACATAGCCTCTTTGTACCTCTAAAATTCCCCACCCTGTGACCCAGTTTCATGGAAGTATTATGGTTCCCTAGCTAGGAGTAAAATCTGATTCACAGTACTGATTTTCAAGTTAGGCTTCTCAAATATGCCTACAATCAATAAATGACAAAGCCACCAGCACACAAAACAAAGCACAGCAACATACAGTCAGTAGTTTACATTATATACATTATTCAAATAGCAGTAGGCTGCTAAAGGCTGTGGAAGAACATTTCCTTTTCACCATCCAAACGCTTAAACTGAAAAATGGAGTTTGAAAACTTTTTTTCTTTTCAATTTCTTTCCTTTCCTTTATTTATCTTTTTAACTAAGTCCTCCTTATCATGATTGTGGAATAACAATAATAATTGAAAAAAAGATCTGTTAAAAATAATTGGTCTTTCTTTTTCCCCAAAGAAATTTTTTTTTTTAGGGGAGGGGGGATATGTGTGTGTGAGAGAACTGGTTATTTTTTTTTTTTTTTGATTGCCTATTTTTTTATATAAAACACTGTGAAAACATGCACTATGGTGAAGTCTCAACCCTCCACCAAAGCAGCCATTACAGGAAATATTTCCATTGGAAAAGTTGGTAAAATATGACAATATTCCTAAACCTAATTTTTTTCTGTGAAGCATTACTTAATCCTCAGGCCATAAATTTAGTCACTGACTTGAGAAATGAACCCTTTTAATAAGTCTTTTAACTACACAGCTTAATGAAACCTAAACAAATGGTGTCCCTGCCACTATGTTGGTTGCATGTGTGTTTATGTATACTATGAAAGCAAAAGAAATATTTTTCATACTTAGAGATTTGTTGTTCTATGGTAATTTCCAAACAGCACTGGAATATAAACAGACAATTCTTTCTCTTTAAGAACTGTAGTTTGCCAGCTTTCTTCTTTACGTGACTAATGACCACCAGGAGGGGCTTCACAGCAGCTTGGTTTATTACTAGATACAGAAAATATGTGGTTTTGCCTACAAGGACAGTGTGTGCTTTTTAATGTACGTTTGTCTTTATTTGACTCGTTCATTTGTGTGTTTGTTTGTTTCTTTAAAGACAACTCACATCTCTGACCTCTGACACTGGCTAACCTATGCTGTAGGCTCTGCAAACGGAAATTTCCTACGTCCAGGCATTCACTTTGCATTAGTTAAATCCCTGCATGTTATTTTTGTCCCCCCTCCTAATTCCAGCGAATTTTGTGCTTTATAAAATCAGGCTGTTTCAAATATGAATAAATCTGTATGTCAAACCCACCCTCTTCCCCACAAATACAAATCTGAATATGAATGTCAGGACCCATGCACATGCCTAGTTTTTGTATGAGAGCATTCTGCCTATCTGGAGAAGTGATTTGACTTCTCTGTATTGCATTAGACCACTGTCATTAACGACAGAGGTGTCATTTTGATGTGATCTGTGAGGCAGTAGAGGCTTTGAAGTTGAAAGATAGAATAGACATGGATAAATTGTGCTCTGAGTATGCTGCTATTGCACCATTATTGCTGGCAATTATTTCACCAAGTGACACATCTGATAAAAAGTCATTCGCCTTGCTATGGAAAGAAACCACAGTTTGCAGAAGCACATGGTAGATCTGTCGATTTTAGAGCCTGACAAAAAGCTCATTACTTTTGGCCTGATCATTCTGCACCAGTCTTGAAATCTTTTGCTTTGTTTTCCCCCCTCCTTGTATTTTCAGTTGGTTTCCTCTTCTGAGATAGCACTTTTGCTTTTCTGTTTTAATGTTCGGCCGTTTACTCTCTCTTCTCTACACTGCTTTCCCCAACACATCCTTTCCTAATGATGTTCTTCATAGGCCTCCCCCTTCTCTCATCCCTTCCTTAACTGTCTTGAACAACGTTTATTTCTTTGTTGGTCTCGTGAAGTGGGGTTTTTACAACTTTTTTTTTTCAATCTGCAGAGCATGTGAAATCTAACTTCTCCAAATAAATAGCAGCAGATTCCAGGTAATTAAATTTAAGGTTAGTTTTAAGTTAAATATGGAATACAGATTTGTTCCTTCAGCTATGCCTCATGGGCTGAGTTTGTAAGTGGATTCATATTGTGGGCCTCCACCTAAGTAAATACTTCAAATAAGGGGAATCATGCAGAGCTACTGCCAAAATTCTCACAGGAATTTATTTATGTTGATTCCTTGGATGATGATATGTGTGTGATGGAGAAAAGGGATCAGGAGCATGCAAGCAGGAATCCTTTAAATAAACTGTGTGATCAAGAAAAAGGTAAATGAAACTACATCTTTAAGTATGTAGGGTAACGGGGAGATAAAGGGCCATAATTTATCATTTTATCATCAGATGTTTTTATGTGACTAGCAAAAAAAGAAAAAGCTGGTGGATGTGTAGCAAAAGAACAATTACTGTCTTAGAGGATGAACCGTATGTTAACTTGTCACATTAAAGGATTCTGGGCAAACCACTCTAAAGTACAAGTTTTGAGGAACAGAGCCATGGAGTGTATAGCGGTATCATAGGGTTTAGATGTTCTTCCTATTTCTAAGCTGAAGAACAACTTTGTTAGAATACAAGCTAATGTTCTGTACTTCAATTATTCTATTTTCCTGAATAGGTGAGCTGTAAAAGAAAGTGGGCACAAGCCACCAAAAAGGTTGTTCATCCTGGCATATCAGAACTGGTCTTCCATCAAGGGATGACACAGTATGTGGCATAGATTCATTTCACCTAAACTCAAGTGTCTCAGATATCCAGTTACATTAGGCTCCCTTCATAGACAATCAAGACTGGTACTCATCTTCAAAAGGCAGTTAATATTAAATAACTGCTATTTGCTGGGATAAGCATGGTCCATGTGCTTACTAAGCATGCTAAAGGTATTATGAAATGAGACGATGGTTGAGTCCATTGTGGGAAAGCAACCACAGCTTTGGAGCATGCTCTGTTGAGACTTGGACACAGCAATAGGTCGTTGTTCAACAACATAAGCTTTCCCAGGATTGTGCTACTCACTCTGGAGGATTTAAATCTTCAAAGCTTTACAGACAGTATTATTTTTGCTCTAAATTAATGGTCTCGGTCTAATCCCTATAATTATGTCTTCACAGCATTTATAGCCAAGGGATAGATGATTTAACTGGCTGGAGAGTCTCAGTCCCACTAGGAATAGGCCTCTAGGTCAGAGGTGTATTAATGAGAGAACTGCTGGAGGATGATGAGCCAGCTGATCCTGCAGCCTCTTACAGCACTGAATTGATTACAAGGGACTCTATAGAAAAAAACTTCCAGCTAATAAGTATGCAAATCATGCTGCAGATAGAGCTATTATCATGACTGAGAGCACTTTTGTTCACTTTGGAGTGGGCCAGATGTATCAAAGCCCAGCACACCTATAAACTCTCCAGTGGTCACTGTGTAGCACACCACAATGTTTGAGAGGGGCAATAGGAATAAAGTTTACAACCATTTCTTCCGGGATCATACCCTGTGCCAGCTGAAGGTGGAACAAATCCTGTTTTGTAGAGGGCTTCTCTGATCAGTATTCTTCAGGTGTATCCTAGTAGTAGAAAGTAGTAATACAAGTGTTAAAATTACCACATACAATTAAGCTACATGATATAGGGGATAAAACTAAGCATGTTCTGCTGCTAGTACTTGGTACTATTTGCATTAGAAAAGCATGTTGTATTGAGTTATGTCATACCCCAACCCTTTTCATTCTGAAAGGGATGTCCAGGCGTATCTTGGATATTTCTAACAAAGGTGGGTGAAAAGCATAGTTTATAACAAGTATAGATTTTCACATTGTTTATAGACAGAGTTTTGATTTGTTAGTTGCAAGCAAAGGGTGTGAGGCTGATAATTGACTTGAACAAAGAATATAAACTAGAAAGGACAATAATTCTTTACTTAGAGCTTCTGCTGCACCCAGCAAGCAGTTGGTTTCATCCTGGGCAGAGCAATGGTTTTCAGTGAGATTCAAGATGTCAAAGAAACATGACAAAGCCCAGCCTGCTGATTTCCCTACAAAACACCCTGCAGGCATTCAAGCACACATTAACAGAACTATTTCTTGAAAGTCCAGCTGCAACAAATTGAACAAATGGGTGTAAGGAGTTTCATTGCCTGGTGCTATGATATTCCCTGCAAATTCTTTGGACAGAGTCCAAACATGAGAAAGCATCTGCAGAACCTAAAGAAACTGATCCAACACTGCAGGAAAAGATGAATGCTGAAGCAATCAGTGAATTTAAAAGGGTTTTTTTGTAACACTTGCCACCCATGCAAATGACTGAATTGCCCAGCTACCCAAACCTCTACCCAGGTCCAAATCACCTCTTATTAAACATCTCCAGCTCCACTGTCAGGTGTAATTGTCCACATATCTAAGCATCAATTCTTCTTCTCCTTCCAGGTTTCCCAGTCAGTCCATGAGTTTTTAAATAATTTAATAATTTTAATAATCTGCTTAGATTTGAGTCTGTAAAATGTTGTTTGTCAAGAATTCATCAGTGTGGGAGACTATATGGTAGCCTAACCTGATGGTTCTGAGTTTCCCTAAATTCCACTGTCTTGCACATTTTTATTGTTTCTCCATTGCAGCTATGTCCATATACAGGATGATGAAAGGATGGGAGTTTGCATTACCTGACTAGAATATTGTAGAAAAAGCGATGAAGTTTGCACATTATGAAAAGACAAAACAGAGATGGCTGATCACGTGCAGTAGGAGGATAGGAAATTAATTTTACAGCACACTTCAGAAAGTCTATCTTAAGGAAAAGATATCTTTGAAGCAATCTCTTCCTCAGTGGGAAAATATTATATGTATGTGCAAATAATGGCCTTTCTTGGCTTTAACTGGTATCACCAAAGTTATCTTCGAAGTAAAGGAAACAGTCTTATTTCCATGAATTGCAAACATTAAAACGCTATGGTATTGGCTTTTGTAAACCTTTGCATTCAAGATGCAAGCCTGGGCTGGAGGACTACCTAATTTAGCCCACACACGTCAATTATGCACCCTACATGTAAAGTCTTTGATCCAAGATAAAACGAACGTTTACTGATTTGTTTTGCACTGTCCCTTGAGATAAATGCATTTCAAAATATATATTGTATCTGATGTCTAACTAGAAGAGTTTGCTGGATAACACTTGAATGAGTGCACTGAAAAAAACAGGTATGTTCACAGTTTCTCAACAATCAGAAGTTTCAAATACGCTATATTATTTTACAAGTCTTTACTGTGGTTTGATTTGCAAATCTCTGTGGAGAGTCTAAGGAGACAAAGGTGTTGGAAATAAGAGTTTCTTCATCCAAGCAGGAAAAGAAAGTGGAAGCTAAATAAAGTCAGGAAAAAAAAAAAAAAAAAAGGTGCTCTGGAGTGTTCATCTCTCTCCAACACATCCACTGGGACACTTTAAGCTCAGTCTCCCACTAACTGACTGTAAGATCTTTTTGACAGAGACTGAAAGTGTCTGGTTACTGGACACTAATGTCTAGTTTCTGGAAATAAACGAGAAAGTAAAACCAGGCAAACTACACCCAGAGGTAGATGAAAATTTTTCCATAATGGATGTTCTGAAAAAAAAAAAAAAGTTTTCAGGGAGAAAGTTTTTTCAAGAGGTCAGTCAAGCACATATAAGTAGAAATCATGTTTAGGACCTAGACGAACTGCAGAAACACTACATACTTCAAGCCTTCATGGACAGATAATTTGTTTTTTCTGACTTAACCAAGACTGCACAAAATCTTTGCCAGCGAAATCTGCCTATTTTATTTCCCATTTTGTTATATTTGGATATTGTTTAGTATTTGCCCCTGATCTTCTTTTCCTGTTTTCTTTCACAGCTAGAGTTTAGTAGATACATAATGCCTGTTTGGAAGGCTTAGGTCTTTGTGCTAGCTTATGATACAGCCAGGCACAGTGAACTCTCTTGCTGTATAAATGAATAAAGATCACATAGAACCATTACAGAAAAGAACACTGGAAAATTAATTTGGAGCAACTGAGTTAATAACAGCCAGTGTATGGCAGCACAGCTGCATTTTAAGAATAAGCACTGACTTCAGAAATGGAGTTCCTCCTTAGAAGGAAGCTATGAGACAGATAAGCAACAGAGGCTGGACAGGAGACTATCACGTTCTGTATTTTCTCATTTTGGTCCCTTGATGGGGATAGTAAGAGGTTTCAATCCCCTGTCAGTCACCGTTCTTGAAGGGGATGAGAAGGGAGAGAAGAGCCAGGATCAAAACCTGCATAGTTTTAGCAAATACTCACCATAAATGCACAACTCCTTCTGATACACTGAAAAGATTCTCTTACTTGATTTCACTCACTCATGTTTGTAATTTATCTATCTCCTTAGGATGGAATTACATAATAAATTCTCTCTGGTAGCAAATCCAGGCTAAGAAGGTGCAGGTCCCAGTCATGCAGCCTTTCCCCAGACGCTCCAGATTTGGTTATCCATGAGAGAGCCAGCAAACAGCCAGCCAGGTAGCAAGCAAGCCCAGAAAAGGGCTCTGGATGAGAAACCATGCTGTTGATTTGGGCCCAGAGCCTCCCACCTTTCATCCACCCTATGCCCTGAGCAAGATGCCTCACAGCCCATCTTGCTTAGGACAATTCTCGGCCGGTGTGTGTTTTCCTTTTGTCCAGGAGTAACTTACCTCTTGCACTGCAGGACAACAGAGGTCCCATTGAATAGGAGTAGCAGGATTTGCTCATGTCCTTTGTCTGCCTGGCACATAGCTTTTGAGGCAATAAAATGTCAAGCTTTCTGAGGCTATTCAGATACTTTATTGCAAGTTATATCACAGCTCTTGTGTACATCTAGAAAAGATGTACATAGTCCAGGAAAAAGTAACTTTGGTAACTTTTTGAAAGCCGTGCATCATGTCACAAAATTTTAATCCATATCTCTGTCATTAACTGAATCCTATTTCACTGTTGCTGACGAAATTTGTGAGCTTGCAAAGATGAAAGCTGGAATGGTTGTAATGCACTGTTAATTGGTTAAGGACTCACTTAATAAGATCTTTGATTACCTTTTCCTTAATATTGGAAATATGACTGAACATCCTCTACCTTTGAAATGAGAGATTTACAGTCTTTCTTAAAATAGCTTTTTTTTTCTAGGGGCTGCTGTTGGGGCAAATGGTGGGGTTGTGGTAAGTGAGAGAGGACCAGAAAGAGGCTCATTTTTTGTGTGTGTGGGTTTTTTGTATTGCTATAGAAGATTACGGCAATTGTTTGATCTTGTTTTTGGGCTGCAAGGCAAAGGTTTGTTTCACAGTTATCCTGCCCCCTCAATGCCACTCCTTCAATGCACAAAGTTATGCTTATGAAATCACCTCCCTAGCATGAACCATATAGTCACAATTAAAATAAATAACAAAATTTATATTTATCACAGAATCATAGAATGGTTTGGGCTGAAAAGGACCTAAGATCATCTAATTCCAAACCCCCTGCCATGGGCAGGGACACCTTCCATTAGACCAGGTTGCTCAAAGCCCCATCCAACCCGGACTTGAACACTTCCAGGCAGGGGGCAGCCACAGCTTCTCTGGACAACCTGTTCCAGTGTCTCACCACCCTCACTGTAAAGAATGTCTTCCTTATATCTAAGCTAAATCTTCTCTCTTTCAGTTGAAAAACATTACCCTTTGTTCTATCACTACAGTCCCTGATAAAGAGTCCCTCCCCACATTTCCTGTGGGCCCCCTTTAAGTACTGGAAGGCTGCTATAAGGTCTCCCTGGAGCCTTCACTTCTCTAGGTTGAACAACCTCAACTCTCTCAGCCTGTCCTCATAAGGGAGGTGCTCCAGCCCCCTGATCATCTTTGTGGCCCTCCTCTGGACCTACTCAAGCATGTCTATGTCCTTCTCATGTTGGGGGCCCCAGAGCTAGATGCAGTACTCCAGGTGGTGTCTCATAAATACAAAGCAGAGGGGGAGAATCACCTTCCTTGACCTGATAGCCATACTTCTCTTGATGTAGCCCAGGATACAGTTGGCTTTCTGGGCTGTGAGTGCCCATTTCTGGGTCATGTGTTGAACTTCTTGTTAATCAACAACCCCCCCGAGTCCTTCTCCGCAGGGCTGCTCTCAATCCATTCTCCTCACAGCCTGTATTTGTGCTTGGGATTGCCTCACCCCATGTGCAGGACCTTGCACTTGGCCTTGCTGAACTTCATGAAGTGTGCATGGGCCCACCTCTCAAACCTGTCCAGATCTCTCTGGATGGCATCCCTATGTCAACATAACATGGTGTCATTGGTGAACTTGCTGAGGGTGCACTCAATCCCACTGTCTGTGTCTCCAACAAAGATGTTAAACAGCGCTGGTCCCAACTCTGACCCCCTGAGGAACATCACTTCTCACTCGTCTCCACTTGGACATCGGATACATTGACCGCAATCTTTGAGTGTAACCATCCAGCCAATTTCTTCTCCACTGAGTGGTCCATCTATCAAATCCATGTCTCTCCAATTTAGAGACAAGGATGTCATGCTGGACAGTATCAGAAGATTTGCACAAGTCCAGGTGGATGACATCAGTTGCTCCTCCCTTGTCCACCAGTGCTGTAACCCCATCATAGAAGGTCACCAAATTTATCGGGCACGATTTGCCCTTAGTGAAGCCATGTTGGCTGTCACCAATCACCTTATTTTCCATGTGCCTTATCATAGTTTCAAGTAGGATCTGCTCCATGATCTTGCCACAAAGTGAGGCTGACTGGCCTATAGTGAGGCTGACTGGCCTATAGTTGTCCAGAGCATTCTTTTTTCCTTTTATTAAAACGGGGGTTATGTTTGCTGCATACGATGATAAATTAAATTTATAATAAATAATATATATATACACACTAAATGATAATTTTGTAATGTGAGAGTATCAGGACTGCCTCATAGTCCAGAAAAGGTGTGAGCAGCCTGTTCATTCAACTACTATATCATTTTGGGGAACTGCATAGGGTGCTGCTCAATCTAACCTTTGTACTGATGAGTAACAAGGCTGTAGATACACAAAACAACAGTTTCTTAATTTAGCTATTCTATGGCCAGGTTTGATTTAAGTGGTTTTTTGACAAGAAGGTGTGCCATCTAGGAGTCAAGACCCTAAAATACTAGTAGGTAGTGACATATTTGCATAGATATAAAGATACATGTCCAAATGCATACACATATATTCATGGATGACTGTGTATGGATAAATACCTCTTTTGTGATATGGCTCCTTGTGCAGGGAGCAGACACCTGATGATTAAACCTGGGATAAAGAATTATCTTCCCATCTTAAAATGGGGACCTGTTCATGGTGACTTATATGGCTGGCCCTCACTTCCTTGTTATCATTCTCCTTCAGTAATTAGAAGTCAATCTTACTAGACAGTGCCTGACACCACGAAGGGATGAGATCAAGAAGTAACATCTAAAGTAGACCTAGTATGTATCGCCATGCAGATTTACTAACACAGAGTAGTCCTTTCACTGAACTAAGGATGATTTTGACAGGTGTACTCAGTAAGGTATACTCAGTTTGCTTCACTGGTGCTGAGCCTGTTTGTTACACAATTCTCCATAGTCCTGCACAAATACTGTTGTGCATTGTTTTGTTGGTTGGTTTTTTTTTTTTTTCCCTCCCTCTAAATACTCTATTTTCTTAGAAAACACCAGTGTAGCCATTTTATACCAGGTTCTTTACACTATTTACCTCTGAGTTAGGATCAATTATTTGTATTTTTTGGGGTTTTTGGATGCTTAACTGCTTCTTTTGCAGTGCTCTGCTCTTCTTCTTTTCTCTCCAAGATTCAGAATCAAACAAGGTTTATCACACTGTGGCTGATTATAAATCAGTGTCGTGATGCT
The DNA here is from genome assembly GCF_047716275.1 of Strix uralensis. NCBI lineage: Eukaryota > Metazoa > Chordata > Aves > Strigiformes > Strigidae > Strix > Strix uralensis. The sequence continues at coordinate 16,989,817 of NC_133978.1, read as the reverse complement.
GCTGCACAGAAGATTAACGATGTCAACTTCAATGACAAGATTATTTTAAATAGCAGAAGGCAAGCTACATGAATACAATCTTATAGACTGCAAAAGGAGACAAAGTTTAGTTTAAACTTAAAAACATACAGTTGCATGTAGGAATATATCTAGATCCTGTGCTCCAAATCTTGCAGATAACTTTTAAATGTACTCATCATGAGAGATTCGAAAGTCTTTGGACTGCTTAGCAAAATTATCAATCCATCCTAACCTGACCTAGCAGAGCTAAAAATGCCATGAGATGTTCTCTTCAAACACGTAAAGTAGCTAAATTGTACCAGATTATAATTTCATTTGACCACATAACTGGTATTAGGGTTATGTTTGTTGTTACTGCAGAATTATTCACTTATAGCCCTCATAGCATCCTCCAATGGCAGCTGCTATTATTAAGGAGGGGCTGATTCTGGAGAGTGAACAAGAAAGGAAGGCAACTGGGTTAGTCTTAGTTCAAAGTATTCATAGCATTGGTTTCGTGAATAAAGTATTATTCATGACTTGGAGATATGTGTTGCATAACTTTATGGGACACAGCCTGTCTCGAAGAGAAAAAAGAAAACACAGCAATCTCTCCTTCTTTTAGAACACAAATACATAAATTTTAATCTGAGAAAAATACAAAATGAAACCATGTACAAGTTATGTACAAACCCTTTTTACAGGACAATATATTTATCACTGGATATTACATATGACAAAGTCAGGTAGATCATTTCTGAGCACCAGCGTTTGTTCTCTCTCACCAACCCATAATGGTAAAAAGTAAAATGATAAAGTCATACTCCTTTTTCTTTATGAGCTTTTAAGATGATAGCTGGTTCTCAGTGTCCATCCCCCCTCCCCAATCCCCACTCCTAAATTATAACTAAATAGACACATGTAGCCATCAAAATATATTGCGTATATGTATTTGCATGTGTGTGTCTTTTTTGAAGGACAAAAAAATCAAACATCAGCCTTGAACTCTATAGAAATGCAAAAGTTAAAGTTATAGCAACTTTTCTTTTTTGGGGGGCAGAGGTTAGATTATTTGCATTGGCTAAGCGTGTGTGTTCCAACCTATTCCATGGCAGAAGCAGCATTTTTTAATTGCTACTTAGGAAAACTTGAGATAACTTCTGCTGACCTTTTCATGTGGTTCCTGTTAGTTATTGTCCAGTCAACAAAGTGCTCATATGCTCAAATTTTTGGTTTCTGAAAAACCTATGTTTCTATTACATGTATTCAACTGCCTATATGTTGCGCTGTTTTGGGTTTTTTTTAAGTTATAAAGCTCTCCTCTAAAATGCATTGACTGAAGCAGTAAGAAGCTTTTTCTCAACCTCACTAAGGTTCTAATTCGATGCAGCATTACTGTGTTTAGCTTCTTAAGTTAGATGATGTTCTAAATTAGACCCGAAGTGAAAAAAAGGTATTTTATATATTTTCTTCCTTCCCCCTACCCCTTCTCATTTTGCCAGTTAACAGTACAACACTATTATATAAAACAGATACATTAGATCAGTAGCCCTATTTATTAACTTCAGTGGAATTTACTTGGTTATATAGACTACTGCATGTTATAGACTATACAGTTTCCATGTGGCTGCATGTTCTATAGCAGAGACTATCTGTGCAGAATAGATACATTACTTATATAAATATAGCTTTGATAAATGCTGGGGCAGAACTGTCAGTGTTATAGGCCTATGTAACATCCTAGGCAGTGTCCACAGCAGAACAGCTACTTCAGTCCTTTCATTATTTCTGATGGGGGCTGTACCCACACCTACTAGTATTGCTCAGTACAAAAGTACTACAAATATTACATCTGCTAACTGAACATTAGGAGACCTGGTATGCATACATACTGAATTTAAAAAAAACCCCGTATCATTCCCTAAGCCTGGGATTGTTTGTGTACCCTTAGAATTAAAAAATAAAAATTAAAAAAGTGCTTGTTCATATTTTGGGGATATTGGTGGTTCAGATGGTAGGGAGAGAAAAACAAAAGAAGAAGTATAAAGAAAGAACTCTCCTTTCCCCTGAATTTTTTTATGCATCTGCCATTGACTTTGGCAGATATTACCAGGCCAATCCACTATAACACAGGAAAAGGGTTGCTGTTTTCACTTTGTCTTGTTCATCGCCTTTCACACAATAAGTTATTTTCTTTAAGCACATTAAAAACAAGAAATGAAAGGTGAGACACACACTTCTTTTGGTGCTAAAGAAATTCACAATGATAACAGCTTTAAAACAAAATACCCCTCTTTCCAAACTCAGTATGTATTCGTCTCAAATACATTGGGATCCTGAAGCCCTTACGACCTTGTTTCTTGACAAAACCATTTAAGCACCTACTCTGAGTTTAACTTCGAGCCCATGTGAGTCAGCTAGAACAGGGTGGTTGCTAGCATGTTTGTGGATTCACCGGTGAGTGACCAAGCAGTGAAAACATGCTTAATTACTAATTTTTAGATTATTGCTTTTTTTGTTACGCATTAGTTTATGCAGCCAGTTATTGCAATAGTTATTAGATGTAGTTTACACAGACACAACAAAACCAGTACCCTCTGAATGAGAACACATTACTATGCTTTTCCCTTCTTCTCTTACTCTATGGAAGGTTCAAGAAATGCAAATCATCCTTACACTGGCCAAAAACCCCAACACCAACAATCACCTCCACCACCACCACCCAACAACATGTAATAAAAGGCTACAGATAATACTTTTGTAGTCTCTTGTTCATTACATGCAAATTAATTTTACTCTTGTCCACATTTGGCTGAGGCCAATTAAGTCTTTTCACATCCATGCTGCCTGATTCTTTGGGTGGCCTTTTTCTTTAAAATTCAAAAATAGGGGAAAAAAATTCTTTAGTATGGCTAAACCTGGCTTCCTGTACAGCCCCAGCTGCTACAACAGCCTGTAAGCTGCTGAAGACTCATCAACTTTTTTCAAGACATCTGTGTGGCTTAATAAGGTTACACAGGATCCTCATTATCCTGAAGCTCATGGCCTTCACCTTGCAAAGCAGTACTGGCTTTCCCATCAAAGATGAACTGGAAATAGCCACATGCTTACAGTTGTTACAGGACCTTGATGTGTCATGTCCCTCTCACCTCCTGCTTTCTCTGTACCTATGCTCCTGGCTCTTGGGCTAGTAGGCCTGCAGGGTCCCTTTGTGTTACAGGTGAAATAACAATGTTGTCTATGTATAACTAACTGATCAAGCCCCAGATCAAGGGGTTTGTACTTTCTGCCACATGCGCTTCCTACTATTTGGCCATCAATGCTGATATGAAAGAAGAAGAGCTGTTAAAACAGAGGTGACAGAAAGTTTTTGAAAAGTACAAGGGAATGTTGGAAATGTTTGCATCTTTTTTATTTTTTTTTTCTCCTGTTAATAACTACATGGTATACTTGTCATCTTACAAGCAACACTAAAAGATAGTCACATTGAGGCCTTAAAATTTGCATTTAGACTCTGAATATCTTCTTTTCTTTACATCTTAACTTTTGCTGTGCTTGGGACTTGGCACCCAAACAGCATCCTAGCAGAGGACAGTTTTATCCTTTCATCTTAGTGCTCATGGGCTTCATGGGATAAATTAAAATAATAGCCACAAGACAGAGAGACAACAGACTTCCTGGCAATGTGGAAGCACGCATGTGTGTGGGTGCGAGGAGGGGCCAGGACCACATGCCTGCTTCAGCACTCAGAGAGGTTTGTGCAGTGTACTGTCAGCACACCACTAGTATAACTTTTTGGTCAAACTAGGAGGAAATAGTCCTCCATGTGCTAGTCTGTAAAAGTCACATACTTTCTTTTTCTTCATGTCTTTCCTCACCCCACCCCAACAAAAAATAATGACCACCTTCTTGTGATGACTCTGTATCAAACACATATACACCCCCATACATATGCATGGATATATCCACACACACACATATATAGGTGTGTATGTGTGGCCATGCATATATGCAGACACACACACACATACACAGACACACAGACTCTCTCTCTCTCTCTCTCCGTGAGTTACCAAAAAAAAGAGAAATTGTTTAGCCTATACTAATTGTGTATGCAGTTAATGAAAAAGCTGAATTTCTTTTTTTTCCCCTCCCCTTTTGCTGTCTTTTGAGAAAGGACTAATAATTATTAATAAAGATCTAAAACTTATTTCTACATCACTCATCATGTGGTCTGTCAGCTGTCGCTTAAGCCACTTTCTCAGACACTTTCCTTGATGTATCTTCATATATCCAAATATTGGTGCTGGCCTTGTAGTCATTAATGGCTGAATGTCAAAGATCTCCAAACAGGTTTTCTACATGTTCCTTCATCTAATTGCCAGAAGTCAGTCCTGCATCTTTGATCATCAAAAAGAGGAGTGAGAAAAGATTATTGATTGCTCTTAGTTTGTCTATAAATGGGAAATGCAAAACAATAACTATACCTGTGTCTCTCTGTCTTGCTTGCTCTCTACAGGTGTTGTTCTGTCTATCTGTTGTTACATATGGAACTATCTGTTCTGGGAGAGAGTGTGAATGTATTCATATCGTGTCCTTTATTTATGTACAGTTAGCAGCATGATATTTTCGGGTGTGACAGTTAAACTGGACAGAGACACGCACAAACCTTAGCTATGTAGGAGTGTTGTATTTGATTAATTAGTATGCTTTATCCAGTGAATGCTCACTTCTGAAGGAAGGGCACTCAGAAATGGCACTGTATATGATAAAGTATAAGATAGAATGTTCCATGCTCATACAGTAAACACCAGCCTTCTAAGAAACAAACAAAAAAATCATGTATACTTGGTGAAGTTGAACACAAATTTCAAAAATTCTCCCATAGTCAGGACCAGCTTTTTTCACTCTGGTTATAATATGAATGCAGTTCATAAATGAAAAAGGAGCACTGACTTCAAAGTAAAGGCTTAACATGACCCAGCACAGAACTGGATGTAGATTATAATGTGTCACTAGCTGAAGCAGCATAGATTGGAAGAACTCACCAGACTCACCTTCTGTTTTGGGGACTGTGAAATGGATTAAAAATGGTCTAAATAATAATGAAAAACTGCATAAATTGTTTTGTTAGTTTGTAAGAGAGTGAAATATTTTAAATAATCCAATTTTACAGATACTGTATTAACAATTCTTGTTATTGTCTTTAAATAGCTAGTCTACAAAATGTAACAACAAAGTAGTCACAGTCCAAGAATTCACTCCAGAATAAAGCCTATTAGGTGTTAGTATGGTTATATTTGTACTGCAGCCAGTGGACAAACATTAAAGCTGAGATAGTTTAGCTTAAATGTTGGATTATATAGTGGACATAATTGTTTTCACAATAAATTCATTTGCTTTGTATTTGATTGATTCACTGATATTTCTCTAATGATAAAAGTACCACAGTATGTTTTATTGTGGTGTTTAACAATTCTGCAAAATTACAAAGCCTAAAGTTAACTTGCACAATGAAAATTTTCTGATGACTTTCTGATGACTGGGTCCTATGTTTTTGTTTTAATCCTTATTAGCACAGCCTTTTCCTTTTTTTATTTTTATTTTTCTTCATACAATTGTGTCAGATGTTGCTAATTTGAGATAGAGTGACTAAATCATTTAGAGCATCAAATGCTTTGGTGGATAGATATGCAACATCACATTTTTGTCTGATGGCTCTAAAGCTTGTTGGCATCTTTGTGAAACTGTTAACACAAAAGGCACCCATCAAAGGCCTTTTGTGAGTTATCATAATAAATACATTCATTACTTTTATTTTGGTTATTACTGTACTTTTATGTGTGGTGTCCCAGCAAAGTCAAAACAAACTAAAGGAAAAAAAAAAAAGCAACTGCTAAAATAAAATGTTGTTTGGTACAGGAATTAACTGAGAACAGCATGTTGTGAGATTATAGAGCTGAGGCTAAAGCAGGTTTTATCCTGATCTGAACTCACTGAAAGGACATTCAGTATGCCTTTTACCAAGGTATGAGCTATCACCAAAGTGCAAAGATCTGGAGCTAAACTTCTGTACATACCAGGAAGAATTTGAATCAAATAAACAAGACCGATGCAAGGCCATCAGCACTTCTGAAGTAAAAACCCAACAAAATATGGTAGATGAGAAGGTTTATAACTTATGATTTCATGCACTATTTATGCACTCTGGATTAAAGCACTGTAATACATGGCAAAAGAAGAGGCATTACCAAGCTTGCCTTTCTGAAACTAGCAAATGCTGATGGCTAATGGGCAGTGGAGTGGAATTGCCAGAATTGTCATTTATAGCAAGTGCTGCCTGTGAGCACCTTATCTGCACAGCCCTCGGTTTAGGGTAGTGATATTCACTAAACCAGTGTTGCAGAAGGTTAGCAAGGATGCTGGGCTTCTGTGTGTGTGTGTGTGTGCACACGTGCATGCTTGGGGGGGGCACGCAGTGTGTGTGGGGGTTATTGGCCCTTAACATAACTGGCAATTAAGATGATCTGTATATGGTAATAAAACAATGAATATTTCAGAAGAATGTTACATGTACAAAAATATGACTTTCAACTTTGAAAATAAATAAGTTCAGTTTATTAAGAGCTGGTGTCAATGCTGAACAAAATACACATCCTCCAGTAAAGAAACATTTTGGTGAACTGGTCTTTTTTTTTTTTCTTCTTTTTTTTTGATTTACTAAAATACAAGTTGGACCTTTTTTTTTCTTTTTGTAAATATATCATTTGTCTCCCTTAATTACATGTCTTTATAACTGTGACCATCATTCTCCTTTAAGCCAAAGACTGAGGTTTGTTTATTTTAAATTCTTAGGAGTCTAGCCACATATGCAGGTTTTTTTTAAGGGAAAATACTTGACAATGAAAAAAAAGAAAAATATATTTTTTTCTAATAAATAAAAATAATTTAAAATGCTAGAGGCTATACATGACTAGTTTTGATTATGTTCGTTTATAAATTAAATAGTTTCCAAAATACGTGGAAGCAATATTGAAGGCAGACAAACAAAGATCTGTCTACTTTATTTTCCCATTAAGCTTGCCCTTCTTAACTTCTCCATCAGTGGTTCAGCATGTAAGAGGAATAAATGTCACATCACCATTCATGAAGTTTGTCAGGCTTTAGAAAAATAGTTCTGGCCTCGAAGGAGTCAACATTCATCTTCAACTTCTCTGATTGGTGGTATCAAGCTGCTTGTTGATTTATATTGATTGATCTGATTGGCCATGTGAGTGCTCATGGGCTTGATTTGAATGTTTCTGGGATAGGCATTATCCGGCTCATCTGTAAACCATTTCTTTTCTGCTAAGGAGCAAAATGGGTAGAGACAGAATAAGGAGGGAAAATGAGAGTTTTAATTAGTGAAGCACATATACAAATAAACATTAAAAAAAAAAAAAAAAGGAGGGGGGAGCAGTCATTAAAGTTTATAGAGAAAAGGCAATCAATAGAAGGTGGCTTTGACTAATTAGTAGCAGTACATCACATTAGATTAATACCTCTGAAAATACTTTTCATGAAAGGAGGATGACATGTTTGCAGATTTGATAGTAGAAGCTAAAGAAAACTCAATATGCTAGTTTGCTTGTTGAATGTAAGAGAGCTCTTTTTTCTTCATGCTCAGGTGAACACCCTCTGATTCATTTATTGAAAAAATGATACAAATAAAAGGCTGAACTAAAAATCCAGGGAGAACAGATGGGATAAAGGTAATGCAGAAAAGAGCATGTGAGTCCATATTCAGCCTCGGTGTGGTCACTAGCGCTGGCTCAGAAATGATGCAGGAGAACGTAAAGAAGAACTTTCGGCAGTTGGTGCTAGAATAAATAGGGCTTGCATTCATGCTGCCAGATGGCTGCGTTCCTGCACGGGATGGCCATTATATTGCTACTTAGCAACCTGGCTGTTTGGGAGCTGCTTAACTCTCCAGTTTGGGAAGGGGTATGGAACACACCTGACGCTGCAGATGACTGTAGTAGGGGCTCAACATAATACTGAATGGGTTGATAGCAATACGTGATAGCAAGGCAAAGGACTTAAAGGAAGATTAGAGGGGAAGCTGTTCCTTTTACATCTTCGGCCAGCGTTTCTCTCCATGAACAGAGGAAGAATTTTATGGTACTAATTTAAGGTGGGCTGGGAGCAATGTGGGAGAGAGTGAGGATGCTGAGAGGCTGTAGCATTGCAGCCAATCACTAGCTGATTATGCTTGTAACCACTATATTGCATAGTTCATCCGTGGACAAAAACTTCTCAAAATTCACCCCCAAAAAAAAAAAAATTCTTAAGATCTTTAGAGAGCAATTACTACTACAATTTCTTAATGACAGGTGTGCAACTTTACAAGATAGGTCCATTCAAAGACTTAGAAACTGCTAGTCTTTGAGTGGCTTATGGCCATTAGGTGTTTGTGCTTTGACAAGCATCTGTGAAGAGGGGGTCTCCATTCTCAAGCCTCTTTCCCCAGATTCCAGAGGCGGGTGTGCAGAGCAGTGGGCACAAATGGTTCTGGGGATGGGATTCTGCAACTGGGGCATTTTCATTATTACATGAAAGGTTTAATGTGTGCCACATCACAGCTGCTGCTCTTACATGTATGAGATGTAGAATTTCATTCCAAAGGGGAACCCAAAATGCTTCAGAAGCTTTAGTGTCTCACATAAATACAAACTGCCACTTTTTTTTTACCACTGAAATGCTGATGCATTTGGGCTGGAATCGGGGCAGGACTGGAAGGAGTGCTCATTTTAAATAAATAAAAAAATAAAAATAAGCAAAGCAAAATCCACCTCAGAAACCCAAGGATTGAGTACAAAAGCTCAGGAGGTGAAGCAGAGAATAGAAACTGGAAGACCAGGAAGAATAAAGGACAAATATCTGGGCATAAATGCATAAAAATAAGCAACTAGCTTTGAAGTTAGGGCCTCTAAAGAAGTGGATTGATTTCCAGAATTACCGGACTTCTCAGTCACTTTCGTGAATGTGAAATTTAAACACTTATACTTGATACGGATTTTAAGCATTTACATGCAACACTCCCACTCCCCAACAACAAACCGCGAACTCATGAGGGTTTAATCCATCTCTTTTTTTTTCAGGTATATTTGTTATCTGTGCTTATGCCTTTTAGAAAATTTAAATTGAAAAAAGGGATTGTATTAATTGTTAGTGGCTTATTAATGAAGGTAAACAGAACTACTGCATTATTTTTCTTGTCATTTTCTAAAATGTATTTTACTTCTTTTTAAAATATCCTACTCATTTCTAATCAGGGTAAATAGTTCCCTGCCCCCTTAAAGTTGCCAGAGTCTGAACAATGTTCAGTCTCCCATCTCTCTCTCTCTCTCTTACCTATTATAATTAAGTTCCCTTTGATTTGAACAGATTGGACGATAGGAATTCATAATGTTACATCCTGCACACTGAAGCTAACTGATTAAGTGCTTTAAATTATTCTTCCTGACAGAATGATAAAGTTACAATCTGTTCAGAGATGATCTACAGCTTGCCAGGCTCCTACTGCTTCTTTCTACATTCATTTATCTTTTTGTCAAGCAGTTAAAAAAAAAAAAAAAGAAACCTCAATTCCATAGATCTTTTAAAGTCATCAGAACATCTGAATTATTAATGAGACTTTAAGGGAATGGTTCCTGATGGGGGCTGGTTTAAGAAAGGTTGTAGAAAAAAAAAATCTGGGAATGTGTACACATCAAAATAATTTCAGCTCCATTTAAAAAACCATTTAGTTCAAGTGTGACACATGAACCATTATGCATTTGTGGAAACCAATTTTATGTGATCTACGATTAAACTAACCTTTCAGAGAGGTGTAAAGTGTGATGGTTATCATGTTTTAAAAGCCTTGCAAGATCACATAAACAATTTCAAACTAACAGTTTTCTAATGGTTTGTGTTTAAAATGATTTTGAGGCAAGTTAAGCGCTGTGAACTTTTATCTCTACCTTCTTTTTTAACATAAGGTGCACAAACTTTCCTTACAAACAGACCTTGGTGCAAGTTAATTCAACCTCATAGCAAGAAAAGGGAGAACTGTGAGAGTGCTTAGGATCAGGGATGAACTGCACTGTGCTTCTCATCAGCCAGTGTAAAGCATTTCCATCTCCCTTGCTTTCCCTGGAATTTTCAAAACAAGGCAATTATTTATATATTAGTCTTTACAATAAAACTCATATCCAGGGAGCTGATCTTTAAAAAAACCACCATCAAGTCTCTTTTTGCCTTTACCTGGCAAGTAATAAATACAGAAAATAAATAATAAATGCAGAAACTGGTAGATTCTAATTTCTTTTTGCCAGTGCTGAAATCTTGATCCAGGCATTATCATCTCCAGCATCAAATGCTTGGACCCAGCTTTTTAGCTTTCCTGTTCCTTTTCTGCTGTTAAAATTGTCTTTGACCACATAATGATGAATCTCCTGTGAAAGTCCATCGACCTCTATACTTACCTTTGAAATGTGAGCTTGACACTTGTCATCTTTACTCTTGGGCACTAAGGTTCTGCTCCCAGTTACTAAATGTCCTTCTTGAATCCCTTACACACTTTTCAATCTTTTTGTTAAGCTCAGTCTCACTTTGATATATCTTTCAAAGTCTTAGCATGAATTTTTGCATATCTTAACCAACTTACTCTTTCCTTTAAATCACTCCAGAAAACCTTTTTTTAAGTCTTTATATATTGTTATATTCACCAACTGTTTTTTAGTTTTCTGTCATGTTCAGTCTGTTTCTCTTCCTTTTGGCACATGCATATTAAGCCGTTTCTGTGTTACAGTAAGAACAGGCATAGTTTTCTATTTTATTTTTGTAAGAGCTCAAGAGAATCCCTGATCTTCCTACACTGTTTGATGGGGGTTTTTTTGGAAGCATAACCTGAGAGATGTTGGAACAGCTCAGTAACTTCATGTATCAGAAAGCAGAAAACATTTACTTTCCTCTCAAACACCTGCATCTGCAATGGGCTATCAGCATCCTAGTGTGTCCATGAAGTTCTAAAGCCTTCATGCTCTTATTACAAATAAATAAAAATTAACATCTTGTCTAAGACTGTTCCCTGCAGCATAAAAATAAATAAATAACTGAAGTAAAATGATCAAAATACAGATTTCTTCAATTTGTGTGAAACCTCAAGCAATTCTATCAGATTTGTTGTTCTGGTGCTTTAAAATTCCTGTCATTATCTCTGGACAGAGTAATCACACTTGAATAAATGTCACTGTGAAACACCCTCTCTTCTGAGCAGAGGCAAAGAAAGCACTAGCTAAACATGACACAAAGATCTACTAAATCTCTATTCCCACCATAATCCCAGGTTACCTTACAGTTGTTTTAAACATGCTTTTCTTTTTCTTTTGTGACACCTGTAGTTTCAAATGAGTCTGTACGTATGTGTTTGTGTGTCTCCCCCCCTCCACATAGGCATCTTGTTTACAGCTAAGCTGAAAATTCTCCTGTGCAATTTTTTCCTATATGAAAAAAAATAATGAAAGTTTCTCCTCCCACCTGCTCAGCAATTCTTTGGCAGACAAATATTTTACAAGTAGCAGCAGCAAGCAATTTGCAGGCAGAGAAAAACTATTCTTACTTTCTGTGAAGGTCTTTATTTTGGTCCAAGGTAACTAAAGTTTTGGGACAAAAAGCTGGACTTGCTCTTGATGATTTTTTGGTTTTTAAACCAGCAAAATTCTTACTTTTGAAAATGGGAATTTCACTGGAAAATGCCTGACTGCCAGTTTAACCCAGTAAGAACCCATGCCAAGAACTTGAAGGTTTGCTACATGTTATTTTGTATCCACACTCAGATCAATAAAGTTACTAAGAACCTAGTTTCCATTGTCAAAACCATTCTGGGACTTAAGCAACTGGCAGGACCTCCATTTAAAGTTCTAAAATGTCATCTCTTGACATTGGTGCTGCTTTTCCACTTTCAGAAACTAACCAGGGTAGTTACTAAGAATGTTTGACTTGGGATAGTTTTCTGAACAAACAGGAGATTTCCTGTTACTTTTCAATATAAAAAATTTTGACAACATAACATAGTTGATTTAAACATTCCTCTACTTGTAATGACCAACCTCCTAACTTCATTAGTATACTCATATAAGCATCCATATTAGATACTCTTCTTCTGTTGCTCACAAAGTAGACAAGTTGCTTCTCTAATGTACAGTGCTTATATTCTTTCTATTTGAGCTGCACAGTTATACAAATACTATTTTTTTGAATAAAATCATTATGTAGTATGTGACAAGTGGCTTCATATTAACACCCTTCCTTCCTCTGCTAAATGGAAAACAGATAAAACATTAATGGAAAAGCATTTTGGTGTCAAAGCCATTAACATTCTTCCAAAATGCATAACTGCTCTCGACTATCTTGAGTCAATATTGCCAACATAAAAAGATGCTCAAGAACATACACAGGGGACAGGAGAGTAGGGATGGGAAGGGAGGAAAGGAATTGGAATGAAGAATGGGAAATTAAAGTCATATCTGCACCAGGGTAGGCATCTTCATTGAGCAGGAACCTGGGTTTTTACAAAAGGACACGTGCAATTAGAAAGGCAAGCAGATGAGAGGATAAAAAATAAAACAGGGTTGAGCAACAGCAGCAGCAGCAGCCAGTTTTACTCCTGGTTTGGAGGGAAAAAAAAAGGCAAAAGAAAACCAACAAAACAACCAACCAACCAAACAAACCAATAACTGAAAAATGTTTGTAACTATTTTTTTTTTTTTAATTTCACAAGTTTTCACAAGGACAAAGTTATAGAAGGAAACCCACAGCAGTTGCTAGGTCATGCAGAACCATTAATTGTCATACCTTGGCCCATTCTATTCATCCTTGTTGCACTTTAGAAAAAGAAGTAAGCTATGTAAGTTTTACAACGCTTTTAAACTGTTATATTTCCTGTTGAGCACTTTAACTGGCACATCCTTGTAGTAATAAATATTCTTAGGGCAAAACATGATAACTTTCTTTGCAAAAAGAAATGCATGAATTTGTCTTTATGATGAAGAGCAACTGTAACAGACTCATTTGTAGAGGGGCATCCATAATTTGTAATGTATTTCACTGATAGGACTTACAGCTGCATTTGAATGCACACACACATATATACTGTATATCCAATCATTATGCTTAACACTGCACAGTGGTACTCTCCGTAGCCCACTTATACGGTTCCAGGTTTTGTCAGTAAAAGTGCTTGGCTTCATTGTCAATTCACACAGCAAGCAAATTTTCAAAATTATCATGCTTGGGGAAGGGGAAGGTAGAAAACAACACTAACCATAAAAGCACCTTGTCTGGGTTGGCAGTTACAATGCTAATCACTCCCACATCCAAATATTTATTTTCTGTCTGCATGTTTTCTTGCTGAATAGCCAGGAAAGTTGGTATGTGTTTCTGGCCTCCCTAATCTGGGAAACTCTTCATACCACCTAGAACTAGTTCTATATTTCAAAAGGATGGCATTTGAAATTAGGAAAAAACCAAGCTTGAAGTATCATTTCTATGGCTGTCTAGGATAGGTTCCTTTCCACTACTTTATTTAATTCCCTGCCACAATTTTTGTTTGGCTAGGTGTGTGATTGGTGAGAATCTGTAACAACTAAACTCTGGCAAATGCCTAGAACATGATGCCTCAGCACAGTATTTCCACCCCAGCCCTCTTGCTCTGCTCATCAGGCACTCAGTTGCCTTCCCCTATATTCCTGTGTACTGGCACGCACCTGTTGAAAAGAACCAGCTAGAACATGGAGCAGGATTTCTGGAGGATCTTCACATATTAGGACTCTTATTGGAAGATTTATACCACCACTCTAACTTGGAAAACTTAAACTACCATCTGGGGAAAGGAACAAAGTCTCTTGAGATCTGATACTTAAGCATAGAAAAATGCTTGCTCTTTTCTGAACATTATTTATTCTGTACATAAGGTGACTAATTCACCTTTTAGAGACGTAAAAGTCCCAGGAAGGCAGTTTTTAATGACTTACATCCAATATTTATGATACATATGGCTTTTTATCCCAAATGTCAAAAGTGAAAGAAAATATAGCGATTCATGTGGCAGTATAAATAGACAGAATAATAATTTAATATGCAATTAGACTCTTTCTAAACTTAAATTAAATCACTGGAGTTTTACAACTCCATGCCCAGACAATTTCAGTGTTAAAGGGAAAAGACACTATCTCCAAAAAGCTAGTATTTTAGAGAAAGTCCTTAAACAAGCAGAAAAGTCCCTGATGTTGCTTTGGTATAGAGCAGGTGCGTAGCAATAATCTATACAAAGTGTAAGCCCTATACAATATATGCTTTGAGAGTGAAAAATTAGTAGGGATTTTTTTGGTTGTGGGTTTGGTTTGGTTTTGTGTTTTTTTTTTTTTTTTTTAATGGGTTAGTTTTATAAGCTTCAAATAAATGTAGCAACTCCTGTAAATATGAGTATAAAAAAAATTACCACAACATACATCAACACTTCTGCACTAAATGACTTTCTTTGTGTAACTCTGACATCAAGAGCAAGTGTTTATGTTAAATATACTCTATTTTCTGATATGTAGAGTAACTGCAGTGAATTATTTATGTTTTCAGTGTGCCTATGGGTTTAGAATCTTTTTTTTTTCTCCCCTAGCATCATAAATAACTTTTGGTCCGTCTGCTTTGTTGCTGTTGTGCTTAAGGGTTTTATGGTGGTGAAATAAAAATGACAATCACATGCACACTGTCATACATATGCAAAATATGTATACAAAAAGGGAGAACTCCATGGGAAAACAGCGAACATTACTGCTGGAAACATTAACTGAGGATAATGGGTGGTGAATGCAAGTTTCACACACAGTGGGAGCAGGTACACATATCAAAGTCTATCTTCCTGCACATACTTCTGTTTTTCCCGGGAATCCCTGGTCTTGGTGCGGTTCGGTCGGTTTGCTGTTGATGGGATGGAGTGAACTGATGAGCTCTTCTTGCTGGAAGAATAGGAGGAATGGGAGGAATGAGAAAGACTGGCCCGGGACTGGCCAGCGTTGTGGTCAAATTGCATCAAACAGAAGATCAAGTCCGTCGGCACAAGCTCAAATTCATATGGTGGGTTTGTGATAACATAACTGGAAAGAAAGAAAGAAAGCAAGAAAGAAAGCAAGAAAGAAAGAAAGGAAAAAAGAAAGATAAAGCAGGTTTAGATTTGTACTAAAAAATTTATTTTGGAGTTTTTATCTCAGAGCATTTATCCAGATTTTTGCATTTCTATTTCCTTCAGTGTGTACCTAATTTTAGCTCACATAATACCTGTTATGATTTAGGACCTTCTTATGTCAGATATCACTTTTTGTATGTTTTCTGTTGCACTGTCTGAATAGGATGTTCTTTAAGTGAATTATGTCATGATTTTTCAGAGAAGACACCATACAAATCACCCTCCTTTCTCTAGCTGCATGGTAATGCAATGACTCTAGCAAACAGATTTACATATTGACAAAAACCAGTAACATATCCACCAGGAACTGTATTTAAAAGAATGTCTGAAAAGCACGGAGAGGAGGAAAATACATATTTACTATATATTTATTAAATATTTAAATACTGCCAATAGAGCAAGGGATGTAATTATTTGTTTGGATTGTGATGGTACATAAAAAAGTTAAGGAAAATATATCAGAAAATTTGAAGTGATGTTAATTTTGTTAATTCATTCCACATATACATTCATGGCCTGAAAGAGCATTCATAAAGAGAAATCTGCACATCCAAGAATCCAGCATTTCTAAGTATACATCCCAGGCCTGAAATAAAAACTCTATCAATTTCAAGAATCCTCACCTTCAACTAACCCCCTTTCCAGGGTAGGAAGGGCTTATAGACCCTGCTGCTAAATTTTTTCATGCATGTAAAAAACATATTTCAGCAAGGCAATAGGCATTTTCTGTCCAAGCAACAAATGAGTAAAAATTGATCATGAAGCTCACAACTTCTTTTCAAATTAATTCAGTGCTCATAAGAAATCTGGTTTAGCTGCCTCAGGGACATGAGTCACTTATTAATCCAAGAAATAATCCCAAGTATAGCAATTACAGTGTAAATCTAAACTGAAAATCATTTTTTCTACCCAATTTGTCCAAATCCTTACAAAAGAAGCTGCTTTGGTGGACTGATGGGTTGTTTACTGCCATGTTCACCCAATAACAATACTTCTCGTAGAGAATGAAACAGTAACCGATGGTAGATTTGTGATAGTTCCGGTATGGGTCTGTGTGTATTTCTAGTAGCCACTTAATTAAGACACATTTCAAGTAAGCTGTTAAATGGCCTTCAGTTTGCAAAGATGGAAACGTGTCTGCTCTATTTGAAGCACTGAGGTCAGCCTTGGTGCTACTGAAATAAAAATGCAGCCTACCAAGAGAAGGGTTTCCATTTACTGGAAGAAATTATGATTAGATACAGATGGTACCAATGGGAAACTCAGATGAGTATTTTTTGAGCATTCAGAAAGAAGAAAGTCTAGCTACTATAATCTAAATTATTATCCAGTAACTTACAGCTGACTGATATAAGCAAACTGAAGTCCTTCTCTTATATGCAAGCAGTGGATCATCATAAATCAAAGAAGAGAAAGATATGTTCTGAAAATTTACTTTAAAGATTTTTTATTAAAAGTAGCTGAAAACTTATGCTATGATATCCAGCCTATGGTTTAAACTCATCATGAAGTCCTCAAAGAGGTAGCTTTTGTGGCAAAGTTATGTACAAAATGGAGAAAACTCTTTTTTAGATTTATTACAGGCACTGGGATCTTCCTTGCTGAGAAGACTGAAGAATAGTGTTCTAAAAGACGGGACTTACCGTTTAGTGCATTGGCTGGGAGTACTTAGATGTGCATCCCTTAATCGATAAATTCCAAAGCAAAGCATATTGTAAGTTTTCAGTGCTTTACAAAATAGATCTCCATAACAACCTCCATCCTAGGAGAAAGAAAGAAGAGGGGATAAAAAAAGAAAAAGAGAGAGAACAGTACATTTTTTTCCTTTCTTTTCTCTGTTAACACAATGTCAGGGAACAGGATTTTCAGTATGAGCCTGTACAAAAAGGACAATGTATAGATAGCGTGTTGTTTGTCATGAATGAGAATCTTTTACACAAGGAAATTAATAATCTAAATGTTTTATTTCAAGTAATTATGTAAATTGATCATTAGTTTGGAAAGCCTTTGTCCATGAAATGCTGGTAAACTGGGAAAAGTGATTGATTTGCTTTAAGCTGCAACTATAAATTTTGGTATCAAACAAGGCATATTCTACAAATTACATTAACTGTGGTATTAAAACTGTTAGTATTTTTGACCCTTTTTTGGCAGTAGCCATACTGTCACCTAGACAAATAAATTCACTGGGAAGCACAATAGAAATTTGATTTCTAAGGGGTTAAAAGGATAATAAAATATCTCCTACTTTGAAACAATGATGAAATGTATTCCATTTTTCATAAATAATATAAATATTTTTATTAGCAAAAAAAGTTTATATTTCATAATTTGTATATCTAAGATTTTGATTCTTAAGTAATGATGAGTGTTAATGCATTCTGTCTGCCTTCACTGATGTAGTGCAATTGAGGCTTTGGCAAAATAGCATTTGAAGGATTGGTATTCCTTGTTTTATTTGTGAAAACGTTATGCCGTATGCCCAAGTGTTCTGATGAGCTGTTAGTCTCAACTGTGAATGTACTTCTACATGAACTGAAAGTCTGTTTACTTCTGTCTGTGTACTTTCATCGCCCTTAATTCTTAAGCTGGGATTCCCTGTCATTTCTGTGAAGAAGGTCGCTCCATTCTTTTTGAACAGAGCTGGTGAACACAAGGTTAATTTAAGAAATACCAAATCCTACATCATCATCAAAGTGAAGTGGTGCTTTGGAATTCACCTCAAGATTACAAGATTTGGTCCAGAAAACATTTCTAGATACTCTTTTATCCAAATGCATCATTTTCAAAAAATGGTTTATTTATTTGGTTTGGGGTTTTAGTGGAGTCAAAATGTCAGAAAATTAGGATTTCCCAAGAATTTTAGTTCATCCAGAAATAAGAGAAAACAAATCTTATAGCTTTGTTTTCAAGCAATTAAGTATATTTTAAGCAAGGAAGCATATTTTAAGTATGGAAGCTCCATGGAAAGATTAAATAAGCTTATCAAAACCCAACCAAGGTATACATATTGCTCATGTTTACAATGGATTATGGTTAAGAATAGAGTCAGCTATTCTTATCATCCATCCATCTCATACTCATCCTTCTCTTTAGCTGACAACTAAGAAGAGCCACAGGATTTTCTGTATGAAATATCCAAGGCAAGGAGTCTGAGGAGTCATATAGCTTCTTGAAAAGGGTAAAAGCAAACCTGGCACCCTGTGCTGTAAATTGTCAAATGATCCAAAAGCTCTATTAAATTAAATAATGGAAATTACACACTAATTAAGATAGATTTTTAATTCAGTCTGAGAGAAAACAAATAGACTGCAGACCAGCCTTGGTCCTGCATTTCCTTCATGATCTTACCCCTAGGTCTGCAAATGGCCCATCATACAAAGCCAACTGAGCAACTCGACACCTGTCCCTGTTTGCAAGTGTCTGGGGTGTGCTGTAACCTCCTCTCAATGCGTTTTCCTCGGCAATCAGTGCTTCCAGCTCTGGTGTGGCTCCTCCTGTTACCAATGTCCGTATCAGTGTGAGGATATTGTCATTGAAGTATGTCTGCAGAGATAAAAGAAAGCTCTTTAAGCAAACACCATTAAAGTCACAACTGAAGACATCCAAATTACAACTTTTCTGGGTTTCTGCTGTTTAAAGTTCTTGGCTGTCTCTTCAAATAATTTTATATAGGCAGTGAAAAGACAGCAGCCTCCAATTACTCTATTTTCTTCTATCCCATTAGGCTCCTATACTATATCCTTCCTTTAAAACACCAATTCAGGCTGATTTTTATTAAAGTACAAAAATTTGAATGATTTATGTTTCCTATAATTGGTGTTAGTAGTGATGCAATGACTGCTTTCCTTCTTATTGCCTTCATGTCTAATAATGGGCTTTAGGACATGTAATTGTAAAATTCAGACCACATTTAAAGCTTACACAGGCTAGATTGCCTTTTTACTCTTGTCACCAATTCGTTGGGGAGCTGCCTTTGTGCTGCAAATGTCATTACTTATTACTGTGGCTGGACTCTAGCAGTCTAACCAGTGTATTGTACTAAACATCTTATTACGAGACTTGACAGTGTTCAGACATAAGCATGTATCAATTAAACATCTTGAGTTCATTCCAGATAAATGTATGATGAGTTTAGGATCCTGGTGGTCCTTTTAAAAAACTCTAGGGTATAGGGTAAGTGTGGTTTATTAGGGAAGATTTACTCCACACTGACATTTTGCCAGCATCTGTAGCATTGCTGGTCTGTCAGGCAAACAATGGGTATTTTAAATATTAATTTAATGCCAGATGAATGACTTTCAAGTTCTCTTAAAAGTATACTGGTATAGTTCAGAGATACTCTGTTAAATATCTGCAATGCAATGTACTGGGCAAAAAGTAATGTTGAACAAAAATAAAGAGTCCCCATCACTTACAATGTAACTAACGTCCATGTTTTCAGAAGTGTTGCAAGCATGGGGGACATACAAGAAGAAAATGAGCTCACTGTAGAGTACACAGGATAGACATTACTGGATTTGTGAATTCCATTACTAGATTTGTGACTTTTATTGAATTTAGGACTTGGAAAAAATGTCTGTAATCCAATCAAGTGAAAATGAATACTGAATTTTCAAACAGTGCTTGTTATCCAAAGATAATACTTTTTAAATAATACTTTTCAATGAAATTCATTGCTCTATCCATATAAAGTAATTGTATTTAATACATGGGTAAACTGAGGTACAGGTTGAAATATTTTATCCTGAGATCAAAAAGCAGAACTGGCTTCCTACCCATGTTACTTTGATATTCTTTCTTTGTATAATGAAACTTCAGTTTTATTGTTCACTTGAGATGACAGATAAAACAGAAGAAAATGATTCTATGCAGCAATGTTTTTCACAGTTACACTGAAGTTTCATAACTTCAAGCTTCCCTGCTTATTTACATCGGCATATATGCCATTCACCTGTTGATTAAATTAAAATGAGAGGAACATATTGTTATTGTTATACATGCCCTAAAGCAAATATTTGCATCCCATCAACTCCAATTATTTTAAATTAGCCCGGGTAAGGCACTACATATTTTGAATACAAAGTGTACTGTAAAGAGTGGTCTGTCATTAGCAGAGGTTCAGGAAGATTCAGTTAGTCTAAACCAACAGCTAATCTCAAACCAGCTCTTACATATGTGGAGGCACTCAAACCTTTCTTAACATATAGAAAAATCAATGTGATCCCTTGCAGGAATGTACGTCTGGAGTGATTACATGATGTTTAGTAGGAATTGCTGTAGTGAGAGAGAGAAGACATTCAGGCATGATTGTTTATTTTTCAATTACTTCTTCCTTGATGTCCCTGAGGTGAGAATCAGAGTTGCCCTCTTTGGCAACTCTTCCCACTGTGTTATACTTTTCCAACATGGAAGTACTCAGAATAAAAAAATTGGCATTAAGTTTAGTCTCTTTTCTTAGCCTTTGGTATACTATGTACCACTCAGAACTAAAATAATTGGCACAATTCTCTTCCTCCTGCAGTTAGGCAACAATGTCACTTGACACCAGTTTCATGCATATAAAGCCAAATACTGCCACATCTAGAGGTTGGAGGCACTGCAATTGTAGAAGCTGAAAAAGCCCTTTCAGTAAAAATGTGCTTCAACATATTCTAT
The DNA here is from genome assembly GCF_047716275.1 of Strix uralensis. Lineage (NCBI taxonomy): Eukaryota > Metazoa > Chordata > Aves > Strigiformes > Strigidae > Strix > Strix uralensis. The sequence continues at coordinate 16,968,894 of NC_133978.1, read as the reverse complement.
ATGGCACTTTAAGCACACATCTTCACAAAAGCATACCATTTTCTGCAATACTGTCTTTTCTCATGGCTTCCCCACTTTAATTCAGCATTTTTGACTCCTTTTTCTTCTCTAAGTAGTGATACATAGTATTATTCAAAGATTCTATTCTCAGTTTTACATCTATATATCAAGATAGAAGAACATGAAACAAAAGTAAAGCATATCTTTACTGGTAGATTTTTCAAGTCTGGTTTACAATGAAGCCAACTATGGTAAGAAACGTTCACCTGCTCTAAGACTGATGGATGCTGGCTTGTGTAAAATAGCCTGTTTGTATAGACTGCTGAGTTGCAGGGACTGGTAAAACATGCAAAAATTGTACTAATAATTTTATTACTCTTTAGGAGGTATCATTAGGCCAGCCTTCACTGGTTTCCAACTCTTTCTCTCTCTATTCTGTAATTCAAATTATAGCAACTATAGCCAGCATCCAAAATTTAAACACATATACTCTTAGCTCATCTGCATTTTGTACTGTGCAAGTGCACAATGACCCCTTATTGTAAATTCAGTTGTAGCTCACTAGAGCATGAGCTACTAAGAAATTATACTGTGACCATATCGCTCATTTTACTACAGATCTCATACTGAACTGAGAAATAAAAGCATTGGTAAAAGTATGTATGAAGTCAGGCACCTGTCACAAATTCATTAATACAAATAAAATAAAACAAAATAAAATAAACACCCCCTCCCCTAACCCCAGTGCAATTAAGACGTAATGGGCCCAATTCTGACTTATGTGCCAACTGGAGTAACTCTGGGAGCCATACACTACTATGAAACTGATGCAAATGAGAAAAGAATCAGGTCTATTGTCGATGGAACAGAATGCTGTCACCGGAGAAAGGCCTCCCACTGCTAGACAAATGTTAAGGCAAAGCTAAGACACTTATTAGCAAAGAAGGCAACGTTTATCTTGGAACAATGGCTTAATTTGGGTTTCACGCCATGACTGATGTGGATGTCACCACTTAATCAGATGGATGAGTGCGGCCAAGTGATGGGTTTTGTGGTTTTTGCCATCAAGGTGTGAAAAGATTCCAATTTTCAAGGCAGACTGCTCTGTCATTGCAACTGATCAGAAAATGCCCAACCATAAGCAAGAAAGGATGGGTGAATAGGAAGCTTAAACTTGTCATCTTCTGCTAAACAGGGTTGCTCTCTCCTGTACTAATATATTTCACACTCCTCAGGACAAACCCGTCTGTCCGTGCTTTTGACTGTCACAAAAATCAGACTCCTCTCATTACCTCTTGCCAGTTTTGTACTGGGAGACACTGAAAAGCTGAACTAGCTGATATCCATTTCCTTTGGAATAGTAATACACTGAAATTAATTTCAGAGTGATCTTCTACTTGCTTAGTGGGAGAGTGCATGGCCTGGATATGCCAGTACTTATAAGAAACCGATCTACAGAATGTCTTTGGAAAGGTGCTGCTGTACTTAAAAGTTTTAACAAGACACTTTCCAGTGATGGTAGTGAATCCCTTTTGTTGACTGTAAAAACTGAAGAAATACTTGTTTGCTACTACCGTTAACTGAACCCACACTGGACATCTGTATGACATCGCTATAATTGGCATCCAGAATGAGAACATTAAATAGGTGTGGTCTAAACACAGAAAAAAGGAAATGAATGCATCATAGACACCGAAACTGGGTAAATAGCAAGGAAATTCTGACATAGATATCTGAGCTAGTAGTGCCACCTAGCCCATGTTCCGGAACTGTATTGCAGCTCTTTCAAACATTTCAGGGATGCCTTCCCGTTTGTTCAATCATTTTTTAAAGTATAATTACCAGAGTGCTTATATTTTGCAGTTAATGCTGTCAAGCCTTTTAAACTAATTGGTCTTTTACAGAAAATTTAACTGAAAATTAGCACATCTTTTAATAACATTGCTTTAATAGCACTTTGCCTTTTGTTTATAATTACTCAAAAAATGTCATTTTCCAAGTCATATCTGCCATTTTTTTGTGTTTGCTAGTGTTTTTATATGGATTTCTTTTAAGAAGACTCCTCTACTGCATGCGGTTTTTAACACTGCTTTCAAACAAATATTTTAACTTGCTTTTTCAGTTGGAGGAATCCTGTTCAATGAATAATATATATCCAAATCTGAGGAATGACTGAGCTAACATCAGTAACTTGTAACAATAATAAAAAGGCCTCTGAGACAGAATCAACAGCAGAGAAATAATAACAGTGTTTCACAGTCTGAAAAAGTCTATTGAGTCTCAAAATATTGTCCAAACTTTGAAGAAGTTTGGGACACTAGGTTACAAGATGCTGCTTGCTAATCCCCTGAATAGACTTGCATAAAAAATAGCCTTGTGTTTCAAAATGTCCATAACATAGATTAGAAAAGTTTCTTTTCTGTATAAATAAGACTGTGAGGATCCCTGAGGGAGATCTACTGAGTAAGTGATATACTGAAAAGCTATTTTTAACTGTTTTAACTATTGTCTTCCATTCTGTGCTTTTGTTTATATGAAAAAAAAAGTAGAATTTAGTATTATAGAACAAAAATCAAGACCTAAAGTTCTAGCAGAAGGAAATAAATTCTAGGATATCGAATGTTAAATGGTGTAATCTGTTTCGAGAGATCCTTGCCTCTAATGGTACCACTTGGACAGTATATCAAGTCTATTGTCAGCAGTATGTATGGGAGGGATGCAACCTGCCAGAACTTCTGTAGTTCTCATATCTTCAGCACCAAAAGGAGTAATAGAGAAGCTTTGGTTCTCAGGCCAACTGTTCAAACCTTTGAAGGTACTATGTGTTGATAAAACTGGTTTCCTTGCATGCACAGGATTTTCTGGAATATCTCAACAGGACCCAGAAAAGGAAAAAGTACTTCTCCTCAAAAATTTGCTTCTCTTAAGCAAATGTGTCATGTAACTTTCTTACAGCTGAAGATAATCTTTTTACAAAACATCCACATTATCTAAAAGATGCTGCCAATCCCATGTTTTTTAGCCACATTCAATTTGGTGATGAGAATGTGCTTTGCTTTTCAGGAGCAGCGCCACCTTGAGACTGACAGACTACATATATTCTTTCCCTGGGCTTGCATATGTTATGACAAAACGAATATTAATATATCATTCAAGTCTCTGATGGTAGTAGATGTCTCTTCAAAGACGTAATAATGATTAGCTGGCATGATTTAACAATAGTCACTGCCACACTTAAAACATGAACCATGCCTACAGTCTTCACACAGAGTACAATAATGCACTTTAACTGAAGCCTGGAGAGACCACTGTTACCAATTCATAAAAAAGACAATGCAGTTTTTGAGCTCATTATTGTCTTCTGAGCAATGATCTTCAACCTACCACTCTGTGAACCACAGGCTTGTGGAATATATTGCCTTTGCAGCAGAGGGCAAACTGTATGTAGATAGCCTGTAGATGGCATTTTGAAAAGTAAACTTCATTAAACCTTTTATCTTTGAAGTAAGAAAATAGCAGACGATTTCAAATCTAAAATATCTAATACTGTCATTTTATAGGAAATAACGCTAACCTAGCAGAATGTAATGATCTTCAGCATTCAGATTTGAATCAGAAAGTGACAACGTATTTTCTAATCTGTATGAGCAGGGTTTAGTCCACTGATTTTATATTAACAAAATTATATGAAAGAAAATATTAATTTAATGATGATTAATACTGTTGAATTATCATTATTCAATAACTGAATACTTTAGCAAATTATTTTAAATATATTTTGTACCTCTTTTTCTATATACCTATATCTATATGTATGCTTCAAATTACCTGCAGGTCAGAAAGAATACAGTATGTGTAGGTTTTATTCTACTTTCTAATCTTTCTTATACCTGTTTTACTACAAAACCCCACTACTGTGAGAAGACATTCAATATTAATGGAGCAGTTCACACATTGTATGTTTACACTGTAGACCATACAAGGAATTTGCATGCCAAAGATATCAACAGAGATCATAAATTGGAATTTTTCTATAAAAATTAAGCAATAAAAAATCCTGAATCATTAAATGGATCTAATAATGAACTATATCCTTGTCTCAAAGTGAGCTGGCACAGGCCAGCACAGTGTGAATTACTTCCTTGTTACAGAATTCCTGTGCAATTAATAGGATGAAAGTATGACTGCAGATCTCACAATTTAGTTAGGATTTTGCCAGTACTGGCTTGAAATAAGGCAGAATAAATAGAAGCTGGTCCCTAAAAACAAGTGTACTCTAGAAATAAAAAAAAAGAGATAATATACTGCAAGTAGATTAGATTGTGTGAGAAACGCTCTTTTCCTTGGAGAAGAAGTGAAAGGAGAATACATCCTTCCCATGAGAACAGGGATAGTGAAGGGAAAACATCTCACGCATCTTACACTTTCTGAAGGGTCAGGAAGAATTGTACTTTTCAAACTCTTTACTAGGCCTTTGAGGAATAAAAGAGAAAATAATGCTGCCACCGATCAGCAAAGTGGTGAAAGAAAAGACAGGATGGTGAACAATTCTAACTGACTGAATCCTTGGCTTGTCTTCGTGATTAGTATTTTTTCTCAGTTAGACTCTTCTGCTCTTGTTATCACATTTACTTCTCTGGCTTCAGGCTGCACTGTCCCTGACATATAATATGACCACTTAGATGTGAAAATATTTGAAAAAAAGACTCTGTTGAAGAAAGGGATTGCAGAAGCAGAGAGGCATGTTGTCAAAAACTATAAGTTAATAAAAGCTAGCAATAACTAAAAATATTGTGAGGATTATATGATGAGTTCCAAGTAAAAATTTCTGAACAGTCATGGTCCATGTGTTTCTTATTGCCTCATTATTATTTACACGACATACCTTTGTACAAGAAAGCAATAGTGTCCACAACATTTCGCCCTCTTTTTGTGGTGATACCAGTGGCAATCAGAAGAATTAACCCTACTTTTCCCAAGATTCTGGAAGTGCCCTACTAAACAATTAATTCGGGGACATTGATTTAGATAATCATGTGAGTAGATAAACAGCTCTTGGCACAACAATTTGGAACCTTAATGCTCAATTATTCCCATTTATAATGTGAAAATACATAGAGATTTTAATTAGAGAAGGTACAGAGTTTAAGTGTGCTTGCTTAGGCTTTCTGAATTTGTCGCATCTGCAAAATATGGCAAATAACTTCCAAAACAAGTATTTTCAGAGTTTATTGCTAACTCCTAGGCTGCATTAGAATAAAATGTTATCAGTGTAGAGTGATATTATTAATCTGTGGATGGAACATATGAGGAATATATCAGGGAATAAAAATATGAAATACAGACACATAAATATGAAATGCGAATAAAATATTAAATAATCCAGATCACTGTGAATTTTTCTTTAAAGCAAAAAGCTTCATTCTGAATTTAGGTGAAGGTCAGATTTGGCTCCTTTAAGGAAATCCATTTGCTCATTTCTAATATTACTTGGTGTTTATAACAGATGATTCCCAGCACTATAGAACTTTATTCCATGGGGAGCTCAGAAAGACTATGCTCAGATTTGAAACAGGCTATGTCCTTGCTTCATCTAGCAGAGCTTAAGGTTCCTCTGAAAGACGTGCAGCTCACACAGAGCAAGACTAGTCTGAAAAAAAACAGCCAATATGAAGCAAGGGAGGATGAAATGCAGTATGACCAAGGTGTTTGCTTCAAAACAGTACTATGACTGCAAACCAAAAACCTTAATATAGACATAACCAAAGGCCACCATCTGTAGTTTCTAGCACGCACTTATGTTTTGATTCACAGAACAACTCATGTGAAAAAGAGATGATGACCTCTCTTCACACAAGTAGAGTTCATGTGATGGCTTTCGTATAGTTCTATCGGTGTCCCCCAGTGCTCATACTCAGAGCATTGTTCATGGCTACAGGAAATTAAAAGCTTAAAACATGGTTGATGCTGTCTGACATGAATGGTGAGCATAGGGACTGACACACTGAATTTGGGTCTGGGTTTCAGGAGGGAGACACCATATAGTTTGGAAATTATTATCCTTAAAGCCTGACATGAGACTCTTTGCTTTTAAAACTGTGGACTTATGGTAGTCCTAGATATCTAAGTTGTTTTAAGGTCTCTGTGTCCAACTAAAAAATAACCTAATTTAGGCTCTGAAATTCTCTTGACATCTAAGAGAAAAGTGTCTACTCCTGACTACCTGTGGAAAAGGGACTACGCTTTTATACTCTTTCACGATAAGTCTGATGGAAGGGAATGAAAAAGGTTTTGTTTGCTTACTGCGCTCATGAGAGAGTCCAGCACACTGACAGCAAATGCGGTTCCACATGCAAAGGGCTGCGTGAGATACAATTCTGTGTCTGGATCATCATCATCATCTTGGTCCAAGAACTGAACATTTGAATCATTTACTGAAAATAATAATAATAATATTAAAATCACAAGGTGTTTCTGGGTCACCAGCACGTGACCTTACACATTAGACAGTCAGAAAGAAAAAGAAACGGCATGTCTGGAAACACAGACTTGTGTCTTTGACGTCACTGAAAATGAAATCAAGATGGATGTGAAAATGTGCATTTAAAAATATCTGTTGATCATTATCTTGCTTGTAAGAGGTGACACTCTCACTTTTGAGAGGTGACTATCACTTTGCCGTAAAAGTAGCTTCGTGGCACCAGCTGCCTGCACTCAAAATGACATACATGATGCTCTTTTATATATGGAAACAATCTTGGTATTGGTCGGGTACAGTGGCTAAGGCTGTATGCATGTACAGTGAAATGTTATTACAAGATACCAAGTCAGAACACCACTGTAAAATAAAGGCTGTCCATAAAACTCTGATATAGCCCACAGGCATCTGTTAGACGTGCTGCTGTGATTCTTACTGGAGTGGTGTTAATGCACTTACAGCTCTAAAGAGGATAAACTGTCCTTTTAACATGCATCTATCTGAATGAATGAGCAATACTCCAGCTATTCTCTTGCAGCGTACTGCCTTTTGTTCAAATATTTGTCTCCGTAACTTCACTTCCTTAGCCACAAATTCTGTATTAGCTAATGTGAAGAAGAATCTGCATCAGGCTGTTTTAAAGAAAAAGCCCATATAAAGTAGAATTTGTCATTTAGACTTTCTCTGGCATTTCATTGTCACAGTTAAGCTCTCTACTTCCACCTCATTCCACTAAAAATAGTTGTTTCCTTGAGATCAGTGTATTAAGTGGATCATATTTCATGAAGGACTTCATTTCCATATCAGTCCTCCTCTGACATGAAAGCACAGACTGCTTAGCTATGCCATCAAAATACCCTTTAACTTACTAAATGACAAATTAATTTCAGTTCCCATGCAAGGAAGGGATATTAAAACTTTTTCAGCATTTGAAACTGCACACATTGACTATGTCCCTAATCCCCATGTGAAACACATCTCCTGAACCAACCCAGTGAGCTTTGAAAACAACGTGAGAGTTGCTGTTCACTTGATCGGGTTTTGGCTCTGGACTTCTTCGGTTAGAAATTCTTCTCCCTGCTGTTCTGATCTTGCTTCCTATATAGTTTCATTTTCCATCCACTCTTTTTCCAACCTGTATATACTACTGTGCTTGCCATGCTTAGCTTACAAAACATAACTATAGATAAAGCCTCACAACAGCTGTCTAAAAGAGATGAGAATTGTTATCCTCCATTGAGAGCCCTGTTGAGGCAGTACTTGGCCATGATCATTCAGCCAGTACCTGAGCTGAAGTAAGATTTAAAAATCCTGCCTTCCCACTCCCTGATGTAACTATGAAAACATAACACCTCAGTGTTGTAAACAGAGAAGTGTTCTGCCCTGGGAGTCAGAAGAATTTCACCCTAGCAAACACCAATATCCACAATACTCCTTTCTTTGTACAATGGCTATCAATTTATTCTCCAGATTCTTGAGCAAAATAGTATTTGAAAGCCTGATGTATCATTTCAAAATGTACTTTTTTAAGAGCTTGTGCCTTAGTTTAATTTGCTAGTTGAGAGCAGGCACTATTGACAATAGCATTCTTTTTCCACTTACATCTGGCAGACTAATACCCGACTTTGACACCAGCTTGCTAGCCGTGCATGGTGTCAGTTTCCAAGGTACAACAAATCTAACATAAATTCTGCAAGTGTGGTTTTATCCTCCATATCTTTATCTTCCTGATGCAAGTTAGCATGCTAGGATTTCTACAAAAAGCCTCTGGACTAGGTGAGGTAGGCTCAATGTGTGGTGCTGTGCCATAGGAAATGCTCATCAAATACTGCTTGCAAAAGCTGGTGAGAGCTTTATTAAAAGAGAGCAACGCAGAAGCTTGGCTGCTTTTTTACAGCTTCAAAACCTGAGCTTCTGAGAAAAGGCCTACTCTGCAAAATAAACAAACAAGTAGCTTAAGGGAAAGTATGATGCTGTTGTTTTGTTTTGGTGTTTTGTTTTTTTTTTTCTGGTATCTTTTACTTCTTCTTGGATTTCCTGTGAGAACTGCTAAGGCATGTTCAGCAAATTGACAATAGGCTGAAATAACAAGAAGAGAAAGAGCAAGAGAAAGAGAGAGAGAAAAGGAGAGAAAAACTGGGGGAAGGAAGGGCCCGGTAGGTGGGGACCCAGGCCAAAGAAAATGAATTGGTGAGAAGGTGCTATGAAAACAGCCGGCAGGTCAGGCGAGTGTGATCAAAGGTTTACTGATGCTGCGTGAAAAAAAAAAAATCATTAAGAAAGGCCAGAACGAGACAGTCAATTTCAACCAGAACCACAAATAAAACACATTCAAAGCAGTGCTATGAGGGTAGCCCCTCTGATACAGCCAGATAAATAAAGGAAAAGCTGATGACAGTAAGAACAACAACAACAGAAAATAAGACAGTGATGTGAAGGAAAAAGGCACTTCTTACCCAGTTCAGTTATCATTAGAATGTGGGTTCCACTGTTTTTTTCCTGACTGATTGAAACCAAAGGCAGAAGTTTGCCAGGCTTAGCTAATAAGTAAAGTATTTAGGGGGAAAAGAAAGTACAGAAAGAGAATAAAGTAAGGGAAAAAGACAGGTAAGGCTCTAAAAAATAAAACTGAAAAAGAAAATAAAAGGACAAAGGACCACAAATCAAGTTTGTATTTGCCATGAAAAAAACAGAACAGCTTCTGCACTTCACATCACACCACTTGACAACATAAATACCCACAGCTAGAGTGGAAATCAGAGCCTGGTTACCTACCATCATCATATTCTCAGGAGTAAAATGTCTCATATTATTATACAGAGTTTGGTTACACATGATTAAACAGTTCTGGATCATGAAGAAATAAACAAATGGCCTCTTACTATTGATTAAATGAACAGGAAATGTCTGCTCATACTGTGGTTTTTTTCTTTTCTAACCTTAGCCCAAAGACCCCTGCTTATTTGTTACACTATGTAAAAAGCATCTTGTTTGATAGAGTGTTTATTTAACAGAATGGAGAAGACTCAAAGGAAAGAGAAATATATTTCAGTTACTCAAAGTGAAACAACTGTTTCTCATCTTTCTTTAGAGAGAGCAATTCAAAACAGTTATCAGAAGAGAAAACATAGCACTGTAACATACAGTATAGGTAATTTTCCTGAGACTGCATAACAAGGGAAGTGGGAAAAAGATATGGGAATGTACATGAAAGGATAAACTTTAGCTTTCCTTACCTAGCTCTGTTATAATAGGGATGTTGGCTCCTGTTGTAATGGAGGGTTGACGTAACAGGCCATGGACTGGACTGTTGTCTGGAGATGACCTATCCATCCCAGGGGGTGTAAAGCCTAAAAGAAAACAAAAAAAAAGAAAAAAAGAGAAAGTTTACATGGCACAAACTATATTACAAAAATCCCCACCATCAGGGAATTCTCTATTCATTTTTTTCCCCAGAAAAGTATAGTAAAAAAATTGTAATTTAAAAAAAAAAGAATTAATTTTCAACAATTATTTCTTGAAAGCATAATCATTCACAAATATGCAGGCAATTTCTACTGTAAGATATTTGGTAGATAATGGAGAAACTGAAATTTATTTTGTTACCCTAGGTAGCCTTTGCATCCAAACATGCAAAATGGGAAGAGTATTGCTTACTTAAATATAAATAAAAACCTAAAGACTTCAGTGTTAGAGAGGTTTAATTTTGTCCTATTAGTATCTCAAATAAATCTGAAACAAACACCTTTCCTTAAACCTCAATTAACATTTTAAAGAGTATTGTTTGTAAACAGTAGTATAACCACAAGGAACAAATTGCTTCCATTAGCAGGTTTTAGGTTTGATCAACATTCAGAATTTAAAATTTTCTGACTGTTTTCCAGGAGCAATGCAACCCACATAAAGTTGCCTTTTTTTTTTTTTTTTTTTTTCCTTTTCAGGTGTATCATTCATAATATGCATTTTTAAGAGGATTACAATTATAGGAATACTGGGATGGAAGGGCACATTCTAAGAGAAAAAAAAAGATAGGCTGGAAGGAAAAAGACACAGGTTTTCAAACGGTATGTAAGAGGAATGCTTGAAAAGAAACTAGAGAGTTTTATACCTTTGGGGATGTAAAGGAAACAGAGGTGGGAGGAAACATATTGGCAGGCACTCAAAGAAAAAAAAAATCTAGAGAGCAGCAAGGTTCACATCTAAAAAATATTGTGAATCAAACTGATTCTCTACACAGTTTGAAATGGAGCTCTTGACACTGAGCATTTTATTTATTTATTTATTTATTAAATAAAAAATACCCAGGAAAAGCCTTTTGGAGTTTGGTTATAAGTACTGAAAAAAAGGCAGTTATACAAAAGCCTATGCAACAGTTGGACTGGAAATTCATAGTTGAGATTAAAGCATTCCGCCTCCCTTGTCCATTAAAGTTGCAGAAAGCATGGGAATGTTCATTTAACGTCATTACTGCAGAAGTGATGGTGAAGCCAGAATTTGACTTAAGGGTCTCATGTAGACCAATATCAAGGCAGCATTTTTAAGAAAATATTTGATTGAGCCAAGCTCACTTTAAAACACACATTTCTGAGAAAACATTAAATTTTTTGTCACATTATGCCCAAGTTCTTTGACTTCACACTTGACATCCAGGGACAGTCTTTTGATCCTCTGTCATTACTGGTCTAAACTAGTTTTGAATTCTCCATATACTGATTCTAAATTAATCACACCCAAATTCATTCCTAACATAACTTCACTATCTTCTTGCAGTGTAGAAACTATTTGACTGTGTTGAATTCATACTTCTAAATTCAGTAGCAGATCAATGATGATATATTATCTACTTAACTTAATTTGGTTTGGGGACTAATTTACAAACCAGGAAATCTCTAAAATAAACTGTAGTTGTTAACATGTTGTACCAGTTTTATATTGTTTGAGGGATTTATGGTGCTTTTCCAGTGATAATTACCATCACTCTTAAACTGTGCCTAAACAACACAAACTATAAGGACCACTAGATTCAGACCTCTTGATTTAATGGGATTTAAATTTTTATTTGATATTCAGTTCATTTCTCCCTATGTTTTTTCTATATCACATATAGAATATATAGGTAATAAAACTAGAATCACTGAAAAGAGACTTACTTAGCCCTCCAGAAGGTACCCATATGAATTTCCTTCTGACTATCACATGAAAGCTAGATACAACATGAAGATTTTAAGGACAGGGTAAGTAAAAAGGGAGTGAAAAGTCTGTGAAGAAATTCCTTAGGAGAAAAGAAGTGAACGTGGTATCTTCAACAGGCTTGCAAGACAAAAACATCGCCATAGGCAAACCTAAGACAGCAAAGCAATTCTATTTGATGTTACCAGTGCATAGAAAATCTTTAGAAAGCAGATTTCTTAGAGACAATCGGAAATGTTGGCAATGTTAACAGTCGGTCATTTAATACTACTCATGCTGAAACTAATTCAATAAGACTGGCATGGTGACAGTGAATTGCATTCCCAAGTGGTGTTGGTTTGCAGATGTTTCCTGGAGTCTGGCCCTGTGACTGATAGACATATTGGCTCTTTGAATGCTTACTTCTGCAGAGACGACGATTTCTCAGACTCACAAAGTGAGTCTAACAGACATGAGTTGCAGGTAACCCTGACACTCTTACAACAGCAGGAAAATTAAAGTGGGACTCCAAAGAGAGGGACTGCTATCTGAGGACAGGTGGATATTAGTGTGACACCTCCCTGTGCAGCAGGCTCCAGTGTTTAAGTTTGCATCTATGGTACAGGAAAGGTAAGACACAGCTTTTGTCACAGCACACTAAAAAAAGCTCAAGTAGCTGTAGATTCCTTGACCAGTTAAAGTGGCAGGCCCAGTTGGGTCCTCTGCAGAATTACAAGTCAAAATGGCAGCAGCAAGATCCACTCACTTATCTGAGAGTAGGGAAAACTAATCTTGTTCCCATGCACCCTAGGGGTTGTTCTGCTGGAAGCATCCCTGGAGGCCCTGCTTCCCTCTTTTTCCTGAAGGTTTTTCTCTCCCCATCTCAGGATGCACTCCCTAAAACATCTTTTAGTGAACCAGGTTCTTCAGATAGTAAGAGCGCATGAGTATTTCCCTACTAGCTAAAAGCAAATTGAAGAAAGTTGGCATAACTGCATCTAAATGTGTAAGTCCTTCTTGCCCTCCCTCTACTGCCATGTGCACACACACACAGAGGCATGCACACGCATACTCTCCATCGATGGCTATTTGTAGCCACCTCTCTCTAACCCTTCAAATATTTGTCCTCCTATGACGGTGTTAGAAGACTGAAGTAAATGTGGCATTTCTGTTAGACACAGACTGTCAAGGAGCGCTGTAATTGCACACTGCACACACAGTGCATTCAGTCTGAAATGCAGGAAGCATGTTAAAGGGATTTTGTTTTCTCCTTGAATGAAAAATAGACTCATGTTTTAATATTTTTCATCCTATAGCCTTGGAAGATGTGAGAAATATCTGCTATTTTAGTTTAATTTCCTTGTCCTTGCTTAATTTAGACACCTCTACAAATCCACTTCTTAAAAAATATAAAAATCTTGGAAAATTGGAATACTTGGGGATTTTGTATGCCCATGTTTGGAGTCACAAGGCATCATATACCCTCAGGACACATTTCTGTGCCCAAGTCACAATGTAAATTCTATACATAGGCTATTTTTTTCCTCCAGAAGAAAGGAAAAAAAAAAAAGTGCAGGAAAACTAACCTGCTTTATCAGAACTTTCATTTAAAGGCATGAAAAACTACAAGTGACAGCTGTGCAGATTCAGTGAATATGACATTTCTGAATTTCTTCAACTTGACGAGTAAACACCTTAAATCGGTAATGCTATATGCATAATACATGACCTGTATTTTGACATCCATCATCAAATGCTGACTTGAGAAAATACAGGTTTGTACGTCAAGGAATAGCACCCATAAAGCAGGGAGAAATTCAGGTCACAGGGTATTAGGAAATCTCTATTTCGTTACAGAAGCTGAAACAAGCTAAGGCATCAGATTTAAGATCCATTTTCAGCTGTGAAAAGATTCAATTCCTCTGCACAGAGCATTCATTTAGAAATGACATGCTTTCCTCACAGCTTCTTTTCATTTTCCTTTTCATATTCCATTTTCTCCTTCAGTCCCCAAATCTTGTTCCATTAACGCTCATCAAAATCGCAAAACAGGGCTGATAGTTGTGATCTTCTTATAACCACAGTGTCTCCTTGTTCAGCAAACAACTGAGGGAGCTGTGGCTACAATTGCTTAGCAGGATCAACTTCTTACTGTAGAAGTCACATGGCCTGTGCAAGCCTGAGCACAGTCCCTGCACAAGGAAATACAGTAACAGTGGGGGGCTTCTGGAGGAGGGAATTCTCTTTACCCACAATTAGGAGGTAAGGTGCAGCACAATCATATCAGTTTCTGCAGCCACATCGCATCCAATACGAAATTGCTGTGCTGGGTGATTGCCTTTGCATCACTTGGTTTTTGGTTTTTTGTGCTTTGGTTTTTCTCCTCGCTTATTAAACTGTCTTTACCTCAACCCATGAGTTTTTTCTCACTTTTGCCTTTCTGCTTCTCTCCCCCATCCCACTGGGGGGAAGTGAGAAAGAGACTGGGTAGGGGCTTAGTTATCAGCCAGGGTCAACCCACTTCCATTTGCTATAGTGATAACCACCATAACATCAGACTGATGAAACGGTTTAGACTTCAACAGGAGGTAGCAAGCCTTTGTCCCTCTCTGAAAAAAGATGCTGCCAAATAGATCATGCCTCTGAGAGGAACACAGGCTCTGGGCTCCTGACATGATCAAAATCAGTAAGGACTGGCAGTCGGGAGCCACTGCTTCCCTCCTGGCCACAGCCTCCTGCTTTGAGAGGCAGGGACTCCTGTGTCCTAACTCAGCTACCTGCTCTGAAGGAGTTTGAGCCTCCTGTAGTTCTCTGCAGAAAGCAGCTGGTTCAGCGTCTTGATTCTGTGCAAAGAAGTATGTCCCAGCTCCCTCTGGGATACTACTGCTCACACAAGTAGGTGAAACAGCCAAAAATTCTATTAGAGGCACGATCCTACCTCTTTAAGATATTCTCATCTTTGTGGAAGGAGAACCTTGGGCAAACTTCCTCCCCACAAGGAGGCAAGCTCTTTTTTCTAAGAGTTACTGAGGATCCAGGTGCTGCCCAGCTCAGAGCTCAGCAGGGCCAGCTGGCTGTCCTTGTCTCTTACAAAACACCACCTACAAAGTAATGAGCAGCACTGTCCTTCTGTGAGAGGTGTGCCTCCTGAGCCAGGCTGATCCATGGTCCTCCCAGGAACTCAGAGGGCACTAAATGTGGCTCAGCAGTAACATGCAGGTATTCTGGGAGCCACAGTGGCACTGTGATGAAGTTCAAAATTAAAGAATGTTGGCATGCTTAACAGTGACTTCTGCCCACTGAAAGCACCAGCAATAATTATAATTTGCCCTGCTTACATATTGTTTGGAGCAACTGCCCTGATGGCCAAGTGATCTGATTGTGCTGGCCATAAACTCCTGTGCAGTTCACTTGACTGAGTAATGTCCCATGAAATGCGGGAAGGTTTACTCTAGATAGCAGTAAATATAGCAGTTTGCTGAGGGGCCAGTAAAGGTTTACCAGGGTTTTAATATAGAAACAAACTTGGCTCTTGAATGTGCATTGCTTCTGTTCCACTGACTTCACTGAGACCCAGATGGGCATATTCTCAAACCAGATTTTTATGTTACATTTATAAAATATCTTTCGTTCTAAAGGACCATAATGGATCCTTTATGATCCTATTTCCCTTTCCCCCTGCTCCTTTCCTCTTTGCCTCCCTTCCCTTTCAAAGATGTATGTTTTACTAAACTGGGACTCCATGCAGACAGAATGCAGTTTCCCAAACTGAAAATCCACTTGGCAGACCTAAAGGTTGTGGCCTTGTCATTAAAGTGCCATGTAAATTGATAGTGCCTTTTAAATAATGCTATTCTAGGGAAAGGTGCCATGGGATTCACTGGGTAACATATGCACTAATGTCCTCAAAAACATAATTTTAAAAGCACATATATACTATTAAATAGCTCTGGTTCATCTAAGAAGCATGAAACAACAATCATATTTTGAGCATATTTGAATAACACACAGGTGGTGAACTGTCAAACATGCCCCAACAAGTTATCATGCGGAAATATGGAACAAGGATTTTCATTAAGCAGAGCCAGCCAAAGAGAAATAATTCTCTTACAAAAGGACCTCAGAGCTATATCCCTTTGCTACTGTTTGCTGACAATGTCCATTAATATTCCAGTGAATTCAACTGAATGATAGACTATACCTGTTATTCTCCAAAGTACAGCCACTTGGGTATACCTGGAAAGTTCAGCAGCAGTCATGCAGCTAAAGAGCTGCTGACATTCATGGGAATCTGTTACAGCATTCAATTTAGAAACAATTCTATCTTCAATGTCCCATGTGGTCTGAGACAGAGAGTTGTAGTTTGGCCTCAAAATGTGGAAATCCTAACCTCTGGTTTCAGTTCTTACTTTTACTGTAATTTGTGACTGAAGATCTAATAATCTCTTGGAGATGATCTCTAAAGCTCTGGAAAAGGAGAATGTGGGAGAGCAGATGTGACTGCATAAGCTTCCAGCTCTCAGAGACTGCAGCACCTTCAGAGATGCTCTGGGACCAAACATAGGCTAGGTTAAATCTAGAGAGAGTGAAGGGTGAAGAAGACTAGCTTTCTCAATTGTAACAACCCTCCAATGCTTTGGGACTGGAACAACTCCTGGAGCACTGAATGCTGAGAGACACTGTTACAGAGAACAAGCTGCCATCTTCCTTCCAAATGCTCTTCTCCAACATCTCTTCGTACACATACTGTTGAATTACACAAACTTGTTGTGAAAATGTCCAAATCAAAGCTCTAATGAAAGTACAGGGAAGTGGGATCAATATTAGTTTTTGTTCCCCAAAGCATGAGAACCGTTCTTGGGTGGGTTAGTGGTCCCATGTGCTGAAAGTGTAAAGGATTTATAGGTCTACTGGTCCTTGTGCTGCTCTAGCGAGGCAGGATTAAGCTGTAAAAACAAAGGTCAAGAGAAGGATTGGAGTTTCATCATCTTGAGGTCTTGCATTGAATGATATCATATTGTTTCCATTTTCAATTGTGAACATCGTAGTATGTTAGAACTAGCATTATATTTTAAGCATAGTGCATAACTATGTATAACTTACAGGGCTTTATTCACAGGTATTTACATGCGTCTGAGTTTCACCATCAAACACACACACAAAAAATGAAGTCTACCTGAAACTGCCTGTTTTGTTTGTAGGTTTGGGTTTTTTTTTCACAAAATCTCACATGGTAATTACCCAAACCATAGCACTTCCAAGGTTCACCAGAAGCTTACACAAATCCAAAGCCACCAAAACAAGTAGGCTTTCTTTACTAATGCTTTTCAGAGCATAGAGTTGATCACTCCTTGCTGCTTTGCTCAATTTAAGTGAGATAATACATAGTCACTAGCCATAGCACTTCCCTCATGTCTGCTAGAATGGAAACTTTATTTCTCTGCACAGTAAATATTGCTGGCCAGTATTAGTCTGACAAGAACTTCTCACTCTCAGTGGAATCAAGTACAATTTTACTGAATTTCTTTTTATATTTGGTAAAGGGAAAACAAAATTAAATTTAATGGTTCTGAGTCTTCATCCTTATTTTTTCAGTACTATAGTAATTTTGTAAAGGTCTAAGCAAGGTTTTGCATAGGTTACTGATTTCTTTGGCATGACATATCCTTTTTGGTTTGGTTTTTTTTGTTTGTTTGGTTTTTTTAACCAATAAAGCCAAGGTTGAACTAGAACTCCTGTTATGCAATGCAGCCATCTTGTTTTATACACATCTGTCTTGGGAACATAAAATGTACTCCAGGAGTATATCAGTGACTTCTTATTCAGTCTCTAGTGCATAAGCAAACAATGCCAAAAGTGTAAAACTTAGGAAAATATTTTCAGATTTTTTAAAGCAGTGAAAAGATTAAATCACAGAAACCTATGAGGGCCATGAAGACAGGCATAATGATTACAGCCAAGCAAACCAGGATAATTGCTTGGGGCTTTTAGGCTATCAAGAAGGGAAATTAAACTGAGACACTCTGAAGGTTCTCTACTGTGCAACAAGAGGAATGGACAGGCCATCAGGTGTTCATCTCCTGATAGTACCATTTTGTAACTTTCTTTAAGCATCTATTTTCTAAAGCCATCTCCAGAAACAGAGGAATGATTGGGTAATTCTCTAATTGAAAACACCTGGGACAACACACAGTAAAATACAAAGGATTTATAGAATGCAGAGGACAACTGTTTTCAAACTACATACCCTACTGCATGGGATGTGTTCACATTAATTATATGCTCTGTTTTTACAAACTGGTCAGAGAATATTTTAACTCCTTCCAATATACCATGTGCCTTGGATTTGTTAAATTCATGGTTTGTTTTGTAATTGTAATATCATCCTTGGTTTTCCATCTGCTTTTTCCCCCTTTCCACTGTTGTCATGAACCTGTTTTTCCAAAGCCTACTCCTGTTGGGAAAGAATTTAGTTTTTTCACATTGTTCTTCCAGTGGAAATTTATCTCTTGGTGGCAAGTGACTATTCATTCTTTCTGGTGATTGCACCCCAAGGTATAGCACCTAGTCCTAATACTACTGACCAGGTGCTAGAGTAGTTTGGCTACTTCTCAAAGGCTTTTTTTTTCATTTGCTTTTTTTTATTTTGTTCAGAAAGAACCACTAGAACTATACAAATAATTGGAAAGAGAGAGAAGAAATAGTAACATCTATTCATTCAGCAATTATTATGGGATACACTTAAATTCATAATAACATCAGAAATTATAATTCTTGTGGGTTTTAGCCAATTACAAATTTTATTTTTTAATTATCCCTAATCTCCATTTACCATTTAATAGTTTTCTACACTAGGTACTTCTAGGGCACAAAGTTGGTAGCATATAAGTGTAGCACAGGTTTATAGCTAAAAGAATTTAGTATAAAATAATGCCAAATTCATTCTGGTTTAATCATTAATCAACCTTGCATATTTAGACCTCAGGCAAAAATAAATAAATATGCTGAATAAAACTTATCAAATCAATTAAGCTATACTACCTAGTTCAGAGAGACAGGTATTCAATAACTACAAATTAAATGGAAAGCTCACCATTAAAAAAGATATAAAGGAATGTTAGGTGAGATGCTACATTATGTCATTATATCCCACATTGTATCAAATAAAGTGAATTTTTCCTCAGTGAAAAAAGAAGAGCAAAGCCAGATGTCATACCAAGCAATCAATAAAAATACTTTGATAAATAAAAGTAACAATGTTGTCCAACACATGATTGGCAACTACTGAAACATGAATTAAACAAATTTCCCATTGCTTCTTATGGGAAAATTATGCAGATTAGAATTTGATTAGGTTTATATCATGAGACTCAATTTGGACTTTTAATCTATTAAACTCCAATAAATGAGGCATCCGAATAGCTCCCCTGAGCAGCAACAGTAATAACCACAGCAGTCATTTTTTGCAATATATATTCTGACAATTTCTTTAGCAGATCATCCCATGTCTTTAAGTACAATTACTTTCTAACTTCTACAAAAATTTCAGGTGTACGCAGTGAGGAAATGGATCCATACAAAACGCTTAAACAGACATTTTGTGATAATCAACATCTGTCACTGTTCTGGCAATATTGTTTTTCCATCAACTTGGACTTATGGTTGACTTCATGGTTTATGTGGGCTAAATAGTGCCAGCAGACTTGTAAATTACTCAAGCTGGAACTGAGCTGGAAATCTACGGTAAAATGTCATTAAGTTCTCTACAGGCTGGGTCAAAACTAAAATCCCACATTCAAGGCTGTCTTGGGGATCAAAGATTTAACTGTGAAGGCTAAGGCCTCATTTTATCAAAGAAATCTGAACTGGATTCCCATAGCTGAGCTCTGAGACAGGTTGGATTCAGATCAAGACCACCTATAATTTATCTAGCAGGTATGCTCCACAGGCCTCCTGCACATTTCCTGCAGTTTAATCTATTTGCAAGTATCCAAAAGCTCCTCTCCCGTCTTACTCCATGTTGTAAAAAAGCAACTCTTGGCAAAGCCTGCTGACTTAGAGAGCATATTGTGCCCATGTCCAATCCTGCTAGATTTCACCAAATCCTGTCACAACTTTTTAGTGGACAGGTTGTAATAAAAGCACATAGTCAAATGACAGTATGCAGTTGATCCCCAAAGGTTAAATCTGTAGTTTTAAAACTTCAGGGTTTGATTAAATGCTCAAAGTAAAGGAATGTGGATTTTGTCTTCCTGTGTTAATATATTTTTTAAAATGAGAGGCTTAACAGAGAATTTCCTTCTGGTATTCATGCTTTCAGAATACCACTACAGAGATTCTCTGCAAGCCAATATATTTTACCGGAACTCCAAACTAAACACCATAAATTGGGGAAAAAAAATCAGTCATGCTCTCTGTCACTCAAATACTGCCTTCTGTAACATACACAGCTTCAGAGTGGCATGTCTGTTAAAGACATCTTCATAGATATCATGCATGAAAATGAGTATCAAGTTGTTCTGAACTATGCCAGTCTGCATAATACTAACTCAACCAACTTTTCCATAGAAAGCACAATAAATCACTCCCACCCATGTGCAGCTAACACTGTGGGGAATGATAATTGCCTAAGGAGTATTTGTATATTTCTTCAAACAAAACCTTCTGGTCCAAAAAGGTAGCTTACTACAGCCCTGTTGTGGTTTAATCTAAATCTTGCAAACAACATATGGTGCCCAACGTGAAATGGGAATAAGGAAACACCATCCTAGGGTTTGGAGTGTATTTTCAAAATACATATATCATCCCCTGAGCACAACTAGTTGCACTTCAGAAATATTGGTATTACTGGCCAGTATGAAAACTGATCCCTGCCATGCACAATAAAGTAATAGGAAGGTAAGGACCTCCAGAAAGCACCTCTATTAACATAAATGTCAACCCTCTGATACTGAAGTTCAGAGGAATGGGTAACACATCAAACCAGCCTTATACTCTGTTCAGCTTGGTATATTATCCCTGTTTTATATGTCACATATACAGTATGCCGCATTATATTCTGGTTTCAATATAGGTCTACCAAATACTAAAATTGGCTAATTTATTGCAATTGCTTTTGACTCTGGAAATAAACAGACAATGAAGATTTCCTTTTCTTTCTACTCCTCTTTTTCCACATTAAAAAAATCATCTAAGTAGAAATTGCACAATTACGGAATCAGGATGAATCTGAAGTAGCTCTCTAATTGCATATGCTTGGATGATGTACCAGTAGCAATATATTAGCTGCTAATAATATCTAAGGTTGCGTAGACACAACTGCCTGAAGAACAGCAGTGATACTACTGGCAGTACCCAATCTGCAAAGTTTGGGAACCTCTGCTTCAGCCAGCAGATCCAGAATCAAGAAGACAGAAAGCAACTTATGCCTCTCATGGCCATTCTAGGGGGAAGCATATCCAGAGCATATAGTCAACAGTGTAAATAAATAGCTAATTTGTTCAAATGTATCAAGAAAAAAGGAAAAGTATACTCAAAACCAGTGAGATACTGCCTGCTCTTAAGAAAAGATGAATTTTCCATTGTTAAGTTTGCACTATTTTGGCTCACAGTCTTTCCCCTCTTAGTGAATATTAATCTTAGAAAGAAAAGTAACTCATTATCATGATAGAATGACTCATATTATTTTATTAGAGTTTTTGCTAAAATCTTTAAGGGTTTTGCCTGCCTCTCATAGTTCAAATGTCTTTTTATATTTAAGAAGTGTCTCTACACCAGCTCCATATTTATTCTATATATATGGGATCCAAAACCCATTACACTAGCAACCAAGCTGGTAAAGAAAATGATAACAGTAAAATGTAATGTGGTATTCTTTAAGTAGTGAAAATTAGGTGGCAACCATAAAATATATGCCATGGTATCCAGTGCACAGCACAGTCATACTGAAAATTTCCAGCAAGCAGCGTTGGTTATTTTTAGTTTTCAGTGTTATATTGACTATTTACTGTCATTCATGCATCTAAATACTACTTTTGGATTTAAAAATGGCATAATCTCTATAAACACTTAACACATTAAACTTTCCTATCCATTATTATTTACTGGAGAGTTAAATGTTTTGATAAAAATAAAATGCTTACTTCCTTGCTTGAATTTCATTAGTACCGATATCAGTGGAAATAGCTGTCCTTTCAACTAAGGGTTTTGAATATTTCTGAAAGTCTTTAGTCTTTTTCTTGTTATTTGATAGGATTCTAAGAATAAATATTCAAGTTGCAATGTGGATTTTTGTAGCTAGTGAGGTAGTTTAAGAAGTTTGAATCTGTGGTTTTGGGCAGGGCCAATTTGAACTATAAATCTGCAGATAAATTTTAAGACCTATTTACACTTGACATTGTAATGCACATTGCTATAAAATAAAAAAATCAAGATATATTCCAAATTTTAAGAAGCATCCTCTCTGTCTATCTAATTGAGTCTACAGCTGTCTCACTCAAAATGGAAGATATGTCCAGACAGACAAGAATTTACATTGCCACTCAAGAACTGATTTGAAGATTTAATTGAAGAGTTAATAATCAAATTCTCAAATGTTGAGAGACCTGGGAGACACAAAGGTAACGTTGCACTTCTCAAGCAAGTAAGCAGAATCTCTTCCCTCTCTTCCCCACCTTTTTTCTCCTGACAGATTTCCCATTGCTTATCAAAGGGTAGCTCCTGCTTCCCACATGACAGAAGTCTTATAGAGAAATGAATCAAGAGAGTACTAGTTTTGGAAAAAAAGCTCAGGAGGGCACTGCTGTCCCCTGCCTCCCTTCACTGATCAATCCCCAGTTCATCCTCTCATGAACACCTGGAAGGAAACACTCTAGGTCCTTTCCACATTGCTAGCTATCAAATTTGTCTCTACTGTTGGACAAGAAGAAAGATGAAGACATTTCTACCCTTTCATGAATTTTAGGTCTCACACTAGGCTCATCAGCACCTAATAATGAAATTTAAAAACAAAAAGTCTGCAATTTTCATTAGTTTTTAGTAAAGTTACTGTAGGTGCTAGACACTAAAAAACCCAAGAGGAGTTGAGAACGGAAACACTACTTTACATGCCACATGTCTGGCTAAGAAAATTATGTAAATAAGACTTCGAATCTGTGTTTAAAAACTCCATGAATGTCATACTTTAAGGAATCCTTTTCCAAGGTTTTGTGGCAAAATCCCTTTTTTATGAACTCTAAAGAAGATTTCGTTGCAAGGAGCAGGCAATGAAATCAACTAGGATGTAACAGAGTATCTGAGATTTATCTGTTTGCTTAGGCACATTTATTAAACTGGAAGCAAGGCTGCTAAATTGGAGGTATATGGAAAAATCTTTTTGGTATTTGTCCTCTTGGAAAGAGTTCACCAAAACATTATTTTAAGCAGCTTGTCAAACACTGATTTCAAGCCAGGGTAGATTAGATCAATCAATTCAATAGATTTTTTTTTATATAGCTGAATTTATTTCTGAAAAGTCTGAAGTTACTGTTCTAGGAAGACATCTTCTTCATACATAAAAAGTTAGAATGGAAACAATTCACAAATTATTGAGGGTTTATAACAGATATAGTTTCTAAAATACACAGCTTAATATGCTAAACAAAATGGTTCAAGTACCTTTTCTGAATTTAATTTTGTTACAGCATAAACTGTTTTTGATCAAGCTCACACTTGTGACTAATGGAACATTTGTTCTTAAGAGTATCTCCTATAACTGTAGTGTTATTAATCCAATCCATCTGTCTTCAAACAAACAAGAAACAATTTCACCATTTTCTCAGTCCCCACATGACACTGTCTGATTTCAGTGGAATCTCTCCTTCTTTTTTCTCAGAAGAGGAGTTATTTAAAGAATGTCTGGCTATCTCACTTGGAGACTCATTTCTAAGTCACAGAACAAGCAGACTGACATGAATTTAACAGAAATAGGAAGTCCTATAAGGACATCCAATCACATTATAATCCTGCCTATGCACTTAAGCAAAAACTCTGTGAAGTCAAACTTAGAGAAAATATATATTCTGTTACGCTGTAGAGATACTCTGCCTCTCATTACTAACCAGTCATCATGTTCCTGTATTAGTATTAAGAGTATCTGACATTTAAAGTTGAACACAAAATTTAAACCAGCAACCAAACCTCAAATCAACATGAAAGGTCCAATCTGAATTATACTTTCATAGAATCTACTTTAAAGCTCTAAGCAAAGTTTGCAAAAGATCAGGTATTCCTCTGACATTGCAGAAATTTTATATAATCTTGTATCCAAATAAGTCAGTATGAAAATTCCCAGTAACCACAATCTTATTGGGGCGTTTGAATAAAAATAAATCACAATAACTAGTCAAGAACAAAGTTTACACTTCTTCCTTCAATAAAAATTCCTACATACCGTTTAAAAAATTCATAGATCTACTTTTTCAAGTTTGGTTTGTTCAGATGTTAAAAAGAAAAGCTGCAAAAATACATTATCAGCACAGCAGTATTGATTCTCAAATGAAGGTCATGCTTCAGTTCAGCCTGCATATCCAACTCTGCAGATGCTGAAAGGTTTGGAAGGTTCTTGATAACCAGAAGCTACCAAGTTTTTAGAGAGTTCCTATTACGGAAAGTCTTGACTGCCTCAAATTTAACCATGTCAAACTTAAAAATCAGCAGGTCTGTCTTGTAAAAGAATGCCAAGTATTTTGTAAGTTTTATCCTAAAGCTAAGTTCTGCAATACGCTAGCAGGTGTTAGATTCTGCTCTTCTACAGTGGATATCACAGACTAGTGTTTAACTGGAAAGAACAAAGAACTAAAATCTATCTTTTTCCTGTAACTTTATTAGACTGGTGGAATCTGCTAGATATTGATACTTTGTATCTCTTCCACACTAAAGAATAAATAGTGACATTGATCTCTGAATTCACATATGTCCTTTAAAAAAACCAACCACCTTTATGCATATAAATAACCATTTATTAAACAAACAATACGTACTGAAGCAAAGAAGGATACCAGAATTACGCTCATGAGGCTGCCTGCTTTGGTATACAACTTTCAAACTATCTTTTAATCCTGTAATATATTATCTATATGTTCCATTTTCTTGAAGTTATCTTCACAATCAAGATGCTATCACAAGTATCACGGGCATTGGAACTATTTTTAATTTTCATTTAAATAGCAATTAAAGAAAGACAATGGATACACAAGATAATAAAGTAAGTGATTAGCAGCATGCAAATGACATAGGCTTAATGATAATAACCTGTTCTATTCTCCACAGGGCCTGTCGAGAGAAATCCTTCCTACATGTGGTTGTGCAGCTAATGTGCCTCAGCCTACAATTACAACATTGCTGACACCATTAACCACTGAAACAACATCACTTCATGAAATCCTTGTTGTCTCATTAAAATGCAAAGGGTCAGGTAATTTACCAGAATTGTGTGTCTACTTTTGTTGTGGGTAATTAGCAAGCGTTACCCAGCATGGACTCCTACTGGGAAATAGTGAAACTCTGAAATATTAATATTTTTTTTTTTTTAATTTGATGAGAATTTGAAAGATTCAAAAACTACAACCTCAACACTCCTTTGCATTCAAGGGGCCATGAAATATAGACCTTTTATACATTTAATGTCACAAGATTTTACGGTTGGTTATTTTAGAAACTAAACTTCAAATTTTAAAAAATTTATGCTTGTATAATTGGATCTAGACATAAATCTCCTTCCGCAATTAAGAACTTTTAAAAAATACAGAGACAGAGAAGCAAAACACCTTACAGTTTCTTAAAGACTTAAAAACCAAATGGTTTCTTCAGAAAGACTTTTTTTAAAGTTAAAGCACAGAGATTGGTGCAATACATTCTAATACCCATGCTCCCTTTCTTCTTGCTAATTGAAGTCCCATATCATCATTTAAAGCAACCTTGATAACATTCACTATTGGCTCACATCTTGTCAGGGAGCAAGAATGGTCTCATTCTTTAAATGGAAGTTTTGGAACATAAAACACATTCCAATAAAAGTGAACAGAAAATTATGAATTCATTAAACTACTTTGGTATCTTGTGCTATATATAATATTTATATTCCAACTACTGTAAAATATGCTTTAATATCTTTAGGCAACTATAAGGACTTAAATATTTATAAAATGGCTAAAGATAAAGTATAGCTCTCTTATTCCTACATACAGATGATGTAAGGCATGCAATCAAAGACAATAACACTTTCAACCCATTTGTCATCTTAAAGGAGCCTTTCAACTTCAGATCCCTTGTGTGCAATCTACATAAGAGTTGTTGCCTACATAGGCAACTCCAGAGGAGTTTGCTCCTTAAAAACTACCAAGAGTGCTATACTTCACATAAAACAGGGTTTTCTGAAAATGGAGACAAAACTATAAATTTGCAGGCAAAACAGCTCCAAGTGGGGCTTCAAAATACTGCTGTATTTATCTCTGGGACATCTGGGAACAGGAAGCATTTTGATTTAATATTTCATAACATAGAGGCAATTGCTTCCTTGCCTGGTGTATAATTAATGCTCATAAAAAGAGCACGTTTTTTTTATTCCTCAGCATCAGAAATGCACAAAAAAGTACACCTTCATAATAGGGGGTTTGCTTTCAACATGTTGAACAGCAAATAATAATAAAATAGAGTCACCATGAATTTATAACAGTCTTGGGATGGTTAAATATATTTATAGTTTAAGTGTGAAATCATGTGCTTGATGTACTGTACTATCTACCTCCTTTGCCTGGTTTTATCTTTCTCTGGCTGAAGCAGAAGGTATCTTGAAAGCAGAGCAGAAAGAGGAAATTGTGAAAACTTGAATGTATTTGGACTAGGACCTTACAGCATTTTCTCAAATACATGGAAACTGTGTCAAAGAAACGTGTCTCTCCAGCCATTCTCCAACACATTTTTAGTTTATAAGCAACATAACTGAAAACCTCTTTTCTTAATAGTTTTTCTCCCTTCCTAGGAAAACTTAGAGAGACAGGAAACTGTTCTCCACGTGTACAAGTTCCGGCAGCTAGTGTTAGTGTCTAACTGCAAAGAAAATACAAGAAGTGCAAATGATGCTTGACTTTTCTGTCAAGGGTTTCTTTTGAAGGTTGGAAGGTTGGCAAGGTCCTAACATAGATGGCTTCTATAGCACAGGAAACAACGTGAATAGCCTCTCCCACCGAGGATCTTTAGTTTATTTAAGTCCAAATCTTGCAAAGACTTGCACATAATCTAACTTTACACAGGTGGATAGTTTCATTGAAGTCAGAGAGATTTACTAACCTGTATAACATTGAGCACATAATTTAAGTTTTGGAACAAGCAAGGCATCAGATTGTACACTTGCCAGGGCAAAGGCCATATTTTATTCTTGTATATATCAGGACTATGACAACAAGCTCTTAATCCCATCTAGAGCTCCAGTGTGCTACCATAAAATAAATAACAGCTATCAGCTGATCCATCTAGTTCAGCAGGATAAGAAATTATGTGCATGTTGCAAAAAGGTAATACTGAGTTATTTATCACAGTGACCTAATCTTCAAAAATTGTATTTTTTTGTGAGCAAAAGGTGATGTGAGACATGTGCTTGGAAGTTAGGATACCCTTATCTCATTTTTCAGTTATTAATTTCATTACTTAGGATGGTCAGACTTTGGTTTGAAAAATAATTGTGAAACAGAACTAACATTTCAAAATTCAGTTAGTTAAACAATAATCAACCAACCAAGTAGAAAATTCTGCTAATTGGATTACTATTTTTGTCATTTACAACTGATTCTACCAAAAATACAAGGAGCATTCAGAAACACACAACATAAAAACATCCTTACTCAGGTGTAACCCCTACACTAAACTATGAATCCTGACAAACCCATAACCTTGATGTCAATGCAAAATATGTGCCATTTTTGCAAATATGACTGGTAGGATCGATATCGTCTAGGAGAAAATTTTTCAAAACATCTATGTGATTTAGGAAATTATGAGCTATCTTTAAGTATAACAAGCATTCTGCAGCCTACATTGCATTGATTTGCAAAGACACACAGGAATCTAAGTGTTGAAAATATTAAAGTTAGTGTCATAGCTCACTTTGACACTTAAAAAAATTACCGCAAATCTTTCAATTTTTGCCAGCACTATTCATTTATTTATTTTTAATAATACATCTACATTTGATATTCTAAATTTACTTACATGTTTTCTTAAGGAGGTTAAGTAACTCCTTAAACTCTGTAATTATTTAGTTGGCTTAAGTAGAGTTTGATTTTTCTATATTTGAAATTAAGGCTCTTTATTTCTACATTTTCATGTAATACAGCAAATTAAGCATAGGAAACGGTGCTGGAGTTACCACAGAATATTGAATTCCATAACAGCCTAAAAAGCAGCTGCACCTATGATTATCAAACTCTATATTCTGAAATTTTCACTTTAGAACTTTAACTTATGACTATAAGAGAAATAAGACTCAACATTTACCAAAAAAATCCTCCTTCAGAAATAAAACTACTGTTTTATAACAAATATCTCTAACAGCATTACAATACAGTTATCTCTGAAAGTGACAAAATACCTTTCCTAACCAAGCATTTCAGACAGTATTTATCCTTTCCCCTTGTTTAAGAATTTTCTCTAATTTCCAGTCCTGATAATACTATTGTTCACTCTTTTTCTAACATTTCAAAGATAAAACAATCAAGAATTATTGATTGGTAGAGGTGAAAAAGAATATATTATCTACAAACACAATGGAATGTAGATCTCAAATTTGCTTAATAGGAAACTTCTTGCAGCAGGTTGTGAGACTAAATTCATCGAAAATTGCAATAATTTAAGAATTAATCAACAGATTGTGAAATAAATGTAATGAAACTGAGTGGCTAACTGTTTTTGTCCTTTCAAATGAAGTCTAAGCCAGCTCCAGTAAAAAATTATGATGAAGCCATAAGTGATTTTTAAAGGAACTGGATCAAATGTAACTAAACTTGTACAACTTTTTTTTCAGCTTGTGCAATCTGTTACACTTGGAACTCAGTGTGTAAAATTCTGTGTATGTTTACTTGATTTTATAGGATTTTCCCCAGAAGAATCCTGCCATGACGCATGAGATGTATTACCCAGGAGTTCATCCCCTCTTTATTTTTTTCTCTTTATTCTTTCTTGTTGGAGGATCTATTACAAGAACTGTAAATGAAGGCCCTAAAAAGATCTCTCATGTGTTGAAATAGTGTTCCTAGGGAAAATTCTCATAAGTTGAAGTCATTCAGAAAACAGCTACAATTGTTACTATGCTGAAATACATCTACCCTGCTGTACTGTGATCTGTCTTGTAATGTCCATAGAAAAATTGTTACTATATAGCCTCCCCTTTCTGTACTTTAGGCCTGCTTGCAGCCAGAAGATCGCTTTTCTTTATTGTATAGTAAGTGTTTTTTAATGAAATGTACTGCTCTTATTATATAGGACTCAAAATAAGATCTAAATCACTATCCAATAAAAGAAAATTATTGAGTTGGATATCTAAAGTTACTACCCAGAGGCTACTCTGGTACAGTATTTATAAATCTCTAAATGGTTAAGTATAATTGTCTTTCTGGGTTTTGGGAAGAAAGCCAAATAGCAGTTTTAGTTACAACTGAAGAAAAAATATTTTTTGTTGGGTCCTGTTCATCTGGTGGGTAAAACAAAAAGTAAAATTCCCACAATGTAAGTCTTTGAAAGAAAATACAAGAAGCATGAAAAACTAAATGGGAACCGTCAATAGATGGTACTTGAAGAAGAAAGGATGGAAAGGTCAACAGAATGAAGGAAAAGAGAATTACTGGAGCTCTCCCAACATAACTGCCAATGCAGGCCCCCTCCCAGACTCAAACTTTCTAGGTGCTCTGGAAAAATGTTATGATTAGGGAGCACAAATGCTTAATATGGATCTAAAATTCTTTGGTCTTCTCTCCAAAATGCTTCTTGCTAGAATAAGCTCACTTTGTATTTGAGGGGACAGAATGAGAATCATGAAGGATCAAAGGACAATAAAAACAAATCTCCAATACCTGACAGTGTTCTTTTTTTCTCCACCACAAACATACCCCTTTGAAAACCTTTCTAGGAGGACAATCAGTCAACATCTGTAAATAGAACTGCAAGATAAAAACAGGACTTCCCTTGTCACAAATAAGACATCTGACTGAGTTTGAGTCATTTTGTGCAGAGGTGGGCCAAGCTCCAGCTTTACAGCATTTTGTACCTCAGAAGCTGAGATATCTTAATGACAGTGATAGTTTGCTACAGCTTCAGCGGGATACACTTTGGCCTTTCTGTCCTTGGAATCTAGGTCTCCCAAAGGCAAAAAACTGCCCTGATGATTTCCAAAAGCTCATTTTCAGGACATCAGAGTCTGCTCCTCTAGTGAGCCTAAGGAGTTGCCCAGTCAGCTTTGAAACATTCAATGTAGACAACCATGATAAATGCTTTTAATATGAGAGCTTTCAACAACACAGGTCCAATTTGAAAGTTTTTTGTTTGAGTCGGATTACACATTTTATGGAAAGGAGACTAGCAAATCCTTCCAAAGCAGCTAGTAAGTTTTTCCTTCTAAGGAAGGCACCTTGTTTCCATTCAAGTTACTGTCTGGTCATGTGTTTGGTCATACACAGACAGCTGATAATGAACTTGACTTGACAACTTAGTTTACTGTCACCTGCTCTGAGTACTCCAGGGTCCTTTGTAGCTCTGGTCTAGAGTATTATTTTTTTCTGTGCCTAGGAACTGTGAGGTATTTTTTCCTTCTTCAGGAGGTCAAGGTAGAACACTCTCGGTTAAGATGCAATTCTGGCAGGATCAGTTAGGACTCAAAGCAGGTGGACAAAGAGGACAAAAGTGTTGTTGCACTACTTATAGAAGGTCCAGATAATAATTGTTACCGAGTTCAAAAGCCTGGGAATATTTTAATACTATAAGGAGACATTAGGAAGTCTTTGTTCCTGCATGAGAACTGCTGTGTGCTTATTAAGTTCATCTTGAACTAATAATGAGAAAATCCTTTGTTGATCTAAACCAGAGGAATTCAGTAGACTTTCTTTCAGCAGTTAACTGAATCCATTGGGAATTAGCGGAACTAATGTTACAGAACTTTCCCTATCAGGAAGCCTTGCTGCCCTATGTCCACCCTCCTGTTCCTTCTACAAGGCCTTTCCTCTCAGATTGCATCCAGGTTCAGTTGTTGGTGAAGTGCTATGTCCCTGGTTGGAAAGGGCATGTTTGGATGGATACAGAAGGTTGGCTAGTGATGAATGTTTATATGCCTAGGACTGGGATTCACTTCGGTGTTGAAGTAGGTGATGAAGGTGAGGCTCTGGGGAAAAGGAAATGAATACTTTTTCTGCTATCAACTTAGAACAAAGGAGTTATAGATATGGCCCTGTACTTCATCACTGGCCAATGATTATGGCTTATCTGATGATTAAATAAATTTGCATCCTGCTTTTTATGGTGCACTTCTTGTACTGGTGTCATCTTTTGTCTGATGCTGGAGTGAAACAATCACAGATAAAAACTGTAAAGATCCTTGTGCATTCAATAACCTATCATCTAAATTACTGTAATTTTTTTTCTTTTTCAGAGGCATAAACATAAATTATACATCAGGTTTTCATATGAGATTCCACTGCTTAGTGACTACAGAATTATACTATCTTATTACATAGAATAGCAAAGGTTAGATTACACTGTTAATTCCCTCACCAAAAATCTCACAGTTTAGCCCATATGTTTCTCAGGCTGTTCACATATTTTGTTTTGTTTCTTCTCTTTTCAACACCCTGTCACAGCTCAGCTGAGATTTTTCCACACACCGAGATTTTCTAATGTCAGTGTTTCCTATGATCAGTAATAGAGTCACATAAAAGAGCAGCACAGAACACTTTCAAAGGATGGTATTGGTGAGGAAAGTCTTAATTCAAAATCCTACATTCAGATCTAGAAAAATTCAGATTGGCAATACTTAAGGTTTGTACCAGCTAAAGTGTTAAGTAAGGATAAACAAGTATGTCAAATAACACACGAATGTTTAAGCAAAAGTAAAATGACAACTTGCTCTGTAAACAACGGTACTTAATTGCCAGTAAGGAGCCGTGAGGTGGTTTTAGTATGCTGCTTGTTGACCAGCAAAAGTTGAATCACCTGGTTTATGTAATTGTCATGATAGTTGTGTCCACCATACGTTAAAGCTGCATTTCATAGACAAAAACATCACACTGGATATAATTTCCAGTAAAGCTTATGCTATCTACTGATCTAATTGCTTCTGACAGTCTAACCATTGTATTCAAGGTCTTTCAAGAAAATTTACTGTACTGAAAGCAATGCAACCAATTCAGAAATTGTGGATACCATAAACAGAGAATTTACAGAGAAGATAATTATTTTCTGAAGCAACTGGTTTCAGAAGAACCCTTCCCTAGTCAGTGCTCCCAACTAAAATAGACTGCTGGTTACCTGCCTTATTGTTATGCCCTGCTTCCACAGAAAAGCTTCAAAAAGAGTCACTTTTTTTTTTTTTTTTTTTTTTTTAAACATGCAGACTGATATTTACCTGAAGAAATGTCCAAACTTTCAAAATTTCTAAGTATGTGCTAACCTGTTGTGAATCTGCTTCTCTGCAGATTCTGCTACACTGAATAGGGCTGATGGGATTTGGACCATGGCCCCAGTCCACACTTCGTGACCTATAGGGGCTATGCTGTAGCAGCAAACTGGATATTATAGAATCATAGAACAATTTGGGCTGGAAGGGACATCAGAGGGTCTCTATTCTGACTTCCTGCTCAAAGTAGAGTCAGCCATGAGGTCAGATCAGGTTCTTCGGGGCTTTATGCAGTCAGGTCTTGAATACCTCCAAGGATGGAGAATCACACAATCACAGAATCATCTAGGTTGGGAAAGACCTTGAAGATCACCTAGTCCAACCATTGACCTAACACTGACAGTTCTCAACTACACCGTATCCCTCAGCACTATGTCAACCCGAAGCTGAACTACAACAGAGGGGTCTTCTTCCCTGAGTCACAGCTTTCTCCAGGCACAGCCCCCTGCTCCAGAGTGGGGTCCTCCACAGGCCGCAGGTGTTCATGTGGTGCACAGGACTGTTTATTGCTAGGTTTTTCCATCCTCATTCAGGGATGGTCTAAGATCCAGTGTAGTTCCAGAAGTAAAATACAACAGTCAAGTGTTGGAAATATCACTAACCTCTGAGCAAAGGCAGAAGAAGGAAATTCTCTCAGATTGCCCATGCTCAAGAACAGGAAGGAAGAGAGGAAACAGGTAAGACAAACAGATTCTATTTCTTGATTTTAATTACGTGTGTGATAGGAGACTGAGAGAGACCCACCTAGGAATAGGCAATACAAGATTTCAAATCCTGGGGCTAAATCAGCAAAACAAGGAACCTCCATGCTTGTTTTCCACTTCTGTAATGAGTTTCCTAATCATGACTATAAGTTATCATAGTGTGAGCAAGTCAGTCTCATAAACTTTTAAAGGAAGAACTCTAAAATATTTGGGGTTGTATTGCTTCCAGGCCACAGATTTGAAACTTCAAACACCTATGGGATTGAAAAAACACTTCCTTCCTCTTCTCTAAATCTACTTGTTATCCAGAGATCAACCTGACTGAAAATTTAAAACTTCTATCCAACCTGACTTTGAAAATTTAAAACTTCTAGTTTCCTGTTACGATTTAATTCCAGTATTAAATTCCACAGGTTTATTGCTGATTCTAAGAAAGAATTTTCCATGTTCAAGAAGTTTCTGTATTCAAGAAGTTACACCCCTACCTCTGATTTTCGACTCATAATTCCTACTTCCTGATTAGAGCGTAAAGAGGAAAAACTGAACTTAATCTTAGTTCTCACAGTCCTTGAGGGAAAAAGGGAAAAAGTATCTCTAGGTCAGTCTCACAGGGAAATTGCAGACCAAAGCACTATCCTTTCTATGTCTACATTTATAGCAGGGCTAGATGCAGAATATTTACTGCAGCACTTAATAAGTTTATCAAAGGTAGGACTTCAGCTGCATAAGCTGAAAGACCCTTCAGGGATAGGAAGATGATTGTTTTTACACTGATGGTCTTTGCCAGGCTGCTATGACTGCTTTGCAGCTGCTTTGCACAGGCACAGTTGGTGTAAAACAGCCTTTGGCTACTTATGAATCAGTACCCTACTCTCAGCAAAGACTGGATTTTGTTCAATGTCCTTAAATGGGATGAGCACATGTCAAACCATGAGAAGAAATCAGCTCTAAGTTCATTCTAAGAGGCTTTTTGAGCAAGAAGGCACAGGTACTGTAAAGAAAATTTAAAATTCTTGTTCTTTTTATTTTACTTCTTAGGTTGTATTACTCAGCTCTTTTTCTCTGCAGCTGCAATGTGCTTTATGTAAAAAAGAAATCTTGTTAGACAGAAGCTTCAAGTATTCCAAAATGAGTATGAGTTAGCTTTGTCTATGTAACAGCAACTGCCTGAGTAAGAAAGCCACAGAGCAGGGCTGTGGGTGAGAAAGCAATGATTTTATATTTGTTTTTGGAAAATTTGAAAATGAAAAAAACCATGCCAGTTTCACATTCATTCATTTTTCCTCTGTAAGACGTGCTTTGTGATGTAGCAGAGAAACTACGTGACTGTCCCTTTAAAAGCCATCATACCAATCAGCAGGTTTAACTGTCAAGCAAGCTGATGTAGGGCTCTTTGAATTACTGAGTGAGGGATATTCTTCCTGCCAGGTCCTGTCCCCTGTAGGCACTGCAGAGAAGTATTATAGGGCAGTCCTTACCTTGGGAATTAGCCTGCAAGACCCCAATGCTGTCATCAAACTGCATAGATTTGATGTTGAGTGACGCCAAGATGCATTCCTTGTCCTGCAGCGAAGCATCATCAATATTATTCTGATTGGCTGACAGGATAACGCACATGTCGCAGAGGTTGATGTTGACAGCCCTTAAATCAGCCCGACTTAATGGCGTACCCTTCGGCACAGAGAAAAAAGGGCGGGGGGGGGGGGGGCAGGAGAGGGAAAAAAAGAAAAATAAATTAAAGATTGAGAAGGAGCTTTGGGAAATTATTTAACAAGTATCTTTTTTATGCCATGACATTAAGCTGGTCTAACTATGTGCCAGGGAATAGGAGATGTGTGCTAATCTAAAGGGTAGTTGGTGCTGATGGCAGCATTTTAGGTTCAGTCTCAATACTCAGTCAAGCTATTACTAACAAACAAGAAACAGGAATAATGCCAGCATTCTACATCTCATCGGTGACTTGAAATTGTCTTGATTTAAGTTCCTGTTGTGGCAACCTCTGGCTCTCTGAATATAACAAGGAGTGTGTTTTAAATGTCTATTTATCTACTACCAAGTCACAATGGTCTTGGGCAAAAGAAGAGCAATTTAAACAGGAAAGCATTATGTGTCCTACACATTTGAAATGCAATAAGGACAAAGCTATTTTTTTCTACCTGAAGCAATATACAAAAAAGGTTAATCCTTTTCAATGCATGTTTTCGGTGTTTCTAGAAGGAAAACACACTGATCTTCAAAGTTGTGTGATTAAACCCTTTGAAACAGAAACAAGACTTTATCTTAATGGGCACAACTCATGCAACATTCCCTGTTTCCACAATTCTCAATCAGGGACTGCAATAATTAAAATAAAATGTTGTGGTAGTCTGTAGGTTTTTTTCATAATTAAGATAACTGAGACATGACGCTTAACCTATTATGTTTTGTTTAAAGATAACACTTGCCTTTCACATCCAATAGTCCACATCTCTAGTTATGGAATATTAAGTCTGTCACAGAGGCTGCAAGGTCCAGGAAAAAAAAGATTTTTTTTATGGAAACTAGATTCTGCTCTGCTGCCTCACATGGTTTGGTACCCAAAGACCCTAATGATGATGAGGAGACTAAGCTGTCCCCTTGTCACACAGCGACTTTCATAAAACCAAGTCAAGATCCTACTCTTCCATCTCCTGATCACTCATGGTGAACGTCTCCTGAGCTCCACTGAGAATATTCAATGCAAAAGTGATTTAAAATGCACAAAGTGAAGGCAGAGCTCAATTCGCATTCAGTGATTGCCACCTAGTTTCAGATACCGGTCTGACTATTCCTTGTTACTCTCAATAATTTGAGGCATGAAACCTTGTGGAAAACAGTATATATCAAACAGATGATTTAGTTACAAAGTGCTCAAAAGTTAGGATATGATTATTCCTGCCACCTTAATCCTGCCCTTTGTGTCTGTACTGTTGCACCAAGTGAAGCAGGATTCCTGTGGGGAAAAATAATATGAGATCATGTAATTAATTAAAGGCTTACTCCTAATGATTTTATGCAAAGGGACAGAATTAAGGCTGCCTGAGGATATTTAAAATTGGCATTTGCCTACTTTTTAAGAGTTTACTCAGCAGCTTAAATGCCTCTTTTAATACAGACTTCAAATGAAATTTCCACTTTTTTTTTTTAAACCAGAACAAATGTTTTTATATTCAGCTGTAGCCACATCCCCATCAAATATCAGCAGCAAGTTTTACGTCGTGAACCAAAGCACAGAGAAGTAGGAAATTAGTTTGAGTGGCCTCCCTTTAATATGATTCCTACCAGTATGATCTTAGAACATTTAGTAGACTTTTAAATTAGTATAATTAGATCAGAATAATGCTGATATTTTAAAATTTATATCACCATTTTGAATCAGATAGGCTGAAAAAAAAAAAGAAAAACCAGTAATGAAGTCTGTGTGGTCTTCAGCAAACTTGATTACTGTATAAGATACAAGTCCCTTAAATATTCTGTATTTTTAAAGGTGCATTAACTATTTAAGCTGTTTAAGTTGAAATTAGCCCAACACTACTCTAAATTTGGGTGCAAACTGATTGGGGAATGTAAAGTTAGTGTACATTTCCTCAATGCCTCTTCAGAATTCAGAATTAAATCTTTACAAATACGCATTATAATAATGGATACACATTATATTCTGGATAGTAGTAGCTGAATTTTATTCTGCTCCATAGTTCAACAGTATTATTCATTTAATTCTGATTCTTTAGTTTTTAGCCTTCACAGTGACTGAAATTAAAAGTGATTGGTATCAAAAGGAGGATATTAAACGACAAAATCTCACATTGACACCATTTTTGTGACAGCAGAGAATCTTGTGACGCCATCTGTTGGATCAGTTTACAGAAAAAAGCCAAGGGCTAACACTAAAACTGCATTTACAGTAACAAAGACCTACAGCCTGAATTAATCAAAAAGTGAAGGCAATCTTTCCATTCTGTAGCTATTTTCCCAATTATTCAGTTTGGGTTACATCCATCATTGATTTATTTAACTGTTGAAATGTAATTACTAAGAACTGGTAAATTAATAATTTTTCATTCTGATAAAAACATCCAAACTAACTTTACTCCATAACATACAGAACATTCTCTTTCATACTTATACCATAGGCTTTTTTCCCCCCTGCCTACATGTTTGTGGGTCATTTATAGCTATGACCACCGAAGATCACTAGCTTGGAGGGCTTTATTTGTCCTGGAGCTTGTGTTTCTATGTTTTGGGCACATGAGTGAATGATAATGATATTTAGGAGAAAAAGGATCTCTGAATCGTGGTTGTATTGGTTGTCCCTACTACAATCAATAGGAGCTTTTCATTGATTTCAAAAGGGTCAGGGTTTTGCTGCATTTCCATACATGAGTACAGCAGGACTCTGAACTGAAATGCTATGGCAATGTTCCTTATAAAGTAGGCCAGCCTACAGGAAATTTTTATGAGTATAGATAGATATTATGTAGATAAAGTAACAATAATTTTTTTCAAAGGTTTTGTGGGTAAAAATACATACATAATGTCATAAATAACTACTGTTATTCTATCAGTGAAATCACAACATCAGAAGTGGCTACATGCAGTGCACTACAGTGAATGTTCGATATATAACACAGCTGATACATTTGATAGCTGTTGAAATTCATCCGATGAGGATGATGAGGAACCAAACACTGCAGCAAATATCTTCTAATAAGGTCTCACAGGGCTCTGTTTTCATAGACACAGTAAAGGGAAAATCTAAGTCCTCAGGCCTATAAGTAGACAAAAGTAAAAAAGCCTAAGATCAAAGTCAATATGAATCTGTCCAGTTGGTGTCCTAAATAACAAAGTATCAATAATATGGCTTTGGACTTACAGGCAAGATTGAAACCTTGGGGAAGTTATGCAGTGTCTCCCATTCCCTTCTCAGGTATTCAAGTGAACCCACAAACACAATGTGCTTGAGTTCATGGTAGTGAAAGTTGCTGGCTCGTAATGGCATCACTAAATTTCTTAATCCAATCAAAGCAGATTTAACATCCCCAAATATGCAAACGACTACATGCCCACTTAAAACTGTCATCGCTGCTTCACTTCGAGTCTAAAAAAAAACAAAACAAAAAGACAAGGGAGAAATGAAACAAAGGGAAGCTTAAATCATAAACTGAGTTTTAAACCAGGAAAAACACAACTGTCAATATTGTTCATGCACAAAGAAGCGGTTTGATAATAGCAGTTCATTTTAACCTTATTTATCCTTCATTAAATGTGCTCAGCAGAAGAAAATTTCATTCTCATTTGCAAATCCTTCTGTGTTTGGGAAGACACTGTACTGGACCAAATTCTAGTCTTGTGTATGTTTCTACACATGTGGCTTAAAACTCTAGTTACAATCAAAGTACTATGGGTTTAGCTAAGAACAGAATTTGACCTACTATGCATTTAGCCATTAGAAGGATTATAGAAGAGAGGTGCAAAACAACGCCTTAGTTGACAAAACACTGGTGGGTTTTTTTCAGGACCAGTTTGAAAAGGAAGATTTGAGTGCCCAATGGTCTTAGCAGGACTTTGTGGTATTACACAGATCTTGTGAATTGAAGACCATATTCTCTTATAGTCAAAGTTCTCATTTTAGGACAAGCTGCTACTACCCTGAGAAGCAATCAAAGAACAATCTACACTGCTCTGCTTTACAATGGATGTCCACCATACTCCACAGAGCTTCTCTCAGTAAGAAAAAACTAGTGTGCAAGATTGTGACTAATACTAACTTTTCAGGCCCACTGGACTTCCTGAGTTGTTGAATAGATAGAAGGAAAAAAGTATCATGGAGAACATTTGAATGATGTTCAGAATTATCTTCTTGTCTCAGTGACAAGAATAAATTTTTGCACTAATTTCATCAGTGGTAATGTCAGTTGAGCAGGCAACTCAAACACCAAGTAAATAAAGTCATTAGGAAATAATGACCTGCATTTCTGGAGCCAGTCTTA
Source organism: Strix uralensis (assembly GCF_047716275.1). Lineage (NCBI taxonomy): Eukaryota > Metazoa > Chordata > Aves > Strigiformes > Strigidae > Strix > Strix uralensis. The sequence continues at coordinate 16,929,843 of NC_133978.1, read as the reverse complement.
GCATTATTGCACTCCATCAAGTAGCTGCAGATCCACTGTTATCATATTGCCAAGAAGTTGTACACTCAGTACCATTACACAGAAGTTTTGCCAATGAATAAAACTAAGACAATGGTGAACGGCAAAATTTTCCCCTCACTTATCCATAGTATATGTCCATTTTCTAAATTATGGAAGCATGACAATGTGCAATACGGATTGGAATATGCAGCAGAGGTGTTTACTATGTAATAAGAATGGGAACTCTGATTAGTTTTCTCGTAAGTTAAAAAACACATGAGCTTTCAATTTCTCTGAGGCAGTTACACTGATTTTCATGCAACAGTACCAAGAAAGTGGTCTTGGCCCTTCAAACAGCAGAAGACATGAGTGAATGCTCAAATGAAGCATGTAAGTTGCCCCATGCCTCTGCCTATGGGTCTGGAATACTCAGACTTTACAAGACAGAGACCAAGTCTGGAAAGAAATTATGTAAAAAATGTCACTCTATAGTCATTGATCTGTATATAGCCATGTCTATTTGACTGTAGTCAAAAAAAGTTATTACCTGATACTGCTAGAATCTTGCAGAGCCAAAAAAGACCTTGGGCAAAAAAATGAATTCTTTTCTGATTGAGGCATCATCAAGTATCAATTAGAAGACAACCTGGGAAATCTCATCATCTTCAAATTATGTACTAATTTGTACTTGTGTGGTCTCTAAGGACAGTGTTAAATTTGCATGGATATGGATGTAGACATAAGACATGGACTGTGAATTTGGAAAGGTGTAGGGAAGCATTTTGCTGGCAGTCTTTATTGGTGATGATGCATGAAGCAGAAATAACCTGGCCAGACTTAGATTCACAGGCTAGTAGGGGGAAAAACTGACATGGCATCACCAAGAGATGATAAATGAGGCAGTCCACCATTTTTGAGGAAACACTTTTCAAGTGAGACAACATGTAAAGTTTGTTGGCTAAAATGTGTTTAGAGCATGAAGGCAGATTTCTATCTCTATTACAAAGTATTGTACATCAGGGCTGCCTCTCCTTGCCGGCTGAATACCTATAAATGCACACTACTTAAAGCTGTTCAGCCAAACTCTGTGTCACAGCTCAGTTTCTAGAATTTGGAATTTACTTGCTTGCTGTTTAAACACCGATATTGCAATTCCAGGCAATGTCACGGTCATTACAGAAACCCCCGAGGAGAAGTGGAGACAAGCTTTTAACCCCTGATTGCTAGAATAAACCAGGTCTGTCACCATTGTCGGCTACACCATGCCACAGTGCAGGAAAATCTAAGAGAGCAGGCTCAGGAAAAGCTTTATGAAGTGTGACAAAGTGAAGATCCACCAGGGAGTTCATTTCAAATATCTTCAGTTTTGCATATGAGATCTGGAGTTAGTTACTTGTTACTCTTAGGTATGAGTACATGAACACAAGTGGCACAAACTTTTACCGAGCAAAATAGACTGTGATAGGCCTTCTAATTATTTTTAATGACTTAAGTCATTTTGATGGTTTCCCCAGTTAAACAAACAAAACAAACATAGACTAGGCTCACTGCAACATGCTAGAAAGGCAGAGTAGTAGTACTACTTACTCTAGCCTATTTGGGCATCTTGAAATGTTGAAAATTGAGAGAAAAGTTCTAAGAGAGCAAAATTCACATCAATAAATAAGAGAGAATGCAAAGCAACACTTGCCTGTATTAAAATCATTACTGTCTTGTGTAAAGAGATAAATGGAGTATGTAAACTTAAATATTTCCAACCTTAATTCTCTAAAGATTTAAACCAAATATGCAAATTTCAGCTTATGAAAATCATTATTTTGGACTAATTGTTATTGTTGCATGTGGCATATAGATTTATGTAATCATAGTTCTTTAAATCAACATGCTAGCTTCAATTTCACCATGCTGTGTTTCCGATTTAAATACTCTGGATTTAATGACAGTAGATATTAATTTATTAATCCAATAGACATGAGTTCTAACTGAAGTTTTCAAACACAACTTATCATCAATACCTACCAAAATGACCTTTTCAATATCCTTGGCTGGACACCAATGAAACATCCCTGTAGAGTCATATTTTTTCACATTGGCATCCATATTGTCAATCTGCTCGTTGCCAGGAATTAACAAGGGGTCATGCCTGGGGAAAAACAAGTTGAGGACAACGTAAGTGGAAAATATTATGAATTATGGATGGAAGATATCCCAAGAGCTGTGTACAAAGAGGGATAAAAGTAAAAAAATGAAATGTAATTACACTTTAACATGCTTTCAATGCAGGCACTTTTAAACAAAAGCTGAAAAGCAAAAAAGTTAATTTGAAAATTTTGGGTGCAGTTTCAAAGATTTTCTATACTCTTTATACACAAATAACTATTTAATTTTAAACAGGGCTTTCTGACACCATCACATCCATAGAAGTTTTTTCCTTTCCAGTCCCACCCCTCCAAAATAAATATCAGAGTTGCTATTAGCATCTTCAATGAAGTAGAAGGGATAGGAACAGAGCCCCATGCTGACTGACTGGCATAAGTATGGAAAGCCAATTACTTGCTTTTACCACATACAACTTCTGACGTGATGCTCTTCGCAGTAAAAGCTTTAACAGGCTGCACTTTAAATATTTTAGCAATTTGCCCAATCATATTTTGCTTTTCCAAACTGAAGCCCTTTAAAGATTCAACAGTATGTCATTTTAGAGCAGACTGACTAACAAATGCCCACATCTGGAATACATGATTTTAATACCAAACAACAATGTCCATTTTCTCTGACAACTCTACCTGTGATAACCTTCTAAGTGCTTTTGCAGCAAGATTTTAAAGCACAGGGCTTCTCAAAGAAAAAGCAAATAAAAGACATTTTAATCTACTTGCTCTCCAGCTATATAGCTACGTCTAAGCACAGACATGTACAGTTCTTTAATTTGTAAGCTAAAATCAAATATTAAGCTAAGTACTAAGTGACTCCAACAGTCTCAGATGCTAGTGAGGATCCCTAAGTGATTGCATTATACAACAGCATTAGAAGGAGGACCATGTTTATGAGGCACAGGGAAAACTGGCCCTAAAATATTAAATTCAAGGAGGGAACAGAGATTTGTCTGCCAAAACTACAGTCTTTAGATTTTTGTCCTGAATGCTTGAAATATCCTGATACAGAATTGTAACTTTTCAAAGAAGAAAATATTTGCAATGTAGAAATATAAGTACTCTGACACAGGAGGCCAAATTTTAAAGCAGTTTGCCTTCTGAAGCCTGTTAAATAAATGCTCATATTGTATCAACTCTCAAAACTGGGAAGTTTACTGCTTTTAAAGCATATGAGCCAGCAGACTGTGGTAAGAACCTGTCTTCTGCACTGTCTACTAAAGCAGACTTTGAACACTGCATATGATATAGGTTAATTTACCCTGAATATAGTACAGTAAGTTACCACGCTTATAACAGTTATGCTTACATGCCTAAGAAAGGTATAATCTCTAGTTACATCAGGGTGATTAATTTGTGTAATTTTAGAGACACTGTTTATATATCCATTGGAATCAGTGGAAAATTCTCATTCATTTCCCTCAAACAGGGTCAACCCCACAGAAAGCGGCTTAAAAGGACTTAAGAAACTATTAATACAATATTCCATTTAAACCAGAATCTTCTGATGCTTTAAGAAAAAGCAATGCACTACACGGCAAAGGCATAAATCAGAATCATCTGGAAAAAGAAACACTATGTTTTCAAATTTTTTTACATTCACTCAACACAGATACAGTTCAGTGCATCTCACTGTCAACCCACTGGCAGCAGAGGAGTCTCTAGGGGACTACCTGGAGTCTCTGACCCTACTGCAAGTTTAATAATGAAAGGCCTTGCATAAATGTGTTCCCTCTTTTGTGGGAAGCAGAGGTGACTTCTTGGTGCAAAAGAGGTACCAAAGGGGTGGGATTTTGGTTGTTTTTTTTTTTTTAATTTCTAGAAAAATCTCTAGACTCTGCATTCTCTTCTCCATTCATCACTGAGCTGCAGCCATGGTAGTTTTGGCTGAGAGCTGCGATGTTGTTCATAGGGCATTCCTTGCTGCTCATAGTTGCATGTGGTACGGTAAGGTCTGCAACCATGGATACAATTCCATTTGAAGGTTGTACTAATGTTTCAACAACATTTAGTGGTGCTCTGTCCTAGCTATTTTTTTCTGATGGAATGTGTTAGCTATGTGTTTCAAAATAAGAAAGTTTGCCAAAAGGTCAGGCATCTTCAGGAGCTTCCACTGATAAATGTTTTCCTTTCTGTTGTTTTGGGTTTTTTTTCCCCCCAAACTTTCACAAAAAATTTCTCCATGAGCTTTCCTAGCAGAGAACTGAAACAAAAGCAAAGTTCACTGATCAAATCGTCTCCTTTTCCTTTCAGAAATCAGATGCATATAGGAAGAAATTTTCTTTTTCCCTTTCCCTTCATCAGAGAAACTATAATAAATCAATTTGTAAAAAATGCCACATTCTAATTTTCTAAACAGTGTTTATTTTCTGCTCTGAGATTTAAAACTAAATAGATCATGTGAAGCTTTCACACAAATGAGTAATGATACTTTAATCCCAGTCACAGAAATGTTACAAATTGAAAGGAATTTTATAACAAAGCAGGTGATAACAGATATCTGAAATCAAATTGTGGTCAAATGTCTTGAGGTCTGAGGCAATTTTTAGCATGTGAGTGCTTAAAGCCTAGAATAGTTATCTTTTGGGTAAGGGTCTTGCATCCTAAAAGGGAATATTCAAAGTAGCTTGTGCCAAAGAGTTATTAGAAATTTACCTCAATACTGCTTTTTTCTAGTTATCTTAGGTTTAAACAGGACTGACTGTGCTATGGAAGGGACAAAGAATATGAATCATCAGATATAACTCCCTATTGAAGTTTTAGGTAACAAACTGTGATTTTTTTTAAAAAAATATATATTTTTTTAAACCTATACATTTGCAATATGATAAACAGTTTGGATCCTCTGCTTCACTGCTTGCAGTACATCAAGTGGGAGCCTTAAAAGAAGCAAACAGAATGGGACACACGGCAAGAAAGTATGCTAATAGATGCTATTGTACTACTTTTACTCTAGAAGAATGGATTATTGCCTGAGAAGAAAACAGTGATAAGACTAGCCATGCTTCGTGTTTCAGAAGCTGTGGGTTTTTACATATAACTGTGCTTATTAAATTTAAATCTTGTGGGCTAAGCTATTATTTTAATCCCTCTTTAATCAATGACTTTTCATTCTCAGTAAAGTGATCCCTGAAGATGTCTACTGAGGCTGAAAACTGTTTACTACTAAGATTCAACTTTGTCCTCAGATATTAGAAGATATGCTGGTTTATGTACTTAAAAACTGAATTGATCCTTGGACTTTCTTTTTTTTTTTTTAAAAAAAAAAAAACACCCCATGGTCATTTTATGAAGCAATACAGAAATAAAATAGTATTACTACTTTGAACATAATTGCTCTTGTTAATCTGATGTTCTAAACCTGTTTTGCAAATACTAAAAATTAATTAAGAGAGACACACAGAGGCCAAGGCTGTCAAATCTGCCTAAGGTGTTTGGACACCCTCTTCCCATTAAAATTTATATTACACAGAGCATTACAGTTGTTGTCCTTACAGCCAAATCATGGACTGAATGTTTCTAGAGCTTCTCTGCCCCCCTCACCCTTGAAGATGGCCCTGTCAAGCCATGCTTGAGTCACATTGGCAGGCTACTGTGGAAATGCCTGTATTAGTGCTGCAGCTATTATGTTCTCCAGGGCTGTAAAGTCATCTACTTGAAAAATTAAAGTTATAGGAAGAAAACCACCTTCTATCAATTAAAATCCACAGTGTTTGTTTTAACTGAGATGTTGGTTTTTAGGGCTTGCAATCACCAAAGCATTTGGTCATTCAGCTAGGAAAAGACAGGCATGTATAGCATGCATGGGAGAAAAGGAGTGAAAGTTAAAATTTCCTTCATCCATAACACCAGTTTAAAAATAGCTTCTCTGGTTCTTATGGCAGATATTACTTACACATGACTTAAAATGAAGAGCAAAATACCATCTTTTCAAGGTTTTGAAGAGCATATAATGCCACTTATGATCAATTAAACTTGAAAACGACACTAAATGCCATGCTACAGCTGCAACCCCAAAAAGCCTGGCTGGAAGACAACAGCCTAAAGCTAAACCATAAATCCCACTTCCAGCAAACCTATTGCGAGGAAGTCAACATTACATTTTAAAGAGCACTGCTTTCTTAGCACACATTTATAACTACTGCAAACTTATTTACTTGGAGTTTTTGAGTCTGGAACTTTGAATAATGACTGGGGATAGACAGAACTGAAAAAGACCATTGCGGCCAAATGGCTGCCTCACTAACTGACTATTGTTTAGCATAGCCTTGCATTCTGTCACCTTTGTCTTAACTCTTTTGCTATCATTCATATGCAATTGAGCATTAGAACAACATACCGTCACTGATCTGCAGTGGAACTGCTCCATATGTTGAGCACTGGGAACAAGAACACTATATGATCACTAGGGACCCTGGTGTTGTTTGAAAATAAACTGTAATCTGTTAGTCTTTTGAACATCAGTATAACAATGTCTTGGCTACTTTTTATTCTGCTCCCTAGTAAAATTCTCATATGAAATCAATGGCAACCCCCCCCCGGGAACAACCCCTGTGTTTGTTAAAGTCTGCAATTAAGCCTTTCTCAGCTAGATATAACATATCTGGATTTTTCCCACAAAAAGATGTTTAGCAGTCTCCTGCTCAAGATTCAGGGTCTTGAAACTCACCCCTGTGCGTGGTCCAGGAATTCTGAGTTTTCCTCCCTGACTTTGTATGTGGATGTGTGTTTGTGAGTGTATGCACACACATACTTAATTTAAGAGGAAGGAGAGGGTTTGCTGAAGGTAAAATAGGAATTGAAGACACACTAGAGAATGTCTCATGCCTTTGAAATTTCTCCTACAACTACCCTAACAAATTGTGGCAATTAACATGCTGTTAGTGTTAGATGTATGCAGCCAGTGCAGGTGCTAATAATTGAAAAAGCATTTAGAGCTTTTACACCCTGGCTGAATATTTCATGATGTGCTGCATGTTTCACTATTTACTCAGTGGGCCCCTGTCACTTCAATCTTCTCTGACTGCTTTGACTGGTGCTATAAAGCTCAACCAAGATAGAGTGACAGCTTGTCACAGGGAAATTCCACTGACTCCAGCAGCTCGCTGGGACTAGCTGTGAAGGTTGTCACGACATTCTGATGGAATTCAGCAAATGTTTTGTGACTAATACACCCAACATTTGTCGGCTACCATTAGCCATTCCCTGTGACCCTCTGCAGTCTGTGTGGATGGCATTAAGTTGTAATGAGAATTTGTTGCCTGTGTATGTTACACTAATGACACTCTCTTACCAATCTTTCCTTTCACAGGTTAATCAGCAATGAAATTTGTAAGGATTCAGTGCCCAGATGCACCAGGTTTTAGAGAATAAAACTCGGTGCAACAAGAGAAAGGAAACCTGCAGTTTTACTGTTAAATGCTTTCACTGTCATATTCAGAAGCTATCCTAATATTGGCTATAATCTCACACTGCTTGACTTTTTCTCTAAATCTACAAAGAATATATTTAATACAGTGGTTGGCACCTAGTGCCCTGTGCTAGCTTATGGGCTGAATTACAGTGCTAAGAATACTAACAATTATATTTCTTTCCCTCTTGCTCTGCCCAGGTGTCACTGAAGATTTTTTTTTATCCTCAGAAGCCTTACTGAAGAGTTCACGTTAATTTATCAAGTCTACTAAGGACACTGATATAGAGCTGTTTACTGTAAGAATCTTGATCAGTAAAGTATCTTGATACCTCAGGACATGTTCAGAATACGCTTCTGAAGCACGAATCCTCTCACATAGAAGAGTAACAAAATAGTTAAATTTTAGACTTTAATGCGAGGGGGAGACACAGTCAATGTGTCTTCTGGTTTTAATATTTCCCATTTATATCTACTCAAGCTGCAGAACTACCAATCTTTGACGGGTAGGAGAATGCACCTGAAAAAATAATTTTTCATTTGTAAAACAATGAACCCACAGTTAAGTGGCATCATAAAATATAGGAATGTTTTTTGCTACATAAATGAAGTGTGTAGCCTTAATATCTTGTGATAAAAACTACCGCTTTTGCAAGTCAAAGTTTATGAGAATATATAATTTTCTTTAAACCCTTTAAAGCTAAAGAGTTTTTTCTTTCCATTGCCTTGATCTGAGTGGATCTTCTGTTCACTTGAACTTTATAAAAAAGCCTGTTGATTTTTTCTGCTGGAAAATTCTCCTTTTCTTTCCTGACACTCCTCTCTCATTAAAAAAAAAAAAAAAAACTTGTGCAAGATTTCACAGTACTCAAAAAAAATCTGATACCATTCTTATTCCTATGGTTTATAACACAACTACCAGTGATAGCAACAGTCAGAGGGCTAAAATATACTCCCCCCTATCATTCAAACCATGTCACTCTATAACCTTATTAAAAACAGGTCTAAGATAAGTAAGGCACTGAAACAGGTTGCCCAGAGAGGTTGTGGAAGTTCCCTCCCTGGCAGTGTTCAAGGCCAAGCTGGACGGGGCTTTGAGCAACCTGGTCTAGTGGAAGGTGTCCCTGCCCATGGGAGGGGGGTTGGAACTAGACAATCTTTAAGTTCCCTTCCAAACCAAACCATTTTATGATTTCATGATAACATAGCAATTACTGAGCTACTCCTGTTGCTCACGTTGGTTGTAGTGAACTTGTAAAACAAAATCAGGATGTGCTATTAAATACCTGCTGTGTTGCAGCTTAGTTATCATTGCATATTAGCACTGCATAAAGTTAGCCTTGTAAATCCTTAACAAAGGATGTAAATTTTAGAGTACATGATGGAAGTCTCCCAGGCTGAGGAACATAAATATAAACCATTATTATGGTTAATCGGTGAGTTTTCACCTCTTCAAACCTTACCTTCATGCCTGGTTTAGGGGAGCCATGGAAAATGATCAGATTGAACTTATTTTACCCGTTTTTGCCAGACAAATATTCCCCTCTAGACCTCCCATCACTTTTTTTTTTGGTTCTGATGAGCAAACTCACAGTTTCAGCCCATGGAAGGGCAGCACTACAGTGGCAGGGGCAATACAAATTCATCCTGAGTGGCACTAGCAAAAATGTGTGCGTGCACTTGAGTGTATGTAGCTGGGTGGGTGGATGAGGGGATAAATGTGCACAGCCGTTGTTCATATACTTAGAATATTGTATTCAACTTTACAAAAAAAGACAGGAGGTTTCCTGCTCAACTTCAGATAAATAATCTCATTAGGTTTCTGAGAACATATACCAAAAAGCTCACTTTTTTCGTGTCATTTAACTGGACCTTGACAGTCTCTGAGCAAGTTTTATGGTTTGGCTGGGAATTATTTTAGATCCTTGATCAAGAAAAATCCTCAGGCTTATGAAATTCTCCTTGGCAACACACTGAAAACCCAGTGTCCTCTGATGCCTCTGACTCTTATGTGATCAGGGACACTAATGATAATGACCCTTTGCTGAGTATGCTACTTGTCTAGAGGCCTATGTCAACTACACCACTACATTCAGAGTGGACAGGGACAAACTATTTGTTTGCTCTTCAGGCCCCTTGGGCCCTGTCATATGCTATTTGTTCTTGCATTAAGAGGTAGTTTGACTCAGCTGGGCTGACATTTCCTTCAAGTCAGTGTATTCCACTCATGCAGTAGCAGCTACCAAAGCATTAAGTGCAGACTTGAGCCCCAGAAACAATCCTTTTAAGTGGCTTTTTTGATTCATATCCAGGGCTTTTCATATTTTTACTGGTCATTCTGGAATCCAAAATGACACATTTTTTAAAAAACTAGCTTTCCTATTTGATATTTAGGTGAAATAGCCTCCTCACATTTAACATGTCTGTTCATCAATAACATGGATCAAAACCTGTGAGTGTGAGATGATGAACAGGTGACTTGATATCACTGCATGACACCCAAGGCATCAAACGGTTCTACTTCTCCATCTCACAAAGGAGACCTGATACATGATTATTCTGCCACTCACAGCTTTCCTTCCTTTTCCTTTCACTTCCTATTTAAATTTTACTTTTTATTGCAACAGGATGTTCTTGTGTTCACATCTCCACAGAGTGTCTGTTTTTTCCTGTTGGAGTTTATTTTTAGATAATACCCATGTTCTTGTGGGTTTAATGGGACAGACTTCTGTTGATGTAAACCAGATAGAAATAACCATGACAATGCAGAGTATTTTTCTAGTTAATTTGCATTTGTAGCAATAGTTGGAATTCAAAGGATTTGTTTCTGATTGATTAAATTCTTCCAGTATTGCATCAGTGTGATTCTGCTCATGTCATTTGATGCAATATAGGGTTCAGTTAGAACAGTGACTTTCTAAATGTGAATCTAGACCATTTGCAATGTATATAAAGAACATTTGTTTGTCTACCATCTATTTATTTCAGTCAGTAATTTATTGACATTTAGAGACAATAACATCAAAAAGATGACATTGATAAGATGTCTTTATCCGGATCATATTTGGTAATACAGCTTTCTATTTACATGAGAGTAAATCTCAAAAATTCCCACTTTCTGACCAGGTCTAAATAAGTACCTGTCAGACCTCTTGTCATGAATTCCCCGGGAATCCCTATGATATAGCTTCTGTCATCTGTTCTACTCCAGTGATAGCAGAAGTCATAAAGTTTTATCTCATGGTGTAATACCCTCTTCCCTGATTTGCCCCAGCCACTGTGGAAATCTAAAATCTACACAGCATCATCAACTTGTCTTAACTGTAGGGCTGCTCAGAAAGTGATTCTAAAGTCACAACTCTGATTACGATTTATAAATCAACTTTTCACATATTCCTCCTTTACATGCTCCAGACTTCTTGTCCTCCAGGCCCTCCCTAGATCTAGGACCATAGCTGAGGAAAAGGCTGCAAAGTAGCCAGCTGTTTCTGTGGGAGGGACAAGGGTGAAGCTGGCTTTGAAAAGGAGCTTTTAAATAAATTCAGGAAAAATATTGCAAAGATAAATATCAGCTACAGACATGACAGTGCTTTAGCCGATTTACATCTTATGTACTTTTAGCTGACATACCCTAAAGTTTTCTGGGCAGAAAAGCAAGTACCTGTCACTTTAGGTAATTTACGAGGATACAAAATAGCAGATAATGCAGCCCACCTTTGTTTATTGGAAAGGAGAAGAGCATTTGGCCATTACACACAAAGCTTAACAGAGTTCTCTTCTGATTCAATCCACTTTGTCTTATTTAGCACCTTGAACCAAAGTTAAGTCAGTGTAGATAAAGGGTAAGACAAAGAGACAGTTGGGTCTGGGGAGAGGCTGAGAGTGCCAACACAGGGCTGGTGAATAAATTTAGCAGTGAGGGAGAAGAGGAGGAAAACAATGTCTGGATTTGGAAGCCTGGCAAGTTCTCCATTCACTGCTCGACCTGTGTTTAGCAATTCTGATGTGCTACTGAGCAGACAGCTCAGGCTCAGGACGACTACTCTCCCTCAGTCCCTCTTCAGCAGGCAATGAAAGCAGGCTCTACTTTGAAAATCTTCCCCCATCATGCAAACTGACACAGGCATGCTTTTCAAAAACCCACAGCCAATCTGTTGATCATTACTTATTTACAAAGGCCTTCGGGCAGAAAGTCCTGTAAAAACCATACTTGATACGGTATACACTAGCTTTTTCTGCTTGTGGAAAAAAGTACCCCTAAGGCTACCTCAAACCATCACTTTCTATTGCACATAAAATGTACCATGTAACACTAAAGTATTTAATATATATGGTATAATATATCTACAGGAAAGGCATTTGTGTAGAAGTATGTTACCCTGTATTTGGTAATTTGATGTTTTGCTGAAGGCTATGACTTGAAAAAGCCTGCACCTAGTACAGAGGACCTGTCATCTCAGTACCCAAGAGCCAATAGAATAAAGAAGTACCCTTAAGCAGCAAAACTTTGACACAGCTTTGAAGCATATGAAAACAGTATAACTCCCCAGAATTATTATTACTCAAGATCAAAGAAATGAGGCATACTTTACATAGCAAACAGGGACAGTGTGCTTGGCTCCAAATGTTTCAGCTCTTTCTCGCTCTGTCTCTTTTTATTTCTACTTCCCCAAATTAGGATGGGGGGGGGGGGGCGGGGGGAGGAATCTCCCACACGTTTAAAACTTCAAGTGGTTAAAACTATTAGCACCAGATAAGAAGACTGTCCAAAGGTAAGTAAATTGAAAATTATGCTAGGATGACAACTGGCACCATAAAAATGAGAGGCTTGCCAGTAAGTTCATTTTATTCTTCCTCATAAACTGTAAACAAGCATGTAAATCAGTGTCATATGGGCAACGCTGAGCTAACAGGAAGGCAGAGAACTTTTAATGATACATTTAACAGAAATAGATAGTCAACAGGAAAAAAAAAAAAAAGCCACAGCTGGGCGCATTTTCCTCTGTGAATCAATCTCACTTTTGGTTCTATAGTCTAAACAGAGATGAAGACAACTTGCAGAAGTTACATCCTTGAATATGCCCTATATTGCAGTAACAATAAACAAATACAGATGCTTCTGTAACTGGCCAAAGAAATTTCCAGTCTACTGACTGAAATACAAAGAGGAATACCTAGCTGTATCCAGAATTGCTAAAGCAACAAAACAACTGTCAACAGTAAAAGTCATGAGTGATTTTACATATGGGAAGAACTATATATTCATATTAATTTTTTTCACTTAACCTCTGTGACTGCAGAGCAGTTACAGTTATACATACACCCTAACCCCAAACTGCACGAATGAGTCTGTTTATATATATAAATAAGTTTACATTTTTCAGTGTGAGTATATATATATATGCAGTGTAAAAACTCTGCTATGGTATTTAGTTCTGGATACAATTATGGACTGAGGTTCTAGACCGGCTACTTTAGATATGCAAAACCAGAGCAGGATTAGCCTCCTTGTAGAAAACTCCTCGTCTACTATTTGATCCTGTTTTGACTGACTTGAGCAGGCAGAAGCTGCAGCAGAGTGAGACAGAACGCAAAAGTCGTATTATTTTAATAGATTCCAATTTCTTTTTGCAGTTCTACTTTTAACAAATCTCTTAGATGTAATTTGTCCTATGGAAGGAAACTACATAGTTATACAAAGGCGTACTGGTGTAAAACAATGTACGCATAGCAACAGGGAAAAATATCACTAACAAGATGATGTTTTCATCACCCACTTTTAGAGTATATACTACCCTCTTAAAAATCCCTGTATTTCATAATTAATGTGCTTTTAGCCTGAGTAAAACTGCATTAGTTTTGAACTTTGCTTTGGCAAGTACATAGATTATTAGACTTTTTTTATCAGTCTAAATCAATTAACAGAAATTTGATTTCAATCGACAGGATAAAAGGAAGGTAATATTCAGGTTCATTTTTGATTGTGATGATACATCTCACATATGGCCTTAAGTACAGAAAACAGTACTCAGAGGGAATCCAACAAAAAGAGAATTGCCTGAGGCAAACTAACCACATGACTTTCCCTGATTGGTTAGTGCTATCATTAGTGCCACTGCTGTTTAAGAACTACACACGGACAGGACAGGGTGACAGCTAAGACTTTAAAGCCTATGTATTTTTCAAACAGCTTTTCAAACTGTTTTTCATGACAGAATTTTTTTCAGCTCTATCATTAACTGCTGACAAGCTGACAGAATAAATACTTCAGCCTTTCAGAAACCATCTAACAATCTTTTTTTTCCACCCCTTCCCCTTATTTGATGTGGGGGGAGGAGAAGAGGAAGGAAGGAAGAAAGGAGATGAAGAGATGAGTGTCTTACAGTCTTACCTCATCAGTTTGGGTGAGGAGTTGGGTGAATTTCGCATGCCTCCGTTTCGCTGCTTTTTTTTGGGCGAGAGTGTCGACGGCTGCTCATCTTCAACTGGAAATATAAGGAACTCATGAGATTAAGTACTGCTTTAAGTGCAATAAGAAATACAAGTGAGTAGCAAAGAACACACACTCTATGTCCATTCACGCACTGATACTTCATTGCTAACATAGGCCCAACAGTAATAAAAATCAAATACATGTTAGTCAAAGAGATTGGTTTGAAGGAGAAGCAGGGAAGAATACCAGGGTTTTGAACACAGGCGTTCAAATTGGTTTCATACTTCAAAAACAAAGGAGGGGAACCACATTCGGGTTATTCTTAGAGTTATTTTCAGTTAATCTGTGCTACAGAAAAGTAGAATTAGTGCTCTGCTATATTCCCAGAAAAATAAAGTACTATTTGCAATACCAACATAACAGCTGCCAGCCTGCTTTTACTAATGAACTAGACACCAGTTGGTTCTTGCTCCTCACATGCCAAACAACAGAGTCTTCATGAAGAGATGAAAAATATTCAATGCCTTGATGTTCAATGATTCAGTTAGTCAGGAATGTGAACGCAGCCTGCCATTGTGTACAGATCTCCAGCACAAGTCAGACCTCATTGCTCTACCCTTCTCACAAAAGGGAGTTTTAACAGGAGTGAACAGAATGAGGTTGAATGGAAGTGGGGAGACAATACCTGTATAACGGAGGATGCGTGTGTTATGCAATCTTTTAATGAGGATGAGGTGCACTTTCAATGACAGATCAATTTCCAGATGTAAAATCACTTACAGTTTTGCCAATCATAAACTACTGTTGGATAAGCTATATCACAGTACATATTGCTTACACAAGTGCAGCTTCCTAATAACTCATCTATAAGAATTAACCATCATCTTTACTGTTTCAAGATTGTTACTGCACTTGATAATCTGTGCATAAGGTTTGCATGTGCTATCAAAGGGAATTATCTTATGCCAGGAAACTGTTACTTTAAAGCTAAAAGGAAGTTGATTAGCAGTAGTAGTAGATGTATTAAAAGAGCTTAATACACATTAGTGGTGCACAAGCAGAGGCTGGAAAAAAAAAATCTCTTTGCAACAAGCTACAAAGGAACAACAACAAAACCTGGATATATGTCAGCTGCCCTAGACTCATCTGGGTAGAAAGTAAGCAATATCCTTCTGCTATAACCCTCTTCTGGCACTATTTTATTACAGACTGCATTCTAGCCTGTCATGTCTGTCTGTTTGACCAAGTCTGCTATGGAACTTCATTTTGCCTTGGTCAAGATAGAAGGACTGGGCCCTGAAAAGACAGATGTGCTGTCTTTTTAAATGACCTGGCATCACCTAACACATCAAGGGAATCAAAACAAAAGAAAGCATTGCAAAAGAAAAACAAACAAAAAAGTTAACCCCAAAATAAATGCCCCAAAGAGTGGTATAAAAAGTAATATTTAGATCAAAGCAATGACTGTGTAATAATGATTTATTTCACTAACTTAACTTCCTTTTCTTCTTGGGCAGCACCCCCAAAGACAAAGCCACTTCCCTCTCATTTGACTTTTTTTCCAAGTCAGAGTCCTGTAGTGGAAATGCTTATTGATGATTAGTCACGTATCATTCTTTGTTTGGCTGAGAGATAAATAAGCCCATAGGAAATTCTAAAAAATATGCAAATTAAAATTTTATTTCTATGACAGTTTGTTCAGATTAAACTAGATTACTTCAGTGTTTAGCTATTTGTGACATGAAGTGAATATGCACAGAATTATTTTGCTCGTAATATCCTTCTATTTCTTATTATAACAAAGTGCAAGTATATGTGCATTTCAGAACACCCTCTGCAAATCACGTTCTTGGAAATGGCCTAGTCTTGTTTTAAACTCGTCTATCAAAAAGTTATTTGCATGCTTTTCCACACAGACAATAGGTTGCTTTCAAGATATACACTGTGTTCCCTTATTCTTCATAGGATATAAATACTCAGTTCCAATCTGATGAATCCACCACTTAAAAGATCAAAGGAACAAGAACCATGCAGAATGTTCCGTCCAGAAACCAGCTACAACTGATATGTTTTGCTCTCTTGGTAGTAAAAATTCTAAAATTCACTTAATTTAATCTGTTACCATGGGGTTACAAAATGTCAAGAGATTCAGTATTGCACTGTAAATCAAGTGCATCGTTATGCTATTTTAACAGCTTAAGGAACATATACAGCCATCAGCACCATGTGCAAAATCTTACATTAACACAAGTCAACTTTAGATCATATTATAGCCAAAAATATTTCTATAAGCAATAGAAAACACTATCAAAAAAGAGTACTTTTCCAAGTTTTCAGCTAGCTAATAAGACTCCTGTCTGATCCTTTCAAATACTGAAAGTTAGTATAATAAGGATCTTTTGTACTATATGGTCCAACATTTGTGCTCTCCACTGCTGCCAGGTGATGTTACTCTGCCGTTCAACTACAAAACAAAGTCTTACTAGTAATCATCTGGAATAACAATTTCTAGAACTAGATTTCTAGCAGTCTGCACTTATTTTTGGTCTATTTTTTGGTCTTTTTGTTTATCTATAATAAATAAGCTTCCTCTTTTGATATGTGCTTGTCATATTCAAACTGTGCTACTGTCACCAATTGCCTGGAAAGTCCAAGGTTAATGTGGTTCACTAGTTAATACCTGTTAGCAAAGCCTTCTGAGGGATCTCAATTTGTTGCTAAAGCAATGCCTTGCTTAGGCAAGGAAGCCATTTATTCTCATTGCAGCAATGAAAGGTGATCTATCTTAATCATATCACATTCAAACAAGATTTTGTTTTCAATTAAAACTGTGCATAGAGTTTACAGGGAATGTGCAGTTTAGAAACACAGCTCCATAAGAACTGGGGAAGGGAATCCATGAAGCTGAAATATGTGAATAGTATACACTGGACACCATTACCTATGGCTTTGTTCCCAAAAGTGTTGCAGTGATAACTCACAAGTGGCTTCTTAGTAGTAAGTAGGATATAAAACATATTTAATTATTTGCCTTCAGATACTCTTATCAATTTCCTGCACATTTAAAGAAATATATCTAGCAAAATTTTTAGTAAAGCCATAAAATACCATTTTAGTTTCATGGTTCATCTGTCTACATTAATTTAAAAGGGAATCTTAAATTTGCTTGTTCTTATGAAAGACAACCATATTTGAATAATGGGGTGTGATATATGACAACTCAAATCTGATATGTTTGACCTAGTGCTTTTGTTAATGAGTCCATATTTTTAGTATTTTTGATGTGTTTATGCTACAGGATTTGTATTAAAATAGTCATATTATATTATGCAGACATTCTTTACCAGTTTTCAGGAAAACAGCAAATAAGTTCAAGAATTCGACACAGAATTTTATATAATCAGAACTCAATCCAGCCTCTACATTCTAATAAAATTCAAGAGCTGGTTTGCACATCCCTAAGCATAACACTTACTGTTGTACACAACCCATTGCTCACTTGTCTAATAGGCAGAGAGTCTAACAGTTTTGCAGTTGAGGAAGACTCAGTGCTAGAAAAATGTCAGGCGAGTCTTATGAGGCTTCATATGCTCTGGTTCATGCTGGAGTTTAATTTAAAGTTACACTGATGTTTTAACATGTTTGCTTATACTTGAGTAAAGAGAATTCATTATTTCAATGACATAACCTCCAGACAATGTTCCATGAATTGATTTAAGATGTGCTGGTAATTTTAACAGCCTAAATGTGGAGCTGAACATCTGTAACAACATATTACTTGACTTTTATCCTCATTTTTTAAGCAAAATAAAGGGAATGTCTTTCAGAAACGCTGGACGAGTTCATAACTTTTTTCTTTGTTATTTTGTTACTGTTCTTTAAATAAATCTGTCTCCTTCACTGCCTCTCCCAGCTCACTAGCAGAACAGTTTACAGACACTGCTTTTTAGATCCCAAAAAGAGCTGGAATTTGAAGTAACACCTACGTTACTGAACGTCACATGAATTGGAATACCTGCTAAACTCATTCTGCCTAGCAAGTAAATGCTTCAGAGCAAATAAAACATACGAAAGGTAAAGCACAAACCACCCAGAAACATTAGTTGACTAGCTATCTCGATTAACTTATTAATGACCACATCTGGAGAAACCCACATCTGTAAGCACTTAACAGAGCATTAGTAATGTCATAGTCACATTGAAAACAGACTGCAAAACCATGCACAAACCAATCTGTATTGCCTTATGCATCCAACTATGGGGCTACCTACGGAGATCTTGGTTCAACCCAGGCTTTTGGGAGTGGTAGCGGTATTTTACAGGCAAGCTGAGTGCCCTTTGCAATCTACAGTATGTAGATTTTCCTTGTTCAACAGAACTCAATAAGTTAAGGTGCAGTAGCGAGGGGTTGTTGGGTAGGAAGAGACTCCCTTTACGATTATTAACAAGTGGAACAGGTTCCGGGATTCCTTCAGTGGACTTGGCACCAACCAATGCATTAGTAGTTGCATTCTTGAATTGATACGAACATTTTGGGTAACTTGATCTAGCTGCATTCTGTACTTCTAAATAATAAGAAAAAATTGAAATTAATGTCTTTGTATTAAAAATTATTTCAAACCACAGGCATGAATCAATTTTGATATTATGTGGAATTACAGACTTTAAAGCTTAAAGTATTTATACCTGCAGCTTTCTTAAGTTTTTTTTCTAAAAATGGCTTTTTATAAAAGAATACTTATAAAAGGATTATTTCACAATATTATCATCTTTAAGCAATAATCCCATCCTAGGGTAAGTGTGTCTGAGGCAACACTTATTTCCCACATGTTGATAAAGGCTTTGAGATTTACTAGCTGTGGAAGATGTTTATTCCTTTGAATCTACTGAAAATGACAGGGGAGGTAGAGCACTCTGCTGCTATTAAAATAAATAAGGAATCATAGAAAAAAGTAAGGTCAACACTTCAAAATTGTGCAAGCATACTTATGGAATTAAACTGATGTTTAGGAACCTACATAGAAGTTCTTAGGTATTCAGAAGTGCTGAATACTGTAAATTTCAGGAGGCCTTACATAGCACCTCTGAAAAGAAAGCTGATTTAATTTCCTAAATAAGTATTTAGTTTGAAACTGTGATTCTTAGCATTCAATTTCTAATATATCAAAGCTAATTAAACAAAACCCCCATATTAATACCTCTAACAAATGTCATCCTCTGTAAAAGACAATAATAAAATGTTTTTCTGGTAAAAATATGCCGTAACGATCTTCTCCTAATGCTTGTTTCATTCTGAATGAATATATTATAGAGTACTCTCTAATATACAGAAGGTATATTACTGAGCCACTAAGATCTTATATTCTGTTATGTATTATGAGGTGAGGAAGTTAGGTAGAGAGCAGTTTATGGACTGATAATCTTGCAGCATTACTTCCATATGTTTCAATTGCCTTAAAATTTCCATGGAAAACTCTGAGTAGACAGTAGCTCCAAATTATCTGAGGAGGTCAGCATGTTTTTTGGCATCTTTGTCTAGTTTACCATCAGCTAGAAAGACTATCTGGTAACAGGAAAGACACATAAATAGCATCCACATGTTTGCCCTTTGTGTTCAGGCACAAAATCTGTCTCTCACAAGAAAGGTGATTATATGTAAATTACAAGAGTCATTTGAGTGTACTTTTTAACAAGGTTCAACTATTAACAAAGCATTCATTTCTACTCAATGACCTCTGAATTGATGGCTTGCTACTACTCTGACTGAGGTGGATAGACAAATCAGTGAGAACAGAACTAGATAGAGTCTAACTCACAATGTTATTCTGCACTTTGCTAATAGTAGTAACATGTAAAGTATAATGATGATAATGCATACTCATGAGAGTTCACATAGATTTTAAGTCATTGGAGGATAGCATGTATCTTTGATTAGCAAAACTGCCACAAAAAATGCTATCATATTGGGTATATTACTTGAAAATTATCAATCTTATCTCAGGAGTTACCGGGTTTTTGTCAAATCTTGTACTTTTATCTTTGATATTCCTCCAGTGAAACAATTTTCAGATGATAAAATATATCCACAGAGACCTATCTCCCTACACAAGTCACTGATCAAGCATGTATTTGAACACTTTGAAATGCATCAATTCAGTTCTATTTTTAAACTACAGACAGTAATATTAGAAATAATCTTTATAAATCTACATGCCTGCATCAAAGTATCTTCACATACAATGGAAGACAATCAAAATTGATTAGTAATGCCTCCAATCATGCTATTTAAGAAACTTCATAACTCTCTTCTGGAGTTCAAGTTTCAGATACCAGACCTGACTATTTAATACTAAACTTCCATAACAGTGTATGTCTTATGGCATATTCCATGCAGACATAAACAAGCTTTCCCAAGATTTTGTGCTTGCAGTGCATGAGCCAGAACTAAAATACCTTGTCTTTCAGTTACAGCTTAACACCTTGAGCTTGGCATCATATTTAACAGCATCACATGATCTTGTTCAGCACGAAGGCAGACTGAGCTGCTTAAAACATATCCTACTTCCTCTTATTTTCAACAGTGTGGATAGGTACTACCACTGAAAAGCAAAATATTAAACAATGGGGATAACAGAACTGCATTTTTTTGTCAAATTATTCCAGATTTAAAAGTTCTAAGTACGAGTTTCATGCCATGACCTCTAACCTCCTGCCTCTGACAAGAGCTCAGCTGCTTCAGATGAAAATGGAAGAAGTCCCACAGTGGATGACTATGAAACAGCTTGTTCATAGGAGAAGTTTTTTTTCTGGCTCCAATAGTTTATAGCTCGTGTCTTTTTACTCAATCTTGAAAAGCAAAGATTACAGTATAATATCTGAATAACCTATCTTTGGTAGAGATAATTATCTCTTTCTCCATTTTTTTACCCCAGAAGAGTAAAACTGGTTATTTTTATTATAAATAGCCTGTCAAGTTGTACATGCACACCGTGCCACAAACACAAGCACACCAGGATACATGTGGAACTACATGTGCAAGCACAGCGGTGCTATTTTGAATACAAGATATTACTGCTCTCTTAGATTAAGCAGTATTATATAATCAGGTGAGAAACACAGGCCATCACGGTCACTTCTGAATACACATACTATAATGTGCAGAACCTAAACCACATGTTTTTCATAGCATCCTGTTGTTCAGCAAAGGCAGTTTCTTTTTATTAATAGTTTTTTAAAAACCTGATTCAGTGCTTGCACCACTATGTGGGCTGATTTCTACAGAAAACATATCTGGGAAATAAAGATTGCTGTTAATTATATGGAACTAAATGCATCCTTACACACTGTCAGTGTCTCACTACGTTTGGCAACCAAACCGTCTGGACTGGGGTAATTTGTTGTACTACTGCACAATGTGAAACCACAACCTCCAAATCCACAAGAGTTCTCTTCCAAGTATCTGATGAGTTTAGCACCAGCAAGTCTACTAGAAGAGAACTATTTTCTAGTCATAGTTAGATTAGTTTATCTAATATGACATATGCCTTTATTTTCAATGTAAATGGTCACACGACAAGCATGCTGCTTGCATTGTTTATTAGAATTATTCAGGACACTTGCCATATATCCATGAGGCATTGTTATTGTTAACTAAGAATAGAGACATATACTGGTCATTTTGAGAGCAAATTCTGAATAGCTTTTTGAGAATGGCAAACAATAAGGAAGCAGATAAGAGTAGAGTAAGAAATTGCATGTTTTCTGTAGTACTTTCTAGTTGCACCCTGGGTGAACATTACCTGCTTTTGGTAAATGCTGTACAGAACTTCCCCAAGAAACCTGTCAACATTAGACAGGTAAAAAGTAATGTCTATAAAATGTGAGATATAAATGCAATTTATGTAAAGGTATTTAGAAGCTGCATACCTTCCTATTCCTTCCCCCGAACCTCAAGAACTCCCTTTCAAACTCAATGAATATATACTTGCCTACTGACTGCATTAGGGAATCATGCCTGTTTCTATTTCTATACATTTTATTTATTATAATGAAGATAATTTGAAATGCAATCTGCAACTCCCTGAACATTTTTAAAACACCCAGTGTAGTTAATCTAATGCCTATGGCAATCTCTATTTATTCTTTGCGAGCATACACTTGCCATAACTTAAAACCAGGCTGAGCTTTAATTTAAATGTAACAAGGCAGAATACCAGTACAGTGCTTTCAACAAAATGGCTGAAACTGGCTTCAGCATGATTTGCCTGGAAGGGAAGATGAAAATGTGTTCTAAAGGAGAAAAACTATCCTGACCAAAACCAGACATTCTAAACAACCACCACCGATACCCACTGCCCCTTTCCTCCCCCATCTCTATGAGCTGCTAGGCTTTCAGCACTGTGTTTTGCCAGACACTAGCACAGTGTTTTCCTTCATAGAGAGCCATCAGCCAGAGCTGTCACTTGCAGATACTTCATTTTTGTTTCAGTCTAATTCATACTGCGCCCCCTTAATCTCTGTAGTGAGTCACTGTACAGATATGCCAGATCCAGCACTAGCAGTATAGTGTTTTTAACAGTTAAACTACCTTGGTTTGAAAAAATATTTTATTTCTCCCCCCAACTTAACTGTTCTCTTTCTCCTAACACCTTCCCAGATGACCTCCGAAGGAGCAATCACTGTTCTGCAATCTGGCACGTCTTCCGTAAAGCTCAGCTTTCATGTAGTGGGTGAGCACAAGCTGCAGCTCTGTATTACTCAATGCAAATAATCAATATGTTGATTGAGCTTTTGGCTACCAGAGTTCTTTGATGGGAGTGACAGTGAGCATGACTTCCCTCTTTCAATGACATGCCTGTTTAGACTTTGCTACCTACCACTCTGTGAATCAGGCAACTGAAAATACCCACAGCAATTCCTCCAAACTGTCAGCTATTGCTGTGATTCCACCCAGCACCCCCTGTACAAGACAACAGATTAACCATTAGGCTAGATATGTTGAAAATATACAGCTTCAACCTTTCCCTAGCTAGCTCAGAGCGATGTATAGATGATTATTTCAACCGTCAGCTGCCGCATAGACTTAAACCCCTGCACAATAACTCCTGGATTCATCTGCCCCTTGTCAAACTCACACAGCTTTAGTTTGAGCATACATAGTGTGGCAGTTTCACTGCGGATCTAGAATAATCCAGACGGCTGCTGTCTCTTTGTTAACAGGAAGCTAAACTGATGAGTTTGTAATGCATTTCTTATCAAAGGTAGTTTGAGAAAAGAAAATGTGCCCGATCAGTTGGGGTTGGAATTTAGCATAGTATTGAAATATGGTTTAATTGGAACATTTGTTATTTGTTAGGAAAAAAATGTTATTCTTCTCCTTTAAAAATCACTTCATGCATATGAACTATTTGTTTTACAAATTTACTAGATTTTTTGGTGGTAACCAAAGTAACGATATCATTGACTAAAAACTACAATGCAATGGTGCTTGATGAGATACAAGAATGTTAATTTTAGAAACTGCAGAGCAGTGTGTGCTGGGTGCCTGAAATGGCAATTCAAATGGAACAGGACTGCCGTTTTGGTTTCTATGTGCATTACAAACTCAGGAAATGCATTTCACTGCTTTTTTTATACAAAGTGAAACAGATATGCTGCATATCTCTACCTACATGCCATTACAAAACCAGGTGAGGCTCACTGGCTTTTAGTTCCAGTGTATGCCATCTGAAACAGGTAAGAAAACATCAAGATCCGACAATGTCAAGAATGCATCATTTCAGAACATTTTACAAATACTGAATGGTGCTTACATGAGACATTCTCTTTGAAACACTGCAGCCCAAGAAACATATTTTTTTTTTTTTTTTTTTTTTGTCCAGGCTTGCACCTTTTGGCTAAAGACACAGAAACCTGAATGACAAATGCATTGCTCTTTTGTTTTGTTTTTTTTTTTTTTTTTTTTTCCTATTGGTATTCAATGCTTAAATTTTATATTAATAATACACAGTCTTTCAGTCTTAATCCTCCTCACATATAAAGGATTGAAACTCAGCCACAGATACATTCCTCACCTTTGCTTTTCCTTGAATGCTGTAAAAAGACAGTTAATAGAAAATGTGGAATGTTGCTAGGCTGGATTCTGTTATGTATTCTAGATGGCTGCTCTGATATTACATGAAACCATGACAAACTTTTAAGTTCCTGAACTTTTAGCATTACGTGTGTATATAGAATGAAAGATAGACTGCAAAGGTATTTGGAAACCCAGCAAAATTTTAAGTTGAATCTTTTGGTGAAAAAAAGTCCAGGGTATGGTTTTACACTACTAATTTACTTTTAGGGGTAGAGCAACCCCCTAAGGTTACTGTAGGACTTTGATTTTTTTTCTTTACTCCTTCAGTTTAATTCAAGAGCATAATTATTACAAATGCTTTACAGAGATACTGGTTGTTATCATCTCTCTATTACTACAACTTCAGCAAGCAAAGAAGTAGTCTAAGGCTGTTCAAATTGTGGTTGATCTAAAAAGTCCATTGAAGTCAGAGAAAACACTTACATTGACTTCAGTGGACTTTAGATCAGGAGTTGTTCATATCTCATGCTTCAGGGTGCAAGCTGAATTGCAAATGGGGCAGGAAGAAAGCCCTTCCCATATATACTGCATTTTACAATTGGCTCAGGCAATTTAGAGAAGAAAGGCTTCAGATTTCATGGACCTGGTTTCTTGTTCCTATATAGAAGTATATACACAATGTGACATTACTTGTATGTAACAACCATCTCACCTTTCCCCTGACAAACGTGCAAAGTAGAAAAAAGCTACTTTATTTAATTCCTAATCAATTTCTATTTAGACTAAGTTATAGGTGCATTGAACCTTGAACATCTTTTCTGATTCAGATTTTAGTATTTCCTCATACATTTTTCTTGATTTTTAGTCTCTATTCTCCATTGCCTTCTCAATTTATGATTCACTCAGTAATTGTTTATTCAAGTCATTATATTGTTATTGGAAAACTGTCAAATGAAAAGTTAGAAAAAAAGCATCAGTAGACTTGTTTTCTCCTGTCCATTTCATTGTCCAATTGACTTCACCACATGTTGCACCAATACAGAATACTATTTGGGTAAATTAAAGTTTATTTTGGGGAAGGGTGAAGAGTGTCTAAATTGTAGAACTTAAAATAGAACATGATCTGTGTTCATGGAGGTCTGTTCTCCAGACGAACACCAAAGTGAAGGCAATTGACTTTGTCTTTTGAGAGTGCACTTTGAAGAATAAGGAAATTCAAAATCTCTCATCGGTTATGGCAAGTGCAAACATTCTCCAAGTTAAATTTTAAATTCTGTTATTTCATTATGACAAGCTGTTCCACTATCTGAACACTGAGGAAGAGCAACAGCAAAATGTTACCCCTTATGTGTCAGAAAAGAGCTGTTCAGACTCTGTGCCCTACTGTGTCACAAGCAGCTCTGATGTCCAATTTTAGAGCTCCAGCTGCTGCGTCTAGCAGAAGCAAAGTACAAAAGGATCGCTCAAAGCCACACGTTAACTTTTTAATAGACTACCTGATGATCCCATGGCTACAAACTGAGGACTGGGAATCTCTTGACTGGGATTTAGTTCTACCACTGATCTGTTACACAGCCTTGGTTTGCTCACTTGCAGTTAATTGCTTTTTAATCGAGTTCCTTACTTAGAGCTCTTGCTAAGACTCAAGTGACCAAATTAACTGAAAATGTGGCTGTTATTCACTAATTTTCTCAGACCTAAGTATAAGATGGTGAGGTTGCTATCGCTGTTTGAAAAGTACACTTGGAATACATTCTGTAAAAACATACCACATGTATATGTGATAAGAGTAAATTCTTATTACAGTGTTTTTGTTTTTAGATATGAAAGTGTATCTCTTTAACACCAAGTAACTGTAACATCTTTTTTATTTCTATGTTTCTATTGTTGTCATAGACTATCCTTGTCTCAATACACAGGAATCCAAAGTCTATTGTCCTTTGTCCTATTGCCTCAGAGAGGATTTTGACACCAACTGTAAGGGACACAGAGGGAGCACCAGTGAGGGTAGACTGCAGTTATGTAGTTCTGCCAAACTGTAAGAGGAATCTCTCTTGTTTTTACAAAGTAAAGAAAGTTTTCCCTTTGTGATTCAAAGCACTCACAATCTGATCAGTCCCTGCTAAAACCAGTGAAGTTCTCTATGTGGACAAAAAACAAGCTCCCACTGAAATAAATAAATTTTGAAAGGCCACTCACCATTGTACCTATGAACACTTTGCTGTTTACACTCCTTCAGCTCCATTAAATTCAGTGGGAAAATATACAGTACCTAGAAGTAACTAAAGGAAAAAGTAAGCACAGGAGTCCTTGGTGATTGCTCTGCTCCTTGGGATTAGAAATCTTGTATTTACTGCTCAGATTGTGCTCCTCAGGAAGAGTATTTAAGTGCACAGCAAAGGGATAGCTATATGCTGACTTCTTTGGAGCAGGACTCCACAAATTTCAGCTAGGTCTTGCTGCAACTGTTTCCCTCCTGAGAACATTACGAAGTGTAGATTTCATCCTGCAGAAATCTAATTAGAATTATTAATTTGTTTTCCAGTTCAATGTGCCAATTTATCTCAACAACTTAAAAATACCCATTTCCAGTGTAATTCCAACCTGCATATCCTGAAATTTTAAACTGGAATAACCTTTTCTCTACACTGCTCATGAAAAGTTTAAAAATAAATTTGTAATGAAGGTTTTTTCATTAACACATTTCCTGAAGAAGACATACTAGGTCCCTGCACCCATTTCCCTTCCAGTACAGCACTGTTCAGTAAAGAAGAGATTTTCATAATATAAGTATAGAACTTCTTATAAATCTAGAGGACTGTATTCTTAAATTCTAAGATTATTTTTTAATTCTTCCTCTGCTCCCCAGTGAGTTGTCTTACTTCTGAAACACACTATTTAGAAGATATTGCTCATTTTGGGTTTTTTTTACTAGGTGGTTAACATGCCACCAATAAATTGGATTTTGTTTTTACTTTTTAAACTTCTCTACCATTGAATTTCTTTCCCCTTTTCACTGTTGTTTACCCTTGTACAAAAGGGTGTAGAAGTGTCTGTGTCTCTGAACATGAAGAATTGAAATCTTGACATTTAACTCTGGCTTTCTTATTGTCAGTCTTATCTGGCTTTCATCCACATCAGTGGAAAATCTTCCATTTATTAAATGTTAATAGGACCAGGCTCAGTGATCCCCAATACTCTTTCAGGTTCAGCTGTAATATTCCTTTGGGATGGAGGTCTTCATACAACTGTTACCTGTGAGGTCATAATACCATTTTCATATGTAAACTGAATATAAAATGCTGTGCATGTTTACATACACGCTAGTTTTATATACAAGTGCTTAGACTGTATATACTTATTTGGAAACACTTCTATACAATTAAAACATGCCATCTGAAATATTAGAAGTTGGGTGGGTTTTTTTAAATAAAATTGTTTCCTCACAAAAGTAATACATAAAGTTGTTCTTGGAGGCTTTTCAGTCACTACTTATTTCTAAGCCAGCACCACCACCTGCTGGTTACATGGAGTTTCAAGCCTCAGTGCTCTTTTTCTGTCTTCAAATCTATGTGTAAGTATAGAACAGTGTTTCTCAGTTGCTCTTATACACAGAAATGTTATTGCCAGAAGACAGATTTTTAGCACATTGGTTGCAGTTTAACAATACTCTATTACCCGAAGTATGGCTTTCATAAAAGCAGGGAATGGTAATTGCTGACAAACCAATTCTCTTATGCAAAGTACTGTATGTCACAGGGTAAACATACAAATTAATCAAATAGATTGAACTTGTTGTATTAAAGAGACTATTGTTACATATGCTGGTTTTATTACTTATAGATATACAGTTAAATACACTTCACGACACTAAGAAATCAGTATAATTTTTTTCTAAGTGGTCCCTACTTTATTGAGTCCTACAACGTACTCCATTCTTGCAAAGATGTTTTTCTCTGAACAAACGAATCCAAAAAACCAATATTACCTGATAAATATACTAATATAAAAACCAACCAAGATACAAATAACTAAGACTATATCTACATAATAATAGCAAAACCAGCAATAGCAGAAATGAAGATGGAATATAATTCATTGCTATGGAAAATTAGGGAAGTATAGCACATTATTTCTAGGTAAACAAAGGGAAACCAAAAAAAGTTAACACAATAATAATAATAATTAAAAAAAGAAAGAAATGGAAATGCGATGTCTATCTTTGACTGTATCTGCAAAAGAACCCACAAAAAAATTAATACATTTCTGTCAAAGTATGCAGTAGTTTGGCTGAAATAGATTGCTATGGGGAAGTAAGGGCTGGCAATTTTGTAAGGGTGGAAAATAAATCATAAAGCTAAGAAATCCAGTGGTGATAAATAATAACAATGTCACTTACAATAGTGTTTTGATCTCTAACAGAAAGAGTACTCCAAAGGATGGATGTATTTAGCAACGGTCATATTTTTCAAATAAAACGTAAATAGGATCAAAATACCTCCATACAAAATAAAAAAAATTACTGTTATAAATTCCTTATGATTATTTCTCTAATATACAAAAATACTGCACTTGTAACACTGAAATACATGCAGCTGTTAGGGTTGAACTATTCAGAATTATTGTGAGAAGGAAATGCATGTCATCTCACATTCACTTCATGTGAAACAAACTATAACAATATAAAAGTATGCAGACTAACAACCAAGAAAGCAAGCAAATAATACTGAATCTACCAAACTAAATTGATAGCCAGCTTAAAAAAAAAAAAATGTTTTTTCCTTTTATTTTTCACTTTGTTACTAAACCTACACAGATACGTCAAGCTTTCTTAGTTCATGACAAGGATCAGGCAGATCACCCAAAGAAATCACAGCCCATGATGAGGAAGAGCTTTAGAAAGAAAATTTCTTTAAAGGTAAATGCATTGTACCAAGTACTTCTGGTTTCATTACCAAACCCTGATGAGAATATGGACATTACCAGAGAAAGTGAAGGTAGCCTAACAGCAGTACCCTCACTGTTAGTACACAATGCACTGAAACAAGAGCAGAGGAAAGAAGGCAATGGAGAATTTTTGCGAGAGGATTGTCAAAGTGTTGAATTAGCCACTTGGGTTGCTTAGCTATGTCCTGCAGAACGCTTGGTGTGCTCAGTGTTATACCAGGGAAATACTTATACTCTTGTGTATAAAATTAAATACAGATGATGTTCATTTTCAAAGCAGGTAGCATGATAAGGAGGAAAGAAGACTGATAAAAAAAAAAAAAAAAAGAAAGAAAATTCTGCAGGAAACCACGGAACTGCCAGAATTTGTTATAATTATCAAATATCACACCAATTTCACAACAAAGCCCACAATCACCTGGAGCAGGAAGAACTCTCTCCAACAAAGAGAAAATTGATATAGATTTCATAAGATTTTCAGGTCAGTTACTACCCTGAAAGTAACTATATGAACTACAAATGCCACAGGATGTCAATATATTTGGAAATAGTGTTGCTGCCAGATGTTTTGAGAGTCAGATACTGAAAGCATCCAGAAATCCAGTGCTCAGGGGACACTGACAGCTGTCAAGAAAGTCATCTTCCAAAAGCAAATTGCTTGGAGCTCTACTTCTGAGGATTTTATTTTGTCCTGCTTGAGGAGAAAGAAGAGGGCAGACAAAAGACTCATATGCTAAAGGCAGATTAAAAACAAATGCGTATTTTGGCTTATTTTATATTCCTCATGGGCAGAACTTAAGGATACTGCTGAGGAAATCTGTGGGACCCAAGGGACAACTTCAGGGTATTTCTTGAGGAGTATTTGGGGCTTGAGTATTGAGGCTGAATATATAAGCCTAAAGATAGAATTCTAGCATTCCCTCAAGCTACAATTTTAGATGCAAACCAAGAGCTTAGCTACCTATTTAGCAGGAGAAATACCAGTAAAACTGTGGATGAATGAGCTGCAGCATTCAGAGATTAGATCAGCCAATCAAAAAGAC
The DNA here is from genome assembly GCF_047716275.1 of Strix uralensis. Taxonomy (NCBI): domain Eukaryota; kingdom Metazoa; phylum Chordata; class Aves; order Strigiformes; family Strigidae; genus Strix; species Strix uralensis. The sequence continues at coordinate 16,899,782 of NC_133978.1, read as the reverse complement.
CATTAAAGCTTGATCAGCTACTAGACACAATAACACTAGAAATCCTGAATCGAAAAACAGAGTATGCATTTTCATTCAAGTAGGAGATAGAAAAGGAAGAAAGAAAAATAAAAGTTCCACAGATCATGCTATAATAAAAATAATGTGGTGGTGATCACAGGGGAGATCTGAAACAAAAATTAAAATAAATCCATGCTTGAAAAGAGGCAAATTTAGGTGTAGGGAGTTCTAAGAATGGCAGAATTATACAGTAATCGCATACTGAAGTGTACAGATATGGCACAGAACTCATACTACATAAACCAACACACAGAAGGATCTGGTGCCAATGGGTTAAAATAATGCCAGTTCCTGCTCTCACAGAATTTCAGACTGACATAATATCAGACCAATTTAGACTATGCAATCACAGATCCTTGGCTTGAATCTTCCCTGTCACTGAAAACTGTGTGCTCATTTGCTTCTCTTCCAAATATAACCAAAGTCTTTTGCTGAGTCATATACCTCTCTAAAGTCTAAGATGCCTGTAAATTGGACTGCTTGTATGGAAGGATCCTGTCAAATAGCTAGGATTACATTACTGATTCCAGTCTCTGCAGATCCTTGCACTACAATTATCACCACAGAATTTGTGCTGAAACTAACATCTGTCCCAAATCTACTGTTCTCTTGTCTTTTCTCCTTTGAATAAAGAACTCAATAAGGTATATCTTGTTACCCAGGGCAGTGAGATCAAAATATACACAATGAAATTCTTATAGAGAGAGATATATAAATATTAGCTTTTTCCTTCGATAATTCTTCTACGGAACATGAGCTCTTGGTGCAAAATATACAGCTTTCAAGAACTATGGAAAAATTTAGATCTTTACCAAATGAAAACTGATTTAATTTTCAGCAGATTTTTTTAACATAAAATGAAACAAAAAATATATTTTCATGTCTCAATTTACACAAAATTTGTCAACAACTAAAATTCAATTTGAATAACACTCTGAAAATGTGCAATCTCACACAATAGGATAAATATTTTTCTGTGGAATATCAAAAGCAGTTCTAAGCATCCAAGAGTTAGTAAAATGTATTTTGCTATTTTGTTGCTTGCCCTGACATTAGAAAGCTTATTGGCTTTGTTCAGAACCAAGTAAAAGCAGTATTTCATGTCAAAAACAAGACAAGATGCAAGAATGGCTATGAGTCCAATTCTATTCGTGAGAAATATTAGCATGTTATCTGAAAATTTGGGAAATATTTCCCTTATGCTGTAAAGGACACCATGTAGTGCAAGTCAGAAAAGTACATCCTGTTCTATTCAGTGGGGTATCTCACTTCACCCTTCTGCTACCTCATCATGTGAATTATATTCATTTTCACACCCTGCAATTCTAAATAAATACAGTATTGCTTCTTTGCTGACATCCATCTTGTGACTGACTGATCACAGAGAACCTGACAGTCCTGTTTTGGTAGATCAGGAATAAATCTAATGAAGATAAAGCAAGAATAAAAAAATCACTGGGCAAATGCCTGTTAATGAAACATGCTATCAGTTTGCAACCATGGATTCTACCTCATGTTACTCATGGAACAGAAATAAGCATCATCTCTACATAAGGCTCAAAACTTGTAATTGGTTTTATTCTTTGCTAGAAGAATCTTAGTTCTATTGGCTGATGAAAATTTATCAGCTAGGCAGATGTTTATCTTGACTTCTAAGTTGTTGTCCATATGTCACAACTTCTATTTTTACTAAAAGTCCAAGCAATATGTCCCATATGGGACCATGTAAATACTATAGAAGAGCGGCTAGTTGTAGAATAAACCATCTAAATTGCTAGATGGTACACCTGCTAGTCCATTCTGACAAGAGTCTGTTCAAGAACAGAACCTCCATTTCTTGTTGCCAGTCTTCCTCCATATCATAACTATGGTGATGTAAAATCACTCTCCATATTGTCAGAGATGCCGTGTCAGACAACACATAACACCACTGAGTTGGAGTGAAGATAATGTCACGAACATGGGAATGGAGAAAGCAACATGCTTAGTGCAAGCAAAATATTTTATGCAAGAATGAATACAGGAAATTGCATGACAAAAATCAAAGACACTATAATGATTTTTTGGATTTCCTTCAGCAGTTCTTAACAGTAAACAAGGTTTGCATTCCAATTAAAGTTCAGAAGCAACTAAAAACTGCAGATAATTTTTTTTTTTTCCAGAAATTTAAAAAGAGATCCTTCTCTGCTGATGCAGATAAACAGAAGTTATTCATGCCCTCTTAGACAGTATTCTATTTCAAAACCTCCTTAAATTAGACAAGAAGGCAGTTCTGGTAATTTCACCATTCTTTCTTTCTGTCATGTACCACATTTCACTTTCCTTTCCTCTTTGCCATGTATCTATGACCTCATTCAGCAAAGATCAGAAGACGTGAAAATTGGCCTCTGCAAGGGAATCACTATGTCAAAAGAACACCCAGGTTTATATTCAGTACTTCAAAATTTAAGGATCCCTAAGCACTTCTTAGCACAAAATGTAATATAATATATTAAGAATACAATTTTCTCAGTCTCGGGTGGAAAAAGAACTATAGTCATGTAGTAAGTCAGTGGCACAGTCAAGATTGGGATCTTTGCCTTGTGCCATTTTTGTTTCACATTTGCCTAGGTAGAATTTCCAGTCAAACTAAAACGTCCACCTGAATTTTTAACTAGATGATACTGGCCACATCTTACACAGTAATAATGCTTTTTCCACCCTTCCTTTTCTGAATAATTGTACTGTGCTAACAGGATTGGAGAAGTATCAGAGAAGCATGTGTGTGTGAGGTTTCCTAAAGTCATTTATAATAAGTGAATCACAGCAGTACAACATTCAGTAATATGTAAAGTATCACAAGGAAAGCTACATCACTGTATTAGAAAAAGGAATAGTAACAGAAGCTGGTAATTTCAAACAGTAAAAGTACAAGATCTGAACTTTAACCTATTTTAAAGTATATTATCAACATACTTAAGAACTTACATACTAAAGTAAATATATCTATGATTTCTTAAAAACAAATTAAAACTTACATTGCAGGATGGGTGCTTGCTTTGTGGCACTGTGAGAACCACATATGGAGTTACGTGACAACAATCTCCTCTTTTCATGTAGCACATAAAAAACTCATGAGGTTATGGATCCTGGCATATACAAATACCTGGAAAGTTTCTAGGTACTCTGTAGAAAATAAGATGACCCAGAAAAAATTGTCTTGCAAGTTGCCTCTGGCTTCCAGGCTGAACCACTCTGCTGGACCTACACTGAACTTGATAAAATCTGAAGATCTCTAGTTCTAAATCAATAGACTCTCCTAGCTTAGAGTAAGCATTAGGCTGGCTTCCTCTGGCTCCAGTTCTAGTAGTATGAATGACGTAGTATGTACATTAGTGGTCACACTAGAACTAATGTGACTACTTAACTGATTAAAGGTATGCATATATTAAATATGCGTGGGGTCTCAATGGAATAACCAGATGGTGGAAACACTGTGCTTGATTTTTTTCCTTCTTTCTCCTGTTTTTACATCAAAATACGTCAAAACCAATAATATTCCCATACATAATGTAAGCCAAGCACACTTTAACTTGGTTTGGAAGGCATTTATTCTAGAATAAACTGTATTCCACTTCATATGTTCATACTACATGGTGGTCTGCTATGTATTTCAATAAGCACCTCCTTCTATATATTACAATAACTTCAGATCACATGAAATGTAGAAGACCTAGGCTAGAGGACATCTTTTTCTATGAATCTGAAGGACAATATTCCATGTCAGTGAACATATTTTTCCCAGAGTTATGAAAGGAGCCAACCAATAAGGATACTGAATGAAAAAAAAAAAAAATACAAGGGTATGAGAAGTGCAGGCTTTATGAATCAACTCTTCATTTTAGTTTGGAAGCAATTTGAAAAGAACACAAATTACATGTCAAAATGTATCTGTGATTAGCATAAACTGATAGCTTTCTACTGTTATTGGTTCAATATTAATTTGAGACCTTGCCCAATAACATCAACACAATTAGCTAAGACTCAAAATGGCAATCAACTTGGGGGACCTATCCTGAAAGGTGGTACTAACAACTTCCCAGCATCAATGAGCTTCTCAATCCTGCAGCTGTTTTTAAAAGCTTTCTCCCAAAGGCACATTTAGGACTGAATTAAATGCAACTTTGACTTAATTAACGTTTTAAATGATAATGAGTACAATGTAGATTCAGAGACGGCATTTACATTGTGTTATAAAACTGATAAAAATTTAATAACTCTTTGTTAATAAGTTATGTCTCTCCAGACCCATAAAGCCTAAGGCAGTTGGTGCTGTAGTCTAGGGTCTAATCCAGGTTCTTAATGCAGGTGGTATAAGGAGGAAGGAGAGTGACTTGACACTTGACATTTGCTCTAAGCCTGCTCTGGATCAAGCCACTGCTTGTTCATAAATACTTTATTTCATATAGTAAAGGTCAGAATATGGGCTCAAGGCAGGGCTATGACAGAAATGCTCAAGCTGAAATCGAGCCAGCTCTGGCATCTGTCGCTTGAAATAGCTCAGAAACAGTAGAGAAGGAGACCTAACCGGCTAGCATCTGTCCCACACCAAGGAGGTAACAGGAAGAATCTGCTGCCTGGTGGTAAGAAACTGTCATGGTGAGTTTCATGACAACCAGCCACACTCAGGAACTAAAAATGCAAACATAATTTCCATGTCACCTTGCATAAGACCCTCTGCTAAATTCACTCCACAGGATGCAGACAGCATCTTTTCTAGCTTGTCCGCATCAAAGCAAGCCACTCACTAGTCTCTTCCCTGTGACCCTACTAAGAATCACTACTCAAGGTAAAGGCCTAAAGGTATTAAATGCAGACTTCTTGATCTCTCCCTCCCCCACCTTCCCAATTCTTGAAAAGATTTGCTGCTAAACTTAGCAGTGCTCCATCCCATGATGATGTGAGAGTTCATCTCCTTGTTACAGACATCACAAACTGGGAAGAGCTCTCTCTCATCAGTCTAGTGGTATATGCAGCAACATAAAACTCACCTGAAAAAGCATGTACTTCATTATTTATATTTTCTGGTCATGAGTAATGAGCCAGATTGTCTTACTTTTACCATTCTACCATCTGAAAAGGGACAGCTTGGTTTGGGGGGTTGTTTTGTTTTTCTTCTACTCTTGCATTTCTACATCTCACTATTCAACTATATGGCTCATATAAGAAGAAAGTTATATAATTTAGCAGCACTTATGTTCCATTAAAATATAGAACAGTAAAAGGGATTAATTTTTGAAGTGTTAAGAGTCGAACTACATACCTGAAATCACCTATTGTAAAATATTGTTTCATGTCACTTTTTCTCCCCCTCTGTAATGAATGTCATCTATTCAGTGTTTGAAAAGGAAATACAAAAGTCCCAGTGCATTCATACACATGAAAAAAAAAAAAGACGGAAAAGATACTTGGAGTCTTGGGAGGGCATATACCAGCCCACGCTGATCACTGCATCTCTCTCTATGTTAGCAATGCAGAAAAACATACAGTGCCATTAAGGAGAGTATCACCTGAAGGTCTGCACATCGAGAGCGAGAGAAAGGCAAACAAATCAAAAGGTTGATTCAATGAAACTACTGTTCCAGCAAGCAGTTCTTAAATGCTAGTTAAGACTGTGATTTGCATGTATTGAGACAATTCATCCTATCTTCTTTAGTGGAAACACCTTCACGCATCTTTTTACAATTGCCACAAGGAGAAGATGGAAAGAAAGTAGGTTAGCCAGAATTGCAAATATAAACTAAGCTTGAAAGTGGAAGAGTAGTTCAGAGATTTTCATTCTCAGAAAAGCAGATCTCATGGTGTCTGGCTTCTGATTTGCCAATACCACAGGCTATGGAGCTGGCTGCAAATACGGCAAATCTCTAGCATGTACGAGCATTGACTTCTTGTCAGTGGCTACACCATAAGAAACTCTATAGAACAGCACAGGAATTTCCCATATTGGTATTTTCTTTTTCAATTATTCCACTGTCTGGTTTTATATGCTTCAAAACTCCATTGGCCAGTTTTGGTAACAGTAGCTTTCTTGACAGTAGTTCATTCTGAGAAGGTGGTAGGGAAGGTAAGCTGGTGTTCTTCAGTACCCAGTAGCAACACAGACTACAGTAAGATGTACATGCCTTTTTTTGTTCTAGCTGTATTGGACTTGTATCTTAATTGAATTAGCCAAAATAGTATTTTCTCTGCAAAATTGAACACTAAAATATACACAACAGGTGTCCATTTTTACATTATTTTCAGTACTTTGAAAGGGGACACATGCAGTCTTGTAGAGGTATCTAGAAGAAACATCACAGCCATGACAATTTTCAAGAACACAATCCTGAATGCATGGAACTGATGTAACTGAAGTAAAAATCTGTCAACCCTAAAAGAAAGAATAATATTTGAAACTAGTTTTACATAAATCAATATACCACCCACAGTGTGTTTCACACGGTTATTATTTATATTCTCTGTGGGTTTGAATCAACAGGAATTTATTTGGCACTATGTCTCATTCTAATGTCCCATTTTTATTAATCTCATTTAAAAAAAACCCCAGGCAAAACAACATAATGCTATATCATTCTCCAGTATACAGAGGTGGGGTCATTCCATAGAAGTGAGCTGTAAAAAACATAATCTGATAATAATCACTTGCTTATGACCTTATGATGTCATCCCTGAGGGGCAACATCTGTCCTCCCTTTCTAAGCAGACCCGATCGCTTATTTACTTCTTCAATTTCTTCTTCCTCAAAGCATTAAAGGTGTGCTATTGGCTTTTTGTGCAGGACAAAGATGAGACCGTGTGACCACAGAGGGATCGGTGGGTTACATTAAAGAGGTGTTTTCCTTGACCTAACTTGTTAAACCACATTGTCAGACATAGCTTCAGCACAGTGTACCAACCTTGGTTCAACAGCTATCCTTATTCAAGCTACCCAAAATGTTCATCTAATCTTGCAGAATGCAATTTTAGGTCCTTTGAGAATGACTCAGCAGCTAACTTGTCTGTTCAACATAAACCACGTGATGGCACTAGAAGACCAGATAGAATATATGGTTCTAAACTGGGCTTGGCATACAGGTAGGTACATGCTTTGGCTACTTTCAAAACTTAAGCTTTCTCCAGCTTGTCTTAGCATGGTCTGTCCTTCCACATAAGACGGCTAGGAGTTTGGGCTGAACCCTGACTTAAAAATATAGTGATAATTAGTCTTGTCTTTTGTCTCTGTAGATCCCTGATATTCACCAAAGTCAAAGTCTTCACACAAACCTGTTCAGAACTATCAGAGCATGTCAAAGCATGTTTTCTCACAAGGTGAATTAGATATGCCTGGGCCTAGTATCAAGAATGCCCTTGGAATTTTAGTTTCCCATGGCAGTGGGCTCAGCGACAAGTTTAGAAAAGGTTTCCTTTTGGAACTTGAACTTTTGATGTCCCTGAGAAGCACAGCTGTATGGTGATACAGAAACACAGAAATCAAATGGTTCAGGTTAAGATTCTGTCTGTATCAATTAATCATTTGAATGGTACTCCCCAAGATTTGGCAGACCTAAGCAGAACATCACACTTATTAGTAACATAATTTCTTTGTATAAACCACGCCAGGTTTTCCAGTGGCTACGTGCCTCTCTTCACTCTAATTCACTTGGACCATTTGACTGCTGTTCATGTAACAATTTACCAAAAGCAGCTAAACCTGAAAAGGTGTAGACACACAAAAAAATTTAAATTCTATTTCATTATGTTTAGAAAGATCATATCCTTTTCTTTTTTCCCCAGACAACTGCCTATAAACTCAAAAGCTATTTTAATGTAATTATATTTAATCAAAATACGATTTTCATTTGCTAGAAGTACATGCAACAATATAATAGCAGAGAGACTTATTCACAGTGGAAAATACACTGTAAGTGTTACTTTCTCTACATATTATACACTTAGTATGCTAAATCCTGTATACATCATTGAATATGTAAACTGATATCTTCTACCTGACATCAGATTCTTACAAACAGTATTAATTCTTACAAAAGCTACTCATTGTTTCAAGAAGTTTAATACAATGGTCTGTGATTTTATTTACCTTGGAAAAAAGCCTGCTTTTATAAGCAAAAGTAAAAAAGAAAAAAAAAAGGAAAGAAAGAAATGCATTAAGCAATTGTAGAAGCAAACCAACCCAACTGGGGCACCATGACCAAAGCAAGCCCTGTAATAGTATAATGACCTTTAATGAGTGTCTGGGGAAACAATACAGTCCTAGCATAAAAGACAAAGGGCAAAACCCATCATGGCTCCACTGACGCTAATTCAAAATGATTTTCAGAACAACTAAAGAATGTAAGAGAGGTAATCTGATCCACCAATCTGACCTCACTTTGATTCTGGGGCCCTACTGCTGCCATTTCTAATTGTCAAACACTCTACATTTCACATCTGCTCATATTTAATGAAAAGCTGACTCTCACTGCCATTCTTTGAGTTAACTAGGTCTGTCAAGATGGGCATCATACGACCCCTGTGTACTGCAAAGAAAACACACTGATTTCTATTGAAGCCCTGCCAGTGAAATGTTGCATGTGTGTATATATATATATTTAATTGGAAAAGAAAGGCTTATGCTGCTTTGCAAAGAGTGTGAATTGGTATTGATTTTCCTACTTGTTATTAACAGCCAAAGGTGACTAGTCTCACAAGGGGAAGAGTGAGATCTCTTTTGATTTGATGGAGTGATGAAGAGGGGAAAAGGCCTTTGAAAGATAGGATGCTAAAAATCCTCAAAGCTGTCAATATCACTTATCCTTCAAAATATAACATAGATCTAATGTGTTTCCCAAAATTATTGTTTTTTTGGTGGAAATACCACCATTATTGTAGAGGTTTTTGGCTCAGGAGGCAACACAATCAAAAATGTTTACTTTATCTGCCTCTGTAGAGTCTTAAGTGAACTTGAAAGTTACAGTAAACCTACAAATTATGTTTTTTCTTTCCTTGCCAAACAGTGTTAATGGCAGAAATTTTACCCATTTGTGGGGGACATATTAATTTAGCCTGGTCTGGTTGCTGTTAACACCAGCACCAGGACTCAAGCACATATTCTCTGTGCTAGTCTGTATCAATGCAAACTATACCAGGCACTGTGTTATTGAGGCTGTTGGCTGTGTAAGTAACACTGCCTACAGTAATTCTCAATCCAGGAAGGTTTCTTGCTCACTTCTCTCAACAAATACGTTTTGCTGTGTTTTACTCTGATAAAGGTCTCTTTAAAGGATAAAAACTCCTGTAACTTAGAATAGAACTTAAAACTGGCAACCATCTCCCCTGAGGTGATGCATGAGTTGCAACCAAGTAGATAAAAAGGACATTCAGAGTGCTTATAGACCTATACGGAGAAAAGATTTCTGTTAAAATCTCTAAGAAATCCTGTTAGAATCAGTTTAATTGGCAGAGTCTTCAGAGAAAAAATGCTAACAAACATCGTATTGTTGTCATATACTCCACATTTGTGTCTGGAAAAATAGTTCAAACGTCAAAATAGTTAAAGAAAGTCATTCACCACTTGGACTATATATTGCAATACACATATGGTACCAAAAGGCAACCAGATGCATAATCTAGTAACTACATTATAATCTTAGTAGTGGAATGCATTTTTATCTAGGATGACTTGTAATGTAAAGCGGACATGCTTCCTGATCAAAATTCCTAGTACTCCTTATAGATCTATCTGAATAATTTTATAGTTTTTCTTTGCCATTTGGGTGGGGAAGGGAAAACAGTTCCTGTCCCAAGACATAGTTTTGCCTGTTATGGATGTCTAAAGGGGATAAGAAAATGAAGAAAAAAAAAATCACCATTTTATTTAACAATCTTCCTCAATTGTTGACATCCCACTGATAAAGCAAGCTTTGGAATCCCTACCGTTGGCCCAAAGAATTAATGGCTATGCAGAATTTTTCTAAGTTCTCTGTCTTCTTGCTCTCAACGCTCATCTTTCAAAAGAGCTCTTGGGGTATATTCCAAAATGATACTGTCCTATGGGACAGATTCTACAGTTAATTTCAAAAAGTTTGCATCAGGAAGTTTGCACCAGGCTAGCCCTTCTAGAAAGGCACTACAAAAAGTACAACCATTTTTATTTTCTGCAGTTTCAGTATTAGATGGAAAGTCCTGTCTAATTGTGAATGAAGGGCTACAAACAAAACTAAAGATAATAACGGTAACAGTACAGAACAGAATGCCAGCCACTACGGTTCAGGTACTAAGTTGTATCCTGTATATTTATTCACTGCCTATTGCATGCTGCTCTAGTGCTAGCACTATTAAAGCTGTCTGCTTAGCACCAGTCATAGATTTAGACAAAGGCCTGTTCCTCCAGTGAAGTACTTCTTGTTTAATTAATGACAATTTATATTGTATGAATTAAATAAAAAAGATGTCACCAAACTGCACTACTACGGTCTTGCATGCTATTGCAAGAGCATGCTTCATAAAGAGCACACAAAGCAAAATAATGAATTACATTTTTCATATTAAAAATAAATTAAAACAGAAATATAAATACAGAGCTGTATTAAAATTTGGGTTTGACTTTTTAAAAAAGCATCAGCCCAGTAAAACTCACAGAACTACAATGTACGACACAAGACGGGGATGATACCACAGACACCACAGACATGGAACAGCATGTGTTGGTGTTAAAACTTACAGGCACGTAAACTGGTGGAGCAATCATTAACAGAGACAGAAGAAAGTGGGAAGGCTCTCTCAAGGGTGTCCATGTTACTATGTACACTGCCTGACATGCAAGAGCAGTCACGCTCAGAGCGTCCGCAATCAAAACAACATGCCAGTTTCATTCTCTTGTAGATGGACATCTTGGCTATAACCATGTGTTGGATGGGAGGAGAGGAAGAGCAGCAGGTTAATGGCAAGGTTATATATATAACAAGGCAGCTGGAAGGTAATTTAAGGGATTTAATACAGGCCTTAGTTTATGTTAACAGTCTTGACCCAGGAAAAAAAATGCAATGAGATTATTGATAACACTTTGGCTGTACATTAAAAGTAGGGCAAAAGATAAATTGCTCTTTATTTCTATTCAGTCTTATAGGGTGACCGCAGACATGGGGAAGAATTACTGTTTACAGTCAAGTGTTTGGATCAAAAAAGAACATAGTAAAAGCAGAGAATCCTAAGAATATATTTTTCCCTTGGCACAATTAATACTACTGGGATAAAATGAAAAGAAAAATCTAAAGTTGCTAATCCATTAGATATTTTTGGCCCATCCTGCTTCCTGTAAAAATCAAAGACTTTTATATATCTCTATATATATGTATGTATACACTCACAGAAACACACATACACATATATTCTTACATACGCACACTCACACACACATATACATTATACACATACATACATATATATACGTATATATAAATATATTTATTCTTAAACATATGCTAAGAATTTCTTTGTATTAAACTGTGCCAGGGAACTCCTTTAATGCAATAAATTACACATTATTAAAGAGTTACAAGATGTTAATAAAATTTTCTGAAAAATTTACTTCATTTACATTGTATCTTCAGGAATTCAAATTAATTCTTGACAGAATACCAAAATTTGCCCATATAAGAGACACAACTAATAATGGTAAATATGCTTGACATTAAAATCAGTTCACAAATAAGGCATCACCAAAAGCACACAGAGCATTGGTCCACTGAAACATGTTGAACCAATCATTGGCATGTTTTCTGCTCTGGATTTAAAGGTAGATCAAGAATCTAATAACTGAATGTACAATTAGGGGCTAATTCCAAAAGGAATGCCATAGTAGAATAGAATATCATATCCTTTAGACATCTGAATGTCCTTGTTATATATTTATAGAAATACACAGCATCCTATTTTATAAATACATGTGTAATTACCATTGTGCAATTTTGTATGTTACCTGAATCACAGTATGTTTAAGTCTGAAGAAATGCAAAGGCAACTTAGATTGTTTCACATGCTGCACTGAACCAACACTTTTGGTAATGGTTTAGATTGAACTGACTCAATTATACTAAAAACAAAACAGAACACTGACAGGCAAAAACAAAACCTTAAAAGCAAATGCAGAAAAAAGGTAATGTTTCTCTGGCCTGTACCTTCCATTTAGGATGTCTTTTTTGCATTATGGTAATGACATTAAATTTAAAATAATTTATCTTTTTTTTTTTTTTTTTTCCCAGTTTCTTAATGCCACAGTCACCAGGGAAGAGGGATAGAAATCACTCAAATGGGTCAAGTCCTGTTCTAAGGCCTTGATGACTTGCCATACAGTATACTTGTCAAGCAAGGGTAACATTATGATTGTGGAAAACAGGCATTGAGGGAGATGAATGAGTGATCTCTTCAGCAGCGACTCCATTCCTCTAAAACTTTGCTTACATGACTAATGCCATGTTCTTTTAGCATCCTAGTAGAGTTATCTTACAGCTGTTCAGAAAGTCATCATGCAGCATCAGGCTTGTTCATTGCATGGTACATCATTCCTCAGAGCTTGGCTTTTAGTAAGAAGGTTTCCACTGCAGCTTTTGATGCATACACATTCAAACTACACAGAAAATTCAAAACAGCATTTGTTTTCCCATGGTTTCTCTCTGTCTAACTCTTCCCAACACATTCTTTGAAATTGAAAAGTTGGGCAGAAAAAGAAAAGTGAAATATGTTACCAAAAATGTGGAAGTCTTTCCATTACGTCTATTTTATTATTTTCACTTAAGGAAATGAAAGAAAAATAAAGGGCATTTGTGAGACACACTAACAGTAGGTGAGGTAAAAGGCAGGCCCATTTTGTTTTAATTATAGCTGTTTTGAAGAACTTTTTCTAATCAAATGCTGTAGCAAAACACATTGCTCAGAAATTCTCAACTGCTATGTCATTGGTTAGTAACAGTCCCTGGTTTTCATTTACTTGCAGACATGTCTTGTCAACAGTGAATAATAGGATAGGACACATCTATGAAAATTAAAAGAAATCATCCTTAAGAGCAAAGAGGGTTGGGGAGGAAAACTTTTTGTACCATTTTCATCGGACTTAACCAATGAAGTGGGAAATTTAAGCCCTTCTCTTCAAGAGGGGAAGGACTCCATGGTGCTTCTCAAAAGCAATACCCTTTCAGGGACTGTTTTTAACTATTATTATCAGTTGTTCTGGAAATCATGCATCATTTTAATATTTCACATCATTAACATGCAGGAAACAGGCTTGGACCTGGAAATATAAGTAGCAGAAAGGACTCGCTATAAGGGTTTCAACCAGTATATAAGCTACTGCATATCAGAGCAATACATTTTGGAAAGAAAACATGCTGTTACTCTTCATTCCTTTTATACAGTCATTGTTACATTCATACCAAATACAATACTTCTTTTCTTTTAAATAAAACAAAACATGGATTATTAGTAGGGATGACTAGTGACAAGATCAAAGACAAGACAGAAATTATTTTAAATGGTTCAGCCACACACATTTCCTACAAAACTTCCATAAACATTAACAAAAAATGGGAATCATCAGAGAGACAGGGGGACCTTAAGAACAGCCTCTGGGTGGGTGATAATTTCATTTGACACCTGTAGCACCTGCATAAGAATCAACTCATTTCTATTCATAGAAATGTTATGGATGTTGAATAGAACTGTTATTTGCAACTAGTGAAAATGTAAGTTGGGACATAAAGGAAATTACTTCCCTATTTTCAACTGAATAATAAATGGACAAAAAGGAAGAACAGATCCTTCTACTTAGTATGATGACAATACCACAGCATTTGTAAAACGAATTAGTAAAAATATCAGGGGAAGTTATCCTGGACACGGAAATCAGACTATTTAAATAATTTACTGACAAAACAAGGCATATATGAACTCATAATTTTCTGATTTGTGAGAGCAAAAAGAAAGCAAAATTTCTCTCAATTATTTATAAAGTAAATAAATACTTTTAAAAACTTTTTTTGTTACAATTTTTCTCAGAAGGCAATAGCCTTCCATTCTAACAAGGAATGTGCCTTAGATGTCTAAGCTTCTAGCAGTACCTTGCTTTCTGATCTCAAAAACTCAGAAAGTCCAGTCAAAATTTCTATATTGTCTGGATCTGAGGTGTTACTTAGAGTTCACAAACAGTAATGGGAAATATTTCCAGCTGCAAAAATAAGCAAAGGAAACTGCAGATTATTCTCTACCTAAGATGTCAAGGAACAGCTTTTAAAGCAAGCAGAACAAAGTACCCCTTCATCTTTGCTGATTTTTTTTTTTTATTTTTTTTTTTTTTTAAACATACAGGCTACCCAATCCTCGTATTCCACCCATGTAGTAATTTTCCTTGTGACCTCAACGGTAACAAAAAGTGGATCTACGAGGACATCTAGTGGATCTCTCTGAGATAACAGCTGGTTAAGAACTGGAGGTTTCTTGACCAGCAAATGGTAAAAAAAGGTCCCACTACACTTAAGAATTGAAATGCATGCAGTGACATTTCAATTCATCAAGTTCTCACGATCCACACTATGAGTAAAATAAGAGCAGCATTAAAGGACGACCAAAGTGATTTGATCGCCTTTTAACATTGCTGGTTAGCATCATGAGACTGAAATATTGAAAGGACTTCCCCCAGAACAATTTCAGTTTCCTGAAAAATACAGCAGCATATCTTAAACTGTTTGTGAGAATTTATTTTCTCTTCAGACAACAGGCAAAGGTATCTCTCCATTATTTAATTTTTACAGAACAACTTCAAGACCACCAAGTCAGCTTGTTCACTATCTTGCAATTTTTGCAATCAAAGACAATTGGTCAGTTTGCTGTAATTCAGATGGTGCTGTTCTTTGCCAAAACTGTAGACACAGCAGGTGACCTGAGTGGACATTTTGCCCTATTTTATTAGCTATAAGAATGACTCACAGGTTGTAAAGTAATGGCACATTTATAGACCAATTCATTTTAATTTACAGTTTGATCATGACCTTTCCTTCATTACCTTAAAGAAGACTCTCAGCCAGTGTACTCTCAAAGCTAACTGCATTTCTGAACAAACCGAAGCTATTGGGAAAATGGAAAAAAACAAGTCAAAGCTATTTTCTTTTTTAATATTTTTTAATACTCTCTTAGCATGAAGAGCTCTTTTGTTTATTTATTACTATTTAAACTAATATCTCTGGTCCAGAAAGGCCCCAACATAGAAACATATTTTAAATAAATACATTGCTTCAAATAAAGCCAAATTACTTCTAGTATTTTGCCTCAAAGTCAATAGGATTCATAATTTTATCCATAGAAATTAGTTTTTCTGGTTTATTAGTAAGTACTGATTCTTATCATGCTGACCTGTTTCACAATCTGCTTTTCTGTGCTGCCCCATCTTTCTGCTACATCATTCTATTGGCTGAAAATAGATCTTTGGAGAAATTTCGGTTCTCTGAATGCTTTCTACCACAACAGGATCTCCATCCTTCAGTGCAGTTTGCATAAGATAAATAGTAAATAATGATAATCATAATGAAGGCTATCACAATTCTAAGATGACTAGCACTTTATCATGTGACTCCAGGAGTGTCAACTTTTCCTTGATTCTTTGCAAGATGCTGTGGTGTGTACAGCTGAGAGGGGAAAACGTATCTCAATCCTGACTAAGACCTGAAGTGTTATCACACAATAAATTCAGAACATCTGGTGAAATGTTGAAAAAGTCACATATCCTCACTTATTTAGAATAGCTGCAGTTATTCAGCATGGTTAGGAGCCTCAATCTGGTACAGTAATGCCTCACTTCAGCTACAAAATATCTGATCCCTCTTACTGTTTGAAAGAACAAGCCCATACAATTCCAACACTGCCCTATAAGCAGTACATTTGTTTGCAGTGCTTGTATTTCTAAGCAGAAAATTCTTTCCATGTCCCAAATGCTGTGTTTATTTACATTATCACGACTGTACACACTAAAAGTGGCTGATGAGCCTTCAGAGATTCCATACACTTTAAAGTAGTATGACTGAGATTGACATGAAATGGTCTATAAAGTTCATATTCTATATATAATAATAATGTAAAACTTTACAGCTTAGGTCCTGAAAAGTCAGCGTGGCTCTACTCATGTAATTGATTTCAAAATAAGCAAGCTGGGGAAAATAATCACTGTAGCTTGTTTCCTGTTGAAGATATCTGTAGGTTTATACATTAAAAACACATTTAACTCATTGTCTGGTTTTCCCCCCATCTTTTTTTTTTTTTCTTTTTTTTTTTTGCTGATGGGGAGAAAGGAGTTAGATAAGGACAGTAAAAGACTGCTGTGTTACTCTTTGTGTCAGGTATGCAATGGAAAAGAGAAAGTAGAAAAAAAATTGAACACCGGTCTGACAATTAATTGTGCTTAACCAGGCAAACAGTGCTATAGTGGTAATTACCCCAGCCTAACTACTACCCCTATAAATTCATGAGATATCTCTAGAATCATTTCAAGGAAATGCTATTGCCAAGATCTCATTTTCAAATAGGAATTAAAAAAACACGGTTGTGGAAAAAAAGGGCCAAAAAGGTGGAAGAGGGGAAAACTGCTGTATTTTCTTCAACGTCACCCTAATCTCCATGGGTGTAAACGATGAGAAACTTGTGGGTATGACGTCACTGCTACATGCAACATAAATAAAGAAAAGAACCAAAATACTGAACAAAAATACTCTCTGCTAGAGAAAGACAGGTTGGACCGCACTCTGGGCTACAGGGAACCCATTTTTACTCACAATAGATCACTATCAGTGTGCAGTTAAAATATAGTAGGGGCCGTGTTCCAAGGCAGCAAGAGGAAAAATAAATCAAAAGTTTGTCAATTGTCATAGATTACAAGAAATTCCTTCAAACACATCAATGTACACATGATATGTCCCCTCTGGGGTTCAACCCCCACCATTCACAGCAAGCACTGTCACTGGAAAAAATATATAGAGAATTAGACCATAGCTGTTGCACAAAATGAAAGAAACAGGAAGAGTAGGTCATCCAGTTTTGAGATTTCATCCCAATGTGGCTGCATTTTATATAAATATATACATGTATTTGGCCCCTTGCTGCAAAAACTACAGTTAAATAGAACAGGAAAGAGATTGAAACATTAAAAAAAATATTAACAATCTGTGAATAAAATTTCCACACAAGCATTTCTCTGGCCAATGTGACATCAGCATTCATATGTTATTCAGGGAGTGGGATGGGTAAAGAGAAAGGGATGGCAAAGAAACTGCAAAAGGAAAGCGAGGTTACTTTAATTATTCCTAGCCTTGTGGAAACATACTGATCTGTCCTGAATTATTAATATTAGGCCTAACAGATTTGGACAAATGGCTATGTAGGTCAGACTCAGGTTTAGACCCCAACAATACCACAAGCTAATGTTCAGACAGTATCTAAATTGATGTGCAACCTCAGATGCATTATTAAAAAATGTGGTTTTCAAGTGTCACAAGAAGCTGTATTAATTAATGCCATCATATTTAAGTTTTCCATGTAAAGATATTCTTTCACATATAATTCACCTGAATGTGTCAATATTTTTACATACAACCTTTAATTTCATCTTACACATTTTCTGCATTCAGCTGCCTCTAATTGCTATGTTACTTGCTAATTAAAATACATATTTATCATATAGGACTACATATACATATGTGAGACTACTTGCAGTGTCTTTGAAACTCAAAATGACATATTAGCTGTTGACAGATCAGTTGAGAGTTTCCTAATTCAATAGGGAAAGAGTTTCCTTAATTTATGTTTTGTTTTAGTTAAACTGCATTTTTAAGACCAAAGATTTGTGTAGCTTACAGATGGATAACATAGTTAAGATTTTTCAAAAGTGATTAGTGATTTGAAAGCTAAAGCTAAGACATTTTATGTGAATAATAGACTGCACTAAAGACTTACCTTTAAAACCAAAAATCAGGTCCCATAAAAGGGATCTCAACATTGTCATCAAAATTTGAGAGACCAAAAATCACTAATTACTGTTGAAATTTTTCATTTCAGTTTTTTTGCTGATTGACAGAACTTTAAAAGCAAAGCAGTTATTATTCCTAATAGTTGTGAGCATGCTCTTCAGTGGAAGCTGTTCTCAGCTGTACTGAGAGCTGCCAGCTATCATGGTATCTGTGACTATATGTGTGTGTATGTAGGAAAGGAGAGGTGAGAGAGCAGATGGGGGGAGAGGGAGAGGGAAAACAATGAAAGCAAAATTTAAGAGTTTATTCTCACTGACCATTTTTTTTTTCTTTTTCACCTGACTCAGAGGATTCCCGTCTTAGTATTCCGTGCTCACTGCAGCAGCTCTGACAGCCACCTCCTTATGGCATCATCCTCACTAATGCCATCATTTTGTTTCTTCATCTGTCCAACACCCTTTTATAGGACTGATATGTAGGACCATGTCATTTGGAACATTTGCTAGTGCTACACCCAGAAGTTGTCACTCTCATGTCTCCATGGCCCTACTGATGGTAATACATCCCTTGTGTTGGCTAGGTCACAGGATACTTGTTTCCTCCCTGGTTTCCTAGTACTGAGGATGTTACATTGATTCCTATTAATGTGTAATAAAGAGCTCTTGACCTTTAGACTGTGAATTCCTATCTTCTAACAGATTTCAATGAAGAGTGTAGATCTCACATTAAAATGACAGATCTTTGGGATTTTTTTTTTTTTTATCAGCACGTGTGAAAAGCATACACTATGTGAAGGAGGAGTAGAGAAGAAAATACAAATAAAATAGGTCTTTTTTGACAGAATCAGATAAAATTAAACAGGTAACACATTTCTCTTTAACTGTTGGGTAATATGGAAAAAAGATTGGGTTTGAGAGTTACAGGCACCCCCAGGCATCTGTAACTGGCTTTACCAGAACTTACTCAGCAGCCTCATTGGCTTTGGCAGCAGTTCAAAGGTCACATTCTCACATGGATAAACTGTTCTTGAACAATTTTTTTCCAATATGTTAGGCAATGCATACATTCCTTCCACATCAGGCATGCTTTCCATGTGCTTTGCTCTCCTTGTGGCTACTGGGAGATAAATACCATTTTCTGTCAGTGTTTCAGCTGCTTTCTCTCAATTATACTACTTTGTTCCACACTCCTGTTTTCTGGGGGCAGAGGAGTTTCTCTAAAAACTCCAGTGACATGTTTTTTCTCTTTTTAATTAATCTATTTTTTAATTCATCAATTTCAGGCACCCCTTAAAGGCAGAGAATGTCCACACTTGAGGCTTTCTTCCATCCTCTAAGACAGTGCACTGATAACACTATGACTGGATCTATAAAGAAGAGTTTTTCCCTTTTAAAAGTAATGGTAAAATAGACATGATAGAACTCTTCTGAGATCTTTCGATTTACCTAATCAGTATTTTTGAACTGAATGAACTTTTTCATGGCAGAATACCATGGAATGCACATAAATATTCAGATATCCATTGAGAAATGGATCCCTAAAACCTTTTGACATCAGTATTACAAATACGCATGGGTCAAACACATCTTTGGCCAAAATGTGGTTGTGATAGTTCCTGCAAAAAGTCCCTTCAAGTTATATATAGATAAAATGCTAATTTTTATATATTTATAAAAATACAGATGCAAAGTCTGATCTCAATTCCAAAACTTAATTATTTCTTCATTCCAAATAATTTGAAGAGCAGACCTAAGAACTTAACCAAATATTAGCATTACAGTTATGGAATCTTCTAAAAGGATATATGTAAGAGGCATTAATATTTAGTTTCTTCCACATAATCCTTTCCTCCAGTAAAATGGATTGTTTATTTCAATACTAATTTATTTCAATAGTTATATGATGGAATATTATTCCTTAGTTTCTTCTTTTACAGAATCATCTTCAGCAAGATAGACAAAAGTTCTTTAATTTACAGAAAACTATTGAAATTACTGGATTTCTGCATGTTATGAATGAGAGCAGAACTTCACTGTTAGCTCATTCTTAACTCAGAAATTTGATCTAGCTTGATTTAATTCTTCAGGTTTTGTTAGCTTTGGACCCTAATGGACTTTTTAATGAAAAAACAGGTGTGAGTGGTGTGAAATGTAATAAAAATATAAGAACCTCCAAAATGCAAATGGCACTTACTATGTTGCTGTGCATTTATTTTTTGGCTTTTTTGTATCACTGTGTAAAACATGTAAACACATGTACTGATAGTCTTCAAGGCTGAACAGTTCATGAAAAGGAGATGAGGGAGTGATAGAAATATTACTTACGCCGTTTGCAGCCACATTTTTTTATCCTTTTGGGATCCGTGATGTCATCATGACAGGCCTTGCAGTAAAAAAATGCCCTAGAGAGACAGAATGAAAAAATTGACACATTTCTTAATCCATATAAATTAAATTACTCTCACATTTCCTCTTGTTGCAGTGCCAAATTAATGAAACATGCCAGCACTAATTTTCTTTAGTCTTTGAAAAGATTTAGACATTTGAAGTAGGAAATATTTGCTACAAGACCATTCATTTCAAACATAAGACTCCAAATTAGTGTTTCTTTTAATACACTTTTATTTGAAAAGTAATTGGGAGAAAGGATTATAATTATGACACTGCATCAGTTCATTTGTCTTTCATCTTAGAAAAAAAGAGCATCCAATGAATTTTGTCATGAAACTATATATAAAATGAATTCTCTCTTCTTATCAGATATACCAGATTTTATTTTTTTTTTAAAGACTGTCTAGACAATTTTTCAGCCTGGTCACAAGTAGAACTTCATTTTGGATACAATGAGAGATTGCAATGAGATCAATGTGACAGTAACATCAGATATGCTATTTACAAAAAAAAAAAAAAAAAAAAACAGAAAGGAAAATCCACTCAAAATAAGTTCCTAAAGGAACATATAAATGAAAGAACTGAAATAATCTTGATTCAGATTTTTTTTTTCTCCTTCGTATCTGAATAAAGCAGAACCATTTTGGTTTTGAACAGACAAAAGTCAAAATTTCAAACAAAAATATGCAATTAACAAGGTGAACCATTTAGTTTCCATTTAACTTTTTGCTTATGAACTTTTACTCTTGTATCAAATGGCTCACCACTAGGTGAAGCACAAGGAGATTTAAGGAAGTGACAAGGATTAAACATTTGACTTTCTATAAGATTAAAACAAAATTCCAATTTAATAAATATGCATCAGACTGCCCACAGGAGACTTTAATCATGCCTTTCATGTCAACATCTCATGTAAGGCTGTGACACATTTCATGAGGATCACACAGCTGGCCTCTAGCTGGACAGTTACAGTTTACCAGGATTCTTGCTGGCATAACAAATTAAACATACTTTTTAACCTGCTGAAATCTCCCTGTACTTATCCATATTCAGGATATGTCAGGTCCATGCCTATCTTCCCAACCCTCTCTCATTGCATACTTCTCAATACAAATCGGCAGTAAGAACCAAAGCTGCCACTTTGCAACCACCCATGGATTTTGCCGACAGTACTGGATAGTTGGATTGCTACAACAGTAGGGAGGTCACTGGAACAGAACAATCTACAGTCCAAAATATAAAAAGAAAAATAAACAATATTAATACACAGCCTCTGAATAAACACAGCCTTTGGCAGTTCAGCTAGGAAGATCGCTACCAGTTCTTCTTAGATTAATTAGACAGTGTCCACCACAGGTAGAACTATATTAAAGGAAATGTTCAGAAATATGAACTAGATCCCTAATTCAAACAGTTACAAATTTATCTAAGTTATTGTTACACCTCTGAATAATGGCCCTGGTAGTTAAGTGGCCCATCATGAGAAAGGTAGCAGGTCTAGCATATGAGATATGGACCAGAGAATACAAATTTAAATTTGCAGTAAGACCTCACTGAATATTATTAACATTTCTAAAATCAAGATAGCATGCAAGCTACTGCTCGATAAATCCTAAATGTAGCAGACTTAATTTCTCTAAGAAACTTACAGGAAGATTACTCTTTCAGACTGTGAAATTGTCTTACTATATCCAAGAAGCAAAATGAAAATTAAAAAGCCTTCTCTGAGCATTTGTATACTCATATATTTGTATGCTGAAGAAAGTTTCTGGTTTTCAAACTATTCACCTCCCACTAAAAAGAAAACAAACCGCCTCCAAGGAAATGAGAATAAAATATTTTTCAAACCATGAGTTGATGTCAAGACATAAGCAAGGAGGAGAAAACTGCCTCCAACTTTTACAATTTCTCCTCAATCCAGCTGTAAGCCCCTGTATTGAACAAGAATCCACTATCACAAATATTCCCTCACAAAACTTCATGACACGAATTGGACATTTCTAGAGATCTTGTTTCTGAAGGCCACTGCAGGACAACTGTCCCAAAGAGTACCTTCAGTCCTATGGGTAAAGTCAAGATCAAACACCTGAAGTGATCGCTGTAATAAAATTGTCTTTCTATATAATTGGGTTGAATTCAGTGGATTGGAAGCATATGGATTTCTGACGTTAGTACTAACATGTAAATGAATAAAGAATAATAAAGATGCAAATCATACAGTTCATATTATATTTAAACACTCAAAATTTTACATTAAACTATTTACCTAGGCATGATTGTTTCCAGGTATAACTGTTTCTAATGTGGAACTATTGTTTTAAAAATGCAAAAGTAATTCTAGCAAGAAGAGTAATTGAATATTGCATGTTATATTTCATTGTGAAACATATATTTGATAAATATGAATAGCTTTAGCTTAAAGGAGATGAAATTTCTCCATTAGCATGGAACACAAAACCAGAATAATTTAATCTGAATTTCAGGTATATACATGTTTAGTTTTACTTTATTAAAAAATCCCCCCAAAAGACCTCAATTTTAGAACATTTTTCTGACCCTGATTGATAGCTCAAAAGGGTGATATCAACACTTTCACATAATTGGCTTTGTTAGTTGAAACACATCTGATAATCATTTGCTTTGCACAGAACAGCTAAGAAAAGTGGTAAGGGTAGGCAGCATGTTTCTAAACTTCTGCAAAAATCAAGACAAAATTGGGAATTTTGTTTCAGCTTGCTATTAGATAAAACGTGCTAGATGAATGATGAGTAAAATTTCTCTAAAAACATTAAGAACCATCAACTTCTTCCTGTTAAAAATGCTATGCCAGGTAATTTTTAGTTACAGTCTGAAATACCTTCACAGCAGAGTGTAAAATGCCTTATAAATGAAAAAAAGCTAGCACCTCAGTAAAGGAATGTGAAGACAGTTCTGTATATTCAGCTGGAGAAAAGCACCAGAGAGGAAAAGACCTATATGCTGAAGGGTAGCGTACCTGAGGCAGTGTTGTACGTAAATACTCTAAAGATGGTGCTAGAAATATAAGAGGACAGGAGCACTGCTGTGCTGTTCTGTATGCTTCACCTAGCCTAAAACTATCTTAGCTCTTTCAATGAAATTTGAATTCAAGTTCTCAGTGATTTCACTGTTTTGACGTTTTGACTTTCTTTAAATATTCGTGGCAAACATGCATTGCTTAAATATTATTTTCACTATCATTTCATCATAAACATTTTAGGACTTAATAAATGTTATCATTTGAATATTTTATCATTCTAACTATAGGATTTAGTTAAAATATCTAACTCAAGGAGAACATCAAGTAAAACTCAGATTCTTGATACCATGACTTACAACAAAAATACAAATTATGAGGAAGCACTCAGCTGCAAATATTCTTTTTCTTTAAAATCTTACAGACATTGAATAATTATTCCTTTTAAGAATTATTTTCTCAAATTGCTCTTTTATTCCTTTCAAGCATATTATAATCCTAACAAACAAGAGTACATGTTTGGTCCTAAACACTACACCATAAAACCCCTTTTCATTCAACCCAAATCTAATCAGCCAAGTACAATGAACCGGTGAATTTGTCTATAATGGGTAGGATATACTGCACTGTTGTAGTTTGATTTATTATTACGAGGCCATGGAGTATGTAGATCCAGTAAAGAAAAATGACAAGAACATAAATATTATTCCGCTAATGCAATTACAGAATGAATACAGTAGCTTGCTTACATCAAATATTTGCTAAAGTCTATGTAAATAAGAACTACTCTAAACCTGAAACTCTGACAAAACTGTAATCCCTGTCCTCACTCAAAGTAATTCCACCAAGACAAATTAATTATAGAAAAATCAGATCAAAATGTTTTACATTTTCTAGTAGGACTCAGAATAAAAGCTTCTTCATTTCTTTTCACATCTGCTGTAAAATTATTCCATTTCCTTGATATTTAGGACTGTAGTTAAGAAAATGGCATTCACACATGGTTGATTCACTAGAGTACCAACTCAATTCCCCCTGAGAATCTTTAAACAGATAATAATGAAAATTAGGTGAGGTGTTTACATGTAAAGAAAAAACAGAAATTAAATACTATATGTTTAAATTTAAGGATAAAAACATATTAATTACCTTTTTACTTCTTTGGCATCACTTGCAATGAAGAATCCTAAAGTACCTTCTTGAATCTTGACGTGGTTTCCAGGATTGATTAATATACTGCTCAGTGAAACAAAAACAAAAACAACAAAACCATAATTTTAAATTACTTTTACCCAAATGTTCCAAAATACCTTTATTTGGTTCTGTTATAGGGGACCCACTAGTTAGGAAAGGCTGCAAGGAAATTTTAAGCCATTCTTCCTTGAAATTTCCAATGAAATAACAGTTTCACATGCTTTTTACAAAAGCTTAAGTTTGAGACAGTCACATGCCTCTGCCTATACTCACATCATTTAAGCGTTTACAACTGTTTTCTTCTAGTTTTGCATTAAATATAGACTATACAAAATAACAAAGCCTCTCAGAAACATGATGTGTGAAGCTGAGCATTTCAGCTTTCTTGTTCTGTCAGGCAAAGTGGTGAAAATTTAACAAAACAGTGAAAAGTGAAGAACCAGCAACCACCACTCAATAACAATACAAAATATCATTTATGAAGCTAAACCCTTTGATGCAAATTTTTGCCAATTTCTAGTGAAACAGAACATTAATGGGACCCCTATCTGGACATAATGTTATTGTTTAAAATAATAAATACACACATACACTCAAGGGGAATGGTACAAGACAACCAGTCACGACAGCTGAAAAAACATAAAATGAATAGAAAATTTTTAAAACACTTCTATGCAGCCATGGAAGAACAAAAATAACCCAACCACACTGACAAAATACCCTCAGCTAAATTTGGTGAAGAAAATTATAAACTGCTATCAAGAAGTGAGGTACTCCATGTCTCTCTACAAAATACCTTTGTTATTTTCATTATGATTTAATGAAGATTTTAGGTAAGGTACTTTGCAAAGCACCAAGATAAATAGGAATATAGAGACAGATGCAAATATATTATCCAGTAAGTTTTATTAATGTGCAATACAATTAAGTTTTTGACTTGCTAAAACTTAATTAAGCTTGTCATAACTTCTCTCTTTTTTGTCTTTTCTTAAAGCTGCCTTTGTAAAATGTAGTAATGGCACACATATGTAATTTACAGTAGATAAAGACTACCAGTAATTTAAACACTTGTGGATTTAGCAAAAATTGATTTTGGGAAGCAATATATATACAAACATAAATAAAGCACATTTCTGAACAGACATACGTTACTAAAATTTGAAGGCCAAAAATCTTATTGTTAGGAGGGAAAATGGGTCTCAGCAGATCTCTTATTCAAGATGCTATTTATTATCTATACATTAGTAATAAATTAGAGTGACAAAAAATATACCTGAAATCTTTATAATGAGCACACTGTTTTGTGTGATTACACATGCCCACAGGGCCCTATGAAAAGAGTATGCAGGCTGCAAAATAAAGTGCTCATGAGTTAAGAATGAAAAGGTTGGTCATGCAGTCATTATTCAGTCCCTGTTATGTAGACGTTATGATACAATTCTTAATTTAATAGCCACAAACTACTTTTTTCTCATAATCTGGAACTTCATTCAGTGGTGGTTTACTGCCACTACTCCAGGCATGGCTTCATGTAGTTTATCTTTCTTTAAAATCAGCATCATATTTTTCTTATGTGTTTTTCCAAAGTGTTCATCATTATAGCATTCAAAAGATTCACAAATACATTATTTATTTTACAAGAATGAAGATATAGTATTACCCCATTTTACAGATGAAAGATTAAGTCACTATGAGATATAGTAGCTATTAATTTGGGATGCCTACAGGCCATTTTTTGTTAGTATTTAGCATTGCCTAGCTCCATATACACCTTCTAGGGACTTTTGCTGTAAGTAAGGTTGCTCAGTGTTTCCAAAATGCCAGCCTCTGGTTCCCAAAATAATAAACACTTAATCAGAGGTCATCTGTAAAAGGTTTGGTTTAAATTATTAGCTCGCTCTCACACAGACATTCTGTGGCAGAGGCTGGAACAGAAATTAAATCTCAAAGAAAGCATTTACCCAGATATCCTTCCTCTTCCTTCATTCACAGTTTCAAGCTTTGCAACAAAAAGGAGAGGAGAACTACAGAAAATGGAAGTCATCACCACACAGAGCAGGTTCATCTCCACAGCACACTTCAGTAGTATTGCAAAAAATGAAATGTGATGGTGTAAATAACACCTACATTATGCACGCAGATAGATGGGATGAATTAAAGTTGCACAGCTAAATTTCATATCTGGTATTTCTTTATTATTATTTATTATGGCAAAAAACTTTCCAAAGTCTTTCTGTCAAAACTTTCTATCATGTCCATAACTGCATCTGTGTTTCAGTCTCCACCTTTCTTCTTCCCTGTCTGCTAGTCCTTAATCTGCCATTATGCTGATAATTTAGCTGTTAAAGTCAAAAATCTTCTACAGATGTTAGTCTCGTTTATTTCTACTATACTGTTCCTTCTAAAATATGCAAAGACTTGTAATATGGTTGGGGTTGGTTATTCTTCTTTTGTACAAATGGGTACTGCTCTGTCAGAAAAACACTTTTTTTGCCCATTTCATTCTTTGCCCTTAATCATGGAAGTATTACAGCTTTTCAGTGAAAATAGATCAACACATTTCTTTACATAGACCCACCTTTTTTTTTTTTTCCCCTCATCCCATTCTTGGAGATAGATAAACCAGGCCCAAACATTAAAAAAATGCTACCAAAAGCTCAACAATTTGAATTCCACAAGCTGAGGTAACTAGTAGATATGTAAATGTTCACTACCCCTCAGAGAACCTAAAATTTGACAAAGTAATAAGCAAATGAAGAGTTCTTTTAAGAGGCAGCGAACATAATCTTAAATTAGAAGTAACTGGCTTCATTTAGGATGTAATGTATTGTAAGCATTATTTTGTATCTCAAGGTTTTCTGAGACACATTAAACCAATTCAGATGGGTTGGTGTATAGACTTTATTTTTGTCAGATCTTATACTTCATTCACATATACTTATTTTCACAAATACAATTAATTTATAGCCACAAAATATAGACGTGATAGCAGTTAATGCAGTATGACCCCGGTAGCAAAATCTTCTGTTGGGAATAAAAATTAATTTGCCCCATCACTGCTATTCGCAAAGAATTACAGCAAAGGCTCATAAAACTTTGGGTTTATATACATACTGATATTTAAACAGAGCAAAATCATGAGCAATTTCTACTGAGTCTATGTGGATTTATTAAATATGCTGCTTATTAAAGCAGCAATTGAATTATTTCTTAAGAGACCTGTAGTGTCATTAGCTAAAGTTATGCTTTGATAAGCACTCACCCTAATATGTCCAGCAGGGGAATGTTTTGAATTAAAAGAATAGAATATAGGGAACAAAGAGGACACAGAAAAATAAAACAGGGTTATGAGCATACCAAGAAGAATGCATCCATCAGTTATTTAGAGATGCATGTATCTGTTCAAGAAGCTCATAAAAATATGCATATATATTCCCACAGTTGAGAAGTACATGGCAAAGTAAATTGGAGTTTTAGGAGAGAAAACTTCAGCTAATGTCTCATTTTTATGTATCTCCAAGGCTGGGGAGTTTTCCAGATATAGGAAGATGTAGGAAAAGGGAAAAAAGGACAGAAAGTCATTATGTTTAATAGCAATATATATAGCTAATTCATATGCATTCTGTGCTAAATATTGGAAAAAATTCTGTTGAAAATGACACCCCCAATTTTTCCAAATATACATTTTTATCATAAAATATAATTTTACTTTTTTATCTCCTAAATCAGCTCATGAAATCAAGCAAGGAATGCCAAATACTTTAAAAGCTTCTAAGATCTTGATCAAATTTTATAATTTTATAACATTTCTAGTTTAGGTTACCTCAGAAACTAATCAAGTAATAGCAAGCTCAAAAAACTTTTAGTCATAATTTCCTTAACAATTCCAGTTCCAGAAATACATTCCTCAGGACAAAGCTTTTCATGACAGGGGTCACATGTCACTGCAAAAAAAAAGATTATCTTTTGACTTGCTTGCTCCTTCACACATGAACATTTTACAACACATGGCAACTGCAGCCACGTAAACTGAATATGTGTAAATGAAATATGATTTAGTGTGTTTAACGGGAATGTAATGTACTTCACCAGCATGAACTCAGGAGAAGCCAGTTCCGTTACTCTATGATATACAACAATTTGTAAGCCACTCGTGGAACAGAATATGCAGTTTGGAAACCTCTGCTTTACACTTATCTGACATCTAGAAAAACTTAGTCCATTTGCTAAACAAGATTCACTTGCTGACTAGATGCAAAATCACGTATCTTAAGAGCAATGAAAATGTCACACATTGCAAATGTGGAAATCATCCTTGAATTCAGTTGTACTCTCAGGAATCATAGAATGAATCACAGAATGGTTTGGGTTGGAAGGGACCTTTAAAGGTATCTAGTTCCAACCCCACTGTCAGGGTCAGGGATATTTTCCCCTAGAACAGATTGCTCAAAGCCCCATCTAACCTGATATTGAACACTTAAAGCTTAGGAAAGAATCAGGAACAACAGTTATCTATACAGTTGAAACTGAGTTCCCAGAACGACTGGAAGATAAGCAGGTGAAGCACAAATGGGAATTAGTGCACATTTGAGATGCACAATTCAAAAAGAAAAAAGAAAAATTCAAATGTGGTCAGAAAAATTCTAGATAAATGCTTAAAATGCTTATGGATCTCTTTACATAGATTGTTCAATGAAAAGTTAAGATAGGACATGATGATTTCTTTGTATGTTGGTAGAGAATCTGTTAGTAACACTGACTGTGTTAATTTTGATCAATTTAATCACTTGTTGGATTATATCTTTCTGATGTTTTAAGTATACATGCTACCTTCAGTAAAATACAGATACATATAAATATCTGTTCGTCCACTTTTACTTACCTGAAAATACCCCAGAACATAAGCATTGCTCAATACCTTTTTGGTAGTGCATGGTTGAGTGACTGCACAATATTGTGACTTAGATAAAGATACCATATTATGTCTTCCCTTAAAGCATTAAAAGTAAGCTAAGGTTTTGATTACTAATTGCAGGTCTTCCATGTTTTGCTGAACTTAAAGATATTTGATGGAGAACCTGATAGTTGGAAGTTTGAACTGTAGGACAATTTGTGAACTGACACTTTGGGGCAGGACTAATTCCCTCCAACTATTTAAATTTTTCACTCATTTCTGCTGTTGGGTGATTTTTATTTGTCTCCTGCTTTCAAATATCATATATGTTGGACTCAAATTATGTTTCTTGGGTTGAAAAAACATTAGAAAGTTTGATGTATGATATCTTTTCAAGTTACTAGAATATATAAAACATTATTTCTAATAAATTTTCAGTATATAAAAATATCAGTAGGAGATGAAAAATATTTCCTGTAGCTTTCTATAATATCCAGTTATTTTCTATGTCAACCACATGGAAAGAACGACCAATCAGCTTTAGAGTCTGAACCATCGTTAAACTGTATGTATTTATTGGTAGGCCACTTGCTAAGCGGCATGGATCAACAATTTGCTTTGCACAGCTTGAAACTGAGTAGGCTTCCATTACTGCTGAACTTGTAAACTGATGTAACTTTGAACTCTTAACGTAGACATAGCATCTATACAGTAGATGACTCTCAGATTCGTATAACTGCCAGTCTTCTCTGAGAAAAAATGAGGGAACTTATTAAGATGGAAGAGGTGCAGTAAAGGTCTTAAAACTGAGCTCACAATGGCATGTGAAGATGCCCAGTAAGTACAGCACAGAAAATAGGCAATGGTAACATTTTAGCAGTGCTATATGAAGACTGAAAACTGGAAGATACAGATAAGGTCAGTCAGTAGAGACGTACACCGGAAGAGTTCTTTTAAGAATTTTCCTTGTCAGCAGCCTCTGTTATGTACTATTCTTGTTTATTCTTTCAAGGCTACATTTGAGACAGTACTAAAGGTGGGATTCATCTCATCTGTTTTAGAACGGAAGCTGCTTTCAAGAACTGTCTCCCTCTTCCCTTGCAATCATGGACTAAGTCTGAATATCTAAAAGAATAGACATCTAATGTTTTGACTGATAAAGTTAGGTGAGATGAATGCCATGATCAGTGACCAATTGAACAGTTCATCCCTGCATCAAGGAAACAAGGATTCAGTAACACTGCCTTTTTTTTTTTTTTTTTTCCCCAGATTTATGGCTACCCTTGTAATTGCCATCATCCTTGTCTAAGAAAAGATCAATTGTTGAATTAAGTAAAACACAAATGGCAAAATTTTGACTAAACAAAGGACACAAGTTGTAACAACTCTGTTTTAAACCTTGTGGTAGATGTACTGTACCATTCCCCATGTGACTGAAACAGTACCAATATAATCTAGTAATCAGGAAGATATAATATTGCTTATGTACTATTAATACATTATGTAAAACAAGACTACGTGGTATTACTGACTATAGCTACCACATTTTTTAAATAAAACCAGCTATTATTCTTGATTGTTTCATGCCATGCCCAGATGAAATGCACCACTATTAGCATAATGACCTTTTAAAATGTACCATGTCATTCACACAACTATAGAATTAGAATTACAAAATTAGTTTGAGACAATATTTTTTGTTTCAGGGTATGTTTTGAAGTGGAGTGTGAGGGTAGGTGCACAAATCCCACAGTGGGAGTTGGGTGCATACCAGCTTCACACTGACTGTAATTCATAAGTATTGCTTCTTTCTTCTGGGCTCTATCATTGACATTAATTCAGATCCATATTGCTTTACACAGAAAAATCCAGTAAGACACTAAAAAGAATACAAGGCAAAAGACACAGTGCACATTACATGCTACAGTATATTAAAGCTTAATTACTACAAGCATACAAAAGGTTGCTCCCAGGAATTAATTTCTTTACAACAGCAACTACTACGTCATGGTCTACAGGATGTGCATGAGGGATTTTATTGGGGCATAGTCCAAACTAGTTCAATGGTGCTGGTGAATTCAATACACTTTGAAACAATTAAATTATTCCTTCTGGTTCCAGAAGTGATTGATTATCAGTACAATGAAGCAGCACAATATACTTTATTCTGGGAGCAAGCAACTTCACTTGGTACAACACTTCTCCATATTGCCCATCATGCCAGCGTTAACATGCCTTCACCACAAGGTAATATATACTTAAAAGCAAGAAGCGAATTAGAGGTGCAACAACTGCAGATCCTTGAAGATGCTAAGTGTTGCAGTAACTTCTCTGCAGTTGGATCATATCAATAATGCCAAACTGACAGGAAGCCACCTCTCTTTTAACACATCTACTCAGAAACCACAGGAGAATAAGACTAAAAATTAAATAAATATTACACATACAACACAGGCAACAGAACAGACATGGGAAGTAAAGTTTGGAGAGTATGATGAGGAAGGAAACTGAAATGTCTGGACAATGAGAATGGATCTCCAAAGAGTGCCACTGACAGACAGACTGCTATACGCAATTAGAAAAACAATGCTGGGAGGGGGAAGAGAGATGAGCAGAGGAGAGGATATGGAAGAGCATGCCTTATTTACTGCATCCAAACCAACAGCAGCAAGATAGAATGTAGACTAGAGAGGGGCTCACAGCATGGTATGCCAGAAGAAAATGCAAAACATGCCATCCCAAAGAAAAACCAAAACTGAGAAACAAATACATTTGGTAATATCTTCATAAATGAGCTTAATAAATGTCATTAAAATGAATGTGACATATAGTACAAACTATCCATGGCACTTTCACTGGAACAGTACAATAGCTTTAATGAGTACTGTACTATGAATTACTGGGCTCAAAACAGAACCAGCAATGTAAAGAATCAGGTATTTGATTGTTGTTAATGGAAGGTGAGACTACTGTACATGAACTACTGTATTGTAAGACACATTTTGAAGGAAGACTCTAGGGAAAGAAGGACATCAATGAAGGTGTGAATATGGAGACAATATGGCAGCACAAGGGCTGGTAGAGACGAAATATACATCGTCACGATACAGTGCAAATGAAAAAAGAGAGAGGAGATGTTAACAGTAAAGTCTGCTTTTCAAATGCAACAATCTGATACACCAATGACTCCACAAGGGGAAAAGAAAAAGCCTAAAAAACTTATACTGTTTCATTTTGTACTTCCTGCAAAGAAGTTAGTGCGTGAGTCACAAGAACCAATGGAGAGACAAAACGCTATTCTCTCTCCTCTTTGAGAGTGGGGGCTCATATATAAATATACACACAGATATATATATACACACACACACACAGATTAATATGTATATATGTATATATGTGTGTGTATATACAGAGAAAGATAGACAAAGATGTTATCTTCCTGTGTTCTTGGCAAGGAATTAGTCCTGAAGTTAGAAGGAGTGGAGGTAGGATTGAGGTTGGAAGGAAAGGTAACGAAGAGGGCATACCGCTTTCGGCTTCTGCAAACGACAAGAAAAAAATTGCAAATCAAACACTTTGATAAGAAATCAACTGACACCAAAGCAAAAGCAAAAAAACCCTTTATTTAAAAATCTTCAAGGCTCAAAGGTTTTTCTGCTAAGAATGAGAACAAATATATGGATAGACAAAGAGAAAATTTAACAAGAGGACTAAACGTGGGGTGCAGGAGGGAAGAATTATTGGTTAGGCTTTCCTTCTTGCTTACTCATGTGACAAAAAAATATACAGGGGAAAAGGAAGGCAAAATTATCTCTAAAAAAGATTTCAAATGAGGAGTTTGAATGTCTGCATTTTGAACTATTTTTTGCTATCTATTCAGCAAGCTATGCTGGGACATTTTCAGGTTGATGTTCTCCATGTTCCTTTAGCATTTTTTCTACAGAAGAAACAAACCCTCTCTACAAATGAACTAAGAAAGACCATTTTTTAAGCTAAAGTATTTGGCTTGCATCACAGACACAAAAACTTAATTAAGTGCTTCTTGTTCTTAATAACTCATTATAATATTCCCAGATACTAATTAGAGATGAAAGAATGGCTAACTCATATTCTGACCTGGAACTACTAAAGCGCAGACCTTAGTAGCTGGTCAGAAACCCACTAAATTCAGTCACATTTTGTAAACTCAGAGGTTTCTTTGATAACTGAATAGTAATTTAAACATCATTAAATATATAAAAGTAAAGGTAAAAACCAAATATCTAATCATGGCTATTTTAATTAATTTTAAGATACCTTGATGAGAAACAGTTGCCTAAACAGATAAACAGACAATAAATACCCATTATTTGAAAATCAGTTTGTATTTATCGCATTTATGACTATACTGCCTACATTTAGTCTTGAAAACTTTTAAATTCTGCTTTTAAGCAAACTTATAAAATCATAAATTGTTTATAATTAACAATCTAATACTGTCAAAACTTGTTATCAAGGTGTGCTTACTCTTGTTTAGCTTTATTAGGAGTCAGGCAAAAAGGAGAAAAAAACCCAACTGCAAGCAGGAAGCTCAGCTACTACTAACTTGTACGTTTATATTAGCTTGGATAGAGTTCTGATGATTTATAATTACTATTGATCTCAAATTTCCTATGGTAGAGTTAACAGAATTTGGTTGTACATCAAAAAGCTTTGGAAAACCAGCATCTAGGAGAATGTCTGGGGGGGAAAAGTGCATAGGTAAATGAGTATTTATGCCATTCCACATGTAATGAAGACATTACCAAAAAGTCAATGAAAATTCTGCCATTGACTTAAAATGGTACTAGGATTTATCCCTAACACTGAGGTGAAAATTTAAAGAGGGAATTAGGAAATCTAGAACATCCTCACATTACCACTTTTGAGAGTTGTACGCACTTCTGAATTCACTTTGCGCTGCTTTAGCTCCGAGTGCAAAGTGATGAAGGCAGATGAAGCTAATCGTAAAAGGAAACTCCCTGTGCAAGTAACCAATCAGATATATAATTCACATATATAGATATTCAATTATGACTGATGGGAGTAAGATCTTCTCATCCTTTAGGCAGAAAGCATGGTTTGAAAATTTCCTCTGCTCCTGAAAACACTTGTCCTAGACCTCTCTCAGCTAGGGTGGGAAATACTAGCTCATAATAAAAGGGTGTCACCTAGACGGCACCAAATTTTTATTTATATTTATCATTCTTGCTCTAAACTGTAAACTGTGTAAATCCCCTCAATATTTTTCCAGAATACGAATCTAAACTATAATCATAAAATGAATCAGCACAGATCTACCGTTGTTCACTCTCATAATGAGTGAAAGCTAAAAAGGTATGATAATCAAGTCCCCCTTCACCTTTATGAAGAAATAGTAATGCAGAACTTAAGATATGAAGTAGAATAAAATATTTCTGAAGCCAACATCAACAAACATAATTGGTAAATGACAAATGTATCTCATTCAGAACCAGCTTGCACTTGTAAACCATGTTATTCTAATTTTTATCTTAATTCCCCATCTTTTCATTTAGTAAGACGCAAGGAAATGCAAGTATGCCTAAGAAGTGAGAAACTGAAGTTTTGTTCCATTACCTTTCTGGTTACACTGAAAGGCACCAGCTCAGAAAACCACAAATATGTACTTAACATATTTGGATTGAAGAGCACAGGAACAAGTAGAACAGTAAAGATA
Source organism: Strix uralensis (assembly GCF_047716275.1). Classification (NCBI taxonomy): domain Eukaryota; kingdom Metazoa; phylum Chordata; class Aves; order Strigiformes; family Strigidae; genus Strix; species Strix uralensis. The sequence continues at coordinate 16,864,513 of NC_133978.1, read as the reverse complement.
CACTGCAGGTAGCTCTGTGATTAATTTAACAGTGACTATAAAATTATCACTGGTTAATGAAGTCAGCAGATATTACTGTGGATCAGGTTTATAAAGAAAATGTGCATATCTAGCCTACATGCTCTCCTCTTGTTACATATGTATTCATAAAATCCAGCTGTTAACAACCCTTTGTTAGTATTGTTTTCTACAATTTTTAGGCTCTTTTAATTAATTAATTCTGAACTGTTACCTGCGTGGCTTTAATTAAGAAGGAATATATGATTGTATCACATTGTGTTACTTTTTGTGGGATCCTCTGCATCACCTTGTGATTAAGAACTCAATCCAACTCCCACTGAAGTTAGTGCAAAGAATGATATGGAAGCCATCAATTATCTGTTATTACTGAAAAAGACTGTAATATTAGCACTTAAAATTTTACTTAAGTAAATGACAACTGAAGTAATGACAACCTAAAGTTGGGCAATAATTCTTCAGAGAACCAACAGAAACCAATTATTTTCTAATATTGGAAATACAAAATCTGGCAAACAGTTCCACTGCTGTTACTATCATATTTTTCTTTTTTCTAGTAAGAGATTAAACTGTTCAGACAGAAAAGAATAATAAATCATTTGCTTTATATTAGCTAATACGGAACGAGATCATTCAATAGAAAAGTATTTTAAGAGCCCACGGGAGTTAGAATAATTAAAAAACCCCTGATATTTCAAAAAAAAATATTTCTTAATCAGCATAGTGTGGACAAAAATAATATCCAATAGCACATACACCACTTAATGTATCACTTTATAACATAGGAAAGAATCAAGCAAAACCAACCACAGGGCATGGAAATACTCCTATAAACAGTTGTAACATTGTATTTTCTGTGTCAAATGCTCCACATAGATTTTATAGGTATTTTTAATACAGAAAAATTACAACATTTAATAATAAACATTAAAACAAACTTTCAAAACATCAGAAATTGTGGCATGAACTCAAATGACAGAATTGGGTCACCTGTGAGGAGAAACAATTGCTCACTAAGGTTTTAGGTAATTAGGGGCCACAAATAAGATGAACTAATATCTATTGTTCCAAATTTACTAAAGTAGTACAGAATATAATTTTCCTCAGAGGAAAATAAAATTCAGCTCAGAGCCAGTATTGTCATATTTTTATTATATGCCCCTCCACATGTTGCAGGGCACATTTATAACATTTATAAATTTATTTATAAATGAATGTTGTGTAAAGCACTGATGGACAAGTTGATAGAAGACTGACTCCAAAGTTCACTTGGATTTTTATGAACTTTTCTACAAAAAACCCACAAGAAACGCTTATTTTCCTGTCTGTGATTCTGTACTAATAATAATGATTTTTTTTCATTAGGTGTCAGCCAGTTGGTAACTTCAAGGCTAAATTAATCTTTTCTAGTTTTATGATGCTATTCATATATGCAAGTTTTGTCAGAACAGATACCATATAAAACCCTCATTATCGTACATTTATTTATCCTGTACCCTATCTAAACTGGTTCTTCCAAATTCATTTAAATGAAATTATTTTGAGAAAACACATAGCCATAACAAGGTTTCGTATCACATCTGTTTTCCACTTTTCCATTTTCAGTAAAATAAGTTGGACCTCCAATTAAAACTGATAGACTATGAACAAAAACATTGTAAGTTTTTGTTTAAAGAAAAATGAATTGCACTTCTGGAGATTGGACGTATGTATCTCTGTCCCCCCACCTTCTACTCAGTGTTCTGACTTGAAATAATTTTAGGGAAGAAGAACAGGACAGAAATAAAAGCCTATATGAAATGATGTAATGTGATGGCATGCTAATTATACTCTGAAATGTTTCAAAAGTATAAGAATAGCTACGTTCACTCTGAAAGAAAAGCAGGCAAAATTCTTGACAGTGCATTCCAGAACTTCAAAATTTGTAGATATTGGACATACCTGCTTTCTCGTTTTTCCGACTTGTATTCTATGGCTATCATTAAGAGCTTTAGTTTCGCAAACACCAGTCTGCAGGAAAAGAAGAGGCCAAAAGTCAGTAACATCACATAGGTAGAGACAGCTGTGGGGTATGTATTTTCTTTAAGAACTTACACTAAGACCTTTTCCCATTTTTTCAGTTAGGTATACACAGAACATATATTAAGATTTTTCTATTTTGAACATAATGAATATTTTCCCAAATATATATAAACTAACAAGTTGAGAACAGTAGCAAAAGTACCAACTCACTATGTTACTAAGTCTACTTAAGCAATAGTAACAAAGGTCATGATACACAACATAAGATTTCATTTGGCTATAGTGGATGTCTTGAGGAAATTTTTCAAACCTTTGCTGGAATTCAGCCATATGTTGATCGTAGTGGCATTCCTTAGAAAACACATATATAGTGAACTAAAATGAGAGTACCCTACTAATAAGTCAATATTTGCCAACAAATGTCACAGAGGAACAGTATGACTAGAAGCAATTATTGACAATGTATGGAAAGTATTTTCTAATACTATAATACATGGGTTTTTTTAAATAACTAGAAACCATTTTCCACTTTTGTCACTGAAGTGTATGCAAATTCGATGCTCCTTGTCTCCTCTTCAACAAATTTGTCACATATTATTCTAGGACTCACCTTCCAGTTAGATGGCTGCCATCTTCTATATCATACGCTAACTTTTCCAGTGCTCAGTGCTTCTCCACAAACTTCCTTACTTCAGTGTTACTAATATTTTTGCATGTATTTCAAAAATAATTTTTTTCCTTAAGCCAATCAAGCCATATTCTGCATACTTTGCATCAGTCACATACTTAGCAGAAAATAAGGAACTGGCTGCTGAACTGATAATATTCCATTTCTATAAAATGTTTCAGAAATCACTGTGAACAGTTAATTTCTGCTATTTCTTCAGGATAAGAGAATAATTAGAGATAAGCATGGATGTAGGGATTCTGAGAGTGCTGAGGCAATAGGCTGAATATCACATAAGGATATATACAATAACATTTCCTTTCCATTGTCTTAAATTTTGCAATATAAAACTTGAGCATATTTTTTCTTCAAATGTTTTCCTTTCAAAGGATTGTAAAAGTACCACTGTAGTGGTATCTCAGTATTGGGAAGTAACACAAAAAGAAAGCCAGGGGCAAAATTCATTTAACTTTTTTTCAGAATCAATTAGAAGTCTTATTCTACCTCCAGAACTGCAGCCAATGTCAGAAATGGGCAGACAAAATCCTGATAGTAACTGAATTCTTGATTAGTCCATCACCTCCTACAATATTAACAGGTAAATGAAGCCTGACTATCAGCGTCAAAAGAAGAAAAATTAAAAAAAATAGATAAGCCTGATACTACTCTAATATTTGGCACCAGTACCTCATTGTCATCTACAGATTTACCAAAAATATTTAAGTGGTAAAATAAATAGGTTTACATGCACTTGGCCATGCAATTAAAATTAGGATTAATAAATCTTACCATTTAAACTGTATTGTGCAAATGTACTTCGATATGATTAAAATGAGAAAGATCTTATACCTGCTTTTTTTCCCCAGATACATAAAGAACCTTGTAATAAAAAGTTAGAATAATTTTTATCTCAAATTATTATGTAGAAGTCCACAAGAATTGTCAATGACAGTACCTGAGGCATTCATTTCTATTTTATTTTCAACTGCCAGCATCACCTGCTAACTACTGATGAACACAGACGGTCATGAACAAAGGCTCTTAAGAATTAGAATCTGTTTCTGTCTACCCAGAGAGAAATAAATTGGTTTTGACATTAAATCTTCCTTCTTTACTGGTAAGACTATTATTGGCATAAATTAACCATAGATACCTGCTGTATTATTTGCATGTGAAAGTACTGGGATATTTAGAATTTAAAGAAATTATCATTCTCCTTCCTGAGCAGATACAACCTTAATTATTTATTAATTATTAATTTTTGTACTAAACACTAACAAAAGGACATTAATTAGAAAATCTACTGGAAGAAAGTTTTCTCTTTTCAAATAAATTTTTTGACTGAAATTTTGTACATCATAAATAATTCACTTTTTTTCCTTAGGGTCAGCTAGAACATTTTTTGCTGAACTATTTTTGACAAAGGAATAGGTAGTCATATCAGGAGAGAAAATATATTTTCAACTACTTCCATACAGTACAGTTCAGTTGCAGTTAGCAAAAGTATTTTGATATAGGATAGATCATGTTGTTATCTACCTAATAAAAAAATACATGGAAGAATATAATTCCTGATAAAAAGTAGTATCTTAATATGAGCAAATTACTTACATTATCAGAATTATTTCATAAATATATTATTTTTGTCTTCTTTTCAAACTATTTTTTATGCACATTGTCATCTAGTGGTTTCTTTGGTGCTTGCTAGTATCTGTGTTTCTTAGGAGCTGGAAGTATGAGAATATCAGGTACTTTACTTTTATGGAGCAGCAGTGTCTAAAACCAGCGCAGTCAATGAGGTTTGTATGTTGGAACAGAAATTATCATACTATATAGATATATAATAACCCACATATCTCTTTTAAACGTTTGTTAATGTCAGGCTTAGTTAATTTCCAGTCATGTGAAACTGGCAAAAGCATAGGAACCTTCTGCTTTTAACCCACAGCTGGGTTCTTCCAGGTGCTCAGCACTCATGTATTGCTCTGGCAAGGAAAAAAATTTAACCAACTACTTCAATAGCAGAATTTCACAGAACTATTCAAAAATTTAAAAGTAAGCACTGATGTAAGTGGTTCTCTGATCAAGTGTAAAATGGTAAGTTTGTTAGCAAGAGTTCTGGAGGTTTTGTTAAAATTTTTGAGATTTATTTTACAGGTGTCTTGCTAGATCATTACATGCACTTCTACTATTGCATTAGAATTGCTGGATCTTAAGTATGCTATGGGACAGATTATGACAGAAATTCAAGGGGGAATTAGAAATTAAGAGATGCTAAGAAATAGGAAGCCACTAGCTGAAATCTATCACATGCATAATACAGAAGGCACTGGTGTTATTGTTACCAGTACTGGAAAATTTGCTCAAAAAGTAAGAGTACTTAACCCCTATTACAGTTATTTCCACTTATAATACTGTTTATCTTACATGACTGTTGACTCATTATTTACACCTCAGAAAGACAGTAAAAACTTCGAGCATTCTGTGAAAGGTTAAGAAACCCTAACAGGCCAGCTCAGAAATATAGAAGAATGAAAAAAATACATCTGTGCCATGTGTATGTGTAATCATGCAGGTGTTTCAAGATCTGTGATTGCTACGTTTCTTACATTGACATGGAGCAGAAATAACCACTAAAATCATGAAATCATTAATTTAATGAAAAGTGAACAATGTCAGTGAGGAGTTTAGTTTACTAGACAGGATTTAGTTAAGCAGGCAGTTCCACATCAGATTAGAATTTTAACCGTAATCTCAGCTGTGAAGAGACACAGAGATACTACATATTCAAGGTATGTTTTCTGGTCTAATTCCATCTGACCAATAAAATGAAACACAATTAAATTTTATATTTTGCAAGTTATGAATCACTGACTACAAAGCAATACTCATTGCCAGGTTCAGGGCATGAAAAACATTGTTCATGCTTACTGCCAGAATGCACTTTTTAGTTTCTTTAGTCAGTCGGGAACCAATAGATGTACTGGAGAGAGATTTGAAACTGATGAAAAGTACTACATACAAACAATGCCTAAAGCTCCTGCACGGCAACATTCTAAATGTATCTGAATACAATATATAGAAGTTTTGATCTCTTTCCTTTTGCTTTGTACATCATGATATGAGGCTATTTTGTCCTTGAAGGCTCATCATGGGAAGTATCTGGAAAAGGTTATTGTCCCTCAACCTTTAAATACTCTGTTTGAAGGTTACAGTTGACTAGCTTCCCATCTCCAACAGGGTAATAGATGGGTGTGAGGGGAAAGCTATCAACCCTGGCATGTGCAGAAGCTGAGCATTTGGTATGGGTCTTTTAAGCACCTATTCTACAGACTTAAAGTTTTTAGCAATATTTTTGTTGAATATCACTTATGTATGGCTGTGGACAATGCATTTTTTCTTTTTCTTAGGATGTCAAGATCTTCTGGGGTCATCCAAAGATCAAAAGAAAAATCCTTCTATTAAATTCTGTAAGATTGAATTGTAAACAATTAAGTTAAAATAATAAAAAACCATACTGTGTGGGCCAAGGTTTGCATAAATCAATCAAAAAAGTCAAAGTACTCTTTAAATCTATCACAGTGGAAAAAATACCTCCCAGACTGTAACACTACTAGGATAATGAGAAATTAATGGTAGCAGGAAAAGTAGACATCCAAAAGGAGTATAGAATACAAGTGTACATTTTAATACAAAAGCATACAGAGAATATGGGTGAACCTTGACAAAGATCAGGCTCTTTTCCAGTGGGTTCATGAGTCACTATATAAATAATATAATAGAGTGTGTGTAGAGCGACTTTTGTCACTCATGTTAACATGACATACATCACTCATAATGAGGTACATTACTCTCTATACACACATATATATACACAGAAGTACTTCATATAAATTAATTATTTGTACCAGATCCAGTCAGTGGCTGCAGGTAAGCAAATAAATTTGCTGATTACTGTACTGGATACCACTATCATTATTAGGATGGTAGTGAGAACATGAGCTGAATATTTAACAGTTTTTGGCTGCTGACCTGTCAGTCTGTTAGGAAGACACTGAAGGTAAGAAATGTCAATGCAGAACTCTACATTGCTTTTTCTCTGTATTCCCACATCAAATATTATCTTGGTTTACAAGATGGTTCCTGATGTGAAATACAATTGAAGTGCTGTGAAGCGTTGTGGAGTACATCCTACTCCAATCCATACTTGCCTAAGGAGTTTCATAAATATTGGTCTTTCATTACTTTTGTGAACTCTTATCCTGCTAAACAAAACTTTCATTCCACTGTTCTTTCTGGCTCCCATTAAAGCTGATCATGTTGGAATAAGAAGACTAATATAAGAGCTCTACTGAAGGTTTTAAGCACAAAGAAACCAAGCGTCCTTTATAAACATGGGTATTGTTGGTTTTCTAGGTATGAACAGGAAATATAGCTGCCGTATATACAGAGTTTTGAATTAATAAACCAAAATTTGTCCAGTAGTTACTAACCTACTAATTACTGTTTGTACCAAATGTAGTAAAATTCAGGTTATCCAAAACCATGGTGTAAGCATTGGTAACGGTACCATAAGCCTCCATACTTTAAACACATTAAAGAAGAACAAACTGTGGGAGGCTGCAAGTCCTCTGTGCTGATCTATGGATACTTTTCTATTGAAGCAGCCTTTTCATACTTGTGAAAAAGTTTCTGTCCACTGAGATGAAATTAGAGAGCACAGTGGGACCTTACAACATCTTTTTTCATGTGTTGGCTCTTTCCATCTCACAGGTGTGCCTGAGGAGTCTAGCACATATTTATTGGCTGAGTAGAAGCAGTGGGGGGGGGGCCAACCTTTTGCTGGGGTGGACCCAGAGGAGAGTTTCTGAGAGTGCTTGGAGGAAAGTGTAAAATATAGAAGTCTCTGGCAGAATCAGATGGAGTCTAGATGCTGAAGTCTAGAGGCTGTCTTGTGGCCTGGACACTACCTAAGCTGAGCTTATATTTGTTGAGTCTAAAATCTGACACACATCTGCAATGTTGAATAAAATCATAGCTTCAGGAAAAAGCTCTTAATTTAACAGGTATGGACTGATCCAGCATCACTGCTTCTGAGAGGCAGAAAACTGTACTGGTCATATTATGTGTAGCCTGTCTCAAGAGTCCAAAGTGCCTCAGATTTATCTCACCCTTGGAGACAAGTTAGAAATCTAGTTGAAGAGAATGATCCAAAGATAGAAGCAAGAACTTGACAGTTACAGATAGTCCATGCTGTCCTTGCTCTGTAAAAGACTAGCTTAATTTGGAGTCACTCTCAGACTAGGAAGTGCTACTACTATGAACATATCCGGACGATAAATAATCTGTTGTGAAGCTAAGAGAAAATGCAGACAAGTGCTGAGTGTTGCCTACTCGCCTAACTTAGTTCTCCTTTGTCAGGACAGTGGAGTTCCTAAGACTTCTGTGATTAGCTCCCCAAATGGTCTGTTATAAAAACATGCAAAAAACTTCATGACTAATGTGGGAATATATGCCATAATTATTAACCATGCAACAATATGATGCACAAATACAGAGATAATGACATCTCTAAAATTTTGGCTTTTATTAAAACATGGCTATGACATTTGATTGAATGAGTGACTTCAAAAACAGAACCACCAGCAAATGGGCCCAATTTAATATATATAAAGAGAAGTGGGGAACCTTCATATGCTGTTTCCACTGTTAGGTCAAGTGTGAAACCATAGATGTGCTAGCCTCACTAGGAAAATTTTTGAGTGGAGAATGGGGCCTAGAACCTGGGCAAAGATTAGCTGTGTATTAGTAAATATTAGAAGGCCCACTAGAAGACTGTGCACTAGTGGGGGGACAGTTTGGTTAGTTTACTCTTCAATCATCATCATCCACACCTGGTCCAACAATATCCAAGGGCACAGAATGATAGGAATTACATTCAAATATTGGAAATACATTGTTGGAAATAGTTCACACAGTACACACACATATACTCAGAGTTATAAATAAAACTTGCAGGCTGATGTTAACTTCTACTTCCATTCAATTCTTCACCTTGGTGTTGACATCAAGAGGTTGAAATTCTTCAAAAATATTGAGTGTCCCATCCCCATTGAAAGAGGAGATGTTTCTGCACTCTCTTTATGTTTGTTATCCAGACTGTATGGCAGCCTGTTTACCAAAGAATCACATTCGTAGACTGGCAATCAAGACCAATAAACAGACGATGCAGCACATGTCATTTAGTTTCAGTGTTTTAAAATGTCATTGACTGCATTAATTTTAAAAGCTAAATTACAAAAACTGTTCTCAAAGTCTATATATTTTGTGCATAGTTGATCACACTAAGCCAGATTTTATTTCTCCTTCACAAAACAATGCAATGGACTTTTTGCTGTCCTTCGGTTCTTCTGGAAATTGAATAGCCAATTCTCACAATAATGAAAACACCTACACACCACACTCATTAATATGTAACACTACATTTTAATTTTCAAGGTGCTTTAATTAACCTGAATTTAATAGAGTTATTAAGCTGTTGGAAAATTTGAGATACATCTTTTTTTTTAATTTAAACTAAGAAACACAGTTAATTAAGCCTCCAGATAATGAAATGCTTGAGGAGAGATACAAAGTTTAGCCATGTTTCTAAATCTCAGTAAATGCCCTATCTTTGTTGATTATTTTATCTCAACTCTACCAGCACAGTTAAATGAATGTCAGCTTTATGTCAAATACAGTCTCAGTCACATGTTTCTAAGAACTTGCATAGAAATTCAACTATGTGTGCAATGGTTTGGCATGGAAATTTAGTTTTCATGATTGTAGTTAGTGTAAACAGCATAAATTACCATTAATTCTGAATATAATGCAAATTTCTATTTCAATATAACCAGGGAAAGTTTTGTGATTATAGTAATAAACATTTTCCCTCAATAACCTAGTCACAGGCTGGTTAACACAGTGGAGGGATGGATTGTGAGCCCCTTTATTTTACTAGCAAATTGAAGACTGGCCTCTGTCATAGTTACATCCCAGAAAAAGACAGATTCTTAAATGGGTAACATATGGCTAAGAGTTGTTGCTCCCTCATACTTATGCCACAACCTATGTTTACACTACTGTGAAAATCAGAAACGGTGGGAGAAGTGAGAGAAGTTGAAGCAAAATCATTCTCCTTTACATAGGAGGTGATACCTTACTTCTTCCTCTGTTTTCTGCTCTAAGAATGGAGTCTGCAGAAGTTTTTCTATGTTATCTAGTTAGACAGCAAACTCTTCAGAGTAGGGTCTGTTTCTTTTCAAGCATTCAAACAGTCCCTAGCAAAAGCTGTCCACAGTCTTTGTTGTGACCTTTTGGCATGGCTAATTTGGTAAAGAAGAACAATGCCAACAGAGGAGGAAACATGACTGTGCTAAACTATCCTGACTATGTTTGTGGCCACAGTATTTATTATAGAAACCTTGTGCATACAAATGTCTCATTCACAGAAACATTCTAGGACAAATATAAGGATTTTCAGTCTCTAGAAATAAAGTTGTAGCATGGCTTATGCTATATGCTTCAAATACTCCTTTCTCATTACAGAATAGACATATTTTTTCTGACGTATTTCACTCGTTAAAAGTGTTTGCAACCAGTTCCACAGAGCTCTGGATGCCACACTGCTTATATGACTCCACCACATCTATTTAAATTAATGAATAGTTTCCTTGGAATGGATCATACGCCAAGACTGTGACATAGACAACCACTACTCAAAGAATGGGAATCATTAGAAGAAACAATAGGATAGCACTTATGAGTAAATAACTCAATTTAAATGGATTGCTGATGAATTTGTTCAACACTGAAAACATTTACGCTTTCATTTACAATCACTTAATTCCAAATCTCTTCTGAAAACAGGCATTACAATGTTTGGAATACTTCCATGCAGTGATTACTTTAATGTTTATTTTATTGGATCCCATCTGATGTAGCAACATTAGGACCATAGCAGAGTGAAAAGGTCTCCTGCAGAAACCTTAGATTTCACTTGAGAAAAGGCAAATACTTATGTATATTAATATGTATTTCTACTTACTCACAAACTGCAGGGAAGGACAAACCCACAAAGGCACTAGACAGATATTCTGTATACATTTCATTTGCAACTCCTTCCAGGTAGTATTTCTGCCACGTGTCCTCCTCAATCTAAAACAAAGAAACACAGATGCAGAGTTCTGAGTAAAACCAAAAGCTCTCTTTAAAATTTACAGCAACTTCTTAAACTTGAATCAAATTTTAAGAAATAAGTCAGTAGACTATTATGGCAATTAATATTGCTTATTTTCACAGGATTTCCTGGAGTGCCAAAAAGAATATGTCTGTGTACTCAGTAAATCAAGTATCCTATGTAAAAATAATACACTCAATTCTTGGCAAGCACATTCGGCATAAGGTGAAATAAGGTTGTACAGAGCTTGAGAAATAATGTTTCTCAATGATCTCTTTCTGAAAATTCTCTAGTGAAATGGTTGCATTATATTGTTATTTCAGTCTCTCTAACAATGTTTCAAATATTTTCACCTCATTTAGAAGTTGATCAGCAGTCAAAACTTATTTAAAATTATTAATTTTTTTCTTCTCTGCATCTGTAACTAACAAGGAAATTATAATAATAAGAGACATATATTGAAACAATTTCTTCAGTGGTCATCAGTGTTTTAGGACAACAACTGAAGAAAAACTTTACTGATAAATTCAGAGATCTTTTACTGTTGAAGGTATGAAGGAAACCAAGTCAGAGGTGCTACAGGACCACCATCAAAAGCTCAATATATTTGCCTAAGCAGAAGTTTCTAGTGATATCTGAGATGTGCATGCAATCCCATCTAGCTTCCAGCTGCTGCCCTGGGGTCCATGGATGTCATATATTTGTAAAGTTTATGTCTCAGAGAATCTATAAGGTCTTTCAATTAGCATCAAACATCTATATTAAGGTAACTGGATCAAGCCTCTTAGTGTCCATCAGCAGGAATAGCACTATAATTCAGAAGAGCAAAAACAAAGCTAGCTGTTATGACTGGAAATACTGCATATTCTGAAGCTGTTCACTGTTGAAATCCCAGGTCTCTGTACCATAATTTGTGCCATCATCCAAAGTTTCTTTGAGATTTGACTGTCATTCCCAATGAAACCTTCCTAGGCAAACTAAAGAAACCACCACAGGCAAGCAGCCTGAAATATCTAAGGCTTCACATGAAACAGTTGCTTCCCCTATTTATTACATCACCTTAAAACAGAGCAAAAATTTCAACCACAGTGGGACATTCCTGTGTGTAATTATCTCTTTGGCCTTATTCACTAATTGTGCTATATAATTGTGTGAACTGAGAAATACATATTTACAAGAATTATACACAGCACAAAAAATGTATGTTTGATAATACAGTATATATAAAATTAGCAAGAGACATGTAAATTACACCAGACTAGCAAAACCAATGTTATATATTTCTTTTTTCATATTACCACATTTACATTAACCAGAGTCTACCTGACTAGATAGCAAATAGGAAACAAGTAAAAGATAGAGAGATCTGAGATTTTAATTTTCTTAAATAAAGCACATGATTTTACAGATCATGGAAATACTTATCTTGTAATTTAGTTCATGCCTAAAAGCTATATTTTATTCTTTGCAAAAAAATAAAGACACTATTAGTTCCACTCTTTAGGTAGTCCCATGATGGTCTTCATCTTACAGAGCAGAGAGTGAGACAGTATTGAGTTCAGATGCGAAGGCCAAAATATTGGCATAACAAGGAAGTTTTGTTTTTGTTTTTGTTTTTTAACTATTGGTAGAGATTTGCAAAGCTACCAGAAAGGACTTGGATAACTATATATCTCTTAAATATTTCATAAATTGTCTTTTTCTGATATCCCCAGCTTCTCACGAAGCTCAGTCTACATTGTGTTAAGAAATGACAATACTAATCCTGCAGGAAACAAGAGCTGCAGCTGGGCCCAATTAAGTGGCAGAAAGGATGCTTGAGGAACATCCATCCTCATAAATTACTGCAGGTAAGGCTCAAGTGCTTTAATCTACATTGCTGATCTTGCTTGTCTAAAGTCCTAGAGCCAGTGTAATGGCAACCAGCTAAGTATGAGCCAGACTTTTTTTTTACATAGAGAACTCTCAGCATTTCATTCTTATCTAAGAATTCAGTCCAATAAGATAAACAAATTATTACTGCTTTAAAATGTTGTTCAGCTACATTACTGCCCATTATATCAAATGCCTTGGATAATGTCCAGTCAATGATTTTAATGGTATGAAATGCCTTATGGCAGCAAAACATAGGCCCGTATGTTCTTTATGGTAAAAGCATTCTGGTATGTTAGAAGGAGCATGGGGTTTGTTATGAAGATATAATCCAAACAGCAATATAAATGTACATCTCTGTCAGTATTCAAGAAAATAAATTATTACAAGTGACTTGAGTAAAGGTGTCCAAATTATTTTTTTCAGCTATTCAGCAATAAATCAAATTGAGAAAAGCATCTTTAAGCAACAATTTATCTTTGTGTCAAACTACAGTTGTTTTAAAACAGCATTAAAGCAAGAGGTTCTTGCATAACATGCAGAGATTAAAGGAAATCTCACCACGTAAATTCAAAAAAGGATAAAAATTTAAGATGGGAAAAATTAAAGCACATACTCTAATCACCAGAAAGTCCAGGTCTGTGACCAACAACATACTCTATGCATTTACAATGTATCCAGCAACTCTTTTTCTGCCTCTTAAATTTAAAAATGAACTCATGCTTACAAGAATATCATTCGATACTTTTTTCTGGATATTAATTCTATTTTTTCTTTAACTGGTTTGTTTGTATCGTTGTTTCATTAGGTTTGCTTCTTATTATACTACTCTAAATTATGCTTCTAAACAAGGTATAATCAGATGAACACATTAAGTGTTTAACAAAACATTTAAGCTAAGTAATTGATATTTTAAAATTTTACACTAAATCTTTAGGAACTTTCAAAATCTTACATGCTTTAGGAAATAAAATTGTATGAGCACAAGCTGTAAAAGTAAACTACATTTTAAAAACAAAAGCTATAACTGTTACAGAGTCCCATTCATTCCCCAAGAGTCTAGAACGGATTTTTCATGTTCCTTCTTATACACTTTCATTAAGCACTTAATATTTTCTATAAGTCTTAAATTATAGTTCTGTATTCCATATTCTTACTCCGGTTCCAAATCACAAAGCTCACAAAACCCTATAAAGTAAAAATTCTATAGAAATACAGTGATGTTTGCCTTCCTACTACTTTTTTCACTCTTTTGGAGAGTTGCCTTCATCTCCGCTTCCCCTGCCTGCAGTTCCATAAGTCTCTGCCATTGACTATGCCTCTTTGTTTCTCTTCTCTACCATATCATTACCTAACATCACCCACAATACCAACAGAACTGTTTCTCTAGGCTAATGTCCTATATATTTTACTTTCTATTTCCCTTTGAACTCCTTTATCCAAATGGAAATGTCAGGCTGCCTAACTGACAGGTACTACAGGATGCAGAGCCACCAACTGATAGTGCTTTCACTGACAGAGTTCTTTATCTTACTTCCCCATCAGCAGTGATTCCACCTCCTCTTTCAAACTCCTCTTTTAGGCTTATAATGTGGTTATCTTCTTTGCCTGCTTCAACTCAGTCACTTATTCTATGCTTAAATCATACAGACTTCTTGTCTTCCCACTAATCAGTATAATCTGTGAAAAAATGTCTAAATCATATCAGAAAAAAATTCACTTTTAAAAGCTTTAAGAAACACAAAGACAAATTCCATGTTGAACTAGCATTTTATGGATACCCAGTACCAAAAAAGTGAGAGATGCAGTAGTGTCATACCTACTAAACTCAGTGAGCAAAACCTGGATTACATTATTCGTTACCAGGAATTAAAGCAACAGCCCATTAAAAGGCTTCAGAAAGGGAATTACAGATGAACCTCTATGCTTGAAGAAGAACATGTCAGAAGTGCAGTGCCCTAGCAGCATATATGAGCTACAGCTCTGCTAATTGTCTAACTTAAAAGAAGCATTTTCATTCCATGTCCACACATGGCTTGTATTGAAATGCTATAATCATAATGCTGAGCTTTTCGAACTCTTTTACAACTTAAAAGCACTTCTTCCCTGTAATAGCCTGATCCACAGCTCATTTAAACCACTCAAACCTTCTCTACTGTTTCAGACATGCTTAGGATCATTGTCTGAACAGCACTAAGCAGAAAAAAAGAACATTGTGTTTTGACATAATGATTTGAGTAAGAAAAAAATAAAATACATTTCAGATTATATAATTATTATGTTAGATTATTAAATATCATGTATATTATATATTTAATAATACTATTGCTTTTATATTATATTATAATATATTACTTTATAGTATAATATAACTTTCATTGAAATTTGGTGTGACACGAATCTCTTGGACAAACAATTTTCCAATGTTTAAAAAAAAATCTGAATCCCACAGTTATTTTGACAAGTATTTTATATGTTTGCATTTTTATCCTACACGCTGAGTACTAATTTGGGATTCACCAATCTTTTCCCCATGTTAAACAAGTCAAAAGGCACTCTTTCAAAAGAATGTTCTAAAGAATAGAAGAATTAAAAACTTTAAGAAAACAGTGAAATATAAATGACAATGAACTTATTTCTTTTAAATTTTCTTCTGCTGTTGATAGGCTGCCAAGTAACCAGTAACTTTAGTTCTGGAGAAGTAAACAACTGCAAGAATAAATTGCACTATGGAGATGTTTCAAATCATACACTCCCTGACAAGTGAGCTGCAAACAATCAAGAGAAATTTCTTCCACAGAAATTGTTTCTCCATTCAGAGACCATGTGGGATGCTAAAAGGGATTTGCACTGTGTTATTCTTCACCACACACAGAGAAGCTCTATCACGTTTTTTTATAACCCTTTTATTTATGCAAAGCTTGCAAATGTTGCTGATCAGCAACTCTTTATATACAGAAAACATATAAAGTGCAGGCTTGGTAAAAAATAAGAGTAATGATAGCAAGGACATGTTTGTAACTTATGGTCTATTTTGTGGCTTTTTCTTAGATTGACACCACCTGGGGTTGGAAAAAAATATACAAATACATTACGTGTTTCTGCTTTCTTCCCTTGCTTTCTTTTCTTTAGGCAGATGGTTTTGATTTGGAGGAAGGAACTGCAGATCAGACCTATAGTTAAGTACTCGCCCTTAGTCAAGGACCAAGAAAGGACTGGAAAAAACCAAACTCATTCACAAAGCAGTGATCAAGCTTCATAGATACTGATTAGTGCTAAATCAACCTTCAAGAAGTGTTTAAGAATGTTTAAGATATGCTCTGTTAGGATACTGTGAAATGTTGATTAATGAATTTAAAGAATTGCTGATATTTGGGATATTATACAATGTTATAATGCTAATAACAGACTAAAGATGATCTTTGCATTGTATCTCCGCCTGAACCATGACATTTTCCCTGTGATTTCAAAGAGAAAGATGTTTGCATGCCTGGTATTTCTTGAAAGGCAGTACCTGCTGGTCTGCTAGAAATGAAAATACTACTATTAAAAATGTCCAGTGTTCAATATTTCCTTCCTAATTCCTTGCGTCTTGCAGTTACCCTGAGTTTTAATAGAGCAATATTCCACAGATAAACATAATCTGTTTCTCCCATAATCCATGTCAGTGAGGTACTAATTTCAAAATCCTTCTTTCAAAAAGAACTTCCCCTGCATGATCTTAAGGAGAAGGCTTTGCAGGACATTCTGTTATTTTTATCCCTGAAGTTAAATGACTAACATGCTTCAGGCTGATACTGCAGCAACATAAGTAAATGTAACACTCTAGAAAGATAACAAAACAGCACAAATAGTGGTTGATGCAGCCACAGGGAATCATTCACTCTCTTCTACTGGTAACCACACTATAATAAGAATACACTTATTAAGAATAAGTACATAGCATTTTCTTTTGACTTTGATGTTAAATCATAGCAAACGTTGTCACAGGATGCTGTGTTGGTACAAAAAAGAAGTAATTTTTTTTCTTCAAAGACCTTACAAACTTAAAGAGGAAATTTTAGCAAAGGAACAAAAAATTAAATTATTCCAATCTCAGCTAGGAAGAAAGGTAAAGAGAGTTTAGGTAACTGTTGGACCTCACATAGAATCTGCCATACCACCACAGTGACTTGAATCTGCATCTTCCAAGTTCCTCTCCAGTACTGTAAGCACATGATTACCTTTCCCTGACTAGGTTACACCTCAATTCTGTCTCCTGAATAGCCATAAAACAAATCACCCACTAATTCAATAGCCTATATGAAGAATAGCTAGAAAATGACATAGTGTATCCCAAGAGAAGAAATCTAATTTTCATCTGTATCTTTTTTTAAGTCCCAATGCTCCTCTGCTCTCCTCTATCTGTATATAGATACAATGTTGTTATCAGCAAATATATTTACATAATACAATCATTTCCTACTGAGACATGGTGACAGAGATACAAAAAACCCATATACATCTTGCAACCACAACCGTTAGTATTGTCAGGAAAAAACCTAAACCCTTAATACATCCAGCCCTACCCCCTGGCAGTGTAATTATCAGGAGCTCTGTAGCCCCAACTGATGTATCTTGTTCATAGCATTTGGTTCTCAGTGTAATGATGTAAATAGTTACATGAAAGAGACTGAGTATATCTGAACCTGATAATGCTATATAATCTCATCTGTCAAGATCTAAGTCTCACTATCAACACAGAGAACTAATGCTAGAGTTGTCGTGTGACCTAGGATCTTTTTATTAAGGAAGTGACACAATGAAAATTCCTTTATAGCACAATGGAAGCAGCTGTAAAGTCTGCTCCCTAGCATTGAATAAACTCAGCTCATCACCACCCAGGAAAGAGCACAAAACAGTACAAAGCCTTTGAGAATAATTTCAGATGTTTGGAAGAAGACCATGCCTTTGATATTTTAGACATATTTTTACTTTGATAAACAGCCCTATCTAATTAAATAATAAAAATTCCCCCAAAAGTACAGTAAATTAATGAGTTAAATCTATTCATTATCTCTCCAGAATAGCACTTGAATATTTTAGTTCTGTTGTTAAAATGATCTTGCTTTATTCTAATGGTCTACTTTTTTGGTTCAGCATGTGGCCCACTATGGAGTATTTTGGCTAAGAGCATGCAATTCAGAAATTCTGAATGGTCTTCCCCAAATTATAAGGTTTGTATCAAAAGATTAAACTACATGAAAGTTGTTCCCTATTTCTGTTCTAAAATACATATAAAATTTTCTCTTCGAAGACGCCCAGAAGGCCATGTAGAGAAATGTTTTACAAAAAATGCCTAGAAAATAACATCTTCACCAAGGCAATTTTCTTGAGCCCTTGCCAAGCTCTTTTCATCTACTTTCATCTAACACAGGGACTCCTGCCTTCCTCTAGGCTCAGAACGCTTCCAGGGCTTCCTGACATTTAATTTTACAATTCTCTTCTCCATAGTATTGTGGGTATTTTTATAACAACATAGATGAGAATAAAAAGAAAGTACACAGAGAATATTCTTGATTGGTAGTTGAAAACAAGTTGTACATTGAAAGCAATGTATTTTAAACATTTTGTCACATTCACCTATAATGCCCTTTCAGTCCACCCAAATCACTGGTGTGAATGTCTGGTTTTATTATGCCTTTAGATATGGATATCAAAATCTGACAGAGAACTAATTGGCTGAAAGCAGTTCACACATTCTCAGCAAAGAGTGAATTCGTAGATTTACAGTCTTATAATTTAATTTCCTTAAGCACTATAAATTATCCAGTACCTCTTTACTCAATTCCATTGTCTGCTTAAATCAAAGGTAACAAGTATTCTTAGTGGTATAAAAATTTTACAACCTCAGACAACTATTCCCACAGTTCTTTCTGTATGCAAGAACTTTTTAAAAATTGTCATGAAAAAAGTATGTTTTATAAAACATCAAATATGTTCATTAAGATTACCTCTAATTTCAAGTAAGAGATATATGCATTTTTTCATTGTTCATACTAATGTAGAGTTTTATAATAGGTCACAGCAGAGAAAGTATTCTTGAAATATTATGACACCTAATTCTTTAGATGCTGGCCTTGATGGGTTTGAAATCAAAGTCATACAGGCTCTACTTTTAATATTTTCACATTTACAAAACAGGGCAGTAATCAATCATAATGCAAACGATAGATTGGTGTTGATCTATTTGAATGATTGACTGAAAAATGCATCCCACGGTAGACTTTTGTCCAAGACAAATATTAGTCTTATCTCAAGGACTGAACCTATTTGTAAATAGCTAACAGTTTTCAACCACAACAGTTTTCAATTCCTAGACTCAATGATTAAAAATATTACATTCAGGCAGACTTTTTAGAGAATAAAGTCCTTTGGTAACAGGCTAGATTAATATTTGGGGTAGATCCTGTGAGGTAGATCAGGTAATCAGTTTATTATGCAGTCTCCTCAAGAACGTCACAATAAATTGAAAAGTTGCATTTCCTCCCCACTCTCCTTTTAAAATTCTCCTTCATTTGAAGCAATTCACTGTTCATACCCTAGTCTCATACTTTAAAACAGTCCAAGGCTGCTCAGGTGGTCAAAAATAATTAGCAACCCAGCTGATGTGTTCCATCAGTGTAGGTAAGCACCTGACTGATGTAAATCTGTGTGGCTTTATTATGTCTCTCTTTCAGTCTGCACTAGAAAGGAATGTAGTGGGAGAAGTAGGCACCGCATATGTGTGGGTGCAAACAAGAGCTGCCAAAAGAGCCCACAGAACATTCTTGCTCTCAAAATAGCTTAGAGGAGAATTGAGACTGCTCTAGATCATTCTTCAGATCTGGAATGAGGTGTACCGTCTTACCAATAGAGCAAAGACAAAACTAATTTGTTTGTGGACTTGTGTTACACTCACGGACAACACTCCACATTTTATTAATTTATACGACAATACTAACTCATATTGGCTTCCATGGTTGTATACAGGGACAAAATTTGACCACCCTTACCTTTTATTCCATTTACTTATTTTTGCAATGTTTTTCATATGGGTAGACTTTTGGTAATCATTTGCTAATCCAAACAATACAGAAATTGCAGTACAGTATACTATTTCCATTTTTTCTGAGACTATGTGAGTAATAAAAAGTCACAATTACTTTTATTAATACAGCTATATAACAGTGTGTTATAAAAAGACTGGATTATTGAAATACAGTTTACAGGTGTAAAGTTCTTTTTTCCTCAACATATCATTTGTTGTACAATCTATCTTTCTTCCTTTAAATGTTTACAGAACCTTAATCTTTTTGAGTTGATTTCCTTTTTGTTCAGTTTGGTGCCAAAGAGAACATATAAGATTCCATATGAGATTACATTGCTAAAACCAAAAGTAAAATATTAGGAACAAATATAATATTTTGAGGTTTTCTGGTTTGTTTTACCTCTAATACTGGGCAGACTGTTTACACAAATCATTTTGCTGTAAAGAAACACATAATGAGTTAAACGTGTGCAATGTCACCATCAATCATATTCATTTGTGTTTGACTGACCAAACATTTATGACACATTAAATCACTTTCTAATCACATTATGAAGGAGGAGGAACAAACACACATTTCAAGCTTTCTTTAAAAAATACAGAAGTTTCAGTACATTTTCCTGGCAATCTCCTAACTCATGGGAGACTCCACTAATGTTTGCCCAAGGAATTTATGAAGATCTGACAGTACTTAAGTTCAGTGCTCTAAATGAAAAGGGGTGGAAGTTCTTTCAGGGAATGGACACCTTTCTTTTCAATAGAGTCCTCTTTAACAATTCCAATCAATGTAGTTTGCTTTTCTACAATACACTGTTGATTCACAGCCACCACTCAGTAATAGTTTTCTCTTTCAAATATAGGTTTAGAGTAAGACAGCCTGAAGAAAGAACATCCGTTCGGGTAAATAAAGAAACAAACCTTTTGTTGTTGCCAACTGAGTTGGATTTTCATGAAGAAATGTCTCAGTTCTTGTTATGTTTATTTTGCTTTAGATTTTAATATATTCAGAGATCTTTGGAAATTATATGCATTTCACTTGCCTGGACGATTAATTTTTAGTTAAGTGGCAGATACCTTTTTAACCAGTACTAACGGAGTCTTGCATTGTCCCAATGCACTATTTTATGACATTTTTTCTCTCACTGCCATCTGAAGATGACCTCTGAAGTAACACAAGTTAAGGTATGTCTGCACACTATTCTAACTGTATATAATCACAGGTACAAGAGCAAAACTGACATAGAAAGCTTCCTCTAAATGAAATTCATTGCTATTTTTAAGCTTATTCTGTATATATAGAAATACTCAGATGTAATCTGAGTAGTGCCTTGCAGAGCTGAGCCTTCATCTTAAAACTGTTCATCAGTGAGATAGTCCATTCTGTCACTGTACTGAAATTATTATAAGAATATCTTATAAAACAAGAACATATACTATTGAAGGTGGGTAAGATAATGGCATAAGTGGTTAGATATATTTTCTGGAAAGATGCTACCTTTACATTTGCAGTTTTTGACTTGTCTAAACATTTTAACTACAAATCCAGGCCATAAATGTGTGTGTGTCTAGTACAGTTCCCCATAATCAGACATTTGTACACTTTATCACTTTCTGAATCTCTCCATTTTCTCACTGTTAAGTTTAAATTCAGTAGTAAAATAACTTGAATTAAGACTGGGGCTTCTGAAGATACCCATATATTTGCATCTCCTTGAGAGAAAACTGTTCCCTTCTGATTTTGGAAAGAGCAAAAGTTTCATGTCTACTTATGATGTCAAGAGCAAATTCATAGAACAGGTTGCCTCAGTAATTTGGCTATATTAGTGTGACTGTTAAAATGTTTGAGACTCCTGAGAGTCTTGGGTTACCACAGCAGGCAGGAGTGAGGGAGACCAAAATGACCAGCAAGAAGAATGAAATTCATAAGATATATAGTTTTCTTTTGGGATATAAGTAGAAAGGATTAATATCAAAGTGACCATATGCTGATGAGTCATAGACAGTTCCCAAGTTTGGCTTTACTGAAGTTAAAGATTTATTTTTTTTCAGAACATGAATAAAGACATAAACATCATAACTGCAGACAGTAAAATGCAGAGCCCAGGCTTGTTTCCATATTGAAAACTGGCATTTTTTTGACTATATGTGATAGTCTGGAATATTTTTGACACACAGGAGTCTGCTGTCTCCAAAGGATACCTTAACAAGAAATTCAGGCCTTCATAAGAACTAAATAAAGACTCAGTGTCCTGCACTGACATGTGCATCTCTAGGAGAACAGTCCTGGCTTTCTCATCTGAGGACATTAGGCTTTTTTTTTTTTTTCCTTACTTGCACAACAGACTTGTAGTGGACCATGGCCCACCTTATACTCCAGTGTTTCCCATTCCATTAATAACACTCATGGGATTGTGAACTGACCATCCTTTATGTTTGAAATTGGTGTCCAAGAAAGGCACGAGGAAGAAAACACTGGTTGCTGCAATCAAGGCCTTGGTCCAGTGAACTAGTACAGCTGCTGTAGAAGTCTAGGAATAACTGCATTAAAATTTTGACATTTAAGTCCAAAAGAGCTCTTTGACTGAGAAGAAATAAATACACGAATGATGTTGTAGGAAGTTCAGGCTTCAGTTCCAACACATGTTCCTTATTTATTCTCATAGTCAGAGGTCCACTAGCCACTTGATGTAAAAGACTAAAATGATGAGTCCTTTTTTCTAGGTACTTTGTTGCTATACAGGACATACATAAATCATATTTTTGTTTTAGCAGCAGGGGCTTTTCTCATAGATAAACATGTGGTTTGTCTAAAACAAAGCAAAACACACCAACAGAAATATCTCCCTAGAAATGGGTGATGCTTTGAAAAACAGTTAAAGGCCAAACATTTTCTGAATAAAAATAAAAACATAACTTGATAGAACCTGGCTCATTGCCCGGTTTGCAGCAGAGAACTTTTGTATGGAAGTGTGTGCGGGTTTTTTTGTCTTACAAAATCTGTTAATGTGTCCCTATCTGTTTCATATTTGAGTCATGTTCTCTACTCAACTCTCTGACAAACTGAATTGCAGACTAATACATTATAATGAGACAAGACATTACCTTTATGAATGACCTCATAGAGAAGAGGTTGGCTAACATTGTTGAAAGGCCTGGTGCCAGGCAGCTCTGGGCTATGAAGCCCAGCTTCAGCTCAGCAAGACAGATCGCATCATCCCCTTCTTTCCAGTTCCAGCTTGGGATATTTAGCAGATGGGCCTGGGAAACAAACAAAATACCCCATAGGTTAAGCACCAGTAATACTTCCTCAAATACAGTACTGTATTGAAGGAGATGGCAGTAAATGATTTTCTTTGTTACTGGCTTGACTTTTTCTGAGTAGGCAGAAGAACTCCAAGTATTTTAGAATTTAATTCTATGCTAAGAAATGTTCTAATCTTACCTATTATAGATAAAATCTTACATTTCTCAAGCCATATTCTGGCTGTGACACTCTGCCACGCCCATCCTCAAACCTGAACGAACCACAGAATGTTGTAAAGTTTTCCTTCCCTTCTGTATATTCCTTTTACAGCACTTTGAGCTACTCTCTGATGCATAAGGCATATATATAATATACAGGAATCTAATATAACTTAGATTGCAACTCGTGTGAAGCTGCAACCTTTACAGGACATTGTCATTTAATACAGTATACACAACATCTTCTGTCTTTTCTGTTTCATTCCTTCCACCCCGAAGGATAGCATGTAGGGAAAATCCAAACTTTTTCCCAAGACTGCTATTTGTAAGGATAGAATAAAGAAAACAGCTGATCAAGACATATGTCCAGTATTGACAGTGATCAGTTAGATAGGTGTTAATATTGTTCAGTTACTGGCATAACTCTATCAGATTCTCTTTTCCATCTACCTTGTACATTTGCATAGACATAAGGAAACACAGAGGCCTTCATGCTTGTTTCCCTTCGTAAGTTAGTATCACAGTTCAGTGCTTTGATAACAGCTATTCTTGAGGACACATTCATTGGAAATACAAAGGACAAATGCAGTATTTAAAAGACCTTTCCCCCTGAACCTGTTAAAAGCAGAGAAACATCTTGATTCTATTATATGAAAAGACAGGCTCCTTCCATTCATGTATGGGAAGAGGGCATCACAAGCAACAGTAACTGCTCTTGTTCTAGACAAAGGTTACAGGTGTAAGGAGTTCCTAGCTGCCAGTAGTCAAAGCTTCTAAGTACCAGAATTACTGTGTATTTCATTGAATGAAGTCTACCTAGCCAAGGTTTTTTTCCAATGCTGGCAGTGTTTGATGCTTTCAGAAACAATAAAAGAAGCAGGTCACATATGAGTAGTCTGTCCTCTGATATATTCTTCCTAGCCCAGTTAATCAGTAGTTTATGGACTTTCTCATCTCAGTATTAAATGAATTGACCTCACTGTGTTTAAATGTCACAGATTTACCATAAAAAACATGCCAAATTCCTTTCCAAAGTGGATTTATAATTTTGATCTCCACAATATTTTTAGGAACAAATTCCACATCTGAATTATGTTTTACATGAAAAAATAATTTTATTTATTTTGTACCTGCAATTTGGCAATTTCAGGTCTACATTGTCATTCAAGAAACAAAAAAAATCACAATAAATCTCCAATAACACAATAATACTATGTTGCCTTTTTTTTTTTTTTTAAGTATCCACAAAGAATTGACTTCAGATGACTTGCCTGGGGGCCACCAATTCATCTTGGGTAGTTCTAGTGTAATAAGCTGAGCAAAACTTATAGAAGCTGAGCAGTTAAAGGCTCGTCTGGAATCAATAGCAACTATGGACACTGTAAGTTTGACAATTAGACCCTAGGCAATTAATAAATGTCAGGATTTTGATAAGGTCCCTTGCATATATAAATAAAACTGAATTACCTTGTAACTGGAGTACATTGCAATGCTTATTAGGATGTTTTTGTTTGGAAAGAAAAATGCTTACTATTACTGGAGCTAGAAAAATTGTGTATGAGTGAATGCAATATAGCAAAAACATCTGGAGAGAGATGCTGTTGGTCGTCACATTACCTTATTGTGATACTGCAACATCTGAGTGATAATTCTTATCTTCGGATGATAATTCTTTATTGAAATAACTCTAAAAATAAAAGAAAAAGCAATTAAAATAACTTTTAGCTGATAGGACATTTGGATAATGTATCTTAATACCTCTACTTTACTGTGTTGTTAAATCCCACAATTAAAACTGTACCCCCTTATTCATCTGGCTGTAAAGCATACTAATTGAAGTCAGACCTATGCAATATTTACATTTAGTCAAATTCAGTTAATAACCATCGGCTAATACTAGAGAACACTAAACTTCAGGAATTATTCAGCTGAATGGTTTGCTCTTACAGAATTTGCAGAAAAAGAAATTTATTTAGCAAATACTGTTCAAATACTGTACTCATTCTGTTAGGCAAATAACACACTTGCAATTACTATGTCATCTTCAGTGATTATCTTCATGTCTTTGAACCAACACAATGGACCAAATTTTTTAATGATGTCTGAAAGAATGCCCTTCTTTCTGCCCCATCACATATTATTTATTTATAGTTGCTAGACATTCATCATATTCAAACACCTTGAATTTTTATGGATTATTCCAAAGCTTGATATTGAAACTGATATCTGAATGCTGAATTTATAAAATATGTGGCTACTTCATAATCTGCAGATTTCCTGAATTCTTAATCATTTAGTGAGCCTAAAATCTACTCCGCTGTGTACAGATTAAGTGGCTGGAAAGAAAAATGTTTTGAGAAATGAGTGGATTGATAACATGTTATGAAGAGAGGAATATACAATTTAAAAATGAAAAAAGCATTGAACAGAGAAAGAAAGGTCAAAAAAAATCAGTTTTGCATACACAAACTAAAGGTAGAAAAGAGAAGATAAAACAATCAAAAAAAACCCCTGAACTGTTATGGAATCATCAGTCTCATAAGACTCAATGCCATAACTGTTTACTGGTTTATTGTAGAAAGTATCTTGCAAATTGCTGGTCTGGCTTGTGCTTTGAAGCATACCAAAGCTAGAGCATGAAACATAAAAAAAAAGTTGTATGCATGATTTTAATTTATATTCTCTTTTGGAAAGAGCAAACAAGTCTTCCTTCTAATTTTCCATTTCTTGCTGAATTATTTAATTAAATGTTCAATGTTGTTGGAGAAAACACAAGAGAATTCCACTCTCAAAATAACACTTTTGCATTTTGTTACATTAAATGTATTAAATCTATTAAGAATGCACTAATCTACAACTGGAATATTTTTGATGTATTTATGCAATTAATGTCAAAACAGTTTCTCACATTGCAACTCAAAAGCATGTTTGGAAAATGAAATTAGGCATAGTTAAGCCCTGCACCTTCCACAGACAGCCAGATCTCTTGCACGCAGTGAACTTTTTCCACAGGAGAAATTTTATTAATTTTTTTTAATTTCTCCTCTTCCTTCAATTCACAGAATGTAAACACATCAGTAAAGTGGGGTTATAACACTGGCCAATTCTATGCTAGAGAATTTTTAACAAATCATTGACATTAGTTTAGTCTGAAGAAGAGGATGCTGAGGGGAGACCTCATCGCCCTCTACAACTACCTGAAAGGAGGTTGCAGAGAGCTGGGGATGAGCCTCTTTAACCAAGTAACAAGTGATAGAACAAGAGGGAATGGCCTCAAGTTGTGCCAGGGAAGGTTTAGACTGGATATTAGGAAGTATTTCTTTCCAGAAGGGGTTGTTAGGTGTTGGAATGAGCTGCCCAGGGAGGTGGTGGAGTCCCCATCCCTGGAGTTGTTTAAGAGTTGGGTTGACATAGTGCTGAGGGATATGGTGTAGTTGGGAACTGTCAGTGTTAGGTTAATGGTTGGACTAGGTGATCTTCAGGTCTTTTCCAACCTAGATGATTCTGTGATTCTGTGATTTTAGTTTTTAAATGGAGAGACTGGTCTCATTAAAACTAAGGTTGTATGAACAAAACACAAACAATGGAATGGCTTAGGTTTGTTGTAACTCTAGCTGCAATCTACTGACTGACTCTTTCAACTCCTTCCTTCAGAGAACAGAAGGGGGAAGGCAGGACAAGATCTGGTGGTCCCTAATGTGGTAAGTGCCTTGTCAATCAAAATCAGCAGTGTTTGGTCTTCAGCGTAAAACAGAAGGATGAGCTAGAAGACCATTACCATCATGAAGTGTATACCTTGCTATCCCCTGACCAGCACAATTACTTGTAGGACCAGATGTATCAAGGAGCAATCAGGTATGAAATGATTAAGGGTGATTCTGTCCCATCATTAACAGCAGCCCATGCAGTACATGCACTCAAGCAACATACTGTTGCAACAAAATAATTGCATTCCCTTTCCCCTCATTTCTAAAGACAAACCCTAGGTCTTGCAAAACGACTAAAAGTACCAAAGCTTGTGCTCCAAATGTCTCTTCTGATACACTCTTTCTAAACCAGCTAAACTAAAACAGTTTAGGTAGGAATTTAGAGTATCCTCATCTCTGAACTTTTTAGACAATCTTGTAATTTGTCCCATAAAAACAAAAATCCTGCAATGTTCTTCAAGTGCCACAGATCAGCAATAAAGCTCCATGTGGGTATAGCCTATCTGGACACCAGAAGTTAGCTAATCAGAGTTAAGAACCAAAAACCTCTTAAAAACTAATGAGTTTACCTCATAATATTGGAGGCATCTTCAGCATCTGGGTCAGCGCAGTATTTATTGGCAAGGATTAGGCACGCATCAGCTGACTCTATCTGAGACACCAAAGAAAAAGCAAACATAAATAGCACCGTCTCTTTCCAGCTCTTCTTTCAACATAAAGCATTAGGGAATCTAACACTGCCATCATGAGTGTGAACGTCAGTTCTTAGTTCTGCTAATGCTACATGGAGTTAGTGTGAGTTATGTGAGTGATTATAACAGCTCTCATATATACCAAGCAATTTCTTGAAACTTGCTTATGATGCTCAGACCAAGTCAGTAGTTCGATTATTGACTCTTACATTGTATCAGCTCAGGCACAAAGGTGTTAATGGACATATCTTTTGCAACCAGATACTGAAATTTAGACTCATAAATCCATAGGAAGTTCCTGTTACATCAGTACAGTGCTCCCGCAAGTCCTGCAGCTTTGTTTGGGAATTTAAATACTTTCCTATTAGAGACAGGAAAAGGTGGCTGAACTGGTGATTTAGAATCTGAGCATGTTTTAGAAAGCACCAGAAGGAGAATGATCTGTTCACAGGACCTCTGTGTTCACACAATCCTTAGCTCTATTTAACTCAAAGTGGATGACAAAAGTATTTTTCAGTGTATACAACAATACGCCAACACAAAGAAGGGTGGAATAGAGAATACAAAATACCAACACACAATTTTATAGTCATAATTAGAATTTGTTCTAATGAACTGAAGCAGCGTGTATTGGGTTACAAAAGGTTAACCTAGTTCTGCAACCAAAATGGACAAAAGACATGATTAGTACTTCAGAAAGTGTTAACATTGTACTAAAATATTATTGGCTTAAGTAGCCAGTTTAGATTCCATTTAAAAAAAAGAAAAGAAAAACATGAAAGAGTTAATGCTGTATCTGACAGCTTGCCATCTTTTTTTTTTCCATTTAAGCATCATGCTTTGCTTTAAGAGTACAAAATAATTTACCATAGAGAATTCTAGACAATAAAGTCACCTCATTTTAGCTACCAAAGATCTTAAGATTAAGATCTTAAGTATTATTTTTTCTAGGATTCTAGACAATAGAAAAAGTGTTTTACACATGAAAAATAGTTCTGATGAAGGTAAACCAATAGAATTTTAAGCAATAAGACAATGTTCTATTATATCAAACTAATGTAAAATGGACTCTTGAACTAAGCCCCAGTGAAAAATTCATAGAGAGTTCAATGGAATGGCAGACAATGTATCTTAAGTCACAGAGTTACTGTAGCTTTGAAGATCTAAAGATACAAGGAAAACAAGGTTTATAAGATTAGATATTATAATTTCTTAGGCAAGATAATAGAGATGGAAAAACAATCTTTTGGGGTTACATGAAGGAGAGCTTTACAATTTTTTTCCAAATAATGCAATTAGTAATTTTTAAAAAGTCAATTAGCAGGAGAACAGAACAACAGAGGTGTTACCTTCACTCTCGCCAGGTCATGGGGATTAAGGACTGAACCCTGATAAAATTCCACCTGAGTGAAGTGTCGTTTAAAAAGAGCTTCCAGCTCAAGGTTAGGGGAGATACTGCATTGGGAAGAAGAAGAAAACACAAGTACAAATGAGAATTCAGTTTCCATAACTGCCCCATTTCCTTAATTTATAAACCAACCCATTTATTTATTTTAGGTATTCAGACTTCTGCTGATGCTTTTCCTGTGGTGTGGAAACAGTGTGCAGTTATATAATGCAGCACCAACCTTGTAAATACTTTTTCTGATGTCACTCATTAAAACAGAAGGCATTTAATAGCTAAAGAGTAAGTGCATGAGATATTTGTCATGCCAGATGGTAAATCTAGTAAGAAAACAGATACATGCAAATATTTGTCTGTGAAGGTACAGAAGAAAGCAGGCACAAACAAGTAGCCAGGTCTAAACTCCTACATGTGTGTATGTAGTTTCCTGATTCCTATCACCGTGCATTTTCACTGGGGAACTCTGGATCTCCCACTTTCCGCTCACACTCAATTCTTATTATTACATAGAGAGAGAAAATAATCAAACAATGTCTAGTTCAATTTAAAAGGACCAGATAAAAAAAATTGCGCAGGTGCTGCTGATTCTTAGTTTTTCAGCTTCCTTTACTGAATCATCACAAATGATTCTTAAACTTTTCAATAATTTTCTTTGACAAGAATAAAAGTGCAGAACTTACTGCTAAATGCAAAAATATGACTCATTCATATCTTGCAACACTTGTAAACAGATGCCATTCCAGAGCAGAAAACACCTTTCATACTGTCTCTCTACCACACGGCTATTCCTAGCAGCTTCTCCCATAGGCATCCTATTTGATGTTGTATTACATGTAATGCAGAGTAATTACATATAATGTAAAACAGCAACTGCCTTAGGACACCTTTCCAAATCCACCACAAGAAAAATGCAAGAGACTATGTGTGTGTAGGTATGTATATATGGGTAGCAGAGCAGTACTAATTACCACCATGACAAGAATTTCTTTTCCTTTTTCACTATATCTGTAAAGTGATGTATCTCATTTATATTAAAACTAAACCTGCACCTACATTTTTCTTTTTATAAATATTTTGCAATATGAAATAAGCTTTTTTTCCTTATGAAATCAAAGGTGAAAATGTGTTTTCAGATAGCATAAGTTTATATGACATACAGTATTTTTCACTAATTTTACTGATTTTAACAATTTTGGTAGTTTCACAAGAAATATTTGCCACTAAAGAAAATTCTCACATCTATTTATTAGTATTTCAATATTTTTTATTTCATAATTCCATTTCCACTTCAAGTATGGGTTTAGTAATCTACCTCACAATCGACATGACTGGGTCTGAAGTGTGCTTGAAACACCTATACTTAGCAATGGATTATAAAAAATTACAGAAAACAACTCTTTTTTCAAAATACATTGTTAATAAAAGTATTTGCAAACATTAATTTTAAGGTTAGTTTAATCTTGAAAGATCCTCTGTCTTCCCAAAAAAAGACACGTCTTAATTTAATGAGTTTTTGTAACAGATGATAAGACTAATCTTGAAAGATTACTCACTTATGCAGAAAGACGATTTCTACGTTGACATCATCCCTATCCTTGTGCAGGAAGTCCTTCAGGAAGTTGGACACACTTTCAAGTGTTATGTGACCACAGACAACTATGTGCCTGTTACAGAAAAATCAGAGTTAATCTTGCAAAGCAAGCAAGAGAGCAGAGAAGGAAATGATAATTTATTAGCCAAAAAAGAGTATTAGTCTCTTCTTGATGTTCCTCTAGATCCTATTTCATGAAGTCAGAGAAGGAAAACATCAGTTCCAAAAGATGCTTTGCAACTGCAAATACATACACACTCTCACCTGCAAAGACTATTATTAATAAACCATCTGGTCAAGTTGTATTAGACATTTAACAGTAAGTGTCATCATTTATATATATGTTTATACACTGTATTAACCAGTCCCCTTCAAAGTCATATTTATTTTATACATCTTTCTCCACATCTTCACCTCCTCTACTGAGATTTACTGCTTAAATTTTTGGTTTATGACATAATGAGACAGCAAATCTCCCTAAAACAATTCACTATTTTTCCATAGTTGAAAGCAAACACTTATGCCAATAAAGGCAGTGCAAAGCTTGCCAATTTTAGGCCATAAGCAGTAAAAAAGAAATCTTTTTCCTACCAGAACTCCTACAAGGAGAGTACTTTACAATAAGAAATCATTTGTTGCACCATTGCAACAGATGGCTTAGAAAATCAAAGTTTGCACAGACTGTAATGTCACAAACATTTCTACTGCTCCACATTTCCATTACTAGATGTATCTGACCAAGATGGAAGTATAACATACTACGCACACATTCTTGAATTCTACAGCTTAAATTCTGAGATGCTGAATGAGAGGAAAATGCACTCTTACTGACTTAAGGGATCTTTGCTCCTTTATTATTGTAAAGCAAAGTCCAAAAATTTGTGATTAGACTATCCTCCACTGTTTCACAATTTCCCTCATGGAATAAACTCAACCCCAGCTTCCATTACTGTCACGGGTTTAAGACAGATGGTGATTTTGATATGCCTATTGCTAACACTTCCAATAGCCACACTGCTCACAGTAGTCAGGAAGAGGGACAAGGTGGTATAGATACAATTCCTGAATTAACAGAAAGTCAACTTCATTACAGTCATAGAGTCTATGCACAAACGCTACAAACACACAATTCCACAAACTTATTTGGCACTTCAACTGCCAAATGTGAAGTAATTTCAAGGGTAAGAGGTAGACCACCCAGGTCTCACCTACTTATAATTGTTCTGTGGAAAACTCAGCAATGCAGAAACGTCATTGGCTGGAAACAATAAATAATAGGTGGCACCAATGATTACTTATGTAGTGGGTTATAATAGAAGTCTGTTCTTGCTTCATAATTTGATGCCTGATAAAATGTGTGAAAAGCATGTAGAACTCATTGGAAAAGGGATAAATATGCAGAACAAAGAATAAATCAGTAGTATGCATCATGAACTGAACAATATCACCATCATGTACTGTTACTTTTGCAGTGGTTCAGATGGTGACTAGAAAAGCAAAACACATTAAACTGTTATACCAGTCCAGTACAACTTATGATATTGTTCTACTAGTACCACTTTTATAAATAGCATAACACAGAGTTCTAAAGCTTTATTTAGAAATATGATAAACTCAAACACTCCTTCTGCATAAGTTTAGTGAAGTGACAGCACCAGGACTCAGATGTAATTTTAAAAACAGCAGTAGTCAAAATCTTCAATGGTTTCATTCTTTTTAACAGGCAAGGAATATATGGTTATATGAGACTCAGATCATGCTGGGTTATATTTAAACATAGGACTCAATACTACGAACTTTTATTGCTAAACTAGCTACCCAGAGTGTCCTCTTTGGCTTCAGTAATATTTTGCTCAATTTTAACCTAAGTTTTTGGTGCAGTAAGTGTACAGAGCACCGAGTTCTCAGATTTTAAATGCTTAAAAACACAAAAATCCCTTCGTTAAAGCTTTCCTGTTTTATAAGGTGGTAAACACAATGTCAGAAAAAAAGACATAAAATATATTAGCTCATCCTTTTTTTGGCGCAAGGGGTCCTTAAGAGGCTTCCTCTGAGACCTCTGCAGCTTGGCAGAGTTTGCAGGAGACTCTATACAGGATAAAACGATGCCTGTATTCCCCTCTTCAGAAGCACTCTTCTTCAGTTTCCCTAGTGGTCAATTGCCTGAGCTGCCAGCACTGTGCGTGCATGTGTTATTGCGCTCTGTTAGGTCAGGATAATAACCTTCAACACAGAAGGGTAAAATATGATTTCAAGAGCTAAGATTCACCCCCCACCAAATGGATGCATCTCCATCCAATATATCAATGTAAATGGAAGACCCCAAGAAAGTTCAGATTCTGAAGAGATGTTTAAAAACTTAGTGGTTTACTAGATCTAATTCTGAACAGACTGTTTGATACACCATGTTACACTAACATACTGGAAAGTTCTAGCTGTCTAGTGGTATTTAGAACCTTTTTCCTGACTGTAAACCCATCTAGCATCAAAAACCGCAAAGGCCCAAGAAAATGATAAATAGCAGCTAAAAATATTCATTTGTATTCCTTATGCTGTCTGTACACATTTGCTAAGACGACTAATTTTAAACTATGGGTATTATTTTCTTCAAATGTTTCCAACTATTTCTAATTAAGAAATTGAACTTTCCATTTGCATAGTTGATGCATTATTTTTAATAACAGAAATAATTTCTTCTTGTAGGCAACTGCTTTGTACAGATCCTATGCTGTTAGCTTTAGCAGGGTCTCTTCCTGAATGCTCTTGTGCTACACTGCATTCTTGCGCAGAAAATTTACTTCCTTCCTGAGAGATTTTACTTCATGTTGTTTCTCTTCTGACATTAATTAGAGTCCACATTTTAAAAATATGAGTAAACTGAAGAGAAAACCTACAAGCCAGATAGAGTGTGCAACCTAAATTACTCTACTGCAGAAGAAATTTTCATTGGATCATAAGATTACAAGTTAATTCAGGTTGGAAGAGACCTCCAGAGGTTATCTATTCCAAAAACCTCCCACCAAAAGCAGATGCATTTGGTACAATAATACAATCCTGTTATGGTTCTCATTCAGTAGGGTTTCACAGCAATCTGCTCCAGTGAAAATAAAATATTTAGCTGTCAAATTCTCTTGCATCTGAACATCAGGACTGACTTTTTCGGAAGTGCCAGAAGGCATCTGCACCATGATTTCATTTTAACTCTGATTTGGGGCTGGACATGATCTATTCTTTTCTTCTTTGCTGTTCTTACATAGTGCAAGAGTGACCTGAGCAGTGATTGCAACAAAAACTCCTACTTTTCAAACAATGTTTTCTGATGAGATACTTGCATTAATTTTTGGTTGAAAACTCCCCATAAAAAATCTCTTTTTAAAATAAATTATATTTTTGGCTTAGAAGTAGAAGAAATTGAAAACTTGCCCAGAGAGCGTTATTAGGTACATTATTTAAGAAAATTTAGAAAGCTTATATTGTTCCAATCAGTCCTGTATACGATTTGAAGATTTGTAACTTCCTTTGCCTGTTCCATTCCCTTTCCATGTACCAGACATTTTTTTCCATGCACCAAGTTTAAGCAAAGCAAACATACTGGGTATCTTTTGCTTTGAGCTAGTTAGTTGGTAGGAAAACATTGTATTAATAATTTGGGGTCAACAGAAATGTCCAACTTTTTTGTTTATGAAAAACCTCAAAACTATTACAGTATTCAGCTAAATTATTATGATTTCCTTTTTTTTTTTGTTTTTCATTCTTTAAAAACAAAATTTAGAAATTCCCTTACAATACTAAATACTAAAAAACCACAATTCAGGAATTTAGATATTTTTATTGTTGATAAGTATGCACGTTTCTGTTAAGTAATAGTTGTCATTGGTATCATGTATGAAAGGCGAAACTGGTTTAATATACCAATGGGAATCCATATTACACGATTGTGATGCTTGAAAAAGCATCCCTTTTACAGGGAAACAAAAGCTACCAGGAGCTGTATTCTATCAACCAATAAAGCCACGCTAATCCAGTCTCTCCTATATGTACTTAGCATTCTCAAAATTAATTACTGTGAGAAATATGAAAAATTAGTACAGTTCTACACAGTTGATTTCAACTGTGATTCTACACAGTTGAAATTCTCTACAGTACCTAATTTTTTTCCACTCAAGTATTGATATAATGACACATTTGCTAAAAATACAATAGCTTCTTATAAAGTAAACAAAAATGGTGATAAAAGGTCCACAGCTACCATGGATACAAACAGTTTCAGGAAGAAAAAAATGAAATAAGTAAAAGCTAAAACATCCAGAATTCTGACATGAGATAATTGAGAACATACACTTAATCCATGTAAATAGCACTGTAAATGAAAACAGATCCACTGTGAATAGGATCCTTCAAAAAGGATCTTTCCATAGTTCTTCGTTCAGAGGACACAATACAAAAGGCAAATCTTTTGCCTGTTTATTTTGAAAGAAATCATATCCATTTTATTGGAACAAATATAAAGAACTTGAAAAAACTCACTCTAACTAATCTGTCATAATAAATCAAAGACAGTAAATACAAAATTCTGTTTAGCATTCAGTTGAATACATGGTATTCACTAGTCAAGTAACTAAATGAAGTGTGGCACATATTGATCTAGATGACTCTATAAAACTATAATATTTATATCAAATACATATGCTCAAATGTCTTTATGGCCTTTCTGCTTAGTGTTCTGATCATGCCTTAATCTACCAACCATCTAAATTCTTTCTTTGTATACCAGTAGCAAGCTGCTATGGTTGAAGTAAACAGGTTCTTGTAAAGTCTAACTGGTTTTCCTCAACAAAGTATGGGTCTCAGTCACTTTTTCTTGTTAAGAAAAGTCAATAAATGCCAAGAGAGACTGTAGGTATGGTCTTCTTGTTTATCTATTAGTGGTATGCATTCTTTAAATATTCCACTTTACAATATGTTTCTAGATGCTCGTGCTTTTCATAATTTACTTAACATCATTCCAGTCTCTACTAATTTGGTTCAATTAAATCAAAGCTTTATGCATGTGCTTATATGTCTCTCTTATTCAGTTAAACA
The DNA here is from genome assembly GCF_047716275.1 of Strix uralensis. Classification (NCBI taxonomy): domain Eukaryota; kingdom Metazoa; phylum Chordata; class Aves; order Strigiformes; family Strigidae; genus Strix; species Strix uralensis. The sequence continues at coordinate 16,828,708 of NC_133978.1, read as the reverse complement.
CATGCCTTATTTTAATATAAACTCCTCTCTCAGATAAATAGAGTAATAGGTGCTGTACAGTCATGATTTCATGTTTTTCTCTTTTTTTCACAGAAAACTTGAATCCAAGGATGGTCCTCTAAGGACCACTTATTTAACCAATGCATATAGTGAGCCAGAACAATGTTATAGTATTTTAAGCATTAAAAAAACTTGCCTATGTATTGCATATATGACAAAAGCAAAGACTGAGAACGATTTATCTATAACAGACCCTTCTGGACTGAAAGAAGGCACACCTGGTTGGTTTTTAAAAAATAATTCTAGCCGGTATGAAACTAAAAAGTGTTACTCCCAAACTTTTCTTTTTGCATTAGTCATTTATATCTGTGAAGATATGAAAATACTCTGAAAATCAAGACAAGATACAAAAATACTCTGAAATCAAGACGTGATATTGTTTTAAAAATTCACCTGTAAGCTATTTTCTCACTCTGATTCTCAAATCAGGCTGTAGAAATCTAGTACAAGGCAACAAGTCAAAGATACTCAAGGATATAGCAAACTGTCTGTATGTAACATCCCAGCAACTTTATTTTAACATTTGTTCTCCTGTTTGTTAGAAAGCAGATTTTCATTATTCTCTTTACTCCTGGAGGATTAAAAATTTCAAAAGTGTTGAAGTTAGAGAAGCCAAAAGCACTGACTTTCAAATATGTATCAACATTAAGTGTATGAAAGAATTTGACTATACTGTGAATAGCGATGGGATTGCAGTATGTGAGAACATGTCTGAGGTACCAACTTCTTTAAATTGGACCTGATAGCTTCAGCTGCCAACTATTTAGGAACCAGAGTGAACTTATGCAGCCTGTACTGAAGCTGTTGTGATTAATTCTGACAGAAACTATCTATTCTTTCCAACGGGTTCCACCCTCTTTGGAATCTCTTTTATATTGTGAGTAAAGAAAAAGAGTTAGTTAATAGCAGAAAATGCTCAAAGAGCTACATTGTATATGGTATACAGTACAGATAAACGGAACGGCACTGGATCATAGATCAGATGGACATAAATGGGAAATTATTAATGTCAGGCATTTGAAAGTTACCACTGATGCGGGTATTAATTTACTTTGTGACAAATATAAGTATGTAAAATTAGGAATCAAGAAGGAATCATTTAAAATTCTTTTAAACATAAAATTGGTAGTGTGTGACAAACAATCACACACAAGACCCTAATTAGTTGTGAATTATCACAGCTATGGAACTACAACAAGTGCATTGACACAAATCCAGGTTTCAGTCTTGCTCAGTGAATATTGGTGGTGTGTCACTGGCAATCTTTAAATATTAGAAATTGTCTCTGAAGCGCATGGAAATAGTACAGAAGAATTCATTTACACAGGTCCGGAAATATTCTATGCCCACCTAAATGAGATTTCTACTAGAGAACAGGCGATAGAGTGCTTTTTGGATACTTTAATCCTGGATGAATAGCACACTCCTTTGTTTAAACTGCATATTAGAGCTCACATCTAAGTCTGTTAGCAATAGCATGCTATTGTAAGTGATTCACTGTAAGCTGCTTTGTTTATTTCAACTTCCTTGTTCAGTTACAGCTAAATGAGTTTATTTTACATTTTTATGATCTAAAGAATTGGGCAATGCTTGTCTATAAAGCAAGTTAAGAAATAAAAGTTAATATTCTTTGCTTGATGCATACCTCTGAAGCTGCAATAATAAGAAGAAAGCACAGTGATTTCTTTCTTCCATGGTCTGGATTAGTTAAGAGGCTTCCACTGTAGCTTAAAGTAAAGGATGAATATTCATCCTTTCATTCAGTCTTGATGGTAATATTCTCTAGAGTATTTCTGCTTTCATAAAAAATACCACAACATTTAAACACAACACGGCTATATCACCATAAGAAATAAGTGAATAATTTAGTATAAATAGAAGTAAAAACTGTTAAATGTATGGCATGCATAAGGAGTCCATACTAGAAAGCTTACAATAAAATGCAGGAGTAAACCACATCTCCAGCATTAGCATCTCAGTTGCAAACAGACCTTAACCTACTGTTCTAATCCCTCCAAACCCTGGGCTTCCTTCTTGTAATAATTTGTGAAGCAGATATCACACATACAAGACACCCTGTTATTACTTTTGAAATCAATTGAAAATATCTTCCCTTAAATAAATTGCTTCCTATGTTCCCACCATTACTCATGTTTAAATTGCCTTATGCATTTTTTAAATGCTCAATGAGTCAAAAAATAATTAAGTCCTTTGTAAGCAATGCAGGAGTCAGCAAAAGCTTTAAGATTTTTGAGCATTTCGTTCATGATCAGAGCCAATGTAATTCTTTCTGTAGAAATCATCCCAAAATGTCATGACTAATTTTCTGCAACAGAATCTGAGTGAAAACAAAAAGTCGTAATTCATGAAAACTTGCTGATCAATTCACCACTTCTGCCATCTCACATTGCACTCCCTGGAATGTCCACACTTAAAGTCATGGCCTATATATTTTGCAGAATATGGTAGATCAGCAGATGTATAAACCAGATTCAGTCCTTCTTGGGTCAAAATTTGGACAGCAACAAATGCTATTTTGATGCCAACCCAAATTTTTTTTTAAAGTTTAGGCAGATAGAAGGAAAAGTTGAAATTTTAAAAGTTTTAATTAGAAATATAATATTAGTGCTGTTATTGTAGGAATGGAATGCGATTTGAGACCTAGAACACACATTTTTTAAAGTTGTAATACTGTTATATGTCACTTCCCACATTTCCTTTCTTGCTTTCACAAGAATGGATATAGTTTAATAAGCATGCAAAACTGGAAAAAAAAAAGTTTGTCCTATTAGTTCTATCTATCAGTCTACTTAACACTCATCAGATTTTCTTTATCACTAAGGGAGACTTCATTTGAAACAGTGGGCTTAGAAGAATGGCTAGCAGATGGGAAATAGAGACACCCCTGGGGATCATAATGCAATCCATGTCACATTCTCTTATTACATTCTCATCCCACTGGAAAATAATATCTTACATATTGTATCAAATTATTTAATAGAATAATCTAATATCACTTTCTTTGGAGTTATGCCTCTCATTACTGCAGCAAATGAGTCTTTGCCAAAGTATTTGGATAAGCCTTAATTTTTTTTTCCTAATTTTTAATCAAATTCAAATGTCTAATGAGTCCAAGATGGCCTGTCAACTTAAATTATCTGTTTGTCTTTCTGTTTACCATATCTATCTGTCTACAGTTATTATTTTTCTCTGTGAAGTTTAGTTATTGAATCCCATGTTTCCTTCTGGAAGGAATCTCTAACAGATGATTATTCCTGTTGATATGTTGATGATTTGCTAATTTATGGCTTGTAAATTTAAGAAATCTGAAGAAATCTCTGGGAAGCAGAGCATATCATGAGAGAAGAGAAACAAGACATTTTAAGAGCTTATACAGTAAAGAACTGTGATTTCATTAAAATACAAGTTTTAATCTTATGTATTAACTACAGCAATGCCTCTGGATCATTTTTTTTAAATCTTTTGAAAATTTAACAAACTTTATAAAAATATTTATTATTGGGACAAGATAAGCAGTTTATATATACACATACATGTATATAGAATAATAATGATCCCTCTCTGCCAATATCTTATTCATGTGAAGCTGTATTCTACTTGCTGCTCTCAAAGAATTTCCGTTGGATTTGACAGCAGTTTTGCATGAAAAGGACAAAAAGAATTTAGTCCATGGAATTAAAAGTCAGTAATTCAATTTAAAGACTGAAAAAAATCATTAAGTTATCCAGTCTCTCTTTTGGTCCATCAGTTTACAAATGTTCTTTCCATCTGTTTTCTAGACCTCTGTGCAGGCTGTTTTACAATGTCTTCAACTAGAAAATATTTCACAGAGTTAAAATCCAGTCTGATCATATGAACACAGAAACAAAACAACTGAATAAGAACAATTTTGATTCTCAAGTAAATTAGTAAATGCAGAATAAGAGGTTAATTATGAATTAGTAGAGGTAAAACAAATCTGGGTCTTTACCCAAATCTCAGACCAGACCTGAGTAATATGAACTTTATGAATAAATAAATAAACAAACCTTGATTTTTTTTTTTTTTTCTTAGAAGAAATAACACAGATGATCTTGTAAATCCTATTTTGGCTATGTGTAAGTTCCAAATACCAAAAGAAGGGTGCAACAGCAAAATTCTACTTATCCAAACCCAAAAATTTATTGAAGCCTCTGTCTCACAAGACTTAAAGCCTGAATTTTATAGTTAAGAGATTAGTTGAAGCACTTCAGAAAATCATCCAAAGCGAAAGTGATCATTGTCTCTTCCAGCCTTCTGGAGGTACGCACACATAAACTAACCTGTAGGCTTATTGCTACATTCTAAAAACAATAGTCTATCAGCTATAGTGATAGAGTGGCAGACACCTTTTCATCCTTCTGTGGCACTTCACTTCAAAAATATCACTTTAAAATGATCCCTTGAATACTAACTTCTAAGTTCTAAAGGTAGGTTACAGAAAGAGCCTAAGCAGAGTAAGTCAGATTGAAAGCCTTAAGAAGAAAAGAGCTAAATACTGATAGGGTGTAGGAAACCAGCTGCTGGTCCCAAAATTATTAAGAAAGATGGCTAAGTGGAAATATCTTTAACACTCAAGTTATATGCCATTTTAGTTTGTAAATGATGAAAAAATGTCAATCAAACAAAAAAGCATAAAAATTCCCCTGTTTATATATATAAAACTATGTATTATTTTCTAAAGTCTAATCTACAGACTTTTTATAAGACTGTAATAAAAGGTCAGATTTTTTTCCTTCTCCACCCATCTAGCTTTTATCTTCAGTTACACCTAGCTTTATCTCCAGCATTTGTATCCAGTATTTTGTTATTACAAACTACTTTATATGTTCAGAACAATACTAGTTTGTCACTAATTTTCTTTATGAAATTATCTTAATATAATTTCTTTTTAGTATATGCTTTTGTTAGTTATTTCTTGGTGATCTAGTAAGTTTCACAATGTTTTAGTGAGATATGTCCTATATAATATTGCAGATGGTTTTCAGTGTGATAACATAATGCTTGGTGAGGAAGCAATTAATAAGAGTTAATCTTCATTACAAATTTGTCTACTTTGCATTTCAAAACCATTTCTCATCTTCAGAAAGCATAAACTTGACTCGGTTAAGTCTCACAAAAACTCTGTCAGGTAGTTAATAGTTTATTAATAATAAAAATACACCAACTGTTCTACAGAGAAAGTAAGTTGTGTTGCTACCTACTTCTACAGAAATCAGCAGAACATTAGTTAATATGTAAAGAATATGATGTGCAATAACTGCTTTGCACAAAGTACTTCCCAAAAGTTAAAATCATGTACTACAGAAATAATCCAGGGAAATACACAGGGAGGAGAAACAGTAGTGACTGAATTGCTCATGTGAATGAATAGTAAAACTATGTAGGACTCAATGTGGAAAATACTGGAAGTCACACCACTGTTATGCTAAGATACCTCTTAGCAGTTTTAGAAAATAATGTTTTTTTACAGTTCTGATTGCTTCTCATGCCTGAATTTTATTTCGCAGTTACATCTTAGTTTTATATATATATACACACATTTATTTAATATCAACTAGCTTTTGTCTTTGTAACTACAGATTGGTTTTCTCTGTCTCATTTGTATTTAGTGGTGACTGTAGCAAGAAGCAATTGTTTGAGTATAACTAAACTAAGAAGGCCAGTTTTTCTTGTCTGCTGCCCATCTGATTCTGGTGTATCAGGGCACATAGTAAAAACATTACAGAGTCTTCTGATGAGCTGATCTGAAACACTAGAAAACAGCTGCTTAGCAGTAATCTCAGCACCTATAGAGCAGATCTCATTGCTTACAAATCTGAAATTCAAGACAAGGATTGTTACCTTTTTTGGCAACTTCTCATTTTTTTTTTGCACTAGGTTGTAATTGTGCTCAAGTCATTACCCTACTCATCATTAAATGTGTATGTTTGGTCTCGGTCACATTTTGTATAGATATATTGGGATGCATTTTGGTATCTATGCAACAGTGTGTACTGTCGTTTATTTAACAGATGAAACTTCAATCAAAGATGATAACAGAATTCCTGCTTTGTGTTCTAGGAGACCTTACAAGTCTCATTACAGAACTATTACAAAACAGAGATTATAAATTAAATTTAAAATTCCCCGTGGACTTTTGTAACAAAACTACCTAGTAAATTTAACCAGTGATAATTGCATACTGCCTACAAACTACTTCTGTTTTCAAACTCTGTATGTATGTGTTTCACCTAAGAGAGAAGTAAGATTCTTTATTCCTGCAAAATGATTCCTATATAGTTTATGAGCCCTTTGGGGACTTTATTGGCTGAAAAGCAAAATGAAATGTGAGATCAAACTTGCTGGTGTGTTGGTTGCTTATCTTCTTTAGTAAGTGGCGCTTGTAGAAATAATTTTTATGCATATATTCTAGATTCTTCAACAGTTACAATTCTATAGAAAGTCTCTCCTTAGTATTGATGTAGTGAAATCCTCAAAACATATGTAATCATGTTAATTTTAACTTCCCACCTAAATGTTTAATAATCATATAGAAGCATGTTATTCCACAGACATAGTTCATGAGGCAACATGTATAAACACATATATAAATGCTACAACATGGATTCCATGTATTTATCTATTTTGGAGAAAGCTAAAAAGTATACACATTTGCTATTTTAAGAGTTGAAACTACCTCTTTCAACAAAATATGGCTGCTTTCATTTTGTACATGTATTTAATTTTATCTGGAAACTTTCTGACGTTAGGAATAGAACAACTGTAGTTTCTCATTATGTTTGCTGCCAGAATCTATGCTTGGTTGCTCAACCTAAGACCTTATATTGCTAATTACTACCACATGCCCATATCCCAAGCAAAGGAAAACTTATTGGTTCTGACAATCCATTCTCTCAACACTGAATTCCAAATGAAAACTTAAATTTTGGCTAAACATAACATTTCATCAATCTTGTTCTACTGACTGCAAAAGCAACATCAAACAAGGGGTGCTAATGGCTTTTTACTGTGCAGTTCCCAAGCTTAGATTCTCTGATGAAAGACCCACATGAGCAAAGGACATCTTTAAACTACTTAGTAATTAACAATTGAACCAGAAAACAATGCATAAAGTAAATTGAACACTTTGTATGCTGATGACAGAGCTGAGTTTCAAATGACAAGTTACATGGGCAGTAGAGATCAGCAGAGAAAGCACTGACAACAGAGTGAGCTAAAGACAAACAGATAGTGCATATAAATAAAGACAAAAAGAAAAGGTGAAAAATAAAATTAAGCATGCCCCAAAGCTAGCAGAAGCCTGTAATCTGGAGATGAGCTTTTCAGGATGTGGGGTTCTGACTGAAGATCAGGTACAAGTTTAGAGACATCTGAGCAATGCTGGGTACTAGTGACAATGTACAAGGGGAGAGACTAAACCTCTGTATGTAAAATAGTTTTTAACCATATTCCCCTCTGTTATAACTCTTTTGGAGCCTCAAAAACAGAGGTGTAAGTTCTGTGTTTGAAAAACTTCTCTCTGAGAAACCAAGTATGAATACAAATATGAAACTTAGTAGGCCTCTGTCACAAGGAAACATCTTGGGACATTAATGATACTGCTCAAGATAGAGAAATAAATTAAGATATTTCGTTTAATTAATGCCAATAAATTAAGGCATTTAGTGAATTATGCAAGTTTTCAACATTAACGGTAACAGTTAAAAAAAAACTTTGGATATTTGAGGTTATCTCAAAAAAATAAAGTATTGAAGTTTTCAATTGTGTCACCTAATTGCTTGAATATTATTGAACTTACAATAGTAAAAGCTATAACTAAAGAAAAAAAAATTGATTTCTCTACCCAGTGATGTAAAACAGTACTCCAGAATCAGCTCTCTGGGACATTTACAGTCTTTCTACTCTACAGAGAGGAGAAACAACTTGATAAAATCATAATCCACATTTACAAAATGATGCATGGGTGATGATTTGAAAGGAATAAAGAAAAAAACATATTTTCTTAAAGTAAGGAGAGGTACAATTAATTAGATGCATTGCTTGCAGTCCTTTATAGTATATGGAAGGGTTTCCATAAGACTAGGCTTTTAGGGCAAATATATCCCTACCAGTGAATGTCACAATGATATGTAATGAAACAAAAGATGGCAACACTAAAGGTGATATAGAAAAGAAACTACTATATCACCAAGTACATCTAGTGCATTAAAGGCTATATCCCAGCAGATCTGGATGCTGGGAATGCCAGGAAGAGTTGGTTTTAACTTGGTCAAGAAAACAAGCAGGCTTTCAACAGAAATGTAATGAGCTAATGTGGTCCAAGAGAATTTAACTTTTGCTAACAGATAACGTAAAAAAATAGTATTTTTTATGGACTTCTTTTTTTCCATACTATATTGATACTAAGCCTACTACTTCCTGCTCTTCAGATAGGTTCTATACACTGTGCCGAAGAGAATCACTTTAAAATCAATCCCTAGTCATAGCTCCTAAAATCATGACTGTTTGTGACATTTATATGAAGTCAGGAGCTGCATGAGATCTGAATCTGCTGTTTGAACAATGAGAAACAGCACTATCAGACTTATGACATAGTCTAATGGAATAACCCAATCAACATAAATCTCATGTTTGGCACCCCAGTAAACCCGAGTTTTCTAAAGAACTAAGTTGTTTGAAAATCACATGAATTGTCATTGCCACTTAGTTAAAAGATGACCACGTGATAATCTGATGCCCAAAACTTTGAACTGTCAAGTCAACCTTGTTCTAGAAGCTAACTGCATATGCAATAGCAGCATTTCTTTATAAGATATGTCAGTGTAGTCTTAGTGGTATCCCGGTTCTCTTGAAGTAGGCAAAAAATGTTGTGACTTGTACCATAGCATAGCCCAGGTCTCTAATTATAGTGTGACAACTCTCCAGTGGTAACATCTGATGTCAAAGAACACAGCCTTATAAGCTGTGAGCCAGCTGTTACCACCTTCAGGGGCTCTTTAAAGTCACACAACCACACCTGGTCTTTTTTGACTTACTTTCTGCCTCGGGTTGAGTTAAAAGTCCCGCCGTATTTCTTCCGATTAAGGATGAGAGCAGCAATTTCTGGCACGTAGCGAGCAAACATTGCCTACATGCATGAAACAAAAACACAAAAAAAAAAAGAAAATGGCATGCAGAGAGTGTTCTACTGCAGCAGAGGCAGCAGAGCCTCTTGGGATACTTACTTTCTTCCACTAACCGCACTATAGGAACCACCATATTTCTTGCGGTTTCCTATTAACTCTATGATTTCAGGGACGTAGCTGGCAAACATGGCCTAAGAAGAAGATAGGAGACAGAAGAAAAGACTAAAAAGAGAGGCCAAAGAAGGGGGAATGATGAATCTTTTCAGAAGATATATATCTTTAAGATCTGAAAATGCAAAAGAATTAGATCTATGAAGTTGTTTAAAAAGAGAATTTAAAAAATGTAAAAGTTCTTATCAAAGAAAACAAGAGGGGTCAATGTAAAAGTTGGTCTTGGAGAAGGTGCACACCTTATAAATTAAGAAAATGATCAAAAGAGGAAAAATAGGCATACAAAACAAAACAAGAACAAAATTAACTCAAACTGGTATCTAATAATAAAATACAGTTTTATGTCTAATTCTTCCTGAAGAGGGGAGGGGAAAAGACCTATGCAAGCTCCACTGCAAAAAACAAAACCAAGTATTATCATTCTGTTACATTTCTACTTTAAAAGAGAGAGTTTTTCCACCCCATTATTAGGATTCAAAAGACAAACCCAAGATGGAATCAGGGGTTATTCCTCTGTCAAGAAACAAAAAGGTCACCCCCCCGCCCCCCCCAAAAAATCTTTTCCAAAAGTTTGTTTTTAAAAGGACTGGAATAACATGTGATAGAAAAAAGGTTTTGAGGAGAAAATAAAAATTATTCTGCCATGTTTTGTCCAACAAACATCTTCCTTGTGGCTGGATACTTCGAAGAGCTACTGCCAGCTGACATGGTCTTTGCCTTCGTATGTCAATAAACATAGATGGGAATGCATATATTTATGGTGATATATATACTCATATATATGTATCTGTATGTCTCATATATGACATTGATAACATTAGTTATATACATATCACCTCTGTAAGATGTATGTATATGTGAAATCAATATATGAGAGTAAAGTAACAATACATATATATGTTTGTACACAATATATTGTGAGTCTTCCATAAAGCACTTACCTTGGACAGTGCAACTATTAAAATAAACCTTGCTGGTTTAGACAGTAACATTGCAACAGGTCCTATAATATCACTAACACTGATAAATAATAGAAAAGTTGACATGAAATGATTAGTAACTTTAGTGCTATGTACATACAGGACAAAGAACATGAGAATTTGTTGATAAAAAAGGATACTGGCTATGGCCATGTGATAAATTGTGAGTTAAAACTGTGCTACATGACATGAAAGGATGCTTGAAATTAAAGAGAATGTGGTTTGCCATCATCTGAATCAGGCAAGCTGCTCTTTAAGGCAGTCCAAAGCCACAGTGTTTGTTGGAATTCTGGGAAGGAACACAGAAGGGTGGGTAGGACTTCTGAAACCGCAAAGTGCCTTTAAGTATCAATAGCAGTCTCAAAAAAATGCACTACAGTCAGTCACTAAAAAGTAAAGGACTACAAATAACATTTTAAGTTGAAATATTAAGGCACTTCATGTATTCACATTCATTACTCATTTAAATGGATTAGAAAAATTCTGACTACTAAACTAATTTGACAAGCTTTGCCAAAATATTTATCTGTAGAAAAAAAATGGCGTGTATTAAAACATTTAAAAGTTTTATAATTAATTTTAATTCAGTAAACCAGGTATTATTATTTCTTTAATTACAGCATTGAGATATACAGGATCAAGTATTAAGGTAGCTATAATAATAATAATCATCATCATTATCATCATCATAATAAAAGAGTTTTTACCAATCCCCCAAGGATGAAAAAGACCATGAAAAGGCGACCAAGGGTTGTTTTTGCATAAACATCTCCATAGCCAACAGTGGACATTGTAACCATCAGTAAATAAACACATTCCCAATACGTTAGTGGTTGATTATTTTGGAAATTTTCCCATGGATCCCCTGAGTTCTCCACCTAAAATGTACAAGAAAACATATAATGAATTAATAGAGTTGTACTCTATTGATGTATCTGGGTGTGCTAGTGTGTATATATATAATTTGGCATATAATATAAACTCTGGATCCTTTTCTGTGATTTATTTTGAATATAGAACCTAACCCTGTCCCAATTATAGCATTTTGCCAGTATGCAGAGCCTTGCTGCTCATACTATTTATGGAAAGCATCTTTTCCATTCACCACTAAATAATATAACTTCTTATGGCAACTAGGTAAATTCATTTTATAGCAATTTATTCAGAACTTTTTCAGAGTGCATCTTACTTGTAATGCAATTATACTTCTTAATGTTTTTGTTTTAAAGCATTATGTAGCTATTAAAGGCATTATGACATGTTAAGTTCAGTGATATACTATTACTTTTCCAAGAAGTGGAACTGTATGTGGTTACTGTATGTGACAAAGTTATAAATTTATCAGTGGGAAAGGTGCATTCCCTCTAAAATTTGTTCCACAGTAAAAAGTCTGAAGTTTGAGGATTCCTACAGTAGTATAGAGAAATATATGCTGAAAAGTAAAAAGCCAACCAACCACACACAAAATCCAAGCCCTTAAAAACACCATTCCCTCCCTCCTGATGTAATTTTTTAAAGATTTTTTTTTTTTTTTGCTGTTGTTCAAAAATAGAAAAAGCTAATGTTTCTATGATAAAAATGTTATATTTGCTCAGAGGAGTGTAGAAATGTGGTCGTCCGTGAATGAGAAGTATATCATAAATTAAAACATCCAAAATTTCAGTGTATCTTTATAAGAGTGAAAATTAAATTACTATCTGGTATAACAAGAATATAAACATTCTGAATTTGATCTATATAGCTGGATGCAGCTCAAGGTAATTCAGGTGAAACCAATTAAATTGCTCTGGACTAACATCAATATCATTAAATTATAATATTAGTTCAAAACCATTCCTGAATAACTTATCACTACTAGCAGCTTGAAATTTTCCTGATTCTAAGCTGATCATAAAATGTAAAGAACAAACACTTAATCATATTTAATTATATTTCCCCAACAAATCAGTAAATGCTTAAAATGTTTAAAAGACACAATTGACATACACCTATCATATATGCATATTTACATTTATGAAATCATATGTACTTCTATACTATCTTATATTCTTCAGGTATTGTTAAGTGCAGAATAAAAATCTATTACAAAAATCTATGTTATCAGTGACTGAAAGCTACATCAAACAATTTGAAATTTAAAAACAAAAGAGAAGGAAATAATCTCTAAAAAATTGCTACCCGGAATGTTAGCAATCCCTTTACTTCTCGTGGAAATATAGAAGTGCTTTCTTCTGGCACAACCATTTATTTCCCAGGACCTCGGTGTCATTTCAGCTCTGCCAGCCCCTTTCATGAAGCACGCCGGGTAGTTATTTAGGAAACATTGCCACCTACTGGTAAATTTGTAATCAGTCAAGAAGTTGCATCAGTCTAAGTCTCATACTTTATTGCTAAGATTAATGACTTACTATTCAGAATTAGTTTTGAGTAGAGGCCTAAACCTTGTGAAACTGTGATGTCTTTTTTTTATTGTAATCTATAGATGTGTTAAGGGATTGTCCAGAGCAAGGCAATTTCAGGTAATAAAGTAGCTCACAGTGAAGATGATCCATGAGAAAAAGTCAATGAAGTATTTTCAAATATACTTACCAAATGTATGAACCCAGCTGCTGTCAGCCACGTGCTGATAAATATAGAGCACAGATTCACTAGCTTGATGGAATTACTGAAAGTAAAGAAAATGCAACAACAAATAGGAACTTAGACTGGAATTCAGCACACATTTTTAATATGTACCTGTATACAACTACACACTTTAGATTGAAAGAGTCTGATGATGATTTCTGAAGAGAAGCAGGGTCCCTAAAAAACTTAATCAAAAGCCTTTGTAAAGTATGTTTTATACTGTCTTTGCACAGTTCACATTTGCATAATTTAGATAGCTTGAAAGAAAAATTTCAATGCATTTCAGAGCAGAAAGACAAATGTGAACCTTAGCTACATCTGTACTCATAATCAAACAAATAGGAATAAATAATGCTTTTTCACAAATAATTTTATTGCCTCTCAGTACACTCACCTTCACATTTTTCATTGCTATACACCTCAGCAATTATTTACATGTAAATATTCTGGTACCCTGGGATAAATACATGCATATCCAATGAATTAAACTAAGCAATGCCAATTAACATTAGCCACTGAACACTGAATTTACACAAATTAACTGATATTTTTTGAATTATTTCATTTTTCATATGCTTCTTCTACACCATTGTGCTTTTGACCCCAGACCTGTGGAGGCTTTAAAAATTAACAGCAAGAGGATGTTTTTGTTGCATACTCACCACATATTAACACTTGCCAACAAATAGGGCAAGACTATTTTGCTACAGTTATAGCAAACAATTAATGAACTATTGCAGCCAATCTGTAAATATCATGCTGCTTTTGTGAACAAATTATGATTCCCAAATCAAATAACTTGGATATTTTACAGTTCCTGTGTGAAGTCCTAAGTAATTTTCACATTATTCTGCTTGCATGAACTCCTATGGATTTCTTTGTGGGAATTCATATGGAGCTACAGTATTTCATACTTCACATACACACTGTCTAAAAAACCAAAAACAAAACCCAAAAAAACCCAACAAAAAACAATTGAAACCTGCCAGTCAAGCTCTGCAAATTCTTTTTAGTCCCACTGAGTAGTATGTTCCCTATTGTAGCCAGAAGTGATTCTGAAGCAAGAACCTCACCCAGTTCAGCAGGAAAATACCATACTTAAAATTTTGTGGAAGAAATATAAGTAAATCTCACTCCCTCTCTTCTTTCCAAACAACTATGATTTCAAAACCTAAGAAAGATATTCAACAAATATACAAAGAACTCAAGTCCCTGTATTACTATGTCTAAATAATCTTACCTATTCACGGACCGGTATTGGAAATAGCTCTCCTTTGTTTTTGAAAACACTTCTAAAAAACAATGCCTCTGAAAAATCACACACATCCCTAAAGCAATACATTTTAAAAGAATAAAAATCGAGAAAAAAATCACTATCAGTGTTAGCAGTAGTGGTTTTACAGTAGAATTAACTAATATTTCTGTTTATAACTACTTTAAGGACAATAAAACGCATTATTTTCTAAACAAAGTTAAAAAATGAACCTGGAAAATCAGACCAGCTCCATTAAAAATATTTTTAAGAGTTATAGTTCATGAAGTGGGCATCTTCAGGTACTAGGAAAGAAATACAACTGGGTAATATGACAGATGCTGTAATGAATACTGTACTCAAAAATCAGATCATATACCAGCAGTTCTGTAATTAATTAGCATTCATCTACATCAACACATATTCCCTATTTCCCTCTTAAGGTATGGCTGATTAAGGTTCATAGTTTGTTCGTGATACAAACATTCAGTCAAAGCACAGGACCCTAACCAATAGGTTCCCTAGATTAAACAAAATCATAGAAATCATGCTGATGCAAAGCTCCATTATGAAAGGCTAAACATCATCTGTCACCTGAACTTAGAACAGGAGAGGCTCCTGATACAATGTGTCAGTTGATCCCCACATATTATTGTAATACAAGTAAATGACAGCAGCCATTAAGAATAACTATTTACATGACTTGATTGGTACATTTTATTTTTGCTGATTTATTAAACATTGTACCTTATCCCTCCTCTATTAACTACTCCCTGTGCTTCTGCCAGAATCTAAATATAGATGAAGGATTAGTCACAAACATTTTCCTCCTCTTTAAGCTCTTTCCAACATCTGTGCAAAATCCCTTACTGTGAGCCCTGCTAAGCCTCTGTAGTTTTGTTGAAAAATGTTAGAAAACAGTGAAGGAGAGAAAATTTCAGCTGAACACCACACAATTCCTTCTATTTCATAAAACACAGGAACAGAAAACATTGAGTTAAATACATTTAATTTCAAATTAGGAAAAAAATAGATCCTTGGCAGACCATCGTCTTTTATACACTGCTGTAAATTTTTGCTTTGCCTTATCTTTTCAAATATAATTAATAATTTTTCAGATATTCTAATAACTATCTAATACTCCCACACTAAGCTGCTAGTCTTCTCTCTGCCTTTATTTTTGTATTGTTTAGCTTCTTCCTCTGGATTCCAGTGCTTGGAGTGACCCTTCTGCCCATTGTGTAAATAATATATGCTCCTTTAATCATCCTATCTAATCTAATTCCAGGAGTAATTTCAATTTATAGGTTAAACTTTTTTCTCTACCGGGGAAAAGAGGAAAAGGACAGAATTTCTTTTCTAATCGCACCAAGTATAAAAAATACAGCAGTGCCATTTATACCCTATCAGTTTTTCATCTCGTCAGTAGTTACTTGTAATAACAAGTAATGCCAAGCACACTGAAATGCTTCTAGTCATATTAGTTTCATATTTTTTTCATATAAACACATATAGCCTCAAACAGGGAACACTTTTAACTTTTGCAGAATTTTCAAATAATAAAAAGTGTTAGGATTTTTTCCTATACTATCATTTCAGAGCTAGTAATGATATAATGAACTTGCTATCTCAGTTCAACAATTCAAGTTCTGTCATTAATCCTTGGTGTTTACGTTCACAAATTATGAAGTTGAAACTGTCATTAAAACCTTAAAAGTGCGTTGCAAGAAATGCTAGAATATCTTAACTCTAGAAGCTTTTTAACCATTCCTGAGCAAAACAACATTGCAGTAGCTGGTCAAAAGCATACAGTACAGTGTAAGAGTTTAAGGCAGTAACAGTTTAAGGCCACTGTACATAACTGAATCACTGCTTGAATTTAGGGAAGTAAATTTTATTTAATTAAAAATAAATTTATTGAGACTACTAGTTTAATTGCTTTAACTCTTGCAAAATTACTAGATTGTCCATTAAACACAAGTGTTCAGCACGCTGCTTTTTTTGGTTTTTTTTTTATAAAGATTAATAATGCAGAAATAGAAATTTTCAATTTAAAAGTATTTTGGTACTGTAACAGAAAAAGTGTACCCACCACATGAACCATAGTTCTTGCTTGTGGTACTTAACATGCTGAAAATATGAAAATTTCTCATTGAAGTTAGCACTAACAATAATAAATGAATTTTCTAATTTTTGCTTTGTAAAAGCTAAATTCATGTAAGACAATAAATAAAAACCAAGGCACTCACATGGTCAAATGTATGTCACTCCTAACTAAAAAACTTTCCTAAAATAAATGACATTCTGTTCACTTGTTTTAATTTGACTCATCCACATTTTACAAAATGGTGTTTTGTGAACATTGATAGTATTCCAAATTACTTAGTTCATTTCAGGTTATTAAGTAAGATAAAAAAGAGAGCTGACATGTCTTTCTATTGAAGAACTAGGAACAGGGAGAGACATAAAAAATTAGTTTGAGGCACTGACAGTTTTTAAATAAATGGTGTTAGCCATGAATTGCTGGGGATTCATCAGCTGAGTAAATTGAAACAGTCATATAAGGAAGCTCTGCTTCACAGCCTCTCTAATAATCAACATTTGAGGTTTACAGATATTTGGACATCTATATAAATAATCACAGAGATTAGGATATCTAAGAGTAAATTTTGCACCAGAGAAATGCTATTTAAATGAACAGGTCAATCTTGAAAAAGCCAATTCTGAATACACTGAATGTGATTAATGTAGCATCCCATCATTTATGGATCTGGAAGTTTACAAAGCCACTGATCCTGAAGGGGCCTTTAGCCCTTATCCAAAATCCTTTGAATTTATGGAGCTTCTCCACTGACTGCCATTTCTTTTGGTGAGGTTGTTCTGTGTGGTAAATGAAAACTCATCGTATATTCTCTGCTCCTGCACAAATTACTCTCCATTACCATTCTGGTAGTATTCTAAACTATTGGACTACATCTTCACTGCACATTCTTTGATGTCTTCATTTGACAAGAACAGGATTCCTTACACACACAGCTAAAGACAAGTAGCATGAGACTTTTAGCAAAGAGAAATGTTTCAAGGTTAAGGGTTGAAGAAACAGCTGTCTACTCTGAGTGTGTACAAATCTCAAGGATCTATTGCCACATCACTAACTAACATAAGAAGCAAATGGAGTTACTTGCATATAAAGCCCTCACACATGCATTATCAACTGGTGGAGAGAGCATAGGATTTCAGAATGAAACTGAGTTTACATAATTATTGGAAGTTGGGTTCTATACTTCAGCTGGGACGTTTTAGGGAATGATGAAAGACAATGCGTCTTCAACTGCGAGGCATGGGAAGGTTCCCTTTTATTTCCTTCAGAGTGATCTTTTGTTCAAAGTTGTGCTGCTTCTGCATAACTTTCATGTATTAATAGCTCAAAGAATCAATGAAAGCCAGAAGGTTTCTTGGGAGTATTTTAATTATTCTTTGAAATACATGCTAATGACAGTGGACACAATATAAAGACAGCTCAGTGTAAAATCAATTTTTAATATGTTTTTGATGTGAAGAAGGATTACCAGTTCAAAAAACCTGAAATATAGCCACAATTATTATTTCTCAAAATGCTTTTAAACTGTATTCTGTTGAATGAATTTTGATTTCTGTTTTTCCAGGGCAGCAGAATATGGACTGATTATGTGGCAAGAAGCAATGTTTAATCAGCGCAGAGCTCTGTAATTCATTCTGCTTTTAATTTATCAGCACACAGTCTTGCTCAGATATTTCAAATGTCACAACACATCAACTAAAACCTACTGATCGCATAGCAAAAGATACTGACACTGATAAATCATTCATCAGCAGAAAAAGGTTTAAAGAACAAGTAATAAGAGGTTTTTTCCAGAAGAGAAAATTATATATTACTAGGACCACAAACCTAAGCCATTTATGTTCCATCACCAATGCAACTAACTCAGTATGTAAGAAAAGGTCTTACCTTGTTTTAAGGATATTCAGAAACTGCAAAATTTCTGAAAACTGTATCAGTCTAAGGGCTCTTAAAAATCTTAAACCTGCAGTAAAAAAAAAAAAAAAAAAAAAAAGAGCTCTAGTAAAGAATAATTGAAATTATAACAACATTTCACTTACAACAGTGATCAATTAAATCAACACAGGTAGCATACAAAACGTCAAATACCTTTGAAATGTTCTTCCATATTTAATGGTTCCAATATCCTTACCAGGTCTTTTTCAAATTTATTTCCTTAATAGCTGAAGTATCCTACCAGAAAGCCTTAGTTTATGTAGGAAGCCATGGGAAGAGACATACAGGCTAAGGGGAAAAAACCTCACTGAGGTTCTATTGGTACTTCTAGTGCACATGTCCTTCTCTTCCAGGCTGTCAAAGACACATACAGATCTGAAACTCCTCAGTCCTCCAAGCTCCCACATTGCTTCATGAAAAATAAGAGATTATGGCCAAGAGATCTTATAACCTGGATAAAGTAGACTGTGTATATGCCTGATTAAATTGGTATATCTTAATGACGTAAAATCTTTTATTGTAACAATGCTCCCTATCTCCACCCTAATTTCAAAAAACTCAAGCAGGAGAACAGAGAAACAACACATTCTCTCTTAAAAATTACTAATCTACTATAATTCTTTCCCTCAGACTATAACTATAGGAATAGATTACACTTTGGCTATTAAAGAAGTAACTATTTTTACAAAGAAATAGCACTTTTGTGTTGAAATCAGGTTGCTTGAATAGCAATTGCCAGACAACTACAAAGCCAGCAAGACACACACACACACAGAGCATGTGGAAGAGAAAATACGGTAGGAGATTAAAGGCTTAAATTATTAAAAGTGATTTATGCTGATAGTAAATAATTTGGCTGCAGATCTTTGGCATATGAATAAAAGTACATTGTGTATTATATACATGCACAGCTTATAAAATTAAAATAAGTCTTTGAGGATAACTTTTATTAGATAGTATAGCCAGGAGTTACATAAAAGTTGTGTAACATGGTATTGTGAATGTTACAGTTAGGTCCAGGGCAGCTTGTTCTCATATATCTTCTTTATTGACATTTATTTTTACCCAATTCCAGTGCTATAAACCACTCTGTGTTTCTAGAAACTTAAGAAAGACTGGTCCTGGCAAACATGTAAACCTGGTCACAACTTACATCATCTCAGTGGAGTCAAGAGGTTCCCCTCAAGAGCAAAGATGTATGTGGTGAGATGTTTAAATCAAGACTTTATTTCTGAAGTATTCTTGGAAAGTTGTTAAATAAAATTTCTACTCTTGCCAAGTCTCATAAGTAGCCTTAACAAAGTAGAAAATCACTCCTGTATATTACATGGATATAAAGGTTCTTTTTAATTACTGACTGTGGGGAACTCTGAAGATTAATCACAACTTGATTTGGGGATCTAGACAAAAAGCAATAAAATGATGCTTAATAACTATAAACTTCAGATCCATTTGCAATTAGAGGATGATCATTTTGGATCACAGCGCTGAAACTGTGGGAGACATGTCCCTCTGCTCCACTTACAGTAGTTTCCACAGTTGCTACTCCTATCCAAAGAGATGTAACTGGACCGAGATGGAGAGGACCTTTACTAGCAACCCTCAACTTTCTCAGCTCTGTTCCATTCAGCTATCTTCCTCACTCTATTTCGTAGGAACTTTTTGAAAAATGGCTGGTGGCCACTTTTCAAGTGCTTTGCATTGCATTTGAAGTTAATGAGATGGCCAAGTTACCATTGCAATGTTTCAAAAAGAAGCCTGAAAAACATCAAAGTTAGCAATAAAACCTCTATCTCCAAACTCTTACAATGCTTAAGATTATTTTAGTTGCTGAGACATCAAATGATGGAACAAAAAGACTATGGCTTCAATGTATCTTTTGTGAAAGAAGAAAATCATTATGGATTAAGTTCTGCATTTGCTACAGCCTACTATTTTAAAGAACTCCCTTCAGAGATTAAAAAAAAAAAAAAAAAAAAAAAAAAAAAAAGTGGAGAGTTTGCTTGAACTATAAATAGTACTGGCTTGTAGTTGTAAAAGGTTACAATCACCTTGTAATCACTGTATCTTGCCTAGGACATTACTTGTGGGGCTGCATTTTATAGCTAAATGAATTATTACACAGAAAGGATCAAATTTTGATATTCAGAAACCTCAGTGTATTACCTACTTTGTGTGGTTCAACTATGAAGAACAAGTATGAAATTAAAATCACAGTTTTCCTTATCATGATGGCAAATGAATTCTTTCCAGTATTCTACACTTTTCAAGACCCAAACAGATCTGTTATTAGATTCCTATACAGGTAATTTTATATGATTTTCATAGAATCATAGAATAGTTTTGAAGTGATCTTTAATGGTCATCTATTCCAACCCCCCCTGCAATAAGCATGGACATCTTCAACTATATCAGGTTGTTCAGAGCCCCATCCAACCTGACCTTGAATGTTTCCAGGGATGGGGCATCTACCACCTCCCTTGGCAACCTGTTCCAGTGTTTCACCACACGCATTGTAAAAAATGTCTTCCTTGTATCTAGTCTAAATCTACCCTCTTTTAGTTTAAAAGCATTGCCTCTTGTCCTTTCACAATAGGCCCTGCTAAAAGGTTTGTCCCCATCTTTTTTATAAGTCCCCTTTAAGTACTGAAAGGCTAAATAAAGTCTCCCCAGAGCCTCTTCTTCTACAGGCTGAACAGCCCCAACTCTTTCAGCCTTTTCTTCATAGGTGTTCCATCCCTCTGATCATTTTTTTGACCCTCCTCCAGAACTGCTCCAACAGGTCCAAGTCTTTCCTGTGCTGAGGGCTCCAGAGATGAACACAGTACTGCAGCTTGGGTTCAAAGGCAGAGAATCACCTCCCTCAACCTGCTGACCATGCCTCTCTTGATGCAGCCCAGAATATGGTTGACCTTCTGGGCTGCAAGTGCCCATTGCCAGCTCATGTCCAGCTTTTCACCCACCAGTAACCCCAAGTCCTTCTCTGCAGGGCTGCTCTCAACCCCTTCATCCCCCAGCCTGTATTGATACAGGTCTTGACTGAACTCAGGTGCAGGACCTTGCACTTGGCCTTGTTGAACCTCATGAGGTTCACACAGGCCCACTTCTTCAGCTTGTCCACATCCCTCTGGATGGCATCCCATCCCTCAGGCATGTCAATCGCACCGCTCCGCTTGGTGTTATCTTCGAACTTGTTAAGGGTGCACTCAATCTTACTGCTTATGTCACTGATGAAGATATTAAGCAGTACTGGTCCCAATAGGGACCCCTGAAGGACACCACTTGTCACTGATCTCCATCTGGACATTGAGCCGTTGACCACTACCCTCTGGAAGCAACCATCCAACCAATTCCTCATCCACTAAACAGTCCGTCCATCAAATCCATCTCTTTCCAATTTAGAGAGAAGGATGGTGTGGTGGACCGTGTCAAAGGACTTACAGAACTCCAGATAGACAACATCCGTAGCTCTTCCATTGTCCACTGATGTGGTCACTCCATCATAGAAGGCCACTAGGTTACTCAGGCAGGACTTGCCCTTGGTGAAGCCATGCTGGCTGTATCAAATCACCTCCCTGTCCTCCATGTGCCTTAGCATAGCGTCTAGGAGGATCTGTTCCATGATCCTCCCAGGCACAGAGGGGAGGCTGACAGGTTGGTAGTTCCCAGTGTCCTCCTTTCTACTTTTTCCAGTCACCAGTAACTTCACCTGACTGCCAAGAGATGGGTATTCCAAAATAGTGTAAAAAAAGAACTCTGAAAAGTTCGGAACAAAACACATAAAAGGACTGGGACAACATCAGGGCTGCAGCTGGTAGGTTTGAGTAACCTTGTTTCCAGGTACTCACAGTATCCTACTCTCGGGGACTGAGCATAGAAGCATCAGTCAGTTCAGTGTCTGCAAGTGAAACCCACTATGCCTGCAGTGTTTACTTCCCCTAACACTATTAACATAAAGAGTCAATCAGCCAGAACAACTCCACATAGTAGAGACAAATTACACTGTACAATGCACCAGTGAACACACGTTCCCAGTAGGTTATACCCTGGAGACTTTGTGTGGTCTATTGGCAACATCCACTAATACAAGCTGAACTCAAACACGGGAGAAGTGGAATTCCCATTCTTGAATACTTATTTCTAAAGTTTGACTGTGAAAGAGGTAAGAGGTGCTGCCTTTGAATGAATCTGTTTGGCACTCTACAACAATTAATAGCATTGACTGCTTGACCCTCTAGTAAGTTATATTCATTTTGAAAGACTGCAGCTAATGCAGAGATTTCAGCCTTGTTCTTCGAACAGACTACAAAAAGCTGCTGCCGAGAATAAACTGTAAGCATAAAACTCACATGAAATGATTTTCCCCCTAAATGTATGATTATTTGTATTACCTTGAACTTAGCAAAGAGATGATGAATCAGCTGAATAATTCCCAGAGGAAAAGTCCGCAAAGCACTTCATTCTGGTGCTGGTATTAATGACATGCAGAAGTGTGCTTGCAATCATACATGCATCCATAAACTGACAGCACAGTAATCCTCACAGCAATAACCTTGTTGCAATGAGACTGTTGGGTCTAACTCAAGAGTAACTATTGACAAAGTGATGTAAAAGACAGCCTGTCTCTGAAAACTAATCATATGTAACCAGTAACACAATGCCCCATGCTATGCCCTCTCACTGTTTTCAAATCAAATTTGACTCACTACCAAGTTGTTATCTCTTTCAGGTCCACCAACTCACCAAGAGTAGAAATTTTTGGTATTTGTTTATGCATCAATAGTAAGCAAAATTCTGTAATAGGAGCACTAGCAAAAATTCCCACTTTCCCAAAGCTGTGTACATCTCTCTTTCCTTAGCAATATTTGGGAATGTATTTTATACATGTGGGGAAGAATAATTTCTTTTAATATAACTACAAAACTTTTACATTTAAATGATATAATCAATAGATGAGATAGAGTAAGTTTCTTATGTATTACAGTAAAGTCTATTCTAATTTTGCACACTTCACAGGATCCTGCCTGCTAAAATTAATTGCAAACTGCTCAGGAAGTACTTGCTGTTTTGTCTCCATCATGTCACTCAACTTTTTCTTGGCAAGAGGTTTTATATTGGAATTTTCTTATGGGATCTGACTGGAATAGGAAATCTTCTATTTTACCATCTATATTATGAAACATTCTATATTACCATTTATACAAAAAATAAATATTTAAAAGATTTAATTTACCTGGAAAAACTCTCTAATCACAGGAAAAATATACAGATAAAATGAAGGGCCTCTTCAGTTTGTCAGTCTTCTGATTCTAAATGGATGACTAAAGTATGCTTCTGAGCTGGAGTTTATTTCAGCTGCAATACCCAGGACAAAACTAAAAGATTCAGAGATTTCTAGACCAGAAAAAACTTTTATGATTATCAAACAAGATTCCTTTAGCAATATGAGACAAAGAATATTAGTCAATAGTTTCTACCTCTCAAATTATTAGTACAATAATTTAAGTTCTAAGTATGATGACTCAAATGAACCTCCAAGTATACCACAGGATTATTTTCTTCCTGTGAAAGTATTTATTTAGCTACCTGCATTGCCTGTACAGCTAATGGACCATTTTCAAAGTACACTGAAAATGTAAAATATGTGTGTAATATGTTCTATTTTTACTAGGTAATTTCCTGGATAACACGTGTGGTGTAATTTTATTTCAGATTCTGAGTGTTCACCCTGGAATCTGAAAACAAACGAAAAAAACCCCACACAACAAAAAAACCCCAAGAACTACACCTGACTCCCAAAGATCAAATGCCTTCTTCCTGAAATTCTATATGCTGAATTTATACATGAAAATTTGACGCATCCTCATCTTTCAGGCCAATTTTGAAGGGTCACTAAGAGAGGCTAAATACTGTCCAAAAAACTGAAATCAGTGTTAAATATTACAGAAATCAATTATATGTGCAACAAGAAACAATATACTATGTTGAAATACAGGGCTAGATCTAGAATACAACAAAAGTATTTTTATTCATTTCACTACATACTTGTTTGGTTCTGTGAGGTGAGGTGCAAATACTCGCCAGCTATCGCTTTCTCACTCTTTACTAAGGACCCAGTAAAATGGATGCTTTAGACCAGAATAGTGATATAAACATGACCAGTACACTACATGCCAGTAGCAGTGCAATTAGAGTAGAAAATTATTTTCTCTATACAGTTTATAGCAAAACAAACAACATTATTTTAATCTTTATTTGACTTTACAGTCTTAAAGGTGCTGAAATATGGTATTTTCCTGTCTATCAGACAGTTTTGCAGTTTCTCTGCTGAACTGATGCTTTCCACTGGATTAGTATTCAGCAGCAGTCAGGATTACCCGTAGGTTACAAACCCACACAAAAAGAAAATTTACTATTTTAAATCTATAAAGGGAAAGAGGAGGAAATCACGACAACTACACTTATTTGTCTTTAATGAGATTCTTAAAAATAGAAGCAGGAATTGGGGTATTTCTTCATTCAACATGAGAGGTCAATCTACTAGAACAGCATCAAGTATTACACTATTTCTCATCAGTGAGATACATAATCCCTTTCTTATCGCCCTATGTTGTTTTTTTCTTGCTCGTTGACAATAGCATATCCAAAATACTGGTAACAAGGATTCAATATACAGAGATTCTATATAGCATTTCTATTCTTGACAAACCATTCACCCATTCAGCAGAATGGTATCTTCATCAAACCTATCAATGGCTATTTCTACCCTATATTTCATTAAGACCACATGGTTTACTGAAGACTGAACAAACCAGAATCCATATTTAGGAAATCAGAACCTTTTCTGAGACTCACATTATGGAGGGGTAATTGTTAGGATGCAGAAATAATCCTATCCTGAACGCCTTCACACACTGCAGCAGGGTAACCTGAGATTCCACTCCCTGTAGATAGGTTTGAAAATGAAAGCTCAAACAATGAGACAAGAATAAATAATATGGGCAGAAAAGACTCTGCCATTTTTGGAAGCAACACTGCCAAAATATTTTAATACCTTTCCCTGCTTCTGTTATGCAAGTGTACAAGCAGGGAAAACAGTCCACAGCATGAAAAAATCAATACCCTATGAACCAGGACAGTAAAACTGCATCAAGTTCAGAATCTACATAAGTTGTACACTAATTGCTTTCAAACAATGCTGTATCAAAGACTTGTTAATAAATCTCTCTGCTGCACATGCCTTTAACTTACTTTTACACCTGTTAAAATAATAACAGCAGTTTAAAAACAATTTCTTAATAACTCCACCATTGCAGAATATTACATTCCATCCTTCAATAAAGACTGGATTACTTGACTCTAGGTGAACACTGAATGTGATATGAGCACATTACAGCATGTGAGTTGGGGGGGAAATTTTTCCTATAAAGTAACTGAAATACTGTAGCACTATTTTGAAGTTGAAAAAATAATTATAATATCTTTTTAAAAGAGAATAACACTAGCACCAGAGACAGAGTCACAAACAACAGTTCTGAAGAAAAAGTTTAGAGAGACCTTACCCCAGTATGAGCCGACCCTATAACAAGACACCAAGGAGTTTCGAAAAGTATGTTGTTCTTCCTTTTCAGGGATATTATGTCCAGCTTTGACACGATACCCATTTTGGAACAATTCTCCAAGAGATTTTTTACGCCTTGTAGTACTTTTATAAGTTTCTGTATGTGTGCCCCCAGAAGTGTTGTGGTAGACTAAAATCTTGCTGGGAATCATGACTATTTATCTTCAGCTTCAGGAGAACTGCACGTAAGTCCAGTCTTCAGTCACTACATCCACCAATAGTGAAGACAGTCATATATTTACCCTCGTTTCTGCTAATTCAGTATCAACATGAAGAGACAGCTTCAGAGTTCTTTCTTTGACAGAACTTCTCTTTGGAAGCAAATGGACACAGGATAATGCAAAGTTCACCTTTACATGTTGTTACCAAAAGATAGTTCAGTATAATCTAGTCCATTTGTTAGCATTAAACAGAATTAATTCAAATACAAAACTCAGCCTCACAAAACAGACTAAGAGTATCACATCCAGACAAAACAAATAATAGAAGCAGGCAGGCAGTGCAGATGTTCCTCTGATCCGTGATGTATTAGAGCTTAAAAGCCATCTTCTATCCGGATATTACCACATAAGCTTCTTTCAGATACACCAAAGAATCACACCCATCGATCCAAAACCCACAAATATGATGCCGTTCACTTAGAATGAACAGGTACTCTCATAAAGAATATAGTTCTTGTAGTTCATGTACATAAAGGGAATTGTTTATTGTTGTATTATTTTCTTTGGCAACTTTACATATCTCTCTTCTGGTTAAAGCTAGTATGCAGAAGGCAGAGGCCACATAATCAGCCAACTCTCACTGGATTTATCCCAGATGAAATAAAAAAACCCAAATAAACACAACAATTCTTTATCTAATCCCAGTTAATGACAGCTATATTACTGCAGGAAAAAAAACCCAACAATTTTGCCATCAAGCAAGAGTACAAAGAATAGAGTGCATTAGTTCTCTCAAGCAGACTGGCTCTGTGAATACTCATAAAACTGAATTGTTGTTCAGTCAGCTACCATCTCATTCAAATAGGAAAAGCTCTTTAAAATAAAATGTAAGTGTGAGATATTACCTTCCATGATATATGATATGCTTTCTTAGTCACTTTCCTGCTTTGAGCATAACATGCAAACTTCATCTTGAAAAGCTATCTTCATTTCGAGGAATATGCTTATCATTCCTATTTTTTGTCCCCAGAGGAGCTACAAAGATGTATATGCCAAAAATATATCAATGCCATCTGGAGTACAATGCAAAGCAGACAAAATTAGACTGCACCATGTGCTTATAGGAAATGTACAGGATCTCAAAGCATTTTGGAAATGTTATTAAAGGGTAACAATGCTAAAAACAGAAATGGGGAGAACACACAGATTTCTATATTTCAAGTAATACGCAGTGAGTAAATCAAAGGCAAACCACTTCTGTGACTCCTTTACACTATGTTCTTACAAACAACCTTGTCAATGTTCCCACTGGTCACAGTAGTAAAGTTCCACTGAGTCTAGTGGGAACAGTTTTTGATTCTTTACATATGCATGCAGACATATATATATATATATATATCTGTGAGCACCTGAATCACTCCTCTCAAACTGGAAAGGTTTGAACAAGGTAGTACTTATCTATGTTACTAATCACATCTTGTACAGCTCAAACTGAAAGAACACCCTACTTACTTTTTACCATATAAGGCATACCATTTTTCTTTCTTTTTGTATTTCATCTTGAATAGTAGCACAATCCTGTTATTATCTAATTTTAAACCTATCATTAGTGTACTTTGTACTTAGTACAGCAAATGTTTGGGTGTAGAATCCATTCACCTTGCCAGTCTGGAACATCTCTAAAGGAAAACAGTACCCAAGTAAAAAATAGCAATAGCCAAGCTGTTTAGTTTACATAACCTATATTTTGGTTTTAGTAATTTGACAGTATTTCTTTAACCCTCTCAGCTCCCTGGCATAGCCAGATTTTAGTCAATTTTCTCCCTTTTTCTGTCAGTGCATTGCTAAATCTATTGCATACATCAAAATCTGAAAAAATGCATTAAATGATGAAAGATAGAAATAAATCTAGAATAAATCTGTTCTACAGCTTAAAAAAATATGAATCTAAATTGCAGCAGCAGCAGGATGACGACATATTGTGCTGGGAAGCACTATTCAGCACCACAGAGCCACACAAAGATGTTTGCATTATTTTCCTGTGCAGACATTTCTGCTTTCCAATGGAATGGAATTTTGTTCTACAATCTGATTACACAAGACAGCTTACTGTTTTCAGTGAGAGTGCAGTTCTCTGTTATCTATATTATCTATCTATTACTAGGCCAATTTTTTCATATTAGATGTAAAATTAGATTACAGAAAATTATTCTCTATAGGCTAAATTATTTTTTTCTTCAGTTGTCAAGAAAACTACCTTTTAGGTATCACATCATCTAGCTCAGATGACCACCCGAATGAAGTCTAATTTAGCAGATGAAGATGATGTCATTAGGAAAATAGCACTGTTTCCAGTATTTATGTACTTTTTCCTCTCCCTGTGAAGGACACAGTTGACAGTCTCCTGGTCTGAGGTAGACTTAAAACTCCCGAACTCCATGTTATTAGAAACATCAGAGATGCGTGCAGTCTTTTCTGAAGTATTTACTCCAAACTAATCAACATTCATTCTGTTCTAAGGAGCTCTAGGATGACTTGCTAAAACCTACTGTACCTTCAATGAACCCAAACTATTTAAAGTATGTTACAAGTGAAGTTTCCTGTATTTTTAACAAAAGCATATCCTTGGAGCATATCACTCAATGACCCTTCCTGAACTTGCCATAAAAATGGATTGATGTACTTACGGAAGCATTGCTACAATTAAATGACAACTTGCTTTCGAAGTCCATCCAAATGTGGAACTATTAATCTCAAAAATGCAGGAGAAGAAAGCAAGCAAGCTCTCAGCAGCTGAGTTTTACCTTTGGCTATGCAGGAACTTGGTGCTTGTTATATCGACTTCCAAGAGAAGTCTTGAATAGATCTTTGATATAGACAACCAATATTAGGTAGAAGCCAGAATCAAATTATTGTCCTCTAAAGCACAGGTTAGACAGGGATGACTGATTTGCTGTGGTTTTGTAGGATACTATCTGCTTACAGTTGTGCCCAAAAGCACAATCTAGAAAAAACATGAAACACAAGGAAACCTGCCAATGAGAAATCTGCTGTAGAGAAAAATAACTTTGTTATATCCAGTGACCATTCTCTCCTTGAAGATTACTTTTTAATTTACTTTACGGCAAGGCAACACAGAAGGTTCCACGTTATCTTTCATCTCTTTCAGGTTGCTACTTCTGAAACTACAGTGTAAAAGCCATTGTACTACAAGAAATGGCCTGTAAGATTTTCATTGGTCCTATTTCAAAAAGGGTAAAAGTATAAAAAAAATAACCTGGTGTGTCGGAACATAAAAACTATACAAGCTGGTCAACAACTACTTTTTGGTACAGCTTTGTAGCATCGCCTAATGGGTTATGACAAATCTACAACAATCTAATGTTCATTCTGCCAAGCACTTACTGCTCATTAATCTCACTAAATGATTTAGAAGGTAAATTTATAATCCAAACTTGAGTTCCTGAAGAAATGCATGTAGTTGCATTATTTATTTTTTTATCTCCCAGTCTCAAAGTCTTAAGATACTAAACCATTTTCAGAAAGCTTGGCACTAGCAATAGCAAAAACAGTCACTAGGTATGTAAACATTTAACTTTGCTGCTTTATACCACTTCAGGCAATGAGTATGCCATATTCTGTAAGACAACCAGAGATATACCCAGTAGAGAATGAATAGCAGATCTTTACATAAAATCAGACTGTACTGTCTTATAAGCATCATATTTTATAAAGGAAGTATTATCCCACCAAACTGATGGTGGTGCTATTTTTAATGAAAGGCTGAAAGCATGAAGGGAAGGATAAACATTATTCATACATACCTCATGGAAGAAAAGAGCTAGGGAGAAAAGGAATTTATTAATCTTTCATTTTTCTGTTTTTTTTACCTTATAGTTGTGTAATTCTTTCTAGATACTGAAGTCCATATTCAGAAGGATGCAAAATATGCCTTAATTCTTTGATTTTTGGAGAATAAAATAATTGGACACTGTATTGATGATGCTACTAAAATCAAGATGACCCTTGAAATAAAAGGTTACACCTCAGCAATCTAACCTTGCAGAGAGGTGGCACTGAAGGTTGGAAACTTGGAATTTGCTTTTTAAAGTGCCTGTTACAACTCAATATACTTTCTGAAGAATGACAAGTTAGCATCTCGTATAATATTCCCTGGCATTCATCAGGAACAAATTGCACTAAAATCAGGAATATGCTATTCTGAGAGGCTGTAACCATGGGGCAGGACAAATGATAAGAGCAAAGCCAAAGGAAGGACAAAGGCCAGATCTAAAGCCTGACTCATGCTGCAAGACATTGGTTTAAAAAAAGACTTTCAATTCTGCCTGTCTTTGCTCCTGTGAGTCACAAGGCACAGGCCACAACTGCCAAAGAAACAATGAGCATACTATGAAATTAAGACTTGAAAAGGAGTCAAATATTTCAGTTCTAATCAAATGGTATGACACAATGCATCCTAGCCATTGAACCTTCTTTAGCCTTTGAATTGCACAAAGAAAATATTTAAATAGATATGAGCAGATACATACAGATATATTAATTATGAAAAAACGGTTATGAAAATGATACACCACAAAATTCTATATGTGATTACGATTCAAGTGCAAAAAAACCATATTCCATTTTCTGATCAGATGGATACCAAACTTCATAAAATATTTACGCCTTTCGAAGAGAAGTGATGCCTGTTTACTCTGCATAGGGAATGACTCCTGGCACCTGGTGTAAATTTATATTGTAATAACAACAAACAATATTTCATACCAGCAGTCGAATTAAGAATTTAGGGATAAAATTTCACAGAAATCTATGATTATGGTGTTTTAACTCCTTTTTGGAAATATAGCTGTCATGTAACCGAAGGGTTGTGGTTAATGGAGTTAAATCCAGTTGGCGGCTGGTCACGAGTGGTGTCCCCCAGGGCTCAGTTTTGGGGCCATTCCTGTTTAACATCTTTATTGATGACCTAGACGAGGGGATCGAGTGCACCCTCAGTAAATTTGCAGACAACATCGAGTTGGGTGGGAGTGTTGATCTGCTCGAGGGTAGGGAGGCTCTGCAGAGAGATCTGGACAGGCTGGAGCGATGGGCTAAGGCCAACTGTAGGGGTTTCAATAAGGCCAAATGCCGGGTGCTGCACTTGGGCCACAACAACCCCCAGCAGCGCTACAGGCTCGGGGAGGAGTGGCTGGAGAGCTGCCAGTCAGAGAGGGACCTGGGGGTGTTGATTGACAGCCGGCTGAACAGGAGCCAGCAGTGTGCCCAGCTGGCCAAGAAGGCCAATGGCATCCTGGCTTGTGTCAGAAATAGCGTGGCCAGCAGGGACAGGGAAGTGATCTTATTCCTGTACTCGGCACTGGTGAGGCCGCACCTCGATGACTGTGTTCAGTTTTGGGCCCCTCACTACAAAAAGGACATTGAATTACTCGAGTGTGTCCAGAGAAGGGCAACGAAGCTGGTGAAGGGTCTGGAGCACATGTCGTACGAGGAGCAGCTGAGGGAACTGGGGTTGTTAAGTCTGGAGAAGAGGAGGCTGAGGGGAGACCTCATCGCCCTCTACAACTACCTGAAAGGAGGTTGCAGAGAGCTGGGGATGAGTCTCTTTAACAAAGTAATAAGCGATAGGACAAGAGGGAATGGCCTCAAGTTGTGCCAAGGAAGGTTTAGACTGGGTATTAGGAAGTATTTCTTTCCAGAAGGGGTTGTTTAGGTGTTGGAATGAGCTGCCCAGGGAGGTGGTGGAGTCCCCATCCCTGGAGGTGTTTAAGAGTTGGGTTGACATAGCACTGAGGGATATGGTGTAGTTGGGAACCGTCAGTGTTAGGTTAATGGTTGGACTAGATGATCTTCAAGGTCTTTTCCAACCTAGATGATTCTGTGATGTAGGCTCATACACCACTTATCAGTATCCCTTATTTCACCCCATGCCAGTACTAAAACATAGTCTTCACCTATTCAGTATTGTATCATGTTTAAACACAAAGTCTGAGAACTGCAAGTGTCAATTCATCACTGACGCTGAATCAAGAATAAATCCAGTAAAGGGAATATCATTTAAAACTCCTCTCTTCAAATTCATGTCAGACAGAAAATCTGTCTGTGATCTCCTTACTGAGAAGCAAATTCTCAGGGAGTTTCAAGTGCACACATATCCTTGCGCTAATAGGCCAATGTTACCAAATCACTAAGAACAGACAGGGAAAATTTCTATGGACTATCAAAGTAGATTAGAACCAGCGCCTGGAAAACTGGGTGCCTACTTTTCCTAGAAGATGCCGTTCCTCCAAATCTATGAATCATGTGCTATTTTCCACTGAATGCAACATATTTCTTATACAATCCACCCTGAATGCAATTGTATATTATTTTCTTTAGATGAATTTCCAAGGTAAGAGTGAGCATCAGGGAACCCAGATGAACCTATCCTGATTTGTTCTTATTTTCTAGATGTCTTTGATTTTACAGTGCTGATATCTACACTTTGCCCACAATAGCAAGGAAAGTGAAACGATGAAGAAACCAAACCGAGTGTTAATATGGAATTTAACAGAAAATAAAACCTGCGATGACACTATTTTCTTTATAAATTATCCAATCTCATTTGAATTTATACCTGCAATATTTTGCATGTAGAGACTCAGATGTCCATTGACTGCCACACCATCATGATATATACTGCCTGCAAACCAACCACTATAAAAATAACTTTTTCTTGAGTTAGCATTGTCTTAACCACATATCTAGCCATTACCTAAACACTTAATTAACTTTAATATCTAAATTTTAGATTAAATTATATAAAAATTATATATACATTGTATATATACAATACAAATTTCAATAACAGTTATGTTAATTTATTACATAATTAATTGCTTAAATACATAAATTTAAAAAGTGAACTTCTAAATAATATTCTATCTATTACTTACAGCAGCCTGTACGTGACAGAACATTGGTAAGAACCCTACAGGATTTAGAATTTCAATAATAGCCACAGAAGTTGGATGCTGAATAGGAAAGGGTCGCAAAGGTTGAATTTTGAAAAAGGAATAAATAGGAAGGTTGCAAAAGGCATTCTAATCATATTAGGATTTTATATTTATCTGACTGTGATTATTTCTTCTTCTGTCACAAGGCTGAAGAGTCATTACATCCTTGAACTTCACTGACTCACTTGACTTACCTCAGACAAAAGCATCCCAGATCAGAATTAAGCAGAAGTGAGCAAACCGACATAATGTGAAAATAATATTCACTCCGACATCACCACACAGTGTCAGTACCATACACGGCCACTAACATTACAGTTAGCTCATAGCAATAAGAGACCTTTCTGCTAGGCTATAGAGGTATGCACCCACATTCCTTAAGTCTAGCATCAACTGAAAGTATTCTACATCTCCAAGCACATGACACTTTGAACAACCACAGGGCTGCAGTGTGGATGAATGAGATTGGCATTAACTGCTGCATGCACAGTGGTTGAAAAGGAACCAGAGTATCTCTGTAGTGCAGCACGAACACACCCGTACACAAAAACTCCTACAGTTCTGAAGGAAAATGTTCCATACAGTAAGGATTGGTCAAAGAAAAACATAACCAGCAATTAGGAAGACAATAAAGCTGATAGCTAATTTATACCGAGCAGCAGAGTAACTCGGTGATAATTGAGAAATAACTGCTGGAGAGTTTGGAGTACCTCAGCAATACCATAACGTAGTAGACTATACCATTTTGCTCTCAAGTCATCTTTGCTTATGAGGGACTACAACACTTTCCTTTTGATTATCCAGAGATATCCTGACTTGAATGCAAAACCTCTTGAAATTGAACTTGACATTTAAGATACTACGTGGCTGATTCTTTTCTGTTAAACATCCACAGTGATGCTACAGTATTATTATTTTTAATAAAAACAGCGCTCTGCAGGGTAATGCTGAACAAAATGCTGTGTACTACACCTGCCCCTGTACAGCACACCATCTGCCTTACTTTACAGATGCTGATTTAAAAAGAAGGAAAAATAAGTCATCTATAACTGAAACAAGAAGATGGCTTTAAACAAAAAAAAAGTTTTGTATACTAGAAGTTTTACTTATGGAGAAAAACACACTTTTCTAAGTTTAGATTCTATTTTTAAATTAAAATATGCATTATCCTGGTTTTGATCTTTATCTGCCATCTGCTATATTTTTACTAGCAACAAACAAAATGGCTGATAAAGTCAAATAGGCTGCTTTTCCAATATTTCAGCTTTTGACCTGATGTAGCAGCTAGGGAGATTTCATAAGAAAGCCTAGTATTGGCAAATGCCTGTGCAATTTTGAAGACCAGATAAGCTTAGATAGTTGGAACCTAAAAAACACCAAGCAAATTCAGATTCTTTGGCTTCATATCCCTTCATATCAAATCAGAGAAGTAAGATCGGTGGATCGATTTAGAGCAATATGTTTCCTAACTAACATAATCCCATATAAAATTTGCAAACACGATTTTTTCAAGAACAATTAAATGCCTGAATGAAACAAGTGCACGCCAAAGTTTAGTAGCAGCTTATTTAACACTGCTCCATATTAAAAAATACCTTGAACTGAAGAAACTGGGAAAAGCAGCAGAAAGATCCAAAAGCATGCACCTATAAAGAACAAGCAAATACTGCCTTCTGAGCACCATTAGTTTTATTGGCAAAGACTTTCTGGCAATCCATCAGGTATACCACTGCAGTGCAAGTAGTTACGGAAGGTCAATAACTTCAGAGACACTTCTGTGATGCAGAGAAATGTCCTTCCACTTATGGACTGGATTTTCTCTGCTGTGTTTCTATTTTTGTTTTATTATTTAGAATTTCAGATAGTATAATACTTAACACTGCTGAAGGTGGCAACAAGGTTAATGAATGCTAAATGTTTAGGGGTCGGCAGTGAATCAAGAATAACCCCTGCATAATGTAAACATGGATACTATAAATACAGAAGTACTAGAGAAACTTAGGCATTCAAAAAATTGATGTGAAACAAGTGGCAAGAAGTGGCAGACTATGAAAGATACTGTTTTCTTGATTTAAGTCAATATTGTATGAAACTCTGCCAAATGGTATAAATATCCTGCAGTTCAAAACCTCAGAAAAAGCCTTAAATACTTTAGCTGGAAGAACAGATCTCTATATCCCAAATTTTCCTTCTCTACATGGCACCTGACTTTGTATGGCAAATTACTGTAATTGCAAAAATTGAATAGTAGATCAAGGAACAGACTGAGGATAAATGTAGTATTGTTGCAAACTGTTATCCAACCATTACTTGTGAAATGTCACATAAGCAGCAAGGTCAGAGTTTTGCTCATATTGATACCTGAAGCATAGAAGCACAAGAAGTAATCTTACCTAATCGCAATGGGTTTTTGGTCCATTAGGTAATGGTCAAGCATCTAAATAAATGTATTAATTAAGTTTCCCTTTTGAGTTTGGAATTATAATAAGAGAGGAAATCTTAATCAAATGCTCTCTTGACTTTTCTTAGATTCACCTATATAAAGTCAAGCGAAGGAATTGCCAAAGATTACTGAAAGGATATGAATGATCTGCTTTATCTAAACCTCCAGTCTCAGTTGAGTACCTAAGTTAATTCAGAGCTCTCTGACATTCAGCAGAACAGCCACTGTATGAACTTCCAAAAGTCTCATATGGAATTCCTAACTTCTTCCTAGTGAGATCCTAACTATCTTTGAATCATTTTATATCAATTCCAGTCTCAACAGGATTTGTTTATGATTAATTCAGTCTTGCAAAAAGGTCAAGAGGAACATGGCTAGGTTGGGGGTTTTTTAAATTACTTAAGCTGCAAATGTATGTTTTCTTAACTCCACATAAACCAAGCCTCATGCACCACAGAGCACACTAGACAACTGGTGCTGAATTAATGAGAACTACATGGACATCCCAGAACATTTAGTCCAGGGCTTAGAGTATAAAAGAGATCCTTTAAGCTGTGTTACAGAAGTTAGATGCTTAGAAATATAAAATGACCAAAAACGGTCACCAGAAGTTATAAAACTTATGTTAAAAATACCAGAATATAAACTCTCATGTTCTAGGTATAAGGACTTCTGGTTTGGGGCTTATACAGATATTAATTATATACTTATAAAGTATAAAATAGTGTAAGCATTGAAAATTCAAAGTTGAGAAGATCACACTCTGCAACATTACTTCAGATTCCATGTATTAAAAAAACCAGTTACCAAGAAACCAGTGAAAGAAGGTATCAGGGGGAAAAACTACTGGATAATGTATAATGAATATATTGAATTCCTACAAGGTACTGCACAAGTTAATATACTATTTTGGAGCCAAGACATGAAATTTGATTTTCAACTAGTCTTTCAGCTGACTTTTAAAGATAAGAAACAATTAGTTAAATAAATAATAATAAAAAAATTAATCTTTTCTCTCATATTACCGTTCAGGAAACTGTGCAGGTTGGTTACACGCTGTAAGTAGCTCAGGATAATTTGGAAAGCATCTGTCGAATGATAATGCAATGATCTTTTTGGACACTACAAGTAGCATTTTCAAATGCACCTCATGCAAAGGAATACAAATGCCAGCAGACAGCACAAGTGAACTATGGGTTCCCTAAGTAGTTTGAGGGAAAGCATTTTTTTCTTTTAGAAGTTTATTCCACATTCTATTAAAGACAAAACTGTACAGCTTGGATAGACTTCATTTGAGCAGAAGGGACTTAATCACAGTGTCTGAGAGACCATGGAAACCATTAGAGAACACAAGAACAGTCATAAAGTAATTAAACTGATAATAAAAAGCAGGATAAAAAGAAAACATTAGACTATTTTTTGCACATAATATCCAGATGTTGAGAACATATTTTCATTAGACAGGAAGGGATATGGAGAAGATAATTACATAGTATCTTATAAAAAAATGCAAAATGTTTGGTTACTAAGAGCAATGGCAGTGATTTATGTTTCAGCATAAATCCCATATACTTGATACTACCATCCCAGGGGAGTATGACTGAATGAAATATGAGTGAAAAAGTCAAAAGCAATTATTATAAACTACTTAGAATTTAGCAGTCCATCTATTCCAGAATGACATTCTGTGTTTCTGAATGACTAAATCTGGCAGACTATGATCATGAACGTTTGTGGATGGATATCCAGAAAAAACATGAAATAGAATATTGATCAATGATGACAATAGACAATTTGGTTTACACCACGGAAATGTCTATCTGAAAAATATATGCTGAAGAATATTAATATACCTTTAGAAGTTCTAGATATTACAACCAC
Organism: Strix uralensis; assembly: GCF_047716275.1. Taxonomy (NCBI): domain Eukaryota; kingdom Metazoa; phylum Chordata; class Aves; order Strigiformes; family Strigidae; genus Strix; species Strix uralensis. The sequence goes on along the minus strand of NC_133978.1, from coordinate 16,791,298 downwards.
AAAAGAATACTAGAAGTGTTTAATGGAAGGGAGGGTCATCTATATGATTTCATCTTGGCAGACAAGGAAAAAGCAATTATGAAATTTAAATTTAGGCTTTTTAAATGAAAATACTGATTACATTTACTGTTCATGGAAAAAAAAAAAATCCACCACCCAAAACCCAGAAGTCCAAAATAGTAATATATATTTTGTATTTAAAAACATCAAATTCCAAAAAGAAGAAAGTGTTTATGAACTATGTTAATCAACCATGGACTTACTGCATTGCAAATAAAAGACATTTCAATTGTAGCATTCTATCACTAGGAGCATGGTGGACATTTCAATAATAATTGAGAACAGGCCGAAGTGTCCCATATATATTTTATTTTATAACTGAGAAAAAGCCAACCACGTAATGATGGCATACTTGTCTTCCTAATGTGACTAAGGAGAACGCTAATAAACACATCCATTAAGGCAGACATTTTAAGTCCTCATGTCTGGGTAACTCGTATCCAATAGTTTTAAAAACTCACTCTGTGGACTACCTTATGTTGGTTTTCAGTGAGTCTGGCACATGTAGTTTATGGAAGTTCCAGAAATATTTAAGAAAGGTAATGTTATTTCATATGTTTAAAAGAAGTAACCATATGCCTATTAATCAATCTTCGACAAAACAAAGAATTCTACTACAAAGCAAATAAGTGGTCAAGATAGAGAATTGTATTTATGTATACATTTTAGAAAAACATCCTATCCCATTAGCTTTTCCATGAAATAACATGTTTGAGTGATAAAGCTATAAATACTGATGTAATTTACTCAGCATTGCCGTGGTACTCAATAAATTGACCAAGAACCATTAAGTCTTGAAATGAATCTGGCATGTCTTCTCTGGGAGTCTTGTTGGGGATGTGTTCTTGTCCCTAGGTTATTTAATACTTCTATTAATATTCTGGAGGAAAAGTAAAATTCACACTAATAAAGTTAACCAATGATACTAGATGATGTAACGCTTGATAATGAAGAGAACAAGCTAGTGACAAGCAGCATTCGGGATCACGTGTAAAGCAGGATAGCAACAAACTATACGCATTTGTTTATAGGTAATTACAAACTCAAGACTGGATTTTTTTTCCGCTAAAGATGCATTCTTGTGCAATCAAGTTTCTCCTCTCAGAAGTAGAAAAGATGCAAGAGGTCAAAGAAGGCCAGATAAACAAGGAAGCACTTTTATTTAAAGCAATATAACAGGTATTAGCTATGACAGTAACTTGCAATAGATCCTCAACATTCAGAGAGTATGATTACTCTGGGGCGAAGCCTGCCACTCATTCACACAGGAGAAAATCAAAGTACCCCCCTACCTATGGCTTCTCCCAATCAGAGCAGAATAGAAAACGGAATGAATTTAGGGTCAGTTTTCTATGCAATGTAAAGTACCACTCACAGACAGTCACAGACTGGAACTAATGACACTTGAGACTAATATGGTCCTTGTGTTTCTCCTCTGCTCCAGCGCCTTTTGGCTATCTTGTCTGACTTCTCATCAGTGGAGGAGAAAGGAGGAGAAACATATTTTCACAACCACATGCAACAATATTCATAAGATTTGTCATGAATGTGATGACGTGTATTTGTCACAAAGTTACCTTTTGCTATTAATATTGTAACAACTCAAAAGTCTGTTGTGAAGTAACACTTTAACTGGTATCCTCTCAAAACATACATATTCTGTGAAAACTGAACTAAGGTATTTAGAAGAAAGCAAAAAATCATCTTCAATATAATACAAATGTGATACAGTCCATTCAATTACATATTATTGACAAATCACCAAGCAGATTAAGTATCGGAACTATTTTTGTTAAATTTATTTTGGTACCTGTTCAAAAGTATTTGAAGTGTACAAAGAAATGTTACTGCAGAGAAAAGTAGTGCATATGCACACATACATAAAAAACATTTCTTCTAGGAAATTTTACAGAATTTAGCTTCCATCATATATAAAATAAATTATAATGTAAGTAAAATGACATAAAATGTTTTAAAAGCTATATGAAATACACTAGCTTTTTAAGAAATATTGTAGAATTTGGATGTGTATTCAAACTTTTCACCAATAGATGGCGAAAATGCACAATACTTAACCAACCAAATCATTGCAAATGATTGCAGATTTAAAGTGTTAAAGGGATAGTTTTGAGACCTGTGAATGCATCAAAAGACAGTAAATTATTATAAAGTTTTGGAGCTCATAATTCCTCTTTCACACTGGTAGCCCTGCAATTTAGTGGTACTGCTCTAAGTTCTACTAAAATATATGTTTTCCAAAAGGAATAACATGTTCTGCAGATTTGAATATGGTTTCAGTCTGAGCTGTTCTGTAGAAGTTATGTCAAAAAAGTCTACAGTGTATTGAAGCAAATGTTTTCATGTCACAGATTTTTAAACTAAAGCTTCATCTTGAAGCACACTTGCTGGATGACCAGAAGGCATTCACACCATCAGCTTAACTATCTCAGTAAAACACACTGCTTTTTCTCCAAAGCCATCTATCTCTTTCCACAGAGGGTAACCAATTTCATTCTCTGGCTCACAAAAATAGCTGAATGTCTACCAGAGATGCTGGATACGGTATTCTCAGACCAGGAATTGATACTGAGACCACAAGCCTCATCCAAAATTAATTGAGATGTCTGTAACAGTACCTGGACAGAATTTGAGCAAGGACTGGAAAAAAGGATACCCTCTTTTCTGTAACTGTGTTCCTCACCATACAAAGAGATGGTTCTCTATGCTACGCATGTGCCTACATTTACATTTGTTGCCTGCTTTTCCCCACTGTAAATCTTGAATTATTTTCAGAAAAAATAGCATGGCTTCAGCAGCAGTCTAGACTAGAAGGGATGTCAGGCAAGAAGGGATGATGAAAAAATATTCCTGATAATAGAATCTATTAGGAATCAAACAGTTTCTATCGCTTGAAATTTTGTATGGTAGAATAGATGAAGCCCATGGTCAGGAAAAGGAAATGGATTGTTTAATAGACCTTTTCTATCTTTAATTTCTGTGATTCAATAAGACACTATCAAATCCATGTATTAGGCTTTATTTAAGTCACTGTAGTTCTAAGGCTGATTGTTCCTCATTCACATGTCCTCATAAATGTGAAACCAAAATCATATTTCACATGCTTAATCTTCCTCTAACAATACCCTCCTGTCAAGGCAGTTTATTCCAATACAGTCTGCTCATAAAATTAGCAAGTAATATTTCATATTCATGAACTATGAAAATTTCATTCATATACAGCATTTTGAGATACAAAAATACATTTTATGAACAACTGAATGCAGAAGAGTTAGCAGGGGAAGTGGAAGGCTTCACATACTAAGAGTTACATAATAGCTGAATGGTAGCATTTCTGAACTAGCATAAGAAAAGGAGAAAACCCACTGGCTTTCCACTATAGTACATTAAAAGAAGATACTTTCAGACCACAGGTACTCTGCTATACTTCATATCTTTCTATGAGCATTTAGTGCTCCGAAGGCAAAGCTTATTTTTGATTTAGGATGGTTTAGGTTTTTAAAATACTGTTTAATCTGTGTGTTTGTACTTACTTTATTGCCAGCTAACTAAACTTGATAATAAACAAATTCTTGTGAAATTGGGAATTCAGGGATCCACATTCTGACGACTTGAATTCTGTCTAGTACTTAGATGAACTCATCACAGATGACTGACATGAATCAATAATGAAATAAACTGGAAAGATCCTGATGCATAATACATTCCAGACAAGGTAATGTATTTGGGCTCCTAAATGATCTTGAAATTTAAAGCATATAAAAGAATACTGCTTAATCAGTAACAAATTCTTAAAACATGCAAAGAATTATTGAGATACACTGAAATCTGAACCTGTTAAATGATTTTAACATTGCCTAACAATAAGCAGTCCCTATTTACTTGCCTCACTAAAAGGCTAACCTCCCTGTGTATCCTATTTCCACAGGGACACTTCATGAAGAAACCAGAACTTCCATGTTCTGAATCACCCTCTGCACAAGGATATCTCAATTACAAAAATTATATAAAAGGAGAAGTAGGCATCTAACTTGAAACTGCAAATAATATGGTCCAAACACCCTCCCTTTCCCTCCATTTACAGTCAGTCCTGCCACTGCATTACAAGTATGTCTGAAGTATTTGAGCTCACCAGGCAGAGTAAATTTTGCCATCTCTTTAAAAGGTGTAAAGGAATAGACAATCCTCATTAAAACACTTCAGTGTATTTGCTTAAAAAACTCTTTCATCACAGCATCTCAAATTAATAACTTGCTGATCTAAATCACAGCTATGTCAGGGACCCCAATAATTCACATTTTTGAATTAGTGAGTTATTTCACTAAGGATGATTTTCCCTAATATGAAAATCCCTTTGGAATAAATACAGTGGAAGCAGGTGCAAAGCTCAAACTCTGTAAATATGTCACTCCTAAAATGACTACATTAAAAAAAAAAAAAAAAAATCTGTATCTCAGCAGGTCATAAATGTCTCAGGAGGATTCCATGAGAAAACAGGTAAAGTAGGACTATAAACAAGAAATCAAGAGAAAGTGACATTGGTGTAATTAAGAGTGATGGAAATCCTTTCAACCCTATCAATAAATATAAGTACAACACTTTGCCTGCAAAACAGCATAAATCTTGTAAAAACTATGCAGCAGAAACTGCTAAATGGGCAAACTCTCTCATTATCCCTGTTGGTACTGCTAGTTAGATTGCTGTGTCACCATGAGTCAGTCAATTCTGCAGTCACTTTCACAAAGGATATAAATCTCAAATAATTATCGCTTTGCCTCATTTCCCATATTTTGTGGTTTTGCTATTTTCTTATTTCATATTACTTTTCTATGGATCCTGTGATTCTAGTTTTTGCTCTTAGACAGGCTTAATCTCCAATGATTTCAATCTCAAAGTTCTGGGGAAACTCTGATATGTCACATTCAGTGTGAAAATACATCCCTTTAATTCACATAATGCAAAGAATCTGGGATTGAGTTATAGCTAGTGAACTCAGCAATTTTCTTTTAAGCATAAGCTTATGTTTTATTTACATATGTTCTTTTTTTATTTTCTTTCTTATCATAATATGGAACTATATGACATTTTCTCCTTCAAAAATCATTACTTAGTTTTACATACATAATAGAAGTATGTGATGAAGACAGTAATCATATGAGTATCTGTAGCGACCTTTTCTGGCTGTTTTACCACTTTCTTCTTTGGCATACTAATAACCACTGACATATATAGTATGAACTCTAACGTGGTTATACGTTTATTAATCTCTTTCCATACAACAGTAATTCATCAATAATTTTTGCATCTTTGCACTCCTGTATCAAGTTGAAAATATTATAATACTAGATAAGATCCTGTGTTTTATTTTCCTTTCCATGTGAAACATTTAAAATGAGCATTCCCTTCAGTTTTCAGGGACAATGAGTGTCTGTATTTCTGGAGAAATGGATTGTCAACTGGTAAGGTTTCATACATTGTCTGAAGACGTAGCATTCACAAAATATGTCACTTTTAGGAAGTCTTCCCTGAATAAAACCTCCCAAATTCTGAGGTTCATTTTACTTGACTAGAGTAAATATACAATTTGTATAAGAAACTTCATATGCCACATTATGGGTGTTCTTCAATCGATTTATTTCATGTGCTCTGCTTCATTTTGTATTCCCTTTTACATGTGGCATATTCTTTTCTAATGCATTCCTAGCAGTCCTACACAAAGGTAACTCCAGTAAGTGTCTAAACAAATCTTCCAAATTTATTGTTTCAGTGGATCTAAAATTTAACCATATTGGCCCAAAATGTGAAGAAAATTTCTTGGTTTCATTCTTGACAATGATTCATGGCAATCCAGTTCAGTGAATAAATGGTCTGGATCACCTGTTCAGTTTGTAACTTGAGGCAATTATATCTAATTCACTGTTTTACAAAAACAGCCTCATGTTACACAGTACTTCCAAGCTGGAGTTCATCACCACTTAGAGTAGGAGATTATATTAATGAATCAAGAATAAAATGGACTTAGTGAGGGCTTTTCTGACGTAACACACCTGTCTGGTGAAACTCTGTAACATCCTTCTACTTACACAATGCCATAAGATGAAGAAATTCTCCATCAAAATGTGCAAAATTTAAGTATTTTTGTAACAGCTATTAAAAGGAAATTTACTTACCAAGCCAACTTCTGTTCAAATATACTGACACAAACACTGGAGGGACCGTGAAGAAATCTACTACTGAGTTAACTTCTAGCCAAAACCATAGCTTGTCATTGGCGGCTATGAACTGGAAAAAAAAAAGAGGGGGAGGTATGTAAGAATCGGATTATGCTCATAGTGGTTGCAAGTATGGGCAATTTTTTCCATTCTAAAATATTAAACTCCAAAGTTAGTGGAGAAGTAACTGATGTTTTAGGTCAGTCCAGACAAAACAGCGTGTCTTACCGGAAAGAAGTCTGTATTGTGCATTGCTTGATAACCACACTAAGATTAAAATGAAAGGTCTAACTAAAGAGACAGATCATTTATATGATGAGTTGTATTATCTGTGTTAAAAAACATTTTCTCCACATTTATTAAGAATGTATCAGTAATATTAGAACAGTGTAGGTAAGTATAAAATATTTCAAAGTCTATCACCTTTGCTCTAGCACACCAAACGTGTTGGTATTAGTCTCAACATGTATTTGCTGTTCACAGGTTTCTAATACATGATAGTTTACAAAGAGTCCCATTATCATCCTATCCAGAGGTAATCAACAGGATGACTCCTACAAAACATAATTTAGACTGCAGCAGGGCTTCAGTCCTTCAAATTGTGCCATGGATGATGTAATTTCTCTCTCCTGACTATGAAATCAGCCTAGGGAAACTAGCAAACTTAAATGCCAAGAACATCATAGTTTAAACTTGCCTATTCATGTATGTGCTTAAATAAGGTCAAACTACTATTCACATTCAAGTAATAATTAAAACATATGCTTAATATAAATATGAAATATACAAATAAATATAAAATTTTAGTGCATCACATAGATATTTAATGGAGCAGTTTTACTCATGTAAGTCTTTAAACCTGGACTAACATATTTCAAAACAGTGCTTGTATTTTTTGAACTACAGACAGTATCCATTGTCTTTCTTCCAAAGCAAATACCAACATTCTCTAACTAATTAACCCACTTGATCTCCTTGCTTTAGAATTACTTTAAAACTTTAACACAAAATGTTTATGGCGCATACCAACTTTGCTGGAATTTCAGATAAAATATTGGAAAGAGGACTCTGTTGATGTCAAGAATGTCAAAATCATACTCAAAAAGAAGGCAGACAACATGAGCAGCATTTGCCTCAGAGAAGACTTAAAACCAAAAATAAATTGAGATTTTGTTAGTCTGTATTACTCAATATCAACGCTCCAGATGAAAATTGAACAAAAATACTTAGTTTCAGCAAGAACTTTCTATTCCCTTCTGTTAAATTTAGAAGTAGTCCAAATATTTGGAACTAAAAGGTTTTTAAGGTGTCAGATCAATATTTTCATAATGTGCAATATATGTTCTAATCAGCATTTTATCTTTCCACATGGCACAACCTTTAGGCTTTCAGAAAGCAACAATGAAAACAAAGTCTTTTGACTGTAAAGGTGACTCATACTTTTCTATGGAAGTATTTGAACAGTTGTTCATTTAGGTAATTAGTAACTAATAAAAGCCTATTTCATTACAGAGGCAATCCTACCACGCATGAAGAGATACCACATTCTTCTAGAAACACTAGCATAATTCTGTCACTTCCGAAGGATTACTTCCATACTTGCCATATCTCTGCCAGACCCTATTGCTTATGTGCTAACTTGTGCAATTTGAACTTAGACTTCATCAGCAGTTTTCAGATTTCACTTCTGAGTTCTCTCATAGTTGGAAACTAGCCACCATAGATTTTAAAATGAATATATGTGTTTTTGAACACAAATATCTTCTAGAACTGAAGATACTGTAATATTTAGGATTTTGAGTTGCAACATCATTTTTGGGAGAACAGACAAAGAAGGATAAGATTTTAAAATATTTCTTCAAATACTTTAATTTGCTAGTGAGTCCTCACAGGAGATATTTGTTAGAAAAAAAAACCCACTAAAATAGATTCTAGCAAATTCATTATCGATCCAGCTCTTGCATTCATACAATCAAGTATCACCTTTTCCTCAGGAATTCCTGTTTCATACAGCAGGGCTTCTTGGAGAACTGAAGTTACACCTATATTAGCACTTTAATTTAGATAAGGAATACTAATGTGAAATGCATCCTTATCATCCTCACTTACCATACTTCAGTTTGTATCACAAAGCAGTTTTGGACAACACGGATTTGTTTCGGTTGAAAATAAAATAAAAAAGGTGTTCTAGCAGTGCATCTCACATACTGTAACTGCTAAAGTGCATTCAGTCCACAGGTCCAGAGTGGACTCTACAGTACTCTCTCTCCCTTCCATAAAACATACAGTGTGGATATGAAATTATTAGCATCAGCTCTCAGTATATTCTCTCTTATTGTGCTCTGCTTCTTAATAATGTAGCCTAAGTTACTGCTTTGACTAAGTAAGAGTGGCCAATATGTAATTTTAATTCTCTTGATAAGAACATACAACCTTATCACTAGCCCAAAATTTACAAAGCATTTGGATACTTCTAAAAAAAGGTTCTTGGAAGTTCACAATTACCATGCATTGAATCTGTTATGTCAAGAAGTTAACCTGTATTTCAGGCCTGGTGGACATCTGCAAAAGCCCCCCCAGTCCTAAAAAATTAGGGGCTATTATGCCATAGGCTTTTAAAATACACCTTAGAATGCATAAATAGTAGTGTAGATACTGAAGTAAATTATCTATTTAGCTAAAGGATAGACACTGCACCTAGGCTAGGTAATGAAATAACCTAGATTTGCAACAAAACTCCTTACTCGATCATCAGAAAAAGTTGGTTCAGTGGGTCGGAAGTGAAACAGGAGGAACTCAACTATCACTGTGACATAGGAGTTCCTGTGATTCAGGAGAAAAATGGACAAAGGAAGATCAGGAGGCAATACTTATATCAAATTTTAAGACTAATGTGGCAGCCTTTCTGCTCACATGAGGTTTTCCTTGTACTTCTGTTATGTTTGAGGCCTTTTTACCCTGATTTGCCAATTAACAACAAGCAAAGTTAGTTTTCAAAGCATGTTTTAAAAAAACCCCAAACTACAAACCAACCAACCCAAAAAAACCTCACCAAACCCAACAGTTTGAATTGCAAGCATTACTGGCCTTAACTTTTAAAAGTGCCTACCTGTTTCAGATGTCCCAACTTTTAGATCCTGAAACAGCATTACTGGATTTTCAGAAAGTGCTAAGTATATTCTAAGGATATACATTTCAGCATGTTGACTAGTATTTACAGCTTCTTCAAAGCATTCATTAGCAGTCTGGGAAAGTGGATGTACATAAAACTGAATATAGCAGCTCTACCAGCTGTATCTCAACCTCTGACTGCCAAAGTCATATCTAGCAGCAGAGGAATAGATCAAGTATTCCGTAGTCTTGCTGACTAGTTATCACTCCATTGAGAGTGAAAGTAGATTCGACATCACTGACCAGCACTGAACTATAGCAGCTTTCACCTTTACCACACAAGAACATTCTGGAACAGACAGCTTAGCTTATAAACTATTGGTCTCCTTAGTGATCTTAGATGTTTATTATTATTACCTAAATGTTCTCAATCAAATGCTTTGCTCATGCATTTCAGAAAATAGCTTAATTTTGTCCAGCCATTGTAAAGTCAGGCTGTATTCAAAGAATCTCCCTATCTAATAGCTGTATTCACTCCCTGACTCACGCTATCAAAAACCCACTACTTACACGCAAGCCGAAGTAGAGTAGGAAGAACACGTTGAAAGCCATGTCGATCTGTAATGTGAAATCTTTGTAGAAATTCTGGCAGGATTCTATTGGGCTATTTGAAAGAAAAAGAAATCAGAGTAAATTGTCAGTGTATGAGTTTCTACTCTGGTGAGATTTTTATGCATTTCATTAAAGACCTTGATTCAGAAATCACACTTCTGTTTTCCAGTCGTTTACAAGATACAAGCAAGCATTTCAAGTGAATTATTTCATTCATTCAGTTAGTCATTCATACAGTCTTTATATTCACCTGTTCAGGTAATTCTGAGAATTAACATGCAGATACCTTTAAGAAAGGACAAGCAGGAGAATACCTCAGGATTCCTTAACCCCACATTAACCCTTAAAGAACTGACTTCTTTCTATAGGAGACATACCTATGATACTTTAGGAACAAACCTGACAAGCACACAGCTACAGTGAAACATTACATGTTTTTAATTCATGTCATAATATAAAACCTTAAAAAGAAGGTAGTTGCTTAGGAATACATTACCCATTAGCAACCTGGAGTACTTAGTCTTGTTGAATCCCTTGTTTAAAAGAAGTTGGTTTTGTTTTGTTTTTTTCCTTTTTCTCACTTCTTTTTTGTGTATGGCTATTTAATGTACTTTATGTACAGTACTATGAACTGAGTAGAAAAGCAGCATAACCCACTGGGAAAATTAAATAACAAAATAAATTGAGGAATTTGAAGCAGTACTCTAAGGGTTAATTTCTGCATGCAGGTTAATTAAAATACCTTTCTGTGTGTCAGGCAGCCATTGCAAATTCTAGCTTATTATATTATGCTTTATTTAACAGTGGGACAGGTCCAAAGCATACTCTATACAAACTGGTACTTTATAGATATACTTTTATCTAAGGAAGGAGGTAACTTCCACAAGTATGATTAGTGATTTATTTGTGAGGTTTCTAAAATAGGTTGGTGAAGCCACAGAACAATGTTGAAGTCACAGACCAATGTGAAAGTAATGTCCCAATATATGCAGATGTATATACTATATATACATAATGTCCCACCATATATACATATATATACACACATATATTGCAAATGATCATGTATTCATCACAGCTGTAATAAAGTGGAAAACTAGAATGTAGATCATTTGTTCATTTAGAGACCTAGAAAACATCCTTTTAGGAAAGAAGAAATTCTTTGGCTTCCCAGGTCAAATAAATCACTGAATGTGAACATAATACCAGTTAGCATAGCAGTAGCTCTGCAAATATAATGCTAGACTGCTCAACAAGCAAGATTCTATGCGTTATGAATGTCAGTTACCTAATTTAAGGCATAAAGGAAATTACCTGGGCTACCAGGTCATTACACATGCAGCCAAATTTTCCATTCCTTGTATACATTACAGGTCAAACAAGTTAAGTACAGCATGCCCTCTGCCGTCTTTAGATGCATGAATGTATACAGCACAATTCTCCTTGATGTACAATAGCTTTATATTTTAAGAAGCTTCAGTGTTATAGGAAATAATACTAAAGTGGGTTTTGAAAAGCAGTTTGCAAAGACATTGAAGTTATGAAACATTTCTCTTATAGTTCAAATAAAATTGATTTAGAAAAGCAGACAGAAGGGAAGAGAAGCCAAATGTTAACACAGGACAGAAGACAGCACCTCATACTTTACAAATACAGCTTTAGCTACAAAAACATTGGATGTAATCTGAGAACCCAACAGGATCATTATTGAGAGCAAAGGATTTTGTCAAAGTAAGGTAGGCTACATACTGAGTCACTATGCACCCTATCAACAGAAATCAGAGCAAAAGCAGCATGAACAACCCTGCACCAATACAGAGGCTTGGAATCTTAATTCCAGGTTAGGTTCCTGTAAAAGCTGCAGAAAGTCACTGAAGCTAATGGAATTGCACGGATTCATAACTAGGATAACCAGGAACAAGCTTCATTATCTTCCTTTCAACAGTTATTTGGTACTTGTCATAATTGTTAGATAAGGTCAGCTAAGGTTGCAGCTAATGGCTGTACTTTCGTTCTATTGTCCTTTACAAAAACCTACAAGATCTTACAAATTAGCTAATGCATAATACATCTTCACCTTGTTTGCAAAACACTTAGCACAGTGGACAACAATCCTGATTTGGGACTTTTGTTGACCTAATACCAGAACTACTCCTTCTGCTAGTCATATCCCTAAGGCATCCTTCATTTCAGATATCATTTCTCTCTTTCAATTTCTAAGGTAAAGACAAACACAATGTCCTTCCTTTTTATTTTGAATTATGATTTTGTCAGAAAGGCATGCCCCTAAGGCTAAAGAAATTATTATTTATACTCACAGAATTGATTATACAAGATTTTAAATTTTCCAAATTAGATTTTGGTGATATTCTTCAGTTTGGATTTTTTGTCTTCTTCAGTACCTCACAACTGAGCCAAGAGAAAAATATGGCTACTAATGTTTATCATTGCACCAGTCTGATGCAGAAAGCAAGCTAATTTGAAACTCCTCTTTATATGGTTTCCCAAAAATAGAAGTGCTATAGCTCTTAAGAGTTCTAGACAGTAGTGTGCTGGGGTCTCCAGAACTAATAATATATTCCCTATTTTAAATTAAAATCAGATTGCTTGTCCTATGGGATTTCACCCCTTTAGGTCAGCAAAAGTTTCACCTTTGAAGGAGGCAAGTGACTGTTAAAAATGCTTTTATTACCCTTCCATGTAAGCATACTTCATTGTAAGTGTGGTTTAATGCATCTATACCATTAAAAACGAGGAGAAACTACACTAAGATCAATGGAATATCATTATACTAACAATGATAGGAAAGACAACTGGATAAAAATTACAGTAATGATGTAACTAAATATTTACATGCACTTTGAAAGAGCGTCTTTAATTTGCTACACAAAAATTGAAAAAAATCTGCTGTAGCCATGACTTCTTGTGTTTTGAAAAGAAAAACTCATAGCACCAATTTTATTTTACTTAACATAGGGATATCCTGCTGATAATCTATCAAGGACTATAATTCCCTTTTCTCCTGCCATCTTTTTACGTAATAAACTAAATGCTACAAGCAATGCCTGGGCTACATAAGCACGATTTGAAAGACTGAGTTTTCTTCAGGTCAACATTTATATCAAGTTATCATTTACTGCAGCTGCGTGGTCTGTGCTACAATTTAATATAAATCACATCTAGAGAAACAACAGTGGGCTTAGTTTGCCTAATCTGCAGTAAAGACAGAACCTTATTTGATTTTTCAGGCAGAGACGACACTCTCTTAATTCTCTTCCTTCCTCTCCTGCTCTTTAAACACTGCTATTCCTTTCAGTTTCACATTATCTGTATTTATGAATCTTATTACAGCATTTTTATTGCAATGCTAGTAGTTATAAAGCCCAGTTATACAGGTATCACGGGCATAAACTACTTTAGTGAGCAAGAGAAGTAACAAAATTATTCCAGTTTAACTTTACACAGATGGGGCAAAATTTCGACAAACTGTTCCCAGCCTCCTTAAACCTTTTTCACAATTAACATTGAAGCCAACACCCTACATAACACTTTTATCACAACTGAACAAATGAATGAACCCCTTGCCACTCCAATTCAAAGGAATTTACTTCTGTTTAAATAACTACTCTTTTGTCATAAGTTTATTTCATGTATTTATTAATTATTCTCACTTATTTCTGGTTCATTTGAAATGCTTCTAAGGATTTGAAATGGTTCTACTGGGATTATTCTTTGAATAGTCATAGAATGAGTAGGAGAGGGCATAAAATAGTATGCATTTTAATGTTTTCTTAAATTATTTCTTTCTGTGAGTATATTAATATGAAACTTCCCACAGAAGAAGCCTTCATAGAACATTTCCAGGATTCTGCAATTGCAACAGAGTTGAAAATATCTTGAGTGTTTTTTCCTCTATCATTTCACCTTTTGATAAGAGCTGTAAAGCCCATTTCCAACTTTAAATCAAAGCCTTGGCATGACATATCAATCTATGTCACAATGCCATCACTACCATTATGACCACACAGAAGTAAGGGGAAGAAATTCTACATTCATTCAGACTTTAGGCCAACTTTGCAATCACAGTGACATCTATCTGGATGACTTTACATAAAACCTTGCCCACACTAATGGGAGAGGTTGTGCACACCAAATAATAACTATGCAATATGCAATTTACAGTTCTCTATTCTTTCTGTGTAAGGAAGTGGACTCTTGTATTTTTGGTATATGTCATGTCAGTCTGCTCCTAATGGTTTTTTGCCCCCCTTTTTTTTTCTTTTTAATGACAAGGCCTGCAAAGACTAAGATGGATGCCAGTTTTTATCTATGTAGTTATATACCAAAATGCAAAAGGTTAATTTTAAGACATATTAATCTAGTTACATTTTGCCAAGTGTTTTAAAGATATGAAGTTTTTTTTTTTAAACATTCATAAACCACCACAAAAGAAAATTACTTCTCCTGTAAGTTCAGGAAAGTACTGATGTTAGTATCATACCACAGCTGCTACATATTTGGAACATTAAGAAGTTATTGAAACTTTTAGAAATTCAGAGAATTGTCCTAATTTACAATTCTAATTTGTGGAAGCAAAGTTGTCTTCTGAATGGTGAAGGAAAAGCTAAATCCATTATTAAAATAGATAAAATATATTTTAATTCTTAATAGTAATTAAATAAAATTTAAAATTGAAAAAGTTGGAACTAAAAAAACTGTTACAAACGTAATGTGCCTGAGAAAGAAATACAGCAACCTGATAATATGAAAAATTAGGAAGTTTTTAATTTCCTTTGTTCATGACAGTTTTTAGAGTGCACAACAGTACACTATATGAAAAAACAGTAAAATGTGCAGCTTCTATCAGAAGGAATGTCCATTGATGAGAGTGAATTTTAAAATCAAATTATAATTGTATACAGAAATACCTGTAGAGGCTGCCAAAACATAATCAACATTAATGAATAAATGAGAGAAACCACTCAATATTTAGAAGTTCTTTAGTATCTCATAATTTCAAGACATGCCATTCATTTCTCACTTTCAAACTGTATTTGAATGCAATTAACATGTATTAATTCGGGCATGTAAATTTTCTTAGTTTATAAAACTATCTGCAGTGGTCTTTTTATTTTTTCGAACTATTTTGTTTTACTGGAAGCTCTCTGTAATACTGAACTCCCTCAAATTTATTTACAGAACAAGTCCAATATTATGGAGTAAAAAATAAGTTTGGCACAAATTTGATAAGAGTGTCCATTTATACTCCTTTAGTAAATATTTTTACCAGTACAGAAAAAAATAATTAAGGGGGTTATGGTTAGGCTTTTTAACTGTGTTTCACTAATGTAGTACTAAAGTAAAACAAAGGGGAAAGCGAGATGTATCACTTAGTAAAAGTTCATTCAATGCAAAATACTTTTTGTTCCTTTAACTATGGCTTAGTTGTACAACTCAGGAGGGAATAAGCAGTTAAAATCTTCTTTACTGAATCAGGCATGAACATATAGCAAAATTATAAACATGGATGCCTATCAAGTGTCAACCTAGTGAAACAAATACTGTAACTAAAATAAATCAGCAAGACTAAATAAGAATCAAAGGTGTCAAGCATCTCACCGAGTGATGGAGAGCATAACTTTTTTTTTTTTTTACTTCATATGGGTTTCATTTATTAACCAAGATAGTCCCACAGTAAGAAAACAATAAGTATTCTTTTGCAGTATGTGTACTGATCGTCTAAATGCAAGATGCCTTGGTAAATGACTAAATTTAGAAAGCCTTTGAGTCATAACATCAATAAGCTCATTTAATTTTTTGATGGCAAATGTCTTCGAAATTACTTCATTCTCCCTTGACGTGATGTGGTCTGCCACCAGGGAAGTTTTGCTACTAGCATTTTCAGTTAGCACTGCAGGATATGCAGGAAGAGTTAAGTTGTGTTTCCTTCCCAAAAAGGAAGAACAATGCTTTAGTGAAGGCAAGGGGAAGGCCCACTTTGCCCATAGCAGAAATGCAGCGTAATCTGCTGTCACAGCCTCACATCTTGGGATCCATAAAACTCCATGGGATCATTACTTCCCTATTTTCTAAGAAGTTTTGTGTACCTGGAGCTAGTGAGTGAAGGAGGAACAATCCCTTTCTTGCTGAACTGCCAAATAATGTGAAATGAAGCTATCTTCCAAGATTTCTTAAACTATTGCTTAATCTACACTTTATAAATTGCAAGCACCTTAAGGGAACCGCTTTTCAGAAAAAAACAGGAACAATGCAAATACCTGTCCTAATTTCCCTTTCCTATCACAACATCTTATGTTACTCTTTAAAGTCTGACAGACTACAAGCTAGCATTAGAATATCACCCTTCTATTTCCAACCTAATTAAAAAATGCATCATGACTCATCTGTTCTGCAGATGCTTTCTACAGCTAATTACTTCTACATTATCTCCCTGGCGCACTGGGAAACCTTGACAAGCTTTTAGACTAATTTGGGGTTAAATTAACAGGTTTCCTCATCCTCCTTCAAAAAAAAATCCACTGTCAGAAGAAATAAGCAAAACCAAAACCAGATCAGTCAGTAATAAATTGGTACAACAGCATCATTTAGTAAAGATTTTGCTAAGAATCAGAGCCAGAGACACATTGTTTTTCCTTATGAATCTTTTACTCTTCTGGATCATGTGATAAAGAATGAGACATAAAAGTTGTTGTGGTTTTTTTCCTTTGAATTTTAACTTGTTTTAAATTTAAAGGTATATTTAAATGCTGTGAGACTTGACATTTTTTAATGCAAAATTAATTCACTTTAGAAACTGAGATAGAAAAGGACTTCCAGTGGGAAAGAAAGAGAGGCTCTTAATTTCAATTTCTGTCACATCCATGTACAAAATTAAGAGCCAAATTAAGTTGGTACAACTGCAGAACAAAGATATACTTTTCTGATGCCCATCTCAGATGTAAGATTTTGCCTGGCATAACTAATGACTTTTACAGAACTATTTGTAACTAACAACATACCAAGTGACAGAGTCAAGTAACATTGCTAGTACTTATTTTACCTAAATGAACTAATACAACTTGGTAAAATTCAGTATAATATTGTCAGTTTTCACCTTTTATTTTCAAGTTTTCCATTAATTTTAAGTACATCATGCTTCTTCATAAGACTGCCCTAGTAAAACATAAGCCAACCTACCACAGAACTTAAGCAAAATCAAATCCTCATCTTCCTCAGCCCAAACCCAATATTGCATACATGTACGATAACAAGAAACTTTTACTTACACTTTTATATAGAATTGCTGGGATATACAGAAAATACGCACACTGAAATTGCTCACTCTGAAAACAGCATATTTCTTAATTTAATCAGGGTGTATGTACATTCAGTTCTGTCTGCAGCGTATGTCTTCTGTAATTACTGACTTTCACAAACAAAAGCTGAAGGAAGATTCCTGCAGAACAGCTAAACCAGAAACTGAGTGCTAAAACAGGCATAAGTAAATGGCCCAGAGTCAATCTCCATAACTCTTCTAACTTCTTTCAGCAGTGTACAGAAAACAGCATGTGCTTTCTTGCAAAAGACACCATTAAGATCTTCATCCTACCTAAGATATTAGAAGGTTTGCATTTGAAAAGGTTTGTTGAGAACCACATAGGTAAAGTAGGAAGAATGTGTTATTTTATTTTGCATTAGATTTAATTGCTTACCATAAGCTGGCAACTGCAAATATTATTACATTACCTTGACAAAGCAATCTCCCTGATGACAAGCCAATTCTAAGAGAATGACAGAGCAACAATGCCAGGGATAACATTTTTAATCAAAGGTTTTTGTGTAAGATTACTACCATATTAAAGAGAAAAATACCAGTGTACTGTTTCAACACTATATTACCTTTTTTTACAACATTTAATAGGTCATTTTGGTGATATCTAGTATGTTGACTGCGGTATAGAAAGATTTTGTTAAACTGCACACCCTATTTACTGAAGTTGACAATCTTGTATGTTTGTACTTCATAAGACCCCTTTCTATTACTTCTTGTCTGTTATTATTTAATTGTTCTTTAATATTCTTTATCAAAGTGTACCAAGGAGTAATAAGTTGCTGTAGCTGTTTACTCCAAAGAACAGAAAATAACTAGTGACATGAAAATACAAGCACATCATATGATGCTGCAAAAAGAATACTAATCCGTTTGCCATGTTGACATTGAATTGAACAAATGGAAATAGATCAAGTTAGTGAGAAGTGTATCAGAAGCATAAAACTCTTTCCATTAAGACGTATAGTTAAACACTGGAATAGGTTCTTCAGGGAGAATGGTTAATGTCAGATTTTTAAAACAGTGGTAAATACTTTTCAGCCTTTGATATATGGACCACTTACAGTCCTTGCATTTGCATATGTCAACAGAATGATCTACACGTGATATTTCCAAAACTTCCTATTTCTGTAGAAGAGCGTTTACAAACCATTGATCTTTTACATGTCTGTTTAAATAAACTTATGTATAGTCACTCTTACCTTGTAGCAGAAGGAATAGTGTCTTCCTGAGATTCCTTCTTGCTCTAGCTTATATGATTCTATTTTGCAGCTGCTGTCTTTTAAAATTACCCAAAGGTGCTTTTCACATTTGCTATCCACTTTCCTCAAAGTTTTCAACAGCCCACCATCATCAGTTTCCAGCTTCAGCTACTCCTCCATCTAAGTGACTTTTATTATCCTTCTATTCTGTTGATCCTGTTGTCCAACTTCTAAAATTCTCTCTCATCTGACTGCACTCTTTGAAAAAACACATACAGTCTTCAAAAATGAGAATGTCTACCTATCCTATTTGATTCCAAATTAAGATTATTAATCATTAATCATCTCTAATTTTCTGCTTGATATGCATAACAGATTCCTCCAGTTGCTTTTGAGTATTCTTTCCATATGTTTCTTGCTTGCTTAGATACTGTAACTAAAAAAACCTAATCTTGCCCTATGAAATTTAGTCTAAATTCAGCCATTCTAACTGAAAATGACAAGATACCAGATAAATCAGACTGTTAAAATATTTCCAGTTCTTTCAGCTGTCTTTTCTGGAATTCCCTCCTGTGATACTTTAATGAAAATATCTGGCTACTATCTATTTTTTACCAAGTAGTAATAAACTTGAACCTAAGTTATATTATTTGACTTTAATGTCAGTGAATAATGTAATTGAGCAATGAAAGCCAGAAGTACTACAAAGTTGTAGAAACTTGACATTACATTACTGGATCAGCTTTTTTGGTCAGTCTTTCTAGTGCATGCACCCAAATCTATTATTATCCATAAAAAGCTATCCATACTGTGTTAATGGCAATCCTAAAGCAGTCCTAATACACAGCTACACCAGGCAGGAAATATTGTTTCCTATTTCAAATGAAGGCATAACTGTAAATATGAACCATGTACATTCCTTCAAAAAATCTGCTTAAAACTAGAATATATATTAGTCCCAAATAAATTTTCATAATTTCAGATTCTCTCTCTCATTTCTCATGAGGACCTTTTAGTCTTACCTATCCCATCAGCATAAGGGTCCTTTTAAGCACCTTAGTCATTCAATACCTAAAATACATTTAGGGTGCCACAGGTCATGCAACACAACTACTCCCAGTCCAAACCATTACACATCTAGTATCCTTGCAAATTATTACAAGGTAGTCTGTATTTGTATACTTATTCCACTTTACTAGGAATAATGGACAGGTGAGTTGAAGTAAAAAACCTTCCAACTACCAAGAGTAACCATCTGAGATCTTTGAATGTATCCTGAGCACCACAGTGTATCTGTTTATAAACTCCTCTGCCTTAAACCAACTGCAGGCATAATCCAGGTAACATTCACTCCTAGCATATATAAATACTTGTAACAGTCCTTTCTATCAGTTTCCCTTTTTCTTTCCCTGCACTCCTAGAGAGTCTTTATTGCACATAACTTTTTAAAGTAAAACACATGTACAGTTTCTCTACCCATACACTCCTCCACTGTGGCTTACTTTCCACGTGCATATAACTGCAATCTAGTAAATTTTCCTACTGAGAAATTTTCATCACAGCTGTTCCAGCTGTGAAACCTGATTATTTACCAGGACCATCTTAAGAGCAAATTACCCTATTCTTAAGGCAAAATACTGATTCTATGAAAGACTCACTGAATAGCCATATTTACTTTGCAAAAGAATAGAAAGAGTTTAAAAGAACAAAGAAGAAATTAAAAAAATAATTCAACTCTATCCTAGTTCAACTTTTCAGAAAAGAACACTAGCCTGAAGCCTGAGTGACAGTCTCAATCACAGTGGCTTTTCTAAATGGAAAAGGCAAAGCCCTTTTTAGGCAGATCAGTAACACTATGCCTTTCTTTTTTAGCAGTCACTTTATCTCCAGTAACAAATGGAATAAGGTATTGCCAACACCTGTACTAGTTGCTCAAATCAATTATCACAAGCCTGATATAACACTACTTTACATCAATGTAAGAGGAGGATTATAACAATGTTAAAAAATAATATATAGTCGCCCTTTTTTTCTAACACCATCTCAAAATGGCTGGCAATGTATCATCCAACACTTTTTTATCCTGGCTGCTGTGCATGGGACGTGAAGTGAAGCTTACATACTGAGCTACTGGAAAGTCAAAAGGACTGGTGGAATAATCCATTTTGCACTGGTTTCAGGAGGAAGAACTTCATGTTGCCGTACAGATATATGTATGATCAGTTTTACAGTCCTAAAAGAATTTTCCTTCGTTATGAGAAAAAAACCCAAAACAGTAACTGTCATTATGTGGAATATAGGAATAACATAAATAAAAATCCTAAATAATGTTCTCAGGACAGCACTGTATCAGCATGCTGGTGGCATGATAACAGTCATGGAAATTACTACCCTTTTTTATTGTTTTGAATATATTTCATGTTTTCAGTTACCTGTTTAAAAGTACACACTAACAGCATATTTCAGGTTTATATATGTGTTCACAATTATCATTTTTCAAACATTATAACATTTTATATTACAGGCCCTCAAAGTTAAATGTATGGGATAAATAAAGTTTATTCACCAAGCTGAATATTAATTTGCAATCTGCAAATTAATTTTAACTCCCCCAAAAAAGCACAAAATGTAACCTCTGAACACATACACTCAACACCTGCACTGATCAACAGCCCTAAAACCTCCGTCAGACATGTTTCAAGTCACTTTCCAAAGTGATGTTTTACCATTCTATCAGGAAACAATAGGATTAGCATTAAATCATATCATCTGTTGTGCTGATGAAAGATTTGAGCACATTTAAGAACATATGAATAACAAGTTGCTTAGGATAGTCACAATGTCATTTGTAAAAGAAACAGAGCACTGTTACAACTCTTCATATGAAATGTAATTTTAGTTGTGTTTTGTAAATCAATACATTTTACATGATTTTTCAGGTTATTTAATATTATAAAAAAAATATTGCACTTGAAAATTCTTCCCAACTTCTGATTTTAATAAATGGTTATGTATAATCTTACCTCTTTTCACTGTCACTTGCTGTTAAACTTGACAGCAGGGAAAAGTTTATCTTTCTGAACACTACTGGCACCAGTCAGTCGTTGTCACAACAGAGTAGTTAGTACACTCTTTCTTTCCCACATCTTGAACACACTGCAATTGTCTATCTAGTCAGTAAACTACTGTAATATGCTGGAAATTTTAAATATACAGATCTCATACATATTATGTCCTATTCATTCTATAAAAGCTTAACTAAAGATATTAATAAGCATAACTTACATTTGCTCAAACTTTCTAATCTTATGGGGTTTTTTAATTCCCGTTCATGCACTTAATGCTCTAGACTGCATTCAGTGTCTACAACATTATGGTAAGCACATTGGCATGCAACAGGCAATACAAGAATAGATTATAATTAATCCCATAGACAACCAAAAAAGGTGAAGTTGCATCATGCAATGAAACCACAGCTTGGCCTGGGCTGCCATGCAGAAAAAAACCTACATCAATGAGTCTGCTGTACGGCTCCTAGGTAAGAGTTGATATGAAAGAGGCGAGTTATTTCAGCAATGAAGTCACAGGCTGAGAATGTTTATACTACTGTAAGCAAAATACTGTACATAGCACCAGTATTACTCGGGAGGGAAGGAAAGATGTTTGTAGAGGAGGACAAAAAGGATGAGAAAGAGAAGGGGGAGGAGGAATTATAAATTACAGTAACAAGTCTGAAATCTAATTGGTACTTTTTAATAAGCATTTTGTTATTTCATTCAAAATAATCTCATTTGAGCTTTCTAAGCAAACCTGAATTTTCAATGTATTTTGCAAAAAATCAGTGGATGAAATAATGAGATACAGGGTAATTTCAGTAACTGATGAGTAAGATAATAAACACACAGATATGTAGAGGTGAAGTTTTCAGTACAGTGCACAGGATCTAAACCACACAACTTCCACTAATGTGAATGCATAATGTAGCTGACTGAATGAATATGGGTAATATAAGGGATGCATTTATATGAGTGATTTATTCAGCCACCTTCTGCTGCTTTTCTAGTAAAAGACATCTTTCTGCTGAATAAAGCAGGGAGGGTTTTGCAGAAATTGTAGTAATTCTGAATTGCCTTTACCTTACTCACCTTCATAGTTGTTCTGAATACAAAAATGTGACCTTAACAATAGGGTGACCTCCTAGCCTGTTTTAAAGCCTGTACATTAGGCCCAGTACTTCATAGCCTGATTCCAGTAAGCTCAGAAAGAAATAGTTGACCAGGTAATTTATTTTAATGCAACACTCACATAAGAGCTCCTACCCTGTGATGAAAAAAGTATGATTCTGTAACACTGTAACATATTATTATGTGTGCTCCATTACAAAAAGATTTGTTCCATGTTTTTCAATATTTTGTTTTCAAGCTGTTTTCAAGTAATTTTTCGTAATAACCCTTAATTGTAGATGGTCATTCTGTTTTTATCACAGTTCCCAAATATACCAACTAATTATGCAGGGCAGCAATTCAGGGAACACCAAAAATAGTATCATCAAGAAAAATATGATTTCACTTACTGTATAAAGTTTTTAATAGAATCTATTGTTGTTCCAGTCGCAGAATAATTGTTTTTGGTGTCTGGTTTTTTACACTGATAACTTTTTGAAGTATTAATCCTTTTCTTTAGCAAACTGCCACAGAAATTTCGAACAAAATAAACTCAGCTTGATTGACAGTAGAAATTATTTTCTGTCCTCTTGAAATTGCTCAGATTTGCAGAAAAAACCTGTCAGCACCTTCTGAATTTGACGGGTTAAAAAAAAAAAATTACACTTTCCAGTTATAAAACCTCCAATTGTACTATTCTTAAATAGTGAACTACACACTCTTTTTCCAGACACACACTTCCATCCTTTTCACAGGGATGGAACTTACAGTTATGACTTGTACCACTTTTGGCCCCTATGTGCTATTTAACAAGGCTGGTAGGATGTTTCATTAATTGTGTATTAAATATGTGAACATTCTAGGGCATACAGGTATGCACTCACAAACTGTTGCACTGTGCACACAAATGTTACCGACTAAGAAAAAGGTTACTGAGTCAAGATAGATTTAAGCACTGATGACAAAAGCCAGAAACCTAGTAAATTATTTAAGGCAGGCTGATGAGGACCCCAAAAATTTAGGAACTGAACTTTCAGACTTCCAGAGTGTACCACCCATATAAGTACTGTACAGTCAGTAATAGGAATTATGGGATACACAGTACGTACTAAAACATATATGTATGTATCACAACATAAATGATACATATTATGTACGCATACTTTCCCACTGTTGTAGAAATAAAATATCTTTTCTTACTTGACAAACATTGATTTAGCACAAGATGAAAAACAGTCTTTATTTATATTCTTAATAAAAATAATACACAGGTAATTTTTCATCTAGGCATGATAGAAAAGTCCTCAAGACACAGACAGAACACAGAGCTGGCCTTAGTTCTACAAATCTCATCACTCTGAATATTAACATGACAATGTAAAAACAAAATGAGAATAATTTCTAATCACTATGAAGGATACAGTACTGTTGAAACTAAATGACCATAGCTATCAAATTTAACTAAATTGCTGGGATATTTTGCCCTGGAGTTCAATTCTTTCCAATCCCTGAATATGAGATTCCTTCTAATAAATCAATTACTGGCAAAGTTTAGTCTGGCAAAACAGGGCATCTGATTCTAGCCTTCTGTTTTCTCCTAGGCATACTACGATGCACAAGAAATCAGATGGGTCAAACTACAGTCTCAACATTGTAAATATTTCTGCTTATATACTCCATGGATTTCAGATTATTCACGTACAGAGTTAGGCACATTGGATGGAGCCTTGCATAAACAGTAACCAAAAATACCACAAAAATCTTCAACTCATAGGAATATCATAAAATTAACTGATGCAACACACTCACTAAAGAAAGCTGTTGTATTCAGTGACTTTTTGTCTAACCTGTTCTGAACACTTGCACGAACAAAGATTTCAAATCTCTAGATAGCTTGTTTCAATGCTTCATAGCTCTTACAAATACAGAAAAGCCTAATCATTATTAGTATCAATAATTAATAACAAGCTTTAATCTTTATTATTCTTATTGCTCATCTGTATTAAGAGTTGTTCCCTTTGAAGTTAGAGAGAAATTTCTAATGTGCTGATGTCCTGGCCTTCACTTAATTTCAGTACATCTAAGCTTTCAGAATCTAAAAAGAACACTGCATTAGCAAGCTCTTGTCATTTTTTTGCTTAAGTTTGCTAAAACTACAGGTTGATATTTTTAAGAAATCTAATGATAGAAGCTCCTGAGTGCTTTCGAAAAATTTAATTCATTACATAATCCATACTCTAGGAAATGTATACGAATGTGTCAATATCTTTCTATACATTGTCTTTTTCTATGCACATTGTATTGACATTTCATAAATTCAGTTTCTTGTTCTTAGTCAGATGTGCTGTCAAAGTGAAATCACAATTCAACAAAGGTACAATAGACATAATTAAACATTCATGCTTATTTTCCTAAACCTAAAAAGGAACAAAGCCAAAACATTAAAGATCACTACATTTAAAATTAAAGATTTATATCAGTGAGACTGATAAATATTTACTATGTAAAGTGATACATACTGCTTCAAGAAAGAATTTGACAAAACACACCTATACATTTAATAAAAAGTATAAATGGCTAGGAAAAACAGTCAAGAGTTATTTCATTGATATTTCACTAGTATTCACTGAAAATTAGTTTACTCATAAAATGATGTTAGAAAAATAACAGACTATGGATAATCTATTTTCCGTATGGTGGAAGCACTTAAGCCTGACAATTAAAATGAAGATTTGCAACAGTGGTGCAATAAGCAACCTGCACTTTTAACACAAAAAACATCCATCAACCACTATTATTGCATTTTCATTATATCACATGGTATAATAGAAATAAAATGATTGTAAACCATCACTGTCACAGGAGTGAATTTGGAAAATAAGTAGCCAGCAAAGGAGGTCACTATCTGTTATCTCTATATTCCATAATACAGAGTAGATTGTTACTCTTCAATTAGAATCTATCAAATTATTTTAACTGTGAAGTGGAAAGCTAAAATGATTAAAAAATTATTAACGTAATTGAAAACAACAGAGACTTACTACACAGTTGTTTTTTCAAAATATGAAGATCTAATTTTTATTCTGATATTCTACACTATCAGTATAAAACTCTATGTTATAGAATTCTGTATGTATATATGTTATAGAATTCTATATCCATATATTCGGTATCTATAATCCAATTCTGAGGCTGTGGAAATCATAATATGAAATTAAAAAAACTTCGACCATATAGGAACTAATATTTAACACTAGAGCCACAGGAATCAGTTACAATTACATACACTAGACTGAAGCTAGGAAAGAATAAAAGTGAAAAAAAGCAGATATGAACTTAGAGATGTAGAAATTTCACACTGTAGATCATGCACTAAAAAGATTACTGAGAACAATCTAATCTCTGTCTCTCCAGATAGAAAAATGATTGCAAACATGACAAAATTAAAAAGAAAACAAGTGCAAAAACAAAGAGGCTGATTCAAGTGGAAACGCATAATTAGTTACCTAACTTTGAAGCACAATGTATACTGAAGAAAATAATTGCAAAAAATGACAATAAGCCACCTAGGAAAATTTGATATCATGTGTTTAATGTAATACGTATCACATTACAAAAATGTGAAGTCAAATCAGTAAATAAAATTGATAAATGAAATATTCTGCAAAGCTATGTGCTAACGTAATTGTTACTGCATATATGACCCCTTTAAGTCTTTGGTCTTAGTTTCATTTAACCAGGTAGGTGAGTTAGTAAGTTTGAATAACACTTCTAAATTACTTAAGATGTACATAAGCAAGTCACTGGAACTACAGAAGTGACTGGGTTCATATCTGATAAACCATGGTGATTTGAACAATTACATTGCAACTGCATTTTAGTTACAAAATCAAATGCACTGGAGTTTCAAATTTTCCCTAGGTGGCCAGACTTACTCAAGTCACGTCAGACATTCGTGCTTATGACAGAGCTGGTCTACAGAAAAAGCTTTCTTTCCCATGAACTAACAGTGCCTTTAGATAGATATTGTGCTAAAACAGTTCTCAGTGAGCATACTTGGTAGTCATCCTTTCACATACAAGGCTAGAGTAACACTAGCCTGTCCTGATTCCTGTAGCTGTGTATCTTACCTCTTTTCCCCCACCTCCATCAAGCCCATTCTGTTTCCTTTCCAGAACTCACCCTCTTCCCAGCCAGTCTTTCTCACGCAAAGAAAAAAACAAAACAAAACCAAACCAAAAAAACCCAAACACCACCACCGAAAAAAAATCTCCCTAATTCTCTAATTCTTCCTATAAACACCATTTAAGGACCACACCACAGTTTGTCCCTGTCTGCCCAAGATTTTCTCTGTAATGGGATTCTATACTCTTTTGTAATTATTTTTGACAGGACTTGCTTCTCCTCAGAGCTGTAGAAGGTGAAAGGACTTATACGCAGGTTAATTAACAGAAAGATATTAAGAGGAGACAAGACATAGATGCCTTCTGACCAGGAAACTGCAGTTGCCTTGGATCTACTGAAAAGAGTTACACCTGGTCAAGAGCATTGGTGTCTGTTATGAAAAGGCAAACTGTTCATCTTTGCTTCCTGCAGGGAAAAATACACTACGTCTTGTACTAAAAACTGAAAAAAACCCCTAACTCCCAGTTTGTAACACTTGCATCAGTGCTTCCATGTAAGTGAATTAGCACAACAAATATTACCAGCTGTTAAGTTAAAGCAAGGGCAAAAACCTCGGGCTCTGCAGAATATGGGTTTGGGTGCACAACCACTGCACAGGTGTTGAATTTTTTATTTATGAAAGATGGTACAGAAGAAAATGAAAGATGAATAATTTTCTCTAAGTCAACATTGCAAAAGAGAATTTAAAAAATAAGTAAAATCATTTTACATCCTCTTGAAGAAGCATATCCGCATAAATACACTTGGCAAGGTAGAGCACTGATAGAACCTGGAAGCTTAGAGATACCAAGGGGAAAAAAAGGACACAGCAGTGACATCAGAACCCAAGGGCTGAGCTTCCAAATTCTTGTCTAGTCAAGGGTTTAGGGAAGCTCAGGAAAAAGAACAGATAAGAACTGTAAACTACAACTTATTCACGGAAATAACATTAATTTCTACTAGAACATGATTTAGTAGGGTTCTATATTGCTGACTGGGAATACCATAAAGACTATTAATAGAATACTCAAAACCCCTTTAATCCCAAAGGGCTTGTCTAGACAGAAACAGGAAGAATGTAAGTTAAAATCTATTGGAGAACTAGGAAGAGCAGTGTTCCAGGACTTCTGGGAAAAGCAAGTGTAGCGTAATAGTAGATAATGCAGTAAGGACCAAAATATACACTTACTAATCTATCTCTGATGGTGGCTGTAAAGAACATGTTTTTATTCAATACCTGCTTATCTAAAAAAGTGTACTGTAGTGACCATTAGCCAAACTCACTAGTATGATGGAAGATTCATCAGGATTCTGCTTTATGGAACAGTTGGATCCTCAAGTATTCTTTCTAACGTAAGGCTTTAAGTTACAAACCACGTATGACAAACTTTCGCACAGTATTATTGATTATGTTAGCACACCCACCATCCCATCACTGCTGCAAAATCCTAGACCAACTGGTCTATGTGTAAAGCAGATTTATGAAAATTTGTGTGGGTAGATCTATTTTCATGATGACACTGCCCAAGGATGTTTTTTAGCAAACATGTCAGATTGACAGACCTAAAATTCTGAGTTGAATAAGAGCTGGGGAAGAGTTGCAGCTAATTGAAAAAAATTTACACAATAGTTATATTAAGAAACAAATATGCCAACAAAACCTGAAACAAAATTTCACTATTTAAAATTATTTATAATTCCTTTTGCTAGAACTGCTGAAAACTAGAATTCTCATGTGAAATTTAGGCATTTGACTCCAAAGCAATATCATCTGTGGGCTGAACCTTCATATTACACCAAATTCAGCAGCAGTTCTGAGTGATCAGTACTTCTGTAAATTAGAACATTAAAACATTGGACTCAGATGCTTATTTTTGGATACTAAATTTTGAAAATTTAGCATTGAAAATTACCATATGTAACAATTATTTGCGTATTATAATTTGAAGGGCTTTTTACTTCTACTGCTGTAGAAAATTATGCAAGCATTTGAATCATATCATCACAAGCAATAAAAAAGCCTCACCTAGGAGAAAATATGTGAAGCCTGCTTTTTGTATGTTCACCTAATGCTGCAGTAGTAAAAGTCCCTGATATCTGTGTAGCAACAGAATCCATGCATCTACATCTAGTTCATGGAGTGGTAATTCTTTCACTTATGACTCTTAGTTAATTCTCTACATTCTTTATTATCTATTTGGCACATCCAACAAAAGACAGAATTAGCATTTTGAATACTAAGGAAAATAATCTCCAAACCTCATTGCCCACAGAATCATCAACCCATCAGTACTGTAAATCTTGGCACTAGCTGAACAAAAGTAATTAGACTAGCCTTATAAGTCCATAAGGGCTTCCCTCCCTTCTTGCTGCTTGTTTCAATGGAGCATGGACGATCAGAACCAATATTCTGTAATTCATTCTACCTCTTCTAGCAGCTTGCATGCATCCCTGAGCCCTTAAGATGGGCTACATTTATCATACACAATGGCAGTAACATATTGGAGGTTATAAATTATTGCAACTTCACTGACAGACATGCTTTTACATTCACACTAAGTCTGATGGTGAATTATGGCCTTAGGAAAAACAAGGACTTGAAAGACATGTTTCTAACTGATTGTGACACTACTTCAGTTCCATACCAGTAAATAAACATATAGATATGGAACTACCTCTGTGCTTCCATAAGTATCAAGGCTTGCAGTTTCATGTACTTTGAAAAGCTATACAAGCTCTATTCAAGCAATATTTTTGGTTTATGTATATTTCTTTCCTTTCCCAAAATGCATTAGTATTACTAATGTAGTTCGGGACCAAAAAAAGGTAAAATAAAGTATCTCAAAATCCCTCCTCTGATCAATGGGGATTTTTTTTGAGAAAAACAGAAAAGATTTCATGTCAGCATTACTATTCCGTAAGTGCATAAAGGAACACTGCAGTTAAAAATGTCTAAGAATTTAATACTAAAGAAATGCATAACTGAAGAGTGATAGATATTCAAATACATCCACAGCTAAAATCTGTGCACCAGCAAAGTATGAAAACTTTTTCATTTACTAGAGTGGTATAATGATTTTGCTTCTATATAGACTGGCCATAGGCCACAATGACTGATATATCACAGAATGGTTTGGGTTGGAAAGGACCTTAAAGACCATCTAGCTCCAACCCCCCTGCCATGGGCAGGGACAACTTCCTCTAGACTATGTTGCTCAAAGCCCCGTCCAGTCTGGCCTTGAACACTGCCAGGGAGGGGGGCAGCCACAACTGCTCTGGGCAACCTGTGCCAGTGCCTCAGCACCCTCACAGTGAAGAACTTCTTTCTTACACCTAATTTAAGTCTACCCTCTTTCAGTTTAAATCTGTTACCCCTTGTCCTAACTCTACATGCCCTTGTAATTGTTGATGCCCTTCTCTCTTACTGATAACATGAGCAGTTATAATCAGCATCATAACAATTTTGTTACGTCAAAGTGTATATTGTACGGTAATTAAGAATCAACATATTTTGGGGTTTTCATACAAATGTCTTCTACTACTTTCATTTTGGATGAACAGCAAAGACTAGACACTCCATAAGAAAGAAATCACTGTATTATTTCTCTGTAAAAGGGTCTCTATCTTTAGGCTCATATGTATTTAAAAATCTAATCCCTTTCTGCCCAGCCATTTTTCACTGCATATTATGAGTGCACAGGGACAGATATAAACTTTGTTTTAAGAGAAACAAAGGAAAGACTTGAAGCCAATGTAGCTGGCAGGGGAATAAAACAGCATATGAGGTACCTAGAATTACTTAAAATATGTTTCAACTTTTTTTTTATATTAACTACATTTCAAGTTCATGATGTTCCTATAAATTACATTATAGAAGTATACATCACCCATGCTCTAAATCCTGTGCTGCCTTCCAATTTATTGTAAGAAACTATACAAAATGTTTCTGGACTACTAATGGACTACCTTTTTTGATAATATGTTAATATAACATTATGAGATTATTAATCAAGATGATTGACTATTTTCATGGTCAGTATTTTATATGAGGGATTTCTCTTATTAATTTCTTCAATCCATTTGACAAAGTTTAAATCTGTTGAGTTGAAGGTACACACTGCAGCTCATTTTTCCTCATTTCTATTACTTTGTGAGGAGGCAGATGGAAGTGTGTAAAAGGTGGCATGATAGTGTGTTTCAGTTTTTATGATGAGCATACTCCATCTAGATTGACTTGTATGGAAATTTCAACGTTAATAAGATCGTAAATATGGATATTAGTATTTGTGAAAACAGAAATGTATGAATAGTAAATACGCATCAGAAGACATGTATGTAAAATAAAAATTATACATATGATTAAAAAGGTCATTTATATATCTGAAATACATATTGAAATAAATTTGAGCTACATTAGAACACTGACCAGTTTAGTCCTGCCTATATGCACTACCCTTGCGTGATATGTACTTGCCAAACAGTGGAGTGTGGAGTGACTAAACAAAAGGAAAAGCATTTTAAGAAGCTAAATCAGAGCAAGAAACAAAACAGTATATTTATCTGAACTCTAAACTTACTGGGTTACCCTAGATACGGAAATGAGCAGAGCAGGTTGGGAGGTAAACTGTTCCCACTTTAATTTTTACAAGTGGAGTTAATACAAAAAACCCATCAAACCAACAAACTTTCAGAAGGCAGAAGCTCCACTTCTGTACAGTTCCTGCTTTAAATACTGTATCCTGAGAAGGGAAGTGAACTTAGATATCTAAGTTCCATATAGATGCTTCCATGACATACAGATTGTCATTACTCTTTACACAGGTATATCAAGAAAAAAATAGTAGGATTCCAAGATAAACATTCAATGGGAAACAATTAATTTAGCTGGATGTCTTGTACACCACAAGCCATTGAGCTTCACCAGCTAACTTCTGAAAGGAGTAAAGTATTGGCATTTTAACTGAAGTATAATTTGTGTTTCGATAATGTGCATCTTTCAGGGAAAAAACAATCATTCCCAACATGAACATACACGGAGATGAAAAGTCCTCATTTTCTCTTGATAGAATATTTTAGTGGGCAGTCACTCATGCTATTAATATTTTACGCCTTATTTTCCATTTGAGTTTGTCCAGCATCAGCTTCAAGATATTAATTCTTCTCAAGCCTTTATTATATTAAACAGTCTTTTACTTTCTTCCACAAAGATACTACACTATAACCAAATCACACATCAATCCTCTGCTCAATAAACCAAAGTGATTAAGCTCTTTAAATCTGCTACTCCAAGGAATTTTCTCCTGCCACTAAGTTTCCTATGCTCTCCACTATTCATTTTTTGTGTCCCTACAGAGCGAGTATCTGCAGTCTCCAATATATGCTTCCACAGAATGGAGATAATAAACCTATGTAACTTGAAACATTGCAAATTTCCAACTTGAACCTTTCCTTTTCTTAAAAGAAAGAAGATAGGCTTAAAAAAAAAAAATACAGGCATTCAATTATCCAGTATAAAAGTACTCAGGGTCATGACAGCTCCACATTTGATAGAATACTGCACACAATAAATCTCTTGTACAATTAGACTGCTTACCTGGCAGACCTACATCAACCCCTTGGGCACAAAATTAGATTGAAACTGTTCTCTATATTTTCTCCTTAAAATGTCTGTAATGATATAACTAACTACAAATATCATCATTTGATCTGGAAAAAGCATTATCTTTTCCCCTTTTGTTACCTAGAGTTCGGCTCAACTGTTCTTTTCTGTACTGAAGTTTGGGTGAAAAACTGGATATAATACTTCATTATATGCAGGTGGCACTTGCTTTTCCCTTTAGAAGTGTATGAAAGTTCTCTGTGGGAGTACGACTAGCACTTCAATAGAACTCATTCTATTTCAGTCCTTGATTCCATAAGCCTGATTGTAGTTTTCATACAGAATTTAATCTAAACTTACAGGCAAATAATACCCATATGATATCAAGACTTAAAAATATAGGAAGACACTTAATCACACGTCTTGCAATAAGAAATCTGTGTCTGATATTGTACTTTCTGAACTTTGAAAGTAGTAATAAAGGTTTTCCTCCTTCCTCAACAGAGCTAAAATCTTTATTGTTGCAACCAATCGTTAGTTTTCAATAAAGGAAGACAGACTGGGTTTTATATTTGGTAACTGATTTGACAACATTGATCCTGGCAAATTGTAGACCATACAACTTCAGAAAGGAAAAAAAAATAAAAGAAGTCGCAAAGAGAATCAGTGAAGTAGGTCAGGGTGCTATAACAGTTTGCTGCCATCATCATGCATCTTAACCTGGAACTTATTACGTGTAAAGCCTGAGCCCCAGTATGAATTACGCACCTAAAAGCTGACTCAAACTTCTGCCTGGTTGTCAATTTCTCAGAAACCTAATATCCACAAGAAAATCTGATCATAATTTGCCATGCCTCATTTCTGAATAAGACACTGGTATAAAAACTCATATGGTAACTCCATCACCCACATTTGCTTTTTTGCTTTCTCTGAACCATCTAAATGATGCAAAGGAACAGAAATGGATAGAGTTCATCAAGAGATAGGCTGCATTCATCAGATAATATTAAAAACCTTTGAAAAATATATGAGTAAAACATCCCAAAATTTCTTTTACTTTCATATTTTTTTCTAATGAAGAGACCCTTTGGTCACTTTTTCTGAAAAGGTAGAAAGCTCTCATTACAGGTTAATGCTCCTCTCAATTTGTGATAGTCACAACTTTAGTTGAAGATCAGGTTGTTTCTAAGCTTTCTCTCTTCGAGTTCCTTCTTTATAGAGTTAAGGGACACAATTTTGTCAGTCATTCATGCACTGCAAATCACTTTTAGATTTATTTCATTCTAAGCTAGATTATGTGACTTCTTGGAGGGGAAATGAGTGGCAGGAAGTTGGAGGGAAAATTAGGCTGTACAAAAAAGTCCTGATAGCTTTAAGGCCCTTATAGATGTACTTATTAAAGATAATAATATCCTAGAGACTGTTGAAACCAATATTAAATCTTGTAATAGCTGAACATTTAGATACCTTTGTTAAAAAAAAATTGCCTTTGAAGATACCATGAGGAAATGTGCTTGAACCATCTTTCCAGATGGTTTAAACATTTCCTATGAATCTTAAATTCTTTTCTCTGATTTTTGCTCTGCCAGTTACAAATAGATAAGGCTTGCTGATAGTCACAGCAAGTCCTATAGATGCCCAAACATAAAGCAGACATTAATCTTAGATGACTCTTCAATTTAACA
Organism: Strix uralensis; assembly: GCF_047716275.1. Classification (NCBI taxonomy): domain Eukaryota; kingdom Metazoa; phylum Chordata; class Aves; order Strigiformes; family Strigidae; genus Strix; species Strix uralensis. Next base: position 16,757,142 of record NC_133978.1, on the reverse strand, counting down.
TGACCCTCATTTCAAGGAACAAACATGAAAGTGAAGAGGTTTAGAAAGACTTAAGGGCACTAAGGACACCCCCAAATCCTATATACTTTCATTGCCATAATCCCCACACCCTTTCCTTCCTTCTCTTCACATATACGTGTTTCAGCCAGCAAATGACTAATTCCCAGCTGGAGTACCAGCTTCCTTGTATCTGTTGGGAATTAAGACCTAGCTGCATATGAACTTCATAACTACTAGTTGTATTCAGATGACAGTACAGACAGTGAGAAAAGTTAAAGTGAGTTCTGCATTCTCTTCAGCAGAAAGCTGCTTTCTTCATCACTCAAACCAAATTGCTGGCGAGTGCATAAACTATCTAGAGTCAGAAGAGGTAGAAGATGAACCCAAGTAAATGAGAGAAGTACCACAGACTCCTTCCTACTCCCAACAATGTTTTTGAGAAATGATGAGAGTAGGGGGTAGACTGGCTGCAAAGCTCTCTTTAAATGCAAGAGAGCATGATTCCTTTCCCCATTTTGTCAGCAAGATCCTACTCAGAGAGTCTGTGTCGTGCTGTCCACAGTGACAGCATGCTATGGCAACAGTTACACTTCCCTTGTTCCCCTCAGCAGAGCAACAACTCTTTAGAAAGTGGGGAAGTGCAGTGGGGGTAAGTCTGTCTATTAATAGTTCTGCTTGAGCTAGGATGACACTGAGTTTTCAAAACTTGTCTTGTGAAACTGATATCCTTATCAATGTATCAGGACAGTGGTGCCAGCAATTAGTATCTCCCAACTCCACATTACCACTTGCTGTATTTCATTTGGTTATGAGTTTCAGATCTTTGCCTAAATCAGTAGTTTGAAAAAGGAATATAGTTTATTTATTTTAACAAATCACCATTGGACCCCTCTCCTCCTCTACCAAAATATCTTTTCAAGAATTCATTATGATCAGGACAAAGATTTATATAAATAGCTAAGCACCTGCATGGAATTTTACTAGCCACATGCTGTGAAGTTAAAGCTCAGAATATTAATTTGCTTAGCAGGGCTGCTGTTATGCTAAGGTTTCATTGTGTGTTACCACATTTTGTGGCATGGAAATGTTTCCCTAGATAATTTTGTTTCTATGCAAGTAACTGCTCCTTCGGAAAAAAGCTTTTTTAAGTACTATACATGCATTTGTATGCACTTCACAGACTTTCTTCATACTGTATCACCTACTTGTTACCCTCAGTGAATGCCAAAAAGACTATAACTCCAAAGACTGCTTTTCAAAATGTTGAGAAAAAGCACTCTTCAGTGTAACGTCTGCCAATTTTAAGATCTAAAACTCAGGGAATGAAAAATCTGTCTTTAAATAAATGTTGGCAGCCTGTCAAATACACTATATTTTTTTTTTTCCATTTTTGAGGCATTTCTTTACCAGTAACCTGTAGCTGTCTGCTTGTTTACTAAAACTTTAGACTTGATTTTCTTCTTCCTGTCCTCTCTCAGTCCTGGAGGCATTCAACATTGGACTTTTTTTCGCTTGTTTGCGCACAGAAAAGAGGAAAGCTGCAGATGTTCATCAGGTACTAGCCTTTGAGTGAGACACTTATGATATTAGATTAGTCTCAACAGACTTTGTTCTCGTGCAGGCAAGTAATTTATTTTCATTTATCTCCTGCCTGAGAGGTTATTCCACTGATTAATCTACACAGGCAGGTCCATTCTCATCTCTCCAAACCTGATAAAACTGTTAGTGACACTCCTAATCAATACAAAAGAATTCTGATTTACGTTTCACTGTTAAGTCACTTACACGCAAAAACTCCCTTCCTCCATAAACCCGTTTTACCTATGTAGCAACCAGAGTCAGAAAAACTTCCTTCTGGAGTATTAATCAAACTCACCCACATATCAATGATTATTGAGCTTTGGTGCAAAACTTCCAGAAGGTTGTCAGTATCCTGTTCACTCTTGTACTATTGGGTGGCATCCTCCCATTGCAACCCCTTGTTTTCCATTTACTGATAGATTGTTTAGTTAACAAGCACAGACTTTGTCTACAATGCAAAAATGTTTTGTGCTTCACAGCTGTATTAATTATGATGACAAATAATACGAACAATCATCTCAACAATTCTTTTAATACAGCTTGTCCCTGCCAATAGCGACCATCAATGAGGCAAACGAATTCCTAGCAATTGGTACAGACTTTGCTTTGTGTTTTGTAAATTTTCTCCTGATTTTTCTACAAATATTTGAGAAAGACAGTATTTTAGAAAGGCAGACATTACTGGTCTTCAACCAACTTTATAAAATAATTAATACAAAAAGGGAATTTTGCCTGACTTCCATGATAACAGCAGAAATTCACCCCAACAGCTTAATCCACTACCACTAATGCAGTTGGCAAAACTGCACAGGTAAGGCCATTGCGGGGGGGGGGGGGGGGGGGGGGGGGCGGTGCAGGAAGGACAGAAGAAAACTTTTGTGACTGGAAGTAAAAAACTAAACCTATATAGCTTTATGTACCAGTGAAGAAAAACAGTCCATTAAACACATAGTCTCAAAGGAGAAAGAAAATGGTTTTCATAATTCCCTTCATGGTTTCTAGGAGAATTTTTCAAGACCAAGTAGAATAAAGGAAGATACACCAAAAGAACCCTTGTTAATATATTAAGTCCAGCTGCCACATCTCAACTTTACAGAGATGTAGATTTACTGATTGTTTAAAAGTTCTTTTGAAACTCAGCTTCATAAACTGGGAGGGGGAGGGAGTAAATAAATATTCCAATGCTCTGTGTGACCATAATACCTTAATGTGATATTCAATATAAGCACCACAAACATTATTTTTATAGTTTAAGCAATCTTCTTTCACAACTCACTGGCTCCATAATAGTTACCAGGTAAGTCTGTCATTTAAGAGTTAGGAGGGGCTCAGCCAAGTTAAATGTTATAATTTTGTTTAAATTATAGGTTATAACCTGTTTTAATGCCATTTATGGCACCAATTACAAATTTTGTGAGGGAGCATGTCTATGTGTTAAAAGAACCTGTTGACCAGTCTGCTGTCAAGTTTGTCAATATTTCCATCCCACAACATAACTCCTCCCCCTCCCAAATTACTGGAAGATTATTGTTTTAACTGGGTACTAAACAGCCATGACAGTGGCTGAGACAGTTGTCACAGAAAATCATGGTTCTTGTGCCAGCTCCCAGAACAGCATGCTTGTTAGTTATGGCTTTGTAAATTCTCTCACATACAATATCTGAACAACTTGAGAAGAAATTCCCTGATTTCTCATTGCAAGCATGTACTATAAGCTTAAGGTACTTAACACTTAATACACTGATAAAAAAGCTTGTCTCCTAATGGTAGATAAAAAAGCTACAGGTTCTTTCAAAAGCAATAGTCCTAACTGTCATGCTATAAACTCACCAGGATTCAGTTCTGCCTACACTTCCACTTACCAACATCCAAAATCTTGGAGAAATCTGGTGTTGAGTACACAGAAAACAGACTCTAAGAATATTTAGCCTTCGTATTTTTGCACTTACATGAACCCAAAGAATCTTATCTTTCGCTGATTAACTAGCAGGTACTATTAACATACCTCTTAATAACTGAACTGGAAACTGGGGTCTTTTTAGCAGTAACTGCCTACAGAGAAATGCACACTAAGTTAGTGGACACCTTGACTACATTGTCGTTTCAGATGTAACTCCCACTGTATTCGCCATTTCGCTATCACACTGCATCACATGAATTTTTCACCTGTTGTTGCCAAAAGGGGATCTCTTGGAAGTTATCGTCACATGGCCACAGATGTGCCCAACTGGCAGTTTCTTCATAGTCAAATTGCCTATGACCTCTACTTGTAAACTGTACTTGCTTGAGCAGTATTAAAACAAAACAAATTAAATATTCAAGAAGCTAAAGGTTACAGCCTGGGCTAGAAGATTCTGCAGTCCCAATGACTTAGCAAGAGACACTAGTCTGACCATTGGTCAGGACTCACAGATCATAACCTGATGTCTTTAATGGGTTTACATTCTGAGCAAGACTCTTAAGCTCATATAGACCAACAAATATTGCTTTTCTTCTCTTCCTGCACATCCAAAATATTACTATGAATGAAAGGAATTAGTTTCTACTATCATCTGAAGTAATTAATATATTACTATTTCTTTATGTTGATTTTCAGTTAGGTATGAAGAAGAGCAGTTTTGCCAACTCAAGGAAAAGCAAAAGCAGAGCAAAAGCACCACCAGAGGATGCCCTTAAAAATAAAAGGGTGATTCTCCTTAGTCTGTTTTCACAATTCTGATTCCAAAACTGGCACCCACACCTTTGGCAATGTAAGTCATGCATACTATTTTCCTCTACCCTGTTCCTCTGTCCTTCCCAACTCTAGTGTTGGCAGAAATAGATTAAAAGAGCAAAGAAAATGTACTAAGTCTACTAGCAAATACTAGTTCAATTTTGGGGGACTAGTGATATCGCTCCATTGTTTGATGGTCCCTTCTGCCTTTGCTGGTGATAATCTTAATTGTTCTCTTGGTGAACTCCCATTTGCCTACCCCTTCTGCAGAAAAAAAAAAAAAAAAAGAGGGAACTGAGTGAGTTGCTATCAGGAAATACGCAATCTGAGAACAGAAGCTTCTGTTGGTGGCAGGTGAGGCCTGCAACCCACAATTACCAGCTGGAGCTGCAACTGCAATCTCACAAGAAAATCAGCCAGAAATTCCTGAGCTAACAGCAGCTGTTGAAGAGATTGTGAGCAACTTCCAAAAAGTGACAGAAAGTTGTGGGAGTCCCAAATATTTTGGGAGATCTGGCAAGTAAGACAATAATCATTATATGTTAAGCCAGAGCTCTTGATCCAAAAAGAATGTGTGGCATATTGCCCAAAATGAATAAGCTTACTGATCTTAATTTATTTTGCATGGGTCACATGATCACATCATTTAGGGAAGTGGTATTTCAATTTTTTTCTTTTCCCTTTCTGCTTGTCTTTCTGTCTCTTCTGTACACCCATGTATTTTTTGACTCTTCTTCTGGGTTTGGTAGAGAAGAGATTACTTCCTCATTTTTTATGTGGCACACAGAGAGATTCTAAAAGTTAAGATGCATAGGCCTCAGGCTTACCACTAACAGTAGTAACAACAATCTTAAAATCCCTAAGATACATTTTGTAATCACACTAACTGATGCTGGAATAATCAACATGTTGCATGGACACTGAAAATTTACCGTCTTTTCTACCAGAGATTTTCCAAACCCCACTAGCTTGCAGTACTGCTGCTGTATTGCTATTATCTTACGAAAGAGTACATTTCCTATGTTTGTCAATCAAAAACCTTTCTTACGCACATGTAAATCTAAACCTGAACTATTAAGAATTATCTGAGCTACAATATTCATCCAGAACCGTAGTTTTGCTATGGGACATGTTAAACCACCATGGGAAATGCACTTGAGTTTGTCTAGTACTAAACAAAAAAACCCCAACAACCTGAGGATATGCAACCCTAAGACAGAACACTGATTCTGTGGGTAAGGCAAATGACTAAAAAGCAAATTAATATATTGTGTTTTCCTCTCCTCAAATCATTCTGCCTGTGCCTACTTTCCTCCAGCTGTAAAACTGGGTTTATAGGTTTGGGGTTGCTTGGGTTTTTTTGTTTTCCTTCCATTTGTAATTCATCTTACCCTATGCTCATACCATATTCTATATTTTACCTTGCATTTGCTCAAAAGCCAATCAATTAGAACCTTGATCTTGTGGACTTACAGTGTCTACTGTAACATAAATGCAGCACAGCAGGAAAAGATGACTATCAGTCTTCTCCCTGAATGCCCTAGAAATCTTTGGGGTTACATGAAAACCCTGCTGTATTTTGGTGTACAAGCCCAGAATTTCCTGAGTTCACGATCTCAGCTTTTTCAATACAAATGCTTAGTGTTGAAGCAAACTCTAGCTGACTACAGTTTATTCGTACAACTAATGTAACTGCACTACATCTTTGTGAAAGTCTGAATTATTATATATTAGGAGCATGAAATCACATTATTATGACATGTAATAATGTGGTAAAAAAATCACTGAGGAGATTTGTGAGGATAAAAAAACCCCACCACAATGGTTGGTGGCACACATAAGGGCACTGCCCAGGAAACGTAACATTTTTACCTACAACTTAAAGGTATGCTTAAAGGAAGAACTAGGAAGCAAACTGGAGAGGAAGACAAACTACAAGATTTAATACAGTTTGGATTAACCATTTCAAAGGAAGCAATTATTTTAATTTAAGATCTCCTTGACTTGTGAATACTCCCAAAATTCATGTTTTAATTGCTTTCAGTTTAACTGCTCCACAGATTCTCTAGCAAATTTCAAGCAGTGCGCTCTGGTGCCTCTTCACATGTTCAGCTTTAAACTGATCACCAGATTTTGAAACAGAAGGCTTTCTTTTGTTTTGTTTTGTTTTTTTCTCCCTCAGCTCAGCTAAGATGACTGGGAATTGTTGCCAAGCTCTCTAGTTATTTCCTGGGATTGGCTGGGAATTTAATCTGATTTTTATTTTATTTATTTTAGTTATCATTTGAAAAGTGTCTAAACATTCAAAACACATGTTTGTGTCAGTGCCGTGTCTCACAAAAGCGGATGAATGGCTTATCTTAATACTGGTCTGTGAAATGCCAGGGCCCTGAGCACACCAGCAGGCCTTCAAGGCCTGGGACAGCCTTGTGGGATGCCCTGCCTGGGCCTAGGCCACGCTCCCAGTGTGGAAGCCCCATCCTGTGCTGACCATTGGGGAACAGTGAGGGCAGCTGCTCCCTGGGGGTAACCAACTGCCAGGCTGGCCATGACATAGGCCTGGCCTGGCCCTCACCCACAGCAGGACCCTCCTGCAGTGCCGCCAGCCTGGGCTAATGCAGCAAGATGGTGTCAGAAATGGGCCCCACCAAGGGTCCTGATCCTCAGGGGAAGGCAGGGAGGAGATCTGGGTGGACCCCAGAAATCCCAGCTAAAGCTGGGGAACTGGCTGGGGCAGCACCCCTACAGTCTGGCCAGGGCTGAGTGTAAGCAGCCTCCTGGGCCATGTGCCGGGGGGAGGCCCCTGGGCAGCCTGTCAGGGCCATTAAGGCCTGTTGATGCCAGAATGAAATTTCTTCTATGCCAAAACCGAGCAAAGTGAATAATTAACCCTGTGGAAAATTTTAATGGCTGAGATCCAAAGGAATTTTTTTGATGGAAATATCACAGGCTCATATATAGGAGGTTGGCCAGAAGCTGCAAGATTATAAATTGCTGCTTTTTCTTTTAAGTAAAAGCTGTAAAGTATCATTTTTGAAATTGATTTCTTAATCTGTCTTCCCCAGTAAGTGCTCTCAAAATTAACTTCTGCACTAAAAATTAATTTACAGGGCTTTAAGAGGTGAAAAAAAGGACAACAAAAATACAGTGAGATGGAACAAACTCAAAATGAGCATTTATCTGCATTATTTTATTTTGTAATCACTACCTAGTGTTATTTTCCATTAAAGGAAAAAAGCAATTACACAAATGTGTATCATTAAGAAAATGCCATTCCTACAATATATCCTATGCACTCTGAAGGCACTGGCAAACATACAGCTGTAGTTTGATCACACATAAAAACTAATAAAAAAGAGGGATTGCATTTTCCCAATCTGTCTTGTAATATAAAGCTACCTTGCTCTGTCACAGAGGAAGTCCACTATTAAAGCAATATCATTCTCACGTGGTTTAGATATGAGCGCATTTTTACAAAATGTATTTATACAAATATTAGCAAAAGTTATTCTAATATTGAAAGACAATAATATGAAAGAAAGTCAAGGTAAAATGCTAAATGGTACTCTGATAACAGAGCAAAGCAACATGAATACACGTAGGAATAAAATATTCTGAACTCAGTTTACAAAAGTCCTGGAGTGACTACTAGACTGCAGAAATTACATCATGGTTTTCTTGGGAAAACACTGACAAAAGGTCATAGGTCCACTGTTTGTTACACAGAAAAGAATGATATTTCATAACAATGCTGGCTCTACAGATTTAAATACTAGACTTAAAATTAAAATTTAACACTCATATTAACATAGGTGCAGAAGGACATACAGATTTTTAGCATTTTTAAAAAATATTTTAATTTGTGAATCTTGATAGAACCTTACCTAGGTTTAACCTCTCAATGGCAAGCACTGAAACGAAACCCACAGAAAGCAACTGCTTGGATGTGTTTCCTGAAACACCTACAGCTTTTAGCCCTCCAAGCAGTCTGATCTTTAACTACAATTTTTAGCAGCATACTCCTACTTTTAGGGTCAAACACATCATTACCAACATGTGTCAGTAGATATCAATTACAAAGAGATTAGCCAACAGTTGGAGCATCTTTCCTTTTCTGTCAACTTTTTCCTTTATTAGCATTTTACATATTAGGATTGCCTGAAAGCTTAGAGGATGATATACCATCACAGTGAGAGTTTACTGAAGTAGTGGAATAACTGAGTTCTCCTGATAACAAAGTTCTCAGTGCCAGCCAGTGAGCTAATGGAAGCCTCAAAGGTTCCCTGAGAACGAAAGGACACACATCACCATTATTACAGTAGACAGCTTTGCTATAAATCCATAGCTTTGAAGTTCTCACTGTAAAACATCTGCCCTTAATTCAGCAGTCAAAAATCCTTCAGCTCTCCACCCACAAACTCCTCAGTCAGCCTTGTCAAGTTACCTATATTTTGACACCCTACAGAGTCTAACAGAGATTTCCAAGCCTGCCATGTAATACAATCTGAGTTGCTGGCAGCCACAACTGCCTTCACATGCCATGTCTTTCTGATCTCTGCTGTGAACAATACTTTAAGTGTCAACAGACGTCATCATGTATAATGTGTCAAGAAGAGCCAATGCATGTATTGTACAGTTGACAGATTTCCTTCCAGAGATATATAGCACATATATTATGCAGGAAGGTCCATTATAGCTCTTCTGACACTGGAATTGCACTATCTACTTTGGAAGTTTGCTTCAGTGTTCACTTTTAAAGTGAACTGATTCAACTTGCTTTTGGAAAGGAGTTTGATTTAAAAAAAAAAAAAAGAAAGAGGAAAAAGAAAGCGCCCCTAAAACAGACCACCGACAGTTCCTTCCTACCTGCCCATGAATACATCACAATTCTTTGGCAGCTGGAGATGGTGGCTGTATCCCTGGCTAGATGCTTTAGCGGTTTAACTGTAGTGTTAAGGTTAAACCACCAAAGCTCACAGCAAACTGTGAAATCCATCATATGCTACACTATAGCACTTGCAAACATATAAGAAAATGTTCCAGTATGACTTCCAGACCACAGAAATTGGACTTCAAGATATAGTGGGTGTTTGCAGATTAGAAACATCTGTGTGCCCTACCCATATATATATCAAATGCATGGAAATTCTGTTTCATTTAAACAAATGTGTTAATCTAATTCTGTTATGAATGGAACCAATAACTCCAATCTATTTAATAATTGTTTGAATATAATTAGTACTAAATTTGCATATATGCCAGACCACAAGTGGTCAACAAAACATTAAGTGATCACAGTCTGAGACGCTCAAGTCAGGAAGCGAATACATTGAACCCATCAAAAATTCTAAGAGGCCCTAGCCAGTATTGTTTTGAAATGTACACAGCTATTTGGTCAGCTGCATTCAGATCACTTACTATGGTCAGATTTTTTCTTTTCTTTTCAGAATGTAGCAGTTCTCTGAAAATATCCTATTCACATAAAAGAAAGATATTCCCACCAGAGCAGAATTATTCACTATTCCCCTAGTTTAGGATGGTTCCACTCTCCAATACAATTAAAAGATTAAATTTTTAGAGGCTACATCTGCCAAAAGGAACAGTTCACAAATAAACTCTAGTCTACAGTTTGATACACAATCAATTACTTGCCAGTTCTCTGATGTAATTTGTCAAAGACTGCCTAAAAACAGTTTTGAGAAACTGAGGAATGATGCATGGTAACTTTTTGACAAGTACTTCCATGAGCAAAGAGTGTTCAGTCTTGACATGACTTATCAGTATTATTATGATTTAACAATAGATGTTGATCTTATTTTAAATGACATACACTTTACATAAAAAGAATGGCACTGCACTACACTCTAAATAAGAGAGAGGACTTAAGGAAACTATTATCATGTTAAACAATGATTCATTAATGTGCAGTTTAAGGAATTCATGTTTCCACCAGCATTGCTTAAAGCAGTGCAGCACGAACAAAAACTCTAAGAAAATACATAGTTTTTACATATTGTATGAGATTGTAGAACTCTACAGTTCAATTCACCTGTAAGGTTCTTCAAGGGATAAAACATATTCTTCACTTTAATTATTACAAATTAACATTAAAAAAAAAAGTCATAATACACATATGGAGGGCCACTGTGAATGAAAAATAATGGAAGAACATGCACTTGACTGAATATATAGAAGATCAGCATTTGGCCAAATCCTGTTAATATTTGGAGGCCATTTGGTGATCACTTTGAAGCTAATTAAGAAATACCAGTGTTTCTAAGGAAAATAAACCCATCAAGCTCAGCAGTCCTTTTGGCAGCATTGCAAATAAAATAAATGACTGGCTAGGTCATTATGCTGCTTCCATCTTACACTAGAGAGAGACTATTAAGGTATGCATATAAACAGGTGGATCTGTCTATATGAGCTGGAATGCATATTGCACTTCTGTTATATTCATTCTGGCACTTTTCATAAGTGGGAGACAGACACAAGTATTTTCAATTTCAATGACTAAAATTATTACACAATAACTGGATAAATAAGTAGATATAATTCAATATCTCTTTCAAGGATTAAATAGAGAAAATTGAAACTTTTAGACAAATTCCTATAAAAATGGGAGTTACATGCCAAATGCATATGTGAATTCTTATTTCATGCATCCATAAAATGAATGCCATTCAAATACTTTTGAAAAAAGGGACATTTAGCTCAGTCAGGCAGCTGCCGTCTTACAAAAAAAACAAGAAACAGGCATAAGTAGAACACTTGAAAATACACAGCCTGTATAATAACATTAAAAAATAAAACATACTTGCATAATTACTTTAGCCAGCAAACAGATCTGCAGTACCACATTCTTAGTATGAATTTGTTCATTAAATATATATATAATTCCCTATTCTGACAGCTGCTATAAAAAGTCTTGTAGAAAGCACCTAAGTATAAGAGTTTTGACTCTCAACTATATTGTTACACTGCTTATATTAGGAAGGGAGAGATAAAAAATATTGCCATGAACTTTAAGGTCTTATAGCTCTGAAGAATTTAGTTTCTACTCTTGCTACATATGATTTCACTTAAATTGTAACTACTGAAGTGATTACACGTTTTCACTGAAATGCTTTAAAGCAGGAATCATAAAAAAATCTCACACATGCCAGAATCCACTTAAGGTTCCCATCCTTTTTGCAAGTGACCACATCAAAGCTTTTGTCTATAACCAGGTTTTGGTACTCTGAAATGGTAAATATTCTTCAATATTAAAATGACTTTTAGAGAACTAATTTGATTACTAATGCATTTATATATTCTAGTCATCAATTAAGTATCTTTCAACTGCTTCATACATTTGTTTGCAAGGCTCCAGGCAGCTTCAAATTAAAGTCGACTAGGAGAAATGGATCACTTTCCTTCAGGTGGGAAGCGTTTGGGAACAGTAGGAAGTGCTGGGAAAATCAAAACAAATATCAGAGCATAAGATCATGGAGGTGGTCTGGGAAAGACAGCTTGGGAATGGGAACTCTGTACTGGAAAACACTGGGAGGTGCTGGACATTTTGGGCCATTTGACATCCAACCTTGGCCACTACAGTCTCCTTCTCTTATAACATATTCTGACTTGGGTGTAAGCACAAGGATTTTATCCGATTCCTCTACTCTTTCCTTTTTCCTGTTAGAAAAGATGTAGTCCTCACCAACTGAAAGTTGAAAAATCCAAAAGAAAAAGAACACATTTCTTTTAAAGTCCTTTTTTCCTCACTCACATCCTGATAGTAAATATTTCACAGTTTTAATGAAGAAAGTGATCATTATGTATTACTTAGTATGTTTTTCTGACGGTGACAAGGCCTACCATATTAAAAAGAGACAGGAAAAAAGGGGATCTTCTTTAGGCAAGAAACAGGTCAAGTTTATTGAAATGTAAGAGCACAACTTAATTTCAATTAGCAAAAACCTGCAAATTCTTGTAGCAGTCTAACAGCTTAGGAAAAGAAACACCACAAACTTGAATTATTTTTTGATATAAAGCCTCAAAGGAAATCGAAAGTTAAGTACTGTCAATCTCATGTAAGACAGAACAAAATAATCTTTTTTAATAATTCTTCATTCTTTTCACAAACTGTCAGTTAATTCTTTTTCTACATCATGTTTTAAAAGGTCTAACCTTGTATTTAATGCAGACTGCCAATTAAGGAAGCTATCTATCAAGCACTTCTGCAAATTTTGCGCAAAGATCTTGTGAAAAACAAAGGAATCAATTAATTAAATGATTCAGCAGAACAATTTATAACAAACAGCATTAGAAAGTCTAGTGTATATTATACCTATACAGGTTAAATTTCTCAATAAGGAGAGAAATCTCTGCATTTTGGGAGGTTCTGAAGCATACTATGTGTCACCTGGGGGGGGGGGGGGGGGCGGGGCGGGAAAATCACAGTCCTTTTTAAACATGGAACAAAACGTTCCTCTAAAATACCTACAGATCCTTAGGGTCTGAACACTCCTAAGCTTATAAAAAATGCAGATCAGACTTTCCCCCCTCCTTTTAATGTCTTCCTAGGACAATCTCTTTCCTTTGGGTTGCCACTGATTCTATCCTGCCTGATAGATCAGGTTACATCAGTTTGGCTACAGTACCCCAATAACTAAAGATGAGCCATAAACACAATTCTGGATCTGAATACTCCAAATCCATCAAGTGTAGGTGTTGAGATCTATGAAGAAAACAAATGAATTATTATTATACTTTTATAAATACATATTTAACATTTCTATAGCAGCAGCACACTGTGGTGCACTAAGTAGCCCCAAGGGACATGGTAGCAATTTTGGATAGTAAAAGAAAATTCCCATGGCTCACTTATCAAAGCTTACATAAACATTGGTTTGTGGTCTGGTTAGATTTTTTGTCTTCTGATGCTACTGCTAACATAGATGAGTTTTGTGTGGTTTTGCTATACTGTAAATTCAGTTTAGTAAAGATAAGGACAACACTGAAGAGAATACAAAATTGTTTACATTAAAAAATGATTATTTTTAGCTCAAAGTCACGGGTTACAAAAAAAAGCAGCATGGATGTTGGCTTTATACAGAGGTCAATTGACTAGGAAAGAACTAAAAAATGCTGGTTTACATCCTTAATCACTATAACTTTAAGAAAATATTTTTTAAAAGGTTTCTAAACCCCTGCTGAGCTAAACCATAGTTATAACTTCTTGAAAAGCTCTTTCTGCTGTTCATAGAATTTATGAAAAGTACTTGGCTGTTAGACTGAGTCAAGTCCTCTAATGCTTTAATGTGTAGAATAGGTTACAGCATGACTAACATCAACAGTGTCTCTGAGACCTGAAGTCAAAGGACTCTCTAGAGAATTTTGGCAACTGTAACAAATACTAAAATTGCACCACAGAAAAGAGTCTTCAGGAAAAAGGATACAGAAATGTATCTAATGTACTCACTTATACTATTATGCCAAATAATGCTGACTTCCTCCCCAGTCATAATAACTAGTTTCGAGTTGTAGGCTGCACTCTTTACTTATATATAAAATTCAAATACACAGTGGAAAGACTAAGAGCTGGTGGGGAGGAGTTGCTAGTCTTTTCTGGGCTAGTGCAAAGAGGTAAAAGGATCCACTTCTCACACTACTGGCAATCCATAAATTAACAGGCAGTGTACAATCAACACTAGATCACCACTTACTCTTCTTAAACTGTGGGATTAGTATTATATATATGCATTCCCTTTAGAAATACTTTTTCTTCTCTGACTTTCTGATTAAATTGTGGGTCTATGCATTTGTCAGAATACAGTGGACTGAATTTCTCCTTTTCCTCTCTCTGTTTCTGTTGGCCTCTGACAGCCCTGTATGTCTCATACAGAACACGTCAGGGCTTATCTTGTTTCTGTTGCATCTACCATACAATCTCTCCATCCAACCTTCACCTCTCCTTGTAATGCCTTTTCAGACATATGAATTTAAAGAATTTATTTCTGTCTTTAATGTGTTTCTACCTTAGTTCCTTTGAACTGACTCTCAATTTATGTTAGAGAATCCCTTGTGACTTACATCATGACCATGTCATGATTCCTTCCCATGTTCTATGGGATCTATTTCAGACTCAACAAGTTCAGGTGGTCCCCCTTTGTGTTAACAGACATCAGTCTCCTGAATCAGATTAAAGTCCATATAGAGTATATTCCGTTCTATGAGCATTTGATGTAAAAGCCTACATCAGACACCGAGTGGGGGTTGGAAAAGATCTGGCAGCTGGCATGAGTGGGAGTAAGCAGCCTAAGGACAGTGTGCAAAATGCAGCAATGAATGACACTTCCATTTTTACCAGAAACTGAGCCTGGGTTTGCTAGAGAATCCGATCTGCTGCTTAAAATTATATTTCTAACCTGCAGTTCTTTCTTATTGCTACTATTGCACTGATATGAATTGAAATTCAGTACAAATAGGGCTCATTAATATCTGGAAAATGAGGGCAAGTTGTCACCCTAAAGAGTTTTATCATTTCTCCCCTTTTGATTGAGGTCTTAATCTGATTTAGAGCTGAGTGGCTGTGAATCTTCTTTGCCTTACTTGTGTTCAGTGGTTACCTACAGAATGCATAAGATTTTAGATGTATACAGATGTACGCATACACACACACATCTAGAGAAAAGATAGTATCTTTATGTATTACATACTGAAAAGCTTAGTTTAATATAAATTGCCAGTGGAAAAAAAAATAAAATTAATATATATTTTGTATTTCAGATGGCAATATTTCAGGTAGCATAACATATATATTGTTATTAAGTATCTATTAAATGAACTTGCAGTAAGGGAAAAAATTTGCTACTAAGCAAAGGTCTGTTCATGCAGTATCTAGCATCTGAGTCTCTAAGGTGCCAATAGTCTTCAATTCTTATTGATCTGAATAAAATCAGAACCACAAAATATTCCTTTTGTATTATTTGAGGGAGTGTTTGCAAAGAAAATGCTTGGTTCTGTGTCTGTGATTAATACAGATAACTAATTAGGGGAATAATATTTTATAATTCAAAACACTAACTCTGCATTATGATAAGCAGACATCAGAATTATTTGCCTATTATTGCAAGGTCTTCCTGGTGCCATTTCATTTTGTTTTAAAAGGATCTTTAGTTAATCTCTCTTAAAAACATGAGAAAAATACATCTGTGAAATGCCTAAGCATAACTGAGTGCAGATCTTGGTTTTGTACACATGGATCTTATCTGAACGATTTTCAGATATATTTGTTGTCATCTCATTATCTTCTACATGTAGCAGTATCCTCAGCTGTTAAAACACACATTTCAGGACAGATCTGTTTTAATTTTATATTGGAAGTTATTTCTTAGTATGAAAGTCATTTATCAATGGTGTTCCATCTAAAATAATTTAATTTTTATCACTGCTAGGATGAAAAGTGGTAAAAGACAGCAGGTAATCTACAACATGACCACTAGGGGTCATTCATTTTACACAAATATTTCAGTACAGTGAAGCATTTACTGGTTTTGAGTAGGAATAATATTTTTAACAGAATTAATTATTTCTAAAGAGAACACTCAGAGATTAATATCCACTGATATTAACCACCTGTGTTCTCTACTTTTAAATACTAAGTGGGAAAAATGAATACTACATTGTTCAAAGAGCAAGCCAGAATAATATCAAGAAACTGAAAAAACAGACACATCATTTAATACCTATATAGAAGAAAAAAACACCCCACCTTTCACAGACTTTTTATTATGTTTTTAAGGAGACAAACAGGAAATTGTAACTGCTCTGACATGGATTATGAAATACGAAACATTGTGAACACTGATTTACCTTGTATGATTTACGTGTTCTTTTATCAAATTGTCTGCAGTTCCTCTAAGCACTATATAGAAGTCTCAATGAGAACAGAGATGAATGCTAACATTTGAGAGAAAAACAAACATTTGAGTCATTAAATTGTATGTGCTAAATAAAACCCAATATAGTCCTTAGAAGCATAAATCATATACTTGTTTGCCAGTCAACTGTAAATATGACTTAAAAATCAAACTGCACTTTAAAAATAAAACAAATGTAACATGCTCACCAAAGGTTCGAAAAATTTATAGTAAGAAAATAAACAATAGGTACCTGCACCTAACATTGCACATCCAAACTTTTTAGAACTTCAGGAAGCAGCTCATTTTATCTTAAATATAAGCTTTATTTATATACAAATTTATATGTACTCATAGTTAATAAAATGAAGCATGCAAAAACTCTGAGGTTTTTTCAGTAAGAAAATACCAATCATATGATGACTAATCACTAGACATACATATTAAAATTTTAATTTTAAAACTCAAAAATTCTGTCCAGCATAATATTGACACTAGATATTTTGGCTGCTAATTTCAGATCAAGAAATCATATGCTTACAGAGAAAGACCGGGCCTCCACTTTAGTTTATATTCTGACTCATTACTAGCTCAAATTTATCACTCCTCATTCTCTCCCAGGCATAGCTACTCTCTTTTCTATAGGCACATTCTTATTACTATTAAGAGGACATAAACAAATTCACCATTGAGATAATAATGTATTCAAGAAATTTCCACATCTATAAAATGATAGGGCTTATAAACTATTCTAACACATTACCACTTAAGCATAATAAACCTAATAAACAGTGACAAAAACCCAAACGCCAGTCCAATCAACTATATACATCCCATAGATTTAAGACTACTCCTTTCTCTCCCATCTTCAGCATTCCAAAGTGACTTTTGCTACAGATTTTTTTTTTTTTTTTAAGTCATCTGCAAACTCTGAAATCTCATCAGGCATTTTAGACTTGGCAAGATAACTTCTTCCTTTGCCAAAAAAGGAGGAAGTTCATACAGTAATACACCCAGTAATCAAACATTAATATTGCACAGTGGAAAGAATAACTCCCTGTCTTTCTTCACATCTCCTGGTGTTTTAATTTTCATTGGTTTTAGTCAATTAAGTTGAGGTGTTCATTTTAGAAGCAAATGTAACTTATTTTCTTGAGATGCAAATCATTTCTACTGGGGGAAAAAAAAAAAATCAGCCTATAACATCTCTATAAGGTATCCTCAACAGAAATCATCCCAACAACATGAATGCCTCTTACACTTTATTTAGTGATAACAGTGATTGCCTCAGCGACTCTTTCAATAATTTTTATGTGAATGCACTAGAATCTCATAACAAAACATGATGTACATCTTTTTGTTCACTAAGTTATCACTAAGCCTTTTAAATCATTTGAATTCTTGTCCTAAAACTGTATCATCATCTGCCAATTTATTTAATTTTTGAAAAATCAAGGTCATGAGGGACATGCATATGAACTGCACTGAGAAAAAATGAGAAAGCATCGATCTCCATAAAAAGAAATTCTACCTGCTAGGATATTCTTTGTCAAGTGGGAACTACCTGAAGTGAAGTTTGATAAAGAAATTAGAAAAGAAGAGCACCAGGTTGTTTAATCTCAGTTTTTAAATTAAATACACAACTTGCCCCAAAGTTTATCATAGTGTAAATCTGGTTATATTTACAGTGCTTCAGAAAGAAATGGAGCAACCTCAGAGCTCAGACATCTTCAAAATATTTTGCTCTGTGTAGTGTCAGTTTGGCACAGTTTAGAATTAAATTGAGTGGAAAAATATTTTATGCAATAAGGATACAACTAAATGCTGTTGAGTAGCTAGTTAAATGAGGTGTACTATTCTGGGACCCACTCAGTACACTGAATCGGCCTAGCCAATTCAATTTGTCAACTATCCTAAGAAGCTCACTTTCAGTAAAATGGCATCTTCTTTCCTCTTCTGCATAGACCAATGTATCAGTCAGTGACAACAGAAGAAATTCCATCACAGAAGTTTTCGGTTTTATAAAGTTACCAGGAAAAAAAAGCTTTGCATTCTATCACTTAAGGAGCACAGAATTTAGATCAACAGTCTAATAATCCAACTCTCACAAACACCAACTTTGATGTGATCGTAAACATCAACACAGAGCACAGTATGAGACAACTCATCTGAGCCTTAGTACCATCATGGGCCAGCTTGATAGTACCTTGTGGCCAATTCATACAATAATTTCTATTGCAGAGAAAATAGACAAGCAAGAAAATGTCACACCAAGCCAATAAAAGAAAATAACTTGCTATGACTTTTCTGAATTCTGTGTCTAAAAATATGTAATGGATACATTCTGCTGTGATCACCAACAGCTCCCCTTAACCTAATACCAAGATGGGAATCCTGTCCAACGAGGGTTGGCACACTAACCACAGTGTGTCTAACACTGAAGCTTGAACCAGTTTAAAGTCCAGAGGAATCCACATTACTGGAACTCAAAGCTCATCTTCAGCTGTCTGAAAAAGGCATCCTTCAACTAGGACTTTGAAATTCACTATTACTTGGCCTACTAAGACCAAAGCACAGGGGGAAATGAATGATTATTCAGGTAATCTACAGGAATTCACCTTTTTCTAACCCACAGAAGATCCTACCACTCCCCCCAAAATCACTAGTTTTGGCAAAGCGAAGCAAGTACATTGCATTTTGAACTTGAGTTACATAGAAACAAGTCTATGGTCAGGCAAAGCTTATACGATGCCTGATATGGCAGGAAACCTGATCCTGGAGTGCTGGAGCCACAAAAGAGTGGATGCAGAGGCTAGCTAACTCGCTAACGAGTTAGTGCATGCTACTGCAACACTGCCAATGGGGTTCCTATGCCATCGTTACTGAAACTTTTATCTCACTTTCCACAGGAAAAGCTCCTGGGAAACACAGATGTGTAAACAACATCTGTCCCACTTCTGGAGTGAATCCAAGCTACTGCAGACTCTCTTGGTGCTGTGAATCTGCAACTAGCACCATAGGGATGTAACAAGTAAATCAAACCAATTTTTATTTAAGTATCTGGATGATTACATATCTCAGTTGAAATGCAGTGTTTTGCCTAGCAAAACATTTTGTCTTAACTAAACATTATAAATTTGTTATTTTTCCCCATTCATTTCAACCTGAACAATCTAGTGTACATATATAAGAGAGATTATACATTACACTTATAGACTTAAGCACACAGAGGAAAAACAACTCAGTAAAAATATGATATAAAGCACACTGCAGGTTGTTTTATGTAACATATTGATACCATATTAAAAACTATTCATGTAGATGAACAATTTTCTAGGTTTTAAACCACACAGAGATGAAGTTTCACATCTCTGCAAAATCAGCCATGGAGAATTCAATGTAGCAAAGTCTCCCCTTAAGCTGATCTAGCAGATGTGTTAATTTCGTCATTTCTGATAAAGAATTCATCATGAATATAAGATGTCTGAGATAACTTGTAAATACTTCATCACTGATGCTGACATGAACACTTATCAGCTATTTGTCATTGATACTACGCATGTGTGCAAATAAGATGTGAAAGCTACATGTAAATACATAAATCATAGTCATATTTGGGATAGATAAGGTTTTTATGAGATTCTTATTCACTCAATGCACCTCATGTAGATTATATCTGTATAGATAGTCAATCTGTTGTAGATTACTTACCTGAATTTTGATTTTACCTAAATTAATTTTTCAAATGACATATGCCTGACATTGCTGGGCCTGGAAAATTTAAGTCCTTTGTTACTTTATAGAAAACAAGAGTAGCCATTACTCATTTTCCAAAAACCAAGAAGCTTCAGATAATCAAGGTCACATACTTATGTGATTAATTCTAAAGTATCAGATGAGACAGATAGAGGATGATTAAGAAGATATCAGAAGGAAAAAAAAGAACTATAAAAATTATGTCCAAAGTCCTATTTTTTGACAAGGAAATACAAAATACAACCATATGGTTGAATAAAGGGGAAGGAGGGGGACACAGGGCAACATCTGGCAGAGACCAATAAACATATCAGTTTTTGAAGAAATATGTGTTTGTTACAGACATTTCTCTCAAGTCTTCAAGAGATCAGAAAAATCTTTTATATGTCCCCCTTCCTGTTGTATCTTTATTCTTTGTAATGTAATATTTCAGGTGACAATGTAGCACTAGTGATTACTAGTGACAGCTGGTGATATGTTACTGCATAGTACTTGCAGCAAGATCTGAAAATACTTTTACACTTCTTTTTTGTATTAATTGTCTTAGAGACTGAAATCAAGGGAAGTTTCATATCACCACAAAAACAGAAGAGGAAGCAACAACAGATATGCAATGCAGAGTCATGATGAGGAATATAAAATAGATTCCCTTCAGTTCTTTGGGAAGTCCCAGCATTATTAGTGCCTGAGTAACCAGAGGAAAGGGAACTTTGGGTTCACTGACTCACAGCAAGATGTTCCAGTGATTTTTTTTTCTTTTGTTGCCATTTTTAATCTAAACATTATTAAAAAACCCAAACACAATTATTTCTGTATTGACATAAATTTATTCCCTAATTACAATTTCCTAATTGCAACATATCTTTTTCTATGTTTTGTCTTTTCATTCAGCAACATCAAACTACAGAAATGAGTAAGTCTCACTTTAAGCTCTCACTGCATTACAGAAACTAAGACACAGAAATTAGGTTTTTTTCAACTCTCAGATCACATATCAGAACTGAGGTGCAGAATTTAGATATCCCACAATGAAGTCTCACAGTCTTATCCTATTTACCTTATCTCCCAATTACAATATGAATAGTCATAAAAATCCAGAAAAAAATATCAGAACAAACCAACCCACCCATGCACCAGGGCTGGAAGCTAGATTTTCTAGCATAACTTTTTCAGTAAAGTCAATAGAAGCTACAGATATTTGGCACCTCCAAAAAACAGGCTGTAAGCAGCTTGCACATGGTAATAACAATAAACGACAGCCCAGATCTCTGGGTTTTCTGTGACTCACTACCAGGCTGGGAATAGTAAAATAGGATTGATACCATACCACAAGTAATTCTACAACATCTCATTAAGTACATTCAACCAAGATGTGAAAATCATTTGAGCAAAGGTGGCCTTAATTTCAAGTAATACAGTGTCAGTTTCGGGCTCTGTGTTGAAACTATGTCATATGGTCTTAAAGTAAAAAAAAAAAAAAAAAAAAAATAAAAGCAGCTGTGAATTTGGTCAACGAAGTAACAACAGATGAGAGTCTTAAAAATATGAACAAAAAAGTAATTCTATTAATCTTTATTAAGAGAAGCTATGGTATTTTACAAGTGATGAATAGCTGTTCATCCTACTGTCAAAGCCATAATTGTGAGAGTTAACAAGAAAGTGTGGTAATTCTGAGTTCTGTGATGTTTTAGTCATGATCTAGTAGCTTCTGCTCACCTTATAGTAGAAGGGGTCTGGAAGCTCCTAGAGTGTATTTACACTAGCATTTTAAGCTTGGATCAAAACAGTGTTTTTGAAGTTGATCTCTTGACTGTGCCTGCCTACTTGATTTTAGTTTCTATTGCAGAAGTGTCAGAGCACACAAAGCAGATTCCTTTATGATGAATCTAGGTAGGAGATGTGCTCCAGGGACACACCTAACAGCCCGCAATTGCTAAGGAGTCTTCACTCCCTGGGAGCCAACTAGACCTAGTCTGAACTCCCTTCAAGGTACAGTGTGGACACAGGCTCCTTCACACCAACTATTTTAGTCAAAGAACAAGTACTACTTCTGGACAACTACTTGTTAATGTAGAGACAGCTTTTGTTTTCATGTCTCCAATTTCCTTTATTTATTTATAGACAAGTGATTCCAGATGTACCTATGCAACATTTTTGGCTTAGTAAAGTTGCTCCAAAATTGCACAGGTATGAGAGAAGAATTAAACAGACTTTATCCTAAGTTCCCTGATACCTTTAAAATCCTACTAATCCCTACAATGCTTATCCAGTACCCTTGTTCTCCTTTGTGCTGATGAATCTGCCATATGCTTTTGTCTCTGAAGTGGATGATATAAAGATACACTGAAGAAAGGGGATTTGCATTTGATACAGTCCTGGCTATCCTTACACAGATGCTACCATACCTACCTAATAACAGCATCACTGCATAAAACCCTTCATCTCTGTTTCAAAGCCAGCTAATCCCACACATCTTCATTTAAAATATTAGGTTGACAGAAAACAGAAACAAGTGCCTCGCTCCTGCTTAAGGAATTGAGTAGTTATGTGGAATATAGACTCATTTCCATTTATGTTCTGGAAAATATATCCTGATGGTATTCACAACCCTGTGACTTAGCAACAGTGTTTGGAAAAAAAAAACAAACACCAAACCCAACAAAAACCACCACACCGAAAAACCAAAACCCCCCATACCCACATAATCCAAACAATACTATTTATATTCACTGGTCTACATCCCATATTATATTCAGTGATCACTTGAATGAAACTATATCTTTCTGAAGTTTAATAAAAAAATAATTTATTTACAGATTATATAGGCAAGCAGTATAAAATATCCTGAATTTCTGATCATATATTCTGATTATATGACTATGAATTTATTCTAAAAAAGCAAATCCATATCAAAGAAAAATAATGCCACTCGCTAATGGTTTACAGACTGTACACTACTATTCTGTACCTTTCTCCTTTACAGACTTTTACAAGCAGACACAAACTAATGCTACTGCAGTGAAACTGTCCAGGAAAAACAGAAACACAATTTTTTTTTTTATTCTATTCATTGAATTCTTTGTACCTTTTTCTTCATGTTGAGTACATCACAGAAGTTGTGAGAGAAACTGGGAGAACAAAGAATACATAATACTGTGCTGATCTACGCACACAGACTATTCAGATCAAGTCAAGTTTTAAGAGCACATTTTCAGAAATGGGTTTTCCATACATACACACAGAAAAAGTATTACGTAATATGTGCTAACTTACACATGTAATATATGAGGATGCATATAGCTATCACTGAAGACAGGTTTAATCAGTTTGAAAGAAATTGAATCCTGGGCTTCAGTTCAAACAATAAACAGCTTCTACAATGTGAACTAAAGGAAAAGTTTTCTTCAAAACTAATAGCATGATATTGGTTTTGTTTTGGCTAAGTGGACAGCAGTAAAAACAGAGTACTACATTAACTTTGCCTTCCATAAACAGCTATCATACAAATAGCTATCATGCCTTTCATAGATAACCAGAGGAGAACAAGAAAATGCAGTTTTTACTGAAATTAAGTAATCACTGAAATACTTATATCCAGTACTATTCAATTTGGACTGTAAAATGCTTGATCTGAAATGTTAGAAATAAAATGGAAATGCCAAAGAGTTCAGACAAAAAAGCTGCTACAATGATTCAGTCTAAAAACTTGTACTATTTTAAGAAACTGAAAATGAGCTTAGTCAATTCAGCTAATATAAAAAAAAAAAAAAAAAGGGGTGGGGGGTGGGGGTGTAATTTGCACATGCCTAGAGATACCTATACAAAATATTACTGTAGAATGATCACTAATAGGAAAAAAGGAGGTAAGTGGCCAAATATCTGCACTGAAAGTTAACATACATTTTTAACAGCAAGGTCCAGTTAACCACGGCATTTAGTTCTCTAAGTAAATGGGAGACTTTGTATCACATCCCATCTTTAAAATGAAGTCTGAATATCTTTCTGATCAGAAGATACTTGTTTAAAGCAAAATACTGTAGGAATTGCTATATTATGAAATGTGACAAAATGATCACGATAGGCCTTTTGGCTTAAGTTCTAAAAACAGTGGTATTTCACAATCTCATTTAGCCTTCTTCACAGTCTACAACCACAGTAATTAAAAAAATATATATTTAAGAAATCCTTAACCTAAGATATCACAATATCTTCATGTGCATTTAAACATGAAATGAAAAATGTGAAATATGCCACAATTTTCTAATAGACAAGCAATCATCAATAGTGGTCAGGAGGAATTTAATTCTTAGCTTTATTTCTTCTTTATAAAATTTTCAAAATCAGTAAACAATAAATTCCATTTCAACTGATGTTTCCTCCAGTTAGAGTCCACAGTTCAAAGAATCTCCCCAGTACCCTACTGAAAATTAATTTTAATTAAGACAAGCCAAATAACCCTTAAGTTACTTTCATTCCTTTTATTTTCCCTTCTTTTATTCTACTGTCTTTCTTAATTTTATACAAAAGGTTTGCAACACTTCAAATCTACAGTAAAACTGTAATACTGTAAAAGTGTTACAGGGTTTTATACAGAGTGACTGATAATATCGGATTGATACTCAGAAAAGGTGATTTTTAAATTTTATTTTTTTTTATTCTGATACAAGTTTATAGATCCTAATCATCTCTCACTTGAATTTTATGATGATAATGTAATGCATGTCACTGAACACGAATTTCAGATATAAGGTGAGGAAAATTAAGGTGAAAAGTTATCGAAGAGGTTTACAAGACTTTTTAAAGAAAGATTATGTGAAGAATGGATTTTCTGTAAATAATAGTATACTAACTGTTGACTTCAGTATTGCCTTCCATTTTCAAAAATAAAACTACTTCAAAAGCTACTCTAATTTACCTAAGAGTGTTTTGACTAGTATGACTGTGAATAGCAGAAATAGTTCAGTTACAGTAAGTGGACTTTTACTCAGAATGAATACTGTTTAATATTATAAATAATATCAAAACATATTTCATAGACTCAATATAATTTTATTCTTATAATTCCATTTTCTCACAGAAATAGATAGAAACTGAGATACCTTTGTTGAAAAATGATAATCTTTTTCAGTAAAGATGGAGTATAATGAAATGTACATAATTACATGTGAATAGAGAATTCCTTTGTTTTGAGAAAACATTAAATTCAAACGGGTATCAAGAACAACATATATGGCTGATGCAGTATCTTTTAGGGCTATTAGCATCAGACTGTCAGACTCACATTATCTAATGAATCTTAGAGGTATCAAACGGTCTTTAGCAAATTTCTGCAATTTTCTGAATTATAAGAATTAATTATTTTATGGATGTTGCAAAGAAACCAACTTGCATAGAATCCACTATTTCTAGTGCCTATCAAGGTACAGGTCCTGTGAGAAAAACAAGTCTGTAAATCTCCAGAAAAAACATTGCATTGAAACAGTTCTATGTGCCATGAAATTGTTCCACAAGTGGCTGGCCCTCATTTTTGAGGCCAAATAATTTCCCCATCTGTACCAGATGAATAAATATGCCACAAGCTATACAATTTTGCTACAGAACAGTCTGCCCCACTCCCTCTGCACCAGGTCTGATAAAAGTAATAAAAAGTTTACAAGTGTTGAAGTGAGCAAGATCTACTACAATGCAACAAACTGCCTTTTTTATTATTAATCATATTTGTATTTTATGCTCTCTATATATTATTGAGGCTTGTATAGGGTACCCTATCACATGTACCTTATGCTGAATACAGCTGATCATTTGATCACTGTTCTCTTGCAGCACTCTTCCTGTGCATATTTCAAGGGCCTCACAAATAAAAGGATGCAATATTGTAATGCTCCATTACAGCTTTTCTTCTGTACACACTGATCAGATCTTAGAGTTCCCTTTGTGAAGCTGTTGTTCTATCAGGTCTCAGCAGAGGGTTTAAAAAAGGATTAAAAAAAAAAAAAAAAAGAGAGAGAGAAGGGCAGGATGGCAATGTTCATTAAATTGCACCAGCTATCTAAAAAAGGCTCAAAATGTCAGCAAAGTACAGGGAAGGGGGGGAGGCATGCAGGTATTCATGTTTACGTATACGGGATTTCCTTTTCCTTTTTTCAGTGTTGTTGGAATCCAGCTCTGGTATTTATTGAAGAGATAGCTTTTTTTCAGTCTTAGTTGCTTAATTAACATGGCATAGTTGGCCCCATGACTCTGTCAGAAATGACATACACGTCAAAAGTGGAATAGGTGTCCTTGCTGCAAGGAATTCTATTTTTAAGCAGAAATGACTCATCAACTACTGGGGTGTCCCAAAAGCTACAATTTGTCAAGCTGTCAGGAGAAAAGGGAGGACAAAAAGGAAGAAAGGTCACATTTTTATTTGTATCTGCAGCTTAAAAAGCAGAGGGCAAGACATTGATTCTACATTCAACTCCACTCTGAAAGGCAATCTTCTATGCAAGCCATGTTTTGGTAACAGCTATATGGTATCTGGTATTTTTAAAACCCCGAGTTATCTCCTCTTTTATATTAGATAGATTTGTAATTTTGTCCAGTGGTAAGAAAGAATGCTGTTAATTCAGTGTGCACAACTAATCTGTCTAGAGGGACAGTAAGCACAGGAAAGCACAAGTATTTGCAGATTGTCAGATGCTTTGAGATGAAACAAAAAACACAGAGATTCATTTGAAAAAAGAGGAAAAGGATGAAAACTAAAGAAAGGTTCTAACCAGAATATCAATTATATACTGGTGTGGTTTTTAAAAGAATTTAAAATGTAATTTAAGAATATGTTCTTACAGCAATACTGGAAACACATCAAGTAGCATGGTATGAGTTTGTAAAATCAGAGAAGTAAAACTGAGCGTGCCATAACTATGATCTATACAGTTTCATTACGCAAACTGACCTCCAAATTACTGCATAGAGTAGGTGAAAATAAACACAGGACAGATTTCCTGACAACTTGTTCCCAGTGAAAGCTACTGGAATCTAAGCTGCAATTAAATGCTAGTCTAAATTTTTTATCCATATTTCTTAAGCTCAGATCCAGATCATTATCAAAAGAATGTGTATCTAAGTATAATGGTGTCAATAAACTTATTACCTTACCTTATTACCACAGGAATAAGAAACTGGGAAGATCTATTGCAATGATTTTTTCATCACATGGAAACACCATACGATTATTCCCTGAAGCACATTCTTCAGAATAATTTCAAGTGTTCAAGGGAGGAACATTTCATATTACCATCTACAGCAGACAAGGAAAATTCTAGCAGTAGCATCGGTCCCTACCTTGAATAAGAAAATAAATTGATATACGTGGATAGAAATTAAAAAGGACACTGGTTCTGGGGTTTTGAGTTAGCAGATACTTTTACCACTCTGGTTTCACTGGCCTCACAGACCTAAGAGTTCATGCAGAGATATGAATTGAGTATGGGATCAAAACTAATGCAAGATTTATGCAAGCAGGCAGCAGAGGGTAAACTACAGAACTTAAAACGTATTTTAGAAATATGGTTTTCTAGACATGCCTGATTATGCCTGACCTCTGCTCTGAACCTTCAGGTGAAAGAATTCTCTTACTCTTGCACAAATCAAACTTTGAGATCCTGCCCTACAAAAACTAATGGGATTTAGAGCAGATAGGGACAATCTTCCCAAAACAGAGCTAGAAAGCAACAAAGACTGCCAGGAATCAACTAGAAGCAGCTGTCAATTTGCAGTCCTTTTTCACCCAGATGTTTAACCTGACGCCTTTTGATTTCTCAGTACACAAAAGCAGGAACAATTCATTGGGAAAGAAAGATGCAGTTTGGCACACAGGAGTGTTGAATACCAGCCAGTGGTATTCAAATGCCCTTTATCAATGAGCACTTGCTTGGAAAAAAATTCCCAGGTGAGGCAACAGTCTGCTATAGTCTTGGTCAAGCCACACCCCTTTAAGGATCTCAGGTATCCCACACAAAGCATAACAGCATCCAAAACCAAACCAAAACAAAAAAAACAACAACAACAAAAAAAAATTCTTAAATAAAGCCTCTGGATTAAAAAAAAAAATACTATTTCTCACTGATCAGCTACACAAAAAGACAAAACTCTTATCTGAGTAATTGTGACCTTGAACTGCAGAGCAACATGTTATGAAAGAAGAGTCTGGACCAGAAAGGATCACACATTTTCCCTGTGCTTGGATCCATTTCAGTCTATTGAGAGACTATCATCATAAATAATAAACTGTGTTATGAAAGGTGAGGGTGTTAAATATTAACCTTTTATCAAGAGTATTTTTTTAGGCAACAAATATTTTTGTAAGATTGAAATCCTATAAATACCCTTGCTGCTCTGCAGGCTCAGATCCTCAGAGCAACAAAGTGGTCTTCATTTCCTTTCAGTGTCCCAGGCCATACAGTCACCTTGACGTTACTGAAGACAAAATAATCAGAGTCCAATATCCTACCAACCAGAGTATCATCAAGTATATCTACAACTGAGATATCAGGTATTTTATTTTCTTCAAAGCTCCTTTTGCAGGAAATTCCACAACCATTCTAGGTTATCTTTTCCAATATTTCACCACTATCACAGCTATCAAACTTTCCTAAGATCCAAACTAAATCTGTAAAGTTGTACATTATACAGATTTTATAGTTTCTCCAAACACCGTGAAGATGGGTAACCTTTGATTACCCTTCCATTTACATACTGGAATGGTGCCATGTCTGCCCTCCCTATATCACAAGGTGAAGGGTTTTTTCCCCTCTCCAGGCTAAACAAATCCTTTTCCAACAACCACTCCTCTTCCCTTCACTTATCTGTCACAATAAGTTTCCTAAACTTTTCATCTCTCCTGTTTTTCTCCAGACTCTCTCATTAGTTTGTCTACGTATTTCTGATACAGTGATGCAGAAAAAGAAACATGCTTTGAGGCCTTACCAAAGCTTAAGCTATTCTACTGATGTTAGTCTAGAAATTTCACTGCTGTGAAATTTTTCTTTTCTTCTCCAAAAAACATAAGTTTCCTCCATTCATCCTTAAAAGAGAAGGCAACATGTCATGCTCTCCTGCAAACATGACAGTGATATGGATTTTTGTCCATATCAAAACCAAATTTTTGATTATTCAGTAGAAAATGGAGAAAGAAAAAGTAATGGGAAAGTGCTTAAAAAAACATTATCAAATTCCATCTAGCCCTTAAAAAAAGGATTTTATTCTTCAATTACAATACTCTCATTTGTGCAGCTAATATTCCAAGAGATGTTAAAAATTTAAACTGTAGAAGATTGACTCATGAAAATTGAGGACTTAGCTTCTTGAAGATCAAACTCTTAAGCCTGCTATGTTCAGTATAAACACTTTAATTCAAGTGACAGATATTTACATAGAGGCCTATCCAGCAACATTTTAATACAAATAAAGTCACAAAATATCACTGCAGTATAAAGTTTTGTTATTTAAAATTACTGACTTATTTTTGGAATAACAAAATGATACAAGCTTGAACTTCAGCGATTCTTTACCATGCAACTGGCTGCAGCTGGAAAGCAGCTTTGCAGAAAAGGACCGGAGGGTCCTGGTACAAGTTGACTGTAAGCAAGTAATGTGCCCTCGTAGTAATGAAGGTCAGCAGCATCCCAGGCTGCATTAGGAAATGTGTCTCCAGCGTGGAGACACAGACATACAGGGTTGAGACGAGTGAAGGTCCAAAAAGATCATTAAGGGACTGGAGCACTGTCATAGGAGGATAGCTGAGAGATCTGGGACTGTTCTGTCTAGAAAAGAGAAGGCTCAGCACGATCTTATCAACATGTATAAATACCTGGTGGAGCCTTCTTTAGAATAAAGAAAATGGAGCCAGACTCTTCTCAGTGATACCCAATGGCAGGACAAGAGGAAATTACACTAGCTGAAATACATGGAATTCCAACTAAACATAAGGGAAAACCCCCCACATTTCACTGTGAGAGTGATCAAACACCAGAACAGGATGCCCAGAGAGACTGTAATGTCCATCCTTGGAGATATTCAAAACCCTGCTGGACACAGTCTTCAGCACCCTGCTCTAGGTAACCCTGCTAGTAGCATGAGGTTTGGACTAAACAATCTCTTGAGGTCCCTTACAATCTCAACAACTCAGAGATTCTGCATCACGGCAGCTGAAATAAAGTTACATGTTGAAATATAAGCTGGTTAGTAAAATACTGAAAACACACCAAATAGAAGATGATCACAGTTCGTTTACAGGACTGCATATACAAAACAGATGTGATTCATGCAACAAGTTAATTTATTAATTTCTGGGTTTTTTAGATGTTTTCCAGAAAGTTCAACCTTACTGAAATATTTTACAAGGCCTAACACTTCAGAAAATTTATCCCATTGCAATTTATCACATCATCAAGGTTGCATATCATGATTAATAAGGATTTCTATATAATACCGAGTAAAAACAGTAATCAAAAATTTTTCCAGATCTTTACCAATTATTATAGAAGGAAACTTTTTTTTTTTGCCATTTTATATGAAACTCATTCACAGTATTTCTCATTTCATTAATCTGCAACAATTACTTTTGATCATTGAGCAAACACAATCTACTGGCATTGATTAATAGAAACTTCATTGCATTGTTTTGTCTGGAGAAAACAGGATATTTCCATATTGCCTACCCAGTGATTATGTACGACTAGTGAAAAATCATCATAATCCAATGTTGTTTCATTAATATGATAAACACATACAGAGTAATTACTTTTCTTTATGATTATAACCTAGCTGAAGAATACTAGAAAGTTTTAAGAAGGAGTTTTACAGTCTTCCTCAACTCCTAAGTAGATTGGAAGAATTATTCAGGTAGCTTTTTACAAATTTTATCTGCATATAATTTACCAAACTCAAGCTCTCTGAACATGTCAGAGAACAAATGTAAACATTGAGCTAAGAGATAGATAGCATATAAAACAGACATCTAATTTCTATGGGTATGCCTCACTATATCCAACTTTTTTAACAATTCAAGAAAGGTAACACCTATAATGATTGGTTGCTGTATCTCAAGGGATAGAGGTCTACCAATAAACTTAGAAAACATACAATCACACCTAATCCCTTTGTCCTAGACAGCTAAGCATACACTGACACATGAAGGATAATTATCTGGGGGGGTTTTCCCCCATTGTGGCTTGTTTCTTTTGGTTTTTGCCTTATAACAATCCAGCACCTATAATAATCCAACAATAATAATAAATAATAATAATAATCCAGCACTTATAATAATCCAACACATCCAGTTGTTGCTGGATTTCACTTATAATTAACACCATCTGTACCTAACAAAGGCCTTCCGTCTTTCTGATATTCAATTGCCTGCAGAGGCCATGCACCACATTGTATACCCGCCTGGCTTCAACTGTAGCATGCTATTATGAAAGCAATAAATCTTAGCTATGGACAATTTCCCATGAAACTCTGCAGAGCAATGAAGAAAATTAACGTTCATTGCTACAAATAAGACTTTCTTCTGCAAATCACTTTTCAATTAAACCAACACTCAGTTATCTCTTACAAACACAGTAAAGATAGTATTAGCCCTTACTTATGACTGAAAACCTTATTTAACGTTGTCTCAGTTTAAAGCGTGCTGACAGTCTTTACAAACCATACATTTTGTCATTTACCAAGAATCAGCAGTACAAACAGCTGAAGTTACATTTCTGTTATAATAGTAAAAACCAAGTGACTTGAAAGTAATAACTCAAGAGAAGTTAATTTATGTGTTTTCCTAAATTTTCTTTATATCAGAAAATGACACCTATCACTCAGTTTGACTACTGAGCAGTTAATAAAACTAAGAGTTGTTTTTAGGAATCAACTCTTTATTTTTCCCTCTTTTTGTAAAGGAGTGGGGGGAGAACAAATGAACCTGGATTTACTTCAGCATGGAACAAAATTTATCAGCTCACAGAAATGGCCAGAAATTGCTGCAGTATTAGCAAAATTAAAACAAACAAAAAAGTTAAAATTGACAAGGAGACAGACTGCAGGGTACCGTGGGGGATTTGGATAGTCTGTATGAGACTGTCTGTATCATTTCCTAAGAATTTTCATTATGGAAGGAATATTACTGTTTTAATCTACTTGCCAAGATAGAGACCGTTGTAATTTTAGCAACTTGAGCAATGGTAAATATCATCTAACAACATTTGCTTGAACCAGATCCCGGAATTTAAAGTCATCTTCTTCATCTCTATTCAGACATCATGAAAAAAATGTATATATATTAACTCTAACATGTACTTAAAGTATGAAGGAATGCTCCAGTGGCCACTTAGTGTGGGTTAATGAGTGCAGTAAGACAAAGAAGAGTTTTATAAACATAATTATAATATTTTTGCATGAGTAAATTTCACTATAAGTAGAAAGGGTTGACACAAAGCATAGTGTTATTTAAGCCCTGCTTGATTCCTCAAATATCAAGACTGAAATGCTACATAGAATCTGTACACACTCAAAATACAGGTAAATGCAATACTTAAGAGCATAGGAGCCTGAACTGCAAGGGATGTCCTCTGCTAAATGATACAGTATAGCTCTAAAACTGTTTACTGGAGCAGAAAACAGCATTTTTTTAAAACTGCAAGACATATAAAGGTAAAAGTAAAACACATTCACAGCACTTAAAAAAATGAATCAAACTGAAACCTGAATCTTAAAATAAAATTTATTAGAATATTTTGTGAAATAACAAAATCAAAGATCAAAACACTGAACTTTCTCTGAGAACTGTATTTCTGACCAACGTAGTTTCAACTTAATTTTTTTATAAATTGGGCCACTGGGATTCACTTGAAATTCAGATGTAGCAGCATGAAATTGTTTTGATTTGCAATTGAAACTTCAATTGCTTTTTCCTCTAAGGGCCATGAAACTGAGAAAAAGTCATCAAAATGTTCTGCAGATTAGTCCAGGTGATGTGGAAAAGCTGACTGATTTGTAATGAAAATATGAGATTGGTATCTAAAAATGCTTGATTTTTGGTGTTTACACAGACTTACTGAGCTACTCAGTTAAACTTTATACCTCAGAAATATCTGTAAAACATAAAGAAATGAGAAAGATGTGAATTCTCTTGGGCTGTGAAAGTCTGTATCTGTTAACAGATTTAAATAATCCTCATCAGGTTTGTAGTATTTCTATAGAACATTTTGCTGCACTAAATCAAATGTCTTTCACAAGACAGTAGCATCAGTAGCAAACAAGCAGCAAAGCCAAACATGGTATACAATCACAACTTATCCTCAAATATTTGCACAAAATAAGAGTTAATAAGGCCTTGAAATAAAGTACCACTTAAGAAAAAAAAGGTATTTTTTCTAGTAAAACATTCCAAGAGAACTTGCTAATGATACTTTTTTCCTTGTGCTGTCACATGGGAAATTCTTCAAATAGAGTATTTATTTACAATTCATCCTTCCTAATCTATTCCCATACAATGGCAAAAAATAGTGTGAATCTTCCAAAACAAGAAACCAGATTTTTCATTTCGCCTTATTTTGTTAAGCAATTTCTAGTATAGCATCTCTGACATCTGTGTTTCCAGCTAATATTGCTACTAAGCACGCAGGCAGCAAACACTTGCCTTGCTCTAAATAATAGACAAGGCCAAAAAACTGAACTGAAAAGCACCACAGCAGACAGATGAAGTTCAAGAAAACTGTATTCCAGGAGGGAATGACAATCCTTTCTAAAAGTCATCCATATATAGAGCAGAACACAAGAC
Organism: Strix uralensis; assembly: GCF_047716275.1. NCBI lineage: Eukaryota > Metazoa > Chordata > Aves > Strigiformes > Strigidae > Strix > Strix uralensis. Next base: position 16,723,376 of record NC_133978.1, on the reverse strand, counting down.
CCCACCTGGAGTACTGCATCCAGCTCTGGGGCCCCCAATATAAGAAGGACATGGACGTGCTGGAGAGAGTCCAGAGGAAGCCATGAGGATTATCAGGGGGCTGGAGCACCTCCCTTATGAGGACAGGCTGAGAGAGTTGGGGTTGTTCAGCCTGGAGAAGAGCAGGCTCCAGGGAGACCTTATAGCGGCCTTCCAGTACTTAAAAGGGGCTACAGGAAAGGTGGAGAGGGACTCTTTATTGGGGAGTGTAGTTATAGGATGAGGGGTAATGGTTTTAAACTGAAAGAGGTCAGACTTAGATTAGATATAAGGAAGAAATTCTTTACTGTGAGGGTGGTGAGACACTGGAACAGGTTGCCCAACGAAGCTGTGGCTGCTCCCTCCCTGGCAGTGTTCAAGGCCAGGCTGGACGGGGCTTTGAGCAACTTGGTCTAGTGGAAGGTGTCCCTGCCCATGGCAGGGGGGTTGGAGCTAGATGGTCTTTAAAGTCTTTTTCAACCCAAACCATTCTATGATTCTATGAATATAATTAACGTGTCATGAAGTGAGAGTGCATTTTTATGCAGTCAAATATGTATGTGGGTACTTTTTATATATATATTTTAAAAAGCTGGACAAAAGAATGAATAATGACTAGCCAGAATGCCATCAGTTAAGCTGCAGACATGAAAAAGTAGCTTAACAATTAAAGATGTTTTTTCTTTATTCTCATAAAATTATTTGATTAATGTTTGAAATTAACTGTGGTTCATTGTCAAAGAACAGTACCTCAATAAACTCTATCCTAGAACAGCACTGTAAAGATAATTAATCTGATCAATTAAAACTGTGTTTTAAAATGCATTATCCCATATTCTTCAGGGATTAATTCACAATTAAGGCAATCCCAAATAGGCTAAACTCTCACACTCCCACAGAGTAGAGCATGATCAGTGTCAATCAAACCTTAGTTTGTGGTGGCTAAAAGTACATCTTTGTGCTTTCTCTTCTGTCATAGCATTGATGAAAAGGGCAAAGAGAAGGATATACAGGGTATTTTTTGACAGTTTTAGAAACTTGGGAGAGCTGTAAGGAAATCCTAGAATAGACACATTCGCAAAAAGCACTAAGCTCATTTTTAAAAATTAGTTTAGAAGTCAAGCTAAGAATCTGAATAAGGGCCTTTTCCTTATGTTATACTTAAGACAAACTTGTTAGTTTTACATTTGGGCAGTATTCAGGTTCTCTGGGTATCACATCTAGAAAAATGGGATTTTGTACAATCATGCAAAAGGTGCAAGTACTTCTGAAATCTTCTCAGATATACAAAGATATAGAACATTTAAAAAGTAGAGTTGCCTATAAGTTTAACTCTTTTATTTTCCACATACATAAAGAAATAAAGCTGTCTGATTAAGAATTCAACAGTTCAGAACAAGCTCAGGGTTCAGCACGAATCTATACGTCCGTATGTATATTTGTATAAATCTTCCTATTCACAGTGACACTATTATTCTTAGATCCAGCTGCTTTACACTTATTGCCAGGTGGCACTTTTATGTACAATTCTAATCAAATACAATATGTGACACAGTATTGGAAAAAAAAATGAGCTATTTAGGAATAACTACACTGATGCTGCTGAAAATACAAACTCCGAAAAACATATGCAAGTAGAATGTATAAAACAGGTTGTGAGAGTTTTTATGTTTTCATCTTGCCACTGATGGGCTCTATTATTTCTACAGTGACATCAGTTTTTAGTGGAGGGACTCCAGTAAATAAGGCAAACTTCAGAGACAGGACAGCAATAACTGGTCATTAGAAAGCAAGCTTCTTGGTGGGAAAAAAAAAAAATATCCTGTGCCTGAAAACAATAGCTTTTATCTATGGTTCCATATTACATTGCATTGCACCCCAGAAGAGAAAACAGAACCAGAGTAGGAAAAGATATTCACACTGTAAACACTTTCCATGCTACTGCCTTTACAAGAAATAGAAAACTGGAGCCCTGAGTTACCAGTTTAGCGGGAAATTGAGTTCTCTGCTAGTGGCTTTACTGACCATGCCTAAAGACGATCATGGCAAAGAAATGTTATTCTCTACTCTGCTGGAGTCACTAATTCAGTATGATATGCAGAGGTCAGGATGAAAAATGGAAATGAAAATAAGCAATTCATCTTTAATGCTGATACAAATAAAACTCAGAGAAGTACTTCTATATGTATTTGTTAAAACACCTTTTATATGCAGAATAATAAACAGAAGCGTGGACACAGGAAGAAGGAATGTTGTGAAAACTACTTATAAAAAAGCACAAAAAATGAAAAAGTACTGGCAGACATCAAGCTCCTATCCTACTGCAGCACATTGAGCAGACTCTAGAAAACCATCTAAAAAGTGCATATCAAGTCAGATTTTCCTCTTAGGAATGAAGGATAATTCTATTACTTCCTTACCTTGAAAATTCAATTATGGCAAATTTTAAAGAAACATAAATTGGGAAAGAACCATCATTACGATATATGATGCTATTCTGTACTAATTAGATCACTTTCTTAATCAAAACTCTTCTAGGCAACTGCTTATGACTACTTTGAATGTTCAGCTTTTATTCAAACTAAGAATGAAAGACAGACATTAAAGTGAACAAATCTCTAAAAATAAAAATGTAATAATTTGGTTATTTGTTACCTAAAGATTAAAATAACTAGGCATGTGATATTTATAATATCTCTTCAGCAAATGTTTCACATTTAACTGCTATTCCCACTATTGAAAAATACTATTCTCCAAGAAAACAGTATTTTGTGAATGAGATTCTATAAATAAACAAAGGAAAGAGTCTAGTCCGTATTACCAAGTGAAACATTTCCTACCAGGATATGACTGGATTTAATGGACAGAGATGCCAAATCTCTGCTAAATAAATTCCCAGTTTAAGGACTGAAATCTTCCATTAGTTGCTACCATGAATCACTGAAAGTGTACATATTCACTTTAAAGGAAAATGTTCTATGTAAGTCTTGTGGTACTAGGAGACTGATTCAACCTGGTGGCTTGTAAAAAGTAGATGCATTGAATAAACAACAGAATAATCTTAATGAGGGGTATTGGAATAATCCCTATAGTTTTCAAAATTAATAACCTTCATTCTTTCCACCAAGAATGATTATTTTTGTGATTTTTGTCTAGAACTTTTCTTAAAAGGTGAGTTAAGTACTGCTTCTTACTAAGAAAAGTCAATTCAGATTAAAGCAGATGTACTGTATCATAACTGTGCCCATAGTTTGTAATGGAGTATGGTGCAAAGATCCCTAAGTTTGTGCCAGAACCAGAATTAGTACAGACATATTTTAAAGCAGCACAAAGCTGCTTAATTGGTTCTGCTGAGATGTAGGACTAACTGGTAGGGAGGATACTATGTTGATGAAGCTGCACTATTTTTCAACCTCAGAGCTCTCCAAATTTCATTGCACTGGACATACCATTTCATGTGGTACTAGTCTGTTAAGAGTGATGAACTGAGTAGCACAGAAATGCTCTTAAGTTTACCCTTCTCTCACAGCTTTGACAGCATTCATTTTGCATCCAGTCACCTTCCCTACACAGCAGAGGGAGCAATGGCTAGATTCTTCAGTATGAGCCTTATTGACTTCCTCAGTGCCTTCCACTGGAATTAATCACGACACACATCCTTGCCTGACAAAAGTCAGTGGTCTCTTCGCTCTTCCCTTTCTTCACAAAGAAAGTGGTGGTGTTATTCCCATCTTCCTTGATGCCCCTTCTGTATGAAGTCATGTAGGATTCCTTTGTGGACATACCTGCCATTGCATCTTCAAATCTACTGAAAGATTGAATCTTGGATGCACAGACCATTGGCATTTTGTTTTAGACAAATGCTTACACTAGTACTCTTCAGCTTTGTATTGAAGGCATGACTTTTGTCACTCTATGTGCATAAGATCAAATGACAGCTAAGTGTCCACGGCACAGGCAGAATGCAACAGCTACAGAACGCATTGTCAAGGGAAAGCACACAATGATATATGTCACTATCTGTCTGGTGTGAGCACTAGATCCTGTTTGTCTCCACTGCTCCTGGACAAGCCATAGTCTCCGTCGTTCCAGTTGTTTGGTTGAGGACATCACAAGCATTCCTCTCACCCTACCTTCATTATTTCCTGTTTGACTGAAATCTAAAAGGAATTACTTTTACTAATCATGCACTTGGGGATCTTAAATAGACTGATATATCACTACATTTGATTCTACATTGCTGAAATGGGCATCAGGTCAGCTGCTAATACAGAATAAAGCAGAATTTTTCACTTCAGGGATATACCTGGGGAGTTTCTGACCTGAATTAAACTACTAATGAGTAAAGACAGACATATGTGTGGAAAGAAAGTAGGGTAAGAGAGAAGAAGGAGAAAACAAAGGGAAAGTGTGCGAGTACATTAATTTGAGGCTGTTGAATTTAAACTGCAGTTGGGAGTTAAACATTTGCTGAAAACCCAGAGAAACCTACAGTTAAAACAGTTTTCTATCCCCATTGACAGAGTAGCCAATAAACTGGTAGCGGTACATGGATTAGGTGGCCCACAGAAAGCTTAAGCACCCCAGAGAAATCTCACATGTTGTCAGTTTTGCTCTCCTTGAGGAAAACAATCAAGCAAAGGTTTCTAGAACGCAGTGCCTAAAAATCATTATATAGTCCATTAGTTTCATAAAAGACAATTGCCCCGACAAATAGCTGTATTTTGTTGGTCTGAAATTGAAACAGGAAAGTTCGAAAGTGGAAACAGGTTTTATTCTATTTGACACTTTTGATCTGGATATGTTGGGCACCCACAAGCTTTGCCATTGTGCTTTAAAAAATTTTTAAAAAGATCTTCAGAAAAGTACCACCTTACCTGCTTCAGTGATGACACATTAAAGAAAAGTTTGCTAAAATTAATGAGAACACTCACCACAATATTAAGAAGGAAAAACTATTGTACTCACTTTGAGGGAGCTCAAGACAGAACTTGAGTTTTCCCACTACTTGGCTCCTCTCCACAAAGAAAATCTCTACCTTAGTTATTTGTGTTATGCTTGACACATCTAGGCTACAAAGGTATGGCTTGAGACTCACACAATACAGAGCTGACATCCCCACATCCAAGAACGCCTTTTGCTGGTGCTACCACATACCTAAATATCAGTATGTACAGATTTCAACAGTAAAATGTCTGAATTTCTGAGTCACATAAGGATTGTTTTAGAACATAACCACTGCCATTACGGATAGTGAAGCTGGCTCACATAGAGTAACTCCAGAATACTATCTTAACTGCTGCAGTAATGGCAAGCCTAAAACTAGTTTGGAGAAAAGCAGCAAGTAAGTAGTCCTAGAGCTTTAAAATGCTATTGATATTTCAGAATATCATTCTCCCAAAATAATTATTCACAATAATATTCTATTAAGTCCCTTTTTACTGTTCTCTTCTGTGTTAAGCTACCGATTTGTCTGTTACACCACTGACAGCTTGATATGAAAACAGTCCAGCTTGATATGAAAACAGGGGTGGAGTATGAATGACATCAAAGAGAGGATATTCCTAGTTACACTGGTTTGTATCAAACCACCACATACCTCAAAAAATCAGGATGAAACTTTCTATTGCCTGGCCAGAACTACAACACTATATTACAATGTTGGTGTAAATCTAAAAAATGTTGAGATGCTTTGCAGATTTTTACTGGCTCACCTTATCTTGGGAGAAATCTATCAAATCCAGGAGTTGAAAATCTGAACAGATATGCAAGATATAATGCTCATACTGCCTAATTCATTCAGTTTTTCAGAAGTGTTCCTGTCAGTCTCCTAAGATGCTTTTTTTCTCCTGCAAACTGTAATTTTTTGGCAAATATTCTTCTCCTGTATGTCTTACCCCAGTTTTGAATTTGAAAGATTCTACATATGCCGAATGAAAATAAAAAGTACAATTTTGCAATAGTACGAATAATCTCAACACACAAAAGTAGTTTTTCCTCTATTCATTCTACAGATCCAAGATCCAAGATCCCAGATCTGTGTTCAATCTATTTAATATATATGATCTTTTTCCCATTCTTGAGTTATTTTGGTAGACCGTGCACTAGTATAAAGTTCTTCGCACTCAGGCGATGAGATCAGGTGCTGATTTGAAGTAGATGAATGAAGCAATTTAAAGGTGTATAATTGCTGCACAAAAGGAGGGAAAGGAAAATGTACTAGAATACTCACTTTGACGAATCTATGAAGTATATTACAAGAGCACCAATACTAAGGGCGAAGACTAAGACAACCTACAAAAGAAAAGAAAAGAGTCATTATTTAACAGTGTTGAAGTGAAACATTTATTCTTTTACACACAAAAAAAGACAACAAAAATAAATCATAAACTAGTATTTTTATATTTCAGCTGTCATTTTCTTGAGAAAGCTATACCTTCTTGAATCTCAAATGCCATATATTATCATAGAATGCTTTCTTGCATTGAAAAAGAGACACAAACAAGTTGAAGCCCAGCTCAGGGAAACTCAGTATACAATTAGGTCCCAGATCCTAACCTCTGCTAAACTATATTCTCTCATTTCAAATGGCAACAATCCTACTGCATGGAATCACACTATAGCTTTATCATACCTATGCTTCAGGACTGCAGTAAGTTTCTGCTCATTGGTAGGTAAACAAAGAGTGATGACAGATGAGACTGAATTTCTATTTATATGCATAGTTGTGAAATCCACAGGGTAATTGTAAGACTATGTAAAAATACGTATTTACTCTGCAGTCCTGTCCACTGAGACTATAGTTAACTTTCAAACAGGTTAAAACAATAGCTTGATGCAGCATGTCTTGATACAATAAACAGATACCTCGGGCACCTTGCAGTCCCAATGCTTTCCCCCCTTTAAATCTGTTGAAGTTTTTGAACCAATAATTTTGTTTGGTCTAGCATCCAGCCCTTATTAACAAGGTAGAACTTGCTTTTCTGGCTAGTGCAGCAGAAGCTGGATTAATCACATCTCCATCTGTCTCTAGTTTCTTTTTTCTGGACGTAAAGCCAATACAATTGTCTGTTCTACTGGCTTCCAAAGACTCTCCAACATTGTGGGAAGATTTAGTTTCACATCCTACCCAAAGTAGGTCTGCATCTACACAGGAGAGCACAACTGAAATTTCTGCATTCAAATTTTGGCTTGAGGAATCATGAAGTACACGATAGTTTGTGTACCCATTGCAACTTAGATTTCTGATATCCTTACTCTAGGTTTCTGTCTCTTGAAGAATACCATCCACTGGGTAATCTGGAATCTGAAAACATGAACCCAGTAAGCTATTTTTTATATCTTAGAATGCAATTCTTCTGGAAGAAATCAGAAAAGATTCCTGTCTGCTGCACTGATAGGAAACAGATGGAAAATTATGTCTCCTGTAACTCATCTGATCTGCTGCTCTACAGAATCAAAACAAAATGTCCCTTAGTCTTCTAGCAGGCCTGTCTCAACTAGCTGCTTAGAAGTAATGTCCCTTAAAATAAACCCAGCGAATTGATTGCTCAGGATTGGGTAAACCAGGGTACTAAGGGGACATGCAGCTCCTCAAACTGCCAGTTAAAATACTTCTTAGGTCAGAAGTGGTTAAAATTTAAGACATTATCTAAACAACTGCATGTGTGAAATACAATAGTGGTGTCATCCAGTTCTGACTGAGCAGGCTTATTAATCTGTATGAATACCATAACTAATGCATACTACCATCACTACTGCTACTTTCGCTGACAATCTCAGCTGTTCAAGCAACAGATGAGCACTGAAACAAAAATTTCTTCATTAAATACAGGCTTCAGACCTCTTTCTGAAGCTGCCATTTTAGGAAGGAGCCTGACAGTCATAGCGCAAGCAATACAAGGGAACATGTAATGTGTTAATTCTAAGTAGATTTACTGAATTACTGAGTTTAGGTCTAGATTCAGATTACAGTCTTTGCTAGGTTGACATTGGAGATAACACCTATTTTTGGGGTTAAATAGAGGTATGAATATAGACAGACTGATAACCCAAACTTACACCAACTAAAATCTAAGGGAGGAAAAAAGCATACATGTATGTGAACTATTGCCTTTTTTGTTAACCAGACCATGGGGAGAAGCTTGCCTACTCTGTTTATTATTCCAGTGCATTTGGCACAACATTGCAATTGCTACACATCTATTATAGCTCCTCTCTCTCTGGAAGGAAAGAATCTTTTGATTTATAACAACTTACTGTTTGTTTAAGATTGAGAAATGTGAAGTTAAATGCTAGCAGCTACACTGACTAAGCACTTAGTATCAAGTTAAAAATAAACACCAATCTGATTAAAGGAAAGAGGGAGAAAAACATGGAATAGTTACTGCATATCCTTAAATCTTTCCTTAAAAAAAAAAAAAATTAAAAATCCAGCCACAGAATTCAACAAAAGTGTACAAAACTGTACAAAGGCAGGAGTCAGAGAAGCTGCAGATAAAATCCACTTAAAGAAAACTGTAAAAATGTTTTGCTCTCCACTGCTAGCAAGATGCTCCAGAAGAGCTATGACTGCTCTGTTGCAGTCAAACTGCAATCAAACTTTATGCATCCATATTAAGGACTGAAAATTAAAAAAACAAAACCAAAAACAAACAAACCAAACACCTAGAAATTTTAATAAGGGTGTAGCAACATAATATAACTGCAGGGAACTATAGGCATTGAGAAAATACTCTCAGAATTAAGCCATGACAACCGTGAAGGGGACCAGCACACCTTCCAGGGCAGGACCTGTGTAACGAAAGGATGACAGTGATAATCCAACGGGTGGCACTGTTTCTCCTACAACTGCAGTGAACTAATGTCCTGGCGCTATTGAAGAAACATGGGAAAACGGAAAGGCTGTTCACATTAGAGAGGAGGGCTACAGTTAGTACAACCACAGTGAGTAATGTAAGTAAGGACTCTAGGGCAGGAACTGCAATCTCTCCCTTACTCTGTAATGAACGTTCTGTGGAACACGAAACAGAACTCACTGAAATTTCAAAGGCAAATTCTTCCTTATACAATATTGATCTATCCAACATCACTAATACAAAATAACTCAGAACTCAAGAGGTAAAGCAGGAAATAAAAAAGGAATAGCTGTCTATTGTTATAATCCTCTCAACATTAAGTATTAAAATAAGAAGTACACAGTGAAAAGAAAAAAACTTTCAGTAATCCTGTAACCCCTAATGCTTCAGGTCACCAGAGTCCTTATTTTATTATTTGATGACAATCTGTTGTGTATTGATCTTTAGAAATGTCTGTCTGAAACTTTTACTATCCTAAGGTTAAATTTTCAAGCCTACTGTACTGCTTAAAATATATGAAATTATTCATTATTAATATTTTTAGAATTTCACTTAATTTTAATTTCTATATCCATACAGTAAATTCTGTTAATGAGTTACTCGGCTTTTTCATATGATGCTTTAAAAAAAAGCTCTATTAGCTTTTATATTTCAAATTACTTAAGGAGAATACAAATTATTTCCTGTGACCATAAAGCTACATCTTCAAGGATCCACTAATTTTGGAACACTAGTATTTTCATTAGTCAGATGTCAAAAGCCTGAGGTTTCAACATACTTTGAATGAAAATGTACATAGTTTAAATATAAAAAACAAACTTCCTTTAACAATAAAAACGGAAATCAATTGTATTTCTTTCATAGACAAATAGAATTTACTTGTCTGGATTTATTAGGAATAAACACCTACATTTCTAAGGATACACCAACTGCAAGCTACATTTCAGATTTAGGAATTACTTAATCCTTGCTTGGCAATCCCAGCATTAATTTGCAGACTCTAGGATATGCACCAGCATCTGTGCAATTATTGCAGTTTAACAAAAGTAAGACTTGAGCAAGTCTAGACCACAGAAGTGCCAAAATGGCTTACTTAAATTGATGTCTCATTAACTGATACCCTATATGCAAACAACAAAATTCAGAAAGCATTCCATGTAGGCAAAGCCATAAGTGGTAAGAAATTATGCACTGCAGCTGATATAAACAGCTGAGCAATTAATATCTCTTAGGTTACTATAAATACAAATTAAGTAAATACTATTTACTATAATGCAATATAGATGCTTGCTCTAAAAATCGCTTATCCACTTTTTTTTTTTGGTAGCACTTACTTCATTAAGATGTTTTTATTAATATTACCTTTGGACATATCACAGTGAACTAAAGCAGCTGCATGATGTTAATTATACAATTCTTATTAGTTTATCCAACAAAATGGTCTTCAGAACTTTGTGGTTTGTCAAGAAAAATAAAATGTTATATATATATATGTATTTTTATAGCAATCAACAGCAAATTTCTGTTTAGAGACTTTTTTCTCACTATACCCTGATACCCAGGAGGAAGGCAGCAGTGAGGATCTCTAAATTCAATCAGCAGAACCTAGTACCACGTTCTGGATGGAGCTGTACACTGACTTTTCTCTGGGCGTAAACACTTTGCCCTGTCTCCAGTCCTTCTGCTTCTTTACCTGGACCCTCCCAGGGCAATGTATAAATAACCAAAACAACAAAGGCAAAAGTACAAAATATCCACCATCTACTCTATGAGGTCATTCTACTTCAGTCAGGTTTGCAAGATCATATTTCTTACTGATGAAATGCTCTCTTAATATCTTCCACAACAACTGCATACAATGCCAGCTTCTTTTTAAAGAAAACTATCTAACCATGTGCCAGTAGTTGTGAGCCACCTTACAAGAGCCAATCCAGGAAATGCAAGAAAATGAAGGCTGAAGTGGGTGAATAGAAGAAAGATAAAGTTACAAAACAATGAAAAGACAAAGTAAGATTCTATCGTGTTCCTACCAGCAATAAATAATAAATGAAAAGTTCAAACAAGGATTCTAAGAAACTGGGAAATTTCCTGTTGTTTACCTTTTATTCACAAATATAAGGAAATAGATTTACAGTTAATATACTCCCTCTATAAGAGCCATGCTTGATGGAACATAATACTATGAAGAAGAAGCAGTACAGACAAAGTGAAAATTCTACAGTCAGCACCTGCTGTTGATGACAGGATACATGCTAACAGGCTATGAATCTAAAGGGATGTGTCTGCTAGGTAGTGTGCTAGCTAGTAAATGTGTCTCAGTGGTTTATTGATCCTGCCATTTTGCACGCAGAAGAGGAGGCAGGTGGTGCAGGTGAAAAAAAAAAAAAAAACAACCCCAAATCCACATTACTCTTTCTTTCACGCTTTGAATGTCAGCTAGGATTTAACATCCAATTCTATAAGAAGGAACTAAGCACCTCCAAGCTACACAGTGAGCGACCCCATCTTTCAGGGAAGTCAGAAAAGATTCAAGAGCACACAGCTCTGAAGAGCCTTTATTAACTCTTAGTTTTGAGCCTGAAGCAATTAAAGTATTAAATCCAAGCTCTGCAACTTTGATAGCTGCATTAAAAACTTCTCAGAAACACCAATTTGAAAATGTTTGCATGCAAGTTATTCCTTTTCAATTGCATTTTCTGCTTTTTTATTTTGTTTACCTTTATTACACAACAAGGAGTTAACTAAAAAAGTTAATTAACTATAAAGCCTACAGTACCTAAATTAGTCATCAACACGCATTAAGAAGAATACTGAAAACTTTGGTAACTTTATGAGACTCTGCACTATATAAATTTTCCCCTTCAGCAAAGCTTGCACAGACTTATCATTTACCAAGAAAAGTCAAAGTTGATCCAAAAGAGGAGGTGGAGTGAGAAATTACTATTTGATAAACCACTAGGCAGTAAGGTCTCAGTGAAATTCTCTAGGAAAATGCATAGCAAGGATTTAATTTTTAAAATAAAAGTCAGCATTAAAGTAGGTCAGCATAGCTCTCAATGATGATCATGAGCAATCAGAAGACTTGGTTCTTATTCCCAGTTCTGCCACTCACATGGTATGTGACCTAAGCATATTACTTGACCTCTCCAAGCTTCCAATTCTCCCTCTTGCTTTCAATCGGCAAGGATACTGCATGTCAACGCATTAGAGCAACATCTGTAATGAATTACAGGTGTTTGCAATGGATCTAGCACAGCTGAGACCTCTACTGCTGCCACAATAATAAAAAGCCTGAGTAAGACACTATGTAACAGTATCACAGCACTCTATGAGAGCAAAGGGACTTTATTTATTAAAGCGTTTTATTTAAATGGAAAGGCATCACTATTTCTTTGTAAGATAAACTTCTTGTTTATCTTTCTGGAATTACTTTTTTGGTCCCATTAAGCTACTACCCATTATAGTATGGTTTTAATTTATTGCTGACACTGAAATTATGTATTTATTGTAAATATATCTTAAAAATACAGTTCATATTTAATGCATCTCTTTTTACAGAGTTCTGTAACAGTGATAAGAAATATAGCAACAAAATTGCTGGGAGAGAAAACAGATACAGTAGATACAGAAGAGTTATCAAAAAGAGAAAAATTAGCCACATGTTCAGTTCCCACATATTGAACTTATGCATCAGAACAGTAATTTGAGTATTATCTGAAAGGTACAAGTAAGATGCATGGTAAAGGCCTAAATCGCTGTGAGCTTACCTAACTATTCATAAATGTAGTAAGCAATTAAGGTAACAGGTCACTGGGAGTAGAATACATGACATCTCCGAATAAAACCACACAAAACAGAAGTAGGAAATTCTGCCTGTCTGCCCTCAGCTGCATTTTATTTTTTTATCCAATGAAAGATTCAACTTTCTTACATACACTTTAACAGACTACCTCTCATTTGAGCAGACTGTTTGAAATTAAGAAGTCATTCTTATTAAAGGGATGCTGTAGAATCAAAATTTAGGAATCATTAGAGTAAAACATCAGATTCAGAAATATGAGAAATCAAAGCAGGAAATAAACCAAAGAAAATTACTATCTTAATGCATTTTTGTTTGCCACACACATTCCCAATCTCATTTGAGGAAGAATTTTAAAACAGAAAATATCTTTGCTATGTCCTGTTCTGTACATGTTTCTAATACTTGTCGATATTTCAGCTTTATTTTTCTTTCTTTATACAAAGTGATTTTTTTTCTGTCAACTTTCCACCGACATACCAACAATAAAATGAAAATTTCTGTTCAATCCATAAATTTGATAAGACTGAGATTTTCTAATTAGTGAAAAAATACAAGACAAAAAGTCCCATCTGTTAACAGTGCTCTATAGCTTGAAGTTAATTAGGTTTGCTGGGAGAGTGCCTGGCAATATGACCAATTAAAGTGCTTGCAACTTTTCCAATTCAGTATTTAATCTCATTAGTCAAAAAAATAGCAGCACTTTCTATCACAATGTGCCACTTTCTAGAGCTAAATGCATAGCATTATATGTATATAAATATGTGTGTGTGCACATACATATATACTGTTTGTTTGTTTTTTCCTCCAGACTAATAGGTCTTTCCTTCTGATTATCTAGCAGTCATCCAAATCACCCCCCATTAAGGTCAACAAAAATAAACTCACCCTTTGTATATTGGTAAAAGCATATCACCCTGATTGCCAGTGGCTGCATGACTGGCTCTACAGTCACATTGAGCAGAGGAGTTACATTGCGAACAGTTATCTACAAAATATTCTTCCACTTGTCAACGTTCTCATTTTCAAGTTCCTCATAGCCTGACTGTAGATAAGGGCCTACCAAAATGTCAATTTAGAGAAATGAGTGACTGACCCGTCAAACGATCAAATTGGGCTAACTCAAAATAGAAAACAAGTTCAACCACAAAACCACGCAAAGGCAAAAGAACCCAGCTCTAGAGCATGGTCTTACTACCATACAGAACACAGCAGGAGAGTAGCACTCATAATGACAGCTGATTAGTCACAGTCCCATCCCCAGTGGTAGGCCTGGGGAAAGCCTCTGCTTATTTGTCATGCCCTGAAATGCAGTACGTGGTAATATTTTTTTACTTTTTCTATGTCCCTATGTTTCAGTTGTGACAGAAGACTTTTTATCTCCAGATTAAGAATTGGAACCAAATAACTTCAGATGGAATCTTTGTTTTAATAATACCTCATCCCACCTCTGGATAGAGAAAGTGATCAAGGTAAGCAAGATGAAGAAGCAAGCACAGACTCTTGCACTTTTTCTGGTACAGTGACTACAGAAGAAAATCTCCACCTGTGCATGGAACATCTTGAAAAGAACAAAAGTGCAGTAAATTATGGAAAGAATAAAAGAGACAAGACATTGCCCTAAAATCATAACAAGAATCTGTATAATTGGAAAATAATCTAACTACAATGGTTCAACATCAGGGAAATTACTCACCTGAAACAAAGAGGAAATCAAATAAGGTGTATACCAGTAAAAAGTAATAATTTGCCAACAGTTAACCCACCCCTGTATCTGGAATACCACAATACAGAACTGAAAATTAAATATTAAAATACATATATATACACACACACTGGCAAATACCATCTTTTTAAATTAAGCAATTTTCTATTTAAGTGGTATTTGTTTAAAACAAAAATAAACCCAAACCCCAAGCAAACTAATGTCACTGCTGCTTTTCTCTTTACTTCAGTATACTGTACTCCTCACCGGTTCCCATCAGCAATTTGTTAACAACATAAGCCCATCCCTGGCAGTGTTCAAGGCCAGGCTGGACGGGGCTTTGAGCAACCTGCTCTAGTGGAAGGTGTCCCTGCTCATGGGGGGGTTGGAACGAGATGATTTTTAAGGTCCCTCTCAAACTATTCTATGATCCCATGATTCTGTAGGAGAACATCCAAGAAACTGTCAAGGAAAAAGCAAGATGCAAACCAACGAATGGTGGTAAAAATTCCAGAAAATAATAATATAATAGGGTAAAGAAAATGCTGTGTCTTTTAAATGTTGAAATCAGAAATAGATTTCTGGAGATAAGGGTTTGGGGTAAAAAACACTAGCAAGTGCTCTCAGGAACAAATAAAGTTGCAAATGTGGACTTTCTGAGAACTTAGGCCTGATCCTGCAATCCATAGCGTGTTGTTACAGTATTATACATAGAAACACTGTTCCTAAAGGAACTTCAAGCTTTATTGCCATGTCATAAGAAATGACTAAAAGGAACAAAATTTCTTTGTGAATGGATCACTTCAAGGATTACATTTAATGAAATTATTTACCTTACACATTCAAATTAATGCTAAAGTGTATGGCAGATAAAAGGAATCCTCACATTCCTCAGTCATTTGGACATTAGTGTGACATGCAACCTACAAGACAGACAGTCACATCAGTAAGTGTTGAAAGAGGAATTATAGTGGACTAATTAAAAGAGGTTACTTCCTCTTGCTAAGGTTTTATGATTGAAGGGGTTGGGTAAATTCGTTTACTCAGATTTGTTGTTACTATTCCTAAATTTTCAAATAGCAAAACTCCACAAACACAGAAACAATTACCTCCCTTTTCAGTTGTTGAGGTTCTTAGTCACAAGAACTCACACATACAGCAAAGGGGGATGCAGCTGTGGAAGTATTCTCTGAAAAAATGGAAAGCTCTTGGCTTCAGTAAAACCTAGTGAAATTCCATTCAAGAAAAAGACTGAATAAAGAAGAAATGGTCAAATAATTCAGCATACAAAAAAGCACTCGAATGTTTGTCAAGGAGTGTACTTTAAAACTATGAAAACAAGACACAGTCTTCAGAAGGCAAAATAATCACTTCTAAATGCATCTGATTAACTGCAAAAACAGTTTGCTGGTGCAGTACTCAACATTACAGCTCTCATCTTCCACTTAGTATTACCTAATGTGGTGGGTTTTTCTTAAATCTTTTGTAATATAAAGATCATTTCCAGAATTGTAATATTTCCACTTCTGTTTCCAGAACAAACAGAGTATAACAACTGCTGATACCTGCAAATGAATGAAGCTTTGTGTTCATTGCTCAAGTTCTACTATAAGTCTAGGAAAATCCATAGCTCTTTCACAGACTTCTAAAGAGAGGTAGCCATCAACATGACTTTTTAACAGGGACTATACCTTCAGAGATTTGCACGAGGATTTGCAGAAGCTTACTGTAGCTCAAGTCCTATTGGCTACTCACTGATTAGGCACAGATTACTGTCAACTACATCAGAAGCTTTCTTGTGGCAATTAAATAAAATACCAAACTCTGGACATTGGGGAACAAAATCAATGTGAAGAAACCATGCTAAATAGGAAGGGGAAAAACTATTGTTGATGGAGTTTAACAACACAGTATTTTTGAAAGTCACCTTTGTAAGCATGTTTTTCCTCCTTTTTCTCTGGCATTGTTTGTTCTTCAGTCATTTTGCCAAAATTGATAGCATTGACTAATAGCCACAGGAAAACACCTCTCATACCAATCTGCTCTGAAGACTGAAAAATTGACTTTTTTGATCATTAGGAATAAATCTAAACCTACTTAATCACCCAGCTTTATATGAGAATTTGTGAAAACAATAAGCTGCCTTAAATTAGTGTACAAAATAAAACAAGAGAGAGAGCAAGTCTGAGCAGTGACTGTCAATTGTAGCACTAACTAAATTTTAGTCATTGTACAGACTTAAGATGTCTGATAATTTTATACAAGAGCATATACCTCAACTTATCTGAAAACAGAAAATAAAAACAGCATAATATTTTTACAGGGTCTACTTCGAAACATAATTCTAATAAGAACTCTTAATCTCCCATGGCAACATAAATATAAACAATGTGAGCTCTTTTGTTTTTAGACAAATTTGAACTGAAAAGCCTGCCAATTAATTGACACAGTCATTAATCATAAGATATGAATCTCTACATAATTAGATAATAAAATTTAGCAATTTCACTGGAGCTAAACCTAAAGCAGACAAATGTTCAGGGTTGTGGTGATCTTGGTTTATGGGGAAGCATTCACCCATGGTAAGAAAGCCATTTTCAATGGGCTTTGAAGTAAAATGAACAAATGATATGATGGTTTCTGCTCCTTCAAAAAACATGAGCATAAATTTTCCTTCTATCTTATATAAAATCTGAGCAAGTATAGTTATATGCCTCTACAGGTGAAATCTTGATTCACAATTTGGTGCAAGGCTGCACTGCTACATGGAGGTCTCCTCACACCAGTATTTCAGAGAAAGGCACGGAAGCATTGACACCATCAATTACAGGCACTGGTGATTTCCATACTGTCATCATCAAGGAAATGCTGATGGCATGTTGTGAGTATTGTTAATCTGGAATTATGAGTCAACATCACGTACCAAATGATGAGAAAGTCACGTGAGGTATGAAATGGAATCAATGATTTGCAACTATCACTAAAGACAAATTCAGGAACAAATGACATAGCAAGCAGTGATGTAGACAATGATGTAGCAAGCAAAAGTAAAATGTTATTTTTACACAATAAACCTTTAGTTGTGAATATTTTTTCTATTTTTTGAGGGATAAGAGAGCAGTTTCTCTGTAAGGATGCAAAGACTGATTTATTCAGCAAACTCGTGTCCTGCAGATGAGCTTTCCTGTGTTGCTATGTGGCTATAATTCTAAAACTGAAAGCTTTTTATGAGCCTTTTTAATGTAGTTTAAAGATAAAATTATATAATCATATGATTAAAGGCTTGCAAAACCACCTTCCAGTGTAACTCTCTCTAATAGTCTTGTTTACTACCCTTACTTTTAAAAAACATACAGCAGTGACCACTAAATCTGGCCTTGAAACCAACTGTTACCTCAGGTGACCTTTTCTCTTGCTAGGGATAACACTATGTCAGGTCCTTTAACTTTCACCCTCTGGTGTTGTGGCTTTTGTTGTTCTTTTTACATAACATGAAGAGTTTAATTTAAAGATAACTTTTCACAGTCATCCCTACTTCTGGGTCCATAGTCTTTGCATCTTTACCTGGCTTTGCTAGCCTGTGGTATCTCCTAACAGCATGCTTATTCTTCTTACAGATGCCCTCTTAAGGGTGGACATCTAGAAAACTGCCTGTCTTCCTGCATGCTTTATACCGTCTCTTGTGAAGGTCTAACACTGTAAGAGTAGTGAGTTTCATTCATGAGTGGTCTTCCTCACAGACATAAAAAACAGAGGGTGGAGAATGAGGAACATACAACTTCAGCCTATGTTCTGTCTCATAACTCTCAGTTGGTAAATAGTTTTTCCCCTTTTTCTGAATGTTTGCTTCAGCCTGGCTATATTCTCTTTCTGAGGAGCTACAAGACCATTTATTCTGAAAACCACCAAAACCCAAAATTGGACAAACCACCAGGTAATCACATACCTATCCTGACCAAAGAGATTTTTAAGAGGTATTGCTGCAGCTTCATGTTCCTTATGTTAGTATGAAATTTTAATTCACATTTTAAAATATCATGGGATGGGCAGAATTTGAAAGTACATACTGAGTTTTAAGGATTTTTTTTTTTTTTAAGTGTTGCAAGACAAAAATTCTATCTTGCATGAACTACATAAAATCTAGCAGCAAACTTCATAAAACACAAAGGGTTTTTCTCTGAATGAGTAGCGCAGAAGCTGGCTGAGATTCTGGCCAGGTAAATTATGCCACAAACCTTCTTCCTTCTCTCTCTTTTTTTTTTTTTTTTTTTTTAATGTGCTTTCCTTCCCTCCCTCCTGAAACATTACTTACTATTGATCTCTTATACAGATTCAGTCCTATGTTGCTTTATTCAAAAAATGTTTTATTTTAAAATAGGTCACCTTTTTAGAATCCATTCTAGAGCAGAAAATTTGAAAGCCAAAAGTGGGGAAATTACCTCTTTAACACATTTTTTATAGGTAACAACAGTTTAAGTCTTTAGTCTGGGAAGAGAAGTTTCTCTCTCCCAGCTGCAGGCCCAGCTCCTTTCCTCCACTGCACTGTACCACTAGACCCACTTCCTTGATGCTCAGCCTCCCCTAAAGACACTGCTGTGCTCTTTTGGTGAAGAGTGGAGGAAAATGTGGCAGGTGAAAGAAAAGGAGCACCAGCGGTGGGTGGGCTATTTGTTTTTGTATAAAACTAAAATCCCATCAATCCCTGGGCTCTTCCAATGACCTCCCTCCTCCACTGAACCAACTCGCTGTACCTACATCGCCCCTGCACAAGACCAAAAAATGGAAAAAAAAAAAAAACAAGAAGAGAATCAAATGTAGTCCAATGACACTTAAAAAATGCTTATACCAAATCTGCAAATGAGAAATGTTTATAGTCTCATGATGACACTGCACAAGTACGAACACTATCAAGTCCTAATACTAACAAATAATTTATTTTCTGAACACCTTGGCTGACATGCTTTGTCTCTGACTCCCAGACAGAACTAGAAGAAAGAGCCTTCAGCATTCACAATTTCAAACATTAAACTAAAATTCCTTTTGCTGACTGCCTAAAACCTCAGAATGCCTCTCTGATCAAAACAATCTTACAACAAAGACCTGTGTAAAAGCATGCCAAGGCAACTGAACACTGCTGACTCAGAAGGGAAGTCCACCTACTGATTCATTAACCTGACTGCCAGCAGCACTGATGCAGTCCTTGGAGATCTCTTGTTCAAGCAGTTTCTCAATTCATAGTTTGGTTTCTTACCGTGGATCCAGGTATATTAAACACCAGGAAGACCAAACAGACATCCACATCTGCTTATATACCTGATTTTAAAACTGCATCTTTTTCTTAACTACAAGAGCCATAGTAGGATGTCACTTATAACAAGAACATGCTGCAGGGCTGTTCCATGATGTAAAACACAGCCAGGAGGACAGAATGGGTGACACACAGAGCTCCCACTGACAAGGCAACCTGAGACAGGCACTTTGCCACTGACAGTGGAGTTATAAACTGCACATTAACAGAGCAAGCTATCTTATTTTTGTTCCAGTTCCTTGGTGGATTAGAAGTAAATGTCCACTGTACTGAATACACAGAGCACCTGTTTAGATTGTGTTGACTTTGACTGCTTTATGTATGTTCCCAGAACAAAGCCCTTTGTGTGACTCAACAGAACTTAAGCACAGTCCCTTGGAGGTAATTAATTATATGAAAAAATAAAATATTGAACTGAACTAGTTGAATAACAGCTTATTAATAATTTTAATTTATGAAACATTTTAATGGGAAAAGTAAAACAACAATTAAATAGATGCATAAAGATAACATAGGCAAACCCCATCTTCCTCTCCTCATCCAAAAAGAAGGCTGTAAAAAATCAAGACCTCTGATGACCTTCAAAAATGTAACATTTTATAGAAATCATACACTTCTAAAGAAAAGACTTTATTGTAGAGAAATATAACAGGTATCAGATCAAAACTTCCTCCCAATTGCCCCAGAATTCTAAATTTATATCTAACCCTTCATTTAACAGTGTAACAATTTTAATTTCTCATTAAAAGTTTTTTGCTACCTTGCAAACAGTAGGATTCAGTATATTCACTTATGCTCAGTTCATGTTTTGAAAAGGTTTCTTCAAGACCATAAAGGCTAGAAACTTATTGTTGTTAAAATAGAGTTTGGGGAGAGCATTCTGATACCCAGGAAAGAAATTAAAATTGACAGTGCCTGTTTCAAAAAGGAGCTTTTTTCCTCTGTGATTTTATGAAAAAATTCCTGCATTTTTTTCTTTCTGCAACCCAAGAGGTACTGAGTGATCAAAGCTCAAATCCATTTAAAATTATAAAATTCTCAGTCTGTTAGTTTGAGAAAACTACTTTTTTATATTAAGGCCCCAAGATTCCTGAAGGAGCTCTTCTAGCACTTTTAAAAGCAGCTGAGTGTGCCTAAGGTACTATGTTCGAGAGCGCCATAAACTCTTCATAAACAAAGATATCTTGGAGCTACTGCATTTACATCTCTTTTCAAAAAAGGATTAAATGCAGATTAGAAGCATTTGAGCTAAATTCTTATCAAGAGGTTTGATGAACTTGCAGAAACATTTCCCTCCTCCATAAACTCCTAGGAACACTACAGCTGACCAATATCATCATAATTATGTTCAGTAAAATAAGTATAATTATTAAAGAAAAACAAACAAATTAAACTAATCTCTTCTGTGTTATTTGCAGTCCACTCTTGACAGTACCACTTACTGGTAGTTTATTATCAGTCTTGCCAAATTGTATCAGTTTTGTCTGTCATTTCAGTTTATATTTCTCTATCCAGAGACATGATAATATAAACATCTTAGATTTCATCAAAAAAAAAAACCTAAAAACCAAAACCCAACCATCACCACAATTTTTTACAGCCCATCTAGTTATAAATCAGAAGGTAATAAAATTTGACCACAGTGAATCATTTTAATGGTTGAAATACATGAGTTTAATGTGGAGAAACCTAACTGTTTTTAAAATATATTATTTTGGGGATAATTTGAATATAGACTTAGGCCTGGTAAAAGCTTTGGAATCTGTGTTATTCACAATATTGTTTATTACATGTTAAAAAGCTGGTGATCTGTAACATCATCACCTGCTTTTACAGGATTGTTTAGTTTTCATAGCGCAGTCTATTCAATAGTTTTAAAACAGAACAGACATTTTAAAACTATAAAATCCTCTGGAAAAGTTACCACATTCAAAATTTACCACCAGGTGTACTGTGTGCTAAATTTATAGCAACATCTACGTCCTCCCACCACAGTAAATTACTGGCAAATGGCTGCAGTTTTTTGCAACACTTGAATAAAGAATAATAATATATACTGTAATAATAAGGTACAATGAAATTTAAAACCTAAACAATAGGTTTGAGTCTGAAACCTAACAATAATGTCAAACTCTTCACGATAAAAACAACTGTCAAAATATATTGCTTCACATGATCCATATCTTTCTAAAGAGGTCAATGACCCAAAAAATGGAGAAGAATAAGCACAAAGATATGTCAGGTTGCAGTGATAAATTTGTACTTCTCATAAATACCAAAAAATGAAGAATGCTTTAATACATATAAATGTATATGATGATTGAATCAACTGGTCCTCCTGGAAATTTTCAGACAAAAGAGGTTTGTTTATGTTAAAAAGCATTATATTTCAAGAAAAAAAAAAATCAATTAAGACTTCAGGCGAAGCATACATATAGAGATAAGAATTTCATCAGATGCGAAGTCCATCCGTTTCAGAACAGCCAATGGTCAGTGGGAAGGGTATTTACCTAAGATGCATGAGACATTTTTGCTGTTGTTGTTTAAATCAGATTAGGGTGTTAAATCTCAGTCTTTGAACATGAGAACCTCCAATGCATCTCTCTCAGTTCTGCTCATCTGAGATGTTCTCTTTTGTGTAAATAATTAAATATCCTTTGGAAGAGGAACATGCCACATCTCCCACAAGCAAGTTAAGTGCTATAATTAGTCTGCTCCTAAGAGTTCTTCTTACAGTCTCCTGTCTCAGTCACTCTCCTCTCTCAGTCTCTCCTTCTTTTAATTTTGAATGATTATTTTTAAGTAATATGGTTTATCACAAAGCATATTGAAAATGTTGCAGAACTGGTCAACTCTTTACTACTGACATTCTAGCTTCTTACCTTTTTGGTTGGGTTTTTTTGGGGGTTTTTTTGCTACATAGACAACATTTAGCTTAGGACATTTTTTACTTATCTACTTCTTAGAGTTACTACGAAACTGATCTGTGGAAAGATACATCCCCAGGGACAGTGCAAAGGTAACTCATTACAATTAGTCTATTATTAGATAGGGGAGTTGCATAATTCAGGTGTAAACGTCAGTAGGGACTGCTGTGAATGTCACATGTTGCAGTCTTGTGCAAGATATGAGATTTATCAAGTCATTTATATCTTTGGTCAAAAATGTCTGAACGTATTTGAGTATACCTGCTTCAAGGACCCAAGCTGCATTAAAAGACAGTTTTGTGTCAGGGAAGCTAATGCTGAGCCTTAAGTGTCCTGACTTTCAGGCCAAATTCTGCATTTCAAACCACCTCTGTCCACATCTATGAAAAGAAAGATTATGTTTTGCTTCTCTGATAAATTTCTGAACTAACATTACTAGTTTGTTTAAATTCAGTTTTCAAATATATGTGAATGTATACCTATTTTACTCTTTCATAAATGTAGATCTTTATGCAATCTCTTATTTTGCTGAAGTTAGATAACAACCAGCAAAGAGTAATTTGTGGGCACTATGTAAAAGGTGACAGGAAGAAACAGTTATTTTCTTTTTTTAAAGTTGCCAGTTCTGCTCATTTATCTGGTATTGGCAATGAACCATATTAATTCCTGCCAAGGAAAATACAAGCCCTGACATTGTGCTGAAGCTAGCAAATTATGTAGGACTTTATTTCATGAAAGCAAATTGCAACAAAACTGCCAAAAAAACAACAGTGATCCATTATACATCAAAAGACAGTCAGTTTAAGCCCAGCTCAATTTACTGTGCAACAAATTGAGGAGTCTAATGCCTTCAGCATAAAGCTTTGATAAGTAGTTGTCCGTTTTAATCAGATTTGTGCAAACTGTATTATTTGGCTGGTTACAGGGTTTGAATTTTTGTGTTTTCTTTACACAGTCAAATTTATTTTAAGATGTATCTCTTCCATCAGAAGAGATTTATTAAGTAAATCAAATCACTTGAGACAAAATTCTTGGAGTTTGTAATTTTTAAAGTGACATTAAATTTTATAATCCAAAGAATAGCATAGTACCTTCACCACTCAATAACCTCCTTTTCTGACACTCCAATAGAGTTTCTACAAGGAAAGAGAAGAAGGAAGAAAGAAAGAAAAAAAAAAGAGAGGAAAAAAAGCAGTTTCACACCACAGAAAATTAAAGGGAAAAAAGAGGCCTATAGTGATAGGACAAGGCATAATGGTTTAAAACTGAAAGAGGGTAGATTTAGATTAAAGAAGAATTTTTTTAATGTGAGCGTGGTGAGACACTGCAACAGGCTGCCCAAAGAACTTGTGGATGCCCCCTCCCTGGCAGTGTTCAAGGCCAGGTTGGACGGGGCTTTGAGCAACCTGGTCTAGTGGAAGGTGTCCCTGCCCATGGCAGGGGGGTTGGAACTAAATGAACTTTAAAGGTTCCTTCCAACCCAAACCATCTTGTGAGTCTATGATTCTAAATGTTCATTATTTTCCATTAGGTATAAAGCCACAGTATTCCAATTAGCTACTAAATCTGTCCCAAGAACCAAGATAAAAGCACAGCAAGCAGAGGTCTAAAATCAGGCATTTTATCATAATAACTTTAAATAATTTTAATTTGGTCTTGTTTTGGGTTTTTTTAACTCTTCTTCAAGGACAGTGAGTATGCCTTTTTATGGAGAAGCAGGAGCTCATGACAATTTACTCCTCTCTACTTTATCTGTATCCAGCCAACTGCTGAACATCCTCAGCCTCAGTGGAATCTAGATTTCTCAGTTTCACTATACCGCATTACTGATGGCAAAGGATTTTTTCAGAATGCAATAAATCACATTAATAACTAATACATTCTAAATAGATGAAGTAAATAATATGGATAAAAATAAGCAAAGGAAAATAAAGGCTGACTATCAGCTAAACTATGAGTTCTATTGATCTGCTCATAGAATCTAAAGGGAAGCGATGCTACTCCCATCATAAAAGTACCTTCAGTTTGAAACAAACTGATTTTTGCTTATGTAAACCAGACGCTTGCAGTCTAAATACTTTAGAGAAGTTCTATCAGAGAGTCAAAGAACATGTCTGTGTGGGAGTAGCAACATGATTAGTTAGAGCACAACTGAGACCTGGTTACAAAAGTTTTCCTTCAATGCCCCAACAAATTAAAGGTACATCAAACTATTGCTTGTTAATTCATGTGTCCCCCGGTAGTACTGGATTTTACATAGAACTCATGCTTTCTATTATATGTGGTTTTGGTTTTCATTTAATTCATGAAAATATTATGGACATTTTTACCTAGGAAGTATATTTAATAAAGTATAAACTGTATTTTAAAATATATATACACACAATTAAAAGTGACTCAACAAAGTACCTTAAAATAATATGCTATGGCTAGCAGTCCCACAGTAATAGAAAGGTAGACTAGAACAACCAAACTCTCTGTCTCTCTGGTGCTATAAAGGCCAGATGTTTAAGGTCAGTAACAAATTCAGTTTAGGTTTTTTAAAAAGGAAGCAGGACTTCCATATTAATCATCTTCCATTTCAATAATCCTGACACTAAAAAATGCTTGGCAAAGTTAGTATCTGAGCACTTTTTAAACTCCAGTCTTTAACAGCAATGATTCAGTTATAGGATTTTCTCATTTTGTCCTGAAGCGCTTAAACCCTGTGGCCAGATCAATGTCCATATATTTGATGCTCACTCTGTATTCTGATACATGCACAAACTAGAAAAGAAGAATGCACGTTACACAAGTGCATTACTACCCCTTTGTCATAGCAAAAAAATGAGAAGTTATTATTTGTGACGCCGAAGTGTTTTCAGTATATGAATAGCATTTTCTCATGTTGACATAGACTGAAAGTACCAGGATTTCATAATCTTAGTTTTGTTTACTCTGTATTTGTTCATGTCCTCAAAATATTGCCTCTAGCAGACTGATAAAAAGCCCAGGCCTTCATCTTTTTTACAATGGTAGAAAACATTTTAATGGACAAAAGCTCTTGCCTTCAACTAAAGCAAATGAAGCTGTTTGACTGTGATGCAGAATTCAAAGGAGACTCTGAAATACTGCTTTCAAGAATGCCCTGATACAGTAGTGGAAAACACAACAATTCAGGGAATTTTCAGATTTCCAAGCTAAGACTATACATGCCAGTTTAGGATCTAGATGGCTATAAAACTGTATTGGGCTTGTGTGGCAAGGTTTTGGTAGCAGGGGGCGGAGACAACTACAGGGGTGGCTTCTGTGAGAAACTGCTAGAAGCGTCACCAATGTCTGATAGAGCTGCTGGCCAAGGTTGAGCTCATCAGCAGCAGTGGCAGTGCCTCTGTGATAACATATTTAAGGGGGAAAAACTGCTGCACAACAGCAGCCAGGAAAGACCAGTGAGAATATGTGAGAGAAACAACTCTTCAGACATCAAAGTCTGTGAAGAAGGAGGGGAGGATGTGCTCCAGTTGCCAGAGGAGAGATTCCCCTGCAGCCCATGGTGAAGACCATGGTGAAGCAGATTCTCCCTCTGCAGCCCATGGAGGTTAGCAGTGGAGCAGCTATCCACCTGCAGCCCATGATGGACCCCACACTGGAGCACGTGGATGTGCCTGAAGGAGGCTGTGACCAAGTGGGAAGCCCATGATGGAGCAGGCTCCTGGCAGGACCTGTGAATCCACGGGGGACCCATGCTGGAGCAGTTCATGAAGAACTGCGGCCTGTAGGAAGGACTCACATTGGATAAGTTTGTGAAGAGCTGTGTCCCATGGGAGGGACCCCTATGCTGGAGCAGGGTAAGAGTATGAGGAGTCCTTTCCCTGACGAATAAGGAGCAGCAGAAACAACAGGTGATGAACTGACTGCAACCTCCATTCCCTGTCCCCCTGCACCACTGGAGGGGAAGAGGTAGAACAAACTGGGAGTGAAGTTGAGCCCTGGAAAAAGGGAGGGGTGGGGAGAAGGTGTTTTAAAATTTAGTTTTTATTTCTCATTACTCTACTCTGATTTGATTGGCAATAAATTGAATTAATTTCTGCAAGTCAAGTCTGTTTTCCCCATGACGGTAATTGCTAAGTGATCTCCCTGTCCTTACCTCAAACCATAAGCCTTTCATTGTATTTTCTCTCTCCTGTCCAGTTGAGGAGGGGGAGTGATAGAGCAGCTTGGTGGCCACCTGCCATCCAGCCAAGTTCAACCCACCACCAAAACATGGAACAACTTCATTCCCTTGCA
Source organism: Strix uralensis (assembly GCF_047716275.1). Classification (NCBI taxonomy): domain Eukaryota; kingdom Metazoa; phylum Chordata; class Aves; order Strigiformes; family Strigidae; genus Strix; species Strix uralensis. The sequence goes on along the minus strand of NC_133978.1, from coordinate 16,696,495 downwards.
TTTACCTCCACTTCTGTGAGATGGTGATCTTCCAGTATCTAAATCTCAGAGTTCTTGAAGATGCTTTCTTGTATTTTAATTCTAGATGTCTTTCTCTAGCACAAGGCAGAACATCCTCCCTAATGTATTATTCAGTTCTCCATAAATAAAAATTCTGTTTAAACATTATAGGTACTAGAGGTTCAGTATGACAAGAAAATGCAGTTTTGAAGCTAAATTTCTAACTGCATAGTTGGGTGGCCCTAATGGAACAAGACAGATTTCTCTGTGCTTTGGATCCACTGTCTTCTTTGTGGCACAGAAGGAAGGCTGTGTCTGGGGAAGGGCAGGAAGCAAAGCACAGTCAGAGCTAAACAAAAAGTAATGGAATATACCCAGTGTATACATTAACTTCTATTTAGCTTTAAAAGCTCACACCTCTTAAATTTTTCTGTTTATAGCATGCACATTTTCTTCACACTATTTCTTTCACACCATGTGGGCTGACACAGTTGAAAAGTAGGCCATACAAGTTTTGCATGAATAGGGTACTTCAGAAATTTTTCTGGCACTTTGTTTAAAAAGCCAGGTTGTTCTCTGCTGATCCTTGTGCAGCAAGATGTGTTTTGAATCTGTGACCTATTACATTTGAACTTCCTGCTGGAAGACCACAATTAACCTTGATTGTGTGAAAACTGAACTTGTTCTAAAAATGTACAAATATTTTCAAAAAAGATTAGCTTTATGCTTATTTCGAATTTCTCTGCCCATTGTATGTTTGGCTAAAATTCACTTCAATTTCAATTTCCACTTCAAGTAATGAACTTGGGAGAACCTGGATTATCTTTTTCCTGTACCAAATCAAACTGCAGTTTGAACCAACAACTCACACTCATCCAGCTTCACTATCCTATATTTCAGTGGTATGACAACTTCAAGCTCTTTAGTTTTAATGATCAACAGTCAGCTTTTTAATATCACTGCAATAAAGTTGCATTAGCCATGAGCTTGAGAGCTCCTTTAGTTGCAGTGTCACAGACTCTAGTTTATAATACATCCATGTGTATTTTTCTACACCATATCGAAGCAACTTGCCACTCATTACCAATCAATCAAAAGTGAATTTAACCAAATCCCTTCTTTTTTTTCAGTTAAATTATACTGCATGTTTTCATTGATAGTTTTGTATGATTTCTTGGTGCTATAATTTGGTGAGGCCTGTAAAGATGAGTGATATGACAATACTAAATATAAAACAAACACAGACAAAAAGTTTCAAGTTTGGATGCTGAAGATGATGGAAATTGTGTATGTTCAGCAGTGTCAAAATGAGACACTTGCTCTGGTATCTTAACAGATTAAGCTCCCAAATATCTAAAAATCTGGTTCACACAAACAGAGAGCAAAAAATAACATTCAACAGCACGTAAACCACTTGAAAAATAAATGAAAAAATATTAATATTTATATGCTATTTTTTCCACTTAGGATTAAAGACAGACAGACTTACTGGCATCATTCAGTTCAGGAAGCTTATTTACACCATGGTTAAAGGTAAATCTTACTGCATAAAGTATTGTCATTTTGCATTCATCAACTGGATAAACTGTTTTCGTCCAATATTTTTTTTCTTCAAAAAATACACATTTGGTGTAACCAAAGTTATGAACACCTGTATATATTTTTCTGTGTTATTTGGAGTAGAAAATAGTCAGTCTTTTATTTCAGAAATGATTGTATTCTAATAGATAAACATTACTATATAAGTAAGAAAATTATTTATTGCTTTGTGCAAAATCTAAAATAGTATCAAATTCAATTTTAATTGCATCAACTTGTCAGATGGCACAAAAATAACCTGGCCTGTTATCTATTTCCATCAGTCTAACTATTCTTTTACAGCCTCTACTTTGTTTCAAAATGCAGCTGCTTCTACTGTTAAAGTATTATCCATTTGGAAATACATCTTCCTCTCAAGGGCCTTGCTGATTTACCAACTAGCAACAATTTACTTCCTCGGTGAGTTTCCAGTTTGCAAAGGTACTCATTAAAATTCACATTTTTAAGTGTTTACTGCTTTGTTCCCAAAGCAAACACTGGAAAGTGCTGTTGGGGGAAGAAAAATAAACAAACCTTCCAAAGAATGTTATGAATAAGTAACAAAACAAAAAATACATTATCAGGTTTGGCTCACTGTTCTTAGCTCCAATATGGTGTCACAGCATAACAAGGCAATTAATGTATAATGCATTAGTAGTAAAAGGATCACTTTCCATTATGTGAATGAAACCATATCTACATTCTGTCCCAGTGTATGCCTTTTTATGAACTCTGCACAGGTGGTACAGGGGCAAAGAGAAACTAATTTTGTTTGATTCTGTGATGATTGACACTGAAGTTTCAATTCCTATGAGAGACCTGACTTGAATTTAGAATGAATAGCCAACTGTATCTTTATTGTAATGACATGCCCCTATCAAGCAGTATCTTAAGCATACACTAGCAAGTGTTTTCTAAACCTTTATGAAACTTTAAAAACCAAAAATATTTACTGAATTTTACCCCATATAAACATAATTCACTTCTAGCAACTTTATTGTCATCTAAATTACATTCCATGAGCTAGAAAGAAGAGGCAGCCCATTCTCTATTGTCTCTTCCATTTATATTTTTTCTATCAGATTCTGTTCACCTTTCTTTTATTGCCTTACATTCTCTCAGTTTTTTCACATTTTTTCCTTCCTGAAAGATGTTCTTCAGACTTTTAGGTAAGAAAGTTCTGTGCTCTGTGTATATAGATCACTTTAAATTGGTATGCATGGGCTGTTTGGCATGACTAGGGACAGCGTCTGAATCTGACAGTGTGGAGTTGTCACCTGGCTCCCTGCTTCCCCACTGACTGTTAACTGGCCATAACGGCTTGTGGCAAACATGCTTGTTCTGCCTTTCACAATAGAGCTTCCACACAGGAAACACCTCCCATCCACAGTAATTATGTGGGTAGACACACTTATCTGATCAGTGACGGCACACAGATATATACTAGCCCTGGACTGAGAAGTGGTACACATGCATGCACATGCATGGCTATCTGGAGCATAGGCATGGCTAAGCCAAGTCTGCATTTCTGTGGCCCACAGGGCTAGGAGAAACATAGTCAGGAAAGCAGGACCTGAATGCATGGACATAGTGACGTAGGGCAAGTAAGGAAGGAAATCCAGGTGCGATTTGGGTGGAAGAGTAGTTTTAGGGTCCTGACTTAAAGATGTGGAGATGTGCAATAAGATGATGAGGAAAATAGGTGAATTCCCTAGTAGTTTTGTGGGAGAAGAGTTTGGATAAGAGAATGAGATGTTCCCTGCAAATGACATTTGATAATCCTTATTTCAAACTATTATGAAATTCAGCAAGTCAAGCTGCCAAGTCTCCTGCTCTTCAGCCATCATTAGCTATACTAAAATGACCTTCTCAGGTGAACTGCTTCCTTATCATCTGTTACAATGCTTCCCAATAAAACTTCATAGCAGAGAGTCTGCAAAATTAATGACAAAAGCAATAGCCCAAGGAAGCAAACAAGCTAGAAGTGAACAGAATCACTAATAAATGGGATGGGAAAGTGGAATGATAGGTATCTGGAATAGGACATATCACACTAGGGTTTGAGACCTGAATGCAGTTATTGACCCTTAAAGCATTTGGACTACCACAGATACATCCTGACCTCAGAACAATAAAAGAACTTCCACTTTTCACAAAGTCAACAGCTGACAGCCTACTCAAAAGAACAGTCTTTACAAAAATCTCAGTGCAGTCTCCTCTAGTTCATCCTAATACAAATGATCCAAGCTCTACTCAGTTTCGGTCTCTTTGCAGGGCTGTCTGAATATATAGGACTTGGCATTCCACTATTATTCAAAATACCAGAGGATAAGGATTATTTTATTGAACATACTCAAGACACAAAGTAAACTTTAAATGAAAGAAGTTTCCATTAACTTTAAAAAAGGTAAAACAGGCTGTGGACTTTCATAGACAAGTGCTTGATTTGCAAGGTATTAAAGCCCAGACTAGTTTAAGACTCATGAAACAAAATTGTGTTTTGAATTTTAACCAATCTGTTTATCATGTGCTCTACTCCTTCAAGGACAGATATATTCTTTTGTACAGGCTCTCAGCCTTCACAAAAGCCTGGCGGAAGTTTATTACTAATAAAGCCTGGCACTTGGTATGTGCTAATATTTGGGTGTACCTGGTAGAATAGCTCTGAAAAGTTTTTCCCACAAAATAATTTATTAGCCTTAGCAAGAACAAAATAACTTCAAGCTACGTATCAACAATGCATTCCCTTCCAGTTTCAGTAAACATCCTGCTCTGGAAGATTTTGATATCTACTGTGTCCTGACAGACAGCAAAGTGTCACCTAAATTTGCAAATATAACAGTGTCAAATAGACACGGTGATAGATACAGGATCTAATCTTCTATTTAGAGCAGGCAAAATCCACATGTTTTAGCAACAGTGAGAAATAACACATTTTCTTTAAGGAAAATTTTACTTGGAGGCCTGGTTTAATTGATTATGAGGCAGTAAAGAGGCATTTCAATTTCTTTAGCAGTGGATACTGTGTAAGAACTGGATTAAATGAAAGCTGGTTTTCTGTTTTGGCACACAGAGATCCAGTTGCTTTAAAAGAAAGTCCATGTAAATAAGGGCATTGGCATAATCTCCTTGGGGCATGTCTAAACCTCCCAAGATCCCTGATATTGCAGCCTGCAAACTAGAGGAGACAACAATTTACCATTATCTTTGTGTCAAAACATTGTGAAGTGCTTTGCCAAATCAGGTAAGTGTTTCTTTGACTAGTCTGAAATTATTGGCAAAGACAATGGTAATGTTAGTATAGCTTTTTTATTACTGTTAATTAACAGTAGACAGGTGTTTAATTCAGATATGCTCTTATATCAGCCTTTATAAAATAAGATCTTAATAACAACTAAGTAGGACATGTCAATTTTCAGGATATATCAATAATCTAGACCATATCCAAGGCCATATCCAAGCCAATTTCATATAGCTAAGCTGCTTTACTTGATTTAGATGACAGCAACTCCATGGCAGCATGGCACAGAACACAAAAACTTCCCAAGGAACTAGATAAACAGTCAGGCATCTAAGGTATATTAAGCTTCATCTGCCCTTTCTGCTGCCAGAAGTTCCTTCACCCGGTTTTCATAAAATTAACTTTGATACTCCAGTAGTACCAATTATACTTTAAAGAACAGATCTGATTCATTCTGTCCTGAAAATAACATCTGTGCTGAGCTAATGGACATGTAACACACATATACAACATTCTATCGGTGTTACCCAAACTGAATAACGGCAATGTGTCTCAGTGGGTTTACAGGGTAAATTAAAAGCAACAAAGAGTATTACTCAAACAACCGGTAAAGACTATCACCCTTCTTCTTAAATGCTACTTTATATACCAAATCTCTCACTGAAACAGAAAGAATTATTTGGAAGATACTGTGTGATACCTGAATGGGTATAGGTGTGTATGTGGGGTTTTTTAAGTCAAACATGCATGAAGTTTACACAAAAAGCTACTCAACCTACATGAATATCCTACATGGATGTTCACTGCAAAGTTGTACAGTTTTGTCACCCAAAACACATTAAAAATAAGAGTAATAATATTGAAGTGATAGTGAGAAATACGATTGTTTTAGAAAAACAAAGATGCTACAGTATTTAAAACTCTGTATTAACATGCCCTAATACATATCTGTTCCTCTAAGCACTGTAACATGAATGTCTTCCAAAACCTCAGTTCTAATCATACACTTGCCTCCAGCATTTCCGTTCTATTGAAGAAAGGAATTTTTTCATCTGTTAGTGGAAAAGATGTCTGCCAGAACATAAATAAAGTCACTATTTGCTTCTTGATTGACATTACTTTGACTCCAATTTAAATCTGTTTTGGTAACCCATTTTACTGCTTGTAGGGGGAGCTGTGGACACTGATTGAATGTGGTCTAATCCAGAGCAGAAAGAGAACAATTATGATTCCAGAGATGATAATACAATTGATGACATACAGCTTTGAGTCAGTCATGGCTTCCTATGTATGTCGTTTCTCCCATTTTCAATCTCATCTGTTTAAAAAAACTTTGTCTTTATTCAGCTATTCATGTCACTGAAATGCCATGAAAATTCATCATATGATATATATACTGAGTTTAAGAAATCTTAAAAAATCAAGGTTTTTTTAAGAATATATTGTACAATATTCCATAGCACAAAGAAGGACATACTCAGAGTCAGACCACATAGTGCTTAACTATGAGATGAGCTAGCTAATGGGATTAACAGAGATTTACAGTCTTTCACTTAGAAGACAAAGTTTGACAATAAGCAAAGTTATCGCATAAGAGTTGTTCAACAAAGCATAACATATTTCTTAACGAATACCGATTCTGCATCTACTTACAGTGTAAATATTACCTTCTCCTTTGCTAAAACTTTTGAGAAGCTAAATATGAGGATGGGGACTGAAATGTCTGCCTTGGAAACTGCTTCTCCTGTATATCCAGAGAAGCGGACAATCACATACCCTAAGTTAGCTCCTCAGCTTCCAGGTGCTTCAATCTATTTCAATTTATAGACCTTAGAAGAACAATTGATCAAAACAAACTTCCAATATACTTACAAGTATTACATTTAAATATATTCTAAACAAAACCGTAAAATTTATTAGTGCATGTATTTCAAGAAAAATGTACTCTTGCAGAGTGTTACAGATTGGTGAAACCAATCTAAATTTCTAAGCCTTTGCTTCTCACCCTTATTGCTTTATTTTTGTCGAGATTCAGCCAATTAAAAATGTGCTTTCTTAATTGAGGTGAAGTTTGTGGTTTTATTTCATTTTAGAGGGGTAGAAGAATCCTTGTAGAAGTGTGTCTCTATGAACAATATGATGTTGATTCTGTGTTCCCTTTAATTGGTATCCCTTTCCTCCTGTGTTCTTTTTTCAAAATCTCCTGTGGCTTTTTTCCACTCACCCTACTATGTTTTTCACTGATTTTTTTTTCCACTGCCTCCAACTCACACTTCAACTTCTGCCAAGAGAATTTTAAGCCATTAATCGCTGAGTCAGATTTCCATACTCACAACATTTAACTGCATTGAACAACTCATTCAGCCATATTACAGTAAACTAAATGAAGGAAAAAAAATAGCACAACTACTTTGGAATAATGGAGCACCTTAGCTTTCCAGAATTTGATAATTTCACTTGATACATAAACATGCTGAAGGGATAAACATACATTAATCACGATTGGAGTTCCCATCTATCACGATCTTTTTTGTTGTGAGTTTGTAGACATTTACATTAAGATGATCAGAATACATACAAGAATGACACAAGAGTGATTAGGCACTTATTGCATTGTGCTTACTTTTCAAACACTGAAATATTGTTTGAAATGCAAAATTTCACCAGGAAACTGAATACCATCCTAACATACCCACTGCCAGTCATTAAGAAAAAGATTTCCGTAAGAGGTCAGTGCAACACTGGAACAGTTTTCCCAGAGAGATTATGGAATCTCTGTCCTTGACGGCTTTCAAGACTTACTTAAATAAAACCACAGCTGACTTAATCTCTTTGGTAGTTCACCAGTGCAAGAATTCATTCATGCAAAAACTTTACAAAGTTCTCTAAGTTATATGTTAAAATAACCTGTTGGGGAGTCCCTAACTGAAGGGGTATGAACACCTCACAATGGTCAAAGTTAACATAGAGAGCAAACTAAAGTTCATTTTCTTATGCAGTTGCAGTCTGCATCTCTTTTATATCAGAACTATGATATTATTGTATTTTACCAAAATTGCAAAATAAAAAGACATGATAAACCAAATTGCACAGTTAACTGCAGAATAGAATACTCTTAATTTAGGTAAGATGATGATAAAAGTTAAAAAACATAAAAAGAAAGTAATTACTTTTATGAAAAAGTAAACAAAACCAGCATATATTTTACAACATAAATTTGAAACCTGAGACCAAGAGAACTATCAGTAAGATACAAGTAGAAACTGAAATGACTGGAAAATAAAATGCAGCAAGTTCAATTCACTACCCTACAGACGAATTACAAAATGAAACAAAAATATAATGGCTGAAAATTAAGATTTAGGGTTTTTTATTGAAGTATTTCATTATATCCCTTTCAAGGTAATGATAATAATGTGGGTGCTTTGATATTATCAAATTGCATGATGTTGCTTCTCATAGTAATGTTCCCTTAAAATGAAGGGTTTTAGTAGTTACGAATGATCACAAACATAAAGCTATTTTAATTTTAAATAGTCTTTTCAGCTGGAGGCTCTAAGGTCTTTGTTGCAGTTCTTATAAATAGACCTTGACCTAAATATCCTAAGATTAGACAAACCCTTAAAGAGATACAGTTAAAAGCATTACCTGCAGAGGATTAGAGTAGACAAGTAGTCACGTTTCATACCAAACTATGACCTTCATGTAACACAAATGTCATGTTCATTTAGGAAAGGTATCTTTACAAGGAAAACAGCACTCTTCTCAACCAGTTTTCTCTTAACTGGGTGGCTCAGAACAGTTGAGTTCATTCAGTAAGTGCCATACATAATCAGAACCTGTATTATGAAACTTTGCAATACTTCATTCCACTGAATGGAAAGCTAGACACTCAGGACTGTATTCTCTCCTTAATGCATATGTAACTTCTGTCATTCCTAATGAAGCCTAATTATACTCATTAGTCCTATTCAACACTTCTTATTCAACTTATTGATTGCAATAGGACTTGTGCTTTAGTGTGCAGCACCAACTAAAGCCCACACAAAAGAAAACAATCACCTTATCTCCATATTATTAGATTTTTGTTCATCTTCCAAACATTGCTTTTTATTTAGAGGTTGGAGGATGGCAAATATAATCTGATCTAAAGAAAACAGGAAACAGATTTAAATTTAATAATATTTATTTAAATTTAATAATTTTGCCTTCTCTCTGTCGCCTATTGTATCCTGTTAAATGAAGTCAGGAAAATATCACATGCATTTTTCCATGGATTAACTGCATCATTTTAGAGCATCAGTCTTCTGCTGGAAACATACACAGAAAAGAAGCAGCATAATCACCTTGCCTCAAACAAAGTTAATTTATTGTGAAAAGGTGCAGAAAACAAATAAATCATTTGATGGATAGTAAGTTGAATAGGGCACAGGGATAAATAAATTATAATGCAAAGCAGTGGTAAGATATGGAGGAAGAGGAGAAAATAGTTTATGATGAGAAAGTACTAAGCTTTAGCCAGGCTGCAGGTTTCCCTATTGTATTACAGAAACAAAAGTTACTACCACTATGAAATCACTTTGAAAATGAAATTATTTTTTAAAATAAGTCTGTTGAGGACTTGGCAATTTAAATACAAAGTTAAACCTATTTTTTTACTTGTTGGCCATTCTACTTCATATTAATGAGGCCACAGCATTGAAAATACTTGCAAATTTATCAACTCTAACTAGGGACTGAGCATTCCATGGCTCCCTAGCATCCTCATTTGTTGCTGAACTGGGATCCAAAATCTGAGCTTTGATTTGTTTAACTATCATTGCATTTATTCTGGAAAGGTGAAACAGTACAGTGTTATCTGCCTCACACCACAGACAACATGAGACAATACCTTGAAGAAATACAAGTGGTCAAAACTATCTCAGAGCTTGTAAACACTTTTATTCTGCAAATATAGGATTATGTATATGATTTTTTAATTAGAAGCCAATAATTCACATTATGCTAAAGCCAAGTCCATCAACATTTTGTCTTCTGTTTCTTCTATTTCATTCAACTCCAACTTCCCAATAATTACACACCAGTGCATACTTCTGGCATTAGCCCTCAGAGGTTTAGCAGGAGGTTATCAAGGAGACAGAGCAACAGTGATGGGAGCCAAAAGAATAATCTATATAAAACAACAAATATAGTTGCTTAGGAAATAATGCAGTCACTCAAGCACAGAGAGGCAGAAAGACGAGGTAAATGTGACTGTAAATTTCCTTCCTTTGTCCCTTTGTTCTAAGTGGAGATCAAGGATACCACTGCAAGAACTGAGGAATGGTAGAATGATGAGCTGAGATTTTTTGCAACTATTTTCCTGGGTACATTTTTATTATACTTATAACATGCACTATAGAGAAAGACACTCTATGACAATAAAATAAACTAAAATAAATAGTCATAAAAATTAGGGGTAACTGAGCAAATTAATCTTCTTAAATATCAGAGTTGCTATTTGTATATGATAAAATTACAGAAAATATTTGAGATGTCAACATTTTCATGAAGTTCAAAAGAAATTTTTAACTGACTCAAGTTCTGTCCAATTTCAAACACATCTATACACTTAAAATACTTTCTGGGCTTGTTAAAGCTTTTACCACAGTCCCATGGTCATGGTAAATCACCTAACTAAATGGGAGTATACGTGCCAAACCCAGAGCTGGCATAAGCAGAAGCACCTCCATTAACACCAGTTATATTGTGCCTACTTTCACTATAGCGCTTTGGGCCTTGAGAGTCCAAAGCTTTAGGGATCGTCTATAATGAAAAGCCCTTACAACATTTTAATAAATTAATAAAATATTCTAACATTTAAATAGCAAGCAGTGCTATAACTAATCATTTATCTTCTCCTCAGAACTCCAGGGACACTACAGTAAAGGTGCTCTAAGCAAGAATGTGCTCCGTATCTTGCACATAGACATCAGCACCATCAGCATGCTTGTTTGTTTCTTTGTCAGGTGGACTTCCTGCCAAGATTTCTACAAATTGCCTCAATTCAGAATACTACTAGGATTAATTTTTTTTATATTAACATACATTTTTTGTGATAATATATGAATGATGTAAAACTAATATTTTGATCAGTTCTGTAACAGGTTCAACCTAAATTTTCACATACAGACTTCAAAAGTGTTTTAAGAAGAACTTGGTGTGAGAGCTTTCTCATCCAGTTATCACAAATGTCGGATGATTCTCAGTCCTGCTTCAGGAATGGGACTTGAAGCAGCACGGCAACATTGCCTGAGCAGCTGAATACGACATACAGAATCACAACAGAATGACAGAATCATCTAGGTTGGAAAAGACCTTGAAGATCATCCAGTCCAACCATCACCCAACATTAACAGTTCCCAGCTACACCATATCCCTCAGCGCTATGTCAATGCAACTCTTAAACACCTCCAGGGATGGGGACTCTACCACCTCCCTGGGCAGCCCATTCCAATGCCTAACAACCCGTTCTGTAAAGAAATGCTTCCTAATATCCAGTCTAAACCTTCCCTGGCACAACTTGAGGCCATTCCCTCTTGTCCTATCACTTGTTACTTGGTTCAAGAGACTCATCCCCAGCTCTCTGCAACCTCCTTTCAGGTAGTTGTAGAGGGCGATGAGGTCTCCCCTCAGCCTCCTCTTCTCCAGACTTAACAACCCCAGTTCCCTCAGCTGCTCCTTGTACGACATGTGCTCCAGACCCTGCACCAGCTTCGTTGCCCTTCACGCTCGAGTAATTCAATGTCCTTTTTGTAGTGAGGGGCCCAAAACTGAACACAGTCATCGAGGTGCGGCCTCACCAGTGCCGAGTACAGAGGGAAGATCACCTCCCTGTCCCTGCTGGCCACGCTATTTCCGATACAAGCCAGGATGCCATTGGCCTTCTTGGCCACCTGGGCACACTGCTGGCTCATGTTCAGCTGACTGTCAGTCAACACCCCCAGGTCCCTCTCTGACTGGCAGCTCTCCAGCCACTCCTCCCCAAGCCTGTAGCGCTGCTGGGGGTTGTTGTGGCCCAAGTGCAGCACCCGGCATTTGGTCTTATTGAAGCTCCTACAGCTGGCCTTAGCCCATCGCTCCAGCCTGTCCAGATCTCTCTGCAGAGCCTCCCTACCCTCGAGCAGATCAACACTCCCACCCAACTTGGTGTCATCTGCAAATTTACTGAGGGTGCACTCGATCCCCTCGTCTAGATCATCAATAAAGATGTTAAACAGGAGTGGCCCCAAAACCGAGCCCTGGGGGACACCACTTGTGACTGGCTGCCAACTGGATTTAACTCCATTCACCACAACTCTTTGGGCCCAGCCATCCAGCCAGTATTTTACCCAGCAAAGTATGCGCTCATCCAAGCCGCAAGCAGCCAGTTTTGCCAGGGGAATGCTGTGGGAAGCGGTGTCAAAGGCCTTACTGAAGTCAAGGTAAACAACATCCACAGCCTTTCCCTCATCCAATAAGCAGGTCTCCCTGTCGTAGAAGGAGATCAGGTTTGTCAAGCAGGACCTGCCTTTCATGAACCCATGCTGACCGGGCCTGATCATCTGGTTATCCTGTATGTGTTGTGTGATGGTACTCAGGATGATCGGCTCCATCAGCTTCGCAGGCACCGAAGTCAAGCTGACAGGCCTGTAATTTCCTGGATCATCCTTCCGACCCTTCTTATATATGGGCCTCACATTGGCCAATTTCCAATCAGTCAGGATCTCCCTGGTCAGCCAGGACTGTTGGTAAATGATGGAAAGTGTCTTGGTGAGCACCCCAGCCAGCTCCTTCAGCACCCTCGGGTGTATCCCGTCTGGTCCCATAGACTTGTGTATGTCTATGTGATGCAGTAGGTCACTGGTTATCTCCTCCTGGATTGCTGGGGGGTCATTCTCCCAGTCTCTGTCTTCTGGCTGAGGAAGCTGGATCCCCTCAATACAACTAGTCTTGTTGTTAAAGACTGAGGCAAAGAAAGCATTAAGGACCTCAGCCTTCTCCTCATCACTTGTTACCATGTTTCCTCCTGCATCTAGCAGGGGATGGAGGCTCTCTCTGGTCTTTCTTTTGCTACTGACATACTTATAGAAACACTTCTTGTTGTCCTTGATTGCTGAAGCCAGATTAATTTCTAGCTGGGCTTTAGACCTCCTGATTTCTGCCCTGCATAGCCTCACAGCCTCTTTGTAATCATTGTGAGTGGCTAGCCCCTTCTTCCAAAGGCCGTAAACTCTCCTTTTCTCCCTGAGTTCCAGACAAAGCTCCCTGTTTAGCCAGGGTGGTCTTCTCTGTCGCCGGCTTCTCTTACAGCACCTGTGGACCACCTGCTCCTGAGCCATTAACACTTCCTTCTTAAAGAGTGCCCAGCCTCCCTGGACCCCTATACCCTTCAGGATCATCTCTCAGGGGATCCTTTCAAGCAGGTGCCTAAACAAGACAAAGTCAGCCCTTTGGAAGTCCAGGATGTCAGTTCTGCTTAGCCCTCTCCTGGCCTCTCTAAGAATAGAGAACTCTATTATTTTGTGATCGCTGTGCTGTAGTTGGCCTCCAACCATCACATCATCCACCAGTCCTTCTCTGTTCACAAAGAGGAGACCCAGCAGGGCACCTTCTCTGGTTGGTTCTCTCACCAGCTGTGTCAGGAAGTTGTCTCCCACACATTCCAGGAATCTCTGGGACTGGTCCCGCTCTGCTGTGTTGTATTCCCAGCAGACGTCTGGGAAGTTAAAGTCTCCCACAAGAACAAGGGCAAGTGATCGTGAGATTTCTCCTAAATGCCTATAGAATATTTCATCCACCTCTCTGTCCTAGGTGGGTGGCCTATAGTAGACTCCTGCTACAACATCTGCCCTGTTGGCCTTCATGTACACCTTCTTCATCTCTGCATTTTTTTTTTTTGCAGACTCAGACAATCTTAGTTAGTCTTGAGTGAAACAGAGAAAACTCATACCATTAATCTCAGAATGATGGCTGTTTTGGAACATATTCATTAACTGAAAAGCACCAATTATCATATTTGGCCTGAGGGAAAAGATAAATGTAAAGTGATACCTAATTCTATAATCTGATTCCATTAAAATAACAAAATTAATTTGGGGCTTTGGATTATTTGCCTATTTAAAAAAAAAAAAAAACAAACAACAACAAAACAACACAAAAAAGCAAAACAGGAATGCCATTGTTTTCTAGTGGACTTAAGTATTTATTTTCTCAAAAAATAAGACTCATTTTTATTGTGGCCTTCAGAAACTATATTCATAGGTTAGAATCCTAGGCTGTTAAAGACGATATTATTAGCCTATCAGGTTAAGGACAGCAAAATGTTAGTTAAGGGTGTACTGCATTATACCAAATGCACATACCCTGCTGTGCTCTTTGGCTGGGCTCTGCTGAAACTGAGCCTGTGCCTGGCTATGCACCTCATGGATCCAGACCCTGAATCTGACCCACAGACCTGACTTTTCCCAGCTTCACCTCAGACCTGCCTCATAGCTTGTCTGGGAATCTGAACTCTTGGCTGAACATAGTTATGGTTGCTAAACTTACTCTGTTCTTGTTGCGGTACTGTAGGATGATGCCATGACTGGTGAGGGCATGGCCCTGCCTGCCTGCCATCCTCAGCTCACTTTTGCGGCAGCTGGCTCTGTTGTTCCCTGACACAAGCTCTTGAGCTTGTAACAAGACAAAATGGAAGCTAAAAGTTCTGCACTTAATGGGCACATACAGGGAAAAAAATAACTGAGGTATGCCTCCCAACAATCCATAGCCCAACTCTGATTCTGACAGCAAAAGATCTAATTGAACAGGAAACTTGTAACAATCTAGAAAGTCATATGTATGATTCCCAACTTCATTGATCAGGTAAATTGCGGGTATAAAGGTATTTGTTCCTTCATATCTGTAAGACATATCACTGACAACTTTTTCTTAATAGGTACGGTTCTAATCTGCAAAAAGAAATATGATGCATGGGCCTTCAGATTATTCTTTTTTTAAGCAGATTTTTTTAAAATAAACTTTGCATATTCCCGGCCCCAAGAACAGGCTTGACAGTGCAGCTCAACCACAGAGCAGGAAAAATGCCAGAAGAAAACCAAAAGAAAGCATCTACAGACTCTGCCTGAGATGCTGAGAAACCTGTCTGATTTCAGCTGGGCTTCTAGGAACTTAGTAACTTGGGAAGGCAAGTGAAATTTTTGCATACACAAAACACTATTTAGGAAGCCTTTCTATCAGTGATGTCTTACTGGATGTTGTACAGGTAATCACTCTGTCATTTACACAAAGCACACTGAAGATTTTGGTTTGTCTCCTCAAACTATTTTGCTCTCTTTTATTCAAGTGAATACAGAAACAACAGTTACTTTGCAGTCATAAACTGAGAATTTGTTAAGCAAGACTGACCATAGTAAGTACTTGAGAGAAACAAATATCCTTTAAAAATTTTAACAAAAAATACACAAATTTTAAACAGTACAAAGCTATCATTAATTTTCTTCAGAACATACCACTTAGGGCACAGATATCCTTTTCTTTATTCCTTTTATATTTCCTCTTACCTTTGAGCTACTGAATATGTATTTCAATTTTTAAAATGTCACAAGCTGGCGTATGAATTTATTACATGATCATGTGACATGGTCAGCATTACAAAAGGTACTCATTTTACAAATGTACTGTCTGGCAAACAAAATTGAGCATTTTAAGATTACCTTTCCCAAATGTACAAGGCTCACAAGTCAGGTATCAATTATTAAAAGAGTTTGTTTTAAAATCAAATTCAGTGTTCTTTTTAGTCATCTTCTGGTGTGAATTATCTAGAGATCCTGTTTTTAGGCTTGGCCATAAGATTCTTTAATATAATTTTAATTATCTTTAATGTCTTAAGAAGAAAAAAATTAATATTCATAGACACATGATAAAATTGCCATATTTTTAACACAGTTGTGGATGGCCTTTCTACAAATACGTATTTAAGTATAGCCTTCTTTAGTAAAGCATTCTGAGATTAAAACAATACATCATTCATACATTCTAAAAGATCAGGTCTTGAAAGGTGAATACAATTCTTTACTCTGATCAAAGATGATTTAAGGCTAACATGTAAAGCTCTAAAATGTACAGAGATTATTAGAGGCCAATAAAGATGGATGAAATGACACATTCAATTCTTGGGGACAACAGAAGTGCCAGAAACAGCAGAGCTATGTTAGTATTGGTTAATAACAAAAACTGAATAGTCTTTAGTTTTGTTACTAGCAGTCAGCAAAACCCTTAGGACATCATTTCTTCTAATGCATTTCACAGTAAACTACTTAAAAGATATGTGATATGTCCTTCATTTTTAAAGGGTATATTTTATATTATTGTAGTTCAAGACAAAACTTACAAAGTTATTAGCCCAGCTTCTTTACCTTCTTTCACTCTATCTGTTCAGAGACACATAGAGGTCAAGGACATGGCTTATAAAATAAATCATATCAAAACAAAATGCAACCAGCTAGCTGAAGTGCCATGCTTCCAACACTGCAAATTATGAGACTGTAAAAAAATATTTCAAGGGAAGCATAGTTAAAAGACAATTTGTTTTCTGTGTAGAAAAACAAATTACTATGGAGTGTAGGCAAAATCATATTTTTTTCTCAGTAGATTGTTCTAATTACTTGAAAGCTATTCAGTTATTTCATAAGTATCCATAGGACTTCTTGAAATCTCAATATCTAGACTGAAAAAAATTATTATTATGATGGTATCTATTCACTCATCTAATCTTTTTAGAGAGCTGCAATCAGAGATCATAAGCTCTGCAGATAAAGGACCAAGTTTTTATGGTATGTTTATACACTGTCTTTTGCAAAATGTGCAAAGCATAAACTATTACTGTATTTTAAATAATAAAAAATAGTGACAGCTAGAGACTTGACAGCGCTGTGTGCATTTTCTCCCCATAATATTCCTGCCTTACAAGGTGCTAGGGCTTCTGGCAAGGTATCTTCCACTGCACTGCATATTTGTGATTAAATACTACCTTACTTTTGTTCCACTGCTAACGCTTCCTTTCCCCCAGTGAATCTAGGCTCATTACAATCCATTCAGCACTTCTGCTATGACATTCATAAGGTGATTTGTCAACACCGCAACATGACTATATAAAAGAAATGGATGCAAGGTCCCAGACACCAGTCTGATTAATGAGGAGAATGAAGTGTAATGAGAATTTCTAGTGGCTAATGTAGCAGCAAGAAAGACTCAAACACTCTTCTGGTACAGACTGCTTCATATCAGAACTGTGTGAAATATGACAATACTTGTCTAAATCTGTGAACCTGTCTAAATCAATGACAGTGAAATAGTTCTAAATCATGTCAAAAGTTACATGATTAAGAAAATAAATCAAATTTAAACATTTATTTTGAATTCTACTAAAACAGTGCCAAACATTTGAGACTGTCCACTCAGAGTCTACACAGATGCTTGAGGTATTTTATTGGCAAAATTTGGCTTTTCCTTCTCAGCAGAATGAAGTTGGGATCAGAAAAATCATTAAACAGTGGACACAGCTAAATAAGGGAAGCTAACTGGAGATTTTCTACTATGAGGAAACTTGGGATACAATGTCAACTAATTTTAAGACGTGATGAAACACAATGCATGCTCAACATGTTGGCATGAAATGAGACACTCGGAAGCGGTAACAAATTCACTGCTTCTGTCTGAGGTTGTTTTCCCCTTCTGTCAGACTACCAGCAATTACCTTGCATATCCCAGTAGATAAACAAGAAAACACTTAACCTACATTCCTGCATCTACTGGAGTTAACTAAGCACTGAAAATTGAGGACTAAATATTCTGAGAAATTTGCACGCTGTGTATGTAGTCACAGAAGGTTGAATGCAGAAGTATAGAAGAAATTAGAGTAAAAAGGCAAGTCGATCAATAGTAAGACTTATTAAGTGTACTTTAATATTCAGTAGAGGTCACTGATAATCAGATGGGAGTGACCTATACTGAGTGAGCTACTGGACTGTCAAGAGATTCAGACCTTCAGATTGCTTCTTCAGAAAAGGCTGTATTGTTCCTGAAAAGCATAGTGTCTGGCTATCTCACTACTTTGAAGACAAAAGGTAATGATCTGCAACATACATTCATTTTACTGAAGTAATTTTTGTTCTTTTATCACCTGACTTACCGGCTAAGTTCAGTGTTCAAGTTACTGGCCTAGTTCAGTGTTCTGAACTGGGAAAAAAAGCATTACAAAGTCATATCAAACATATTATTTATCCAGTAGGACTACAGTCTTACTAATTGTTTTGGAAATTCTGGATAATAAGCATAACCCAAGCTTACATTCCTTCCCAATCTTATTTTTAGTTCTGTTACCAGTGGAATAAGACATTATGCTGACTATTGTATGGCCAGTCTATATTCTTCCAAAACCTCCTCTTCTGTTTCTAAATTCAAATTTGACAAAGCAATTAAGACCTCAAAATTATTAGTATCTTGTATTCTTGATAATCAGCATCTGGAGAGAGCGTAGCATACTAGTGCTCTTTCTGAGGAAACAGTATAGAGCTGACCTTTTAGCTGCTTTTATGCATAGGGCAATAGGGAGTGGCTAACTAGGCCATGAGCACACACCTAATTCCAGCCCACAACAGTATGTCATCTGTGATCTTCCTGATAGGCCACACAACTGAAAGAATCAAATTTAAGAAGGATTTTAGGACATGGGGAAAAGAGGGATGGGATAGCACTGAGACTATTATATGGAACAGGTAAATATATGGAAGAGATAACTACTGTGAAAGTTTCACGGTCCTGAGGATACTGCAGTGAGAGGGTATTACAGATGTACCACAGGAACCATGTTTCACCATATCCATCAGTTGCACAATGAATAATAATGAAATATCACTTTGAGTAACAACAAAACTTACATATGCACACACACTGTACATTAGACATAACAACTCAGAAGTTGATCATTCAGTCACACACTGAGGTCTCACAGGTGTTGGTTAATCAGATGGATGAAAGGAGTTGAGAGTTCTTTCAAGAGCAAAGTCAGTACTAATGACAAAATTCTTGTGGGGGAAACCATAGGATGAAAACTTTAGTTTTGCCATTCCCAAACTAAAAGTATACATAGATATATGAAAGGTATTTCAGATTACATCTCCTTCAGGATTAAGAAAGCAAACAAAATTAGATGGGTTCATCATGTCAGTGGCAGAGAAAACAAACAGCTGATCTTGAGAGACACTGGTAACCTGGAAATCATGCCTGTGCTTTTAAACTACGATGGAAATCTCCACACCAAGTATGCTATCAGTCAGCTGCACTTTTTTTAGCTTTAATATTATTGAATAGCACAGATGTGGACATTTTGGCTCATCATCTTACTTAAAAAATAAATTGGGATAGCTGCAGAAATCTGTCTTGATACTGTGCCTAATGTCACATTTCACAGAGATTCCTCAAGGCAAACAAGAACAGGTTGCCCTACTATGACTCAGGCATCTTTTGAATCATACCTGCTATTATAAATTGGCTTGGAGAGCATCTTTATATGTTATTTTTTTGTGCTTTTGGAATCACTAGCCATTGTTGCTTTCAAATTCCAGCCCTCTGTCTCAAAAACAAAATCAAAATATATTAAACAGTTAATCTGTTCCATACATATGGAGATATGTATTCTCTATGCATACATGGATTTATTTTCACATTTGAGAAAAATCAACTGAAGAAAAAACAAATTTCAGAAGAAAAGTAAAACATAATGGAGGAGTTTTAAACAATTCCCTCCCAAGCTAATCTTTACAAATTAAATAGTAGAAAATTCAAATGCCTATCTCTTGCAATAAAGTGAACATCCATGTATTAGATATAAGCTCCAGAAAACGTGCGTATGCCTGGATTTATTAAAAATGCAACACTCTTGGGTTGTAGTTACTTCAGTCATTTAACTGTACTCCACTACAGAGTGACTTCACTTATATGCCACTGATATAGAATCACATAGAACTAATAATATAGTCTTCATCCAAAATACATAATAGACGTCCCTTAATGATACACATACTATTTTAACATACTCTTTTAAATACATTGTTTGAAGCCTTTTGATTTTTCTCTCTTTTAGTGGTCTAGGAGCAATTAGCAATCAATTTCACAACCAAACCATATATACGTGTATAGGTCTGCAAAAGGGAAGAGCAAGGTAAAACCCTTACTGACATACAACCCCTCTCTTTTCATATTTCTTTGCTTTACAACCAGAATTTGCATTACTGAAAGCGATGTGGTTGCCAGAAACTTACTCATCCTTTTCTCAATGCTGCTCTGGCTTACCATGCTTTACTCTGAAACAACCTTAGTTCCATGAAATTCTACCTTCCTCTCAAAATTCTTTCATTGATGCAGTCTATGTATCACCCTCTTTTATATCTTCCTCATCTGCCTTAGAAGTTCTGAGGTACAGTCAGGCAATGTGTTCAAAAGACAGCAAAAACTTTAAAAGGCCTGAAAATACAGCATAAACTACACTCCTCCCTCCCCATTAGCTTCACAGAATCACAGAATTGTCTAGGTTGAAAAAGACCTTGAAGATCATCCAGTCCAACCATCACCCAACATTAACAGTTCCCAACTACACCATATCCCTCAGCGCTATGTCAATGCGACTCTTAAACACCTCCAGGGATGGGGACTCCACCACTGCCCTGGGCAGCTCATTCCAACGCCTAACAACCTGTTCTGTAAAGAAATGCTTCCTAATATCCAGTCTAAACCTTCCCTGGCGCAACTTGAGGCCATTCCCTCTTGTCCTATCACTTGTTACTTGGTTCAAGAGACTCATCCCCAGCTCTCTGCAACCTCCTTTCAGGTAGTTGTAGAGGGCGATGAGGTCTCCCCTCAGCCTCCTCTTCTCCAGACTTAACAACCCCAGTTCCCTCAGCTGCTCCTTGTACGACATGTGCTCCAGACCCTGCACCAGCTTCGTTGCCCTTCACGCTCGAGTAATTCAATGTCCTTTTTGTAGTGAGGGGCCCAAAACTGAACACAGTCATCGAGGTGCGGCCTCACCAGTGCCGAGTACAGAGGGAAGATCACCTCCCTGTCCCTGCTGGCCACGCTATTTCCGATACAAGCCAGGATGCCATTGGCCTTCTTGGCCACCTGGGCACACTGCTAGCTCATGTTCAGCTGACTGTCAGTCAACACCCCCAGGTCCCTCTCTGACTGGCAGCTCTCCAGCCACTCCTCCCCAAGCCTGTAGCGCTGCTGGGGGTTGTTGTGGCCCAAGTGCAGCACCCGGCATTTGGCCTTATTGAAGCTCCTACAGTTGGCCTTAGCCCATCGCTCCAGCCTGTCCAGATCTCTCTGCAGAGCCTCCCTACCCTCGAGCAGATCAACACTCCCACCCAACTTGGTGTCATCTGCAGATTTACTGAGGGCGCACTCGATCCCCTCATCTAGATCATCAATAAAGATGTTAAACAGGAGTGGCCCCAAAACCGAGCCCTGGGGGACACCACTTGTGACTGGCTGCCAACTGGATTTAACTCCATTCACCACAACTCTTTGGGCCCAGCCATCCAGCCAGTTTTTTACCCAGCAAAGCGTGTGCCCATCCAAGCCTCGAGCAGCCAGTTTTGCCAGGAGAATGCTGTGGGAAACGGTGTCAAAGCTTCTCCTTGCACCATGCAATACCTGAATTGGCTAATACACTGTTTACATTTAAGAAATAAAGACTTGATTTTGAGCACAATAAGCTCAATAGAAGTCTTTCCACTGATGTCATCTGGCTTTGGATCAGGTCCTAAACTGACAGAGGTCATTAAATTGTTCTCTCACTCCTTGTTTTTTCTCTGCCAGTCACTTCAACTCCATTATGATGCCATAGGATCCATCACAAAAAATGGATTGACTCTCTACATAGTCACATTAACAATCCCCGATAGCCAACAGAAATATTCAACTCTATAGCCAAGAGAAATATTTAAGTGTATAGATATTCATTTTTCATTACATTTCAGTTAGTGCCACATCTTGGTTTACTCAGCTAGCACCAGTGAGATCATTTTTGGCTCTTCAATTGCAATTTAGCATTTGGAAATTAACAGTTTTGAACTCCATTAAGAATTTCAAGTCTAGAATGTGCCAGTTTGCAACATCCCTTACCCATTCGAAACATCTCTTAAATCCTAGCTTAGAAATGTCAAGTCTTATAATGCATAGTTCTAGTTATATGGAAATTTTGACATAGAAAAGGGTGAATTCTTTAATTTTGTTTACTTTCCTCTGAAGGATTTCCTTCTTTTATGCTTTTGTTCTTATCTTTATGCAGTGGTTTTCTTTTTGCCTAACACACCCTGTTTATCTGGGTGCTCAAGACCAAAGCAATAGCAACAAAGTACTTCAGAGAATTTTGGAACATTGAATACAAACTGCACTCTCACCATCCCTCAGGGAACAAGGTACCTTTAAAATGTATTTTATCTGGGAACAGAGATTATATAATGCCTTTAAATGACAGTAGTGATAACATTTAGAAAGTTTCTAAAATCTATTCCACAGAAAAAGCAATTTAGTGATCCTGGAGGTTTGAATACATCACAAGCAATTAAAACTGGGTGTGAGGCAGATTGTAGATCTGTCTTCATTTCAAACCCCTGTAAGCTCAGCACTGGTCCTTCCAAGACTCTTTACATGATCCAGAAATAAATCCTGCTATATAGGTTAGAGTGAAACATGAGAGCACACTGGAAAAGAAACATTGCTTTGTGGAAAGCAATGCCCAGAAGAGCTTCAGGCTCTAAAGAACTAATAAATCTGGCCTCCTGTAGATGTTATTCTACTAACTTACTATTTCTTCCCTTAGTGCATCTGTCTGGTTCACTATATACCATGAAATGTGTTAGAAAGTTCATTATGTCTGGTTAGCTAAGCTAGTGATGAGTGGAAAATATTACCAACTAAAAAAAGAAGGGGGAGAGGGAGGGGGAACCTTCCTGATTCTTTTGAAAGTATCTGATAGGTCTGCTCTTTTTCGATTTTCTTTCTATTTCCCTCAGAGGTGGTACGAACTGAAGACAGTTATTGATTATCAGAATACTTTCAACATTTCAAAGACTTTAAGTATGTGATTAGACTCCAACACAAAAGCAGTTCTTGATTTCTCCATGCACTATAGAAAATGGCAATAACCTGTCTGATACTCCTTTTGAATGACTGTGTGGTCATTACACTGGATATTCAATTTGCTAAGAAAGTAGTGAAGCTATTTAAAACAAAAAAGGAAAAATATTTAAGTCTTTCAGGACTTGTGGGGCATATCACTGCAAAGTAAATCAGTCAACAAACAATTTAGTCACAAAACAATGAAGAGATGACCCTATGTGCCTGCACATATGACACTGGCCTGAGGCATATCTTGTAAGCGCAGTAATATGGAGTCTCATTTTTGGGAAGCTATTATACTGAAGAATGGGCATCTTCAGAAAGCACACATATATTTACTTTACTAAGAATATCAATTACAGAACAATGAGCTATCTAAACCTAAGTAAATAAATAAATCATTTTGGCTAGATTCCATTTTACATTTAGCACAAATAAGTCCAAGGATGATTCTCCTTCCAGTCAGTTGTGTCTTCCAGGCTCCATGCAGTAGGAAAATGTTGCTATAATGAGCAGTGCAGGAAAACTAAAATGACTTTTAAACCAAACCTTCCTGTTACTAATATACTATATTGCATTTTTAGTAAATTAAGGAATGTCCATTTTATAAAATTCAGCCCAATTAAAAAAAAAAAAAAAGGATCCAATGCTATCTTTCTTACTCTGACAAGTTGCCAGTAGTTCCTATTAAAAAACCTCCTCTTAATGGTAATGAAAATGTAGTACCTTGAATGACACATGCTGTCCTCCTCAGTGCTGGTGTTATGTTTCACTCCGACAAGTTACTTTAGTCATTTGTGGTTTTTATTACTAAAAATCATCTCTGCTGTACTCCTGAAGCATCTGATTTGAACAATGTACATACTTGGATAAGGAAGAATTTCAGTATTTAAACAAGATGACCATAAATGAAGTTAGAAATAAAGACTCCCTAATCAGTATTTTCATGTTTAAAAACTTTTAAAACTTCTTTGTTATTTTTTCTAATACTTATGAGGAGACTGGCCTTGCCAAAAGTGATAATATCACTGTTGCCAGCTCGAGGATTTTTAAAGCTCAAGGCAAACTGAAATCTGTCTGTCTAGGACAGTCTAAAAATCATTCACACAATAAAAAGCTCCAATAAACACTTCACTGCCTCTAGCAACCACCTGCTCTGCCCATATGTCGTCACTGAAAATCTAGTATAAACCTTACCTTCACTAGTCATTATTCATAGATGAAAGCAATCTCTGATTTTTAAATTGCATGGCCAGTATATAGAGAAAGCAAATTACGTTAAATCTCCTTCACTAAGCTCATATTCCTGCCTTCATCTGAGGCATGCTTTACCCTTTGGAGCACATTGTACAAATTTAAGTATTACATTGGACATATCTTAATTGTATAATCTGGATTCAAAATTCGCAGAAACCATTTTTCAGTTTCTAGCAAAACGGAATGAAGGAGGGAGGAGAATGGAGAAATTACAAAGAGAAATGTTTCTTCACTTTCATTACATTACAATATCACAGACAATTTACTTTATAGTGCTGGCTCAAGCATCTCACTGTTGCATGCACCACAAGCTCTGACATGCAAATATTGATTTCTTAGAGGCTTTAAGACATGTCCATGGATAATTCAAATTACTTGCATTCTGTGGATGCCTAATCCCTTAAATATCTCCTTAAAATTCTAATTTTATATTAGCCCACAGAACATAAACCATTACAAAGTTTATTTTCACCAAGTTTCTGCCTCTTCATGTTAGGCAGTATAATTCATTTTATGGCTTGTTACATTCATCTGCCTAGCACTGTGGCATACAGTTCATTGATTATTTTAGGTTCCCATTATATTGAGATGATTTTTCAAGCATCAACAACTTGGATGTAATTAAAAGACTGCTAGAACATAGCAGATGGATTCAATCCTTAAGTGTAATAAACTCCAAGAAATAAGGGGAAGACAGAGTGTGAGAGAGAGAGAAAGAGAGAGAGGAAGAAAGAAGGCAGCCTAACCCCTAGCAATAAATGTTCAAGGTTTTGGAATTTGCAATCAACGCAAAAAGTGAGTCGATCCAGTGTTTAAAGACACT
Organism: Strix uralensis; assembly: GCF_047716275.1. Taxonomy (NCBI): domain Eukaryota; kingdom Metazoa; phylum Chordata; class Aves; order Strigiformes; family Strigidae; genus Strix; species Strix uralensis. The sequence continues at coordinate 16,671,392 of NC_133978.1, read as the reverse complement.
GGTCATTCCATATGACCAGTTATGAAAGTTAAGAGGCATACAGAACAAGATTAAATGGGCAACTTCATTAATCATATTGTAAAAGGAGTTTTGCCTCTACTACTAATTCAACAACTCTGCAAAAAAACTAAAATTGGGAAACTTCCCACCTAGTACTCCACCTTCAAAATTTTCACTACTTCTTACAAATGATGCAAATTAATGATGTCAAATGAAACTTTTCTCATAAAACACAGTGACCACCTGCATCTAATCATTGATTAAGTATTAGTGCTCAACCTTTTTGCTAGCATCCTCACAAATCATGAAAATTATGAAAACCAGAGCTGGTTGGAAGCAGTTACCAAGCAGTGTACACTGCCAGTGTCCTAACTATATTTGTATTGTGATATGAGGCCTTCAGTCTTCTTGGCTGTCAATCTCATGCTCTTCTCTAGAATTACATTCACTTAAAAAGGAAAAAAAAAGGATGCAAAATAGTATGATGTCTGCATCTAGCTTCCTGACATCAAATATGTACATAATTATATACATCACTAAAGATCTTTGTCAATACAACACTATAAGTCAAAGTAAATATCTGTGCATTTCCTCTTTGTCACAAATTGAAATAAAATGTCCATACTGTCCACATGCAGAACAGAACAAGGAGCCCAGACTTATTCATGAGTTTTGAATGCCAAGTGTCTCTTTGCACATCATGGAAAGAACATCAGACCTATTAATGAAATGCACGATGTCAGCTGCTCTGTCTGGATGCTGTAAAAGGATGCAAAACATCCTGATGCTGTATTTAAATTGACAGGGCTTACTATATTGGGAGGTTTTGCTGTCTCAGTGGGAGCCTGGGGACATTGCTGTCAAACCAAGAAGCAAAGATTGCCCTGTGAAGGGAGCCCTGACAAGTTCTTTTGCATCTTCCACAGTAAATTTTTCTCCATGATGTTCATACTTGGAGATTCCATGTGCTTACTTCAGTTTCAGATCCACATCTTTAAGTTGCCAGTCATTTGAAACAAATTCCCCCTATTATTCCTTTCCATCAAATCAAAGTGAAGCTAAATAGTAACAGAATCACCTCAGAGCTATGTTTTCTGGTTAGAACCGGCACCATCAGACCAACTGTTCCTATTTACTAGTTTGTAATTTGTATTTACTGACTGGCTTGGTGCCATGATCACTTCCCTGGGGAGCCTGTTCCAGTGACCAACCACCCTCTCAGTGAAGAGCCTTTTCCTAATGTCCAGCCTGAACTTCCCCTGACACAGCTTCATTCCATTTCCTTGTGTCCTATCGCTGGTCACCAAAGAGGAGATCAGCACCTCCCCATCTGCTGCTTTCTATGAGGAAGTTGTAGACTGCAATGAGGTCACCCCTCAGCCTTCTTTTCTCCAAGCTGAACAAACCGAGTGACCTGAGCTGTCCCTCATAAGTCTTGTCCTCGAGACCTTTCACCCTTTTGGTTGCCCTCCTCTGGACACACTCACATTCTAATAATTTGATGTCCTTCTGGTATTGAAGCGCCCAAAACTGCACACCATACTTGAGGTGGGTCTGCACCAGTGCAGTGTAAAGTGGGACAATCACCTCCCTCAACTGGCCAGCTATGCTGTGCTTGATGCACCCCAGGACACAGTTAGCCCTTTGGCTGCCAGGGCACACATACTCAACTTGCCACTAACCCAAACCCCCAGGATCTTCTTCCTCAGGGCTGCTCGCCAGCCTCTCATTCCCCAATTTGTATGTATAACTAAGATTATCCTGTCCCAGGTGGAGAATTCAGCAATTGCCCTTGTTAAATTTCTTATGGTTGGTGATTGCCCAGCTCTAGTCTATCCAGATCTCGCTGTAAGTCCTCTTTACCCTCGAGAGAGTTCACAGCTCCTCCTAGTTCAGTATGATCAGCAAACTTAATGTACATTCAATTCCTGTGTCCAGATAATTTATAAGAAAGTGAAAGAGCACTGGCCTTAAAACTGAGCCCTGGGGAACCCCACTGGTGACTGGCTGCCAGCCTGATGTAACCCCATTTAGTATAACTCTTTGAGCCCGACCCACCAGCCAATTGTTCAACCAATGTATTATGGAATTTTCTAGCTGCATGATGGACATTTTGTCCAGAAGGATACTGTGAGAGACAGTATCAAAAACTTTGCTAAAATCAAAAAAATCAGCATCAACTTTAATAAGTCAGTCATCTAACTAAAATCACCTCTGTACCACTTCTTCCACATTTCAAGCTATGGTATTATTCTCCAAATAGGATAACAAGAACAGGATACAGCCTATCAAGGAATTATGAGAGCTTTATCAAAGTGCCTTCCTCACAGTATATGGAAAGCAAATCCAAGCCACAATTTATTGTCACAATTGGCTTCCCGATGCAAATAAAAATCAGCTCTGAGTAGGGAATGAGCTTGAGACCGCTGGTCTAATTACAGAGCTGATTAAACACACTGGCAAAATCCATCTGCAAGGAGATTCAGGAAGACGCTGTCAAAGTAATTTAATGCATTAAACATTTAAGGCACTTCTCATATAATATTCAATAAACAGAAAGGTGAAATGTGTTTTCTTTTTATGCAGTCTTTTTGTTTATCGGTAGATTAACTCTACTTTTCAACGCAAACAAAACAAGAAAAAAAATAGACAACTCATTTGTGTGTGAATCATTACACATCAAAACCCAGCAAAGAACAAGACTGACTGCATAAAAGACATTATTACAATTCAAAGGCCTGACTGTGTAACACTTGCAAAACAACTGATGATGATAAATAGATTTTAATTTCTAAAAGCTGCACATACTATCATGAAAAAGTTTCAAAATGGTAATAGAAAAAAAAAGACCTTAAAGGAATTTTAACAATTCTGAAATACATCTCAGACTTAAAATTAAGACTAAGCAAATAACAGTAATAATAAAAATCTTTTAGAAGTGCTTTTATGTATTTAAATGCCACTTTTGAAAACCTAAACTGAAAGAGAAGGATAAATTTAAAGAGGGTTTTATTTGTGTTACCTATAAAAAACAGTACAATTCTAAGCTTCTTTACTTATATGAAGAGATAATATCCTTTAACAACTAAAGAACATATGGACAACAGCAGAGGAACTAACCATATCTTACAGGGTCTACACAATGAAAGAAATAACAGTGTAAAATTGAGAAAAGGTAAATTGTGGCTAATTAGCTATCTCAAATTATTTCCTAATATTGAATTCTAATAAGGCTGCAGAAACCTGGCAAATTCTTGATCTCTTACAGAGAAGTACTAAAAGATGTAGGGTGATGAACTGTATTTACAAGGCTGCATCTCTTCCAGTTGCAAACACAAAGTTTATGAGAATAACCAGGGAATTGAATTTATGAATATATAATACACAAGGGTTTGTGGAAAATGGTCTTGTTCCTTAAAACTCCATGAAGTGAGAAGTAATGAAAAATCACTATTGCCATATCAATATGGCATCGATAGTGCATTAGGACATGATCTGGATGCCTTCTACACACAGCACTGGAAAACCAAGCTCTACTAAAACTCACGTATGTTGATATGGATAACCAACAGATTATCTGGAAAAGTCATTTAATACATCAGTAACATACATCATATTGACATGTAGGTGACAGAAGGAAAATGATTATCAAGTAGAGTCCCTCTTCAACTTGGATAACTTGAGGTTGCATATTATCCACATACCTACTTTCAGGGAACAAAATTTCTTTCTCAAAATTTTTTGGGTTATTACATTTCACCTACAGGAAGTATGATATACCAGAGGGTAGCAAAATATTATAAGGTACAGTGCACAGCTGATTAAATCATTCCATAAAAAGTGAATGCATTCTTAAAAGCTGCCCAACTCTAATTTATTGTATACAGCCACTCCATCATGATTAGTGAGTGGTTTTAAAAGTTTGTTAGTAATTCAATGCAAAACTACTTTTTTTTTTTAATATTATTTTCCCTTCATTTTGTAGACAGAAAGATTTACTCCCTGGAACATTAAGAAAGCAAGAATTAAGTTTATTATAGGAAATGTTTATAATTGTTTCTAGAGTTCTTCACTGCGTTTGCCACTAATGTACAAACAGCTCTTCCTGATTTGAAAGATAATTCCTTCATTCTTCTAAACTTTAAGGTAGGTCTCTTCTTTCTAGAAAATATGGTATAAAATAATTTGTGTTCTTAGAAAATTATTCGCTAACTAAATGCTAACTAGAGCACTAAATCACAGTAACACGCACGAAAAAGTAACCAAACAAACAGTGAACCTGATATTTGTGTTTATGATGGAGGTCACACACTTGCGAATCTAAACTCGGCCAACCAGTCCTCCACAGCATGGGGAGCATTATTATATTGAAATATCTACCGAAGAGCTTTGTGGTTTGAATTTAATGTGACCCTGATGTCATGAAAGAGCTAATGCCATTTTGCATGTAAATCAAGGTGTTGATGGGGATGTCCTGAGAAATTTCCAGTGTGAATAACTGTATTCTTTCTCTTCTCATCTTTGACAGGTACTTAGTATTGCTTTGTGGCCTTGCTAGCTGCTAGAGTTAGCTACAAATCATTGACAACCTGAACATTAAGGGGAAACTACTTTGTACATGCAAATGTTATAATATTCATGAAAGAAATACCAAGATACTTTTTCAGTATAAAATGATTATTCGTGATCACAGATAAATTAAAACACTACAAATTACATTTTTGTAATAGCTTCCTAGTTAATTTCATGTTAGTATCTTCTTTTGGAAGACCTTCTTCACTTTTTGTGAAGAATTTTTCCTTTGAGAAAATCAAAGTAGAAGAAAAGTACTTTTTAGGAATGCAGATCTTTGAATTTTTAGCTTCAAAACTATTTAATTAAGAGGAGTGAATTTTTTCCCCCCAAAGAGAGGAAAAGATATTCTACAAACATGGCTGTCATATTCTGAGAGTGTCATTCAAGCCTGCTAGGTTAATTAGTGTTTAGAGGTCACTCAGTCATGTAAAATTCCAAACCAACTGAAGCATCAAATAAGTAATAGGACCACCATTATATGATTCTTCAGCATAGAGTGAAACAACAGCATAAGTGTAAGAAGGGAGCTAATACCTTTCAGCCTAGTGAATTAACTGTTTTACAGGGATTGCATCAACATTTAAGACCCTGAGTAAAATCTTATCTTTTCTTGATTTTATTGCATTGAATTTAACTAGCACATGCCACAGAAACTATAAGAAAATTTAAATGAATGCCACAGTTAAAAAGGAAAGATGAATTATAAACTTTCTGAAGTTATAATGCAAAACTTGTTTGAACTTGATATCCTCCTCTCCAAAACAAAATTTGATACTGTAATTTAGCATATTCAAAGATATTTAAATTTAGTTTTAATAAAAACCTAGAATAGTAAGATATAGGGATGCAACCAGTACCTAGACTAAATAAAAAGTAATTGGATATTTTAGAGCTAAAATGTCATTACAATTTGCAGACAACTTCAAAAGGGTATTGTTTTTCACCACTAAAATTAAGAGATTGAGGACAGATGTGCGTGAAACTGTATAAAGTCATTCCAGCTAGGCTTATCATACAACCAAATATTCCTAAGTGTGTGTGGTTTTCCACTCAACACTTACACATGGGCAGATTTTCTTATATTTGATCATTTGTCTGGTATTTTAGATGTGCAGATAAAACAGAAAGAACCTACTCTGTCCACTCCTACTACATGATCAGATCAATGCTTTGCCTTGGGCTTTGAGCATGAGCAGGATCAAAAAGTGAGTCACACAAAAAGGTGTGGGCTTGGAGCACAGCAGGCTGCCAGCCCGCAGTGAGCTCTGCCTCCACCAGCTGCATTAACTTCTTGAAGCTGCAGCACATTTGTCCAGATTGCCATCACTGAAAAAGCATTTTTCCATGAACCAAGTTACTAGAGTGAATGTTCAGTTGTTATTCAGTCCCAAAATAGCACATCCATCTGCTGAAACAAGTGTATAATTAAAAGATTTATTGTTACATAAGCTATATATTCCATACTGTTCCCTCATCAATTTTGGAAGGTGTTAAGCCAAATTCCCTTCTGGGGCTTCCCTTCTGTATAATTTAGATCAACTCATGATTCAGCCCATTATTTGGCTATTAACAAGCATAACATACTGAGGGGCTGTGTCTAAACTATCATGAAGAAACAATTCAGCTGCAAAAGGGCCCACTGATCATTATGTCCTGAACCATCCAATTCATCCTTGTACACCTCCAACCTAGGTTGCAAGTCACAGCTTCTGTCTTTGCATCTTCAAAAAGGATCTGAGGTTGAGGACAAGGCTAGTTCTTAAGGCTACAACACTCAGTCCAGATGCCAAACTCCCCTCTGTACTAGGATTCCTCCCCACTATTTTTTGTTTCCCAGTTCTTGAGCTCTTCCTCCATATTTTTTTTCTCTGTCAGAAATACCATAGTCCAAACCACAGTGATAGAACTGAGACTGTACAGTTTCAAACAGTTCTTGTTAGAACTTTTAAACTCATTTGATTGTTTATACTTAAATTTCAAGTTCGTTGTATGATTTTTTTTTTCACAATTCAACTAGAGGTCAGCACCCTGGTATCATTATGTCTCCTAGCACCAGTTCAAAACACAGATTCATAGAATGCTGCTTGCCCTCTTTCCAGTTCTTAATAGTGTGCTGAAGTAATCCCACAACTCCATGCTCTGCAGGCTTCAAATCAGATGTTAATGCAATATGAAACTACGAGAAACTGCTGAGAGAAGCCATCTCAGAGCCAAGAAACAAAATAACTCACAATAAGTGGATGCTTATACTTTTACTGAATTCTAGGCACATACAATGATGTTGTCTTGACATACAATCTTGTACTACTGCACAGCTAAAGTAAACATTAACCATAAGAAAAAAAGATTTTAAGATGGTAAAAGAAACTGTAATCCAAGATCTAGGAAAAGTTCAAGATATAAAGTTATCCATTACAGAATTCGGAAAAATAGCTGTATTGCACATGTTTTCATATTCTAGAAAGTACAGACTACAAAAAAGGGAGCTAATAGTATGTACTGCTTTGTAAAAGTATATATTTTTAACTATCAAATGCTCATTAAAATGACATTAGTTAATTAATGTCTGATTTAATTTGCAATTTTGAATACAGTGTACTTCAAGCAAGGAGCTGCTTCAGAAAGGTTCTAGTACCCATACTAAGACTTCGGTAACTGACTAGGCAACCAAGTTTGTTCTGATGACATGAAGCTATTAACTTGGGCTTTCATTGGATTACAGGGTTGAGGTTTAATAGACAGTAGGACAGCTATAGTAACTCTACAAGAGCATATACAACACAACACTTATTGAGGCCCTATTCTATTTTTCTAAGCCATCTCAGAACTCTGGTTTGCTTCTCTTTGAAACACAAAAGAACTTATAAACTAAAAAAAAAGAACCCTTTATGCAGATTAAAATGAATAATAATGAAATATATTGTAATGCTTGTATCTTTGCCAACAACAGACTATAACAATGCATTCATTAGTTTTCCCTGTTATCACTGATCACTAGAACAACCTGTATTCAAAATGGTTTTTTGTAGTTTTCATATTTCATGCTTATGTTGGCAATAGGATAAAAGTTACTATGTTTGAATTAAAATTGATTTTAGAGAATAAGAGTTATGATAGTATTTAATAAAATTTATGGTTGCTTACGTTCCAGGAATAGCTGCACATTTAGAAGAGGAGCTATGAATGCAACATAGAAGACTATATGGACTGAAACCTGCTAAACAGTGGAATAGTTCACATACTAGTTCTTCAAGACTCTGTATTTTCAGATGGTTTTCAATAATGGCAATCACTGAAGTACCTAACAAAGAAAAATTCTAAAAATCAGAAGAGAAGTTTATCATTCTTCCTTCCTATCAAAACAAATCTGACATCTATAAGGCACTCCACTACACTTTACAAGCTAAGGTAAGCTTTGTCTTGCATCTAAATTTTGCAAGGGCAAAAGTAGAAATTTATCAAGTATGTTTCTTCACCCTAGGTAAGACAAGTGCTCCTATGACATTTGACAAAATTAACATTTATTTATATTGCTCATAGGACTATACATTATTAATCAGCTTTTCACAGCCAAAATCCTGTGCCTTACATAAGAGTGATGCATAACACTTTTCCCTAGAGAAGCCACTGTTCTCAATAAACAAAGAATCCAGGGAAGTCTGCAGCTTTTCATAAATACACTACTATAAAATATATGTAAATATATTTTGATACTTTGAGGTATAGTCACCAGATTAGGGTGGTTTTATTGACACAATTAAATTTATTTGAAAAAAATTCTGTAGGTTGTCAACTTAGTAATTTTTTCTTTATTATTTAACCAAGAAATGATTAGCAACTTCTTGGTACTAATTCCTTGATTGACACAATGGCTGATGTAATAATTTCATGTACCACCCACTTACTAGCAAATCAAAGGATATCAACTAATATGTTAGCATAGAATAACTTCAGGGGGGAGAGAAGAGGAGAAACAATAAATGTTGTCTTAACTACATTTTCCCCAAAATAAATTGATGCAACAGTAGATGCTATGGATTTTAATTCTACAGATTTTATTTGTTTAATTCAACTCCCTCATTCTGAAATGAGGACATGCAACTATTTTTCTTCTTCTACTGACACACAGTGGGTATTATGCCAAATTCTCTTGGGAACTGAGGCATGCATTACACATACATTTCCTAGGATTGGAACAGATAGCTAGCTCTTAACCACTGCAAAAAATGTATCTCCTTCCAAATGAAAATACACTCTTCTCACTAATAACACTTTTTACCTTCACCTGTACTTTTCCAGTGGAACCATGTTTTCAAAAGGGTCAAAACACAGTTCCTGTATCTAATTCAAAAGCTTTTATGTAAGTATGTATGCTCTAAATCCAAAACTATCCAGATAATCCATTACACATTCCTGCTCAAGAACCTGTAGTTGACTTAGAGAGTAACTATGGACTGCAGGACTAATCCTGTATAGGATCCAGATACATCTACAGTGAATGCCTTAAAGACTTAAGTAAAACTAATCTAAAATGTTACAACATTTGTGTTTCTTAGCTTCAAACACTCTGGAGTCTCCTCAGTCTCTGCAGCATTTCTACTTTGTATGAGCAATTAATCAAAATGCATCAGGTGATTATATCAAAATACATAGGCTATCACTCCTTTCACATATGAGATCATAGAATGGTCTGGGTTGGAAGGAACCTTAAAGATCATCTAGTTCCAAACCCGTGGCCATGGGCAGGGACACCTTCCACTAGATCAGGTTGCTCAAAGCCCATCCAACCTGGCCTTAAACAATTCCAGGGAGAGGGCATCAACAACTGCTCTGGGCAACCTGTTCCAGTGTCCCACCATCATCACAGTAAAGAATTTCTTCCTTATATCTAATCTAAATCTACCCTCTTTCAGTTTAAAACCATTACCCCTCATCCTATCACTACTCTCCCTAATAACAAGTCCCTCTCCACCTTTCCTGTAGCCCCCTTTAAGTACTGGAAGGCCGCTATAAGGTCTCCCCAGAGCCTTCTCTTCTCCAGGCTGAACAACCCCAACTGTCTCAGCCTGTCCTCATAAGGGAGGTGCTCCAATCCCCTGATCATCTTCATGGCCTCCTCTGGACTCGTTCAAGCACATCTATGTTCTTATACCGGGAGTCTCAAGCTGGACATAGGACTCCATGTGGGGTCTCACAAGAACAGAGTAGAGGGGGAGAATCACCTCCTTCACTCTGCTGGCCACACTTCTCTTGATGCAGCTGAGGATACAGTTGGCTTTCTGGGCTGTGAGCGCACATCACTGGCTCATAGTCAGTTTTCCACCTACTAATAACCCCAAGTCCACAGGGCTGCTCTCAATCCGCTCATCGCCCAGCCTGAATCTGTGCTTGGGATTGCCTCGACCCATGTACAGGACTTTGCACTTGGCCTTGTTGAACTTCATGAGGTTTGCACAGGCCCATCTCTCAAGCCTGGACAGAAGCAGTTAAGAAAACTCCGTCATTTTTCTGGAACACGGATATTAATTATACTAGAGGCATTTTTCTAACACTCCACCACAGTGATGCTAGGGCAGGGTGGGCTTGGGGTATCTGTAGTTAAGTAAATCTCTGACTGAATGAGTATATTTAGTTTTTAGGATTTTTCTACAGTTAAGATTATCACTTTACAGACAGCATTTGAAGCACCTGGAAGGACAAAGGAAAGACAGTGCATTTGAAGCACCTGGAAGGACAAAGGAAAGACAGAGCACAGAGCAGGGCTAAACAGTGTGAAAACCAGAGAGAAATATTTCTGGACAGATATTAAATTGCACTCTAGACTTGGATTAATGGGGAAATAATAGTAAAGCCTCTGAGAAAATATTAAGTAATCAACACAAGGAGTTTGTCAAGGGAAAAAAAAATTGTTAGGAAAAGGAGGGAGAGAGCACACCAGGAATCATCCACAGTCCTTCTGACACATCTTTCTTTCTGTCCTACAGCTCTGCCTTTGCACCATCAATTCCACATTAAATTTAAGTATCCTACTTACTTTATATAGCCCCTGTTACCATAGTATCTAACCACCAGTTACGTGAAACAGCAGGTTCCACAAGGTAAGAAAATGCCTTAACATATATTTGGGAGGGGGTAAGACACAGAGAGGGGTTAAGTGTCTTGCCCAAGGTCACTTATAAAGCCCACAGCAAAAGAAGAAAAGAAATGTATCACACAAATTTCACACTATTGTATTAAGTGTTGGACCATCTCTCCATTTTAAATGTAAATGGACGATCAGTGAACAAATACTAAGGATACTAAGCTTTTGACCAATCTGTCTGTTAGAGTTGTCCCTTCAATTAAAATAAAATCAAAACCTTAAGAATTCTGACCCCAGGTATCAGAATATGTTGGAAAAAAAATCAATGTTAAAAGGAGAAACTGTATTTCTTGCAGAAGAACTCAAGTAAAATCCAATTACAAGGGAAAGTAGTGCTGTTTGAGAAATACAATGCATTGTCATCACCTGTCAGCAATATTCCATTTTGAAAGAAACATCTTCTTGATAGTAGTTGATTTTTCACTTTTCAGAAGACTTGGGATTTTTACAGAAGACTGAAGTAGACCAGTGACAATTTAAGGTGGAAGGTCTACATACAAACATCTGCTCAGAAGAAATTTTAGGCTGGCTTTCCTTGCATACAGGCTATCAAGATGCCATCAGTCAAGGAAAGGGGAGAGTCTCTTTTCTGAACTTATACAAAAGTTAACCAGAGATTATATAGCAAAATATTTATATAATTTCTTCCTTGACAAAATCTACATATTCTCCAAATGGAACACTGAGATGTTGGTTGAAGTTCAACCATTTAATAGGTGAGTGTATGGAAGCAATTAACTAGAAAAAATATATCCAAAGCCCCATACTAACAATACATTCATTTAGTAGTTCACCAAAAAATGAAAAAAATGGTATTTGGCAGATCTCTCCCTTGAGCAAGGATGTAGCTTGGGTCACAAAGGGAAGACTTCTGCCTCACACCTTGCAAACGGAGGAACAGTGAAAGGAGGATGCATCTCCTGCCAGCTCAGCACAGATATCTTTCAGTGGGTTTGTGAAAAATGTCAGGAAGGACTGAATTATTTTTCTGTCTGTACTTCCTGCAAGACCCTCTAACTAGCAAAGCACTTCAGCTTTCTGCACTTCTATTTCTTTCAAACTGTTCAACTGACTGTCTTGTCTATTTAGATATAGGCTTTTTAGAGCAGAGATTGTTCCTTATTATTACATTTTTTCGGAAGTTTCTATCTGGCAACAGTGTCAGCTGGGGCTTTTGAGAAGAAACATAGTATCAATGCAGAAGTTAACACAGCAATGAGTTATTTAAATATGCCAGTGACTTGCCTTCAGAATACATGTTTATCACCCAATGAACTACCACACTGAATCAATACAGTATGACCAGCAATACGAACCATGAGGTTTCTCTGCTTGTACCTGATGCATGGCAGCATTCATTTCTTGACATGCACTGATCAGATTTTTTTTTTTCTCCTTAGGTAAAAGTTTCGCCCAGCACTTACAAAGTCTATTCATACAAGTGAAACTTTGATAAACAGATCTGGATCTCTTCTAACTAGGCAAAGGCAATTAAAAAAGCTACAGGAGTAGATGCTGACACAGACAGAAACACAAAATAATTTGTTTGCTCTAGTCAATAGGCAGATGTTGCCATTGGAGTCAACTGCTATGTCCCAACACCTTGAAATGGTGTGAATGAGAAGCAAATTGAAATAAATATAGAAATGGCCAAACCATCCATCATTAAAGTTAGCAAAGCAAGGATCCTGTGACAGGAATAGGAATATCAATAGCATTGGCAAGGCTTGAATAAAACTTCATGTGTTTGGGTATAGATGTCCCAATGACAGTAGACGTGGTAAAAGTATCTGAACAAACAAAACTCCTCTTGGCTCCCAGCTGATACTTTTTAAGTGCTTCCCTAATGCAAAAAATATTGCTATCACATTCCTGACCCTCATGAATTCTCATGACAGAGAACAGACAGATATAAGATTAATCAAGTTTACAAGGTAAGCTGGGAAAACTGATGATGGAAATCACACTTACATTACAACAAATATAAAGAGCATGCATATAAAATATCCACAGAAAGTGCTATCGTAAAGGTTAAGAATTTAGCAAGCCAATAAAACATTAATCCTTGTCAAACTTAAATATCTTCTATTTTTAAGCATTAATTTGGCTGCAAATGGCTGTCATCCCTAATCCAAGAACTGTGCTTGTAACAGATGTTGCTTTAATAAAGTGATCTGTGCCAGAGATGCTTATTAAACTGCACACAACAGCACAGGATTTACTGCTCCAATGCTCATCCTCTTTGATTTCAGCTTCTGCTCCTCTCAATGGAAACTTTCTATTAGGCTGGCAAAAGCAGATTTCAAAACACAGTGCAACAGGCTTTGGCAAACCACCGAGGGAGTAGTTTAAAGGATAACGTAGTGCAAGGCATGGACATCATAACAGGCAGGATCCCCAAGGCAGTTCAAATATACTGCTTTTAACATATCTACTTCGTGCCAGTCGTTTAGCTATCATGTCAATTACCAAGGACTACCAGACCTATTTTGGAGCACTACTTATAAATACATTCAAATTAACTGAAAGTAATCAATAATTCCAGTGACATAGTGGATGAGAGGACATGTTTATTCCTTCCTTCAACCACCAGCTGTGATTGCTATTTCACACCTAGCAGCAGGAGTGGAAGACCGTGTTTCACAGCCACAACAGACCTAAGGACACAGCAGGATTAAGTAGACTGTACACAAGGAAAACCCAGTATCTGTTCCTGGACAACTCAGCCTCTGTTCTGGTCCTCTGAAAAGGCTTTATTTTTAACAGAATTTTGAAGTGACATAAAATATTACCTTTAAAAAAGAGTAGAGCACTTATTGTTAGATCATGAGACAATTCACAGATTCAACTCCTGATCATGCTGCTATCTCCTAACATGACCCTGCAAATTCTTATATTGGTTGATTACACTTTGAATATTCTCCCTTTATTGTTGAGGGGGTTTCAATATTCTATGCAGGTATAAGTTCTGAAATGGAAGCTCATTCTAGCGCTTTTTGGTTAAGTGTTGTAAAACACTATTCTCAGAAATCTGCACAACTGAGAACTCCCAAAAAATTTATAAACAAGCATTAGAAAATACATTGCACATATATCTGCTTGCCATCTAAAGTAGTTTCCATTTTGATCTGATATGCAGAAATGATAACAATACCGACGGAACAACACATAACTACCAACATTCAAAAAAAATGAACATACTTCCCACTGAGGTACCTTTTAATAGTTGAAGATGGACTCATGTATTACCAAAAAAATTGGGATTTTCCAATTTAGATTTGATCTCCTTTAATCACTATCACTGATTAAAGGATCAGGAAAGCTGAGGTGGGGGGATTCTTTTTTTCTTTTAGTATATAATATGCACAGATACACCAAAACAGATAAGGCAAGTCTATATAATTTTTAAGTTAATAAAGAAGCTAGAATTATTTTTTTTTTTTGAATTCCTGCATACTGTCTTTGCCTTTCAACCATTGTTGCTGTCCTGTTCACAAAATTAACATACAAATTAAGATTTCTTTTCTCTTAAAAATAGGTCTAGGTAAACAAACAGGACATTTTGGTAACTGAAGTGGCTCTGCTGTGTGTTAACAATACAAACATCATTGCTTCAAACAGCTGGTGGGTAATATCAAAAAAAAGGAATCAGCTAAATCCCAGCTGAGTGACAGGAGTTAAGGCTTTTGTTCAGAGACATTTTGCTGGTTCTTTCAGACAGATAAGCATTGAAATAAGTGCTCTGTGTTTGGTTAAGTGTTTTTGTTACTTAACCTTACTAAAGGAAACACCTGCAAGATCAGCCATTTCTATACTCTGTTTTATTCAAATTGTAGAAGTTATGGAGTAACTTCTTACATTGTACAGAGGGTTCAGCAGTCATAGGAGGTTATTCCTCAATAACAACTGCTAAATCGCACTGTAAAATAGACTAATATTAAAATATAATCTTTCCTTTTAATACTTGGTAAGAGTTATCATGGGTGGCCAATGGAAGAAAAAGTTCCACAGGTCCACAGTTGCTCATAGGACATTTGATGGATTTACAGGATAACCTATTGAAAAGTGAGCCACCCTAGGAAGTTTGAAAAACCCTAACCTAAATTAATTTCAGTTTCCAACAGCAAACTTCACCATCTGCATGAACTGTATTCCCTTTTATAGCATCAATAACAGTTTGCAATTCCAATTAAGCATTGTCTTCCACATCTTAAACCAATGCTCCAACCATCATGCTGTAAGAAAAATACAAGCAGTCTCTCTCTTGCCAGAGAAAACTTTTCCCAAAGCAAATATATGTACACAAACACTTATGCATCATACAAAAAGTTCTGACCAGCTCTAAATCACATATCAACACCACGTCATTTTTTTTATGCCTCTAATTTCTACACTTAGGTTAAAGAAATCTCACAAGAATGTCAAGAGAAGCGTGTTTCTTACACTAGGAAGAATACATTTCTTGAAAAGTTCTCCAACTGATTTATCATTTGTATGAACCAACATTTGCATTTTCTTTGGTTAGTCCCAGTACCACATGTTTTGTTTTTGTAGGGTTTGTTTGTTTATTTTCAAATCTGAACACTTTTAAAAACTTATAAACACAGTAAAACCAAGGTGTAAATAATTAACGAATAGGAAAAATTACTGGAATTTCAGCTTAGTTAAAATGGAAATACACTTAACGTTTTTTTATTTGCTAATTATTTCCAGCTAATCATCTTATAACCTGTTTTTCACATTTAGTTCTATGGATAGGCAAAAAAAAAAAAACCACCACAACTAAAAAATATAGAAAAAATACCACTTTTTTCAGTTTAGTCATGGTCACTGACACACACTGGTGTGACAGTTCAGCTTGTCAGTCCGAAAAATAATTTTTGGTATAAACCTGCACAGGGTACAGTTACATCTGTATAGAGAATACATCATCTTACCTGGTTTTATAGTTAGCATATCAATTACCTCAGAGGTAAACTGCTTTTTGTAGATAGACTGACCTGTATTCTAAGCTATAGATATAAGTGGAGAATCCAAAGTTTAAACAGATCTTTTTCCCCTTCCAGTGGGCTATTCAGCACAATACACACATGGCAAATACCTATTTCATAGGTAGGGGGTTTTTCTTAAGTACTGCTGGGTTAGCATTTCAGACTAATTTCAACCACAATCAATTTCAGCATGCAATGTTTTTTTTTTTCACTTTTTCAAAGCAACTATAGTGTTTGCACACATTTTTAACTGAGAAAGACTTAACATCATCACCAGCACCTCTTGTCACAAAACTTGGGCAGGCAATCACATAGTTTCCTGTTCTTTCCCAGTTAGATCAAAGGTGTTTACATTTGAACAGACGTTTCAGTAAGAGAATATGTAAACTCCGAAAGATTTTCTTAATCTGGATATTACTAGGAGGAATGAAACAACAGTCAAGGCTTCATGTTTTCAAACGCTGGCTGTTGTAATGAGACTAATGATTTCTGCAATTTTTAATGGCAGTTTGACTTCACATTTGAAAACAGAATTGAGACTACTAGATTTATTCTACATGAACTTCAGAACTATCAGGACAGAGGACATATGCTGAGTTGGTGACTCAGGAAAAAAGTGAAAAGCAGGATGTGAAGAACTGCCACTGTGAGTTTCCTACATTATGTAGTCTGACTATCCAATCTTACAATTTAATCTACTTTTATTTCCTAAATCTACTACATATCCTGGAAATGGCAAAAATGGGATTAGGTGACATTTTTACCAGTTGTGAAGTCTAAGCTATCTATTCAGACAGCATTCTGGAAGAGCTCTGAAATCTGGATGCTTACATACAAACCGAAATTAATAATTTCTGCAATACTGCATCTTTAAAACCCAACAAAAAACATAAACTGCTTAAACAGCCAAGTTTACAGAAATACCCAAATTTCACTCAACTTCCTATAGAATCTTGGAGACAACTGAAGAACTGGAATATTCTACCTCACAATTAGTTAGAATGCTTGCAATCAATACTGAAAATCAGTCTCACCTGACATTTAAATTGAATTTCTGTGAACACAACCCACAATTCACAGTGAAAATTTAAGCTATTAAAAAGTTTATGCAAAAGATTAATTTAGAATATTATCTTTATAGTAAAAAAATCTGAATTTTAGAGAGCTGTCATTTTTAAGCTTAACCAAGTTTAAAGCATTTAACGGATTATACAGAATTCACAGCAATTTCAGTTATAATTTCCCTTCAATATTGCCACAAGAGAGAAAAGAGGAAGCAAGGATATGAATTGGCAGGCAGGAAATAAATTAACTCTCAAACCCAAAAATTTCTCCCTTATAAATACTACCTACTTCCTAGGAATATAGTAACTTGATGCAACAGCTCAGGTTGTTTGCCTCAGAATTCACAAAATGAAATCCTTTATTTTACTCATCCATTTGAAGGCTTGCTACTGTCTTGTCAACCCAGTACTGAATTGGAGGAAAGTAAAATCTAAAAATGTTAAAATCTTTGAATCTCCACCACCAAAAGTGCATGATTATATCGGTTCTCAAAACTGCGAAAGCTCAGCAGTATCCTTTGTTTTGCTAGTCCCTTCTCTGTAAATTGAGCACTTTAAATGTGACAAGTATGTAAAATCATGTCTGTTGTTTTTTTTTTTTTCCTTGGAGTTTTGCCTTGGTTTTAACTTAAAAATTCCCTAAACAACATTTACCTTGAGAAACTAATAAAAAAAATATAAATGTACTGAAACAGTTAAATTACTGCATTGTCACCTATAACAAAAAGATATTTAAGGTCATCTTAAAACATCTTAACACCTGTGACACGGAATTGAATGAAAAGCAGGATACATGTAAAACAACTGGCATACTCTTTTTCTAGACTTCACAAAATGTTTCATACATAACACATCATAAGTGAGATTTAAGAACAGATCATATAGTTTTGTCTTTTATTTTAAAAAATGTTTTCAATACTGCCTTTGTTTCTAAAGCTGAAAATATCAAAACTTCCTGGATCATACGAACATTCAAAGCTAAAAGGAACTGTCCACGCAAATCAATTAAGTAGCTATGCAAATCCTATCCCAGTTCATATCTGCATATGGTTTCAAATTCTGTTTCTCTAGGTTACAGGGATGATACTCTTCTCATCCTCTCTAATGGAAGAACATACAAGTGTTATCAGACCTCTTAGGCTGAGAGTTTCTCCACTCCTAAATAAAAATGAATACATATGTAATTGTTCACACTATTTTTCCTGTTGCTTTATATGATTTATGGTTATTGGATTATAGAAAGTCAAAAAATTTCAAAACCTTTGTGAGGTGGGAGCATGGTACTGCTTATTTGTCCACAGAAATACAAGACTTAAAATAAAAATCAGTATGTACCTAATTCTTGGCAGCCAAACTAAAAATTCTTTTGTATTTTTAAATTACAAGTGGTGAAGGCAAAAAGAAAAAAAGAGCACACTGTATTTTAACTCCATTTGCAGGTCAACATCTGTGATGTTCAAATCAAACAGATACCAGCATTTGAATTTCTAATCACTCTAGGATGGAGAAATATAAACAAAGGAACAACTATTTTTGCTTCTGCTGATATTATTTTACATGGCAAATACAGCTCATTATTTTCCCTCAAACTTAAAATTGTTTTCCTCAAACTGAAAAAGTTAAAATAACAAAAATATGTATGGGCCAACAAAGAGGTTTCCAGTTTACATAGTAAACTAGCAATTAAATACTGATATGCAATATCAATAGATATTAACACAAAGAAAACTTCCAAAATCAGTCACCATCTCATAAAGCACAAGACTGACCACAAAGAGCCTGAACATGTGAAAAAGATGGCAAACCAATCCCATGGTACTCTGTCAGCAGAATTACAATGCTGTGACACATTTTCCTTCGCTAAAAATACTATTGATTGAATTGTTCAATAAATAGTAGGAACACTCTGGGGGAAAGTGTCATTTACTAACACCCAAAAGGTCAGATTAACTGCATCCAGCTCTGTCAAGCCTGCAGATTTCCAATTTTCAAGCATAATCAAATCACAAGACCCAAAAAATTGCATGCTATCATTTAATTCTGTTTAGTTCTATCTGTGGAAAAGGTTTCTCCATCAAACTGACATTTCCAAAACAAATAAAAGCCCTTACATTTCCTTCTGTCCACAGTTAAAATAACTTTTCTCAGGTGAGAGATCTTCATCATGTTTTATCCAAATACACGTATAGGCATCTTCTAGCAGAAATATTATACCTCAGCAAAGGATCCTAAACTTCTTTTTTCTTAGAGGCTACCACAGTATATCTGAAATAAACTACTATATGTCAAGGAAAATAAGAACAGTATTATGATGACTAACTCAATGTCACCTGTTGTTTAGAAGTCTCCATTCTCACTCAAAAATTAGATAATCTGATGAATTAGTTTAAAATAGTACACGTTTAGCCATTCAGTGAGAAGTACACTGGTTTAGCCATGAAGTCATGGCTAACTGGGGAGGTGCCACTGGACTGGAGGGTGGCAAATGTAACACCCATCTAACAAGAAAGGCAGAAAGGAGGATCTGGGAAAATATAGACCTCAGTCAGACGTCAGTCTGACCTCAGTGCCAGGGAAGGTCATGGAGCAGATCAGCTTGAGTGCCATTGAAAGTCATATAATGGACAACCAGGGGATCAGGCCTAGTCAGCATGGGTTTATGAAAGGCAGGTCCTGCCTGACAAACCTGATCTCCTTCTACGACAAGATGACCTGACTATTGGACGAGGGAAAGGCTGTGGATATTATCTACCTGGATTTTCGAAAAGCATTCAACACAGTTCCCCATAGGATTCTCATAGAAAAACTGGCTGCCCATGGCCTGGATGAGCATATGGTCTGCTGGATCAAGCACTGGCTGGATGGACAATCCCAGAGAGTGGTGGTCAATGGAGCTAAATCCAGCTGGTGGCCAGTCACGAGTGGTGTGCCTCAGGGCTCGGTGTTGGGACCATTTCTGTTCAACATCTTTATTGATGATCTTGATAAGGACATAGAGTGTATCATCAGTAAATCCACAGATGACACCAAGTTAAGCAGGCGTGTCGATCTGCATGAGGATAGGGAGGCTCTACAGAGAGACTTGGATAGATTGGATCGGTGGGCCAACGTTAACGGGATGAGCTTCAACAAGGCCAAGTGCCAGGTCCTGCACTTGGGCCACAGCAACCCCATGCATCGCTACAGGCTTGGGGAGGTGTGGCTGGAGAGCTGTGTGGAACAGAAGGATCTGGGGGTTCTAATTAACAAGCAACTGAACATGAGCCAGCAGTGTGCCCAGGTGGCCAAGAAAGCCAACAGCATCCTGGCTTGTATTAGAAATAGTGTGACCAGCAGAAGTAGGGAGGTGATAGTCCCCCTGTACTCTGCACTGGTGAGGCCACACCTGGAGTATTGTGTCCAGTTTTGGGCACCTCAATACGAGAGAGATATCGAGGTGCTGGAGCGAGTGCAGAGGAGGGCAACGAAGCTGGTGAAGGGCCTGGAGAATAAATCCTGTGAGGAGCGATTGAAGGAGCTGGGGCTGTTTAGTTTGAGGAAGAGAAGGCTGAGGGGAGACCTCATCACTCTCTACAGCTACCTGAAAGGACATCGTAGAGAGGTTGGTGCTGGTCTCTTCTCACAGGTGGTTAGTGACAGAACAAGGGGAGCTTTAAACTCCAACAGGGGAGGTTTAGACTGGACATTAGGAAAAAAAATTTTCACAGAAAGAGTGGTCAGACAGTGGAATAGGCTGCCCAGGGAGGCGGTGGAGTCACCATCCCTGGATGTGTTTAAGGGTCGTCTGGATGAGATGTTGGGGGATATGGTGTAGGGGAGAACTTTGTAGAGTAGGGCTGATGGTTGGACTTGATGATCCCAAGGGTCTTTTCCAACCTGAATGATTCTGTGACTCTGTGATCTTACAAAGCTGTATCTAGTTTATGGTGGTATGAGGGTTAAAAAAAAAAAAAGAGATTTATTTCAAGGGTCAAATAAGTTTCCAGTTTAAGAACTAAGTCCCAAGATAATTAATTCTCAATAGGAATTCATAAACTCTCAATTCAACCTCAGTTCAATCACCTGTACTCTCACCTCTCCTCAAACTGGAAACAAGTCATTCATTTGGAAAACCTATTAGTTCCCTATTAAGAAAAAAATGACCTTCCAGTCAAAATTACTGTCTTCTTACTCAGTAGAATTTTTTGTTCACTTGAATTTACAAGAGAGAATTTCCACACTTAACGCTTTGCTGACACTTTAATTAATATTAGTATACTACAATAACTTTATATTTGCTTCACACAATTCACATACCTCGTTACTTAGGTTTAACTAGCAGGTAAAATCAGAGGTATATTAAATAAGTAAAGGGCCATGCCATTAATCAGGTTAGGTTAGTGGTCGGTTTCATATCTCCCCCAGTCATTATTTTATGCCTGACAACATCAAAGCCTTCAGGAGAAATTTTAAAAACAACAGAGGAATACCTAACCTTTAAAAATACTTCCTTTTTACCTCAGGCAGCTGGCAGTTGTTTTCTATGGCTGTTTTTTGTTTCCACATACCTTACATTTCTGCTAATCTTTTTTTCAGGTGATGTGGTCAGAACTATTCATAGTATACTGAGAGTACACCACCAATATGTATAGTATCCAGTCTGGCACAATTTAACTAAGCTTTGGGACAAGTTCTCACTTATACACATAAAAGTTTTTTTTGAAAGCTTCTTGGTGGAATTGCTGTATTCTAAACTTGCTTCATGCCTTCTACATTGAAATTGGTGCAGAAGAGGTTACATTAGTCAAAACAGGTTTACTCATTCCACAGGCTCTAATCTTCATGTGATTAGAGACAGGAGTTCAAAATGCAGCCCAGTTTCTGAGAACTTTTACACACAAAAGTTGTCTTATCAAGGGTGGTTCTAAACTGTATGCGTCACTATTAGTTTTACTTTTTTGACATTTTTGTATGCCTCATAAGGGATATTATCTAAAATTCCCAGCTCTTACTAAGAGGACATTACCCTGATTGACTCTAATATTAATATCAAGTGTAATGAAATGCTGCCCTGCAGCTAGATAATAATTCATTACCATGTTATATAATACTAAGATGCTTGTTAGTATGCAGCTTGACAAAGATATTTGGCTTATCTGGCTCTCCACAAGGAACACCACTCTTCCTTTAAATTAATGATGAAGATAGAAGTGGAAGAGTGAATTATCTAAGGAAGCCTGCTTTAGTATCAGAGTTTTTGATACATCTTGTCTTACCAGTATGTTCAACAGTGTCCAGCATAGTCCCAAAGCATTCTCTCATTACAGGCCTTTTCAGCAATTACAATTTTCTTCTCCTGTCCGAAATCTTCAGAAAGAATAGCAATATTAGCACTGTGTAAGCTTCCCCAAGTTAACTGTTATATCTGATGATTTGCATGTGTATACCAGTGTGTCAAAACTGGAACACTCCTCCCTTAGAAATAACATAGCCATAATGCTGGATTAAATAAAATCACTTTTTTATATCTGTGCTGGTTTTGGCTGGGGTAGAGTTAATTTTCTTCCTAGTAATTAGTATGGGGCAATGTTTTGTATTTGTGCTGAAAACAGTGTTGATAACACAGGTACATTTTCGTTTCATCTGAGCAGAGCTTACACAGAGTTGAGGCCTTTCCTGTCTCTCATCCCACTCAACCAGCGAGGAGGCTGGGGGTGCACAAGAAGCTGGGAGGAGACACAGCCAGGACAGCTGACCCCAACTGAGCACAGGGATATCCCAGACCATGTGGCATCATGCTCAGCAGATAAAGCTGGGGGAAGAAGAAGGAAGAGGGGAACATGCAGAGTGATGGCATCTGTCTTCCCAAATAACTATTATGCATGATGGAGCCCAGCTTTCCTGGAGATGGTTGAACCTCTGCCTGCTGGTGGGAAGTGGTGAATGAATTCTTTGTTTTGCTTTGCTTGTGTGAGCAGCTTTTGCTTTCCCTATTAAACTGTCTTTATGTCAACCCACAAATTTTCTAACTTTTACCCTTCTGATTCTTTCCCCCATCCCACCAGGGGGGAGTGAGCGAGCAGCTGGGTGGTGCTTAGTTGCCAGCAGGGATTATAATTGTCATATCATCATGGTTTAAGACAAACATTTGCAAAGTGAGTAACATTCTGAAAAAGTAGTTAACTTTCAGAGAGAACGTATGTGCATTTCAGAGAAATGAGTTTCCCAAACTTACACGTGCTCTAATGTTCTGTTGAAATATGCACGACAACCTCTTTGCATTGTGCCAGTGACCAAGGACTAAGGAGTTAGGGACCAAATTGTAGCACTCATTCAGTAACAAGTAGCAATACCAAATTGAGCTTCTTCTAAACCACAGAAATACTGCTAATGAAGGATGAATTCTGCTTCCAATTACCATTTATGCTGTGACTTTTTAATGCAATATTTAGTGCACTACTCTATGGACTAATATAGGATCTCTAGAATGCTCCTGGTGAGATGATGTTAGAGGACATCCTCACATTAACCAGTAATGAAGGACATTTTCAGATCATATAGAAGCAATTGATTTATTTTGAGGTATCTGCAAAGTGCTGGTGCTTTAAGTCATCAAAACAAAACAAATAATTGACAGTACTTCATAATATATGCCAAAAAATGATGATATCATAGCAATAGGGAATTGCTTCTTTTGTAAGCAATCTGAAAATGAAAACAGAGTGGTTTTGTGCTGTTAGGAACACTTGCACCAGTTGCAAGCCAGCAATTCCTAGCGTTGAGTCCCAGGAGTTAGATATTTTCAACTATTAGGGCTAGACACTTACTGGTTTAAATACAAGACTAGAAAATGTAAAATACAGAGTTGACAACACTTTTGGCCAGTCCTCAAAAACTGTTTTGCATCAGTTTTGAAAAGGAAAAGGGAATCTCTTTAAACCCTCCCTTCCTTGAATATCCTCATTCTCAGTAGTAACCTCAGCTGCCAACTAATCACAAAATCATCCCACTGTAAAGAGCAGTAGGAAATGATCATACATATATATTCAGATAGTCTGTGGGCAAGAAGTAAACTGGATTAGTTCTAACTTGAACATACTTTTTGCTGGTTTCTTCTATATTTTTATTCCTGGACAGGTTTTACACAGAATTAATCTTTCACCCCACAAAAACATGAAGCCCTACAACAGTAACAATTTATGTTGCTAACTGCTGGTGGCTTTCAAATTTTAAGTGGTGGGCTTTCTTCTGTTTTTCTGAGGGACACCTCATAAGATCTGATCAGGTTGTTAATACTTTAAACCATATGGTATGAATTCTCTGTCAGCCTACCAGTAACTTTACTTTCTCCACTAATAAAAACCTAACACTACTAATAAAAGCAAAATTTGAGACATCTGTCAAAATATCCCCCTCAGTTGGAGGCTATCAAATGTTCTTCTTGTCTTGGGCTTCATCTAAGTTTTGCACATTACTCAACTTATGCTAATACATTCAGAGTTCAGGTGCATAGTTATAAGGGACAATTTTACTCATCCCTTACAAGAACCCTTATTTGTGTACATATAAATCAAGCTCTCTGATGACAAATGACTACGCATACATGTGATCACCCCTCAAGTTTATCAACAACATAAATACTGACTGAGAGATGTCACAGATCATATTCCTATTCCCAAATTCACCAGAAAACTCGGAACGATTTTGTTTCCTAGAAACATAGGGCTAAAACATGCTGTGGATGTCCTGCCACAGGCAGAAGTCACCATTGAAGATAAGAACTCTGCAGTACAAGAATATGAGTAGAGCATCATAATGTTAACATTAAAGTAAGAAAAAGGTAAGAGAAATTTTGCTGCAATTTCTGTTATTAACATGACAGGCATTAAAAATAAAACACAGTTCATATGTAGGACAAAAAAGGCCAAAGGAGAGGAAAAATTTTAAAAATAAAAAAGGAGAGACATTCTTGATTTGAATTATGCCATAAACTAAGGCTTTCCAAAATAGTGCTACTTTGCTTTTCTCTTTTTTCTTTAATTGAAAATTCATAAAAGAAAATTCACTCCCTTTCCAAGACACTTTTTTCCTTCTCCAAGTTTATACGCAAACACACAGTGAATATAAACACATATATTCACATATAATCACATAACCAGGACACCTAGCAATTGAGAAAAAAAAAATCATGAAACTATTCTGTACAGATGAGTGTGTATCTTTGGGCAATGCAAAAGCATGATGTGATTAAATTCTCCCTGTGATGCTGACCTATTGGAAACAATATTACTTTCAGCAGAAAAATTACACTCTTTCAGAGAATGGAATTAATTTTCTTTGTCAGGATTAATTATAGAGGTTTTCTTCCCTTGTCTTCAAATTTATATTACAGTCTTGCAAAGATTACATAGGTAAGTCAATAGCACACAGACAATTTGAGCATTTTTGAGCTCAGATATGTACTAAGTACTGGCACCATTTCTCTGATGTATAAATCATCAAATATTATGACGGTTAGAAAACGGTGGTAAAGGCACATAACTCAAAAGTTTAATGCTCTTAGGTCTCAATCATGCCATTTATTTCTGTTTTGTTATCTGTCATGCTGCATGTCTGCATTAGTTATCTGGTATTCTCTCCAACAAAAGAGTGCTTTGAGGCTGTATTTATAGAAGCAAGGGATTTTGCACCTCCAAAGTAACCTACCAAAGAGGCTCTTAAAGGTTCTGCAAATAAATGGAAATGTTTAAAAGAACTATAGAGATTTAGTTATTAAAAGGACTGAAATTCTAGCATTTAATTTTGGAATAATTATATGAGAATAAAAAGACAACTATGCAAACTAAATTATGTCTGATTATTAGAAGGTGACAGACAACAGTTAAATATTTCAGATTTTTGGAAGACAGATACATATATTTTTGTAGTCTTAGATAATACCTAGGCAATGTATTTTCCTCATTATATTAATGCAGGACTGAAAAGAACTAGTAAGAACAAAAGTGTAGTTACTATACATATCCTATATAGTTACCTTTTGCAGCATCAACTGTTCTTAAGATAATTGAGAGCTTTAAATTACTAAAAAGCTATAATAATCAGAACTTTAAAACTTTTACCTTCTTTCTACACTAGGGATGGAAACTAGAAATTACAGTTGCTGGATCATCTAGTTGAACATCAACTTATTGCCTTTAACTGTACAAATGCTAACCCTAAGAAGCAGTGGGAAAATTCAGGATTTCTCTCAGTGCGGCAGGTGCACCTGCTCAATGAAAACAGGGTCTCTTGGCTGCTGAAGTGTAGCAGCTCCTGATTGCCTTTGTTCTTGGGGCTTCACGGTAGTTGGGGCCTTCGGCCAATGTGAGCCGCTACTGACCACAGATCAGATTCGGCCTGGGTATAGATGGAGTCCCCGGGGGGAGCCATTTGGATCTTGTCCCCTGGAGCAGCACCCTGCGGTCGAGGACTCTCCCCTTGGGTCAGGATGCCGCCCAAGGAAACTCCTTGAGGTGACTTGGGCTGCTCTGAGAAGGTCCTCAAGGTTGAGAGCCCTCACTTGTTAGGTGAGTGAGAAAGTGTTTTTGGTTGTCATTAAACCCTAAGGAGTTGTTCTTTGTTATGCATTTTGGGTTGTCCTTAAACCCTAGGAAGTTGTTCTGTTCTCCTCTCACAGACATTTGAACCTGTAATTTGTGGAGGGCTAGTTGAGAGCCTCCGTAACGTTCAGTCTAACAAGAAACAGCATTTACTGGAATGATGCATTACACCAGCGATAAACTTTAATTGGAAAACTGAGAAAAGCTCTTATCGAAAATCATTTTTGCATCATGCCATAGGAAGTGAAACAGGGTACAGTGACATGTGAGAGAGCAATAAAACATTATTCAAGGGTGTTGAAAGCAAGAGAAGAAGTATGAAATTCTTTTCAATTTACTGACCTCCCAGCTGCCAGAAGTATACACGATGTGGTGCCTTTAAGGACCATAAAAAGGCCACAAAGCTGCATCCTGTGACCATCACACTCACATGTATTCATCTAGAACGTAGTCCATATGTACATTTTAGATCATCATGAAAGAAATCAGTCAAGATCTAGGATTTCCTGTCTTTTCAAACATGCACACTTTAATGCCCCATGCTAATGTAGAATGACAAAGATGTTGTTCGGGTTTTGGTTTTGGGTGTGTTGGGTTTTTGTGTTTTGGGGGGTTTTTTCAGTGGTGTGGGGAAGAGTGTCATATTAAATGAAAATTCATATTTGGGAAACATATATGAAAAAACCTGTTCTGTTTCCCTACGCTGATCATAGTAAACCACAGCAGAACAAATGCATCCTTACTTTTACAGGTTAAAAACAACAAACTCCCCTAAAACCCCACTGAAAGTCTCTGGGAGACAATATTAATTTTCTGCCACAGTCCACAATCACCTCCTGATTTGCTAGAAAGGTTGGTCTCACCTGTGGTGTTAATTTGCAGTGTTTATAATCCTTTTTTTCTTTCTCTTCCACCACCTATTCCCTCATTTACTGGGCAAGTGTAGTTAGGGTTACGTATCTTAGGACTACAAAAGCAACTGCTGATACAATATCTATACATGACTATCTGTAACAGCCGTTCCAATCATCAGCACCAAAATTCCAAACTGGTCTCTAGCTGCACCATTACGTTTCTTATTCAATTATTACAAAAAGTATTCAATAAAAACACAATACTAGAAATTCTGTGCAAGCATTCAGTCTTTGCTCCCAAAATTATAATTAAATTTAATGTTATCATCTGCCAAATTTCTTGGTCTGCCTCTACATCATGTTTTCATATGAGATGCTTACTGCAGATCAAGCCTAGTTTAATACATTCAACAAAGGGCTAAAGCAAATGAGCCACAGGTGACATTCAGCAAAGTAAGAAGCTTCAGTTCCTCCAAACCAAAATGCTAAACATGCTCGGTTTTCTAAATTTCATATCTGAATTCAAGCCACAAGCTCTTTGTTCAGATGTGCTGCATATATTGAACTTTTCTACCTATATGGATCTTTTTATTTTATTCTTTCAGTCATATTCTAATACTGACCTAATTTTACACAACTGGAACTCCACTGAAAGCAATTAAATTAATTCAGATTTATAGCGCCACAACATGCAAGGAAGAGCAGATTCTCAGCTCTTGAAAGGATCATGAAATTAAAAATATCCATCTTGATACAAAAAAAAATTCCACGTGGTATAGATGTGTGTGTAGAAAATGTTGAGATCTGAGTGCCTCTAATTGTTCTATAATGATGTAGCACTACTCACTTGAAAACCAGAGGATTCTTTAATAACCCATGTCATTTACGTGATGAAAGACTGACAGGAATTTTAGCTGCAACAACTGGAAACCCAAATTATTGTATCAGTAGAACAGCCTTCTCTCTATATATCTCTGTTTAATCAGTTTATGAGTCATCTTGGAACACCAGGCAACGATCTTCTAGTTGTTGAAAGGTTTTGGTCTGTGTTGCAACCCAACAGAAATTACAGGAATGACAGCAGTTACAGCAGGCTAACGGCAACTTATAGAGGTACGCAGGTACAGATTTCTCATATGGGGACTAATGCAGCATTAGTTTCTCATTAGCTACAGCTTTCTGTTCCCACATCACGCCACCCACATGTGGCTGCTGTACAGTGCTGCAGCTTCCCCATGGAACTCTAAAGCACTGTGATTTAGGGACTTCCAAAAAAAGTTCAAATGATGTTTTACATATTACATGAAAATATCAACTTCCAGGATGTTATTTCTAGAAATACTTGCTTCATAAGAATTTAAGGTGGGATTTCCAAATCAAATCCAAAACAATATATTCCACCCATGCTGAGTAAAGTAGTTCGATTTCACTGGCTTTTGTCAGCATTGAAAACAGGGAAACACTAAGATTTTTCTTGCTTCTGGAAAAGCAAGATTCTGCAAGATTGTAGAATCATTTAATAGTTTTCCCTGAGGGCTGTGAGTAAATGAGCATCAAGAGAATGAATAAATAGAAATAATACAACAGCCACATACTAACACAGCAAGATAATGAAGCAACCATTGTACACTCTCCAATAGTTATGAAGAGAAACTTCCCATAATTAAATTAAACTAAATGTCAAATAAGTTAAATCTACATCAATTCTTTAGATCCAGGGGTATACAGAATTAAGATTCTTTTCTATTTCATGTCATTTATAATGTTTTGTGGAAAGGAAAGGGGTGAATGTGGCATTAGCAATATATAAACAAGACTAATCAGACTACAGTCAAAATGAATTTAATAGGACTCCTGTATAAATCCCAGTACAAGTTGTATGGCTGGCTATATTTTCCCATGCACCTTTGTTTTGTTTCACGAGGGTGACAAATGATAGTGATGTCTCCTTGTAACATTTTTTCATAAAAAAATGGACAAAAATAGGATTTTCATTACACAGGAAAACACCTTGGGGTTCTCCCTCTTTCTTCATTTGCCACCTACCTCTGAAATAGTTAAATAAACTGAGCTAAACTACAACTTAGTTGGAGTCACTCCAACTTGATAAATGATACTTAACACAAACATAACGTATTGAAGACTAAAGATGAGGGATATTACCAGGTACATCACAGACTGAAGTCTATCCTCTTAATATCCTTGCATCTTACATTTTGCTTGGAGCAAAATTAGGTGGTGTTCCTTCTGATTTACTGGAAAAAAAATCTAAAATAATTTATATCATTTTGACAAGCTGAGATTCTTCTGAATATTTGGGCATGTTCAGACATGACTACAAAGTAAGGTGCAAGTGGGTTTTGCCATGACTTTATCTATACTTCCAGGCACATCATCTTGAAAGGCTTTAGACATATTTTTAGGCACATGATGACAATAATAAATTCCTCTTGGTTGAACTTATTTAAGAGGGAATGGGGAAATGTCCGGTTCCCATGTGGCATCATGTGCAGTGAACTCTGAAGTAAAATAGACTTTCAGCAATTAAATATACTCTTTCACATGTGAGAGAGTTTTTAGTCCTATCCAAGTAAGTTATGCTACCCAATGATGAGACTATGATGAAATATCAACTTCTACCTACAGCAGTGGATACCCTTCTATACATTAGTCCGTATTTTTTTTAGGCTAGAAGTTTCTTAGTATATGTTGTATTATTTAACCATGTGGAAGCCATACTGTTCTAGGTCCTACATCATACCAACCTTCCCCCATAAACATTTTACAGTTCAGACAAGCAAGAAAACAAAGTTGAAGGTGGAAGTCAGCAGTACTTTCTACTTAACAAATGGGAAACTAAGGCCAAACAAGATTGGTGTTTGATGTTGCGTAGCAATCAGTGGCAGAGTCACTCCCAATTTGCAGCCTTAAGCCACAGATATATTCTTTGTATATGTAAAATATACAGATACACACAGATATTCTTCTAATATGTTTATATAAACACATACATAAGCATACACATATATACATATTCCCTCAGTGAGACACTAACACATCCTGTCTTGATGTTGTCACTTCCTACTCAATTTCAGTACAGTACCTATTACTTGCATTTACATCTTAAAGCAGTTACCTCAGCTTTGATAATCAAAAGAATCAAGCCCAATTTACTTTCACCACAGCAAGCTGCAAGATCCGGATGAACTCAGCATAATGGGAAAACTTCCTGCCAACTCAGAAACGTAACAGATTTTTATTGCTAATCAGGAATTGAAAACATAATGTAACAGGATAAACTTAATTTTAAGAATCTCATTATGGGCTTACTTCTAATTCTGCCTTCCTCCTCTAATATTAAGAATAACTAGTAAACTGCCTGAAAATATTTACAAATATGTCTATCTAGAAAAAAGGTAGAATACAGGAGCTGGAACTGATATGATGCTCCAGCTGTTCATAAACTGGTAAATAAATAAGGTGTAATATTTAAATGAGTTCCACTGAAGATGTGAAATCACACTGGAAAGGAAAGAAAGTGATGTATTCTAGAAATTGCACAGGATTCTCTAAATTAGTCCAAACAGGAAGAAATGCATGCATGTCTTATAGGCTTCCAGTATCACCTGCATGCAGTCCAAGAAAATCATCATGGAATTAGAACAGAGATTACATTTGTATTTTTTAAACGAACTATTTTCAGTCGGCTCATCCCCCTTTTCCTTAGCCCTGAGAAGTGGATGGGATCAAAAAGCAACAGAGGCCAGACGTGACAAGTTTTACTGTGCAACTGGCCGTGAGCCTTGGTAAGGTCCTGCAGGATCAGTGAGGCTCAGTGATGTGGGTGGTGGCTCTTGTCAGCAGAGCACAATGAATGGGCACATGGACAAGCCCAGACAAATAATCTTAGGCTTTTCCTCCTGCAGCCATTACTTATTAGTCTTTATTAAGCCATAAAGTATTGCCACTCTAGCAAGTCCAACCAACCACCATTCCTCATGACATCTTCAGCATGTCCATATCCACCTGAGACAAGGAACGGTATTTCAGATGTTAAAAATGTTCAAACTTCTTTAAGCTTTCTCATTCAGTCCAAAAAATAGACAAGAAGTTTTACAGTTATCCAGCTTCACAGCTAGAACTTCTTAATGCATTTCAATCCAGAGGTTTGTATATGCCATTAAAAAAAAAAAAAAAAAAAAAGACATAAGTTGAATGAATTTTTTTAAAGCGGAAAAAAAGAATAAAGAGATGAGTCATAAAAAAGAAACAATATAAAAATTGTGTTATGCAGCTTAAAGAAATATATCACTGAATAAGATAAAATGTAACAAAGATTGGGACTCACCTGACAGTAAAAAATTGTATGAAAACTATGAACAGATAGAAAAGAATGAAATGTTAGAATTACACTTCTTGCAGCAAAGCAAATGCTATGTTGGAAAACCTGGAAAGCATGACCAGAGAAGTACTGTCATTAGATATCTGATGTGAACTTAGATTAGAAGAGAGGGAATAACTGTGCAAATGCAAGGCAGTAGGTCTTGATGACTAAATAACTCGTTTTGAGCACAAATCTGCAATACTTTTGCAATGCAATATTTCTGTCAAAGTTCTCATTATTTTGCTTTTAGACTCGTACAGAACTCTCTGCATACAATGAAGTATTTGAATATGTGGTTAAAGAAACAAGCACATAATACTGTCATAGTACCAGGTGCCATCAATAATTTCCTTAATGCATAGGATTTAAAGTAGAGGGATTCTTCCAATTTCAGTCATCTGAAGGGACTATCAACTAAATCAAATGTTGAGAAGATTTAAGGACATAAAGAGTTATTAAATACCTAAACTTTATTACTAAAATAATTTCAAATTTTCCAAGCCCTGTCAATCAAAATTAATTCTGTACAACTGAAAATAACAGAATTCAAATAAAATAAACCTTAGTGTAGGCAGACAGGTTTTTCTAATTAGCGGTTGTCCTAAATATACTGCTAAAAATTACTTAACTGGAATCCAAATACTATAGTTGAAATTGATTCTTTCAAATTCCTTGTTATTAAAGACTACATGACATTTAGTATTTGCATGTAAATTATAAGTTTGAAATATATTTCATTGTAATTTTTTGTCACTGAAATTTGGTAGGGAGTTTTTTGTTCTTAATGTATCAGAATATATTAGACATCTTTATTCAATTTCTGAGCACTAATCACTTTGCCTCACCACTGTAGGCAGAGAGCTATCCAGAAGTACCTCTGATAATCACTGCTGAAAATGAAGGTATTGATATTAAAAGAACCTGGCCCCTCCTCCTAGCTATTTTGTCAGTGTTTCAGACTGCACACACTGGATAACCTTTAGAGCTAATATTAGACTGCTGAAAAACTAAGTGACAAGTTGCCAAGATTTTTGGAAATTTCTGTTACTTTTTTAGAACAGACACCTTGTCAAAGGTTCCTGCAAATTGCACAAATTATCATCCTGCCACACAGAATGATAATGGAACTACTGTTGAACAGTAGTTCAACATTAAACACAGTAAAAACTAAAAAATAACACATAAATCTAGTGTTCCATAACATTTACTATTATATTATTGCCTTTACAACTTTAATTTATCTTTTTGCACTTATGCATTAAAATATTCCACTTCATTAGAAAATCAGTATCACCTTTTCCAAATTCTGTCTGAGTTCAGGAGATAAATAGTATGCTGCTACTGCACCAAGACTAGGTAATGAAAGCCGTTCTAAAGAATGCATTCATGCTTCATCTGTTATTAAAACTTTAATGTTGGGTAGTAAACACAGCAGATGTTCTGCACAGAAAAACTCAGTTCAAACTGTCAGTGTCCCCAGATTTTAAACAAATTGAAAGTGACTTTCAACTTTTCAACTGAAACCAAAAAAGTAGTTTTAGAAGTTGTAACAACCTGAAGACTTTTAGGATATTTTTGCACACATACAATTTGTGATGTAATCAATGCTTTAGCTCTATGTACTGTTAAACATGACAGAAGAAATGTAAAGATAAAGAGATATAAAACCTCTAAATCTGCTTAATAACAAGGTATAGGCAATATATAAATTTCTTAGCCAGCAAACAAAATTCAGAATCTGAGGATTACAAGCCCATCCCTCTGCTGCAGCCTATTAAATTACAGAATTATCTCCCTAAAGAAATGCAGGTGTTTGATCAGCTGGGTGACTTGAACCATACTAAAGAAACCAGTGTCTAATCAGTACAGAGCACATAGACAGGTATGACAGCATAGAGTGACGCTATTATCACTATCTGTACATCTATATTGAAGAGTCAGATGAATCAGTTAAGTGCCCTGAACAATCTCTGTCTTGTGGGGATTTTTTGTGCTTTGATTTGTTTTACCAGTGGTACTATTTTAATTGTGTCCAACATTAAAGCTGGTGTAATCTGTGCATCTTTACAACACAGGATGTCAAAGTAAAGAAGACATTAGAAATGCCTTTTTATGATGAGAAAAGTCACTTAACAGTTCTTCAACTTAAATTTTCACACGTGAAGGGAAAAAAACGTACACAATCCTCCTGCAATAAATGCCAACAAACTGGAAACCTGAATGAGGTGAAAACCCCATCAAGGGACAAATGAAGAATTATACGTCTGAATTACAGAGTTCTGCTACAATGCTAACCACTAGACTGCAGAAAGATAGCTTTGTTTAATAGTGAGATCAGTACAAAGACTTCTTCTGCAGAAAGAAGAAACTAACTGAAGAAATTTACTTCACAATTTTTTTAATTATCATTAAACTTTTCCAAGAAGGCCAGAATTTCTTCCAAGGGAAAGTTACATTATATTTACAGTTTTCAGGAATTACCTATTGTTGCACTAAATATCTAGAGATGACTAAACAAATTCTTATGCAACTTTACATATTAAAAGATAGAAAAAGCTACTTAGTAATTCTATGTTCAGATGTAGAGTTCACAGAACATACATGTTTTCAGAGAACAATTACAAGTCCTTGTCGAAGTTGGTAAGTGGTTCCAACAGATGGAAAAGACCATTAATATTTCTGTCACTGTCTTCAATCACAGTATGTCAGCTAAACCAGGGAGTAAATCTCAACATCTCTTCTTTCTTTACCAGGTCAGAAGAAGAAACATCCCTAGATCATCCACCATTCAGTTTTCCTTTTAAGTACAGTCAGAAGTAGTCAAATGACATCATTCTCACCCTTCTTCAAAACACACCTTGCAAATTTTTCTAGTAAAGGGGCATTGTAATTGAATAAAATATTTTGTAGCTGTTAAAGAATGCGAATTTATCAAAAGAACATCTCTCTTCATTAAAACTAGACTGCTACTCAAGTCCAGAACCTGGTTTCCTGTTCTGGAATTCTAGGGAAGCGCAGTCAGGACCACAGCCTCCGCATTCACATACATACAATACAGAAGGTGAAAGCTACTTCTCTCCACTTCCACTGTATTTAATTCAGCATTAAAATATTATCTGCTAAAAACATACAATGAGATAAATAAGGGACTGTCACCATGGCAAATACTAGGGGA
The DNA here is from genome assembly GCF_047716275.1 of Strix uralensis. Taxonomy (NCBI): domain Eukaryota; kingdom Metazoa; phylum Chordata; class Aves; order Strigiformes; family Strigidae; genus Strix; species Strix uralensis. The sequence continues at coordinate 16,636,629 of NC_133978.1, read as the reverse complement.
ACAAAACAAAGCCGAAGACTATTGCAAAGCAAACATCTCAATCTCCATTCTTCCATCATCACACTCAGACTTATTGTACAGCACCCCTGTCCATTGGCTTTTCACAACACAGCACAAAATTAATTGTGCAATGGTAGGTTTGAAAACCTGACAGATAACCTTGGAATTCCTACACTTCATAACAACTGTTGCTTAAAACCCCTACTAAACAGCTACATTATTTACAAGCAGAACTAGGCTCGCTTTAAATTTTCAGGAACATAAGCACAGAAGGAGAATAAAACTCTTAAAGCACTCAGCAGGATGATGCAGAAAGGTCAACTATGAAAGTATATTCATACAGATTTGCTTTAATGGCTCATCTTCCAAAGTTTTTCAAAGTCTTTTGGTTTAGTTCTGGAGGGCTTTTTGGTTTGGTTTGGGGTTGCTTGGTTTTGTTTTGTTTTGGGTTTTTTTTACAACTTTTTAGAATACAATTAACTTTTATATTTCAAGGCCTGCCTAAGAAATTACTTAAGCAGCTAGAACAACAATATTTTTTGCTTATTTAAACCTTATTAGGTTTTTCCACACACACAAAAAAGGAATCACATCTACTGTTATGCAATAATATCACTCTTCTCTTCCAAACAAAGGTAAAACAAGAGTTTCTTGATACAATTTGACAGAACAGGCCAGACATGCTCTTTAGAGGGAACACTATTTGAAGGCAGGTTACATTTCTGAAAAGGCTAGGAGAAAACACTTTATGATAAATTGTCTGGGCTACAGATCCTGATGTTTCCCCTTGTCCAAGTCAGCTTCATGTGAAGTCAATCATAAAGTAGCTACACAAGATGCAAACTGAGACAATACTAATTATTTGCAAGTTATTCTGCTGCCATGCAAAGCTGGAAAGGGGGTATCATATATTTTATTTTTTAGAGCTATGTCTCCTTCAAAATGAAAGGAACTCAGAACTCCTTTTTCCTTCATATTACAAGACAAACAACCAGAATTTGATATTTCTCCCAATTAGCAGAACTTGGCTAAGTAGTTTTACCGACTGACTTTGACCCTTAGTAGGGGTTAAATGATTAAATGCAGAGTCATGAGCTTCTGAAACTGGTGTAGTATAAGACCATAAAAAGGTGAAATTTAACTTTAATGATCAAGTAGAGTATTGAATTAATATTCACTTTTGAATTTTGTATTAACTTCCTGGGTAAACAGAATTTGCGTTTGCGTCTCATATCTTCTTTCCATCTTAATCAAACTAAAAGTTCTGTACAAAAGCATCTGTTCATGTGCTTGTGTCTTTGCAGTCCTTACCAAAGGACAGCTCTGATTTATGAGATATCATAAGAATCGTACAGTTTTTTATATTTGTTTCCCAAACCTAGACAAGGTTTCTTTTACTGACATTTTTTTCCCACAGAACATTAGTAAAATACTAAGAGCTGGAAACTTTATGTTGTATTAGAACAGCAACTCCACTCAACGTTTGTTAAGTAAGACTGATTAGACAAATGAGCAGCTATATAATAAACAAATAGAAAAACCTAAATAATAAATTAAAGCCTTTACATTCTGAGCACATATGAGAAGGTATATGGGGGAAAAATTGATTTTACTGAGAACCTTTAGTCTTGATTTCTTTTCTTTCTTCTGCTCGTAGATATTTCTGCCTCTTACATGAAATTTCAGGCTGTATATCATGATTCTGACATCTCTGTCTTTCAAGATTTTTTTTTTTTTGCTTTTGTTGAACAATCTACACTCGTTCAAACTAACATCTAACCTGAGTGTTTGTGTTAAAACTAAGGAATGCAAGAGAACTTTATCACTTGTTCCATGTTAATAACTAGAAGTTATGTAATTAATCACTTACCATAATGAACAAGTCTTACATTAGCATATCTTGCTGGTAAAAAAAAAAAAAAAAAAGTCATTTGTACTAGGTAACTGGTTTTGCTATCAGACAACTTTTGTCAAAGTAACTGTATCTGTTGTAGGACATCTGTGAGCACAGATATTTTAGCCGTCATACTCCTGACTACTGTACTGGGGGACAGGGGAGGAAATTAATAAAGTCAGTGATTCCAAAGTGATGGCTCAGTGCTCTGTGGTCATCATCCAACTGAACAATACACAGTGGATTACTGTAAATGGTGGCACATAACCATATAAAATGTTGCTAGCTCCATCCAGAAGCAATTTTCCAGGTTATGTGTTATGTACACATAACTCAGATGAAGTAGTGTTACATACCTGTCAGAATGCTAAGTTATGCCACTTCTCTTCTGTGGCATTTTACATCAGTGCAAATTAAATTTCCACTCACAGTTAACTGAAATCATTATGATGTCAAGATATTTCATAATATTAACAGTGGATTGAGAGTCATTTCATGTTACTATTTCAAAATACTTCCAAAAAGAAATATTTTGCAATTTACTATGTTAATTAATACATTGCCAGATCTATTGATTTTAAAAGAAAATGTTGACACTAATATAATGCTTTCCTTATAAAATGTATTACCTTTTGCAGAAGACTGGTTTAACCTAGTTAAATATGGGGGACTCTAGCACAGTAGGACAAGAAACAAAACACAATTTTCATTTTGCTTTTCCAACTACCATTAATAAAGCTGAAGTATGCCTCCCACGCAAGAAAGTCTTTTTACTTCTAACTGATGTCTCTATTCAGTTAAATACTACAAGATTTCATTACTGCAATGGTCACATTAAAAACACTGTTTTGTATAACTACAAAAAGAAAATATTTCAAGGAAAGGAAAAAACTCAAGCATCAAGCTTTGCATTACAACTTCCCTTGACCTTGTTTTATTAGACAGCAGTACTAAAGTCTCTACATGGCTGTGTTAAAAGTTTTCTGGAAAAATCTTATCTATAAACCAATAGATAATACACCATGCAGTAGCAGAAAGTCGGCAATATTTCATAAAAGACTTGCATTTTTTTAACAGTTCTCATAGAACACTGGATCTGTCAATAGACCTAATAATTTTTTTTGTCACTGAAATTGTAAGACTAAATTTCATCTTTGTTTATTTATTATCTAATATTGATTTACCCATGCTAGTTTAAGGGTAATCAGTATCACAATAAAGTGAAACATCCTTATTGCTCTGTGTCGACTCCTGTAAGATATGAAACAGAAAAATTATGTGCAAGATGTAAATCATTAAAGTCATTCCAAAAGCACTTCCTTCCTGTGATTTCATGTCAATGCTTTTAACAGTTTTAAATGAAAAGCAACACTCTGTTTTCCACTCATTATTCATAAATACAGAAGGAATTACTTTAAAATTTGATTATTTGCTACAAAGTTTTATAAAATGGAGAAACTTCAAAGTAATGTTTATCAATCCAAGTAAATTTGCTGTTGAGTGTTTTGTTATCAAATTAATAAGTGCATTACAGAAATGGAGAAGCATCATAATCTATGCAATATACGTATATGATTGGAAAAGGAAGAAATCTAGCAATCTGTGTAACATTTAGTAAGACAGTCAAAAAGAAATGAAGCTATCAGATTCTGCATTAAAAGCAGGTATCTTTGTCTCACTGTAGTGCAAATAAGCAAGTAGTACTTCAGAACACTAACCAGATCTAACCCTTATACTTTAAAACCTATGCATACAGTTTAAATAATTTAATATTATGGCTAAACCCTGCTCCCAGTGAAATCAACAGAAGACATACACAATCATGAGTTTTGTGTTTCCTTTGCTGTCTTTTGAGAATATGCTTACTGAAATACTACTGTAAATACATTTGTGTCCTTGGGAATAACTATCATGCTGATCTATTTCCATATAAGCAGATTTGTACATTTAATGAACCTTCAATTCAGCAGTCTATAGGCAGAAAGCACCCTATTAGATAATTATATGAGAAAAAAATATTCTGAAATTTACTCGTTCTCATTACCTTCCTACAAAAATGGGAAAAAGTAAGAGTTTGCTATTTATTTCACGTCATTTACCAAGAGGAAAAAAAAAAAAAAAAAAAAAAAAAAAAGCAGGGCATCCAGAAGGAGATAAAGTTAAGGCTTGGGAATGAAAATACAATTCTGTAGTCATACACATGAGAAAAGACCTCACTGATAAGTTTCAAAATTTTTACTAAAGTTTCCAGCATACAGACTCAGTTTGCAAATAAGAGCATTCCAAAGCTGAAAAGATGTCTGGAAAACTGGAAGTATTATGGAGACCAGAATGTCTTCAAACACATAAGAGGTTGCTTCAGCAAAATTTTTGCTCAACCTGTAACTATTACTACCATTAAATATGAATTGTATGTGCATATCTGGTCCTGCCAAGGGGAAGGGTTGACACGGGGAGTTCTGACAGGATTTCATTTCTATTCAATAGCATTTGACCTTGAGCCCAGAAGTTCCCTGGAGGATTGTGGCAGGCAAGTATTTCTGCTTTGTTTTGGTTTAATCCTAAAGACTATTCATCTTCATTTAAGAAACATCCCATACTTAGTTTTAAATTAACAATATGTCTGCACATATATTAGTCTTTAAATTTCTTGTAACACGGCAGGTGTCTCTAGCTTTGATAAAGTTTTATTTGGCTCTCCAACAGGAACAGGCTCTTCCAAATATGTTATTTTCATCCTTGAAAATAGCAGACTACATCTGTCCTCAATTAAACCAGTGTAAATGTGGATTGTGTGCACTAACTTCAATTAAATTACACTGATATGGACAAGACCAAAATTTGACCCAGAAGATAGAAACAAATCTTTGTGTTTTAAAATGCTTTCAGTCTTAAGATTTTTTTTCCTTCTGATCTAGTTTTTGACATTTTCATAAGGAACCACACTACAAATTTTTTAACCTGAATCAGCAAGCAAGGAAAGGTAGTTCAAATAACACATTTGTCAATAATTCTGTAAGCTAAATTATGTTTTTTAGATTTTTTTTTCTTTCTGCTAGCAAATAAAGACATGTATTTCGTTTTTACAATACTTGACTGTGTTTTAATGGCACTTTGAACTAACCACTTATCATAGGAAACATACTCCTTGTCACCTTTATCTACATGGAAATTTTACAATTAAAATGGATTACTTCAAAATAAAAAAGCAAGCACCAAAACCTTCTAAGTTTTTTAATTACATTGAGCAAAATAGCTTTTCTCCTATGTTCAAAACACTTGTCTTCTAGTCTAAAAATTAGAAAACATCCAAAAAATGGAGAAAATAAATACTTGGCTCCTAGTACAAGATCAAAGATAAAGCAGTAGAACTACTAATTATACACATTCATGTTTAATCAAGGTTTCCCACGTGAAACTCATGTTTTAGCTGAATTCCTTCTAGTCAGTTATTCATTTTTATGCGGTGTTAAACCATTTTTTCACATCTCTCAAGCTGAAACTAATCCAGCATCCAAGATCAATAAAAGAGGATCAGGAGGCACTTACTGTCTTCCTTTGTTATCACATCTTTTAATGTCTAAATCAGCATTCTTGGACATAATTTTTACTTTGTTAGAGAAATTGAAGGACTTTATATTATTCACAAGAATAAAATTGTAGAAAATTTATTATATTAGGAAATAAAAGGCATGCACATAGCTTTCTGAAGGTGTAAGAGAAGCAAAAGTGCTCTGCTTTCTTTTTAACCTGAGAGATGAGAGCAAGTCAGTTTCTCAAAGTACACTTTTTATTATTTGTTTCTACTTATGAGTAAAGCACAGGAGATTACAGGACATTTCAGGCTAACAAATCTCATAAACAAACTGCACCTTAAAGTGCCTTTAGTTGTCCTTACAGAGTCTGCCAGTGTATAAAACAGCAGGTTTACTCCTTCGCCAGCCTCTCTCCACACACCTACTGAGGTCTTGGAAAAAGTAAAATAGACACTATCCAGCTCCTGCATTTTATTGCCTTTCAGTTGAAGACAACTCTGATTATCTCCTTTAGTGGACTAGGATCTCCTGCAAAAAGTTTACTTGACAAGCAGATCCCTCTCTCTTATCAGCTGTTCTAGACTGGAGACAGTCTAACATTTATAGAAATGATGCTTTTAGTGGAGTACGTTTAAAACAACAATCTTTGCTGCTAATTTACTCCTCTTATCCGTTATTTAAAATAAGAAAAAGAAGTTAAACCACCAATTTTAGAATAAAAGTGAAATAGTTAATCTGACACAGAAACATAGTTCCTCATCTGAAACAGAATCCTTGACTGATCATTGAAACACCCCAGTCTGGTACTGACACATTCAATACAAAAAGAAAATATGGTCAAGATTAGAGAACAAGAAGTACGGAGAGTTTAAGAATAAAGCTGCTGAACCAATAACAAAAAACATTAAGTTCCTCATTTGCAATAAATGATATGACTAACCAGCAGAGAACTGGTCAGTTCATCTCATTGTAGTTAAAGTTGTAACTGTCACATCAAAAGGAACAGAAGAACATACATTACTTTAGTACCAAGTGAACTGGTTGAAATACTGATTAAGAATAACATATAAGTCTAGAGAAACATGATATCATCAGTAACAACCTCCAGAATTCCCATAAAGTAAACACAGGGCTTTGCCAATGCCTATCAAAATTCTCTCTGTATTTTAATGGCAACTATATATTAAATCCTCATACAGTTCATGCTGCCATCGCTTGCTGAAGAAAGTAGGGGAACCTTGAAATCTGAATCCAACAACATCAAATGGTGATGCCTAATCTACTGCAAAGAGATCACTGAATTAAAAAAAACAACACACACAAACCCCAGCACTCCCTTTCCCCTCCCCCCCCCAAAAAAAACCTCCACCAAAACCCACACCACTTGGAACTGATTACAGTATATACTTTAAAAAACTTCCCCTCAATTTTTCTTCTGGGCAAGGAAAACAGCATGAATATATTCCACTGTAATACATTACAGTATGGTAAGTGTTGAAAACTGTTTACAGTTTAACCTCTCAATGGTCTCAAAATTCCATTGGTCAAACAAATCTGCATTTCAGCAACGTCTTAAACTGTTTCTTCTATGCTTTCTCTGTTACTGAAGAAATCAATGGAACTTCCTGACAATAATGGCAAAACACTGAAGTCACAAAGGAATAAATGAGGTCCCTGAATTGTGTAACAAGCCTGAGGGGTTAAAAAAGTTCTTTCATACCAACAAACAAAAATGGAAACCTTATTTAAACCGTCTAGTGGCTAGATGCAGTTAACTTCATTGTTTTTTAGAATCATTTTCATATCTAACAGGTCGCTAATAGGTTCATTTTTATCAAAGTCACGAAGGTTTACCCAGTGGGAATCTGAACACGTGCTCAGTAAAACAAAAACATGAATTATCTGATCTCTTTATACATAGCTCTATTTAATGTATTGTATTTTCTTTCACATTGACATTGTTTGTTTAGAAAAAGATTGCTATTCTTGATTACCTAACCTTGTAAACCATATCAAATTGTGATGCCTAATTTGCAGTGAAAACACTTTATGCTAATTATAGTATGTATTTTCAAAGTTTTTGTATTCTATATAAATGTAAAATTATATAAACACCTGAATAACACTGAAATGTCAATACTTGTGCCAAGTCAGATGTTGCTGTATTAAACCTTATTTGAAACAAAATGGGAAAGAGGATTCCTATGTACTCATCAGTGTACCTGTAAATGAGACTTAATAGGAGGTAATAAAGCTGTTTACAATCAGCATGCTAATCTGAAATTGCAACAAAAATGAATATTTATTTTCCACGCTTTTTCACACATTCTTATTCCCCAATTAATCAGAAAGACAATAAAGTAGAGAATTCCCTTGTAAGTGCAAGCATCTAATGTAAACATTCTTAACTATACTAGATAAGACAAAGCTGAAGTCTCTCTCAATCCAACGTTTACCTTGTGGCAAACCAATATTTTTCAAACTTGAGCTTCTGCTTATTCCTGTAATTCCATATCAGTGAATTAACTCATGTGATTGATTCTCAACTTGTAATATAATTTAAGTTCTATAAAAACCAGATTTAACATTTTTTACCATGAGGTATGTTCTTTTAATGGAAATAAGGAAAGATCTCACATAGGCAGGCTTTTAATTTGTAGAAGTAAAACAGTGGGTTTGGATATGCAACAGAACTGCATCATTAAAAAATAGGTCTTTCATATCAAGAGCCATCAGCTATAGAGAGACCATGAACAACTAGTGTTGATGCCCAAGGCTCTTTCCAAAAGAGAATACATAATGAGTCCAGTGGACTGAATGGCAAGGAAAAAAAATCAGATTGTTTATCTGTCTGCACCTATCAGGGCCAAAACAGATAAAAAAAAAACCCTGCAGAACAAAAACACTAAAGAAGAGAGCCTGCATAGTAACAAAGTTTTTTGATACATGAATATGCCATCTTCAGTTGCAAAATATGGAAGCAAAAATAATTAATATACAGATATATGTGTGTATAGATATATGTATTTATATAAAGAGGACACAGTATGTGTGTCATAATACTAGACGGATTTAACTACATAGGAGAAATGTATTTTGGACCTGAAAATGTGCATTAGAAGAGTTAAAAAAAATTCACTAAATAAATTCCTGATTTCAATACTTTTTAAAGGGATGGATAATTATTTTTAATCCTATCTTGCACAGAAACAAAGGGAGAATAGCAAGTTTAGTTACATGTTCAAAATCACCTAAGTTACTGTTATAGCTGAGAACAGAAGTCATGTCAAACTTCCAGTTCTGAGATGCATCGGAATCACACTGCTCACATTTTTCCAGGGTGACCGAAAATTATTAGGAAATTAAAAGTTGCTTTTATGGACTGTACCATCTATTGTATGTCCTCTAGCTGATACTTCAAAGGACATTTTTCTGCCCAACTAACTCCTCAAATGTATTTAAGACAGTGACTGACAATCTCTTCCAGTCTGGAAACCCCTAAAAATTTTCTATTGTACTTACAAACACCAAAACAGCAACTGTAAACCTATAAACTTCTGGTTTTGTTTTACTTTTCACAACCTGCTACAACAGCAAACTGAAAACCATCAAAGAACTCACCCAAAACAACTTTGTAATATTTACCGTAAGAGAAAACAAGGCAAATCTGAAAAAGTAATCTATAGGGAAACTTTACTACAATATTCTAGAGCTTGATAGAAAAATATCTACAGGTTTCTCAGATATCTTTCCGTTAGCGTGACATGCACACCTTTTATGTTCAACATTTATGTTGCTGTTTTGTAATATGGAAGAACTTCTGATTTGCATGTACTTCATTGTTTTTTATAATATTTCACAATCCTTTAAGTATAGCAGAAAGGGACTACAAAATCTAGTCTGACAGTGCAGTTTGACCACATTCACTGAAACAAATCCTTAGGCATAAGCACCAATGACAAAATTTGCTCAGGCCTTTGTTGAGATAAAAAAAAAATGCAGTCTTGAAAAAAATAAACTGTAAGCAAACTGCTATCATATTCAGTAAAGATCCTGCTGAATTCATCTTTTCATACCTGTGCTGGGTTCCCATACGTAATACTATGCCAGGCTTTTGAGGGGTAGGAGAATGCAACAGTTCAGCTTTGTTTACATTGCTTAGAGCAGAAAGTAGAATTCTCTGATTTCGCTAAAACAACAGAGCTGATTGTGCCAGGTTCTGTTTACATATACATGGCAGCTAAACTGTAGCATGGAGTAAAAATGGTAGCACGCAACACTATCCAGACAGTCTAATGACACCCAAAATGCATACAAATCAACTGCTCTAATGGCACACTCTGTTGATTCTTCTAGTTCAAAACTCTCCATGTAAGGTTTAACCTTACAGTATTTGAGCTGGATAGATTTAAAAATCAAAAACAAGGCAAAGTCACAAGGCCAGACTTCCTTCCTTTTCTCAAGGAACAGATTAGAAAAAGGACAAATTATAGAATTCAACAGCTCACAAACACGTTGCAAACATTTTGCATTGACGCTAAAATGCAGACAATGTACTCTTGCTTGTTACCAAGACACACAGCTATACTTTCTCAAGGTGCATTCAGTACCTTCACAGAACACATGGTATAAGATTAAATATAATGGCTGACAATAACAAAGAAAATAAGTGCATCTCCATGCAAAAGCTTAGCATTCTGCTGTCCTTTGCAGGTTCATGCAGTATCACATTTTGATATCACAATAATCAGATGGCTCACTAAATCTACTCATTGCTACAGAAGTAATTTTTGCAAGATTTTACCCTGACAGGCATAAATTTTTACCCTGGCAGGCATAGATTTTTCTTTTAACAGTACGTAGGAGTAGCATGGTTTTCAATGAGGACTGTAGGCATTTGACAGAACTGGATGGTTTAGTTTGCATGCAGTGAAGGGTATCTGTCTATGCAAGGAAGGATCAGGTTCCACATGTCACCATAGTTCCTAATGTAGTATCCCCATACTAAGCAGTAACAACTACACTGTGTTTGAAATAAATTTTTTTGAAGTTTGGACTAGAAATAGAGGAAGAATCAGATTATATTTCCTTTTCCATTCTATACCTACCCTGCCTCAGTTAAGTTAGTTTTGTGAGCCCCTCTCCATGACCACAGTCAGTGGTTCTACAGCTCATTAGAAGGCATGGAACTACATTGCAGAAATTTCCTTTTCACTTAGCTATGCTGAACAGAAGCAATCTTCACAAGATTGAAAGAAGCAGCAGGACTGCTTCAGACTTCTGAGAAGTCCTGTCCCTTCCCCTTTTAAGAAAATATTAATAGCTCTTTCCTTTTCTCCCACCTTCACTACTCAAACATTTCTCCTATCCTCATCCCGAGATGAAGGGAAATGTATGCAGGATGAAGACTCTTCTTCGGAAGGAGAGAGCGGGACCAGTCAGAGCAGACATGCAAGTTTCCCCCTTAAACTCATGGCATTTTGCTGTAGACTTCTAGAAGACCCTAAGAGTTTTCAGCTTCTAAGTGAAACACATGGAACAGACAGTTAATAGTCAAAGTAATTTTTACTTTGAATTCACGTCTTCATCCTACTTTCTACCATTAGATTTCCTGCTTTCTTCTCAGAAAGATGCATAGGTTGTGTACTATTATTTCAGATTGAATCAAGCCTTCTGAACCTTACCAATAACGAGAACCATTAAAAAAAATATATTTAGGGAGTATGTCAAATTAGGCTTATGACTCCTGCATGTCAATAGCTGGCATTTTAACTGATTCTGACTGAATGGCATACCACTCTGCCAGCAGCAGGACAGACATGAGACTTCACAGGAAAAGTGGGACTTTCAGCCGCTTTGGTGGTGAACTGTGAAGTTGTCTCTGCTGCAGCACTGGAAGCTGAAACAAAGCATTGATTACAACAGAGAGGAACCTCCTGTGCCAAAGCAATGGACATTTAGGGAGGCACATAAACCCACTGAAACCAAGCAGAACATGCTGAGAACATTTCTTAGGAAAGTTGTACGTAATTCAACTATCAAACAACAGGTTTGAAAAAAAAAAAAAAAAACACTGAATAATTAAGAAGCAAAAGGAAAATTATTTTTATAGACAATATTTTGTATGGAAACTATTACTTTCCGTTAAACACTAAAATGGAGATTTTTAATTTACTTTTTTTAAACCACAAAGGAGTTCATGCCATTTACCCACACTTCAGAACAAATCATTGATGGCAGAGCTGCACAAAAATATACACGGAATTATCCTTAAAAATATGCATTATCACATCATTTTTTTGATTACAAACACAATTCTATCAACTACATTAAATGCAAAGAGAGAAAATATTAAACAAACAATATTATCAACTGCATCATCACAGCAGCCCTCTGCATGGGAATGGCGTAAATACCGTAAGGGGAAGCCATCTGTCTCCTCTGGTGAGCTTTGCAAATATGCTTGATTTGCAACAGTTGTGTCCATATCTTTTGCTTGGTATCTGACTATTTTCAGTGGCCCATAGGTGGAAGGTAAATTTACTCTGCACCACGCTCTTACCATGAAGATGCAACACAGCATTATCAGAAGGAACACTTCTGTATTTATGCACTTTCCTTCTAGATGTATCTAAGAAAGAAGTATCAAGGACTTTTCCTAACTTATGTTTGACATTAATATAGCGATACAGTCTTACAGATATTTTTCAATAAAGACTTGTATAGCAGAAGTCAACCTCTACAACAGTAGTCTCCCTAAGCCAGTTTTGCTATAACTGTCGAATGCTAACCATGTTCTTGACTTTCTCCAAATAATCACACCATTCAAAACAACACAACATGATTTTTAAATGTGTTTTCTTCGTTTTAATGATATGATGTCACAGATACTTTAATTTAGAAAAAAAATTAAGTGGTAGATGTCAAAGACGTTAGCAGAGTATATTTATTCCCACTGTAGGAAAAGTCGCACACTTTATAATAATATCAGAATGGATTCTACAAGGGTGGCCAGCTACCTAGAGGTCACGGAAGTCACTGCAGTACAGTGGAAAGTTTCTGAAGATAACCTTACAGCAGGTAACTCCCATTGTAGCAGCTATAAACTGACTGAAACACCACAGAAACAAGGTAGATTGGACTACACTGAGATCTGACATACAAAAAGAAGGCTTTTAAAAATGAGCAATTTTAATTAAGACAAACATTTATGAATTGTGTGATGTATACATGTTCATTTTCTATTTCTTCACTTTCTGAGCAATTCAAATGCAAGGTTTTAAGTCCAATTAAGCCCAGTTCTCAGTATAGTTCATATCATTCTTCTATGAAACATACTGTTTATCCTTTTCTTGATTTTAGTTTAGCATGTGCCTCTACCTTATGCTCACCTAACCCATCTCCACATAGCAGTACTTAAAACTAGTAAACTTGAAGAGAAAAAATACTACTTGTTTGATTTGCCATAGACTTCATGGGAGACTTAACAAAGAAGTTTAAGATTGGCGTATATTAACATAAAAGAAAGCTGATGAAGGAAGAATTTATGTCAGCTACCTTTCTTCCCATATTACAATGTCATAGCTGATAGTAAAGTAATTTCTTCGTTGTAGATATTGCCTTGTACTGAGAAACTAGGTTGCTCTTGTTTTTATTATTTTAACCACCAGATGATTTTTTTTTTTTTTTTTTAATGAGACAAGATCCACTGAAATTACAGCAGTTTCAAAAAACACAAGGTGGCTATCTTAAAGGTGTAGTGACAACAAGAAATGCTACAGGTACATTGCTGAATTGAATAGTCCAATGCTAAAGAAATACGTACACTAAAAGAACTTTCTCTCCCACAGGAATGTGGGCAGAAGCCCAACCTCTGATCCAAAGCAGAAACCCTGAAAGACAATCCTTACTATTGTCAATAATAAATAAATATTCAGAAAAAGAAAATGCATAAATGGAACTTAAACTAGCTGCAGTTACCATAGAAACCAGCAAGACTTACTCAATACTTCCTACTCTATTCTATTATCATTCAGTATCTCATGAACTCAAATGGAGAAGCATTGTTCCTATTCCTATGGAAACCCTGGAAATAGCCCACATCATTGTCACAGGAGATTAAAGCAATCTAGAACACATCTTTTGGATTCATTTATGAGCTGCCAAGGCCTATGAAAGATTAAAAATAACTAAACAGACAAAGTCCATTTCTCAATAGAGGAGCAGAATCCAAACTATTCCTTATGAACAGTAGGTAAGTGACAAACATAGGCAAGCAGTTTATAACCCGTGAACAATTGCGGTGAACAGATCTGTACACTTACACTAACACACTGACAGGTACAGTCTCAGCAGCTTTGTGTACTGTCTTTATACAAATGCCCTAACTTGCTAAGACCTTTAGTCCTTATGACATATCTCTTATCTGTTGACCAAGGTGAGGAAAGGGGAACTTTTATACAGGTGTAATAGTATATAATCTAAAACGCATACACAACTCTTTCCATCTCAGAAGACCTAAAAAACCCCATAAAACTATCTGCTACACACAGATTCAGAAATACACAGTTAAATAAACAAGATTGATGAATATTTGAATGACTATGTATTAAAGGTAAGATGTTTCTCCATCACTCTCTTCTGACTAGATGTCTCCTTTTTTCACTCTGTTAATCTAAAGATGTAGAGTAGTACACTTTTGATCTAGCCATTAGAAGGTATGACTGCAAGCCATAAAAAATGCCTCCCCAGAGCCAGTTCAGTCAACTATCTAGCACAGAGACAAATCTCTAACCATGTTAATATGAGCTGCTTTTTAGAACAGGAAAGAGTAGTAACTTTCTGTAGTCCATTCCACTCATACAGTCTTTGGAATAGATATGTTGGAAGATTACCCCTTCCCATACTCTGTAATACCTCTTTGATATCTGTTGTCCATTTGTCCAATCCATTTTTTGAATCTGCTGACACTGTCTTCATAGCCTCCCTTTACAAAAAAAAAAAAAAAACAACACCCAGAAGTTCACTGATCCTCATATTAAAAAATACTTTTTAAAAATATCTCTTAAGTTGATCTCTAACAACTTTCATAAGTGACCCTTGCTTTTAGCATCTGGTTAATAACAGTTTGGCATAGATTGTCCACAAACTTCCTTTGTGAACGCTGACCATATCCCATACCAGCCTTTTCTTCACACTTAAAACTCCCAGCAGCTTTTACCTTGTAAAGCAGCTGTTTCACATCCTTATTGCTTCTGTTGTATTTCTCTGTTCATTCTGTCACTCTTAAGATAGAAAAATAAGGACTTCACACAGTACTCAAGATGTGGGTATATAAAGATTTTTTTAAGTAACAAAATTACATCACCTGTCTTGTTCTTAAAAATGACCAGATTCAGTCAATTATTTCAGAGAACTATCCACAATAATGCCAAAATCTCTCCTCATCTCTATCCACCAGTTCTGGCTTCAGGATCATGTAAGAGTGGTTTAGATTTTTTTTCCCCTCAATACATTGCCCTACTTGTACACACACTGAAGTTCATCTGCCACATACTTGCTGTCATGGGTATGCTAATAATTTCCACACTTTAAGGTCATCATCAGGTCCTTTGTGTTTTACTTTCTTCATCTCTAAAATAAAAATAGTCACCTGCCTTAAGAGACAGTCATATACTTAATTTATTAACAGCTACTTATTCTGTCGTCCTCAGGAACATGTAGAAAGGCAAATTAAGGGTTAATGTGACCAGATAACTTACAATCATTATAATGTTTCTGAAGTGTTTAGCAGTCCCAAATGGTCAGGTAAAATCTCGTTTTTATGCTAGGAATTGGAAACAGATTGAGTACTGAGTAGGAAAAAAAAAGTATGACAGTAAACCTTGTACTGAAACTTTAGCGCATCTTCTGAAATCTTTCAACAACATGCTGAGAAACTCCAGTTTTGCTTTAACTTCTGTGAACTATTTTACTTGCTTATGAAAACAAGTCTTGATATGGGTTCTTGGTTCAATGGTGGTTCAATGAACACATAAAAAAAAAAAAACCAAAAACACACCAAACAAATCCAGTTATCCAAGAACGCATATGCTTCACTGTTGAAAAACTAACGTCAGGTTTGGATTTCTAAAAGGTTTGGGATTATGAGCACAAAAGACTAAATCACTGACAAATACATTACATTTCTGTTGACAAGTCAATTAATACATTTTATTCTAAATTAAGTCCCATTCAGATTAACTGCATACTAAGAACATAACAGGTGCTCAGAAAAAAAAACTATGTTAATTCCACAAGATGTCTTCAGGATGACAGGGTCCCACAGTGGAAAGAAAAAGACAGACCAGAATTTACAAGAGCTTTGTTTATCCTTGAGAAAGCTTGTTAAACTACATATTCAAATTCTGAGATGTTACATACTCAAGGTTGCTCAAGGTTTCTCTTCCTGCTTTGCAAATCTAGCAAAATAGCTGATAGTGTCAAGAATGCTGTCAAAAAAACTGTATGTATACCAAATGTACCTGTCCTCTCCAAATTCATATCTGTCAGGGATACCAAATTATCCATTGAGCACCTATTCTCATTAAAGTCATGAGAGAGCTGTTACTGCCTTTGGAAGTAGGGAGAAACCCCACATAATTTCTGTGCTGCTAAATTTCACTTTGGCTGCTAGGCAACTGTAACGTATTGCAAGAGGTGGTGGGGCTCTTCTCCCTCTCAATGTTAAAAGAATCTGAGTCCTCTACTTCAGGAAAAAAAGAAAAAAAAAAAAAGCAGCAAGAGCAAATTAAGCTGTGAAAATAACCGGAAAAAAAAACCTCAAGCAATATATAGCATACTTACATTTTTTTTTTCCAGGAAAATCTACTATAATTACTTAAATATTTAAAAATCCACTGGTTTTCCTTACTTGTGTTTTTTCAAAACACTCCACCACCTCTCAAGCAATTCACCTGAATACAAACTTAAAGAAAAAAAACCAACACCAGTACTTGTTAATTCCATTGCTTCATGTGTTTTCTTCCCCTCTACGGTACTCTTATTTGATATAATTTTTAATTAATCTCCTCCTTATGACATATTTATGGACAAAACCTATGTCTTACCTAAGTAAAAATAACTGACTTACACTTAAGAATGTTTGTTTGAGCAAGAGTACTGCAAATTAGTTGCATTTCAGTACCACATATATTTATAATCAAACTGTGATCATTATAAACAAATTATAAAACCTGAAGGCTTACATTTTTATAAAGTCACAGAAAGATGTCACTCTTACATTTCCCTGAATAAGCAGTAAAGCCTTGCAGCATTTTTAACACGTTTTTCAGAAGTCCAGTCAAGGATTTAAATCTTTCCGTAGTAAACATTTGGCACACTCTTTATTCACTGGTTGGTCTTCGATTCAGACTTTTAATGGCATTCTAAAATTTTGACACCAATTTCTCAGAAACAGTAATGTGTAGTCCTTGCAGAATGAGACCCACTGCCAAGCAGAGTCCCAAGTTAGTCCCAAGTTTTATTACTAACCTCAAAACTTTGTTCTATCTTGCCAAAACATTTTTAAAACTTGGATTTTTCAACTTTTGAACATGTAGGACAGTCATAGCTGGGGAAAAAAAGAATGACTGCTGGATTTTTTGGATAGATGGAAGAGAATGTAGCAACAATTATACGTTCCAACCAAACTATGTTACAGAAAATTTCTATTTAATTTTAAATCTATACTGGGGAACATATAGTCACTTTTTACTTTAAGAATACACCTTCATATACCACTTCCTCATCCTTAGGTTTTTAAATGTAGTCAGTAACTATTAAGAACATTAAGAAAGCAACCTAAATAATCTTCTAATTAAACAACTTACTAATAAACAACTTAATTAAATACTACTGCCCCACTAATTGCCAGACCCTCTTTTCTACCCCCCACCCCAAAGGGCTTTTCTTCTCTTCCTTTCAATGCTGCCAATCTGAAATATATTTTCATCATGCAGTAATTAAAATCCAAAGACTTATACACTCCATCTTAACACAAATTTGCCTGTTTCTGACTCCTTTTCTTTTAGGTATTGTGAGAGTCAAAACCACTACATGGTGCTTAGCACAAACTAAAGAATGCCCATATCTCTGCTATGCGTTTACAGGTCATGTGTTAAAAATGGAACAAAAACCAACTTGCTCCACTATTTTATCTCCTGGATTTGCACTTCAAATAATAATTTTTCTTTCTTTGTCAGTTTAAAGGAGAGTCCACATTCAACTGTGTCCTACATTGAACTATTGTTGAAGTATGATTTTCAACAATATATGTAAGATTTTCCCTTATATAGCAAACACTTTACCTAATTAAGAAATTCTTTTTCTTCTTACTCAAATGATTAAAAAATTTAATTTCTGGAAGCAAAATCAGTTTATAAACACCTTTAATTTCCTGCTTCTTCAGATTAATTTTGAATGTGTCTGATTCTTCTTTGAGAAACCCACCTCAGGAATTTTTGTCTGACACATCCATCATCTACAGCATTATATAGCACTTTAAAGTAAATCAGTATTTCCCTGAATGGATTTTAAGCAAACTGTTAGCATTCACTGTTATTTATATTTATGCCACTCAACATCAATTGCAAACAGAACTGCATGGGTTCAATTAGCAAGTTCTTAAGCTTATGCAATTTAATATGGACATATTTTTAAACAGTATGTAAAAGTCACATCTACGTTATTTAAGAGCAAAAGCCACATTTTCAAAGGTTGTGCCACCAAGAACATGAAGTTCTAGTCATGCTTGTAAAACCTAAAGAATGAGGAGAAAAGGATATTCTGACCACACAACTGTAGGCACCATGTCTAGCTATCTCAGTTTTGTGCACTACTTCAGAAAAAAAAAAAAAAAAAAAGGGTTTCCAACTTAAAGACATTCTGGATCACCCTCTACAAACATCTCCCTCCAAACCCTGCCCTTCAGATGAAACTGCATAGTGTGAATATTCCTTTGTGCATAAACGACTTCTGAAATGTCAAGTGTAGAATTTAGCTCCTTAAACAGTAAGAATATCTAGCTCTATTCCAGTACTTTAGCTCTACAATATTCACATGACCTACTAAATCAACTGCAATATTAGCACAATCCCATGTACATGCCACTTTTATGTCTATTCCACCTAATCTTGCTGTCTTTAACAGACAAAAGTTACACTATGAGAAACTCAGTTGACATAACAATAAAACAAGTGATGGACAAATGCTTTGAAAATTTAGTGGTTTAATTATTTAGCAAGTAAATTTCCCATTCTTGTTTCTCATGTTTCTTCCCGTAACAAAAAAGAAAAAAAAAATCTCTTTGTAACAAAATGAAAACTACTCCTAGAGACTGAAAGAACAGAAATCTGTTTCCAAATGGTTCTGTGTTGGGATTAATACATAAACACTGTGAGCAGCAGGGAACAGGGGAAACTCCTACCTCATGTAACTAAGAGCTAAGGATACAAGTGGAGATGTCAATAGGATATATTTTAGACACTATCCTTTCCAATAAACCTGCTCCTAGATACTCACATGATGAGGGACTAACATCTAAGAAATGACACAAGGCAAACATTTCATATTGAAGAACCAGACATAACTGACCGCTTCCATGGAGCAATGCATGGAACTAGCAGCACCAATTCTTCTGTACTCCAAAAAAGTAAGAAAGAATAGGTGTAAACAATATTGACTTTTACATAAGAGCACCAGTATGAAAAGCTTTTCTGCCAGGGAAAGAGTTAATTCTGCCAGTGATCAGAATCACTTCCACAGAGAATGTGTGAAAGTTATTCTGTATACAGAGATTAACTTGCACAATACCCATATCTTTGGCTTCACCTAGTTAGCTTTAACATGTATGTGTAAAAAATACTGCCAAAATTTAAATTACTAGCTTGATTTTTTTCCACAAGTCACAGCAAACACCACTGGCAAGCCCAGATATCCATCACAAATAGGTTTTACAGAGTTCCAGATACTTTAAAAGGTTGATTTATTTTTATTTGAAACAGAACATTTAATTGAAGTCAAAAGCAAAATATTCCAAAGTTTGAGAAGGTTGTAATTACTCTTTTTGTTCAGTCTTTAAATGTAATGCTTCCTCTTTCATTAATGGAATGGGAGGGGAAAAGACTAAGAACACTATTTTGGGGGTTTTTTGCTTTTATTTCAGTTAGAGAACTCTTCCCTCTCCCACAACCACCAATTAATTAAATTATTTTAAGACAACTAGTGTTGAGGGGAAGCACCTCTTTCAAAGATTTCAGAGCCACTTTGTTTGTCAGGAATGGATTAAATAATTTCACTAACTGTCTCCAATGACCCAGATCATGAATAAGACGACATCCCTTACCTTCCAGTTAGATGTATTGAAACACACAATTTGGAAATTTTTTTTTCCAAAATAATTTTCAAACTAAAAAAAAAAAAAGTTAAGTTTTCAACTAGTTCTACATCTACAATATAAAAATGTACTATTATTCCTTCAGCTGCAGATATCTCATACAATTTTGATTTCATAGCACTGTAAAGCCACAATTCTTTCCTCTTCAGGGGAAAAAAAATAATTTCACACTGATTCAGAAATATAATAGCTGGCAGGAATAGGCTGTGTTAAGTTAGTAAGAATTCATGAGTAAGTCATAATATTTTCAAACAATATACTTTGATAAAAATAGTGACTTGACTTAGTTGCAACCTATATCTACAAATAATGTGAACATTCTCTCTAGCAAAAATGTTCATTGAGGCAGTTAACCTTTAGCAAATATAACCATAAAGTAAAATTTAAATGAACAATTGGTGTTCATACTGGAAATGGCCCTCCAGAAATTACACTCTATCAATTCAAATCCTGAAATTGATGAGTGCTATATTAAAATAAATTCATCTTGTTTTCTAAACTGAACGAAATTAACTAACAGACTCCATATATTGCTACTTTATTTCTCAGACGGTTAGTAATATTGATGAGCCCAGATGTGTACAATACCTGCCGTTATACCTTGACAAGAATATAAATCCAATCTCAGAAATAATCTGACCGAATGATGTTGGCCAGCTGTCTACAAAAAATTCTGGAAATACACTAGACCCTTATAAAATGCAGTGCCAAACTGCAAGTACAAAAAAAAAAATGCTCCAAAAGAAATACACAGTCATCAAATGGAACTGAGTAAGTTCGGCTAGTATCTTGAATAAAAATACTTAGTAAAATGTGGTTTATATTTTAGGTTGTGGTCTTGATCGTTGGTTTGCATTTGTGCTCACATATACCTCAGTTAAAACAACACAGGCCAATTTCTGATTGCATAGCTAGTGGCATAGGACTCTGGTTTTGGATAATTTCTAGCCTTGATACTTAAATTGGAACAAGCAGCATGGCACTAAGATTTGTCATTTTTAATGCTGAAGATGTCAAGAAAACATGAAAAAGATCAATATGATGCTTTTCATAAGATGATCATTATGTCAGCTTCACGTAGAAGACGCAGTGCTAAAAGGAGCAAT
Organism: Strix uralensis; assembly: GCF_047716275.1. Classification (NCBI taxonomy): domain Eukaryota; kingdom Metazoa; phylum Chordata; class Aves; order Strigiformes; family Strigidae; genus Strix; species Strix uralensis. The sequence continues at coordinate 16,615,659 of NC_133978.1, read as the reverse complement.
GGAACGTGCTTTCAAGCTATTGATAGAAGTCATCATTTAACATAAGCAGACGAGCAAAAGGTATTTTTAGGAAAAAATAATCAAAGTATTATTGCAGAACTAACCAAGACAGTAGCAATTGAGCCACCCTATCTTTTCACTGTAAAAGACTTGATTGGGAAGTGCAATTTCTTTTCCTTCCCTTCCCTATCCCACCCAAATAATTACAGACTGTAACTGACTCTTAATCAAAGTAAACAATTAAGGACACAAATTCTGTTTCCAGTTTAATCCAAGCTAGTAACAAAATGGGATTTAAATCACTTCAGCTGTTAGCTTATAAGTACATGCATTCTAACATGGAAACTAATGAAAATCACACAGGAGACACCTTTTACTGCGGTGATCTCCACAGAAAACCCTTGGCAATGAAGTATGAGTTGACAAGGCTATAAAATGTTCAAATAAAGTGAAAACTATAATTTTTTTCAGTAGAACTTTAAAGTACGTATTATCAATATCTGATTTGTGGCTCTATTTGATACATAACTCTTCACATGTTTGAAAGATTTCCTAAGTTAATAAAGAAAAAGATCAAGAGAACACAAAAGCATTGCTAGTTTATTGAAAGTACCAGAAACCCCATTGCATGATCAATTCAAACTTGTCTTTGCTTTACAGTTCAGACCACTATACACTTTAGTAACACTGTGCTTATTGTCTAAGTTGGCTTCCAGTTTTGCTAGCACAAGTTTACTTCCAGACAAAATAGGCCTATAGTTTTACCACATAATATGAAATTACTAAACTCATTGTTTGTAGTACAGTTCAAAATTATGGTGCCACATTACGGAAATAGGCTGAGGGGTGGGCTGGAAGACCGTTTTTTCTGACTTGCTGGCTCCGCTTCTCTCTCGCAGTGGAAATTAGTCTGCTATTTTACTTCCAAAGAGAAAATTGTTATTGACTCAGTACTGATGCAACAAACCAATCAAAAATCCTCCACTAATGCTGCAACACAGTGTTTGTTTAAAAATGTTCTTTAAAATAAGAACATAGAAAATCATAGAAAACTTACAAGTACTCTGCCAGTTAATGTCTGGGCAGATATCATGACTCCTGCCCAATCCTTCACGGAGGTCATCCATCCCACTTCTGCTGCCACATTCTCCTCTTTTTCATCTGTTGGTTTGCAGGTCCCATCTGCCTGTGTATCTCCACCACCATTGATCTTCTGGGCCTCCTACAAAGTAAGTATTTGGGTTAGTTAATGTTTAGCAATTTGACAGTGAAAGAGTACATTTGCAGGTAAGAAGTGCTATGAAAAAAGCAGATCAGTCTTTCTGGTAGATGAAATGAAGCACCTACTTGGCCATCTCTCTTTAGAAATAAAAATGTTCTACAAAGTACCAGACTAACAACTAGATAATAATACTCTCCTTGACAATACATCTTAAAAACATATATTTAGAATCAAATATGTTATACGTTCCTTCCCTGTAAGAGCAGCATAATTGCCAAGAGCTATGTATGCAATTATAGAGCTATATATAAATGAGTTTGTCAGACAAACACTGAAGGACCTTTTGATGTAACAGTTCAAAACAAAGAGTACCAGGTGTGAACATAATTTATGTACAATTTTAATTTACTATCCCTAGAATTAATTATCCGAGTAAGCCTTCACTGAGAAGCATGATGTAACAAGACAATAATTACCAAGTGTGAGGGGAACAAAATACACCATAGAGAATCTGCAGGGAGCTGCCATGCTATCAGTGAACCAGTGTTTCAATGAAAGTGTTTAATATATCACAGGAATTCTTCTGTCAGTAAGTGGCTCTCGTAGAACGGAGAGCTGGAAATTAAAGAGGACCCTCAGCTGCACTAAGCTGCCTGATGAGTCACATGCACTGGAATTCATATCAGTCTCTCGCGGATGCTGCAGTAAGGATGTCGTGCTCTGTAACTGCCTGCTACGTGCTACAGTCATGGATGCTGCACAAAAAATCAAGGGAAATGATAGGAAAATCCAGCCTGGATTGTACAACATTTAAAACATATCGTATGCAAAGTGCCATGCGCATGCCTTTGGTGACAGCATAACACTAATTACTTCCTGAATACTTGAAAAGTTATGCAAAAGAAGCATATAGGAGGCAGCAAAATTCAGTGCTGAGGCAAGTAGTGAGAACCTGAGCTGCACCCACAGATCTACATTAGTGCTTCAAGCACTCTGAACAGACCAACAGCTTGAAAGATCCTGTTTATAAATGACCTGCCTATAGATCACTAAGCAGGAAATCAATTGCCATTAATCCCCTTTGCGATATCTGTTATACAAGCAAAGATGTTTGATGACGGTTCAGTGATTATTAACTACAGTAGGAATACTACACTATCACAGTCAAAATGCATAGCTTCGATGGCCTTGAGGACACAGCTGGACATAAAGGTAACGGCACTTCCTGACAGCAGTACAGAACTAATAAAGCAGTTGCACTGAATCTGTCCTAAAAATGTAATATGGAGGCCAACAGTTGCTTTTAGAGAGTCTCAGTATTGCAACTTAATTAGCTAATCAGATTCTTCCCTGTTAGTCTCTTTTCTGAAATGCGGGCTCTATCTTCTTACTAGCAATTACAGCACAGTGCATGATGAGGCTACTGATAATAACAAATCATTGAGAGTTACAACAGTAATTCAGTACTTCCTAAGCAAATAACCAGACAGAAGATAAAAGCTACTTTGTATTTGCGTAACTGGACCTCATTCCCTGACGAATTTTGATGCAGTGAATCAGATGTTTTGCACTCAGCATTGAAAGACATATACTGCATTGCACACTCACAGAGAACAACCTACAGAAATGAGCTCATTGCTTAGGACAGTGACATATGGTATAGCACAAGGCATTTCCAGGAGAGTAACACTTGGCTAGGGACAGTTTGTGACTCATATCATCACCAAGCCATACAGATCACCCCCAAAGAAATGCCTAGATCACCATCACTCTTTTGATTATAAACCAGAAAAGAGAAACCTAGCTTCATTTTTGAGCGGACAGTGTAGCTGTATATACCAGACATTGTAGTAAAACAAAGTATTGAGGTTTAGGCAACCTAAACCCATCTCCAAGGCCCTGGGGGCACTCACAGGCCTCACTGGCCCTAGCTGCTCTCCTCAAGGGTCTCCCCCGACCCTGCCTGTGGCCCAGGACACCATTTCAGCCCAGTCCAGGGCCACCAGCTCCCCACAGCCCTGTCCCACCCAGCCATTGGCTCTGCTGAGCCAGACCCCACCAGTCGAGTCAGCCCACAGCTTCTTTCCCTCACCGGGCCTGATCCTTACCCTCACCCACAGGTTGACGTCCCAGGCTGGCCCTGGCCTGGCCCCAAGGAGGTTCCTGATGGCCAGGGCTAGGGCTGCCCCAACCTGCCTTGTGCCCCAGCTGGATGGTGGGACATGGCCCTGACTGCCAGGTCCTCAGGGAGCCCCCAGCCCTACAGTGCCCTGACAGCTACTGCCTTGTTAAAAATTACATGTACCATTTATTTCTCTCTTCCCACCAGTTTGTCTGCCTTTTGTAACTGTTAGAGCTTTATCTTTCAGATTGTAAACTCTATGTGCCAGATTTTACTGCATGGTCCTCTGCTGCACAGCACAGTAGGCTTTTATACTCTGTACAAGTTTATACTGAATAAAAGTATTAATGTGTTTTTTATAGTAAAAGAGGTGTAATTATCTCTTTCTCTCAGATAGAAAACTGAGATGGTGATTGTCTAACTCAGTCACCAGAGAAGTCATGGAGAGAGCAAGGATGAAACCACAGACTTTCTTGATTTTTCCACACAGCACCCCTATTTAAAATCTCAGGGATGCACACCTTGCTAAAAACATTCATAATTATGGATTTTAGTATAGAAAGTCACACAACTTTCTATATTAAACAAAAAGAGCTGAATGGAAAAGTCCATTTTATGGTAGTCAACTTGAAAGTATTAAGGTTAGAAAATTCTATTATTCTCTACATACTCCTTCCTTACCCTAAAACATTTTGTCAATGTATCAAACAGAATTTTAAAGATTTGATTATTCATAGGATTATTAAAGCTACCTAACACTCAATAAAACAGTAGACATTTGACTTCACTGAAGGAAAAAGGTAGCTTTTTTATTTTCAAAAGGTTCTAATACCCTACAGTTCTTTTTGCTGTATTGAATTTTGGTTAGAAATAGAATAAAGCAGTAAGATGTGACAGACCTAATTCAGTATCTGATTCTCTGAAGGTATTAAAGTCTGTAATACATTTCAACGGCTGTATTTCTGCATGTATACCACTTATTTCACCTCTATTAAAATCTCCCACCCATATTATATTTTAATTAAGAAATAAGTAAAACAATCATCCCCTGCCACATATCATTTGGGCTCATGATCAGCTCCATACCAAGCCTAACTCTTACAATTATTGTACCTACAATTAATATACAGGTTAGTTGCTGTTATTTAATATTTGTATTTAGTTGGTATATTTTACATTTTTCATCTACACGGCTAGTTTCTTGTTTCATTGGCAGTTAAGTATTAAGAAAAGTTTATTCCCAAGTCATTATGCAACTGTGTAGAGATCACTGAAAGAGATTTAAACACTGCTTTCATTTACACTGTGTACAAATCAGTTCTGCTGATTAACTGTATAGTCCCCTTCCATTACTAGTTCTTCACCACAAAGCACTGAGTAACCAACACCACAACCTGAAGAAGGTGCTTAAAAAAAAAAAAATAACCTGACAGCGACGGTAATTGTTTAATTATTTACAGGCTCAGTAGCTAGAAGTAAGGTAATATCATCTTTATCCACTCTGCTTACCTGTTCTTTCACAAAGTGTTCATTATTTTAATTACTTGATGACAGGAACATTTAGGTAGATTAAGTGAGAAACAGCATCTTTTGTGAAATATGTATTTCCTGAACTTAATGACAAAATGGAAGAGAATGCATGGTGAGAAAGGGTGCACAGGAATCAGGACTCACTGTTCTACCAATGGTTTGACACAGACCTGGACCAGAAACTTCAAAGCTTTGTCTTATATTTTCAACAATAAAAACTGCTTCTCGTGGTTTGAGCTCAGAGGGAAACTGAGCACCATGCAGCCACTCACTCCACCTCCCCCCCAACACTGAGAAGGAGGAAATAAAGCGAAAGGCTCAGGAAATTGAGATAAGGACAGGGAGGGATGATATAATCCATTAAGGCAAAGGCAAAAGACAGACTCATTAGGGGAAGAAAAAAGAACTTAACATTTAATACAGACACTAACAACAGCAACACGTAACAGAGTAGGACCATGAGAAGCATTACCACATCCTGAAAACACCTTCCCCCATCCTCGCTTCTTCCCGGGCTCAGCTTTGCTCCTGATATCTCTACCTGCTCCCCGCCAGCAGCACAGGGGGCAGGGAATGGGGGGTGCGGTCAGTCCTGCAGCTTCTTCCACCTCAGGGAGGGGGAACTTCTGGCATTCCTCTCCTGCTCCAGCGTGGTCCCCCTCTCACAGGGGACAGTCCTCTGCAAACCAGCTCCGACATGAGTCACACCCACGGGCGTGTGGGTCACCCCCACACGATGCAATCCTCCCAGTGCTGAACTACAACAGCGGGGGCTTCTTCCCAGGGGGTCCCGGTCTCCTTCAGGCACAGTCACCTGGGTCGGCGTGAGGTCTTTCACAAGCCTCAAATGGGCATCTGCCCCAGCACAGACCCCCATGGGTGGCAGGGAGGGGCCCTGCTATCCTACCATGGGATACAGGGGGGCTCTACACTGGCGCACCTCCCCCCTCTCCTCCTCTATCCTTCCACTACCTCAGCACTCACACAGATGTTTCCCTCGCAACTTCTCTCAACTCCACCAACTCCTCCCAGGTTCCGCTTCTTAAATATGTTACCACAGAGGCGCAGCTAATTGGCCCGGCCTTGGTGCAAAGGTGGGTCTCACTTGGAGCCAGGGGAGCTTTGAGAAGCTTCTCACAGGGGGCCACTGCTGGAGTCCCCTCCCCTGCTACCAAAAAAACACTGCCACTCACTCAAACCAGGACATTGGTTTATATTACACAAGTTAAACGCAGCTTATATTACACAAGCTTAAACACAGTTAGCTTAAGAAAACAGACTTCAAAAGGGAAAAGACACTCAAAACCAACTTTCATTTTTGACAATGTAGTCCTGCCTGCTTCACTTTACCTCTCTCTAGAATATCTGTACAAACATCAAAGTAATGAACAGACACTCCATTCAACACAGGACTCCACAAAATAAAACCAAAAAATTATTATGAAAACTTAAAACATCATCTGAGAATAATTTGTCTCTTTAGAAGCCCTAAAGAAACAGGATACTATGAAGACAACCTGATAAACACTGTCTGAAGTATGGTCCTGAAAAAAAACTTGGTCTATTGTTAAGATATGTTAGAAAACATAGGCAGGCAATGCAAGGGAAAAGAACTGAGTTAAAGTCTGGTGAAACAAAGAAAAGGACTTCTGATATTCCTGTTTACCAAATATCTAAGCAGTATGAATAGCACACAAAAAACAAAGTATCAACTGTAACAAGAATATAGAGCGTTAAGTGATTCCCACATCACACAAGAGGAAGCAGTACGCTCAATTTAAGCAGATTTTTAAAAACAGTAATATGGATGGAGTAAGCCCAGTATCAGCCTTGGAACTCCATCCTAGGGAACATGAGATAAGGGCTACCAGAATAGCAGTTGCACCTGGTTTGAAGTATGCAGTAATAACACAGTGATAAAATATAGTTTGGGGAAGTTAGGGAAGGGCTGCTTTTGATAATGATACCAGCAACTTGCAATTTTATCTCTATTAACTGCCCCTCAATTAACAGCAGTGCATTCCTAGAGCCTGCATTTTAAGAAATGTTTTGTATCAGATCAACAACACTTTCATACTGGCCACTCTTATACAGTAGAAATCTATGTTTATGTTCCTTTCCTTTTCATTCATCTGTTTCCCCAAAGCCACCAACAGATGCTATTTGAAGAGGAATAATTTTGCATAAGACTATTTCTCCTTTCTGTTAGGTGGACCTCTGAAACACTGAGTTTAAAATTATTAGACCTTTATCAATAATTCAATCACATGCCCTTAGATACATTCTCTCACCATTTTGGTAACTCCAAACAGGGGTCTTCAATGTATATAAAACCATAATATTCTGCTGCATTCTCAGCAGCTGGGCAATATACAGTGTATGTCAAGACATCAGTTACCTACTAAATAATTGCCACAACAGATGTTCTCCATCAGATATAGCTACCGTCTGTAGCCTTCATCTTAACAGTTACTAAGTACCAGTTCATCCAGTGCTAAAAACAAGCAAAACAAAAAAACATGAAGCAATTCACCTGTTCTACTGCAGTTTAGCAAACACTGGATTGCATTGGAATATTAATAAATAAAGCAGATGGGAATGTGCGAAATAGCTTTATGGAGACTTACAAACCTCTTTGAAAAGAGTCAATCTTGTAAGAAAGAAAAAGCAAAGGCTAAACTAACTAAATGTGAGCTAAGAGGTACTCCCTATAAACTGGCCCATCCACTTCATTTCATTGAATATTGGGTTCTTAGTCAATATTAGGTTACACTGACGTCACTTATCACACTGTAGCTACGGTTTGGCTAGTTTCAAGGGATTAATAATTGATACCCAGAAAAACATTATTCCTTTCACTGAATAAAAGGAAACAGAATGATCTGTGGAAAACATGGCTGATGAGATAGCCAAGCATTTTCTCTCATAAAATATTCACAAGCAGTTTAAGACTGAGACGGTAAACTCCTGTGAGACAACTACAGAAATTCTGAGAAGTTTACTTTCTGTGCTGACCAAAAAAAAATTCCTTCACAGTGAAGAGTCTAGGTTCCAAGACCAAATACAATTTCTCTTTTTCCAGTGACCAGATTCTCTGTTGCATTTGTGCATACCTTCAGTAATCCTGACAGATTTTTTTTTTTCTGTGCCCTTCATATTTCCAGCATGGGTTACCTGTGTAAAATCCCCTTTTCATGTCATTGTTTTGACTGACAAAAACTACTCCAGTAGAGGAGTTAACTCTAAAACCTTGACCCGAGAGGCAAGGGAAACTAGATTAGTAAAATACAGTGTTCCAGCCACAATCCCACAAACAGCATAACAGCCTGTCAAAAGATGGGTTCTTGAGTATGGTTCTCACTTAAGAATATGAAACAGCAGACACCTACGTTATTTGAAATAATTTAAAAAAAAAAAAAAAAGACTCAGTACAAAGTTTAAAATTTTCTACACATTAATGGAGGTGTTATGATGTAACACCTCGATTGATGTAAAACAGGATTTCTGAATAACTGGAAAGCTGGCTGAGTGATTTCCATACCAACTTAAGAACTGGGAGACATGCTGCAGTCTGTTCTGCCACCAAATTTTGAAGTCCTCAGCCATGTTATGTAGTCTCTTCATGTCTTCACCCCACAGCTATAGAACAAGAGTAATGGTAGTTTCCATTGCACAGAAATCTTATCAAGATATATATATTTAGGATTTTAAGAGTTTCAGTATTACACAAATGGCAGACAATGCAGGGCATAGTGTAGGAAATCATAAAGTAAGACACACTAATAACATACCGGTGAAGACTGTTAAACTAGTTATACAATTAAACATATAAGCTTTGACTATAAGTTCAGAAGTTTGTGTGAATAATTTCATTTATATTGATTCAGAAAAATAAATCCTTAACTCTTCCTTTGTTACTTCTGATTGTATATCAGACCACATTTACAGAAATAAATAACTAGTCAACTTGTCATAAAACTACATAAAAAGTTAACTTACTGTCTGCAATACATAAATAAATAAAACCAGGGTGAGTCACTAATGTACAAGGTAGGAGTAGTCACTGAAAATATTTCACAAATTGTCAACCTTACATCTAGTCCATATCCATAAATTTATTTTCCTTTTCTACAGTCAAGAGAGCATTTCTTATTAATTTCCTTTAAGATGACTAAATCATTATTGTATTAAAATATTCCCTAAAGACCCTGGTCAATTAGAAAGTAGCAGACAAAAGGGCAAAACAAGCATTTCATTTTATTAATGGGGACACTAAGTTTAAATCAAAGGAGACGTGTCATTCTTCTACATACTGTAGAAAAAGGTACATTAGGCAGATTAGACAATTAACTATGTAAAACAGAATATTAGTCTTTAACCGTCTTTTCTGTGCTTCAAGCATTATACTGAAACCATTCTTTCAAAAGGTATTTTAGAAAGAACTGTAAAGTAGCCATACCAGACCACTAACATTAAATATAATGGAAATTAAATTTGTAAAAATATATGAAGCAATATCAGATGGGACTGTTATCAAAACTATAGAAAGGGAAGTGATCCTTAATGTAAAAGCACAGAGGAGGGTAGAAAAGTGCATGCATTTTCTGTTATCCTCCCATTTTGTTTCCTAATAGAAGGCAAATCAAAGAAGCATACAATTGAAACGCGAATTGGTACAGACATTATCACAAAATGAACACTGCCAAATTACCAACACCCTATTAATTAGGATTAATCCAGGAGAAATTTCTTTCTGTCACAGATGATAAAACAGTTTAAATATCAATAATTCAACAAAAACTTGTTACAAGCAATAAAAAAACACACATTTCACTTACTGTATTCATACTTAACTCACTTTTGTGACACTATGTGATTCACTGCAACCCGGAAGTCTCAAAGTGCTTCATGAATGTGAGAAAAAGGTCTTAAAAAATGAGAGAAAAAAAGCAATGAACAGTGGGGAAATTACCTAACTTGTTTATCTTGATTACAGGAAGTACTTTAGCTGATTGCTTGCAATTTTGTTGTTGTTAACATTAGGTAATAACCAACTCCAATTCAAGTTTTCCAATCATCACCTCTTGGCATTTTTTTTTACTACTGTGAAAGGATGAAAAATACATTGAAAAATAACACATTTGATTTTGCCCAATTTTAAGAGAATAATTACCAGTAAATCTTTTATGATCTATATGATCTAAATTATGTGCTTTTACATTAAATTATTAGCTTTTATAAAATAACTGTGGTAGAAGCTGAAATAAGAAAACTGCTAAAAGAACTACTCTCTGCCAAGAATATTCAACATTAAAATAGGTCGTTAAAAAGTTCCCAAAGTAGAAGGTTTATTTCACTAAAAGATACATACAAATACAATGCACAAAGTAAGCATCAAACTGCTTTGTCAGTGAAATTGAATTTCTCAGTATCTTTCCAGTTGCATAATTTTCTCCATCCTGCTCAATTACAGAAGGCTTTTATCTATTAGGAAACAGTACACTTTCTTTCATTTTATTAACTTCATAGTACTTTCTTGCTTGTGGTATCAGAGATACCAGAAAGAAAAAGATGCAGACTGGACTGTAGAAGGAAATTCTTCCCCTCTTCTCTGTATTACAGAATTGTAATGCAGCTAGCACCAGTGGCTAAAACTGGTGCTCAGAACCACCTCTCTGATGCCCAAAAATCATTAAGACTCCATGGACTAAGAAAGGCAATACACAGCTCAAGGGACAGAGTCTCTAAACACAAGGTACCATAACTTCTACAAAACTGGGATCTTGGTACTTGCATAAAGGAATTAACTACTCATTTCCCTGAACTGCAGAACTCCCTAGAAAACATGGTGACAGGAATTTTAGGTCTTCATTTGATACAAATCAAACGTCTTCATGTGGGAGGAATGGACTTAAACACTAGTGGTTTCTATTTTACATGAAACAAGAAATTATTAATATTGTGAGGGAGTATAGGCAACCTTCTTCAATGCTGAGCCTGTCAAACACAGTTTATTTGCATTAACATTTTTACAAAGAGATTTATGATTTTTCAGAAGGTTTTAGAGGCAATAGGATAAAAGATGAAGGAGGAAGGTGGTGGGACAAAAATAACTGAGAGACTCGCAAATATAACTATTTGGTAATATCACAGAACACATGGATCAGTGACCAGCTGAAGAATGACAGAGAATGATTCTATTACCTGCCAACCTGGACAAACCAGTCATATCTAAGGCCTTTTTTGAATCAAGGGTAGTATATAATATTTATGCTTACTGTATTAAAATTATAAAGGAAATCACAGTGAATTACAGGCAGCTCCCTGTAGGATATAAAAAATCTAAGCTTTTACTGACATAGGAAATTAAGTTCCAGTGTGCAGCACATAAAATATTTGAAGAGCAGCCGGTCAGCCAATGAGTAATTAAAAATATTTAATAGTATACAACACTTCTCACCTCAAAGATTACAAGTGTAATGCAGCTTTCAGATTGGAATAACTGGGGGGGGGGGGAAGAGTGAGACTCAGAGAGCACACAAGTGTGCAGCAATCTGGAGGAAAGATACACAGCTTTGATTTTCAAAAATATTGAAAAAGCAGTTTTAGTTGTAAAGTAACAGTTTTAATGATTACTTTGAAATAATTACATTAAACTAAGTATTTTCCCCTAAAGGACCAGTTATGTCACATTGTAAGAAATGCACAAATGCTATTATTTAATCAGGTAGCTATGACCTCATTCATTACACACTGCTATGGAAACAATTTTGTGTAATCTGAATCCCATGACTCCTTTGCATAAATGATTAAGTAGACTAAACTTTTTAAACCTGAAAGAAGAAAAATTCCTTGCAGATAAATTTCTTTTAAGTAACATACTTTATTTTGGTTCACTTCCCAGACACTAAATATCAGCATCCAAATCATCCAAAGTCAGTACTTGTAGACTACAAATACAGCAGGTGGTACATTTATGATGCAAAGAAACATACACAGTTCCTTCAAATTCATAGATACTGACTGAAATCTAAGGCAGAGAAAGAGGAAAGCTAAATTTTTGCTTGACTCACATACTGTAGTTCCATTTTTATTTATGTCATATAGAACGAGAACAAGCTCAGTGAATTCTCTTTGACATTCTTAACCTCATAATTTTAAATAACAGGAATCACTTTAACTGGCACAGAGATCATCTCCTCTTGTGGGTGTACCAGTGATGCACTGCTAGGAGTTGATGCATGACTGTGACATTGAACATAGACTTTACAAGGAATCAGAAGTCGGACTACTGGAAAATAAAGATATATGGTGTCCACTCTTGGCTCTCATAACACAAAGAATTACATCTAAGTCTTCTTGCTCATGGCAGGATTGACTCTGCCTATACCAAAACTTGTAGATGAAGCTCGTACTTTGATGGGACACCTTCTAAATGAGAACAGCAACCCTTTGAAGTTCCTCAGAGGCCTGAATTGTTAGAAGCCACCCTGACAGAGTTTCATTAGTAGCGGAGGGCAGGTGGAGTGCTTAAAGGCAGATATTTTTCTGTCTCATGAGTCTGCAGTATTTGGCTTCAATATTTATCAAACAAAAAAATACTGCGTATGTCACAAAAACATGTTATCTCTATATACTCACTCTCTCTATAAATTATACGTTATACAGCATGCAGTTATTGTCCACTATCAGGAAAGATAATGAACAGAGGTGAAATGATAAGTCAATTTAAATTTTTAGCTCTTTTTCTAAGATTAAATAACAGTAAGAAAGAAATGAAAGGATAACAGTTGTTAAATCATCACAGAGTATTAAGTTTTAATTTGCTCAACCTTCAGGGGAGCAGAAGAAGTTGACAATGATCAGTAATAAAGTTAATGTTACTCTTGAAAAGAGGTGGAAATCGACCATGCCCTTTGTTTGTATCTTGCAATTTTGTAATAATCTGGTATCTTTATTACAGGGCCTAGAACTCCATTATTTTTTTTTTAATTCTATATAAATTATTCTGGTAAAGAGTTTCCAGCAGCATAAAGATCAAACAGCTCATCAAAGCAGGCTGCCATACTTTACACTATTCACAAGCTGTGCTTTACAGAACCTACTCAGCAGCTTGAAGCTTAGAGTCTTTCTCCATTTACAGTGCTGCATAATTACCTCACACAGCTTCCCAAGAGGCAGGTGCCCCCCCTAATTTATCTGTGAATGAGATTCATTGACAATCCCATCCAAGTATCACATGAAGTTAAAATTTTACCTTTACTACTTGTTAAAAGAAAAAGGGGCTTAATTAAGCCCTAGTAAAGAAAAAACAAGTAATGATTCATACATCAGTAATTCACATTTTCCAAGTATCTGACTAGTTTATTGAGTAACAAGACACTGGAGTAATACATATAACTAGAGGATGCATTTGAGAAGTGACTTTGAGAAATAAATATAGCTCTGTATTTCAGATTCCGCTCATGGGAATCAGGAAAAAAGGGCATGAACTGTAAGATCAGCTTTATTTTCTAGTTTAAAAGTATGATTTTTATCCTCACAATCTAGTTTCACAAGGGAAATGAGATCTACAGGTTACAAAAGCAGAAGTCATACACAACATGATTCCCATTTTGTCTGCAGATACACAGCTCTAAGGAGAGTATTCAAGGATAATTTTCTTCCTGGTTACTCTCTAAATCCTCACTGTCACCACAGGATGCACTGTGCATAATTCAAGTGCTTGATTTTATTAATGCTTGTAAAGTGCTCAATATACTAAAAGTCATGTGTAATACTTAAGTAGTTTTACTTTCGATTACTGATGGATGCCCATATTGGCAACCATTACTGCCGTGTTTTACTAGCTAAAAGCATCTAGTGGTCCTCAACCTAGGTTGCAAAAGATTTCCACTGAATAAAATTAATTTCCTGTGAAGAAGGAAGCTTCTTCCTTAAGACTAATTCATATATCAGGTTTTTGTATTGTGCTGTTTTAATAAAACTTGACTTCAGATCGATTTTAAAGGGCACTGTGGAAACCGTCTCCTTGCTATTGACTAGATCAATAGAAAGAGCTGTGAAAATTCAAATTAAAAAAATGTTACCTTAATTCAGTACTAATTTTTTTCAGGACTCGAAAATGATAAAACAATTTTATTTCCTCTAAAAACCCACCACTATTGTCATTGAGTTTAGGCTGGGGTTTCAGTTCCACAGAAATCTTTTCTTCTACTGACTTCTGCTCACACAGATAATCACAGGAGTAACAGAAAGCTATAAACTAAGCAAACTTTCCAAACTCTACTTCCATTTTGATAAAGCAAAGAGAGTGTTTTACACAAAGTTCCAAGCAATCACCCAAAACAGAGGCTAGTGTAAAAAAAAAAAAAAACCACCCAGCAAATCAGTAACTGAGCTATTTTCCTTTCTATCAGCTTTCTTCCTAAAGCTATTAGTTTTGTCCATCACATGCACCAACAAACCGACAAAACTTTAGTGCTTCTACAGGTCAGAAAGCGATCATTGTGAGTTGCTATTTAAGTACACACCACATCATTAATTCTCCTGCTCTATGATCTCCAGCAACATCTTTGCAGGTATGGTGCTAAATGCAGTTTCCCTCTTGTCTCTCAAATTTATGAAAGCAGATAAAACTCAAACAGAAAGGGGAAGAGAATGACTGGGGCCTCACACTCCCACCTCTCAGAACTCTACTCTCACCAGAAACGTCCTGGGCGTGTTTCCCACTATGATGGGCTACAGCAGCTGCCAGCCTATGAAAGCAAACCCTGTGAAAGTCTGTAATGTCTTTTTTAAACATAGTAACAAACAAAAGAGAAAGAAAAGGAGCTTGAATTTTGCTACTAGCCATCTCTCTAGATACTACCATCTCTGTAGGGATTATAACATAGAAAAAAGAGATTTTAAACGTTGTAAAGCACCATGTGAAACCAAGTTCACAATGATACCACTTTGTCCAGAACTATGGAAGTACAGAGATAAAGCTAGTGGTTCCTCTGACTAGGTCTGGGTTGATGGCAAGTTGAATATGAGTCTACAGTGTGCCCTGGCAGCCAAAGGGACAACTGTGTCCTGGGGTGCATCAAGCACAGCATAGCTGGCTGGTTGAGGGAGGTGACCACCACAAGTATGGTGTGCAGTTTTGGGCGCTTCAATACCAGAAGGACATCAAATTATTAGAGTGTGAGTGTGTCCAGAGGAGGGCAACCAAAAGGGTGAAAGGTCTCGAGGGCAAGACTTATGAGGGACAGCTCAGGTCACTCGGTTTGTTCAGCTTGGAGAAAAGAAGGCTGAGGGGTGACCTCATTGCAATCTACAACTTCCTCATAGAAAGCAGCAGATGGGGAGGTGCTGATCTCCTCTTTGGTGACCAGCAATAGGACACGAGGAAATGGAATGAAGCTGTGTCAGGGGAAGTTCAGGCTGGACATTAGGAAAATGTTCTTCACTGAGAGGGTGGTTGGTCACTGGAACAGGCTCCCCAGGGAAGTGGTCATGGCACCAAGCCTCTCTGAGTTCAAGGAGCATCTGGATGATGCTCTTAGTCATATGATTTAGTTTTAGGTAGCCCTGTGAAAAGCAGGGAATTGGACTCAGTGATCCTTATGGGTCCCTTCCAACTTGAAATATTCTAAGATTCTATGACTAATCTTCAGTCTAAACCTGTCTTTTTCTAAATCTAACATTTCTTAAACCTTTCTAATCCTGCTCTCCTTATACACCCAGGACCTCTGACCCTGTTAAGGTATTTATCCTAGCACAGTAGTGATTGGTAAAGAAGCCTCTGAGCTTCCAATTAATTCAGTAGAGTGACAAAAATATGCTAAGAGACAAGATTCATGATCTAAGTCATTTATTCACGAGATGAGGAGCTATCACCATTATTAATTTTGTACTATTTGCTTGATTTGGGGGTGAGTTATTTTGAGGTTTTCTGGTTTTTTCTCTTCCAACCTCCCTGTTCAATACATAATAGTTTGTCATTTGGTGTCTACAAGTTTGGCACAGAGCCTCCACTTTCTTTCTGAGCATCTTCTACTATTGCCATTGATTCCACAATGAGTACTGCAAAGACGCTCAACAGCAGCACACATCCTTCTGAATGAAAATCTGCCAGCCTCCTGGGGTGACAGCAGATGTTTTTGTTATTCCTCATGTCTTATAGGAGCCAATACTAACCCAGGGAAGGAGCCAAAAACTGAAAGGAAGACTGACAGCAGGAATATTACGGTCCAGTGGGTACTGAGGTCACTATTTAACTAAATAAGGCATTCATTGGAGGATACACAACAAATTACAAAAACAGTTATACAGCCTTTCAGTTTGTGGGAATGATTTTTATTTTTTTTGCTAGAACAAAATAAAAATATAATTCTAATAAAAAAATACAATTAGGCAGGGTCTAAATCCAGTAGCGTGTTTGGCAAGGCTACTGAAACTGGGACACTGGAATAACAAAAGTTACCAGATACAGTAATCAGACACCAGAAGGAGGACGAAAGTTGCGTTGTTTTGACTGTTTAATTGTAAAAGCAAGCATATGGGAATTGCTGAAACAAATATGCAGACACAGTTTGCTAATATACAGTTTATAGGAATTAGGGAGAAAATGGAATTTCTGAAAGTTATATAAATTGACATTTAGATTTTTACCAGTATGGATTTTGCTTGTAGTCTGCTTCATTATTATTATTTCTGAAAAAAAATATTTTGCTTATAAAATTTAGACGCAGAATTTAAAACTCAGGCCTCATATTGACAGGCAAGATATCCTCTCAGTGAGGCCAGAATTCAAATTCTGTCATAAAAGAAAACTTGAACAGCACAGGAATTCTCACAGGTTAGTAGTCACATGTTCTTAGATTGTGTGGTGAAGTTATCTTTTTCTGAAGATGCATTTAATATCAGCACTGAACATTTTTTTTAACATGGTTTTTGAAACAATGGCAATTACAGGAAGAAATCAAAACTGAACTCTTATGTACGCTCAATATAGTGACTATTTTAACTCATACAGAAATTATACATCATTTTCTTAGTAGTTCTAAGGGACAAACTGAAGAAAGTCTCATTCACTGTGGAATTTTTTCAAGCCACAAAAACTTCAATGCCAATAAGTTTCTAACAGAGACAATCAAACAATTTATTATAAAAGCAAACTGAAGCCTGTCTGGGGTTTTTTTCCTAAAAAAAAGGACACATACATCTTTCATTTTCATATGGTGCTTTCCAGATATTCTATTCAGTTCAGCTTTACCTTCATTTTCAGAAGTACTCAAAAAAACCTTTAAGGAAGGCTCAAATATGGCTAAAAGAATTGAAGGAAATAGAACTAATCAATCTCCACAAATTTATGTTAGAAGTAAGGCAAGCTTCCCATCACAGGTGAGATTCCTAACTACATTACATCACTGACTTAACCTCATAGGAAGAGGAGTATCAGAGGTGTGAATACAAATCTTGTTCCTGGCTACCAAATTAATGCAAAGGCCATATTAACAACTAACTCACATCAAGAGAAGGACCGATTTCTTGCAAAGAGTTTACAGACCTTTTAACAATTAATTCTAGGTTATTATAATACAGCTTTGAGTCTGCTTCCTGACATCTTAGACACCCAGCATCTCAGTGATGGTGGCATCACTGGCTTGCTGTGCTCCAGACCCTGGAGCTCAGAAGAATGCTTTCATTACTAGAGACCTAGTAACAGTGATATTTAGTAAAATGATCATCAGTCACCAAAAAAAAAAAAAAAATTTAAAAATGTATGATTTTCTGCTGTGCACTGCACTCCCTGCAATCAGCGAGTTCTGCTGGAATCCAAGTGGGGAAAATTTTTCATCAACATAGGCATATCAATTATGAGAATGTCAGCCCTGTTGGAAGCCAGACTCAAACTGTTGTTAAATAGGCTGTTTGTGAGATGGCTGAAGCAAAACAGTAAAAAAGTATAAAAATAAATTGAATACCTAACAGGAAAAGTAAGGTTAGAACTATATACAACTTACATGCAAGTCCCAGGTCGCTGTAACAAAACTTTTCCCTCCCTCATTCCTTAAATGGGAGTTTGGCGTTGTGCTCTTTGTTCTTATAATTAACTCACTCCCTCACATACACACACACACCTTCCAGGTATTTTTGAATATCCTGATACATGAACTATGTTTGATAACACTCTCATCCACTGAAATGCTTTTTTCATCCACCTTTGCTGCTAACCACCAGTGCACAAAACTGACAAAAGAGAATCTGGTTGATGCTGTTGCCAGTTGTACGGATCATGACAGACCATTACATCAACAAAAATAAAATACTTGTACAAAAATCACCTTGGGACTTCTATTAAGCCTGACATTAGTAAACACCAGTTCTGTGTTTGGTAACTGATAACTAAACAAACACGAAGTGACCAATTTTGAGAAGATATTCTTACTGACTCAACATGTCTTGCTAAGAGTGCTTATACTAAAGAACTCACTCCCCCCCCAGTATCATGGTACTTTCTAGGATGAAGAGAGATTCTAGCACAGACCTACTAACATGCTAGATACTAGAACTGAGTTCCTTGAGAGACAATAAAGCTATTTGAGGGTCTCTCCAATTACAGGCATACCTTAATATCCACGTTGTGACAAAACTATCTCAGAAAACAGATTTGTTCATGTTATTGGTATTTTTGTCCAAATATATTCAGACATACAAACAACGTAACCTCTGATAACTCTGAATCTTTATAATCTGCAGAGGTCCCTGAAGAAATGAATACAGCTTCCCGAAAAAATGAATGCTTTCATTTTTATGAAAGCATGAATACTTATCTCTAGAGCATAGTGTCAGTACTTCCTCTTCTTCCTATGTCTCTTTGCAATCAAAATGTAGCTTGTTAAATTATCAGCTTTCTTTATATGTGATGATACAGCATTGCCATCAGATGAGTTCCAGGACATCTAATCAAAGCTAAAATCCTGATTATTAGAATGTAAAGGGTAGCACCTAGTTATTAGTACAAGAAAAACAGGTTTCTGTTGGTTGGCTTGGTTTGGGCTATTTTAAACTAAAGAAATTCCAAGTCAGTGATCTAGACAATAAAGGCATATTGATTCATAAGAGCTAAGGATTTGGGCCAGCAAGTATAAAGACACATTCCCTCCAGGACAGGAAAAAGCATATGGCTCTATAAGTGACTCCATATGACTTCCATATAGCTTTATAAATTATCTTTTCCTTATCTATGTTGTATTTGATCCAATATCTGCTATCTATCTTTTTACTGTCCATATTTTATTATATTCCAAAACCACTCACCATATAGAAAGCTTGCATTGTTTAATTTGTTCAGTTTTAATATTTCACAAAGGAATTGGTATATTCTTTCTCTGGTGTTTTCAGAGTCAAAATACTTCCAATTAGTAAGTACCCACTGGTTTATGGCCACAGATCAATCATTAAGCTCACTTAGTCTATGGATTCATTCTGGGAACACAAATGTATCTGCTAATTATAAAAGTAATCTCTGTAGTTCTGAAAACTAGTGCCATTCAATGACCACTAGCCTATGTTACTTCTGCAAGATGACTGTAAATGAAGCGTCTCTGGTTTTGTATACACATATTTAAGAGTTCTATGACTAAATCCAGATGGAGAGAGATTTCAGTTACAAAGAACAGAAAAGAAAAATATTACTGAAGACAGTCAGCTACTTATCACATATAACACCTATTTAAAATATTAGAATAACAACCTTACTACAACCTGTATGGAAGACTTTCACGAGTCTCATGACCAATTTTCATTACATGTAATTTGGCAGCTTTGTCATTTCTCAATTCAAGGGCAGGTAGATTGTTATCAGCACAAACAAGAATAAATAACTTGACTTAACACTTTCAGGGAAGACTTGTTGGGCTTTCCTAGGGGGTTAGGGATTTTACTTTAAATAAAGAAATAAAGGCCTTTACATAGATCACAAATAGCAGTTCAACATTAGTTACTACCTATAACTAATGAAACAAAACTTTAAAAAATTAAAAATATTTAAATATATGTATTGTAGAAAGGTATTTCCACTTTCATAAAATGCAAACAACTTGGAGAGTGTAGCCTCTGTGACACAGTACTTTCTGTAAATATCCTTATTGCCTCATGTGAATATTCTAAAATTCCCAAACAGGATAGGCAGTTGACTACAGGATTTGTTTGCTCTTTCAAAACGACAAAAAATACTTTGTGCACAAGTTTTTAATTCAAAGACAGTGTTCTGAACTGGTTCCTTCAGGTCAAGTCTATTTGTTTTAAAGCTAGAAAATACAAAATTCAAATTCATTATTTAAGCCTGGCTTTCAGTCAGATTATTCTGCTAATCGTCAAAACAGTCTTAGTAACCATTTGAAAACCTGACAAAAGGGTAAGGGCTAAAAATTGTTGCACTCATAATTTCTCACTGGAAGTACTGAGTTAGTTGCATGACTTAACTTTTGCCTGTGTATTCACCTTTACTTCACCCATCATGCATCAAGTTAGCCTCAGAAGAGAAATAATGGAATAAATGGGAAGAAAATTATCTATTTTTTTGCCTTTGAATTTTGCTGCCTACATCAGTCTTTGAACACATTAACAGGAAAGACAAAAAAAATATAACTTATTCAGTGTGGTAGTGCTTGTTCAGGGAATAAACCAAAGCTTAATTCCACAAGGATGTTAATTCAACATCTCTTATAAGTACTAAAAGGGAACCTGAAAGTTATAGGAAATCTTTATAAACAATAACTTACTTGGCACTCTCAGAATTCCTTGGGACATGGATTAATAGTAAAAATTACTTTTTATACATCGTCTATGTTCAAGTGTACCACGAAATAGCTTTGAAAAGTTAGTGTTATTCTTCTAAAAAGCAAGCCTAGATAGCAAGGAATCTGTTAAACACCTTCAGCAAATATCAAAATCTCTCATGTAGTGAGGGTTTTTTTTGTGTTTGGATCAGTTCAAATACAGGTTAATGCACATAGAAGGAACCATTCATTTAATTAGGTAGCACTACCTGTTTAAAGTGCTATTGCAGTTTGAAACTTTTATCTCAGTGTCTTCTAAGGGAACTCTAATACGGCATATGACAAGACAAAATTCAGCTACTTATAATTATTAAAAAAATCCTACGGTTTTGCAAGCACAAGGAAGTTAAGCATGCTACCATGGCCAAATTCAAATGCAGAAATTTTTATTTTGCCTATTAAAATCCACTTGGCAGTAGAGTGAATTGTCTATTCCCCAGAGTTATTTTGTCTTAGAAATACAAATGTAGTGGTGTCTTCTATTGTAGGTTTCAAGTCATTGTGGCTATTCTTTTATTTGAGTAAAGCATTTTATTCTTCTAGTAGATTTTACAGATTATTGCAAGTCTGAATATACTTTACAAAGAAATGTCTACTGCTCTGGAGAGAGAGGAAGTCTGTGCGTTGCAACAATAGCATAAATTGAAGGTTATTTTCTGATTCAAAATACAAGTGTTTTTGCACACTTTACAAGTACCATTCCCCTTATGCCATGTCTAACACAATCATTTGAATGTGAGTGTAGAGATCACATCAATGATTTTTACATTTATCAGTATGCTGGCATTTGCTGCTGGATGTAAGTTAAAAACATTATGATACATAAGCCAATAATGTTTGATTACTGTCTCTGGATTTCCCAGTGCTACTTTGTGGTTTGCTTGTTTGTTTGTTTGTTTTCTTTTTTTGTTGGGGTGTTGGTTTTGTTTGGTTGGATTTTTTTTAAGTCAATAAAGTAGAGTGAAAGGATGAGAAGGTTTATTTTATAGCATGCTTTCTGTGTACAAATGAACTGACAAAAGAGTATCAGCATCACTAGGGGTTAAAGGAAAGATAAGTTAAGGATGGATACCTCTCCTCTTTCTGTAGCAGAAGTAAAAGGAAACCTTTTTCTTAGCTTGGGTAAATTTGTTCCACTCTCAACTCCAGTCCCTGTGACTCCCCTTACACCTTGACTTGTGCTGTGACTTCTCCTCCACCTTCCAATAATCTAAAACTACAAGCTATGGCTCATTTATTAAACCTGTATTGCCTATTCGCACTCCAGAACCTTACAGACATTTTTACCATGCAATATTAATGTCAAGTGATCAATTATGTAAGCATAATTTTACAGATAAGACTTTTTATGATTATTCCAAAGATTTAAAAGTTTTTACCACAAATATGTGTATATATATTAATTTTAAAATTAAAAAATAAAAAACTATTATTACAAAACCTCCAATAAGCTTCTAATTAGTAATGATCTAATATTAACAAGATTTACTTGTTTCACAAAAAAGTTTCTATTCACTGTAGCAGGGCTGCAAAATAACTAGTTTCACCATCACACTTTCTTTTGACAACGCTGAGAAAATTATAATAGGTTTGCCTATTTATATTTGTTTCTAGAATGAAAATACAGCTGGTTTGTGATTAAACAAGTGATGATCAAATTATTTCAGAAGAGAAAAGATGGTGAGTCAAAGCAGGTAACAATTTAAGACTTATGTTTCATTCAACTAGTCACAAGCAGAGCAAACAAACAAAAAAAAAATCAGTCAGTGATAATCAAAAAATGAAATCCAAAGAAATGTTACTTGAAGCCAGTAGCAAAATTTACTTATAATAATGAATTTAAAATATCAAATCAAGTGTCTCTGGGCTCAGACAACTGAAAAACCTCTCCTGATGCAGACATGCAAATATGTAAAAAATGAATTATCACATCCTCAGACACTTTCATGTCTGAGTTAAAGGGAGTAAATAAAGTTAACTAGCTAGTAGAAGTTCGTCAGATTGTAATCAAAAGCATTATTCATTATCTAGTTACTGAGTATTATCTTAAGATTCATAACATATACCATAACAATACACAAATACCAATTCATAAGCACAAAAACACCAAAAAACATGTAGCCAATTAACTGTACAAAAATACTCAAATACAGATCAGGAACAATTTTTTTCAAATTGCTCATGATTTATTTCCTTCTTAATTGAAGGACAAATTTAAAAAAAATACCAGTGATAGCTATCTGTGACTTAAAACATCCAGAGAATCTGTTATGTGACCTTAGTTTGGTTGGTTGAATAGGGTTTGAGTTTGTTTTGTTCAAAATGCAAAGGAAGAGCTTTAAAATAAATCAAAGAAGTCTTTAGCATGATAGAGGCAATGGAAACATTTTTCTTTCACAACAAATAAAAATTTTCCTACATACACTCATCTAATTCTATTTTTAAAGAAAGGTCAGATGCTAAAGCCTATTTAAGATTAAGGGAAGCCTTTCTGTAGTTTTCAGAAGCCTTTCAACTAACTAGCCCTCTGCTATGTATAGTTCCCTTCCCTAGTCAGGAACAGGTAACCAGAAGAACTGGACACTTTGCTGAGATAGATCTAATCTTTTGTTTGGTTTTTGACTATGAGAAAGTAAAGTGCTCATTCTTTCAGAACACAACTTCATGCCTACATAAGGGTGCATTCTCCTGCTAGCATCAATGGACACTTGAAAATGCCAACTAAATATTGATACCATACACTGTTACAGTACCATTCACCCGACCACTACTGGTTGCCATCAGCTAATATATGATCAATTTTGGAAGAACGATTTTAAGTTCAGGGTAAGCAGCTGCCAAGAAGCTGACACTTTTGAAGCAGCTACAACAAACTAAAATCTGCCTAAGCAAGTAATATGATCTTTTGTGCAAGATGGATGAGTAAAAACAAGATTCTGAGGATTCTGTAATTTTACTAACAGGAATGGGAACAGTAGCCTTGGGATCCAGAAAACATATGTATGTGTAGAGTACTTTTCTCCAACCTCTTAGGACAATGCATTCTGTTCTCAGCTGTCTAATTTTGTATGTGCTCAATTCATTTAACTTTTCCAAAAATAGAAGACAGAGTACATCTGGAGACAAAATAAGCTTAAAGTCATACCACTGTGTTTAAACTAAACATTAGTTTTCTATATGTGGGAAGCTGTATTCAGTCTGTGTCAAGAAACCAAAAAAAGTAGTGAAGTTCGCTAATTCATCCTAGGTCATATACCTCTACAGAAGAAATAACATTACAATTTAGATTTCTTTTTCCCTGTAAAGGAAAAACAACAAAAGAGGACACGAGAAATACTTCAGAGCCTGATTTTGTTTTCTAGGTACATAAATATGTTCATACATAAGCTTATTCTTACCTAAGAATAAAAATGTATTACAAATATTTCCTTGACACACAGAAAAATACAAATTATAATATCATATTGTAAAGGAGGAGAATACACTATCAAAATAACACATAAATAGAAGTGAAACTGACAATTTCCTCGTACATGATGAAAAAAAGGCAATATCATACTATATAAGAAAGAGAGTTACATTTTTAAAAATAAATGTTTTACATTTACTACTATGTATTTGCCAAACTATTCACAGTAGGGACATTCTGTAATGCCTAACCACAACACCCTGAAACCAATGAGAGTTCACTCATAGAACCAGATTTTGATGCTGTCAGAGAAGTAATAAACATAAAAGTATCTACATATTATAGTATTCCCCCTCCAACAGAAATCACTACCTACATTAACATCATTAGTATCAATTAACTAAACACTACCTACATTAACACCATTAGTATCAACTGAATACCAAAAATCATTAATTTTCACACCATTGCTTCTCTCAAAGCATTGGCTTTTTGCCCACAGCAATTCACTAACACAATTTGTGAGTCTCACTCTAACCTACCACCAAGAAGCATTTGGTGAACAGAAAGCTAAACAGGTAAGGAACAGGATGGGGACTCTGAGGTCTGACAAACTGCCTTCATTAAGAGTGAAGCACAATTTTGAGGAGAACTTAAGATGGTAATTCTCCAGTCTCAGTTACATCATTTGCACACTTGAGATTGATTAGTTATATTACCTGGAAGTGAAGAGTTTTCATAATATGATCATCATGAACATTTATAAAGTATTTCAAGCAGCTAGGACTGAAGACAATATAAATACCTAATTTTTGCTTAGATATCTTGCTATTATCACAATAGTATCAAAACATCTCACAGACTTCCGAATTCACTCAGAACACTGACAGCCTTGAAATATTTGCCTTCAGATTATTTAGACAAAGCAGGGAAGTGTTATTTGACCCATTTTTCCAATTTTAAAAAGTGGGTACAGAGAAACTGAAAGGCATGCAAAAAGCCTGTAAGGAAATACAGATCTGAAATCCCATGGTATATTTAAAGCTATTGCATTAATGAATGGAATAACCTTCCACTTTCATGTGGTCTAAGTAGAATCCTTTGCCTTACTAAATAAACCATACATAGACTTGAACTTACTTTTGAGAAATCTTTCACGAGTCCTTGAGGTCATCTTTTCAAAATAACCTCATGTTACTTGATGTATACATAAAATGCATTCCTTATAGTCTGGGTCCTTTGACAATTTCCCATTCTAATTAGTTTCCATTGGGATAAAAACCATAGTACTTCTCAGGACTGTAAACTTAGCCCATGTCCTCTTTTTTTTTTTCTCCCCTTCCTTAAAGAGAAAGGGGCATCATAAAATTCAAGCTAGTTCCTAACCAAGTTTTGGCAGTTTTTTTGTAAGACATTGTCTCATTATAAGAATCCCCACAGCAAAGTTGCCATTTAGAAAACAGATTACCAATTTAATTCTTTGATTAATTCTTTGTGTCTGTTACCAGCAACCCAAACTCTGAATGTAATAAAGTAAGAGCAGATGGACAGCTCCCAGATACAGCAAAACTGCACAAAGCCAGGCCAGTAGCTTCATCCACATACTAATCCTTGACTTTTAAGCCCAAGAAAAAGTTGTTCTTGCTATGAGCAGATCCATTGTCACACGAGTAACATTTTCTAGGATAAGTGTACCTGAAAGTATTCTCAGTCAAAAAAATCAAACCGCTACTTCAGTTCACATTTAAGAAACTCCTGCGTACAGTGGCTGAAATCAATCTGGATTCCTGCCTGCCATGCCAAGGACTATGCTTCATTCTTTTCTATCTAAAGAACTGTTACTACAGTCTGTGAAGAAAAAGTTCAGTCTTATGGATGACAGAGTAAAAACTTTGCATTCCGAACATGAATTTATTTTTCCATGCAGAGTTTTAGAAAGCAAAAGCTAGCAATTTAGAATTAAATACATAATATTGCAGCAATTTTCTTCAGAGACTTGTAGTGTCTACAAAAGCAACATCCTCTCAATTTAAGGAGACCAACTTAATGGCTGAGAACCATACAAAAGTAGTTTGTGGTTTATTCTTTTTGGTGAGAGAGCAAGAGGTGAACATTAGACTAAAGATAACCAGGAGCGATAACTGCTTCCATCTGCTATGATTTCTGAATATCAAGATCCCACCTTATGCCTCAGCACTGCTAATATCCAGTATTCAGTAAGCTGAACTATCACTGTATTAACAAGTACTGTAACCAGTTAAGCATGTTAACCACTGGATTGCAAGTAGAAAGGCGGTATGTCCAATCCTTAATGCATGCCAAGAAAAGCAATATTTAACCATGGCAAACATAAAAATCTTCTTGAGCGTTTTTGAAACATTATTCTAGAGTTCAAACGGTACCAAGAAGTTTAACAGCTACTAAGTTAACAGCAACAAATAAAAGCCTACATGGAAATTTCCAAACAGTGCTTTGATAGCAATTCATTTCATATTTAGCAGCAACACTTTTGAAAGGTATGTCTGCAAACAGAAGGCTGTTCATGGAAGCTCTATTACTGAGTACTTTCATATTTCTTAAATGAACATACCTTGGAGAACAGCTCTATGAATATCAGATTACATATGTCTTTAAATTCTTATTGTGCTAATTAGGACTCAACTTTTTTTTATTATTATATTCAAATATTCTTTAGATTTCTCGTAATTTTTTTTTCTACTGGATTAAATTAAGAATACAATGCATTTACATCAGATCAAGTTACAGACACTGAAATCTGGTTCACTGAATTCAGTACTCATTTAGAAAATTATTGAATAAAAGAGTTATATTGGGGGGGGGGGGGGTATTGTTTGATTTTTTTTTTCCTTTGCAGCTACCATTGTTGTTCCAATTATTGATAGCTACTTTGTTGTAAAAAAAAAAAAAAATCCTAAGATCTGTGAGGGTACAATAAAGAATGTCTTAATAAGGTAAAACCACCAAGGAGCCATTTCAATACATTTTTTTAGACAACAAACAACAACTTGTTTAAATTTCATTCTGTAAAATGACTCAAGGTTTCCAGAATATAGAGAATTCTCTCCCAAAGTAGTGTTTTATTCTTTTAGCATTTTCAAAACACACTTCTGAGTTATACTTCATATCTATATTCATTAGCCATAAAGGCAACAATGTGTGACTCAAATCATAAAAATCAAGGAATATTAACCCTTCAGCCTTTTTCTTTTTTCCTTTTTTTTTTAAAATGGAAAAATAAATTATGCTATTTGGAACCTATAAAATTGATATAACAGTGACAGTGATTCTACTTCATTTTCTCTCTGATGAGCAATTCAGTGACCTATTAGGAAACAAATTTTAAAAAATCCACCCAATTGCATCTATTCTTTAAAATTCCCTCTTCTATAATTAGCTGTACCTTTACTTTTTTCTGAATAGATTTCCACATCAAGGATCATTTTTATAGTAAAATACGTACATATAAAACTTTTGCTAACAGTTTTAAATTGTCCCAGCAGCTGTGATAAATTACTATATAATACAATGTAGTTATAGTTGGCAATCTATCACTTCACTAAGTGCTTAAAAATGTACCACGACAATTCTGATCTCCATTGAAGTATCTTCAGAATTCGAATCAAAAGAAATGTAAGCTAAAGGTCATAAGAAGCTTCACCTGAAAAATAGGAACTTGACATGAAAGTATGTGATAAATGCATTGATACATACTTTTCTACCAGAAGAAAAATATTTAACTCATTTTGTTTTTCATGAAGAAAATATGAAAGTCCTTCATACAGGATGAACAAAATCCCAAAGACTAGAGCAGCTGGATTTTATTGATCAAGCAAAACCACATCTTCCGTCCAGTTTCAATTTGCTTAGATAACAGATGTTCTGTGATAACTGAATACAGATACATGTGTAGAAAAGGGCAGGAAGGAAGCAATTTCCTACTCAGTCTGATTGCACCCTTGGGGATTTGGTTTGTGTAGTAAAGAAAATATTGATCTGAAAGTCTTAAGCAGTTGTGTATCACTGATAAAGCTTCTGCATCTCCACAGCCTGAACAAGAGAAAAGCAAAAATTTCTCCTCTCACACATGGAAATGCAAGTGTCTACTAAGCACCTACAAAATATAAGTTTTTGAAAACGACCTTAAATTTACAATGTTTAAATACTGTTTTCAGAAATGTTAATACGAGTTATCTTTCCCCTGCACTTTAAATTGCATAATTTTTGGATTGGTATCAAACTTTACACCTATATAGTAGATTAGTTATAAAAATCAAATTGTTTTGGTCTCATTCAGTTGAAAAACCTGAACCTTGATGCTGTAGATGCTACTAATTTGCTTGGGTTGAGTAAGAAACTGAACAAATTTATGGAAGAGAACTCAATCATGAGTTGCTTAATGCACACCAACTATATTAGGCTCAGAAAAATCACTCAAGTTGCAAAGTACTGAAAATCTGGAGAGGAATAGGAGGGATGATTACACACACCAGCCTTCCTTAAATATTCTTCTATAGGCATCTGGTTTTGGCTACTATTTGCAAAAGAATATTTGGCTATATGGGTCTTTGATACAAACTTGTTCACTACATTCTTTATCCATAAAAGGGAATTATTTACTTAGATTATTGAAAATAATGTTTTTCTTTTTTCAGCTAAATTCAAAAGAAAAAGCAGGACAAACAAACCCTCGTAAAGAAGTTAAAAGCTTGGAATCAGTAAAGCTAAAAGGATTAGAGTCACCCAACCATAATGCACACATACAAAGTTTGTGTCAAAAATTGCAAGTTACAAACATGGCTGTGTCAAGACATATGCTCCTATCTTACAGGTAGAAGCAAAAAGTCCTAAAGTAAAAAGACAAAATATCAAGTAAATCTGGTCACTTAAAGCCTATGAATAAAATCTAGCCTGTACACATTTGTGTTTTCATTTGGTTTTTTATGTCTTGGGAAAAAAAGTTACAGAATGGAAATATCTACGCCTGATTACTTTAAAAAGACATCGGAAACACGTGCATTGAATCTGGTGCTCTTCATTTACCATTCTTTTTCATTCTTTTTTCATTTACCATTCTTCACATGCTGCTTTTTAACGGTCCTTAGACAAACTTTAGGGGAAACATTCTAATTAACTTTGTTTTAGAAAGGCTGAAATAGAAAGTGTTATTCTGTAATTGAGGGACAGCTGGCTGTTACTGTGATAATGATATGTCAGATGAAGATCTTTTCCACTGGGATATGTTTCTACCACTGATTATAGGTTAAATTCCTGGAATTAAAACCCCATTCATAAGGATTTGAGAGCCTGAGCTTAAGACTTGTCCTCCATATGTGCCTGTTCTCACAGAACAGTGGATGCTACTTCATAACTGCCCACAAGAGCAAACAAACAGAACAAAAACATTGCTACAGGGAACATCTTTAAACTATAAATGGTTATTAACTGAGATACAGTACATGCTGTGTACCTTATTATAGTCTAGCAAAATGACTGTGACTGGAAAAATGCCAAAAGCCTTAAGATTTCCTTACTTAATATATAACATTTGAGCAATACAATGATCTCTTAGGCAATTTTTATGCCACTGGCCATCATTTATTTATTTTTTAAGTATTACTGTATAACAGCGTTTCTGCAATAAAAAAATAAGCATTTTCTTTACCCATCATTACAATTTTCTACTGATTTAATTTTAACAGGAGACATAGAAAGGAGAATGGTCTCAAACTGGGGTTTTTAACATATTTTGATACTTTATAAAATCCAACAGTGCATAAGAAGAGTATATTTGTAGTTCACAGTGTAAACAATCATAAACTATACCTTTCATACACCTAAAAATGCAACAAACTCCAGTCCTGACCTAAATGCAGTTCACACTGTGTAACTGAAGACCACAAGACAGCGCTCATGAGCTTTGGTCTCAAATACAGAATCAAATTTCTGAATGGTTTTCTCTAACACATACACAAATGAAGATCCATGTTGGAGTAAAAATTCCAACTGATTTTAACAGGAGTTAATGTGTTTTAGTCTGCAGTACACAAACACCACATGTTTACCATTCACTACAGATGCTACATGCATCATATTGCCCACTAAAGTTACAAGGCTGAGTAGCTGCTGCAGGCTAGAATAATCCTTCCTTTTCAGCAAATGAATTTTGTTTACCGCCTTTGCTGCTCAGTGAGTGAAAAAACATCAAGTTTAAAGCTGAAAATGCAATAGAATCAGTAGATAAACTCTGTGGATCCATGCAGCTAATTGTTTTGCTTTTGGCTATGGCATATGTATTACTTGACTGCTAATTTCACGCTCTGATACTGCTTCTTTATAGCAGCAGATGAAACTGAAGCTCTAGTACCCTGTTCAAATAGGTTGATAAATATGTATTTCACCCCTTTGCAATATGTTTGACATACTCCTCGCCCACTGTTATGCTTCCCTTTTATGGAGTCTGAAACAGTCCCCTATTTTAGCTCTTACTCTTGCCATTGTTAAACCGAATTTATATATGTTCCTGGCTTATTGAGTATGTGAAAAAGGAATTCTAGTTTTCCCATTTTCAGAAATCCTCCTACAAATTTGTTTTGTCTGTATTTAGGTTTGAAGTGGGGGTACACACTGCTGTACACTTCTAAAAAACTTTAAGAGAGTAACAGCAGCACATTTCCTTGCAGATGGACTAATAAACACTCATGAAATCATACTATTCCACGTGCATGACTGAACTTACCAATTCAAACTGAGATTCAGATTCCTTCTAGGAACCGCAAGTATTACTACTGTAGTTAATTCAGACCTACCTGGCTCTAAGGACTGTCTGAGACAAAGATCCAGCATTGCAGGATAGCCTAACAAAGTGGCTGAAAAAACTAAAGCTTTGGCTGGTCCCTAAATTATTTGAACACCCAGCAGCGAAAGCAACACTTCTTATGCTACCTTTAAAAGAAGTAAAAGATGACCAAGAATATTGAAATCTATCAAATTCATGATAAATAACTAATAGTGGATCATAAAAGAATGATAATAAAAAATGAATGGTTGTGAAATCAAGAATGA
Organism: Strix uralensis; assembly: GCF_047716275.1. Lineage (NCBI taxonomy): Eukaryota > Metazoa > Chordata > Aves > Strigiformes > Strigidae > Strix > Strix uralensis. Next base: position 16,584,460 of record NC_133978.1, on the reverse strand, counting down.
ATGGGATGAAACCGAAAAGCAAGTCCAAGGAGACAAATCCTGCTGGTCTAACTCAAACACATATTGATTTCCACTGAAATGCTACAATAAGATTATATGTTCTTCAATCACTGATATATCAGGAACTATCTATAATATTTTATTTGAAAAAGAACCCATAACTGTTGCATCCCATATTTTTAAAATTGAAATGCCTTCCCTATTTTTTTCTTAGGTTTTTTGGTTTGTTTTTTCATTAAGGAGGATTTAAAAGCCAGACAGTAAAAAGATGATGGAAAACACAAAACAAAAATTAGGAGAACTGAGGCATTCCAGACATGTCAAAAATGAGACAACTTAGAATGAATAATTATTTAGTATACTCACGTATGAAACCTAAGAAATGCAAAAAAAAACCCCTTGTATATGCAAACTTTCAAGTTCATACTTATTTGTGAATTTAGCAAATATATATATACACACACATGCATTTATATACATAAAAATAAACACACACACACACACGACAGGCATACAATTTTAGATCCTGGGCAACACAAATCTGGTTTCCTATAGAACTAATCTTCATCATTGCCTAGCAACCAGAGCTATTTTTATGTCAAACTGTAATAATTCAGCATTTCAGCTGTCTTTACTGAGATTTGGGAGTGGGGGAGATCACTTAAATCCCATCTCTTCCCATTTGTTCCTCCAATACTCTGACATTTGAACTTCTCAAAACCAAAAATCACTCCTTCACAGAATACAAGTTAGGACAACTTCAGCATATAAAGTGCAAGTCTGAGGAAAATTCTGAGTGACAGAAAAGGACACCATTCAGCAAACACTCCTTTCATTCCATGTATGGGTATGGTTTACTGTAAGTTATACTTCCTATTTTCAGAACCCTCTGTAGGTTCTTATGCAACAATAGAAGGTCTGTGCAGCCAATGCTGTGTAATGATGTGTAGCACAACTGGTTCTTGTTTTAAGGGCTGTCATAACAGTACAGTCTTGGACATAAAAGGCATTTTACTGCACATTATAAACTGTTGCATTGCATTTTAATTGCAAAATTCACTAGAAGAAACTAATGAATACTGTTATCCTGGGGTTTTGTACAAACAAGTTAACTGAAATCGAAATTCCCTTGCAAGAATTATAACACAAACATGATTGAGGAGAGGTTGGGAGTCTAAAGCCAAAAATCAGGTATACTGCTTTCCCAAATCCAAAGCCTGCTTCTGTCAATAAAAAAGGCTAGATATATTATGTGAGAATAACACCTCTGCAAGTATGTAAGGAAGACATGAGAGACGGGGTATTAAAAGACTTTGTCCTGCATATTCAAACTGCTTGGGCTATCCTGAAGATAATCTTCCATATCTTCTTGCACATCTCAACTCAGGGCTGGTTTTTTTTTTTTTAACATGTCTTATGGTTTACTTTTTGAAAAATCAGAATCAAAAAGACTAGAAACACATGTTTTTATTTTAAGTGAAGGATGAATTTCTGATGCGTCCACATAGCACCAAAACGTAAAAAGATGTCTCTATGGCAATTCTTATGATGAAAAATAAGAGCTGTTAACATTATGTAATCTGAAAATGCACAAGATTGAAAACCTTGAAGGAAAGATGAACCAAAATACAGCTTTTACCTACAATTTTCCACAAATAACACATATAGGCAAGAAATCTACAGAAACTCACACCAAAACATTCTCCTAGCAAGGTTTCCACAACCAACCAAATAACACGCTTCGGTCACAGTGCACAACCATCTTCCATACTGTCTTCAGGTAAGAATATGAAAACTAGCGCAATAAAAGCTCAGAGGTTCCTCTCAGATAAGCATTATTGCTGTTTTAGAAGCACAGAAACTGGAACACAAGGAAGTTCAGACACTTCCCAATGACACTGACTTTAGGGTAACTGAGTTTCAGTGATGGGTTCCTAGACTGGAAACTACCTAATTTCTTTAAGATGTACTGTACTACCTTTCAAAAACTTGAGTGGTTAGAAGATTGCACAGAACAGAATCAGGAGCATTTGGCTAATGTTAATTTATCAATTAATTTTTTTTTCTCTTTTTTTTAAATTCACATATGTTTGGAGATAAATCAAAAAGCAGTTGCAATTGTTTCTTAACTATGAGATGCACAAAGTATTCACTGGGCAGAAACTGACCAACTCCAGATCTTTTATTTTTTAAACAAATAGGTTTAGGCAAGGTAGCTTTACCCAACTGTTTCTTTTGGAATTTTAGTTCTTTCTGTGGCACTTCCAGGAAAGTGCTGTTCGATGGAAAACACTGATGAAGCCCAGGAAGCACATTCAGTCACATTTCAGGAAAAAAATTATAAATCCTTAGGAAAAAAAAAAAAATTTCTATGTATCTATATAAAAGCCAAAAATGAGAGTATAATTTGATCCTTTAAATGTTTATTTTTGTCCTCCAGTATGATGGGTCAGTGCTAGCTTCAGTGCTAAATATTTAAATTACTATATTAACATTAACAAAAATATTAACACAGCATTCATTAAAATAAGTAAACGGTATTAAGATAGCATATTCCTGATGCTTATATAAAAATCACCTGTAAAAAACAGCACAGAAATACAATTCAGAGACTAGGACAAGAAGCCAAAGAAAACACAGACAAACATTCCCAATTAGAATCTCAGTTGACATGGGCAAGACCAATTTCCTATGCTACCCAGCAGGCAGCATTTGATTTTCTTCCCTAAAGTGAAAATGCATCAAACATTACGTGTTCCAACTGTGTTTGAGATCTCCAAGCACGATCAGGGCTTCTGAAAATTGAGGCAATGTAAACGTGTATTATTACTTGTCCCTTAAGAAGAGTTTTAAAAACACAAAATAAACAAACAAGTGAGAGCCTCAGCAAGTGTAAAGTCCCTCACAGAAGAAAACTGTCACAGCCAACAAATAATTCACATCCAAACATTCTCTATTCACTAGACTACGCTATTTCTTCCAGCTTTTGCTTTTCTATACTGCTTATCAGCAAAATTATGGTGGAAAGCTGGAACAACTTTTTCTTAGTGGGCTATTATTACACCACTTGCTTCGCCCCCCCCCCACCTTTTTTTTTAAGATTCACCATAAAAGTCATGTCCAAAAGTTCAGATCTCTAAAACAAGACATCCGTACAAGTGCATATATATATGTATTAAAAACATTTAAAATATAATTTGCCACAGAGAGGCAAAGAAGTCTAATGATACAACAAAGTTTTTTTCCTGGCTCAGATACTCAGTAGCCACGTGTTATAAAAATTACTTTGTATACATTCTAATGTAAAAGGTTCACTTTAGGAGCTTTGGGTATTAATTACAAATTATTACCTCTTATGTTGGCTCTATTCTTTCAACAGTCAACAAAAAAGATAAAATGTGCTCGAACTACCTATTTGCCAAAGATATGTCCTAGTTTTCAGCTTATTCAAGTCTAGATTTCTATTACATATATTTCCTAGAACATTATTTTGTGTGTGAAAATGGCAATGTAAATGAGGAGTAATACCAATAAAACTTTAGAAAATATAAATAACCACATGCAGCAGCAGTCCAGTGTTTTTAAAACTCAAGTGGGTAAAATAAGTTCCAACAGGTCTATAAACCTTCTGGCCTCAGTAACCTTTTTTTTAAAAAAATAATCTCATAATATCAGTAACAAGGAATAACTGCATTAATTGTTTGCATTTTTTTTTCCCCTTGTACTCCTCCTATGTTCCCCTTTGGAATTCCAGTCTAGCTAGGCAATGAAATGATAATTTCATTCTTCACTTGTAGTATTAAGGAGTGTAAAGTCATTGGCTACAGTACTGACCAATAGATGTAGTCGTATATCATTCTTAAATCTGGCTATAAAAAGAACACAGATATGTTCTTTGATGAAGCAACAAAGGACTATTTGATAAATATGATATTAAAAATTAATAGGTTCAACATATAATAAACTGAACATTGATTACTGCATTTGATATCTTCAAAATAAAACATAAATTTAAAAAAAAGAACATCTACACATCTAACATTTTTTTTAAATGCTTGTCATTCAAGCCTGCACAGTCTATGAAAACTAGGTCAGGCCATGTAATTTCATTCATGTAATTCTGTTTTTCTCTTTTCATTCAGTTTTCATTCTTTTGTGGCTTCAACCCAAGGAAATATTACTTCAAGGAATAAAACAGAACTGTGCAGTTTGTTGTTTTTCTTTTAACTCTGTATGTTTGGCTTAAGAACAAGCCAACTTAAGCCCAACAGACACAAGATGAGGTTCATAGCAAACAGGGGTTTCTGAAGGAGAATAAGAATAAAAATATAAGGTTACTAGCATTCTCCTCTTGAAAAAAGAAAAAAGGATGCTAAGAAAGATTAGAGTACTTGTCTAACAACTGTGCAGCTAATGTTACAGCAGAAGGGGCAAATTTCCACATTTTCATAGTCAGAACTTTCCATCAGGAAGAACTGTAATGAATAAGACCTGACAATAAGAGTTTTAGGATCTGCTTCTTAAGTATTTGAAGGAAATTTAAAAGAAAACAGAACAACTTTCCCATGATGAACAGTTACAGTATGGCATCCTCTACAGTTAACTTTGCCCACATTCTTGCTATTACCTAGATTTCTACCAAAAAAAGAGCCATGGGTATAAAATAAATGTAAACTATTATGTAACTTTCACTGTAAGTGCAATTTATTTTACAGAACACAATAGAAATGAAAACTTTCCTTACTGTTAGTCATAGTTCAGACACAGTTAAATTACTACTCAATTCAGAAATGCAACATGTAAACCTCTTATTTCACAAGGTTTAATTAATGAACATTTATTGCAAGTTAAATAAATGGTACAACTAGAGAGAAACCACACAACACTATATGGGTCATCCATCACAAAATAAAAGCTGCACTGAACACTTACTTGCTTTTCAAATTTGGTAGTTTATGAAATGCTTTCTAAAGTTATTTCTAAAAAAAATCCTCTGAAAGAAGTTTGACTGCTGATGTTAGATTGGCCAAAACAAAAGAAACCTACCAAAAAAACCACTCACACCCAACTTCACACACCCAGCTTCAACCATGTGTTCCCTCAGACTAATATATGATTTAGAACACATTTGCTTTCGACGATAGCTCTCCTCAAAACAATCAATATGGCATGCATTTTTCTTAATACTCCACAAAAAAAAAAAATAACAGGAAGCTTTTCATTTTGGATCAGAAGTCTTGTGCAAAATGTAGAGTATAATAGAAATGGAGTATTATAACAATTTTTCGTGAGATTGTTGCTTATCAAACTTTTGGAGGTTTGGGGTTTTTTCCCCTTCTTATTTGCCTAACATAAGCTTGCTTTCCAATGAAAGAAAAAGAAATCCTTATTTCTGGATTTCTAATGATCAACAGAATCTCCTCAAACAAAGCTTTTTTTAATTTTAAAAAGAATTACCAGGAAAAATTCAACATAATCTTTGCCTTAAACTGTTAACACTTTTAAACCCTATCAACTGCACTATCTTCATTAGAATTTTATTCCATGTGTAAACTGATTGGGTAAACTGATTAACACATCAGCTTACACAAGTCAAGAATACGTCTTTTTCACAGAGCTGTATCTAAGGAGTGTTCCAGTTTCAAGACTATCACCATTTACTGATGTAACAAAAGGACCTGGTTTCCAAGCCGTAGGGCCTTTCACAGCCGTTTCTACTGGAACAGCACTGAAGACTGATCTTCAAAGGTGTAGTTATTTTATGGCCGATTAAAACTGACACTGTGTAAAGCATGAATTTAACTCACAAGAAGCTCAGAATGCTGGGTGAAATACACTCAAATGTTCTACAGTCAGCATCATTACTGCTTTATCACTTTCAATGGAATGGTAAACTTCATTTTCTTTAGCTCCCTAAGATTACCTTGATATCAGATAAAACTTGAGGATAACAGAACTAAACCTTGGATTATTTCAGAGATGATAGACTTGGTCAGTTACATAGTTCTGCTACTATAATGCCACAAATGCAATACCAGCTTAGAGTTTCAAAACACACGCCATTAGAGGTATACTAAAGTTTTTGAGTTTTTAATCTGTAATGTATTAAATGGCCTAGTTTTCCAGAAATGGAAATAGCTAAGCATATACCTTCTGGGGAAAGAAAAAAAAAAAGGTTCAAGCACCTTAAAAAATTCCTAATTGTTTATCAGCCTGCTTTTCATTTTCTTTAAACTGCACATGTTTCGCCTCTCCTGGGTGTTTCCTACACAGGGACAAAAGAGAAAGTACCTTCAGAGAAAAATGTTCAAAACCATCAATTCGTTGAAAGAATTACTTAAGAAGCAAGATTAAAAGACCACCCGTTTGTATTTGTAGTCAATTACTAAAGAAAGATCAAGGTATTTGTCTCAAGTATCTCAAGACTGCTGCTCACTAACCAGAAGTAACAAGGCAAAAGTAAGATAGAATAGTCATCTAGCTATCATGGCAGACTTTCTGACAGTGTGAGACAGGGACTGAGTTGAAACAGTCATTTTAGTGATTGAGTGGAAATTAGTCTTTTAAAACTAATCCAACAGAAAGTTAAAAATAAAAATACAGAAAGAAGCTTTCCTACTTTTGCAGGATAGAGATGGAAAAATTTATTCTTGGCTATGCCACAAAGAAGAAAACTCTCCACCACTTATGCAGAATAAATATGCACCATAGCTGTTAAATACCTAGAAATGTAACTGAACTTTCTAAAAATCTTGAAGTTGTATGCAAGTTTATAAAGTGATAAATGAAATGCACAACTGAATTTCTAAGCATGGGCATTAACTTGGAATTGCAGGTTAATTTCACATATTAAAAGTAACAGAAGAAATTGTTATTAGGAGCAGTGAGAATGTATTTGGGTTGAACAACGCAATCATAAATTGTATTGAAGTTAATTTCTGGTCATCTTACTCTGATATTTCTAACTACAGAATAAATTATATATGTTCCACAATAAATAAATAACAGTGCTTATTCACCAAGCAGCATGTGTATCTGTATTGTCCACAAACTAGGGCAAATGGCAAACAAGAAAGCAAGTCAGGAGAGATTTAATTGGCATCCCACTGAGATCTTGGCTTCTGTAATTCAGAAGCTCCAAAAAACTTTTTTTCCTCCAAATAAATATTTCAAGGGAGACAGGATCAAAGCCCCTTCCATTTTGCAGGTATCTCATAGCTTTCATCCTAACTAAATATAAAAATAGTTAGAAATTATATTCTGAAATGGCAGCCAGAATAACTGTTCCTCAGAAAAGGGCTAAGAGTGGAACCATCTAATCCAATTAGAGAAACCTGGTGATATGACTGGCAAGCTCTAGAGAATCAAATCCAAAGTGGCAAACATCCAGCAGAGACAAATTAGGGTGCAAGATAGGGAAATGTGAATTTTTAGAGACTCCGATGTTGAAGACCTCAAATGGAAAATACTCACAGTATCAGGGTTCTCTCCCTCCTTGACTCCTCAGTCTAAACACCTAATCTAGGAATTTCAGGAAAACAGGTTCTTGAAAAACTCTTGTCTTTCTTGCACAGGAACAAGGAAGGATGTGGAATATTGCCTCTCCACTGAGTGTACTATGTAGACATATCCATAGACTATACCCAGTGTTTGTGGTCCTTAGTTCATTAGCAACTCACGTATTCCATTTGTAGGTAATTCTTAGTCACAGACAGACTACTTCTGTGATATACTGTCTGCCCGCTTAGCAAGTAGCTTCACTTGTTATTCAGAGCTCTAGTACAAGATCTTTTTCAGAAAGTTAATGGAGAATCAATAATACAGCTGGATGAATACACAGACTTCCTGATTTAATGTGCATTTTATTCATTCAACTTCAGTCAAAACAGCAAGCTCCCTGCAGAAGAGTTAAAACAAGTTAGTTTTGTTGAACGAAACATTATAGAAAATGATCAGATTATAAGCATTATTTTTTTATTTAAAAAAAAAAAAAAGAAAACAGAATTTGCCTTTAGCCACGGAAAAGCAGATGGTCAAATTGGTTATGAGGACCAAAGTTTTCTGTGCCTTAGAAAGGTGGTCAGGATCATACATATTTGAGCCTCTCCCTGCAGTTCTCCTCTTGTCACCATATGTAGATCAATGCCAGGAAGCTGTCCTTACTTTGTGATGAGTAGAATAACTCTATGGATATTTCAAAAATACTTCATGCAAAGGCTGAGTGTGGAATCATAAAAAACTTATCCCTTGTAAAAACTCCACAAATGAAACAGACATTAGAATAATTGCACTGATTTTGTACAAGGAAAGAAGACTTTTAGTTTCTTCAAGTCACAGTAAAATTCACATGGAACCGATAACAACTCACTAAATCTGAACTAAATTAATAGTAGGGATAATTTATTACCACAGAAAGGGGTAAATGCAGGCATTAAACTCTCAGTAATGGTAGGCTTAACAGGGTTTCATGTCATGTCCTGTCAGTGTTATGATATGCATCATTTACTTACACAGATTAGACGTTATCTAATTAAAAAAATAATAATCATATATTGATTTTGAAAATTGTTTTTCAAGTCAGTGAGCACTGCGGTAGTATATAACAATACAGATTATATGAGGGTTGAAGGAAGCAATGAAAGTTATAAACTAGAATGACAAAATAAAGTATCTAGAGGAATGGGATGAGCTCCCTGCTGAGTCTCTCTAAATGGAACAATATTTGAAATTAATTCTGTTGTAAATAAGTAGTTACATTCATAATTGTCATTTACATCACCATAGCACTGTCACTTTGCATATAAAAACAAATGTATTTTATGGCATCTCCATGCAGGAACTGAAATGCTATATAACCTCATAACAGCTAATGGTTCTAAAACAATTTCCTAGAGAGACCCAAATCCCTCTATTTATGTATATGTTCAGATCTTTTCTTAACGCTGAGCTGTTTACAGCCAGCAGAAGGGTAAAGTGTTCTCCGGCAACAGCCAACGTTTCAAGAAATAGCACATAAAGCTGGTGATGTTTCAGATCTCCAAATAAACTCAAATAAAAATTTTGACTTGCAGAAAGACAATCACACAAAGTAAATGGAACCAAGGTTACCCTTAGTGCTCAGAAATTACTTTCATTACAAAACTGAAAAGCATATGCAAATAATCTCATTCAAAAAGTTCTGTCATATCAAAGATGTCAAGGTGTTGAAGGATAAGTACCAAGAATCCCTTGCAGTCGCAACCTTAAACCACCAAGTTCAGCTTACTTACTGGCCCATGTCCCATTAGACACTGTTTTTATATGAAAAAGATGTCTGGAGACTGAGAGAGATCAAAGACAAACTTGACTTAGAATTTTGTAATCGAGCCTATAGAACAGAGAGCTATTCTTTTTGCCCTACCAGAGCCCAACCATTGCTATACTGAAGGAGGCTGTGAAGAGAAACTCTAGCTAGCAGAAAGACTTTTAACCAACCTGGAAAAGAACAAAAGATGAATCTCTCAGAAGGGACGATAGTGTTTTAAGGTACATAATTTTCAAACCCTTTGAAAGTAAAATGTCCATAGATAAGTTATTTTGTGTCTCTTGACTTCTACTCATGCTGTCCATTAAATGACCAGATTAGAAACCAAATTCTAAGAGATGGTGCAGGTGAAGCACGTTCATGCTAAACATACCACTAAATAGTGACCCTGTTAGTAAGTTCAGTTTGGCTAATGCTAAAAGTAAGACATTTCCCTCCCCAAAAATCAGCTCTATTTTCCCAGCCTTCCTTTCTTCATATTACCCTTTCTGTTCTCTTAATATCACTATAAATCACAATTACTTCAATTTAGTACATCAACTCTTTAGGAACCATAACAATTCTTTTCAGTTAGTTATCAGCTGCTTCTTAGCAAAATAGTTTTAGACTTTTTTTTCTTAAGTTCCTTTAATTTTCCATTAGGAGAAATCAAAGCATTTAATTATTTCATTTATTTCACTTTACTTGTAATATTTAAAATATTTAAAAACGTAGAAGTGACTAAATCATTGCTTCTACTTTATAAAAAATGAATTGCTATTCTTCCTATTTAACACAGTATTTCACGACACAAAATTGTATCATATACACTGAAAATGTGTAATTAACATTATATGCTGTGAGCATCCTGATCCAAAAAGGGAACCAGAGTAAGGAAGTGAAACTGACTTGAAATAATAATTTGGAAGTTATAAAATATCTTATTTTTTCATACATGAAGGTTTCACATTCTCTTAAGCAAAAGGGAGGCTTACTAAGTATTTTTTAAGGTTACTAATACCAATTGCTTTAGTATTGACTCAGTGGTAAATCACAGACTTGCTGAACAAAAAAATACTCTAATTCTTTGTCCCCACTTCACTTCAGAGATCTGGCCCAGCATGAATGGCCACTGACTTGCTCTTACACGGATCTTCCTAAAATTATCCTTCACAAAAGTTATCACACTGTCATCGTTATGGTACTGAGACAGAAGGAAAAAAAAAATAACATTGGGAAAAGAAATGAGATAAAGAAAAAGAGCAGGGCAATCAAAATATATTGGTAGTGTCCCCAAAAGGACTGGCAGAGAGTGGTTGTATGTTGATAACACCTGGAAATACCTGGACAGGGAAGGTCATTGGCAGACTGCCCAGCTACCAACAGTGATCATCACCACTGTCAGAAATGCAGTTCTGTCTTTTATTATAAGACATTCCATAGAGTGACTCAATGTTTTCCGAAACTACATATTGGAGACATAAAAAATGTTTTCCCTTAGAAGTTAAGAAACTATTTATGTATTGGGTCACTTTAACATGGGATTTGTCCTCTTGTGGAGCACTTAAAACTAATGTGTTAACAGAAAAAAATGAGGTTATGAAATAGAAAAACACAGTAGCATTGTCTATACATTTTAGTAAAGACAAGACATATTCACTGGTAATAAAAGGAGAAGGTAGCTTTTGATTCTTAGGCCAAGGCTAAGAATTATTTTTTTCCTTTCTGTAGTATATGAAATTAAAGTAACCACAAAATAACATATATTGACTGATCAGTATTTGCTCCTCCTGGCAAGGATCTACCTTTCAGAAACTTCTCTGCGTTTGAGGATTTCATAAACACTCATCATACTAGTTCTTGATTACAGCAAAGGAATTAAAAATTGTAAGGAAAATGAACTAACCTCAATCTACATATTATTTACAATGTTTTCATTATTTTCAGGCTCATTAGGAAAAAAATCCCTTCCACCATCTTTTTTTTTTAAATGAATTTAGCTGTGTCCAGATTTGGTCACAGTGAATCAGTCAGTGAACTGGGTTCTTTCCTCAGTTCTGGCTTCTGACAACCACAGCAATCATAACATCCTTACTGCCAGCCAGCCAGTATCTTTCTCATCAATCTTATCTTTGGCTGTCTGTCAAGCAGAGAATGGGAACATAAAGCACCGCTTTGTAGAAATCCAGATAGAGCTTATCAGTGACTTAAATTTTACAGGGGAAAAAAAAAAAAAAAAAAGAAAACACCCAGGGAGAAAAATCTACCTCAAGAGGCCTATTGGTGGTAATTAACATCTTCTTTTAAAGTCACCAAAATCCTTCTATAAAGATTTCCAAAGGACAGTCTACTGTTACAAGCAGATGAAGAGCTTTATTCAAGTTTAAATTTCACATCAGGGATATAAGAATTCCCCTGCACACATGCCATTTGTGCAGTCTACAGTACATGCAAATTAACTTGTTCTAAGGAGTTGTTATCAGATAACTATTTGCAGGAGCAAATTGGAAGCAATGTATCCACTATCAATTACTCACCCAAATATCTGATAAATTCTATTTATTTGGGGCATTAGGAAGGCCTCCATTACCATATGACTCTACAAGTCTTCATAAATGTTTCTTTACAAAACTGCAACAAGATCACAGTATCACTCAATTGCAAATGAGTCACCGATCCACAAAGATTTCCCCAGTGTCAAACAACAAGCCTGTGATATGACAGGGGTTTTAACTGAGGTCTCCCATGTCCCATACTGTAATGAAACCAGTAATTTTCTCATCTTTTATGTTTTGCTTTTAACAAGAACAAATAAAATTAAATAACACTAAATGCAAAATAAGCACTTAAGTTGAGCAAGTAATAGAGATACATGATTAGGGAAAAAGAATACTTTCTTGCTCCAGAGATACTAAGCAACAGGGACTATTTCAAACATAATTCTCTTTCAAACTGCATAGACTTTTAAAGTGCGCCCATTCTGCAAGCTCTAGCAAGTAGGAAAATCAAACAAGCAGGAAATACTGTAATCATGTTTTAGTCTAATAATACGCAGGTTGCATAGTTGAAGACACCAGCACTTTTCCAGGGAAAATGCTACTCAGTATGCGCCAACTTCCTTGTTCTGGAGTTCCATCCGTTTTTACCTCTTTACTCGATAGCCTCAAAGGTTTTTAAGTAATTCAGAATGAGTTTTCTAGAACTACTAGAAATTAGCTTAACTCAGTAAATACAGAATTTAGTGTCTGCTTTATTGCTGACACCATTTTGAGTTAAACAAACAATAAGCTGTTCTGAAAATTCCATTTCCTGCAGGTAAAATATGTAAACCTCCCATCCTTGTCCTTTAAGATCCCTATCTGTGGGTCTTTAGGGGTTTGGTTTTTTTCTAATAACAGAACAAGAAAACAAGCTTTCATCCTCCTGTACTAATTTTGCTCAATGTTCCACTTAGAGGGAAAAGCTCTAGAGTACATGGTTCAGTCAATGAGCAATTTTAGCGCTTCTCTGCAGTGACTACACAACACAAGGGGTTTGATGACAATAACTTTTTTCCAGTAAACAGCAGAACCCAATTGCTTTCTATCTTTCATCCTTCTGTGTATGGTCCTATTTATATATATACACTCCAAATATTTCCACATCTTTTCATGTGTTGAAATTTCTTTTTCGTACGCATTAAACAAAATGCACAGTAAGTGTAGCACCCTTATACAAGATCCAAAATCTGAACTGTAAGTACCCTGTGGGAAATATTGCTGCAGCACAAACATTCATTCATTATAAAAACTGATTAAAATTTTCCTTCTTAAAGCCTTAAGGTTATTTTCAGATTCTCCCTTATCAGAACTGGGTCACCTTCACTTCCTGCCCCACTCCCCACCCCCCTGAATACATCATTTACTAGCATTAATTATATTAATTTAAAATAAATTCAAATAAGCAGAGCATGAGGGAAAGTATTCCAGCAATACAAGGGCTGCCTCTAGAAACATAAAGGGGATTAGAATCAAGCAGGAGACAAAATAAACCCTGTCTTCTTAAATACCAAATAGAAATCCATATGGACTTTCAGGACAGAAAACACAATGCTGACTGTTATCTATACTCACTACTTTCTTGCCAATTGTCTTATTAATAAACTTTGACAAAAATAATCTACAATATCAACTGTCATGAACTTCCATAGGAGGTCATTTCCTTTTGGTCCATTCTGCATCCCGATCTCCCATCAGACATGTGACATTTCACATATACAAGTCAGGATAAAGTATCTGTGTAGATGTGGATTTTGATAAAGTCCTTGTCCTGAAGTACATATATTCTAACAAGGGTGAACACCAGTGGTGTAGCTGTTAACACCCACAAAGATACAGCCCGATAACTAATTTTGCCTTCTCAGTCTGCAACAACTACACTGCTGCCGCTTCTAAAACACCAACAGATGTTCCAGGCAGCATGCCACCCATTTAGATGATATACTTAGTTTGGACATAGTTTGACAGTACACAAGGCAACAGTACACCATGAACAAAAGATACTAGAAAAATAAGCTGTTATGTTTTAGGCATAGTTCTTGAAGTAGGGAGTGAATCGCAGCCCATCCTATGACCCCTCCTGGGTCAACCAAGAATTAAAAAGGGAAGGCACATGAGGCAGGCCCACCTGAAGAGAAGTAATACACAGGTTTGGGGCAAGAGGAGAAACTTTATTTTGCCTGTCCATTTTGTAACTAAAATTGGGAACACAGGAGAGAATGATAAAGGAGTAAGAAGTTGGTAAGAAAGAAACCAGCAGCTGGAAACCCACTGCTAAGACTTGAGGTCTCAAAAACAAAACAAAAACAAACCACTAAACAACAGAACCCTATGCAGCCAACGTGGCAAGAAGTTTCAACACTTCCATTTGCCTGTAACTTCTGAGAAGGTAGCTGATGTAGATGGACTGGGAACAGAAAGCAGAAAAGTGATAGTATTAAGGACTACGGAAAAATAGTATCAGTTCTACCAGTGATGAGCAATTAATAGAACAAGGGAGTGCAATCATACTAGAACTATTTCCTAATTAAAATAATTATATTAGCTGGCCTTTAAGGAGATATATTTATAGCAAGTGTGACAAGCTATTAAGGATTCAATTTAGATCAGAAATCTCAAATTATGTCTTTAGGTATGGAGGGAAGTGAGCTGCAGGCAAGCACTATAACTCATCTCACATTAGAGTAATTTGTCTCTGGCAAGGGACATAACTGAAATTATTCTGCTAAGATCAGAATTCAAATAACTTCTGTGTATGTGGACACATATGTAGATTGCAAAGCCTGATACATTCAACAAACTACTTAAGTAGCTGTTAAATAGCACTTCATTTGTAGTATTTATGTCAAATTTTCTTATACAAATATCACCTTTTAAAATTCTTACGGGTTTTGATTTGTTTCTTCATTTTCAAATAATTTATATCCAGTATCTACAAAACCCTACAACATTCTCATGGCTGTATTTTTCCTATATTTAAATATTGCTAAAGACATCCAGAGTCTCTCACATCTGCGAAATTTACGGAGATTCTGTGTACTGTCAAAATGTCCAGAATCAGCATATTAAGACTGAAACCTCCACACTGATGCATCTAAAAGGCTGAGAGTTTTAGAGGTGAGTGAGGAATACAGGCAGGAACAAAAAAATCTAATTACCTAAAATTTTTCCTAGTTCTTGATTTTCATTGCCAAACGCAATGAGTAGCAGGTTTAGAGTGGCAGGTCAGGAACAAACAACGGGCATCCCACAGTCAGACTGTGAAATCAGTAGTTTGGACTGGCTCTCTCTGAACACAAATATTCTCTTACTACAAAATCCTTCTCCTGCCATGAAGACTCCTCATCAGGTTAGTCTTAAAGGAAAAATACACTTTGTATTGTATAGAAAGGTCTCCTGGAACTAGATCAAAGGTATTGAAGGTACACCAAAAGCTTATTGCCATCAACATTGAGCAGAAAAGGTGGTTTACATCACTCAAACCTGGTAGACTATACATGTATATTGCAATTACTGAAATCCATAGAAGAAATAACTAAATTTTTTTTAATCATTAATTTAATCAAGAAGTACAACACATGTAGAAAAATAACATATATTATGAATTCAAGGAAAAGCAACTTGACTGGTATTTTTAAACTAGGCTGTTGTCCATCAGCATTTCTCATCCAGCAAAGGCTTTTTCTCATTAGATTTCCAATGCTTGTCTGCTCCATAATCCTAAACCCTTGCCTCCGGACTACTGAAGGCCATTTGATTCACCTTTTTGATCCCATTTCATTCCCCAGATGCTGTTATTTCCCAGGAGTGAGCTTTTCCTCTGTAAGTCCTGATTGCTATCCCCTCCAAGTGCTGATGTACATTTCTGCCCCAGCATTGTTGCGATCTACAGTGATATATTGATGAAATTAATTTTGTCCCCTGAGCACAGTAGCACATAAATAATCCAGAGATTACTTTAGTATGCCAGGGTTCCCTTTAGCAATGTGGAAAACTCATTTGCTACCATGGACAATAAAAAAGAGTTCTGCTGATAGCAGGACTAAATGGGATAATACAGAATACTGAACTTGTTCATATCAATTGGTAAAATGGCAATTAATAGACATCATCCTCCTAAGGAGACCAGCACACTAGGCCACTAAAAATTCAAGAGTCTACCTTGCAGTTCAGCATGGAAGGGCCATATAGTGCTACAAAAATGTTTGTCTTCCTTTTTTTTCCTCATTAGAAGCAATGGGCATTCAGAAATCCTCATTTTTATAACCGAAAATAGAATGGACAGAGATGGCAATACCCCTAGGACTCCAGAAGTTTTATTCTATGTTTCTTTGTGATCTTCATCAAAAAAAGGAAAAAAAGAAACCAAAACCATAATTTCAGTTAACTACTAAGTGGATTGAGTTAATAACTAGACACATCTGACAAATTCACCACTGGATCGGGCAGCAGGAAAAAGAGCAGCAGTTCTGCTTTGAAGAGCCCAAACTTTCCTGTTCTTACAATGGCCTGCGTTACTTGTTAAAACAGTGCCATCTGAATATTGCCTACTACCTCCTTTTAAAGAAACTGTGTATGTTACCTTAGCTTGGTATCTTAGGCAT
Source organism: Strix uralensis (assembly GCF_047716275.1). NCBI lineage: Eukaryota > Metazoa > Chordata > Aves > Strigiformes > Strigidae > Strix > Strix uralensis. The sequence continues at coordinate 16,568,036 of NC_133978.1, read as the reverse complement.
TTGCCTCTTATCCCTTCTATGATGTAGGTAATTTCATAGTGATAAAACATGCCAGACAACATGGTAACAGTCTTGTTCCCATTTACATCAATACCAAAAAGTGAGCACTAACTTTTAGTCTACTTTCTCCATATTATCTGCAGAACAGTTACCTAATAAGCCCACGGGTAACCTAGGTTTAGCTCACAGTAGTTTTCAAATGCACCTTAGCCTATGAAAAATACATCTAGAAAGAGTGAGAGAGAAAAATAATTTCTACTACACCCCATTTTAGTGACTTTTTGTGGAGAACACATAGAATACAGACAGTTGTGGTTCAGCTGGCTTTAATACAGAAGTTCATATACTAAGAACTCAATGGACAGCATCAAATCGCTCCATATAAGTCATACCAAAAATATACGATAGGCTATATATTCTCTGAAGGTGTATCTGCTAGACTGAAATTAATGATGAGATCATTAAACATGACACTTTTGAAATATCTATATTTAACTTTAAATTCATTATAAAGCAATTATCCTTTTAAAATGTACATATGATCAGCTTTACTTTTTCATGGTGCTTTTAAGCTTTAAAGGTTTTACTCTGCACTAGATACAGCTATTAGTGCACCACTTTCATGAAATTAACTCCATTTCAATCAGCAATCTGCTAACGTAACAGTACGCATGCAGCAGTACAAATACAATTGCATCCTGGGTCCTTGAATTTTAAAGTATTGAATAATTCAATAGCGCATATTCTAAAACTGAAATATTTTTAAATTCTAATACCTCCTCCCCCAATAGTGTAGTTTAAACATTTCCCATATTGCTTTTCAAATACTACACTGAACACAAGAATAGTAACAATGACCTCTACTGACAGTATTTAAGTTCTAATTTAGATGGACCTGATCTAAGAAAGAGAGGAAAAGCATGCATATCCTCCATACAGTTACACTAGAAAGACTGAGAGCTCTGAGGTTATTATAACAATCCAGAAGCACTTTATTCTACAGTACTGAAATGAATTCTTAAGTCCCTCCATTTTGTTTAATCTAAGCAAAGAATTAATTTTAGATTTGCACAGTTCATTCATCAGACTGAATTAAATTTTTGATAAGCCATAGTTAAATTTTTCATAACATAACGATCTGCAGTATAATAGCCCTTTCACTTGCTTGTCCTATGCCTTCCCCATTTCCATGCCATCAGTCAGACTGAAGGGCCTAAGCACTGGAGAAAAAGAAGTATCAGCTACTTTAAAATACTGAATATCAGAATATTCACAAAGCTTCAGGTTGAGTATAAATACTCACAAAGTAGTAAGTTGGCACATACTATATTCTTATTAGAATCAAAATGGTGGAATTCAGGAATCAAACTTTCTTAACAGTATATCCAGATTTAATTTTGAGGGTCTATCCTACCAAAGACAGTCCCAGAAGATCACAGGAGCCCCTTTTTACAGACATGTTTGGTCATACATTTTTGCATGAAATGCTTATTCCATCAAGACTAAACATTTAGGAAAACTACCTTAGTTTTTCTAAACTTTCTCCACAAAACAACCTTCTAACCTTTGTCTTCTTCTGTTTCAGCTTTTTATCTTCTGAAAAGTCCTGCAGTCTTTGTTCCCAAGACACCCATGGTAACACTGACTGCATTGGAACCAAGCGTTCCTGCTACAGGGTTTGTGACTCCCAGTAGCCCTGTCAACCAAATCTCTACTACAAAGTCAACTCTTCTTTAATTTATTACAAATAAGTTAATATGGTATGCAAAAATGCAACTGTACTGATAGAATGTATATGGATAAAAAAACAAAATAAATAAAAAGCAAATAGTGTCCCAATTCAAACAAATTTGTTTTCTTGAATGTGGTATTTGTTCCAGCTACTCCCAAAATAGACTTCCTACTTGGTGATAGGAAAAGGAAGCAAAGGTGTGTCTGATTTCTTCTGATGAGCTTCACTTTCACTAGCATCCATTCTCATTCAATTTGCTCATGTGCTCAAAAAGCACTTTTTTTAAATTCATGTAGTCAACAGGGATTTACATTTTATTTTCTTTTAAATTTAATGCTATATTAATAAAACATCAAAAACAACTTTTAAATACCAGCTCCCCCAAAATCTTTCATAGAATCATTCATGCTGGCAGGTCACCTCGTCCAAACTCCTGCTCAAAACAGGAACAACACTGATAGGTTGCTTTGGACTTTGTGCCATCAGGTCTTCAAACATCGCTCCCTGCCCTGGACAGTGTTCCCTCTCTCTGTTTCTCCAGAAATTCTTGTTAGAATATACAATAGAATATGCAGTAGCTGCTGACTGCTTTAAAAAGTAGAAAACTTAACACAACCATTTTTTCATTCTGTCTCAATTTATCACAAAGCTAATGAGAGGACCTACTTACATCTCAAATTCATACACTTCTGGATTCATTTTAGTAATTAATTGGAAGAAAAATAGTATTTCATTGGTCTGTGTTGTTAATGGAATTTAAAATGTAATCTCATAGTCTTCTCACTAAACTAGCAACCATTTTTTCCATTTTCTTTAGTCTATGATAAAGCTGAAGGAAAAAAACCAAACAATTTTATGTGTTCAAATCTATGAACAATTAAGATAATGTGCAGGTTTCCCAATACAATAAAGATATACCATGGTGGTCTCCAATATACAAGGCCTGCCATACTGGAGCAGTATTTATATCTGAACGTAGATAGACTGTGTTCCATAAAAGTAAAACTGAACCATTACTATAGACAACTAAAAAGCAACTCTGGCGCTGGTAGTTTCTCAACATCACTAGAAAAACACTACACGTAAAACCAATACTGTCACAAAAAATTCAGCCTATCCTGTATTATGCAAATATACATATTTCATAAACATTTTTTTGTACAAACTTTCAAAAAGCACTATTTACATATGTCCCCCCCCGGCAGGGGATTTTTGGTGGCAGGGGAGGAGGCTCCCTGTGAGCCCACTGTGAGAAGCTTCTCAAAGCTCCCCTGGCTCCAAGTGAGACCCACCTTTGCACCAAGGCCGGGCCAATTAGCTGCGCCTCTATGGTAACATATTTAAGAAGCGGAACCTGGGAGGAGTTGGTGGAGTTGAGAGAAGGTGCGAGGGAAACATCTGTGTGAGTGCTGAGGTAGTGGAAGGATAGAGGAGGAAAGGGGGGAGGTGCGCCAGTGTAGAGCCCCCCTGTATCCCATGGTAGGATAGCAGGGCCCCTCCCTGCCACCCATGGGGGTCTGTGCTGGGGCAGATGCCCATTTGAGGCTTGTGAAAGACCTCACGCCGACCCAGGTGACTGTGCCTGAAGGAGACCGGGACCCCCTGGGAAGAAGCCCCCGCTGTTGTAGTTCAGCGTTGGGAGGATTGCATCGTGTGGGGGTGACCCACACGCCCGTGGGTGTGACTCATGTCGGAGCTGGTTTGCAAAGGACTGTCCCCTGTGAGAGGGGGACCACGCTGGAGCAGGAGAGGAATGCCAGAAGTTCCCCCTCCCTGAGGTGGAAGAAGCTGCAGGACTGACCGCACCCCCCATTCCCTGCCCCCTGTGCTGCTGGCGGGGAGGAGGTAGAGATATCAGGAGCAAAGCTGAGCCCGGATAGAAGCGAGGGATGGGGGAAGGTGTTTTCAGGATGTGGTAATGCTTCTCATGGTCCTACTCTGTTACGTGTTGCTGTTGTTAGTGTCTGTATTAAATGTTAAGTTCTTTTTTCTTCCCCTAATGAGTCTGTCTTTTGCCTTTGCCTTAATGGATTATATCATCCCTCCCTGTCCTTATTTCCATTTCCTGGGTCTTTTGTTTCCCTCCTCAGTGTTGGGGGGGAGGTGGAGTGAGTGGCTGCATGGTGCTCAGTTTCCCTCTGAGGTCAGACCACAACAACATATAGAATTAATTCCCTTTGGCTATAATTTTCTAATAAATCATCCAGTTACACATTCTACCTTCAAAAATAGATGAGCATGCCTGTCATTGTCCAACCCACTTAAACACATGAATTACGTTTGAAAAATATAGTATGCCATACTATCAATTTTTGACTTCTACTCAGAATTGACATACTTTATAGACATCATCATAGAATTATAAGAGCAAACTTCACTCAGAACATGCAAATGCAGATCTGGAACCCATCTTTCCTTAAATTTGAACTGTTGGACTATAATTTTTAGAGTTCCCAAGTTTAAGAGGTATTTTCATGTATTCCAAGCTGCACAGATTTTAAATTTATATATCCTCTGGTTTGGCCAGTTAGGAACAACTAGGTTGCTGACCTACTTAAAAGATGCCTTTTAAAAAACTGGGGAAAAACCTTTTTAAATAAAACACTGTTCAGATAGAAGTATAAACCATGCCTTCCCCCTTCCACCCCCTTCATTGTTAAGTTCGTATAAAAAGAAAATTAAGTGATTTTAGAGCTCTTCTGCATAAATTTGTGAATGCCAGCACAGGTATTGAGATTTAATTCAACAGAAATCTGTTTGACAGAAAAAGTCATCCAGAATGGAGACTGCTCAAGACAATAGCAACTAGAATTGCTTGGGGATAATGTCAGAACCATTAGATTTTGTTAGTTTTGAACCCAGATCAACTAAATCTATGCAATTTATTTGGGCTAAGACAAAAACCAAACCAAAAAAAAAATACAGAAGGAATAATAGGTGCCATTTCTTAGGACTCAAAAGAAAAAAAATGTTTTCCTTGTGGGAATGACTGTACTCAATACCCACTGAAAATGCACACATCTATGAATCAGGGAAGTCTCTGATGGTCATTCAGGTGATATTGAGACATCAGATAAGATAAACGTACATTCCTTTAAAAATAATTAATCTGTAATGGATTTGTTTCTAGTAATTAGAATACTTGAGGAACATCTTATCACTAAATACCAGTAAACAAACACCTAGAGAAAAGAATTGCAGATGTTCATATCCACTCAGGTCAGCAATGTGCACCAAGACATTATCCTCATATTTAACATACAGGATGATGGTATTTTTCCCTCACTGACATACCAGGAACAGAAGACCCAAGGCCCCTGAAAGACAAAAAGAAACCCTCCCCCCTCAACAAAAGAAAAAATCCAAATGCAACAACAACAGAAAACAAAAAAACCCAAAACAAACTCACCCACAGTTCAACTATTCCTACAAACTTCTTGTACCTCATAATGAAGTATGAAGAAAAACTTGTCATATAATTTATTTATTTGAGGCTTAAGAACAGAATTACAGAGTAAGGCAAAATAGACATTCTTACTTCTTGTTTTCAGAAAATATCCTGTAAAAGAATCTTAAAGTTTGCTATACACAGAGCATTTCTGCATATAGTATTTCAACAGCTAGGCGTGCATCTAAACAATGTCCTTCCTAATACTGCCTGCATCCACTGAAAGTGTCCCAGCAAATCTTTCTCCACCCTCTCAAGGTGGGAAGTAGAAAAACATCCCCAGGCACTGATGGAGCAGTTAAGCCTTGGAACAGAGGTTGAAATGACACTAAGACTCAGCAACATTTTCACTGGGACAGTACAGTCTGTGGTTTGCATATCAGTGTCAGAAAAGGCTGACACTGTTTGGTACATCCAGAAAAAAAGAGAAGCATAGCAATGGCTCAAATTTACACAGTTTTAATCCCATATAATTCCACAATAGGCCCCGTGCCTATTGGTTCTTACTGGCTGGCTTCAGGCTTCCAAAGGCATGTAGCCAGTAGGAAACATTAGACAAAAGGACTTAGGTGGAATTAGGTGGTATTTAGGCTGGTCGAATCTGGGCCATATTATACTATCCTGTTTCTGAAAGCCCTGAACAGTGACAGTATATTTTGACCAACAAATAAGTAACAGATGGATTACTGGAAAAGAACTGCATCTTAGTAAAGTGTCATACCAAGATCTTAGCACATACAATCAATGTCTAGTTTTGATATATATCTTCAATTCAGTTTCTCCAACCACATTGGGTTTATAGTATTTCATGGTCTGTAGTCCAGTGGGATATGAAAGAAACATCAAATTCATACACTAGTTTTTTCCTCATTGATTTAGCCTATGTGTAACACCACCAAAAATCACTCCCTGTGAGATTCTGCTCAAGTTTCCACCCTCTCATCTTGCTTAAATAAAGGACTCTATCTATCTGAATTGTTATTGCTGAATTACTATAATAACTTAAAAAGGGATCAAATAGAGTCAAGGAAAATCAGTGATGACTCTCCAAGAGTGCCAAGAGCAAAACCTATGTGCAGTCCCATATCACTACAATCAAACATTTATTCTACCCCTATTTAAATCACTTACTATAAAACTATATATATGTCCAAATAAATTAGAAAATATGCAAACTGTTAAAAGGAATTTGATTAAGTTTCATTTTAATCTTTATATTACACTCCCTTCTACTTCTGCTTCTCTGCTTCCTAGCCAGGTTATGGTCTATAGCGATATACAGATAACAATTTATTTTCAGATATGTCCCCGCATAAATGCGACTCCTAATCATGAAATTAGTTTTTTCATAGTAATAAAGACAATCAGAGCTGAAAAAATGAGTCAAAAAAACTCTTCCAAAACTCTAATTCAGAACAGCCTGTTCTCTGGTCATTCACTGTGAATTGTGATAAACTTGTCTTTTAGGAACTCGCATGAGGAAAGTTTGGAGATTTAACAGTAACAGTCTAGTGCAGTGGTCTCCAAAGTGGGGTGTTCAAGACAATCCGCTGGGGTATACGAAGAAAATATTAGAACTTCAGTAGTACACGTATAGAATTTATAAATAAAGACGCATATATTGGGGATGCATGCTCAGAAGTTTTTTTTACTGATCGGGGTGCACAATCGAAGACTTTTGGAGACCATTACCCTAGATGATTCTCCAAGTGATTTGGGGGTATGGTATTTAGATGCTCTTCCTCATATAACTCGGTGGCAAAAAAGTAAGAATCTGCCTTCACACTAGGTGCGTGCAGATCTCCTAAACTTTCTGGGCAAAAGACTTCAATAAAAAAAGGAGGCGAGCATTCTTAATCAGGTTACAATGAAATTTCCATTAAAATCCTTTCAATTAATATGAAGAAAGTAGTAATTACAGCATCCACAGTACCTTTCTTCTTCTTCTTCTTTTAACACTTCTGGGCTTTCCCAAATTTGAAACCTATCTGGGTTTACCACATTCAATAATCAACACTATACTATAGATGCTGTTGTTTTCTACAGCATTTTATATCAACTGAACTACAGGAAAAGGTTTCAGAAGCCACATCACAGACAGCTGAAATATTTTCGTGTCAATTTTATTGTGTTACTTGCAGAGAAAGTATCACCAGCCTCTGCTAATCTACTGCTAATCTACTGCAACTAAATTTGGGATTAGAATTATTGAAATTTACATTTAAATTTATTGGCAGACTTTAACTTCCCAGGCATCTGCTGGGAATACAACACAGCAGAGCGGGACCAGTCCCGGACATTCCTGGAATGTGTGAGAGAGAAATTCCTAACACAGCTGGTGAGTGACCTGACCAGAGAAGGTGCCTTGATGGACCTCCTCTTGTGAACAGAGAAGGACTGGTGGATGATGTGGCGGTTGGAGGCCAACTACGGCACAGCAATCATGAAATAATAGAGTTCTCTATTCTTAGAGAAGCCAGGAAAAAGGGCAGCAGAACTGACATCCTGGACTTCCAAAGGGCTGACTTTGTCTTGTTTAGGCACCTGCTTGACAGAATCCCTTGGGAGACGGTCCTGAAGGGTATAGGGGTCCAGGAAGGCTGGGCACTCTTTAAGAAGGAAGTCTTAATGGCACAGGAGCAGGCTGTCCCCAGGTGCTGCAAGAGAAGCCGGCACAGGAGAAGACCACCCTGACTAAACAGGGAGCTTTGTCTGGAACTCAGGGAGAAAAGGAGAGTTTACAGCCTTTGGAAGAAGGGGCTAGCCACTCTCAATGATTACAAAGAGGCTGTGAGGCTATGCAGGGCAGAAATCAGGAGGTCTAAAGCCCAGCTAGAAATTAATCTGGCTTCAGCAATCAAGGACAACAAGAAATGTTTCTATAAGTATGTCAGTAGCAAAAGAAAGACCAGGGAGAGCCTCCATCCCCTGCTAGATGCAGGAGGAAACATGGTAACAAGTGATGAGGGAAAACGCTGAGGTTGTACTGAGGGAATCCAGCCTCCTCAGCCAGATGACAAAGACTGGGAGAACAACCCCCACCCAATCCAGAAGGAGATGGTGACCTACTGCATCACACAGACATATACAAGTCTATGTGACTGGATGAGATACACCCGAGGGTGCTGAAGGAGCTGGCTGGGGTGCTCGCCAAGACACTTTCCATCATTTACCAGCAGTCTTGACTGACTGGGGAGGTCCCAACAGATTGGAAATTGGCCAATGTGACACCCATATGTAAGAAAGGTCGGAAGGATGATCCAGGAAATTACAGGTCTGTCAGCTTGACTTCAGTGCCCAGGAAGCTGATGGAGCAGCTCATCAGCTCATGGAGTACCATCACACAGCACGTGCGGGACAACCAGATGATCAGGCCCAGTCAGCATGGGTTTATGAAAGGCAGGTCCTGCTTGACAAACCTGATCTCCTTCTACGACAGGGCGACCTGCTTATTGGATGAGGGAAAGGCTGTGGATGTTGTCTACCTTGACTTTAGTAAGGCCTTTGACACCGCTTCCCACAGCATTCTCCTGGTGAAACTGGCTGCTTGCGGCTTGGATGAGCGCACGCTTTGCTAGGTAAAAAACTGGCTGGATGGCTGGGCCCAAAGAGTTGTGGTGAATGGAGTTAAATCCAGTTGGCAGCCAGTCACAAGTGGTGTCCCCCAGGGCTCGGTTTTGGGGCCACTCCTGTTTAACATCTTTATTGATGATCTAGACGAGGGGATCGAGTGCACCCTCAGTAAATTTGCAGATGACACCAAGTTGGGTGGGAGTGTTGATCTGCTCGAGGGTAGGGAGGCTCTGCAGAGAGACCTGGACAGGCTGGAGCGATGGGCTAAGGCCAACTGTAGGAGCTTCAATAAGGCCAAATGCCGGGTGCTGCACTTGGGCCACAACAACCCCCAGCAGCGCCCAAGGCTTGGGGAGGAGTGGCTGGAGAGCTGCCAGTCAGAGAGGGACCTGGGGGTGTTGATTGACAGCCAGCTGAACATGAGCCAGCAGTGTGCCCAGGTGGCCAAGAAGGCCAATGGTATCCTGGCTTGTATCAGAAACAGCGTGGCCAGCAGGGACAGGGAAGGGATCTTACCCCTGTACTCGGCACTGGTGAGGCCGCACCTCGATGACTGTGTTCAGTTTTGGGCCCCTCACTACAAAAAGGACATTGAATTACTCGAGCGTGAAGGGCAACGAAGCTGGTGCAGGGTCTGGAGCACATGTCGTACGAGGAGCGGCTGAGGGAACTGGGGGTGTTTAGTCTGAAGAAGAGGAGGCTGAGGGGAGACCTCATCGCCCTCTACAACTACCTGAAAGGAGGTTGCAGAGAGCTGGGGATGAGTCTCTTGAACCAAGTAATAAGCAATAGGACAAGAGGTAACGGCCTCAAGTTGTGCCAAGGAAGGTTTAGACTGGATATGAGGAAGCATTTCTTTACAGAACGGGTTGTTAGGCGTTGGAATGGGCTGCCCAGGGCAGTGGTGGAGTCCCCATCCCTGGAGGTGTTTAAGAGTCGCACTGACATAGCGCTGAGGGATATGGCGTAGTTGGGATCGGTCAGTGTTAGGTTAATGGTTGGACTAGGTGATCTTCAAGGTCTTTTCCAACCTTGATGATTCTGTGATTCTGTGATTATTTTGTGCTTTTGCAAAGATTTATTTTCAAGACAGAGAGAAGTTATCTGTTATTTTCCCCTATGCAGATTTTCCAATTTAAAAGTCAAGAACAGAAACAGTTTAAATTCCTTTAAGAGACATTAAAATGACACTAAAAACAAAATATATGGGTCTGAATAGACAGTACAATTACAAGAATTTTTCTGTAACTTCCTGTCTTTGATCCACCAACAGAAACATCAAAGCAGCATTAGGGATATTGAATAATCCTTCTAACTACTCTGTATGTATCAATACCATACTTAAACCTTTAGCTTATACAGCACAAACAGAATAATTTTACTCCTTAGGATAAAATAAGATAAACTCAGGAAGAGGAAATCTTACCATATGACAAAAATCCATAAGCTCAACACTAAACCTCAGGTCTTAGAACTAGAGCATACTGAAATACAGTGCACTAAAAACCAAGATTAAAGTAAATATACATTCTGAAGATACCTCAGCTGATCTCCCTACTACTTCTTAAAAATAGTGCTAGTTTTACAAGTTAAGAACAACAATCTCTTCTTTGCTCAAGCTCCCTCTATAGTGGAAAAGTAGACAAAGCTTCCAAAACTGATAGGTGACTTGAACAGTTAGCAAATGAAAGAACACAGGCCATATGTGAAAAACCTCATCAAAAACCCAGGGATTTATAGAATAGTTAGGATTATAAATGGAAAGGGGATAGAGCAACTTCTATATTTGACTGTTTTTAAGCTTAGATACATGGTTTCTCTGAATCTTCCACAACAGACTGAGCACAAGAGTCATTTGAAGGACACAGTAGAAACTAGTAGAGACTTTAACCTTGCAGTCACTAGTGTGGAACCAGTTAGCACCATCTGTTACGTATTTAGTAGCTCAAGATATTTAATAAGTCTCAATAGCTAATCAGTCTAAGCCAGAGAGAACAATACACATTTTTGCTGTAAACCTCAGCAGAAAGGCCAAGAACCAGAGGGATGAAGAAATGTAATGATCTTCACAGAGGCTCAGAAGAAGCTAGCTTTACAGTACAGCTTGGCATGGCTTCAAGATCATTTGAAGAATAAAATGCAGGGGCATGATGCTCTACTCTGGCTTCCTGTTTGTTAAGCGGGCTTGTTGGTCTTACTTCGTCCCATTCTGCCAGCTAATTATGCCTTATGACAGCAGCAAGCAATTTCCTATGTCACATCTTCACACTCCATTAGTCTTCATGGCAAATGACTGGTAGACAGCATTCATAAGAAATAATTACGCTAAATCTTACTCTCAAATGAAAGTGGAATCTAGATATCATTTGAAACACTATTTAACAACTATTTCTTTGAATGTGCTAACAAGCAGACAGTAACCCGATAGGTATAAGTGGCCTTTGATGACACTGTTTAATTTTCTAGAAACAAGGTAGGACACAGAGGATGGCAGGTTGTGCACTTTGCACTTACTAAGTAATGGATACCATCAATCAATAGTGGCTACACCTTTCTTTTTAATTAGTCCAAGTAGCTGGGATGTCAGACATGACACAAAATGAAAGAGTTACAGGTGGGAGAAGGATCACATTAACACTCACACTGTTGAAAACTTCAAGCTTTTTGTTTTAGCAAGAGACTGTGTCTGCAACCCTCACACTCGATAATGCAAAAGGATCTGTTGCCAGAGCTGACAGTGCATGCAATAGTGACTACCCCATAGCTCGCTTTGATTTTTGATTACTGGCCAAGGAAGCAGTCAGACTGCATTTCCACCCTCCTGCCTTTGCTTCATTAGTTTAACAGTCCCCTTAACAAAGGGCATAAAAACATGAATCTTGGTGCATGATCCATACAACTGTCAAATGACCTAAGAAGTCAAAAAAAACATTTTAAACTTAAAATTCCAGTCAAGTATTTAAACATGACCACAACCTGAGTTTTAGTACCCTGACAACCCTCCAGCTACAGGCAAAAGTATAGGAAGAGAGTATTTTCCAGTTAGTACCTTAGCACACTCATCCTCTGTGACTGACACATGGTGTATTCTCTCACACACACACACTAGCAGCAGCATTTACATTAAGTTTATCTAAACGAAGAAAACACTGATGAAAAATATGTTTTCCACCTCTGCTTCTCACTGAAATTCATATAACATGTTTTTTCAAGATGTTTCAAGTTTATATAGAGACAAGAAAAATGCAAAGATGAGAACTTCCTCAGACCTAGGGAATTAGCTATGGACTGAACAAACAGGTCATTCACTTCTAATTCTAGTTAGACTTGCTGTATTGTCTCAAACTACAGTTTAACCTCTGTTACCCCAGGCATAGGAAACACTTCAAAAAAGTACAGATGTTAAAATAGATCTATGGCTACAATGCTGTTAGTTACACCAGGAACTGCAGCTTGTGTAGGTCCCTGTAAGAAATTGATGCTGAACCATGAAAAGTTTGTTTTTTCATGGAAGGTTGTTCAGGTGCAAGTAAATTGCCTTTCTTAATTATTTCTAAATAATGTTTTTTCTATTGGTATTTTCAAGCAAAAATGCATTCTAAAGAAAAGCATGCTATAACTAAACATTATTCAAACTCTGGAGTTTGAATTTTCAACCAAATTTCTGGTTTAGAGTTCTGTTATTACACAGAACAATGTTGGCTCATACTAAATACTCAAGTTTACCATGATTTGCAGAAATACAATAACCACAGAAAAGATGACAGTAGTGTATAAGAAAGATTCTAAATGGCATTTAAAAATGTAGTATGTACTGAAAAATTGTGCCTGATGGCACACTAGAACATAATCAACATTTTGCAGGGCTATGGTTCTCTGCCAACAGCTAGATATAACTCTGACAAATGCACACTCAGTCTTAGGCATACTGCCTCCGGCTAAAACAGATATAGGTTAACAGATAGCAAATTAAAGCAGCCAAGCAGAAATCATTCCAGAAGTTAAAATAAATCAGTAATTAAGTGACACTTTTCAGAAATATAATTTTAGTTCTCATTTCCTTTTTTCTAAATACTTTGCTGGCTGTTATTTTGAGACAGCTATTAACCGCTAGGTTATTTTTAATGTCCTGCATGTGACAGATGTCTCTGAAATAAAAGACAGCTGAAGGACAACAAACTCATTCTCCAGGGTGGTTTTTACATCCAATGTTACTGTAAGGATCAACCCCAAATATCCTCTAATAACCTCAGAAATCACACTGACAACTTTCATACAAATAGCTATTTAAGAACATTGCTCTTTCTATCATTAAAGCAAGCCTGTATTTGCAGGATGTTTAACCTCAGAAGGAAACATGATTTACTAGGCTGAAAATGCACTAGGAATGGGATCTTAGTTGAAATTGAGACTGGGGACAAGGAAACTGGAGTTAAATGGCATCGTACAGATGGAAATCAGTAACTGCTTTTGCTGCTAGTGTCATTAAAGTGACAAGAGGGACCACCACGCAAGTCAGCCATTCCTGAGCAAGTTGCCAGACACTAAGTAATTGCTATGGAAAAAGTGAGGAAGAGGGAGAAGAGAGAAAAGGAGATAGAGAAAAATCTCTGTAGTAGAAGATATCCTTAAAACAGTAGTAAAGGAGTTATTGATTATAGTCTGGGTCATTGTAAGAATTAAAAATTTTTCCATAATATAGTATCAAACTAGGTCTACAAGATGTACACATTTCAAAAGATACCAGATAAATTTAGCACTGAAATGATGATACAGACAGGAACAACACAGCCACTGTCTCTTCAATCCAGAGAAAACAAACAAAAAAACCCACTTTAGACCACTCAAGATTAAATAGGGGATTCTCTACCTGAAATGCTTAGATGTTAAGTAATAACTCGCCTTACGGGGTTGAGACAGAAGATCCCTTTCTCAACATTTGGGACTGGTATTAACTGAAATTTGAAATCTTCCATTACATACTAGGGAGTATGTTTGCACAAGCATGCAGAAGTTCATACTTCTCTGAAAGGCTCTTCCCTACACTGGCACTGTTACACTGGTGCCCCAGCCTTAGTCACATTTGGGTCGCAATGAAAGGATAGCTAAGATGTGATGAAAAACACAGTCCATCATTACTTTTTTTTTCAAGTAGGTTACATCAGTCCTTTCGGATGTTGCTGAGGCAGAATGCATAACAACAGGTGCCAGAGAAATCCATCTGTACCCCTTGGAAATGCCAAAACACACAGAACTGGAAAATGTTGCTGCAGACAGTCTCAGGTCAAAAATGACCACAGAAGACAAAGTAAACCACCAGCCAAGGAATCTAATAATTTATGACAGCAGTTCTGTTCTTGTCCCAATTAGAAATAAAAGGCAAAGTTTCACAATATCACTAGTTAGTTGCCTGGTATTCATTATTATGCCAATGTTTACAAGATACAAGTCAGATATTATTAAGTAGTTTTGCCTACAGATCTAGCACACAAAGTCACTGTAGAGGAGAGACAGACAAGACAGAAGTTCCAAATTCCACTTGGATCCGGATATACGGAAGAGATAGAGACTTACTATCAACATAAACATGAATGTGCAAATGCTACCTTAGAAACTGCTGCTGCTTTTGATTCCGATCAGACAAAACTAATTCAATGTTATTTTCCTGTGGATAACTTTCATTCGACTGTGACGCAACATGGACTTCAAAATCAGACTATTTATATATCCAGAACCCAAAGCATCCGAAGTCTTCCTGCTGCACATATTGAGGATAATGGGGAGGAGGAGTTTACTGAGCCTTCAAGTTAGAGTTGTCATCGGTCTGCTAAACAGACTAGCAATTATTGGAAATTTAAGCCACTTATTAAGAGTTTAGTGACTAATTTCACCATTCACTTATTGGCCCTGATTCTTGTGGGCTTTGCACAGCAATCTTCCTTAATGAATTTTTTGAAGCCATTATCTTTAACTCACTGTCTTTTATTCATTCATTTATAACAAAAATCCAAACGAGTTGCTCAACCACAGCAAATCAGCTCACATTGCAACAGGAGCACAGCTGCTGTACTTTAGAATGCCCTCAACTTTCAGAAAACAGTGAAAACAAGAACATGTTAACACAGAGGCATTCCTAATATCACAAAATGACAGTAAGGACCTTATGTCATTTAATAAGCCACTTTTCTTTACTCAGTAAAACTTGGCAAATATAAAACTGGAACCACAAGTCTTCTCAGTCAGAGATTAAGAACACTCATTTTTTGCAGCTGTATACAGTATCCTAGAAAAGTAGTTTTGTCTGTATTAATATGTAAACTTGAAGGTGGCAGCCTCTACATATTTCATCAACACACCACAAACAATCTTACATGTATCCTAAGATTTAACAAGACAGACTGAGAAGTGTTGAATAGCATTCTGGACAAAATTAGAATTATATTTTTGCCTCAAGCAGACTACCTTACTCTTTCAGCACAACTGCTCCTTCTATTGCTTTCTAGTGATTATTAAATTATAAATTCTATGTGCAATTCACCTTAGTTTTGGAACCTCTAAAGTAGAATGTCAGTCGCAGATGGAAGAACATGATCTGAATCCTAATGACTGTTCAGGTCACAGTTTAGGTGTTTGGTTAAGAAAAATACTGCAGATTTATAAAAAGGTCTGAAAACCCTCTTATTCATGAAGAATAAAATATAAATAATGCTTTTCTCCATCATTTTCTCATTTGAAGTGGAAGAGAGAAATGAACATATGACCACACAGCAAGAAATTCTGAATTCCACTCTAGTCTGATATGATGTCCTTTAGTAAACATCTACATCTATGTAGTCAAGACACTATTTGCTTACTTGATAAATTATTATTTTTTTTGTAAAACAGATTGACCCGGTTAAACTAAAAAAAGAATACATTGTTGTGAGCAAGCATAAATTCTCCATTTATATGATGCTTTTAAGACAGAAATAGCTGGGTAATGTGTCCTCAGATTAAAGTTAACACAACAAGGAAACAGCTTTCTTTGTAAGGATGTTCATGTGATATAAAACTGCTTAAGAGTCACAATACACAATGACTTACACTCCACCTTTTTTATTTTGGAAGAGCCTCAAGGATACGGCAAGAGAATTAAGCAATTAGCTGTTTCTACTTTGGTCCCTCACATACTTATACTTTCTTTCTCCTTGTGCAAGAGTATGAAGTTAATTGCTGCCACAGTTTTGATCTAGTAGGAGTTGTATCTTTAGTTCAGCAGGACCTAAATATTATCTCCATAGATCAGAATGCTATAAATAGTTCTTGCTATTTCTTAACTGCTATGCAAAACTATGGAGGACTCTCGGAAGGTTTGTATGGCCCTCACTGCAGAGTCACTTCTCACCTTTTGCTGAAACTCAGTCTCACAGTAATGGCTGTTCATACAGCACAGCTTAGGACAGTCTGAAATTTTACATTTTCTTCTCTATAAGAGCTTGCCCCTCCCCGCCCCAAAAATCACAACTGATTTCTGCTTTTTCTGGCATTTCAGTAGCTCTTTGGGCCTTTCCTTCTTTCTGACCTTTCTACTTAATTTGGGTCTCTGTTCGGTAGGTAGATCCCCAAAGTTTTCCCACTATTGGTAAAAATCCAATAGAGTCCCAAAGTTGAAATTTCCCTCAGTTTAAGTTCCCAAAAGACAGAGATTACATTTAATAATATATCAAGTCAATACAGCATATTTTTCCTATGTACATACTTGTTGATTTCCTTTACATAACTACCTTTACAGTAATTGTTTTATTTTAAAAATCAACTCTGTCCAAGAGAGGGCTGCCTTATGATGCCTTTAGGTTTTTCTTAGAAATTGACTAAATAAAGTACTTATTTGCTAATATGAGGGAACTCAGTATATATTTCCACGAGATCTGACGTTGCCAATAAAATACAGTCCAATTAAATACAGGACCAAGGTGCATGTTCTTCAAGAAAATGCTAATACACTGAAAAAGCCCTGAAAAGATTTTCTCTTAGTTTTTCTATCCATTAGCACACACCTCTGTTTTTCACTTCCAAACTGTACACTTGGTTTTGGGGTCAGGAGAGTGTTTTATTTTATGGGACAAGGGAAGTAAGAAAAATGTAAAATTATCTAAGGCGTTAAAGCAGCTAAAGAAGCTTAAAAGCATCTAACGCCATAAGCCAATTTCAATGCCTTCGATCTGTTTAAAGGAGGAGGGGGAAGGAAAAAAAACCCACAAGAAAAAAAAATGTTGAAGGAAAACAAGCAGCCTTGGTGATACAGTGAATCAGGAGGCATACTGATGTAAGTTTTTGAAGGGGACATTTATAACATTTGGGAGCAAGGATATGAAAACTAAAGATTAGCTTTCAGGGAGATACACACACTGGTTATGTGAAGTTATCAAGTGCATAATTTACTCTTAGTAATGGATGGTTACAGCCCTGGACTAGCTTTGGACAGTTGTTTCTAATCGTGTAGCTGAAAAGAGAGAGGTGGGGGAAAGTAAAACAGGCAACCAAATACTGTAACAGAATGGCTGCAATCACAAGCATGTACAGCAAGGCACCCCAAAGCATAAATACAAAAATAAGCCTAGCCCATGGACCTTCCAATGTAAGACCTTTCCACAATAACATAAATTTATCTTTTACCATAATGTTACTGAGCTTCCAAATGTAGTATTAAGCATAGAGAGCGCTGCCTTTGGAAAGGCATTTGCTTGAATTATCACACTTATATTACACTGTCTTGATTAACATTCTCAGTTGTACTGTTCTAGTTATTTTTCTTCTATCTAGGTATATCTGGTTAATCTTGGCAAAAATACCAAAAAATATTAATACCTGTAAAATACTGGATTTAAGATTAGGGATAAATGCATCTTGTGGTTACAATTTTCTAAACAATAAAGAGACACCAATCTTAGGAATCTACTGGTGAGGAGCTAGTATTGCACACTCTGTGTGTTAGAACAGAACAGCACTGATTGCCTTTATTTTATTTCTCCCTCTTAGGGAAACACTGGAAGATTAGAACATTAAACAAATACTGCTAAGGTTTTACAGAACAGGTTTTTCTTTAGTACTTGGGAAAGAAAAACCCACACTTTTTTTAATACCATTTTTAATATTTATTTCATAAGGACATTCTGTTGTGCTGGTAGACATGAGCAGAGCTTCATTACTAAACAATAATGCTATTCTCTGATCCAGTCTAACAAGATATTCCATGCCAGTGATCATTCAAAACCTACTACACACACCAAAATAAGCACTGGCAATTTTCTACAAGAAATCTAAATTGAAGGGCCTTTGACAGCTTTTGAAGGAATTGAAGGGCCTTTAGCTGCTCTCAAATATCTGTTCACTACTCACCACCTATCTTGCATTACTGACAAGATTCTGGAGCCAAAGCATCCCAGTTCTCTGTACTGCCTACAGATTCATCAAATAAACCACAAGATGTCTCAGGATGCAGTTTGAAGCCACCAGTATTTCTGGTGCTTGTAACTGAATAACGAAGTGATGGACATTAGTTTGTGTAGATGGTTATGAAGACAAATTACCTATCACAGGGGACAAAACAGAAGCTTGAGGGAAACCAAGGCAATTGTTCAGGTTACGTTCTGTCCTTAAATGGCTTGAAATTAATTTTAAGACAGAACTACAGCAGACATTTTGAAGACCTTCCACAAGATTAGAATCAATATGACTGACTGAAGTAGATTAAATGCTCCTTTGTTCTCAGTGCACTATTACCTCACAGTCACTTTAAATGAACATGTCATTGTTATTTCCACAAGGCCTGAAGGACTGAAATCCACACTTTCCCTATTCCAACTTTGCTCATGAGGACTTCTGTACTTATTGATAAGTGACTATGTAAAAGTCAAATAACCTATAGCACCCTAGATATAAGACCACACAGCAACTGTGTATTGTCCCAACATAGAGCTCAGCTGCAGAAAACAGCCATCTTTCGGAACAAAATTAAACTGATGTTTAAGTCTCCAAGTTCAATGAAAACAAAAATAGCACTTCAGATGTTTTTCTGTATCACTGTTACAGTTAGTTTAAACAAATTCAAAATGTTATTGGACAATTCCCATCAGTAAACAGCATCAAAGTGATGCAGGACTGATGGGTCTACTGATCACTTGGCAGCCAGAATCTATTCTACTCTAACAGAATTTCACAAGGAAATAAGACTTCACAGAATCACAGAATCAGCTAGGTTGGAAAGGACCTTGAAGATCATCTAGTCCAACCATTAACCTAACACTGCCAGTTCCCATCTACACCATATCTCTCAGCACTATGTCGACCACACTCTTAAACACCTCCAGGGATGGGGACTCTACCACCTCCCTGGGCAATCCATTCCACTGCCTAATAACCCGTTCTGTAAAGAAATACTTCCTGACATCTAGTCTAAACCTTCCCTGGCGCAGCTTGAGGCCATTCCCTCTTGTCCTATCGCTTGTTACTTCATTAAAGAGACTCATCCCCAGCTCTCTGCAACCTCCTTTCAGGTAGCTGTAGAGGGCGATGAGGTCTCTCCTCAGCCTCCTCTTCTCCAGACTAAACAACCCCAGGTCCCTCAGCCGCTCCTCGTACAACATGTGCTCCACACCCTTCACCAGCTTCGTTGCCCTTCTCTGGACACGCTCAAGTAATTCAATGTCCTTTTTGTAGTGAGGGGCCCAAAACTGAACACAGTCATCACAGTAATCTTCATTACATCTCTTTGGAATTTCAGCACAATTAGCCCAGAAAGAGCTAGTTTAATTTGTTTTTTAAAAACTCTGCCCAATTTCTAAATTAAGCTGGAATGTTATCCTAGCTAAGTAAATCGTCATCTTTTCCCTGTTACTTCTGCAGTTATTGCATATTTTTCACTGACTAGCTCCTCAGTGACTTTTACTTACCACAGTCAAAGTAATTCAGGATTATTTCAAAGTCAAACCAGTGAAATGTAAAGTTATTTTTACGCCTGTATTGAATTGTTCATTATCTATCTGACATTCTGAGAATAATTAAGGACACACAGCCAAGGTAATTTTTCCTCATTAGAACACTATCTGTACAGTTTGTGATGACTTCTTACAAGCTTGAAACTGAAAACTGCTTCTTCAATGAAAAAGTTGTTTTCTCTACCTGAATCCCACAAAATACAGTACTTTGCTAGACTGCTGGAATTGAATGCATTTATATTGATAAAAACAGCATGAAAGCATTTCTAAGTGAAAAGTTATTTTGATGACTCAGAAAAAATGCTAGAAAAAGGAGTATGCATGAATTAGACAAGGTCAATGCTGGGCAACCTTCTTTTTAATTCTCTGGACACCAATATTTACACACCTCAACAATCAGAAGTGAAATTACTATTCATTATGATAAAATTGTTACTGTGAAGAATTATCATTATTACCACAATAATATTTTTTTTTTTAAGGGAAGGGTAGTTCCAATTCAAATAAACCATTTCAACTCATCTTTTAAATGAGGAACATGGAAAAATATCTGTTTAAAGGGATACAGAAATCCATGTTGAAATTCATGTTAGCAGCGTGACATTCACTGGATAGGTCTAAAGTTAGAAGAGTAAACAAATTTTACCCTTTTAAAACACCATCACAGCTTTTTCTTTTTTTTTTCAGGTGAAAAACATGTAAAGATATCACCATCTTATTTATCCACTTCCCATTTCAAACACCATTAAAATGCCAGTTTCTAAGCTGTGTTTTTCTTTTCCAGTAATTCTTAATTTTTCTCTGGTTAGATACTACTACCATCCAATACTACACACTGATAAGAAACGTAGTAACAGGGAAATCAATCAGCAATGCTTACTGAAGTAGTGGGGGTTCAGATGGATTTTACCATTGATAAACATTGTGCCCTGGACAAGAGAAACTGTACCCTTACTCTACCCTCACTGCAACTGTTCAACAATTTCTACCAAAACACATAGGTATTAAACATTCCTGGAACTATTATTTGCTGTTCACACCAGTGCTAAAGGCTTACAGCACCTGCCATTCTGGATGCCATCTTCTCATGCAGTAGAGTGAATTCTGGTTTGTGTGGCGTCACCTTATCCATTGTTTGGAAAGCTCTGCTTCAGAAGACCAAAGAAACATTTGAGAAAATGGCTGCAATTACAACACAGAATTGTTATAAAATCTATTAAAAACCAAAACCAAACAACACAGCTTTTAGATTCATGTTTGTTCCCCACTCTGTACTGCTCAATCATTAGCATATTCATATTTTCTGGATCGTGTTATCAAAATCTACATAACAGAGATGAACTCCCTCACACAGCAAATACGTGTGAACATCTCTTAGCAACAACCGGTCATGAGCCAGCAAGGAAACTTAACAGTGATCCCACTTAAAACATCCCACTTATGCATACCAAATGATAATACCATCAGTAAAAATCCAAACTGTTCACTAAAGCAGCATGCTCTTGAATGCTTGAAATTAAATCTTCCCCACAGAAGCCAGACACCAGAAGGAGCTGTGCTTTGTCCTTGACAGCTATTCCAAGAACACTTGCAAGGAAACAGTAATATGTGCTCCTATCCCCAACTGTTTCAGTTCCAAAATCTTTCACATTCAGGCACTGCTTAAAATTCACTATGCAGATAATATGCCTACATTACCATCACCAGAGAAATAAAGGAAGAGAAAGAGGGAAACCATTAACAGTTTTCTGTGTTACCTCAACCACATGAAAAAGTAATTTTGCCAGACTAATATAGGTACCAACCACTTCAGCATTAAAAATCAGACTTCCCAACTGGCCTCTATACAGATGCCTGAAAAATAAGAGTGAGCTTGATGTCAGCAGCCTCCTAATTGCATGTGTAATAGCAAGGGTAACTATCACAATGATATTAAGGTTTTTAAGTCAGACTAACTTCATGCATTCCTCTAACTGAATGGAGGACTCCGGGGGGGGGGGGGGGGGGGAATCTGATCTCCCAGTAAACATGGTTTTCCCTCTTCTCTCGCCATTTTTTGCCCAATACCCTTTACAGATAATCAGAGAAATGCTTATAGGTGTAACTCCTCTACTTTGCCATTGTGAAGAGTTCATTGCTATGATAGACACTCATGTATCAAGGAAGGTGATCCTCTCATAAGTCAGGTCACACTTACATGCATACAGATTGTGAATTATGCACACTTTGTTTTCTGGTATTTATCTTGGTCAGAGCGCACATGGCACCAAATTTCACTTACTGGAGTTACATTGAATTTTTTTTTTTTTTTTTAAATGAAACTTTTCATTTTACTGTAGGCTATAGAACATGTTTAGCTTTATGTAGCATACTTCTCAAAGGGTTGTTATATATTGGGTCAAAGGCAATTAAGTATTCACAAATCTATTTGGGGTAGGTGGGAAGAGAACATTGCCATTTTAAGGATTAATCAAGAAAAGATGAGTGAACTAGTTCAGAAAGCTGGATAAAAATAAAGCCTGACCTGACTCTTTGTGCAACAATGCAGACCACACATGAGAGGAGAGGAACCAGAATTAACTTTAGAGGAGGAAACTTTCCCCAAACAAGGTAATAAATAAGACAAATGCCATAGATGCTGTGTTGAGGAAAGGAGAGATGCAAATGTAAGGGGAAAGACAACAAAAAGACAAGCAATGCCTTCATTAAAGTCAGTCCAATTTCTTTAAATAGATCTTTAACACAGGCAGCAAGTTTCAATTGACTTGAATGGCTGAAAGAGGGATACTAACTGCTTGTAGTAAAAAAAAAAAAGGCATAAAAAAAGATACTGAAAAATATTTTCAAGTACTTTCTGAATAGAACTTTCAACTCAAAGAAGCACATTCTCAAGGAGAGACATCTTCACTCCAAATCATGTTACAGTTTTTAGGAAAATGCATTACATACTTCCTTTAACATAGCAGTTAGTGCTTACACTAAGTGGAAAAACTAAAACCATCTCAGCTCATTAAGTTTTCTGTAACCTCTAACATCATCTGAAATATTCTCTCTCCATGTTTTTGTCATCTTTTATTTGACCTTGTGACAAACACATATATGCATTTTTCATCTTGAGTTCTTCAGTACACACAGACTTGTTTGAATTACAGTAGTTTCACTGAAAATTATATTGCCATTCAGCTAGCTGTGACAAAAATAACTGTCTGAATTACTATCTAGGGGAAGCAGCCCCCCACTAAAGTTAGGACCATTATCTCTGCCAGATACTTTATTCAAAGTCATCCAGCTTCGGTGTGGGTTGCATAGCTTCATCACTTTTTTGTACTAGCACATCTCAGATTGAGTAAAAAGGAAATTGTTCTTAAACACTCAGCACAAAATGATCAAAATATTTAGCAGCTTACCAATTCAATCTTTTCATATTCATTTTAAGCATATACCATAAAAGTCTCTGAAATTGTAAATATTAGTTCTAAAACTACTACTTGGTATGTTTTGATATCTGTTATCAGGCACTGAACTATTCAACAGAGAAGTTATTAATCATTCTCTTCCATATACTGGAAGACCACTTATACATTACTCATACCTCATGAACTCAGAATTCCTCAGCTGATTTCTCATTGATGGCTCAAGCAAAATTATTTGTTTGCTGGCTAGCTGAACAGGACAATTATTGTCCAGATGTGATTCTATGAAGCCATATATCAATAAGCTGGGAGTAGTTTCAATGAAGTGCTAAGTAATAAACTTATGGGTATTAATGAGCTATGTGCAGTCTCTGTAAATAACTCAAAGCAATGACTGTATGCTGAATAGCAAGAAAGTACAATGTATAGCTACATAAATACTTCAACCATCTTAATCATCTTTTAAAATAATTTATATAGAAAAAAGAATAAAGCGTATTTCTTTCTGATCTGATTTTAAGGTTTAGTTCTCAGAAGTAGCATTTTGCTGTCAGGTCATTCTACCAGTTTCCAAGAGTCTTAATAGGCAATTACGAAAACAATCTTGAGATGAAGTATAGCACGAGGCTGCATTTTACTGCAATCCTGATTTCAACTTCATACACCTTGCATGAAACTTTGCAAATTAAGTCTTTTGCTTTACTGAAGCAGAATTCTATTTTTACCTTTACTTATGTCTGACAGAGTGGCTTAAGTGAAGCCAGCATACAAAGCACACTACCAATGCTTCCCAGTGATAATGAAACCAGTTCAAGTGTGGGGTTGGGCAATACCTTGGGGCATCAACAACCCAAGTCAGGTTTTAAGAATTCAGGAGACATACACCTCCTGCCTAGCTGCAAGAGCCAGTTAAAGGCTCACTGTCACTAGGTGCTGGCTTCTGGGATGAGAGCACCCCGACAAGGACTCAGCAGCGCAGAGGGTTCATAGTCCCAAACATCTTCCAGATCATCCCACAGTCAAACTGGGACACTTGTTGTGAGAGGTCAGCAGTGAATAAACAAGGGGAATGAGCATCCCTCAAAAAAAAAATAAGTAAATAAAATTAACGAACACTGACAGAAAGGCAATTCTCCATCCATATTGCATCCTATGATTCACTTTACATCCATATGAAATGGAGAAAATAAGCATGTTCTTCTGAATTATGATGGCCCATTTTTGTGACATGAGGCTACATTATTAGCAATCCTGTGGAGAGAGAAATTTGCGTATAGGGCTGAGAGAAGACTTACTAACAGTGAATCACCTATCTGCTGATCAGGTATCTTGGGGACCACTGGAAACTAAAGATGGTAAATGACACCACAGACTCAGGTTGGCCGCCATGGGTACAGTGTTCTACAAGACTTCAAAGAGCTTCTCACTTGAAATCTGTCATAATGCCAAGAGCACTAAATGTTCACAGACTGGAAGAGAAAGTACATAGAAAGAAATCGGGTTAAATCCAGAGGGATATTTTCAGACAAAAATCCCTTACCAATATTCTAATCTAATAAAATTTTGAAATTTATTTATTCTGTTCTAGACAATTAAAAACATTTGAGATGCATAATATAACAGAATGTAGTCACAGAATAAGGCAGAAGCCACTCTCTTCTGATACAACTAGTAATTATGTATGCCATTTGTTATTATGCAGCTAAACTGACTCAAAGCTCTGTATTAGCCCTCATATTGCAGCCCCTTTTACTTAGAAAATTTCCAGCTTCAGTATACTCCCACATTGCAACAAGCATGCCATGAAATGGCTGTGATTCACAGATGGTGCCAGCACAGATCTATCCATTCTCATCTTTAGTCATTCTGCAGGCAGGGAAATGCATTGGCTGCAGAGTACCCACCTCCTGGAGCTCCAGCCGCAGCAGCTCTATTTTGTTTTGCCATAGACAAACGACTTACTTGCCCATGCCTGCCTCTTTAGTCTGAAGATGCGTTCTGCTTTCACTGCACACAAAATCCCTCGTGCGTTGCTGACTGCAGCACTTTCTAAAACCTACATATTAAGCCACTTACCCCTGCCTCAGTCTGCAAGCCAGTTCTCACTTACAGGCAAGCTCAATGCAGACATCAAGAGCAAAGTTTGACCCTAATATTGCTCCAAACCTGGTAAAACTTCAGGTTTTCTACCATGTAACTTTTTCTATAGGTGGTATCTTTGTAGAACACAGAAACCAACACAACAGAACCAGAACTTTCATTTTCTGAAAGTGGCAGAATGTAATATTTCAGTATATCTAACAGCCAACATTTTTAAAGTAGCCATCCAACAATATGTAAGCAGAAACTACTAAACACACTTGATACCATCAGCATATGGTTCCATCTCTATTTAAAAACTTGAATTCCCCCAAAGTTTGAAGTTAATTCTATATTATGCTGGAGGAACAAATTTTATTGGTCTCTTGGCTGGCAACATTATAGTAAACATCCCATCCTTACTTTCTTTTCATGATTAACTCCCTACATTTCCAAAGAAAGTCATAAGCATTAACCTAGACAACTAGAAATACCAGGTATCTTTAACAGAAATCAGGACAAATATTCCCACAGCACTGAGTAGTGGAAAGCATTGGGTTAACATAGTGGCTAAACAGGGGAGAAACACAGAAAACACTCCAAAGTACTTAGCTAGCTCAGTGTAAAAGAGGCCCAGGACACACTGCTGAGACAACTGCAAGATCTGTAAGTCTATGACTGGCCACTAAAATCAACATTGACGAGTGATGTGAAAAAGCAGAGTCCTTAACATGATGTGCCAGGGAAGCCTCGCTGCTGAAGCCCAGCAGTGCAGCTGGTGGTCAGTACAGAACACAGCTATGCAGTGCAACTGCATCTGCTTTATTACTGTTTTGCCAGTGAAGCATACCAAAACCCTAGAAGGCTAAAGCATTTCTGTTCTAGATGTGACCTAACATACAGAAACTGTATCTTTCAGATCTTGTCAAAGGACCAATACACAATAATAGGAGCACAGCCAAGTTTCCTAGGGTTCACACAAAACTCAGGATAAACTAAGCTATGGCTACGTGCCTCCTCTCTCCTCTCTTCACTTGCGCAAACCCACTGTTTACCCATGTTAAAAGCTACCAAGGGGCTCGTACATATCCACATTGAACAAACTAAATTTAGTACAAATGTAAAGCCAGTTCTGCCACACTTATCATTTAACAATACAAAAGTAACACCTGTTCCTCCAAGGAGAAAACGTGTTTGCTCATAAATTCTGCTTGCTGTCTTTGAAACTGGGACAAAAGACCCTCCACCGTTACCTGTCTCCATCCCTTAACTGCCAGTGCTGTCACATGGCTACAATCTTCAGCAGTGATGGGCAATGTTTTGCTGAACTGAGTATCTGAACTCAGTATGATTTTTGTCTAAGTTGAGACTTTAAATTTTGAATTTCACTTCAAACATAGAACAAAGATACAGGCATACACAGACATAACACAGCATATGTATGTATACACACACACACACAAATACGGTACAGAAAAACACTAACCTGCTCTGAACAGTTGCTTGATGACTGGAAACAGTAATCCAAGGTTATCTGGAATGTGTTACCACCGTTAGAAACCATAGGGTTTATAATAAATATGAAGAACTGCAATGGTTACTTCACCTTTACCTTCTTTCCACCCCATCATGAAATATTTTAAGCTTCAGAGAGAAAAATGACGGAAGATTAGAGGCGACAGTTCTAACATCTTGTACAGCCTTCTTAACTGTCCCTTATCACAAAACATGCTTACACTTCTGTATTTATAAGAATAGCTTAAGGACCATCTCCACAAACAGAAATATGAAAGAAGAAGTATTTTTATCTTGTCAACATCAGAAAAAGTCGAGAAAAGCCAACTATATGACACTAACAGTTACTATCTATTGGAAGTTTGTCTACTAGCCATGCCCAACTGCTTCTAATCATTTTTATCTTTTCAATAATTCTAACAGACATAGGTTTTAACATTTATGATCTGAGAACTATGCAACTCATATAACTAAAAATGCACTGCATAAAGACAAACAAATATTCATAGATCGGCTGAAAAAAATGTGTAACAACTTAATTTCATTTTCTGAAGAGTTTGACTCTGAAGTAGTCTAGGGAGACCCTGTTTTTCGTTATTACTCAACCTCAACAACTGGCCATTGTTACTGAGCACTATTTTGTTAGCTGAAAAAAAAAAAGCAACAGAAAACTATTGAACTACATTCAGAAAGGTGTCTGCACAAAAGGCTCTTTGGAAAGAGGTTTGGCACGTGTATGTTCACCTGAGCACCACAGGTGACTATTGTTTTGTAAATGACTACATATTACCTTCTGCAAGCAAACAGGAAGCTTAGCACTCCAACTGTTGTATTACAACATAAGGGAATATTTAAGTTCAAACCCTATTTTTCCTACATAAAAATATTTTAACTAATTTAGAGGTACAAATTTTATGTGATACACACATATGAAAGGATGTAGGTAGATTCAACTTTTCTTGAATAAGAAATATTTTCCTTTGCAATTATCTGCGAAAACATAACTTTTTCCTAGTAAAGGACTAGGAGTAAATTTAGAAGCCATCCTTCTGCAAGTTTTGTTTCAAGTACAATAACTGTGTAGTTTATGTTTATAAACAAGTTAAATCACTAACCCTAAACAGGAAGCAGAACTCCTGCTTATTACAACCATGAGCCCCAAGTTCAGATTTCATGTACAAAGGTCTTGCTGTGCAACATGCAGTATCAATACTGGAAAGCATCACATCCATGACTACCTTCCCAAAGACAAGATGTAAGTTGTAATTCAGTTGTAAATTCTATATGGGCCTAACATGGTGCAATAACAGTATTTTTTTTCCTGAAAGCCAGTAACCATAAATAAAATAAGCTTGAAAACAAAGTTGGAACGAACTAAATATTTTTGTCTGCTTTCCGTTGTTCTAGTTTCTCTGCATTTCTACATGCATGCAATTGTGGGATCAAAACTGGAGCCACTCCACTTTCTTTCAGCTAGTGTGCATATCACATAATAATGCTCATGCAGATCATGAAGCCTAAAATTTAAAAGTGAGCTAAAAATGACCTTTTGTTTTTCTTTCCAGTCTCTTTAACCACAGCCTACACTGAATAAGGTGAAGTCATCAGCGTACAGTATCACACATTCTGCATCCCCTGAGCAGCTTGTTCTGCAGTATGCAAAGATACAGGAAAATAAAGGTGAGACAAGAAAAGAGAATAGGGAGGCAGCAACTCAGCATCAAGAGATCTGTAGTACGGTGCCATAAAAACAAAATTATATTTATTGCTGGAGCAGGCTCATGACGTAATCTACTGTCCCTGACCACTGTCTGCAGAGCTCGCAACAGCTTATAATTGGCATCTATTCTCAGCCACAGAGCAAACACCAAGTTATTCTGAGATAGTTAAAACAAAAAGTCAACAACTAAAAAACTTTCACCATTTAACATTCTCCTATATAACTTGGGATAATAAAACCGTTTATAACTTTTCCCTCCTAATTTATTTCTCTTCCCTTACTAAATACTTTAATAAATTCTCAGGCAAGGTCTATGCCTATCAAAATACTAGACATGCAGGCTATTCCTTGTATTTCTTCCTGTTCTGTGACCTAGAATGAGAAATACTTTTTGTGCTGTTCTTCCCTAGAGCCAGCAAAGTACTGCTGGAGGTAGAAATATGCTTCCAGTCGTGCGAGGTGGTGTATACACCAGGTCTAGACAAACCAACACTGCCAAGTCCACCACTAAGTCATGTCCCTAAACTCCACATCTACACATCTTTTAAATACCTCCAGGGATGATGACTCAACCACTTCCCTGGGCAGCCTGTTCCAATGCTTGATAACCATTTCAGTGAAGAATTTTTTCCTAATATACAATCTAAACCTCCCCTGGAACAACTTCAGGCCATCGCCTCTTGTCCAGTCACTTGTTACCTGGGAAAAGTGCCCAACACCCATCTCGCTACCACCTCCCCCTTCAAGTAGTTGTAGAGGGTGATGAAGTGTCCCCTGAGCCTCCTTTTCTCCAGGCTTAAAAACTCCAGTTCCCTCAGCTGCTCCTCATAAGACTTTTGCTCTAGACCCTTCACCAGCTTTGTTACCCTTCTTTGGATGTGCCCCAGCACCTCAGTGTCTTTCTTGTAGTGAGGGGCCCAAAACTGAACACAGTGTTCAAGGTGCAGCCTCACTAGTGTTGAGTACAGGGGGGATGATCACTTTCCTAGTCCCTGCTGGCCACACTACTTCTCATGCAAGCCAGGATGCTATCGGCCTTCTTGGTCACCTGGGCACACTGCTGGCTCATGTTCAGCCTGCTGTCAATCAACACCCCCAGGTCCTTTTCCACCAGGCAGCTTTCCAGCCACTCTTCCCCAAGCCTGTAGCACTGCATGGGGATGTTGTGACCCATGTGCAGAGCCTGGCACTGAGCCTTATCGAGCCTCATACAATTGGCATTGGCCCATCAATCCAGCCTGCCCAGATCCCTCTGCAGAGCCTTCCTATGCTCAAGCAGATTAACACTCCTGCCCAATTTGTTGTCGTCTGCAAACTGACTGGGGCACTCGATCCCCTCATCCAGATCATTGATAAAGACACTAAACAGAACTGGCCCTAATAACAAGCACTGGGGAACACCATTTGTGACCAGCAGCCAGCTGGATTTAACTCTATCACAATTCTTTGGGCCTGGCCATCCAGACAGTTTTTTACCCAGCAAAGAATACACAACTGTTTTACTGGTTTATTTTCCTTAGTCCTCTGACACTGCAATCTAGAAGTCTGTATTCCTTTGAAATTTTTCTTGATTTCTATCTTTTAGAAAGACTTTATTTCTTTGATTTCTCAAACAAAAGAATTATTAAAATCCACTGCACCAATGTCATTTAAGTCAAATAGAGACACCAGAAGCTGTTATTCTGGATGCGATCAGAAGGTCCATCCAGTTCTATATATCATTACTGACATATTACATAAACCATCAAAATGTTTCAGAGAGAACAGACTTTTTTGGACTTGAACCTCAGTCTGATCTTAAGCCCAAAACTACATTGTTTAGTATCATAAAAGTATTCTGTCAGTATTAAGTCAAACTAAGAATCTAAGACTCCACAGTGCTGTTTTGACAGTGGCCAGTATGTGATTTTTAAAGAAAGAAGAATGAGTAGGAGCAGGAGAGGATGATCTTTCCCTGGCATACTGTCCTAGCCTCTGGCTGTCAGCAGGTTAATAGCTGCTAAACCTAGAAATAATCTCTAGCTTTCTTCTTTAACAGCCATCAATATTTGAACATTTTGTCTTATCCTTTTTGAGCCAATTGCATACATGTTATATACATGCTTTCTATATATAATGCAGTATGTAATTTACATATAAATGTATACACACACATTTATCTACAATAATTTTATGGAACACTGTATAAGAATGATAATAAGATATTTTACATATTATATGGTAAGATATTTTACATATTTTACTATCTAATTTGCACTGTTTTCAAAGAAAACCAATCCTGTCAATAACTTGCAGAAACTCTTTGCCTGTAGAGGCAAAGATACAGGGCAGATTTTAAGGAGGAGACAGGGAGTAAACTTCCCTTCTGTCACTCACACAGGTATGATCCTGGATCTTATCCTGGATTTTATCCTGGATCTTCTACATTCTTAACCAGTGTCTTAACAGAGTTCTGTTGTACTACAAAAAGGAATACAATGACAATATAGAAAAAATAGAAGATGCCATCAAAAAAAACACCAACTTATCAGCTTCTGTCCACTGAATTTGTAACTGACAGGGTGTTAAGAAAGAAAAAAAAGTGGTTCATACAAGTTTCAGTCTTCAAGCTACTAGTGACAAATAACAGATCAAACAAATAAGGAAAAATTCAGAGTAGAATTTACATCTCTGAGCAGCATGAAAGTTACGCAGCCCAACAGTCCACATCATTCATTTGGACATGTGAAATACCCTGTGGAGAGGTCTGAATCTTAAAAGTAGTTCTCTTAAAGTAAAGGATGAAATAGTGCATGATAAACCAACTTGTCAGGAATCCTTTTACAGCTATTCCAACTGGAAATTAGCAGCATTCTCAAGGAATGGCACAAGAAAAATAGTTATGTCTGATATGCTTTGTCTCTAAGTCTGAAGAAGCTAGTCTGAAAAGCCTATTTACAATCTCTAAGAGATTTATTAATAAAAGGGGACAGGGAAATATTCCTTCTAACTGCTGCAAACTAACTACAAGGGAGAGAAAAACAGATTATTATTTACAGGAGAAAAAGCAAGGCCAACAGTAAGAACTGATATAATCGACATTCATAATTGCCCACAGGAGGAAGATACTACATCTTTTCCTGAAGGGGTTTCAGAGAATGTTATATAATAAAACAGAAATAAAAATTCTGACACCTACACTTAATGGAACAAAATACATTCTAAATATAGTATGAACCCAAGAAAGATTTTTGGTACAGACCATAGCCCATTTTTTCTATTATGTGAATAAGCCACTGTTCAGCATCTTATACATAACTAGCCTTTGCTTTAAGATACAACCTTTTGATATGAAGTTTCCTGTTTCAGTTAAATTCATTAGAATTACCCAGGTGAGGAATGATGGCTTAGTGAATGACTAAGGTTTTGACAAATAGTTTCTGTGATAACAGTAACAAAAGAGTAAGTACTAACAAGGAACTTAACATTTCAGCAATTACTATACTTGCTAAACACAAGAGCAGACAAAAAGCCAGCTTCTGGCCTTGGGTATGTATAGATCTCCCTCTGAAATCAGTATCAGCTACTTCTATTCATTTAAGGTGAAATCTGGTGCTGGCAGAAAGCCACCCTTAAAGCTGTCATCCATTTCTGTGAAATCTGCCCCTAGGAAAACTCCAGGTTAGAGCACTTTTATGAATTAGGACACAGCTTGTAACCAACACTAAATGCTCCTCTTTTCTTAGTAACACCATGATTGTATTTGATGATGAGGTTAACTCCCCTCTACCCTCTCAAGGTTCATTTAACTGGAGAAGTTCAGAGAGAGTGAAAATAAGAAAGCAAGCACCAAGCCCAGGCACTGGTTCTCATTCAGTCCCCCACACCTGAGAGCCCATTGTCACACAAGGCCTGAGCCACAAACCCTGCTGCACCTCTGCACAGGAGGCATGGGCAGTTTTGTCAGGCCATGCTGGTTTTACTCTCACTTCTGAAATCCATAACTGCCCTCTCTCCATCCTTCTCTGAACACTCAGCAGAAGTTTTAATTTGGAGAGAGAGAATTATGGCTTTTTGCCTTTTTTTTTGTTTTGAGCTAATCTCCACCTGCCTGGTTACAAAATGACTGGTTATACTAAACCATGCTGGATTTCCAACTACCAATATGTTGTATATTCCCAAACTGAGGGTTGTCCCTCATACAACCTGTATATCTAAGTTTTGCAGAGTAGTTTTGTTACACATTAAACATGCACCACATCTTATCAGCAGTACCTTCCGTAGCCTTCTCTTGTTTCCAGAGGAATAGAAGAGGGAGAAAAAAAATATCAAACACCAGCTAAATCTCTGCAGACACAGTACAAATCAAGCTAGATTTTTCTTGTACCAGCTAAAAGTGTTTAAGTAACAGATGCTTAGTACATTAAGAAACCTTTTCTTCCATCAAGACATTGACAAATGAGGTACACAACTCTTGCAAATGATAAGCAAAAGGCTTCCTCATAAGAAGCAGTAGTTAATAAACAGTTGATGGAACTGCTGTCTAGAGACAGGACAGTGTGTAGGAAACTACATGGTATGGTAATGATTCATATCAAAGTGTTCATCATGCTTAAAAGCTGAGAAACAAATACTCTTGAAATATGAAAGGTAATGAGGATTACACCCTTATTCTTCGACGTTTTATTTTCAGTATTAGTTCAATAATCCTAATTGCTGTGAATTAAAATCTGTGTTTATACAGATAAACACAGGAAAAGGAAAGAAATCCTTTCTTCCAATGTAAGTTTCTACTGTTGGATACTGAACAGGTTATATATTAACTTAAAGTCAAACTTCCTCTTTTAGCCAACAATCCTGCAGTTCTGTAAACACAAAGAATGTTTAAGCTTTACTATTAATAGGTGGTTCTTCATTGTGCTCTTCACAACTCAGAAGACCAGAAAATTCTCCAAATGGTCATACTGCCTAAAGTGAGGAAAAGACATTTGAAGTAACCAGGGCTTAACTTAATATATTCCACTGAAATGGTCCTCCCCAGTTTTTAACCCAATCTTTTATCTACATGTAGGAAGCCAAACAAAGAACTCTAGATTTGCAGGGTTTTTTCCTTCAATTAAGAAGGACCTTTCTGTACAATTTCCCCTACTTCATTTTATTCTGGCCTGCCTAGAATTTTCTTCCATCCCATTTGGTACCCCTACTTCTTCCCTTTTCTGGATCATCCCCTTTCCCTTTCAGTAATTTATCTTTTGGAGGGCCACTGCAGCAGCTCATTTTTCAGTCTTTCAGTCTTTTCCCCTCCTCCCTCTCATCTTCCTGACAGCAAGACTACATTTTACTATTATTATGTCTGGACTGTTATGGCATGATTTATTGAAACACAACAGTTTTACTGTAATTCAGGGCTAAGGTGTACTTAAGCCTCTAACTTACAACCTGTACCTCTAAAGCTGTATAACTTGCCACTCAAACCTGGTTTATGAGCTGTATGGCCAAAAAAAAAAAAAAAAGAGCGAGTGCAAGAGAGAGCATGAAATAATATTTCATGCAGACATTTGCAAGGTATCTTAAAGTACACAACAGATAATAATAAAACCCGTTGCAGAAGACTTACATAAACAAAAATGATTCTGCAAGAATTTCTCTAGTAATCTATGCACCTGAAAATAAATGAGATGCTGTATTTAAAAGAAAATTAATTTAAAATCAGGCATTTGACTGGAGATTTCACAACTTCACATTCAAACAGACACACAAATTGTGTGGAAAACAACAGAATGACCTATGATGTGAAACAATTCCTTTTCCAGTTTGATCATAGCACTCATCCAGCATATAAAAACAGGTTAGCCTCTGCCACCTGGGTATGTCAACCAACAGGCCAGAAAAAGTATAACTGTCCAAGCTGATAGTCTTTAGAATTTTTTTTCTGTGTTACATGAAATAGCTACCGTAGGCAATAAATTCAGGATTATTTGCAGCACCTACTTTGTCAGGCCCTTTGAGTGCCATTTACTGAGATTGCAACAATTCCTTTTCCACCTGATTTTTTAAAATCTTTTCTGTATATCTCAACACTTATTCTAACGTAGTCCATTACCATACAGGGAACTTCTGGCAGGAGAGCCAAACTGGCATAAAGTTTATTTCTCTGTGCCAAACCTGCAATTTACTAAAGGGTCATGCTAAGTCCCCAGGAGGTTTGAAAGGACTATATCTTTTTATTCCCCAGATGGCATTACTAGACAGCTGTGTTCTCTCCATTTGCCTCGTATCTTAAATTGCAAAGTCTACAAAATGTTTCTTAATAATTTTCTAGTTAGCTAGTTAATAACTAGGAAGTTTCAGCAATGGCAGAAAGAACACAGATAAAAACTAGATCAAAGATAAAAACTGATGTGCCAATTGATATGCAGAAAACAAAA
Source organism: Strix uralensis (assembly GCF_047716275.1). Lineage (NCBI taxonomy): Eukaryota > Metazoa > Chordata > Aves > Strigiformes > Strigidae > Strix > Strix uralensis. The sequence goes on along the minus strand of NC_133978.1, from coordinate 16,533,173 downwards.
TATCAAACAAAAATAACTGGTATGCTGACGACTACGGAGTGAAGCTATCTCAAGAATTTAGAAACAGTTCAGAGTCTGCTCCTAAAACTGGTCAGTACAAATCCAGACCAGGTAATAAGAGCAGTTCAAAATTAGCTTTTTTTTCCTGATAAGTGAAATACTGCTGAAACTGCAATCACAGCTCAAACTTTTATTAGTGCCATCTTCAGAGAAACCCAGGTTTGAATAATCACATAAATTGTTCAGAATGTTAAAATATGAACTTTGAAAGAGTATAAAGAAATGTATGGGTGTGAGGGAAGACTACAACTGAATAAACCTGGAGAGTCAGGTCTCCAAGACTGCCAAAACTGGTCCACTGCCAAAGTAATAAATTGACTTAAAAAGGGATAAAATAAACTCAGGCTATGAGCACTTAATATAACTTGCAGCACCAATACTGTATGCTACATCAAAGATTAAATAGCTCATAAAAACCTGTGGAGAAACATCACCTGCTATTGCTCCTCAACTGTTTGTACAGTGGGAGGGCCTTCTTTCTTTTATGAGAAAAATGCATTTAATTGGGAGAAATTTATACACTATTTTTCCAGTAGCAATAGCAACACAGGTTTTCAAAATAATTGCTTGCTATTAATTGGAAGCTAACTGAACATACACCCTTCAAAGCCCCACATATCCAGTAAGAAACTGGAGATAGAAATGAAGGAAGCAAAATATCCTTTTGAGTCTGCATTAGCATATAAGCACACAGGCATTTATGACACAAGCTTTTTCCTGTATAGCAATAAAAACGCAAATGAAAAACAAGTTTCCCAGAAAGGCTCTGAATAGTAGCAAGTGAAAGGGAAGTACATAAAGTCCAAAAATAAATGTACTAAGAATTTTTCTTCAGTTTTTAATGCAGAAAACAAAATTCTCTGAAAGATCTGGGTTTATGCTGAAGAAAATTTGATTTTTTTTAAGAAAACTTGTAACATCAACATCTCACTAAAAATAAGTTTTTAGGATTAAACAGATACAGTAATACGATTTAAATAAAAGTCAAAGTATTTTTAACTTTAAATTTTGAGGATCTTCTCTTCCAAAAAATATTCTGTTTTGTGGACTTAATTCCAATAGCACATAATTGTCTGATTGGTGAACAGCATAGTTCTTGACTTGATCACGATATTCCATTGCAATTCCTAATTTCATTTTATGACCAATCATTCCTACTATTTTAATTGAAACTTCAAAGTCAGATCAACCTTTACAGAACAAGCTCTTGGGTCTGACTGGGTCTTTGACAACATTGATGAATGGTGCCATTTAATTACTGCAGAATTCCTTTACACATATTTTAAACAAAAGCTATTTTGTGGTTTTGCTAATGTTGGTTACATATTATATAGGCTGCCGTTGACACTGCTATGTCTGTCAAGGTCTTAAAAACATGTAACTGCTGATATGATTATAACATAAGAATTGTGAATTACTGATGTTTATATTTCCAATTCTCTTGTAATACATACAATATGAAATAAATGCCTAATGTACTGGATTATTTTGAACTTTCTTCCTGTGCCCTTTTCTTTTTTCTTTGAAACTCTTTCGTGTTTAAAAATTAAGTTTCTACAAGACATTGGCAAGTTCCACACCTTTCTGTACCTGAAGATGACTCTTGTGAAATAGGTCATCCTTATCTTCATTTTGCAAATAGAGACAAAAAACACAAAGAGATCAAAGGAGTTCTTACAGAAGTACTTTGGAATAAAGTAAGGAAGCGTAACTCACGCTGCTTTAAATTGCTTCTAACATCTTTCCAGTATCTGCTTCAAAACTTCATATACAAAGTTTATTATTAATAGCTTCCAGTGAAAAACGTTGCTGCTTCCCAGGACTCTTCAGATGTGTTGTTCAAATAGAGAAGCCTAGAGAAGCATTTTCACTCTTTTGGATCCTCTCTTTCCATATATCCCCATACAAATATTTTTAAAATATATTTTATTTTCCTCTTACAGATGTTCAGTATATTTTACCAACCTACCCCAAACAATCATTATTTTATTCTACACTTGTCTTTTTGAGGAACTCAAACTAATATCCCATTCACTCTAGTAAAACACCTCTTTGCTGCTTTCATTTTCATTAGTTTATAACATGTGTTGAGGACAACAAATGCATATAATGCTTTTGCTGAAGTAAAACATCATCTGCACAAACTCCTGGAAACAACTGGCCCACTTAACTACAGGAACTTTCTTCTTCCAGAAAAGTATCTGTTTTACTTACTACTGTTGTCATAGTTCTGGAAGGAAAAAAAAAAAAAAAACACAAAACAAAACACAAAAACATAACATAAAGGCATAGTGTATTTTAATGATCGCTCTGTAGTACTGAAATAGTATATGTTTATTGCCAGCATCCTATTACCTTCAAGAAAATAAGGTTGCCTCTGAGGAAAAATCATCTTTAACTGAAGGGTCAACACTAATCCTTTTATGATGTGTGCACTGAAATTTGTATGTAGCAGCTCTGTGATTGCACCATAGAAACCCTGACAGTGTTTCAGAGCTTTTTAATAATAGAGAAAACACATCATGAAACCTTGTTGTGTACCATAGAGGTGGAGTAAAAACTGTTTACTGCCACTTCAGGAATGGATCTACCAGACAGATTAGAGAAGTTTCTGCCCTCTATAGATAATTCCCAAACTCCCTCTTCTCCCCTACATCAGGAAAACAAGAGGGAGGACTGCAAGAAGGACAAATCTATTATTTCATTGTTAGCCAAACTTCTTCCTCCTTTGCCTTTAAGACTGGCACATTTGGGGTCTCAGCCACACTAAGTGCCTTCTGCTAAACAGGGACTGTAAAAATCAGGATTGTGCACAAAAATGGAGAAGAGTAGTAACTAGAAAATACTTGAAATGAAATTTTGGCAGAAGTGGGATTTTCAAAGGACTCTGCTTTGGCCCAATTCTGTTACCTTTTACCACTGACTTCAGGAAAACCCAAGTTAGGTCAGTGCTGTAGAATCTGAAGTGTCAACACATACATTACTGAACATCTCTTCATCTTTTATTGTTATTTCCGTATTTTAAAAGTTTTCTCTATGCTCCTGACATACTGCTACTACTTCCCCATTTAGTGGATTGCTGCAGTTCTAGTGACAACAGAGCAAGTTATCTGGGAGTTGCAACACATTCTCAACATTGATCAACTATTAACACAGGTCAGACCCTTCCCACCAAGAATACTGAAACACAGTTACAAAACCACCTGGTTTTGTTCTGGCAGCACACTGTGAAGGGCAGTAACTTTCAAGTCTCCTCTACTATACCTGCTTTTTCAATTCCTAATATACCAGTACTTTCCAAGCATCTCAGAAGTGAAAGCAAAAGAATGAGATGCACCCTTATCATTTTGCGTTGGTTATGCTAAAGCCACCATGAACCGCTGCTGAACTTCCTACAGCTACTAGGAATGCTCTTGGAGACCAGCCAAGGACGTTAACTGCAGGGTTTGGTCTCTAATGGCAGCAGCAGTGAGAACTACATTTCATTAACATCAAGGCACCTCTGAGGTATCATCTGATGCATGGTCTGTTCTTTAGTCCCAACATGTATATGTTTTCACTTCTAACACATTACTTAGAATGAGAAACTCTTTCTTCAGTTGACATTACTTGCCTCTGGCAAGTTTTTCTTGATGACATTTACTCATTTTTAATTAGATACTCAAATGTTTGTCTGTGGTCTGTCTGGCACCACCACTGATGGGCAGGGGAAAAGAAAGAAAGAGAGTAATAAAGACAGACATTGGTTTTTCTTAACATCATTTTGTTTCCATAACACTTTTCAATTAAAGAGTCAAACAGGAGCTCTAACCCTGAGCTAACTCACCATACAGGTCCGAGTGTTGCTCCTCACAGTGACATCTAGAATTGTGAAGGAAATGCTGTCTTTTAAAAAGGATCTTCTACTAGACTAACACAGATTTTTTTTTTTTTTTTTTTTTTAAAAAACCAACTTGGTCAGACAAAATAAATAGCTATTCCTCCAGTCTCACAGGCCTCTTCCAGAAATCACTAACAACTGCTGTTATTAAGGAGCTAAGAGAGAAAGCATCATCCAAGGTCTGGAGATTGCTCTACCAGATTTAAAAACTTGAACGTACATAAGCTCTGCAGTCAAATAAAGAACTGCTGCCTATACTATATATGTATTTGTGCAACTTTATTTCTCCAGGACAGTTTTTCTTATTATGAAATATATGTCTCATTGTCTACTTCTTGCATAGATTGCTTTTGCCAAAATGCTTAAAACAGCACAAGAAGAGTGATGTTAATTCCAAATGAATTATGCTTTTATGCATCTAAAGTAATGTTTTATTATTGGAGATCATAGTTACCAACCTATTTGGATATCTTTTTAGAGCCTCCCTCTTAACTACTTTGATTCTGTCAAGACTCCAGCACTTCTGGTAACCTTTCAGCTAACACTTTCAGAGAGTAAGAGATATTGTTTAAGGCTAAAATTTTGGTTTCTTGAAAGATGGAGGAGACTCAGTTCATGGTTTCTAGACCCTTCCCTGGCATACAGATTTCACAAAACCTATCTCAAAATTATTTCACCAGTGATCACTAGAACTGCATTCCTGACATTATTCCAAGAAATAAATTCACTATTATTATTATTCCTCTCTTTCTTCACATGTGTGTTACTCTTTCAACTGTTTGCAAGGTCCTTATCTACTGTTCAACAGCTGTCTGTTCAACAGCTGGAGCCAAAGAAAATACAACTTAAGTTTCTCAGAAACACTGAAATAAACATAAAATGTACCATAATGTCAGCATCCAGCTGTATAACAGAAGAGAAAACATTTTCCATCAGAATCTCCAAAACCAAAAAGCACAGGCTGGAACGACCACCCTTATCAACCTACCTACAACAGGCATTAATTCCCAACAGGTTAACTTGGCCAGATAGATGGAGCTTAACTTTTATATTTCAAGACAGCAGGGCCCTACTTCACTATAGACAAGAAGATATCATCTTACCACTGTACCAGTTTGTCCAATTTTCTCAGGTTTGTAAACTATATAAAATGATTAAATGAGGTTCTTTACATCCCTTCATACAAACCTACACCTCAGTGCATTCCCAAATGATGGTCTTCCATGGAAATGAAACTGGAACATGCTGCATAAGGAGGTATTGCTCTTCATGTGGTTTAAGTAACAGATCTTGAACATTTAACAGCAGCTTCTTTATTTACATTTAACATAAGAATCTCTGATCTTGAAAAAACAGAAAGATTTTGCAGTAGACAAAAGTTAGTTTCAGTATGATTCTTGAAAACATACGGCAAGATATAACAGAGATTATGAAAGAAAGATTATGATTATTGGATAAATATCAATATATACTTTGAGGTTACAAATAGTAAGAGGGGTAGCAGCAATCCAAATCACACTGATGTCCATCAGAAATACACTGTCAGGATCTAATAAGTTAAAGTGTGGATGAACAACATGCACAAAATGCAGCCTATGCCCACTGTTTTGTCACTGAATTAGTCACCAGCAATTCCTTTTGCAATGCTTCTGAAGTTTCCCACACTGTGGTATATTTTCAGAGCTTTCTGAGTCATTGGACCAGGAAGGAGACACTCCTGGGTACATTATCTCCCTGAAAAAAATGTCAAGTCACACTAAACAGTATTTATCGTTATAAAGTACATGCTTCCCACTGGAACCCAAATACAGTTTCAGAGGGAGAAGCCAAGAGAAGCAGGAAAAAAAGAAAAAAAAAAAGAAAAAGCAAAGGAAAAAGCAGTCCCTCTAACCATAGAAAATTTAAATATGACAGCACAGATATTTGTGTTACTATTTTGAATACAGTTCAATCCCTCCCTCTGTAGAATACTTTCAGCAAATCCCGCAAGTACCAATTAAGCTGTTCTGTTTTTATTATTGTTCATCTGATACAAACTGGAAAACTGGCACTTGGGCTAAATTATACCACCTTTGGCCATGCTAAGTAATATCTCATTCCTGAACAGTTTTATTTGATATAATTTGACTTAACGAGGGCTTAACAAGCATTAAAGTATCATTCAATGAAACTAAGAGTATGAAATTAAACTTCTAATTTTATTTTTGTGTGCTGTTTGCAAATCTGCTCCAAGTCACATGAAACTAGATTTACTCTTCTCAAGGAAATCAAGTGCTCCAGTAAGATGGCTTATTAGGTAGAGGTGCAACTTCAAGAGAAAAGAAGTGATGACCACTATGCAAGTGAAATGGGAAGTGCACAAGGAGCTTCCACCACTCAATATCACATTCCCTTTATTCTCTACAGACCTGACAAGTTATTTGCTGGTATTCTGCAAACTTGTAAGAAAAACTGAAGTGGAGTTAATCACATAGGCTGCAGAACCCAACCATGGATACACACTGGAAAGGTCAAGAGAAAGCAGTCTCTGCATCCACACTTGAATAACATCTTACAGGTGTATACAATATATACACACAAATAAAAAAGCACATCTGTAAAACTGTCCAGTCAAAACCCTGAAGTATTTCTCATCAATCCCTAACCAAATAAAATTCTGTAAGTTTAGTTGCATTTTTATTGGTTTGGCTTATTTTTATTTCAGCTTGTTTATAGACATCATTTTTGTTATTTACCATGAGTAAATAACAGGTTTTTTACCAATAAATTTTCTTTATCAATAGACACCAGTCTTTTGCTCCCAGAAAGAAATTGTGAGCTGATTCTTTATAGAGTAAGATATGTTAGTGTCTAAGACAAAAGTAATTCAATGGTCTTGTTTTCCCAAATATTAACTTTGTACACTATGAGAAAAAACATAATTCAGACAATATTCAAAAATCACAGTTAAATTCCAGTATTCTCATATAAGACAAAATATCTTCTCCTGAAATGTCAGCACTAATTTTTCTTGCAGCAACTCCATTCCCACCAGCCTACCATTCAAATACCAATCCAGTCTAAAATCAAAGACCTTTAAAGAATCAAGTATCATTACAAATTTATCTCTGAAGCACATCATTTAATCTAATAGAAAAACCACAGAATCTCTCCACTCACTGCGTTTCAAAGAGAAGCAGTCATAGCAGTGATGAGTCATGCTGGTTTATCAATGATGTTCCAGATCAAGCCATCTCATTTTTGGTAGGGCTTCAAGGATTTTGAGTAGGCATTGGAATGCTTTATAGCAAATATATTAACCTAAACTAGCTTAAATTGACATAAGTAAAGCTAAGCTGTCATGCTACTGGAAAACAGAACAGGAACGAGTGATAAACAATGTGAAGGAGTTTTCTATCAGTAGCCCAGCGAGACTAAAGAATAGTAAAATATATCTATCAGCAGCATGTGTACTAGTATACCTTATAATAATAATAAAAGAAAAGCTCTCTAGGATTTTGAACTTAGCTATAAGATTCAGAAGAATTATACTGTATAGCTGTGTTTTCTTTATATGTTATTTATATTGAACTATTTTTCTTATATAGATTTTTATTAACAAGCTTTTACACTTAATTATTTGGGGGGAGAGGTGAGTTACCTGAATTTTTCCTTTGTGTTTGAGTATCAAAACTGGAAATAAAAATAAGATTTTCCTCATGACGTAAGGACAAAGTAAAACAAAACTAAGAAGTTGCCAAGGTTAAAAAAACCAAACAAACAAACACACACCCAATCAGAAAGTCCATCTCAATGAGAGTTAGGATGACTCCAGGACCCTTTCCACGACTAATTTCCTTTGACTATGATTCCTATTTTTCTTTCCTGCTTATGACTCATTTACGTGGATGAGTCTATGCGCTAAATAAGGCTTTGCTACTCTATGAATGTGTTCATCTCCTCCTTTCTAGAATTCTGCATATATTGTTACAGTTTCTGCTCTACACCCCATAATTATTTAACTCACACATGTTTCTAGCACTCAGACTGATTTTTTTTAGGTAATGCCATATAAAGCCTCAGTAGGATTCTGGACAGAGATCAAAGGCTTCATGGTATGCACTAAGTAGACTGTCCAAATTTTATGTTAAAATAAGATAATTCCAGTAAAATAATAGCTATTTTGTCTGTGTATACTGCAACCTCTTTATTAAAATAAACAGTCCAAACCACATGAAGAGAAAAGAAAGCCCAGCTTCGCACATTACTCTGTAGTCAGGGGGACAGTGGCAGTAACAACCAGGAAATGAGAAAATGCATGGATGACAGCCTCCCACCTCAAGAAAACCAGCACTGACCTTTGAGACGCTTCGAGTTATTGGTTGTACCTTCAAAGTACTGTAACCCTATGAAAGGCTCCATATAGTTATAATTATAAACTACTTCAAAAGGAGTAAATTCATATTCATACTGTTAGAAGCGCAGACACACATGCATCTGGGATGCTTCCGAGCAATGTGCTGCAAGTTGGTCTGTACACACATCAGCCAAATGATTTAGACTTGAACAATTCTCCTGTTTATCAATACCAGCCACTGATGTCTCCCTGCCAGGTGTATATCAGCAAGGGGAAAAAAAAAGCTTGCTGATGACATGATGAATAACAGCTGGCACACCAGATCTTTTCAAACCATATTCCATAGGCCTTATCTACCTACAGAAAACACTGCAGAACAGATAACAAAATCCTGATTATTTTTAAGGAGTATCTCCCTTGCCCTTCTACCTTATAACCATGATTTCTTGCACAAACTGCATATTTTATATTAAACTACACAAACCAATGTTGTTTTGATAAGGAAAAAGAACACAGCTGTAGATCACAAGGGGAGCACATCAGAGGTAAATGCTTCCACAGGTAAATGAGGAAAATAAGCTTCAGTGATAAATTTGGACAGACAGCGGGAGTAAAATCCTCATTATTGTATTCTCAGCAGCTATCAATCCTTATCAGTGATACAATTTAAGGGATTTCAAAACAATGTATTTTGCTGACTATCACAATATTAATCAAGCAGAGACAGTACAGCTCTAGACATATGTATTGTCATTATAGAGGAATAAAAGGTGGTAAACCCAAAATAAGACAGTGGTTTATGGAGTAGATAGGCAAAACTGACCCCAGAAGCTATGATTAAATCATTCCAGGTCATGCATTTTCTATAAAGGTTATTAGACTAACAATCCAATATTATATATAATCTTTAGCCCTATCATTAAAAGCACTCTTCTCCAGACTTCTTTAGACAGCATTATCTGCATTTATAATCTTTTTATACCTATTTTTAATATGAACTGCTATCCTAAGTTATCTTAAGCTGTAAAATTTTTTTTAACACACAAGCATAGTAAATATAAACAACAACAACAAAAAAAAAAAATCACACAATATATTGAAAATAGCAAAATTTTTTTATCATGGAGCACGGTAGGCCCTCTTATTCTGAACTGCATCCTAGAGTTTCATTTCAACACCATTATACTACAAGATGTTCACACAGAAGAATCTGTGTTTTCTTGACGCTTATATAAAGTACTGGCTATATAATTAGTGCAATACAGAAACATCAAAAGGTTGCTTTGGAAAATGTAGCCTCTGTTAATCCAAGTATCAAGTACAAGAAGATGGCAACAGAGTAAACATTCTTCCACATAACGTCCTAATAAAAGATCTCTGGCCTGAACCAGAGGGAACAACTGTCCTGATGCTGTATCAGTATTTTATGAGATTTCCTTCCCATGTCTACGTACTGCCTTCATAGAAACTATGTCACATTAGGCCACCATTTGTGTAAATTATTCCTGAAAGCAAAATATTCAAACTAAAATATCAACTCTTCAACACAGGCCTAAAGACACTCTCTTCAAAACATAGTTTCTTGATGTACTGTAATTCCCTTAAACACTGTATATTCTGCACTGACCAAAGACTTACTAAACACAGGTATCTAAAACTCAGAACTTCTCTCTATGAGAAGTTCTACAGATTTTTTTTTTTTTTTTAAATGAGATTTTGTTTCATATCAAGTGTGGGACAGAAGCTAACGCAAAGCTGGAAAGTACACCTTGAAGCAGACCTCACAGCCCAGCAGGTTCCAGGGTTCCCAGAGCCACGACACGGACACCAGCAGGACTGCAGCTCTCAGCCCAGAGCAACAGGTGCTGGAGACTTGAAACACTTCAGAGCCCTGACAAGCTGACAAGAAAGAAGGCATAGTTTCTAAAAGTCATCCCATCTTCCAGGGGATGCTTGTCAAGACAGACACATTTCAATTTTGACAAAATGGCATTTTGTGACAAAAAGAACACAGTTCATTGGAGCACTCCTGGTGAGCTTTGTTCAAGGTAAAATAATAGATCCATCAGAAGTAGCTTAAATGAAACAAGTACCATATTAATTGCACAGAGCTAGGCTAGCACCTTGCTCATTCAGGTCCAGAAATACCAGTCATGTCAATTTACTCTTAGCAAGAGGTACAAGGTCAGAAAACCCCCATGCATGCCAGTCACTTGACAAAACATAGTGTACCACATGAGGAACATGATTACTCCTACTGGAGTCACCATCACGCTCTCATGAAATGACCAGGTGCTTCACTGGCCCCCTCAAAACCACATTATGCAAGGGTCCCTATGGCCTTCCATGAATTACTTTTGTCACACTTCACACAAATACCACTGCGTAAGTCATTGGGAGACTAACCACCTCTGTCATGGCACCTCAGTGACTCAGGCTGTCAGGCATAGGACTTGCAAGGACAAAAATTAGTATTTCTTTTTGTTGTGGGTTTGTAAGGATTTTTTTTTTTTTGAGGGGAAAAGTTAATATAACATACGTAAGTTATCATTTACCACACTTGTAGATTCGTTTAGGTCAGTAAACTTCAGCAAATTATTCCTGATTTTACACTAAAACTGGGTTTATACCAGAACCTAGTATCTGCTCTTGTCAAGTCTGCCAGAATAAACCTCCCTGAAAGTTTTTCCACACATTTTCCCACAGCAGTGCCCTGCAGATGTCAAATCATTTCAAGTTATTACTAATCAACTTAAAAACATGATGTTGCAAAAGCAAGCAACTAACTCTTCTAATGATTTCCATAAATTCAAGATAACTCCTTGACCTTTTCTTATTTTTCAAACCAATTAAGTTTTTTTTCTGTCAGCCAAAATTTTATCCTGGGACAAACAGCAATAATTATTATTATAAATAAATTTAGATATATTTATTATATAAGGCATATTTATATATGCTTTAATATTTCCCATCCTGATTACATTATATGTCCTATGTTGACCTCATTCTTCCCCTCTTGTTGCAGCTTTACGAGAAAAAAGTAAGTTTTCATACTGAATTTGCCTTTTTTTTTGATATACATCTTAAGCCCTCACATGTTTCTCTCCTGAAAGGTAAGGTGCTATGTTCTATCTCCTTGCTTTGCCACCTGGCACTTTAGCCAGCAATTTATGTTATTTCTCATGCTCAAGAATTTTCTTTACAGCAATACAAGTAATTAAACTTTTCTCTAATTTGTAGGAGCTGATACCTACTGGGTTCTGAAATCTTAAAGATAGTAAATAAACAGGCCCTTTTAGCATGCTAAAGAACATCAAAAGCATGAAACTGCATATCTCTTGCACAAAGCAACAGGAAAAAACAAGAGTTGACTGGAAGGGGGACCCCACTATATTGGCATTGCCAGAGCAGGGCAACCCTGCCTCTTCATATCATTAATCTTACATTCACCTGCCCTTGTTCTACAGCAGGCATAGGCAGAAGCCAGCAGAGCCTTGCAATTTAACTGCTGCCCAAATTCTTTGCCAACTAGATATGAATATTGAGTTCAACTGATTTCAAATTCCATAGGCTGCTACAAGAAAAAAAAAAATCCATGTAGAGTATTACATATTCAAGTTGTAACTACACACAGGCACTAGCTTGATAGTAGGAAGCCTAAGAAGTTCAGAGGGATTGAGGGGATATCATACTACTTCCCTTTATTAGCAAAAACTATTTAGTTCATATGCCTAAAGGGTTATGATTTCAAAATGTTGCCCAAGATGTCACTTTCATGATTTATTTTTCATAAAAATTAAATGCAGGTGGTTGGAGGTTTTTTTGTTTCAGGTTTTCTAATCAGGTTTTAGTGTCTGTTCTCTGAAACACCACCTCTGTTTAGAATATTTCAATGCTTTGAATTTCTCTGTTGAAGTAAACAGACTTCTGTGATAAACCTCTAATTTTTTAAACCTGATACGATATTAGAATGAAATATATGTATACACACAATATATATATATACACTTCATGAACGTAAGTTTCTCCAAGAACAAAAATCTAGGTTCATTTTCATAACTTTGCATTCACTGGGACAGGCAATACAAAGGCTAACCTAACTTCTTCTGACCTGTTAACAAGACCTCCTTTTTTCCACACACATTATGTATTCCACACTAATTAAGAAAGTTAAGCTGCACTCTGTGTAAGGCAGTCTGCTCAGCTTGAGAATAGGAGCTGCACTTCATCGCCTCTCCAATCAATAATCCATAAACTGGGGTTGAATGTGCAGGCCATTTGCCAGTTCGCTGTAGCCAAGATCTCATCTTTTCTAAGCCTTTCCTTTTCTTTCATGGTTCAATCAGCTCTGCCCAAAAGAAAACATTTCAAATTAATAAAACAAAAACCCCATTTCTTAGTATTCTAGTTTGTCACTTATTTCCCCACAGACTAACATTTTTCACATGTAGCAAATCCAGATTTTAATGAAGCCTGGAAAAAAACTGCATCAAGATGGGCGTTGTCCAGCCTTCCACTAGAAAGGAACAGGTCCACTGTGAAATGTAATAATACATTGTGTGAAGTTTTAGGTTTTAAGTTTCAAAACCATTAAATCTATGAGGGTTTACGTAATTGAAAACTTTCAACTTTACTGGTATTCATTATGTATACAACGCACACACAAAAGACTGCTGTATACAAATTTCTGTGCCTTCCACTTTACTTTAAAATTTATTTTTATTTAGCTAATTTACCACTGTACATGTAAATTTTGAAAGTTTTCTTTAAAGCATCATTCGAGCATGCTTGACTTTTAAACCCTAGTATCCCTGAAACTATTCTAGTTTGCTTTAATTAACCACTCAGGCTAGTGAAACATTTTCCAATGACCTCAGAATTTACAGACAGCTATGCAGAAGTAGTATTTTTTGGTTTGTTTTGTTTTTTTAACAAAACTGGTAGAAAACCACAGAAAGCAGTAGAATGGTATCATAACAATGATACCTACAGCCAAGAACAGAAGAGTGCAAGCTATTGGTCTGTCAGGTTAACTAACATCAAGCACATAATATTTTGTTTCATGTAACTGTGTTTTCTTGTGTTTAGTCTGTTGTTGCATTATAATCATTCGTTTGAATGAAATTTATGTACTTCAATTATGGACACATGTTACCGTGTAGTTACTTTAAATTTTTCAGGAATTCTAATTTTTCTCCCTTCGGAAGGTGAAAAAAAAAAAAAAAGAAAAATCACAATCTTTAATAAAGAAGATACCTAGGACAGATTTCTTGTTCTCTCCTTGCTATTTAGTACAGATATAACTGGAAGGAAACCAGAAAACTATACTCATAAAAGTGTAAGGACACCATGAAGTTAACACATATATCTATAGCTCCTATATAAGCAAATCTCTTCAATACAAGATTTCTTTGGGAGATGGAAGTGTTGTGTGTGTACACACAATACATTAGCTAGTGATAGTCTGAATTTTAATTGATACTTGATCTTTTCAATTTACACTAAGATAAGCAAAGGACACATGGGGGGCAGGGAGCAGTCTTGAAAGTCTTGGCTTTAAATTTTTAATTTTGAAGTGTTATTTCAGCTGCAGTGACAAAACTAAAGCTATCTTTGAGTTTAAATTATTTGTCAGCGCCTATGCTCTAGTAAACATTACATGTGAAAAAAAAGATTCATTTCAGGGTTATAAATTCCCTCAGAGCATTTCAGTGAATAGTATTTCCACTGAAGAGCTGGTTTTTGGCAGGATTCTTGCTTTCAGGTTTACCCATGCAGCCCAGTTAAGTAAAATATATACACAGAAAGGTGGCTTCCAGATTTATGATCTATTGTAATAAGATATGTACTTCAAGCAACTAGCAGAGTAGGTGACAGAGTCAGGTGACACACAAAATGGCATTAAAGGTGTATGTGTGTATTTTTTGTTGTGTTTTTTTTCTTTTTAAAAAGGCCAATTCCTGCTGTAATGATGAAAAAAATTTAAATCTGTTTATCATAAGGAAAATGGGAAAAGAAAATTTGATTAAAGTAAGTTTCAGACAAGAAACAATCTATACAAAAACGTTTGGGTTTTTTAACTTTTTTTTTTTTGCAAAGATAAACATTTTAAAAGAAAGCCACATGTTCCCCATTACCTTCAGTCTGTCACAAGCTCAACCTGTGACAGAACGTTTCTATTTTCAACTGAAATACTGGTGGGGTCAGGGGAATGAGAGATCTCCCCATTTTCTCAGGTCTCAAGACACCCTGCTGATATTTAAGGCAGCACTAAGGATAGTATCCAAAGGAATGTTTTGGATTGCAATATAAATGCATAGCAGAATGCATATCTCTGTGGGGCAAACAGTTAAGTCTGTCAACATCTGCTGCAGAGAACCTTACTGTGGGTAAGAAGCTCCACAGTCACACTTGCCCCAGGATGTAAGTTAAAACTATTAAAATTCATAGGGCACAATACAAGAATGAAAATAAAGGAAGAGGGACAGTATTAATGCTAGGAAAAGAGATCAGGTTTTACTTTTTTCCAATTGAGTTCATGCTCAAAATTCTAAAACACTTGCCACCAAACAAGTCATACACACTGCTGGCAAACAGACATTGCCTTTAGGACACTACTTCTATTTTTAATTTCTAGGGCATTGTTCTATCCCATGTGCAGGCAAGGAGGAGGAAATTCCTTAAATGAAAACCTACTGAAGACTAAAGCCATTCAGCATTAAAGTGATTTCTGACTGTAGCAAGGAGACTATAATATGTTTTGTTGAGAAATAACTCAATCCCTGCATAAGAGCTGGAAGTAGTCATCTGCTTTTACAAACCTACCCATCACACCAAACTCAACTTGCTATATTTTACACAGTAACATCATTATATAATTTAACTGCTGTGGTTGCATGGTGCATAATGGTATTTGGACTGTAATTGTGCATGGTGCATAATGGTATTTGGACTGTAACTGTACATGATGCAGCACCTATTTGGATAACATAGCCACAGTACTGGATGATGAAATACTGCACTACCTCTTCTCTTCAAGATTACTTAAAACATGGGACTGGCACAAGGGAAATCAATTCCCCTTTAAACTGGAGCTGACTCAAGGAGAAAAACAGTTTAGAAGACTTCATTCAGCAATCAACAATATATTTCAAATGTAATCATTAAAGGGACTCTATGCTGGGACGGCAAAACATATGCTTTTTTTCCCCCTCCCTAGCTAAACCCTTACTGCTCCCCCCATTACCATCTGTACTTTAGAAGAGATGCTGCAATCCAGTGCAAAAAGGAGAAAAACCACCAAACTTAAAATAACACAGTTTCGTTGAAAAATAAATGTTTAGCCTTTCACCAAATGATGCCTTATGCACACAGAGAATTTTCTGATCTGCCCTGGGGGTGGGAACAGCCCCCTGTCTGGGTGAGGGGCAGTTACAGGTACGCAGGGAGCGGGTAACATCAGCAAGGTTCAGAAACCACTAACTTCATGGAAGCTGGGTGCTGCTTCCAAATCAGCAAGGGCAGCTTCACATTACAGGAAAACTCCTGTCACTCCCTTCACCCCAAGGGTCCAAAAACTTCATAGTGAGAAGCACTTCTCGCCACAAGAAAACTGGGAAATATTTTTGAAAGTTTCCAGTTCCAAGGGGCATTTCTGGAGCAGCCAGCTGCTGGGAGGAAAGCAACTACACCTGTGACTGATATAGCGAATCCAATGCAACTTCAAGGAAATCCAAAGTCCAAGCAAGCATTTTGTCATCCTGTTTTCTCAGTTAAAACACCTCTACAAAAATCATCTTAATCCCTTTACAAAGTAAAGGGAGCTTCTTTTAACTTTTTTTTTAATTTATTGGGAGTTTTTTCTCTACCGAAGACTTTATGTAATAAAGCTTCAAATAAAATCAGAGCAATGTTTCATTATCTGCTGTAAAAAAAAAAAAATCTATTACCTCAGAGCCTTCACTGAACACTGGTCTACTAAAATCTCAGGCAAAAAGCCAAATTCTGGATTTGTGAATATGCATGTGCCTCTCACCAACTTCACTGTGAACCACGTGAGTGGATCTGAAAGCTAAAGTTAGCTCTAATTCATGTTTTAAGCCTAATGAACTATTAATAATCAAATTATTTGCTCCATTTTTGCCTTGTATTTTTAATAACATATATTAACAGCAAGATTAGGTAAAAGAAGTGGAGCACAAACAGTAATTCCCAATACACAACTCCTCACACTGATCTTAAGTATCTCTGGTAAAGTCAAAGAACTAGACAAATTTTGAACAAAAAATAATCATAATATAGGTCACTGATTTTTTTTATATTTTCTGTTCTGTGCCAGATATAATTTAAAATGTGTATTTATTGCATGTAAGAATAAATAATAGAAGTAATACACTTGGCTTCAGTTGAGGTCCATTTTACTTAACTGGATAGAAAGATCTATTAGAGAAGTGTCCCATCATCCAGAAGAACGGGGCAGAACAGTGAGAGTGATTGACAGTAAAGTAGTAGGGGAAGAGCAACCTGACCAGTGCAAGGGAGAGGCAAAAGAACAGTACCAGATGCAACTCAATTCTCTGAACCAAGGACATGAAACTGGATTTCTCATATTATTGCTACATCACAATTTGACTCCCTTAAATGTGGTTTAGATATTTTTATCTATACACACACACTTGTCTAACAAGACAACTACACTGCTAGAAACTGCCACAGAAACCAGTTATAAGCATGGGATTGGGACTTCTGTGATGCAGACCGTGGTCTGAATTAGGACTGCATGTTCTCTGTCCTGGAAGGATAAAAATCCACCTATATTCTTTTTAATTCAAATATCATAACTGCATTTCATTAAATAGTTTCAGTAAAAGTCAACATTGTGGCTTATCAAACCTATCATTCCAGTTATTTGCTTGTTGTTTGTTAAACTAGATTAATAACATTTCTCTAATTTATTGCAAATTTTGTAATAAATCTGACAAAGTGCTGCACTACTGCATCCACATTCATCTTAACGGGTAGCTTCAAATCACTACCATTGATTTCTAAATAAATATACTTTAAATCACTCACCATTTAATGTCCCCTTGAGGAAGTTTTGGCCCATTTAAACACAATTATTCCTGATTAATTTATAGAAACTAATTTAATTGAATAAGCAATGAGAGTTTCTTCTCCCAGTTGGATAGAAAAAGTAAAACAAAATATGCATGTGTCCCTTGAGAAGATGTAATAAAATAAAAATATTTATAAGCTAGGGACTTCCCATTTTGGTGTACATAGCAGAAAGGAACATTTCAGAAACTACTGCACCTCTGCATTCCTTATGTAATACAAAGAAAAACTCTGCAGGTGACATTACCATTACAGAAAAAATTTCAATGAGGATCAGTAAGACAAGATCCAGAATCAGTAAAACCTTTGAGACAGAGTGGCATCACCTTTTCTTGAAAGTAAAACAACATTAACCAAATAGCATATTCCTTCCTCACCAGCACCAAAAGCCAGCTGAAACCCAAAGCTCCCAAAGAAATAAAACCAGCTTTTACAATACTGATCAAAAGCAGTCTCTTCCTTGCTTTTAATAGTACTTCACAGTCAAGGCAAATACAACCGAACAGAGAGCTGACTGCTTCATAACTGTATTTACAAAAGTGAACTTGCTGGAAGTTGCTAAAAAGATAAGAACTACTAAAACAGTGTTTCAATATATCTAAAACAAACTGGAAAAAGATAGCCCCTTTAAGACGACAACTTGACATCTGCTGCACCAGATGGAAAAAAAAGAGAGGACACGACCCATTTGTCAACCTTGTTTTCCAATTGATCCGTACTTGGTTGTTTCTCAAGTTGAAACAAGCTTCCACATTCCCACTAGTGTCTTATAATTGGATATAAGTCATCTTCTTATGGGAAAGCAAGGTCCCTCTTTACCACAACTTTTCCTGAATGGCCTTCCTGCTGTCAGCATCTCTAACTCCTACCTCTCCAGCTGTCTCCCTGCTCCCCCTCCTGTACTCCTGAAGCTTTCTGTACCCAAACAAGCTCATTGCTCCCAGAGGACAAGAGTCTCCCCTTCCCTCAATGGGGCTGTTCAATCTAACCCAGAGTATCACAGGCTGGACTGCACAAAACAGCTGTCTGTCTTCTTGCCTGCCTACCCTTGCCAACAATTCATAGAATACATGTAGCAAATTGTAAATAGACATAACCAGTATTTCTACCATCTGTTACCAAAGATATTTACATTTCTACACTCAACTGTCCTTACTTAACTTAGAATGACCTGCTTAGCTCCAATTAATTTTAACTCTTCATGTGTTGAGTAATAGTGATTGAGAAACTACTTCCCATTCCCAATGAGAATATTTTTGAGTTTTGCATTTTTATAGAAAATACAAATCTTTCCAAAAACTAAGGCCCAATATTTTAGTCTGAAAAATAAAATATTCATTTTGAAGGAAATATCTAAGAAATATATCCAGAAATAACCATTTGCACCATTTCTCCCTGCTTTTCCCTCCTCCAAGCTGGGAAGGTTTTTAATAATGGTAAATCCTATGTGGTTTTTACCATCTTTACTAAACAACCCCAACATTTTTTCCCCTCCTCTATCTCATACTAACACTCTTGACCTTCCTAACTTAATGATGACTCATCACCCTCCTCCTATCACCTGCAGGCACACCCCCCTGCATTCTCATTCCTGCCCCAAGGGCTTGGCTGACAGCACTAGTATCACACAGCTCTCCCTGAGCAAGCCTCCCTGCTTCCAAATGGTGAAGACCTGCACCCCACACACCACACCACCCCCAGGTTTTGCCCGCCCCTCAGGTGGATAAGCATCTAGTTGGCTTAAAATCACCTCTGCCAGGTACTGATGAGAGCATAACTATGACAGTCTGGAGTTCAACATGGGCTCCAAATCCTGCCTAAAAGGAGTGACTAGCCCAGCAGAGCTGTGTGTTGCCATAGCTACACTGTTGTTATTACTTAAACTATTTAGTTTAGTTAGCAACACTCTTCCCCACCAGCTCCAGTCCCACCTATGACTGCTGTGGAGACACACAGTCTGATTATTCAAAACACATAGGTCTCCTACAAGGAGTAATTTTCACAGGGTCTACAGAAATACGCAGTTCAGTTCCTTCTTTCCTCCCCACCCAGCTACCAAAACAGCAGTCATTTCCTTAAAAACACCCTACTGAATTTCTAAAGATGGTGTGTATGTATAAATAGAAGTGGCTTGGCATGATGAGATCCCAGGGAGTAAATTGGTTCAGTTCAACTTGCAACACAAGAACAGTCAGACTGAAGAGAAGGGCAGAAACCTATATTCGAAATTACTTCCAAACTATGGAGGAGATACTCCAATGACAAACTTACAAAATAATTAGAAATCATGAGAGGTTTTTTTCAAAAGCAGAGTGAGGCAGTTCATTCCCAAAGGTCAAAAGAAGTTAGCTGGCTTCCTTCTATAATGGAAAACTACTTGATCAGGCCAAGGGCTATTTTTGTAACCTGTAACCTCCATGTAAAGCAATTCTCTGGTCCATAGGTCTAGCTCCCTTTTATTTATTAATTCTACCCATCTTCAAAAACTCTATTTAAAATGTTATTTAAGAAAAAAATTGCACTTTTCTACAGGTATTAATGATATTAGAAGACTTTCCTTATTTTGAAGCATCCTACATTTACAAAGAATCTTCAGGATAAAGATTACTAGCACACACTTTACAAACAATCATTTAGTGGCACAAACAGAATCGATTAGATCCTACATGTTCAAAGGCATTACTTTCTGTACCATTACAATGCATGAACTGCAGACCCAGACAGTGACTAGTACTGCTCAGAAACACTATCCCCAACACTGCAAATATCTATTAGGAGACCCAAATAAGAGGCTAGGACACTGCTGAAATATTAACTTCTGAATAATTTATTTAATTAGTCAGATAAAATTCACTGACTAGTAATTTTACCTTTGATCCAATAGCTACGCATAAGCCCAAGTCCACCCTTCAAGTTCCATTACGGCAAACAATTAGACTCTCTAAAGAATACTGCTAAGGGATGTTAATATTTTAGAAAATTAAGAAGTGAGGGGGGAATTCTTTCTGAAAACAAAGCTAGACCTGCTGATCCTTCGAAAGTTCAGAACCTACATAAAAACCGTACAGCATGAACTGCAGAGGCTGAAGAGTGAGTGCCATGTCACACAGCAGGGATGGGTATGCCTCCCTGATGGTACTCTTACAGAGCCGTGTCTCTTCCCTCAGCCCTTTTGTGTTTAAACATACGATTCCCTATTCATTTTCCCTGTACACATTTGTACAACATGTTTTGTAATACAGGATGCTGAAACACAGCCAATATTTAAACAGTTTTTATTTCTGCCTCTGCAGAACAGGAGCTGATAAGCTACTTTTTGTTTCAGGTTTTGTTACTTTTAATTTCACACAGTGTTGATAAAACTAATCTATATGCCATGCAAGGAGCTAGGTCAGATAACAAGAAAAAACCTTTAGCTGTGGCAGCATTATGTAAGTATTTGATGATGCATTTTATTGTCTCAGCTGGTCTCCTGCCAGACTGGTAATATTCCTGTTTCAGGTGACCTGCGTAAAGGCACCAAAGATTTAGGGATGGATGTGCACAAGAAAGTATCCCCTGCAGTGGGTTTGCTGTACAGTGTGAATATTTATCTTGTTAGTCAACTGCATTTCTTCCTCAACAGGTAAGCGTGATGCAGCTGAGAAACTAGGAGCAGAAAAGGCAATATAATCTCTTAACCAGAATATCATAAATTCAAGGGAAAGGTACAGTCACCATGCTCAGATTGACTATGTCACACTCAGTATCACAGGGCAGGTCTTAAAATGGCAGAAAATAAATTATACTACTTTTCACTCACCAAGCCTGGATGTTCTAGCTTTGCCTCAAGAGAATTTTCTAGCTTGTCATAAAAGTCTGAAAGAGAGTTTGATATCTAAGCAATCCCGTTTCTGCCTTTTAAAAACCTTCCTACTTTGACTTCAAGACATATGCACTTACAAGTCATATTCTTAACCTTTTTTAATACTTTTTAAATATTTATGTCTTTTTAGTCACACTATCATCATCACTCTGTGCTCAAATTCCAGCCGCTACACATTAGCCACACTGCACACTCCCATCACTTTTTGCAAACAGATTTCCCATTTTTATTGTTTTACAGCTTCTAACAAAGGAGGGTCGGCACTCTTTCAAAGCAGACTCAATCTTTTATTGTAAGTGGACCTCTGGCAGTGTCTAAATTAATCTGGACAGCAACCTTCTCCACCAGAGTCAATTCTAGACAGGAACAAAGCAGACAAACTGCACTGGACAGCAAACACATGGGAGCACGGAAACAGTCATGACTGACCACCCGACCCTGCAAAGCCAGGCTGCTACTGCCGTCTGTTATTGTGACAAAAAGGTTCAAGTACAGAGGGCAGCAGCTATTGCTGAGAAGAGCCCTGAAGCAGGAGCCACTGCTTAATCCTGCTCTTTTGCTAGCGGCAGCAGCGCTAGCCCACTCTTACCTGTCCTTTCCACCTCTTTCCTTTCCTCACCCCCAGCACAAACCACTGAGTCCTGAACTATCTCTGGCCTTTCATCCCTGGGATAGCAAGCAAGAGCCCTGAATCACAATATCCAAGTGCCAGGATTCAGGTAGTGTTTTCTCTTCCTTGACCTGGTCTCTCAGACCTTTTTTTTTTTTTTTAACCCGCTTTCTTTTTTCTTGCCCCTTAACTTATTCTCTTCTAAACAAGTCCACTCAAAAACTCAGAGTGGCAATAACACAACACTTGCCTGCTGATCTGTTAGATCTCTTCCTTTACGTTGTGTCTGCCTATGGTCTGTAAGCCACTCGGGGCAGACTGACATGTAACATTAATCATTAAGATTAGACTATCACTTCACAACTCCCATAAAAATGCTGCTGCTATCACATTTCATATAAGTAGTTATATACACATATATATTTATTTTACCTTAAATGGAATGAGACAATATAAGCAGAGATGCTTTCAAACCTGTTATCTTAATAGCAGCCATTTTGGTTTTCCAAATTACCTTCCTTTCTTCAATTCAGATCAGCTTTTCCCATTTTTGCATAAAGATGATCTTACCTTTGGGTTCAAGTGGTACTGGTTCATAAGATGCACAAAATATAGGCCCCTGGACGTGATCTTCAAGAATGGTATTTCTGACTTCATTAATAGTCTCCTGATACTCAGGCATTAGCATTTATTTAAGTGTTCTTGTGTTAAAGGTTGCCAGTGGTTGTTAGTTCTTGAGAAGGCTGGCATTGCTGCTGTGATAGGCTTATGCTAAAGCTAGCTGCATTTTTTGACAACTTTCTGTTATTTCAAGCATTCCCATTATTATTAGCTAAAACCAAGTCCAGAGTGGTATTCTAACACTTACTAAATATTCCTTGATGAGATACATTTCTGTAACAATATCATTTCAGGTTGTGTGTTTCTGTCCTGCCATACATTATATTTGGGACTGATAGTGCCAGCTGAATTCCTCTGTGGTGCCTGATCAGGAAAGGGCAAAGGCTGCCAAGGCAATTTTTGACTGGCAGACAGATATACAAGGGAACCAATCTCAGAGCAAGCACTAATTACTGTGACAGGGGCTTTAACTCTCAGAACAGAGTGAAAAAAGATGAGCTTGACAGACAACTAGGAATCCTGCTCTTCTAATCAACCCTGATCTTCTAATCAATGCAAGAGTCAGGACAAGTCCATCGTTAAAATATGCCTCCTATCAACAGCCATACGGAACAGACCAGCTTCGGACAGCTAATCTGTTCTATTCTCAATAAAACTGCTTTACAAATAACTCACACTGAAAAATTCAGATCACTGTATGCTGCTCATGTTAGCTGCTCAGGCATAGTCTTTCAGAAGTTATCTAGAGTTAGCCTTTTGTTGACCAGTAATAATCCACATGTTCATACATGTAAAGAAATGCTGTATTCTTAAGAACAAACTGAAGACAACCACGACAGCACAAAGGTTCTTCTATGGCCCCTATGCTAGACAGTAACTTCACTTCCACAGCCACTCCATCAGTGAAAGTGGACCTAACACTCCTTTACAATAACTGGAGAAAATCTGAAGTCGTGAGGCAGTCATTTTAATATTTTATACTTGCACGTTATAATCTAGAGGGGCTTAATGATCTAGAGCATCCAGTCTGGCAATCTCACCTTGCTGCACTGGTGACATCTGGGTAATCTTCTTCCATTTCCTTGAAGTCATGATTGTGTGAGAGTCTCTGGTTTAATTTTAAAAAGGAAAAAAATCAAAACACTTTTACATCTTTATAACTTCAGGGAAATAAAAAAAAACGTAAAAGGCTTAAACATGTGAAGCATTAACCAAAAAAATTAAAATGTATTTTGAAGAAGCTGTCAAGCATCCTGCACTCTGCTTCTCAAGGTAACCTGTATAAAGTCAGCCACGTAGTATTAAAAAACTTGATCCAGAGGTTTAAACAAATTAACCAGCACGTTTTAGATTCCTGTCTTCAAAGGCTGACACTGATCAGTGCTGCAAGCACACAGTATTACTCCCATCCACGACCAGTTCTTTGACAGCACAGCCATTAAATGAACCGCACTTCACTTTCCCTAAATGTACAACCTGCTTTTCACTGATTAATATTTAGTTAATTCATTTTGAAGTAATCAAATCCTGATCACATCTTTCTTTTACAAGCATCCATTCCTTTTTCTCACAATTCATAGGTAGCTCACATTCATACCTGTTTTTTCATAAGCATCCCACAAGTACAAATTGTTCGTGTATTTTATACTTCACAGTTATTAGTCTACTACAAGGCACACTCTTGACAGCAGGGATACAGACTGTTGCATCATACTCTTTATATTGTTTTAAGTGCATTTAACCCAGACAGCTTCTTAGATCTATTAATTCTTTAAAGGATATATTATATGCATGACACAGTTCTACTGTGTAATTTCTGCCTTCTTAAATAGAGCCACATGCCAGTGTGGCTATAAACTTCATTTTGTGTTTTCTTTGTTGGGCTGGTGGAGGGTTTACGCATTCTGAATCATTACTTCATTCTTATTTCACCGTTTTCATTACATTCCATGCTGAAATACTAGCAGGACTAACACCAGTGACCTGCATACACCCAAGTATCTCCAAAAGTATTCTTAAGGTAGCTTTATTATTACATTACATCTAAGGATGAAGAGAAGACATTTCATGGCAGCACTGGTAAACAACTTAAGATTCCTGAGTTGCACTCCAGTGCCACAATGTACTGCAAGAAACAGCATCACTAGCGAAACAGAAGGGCCCTGCTGCAATCAGACTTCTGTACCATCAAAGCAGTATCCAAAGGACAACCAGTTTGATCTGATATGTGGACTCAAAGCAACTTAAAACACAGTGAAATTAAAGGAACTCATCTGTTAATTCAGCTCTTCCAGTGAGGGCATGCTGAGCTATTTAAGTAGTTTCTTTTTAAAGGGGCATTTTTTTTAGAAGTGGTTTTACTCAGACTTTTGGACAGCTTTAGAATCACTGATTCTCAGTCACTGGCAGGGAAAAAAAAAAAATATAGCAGGGACTGTGGAGAAGCTCCTGTGTCCCAGATTACACTGTACCCTCAAGAACTAAGTTAGTGGAGTGAAAAGATGGGGATGGCATTTGCACTAGTTGCAAACATCCTATTTATAGAATCCTAAGTTAGTATATTTGGGATATAATTATAGAACAGAAGGCTCGGGGGACACCTTATATCAGCCTTCCAGTACCTAAGGGGGGCCTACAAGAAGGCTGGAAAGGGACTTTTTACAAGGGCATGTAGTGATAGGACAAGGCATAATGCGTTAAACTGAAAGAGGGTAGATTTAGTTCAGATGTAAGGAAAAAGTTATGCATGGTGAGGGTGGTGAGGCACTGGAACAGGTTGCTCAGAGCAGCTGTCAACGTGCACTCCCTGGCAGTGTTCAAGGCCAGGCTGGACGGGGCTTTGAGCAACCTGGTCTAGTGGAAGGTGTCCCTGCCCATGGCAGAGCAGTTGGGACCAGATGATCTTTAAGGTCCCTTCCCACCCAAACCATTCTTTGATTCTATGATTTTAAGTTGCACTTTGAATAAAACTAAAGTATTAGAGTTAAAAGGACAAAACTGAACACTCCTGATTGAGATAAAATTCAAATCAACATTAGATGCTACATTTTGCCCAAAACCGTTAGATAAATTTGTTCTTTCTTTTGAATTTGTAAAATTCCTCCTGTCTTGTGCATCATTCCCTTGTTCAGATCTGCAACGCCAATGAAAAAGCATTCATGCTCTAAAAAAAAAACCAAACACGATTTGGTACTTTGTAAATATGATCAGGATTAAATTACCAGTTCAAATCTAGCAGCCACAAGTGCGAATCATTATCTGGCATCTGCCACTTAGTAGCCTGTGATATATACAAGTAGTTTTACTGTGGTCCTAGATAGAAATGTGCTCACAAAGAAAATGCATCACATAAATGGTGATACTTTTGTCTTCCAATACTCCAGTCTAGTACCTGCATTGAAGCCCATGGAAGAACATGAAACTACAAAACCCCTTTCCTGAAACAAAGAACTCCCATCACTTCTCAAAAATAAATAAATGGTCATTTCAGAGAAGAGTTGCAAGTGTCACTGAAAATAACCGCATGCCAGGGTTACTAAAAAGCACATGTCAGTATTTCCCTCCTTCCCTTCTTTTTTAAGGGCTTTTCATTTGACCTTCATTTATATATGTGTGCATGTATATAAAAGTGTCATGTTTTTTTTCAATTAGGGTTTATACAACAATAATGTAAACATGAACTCACCAGTTGCTCATGATGAGTTTCAACCTGCACTTTCAAAAAAGCTTTCCTATCATCTTACCTGGGCACAGAAACAAAGCTAAAAGCTTGTACACTGCAATCCCAATTCACTGCAAAGTAGTGGAAAAAAATTTTAAAAATATCAGTAAATAAAAATTAATGCTCTATGTCACTGAAAGTGTAAAAATATTACCTCCATTCTTCCATTCTCTATCTTGTCTCTTTTCAAATAATTTTTTATTAGAAATAATACTTTCTCTCCAACCATACATATATATAGGTGAGAGAGAGATATATATGGTGATGTTCATCACACATACCCATCCTGTGATTTCTTCCTTCCATTCCCAGAAAAGAAACCATTTTCTTCTGCTATACATATATATGATATAGACCTGGAGATTTATTATGCTAGTCATTCAAAAAGGCCGCAGAGGTATTTTAAACAAGTTAATTAAAAATCAAAAAAAGTTGAGCTGTGATCATTGAAAAACAGGATCAAAGGGAAAGAGGCATTTCACTTTGCTCATTTGTTTGTTGGTCTTAATATTCTGTACAACTATGCTTAAAAAAGCAAATAGAAACAATCCTTGTTTTTCTTCAGCTTTCACTTCCCCAAAACATTCAAAAGATGTTTAAGCATGGTGTCACTGAAGCCCACTTCAGAGGAAACTAAGCAAGCTTAGTAGGATTAGCTCTTGCCTTTATAAAAAGATTTTTTTATATATGTCAGCATATATACATAAGCACAGATAAAGTGAGCATATATATATGTGTGTGTATGCTATGCTCGTATCACCGCCCTCATAAAAGCACTTACTTAAGGGTCACTACTTGAATATGAAACAGCTGAAACGAAAGCTCCACATTTGCAGAATCACCTCAAGGAAGCGTACAGTAAAGGAATTCTGTTTGTCTCCCATGCCCTCATTTTGCAGCAAACAGGTGCCATGACAAGGAGAGCAGGTCCACTTGTTCTAAAGTCTAATGCACTTGCCAGACATGAGGAGAGCCAGAAACTCTCTACTAATTATTTTGGCTAAGTGTTTCAAACCAGAATCAGCTTACACAAGCACACAGGTGCTGAAAGAGCTTGGAAGCATTACCCAGCTGCCTCTGAAACAGGTGACTTTCAAGATGAAAGGGGCTTCCATTCAAGTGATGCAAAGCAGTATTTGGCACATTGCACACATACAAGAGAATTACCACTATTGTCATGTAGATACTGAGCTCACTTTTATTAGAACATATTTTAAGGACAATTCCACTTTCTCCTCATGAAACAAATATTGTATAGCATCCACAGGTTTTCTAGTAAATTATAATCATATAATCTTTTCATTTAATAAGGCCTATTCAATTTTAACAATAATTACTAGACATATTTGATGTTTCACACATCCAAGACCTTCCATCTCACCATAAGGAAAGCCCCAAAACTCTCTTAGTTTCTTTTACCTAAAGGGGCTAACTTCCATCGGCACCCCATTTAACAAACTACAGGAAAGCTCCCTTGGAAACTGAAAAAAGCGTCGGTATTGTCGCTCATTAAGAAGCAAGTCGAGTATATTCTTCGGACAACTCTTCTAGAAGTGTATCAAGCATAGATTTTAACTATGTCTACAAATTAAGAATTTGGAAACCACCATGAAGAAAGATTGGAAAGAGACAGAAAGCAATCCTCTTACAGATCGAGCTCTTGTTAAGAATGGAAGATTCGCACTGAATAGGACAGCCGTGAAGCAACAGTACTAGGGAAGCAACACTGCTGCCCTATGAAGTAGAAACGACACATGAGGAAGTTGGATGCATGTATTTATCTGGCCAATTCTATCTTTACTTGGGAAATTCTTGTACCCCAGTCTGGTTTTGATTTTGATATAGATTTATGTGAGCATTACATCATTTTATAGTTATATAACTTTTATCACTTATACTAAAGTTTCTTAGAGCAAAAATGTAGGTATCATCTTTGATTTACTCCTCTAAACAAACAGATAAAACGCAGAACTTTCCTCCCCCCCCCCCCCCTCCCCACCCTTCAAAAGGTCTGCAAGTCAACCTCTTACATTTCCACAGCACCTTACACACCAAAATCTCAAATTACTCTATAAACTTCAAGTGTCACCCATCTTGCAGAAAAGCCTTCTACATGCAGGAAGCTGGACAGATAGATACTACACCTCTTTAAAAGTCTTAAGAATTAAAGAGCAAAATACTGTGCCTCTTACAAGTACATTTTCTTGTGGCTGGACAGAACAACATAGCCAGGTTTAAAACACTGGCCCAGAACCTTACAGTTTATTCTATAGAGAGGTGTTGATTTTTACTAGCTGAGGTTTTTCATTACCAATACTCATCCCACAAGCATTAAGACAGGCACACACAGACCTTTGGTGGAGTTTTGGTGATTCACCACCACATACATACTTTCCACTCAGAAGTGTTTGTTGGTGGGGCTCTTGTGACTCACCTCCAACGCACTTTCTTCCCCATCATCATGGTCCCTTGGTGGAGTGTTGGTGATTCATTAATGCACAGCCAGTCATCTTAACCCAAGCAGTTTGCCAGATGACTACATTGTGACTTCTGCTTGCTGAGTGAATTAAAAGTATTCTTCCACACCAGTTTGTATCTCTAGAGTAGGTGAGCTCTGAAAACAGAGCTGTTCTACTACTATTCCCATGAGCCCAGTCCTTCCTGGTTTTGCCTTGTCCTACTATTTCTTGGGGTCAATGAAACATCTTTCCTTGGTGTTTAATTCCTCATTTTCCACATGGTCAGGTAACCACAGGTAACTAACAAAATGAACACTTCAGAAAACTACCAGCACTGTGAAGCCACTTCCAGGCAGTCCATTAAGCTGAACCCCAGCACCAGGAACAGACTATCTTCACTGTACCATTACAAAGTTAATGACACTGAAGTCCAGCAGTGCACACTTTGTGGTCACTAACTGTAGACTTATCCCTAGCACAGATTATTCTTAGTTGTCTACTAGAGAATAACTCTACTGTTGAACAATAGGAAGGAATCTTGAGACAGAGACCAGGATACTTTTTAATTAAAAAAACAAATCAGCCAAAAATACCCCCATACAAATCCCACAAGCAGCAAGCTCCCAAGAAGTTCTGCAAAAAACTGTCCTGAAAGAAAACCAGAAATAACTCTGAAGAGGCACAAGCATGGTGTATACCTACAGAACACTTGAAAATGTACAAATCCAGAAAGTGCTTCCCATACATTACCCCAATACATATTTGCATATAACAAGAATTATGCTGTTTGTAACTGGTATTGCTGCTGTTACAGAGGATGTTCCTCACTATCCCACTCTCCACACTCAAGGTCCAAGATCTGATTTTGTCCAATCAACTGAAGATATAAAAGGTGCTGAAAAGTCCAGAAAGGAAAGAAAAAATAGGTCTGTAGTCACAGATGCGTAGGAAGGTTGTGTGTACAGGGAATAATTCTCAGAATATTTTTAGGACTCTGAATTATTAGTAGAGATCACTTTCTCCCTTGGTATCCTGTCACAACAAACTTTCCCCTTGTTCTGTGTTTCCAAATGACCTTCATACAGAATAATTTAAATGCATAGTTATTAGCTATTTAAATCCTTTCAAAAAATGCTCTTGGTTATTATTATCTATAAAATACTGTTTATTTTTATCTCAGTTGTAAAAGCGAGACTATAAATCAAATCTCTAACACCCTGCTCTACATTCTGCTGTACTTGAGGTTACAACAGTCATCAGTACTCTCCTTGTTCCTTGCTCATTTATGCCATGAAAAGAAGTCTAAACAGGTAGCACATTCTGTCAGTGGTGAGGACTTACAGCCCAGTTACAGATTTAATAAAATGTCCTCAAAAATAGTTATGTCATATCACTTTGATTGTGGTCCTCCTTATATGCCCTTTAGCAAGAAACTGATACTATTTAAAGTAACCTAAGAATACTATTTCTTTCCCATCATCTACCAATCACTCACAGCTTAGATTAGCAATTACTTCCACATATTTACATAAAAAAAATATCTCCTCTATGGCTCTGAAATGCTACAACTCTTTCTCTTAAAAACTTCCAGTTTATTTCCAAAAAGTAGGCTGGCCTACAAAAGCAGACAGAAATGCATACTGTCTGCAGAAATTCCCATATCTGTTACTTCCATGACTTTTGGAAAGATAATTTATTTAGAAGTAGCTCATATTTTTGTTATTACTGTTTATTTTCTTAAGTTTGCACCTATATATTCAAAATCACTGATCTACAGAAAAAAAAAAAAAAAGAGAGGCATAGCAATAGCAAAATGATTATGCTGTATGCTGCAAATTACACTATTACTTTGAAACAGGAAAATGCATACGCATATAGGAAGAAAGGACTTTTGCGTGTGTTTTTGTATGTTTTGGGTGTTGCGATCATGGTGGTTTCTACAGTGTAAAGCCTTATATCCAGATTAGCATCCCTATAACCAAATTGCTCTTCCAAATCACTAGAACCGACCATTACACCTTGGAGGATATACGTATCAGTGACCGCAGACAGTAGAAGAGTTGTCAGCAGTATAACCACAAAGATGTATGACCACAATTAAAACCCCACATCACACACCCCTCTAACTACAATAGGCTGCAACTGAAAAAATATACAGAAATAAATGGTCCATAGGAAATACAGAGCAAGAACTTGTGCAGCCTGCTGTCTCGAAAAAACGATAATAACCAGCATTTCTGTGCACGCCCTCTGACTCAAACTGGGATCTAATGGAAAAGGATGAATAAAACAAGTACCCACCTCAAGTGTAATCAGGAAGCAAGCTATGAATTCTCAATCAATTACTCAAACTTTACCAGGATGTGAGTCCACAGCCTCCTCCAACTCATGCCAAAGTGGATGTGGTTTTCCAGTTGCGTAGATGAGTAAACCCTCAAAGCTGTTAGTCCGTCCCATACAAATACATTTTGTTTACATTTAGATCCAAGGGATAACACTCAAGAGGCTGCATTCATACAGAACACATTGTGACAAATTAATCCAGAGCTGGAGGCAGCATGGCTTTACCTTCAAGCCTGTTGAGAAGACTCCTTTCCACCCTTCTGCAACTAGCAGGCATGTTAACAACAATCCACAGCAAGAGAAAGTGAGTGGAGCCTTATAACACCAACAGTGAGTACTCACAATCCAATGGCAACACTGACAGCATACCTGAACCCTGACTAGTGCCATTTTAAATGTTGTAGGTTATCCTTTCCAGCATGCAACCGGTACCTGATCAAAAGGTTTTACATTTATATATATATAATCAAATGCAAAAGCACAACAGAAGAACAAGAACACCATCAGAACACTACAAATTTCTCCCTAGATGGTACTAAGTCGTGCTTCATCTGCACATATTCTAGTGCCAGATATGTACAGAAAAAGACAAAAACCTAAGTCTGTAATACCTGTATACTTAGAGAAAAAAGTCAGACAGACCTGACTATATAGAGCACATGCATATCCCACAAAGCAACACGTCCAAGACCACATAGCATCTGTTTCTCCTTTTTTCCCCTGCCACCCAATTACTCAGCTTCCACAGTCATACCTCATGTATGAAACCTGGTAAATTTTAACTGACATTTTAAAAATAAAGTTTCTAATTATTGCTTCTGCAACTTTTATGATCTTACATTCTGAAAGCACAAAGAAGACACAAATAAGAACCTATTCAAGGAAAGAATAACTAGTTTCATGCATTAATAATCAAATGTAGCTATATAGTCTTACTGGTGATTTATTGCATATAAATTAAAAGTTCTACACAATTTTTACTTTTTCCTGAATTCATAATTACCAAAGCTTAAACAATTCATTTTAAAGTATAAAATGCATTTATATACTTTGTAAATGCCTCTTCCCCTGAACAAAACAGTAAAGATTTTTACGTTAGCTTTATTCCATTTCCATCTACTTATTTCATATTTTGTACCTATGGAAACATTTTAGGCCAGAATTCCTTAGCCTGGATTACACAAGAACCTCCATGAAGCATATGAGAATTTACCATTTAGTGCACATAAACCAGGCTATACAGGCACTACAAAAAAAGCAGGCCTGTAAAACCCATTACTTTGTTTTCATAGCTTTACACAGTGTATCTTTTGTTATGACAGCTGAAAAAATCACCCCATTACTCAGCCCTCTCCTCCCTGCTCAGCATTACATCCCTGTTTGCCTTTTCGCACACATCCATTCAACACGTGCCCTGATACACCGGCAAACTCTGAAGATCCATATTAGCTGTGGCGCTAGCATTTATTTTTTCCTCCCTTCCCTCAGAACAGGCTCACATCAGCCCACTGCTTTCCTCTTCAATATTACCAGTACTAGCCTGCATCCTCAATATCACTCATTTCAGCTACTGCACTTTCCACTCTGCTGCCTTTCATCATCAAATCTAGCTTGCGCCACTAAAAACTGTCTTCTCGTGCACTAGCAGAGGTCTGGGTTGATCATGCTCCCCTTATTAGATGTCCATACATTGTCTTCATACAGGTCTTTCCCCCTGCAATTGCCTTTAGCTATTGGGTAGTTTAAGTCAATAAGAGTCATTAAAAGAACTGGCACAAGCACCCAGTACATCCTCTCCCGACAGTAGAGCCAATAGTAGTATCTTTTCTGAGTTTGGGCTTTAGCAATAGAAGAAGTTAAATTATTTCAAAAGGTAGAAGGATAAAATGGGAAGGATTTTAAGAGTAGAAAACGCAGAGCAACTAAAAAACGGGGCAGGGGGACAAGAGGAATCTTCATAAAAAGAGCAGTTACTCTCTTTAGGCAGAGGCCCAGAGTAACGTTGTACTAATACAATTGGGAAATGCAACTTTCAGTGTCATTTAACCTGTGTTGTAGGCAGTTACATTTATTTCCTCAAAACTTCATAAGCTAAATGGGCAATTTCAGAGCCACATTTTAAAATAACTCAAAATGTTTTAGAACATTCATTAAGCAGCTGTGTAAATCCTGTCTCCTGCCATTCTTCTGATCACTCCAACAGGAAATGCCACTCTGTTAGCTGACGCTTCTGCTAAACAAATGTGAAATTGCATCAACAGCAGACTAGTCAGTGCAAACCTCCAACTCAGTGCTCTTTTGCAGTTTCAACAGCTGCCTCAGGACTAGGGCAGAAAGGAATCAAACCAAAAGTAAAAATCATGATTTCTTTTCCCTGCTGTTACAAAAATCTGACTCCAACAAAACTGGGATTTCATCCTAAAACTGGTCTGATATGCTTTGGTGCCTACAAAATTAACATCTTCACATGGATGCGTATATATCCAACACCATCCTAAGTGCAAGAACAGAGAAAGAATTCTCTTCCAATACACAAACATCCACACTTAATGTTTTTGCCTGCAAGAATTTCATGATCCTCAAGAAAAATCTATGGAATTATGTCTACTTCAACATTTCTCTAAAATTTGATGGTTTACATTCTTCTTTCCATGCCTTTAGATTTATCTTTTTTATTCTTTATACGTTTGAGTTACTCATTTGTCATATTACACATTTTGCCTCTAACTAAAAAAAATGTTTGAACCTCAAGATGGATAACATGTCAGAGAAAACTTAGTTTAGTATATACCTTTATACTGCACTGATTAATTGAGTTCAGTCCTGTTGGGCAACATGTTTCCTGTACCTGGCCTTTAGATTGAGTCTTGATGGTCATAAGCATCTTTCTTGAATATAAGAGACAGTGAGACATATAGCGATCCTTAAACTCCCCCATCAGTTGTACTTCACTTGCTATAGTTCTAATTTCTCTAAAACGTCTCCCTAAGAGTCATTTTCAGTTTACTTAAGTAATACTAAACAATATATAAAACATTTAAGTGAAAGCACAAAACCTTAAATGAAAAAAAGACTTAAGAAGGGTGGCTATGCACCACAGTCAATTATGCAGTCAACATGTACAGTAGCAGCTTTGCTAATGTTCAAAGACAGACTATCTCTTTATAGTGGCATTGTACAAGTGCATAACATTTAGATAAATGGAAAAAGGTGTATTCTACATAAAGTAAGTCTTTTTAAGAAAACTTGGGAAATGTGCCCTTTGTGAGCCATCTCCCAATGATTTCAGACTTGGAAAATATCACCAACAAAATTTGTAAAGCAGAGTTGGAAAGGTTGCACTTCCCTCAACAATTTGTACTTAAGCAGCAAAACTTAGCAGACAAGTTAAGTATTCATATAGCATTTAAACATCTAGACAATCTGGAAACAGAGAGACTCACATGAGCCTGCAGGCTGCAAGTGTTTCACACTGGAATTGACATTAACTTAAAACACAATGTAAGTGATTATATCAAAATGGCAATAATAAGTAAGCCAGCTTTTCACATCTCCTCTCTTGATGTCCCCCAACTTCGTCTCTGTTGTTAGTTACGATGAGTACAGAATGTGCACGTGGTTCAGAGATAAGGAATATCCTTCTAGGTTCCTGCAGGGAAGTCACGAGCCTGGGTTTCTAAGATCATAAAAAGGTAATTAACAGGAATAACACCACAGTTCATTTACTAGACATTATCTGCCATAAATTTTTACCTTCCTACATAAAGCTGGCAAAAAGTCCAATTCAGATGCTATTAAAAATACAGAAAGGAATACTGAACAATGCCAATAAGAGATCAAACTCCACAGACCTTGTGTTTTTTTAATCTTGCTTGTGAAAAGTTACACTTCTATGTCTCTCAAAAGCCAGAAAGAAGCTATCCTTCATAGCCAGGTTTACCAGAGTAAAGTGACAATATTTAATATATTTTGTAGAACTTTGTTAGGAATTTCTAAGACAGAAAGTAGAAACTCTGAGAAAGTTAGAAAACTGGTTGAAAAAAAACACAAGGGGAGACAAAATAAAAACAATGGCAATGATAGTGTCAGAATTGTTTGGATTCCATTTCAAAACCAGAAAGAATTCAAAAACAACCACACAATCCATGCTTATCTTAGATCACCAAACATGGTCCCAAATAGATTAAAATTTTTGGCTAAGGATTAAATTACCATACAACCTTGTGCACAATAAACCAAATAATCCAGGAGTTTCTGCATTATAGCTGCACCTATATCCTGAAAGTCTTTAACATTAAGACTGCTCCTTCCCCAGTATGGGTCCAAGCTGTTTTCCTTTTATCCATGCGGGACCATGCGAGATCATAACAGTAGACAGCACACTTCATTTCGGTAGTGCCAGTTGTCACATGGGCAGCATTACAGGACAGCTCCCTGAACTGGACACAGCTATGGTAGAACCCACTGCCCAACATGCTCCATTCACAGAGGGAGTAAAAACCAACAGAAATACCCTACATGTACCTTCAGGCTTTGTACTGGTAAGATATTCCTGCAGGAGTGGAAATTTCCTGCAATGATGAATGTTGGTCACTAGTAGACTGTGGTCAAAACATGCTTAACATCTTGAATCAGATTCCTATTTGAGGTAGGTGTGTTTTGAACAAACCAGTCCAGGCACTCATACCTCAGATTTCTTGTTTTCTCAATGTAACCGTGTGTGGTCTCAGAGCTTCACCCTCATTTAAGTGAGCCCCTTGTCCTCTCATTAAGTCTGAAGAGGGTAAAAAAAAAAAATGGCCAAATGTCTCAAGATTAGTTCACAATTTGACAATATTCAGCTTACTTAGTACTACCACCTCCTCTAATTAAGACTGCATTTTCCCCCCACTTACTTAAGCAACTTCAGTTCCCCACTGCACTATCATCTCAGCCTGACTGAATGCAGAAAAACCCATTTGAAGTTTATCAGAAGAGATAGTTTGAGTTACACTGAGTGCCACAATTGAACTGTCTCAGACTTGGTATGGTTTTTGAATGACTCAATAAATGAGCTGTTAGAGATAACAGCTATAAATTTAAAAGCTGCTATCTCACACATTAATAATGAATGAAACAATAATACGCCATTTTACTATCCCTCTAAAACCAGTGCTAAAAGCTCTAAGTGTTCATCCATGAAGGCACACTGTTCTGTGAAAGATCTTGATGGAAGCACACATTTTCATGTTCTTTTGTACATACAAAGATTTTGTTATGTTGGACTACAGATGTTAGAAACACCAACATTTTATCTTTTGGTCTCCACAGCATAGCAGATGCCATCACACCAGAAGTATTACTATGGGAAATGGAGGAGGAATTACAGTAGTCAGCTGTTTTAGTAAAGCTGAGATAGCTGCAAGTAGGAGCATCAATATACTCTAGCATCACAGACATCTCTTCTTTCCATTTGTTATATTCTTACCTTCTTTCCTAAAGCTTGAATAAAACCAAGCAATTTTCTTCATTCTTTTACTTTGGAATTTACATAGGTCATTTGTATTTAGAAAGCCCTTTCACAAAAAGCAACCTAAAAAAATATCCTACTTGTACTGTTGCCCTTTCAAAGGTTATAAAAGTCTAATTTAAAAAGCTGTGTTTCCAAGAGACATACAATGATTACATAATTTCAGCTTCCATTTTTACCAAGTAAACATCTGGTTCCTGTGGTGGACTTGCATCATTCTCATTTTACTACATATGTATCTCCTTTAGTATCCCAGGCCTGTCTTAAAAAGTGGAACTTTCACAGCAGTCCACTAGCCTTCATATGTTCTGAAGAAACATAAACGGCAAACTATTTAAGGAACTGTTTTTCTAACACCAGACAGAAGTATTTTGACTTTGGATAGAATGCAAAATTCCCACTAAAGTCAGTAAAATAAGTGTTTGGATGATAAACCGAGACCAATAGTGACGTACCACAACCTTTTCCTATTTACATTGGATAAAAAGAGGTCACTGGACACTGACCAAGCAAATGTAAAAAGAGTTCTTTTTTTCTAGCAACAACCTTCCTACAGTCTATCCAAGTCTCCCACCCTCTTTACTGCAATTAATCATCCTGAATGATTTGGTACCTGCTGGGATTTTTTTCCCCTCTCTGCTCCTCATCTTTTAGGACAAACTCCCTTAATGAAAACACTCTATCCCATGAAGGTTCATAGCTGCTATTCTTCAATTCTTTTCTACTGAAGTTTCCATCTCTTCCTTGCACAGGCAGCAGGAACAAAAGCTGCTGAATTTCTCTGTATATTGCAATTTACCTTTCTATAAATGAGGCCTGCAATTAATATGACTCCTGATATTGTTGGGTTTACTGAAGCCTGAAGAATATTTTCAGGCTATTCTTTGTACCCATTCAGTACTCTGCTTTTCCTTTCCAAGCTAGAGCATTCTGCACCCTCCCACACAACTCCTGTATCCCTCCATTTTCTGGGACGTCCGATACACACATTCTTTGCCTGAGTACTTTCACACCCTGCTGCTAAAGCATAACCCCCTGGATCTCAGTTTTCTGTAGGCAGGTTTTTGTTGTTTTCTCCTCTCAAAGTTGCGCAATACACACATTCAGAAGAGCAGACACAGGAAGAGTAAAGAAGAAATGTCATCTTGTGCAACACAGGCAAAGGAGGCCTCCATAGAAACTGAAGAGGCAGAGTTTATGGGATACAAAGAGGATGACAGATAGAGGGGTTAAGTGAAGAATGTTTTGTAGGATCTTACATGGTGTGACATTTTTCATCTTTTTACTTTCCAAAACTCAACTTCTCATCAAAATACAGAACTGGCTTATTTTCTAGGTTCATTCACAACTCTCAGTAATCATGTATGTGCATTTATGTTTGAGATTATTGTAATTTTGTGCTTCTTGCCAAATTTCATTTTGGGTAAACACCTTTGAGTACCTGAATCCAAATTTGTGTTAAGTATAATATTCCTTGCTCCTCTTTCTTTCCTGGAGTGCTTCCATGTGCTCTTACACAGCTGCTACATTCCACTTAACTGATGACTGATTTTTTCACACCCATACACATTTTTCCTGAGATCTATTGTTGCCCAGCTTTAACTTCCTATTCCTATGTAACACACTGAAATTTTAGCAATTGCTGTTGCATTACACAAGGATGTTTTATATCTGTATTTTATAGTGATCCTAGAACAACTAAACAACTACTGTTTGACATTTCTTAGCAGGGACTCTCTCAAAACAAACAAAAAAAGGAATAAAAAAAATTGAGACATCTCTCCTAAATTTATGGGACACATTTTCTTGCTTCAGTAAGAATGTTCTTTAAAGGAAAATAAAGAAAAACAGGAAATTATGAGAGCTCAATATGAAATCTAAAAAAAAAATTTCCAGCATCATACAACCCTATATTACCCTCCGGGATCTGAATGTAGCTAAAAATAAAATACTGAGCTACAGTATTTCTGGTAGTATAGAACGCCTGTCCCTGTAAGGCATATTTAGTACTTCTGTTTGTGGTTTGCTTTGGTGGGGTTTTTTTTCCCCTCCTTTAATTATTCATCTCTGCAGAAAATTGCCATTAGTCCAAAATTCTCTTTAAAATGAAGATTTCACCTCTGGAAACAGTCTGCTCAGGGGGTCACAAAATCCCTGGCATTCTTGGGTTTTTAAACTCATTAACCTCCTTACAACTGTTATCAGGGGACTTTCAATACTTAAATAACCAAATAACTAACACTTTCAAATGCTGGAATGCCATCGATGACAATGAATGGCTTTGGACCTGTAGTGCTGGAAAGCTGCCAGTTCTGGCCAAGGATTTGCTGAGTTTATGTTGAATTCTTGGACTGGATTCTAAATCCCTGTATTTGGATTTCAGGCTTTGGTACTGACCTATTTGTATCCTTAACAGTAATAAATTATGCAGTTAACTGACAACGGCTTCGATACGAACCAAGAGTTCTCAGAACACCATGGAACAAGTGTTTCAGTCCTCATCAGATAAAAATTACTTAAGTACAAGTTCAGATTTGATTTGACTAAGAATACCTGCTAGATGCATTTTTTAAAAATGAACAAGGTAACACTTCTGAACCTACAGAATATTATTTCTCTTCAGCAATGAGGAAGATACCTCTATTAACCTTTACCACCCCAACACAGAGGGCTGCTGCAGGACTCCTCCGCTGAAACCTGCACAGAGCTCAACTCCAACTTGAGAACTGTTGGGGAAATCATTGTTATAAAAATTAGACTTATTTTAAGTCTGTATTATGATAAAACTTCATACCAAAGTGTCAGGAGAACCCCTACTGAGTAACGATTGAAGAAATAAAAAAATTAGAAACCCTACAACTCTTTAGACAAAGTAATATACAGGCTGCCAAGGAAGATACACCCAAGGCTTGATGGATCTCCATAACCACACCCTTCAGTCCTGCAGGCAGCTATCACTTTATTCCAATTCCTATATGATGCATGCATTATATGGAACTTATTTACCCCATGGTTCCAACACCATTAAAAGAATATCAGAGGGTACACAAAACTTGCTGGCACCAAGTAGCATGTTATAACTTATTACTTTGAGAATGCACCAACTCCGTGTGATATTAATTCAAAATAATCCAAAGACAACATAGCAGAAGAAGGTATTTGTACAAAGCCACAGAAAGCTCTTCTTTACAAAAGGAGCAGAGCACAGGGCGAAGAGAGGAAAAGGGTGGGTAACTGAATTGATATTTGGCTGCACAAACAGTAGGGATTTTAAGTCTATGATGATAGAAGTATTTCATTGGAAAATGACTCAAAGAAGGAAGTGTTTAGCCACTAAAACAAAAATAAAACTGCTCGTAAGTGGTGAACAAAGACAATACAGAGCATCTTTTTATATGGCATCTCTTAATGCACTGTAATTTAGATGAAGGATAAAAGCAAACTAAAAAGAAATACTAAATCTCTACTAATAAAGTCCTCTGAATGGTTTTGCCTGTACATTTACCAGTTACATTTCTATAAGTGCCACACACAAAGATCCCAACTCAGAGAGCACTAGGCTCTGTGGATTAAAATCTCAAAAAGTATCCAAGAATAAAACTCACTCCAGGTAATGCTATCAAAAGTTGACTTTTTCAGTAGCAATTAACTATGTGGACATTTTGGAAAACTTCACTCTGGATTGATAAGAAACAGCAGTTTCCAAGAAGCACTTACACAGTACATGCTTACAATGTAGTATTAGCAGGCTGTGATAAAATAGTACACTACTTTTTCTTCCATGCAACCACACGTAGAAGTTTTAAGAAATTGCTGTTTTATTTGAAACAACCAAAACCAATTTGTTGACAACTTCTAAAATCCATTTCCAGTTACTCAATTGCATTGAGAGAGAAAGAATTAGGCTTTTTATATCTATCTTTGCTGCATGTAAAATTATATCAGCATGTAAAATTATTATAGGAATTTGGTTAGCCTCAATTTTTTACCAGGAAAGGATAAAGTAGCAAACTTCTGTTTTCACCATTATCTGGTCACTGAGCTATATTTTAAGTACCTACACAACGAATGTTTACTTCTTAAATTCTATAGTAACGGAGTTTCTTCCAAACAGGATAAAAGGATCACATTGTACAGCACCAAGGTAATCAGAAAGCCATCTGGATAAATTAAAAAGCAGTTAAGGTGTAATTTCTTGCTAAAACTGATCACTCACAGCTCCAGCTGAAGCCAGACTGCAGACATCACAGCACTCTTCGAAGCCCAAGACTTCAGAGCTCCTTTAAGCCACAGGGCACTGCTTATTTCTGCTACACTGATCAACCAATAAGCCTCCTTCCTGGCCTAAATCTATTTGTGATCTAACTCAGGTCAGACCAAGATGCTCTGTGAAGTACTCATAAGGCTTATAAGAGGGCAATAGAAAGAGAGGTATTTATTTTTCTTGTGGGGGGAAAAAAATTAAGACATATCTTCAAAGTAAGACTGCTACAAGTATATTATGATTTAATATATCATGCATTTTCCAACTCAATTGGCCAACATCATGGAGTACCAAAGTTTTGAGTAACATCAAGCATTAGCCTGCTATATGTATTACAAATAACTATTTCAGACTTCTCTTTGCGAAGTAGAATATCGTCAATCTATTTTTCATATAAACATATAGAAACAGCATCAAACCTTCTCTGACTTCTGGTAAGGAGTCTTGCCAAAATTGTGACACTAACCAGGAACGATGAATTACACTTGATACAGCAACAGGCCTCCCCGTTTTAATGTTCACCTCTATAGAAAAAAAAAGTAATTTCCAAACATGGAATGATAGCCTCTTTATAATTTATTGCCATATATACCTCATTCTGTGTTGAGAGCATAGACTTCAGATGAGATGAAAGAAAACAGCATTAAAAAAAAAAAAAATCTAAGTCCACAAACACTGCACTGAAGAATTAAGTGAACTCTCTAACATACCACTGGGCACACTGATAAAAAACCAGCATAGAAATGGCTTTGAAGGGCATGAATGCACCAAGCGCTTAAAAAATTATGTAACATTCAACATTTTCTTTTCACTGTCTTCTCAGAGACCAGCTACTTCAATGATGTATATTGCTCTCATCCTGGCACTTCTTTCTTTCATTCCAGTCTTGAAAAGCTGTGTTAAATTTCCCAAGGGCTCATCATTCAGTAAGTACGCCTGTTACAACATACTTATGTGTCTCTGCTACAATAGCTATTTCAACAAATAAACCACATAAAATTCTTAACAAATCTACAATTATATGAAAACAGAAGCAACATATTAAATGGTTGACCACAGCTTTTATAGTCATTTAGCTGCTAAATCCTTCCTTATTGTCGTCTAATCAATTGATTTGAGGGAGTTCGTAGAATTTACCATATTTCTACAAGTGAGAAACATATTTAATTGTCTATTCTTACATGCTTTCCACAATCTATTACAGACATTAAAATGAGCATAACACACTTATTCTAATAAAACAGCACATTGTAAAAATGTCTAACTTTGGTGTAATTGTTCATAAAAGATTTGGTCACATTTATATATATTAAAATATGTATTTTACACATACATATTTATATAGCCATACCCTAGGAATGGAAACATCCAGAGAATACAGCTGAGGAGAGAGGTGTATTGATTTATTGCATAAACTTTTAAGATCAACAGATTAACTTCTAATATGGAAAGAACTCCCAAAAACTGTAAGAGACATGTCAAAATAAGATTCCTGAAAGAAGAATGTGAATCGAGCTATTAACTTTGGTTTTGACTTAACAATATGAAATAAAAGACTAAAAAGTCAAATATTTATTTCCTGTCAAAAGAGGAAAAAAAGGAAGAGTTTCGATATCATCTTCTCCCTTCCCCCCAGTTAATAAAACCCAGTTAAACTGACAGTTTTATAAGT
This sequence comes from Strix uralensis, assembly GCF_047716275.1. NCBI lineage: Eukaryota > Metazoa > Chordata > Aves > Strigiformes > Strigidae > Strix > Strix uralensis. Next base: position 16,490,719 of record NC_133978.1, on the reverse strand, counting down.
ATTCCCATTTTCACAGAACTATATTTTTCTGAAGATTATTTATCAAAAATGGAATTCAATCCTCTCCACTATGAAGAGACCACCTTACAAACCACCTAGAATCTTTCATTTGAGAGTTGGAAATTCAAGTGAAATGAATGAGACAAGCTCCTTCCAAACTTCATGTGAAATATTCTTGTGGTTTTTTTGGTTTGTTGGGGTTTTTTAAACTAAAAAAAAAAAAAAAAGGTGAAACTTAAGCAGCAATAGATAAAAGCACAAAGGATGCTGAAAAAAATTACAGGCTAGGATGGAATTTGATTTAAAGGCAGGTAGTGAGATTTTTTTAAGCTGGATAAAGATCTAGCTACTAAGCTCCTAAATTCACTGAAAGTCCTATGGCCTACTTTCTCCACTTGGTTTAAAGTAATGTCAAAAGGCCCAGGCACCTGCCCTGTCCTTATGAAATACAGTTCCCCAAAGATCATGCATTAGAAGGCTTCCGACACATGCTCCGTAACATAGGCAATGACAGAAATCATGTCTAACTGGTGCCATAATAAAACCAGAATGTGTGCTAAGGAGCCCTGCCAAACTACAAACCCTGCACTGCAAACAGGCACTGTCCTTTAATCTTTTCATTGCTGCTTCTTTTCTAATCTAATTCACTACTTCTCAGCATTTATACTTGCTTACCTTTTGCATGCCTCCCAAATCAGGCAATACAATTCAATTTTTTACAGTCATTTTTACATTCCTATTCCCAGTGATGCAATGACTACATTGAAAGTATTGCAGAGAACTTAAAGAACAAGGTAATTTTGGCAACAAAAATGCCTACATAGAGATTTTGTATTCTTCTTACACAAACAGAAATTTGGGAGCAAAATTTTTAATTTGGATAATAGCTTTCCAAATTTTAGACAGGTACACTATTTTGACTTTGTTTCATTCTGTTTCAAATTATGTCAACCCATTTATTTTCAAGCAAACCCATACAGAGAATTTTATGTTGTTTACAGGATGGATCAAATACATTTGTCTTATTAATAATGAAAAAATATTTTGCTTTTCAGCAATGCAACAGAAACAAGCATTTCAAACTATCATATTAACCCTCTGACTTAAAAACAACATTACTCAAATAGCATAACACCAAGATTAGTCTTCTGCTTGTGATGTGTCACAAATTACATTATGTGTTATATAATGCACTATATGTTTATTCTGGCTCAGATTCTTTCACCTGTTCTCCCCTGGCATTGCTAGAACTACCAGATGGGTCCATTTTATATTTAATAAATTTACCCCATCTCCCAGGATTTCAAAGAAGTAAAGCACTGACAAGAACCCTAGTTCTTTCCTTTCTTGGATATAGAAAAAGAATCTAGACAGAGATTTTCCTTTTAAGAACAGAATACAACATTCATAAATAAATATCTGGGGAGAACACATGTTGTTCAAAGCAGCTAAAAATAGTACAATCAACAAGCATATGTTTAACTGGAAACCTTCCTAGACTCTGAAGTAACATTATTCTTTAAATCCAGCGTGGATATGACACTCAAAAACTGTTTGGATTTTTTAATGGCAATGGAGCAGGCATATTCAGTGTCTGCTTATAGATAAGGTGAATAGCACACACTACATACTGAACTAGACTGACTCTCATCTTCATTCCCTCCACCGTGTTACTTTCCTATTCTTACAAGCTCCTCAACACACTACAGCTAAAATTTAATTTCATCCAAAATAAAGCATTTTTTAAAATTCCTTTTATTCTCTGCTTATGTAAAAAATAAATCCTCAAGAAGGGAACTTAATACAGTACAGCAAGTTTTAACCACCTGTAGTTCTTTAAAAATAGTAACTGCTCTAACGGACTTGCAAACCATGCTCCCTTCATAAATCTAACAAATGGGGTGAGTGGATGTACATTAATGAAATCATCTGCTTATCTTGATCACTAGGTTGCTTTATATGGACTGGGGCAAACCAGTTCTTTACAACCCTCTCTCTGGCTTTCTCCTTATTATCTGCTTTCAGATCATAAGATGCATGAGGTAGAGGATCACCCCTTTGTCAAAGCTGGTAATAGGATCTGGCATAACTAAGCCTGCAAACCATGTGGCCTCTGAATACTACAATAATAAAAATAGTGCAGATAGACCTTTTAAGTTGCTAAGTCCAATTTTGAATACACAGCACTCCTTGTATAGAGTGGAACATTTTAAAACAATAGCCTAGAGCCCCAGTAGTGAATTTCCCCACTTGCAGAAAATACTACAAAACCCACAAGTCTTTCAGCCCTCTAAATGAAGCACTGACACACAGTACAGGAACGAAATTTACTTCAAACACAGCAATATGAAACACAAACCACCTTATAAAGAGTGCTGCCACCTCTCCAAAGCCCATCTCCATAACGGAACACTGCACCTCTCCTGACATTAAAATTTTTTTATAAAATTTTCGCTTCAAGTGTCACACAACTACACAAGAATCACACATTTTCAACCTTCAAAAGTCTGTTGATGTGCTTAAAGAGCATCAACTCAAAACTACATAACCTAATCAGAAGCCTGAGGACAGAAAACAAACAGAAACAACCTATAATTCAGATCTAAAGAATCTAATTATTTTTATTTTTAAATACATCAAGGTAGCATTTTCTACAGCATCTGCACTGAATTAAACCAGTATTTTAATTGAAAATAATTGATTTTTAAAATTTTTTTAGGAAAAGAATGATCTAATACTTTAGTTCAACAGTATATTCTTCTGAATTATTAGAAAAGAGCCCAATTAACCAAAATAAGATGGTCATGTAAAAGCAGATATCCAGGAACCAACATCAATCTAATTACAGGGATGAAAAAACCTCTATTTTCACTGATATTAATGGCCAAAACACTGCTATGATCTTACAATACAGAATTTGTTTTGAGATTAGAGTGAACTATCATTTCCATCAGCTCTCAGAGCATATTTTTATTTACCTATAACTGTTACAGCCATCAATTTTAGAAGTCATGGGCATTATGCTTTTTCTACAGGAGTTACACAATAGCTTACGTTTACATACCATTTAAAATACAAAGAGTATTTTACAAACCAACAAAAACTACAGTCTTACATTCACTGCTGAAAACAATCCATTCCCAAGACCAAAACTATTTGTCCCAAGGAAAAGACAATTCAACCTGAGAAATACCGTTACTAAAAAGCCGGCATTTAAACTGGTTCCTCTACTTCTTGTTCATAAACATTTTTTTACTGGGAAAATATAAATACATGAGCTGCAATATTTAGAAGTCAGATAATATTACCAGAAGCTTTTCTAGAACTTTTACCTTTAATTGAAGCTATTATTACCTTTCTCTCCACTTCTAATAAATGTCTTGAAAATAGAAGCTCTGTAGCTCAAGCTCTCAGTGACAGGAAAAGCACCCTGAAAAGCATCCAGGCACCAAGCTCTATCACCTGTTGTCTCAAACTAGATCAAATAAGCAACAACAGCTTTAAACAACCTGTCCCAAACCCATCTTCCTTCCCATCAGCCAGGACAAGTAGTAATACCTTTATCCATACAGACTTCATACACTCACCAAAATTCTCAGACCAAGTAAAAAAAAAAAAAAAATGTAATTTTGGAATAGTTATGCTGACATTAATCAATAGTTCTGTCACAGCCCAACACCTGTGACATTTTAAGGCAGTAAAATGTCATCTGAAGTCCCAGTCTTTGCATCAGCCTTGCCAGCCTGCTGGTTCACCGGCCTCAGCAGCCAGCCAGCCCCAGGCAGCCGGCAAGGGCCAGTACAGTCGGTGCACAAACAGAAAACCCACAAGCACAAGCTTAATGCTGAAGTCAGAGTTATAGCATAATAAAATAAAGAGCTCTCTAGAAGAACAATTGTAGGAAGGTATACGTACATTGTATGCTGGTTTAAAACAAAAGAAAATTAATAACACCAGAAGCTTACCAAAAAGGTTATCAGGGATCTTCCCTAAAAACATAGCTAATCTTTCCAAGGAGAAAGAACAAAAGAGCTCTACATGCTCTGTAATTCAGCATTTATACCCTCAAGACTAATCTAGCCCAGCTGTGGGAACTGCATGCCCTTACCAGATGGAATAGATCAGGTATGCTCCTGGAGCTCATCTTCCTACATAGTTTCACCTGAAGGGAATCCACCTAACCACTCTGAAAAAAGTTAGAGTTTACTTTCAAAAGTGCATTCCTCATCCAACTAAAATGTGGAATCGAACCAAACCATATTCACCAAAGGACATAATGACATTAATATTTAGGATGCTAATAATGAACTGACTTCACTTTTAAAACTTCCCAGTATTCAACTTTTACCTATGAAATCCTTTCTGCTCACTAAAAATTTCTAAAAACATTTGTAAGGGTTTAGGATCTGGAGCTACTACCACCTGCCAGTCACAGCCTGTCCTCAACACAGCGCAGGCACCTCACAGCGAGTCTCCTCTCAGACTTTAAAGTTTGGATTTATTAGCACTGTCAAACCATCACCTCAGGATGGTAAGTCCAGTCTTGGAAGTCTAAATAAAAAATACTGCTGCCCCAAAACACTTAACTTGCTCTGATGAATTCAGTTTGTTTTTTAAAAAGTGGTAAGTTATGTAACTTAGCTTCAACAGGCACCAGGTCAGATCAGGTATGGTTTACATCACCTTTGCTTCATACCAAGTCATAAAGTAGATGTGAACTGCATAATATGGCTCAGACACCTTCACAGAAATAATCATGCAAACAGGTATATCTCTAAACCAAATTGGTATTCCCCTGTCATTTCAAGAGCACACAGGTACAGCACAATTAAGTGCTGAATAACAGCCTAGAACTCTATCCACCATCATTTTGTACTGTATCAAATCATATCATCCCCCCACCCTCCAGCACACCCACCCACACCCCTTAAATCAACTCACTACGTGATATGACCCACCTCTTAACAAGACTCGGCAATACCCTGGCTTATCATTAGGGAAGGATTTTAACAATTAGTAACTCAGCAGTTTTATTCTCTTACTGCACCTGATGCAAGTCTGGAGTTTTTTCTGCAGTATCCTTGAGATGTTACAGGCAGAAACGTTAGCTATTTCAAAACTGAATATTCTATTTCTTTGTGTATAAAAAGCAAACACACAAACTTATGAAATTCTGGGTTTAATTTGTTGTTTAAAAAATAAGTAAGCACTTCACCCTAGAGGTGGAACTATTTGCCACCTCTACAAATTATGAATATACATTCTCCTACTCAACCACTCTTTAATAAGACAGGAAAGTTTCTAAATATAGTTTCTGTAATCAGTTATAAGGATACATTTTACTTTTGTACACAACTGGCATGGGAGCAAGATTAAGATCTAGTCACTTTAAGCCATTAGCATTTCTCACTTGAAAGAACACAAACCCAAAGACAAATAATCGCATGGACAGTCAATAAAGGCAAAAGTTTATAAACAGCTTTATTAAAGCAACTGTAGTCATAGAAATGATAATATGTTCTGATTACCCCCACAATTCAACATGGGAGCATGAAAATTTATTTTTAACTTATTTCTAAGAACAATCAGCTTGAAATAAATATTTTTGATTCAGGGTGTGTATCAACCTCTCAGGTAAAAGAAAATTAAAATTAGAGTACCAGATGTTAACACAAGAGACACTGCTGCTTTCAAGAGCTTTAAAAGAGTGTGTAACTTTACAGACATTGTAGTACCTTCTCCTATGTTTATATATGAAGAAGAGAAGCCAGATAAAGACTACTCAAGTGCAGAATAGGATGTGTAATGTCAACATAAAAAAAAAAAAAAAGGTACCTGGATTTTAGCTGCTGTGTTCATTGACAAACATTTAAATAAGGAAATAACTTTTCAAGAACAATTACACCTCTTTCTGAAACCATCTGAAATTATCACTGACTCTGAAAACAAACTCATTCAGATCTTAAGCACAAATTTTGGTGTCTAAAGAGCTGTTTTGTGCAAGCGTTGACGTGAGTTTCACATATTAACCTAAATAACTGCTATAGAGGTTTTTTAAAAAAATTATGCATAACTTAAGAACAAACATAATGCCATCAATTAGAAATCAGAAAAATCAAATGTTTTTTTCTTCTGTTCCTGGAATTGCATCATTCAGTTGGCAACTTAAAGATACCAAGCTCTTCCTACAATACATATCATTTAAGTTAACATCAGAATTTTATCACTTCAATCATACAGGCAGAGTCAAAGCTCCACACTTTGGACAGCATTTTCCACTTTTAGTAAATTAACTTTATTATATCCTAGGGATATATTCCAGCAAAGCAACTAAAATTATTTTTACAAATATCAAAACTGTTAAGTTCTTAGGGTTGTTTTCTTTTAGGAACAACAGATCTATAATACAAATTCTGCTCTTCTGACTCATGAAAAGACAACACCATAACTTACACATGTAAGGCAGAGTCAAAGGAGGAAAACTAGCATTTAGTCAGGTAAAATTTTGTATGTCCTTAAACCAAAAACCAGACCCTCTCTCAATCAAAGACATCATTCCTTAAGTGTATAATCCATGTCTCTCTAAAAAAAATCACAACATAACAAATAGTGGCTATAACCTTATCCCACAGACAGCAGAAAAATCACATTACTGTAAAGGACACAAGGAAACAAGTATGCATTATAGCTGAGAGCCTTAAGTGATATAAAAATAATGCAAACATAAAATCAGCAGTCCACTGTTTCTGATGCTGAAGGAATCAGAAATCTTTGGATATAAATGTATTGGGAATAGAAGAAAACTAACACAAAAAGCTGGAAAAACTTCCCACATAACAAAAACAATTTATCAGAAGTGTATAATGAAAGCATTAAAAAAATTCCCTCATGAGGAAAAATGTTTGCACCGCATATAGACAGACCCTGCAATATTTTCTACTAACAAGGCTGTTCTTGTGACTAAAAGGAAAAGGAAAAGGGAGGGGTTTTAACTTCAGTCCTTAAAATCCAAGTTGAATTTATCAGCTTCCTAATGAAACAATATTTATAGTACGATAACCTAGAAGGTGTAAAAACATCACACAACATCTGCCTGTTGATCAGCAAACTCATTTTCAAAAAAAGTGATGTCAAATCACTTGCAGCCAAAGGATTCACCATATCTGAAAGCATCTCAAGTGCTCTACATCAACTATGACCATTAGAGGTCAAAGAAGCTAGTAACCTGTTTCAAGTAATTTCCATCCAGCAGAACATCCATGCATAATCACAACGGAGTTTAGCAGAGTTCATACTAGAAAAAATCACAAGATGCTTAAACAAAGAACCACTCTAATATATTTCACTTTACTTTTGTAATATTAAGGTCACCATTTCCAAATAGTTTTTTAAAAGGACGTATCTGTAATAATGTTTCCCGTATACTTAAAATAGAAAATTAATCCAACACCAGCAGTGCTAGAGTTAATTTCATTAATAATAGCAATTTTAAAGTCAGTTACTTTTTTTAGTTTAATAAGGGCTAAACCATTACATACAAATGTAAAAGACATCATGAACAATGAATTAAATATAACAAGAAAGAAAATGCCAAATATTCAGTCACTAAGTTCTTGAACAAAGGGGAACAAAACTGTATTATAAATTTATTCCTGCGTATATAAAGAGCAATAAAATGCAACACAGGAGACCTGTATCTAACAGTTATAGAGTAACAAGCCACTCAAATTCCGGCCGAGCTGTTGTGTTATGCTGCAGTTGTTGATGATGTTACAGTACTTCTCAACACTCTTCCAGCCTGGTGATGAGATTTGGGGTTTTTTCTCCACTATATGTTAGCAGTTATGACATTTAAGTTAGGTAGTGAAGCTAAGAACATGCAAAGGGATGTCCAGGACTCAGGGCTGCAGCTGCACATGCATCTCTGTCCTGCAGGTGATCCGTGGGGCAGGGGACTTTTGCCAGTTCCACTAAATGTGCACCTACTGCGGTTCAAAAAAAAGAGCCAGTATTTACCGTTGCCCATCAGCTTGCAGGAGAGACGCTATGATAGGATATTATCAGCAGTTCAAGCGCTCAGATTTTGATTTCCAAGGGGGGCCTGGCAGAAGGTGTAAGTCTTGACTGGAATGGAAACATACCTTGTGTGTTTTTTAAATATTATGTTTCTAATGTTGAAATCCCAGACATAATGGCCACAAGCCAAGTAAATACACCTCACTACAAAAAAAGAAAAAAGCTTTTAAAAGCTTAAAATGTTAACATAAGAATCATTTTTTAAAAAATATCAGAGTCATCTAGAACACTGTGAACATCTAGGCCTGAGTCCAAAACCACTGAAGTTATTAGGACTGTCTCCCTCTATTTCAACAGGCTTTGGATAACACTCTCCGTTTCTGTAACTCTCAAACAAATACATGCAATATATCATCTCAAAGCAAACTGAACTCAACACATTTCAGTGACAGCACATTCATTTAAACAGAACCATGCATACTATATATGGGAATAAAGTGTTCCTCTCAAACATGCAAACCCAATGTATTCTCAGACTATAAATACCATCAGTATTCAAAATGGGCCTTTCCTGACCAATACATCTCTGACAAGCACAGAAGATAGGTATCTATCTTCCTTTCTCATTAATTCATCCAGCTATGTTATTGGTAAAAGTGCTAACAAACTTCTGCTGGATTTCCACCTTCTGCTGTCACCCAAGATGACCTATGTGCCACAGACAAAGTGCTCACACGTACAAGCCATGAGGTCTAATCTGGAATTTGTGTACTGAGCCTGTGTAAAGTTGACATAAATGCCAGTCTAGTCTTGTGATCTGAGTTTTGCACTCACTTCACAGGCTGGGTGGAAGAGTCAGGCATTGCAGTCCTACAATGAACAGGTAGTTGGTATTCAATGATCCTTATGGGTCCCTTCCAACTTGAGATATTCTATGATTCTATGATTCTAAGCCTTCAAACGTGTAGTGGCATATGAACTCATTACAGAAACACAGCATTTTATGTTAGCTTTTTAAAGTGCAGTCCCTTTCCTTTTGTCACTGAAATGCTATGTGGGGGAGAAAAATATTTTTTAACTATTAACACCCACACATAATGTTTCACCAATCTTTCCCTTAGAAAACCTCCACTGTGTCCTTCTCAGACTTCTGATAATTCAATAATTTTCATACATGCAAAATACATAATTTTATGCAATGTGACTAGGTATGTTTAATAGAACATAAAGGATACCTCATCCCCTAATTTTGTCTAGAGTTATTTTATGTCTCACCAGGTTCTCAGGAACCGCTGCCCTACAGACTCATACTACAGAATGCCTCACTGCTGCTGAACTACAGCCTGATCTTGAGGAATTATTACTGGCCCACCCTGAAATTCACATAAACTTTTGCCAATCTGAGTTGGATTCCACAGCATAGCAGAGCCAGTCCCTGAAGGAACACTGACCATGTCTCTGTATTTTGCCTGCTGACTAGAGGTTACTGCTTCTTTTTAGGATTTGTCCCAGGAAGGACACTCAGAGACTAAGATCCACAATCCACTTTCTTGCAAAAATACAAGATATACATGGACCATCATTGCTGTTTTCAATTATAATCATTAGATTGTGTCCCTGAAAAGATCATACTTAGGACTAGTGCACTCTAAATTTTCAGCTATAAACTGCCCTCATTCTGCATTCAGAAATCCCACTGCATCAAAACTGTGTACATACATCATTGCTATTTAAAAGCTTTTGTTCCCTATTAGAGGCATTTCTTCTATTGAGCTAAACTGGAAAAAAACTGTGATATCTAATGGTTTCCAACCAGAATTTACAGATTTGCAAACGTGTGAGAGTTGCAAATTCTTTCTGAGCGCAGATTTTCTCCTTAAACATATGTGTTGCAAAGCCTTGAAAATAAGTATGATACTACATCAAAATAAAATTTTGGTTGAGATTGTTTGTTTACAGCTTAAATCCTTGTCCATACATTTTCTTTTCTGCATGTATAATCAATTTTAGCATGTGTTTATAAAATCTGAAATCCATTAGGAGCTCCAGAGAGCCGCAAGTGTCGTTTTCACAGAGTGGAAAACAGCAGCACACAGCTCTCCATACCGGTGTCTTTTTCAATTGTAGGAACACCATCTGCAAAGAGCTGTGAGAACCTTTTCTTTCAGTCCTTGACCTCTCCACCGTGTCTACCTCTCAGCTGGCAACCTGTCCAGCAGGATCCTCACAGAGTAATTACAAGCAGACCACCTGATAGACAGGAATGACACAGTGCCTGGAGCCAAGCTGCACATGTGACTAACAAGCGAAATGTGTTACAGTCCACTCTTAATCCCTTGAGCCTTCCAGTTGTTCATATGCTTCTGCTCCGTACATCTTCGAGAGAGTCAAGGTGAGGTTTCCACATACAGATTTAAATGAAGGTATCTCCTGCGTTATGTGTCCACACACGCCTTGCAATGTACCCTCATACTTTTCTCAGCATACAATGCTTTGTTTTGAGTTTGTTTCTTTAATTTTATTTGGCGAGGACGTTTATGCAGGTGTTGCTAGGAAATCAACAAACCTAGCTATATGAGAGCCAGTTTGGTAGAAATAGTTCTTTTAGGGAACACTTAAATTTTTCCACTTACATATTTTCTCAGGCCTTAGAAGTCTGAATGAAAATTCTGAACTTTTCAAAGAACACTTCTGCAAATACTGTACTTTGAGCAAAAAGTAATTTTTCTGTTCAAAACAAATGGGAATGTTTCTTGGTTGCTACTGACCAAGTCTAGCACCATTTAATTCATTAAATTTCAAAAATATGTTGACCAATATCAAAGACGACTATTATGCCTAGTAATTTCAGGCTAGCAACTGCTATCTATAATCACAATGTAATTTCATTTTATATGTGTACAAGTCCTGGGTCATGGGGAGGAAAATCTCTTCAAAACAGTGAAATCACTCCAACAGCAGCATAGCGAGAAAGATACATTCTACCTGCTAGAGCCCTGAAGGCATAAGGTACATAAGGGGTACCACTCTGGGGAACCAAGGAACAGTGATACAGGGTCCAGTATCACATTGTTCAAGAGGGTACAAATTTCACTTCATTCTGCACTGGCCAACATCAGGCGCTGGCTGTGCCCCAAACTTGCGCTCTCTCACTCCATGGCTCCTTCTTCTTAAGAGATTGTTCAAAGCCAAAATATAGTATAAAATAATGACAGTAGAAAATGCCCTTCCGGAGCATAGAAAATGCAGTAGCAGATCCATATAATCAAAAGATACTACGTATAATACACGTTTAGCCAGTATGTGTACTGTGATCTTTACCATGCATATTTCTTTTATTTTTATGTTACTTCCAGAAACAAGAGCAACTAATGGTGTCAGAGCCCAGCCCACCGAATTTCAATCTCACATTCTACTTTTCATACACAAACATGAACGAGTTGGTCAAGGGACAAAGAAAAAGCAAAGGGCAGACAAGTTCTTTAACAATATCTAAGTACTCTTAAAAATGTAGATGTAAACACTGAGGACAGAAACAGCATTTGTTAAATCTCTGCTATATGACTGTAGATAATTTTGGCAGAATTACATCTAAAATTATGTACCATATTAAAATAAAGGAATACAAGGGCTTCAGTTGTAATCACTCACACATTACTGAAACACTGACAACACAGGTCAAGATTTACATTTTTCTTTTAGATAGATTTTTTAAAATGTCATCTCACAAAGCAAGTGTGAGGCATAAAAACCCTAAAACTTCAGCAATTATTTTTAGTACATGATTAATATTAATGTTCTATTCATATACAATAACATAAATTGGATATGGAATTTTAAGGGGCAACACTTATCATTCTGTTACCAGAAGTCTTCATCTTCTTGACTTACAGGATCTTGAATTTCTTATCTCCATTAAAAAAAAAACCTGTAGCGAAATTTCATACCACAAAGTGTTAAACTGTTTATAACTGGTTTTAAATTCCAAGCTTAAATTGAATGAGTTAAGGAGGGAGGGGAGAAAAAAAAAAAACAAAAAAAAAAAACACCCCACCACATTCTAAATCCTTATATGCAGCCATTAAAAAGTGTTACATCCCAAAAAAAAGTTGACAATCATTGACAAATCTGAGCAATACAATGTTGTGCTCAGAATAAAGCAGGAAAAAAACTGAAACTTTCTGCAGTTCCTTGCAATAACATATATGGACATGGGTGTTAGCACAGTAACTGTGACTTATTCACATATATATGGAATTATTCAATAAGAAGCCACAGAAAATAGACGTGATAAAGATTTCTTTTAGCTCACTCGCTGGGACCACTCTTTATGTAGATGGTGTGATGACGTTGGATAACCCAACTCCGCTACAACCTGCGGAGCAGCAGAAGAGGCAGCACAGGGAAGGAAAGGTCCTAACATGCAGAAAACTTCTTCAGTCCTGCAGTAGGAGGAGCTACTTCTTGTAAAATTGCTTTTGCTAGCAGGTCCAATATAGTCGACATAGCATACACATGCATTCACATTTTTCACCTGCAGCCTCGACAGCCTTTCCTGAGTTACCATGAAGCACAAAGCATGTGTTTGACAACAGCAAAGTTTATGACATTTCCAGTTGTTACTTCAGTTAGCCTTTCTATCTTAAATACTAGAAAAGTGTTTTGTAATAACTAGTTACTTCTTACAGACACAGAATTCCCTCCAATTCCCCATTTCAGCATGAAAGGAATGTAGGATCAGCCCTTGAAAGTTCTTCTTCACCAGAAGAACTTGAAAGCTCTTACAAGGGGAACAAATACAATCTAAAAAGAGACATCTATCTCCCCCTACCTGCAGAGTCCTTTATCCTCCTGCCCCAGGGACTGATATTCATGGACATAGATATTTCAGGTCTCAAACACAAAATAAATTCAAATCTTATAACCTGACATAGCCACAGTATGTCAAATCATTCAGACTGGAAGTGTTGGAACCCCTCGATGATACCTGTTATTTAGCAAACTGATGCACTGCACCTAAGAGGTTTTAAAGACAATTTGGATATACCTTTCTGTACTGGTTAAGAGATGAATGATCTGCTTTAACTGACTATGGCCCAACATTGGACTATCAGACCACCAATACCCACCAAGACACTATGCGTAAGAAGTCTGTGTACAAGACTCTAACTTTTCATTCTCTCAAGGAAAGAAGCACAGGGTGATAACCTGTAGGGTTTCCTTTTTCAAGATCCCTGATAGCCCTTGCAGATTTGCACCATCATGTGGAGAGAAAAATGCCAAACCCACACAGGTAAGCCTTAACTACCCACCCATTCTTGAAAATCGCCTTTTACTGTTGTAGAAAATGGTATTTTACAAGACACTCTTACTATCGCAAATTGATTTGAGCTTTGTCATCATACCTGGCTAACACCTCTCTAAGCAAGTTCAGGTTAGGTACTGAACAAAATCAAAAATGCCTACAGAGAAGTGATACTGCCTGGTAGGTTTCCTGAAGCTTAAGGTTGAGTTAAAAGCTTTTATTTATTCCTTATCTCTAGAAATCACTACTTCTGTAGATAGGCCAAGTTCACTGTAACTGTTCTACTCCCAACTGGAACACAAAGGTTTGTTTAGGCAACCCGAACTGGACGCCTACCTCGCTAAACCCAAATACACAAACAAGTGCTGCAACTTCTCACACTCTAACTTTGTTTCTGGTTTCCCCTAAGTGTTAGATCCTTCGTACAGCTGAGTTATGTGCTGTATCAAGTGTGTTTAGGGGGGGAGGGGACGGGAGAAAGGGGAAGACTGCTCACTGTACGTCAAAGCAAGCCAGCAACCTAGCAACCATATATTAAAAGGTGTGTGTGTTTTTGTGGGTGTCTGTGTGCCAGGAATAACTGAAGCAGATATTATTCCATTTGTAATCCAAAAAATGTGAAAAGGGAAGGGGAGAAACTCCAGCTGCTGGTCTATTTTGGGGTCTGTCAAAATCTACTTTCACAAATACGGAGTCTTAACACTTTCTATCCCATTTGTCTTAAACAAAAATGAAAGTCTGGACCAGAGCAAGTTCTTGGCTTTGGTTTGAAAAGAGACCCTTCAAACCAGGAGCTGACCTTACTTCACGTACTACGCTTTCTTCCAACTGGTAATATGCAAAAATCGAAGGGGCAGAGAGGTTGCCCCAAAGATTTCACACTTAGGTTAAAAGAACACCGACCTAGTGTGTTACTTATGAATGCACTAAATACCTCTAGATAGCTACATTTAATTTATCAAACAGAAGCATCAAGGATTCTCGGGGAGTGGAACTAGATTTAAGAAGACTTACTTGAGTGAAAAGTTTACCTTTTCAATTTTGCCACAGTTTCTCATTCCACAAGAGAACTGAGAGTTGAGATCAGCAAAAACACTGTCCCAGCCCACCACCACTGGCGGTCCCGGGGGTGCCTATCAACTTCTGAGCCGCCCCGTCCCACCAAGCCAGTGTGTGCCTGGCCACACGGGCGAGCAGACACCAACCAGGTGTAACTCTGGTGCCACCAGATGAAAACGAGTGTGTCCCTGTGTGGAGTGGGAGAAAGAGGGGGGGACAGGGGGGCACGTCTCAAGGCTGCACCTAACACCTCACCCCTCCAGCCACGCTCCCCAGGTTGCAGCTCCCGCCAGCCCGTGGCGACCCTACCACAACAGCAGCCAGCGTGCTGCCTTCCAACAGCGGCCCTACGGCCTCTCCGCCAGTGCCCCTCGCCCAGGTGTCCTGGTCTGCGAGGCTGGGCTCCCACCACTCCTCCTCACCACCACCGCACCACACCATCACCGGCACCAGGAGGGGAAGGGGAGGGGGAGTTACCTTGTTTTTGACCCCGCAGTGGCAGCAGACAGTCCATAGGTACTTGAGGGTCCTCCACAGCAGGATGATAAACAGTCCCCCAAAGAAAGTGACCATGGATGAGGCGAGGAAAGCCCACCACATGCGCTGTCCGCGGCTATCGCAGGGCACCTCCATGGTCACCGGGATGATGAGCGCATCCATCTTGGGCACATTGACGGGGGAGGAGGACGAGTCTGTGTTGAGATTGTTGGCGTTGATATTGTTACTCATTCTAATGCCGCCGCCGCCGCCGCCGCCGCTGCCGCCCGGGTAAGAGCCGCCGCCGCTGCCATTTGCCATAGCTAACAGCGAGCCGGGCGCGCAGGGGCTTCCGAGAGCTCCTCCCGCCGCCAGCGCCCCCCAAAAAACCCATCACCAGCCATATTGCTGCTGCCGCCGCCGCCGCCGCCGCTGCTCAGCGGAAAAATAAAAATAATAATAAAAATAAAAAAACCCCAAGCAAAACAAACAAACAAACAAACCAAACAAACAAAAGAAGATGAAGAAAAGCGACGGCACAATCCCCGGGTCCCTCTCGGGAGCCGACAGGCCGGTGATTTCCGAGCGTCCTCCTTGTACGGCGAGAATAATATTAAAAAAAATTAAAAATAATAATAAAAAGGTAGTCTCCTCCTCAGATTCCCACCCCTTCCTTCTCCCGCATACACAGCCCCCACCCCGCCCACCCCCAAAAAAATCATCCACCACCACCACAAACTGATGCCTCGGAGCGTCTCTCCAAGATACCCAGCGCTGCAACCCCGCTGGCCTCAGCGGGGATCCCTCAGCCGCCGCCGCGGATCTTCCCGGAGGTGGTCTGTTATTATTGTTATTAGTCTTTAACTTGTTATTAGCGATACTCAGTCCCCCCCGCGCACCCTCCTCCTCCTCCTCTTCCAAGTCCAGCCCCTTCCTCTCCTCTTCCCCCCTCGGTGCCGGCAGCAGCCTCCTGTGGCTCCTAATTCATCCTCCGCTGGCCCATCTGTGCGTGCGCTGCCGCTGCCGCCGCCTCCTCGCCCATCCTTCAGGAGCTCCCTCCAGGGCCCCGGCTGTCGCTCAGGCTGTTGCTCCCACACGCGCAGAGGCGCCGCCGCCGCCGGCTCCCCGCCCCTCCCGCGCTGCCGCCGGGGGACGCGACGGCCCCGCGCCCGCAGCCGCGGCCCTGCCCGGGGCGCGGGAAGGGCCCCGCGGGGAGAGGGTGCCTGGCCGGCCCGGGACGCCGCGCTGCCGCCGCTGCCGCCGCCGCCGGGGGTGGGGGCGCCGGCTCAGGCGGGCTCCCGGCCCCCCATGGGCAGCGCTGTGCGGCGGCGCCGCGCTCCCCGCCCCGCGGCCGATCGGTACCGCTCGTGGGGCCGCCGAGGCAGCGAGCGACCGCTCCGGAGAACGGCGAGGGGCGGGCGGGGGGGGGGGGAGGCGGAGGCGCTTCACAGGTGGCGGCGAGGCGGTGCCGGGGGAGCTGCGGGTCCAACAAGTCGTGCCGGCCCAGGCGGGCCCATCGCCGCCGCGCAGAGCTCTCCGCCGCCGCGGTGGGGCGGGGGCAGGCGGCAGCGGCCCCCCCGCGCGGCCGTGCGCGGGGCTGGTTTGGCGGATGTCATGACGCAGCGGCGAACGCACGGCGCTGTCACGGCCCCGGCCCCCGCCGCCCCGCCGGTCTCCCCCCGGTGCCCATCTTCCCCATCCCGCCCCCGCCGCCGAGCGCGACATGGCGAGCGCGGCCCCTCCGCCGCCCGGCGGCGAAGGCGCCCTCGGGGACGGCCGGGCCGGGGCTGGCAGGCGGGGAGGGGGGCTGGCGGGGGGCGGCTGAGTTGCAGCAGCAGGTGCCCGGAGATGGGGGGGGGCAGGGGAGTGGGTGCTGGTTTGGAAACGCGGTGAGGGAGCGTGAAATAAACATCGGGGGACCGTGGCGTGGGTCCTCCCGCTGCAGGCGTTCTTGGTTTGTCTTTAATTGATACGGGGAAATACTGCAAACGCTCCGCAGGTTGCTGCGTATCCCGAGAACATTCCTGAAATTAACCCTTAGAAATACAAACAGCAGTTTAAAATGACACACTGGAGGGGAGGAGGGAATCCAGCGAGAAAATCGGGATAGTTTTCTCCTGCTTTTTTTCTGATTCCCGCTGAAAAGCAGAGGAATTTATATATATTCCTTTATATTTTTATGTAAATCAAAATTTCCATTTGGCACATGGTCCACTCACTCGGTTGTCTGCGTAAAGTATTATGCAGATCCTCTTGACATCTTTCCAAGGGTAAAGTACAATAGCCTATGTGATTTCCCTATCTGATCTAGTCATTACACATGCACAGAGCCACCATTATGAAATAGTAATCTCTTAACCTTTAGTAGTAGTAGTTCCTGTTTCTGCATCTGCCATGGGTTGGTTCGTTTTCTACTTAAGTGATGGTAATGGTATTTTATGAGTTCTCAAAGCTTTTTATGGGGCTCTCTAACCCTCTCACCTGCACTTTTTTGTGCAATAACACCACCATTTGTCTAAGTGAGTTTATCATGATGTCTCACTCCAGTCTGTTCCTTCAAGAGAGGGCTTTCTTTTTCAAGAAGAGATTAATAGAGTCATCTGAATAGAGAAAGCATTAGACAATAATATGGAGGTATATAACAGTGAGAAAATCCTGTATCCCAGAGGAAAACGGATAGTTGGTTGCTGAAGCAGCCCGTTCCCGGGATGCTGTTGTAAGAGGGAATTAAGTGGAGGATTCTAGATGCAGGAAACAAGTGAGATTGAAAAGAAACTGCGTGTCACGGCTGCCACATGCAGCCCCAGACTGTGCTGCCACCGCTGCTGCCCCCTCCTAAGTCTCATTACCAACCCTCCTCACAGCTAGAAACCCACCTGGGCCACAAAGCATTGTCTTGACAGGATCACACACCTTGGGACCCAGGCTCAGAACCTGGTCCTGATGGTCATTTGCTCTGCGTTCGTGGGTTGGTGTTCAAGGAGCACCCTTTTCACAGCTGCAGGCATACCTATGGACCCCTTGATCCATCAGCAAACACCAGGAGCGGAACAAGGGCAGGAGCATCATAACAGAGCTACTCGATGTCTGATCTTCAGAAGTGCCAGGTACTTACAGATACTCTTACAGCTAATGGAAACCACAAACCCTGTGCACCTTGACAGACCTGGGCAATGAACAGCAGTAGCGCGGCATATCCCAGGGAAGGCTTTTGCACTGTGGAGTTTCTCCTGTATTCTGGTCTAGTAGACAGCAAGGGCTGGGTCTCTGAAGCCAGTAATACGGCACACATCTTCTCTTCCTGTTGTTTGAGGAGGCCCAGAAAATTTGACACAGAGGTCGCAGTCTGAAAATCTGAAAGAAGGTATGAGTTAAAAAGTATTTATTTGACCCTGGGTAGCGTTGCAGCTGAGTGCTGCAGACACTGGTTTCATGAGCACTCCAGATGCAAACAGGACCATTAGGCACTTCTAAAATAGCATCCCCATAATACTGTACCCACAGGTACAAAGGATGGTCCTAAAGAAAAATTCAGACTAAAGCAAACCAAGTGCACGACAGGATATAGGCTGTACTTTAAAATAATTTGATTTGAACATGTTTACACAACATTTACACGCAGATCTGGACAAGGGTAGGAGATCTATTGTGATCCCTTGTAAAAAGCTGATTTCAAGTTCTGCTGCTCAAAAACTATTCATAAACCAACCAAGACATACATTAGGAGTTCTAGTTTGTAAATTTCACACTATATGTCCAGGGAAACACCTTCCCTGTTATCTGTATAAACAAAACTCCTCTTGTTTATACAAATAGGTCTCAGTTCAACAAATATTTACAATGAAACTCATACAAAGGTAAACTCATTGATACCAGCTGGTGAGACTTAAATTACCAGTGAAAAGTTTGCTTAATAGGCATTATCTGCTAAAGACAAAGCATATATAAAGTAAGGTAACTTTATATTTTGTTCACCAATTCATAGACAGAGATACAAATGATACTTGAATGAGTATCACTCAAGTACCATCTGAGCTTACTCCTTTATGAATAAGGAAGGGCTTGCTTTCTAGTGCAGGTTTTATAAAGTGGAGTTTGGAAAAGCACTCCAGGGCTGCAGGCTTCATTTACTGAGGCAACAACTGCATTTCACGTTGCCTTCAGACCAAACAAGTTTTTCCAGCTCTGTTTCCTGGAGAGATCTATTCCGAGCAAACACAAAACTTACACCTTTTAGTTTTCAGATTAGTGTTCTATTTCATATTTCAACACAAGAGCTCAAAATTTACTTATTTAACTGAGTACGATTTACAGAACCTAACAAACACTGTATGTACCTGTGTTTTTCTTGTTGCTACCATATAGCATAGTCTGGGACGCAATCATGCCAGCTCGACATAAATCCAGAGGGTTTGGTTCCAGAAAGCGGTATTTTAGCAGCAAGGAAATGATTCCTCTTTATGTAAAACAGTTCCCTCTTGTGGATATTCTCTGTACAGTATCACAAAGTATTTAAAATATTCATCAAACCTGGATCTTTGCAATTAAAAAACTCCCATTCAGCAATGATCTCAACACACAGGACAATCTTGGTTTTAGCAATTAAATATTCAAGTAAGGAAGAACGAGCTATTGCATTTAAGCAGATTTAATTTACCTGCAAAATTACTGATTGTCAATAACAAATTATTTAATTAAGTGCAATAACCACAACAAAGCTAAATAAAGTTGCATAACTGTACCTGTATGAGTCAAGTATAAACCACAGTGGTTTTTTTATCTTGCTTATATGAGAAAACCTTTTGCACATTCCAATAAAGAAAACCATGATTAAAAAAGAAGGAAAACATATGCTACATAACAAAAAGAAGCAATAACAGGAAAGCAGTCAGGATTTACAAGGGTCCATGTACTAAGTACTGAAGACAGAGGAACTCTTTGGAATAATAAATCTTTCAATTAAAAATAAAGAGTCCAAGTAAGTGGTATGGCTTCACTGGTAACACAATATTGTATCAGGGTTAATTTGGCATGACAGTTCAAAAAAACCATATAAACAAACAGTGTAAGATTTATATGTTCTCTAAATGATGACTATATTATACAAATAATATTTTTTTTCTTAAGAAATGAAATGTGAGAGAATAAAGATATACTCCCCAGTTTTACCAAAAGACGTTTGGTCTAACAGTCTGAGGAAATGATAGAAAACAGTTGCATGTTATTATCTTGAAGGAGATTATATTTAAAAAGCCTAAAGGCCTTTATATACCAATAAACCATAAACTTGTTTGCCACAACTTGTTTGTTTAATGATTATATGTAAAACTTTCCCATTTGATTAAAGGTACAGGCTAAATGTTGAACAAGCAGCTTAAGGTTCTCTAAAGGTAAATACTTTTCCAAGGTAAAAAAGTCAAAGTTCCAACAATTAGGTATGTATTTATTCTCTGCAACACCAGACTTCAGGTTGCTATGCGAACAATCCCTTATAGGATGTGCTGGTTTTACCTTATGTGATAGTTCAAGTAGCATAAATAATTACTATTTGTGACCAACAGCTTCCTCCTTTACATTTTTGTTGTCTCTGTGGAACATGCTGTTGGCTTTTATGTAACGTCAGTAGTTGTGGCAGAGCAAGAACTTACACACAGAAGTACAATAAAATAACAATAAAAATTGTTTACCAGTCAAGGGGCTAGATCTGTATTCCTGAGGTCAGTGGGGCATTTGGTCTTGACCTCAAATGATGGAAACACAGTATCAACCAGACTTTACATATAATTACAGATGTCGCGTAATTAACTCTCAGCCTCACTTTAATACTGTTCCTTACTATTCCTTTGTCCTGGGAGAAGGACGAAAAATAATACATTCGTATTCTGGAAATAAAATAGTGTCATGAAATAATTCTGAGAAATTTTTGTTGTAATGCGAAATGTTTGCTCTCTGAGACACTGAGGATGATCTCATGCTGATGTAAAACACACATAAGCATGGACCTGCTGTCCTTGTCTTAAAGACTCTAAAGAGGAAATATTTGCAGGAAGTGATACTAATATGCATATGAGAGTAACATGGCTGCATATAACTAATCATTTGTCATATGCAAATATATATGTTTAGTGTTTGTTTTTTTCATAGAATTTAGTCAAACTATTTCAGTGCATATTAAAATCCTGTTTAGCTTATTTTGCATCTACACAATCCCTGTTCAAAGACTGAAGTACATATTTAGCATGATAATATATTGCACTCTATAACACCTTCTTATCAAAGCACTTTGCAAATATGAATACATTCAACTTCATCACATCTCTTTCTAACAGTATATGTGAACACTATTCTTGGCAGCGAGGTTACATAACGATTTCCTTGAATTAGTTAAAACTTTCGTATTGAGATATATTTTGGCACTTAACCCTGGCAAAATTCTCCAGCTGGCAGGACAAAGACATACCTCAGCAGAATGCTTTAATGGGTCACCCAGTCATTCAGATCATCTGCAGAGTACTGGAACCCTTGCACTCAATCCAGCCAAATAAAATATTAAAGAAAATCCCTTGTTCATGTTAATCCATATGGTATGAATAGAAATTTAATACAAATTAGTATTGCAAACATAGAGTATTTTCTTTGGACTTTTTTATAAGGCAATTCTTGGATATCCTTGTATTTTGTTGGATATCCTTGTATTTTGTTTAATAGTTAGACCTAAGTGTACTTCCTTGTCCTCATTTTCCTCTCACAAAATATCCTGAATCACACAGTACTTGGTTAGATGTGATATTTCTTGCCAGTAGGACCACTTCTTATTGGTAAATGAGTATGGTTTATGCATTAAGGGAATGTTAAGAAGACATGGCTAGCATCTGAAAAAAAGATGACAGCAGAAATGACAACTTCAGGTACAATATTAATTAAGCCATATTATATCCTCTGAGGTCTGTAAATGCATTTAATAAATATCAATCCACACCCTTAAAAGCACTCTTGACTCCTGCGAATCAGAGCCTGTTTACTACTGTTTGTCCTAATGATTTTTCCTTCCAGTCAGGGATTTTGCCACAGGAGAGAATAAAGTAGGAAGATATCGGGGCTATTCTGGAGACAGAATAGTAGCAACCGCTATTAAAACACAGGTAGGCTAACAAAGGAGATCAGAAATAGCAGTTAAACAATGCATCAAAACAATACCCAAAATAAACCTAATAAAGAAAAAGACCTTTAAAATGTCTCTCTAAAACCATTAGTTCCCCTTTTTATGGGTGGGCCTTGATGTCCATCCAAACCATAGCAAGAAGCAGCAAACCCTTCACTCTATACTGAATGGTAACGAGAAAACAGAGAAATAAGTTATGTGAAGTGGTGCGCAAAGAACCACCCAGAAACGGTTAAAAACTTTGCCTTGTGTTGATTTTGTTGGATTGTATCAAATCAGGACAGCAACATCACCCTGCAAACAATGTGCAATGCCAGAACTTCCTTCTGCACCATTTTGCAACTTTATTTTGTGGAAGCAGCTCTCCAGTTCTTTGTATAAATATTGGCATCCTACATATATCTTTGTATAAATATTGGTCCTTCCAGATCAGCCCAGTAACTTCTAATGGAGTAATACAGCAAATATTATAGTAGTACAGCAAATATTTAAGTCCTCTATGTGCCACTATCATGAAAACACAAAGCAGTGTGAGTGTGTCTCCCATACCTTTGTGCAGTTTCCAACAGCGGTGTTCCCACTGTGGCTATGACTACTAGCTACAAACAAAACATTCCAGAACTACTCAGGGATTGGCATAGTGATCGCAAAGACCAATGCTGATTTTTTTAAATGTAATTAATTTGGAGGACTAAATGGTTATTGTCTCATCTTTTAATATTTTTCCATTAGTTTTACTTGATATCTTGCATATTGGAAGCATGTAGGCCAGGTAGCTTTATTTAATTGCTTCTAGGAACCATTTGGCTTTGAGTCTAGACCCTTCTAAGACATGACTAAAAGGGAGGAGAGGGAAAAGAAGTTTCATTGTAAAATATATGTCTAAAGATGCCTGTTTGCATTGGGCAATTCTTTTTTAAGTCCAGCACCCAACTTTGCCACACAGCACCTGCAGAGAAACTCTGCTGTCAGAATCAGAGCCCCTCCAGTGGCAGCACTGCCAGTCATTCCTGAAACCAGCCACCAGCCATAACGTACTGTAGGGCTCCAAAGTCTATGGTGTACAATTTTAAAAAATTACTTGGGGAGCAAAGTAATAGTGGCAGGACTGTACTGCTGCTCTACTCCAATTAGGCCAATGGAAATTTTCATAAAAGTCAGCTAATTGTGAAAAACAAAGAAAAATGTAAAGATGTATGTGTACTGAAACCAGCCACTGAGAAAAACAGCTCTGAATGCTAGTTAATTTAATGTCCACCGGGTGTAAAGCTGCGTAACGCTGAAAAATCAGACATCAGGCATACTAAAACCATTAAGGGGTGACCATATGTTTACAAGCAGCCACTCCATTTATTTGCAGCTCATTGTGACACTTACACTTTGTTCTCCCCAGGATATATTCACATTTAGGAGCTTGGTGTTTATTTTTGAGAATAACCTCAACATAATTTCAGGAAGCGCAGTATTTGCAATGATCTGCTTTACTTTTTTGTCTCTCACGCTTCTCTGGAACTGTATAGATGAGAACTGGAAATTTACAACTGAAAATAAATTAGAGCAGAAATAAATCAGGACCACTTTCATTATCAAACATCAGCCCATACACTAAGGTTTGAAAAGCTGAATCTCAACATAATCAGAAGACGCTCTTTGTCATCCCACTATGTAAGCATATATCTACCAAAGAGTTTTTCCAACAGGAGGAAGAGATAAAATCCAGTTAACGCACAATCCTGCAAAACGCTGAGCATTCCTGCTTTGATCCAGCAAAGCATTTAAACAGGTGTCTAATGTTATGCACAAGTAATCTCACAGAATCCTATAACCAAGTCACATGTTTAAAATTAAGCATGTGTTTTACGTCCTGGGTGACAAGGCTCAGCACCTTGTATGACTTGTAAGCTGAAGAGGTTATGTAGGAGTCATGTCCTTAATTGCTTGCTGACTTCATCAGCGCTTATATCTTACCAAGATTTTATTTGCTAGTATGCAATATAAAGGTGACCTTTAATGTCAGAATGAATAGAGCTTTCAGGTTCTCTTTCCTATTTAGAACTATACATTCTTCAATTAACAAAATAATGAAAAAATAATACCCAACTTAGTCACAATTTTGGAAGGATCAGTAATCAACTGACATTAGTTTTTATTCCTGATAAAAGATGAACCTCTGGGATACTATTCTAAGGACATAATATTCTGTTTTCTCACTGATAGATCCAAATAAGTCCTCTCACAAGTCAATGGTGCTGCTAAGGATCAAATATATACCAGTAGTCACAGATACGTGTCAAATGTCAGAGCTTTGCTAATGCAGAAGTCTTATATGTGGTACTAAGCCTGCAGCAGGCTGTAAAACAAAATACCTTCAGTCTGAATTGAAACTAATTGAAGTCAAGGCCACAATGAATGGCTGCCTTAAAAAGGCAGTATTTTCCAACAGAGCTTACCAACAAAATTTACCAACAGGCAACTAACAAAATGAAACGCCAGTTATGACCTTCAGCTACAGCCTCTGGGCGATATAATAACGGTGGAATGAAGCTTTATTAACTGAATAGTCTCGTATGCTGCATCTACTCATATTCATGGCATTAATTTAATTTGATCTGTGGGCAGATGTTAATTTCTGTTTCTTGACATAAGCCAATTGCAATTCAACCTATGGTTGGAACTTAGATAATTTATTTGGGAAGAAGTATCGATTGTGTCTTATGCAGTGGGTGCAGTTTTGCCTTTGAATACAACTCTGTAGCTGCATCAGTGAAAGATACATGTGGATATCTAATAATAATTTACATGTGCATATCTAATAATAGTTAGACACAGGCTAATTTGTAATCAGTGTAGCAACATCTTTGGGGGAAAGCATAATAAAGCATCTATTTTCATAAACGTTCACAGGTGGATATCCTGCAGATAATTTTTAATTAATAATTGATATGCAGTATTAGGAAATAGAATACTAAATTGTATTTAAATGTAAGACATATTAATCACAAACCTTCCACCTAGTCACCACCTCAGTCAAGTCTCATTCAAAGTCTCTGACAATAAACTCTTGTGTATTACATTACCTTATCTCACACAACAGGTTTTCCCAGCATCTCTTTTACTAAAAAGAAGTTCACTGCTATACATGTGGTGATACATTATTGCTCATCTAACCTCAGTATGTGAGAAACAAATATATACAGTCCATTGACAACTATGGTTGTTAGAATGCTTTTAATTTTTACGTAGGGGTTTTTTTGCAAGTTTTATGCTAGTTAAACATGATCTGTTTTTCATAAAAGTATGGCTATTGCTAAATGAGTATTATAAAGTATTACTCAGTATTATCAACATTTACTAAGCTTGTAGTCAAGACTTTTTTTTTTCCCCTCTGAATTTCCACAGTGTCGTATTTCAAGTGTTTTCTTTTTGTATCAAGAAATGGGTAATTAGAACTTTTTATGGTCTATAAACTGATGAAGCTCTATAAGCATCTATGTCTCTTAGGATCAAGACAGGTGAAATGCAAAAATGAGTAGGGTGTTTATCACCCACAATTAAAAAGACAACATTTTAAGTGCTAGAGAACCTACAGCCATACTAAGAATCTATACTATAGAATCATCAGTACTGCAGTGGTATGAGTGTGGTCCTGGAGGAGCTCTAGTGGTGTGATATTCATTCTAATTTAAAACAAGAAAAATTAAATCAGGGATGCTTATAGGGATGCTTATACTCACTCTCATAGACAAAACAGGCTCACTGTTAACTCGCTTTCCTAGGAGGAAACTCACCTTCCTTATCTAAAAAAACTTTCATAGAACACTTTCTGTTTTGTTTGCGGAAAGATTCAGCTTTTTAGAGACAGGTAGTCATGAGCAAATTATTTACTAACTGCAACAGAGCAATAGGACAATGAAAGTTTGTCAAGGGCAGGTTAATATTAATATGAATAAATACTGTTTTAATAGACAGTATTTAGACAATACACTTGGTTCACTGTGTATCAGGTTAGTGCCCTTTCAGTAACAGCACTGTCAACTAATTAGGACGTGTTTAAATCCCGATTGATATGTCAATGCAACACACTTCTGTGTGCATTGCAAGAATCATAAAGTAATAGATTTAACCAATTTTTATCACCATCAATAAAGTAAAAGACATAACCTAGATCATCTTAAACTTTCTTTTTAAAAAAGAGGGTTTCCACTGCCTTTTTTCTGGGATGGTATGGCAACTGCTTTCTAACACCAAGTAAAACATACAGCCAACCTTCTTCAGTGGTTTACCTTCCCTTTTGCAAAAGAATTCCTGCCTTCCCCTAATAAATTTGGTATTAGCCATTTTGAAATATGGCATGTGATCTCTCCATCTTAACACCAGGTTTCAGGAAATACCAAAGGTAGAGCTATTTCTTCTTTGCACAATCAGATCAGATTTGCTTTACCTTGTTCAGCTTGCTCCAGCTTCTTCAAAACTCCTGCGTTACCTGGTTCTCACCCGAGACTGACACTTCTGCAGTATAGAAACATCTTTTTTTATCATCCCAGTCTAAGTACAATAAAAATATCCCAGTTCTGTAGCTTGTTAAAACCCTCCTAGATGAAAGATGAGATCCATATGAACTCAAGATACTGAGGATAAAATGTCCCATACTGAGGATAAACTGTGTGTTAGGAGTCAGTGCTTTTCAATGCTTCTGCAATGTGACAGAACACATCTCTAGACTTGGCCCTACTGAGTGGGAATACACCAGGCAACGTCCAGACAGGTGCTCCATGATGGAAACAGAGACTGAAGGCAGAAACATACTCAAGTCTGAGGTAAATTTTTTGAGTAGCTGGTTACAAAGGAAATGCATGGTGCAGGTTCAGTTATATCCAGATTTTTTTTTTCCAGTTAACAGTTTGAATATTCAGACTGGCTTCCTATTAAACTTAGATCCATTGGATGTGCACACACATTTCCTGTTATATTTTCCTCATGATGCCCAATATCTCTTGTATAATGTGTACATGTTCTTGAAAAGTAGACAGAGGCGTTTAAATCTTTTCTAAACCAGGCAATGTAACTATTACTAGAAAGTACTACAGATGGCTGACTAATTGAACCATGGAAAGTATTATCACACCATCTCTCAATTTAGAGCTCATTATTCATTTGAGTTCAATCTCATTTCATTACTGTTATAATTCCATACAAAATTAAAGTGAGTTTCAAATTTACACATCTGCATGAGGTTATTTTGCAGTCTTCTGAACTATATCTCATTTCCAGCCAGTCCTACCAGACCACTGAAGATGATTGTTTATTTATTTGCTTATTTTCTGAGGGTTTGGGATTGTAGCTTAGTTATTAGAGCAGAAGCCCTAAAGCCAAGATGTGTATGCAGCAATGGCTCTGTGACCTTGAGCAAGTCACATGTGCTCCATGGGTTTCATGTTTACTTCTGTACAAAGAGTATTGTGGGGGTTAATATTTCTACAGCCATTTCAGAGCTTTAGATGAAAGGCACCGCAAAAGCTCAAAGCATAATTTATTAATAATATATAGGTACATATCTTTCCAGTTTATGTCTCAGGTGTCCAGCATGGGGATTTTTATTTGTGCAAAACTGTGGGTCTTCTCCAATAAAACAGACTATAGCAGCTACTTGTTTAAAGTTCTTTTGCACCAGATTAACTGAATGCCTGAGAGAATGATACTAGGTCACCCTCTTAAAATGGCCTGAATACCAGCAGAAGATTAAGAAATGGTGGGAGCAACTATATTTTGTTACACTGAAAGCATTACAAGCAAAGTGTATATGAGCATAGTGACATTCAGTGACAGATTGAATTGCATTATGATAAACTAAAAATGGCAGAGAGACTCAGTCCTTTGGAATAATAACTCTTGAAGATTTTCCATTTTGATAATCAGTTGATTGACAGGGGGAGTTACAATAAGAAAATGGCTATGACTGTTAGTTTGGAAAAAAGCTGCCTTGTGATCTAACATAGTTTCACCCTTACAGCGATAGCGTTATGATCTGCAGCTCTGCTGTTTTTCATGAATGCTGGATCATTTTTTAAAAATTACCTAATCCTTAACTTTCCCAGCAGTGGCACAACAGTAGCTGTAACCAAATACTCATCACATTTATCATACCAAATCATACGTGATATAGGAACACAAGCTACCTTTCATCTGGCCAGGATACTTACAGTGCCAGCCTATAACTGTTGCTGTGACTTTACTTAAGATCACGTGTGTTAAAATATAGTTGGAGTTGTGGGATTCTCAAGGCCTTAATACCATCCTTTTATGCATCTTGTCTTTCCTCCTGTAGTATTGTAATGAAGAACTGAGCATGGGGGTTACTTTAGTAGCATTTATAGAAACATACATCAGAGAGCAGTCTTTGGTGCTGTATTAGTATAGGTGAAACAAGGAGAGGAATGGAAAATACCCAGGAGCAGACAAAGCTGCTAGTGGCAGCTTTAGAAGTTGAGAAACAAACACGACACAATATAGTGCAAAGAAAGACAGGCTGAAAAGACAAAAACTTCACTGAGTGTTTATGTTTATACGGCAGGTTACTTTTCCACAGTTTTTGGCTGGTTTCCTACCTGAACAAAAATGTTTGCAAAGTATAATCTCAAGCATTTCTCTAGTCAAGGTTAAGCAAACACCAGTTTGTTGATAATGTATCATTTTATTTGAGTAATATGTCTAACTGATGTAGCATAAGTGATATTACTGGACTATTAAGCATGAGAATTTCCACTCTATTAAATTTCTAATATGCCTATGTGTGTATTTTATGGGATTTTTAATGAAAGACATGAATGCAATTAAATCTTCACTTAATGTGTTGCAGTTTTAATATATTACAGGATAAATGCCCAGCTTTATATTTCACACTGAATGACAGCTTTTTGGTTTTGTTTTGGTTTTTTTTTAAATTTGGCTTTTGTGAAAGAAAGGTGAGGAGTGAGAATAAAATTCCTAAATGGCCAATATCAATGTAGAAAGGGAAATATTTTTTCTCCAGGCCTAGTAACATCCAGCTGAGAAGGAAATCTACTTTGTTGGTATACCATGAGCAAGTCAGTCAGTCACCGGCAGCTAGAAGCCAGGTCACAGTGGTCTACAGCAATCCTGCTGGTGGGCTGTATTCTCTAACAGAGAATGTACATGGACAAAGGTACAAATTGCATCAGCAGCAACAGCTGGGTGAAATAGGATTTAACCTCTTATTGGAACCAGATGGTGGGCTATTAGAAATAGTCTAAAGCTGCCCTGGAGGAGCAGGAACAGGCTTTAGACATGCTGCAGCAGGCAGGAACTGAAAGCATTAGTGTGAAGACTTTGTAGGATGAACATGTTGAGGCACTCATTCCTAATGTCTCCCTACCTCTATTATAAATTTTAAGGGCCATGAGCAGAGGAGAAAGATACAAATTGTAGAAACAGATGGAGAGTCAGTGAGGCATAGAAATACAGGTGCTATATGAACAGATGGAGTGAGGGGAAAAAAAAGAAAGGAAAAGTGCTAAGTCTGAGAGTCAGTGGACTTCCTATCTCTGGATGCACAAAATTTTGCCGGTGTATAACAGTTCAGTCTTGGAGGGGGATTCAGAAATTAATTACATCACTTTTTTTCGGATAGCTCACTCCTTCCCACTAGGGACACTAGTTTCTTCCCTCCCCCACATGCATTAAAACAAGTTGACTTGTCCTTGAATAGATCTGACTGCCAGAAGTTTGTAAAAAAGTTATCTTGTGGAAGGGCAGACCTAAATCAATATCACTAACTAAGAGCCGTTATCTCCTTAATATCATAGCAATGCCTTTTTCCCAACTCTAGACCACATTAGTTTACAGATCGAT
Organism: Strix uralensis; assembly: GCF_047716275.1. Taxonomy (NCBI): domain Eukaryota; kingdom Metazoa; phylum Chordata; class Aves; order Strigiformes; family Strigidae; genus Strix; species Strix uralensis. The sequence continues at coordinate 16,460,831 of NC_133978.1, read as the reverse complement.
GTTAAACACAATGGCAAAGCTGGAATGCTCTTGCTTTCAATCCCAAGGGTGATAGTATCACTGTCCTAAAAGATGGTGCCAGTAGAAGTATTTAATTTGGTTAACCATCTGATAAACTTAGACTGCATTCACCAAATGCCAGATCCAACGTCACCTTCCCATTCCACAGACAAGCACAATCTCACTGTCTGACATTATTTACATCAGTTTCCCTTTTGTAGTAAAAGGACAAAAGATGGCTGTTATTTATCCCAAAAAGAGCTGTTTGATAACTTACAAAACTGTGAGGTAAATTAAATTCAAAGTTACAGTACATTTCCTCTCTACCTTTGCTGATTCAGCACAGGGAGATGTCATTATGAATGACAACATTCTGTAGCAGAACTGGCTCTGTGAAAGCTGTAAGGTTTAGCCTAACAGGAGTCCTTGCTGGTAGCAGTCTGGAGCTGACAACTAGCTTCACTGGAAATCTTCTGATTGACAGATTCAAAACTTATACTCACCATGCCCAAGCTTAGCCAGGGAGGCAGCCTCTCATCAGCAGCTGGACACAGGGTTGAAGGCTTCAGTGTTTTGTGGTTAACCATTCAACTGTGATTAAAATGCATGCATCCTGAGGGCTCACTTCTGAACTACCCTGCTTGGAGGAATTTACATTTGTAAATGAGGCACGGCATTTACTTCCATTTATCATTATACTTCCTTCCATTACCTTTTGGAAAGCAAGGACTTAGTATTCCAGACATTACTTGCTGGATATCATTGATCACAAAGCTCTCAGCTTCTCTATTTTTGAAGAGAGTCTCTGCTTCTTTCCTGCAGCAGCATGTCTATTTGAAAAACAGGATTGCTAGGAAAGATTATTTATCATTTTCTCATTATATCCAGAAGTTAGAAGGGAAAATATCTGTTAGGTCAACTAGTCTATCCTCTTTCAAGAATAAGACTTCTCCCTTCCACACATTTTACAATGTAAGCTTTGCAGGACATACATACTTTGGCTTGGTTGAGAGCATCCTCTGTGGGAGGAATGGGCCCCATTTTGAAAGATCACTTCTGGAGCTCCAACAGAGATATTGGAGTCTGGGTTCATAATTTCAACTTCCGTGTCTTGTCCACAGCAACACTTTCATGCAAACCCCAGATACCACCCTAAACACTGACATTAAACAATGTCAATGCTCAAGCCTTTTCTGGCATGTGATCAGAATGAGCGTGAACGTACACAAATGCAGCAGAATAGACTGGGATCCCAAAGTGGCATCCTCATGGGTGCCATTGCACTAATTTTCTGCATGTTTTTTGAGTCACTCTGTATAACCCTTTGCTTGGCCTTTGATTCAGTTTTGTTATCTCATTTTAGTTAGCTTTAGTTATCACTGATTTACACCAGTGTTTTGTCATAAAATCAGAATGATATCATAAAGGTCTGCCAGCTGGATGAGGAACCAAGTTGAATGCTTATTAGATTTTGAAGGTAATATTAAATAGACTACCGTTTTAGTAGATTTATGCAAGTCATGTAGCACTACTACAATAAGATGTCTCATAAACTATTAGCTGTGGGAGCACTGCAGGATAAGGCATACATTAAGCAGATTAGAAGCAAATAGGAGGTGGCAAAAGACAATAGCAGCCATTAAAGGAAACATCACAAGATCTGTTGGACAGAGTCAACACTCTTAATGTGGAATCACTCTTGTACAAAATTGAGGATTTGAGCTTGCTGCAGTGATACTCAGAGCAGTAGAGAGAAGAAAACTGTCACTGACTACCTTGAGAAACAGTGAATAATTCAAGGCAAACAACCACCAGTGCCACAGAGCACTCCTGTTCTGAAAAAGCCTTTCTAGCAAAGTATCTAAAAGACATTTGTATACTGAGACAGTAAAATAGCAAGTTCTGACAATCTATACAATTATTGTTTTTACAGTTGCAAAATCCTTTTTTGTTTGGCTAATATATTTAAAGGAATTTGTTCTTTGACTTATCCAATACATTCAAGAGCTGAATCTTAGACAAAAAATTTACTTTCAGTATTAACTCAGTTATCCTGTAGATAGGAGAAAAGATACTTTACCATCTAACCTGCTTTTAAAACCTGTTTTGGCCTGATTCCAGATGCTTGTTCTTATATGGTCCAAGAAGCAAAGGGAGTAAACTCAGAGGAACAAAATTGTTCAGAAATTTTTTGCACTTCTGCACAAATACACACAAGAAAATGTATCAAGTTTACAGTCACTAGCATGACAGATGCACCCAAGTTCTTGTTGACATTGGCAGCCTTACAGGGGCAATCTGTATATAAGGACAACATGTTCTTAAGCAACTCCTCCTAATGAGGTAGGCGTACAGATTAGTTCCTTTAATATCTCTGGCATGAAGTCTTGTGGTTTTTGCTTATGAACTGAGCACTGCAGAATTATTGGAGGACAATACTGAATAATAGTAATAATATAATTTGTTAGCAGGTTGATGACGGGCCCTGAAATAGATCCCTGGAATCTTCCAATCCATAGAATATAATATTTTTTTCCCCCAACTGGAGACAAAGCAGGTTAATAAAAGGCTCAAAAAAGCCCATATCGTAAGCATTTTACCATCTTCCATGAGCATGAAACTACAAAGGGGAAATCATAAAGAGTGTGAAAAGTAATCTAAAAACTATTATAATTTAAGCATGCCATATAAAACATTAAAATATGCATCTACTACTCTTAGGAAAGGATGTTCACTAGAAAAAATTATTTCATTTCAGGCCTGCCCATTCTTTACATATTTAATTCAATGAAATGGTGGGTTTATTTTAGTAGGTAGAACTAATACATGAAAACAAGGACACACTAAACATCCTTCATTTATTGGTTGAATGCATCAAAGCTGGTATGTCATCACAAACAATGCAATCCTATATTAAAGGATGTGTTGCAAATAGCCTCTGTTATGATACTATGACAGCAGTGTGAACTGTAAGTCCTGTTGATTAACTCCAAGAGGAAGAGCCATGCAGTATGAAAGAAATGGCTTTTGAATATCTCCTACCCTCCTTACAGTGGTAGAATAAAACAGGCTCATGGGAACACCTGACTACAAATTCAAATTCAAGGAAAGCTGGGGCAATTTTTTCTGCTATAAAAAACTTAAAATGCTTTCTGGGTCATTACTGCTGATTAACCCATCCTTCATCCCTAGGGTTCTTATACATGCTTCTTATCTCTGTTTTTGTGATGGGAACAATTACCCAATAAAATGACACCTACTTCTCTCTTCCTTTCCCTTTCCCTCAATAGCTCCTATTAACCTTAGCAATTCTTTATCTTATCAATTTTTCCAGATTGAACACTGCACTCTTCTAGCTACAGTTTTAAAAACAAACGCTACACTCTTCTGGCCAAGTGAACTCATGAAGTATGAATTGCTGGCATGGAAGGTGCTGTGTCATACTTAATTGCAGTAATTTCCTTTAAAACAAGAAGTTGGTTTTGTTTAAAAAAAAAAAAGTAATTTAATACTTCCCTTATGGCCTCTTTCTGAGTGTGTACATCCCTGATACACAAGGATATAGGTGAAGATTGCTTCCTAAAATCTTGGTTGATGAGATACATTAAACATACCTATATAAATAGTGTATCTAGATATGTTATGTATTTGTATTATTATGGGACTTGGATGTCCTAATCAGGATCAGTCTCATTGAACTGGATGCTGTAATGCTTTGTAACTATCATCCATCCAAAAACCTCTATTTTGAGTTTTACAAGGTTACTTATTAAAGTGGATACCTTGAAAATAATACTTGATGGACCTGATGAAATAGAGAAAAGTCATATAGGTTTGTAACTGTTACATTTTCTATGATGTTTGTCATTGTGGTATCTGACTCATAAACAGTTAAGGTACAGGCTCTAATTTGTCTGCAGTGTTTGTAGTCATTTATATACTGACAATGAGTTTAAAATAAACCTGATATGGTAGCATTATTTTCACTAGTGGCAATAAAAGTGACACCTGAAAAAGTAGTTCTGCTTCGTCTAGCCTTCTAAATAATTAATCGAATAAGAAAGAATAACCATCCTCATTGTACGGACCGAGAACTCAGCCAGAGAGATGACGTTACATGCTCAGAGCCTCCCTGTAAGGCAACCTTAAAACCAGAAACAGAACAAATGAGCCTCTGTACAACTGCAATGCCTGTGCAATTCTGTTCAAACAGAGGCTGGAGTCTGGAGATCAGCCACAGAAGGAAAAAACTGGTAGGAGTATGCTTGCCCAAAAACTTTCTGGAACTCAGTTCCATCTAACAAATACGTACCATAGTAATGCAGTGAATCTTCTGTATTTTCACACCAAAATAGGATGTAGAGACCTCACCGCAGGTCAGCCTTTTGATTTTCAAGCACTCTGTGTAGATGTGCAAACCTGCAGCTCAATTATGAGTGAATTGATGGACAAAATTTTTTGTTTTGTTTTGTAATTTTACTTGCTAATAACAGTGAAGACAATGGTTATTTTTCAGCATATAGAGTAAAACTTGTCACTTCTTTTCATAACGTGCAGCAGAATCAGCTCAACTGTATTAAGATTATTCTTTCCACAACTCATGAATCAGCCATTCATATTTTCATAATGTCATATGAATTAAAAGATCATAATTTTAGTCATTATTTTTAGCAGCTCTGTCCTTTTCAATACCTATTGCATCCAGCTCAAAACTTTACTATGTTACTGTTCTTTGAAGACAATTCTTCCACATGTGTCTCCTTCCACTTCACGTCATCGGTTTAGTTTGATCCTTCAACCCCATGTCTGAATGAACAGGAGACCCCCCCAATGGGATGATCCATGTTAACACTACAATAACTTAAACTGTGTAATTCATACGCTTCTTGGCATTAAGAGAGGCATTACCATGTGCTTGGGGCAGTCATATGGGTAACAAGATCAACTAGGTATTTCAATCTATGTGACATGAATAGACTTCATCAAAGTGAGAGAAATGCCAGAGTTATAAAAGGCAGAGCATAGATGTCATGTTTATTTTGTGCTTCAGGCTCATTAGATCTAATTATCTGTCAAGTCAATTAGCCCAAACAGACATACCAAAATCCTCCCTGTAAGACCAGCTCAAGTACGTGAGCCAGGGACCGGGGAACTCCACGGCCGCTCGGTGTGACCAGTCCCTTTCACCTCCTTAGAACAGCAGCAGGAACAGTAACCTGAACACCTGTTTTTGCAAATGGATGAGGAAAGGATACAGCATATAGAAATGACAGCTTGAACTTCATGTAATACAGAGAGAGCCCTTGCTGAGTCAGCCTCAATGATCTGCAAATTGCTATATATCGCATTTCCTTTTATTACCTCATATTTATTGCAAGACATCCTGGTAGCTAAAGGGAAGGGACAGAATTTGCCCTGTATTTATTCTTAAGCTGAGAACCAGCACAGGGTTTATGTTTCCCTTAAACTCTCAAAACAAGGATTAAGTGTGACTTGACTGCTGTTGGCCCAGGCTGTTCTTTTAGAGAGAGGTGTGAAATTCATCTAGTCTGATCATAGCAAAAATATTTTAGTCTCCTTTTCCAACTGGTAGTAAAACTAACTTTTGCAGAATGAACCTTTTGCAAGAACAGCTGCACTAGAAGTAGGTAGGGAAACAGAAGGAGAATCCTTGATTTTTACAAGCTGTTTTAAGCTCTCCCAAGGCTTAGAACTGGTTTAGGGTGATTGTGCTTGTCCCATTTTTAAAGCTGCTCTGGTTTTTGGCCTTTATTAGATTTCTGTATGGGGCATTTTGTTATATTTATCTGTATGGAGACTATATTTCAATTATTTTCCCCTTCCTGAAAAAGTACAATTCTAAAATGAAAATTATTAACTCTGTACTATTATTTTAAGTATAACATCTTTCTAAATAAAATTCTTGTACTCATTTATCATATCATAGTAGAAACAGCTAGTCATATCTTTTGCAGGATATGAGCATACAAATATGCTTTTTTAGATGGTGTTTGTTTGTTCCCTAAAGCTAAGAAAAGAGTTGAAGGCTAGGTCTTGAAGTCCTCATTTAATACTTCAGGTAAAATCAGAACAGTAACATAGATAGCCCTGAAGATGAAAAGTAACCATCTAAAGGTGGCTCAAGGGGAAGTTGCTATGACAATGGCTTCTGAACAGAGTAAAAAAATAAAAAAACCCCACTTTCTTATCAGAAGTATAACACAGGAGTGGAGGTCATTCTGAAATTAGACCCCCTATATCAAAGCTTTCAATCAGACCCTTGCACTAGAGCTTTCAGTAAAGCTCTAACAGAGCTTTTGTGGATCCAAGCCTCACTGTGACCCTCAACGTCTGTAGAAAAGCTCACAGCTAGAAAATAATGAGACAGCTAGGTAACTTACACAAAATTACAGAATCAAGTGCAAGCTAAGCAGTTGAGAATACCAGTTCTCAATTCCATTCACATATACCTAATTTTAACATCTTTCTATGTGCTGCATTGGCCTATTTTACTATGTAGAAGAGGTACACACATGCCGATCTGCACCCGTTACTGAGACAAGTCAACTTTCAATGTCAGGGCTCCTCTAACATCTCACCAGCATGACACGCCTGGTATGCATCACTCCGAACATGTGAGCATTTAATTGCCACAGCGCAAGATTTCCCTTGGAGGAGAATTCCCATGGTGAGATTTGTCTGCAGAGCCTATTCTGTGCTACTTAAGAGACAGCTGTTGCAGCAGATGACAAAATCTGAAAACAAATTGAGACAAGCATGGCTTCGACATGTGGAACTGCTGTTTTAGAAATGCCAAGAGGTTTACATTACAGCATGGCTGTAGAGGTGGAGTTCTGACGAGACTTCAAGGTCTGCGTTTGGCACACACAGTATATAATTCAAGGAGACACAGCTTGGACGAAGTGATTGGTTGGATGTACAACATATATAACTTTTTTTTTTAATGAAGGTAAGTTATGTCACCAAAAATACCAGTTTATGTAGGTAAACAACATGCTGTCTTTGGGCACCATCTGAAGTGGGGACGGAGACTCTACCAATTTAACATTCAAGATTACTGTAAGGTTTCCCAGAGTGACTTTGGATGCCTTCACTTCAGGATGCCAAATCTGAGACAGAGACAACTGCTCCTCCAGTAAATTCCTCTGCAATCAATTAAAGGGGTCTCGTACTAAATGCCCAAAATAAGAGCAGCCCACTTTATTGGTCATTTCTAGATTTCTTGACTTTTATCATTACTGATTTGTGCATTTTCTTTCTGAAGTAAAGAGAAGTCACTAAATTTCTACTAGAAAGAATATCTAGTTGAGGCTCTGGGCCATCAACATGTTCCCTACAGGCAAGATCTTCTGTCTGCTTGAGCTATACAGAATTTAATAATAATAAGCATAAAGATGGTAATATATCTTAGTTAATTGAGTTAAAAAAAAAAAAAAAAAACATTCTGAAATGACATGTTATTCCAAGAAAGTGAGAGTATCAAATTACAGCCTGTCTGCTGAAAAATATAAACTCAGGTAGTGAAAGATAATGTATTCTACCACATGAAAGCCATTTATAACTATTAAGTTTTGACATGGTGTTTTTTAAATAAGTTATGATTATGTTTAGTTTGTCATCAATTCTTTGTTGCAACTTATCTTTAGATTTTAATATAGAAGCTCAAATAAGCTTAATATAAAATTAAGATATTCATATACTCACATATATTTTGAATATGTCATGAAAAAATTGTATTTGGCTGCTGAAACAGTCTTTCCATCAACACCATTTTTATCCCCTCTTCAAGAAATCTAAAATGGCACATAATGAATATTCACCTCTGTACCAAGTACAGTTATCCATTGGCTGAATTTTACAACATGCATAATTCTTCTACACTGAATAGTTTTTTCACTGAAGATTTTTTTTTTCCTAGAAACATGTCATCTCATGACAACCTCGTCAGGAAACAGATTATTTTCTTCCAAGTTTCTATGTAATACTATAATATAATAAGTAATCTATATATATTTTATATAAATAACATATATTTTACGTGTAATTCTGTGAGTTTTTCTCAGACTTCCATTTTCTTAATCAATAGTGTAAGAGTCATACCTGATATTAACCTTTTAAATGGGGAATACCTAAAAATAATTCTAACCTCTATGAAGATGGCATCAGAAAATAGAAATGTTTCTCTAAACAGCATATTATTCCCCTATTGTCCTTAAACTACATTAGAACCTGTCATTTCCTCACATCTGGTTGTTTCTGGATTTCCCATTCCTCCCAGTGTTGGCTCCAAAATGTAAAAAATAAATATTTTGTAGTCTTTAAGATCTCATATTTTTGATATCCGACTTCTAAATGAACATAAATAGTTCATGAGTATTGATGCTTCTTGAAAGTAGTTTATTAGATTTGTCATTGTTTCACTAGTGATTTCTTTAAGAAAAGGAGACCATAAACTGTCTTCACAACTTTTTGAAAGTTCAACCAAGATGAAAAGACAAAATTTTCAACAGGGCTCAGACTCCAGCATCTCCCACTGAAAACAAGTCTAGTCCCAAATCTAGGAGCACTAGTTTTCTAAATTTTCCCCAAATAACTTAATAATTCATATGAATTAGATACCTTGAGCTCTGGGATTAATCAAATGCATAGACACACAGCAATCAATTGTAATTACAAGTTGCAAAAATGAATTTTGTCTTAAATATATTCTATAAACATCAGTTAATTTGTATAGTGGTATAATGATTTTAAACCCTTATAGCGAGGGATTGTTTCCCTTGCAGTATCTGGCATATTTTAGTCACAAATGCAACCAAGTGAATAACAGTAGTGCTAACACAAGAAAGAAAATAAATCAACAACTTTTTTAGCTTTCTTGTTTCTTTAAGCCCTGCAAAACTGTCCTATCATTTTCATGAGAAGAGGGAGTATTTTTCATCACTCATAACTATACATAATGCTTACAAGTGAAGCACAGACATTTGTTTATTTCTTGTTAAACATTCAGTTTTTATATGAACATATTTTGTCTTTAAACTTACCAAAACTAATTAAAATTATGGAGACACTCAGACAAACTTTTAGCCTAATACACATTTTAGCACTGCTTTAGATTGAAACAAATGTAAAAAAAAAGGAAATGGTATTTTGCATTGAAAGGTAACTGTCTTTGTGGAACCATCCATCAGACTAGAATCACTTTGTGCCAAATAATATGCCGAACAAGGTTTGCAATGTCCAGAGAATAAGATAAAATGCAGTCCCAAGCAGAGTCCTTAACAAGCTAGACTGTGGTCACAGTGATCTTACTCGCCTACAAATAAAAAATGCTTTTGCTTATTGTAGACAGTTTTCAGATCTTGAACCACTGATTTAATTTCCTTTAAACATTGATTAGCTTCATTGCTTAATAGGAATGGAAATCACATCCTGGATTCTTCTGGCTTTCAAATTTTGCTAACCTAATGTTCTAGATTTTTGCTAAAAGATGGGTTTCACTTTTGATTCCGCCTGTGCAGTTTCACAAAGACAAAAAAAATTTTTGATCAGTTATACCTAGTGTATAATTTAAATTTAATCCATGCAGGTTTAGGGATTGCATTTCCTTGCTAGTAGGTGATAGATCGGCTGTTATCACATGGTGTAAGCAGTGTTGACAGGTCTGCTCATAACAGAGACTGGGATGGCCCTCAAATTCTTGATACATTACTCTCCACTTCTGCATCACTCTGCCCTGTGAGCAAGGCTCTGAGTGGGAACAACAGGCCTCTTCACATGCTGTCATCATGTGTTCTCCCTTCAGTGGCTGCACTTAGGAAAAACCATAGCTGCAGCACTGGCGCACGATACAGCTGTGCAGGATAAAGAAAAGGCAGCCCCAGACTGGCTGTGCCTGGCCAGAGTCACCCCAAGCTCTCAGGCAAAGATCTTGCCCCTGGCTACTTTATCTCTGAGTCTTTGCAGTCAGCTTCCTCCTCCCTGTGTGAGTCTAAGCAAAGGAGAGACAGTATTTCTTTGCCAGGAGGCAATTACTGCTTTCAGCCATGCGGCTTTCTCCCAGCTATTGACTGCATTACCTTCAAAACAGGATAGTGTCAGAAAAATTTATGTACCGAGTTTAGGCTTAGTCTTCCATTCACAACATAAGCCATAACAACCAGAGAACGTGTCTCAGGTTAATGACAAAGAGCTCCACTTGGAGCAATTGCTCAAAATATGCTCCCAAGGACTTTATTTGACAGCCTACATCACAAAATTAGAGTATTTATCTTAATCATTGTCTAGAAAGAATGGTTTCCTACTGTAAATATAAAACATTGCCCTATTTCTTCAAGAGAATTTATGAATTAATCCTCCCTTACCTCTGTTCCTTCTGTAATTAATGTTAGAATAGTATCCAAAGCAGACAAATTCCATTTCTTGTGTTAATTTGCTCAACTGATTGCAAAGAAATGTTGCTCTCAGCTGGTAATGTGAGGAAAACATTACTGTGTCTAGAAGACAGAAAATATGACCAGACAGAATCTATTGCTTTTTAAAGGTACCTGCTCCTCAAAAAGCATTTCAACAGTTGAACGCTTTAAAAAAATCTCAGTAATTCAGTGACATCTGACCTATGTGGTTCCCGTTACTTGACATACCACAGCATAAAATATAACAGCAAATGATGGAGTATAGTGCTGAGTAGAAAAGACAACCCATGTGCTCCAGGAAGAGTCTGGAGAATTTTGGCTGACACGGTTAACTCCATCTCATTACAAGCTTTTTAATCAGGGGCCAGTTGTTACAAAGGCAAAATGTGTATGAAGTCTGATGGCCACTTTCTACTAACTGACCAAAACCTCAACCTTGCAAGCTTGAAGTGATTTGACATATAATAAGTTTCCATACTGACCTCAGTAACAGTAATGTTGTCCAGCCTCACAGATTTTTCTTAAGAAAAACTTGGAAATTATTAGCATTATTGATATGAATGTCTTAATTTCTGCCTTCCTTATTATTTTAAATATTACTGCAGTATAGGAAAAACTTCTGAAATACAGTTTTCAAGCAAATTTCTTTCTAAAGTGACTTGCAACAAATGTGAACAGCTGTTTGATATCTGTAGTAAATGAGCTCTTTTGTTTAATGGAAAAGATGCAGCACTGGTAGCCCTGGAGGGATATTCCCTACAAAAGACAGTCCTCTAAGACCATTTCACTCAAGGTTCTCTTTTGAAATAGGCAATAAAGATTTATTTTTTTTTCTTTCATTAGGAAATAAACTTTAACCACATCATCTCACAGAGCACCTCAGATTTTAAACTACTGAGTCAGTGATGTCAAATCTTCAGAAATAAGGGTTAGACCAGAGTGGAAGCAGTGATTGAGGATGACATTTTCTGCATCCCATCACCAAATCCCTTCAGGTCAGCAATGCAAACTTATAACCTGAACCATCTGCTGTAGGAGAAAAGCTGACTCACTTATAAGCCTCACTTATTCTCCCACTCCAAAGGAAGGGGTCAGCTGAAGATGGGTCTTAGCAGCCAGCACTGCACTTCTCTGGAAAAGCTACAAAAAAACATGTTCCTGTAAAAGATGGTGAGAGAGTAAAGCTGTCTGTTCAACTGCAGCAGTAGGAACTGTGTGCCACAGTCATACCGTCTTGGATTTTTACCGCATACTTGCAGAGGATAGTTCAGCTCTGGTGCACTGCCTGCTCTTCCAGAGGGAAGACTTTAATCCTATTATCCTGTGGAGCCAGCTACTTTCTGGCAAGAGTCATTACAGTGTTATCTGTGATTAGCAATCTCCTTCTCCACTGAGCCTGCTTACTCTCCCTACAGCAAAACAAAAACTTTCTCTCTCAGGGTTTCTTGTGTCATAAAAAATAGAGCTGAAAACACCGTACTCAGTCATTTTGTACATTCAGGTAGTGTTCTGTGCAGTGAGTTTGAGCTTCTCTGCACAATGCAATTTCAATCTCTAAGGCATCTGTTCCTCAAGTAATGGATCTAATTGAAAAAAAGACCGTTTCTCCTTTAGTCTTTACAAGGACATATGAGTGCATTCCTCCTCTAGAAAATAAAAGTTAATGGTTCTCTCTTTTCAGAGGTACATTTGATTATTGATTTTATATGTTTGAAAAGGGTTGTGTGCATAGTCTGAGATGTAATACTTGATTTCTAGGCCCCTGTCAAAAACAGCAGTTAAGATCATTAGACATTTTCATTCAATAAAGAAGGATAAAAAGGGATAGCCCTAATGGACACCCTGTCACATCTTATCCATCTTAAAAAAAAAATACATCTTTCATAGTAAACTCAGAGCCTCTAAAATACAAGATGCCTCATTGCCCTTAGCTTTCCTTTTGGCTGAGCAAACTGAAGTCATTCAGATTCTACAGATACTATTCACAGTACCTTAAAAAGTGAATCTCAGCTGTGGAACACCTGCCAAGAGAAGAGAACAAAATAATACAAAGGAAAACTGTGTAAAGCGAATCAAAAGCCTTAAATCCCTGAAAGAGTTATTATTAGCTGACAGATTTAGATTTCATTTTTGCTAGAAAAATTTCAGACATTAGGGACACTTTATCATTAGCAACAGAGCAGAAAACAAAATGTAGTGACTTTTACCATATATCCTATTTGAAACAAACCAGATACTTTAACCAAAAACTGTTCTCAAATTAGAAGTACAAATCAATATAGTCAAGACATTACTGGAGAGTTTGCCAACTTATGTCTCAGAGGAAAAGTTAAAATTTTAACTTTTCCTAATAATAGTCATTTCTCATGAAGAAGCTAGGTTGGCCAAGCAGGTATCTCAAAATTATATGGGTTGAACCATGAGAAGAGACAGACCGTAGTGTGACTAAAGGTTCTTCTATAAGTGACTGAAACATTTGAGGGGGGAACATTTCAATGAAAATGGCAGAAAGTAAGTAATTACCTTTGGGTTTTTTTCTGTTTCTTTTCACCTTTTCTATTTATTTAATCTTTTCTCTCATAGAAAAGATCATGGAGAAAAAGAAAGAAAACATCTTTAAAAGCCTAAGTGCCAAAAATGTTTAAGTTCTATATAGCTGAAAACAGTTCCATGAAAAAAACCACCCACCCAACAAAATCAGGGTTTGAGAAAAATTGTGGCCCCTCTGTAGCTCTACTTATATGGAATCCAGCAATATTTTCTAACAATTACAGTGACTGCTCATGTGTAAAGCACCTACATCATGGGCTTCCTTTCTCACTAGTAAGCCACCTGAAGGGAGTTAATGGCAATAACAGGAGGAGGGTAAGGGTAGGGAAGTAGTTCCATGGGTAACAGGACTAGCAAAGCTTCATCCTGCAGTGTCTCCTTCTGTCAGAGCACTAGCAGGGTCTCCCCTCTCTTTCTAGCCCTATATTTTTGCTTGATCTGTAGAAATTACATTTTCTTAAAGGTTTTTTTCACTTCTGTCAAATGAGGATGAAATCATACAGCTGTTTTAAAAGTGATTTGACAGAGACAGCTATTGCAGGAAACAGACACAGCATAGTAATACATCTCTCTTTAGGAAACTGGGCTATAAAAAAAATAGGTGGACGGTAAATGACAGTACATTTTCTGCAAACCAGAAGGCTGTGAGACACCAATAACTGTTTATATGTGGAGCTTTGAAATGAAAATGCACAAGGAAAAGTTTGAAGGCTAATGAAACATTTTCCAAAATACATATGAAGAATTTTATAAAAGAGTTCACGCTATTCTGACAGTCCATCTTGCTGACAGCAACTTTAAATTGAATAGATGGAAAAAGTAATTTAATTGTTTAACACCAACTATACAGTAGCCAGAAGCAAGGAGGACACGCATGTCAAGGATTGAGCTACATGAGTCACACAGGCTAAAGCTTGTGTTCTCTTCCTGGCCTTGATGTTGTCCTGTAGCAACGTTTTCAAACAACGGCACTTTTCATGTCTTTTTCTCTGTCCCCTTAACCATTTTGGCCATTTAGACTGTAAAGTACCGCGACGCTAAAGTTACAGGCATACTTCCGGATTTGTGCTCTATTTGCTGGCTCTCATACTTCCTTCTAATTAGGCAAGGTTTTTAACAGAGAGTTACAAATCTTAAAGCCCTACTTAGATTTTCATGTTTTAGTGAAAAAAAAAAAAATTAAAAGGATTAAAGACTTGAAAAATAGTTATTTTATATGAAGCTAAAAGTGATGAATAATTCAAAAGCAGAATTCGAGCAGTGGTCATACCCTGGTTGCACTTAATAATAGCCAGGAATAACAGTAATCAACAAGGGTCTTTGGACATGCCTGTAGAGTTTTTCTCCTTCAATCCTATAAAACTTACATTCATATTTTATTTTCTATTCTCTGCATTATACTTCTTTGGTTTTCACATACATCATTATACAACCAAAAGATAGAAGAAATATTTCTTCTTTTTCCTTTTCCACTAAAAAATATGACAAGATAAGGAGAAGGAAGGGGTTTTTATTTACTCTGGGGTTAGGCCAGAACATGTTTCTCTGGCCTTCTGCTTGGGAGGTGCGTCTTCAGGAAATAACAGGATTGTCTTGTTCTTTTTCTTCATGTTTTCATTTGTAACATATTCCTCAAGCTTTATCTGTTTACTCCTTTTTCCTGTCTAGTGCTTTCTTTCTTTCTCTGCCCTCTCACAGAGAGAGGGAAAGATGCTGATTTATTCCAGAACAGTTATCAAACAGGTCCAAAACTAAGCATCGGTATAGTGAAGCTGAATAAAAAAGTTATAGTGTACTTTAAAAGGAAGACATTAGCTGAAAGGTAATGAAGAGTACTTCACTGGTAATAAGAAACCCACTCCCGGGACCTTATACATATAACAAAAGAATAGCTAAAGGATAGAGTGCCCTATAACAGATGGATATATAGGACAGGACTACAATATAGCTCAGTCTCTGAACTGTCACTTCAATCAAACCTGACTTAAGGAAATAAAGTGCTTAAATGCCTGCACAAATGTTGCTAGCATCATGGAATAAAGAAAGAAGAGGCTCTGAAAATAGAGGCTATGGAAGGAGCTGGTTGAGTAAAACAGCCAGGCCACAGGAATTCAAGGCAGGATGCCAAGCTGGGATAAGACCCTGCCCTACAAAGCTTTATACCAATCATATCACCAGCTGTTAATAGAAAAAGAGAAAGGGTCAGTTTCTACAATATAGGCCACTTCTGTGGCTAAGAATCTGTATAACATAACACTTCTCCTCTCCAAATCCGCTTGATTTGGTAAATAAATGAATAATCGAACTGTGAAACATGGCAGAAGGATATTAAAGGCTATTAGCATATGAAATGAGCTGTCTGCTGGTATATTTCTAATGCCGTGTAGTGAAAAGCTATGTAATTCATATGGGACTGATGGATAATTAGTCCTCAGTCCCCAGTGCTGCTGGAAGTCTTTGATGTGTGAGAAATTAGACAAACTTTCAATAAGCTTTCTTCTTCCACTTCCTTCTCAGTCGTATCAATATGTTCCAGTTATACATGTATAGACACATGTTGCAAGGTTAAAAGCTAGTCCAAAGGCAGACCTAAGTAAAGGAGCAACCCAAACAGCTTCCTGTACCGCTGGTTATTAGTCTGGCTCTGATCTGAGCTCCACTTACCCACATTCTGCTGTGAAAAGCTCTGGAGACCTGCTGACAGATTGTGCTGCACACAAATTATCCAGACCAAACAGAGAAAAGTCAAAGTTCTCACAAAGGCACCAACCATGAATGAACTTTGAGGGCTCTCTGCTGCTTGGCATAAGTCTAGCAAAGCTTACCGTTTCACATCACCACCACAGCTGAGTTTAGTTCTGAGATCAAGCTAAGACTCACACAATGAATTAGAAGAAACATAATGGTAGAGCTCTGTTCTTCCCCTTTCACAGCTCTGAATGTGGTGAGGCATGGGAGCCATGTCTACACACAAGAGCATCCAGACTTGAAATCTCTGACTTGACTTGGCTCTTGGTTACCAGGTTCCCCTTTTCTTCCTTTCATTCCGAGGCCAAGACAGGCAGGAAGCCAGCAGTGCTCCACAAAATCTGGATAGCACTTTAGTTTTTGGTAATAACTGCTTTAGTGCTTCATAAACTTCTGTACAGATTAAAAAGAAAATGCAAAATTAGATTAAAGAATAAAATGGCATTTTTTTCTGTAGAATTATTTTCTTTCCAGCTTCTTTAGCCTGAGGAATTGTTTTTTGCCAGAGGATGGACACTCTTCAACTGCAGTTCTGTACCATGAAAATAATACTCATTCAGACAAAAATAAAAGTTTATGTTTTCTAAATTGTGGCAAAATCTCTCTGAGATATGTTCCTCCTGATTGATTCTGTTGCTATACCAGCAAAGGAGACCATGCTACAGCTCAACAGCTACAACTCACTACAGCTACCAACACTACTTTACTCTATGGCCTTACCACAATAGAGAGAGCTCCTGGGTCTCTACAGAGTCGAGTCAGTAAGAAGCCATCCAGAGGTACATGCTGTTCCAAAACCTTCCGTTTGCCCTGCAGTACAAATATATAATCTAGCACTCCCTGAAGCCCCTCGGAATCCATAAACTGCTCACTGTATAGACAGCACTGTTTTACCTTTTTCTGGGTAGTATTTTGCATTCTACTTAAGCCTTTGAGAATTATGTGTGTAAAAGCATCAAAACATAAACTGCTTACAGGGAAAACAGGGTGATAAATTCAAACAGAATACAGGTACAGATTTATGTGAATCAAAAGCACCTTACAAAATATTGAGCAAGGAAACCATGGTGAATTACAAAGGTTCTAGAAAAACTGAAAATCAAAGAGGAAGGCAGTTTACTCTGTGAAGTCAGCTAAAGAACTAGCAATACAGCTTGTTTTGCACTACTCTGTTTCCATTTCACATTCTCTTTGTTGACATATGTGTGTGTATATATACTTATATACACATGCACACATCGGTGAAACAGCTGAGGTTTTTCCAGATTCAGCTGGACAATGCTTATTTATTTCATCATTCTAATCTCTTGCACTATGTAAACATTTGCTATTGAAATAGCTGGAAGGAAAATTTCCAAAAAGAGAGTAATGTGTCAGAGTGACACATGTCAACAAAACTTTGTAATTTGTAACATTAATATACATTGTGTGGTATATCTAAGGAACAAAAGGCATGAGAAAAGGTTCTTTCTCATCTTGCATGAACTTTTTACTTACCTGAGTTTGAAGAAAATGAGAAGAAATAAGAGCACAACTGAGGAAAGAGGAAGATTTCAACTGAATTTGCAGTCTGTTGGAGATCCTAACTGCCCTAAGGGCCACTTCATCCCTTCCTCTTGGCATCAGTAATCAAATGGCTGCATGGGTCAGGTCTTGTATTCTACAATTTGTAACATGGTGTATTTGATATCTACCCGGCACTGTGCTGCTACCATGCTGTAAGATTTATGGAGTCACCATCATCTACAAATTGCCCATTCATACATCTCTCTTGTTTATCCCTTTCCTTCTTATTAGGATGCACTGGGCTTTTTTTCATTAGAGATGATATATTTTAACACTTGCAATAGTAGTAGGTAATTATATATTTCTTTCTTCCCTTCTCCTGGAATACAGCTGCTTTGGGAGTTCGTTCCTTCGCCTGAAGATTTAGTATAATTCACATTCTCAACATTTTGTTTGGGATGTAAGCTGTGAATCTTACCCTGTACATGACAGAAATACAGATTTGCTGAGCTATTGAATCATCAGAGTAAATCAAAAGTTGCACCATTCCACCGATCTATCGTATTGCTTTAGTCCCTTTACTTTGGTTTAAAGTTCTCCTTCTAACTTTTCACTCATAAGGCTAGTGTACACAGTGAATTACTGTAGAACAATTTAGGGGAGGGATTACCCGAGAGCATCCAACACTCCTGTGTTCATGCCAGTCATCTCTGTTCTACATTCCCTGTAGCTCATTTGCATGCATGAAGCTTGTGCTGTAGGTTAATGCAAGCATTCACCCAGCTAAGTTCAGCTTCTGCTAGCCATGTAGATGCTGCCGACTAATTCAGCTAGAAAACTTGTCCAGGAAGCTAAATAATATTCAGGCTGTGAGCCCACACTGAGCTCCAGTCTGCCACAGCTATGTTGATAGCAGTATTTCATTTTTCTAGATTAAACCTAGTTTCTTTTTCTGTGTTAGATGAAGTCATGGCAGTGTTGATAATGTTCTTGGGGACATATGGAGCATATAAATACAGGACTGTAGGGCAGTGTGTGCAAGACCCAAGCCAGGACTCCCAGTTTCAGGCAACCATGCAATAGATAGATGTCTGTCTAGTTCAGAAAGAGTCACACAATATCTATTCCATACCTATGGCACAGGTCACAGAACAGCACCATAAAGGTACTATAGTAAAAGACAGAGTCTCATTCACAATGTGCCTTATGAAGGAAACAGGAGGGGTCAAGGGAAATCACACTTAGAGCTTAATA
Source organism: Strix uralensis (assembly GCF_047716275.1). Classification (NCBI taxonomy): domain Eukaryota; kingdom Metazoa; phylum Chordata; class Aves; order Strigiformes; family Strigidae; genus Strix; species Strix uralensis. The sequence continues at coordinate 16,442,340 of NC_133978.1, read as the reverse complement.
AATAAAATTCGTAAACAACTTCAGGCAGTGTTTGTGCAGAGAGGGAGTTGGAAACCTACAGTGGAACTTAGCAGCCTGATCTGGGCCCTCCTCACCTTAATTGAAGAAAATTGCTTGACATAGAGAACAGGTTCTTACCTACATATGAGAGTACAGGTTACTAAGAAAGAAATTTGAGTTTGATGTCTAGCTTAGTTCCTGGGGCTGACAGTATTTAACAGTTTTCTGGTAAATTGCATCTACATCTCTCTGCCAAGATGATCTGGGATGAAACAAAACCTTGGTGAGACTCAGGACCCCCATTTACTTCAGTTTTGAGTGTGTTTATATTCAGCATAGATATGCTATTTTAGAAATAATAATAAAAAAAATCTCTAGACTACTTACCAAAGAAAGTTTGTGCCCATATATGTGATCCTGTGTCATAACAGCTCAGGCTCTGCTCTGAGTCTTAATGAAGCTCATGTGATATCAGTTATAAATGGGAACCCTGCAGAGCAAGTGACATAGTGTATCTGAGAAGGAGTTATAAAAAAATATGCTAATTCTGAAAATAAGATTCTTGGAAGGAAATTTGAATGTGTTGATAGAACTCTACAGAAAGCAACATATTCCACCACAGAGACCTCACTGTTGCCAAAAACCTCTTTTTACCCATCTTAAATGATTACTTTATATAAATGCAGAACTGGTATGTGTTTTTACAAAAAGAAAATTCTCTCTTAGCCGTGTTCACATGCTCTTGGGGATGCAGAATCTTTAATCAGCCATTATGTTATACAGCTTTTCAGATGTCTCTTTATCTCCCAAATTCTGATGACTGAAACATGTTTAGAACAAGAACAGCTAAAATTGTAAAGACTTGTGCCTTTTTGAAAAGTCATGGCTAATGATAGTTTTTTAAAATGAGCTTCTCGGTACTCTGTATCCCCTAGAGGGCTGGTGGGAGGAAGGGATTACATGCATTCCTCATTGCTCCCTTCAGTTCCTCATTCTACTTCTGAAATCTCTTCTATACCTTTCTGAACTAGCTGTTGTGAAAAAAACAAGGGAGAGTTGAAGCCCTTTGTGCATTTATCTGTTTCATCTCAACACATTTGCAAAAATAGTACATTTTGGAAACTACCCATCCAAATAGTTTCTGTGAACACAAATTCTATCCATTTTTTGCCTTTTTCTCAGGTCTCTTTTCCCTACCTTGATTGAAAATAGAGGAATAGCTGAAATTTTTCAATTCAAACCATTTTGTTCAGAAAATTTTAGCTAATCTGTTAAGCAGAATTTTTTCAAGAATGCTGATTTTACACAGGTTGGTCTGGTTTTGTATGAAAATGGAATACCCTATAACATTCATATGAATGTCTTTCTAAAGCATTGCTCTAGTATTTCATACTACCTCCAGTTTGTGTTCTTCAACTTTTCTCCCCCATGAGCTAGGATTCCTCATTGAACTATGTGTCCCTGCAGTGGCCAAGACTCCCTATCAAGTGGAGACTATGGTGTGCAAACCACAGATTTAATTTATCCAATACCGGCTGTACAAAAGCACACCAATTCATTTCAAGATGGAAATAGAGCTGGTTTAATTCAAAATACTACATGGGTAATTTCCTGTGGTTTTCACTAACACTCACAATCTAAATTTTCTCATTGTTCATATGCCAATTGAGATGTAGTGTGGTAAAATTATTCGGTATAGATACTGTGATATGTAACTTAATTTATGTGATATAATTTCAGTTCTTTCATAAACAAGTACAAACCTTTAAACACACTAAAGACCAGTGACTAATAACTGTTAACGAACTAAAGCACAGGTCTAAGTAATGTAGTTAAAATTACGGTAGCAGCTTATATCTCTATTCTAGGGCTTCCAAATTTGCAGAATTGAACCAGTACTGTTGCCCCTAGAGACATTAACTTATACAGTGCTGAGAAAGTGAAATATAAAATCATGAAAAAAATCCAGAAATCAATACAAAAGCCAACAACAATCTTGTTAATTTCTTCAGTTGCTTTAGCAGCTAACATATTTCTGCCAGAAATGAAGCCTCCCCCGCATTTTCCCCCATGAAGATACTGATAATTAATGTCAGAGCGACACAGAGAACATGCATTTCTATTACCTAAAATATTTGACCACAAATACTTCCTGCTCCTTTTTAACTCAATAAACATCAGAAAAAACGTATTGGATTTCTTTCCTTTATACTATTCAAATGAAGATGAAGAATAACATAAACTGCAAACACAGAGTGGGGAGTAATCCCACCATGTCAATTAAATTGACAGTGTATGGAAAAATGTTGGTGAATTCACTGTGTGTTTCATTTTACAGCCATTTCAGCTTCAATAATATATCTGAGAAAGCTTCTTATGTCTACAAGAGGTTTTTCCAGAAGAAAACATTTATTATAGCTGTCTTGACAACATGAGCTCTGTGGAAATATAAATCAGAGCTAAAGAAGGTTTTGTTTTTTTAAACCTGAAATCAAACAGAAGAAAAATAATACAACTAGATGAGCAGAACTTGATGATCTGATCTCTGTTAAATACACAAAATGACCAGATCCATTGCATGTTAAAGTACTCCACCTTGCTTCATGCTGATGAAGCTTTGAGTTGAGTACAGTCTTAGACAGGAGCCAGAAGCAAGGCACTGAGAAAGATGTGAGCAAGCTGCATGGAGCCCACATTAGAACTTCAAATAAGATAACAGGCTTAGAGGAACAGGACACTTGAGAAAGTCAGAAGCAATTCAGAGTAGAAAATAGAAGACTGAAGAGACTCATGGTTGTGATTTTTCAAAACCTTAAATATTGTGATAAAAAGAACAGTTATTAATTGTTCCACATGGCCATCAGGATCCCAGTCTTGAGAAGCGATACAGGGAAAGAGTAAAAAATTCAGCTTAAATGAAGCAAAATTTTAACCTGTTAATTAATGAATGTCTTTAAACAATGTAACAAGTTACTTCGAAAACCTCTCTATCATTAGTAATTTTTAAGCACAGGCTAAACAAGAGAGTTTGCTTATTTATCCTTGTACAGTTGTAAAGAAATTGTTTCAAAGGTTTGCAAAAATGTAAAATATTCTATCCCACCACAATTTTTTAACTGGAAAAAAAAGCAATCCCTTCCTCTCATACACTGGCTGAGCCTAGCATGAAGCTGGGTGTTTTCAGTGCTGCCACCCATGTGACAGATGGGCCTGAACACAGCTCCACATGAGCAGGCACACTGTCTGTCCCAGAGAAGTTGCTGCTGACATCATTCCCTTCATATTAACATTTATGGAGAATCATGAACTTCAAATTGGGAATCAAAGTCTAATAATCTTTATTCTCCTGTTATTTTAACTAAATGGCTCATCTAGTGGCAATTGCAAAGGGAGAACAGAGATCATGTGTGACCCTGAGGAAACAGCTTGGCCTTCAAGAGCTGCCCCTGCTCCCACCACTAGCTTTGGTCTAATACCACATAGGAAATATGTTGTGAAATTCAAAGAGGTAGCTCAAACATTTCTAGCTAAACAGCATGGAAACCTAATTCCGACAGGAGACAGAGAAGAAAGTACTAAACTATCCAAAAGACAAATTCACTAACCAGTGATTTCAGCCTGGATCCAGATTTCAAGTAAATTTTGTTTGAACTTTCCCAATACCCCAGCCGTAGCATGTCACGTAAAGATCTTAACTTCTGTTCATCTTTCTGGACAGTAGCAGTAGTACATTTCTAGCTTGGCACCAGTCTAGCAAGGCCGAATACATTTCCTTCTTCAGTCAGCAATCACTAGTAAAATGGCACAGGAAATAATCAATTAAAACTAACCTGACACCAACCAGAAATCAACCAGATTGGACAGGATAAATACTATTTCTATGATTTTATTGAGGCTGTTACATTTAAAAATAAAATGTGATCTAAAAGGAACAAAAAGGGGTAGTCAAAGACTAAAGTTACTCTAACTCAGAGTGAACTTCAAAAACTTCACTAGCACTTTTTTCAGAACTTTTGTCCTTTCTTAATCTCAAACTCATCTCATTATAGCTAATGTTCTCAAAACACTCCCAAGGACACTGATAGATGAAACTTAACACAGAAGCAGTGTCTCTGAATAGAAATCACTCAATGTCCCAGTAAGACATTTCTGTTCTATGTCTAAAGAAGGCTCAAAACCTTCTGATCTTCAGAAACTCTTAACGTGTTTCTGTAAAGACAAAAAAATTTTTTTAAAAAAAGTGTCTCCCTGCACTTTTCTTTATTGCTCTTTCTTCTTTACCACGTTAACCTAGTATGTAGTAAATCACCTCTGTGTGCTAGGGCAGACATGCAGTGCACACCTGTGATCCTGAAACTTGCTCTTGTCTTCATTTCAGATGTAGTGAGGGACAGTAACACCAGCTACAGGAAATGTTTTGAGTTTTCACTTGTGCTACATATCACATAGTACTGCTGTGTAAAGAGAAAACCGCTCCCGAGTACAACCCACTTGGCAGATCAAAGTATAAAGATGTAAGTGATATAAGGGCTCTTACTGAAGCTCTATAAGGCAAGAAAGGGTTCTCCTACTTGAAAATATTTTTTCAGGAAGCTGACATGCTTTAAGGCCATCCACTGATGTAAGTCTGACTGTTGTATGCTCACTGGTTAAGAATTTGCCTTGGTTAAACTTGTTAAATTTAATTTTTCTTGAGGCTGCTGTTATCTTTCATTCTTCTGTGTTGATCATAACTATCTGTGGAACTTAAAATCTGTGATACACTTATCTTCAATACATCCCAGTGAAACAAACAAACAAACAAAAAAGTACAATTTTTCCCCTTTTATTGATGAGTGACGGAGACAAAAGACATTTAAGGTTGTACCTAGGATCTCAGGAAAACTGGCAGAGGAAAAGAGCTCCACTCTTCCAAATTTCAATCTGCCGTGTAAAACCTCACTGCATAGAGTTCTTACCTCTTTTTTTTCTTTCTTATTTACTATGCCAATTTAGAATCTGAAAGTGACTCCATAGCAACAGTAAAAGAGCATGGGAAATGAAACCTAGATGTGTTTAGAGCTTCTTGATATATGAGAACCTTCCCCCTTATTTGTATGGGGATGGGTTGCAGTGTCAGCAAAGTTTCATTATTTTGAATCAAACTGGACTGTGTTTGAAGCAGCTGTTTTGACTAGCTTCAGTACCTTATCCAGTGTGATTCTGTGCATCTTTGGGATGTTCCTATCTGAGTCCAAACGAACAGCAAATTGGCTACTTGTGGCTGGATCATGCAGATATTCTCAAACAAGCTGCAAGGCTTTGTTTTGTTTCTCATTTCAAAGGTGAAAGAGGGTACACTTACATGATAGAAGTAAGAAGCAAAATGATGTTTTAGTTGGAGAAGACAGATGCTGAATTTTCACAATTGCCTGCAATAATGTGTTTTCAAAAGATTATAGTCTAAAAGCTGCTCTTTCACTTGCCACATTGTCCCCAGAGACAGGTTTTGCTCATGTCAAGGTTGAGTGATCTCAATATCTGAAATGGCAGCATGATGACAAGCACAGAAGAGAATGAGAAATAAAAGTACTTGCTCTCTATTTCAATCTCTTTTCATTTGATGCTTGCTGCTGATGCCATTGCAGCTGAAAGCATTATATTTCTGGTGCAGAACCTCTGTCTGGAGACTCAGAGCTGGTAGTTTTAAGAAAAAAAAAAGTAATGTTCACTATTCCTCTGATTTTCAAGAGATACTTCTGCTTTACTAATGGAATCCAGTGAAACTTTGTTGGAGGATTTTCCATGCATGGAAAGATATGGCAACTATCAAAAGAACTTTAACTTTCTTCACTCCAAACTTTACTCTAGCTGTTTAAAAAAAAAAAAAAAAAAAAAAAAAAGGCAGAATGTGTATGCATTCTGGAGCATCAAAACAGCTGCAGGCATATGAGACCAGATCCTATACTGATATTAAGGTTGTGAAGTAAGCATCAGCTAACTATGAGAATATCTAAGAAGAGGAGGTAGAAGAAGAAACCAGCTGTTTTAACAAGATGGTTATACCATACTTTTTTTGGCTGACTGGGGTCTCTCTCCAATTATTATGCCTCAGTTAATATTTCTTTCTTTTAAAACCCATTTAAACATACATGATAAAAAAACCTGAGGCCTCACAGTTCAAAAACGTAATTGGAAGTGCTGTTTTCATAATGCTGCTTCTTATAATTGGAAGCAGAATAAAGACTATATTAGTTACTATTTGGGGTTAGTGCAAATGCATTAGTTTTGTGATTAAAGTAGTGTTTTCTAAACTTTTGTGATTTCACCAAGTGACAACTTATTCTTGAAGGCATTCACAAAGTATAATGTGGTGTGATAGTTATAATTCACTGGAATTAAAATGCAAAACTACGATGCCATTCTCCAGCTAGGGAAATAGGTGCTTAAATGATTTCTCCACTCTTTCTTTTCCTGATTTTTATCTAGAAATTGTTTCCTTAGGTCTTAGAGATTCTGTAAACCTCACTGATAGTATTTCCAAGTGTAGAGATATTAAGAGACATTTTTAAATTCTTTACAGCTGCTGATTGACCTGCTCTCCAAGTGACTGTTTTAAAAGCAGGGGCTATTTTAATCCAGAATTTAACATACAGTGGTCTGAAGTTCAGATTTGACTTGTTTGCTATGTCAATCCATGAAATGCTACATAATTTTAAGAGCTCTTAAAAAAACCTCTACTCCTGTATATATAAAACTAGATTGTCTGAACTAGGGAATAGCTTTAGTATAAATAACTGCTTTTCTCAGGTCTTCATGTGTAAGTTATGAGTGATAGTATTCATTTTATCTCAGTGATAGTAGTAAAACAAATTAATATTAACGCATAGTTGAGATATTTTAAGGATGAGTCCATAGAAAAGACCATGAGGTAAGTGGATATGTTGCTAGTTTGCCATCACAATAAGGTAGCAGTAAAGGTGCAGTAAATATTGTAAGGAAAAAATATATCCTAAATAATTTTTCATTATTGCTTGTCAATTGAGGAAATTCACCATGAAATAAGCAATTTCTATTATAAACTGATTTTGGACAGGTCTGTTGACTGATCTGTCTGAAGGCAAATGCTAAGACCCACAGAACAGAAGCAAGACAATATTCCCCTGTCTGGCTACAGCCTGTTCTTAAAAACTACACCATTAGCAAACTTCTAGGCATAAAGAAGTCACACTGAGGTTTTGCTCAAAAAGGCCAAAGTAGAAATGGGCTCCTGTGGAGAATACATAGAAGTAGGAAAACAAGAACATACCATATTAAGATTAACATGAAACTCTGCTTTCCTATATAGCTATGTTGAGCTGGCATATCAATGCAGCCTGCCAAATATTTTGTCAAAATAAGTTATACTATTACAGCTCTACTACACATTTTTGCAGGAATAGATTTCAAGAAGTGTTCTGTTTGAGCCACATCAAACTAAGTTCTTCAAACCTGTTAAAGATACTACTTCTTGGTGTGGTTAATTAATGAGGGGTGGGAGGAATTTAACTTTTTACCCTCAGTCATTTTTGCTGCAAATACATTCATAAAAAAATATCACAGAAATTATACTTAATGGTGGGATACACCTCTCCCCCTTCCCCCAAATCCTATGAGAATTAGTCTTGCTCCACCTAGTTTATAGAGTTAATGTTCATATGGACTGTAGTCCTGGCACACAGGTTGAAAGTTTAATATTTGAGAGAATTGTTATGAAAAGTTGAAAAACCATTATTGTTCTGGATCCTTCAGTAGTGGCATCTAATTATGCCACAACAAGACTTTCTTGATTTCAAAGGAATTCAAGATCATGCCTACCGGGAATAATGTTTTCCTGATAATTATACTATGTAAAAAGATAGTATGAAATGATGAATTAGAGGGTTTGGTAATGCTCTGTAAAACAATGGCACCTTTGAATGTGAAATGAACTCAAAATTTAAAATAAAATATTAAAATCTTAACAACTTTCCAAACTTCTAATATATTCTAAATATTATAAACTACGTAACATTTACCCCTTATATTCTAATATAGACTATATTCTGATACATTCTAAATATAACTAAGACATATCTATAGCTCATAATGGGAAATTTTGCTCACCAGATGTGATTCTGTCTTGATAAAAAAACATATGCTACTATGCAAAGAAACCTCTTGTTGAAATATTGTTGGAATAATAATGTACATAAAAAAAATTAGCATAAGTGCTTTCCTCATTATAGCTAATAGCCAAACCTCATTCATTACAACAGGAGCTCTCTTCAGTGAGCATTTCTGCTTACTTTTACTGCAGGCCAAATTATACCTCTGTAATCTCTGGAACCCTTAGTATTTTCCATTGCCACATCAACAGCTGCCAGCAAGTGCTCAGCCTTTTTTCAAGCACATGAGACTGCTGATGTCCCCAGCCAGGGGGACATCTGAAATACACACGTTCTGCTGTTTGAATTGTCATTTCCCTCCTATCTAATAACTAATCTCAGCACAGTTTTATACCTACTCAAATGAAAGATGCACGTAACAGGGTTATTTAGGTGTAAATATCTCTGCAGATACTAATTTTTGGGGTAGCAGATCTATTTGATAAAGATCAGTGACAAGCCTATTTTAGCTAAACCAAGGTTAATTACCAAAATACAAAATAATAATATAGTCACCAGTTTAAACTAGATGATGTTTGTGTTAAACCATGCTTTCTGTTAATTTGATTCAAATCTGTTTATACTAGGTATCATGTAAGGGCATAGGACAGCAGATGACTCTTTTCTACACATAGATAAACAGTGCATGTTGCTTGCCATTTGTCATATTTTTTTTAACTAAAGATGCTTAAATTATTGTTACTTTTGCTTTCTACGAGTATGAGAATGGAATTTTGGGTTGGTTCATATGTAGATATTGAACTCTAAAACCTCCTATCTGTCAGCACCAGTTTCCTTTCAGAAGTGCAAATTTTCCTCTTTTCATGGTCACTCACTCAGGGAAGATAACCACAATATTGTTGTTCATGTAACCAAACACAGCCATACACAAAACAGAATATATTTTAAAAATCATAATAGGTCCTAGAGTAAAAAAAAGTAAGACGATTTTAAAAATCACTCCCCTTCAGGTGTTCCTGAATTGAAAAGCTCCTAAGCTTCTAAATAACAACATGCAATAAGGATTTACATAAGTTTACAGGGGCACCATCATTTGGGCTCTCATCCAAACCACCATCTGATGGATATAGATGTACACACCACATCCTGTTTCAGATTGTGGTCTGGGTTAAAGTGTTTTAAAGAAAGATGCAAGGAGCTATCTACATACATGGGAAGTTATGTAGAAAAAATGCCTATAATGCTTATTACTTTCCAGGCTCTGACAGACTTTTGGCCATAAAGATCAGTATTTCTCATTTAGTTAGCCCTGTCCCAGGAAGGCACTGATTATGGCAAATTCCTCCTCTCCTTGCTAAGTTATTTTCTCCATTTCTGTGATAAAGTTTCTTTTAATTTGTTATCCTGAGTGAAATTGCCAAAAATTTGCCTTTTACTGGTACTTCAGCTTCTTCTGTTTCTCTGTTGAAGAGAACAATAAGTTTGTTATTACAATGAAGTGATAAAGTATATGGTCCTTCTTCAGCCCACGCAATCTGCAGATATGGGTCATCATTTATAATAATGCCAGCTGGAGATGCCGAAGGTACCATTAACTAAAGAGGGGAAAAACTCAACAAAGCTGCAAAACACAACCATAAAGATATATTTGTTATTATTATTCAGTCTCTTTTAAAAAGATATGTGTTCAGTGTGCCACACCAGGACAAGTATATACACAAACTTCAGCTACCTTGGAAAGAATCTCTTATCATTAACAAAGACATTCACAGCTTTACCAGTGAAGTCTTTAATGTACCTTGTACAAAGATTTTTTTTTATGTTGTAACCAGATAAAGAGTTGAAGCTATTATCAAATGGACAAAGCTGCTGACATAGAGTATGCAGGCAATTATTTTAGTACACTGATGGCTATATTTCTCACATACAGTATGTAAACATGATAGCTGCTCTTTTCTTTTTGACACCCATGTGTAATTCTCATGATCATTATTGTTAAGTATGCAGAGCAGCATGTAAACTTGTTGGATTCAGTTTGCAAAGGACTGGGCTCTCAGTGTTTTATTATTAAGGGATATGCTCTGTACAAATTTGTATTTACCTGCCTGGTTTTCTTCCCATTCCATTAGGTGTTTCTGCAGAACCTAGAAAATGGTGCTCAGTTATCTGCTGCCTCATTGAAATAAGAGCAAGAAGCCTTGGGGATGCATGATGCAGGAAGCCCACTTGTGGAGTTCAGTAGGTCCACAATAATGTTAGCACATAGTAACACGTACATATATGAAATTGGTATGAGAGGAATTCTGTGACCAGAGTGGGATGAAAGTTTATCACAGAAGCGGTTTTCCTGTCAGAAATGTTGCTTTGAGAAGTGGTTAATGAGATAAATTCACTCAGTTCCTGACACAAAAAAAGAACTAAATTACTCCAGGAAACAACGGTTTCACAGAAGCAACTTGTTTCACAGTTGTGAAATTGTAAAATACACAGAATGTGTATTTCAATTTTTAATGTGTTCTAGTTTTTTATGTTATTTCATTACTTTTGATACAGACGTATGAACCTGAGAACAGCCATACTGAATGAGAGCAGTAGCCAGACTCTCTAGACAGTATCCTCCCTCCCATAGGGACAACAAGTTGGTGATTATGAAAGAGCACTGCCCAGAAAAGGGTTTCCTTTCCCATATATTTCTTACCAAGAACTAATAGCTTAACATCTGTTTGATTTGGAGGTGCCTGTAATTCACATTCAACAATCACTAATGGACTTCTGCTCCAAAGGTCCATTTGCAAAACCAAGCATGCTCTTCACCCCCACAAATCCTGCAATGGATACATAAGTGTAACTTTTTTGCTGTATAAAAAAAAAAAATTCTTAATTGTTTGCTTGAAACACAAAAATCCCTTAGGATAGCTCTTATCTCTTATTTTGAGACACGGGATAATTTATTTTGTTCACCTTCTCTATATCATTCACAAACTCAGGGCGCTCAGTATTTCCTCACAGATTTCTCTTGTCCATTTTGTGTCTCAGTAGTTACACACCTCTTATCATCCTTATTGGAACTAGAAAGCTTTTATATATCCTTTCATGAGGCTGAGGGCCAATGACAAGGTACTGAGGTACTGAAGACTATGTTCCATGGAAGTGTACAGTAAATGCTTTTTATTTTATTTCCTTATTTACCTTTTTAACTACAATAAACATTACACTGTTCAAAAAGTATTCAGAAAGGTGGTGATAGCTAAGGAGTCCACACACCCAGAGTTAAACTGTTAGCTATTAATCACATTAGCTACACACACATATATTTCTTTTCCCTTTGTATATTGCTTTGTGTTTGCCATCCTACAACTCCCTGTAGTCAGTTTTTGAGTCAATCACCTCAAATAACTTTGGTGACCCCACTTCTTCTCTCTTTTATAGATAACATAGGAATATGCTACTGGCAACCTCCTTCTGGTGGAAAAACAAACACTTAGTCCTCCCCTTTGTTTTCTGTTATTCTCTTAATTCAGCTGTTATTTGGCTCTTAAAACTTCCCTTATAGGCCTCACAAAGGACCTTCTTCGATGCTCTCTCAAAACCCTAGTATGCACTAATAATTTAGCATCCTTACCTCATGAGGTCTTTAACAGTGTTAATGAACACCAAAGTGTAAGGCACTGACATCCCTTTTACCAAGGTTCTCTCACCTCTTCTCTAGTACATTATAGCTACCTGTGTGTCTAGTAATTGTGTTCTTTATTACAGTTTCTACTAATTTGCTTAGTATGCAAGACAGACTTACAGTCAATTTGCAATTATCCCTGGATCCAAGTTGTGGACCCAGCCTGTGTGCCTCTGGTAACATTTTTGAGGAACAGGTAACATACCACATTACTACATAAGTAATTTCATATTTAACATCTTTTTAAACATGAAATAATCTCAGATCCTGGCACTTTTTACTACTGAGACTGGCAGTTTACTGTAAAAACCACTTATTTTATGGCTTCTTCAGATTAAGATTTATCTGATTAATGCCTGGTTTAAAAAAAAAAAAGTACTGCTGGGAAAACTTATTTGATCACCTTCTCCCTGAATACTGATGTAACCAACACATTTAGCTTTTCAGCAATGGTGTTTATCTTCCCTGAGTGCTCCTTTTATATCTGGCTCAAGAGTGTGCTCCAAACAACTCTCTCAAAATCTTCCTCGGTTCTGATATGACAAAACCATATTTTGTTACTAGTTTTCATATCTCTAACAAGATGCTCCAGTTTTATCTTTAACTAGCAAAAGGTTAGGCTTATTCATGGTTGCTTGCTTGGAAATACTTTCTACTTTGAAAGACTTTTTTTTTTTTTAATTTCTTAATTACTTCCTTTACACTGCTGTGCAATCATGTTGGCTTTTGAAGGTCATTAAAATAAAATAAAATGCTACTGCAGTGGATTTGTTTCCTTTATATGCTTCATATATATGTATTTATATAAAGTATATATATTATATATATATTTATGAGTATCTCTGCTACTGTTAGATCTTGAACTAGTACATCTCACTTCAAAATGGCAAGTCACAGAATAGTATGGAATGCCATATTCTGCATTATGCTCATCACACCATTTATGTAAAATGTCGTAATATGGCATGAAATAGTGCATTGGTTTTTTTTTAATACATAAAACATTTTATTTTATTAAAAAGACTAAGAGTAGCCATTATGTGATAGAGGTTGACATCTCTTATCTGATTTATTGGATAGCTTGTGATACAAATGAACACCAAATACAATGAAGCCATTTAATACTAGGAAGAAGAAAAACAGATCAGCATTCAGTGTACTAATTAGAGGAGCAGCTATTTTCTGGATATGCCTCTTAGCCTGGAATCATTTTTCTAGGATATTGAAAACAGATGCTCTTTTAATCAGAAGCAGAAAATCTGAGTTTCAGCTAGCAACACTTGACTGTAGTAGAGATAAAACACAAACTTTACATGAGTTCTACCACCTTCTGTTATGTAAATGTCTGCTTATGTATACATCTGCTAGATGGCATCAGATGGGTTAAAATATGTGCCTCTCCATGTGGCTGTGACAGTCTCCCCTTCACAGAGGAGGGAGTACTAGTCAATAAAATAGCATGAGCTGTTTAACATCAGTGGTTGAGACCTGTAGCTTTCTAAACAGGATCCTGCATTCTATCCCCAGTGCTGTCTATATGCAATTTAGTTGGATGTTGCCATCTACAACTATATATAGAATCAGATTTATTACTATGGGTGTGTTACCAAGAGAGAAGATCCAGTCTGATAGAAAGAAAAATATTAATTCCATTGAGTTCAAAAACATCTCCTGTAGTCTGTTTATACTTCTCTGTCTTTTATAGCCATGACAGCAGTGATAGATGCTTAAAAAACACCTAAGCCAGAATAAATCTCAGCAGAGAACAGAAAATGTAATGTGACCTCTCAAAAATTTTAGCTTTACAAAACCAAAAATACAATAGCACCACATTGCAAATGACGACTTCATACACACAAAGAAACCAAACCCATATGATCAGCACGGGTCATTCCATGCCTAAATGTGGACAGCAAGAATGAGAAGGAAAAAGCACAGCCTTGTTTACAATACTGCCTCTTGAAGTTCGGGCAGCCATCCCAAAAAAAATAGCCAGCAAGTCACAGCAAGAAGCGTGGCCTGGACCTTAACTCCTTTTGGCTCTACATAAGGTAAAAGTTAACTATAGCATTTTTATTCTTTCATAGTGTAGGGTTGTCCGTGACAACATCATGAAGACAATTCTTACCTGCTGTGTTGCTTTGACTGCCCAAAGTTGCATCCTGTTCAGCAAGCATTTCTAAAGGCAGAAATATCCTAACATTTTAACTTTTCCATGGTTAAAGTCATAGCTGGAAGCTGAGAAGTGTGCAAGAGGTACCCTATTGGCTTAAAATGACACAATCAATCATGAGACTTGCCTAAACTGAGCCAATGAGCTAGTATCTTAAATACTCTGAAAGCCCTAGAATCACTGATGTCTATCAAAGACATCATTAGCTCTGATAAAAGGGAAAGACAACTCCTCCTTAAGCTCTTTTAGTTAAAGAATGAGAGGAGGAAAAAGAACTAATGGAATAGGGCTTTAATTGGCTCACCAGTGCTAATGACACCTGTGTTAATTAGCTGACTCAATACACTCTCATTGGGTTTGAATAAAAAAGGTTGGGGTATTTAGATTGTACTGCCATATTGAACATATGTACAATATCCAGACTAGCTTGCAGAGCTTGGCCCTTAGCAGATCACAGGACATCTGAATGCAGACTGTAACTGCTTGTTACTATAGAGAGGACAGTGTGGGAGGCAAGCTGTAGAGTTTTAAATAGGTTTTAAGACCTAGAAAAAAGCCTGAGTCAACTGCAGAGAATAAGGAGAGTATAGGGAAAAAAACCTGATATAGTTAGATGCATAAGCAGGTTGGCAAGACTTGTGACACTTGCTGTTTTCCTTAGAGTCTCAGGTTTTAGAATTAAGGGACTAAGGATACTGATTTAATTTAACATTAAAATATTTCTAGCTCTTGATCAGGTCATTTCAACATCAAATTTGTAACAGCCTCTCTGAATTTACACATCAGTTTAATGAAAGCAGTGAATCCTTTACTGAGGGGGAAAAGAGTTCAGGAGACATGTCATTTATACAATTTAGCCACTGAAAGCTAAAACTTTCTTATTGTAGATATGGTCTTGTTTTGAGAGTCACATGGAAGGGTAACCAGCAAGGTTGTGGAGAGCAGAATGCTAAACAGGAATAAGATAAGAAAATACTGTGTTTTCCTTCTGTTGTAGTTGCCTTGGTACACAGCATATAAAAGCTAGCTTCAAATTACATAGTGTCACCCAACGAGAATATTGAAATCATGGCAGTTGGAGGGTGCCCTGTAGCTGTGTCTTGATGTTGTATACCAAGACAAAGAGGTGTTCTTCCCAAGGAATGATTTGATCTTTTCTATTGTAAAAATCTCTCTTTTAGAATTCAGAGAAATGAGTGGCAGATATATCTGTGGTCTCTTGCTGATCACTACTACATCTCTAAGGATCCTCAAGCACTTTGCAAATATGAATTCTTTCATTCGCACCCAGGAGTTGCAAAACCAGCCTTATACCTACATTACAAAAGAATAAATGGTGGTTTGGGCATACCATGTGACAAGCTCAAGGTCACACAGCAAAGGAGGAGCAGATCTTGGAATAAACAAGGACAAGCCTATAATTCCTGGTCCCTCTTGGCTGGCATTCTTTCCTATTCCTATGCTCGAGTCTGATGACTGTACAGCACTGTAAATACCAGCTAGTCCTTCAGCACAGAAGGACAGGGTTTGCTTTAATGCTATTTTTAGTTAAGCAGATCCCACTTTTAAATCTGCAACGCCTTCATTTTCAATATCGTGATTATGTTTAATGTTCCATAGGAAGATGAGGGGATTAGTATGAATCAGAAAGCACAATGCAGCGTAGGCAGTACCACACTGCCTTCTGAAACACCAGCACAGAGCAAGCAGGAGCTTCAGTGGGGGCTTTACACGGGGAGGAGGCATTAGGCAGCTGGACATGTCAGCTGGGTGCCTCATCAGGCAGCTGGTGCGAGTGAAAGGTCAAGAGCACATTTAGTGTTTACTGAATTTGTAAATTACTAATTATTCAGTTCACTAAGCAAGGCAGGCTCATTGCATAAGCGTGATATTCCCCCTCCTATCAAGTCTAAGTGCATATGGAAGAGTAGGAATTCTCAGCTATATTTTGATAGATGGAAGTCATTAAAACGCCATAATAAAGGGCATAAAGAGCTATAATGGGTAGGTCACTAATAAGTCTAAGCACACTTCCATGTTTGTCAGAGAACAGGTGTAGAAGATAAAGTCCTGCTGTGCACAGAAAAAAGCAGTACTCTGTCTCCACAGAGAGCTTGGGAGTAGCCTTGCTACCAAAAGATGGTAAGATATGGTATCTGTGTCTGTGGGAAGCAGTGGCCAAGGAGAAAAAAAGGGCCTTCATTCACATTCACAGCTTTCAGCTGTGACAAAGAGAGTAGCTGGAGAGACCATCTCTGAGTCGGGGAGATTTTAGAGGTATTGATCAACAGAAGCTGTGGTAGCTACAGTGCAAGAAAGGAGCCTGCCAAAAAAGGAAGCAAGGAAACAGTCCGCAACCTGACGATCAGAAAAAAAAAAATTATACAGTGGACCTTGAACCAAAAAGAGATTTGTTCTTCCTGTCCTCTGTCTGTCAGCAAAAGAGATGGTTTTGGAAATAAGCTATTCAAGAATTAGTAAGAAAGAGACCTGAGATGGAGTATATCATCATCATGACTTGGGAAATCACTGCATTTTTTTTTGCCCTCGGATGCCTTTTAGTCTATGTAGATTGGGGCAGGCATAAATAAGATTGATCAACAGTCAAAGATGGCTGACATAAGGATCCTTCACTGTGGAGGCTGGGAAGGTGGTAGTTTCAACTGAATAAACCCAAATGAAAGGAAAACTTGGTGAGAATATATCCAGCCCTTAGCTTGTAGTCCCTTACACTAAGTGGCCAAATAGGATGTCTTCCTCTCCAGAAGTCTATCCTTGTACAGGGAAGTATCTGCCACAAGAAGAATCAAAATGTGGTACTTCTGGAATGAATAGGGTTAAAGAATGCAGCCATACTCTCTACCCAGTCTTTGGCTGCTGCAATATCTACCAAGACCCTTTAGGAAAAGAGAAAAAGATTAACCCTCAAAAAAAGTCAATGTAAAGTCAATGTTCAGCATATAGGAATGGAAATAAGGGTCAACTGTAGCAGATTAATGAGACTGTGTGTCTTCCAGAATATTGGAAAAACAAAAGCAAACACTCCAGATGGAAGGGATGGACTTTAAAACAAAACAAAAACCTAAAATGCTTAGTTCAGTGGAAAAAACAACCCAGTGATGAAAAGCAGCCATTAAATCCAACTGAGAGACTATGAATAAACTATTTTTTCAGAAAAAGTTCTACCCTGAGACACTTCCAAGCAAGTCACTCAATCTAAACATTTCACTAGAAGCCAGGCTTTATAGACAGTGTTCAGACACTGGAAGCAGGGGAAGTGAAGCGGTGCATTCATGAGAGGAAGGTGAAGAGTATTCTGCTAGATATGGCAAAAAGAGCTGGGTTTTGTGACGGCAACTTTCATTTTTTGATTCTGGCTGTGCATCAGAAGCGGGATATACACCTGAGATGAGGTGGCTTTGAAATTATAACACTATGTGGCTTTTTCCTTTATTTTTTCTTTCTGTATTTTTAGAGTTGGACTCCTTTAATACAGACTTCCATGAAAAGAGGCAGTTCAAGATTTTTTCAATCACAGTTTGTTTTGCAGACCCTGCATTACCCTAAAATGCATGAAATTGCCCCATATATTTTAAAAGATCCATTTCAAAAGTAAGAGGCACTACCAGCTTCTCAAAGCTTTTCATGTTGCTCAAGACCCAGCGGATAGATGCTTACGCCAAGGCTCTGCCAAAGAGTATTTCAGTCTTGCTGCATATATATAATGCATATACAAATACTGTTTTAGAGTATATGTAAAGCTGCTCCTCTAAGCCTTCTCAATATAATTTATGACGTTAGTGTGCATCTCCAAGTTTTTTGTAGGTACTGTTGCAAGTTATGATCTCATGTCAATACCTGGGTCCTACCATGGCTCTATGGTAGGTAACATCAGTGAAGTTTGAACAGCTCTGAAGGACTGGAGCTTTTAAGAACACTTGAAAAACTCCATCAGTCACGATGACATGCTGAGTAGTACATACACAGTGCTTTGAAACTGTTGCTCACACTAAATGATAGTATACTCCGGGGTAGCTGCACACAGGTCAGTGGTGTATTAACTCAGTATGGGAGCCGATTTTTAAGTGACTTGAAGAAAGAGGAGGGAGGGCAGTGGCTCACATGCTAATTAGAAAAAAAGTTTTCTTTTAACTGTTACTTTAAAAGCTGTCAGATTATAAAAGAAATAATTTTCCCATTAAATTACTAAAGAGAAGTATGGGACAAATTAAACTGGCAGAATTACTGTGGAATATAATGCAAACAGCAGAGGCAGAAAGGCAGGCAACTATACTCCACATGCAAGTATGGCTAGAAACTGCTTCTCCCTTGTCTTCATCTTCTCCCAACCAGAAAAGGGCCATACAGAGATCCAGGAAAAATCTAGGCAGAGATAAACATCACACCACACAGTTTCCATATACCCCCTGAGTTTGAGCAGTACCATGACTCCCTTGTGCATTTCACCTTTGTTCCTTTCTGAAATAAATTTCATATCTGTTTGCCTTTTGAGCTTAACATAATAATCCAGAAGTGACACTTAAAAGTGAAAAGCTGATTTTGAGATCCTCAGACTGTTGAATAACATGATTATGAATCTTTAGTTGTTGGAAGGAGCAGCAAAATATGATTAAGTTGCAATGATTTTAGCACATCTTTCCAGCAAATTATATATACCTGCTATAGTTTTGTTCTGTTTTCTACAGAGGAACATCGGCCACTTTCATCGCAGCCTGGAAGCTGCTTTTGGAAAAGAAGGTCAACAGTGAGGTTCGGAGTTTGTAGGAACTGCTAGCAACCCTCTCTGCTGTTTTGTCAGTGCCTCTGCTACACTGCATCTGGGCCTCAGCCATCCCCAAGCTGAGCTTTCAAAGGTCCATTAGAAATCAAGTGCAAAATAATTACTGCAGTGCTTGGCTCCAGATCTAACTTGGAAACTGCTAAGTCATCAGCTCTACAAGCCATAAATTGTCAGTTCTGGTCAGTCTCAATGAAAAAATATGAAAGCCACAGCTTCTTGAAAGTACATCTAGACATAGCTTAAATCCAGTCCAATTAAAATAAAAACACACGATGAAAATGTGTAATGGCTTGTGGTGCCTTTACATAAATGGGGAAACAGATAAGTATGGCTTTGAGACAGAGCAGTGCTCATGTCATCCTGGGTATGTTGGTTACGATCTAAACCTGGTCTGAGAAGTGGGGAAGATTTTATGGTGGAACTTTTCCATATTCATAAGATAAAGGTCATCTTGAACATTTTCCTTTTCAGAGTTCCATTCCCCCTCTCTTTGTGCCCGACTACAAGGAAAAAGTAACATTTAGACATAGGACTAATGATCTAGTAGATAAATGTACTAGAAAAAGTATTTTGTTTATGAATTGCCATTGAACATTTTCTGATTCTCACATTTACTAATATTCTCTAAGTAATTTCTGCAACAAGTTTTTGGCGTGAAGACTCTGAGCAATTTAAATTTTTTTGAAACCCTAGACTTGCAGAGCACTTGATAAATAGCTCATGTGAGCTCTTTCCATTATTTTGAGTGAAACCAGGCTCCTTTTGCAAATAGTTGTGTCTTAAGAGTTCAACATTTGCCTTCTTTAAATACTCTACTTCTATTTGTCTAAGATTAGATGTTTCACAAACATCCTCTGTGCCACAGATTTCTTCAAACCTCTTTGCTAAAATATTGTTAAAACGAGAATACTGCTCACAGATAAAATTCTCCATTTTCTTAAAAGAGACAAAATGTACTTTCAGTTATTTGTCCAGCTGTGTTAATAGGATATTAATCAAGCAATTAAGAAACATCTATCCAGTTATTGTGCAGACTCCGGTACTGTTTTATTTAAGCACCTCGCAATCTTATCCAGAAAATGTTTCTATGAGGAAAGGATGTACCAATGCTCCTATTTTATAGCCTAAAAGCAAGGCCTGGAGAGGCTATACAGCCTTCTAGGGATCACCCACAGCTTTTGACAGAAAGGAAAACACAACCACAGACTCCATTGGAATACCTCTTCTTTCCTGAGCAAAAAGGAAAATATTTACTAATTGATCCTCTCCAACCAGCATCACTCAACTATTTTTTTTTTCTTTTTTTTTGGTCAAAAAATAACCATATAAACAGATTGCAAATGGTAAGCCCAGCCAGACCAAAATCTTGGGTCAAAATCATCAAAAAGGAAGCAGCTAAAAAAAACAGATTTACTATGTCATACTCTGTATTTTAAAGTTTGGTCAAAACTCTTAAACACAGACTATAGTGTCCTACATTCAATATATACAAATACTTGAATGGACTAATAAGAGAAGCCAGGAACACCCTCCTGACACTTCGTAAGCCTGATGGCTAGGTATAATCAGGCACAGAAGCTGTGGGCCTCTGGCTGACAACTGCCCAGAGTGGAAAACAAACCTGGATAGGACACAATGCTTTAGGAAAGGCAGATGCTTCAAAAGGGGTGTTCAAACATGAGAAGGGGAGCTGTTTAAAGCTAGTCAGTAAAAAAGAAAAAATGCTAAAATGTGTGGGTGAACTAAACTCCCTGTTGGAGTTAAGTCCTTGTGTTCTGCAGGGCCCTGTTTACTCAGCTTCAGCCTGAAGTATTGTCCTCACCCCCTCCCCGCCCCAGGCTGAACTCTTTAACTGTCGTTTGAAAAGACTGAGCAGGTCTTGCTGTTTTCCCATTAAAACGAGGCTGCTAAGGTAGAAGAGGAAGTCATGTTTCCTGTGCCATGCCAATTAAGGATTCTCTTCCAGAAAATGGGAGACCTAGGTCCTGTAAGGATCCAACGGGGGTGAGGTGGGGTGGGTGCCAAAGCTGCATCTCCCCTTCCGTGTAAGGTTACAGGGTAATAGCTGAGAAGGGTCTGCAGAAAGGAACAGACAAACAACAGCATTTTGAATGGCAGAAAGCACTGATGCTGTCAGAGTCTTTAAAGAATATTCCAGGCATGAGTCTTTGTTTTAGTCTCTCTGACACTTTGTCTAGTTTCTGAATCCCAGTGGTACTGAGGTAGGATGTATTTTGGCACACCATGAAAAGTCCCAAACTATTCTGAAAGATTTACTTAGATAACTTTCCGTAAAAAATGCAAGAGTCTTTACAAGAATCCCATTTACTTCTAACTTTGAAGTTAAAAAAATCACAAATGCTTTAACTAGCTAAATATTTATAATAGCTTGTCTTCTGCATGCAATGCATAACGCCTTCTAAGTACTTTAACAATCTAGAAATAGAGAAACATTCAAAGCTGAGAGCGCCATATTTGGGGTGAAAAATGGAAGTTGTTTAAAAACACCACCATCAGTTAGCAGGAAAATTACGTATTATGATATACGGGCTATTTTAAGTCAAGTAGGCTGTAAAGGATTATAGTTAGAATTTGGCCAGAATATCAGGCCAGGATATCTTACTTGCAGAAGAGAACAGCTGTCAGTAATACAGGTAAATAAGCAATAGGAGCCCTCCAAAGACAGAGACATCTGCACCTATGGCCATCCTGGAGCCTGAGCTCAGGAGTGATCTGTGTACAGCACTTTTGGTGCTCCTTCCTGCAATGTCCTGGGTTTCCTGGTAAGGAAGCATTCCCTGAAATAAACATTTACTGTCCAAAATTACATGCAAGATGCCCAAGTCATGCAGAGTAATTGTATTAATTTGTTTTGCAAAGCTCTTGTAACATGGATGGCCTTCATTTACTGTAGGATCTTCCTCACTCAAGCAGCAATGCTCACTTTTCTACCATTTTGATTTCTTCCCCTGACCACCACAGCCCTTTGATAGCCAGACTTCCACAGGCAAACTGCCAGCATAATAACAATGTCAACAGGTGAAAGCCCTGGGCTCTTCCCAGTGCATGCCTACATCTTCTGCAGATATAAAACATCTTTGTGACAAGTTCATGATGCTGGCAGAAACAGCCAAAAGATGTGTAGTCCAGTGTTGCTACCACTGTCAATACTGTCAGTTGACAGTGGTTGGCAGGAAAGCTTACCACTGCAGACCTGACCTCAACCTTCACTGCTTTGGGTACTCTTTGAAAACGAACTCCCACTTTCTCCTATGTCACAAAAT
Source organism: Strix uralensis (assembly GCF_047716275.1). Classification (NCBI taxonomy): domain Eukaryota; kingdom Metazoa; phylum Chordata; class Aves; order Strigiformes; family Strigidae; genus Strix; species Strix uralensis. Next base: position 16,420,283 of record NC_133978.1, on the reverse strand, counting down.
GCTATTTTCTTTACTGGGAAAGACTGAATGGGCACACATTTGCTCCGCAATCAATAAATTTCTATTTAGAGGCAAAACTTTGGATAGACAGACACACAGCTAATTGCTCTAATGATTGAAAGTTTGCACTAAATACATTTTTATATATTTCATTAGCCAATTTTCTGCAGCTTAGCTATTTAAAATTGTCATGTGTGTCTGCAAAATGCAAAGTTTTATTCCCTATAAATCAGAAATTGCAGTGTGGCACTTGCACCCTTTATTTTTCCATGCTTTCAAAGTCTGTTTGCTAAATGCAGTATTTTTATTCGCTGAAATTTCATGACAGATGGTGGGCGCAGACTGATAGTAAGGCATTTTCACAAGGGATGAAAATGCATTTGACCATTCTTTTAGGCTCCCAGAGAACTCAAACCAGCAAGGCAGAGCAGGGAGAAGAGCAGGGGGAACTGCTGCTTCTCTCATGTCACATTGCCGTTGAGACTCAGGTAGGTGCTGCAAAGCACATAACATTCTGTGACCAACAAAATAACACTCTATTTTGTGTCTCAATTGCTGTTTCCGCAGCTCCAGACCATCCCCTTTCACCAGATAGACATGCTATCTAAAAGTTGTTACATTAATGTTTTCTTCCAACAGCAGTTCTATAAATTTTCCTATTTGGGCTGCACAGGAGCCACAAATGAGATCACATCCTCTTTCTTCAGGGTGTTATACAAAATTATAGATCAAAAGCTACAGACTGAAATCAAGAAGACTGGCAAGGAAACATAAGTGGTATTATGAGACAGAGAATGTCACCCCTTTGGGGTGAGTCTACATAGTCTAGATGGCCCAAGAAGAAAATGCTTTAAAGAAGATTACGAAGATATATACAACTTGAGGTGAAGTCTCTCAAGTTGGAGTAGCTTTATACCAGTTCAAGAATATTATAACCGTAATATTTTCCTCTTTTCCCTTCAAGCCTGCTGAGATTTTCATGGGATATCTAATGTCAAACCAGGCTGACTTGTCTAGGATTATAAAAGAAAGTCACCGTTTCCCAGAAATGGGAGACAATTTTCTGAGTCCCCACCTAGTAGCTTACCATCACTTCCTTCCTTATTTCTGCATCTTCCAACACCACAATACATTGTGCAACATCAGCTTTGAATAAAAAATATATCAGTTATACACAGAGGGAACAGCAGTCTGTAAGCTACTATCCTTCCTCCTCCTAGTCATGATACACATCAAGAGCTTCAAAAAGGATGGAAGAGAAGTAACTATTTCAAAACCACATGGCTGATAGGAGAATTGTTCATTATCTAAATATGCTATATATATACAGCTACAAGTGAGTATTTCTTTGAAGACTAGTGTAGCTTCAGGTGTACTTATTCATGTAAGTCTCAGTACATTCATGGAATCTCAGTTAAAACAGAAAGGCAGCGCTATGCCAAAAGGAGATGTTCTGAACTGTTCTCAGCTGGGAGTCTCATTTTATGCAGCTTACAGAAAGGCTTCTGAAAAGCAGCACATTAACGCAAAACACAAACGGTAACTGAACAGGATACAATGAGACTGTTCTCACAAACGTCTCATCAATAAACATCATAAAAGACTTGCGTCAAGAAATAGTACTCCATCTACCAGTATACGCAAACCATAGTAAATAATGAAAACATAAATAGGAGAGCAATAAGGAAGACAGGCAGGGAGTACAAATGATATCATTGAAACACAAATAAAGCAGCAAGGTTACTGGTGAAAACAGAAAGTATTTTCTATAAGGGAAGTTGTGAATATCTTTCTGCTACAAGAGAGATTAGTACTGGAGTGAAGAGTAAAGTGCATGGATTCATTCTTTTATCAAGATGCTGGAGTTAAGAGTACTAAGTCTTTTGCGTTTGCAAAGAGTCACACGGGAAGAAGAATTTGTATTTATTTTTAATTAAAGTTCTCGCACATCTCACATCGCAATATGAATGCTCTCATCAGAATTCAAGGAGCTTTTGTTTCTGTGTGTAACTCACTTCAAAATGCCTCTGTTCTTGAATGAGTGTATCCATCCTGTCGATTTTGGTTTGAGTAATCAACCTTAAATTCACCTGACTAGATTAACTGTCTGAAGCACCTCTACACAGACAGGCAGTAAATGAGAAAGGAAAGAGATGCACCAAAGATGAAGAAAAGAATAAGACAAGACTATAAGGCTCATTTTATTTTGTGCTGCAGGCAAGGCTTGTCTCTAAAGGTATTAAGTAAGTACATATACAGTCTTAAATTCATCCAACAAACGCAGAAACCACATTTGCACAGAAAATGAATAAGCTAGCATTCACGTGAAAAACATATTAAGAAATTAAGTTAAGGATAAAAAAATTGAATCTGTTTTCTTTAATTAGAAGCAAGCATCCACATAAGAAATGCAACCTTGTAACTTTTAACAGCTGAAGCACAAGCATAATCAGTTGTGATGGAAACTCCAGATTACATGCTCTCATCTCTTGACCTTGGAGTCACCATGTTTCTCTCTAGCTGTAAGTAATAACCTTGTACTAGGGGGGCAATGACTTTGTAGGGAATGTCAGTAAATACAGGCACTCTAATATCCTTTGTATTGTCACAAGTGCCACAGGTCAGAGTCTGTGTTGAAGGCTGCTGTACACCAGCGGCTAAGCAACTGGCACTTCTCCTTTCTAGACACAAAGGATTGACCACAGAAGTTCAATGGGGTGCACCCCCCATTTTCAAGCACAGTGAGGGGAGCACTGGAGAGTTGACCCTATAGAGACCTCCATAGCATCATGCAGCTCCTAGTCATGGAATTCCTTCTGTCATTAAATAAGGGGAAGGGGCAGGGGGGTGTGTGTGATATCGCTACTTAGTACTTGTTCAAAATCGAGGCTGTAATTTCACTGCATTTCAGCTCTCCTGTATGTAAAACTAGAACTACCAAGAGGCTGCATAACAAAGACTCATCTTCCAGTACCAAACTGTGGTAGATCAGAACAAACTCCATTAACAAACTAAGCACTCAAGTGGTCCAGACCTTTCTCCTTCAAATTGCTCCCTTTGTTCTACAAGTGTCACAAAAGGAAAAAGCAAGCAGTCTAAAAGAAAAATGCTTACATCTTGTTGGAGAGGGGGATTTATGTCCATCTCTGCCCTTCACCAAGTTAAAACTGATTGATGACTCCTCCAACTCTGGCTAGAGGCCATAGCAATATCCATTATATGGACTGCCCAGCTCTCTAGTATAAACTCAGCTTTACATAAAAAAAAACCGAAAGGAAAAAAATACCCACAAACCCAAGAACACCAAATTTATCTTTCATCAGTCCCTCTGCATTTAAAAAAATATTTTAAAAATCCACATTTGTACCCCTACTCCACCATTCCTCAAAGGTGAGAATTGTCCAGCTGCTAAACAATGACAAAAAGGAGCAACAAATTTTGCCTTTGAGCTGCAGAAGAAACTCTGTTGCCTTCAGTGGCACTAGAGCAAGAGTTCAAACTCCATTCTGGAAGACCAGAAGAAATAGGAACAATGATGTGAGGAGTAAACTCAGAAATGCTGATTGTGAGATACTGATACTATTTCCTGAAGTAATTATTTGCCTCAGTGAGTGCACTGAAATCAGCAGCACTAAGGTACTTTTGACACTTCACACAGCATCGTGTAGCACAGTTCTCCTGTTAAGCTACATAGAGTAACATGCCTCTCCTCTTTATGGCATCATTTAGACTATTATATTAGTCATTTTTAAAAAATCCCCTAGAACTTCTTAAAAACTGGTCTCTCTTTATTTGCCTCTCAGCTTCCTATCTGTAAAACAGGATACAGTTTCCTATCTGTAAGACATCTGCAAAAAGATGTTAAGCCATGTAAAAAGGTCCCCGTGTTCTTCTGGGATAAAATACAGGCTCTTCCAAGAACCAAAGGCACTAAAAAAAAAATTGCCCCTGCAATCACATCTGGTAACGTGGTGCTCTGCCTCTCACAGATCACTTCATTTTTGAAGGGTTTAATTATTTTCCCGTTTGAAGTAAAAGCTAACCATCCACTGACCTTCCTGCACCATTCCCTCTTTATATTGCTAGATTTTGTACAAATACAAACAGGTAAGCCACTTGTAAAATCCAGGTAATTAAAACAGTTTTACAGTATATCCACACTCTCAAAGCAAATGAAAAAATAAAGGTTAGCAAATAAGGGCTCTGGGGCCTCCAGCAGGGTGAGGAGAGAAGCAAGAAACACAGCCAGAGTCTCAGTCCCTTAAAAAACAGCAATCCAAAACGTGCAGAGCGAGCACGCAACAGGCAGAGTTGGACCACAGCCATGCTCCTGCTCACGCCAAAGCGGGATTTTTTCTTGTGCCCTTTGACGGTAGAGGTTAGCACTGGCAACAGGGCACAGATCACTTCAAAACCTTTACACAGAGGTGTCTGTAACTTGAATAAAGAAATTTAGAAGTGAAAGGTCATGGCCCAATGCATGGATCGCAAAAGGAAAGACATGTAGCAAGTTCTCATGAGGCACTGGGACAATTTGCATATGCTGCATACAAGACAGCAACACATGGCAGAGGAGTTTGTTGACAGGTTAATGACTGTATTACTTACATTGGTGCCTAAACAAAAGAAAGATGCAAATCTATTTTCTTCAAGTAAGAGAAAGTTCTGTACATCTAACTTTGGAAGATGGTACCTAAAAATCTGCATCTGTCGGTGGGAAAAAATGCCATTACCACTGAATTCTGGACCTTAAAAATTTTAAGTCAAAATAACTAGATTATATCATTAGTATTAGACTCTACTATTATTAGATAATTATTAGATATTATAATTAATAGATTATATTATTTCTAATATTTATGTCTTAAAGAGCTTCCTCCACAAATATGTATGAATATACCTTAAAAGATTGTAGAGAGCTCTGAATATGTCATAAAAAGGAAACACTACTCAACCTGTATGTATGTTTCCATAATGAGAAAAGCATTGTATCTGTGAAGGCTTATCCATCAGTGACTTCCTGCTGTGAAAGCCTTGTCAAATCAGCGTATCAGTTATTAAGGTTAAAACTTCCTGATACTCTGATTACTCAAAATTCTCAATAAATAAAACTTAACTTTATGCTTATGTGAGAGGCCTCTCAGTTTCTGTTCTTGTTCCTACAGCAAGGGGTAAAGTGTCTATTTTAGTGAGACAAGGACAGAGACACAAAAATCAAACTTTGTTCACTAGTCACAAAGCAACACTTTTTAATTATCAGCAAATTCTGAAAACTTGATTTTGAACACAGGTGGATTCTAAAGAGTTTTCGGGACTTATATCTGACATTTTGATCTGATGCCATTGCATCTTACTCAAGTTAAAAGCAGAGGCAGTTTTAGTGACCTTCTATTACGCCTGCATTCTATAAACACCTAAGGATTTTCTTTCCAGGGAAGAGTGCAACAACACATTTAACAGCCTTTTTCTCTAAGAAAAAACAGAATATAACAGTAGGTTTTAGAGGTCTGAGGAAGTCGCCTTGATTTTTCATTTAAGAAAATCACATGGTTTCAAAGAAGGAGCTTTACCTATGATAAAAGAGCCCATGAATCCTCACAAATTTTCATACGAGTTATCTTCTGGAAAAACAATTACTAATGAAGAAAAACCGTCTGCAGCCCATAAATTAGAACTAGTTAAATGTCCATCGGAAAATATTTATTTGACTAAACAAAAGAACTGTCTGCATTTAAAGCCAATTTCCCTGCTTGTGTATTCACGAATAGGCGGAAAATAACTCTACACAGGCTATACACATTGAGTTACTCAGCATAAACTGTCACAAAGGCTTTCCATTTTAAGTCATACCTTTTATAAGTAGGACTTGACACTGAGCCAGTCAGCCTGATGCGCTCTCATGCTTTTTGCATACTTTAGAGACTAGATTATTATTGTCTGGTCTCAACTAAAGGTCTGTGGCCATACAAGGCTTAGTATGCCTTCATCAATTTAGAGTGATTGCTACAAAATAGCCCATAATAGGTGTTTGGATTTAACACACTAGAAATGTTGGATTTACAGATAAGAAATATGCAATACTTTTCAATCCCTTCAGAATGACCATTATTTGAACTCCCATTAATTGTGCATTATAGACTGCAACATACACTATTTTAAGATTCAGTCACTCTGTTTTTTCATGCCATGTGTGGCAGCTGTTGATTTACAGTCATCACTAAGTCTGCAAGTTTTCACCATTTGCTAATACTTTCTGTCTTATGAAAGACATTGTCATAGAATACATATTCTTTTACTTTCTTAAACCTAAACATGATTGTCTGGTTTGGTTCTTTGGTTATTGAAGGTTTTTATGATTCACAAAAAACAAGAGAAGAATTTTCTGCCAGGCTTGTGACCTTGAGGATGACACTTTAAAATTCTGCTCTTAATCTTGGAAGAAAAAACAATCAGTGCTATAAGCAGCATAAAATGACTGTAAACGAGATGTTGTAACTATAAAAATAAATAGTGTGTCAGAGATAATGTTTGATGTGTCAGTTTGCATCAAGGGAGAGTTTCTTGAATTTTAAAAGAACACTTTGATAAATGCAAGTCATCTTGCATGTATTATTGTTTCTACTGAAAAAATAATTTTTAACGTCTTTTTGTCATCTGTTGTAGTTTTTGTACTGGCCATATTAACATACTAGGAAAAGAAATATTTAGACCCTCTCACATACCAGAAATATTTTTTTTCCTCTAATTGTTACATTCTATACTACATGCAGTAAAAATCTCTAAACCAAACTTTTAATGATGAGTAATTATATAGTATAACTCCTGTTTTGAGTAAAAAGTCCTTTCTTTTTCAGAAATTACCGAACATTTTCCTGAAAATAGTGAATAACAAGAAACTTGATTAAATAGAACAACAGCCTTCCTTTTGCTGAAACTTAATGCCTCATTTCAATGTTTATCAAATGAAAAATTCCATTCCAATTCACTTACATTTCCACATATAACTTTCAGGCTCAAAACACTTCTTTAAGGTAGGTATATTAAAAAAAAAAAAAATCAAACACAAGGCTAAATAACTGAAAACCAGAACATCAGGGTTTGTTTTTTTTATGTCACCCATCAGCTTCATTCTAAACAATTTTGCCATTCTTCTGTTTCACATTGACTAAGAAACCATATATTGGTTATTGACTTATCAGTAGTACCACTGATTTTCAGGAAGTGTTCTTGGTGTGCATGGTATTTGCAGAATTAGATTTTTTAAAAAAACAGAACAAACAAAAGAGAAAACAAACCACCACACTCAGAAAGCACAGGAATATATACTCAAAGGGGAATCCCAGATTGGATTGATTAGCTGACCTAACTTTTCCCTGTCCCCTGCTGCACTGAGGAACAGGACACTTCAGTTTGGAGTGACTATAGAACCATGAATTCACACCATCAAGCTGAACAACTCAATGGGTTATGATGGAACAAACCCTTATTTAAACAAAAACCACATCCAGTAAGTAGCAGGGGGTAAAAAAAGCCATAAAAAGTAAATCACTGAAATACATCACATTTACATCTAGGGTACTTGAAAGTTTCTCTGGATTACAGACCTTCTTTAAGAATTCAATGGAAAAATAACAAGCCATCTCTGTTTTAAAGAGCAAGATAAGATTGTGTCAGAGCTAGGAACTTTCTGTAAATAGACTCTTCCTTGCTCCAATAAATTTCACTGTTCTGTGCTAGGAGAAAGAAGCTCTGTTTACCAAGGCTATTCTTAATGCCTGGAAAGCAACATTTCCATTTGATCATGTGATAGTAAAACTCTGGCTAACCAAAGTAGCTTCATTCAATCTAGAAAAAGCACAGCGAAGAGGTAGCAGGAATGAAGAACCTACCATTTAAGAGTCTAAGAGGTAAGTTTGTTTAGTCTAGTAAAACAAAAGCTGAAAGTGCTCTGCATCATGAAGTACATATACTGAGGCAGAGAAGTTAAAATAGTATTTTCATAAGAACAAGTATTAAGGTGCCACACAGATGCATTTGGTCCGAACATCAGATGATTTCTAAAAATAAGGGAGTTAGATTTTGAAAGCCTCATTATCAGAGCCCTGAGATCAAGAAAAAAATATTAATTTTAAACTCTGGCTTAATTGTTTCACAAAAGGATTTCTGTTTCTGAGTAGCTCTTGCTGCAGGTAAGAGAACTGAAAAGGATTTTAAGGGCCCATGACTTCCAACATCCATCACTGGTTTGCTGCTGTTCTTGTTCTTTCCATCATATTGTATATTACAGACTGCCTACATCTTCAAATGACTGACAGTATAGAGGGTGTGAAATAAAAATTGGGCTTTAGTGCAAGAGTAGGGTGAGAAAAAAACAAGAGAAATATGGCTACTTCTGGTGAGTTCCAGCATTTCAGAACTCTTTTTATAAACTGACCTCTTAACATACTAAATTATAGCAAAAAAGGTTAAAATTAGAATAATGATAGTTTATTTCTAGTGAAGGTCAAGCACCATTTGTGGATCTCAGTAATATGTAGCAAGTCAGTTCAGCTATACTTCTGCATACCTTACCAGTGTTGTGTTATCACAGAATCAGAACAGTGCAGAGTGAAATCCAAATTGATTCAAAGACTGCAGCCTCTGTAAAGCTAGCAAAGGTCATAAGATCCTAAGGCAGGTGTGTAGACTTTCTCAAGTTGTGTTCTGTTGCTTACCAAGTAGGTTCTTTTACAAATGTACTGCTGACACTGATGGAAATGTAGTAAGGCATCACTTTCAGAAACTGCGGACGTGGAATCCTTGTTAAAACATTATCTGAAATTGCAGGCTGCTGAATGCTGGAGTGGATCAGCCGCTGCTGTTCACGAGATCATCAACAGCAAATATAACAAGTGTCTAGAATCAAATCAGTAATTAACACACAACTGCATAGTATGCTTTATGAAACAGACTTTACATAATGTGCCAAAATACTTAAGTATTAGATAACAGGGTGAGGAAGAGAGAGATTAGGTTGCATCAGCAATGGAAAAAATATCTCTTGAGAGTTTAGATGTGCAACGAGTTGAGGAGCAATGACACAAGTGAAGCATGAAGCAAGGAAATGGGGCAAACAGGAAGGCTGCACTTGATGGGAGGGACACCTTGAAAGATTTATCTACTAATGGTAGCCTATAAAGGAAAGGGAAACTAAAGCTGAATATAACAGTAAAAGAAGGGTGTATGATTATTATATATATATATATAATAATGTATGTATTATTATATATAGCTTGTGATATACCCATAATATAGTTCTCACATAACTAGAAGCTCACTCCTATTCTGAGAAAAATTTCATGGAGCACTTACAAAACTGTATGTGTGTGTATGATTACATAGCAGAAAAGACACAACTGAAAGGAAAAATGCGTCAGCAATTGCTGATCAGAAACCCCATTTGAGCTCCAGAAGGCACAGAACTGCCAGTGCGGAGCCAGGACTGGAAGCATCTTCCTAGGGTTAAATCATACAAAGACTGAAGCATTAGGAGGTATCCCATGAAGGAGCACAGTTGTGGACTGAAGCCAGTGCAGCCCCAACATTTCGTTACTCCATGCTGTCAGGAGAGAGCTCTGATCATGTCCTGTGCAGGACAACAGAGCAGTGTCAGCATCACATAGGAATTCAAGTGTCTCGGAGTTCAAATCTTTCAGCTCTGAAGGAAACTCTGCCATGTAAGGCCAAGAGGAGGCAGAGGATATGCAATTGATTTTCACAACTTCATTTGAATCACTTTGCAGCTGTAAAATAGTCACTCTGGCACAAAATATGTGGTAACACCCTGAAAAATTATTTATAAATAATTGAACTGCAAATCAGTCAGAGCAGGTCTCAACAGATGACACTATAATTGCAGCTATTAACCACACATTTTTTACTACAGTACAAGTCAGGGTATAAAAGTATGAGTATTCATTTGAATGTTAGAAACACATCTGCAGCCAGAAGCTCTGCAAAGCCACACAGTTCAGCCAATCCCAGATATAAGTGATACACACTTGCCACCATGGGACCAACCTAAAGGGTTGCTGAGTACATGCAGCTTGTATCACTGATCTGGAATTCAGCTACATGTGTTGGGTTTCTTCACTAATTGCACTTACTCATCTTTGCATCACAAACCTACTTGTTACTATAATGATGCAACCAATTGCTAGCACTCTCAAATCATCTCTTCACAGCTGAGAATAAGTTTCTATCTCTTACCTTAGGATCTCTCGGCTGACTCCACTGGAATTATCCTCTCAAAATGCTATAACTAACAGTTATTTTCATCACAGAACTGTAAGACTCACAGTTGCGTTTAGACCCCTGGCACGTACTTAGATGACACAATGCATTTTCAGCCTTTTATTGCTTATACTAGCCAAACATCAGACAAGCTCGAAACCTAAAACCTTAGGTTTGTCACAGGTGGGCCACAAATATTGTCTTTATTATGTTAAACAACTAGATGATGTGAGCATCTAAATGCTAAACTCAAATGCTAAGCATTTGTGGAGGGCAGATTTGGCAAATGAAGGAATTATGATGATTTTAATTGATGGGCATTATTGCTGATGAGATAAGATGAATCTGCAGCAAAACCAGATGCAAAAGTTGTGGGAAAAGGGTCACTTTCTCTGAATATCAAAGTCACCATCTTCAGAAAGCAGATCATCCCCTGTCTTTGGAGTAAGGGCATAGAGAAGGTTACATAAGAAATGTCATTCACATTTGCACTGAAAAAACTTTAAAAGAAAAAAGCCATTGCAAATATACATGAAATTTTATCAAGAAACGGATTTTTTTTTTTTCAAGCTGTGGAAAATATTTAATGTTTTGACTGACTTGTTTCCAATTTTGGAGACATCAGTGTATTGTTAAATATGCAGTATGTACATGGATTAGGAGTAAATTGCTGTCTTTGTTTTCTGAACTTTTAATAGACCTTTAGGAAGGACACAACATTGTAAGGCCAAACTGGACACTTAAGAAGTGGGGTTTGAGGCCCCGGGGAGGCGGGTCCTTTGTTTTGTGGGTTGGGTTTGGGGTGGGTGCGCTGTTTTGGTTTTGGGTTGTTTGTTTTTCTTAAGGAGAAGTAGTATTCTAGCTCTTGGACATTTTCTTTATACTGTGAACAAGCCAAGGAAAGGGTTGTAAGTCAAGATAGGGTCATAAACCAAAATACCATATCTCTGAAAGCTTCCTCAGCCACTGGTGTTATTTCCTTCAACATGACAGACACAGAAAACAACCCAGTGAACAGGTACATTTAGCATATAATGTACTGTTAATAAAACACAGCAATGACAGATAATTCACCATAATATGAAGTGACTAGGTTACATTGTACAAAGATTTTGGTGTTCTGCTTCTTAAAACAATTAGATCTCTGCCATTTTCCCTCCTACATTTTTAGAAAAAAGGCTTGCATTTTAAAAATTTGTATGTAAAAAAGTGTCACAGTTTACACGTAGGGGAAAAGATACTCACTGCACTTTTACCAGGTCCATTTTGTAGAAAAAAATTAATTACAAACACTTACTTGAATGGGATCTACTGAAATCAGAATACTTTTAAAAACAGTGATGAGTATTTAAGTTAAAGATGAAATAAACATAAAATATATGCAAAAATTCAAAACATTTTCCATACTGGAGGTCTACAAGGTAACTTCCAGTACTGAAAATGTTTTTAATTTTTTTAGTCACAGTATGCTTTTTATGCCCAGTTTACTTCAAGAAAAGGATTAATCTAGACAACTTTTAAATATAAAGTTACAACATTCGTTTAAAATTGTTTATAATGTAATAACCATTCTTACAAAAGCTTGTAAGGAATTGTTTGTTAAAACAGAGTTGAACAATCCCAGGTTAGGCTAGTATGTTTACACTTAAGTAATAGGATCCCTTAATTCACCTGGGTTTTGGATTCTCACTCACACCATTTGGGTTGTGCTAGCAAAAGCATCTCTTTGAATACTAAGAGAGAAAGAAGTCAAATTGAACAGTTAAAAAGTTTGCTACCAACTGTTCATCAAAAACATACTTATTTTCAGTGACAAACACCAAGACAGAATTCTAAGCAAACTGACACAGAATTAAGATTGAAAAATACCTGTTCTCCAGTTAAAGCCTCCATCCAATCAATTGCATTTCTGCTTGAAATCCTTAACACCACTGGACCAGAATGTTAACAATATGTTAACACAAACCAACATCTCACTTCTTGTGTCCTACAGTTTTTGAGCATCTTTGGTATTTATATATGCAAGGCTGGGCAAAAAGACAAAACCGAAACTTGTTCCTCTCAAGATGGGCGCTTGAACTTGTATGTGCCAATTTTAGACAGAAAATAAAACCTTATATGAGGGCTCAACTAAATACAGTCAAGTAAAACATTAGCTATACGCACCTTTTACACACAAGTCAAGTTATAGAAATTGACCTTTATTTAGTAATCAGTTTCTTTAACTTTTTTTTTGATACAAAGTGACATTTTCATTTTAATACAGAAAATCCATGTCAGAACAGTACCTGTCTGTTTCAGTTGTACCACTGGAGTCTACTCTGACCTCAAACTTTAAAAAACAAACAAAAAATAAGATAAACAAAAAACAACTGCTGTCCCTCACCATGAGAAGTACTTTGACTAGTAAGTCATCCATACCATTTTCTAATTTTTATATATACAGTATTCTAATAGTATGGTATAATACTATATAAAATACTATATATTATAGTTCAGAATACTCTATATAGTATATAACTATATAAATACTATATAAGGTATTTTGAAGTAGAGATTAGCATCTGTAAAACAGAATTTAAATTTAGGACCAGATCTTTCTTTGAAGAACTGTGCAAGAAGAATCCCTTTTTTTAATTAAAAAAGCTGCAAACAGAAGCAAAACTACAGCCTGTAGTGTAAAACTAGAAACCCTACATAATGAAATGTTAGGAACAGTGACTGAGAAGCAGTTATACTCAAATGATATTTTAAAAACAATTAAAATACAGTACCCAAGAAACATGGCACAAGAGACAGAAGAGACAGGTACAAAACCTGTGTTAGGAACACAGAGTCAGAAGTGCAAAAAACCGAAAAGGGAACTGATACAATGGAGTTTGGTACAATAGGTAAATAAGTATTGCAACCAAAACTAAATGATCACTTATTTTTTGACAGTGAAAACACTAACAGTTTAGTACCTTTCTACAGGCTTTTAATCAAAGCCCTAAAATGTGGCTGCTCTTAAATAAAAACAATCTATGTGAATGCTACACACTGAAGTACAAAGCTTAAGAATTACCCTGCAAAATTGCACTGACATAAGCTTTCCATATTTACAGTATCTAAAAGTGACAGAACACAGCATGCTAGGCCTAGCTTATGACTCTTCCCCACCAGTACTTAATCCAGGCCCAACAACCAAAAATTATTTCTCAACACATGTTAAGCTTGGATTGTTCAGATATATTATGACGTTTAAATATTAGATTCATGCATAAAACAAGAAACGGTATCTTTGACAGACAAGCGTTGACAGGATACAAACAGTGGTCTGCCCTGTAGAGGAGTGTACTTCCTTCTGAGCTTACTCCCAAGACGTACCAATTCAATCCCACGTTATTACCTGGTTGTCAAGTCAACAATGTCCTTAGAAATAGTCAAAATTGCAATTTAGAGTCACACTGCGCATAAACCATTTGCTCATATTCAGAAATTTCACTCTATTTTGAAGAGTTACCTCATTAAGTGAAAGGACACAGAGTTAAAAAAAACAAACAAACAAAACCAAAAAAAAAAAAAAAGACATTCAAGTAAACAGCAACAACCAAATACTTTGAAAAGGTTTTTGTAAACTTGTCATTCTACAGGGTTTTGCAGCATTGTTAAATTCATTACTCACGGACAAGTACACACAGGTCTCAACCCCTCATGACAACCTGTCACGTGTACATGTACGACATAAGAGACAAGCTCGGTGATCTACCCCTTCCCACATGCCTCGTCAGGTCCTTGTGTGTTCAGTGTTATCATTCCCCTTCATGAAACAGAAATCACTTACTGATATCTTTATAAAGACAGAAATGGACAGAGTCTGTTGGATAGAAAGTTAGTTGGTTATTTACATCTGCAAAGTAGTTTCACAGCGAAATAAATCTACAGCGGGCCAGCTGGAATCCACAGGACTTTGTTTTGTTCTTGATCGACAGTTGTCATAATCTGAGTGCAAATGCTTGAAAGGGCTCCTCCGTGGACAATGCCTGGCGAAAAAGAAACCCCCCCACACACACAAATGAGACTGGAACAGTTATGAGGAATTAAAAAGAGTAGTCCTCCACTTTTCTGCAAAATCTTTATCACCAGATCAGAATTAATCTATCCAATTCAGTATTTGCCAGATGCATGACTATTAAAACAAGAAAAAGAATAAATGGAGAAAAGAGGTCAAACATTCAATATAGTTTCCTCTTCTAGCTCTTAAAACAGCCTAAGGAAGTCACAGAACTAATGATTATAATCAACTAAAACAACTGTTTTGTTAGAGGCCTCCATGTACTATTTTCAGAGGCATCAAGTGGCAAAGTTTAAGTCTAAAGATGGTCAGAACCTGCTATAATAAACCTTCTCCGTTCAGCATGTGGTGTTAAGAATTTTATATTTATGTGATAATATACATAGAGACTATAGCTGTGGCAACTAGACACTATTTACAAATATTAGAAGTAAATTATTAGGCAGCTCACAGATCGTTGAGCTAAATAAAACAGCAGTGGTTGCTACTCCAATTCTTACTGTCAACTATATTCAAGGAACAAAAAGGCCAACACCAGGCAACTACCTGAAAATCAATTCGAAAGATAAAGGAACACCTTGCATTCTACTCTTGCTAAACGTAACAGCCGTAAAGAGTAAAATGCCAACACAGACACAGGAGAGGAGAATGTATTAGCTTTAAGACTTAAAAAGTGAGGAACTTCCTGACTTGAGAAATACGTCAACAAAGCTTCTGGCCTCAGCTACCACTAGTGGTGAAAAAATACGGAAGGCCTTAAATAATTTCCATTTTTGAAAAGAGATAATTTGATCTCACTAAAAATATTACTTGACTCTGCAGTATATACTACAGTTAATGATGTTACTCACTCAGGTGAGTTTGGATACAGAATGCAATAAGTGACAAAGTCTATGAAAGGTGACAAACGGCAGTGAGAAAGTGATTCAGATTACACACCATGCTCACAACTTGGTACAGGAAACAAAGCCAACTTGAAAAAGTCGTTAGTCAAAAAATGTACTTCATGAAGCAGTCACAGAGCTCAGGTCTAAGAGAGTGTGTCACATAGCTTCAAGAGGAAGCTACCATGCTCAACATGCCTATCTACAGGCTTATTTTATGCACAACATTGTAATTTCAACAAGCTTGAATGTCAATACAGTTTGAACACCAATCCTCTGACTACCAGCATCTGGAAATGTTGACGACAGCTGGAGTCCATTGCACTTGGCACGACCAGAGGGAGGCCCTTCCCACAGGACATGTGGAAAGATACACATAAGACTCCCTTGCACTGAGTGCTACTTTCACTATCAGGGTGAAATTAAAATGCAACAAATGACTTAACAAGGAGCAGAAGATAACATGCAATCTGGGCATGCGCATTTCAAGTTCTGTGAAGGTTTAAGTATGTACCATTTAAATGAACATTTGCATGGCTATTACATGCCAGGTAACTGATTCTGTTGAGAACATGCAGCTTCTCTCAGGATGTGCTAAGACAGCTCTTCACTGAATACATTCCCCTTCCCTTCCCTGCACTTGGCAAGGTATGCCTCAAAGCATTTCTGTAGGAATCCCGTTGTTTGGGGGATGAAAGTTGGGTTTTGGCTGGTTTAGTGGTGGTTTTTTGGGTTTTTTTTGTTTTCTTCTTTTCAAGTTTTGTTGCCATTCACATCAAGATAGCTAGAATTTTATCTCTACTCTTTTCAATGTATGTGGAACCATATGGAAATATACTCTGAAATAAGCAGAGACAGTCTTCACAGTTTTCTTTCTCTGGTAAAAATGCAGTATTAACTACAATCCAAGATTCATATAATATACTTTATGACGTTAAAAAGGCCTCTGAAGTTGAACTTCATTATTGAAAATTACAACACATGCTCAAGAAACCTTTGACAATTTTTTTTCTTTCTCGAAAGATGTAAAGTACGTCTCACAAATCAATCATTAATTCACACTACAGGGTTTTATTGTTGTTTGGTTTTGTTTTGTTTGATTTTTTCAATTACAAAACAGCTTCAATTCCTTACATGGTATAAAACTGACAACACTGTGTCAAATTATCTTGACCATACTTCCAACACTTCTGGCTTGTAATAAAACTTTTTCAGAATCTCTTGAGGTCAGAATATTCATAACATGCTAAAACAAGAACATGTAAAAGCAAGGGATAGTACTGATTTCTTGATATTTCCTCTCCCGATAAAACAAAACACCAGAGTATGAGTTCGCCAAAAGGGAAGGCCGAGAAAAAAAAAAAAGTGCTCTTTGAAGGAACATCGGATCTTTTGAATTATGCTGTAAATGGATTCAATTGCCACTGTGTTCTTAGTGAAATGTTGATTAAATACTAACCTGTAAAGTACTTGCTATACTCTTGTTCTATTTTTTGAGCTGTCTCAAACTGTTCTTTGGAATGTTTTTGTGTAACTTTGTCCCTCAGGAAGATTGGGTCTTTTTGCTCTCTGCAAAAAAAGAAAGAAAAAAAAAGAAAGACCTTGTATAAGAGTATTTTTATTTTTTCTAATGGACTTGAAATGATTACCTCCAGTTGGGTGAATGTGAAAGGCTAATTAATTTGCAAGCATAATCTTACACATAGAGTGCCATCTACTGTGTTTCAGCAGTATCAGCATAGTCATAAGGATCATTTCACTGCTAACAAATTTATTTGCTATCAGGCCAAGACAGTATTTCTTTAAAGTCTCAGAAACTGGGAGAGGGTTGAAGGAGAAAATATAATTTTTTTTCAGTTCATGTGAATCGGATCATCATCTCATATACACTCCAGCACTCCCTACACAAAGCTGGGCTCAAGTACTGCTCTTTTAGGGGCTTGAGGTATCAAGTGTTGAGCAAATAGAACATTTCTATGTCATCTTATATATGACAAATTTTTGAGATAACTGTTTTTCCATTATACAAACTGTTGGAAATAAAATTTAAAAAAAAAATAGAGAAATATAAATGGTAAAAAAAAAAAAAAATTCACTCCAATCAAGGCTTGTAACAGTCTCCTCCAAATCTGACTTCCGGCCCCCAGTAGGGGATTTCTTTAAAAGAAAGCAGAACTTATAATCAACTAGTAAGGTCATATAGATAGGTATTGAAATAATATACGCATAGGTTATTACAGCAGTGAGAAAAGAAGAACAATTTTATTTAATAAATTAAAAAAATCACTACTAATCTATCACTGCTGTGACGCATTTCAGAGAATTCCAATAGAACTGTAATAGAATTATATCAAAAAGGCTGTTTGGAAAAACCTTTGGTGCTCATAACAGGCACAGACAATGTGCCATTGCATTTTGATGACTACTAGAAATCCTTGATTGTCTAGTTCAATCGCTCTCTGTCACTTTCCAAAAAAAGAAAACAGCTGTAATGGTCACCATTCCATTTCCAAAGGGGCTGAAGACATGACAGTTCCATTTATCATTGAAGTGTGTGATCCTACAGTGATAATGAAATACACCAGATTGCTTTATGCCTTGCTTCTACTTGAAAGTGGTGATGCTTACCTTCTTTATTAAATAGACAGTCATCAAATTCACCCACAGATCAAGAATATAAGAAGTCTTCAACTTTCAAAATGAAGATAGCACAAATAGAAGATCTCTCAACAAAACTTTCTTAATACTTACATTGGGAGATTATGTCACTTCTTGCCAAATCAATCTACCAAAACGTGTAAAGGCTTACTCAAACATTAGGGGAGGGACTGGGCTTTCTAACTCCCGTGTTCTGTTCCTGGCTATATTTGAGCAGGAACTTTGCAATTACTGAAGGAGCACAGCCCAAGACGACCACGGTATATACACTCCATGGCAAAAGGGGACTTCCCTTGCCGTTTTCACTGGAGAATGAAGGTGGGAAAGCAGAGGTTACAAATCAGTTGGCACTGCATCCACACATTTGGCCCTGCTGAGAAGATGAAGAATAGCTCTTTGTCACGGTCACCACTTAATCCTCAATGGATCTCACCCATATCTGTCTTACGGTTTAATACAAAGGCGAGCAGGAAAGATCTGAGTGCCCCCTGGAGTATGTACAGTTTAGTCTACATTGTTTGATTTCTTTGAAAGATTCACTTAATTGTCATGCAACCAAAATGAAGTTAAGACCATTTACCTCACAGCGGTTTTTATATGGATTAATTTCCACATTTTAAAGAGATTTAAGATGACTAGGATGAAAGAAAAAATAAAGGTAACAAGCTTATTTTAAGCTAAAATAAACACCCCTGAACTATAACCCACACAGACTTACTTGATTTGTTTAGCATTTTTGTAGCGAATAAAAATTACAATAGGGTAGATATGAACACTGTGGAGCCGTTCAATGGCATGAGGAGCGATGTCAAGCAGACAATGACAATCCTAAGATCAAATGTAAATGCAAAACACTGATTCAGTTAAAGAGCACAAGCAGACATGCAAATCCCCCATTTCTTCCCCTACTTAAACCATAGCAACCCAATATAATTTTGCTACACATTTAGCATTTTGGGGCTACTGAGCAATTTGTACCCAAAGGATTTACAACAAAAGACAGAAGATGAAAAACCGCAAGAAATTTCATTCATAGTACCAAAAGCACAGATTGATAGAAATAAAAGTATTTGAAGAACTAATGAAATGAAAACTCAGATTAAAAATATATGCAATACATTTTTCCAAATTTAAGTATTAATTTTCTCTTTCAGAAGTCATAAGCAAACAGAGGCATTAAAGTAATAAGACTTCTGTGTGGTTTGACAGAAAACTATAAGCAATGTACAGATTTTAATTAACATCTGTCTCCAGGAGTATTATGATGTTTATGTTCTATATGACTGCATTAAATGAAATAGTTAAGAAAACTAAATCTTTGTTTGGGGGACAAGGGGTGGAATCTGTGGAATCTAAGAAAATAACTTCTAATTTTATTTAAAAATACTGTAAAAGAATATGGACATTCCTAGTTTCTACAAAGGTGAGCTTGCATAAAATAATCTTTAAACAGTTACATGCCAAAGAGAGGTAACTTTTATTTTACTCAGCAGCCTAGGGAACAAGTGTCTGAATGCCTTAAAGGAGGACAACACTAACATAATTTCCATCCCCCCAACATAGTATGACCATATATTGCAAGTTGTACAAAGAACTACAGCATTAGAAATGACTGACCTTTTCTGTTATCTCTTTTATTGAAGCCACAGTTGTCACATCAAAATGTCCACTCCTCCGTTTATAATCGATAAACAGACAATCCTTCACGCCCCGTTCAATGGCTTGTTGGGAAGCTTTCATAACCTCTGTTTCACAGAAGAAGAGATCCACTTTAATTACTATTCCTTAGGCACAGAACAAGGCTAACGAAACAACGTCTGCAAATTCAGATTCTTGGGGGTTCTTCCATGTTTGCGCTATCATTTAATTCTCTTATATAGATGTTACTATCATGTATTCTAAGCAAGAATAAATTGGTTATATTTGCATACTTACCAAGAGGACATCTGCAAAATTTTCCAGGGGATTCTTTGACCAACATGTCTTTCACAGCATCAAGTAAAGGTCCTAGAATAAGGACAGGCCTAGGAGAGGTACAGTCCACTTTCTGTACACGCTGATATGCCAGACTTGCAGAATCTACAAACACAGAAGATTTACTTTTAAAAGTATAAATTACTTTCTTGGCATTCCCCAGATAAGGAGAAGGACCCTAACAGTAATTATGAAAACAACTCCCTTGCACGGGATAAAGGCCTTGACAAGTACAAAAAATGCCCACGAGCCATTATTGCAATTTTCTCCACTTGACAGCTTAAAATTGAAACTTTTCAAATTGAACCTGGTGCTTCTCCCCCCCAACCCTCAACCAAACTTTTAAACCAATCATTCCTACTTTTTCCTGAAAGTGTAAACAAGACATGATATTTGTTTTTTCTGGTTTGGTTTGTTGAGCTCTTACAAGGAAGTAAGCATTCTAACCAATGTGATTTTTGTAGAGGAGGGAAGAAACAGAAGTGAAGATTTTTGAGTGGTGCCCAGGATTTCTGTCTAGACTAGGTGACCTGGACAGAAATTAAATAGTTGAAAGGAAGATCAAAACCCTGCATCAAAAAGCAATCCCCCTCTGCAAATGAAACATTGATGCTAACAGATCTAGGAATAAATTACCAAAAAAATTTTATTTGAAAAACTCTGGCTTGGTATATACAAAAAAAATGTTGTTATTAAAGGCACCGTATGTGATGGGACGTATGATCACCATTTGTATTCAGAAAGCAACATTATTCATTGTGTCATGCTGCAGCTGTTTAAAATGAGAGAGAAGGAAAGGCAACCCCCTTCCCAGTATAAGAAAGGTACTTGCCGTCTAAGAAAGGAATTGAATCTGTACTGATTGTATCAAGAGCCAGTAAATCCTTTCCATCTTTGGAACCACTTCGCTTGTGTTTATGCTTTCTTCTAAAGAATGACCTCCGTGCTGCTGCTGACAATGTCTTAGATGAGCTGTTTTCATCTTTAGCCTCAGACATGCTGTGTCTCCTGTAGAATTCCTGATCCATCCTATAATGAAACAGACTAAATGGTTGGCATTTAAACTTATCTTTTTAAATTTTTTCTACAAACAGTATCACCGCTGCTTCTGGAACACACTGGAAATTCTTGTCTCAAGCATCAGCCTGAGTATCTTCATCACAGAAAATTAATCAGAAACAAACAAGTAATAAGCATCTGAAAACCCCATACATCATTTCCTCAGAATTCTTACAATACAAATAGCAGCATGCCCACTCTGACAGGCAGGGCAAAATTCTCAAGGCAGAAGCAGCAGTAAGCACCTACTTGCCGGTAAAGTCAGCCTTGGCACAGAAACGAAGATCCCACTCTTTCTATGAAGCTGCATGTTATACTCATTCTTACAAATAACTTATTAGCAATCCAAAATAAGAGTTTTATTTTATATCAGCACAAGTACTTTGGCCACATAACACATGTAAAATGTAGTTGGTTTTACCAACTTCCAGTAACAAGTCTATCAGTGAAGTGTATGGGTCCACACATATATATATATATATGGTACTTCCACACATTACACATAGTACCGTTGTCCCACCGTCAGGATGACTTTTGAGTTATGACATGGAGAGAAGAGTATTAGAAGAAAAGCAAAGCAGAAAACCAGTAATCTTAAAATGAAAAAAATACTTTAATCACTGAGTGACAACTAATGTGATTTCAGTAATGATGTAAAAATTTTAGTTCTTGCATACTCCTCTTCACTGGTCTACCAACATTACAAGATTGTGGTGGATACACAGTCTTCTAATAACACTGCTGTGCACAGATAACTAAAACCACTGATGCTTTCCAAGAACAACTGTGATAACCTTGGATTCCAGGCTATTTTCTGCTGTGGTTACTCTCACTTTTGTTGTTGAATTATCTATGACAACACTGGTCTGTGTATCGTTTCCATTTCTAGTTTACTATTTAGTAGCATTAAAAACAACTTGATGGAATTCAATGTATTTAATTCCATGTTATTAAAATATGTCATCCCTAAAATGACATGTCTAAGAATTAGTATCTCCCAGAGAGAATAGAAGCAAACAAGCCTTTTATACCACATCTCACTAGTCAGACTTTTAAAGACTGTAAGATAAATACTGTAACTGAAATCACTCACATATATTTACTTGGAATCTGTCCTCTTTCCAGCTTCTGAGCATTCTCATCTAGTTGCCAAGCCATCCAGCAACCAAAGTTTCCCTGTGGTAGAGTGTCATCAACATACAAAATGTCATCCTTCTTAAAGCTTAAATCCTGTTCCACCTCTGCCAGACGGTCATAAAGTGCTCTGGAAAGGAAGACATAAATAGGCTCTGCAACTGATCTCCATCAACTCAAGGGAAGACTATGCATACTTATTTTGAAAAAGTTAACAGATTAGTGGCACACTAAATTTCAAGAGCACACAAGTTTACAGCGAAACGTGCAGACTTACTATGCTACAGATTGTGTACTCATTGTCAGAGACTAGCTGGGATAAATTATTAAACCCTGAATTTAAAAAATGTGGTAAAACTGATGTACTATCTCTCTCACAATGGTCCGCATATTATCCTAACAGCCTTATGCTGTCATTACCAGTCACACTCAAATACCTGATATAGAATCCATCTCCAGGAAGCTCTTTTATCTTATTAAACTCTTCTATTCTGTATTGAGTCTTTATTTTGATGTTTTCTCCAGGCTTCAACATTTCAAGATAAGCTTCCTCAGCTGTTTTATTTCGCATATCAATGGACCCATACTGCAAAACACAAAACACAAAGCCTTAGGTGTGAAATTGTATCTTAACAGGCAATAGAATTAGGTGCGCTTGAAAAACATGCAAAATGAGTCTGTTTTTCCCACTGGCAAGCCCTGTCTATAAGTAAATCTTGCCACCTAACTCTAGTACAGCTTGCACCTTAAGATGTCTAGCAGGAGACAGACATGGGGGTGGTAAACAAAATACTCGAGTGAACATAGCAGACGTGCACCGTGAGACAGAGTCTGCACTTTTTAAAATAGTTTTCAAAGTGTAAACTGAGAATCATAAAATTCACACTAGAAAGAAATTAATATTTTTAAGGAAAGCAAGTGGTCTGAGGGAAGTCAGAAACACAACTGCAAAGCAAAATCTCCATCTGGATACTGGAGGCGCAATGGGAGAATCTCAGTGCTCAGACAGTCTCAATGCTCAGTTGTATCTAAGAAGCTCATAAAAACGTATGCGTTTATCGCCTTAATAGTCCTGCCAAGCAGATAAATATTCTCATTTCAGATACAGAAACCAGAGTCAAAGATGTATTACATGGCTTCCCCTGAACTCTCATTAGAATTTCATAGTGATAAGATCAATATTGTTCTCTGTTTTGCTATGTTTCATATCCTTGCCTTTCTCCTATGTACAGCACTTGGATTCAAGGCTTCCTATTTAAATGAAGAGAGCAGGTGTTCATAATTCCAAGTGGATATACATTAGCCCTTCCAACTTGTTTGGAACTTGTGGTCTCCGCAGTGGTAGTTCTCCAGGTCCGCATCATCCAGCTCTTCATGTGTTGCAGCCAGAATGAAGGTTATGCATTCTCACCATTCTTATCCGGGTTTTGTGGGAGGAACTCAAGATTCACAGAACACCTCCCATTGTGAGACAGCACGATTCTTTGAACAACTTCCTCTTTATACCATCCTAGACATTTTGCCAGTATTCTGCAGACTTTTCTTAATAGCTTACCTCAAGTATCATGTCACCCAACACTAGTCCATCAGGTCCTTTTGCTGGGCTATCATCATCTACATCTGAGACAAATATTCCATAGAGGTTTCCACCACATATCTGGATCCCAAGATCCACTTGGGATTTTTTAACAACAACAGTTCTAGGTTCAAGAGTCCTTTTGCTTGTGTCCACAGGGCCCCTTTTGACAGGGAGAAAAAAACACATGTACTTCAATTTAAAAACTTGCATTACGTACAATCAACTAGTCATCTGAAGAACATATATTTACATAATTATTATTCAAAATAAGTCACCTACAGATACAGTCTTTTAAGATGAACATCATGCTCCTTGCAGAACTAATCTTGTAGTAAATGTTCTTCACTCCTTGCAGACCCTGTCTTTCAAAACCAGTCTGAAAACACGTACTTTTAACCTGGGGTTCACTTAACTTGTCTGACTTATTTCAACCAGACACAGCATTCAAAGAAGCACACTTTCTTTTTTAATATCCTTCACATCCACCCTGATAATTTTTTGTCCTTACGGCAAAAATTTTAGTCTCTACCTTAAGGAATTCCGGGGACTTGTAGTTGGTGTGGTTTGTTTGGATGGGGGTGTCATTGTTCCTTCATCCTGTTCACTCACAGTATCAATTACGGAATGATTGTCAGGCGTTGCAGCTCCACTGCCTTGAGGGGTAGAATGATTACTCACAGGTTCTAGGCGAGAACTAAGAGTAAAAAAAAAAAATAATAAAAGACTGGTGAGTTAGTGTTTCACCAATGCCAAATATTTTCCACACAGACAAAGTTTTTAATTTGGCCGTAAATCAAGTATAAAGTAAGAAAAAAAACCTAAAACCCCAACCAGCATGCCAAATAACATATGTTCACCATAAGTCTAAGAGAAAGATAAAGATCAGTTTTGAAGTGTGATCATGCATGAAAACAGGATGGATAATTTCACTAGGTCATATGCCTTCTCTAATTAGTTTTTGGAAGCTTCAACTATAAAAAAAATTTAAAACCAATTTGAAGTACTAGAATCTCATAAGCCTAGGAAGAAGTAATTTTTGCTTTTAGTTTAATGCATCTAAGGATTATGTCCAAATAAGAGAAAATACAGTAAAGCATCAAGCATTTTTCTTTTCTTTTTGACAAGCATGTATTCACACATTACTTTTCTAAGCAAACACACTTATCAGCACAAATTTGCTGCTGTTTGCAAACGCATTACCTGTACAGAAGTTATCTACTAGCTAAATAACTGCATGGACCAGCAAGTAGCTTTTTCAAAGTCTAGCCAGCCTTACCTTGATCGTGAATGATTGCCAAGCTGATACATATGTGGGTTATACTGAGCCAGAATAGTAATCGTGTCGCACTGCTGTCCAATGATTAGTCGAGCCTGTTGCTCTGTAGCATTTCTCAAATTTATTCCGTTGAACTATGAAAAAAATGCAAAAGCCAGGATGTCAAGTTTTCTGACAGAAACTAGCAAAATCATTCTTTTAGTCTCCTGATTAATTTAATGTCTAAAAGTTGACTTATTTCCACTGGGGTAAATAGGAGAATGGAAATGCTGCTATACAATGATTCTTAGAGTTTACTCCTTGGAAGGAATCACTGTAATTTTAAAATATTTGGTAACTTGAGCATGAATTCAAAAATCTTTTCACTACTGAAAGACATATGTATGCTGAGCTGCATTATGATTTGATATCACTGATTAAATACAAGTTGGTTCAGATCACCGATCTGAAGAAATTCAGGATTTAAAGGTAAATTCAGATCCATGATCCATTTAGGCCCACTGTAGTATCATCCACACACTGTGCAACAGAAGATGCTTTAATATACACAAGCATGAACAGATCTAGCATTTACAAAATACCTCTGTACTTTACAAAATGCTCCTCCACATGTTTATTTAATACTGTAGGCAAAAACATGACTGTAGCTAATCTGAAGCCTACCCGAGTATTTTTTAAACCAGGTATCTCAGGTAAGGATATGCCACAGCAACAGCAGCATGAAACTCAGTACAAGCCAGCTGCTTGAATATTTACTCATTTTATCAGGCAGAGTATGGTGTTAGGACTATATTTCACTAGGTTTTAAGTACAGAAACTAGCTAGCTTAGGATCTAATATATTAATATAAAATTAAATTATATCTATGTAAGATGTAATGCAGATCTGTCATCAAAAGGCATTATTTTATGATAAAGCCTGACAAAAAGTCACAACAATCACGATTACTAGAATATTACAATAGAGAGTATCCTTTGCTACATCTCACAGCACACAAGCTTTCACAAGATAGTCTTTCGGGGAAGGCAGTTATGGCTGGAGTCATATGAATTGATTTATTAAGCCACAGGAATAGTAAGCAAACAATTACCTCTAGTAACTGATCACCATACTCAAGGCCAGCTTGATGGGCAATGCTCCCACCTGTTACTTTAGAGACAAATATTCCACCATTTTCTCCGCTCACAATGGAAATCCCTAGAGGCTCAGAACCCTTCTGCACTTTAACATGACGTGGCTCTTCCATGTAGGGCCTTTTAGAGGAGATAGTTAAAACTGATTTGGACAAAATTGCACTTGAACCATCACAATGTCAAAGTTACATGCAATACTTTATGTCTGTCTGAACTGTAATAATAAAATAGGTTTAAACAGTTACTTAAAAAAATTACTGCCAACTTTCTTAACTGCATTCAACATGCAACATACAGTGGCAGAAGTAAATGTAAACTGAGTACACAACTGCTCTAAAACATTATGGTAAATATGAATTATAAATAGTATGGTGGTGAAGTTGGTAGGAAAGAAGCTTCCAGATGCATATTATATAAAAGTAACTAAACCACTGTATATAATATGTCATTTACAAACCATATTCCAGAAAGGTATGTTACAAATATAAATGCTGGGAGTCTTTATTGCCAGTGAAAATAAACATCATAAATAATAAGGTGGTAAACCAAAGGACAACAATGCACAAATATCAGATTTCGTATTTGTATGGAGGGAAACATAAATTAGTAATGAAAATTAAGCAGTTGCAAACTCAAGCCATTAAGACAGCAATTTGCATGGTAGCATTACAATTACCATGCAAATTCTCCTCAGAGCAATTATCCAAACATGTAAAATAGCACAAAGTGCGCAATACTGCTTGAGAAGGACAACCTTATATCAGGCCAACCTCAAACTCCTTAGTGATGAGAACCTAGGCCTAGGAGCCACAGGGATTCTCAGAAAAGACCTATTACGGAACAGATATCTGAAAGATGTAGAAGATTTGAGAAGAAAAGAACACTTAGATAAAGACACACAGTAGTAACACACTAGTAAGCATAACAAGAGAATGGCTAATACAAAAGAAAAGCCCGATACATTCCCCTTTCCTCCCCCACATAGTTAGGATGTATCCACCTGTACAAACAGGGCTGGTCTCTTCATGGTTTGTATAAACAAAACAGTAGCCTCCTAAAAAGTGCTGGTTCATATTACTATGAACTCAGTAACGTCTACATAGCAAAAGGCATCACCTTGTTGATGATGTTGAGTTCATTCTGAATGAAGCAGTTTAGGTACCAGGTGTGGTGTATTTTTTATTTTAATAGCATTATACTACATTTGACATGCATTAATTTGAATGTTTTCTTTCCTAACGCTTCATTACATCATAAAGACATTCTCTAAATTGTGCCAACTGTTTAAACTATTTTAATTGTGCTGTTCAGAGACCAGATGAGTTAACTGGACTTCACTCACTGCTATTTATGTGAGCCAGGCTGAGGAAAGTTACTTTTGGAAAGAGCAGGATTTGGGGCTAAGGGCAGAGGACATCACTTCATAAATTATCTTATTGCCACAGTCTTTGAAGGTAACTATTTGGTAGCCTTCTGCAGCAGAGGCATAAGAGTTTGCCAGCTTATTGATGCATAAAAGATAAAAACTGTCTGCTGATATGAATGCAACTCTGGAACCCAGTAATCTTAAAACATCAACATCACTTTCAGAGGTAATGCCCTCAGAGCTTGTCTATTGATATAATGGAGTTAAGGTAGGTTTACTACTAGCAAACTTAATCTGAAGCCCACATTCTTTCTAGCATATCTTAACTAACCTGTGCTAACTCCCAGAAAACTGAAATTTATGAACAACTTTTTTTACTCATTATGAGCATGTAAACCATGATATTGTATGAAGTTTCTTAATACCACAAAATTTATCATGGCATGCTACCTCATTAAAAAATAAAATTACAACTTTCTGAACTTGATTTATTGTACCCTTCTGCTTTTCCATCTACTATGTGCATTTTTAAATTTGGCTTCTTTGTTCTCGATTGGAACAAGAAAGAATCAAGCTCATACAAATTGCACAGGATCGTATCTTAGAATTCTGGTAACTACAAAATGAAAGATAACTAGTAAATGCATGTAGTAGAGAATCTATAATAAAGTAAAACAGAATTATAACATTAAAAAGGTGTCTTACTTGATAAGCAGTGTTATTAAAATCAAGTGAAGCGCACTCTTCTATAACATTCATACTGCCTGCCAGAATCACTAAACACTGATTAGAAAAAAGTCTTAATTGATCAGATCTTTTAATTTTCATTTAAATTAAAATCAACAGAACAAACAGAAACACTGATAATTTTTTTTTCATCTGCATCATTATTATTGTTATCTGAAGAAAGGCCAAGCGAGTTACTTCTATTTTGTGGGGATCAGAAAGAATTATATGACCAAATAACCATTTAAAATGCTATCTAGGCATCTTCAAATGTTTTCTTAGGATAGACTTACATTAGCTACTTTCCTAAATTAAGAACTGTTTGTGTGTGTTAGTTTTTTGGTTTGCTTTAAAAAAATAATAAAAAAAACAAATAAAAAACCCCCCACAAACCCAAAACTCAGAATTATATTCTTTTTAGAAAGCTGATTCAGACCACAGTTTACACATATGCTCAGCAAGAGTGAAGCTGGAACCTGACTGTACTTCAATCACCTATTTAACATTAACAGAAATTGATATTCCCCAGAGATCAGAACACATACCTTGTGCTCAGAGATACAAAGTTACAGGGGTGTCAAAAACCTATCTTTTTCAGCTGAACATTATACATCATTAGTCATGTGAAAGAGAAAAGAAATTCTGACTTTGAATTTGCAAGTGACAATTAGAGGAACGTTTATATGAGAACACAAATTGAACATACTGAGTACAGAAGTCACACGAAGTTAAGAAAAAATGAAAGGTCACAAAAACCTCTTTGCTTTCCCTTCTGAAGAAACACATTGTCCTTTGTACACAATACACATTCTAGAGTTACTACAACGACTTAGTCACCTATTCTTTAAACAAGACCAAAGCTTCATATAGCGTTTTATTAATAACTTTTTATTACTACCAGAAAACTTAGAATACAGAATATCCTTATTACTTTATCATTCACATTTTTTTATGGTCAGTCCTTTTACATAAATCAAGCAATACAAAGGGGTCTTGAAGTCCCCATAAATGTAATCTATTCCAACACATCATAGGTCCTTTACACCGCCAGAATGGCATTCAGCTGCCTTAGTGTAAGTAAAAGCCTGATTCAGATTTGTGTTTTACTGTTCAATGCTTTGAATTCATGAAAACTTTTTCACATATTCAGTCTAGCCAGATCATGATAAAATGAAATCAGATGTCCAAGACTGATACCATAAGCAACATATTTTGAAAGCATTCATCATGAGATACAGAAACTTGTTAAAGCACAAAGCTCATGTTTTTAAGAAATCTATCATATCAGGTTCAAATTCTGCAAGTAGCTACACGTATACTTAATGTTATTTCTAGCAGCAGTCCAGGTGCAGCCAAAGGGATCAGTCACAGTAGTAAAACTGCATCTGTACATATCTTCTTGCACAGTTATGCCCTCAATTTTTCATGTTATGGAATTGAATCAAGGCACAGTGGTTAGAGTATATATTTTACAATGCTAAGGCACCTGATATTTAGCTATCAGATGTTACTAGGTCTGAATTTTATTTAGTTTTCTGGAGTACTGAACAAGCCTATTGTAAACAAGCACCTGAGGTAGTTCTGCTGAAGGGGTGTATGCCAATTTAGACTGCTCTTATTTGGTGTGGCCATTAATCTAACATGGAAGAAATAAAAACCTTATGAAATTCCTTAGTTTTCTAAACTCAAGAATCTACTCTTCAGTTTTGAAGAAAAAAATCCACACAAAGATCTCTTACATACTTTGTAAAGAAAATAAAAACATCGACTAACAGGACCTGAGATGCACCTCTGTGCCTACATATTTGTCATTTAAATTAAATGTTCACATTCCTTCAGCCCAATAAACAAACGTACAAAATTCCATCAAACACATCTGTATTGAAAACAAGTAACATGGAGACCTTACCTATCTTTTCTACGTTCTCCAACAGATACTGGGCTAATGGAAATTCTAGGTAATGTAGAAAGGGAGTTCTGAGACTGGCTGCTGGCAAAGGAAGATGTTTCCAAGTTAAGAGGTGACTGTGGAGGAGTTATCAAGCTGGGACTGCTACATTCAGAGTGTGACAACGAGCCTGTGGAAAATCAACAGTTGAGTTTTAGTATACTGCCTCTGTCATCATGTGGAGATCTACAGAGACGCAGTAGAAGACACCATACACATTTGAGACAAGAAAGAGGACCAACTGTTCACTAACACTCTATTAACGAGACCAGGTAACTAATTTCAGATGGTGCAAACTTACTGTCCTTAATGACTATATGCCAAATCTGTCCTCTGTAAGTGTGCATACAACTACTGCCATTCTCAACGAGAGGAGGTTATAGACAAGCTATACCATATGCATGGCTAAAAACACTTAGCAATGCAAAGTTAAAGAAAAAATAATAAAAACCAGGAAAGGAAAAGAAAAACTAAATATATAGGTTTATTTTCAAATAAAATATTTATGTACAGCCCTTTCCTTTGGGTAGAAGATACATTATGAAACACCTGAAAACACCAAAAAAACCCAGCATGAATCATACACAGAGACAGGAAAGCTCTGCAATTTCAAACAAGCTTGACATGACTTTGTTTGTTTCTTTTCCCTAGTTGTACTCTCCCTGAGTAATTCACTGGACAAGTGCCCTGACAGAAATATTCCGTTTTCTTCCTCTGAAAAAGCTACAGAAAATAGATCTCAAATTACTAATTACAAATGAAAGCCTTTTGTAAGAACTGTATTTGCCCCATTAGGAAAACTGCTGCATACAATCCATTAAGGCTACAGAACATTTGGCCAGTGATGGCAGCAAACAGTTGCTGTTTACTGTCATGAAACTCCAAATTCTACAGCTCTCCAGCACTCCAAATGTTATTTGT
Source organism: Strix uralensis (assembly GCF_047716275.1). NCBI lineage: Eukaryota > Metazoa > Chordata > Aves > Strigiformes > Strigidae > Strix > Strix uralensis. The sequence continues at coordinate 16,389,299 of NC_133978.1, read as the reverse complement.
ATCATGTCTTTGAATATCCTCCACCAACCAATTTTAGAGTGAAATACTAAAATATTTACACTGCACTTCAAAATATAATTTAAAATTAGTAATACAATAATATGCAAAATAATATACTTAAAGAATCAAAAAATAATGCAGGTCATCTCACTTAAAACTTTTAAGGCATCATTCTAGAAAACTACAACTGTAAAACGTACAGCAATGCTTATTCCTACTTTTTTTGTGCATTTCTTTCTTCGCATGCCACGTCCTTGAGTCAACTAACAGAAAAATCAACTGCTATTAGAAAGTTTCTTTTTTTTTTTTTACCTTTCTGTAGCAAAATGCAGATTTTGTAACTTTAATAAAACTGTCATATTTAGCTTTTAGTGCAACCTGATTTAACAACTGCAAAGGCTTCAGATTGGTAATACTGAAAATAGTACGACCAAGATTACTTATGAAATAGTTCACCTCTGTCAGAGCCCATCATGGACCTTGGATATCTTGGTGTTAAAGGGATCTTAATTCGTTCTGTTCTGTATTGCAAGTTACTTGAAGAACCTATTTTTACAACAAGAAAACATTATGACAAAAGTTAAAGCAACTACATTGAACAAAAAAGTACGCTGAGATTCTACTTCTTCAATGAGTATTCAAATGGCCTCTGGTCATTGGTCATTGCTACAAAGCATGCATTTGCTTTGATATTACTAGGATAGGCATAAACAATCTTACAAGTCAATCAAGTAAACACAAAAGTTTAATTTATCTTCCAACAATACAATTTACATTAGGCCATTAGTCATCCTTGATCTTTAGGTCTGGAGGTTCTCTCCTTTTCTTCTCTACACCTCACTGAACCTCAGAAATACTTTGGCTGGGCCTCCCATCTCAATAAGGGTACTTTCAAACAGTAACAGGCACGGAAAGAAGAATCACTCACACACACACACACAGAGCATTTTAAAGAGACTGTAAAGAATGAATTAAACACAGCTACTTCCAGAAAACACCTTTAGTCATAAAACCACAAAAAATGAAGCACAGAACACAGGGAGCCTTGAGGCTTCACTAGCTATGACAATCCCATAATGCATGTACTTAAGGAATTTTCCATTTGTTCTTTGTCTCCAACATAAAGGAGTCCCACAGGAAATAAATCAGAAAAGCTAGTTACCAAGTCTTGCACTGGATGGTAATGAATTTGAGCCATGAGATGCTCTTGAACGTGTATTTTCAGAGTAGTCATTGGAGTGTTTATGACTTAGGTCCAAACTCAGGCGACCTTGATGCTGGGAACTACATCCAAAAAAAAGGAGAATAGGGCAACATTTAGAACTGGGCAAAGCACCTCAGCAAATAGCAAACTGGCCAACAAAAAAGTTTTGGTTATCCATGAGTTACTGAATAAAATTAATGTTCCTCTCCTTCCCACTTCCAAATTGTCCCATCATTTTCTGAATTAAGAGAAGTCAAAAGGAAAAATATCCTAGAGTGCTACAAAAAAAGGGGAAGGCTTTACTTGTTTTGGCAAAAACAAGAAGAAAATTAGAAACATTAGAAACATTAGAAATTAATTCATTAAAAAAATAAATTTCTTTGTCAATATCAGCCAGTGGAGTAGAGGGAAACCTAATCCATCAGTTAAGAAAAGACATGAAAGCAAGAGGCACATAACTTCTACACAATAATGGTTTTGAGAACCCTGGATCAAAATAACACACAACAGTAGCTTGTTTCACTCTGCACTGTATAGGACAACTACTAGAAGCAATTTCATCATAATGAAAACAAAAACATAAGGAGATATAAATTTCAAAACACCTGGGATGCAGATGCTGATGGCATATTTGGCTGGCAACTGATGGGCAATTGCTGGTGTGAACTCTATGGCTCCAGGCAGTATAGACTGGATTTCTCATGATAGCAGTTACTGCAGGGCACGGTGCTAAGCTTCTTGGTACTGTCCCTGCTTAAGATTATAAAAACATATTCTTACCAGCATTAGCATAGAAACTACAGATTTAAAATATATTTAAATAATTATATAATTATGTATTATGACATTTGCATGTATGAGTATGTATCTATAAATAAAAATTATTAGCATCAGACAAATACATTAAGCATCATGTGACACCTTTTAAGTAGTACATGCATATTTTAAATCTGGTTTATAATAAAGTGGATCATATCACCAAAAATGTAGTCATTCACAGTGTACCATTTTAATATGTACGGATAACAACACGATTTTCTCTGTTTTCAAGTATTAAACTTTTTTATAAAGCAACAAAAATTCTGCATTTCTCTCTGAATAGTCATCTGGCAGGAATGCAAGTTTTTATTTGGTACTTGAACTGACTGCAGCTGATTCTTGTTCCTCTTCTGTTGTCTCAAAGACTTCCACTTCTAGTGTGTCCTATGACCTTAAATTACAGTATTTCAATTTTTATTTATGAAACTTATTACTCAAGCTGTTCTTTTAAGTTCACTCCTCCTTCAGTACTCAACCAAAGCCTATCTTACCAATTTCCTCTTAAATGAGTTGGCAGCACAGATTACAGTAGCAAAAACTTGTTCCCATTTCAAGACATATAATCGTATTTTCTAACGTAGGGTTGAAGTGGCTGGGTTACTATGCAAAGGTATCATAAGATAAAACTTTTAATGAGAAATAATACCTTCTAATACTTTTTCTACTATTATTAAAAGAGAAAGAAAGAGAAAGAAAAGAGTAAAAGAAATCAAACAAGAGCAAAAGCTTCTTTGATCTGAGATACTCTTGAGCACGTCTACATTCTGAAAATTGATTGGGACAACCGGGTTTGAAGCTATCCATTGTTCCAGATACACAAGTCATTACCTCCTTCACGGTCTCCAGTAAAAATAAAGTCTTTCATTGCTTCTAGAATGTGCAGGATTTTGGGGCTTTCCAAAGACTTGGGGGTAAAGTCATAAAAAAATCAATATTGTCTTGATTTGAAAATCAAGTTTCATATGCAACTGCTGAAAGTATCTACACTAAAGACCAAACAACAAGTTTACCAAATGCTTCTTGACTAGTTCAAAGCAACTAGGCATACGATACCCTAATTAGCTCCTGAAGCACTCCATTTAGTCAGTGCCCATATAAAACTTCCTAACATGAATTTCAATACCAACAACTGTTTGATCAACTGGGACAATATGCTAGCTGTTTTCTGTTCTACCTGATTATATTGTTTTCTGTGTGAGCTGCTTCTGAGTTCCCTCCTTGGCAGCTTAGTATCTCAAACACATTGGAATTTAATCTTTAATTCAGATTAAGATCACAACCAGTTTGGGCACTCAACTTGAGATACTCCAAGTATTTGATCTTCAATAGGTAGAACTTAATATGTTGCACTTTCTGAACATCCAATCTTTTTCCTTGGAAGTATTTCAGAAGTTAAGCAGCTAAAGCTTGGGACACCTCCATTTACTGTTTGCTTTCAAAAATACTGGAAATCTTATTTGTCTCCCTAACAGATAGGCTACACCTTGTTCACCATTAATGTATTCTAAACTCCTCTGCACAGAAACTGATGAAACACAAATTCTTCAAACAGGAGTTGCTCAGTTTTCTTAACAGTTCTTAAACAGGTTTCACTTCTTTACAGTCCAAAGCTGAGCAGACCATGTTCAGATTACAACAGACCATGGAAATATGTTTTGTGAGTCATGTTTGTTCTGTGCTTCTCATGACTAATCCCCAATATTGTCCAACATGGACAAATTCCTTGAGGTATTCCTAGAAAGTAACTACAAGTTCTGCCACTCACCTGCTGACATGCTGCCAGCATATAAGGCGGCAGTCACAAAGCCATCACTGTGCCTAGCAGACCGTTTTGGTGAATATGGTGCCCATTCCTGTAGCTCTGGAGACAGATGCTCCTCGCTAGCTGGAGCAAACTTCTGCACCTACAAAAACACAGAAGTTTGATTATAGGAAGCTGAAGATTCAGAAGGAAAAAAAATGGAATAGCTAAGATTTGTAGGCAGTAAGGATCTTCAAACTTTCTAGTATCTGTTCAAGAATGTGCTCAACATCACAGTGCTTGTTACACCTTTATGTTTCACCGATTCACTTCTACCGCTTCCTCCTCCATCCTGCTCCGCTATTACTTTTTATTATTATGTAATCTTTTTAGGCCAATGTTTGCAACTTAACTGATATACTTTCCTTCACAATAAAACACCCACCATTTAGTTAACATTTCTCCTTCAAAATACTGCTTTCACAGGACATTTCAACTTTCATTTCAGTCACTATCACAAGTGTTTCCTAAAGAAGACCTGGCTAACAAGACATAAAGTGTTTTTCTCTAAGACTGTATTTTCAGATACATGTGGAACAACCTTTCCAACAGAGCAATTCAGGTTTTGGAACCATCACAACTCCTATTCTGTACATAATGAGTAGACACTGGTGAATTAAGAAACATAAGAAGAGCTCAGATACTAACAGTGATGCTAGAGAACTGCAAGTTCAGGGCTTAGCAAGCAGAGTTTACACATTCAAAATGTACAACACAAACCATGAGACTGAAGTACGTAATAAGTGAAAAATAATTACTGAAAAGGTACTTACACTTTTTATGATAGCAGTATTTTAATTAAATTAAGAGTTACTGAGAGCACAAAGACTCTAAAATGCAGAGGTAGCTTCTTAGAACCAATATTTGATCACTACCATGGGTGCAATTGTACCACCTACTACTCACAGATTGAAGTTCTCTTGAATTTATCAACTCAAAGTACACAAACTTAACTGTATATACACAACTAAGGAAACTGATAGCACCCAATATGGCTACAAATTCAACTACACTTCATGTTCTATATACATATTTTTGATATTATAAACCTTACTTCAGGAATTAATACATGCAGACTGGACACTACTGTCACACAACCTGATATAGTTGAAATGCACAAAGATGATTCCACCAGAGAGAAATTTTGAGGCACAATATCACTTCTGCTCTTCAGTCAATAACTTTAGAGTTACAGAGCTCTGCCTATTTTCTGGAAGGATGGGGGAGAAATTAATTGGGGGGGGGGGGGGGGGGGGGAAGATTCACAGAACCTAGTCCTAATTTAACCCTCAAATGTAAATTAACTAATACATCAAGTAACCTTAAAAAACAAAAATTATGATTTTATAATTCTATTATACAATTTTCTTCTTTACCTCAAACCACAACCTACATATCTGCATTATCACTTGGGCAGCATGTAGAACCAACCGTAATGTGTCCTTGCCTATCCTTTCTGTTCTCTTAAATAGTAAGTGACATAAAGACCCCCTCTGTTCCAGCTAACGAACTTCTTACATGTAAGTCCCTACCTACATGTGTCCTTGTTACAGTTGGAAACTCTTCACTCACCGTATAAATATTACCACAATTATAACCAGGACAGTATATATGCTCATGACAATGCACTATAATGAAGCATGGGACTATCAGTACTAATGGATCAACTTGGTATTCCATGTAAAGCAAACATCCCATATTCAAGTGCGTTCAATAGCTTGACATTGTTTTTTTTATTATACACATGCCAAAAGATGACATTAGAATATGCCTTTCTTTGCTTCTTGTGGTGCAGTTCTTGGTGAAAAACTGTGACCTTTCTCTTAGCCATACTGGTCTTCAGATCTGTGCAGAATAAATCTGCTGATTTCAGCTACAAAACTAAAACCTTATGCTTTTCTGTCATTTTCTGTGTGGGTTTTGGTTAGGATAGAGTTAATTTTCTTCATAGTACCTAGTATGGGGCAATGTTTTGGATTTGTACAGGAAACAGTGTCAATAACACAGGACGATTTCATTACTGCTGAGCAGAGCTTACACAGCTCAATGCCTTTTCTGCCTCTCACCCCAGCCCACCAGCGAGGAGACTGGGGGTGCACAAGAAGCTGGGAGGGGACACAGCCAGGACAGCTGACCCCAACTGAGCACAGGGATATCCTGGACCAGATGGCGTCATGCTCAGCAGATAAAGCTGGGGGGAAGTTTGGCTGGGGGTGCTGCTCAGGGACTGACTGGGCATCAGTCGGTTGGTGGTGAACAGTTGTTTTCATTTTCATCACCTGTCTTTCTTGGGTTTTATTTCTCTCTGTTATTTTGCTTGTCATTACAATTTATTATTTTCATTATTAAACTGTTTTTAACTCAACCCACGAGTTTTCTCACTTCCACCATTCCAATTCTCTTCCCCCACCCCGCTGTGGGGAGTGAGCAAGAGCTTGTGTAGTGCTTAGTTAGTGGCTGGGGTTAAACCACAACAATAATACAGAATTTACTGGACACTTCTATAAAAAGAAGCTTAAAGCTCTCCGTAACTATTTTTCCCAAATAATTTTAGGGAAAGCGGAAGGAATACAATGGAAGCAGCCAAAAAAAGACAAACAAAATTGCCAGTTGTTCTCTTATACCAGTATTTTTGAAGAATATGGCTCTAAACCTTGTACTCCTTCTAATTCAGCTCTACTGTCTGTATTGCTTCTAAACTCCATAAAGATGGTGGGATTATCTAGGTATAAACAAGTATGGACAAAGAATATGATATTCTAAGTCATTATGATATGATTATATACAGGCAAAAATAACACTTTTTGAAACTTCAGATTTTAATTGGGGAAAAAAAAATAATTGCATCTGCGACCTGACCAAGTCTGAGGCAGTGGACCTGAAACCACATTACTGATTATGTCACTTTATATAATGCAGTCATCTAAATAGGTTCTTCTTCCTAGACAGCATAAAATTTTTCTTCCACCTACTCTGGTAAGACATTACCCACAATCTCCAAAGCAGGATTGTTTATTCTAACAAATTATACTCTCATTTTGAATGGTATTATTAAACCGTATTCTCATAAACGGTCCATCTTTACAGCATAATGTGTCTAACACCCTACGAATTTGAAATTATATTTACAAAATTATTTAGACACATAGAAAGACTTACAAAAAAACAACACTGCGAATGGTATACATTTTTCCATTAATTTGTAGTGAGCTGGGCAATCAATCTGACTTCTGTAAAACTTAGAAGGCCTTATTTTCAGCTTTTCTAAAGCTGCCCCTCTGCTTTTTTATTTAATTTTTTTTTCAGGTTGTCAAAAGCAGACAAGAAAGAGCCCAGATCTTCCAACAAGCAGCATTAAAACCCAAGATGTGGCTGCTAAGCAGAACTCTATCATTCTGTTTGTCAGCCCCCACTGTCTGCTAAATACCGCAACTCCATTAACTAGTTTTCTATTCTGAGATACTGCAAAGTTCCAGCTGAGTCTGGGGTAGCTTCTCAGGGGACCTGGATTTTGAAAACGGGCTATGCTTCTCCTGTTATGATATGTAACTGGGCACCCAAAACCACTTTTAAAATACACCAAGTTTTCTAGTTTTGTGCTTCAATATACCAAGCTTCTACCTGAAGCGCAGGATTAGGAATGGGCATAGGAGTCATTTTATGCCTCAGAGCAGGAGCTGATTTTGGCCTCGGTCTTTTAATCTCTGGCTCTTCAACTCTTTGAAAGCCAATGTCCTCTTCACAGGATTTCCTTGAAGAGAGATGAGTGCAGTCAATTCCCTCCTCCCGATAATAATGCCCAGCATTCCTGCTGCGCCCCTTGAGAGTAGCAGAGTCCTGCTTAAGTGCCAAGGAAACTGGAGCTTGTGCAGTGGCTGGGCTGGTGGGTGGTGATCCAGTTGTTACGGTAGACTCTGATGCAGAGCTTGCCTGCTGTTTATGTTTAAATTTGATAGAGTCACTTCTCTTAGGAGGAGTTGGAGGAGTTGAAGCCACTTCAGCTTTTGATGGTTGAGGTGAATGGCCTGTCACCTGATTAGGGGAAAGGTACTCCAGTTTGGGAGGAGTTGGTGGTCTTTTGAAAGTATCAGGGTCAAAGATAGATTTCCTTTGTTTTGGCTTTTTGTACACAGAGAACTTTTCTGTTTCTGTTGCTGAGATATTAACCATAACTTTTGGCCAGGTACCACCACTATGCTTAGTTCCATGTCCTTTATCAAATGTGGTCTCAACCATCATACAGTCAGCTCCTGTAGGCTCATAAGGCAGCCTCCTGTTGTCCAAGTCAACAGCTCCATAGCCTTGGTCCCCATATGTCTCTGGGCTGAAAGAGCTGAGACTGTGTTCTGAATTACTGTGGCAACTGTGCACTGTGTTCCTATGAGAGTCTACTCGTAACGTGCTATTAGGAAAAGGTTTGTGATCGCAAAATGAACCGCTGCCCTGATCACTCTGGTCCTTCTTGCCATCCATGATGTCTGGATTGAAAATGTCAGTCTGGGTTGAGCTGTTGAGTTTCAGATTTCTTTTATTTTGGGCTTGTATCTCTGATGCATGAACCCTACAGTTTGATATTTTTTCTGAATCCTTCAGATTTTCAAATATATTTTGACCACTCCAAGATGAACTCTGAGGAAAAACCTAAAACAAAAACCACACATGATCACCTTATTATTATGGCTGATTTCTGTTTAGTATGAGGCATATTCTAGCCTCCTTGATTTACCTGTCCCTGAATATACACCAAGACATGTATGGATACAGTTGGGAAAGGTTTAATAAAATCTTACAGATTCAAAGCACGGAACATCAGATAAAACAAAGCTAGAAGTTTTTTGAAATTTTCAGAACAATTCCAGAACAGCAACTCCATATAGTGGCAGAAGCACTGAACTGACTGAGAAGTGACCTGCATTCTACTTCTACCTCTGTTAAATGATGCTAGTAAGTCATCTTTCACTGTCCATTTCCCCTCAAACATTTCATCTTTTTACTTTCTTAAAACCTCAAGCTCTCTGAAGCTGGAATTATCACTCACAAAGCCCATGTGACAGTCCCAGCATAATGGGATTCTAAACTCAATACGCAAAACAGAATAATATTTTTATAGCAATGAGCCTGAAAAAGAAAGCCTTGTACTACCTCAGGATAGCCAGAGTCCAGTTTTCTGACAACTCCTTCCTGACTAAAAGCAAACCTTTCTGTCATCAAAAGGCAGTTTATTGTTCATGTACAAAACTGCTGCAGCTCTGAAGTGGAAACCAAGAAGAAAGAAAGAATTGTGCTAGGAGTCATTTCATGAGACTAGCAAACAAATGGGAAAGTAGTAAGAACAATAAATAAGTTTTATTTCCTACCAGATGCCACCATAGTCTTACATTGGAAATAACTGTAGAGTGAGCGAACCACCAGTGAAATGCATCCAGATGGTCTTATTTTTAGCATAGATTGTCCCATGAAGATATATTCATTTTTTCATATATTCTTCCCTGAACAACTAAAATAATTCTGTATAAGTTCAAGAAAATTCTGCAAATTTAGCTTCTCCTACTCACCTTCATCAGTGACAGGGTAAGGGAATCTCTACAGTTACGTAGCAAAGCTTCACATTCAGTAAGCGACTTATTATCTAGTGCAATGCCATTGATCTACACAGAAAAAAACACAACAGACATCTCTAAATCAAAGGTAGCAGGTGTGGAGCATCTTAAGGTAGCATCTCTGAGACAGGGAAAACACTAGTTTTATATGTATACGTGACTGAAGCCTGTTTGACCTTGTCTGTTTTTTTCCATTCCCCACTAAAAAAACAAGCCTCCTTCCTACAATTTTGCTATTCCTCCTAGAGATACAGTGTAACAACACTTGTTTCACTACATTAGCCTCTATGCATTTGTACGTCAACAGTAACCACCTTCTGTTACACAGGAGTTCAATAAATCAGACAGGTCGTTTAAGGCTGCAAACACCCACAGGGAAAAATTCCATCCCCCCCAGAAGGATGACATTTGTGATACTGTAATTTAAGAGACAAGAAACCTTTCATCCAACCAAGAGATGTCTTTTGGAACTGACCTTTCACATTCAGTATAAAAAAAAAAAAAAAACACAAGTATCATTACATATAAGCCAAATGTGAAGAGTAAGTCAGTGTCTCTGTCAAAAATTCTCATCAGATCTAAGCATAGCAAACAACCTGCACATTATATTAATCACTCAGCCTACAAGCACATTAATTTATAATAAATATTTAGTGAATATACAAAAAGGGCATAATACAGTGAAAGGAAAACAATGGAAAGTTTGGGATCATAAAGAGTAGCATCAATGGTAACACAAATAAATAAAAAAAGGAGAATGCATTCTTAAGACTTACAGCAATTATTCTGTCTCCCACAGTAAGGGAACCCTCTTTGGCAGCTGGGCTTCCAGGCACAACAGCAGCAACAAATACTCCATTTTCTAGACTGACTCCACTATCTGAAATTCACACACACATAAAAAAAATGAATTTACTCCTGCAAGTCAAATACCTTGCGCAAACAGCATCTCTGACCTGCAGGCATGAGAAATCAATGTAACTACCAAACTGAACTCAAATTTCTGAAAACCCTTTTAAAGAAATAAGAACACGGGGGCGGGGGTAAAATAGATATTTTAGATATCCCAAAATTTAATATAATCATACAAAGCTGGGGTGACTGATGAGTTTAACAGTATTGTTTATAGACTCCCAGTAACACTCCAGACAGGCAGCTAACTAGAATTAAGTATTAAAAGAAAACAAGCAACCTAAAACCCACCCAAGAACAAAACAAAGAAAACCTGTATTTACAGAATAAAGTTATCAGCAGTATTAGCAGTTCTTAGTTTGTTAAAAACAATTAATGAAAATCCCTAAGTAACAGTTTAAGTCGGATTCAAGCAGAGGCCCAGAACATGTACTTTCATATCAAGCCATTTTTGGCTGAACAAACATGTACCATTCATATAATCCTTTATAGCCATTACCTTTATGTCCAGAAACATTGATGTGAAGAGGTGTTATCACTCGCCCACCTAAGGACTTTCTTCTTCGAACCACCATATTAATAACACCTCCTCCATTTACAACAGCTTTTATAACTTGCTTTTTATCCTTATTAGTCAGATCCACATCATTTATCTTCAGCAACCAATCATTCACTCTGATAAACAGAAATTAGCAGGTCAGTGATATAAACATACTTCACCGGACACAGCACATGAGTGACATACAGGAAAAGGGATGCAAAAGAGCTGATCTCATATGCTAATCTTGAGTTCTCCATTCCTGAAAAATCATTTAATAGCAGCTAAAAGAAAACCAGGACTTCCAGTCTGCACTTCACTAGCAAAAGTATATCCTCAAGTCACTAATAACTACTCCTTATTTAAAAGCAACTCTTTGGACAGAGGAGAGTTATTAAAAACCTCCTATCAACACTAAGAACAGGAGCTGGTTTCAAATTATCCCTTGCTCTACTCTCCTTTCCCCTTGCTCTCCGCCGATAGCTCACCATGTCTTTCCCAAAATTTAAAGAAATAGATCAAAGTTTGGGGAGATAATAAACAGACTAGGTGATACACAGAGAAACAAAAGAACATTTTAAATCCTGTGAGTTTTAAGAGATGAGTCAAACAGTGTTTAATGGGAAAAACTGAAGACAATTTACAATATGCTCATATTTAGTTTATTATGATCAGCAAAAGACAAGTATCTTCCAAAGTCAAACCCTACCTTAATCGACCATCAGCGATACTTCCTTTGTCGACTTTGGTAACAAAGATCCCACAATCTCCAGGGAGGTATGGTTCATTCACACCTTCTGCCACATCAAAACCAAGTGCTTTCAAGTCCATATCGTCCTAATAAATATTAACAAGTGACTTAACTGCACTCGCAACCATTGTGCTGCTATCTTAGCAAGAAGCATTACTGCACATTTGTACTACACACTTACATTTACAGGGTACCTGTTCTAGGCAAGTTTTTATATTTTGTACTTCAATATATAACCTCCCAATTCCATTAGTTATTAGGCATCCTCTGGCATTAGAGCAATCCTTCTCTCTCAGATTAAGGCTGAAATAATGCAGAAGTGGAACTTCACCAAAGAGGAATATGAAAGCAGAAGACCATGTGATAAAGCACATTCAGACACATATAACCTGTTTTAGGGTATGATGCTGGATGTGTAATGAAAGAACAAGAACATGCTCCCCAACAATAGGCGTTACTTGGGGAAAAAACAATTGTAAAGGTAAGGAAACAGCATTGTGTCTTAGTGATGAGTTCAAAGACGTCTGCTTTGATATGGCTAGAGACCAGAAGTAAAAAGGAAAGAAAGCTGTAACACTATGGGGCACTATTTCTAAATACAGATTAGAAGTGATATTCTGCCAATCCTGGCCCAAAACAGATCATCCTCAATGTGAAAAGTGATAAACACCTTTAACAAATCAGTCATTGAAGCAAACATGGAAATTTTAATTTAGTGTTTGCTTTGGTAAATGGCAAGGTCACTGTAAATAAAAAATCTGGTTCAAGAAAATAAACTGGGACCAACTGATCACAAACTGATTTATTATTGCTATTGTTAGAGTTAAATAGTATATTTATAAAAATTAGAGAACTCTACTTGAAATCAACTGGACCAATCACCTCAGCATACTGAAGGGATACTTGAAATTTAACATCTAACATCCAATAATTAAATAAAGGTTAAATCAGACATGTAAGGCATAGTTCTAGACGTGGTTCAACGACCGTTAAAATCAGAAGACCATAAAGTCTTCAGGGAGTGCAAAAGATACCTGATAAAAGCTAAAGATAAAACATGCAAAAATATTAATATCTACCAGAAATTAAATTGAGCTAAACCTGCCAAAAACATACTACAACGCTTATGATTTTTCCAAATGTTCTGTGTAAGAAAAAAATTCAAAGGGAAGCGCATGGGGCTGCCATAAGATAAAGACTGAGTAGAGATCACAGTATCACTGCACAGCCTCAGAGCTGAAAAATGAGGATTATTTCTCTCAGGTTTGAGCTGAGTGATTATGTAGAACATGAGCTTAGGCAGGCAGGTAAAGTTGAAGCAAAAATAAAAGGTTTTAAATGTATTCAAATCTATAATCTCCATCCTGGAATTCAAATGCTGGTAGGTCAGCAAGGATTTTCCCATACACCTAATCAAGGCTGGCACAATATTATTGCTATAATTTGATAGCAACAAGTGTAATCCCTATGTTTAGGAAAAGGAAATGTATATTCAAATGACAAAGTCTATGCATTTGATCTCAGTAATGCAAACATTTAGAACAATCTTTGAAGTAAATATTACCTAAGTAACTGCACATGACTGGAATATTCATCAGGCTGCAATGTTCACTGCAGGTACAGCATATGCTAGACTTGCTAACTAATTTTACAGACAATGGAAAAGCAAAAATACTAGTTATCAGTTAAAATGGAGAAGATGGCAATGCACAACATCTGATGATGAAGATGCTGATCAAAAGAGACAAAAGAGCAGAAATAATTTACAGATAGTGGTCCTGATGGATCAGCATTGGTACTCACTTCATATAGTCTTTTCAATCTATGTATTTCAACATATAATAATAGTAAATAATATTTTTAGTGTCAAAAAACTAGTGATTAGTGAAAAAATAGCGTAATTTTGTTGGGATGCACTGTCAGAACACAGACAGATTGGAAGAGCACAATAAAAGATGACCCCAAATATTGCAGCAAAATAAAAGGGATTTAATTTGACAGCATTAAATGACAAGCTTTGTCATTCAGGAAAGAAAGAAATTCTGGTATATGCAGAAGCTGTTATAAATGAAACACAATCTGGAGGACCACCTGCGTGTTCTAAGGGGTCAAAAAAATTACTATTAGCAAACAATGATGTGCCAGCCAAAAATTTCAAACAGAACAGCATACAAGACTTGCATACAAAGCAATGAAATAAAATTCTAGACTACAAATGAAGAAAAATAAAATTAAATGGAGAAAAGTACTACTAGGATAATGAAAGGATGCAGAGGTTATCTGGAAAGCCAAACATAAGAACTTTATTTAATATGCCAAAATGGAAAAGGGATTTAACTTCCTCTACAGACAAGCAAAAGAGATTAGCATCTCCTTTCATCCCAGACTTCTAAGCTGAAGGGCAATGTTGCCCTAAAATATATGTTCATCATGAATAAATACTTCTAATACTTCAAAATTTCTAACCAAACCTGAGCAAAAGTAGGAGAAATAACTTCATGTAAAAGCTTAACTATTTTATGCATGTATTATAAAGTCATGTTGCCTATAAGAGCAGAGGACTGGTCTCTCCAATGTCAGTGTTTCCATCACATCTTAAGTTTTAGCTGCCTTAGCACTGCCATTTCTACAATGAATCACTAACTTTAAGAACACTAAATGCTTAACGTAAAACATTTTTTTACAGTACATGGACCTGGATACCCTGCAAGATCAGATGGAGGAACTATTTTTTTTTATATAATTCATATAAAGAAAAGTACAAAGCTTGTGCATAACTGCTTGGTTTTGCCAACTACTTCCATGTAGACATTACCATGCTGCGTATTTGTGTGGTTCCTTGCACAACAACAAAGTACTAAAGAAAATACAGATAAGAGTTATTTTTAATCATATCGAGTATCAAGATGTTACAGTTGACTTCAAAGCTATCCACTATATAAGATAATCCAGTTCGTGTTTTTGACTTACTCTGTCTTTTTCAAATTCTACCACTTCTGTTTCCCATTCCAAAGAATCTGTGTCTATGGCTGAGTCATGGGAACTATGGGCCATCAACTGGCGGAATCTGGCCTCCTTTTCTAACTGATTCTCCATCTTCTCCCTAGGCAAAGAAAATAATTATTTATAGACACAGCCAACCCTTTTAAATAAACTGATACATAATGTTTTTGTCATGAGATCCTTTATATTTTGTTCTCTAAATCAAAAATCCAAGCTGTGCCAAAAGTTTGCCCCATGCTTCCATCTTTCCAATATTCTTGGGCTGCTATCAAATTGACTTCCCGTTTCTATATATTGTCCTAACACACATTTTTTGCATTACTTTTACATGATCAAAGTGCACAACTATGTTTCTAACATGTTCCGAAATGCATTTAATTTACCCACAGATGAGCTGCATCAGTATGCTCAGGACAAGTGGGGCATGATAAATATTGACAGCAAAACCTCTTCCACAACGTACTGAGAAGATGTATGATGCACATCTTCCTTGCATTCATAAACCAGTGAAAATACAGTTGGGAGGAACTATAAACTGCAGTTAATCCAACTTCAGTGAAAGAATCCCATATTGCTTAAGTGTATCTCCACAGTACAAAGCTTAAAATATGTCTTAATATGATAAAAAGGTTAAGATAGTAAGACTTAAGATCCTGTCCATCCAATAATTTCCACAATAACTAAAAATACAGGCAGTGCCCATAGCTATAAAAATATATGGTTCACTTGCAAACACAGCTAACAAACCAAAGTTTTTGGCACAAACTTTCATGCAGTTTGATCATTTCTCTAACATACTTTAGTTCCTTCAGTTCACGAACAGCATCATTTTTCTGCTTTCTCATGTCATCCAGATTCCGAAGAGCTTCAGCCAAGTCACTCACAGCCCGGTCTCTCTCCCTCCTTAAGTTGTCACACAAAGTCCTTCAAAAGCAAAGAAGTTTCAATTCAGTTACCTAAAACCCTATCAAAGTAACAAACTAGTTTTACCTCATTGCGTAATTAATGCAAAATTTTAAAAAGCAGTTTCAAAAGATCTCGCTCTTAAAAAAAAAAAGTATAAGGAAGAAAAAAAATACATATGTTAGGTCTTAAGGAAAAGCTTGTCAAGTTAATGGGACCTTTCTTCATCCCTTCCAAAACTTTACTTCTACTTATCTTCTTTAATCTACCAGAAAAAAAAAAATGATTAAAGCATTTTCCCTTAGTTTCTTACATATGGTTAGTAGCAAATATGTTGGGTACTGTTTGCGAAATGTCCCCACAGGTAAAGAGTTATTTGCAGGACTACAGCTGCAGCAGGATTAGGTATATCATGCCTAAAATAATGCATAATTTGTTGTTCCTACATAGCAGTGCTGTTAGGCTCTATGGTATTTACTAGAGACATATTATGGGCATGAAAGCACAGACAAAGCAAAATATCTTGTAAGGCGCCCTCAAGTTTAAAACAGAAATATTAAAAAAAAAAAGCTGCACTATGACAGCTAATGCAGAAGTTGAAGAAAGTATGAGCAAAATCCAGCAAGCCCTAGAATTGCATCAACTGCACACAAGGTGTTACAAAGATCACTTGTGTACCATCTAGGATTTGTTTACCGTATACTTTCTCTTTCTGCAACAATCTTATCCCGCTCTTGAAAGGCCCAATCTCTCCTACACTTGGCTACTTCTGCTTCCTGGACAGCTTCTTTTAGTTCTTGTGACATTGCCTCATATTGTTTCCGAAGCATTTCAATTTCTTTGTTTGCTCTTTCTATGTCTAGGGTAGCAGAATCTTGTATCTACGAATTAAGAAACATAGGTAAGTATTTCAAGCACAGTTTTTAGCTAAGTATGCACAAACAGCTTTTCCTATATGTGTGTTGCCCAATATATTCAATTCTCATGTTTTCATGAAAAATGTTTATTTATCTTAAGGGCAACTTTAGGGGAAAAACAAAAGATAAAACCTTCTGTAATGTATTTCACCCAGTGGCACATGAGTTTGTGTGAATACAATCTACGTGAATAAGAATCCTCACTTCAAAATAACATCAGTGAACATTTTGTATTCCAGGGATGACATTTCATGCTTCTATCTTGTTCTGCTTAGCAGACAAAAAATATTCAAGGATATTTAGAAATCAGATGCTCTATTACACACGGTTACACTACAGATTTCCTACATTAATGTATGTCATTTACCCTGGGACAACTAGATGTACACATTCACAACAAAGACTTGTGACTCACTGAGGTGCCTTAACTCCAAAGCAGAGCAAAACAGTTTTGTTTGACTGTTTAGCATTTTAGATAAGAATTACTTTCTTCTTAAATTAACTTGTTCCTCTAACATTCTCTATGTTGAACAAGAGAGATGGTGCAAATAGCAAGACAAATATGCAGAGAATACTCCAAGCTTGCAGCACAACAAATACAAGCCAACTACAACAGTACAACCCACCACAAGCACTGAAGGCCACAGGCTTACAAACAACTGTGTGGCTAATTTCAAGAATAAAAATAAATCTAATGAATCTGACTAGACTTGTCATTTGATTAAATTTTGGAAGAATGTTTTTGAGACCTGAATGTATCTGTATCAAAGAGAGACTATTAAGTCACAATTAATACACTTTAAAGGCTCTTTTTTTTTTTTTCTAAATGAGTTATAATTATATTCAAAATTAAAAAAGCACTGAACCTTAAACCCCAGATATACATTCTCACTGCAACATTAAAAAATAAAAATGGCAACAAATATGACCAGAGGCTATGAAGAGTCATGTCTGGCCTTTTAATTGTCTCTTTCATTTCCAAGGATCACTTTCTTCTCTTTCAGTCCACTGGCAGGAAAAAGACAACCAAAAAACCCGCTCAGATCAACAAAGCAGACATATTTGAAATACATGTTCTGATCTGGAATCTGCCAAAGGTGAGCATCTGACCGGGTCCATTGCTAAGTCACAGCAAAGTTCACCCAATTTTATCACTTCCTTGATAAAAGCAAAAGTTTCCAAAATCCCACTGGCTTGGCCATGAAGAACCAAAGACATTGAAAGATTTATTTCCAGTACAACTGAAAACATAGTTTAATTGCTTCCCCACGCACTCATTCAGACTTGGCAAATCAGCATGACAGGCAAGACTAAAAACTTTTTTTGTACTGGTAAAGGGTTGGTATTCATTGAAAAGAGAATACAAGTTTAATGAAAACAACCCAAAATACCTAGTTTAATATTATTTCATATTCCTTAATTGGTTCATGAACATAGAAGTTGTGATACTATGCATTTTCATACTACATTATATGTAAGCATTTGCAGTTGTATGTGAAATCATACTTAGTATCACACACAAGACAAGAGCATCAGTAAGTGTGCAGAATTGTAAGAATGTTACTACCCACACAGAGACATAAAGTGTCAGAATAGCATATTTATACTAAGAATGTGTACAGATCAGAAAATTTACAATCACACTTCAATTAACTTCCTTTACGAAGTATTAGAAATAGCTAACAGCCCAAGCAGGTCACAGGCATGAACAACATGTTATAGACGGCAACAAGCCTACCAGCAGGTAATAAACTGCTTAGCCACCTGCTGGATCACAGTATTTTATTTGCCATTTATTTTTACAAACAGAAGCTTAATATGAAGCATGATTATTTCTTTCAAATAAGAAGTTCTGTCACTATTTCTTGAAGAACGTGTGTGCATTTATATGTAGGTATTAAAATGACTTGGGGAAAAGGGGAAATACACCCAATGTGCCCAGACTAATCTCTTAGAAATTACTGACCCTTTGAAGCTAAGAAAGAAAAAGGCATCTATGAAAACTTGCAATACCTGACGGGCTTGATAATATTCCCTTAGTAGATGATCTCTCTGGATGATAGCTTCTGTCCTCTCTTTCCTGGCAACATCTCTCTCTTCTTTCACTGTCTCTATATCCTTGCAAGCTTGGTCAAGTTCCTTCTGGGCCTCAGCTTTGTCTTTCACTTCATGACAGTATTTTTCCAGCAATTCATTCCTCTCACAAATGGCTCGATCTCTTTCCACTAGAGCTGAGTTTAGTTCCTAAAACAAGATCCATTGTTTGCAGTAGGTTAAGTACAGAAGGGAACAGTTCATCTTTTCAACTGGAAACACACTGACACCTTAAAAGCCTAGATAGCTTACCACTAATGTTCTGAAAAATGGGAGCAGAACAGGACTGTGCTCACATTACATATGAGTAAGTACTAGCAAAGAATATTAAATGTGGTATTAAAGATATCACACCATCACATTAGCACAGTCAAAATGTCTGCTAATTTTGCTAATGTCAAAAGTAAGCAAGAATCTGGGAGCACTCACAGTTTTGAGGAACCTAAATCAGGGAAGGTTATTAACCAGTCAGACTTGGTGTTTTAAAAAAAAGGCTTTAAATATGGCGAACAGTAAGAATATATTGCAATTTTTAAGTAACTGCCTTGATTTTATAGGACTGAAATAATTTAGACAACCAAGCTACATAAGTATCTTATAGCTTCCTCATAAGTTTTAAAGGGACAATGAAGTCATACTCCAGTAAGATACCAATTTGCAAACTACAGAATGTTCAAAGTTAAAACTACAGTATGCCATAAAGCAGAATGACAGTACATCTTACTAAATGTGGAATTCAAATGCATCATAATGAAAAAAGATGAGGCAAACGTAGCTCTAAAACACAATCTGTCCTTTTAAAATAGTTTAAGCTAGACTTCCTATTGGAAGAAAGAGGCATTGAAACAGTTTAATTTCATGCCACTGAAATTTCAGATGGTCCAGCTCTCTAAAAGCATTCAGCCAATAGCTACAAAGAAGTCCTTCTACATATAGGCTCTCCTATATGGAAACTACTGATGCTTTGATCTCAAAAAGATTACCAGAGATAACTGACATCTCAAAAGCAAAAGACAGAAAGGGTCCAAATACTTAAGGATAGAAAGACACCATGTCATGCACTGACTTTCATTCTATTTTGCTCTAGAGTTTGCAAGAAATAAAATCGAGTACTTAAAGCATGGATGACAACTGCATTTTGCTGTACTAACATAATTGTTTTTGAGGTATGGCATCTAATTAAGGCTAGTCAGACTGTTAAAACAGTTCTGTGACGATATTAAGAGATATTTTTGCTGTAGAGTAACAGACAAGCACTAGAATTAATTACACACTCTGTGAACTTTAAACATATCACTGAATGTCAATTACCAGAGCTCTCAAGTTTTTTCAACATCAGTAAGAGCTTCCATTGCTCAGTACCTCTGAAGAGAGAAATCCCTAACTCATCTGGTAGTGCAGACAAGTTTTAGTACTGGCAGCAACGACTGGCACATCTTAACTATAATCTGTATAAAAATGTGCATTCAAATGTGTGTATAAAACTTACACATAAATATTAAGTCTTTTCCCACATGCAGCTGAAAGTCATCAAGTATGAAGGCAGAGGAAAAGTTCTCAGCAAGCCCTTCATTAAACAAGAATTTACAGTACTTTAAGGTGATTGGAAAAAAATACATATTGTCACAGTTTATTCCAGCATGCTCGATATAATCTATCTGAATAAGAGCAGCCATTGCCTCCAGTGGTCAGTAGTAAAATTTCACCTCTGACTTTTTCCTGTGACATTTGCACAAATTTACAACATGACAGCACAGGGCAATGTGCCATTTGGCCCTGACTAGAACAGCTTCTGTTTGGAAACATTACAGTGGTTTCATTAGAAGAACAATTCTGAATTGGTGAAAAATCCTCATGTTTGAAGGAAGTTCTCGCATCTGAATATAGTGCGGTAAGTATACAATACAGGATAAAATACAACAGGTCTATTGAACAGAGGGGAAAGCTGACTACCACCGAGATGAAACACAACATTCTAAGTATTTGCTGGAGCAAAACATTATGCCAAACAAAAACACCACTGGGGAAAATAGAGGGGGAAATTTATAACATGTAATCCCTAGCTTTGAGCAGCCAAACTCATGGGAACTTAATCCAAACTGTCCATAGTGCAAAATTCTGAGATTTCTTCTGTCATCTCTAAACGCAGACAATTAGTACGTTTTGGATGTAAATTAATCCATTATGTCTGGGCATGTGTGACCAATAAAGCTTAAATATCTAACTAGGAAATTGACTGACTGACCTCATCAGTAACTGCTCATGATATAATGCTTAAAAATCAACCTCTTCTCCATTTCAGTTGCTTCTGCATTTCTTTGGAACACAAACTACAAGCTCCAGGAAAGAAACTACATAGAATAAGTGCTATCAGTCAATGGGTGCTATATAATAGGGCACTTAAAGCTGCTATACATCACAAGGAAAGTGAAGATCATTAAGTTACATTTTGGCAAGCACCAGACCAGCTATTCACCGACAGGATTAATCCCACATATGCAGGGGCATCTTTCAGGATATTATTTTAAGTAAATGTATCACTTGATCAACAAATTTTTTCAGCCTTTAAAACATTTGCCTTGCCAGAACTAGAAAAATCTCTTACGCACTGAATGCAGCTGCAGTGACCCAGTACTATGTGACACAGGAACATACCTGCTCACAGGCAGAAGAGCCACAGCTACAAGAAAGGATAACAGGAACAAAAAGAAAAAGCTCACAGTACTGCTATTTTACACCTTTTAGTACATTATAGAAAGAGTTATGCCTGCTTTCTGATTGGCCAGTTCCGGGCGTGAAGAAAAATACGTGTCTGTGCCCTGCCAGCATCTCACTCATCAATCCTAGGCCCTTTCTGGTTCTTATTCAAACAACCTTCAGGTCACCTAGGTAGGAAGGAATACCCATGTATTTAAAAGTTTAACTTCCTGCCTCTTAAAGCACTTTGGCAAATTACTCATAATGCCACAATGACAGATATAGCAAACTGAAGCAGAACAACTCATTGTGGCTATTTCCATCAGTATTCCTTATTAGTTACCCTGATTCCACTGAAATCAACAGACATTTCTATTGGCTTAGTGGCTTTGATGATATTAGAAGAGGTATTAAAACCTCACTCCCTGTAAAAGCTAAATTACATAGCTGACAAATACATAGAGTTGAAAACTATGAATTCTTGAAAACCAAAGTTAGTTATTTTTAAAAGCTCTAATGCCATATGTCACAATCCACATTATGTCCCTCAACAATGGTGTTATTTTAAAAAAGTTCCACATCCTGATTTTTCATGAAGATCATTTTGTACAAATGTAATGCTGTGAAAAAAGTAAAATGAGATTTATAGGCAATGGAATACGTTTGCTTATATCTATTTCATGCTAAATGAAGTATTTGTAAACCAAAAGGTCAAGTGAATGCATGTCAGCTGAAATGAAACCGAGCAGCAAATCGTGTTTTGGAAATCCTAACAGCATCATTATAACATGGTTGTGATATAAGCATTTCAAGAACATATTGCTGAAAAAAACAAAGTTCTGGTTTCACACACTTTAAGGCATGCCTGAGTTCTACTGAAAGATCTTCAAAATATCCTCTTTAACTTAAAGGCAGAAGGAGGGCAAATGAGTAAGAACATGCATGTCAGCACAGGCTTTGCATAAGTATTTGAGACTACATTATCATGTACCGTCTTAAGTCATAGTAGATAGTATCCAGTGGTTCCTGTAGAGGTTAGAAGTTAAAAATAATGAATATTTAGAGCAATGTTGTTACAGAGTATTACTTGAGAAGGCACAGAAGACTAACGCAGTAAAGCAAGGATTTATAATCAGCAGAACAGAATTAAGTCAAGTGAATATCAAATTTCAACTGACAGGTACTCTACTCAAACATGGAAGCTTAATAAATTGATAGTAAAAAGGACAGCTATAGGAAAACAGCACAGAATTTCCTCTTTGCAGCACGTTCCTTTTTTCCATTAATCAGTCATACATTTCTGATTCTAGCATCAATGTATACTCGTTTCCCTTCCCCATCAAAACAACAGGTTAGTACCTGTCTTAAAGCTTCCATCTCTTCACTAGCCACTCGCTTCTCGGAAGTGGTGTTCTTCAGTTTGGACTCTGCAAGCTCCAGCTCTGTTTGAAGTTTATCTACCTCCTTGATTACTTGATCTCTCTCACTCATTATGAGGCGGTATTCATTGAAAACTGAATCCCTTTCTTCCTTGTATTTTTCTGCATCCTTTGCTGCTTTTAGCTGCATTGTTTTGAATCTTGTCACCTCCGACTGTAATCGCTCCATCTCTCTCTGCAACTCTTTGTTTTGTGCTGTGGCGTTGCTTAGTTCCTGCTGTACTGATTCAAACCTAAAAAAAAGTCGAAACACCAGTAAGATATTTGTTCCTCATTTTCCTTTTTCATACATTAAGGATTTGGCTGGATAACCAAATGTATCCATTCGTAAAACACAACTGCCGAGGACTTCTCAGACAACTTACTCTCAGTACTGCAAAATAAAACTTAGACTAATTATTGCTTTAGGAGTATCAGCGAACCTTCAGGAATATTAGAGAACAACTTTAAGGAACTGAAACATTAAAACTGTTAGAAATTATTTAGGATTAGTTTAATTATTAAAAGTAAATTTCTGACAAATTACTCTAAAAGGAATGCAAAACATTACCATTACTTAACAGCACAAGTTTAACTTTATTTACTGCATTGAGCTCTGCTCATCTTAGAAATTACTTCCTTCTCCCAGCACACACTCTCAGGCATGTGGGAAGGAAGGGAAACAAATGCAGAAATTGGAAAAAAGAGAGTAACTTCCACATGCCCAAATATGCCACAAGGTTGGTAATGGATAGGTCAGAGGAGAAAAAAAAGTGGGTTTACAGTAAAAATGCAGACAATGGAACTAAAAACAGGTACTATTTTCATTAGTACATCATCCAGTACAACTGAAATGCAAAATATCTTACCATTTTAAAAAATTACTTTTGACAGTTAACACAGATGAAAACATATGTATTTTATCACCACAACCTACTGAAGTATAGCACAATCAAAAAAAGAACATAAAAGTTTAATTTAATTTATAAGTAGTAACTTTTCTGTTTATATTGACAAAGCATTCTTAAAAGTGGGACTATAATTCCATACAGAAGTTCACAATTAGGTCTGAAATGGAACTTCTGCTGAGAGCAGTGTTTTACCACAACTGGACACTAAGATTACATGTCTTTTCCAAAACTCACAGGTAAATGCCACTGATGGAAACACAGTACCAAACCTGCTGGACTTCTAGGGTTATCCAAATTTCAGGTGCCCACAAACCTCTGGCAGACTTTGCGCTCTCTCGCTCTCACACACATCCCCCACCCTGTTTAAAAATGCAATTTCTTGTCTATTCCAGCATGTTGCCTGACCTTTCCTGAGAGAGCTGTAAAACCAATCTCAAATATTTCCTCAAAAGCCTCAGTGTATTCAAAGCATTGCCATAGCTTTACTGAGGCATCTGCCAGTAATTTCAAAACCATCGCCCTGTTCCTTTCAGGCAATTCTTCAGTTTAAGATATCATTGGGCTAGCAGTACAGGAGACCTAGCATTACAATCTGAATTTCTTTTTTCTGTTCAGAACTGTGAGCATGACGGTAAGAAGAATATACTATAGGAGAAGTACAAGGATGTATCAGACTACATTTGACTATGACAAACCACCTCATTGCCATGAGAGAACCCACAGTACATTTGCAAATTATCTGGGGGGTCAAATCAGGAAGAACACTGTGAGGATACAGGGGAGAGTGAAGGAGAAGAAATTTAAGACAATGTTTGCCAAGCAAAAGAAAATATCATAGGTAAGGAGGAAACAAAAAATCCTAAAAACCAACACAACCAAACCACAACAAGCATATGGAAGTTATCAGAGGAAGAAAGGAAAGTCTGTGCCATGGAAGGACATTCATATTCAATAGTGATAATTAAGGAAACCTGAAAGCAAAGTTCCAGCTGAAACACCTTGGTTCTGCTTGACCTTGCATTGCCTCCTAAGGAGGAAATACAGGCAGCTGGATCACATTTTCCAGATGCCTTCTGCAGAGATAGTCCATTTCTAACAGCTGTTGTGAAAGGGAATAGCAGGGTTGGATGGGTCAGCAGCAGTTTCAGTTTATAAGGAGCAACCAGTACTAAAAAAAAAAACCCTCACCAGGACTACCCGCTTTGTCTTCAATGCAATTGCAAACTATGGGCAGATATGTCTGAGTTCCATAGCCCACATTCAAAATGCAGAGGCACACGTGTAGGGTAAGGTTTAGCACAGAGGAATTAGATAGCCAGTATAGCTAATTTGCAACCTGCAAACTATTCACCAACTAAATCATCTTGGTAGCATTCATATGCTTATGTTATTGTGACAACGTTCCAGATAAAAGGCTTAACATTTCTCTGATATTTAAGGCCAAAGAGTAATTTAAAATTAAACTAGGGCTATCAGTAGAGTATTGCTCTTTCTGCTGTTTTTAAAACTTATTTATACTGTGTTTACACTTGGTGTTAATTTAGAAAAAAAAAAAATCAGTGCTGCAATTTATGACCCACTCATCCTCAAACTACAAGTTTGTTAAACCTTATATTCTGAAAAGTATATACACCTGAAAGGCATTTTAAAAATTTTTTGTCAGTCACCCACAGAAATATAGTTTTGGTTATGAAGAAAGGATATAAACATAAGACAAATAAAGGTTTCTATAAATACAAACAAATAAAATAGAAGTCCAGACCCAAAGCCAACTGAATAAAATGCAAAGATTCCTGAAATTGAGTTATATTAATTTAGCTGGATAACTGGTTCACAGGAACATGAATATCTTTCCTGAAATTCTTAAAACCAACCTCTGCTCAGTATCAAACCACACTTTCCTCTGAAGAAGGAGACCTAAATCACAAGGCCATAATACAAATACATTAAGCTTCTGCATGTATCAGCATGGTTGCAGTGTTTCTGGAGCATATATGAGGCTTTGCCTCACTTCCAGGAACCTACGGCAGTTTAAATTACATAGTTTTTTCTCGTATTACTCATATTCTCCTATAACTTAATTAGATGCATCACAACTATGTACATGCTATTCATGTGTATATTACTATCTATGCTCAATCTCACCTTTTTGAAATACTAAGTCTATAAATGTGAAAAAACCCCACGGGTTTCAGCTTTGGTCTGTGGGAGTTGTATATTATCCCTAACTTATGTCAGTGAAAACATTCTCAACACACCCACAGATGCTCTTTGGAGTCATTATGTATGTTAGTATTCTTCCTATCCCATATGGGTAACTGTGTAGGCTTACTATCAAGAGGAGTGGAGAGAGGTTAAGTGTGGTGTGACACAGTTCTGTGCCCTTCTGTTTTGGCACTTGTGCTGCTTGTAGCATCAGCGCTTGCTCAGTGAAGCAAGACTCCCAGACATCTGCATCCAGTGAACTCTGCTGCCAGTCTGAAGCTCTGTCTCTGAGAACCTCTGCAATTCTAGTATCATGAAAAGTTAACTTATGCTTGAGAACATCTTCATTTGCTAAACACCTTTTAGGAATTATAGCCTCTTATTTCCTTGTTTTTTATATTTAAAGAAAGATATATGTGTTGATGTGCTCACCACCCATTGAGGAGTTTCTTTGGAACATGAAGCCTGAGGTTTAACAAAATTTTGTTGGAATTTGACTCCTGTGTCTACAAATAAGACTAAACATAGCTTGAAAACCAGAATATCCTTTTCTCACATGAGCTAAACAATGGTTAAAATTCCTCATACAATTCCAAAAACCTGAGAAATCCTTTTCTCAACAAAAAGCACCGTTTCTCCAAATAAACTTCCCCATCACACCTTCTAGGACCTTCCAGAAAATCTTATATAGAAACACATGCTTACTCATCAGACAAAGATAACATACACTACAGAAGAAAGTTAGAAAAAATAGTTAGAAAAGTATTTGTGATTCTGTAACAGATAAAATAAGGTGTTAATTAGAATTGCTACTGCCTTCACAGAATACCTGAAGGGTATCAAAACCTGATTATACCTTCTAAGAGAGGATGAATATTGCTGCTGAAAGTGTATTGCTGTGTCCCTTTGCTTCATTAACATGTCAATCTGTTTCTGAAGACGTCTGTTTTCCTCCTCAGCCTGTTCTAGGCGGCTCAGATCCGTATTATGACTTGCGATCTTCTCATTGTACCGTTTCCTTAGGGCATCATAATCCTTCTTCACACCCTCTAGCTTGTCCATTGCTGTATCATAAAGTTTATTTAATATCTCTGATGATCCATTTTGTTTCATAACCTAAAAAATGCCAGAAACACTATTAATAAACTCAAGTTTTTATCATTCCAATAAATTTAATTCAAAATATATATAAAAACAATATTAGAACAAAACTATACTAATCAATTTTAATAATCATTCTTTTTAACAACTAAGGAAACACTGAGCCTCTTCTAAGCATTACCTCTGCTTAATGTTAACTGGGTAAAAAAATCTGCTTTATCACAACTTAGAGTGCACAAATTTATGGAAATCTCTAATGGCAATTGCTACCAACAACTATTAAACCCACGTTGTTTTCAAAGCACTTTGTGGTTTTAGCAAGAGGTAATCGTTATTTGATGACCAAGATGATGGCAGTAAATTTGAAAATGACCACGAGGTGGCATTCATGACAGGTTGCCTGTATCCTCCATGAACAAATTAAATAATTTAAAACTTCAAGAGAATAAAATCTACCCTAAAAATATTATACACGCAGGCATATATCCTAATATTCATACAATATTTCATCTGAGAACTACCCACAGAGGTTTGTGTTTCAAAAGCTATTCATGAAATACGAACTGGAAAAAAACATCTAAAACATGAATAAAGTCTGACCTGAATCTTAGTTTCAAATTAATATCCATTGACAAAAATCTTGTTGTAAATAGCAACATTGATGATAAATGGTCAGCAACAACAACAGAAAGCCCCTCATGCGCTTCAGAAAATCTAGTCCTCCTTCCTTCTCAAGAGACAAAAAAAATGTGCCTGAAATGAGGCCATAGTGCGCCCCCCCCCCCCCTTTTTTTTTTTTAAATGCTATGCTACTTTTTTCTGGTTTTGTCTTTTAAACTGAAATTTGGCCTTCATGGAGCAATGGGAAGAAACAGGAATGCTTTATATGGAGAGGTGCCAGGAATTTATACAATCTTAACATTAGCCTACAAAGCTATGTCCCTAACTATCTGAAAATAAAAAGTATTAAAAACTGAGAAGGAAAAAAAGACAGAAAATATGAGTTCTATAAAAAGTTGAAACCAAACACTTAACAACTACCTTACATGCACAAATTGGCTCCTCATCTTCTTTTGTGTCTTATATTCAGAGTAAGGACCAGTTCCTGAACATGGAAGAACCTGGATGCCTGCAGACCAAAAGGAAAGGCGACCAAAAGAGACTGCCTGCTCTTTGCCTGCTACTCACTGCCCATCTGTAGCAGATAGCAACCATCACTGTCAGGAAACCACTTCTCTACACAGGCAAAATAATAGAGACAAAGTTCTTCAGCCCGACACCAGTCTCCTTAAACTAACCAAGATATGTTAAAGCAGCAAGTTACTGTTCATAAAGCGGTCCTGGAACAAGGCCGCACTTTGGTGAGAGTCTCATTGGCAAGGCTATTTCCACATACATCCCTATTCTCAGTGGATTCAGCAGCATAACCCACACAGAGTTGGACCCATGAGTCGCTAGCATGCTTCAGTGAACCATTTCAGATAAGCTAAACATACAATAAACTGGAAGCATATGCAAAGTGTAAATACATGTTGATTTAAACTCACTCAAGAGCCACTTAACTGAAGACTACTTCCCAAAACATTCTGATAACAGGTTTGATAACCAAGTATTTGAGAATCCAAACAGGAACAAACCACTTCTCACTGTCTAAAGCATATATGGAATGTCTTTTTGCTGAAAACATACTAAATAATTAAAGAAGGATGAATATACCAGAAATTGGATGGAATTCAGCATGAACTTGCTAACAGGGATTTGACAGAGGAAGACAGAAATGCCATAAACAGGAAGCAGTGTAATAAGGAAGGTCTCCCATTCAAAATCCAGTCTGAGAAAAAGTAAATAGTCCCAGCTGGACCAAGGAAGACAGCCATAGCAACAAGAAACTTCATATGGGAGCAGCAGAAACTTAAGCTGGTCAGCTGCTACGCAGCAAATCCACGACAATCCCACATGAAGACTAACTCGATCAAACATTTTGCTCTCTGAGGCCACAAAGATGTGTTTTGCTATGGCCTGACGATGAAACAACACATCAGAGGGGTCAGCACAGAGTTAGACTAATTCAGATGAGAAATGACAGACAAGCGAAGACTTCTGTCACCCCTTCGAGACACCATGATTCACTCTGACATGTTGAGAAATGGAGTTACACAACTTTCTCACCGAGAGTCACATACATAGTTCTCTTTAAAGGTTTAATCGTGATGTTGACATGAGACTGAATTTCTTTAAATAAATACTGATACTTCAGCCTCCTCCTGTGCCACCAGATAATTTCAAACTTCAGGACAGAACTTCCAAATAAATAGTCTTCTCTTGGAGGTTTTACATCCCTGTTTTGCAGACTGCAAAACTAAGGCACAGAACAATTAAGCTATTTCCCCAGGTTTACACAGCAAAACATTTCTGCTGTCTTCTGAACCAAGCTACTAAACCATTTCGCATTAGAACTCTCAAGATAGGATCAAAAGGAAATACAAATCTTCACTCCTCTTTGCACTAGCCCTCAAGCACCCCCTAAAGCACCATTCAGCACATCCAACTTGCTTTGACCTTTGCCCCTCCTACCCTAGCAAATAATTATTTTTGTTTGAGTAGGTTTTGCTTCTGAAGCCTAATGTTTGACTTGCAAGTTTGCTCTATGAATCAGCCTACACACAGTTAACCGAGATACTCTGTTTAACCATTCCACATGTTGCTGTAACTATTCTAACTAAATGATCAGTTTTTTTCATAGGTGAACCATGAACCCGATATGATCTCCTCATTATTGCTCCTCACTATTACTCTTACTTTTCTTTCTTCACGATGTGTGAACAACGCTGTCCTGGAGACAGCCTGTTATATACAGTTCTGAAATGTCCCCCTCTGAGTACTGAAAAGCTTGTCTTTTTTTGTTTCAAGTTCAAAAACATTAATCAACCTGTAGCTTTGTTCTAAGTGAATAGCATCTCTAAACCTAAATAAACAAACTTAGCTCTGTCACTCCCCTAACCTTTATGGTGTCACTCAAATAATTTAAAACAAAACAAAATCAAACTCATCTCTGTCACTCATTTTTTTACTGTGATTCTTTCCAAAAAAAACCAAGCATAGCATGCAAGTTTAAAGCTAGCCCTGTCCCATAAAATACCTTAGGAAAACAATCATCTTTTTAATCACTTTGCAACTTCAAGCTGGGTTTTTGATGCCTCTGCACACACTTAAAAAAATAGCATGCATATACAATCTTCCTCATGTACATTTTTTTCTTAAATTTCTTAATACTACCTAATATTCTATATCCCTTTCTTTTTTTCAGCTAGACACAGAAAATCAATTAGTATCCAAGATCTCATTTTCTCCCCTAGTGCTGTAAAATGAAAGCCAGATTGTACAATCAGTAAGACAAAAAAGGCAGGAACACTACACATTTGGTTTTATTGACTTTATCAAAGGAACAATTCATGATCTCTTCCAGCAGATACACTATAAGCTGTAGCTTACCTGCTGCTGCTGGCTGCGCAGGTCTGTTATCTCTTTCTGATCCTCATCATGAAGTCTCTTCATTTCCTCACATGACTGCTGGAGATGATTATGTTCTCGCACCAACTGCGTGTTTTTCCTCTTCAAGGTATCCATGTCCTCCTTCAGCTGTGACTGGTCACTCAGCAGTCGACTGTGCAATGTGCTGTCACGGCACACAAAAAATGCTCTTAGCGGCCAACTTGCCAGGACAAAGTCCTGGACTAATTCATTTCAAGTTTCCTACCAAGAAAGCAGGTCAAACTAACTCAGTTCTGCATATTTGAGTATTCCAAGCACCAGGGAAAAAAAAAATTAGAAACAAACAGGACCATAAATATGAAAATATGTGAAAGTACAAAATACTGTTAAACTGCCTCAGGAGAGATGATGGATTTATGCCACCTACCAATGCCATTTCATAGCCATTTAAAAAGCAAGCAGATAGACAAACAGAAATGGTGTAATACAAGCATAAGATGATCCTGAAGATAATAGGAATTATCCCACTAAACACCTCCGCTTTCTCTCGGGCCCCTCAGCTGGGCAGCAGCTAACCAAAATACAAAGAAATTTTTTTGTAGTTTTCATCTGTATGCTATTATTTTTAAAAAACCTAATAAACAAAAAACCCCAAACAAAAAACCCCCAAAAAAACAACAAAACCACACTATGTATGTTTCAACTACATTCAAGCAGGTAAAAAGTTGTCAAAGTTACTCCAAACTTCATTATGCAAGCATAAACAACTGAGAGCCACATGAGGAGGCTATCATTCAGATTATAATTCAAGGTAGCAGTCCAAAATTAGACCAGATCACTGCTGAAAAAGAGCAGAAAAATCAACTGAATGTATTTTACTACTGAAAAACAAACAAAGAGTGACATTTGGATACTGACAAGTATTTTTGTTGTTCAACAGAATGAATCAAACTGACCTCTCACACCTGCTGGTAAAATGTTTAAAGTCCATCTTTATTAAAAAAAAAAAAAACCACACCACAACACACAGCAATGAATAGAACCAATTTACATTTTAAGATACTTTATATTCCTTCCTTATGAAGTGAAAAACCAAAATTTCCTGCACAATGACCCAAAGCATTAAAACCTTTCCTTAAAATTAGAACAACCTGCTACAAAAAGAAAAGCCTTTGACAGATTATATTCATACAATTAAACACACATAATCTTTGCATGTAGGTTATTAATCTGTTTTTTGTTGGAATGGTAACTTTTTTTTTAAAGCATGGGGTTTTAAGAATTACTGTAGGAAAATAATATTTGAATAGTGTATTCCACTCAATTCCTTTCTTTACCCTGAGAATTACTCATAGGATGAACAGGAGTTGCATGCATGGATTTCAACATGTTTTGTCATGTTTTGGGCACCTAACTCCAGCAGTGAGTTTCAGCCTCCCTGAAGTTTTAAGTAGGAAACTGAATTATTGAAATCCAATTAAGTAAGTTCTTATAACAAAAAGAATTACCTCTGAATCAATTAAAATTTGCTATACTTTCTTCTGACCAGCTAATTTTAGTCTGTAGGAAGTGCAAATGCAAAAGTTTTGCTTGTATATATGCATCATTTTGTGGAAGCCTAAATTGTTCATCTCTGAGGCATATGCTTATCTTCTTGTTACACTTGAGTATTTCAATCAATCACTCTATCTTTTAAAACTTAGAGGTTTT
This sequence comes from Strix uralensis, assembly GCF_047716275.1. NCBI lineage: Eukaryota > Metazoa > Chordata > Aves > Strigiformes > Strigidae > Strix > Strix uralensis. Next base: position 16,357,223 of record NC_133978.1, on the reverse strand, counting down.
CTCCTGATATGAGAGGGTAAATCCTTTTATACTATCACAAAAATACTGAAATAAACAGAGTGTAACACAGTATGGTTTCAGGCACTACAGAACTTCTGAATAAGGTGAGCAAAACACCAATTTTTTTAGGATAAATAATACAAGTGTTTCACATCAGCATTCAATGGACAGCAGTAATTCAGCTCTGAAAAAAAAAAATCCATCTACAATGTATAGAACACTAATGCTTTGTCCAGAATTCACTAGCAAATGAAAATGCTTGAAATCCTCAAACGAAACTAGGAATAAAGTTCTTCATAAAGAAACCACACAACTTGCTGCATCTGCACCTGTCAACAACCTTTGATACTGTTCTCAGGCTTTGGAAGAAGAACTTAAGAAAACAGTGCTTATCTTTAAAGGCTTGAAGAGCTGTGGGTGAAAATGTTATGTAAGAACAAGCAGCCCCCAATAAAAACAGATGCTGTCATTAAATGCTAGTCATACTTAATAGTATATAAGTGAAACAAACTTCAGACCAAGAATTTTCTGCATTTCTATTTCTAAGATGTCTTCCCTTCAAGCAAAAAAACCCATGTTCCTATTTGCATCAACAACTTATTTTTAAATAGAAATACATGCTAGAAATAGTCACTATTTTCTTCCTATTTTATTGCATTTTCATAAAAGCTTGCAATTGTTCTAAATCTGTGTTAAAACTTACACAAACCAGCATGAGAGCTATCACAAGCTATTACAGTAAGACATGACATTCTCTCGAATTGTATTCTGCCCTCCAACCTGACAGTAAAACTATTGGATTATAATTGCAAGTCAGTAACCAGGCTTTCCTTGCCAGTGTCCCATCAAGACATCAGGGATTTCTATCTCAAATTCCTCAAAGTAAAACAAGCAATCCATACTTGATAATTTCCAATAGGCCAGAAGTGTTTTATCTGATGCAGGCCAACATTAATCTTGCCATTAAAGTGGAAAAACATAATTAAAAAAACTATGATTAATATGTTCTAATACTTTGTGATCTAGCACAGACTCGTAAACTCTTATTATGTACAGCTTTACTAATACTTACTGATAAAAATCTGCCTCTTTTGCTGCTTCTTCACACCTTTTCAGTGTCTTCGTGTGTTGATTCTGCAGAGACTGTAGGTCTGACATGGCCTTCATGCACTGAATCTTCAGTCTTTCATAATCATGATTTGGTTTTGGACTAGGCCTAGCATGGAAGAAGAATATGAAGTCAAACATCAGCTGCTAAAGAAAATGTAAAGTCTGGGAAATTACTATCCGGTAAAAAAATATTATCACACAACTGTCGATACTTAGGTTATATTATGCTTTAATTTAAATACTTTGCATTAAGATGTGACCACAAGTAAAAATTCACTGGCTTTAACCTGTATGAGTTTTATGAGATGTAACATCTAATAATGAGAAATTCTATCACTAACACAGCCAAAAATAGTACTAAGCAAGCATGTACCTCTCTTTTGAGCAGCAGTATTATCACAGAGCAGAACTGTCACTTGATAAAAGAACAAGTCAATCACAGTACGTTCAGCTCTCCTGTGCTACCACGTCAAAACTCTCAAAGAAAAAGCACAGAGTTGCAGTGAGAGTGTGGCTGAGAAGAGGCTGCCAAAGTCAAGTGGGGGTGCATGGAGACCCAGGCTAGGAAAAACCTATCTAGGCAGTAGCTAGAGGACCTTGTCTATAGCTCTCTAGGAAAATCAGGGCTAGGGTTGAGAGAAAGACCTCCAATGGGACACCAAACACATGTCTCTGTGCTGGCAGAATTTGACCAGTTTGACTAATCCAGCATTGAATTTAAATAATTTGACCAAGTCATGCTACTAAATTACATATCTGATTGAGTGTTACCATGTTCTTTTAAACTACTATAAGTGAATGACAAAACATGTCAGAATCTACCTCCTATTTCCATAAAATAACCCAAATTTGATTCAAATAATTATTGGGAATCTACAATACAATATAATCTCCAATAAACAATTTTCATTGAACTGAACAAAGTGGAAGCCAAACTCAGTCAGAAAAATTTCTGACTGAAATTTTTTTTTACTTTATCAGGATGATTGGGAGAAGAGAAATTTTCTAAAATAATCTCCCTTGTCAAGCAATTGACCAACATAGATTATGTCTAAAATCTATGGTCCCTGATCATGATACCTTTATTTATTTATTAGAAAAATCATAAATCAAGCTAGAAACTAAATTAGCAGGATTATGCCATCTGGTTTTGAAGCACTAAGCTTCTAAAGGAGACTCTAAATTGAACTCTTCCTCCTCTGCACAGTCACAACATTTTTGCACCATTGAATTTTCTAGTTTCAAAATGAAGCTTCTGACAGCTGTTCCTGTGTCATCTCCTGGGTCTCTTATAACTCCACGGGCAATAAAAAAAACAAAAACAAACCAACCAAAAATAAAACAATTGCTTTCTAATTTAACTCTAGTTTATCCTCATATCAGATTTGCTCTGCTGCTGCACAGATCACCCTTTCTCCCTCCCACCTCACTCTCTCGCAACAGGTTTCGCTGTAAGCGCAGCCTGAAAAGCTATCAGAATTCTCTCTGCTTCATACAAAACCAGCAACATGGATTCTGGAACTGAAATGCAGCTGTCAATTAAACCAAAATGAAAATGGTTTCATACTACTGCAGCTGTGAGAGTTGCTGAAAAAAACAAAATACCAGCCACATCTGATTCACAGACTTTTAGGGAGTGTGTGTACACTATGAAGGTGCTTTTTAGAAACCCAGTTGTATTTGGGTTGCTGAATAGTAAGGTCTTCAATTGTAACTCCTCTTTTTCTCCCTTCTCCAGAGAAATGCTTCTGGGGAAAACAAAGCCAAAAAAACCCTTCCTTGACTGACAGGCTTTAGCTACAACTAAAGTCAAACTCAAAAAGTAACCAAATACTCAAGTCACATCCACAGGGATGTCTTTTAGGTTTTCTTTTTAATTCACTTTTTGGGGGTGCCAAAAGTAGTAGTACATTATTCATAGAGTGTTACAGATATATAACCACAAACACTGCAGTGGTCGTCTTTTAAAAGACAAACCTAGTTAGCATAAGTAAAACTCAATTTGAAATGTTCACACCCTTGACAAAATCACTAAAAACCCAAGTATTGATTTAAATTAGATTTTAGGGTGAAATTATTGAAAGTGAACACCATCTGTCCACCACAGTCATTAAAATGACAACATTAATTGAAGCACCGTTTAACTCTCAGTTAAAGTGTTAACCTTACTGAGACCCATTAACACATGTTCAGATTAAGCTTGTAATCATGAATTCATATTTGAGTGAAACATTTCAGTGTATGAATTTTTACTAAAGGATAACTATTAGGTAAGTCTCAAAACTATGAGGAGAATTTGTTCTACAAGTCTAACATCAACCATCTGTATGTCATATATTGCTGAAGTAACACTAGCACTATTCTAAAAACAAACAAAAAAAAATCATATAAACATATCGATACCATGTAGGTAACTACAGAAATGCACGTATCTACACAATGAGGAAGGACAAACAATGCACAATGCCACCAGTAACATCCTGCGTTCTAGCTCATTTACATGAAGTAAAAAAACACCTGGATAGCCAAGGCCGTATGGTTCCACAGTGCTGTTCCAAGGGTTTATGTCTCAGCAAGAAAAACAAGGATATACACAGGAGGAATATTGGTCAGAAGTCAAAAACCAAAACTGCCATACATACAAAGCAGTCCATTCAAACACATGTAGTGGTTGACTCTTGTTTAAGTAAGACCACCACAGTGTTATGCTGAAATGCCTCACAAGATACAGAAAACTCTGATTTCAATAAAGGAGAGGTGTCAGTTACTATTTTGGAAGCATTGCTTCAAATGTTAATAAAATTTAAAATGCTAGTGTCAAAGGTCCAACTGTTTTTCTGATGCTGATACCTACTTAACAACTCTAAAAACCCTTTGTATTCCAGTGGAATTACCCTGAGCATAAATCAAGGCCACAGTGAGACTGACATTTACATGTATCTGATGCTAACATAAGAGCTAATACCAATGGCAGATGTAACTTTGTGGGCAATGCCTACCCAACAACTTGAAAATGTTATCATTTACCATTGCAATTCCACCACCACCAAAAACAGTTACAGATTACACATAAAACAGTCTCTTCTCAAAGGCAGTTTTAAAGAGTTTTATTAGTATTGCAGTTCTCTTGTACCATTACATAAGTAGTAAGAATAGCAAGTTTAAGTCTATAAAGTGCACCTTGAGCACTCTAAATTATTTAGCCAAATCTTTGCTGAATCACCACAACACATGCATGCATACAGTCACTGTCAAGTGACACAAGTACAGCATGAGCAATCCTACTCCTGTCCAGCAGGATGACACATGTTTATCTGATTCAGCACATCACAATCCACTTCTGTGGCTCCTCTTCCACTGCTCCAGACTTAGTCAACACTTGCTTTGGCAAACAATTCTTGGTTTTGCAACTGCCAGCCTTCACAGCCAGTGCAGCCCAGCCTACGAATGTGTTGCTAGCTGACACCATCGTGACATGTCAAGATTTGCCTCTACGCCACCTGTGTTTGGTACAGCCACGGTTAAAGCAGCATACGCAGCCAGGAAAGCAAAACCCCTTTTTGGGTAGTAAAAGTCACCATCTAAATAATCATCTTTCAGGTTTCACGCTTCAGAATAACAGTTTGCAATGTCCGGGCTTTGACTCCTGGAAGGCTGAAGATTAGTTTTATATAAGGAAAGAATGCAAAATAAAGTAAAAAAAAATACAAGCAAGCTTTCAAAAACCATAGATGTGTATGTGGATGGGAGGAGTAGTTGCTTTTATACTGAAGGAAAAAAATATCAACTAATAATTTCATTCACTTCCCACTCTTCAAATATTTCTTTGGACAGCAGCATCCTCCATCTAACATACACTGTCCAAGCACTGCCCAAATACAATGCTTATTTTGATGAGTTAATTCTTTAAGCTGTAAACATTTATGTTTTCCACAACATACAAATACTACACTGGCAGCAAAAGACTGATTTGACAATTAAAGAGAAAAAACTAGGGCAGTCTATAAGACAGCTCATCAGAACTTTATTAACAGCATCCCAGATTATGGAGAACATTGTTGTAAACTATAAAATCCTCAAAGCCTAAGATCTAGTGACTTCAAATAAGAAATCCCTCTGTATAAGTAAGTAACTGGAAGCTATGCAAAAGATGTTGACATTTGACAACCTCTTCCTCTCCCATACCCACAATGCTTGGAGACCCTCAGATAGAACACAGTGCTCTTAAAGTAGCCCTCAGAACTCATGGGTGGAGGAAGGGGGCATTAAGATGAGTAGCTAAGGAGTGAATAAAATACCCACATCCTCTCAATTCCAGTTCTCTAGTTCAAATCCTGACCTTATCTCACAAGGACACAAAGTTTAATTAACCACCGGATCACCTGCAGATAGAGCTGATGAAGTAACAAACAACAACAATAAAACACTGAAGTTCAGAGAAGCCATGCATCATGGCAACACTACCAAAAATCTATTATTTATTCTTATTTCAGATTCGTGACAATTTTTTCCAAGGTTCAAAAAGTTTCTTACACATGCTTACTGTAGGCAAAAAAACACCTGCTCAGTGTGTCCCAAGTCACATTTATAAACATTAGCAGATCTTTAACCCTCTAAAATAAACCAATTCTGTTTCCTACCCAATAAACCCTTAACTACAATTAACTCATACTCTCCCTGAGGACTATCTTCCTCATAACTTATCAACTCTTAAATTAGAATGTGCGGCATAAGGCTGCTGGCCATTAACTGACTTAGAACACGTGTTATTTTCATTTGACAGCACCCATAACTTCTCAGTGGATGAGAGTTCCTTACCCTCAATATGTTAATACTATACAGTCCCCCTATATATATATATATATATCACAAAGTGCAGCTCCTAAAAAACACTTAGTTCCCTCAAAAGAAGTCCAAACCCCTCTCTGTAGCAGCACAGGAATAGCAGAGATTTTTTTTTCCTCTCCTAATTTCTGTCGTCCAGTCAAGTATTCTGAGCTATTTTCCTTTCTCCTCTCTTGCTTTCAAAACAGCAAATGCTTCAGCCACTGTCTTCTTTCTCTTGCCACAACATAACTCAGGAAGCCTAAACAAATAGCTTGCTTTCTTCTCCCAACATAGACATGAGACCTACTCCCCCTCATTCCCACAGCAAAACTACTGAAGAAAGTGGGAATAGGCATTCAACAGGCAGCTCTGAAACCTGGATGTGGTCATCTACGTAGACACACATCACCAGGATATAAGTAGGTTACAAGCAACATATAAACATTGCAATATCCTTGCTGCTTTACAAGCAAGCAGAAGCCAAGACACTTGAAGACACTACTGAGGACTAAATTAAAATGTTACATTTCCTTTATTTTTACCTGCAGTCATCAAAAGTTGATCCAGGAGATGAAAGTGCAAGTCGCTTGCGCAGCTCATCCCTCTCTCGAGTTACCTGACGGAGCTGATATAATATTGTCTCCAGCTTCTCACTCATCTGTCTTGTGTCTATTACAGGTGGTGGAGATGATGCTTTACCAGTCGTACCTGACCAAGAGATAAATAATTGGCAGTCAGATAACTCCTCAAAAGAACAATACAACTTCACTAAAGAAGTTAACACTAATTTAAAAAATCCTGTATTTTTGGGTGAGAATCCTGTTCAAAAATGAAACAAGTCATGGAAGTTTTCACCAGTGAGTTGACACAAGAGTAACTCCAGGGAGAAAGGCCTTATGTGTGTTGCAAGGTAAGTTTGCATGAGTAGCTTCCTTGCTTACTCATGAACTTACAAATTGCCTGTAAGGCAAGGCAAGTTTGCAGTTCACAATTGCAAAGACCACAGTGTCAGAAGTCATAGGTACAAAGTTATTTCCAATAAAGAACCATGTGCTTGCTTCTAAGAAAAAAAAAAAAATTCCACCCACCACCAACTTACCCCAGTGACAGCAGAGAAACTGTTACAGCACAGGGGCTCTTTTCCAACTGCCAACATTTATTTTTAATGCATTTCTATGCTTTCACATGTCACAATTTATCATGCTTTCATATGTCACAACTTACCAGCCCAGTACGCAAAGTTAAAGATTCAACTTGCCAATAAATCATGAGAAACAGGCTTCATTTTTAACAACATTGGCTAAAACTAGCACATTACAATCACTGCAACTGGACTACACATCAAATTTCCTCTAAGGGGCAGTCATACATTAAAGAGTTTTGTGGAATCTTTTCATTCTCAGCTTTCTTAATATCAGAGATTAATGATGATGCCTATTGTCAGAGAGCTATACCAATACAAAGAGATCTTCTTCTGCCTGAGAGATGAGAGTCTGATACATTGTTTCACAACATGCTGACAATTAATTCAACTATAATTTTCATTCTGCTCGTTTTAATCCCAGACACGAGAATTAACTCAAAGATATAGGTCACAGACGTGAAAGTTAAAGGCCTAAATGTATATAGGAGATCACTATTTTCTACCCAAAAGACAAATTCTAAAAATAGTTTGCATAATTATACATTTGAAACAAGTTGATGACATACCTATTAACTTGTTAGGATGTACCTTTATTATGCCTTTTTCTAAAATGAAGAAAAAAAAGATACGATAGTAAAATAATGCTCATTGACAACTGTCTTTTGAAAGAAAGAATTTCAAACAAAGTTATTTCCTCTGATTAAATACTAATGAGTTGCAAGGATTGGCTTTTTATCTTTAAACCCAGTTCAGGAAGGTATTACAGAATGCAAAAACTCCCTCCAGCTTTCAAGTAGAACTACCTGTGCTTTAAAGTTGCCACACCAGAGTAACTGCAGAGTCAGGGCTATCACACATACAGCATCTCAAATAATAGGAACGCTGTTCTTATTCCTTTCAGCTGTTACTGTAATTCAGCAATGAGAGTTTACGAGCACAGATTGTTCTTTTAATCTAACTATTGCATAATAATGTCTGTAAATGCTCTAATAGTGAACTGGAGAAAAAAAAAATGCAGGAACAGCCTGCATTCTGTAGAAACAGACTTGCATCGCTCAAAAGAAGTCTCAACGGAGGCTGCATTTGGGCTTTCTCCTACTAGTTTGTTTCACTCCTCCATCCAGATGAAGCCCCTTCATCCATAAGGACTAAGATCTCACACTTTAAAAATGCAGTTATCCTTTCTTTTTCTAAAATAAGAATCATTCTATATAATTTTTAAGGCAAGGTTATATAGGAACCAGTAATAATACAAATGCACTATCCTAGGCTCATGATATAGGGAGTAAATACAGAAAAAAAACAACTGGACAGATTAAAAAAGTTAGAATACATACTCATTTGGAATAGGTTGGACACATCAATGAGCGGGGAATTTCATAAATAAGTGAAAAGATAAAGGCAAACAAACCTAATTCAGATACTGACAGGCTGCATGATCTTGGGTAAATTCAGTGGCAACCTACATATCTTCTCACTTGAGCTGACGCATCAGAAGATGCGCAACACTAAAAAAGTCCCGTTCTCATCCTTACAGAGAAGTTCAAAAGTTTATCTGTCATCCTGAGGCAGCTTGTGAGCAAAACATCAACAGGATGCAAGGGGCACAAGAGGAAGGAGGAGATAAATCAGGAAGGCTGGTGTGCTTCACATGGAGGAAAGGGCATTGGATTAACAATAGCCCATCACTAATATCAGTGTTAAACCCAGCAGCAGTCCTACGGACAATGTCTGCTACAGAAGTCCTACACAATCATGCAACAGCTGCTCTTGAAATCTGAAACATAGTTGAAGGAGACAAGAATTATACATCTGCTTCTCCACCTCTTCCCCCCCCCCCCCCCCAGCTTTGACAGCATCCCAGTGACAATCTGAGAAGAACATTTGTGCACACAGTTCCAAAACTGTGCCAAGCAAGACAAGACTGCTTTAAATAAGGATAGGCTAATTAAGCCCTAGGAAAGAAGCTTTCTTGACTAATGTGAAGCCATTTGTCTTACTACCAAAAAAGGTTATTATTCATTAAGTTGTCACTTTTTACCAGTACAAGTACTTTCATCTCAAATGCAATTATATTGTTCTCAATGCCTAATATCAGCCAAGAGATGTATGCCTTTCAAGTGCTATAAAAACACAGATCAATATGATCTAGATATTCCCCTTCTTATCCTTAAAAGAAGCCCAAGAAGTTTATCTTTGCTTGATTTACTAACAACCTTACATTTTCATTAGTTGTACAAAAGGTCTCATAAATGTTAAATCAGATTTGTGTATCTTAAAAAAACCAAAACAAGAAACGTGAATCAAAACACTTCAATAAACTCCTCTTTCATCAGAAAAAAATCAATATTCTTCATTTCCTTTAAAGGGGCTTTTATACCTGAATGCTAAAAGCCTTTTATTGCATGTGACACCCTGATGCAGTAGAAGCAAAGTAACCTGTGCTTCCAGCTTTGTATTTTTTTTTTTCCATGTGACTGCACACTTTACACAACAGTACTTCCTTTCTGTACTTTAACCAGTCAAACTGGTCTCAAAATGTACAAGCCTAAAGGCTAAATCTCCATTATCCAAATTATGCCACCTTTCAGCAACTCACCTGCTTTCTCAGACAACCTGGATTTGTGGAAATGTATTTACTGCACGTCCTGCCAAGTGCAACTCATTCATCTGCTTCTGTAAGCCTCACTACTCACTCTTCACATGAGCTGCACTTGGGCTCTGAGTACCCAGCCATATGGAAGTCACCTCCCTGGCCAGCCTCCAGTTAAGTGGCGCTTCACCAACTCCTGAAACAGCCGACAGCAGGGATGCATCGTGTGGGCAAAACATATTTTGCCCATAATGCTGTAGACATATTAAGTCTTGAGTATGCATTGACTTAATCTAAAGCAAGATTTTGCAGGAATTCCATCATACATTGCATAAAAGAAAAGCCTTAAAAAGAGAAGCTGGAGCAACCATATCTTTCATAATTATAGTCCAAATGATGGACTTTGCAGAAACCACAAAGATCCATTACTGTAGTACATTCTAAATAGAATTCTTGATGATTACTCTAATCATCAATGATGGAAGAGATAATACAGCCACACAGAAACCACTGTTCAGTTAGCTCTGTATTTGGGGATGGGGTAGCAACTTTTTGAAAAAAAAAAAAAAAGAGAACATTTTAAGAGAAACACGGCTGGGAAACTTAACCTGACCAAGATGTATGTGTCATAATGATGAATCAATATAATGTTGAAGTGGTAAAATGGGTACCAATGCATAAACAGCTACTTTTAAGAAATACCATGAACATATTTTGAATAAACTCATTACTCTGAGAAATACACTTGTATGACAGGTTCAACTAATTCAAAAGGCAATCTGTCACAAGCTAAAGGAATGCCTAAATTTTACAATGATTTTCTTAAACTCATAAATTCGGGCCAGTTCTTGCTTGCAAACAAACAGGAGACTATTCATTGTACAGTCAAGCCTTTTTCATTGCTTTCTTTCATAAAAAATAAAATCAACAGGGATGTTCAAAATACTATTTCTTTATGGTCTTGTAAATCATGAAAACAAACATTTAAAAAGACTTGCAAAGTGTATTGCAAAGCATACAACAGGGTTTCCCCGCCAAGCTCAGGAAGGGGTGCGGAGTAAAGACTTATGCCTGCTGTAGGAAAATGCATGCTAAAATATTTACTTTATTTCAATAATTTATGAGGACTAGAACAAGATTACATATCAGAAGTTATCGTTCAGATACATTTCTTCAGATGTATCTTTTGAAGTGGTCTTGAAACAGCAGAGACCACAGAACAGAAGAATTGCATGCAGGTGAAATAAAACACGAGTAAGACCAAGCAGCAGTACACAGAGGAAAGGAAACTGGAAGGTAAAATAACAAACTGTGGAAACAGTTTCATCTGACAGACAGAAAACCTAACAGGTTATGAAAGCAGTGAGGATCATGTAACATGCAAGGACAAAAGAATGGGTAGCACTTCAATATTTGTTTTAATGCAGAATATAACAAGCTGAACAAACCCACCAGCATGTAACACAAACTTTCAACTTCAGCAAGTTTAAGACTTTAGAAAGAACTGAACAGTGGTTCCAGAAAGATCAACATGAAAGGAAATCTACAACCTAATACTCAAAAATAGCAAGGAGGGGGAAAAAACGACAGATATGTCAATTCAGAAAGTCCTTGCAAACTTTGCTGAGCTAAAATACAATGGAGAGTAAAATCTGTTAACATGACAAAAGAAAATACAGCTGAAGCTCCTCTGTTTGAACATTCAGGAGCTCCCTGGTGGGAAAGCTCCAATCCTACATTTGTCAGGCTTACAACCACACACTGAAAGCACAACCTAGTCAAAAGTGTCCAATTCAGACCCAAGGGGGACAATGACTAGGGTCAACCGCTGCACACCGACCAAGGGAATGAGACTCCACCAGCGCTCGTTCCTTCACATCATTTTCAGAGGAGTTGTGAGCATCGTCTCACTATACTGTTTTATAGCCCCCAAACAAAAGTGCTGACACCAAAAGGATTTCCTGAATGCACAGACTGATAAAGGGCCCCAGGGAGTAGTGAAAGACACTGTGTTCCAGACATGCTGTCTGGAGTGCAGGAGATGGATATTCACACACACTGTATTTCCATTCAAATCATTATAGACCAACCAAATCTATGGAAATTCCTCCAGGGAGCTGACTAATGTTAAGAAGATATTATAGCAAACAAAATACCATGAAATGTTCAGCTCTTCATTAGTGGTTCTCAAGCCCTATCTACGCAGAACCCTTAAGAGACCAAGAAGTAACTCAAATTGACTCGTTATACAAAATGTTTAAAAAAAAAAAAACAAAACCAAAACCAACCAAAACACCCCATCAAACAAACCTACCCAAACAAAAGCCAAAAAAAGCCAACACCCCTCCTCCAAGACTGCATCAATATACATCAGCAAAGTTAACTTTTTTGTTGTTACTGTTGTGGTTTTTTTAAAAACAGGGTATCACATCCACTGAGTAATTCTTGGGTACCTCTAAAGTGACAGAAGCTAAGAGAACACTGTGCATGACTACATGTCAACCCATAGGTGCCTGGAAATGGATGCCATCAAAGTCAGTGATAATACTAAAGCTATTCAGAGTGCTTATTACTTAAAAGAAGATGGTTATTAATGCACACACCAAAAATTAGGTAAAGAGATTAAGGATTAATCCTAGGAACATCTACATGATTCATAAATAGAGCAAAATAAAAGGAGACTGAATTCACTTTAAGTTTGTGCAAGAGAGTTTATTTCCTAAGTTAAAAGTCTTGTTTCCAATAAACTAAACAGGTACTATTCAGATCAAAGGAGAACAAAATTACTTAGAAAATAAATCTACAAAAAGGGTTTAATTCAATCATTGAGGCCAAATTTTACAGGAAAATTACTTCTGTATAGAGAGACTGATTGGCAAGGAGGTGGAATATCGAAGGCAATCACTGCAGTACAGAAAACAATTCTGATGTGCTGTACTAGTAGTGTTCCTAGTACTTCTCATTCATTTGTTGCCTTTCAGCAGGTGTAATACTGTCACTTGTTCCTTTGTCAGTATTTGTTAACTGTTTAGGTATCTTTACCAAATATAAATTTTGTGTTCGTGTTATTAAAAAAAGCAGGAAATACAACGAGATTCCTATAAGAGGTTGCAGGGGGCGGCACACAGAATAAATCAATCACTTTCAGTCTAGGAAGGAGTGTTTATCTTTGACTGACAGAGTATCATAAATCACACCCGCAAGTGAACACTTCCCATGAATAGTGAAAACAATTTCTTTGTTATATACAGCTGTAGAAAGTGTGAAGCAATAAACTGAAATCACAACAACATAAAAGGACAGTTGTGAAAATGGCCAACATGAAAATGGGGAATGAAAGACTACACATTGTCAGGAAGGAACTATCATCTGATGAGAAGGGGGTAACATTTGCTTTGGAGTAAGAATTAAGGCTCTCAGATTAAGTAACTTGAATTGCAATTAGGGGAAAACTATTTGTAAATAGTCTGTCGGGCTGATAAGCTAACGAAGTGTTAAGCAAGGAAATACTGTCAGTTGAAGTCGAAGTTGGACAAGTTTGGTGGGGACAGATATATGACCACCTGATGGCTGCAAGAAAAAGTCATAAAATTGTCATGCCAATGGTGGTGTTTGTTACAGACTGGTAAGTAAATTCCCACAGGAAAAGATAGTACAGGGATATGAACAGTAAAGAGCAAGAAAAACCACTTATGACTAAAAAGGTGATACCATTTGCAAAGAACTGAACAGCTGGAACAACAGTAGTCTGTTAAAAGCAATAATACACTATGTGGAATGAAGAGGATACAAGATTGACAGCTGTAATCAAAACAATGCAAACAGATCCAGCTGCAGGAAGAAGGAAATTATACATGTGGAAAAACGGAAGGCCTTCTGCATTTCAAAAATCCTCTCATTAGGATCTCAGTATGTTTTCAAAGAATGGAAGAGTATGCAATGCCTTTATGTTAAAAACTCATCATTGAAAAAGCATAATGGAGGCTATCCTCAGAGCCATAGCCTGACTCCTGCACGCAAGATGCTCATTTCCATTAAAAAAAAGTTAAAAAAAACCCAAACCAAACCAAAAAAAAACCCCTGTGCATTGAGGAGGAGAGGAAGAATTGCATTTTTAAAGCACTGAAGGAAAACTCTGAAGTTTCATTATGGTACTAGGGTAGATAAAAAAATGGCTTGATTCCAGAAACTATAATCCTGTCATGGCATCATATTGCTTAGGTCAGTAGTGTGTTCCTGGAGGCTGTAAATGTAGTACTGGGTATCAAAAGTCTTGAAACACACCCTGTAAGTCAATTTACAGAAGCTTTTTCAGGCATCATGGGCCAGAACAATAACTTACCTGGCTATTGTCAAAAGGAAGAAAGAAGCTTGATTTTGGAAGAGCGAGGAAAGTAAAAATAAAAAAGATGGAAATTTGGAGTAGATAATTGAGGAAGGCACAGAAACTAACAAGGGCACTGTGTTATTATTTCCCATAGCACACCAATTTGATGATTTCAAGCTGAAGTATTATATAAGCAGGGTGATATTTGGCTGTATTATATCATCTACAGATAATCTTTTAGAACACAGGCCCTTCCATCTTTCCTTACACATCCAGAAAATTATCTGCTGGGATACAGAAAGAACATCTAGTCCAACCCTCCTGTTTAAGCAGGACCACCTAGAGCCAGTTGCCCAGGACTGTCATTTAAGTTCAATTCAGTGTTTGGGGAGCATTAATCTTCAAAATTATACATGTCAAATGACTGAGTGCACTATACAAATTGGCGCCTTTTTTTTTTTTTTTTTTAAAAAGGGGGTCTTTATTCTCTGTTCTTTTCCTCCACATTATCATGAGTGGTCAAGTGGGAGACTAGCCAGCAACTGTCACGTATAGCTATGTTACTGGTTTCTATCCAATTCCTAAGTGACACTGTTGTTCCGTGCTTGGCAGGCCAGGCACTGAATCTCCATAAATAATTATTCTGATGTCAGAGATGCAGGATTGTAGCTCCATACAGAGAGTCTGCCCAGCATGGGGAGTGGGCAGATGAAGGATGCTTCTATTTGCACACAAAAATCTTTGTTGTTAGCCAAGAGCAAAGAGAAATGAAATATAGAAAGAACATGACGATTTAACAAGGATTTGTTCCTTTGGGGGGAAGAAGGTGGGGCTGAAGCACAATGGTGGGATGCAGGGATTACAGCAATTTATATCGTATCTCTTTTGGAAATTAACAGCAAATATTTGCCCTCAGTACAACCAAAACTACTTATTTTACATGCACATCATAAACGTTATTAATACACAGGAAAGAAAAGGAAGGAAGAATAAGGGAAAAAAAGAAAATATTGTCATCTAAACCAGTTTTGAATGGTAAGCAAAATACACAAGAACAACCTGTGAAGAGCCATGACCTGTCACATTCTTTATTTTTTTTTACATACAGATACAAAATTAAAAAGGCAGATACACCTATGGTCAAGGCAGACAAACTCACAAAGAGGAGTTTCTTCTCCAAGGTTGCTACCCTGGCTGCTACACAGGTGGGAAAACTGGCTTCCACTCAACTGCTTATTCTACCACATGCACGTGAGGCTGGAAGCTCATTCTTGTTGCATCCCTCATGCCCATCTAGGGAGGGAAAGAGAAAAAAAGCTTGAATGACATCACAGTAGTCAGGATAGACTAGCCCTAAACTCTTCTCTGAGTCACATTATGCAGGTTATCTCACTCCTTGCTCTCCTCTTATTAGGGCTACGACATTACTGAAGACTTAGAGAACCCCAGCATATCCAGTTGTTCCCTGTACAGAATCTGCTCCATAATTGTTCATCCCTACTGCTACTCTCCAAGCTTGCTGCCTTCTTCTCTTTCAACGGGAGAATCAGAACTACAAATATACCCAAGACTTGGGCACACCATTGCTTTATACAGTAATAAAATTGTGTTCTCTCATCTTTCCCTTTTCCTTTCCAAATCTGAACAAGATGTTTTATTTATTTGACTGAGACTGATCCCATATTTCCTTAGAACTACCTTTCAAGAACAGTCATCTTAGTACTATTTAAGTCTAGTTCTCAGATCAGGGTCTTCTGGAAAATAAGCCCATTGTTATATACATCACGTTCATAAATTAACTCAGAGACCCGCGATAGCTGTAAAACATATAGAATCATCTCAATTTCACAACATCCTGGCTTACTTGGAAGTATTTCAGAAAAAGATTGTTTAGTTAAGAATGCTGGCAGCAGAAACCACCTCGAACAATAGTTAGGGTGATTAAGGTTGGGAAGAAATGATGAAGCACAATGACATATCCTTCTCTAGTTACTTTTATGAACTATGGAGTCCAAAGACTACAAAGGAAACATTGTATAATCTCTCCTAGTTCAAAAATGCTAAAATTCACTCTGCTTCTTTATCTGGGCTTAATTAGTGGCCCCAATACCTTTCTCGTTTCTTCTGAAAGGTCAAATGTCTAAATGTGTTTCTGAGCTGCTTGACAAACAGAAGCTAGACCAGAAATAAAAATTTGTTAAATATTAATGAAAATCACTGTTTTAAACTCAAGAATAATAAAATAGATCCCTGTTCTGCCCCATAAGGTCCACGTGAGTAGGGAAATGAAAATATTCCTTTATATACATGTGTGTGTACATACAACTATCAAACTAAACATATTCCAAGCTTACACTGTCTCCAAACCATAAGCTATTTACCTTTTTTCACTGATGCATTCATTTCACAGGCTGAACTTATCATTTCCACTGCACAGAATTACCCTTGTGAAAATGTATTCCAGTGAGATAGGGACAGAGCAGGGGGGGAGATGTATGTTAAATTTCTGAAATGCTATAGCAACTCAGTATTTGTTGGGATTTCATTCAAAGAAGTCATATGAAGCCTTTGGGGAGCTGGCATGAAAACAGTTTTAGTTATGATGGTTTGTCATTCAACAAATCAGTCACTATTAATCTGACTGCAGCTTTGAAGTTACTTGCTAACATGTCTATTAGGATATGTTGGTTATTAAGCAAAGGAATTCTTCTATTGATATTAGATCACATTAAAAATATTATATCTTGCAGAACAAGATGTGAGGTAAAGAAAATGGTTGGGAAAAAATGATACTCATTAATAACAAGTCTATAATCAGACTATAAAACAAACACACCAGCTTCAAACAAAGAATTCCCCTGGCTGTTAAAGTATTAAATATTAAATACCTAACTTACTTCAATCATTTGTATAAAAAACTACAAAGAATACTAAATCACAAGTTTTCTTTAGTAGCAGGTCATTTAATTTTTAAGTTATAAATAACTTTGATCACTGCACACACCAAAGGCATAAAACATTTCCAAGGACAGCCCTTTAGGTAAAATACTCAGATGAGGGTTCAGTATGAACTTCAATATTTTAAAACATGAACAAAACATAGTTTGAAAAGAATTCAATTCTGACTCATACATGGGAATAATGGATGTCTCAAAAGTAACATAATAAATTCTAGATAAGCGTCCAGAAACAGGAATCCCACAATTGCATAAGGTACTATGCCATAGAAAATTAATAAAATAGAGGCCATGTACCTGTAGCTTGCAAGTGGTCACTGTTAAAGCAAAAATTCTCTTTGTGATGGCAAACAGTAGCTGTTCATCTAGCTACCTTTACTTTCCAATTTATAAAAGGTCAGATACAGTGCATTCCCAGTTACAAAAATCGGAAAAAAAAAAAGGTTTAAGTGTATCTTTCCTTTTGAAAATCAAGAACACAGAACTAGAAAGGACCACCTGCATCTTCTCCTATCTCAGGCATCACTTCATCCAATTATTTCACAAACTTAGTGCAATTCACCTTAGAAGAGCTTCCCTCTTTGGAAGTCTCCTTTTTGAGTCTGGTTGTCCTAAAACTTTAGGAACTTTTTTCTTCCTGTTTACAGCCTCAATTTATTCACAGCATATTAAAACATACCTTTCCTTCAGGTAATAGCACACAACTGTGATCTTGATAAAAATCAAACTAACATGTCACATCTTCCCATATTTTCAGCAAATAGTTCAGTCAACCCTAAAATCTTGTTCCTGCATGCTGAAGTTAAAAGTTCAACTCAATGAC
Organism: Strix uralensis; assembly: GCF_047716275.1. Taxonomy (NCBI): domain Eukaryota; kingdom Metazoa; phylum Chordata; class Aves; order Strigiformes; family Strigidae; genus Strix; species Strix uralensis. Next base: position 16,339,442 of record NC_133978.1, on the reverse strand, counting down.
TGCAACAGATGTCTACCCACATCCTTAAACAGACAACTGACTTGCCTGGTGCTGTCACGGAAGTCTACAGATGCCTGACATAACACTGGAACTTTAAATATGCAAGAGCCTATGTTCCCTATCCAAGGCAAATGACTTTTACACAGATTTCACAATAGAAGTTACTTGTATAAGTAAAGAAGAGGAAAACTGACAGCTAACAGTTATTCCAAGATCACCTTGTTGTTAGAGGTGTTTTGCTCACAATTCTTATACCTCTAATTTTTTTTGAATATTTTGTTTTTCCTCAGAGACTTGAAAAACAGGAAATGAAGCAATCCATTGCATGCAGGAGAAAAAAGGGTTAAAGTTTGCAGCCACTTCCAAAAGTTTAAAAGGCTATGACCTTGGCTAATAATATATTTCTACAATGTTTTTGACTCCCAACTACAATTTTCACATACATAAATACATACATACACATATACGCATGCTTATATATTTTTATATGCATAGACTTGTATGAGCCTAATGTTGCCATTTTTACATCATTTTGCTAAGTAAATCAAAGTGTAGTTACCTCATTTAATGTATGCAAATGTAACCAATTTTATTGGCAACAACTACATACAGCCATGAAACTTGCACTACACAAAATGGGCATACTCTTTCCTGGTGAAGAAGCATGATTAAAACTTATAGTTCAACTTCTTTGATTTTATGACTGGAATTCCTCTACCCTTCCCATAGGCAACCTTAAAAACTTGTTCTTCCAGCTCCCAAAAGACATACTCATCAAGCTGCTAGATAAATACTTTACTCACCAATGCTACTCAGAGAACTGCTGCTTTCAGAATCAGAAGGCATTATGGACAGCACACTGTAAGTAGACCCTAAAATTAGAAAAATAAAGACCGTATTACTTTTTTTCTTTTCCTGTCCCCAAACCAAGCTAGCCATTCATTTTCTTGATACTGTAGATGTCAGACACGCTAAATTAGAGAAAACACACGTCACTAACACATAAGAATCTAATAGGAAAAGTATAATTTGTAAATTAACATTGCACTGTGCACCAAGCAGAAAATCATTTTGGATGAAATGGTCAAAATGAGTTCAGCAAAATATTGAACTAATACAGCTCCTATTTCATTGTGTAACTGATTTGTATGCTCATCCTCAAACTTTCTTCAGACTTAGAAATTTAATTTCATTAGTAAATAAATTTTGCTTGCATCCATTTGCAAACTTCTGTATCCGACCTTAAAAGCAAGGGCCTACAGAGCTACCTGCTATTACTGCTGACAGTAAATTTCTTCGTGTATAATAGATCAATAGACAGAGGCACCTTTTATTTTAGTTATTTTAGAAGTATGCTAGATTTTACTTACCAGAAGAACTAGAAAAACAGGTCCTACTTCAAAACCTTACAAACTAAACAGCTCCACCATCTCTCACAAACAGAATAAGCATACCGCAGTAAAGACAGGGAGTGATTATGTGCAAAAGCAATTTGAAATCTGTTCCATTTTCAGCACCAGTCAGAATGTGAAACCTGTCTTCACAGCAGCCAAGCTCCAAGACAGTTTCAATAATTTCAGGAGCTGCCTTTCCTATAGTCCACCTTCTTTTGTTTCAGTATTTGTTTCTTCCAGTCTCTTTGAAATTAAGAAATAAAAACTGAGAAGCAGTGTGATATTAAAAGCATGGATCTACCTTTGAAATACATTAAAGAAAGGACAGGCTTGAAAATAAGAAGGAAGTCCTAGTTTTTGCTCATCTCCTATGCTTCTTACTAGGAAAAGACATGACATCTGTAATCACCATGGTGTTAACTGAAGGAAAGACAAGATGTGATAAAATGAGTTTATTAAACACCAGCAATAAAAAGAAAAGTGAATAAAAAAAGCAAACACACTTAGGGCCCTATCTTCAGCTAGTAGAAGTGACACAGACCCAACTTCAATGGGGTGTGTTTATTTATCTTGACAAAAAAATGAGGCTCCTACATTTGATAAAAGGAGTGATATCTAGGCAAAAGCAAACTTAAACAAGTATTTGAATGTAAGGACAACTCCCTCCAAGCAAATCCTCCAGTTTTACTAGCAGACATTGCAGAAAATAAGTACCAGAAAAGGAATGGAATCTTGAAGCAGACTGTTTAAGCTGACAAATCCCTGTGAAAAATGCTGAAAATATATTGGTTACAAGTAATTCTAGTTTATTGTATGGCATACAAGTTGGGTTTTTTGTTCTAATTTTTAAATAAAACATATGACAAGCATGTCACTGACACACTGGCTTCAGAAAAAAAGAATCTGCACATTTTTGCTTCCATTTCATACATTTTCAAATAACAATTTGTGTTCCTATTTCATTAACGCTTAATAAAAGCAAAATAATTTCTGCATTAAATAAAATCAAACTCTTTGCATAGTCTAAACTCATGATTTGCAGTATTTCTTGTAGACTGGACTAGGAGAATTAGAATCGTAAGGGAAACTGAAAAAAGCAGATCAATATATTAAATAAAGCAGGACATCTTTATGATAGACAATGTGTACAGAGATTGTATCAAAACTGCATGGACTCAAACACAACAGAATCTTGTGCCACGAAGTGACATTTCACTATACTTGGCAATTTAAGGCAAAATTGCCCAGTTCCTCTAACAGATTACATAGGAGTCTCATGCCTAAGCAAACTTTTACTGATTGTTAGCTGAGTTGACTTCTTTTTAAGAGTGGAGTAAGAAAAGACTCAAACTCTCATCATCTTGGTTATCTTGCTTTTATTTATCTTCAGGAAGCACTGATCCTCTCTGCCTTCTTTTCCTGTCCTAAAAGCCAGAGCCAGGACTCAAAATGAGTTAGATTCTGCTCCCTGGAATAGATAGAAAACTTTTGTGAAGCTGACTTCATCTATGGAGACATATGACTCTCCCCAGCAATGTTTGTAAAACATTAGATCAGATTTGTAAATGCAAGATCCAGCATGCAGAGCATGTTATCACAAGAAAATGTACAACTGTGAAAAGGGGAGGAAATCATCTGACTCATTCATAATTCTTCACTTCTAATGAAAATAAAAATGAAAAAAAAGAGAAAAATCTAGTAGCATTTGTTTGGCTTCCAAGGCTGTGGGTATGTTTGGTTTTGGTTTGTTTTTAAACTACACAGGACATGAGACCATTATCTGTAACACATGCCATGTCTGTCATCAGAAGCAGTATTCATAACCATCAGAAACAATAACCAGAAGATTCTACATAGCTTTCACAATATTAAAATTCCTCTTCAGGTACTGGACTGATATATTCACATCCATATATTCAATTCAGGCTAAAGTAGCATTGTACTTGACGTACTCTGCTTGATCAAACTAGCAATACCTCAGTATTACCGGAGAATGCTCCAAGACAGCGTTTCCCCATTCTATAGGATGTCTCCTCAGACAAATGAAAACCCTCAAAATCACCCAACAGGAATTCAGATACAGGCAAAAAGTCAAGGCAAAAGGCAGAATCTAGTTTCTACAACCAAAGGTACTCTAACACCCTGTTTATTCATGAGCTATACAACCATGGCATTTTAAGAAATTTATTGCAAAACCACCACCCCCCCCAAGCAATTTTCCACTTTATTTCAAATTCTTAAAACTTTCTGACTGTCCATCTTGTCAAATTGCACGAAAAATAAGATCAGAACACAAACCCAACAAGAAGCCATGACCACTTTTTCAGGTTAATGTTGAAAGTGCTTCACACCTAGGGGTTTACATGCCTTTCACAACACTTTTCCAAATATATGTCTTGCATATTTTTCCACTAGTATTCACCTCACATACCAAAGTCCCCTGGTACAAAAACTTGCTATATTTGATTTCAGTTCACTGACTCATAACAATTGCTGACGTATTCTTTAAGTTCAAAATTACAACTTGAAAAGACAGGATTACGAGAAACACAGTAGATACTACTCATACTTAATTTAAAAGAAAAAAAAAAGTGTGACCTGTCTTTTACAGATACACGTTTGTACAGAGAGGAAAAGGAGCACAGGCATCCTGTCTGCATGGCAGACTTGCTTTCCAAGCATTTCTTTTTTGCTCATTGAGATTTAAACTTTGAATCAGTTCCTGGCTGTATTAAACAGCTTTGGCAGAGCACTGGGATTTAGAAACTGCAACAGTATATACTTGAGAATCTTAAGAATCCCATTTCCTCCTATTTTCAATGATTAGTGCAAGTCAAATTTCCTTAAGCTGTTACTGTCTTTATTAGTCAGATGACAGGAAGACCACTTTTAAAACTCACATATTGAGGAAAGGAACTAGTTGCTTAACTGTGGAAGCCACCTCCAGGGACAGCTGAGGAACTGGATTCTAGTTTGCCTCCATTTTTCACACAATGTCCACACAGAAACAGTGATATCTATTTTCCTTATTTTCTGTTTTGTTAAGACAGAAAATGATGGTGGAAGGGAGAAAAAAAAAAGAAGAGTTATGTCTTAAGACACCAACTGTCTAACCAAGCAATTTCCTCATCAGCAATGCCAAATCTAGACTGATGAATTAAATTATTAGCACAAAATTAAAACAGAGCCTTTCTCTCCTCTGTCTTTCTGAAGTTGGACTTGTGAAAAACCACATAACACTAGGCATCACCTGTACTTCAAGGAGAGACTAAAAAAGACACGCCAGCTGATCTCCAAGTAAAACCTCCAAAACAAGCTTGCATTTGGTACATTCTGTAAGAAAGCAGCACAAAAAATCAAGTAAAATATCTTCTAGGATTAAATGCTGAATTATTGAATGACTTCTGAGAAAAACACACTGTGTTCCAACTTCATTATTTGGAGATAAGTTGAATATCAGGATTGCTGCAGCTGCATAGAACCTCCTCATCCTCCTTCATACAATCACATGTACATACACCGGCTCTGCTCATGGCTCTAAAGCATAGTGTATTCAAGGGGACTGTAGTGGCAAAGAAAGATACAAGGACTCAGCTTTCCAAAATTCACTGCACATACACTTTCAATTAATTTATTTGAGAGTAAGATATATATTTTGAACAAATAAATATTTACAAAATTTTATCTATAATTCAACTGAAAGAAGACTATTTCATCTTCCAAAATTTGCTATATTAACTAAATTACTATGTAGGAATAAGAAGAGTTACTCCCTCAGATAAACACCTTCAGCTCAGGGCCAGAGAGGCAGGTATACTGAATCTGTTTCAGTCTGTGAAGAACCAGGGTTTAATTCAAGGAGCGTTAGATGTTTCATCCCACAAGATGGGGAGTGCTCTGGTCTTAGGGGCACAGCTCTTGGCACATCACCAATCTTTAAGGATTGCATTACGATCTGCAGTATGGCTGACACCTAAATTGAGCATGTTTCCTAACTAGAAACACTTAGCTCATTGCAGACCTGAGCCTAGAAGGAGCACTTTGCCTGCACAAATTTCTTTTTCTACACCTCTGTTTTTAAGGATGACATTAAACAACTCTCCATGCTCCCCTGCTGCAAATGTCGATTGTTAATTAAACTCTGCTCTTTCTCCCCCTCCCTTCCCAGTGCAGTGACTGCCAGCTGATTCAACTTCTTGTCAGCAAATGATTTTTCTGATGGAGATCCAACACACCGGATGAGAGGGCAGCGTGACAAACATTTGTTTATCCACATCTCTGTGCACCAAACCAAACTCACTTTGGCAGCGCTCCTACTTTCTGTGGGGGAGCAAAAAAAGTTTTATTTAAACTGGAAATTACCCAGATTACACTGTTCCCATTGCCTTTATAACAAAATTGCTCAAGCAGCTTAAGATCACATGGATCTGTCATGCTCTATCTCTGAAGCTATCCTCTTCTTGGCAGCCTATGCAGTCAGGTTTGTCAGAAAACATAAGACACAGTCATTCCTTGCTAGTTGTGTGGTGTTCAGATGTTAAATTCTGACCTCACACAAAACCTTCAAGTGGGTATTTGCTTCCACCCATGTCATATTTATTTCAGATGTTTCACAGTCATTTACCTTTAAGGATACAAGCAACTCCAAGAACAAAGGTACAAACTTAGCAGTAACGGTAAAACAGTAGTAGCCATACCAGCAGAAGCTTGCTGTCTCTTCCCCATCTGCTTTTAAACATGGCTTTACTACTTATTCTGCACACTTGCAGTTCCTTAGTACTGTGCCCTGCAGCATAAAATCCTCTTATTTTTAGGACAGCATGAAAACTAAATTAACATTAAAGTATTTTTAAAATAATCAAGCACCTAAAAATTTATAATTTTTATTTCCCAAATGTCTCAGTCTATAACAGCTTCACAGAGACAGTGAAGGTCAGTAAGCTGATTTTCCTTTTACAATGGAGAAAGCATTTTACAACAACCTATTCATGAAATATTAAGATATTAATATTAAAGTGTGGTTTTGGAAAAGATAAGATACATTAATGCTTAAGCCATCTTTCAATTCTAAGCAATTAAAGCTCTTGTTAAGGACAGAACACACAAGAACAAGGACTTTGGCACCTTTCTCTGAATCATTTAGTAGAAACCAGCACTGGTGACAGAATAAAAAGTCAGGCTGATTCTGATTTAATATGGCAATTTCTGTGTAGGTTCAGATTCAGAAAAGTTAAGTAACCTGCTGGAGGGCAGACATCAGTAAAGAAGCCCTGAGATCAGATGCTTAAATTACTAGTTGTCTGTCATACAGTCAAGCACAGCAATTGATCTTCAGCTGTTAAAAGCAACACTAGACCTTAATATCTTTAAAATTTCTATTTTCTTAGCAACATCTGTTTAAAACACTTCACAGCAGAATAAACCCATGGATCAATATTTCTAAATATGTATTCCTAAGTGTACCCTCTCTAGAAACATGTACACTCATTGATACAGATATTTTTTTCTTTAGCCAGGAAGCAATACAGTGAGTTATACTGAAAAGAATTTACAACGTATCTTTAAGAGAAATCTAAGTCACTGGACTATTATGCATCATACTACAATGTGAATTATGAAAGGAAGAAGACGTTGGTGCCTTCAATAAAAAGAGCAGAAAACTGGCAATAAGAAAGATAAGAGGAAAGGGCAAGAGAAGAAAACAAGGTAGCTCATTTTTCTACATTACCCCTTTATCATTAGGATAAACTTGCTGCTGTCCACATAGGTTATTAGCGTTATTTGTTCTTGTTTACTGCATTCTGAGAATTCGGTCAAATCATCCTCTTTTCACACAAAGAAGCACAGCAAAAACTAAAAATTTTTAGATGTGAATTTACATAGCTTGATTCACAAAACACACATGATAATGGTGCTTCAGCATTCAAGCTATTTTGCCATGGACATGATGCTCTAAAATGCCTTAAAGAGACAGGACAGCAGCAACTTTTTAAGAGCCAAATTACCATGAAGCTTTAGTAGCAGGATAGCAGCTATTACCAACTGGTAATTGGAAGCTAAAAGGTACAAAAGCTTTTGACTACTTAAAAACCAAACAAAACCACACCCTAGTGTATCAGGTCAGCTAGAAATAATGCCCCTTGCTATCTTCCAGTCTTTCATTTTTTTCTTTGCAATTTATAAAATGATTAATTTAATCTCTTGAAGTCTGTGAAACCACATCAGAAGTGACTAAATATATCTGCTGGAGCAGTAGGACCAAAGATACAATCGTAATTGCTGCTGCTATTACTTATTCAAGAAGTCCTGCAGCAGTTCAGGTTCTTGACCAGAAACAACCACTTTAACCTTTGTATTCTTGCTTTTTGTCTGGGATGGCTTTTAACTCTACTTTAGTGAGTGCATTTTGTCTTGACAAGTTGTATGTCTCCAATGCTCCATTTCAGCTGATAACTGCAACAGAAAATGACCATGCTCTTAGAGCCCTGAATTTCCATTAGGTAGTGCAGTGAAATGGTGATGAGTTTTCAACAGTTATTTTAAGGCTAACAGCAACATACCTAGCTACCATGAAAATATCAGCATGCAAACTTACATTACTGAGATTGTGGCAAAAGAACAACTTTTAGTTTGTAGAGCTGCATGCATTGCCTTCACTGCTAACTTTCTTATGAAAGAGATGCATATTTTTGCAGGCTGACACTCAAAAGGCAGAGAAAAGAATAAATGGCTCCAGATTCTTTAGCCTCAGCATTTAGTACAGATAGCAAAAAGACTGTATTTAAAGTCAAGTCTTAGTAAAACTGCAGTGCAGGTAGGTGAAACAAATAGTCACGTGTTTAAGCTCATGTGGATTATATAGGCAGTCCTTGCATTATTCCCAATGCAGCAGTGCTTTCTTCCGTTCTACCAATGTGATGTGGTATTAGAGCTGACTACCTTATCAAATAAAAAAAATTTTTTGTGAATTTTTTTATGAATTATTTTTAACATAGCTCCTTTAACAATGCCAGTTAACCTATTCTGGGAAACCCCATCTCCATTCCACTGGTAAAAAACCCAGTTTATCCATTCTTTTTTTCTCCCTTCTAGCCATCAGGAACATTACATTTGTTTGGATTATGTATGATAAGCCAAAGAAAAGGAAAAAAAAAAGATAAAACACAATAGCATTTTACTTTTTTAACAAACTTCTTGCAATCTCAAACTCTGTTTCTCTTAAAGTTATCTTCTTAATCTAGATTACTTACTAATAAGAGCATACAATTAATTTTGTTTATTAGGCAGAGAGACGTAAGTTTTCATTAAACCTCCCAGATGACTAAAATGTGGTAGAGGATGTTCACCAATCCCTTTCCCTCTAGGAAAGGAAATTGGATAACCTGGGGCCTAAATCCACTTGGCAAGCACATGCTCCTTCACTACTCCATCCGCACAGCATCCAGCAAAATGGCATTCTGACTCTTCGCTGGATATTCCAGGTATTGCTCAAGGGCCCAAGGCTTCTTCAGCTGGGCAGTGCAGTGATGGCAGTCACCAGAAAGCAGCAGGCCTTCATGGACCCACATAATCTTGAGTACAGTGCTCTTTGTCCCTACAACCATTGACAAGATGCCATGTTCAACAGGGAGCAGCTACAGGTTCATCGTCCTGTACACACATGGCAGTTAAAGCACATAGGCATATCACCCATCTACCTCACCCAGGCAGCATCTGCAAAATTCACTTTTTTGTTCTCTATGTCAGTGCTCAAAGCACATCCCAATTCTGCCTACCCTTACACCTAACCTGGTCCCATTTGGTCCCAGCTGCCTATTCCTCAACACTGTCCAAATACATTGTGGTAACTCAGACTCATCTATTTCTAAAAAGTTTCTCATCTGCTCTGTATCTAATGACTGATTTTCACCTGCAGATATTTAGAAAATGTCATTCTTGATGCCACTACTCAGTCCTTCTGGTCCATTTTTTAAGTTTTATTGCCAAGTATAGAGCAGATAAGAAGTTAAGGCATCTTGGCAAAGAAGTTAAGGAATTGTCCAAGTATATTGTTCTTGCTATGAATGGTCTCTATCCACAGGAATTCACACTTCAAACCTGCTGAAGCTGATACTGACTGCTTGAGCTCTTCTGGGCTATAAATGCATGGTACGTGAAGAACTAACTGGGCAGCTCCAGACGCCAACACTAAAGAAGCAGAGACGATCTGGACTACTCCTAGGCCGTAACTGGAGGGTGGTATTTCTCATTACAACTGGAAAAAAAGGTTGAATTGTGAAATATGACCAGTCATCGAGAAAAGTCCATCCCAACCCCCTTTAATGCTGGGGTACAAAATTTTTAAGAACACCACCAAATTGAGAGGTGAGGGACAATTCTTAAAAAAAGAGGAAATATTATACATCCATTTTTATTCTGAAGGAAAAAGGGATAGACTGATGATGCACCCAGTCACGTCATTGTTTGGGCTAGGAACAGACACCTCTTAAAATATCCTTCTCTTTCATTATGCTTTAACAGAAATAGTACTCCTGAATACATTCAAATCTCCTTGCTAGCTTCTTTTAACCCCAGATAATAATATATTCACATCTATTTTTCCTAGCACAGTAACCAGTTCTTAATGTCTGAAGAAAGATTTGTTGGTTGTCCATTTTGTTATGCAGCACTCCTTCCACAGAAAGGTCACTATTTCCATATCTGGAGGCAATTCTTTACATCAAGCTATATTCCATAAGCTTTGCAAGTAACCTGACTCAGATTTCTGAAGGATGACAACATCTGACATATGCAACTGGCCCTAGAAGATTTAAGTGAAAGGAAATTATATTCAGAAAATACCCACACGCAATGCAGTCAGAAGCAAGAAACTGTTGTGGGATGAAGGTGGTAACTACTAGATCCCTACAAATGCATTCTCAATCAGCAACACTTGCATTACTAATTTTGCAATGATGACAATTAAGAAATTCAAACTTCCTTTAGTTTGCACAGCTATACACAGAGCTTTGTAGCATATTATTTCGTCAAATAACTGTACAGTCAGGTAACATGAATGGCAAATTAAATTTAAAAAATAGCATTATTAACTCTACAACTAAATGCTATATTTAAATTTTAATTTAAATTTTGGAATCACATCAAAGTAACTACCTCATCATGTTTATAAAGAGGCCATGTCATAAAGAAACCTACATGGAAGAACAAAGGAAAGAGCAACTACAGGTATTTAAAACTGACATTCAAAAGACTAGAGATCTACCAGGTGACAAGGAAAGCAAGCATTAATTCCTCACAATTAGCCTCTTAATGCATCCAGTCCTTTCATTAACTTACTGTATCTTGCAACTGGGTATTTCTTCTGCAGAAGCAGCTGGGGGCATGGCTGGAACTGCAGGTGATGAGAGTGTCCATCACATGCCTAACCTGAGCTTTTTTCTAGCAATTCAAACTTCGTCCATAACAAACAAGCATTATGGCTCAAACTGCTTTTAGCACAAGTCATGAAGAACACACATGTACCTAGACCCATCCATAAACGTATTTTAAATATAAGACCCAATCTGCTTCAGTGCTAATGGTACAGTTAAGGCCACATAGCTTTCCTACTCCACAGTGACTTTTAAACAAGGACAAAGGGGTTTAACAGTTCTAGCTTACTCCTACACAGCAGGCGAGTTAGGCACACAAGGAAGAAAGCAACCTCAACACAAACATAACCACAATCACACCAACGGGTTGTGCTATTTACAGCTCAGGAAAAAAAAAAAAAAAAGGCCACGTTTAGGCTAGTCCTTTGTGATACCAAGCAGAGGAGTAACATACCAAAGTCCAAAGGCTTTTTCCCCTCTCGCCATACTATCTACCTTATCTAAACTCACCCATGTACAATTTAATCTCATAAAGCTCTCTTGTCTGAATATACTTCTGATTTCTACAGCCCTAGCGTATTGACAAGGACCAAACTTCTTTTTCTAACAAGAAATAGAACATAGTTGGACCGCTCTTCTCAAAAAGCAGCCCCTGTTACTGTTCAAGAACTAAACCAGCAACTGATTGAAGAAGTTATGGTTACATAATATGTCCTCATATGCTGTTCTCCATATTAAATGCTATAAATCATAATTAATTAGGAAAACTTATGAGCCCCATTTTTCTGCAACTTACAAACCAGCTCATATCTACTGCTCGTAAGGATTGCAAGAGATACAATCATCCAAACTCAGACTATGTGGGAGTCAATACTTGACACACCTGCTTTGAAATTCAAAGCATTATGAGATTTGCCTTTTTCAAACCAGGTATCTCTAGAAAAAGTGATTCACGTTACTTGGTATGAAACCTGGCATAATGCTCAAGTAACCTCCTTTCAACATTTAAAGTTGATGCATAGTCCCCAACTAAGCCCTAAAAAATGTACTCTCCTTATATTGCTCTTTGTAGCATGCTTCAAAATTCAGTCTCTAAAGTATCCCCCCTTCAGGAAAAACAGCGGAAAAAAACATCCCAAGATGGTTTGATTAAGGCAGGCCAGAGACGGGCTTTAAATGCAGCTTTGCTGTGTTGTTACAATGGAAAAAACTACATGCACTTTCATACAGAAGACGGCTTGTATCCAAGCTGCTATCTTTCTGTTTACAGTGATTGTTACTTGAAATGATAATAGAACAGACATATCTAAGCTAAATCATTTATTTGAAGATTTCTTGTCTCCTTGGCAAGTTTTTTTGCCCCAACACTCTACTTCATTTAGGAACGCAAAAGTAAGGAAGAATAAAACTGAGTACTGTAGAACAGGAAATCCTGCTGCCAGCAGTAATTCCATATTAAATATATATGTATTTATTCCGTAGGCACAGAGTCCAAGATTCTGTTCAGTAAGAGAGATGTAGCTCCCTGTTACCTACAGACTTCAGGCTTAAGTCCTCTTCAGTACATTTGCAGTTACAGGAAACTCATCAGAACTGGTGAATGCTACCAGCACACTGAAAGTGCTGCAGACAAAAAAAAATGTTGAATCCATGGCAAAGTGAGCGAGACCCCTCTCTAAAACCGGACAAATTGGAGCAAATACTCTGTGTGCATCTATACAGGATCTTTCCAGAAACGTACAAGTTTTCACAAAGGTAACAGCTTAACCAGAAAACTTTTAGAAGTGCCAAGCACTGATAGGACCTCAGAAGAGGGGGTGGAGAAGGTAACAATATCATTTAAGAATAGATTTGAACCACAGACTGCAGACAAACACACAGATATAAAAAAGAAACCACACCTACGCCCTCATTTAAACAACGCAATTAAATATGTCCTTAAATGCTCTGCTGTACTGAGTCTGTTACCTATGAACTATTTACAAAAATAATTTGTTGCAGAAATCCCCAGGGGTAAACTTCATGCCTCTTCTGGTTACAGCTGCACCACCCACAGGAACTCTTCATCCCTCACCAGAAGTAACCTTCGGCTGTGATAATGGCAGCAACAGGCTGATAACCTCCTCCACTGGCACTGGCACTGCCAGAGTGTATATGAGCAGCCCTGTTGCTGACACACACACAGGGAGTAACACAGGAAAACGTTGCTTAAGTTTCCTAATGGCAAAAGTAACACGTGTAACTACATACAACAAAAAAGCCATCTTCCTCCACATACCAGGGTGCTCATGCATACAACTGCTCACTCTACCTGGGAGCTAAAGCAAAGAATGCTGGAAAAAAAGGAACTCGTCTGGAAGCAATTATGGCACACATTCCTCTCTCTCTCCCTTGTTGCTTCCTCTGCGGGGCATGAATGCTACTACTTTTCCTTCTCTCATGGTCATGGCAGGGCAAGGAGGAGACAGTGTCCTCAAGCCTCTGCTGTGGCTTGACAGAGGGATGAGGCAGCCTTGCCTGGTCACATGGTACTTTGCAGTGCTGAAGGAGTTTGTTTGCTTAGACATAGATACTCTTAGGGGATCCTTCTGGCTTCATCTTTTACATAATTCCTTGAAGACAAGCCCTGTTTGGAGACTAAATCAATTTTAGAGTCTAGAAAGGATTTTTCCTATATAGCAAGGGTATCAACATGCCAGATGGGCCTTTTAGTCTTTTCACAATTATTATTTTGGGAGAAAGCAACTGCAACTGCTGCAGGCTCTAGCAAGTCACAGAGTGGTTAATGACTTCAAAATGGCTTAGCTATGACCTTTTAAGACAATATGTCTGGGTTACCAAGCAAGCAACTGCAGTAAGCATACAAAGAACTTGAGGCACTAGTGACAACCAGGCAGACATTAGTAAGGGGAAGATTTTCATAAGCCAAATATTCACCATAAGATCAATTATAAGGAGAAAAAAAATGCCTGCAATAGAGGCAGCCAAATGCTATTGGCTCCATCAATTCTGGAAAAAGTTTTAAAGCTTACTGCACTGACGATGTATCTACAAAAGACTGAAATCACACTCTTACCAGGAAGCGGTAGCATTAGCATTACATGACAGTGCACACTGAGCTTAATGGAGTGCAGCAGACCGCCCTGGAGTCTGCAGAACAGACACAGGCTAAAAATTCAGCAAATGCACTTATGTCCAGCATGCTACTCCAAGTGCAGATACAATGCCCTAGTCCACTGAGACAGTGGCAGGAGAGAATACAAAAGAAAACAAGACTACGACACTGAAGAAGTAGAACATGACATATTGGACAGCACAAGTCAGAGCTGCTGAGGGGAGAGAGTGGCCTCCCACCCAAGAGGGGTGACCAAGCCAATAAATGAGTCAAGACCTGTCCCGCTTGGAAAGTCACCTGCCTGTCAGAGCTGGGATTTCCTCTCAGACTTCTCTCACCTATATCTGTCAGAGTAGAGGAGCAGATGAGGAAGCTGTCTCCCCATCAGCACCACTTGTCAAGCATGAAGGTTCAGTGAGGACAGCTTTAACGTTACAGTTCAGCTACCAGTGCCAGCACAGATGTGCCTTAAATAAGCATTCCAAGTGGTCTGGAGTAGCAGATAGACTGCATAACACTTTGCAAGCTCTTTATTTAACCATATAAACATCCACGTTTTACTGTTCCCATATCAGCAACAGAAGAAACAGTAAAAATTGTGCCTCCATAGGCAGCCTTGAAACAGGCTTTGTTGTGGAGTTTTAACAGCAGGCTTTGGCACCTCTTCTCCACTTTAAGCCTCTGGTGAACCTGCCTTCTTTACATCTTCCTCCTTGAATAGGTTCTGAAGATACTGGGGAAGTTCCTAAAGGAGATGGTGTCACTGACAGCGGCTGCCATCAGGATCAAGTGTTCCATTTTGTTTCCCATTTCAACAGTAGCCATGAGAGCAGCAATGGGGTCAAGGGTGTGCAGGGGACAGAAACAGCATGAGAATAGCAGTGGGTTTAAAAAAAAAAAACAAAGAACAAAGAAAGAAGGAAAGAAAAAGAGAGATATCCATTGTATCCATTGTTTTCCTCACATACACACTGCTTTCAGTATGAAACACTGACATACAGTTAAGCACTGATTAAATCGTAATCAAAAGCATGCAATTCCTATAGAATAAGAAAAGACTTCCCCTCCCAAAAACTCAAAAGACCCAAACTGAAATAAATTAGCATGCTACTGCACCAATAACCACCAAATGCTTGAAACACATTACAATGAAGACCAGATTTAACTAGTCCGTAATATGAAAAAGTACTTAGGAAATGACCATATAAACACAGGTTGAGATGGATCACTGTTTAGAAGCAGAGGATTAACATACATGCTACTATCATCAGTAGGAGAACAATGGGATAAAACAATGAGATTTAATCCAGAAAGCACTTATTTTTTAGCAAGTTCTCCGTATGTATCCAGTGATGTATCCTGACAGGTGCAACTCTGGAGGTGGGACATCTTCCGTTATTTTTCAGTATCATAAAGCATGCTTTTCTCCATTCCCTAGACAAATCAGAGGGAATGGATTCAATGCACAAATGTAAATTAACACTTGGGAAAAGAAACAAACAAAGCCCCACATAAACTCTCTCCACCCACCTAACAATAGTTGCCTATCACAGTCCCCTGCACTATAAACAAGTAAAAGCATCAGAGTCCTATAACATAATAAATAATACAATAAAATCGCTACATTTAATTAGGTATTACTAGTGGAGAAAGAAGAGTGTAAATTGAGGGAGTGTTGCTAATGTCTCTGTCCAGTCTAGACAAACTCCCTGTGCTACCCAACCACTTCACCAGAAAATGAAGCTGATGACTGGCCACCGGCTCCACAAGTATAAAACACAGGAGCTAATTGTTCAGTCTTTGCAACTATCCAAGATAAATTCAGCAGAAGCATCCTCCCAGGCATACAGGAGAGGCTTTACAATTCAAAAGTGAGCTCAAGCTGCATCCAAGACAATCTGGAACCTGTTTCATTTTAAAAACATCAGTTTCCCCATGAAAAAGCACAGCCTCAAGTGTTTTTCGTGATGCCACCCAGGAGCGATCGATACATGGAAAGGGGAGCCATGAGGAAAGTTTTGAAAAATGAAACCTTGAGTATCTGAGCTACTGTTGCCCTTTGGATAGGTGAGCAACATCCTTGTACTAGAAACCTGTACTAGGGAAGTATGTTTTATTAAACAAGACAAAGAAAGTGTCCCACCTGGTTACAGCACTTACCTCCTTCCCGCTACTTTTAGGCTGAACCCCTGTAAGCATTCCTAAAAGTGCAAATACTAACCACTACTATTAATCACTTCATATTTGGACACGGTAGATAAGCGTCATCTTGTTTTCAAGACAAGAGGATTCTAGTCACGACTCACATGCTTTTAAAATGTAATCTTCCTGGTTCCTCAGCTCTCCATAAGAAGGGAGAATATTTGCACAGATTAAATGCCCACCCACTGATTTCTGCCAGCATGGCAAGTATATGCCCTCTGGCCAGCAAGGTTCAGAATTCATCAGAAACAACATGTTGGCAGATTTGAACTTGGGATGATTTCTCCCACACACACATGTAATTGCACATTTATCACCCACACAAATTAACAGCAGATACAAATAAAAGCAACATCCAGCAAGTAAGCAGCAGTGATAATGAGCAGCTAAAGAGAACAGAAGACTTAATATTTCAAAGAAATGCTGAAGATAAACATTCAAACAGAAAGACTGCACATCAAACAACTGGGCCATCATGTTTTACTGGCACATGTAGAGAGGCACTGGAATTTGCTTTGTGTTTTCAAAAGTACAGTGGATCTTATGAACCATTCCCCTCTCATCAGATAGGCAAGAAAAACAACTAGTAGAACTAGTAGAAACAGGATAAGGAAATCCATGCTGGCATCAGCAAAGTTATTCTTGGTCCATTAGGACACTGGAATACAATGGAAAGAGGCAACCACGCTCCTTCATGTTCCCCCACTAGTAGGAATCAGAGCCCCAAGGAACCTGCTAGCCCTGTACTATTCTCAACCCTCCTAAGTGGGGGTGGCTCCTATCTCCTCCTCATATCTCACTGTAGAAACAGATCTAGTCTTAGCTCTTCATCCTCTTTCATCTGCTTTCCAAGACATTGCTTGTAACTTATTATGCATTAACTTATAAATTAAGGCAACTTCTTTCATTTTCTAACTGTTTAAGTTTTGTCTGTCTTAGCAAGAAAAAGGTAAGAATTTTCATCACTGTGGGGAGGGGGAGCTCTTATGATTAGTATTTTTTGAGAAAAGAAAGAAAAGCTGCATTCCGAAAGCAAACAGATGAATTTTTACAGGACCAGAAAGTCCCTGCCGTGGCCCTTGGCTCTAAACACACACATGATAATCTTTCAAAACATCCATCATCTCATCAATATTCCTGTTTCCTACCCAGAAATCTAGTATTCTGTTTTCAAAACTAGAGACCATGCCTGTATATTCTACTTTCCAAGAAATGAGGGAAGGAAAACACTTGCACACTTTTCTCTATTTTCTCTTCAAATACTGTATCTATACATTGTATGTTCATAAAGTGGAAAAATCGAAGTCTTACATGATAACAAGTGGCAACACTGTTAACATGATTAGTAGGACAGGTGGATTGCTTATTTGATTCAATTCACCAAGGTATCTTTTCCATTATGAGTTAAACTGATGTCACTTGGAACATAATTTTTCTGTTGCAAGTCTTAGCACAGGACAGTACGAGTGGGTGGATTAATTTCTTAAAAAATAATTAAAAAAAAATTAGTGTCCCTACTGATACACAGAAGTAAGATTAGTCTTAGGCTTACCTTCCCCAAACTATAAACTGTCAAAAACCTATTATTTCACTATTCCAAACCTCTACAGTTGCAAGATCTTAAGCCATCTGCAGTAGCCTACGTTTAGAATATCGCATCTAGTGATGACTGAAAGCATTATTATTGTTTTTAAAATTTAAGATGAAAATTTCTGTTAGAACACAGTATGTCCATTCATTGTACGCTATACATCTATTGTTGTTCCCACAAACAATGAAAATAAAGAAGATCGATAACTGATGGTTTTAGACAGCCAGAATTTTTAGCCAGCAATATTCAACATGAAAAAAAGTAGAAATCAACCTTAATAATTGTTAAATTACTGGGCATTTTCCCCAAAATTAGTGGGAAACAGAAAGCTTTCTGAGAAACTGCCAGCACAGTAGTATCACTCACAGCGGCTCAGATCTGCTCTCCAATGGTAAAGCTCTGAAAGACCAGAAATATCCATAAAACACTGCATTGTTGTGAGCGATGCAGACATGGAAGAAGAGGATTAAAAAAAAAAAAAAAAGAATGGGGAATAGACTATTTGCAATTCAGTATGCTAAATTAACAGCAGGAACAGGTCTGGAGAAAATCCTGTGGTGTGCTAGGAAATGCTCACCTATTGAGGAACAACACCAATGCTATCACATTCTTCAGTGCTGTGCTCCCTATGCCAAACCTCCAGGGCACTTGAAGGAACCTCCTCTGTCCCTGTGACTAGCAGGTATAAGCACAGATAGCCTCAAGTGTCATGAAACTAGTGAAAAGAATGAGGGTAGGAGGGATAAGTGGCAAAGTTGTCTTGACTGTGCACTCTGAACTGTGGTACAGCACAAGAGCTCTCCTGCCACTGTGACCACTGACCTCATTGTGACAGCCCAGCCTGAAACACAGTGCTCTCAACTTCACATATCCACAACAAGAAGCAGGTACAGGACAAGAAAAACCCAGAAAATAAATCACAGCCATGTAAGGCACAATAAATCTCTAAAGGGGTGATATCTTTTCCATACTAAGGTAAAACCTAAACAATAAAACACCGATTTAAAAACCAAAAATTAATGTTAGCACATAGGCTTTTTTCAACTAAAAACCTTTCAGCAACCTCAAAGCAAAAAAGTCCTAGATAGTACGGCCTACAATTGCAATTTAGCATCCATATGATTTCCACAGGTGTAGTCAAACAACTTTCAAGCTCTAACAGCATGTTTTAAGGGGAAGAAGATGTATGAAACAAGTCCTAAAGAACAAACCTCAACTTTAACTTTAGAAAGTCCTGTTGCCTCTGTGTTTAAGCTGTGAACGGAAGGAAAGCTGTCAGCATGGCTTGTATACACACATAAAAAAGAAAACTGGAATGATAAAGCCTGCTCTGCTACCAAGACAGAAGCACCAATACGGCACTATTGTGGTTGTTAAAAAGGCAGGCCTAGAAAATTGTGCTTAGTGTCGAATAAAAATACTACAGAGGAATGGATATAGCAAAAATTTTATAAGGAAGAGCTTTGAGAGTACTTTTAGACTGCTGGAGAAAGGAACGAAATTGAGAACCTGGAGAAACCTTTGCTACAGCTGGAACCCATGTTCATTTGTCTTGATATTCCTGTGTCTGCTCAGACAGCAAACAGTGCCACCAGAGGGGGTGCCAACTGCCATTTACTAAACTAAAAAACAAATGTATATTCTAACATTTCACCTTTTACCAAATCCATGAACACTATAATCTAAAACATAGCAAAACTAAAGTTTATTTCCGCCATAAAATGCAAGTCGCATAATTTAAGTGCAACGTCAGTAAAGCACACAGTAAAGCCCAGCATTCTTCACACTGTCCCAGGACTCTGTCCCGACATTTGCCTGTGGACTGAAAGAGCAGCTGCTGACTGTTCAAATCTTAGTCTTCACACAAAGGCAACTGTGATCCCCATTCTGCTTATTTTTCCTCAAAACAGCCAGACGACCTCTTTATGACAGGAGGCATACCACCGTCTCAGCACAGTCCCAGTAGAAGACAACTGCTTTGCACCACCTAACTCTTATTTTCATCCTTAGTGGCTTCTTTCTTTGTGTGGAATAAGAAGTTGACATGTATGAAAAGCTATTCGTCTTTTCAAAACTTAGCACCATGTTAATTTATTGCAATTTGCTCATTCTGAAATCTGTTCTCGCTACTAAAATATTACACTAACTATTGCACAAGTAAAAGGACTAAGAATGGGTATTATTTAGGTTTCATACCCTCAGTAAATAATGCTTAAACATAATCTCCTTCATCTGAATGTCTTGCAGTGGTATACATTACAGATAGATGAGCCTAACAACCCGTGTGTGGTGGGGGTAGGTACAAAAAGGCCCTGGAAAATGTTTCAACATCAGCTACACATTTCACTTCTCTCATATAAAGTATTTTTTAAAATAAGCTCAGTTATGAAAGAGAGTTTCATAAAAACCAACAGCTCCGAACTGCAGCTCCATGTATGCCTTCAATCAACCAGGTCTTCTAGACCAGCTTCAGAATTGACTCTTTCAGCTGCGCCCCATTTGACTCACACTGTGCAGAACCAACATTGTGACAATAAAGCAACTTCTACAGGAAAAGCTATGTACTAATGCCCCTTGCTCCAGCCAAAATATAGACTGTGGCATGTCCAAAACACAGCAATTTCCATACAATTCCACAGCTGCAAACTCAAGACTTTGTCACAAATACCACCACCAATACAAACCCTCCCGTGGAATTTCCAGGAAAAGTTCCACAAGACCTTTAAAACAAAGAATGAAAAAAATAGAGGATGGGGGTGGTGTCGATACAGAAATGAAAACACTATGTCTGAGGATGGTGACAAGGAAGACCTCTCTTTACATAAAAGTCACTTGTAGAAAGCCCTGGTTGTCAAAAGCCTTGTGTAATGCCTTGTTTTTTCTGTCTCAGCTGCTAGTAAGCCTATATCCCCTACGCATGATTATAAATGGAGGAAGGTATAAATTGATATATCACACTTGCACATCCAGAACTTCAACATCACACTTTGAAGGACCTTTCCTTTCTATCAAACTATGATTTTGGTATGAGACACATGCAGACCAATGATGTTCTTAAAAATTTTTCAATGAGCTGTTTCAGCTATTGCCAGTCTGTTCCCAGAAATCATTTAACAGTTTGTCTCTAGAAAAGCTGACTGTGTAGGAACCAACGTAAGATCTGAAGATATGTACCAGGATTGCCTGCTACAGGTTCTGTACAAAGTTAAAAAGGTAATATGGTTCAACAAGAAATTACTTCACAGCACATATATATGGCTATAAAACATACATCCTATGTGGGGGGACAAACAAAAAAACCCCACTTTTCTTTGAAGGAAAAAAGAATTCTCTTCCACCACATGTGGCTTTTAATCAGTCACCAACCAACCACAGGAAGCCTGTATGGTTGGGACGTCAGCTGAAGAGCTTCCCTTGCTACTGAACACTGAAAGAGGGAAGTGGGTTATGACACTGACACAAACCAACCACCAAAAAAGCCTGATTTTGGTCTCAGAATATTTCACTTCTTCACACTGCACAATCCTTACCAGGAACCGTGTAACATAATGGCTGGACTGGACATCAGACTGATTTGCCAGTAAAAATGTTTTTCCTTCTTTAAAGGAATTTTGGTAATTTATTTCAATTACTTTTTGCTTGTAAACAGCAACTTTCTGGATTTTACAGCCAAACTACTGCAAAGAATGGCTGAAATAGATCAATCTGCTGTTCAAGACGCAGATCAATGTTATAATCAAATCCCTCAGCAAGAGAGGGCAGTAGCATAGAGGAATTATAAAAGGAAGAAAGAAACATTACTCCAAATTTTTCAAGTCCTTTTTCCATTTCCTTTCCAAAACCAAGCTGAAAGCCAGAAAAACAGCCAACAAAGAGCCCACAGAGCTACTCAGCACCGATGCAACCACTCAACCACTCAACTTTCCAATACCTTTCAGTGCAGCTTTACAGTAATGCATTTCTGCTTCTGCTCTCTTCCAACTCATCTTCCATCTGAACTCCAAAGATTACAGGTTGATCATACAGATGGTGTCTCATATATGCTGCTCCCAAACCCTCCCAACCCAGCAAAGCTTTGTCATTATCACATTGCTATTGTCTTCCTCATCAAGTCTGTGTTCCACAAACAGGTCTCTGATTATCAGTCAGACAAGTTTGCTTAATAACCATAGTCACTATCACCTGGTTTCAGGTGCTGCCTGAATAACACTTGATGTTCATTATTTTTACTATGTTATAGCAATAGTGCATTTGTTGCACTCTTCAGCATTGCTTTTAGGATAAGTGAGACCAGCAAGCAACTGCTCATAAAATAAGCCTTAAACTTGAGTTAATGCAAGCTTGAAAACAAAAAATAATCAGAACTATCAAAAAAGGCACAAGGGAAGTGTTATTAGAAGCACCCATACTACTTTTCCAAGCATTATACATGGACCAACATATACTCTATGCATATGTATCAAACAAACTATTTAGCTTAGTCCATGTGATTTAAAAACATAAGATAATGCTGGGAGGGGGCGGGGGGAGCTAAAGAAATTATAGTTACATACACTGAACAACCAAGTATTACTGGTACTCTATTAGTCAAGCTGCAGAATGTATTTATATTAAAGTGGCAAGAAGATATAAAATCAACACTAACAATCCTAGGAGCAATGTCTGAATAAATGCACACAAATTCATGTATTGCATGCAAATCAGTTTAGATACAGTTTCAAAATACTTGATATGCTTCCTGGCATGGCGATATTGTTATAAAGCAACATCTCCATAACAACCCAAATTATTGGTTTTCCAAATCCTTGGAATCATAAGACAGTGTGCATGTATCAACATTTTTGTTTAAAATTTTATTCTCTATACTAGGACATTTATCCACACAGCTCTGAAGAAGGCATTCTAAAATTAGTTTTAACTATAAATGCATAAAAGTTTTCGTCCAAGAGTTGCTGAAGAGAAGCAGTTAAAGAAAACAAAACAAGCCTCCTAGTAAGCTTTTACAAGAAACATCACTGGTGTAAGCTAAAACATAAGCAGAATAGCTGTGAGAACACACACTGAAAAGTCTAAGTCTGCTAACCCACCCAGGAAATACTGTCATACTTCAGGCACTACAAGCTGTGTATGTAGCACAGAGCAGACACCTTCACAGCCAAAACCAAACAAAACACACCACAGATATCCCCCGGACTTTGTGCTACTAGTGGAAGCATAACCCAAACTGCAGGCTTTACTGAAGCACAAGTCAACAGGAGGCTGGCCAGCAGGTTCCCCAGGCCTTAAGCAGCCCAACCAGCCTGGCGCACAACAAAGGGCTGTTGTTCTAAGCCAGCACCAGGGCGGCAGCTGAACCAGTTGGCCCAGTACCCTACCGTGGTCTGTGGGACATCAAAGGCTGCCTGTGACCTGAGCAGACAATTAGGATGTGTTGGTGTAGAGTTACAAAGTTCTAAGAGGTCAGTCACAGATCAATTTTAGTACTGCAGTATAACCCCTTTACAAAGTAGTATTATTGGCTTCTTTGCGAAACTAGCTTTCAGATTCCCCCCAAAATCTGGGGAAATAACTACAACACCATTTTTTCCCTGCATAAAGCTTACTGCAAAATTGAAGTGCAATTCCTGAGATAAGTAGCTTTAACATACATATAACATAATTTTAGTTTGTAAAGGATAGATACCATGGGTCTTTTTGTTAAAGATCCAGGTAACCACATTAACTGAGACACTGCTGAGGAAGGGGGTGAGCAGCTGTGGAGTAATTGGCAAAGACAAAAATCACCTTATTGCCAAAGACACTCAAGCTACAGCTATAAAGCACAATATTCCCTTCAAAAAGTATAATCAGCACAAAGTAATGCTTCTCAGTTTTGTACTTACGCTATAAACAACAATTCAAGACATACTCCTTACAAAGAAACCCAGTTGTGCTTTCTTCTCTGTTAAAGTCAACAGCATCTATCCCACCACACAGCACTGCCCTTCTCATCAGCCCAAATCCCATGGTACTGTCCCAGAAGGACTGTTCCTCTCTCAGCAATGCTGCTCCCCAAGACACAGCTTCCCTTTTTAACCACCAGCTCCACATACATGGAGCTCTGCAAAACTATCAAAGACAGACTTGAAGAAAGCAAATATAGGGCCAAGATGTCAAAACACCTCTATGCCATACCAGTCTTTTAATCAAATAAAGAGAAAACAGTTCATAGACGATCCAGTAGTAAAAAATCAGATCAGCTTTCTTACTTCTTCACTAACTCTTAACATGGCTCCAGTGAGGCTAAAGACCACTCACTAATCAGAGATTAGCTCGAGTCAGCTACTCCAAACAGTCACATAATCATCACACAGTTTTATGGCAAACTTTCATGCAATCCTGTACTACGGGGTTCATAGCAACCACCTCTGGCAGCTGTGAAACACCCTGAATATCAGAGTTAGCTTTATTTTCCTTCTGTGGCATAACGCAGACCTTGTATAGATTGCTACCAAATGGCAAAATGAATGAGAACTTGGTGTTATGAATGGCATTTTAAACAAAACAAATAAGAGAACAAACTTGTTAACACAATCAGTATACAAACCTGCATATTTTTGTATTTTCCAAATCTACACGTCAGGTAAAAAGCAACTTCTGTTTCCTAATTTTTAAGGGAACTTTAAAAATTATAATCCCATGATTCAGGTGCTTAATACAAAGTTTCAAATAAAAACACTTATACTCTGAGGTTTGAAAAATATTTTTGTGCTTTTCCTTCTTTCACATCTAAGATCACTCCCCTATAGGATCTTCAACAAGAGCAAGAAAGCACCAAGCTAGGGCATTTAACTTCCAAATGCTGCCAAATTGTAATGCAACTGTCACTATGAGAAAGCAATTTTGTTTGCAAATTATCATATCAGGAACTCAGGCACTGGTTTAACAACATTAGGGTCATACTTAATCATCTTAAGTCATGCAAGCAGCAACATCATTATAAAACCCAAGAGAGGATGCGTTCTCTTGCTTAAGCAGAGCATATGCTTATGTACCTTGTTAAATCAAACTGAACCTTTGAAATGATGCTGTTTAA
This sequence comes from Strix uralensis, assembly GCF_047716275.1. Lineage (NCBI taxonomy): Eukaryota > Metazoa > Chordata > Aves > Strigiformes > Strigidae > Strix > Strix uralensis. The sequence continues at coordinate 16,314,694 of NC_133978.1, read as the reverse complement.
GGAAGGTCTTTACAACTTCCTCCCTCTTCTTTCCTCCCCCTCCGCCCCCCTCTCCCTTTTTTTTTTAAGATATAAGTGGTTATCTTATTGAAACTCACTTCACCTGAAGAAAAGCTACTGGCCCCAAAACACTTTACTGAATTAAAAAAAAGTTCTAAAGTTACATTGTAGCACTTGAGATTAAATTAACAGAAATAAGAGATGTGTGGTTTTCTTCTTCTTCTCCTCTTACCCAAATCATTAGAACAGACAGAATTTCTGTATCAGTCTTCACAAGACTGCATCCTGAGAGTTCCCAGAATACAGTAAATGTTAACTCCTGCACATTTTAATTAAATACTTCCAAATCACAGCTTTTAGAAACAGATCCATTTCAGACAGGACACCACCAGAACGTAAGAGTTAAACACAACAACTTTAGCATCATAGTTCAACCATAATATTGTATTTCAAGAACTGAACTACCCATTTCTGAAAAATGTGGTATTTTCTAGGAAAAAAGAAGTGATTAATTACACTATGTAAAATATACACCCAACTCAAAGGGATTTAGTATATTCATATCAATACAACTGTGTTCAACAGCAGTAAATCTCAAAACATAGAAAAGCACTTGCTTTTTCCTACTAATTAAAAAGGCAAAGAGTAATAAGCAAGATGAAAGAAGCCAAGAGTAAGATGAAGAGAGAAATAAACCAGATGGCATGGGAATATATTTATATATACTTAAGTTATTCCCAAATTATGAAAAAAAGAGATCAAAATGTTTTCATTTGCCCTATAATCAGTGTTCTTTTAGAAAAGAGTTTTCAGACAGTTTTATGTGAAGTAGATTGTGAATTCTAATTAAGATATAGCTGTAAGCCAGGATCCACCATCATACAATTAATCTTAAATCCAACCTCTAGTGAGCAGCGTACAGATGGAGTTAGACAGATGTAATTACAAAGTCCATCAGCAGTAAGCCACTGGCAGAGGTTGCAGGCTTTCCTGTATTTCTTCTTTGTACTGGCTAAGCTATTTTTGTCAAAATATACCAGGATGACATGGCTACTGTGATACAGTCACAGCAGTTTAATATTAGCTTTAGTTTGCATTATGTATTTTATAGCACTAATTTTGAAAATAATGACAAATGCACTCCTATTTCTGTGGGCTGCACTAACAGAGTGCTGGAATAGGTATTGCATTCCCAGCTTCGTTTCTGTCCTTTGAGGTGAACTCCCTCCTCTGCTTCAAACCTCTCCAACTGTAAAAATGCATTTTACCACTGTTCTGAACCTGTAAAGTGAGATTCACTGTTGAAAAAACATCATTTTGAACATAAATTTTAAGAAAAATAAGATGTAACCTGGCAAGTCATTTATGTTTTTGTAATGCATGATCTGCTCACTCTGTCATAGTATTCACATTCACATATTAGTCTCCTCTGAATGACAGAAAGCTTTTCCAAGTTTCAACTTGTTACTGTCACTATAATCAGTGAATTCATGGAAATTAGCAATTTTTGCTAATTTTGAGAAGGGAGACAAAAATACCGTTCCACCTAAGTGAACTGACATCCTTACACTCAGAGGACACAAATTTTGCAATCCCATGTCTAAACACAGTATAGCAACTATAACTTGACTATACTCCCGTAATTTCCCATTTTATTACAGCATCAGCATTGAAGGGCAATATCCAGTACCAAGACATATGACATCTAGTTTGACATTTTCCACTCACGGCAAACCCATGAACATGCTTTCTTCTTAGTGTGTGAAAACAATATTAAGATTTTACATTCTAAATGTTAATACCTTTCCATTTCAGATCTGTAAATGGCATTTGAGCACAGCAAAAAGAGAATGTCTTTGTATAATGCAGTCAATTCACATTCCATCATATGTGAGCCATTTGCATATCTGAAAGTAGCAGCAAAGATTATCATTAAATCTGTACTAACCATTTTATCATAGTTATCCCACCCAAGCTGGGTAAGTCAGATATATCTCCCATGCACAGAAAAGGGTTTTTTGTGTGAGTTTTACACAATAGTTGAAAAAGTAATCACAAAATGGAAGTCAAATCTGGTAAAATGTTCAGAGGCAAGTTCTTAACTTCAGGGTCATGAACTGACAAATTTAAGAACATGCTAGAGTTAGGGTATTCATACGTATTTTCAATTATGTATCACTGAATATCTGGCCATGCCCAAGCCCTGGACTTCAGCTTAACCACCATCCTGACCTTGAATTTTATATTCAAGCTGATATGCAAAACACAGATGTATTTTACTAGAGTGGCAACAACTACAACAGTACTGGTAAAAAAAAGTTTTTTTAAACATTTCTTGTAAGTGGCAAGAAATTCTTCATGCAAACTCTAGTAGTGAGGATAATCTCAGCTAACTTCATTGACTTTGTAGCATAGCAAACAGCAAATGCTCACAATTGCAACTGCAGAGGAAGTTCAAGAAGTTTGCTCTCACTTCTCTCAGCCACCCACTTCACCTCACAGCCCTACATCTCTGTGAAGCTCATCATCACTCCACCCATGCTACAAAGCAGACAGACCCCAAGCCGAGGCTGACTGGAGCACTGTCCTCTGACACGGAGCGCCTGGAACACCTGAATTGCAAGGCAGGTTGAAAACAGTGTTAAATCCTATCCCCAACCCAAGCCTATGAAAAGTCACCTAGCTCTGCAAACAAGCTCAGGGCTTAAGAAACACATATAATTGCCCGTGATCTGTTTTCTTTCCCTTACAGAACTCCACCTGATTTTCATGCAATTTCATGTGATGAGTTACCCTTTATTAACAATACATTATTCACATCCTGCTCTGAATACACATCATTTTCCTTCTTCTCCGTGGCACAAGTCACCAAGTCCTTCAGAGGTGGTCATTCTATTAACAGCATTCTCACAGTTACCTCCACGATGTTTATTCCCAATTTTTGCCCTAGGAGACTAAGGCAGAGCAATTAACATCAGTAACGCTGGATGTTCAGCTTAAACATCCACAAAATGGCTGAAATTAAATTATATAGAAGGCAGCTGGCAAAGAAAGCTTTTCTCTAAAAGGTCATTTTTAGGAGCATTATTTGAAGCTGAAATTGTTTTTTATACTAGCATGAAATGAGCATTCTTAGTTTAAGCATTAGCAAGTTCACTCTTAATGAAGCTCTTAATCAACACAGAGCTGTTTAGAAGACCTAGAATAGCAGCTTTTCCCTGTGATGCCACTTCCAGCCAAAAATGCAAATATCCACTATATCTGATAGAGACAACAGAATTAAACTTTCAAGGACGCAAATTTACTTTATTTAAACCCTATTCTTAATCTGAGAAAAGTTATACGGAAAATTATATATATATTTTTCATTATTTTCAACAGGATAATTAACCCATGGTTAATGAAAACTAGCCTTTGGGTAACTCCTGTTTAGAAAGAATTCTGTAATTTTCTCCAGGCTGATATAAAATTAAGATAATAAACCAGCAATGCATTTGCTTTGAAGTGCGTTTTAAAAAGAAAAAAAAAATCTTAAGTTCAGTAAGAATTGTGATATGAATAAGCATTTTGACAAACCCAAATTTTATGTTCAGAAGGCTGCAGATATACATATTTAAGATGCACTTATTAAAACACCCACAAACCACAAAAAAACGTTAGAACAGAAAGACTAACTTCCCCAATTCCCTTTTGTCCAGCATAACAAAAGAGCTCAAGAATAATTTTATTTCTTCAAAAACTTTGAAAAAATCTTTTCAGGAAATGCCTAGCCACTGGTGTACCTTGCAATCCAATAGCCAAACACAGATGATTTGTTACAACTTCCCAACATGCCACTCCTGTTTATTACTTATATTTACATATGCTCAGAACAATTTTTCTAGCCAGAGTTAAGTTCATAACATAAACACTGAACATCTTTGTTTTATGCAATTTCTTCAAATCAAAACTTATTTAATTTTGAAAAAAGCATAACTGATTCCTTTTGAGTCTCACTGAAAAAGTTGTCCTTAGCATAAGGATATTTCTTAAGGGAATGCAGTTATTTGTCCTATTAGGCACTTTCTTATAAGTTTATCTTCTGCAAAGGAAAAGTGGGGATCACAGTAGTGGATCCTATGTTCTTTAGTTTACAGTGCTATACAATACCTTACCATAATTATATGCTCTAAGATCAGACTGCTGAGAGGGGTGGGCAGAACAACATAAAAAATACATTTAGATTAGAATTCTGTAGCATTAAACAAGATCAAAGAAACCACTTAAAACAGTATACTCCATTCCATTGCCTTTTAAGAGGTACAGGTTTGCGTGTGTGAATAGTGCATACACCTAACAGGTCCCCTAACACCACCATCATGAAAGGATACGAGTGCTCAGTCGGGAAAGCAGAGAAGCCTATCTTCACAATACACCGCATGTGAACTGAAAAACACATGAGGACAGCAGAAAACCGTGAACAGAGATTAGCCAGCCAAAGGAGACTCCCCTCCACAAACTAACAAAGTTCTGCTGAAATCATTGAGAACATTAAGCACACTTTTAGCGAGTTTCTGAAACAGATCTAGAAAATAAAGCATTTATAATACTAAGAACTCCACATAAAACGCAGGTACTTTCCAACGTCTGATACTAGTTAGAATTAAATCAAAGGCAAAGGTCTCACCATCTCATCTTCAAAGTCAGAAATCCTAAAGCCCCAATGATCCAAAGTCGTCACCTCTCACTGTCATAAGACCAGGGAATTATTCCCCAAAATTGTAACCATGGCACATTTATTATCTTTCACAAGCTATTATTTCACCACAATGTGCTATAAAATGGTTTTAGCGGTTACTGTGGGTTCACATCGTACACAATAATGATAATGTATGCAGTCATACTTGAGCAAAACTTTAATTTTGGGCTGCTTTTCTTTTTTCTTTATTGTTCTCTTAAATGCATTATAGGAATAAGCCAAATTCTTTTGATAATAGGGAACTGGTCTTTTAAAGTTTCCTTCAATAAAATCTTCTTTCAATATAAAGATTTTTTCTCCCAAAACAGTGTTTCTTGTTACAAAAGCAGCACATAATAAAAATTTTGATGCATAAATGTACACATATAAATGCATTTGATGACATGAATTCACAGAACATTTTATGTGGATTCCCTGCATCAGCTACTACTATCCTCAGATACAATCTGGCCCACATGCCCGTGAGAAAACTAAACAGATTTAGAGCAAAACCAATAAACTCGACACTGTATTGTTGCAATGCAGACTTGCAGAAGAAGAAAAAAAGAACTTAACTTTCCAGAGAAGCTGAGCAACACACAGTGTAGCACCATGAAATTCCTTACAAGGGAGCACACTGTATAGCACAGTAAACTGCTCATCACTGTGGCCAGGTAATAATAGCCATGCTGCAATCCTCCCAGTTTCACCAGTCTGCCTTTACCTTCTGGTTATCACTGGAAGGGAGGAAATCAGGGGCCCCAAAAGAGTGTAAATTCAGTACCAAAACCATACTAACAACCTGGCTTTTTGCAGCACTTAATTTGCTATAGTTGGCTTGAAAATTAAATTGAGATTTGACATTCTAGACAATATAGTGGGATACTCCCTGACGAATGAAATTTCATGCAAGTCATGTATGCGCAGCATAACACCGAAGATCAACACAGTCAGAGATAGAAGAAAAACAGTTCAGTATTTACACATTGTGTTTTCTTCCAGTCCAGCACATACTACACACAGGTTTCAGCCAAAAAACGCTGTACAGCACAGGACTGCCACCAAACTTGCCAGATGAAGATTTCATAGAATCACAGAACGGTTTGGGTGGGAAGGGACCTTAAAGATCATCTAGTTCCAACCCCATTTCCTTGGTGTATTTACTGATTTTCCTATTAGTACCAATACTCTTGGTATCCTACCAAGTCCTAAAAACCTGAGGCAGAAAGTATGTCCAATCTCTGTGTCCGAAACCGCTTCTAAGCATTATCAAGGAACATTCTCCTGCTCAGTCAAAACACTGCTCTGCTACTTACAGCAATGCAGCCCATGAAATACTCGCGACTACTGCAAAGATGCCAGAAAAACAAGAAAGGTTCATGAACCAGGGTAACAGATGAATATATTCAACTTATGAGCTAGTATGGTTTACCTTCAAGTGCTGGCCTACACATTTTCAAGGCCAGTAATTTACAAAAATAACTACTAAATATCTCAAAGTTCATGTCTGCAGTCTATACCCAAGTCAGCCTCATGTTACTCAATGGGGGGTGCAGGTTTAACCCATTAAGGCAGACTAATCAGACCCTTAACCTAAAGAAGTAGACAAGGCATCTTACAGAAAGCATCCTTTCCTAATATGCCCTAATGGCGACTAGAAGCCTTAGATTTCTCCAGCAAAAAAAGCTAAGGTTGCCTGTGTACTGACAGAGCAGCAAAGGAAAGTTGTTGCAGTTTATCTAAATAGAGAGGAAGCAAACAGGCAGTCTGAGCATCCTAAGGACCAATACCACAGAAAGCAGAAAAGTGGCTGAACAAGAAAGTTATATTTTTAATACTCCTTTCTGTTAAAAGGAAAAAAAAAAAATACCAACACTTCAAGGTGCAAACCATATGATTGAAAGTGAGTTCCCTCTTGAGAATATCTCTTTTGCAATTTTGAGGGAGTTTAGTACTGCTCTTGGTCATTTTATTATTTCTAAAATTCGAGTTGTACCTATATAGCTCATTCAGAGTCTAGCCCAACTCAAGAACTACACAATGGAGCAGCTGACAACAACAAGCCAATCAATTACAAGGGAAAGCTTACTGTTGTTTAAGGCTGGTTTGGGGGTTTTTCATTTGTTTTTGTTTAAGACTTAAGCTTTTTATATTATTTTTAACCACACCTACTTGAGTCAAATGGCCTTTAACAAACTGAAAGAGCAAATCTGTTAAAAACACAACACGCCCTATCTTCAATTAAAGGTTAAGCGAGCTCTCAAATAACATGACTCTTTCTCATAAAAGCATTAGAAGGGAAAAAACAGACTGGACATCGATGATTATTTTAAAGATTAAGAAATGAAGTTATTATCTGAATATTTTCATTGTGGTGATGAATACAGCCTCAAAGAGAACCTTTAGTCTCACCACCATTAAAAACACACTCACTTGCACACCACCTGAAAAACAGAACATCATCATGATATGCAAAGTAGACCACCTCAAAAATCACTGCAAGTGTTCACAAGATCATCTATAAAGAGTTTAAGAGAACTTTAAAACTGTGTAACAGGAAGCTTTCCTAAAAGAAGTCACTAAAACCACATCTGTCAATCTCCGGTCAACTTCTAGAAGCCCTCCCCAGCAAGATCATGAGGAAGATGACCTGAAATTATCTGTGCTCCAAAAGAGCAAGATCACATGGTTAACCAAGTCTCAAAACTATCTCTTCCTAGAGTTATTTTTCCACAAAAGCATGCAACAGGAGAAAGGTACCCACAAGAACAAACAAGAAGAAACAGAAACAGTAAAGGAGATACAGTTTTATGCTTATTAAAATAATATGTGAACATCTATGTAGCAATTTAGCAGCTGTATTTGGTAATTTTCATAAGGATATTTACCACACCAGCTTTATTTCCCCAATCCAAAATTTCTGATGCTTTTAAAGAAAACCATACATATACACACACCTGCCAGCTTGTCTGTCTCAGAAAGAAAGAATATAGTATAAAAGCAAGATTTTGGTGCATTAACATCAACAGGACATAGTTCACCTGCACCAAATGAGTCTAGACTACATCTAAAATCAACCCTCAAGGAAAATACCTCTTCCTGGACTACAGCTATGCTTTCCCCACACAAACTCCATTTTGAGCACTACTAAGCAGCAAACAGCCATCAGCCTCACTTTCTGAGGCCCAAGCGTACAAGCGGTGCTTTACTGAAGACATCATCTAATCCAGAGAGCTTAGTATGCAAGGCCTGGATCCTGCCAACACTTGCACATACCTAACCTGATGCCTATAAATGGGGATTACTCACATGCTGAAAGGTAAGTACATGAATAATGAGCATGTTCATGAATCAGCAATTATGTGAAGGTAGAATAAAAAGCCAAGGTAAAAGGAGAGGGGGCACAGGAGACAAAAAAGTTGTCACAAGGCATGAATAATTATAAGAGTGAATGTTCCCAACTGGATTTTTAGGAAAGCTAACTTAGAAGTAAGTTTAAAGAACATTGGCTTTGAGGGTTTGGGAGTGGGGAGGAGGACCATTTCTTGGTTTATCATCTGAATACATAATAAATTGTCAACCATGTAAAAAGACTGCCAAAAAACAGTCCTTAAGACTGCCCCTCTTTACCCAAGCTCCCCAACTGTCCAGCTGAAAGACTTAATGTACATTCTTGCTTGCTTGCTTTCTCTGGCTACAGGCTAGTTGCATGCCTGGAAAGCTTCTGAATCAGGGCAATATGGCGTATTTAAAACTAAATTCCTTTATCAGCCAACTCAAAAAAAAATTGTCTAAAATACAAACAGCAGCTCTCCAGAACAAACTAATTAATGCTATGAACAAGCAAACTGATGAGCAACTCAACCCAGGAATTGTGAAATTAGAGACTTCAGAAGTTGTGAGGAAGAAGGTGGGGATTATATATATATATATATATATATATATATAGAATAGCCTGCTCTTAACTTCCTCTAGGACCAGTTCGGGTAAGAAGAGCCTTCCAGTTCTAGTAAGTTATTCTGTATTGCCCAGTAATCATACATTGTCAAGAAAAATATCCTGAAGTGTTCACCTCAAGTGGCCAAGTACTTCCATCAGCCTCTTCAAGATCCATCAATTCTATGTACCCAGTTTGCTATCACCAGCTTCTCAAGCTTGCAAAGGGTGCCCTGTGGAGATCAGACTCTTCTTGCACAACAGCTTACAACAGGAATTCCCAAATTTAACCTTCTTTCTTAGTTACAACAGCAAGGGATGCTGGTATTACCACCTGTCACCATGAACACACCTGCCAGTGCACCATAACCTACGGCAAGCATACAAATATACCAGTTATACAGCAAACATTGTATGCTAGGTATTTTGAACTGGTTTCTAACCTACAGTGCCATCGGCCTCCTTCAACATTTTTGTAATTCTATATCGCATTGACAAGAAGTAATATACCAACGTAATACTGACAACTCAAAAATATGACCCTTTTGGAAGAGCCAGGCTCCAACATTCAAGATGCACTAACAACATTCTCAGGGGACAGCACCCTCTTTTATGCATTCATTAGAAAAGTATTGCTTAGCCTCAAGACAAAGCTCAGTCAGTGTGACATTTCCAGCTCCTACATCAGAATGATTCAGTTCTAAATTACCACCTTTCACACTAAAGCAGCCAATTACTTGCATCTTGAAGGTCATAAATAATGTTTCAGCACTGACTACTCAATATAATTTGGAAAGTCAGACACCTAGATGCCTCAACTTCATTACTACAGCTCTTTTCATACAATGTTACATGCACTAGTAAGTTTTGCCATCTCAATCAAGTGCTATGAGCACTCTACATAAGGAAATGTTTTTGGTTTATTATATGTACAGCATTTTAAGATTGCTTATTAAAAAAAAAAAAAAAAAAAAACAAAACAAGAAAAAACCCAAAAAAACCAAACCAAACTAACTGCCTCACACTGTAACACCCAAAACATGCTGGGGACTGAACAGCTTTGAAAGATGAAACCTCTGTCCTTCAGACTTTACAGCATAAGAATTGTTAGAAAAAAGTGAAAAGTATAAGGAATTCATCAAGACTTCCTAGAATCTTTCTAATGACCAGGGTTTTGAATAAGGAATTGTAGTGCTATAAAATAATAATTGAAATAACAATTAGGACTGAAGGGAGAAAAATAAAGAGTTAACAGGAGCAAGGGAAGCAAACTGAAATAAACAAAGGGGAACAAAAGTGGTAAAAGCAAGCAGCAGAGGAAAAAAAAGAAAAAAGAATACTTAGCTCAAGTTGCAAGCAGCTAACAGAACTGGAAAGCCCCAAGTCACTACCCATGTGGTGGCTGTGGTCTTCACTATCCAGACCAAAGGTCCAAAAAAACTCACAGCAGCCGACATTGGTTAAAGCTACAAGACTGAGAACAGTAGTTAAATCAAGGTAAAGATCTGAAACCTCCAAGGCAGACAATCTTTAGCTTTAACAAATAAAAAAAGAGCTAGTTACAGAAAACTGTTGGCTTTTCTTACTGATCATGTCAGTGAAGTGAAATTTCTGGTACTATTTCAGGATACTCACAGAAGTAACAAGCTAAGAACCATTCCAAAATGGACATCTCCTCCTTTCTGTAATTTTCTAAGACACCAAGTCCTGCATGTGTCCAAAGGAGCTCGACAGCTGTATGTACTGATACCACAAAAACAATTATTGTTCATTTTACACTGATGAAAGCTGTGTCCCCATGAGTTTACTGTGTCCAGCTTTCCTTCCACCCTCTCCCTCAGCACAGCAAAAGTTTAACTGAGAACTACCACCCTTGGGATCCGTGAACTACTAAAACACACATTTCCTTCTTTGGGATTGAGAGCCTGCTTTCATTCACGTACTATTAGACATTTCATTGGGAATAACCCTCCAGACACTTGTCGGAAACTTCCAGCCTTTTTTTTAGCCAGACAATTCCAAGAGATACCACAAATCTGAGATCATCAGAAGACACAGGTACCGAAAAACTAGCTCTGGGTATTTTATCAAATTTAATTACTGCTCAGCACTGCTGAAACCCTGTACTTCTCCTAGTGTTACTTCTGAATGTAGCCTGCTTTTTCATCTGCACAATTTAAGAAATTCTATAACAAGGCTTGAGAAGCTACCCTGGGAACTAATAACAGGTCTGGAAAAACCCAGACATACTGCTCTACTTCCCACTCTTCCATTTTCAGTGACGGGAGTGTAAATTGTACTTAATTGCAAAATAGTCAGTTCGGTCCTTGAGTCAGTACATTATGCTTTTACAATTTCTCCTCATTCTCCCCTCTCTCCTTTCCCAGGAAAGGCACATTTCCAGCATTATTTCTCATCTTCCCCAAGCACTTCTACCATCTTCTTCCCCTACCTCACCCCACAGCCTACTGGGCCCCTCTTTCTTCTCACTTGCTCCTACAGGACACCATAATCCCACCTCCACATCTCACACCCTTCCTCCATACAGTCTCTCGGCTCCTCACCTGCTCAAGTTCTCGCTCCTGCTCATGAGCTCCTCTCACCAGCCACCAGTCAATGTTTTGTGGGGACCGGTCAACACTTTGTGGAGGACAGGGAAGAGCAGGCACAATGCGGAGGCCCCAGAAACAGCCCGGAGCAGTCACACTCCCAGCTCCTTAGGGACAATCCTGGAATTAAGGCATTTCTTGTGGGTCTCCAGGGTGCTGCCAGCAAGAGAAGTGGGGCCCTGCTCTCCATCTCCTCAATTCATACATACAGAGCTTGCCTTTTGTGGTTTTTTTCAACATACTGAAAGACCTTGCAATATTTAAAAGCAAACTTTGTGACTTCAAACCCGATACAACTCGCTCCTTTTTTAAAAAGCAGAGGGAGGAAGTTAATATAATCCCTCTAAAAAGCTATAAAAGTTTGAATTCTAACTTTTTTCTACTCCTATAAATGCCCACATTTACTTTTTGCACTGGAAATTAACACTTGATCTCTGACCAAAGACAATTAGAAAAACAAGTCTTATTAAATAATAGGGGAAAACTTTCAAAGCCAATCTACAACCATCTTCCTTCTTTCCTTGTTGCCCTCTTAAAGACCTTTTTAAAAATGCAATTTGGAATTTTAAACTTTGACGTTTTAAAACTTAAATTCTGATTTTAAAACTGTTAAATGAAACACCTCTGAAGCCTAACATGCTCTGCTTTTAAAATCCAAAATGGTGCTAAATCCTTCCAGTAAAAAAGCCATTATGTTATGCTTAAGCTTACAGATGCACACTCACTGGTCGCAGCTGTATGGGTACAGAAAAGTAGGAGACCAACTGCCAATATAAAAGAAGCTGTGAACCTAGAAGTTTAATAGTTGTGAAACCAGCAGCAAAGCTTTTTAAGTTTAACAATCTACCCTGCTTGTGGATAAAGCATTAAGAGTGCCTTTGTAGCCCCACAAGTTCATCTCAAAAATGAATTCCAAGATGGACAACCAAATCGGTCTTTTCCCCACTTTTTTAGTACCACAACAATATAAGTACAAAGCTCTACATTATCTGAAGCAGTCTAAAGCCTACATAGTCCAATTAGGTTTCTGGTTTAGCCCTTAATTAGATTTAAAAGCAAAATAGATCTTTAATAGTACTTGTCACAATGAAGTATCTTCCACCATATTCTTGTGTTGAACATATTTTAGGTCACAAAATTCACACTGTATCAACTGTAAGAATGAAATAGCAAGATATCTAAGAGATAACTGAATGCTCAGTAGTCATTTATTTCCACATTAGAAGGGATATGTTATTTCATCAGGATACAGGATTTTTCACATGCATTATGGAGATAATTTGCCAGATTAAGTATTTAATAATAAACCATCAGTTCAACCCAAAATAAATAAATAAAAGCACTTGGCACACTACTTAAAGAATTAGTCCCTGTACAAAATACTAAGAGATTTTAAATCAGCCAAACAGTCACTTTCACATAGACAGAGCCAATTTCTCACAGAAACATTTACACAAAAGTGTGATGTAGTAATCAAAGGTCTTACTCAAGGAAGGACTGGTGTCTCTAAACATGACTAAGTGAAATGGAGCAAATCGCACTTTGTTTTGCTTCTGCTTTGACAGAAGGTAGTTTCCTGTTAGATTTTGCACCCTGTTTACTAACACTGTTAGGCACACTACTCTCAAATTAGAAATAAAACAAGCTTAAAAATATACATTTTACTGGAGAAACTGTGATCTCCAAACCACTATACAGATTCAGATTTAAAACAAGCAATTAGAAGCTACTACAGAAGACAAATGAACATTCTACATTCTACAAAGTGAACATTCTACAAAGAAAAGAAAGCTCCTTGTAACAAAAAGACAGAGTTGTCTATACTCGAAGTTTTTCAGCAGTTACTAGGAACCCAGTTATTTTCCTTTAGCAATCAGACCAACTGTTTACTTCCCTCTGTGTTGTGTAGATAAATACTTATAAAAGTGTCAGCTCTACATTGTACAGGCAGCCACAAGAACTGCTGGTGTAAGTAACAGCCTGAGTTTCCAAGTTTACATATCACCTTTAAAGTCCAACAGGAGGTGGTACTTAAAATGCGAAGGAAGAAATCACAAAGTAAAACGCAAATGGTACACATCGCGGATATTAAAATGGAAGGAGAATCACTCGTGCGCATGTAGTGAGCGGACTGTATGCTGAATTCTGCAACTTTGAACAAAATTATGTTGCTGATAACCTTCCCATTTCCCTCACAAAAACACCACATTGAAAAAAGAAATTAGCAAACGCTACTACAAGAAGTTATTGGTTATAAATAATTTTCATCTCTCTAATAAGCCTCCTCTTCCAAGCAATACTAAAATTAAGTGTACCACTGTAAACTGTCATTTTTTCATATACTAATGGTAATTTTAAAAATTAAATTAGCTGGATAGGTTCAATTAAAGGGATGTTTAAGATAAGTATTTTTTGCCTTTAAGAATACAGCCATTTTACATAATATATGCTAAGGACTGTTTCACTGAAGTATTCTAAACACAGAATCCAACATTTCTCCTTGCCATGGTGTTTACAGTTTGCTACTGCACCCAAAGAACAAAAAGCGATTTGACTATGAGCCTTCAACATACTCAGTGAAAAGGAGTGAAAGTCCTAAATGGCATGAGAAGAGCAGATGGGTGGTCAGACTTCCTGCCGGGATATATTAGAGTAAAACCCAATTACATCTGAATACAGGTTCAAACAAGAACCCTTCTACTGCAGTTACCCTCAAACATTAACTCTTTGCATAACACATCCAAGACAAACTTGCTCATAGACCAGGATTTTTTAGAGGCATACGAGCAGCCTCATGGCTAGTTACCGTGACACCTCCTCAGGGGAGTAAAGTTGGAATACATACAACAGTGTTTGACAGCTCAGGTCCTTTACCTTCCTATGTGCATGATGGTTTGTTCTCAAGCTCATTATTTGCCATCTCCTGTGTACCAATTTGTAACCATGTTTATCACAAGGGAAACAAAACCATAATTCTCAAAGTTAGCTCTTTATTACTACTGATAAATGAAAGCAATAAAATTTTAAAACCCATCACATTAGGGGAACATCGTTTCCTTCACAGATGTTAAATTAACTCAGATTATCCTCATGAACGCATTCAGTCAAGGAGGATCTAGTTATTTTGCCCATCAAACTACTTTTCCCTTGAGAGCTCAGTGTTGCGAAACATTTTGCAGTTCCAACTTGTATTTTAAAAATAAAGAGTGTTACTATATCCAACATCTACTTCATTTTTTCCTGTCATTCATGTTTTACACCTTTGTTTTTAAGGCTGGGAAATGTTAGTAGCCCAGTACCATTAATGCATCTTCTCAAAAAGACAAGACCAAGCACGAATCTTATCATATGAAAACATCATGGGTTCCATTCTGAAAGGAAGCGAGTGCCCTCATCTCCTATTGATGTCAGACCACATAATGTTAGAAGTATTGAGGTCTATTGTTCAGTCCATTTTTCCCCATCCTGTGAGGTCCTGCCATATATTCATTACAAAAGGCCATACACTATAACACAGTGATATAAAACAAAATGCAAGACCCCCACGCATTTTTTTTGTGTTTACCAAACTCCTAGCATCAACAACGTAACTGAAGTAAGGGCAGAGTATACAGGGCAACTGCACATGCATGCACTGTTTTCCAGACGCAAGCAGCTCTTAAAAGGTTTTATTTTCTTAAAGAAATCGAATAGTTTATAAGAGCCAGGAAGCCCTCCCAGTGCAGTGCTTTACCAAAACAGGTAGTCACCCTGCAACTCCCAAATCTGGAAACAAAACTAAAAAGAGACCCCAAATTTCTGAATCAGTCAACTTGGACACACACTGGAATACCTCCACAGTGCTTCAACAACTGCATATTCTTTATCTGTACTCTATAATACAGAATTACCATTTACGTCAATTGAAGTATTTCTCATCTAGAAACACAGCTGCATTTGCAAGGGCCTGTATATTAACAGCAAAACTTTTCTTCTTTTGATTATTTTAAAGCCTGGTATTATCCACATAAAAGTAGACTGCGGCTTGTTTTGGAGAGGGGAGAATAGGGCAAGACCTGTGGGTCAAAGCCCGTCTTAGTTAAGACAGAGGTTTACACTCAAATTCTTCTCGTCTGGATTTGCAGTTAAATCAATTGTTTTCCTATCGTAGCCACCAAGGAAAGTTACAACAATATGGCCCCAAACAAACATATGTTTGTCCAGAGAAAAACAGTTACAATATTTATTCAAACGCACATCTGCTGGAGTCCTGCCAGCCAGCCTATTCCAGCAGACTGGCTGCAGGGGGGAGGCTCAGTTTTGCCCGGTCAAGAAGCGACTGTTTAACACCACCGGCGGCCCCAGAGGAGCTCGGGGGAGGAAAACCCCTCCGGGTACGGTTTTCCCTAGCCCCAGCCGGCACCCGGCGTCAAGAGGTGGGAGCAGCAGCAAGGGGGCTGGGGTGGCTTCTCCTAAAGGTAGCGTACAGCATCGCCGGCACCTCCCGGGGACCAGCACTAGCGCGCCCGCCAGAAGAGAAGGAAAAGGGTCGGGAGCCCACAACAAGAATCGAGAGCCCAAGTACAAACACGGGAGAGTCGCCTCCCCCGCGGCCCGCAGCCGTCCCACTCCCTCACTCCCTTCCCCACCTTCAGGCGGGGGGGCCCGCGGTGCCCGGCCGCTCCCCTGCCCCAGCGGGGGTGGGCGGGGGCAGCCGCTGCCCTCCTCCTCCTCCTCCTCCTCCTCCGCCCCGGGCCCCGCGCCCCCCGGCCCCACTCACCGGCCGTCTCGGCCGCCGCCGGCGCCCCCGCCACGCCGTTCAGGTAGAGGATGGAGAGCAGGTGGGGCTGCGTCTTCTCCAGGGCCACCCGCAGGTCCTGGAAGTGGTCCCGCTCCTTGGCCAGCAGCAGGGCGATGAGCAGCTCGGCCTTCCCGCTGCCCGCCGCCTCCAGGTCGCGCAGGTCGCGGGGGCCGAGGGCGCCGGCGGCCTCCAGCAGCTCCACCACCTTGTCCACCTCGGTCATGGCCTGCGCCAGGCTCTGGCGGCACTGGGCGAGCAGCTCCTTGTGCTTGGGCTCCATGGCCGCGGCAGGCCGCCGCCGGTCAAACTTCGCCCGCCGGGGCCCCGCGCCGCCGCCCCCTGGCCCCGCCGCTCCGCCACCGCCGCCCCCGGGGGGGCGCGGGCCGAGGCGGGGCGCTGCCGGCCGCCCTCCTCCGGCAGCCGGCGCCCCCGCAGCGGCCCCCGGCGAAACTTCGTCCGGGGAAGAGGCGCGGAGCTCGGGCAGGACCTGGGCCGAGGGCGGCTTTGCCTCTTCCTCCTTCGCCGGGCCGGGAGCCGCCGCCGCGCTCCCCCTCAGGCAGGCGGGGGGCGAGCCGCCGGCAGGGGCGGCTGCTCCTCTTCCTCCAGCTGGCGCCCGCTCGCCTCTTTTCCGCGCCCCCCGGGCGGCGAAACAACTTCTCCTCCTCCTCTCCCCTGCCCGCGGGCGGGGGACAGCCGGGATCCCGAGCTGCGGGAAGGGCCGCCGCCGCCTCCCGGGCACCCCCCACCCCCCGGCGGGGCAGCCCAGACAACTTCTCTGCTCCGCTCGCTACAGGCCACACGGCCGCGGGGCGAGGAGGGGGGTGGGGGGAGACGGCTTCAGCTCCAAGCGCCTCCTTTCATTCGCGGGCGCACGCAGCCATATTGGTTGCACAAAGCTGCCGCCTGCGCCGAGACGGAGCTGCGGCAGCGCATTGCCCGCCCGCCCGCTCCGCTCCTCGCCTCCCGCCGACGCGCCGCAGCGGCAGCCTCTCCCCCGGCGCGGCCCGGCCCGGCCCCGGCCGCCGCCCGCCTCCCCGCCGTCAGTCAGGGGCTCCCTGCCGGCCCCTGCGGGGCGGGGAGGCGGGGCGCCCGCAGCCGGGCGGGGCGGGCCGGGCCCGGCCGGTGGGGAACGGCCCCTGTCGCGTCCCGTCCCGTCCCCGCCAGGAGTGCGGGGCGGCCTGCGGGAGGTTCCCCCCGCTCCTCCCTCCGGGCAAGCGGCGCTTCGCCGGGGCAGGCGGGGGTGACCAGCGCCGGTTTCTCGGCGGCGAGACAAAGGCTGCGCGGCGGGGCGGCGCGGCGTTCCTCCCCGCCGGCGCGGCCGGGGGCTGCCGAGGGCGGCCGGCCTCCTCCGCCCTGGCGGGCCGGGGCCGGGCCGGGCCGCGCCGCTGCCTCCTCCCGGCTGGGGAGCCCCGCGGGCGCAGCCGCCGGCTGAGGGTGCTCGCGGTACCGCTGCCGGGCCGGGGGGGGGTCACCGGGCGGCCGCTTCCCACGCCAAGATTTATTTCGTCCTAAAACGGGAGGAGCAAAACATCAAAGTAACAGCAGAGCGTTCGGGGCTTGGTCCATTAGAATTTACAAAACCGAAAGTTTTCGAACAAAAGGTCTAAGCATTAGGAATACCTGTTGGCTCATCTTCCCCCCCAACTGTAGTTTCATCAGCGTTTCGTAAATAACCAGAGACCGGGTAATTTACCAACAGAGTACCGGTATCTCCGTACTCAGCAGCAGCAGCGGGATGTAATGGCTTAGCAAAGAAAAAGAAGAAAAACAACCTTTCTGTCTGAAAGTAAACAGTCTGCCAACATCACTTGCACGGAACGGCACCTGAATTTGCAAGCAGCTAGGGGAACAGACTGCAGAATGACCACAAGCGATTATAATCTTAAATTCACATTTATATGAAAGACTTGTAGGTATGTTTCTGGCATCCTGCAAAAATAATGGTGGCTGTAATGACACGGAAAGAGCATTACTAGTATGTGTGTTAACCCTGTTACATCTAGTAGCAACTCAAATTTTCTGAAAGAAGCCTGTCCACACACTTGTATGCTTTTACTTAGTGTCCAGAGAGCTGGACTCAGTGATGTAAAGGGGAAGCAATTGTTCCCTAAAATTTTCTGTTAACACACCCTTTTGGAGGATTCAGGTGCTGAACTCAGTTTCAAGTCACATTATGTAGCTGAACAAACGATGATGATGATGGTGATGTCTCTCATACGTGAAAACAGCCTTGGGTTACATGCATAATCATAGTATGCATTCTGCTGCTATTAGTGGAGGCAGATACAGAATAAAGGCATTTAGGGATTTTTTCTCAACCTTAAAAGTCATTATTTAAAACAATACTTGAAAGTGTAGCATGATTTTGAAATTAGTTTTTTCATGTTTGGCCCATGGTTACTTACACTCTTATAGAGTCATTTCTTCTAATTTTGTATCCATGGTTCTCTAAGCATCATGGTTCTTTACTAGACAAAATACACAAAGATTAGTTTTGTTGGCTAATGACTGATATTGTAAATTCCTTCAAACTGTGTTCTTTCTAGACAATTTAAATTTATCGGAAAATCTGTCTATTTCTCTCCAATAAGCTGGGCAAAGTTTAGTCAGTAAAGTGATTGTACATTCCAGAAATACTACTTAACACTGGTATGCATTAATTGTTGTCTTCAACTTGGCAAAATGAAGTTGAAAGAGAACAGAGTGAAAAACTACCAGTAAGAAGTGAAACATGTCTCGTGTCACCCAGTGCACCACCAAAGCAGGCACTGCCGGCTCTCGGCCGGCGCCCAGGCAGTCCCCTTTGGAGCCTGCGACAGGACAGGGGGCAAGTAAGTGCAACTGAAGACTTGCATGAGGCAAGTGCACAAGAAGACTGAACAAGATTACACAAATTATTGAAGTATTTCCTAGATTTTAAGACTTCCTAATCTCAGCATTCCTTTACGATATTATTTTATCATGTGTGTGCTTATACAGTTTCCTGTTAAGAAAAGGAAACAAACCACCACAGTTCATTACGGGGCATTATGATAAGAGTCATTCTTTAGATCCATACAGCAGTCCTCCCCTACTTGAAATAATGAAGAACGATCTTGGTTTTCGTCCTCTGCCTGACTCGGCACTCCCAATATGCTCTCTTCAGCAGAGGTTGCAGCAACACAGGAACGGCATCATTCGAGCAGGGCATAACTTGGATATCTTGAGTCCCATTCCAAAGTCTAGAGGGAGGTGTGTCTCAACAAGCACTTGCTCTGGACTTTATTTATTCCTGCCTTTCCCAAATGTGTGTCTTAGTCCTTTGCCTTCTCTTCTAAATAAAACATCAGTCTTCTCGTCCTGCAATGCCTGCCTCACCTTTTGCTTGCAGATCCACATCTCCCATTGCCATTGCTCAGATAGTGCCACGTAGCAGGTAAATCCTTGTCGTATCAGGTTTCTTTCTGGCAGTGCAGTTTCTATCTCATCATCATATCTGAGTCTCTTACACTCCATTTTTCTTGCAAATGGCAAGTCTTCTTTGCTCTCAGATAAATTTCTCTCTTTCATGGGTCCAGCTGGCAGTCAGTTGCCTGCATAAGAGAGGGACCCTGCTGTTAACTCATTTGCTTGACTCAGTATAGACCTTCCCCAGCAAGTGCAGGGAAAGTCTTCATAAGATTTAGGCATGTATGTCATCTTTGAAGACTCAAACTGTGAAACGTATGGAAATGTATTATGCCAAAAGTTTATGAAGTGACCAAAATTCAGATCGTCACAGTACTCCAGAATCTACAGCCCTACTGCCAAAATAAGAAGCAAAATCAATTTTCAATTAGTTCCTTCCTCCTCCTCTCCAAAAGAAAAAAAAAAAAAAAACACCCTTTGGTTCTCCTGCCAAGTTTTCAGAAAAATATCTGCAGAATAAATATTCAGAACTAAAATCTAAGTTAATCAAAGACAGATCCCTGAAATGAATTAAAGAGTACAACTTGCACAGACTATGCAAGAGTCAACCAGGTGTTTATCAGAGTACCAAAAGGAAGGCAGGCTTTTTGTTTGTTTGTTTAAACTAAATAAAAGGAAAGCTTTTTTTAAAAAAATGTAATTAAATATGGAGCTCTGACACTGGATGTCATGGGTGCTTGTGTAAAATTGGATTCAAACCACAACTTGACAAATTAACAGAAAAAGAAGACCAGTAGATTTTTGTAAGCTTTGGAAAAGCTTTCCCAATCTTTTTTTTTTTTTTTTTTTTTTTAAGATTTGGAAACTAGGCTATTGAGGATGTAGGCTTTGGGCATTAGAAAAACACACTGACTTTCTGAGTGAGCATATTAGGCAAAAGATTTGGGGCACAAGATAGGGACATGGAGGCAGAAATTGGGGTTTATTTTTATTCAATTTTATATCTTCTTTTCAGAAAGAAAATGTGAAAAACTGATGTTGCCATGTAGAAATGAAGTCTTTCAAATACAGGCTTAAGAAGTTATCAGACCTTGGGAATGATTTTCAAAAACAGAAATCAGAATTTGAAAAATCAAGCTTGGTATATCTGCCTCTGAAAAACCTCCCTCTGTAGATTTAAGATGGGAGCAGCAAAGTACTTTTAAGTACTCGTATTGCAGAATTTTCTGTTGGGAGGACAGGATCATCCACAGCACACGCATTAGGTTTCAGCAACCCTGCAGATGGAGACTGAAAAGTCCGTATACCTCTGTGCAGTATTTGAAATCCCAGCAAATTCCACAATATTAACTACGTATAAAAAAATCCCAAACCAAACCAAAAAACATGCAACCCTTTGAAAATATCAAGATCAGAATCAAGAGCAGTAAGAGCAGGATTCAACTTTTAGCAGAAGATGATTTTCTTCCTGTAATTGCCAATAAACCTTTTTGATTATGCAATAATCATCATGCTTGTGTATGAAAATTCAGCACATTTCCTGAAATACAATGTTGTATCATACATTCACATTAGAAACAAAAAAGATATTAAAATTCATGTAATCCAGCACATAGTTGTCACTGTAAAAGTCTATCTTCCATACAGATCAGAGAAGTTTAGGCTGAAACCAAGAAGACTCTGAACATCATGACGATCAAGTGGGAAAGGGAAAGGGAAAGGGAAAGGGAAAGGGAAAGGGAAAGGGAAAGGGAAAGGGAAAGGGAAAGGGAAAGGGAAAGGGAAAGGGAAAGGGAAAGGGAAAGGGAAAGGGAAAGGGGAGAGCGGAGGAAAGAGGAAGAAGAGAAAAAGAAAGCAAAGAAAGAGGAAAGAAAAGCCTACCTGCTTTCAAATGGATTTCAATAAGATGGTACATAATGTTGCACCTGCAATGGCAGGGACGCACCCAGTGACTGTCCTTGTGTCTTGCAAAATCTTTGTTTCGAAAAGCCATTAGGTGATGAAATTTATATTCTACATTGTTCATCCACATACTGAGTGACACTATTGTATTATTTTAGCTTGGTATTTTCTGATAAGGCACCCTTCAGAAACATCTGGGCTTTAAAACTGATTTATTATACTCACTTTACCAGGACTTTTAATAAGACAATAGTATTCTGTGCAAAAAAACCCTGTCACTCCTCCTCAGATACTTCCTCCTTCTCTGCATCTACCTCCTCAATATCATCAATCTGAACCAGTCAGAAATTCTAAGGGCCAAAAGTAGAGGATTTTCTGTAGGATTAGGAACTTTTTTTACTATTTTTAAATACATGGGAGACATTTTACTTGGTTTTTGGTTTTGTAGCCCTAAGGATACAGGTCTTCAAGGTTCACTGGCAGCCATGTACGCTAGAAACAGTTTTGTAATGAAAGCTAAGCTTCTCATGTAATCATATGATTCAAGCAATAAAGGGTTTAGTGAAAAATATTGAGGGATTTATAGTAAGTTAATGGAAGCTGACAACACTGTGAGGATCCTGGGAAGGAAGATTATACAATCTCCAAGACAGGTATATGAAAAATGCAAGTGATCATCAAGTTAAGATTAGAGTTGTCTAGATACAAAGTAAACACCATAGAAATTTTGTAATAGGTGTTATATGAAACACTAGCAGCTAAGCAGTTCTCAACAGAAGCTTATTTTTTTCAGATTGATGTAACTGATAGACAATTAATTAGCATTTTCAGGACAGGAAGGTGCTGGTCTAATGGGCCAGCAGATCAAAAGATGTCATTTACCCATAAAAAGGAAAAAAAAGCCAAACCTAATGTGAGTAATCTTGGCACTGCCCGGGCCAAATACTTCATCTGGCACTATCACCTCCAGAAATGGGCTATGCCCATAAATCCTGAGGTCCTCAGCGCTTCTGCTGAAGCTGCGGACTGAGGGAGCTGCTGTTGGACTCTCATAGAAGCACAAGGATCATTTATCTTTCTAAAAATGTGTAACCGTGAACTCCAGGCAATGGTTTAGCTCTTTCTTAAGTGAGGTCCTATGACATACAGTATGAACGAAAGCAGACCAGAGGCTTATATTGCTTTTTTCTCCTGTAGCTTTAAAACCTATTGGTCATTTCATCTAGCAGTGCACTAGGCAGTTTTCAGATAGATAGTAATTATTTTGGCCTGTTCCCACTCTGGGCAGGAGCTGAACTGGTAATTCAAATTAAAATGAAGATCAGACAGTTATTTCAGTCAGCTTCAACAGAAAGAAAACACCCTGTCTGCTGAAGGTTTTAAATTTCCTGGGGCTGTTGAAAAAGCAAATTAAAAAAAATGTTTTACTTAAGCAACTAAAGATTTGACTGTTAAAAAGCAAGACAAGGCCTTCGTCTAGGACAGAATACCTGTCAGGCAGGGTGTGTGTTTGTTTGTTTTGGGGGGGGAGAAGAAAAGGTTAGGTAAATTGGCTCCCCCTGGACCTGCAAATACACAATCATTTCTGTTTCCCAGATAACCGCTTCCAAAAACAGGCAGCAAAAGAAAACCTGCAATACTACAGAGGCACATCAGCAGTGATCCTACAGGGCTGTAAGAATTTCAGCTTTTGTAGAGAAGGCACCCTGCAAGCACATCCCAAGTACCCGTCTGTTTAGAACAGAACTGGAGGTTGATTTAATTTTCTTTGGGAGACTGGGCTGACTTGTGATGTGGTTAACTTCTATAAGTGAGCAGATGTTAAACAGCCCCTTTAAAAGCTGTTGCTTGCAGTTTGTTATTGGTTTAGTTTCTAGGTCAGTTTTTAAGTGAAGACAAAAGAGGCCATTTATACCAATCATTTGCTTTTACTGCTTTTAGCACTAATGGGGAGATACAAGCATCCTAAGCTTGTCTGCCCTAAGCATCCCTGCCTAGCTTCTATAAACAAGCCATGCACAAGCTGGGAATTCGTAAGAAGAAAACCCAAGCTGCAGCTGAAGGAGGTAGACAACTGTAGTAGTAAGGACTCCAGAGTAAGCCTTGGCACAGTTTCACTATCTTCATTGTTTTTCTGTCAGCAGTGAGCATTTTCAAACTGGATTTGAATCTAAAGGCTCTTGAAAAAGGAAAGGTATTTTCTTATGTTCTGTTTCATATTTGAAGCCTCAGATATGCTAAGAATTACATATATACTTCCAATAGTAAGTAGTTCCCCTGCTCACTGACATGCAAGAGTTTGAGTTGAATATATCTCAGGTACAAGATGAGTTTTTGAGTGTCTCCAAGTCAATGAAAGGACCTAGGGATTAATCCAAGACTCTTTGTATATAGCTGTGATCCTCCCTTTGATTTTAAAGGGCTTTGATTCACGTCTTGCTCATTATCTACCAAAATACACATATTTTATTCTATCATTAGAAAATTTAATATGTTAAAAAAAAAACCCTAATGCAGCCAGAGAGAAAGAAATTGTTTTGATAGAATATAATTCCCATCAGACATTAGCCCAACGGGTATAGAAAGAGCAAAAAAACACTTCATCATGCCTAGCAGGCAGAAATGACAAAGCAGAACTTCAGAAAGGCTGAGGGGCAGAATGCTTGCAGAGCCACAGGAAGCATCCTGAGACACGCAAAATGCACACTTTTACAGAGCATGGGCATGGGGCAGTGCTTTAATTGACATTCCTGCTGCTAAATAGAAGCTGATAATACTTGAAAGCTCCAGGGCGGTCCAGATCTCTCTAGTCCAAGCCCAGAGAGCTCCCTGAGAAAATGGAGAGAGGTATGTGTACAACTGTGGTTTTCCCTGTTTCTCTAGATACTGTGCAACACCTGTCTTTTCACACACTCCTGAAGAGCTAGTCCCACAGCTCATCTGTTTTTCAACACCTAAACTAAGGGGGGAACAGAAGTGGCAGCCCACCTCCTGAAAAAAACAGTACCCGGCAGATCTGCATATGAGAATAGAGCAATTCTCAGATTTGGTTAGACTCCAAAAGCTTATCATGCATGGAAGCAGATGAGCAGGATTGTGGGGAGCATCCAGCTGGAGGGGATTATTATTGCTTCATAATGAAATGCTCTAGCATTCTGAATTCATCTGTTTTATGATATAGGAGAAGCATTTCTAGGGCACTTTCATTAACTGTGCATAGTTTTACAAGTCTTTGTGAAACAATACAAACGTAGATGGTCAGGGGGTCGAAAAATATGCTGGTCTTTAAGAAGATCCTGTGTGTCATACCCATAGCTAAGAATTTAACTGCTATTTGACAGTGATACACTGATTTCTGTTTACATAAATACTGCATAAATTCCATATGCTTTTGATTTGAGAAGAAATTTTTACTTTTAACATTGCAGGATATTCCTTGAGCAGGAGAGGGAAATTATTTTTGTAGGAAGTAAACACAAGACTGGGATTACAGTGAGAATAAAGTCAAAGAGAAACCCTTGTACAACTTGCTCTAGACAATTTGCTCAGGCAAAGCAGACTATGGGCCAAGATGCAGCTAAAGACTGAGAAGGGTTTAGCATGACAAAAATACTGGACTTAACTAAAATCAGTTCTGAAAACAGTAACTAACATGAAATGAAGTAACTCTTAAGTTACACTCTAATTTAGAAGGCAAAAAGAATACAGTCTCTGTGCCAGTCTACATGCCTTGGCAGGGATGGGAAAGCCATCAGAGACTTCCAGAATGAAATAATGTCTCAGCTTGGCACAGTGGCAGCTGCATTACCAGCTTCCACAAAGTTTGGTCATCCAGTTTAAACTGAGCTACAAATCTTCAACACATCTGCATTTTTCCCCTCATAATACAAATGTAAAAATTTAAACTGAAGATTTCAAGCTGACTAGTATTTTTTAAAGGTTATAAATGCTAAGAGTTGTCAGAACTGAACAACAACAACAACAAAACCCCCTCCCAAAACAAAGAGAAAATCCCCACCTTGATACTAAATGGAAAAGAACATATGCAGCATGGCCCAGAATAAGCAGAAACATCTGAGACAAAGTCCTGAGCAGCATGGAAACCTTAAAAAGGATTTAGGTTAAAATGATTCTTTCTGGATCAAGTTTGCAGCAATGATGTTTAGAGAAGTGTTGTGCAATTGTTTGAAACTTAGAAAGATGCATTAACTGGTGGGAGTTTGATGGATAGAAATATTTAATATAATGCATATATCAAAGCTCATCCAGTTCTGCCAAGTTAAAGTTCTCTAATTGGTTTCCAGGGGACTTGGATTAAGTCCCAATTTGGTAATAAAAATACTCTGCAAAAGAGTAACTGAAATAAAAAGTCTCAAAGTCTGCTAGGGATATTCCATGAAGGATAAATACACTTCATCAGCAAGGCAAGCCAAATATTATCCTTTTTACCATAGGCTATTTGTACTGTCAGAATTTTTTTCCCTTAACTCATCTTCAGAGCTGCCACTCTTCCCCTCCAAGAACATTAATGGCAGCAAAGAGCTTCACTACTTTGCCCTCTGCTCTTACTGCTGACGTCAGTGTCTGTCTTGCAGCTGACTTCAAGAACAGCAACTTCTAGCCTTTTTCCGCTTTCTTTGCAAGATGAAAGAATAAAAAGAACTATACAGGGCAGATGCTAATCACATTGTTTAATTCACACATCCTGGCAATAAAAACCTAGCAAGATAAGTATGTACCATTTACTAAGTCTTCTGTATAGCATGTAAGTTCTCACAAGCACAGTCCCTTCACTCACCTTGATGATTCTATCATCTCCTCTCACAACCATGTTGGTAAGGAGATACTATTATTGTTTAAT
The DNA here is from genome assembly GCF_047716275.1 of Strix uralensis. Lineage (NCBI taxonomy): Eukaryota > Metazoa > Chordata > Aves > Strigiformes > Strigidae > Strix > Strix uralensis. The sequence goes on along the minus strand of NC_133978.1, from coordinate 16,288,502 downwards.
AGTCTTTAATACTGAATCTAAAGTACAAAGAGTCTAAAGTTTTCTCCAGATCATACAAGTGTGTAGCAGCAACAGTTAACTGATTTTACATGTGCCAACTTACATACCAAGGTGCTGTGCTGATCATTGCTTCTCATTTTTATTCTCAACGGAATACATACAAACACAACCAAGGGAAACAACATTGGTGTCAGGGAAGTGGGAAGGACCAGAAGCAGGCTAAAAAGAGAAGTGGGGAATTAAATAGCTGAATACAGTTTTCAGTGCTGACCAAGAGCCACATGAAGCAGGGATGCTTTTCATTTCAGTTAAGAGTACGAATACTTCCCCTTATATAATAAGGTATTTTTTTTCAAAAGTTATTTGACCATAACTATAATTTTGATGGCAGTAAACTTCCACATCCAGATGTTCTGAGAAGATGTTTTTTCCTTGAGTGGTTTAATTATCCTCTAGGCAAAGGTTCACAGTAACCTTGCATGGCTGTGTTGAAGCCAGCCAGTGGCACAGTATGGTTGACATAGCACTGCTGCAGGGAAGCAGTGTCACCAGCAGTGACAGTCACTATGGGCCCAGAAGAGAAGAATCTGTGTGAGAAACAAGGACAAGGAGAAAGAAATAAAGGGAAACTAGAAAATGCACAGCAGTGGCATAAGTCAGAAGAACTAAATATCTTCTTAAAAATGGAAGTTTAAAGGAAGCGTCTGATGTAACTGGAAAATATCTGCATGAGGTGAAAATCTGGAAGAACAGACAAAGTTGTTGTGTGGGTGTCATGGTTTAACCCCAGCTGGCAACTAAGCACCACCCAGCTGCTCGCTCACTCCCCCCCTCCCGGTGGGATGGGGGAAAGAATAGGAAGGGTAAAAGTGAGATAACTTGTGGGTTGCAATAAAGACAGTTTAATAAGGAAAGCAAAAGCAAAGCAAAACAAGGAATTCATTCACCACTTCCCACTGGCAGGCAGGTGTTCAGCCATCTCCAGGAAAGCCCGGCTCCATCACACCTAACAGTCACTTGGGAAGACAAACACCATCACTCTGAACGTCCCCCCCTTCCTTCTTTTTCCCCCAGCTTTATCTGCTGAGCATGACGCCATATGGTCTGGGATATCCCTGTGCTCAGTTGGGGTCAGCTGTCTTGGCTGTGTCCCCTCCCAGCTTCTTGTGCACCCCCAGCCTCCTCGCTGGTGGGCTGGGGTGAGAGGCAGAAAAGGCCTCGACTTCTGAGTAAAGTCTGCTCAGCAGTAACCAAAACATCCTGGTGTTACCGACACTGTTCCCCGTACAAATCCGAAGCCCCATACTAGCTACTAGGAAGAAAATTAACTCCATCCCAGACAAAACTCACACAGTGGTCTTGTCAAGGTACCTACACATACAGCAAACATTTTAGCATCATTGCACTGGAAAAGTGCAGGGGTCAGGGTAGAGGAAGGAGCGAGATGTGTCCTTCCTTCCAGTGTGTCCATGAAAGAGATCCCCTATCCAATGTACCCTTCAACAAGTCACTCAATATCACTGCTGGCGCATCAAGCCCGCACCATGATGTGGCCAAGGCCATCCTTGTCACTCCAAAAACAATCAGCAGTTTCCAACAGAAATATTGTGAATCAGCCTGAGTCAAAGAACCCCCTGTCTGTGTCTCTGTATTGCTCAGGACTTCATTCTGTAGAAAAGCGGACTTCAAGAAGCAACTCCTATTTCAAGTAAGAGAAGAGAAAATAGTATTGCAGATTACAAATGGGAATGAATCACACCATACTGCTAACCAACTCTTCTCAGAAACCAACAAAACCCTGAATAACTCAAATAATTTTTAAGTCCCATTTACACCTAATTCTGGCATTTTCTGGGACTCCTAAAGTTTACAAGCACAGTCTTACTATTGCTTTTGCATTTCTTGGCAATTAATTTTCTTTATTTTGCTTTTTAACATCTGCATAATTTAAAAGGGGTACATGCAGATAAAATTGCTATATGTATTGAAAAATTAGCCAACCAACACCCACTTTCACAAGAAGGAGAATAAAACGCCTGTGGTTAATAATCCAGATACCTGCTGCTTTCATAACAGCTTCAGTTCTGGTCAGCAATGTCTTCAACTGACAAAAGATAACCATCAAGGAGGAGAAAGGAACTCAGTATGAAATCCTGTGGGGTACCCCAGCATTGTGTGGACCATAAAAGCCACAGGGGCACCTGCATGTCCTCTTATCCATAGACTAAAACTCCTCAGCAATATCCAGCTTTGAAATCAACAAGATCATAGGACTGTGATGGCAGACATTTACCGCAAATAGTCCTCATCTTTTAACAACGAAATCTACATAGAATAGCTTTCATTTTCAAACTTCAGTGAATTACCCATCTGATCTTCATAGATGTTGTGGCCTCTTTTCTAGTGGGAGATGCAACACTAAGAATTTAGTTGATGTAATTTCTGTATCTTGGCCCAGTAGGAGGGCTTATGTATTAAAATCTCCTCAAATACGGTTTTTCCAGGAATGCTTCTGATCTAACTACAAGTATCAGCACTAAAAGACAGACTCCTATTTGCCCCCCAATTACAGATATAATCTTCCACATGGACTGTACCAGAACCCAACATGCACAGCAGTTTTTACAGTTAACTGGAGTGTATTCCTGTAGTTAGGGAGCTGTAGTTGCACACAGTTGGTTGAAAGAATATTACAACCAAAAAAAATAATAACTGAAGGAAATAATTCAGAGTTATTACTCATTATTAATAGTCATTTAATGAATGAATAATGATTTAAATATCAGTTGTCACAGCCAGTGACAGTAATCTCCAGGTCAAATGACAAAATCTTAGTTCTGAGAAACACATCCTTTTTCCAGCTATTTACATTACTTCACTGGGACTCCTTGTAGAGATTATGAATATCTGTGTGTCCCTTTACCTAACTGGCACCTTTCTGTTTTTCCCCCAAAGAGTTACAAAATTCTGTTCTACTCTGCTTCCATATCCCCTTGCTTATCTTTGCATTCCTGTCTTGTCTGCTTTCTTCTCTCTGTCCTCAACACCTGCAGAAACTACTGTACTCCTGTGCAGTATCAGTCACACCTATCATTGCTTCCAAAAGGAACATGCAGTTTTTCCTCATCTTTCAGGCTTGGACTCACAGGACAGACTCTTTGAATTAAGAAACGCCTTTTACCATCTGATGCACAGAGAAGATTTACATATAACTAAAAGAAGCTGCAGTGGTGAATACAACGCTGTGTTTAAAGATCATGGCCAACAGAATCCCTAAGTGTTAAATTCTCACTCAAAAGATCACTGTCAGTTGAGTTACACATATTACAGGAACTAACAAAGCTGCAGGCATCACTGTAGCTTTCAGACGTTAAAGTGGAAGTCATCTTTTATGAATCTTGCTGTTTTCAGCTGTCTGTATACAGAGAAGACCACCTGTTTCATATTATTTTCAGTCCTAACGGTTGGTCTCTTGCATCTCTCAGCATCTCCTTCAAGTGTTTTTAATACAGGCTTGCTTTGGGGTTCTGCAGCAGCTGAAGAATGTGAGATGCTACCCAGCGAGCTGCCAGGACTTTATGCTTCAGGGAAGCTCTCGGTACTATATTTAAGTGCTCACTGTAGAGAATGAATACAGATTGTAACAGTCACTGCTGCATGGAAAATTCTGCGACAAAAGACTTGTCACCTTTCACAGTATAGATACACTGCTCTCCCACTTACCAGAAGCAACTTGCTGTGTTCCTTTGGGAATAACTACAGCTTTCTACTTAAGTGCTACATTTTTGTTTATTTGTTTTTTAAGTGAGATGGGGAAAAAGGTAAGCAAGTCCTTACTAATTAATGAAAAAGCATGTCTGGACTGTTTTCTCCTTCTCAGGAAAATGAATTCCCGTAATCTCCTTCCTCATGTATATGATTTTAACAGGTAACCTTCCTTCTCATAGTTGTATTTCAGCTCTTAATATTGCAAAAACCTTTTCTAATAGAAAAATAAAGAAATTGCTACCCAAACATCTTTTCCCAAAACAAAACGCTGCTCTCTAGTGGAAGATGATGATATGATCTAATTTCATTAGAAGGAATGTTTTAAAATTTTCATTCTATCAGTTACAGGAAACCATAATTCATTTTCACAAGCACTAACATACAAGAGTAGTAGGGCTAGTTTGTTTTATTTCAGTCTTTCAGATTGTCCTGTGAGATTTTGGTATTTATTCCTCAAGATAAATTTGCTATGCATTTACATCAATACTGTAATCATATCTAAACAACCTGCCAAATATTTGTGCATTAAAATATTAACATATTTTCTAATTTGATCCCTTTTAGTTTCTATGTTCTTAGACATAAAAAACACAGGCTAATTTGTCTTATTTTCTTATGTTTTTTCCGCATATTTAATTACTGACAGACTTCTCTACGTCTGAATACATCGCTTTAGCTAATCATTTTGAAGATAGATGATTCATCAGTTACATTCACAGAAGAATTTCGGCAAATACACAGATACTATGAAAATCTTTATCCCGTTTGCTATGGGTTTCTAAAGACATTCCTGTCTCAAGCACAGCAATACCAAATTGAGGAACTACCTGGTGCAGTGGTTACTTCAGCTTATATTGAAACAGTGACAAGTGGTCAGACATCAGGGAGTATTTGTCCTCAAGGAACCTAATTTTATCCTATTTGTAGTTAATTTATAAAATACAGGATTCATTTGCTTTCCTTTTGTGGTTTTTTTTGAAGCAGAGATAAAGCAAAAATAAAGTACTAGCCCTCCATACTAAATTCAAGCTAGGGACCAAAGCAGCAGCTCATTTATTCACAGCTTCCCATACTCACAACAGGAAACCTCTATAGCACATGCTTCTGTTTTCTTACGTCTCTGTAGGTAAGAGACTTGTGTAAAATAGATTCCTGATAAACATACTAAGAGAGTACTTTTTTAAATGAAGTGCCTTTTAAAAAAAAAATTGCTCTCTGCTTATTGCTTTACTAATTAACTACAATTTTTGCTTGCATACTTCTTCCACCTTCAGTACTCTTCCCATCAAATAAAAATACTATGGGGAAAGAACAGTGATTTGTCAAAGGATATAGGTTTAGCAGTCACAGATTGCTAATTAGTGTAAACCTCACCTGTAAAAATTAAAATCCTGTCATGTCTGTATCTAGTCTTTTGTCAAAATTATATAGGCTATATACCTTGTAGAAAAATGTATTATACAGGCTTGCAAAAGCATTCTAGCTTAACTTCAACCACCAGCAACTGAAGCCACGTTCCTACCCAGACAGCCCTGTCTACCTCCACAGCAAACAGCGACGGCCCCTGGACATGTGCTTCTTTCCTCAATATTCTTAGCTGCATCTTGCCATCCATACAGCTGTCAGAGAAATGGATTTCATAGCAAATACCTAACCCTCCTGCAATACTTGCAGGAAGCAGAGCTTTACTTGACTTCTCCATGTGATTCTCCGTTGTCCTCTCCCCCTTCACCTACGCCTCTGCTCAAGTTCTGCTCTGTTCCCATCACTGAAAAGCTGCTGCCCTCACTGCCAAGCTCAGCTGATCCCTTGGTACGAACAGTCACTGCAGCCTTCTGCCTACTGCCAGGCCTCCAGGCTTTTCCAGCTGCCTTGTCACCAGACTAGCAGGTCAGTTTCTATGTTCCAATCAGAGGGACCAAAGGTAGGGTTTCGTTTGATTGTTTTTAGGGCAAAGAGAGACATACAGAAGCTCTTTCCATCTCCAAGTATCTACTGATGTATTTTTGAAGTAATTATTCAGCTACTCCTGTTGTTAGACAGAAAGAAAAGCAGAGATGGAACGGGTTTTTTTTTACCCACTACACAAAATCTAGAACTACCGCTCTTGAAAGAATACAAATTAACAACATAATCTCAAGTAAATGACAAAGAAGGTAAGACAGAAAACTGTTTTCAAGTTTTAGTGTAAGTCACACAGTAAAGTATTTTCAGTAGATCTCACTGGTGGAAAAAAAACTAATCAAGGATCAGTTTATAAATAATGACTTATCAAGGAGTTTCTAAGCCTGACAATTCAGGAAAAGTTTACATTTGTTTTAAAACAGATGAAAAATACAGAGAAAATTAGAAATCAGGGTATGGATATTCATAATTACCTTAAGTGAGTTTTGCTAGACAATTCTTGCTTTCTTAAATATATGCCATCAGCAGTGCAGAAATGAATCGGTGTTCCCATCTCAGGCCTCCCACTCGCAGCTGGCCTTGCTGCCTGCCCACTGCACCACTGGCTACGCACTTCATACTTGAGATTCTTCAGCAGCCCCACTATGCTAAGTTCAATGCCTATGTTCCACAGGAGCTGGACGATGTTTAAGATTTTAATGGCTATGAAAGATACTAGAAATTTTAGCATTAACTTCACAAATGTTTTTAGTGTAATAATGCGCGTACCGTAGTACACAAACAATTCTGACACATCATCAGTCAATCAGTGATGTTTTTCCATGTAAAGACACATTGGCTGGGTAGGATGTTCTGTTCTAGGGCTTCTACTGTTGCCTGGTAATTTTCTGGAAATAATTTATCGAAAATTTAAATTGAAATGTAAATTTCAGGAAATCTCAAAGTTCTATTTCTTTGACCATTAAAATTGACCCTTAAAAAAAGCTGCTTATGAGGGAAATCCAACTGATTTGTTTACTGACTGTACAGAAAGCCCAAACAATAATTACTAGTTCTTTAGTTAATTACTAGTTAATTACTCTTGTAAACAATCTATTTTTGGCTGAAATACTTATGATGAAGTGTATAGCCTACCCAGAGGGCAAGATGTGCTTATATTTACTTTAAGCAAGATAGGCTTTATATTATATTTTCATTTAGGTTGCAAATACCTGAGAGTTAAGCTCAATAATTCTCCACTGTCTTAACTAAGAAAATGAGGGAGATGGAGGTTAGGTCATCCATAAATTCATTATGCACAAATATAATGCATCAATGAACAAACACAAGGTTTTACATTTTCTTTATCTCTGCCTCTTTTTATTGTCATATTAAAGACAACAAGAACGCATGTAATTTACTGAATACTTTTAACACATACAAGAGAATAAACCCACCATTTAAATAGCTGCATTTCACTATATTCACCAAAAGAAAAAAAAAGGTTACTCATTCCAGCACAACTCCACCCACTTACACCTTCAGAAGAATCTTTATTCACAAAAATACCAAGCACTTTCAGTAGAATTTCCCATGATAAAATGAAGTACTTATTCACCAGAAAGGTTTATGGGCTTTCTCTCCATTTGGCCCCTACCTGTCTTATACTTACATCTTTAAAAAAGAAACAGAGCTAGACTTCTATACAAACAAATCACTAAGTGGCAATCTCCCTGAGATCACAAAGAAAAATCCATATTTATTCTGAAATTTCTACTGTTAAAAGGGAGATAGCAAAATATATATGGCTTTTAGAGCAGATATTAAATGCATTACATTCTCAATCTTTACCCTGCCAAAATCTAGGCAGAAGTATATCTTAGTATCACACTGAAAATACAAAATAATTTGAGAATAGCTATGTCGAATTTCACATCAGGTCTTCTCTGTATGGATATTTAAAAAAACCAAACAGTGGCACCTTAAGACTTAAAACAACAGGTTTACATTCTCTGAATGTAGCCTTACAGTTTTCTCTTGGTCACTATATGAAGACAAAGTACAGCAGCAACTTGTTCATTTTCAAATGCAAGATCATTCAGGCAGCCTGCTTTTACTTCATGAGTGCACAACTTAAGCTTTTTTTCTCTATTTCATTTCTCTCCATCCTTGACTCATGTTATGAGCACACTGAATATCCAAACAATGCTGAGAAGAAAACACAAAGATACTTCCCCCTCCATAGCACCAGAGTAAATTTAAACATACCACACTGAAATAATTTTAAATCTGTATTCATTCCGAAAACTGCTTTAGTGGGTCCAACATTAAAATATTTCCAAATTTTTCCATGGCAATGCATGGAAATAGCTTCCCTTTCTACTTCTACTTTACATATTAAAATAAAACTAGGTTGTTCAGATGATCCTGCTCAATTATGAAACTTTCCCAAAACTAAGACTACTGTAAATTACAGATTCCAGCAGTATAACAACTGCTGTAATATGAAAAGTTATTTATAATTTGTAATGTTCTTATAACGGTTTTCTCAGAATTTAGGAACAGCTTTATAATCTGCAGCTTCTTGCAGGTACATCACAAAGCAGAATCCTGGGGAGGAAAACCATTTACTGGAAAACAACTGGGGATAAAAGAAAAACAACTAAAAAAACGTAAGTGAAGACCAAACATTTCATACACTTTAAACAGCACTCCTGAAATTTAACTCAGTATGAATGAATCAGAGACTCAGTTCTAGCTTTCTGAAGCCTCTGTTCTTAACAGCTACAGATTGACCTCTGCAGCTCCTGTTGAAAGGCCATTTCCAAATACACTCTGTCCAAGCTCACAGAACATTCTTGCAGTTTTGGTTTTATTAAGCACATCTGCATACACATGTGTAATACTGAATTAATAAAAACTTCCACCCATTAACACAAAGATCTAATTCTATCACATGAAAAAGAAAATTGTATTAGCTGAAATCCACTTGAAATTTATTTCCACTCTCTGGTGCAGAGAAGCCTCTCCTTTTAGGGTCTGTAGTAACAACAGGCAGTAAACAATTGGGCAATTCTTTTGATAGTATTTCACTTACCAATTCACAGTGATTGAAACACACAGAACTGATAATACATATTTCTTAATTTAAATGATGTTTTCTTGCTATTTCTTCTTTTGCTATCTTGTATTATGTCCAAGTGCTATGTAACAATGGGAATATGAAATTCATTATTATCAAATATCAGGGGCCTCTTCGGAGGAGTTGATTCTTTGTCTGCTTTGTGCAACAGTTTAAATAGTCCTGTTCCAATATTCATCGGAATTCCCATGATGATGCACTCAGAAACACCTAGGAAAAAAAACAAACCTGTTGAACGTCTGAAGAGTAAAGATTTATAAACCTGTTTTCATTCTGTATGCATTGCCTATCAAATCTCCTTGAACCCCACATGTAAAGAACAAGGTCTCTTCACTAGATAAAAGTGAAATCCTATGGTCATCAGATAAGTTATTTAATTTCTAGATAGGAAAAAAATTCAACCCAACCTAAAGACCTTTTCTAGTAATGGAAGAGCTTCAGAAGGTTACTTTTGGAGAAGACATGTTCCACTCAGTGCCAACAGCAGAAGATGCAACGAAATGTTACTTCCTGTTCATTCTCTGACTTAGCGCTTGGTCAAATCTGGCCAAGTTCCCTTGAAAACCCTGCAATCTCCCAGTGAAAGAGGCATACCACTACTTTAGCTATACCACTTTTTGCCGTTTCATGATTCAAAAAGTGCTTGCTTTAAATTGAAAGATTTAGCCTGTCCCAAGTATTTTTGACACCTATAACATTTTCACAGCAATGTGCCAACACATTTATATTCCAGATCTACTGATGTATACAACTTTTCCAAAGAACGTTCCACATTAAAAGCAAGTTATCAGATACCAGTGGTTTTTTAAATCAGCATACTGTTATGATCTGAACAAAGAGTATTGTCCTTCACATAAATGTTTAAGAAAATAACAATAAACAGCTGTACCTTTGAATGCAGAAAGGATGAAAATCAATTTATTTAACATTCTAGCAAGATTTGATTGGTAGTTTAAATGCATACAAATGAAGATTCTCTATTTTTGCTCTTAGACCATTGCTGCATTTCTACTATTTATTTGCCAACATTATGTACTTAAAAATCTTGTGCAACTTAGGAGTTACTGTATATTTAGGCCCCCTACTTTGTACAGTCCCTACAGTATGCAGGTTACAACAGATAAAGGAAATACCTTTCTAACACCTAGCAGAATAAAACTTACCTGGTTTGGCACAATAACCTTTCAACCTGAGGCAACCACTGAACCATGGAAACTCATTTGGATTTTGGGAATCCTTCTCCCTTTGCAATACTTACACGTTTACAACCAGAAGCCTTCCTCCCCACCTCCCTTTTGCCTCGAGGACAAAATAATAGTTTGCAGCATCTGACAGCAGTCACATATAGCAGGAAACATTTGGACAGAACATGCTGCTGTAACAACCAAGCATAAGTTATATATCTACTCAGATTAACGTATACTAGAGGCCAATGACAATTGTATGGGACAGGTAAAGATAATGCTGGTGGTGGTGGCAGAACTGCCAGGGCAGCATGCTCTGCTCTAATGACCATCCAAGCCTCCTCCAGTGCAATGTCTTGTAACACCACCAGTTATAATCTGGTGCAGATCTAAGCATCTGGCTGACAGCTATGAACTGCTGCTCTCACTTCCAGCTGGAAGCAGCTAGGTAGAGATACAGCCAGTCATACTGATCTTATTGCAGTTTATTTTTGACACTTCCCTTCCAGACCACCTCCTCATAAATGAATGTCACAGCAGTGATCTGTAGCTCTCAGTTCCCACTCTGAAGTTATAAGTGAGGTGCTGTTGGCTGCTTTTTGGGAAGGGGACAGAAAGGTAAACTGACTGTATCTCTAAGTGGTGACTTGCAGACAGTACCACTTCCTGCTGATCCTGCTTCCAGCCTCCAGTGGATGCTGCTGGAACTGGATGTACTCCTCTGCTCTAGTTTCAAACCATTCTGTCCACTGAAAGGTGGCATCATCAATTCTCAAAAGAAAATGCTTGTCTTTCTGTAGGTAAAGCGGGAATCAGCTGTTCCCCATTTTCTCGGGGCAGGGGTGGGGGGGAAGCACCTTTCAAGACAGAAGGGATTCAAAGGCCACATGGTCTAAAACTACACCCACACATTCAGGAGAAGCCCTGATTTGCAATGCCATTCAGTTCAGCACCTACAGTTGATTTTGGGTACATACTCATTTTTCTTGGCAACATTTCCAATTTTTTCCTGCTCTGGAGATGCAAAACCATGAGTGTGTAAGAGACTCTTTTCAAAGCAATTCAAAGAGATAACTAGTGATGGCCACGTCACGCAGCTGCACAGCACTTCTTCATACAAGCAAGTCAGTATCATCTCTTCCGTTTTGGAAGACAGAGAACAATTTTCTATTTTGTCCATTCCATTTCCTTAATTGAACTAAAACATGTATATAGAAGGCAACATGAAAAGATCTTTGGTTTCCACATTATTCAAAACAAGATTTTACCAGCTCAGGGAGGACTTTTCCTTACTGCCCAGGATGGAATTAGTCTCCCATAGGATCTTTGTTTTAATCACGGGCAAAAAATACTAATTAAAAAAAAAGAAAATCCCACTCACATGGAGTGCTGGACAGAAAGCAGCAGAGTTCTTAAAATGCAAACTAGTAATACAAAGGTTTCTAACAGATTTCAGCAATTGAGTAAATATACTGTCCACAAATCACTATATAAAATTGATGACACTGTCTAAGACCACCTAAAAATACATACAAACCAGTAAACCCTAAAGTATACATTCATATCTTCATACTTCATTAGCACCCAGAAACTCCAAATGAGCAGTTACAGCTCCAGGATGGTAGACCTTACATAAACAGATGAAGAGAGTGAAACTTGCTTGACTTATCCTTTTCTCTTGTTAACCTACTAGATGGACACTGGTTAACAAATCATTCCAAAATGTATGTAACTTAAAGGAGAATGAAATCTGGGAGGAATAGAGGCAAAGGAGTTTCAAAAAAGAAAAATAATTTCAATTCCAAATATTAGAGTACATTAGAGTAGGCAGAAACGCAAAATTTAAGAGACAAACAGAATGACAAAACTCATCTATTTGAATATTCTGTTTGGCTGTATGTATGTATGCATGTATGCATATATTTTTAAACTTTTATCAGATTGTTTCATGAATTCAGTGAGAAGATGATTCAGTGAATGTTAACTTTAAAAGAAGAGATACATTTAAAAATAAATTTCTCAGGGCAGGGATCTTCTCTCTTCTGTTAATGAATGAGTACTGCTAAACAAGGCTTCTAATAAAAAAAAGACCAAACAAACAGAATTTTATCTATTCACATCAGAATTAAACTGAAGAGGTCAAGAACTTTGCCTGTTTATTTCCAGTTACAACTGACAAATCACATAAGCAACCATTATGATAATAAGCAAACAGTATGATATTCACCTATGCTACCTGAGCAGGAATGAAAACAAAACCTAAATACTGAATGGGGTACTAGATTCCTTAATCAGCTCTAGGTGTTGAAGATACACAAACTTTCAAAACTGAAAAAACAGAACTACTGACAGCAGGACAAATTTCCTGGTATTGTACTGAGCTATGTGGCAAGAAGTAAAACCAAATTACTAAAAGTCTACTTTAAGAAACATACAACAAATGTCCAACTGACTTAAAGATCTCCGATTGAGACGTAGAGAAACATCCACCAAACTCCTAGGACTGAGAAGCATGAATTAGCCTCTGACCTGAAGTTTTTCACATGTAAGCTGAACAGAAATCTTAACAAGGGCAAAAATCCAGTGCTTTGAAGAGGTTTACAGATGCTGGGTAAGGACCACAAACTGCAACAGAATTTGCAACACCTACCACAAACAGAATCCTTCTGTCCAAAGTAGGCAGCATCAAAGAGGTGGTCTGCAGTCTTTTCAAAAGAAGCCAGCATCAACACACTTTCCTTCATTTTTGCCAGTCCAAACCTAGTAATGCCCAGCACTTCACCCTTGATTGATGGAAAAACCCGAAGAAAGACTATCATAACAGTGGCTGGAGGTCAGTTATGTTTGCTGAAGAAGCAAATTAAGTGACAACAGAAATGTAGCTTTTATTCTAACACACATGAAACAAGTAAACCAGCATTATCATAATATGCTGCTTTAAACATCCTGAAGGTTAATGGCTTGGTAATAATCAATATTTAAATAAACCAGAAGTGACTACTCATACACAACAGAAGCTCATATAAATGGTTAATAGATTATTTTTTTTTTAAGCAAGAATATTGGAAAGGTTGAAAGAAATGTGGCCATGAGAAAAAAAGCACTATTAAAAATTAGTTGCTGAGCTCCAAACTTGAGTGGGGTCTGAAAGCACTACGCTGAAGCTACTGCCTATTATCTACTGATAAATCTGACTTCAGCTGCCAGAAGTCTAAGATGTTATGAAAATATAATGAAGATGTTAAATCTTCATTTTTTCACTCTCCAGAAAAACGTAATTAGTTTTTTAAACTAACTTGGGTTATTTCTGCCTCAGTTTCTAATAAATATCCTGATTATAACAGACTGTGCACAGAAGTGCAAGTCAGAAGTACAGACAAAAGAATGCCTGCTAGGAGCCCAACAAGTGTAAAACACTGCACTCTGATGCCCTTTTCCACTACTGTGTTGCAGCTCCACACAGTCAGCGCTGGGGACTGCTGCAGCTCAGTACAACAAAGCCCTACAGTTTTGGGAGAAGTCAGAACTCCTTCATCCATTTTACCCAAAATAAACACTTGCACTCTGGCAGGCAAAGTGGAAAATCTTGCTTCACTAAGTGTACTCAAATCTAAGTATGATTGGATATGAAGGAAAAAGTCAATCAATAAAGAACAGATACAATTTTCTACTGACAAGTTCTGTAAGACTGTTCATGCTCTACATGTAATCTGATTCTATTTGTAATGTCTGTATCCTTTGACTCTTATAAAGAGTGCAGCTGCTATGAACCACACCCCATGTGGTTTTCTGCACAGCAAGCCTTAAATTGCATGCATGGTTACCCAAACAGTTGATTTTCATACCGCAATTTTTAGGATTCCTATTTCCAATACAAAATTATGATTCTCTACTTATTATATCAACTTGTTCTCTGTCAAAATAGACCTTATCCTCCCTACCCTCAGGAACTAGATTAATTAAGCATTTTGTCTGATAAACAAACAACAGTATTTGGTCAGTACGACCTACAGTTCTTTAAATCTATAACTGATTTCCATCTCCATAGCTCACCCATCCTTTTCAAACATGGTAAAATTAATTTGTATAAACAGGCCAATGCAATGTCTAGAAAAAGCATAATACAAACCTTGTAAGTCATTAGATCAGACAGCAACATAACATGTCTCCTGTCAATGCTCATACCATGGTTCACCATTGTATACTGAATCTCATTGATAATGGTTGTCCGAGCAGCTTCAATTCCTAGTGTCTTCTCTACCTACACAAGAAATTATTTTAGATTAATGAAGAACCAATTGCTTGGAGGAAGTATACTCCTGGAACAAATACCATCTGATGTCAGATAATACTCCATTTCCATTACTACCCTTTTGCATTTCTCAGTTTTAAAAATACTTATAGAAAAAGCTTTTTGGAAGTGAACGGTGCTGCCAGTCAAATTCTTCTCTTATGTTAATGCATTCTGACAACTATTAGTGAAATCAGGCTTGATTAGATATCAACTGCTGCATCTGAACACAGAATCACAGAATCATCTAGGTTGGAAAAGACCTTGAAGATCATCCAGTCCAACCATCAACCTAACACTGACCGTTCCCAACTACACCATATCCCTCATCGCTATGTCTACCCAACTCTTAAACACCTCCAGGGATGGGGACTCTACCACCTCCCTGGGCAGCCCATTCCAACGCCTAACAACCCGTTCTGGAAAGAAATGCTTCCTAATATCTAGTCTAACACAAACAAGCACTTATAATAAAGATGCTAAGGGGAAAAAACCTACAGTGCCCATTTGAACATTACCTCATAAGTGTTGTTAGAGGATGTTTTCGTTCCTTTCACTCCATGAGTAGCCATAACAGCTCGCAGATTATCACCTTCAACTAGAAGTTTGTATTTTTCCTTTCCACTTTGTTCATCAATATGAATGACAGCTCGGGAAACCTCTGGTATACCTTGCACTACAACCTTCACAAAAAAAAAAACCAACAACCTAGTAACTTGGATGTGTACAGTAATGCTGTATAAAACGGTAGTCCTTACTGGCATTCAAACCTATTTAGAAGCTCCGGTCTTTGGAGTAAATACTCAATTAAAATCCATATGAAACAAGATTTCCTGCTCTTAAATACACTGTACTATAAACCTTACTCACTACCTACATTTTGTATTTTATGTCAGATATCCTCAGACTCAGGCCTGGGTCCCTGAATGGCAGCAGATCCACACAACTGAAAGGGCATCCTGCTGATAATAACATTCACTTATCACTATTTTTAAATCCAAAATAGACAGTCTCACAGAATCATCTAGGTTGGAAAAGACCCTGAGGATCATCTAGTCCAACCATTAACCTAACACTGACTGTTCCCAACTACACCATATCCCTAAGAACTATGTCTCCTCACATCTGCGAAAATGCCAGATGCTGTCATGTGCTTCAATTCTAGATGCAGCTGGAAGAAGATATAACTATTTCATAGAATGGCTGCACTCTGAATGCTTCAGTAAAATGTTGAAGGAAAGTATAAATAAAACTGAAGCCTTGATAAAGATTATTAATGGAGGCTTAGTTTCAGCTGTAAAGCAGTAGCATCACGATCTAAAAGTTCTGGGTTCAGACTATCTTCCCTGTCAATACTGACCAGAATTATTTTATCTTCCCACCACAGAACCCTAAATTACTATTACTGATTACCTCCCACAACAGCATGAGACAGTCTTTGCTTTTACCTTTGGCAGTTCTTCCTTCAGGGACTGCAATACATAATACATTGAACTCTTGCTATTTTCACGAGGGGTCACACATACAACTGCTTCTCCATGGACAGCAACATCCCCAGGCTTTACTCTGAGTTTTGATATGCAAATAGAGTAGCGCACAGTCTCTGCATTCACCTGTGGCAAAAGTCAGCCAGCAAACATCAGGGTATCTCTCTTAGCTTATATAAATCTGCTCAAATACATGCAGTGGTCTTTCAAAAGAATATAAAAAAGTGTAACATAGAAAAAAAATAAAAATTGTTACTCTTATAATTTGCATGAAATACTCTCTTGTGCTGAGGGTACTGGCCTATGTTACCTAATGGACAGAAATTGCATCCTTGTATTTAACAAGCCACCAAGAAATTAATGTATGTTCTCTCATTTCCAAACAAAGAAAAAATAATTCACTTTACAAGGAAAAAAAAAAGGGGATAAAAAATCCAGACGTGATGTAGTCACAGGACATCCTTCGTTCACTTTCTTTTTTTAACTTCCACTGGTCTGATTTCTGTTTCTTAGGCAGGATTAAGAGACCCTTTGGAACTTGCCCAAGGCATATTCTGCATAAGAACTGAACGACTCACCTCTAATCTCAGTAGTCTAATGCGCTCTAAAGACAGCTTCACTAGGATAAAGCAATCATCTGGAAGAAACACTTCCTCAATATATTCTGAAATCTTTAAGAGATAAAGACAAAATACTTAGCATGGGAAAATGGTTAAAATGCCCCACAGCAATTGGCTAATGTTTACATTTAAAGTATTAGCAATAATACAATTTTTCCTACCTCTCCTAATAAAGTTTTTTCAATTCTTCCTTTAACCAGACGGGCAAAATCAGGATCATCATCTTTGTCCAACTGTGCTGTTATAATAGGGGTGCTACAAAGAATAAACACACACAAAAAAATTAGGAAATTGCTTAGCTAGATTACAGATGACAATGTGAATTAAGCTTGCCTTATGGAAATGATCTCTTCATCTAATGTAGTATTTAATAAGACAGAGACTCCTTCAGCTTAGTCAGGTACATTTAAGAAAATTATTGCTCATGTACTTCAGGCTAGTAAAAACAAGCACACACAGAAGAGATTATACACAACAAACTAGTGACTATTTTCATGGCGTACACTATTCTAGTATTATTTAAGTATGACTTCATGGATACCTAGGAATAGATGTGCTTCAACTATGGCTGAACACCAGAAAGTTTCACAATATACAAGAGACACCTAACAGAATATTAAACTTAGGAAGTAACCACTTTACCTCATTTGATTTTCAGAAAAGTAAAACTTATCTCTTCTCTGGCCCTAAGTATCACTTAGTTGGACAGACATTAGATTTTTTTGTGTTCTGGCATTCCATGGATTCAATGTTGTCTAGTACATTACTGAGAACGCTAGCACATATTGCAAATTTATCCATCAGGTTTCACTTAAGCAAAGGAGAAGAAACAAAACAACATTAGTACCTAATAGCCTTTGAAGCATTAATGATTTCTTTGATTCTTGGCACACCCAAAGTGATGTTCATTGAAGCAACGCCAGCAAAATGGAAAGTCTTTAGAGTCATCTGCGTGCCAGGCTCACCAATACTCTGTGCACAAAGAGCTCCTACTGCAGAACCAGGCTCCATCTGTGCCCTGACAAAGAAATTCTCTCATTAAAAAAATACAGAAAAAGACATGAAACTCAAGAAGGCATAAAATCCTAAGGAGAAAAGACAGAAACTTTTCTGGTAGATATATGAGAAGTTTGTTAATACACTTTTTTTTTTAATAAATGAACAGGAGAGAGGTTAAAAGGTTAGCAATACTCAAGACACTGATTTCATGCAAGACAAGAAGATGCCCTGTATACAGGTATTCCACAAATCAAGTATAACATCTGTAGCACCAAACAAAACTCTTGTACTCTTCCTCCTAAGCATTAAGCAGTAGATTCAGGATTCCCTATTCAGGGAAATCCCATACGCCAAACTTTCCAAAACTTCCCTTTACATATTTAAACACGAGACACCTTTATTAAGTCTTCCTTAAGAAATGATTATGCATATTACTTTTTAATCAGAACAAAATCCAGGTATTAATGCCTTCTTGTTTTCATCCTATTCAAAAGCCCTATACTGATGACGTACTTTCATTTCAAGTGATGCATGTAATGTACTCATTCCCACATTTGCCCCTTTCTAAAATTTATGTACTTTGAGAACTGGTTGTCCTTACAGGACAAAGAACCAAATGAAGACCACTACACTATGAGATCTCAGATTGAGACGTGAGGGGTGGTTAACATTCTCCCCTACAATTTTGTTCAGATCCTGCAGTTCACATTCTTCAGCTTGCGCAAAGTGCAATGTGATCTGCTTTTCTAGAGCGAATACAGGGGAGGTTCAGACTTGACATTAGGAACAAATTTTTCACAGAAAGAGTGGTCAGACACTGGAATAGGCTGCCCAGGCAGGTGGTGGAGTCACCATCCCTGAATGTGTTTAAGGGTCGTCTGGATGAGATGTTGGGGGATATGGTGTAGGGGAGAACTTTGTAGAGTAGGGCTGATGGTTGGACTTGATGATCCCAAGGGTCTTTTCCAACCTGAATGATTCTGTGATTCTGTAAATACAACCTCTGAACTCAAGGCACAATACCACTTCCTAAATCAATCTAACTTGTAGCAGCTTATTGTATTTTCCTCGATGAGCTCTCACCAAGTAAAAATGCTGTCTGATAGTGATTTAGCTTGTAACATCTAAAGGAATTAATTCTGGGTGGCTGTAAAACAAAATTGTTTAAGTTGAGGTTATTGTTTTCACTATTATTTGGAGAGCTCTTTACATTCATGTCATATCTAACCAAAAATTGCTGAAATCCCAGCTGAGAGATTTCTCCTGGTAAAATGACAGTAGTCTATAAAACAAAAACAATCATCACAGCAATTAGATCCTTTCCAACTGTACCATCTTCAGTTGTCAGATCAGCATAATACAGTATGCTAAAACAGCCTACTACAGTAAAATAGACAATGTTTAAGAACACTTAAAGACAAACTTGAGTAATCCTAATAACAGGGCAGAAAACTGGTAATTGATTTTAAATAGTTATGTTAAGAATTTAACATATACATGCATTTTCTAGAAAAAGAAAAAATATTAGTAAACAATTGATGCAGGTGAGTGTGAGGCCACAAAGCAGATGTCACCAACGGCTGCACGCCAATGAACAAATCCAAGCAGTCTTAAGTAAATGAAGCAATTCTCAATGGATAATAAGAGATGAAAATATACACACTACCAGTATCTTGTTAGAGGCCGAGAACAGCAAACAAAAGGCTCCTACAAGTGCATAACAGATCCAAAAAGTGTGACATAACTGTATAGAACAGACTGTGTAGATCAAGAATAACCATCACGATTCATATGGATTGGAAACTGATCTATTCAGATACTATTTTGCATGGACTCTTTGGAGGTTTGGAACAATCTCCTGCAAGAGGGGGAGGAAGTGAACATGTCTGCCTTAACAAGCTCACCTGTAGATGGCAATGCCTTTTTTCCTGGCATTCTACCTTTGTCTTGCAATGCTTATATCATTGGGGCCAATTGTTTCTTACTCTTTATTTGTACTACATTCACAACAAAATCAATCTTCATGCAGTGAAAACAGCAAAATACACTCCTAGATTGCAAACAAAGCAATAATTTCTGAATTGGGGGCAGGAGGGGGATAAATTGAGAGAAAATAACAGGCTAAACACTTACCTCATGTATTTGTCCCTACAAGTCTCTAGAAACTTCTCTAGTTGTGTTGGAGTAATCCTATCCAACTGATATAAAACTCGTGGCTGAAATGAGAATAGAACAGTTGGAAAAGCAATAGCTTATGAAAATTGAAAATAACTACATAATTACCCCTTGAAATTGTTTACCTCTGTTGTGCCATTGTCATTAATGCCATACTTGTCCCTAGTTTTTTTTATCTTCTCAGAAACACCTTTGATGAATTTTTTAATTTCCTGAAATTACATTAAAACAACAGTAATCAAAGACATGGTCTTCATATTGAAGTCTTCAGCAGTAAGTTATTTGCTTATTGCTCCTAATGGAATGTTTACAATAATAAATTAACAATGCACAAATATGAAGAGAGTAACATCAAAATTTAGACACACACATACACTAGAATTTAGCAAACCAGATTCACTCTTGTGTAACCACAAATTAGTAGCAGTACATGAGGAATATGGTCGACGCTGAATCAAAGCATCCTTCCTTAGCACACATTGAAAACTTAAAAAGAGATTTGACTTGGGTTGATCCTTCCTTCCTACCCATCACTTACTGAAACTGATTCTACCATAAAAAAACCCCAAAAAACTCAAAATTCTTATTTTCTCTATATACCAACACAAACACATTCTCAGTCATTTCTCAGTATTCAAAGTAAGTCAAAGCGGAAAGACTGTGGCATGAGAGGAAGTATATAAAGAACACTTGCTGGATAGATTTCAGAGATTTAAGATGTACTTTATTTGGGGGAAAAAAACCCCCTCAAAATACATATATTCACATCAGTCTCTACCTAACATAGTTCAAATAACTTCTCTGTGCTGCAGAGAGGTCTTGCAGATAATTGAATTTAACATATAGTAGTACCTAAGCCTTTCACTCTCTTACCACGTTTCCCCAAAAGTAGTTCTAGCTGTCTTTACTGAAACATAAACAATACTATCATAAAAATACCAACGTTTCTATGAAACATCATTTGGGCATTAGACTTCAGATATAGATATGTACACTAGAAGTCATGAAATACAAGGTCCACTATTAAACTGTTCCTTAAAAGTGGACTCAGTGCAAGTCATTACCATAACACAGGCTTATCAAAACCAAAATATAAACAAAAAGCAAGACAAAATCCTTCCCATCTACTTCAACAGTGATTTAAGAAAACCTCCATGGAGGAGCGAATAGTTTGATTTTTAGAGATCTTTTAAACCCTTTCCACCCCATTAGTCCTGTCTGACAATCAGGATGAGGATTACATAGTATCAGCTCTTCTTCACTCAGTACCGGACTCCTTCCAACCAACGCAGTAGCCAGGCACTGAAAATTACTTGCAGGTTTTGGTGGGGGGGTTTTTTGTTGTGGTTTTTTTTGTTTGTTTGTTTGGTTTTTTTTTTTTTTGTTTGTTTGTTTACAACTGCACTCATAAATCATTATCAAAGCACTATTACAACCTAACACAATCCTCAGATTCTCAAAACAACATTTTTACTGGTATTCAAGGTATTTTCAGACAATACATTATTTTCCATGAATACTAGAACAAAGTTCAAATGAAAGAACAGACAACAGAAGCGTGCTGCTGGAATGGATGCTTCAAGTTGTTTCCCCACTTGGATGACAACAGGATGCATTCATACATTTCTGCCCCTTTTACCCTGCAGTAAGTCATATTAATTCATTAATAAAATATTTTGCCATTTTAGAAGTTTTTGACCCTGAAATCTTTGCATAAAATTGATAATTTGATTTATTTAATAAAAATAAGTGTTAAGTAATAATGTGGTATTAGAAAAATTGATCTTTTTACTACAAGTGCATAAAAAAAGAATATTGCAGGACTTGCAGAAAATTGCCCAAAATATTTGATCTAGAGAAACAACCAAAACATTCAGGAGAGACTTTAAAAGTAATTCTATCTTGAAAGATGCTTCTTTTGTGGAGGAGCAGGAAGGGAGGAGTGGAGGGGGAAGGAGGCAGAAGATGTAACGCTAACTTCTCGCTCTAGAACACTGAAGACTAAGTTCTTTTAAACGTTCACTTATTCACATAAAACCAGGAGACAGTAATAATAAAACACACCATCACCTCCTCAAAAGAAGTTGTCATACTGGCTGAAGATTTAGCCATGTGGTCATATGGAGAAAGGTCAGACTTAAGACCCAAACAGCGCTGGACTGCCAATAGCACTATGGCAAACTATTTATTGTCAACTTTTCCACTTCGACAGTCCCTCAGTATGAAAATACTTTTAAAAAAATATAATCTCCAGCATACTAAATCGTTACATATCATTCTGAATTGTAAAAATAAATTACTGAAATGATACATTATTTCCATGCACTAGAGTGAAAAAAATCTCTGAAGACATTTATTTTTCTTTGTCGAAAGTTTTATTCATGCAGAAGAACTAAAAGAGGAAATGACCTATTCTTCTCAACTTTCAATTTTCTGTTGGCAGTTTACCCAAACTATGGATTAATTTATGCTACAAATAGAAGGAAAACGTAGCCCGCTCTTTCCTGAGCCTGTCTCTATGGAGCTATCATCTTCAGTGCAACACTGTCCTCTATGAGCACAACTATGTGACTTCCAGAGTGAGCTCAAGAGACCATTGGGTCTTTCACATAGTCAAAACCTATAAAGTCTTTCAGTCTGGAACTGTTTAACAAAACGGGACCTAACTGACTCAGCAAGCTCTGGCTCAACATGGGCCCTGTCAGCTCCTACAGAGACGATGTTTAGTCAAAATTGCAGTCTGGAGTATAAAGCCTGGTCAGTCAAGTGTTTGTGTCATGTTTCCCAGCACTTAAGCTAGTGGGATCATTTATATACGTGAAGCACTGCTAATACAAGAATCCTCACAGTTAAGAAGCCCACTGAAATGCAGAGTGGTACAGACAATCCCACAAGATTCAGCACTAATCCATTCAAGTCCAGGAAGATCCATTAGGTCAGCTCTACATGTGTCAGCACTGACTGGCTGTGTGCCGAGTCTTATGTGTTTGCACTGCACTCCCCAGTACTCATATTCTATCATCTCAAAAAAACACAGAAAAATGATTGATCCTTTTTTTTTTTTTTAAATTGTGAGGGTTTCTAAGACTTTCTCAATTTCTATAAGAAAGCAAAAATTTACCTTCACCTGTATCCTGATATACTCAAATACCTTAAAATATTAACACAACTGAAACTGTGCCAGACAACAATCTGCTTTTTCATCAGTTGAATTCCCTCCAGTGAGGGTAGAGTGCAGGCAGAATGAACGCCAGTCTGTTTGAAAAAGGCTATTTAGACATACTGTTTTCTGGACAAGAGGGGATAAACCTGGTATAGGAACCTCCTTGTAAAATAACAGTGGTAAGAAGTATCTCTGTTCTGGAAGGGCAAAGTAGAGGAAGGGATAGGAAAACCATCAGAAAAACATGCTAATACCCCTAAAAGAAAGCTTCCTCAAACCCCCAAAATCCTCAAATTTAAGCATGGGGAACAATTTATGAGTCCTGGTTTTCACCATTAAAAAGGAATTGTGTAAAATACTGTGATGAACATCTACATCATAATTTAACCAGCAGTAATGTATATATGCTAATCAGTTACTTTAGCACTATACACACATCTTCAGCTAAAAAGCACTAACATTAATGCTCACACAGTGCACACACATGCTACAATTACCTCATTATATTTTTCATAACCTGTCTCAGTTAATGTCTTCAAGGATGAACAGAAAAAGAAAAGGAAAGAAGAAAATGTAACAGTATCTGAAACTTAAAAATCTTAAGTTAAACTAATTACTATTAAGGTGATGTAGCCATTTTTGTGCTTCTGAAATTAATAGCAATTATCTAGATTTTCCTGATACTATTAAAAAGATGTACATCTCAAAGAGCAGCTTTATCTCCAAACTCTGATATTAGTATATTGCATATTTTTTTCCTTCAGAGAGGCAGTTAAGATTTACAGCATATTTCAAGTATGGATATAATTATTTTTTCAACTCTCCTCTAGCAACAGAATTGCAAATCAGGTTTATAAAACTGACCTATTAAAAAGAAACCCTTCAAAAGCATGTTCTCATCACTGCCAGTTATCAGAAGGTTCATCAAGATTTACGTGTCCCCAGGCAAGTTAATTCTACATATTTTTTCACTGTCTCCCAAAGTAGTCTTAAGTGTGGCTGCTCTCATAAATATTTAAAATGCTTAATACTCTTTCAAACAAATTGACTTTTACAATTCAAAGTGCAAGCAGTCATGTGAACATTCACTCATCCTTAAAAGACAGGTAAGTACTCCCCAGAAGATAAGCCCCCTCCAACAAAGCACTTCATGTGACAAGTTTTTTGCTGGATTAGTATCATACGAAAGCAAGGTAAATAGGTGTAAGTGTATTGCTGGTGTTTCTATTACAGGAAAACAAACAAATGAGTAAAACCAGTTACTTGGAAAGTTGGTAATATCAAAACATATGCATAATAACAGTATGAGACTCAGTCCTAGTAGTTTCTTACACAGAGTCAATACATAATATTTCATTTCTGATGTCCCAGGGGAAGCACATAATTACTGTACCATCCTGCTGTGGAGAGAAAGTCCAGCAAGATATCTCAGATCAGCAGCACCTTCTACTCAAAAAACACCAAAAAACCCACTAGATTTTTCTCCCGTTTCTAAAGCTCCTGTGGTGAACATGAACAACTACCATAACAAGAAATAAAATTACTAGTCCTCCCTCCCCACCCCCTAAATGTACAGAAATATATTACTGAACAAACTAATAATCCTGCTACCAATGCATAAAATTAAGCCACTGCTCCTACAGATTGATAAAACCATTTTATTTCGTTTCCTTGATTTATATGGAAAAGCTAATCATAGTGTGATAAGGAAGTGACACAGTTACCTGCAGAAAACTGTCTCGGCAGCACAGAAATTCATTCTTCTTCATGATGGACTCAGATGTTAACACCAATTCATTTTTACTAAGGGCTGGTTCACTTCGGCATGGATATACAGCCTTAAGAGAAAAAAAATTATTTCTTCACATAAAACATATGCATAAAGACTTCATTGTAAAGACACAGAATATAAATACATACAAGTGATTAACAGGGATTAACAGCATTCTTTAGTTTTGTTATTGTGAAGACTAGGCCCACATACACTTCTATTTACTTACGTAAACCTGAAGGTACACACACACACACATTTTTCTAAATCTATCAATTTACTACACTCACATTACAGAAATCTGAACAGTCATTTCAGCAAAAGGCTTTTATCTTTGGGGGGGGTAGGGTAGAACAACCAACCAACAAACCACAAAACCAAAACCAAACAATACCATTCTTCAAACATCACAGTAAGCCCAGAGTTATTCAACAACACATTAGGCCTCTGACCTGAGAAGCAGTTCAACACAAAAGAATGGGCATGTCTTGATTTAATAAGGAATTACTTCATGTTGTACAAGTCCATTCTAGTCCCAGCTAAGCCAGTAGTAATTTATTTAGTGAGCTGCATATTAGGCCCTAGAACTATTCCTAAGAACAGAACAAAATTCAATTTTTTACAGCTTATATACAGTTTGGTCCTAGTTGCTCTGTTCTATTGTAAAAAAATCTGTAACGCTTAGCATACATATACTGAAAGACTGACCAGGACCACACAAAAAGGTATTTAAAAATAAATTCTTCAACTGAAACAGTTATCCCCATAATTTAGTACTTCCTCCTACATGCTTAATAGTCTTTTCACACTTCCAACAAAGATTTCAGTAATCCTTACTCTAATATTGTCTAGAACTCGTTTGAATTCCAGCGGTTCATCCTTCCCTTCCATGGCTGCAGGATCTAAGCCATCTCCTCCATAAATAAACTGTATAATGTCACCAGTAGAACTTCTGACTGTCAAATCATACTGTGAGCAAAGATCTTCAAGTGATTTTACCAGCCGCCTCTGAAGAAAAAAAAAAAAAGTGCAAGGGAAGTAAATGGGATCTTTCAAAAAATAGCTATTGATTTGGATTACAAAAAGTATAGAAACTGAACTCAGGAAATAAATCTGACACAATGATTAGCAGGCATGAAAACCTACTTTAAGTCATACATTATCCCTAGGGCTTTACTGTACATTCCCCAGAACGTGAAAGCCAACAATAATAAAATTTAAAGCAACAATGCAATTCTCCACATGTAGAAATTCTATCACATAGGAAATCTAAGCTGCAAGAATCTATTATAGTCTGAGAAATTTGTTGGTTTTTTTTTTTTTTTTTAACAGAATATTCATATTCTTCCAACGAGGTTTATTTCTAAAGGGATACAACACTTCTTGCATGTGGAAGCAAAACCAGTCAACAATTATTTTCACTGACAAAAACCAAAGAACTCATCCGTCAAATCCAGTAGGTGCTATTTTTCTACCAGTGTTAGCTACTTCTCTTTGATTAATTCATTGTATTGGGAAATCCCTTTAATACCATCTTCCTTTCTCCATCCCCCCAAAAGAAGGCATGCTATGAGGTATTCGTGGTTAAAAGCACTTTTACTTGAAAGATGGACTTCATTGTTCTACAAAAGTAAATTAGCTCACTAAAGAATATAAATGGGTAATCTTTTTCACTGAGGAGAAAAAAAGGTAAGTTGAAACAAATGTTAACATTTTTTTAAAAAAATTCCTAAGTCCAAGTACTACAATTCATTCATGTAGGCTAAAAGTTTGCAGCTTTCTTGTTATATTTACATGTATTTCTATATACTTATACACATGTAAACATTATTCCATTAGTTTGGGACACAAACAGTCTAATTAGTCACCCACCCCAACAGGAACTGATTTCAGTCTTTGCAGGGTTACTTGCATACCTCTGAATGTATCCCCAGCCCCAAATTATCTTGGCTTTTTTCCTGCCTGTTATATTGGGAAGAAGACTATACTTAAAATACTACTTAAATATTTTCACTGAAATCTTAAGACTGCTCACAATAGCAAGAAGCTTTGTCGGAGGAACATTTGTTTTCACAGGAGATACAGCCAAAGACATTAACACATTATAGAACTTGAACTCTAAGCCTGTATGGCCAAGGGGCCTGTCACCTAAAGAGGAGAGATACTGAAAGGGAGCTTTAGCCATATTCCAATTTTTTTTTTTTAAATAACCCAAACCAAGAATTTGTGGTTTCTGTTTCTCATTGTTGATACACTGTATCTGAAAAAACACTCACAACTCAAATGTATGTTATAATGTATGGACAAAACTTCCATCATTCACATGGGTTTTCAGAACACACACTACACAGAAAGTAGCCCTCGATAATTCCATAGAACAAGGGCTTTTATTGCCCATATTCCAGAGGAAACATCTTAACAGAAGCATGTTACTGTACCATTGCCTGAGGTCTGGTTTATAAACCTCACGTCTACTGGAGCAGAGTCATGTATTCCACAGTATAAATTACTCTGTTACATTAAAAAGAGACACACACATATAATATATGCACTTCTCTCCCACCCCTCACCTCAACATGCATATAAGAAATATCCTCCTTTCACAAGGCTGGTAAAACCCCCACTCCACTGACAGTTACCTGCATATATCCAGTTTCGGCTGTTTTTACAGCTGTGTCAACCAGACCTTCTCGACCAGCCATTGTATGAAAAAAAAATTCAGTGGGAGTCAACCCAGAATAGAAGCTATTAGCAACAAAGCCTTTTGCTGCTGGGAGCTACAGAGAAGATCAGGGGAAAAAAGGTTAAAATTCAATGTACATTCTATACGCATGTTACAGAAAAACACATTGCATGTCATCTAAATTCTTTCAGATAGTTAGCCAATGCATACATAAACACAGAGTAATTAACTCAGCTGCATTTAGCTTTTAAGTTCAACGGTTGTATTTTAGATCTGAAAAAGGCTTCAAAACACTTGCCTAGTTCTTCCAAACTAATCTAACAGACTTTCTTTCTCTTCCTACAAGCCTTGTCATGCTTCTAGCCACTCTTTGCAAACACTACACCAACTTCCAACAATTCAGCCTCTCTTAAAGTTGCCAAAATTGAAAGGGTGATAAGAATGTTCAATTTGCCACAGTATAACAAAGATATTTGCAGTGCTGAAGACTAAGGAATCCAGGAAAAATGTGAGTGGATATATGTACATAACTAATTCTTTCGAATGGTTTGCTCTCACCTCCGAGAAGAGTTCTTGCCAATGAACTTTATGCAGGCAGCCCTTTAAGTAACACCAAATTGTCTCCATGATAACAGAGAACAATGTATAGCCTACAGAGGTTCATCTTAGAAGATACCTTTTTGATATTATTTGAGAGGTAGTGCATTCTAAATCAGTAAAAAAGCTATAGTTAAATTTTAACTTTTTCCTTCTCATCTAATCCATGAAGTATTTTTTCTTCTTTAATTTATTCAGGCAAGAAAAGATTTTACATTACAGAACTCAGAAGTTGAAATTTGGACATTTAATGACAAATGCAAGTGTCATGGCTACCAACTGACACGACCTACCTAACACACTAACAAGATTGACGTCTGGTGCCCAGAACCTTCTCTACCAATCATTAGGTTTCAGATAGCAGTTTAAAATAAAACCTGATCTGACTGAATTGTATTAACATGTGCATAAGACTCCTTATTGCTTCATCTAGAACAGAACTCAAACACAGAACATTCAGAGTAGCCCATGCTATTTACCTATCCTAGTGGAAACCAGAATGGTTTATCTGGCATTTTTCACCTGTCCAAAGATACCAATACCCACCCAGCAGTTGTACTGGAAAGTCCTAATGCAGTGAAACAGAGCTGAAGAGAGAAACTTTAATAAATTATTTTCAGGACTCTCAAGAGAACCAAAAATATATCATCAGACTTAATTTAACTTTACTAAATTAGAAAGGTCTAAGCAAGGTTTAGCTGTAAAAAAGTCAAGCTAACTAGACATCCTATGGCAATTCACTGCTGTTAACTCCCAAATCACATTGAAAACATTTTACAGTCACCATATGTGATCCTTCTCCTTCATCATGTCATGACAATACATCCTATCCTGTGTCCTTTTTAAAATGGTTTAAGGCAACTTGTTTAATCTTTCTTCACAGTGTATTGTAAACGTATGGAATTACCTTAGAATGCTTCTCAAAGTGAGGCAAGGATCTATTCTCAAATCCATCAGGAACTCGGGACCCACTGATAGCCTGCTGACCTACACAAGCAATCATCTGGGATATATTAATGAAGGAGCCTGAAAAGAAAGAAAGAAAAAAACCTCCCTCTCAAATGTGGAATATCAGTGCTCCTCTAATGAGCTGTCTTCACTTTTATGAAGATCTATTATTTAGCTTTGTAATTCATCAAAATTATTTTGCTTCACTATTTGTAAAAAATGCATTTAGAATTGCAACAGTTAAAGAAGCTTTTCTGTTACTTGTCCTGTAAATTTCAGCATTTATGCAGAGACTGACAACTAGGTTAGCCTACAATACAGCTAACAACTCCTTTTAAAATTTTTTTCTTTGCATCATAGACATTCGACTACAGTCCTTATATTATCCTGTTTCGTACTATAGATTCTGTTTTATACAACCCATGATCCTAACCTACATATTTTGCTTCACAATTTCTTCAATAAACGTATTTTAACAGTATTTTTCATGAAGGGTTCAGTGTCTACCGAGATTCCTAGAACAAGTTAAGTCCCAAAGAATTAAGTCAGTAACTCAGAAGTTTTATTTGGTGAACATCTTTGCACACAATGCCCCCCTTCCCAGATTATACACTTAATATATCCTCCTCCTTCAGTTTCAGTGTTTCTTCAGAAATAGAAAACGTCACCCTGAGGCCTTCCACAGTTTATTAGAGATAGATAAATAAAGGCAAAGGGTTAAGTGATTTCTTCAAATTCTCATAGTAAACAAAGGAAAGCTGAGATAAGAATTTGAGTATAAAACAAGTATTTACTACACAGGTGGTCCTTCAGAAACAAAGCAGTAAAGATGGCTGAAATACTAGTTCCAATTCTTAATATATAATTTCCAGCTGATTTTTTAATGTGATATATACACTTCAACTTGAAAACTTCTTACTGATCAATTAATTCAAGTCTTAGGAACATTTAGAGTTCCAATAGGATGTTTCTTCAACTTGTACTAAAAATCTCAAGATACAAAAACGAGCTAATCAGCTTGATTTTAATTAACCAACCTGTACTTATTGAGACACTTCAAATCTATACAACGTGAATTTAATACTTCACAACTAACTGTATAAAATAGGTTATGAAGACAGAGCAAGTAATTTTGAGAACAGTGATGGAGCAAGCAATCTACTTCCAAAGCTCAGCTATCCCTACCTTTAGAACCACAGAGCGCCATGATAAGGGGACTGTTACTCTTGTCCAATTCTCTGAGACAGGCACTGCCAGCATGATCTCTGATAACAGAGAGTTCTTTAAGGATTAAGGCCTGAAATCCAAGATTTCAGAAATTCAGCATTTGTTAAAAATCCCATGCACAAACAGTAGTCTATCTCTTGCCACTTTTTTTTTCCTTTCTACTCTTTTTTTAAAGGTAAAAATTAGACAATGAAAAGAAAGTTCTTCAGCTGACTTCATTAAGTCCCTGTCTGTAAGCTTTCAGGCAACATTCACTGGTCTTCATCAAAATTTCTACAGAAAAAAGAAAAAGCCCAGCATAACCAAAGTCCACGTAACTTTTGTCCCAATAAGGTGCAAGAAAATACTTGAATATAAACAGATCTATAACTAAAGGAATGTTTGGCTTCTTGGACTAGGTTCTTTACTGTTACTGTTCTTTATTAATTTAGCAAATACTGATAAATGCAATTAACTGCATTCCAATTACCCAGGTAATTTTATTCTTTTGTATGTCACCACAATACATCTAGCTAGGAGGGAGGGAGGGAAGGAGGATCTCAGTTGTTTAGTATTTAGCTAACATTTTTAGATGCATACAAGCATCTAAACATTCAAGCTAGATAAAGTCAGCTAAAGTTGCGTACCTAGGGACCATATTTACTCGTATTTTTAGGTTTCAGAAGAAAACTTTGAACATCACAATTTACATGAATATATTAATGAAGTGTCTACTCTAAATATATAGTGATTTAAATTAAAAATTTTACCTCTAGTGTCTCTTCTGCAGTACAACCAGGCTGCTGCTGTAGCTTGCCAGTGTTCAGAGCTTCAATATACTCATCACATTTCTTATAGCCAGCATTCAGGAGGTCATACTTAGCTTTTAGCAGGCCCTGCCCAGGAGTTACATCACCAATTCCAATTGAAAAGCCACGGTTAGCTATTATTAAAGAAAAAAAAAAAGGAAAAAAAGGATATTGACATGTCAATCTCATACAGAGAAAACAAATTAAAACCAGGAAATATTATCATTGGGAAATTTATTTTTTCCTCCCATCATAAGCACTTCATATGCACAATCAGTTATTTCACTGTTTCTGTCAGCTTCACAATAAGCTTATTTTTTTAAACAGTACCTCGTATTTGAAGCAAAAGTCTTGTTTGATTGCTATTTCTGCTTTAAGATACTATTTTACAAGGAAATGTACTTACAAAGATAGACAGGAGCAAGTCTAGCTAGTCGTGACATGGCATCCGCAGCTTCTACCTGTCCCCAGTCTCTCAGCAAGATGTAGAAGATGTTGTTCTTGGATCCTGAACCTAACGTTCCTTTGTCCATACTGCCACTCATTAACTCACTGTTTTGAATGGTGACATCTAGAAACAAAAAGACAGAAAGAATTCAACAGTTTTCCAAAACATTACCTAAACTCTAGTAATCAGTTATGGAGCAGGTTTTTAAATAAAAGCTCTGTTCATGGAAAGAACAAAATCAAGATACATACATTTAATGTATCTGTAGAAGTGGATGAGTAAGTATGTAAGGTAAACAGCCTACAACTTGACCTCACCAACTTCAGTTAAAATTTATTTCCCTTCCTCCTTAGAAAGGCAACTGTATCCAATTGAAGACTTGAGAAATATTGCAAATAATTCTTTTTGTTACAAATCTAAAAATAAATTTCACTTCATTAACCAGAATAGAGTCTTCAGTCAATCTTATCTGTCCAGAAATAAACTCCTCAATCATGCATAATAAAACAATGTTAGTCTGATATTCAGTTCAACTGAATCATCTCTGGAGGAACAGCTTAAATTTAAAAGACACACTGGACTCAGCTGTCTCTCTAATTACAAGCATATCGTAACGACATCCATCTTGCCTGTAGGCCTGTACACACTGCCTCTTTTAGATCATTTATTTTTGCTTCATCAGGAACCTTCCATTTCAGGCACTCAATCTCCCTTACCAGCTTTAGCCTTTAACCAATTAAAAAGTATCTTCCATACATGAAGACTAGACATATCTTCTATGAAAGCAGTACAATATATGTTCATTGTCAACTTCATTATCCATCTGTCAAAGAAGAACTGGCATATGTAGATGGATCAAATTTAAATCATTTTATGCAGAACACTGTAGATGTTTGCACACTGTACTCTATGCTCAATATTTTCAATGTGAATTTAGGTAATCATCTGCTTGAACCAGAAGTCACTGCATAATTTTATTTTTCATTTCAAGAACACTTAAATACTGCTTTAACTCCTACATGAGCTCAACAGCAACAAACTCAGCAAAACGATAGCTACAATTTCTCTGAAGACTTCCAAAACACAGCTTTAGAAGTGTCACTCACAAGAATCATTGTAACACAGGTCTTCCCCTTTGCCACAATACTGTTTGCCCTTGGTTCGTAGATTGGCTTTTACAGGACAGTCATCACTGGGTTTTAGAATGAGGCTGAAAACCTGTTTTCCTGTCCAGAGTGTTACAGGCTTAGAGAAACAAAAGGACAAGAATTAGGATTACAGTGTTTATGCTACAACTACAGTAAAACAGCAAGCAGAGAATTTAATCGTAAAATTGTTTTCTATACAGAACCTTTCTATACTGAACTATACTTGTAGAAGTGCATAGTAGCATTCCTTTGAATAGGGAAGTATTATGCACCTTTATAGACAAAAAACCACTCACTGTGGAATGGTTTCCTTTACACAAAGATATGTGCATACGTTTAGAGAAACATGCTCTGTTGCTCCCTCTTACTGTCACATTTTCTTTTCCGATTAGAAAAGGGAAAAAAAAAAAAATGCTGCTGCTGTCATTTAATTTCTCAAAGAGATTGCAACATTTATAACTCCTTCTCTGCATAGTGCCTTTGGTTTAAATTTTTAGGAGGTTAAAGATTCATACAATTATGTACTCCCCTCAGCTGTAGTTAAATGTAAGTATCTGTCACAACTACTGCTAAAATTATTCATTTGGAGCGACAGAAGCAAAGAATCACTGCTCCTGGCTACTAGCAGAAGTTATAAAACCCACATTTGATACTGCCCATAAATGCTCTGACCTTGCTTTAAATTACTATTATTCACTGGTATTTCTATTTCACTTTCTGAATTTCCCTAATATTACAGGTAATATTTTGAAACTAAATAAAGGGTATATAAAAAAATGTATACACCCATACTCAGTAAGCATTTAACAAATTTGAAAACATACCACTCCCTCCAAACAAGACTGTTTGCCTCAAAAACAAAATTCATCAAATACAGACACCCTTAAATGTATGTGAATGAAGGCTTAAGAGACCCTAATCTAATAAATGATACTATAGCTCTGCTCAAAGTTTGTGACAAATACCCAAATACTCTGCCCTTCACAATAAATATCGTGTACATGATGTAACAAACAAAAAACCCAACCAAAAAAATAATCACATGGCACTCATACTCTTTAATCTTTAACACATTGTCAGGTTAACAATTAAAGCATACTACTTCCCAGGTTTAGTATCTCCTAAATTTGGGATACTGAAACCTAGAACTGGTGAGCATTTCAGGACGTTACTTGAGAGCATCCAAGGAAAAACACAGTTTCTCTATTTAGCCCATTAGTCTGCACAGCTAGTAACAGTGATGTTACTAAGAACGATGTATCTTCTGCTGCCCACCAAAAGAGCCAAGTGGTCCATCTCACAGCAGCAGGATAGCAGCAAAGCTATGTTTGAACCCTGAGGGAACCCTGCATCTGGACTGTAGCACGCAAGGTTGGCTCTGTTCAGCATCAGGAACCATCAAAAAACTCCGGCATAGCTTTGACCCTGAAGTCTGATCTTTGCACTTTACAAATACAAAATCTCATACAAAACTAATGTCAGAGAAAACAAGAACTGTCTCTGATGAGACCATCATCATAGGTCACGAACACACAACAGAGAAAGTCTTAGCAACATTACAAAAATAGTTTGACACACCTTCAGAATTGCTGGAGGTGGAAGACGAACTTTAATCTTTTCATCCTTGCCAACCAGCATAGAAGCAATAATTTGACAGGCTTTGGCTCGATCAAAAAAGGTGTCTTTTAATGTAAGAAGATAGGCACCTAGAATGTAAAAAATTATTAATGTGACAGATGAAATTTAAAAGCTATTGCATATTCAGTATCAATTATTTCCTTCTAATACTAGTTACCTACTTACTACGCAAAATGACAATAGTTTAGACAGCTTCAGCTGTAAATACTTTCCAGAATTTTTTTTAATTGCTCCACACTCCAATTTCTAAAAATTAAAATGAATGCATTTCTATAATTTATTCTCTCTCTCAGACTCTATTCCATAGGTAAAAATAAGGCCTTGGCATTCATTTTTGTACACTTTCCTCCTTATATTCACTGAATATTTCCCAAAGAATTAAGGAAGCCTGAAGATATTTACTGTAGGTTAAAACTAATTTTTGATTAATGATTCAACTCCTATACCACAATCATAAGCAGTTTACGTTGTCTACCTAACACACACAAAGATCCCATTCATTTCCTCTGTTGGAGAAACACAGCAAAATATATGCAAAGGTAATAATAATTGCAAAGGCAGACAGTATCAGAAGAGATTCTGAGGATGTCATCATATTTCAGACTAACAATGGCCTTACTTTCATAATGTCACTTTGACTTGTGAAAAGACATATTTTTTAATTAATATAGAAAAATTCTGGATAAGAGGGAAGTGATTCTGAAGGAACAACTCTTAAATCACACAGCTCTAAAATAAGCTTATACACACACCTGTGAGGAAATCTTGAATAGCAGCAATGAGAGGTTCTCCATTTCTTGGTGTTACCAAGTTTGCTTTAGTCTGTATGATAAAAGAAAAAAAAAAAAATACACATTTGAAGACACTGATGCTCCATTTGTTATTCAGAAGGAAACTTCCCATTTAAGACAGTTATTTTAGCAAAAATGGTAAAAACTTATTCTAAATCAAGGTACAGCCTGAAAATATAAACTAGAAAAAAATAAACCAGAAGTTCCAGTTTACTACAGTCCATGCAAATCTACTGACAGTTAAGGAATAATCTGAGAACAGTTACTGGGAATTACATATTCTGTCTCCAAAGCAGAAGTTGAAATGAACTTGATGTGTTATTGTTCAAACAAAAGAGATAAAGGGAAACAATTAGTTTTGAGAACTTGAGAAGGGACAAAACAGGTTACGCTCACTACAGTGAGCTACTGAAATATTGCAAATTGTGTGGTCCCTGCTGATATGTAATAATCAAGTTAGCCACTTCCACTAGCCCCATTTTCTTATATCTTACTCAGATGACTATTCCAGTTAATCACCCCCACCTATGCGGCACAGTTTTGCCAGAAGTGTTCACAGGCCCACACAAACCTGAATCACACACTTGTAGAGGAGGCAGGGGGTTTAAGCTTGCAAATCACTTCAGCAAGCCAACAGACGCTGTAGCCAACAGTTGTGTTGGTACATCTGAAGAAACAGTGGCATTCAGTCACCCTAAAGGAGCAATGTACTAGAAAATCCACAGACTGATGCTGCTGACTCTACTTTCACACCACAGATCAATGTCTGCAACCATCAGATCCCTCTTTATCTACCCTCCCTTCTCCCTTTTTTGTCCTGCCCTAAGAACCTACTGTCACCTGCCTTCTCTGGTAAACTGCCTTCTGCAGTACAAGCACACTATTGCTGCCTCCCTTCCAGTCGGTCTGACCATCTGCAATTGCTGGGCTGTCAGACCAGAAAGCAAAGTATTTATCTGTTTGGTAACTGAGCCACCCTATTTTGCTAGCAATCACTAAGGGCAGTCAGGCAGAATGACATCTACTAACTTAAAAGTGACATCTACTAACTAAATAATAACATCTACTTACTTAAAACCACTGAGTTTTCCACAAATGCTAAATAGAAGACTAGTAGACTACCATTGCGTAACAATCCTAATTTATTCTAAATTCCCTTCTGCAGTCTTCAGGCAGCTTCACAGTCACACATTACCTATACCCAGGAATCTTGATAATATTTCAGATTTCACGTGCAAGTTAAGAAGTACAGGGCACACATCTGTCACTAGCAAAATCCCAACCCCAACATTATCTACCTACCCCCATTAATACAAGTGCTTCTGCTTTTGCTTCTTCTGTCTGAGGAAGGTGAAGGTTCATCTCATCGCCATCAAAGTCTGCATTGTATGGTGTACAGACACATTCATTAAATCTGAATGTCCTATGAGGTTTTACTCTAGCCTGGAAAAGAAAGTGATGCACATGCAGTCAAGCATACTAAAAGATGAAAAGCCATGCCCGAGTGCATCCTTGTAGGCTTTATCTTTTCTTTTTATTACAATTACACGAGTCAAAATTTCTCATTATAGGATTTAACTCAACCAGGAACTGACAGAAATTGTACTTGGGTTATGTTACACAAATGTAGCTAATAACTTCTATTATGAAGAATTTATACAACGCACAGAACACAACATGCTTTGGAGAGATCACATCAACTCTATGAACATGAAGTGCTTATGCAAGAACAGATACCGAGGTCAATTACGGCTATTAACAGAATTGTCGAGGCAGCATACTGTCTGGTTATGCATCAATTCCCATGCAAAAGCAGAACTGCACTGTATTCATGCTTGTCCCCGTGCACTGTTTCAGAAAAAACTGCTTATTTTTGTGTGTGTAAGAGAGAAACACCAGCACAAGTAAACCACCCAATAGTCAGGGATGCACCACCTGCATGTTAGGCTGTGTGTGCACTTACAATGTGAGCCATGATGCTCAGCTTATGAAGAGAGGGTTGTCGGTTGAACAGGACTATGTCACCATCTATAAGATGTCGTTCCACAATATCACCAAATTTCAGCTCCTGGGCCATCTTTTCTCGGTTTCCGTATTTCAGAAATCTTATAACAACACATAACAATGGAATGAGAAGAAATAAAGTCAGAAAGATGTAAACACTGCTGAAAATGAATTCTGTGTTTATAATGCAAGTTCTTTCATTAAATGTTGGGATTATTTGTATTACAATAACTAGAAGACAAAACTGGTGTGGATTACATCATTAAGCCCTGCTGCTATTTTAAATAATGAATGTATTTGTGACATTAGTTAACAAAGCCACAGTTATTAGTACAACAAGTAACAAAAAAGTTGATTTATAAAAACAAAGAATTTGTTTCAATTGTACCAGGCAGTATAGGGAGTTTCATTCATATACTTCTTATTACCCATAAATTGATAGCAGATTAGCTCTCCCATGAAAACAGCGAGTACAAGATGCCCAAAACTGCCTTTTTTCATTTACGTCTGTAGTACACACTCTATTTCAAATGAGGGAGACTCAGTCATTAAAAAAAAATCATTATACTGCAGTTCGCCATCATTACTATGTACACTTAAGTTTAAATCCAACAGATTATTTTTAAATAAATTGTACACTAAACCAGAAGAGACAATGACAATTTTTTTGTTACTGTCCTTTATGAAAGATTGTAAAAATAAATTTTAATCTCTGTAGATATAACTGTTTTCACACAGCAGCAAGAACAAATTGATAGGGAGAAATAAAAAGTGAATCATTACAGATAAGCATGATACCTTTTCATCTGTGTGTGCCTTTGCTGTATGAAGTTGGCTCCAGGATGAACATCAGGACCATTACGGACAAGCTTCCTCATAAAACCAATATTTGCTTTGTTCACCTGTTGCATAAAGACTTCAATCAGAAACAAATGAAACACTTTTCAGGACCTGTTGCTTTTGCTGGTAGCTTTTGTGTTTTCAAATTTTAAGCTCAACTGACAATCCCCCTCACAGCCTCCAGCAGCTGAAGGGAACAGTCAGGAAGGAATAGAGGAGGAAAATGTAAGCCAATCTTAGAGCAGAACATCAGACTGAAATTAAATTAAAAATCTGGGAAGTAAATGCAGAAATAAGAAAACCCAACCACTCCTTAGGCAGATGCACAGCAACAAACACACGAAGCTATGTATGAGTTCAAAAAGTATCAAGCAAAACTATTCTCTCTTGGTATGTCACTCCTTACACCATATGCCTTCACAATACTTGCATATATCTGATACTACAACCTTCATTTACCAGCAGCAACAGAATTAGCAAAGCATCAGTGAATGACATTTCAAACATAACGCAATACATTCACTCCCTTTTATAGTAAGGCTATAAAGAAGGATAACACTGAGGTCTGGTTAAAACAAACAAACAAAAATGGAAAAAGGCATAGAAAAAGTTTTGGTTCTGCACTACTTACCTTTTCAGGAAAGGTCAGTATTTTAGCAACATGGATAGGCACTGCTACTTCATCTATTCTTAAGTTAGGATCAGGTGAAATGACTGTTCTGCCAGAGAAATCCACTCGCTTTCCAGACAGATTGCCTCTAAACCGACCTAACAAAAAAACAACCAAGGGAAAACTCTCACAAAAAATTGTTTTCACAATGTTATCTGTTAAGACAGCACATTAAAACATCTTTCAAGGTATGTCACTGAAGCACAACACAATAGTAGCAGAGAGATGCTTTAGAAAAGCCAATACTTGTGGCTTAATTAAAAAAAAAATGTTAAAAACCAACTTTCTAGACAAACCTTGCTTTCCCTTAAGTCTCTGAACAAAACCTCTGGTCCATTTTTTAGGTGCCATGTTGAGAGGAATTCCCGAGAGCTCACTATTAATGTACAGGGCACACTGCAGTTGAAGAAAATCCCAGTCTTCCATTATCATCTGTGTTTTGGCTCCTGATATCCTATGCTAAACAAAATAGTCATCCAGTTCAGAAAATAAATATAACACATATTAAACTAGCAAAGAATTTTTCTGATGAATATAACTCTTCTTTTGATAATAACTTTGAAAAACCTTCATACGCTGGAACGAAAAAGGCAAGATCACTTTACAACAGGATGCATACTGCTATAGCTTAAGGCCATTCACAAGATAACCCAGCAAAAAATTTCTTTTGATTAGCATTGGCTTCAGACGAATGCTCACAAAACTACGCATTTGTTTAAATTATATTTTTCCCAAGCCACGGAAGGTAAGCTAATATATGAACTTCACAGCCAGGAAAATCATCAGTAGTTAACCATTTTTCAAATCATGGGAAAGTTAATGCTCACTTGATTTTGTCTGCCTGACAAAAGTCCAGTTTTGAAAAGACTGAAAAGTATTTATCTGGTAGAACTGTTCTTCTAAACAAATGATAAATTGTCAAATTTACTTCTAGCCTCTATTTGATAACTATGCTAAATGAAACCTGATTTCTTAAGAACAAATGGTGGAATAAAGAAAGGACAAAGATGAAGTAAAAACAGAGGAAGGTCTACATGGAAAAAAAACATGTAGACAACTATTAGGTATAATGTTTTCATTATAAGTGACCACTCAAAAACTGTCAGTCATGGGAGGGGAAAAAAGAGAGCAAGAGCGCACAAGAAGAGCAGGGGGAAAAAAAGAGAAGAGTTTATGGATCAGAACTCAAACAAAGAAACATTTCCCATGATCCATGAGCAGATCTGCGGCAGGTCCTATACTGCAAGCAGCCAGTCAGCCAGCTCCATCTGAAGTAAGTGTCTCTATTTCTTTCAATAAATGCCAAATGACACAGTAGGAAAGTACAGACTGCTTGCTAGATTGTAAGCAGTAAGAGAAGTAGAACCACTTCCTATGTTCAGTTCTAACCAAATCTTTTTGAAAGCAACAGCCTCCAAGAGCTTGAAGGATAACTCACCTTTTTTATTACATCATTGAGGAAAATTATCTCTGTCAGTTTCATTGTCAAGTCATCTTCATTGGTGCCAGACTTCAAGTCACTCACCACAGAGGGTCTGATACACAGCGGAGGCACTAAGAGTCGTGTGAGGATCAAATCTGAAGGTTTACCTGCTTCTGGGTTCATTAGGAGCAGAGGGATGTCTTCTGCTGGGATTCTTTTAAAGATGTTCAATACTACCAGAGGATTCAAGTTCTCCTACAAAATCCATTGGAGAATGAAGAGAACAAGCCATCATGTAACAGTTTCAATGCTTCCCTCCTCCCCTCATTTACTGACTTCAAAAATGACATATTTTAAAAAGACAATCTATTCATGCAAACAAAACTATGTTTTGGTTTATCATGAACCAATGCTTTTATCATCTCAGATACTAACTTGCTATAGTCTTTCCTTCTTTTTTTTCCCTACACATCAGTGTTTACTTCTCATCATGTTACTCTCTTTTGTAAATAGTTAACTGGGAGTATTTCATAGTTATTTGTCAAAGCTGCTCAATAAACCTCTTACAACAAACCTAAAAGTACACTGTATTCATTTTATTAGTAGAAACTCACACGAATTACAGTACTTTCTAGACTATTTTACAAAACTTCCTTTCTTTTTAGCACAGCTACTGCTGTAGTATAAGAAACTCCATATATTCACTACTTCTTCTGTCCAAAAATGTACCCTGAGATCTGCCCAGGTTGCAAAGAGCAGAACAAAACAAAACTGCACACAATGCAAAGCTGAACGAAACGAAAAGGTTAGATAAAGTCTACTCTCTCCTTCTCAACATGAAGTTCTTCTGAATAAAATAATAATTCTGTGTATTGTAATCATCTGGGAGTTACACTAAATGTACATGCAGAGTTTATGTGGGCCTATTTTTCTTCTCCCTTTTCTAGCTTATGGAAGTATAACACACCAAGAACATCTCCCTTCTTTACAGACAAAAAGCTATGTATCAGAACATACCAATAAACTAAATTGCTCATTTTAGCAAAGTTAGCATTATTGCAATAAATACAAACATTCTTCAAGAGTCTTTTGGTATAAGAAAATCTTGGACCACCAAAAGGCTTAAGCTGCTATATTGAAAACCTTTGAGGAGTTTTATATCATGCACAAAAAAATAGCAGAAAATTTAAGTCATAATAGAATTCACCTGAGCTCTTCCCAGTAAGGGTTCTACTTCTTTGTTATGTTCTATGGCAGTTTCAAAGGACTGGAGAAAAGTAGATACTATTGGATCTATGACTTTCTTATTTGTCTTGTACTTTTCATGTATTATTTTCAACAAACCACACTTCTTCACAGTTCCTGCAAAGCAAATAGATGTGGGTTCTTTTGTTTTTTAAACAAAAACATTGAATAAAAAAACCCTCAAACCAAATCCCAAACTTAAAATGAGTAAGCTACAGTTCCAAAACTAGTTAAACTTTCAGTGAACACAAGACTAAAATAAAGCTTTAACAGCTTTAAAAACCAGTTTCCTAAATTCACAAAACATAAAGAGGACAACCAGATCATGTCTCCTTGTATGGCTGGCTTGGTGCACCTAGATCATGATGCAGTTTCTGAAGCTCAAAGCAAGTGGTTTAGCTCACACTTTAATTCAGCTTCACCTCAATCACAGCAGATATTTTTTTAAACTAGAAGTTGCCACATTAAAAACAGGACTAAGATGTGTCATTTATATATCATCCCACTGTATTTTAAAATAATTTTGGAAGTGAATTGTCAGAAAAATCCTAGAAATATTATCACGTCATGCAGATAATATTATTCATAAAACTTCCACAGACTAGTACAAACACTTTCCAAACTCGATTATTTTTACTGAAGTATGCTGACCTAGCACTTAACTTTGTAAATGCCTACAGTTTGTGCCCCATATATGTATATTTGGCACTTAGAATGAAACAGCTCTATTTATCCACAGTGTTCATCATTATGACCCAACAACTCAAAATTTTCATGAGTTAAAAATGTAAAGTTTTAAGTCATGAATTAACCATCCACTATGAATGTGTAATACTGCAGGTCCTTTAACAGCAGTATCACTTGATCAGTGTACATGAAGAAAAGAAGTATTTTGAGAAACAAATGTGAAAATCTTATCAAGATACTCTGCCCTGAAGAACAAATTCCAGTGTAACCCAAGATCATCACAGCTCAAATACTGCCAAACTGCAGAACATACCCTCCTAGAGGATGACAAGCACATCTAATCTCAAGAAAGATAATACAATGATGAAAAACAAAGTTCAATCAAAATTACAAAGTCTACGAATGCTTCTATGTAAAGATATTGATCACTGACAATAGCTTCCCATATTTTTAACAACATGTTAAGCAGAAGTGGTTTTGGTATCATTCAAGTATCAAATATTGGTTACCGCCATGAAGAGCTATCACATGACACAAACCAAGCTACTAGGACAATGTCTTTATGCACATAAATGAAACGTGAACAAGCACGTGCTTGGCATTAAGAACGCAATTAGCAGATTCTTAATAAGGGCCAGAGAGAATACTCCATTAGCTGTGGAATGAACAAGGATATTCAAGATTTTGATGTCTATCACAGCTGCCAAGGTAAAAACCATCACAGGAGATAACCATCACTATCTGCTAATGTCAACACTCACCATTAAAGGCACCGCAGTAAGGACAAGTGTTTTTCTTCCGGCATTTTTCAGACACTTTCTTTTTCAGTCCTCTCTTCTGAAGATAGGTAAGGCCAGGTCGCTTCAGGTAATCCAAAAACTGTTTTTTTTCTTCCACTGACAGCATGATATGGCAACAGGTTTTACAGATCATCTTAAATGTAAACACATATAAACACAGTTGTTTAACAGACACATTCAGAAATGTAACCTGCTGTAACTGAAGTTCTTCAACAGAATGCAGTTTTTTGGAACTAAATGCAATGGTCTTGGTTGAAAGACTAATTCATGTGCTATAATGCAAAAAAAAAGGTAGATGGAAAAAAAATACAGTCAGTGAGGCAAATCCTTATGTAGATTTTGCAGGATCTTAAAGATCCACATAATGCCAACAGAACAGAGCTTTTATTTACTGGGATGTCCTAAAAGGCAAGTTATACTGCATACATTTAATTGAAACTACTACAGAAAAACAATGGATTAAATTAATCAGTCTGAGATTATATAAAAGAAAATGGATATATTTACATCACTACTGGTATTTTATTTTACAAAACACAAAATGTATAAAGATAAAATTTATAATACACCTTTATTTTGGTTTTCTCAATTACCCTTTCAAGCATCATCTTTCCTGATAATCTCCTTTTTCTGGACTATAAACTGACAACAAATCATAATTGTGTTTACCTGTAAGATGCCTATCACAGCTTTGAAGTATCCAACATGAAAACAGGGCAGTTCTAAGTCAATGTACCCATAATGTCCTAAACAATCAGCTAGATTTTTTCCACAGGTTTCACAGGGACGGTCTTTTTCACTGGTTCCCTTTGGGAAGAGGGAAACACACACACAGAAAAAAGTTTTAGCTATAATCAACTGAATACATAGAAAATGCAACAGCTCTTAAGCTAGTCGGCTATCCTGACAGCACACCCACAGGGCTTACTCCTTTTTCCCAGCATCTGAGGCATGTCAGTAGCATTATTCACTCCAATCCTAAAGAAAAGCGTCTTTCACATGGAGGCCCTACTGATACTAGTGACATTAACTCATAGGGCTTTTGCAACTGATATACAGCCCGCTAACCTACAATATGTTACATTGTTGATGGTTGTCTCCGGGTCTCCCAGCAACTAGGCAGGAAAAACTTTTCTCCTGCCTCAAAACAATGCTTTTCTG
This sequence comes from Strix uralensis, assembly GCF_047716275.1. Taxonomy (NCBI): domain Eukaryota; kingdom Metazoa; phylum Chordata; class Aves; order Strigiformes; family Strigidae; genus Strix; species Strix uralensis. The sequence goes on along the minus strand of NC_133978.1, from coordinate 16,244,920 downwards.
GAGTATCCAAAGGCATGAAGTAGCTGTCACTGCAATAGACAATATACACAATTCAAGAAGTGACACATTTGCATGCATGTTGAAGGAGCAGTAAATTTCAGTCATGCCAATTTATTTTTAACCATTTCAAGTAATTCCACAAAAAGGGGTCAGGAAAAAAAAAAAACAGTTCTCACCATGCGATGGTCAAGTACTCCATACTGCAGTGGAGAGTGATGGTTGTCCTGACTATACAAGTTTTTACTAACCACTTGAATGTGAGCTTGCTGACGCATCTCCTCTGGAGATTTCATGCCAAAACAGATGTGGCTTCTAGAATGGAAATGTCACGTCTGTATGTGCACATGCAGAAATGCTTATAACTACAGGCATACACACACGTATGTATTTAAATGCAACGCGAAGATGGCTAAGTTAATTCACAATATTGCTGAAGCAGGTTCTTTTTGCATAACTATAAAAAATACAGCTGTTTTGCGGCGACTTAGTTGTTTATATCTAGGGGACTGGTCGAGCTTCTCGGGCAACCCTACAGCTGCCTACACACTCAGCGGCCCGGGAGCCACCAGCAACCTGCGCCAAGCCCAGCAAGGCTTGGGAGAGGGCAGCCTGCGCCAGCGCTTTTAAAAGTGAACTAGCTGCAACATCAGCCACCCTCCGGTTCCCTGGACGCTAAACTTCTTCCAGGATCACACACTGGGATTTCTGCTGCTCGCTCCCACAGCCACCGGGCCCACGCCGCGGCCACGCCGGGTCCCTCAGCGCGGGGCGCCGCACTGCCGTGCCGTGCCGGCGGGCGGGCAGCGGAGCGGCCGCCCAGGAGCCTCCCGCCGCGCAGGACGCCGCCCCGGCCGCCCCACTCACATTTTCTTGGCCACATCCGTCTCCCTGAACTGCTCCTTCACCATGGCGGCAGCGGCGGGGCCCCGGGGGCGGCCCCTCAGCTCCCCCTGGCACCGCACGCGGCGGCTCAGAGCCGGCCCGTCCGGCAGCGCAGAGCGGCGCCCTCCGCCTGCAGCGCCCCCTGCTGCGGCACAGCTGCGGCCCTCCCGGGGTGGTCTGCCGGGCCCTCCCCTGAGGGCCGCCGGCGGCGCCGGACCCCGCCAGCAGGGCTACCTCCGTCCGGCCGCGGCTCAGGACCGTCTCTCACGCTGACTCGCAGCGCTCTGGGCGCTCACGGGCGCTCCGTTGCCTGCCATGGTCCCGTTACAAGCCAGCCCCCCCGCCCCCCCAGGGGCCAGGAACTATGTCGCTAAGCCCACCCCATGGCTCTGTCTTTGACACCCCCCCAGCAGCCCTGGCCTAGGCCGTGGTCACCAGCAGCGGAGCAGCACAGCACCAGCCCCGCGGCGGCGCCAGCGCTCACTAGGGACGCTCGCCCGGCGGCGAGACCAAGCCTGCCAACGCAGCGCACACCGCGCCCACAGCCCAGCCGCAGCCAACAGCCTCCCCCCACCGGGTCTATCAGGCACACGTAGGACACCCCTGCCACCCCCTTCCGGGTACCGGCTCGGGAAGGGACACCCCTACCCGTAGCTCCGCCTCCAGAGCGAAGGGCCCCTGCGCCGCCTTATGATTGGCTGCGGCGCCGCTGCTCTTCCTTTTCTCGCTCGCTGGTAAGGAGGCAGCTGCTAAAATGGTGAGTAGCTCATTCAGGGGCGCGGTAATCCGCCTCGTGTTGCTGCCATCCTCTCCCTGCGGGGCTCCCGAGCTGCCTAGTTCTGGCAGGCTGGCCTGCCCGTAGTGGGCTGTGGGGGTATGGTGGAAACTGCGTGGGGGGTTTGTTTTCCTGCGGCGAGTCGGGACTCCTGCGGCCTGGCCGCGGCGCGTCGGTGCCGGTTGGGAGGAAGTAACGCCGGGGTGTGGGCCGGGGCGTATCCTTGGTCTGCTGTGCCGCCGTGCTGCTGGTCGGCAAGAGCAGTCTGCTGTGGTAGCAGTGTAACATTTCACTTCTCTTAAAGTGTTAAAGGGGTTCTGTGGATTATGCTCATTTACTAGTTTTGGGGATGTTCTTGCTTGGAAGCATTAAGGAAGCAGTAGCACAGGGGTTTATTAAGGAAACTTGCATTGTACTGTTGTAGTGCTTGGGCTTGTAATCCACGTGTTTCATCAAACGCTGCTTCAGTTTTTCAGAATGGTGCAGATATATATGTTGTTGCATTCTTTGGAAACTGAGGACCAGTTTGTCATCAGTTGATGTGTACTCAAAAGTACATATTAAAATGTGCTTTACAGGGTTGTTATCTATAGCCCAGGAACAGTCTGGTTAGGTTATGAGTTCACTGTGAGCATTGGAGAGACCACTGACTGTTGCTGTACTGTGCATTATTTACATATTTATTACGTTTGAATTATATATGTCAATATTGTTGTGTTTTCTTTCCATCTTCTCTTGCAGAATGACACAGTGACCATCAGAACCAGGAAGTTCATGACAAACAGGCTGCTTCAGCGCAAGCAGATGGTAAAACAATACAGGAAATTGCCTTTAATTGTTTTGTCTGTTGGTTCTGGGCAGCAGGTGTTCTTTAGCCACCATAAGGAATCTCAAAAGTTCTGGTTGTAAAGGCTTATGGTTTAAATGTGTTGATGCATGTTGAAAGTCAGTGCTGATGGTGAGGTAGTGAGCTGTTTTGTCTTTTGAAGCAGGGAACTGTTATGAATATTTTTGTATCAAATTAATAATACTTTCTGCTGGTAAGGTGGGTTAGTTCAAGTGTTAAGCTCATGGTGGAACTGTAGCACCTGACCTTTGTACTGGATATTGATCTTCTCCTGCTTTTATGCAACTTCTGAAAATTCCTTCTTAGGTGATTGATGTTCTTCATCCTGGGAAGGCCACAGTCCCCAAAACAGAAATCAGGGAAAAGCTGGCGAAAATGTACAAGACAACCCCTGATGTAATTTTCGTCTTTGGCTTCAGAACTCACTTCGGTGGTGGCAAGACAACAGGTTTCGGCATGATCTATGATTCTCTGGACTATGCAAAGAAAAATGAACCAAAGCACAGGCTTGCCAGGGTAGGGTGTTTTCTGGTAACTTTGAAAACTATTAGGATCAGTTTGAAGTGTTCAGTGGTTCATGATTTACATGTATAAAAGCTAAGGCGTTGTGAAAGTACTGTTGGTGTATTCAGAGTTATATAAGAGGTCTTAAAATGATACAGGGTAGCTTCTGCAGTTGCAAAATAGGTTAAGTTTTGTATTGGTGATTATAAGGGAATTGTAAAGGCAAAATTTATGGTGCCAGTGATGTCTAGGAGTAATAGATAATGAACCACTATGAAAGGTCTTGAAGAAGCATGGGAGATGAGATTGATGCATATGCTACTTTAGTGCTTATATTCTGTGTTGAATCATTCATTAATTAGTGAACTTGTCTCAATACTTAACTAATATTTCAAATTTAAACACTACTTGAAGAGTCCAGAAATAGTGTAACTTAAATCTAGAACTTACTATCAGTGAAACCAAGTTAAATACAACTTTAACTCTTTTTTTAATAGCATGGCTTGTATGAAAAAAAGAAGACTTCTAGGAAGCAGCGAAAGGAGCGTAAGAACAGAATGAAGAAAGTCAGGGGCACGGCCAAGGCAAATGTTGGTGCTGGCAAGAAGGTAGGATGAGAATGTCTGTAAACTAGAGTGAGCATGTTGCCTTTAAAATGCTGATTAGAAATTTTTCAATAGAATAACATTGTTTTTCTTCCTATTTCTTTCACCTCTTCTACTGGATAACAGAAGGTAATCTGTGTGGTGTTGTATAGCTTCTTACCAGCTCCGTAGTTTAGTTTTGCTCCTTGCTGCTGCGAACTTTGCTGATACAACATGAAACAGTGCTTCTTAAGTGATTTTTTCCTACATGTCATTTGAACTGAAGTTAAACTTTCATAAATCTAACAGTGTGGCTCTAATCTCATAACTCAGCCTTGCGATATACAAATAAGATATTCTTAACACTTGTTACTCAGACTACTGAAATAGGTAATGCTTACTCCACCAAGTTACTGTTACTTACGGTGTTATTTATAGTGGAGATTTTGTTATGGATGTGTGGTGGTATGGGCAGTGAGGACAGTGTGTAAATAGAAATAAGGTAGAATGCCAGCTTTATCCTGGTTTTAAGTGACTGATTCCCAAGATAGTGGGTTTTTTCCCCTCGTGGGAGCTGCTTGTGCTGTGCGTGGAACTTCATACAAGCTTGTCGGGTGTGCAGCTTGGAGGGGTCCAGAGTTTCTCTATCATTAAACAGAAAAACCCGCCAAAACTGAGGAATAGCCTGGGTATTAAGACAGTCATCTTAGCAGCTTTTTGTCCTCTGAAAAATACTAAGTTGTGCAGCTAAGTGGGTTTTTTCAAGTGTTTTAACAGGGGAAGATAGGGCAATGGGTTTTGACGCTTAGCTCTATAGCTGCTTTAAGTGCTTTGATATCTTGATCTTTAGTAATCTTCACTTTTGCTTTTTTCTACTTTCTTGGAATTCTCCATCAGAAATGAAGTATCTAGCAGGTACTGAAAATGAGCATGAAAATGTGGTGACTGAATTATACATCACTGAAACACATGTCCATCCTTTTAATTGAAGCACTGTACTGCCTTGCATGCGTGCATGTTTGTTTAAAACTTGCTTCTGTCCTATAAGGGTTCAGATAACTAAATGAACTTTATTCCATGTGACTTACAAGTAAAATTTGGCTAATAGCAAACAAGATATCTGAAACTATTGAAACAACATTAAAATAACGAATTCCAGATGATAAGTAATCAAGGAAACTCAATGCTATTGATTTTTGAGGCATTGGTTCAAAACACCCCAGGTTCTGAATCAAAGTAGTACAGTGCAACTGCATGTGTAACTTGACCTTTGTGTGACAGTAGTCGTGCATTTTTATGAAAACTAAGTCACATCACAGCTTTGTGCATTTGAGATGGTGGTTGGAAATGGCACAGTTGTCAGCATTAAACTGTATTTAGCTATTGCTCTGCAGTATTCCAAGTTAAGACACAAACCACAGTTTTCAATTCATGAAATCAGATTGTTTGCTTACTGTATAACTGAAGTTCTGGTTATTGTTGGATAAAAATAAGTGTTGCTGCAAACTACTAGATAGGATTTGGAGCCCTTTTCCTTTCTGCTTCAATGCTGCTTTAGTAATGAATTCGTACAATTGTTTACAGTGTAACAGCACAAATGATCATGTGATATAGCAGTAACACTAATGTAAACTTCCTTGTCAGTGTCAAGGAAGTCATTTAGTGTTGCACCGGTAGTATGGATGAACTTCTTCCCTTCAAGAATTTTGTACTTGAAGGTAGCTTGTTATTGTTAATACAAAATGGTTAAATGACTGTCACTTGAATTACTAAAGCTGTCCAGTTCATAGAAGTTCTCTTAAAGCATATAAACACTTTAGCAATCAAGACCAGGATTGTGTGCTGTGATAATTATGTAGCAGATGTGACTTCTGTATCAAGTGCTTCTCAAACTAGTGTGCTATCTTAGTAGTAGGCAAACTGTGTTTTGGATTAGAAGTTTTTTAAATGTCTTTTAAAATGATCTTTTAGTTGATAAGTATGCATGGGTTAGGTCTTATTTGTTCACCAGTTTTGTTAATCTTTGTGTTGTCACATTAGATTTAAACTAACTAAAGACAATTTATGTGCTTTCTGGGAAACTTGGTTGAGAAGAGTTCTGTGCTGCATCACAGAAAAAAAGCTTGTGAAATTCATTTGTGTCTTAAAGCTTTGTCTTGAAAGATGCATGTCTAAACATAATGAAGTGGCATGGTTCGACATCCTTTATCACAGCCATGTGGAGAAATTTTTAATAGGAGTCCTGGAATATGTTTTGGAGTCCACCTACACAATCTATGAAAACTGTTTATCTCAGAAATGTGTAGGCACTTGATTCTGAGACATTTTCAGGCAAGTCTGTTGATCTAAGTTATGTACCATGTGGTCGTGAAAACTATTGAAACGCTGAATCACGCTATTTTTTCTTGAACTTTAAGTCAGGCATCGACTGTGCTGATGCCTGACTTGAAGTTTTCTTCAGTGCTTCCTTTTCATTTCTCATTCCTTCTGAATGTCCATTCCGTTTTCCTTGCAGTTTCAAGAAAAGCGTTTTCAAGTAGTTCGTGTTAATGTATTCTGTAGCTCTGTAGTTTGCTGAGCTCGCATAAAAGTTTGCAACAAGATGTCCCTCACCTAGTGTTTGTTCAGAGCAGTGACCTGTGTACCCTGGGATACCAAAATGCAAAAACCCCACCCTACCTTTTAATGCCACAACTGTAGTGGTGACAGCCTTTGACATGTGAGTCTTCCAAGCAGATAGGTTTTTTAAAAAAAAATTGATCAAACAGAAGTGTGGATGGGTAGGCGCTTAAAGGCATTTTAGCCTGTAGGTATAACTGAACATGCATTGCATTCTGAGTGTTACTAAAGCTCTAAACAGCTATTGTTAGGTCCCATTTTGAGTTTGAGGGAATGTGTGAAATCTAAGTCTTCAGCCTCTGCAGTAGTCAAAACTTTGAGGTTTTCCTATTATATTTCACTGTGGTAATTGAAAAAAAATATTATGAGTGTCAGTAAAAAGCCTCAAAGCTCCATCTTCTACAGTAGTAGAATTTCGATGAAACTGTTCTCTTGCTAATTAAAGCTCTTTCTTTTTCAGTAAATTAACATGCTTCACATGGAAAATGGATAACAGGTATGACTTCAGAATGCTTTGTAATGGTAGACATTCAGTAGTTTGTAGTCATTATGATGACATAGGTCTAATGTTGATTTACACAAAGACTGTGGTACTTGTGCTGATCTGGAACCCAGTGCAAGTGTTTAAGACTGAGAGACTTAAATGTTTACAAATCACTGTTGTGCTTACTACTCAGTTGATAATTTGTGACTTCCACTTACATGAAACACCTGATTAGTATAAAGACTGAAATAATAAATTAGGCAGTTCAGATTTACTGTTGCTAAAGGTGTTGATTATTTAGTCTTATTGTAAACAAGGCTTAGATTTTCTTTTTGTAGGTATGCTAAGGAGAGGATAGTACACCTTGTTTTTTTATTGTCTTAGATTGAAGTAGTATGATATCTATTTTGAGGACAAACTTCTGTTGTTTCCTTTTTCAAGTAAATTCCTTATAAACAAACCTATACCCTTTTGTATAAGTCCTAGACTATATATTTGTGTCTCTGCTGCAGAAACATGAGTTGGATGTGCTGTGGACAGTAACTTATAGACAAAACTGTGGTTTTATTACAGATGGTTTGAATAACTCATTTTAAAGCAACTTATATAGTCTGTCTGGGAGCTGATGTAGTGAGCATAATGTCTTAAACAGAAAGCTGGCAGAGCAAATGTAGCTTGTTGAGCTCTTCTACAGAAATGCTGTAATCTAGGCTCTCATTTATTCCCATGACAGTACTGTGAAATATTGAACGTTATATTCTAAGAAAAGCAGTGTGGTTCACCTAACTTGTTTGAGAATCTGTTTTTCAAGCTCTATGAAGGTATGAGTGTAAAAATTCTTTTAATTGTATGGCACTGATCTATCTTTTCCTTTACAGACTACATAATTCTATGAAGATGTAGAGGAAGAATTATTTGGAAAGAAGCTGCTCATCTGGCTTTAACATCAAATAAACTATGTCAATAAAATGCTGGTTTGCCCTTTAGTTTTGATTTGAAAGCTACCATTTTGTAAAGTTTGAGAAATTCAAGATTGGTGCACTGTTTGCACTGTATTAAAATTTTTCATAATTAAACAACTCTTGGTTTTGAGTATCGATTTGAAGTGAATCAGAGCTTTATACCAGTAGTAGTATAACCTAATTCCAAGCATGCAGTGTTAGTTCATGGAGTTGGGTATGCTTTTTGTCGTCTGGTGTTTTAACTGTGAATTGGGAAATCCTTTCAAGATGTGCTTGCTGTTTGACTGCCTATATTATATAGACCTGTAGAATATAGCTAAAGGGAGAACAGAATGTGTAGACAGAAATTTTCAGAGCCGCATAATTCCACAGTTAAGATTCTTGCTAATGAAGGAGTCAGAAATTACTTGTCTTTTCCTGAGTTGTCAGGACAGGCTCTGGGGTGTCTCTCTGGTCTGCAAACTGTGTAGTACACTCCTAACTTTTCATTTGGTAGTGTTAAAGGAGTCACTTAAGATTGGATTAGTGGCTGATGAGGCATGCTCTATGCTAGAAGTGTGGGCATTCTGGTGGAGGTGTTTCAAGTAGCAAGCAAAATAGAAGTTTTATGCTTTAAATATGACTGAAACAGAGTGGGCAGCTCTAGCAGCTGTTCTGATGAAGCGTCTGACTTGATACTTAAAGTACAGTATTTTTAAATTGTACTACCTTTGTACTGAGGAAGCATATTGTAACATGGGTAAGGCATTTTTAGTGTTGGAAGGCAAAACCAACAACCCTGTAGTTAGAATTGTTAAAGTGGTTGCAGGGGGATACTGTTGTCCTAAACTTCCGTAAAAGATCTGGTAAATATAGGTAAAGCACTTAATGCCTCTTTCAGTACCCTAGTGGGGTTGCTGTTGTCTGCATTCAGCAGCATCACACTTTTAGCTGTACAGTAAACTTTTTGTACCTCATGCTATAGTGTTTCTGCCTTTATTGAGGTTAATAACGGATTAGTAGGCAGTTGCCCTGGTGAAAGAATAGGTACTCCAGTTTCTTCTATATGTAGGTGAACTAGTGATGTTAGAGGATGGTGAAATGCAGTAATTGCTTCTAAAATGATAGTTTTGATTCTGAAGTTGTGTGGAAGTTCAAACAGCCTTTTTACTTGGCAGATGGACTTTCAAAGATAGGTATGTATTGAATATTTTTCCCAAAGGTAAGTATACTAAATGCTGAAGAATTGATAAAGGGGTATTAAAAGTGGGATTTGTGTACTTGGATACAGTATGTGCACTGAACTCCTGCGTCTGTAGATATGTTTTGAGTAGGTGACAGTAAATTTCTGACAGCTGAAAAAATTGTAAGGGATTGGGAGCAAATGTTAAGCACATAAAGCTTAAGAGTTAGAACCTAAACCTGTTTTTAAAGGTAATACCTGCCGTAAACTCTGTGTATCATGTTCAGCATGAAAGGAGAGGAGTCATGCTTCTGAACTGAACAATCACTAGGGGGTGGTGTGAACACAGTGATAGAAATACAAGGAAGACTTGTAGACCAATTTTTCATAAAATAGGCTGAAAGGAAGCTGAATTGTCCCCTGACAAAGAGGTCAGCTTTGAAAATACACTTTAAAAATAGTTGTGTTTAGGATCTGAGTTTAAGTGATATTTTTGTTTCACTGGTTCTTCTTTGAATTAAATGGAAACAATCTGTTTCAGTGAAGACCATACAGTTAGTGTTTTCCAAATGTTTGCTACTTTAAAGCTCTAGAGTGCTGGCACAAATTCCAGTTGCACTTTTCAAGAAGCCTCCTTACCTTAGTTTTAAGCAATCAGCAAAGGATCCATAAATGCTGGCATAGAGGTATATGTATCTTGCATAGTCTTGATGTTTTGATTTTACATAGTAAACAGTAGTGTTCCAGGGGTCATGTACCTCTTGAAGCAGAACTTAGTTCTTCAGTTGGGGTAATAAAGGTTATCTCTTCAACTTTGTGGTGTCTTACATGCTATTCATTATGGGCTCATTTATGAGGTACAGTAACTTTTTGAAGCAGATGGATTGAAATAGGCTGTTTTACTGATTGGTGCCATAATTTGATACTTGATGTCCCATTTTGATGATTTAAGATTGACAGCAAAAAATACCTACTGAATCCCTAGAACATTTTACTCTTTCCTTGTTGCATGGTTAAGTTATAACCATGTACCTGTAAGCTTGTCTTGCAATATGAGGCATTAAGCACAAAGAATTGGCAAGGGGACAAAATGACATTGTGATCTAGAATTAACTGATCAAGTCAGATCACCCTACTGGAGTTTTTCCACTATTCTGCAACATTTTATTTTGATGTGGCTATCCTTATCTCCTACCATTCCACCTGGAAAATGGCAAGTAACTGACTAGCTGTCATCTGAAATCTTGGTGCTTCAACAGTCTGCAGACATAAGCAGCTCTTCATGTGAGTTTCTGTTCTGCCAACATTTTGCCTTCATACACTACAGTCTAAGCAATGTGTAGCAGATGTTCTGTAATTCAGAAGTTTAATGCACATGTCATGCTGTGAAGACTCTAGGTTAATCCCCTTTCCTGGGGGAAGTAAAACAATTAAGTGAAAAGCATTGATGAACAGGAATCTTCACTTTCCCTACTGTGTGCTGAAGGTACCCTTTTATTTCCTGCTGATCTTGGCACATCCTATCACCTATAGGTAGTAGTTTTTGTCACTGTTGCCTGCTTTTAGACTTGGCTTGGCCCTCATATCTCAGTATCTGAAGTACTTTATGTATTTGACCAGTCTAGAGCCCAAATTACACGGGGAAGGATTTTTGTAGAAGGAGCTTCTAAATTAAACCATTGAGTAATCTCAAATTGATGTACATGGAAAGACTTTCATTAACTCTTTACCATTTTACCACAGGACTGGTGTGGTTTTTCACAAGAGATATAATTACCATGGAAAATGTTTGACTTCTTGTAGGAAGGACTCAAAATTGTATAACTGGACTAGTTAAGAGTAAATGAAGTCTTCCTGTGAAATACTTGAAAAGCTGTGCAGAAGCCTCAGGGCTTGACTCAATTGAAACTGGATCAAGTAATCCAACTTCTTGCTGAGGTTCCACCTCTATGTTTAGTGAGATATATAATGCACAGCCAGATAATGATGGCTTCTGTCTGAAGGAGATCGTAGTCTAGAAGGCAAAGACAAACTACAGCAGATCAAAGAAAGATTTACCAGGGAAGCAGAGTTTGTTTGGAAGAGCAGAGATTAGTGTTTTGGCATCATAGAAAAAGATAACTGTGATACAGATGAAAGATGGTAAAATTTGGCATCACCTGGGCAATAAGATTGATTTATCTAGGGAGCAGCTTCTAACAGGTTTGAGAACAAATGTTGAGGAGAAGAAATGAAGCTGGTATCATCAGTGGCTTGAAATAGATGAGGCATAGTATGCTATGAAGACTGCAGTACCAATAGGCAGAGGGGTAAAAGGGTCATGTAGGTTATTTTCATAGAAAATGTGTCATTTAAGGAATAAAGCATGCAGGCCACTAGTGAATCTGTTTGCAAGTCAGAAAAAATGAACTTGTCCATGTTATTCTGGTCAGTTCCTGTAAAAAAAAAACCAAACAATGTCATTAGTTTCTTACACAGGAATTAGAACATTGTCCTGTAGCAGCTGTTAATACTAGATTGATACAGTAATTTGGGAATTTAGTTGTGAATGCTCTCTACTCATGTGCTTCTATTTGAGTGAAACTAGATATTATTGACCCCTTTTTTTTTGGATGGATATTTTGGTGGTGCTAAGAGACCAGATGAGAGTAGTTAATTTTTTTGCTCTGAACGCTGGTAAAGTTTCATCTGAGCAGGAGAGCTTTCCAATATAGATAGAAAATGTTCCTTTTGTTCATCATATCCTTAACACAGTAGCATAAGACTCAGGTATTCCTATGAACACATTTGTTACAATGCCTCTAAGACATCAAATGGAAAGGTTTAAGTAAGCTTTGACAAGCCCATGTCAGGAGTAGGCACATCCTAGTACATTAATGCTTTTGGACTCCTTTGCTTTAAAGGGATTAAGTGGAAACTTAGTCTTATGTTTGTTGCTAACATTTGTGAACTCTAGTTATGCCTTAAAATTCCACAGGGGATTTTTTTATCTTCATCGGGAATTCAGTAAGGCTCCTTACTTTAGTCTTGGCTCTCTATAAAGGCTGTGAGTAACAAAAGAGCTGGAAAAGTGGCTAAAAACATCCTGTGCGCTAGAAGATAATTGTGTTTTTTCCAGTTGTACTGGCCATTGACACCCAGTACTACTATTAGTAAAAAAGCTCCATCTTCCTTTCCTGTTACTGCTGTTCATACACAGAGTTCTTAAATAAGGTCAAGTAGTGTGCTGAGGCAGGAGGACATTCAGAGCTCTGTGGCTTCTCTTAACACAGTAGATATTATACAAACAACAAAAACTCTTGAGTGCAACGCTTCACTGGGGCAAATGATAACAGTTTGTACTTGTGTTCCTTGGGTTAAAATACAGCTTGTTATCTAATGAAGGTGGCCAGACAGCAAACTGACCTGCATTAGGAGAAGCACGCTTCACTGCTTTTCATGATGATCTGATTTCATTGTACTGGAGCTGCTACCCTGCTATCATTTTCTGTCAATTTTCGCTAGCCTGTTTGTTAAGCCAGGCATCATTTGTGTTGATTTGATAACAGGTTTCAATCACTGATAATAAAACTTTTCTGTGACAAATGACCTCAGATCCATATCTCCTGCACGGTGTTGGCTGTAAGTACAAAACTGGGACTGACACTTTCTCAGTGGTTTCTGTCTGGTTTCACAGCTGATAGGAAAATCACAATGGAAGTGGCTTAATATTTTTAAATTAAAAGGGGGAAAAAGTTTATTCTTAAAATGTTGGTCATGAGTTTTTGCATAGTTTGTTTCACTGTTTCCTTTATAGTTTGAGTCCTGCTCCAGACCAGAAGTGAAATTAAGCCTTTTTATTATTATACTTTTAAATGCAAGGAGAGAGGTATTATAAAACTTAAGAGCTGTTAGAATTAATGTTTTAAGTATTTTTTTAATTGGTTAGTTCTGGTTATTGAAGAAAGGTTGATCTAGGCTTTCCTTCAGGGCTTTATAAAAGTCAAGACTAATGTAAGGACCTAGGATTGGGAGAAATTGCTTTGTATTCTCACACAAATATTCAACTTCTATGGTTTTGAGGCGTTAATTAAAATAAGTATATTTTGCCTAGCATTGAACTCCATAGTGTGTTTGCAAACAAACACTGAAGCACTATACTAATGCACAAACCAGAGAAAACATGGTGAAATTGAATTGTCCAGACTCAAGGTAATACTGGAAAGTAAACATCTGGCATTAAACATGGTGTAAGTACAATATGCATCAAATTTTTTTCTTGTTTTTATTAAATGTGAAGGCTCACAGGTGTAATGTCTTTCAGGTACCTTTTATGATTGACTTGTGCTTTTGAAAAAAAAAATCTTTTGGTGAGGTAAATGATTGCTTTTGAAATGCTTTCTTTAAGCAGTGTTCTTTTGGCTCCTGGCAATACTTTATTGGTATGGCATGTGTGGTGACCTGGGTGAAAGTCTCAGTGTAGGACTAAGATACTTTTACAGAAGCTCTATCGTGGTGTTGCACACACCAAACATTGGAGAGTCTCCTTAGAAAAAGCTATGCCAGTATTGAAGAGAGGTGCAGGTGCTTGGATAGTGCTGGCAGGATGTTATCAGACACTTACAAATGAGGCTGGAACATTCCAGTATTCCCACTTCGTAGACAAAGAACAGAAGGATAAAGTACAAAGATATTTTTTTAAGTACCTGAGTGTTTTAAAAGCGTAAGTACAAATGTACTTGTGTACAAATAAATAGAATAGACTCTCTCAGTTGGAAGGGACTTAACAATGATCATCTAGTCCAACTGTCTGACCAGTTCAGGGCTGACCAAATTAAAGCATGTTAAGGGCATTGTCCAAATGCCTCTTAAACACTTGAGTTGGGGGCATTGATTACCTTTCTAGGAAGCCTGTTCAATGTTTGACCACTCAGTAATGAAATACTTCTTAATACCCAGTCTAAACTTGCCCTAGTGCAATTTTGAACCCTCTATTAGTATAAAAACACCTCCTGCAGTAGTGGCTTCTCCCCAGGTCAGAAAACAAGCAAAAGTTGTGCTGGGGAATTGAACCTCAGGGTCAAAGTAATTCTACTGTGAACTGCTGGCCCAGCTTTCTTCTCAGCAAACCAGAGATGGGACTTGATTCTGTGGAAATGGTCTTAGTGAGAGGCTCAATGCACACAAAGCACTGAAGGCAAGCAAGCCTCAATCAGCCGCACTCTGCCTTAGTGTTTTTCTACAATGCAGTCTTAGGGTCAATAGCTTAAACTTCAACCCAGCTACTAATCCATGTTTGATGTTTCAGCCAGTACTGTCAGCCTGATGCAATGCCCCTACCTAGGAGCAAGTAATTTTCTGCTGAGTTTAGGTAGCTCCTGAGATGACTTCCTTGTCTTGAAAAGCTCTCTTCAGGGGTGATAGGGCTAGTTGGCAATATTTTAACATTTTTTCCTACAGAACAACTCCTGTGTCAGATGTCTTGAAAACAGATTTCCATGTCTCAAATATACTTCCAATGGCTCATGTAGGGATTTACTTTTGTCAGTGATAATAGACCAACATAATTTTGTACCCTTTTAGTCTCACAACTCAGCTGTACCCATAACCGGCTGCTTAATTAGGGGCACTCTTCTCTGTGGTTTACAATTCATTCAGAATGTATGTCTCTATTTTCATTAACAAAGTTCATTACTCCATAACATAAACAACTTATACTTTAAACAAAGTGCTTTGTGTGATCACTACTGATTTTAATATTTTAAGAGGTAGGGGAAGATAGTTCTTCAATCTTCCATCTTCTGCTGTCCCCTTAAAGAAGCCTGAGGTTTGTTTAACCCGTGAGTCTCTGCTTAGCCAAGAGAATAGCTTCTCTTCATTCAAGCTGCCTGTTGCACGTGGACCATGCTTCTTTCTGAAACCTGTGTCAGCCCTTTCCACTCACTCTTAGGAAATGCTGTCTCTGTGGTTGTTGCACTGATAACATAGCTTAAGGCGTATACCCTGAGTGATATTATCTCCATGTTCCTCGTGTTTCTAATTTGCACCCCCTCTCTTTCCATCCCAGTGGTGTCTCTTTGTTTTTTAGATTTGTTCTGCTTGCAGATAGTTGTTCTAGCTTTACTTTCCCATAGACTGTGTAGGAATAAACAATAATCATGTAGCTTATATAAAGCAATTTATCAGTCTCTTTCCTAGTGGTTGAT
This sequence comes from Strix uralensis, assembly GCF_047716275.1. Taxonomy (NCBI): domain Eukaryota; kingdom Metazoa; phylum Chordata; class Aves; order Strigiformes; family Strigidae; genus Strix; species Strix uralensis. Next base: position 16,229,916 of record NC_133978.1, on the reverse strand, counting down.
TAATGCTCCACTGGCACCTTTGTGGGTACAAGTGCCGAAAAAAGCCTAGAGGAACCTGAAGTTGCGGTCTCCAGTGTTGAGGGAAGGTTGTAGAGCATTTTGTATTGATGCTATTCTGTGCATGGAAGAAGATACACTTCCCAGTTATATAGATCTGCCACACTTCTTTAGTCTTACATTAATGCTCTTCAGTAAAGAAGCAAAATAATTTCTGGAGGGTTTCTCAATTTAAAAAAGCAAGCAAACGATAAAATGCCAAATGCCCAAAGCAACAAAAAAACACTTTTCAGTGCCTTGGTTTTATTATAATTAGTAAATGGAAATAGAGGAATACTACAGCAGTCACCTACCAAGTAAACACTATGTTACAAGGCAATTCTGAGGTCCATTCTTCAATTAATATTTCTTAATAACTTTAGTGACAGTTATAACAACACTACAGAGAGAACAGATCCTCCAAACTCAGATGTGGTGATGCTTCTCATCTGCTTTTCAGCTTAGCTCTCCAAGTACCTATCACCCCAGCATATTTTTGTTCATTATTTTAACTACTTAAATAGCTGTCTTGAGATGTAATGCACAGGAGCGTGTGTAAAATACTTTTCATGGAGCTTGCTGATTAATCAAAATGTTTTTAGCCATTTTCAATTTACATAAACCTCAAGAGCAAATAGCTTTCTTTCCAGTGAAGATGCATACAAGAAAACAGCTTAGATTCTCGGAGAAACTGTGCAAACTAATCCTTTAGCCAGCAGAGGACTGTAGAACCACATATCATGCAGTTATTGATGCAAAAATGTTCAATCACAGAGAGTAAGGGGAAAACCCATGTAGCAAACTATGTAGTTGAGACAGTCTCTTAAACATGGTAAAATACTGAAGAGGAAGGGCTCTTTGTTTGTTTATCATTAAAGAATTTAATTTGCCCCAGGTTCCCTTTGTCAATGAAGATCTATGGGAATTTTGTTTACATTTTGAAGCACATTGCCAAGATGAGTACTTCATATGGCAAGTATACTGAACCTTTTGGGGGAATGACAACACTACAGAAATGGTGGTGCATTCCCTAAAGGAAAACATACTTCATTTGTAATGAACATTATGTCTGCAGAAACTAATGGCACAACCTCCTATTCAGTTTATGTAAAATAAAACAGGCCCATATGTTGCTGCTTTTAGAGTTTGGGTGTTTAAATTAAATGTTGTTTAATGAATATTCAAGCCCATTTGCTCAAAAGTTGTATTCAGTGTAGCATCTTTTTCCTCTGTCTTCGATCTTACCTCAAGTATTAAGCCATTACAAGAGGGTGCTAAAGCTAAGGCATCTGTTTCTAACTAAAACTTGGATATTAAAATGCCAGCGCAGATGAGAGGGTAAATAAAGACATACAGTAAGAGTATCATATTATTTTTTGTTTTGTAATTAAGACTGAGAAAGGTTTGATATGCATGACACCCTTTAAGAAATGGGAACATTCGCTGTGCTATTACAGCAGCTGCAGTTTGGGTATGTTATAGTGGCATATTCATCCACTCCACATTTTATAGAGGAGTTAATTCAGCTTTTTCAGTATGTGTGGGCCAGATGCCTGTGCTGGGATGCTTCAGCAGACTACTTTCTAGAGACATCTGCATCTGTGAGGGACTGCAGGCAGCTTCTAGACCTTCATGCTTCGGTGAAGGCAGGTTGACTAGAGGCACTCCATAAAGGCAGGGATTCGCATGTTGCCAGTAACAAGGTTTTACCTTTTATCATCTGTCCCCAGCTCAAAGTCAAGTAGAAATATTAGTAGGCTGGAAAAAATCCTCTAAAAGTCAGATCTGTCATATGGACTGCCCTATTGAATGGTCTAGACTACTCAGACCTGAAATACATGGGGCATTTGTTATCAAAGGTCAGTAACTCAACTTGGAGAGGTTACTTGGAGTTGGGAACGAACCCACAGCAACAAAGAGGTGGTTGAATTCAGTCGCAGTGTCCATTTATTTGTGTCTATTAAATCATGTTTTTAATTCGTGAAGGTACTCATGTGTATGTTTATATCTTTTCAACAAGACAAAACCTGAAATATGTACTTAAATGTTTTCATAAACTTTATCTCTGAGTCCAGAAACTGACAGCAGTATCCTCTTTTTTTTTTTTTAATAGCATGGAAAAAAATCTCATTACAAGACAGCTGGAATGTAAACACAAATCACAATAATTGGCATTTACGTATTTTCATGAGGGTTCTTCAGATGCTTGTTTTTACTGCACAAGTGCAATAGTGTAGATATACGGTGAAGCCCTCTTCAGAGAATAATTGATACATGGATAAAATACTCAAAAACATTCCTTAATGTTGTAAATCTAAATTAAGGCCAAGACTATTACATGAGAAAAACAAATACAGCAATCCTCAAATTCTTCAAAATTATTTGCTACAGCTTCCCTGGCCTAACTAATTCTGCTGTCTCTACTGAACTGGGCTGTTAAGCATCCATTAGTGCAACAACAGAACAAGAAATTGCCTGCCCAACGAGGTGTCATCTGAAGGTAGTTAACCTCTTCTGGGCATGTCTGTAGACATAAAAATTTACCATTTATCTGTCTCTTTCAGAGATTTCCCACTAGAAAATAAACCTCTATGTAGATGAAAAAAAATAATGAAGTTAACAATACCATCACTTGTCTGCAATGTGAACTTCTGGGATGAACCACACTTTAAAATCTTCTTGTACTTCGACAGGAAATTACACTATTCTGGCTGCTGTTCAATAAGCAGTGAGAGACAGTCCTACCCTGAAATACTGATTTTATTTTGCATCTCAATTCTGAGCTCCTAAAAATTCCAATACATAGGAAAATCATGTTTTCTTTTAAAAACTTGATATGATTGAGAAAGACTTAGTAGGATAATTACTTTTAAAATGTAGCTCTATGTTAAACTTATTTCTTATGCAATCCTCTGTGTATATTCAGTGAGTATATTTACTCACTGTAGTGAAACAATTATTTCTGGTTTTGGCATTTAGTCTTTCTATGGAGCCAACCCAGATGACAAAGGGAAATGAACTCTCCCTTGTACATCATCAGTGGGACTGTTCAGTGCTTGCTATCAGATACTGTTTTCTAAATCCTCCATGTGCACAGGGGTAACAAAAAACACCCCTAAATGTTGGGATATTTTTGGAGTCGATATATGTGTTTGCTGAATTTGCAGATAATGTGTTGCTTACAGCTATAGGATAAATACAATCTGAGCAATTTTATGTTGTCTATAGGATGACTAAAGTATAGGTGGCTTGAAATCACTAGCAAATGGCTTCCCAAGTTGCCAGCAGGTGACTTGAAGTTTCTAGAGCCTTCTCTCAGCATGCCAGACAGTTCAGCATTCAGAATTTAGCCCACAATTCCCATTTTGTTGCCCTATGTCCCTCCTTTTGAAGGACTCCCACCCTTCACCAGTTACATTCTGTTTAAATTGCAGAGAGCAAACACCAAGAATATATAAAAGACAATCTTTTTTCTATCATGCTTTAAAACACACTAGCTCTTTCTTCCTCACCTTTCTTCTTGACAGCTATAACAAACACATACTCTCCCTAAGGAGAAAACAAACACTTGCTGTGGTATGCAAACACTCTATGGATTCATGACATCAGTGCTAACATGGCTTGTTTCAGCACCAATTAAAAACCAATTCTCCTGCACCTTATATCATCTCTTTCTGGCTATCTATCCAGCTTCTACCAGGTTTGTCATATTAATCTGGCATCCACCCTTTTGAATGCTAAAATGTGTTATTCCCCCTTTCTACAGTAGTGTGCAGCTTAAAACATTGAAATCTTTTTGCATCCTCCTTAAGACTATATAGGAAAGATGAAAAAGGCTGTGGAGAACAATTGTACATCATGGATCTAGCCCTCAGGATAGGAATGATACTGATGACAACCTGTCAAAACGCAGAACTTGTGTTGTTGTTTGGATAAGAGTATGGAAATTAAGTGTAAGGAGAAAATAAAGTCTCCAGGATGGGCAAGGGGGATTTTCCAGCAACAGAATAGCAAACATTGTCAGAGCACTTGTTATTACAAGTCATATAGCCCTCCATTGTTGAGAGACAGAAGTGTCTCTATCTCATTTACACTCCTTCCCAACTACATTATAACGCCTGAAAGAAAATAAATCTAGACAGATTCCACAAGCTACAGAACAAAGCTTTGCTTTATTAACATCTTAGAATGGACGTTACTTGGACTTTGCTTGTGTACTGCCTGCCAGGAGTATCTGGGTGTAGACTATGAAAGTTAATACATTTCCACAATATTTTGGGTTTGTATATATGGCAAATTCACATAATTATAAAAATTGATAAATTGGTTAAGAAGCATAATCCCTTCATATAGATGTTCTCACCTCATTTCAGTTCAGCTTCAAACAAGTTATCTTAGCTTGATTAGACAGTTAAATCAATGCTGTTTTCTGTTACAACTGAGACCTTTAGCACTATATCTAACTACTGATGTTAGTAGTAAGGCTGCAGTTGACTAGGGGAATAAGAGATATAACAATGCTTAATTTGTGGGATGTATTTCCACACTTTACTGTAGACAAATAACCAATATGGTGTAAAACCTGTACTTTTTTCTAGAAGACAGCCAGTAATTAGGCTATGTATGAAGAAACCCATTCCCAGAGCTCACATGGTTGTTTTTAGGGAGGGAAGAATTCTTTTTCCACCCAGCTTTTAGGCAACACAGTGCAAATACAATCAAAAAAAGGTAAGCAGCACTAGGTAGAATCACTACAAAGAGGAAAACTGATTCTCTCCACTCCTGTCTTTTTCTGTGCTATCCCTCCCCCTTGCTTCCCCACATTGCCTTGCAGGTAGGACATTAGAAGTAGTTGTATATGAGGAATTCAGAGTAACCGAAGCACAGCAGTCTTTCTTGATTTATTACTTCATTCATTAATCCATATATAAAATGCAATTTAGGACAAGGCTCAGAAATCCTCACTCTGACATGTTCTCACATATTTGATAAATGATTCCACTGGAAGAGGCTTGTAGGGCATCTGCAGTAAATTCTGCCGAGATCTATTTCTCAAAACATTTTTACACTTTCATATCAAATTAGAGGATATTTGATAGATAAGGGTAAGTGATGGGATTTCTATCACTTGAATGCATGTGGAGGCATACAAGAAACCAGCACCATGAGAAAGCTACAGCTTCAGGACGGTCCCCTTGAAAATACTTCTCAGAATTGTTTCCTTTCAGCCCAAAGTTGTTAGGAGTCATGGAGATATTTGAAGGCATTGATAAAAATATTGTTTAACAATCCATAGGAAAAAGTGCTGTGATATATGAATTCCATCTGAGTTATGCCAGGCAGAATGTGAATTCTCAATATTAATCTGGGAAGCTTAACAAACTTTCAGTATGGCAGTCACACAATCTCCACATACAAGACCAGGATACTGACAATACTCTGTAAACTTGGAAACGACATTCCTTTGATTAGTCTAGAGGGGCAGTGAAACAGTTTAAGTTTTGGAGAACCTTCCTCTCTCTCCAAACTGACTCCAGAATATATATCCATTACTGCACTGTCATTAGGCTTTCCTCTCCCCTTCCACTTTATTATTGATACTCTTCTTTAGTCTTTCTTATTTCTATACATAATATTACCTTCTACTAGCTTCTTTCATTCTTCTCTAAGGCTTTTGTCAGGCTATCCCTCCAGTTCATGCCATGTAGAACGTAGTGAAAAAAAAGGAACGTCACCAGCAAGAATCTGTGGAAGCAACTAAGTGGGAAGGTGTTTAGTTCTCATATGCCTGCATGTGAGAAGTATGTGCACCTAGTCAGTCAAGATAACTATAGTCATCTTACACCTTGCTTTATCAAACAAGGATGCCGTGTGTGAAAAAACATTTGTGGACCTTGATTCTTCTGACAGCTTGCTATGATTTCTGTGCTCATTGTATGGTAATATGCACACATATGTAGAGACATGTATACAAGTGCATGCCTGTGTTCCTGTTGTTTGAGTGGCAAACAGGTCAGACAATTTCCAAGCTCCCATCAATATACCAGAAAAAAGGAATATAAAGCAGACATTCCCCCTCTGTGCTCTGCTAAACTACTACAAATTAGAGAACAGAATCAGTTTAGAGAAAAAGACTGTACTCAGAGACTGTTCCTTTACAGCTACGCTAGAGACCTAATGTCAGCAATGGGACTTTGTGACAGGGTGAATGAAGCTTTAGTGTTTTATATTTCAGAGAAAATAAGAATTCCAAATTAGCAAGATTTGGTCTTGAAGAAACAATTTTAGGTCTTGAAGAAACAATCAGTACTAATGATCTGAACTGCTATCTATTTAAAATCTCAACTTTAACAAACGGGATTACATTGATCTCCTAGGTAAAGAAGACCTAGAAGCTCAATTTTCCCTCTTTTTTTTTGGATAATATGACATTGACAAAGTAGCAAATAAGTTAGACTCTGAATTCTAGTGATTGTTTCTTTCTCTCATTCTGGCCATCCCTTAAGTTCAAGCACCTTTTGTCCATTTCTGCAAAAATTTAGTGCAAAATGTCTTCCTGAAGACCAGATATGAAATTCGGGGTGCTGGTTTCTAATAGAAACTTAGCTGCAAGATTACCTCTACATCTGCAGTGAACATAGTATGCTGCAGATCTCAATCATGTATTTAAATTATCTGTGGATATATAGATTATTGCTGCTGCGAAAAGAAAATCTTTCTGCCACCCTTGAGTAATATTTTCTGGCCTTATTCAGCCTGAAAGTATTTATCAGAAAGTCATTACAGCTGTTTTGTTTGCCTATAGCTTTCATTCCTCATATGCTAATGTCTGGACAGAATTAGTTCAATTAGTCTAATGAATGAGTAGGTCTTCTAATATTTACTATCTAATTAGTTTATTGGCCTAGATGTAATGTGCTAGGTCTAACTGTGCAATGTGTCTAGCCATGATTGTTCCAAAGAACTTTGTGGTCTATTTCTTTGATATTTTGGCCCAGTGCTTTTTGGAAGAGAAAGAATGGGCTAATTTCTGTATCAGTTTTCCTAAAGATTGTTAAAGCAATAAAGCATCCTAGAAAAGGTGATACTCTTGCCTTATTGAACTTCCAACCAGAAAACTCTGAATCTCTTCTATCTAGGGCAATCTGGATGAATTGGATAGCATCGGAGAGAGCGACTAAAATAAAGGGCCACCTTTTGATTTCCAGTTGACATGTAACAACAGAAATGGAGGACAGCACTGGAACATATACCAAGGATCATAAAATGCTCTCCTTTCTCCAGAGGAAGTAAAAGAACAAATGTTAGTTGTATTACTTATTAAACTACTTGAAAGGGCTGAGATCTTACCAAGAAAAGCTCATATCAAAACGTATAGATAAGCTATGAATGGAAACAATTAGAACAAACAGTGTTATATATAACTAAAGTAGCTCAGACAGTTTCTTACAAAGGAGAACAACAAATTCAATCATAACTTTTTTTCTCCATATTTATTGTATGAAAAAAAGATAAGTAGTTTACCAAAAGACTCATTGTAGCAGGCTGAACAGCCTTACAGGTTGATCAGCATTAACCCTAACATGAAGGGTTGTATCTAAACCCAGCTGCAGGTACTGATGCTGTAACAGGCCCAGCTGATGCTGCTTGTCTGTGCAGCAGGCTGAGCAGGTCACTGGTGTAACACAGCTGCTCTTTATGAGAGCCAGGCTCTCTATCCTCATGGCTACTCAGAATCTGAAAACATAGAGAAAAGAGGATCAGGAGAGGATGCCTGAACGTTCAAAGGCTCATTTCCTCTGGATAAGAAGGTAGAAGAGGAAGTGTTTAAATGAGATGTGTCTGAATCCTTTGGGGATCATCAGCTTAACCTGAAACTCAAGGAAAGCAGCCTTAGGAAGTCTTCAACTCAGATAAAGATAGGAAAACTCTGGGATCTCTGATTAAGACTTCTGGAGCTTCAGTACTTTTATTCAGCAATTGAAAATGCTTAAAAGGAAGAGCAAGAATTTAAATGTGTGAGTATAATAGTGTCTAGCTGCCTTTTTAAGTAAAAAAAGACAGTCATTTGACTTGCTTTAAACATGAAGTTGTCCTTTGCTGTGTCAAAAACAAACAAAAGAGAATATAGGAGAATAAAAAGAGCATGCTGTTAAATGGATTTAAAAAATACATTAGAAAGAAATATTTAGTAATAAGGTCTCTTTTTGTAATTATTTTTTACTTATTAGCCCCTTAAGTTTTGACCCAAAAGGCAGCTTTATAAAAAGGTGTTCTCTAGTTCAAATCGTATTTCCAGCTAGCCTAGAAACTAAAATAGGAATATGCAAGCAAAATATCTTTGTATTTACTCAGTGTGGGCATATCCCACAACCTGGAGACTGTGTAGCTTTTTTTCTTTTAAATTGTGCTTTAACTTGGTGACACCATGCATAGCTGTAGAGCATGAAATGAAAACATAGAGGGCTATATAGTTTGGTGCATATGTGATGGTAATATTACTGGTGGCATCCCCTTTTCAGGTGTGTTATGACTTCTGAGGCCTTCCCAAGGTTTACTACAAGATATCTGTACTTCTGGTTGTTAGGAGTTTGCCTCAAAGGATACTAATGATGCTTTCTAGTCCTAGTTTACTCAAACAATAACAGTTATCAAAGCCCTCTGAAGATGGGCGTTGGATTATCTTTTTTATGTAATATTGTTGTCATGGGGGCTAAAGTTATGGTTAGGAGCTATAATGAATACAGGAGTCTGTCCATAGAGCTTGGAAGTGTGGTCTGAAAGGCAATTTGAGCATGGTATATACCAGATGTTTTCATCTGGAAACACTTGCTGGGGTAATTCAGTGATCCAACCTTAAGATGAAAAGGACATGATGGGCTATTTCAGCCTTAGGGCCTTTTTCTTCTGTACAGTAGCATCACTGCTAATGATGCTGAATGCAACATCCCAAACAACTAACTACTGGAAGATGAAGCTATTTGTGAAGCATCTTAGAAATGTTTGTGGAAGCCTTGGGTAGATGTGGAAATAAATATGAAAAAGCAGCCTCTCACTATTTCATATGTTATTTACATTCATAATATACGCAATTGATGAGTGTGGTGTCAGAATTATTTTTGTGTGTCGCGTGTTAACTGAGAAAATGTGTAATTGCTATGCAAGGATGGGAGGTGGTCCTTGGGTAGCAATTTTGCTTCCTGGCTTTCAGGAAGCTATTTATATTTGGGCAGGAGAAAGGAGATAGACTTGGCTTTTCATATTACTGGATTCGAGAAGTCTTGACATTAATTATTTTAGAGTAAGTCAGTTCTCTGATTTTCTACCTTACTAACTGATGCTGTATTTTACTAAGGTGGATAATATGTAGTGTGTGCCTCCACTGTCATGGGCAATAGTAGAACACTTACTGTTACTGACATTCAAATAATCATCGCTATGTTTCAGGATTAACAAACCATATTATGGCAAATGGTTTTGACTGTCCTTGTAGCATTTCAGGGAACCAGTTTTGTCCTGATTCACTGCTGAAAAGTTCAACCAGTGAACCAAAGACTTGTAAACAACTACATATCAGAGGGAGAGTTTTGTCCTGATGACAAAAATTTCTGAAGGTGTATGATTTCCTAAAGATGCCAGTCTGTATCGTTAAGTACTTCTAATACCTTTGAAAGTCTGGTGCCATATTTCATTGTTGTAGAAATATCCACTTGTATGGTGTACCAGGGTGTCAGCATATCAGAAAGCTGTTTTGATTGCTGTACTGGTAGTATTGATTGACTATGATCAATAATAGTACAATCAAATATAGCACAAGCACTACTTACCCTTCAACTTTGGATCTTGCTTTTTGCAAAATGGGAATATTTCACTTTTTGAAACTGCCTTTCCTCCTCATCTAATGCTGCTGCTTTTCTCCTCAGTGGAGTTATACGTAAGATGTGATGATGCACCTCTGAAACAAGTTTGAATCCTGCTTTGCAAACATTTATATATGTTTGTAAATTGGTCCCAACATATCCTGTTATCTTATCTCTGAGCTCTGAGTGTTAATAGAGTAATTTCTGATCCCTTCCACTTCATCAGTATACATTCACATAAATTCATGTGGCAGTTTAGAGCCAATTAAAATTTATAAGCCACAAGTAGTGAGTGAAATTCTAAGGATTAATTTACTCACTGGAGTATTAATCTGTGTAATGTAGTAGGTTATCCTTCAGTAAACTTGGCTATATGGAGATAGGGAGATACATTTCCTTGCATGTTTTACTGTAAATGCAGTAATTGGTCCCACTGGGCTGTTGAGCTTGAATGGTTACAGCCAGCAGTACCATTGAAGCCTTGGTATGAACCCTTGGAAAAAGAACCAAATCAGCAATATGAAATCCAGTTGTGTTTATCTAGCTTGCTTTTCGTACCCTGCTCAACATTTGAGATGAGGAAAAAAGAAAGCAAAATAAATAAAATTAGTTAAAATTGAAAACAAAAACACCACCTTTGCTTTGAATATCAGAAATGACAATCTATTTTCCCTACCTCCCCCAAACTTCTCCATTTAAAGAAGCATTTGAGAAGGGATTGGAAAAGGGAGGCAGTGATCATAAATTACTTAATACAGTTGGCAGAAGGAGCTGCCTCCTCAAGGCTTGTGAGTTAGGGTCTTTTTACACTTGGAAAACATAATTGATCAAGCCTAGTAAATCTGACTTTTGTTAATGAGTTTTTAACTATCATTTATTCAACTAATGATCTTACTGATAGGGAACAGGGACAGAAAGAGACTGTGGCTCATGAAGGGCCACAGGAAAAGCTGGTGCCTTGTCCAGTGTTTTAATTTAGATCCTTTCCTCTCTGCTTCAAGATGTGCTTTGTCTCATCAGCTTCTGCCTTTCTCCTAAGTTATTATCTTGTTATGGTAAACCCACTGGAATTCACATGTGTTTAAAAAAAAATTAAGTAAATACAGCTGAAAAAAACCCACAGGTGTCAAGGGAGCCTGGAAAGATAAAATATTTTCAGGGTTTTCCCTGGAAAAACGCAGTCAGGACAAGCAGGTGAATGGATAAATATGCTGTAGACACTTGTATCTTGGGAGTACTGACATTTCAGGATGAAGAGTTGTGGTAAGAATTCCTTTCCTAAAGAGGCTAAGCCTACTATTCAGCCCTGGTTTTTCACTGCTGTTGCTGGCCATGGGTTAGAAAGCCAGCATCCTTGTAGTTATCTCACATTATTGGATTTATCCATCATATTCCCTCTGACAGGGATGATACTGAAAGGCCAAAACCTGCTGAATTGCCTTTATCTGGATGACATGTGAATTATCCCTGTCCAACCTCCTAGTTCTAATTCTTGTGTTTGTCAATCGATGTGAAGCAGAAATACGGGTGTAAAAGAAAAAAAAAAAGGTAAAATGGCTTTCTACAGTTAATTCCATGTCAGTTGGGAAGAGAACACAAGTTTTTCTCCTGAGTGAGCCCTGCTCTGCCTCCTAGGCTGTGCATACTTCCAAGCACTTCTTCCCAGCCCACAAAGGTCAGCTCCTCAGGGAGCTGTTTGGCCCTTGGACAGTTCTAATCCCAAAGCAGATTGTGACTTTGCAGGCTGCTGTGTGGCAGTGTAAAGTAGGCAGAAATAGTGGTATGGCTACCAGTTGCTGATGGCCAGCTGTGTGTGATGCTAGGTGTGTGTGAAGAAGTCATATTAGCTATGTATTTCAAGAAAGTGGAGAACAACTGACTGGTTTCTGACTTCTTTATAGGTCTGACACTGGAACAAAGCCCAGAATAAAGGCAAAGGATTTAAAGGTTTTTTTAACTGGAAATCATGCCAGTGTGCACTCATGTATGCAATTAAGATAAGAGACCCTTATTAAGGCTGTCCAACTCTAAAAACTTTTTAAAAATTTTGTAAAAAGAAAACCAACAACAAACAACACAGGTGCTTTTTTGGGGGAAAAAAACCCCTTAGCTTCAAAAAGGTATACCAAAGAATCTGCCACTAGGAGTAGAAATAACCTTTTGGGTTTTCATATATCTGACAGAAAGAGTAACTTCTGTCTCAAACTCAAACGTGTTTTAAATGGTGTTTTATCTCATATGCAGGTATGTACTCTGAAGAAAACAAACCAAAAAACTATGTGGTACATTTTAAACTAATTCATGGGAGTATGCTACCTTGTTTCATACCATATTATTTCTAAATTGCTTACACTAATTCTTTCTTGCGCATTCTCTCTCTCCAATTACTCAAGCTGTATACATTCTATTTGTGTTCACTGTTTTCTAATTATCTTCTATGAGGTATTACTACTGTGTTCCTACAGAGAATAACAGAAGCTGGTAAAAATGCATCAAATGCATTTAAAACCCCTCTAATGGATATGCAGTTGTGGGGGGAGAACAGTGATTTTGTTCTACATTTTTAAATGTTTGCCTCTATTCAACCAGTGGCATTGAGGAGATGGAGATTTGATTAGTATAGTTATGTTCTGTGGCATTATTTTCTGAGGGGGAGTCTGGTAAGAGTTGTCTTCCATAAAGGTCCCCATCATAAATACTAATCCTTGTCAGTTGTTTTTGCAGTGCTCCATAATTTCTTTGTCTTTTTTTTAACCCAATCTCAGTCATTTTTATATTTTTTTTATGCTGAGTAGCTAAAAAGGATCCTCACCTGTTTGAAATAACAATGGTGTGAAATTGTAAGTATCCAAGTGTCATTGTGAATATCGTGGATTTTATAACATAATTTATTCTTGTAATTACTATAGTCACTTTGTATTTGAATGAATCATATTTTTTTTTTCTTCATGACCTGGACTGAAATATTTGCTTGCCAAGGTTTTCCCAAGATTTTACTGTATATAAACAGAACTATAAAATAACTTGCCATGAAATGAAGATTCTCGCACTTCTAACATTGGGCCTAAGCAATTGGTTGGAGAATTAACTTCTCCATCGGGAAAGTAAGTTGATTTTCATTGGGCTTAGACTGGAGAGGCTTTCACTCAGGTGTAACAAGGCCAGTTTTTGGGTAAGGGAGTGCTATTTTGAAAGCCTTAGCTGGTCTTAAAGCCCTTTGAGGGGGCTGAACCGTGCAGTCATAACTGTGGCCATGTCTAGCCTGTACCTCTCTGGCACCAGACTGTTCCCACTCCCAGGGAGATGCCTGGGCCATGCCCTGTCTGTGCCGGGGAGCCCCAGCAGCACTTGGGCTTTGCCTGAGGCTGTAAGTCTGGACCCTGTGTGACTTTGGTTTGGTAGTTGTAATCAGGGTGAATAAAACAAAGCAGGTTTTAACTGAATGGAGAGAACTCCACTGGCTTAATTAGGCTTTGGATCAGCACTTTAGAGAGTTGATCCTTTTTTGTAACACACAAAAACCAAAGCCTTGACCTTATTTGCCTAAATACTTAGAGGTGTAAACTGCTATAATATAAGGAGCGAATAGTATTGACTGTGAAATGCATGACACATAGGCTGTGCTCCAGTCTGATACAAAGAATATCTGGAATAGTGCATGTACTTAGCTGGCAGGGCAGATTGAAAACTTGTTCAAAGCACTGGGAGGATAAAGCAGTTTCTGATTGATTTCAAATCTGGATCTATATCAAGAAGAGTGATAAGATTGCAGACAGATGGTGTGTTTTAAGCAGATCAGTTAGAATTGCAGGATTACTGTGTTGAGTTTTTTTCTTAGCCTCACGCTGTAGTCGTTTTTGAGATATAATGACAAAATTATGTGTTGAGTTATTTGGTCTTTTTTGGTCTTTGTGACCTGTATACATTGATGTAAAACTCTTTGATTTAACTTCCTGAAATATATTTGAACTACTCATTCTTATAAATTATCTTTGACACCACTGTGAAGCAGCACCCTTGCCCTTCCACTCCAATGTCACTGATTTTGACTATCTCTCTGCTACTGTACCATTTCACATCCCATGAAGTGCCCTGCTATTTCATGGAGAAAGTATTGAGTTCATTGATCTATAGCTGCACCTTACTGAACTTCTCCAGAGTCTCTTCTTCTGTGGGTCTCTGGTTTGATCTTTATCTCTGCCTGTTATAGCTGAAAAAGCCATTCTCTGCTGATTAAAATGCAGGATGAGTGGCTGGTATTGCTCTTGGCAAACATTGCCCTAGTCACCGGGGTGGGGAACACATGGAATAACGAGCTTTAATTCTTCTTAATAATACATATGAAACATGCAGGCCAGCCAGCCTTGGTTGTCAGAAGACCCTGATTTACCAAGTCTCACCTCTTTGGAAAGAAGTGATGAAGATTGATCACTGCTTTGTATCCACTGTTTACTTCGCATTTATTTTGTTCTGGATCTTTGTTCCTCATGAGCTTCATGACATGGTTGCAGACGTTTGTGTGGTCTCTTGCATGTCAAAGTACTGGCTTGTCAGGCAGTAATTTTCTTTCTTTTTTTTTTTAAGGTTGTAATTCCTGTTTGTGTACTGGCTCTAAGTCTGTGCTTAAACTTGTGTGAGGAGGCATTTGGTGCAGGTGTCAGCCCCCGGGAGTGTGTGTGATTGTGTGTTGAGGGGAGTGACACAGCTAGTGCCCATTGCATGAGCCGTGTGCTCACTCAACACATGGAAAACCCTGAGACGCAGAGGCTTACCTATAGCTGTTGATCTGTGGAAGCTGTTATCCCAGGCTGAAAAGCCCTGGCTGGCTTGTGGAAGAAAGAGCATAATTTACAAATATTATATATGTTTTCTTTTTGACAAGAGAGATGCTATAGCTAATGTGGGGCCCCTCCACCTTGCCCCAGGCCTCATCCCAGCTGGCTCGTGCCTGTCAGCCTTCTGGCTGCGGGCTGGCATCGGAGTAGCAGAGGCAAGACATACCAACGCCTGAAGCTGTGGCAATAAATTATTATCATGATGCTTTTGCTGCCACGTCCTCTGTTGTTCCTGGGAGGGAGAAGATGCTGCATTAACCAGATGTTTGGGTTCCTCTGCTGTCCCCTGGCTCTGCCTCTTTGAGCCACTGCAGGATTGCTGTGAGGTGTGGGAGAGAAACCCCTCGCAGTGCTGTCGGACTCCACGTGGTTCTGCATTCCTGTCATTTGCCTGTGCTGCTAGCCTGTGCAGGACACAAATGAAGGACATCATACAGCCCTTTGCACTGTGATAACAATGGCTTCCAGTGTTTCACATCTACCAAAGTGTGTGTATACAGGGGAAAACATATTTTGTTGGAATTTTCCAGGCAGTATCCATACCATTATTTTGATAAAAATGTCTTTTAAAAGGCTTTTTAATGATATTTTTCCAATAATTTCAAAGTAGTCAAGCACAGTGGTCTTGAGCTTTTCCAAATGGACTGCACAAAACAGTATGTTTTGGTACTAAACTAGTAGGGAAGGGAAGGCCACCTTTGTTTTTAGCACTTCTTCAAGGTAGAGCTGCTTCTGATTATAGTTGCCAGAGGGTTTAAAGGTGGTCTTATTTTACAGGCTGGGTCATGAAGTGCTGTGCTAGATAGACCCATAACTGCTGCTATTGGTTATATTCCCCAGGCCCTACTTTCTTGTATCACAGAAAGGTCTAGCTCTCTTTACAGTTTTCCTAATTGTCTAAGTGACTTCTATTATTGAAAAAACAAAACCCCTAAATCTGGTTTAGGGAAAAAGAAAGAAGCTTCAGAAAGAATGAACTCCTGAAGATTTTCTTCTTGATGAATGATAATTAATTTGTATATTTAATTCAAGTCATTTATTCATATTTGCTGCTTTGAGTCTGCATACAGTGAAGAAATTAATATATTGCTGTGGGATTACTTCAAAAGTTCTGCTTTAGAAAAAAAAAAACCAAAACCAACGAGTGTATTATAACTTTTACCACAAGGCCCTATATAAGGCCTTTTAAAATTTTTTTTTTAAAACGTTGTTAACTTGTGTTAGATGTGGGCAGGATACACTGACTTTTTTTTTTTTAATTCCTGTTCTGCACGTGAAGTAAAAGTACAAATGATATGGCTACCTTAGAATGGTAGGATACTTCGTCTTCTGTGGGGACTCAGATATATAGCCACTGTCAGCTTACCTCTGTTTTTTAAGGAGAATGGTATGATAGGGGTCTAGCACCTGTGTACATACAGAATTCACAACTGCACATAACCTCAGGCTCAAACATCTTGTAATTGTAACAGTTTATAAGTGCATTTGATTCGGTATGGATATGTCTGAAGGAGAAACAAAGACTTTATTTACTTTTGACTTTTTTTAATGCGAAGATGCTGCAGGGCCACGATGGCAAAGTGGTAAAAGCATTTTTCTATGGAAAACCAGGCACAGATGTAGATCCTTCTCCAGGCTTCTTGCGAAGTCCAAATTGATGACCCTGATGGCCACAAGCTAACAACTCTAAATTGCCAGTGGGCTGCTGGCATAACATTTTCCTTTGTGCTATAAGTTGTGTGCTATGGCAAGCCTTAGCCATGCCAGCTCTCTAATACGGTTGGCTCAGGAGAAATCATATATTAGGTAAGAAGCATGTGTGTATGCTGTGAAGAGACACAAACACAGACAGTGAAGTCTCTGGGACAGTTTAAGCTGGTTGTTTTCATCAGCATTAAGCATCTGTATGTCAGTAGCCTCTATATTTGTGTGACTACCTACATATATGAGCTAACATCACTGCACTTGATCAGGACTCAGCCTTCACAGTATTGGAATTATGAATATGCATGCGCTATACTGATGGTGAAAGGTATGAAGGATGTAGAGTTTCACATAACTAGGAAACTTGTGCTCTTGACATACTCTCCACAAACAGTAATAGATTTGGGTTTTGTACAAAACTTTGGCTTGTTCATTGGTTACTACGTGTGACCCTTAAGGAGTCCCATGTGGAACACCCGAGTACTGTACCACTCTGAGTCCTTGCATCTGAACTCTCAGTTGAGAAAAGGTCACAAAGATAATCTGGCATTCACCTCTCATTGACTCCTTAAACACTGAAAGCTTAAGCCCTTGCCATCAGAATTGCTGTTCCTTGTGCATTGTAGTTATTGATGAAGCTTGGGTGCAGTTTGAGCTTGAAAAGTGAGATATGGCCTTTCCTGTGCTGCCTGTTGTGTCTCCCAGTGCTAGTCATGATTTCTTTGCTAGATCCTCTGTGGATAGAATCACAACCCCATCTGTTATTCAAGCTGTTCCTTTATTTTTAGGTTCATGCTGTACTTGGGCCCCTTCCCCTGCAGCAGCAACACACTTTGCCTCTCTGACAATCTTAAAATATAAGAATGGTGTTAATGGTTCATACCATGCAATGGCGACATTGCTCTTTCCCTCACTACTCAGTATGTCTTGGTGACCTGAAAAACTACCTTGCTCTGACAAAAGAACTGTATGCTCACATATAGATTATGCTAAATTCTTTGTTTGGTCCTTATTCAGGGAAACCCAGATTCCCATCAGTCAGAAGGGTTTAGATTTTATTTTAACTTGTTAGAACCCTCTATTGTGAGCAGACATCAGTGGGCAACTTGCAATTTATTAGAAAAATTAATTAATAATTTTTTCATTCTTAATATATTGCCAAATTGCAGGATCATATTTGTCTCCCTGCTTATTTCACTTTTGTAAATGGTGATCACGGCATGCTGTTCTGATGTTCAAGCTATAAAGCATGTTGCATAAGGAAATAAATATGAATACTGTGAAACATAAGGATTTGTCATGTTTAGGAGACAAGCGATTGTCCAGTCTTTATCTCTCTGTGTGTATATATATATTAAAAATATAAGATTTCTGTAGTCATACTACTTAGATTTATTATTGTTTTTGCATTATTAAGGAGGAGCTAACTCATTTTTTGGAACAATCTTAAGGAGAATGTGGCTTAGATGTTAACAGTTTTTAACTTTACGTTACGTGGTTTGTTAACATTAATATTTAATTTAATGCAGTCAAAAGATTAATGCCAGTGTTTATATCTAAAAAAGACAAAGATGCTGCAGGACAGCATTGAGCTTTGCTGTACTTCACAAGATAATACTGAGGAAAATATTCATCCTGCAATTGTACAAATATTCCTTTCCTTCCCCTTGCCCCTCTCAAAATCTCTCCATTCTCTCATTCTTTATTCCTAAAAATAAGCCATAGGGTTCTAATGGGGACGCTGATTAAATATTCTGCTCTGTAATTTATGCAAAAGTGAATCCCAACAGGAATCAGGGACTCGGAAAATCTGTTGTGAAATAATTATCCTGAATGACATTGTAGAAATGGTCCATGAGGATGTTGTCAATAATACATTACATAAAATCTGTTTGAAATAAACCTTGAAAATTACATGATATTCATGGGATCCTGAAAGAATTATCAGTAAACAAATTTAATCAGCTTGATGTTATGCATACCACTCAACCTCTTATTATCTGATCATCTAGGTTTTAGAATGCTATTGGGAATTGAATGACAATTAATACTAAGATAGAGCTGTAGGAAGTCATGTGGTGGCTGCAGGACTACCTGATTCTCTTAATTTTTTGCTCATCTCTCTTCATTTGCATTCATTTCTTGCTGCCACAGAGTCTTTGGTGACATCCACTGATAGTAACCTGACTGTTTGTTGTTGCAGCCATTCCCTTAACAAGAAGGCACTTGTTAACAATGAATGAACCTACTTGACAATGAAATAAATCTAATTCTTCCCACAAACTGTGAAATGGTTATACCAATGTATAGAAACTTCTGGTTGTGATATCCAAACTGCATTGTGACAATGGAAGCCAAACCACAAAATCAAGTGCATCATAAACTACATACTAAATCATGTACTGATTTATTGATGCTTCTTGCAGTAAAAGTCAGGACCATGGTGAACTCCACTGCAATGAAGTTTGGAAGAGGTGGTACCTACTTCTGCTTCACTGAAGTCAGTAAGATGTTTTGCCACTGACTTCGCAAGAAGAAACAGGATTGGAATTTCATTCACCTGAAATCCATTTTTTCAGGCTATTGTTACTAGATATCTACTGAGAAAGTCTTATATAGGGCAAAAAAATTGCGAGAGGACTTGCTGTGAGCTTCCAAACTTCCTTTTAGTAAACAGGGAAACAGTGCAGACTTGATTGGTATGTCTTTTTTATTTAAGGTCATTGGTTACATGCATGGTAGCATCTAGGACTTAATCTTAGTATACATTTTCAGTTTTACACATGCATTGCTTACAGGGATTTGCTGCTTTGTGAATGTATTTGGATGAAATCATGTGATATTAAAACTGCAATGATGACCTTGTTCAAGACAGTGCTTCACTTCATTCAAGTTTTGAATATTCAAGTGAGAATGCTGCCAAGGAAAGCAGCATCCTTTCACAGGGAAGCTGTAAGTTTCATTAAAAATGATTAATTCAGGCTGCTTTATGTCAAGATGACAGAAATGCAGCCAGATGCATTTTTAAAACAGATCCTGAGGGTGGGCGAAATCAGCTATTATGCAATGTTTTAACTTTACCCAAAGACTCTGTCTAATCTTTAGGCAAGTCACAATAGAAATTACTTCTGCAACTGTAAATGATGGATATATAACGATTTGTGAAATAAAGGGCAAGTACTGTATTCTTGATAATAGCAATATGTGTTCTAATAATTTTTTGGGGTCTCAAAACATTTTTCATTGTCATAAAGATCACCACAAAATGTACAGACTATGTTGTGTTTAGAAGAAGAGTGATCTAATGTTTTGAAAGAATACTTTTCTTGATGGTAGGGTTGTGAAGGAGCATAGAATGGAAAGAGAAATGCCTTTTTCTGTGGTTTTTAACTGTGCTGAAGCAGGATAGTATACATTGAATGAGGCACCTGTCCATAATACATTTTAATGTGTACCACTCTAGATGAATATTGATTGAAACAATATCTGTTCACAAACCCTTTCAGGTCTTTTATCCAGTTCTATTTACTCATTTTCTAAGTTCAGTGGTTTTACTTTTGCATCACTGTAGCTAAGTCATGGTAACTTAAAATGAAAGTTAAATGCTCGAGTACCTTTCTTCCTGTTCTTATAATAAGAACACTAAAAAAATTAATGGCATTTTATTAGTTTAAAAAAAAAAAACAAACTTCAGACTGGAAATAAAAGAAACTATGAGGCAGAAGATAACTTATATTACCAAGGTAAGATGCCTTAACTCCTCTGTCTGAGAGAAGATGACAGAGGCCAATCAGCTGGTATCAGGAGGAGACATGATTTAGGTCTACTATAGCTAAAGTGATATCTGTCTTTGCTTGGCTGAGTCAGATTCATATTAACAGAGACAGTATTTAGTGTAGTCAGCCAAAGGTCTTGCTAATAAAACCTGCTGGTAAGCGGGGGTGGAGAGGGGATGGAATGGGACTGCAAGAATTTAGGACTAGTTTATTGAACTATCATCAGAATAACTTGCTAGGTTTTAATGGATTGTTTTCGATTCTTTTAGTATGGAGAAGAGAGGGAAAACACATTTAGAATCAAGAATCATCTAAGCTGGGAAAACAGTTTTGAAAAAGACAAAAAGCCTGGTTTGGATTATGAGGTTTTGATTTTACATAAATCTGTACGTAAATCAAGCAGCAAATTAGTGTTTGATTGTTTTGATTCCAAACTATGGGTGGTCCACATGCAAGGAGTTAACTAAAGCAAAAGCTAAGAACTATGAACATCTTTGAATTGTTGCAGATATGTTCACAGCAAGAAGTTGCATGGAATTTACCTTCAATCAACGCATGAACTGCACCACCAAAGGCTATACAGGAAGAAGAATCTCTAACAACTCACGTTATTCAAGTGTTTTACTGAAACAACAGGTCAAAACCCTTTCTTTGGTGATTGGGGTTTAATTATAGGTCGGTACCTACACAGATGATAAGGACAAAGTTTTCCAAGTATGACTTGGAGCATCTTTTTTATTTCTGGCTTATCTAAAGTACTGCCTACAGAAATGGTGTGAAATAATGTGGTCCTATCTTGCCACAATTCAGCTTTTGTGCTGTGCTGTTAAAATCCGAGCAGTTCCCTTGCTTAGGAAATGAACTATGCTAAGCAATCTAAGTTAACTATGCTGTCTCATGTATACTAAAATTTTAAAAAAGATATTATCTTGACAGATAAAATAGGTGAGGTTTTTTACTTCATCACATGAACAGGAGAAACTGATTTTAATTCCAAATAAGATCTGTGAAGGGCTGTTTAAGCCAATACATGTAAAGTGCTCAAAACTGAAACCCCACCTATTAGACACTATTTAGACATATCCTGTCCTGTGATTAACCTTTGTAATGTCTAGAATTGTTAGACCACACAACTTTTGACTAGGTATTCAGACTTCCTTCTTTCTGACATTACTTAACTTGCCAGAGACACTTTTTATTGCCTTATTAGCTTCATGAAGTTAATAAGACTTGGCAGCTCTGGCACAAGGGTGAATCAGTAGAACTTATTTTGCAAGGTCATGGTTCATTTTTACATGAAACCTGAGAACTTGACCTCTTATTGTGGTGCATTTTAAACATACCTGAAATGTTTGGTTCTGGTATGGGAGGGATGTGGAAATACTGTACTGGGCAGAACAGTGTCATCTTTTAGTTTTAAAAATCAAACTTCTGTTTCCTGAGTTGTCTTCCCTTTTTTTTTTTCTTGCCTTAGAAATGCTACCTTCCTCATCCACTTTTATGCATGCTTCCTACATATGCATTTTGCCATGCATTGAAAAGGGTGCAGAAGAAATTCAGATAGTCACAGGTATTCAGCTATTCTATTCTTCAGCTTTCCTGGATTTGACTAAGCCCTTTTGTCTTCCAGTCTTTGATGCCACTGTCAGTTGGCCTTCCTGCTCTGTTACCTGCTGTCTGACATACTGAAGCTTCCTCTCTCCTTTAAACTGTCATTAGTCTTTCCTGTAATTTCTCTCTGACCTTCCCTTTGGGAAATAACTGAATCCAGCAATATGTCTTCTGAGTGAATATGTCAGTTTTTCAAGGCATAACTGTCACTACCTTTAGTATCATTCAAGTACAAGGCCTTTGGTCATCTTGGATTTTTATTTCTCTCTTCTGTGACTTTTCTAAATGTCATTGTCAAGATTGGACTCAGTTGAATAACTAGTAACCAGATTTTGGGTGTCCTGGGTTGCCTTAGCCTCAGAAGGGCTGTTACCTTGGTGTGCTCTGCCTATCAGCTACCAGCCTGTGCAACTCCTTACAGACATGCTCTGAGCATCTCTGAATCTGAGAGCTCACTAACGCATCAAGTGAGGTCCTGTCCCATGGGCTTTTGAGGGCAAGCTTCTGTTATGGCTGAGCTCAGATTGCAAGCCCAGGGTGTGAGGGATGGATGAATCTGCCTTTTGAGAAGTCAAGTTTACAGGCTGTGAGGTAGTGCTGTGACCTGGGGATATGATTGGAGCTCATCTAGTGATGCAGATTTGCTTGTTGCTTATCTAGTTCTACATGTTTCTCCATATGTATTTGTTCTTGTTTTAATCTTGCAAAATAGTATATAAAATTGGAACTGGCTTCATTCTTTATACTTTAATGAGACGTATTTTATACCAGTCTTTCAGTAATCAGCTGAAACCTTTTGCTTTCACCATGACATAGCCAGGGAAAGCATTGTCCTTTTCACACAATTTACCTGAGACACCAAAATAAAACTAATATTCAGGCAATCATAATTGATCCATTCCAGGAAAGCTGTGGTGATCAAGCTTTTTGATGCAGGCCTAAACTATTCAGCAGATCCTTTTTATTAGCAGACCTTTGAACAGAATGGCAAACGAAAATGTATGTAAATTTGTTGAAAAACTCTCCACAATTACTCCACCGCTTCTACAGCAGCCTGTAACGTTTCTCCAGCAATTGTCCGCCGTTGTTTCCTCTGTTCTGTGACCCAAATGGCTTAAGTCATTGTATTGTCTGTTTGCCTTAAAATAACTGCTGCAGTCCAGCTGTGAGATGACCACATCTGAGCAGTGGGTAAAAAAAGGATTTTATGTATAAATATCTGTGCACGTATGTATACATATTGAATATTTGCAGTAAATGTGTATGTGTCAGTCTACATACACACATTTAGGTAATAAATGTAAATATGTACACAATCACACAGAACCTAGTCCTATAAGCGCTTACTAATGTTTCAGTTTATTGGTGAAATTAAGGTGAGTAAAATCTCATGGTAGTAAAAACCAAGTTTTTCTATGAAGGTTTTCAGCATTAGTCCATGAGTTACCAGGAAATAATGATTTTTAGGAATATGCCGAACAAGGGGAAGTCTATGCAGCCTGTAGTACTAAGTGCAACAATTGGCCATTGCCTCCATTATCTTTGAAACGAAGTTGGTTTAACCTTGGATATCTGTGTATCTCCAGTTAAAAGCAGCCACAGATAGAATAAGAATTAGGATCCCATTCCCTCTGTTTTAGTTTATGATGATTGTTGTCTGATAAATCAGAAGTAGATCCCTTGACTGTTGAAGTCATTTGAGTTTGCGGACTGCAGGCAGAATTAGTATAGCAAAGCTGACATATTTGTCTCCTGGTTCACTTGGATATCTTATAAAAACAATGCTTACTCTGTCAGTTTTACCATTTTGCATTTTAATAAGAGATGGCTAAAACACATAAGTGCTGCAACAGAATACATAAATTTCTAGCATTTTTGTACTGGCACTGGCGGTAACTCTGTGAAAGCACTTTGGGGATGAGAGGTAAGTTCTCATTCAAAACTGAATGACTGTAAATAGATTTATAGTCCTGAGTCAGAATGGAATGGAGAAAATGTTTTGCTGTGGGAGAACAGAATTTACTAGTGGATTCAAGTGTTACTTCAGCAAAATATGATAGTATTGGCTGTGGCAATATCACAGTATTGTTTTATTGGCAATTAGATTCCAAACTGGCAGGGATGTATGAATATAAGCCTCAATTATGGGACCGTGGTGTTTTAATGCCATCTGTCAACAGTTTGCTCCTTATGCCACAACATGTGTACCTTTGGAGGAAAAAAATGATTGAATAGAAGGAGTGAAGAGGTAAAGCACATAAAACTGTACTCTCATTTTTAACAAATGCTGTCATTTATGGAACTTCATCTAGTACAAATATTTACATTTGCAAATATTACCACACAAGCTGCAAGGTTTCCTGGTTCATGGGATATATTGTGAAGATGAATAATATATACTGCTTGGGATCTTTTTGATCTAAGAATGCTTGCAAAACCTGATAAAATAAATGTATAAAAATATATCCATAATTCCTCTGAATTATTGGCTGTTGTAAATAATGTCTTGAAAATCATAGAATCATTTAGGTTGGAAAAGACCTTTAAGATTGAGGCCAACTGCAAACGTATCACTGCCAAGTCTACCACTAAACCATGTCCCTAAGTGCCGCATGTACATGTTTTCTAAATACCTCCAGAGATGGTTACTCAACCATTTCCCTGGGTAGCCTGTCCCTATGCTTGATAACCCTTTCAGTGAAGAAATTTTTCCTAATATCCAATCTAAACCTCCCCTGGTAGAACTTGAGGACATTTTCTCATGTCCTATCACTTGTTGAATGAACAAAATGAAGCAATCGTACCAGTATGGGGATTTTACAGATGATTCTGGAAATCCTTGCAAGGGTTTGGCCAGTTGCCAGGTTAGGTAATTGTATTATGATTATTATAACTTTATTATGTTATTGATGATTATTTTAAGCACTTGAGAAATTTGCTACTGAACTTTCGATAATTGTTATTTTTGCACTAATGGGTAGTACTTGGACTCCCAAACAATTGTAGTACACTCTTGGGTTACTGGCTATAAAAGTACAGTAGTCAACTTGCTAGGATGAGGCAAGACAGGTGGAAGCAGATACAACAGCTAAGAATGTGGGTGAAGACACGTCTTGCCTCTAATTCCAGATCCCAGCACTGATGTGAAATCTCCAGAGAGCTAAACCTTAACCTGAACACTTTTTAAAAATAGCACTTATATAAGATGTATTTTAATATGACACAAGGAAAAAAAATTCATGTCCCCTAAAAATCAGGGCTCTGTGCTTAGGGGTGAAATGAACATGTTGGAAGAAGGAACCTGTTGTAGTGATTAGAGATGATACCAGCCTGTTTCTGATCTGCAACTAGGTTCTTAACCTAAAAGTTTCCAAATCTTCTTTCAAGCTTGTTTTTCTTCTAGAGATCCAAAGGCAGGCACAGATTGTGTCCAGTCTTCATGAAACCCCAGAAGTTGAGGGTCCAGTGTCTGATGGTTGTGATGATGAGATTTTTGCTCTATCCATGTTATTAAAGGAGGAAAGTTGTGTACCTGGGAAAGGTGTAATTTAATGAAGTAATCACTAACATACTATGAGATACTGTCTCTAAAGCACTTACAGTCACTATAAAAGTATGTGATTGAATGGTATTTTTATTGTCTAGCTTGCTGTTCTATATAAAAGATGTCTCAATGTATAATGTTTATTATATATTCAAATATACACAGGCACACATGATGTCTAAATATACATTTATATGAATTCATTTGAGCTGTTAGTGATGGTAAACAGTTATTAAATTAAAAACAGTTTTGCTAAGGTTTTGTCCAGGATGGGATCAGGATTGAGAAATATTGGAGGTGAAACATTCATAATGATTTAAATCTTTCTTTGAATTCACATATTATATAGCTTCTCCAGATTGTTTCTCTCTTCCTGAAGGTGAACAGTAATTTAGATTCTTTGGCTGTGCCTTTGGGGGAAGGAATATTCTAGAGTAGATGCTACCATTTTAAACTAGAGTAAATCAAGAGTAATTCTGAAGGCTTTCAAATGAAATATTCTTTAGCAAAAACAGTGCTTGGGTGGAGGAAAAACTAGATCCCTAATGCTTGTTGCTTAGCTGTTTCTGCCTGAACAACAATCCCACTAACCTGGGTTGTTTCTTCTCTTTCTCTGCCAGGTAGCACTAAGTGGGTTTTTTCTTTGTTTTAAGAAGCAGTCTAGAGACTGCAGAACAGAGCTGGCAATGCTATAGCTTCAGTCACAAGCCTTGTGTGTTAAGAATCCACTGTCAAGCTGAAGCAAGCTGAGATTGGTCAGGTTTTATACAGAGTGAGGTAAAGCCAGCATGTTAAAATATGGCAATAGGATGAGGGAGAGGAATCAACAACAGTCAAAAAGACAGTCCAACAGAGAGAATACAGGAAGTGCAGGAAAATTGTATCAATGAAAGGATAAGAAAACGGGTGTAGCAGAAAAATTGAGGAATGTTAGTTATAAATAAGGAAACCTATTTAGGAAGGGAGGAGTGTGTGTGAATAAAAAAAGCTTAATAAAGATTGAATTTGTTTTCTGTTCTTAATTTCGGAATAGAAATGTCTTCATTGATTGGGGGTGGAGGGAGCAGAATAGAGAGGGTGAGTGCTGTCTTTGATTTCCAAAATACCTTTTCACATCATTCTGTTTGCTTAACTTTGACATTGGTATGGCATATATTCACTATTTCCCTCAATCCATCAAACTCCTGACTAGACAAGTAGACTGCTGCTAAGAATATTTGAAGCTTTCTTCCATTTCCCACTAGGTTATAAGAGTTTACTATGTTTTTACCTTCAGAATTGCTTAGAAACATTTGTTTTAGAAATAAGTGTTCTTCACTTCTCATGATTGGCTTTAGAGGAAATTTGTTTACAAATCTAGCAGTGCTTTGGGAATCAGGTGTGGGTCCCAGCATAGCACATGCACATCTCTATGGACTTGAATGATCTCACTGAAGTTGGCAAGACTATTCTGATGCTTAAAACTTTGGGTGTTTCAGTATCTTGTCCAGCATCTTGCTGATCTGGTATCCTGATATATTCCCACAGGTTGTTCTGGTTCACAGAACAAAGAAAATGATGAGGTGAATAGCAGGGCAAAGTAGACAGTTGTCTCATATCCTGGAGTTGTCATTGTATACAGTGCTATGAGAGAAATAAGTTCTTTATGAAAAGGATAGTAACATTGCTAAAGGGCCAGAAGTCTGTAATATCTGAGCAAATGAATTGGTTGATCAAGAAACTACAAAATATTTGGTGGTTGAAGCTCACTCTTGACTCTGAAAGGTCAGGTTTGATGCTTACTAATACCAACTGTTCTGCCTTTATTTTATGATAAAATCTATGCTTGAATATTTTTCTTCAGACTTCATTAAAAAAAGCTGAAAGTCTGAACTTTTCAGGTAAACATAAGCTTTCTGAATCTAATATTTCATCATAACTGCAAAAAAAAGTGCATCTTAAAAGCTGAAATATAAGCTGACAAACTGAACCACAACGTTTTTAAAATTGGTCTTGGAAATTTTTTATTTTCATCTGGATTTATGGTTTTGAACTATGGGATCTTCCAATTAAACCTGACAGGGAACACTTTTTATGCACCTGTGTCTCACTTATCAAATAAGCTTTTCAATGAAATGTGCTAATTCTGTTGTATTGTTGACAATGTTTTTCAGTGTAATCTGAATGAGAAAGTAACTGAGAATGGCCCCTCTTGTCCCCCTCTCTATAGACATACCTGCTTAGGGCACTTCTCTGGGTTGGAGGTTCAAGTTTTGATCTGTCTTTGACTCAAATTATTGGCAGCCTGAGGAAGGATCTGTTTGTCAACCACAATTGTGTTAAATAATTCAATAATCTTTCTCAAAGAAAAGCTGACAGACTGTAGTCTTGTGGCTAAGATCTTGCCTGGCATAAGGTGAATTTGATTCCAGAATTGGTGTATGTACTACATCTTGATGGAAAACTCCTTAGTTGCTTGTCTACTGGTTATCCACAGATGATGCTGCCTATTCCTATTTTTGTTCTGCTTGCACAAACCTTTCAAAAGGTCTTGGAGTTGACCAAAAACTGAAGAAATTGAGTGGAAAAGGCAATTTTTGGCAAAACAGACTCACTGTTTTCACAGCTAACCCTTTTGGCAATACTGGATTTCCTGGTTTAGAACCATGCTGGACTTGCTCTCCCCATCACTACTGATAAATACATTGTTCCTTAGGGCCAACACCTTGTGATCTTTCATGATTATTACATTCTCCATAGAATTTTCAGAGATTATTTAGATATGGCATATAAATACTAGTAAGTCATTAATATAAATATTTACATTCCACTGTAAATTTTTTACACAAACTTTTTCTGTGGGGCTGTGAAGGTAATACTGCTTGCCTGTAAGTTACGAAACATCCTCCTGTCTCCACTACTAAAATGCCAAGAGTGAAAAGTCAGATAATGTATAGATTTAAATAAAATGGGAAAAGGCATCAAAATGTTACAATGGTGCAGAACAAGCTAACTTGATTCCCTCCATTTTGCAACTGTACTACTATGAGAGTTGGTTCAGTGGTACTGCCCAGCAGCCAGAGGGGACAGGGGCCATAGTTGAGCTGCCAGCCTAATCTATACTTTCAGGGCAAATCTGATTTGTCTGCTGTCTTGAAACTTGTACTCTAGCAGTACTAAAGGAAGCTACAAGTCAACTGCAGACACAGTGTCTCCTGCGTCCAAGTCACACCTAATTGGAGCCTAAGGTTGACTTTTGCCAAGTTCAATCTGTCCTGAAGTAACATTTTTACCACTGAAGTGATTGAAGGCCCAGTGGTTTTTCTGTGAGCTCTAGAGGTTTTTGCCACTTCGTATAGCAAGTGAGATGGTAAAACCTGGGGGAGGGTATTAAGATAGAGAAAGACAGAAAAAGCTCCAAGTAGCTCTTGACAGATGGTGTTCGAAAATGAGTATCTCTTTGGCACCATGAATGCTCCCTGAGGGGTTCTTCATTCTCCAACTCTTTCTCTTTCTTTTTTCCCTTCACTTGCTCCCTGACACTTCCCTTCATTTGCTGTAATTTAAATGAAAGCACAGAAAAGGCATATTTGGTTTTAATATGTAAAGAGCTACTCCTGGGTTTGAAGCAGCCATTTAACATGCAGGATGAGTGAAAAGAGAAATGGAGGCTGGGGCTGCTGGCTGTCAGTTCCTGCCACAGCAGTCGCTGCCATTGCTTGGCTGCTATCAAAGATTCATCAGGGGGGAAGTTGCTGCTTTGCAGACAAAAATAACAGATGGTTGTTCGTGTTTGCCTTACTCCGGGGGCCTTGCCACAATGCACGAGGTCCAAGAGAATTTGCATTACTGGGGGTGGTTGCTTTTTGTGTGTGTGTTCATGCATATTTGAACAGATTTTTTGGTTTTGGATTTTATAAACTTGCTAATGAATTAAATGATGAACCTATAGATTTCCTGAGATGCTTACAGGATGTGTTGGTTTTGAAGTGAGTTTTAATTAAATTTTCCAGTGCTCATCCACAATTTAGCACTGTTCTGTTGCAAAACAAGCTTCTTACCACAGGTGGCAGGGCATGGATGTGACTCAGAAAAAAAGCTCTCCCTGCTGCCAACCCAAATAAACATGGTTCATTTTGGAAAAATACCGATCACATTTTTTTGTCTTCAGCAAACTAAATACTGTGTAGGCAAAATAAATGTCTGTTTCAGTTGAAGATAAATAGAGCAGACTATAATAATTTGGTTTTGAAGTCTTGAATTTTTATATCTTTAAAGGTAAACTTACAACATTTTTTTCTTGGAACTAGCTGGCTTTATCTTTATAGAGAAGTTCTGTTACTTAAAACTTAGCATCAAACTCCTCAAAATCAGGTACCTCTCAAACACTGTGTATGGCCAAGAAATGTGACCTTTAGTCTTCTGTCTTCATTCTTTTCATATTATGGTTTCCTGTTAACAATGCCTATTCAGACTTCTTCGATAACTTAGTCGTTGTCAGCTATCATTGAATGTATCTCTGAAGAACTAGCATTGCAAAGAGGCAAAGCTATTAAAGTGTGTGTCCCCTGCTACTTTTCTCACTGTATTAATTTTCTCTTAAATATTTTCAGATTCTTTTCATGTCATAAGAGAGTTACAACTTGATGCAAGAAATACAAGTCATCAGTTAAAGAAAAATTCCACTTACCAGGATGGTCTGTGGGCTCTTGTTAGAGCACATGGCCAGATCTTCCCCATGCTGGAAATGAAATCATTTCCATACGTTGATCCCAGGAGGTAGATAATAGCTCTGTAAAGCCGTTGTGCTCCTTTGTCCTCTGGACTCCTGTTTTGTAAGCAAATTTGAAGAAGAATTGGGTTGATCTTTGCTTATATTATATTTGCATTCTATGAATATTGCCTTTGTGGTTCAGAAAAGTATTGCTTCTTCTGTAATGTGCAATTTGGCTTCCAGTGGTTTTGGTCTTGTTCCTGAAGCTTGTAACTGGCCACAACTACAGGGTCATGATGCAAGCTGGTAATTTTAACAGTATTTCATTTTCTGAGTTACCTGGCTGCTCTGCCTGGTTTATGTATTCACATGAACTGTCTGTCCGGGTTGGGTCAGGAAAGACTTATTTCAAAAGACAAACCACCATTGAGGAGTTGAGGGTTTATTTAGCATTGCTGGGTGTATTTGATTATTTAGGCTGTTGGAAACTGTTTCCTTCACTTTCATGGATACAAAGGATTTTGCAGTGCACTCTGCTTTTGTTCTTTTCCTGTTGTTGTACTACAGACCTTACTTTTGCTATAAAAATAACAAAGTGATGAATTTTGTCCAGTGGGAAATGGGGTGCTTGTGGATTGTTCCGCACTACCGATGAAGTTCATAATTCTTAGCAATAGTGCTCAGTGACACCATGGGTTTGGCTTCGCTCTTTCCTTAGGTCTGCCTGTATATGACTCCAGCAGATACAGAAACCATGAAACCTGTAAGAAAATATGGCATGTAAAAATTGTAATGCTTCGACTTAATTTTTTGTTATGCTGTCAAGGATGGATTTAAATAGTGCATAAACATAACATATTAAGGATATTTTATATAAAATAAGTTGGTGTTTTGTTGGTTACTTTTGGTTTTTTTGCTTTCTGAAAGAAAACTGAAAAGATGAGACTCAGAGTCTCTTGAGTGGAAATCTTGATGTTCATAACTTTCCGATTCCTAGCTTACTGAATTTTTTTTTCTCTGGTTAGAATATTTTCATGGAGATATTTTTCCTTTCATCATCATGTGCCATGTGATAGAATTGCTGAAATATGTGAAGCATGCATTATTTCCCTGGTACAGGCAGGCTGTATTTCTGAGATTTGCGTACAACTAATCCTCTGTTACATGAATTATAGCTAGGAATGCTTGTGGATCCTGACTCATATTATTTCTCTGCTTTTAGAAACAATCACCTAGGTCTGGGAATCCTTCTGAGAAAGCTGTATGGGTGTTTGAGTCTAAAATACTATACATCCATCTTACTGGAAGCTTTTAGTATGATGTGGTTTTCTTCTTGTCTTGAATAGCCAGTATGGCCTCAGATAGCCACCACTTGCTTCCTACATGGCAGAAGAGGAGGAGATAAGAAGTGAGTTGATTACTGGGTGGTGGTCAGCTTGCTTGAATTCGGGAGTGAATTTCATGCTAATGCAGTGGCTCTTCAAGCATGACTGAAAATGCATGTAAATTGAGTTAGATTCTTTAGTATGGCTGGCTGATTATCAAGTGAATTTTGCTAGATGAACTGTGTAATCAAGTCATTGTATTATAAAGCTTCAAGACGTGTACTCCACGTATAGATGTTTGGTAAATTAAAATTATTGTTGTAATTTTGAGCTCAGTAGACCTTTTAATGTTAGAAGGACAAAGAGGCTGGCTCTCTGTGGTGGTCATTTTGATGAAGGCCAAGATAATGTATCAGCAAAAGCCTTTGGGTTTTATTTTTAGATAAGCAGAAGCACGGTCAACTGGTAAAATGCATTTTGCTATGTTAGTCAAGTTTTTTGAACTCTAAACAGATAAATTAGTTGACAACTCGAAATAACATAGTTGGAGGCTTGTTTGCCCAGTGATGATATTATAGCTCTTCCTAAAAATGCTGATATACTTAGAATTTTCTCAGTAATGCTTCTCTAAACCCTGTTTCTGGCTTACACATAGCTATGACCAAATTCTAAAACTATTATAAATGTGACTAATGGTCAGACTGATGTTTTGTAGCATCAGTGAGAGCATACTGAGTGTTGTATATATTTGAGTGGAGATTTCAACTCTGTTACCCTTTATTGCATGTAATTGTTGTTGTTACAAGGCAAGTATTTATCTAAAACTTAAAACATTTTAGATTCTAAACCACTAGAATCTGTGGTGCTTGGCTAAAAACTTTAGAAGGAAAGAATTTTTGAGAGCGCTGTTTAAAAGCTTGATATTTCAGCAAGAATTTCCTGGAAAAATACTATTTTCATTTTTATATGACAATTTACAAACTTTCCAAACTCGTATACTGAGGGGGAAAAAAAAAAAATTGACATCTTGAATCCAAGGAAAATTCAAGTAATCTTTAGTGTTGGTACTCATTTGATCCAAATATGAAGACTTAAAAAAAAACCCAACCACAGAGGAAAGCAGAGTTTTCAAACCTTTTTTTTTTTTTCTTTTTAACACTTGGGCTCCCTTTGCTCCACAGCACGCAAGCACATGGGTATGGTTTAGAACTCAGACACGGAGACTTCAAGCCTCTTCAAGTGAGGCAAATTTTTGTTCCCTTATATAGAAACTTTCCAAGAAAAGGCCTGGAGGTTTTTTAGAGGGTTTTTTTGCCCCTAAAATGCTATTTAAAAAAAAAAAAATTCTTTCCCCTCCAATTGGAAGACATACTAAAACCATTTGCATGTGGATAATTCTTCTTCATGCATTTCACTTCTTGATCAAAACAGTGTTGGCTGTCTTACTGTTTGAATGCTTGTAGAGTGTTTTGTGACCCTGAGATGAGAGGATATTAAGTATAGTTTGGTGTAACTTGGCCATCTACAGTGTGGTCAAGAGGATAATGCTTTGTGGTAATGCTATATGTGTTTTATCCAGCTAGAATCAGTAACCTGGTAACTTTTACTTCATGGCAGATGCTTCAAAAGTATGAGAAGCCCTCCAAAAGGCAGAGAGAGAATAACTTCTCAGGCAGTAGAATGAACTCTTGTAGTTGTGCTGTGAAGGAAAGCTGCTGCTTTTCAGCTTTCCTATCAGCAAAAATTGTCTCTACCTAGTCTAGGTTTCATAAAACCATGGCCTGTTCAAACTGGGGACTTATTCAGATATATTGAAGGCTATGAAATAACTCCTGGACAAAAATCATGTGTAGATACAGTTATCTTAAGATGTGTTTTCCTCTTGGATTGTTAAAGCTATGTTGTAAATACTCAGGTGACAGCAGTGAGAAGTGGGAATTATCCCCTTAAAAAGATTTGGCAGCTTTGGCATCTGGATTGTTCTTTAATAGGGTACAAAAGGTAAGACCAGGTTGAATGTTACACTGTAAGCACATGCAAATAACATTATAATACAAATAATTGAACTAGCAGCTATGTATAATTAACTACAACAGTCCTGAAGAATATCTGAGATCCTTAATATAATTTAAATATGAAAAGAAACTTATATACAGAGTATGAACCAAAACTGGTATGTGCTGGGAAGAGGTGGGAACAATCTGAGAATGAGCTATAGAAGAAAAATCTACCTGCGCTCAGGTTTACCTGTAGCGGACCACTCATCTACCTAGTCAGTCTTTCAAGAATGTTTGAAATGCTGCTGTAAGGTGGGTGAAAGGGAGTGCAATGTACCAAGGTCATTTTGTCAGGTTGGTTATTGACAAAGCAATACCAGCTCATGGGAAAACAAACCCTGCTGCTTCTCCCTCACCCCCAGACTCCATCAGATCCTCAGGTAGTAGATGATGTTGTCTGGAAAGCTGGAGTCACAAATGAATAGGTGGATGTGGATGTTAAAGTCACTAGGACGCAAGGTCTCGCTAGTGGGAAAGGTTGGTCAAACAGTAATAAAAGACAATGAAAATAAACAGGAACTGAAATCAGCTATCGAACACTATAGGAGCAAACTTACTTACCACAGGAATAAAGTGCCTGTTTTTTGTGATGAGTGGTTGAAATTGCTTTGAACTAGATGTATGTTGCCTAATGTGCTGTCACAAGGCTATGCAGAAGCTGCTAGAAAACCTGAATTAAAAAATCTATGACAACAGGTAAATTCTAAAATGTCTGCTAAATGCTGGAGATCACTCCCACAAATTCTGTGAGTAAATCAAGACTGAAGTAACAAAGCATCAAATTCTTGTCAAACTGTCATGATAAAATAGTTTTATCAAATAATTTTATGTTACAGTTGAACCTTGTAATAAAAGCTCCAGACCAGGGTTTGTCATCTTGTTTACTTGACTGCACCATAAACTTTCTGCATGTCCTTGGGAGCCTTGCTCAGTATAACCCTGTTAGTCATATTTTCACCACTAGAAAACTATAATTTTCCTTCTGTTCCCCGTTTCATCTGTTGAAGATTGCAGCTTCTTGACTAGTCACTATTTCCATAGTTCAATGGATTTCTCATTCCACCTGCAGCTTATATGAATTGATGTAAAATAATTTTAAGAAATCATGTCATGAAATCACATTTTCACCTATCTGTTTTTATAAGGACTCTTTAAAAATGTTGGTTTTCTGTTCCCCAACCATCCAGCTTTGTATACCACAGTTGAAAGAAAAAAAATGAAATACAAATGTATTTGTCACAATGGTGTTGTGTTGCAAGGAGTTGTGTTTAATCAAGCTCTTTAGATAAAGTGAAGAAATGTGTAATTCTTTTTGCTTCCTCAAAGTGCTGCAGCTAGCAGACCATGTAAGTATGTGAATAGGTTGTAGAGACTGTGAATAAGTGGATCTGTTCACAGAACTCAAATCAGGAAAACCAAATGTTTGGGTGTAGGAAAAGTCTTTAGTCTCCCTGTATTTGCATTTTCCAGCTTTTTAGTGCAATTGCTTCTGTCTCTTGAGGATCTTGAGAGGTGTTCAGGTGTTGGTTATAGACTGCTCTGGGTTCAGGTACCACAGAACACTGTGTTCATTCATATAATTTTCAGATAGTACTTGAGACAATATATTCTGAGAAGTTTGCTGCACTTTGTGATGTTTATAACCTGAATGCATGGTGGTGAATGGGTCTGACAGGGAAAGAGTTAAAGGCTATAACTCCCTCTCTCTAGACCACCAGATGCTTTTCAGTGTGCTAACAAGGATGGGTGGATTAGCAGGTGCTTTATGCAGGAAGGCTAATGAGGTTCATTGGCAATTGGGGATACAAAACAGCAGGGGAGGAGTAGGAGAGTTTGGGGTCTGGAAGAGAGTGATGGTGGGGTTTCTGGCTGAATAAGGCTGCCCAGTCTATGCTGCAGCTGCTTTTTCTTTTTTGTTCTATGAGTAATAGAAACGCTTTTTAAAATACATATTTCATTTGTATGCCACTGGTGATGAATACTGTGGAGTTACTTTTCCTTGCTTGTGAACGCTGGTGTCTGTGAATTAATTGCTTTCTCATCTCTGGACTGCAATTCTTACTGTTTCATTGCAGTTTTGTGTAATCATATTGTCTGTGCTTGTCTGTGCACACTCAGTAGCTGAGAGTGTCCTGAGAGAGATTGTGCCCTAAACTGCCAACTACTCACCTTAATGGGGTGGACCACAGATGGTGCAAGTTTCCCTTCCAAAGTTCCTCTGCTCCAGCTGGGCTGTCAGAGTGAGTTAACCAGATTAATTTGGTCAGTGCAGCTGAGTCAATTGTGATGTACCAAAGTTGGTGGAGGGCACTGCACAGAATAGCTCTGCCAAATCCCTAACTGTTCAGGATTTGCCCATTCTCCCTCAAGAAAGGAAAGTTTTAAAAACTCTTACCTTTCAGAGTTGTTTGGTTTCTTTTTTTCTGGAATCAAATGGAAGTATTTTCACTCTCTTCCCCACCCATGTCAAAGCAGAAGTTCTTGCAAAGCACTGTGTAGATGCAGGAACTTTACTTGTAGGCAGTAAGGAAATTTAAATAATGATGGAGTCCTAAGATGTGCTGCTCTGTCAAGCTGAAATGCAAACAGAAATATCTGACATCAAGAAAGATCCACTGTCTGCCTGGTTTCTAGACTAAGTCTGGTATAGTTATGTTTGTTTAGGTTACAAGCAATATGGTCTTGAAAATCCTCTGAATGCTCTAATGTATAAGAGGCAGTATATGTTTTCAAAAAGACAATGGTAATAAAGATACACACTTTATCTTCTAACTCAGCCATACATAGTTCTTTTAATTAGCCTCAGTGTGTGTAGTGGAACTAAAACAATTATAGCTTTCTACCTCTTCTAACCAATAATGTCAGACTACTGTATCCAAATAGTCATGTTTGGTTACAAATTAATGGAACTTTATTGAATTTTTGGAGTTTAGAAAATAGGAAAGATGTAACTGTCATGGCTAAAAGATGAAGAAAAAGGATAGTAGGTAAACCCAAGAGCAAGACTTGCCACAGGGTTGTCTGCAAAACACTAGCAGTGTAAGCAGCTGTGTGTATGTGTATTCCCTCATTGTGTGTGTGTGTGTGTGTGCATATATTCCCACTACAGCTAGAAACCTGCCTGGTGATTCTGCATTTCTTTGTTCAAGGCATTGTGCAAATTGAGTGGCAGTGGGCCAGTTAACAAGTCAGTAGTATTCATAACTTTTCCAGTTTTGGATGTGTCGGATTACTTGGTTTTTTGGTTCAGATAGACATTTAAGAAGTCTTCTAGGGAAAATAATATGTAGATCAAATTTGGCTTTCAAATAGTTCCTTGGGCCCAGGTCTAGGGATGAGAAGCATTATAGAGCTTCCTGGTTACTGCCAAGATCCATAAGGTCCTCAGTTTAGTCTGAAGTCTCAGAGTTATCTAGGCTAGGATTTGATTTAATAAACTCTAACCCAGAAGCAGCTACCCTTATCTCAGGTGGTTCAGATTACTGAGATGGCCCAAAAAGATGGGAGTTACCAACATGAGGGGAATAAAGATGACACATGTGGCCCAGCTGGTTCATATGACTTGCACCTCTGTGCTGCATGGCAAGAAATGCATGAATATAGAAACTATGTTGACAGACAAGGTTGATGATGCTAACGAAAAGTGTCAGTTCCACATCTCCAATGCCAAGAGCATTACTGAATAATTCAGTCCCTGGTACTGTACACTTCAGTTCTCTTGGAAAGAGATTTATTGGTTGGCACAGTAATTCTGATACTGTCCACCTCAAAGTTTGGCCATAGAAATGCAATAAAGTATGCTCAGGAGCAGGAAAGAGATTTATAGGAGACAAGAGCTACCCCATGCTAGGAGCTATTCTAGTTTACAGCTGGGAAGGGAAAAAGCGAGAAAGCTTTTTCAAACCAACACTTCATGTAGTGGTACTTCTTAATGCATGTTACTCAGAACATGCATTCTTGTAATGAGAAGTTTTTTTAGACTGTGGATAAACCTCTATCCTCAGGAGTTTTTCTTGGCATTATGTATTGCCATGAGCTCAAAATTCCACCCAGACAACTCTTCCTGTAATAGTCAGATTTTGCACTAAATTTAGGCCAGTTAATAT
Organism: Strix uralensis; assembly: GCF_047716275.1. Lineage (NCBI taxonomy): Eukaryota > Metazoa > Chordata > Aves > Strigiformes > Strigidae > Strix > Strix uralensis. The sequence goes on along the minus strand of NC_133978.1, from coordinate 16,192,369 downwards.
GAGAACCCAGGTGTCTGAAGGGGAAAAAAAAAAAAAAAAAAAAAAAAAAACAAAAAACCCCTAAACAAACCAAAACCTACTAATTCTTCTGAAGTGCAATTGACAGTTTAAATTTACTGGGCTCCAATTTTGAAAAAAACCACAATAGTAGCTCCCACAATGGAAAGCTTCCTCATGCAAGAACTTGTAAGACCTATCAAGTCCTTCTTCCAGATGCTGAACATCTATTGGAAGTACACTGTTTATTTTTCTGTTCAAGGCAGCTTACTGAGATCCTTTGGTATCAAGGAAGAAAATAGGGTTTGTGTTAAAGGCCTTGAGTTCCTCCTCTGCTTCTGCCATGGACTCCTTAATGTGCAGCAAATCATGGGACCCTTTTTGTACCATCTTGTACGTAACAGAGGGCTTTTCTGAGGAGCATTTTCTCTTAACTGTATTACAAAAGTACAGCCTGTTCCTTTAGATGGTGTTGGTGTCTTGCTGTTTTGAAAAGTAATCTTAATTAGTTGAAAGTGGTGGGAGGAGACTGGTCACAAGCACCTAGAGCTGCTTCCCTGATTGTACTGAGATAACATATTACAGCATTTCTGTAGATATACCAAAAGTTATTCAAGTTACGGGCATGTCTTGATGCTTCAACACTTGATAACATGGGAGCAGTGATCTTACCTCGCCATTGTGAAGCTCTGAATAATGTTTTCAAAGCACTTTGGGAGCCACAGAATGATGAGTATATACTATGTTTACTTGTTGCTTTATCTCATTAAAAATAATAACCATCACCTCTCTTATCTTCCAAAAACATATTTTTTGTGTGGAATACTTCTGTTTTCTGCTAACACTTGAATTTTCTGCAGTAGAAAAGGGGTGAGTGCCAAGGCTGTATATAGTTGCTCTTTCCCTAGAAGAGGAAGGGGATTGTGGGTGGGGGTAAAATAGCATTTATGATGATAATACTGTTGATATTGAAGTGATAGACTTAGTAACCTACAAAGGAGGTGTGTTTTTTTTTTTTCTGTTTAGGCAACATTTGAAAATATACACATACTCCTTTAACAAGACATTGAAGTCTTGCAGACTACTTGCAGAGCAGTAGTAGTAGGTGGGTTTGTACCCTAGGCAGCAGTAGCCTGTAGGACTGTATAACCTGGTGGGTAACACAACATGAGCTCCTACTGAAATGCTATTCTAACTGGGTTAGCAGGGCTACTGTTTTCTTTGTCAATAGTGATAGGCTATTACATGCAGATATAGCCTTGTGTTCTGCTAATGGCAGCATTTTATGTATATTAGTTTCTTCAATTACTTTGATGGATTAACAACATAAGTGCCCAGATCTCTTCCAACATTTTTTCCTATTCCTGTCTTTTCAGCTGGCTCTGTACATCCAACTTTGAGGGTGTCCCTCTCTGACTTTGTTAAGTAAACAAGTGAGGAGGTTAAATTGAGTTACCCAGGGGTTGCATTCAACCATCTGTTCAAGTGTATCCCTGGCTCACTGAGGTGCTCTTGGATTATGCAGGTTTTTGGGTTTAGGTTTTCTTTTTACTTTCAGATAAAATTTTTTTCTCATAACAGTAACCTTTTTACACCAAGCCTTTTCATGTCTTTCCATATTGCTACAGAACTCAGAGGGAAGTGTATGGTATCAAATAAAAGGGAGTTGAGGAAACACATGAAATGGCTGTAAGAACTTGAGATACAGAAGCATGAGGAAAAGTGAACAGGATTTCCCCACCCATAGATGGAAAATGACTGGGGACTGGGGAGGAGAGTTATATTCCTCAGCTGGACTCCTTCGAGCCAAGATCAGAGTAGTGCCCCTTATGCAGGAAAGCACTTAAAGTCTCATTATATTCAATTGCTGCTGGCTGTAGAGTAGAAGTAACCTGCTAGCTTTGAATGAGAGTGCTCAGGTATTAGAAGCAATTGAGGCACAGAAACACAGAGCATCATCTGACCTTCTGAGAGCAAACTTGTTTCTGGTACTAAACTAGAACATAGCTTCTTAAATGCATCCTCATGTATTTCCCCACTCTAGGGCAGTGGGTAGTTTAGACTAATCCTCAAGTACTTAACTACATGAGGGCCAAGCAGCATGATAAACAGTAAAGGAGAGCAGTCTAGAGCAGTTGACATCATGTAATGACCCATGTCTGTTCAAATAATTTTAGTTTCACAAGGTCAGACATCTCGGGTTACCAAATCCATGGTTACTGAATTGGGAGCTGTATCCTGTACAGTAGTGATTCTGTGGTCTCTGTAATGGATCAGTAGCTGTTATAAGCTCCAAGTGTGCTGAAATGGCAAAATGTCCAATGTGAACCTTGAACAGGGAATGGAGGAGAACAGCAATTCGGGATGACATTATGTCTTTGTGAACACTTTGGTACAAAATTCCATGCCAGTACTGGAAAGCTTTGTGCTTGATTGACATTTTCGATAGGATACTGGTAGGGGGGAAAGGTGTAGAAAAGAACCATGATGTATTTGAGGTCTGGTCTTCAGTGATGGATTTAAGTAGCATGATGTGTTTGAGTGGTCAGGACGGTTAAGCAATATCTTGGTGGCTATGTTGTGATGCCTTCGCTTGGAGGAAATCCTAGAATAATAAATACCTTTTTAATCTAACAGGAAAAACATAATAAGCACAGATGTCTAAAAGCTGAACCCAGGAAACTTTGAATTAAATGTGAAACACAAATTTTTGCTAGAAGAAGTTGATTAACTGTTGAATCAAAGTGTCAGGAGAATTGTAGAGTCTTTTTCCCTTAATTCCTTCACATTAAGACTAGAAAGTATAATTTGATCAAACACATTTCTGGTTTAAACATATAGGTAATTGGTTAAAATTATAATTTCCTGCTTGAGATAACACTTATATTACTCTGTAATGGCATTCTTCGGTTTTGATATATCTGACCAGTTGGGGAAAAAAGACCAGAACATTTTTCTCTGTCACTGAAAAATTACATTTCATTAGAATTTGGTTGGGAGAATGAAAACATTTTTGTTTGGTTTTATTTAGCTTTTTATTGTTAAAGAAAAACTGAGTTTCTTTATGCAAAGGCATTCCTATTTCATGAAATAGTAATGTCAAGAGCAAGTGTCTTGTGTGTGCATGCATACTGTTTGTTTTATTTTGAAAACGCATTTCAAGAAGCTATGTTGTAGCAGTGGATTGTTGCATATCTGATAGATCAAGATCAGGAAGAGAGGACTGAAGCCCCTTAGAGAAAGGTGTATGGTATTTGTTTACCACCTACTGCTGTTCTTTTGAAACACATCTGTGAGCAGAATATACTCAAGGGATGTTTATAAAATAAGCCAGGAGCCTGTCAGCCACTCACCCTTTTCTCTGTGTTCTGGTGAATAAGTTACATTTCCTCTGTGTTTTCCTATACCTCTTGTAAGATAAAAATAATCTGAAAACCACAGCAATGCAGACAACTATCTGGCAGCTGGGAACCTGACAGCCCAAGTACCCATTTATGATGAGAATGGGCTCCGGCAAAAATCTTCACATGCTGGGGAACTCTGTCCATGCTGTCTTGCTGGAGTACTGGGCGTCTCTTACACGCTTTCATCATGCAACTGCTCGATAACATTTGCTCATTATTAGAGACTTCTTCCTTAAGTCCTCAGCTTTGTGCAGAGTTTTGTAAAATGTTTCCCCATGCTGGCCTTAGAGGGTTTTATTGACTCTGACTTTATGAAAGCACACAATGAGTAAACTATTTATACTTACATACGATTTACTCTTTGCCAGTGCTTCTTTCAGGAGCTTTTCCATTTCTGCTCCAAGAATAGCCCCTATCCTAAAGATCAACAATGGCATTTGTTCATCAGAAGTGAAAAAACTCTTTATAAAAAAATAAAATGAAATGAACTGATACCAATAGTCAACTTTCATGGCACCTCCTGCCTGATTGAAATAACAACATTAATATATGGCAGTGCATTTGGGCTTCAAAATATGAATCTGGAGATCCTTTTTCAACTCTGGGCTTAGTTACACGTAGGCTTTATATTAGATTCAATCTGAATTTCATTTTGTTAGTAAACTTCTAATTGAAAATTATAAATTATTCGCTTAAAAAATGTTCTTTTGTAAAACATAGCTTGACTTGGTTTCAAGCACAGTTTGTCTGCCTTACTGTAACCTGTATTATTGAAAGGTGTCATGTCCTGCTCAGACAAGGGAAGCAAGTTCATCTCTCACAAAAGGTAACAGCAAAGGAACTGTTTACTTCATGCTAAATAAAATGGAAGTAGGTGCAATTAACTACATCTAGTGTTTTCTTTAGGCAAATGATAAACTTAATCACAGTTATATTCTGTAATTCACTGGGTATTTTCTGCATGCTGCCCTGGGTTTCAGGGGTAGGGGGGGAAAAAAGAAAAGCCCAACAAAAAAGCCAACCTTGATCTAAAGTAGAAACACTGGAACTTGCACTAAGTGGTGGTAGGGGGAAGCAAACGACCCAAACCAAGAGGAGTGCAATTTAACCTATTTGACGTCTAAGTCAGTAAATGGCTGATCTTTTAGAAACAAACAAAAAGAAAAAAAGAAAAAAACAAACAAAAAACCCCAACCAACCAAGCAAACAACAAAGAAACAACCCCCCAAACCCCCAAAGTAAGCAAACAAAAACCCCACCACAACACAACCATGAACTGCTCCGCAGAAGTGGGTATTGGGCAGACTTTAATTCAGCTAGTTCCAATCTTGTATGGGTCCACGTAAAACCAGTGTCCTACTGTGAGCCTTGGGGGCAGGAGCCAGTGTGTGCTGCTGGACTTGGCTGAACGCTGGCCCACAGGCCCCACTGCCGGCAGCCCCCCGGGCAGGGTGAGTTGTGCGTGCCATCAGGAGCAAAAGGAGGCAGTGACAGAGACGAGCTATGGAAGACAGGTGAGGGGTCCCTCCAGGGGATGGTGCAGGCTGTCCTGGAGGCAGGACCAGAGACAGGTCCTCATTCATGCTGTCTCGCTTGGGTGGGGGAACGCCTGGAGTGGGCCTCAGGATGGGGGCTGGGGTCCAGGGGGAGGCTGCTCAGGGCAGAGCAGGCCTGTGGGTTCCCTGGGGGCCCTGGTAGTTGGTGGTCTCAGAGTCATGTAAGGGTCTGCCATTTCAGTGGAGACATAGTGATACAGGTTGACTGTGATGCTCTAGAAGGGGCAAAAGGAAAGGGGAAACTGTGGCCTCCCCATGAGCTGGGGGGACAGCAGGTAGGCTGGGCCTGCCTGGGGCTGCTTTGCACCATGCCAGAGCCATGCCTGGCCTCATCCTGTTGAAACAGGCTGGATCAATCCCTGGGCTGCCATTGACTTTTGTGGCATAAACAGTATTCATTTGATAGAAATGTCAAGCAGATAATGAGAGAACACACTCAGCTGTGTAAGTTTGATGATACTTCTTTTATGCTGTGTTAATATGTTTAAATTTGATGGAGGAAGTCATTATGAAAACTTCCATTTTGTTTTGGTTTAGGAAACAGACACATGAGTTTACCAAATCCTCTGTCAGGACTCCAGTGTTCTACTACAGCTTTCTATTCTACTAGGCAAATGATGAGCATAAAGGCTGCAGGCCAAAGTCCTTCCTACATCTGTAAAGAAAAGGTGTTTCATTGTTTGTCTGACCTTTTTAGCACAGAAATGCTTCATGAAGTGCACCCAAAGAATCAGGTTTCAACCACTGCAGATGTAAAGCTAGTCTTTGCAGTCCAAAAATCAAGGCAAATAAGAGTCTTACAGTATTGTGGACAGTGTAATACTTTTAACTGACTTCTGAGTATTTCTGTGAGGGCATTTCTTCAAGGGTTTTGTGCAATACCATGTGCATCGTGACAGCTGTTGTGTGAAGCTTCATCCTGCACTTGTTGATGTCAATTTGCGTGTGATATTTAATGCCACAAGTGCCAACTAGGTACCTATTGGACAACCAACAGTACCAGCTAGTTACTGATGCCACACTTTATGAAGCAGCTAATAACTGCATTGGTATCATAGTTTTTCACTACATTTGTTTTGTGATAATGCGTTAGCAACAATAACTCACATGGAGTATTGGAAATGTCAACCTTTGGAAAAGCTCTGGGACAAAACCACAGTAAAATGTCATCTTTATCCTGTCACAAAAAAATCAAGCAGAATATTAAGCATTCAGCATATTGCAGGACAGAATATGAGAAATGTGACTGAAGGGTCATGAAAGAGAGTCTATCAGAGGCTTTGCAATAAATGTTGGGTGCAGGAACACACAATCATTGGTTTTAGACTTCACTACATTTCAATTCTCTCATTTAGTCACATAGGATCTTGAAGATTTTGTGCAACTAAAGAATTTCAGGGATGTATTAAGGTGGTATATCTAAACTAGGTGTTGAACATGACCTTAAGTTTTTTGCAGGCCTACTAATTTTTATTGAGGGGAAAGTATATAGTTTTACTGAGGTTCACTTGGAAAGAAGCAGTGCATCAGTCTCAGGTTTACTGGATTAGCCAGGCTCTGATGCTACTTTGCAGGTATGAATCACATCAACATACTGATGCTACTTTGCAGGTATGAATCACATCAACATACTGATGCTACTTTGCAGGTATGAATCACATCAACATACTGATGCTACTTTGCAGGTATGAATCACATCAACATACTGATGCTACTTTGCAGGTATGAATCACATCAACATACTGATGCTACTTTGCAGGTATGAATCACATCAACATACTGTAGATAGCCCCTGATAGGATGGATAACTGCATAATACAGGCTTCCCATTGGAGTGTGAGAAACATTGTTTCTGGGATCTTAAAAAGGTTTGGGCAAAACATACTTGTAGTCCAGACTGTCTGATTTATGGTCTGTATGTGTACCTGCTTGCAGGTCCTACTTGTATACAGAAAGTCTCCAAACAGAGTAACCGCATAGGCATGTACAGATGGTGATTTGTGAGAGAACTCAAGATCACAGACAGTTTTTCCGGGAGAAAATTTGGTGCTTATGTTGCTAAATTAAATGTTACTTTAGCACTAGGAGTGTTCTCATGTGTAGGATTGAAAGAAAGACTTGGCTTTCTCTGTAAGCAAAAGAGTATATGATGTTTTTTCCATTTGAAGATGCTACCTGTACTGGTGAATCAAATGACAGTTGTGTTGTCTGTTCATCATGCTTTGAACTAAAAGGTACTATGCAATCTAAAAGTATTTTGGTGACTCATTTTCCATAGATCAATCACCATTTCAGTATGTAGTTGTAGCCTATTGTGTTGCTTCATTTTGTTAAGAATGCTTTACATGATACTAAATATTTAAAGTAGCAGGTGATAGCCAGTAATTTATTTTCCTTTAGTTTAAAATGTTTGTTAAAAGGGTTTTGGTTTTTGTTCGGTTTTATTTGACACATGGTATAGGAACTTCTGTTTTACTGTGTGGGGAAAATTGTATCAAAAGAGCAAAAAATTACAAGAAGGCAAGCTCTCTCAGGAGTTAATGTTGATGAAGACTCAAGGCTTTTTAATTTTCCCCAGTACTTTGACTGTAATGTATCTAAATTGTTGACAGTTAAATATAATGATCTTCATAAGGCTTAAGACTGATCTTTCTTTTCCAGTAACTCATTTATGCACCTAAAACATGGTGGTACTGCAAAAGGTTACTTTTCAGCCCTTATTAAAAAAATGCATTGTCTTTTTTTTTTTTTTTTTTTTGCAAGTCCAATACAACTACTATTGCTGCTTGGGCAACAGTGTAATAGTGTCTGTATCTAATGCCAGAATTAGCCTGGCATACTTAGGAAATGGTTGTGAGAGCTAAAGTCCTACAATTCCAAAACAAGTGCAGTTGCAGTCTGCATCTGAAAGTGTTAACATAAAGGAAAAATGGATCTGTCTGTCCTGAGTTGATGACTGCCAACTTCCCAGTGTTCACTACTAATAAGAGCACCATATTTGTACCCTCTCACCCCCAATCCCAAAAGGGCCTCGAAAGTACGTTCCTGTCACATTGCTCCTACTGTATCTAATCTGTAGTTTGCATCCATTTCATCACTGGCTCTTCACATACAAGACCATTTAAGGTATGTGCAAGTCAGTTTAATTTTTGTTTCTGAAGAAATATTTTAATCCAAATAGCTGGTGATACATGATAACTTTTAGCTGATGCCGGGAACACGGGAAGGGGGTAAATCTTCTGCCTTTAGAACAAAATGTTGAAATGGTAACTAATAAATGTTCCTATGGTCAGAGAGGGAATGCCTTGTGTATTTGAACAGGCAGAAGTTAATCTTGCCTATGGGCTCTGTATCTTTAACAACACACCTGGCTACAGCACAGTCAGGACACCAACTCTGAGGTTATCAGATTGTCCTGTTAGCTGGCAGAGAATAACATTCAAGACTAGTATACGAAATGACTTTGTAAATCAGAGAGCAGATTTTCTTGCTTAGAATTGTTGCTCCTGCACACAATGGCAATCCCCGGGGTTCCCTAGAGCAGGACCTCCTCCATATGTTCTTGCTGGCTGCAAAAGCCAGTGTTGCAGTGAGGGGGCTGTACTCGTGACTGGAGACCCAGATGGAGGGCTGGGAGGCAGAAGCTACTGTTGCAGTCAATGTCAGTTCAGACAGAGAGAACTTGGATCAATGGTTTTCCTGTTTTAAGACAACTCCAGCTGGTCATTTGTTGTAAACACAAGCTCTAGGAATCTTGGGAGTATAGAAATCAAGTGTTTTGGCAGAAGAGCAGTGATGGGGTGGAACAGAGAGTGGGCAGTGTGCTCATACTAGATGAAGAACCTTGACACGAAGGTTGTGGTATCACAGAGCTATTTTGATAGCATCTTTGATTTACACAGAGTGTGGAACACAGTCTTTAATCTGCCTAGTCAGAGAAGTGCTTCTCTTGAGTACAACAAAGGCTGGAGCTGATTCCTGGACGTGAAACTAGGAAGCTGAGGTCATTCTCTGCACCACAGGTTCTGAGATTAGGCATGTTTCAGCACACCTGAATCAGGGCAACTTCTGAGCAACTTGATGTGTAGAAAAGCCTTATTTTTTTTATGACTTGAAAGCATTACTTAGTGATCTGCATATAACATTCAGGTCAGTCTGTGTGAGTCAATTAAACAAAACAATTAAACCATGCCCCAAACATATCACCACTTGTGTTTTAAAATATTGCTACATAATCTATGATTTTTAAATACCTTGAAAGGTAATGTGGCATAGGGATCCAAAATTACTTAATTTATTTTACAGTTGGACAAGCTGAGCCAGAGAGTATATCTGTTTCAAAAGTCTGATGTGAACTAGAGGCTTACCTCTCATTCTTAAACAATAATTTAGGAACTTAACTCCTGTTGACTTGTAACTGGATGAACTTCAACTATGAAAGAAATTTGAATGAAAGATATTACTTGTTTGTTCACTGTTTTATAGTAGTTCAGCAGTTTATGCTTCCCAAAGTAATCTGAAGTTTCTCAGCTCAGTCATTTGTAGTGGCGATGCCTCTGAATCCTTCAAGAAGGAATCCCTGACTTCTCATTCCCATGCTCTAGTCACTTTGCAGTGTATATTAAGCTATGCATGTCTGATATTATCAGAATCTGGATAATATTCTAAGTGGTCATAAACTTCTTATTTTGTCCCTCATATAGATTTTTTTTTTTTTTTTCATGCTTTGTATAGAGGGGAGAATGTTTCAGGGTACACTAGTGCCTTTGGCAACTTTGGCTGAGGCCCGAGAAGGAATTACTGTACTGAGAAGGGATTTGTTACTACACCATTTAAATGCAGTTTTGGTTTTTTTTTTTTTTTTTTAAACTTGTTCACCACTGCTTTTATTTCCTGCTGATCCTTGAAAGCATTAAGTAAAACTATGATGTTTGAGTGCAGGCTGTGAATTGGATTTGACAGCAGAGGCTTCATTAAGTAAACTGCTTCGTAAGTGCCAGTAATGTGTTGTAACTGGGAAGATGTAAATGAAAGGTGTTTTCCGATTATTTCATCCACCACTGCATGTGAAATATGGGAAGCTTAGTCATTCCGTGTGTCTCAAGTTTCTTTCTGCTGTCCTTTGCATTGTGATTAGGGTATGTGGAAGATTTATCATCTAAAACACTTGAAAATAAATGGTCCTTCTTGCAGAAACAGATACAGAATAGATCTTGGATTACCCTTCTGCTTGGCACCTTTTTCTTGACTGAATGTACAAGGTATGCAGAACCAGCGCTGTGTGATCCAAAAACATTGTGTTGACCTTAGCTGGATGCCAGGTGCCCACCAAACTGCTCTATCACTCCCCCACTCCTCAACTAGAGGAGAAAAAAAATACCATGTAAGGCTTGTGGGTCAAGATAAGGACAGGGAGATCACTGACCAGTTACTGTCACGGACAAAACAGACTCAACTCAGGGAAGCTAACTTAATTTATTGCCAATCAAATCAGAGTAGGATAATTAGAAATAATCTCAAGTCTTAAAACATCTTCCCCCCACCCCTCGCTTAGTCCAGGGTCAACTTCACTTGCAATTTCTCTATCTCCTTCCTCCCTGAGAGGTGCAGGGGGGATGGGGAATGTGGATTGTGGTCAGTTCATCACCCATTGTGTCTGCTGCTCCTTCTTCCTCACACTCTGCCACTGCTCTGGCGTGGGGTCCTTCCCACAGGAGACAGTCCTCCATGAACTTCTCCAACATTGAGTCCTTCCCACAGGCTGCAGTTCATCACAAACTGCTCTAGTGTAGGTGTTTTTCATGGAGTGCAGTTCTTCAGGAACAGACTGCTCCAGCATTGGTCCCTTATGGGATCACAAGTCGTGCCAGCAAACCTGCTCCAGCATGGGCTCCTCTCTCTGCAGGGTCACAGGTCCTGCCAGGAGCCTACTCCAGTGTGGGCTTTCCACAGGGTCACCACCTCCTTCAGGCATCCACCTGCTCCAGTGTGGGGTCCTCCACTGCCGGGGCACAGCCTGCCTTGCCATGGTCTTCACCATGGGCTGCAGGAGAATTTCTGCTCTGGCACCTGCCTCACCTGCTCCTCTCCTCCTTCACTGACCTCGGTGTCTGTAGAGTTGTTTCTCTCACATATTCTCACTTCTCTCTGCTGGCTGCTATTGCACAGCAGGTTTTCACCCTTCTTAAATATGTTATCCCAGAGGTGCTACCACTTTTGCTGATGGCCTTGGCCAGCGGCAGGTCTCTCTTGGAGCTGGCTGGCATTGGCTCCGTCAGATATGGGGAAAGCTTCTAGCAGCTTCCCACAGAAGCCACCCCTATAGCCTCCCTGCTACCAAAACCTTGCCACACAAAACCAATACACATATCCACAGAATGGACTCGAGATGTCAAACTTGGAAACTGGATAGTGACTTTCAGTGGATGAAGTCTGTCCAAGTCCTGAAACATGTTGGTTTGGAAAAGAAATCTAGTCCTACTCTGTAAGGGTAGGCATTAGTCTGAAAATAAGAGTGTTATTTCTTTTGCTGGTTTTGTGTGGGTAAAACTTTGACTTTTGGACTTGAAAGATCAGCAAGCAGAGCCTGTTGTGTGTGCCTGTTGATCTTGATGCTCTGCAGTCTGTGTGGCCTCTCATCTTTGAAATGGAAACTTAGTGAAGCATCTTTCTCGTTTTACTAGAGTGGTGGAATATCTGCTGTAATCGATGGTCTATGACATAAGTTTAAAAAAACTTACTCTCCTGGAAAAGAAAGCTTTTCCCTTTGAGGAGCAACATTTTGTCCAGCAGGCTTCTGGAGAGTTATGAAAGTAAATAGATTTCAAATGTATTTTCTATGGAAGGGTGCTCATGGGAGATTATCTAATATTTTCTGTGTTAATATGCTGGACTGAGGATGCCTTTGGAGTCAGAAGAAGTCCATCCCGTATACTCACCAGTCCTGTTTATTGCACAGTGGTCCCAGGGGTGGTTGCTTGGCCAGAAAGATTGATGTGATATATCCCTTGATGTTAGTGCATGTCCTCCAGTGTCTGTCCTGGGTGTTCTGCCATGATTCAGGTTTGCTTGTTTGTTGGAGGTTTTATAATTTCAGTTAAAAAATTTGTGATTAACATCTTGCCACTTAAACCTTTAAGTGAAAAAAAATTTGTTTATTCCTATCATGAGATGTAAATATTTTGACCCCATGCAGCTGTTGTGCTGGTTGGTTCACTTTAGAAGATTTATGAATCAAATGTGTTAGATACAAGCAGTAGTGACAGTGTTGCTGTGACTGCTTTGGAAATGTGTGTTCTTTTCATACCTTCAAATTGACATCATTATGTTTGTATGTGTAGGGACAACATCCAACTGGCTGAGAAGGAAAAGAATGTAGTGTAGGTAAAGATGACAATTAATTATTATAAATTATTTTAGAAATTTCCTCTTATTTCTGACTGCTAATTCTTTTCATACTGAACTCAAACTTATTTATTCCTGGATGAAAGGAAAAGAATGAAGATAACAGTCAGAAAGAGGTTATCTCTTAGGAGTAAGATTTTTTTTTCACTCTTCTATGAACTACCAGTGGATACATTTAATCTCAAATTGTGTGACAGAAATCTGGAAAAATAAAATAAGATGGGATGGGGGAAATTAAATCATTGCATTCTCCTGCTCAGTATGTGTAGTTAAGTGTGGCTTGACAGTGCCTTACTTTGAATTTATTGTTTGTTCTACTGAGGGTATTGAAGTTGTACATCACTTCAGGATTGTTCTATGGGATGATCTGGCACTAACACTTTTGTTGGGGTGCTGGGAGAATAAATAAATAAATAAAAACATATGTTAACTTAGGAATTAATATTTTTATCATTTAACTTTTTATTGTGTTATGTGCAAGTTAGACACATATGTAAAATCTCCATAAAACTATGTAGTGAGACAACTAAACAGGAAAAAAAAACCAGAAATGCCTGCTTAACATAATAAAACATTATTTGATCAGTAATCAGTTTAAACGTGTCTGACTAACCTTTTCTTTATATTCAATGCTTCAAGGCTATTAGACAAGTTTTCACTCGATGGCAAAGATGGTGGGAAAACACATCACTTAGAGTAAGAAATAGTGCCACAGCATTGAAAAGGCAGTAGCAGCTTAGTGATTAAATTGTGTTTGTTTCCCCAACCCCCACTTCACAGCACACTCTTCTTGTTTGTTTTTTTTTTTTTTTAATGTGTCGCACAATGCGATTGCTCAGCCAGAGGCTAAGAGAGGGAATGTAGGTACACCGCATACCTGCAAGAGAGCAAGAAACTGGAATGTTCTATCTCGAAAACAGCATCTGTATTATCAAGACAAGATCCTACATCTTCTGGCCCTGGTGTCCTTGTTATTTGCATCAAGGCACCAGCATGAATCAGTTCACTGCGGCAGCAGTCCAGCTGATGTGACTTGCATTATTATCAGGTACCTGATTGCAGTCTGTGGATGGATGGAGGGTTGGATGTGACTAGCATACCAATATGTGTGCTGCTGCTGCTGTGTGTGATAGTAATCTGTGATGAGGACAGAAGCCCACTCAGCCCTGCAGAAAAGTTCTTTAAGGACACAATAAAACTCTTTTGTGAAACTCTGATCATCAGTGTGATTTTGTACTCTGACGTACTGCCAGCTTGTCCAGAAGATGCTTGGACAAACATGTTTAGACTGTGTAGAACCAAGAAGGTACAGAGCTTCAGTTCTGGAATTGGAAATGTTTTCTTCTGACAGAGAATTAATTTGAAATTTGAGATAAATCTGTGTGGTTCCAAGACTTAAACTAGTCCAAGTGTTGGATTCCAACATGGTATATCATGCTTTTTCTTTTCAAAACTTTTTTTTTAATTTCCTGTTAATGCAACTGTGTGACATCACAAAATCCTGTTAATGTAGCTGTGTCACTTAATAAAATTTTGGGAGAATGCTTATGACTTTATATGCTGTGAGAAATGGTTCAAACACAGGATCTTGACTTTATGTTTATTGACCCAAATCTCCATGACCTTACTGTCTTGAGTACCAACCTGTTCCGGTTGCAGATTGTACAATGTGATATCAAAAAAATGCCTTTCCAAACTGCACCTGACTACCAAAGCAAGAAACTTTTTTATTTTAAATATCTGGGAGGGATTAGTAGAATAAAAAGCCCAATGTAAGGTCTTTCCCTTGATATTCCCTATGGAAATGAAGACAACTTGATAACAAAAAGAAACTAACAACATCCAGAAGAGATGGAAAAAACATTCTGCTCTGAATATGAAGACCATAGAAGACTTTCAGATATGTACAGCAACAGAGAAATGACTCAGACTGAGAAATACAGAGATCCTCACTGTAGTAAAGTTCTGCCCTATTGGCCCTGGGGAGCCAGCCAGGGAAGCATATTTGACTTCTATATCAGTCCCTCAATTACCTATTTAAATAAGAAATACCTCATTGAGAAGAGGGAGGACAATCTAAAAACTTGTCTTTACGAACCACTTGAAAACTTTCTTTTGCATTGTAAAAAAATCTGGTATTTTTTGTATGACCATATTTAAGAAATAATATTATATATTCAGTATGTGAAACAGTCATTTGGTAGAAGGAAATAAACTTTTTTGCTTTTTATTTTGCTGTCTTAAACTTCTGCAAGTTATTGAAATGCATCTTTTGTAATGATATGATCTAAGGTATTTTCTTTGCTCTTTGAGTGCAACAGAAGATTGTCTGGTGGCAAGTTTTCATCCTCTTTGTAACCTGTGATTATTTTTTTTTTTTATAATTATGTTTTTAAGTGCTGTCTGGGCCAGTGTGCCCAAGAGCAGTGTTTCACCTGCTAGCCTGAGATGATAAGGAGATTCAGAATTGCTCATAAGGAGAATATGCAACATATGGCATGGATCATTTGTTTTGAAAGCTGGCAGGCAGTTGTCTAATGGACAGTAAGTGTTGCAGATAACATGCAGTAATGAACAAGATTCAACCATAGCCTATATATTATATTAAGGTGAAAAAATTGGACTGGAACTGGGAAGTTATTATATAGCAGTCATGCTACTAGTGTTTCTTGTTGGGACAATAACAAATTTCTGTTGTAGCAAGATTTTATTTTTCAATATTGACTCTGGTTTGCTCTCAAGTATTTTCAACTCTGCCATTTTCATGAAGGCTTTGTAGTTGCCACTTGATGAACATGACAGTGGTTGGCCTGCATTACATCAGGAAAAGGAGTAAGCAGTGATGTGAAGTTGTTCCTGGCTTTTTTGTGAAGTCAAAGCAGTCTGTCATGATACCTAAATGACTGTGGCTTGGTCTGCAATATAGAGTTTGCAGATCCCTTTGAAGGTGTGTTTGTACCTTTTTTCTCTGATACAACTGGACTTTTTACTTTGAGAGCTGAAGCAGAAGTGAGCATATCCAAAGGCTTTAGAGAAGAGGCTTTTCTCTAAGAATAGTAGGATGTTTTTTGCAGAATTGCATAGGCTGTAGTTTTGAGCCTGAAAAAAAAACCCACTTAATTTTGGACACATTAATTTTCAGATCTTTCAGTGCAATTTCTTGAAGATCATGATGGCTGTGTTTTTGAACTCTACCAATTATTATTTGTACTGTATTTTGAATAGTTTAGAGAAAATCTACAGTTATGTTCTTCTGAACAGAAGCAAAACTGTTGCACCTTTTCCACTGATAAAAGTATACTGTATTGTAGTGAGCTCCCGGCATCATCCATTCTGTGAACTAGCCTTTGTTAGCTGCTTTCTGATCCTTTGCTGAATTATTTATATCTTTTTTTTTTTTTTTCAGCATCCCCCTTAGATGAGGCATTGGAAACTCCAGGACTTCTGCTATCGCATTCACAGTAATAAAGTGCAGGATAAAACAAAGTGAAGCTTTCATAGTAAAATGCTAATTTACATTCCAAAAGGGAAAAGAGGAATGCATATCCATTAGGGATATGAAGGTGAAAATCACGTTCAGATGGAAGAAGTATTTAATTTCTGTGCATTGGACAGGACCTTATTGTATCTGTGAAAAACATCTAGTTTCTGAAGATGAGGAAGGTGTTTCAGCAGAATGTCTTATTCAAAAGTAGGCTTGGGCATTCATGCACTCAAAACATAGTCTTCACTTTCTCAGTTTTTACCAGATAAGTTATTTGTGACAACTCTCAATGTTTCGCTCTGGGTTGATGAGGCCGTGTTAAAAAATAATAACAACATCTCTGTCTTCAGGTTGCATAAAAGTACAACCAGGCCCAGTGAAGTTTACAAGAGATGGTCCCAAGCTTAGGCATGGACTTAACCTTGGATCTAAATTAAACTGGTAATCAGGGGCTAAGAAAGGCAAAATAGGTCATTGTAATTCAACAGCTAAGAACACTAAATTACTTTAAGATATCTGAGAGTGTCTATGCTTTTATTCACCTATGACAGTAAAAAAACAGTCTCACGAAGTTGAAAATTAATTGCTAGTCAAGTTAAATGGCAATACAAATATATTAGTACTTGTTTCTCTAGAAACAGAATACTGAAAAACCTGAGATGTGTTAGAGGGGAAGTAGAAGAAATAACTTGTGGTATGGAAAACTCTAACAGTGAGAAATGACAGAACTTCTAAACAGCTTAGTAGAAGGAAGGTTTAGTAGCAACTTTCTGACATTCTGTAACTGTCTATACAGCAAGAAAAGGTGGGATGCTGAACTTGCAGAAAAACAATAACTAGTTTGTAGCAAGGCACTGGAAGCCTATGAAGTTCAAACCATAAACTAGATACAAATTTGTAACCATAAGGTATAAATAATTAGTGCAGACTTTCACAGGCACAGTAAACTTTATATTACTTGGAGTAAGTATATAAATCAAAATAGTATACCTTGGTAAAAGAGACAATCCCTTTTGACGTACCTTAGTCAGGAATTACTTCAGGAAATCACAGTAAGTGGAGGTTAGTGTAAGAGACTGTAGTTGTCTCTTATGACCATTAATATTTCAGCCATTTATGAATAAACTGGTTTTTGATGCTCACAACTAATTCATGTAAAATGATATTCTCATATCAAGTGATATTTCTGATAGACCACAAAATGTATTCACTACAAAGTATAAAGCCATATTACTTTTTTGTGATTTCAGGAAGGAGAAGAGATTGTTTCTGGGGCACCTTAGTATTGTTGGCCCATGCTGTAGCTGTTATCAGTAGACATTCATATCGACAGGTGATAAGAAATCAGGAGCAATGGATAGTTCTGACTTGCTAGTGTATGTGGACTTAACACACTCTGTACTTACATTCCATATAAAGGGAATTCTTAACTACAGTTACAATACATTTGGACTACCCAAATATCCTGGTAAGAGTAAAGGTCTGATCTTTCAGGATTCGATACTGTGCTGGATGGACATTTTTGAGCATGGTACTCCTAATGTTGCAGTGTGGTACTGTTATTTGCACAATTTTTAGCTGCATATATTTGTACATTACCTTCTTATGTTTTAAAAAAATGATAGTTGCTGAAATTAATATCATTAGATAAGTTCTGATTTATCTAGCTAGCATGGTAACAATACCTTCTTATACGTCACTGCTCTGGTTGACAAGGAAAGAGCAAGAATTCACAAAGTAACTGAAACACTTTCATTGCAAAGTCATTTTCAAGGACATATGTTCTGGCTGCTAGGAACAGGAGGAAGGAAAAATAAGAAACGCAATATACAAAAAGATCTTTATATTCCTATATTGGCTGACATGAGATTTGCAAAACAAAATCAAATCTTGTCTAATAGAAATGAAGTGCATGTACAAAGAATACAACCAAGGATGAAATGGAAAGCAAATGAAGTCAATCATGTAGTTTGGTTTGTGCCTGCTAAAAATTAATCCCTTTACTTCAGAATTAGGAACAGGAATAATCATGTTGTATGCTTAAAGAATTAAGACTAAAATTGTGGTCTGTTTGTGTTGGGAAAGCAAAGGGTAGAAAAGCCTCTTCAGTACTCTTCCTAAGATCTGTGTGTTAGTTGGGATGCCCTTTGTTGCAGGGCAACCAAAGTGAAGTGAGAAATGGAAGACCAGTGGAGCTGGCTCCTTATAGGGGTTCTGTCAGATTTCTGTCTGCCATCACACTTTAAACAGCTGCAGCTTTACTAAGCTGTAGACATTTCTTCATTGCATTCATGGTGTTCTGTTCCTAACACAGCAGTGAACAAGAATTGTTCAGAGGTTTGGCACTTTGCAGTTTCTTTGGCTGAGAGTTGGAGATAAGAATATGTGTGCTTTGTTTGAAAAAACAGATTTAAATTTCTGCAAAAAAGGCTGTTGAACTATCTGGTTCCTATCACTTGCTTTTAGATAGTGTATAGTAGACAGACTGCTCCTGAGTGTAGTCTTATATTTTCCCTTGAATTGTACAGGCCTTATTTCCGCACTAGTCAGTTAACTTTGGGGAAAGCATTCTGTCTTTCTATGTATGTGTAGCATTCATGCTTGCTTTGGGCTTTTAGATGTTACTGGCCTCAACAGCAAATTTATGTGACAGTATACACATTCTGGTTTATTAAGAAATCAGCTTGTTAAATTTGGCGGTACCATATTTTAAAATATTTTCACTTCTCTGTGACAGAAAAAAATTATTGGGTCAATTGAAATACTTATCTGTGGTTTATATTCCCCCCCCCCCCCCCCCCCCCAAGTGCTTATTCTTTTACTAATACAAGATAAAGTTTTTGGAATAATCATTCAGTCAAACAGTATCTACACAATCTGTTTTGGTATTTTCAGGTATTCTGAGTCCCAGTTTTCTTGTGTAACAATTTTAGCAGTACAGACAAAGCTCAGAGTGTTCTTATTTTGGCACAACTGTATCCTCTTTAAATTTCTTAGTTCTAAACAGTAATAACATGGCTATTTGTGTAGCATAACTAGAAAGAGCCAGTACAGAACAATCTCTTCAGAATGCTATTTCCTTTTTTGCGTATTGTTGTTTTCGATGCTTTGGCTGCAGCTGCTAGCCTTTCCTTGAATCATGCATTTTAATTCCTCTTTGTGTCACACAATAAATGCAGCCAGCCCTAGGTTCTTTAGCCAAGTTGCAAGGATGAGGGAGTTTTTTCAACGATTTTGCTCATATGCTTAACAGAAACTAAGTATGTCTTTGCCTTTTCTCTCTCTCCTGTTTTTCATTTTGCACCTGTGTTTCAGTGGTGTTGGATTTCTCTGGTGTATGTGGTGGCTTTGGGGTTTTTTGTGTTCGAAAACCTATTCTACTGGGCAATGTCTGCAGCCCTAAGCAGGGACTAAAGCTGGGTAGTCTCCTATACTTGCTATATTTCTGACTAATTTTTACAGATGGCTTTGTTCAGAAAACAGCAGCAGGTTGCTGTGTTTCAAAATATTGGAGTCTGATCGCCGAGCTCAAATTCATAGAATTCAATAGAAATATTTAAGCTTTCTGCAGCTGGCTTTGGATTGGGAGATAAAATTTTGCAGATAAGCATTTAGTAGGAATCCCAAAGGGATTGGCCAGTAATGAATTTGGGATCAACAAGAACAATCAATGAATTACAAATATTACCTTCAGTGATTCCAGTGTATTAAGCTAGGATAGTTCATGATATGAAATACTACTCAAAATAAAAATTACTTTATGCATCCACTTCCCTTACGGTGCTCTAGGCCTGAACTGCTACTCACAGTATTGTTACGTGACCTCTTAAGGCCTCCTGGCGCTTGTGAACCAGGCTCTTAAACCCTGTGCCTTGTGTGGTAACTGAGGTTTCTTGAGGTGCAAGTAGACGCTCAATGAACAACACTTTCTGTGTCACGTTACAACAGGATATCTAGATCTAATTACATCTTGTAGCTGGCAAATTAATAAGAAATTATTGTAGTATTTTCCTTTGAAAAGCCTTAGATCATTGGAGCTAGTTTTGGACAGTGAGCTAATATGCCAGTTGGACTCAAGGGGTATGAGAAGATGTGTCTAGATAATGCTTACAGCTTCTGGATGGTGCAAAATAAAGTGCATACACAATGGAAAAAACCCTGAAGCTTTCTAATTTTGCTACAGATTAAAAACCTCATGTCATCAATTGAGTCCATCCAATTCTACTCTGCTATACTGAGTTCCTTTTTTACTAACTAACTGCAGATTGTTAGCTCAGAGTGGAGCATTTCATGGCACGTAGATCTGAGCTAAAGTAGAGTTGTGTATGCATAAAAACGAATAGCCAACACAGTGGAAGAAGATCTTGGAAAGCATTAAGGAAGTCATATGGGGTAATAAGTCAGGAATAGCTTAATGCCGTATTAAGAAGTATTGCCTAAACCATGTGATACATTCAAAGAAACTGAAACCCAATCTTTTCAGCAAACATATTATTCAGGTTTTCTTTCTAACGTTCTAATAGAGATCATTTTTAGTGTTCTTATTTTGAAGAGAAAAGGTTATCTTCTATGTCTTAGTGATGGATAGAAATTTTGTCTGAGACTTGGGCACCTTACAGTAGTTGGTAGACATACTTTGAAACAGAAGTAAATAACCTCAATAGAATATAGATGATGAGAGCAAGTGTCACTTTGGTTGAGTGTCAGTCCAGTGCTGTCACCACAAGACCACAAAAATTCATCTTGCGTGGTGTAAATAAAACAGTGGAGCAATAAGCTGGGCTTTTATTGACACATGCACATCAGGCTGAACTGGGAAAAAAAAGTACTTCAGAGTTGTTTTATTGTTTATCTTGGGGAACAAAAAGTTCACTGTAGAATAGAGTGAACTTCAGATAAGAGCCCTGACAGTGATATAGTATGATATAGTGTGTTATGACTTTATTTTTATAGCATCTTCTGTGGAAATGATATCTCAAAGGCTTTATGTGGTTAGATAATACAGATATCAAGTTAAATGGTAGCAAAGAAAGAGAAATTAAGACATCTAAGGAAAGATGAGACATTCAGTTTCCACATGACATCAGGAAGATAGATGGTAAATCAGTATGACTAAGCTTTTTAAAAAGCTTTTCTTAGATGACAGGTAGTGTGGGGAAGTACTTAGTTAAAGAAGGTGGGCAAGAAGCACATGTGTAAAATCACTGGTGAATTGAAGTTTCCTCTTGCTTTCTAGCATCTGATTTTGTGACAGTTCTTTACTAAATACTTCCACTTAGACCTAGATTTCATTAGGTTTTATTTGTACTGATTATAGTTAAATTATTCCTGATTTGTGCTGATTTAAGTGAAGTAAAAGTAAACTGTTAGAAGCTTTTATTCATGGGCATCACTGTTCCTGGTGAATTTTACCTTTTGCTTCCCTTTCTCAGCTTTTTGCTGGATTTCCTTGCAAGACTGTCCTGGGCAAAACAGTCTTCACTTGGAGTTTTTACTTAGTTTGTTGTTGGTTAATGTAAACTGCAGTTTACACCTGATACAGACTATATGATACTTCCTTACCTGTAGATTTTTTCCAGAAGCTTGTGTTCAGCATGAAATCACACTGAATGTGGAAGAGCATCTTCAAAACTAAAGCTGGATTAAGTTGTGGGATCTGACTTGCAGAAAAGTGAAAACAGGTTAGAGAGAGGAATTTATTTACACTTCTGTTTCTTGTCCATTTAAATTGATCCCAATCAAACTGAGTACTCAAAATATCAAGGCTATTGTGAGCACGGTAATAGCCTTTCAAGTTGTGTGAATGTGCAAAGTAAATGCAATGTGTGTGTAATAAGAATTTGCACAGTATTGCCTTAAATGGTGTGGTCATGTGTGACTGCAACTGTCCAGAGGTCTGTTGCTAATTTTGCTACAAAGGTGAGATTACGTGGGGGCCCTCAGTGTCATATGCCTGTACAAGTCCACTTCCTTTTTTGCACTAGGTAGGAGCTTTCCAAAGTGCCTTTTCATAAACTCCCACCTGGAAGACAGCTGTAGGTTTCAAACAGCTTCTGAGCAAGATTATGGTGGTTTAGGCATTCATCCAGATGAAGAGACTCTAACTGACTGGTCAGGATAGCATCTATCTGAGTACCAGGCCTGAATTACTGGCAAATTGCTGGTTAACTGCAGGGAGTCCTGGCTGCAATGACTCTGTGAGGCTCTGTAGTAATAGTATGAGCAAATATCATGGATTCTTAACATTCAGAAATTAATACATCTCTCTTGTGTGCTCTTCACACTTGCAAACTATATGCATGTGTATTTTATATAAAGATATATATACACACCTGACTTTTATTTTTACATATTAATTAAGAAAGAACACATTTTATTTTAGGTGTAAAATTCATAGAATAAGTCTACTATATTGCAGTTCCTTGTGGGGGGAAAAAACCCCAAAACCTAACCTTGGAAAACATTTTAAATGCCATAACATGTTCTAGATCTGGTCATTATCTGCTGCCTTACTCATTGAAATTGCTGTGTCTCTTTGACAGATAGACCCTCAAAGATTTTCAGTAAAGGCTACTTTTGTTTATCATGTTTCTGAGTTCTTTTGATGACCAGGAATATAGATTTATTATATATTTCTTGGGCATACATGCAGTGTAGACATGCAGTGTCTTGTAGACAAGAACTCTGACTGGAAGACTATTTATGGCCATATTTGCTGGTCACAAGTGATAAACATCAGCTTTAACAAGGACTAATTTACTTGAAAATTATTTGTATGACAAGGCTACATCAGAGGAACGGAACAAGTGATATACACTACCAAAAGCTGTGAGAAAGTGGTAAGGGACATAAATGAATACATGTCCTTTGGATGGATAAAATTGAGAAACATTTACTTTGGAAATAAAAATTTAACTCAGATTGCTGACTCTTCTCCTATGTTCTTAGCAATAATCATTATTTTCTCATGAAATCAGGCACACAGGTTTTGGGTCTTTTGAATGTCATGGGTTTTTTTGTTTATAGATAAGTATTGTTCTCTTCAAAATATGCTCCCATTTCATTAAAATATTTTAAGAAAATTTTCAGCAGTTTAACAAATGTATAAGTCACCTTCATCTTATTGATTTCCAGTACAATTTTCTACCTTTGAAGAACACCATATCTATGTTTACTTTTGAGTTAGATTTGTTTTCATTGTTTTCTGAGGAGGAGTACATCAACACCTTCTGTCACTACCAGCTGGAGAATCACAGCTACCTTATAAAATGCCTTCATATTTGAAAATAACTTTTGAAAAGATGCGCCATGGAAGAATTAGAATATGCAAGGAATCTTGCTATGTTAAGGAAACTATTTCAGTGGGTTTTATTAATAGTTCTGTTGTTTGGTTTTCACCCTTCTGTCTGTATAGGAATGGGATTGAATTTCTAGCTTTTCTTACTAAGCTCCCAGCTCCTGCAACTGCAGTTATTAATCAGATGTCATGGCACACCATAAAAAAGTGTTTTTAAAAAACATGTTTGCTTTTCAGGCTAATAGTACTGGGAGGTAAAGTTGAGAGTTGTGCATAATGCATATATTTTAATGTGCCCGTGATAATGTTGCAGTCTTTAGTTTGAATTCTATTAATTCTCAAAATAAATGTCCAAGACAATTTGCCAACAAAGCTGATTCTCCCCTCCCCCATTAAGTTGACTTAATTTGTGTGGCATAGCCTAATAGATTTGCCATGGCCTTATTTAAAGTTTTCTTTTATGCCTTTTGATCATTTGCTAATAAGTATTACAGAGTAACAGATAAGGACTCAAGGATTTGCTACACATGAAAGAGTAACTTGGACAAAAAAACAGGGGGAAAAAAATCCACAGAAATTGCTCAAGTGTTGTCTACACTGGGGTTTTAGTCTGCCGGTGAATTTGTGCTAGTATGATGTTTCTAAGTGCATACAGGTAAAGCTGCTGCCTCTCATGCTCTTGCATCAGTGGAGTTTCCCCCCTGCTTGAAGTTTGTGCTATGCCCCGCTGCCTGTCTATTCGAAGTACTGAGGCAACTTAAACCAGGTCAAGTCTTCAGTGTAGACAAGTCCTTAACATGATACTAACGTTTTTCCCTGACATTGAATTTATGACTCCTATCAGGAGTCACAGGAAGATGAGAAATGAAGCAGAGAAATGAAATTCTTAGTTCACCCACAGAATAGTTTCTGCAAACAGTGTAGGCAGCCAGGCCCTGACATTGTGCCTCTGTTGTCCTGCAACCAAAGCCAGTTCCCAACACCTGTGCCTTAGATTTGTGGAATAAAAATGAGATTGATCATACTTTCTCACCCATTTATGTGTTGTTCTTTGTTGTTGTTGATGAGCTTTCTTAACTTTAGACTGCAACAGAGATGAGTAAACAAGTTTTGTTTATGATGTACTAGTTCTTTAGAAATCTGCTTGCATGAGCAGCAGTCTTTCTGTTAATGCAAGACTTTGGAATAGATGCTTAATTGAAAAAAATTTCTTAGGAAAGGCTTTTCTACTCTGTACCTTACTGTCCCAGCTGCTCACTTCTTCAGTATCTGGGTTATGAGAATGATGGGACTGTGCACACTTGAACACAGTGAGGGATTCTCATATGATTTAGTGGTAGGAAGAGTGAAGCACACTCAAAGCAAGGGTGTTGTATGAAAGAAAATTATAGTCTCAGTGCTATTTTAAGGCGTAGAACTATGGTGTTGTGCTATTTCAGAGTTGTAAATCACTGTTAGAAAGCCATGGACACACATTATTTGATATGTAGCTGTTTCTTGCTCATTGAAGGCTCATTTAGGACAGAGGTGTCAAAAGATTGAGTGTGTTACTAATATAGAAATACAGTTCCTAAAGCAAGATTACTGTGTTACTGCTGATTCCCAATGTTCTAATTTCTTTATTAGCTATATCTTTTGTATTATTTATAATATTTGTGCATTTTCCTATATCTTCTCAATCCAATTCCTACTGAACAATCATGAAATTTACTAACATGTCAGTCTTGACATTAAAACTTACTTAACAGGTTGTATGTATTAAAAAATGAATATCCCATTCACTCAAATTCAGATAACAATACTGTTGCTGCTTCAAAATTAATCCTAGGAGCCCAGCTGGCAAAGGATACCTAGGAGAGATTAAGTCAGGGTTAAGTCTGGCTGATCTAACCTCATCTGTAGTCATTGACTGACATGCTAGTTCCCCAGCCTTTGGGAGATACTGACAAGAGGGTGAACATAGCACGTGTTTTGTGTGGGTGATTAAATCAAGCCTTTCAATGATAGTCTTAGCAAACTAATAATGGGAGATAAAACGGTCATTTTCCTTTTTCCTCTCATCTTATTTTACAATAAGACTCTAGATTTGAAAAGCAGAGTGTAGCGTAAAAATTAAATTATTATTAAACTGTTTTTTCTCCTGCAATTTATTTCCAAGACTAAAAGCTTAGGATAGAGGTAAGAATAATCTTTAATGACAAATGGATAGAAATTACATCAAGGTCTTCTCATCATTAAGAAATATCTATTCAGGTTTTAACTATAAATCTTCAGCACTCCTAGGCTCTTTTTAGGAATTCAGCTGTTAATGTTACTAAGCATTAGTGTTTTAGCAGTTCAGAAATGTACAACCAGGTCTTAGAAATGAAGGTATCAAATGATTCTCAACAAGGGAAGAAAAAAAAAAAACAACCCACAACTCAGTGACTGAGAAACCACTAATGAACCATAACAATACCAGATTGCTCCATATGTCTACTGAGTATTTTCTGATTTGAATAACACAGGAGATGGAGGTTTTGAGTGTTTTACCAAAATATGAGTAGGCAGTTGAATTGTCTGATTGAATATACTTAGAATATGTTGTTCCTTTTGTACCCCTCTATATATTAGTAACATTCATACCTTGCAGTCTGGATCACATTGAAAATTTTAAGGTAATCTGTCAGTGTTGCACTAGCTCTGCTACAGCTCTGCTTGTCAACAAGAGAAGTGAACATAGAAGTGTTGGCACTTCTTTTAACTATCATGTTTCTTAGACCTATCTCCAAGTTTTAGTGTGGTGCTGGAATTAACTAATATACATTGCTTTATGAACTCTGCAGTTGTAGCAATAAAGCTAGTACAGCCTCAGGAAGTTTTTCTACAAAATGTCAGAGATTGAGCATGTGTGGTTTCATGTGGGCTATGGTAAGAGATGTTTTTTGTAAGTTCTGCCCACAGGGGAAATTGCTATTGTTAATGCAGTTTATAATAATCTAATTAATATAGAAGAAATGTAGATGCTTCTTAGAGCAAAGCATCTAAAGAAGATGAAAACATCTTTGTCATTCATGCACTTTCAAACAGTTTATTTGAGGATTTTCAAAAGCTTGAGCAAACTGAAGAATTTTCAATGTTTCATTAGTCCTTTGCTCTAGATGCCTAGATGTAATATGCTTAGTTTCAGAAAATATATTTGTTAGCCAGGTGTTTATCATTAGTGTGATGGAAGTTTACCCCAAATTATTGAGAGTTTGTATACAGAATGTTAAATAAGCTAATCCTAGCACAGTATATAAATATAAGTCATGTTAATGTGCAACAGACTAATAAAACCATGTTGAGGTTGTGTTTGAAATGACTAACAGGTCTAATTCAGCAACTGTCTCTTTGAGGTGATGACACTGGTGCTCTGGAGAACAGTCAAAATAATGAGTATGTAGATAGTATCCTTGTGCAGGGATTATTCTGTACAAAAACTCTGTTCTTGGGGCTAATTGCAGTGTGGTGATAAATGATTTTAGATGTCAAAGTAGGATCTAGACCATGAAGTAACTAAAAAATCTCATTCTGGAGCTCTTTAAAGAGGGTGTCTGAAATGCTGAGCTGTTTGAATTAGCAGAGTACGACAATTGAAAAACAGCTTGAGTTTGGCATATTGTAGCTAAGTGGTGAAATGTGAGAGTGCTAAGTGACAGTGAGAGTGGTTCATATATATTCCTAAATTTGTTTAGCACTTTTATTCCTATTCCTAAATGTTGAATAAGTATTGCTATCAAAACTTGTTTCTATAAATTCAAGCCAAAAAAAAAGGGACACTCAAGGCAAAAGTCAAAGGGCACTAGTGATAGGGAAAGCTGGAAAGGTAATCAAAGTTAAAATACTTATTGTACATGTTACTGTGCATAATTTGGAAGGGTCTGTTCTTCTGTTTCCCTTAAAACGGAAATATATAATTAGCACAATAATTATTTTTAAGACTTACTAATTATTTGTAATATATAGACTTAACTTCATTGACTTAGTGTTTAAAGGGTAAGCTAAGGATACTACAAAAGGTGTATTGTCCGGCTTGATGAACCATCATGAAGTGTTCCAGAAATAGTTTTTTTGTGAAGTTGACTTTGTTGGCAACAAATCTTGGAATCAAATGCATGAATTAGACAGAAAAGCAGCTGTTACAATACTGTGGTCCTCAGTGTTGGGAAGGATAGAAACTTTGCTTCCAAGTCTTGCATTAGGGTCACATTCTTTCTCTTTTTAAAGTTCTTAACTTTCTCCCAGATCTCATGCAAGCAAATGAATTAAAATTCTAAAGGCTGAAAAAGTATGAAATTCCCCCAGTTATGCAGAGAGGACAAGAAACGAAAGGGTTGAGAGGAACAGAATGCCTAGGAAGATATGCTAGAAGAGAAGAATGGCAAGTTTTGGTCACAGGGAAGATGAGAAATACGAAAAAATAACCAAATCTTAAGTGATCCCAAAGGGAAAGATTGGCTTCCACTACAGAGGTACTGACTAGAACAGGTCTGCGTATAATAAGCAGATAGGGCATTGTCAGAGTAGCTTGCCTATACATTATTTCAATCATATTATTCACTGCTCCCCCTAATAAATTAAATTAATAATGGTTGGCTGACATAAGTCTTGCAGCCATAAAACTCAAGATCCCCCCTTAATAGGCAGATGAGGGACTTGCAAGCAGCATGCGGCTCATCTCCATTTTTGACCTTGTGCCTAAACAGAGACCTGCTAAAAGGAGGAGGGGAGTAGGCACTTTGGGACACTAATTCAACTTAATGCTGAGTATGATTGAAGCTGTCTCTGTAGGCAGTAAAGTATACACTCCATAAGGTCTAGGAATAATGACATGTTGTAAATTCATTTAATTTTAATTTTAAAAGCTTTCTCAAAGGTAGAATTACTAGAAGCACTTCAGCTTTAGTATGGATCTTGGGTCTGGATTTTTTTTTTAAACCTACAGCCTCACCAGGCAGCAGTTCCTTAATTACAGCTTTGGCTTTAAACATCTAATAACCTGGATACAGATTGTGTGGGATCACTCAGAGCAGAAAGCATGTGAATCACTTTAGTGGTTTGTCATTTTTCCTTTGTAATAAGGTTGGTTTAAAAAAAAAAAGCAAACTAATTTTTTTAAAAAAATGTCCTGTCCTGTATACTTGCATCTCTATAGTGTGTAGTCTAAATTCTGCCCATACAGTGGGTATGCAAGGCAGTAGCAGAAAAATGATATGTGATCCATTGTCATAGCTAGCATGTGCTTGCAGCCCATGTAATTACCTATTTCTAGCCAGGCTGAAAAACCTGTAACCTCAGAGTGAACTCTAGCCCCAGACCTCTACGCTAAGAGTAGAGAAATAGCATGCTTCAGCAGTCACTTAGAATCAACACATCAGAACATACTCCGATAGGCTGCTTTCGTCCTGAAGCACGGACTTCGGTTCTTAGTCTATATTGAAAATGCAGTTTTCTACAGATTAGCTGTCTTGAAGGGTTCCTCTAAGCTTCACAGGGCATTATTATGTTATTTTTTTGAAAACATAGAAGTATAATTTGCTATTAAGGCACTTATGATCTCTGCTGTCTGGAAATAGCCATTCTTAGAACCTACTAGCACCTTAGATATTGCTTATAATGCTTCATCTCCACTAACAGAACTCTCACTCATCCCATTGCTGTTTTGCTCCTGTCTTATGCAAGTCACTCTCCACTGTAGAGATACATTAAAATCTTTGTTAGTAACTTTGCTTTGGTTTTGGGGAAGATGCTTGTGCATCTTTGTCTACAAGACTCAAGTGGTCATTAACTTTGACTAGTGACAAAATCTGTTTTCCCCTATAGGTGATTAAACCTTTCTATTTTTTGCAGTGTTCCTAAACTAGTCCGCTCAGGAGCGAAGAGGTTAAGATATAGCAGTACTCAATTCTACTTTGGATTTTCTGATATGATCAGATGTGCAAAAAGGCATGTTGTT
Organism: Strix uralensis; assembly: GCF_047716275.1. NCBI lineage: Eukaryota > Metazoa > Chordata > Aves > Strigiformes > Strigidae > Strix > Strix uralensis. Next base: position 16,163,250 of record NC_133978.1, on the reverse strand, counting down.
GCATGACACAGTGTCCTCGCAAAAATATAGAAAAAGTTGTGTAGCCTGGGCCAAAAGGGGCAGAGTTTCCCCCCTCCTACCAGCGGCATGTTTCTTGTTTCCTTCCCTGTGCCAGCAATAATGCTGGTGATGCTATGAATCGGCTTTTGTTAGTTCTCTGCAATTCAGTAAGGTGATTGGCCAAGAGAGATGATGAGACCCTCCAGTTTAAGGGCATCTGGATCTTGGACGGCTCCTCCTGGGGTCTGTCTGCGCTTTGACTTCATCTTCAGTGAGCCACCTTTGCTTATGAGATCAGGGAGATGCCATTATCTGCTGAACTTCCTTGATTTTTCTCTTCATGATAATGTTGTGAAGCAACATTGTGTTAATTTGTTGCAAGCAATAATAGAATGTCATGGGAAAGTATTTATTATTTACCTGATTTACTTCTGATTAAGCTTTTAATTAGCACTTACAGAAGCTATTTTTGTTCTAAGAATATCCAAAGAAAAACATTGCATGAATTTTCTTGCAGCTTTACACAAGCAGACTGCACTAAATCTGATGTACAGCTGTGATTACAGTTCATTGTGAACTCTGTTTAAAAGAGTGAGCCATATAGTCCAAAGTTTTATGACTGGCAAATACTGAAAGTAAAAATCATAGCAGAAAATTTATGGGCAAGTGGTAGGTAACTGTACCTACTGTGGTGAGAAGCTGTGAGGATTAGATAACTCAGAGAATTAGTACTTATGTGCTTAACCTGTTCCCTGAACAGGGATTAATTTATTCATAGACTTTTGCTTTCTAAACATCCAAAGGGACTGGTATGTCACAATGAATGTAGTTTTAATGGTGGCATATTAACATTTCTGTTAAGGAAGGACCAGGAGGCAGCTGTCTTCTAAATGTAGGAGACTCTGTAGTAAGGAAATCTATCTGAATGTAATTCAATAGTTCTTTTACTTGTAGCACCAACCCCTGATATAAATGCAATGCAGGGAGGTAAGAGGGTGTTTTCTTCTCTTACAAAACATATTCATTAAAATACTGCTTTACACGAGGGTCTTGTTGTTATACTGATAGGTCTTTCCTTAATATATTCCAAATGTAAGGTAATTTTGCATGCATTAACGGTTCTAGAATTTAAAAACTGGGATAGAATAAGTTCTGTTAGTCTAAACAAAACCACTACATTTCCAATAGCTTAGGAAGGTATTCAGTCCAATCTTGCATTTAAATAGGAGCTATGCTCCTTCTCTGATTCATTAGTCTGCCCCCTGCCAGGAAATAACAGTGTATTGGCTGCTTCCTGGGGAAGGCAGTTTTCACCTATGGAGATATAGAAGCAGTAATAGATAGCTGGGGAGGGGGGTGTTGGTGTATGTGTCATTCTGTGTCTGCCAAGAAGTAGTTCTGTTTTTCATTAAAGGGTATTTGGAGATCTGCAAGTGTCTCTCTTCTCTCTTTCACAAAAAGAGAAAATAAAAATCTTGTTCTCTTCTGTAAGACAAGGTTAAGCTAATGATGAGCAATCTAACACACCTTCTTTGTCCTAAACACCATAATTAATTGTGTGAGTATTATTGGAAAGATCTTTGAATGTGGTTTGTTTCTTAAGGAGAAAGTCCTTATTTATCTGTTAAAAATTGGTATTGGTCCCTGTTATTGAGGCCTAACAAGAGTCAATATCAAGCAAGTCTTTTTTGCTGCCCCAATCCTTTTTGGTTTTTTGGTCCTGTCTCAATAACCATAAAGAGTAAGTACACCTACACCATTCCACACAGCATGTCTTTCACAGAAGTGACTCAGCAGGGATGTTCAATTCTTTCTGACCTCTGACAATCCCTTAAACTTGTGTAAAAGCAGAAAAATCTCCTAATATGAACATTCTTGTAGTGGGTTTTTATAGCTGCTACTCTACATGTTTCAAAATGGTAAGTTCAGGTCTTAATTCTAAGGAGAGGATCAAGTGACAAGAGAAGTGAACTGTACTTAACTCACAGCTACCTTCTGGAATAGTTTTTCCACAGCTTGACATTTCCCTTATTGTAAAGTGTATCACTCCCCATCCATTATGCTCTTTTAATTTTAGAAGCCTGCCGGGATTGACGTTTTGTAAATCCATCTACATGTGTAATCCTTTCCTATTACTCGGATAAATACTTTGACTCTCCTGCTCCAAATGAGAGAACTAGAGAAAAATGGATCAGTTCTTTCATAGGGAAGGAAAAATTCTGTCTACAGCCAGAATCAGTAATCTCTTTCTAATATTTTGAAACTATGCGACTGAGTAATGAGCATTTTTTTAGCAGAACTGAGAGAGAATCATGAAATTATTTCTTGCAAAAAACCCAACCTATAAAAGTTACAGCCAGAGTGTTTTACTCCAGTTTAAAGGTATTTTAGATGAGGCCTGTAGTGCAGTTTTAACATGCAGACATTCTGGTCTAGTCATCCCATTGTTGCTACAGGATGTTAAAAGCTTTTACCAAAAAGCTGACATAATTTACATGTGCCTGGGCTTTAAAATTAAGCTTCAGAGTGGCTTTGGAGGGTACCTAAGTATATACAAGTTGCAGACTGGTGTACCAGAGCTGTGTGGTAAGCAAAGTCCTTTCTGTCAGTGCTTACTAATTTGCATTTATGTAAATATAAACTGAAAACAGTTCAATAATGAGTTGGAGTATATCTGTAAGACCATTTCCTTCACCTGTTCTTTATGCTTTGCATAAATTTATGCTTTGCATAATTGAAAATGTCAAATATTATAATAACAACTGTTATACCGTATATTCTAAAAATCCTGTTTTTCTCAGTACTGCTTTCTACAGAGCACATGCTTACATGAACCCTACCCTAGTGAAAAATGGCAGCGACAAAGCAGACTACTTTGTCACCTTTATAACATGATTGCACAGTTAGAATTTGTCCTCATATCACTTTTTTCTTTTTCTTTTAGTAAGACATAATAGAATAAAATCTGTAACTACTTAACATTATAGGCTTCTAATTCATGGCTAGCATTGCTAGTGGGTACAGTGGTATAAAGAATAAAAAATAAACCGGCAATATGCATGAGACTTGCTTCATTAGTTGTGAAGGGAACATCAAAGGAAGTCATTCTTACTTAAGGTTAGTGGTTTTGAAAATAGTTTTTTTGGTGAGGTTTTTGTTTTAACGTTTTATATCCATTTATGTTCAGACGGGATTCATCCCAGGAGCAGTTCCTTATTATTTGCACAGTAGTAGGTGGGCAGCTGAAACCTCACTTTGTTAGACTCTGGACAAGCCTATATTTGAAACGAGTTGGTGCTGCAGGTGAAGAAATCCACAATCGGACCTGTCAATCTCATTTGTTAAGCATGAGGTTCAGTTGGCCCCTTTGTCTTTGCTGTGTGGCACCAGTAGCTCATGCACTTGCAGTGTAACCTGTAGGATGCTATTTGGTGAGAAGTACAAAAATGTTACAGGCCAGCTAAGTTAGAGCTTTCGGGAGAACACTGAAAAAAAAAAAAAAAATCTCATTGCAGTACATGTTTGCTGGCAGCAGTCTGCCACATGGTACCTCCACTGTCCTGTGCCCTAGTTCAACCAGGTATGTCTGCTTCCAGTTGCTTGGCCTTAGATGGGAAATCTGTTGTGCTAGAATTCAGGTATGCACGGAAGGCAGCAGGGCAGGACAAGGAGTGATTCAGGTTTTGAGACACCAATCTAGGATATATGACACCTAGATGTAAATCTGTATGCTGTCATATCTTCCCTATAGCAAATCTATTAAGAGTGTCTTTTAAGCTACTGGACTTCAGGCTGTTAATGTCTCTGTTCCTCTGCTTACAATATTAGCAACACCTTACTTGGATGGCTAGAGTGAAGTTAAACAAATTAAATCATGTGTTTCAGATGTGCTTATGAAGATCATATAAACATAAAAATGAGGATGATATGCCAAATGTCTACAGAAAAAAGGGGCAATGTATTCCACAACTGCCAGTATCTAGTGTCCTATACATTTGAACAGTCTGCCTGTACTATACAGTCTTCCCAGAATTTACATATGTGCTTGTTTATATGAACATGCAGCTCTGAAAATATGGATTTTTTTCCTAGATTCCTGTTTTTACCTGTATTAACATTTTATGAAACAAAATTTTTAACATGGTAGTAGTTTGAGGAGGGATGTAATTTTTTGCTAGAGGATGAAACATTCCATTTCTTCTTAGGAGATGTTATATACCAAAGAAAACATGAGATAAATGAAGATACAATTTTATATTTACAGTGTACAACACTCTCACCAAAAGGTGCTGCTTCTTTAGTCAACATCCTATGCCTCAATCTGACAGTAATTAGGATTACTGTAATAAAGGTGACTCTGAAGAATATTAGAATGAAGCTTGTGCTAAAATATGCCTAAACTTTATAGATCAGACCTAACACTTTGAATATACTTTTGGAATGAGAAGAGTCATGGAATTAATAAAACATCAGCTTTAAAAATGCCCTCTGGGGAGAGAACACATTTCGATGTTTTGGTTTTGATTTCGATTTCTGTAAGGCAAAACACTATGGGCAAATATGGAATCTGAACTGCTGCTCTGGGAGATAAAACTGTACTACTCTGTTAAAAATTGATTTTGCTTTTTGGACCCCACCCCCAATCTACACTTTAAGAGATTCTGGTGAGAATCTTCTCCTGAAACTACTCTTAACTCATGAAATGGGAAGTAAAGATTTCATAATCAAGATGTAGTTTTATTGCAAAAGAATTATTTAAGTCAATGTTGCAGATGTTTTTCCCTTGCAAGCAAGGGGTTAAACATTTGTAGTAAGTTTGGTTGTGTATTGGTGCACCATAGTCTGATGAGATTATGTGCACAGCCACATAAGCTGTAAGTGGGTCTGAAGCAGCCTAGCTGATGGATGACTTGTCCTCCTAAGAGGGCACATTGCCACTGGTGCCAGATCCTCCTTAGCAAACTAGAGGAGATGTGGCAGGTGCAATGTTCTCACCAAAGGCCTTCGAATACCTTCTCTGGATGGCTGAGAAGGGATGGATATGTCCATGCTGTCAAACCTTGCAGTTTCTAGTGCAAGTCACATCACAGTTAAGTTTTTTCAATCTATAATTTATAAAATATATAATTTTCTTTTTAATATATATATTTAATATATAATTTCACTGAATTTCCAGTACAACTAATGTCTGGAGCCATTTATTTCTCTGTATATTTTATTTGGCATTAGCATTATCCACTTGGGTGGTTCAGTCACAAAATAGGCAGGAAGACAGAGTAAATACAGGAAATGGTAGCCAAATTTGGGATACCCTGAATCCACTGCCTGCATCTTTTAGGACTGCCTTGAACTTGCATGGCATCAAAAGGTATATGCATGCTTTCTGAAAAAAGGAAAAAAAATTAAAATTCTCTGTAGAGTTTGTTGGCAAGAGTGTACTTTGAAAAGGTCCTTGAATGCTACTTAAGATATCATTGCATTTTAAAACCAAAACCACCTACCCCCACTCTCTGAAACCAAAACTGACCAGCCAAAAAAACCCCCCAAATTTCCTGTCTTTTTTTGCTAATTTAGGCATATTTATATAGGATGTTTTCCCCAATAATAGGTACCATTGCCAGTAGTTTCTGGAATAGGGAGGTGAAACTGTAAAAATCAACCGGCTTTACTACAGTGGGCAAATTTCAGTTTACTATCTCTCTGGCTGTCTCTAACAGTAGTTGCTGCTGAATTTCCACTTGTGGTAGTTCGAGTAGTTTTGGCTTTTTATTAAACACTGAGGCCCTAGATTCCATGGTATGTCTCTGTCCAAACATGGAAAAAATAATCCTATACTCACTTTCACATCCTATTCTATATTGAACACAAGGTTAAGATAATTTTCTTTGTTGCTGACTATTGGGCAGAGAGGGAGAATACCAAACATGCTTAGTAATTCAAAGTTAATATAAATGTATTAGTCATAACTTCTAATATGCATATCTGTATGCTTTTAGCTTGAAGATGGGCTAACATTTTTTGGGAGTGTTTTTTGTATGTGTCCATAGGTACTGTGATAGTGAGGAGCTCTACACATTTGCTGCATATTGGATTTGAGCCTTATGAGATCCCTATATAGTTTCTGGGGCTTTCTGCTGAGCAGAGGAGTGAGATATTTGTGGATCACTACTTCCAGAGGATACACAAACCTTATTGCATGGAAAACAAAAAGAAAGTATGAAGAAAAAAGGAGCTGGGATGGTTGAGAGGAGAAAAACTGGAGTAAAAGTTGAGATAAAGGTGTTATGTGAGAAAGCTTGGCATAGGGAAAGGTGAAGGGTGAGAAAATAAATTGAAATGGTAAGAGAAAGAAAAGAGAAGAATTGAGATAAGAGTACTAAAGGGACAAGGAGGATAGAGGAAAAAAGATATGGTAGAGAGTGGATATGTAAAAGACCAAAATACCATGTTTGTGCCCAGCACTGCTATTCACAGCCCTGGACAGAGAGCAGGGCAGCAGCGTGGTGATGTGAATTCAGTTGCAATATTTAAACAGTTAAGCCTTCTACTTGTCTGGTACAGAAACTGATAGCCCCATATGTAATTTTAAAAAATTTGCATACCAATACTCTTACAACATATTAAGCAGAAAGAACAAGCTTTAGGAGTCAGTTTTGGTGGAGTGTTATTGTTCCAGTTCATAATCTTAGAAATGGCTTTCCAAGTGTAGTTAGGAGAAGCATAGAGCCATGCAAACTACACACAAATAGTCATATTTGTAAAAGATATTTTTGTTTCAGAAAACTGACTTCCTGCTTCATTCCTTTTCTTTTTACTCTTGCTTTTCAGAAAAGCATCTGTTTGAGTATGTCTTCTCAAGCTGCTTTGTAGAGTCAGAAATCAAACTAGTTACTTCTGTTATTTAAAATGAGCTCCTTTGACACACACATAAGCATTTATCAGTGTTCAGTAAGTGTTGCTGTTGTAACAGAAAAGTAAAAATCAACAGTTTATTTGTGGTTTTAAGACCATACTCTGAGATATTAATCTGTAGCAACTGAATATGAGTTTGCGATTAAAATCAACTAATCGACTGTTGTAACACTATATTTCTAGCTGAAAACAATCTGTCATTATTAAATTTATTTTTTTGAAATGTTATTTACTGTTAAGATGAACATTTTTAACCATTACATTTACAGTAGAAATCATAAATGTGATTTATGGCTTAAATGGTTAATTTACTGCAGTTGATGGCACACCTTTGCTGTCATTTACCTAAATGTAAATTTACAGGGTTTCAAATTTATTTTTCACATAGCACCTCAGCACTGAGAGAAGGAAGCTCAGCCACAAACAAATCAAATGGGCAGATCCTGGGACAAAAACTGAGTGTTTTCTGCCATGGGAAATCTGGAGGCAGCACACTAATTGAAGGCTTCAATTATTTCAGCCTGCTAGTTGCCTTTGATGTTTCCCACAATGTGATTTTCCTGCTAGACTATGGACATCTTGTAGCAGTGAGCACTCAAAAAAGGAGCATGGTCCGTAGCCACTCCCTTCTCATAAGCAGACTCTTGAATGAATAAGAACATAGTATTGGGAAGGGTTTTCTGATTGCCCCACCAACTAGCTGCCTAATAACTTCCAGCAATTGTACAGTGGTCAGTTAATTGAGAAGAATCCATAGAACATCTTCTGCATGCATATATACATATATGTATATGAAATATACACTTGCCATATGACACAATATTACTAAATACTTTATACTTTAAATATGTATCGCGTATATAAGGTGTAGAAAGACTACAGGATAGATCAGTGATCCTGTAGTGACAATGGATGTGTTAATGAATTTACTAGATGATTCTCCAGAATGTAGAACTACAAAAGAACAAGCAAAAAAGGAAAAAAATACCCAAAACCCCAAAATCCAAACAAACAAAAAAAACCCCAGCACCAAAACCCCAGTGCACAAACCAGCTCTGCAGCAGTCTGTGCAAACCTAATCTGCAGGAAGAATGTTTTAGCCAGAAACCTGGTGATAAGTTAAATTGTAGCCATTAAAGAAATACACATCTGCAGCATGTTACTGTCATTAAAAGCATTGGTACCCAAATTCTTTCTTGAGCTGCATACAATTTCCATTTGTTCAGGGGAAGAGGACTTGTTTCTGTTTTTCTTTTACACAAGATTGAAACTATGCATTGACTGGGAAAAGTGTATCTTCTCCAGGCTTCTGTAGGTAGTCAGAAATGTCCTGATGTACAGGATTCGTAACTCCAATTATAATGAAAAAAAACAGTGATTTAGTTTCGTTGTAGGTTCTCTCTATCAGATGGCACATCAGATACACGTGGATTCAAATATCAAGATTAAGTTTCTGTCTATGAAATATTCTTGCACTATCATTTGGTCTCTTTCATAAATTTGAGCTTCAACTTAAAAACAACGTTAGGTTTCTTGTACCAGCTTCTCTGAAAGTGTCCTCTTGCAGGGCTAGTTGGAATAATACCCATGACTAAAGTATAGCCGTTTGATTCTTGATCTGTTTTTAAGCAGTTTTTATACCTCCTTGATATTTATGTTTAAACACGCTTCTGAAGTCAAATATTCTTTCTCAGCATTTATTTTGCTAGCAAAATAAATCTGTGCTCTTTTAATATCTCTTTGCAGACACTTCATTTTTTGAAGCACTGTAATAGGTCCTCTTTGAATTTCTTCTCGTGTAAGTTCATTGTTCTTGTATAAACATGATGAGAAGTGTATATAGTATTTTGACTGACATCTTACTGAAGATTTGTAAAATAGCACTCATTTGATAGAACCTTAAGTCAAAGCATCAATCTGCATATCTCAGAGCCAACTTTATTCCTAGGTTGCAGATAAATATATGAGATAGTATCAATCCTAAAGTCTTTCTTAGGTAGCATCTAATAGTCTGTTGCATTTAGTTGTTGAATATGAATGGATATTCTTGGAAGTGGTGCAGAGATGGTGGCAATATGGATTACATGCAGCTGTATAGTTTTTAGGCCTCTGTTCTCTGTGATGGTAAAGGATTTAGGATTGGTTTACGCTATGTTGAATGGTGGCTTAGTGAAAATATTCAGAAGTGTTAGCAGAGATTTTTCTTGTTCTCAGTCTTGGATGTATCTGGCATACCTCTATAAAGAGGGGTCAGTCTGTCAATTTTTCTTTCAACTTTGGGGGCATGTAATAGGAGAGACCCCTGCTGATTTACTCTTGCCAATAGTATTTATGTTTAAATTGAGGTTGCAAAATTTATTGTAACTTGGAACTTCTTCCCTGAAATCCAATTGCCCAGTGCATAAGAATTCATTTACCTTCAATATAATCTGCAGATTTTGTCAATTTAGCTTTTCAATCAAAGTAACAATGTTTTCAAAACACCTGTACAATTTCACTCTTTTGTACACACTATAGAAAGCAGCCTTTTCTGTAAATACTCTTCAATTTTTTACTGCTGTAGTTTTATAGGTGGGTGGGTGCAGGTGACTTCAGTGTGAAAATGAAGGTACCAATAAACTTTTATCCCAGGGGTGAGAAACTGAGCAAAATATTTAAAAGTACGTTTCTGTATTTGTTCTATAAAGTAGGGTAGGGTAGGATTTAGGCACTCCTATCCATTTCAGCCCTGTTGGCATGCACACTAAGAAGGAAGAGTACACAGTTGGTTTCTCTGCTGGGTTTCTATACACACACATGTATATAGGTGTACATAATTATATATTATATGCTCATGTACAACTAGTGGTCTATCTTGGGAATTTTTATTAATTGCATTATATTAGCCTTTAACACTCCTCAGAATGTGACAGGCTGTGATAATTGTCAAGTGAGGCCTCTGGCTACAGCAGTTTGTGATTCACAGATCACTGGTGCAGTCAAAAATAAAACGAAAACGTGTTGTTTGCTTTTTCAGGATAACCTGAAAGCTAGAATTTTGGAACTCTGTTTTCTTTGGCTATTTCTTATTATTTCTTGGATTTCATTGATGCTTCAGACACAATGTTCAAATGTTATTTTTCTGTTGGGGATTCTGAACAACACTGGATTTAGAAACTTTCATCAGTTCCTGAATTGTAAAGCCGTGTGCTCAGTCCCTCTTTAAAGGCAGCTGTTTCCTCAAATACATGAATTTGGATTTGTACACTTCATATTACTCAAGCAAGTTTAAGAATGCCACCGTTAATGCTTCAGTGCCTCAGTTTATCCATCTGTAATAAGATAGTAAAACTTTCTGATTTCACAAGGATGTTGTCAGTTCAATTCATTAATGTCTACAAAATATTTTTATCATCTTAAATGCAAGGAACAAATCAGTGCCAAGTGTTAAAAAGCATGAGTGCCCTGGAACTGTCTAGTACTAAACTCCAAGGATGAGCAGTGCAGTGTTTTCATCACATGAGTTTCCAAGGAAATAGTTTACCTGGAATTACAGCACGTTGGGATTTTGAAACGTTAATGGAAAAGCTAATTTCTGTGCAAACACAAGCTTTTGTGTCATGGCAGCATGAAGTTTTATACTCAGTCATAGGAATAGGGCTTGAAAGAGTGCAAAGACATGGAAAGCCTGAAGGCTTACATCTCACCTAGTGAAAGGATAGAAGAGCTTAGAGTTTTGTTATTCAGAATATGAATAACTGTGCAGGGGATATTGTAACAGCCTTCAGTTCAGTATCTACCTGATTTAAACTTCCTTTGCACAGCTAGGCAGCGTGAAGGGCTCCTTAGGGATATATGAGAATCTGGTCCTCCAGTACTTTCAGCTGATCCATCTTTTTGAGTGAAGTCAGTTCACAATACAGAAAAGCAGTGTCTTTATTTAAAAAAAAAAAAAAGGGGGGGGGGGGGAGTCAAAAGCTACATGATAAATGTACAAGTAATTAATATGGATACTTTTTCATTACTGTCATTGCTGCTGTGGCTTTTAACAGTTTTACCTGTGACATGACACTTTAAGCTATAATTTCATCATGATTTAGAAAATACAAATCAATCAGCACTTAATGTATTTTTATAAAATTAAGTCATGTAGAAATGTGAGTGAAAAATTAGCAATGGAAGTAGCACAGAAATATCCCCAGTTCTGTTAATAACAATAATTTACATTTATATAGCATTTTTCATTCATTTTCACTCATTGCATTCACAAGGCATTTTGTTAGCTACCAGGCTGACTTGCTTGTATTGAGGAACTTCAGTCACCTCTGAGGTACAGGTGGTGAATGCAAAGCTTTGTGGAGATGAAACATTTGGCTCCAGGTAAAGGATCCAAATGGTGAAAGGAAATGCTGAAGGCTTCTCTGTTGTGATTAGATGGGATCTCAGTCTGATCTATTTGGTCAACTTAATGTTTAAGTCATTTATGAAAGAGTAGAAAACAATTTTTATCCAGATGCAGGATGAACATGTAGTTTCAATCAATTTAGCTCATTTTAGTTATGTCATGGTGAAATGGATTGTATCAGCATGGGCATGAAGAAGACTAGCTTTGTCTTTGACTTAATGTGTGACGTAAACTACACTGGCTCATGTTTTGGCAAATGGACTGTTATGCCTGTTGCTCAAGGTCCTATGAAAATACTAGGAAGACTTTTTCAAAGCAATTGATTTGAAAATATCCTGCCATTTCTTATCTGAGTTGTGGCTACTTTAAGAATAAATTGTATTGCCTTTTTTATTGCTTATTTTAAAATTCTTCAGCTAATTATTTGCCCTACTCTTATCACCACAAAATACGAATGCTCAGATTAAGGCTCCCTACTACCCTGACTATTTTAGAGTTTATGGTGGCATTTTACCGTAACTGTTTCTAAGTTTTGTAGAAGCATCTTGGGAGTTTTGCTGTTGATTTCTGTGATGCATGGGTTGCGGCTGTGCAATTAGTTCTGTTTCTTCAACTGCAAAACCTTTAATCTGGAACCTGTAGGAGGTTCTTGTTAGAATCTCAGTAGTAACATATCACCCTTATTAATGAGTTGTTCATAAATTACACTCCTGAAGACTTTTACATGTGAGTGTATGTACTGGTGTTCTTATGAGGATTTTCTTATGCAGATTGCCTATTCAGTGATCCAGGAGGCACTACAAAAGAAGATAGACACTGGAACAATAGACTATTTATATCCCTCTGATTCCAGCAGAAGTCTGTTAAATGATGTTTGTTTGTTTCTTTGTTCCTTTCTTCTCTCTATAGCTCTTTAGTCTCTCATTTGAATGAAGGGGTTGGCTGTGTAATATTTTATTCTGTGAATTTCAGGTAATGGAGAACAGGGACTAGCGTGTGGCTGGCAGTATTAGACAGCTTACAGCAGGTGGCACTATTTGGTGACTTTTTGCTTCAAACTATTATTTCAGTACACATGAATATATTGATATATGATCATTTTTCTATTGGCTTTTTATGGAAACACTAAATAAGGTACACAATCTGAAGAAGTACATACATGTGTGTCCTTTCTCCTAATGAACAGCTCCAGTGTACTTGCCTAAGCAGATCAAACATGTCTTTTAAAAACCATTCTATGTTGTGTTATTAATAATGAACGAGACCAATCTCACTGATTTTTTGGAGTGATGCTTGGACTAGGTATAATCGACTCCTGTGAAACATTCTGGAGGAGTAATAGTGTTTGACTTGTACATAGCAAGGGTCAAATAATTTTAAAGGGCTGAGGTCTCTACAAAAAAAGTAGTATTTTTTAACATGCAGCTTTACTATAATGTTCTCTTTATTTTTGTCACCGTGTCACGAGAGGCAAAGCAAAACCCGGTGTTGCTTAGATGATATCTCTGTTTATGATGGAAGGGAGATTTGTTGTTGCATTGCTTTTCCAGGATAGTAACTTACACAGTAAATGCATGTTCTGTTAACCACACTGATGAATAAATGTCTCTAGGTGCATGCACATATGTAGGCATTTTTAAAGTCACAGTCTACTGTCATACTAGTTTTGCAGTGGGGAGATTTCTTTGAGCCACTTGACTAACATGGGTGTCAGTAAAACCACAATTGAGCTGATTAGATTTATATGAGAAAAATATAAATAACATTCTCAGCTTATTTCATATTTAGTATGGCTGTTTAACAGCTGTAGTTAACCTAAGCATGGCTGAAATACTACAGATAAATTGTTTCTCTCTTCTTAAAAAATAAATGATAGTGAGGGAGAGAAAGCAGTTTGCCAGCAAGCACTGGTTTCTGCCACTGCTCTTTTTCTAATGTAACAGAGTTATTTTTAGCAGTAGAAAGTGCAAAACATGTTTAAGAGAAATAGGCTGGAAAATGCGACATGCATAACCCATCTTTGTGGGTGGATGAGGTTTCTCTATCAGGGTTGCTCTGGTCTCATTTGCATCTTCTTGCTGAGTGCCATGCTCTTTTGAATTACAGATGTCTTTTGTGGCTTAGAAACCCTATCCAAGCATATCTCTACATGACTGGAAAATATATTTAAATGATATAACATACAAGCTAGTGATGTTGTTATAATCAATTCTGGGAAGAAATAATTCTTGATGTTTTGACTCAATATTTGTACTTTCTGTTTATCAACATTAGACTAATAGCAGAGTTAGAGTGAGAAGGATGCATTTAACATGGTTTTAAAAAAACTTCATATTTTGCAGGGGCAGGAAACAAGCAAGTACTTAATGTTTATTTCTAAGGATGAACAGCATATTTCTGAACAAAGCAGGGAAGGAGGATTTGAGATTTGTATTTTCTTGCTGCTTGTATTCCTAGTTCGGCCACTGGCCTCTTGGGGCAAGTGTTTTCATTTCTGTAGGTATTGTTTGCCTTAACTTTTAATATGAGGATGGTGATTATGAACTCTTTGTTTAACCACTTATACATCTTTGGATGAAAAGCTTTATGTAATGGTTTATGAATTCTCGTATGTTTTGCTTCTGCCATCTGCCTGTTTGCTGGTCTGCTTATTCAAATGGAAAGACCCATGCTACACCCTGAACTTTTCTTTATCTTCTCTTCAGTGTGTTGAAAACTGGGAGCTTGGATGTTGCTGATTAATTGATTAATTCCTCTTAAATATAATGTTTCACTCAGTCATATAAACTCAAACGATTACATTTCTGTAAGTGCAACTTTTAGTACAGAACTGTTAAAAGCATTAGATTTTTATTCCCGGATTAGCACAGGATCTGTAGAGAAAGAAGGAGAAATAATCTAAACTTTGTTTTGGTGTACAGAATAATTCCTTTTACTTGAACCTTAATTATTTCAAACTGTTTACAAAACATCCATCTATTAACTGTGCTGAAACCATCCTTGAGTACCTGAAATCCTGATTATCTCAATGTGTTTGTTGGTCCCAATGACTCTGAGATAATCAAGGTTGTAAGCTTCATGCAATTTAGACACTTAGCATTTGGGGTAATTCCTTGTGATATCTAGATGTCTTCATCATAGAAAAAGTGTTTAAGGTGTTGAAAAAGACATCATAATGTGCATATATAGCACTGAATAGCAAGACTCTGGTTTCAAACATGCAAGTTGACAAAGCTATCTGAAAAGGTAAGGGTCTCTGGAAGATGGACCATGGTGTGTTTTGCAGGCTGACCCAGTACCATTATCAGCTGTTGACATTCATGGGGAAAGTGATGCTTTTGTTGCCTTTCCATTAAGCAGTCCCATTCAGATGCTGCCTTGCATTTAGTGCAGTTAGACAGCTGAAAGTCAGAGGAGAAATAAGGGGGGGGGGGGAGGGGGGGGGGATGGATACCTCAAACAAAACACAAAACCTAAACCTTGAAAGTTATAGTTGTTTTGGTGTTTTGGTTTGGGTTGGTTTTTTTTTTTTTTTTAATTCATACCATACCTCTGGTTCTAATGCGCAGAACAAGTTGGTTTTTTTTTTGAAGTGTTTTATTTTATCAGCTTTGGATGCCTTGATGTACACTCTTGCCTGTTTCTCAGGGACAGATGTTTAGATCTTGCTGCCAAGTTAGTGTCTCCAGTTGGGTGCTCAGAGATGATTTTAAAAGTGTAGGCTATGTAATTTTGACATAATACTGCATTGCTCACTGTCCCATATTCTGTTTCCTATTTTCACTGCTTTTATGAGAATATGACTGATTAAAGTTCAAAAGGATATGCACAAAGCAAATGAAATGACAGAGGTGCATTATCTTCGAGCCATTTGTAAAGTAAGCGCTTTGAGGTGGTTTACAGTTTACAGAGTGTTGCGAATATTGGTATGAATTTCTCTTTGCTTCTCCAGATGCTGGTTTCCAGAGACAAATATAACCTCCAATTCCCAGCACACTGATCTGTCTAAACACAATTTGACATGCGTTGCTATTAGCTTAGCACCTTATCAAATAATGTGCCCTGATAGAGATAAAAGGTTTTACAACCTTGCCGCCTTTGTTTCTGTGTGCGTTCACCCACAGAGACAGCTCTGCAGCAGCTAATAATTAACACAAAAGACAAAGACAAATCTATATGGCTCAGTGTTGCAGGCTCCAACATGCATGTTAAGCAGTTGGGGAAGTAAAATCTACAGCAAGAGGGTCTAAAATGGGATCTTCAAGTGAGGCTTTAAAATGAATTGAAGTTGGGCTTTGTAAAGTCTCATTTTTACATGATGGAGCAGATGTCAAACTGTTGTCTGGAAATCAGCACAGTTCTGTGTGTCAGAGCATTTACTCAAATCTTCAGAGAAGCTCTTGCTGCTTTGTTAGCAGTAACCCTGTGTCACTTTGCATGCCAAGTGTAAGCAAAGTATCTGAGAATGGAATTAAGTGTGCTGAAAAAATCAACCAGGGAGATAATATAAAATATTCACTAAACTGAAGCCTTCCTTTCTTCCTTCCTAACTTATTTAAGTTTTGTGTCTTTGTGGGTGTACACAGTTTTAAGTGGTAGCTTGGAGGACTAAGCTCAAGGCCATGCTGGCTTTCTCTGACTGTTTTATTTCCATTGACACTTCAGAAGCCAGTGAGGGCCCCCGTCATTACTTTCTTGAATCATCCAATATCTTTAACAACCTAGCATTTTAAATGTGCCCTTAGCCAGACTAGATACTCCAAAATGGGAGTTGTGCTGGCACATATGGCTAGGTGGTCCAGCATTATACAGGACTGTGAAGCTATTTAGTTCCCCTTTCCTCCTTCCAAAAGCTAGTCAAGTACTTTAGAAGTAAGAATCTTACTTGTAGACAGCTAAGGCACTATTTTATTGTCCCTGTTAATTGAGAGCAGCGAGATGCTTAGAAGTTTAAAAAAATCAATTCAAAATTCTAGTTACATGTAAACATGTTCTATTTTTCATTTAAATCAATTAAAGCCAGACTTTTAGACATATTTGATGCCATGGGGGATTTTCAGAATTGCTTGTCTGCAGGTGCTTTTGAAACTTACTAGCCATACATGTTTTAAAGCTTATGAATGTCTCTCCACAGTCTGAATCTGTGTTCCTCTGAAAACTTTTTTGAGTATGAATTGAGTCATGTTATTCGTGTACCTATTTATGAAATGCGGCCTTGTATTAAAAAAAAAGACCCTTAAAAGAGTTGGAAGGTGTCCATAGTGCTGAAGTGAAAGTATTTAGGGACAAGAGAAACACTAAAAAATGTGTCTTTTTTCTAACAAAATGAGTAGGAGATACTTCAGTTCATTATCATTTGTATTGCTGCACTGACTTTTAATTCATCACCCTATCAAAATAATAAAATGAAGCTGGAAGATCTGAATGAGTTCATGCTCCAAATACTCAGAGACACAGTAGGTAGAGTAAGCTAGAGAGCAAACAGTGTTACTTTGAGGTTGTCTGTAGAATGGATGTTTCACTTTGAAACATTATGGTGTCATACTGATCCCAACATCCACATCAGATTTGTATTATTATAATTTGGCTGAAATTTTTAAAAGTAGCCTAAGGAATTTTAATACCAAATTCCCCCTGAGTTTCAGTAAGACATTGTAGTTCTTTGGAAGTCTTTCCTAGTGGTGGTATTTTTTTTCTTGAAGCTTTTTTTTAATGCATCTCTCAAAATCTTGCTCAAGTAAATTTATGTGCTGTCACTTTGTTCCCTGACATAGCTTTCCAAAGGGATATTTTCTGCCTGGCATTTAGTGTCTGATGTCTTACGAAGCTGCTTAGAGATGTCTCATGTTATGTTCTGCTTTCACTGGCAGTGGTGACAATTGGTTTTAATTCTGTGAACCAGCACAGCTTCAAGCACATTTCATGTGCTGTAGAAGTGTAATGGCAGGCCAAAAACCTATTCTCTACTGGTCTGCCAAATGTGCAATGGAAGCAGGTTGTGCTATTGCTTATGGCTGATTAAATCTTTGATTTTTGTTGTGTGTGTGTGTGTGTTATATGATAGCCTTAGTAGTACAGCAAATGTGCCAAAGCTTATAAATTCACTATCCCACCAGGGGATGCGTTTATCAGCAGGACAAGACAAAATAGTGAAAAAATCTTTCTTCCAAGTTTCTTGTATCCTTCTGAAATAAAACTCTTTGCCCTCTCAGTTTGCTTTCTAAACCACAGAATGAGATTCAAAAGATTACCCAGCTACCAAAACCTACATATTAGTCTTGTCTGAGTTGAAAAGAAAAGTGGTAGAAGACCATATGGACATGAGTAGCTGCTTCCCTTATGATGTCTGTGACTTTGTGCATTCAGCAGCTGTTTTTTCTTAAGCACTAAACATGCTAGAGTGGCCTTCTCTAGTTTTTGAAATAAATTTGAGTTTCAGCCTCCAACGATCTGTTTATTTTGCTCCTGTGTATATTTGCGTTGTTGGTCACCTTTCCTATTCTGCTCTTTTAGTCTCTAGAAGTGATGAATTCTCATTCAGTGCCTTGCTTGCACTCTGCTTCCTGAAAATATTTCTCCCCTGTTTTCTACTAGCTATACTTTCTTTCAGTTTCTTTGTCATGCTTTTTGTGAGGCATTAGCCTAGTTATGCTTGTAGATTGGTTAGTAAGGCTCTACCCAGTGAAATCCCAACCGAAAGAGCAGATAATAATAACTAAAGTGCAGCACAGAAATCCTTCTTACGGTCCTGAATTGCAGTAAAAAGCAACACTGAGAAGAAGCCTCAGTGATGTCTTGGAGAAAATCTCATAACAAGTGCAAGATCCCCAGGGACAGATTTGGGCAAGGCAATTCATAATGCTGTTCTGTGGGGCTGAAGCTTGCATTTGGTGTTTGTGATAGAAGATGTAGTTATAAAAGGCAAGATGATCTTAATAGGGAAAGCCCTAAGCAAAACATCCCAGATTTTACAGTCTCTTTCCATAAGCTGATGCCTGTCTGTCTCGCAGAATTTGGGGAGCTTGTATTGCTTCACAAAACTGTACAGTTCATTGTTGCCTTTAGGTAAAAATTGCAAAGACAACAGTGTAAGTATGAGTGAAACTAGTACTGTGATTTTGGAACTGATTCTGCTACAAGGTGGTGATGAAACTAGGTGGTCACACAAAGATTTATATTGCCTGAAATATTGTTGTCAATATTGATCTTTGGATCAATGACATTTCAGAAAATGTTGGTTTGGTCGTATCTGGTATATTATCAGTTAGTGAACTGTCAACTCATGTGGCATGAAGATTGAAACTATTTCTGTACTCCTGACCCTGTAACCACATACCCAAGCAAATAATCAGCTAAGCGTCTGTCAGTAAAGAAACACAGTTTTCAGTGTATGTAGTGTGAAGGGGCAAAGTAAGAGTTTTCAGACCTTGATTCTGCTTATTCTGAAGACACTGGTAAAGCATTCTCATTGATGTTTTGGTTGACATTTTGCGAAGGTTTATTGGTGTATTATTTAACAAAAAATAGTGTCATGGTCCAGTGCAACAATGTCAGAGGGAAGGAAGACCCTCTCATGAGGCCAGGGCATAAGGCAGTCTTTGCTCCTGTTCTTTGAGCCTGTTGGTAAAACAGAGTAAGTGAAGAGGCTAGAAAATGGCAAGAGACCTGAAAGAACTGGAGGTAGTAAGAGGCACACTGTGAGGTGGTGACACAATCTCGTTCCTTCCCAGGATCAAGGGGCTGATGAATCTGCCTCAGGCGTATATGTGGGGAAGGTAATAATGTACTACTTCTACTCTACTAATTGTAGGCATGTTATTTGTCTATAGTGTGCTCTGATATCAATGAATACAACATTTCTGAAATTGCTGGGGAGATACATCTGTACCTGTATGTCCTACTGACAAAAAGAGATGGAAGAATTAGATGGGCTGGATCCAAATGGTCTGATCCTGAATCCTGTAAGAGAACGTTGAGCTGGTCTGATGACAGACTACTGTCCTACACTTTCTCTATCTAATTTTTTTAGCTTCAAGAACCACTGAAATTTTCCAAACTGTACAAGCAGTGGACAGAGACAAAGTGTCTGAAGCCTGAACTGCTATTATTTTCAGTCAGTTCCTTTATTTGCATAAAGAAAGCTTATAGACTAACATCCATTTTTTAATAATTTCATTAATATTCATTATAAAGAATGTTAAGCACCTAAAATAATCTTTTATTAATATGACCTATTTGTGTTTTAATATTTTCTTTCCTATTAGCTGGTGACAAACTGTGAGATTTACCATTTGTGCCATGACCAACCCGAGAACCTCCTCATCCTTCTTCCTGATTTACAGCTCGCAGGAGGAGGACAGATTAGTCACTGAGTTGTGATTTATCCTCTGACTGACCCTGCTCTGGCAACTTAGCTTTGTTTCAAGGCTTTTATTTTGTGTGTGAGGCTTTTTGGGAAGGCTGCTAGCAAGGTGTAGCATCACATTCTTATAACTGAAGCAGTCGTCTCACATAGTTTCACACTGCAGAGCAAGTTGTGCATTGGAAGCATTCAGTCCTGAGAAGATTAATGATATTAAATACAATTTTATTTGCATTGTAACAACTTAAAACTTCTGTTCAAGTACTGGAGCCCTGTTGTGCTAGGCACTGTACATGTTTAATAAAAGAATAACTCTGGCATCTGATTATACATTGAGGCCATAGGTGAGTGCAAGACCTAGAAGAAAAATACAAGATAATATAGAGTTGATAATGGCTACTGTAATAACAACAGTTAGAGAATGCTTGTTGCCTGAAGGGTAGCAAGTAGTAAGAACAAAAATAGAGCCTCATTACTCTGGAAGGTGCAGAATGAAATCTGAAGCAACAGTAGTATCTTTCTGTCACTGTCTCTTACAGGAAGTAGAGGTGAGGAGTGATGCAGAGGAACATTATATATTTTTTGACATCAAGTCTGTCTTGGCTAACAGCCAGAGCAAATGCATATGGGGCTGTATCCTAAACTCTTCAGGTTCCTCAGGGACCCTGAAAACATATCCCTGGAGGATTTTGTGATTTCCTTACTCTGGAAAATCAAGGGAGGAAATTATACACATTTCTTCCTTTTTTATCACTCTGTTTTTTCTCTGAAAGAGTTGCTACGACTTTTATCTAGTGAGTTTTATGGTGGATGCCCAGTGATATCTTGAGCATTGACCTTTTGACCATGTTAAAACTAACTGTATTCATCCAGTATGCAAGCAGAGGTGTAATAATAACTAATGGTAACTCTGACTTGGATGTTCCTGCTAAGTTATAAAAATAATTATGTTGAGAAAGGAAGCTTCTGGTTAAATTATGAAAGACGTGAGCTCTGTGCAAATTTTATGATTTCTTGCATTTCAGATCAAGTTAATTCATTCCTGTGAATGCTTCTCCCTTTAGTGTCTTGGAGTTTCACAGACATAGTTTTGTGACCATTTACATAATTATCTAAACGGGCAACCCTTTGTCAGCCATCATACTTTTCCCCTCAGGACCGCTTGATTCTTTTTCTGCAATCTTTTGAAGTCCAGCCCATGATTTCTGGGGTGTAGGTATTGGCTTGATTAACTTCAAAGAGAAACACCACTGACTATCACATTAGCTTGTCAGTTGGCCTCCAGCAGACACTGTGATTGTGAATGGAATTGAGTAGCTTTACAGTACGTATCTTCTTTTTCCAGAGCAATGGCAAAATAGTTAAAGATGAAGGTTAAACAATGTCATTCCAGTGTATGTTCATTTGCTAGCTTATAGTATCTGCTGTAGCATTAAATGGAAAGAGGTATGGGATGACAAAATATTTTTCATGTCTGTTGTTCAGTGTTTTGCTGCCCCAAGAAGAATCTAGAAGAATATGGAGACATGGCAGAATTGTAACCAAATCCCTTTCCCAGGACTTGGGGAGTTTGAAATAGTGTAAGATGTGGAATGATACTGGTTTTGGTTTTTTTTTTTAAACTAAAACTTCACTGACATTTAACAAGCAACTCTTTGTGTCTCTGTTTTCCATGCAGTACTAAAGATACAAAGGTCAATGCAACATTGCTTTTTTTATGATGATAAAACTATAAATCATCTGTCATGTAAAATAATTTGTATAAACTGCATCCTCTTAATGTCAGTTATGTGATACAATTATATTTCTTGCTCTACTAGGGTCCCTATATTATTTTTGTAATAAGAAATCTAAAGATATCATCTGGTGCCCTGGTAGTAGATTACCAGAACTATTTAGTAATGAAGAGATATCTGTGGGATATGAAAATATTTCTTGAGATTTTTATAAAGATAGTTGAGGATTTTTACGGAAGGAGGAGACATTTTCTTGGTAGAGACCATCTCGGTATGCTGTTAGGGATGATATGGTTGAATTGTATTTTTCATAATAACTCCTTTTCTGTCTTTAATTTTTGTATGCAAATGATAGATACACAAATGTAAGGTCACTTAAACACAAGTTAAATACGTGCAGATTGTGAGAAAGTTTTGTTTTCCTGAGATCCAAGGCAGAGTTGCTAGTGGGCAGCACTAGAATTTAGATATCCTTCTTACTGTGTCTTACATGAAGACAATATGGGAAAACATATTTAGACCTCCAAGAAACTGCATATGTCGAGTGTTTGGGAGACAGTATGTCCATGTTGATGATAAATACAGGAACATTTAGAGGAACTACATATGTTGGACAAGAGACATGTGTAGATGTTGTCGGAAGATTATTTTCTTAGCAATTAGAAAAGAATGGAATCTGAGTTAGTTATAATAGGTTATAAATTATGTGATGATATGAACAAGTTAAACCAATGAGGTATTATAGGGCACCATTTTAGATATTTCGATGATACAGATACACCATGACTGCAGCTCTTGTCATCCTGTTACTCATTTGATATATCTCAGTTCTTTTAGAAATGCTGGCTCTTACAATGTAGTTTAATCCACCACAATCTCAGTCTTCTGTACAAATAAGACTGTACATGTTATGCAATAAAACTCTGTAATGGACATATGGAATGAAAAGAGAAATGAGAAATTAAGAATTCAATACCACAGAAGCACTCATTGCAGAAACGAGGCCTAACCATAAAACACTCCAATTAATACTGAATACTGCATATTATTTGATTACAATTCAGAAAACTTTTTTTGGTAGGTCACAGCAGGGTGGCTTGATTTAAATCACCAATTTTAATCATGATTTGAGTCAGCAGGCAGGAAACCTGTATTTAAATAATTAATTTTAATCTGTACTTAATTATTTTCCTAAAGAAAGTTTCAGTCCTGTTGGTGGGTATAAACAATTAAAACACGCTGATTTGCAGCCAGGTATAATCTTATGGTAATAATTGGTAATATTTTTTACTAACAAGGAGGGTATATTAAAATATAGATATATGTAAGTAATTAAACATTTATTCATATTATTAATTTTTGCATTTTATTATATTAGAGAATGATGAATGATGTGTTGGTTGTCTGCTTTGAGGATACTTTGTTACCTAGGGTTTTTTCAAGAAGCACGCCTTGCTTCCTGGATTGAAAATTAAATGATTCATTAAGTTACTTAAAGAGAAAAACCTGTAATGAGATGGATACGTAATTTTAAAAAGTACTTTCTTAAAAAGTTTGACTTGTATTTTCAATAGAGTCACTGAACAGAAGCGGTATTAGCTGTAGGGATTACCTAAGCTCAGCACACACTAAATTTATAAGTGTTTAGATACCTAAATAACACACAATTTCCGTTTAGTCTATCCAGTCTAAAAATTGAACTGACATTCAAATCTATTTTTAGATGTCCAAACGACTTTGAATGTCTTTCCTCAGGTCTGTCAGAGTTTTAGAGTTTGTGGTCTTCTGAATCTTCTTTATTCACAGATAGAAAGAGAACACCATCTCTCTATTTTCAACTTACAATTGGGCTTCTCAGTAATGAATTTAACCCACTGAATAAAATATTAATGCCATTTTTCATAGATTCAAGCATTAGGAATAAATATTAGTTTAAGTTAAAATGTGGCTTAACTATGACTGATCAGGACTGAGAGAAAAATAAAATCAGGGACGCCAAGGAAACATAGGTTTTCAGAAGGACAAAGCAAAGAAAAACAAAGGTTCCTTCAAGAAAACAGCTCTTCTACAGCTCCGTGTCTCATGGCAGTGGCTAAATGCACGTACTAAAAAAGCTTCTAAGGAGCCATTACACCATATTAGATAAATGACCTGTGAAATAAAGACTCCTGTTTGCAAGTGACACAGTTGCATCTAAAAAATCATCATGGACACTCTGGTTAAAATAAATATATGCTCTGTAGAAAATATTGTGATTGTGGTTTAATGAGTAAAGAATACATTCTCTGTGAAGTCTGTAATTATGTATTTATCTCATCTGTAATTAAAGAGATTTCAAAATATGTATAACATACTGTGGAAAGTTTTAAAATAAAATACTCTCTGCTCATTTAATAGTCAATGTTAGATTAGCAACCACTAAAGCAAGGAAATAGTTTTTAAAGCCATGTTTTACTGTAGCTCACACATTTGAAGAAAAGCAATGGGCAAGTCTGTTACAGGCAGGTGTGCTGCCTTAGGTGCTGCGTGTAGTTGTAGGCTGAGCTGTGGTGTCTGTGGTGAAATGGTTCCTTTTAAGCTTTTTAGATGGTATCAGAAGAAATAATTTCTTACTGAGTTTGGCTTGATAACAGAACAATTACTGAGTGCCTTCTAGACATTGAGATGTGCTAGGCCCTAGAGAGGCCTCCACTGACAAGGCACTAAGTTTACAGAAGTTGTGTACTTTCTCTGCAGCGATTCACTCCGGGAGAAGTTCCCCCTACCAGTACCGAGAGGAAGAGTTTGCAGCAGGGCTTATTGCCATCATCAGTAATGTCTGCATCTTCCATCTTATGATCAACTTATTTCTCTGCAGTCTTTGTTGGCTGAAAGGCAGTGGATTCATGACACATACCTAACCCTTAAAGTACCACTTCTGCTACACAGTTCAAATGATCTCTCCCTAACTCAGTCTTAGCCCTGTGTTAACAGGTAAACAGGGCTGCCTGGGGTTTTTGAGCAAAGCTGTGCAGCTTGACAATAAGGAACCTCTCTTCAGGTTGGTGGGATTTACCATCCCAACAGGAAGCGTACTTTTTCCCTGTAGCAATGCATTGGGGAAAAAAAAAAAATTTCATCCTTCTCTATAAGAATAACTTCATGAGAAGCCAGTCCAACTGGTGCTGATTTGAACAGCTTTGTGAAGCGGGGAGAAAGGCAAATCTGCATTCTCTGCAGTAAGACCCTGGGAATGATCTCGACTGTCATGTCAGATGAAAATTCATGAGTCTATGCTGTCACCATGTGAGGCAGCATAATAGAATATGGTCTCATTCGTATAAATTTCTGTTTTCTTCCCCTGCCACTTGTCTTTTTAGCTATTAAACAGGGTTAAGGGCCCTCTTGTCACTGTTATTAATACAGAGAATCTACATCAAGGAGGCTTTTGCCCTTTTATTCCTTGGGAAGTTTCTCTCAATGCTAGAATTAGAAGTGAAGATGAAAGCTGAAAAAAAATTAAGAATGGAGACACAGAGAAGGGTAGATATTCAGCAGCTCTTTTTCAGGAAAGAAAACTCAAGGAGATTATACATGTAATCAGATAGTTTAGAGACACTTCTCTTCCCTGCTGATATAAGAGAGGGAAACTAGATCTAAACAATAGCTTTGTGGCCTCACCATGGAGCATGTTAGAATAGGCTGCAGCCTAAATCCTTATCAAATGATCTTGAAAGTTAGGGGCTTGTTGTTGTTGATTTCAGCAGCTACATTATACCAGTTACTGCAGGGATTTGCTCTTTAGGTTTCCTAGCTCAGGGAACTGAACTTTCGCTTCAGGAGGATTACCACTAGCTCCTATAGACCTAATCAACATAAACTTTCAACCCAGCAGGCAGGTGTCACGGTAGCAGTTCGTTTACAAGGTAAGTACGTACAAGATGTGAGAAGTTCAGAATTAGTAATGCAAGTCTTCTGTCATTTTTATCATTGGACCCTGCAGGGAGGATCTGATTAAATGGATATTCAACTCTTTGCATTAATGTGCACCCAATTTTAATTTGCATATAATTAACAGCACAAAAAGTATAATTTTATTATTTGCTGTTGGAAAGCAGATCTCTGGTAGCAAAGAACTACATGCAGTAGCTGAAGTGTAATATAAATGACTTTATCTCCTACCTCTTCTTTCTTTCTTTTTCTGTCTTCTGCAGCATATTAATGTCAACATATACTTTGTTCGGTATAAAATGCAACATCCAGGTTGTTTCCTGAACTAAGTTGCTTCATATGTTGGTTTGTCTTGTAGGTCTTTTAAGTAAAAATAATAACCTTGTAGACCCTACCAATCTCCAAATGCCGTATGCAGTTTCACTGAGACACATATTTGGAGGTAAGATGTGTGGTATAAATCCTAGCTTAGGGATCTGATTTGGATTTTAGAGGGCCTTAGTTCTGTCCACATCTTGTGACATTATCTGGGAAGTGACAGGGGGCAAATAAATTCACTTCTCTGCACCTTTGTTTCTCCTCTCACTGTTGCTTAGCTGGTCAATTTAGACTCTCTGGACTGGGGTTAGAATAAGAATAGCTTTGTTCACATACTCACTTGGTGGGTCTATGGCTCTTGTTGGGCATAAATTGTCTCTGTAATAATTGAAAATTAAGTTCCCTACTAAAAGGTTTCTATGAATCTGTAAGTTATATTTGAATCTACATCTGAAATAAACAATTCTTTGACTTTTTTTAACTCTAAACAAGAGTTAGTGTTTCCTAGGACGAAATCTTAAACTTGTATATTTCAGTAACATCCTGAACTACATCACTGGCATGGTGAGGCTGCTGTTGGCAAACTACTAATTTTCAGTGTTTACCCTCCTCAATCTCTTAAGTGCTGCCTGCTGGAAGGTTGGTGGCTGTATCCAAAAGTTTATCCTGTATTTGCTCTGTTTCCTGTGTTCTTTTTCTACAACATATGCTACTGTGGCTGTACTAGATAAAATAGATCTTCATTTCAATCTAGTATGGCAGTTCTCATAATCTCGTATTAACAGATGTGGGTTCTGCTACCTGTCCACTCATGAGCATGATCTTTCTGCGCAAAAGTCATGGCCCAGAAATACGTACCATCAAGACTTCTTAAACGGACAGCTATAGTAGTGCTATAGAGTATTGTATGCTCTGCTCTTACAGCAACCTTAGATCTACAGCAGCATTGGGAATGCTGTAGTTCATTATATTTTACCATTTCATTTCAGTAATGTAAAATCATTTAATACAGACTTCTATACGCTGTTTACGTGTGAAAAGCGGCACATCATGTATGTGATGTTGAGCCAATGTATGATCCAATATATAACACTGATTCATACAGTTAGAAGTGTTAGGAATCAAAGTGTTAACAGATCTGATATATTATTGTGAAATTCTGACTTAGATTAATTGAATTTGCTAGTAGAAAAGTGTTCCACCGAATTTTATTGGAACTGATTTACACCAGAAAATTGAATTAGTCAAAGGGTTACATCTCTACCCAGATTTGGAGAAATGCAGCACAAAAAGTATCTTCCTATTAAATTGTATTGAAGCAGACTATCATCTAGGGAGTGAAATAATCACAAAAATACATGGAATAAATGCTGATTTCTAAACTACATAGCTTTGAGATAAATCTTACACTTTTCTTAATTCCTAATTTGAACAATGGTCATGGATGTGCATTTCCCTGTTATTTAGTTTAAAGTCATGAAAGGGAATAGATCTTAGTCCAATAATTAGAGGCTGAAATCAGGTGGTCTAATATTTTCTCAGTTGACTCTGAATCAGAATATAGGTACATAAAGTTTGTTTACTTAACTCCAATATTTTGTGACTATTTCCCTACCAGAATAAGGCAGAGACAAACCATCAGCCACATGAATGCTGTATGATGAGACTTGAATGCTTATAGTTTTGCAGTGTTTTGAAGGCTGAAAAGCCTTAACATGCATCCAATTTCTAGGCAGAGTTAGAACTAAAGAAGTTCTTTGAAGGGCTCAGAGAGTAGTTTAGCAGCTGTTGCTTTTATAATTGTACCAGGAGGCTGAAGCTAATTATGGTACTGTGGTGTCAACTTTGTTCTAGTCTGGTTGAATTGATTATTTTAAGAAACATCTGTAACACCATGAAGAACTTTAACTTATTGAGGAAACTGAAATTTCAATTTGGGCTGTCTCTTCCCGATTTGGATACCTAGTACATCTTTCATTCATTAGCATATTAGTCTGTGTATTCTGTTTAGTGTATCTTTCCTTGAGCCTGTGTGTGCCAGGAGAAAACTTTCTGTACTTTGTGCAGTCTATAAGCAGCAGCAGATCGCTGCTGGAAAGGAATTAGAGTAATTGACTAGTGTGGTCACAAACAGTTAACTCTGTGGGAGAGGTGTTAGGGCTAAATAATGTTATAATAGCATTTCTGCTCAAATAAATGATACTAGCATAACAAGATTTAGAAGTAGTTTCTAAATGACCAGGTAATGGAGGTAAGCAAGTCATAAATTAACATGTATGTTCTCTTAGCAACAATCTGACTGTGTCCTGTGCTGCCAGTCGGGCTTTATCAGTGAGCAATAGGGATGACCTGAAGTGGAGGAGGCAAGTTTCAAGTTTATTGAGAAGTGACACAATGGGCATAAACTGAATTCAGGGGTTTCTCTACATACATACACTGACAGCATTTACACTTTTTCATGGGCTGTGTCCTTAAAATGGATTGTTTTATCACAGGCAAGAGAGTTTTAGTGAAGCACTAAGGCGCAGATTATCTCAGGAATTTAGGCACTTAATTCTTATTTAAGTGTTTCTAATCTTACTGATGAGAAATCAGTAGGAGTGACACTGATTAGACTGAGTCATACTGTTAGTACTGTTGCTACTACAGCTTTTTCCTAAGGGAACATTCCTCACCCAGGTCCCCTCTGCCTCTTATTATTGGAATAATAAGGCATATTATAGACAGTGCTGGCTCTATATGTATCATAGTCTGATATATCTGTGCCTTTTACACATTGGTATGATCCACAGTGAATTTCTGTTGCATGGAAGGGAACAGAGCATGGCTCAAGCATGTTTCTTGCATAGTTATGGATGCTGGACTTTTTGGTTCAAACAATTGCCATGTACCTCTATAAACTAAAGAAAGATTTCCAGTCCTGTCTATTGCTGCTCCTGGGTTGCAGCTGTGTATGGAATTGAAGGTGGAATAGGCAGAGATTTTTATTTGCAGTTGCCAGTTGTCTTCGCTAACTTAATTCCCTCATCTGCTGTGACTCTGGGGGGGAAACCATAACTGGACATGCTGAACATGATGACATTCTCTTTGGCTAGTTATGGTAGGACATTTGCAAACTTATATACTTGAGGTTTGTCTGATTTGTGATTTAGTAACCGTAATTTTAACTGAAGTGATTAATAATTGGTTATAATTAGCATATTAGAATAATATTCAGAAAATATTTCTTTCCTGAGACACCTGGAAAGCTGTAGAATGTAATGAACACAAATTATAATACAATAAACAAGGTAAAAATGTAAATTTGACTAAGTAAACTGCATAACTCTCATATCCCTTTGTCCAGCAAGTAGTCAGGCTGGCCATAATTTATGTGCTAATATACTATTTTAATGTATCTCTGAATGAGTGCTTCAATAAGGCCAAATGCCGGGTGCTGCACTTGGGCCACAACAACTCCCAGCAGCGCTACAGGCTTGGGGAGGAGTGGTTGGAGAGCCGTCAGTCAGAGAGGGACCTGGGGGTGTTGATTGACAGCCGGCTGAACATGAGCCAGCAGTGTGCCCAGGTGGCCAAGAAGGCCAATGGTATCCTGGCTTGTATCAGAAATAGCGTGGCCAGCAGGGACAGGGAAGGGATCTTACCCCTGTACTCGGCACTGGTGAGGCCGCACCTCGATGACTGTGTTCAGTTTTGGGCCCCTCACTACAAAAAGGACATTGAATTACTCGAGCGTGTCCAGAGAAGGGCAACGAAGCTGGTGCAGGGTCTGGAGCACATGTCCTACGAGGAACGGCTGAGGGAACTGGGGTTGTTTAGTCTGGAGAAGAGGAGGCTGAGGGGAGACCTCATCGCCCTCTACAGCTACCTGAAAGGAGATTGCAGAGAGCTGGGGATGAGTCTCTTTAACCAAGTAATAAGCAATAGGACAAGAGGTAATGGCCTGAAGTTGTGCCAGGGAAGGTTTAGACTGGATATGAGGAAGCATTTCTTTACAGAAGGGGTTGTTAGGCGTTGGAATGGGCTGCCCAGGGAGGTGGTGGAGTCCCCATCCCTGGAGGTGTTTAAGAGTATGGTCGACATAGCGCTTAAGGAGATGGTGTAGTTGGGAACGGTCAGTGTTAGGTTAATGGTTGGACTAGATGATCTTCAAGGTCCTTGTGCTGAAGAGTGTCCTGAGGGGATGCTCCCGGGTATACGTTATTTAAAGTGATCTGTGACACAGGATTTTCAGAAACAGCGAAGTGATTTGGGAACATGGAAATCCTTCAGTTGAAATAGTGTTCCTTGATTCATTAGGTGCTCTTTAAAAATGTTATTCATAATGGCTGCAAATACATTTTTCTCAATAACAGGTTCTTACATGTACTTTTATGTTTGAGAGCTGTTCATTAAAATATTTAAAAATCTTGTTTGTTTTAATTTTGTTTGCAGTATATAGAATATCTGCAGTTGCAGATCATGGTGGCATACAGTCTATTCAAATATGTCTGCAGCTTGATTTGGGTAAGAAAAAAAAATGTATTGAATTTGGACATCAGTAGAAACCAAATAGTACAAAACTGCTATGTATTAGAACTTGGAGGTACATGCGATCAAGCAAGTGTAGTTTAACTGCAGAAAAGGCTCCAAAAATCTACAAATGAAATATAACTTATTTTCAGGAGCTGACTGGGAAAAACATATTTTCTCCAATAGTGACTATTCTAATTTACTAGAAGGAAGCTTTTACACAGTTGTTGTTGCCAAGGTAACCACTTCCTTCATATCCATGTGTTCAGCATATGTGTATCACTTTATCTCTTAGCTCTCAGAGGCAATATCATGGCATTGCATTTGGGAAATTATTATTATTTTTTTAAAGCATATAAAACCTCTTAATATCTAGAAGATTCATTAAATAATCTGACTCGAGAGACTTAAATTATTCTTTTGGGGTTCTTTTATGCTTAAATTCTGAATGTGACTGAGTCTCGTTCTCTTCAAACTCAGTGCATAAGTAAATTTAAAAAGTAAACAATTCAGTGTCAGTATTTCACTTGAAATGAATATGTACAATGATTTATGGATTATACATACACACAGGCACATATATAAATGGTTTGTGTTTATATATGTGTGCAGCATTGACTGACAAAAAGAAACCTAAAGAGGTCTTGCCATCTTTATCTTCCTTATGGTTAATATACTTCGGTGCTAAATTCTATTAACTGTCCAGCCACCTGGACCCACTTGAGACTGGGTCACTTGAGCCATTGGTATCAAACAGAAATATTCATGACAGGAGTATTTGCGATGCTGTAGTGTCTTCAGAGAAACTATTTAAGACTTGTTCCTGTGTAGCTTGCATGGTGACCAGCAAAGAGTGAGTGGTTTTCCAGTTTCAGTATTTGCTGATAATCTCCAAAGTGCTTGGCAACGGAGCTAAAGGAGAGGTTAAAAAAAGGGGCGTGGTGAGATGGGAAATAGGCTAAAAATTATGGCATAGATAGGGGTATTGCATATCTCATTTGAAATATCAACAGTATAATTTTTAGTGAAGTTCAGCAATTCCAGTTCTTAGAGACATAGTAGAACCAGGAGTATGCAGCTTTTGGAGTTTGTCCTTCTAATCTTAATTAGCCTTGCTAAAAAATCTGATATATCTAAAACTAGTGAACACATGGACATTTCTTCTTGGGTAAAGTCTTTTGCATAAGATGAAAAAAAATGGTGAAGCCACTGTGAGCTGTCTTCATATTGGCATGTGTACAAAGTTTAAATAAATACATAAAGGATTGTCCTAATATATTTATGCAGATGTTTTAAATATATCTTGGATAAAATTCACCCTGTTTTTATCACACTTGATAGTTTTGATGCTTTTAATGTTTTAAAGCTTCCAGAAAGTACTTTTTTCTTTCTTATTTATATCTCTTATTTTTACCTTAGAGTCTAAAATAAATTTTAGCTTATCTGGTGATCATTAGAGAGGAAAAGATATTGATTTAACAGCCATTAGATACAGTCCTTTGAGTAAGACACGAGTGAAAAACAATTAAGTTTGTCAATAGTAGTTGAAGTATAAAACTTGGCATATTTCAAAGCCCACCTGTGCTCATTTTTAGACCTCACTCTCAGCATGTGCCATCCTTATACTTAAAAATTTTGAACTGAATCCAAAGAACATGGAAACAAATGGAAATGTTCTCATTGGATCATATTTCTGTATAATTTCATTGGTACCCTCTTGAAGAAGAAACCCTCTGCAAATACAAGTTTTATTAACTTATGTTTTCAGGCAAACAGCTTGGTCAATAGAGGCAGTGCAAATGACTTGTCTCTTGAAACTCCTTGTCTTCATAAGTCCATTAGATACAGTCCAGCTTTTATCACTTACTGCTGCAATGTCTTAAAACTGTAGAAACTTTAAATTACTTCAGACATTTTTCTTCCCACTGGCAGAATAAATCACTAGGTCAGTGGATGTTGTACTTTCCAGAAGTCACATTCAAAGATCATCCACTTATGTCTTATACTGTGAAAGTGCAACTGGAGCTTGTAAGCACATGGATAAAGGAAAATATATTCATTCTCACCATCACCTCTTGTTAGCACTTGATCAAGTTGCCTAGTTTAGTACCAAGTTGAAGTGAAATAGAAATTGAATGCATGACATATCAACATAACATGAAAAAGGATTCAAATCTGTATTTTTTGCTATTCCTCTTTTTGCATATAAAGACACACTTTTTTCATAGTTTTAAGACTTGGGTTATGGAATTAGTACTTTTCACACAGTTTGACTTATCTGTTTTTCCTTTTCTCACTATGTATTAATGCCTCCACACCTTTGTACACTTCAGTCTTCCCCCTCATAATTGCTTACCCACTCCCCTCTTTGTTTTAAGGTGCATGGGCTCATTAAACTCACTGTTCTGTACAGACAGATGCACCTTTCATTTGATCCATATTTGATGCTTTTTATCCTTGATCTTTTGGCTATATTTATTTGTTTATATTTTGGCACACAGTATCCATCTCAGTTTGACTGTCCTGTTCAGAGGAAGTCAAACTTGGCACAATGATCTTATATATCCCTGTTGGAGAGCAGATCATGCAGGAAATTATCTTGTTAATAGTGCCCAAGTTTCCTCTTGGAGAAAACTGCTTTGTTTTTAGAGGAGAGCCTCTGAGGCAGGTGTGCATTGTGGAGGGCCAGGGTGCCAAACTGTTCCTATAGATAAAGACTTGTAGGTAAGTGACATCTTTCAGAATCTTACCATATGTATCCCTTGGTGTGCTCTAGTTTGTTACAGTTAGTCGAGTGACTGTGTAATATACAATAGAGCTTCATACTTACTTTTTAGAATTGACTTCCATACTCAGCTTTCTTGATCTAACAATTCAATAGCTTGGGCCACTCTTCAAAGAACATGCTTAAATACAGAAGACAAATTAGGATTATAATTTTCTGATTATAAATCTGCTTTAAACTTATTATCATCATGTATGATGTTATAACTTAAACCTAACCAAGATAATTAAAAAAAGGACTTTTTTTGTCCTTTTGCTAGTGTGTAGTATACTGGCAAAATTAGGCCGGAAGTGGTTGTAAATTTGCTCTTCTATCATATACTTTAACCTTATTTCTGATAGGAATGTCATTTCCTCAGTGTTCCAGAAAAGTCATGCTGTCTTGAGATCTAGCATGCACACTGAAGGCAAAATTGCATGTGTGGAAAGACTATTTCAACAGTGTCTTCAGAATTGTTGCACTGATTCTTTTTTGACTTTTAATTAAATCTGCACTTTCACTTTTACGTACTTGTAACTTGAAGGTACTAATTTGTAATGAGCAAGTCCCCTTAAGTGAACCTCTAATGTCAGTGTGGTGTCTGTATTGGAAATGCTCCCTTCTAGCTGTCAGTTTTGTTACCAAGTGCTACTGTGCACCAACATTAATTAGTAATGCGTGGGGGCTGATTTAAAGTCCAGGTGCTGAGCAAATTAAGAAGCATCAGTTCCCTGTGGTGAAGCAATAAGTCCCTGGAGTTTCTTTGTGTCCTTATGTCCAAATTCCACTCAAGTGAAATATATACTTGTATACTTTTTCCTGAAAGTTGGATTTGGCTGTTTTGATGCAACACTGTGAAAGAGAATATGAAATTTTCCTTTGTGTTATTCCTGAGCGCATACAGGTTTTTATTTCTAAATTCTACTCAGATTTTTTTTCAGGCATGGCTTGCAGGTGTACTGTGTGGGTTTTTCTCCCCTGCTTTCTCTACAGGCACCAGGATCTCTCAAGCATTCCCGCCCCCCCAACTGTGTTAATTAGCGATGGTGGTGCTTCAGATCAGTTGCACATCATGTTATGGTTGGATAAGCAAACCAAAGTCCTGATACTCATCCTGGCAGTCTACCTGATATCTGGTACTGCCTGTGGTTTTGCTGTTCTCCAAGTGGAGAAGTATGAAAGCTGTGTGAATTTCTGCATTGGTAAAAACACATGTGAAAGCTGAGAAAAGAACACTTCTTAGCTTTATATTAAATTTCCTGTCCTCAACTTAAAACAGTCTGTTCTATCAGGTTTTTTTTAGTAATGAACCACCACATTGTACCATCTTTGAAATGAAGGTGGCCACTTGGTTTATGGTTGGTTGTGTTGCATGGGAAATCTCTCTGGGGTCAATAACCTCTTGCAGAGGGACCGGGGAGACAGATGAAGGTGATGGCGTTAAACCATTTCAGGTAGGTTTGCTGGAAGATGTCTGGCAGAGCCTCAAACTCTTATGATTTATCCTAAAGGCCAGAAGAAACACAGGATTTCAGGTCTTCCTACAACTTAAGTATGGACACCACATCAGTGAAACGTTCAGAAGTACTTCTGTTGAGCAGAAACTCAGCTCTTGGCAAATTGCAAGGTTTTTTTTCCTGTTTTCAGGAAATCATTTTCTATTTTGCAGCTAAAGTTGAGTTTTGGAAAAAAATAAAATCCTTTTCTAGTCAGAACTTCTTGCTGACCGACAATGTATTGAAGGAAAATAATTTTCTTTTCTGTAAATGCTATTTCTGAATGTATTTCAATGATCTTTTTATATTTGGAATTTGTGCCATCAGAACTGTCTGAACACTGAAGAGATCAACTGGAAGTAAATTTGCATGGAATAGGGAAAGGTTGAAAATAAAGGGAAAATAGTAACTTTTATTTAAAAAAAAATCTTGTTGTTATCTTTTGTTTTAAACAAACAGTGCAGTTCGCATTTATACCAACGTTAATGTAGAAAAAAGCCACCACTTTCTGAAACAACTACTATGTTGGGGTTTTTTTTACCAATCTGTTTAGCTGTTAAATTAGATTCAGGACCTGCTTCCACCCACTTTCTGTACACTCTATTCAGCAGGTACTTGACAACTTCTTGGTTTGCACGGCTGGCGTTCAGAAATCCCAGAAATTCTCTTATCCTGGACTGGATGATCTTTAAGGTCTTTTCCAACATACACAATTCTGTGATTCTATGATACCGAGCTCCTGCACAACATGTCCTCTGAAATCAGAGGAGTTCTCTGCAATCTTACATAACTGTATGGGATTTCTGCCTGCGATGTTCAGTAGTTAGTCTGAGGTTTATTTGCACATGAAAGTTTTGTCAGTTAAAAGAGTAAGAGACCCCCCATTCTGCTACAGACCCTTTGATAAAGAGAATACTCAGGGGGAAGGGAATGTATTCCGTAATGGAAGGGGAAATAAGATATTCTGGTGTAAAGCAAGATTGTACTGGCATACTGCAGCTACGCTGGGGACAATGTCTGGAGAAGTGAAATAATTATAATAGTGATATTGATAGAAGAACAACATCCAGACTACAGTTATGAATTTGGATCTCAATGGAATCATCTAAAAGTCACTCACATGATTGGGGTTTTTCAATTGGCTTGTATAGGTTTTGGCTTGAGAACTTGTGCAAGTCTCTGGGCATACCTACACCCACAAAAAAAATGCAAAGACCAAGCATAAAAAGCTTACTTCCAAAGAAAGATGAAAAAGGTGTTCTGCTTAGTTTTTTATTATTTTTATTTTTTACGAGTGTGATGCTCTTTGGAGTTGCACATTTTTCCTCAAGCTGCCTCAGCATTGTAAATCATTACATATAGATTATTCTGTTCTTTTGTTTATTTTTCTTCTATACTTCAAGATTTCTCTACCATATATGAGCAAAAATCGCTCTACTGGGAAGTCCTAGACTTTTCTTTTAATAGAGTTATCTAAATAACTCAGTAATGATTTTTTAGTTTTAATTACCTGAAATAATAAGTGGTTATTAACTTAAAATTAATACTATGTGGGATAAAGAATTTGAAAATGGGGATCCTTAAGGCCAACATGTAAATGCATAACTTAGTCCCTAGTTACATCGTCCTACCTGCTACTTGATCACTGAGAAGTCCCAAAAGGATCCCTAAGAGCTCTAACTGGATATCTGCACAGCTCCACCTACAGTACAAAGGATGATAATTAGGATTAGTCAAATATTTCAGAAGTGACTTAGTGAATGCATTCCCCTTCTTTCATTCTCTTTCCCCTTCTCTTATGGCTTCTGTAATAACAGGCTGATTTCCATAACATTTTATATTTAAGAACATTTTAGTCTGTATTTCTGTGGATGAGTTTTAGAATATAGTTAGAAGGCAAACTGTTTGTACTGAGTATTCATTTGAATATTTTTCTTCTAATTGTAAGTTAGCACTTTGGATGGAAAATCTACTACTTAGGATAAAATTAGCGGTAGTCTCTGATTTAATTTTCTTTCACCACTGGGAACCTGGGAACAAGGAGATTGTAACAGTGCCCAACTAGTAGAAGAGTGGGAAAAAATAATTTAATTTCAGCCTTGGGAAGGGCATTTCAACATAGCTGTAGATCTGCTTGTGCAGTGATTCTCTGTGGAGTAAAAAATCATGGAACTCTAGGCTTTCACCACCACTATAGAAAATGAGAACAGGTGTGTTGAGATCACTGCAGTATTTGGAATGCTGTCAGATCAGATTTGAGTAAAAAGAGCTCTTCAATTTTTCAGCTCCTGTAAGGAGTGATTATGAATTTCCTTTTTGTGGCTGTGGAGTTAAATTGTCAGCCAACATATGAAAGATGTAGGGAGAAAGTTTCTGTAATTACAAACTGAGATTACAACAGTGTTGAAGCAAATCAAAGTACAATTTAGCAGCAAAGCAGCTGAGTAGAATGTGATGGAAATGGTGACCATGCTCTGATTTTACTATGGTCTGCACTTATACAGGAGTTTTTCTTTCAAATCAAGCTTTCCAAACAACATATGTTACGATCTATAATTTCTCCAAATATGTAATTACACAGTCAACCAACCATTAACAGTGTTGTTCCAGATTTGGATTATTGTATCTTGCCTTGTTCATTTGTAAGAAAGGATGCATTAGTTTCGTGAAAGTAATGTCAGGCTTTCAGTTCGCATAAGCTGAAGAAAAATTGTAAGGTTTTAGTACAAATATGTTCTATGTTTGATAGAGAGTGATATTTCTGGAGTTGGAAGAAATAATATGATCTTGGCAACAAAAATATTGACCTCTGAATGTTGTTTTTCTTTATTTTTTTTTTTTACTTAACAGCTTCCCTTTGAATATTAGTTCAGTCTAAGAATCTCATGCATTAATTGAAGAGGTTAGGTTTGTACCTGCTCACTTCATTAACAGCTGTTACTAATTAGTGGAGCTTAGTCATTAAGGAACCTGCTGGGGTTTGAGGAGAACAATTTATATTTTTTCATGGCATTTAAGCACACAATATGCTTGTGAGTGGAAAAGTTTCATTTGGGAGCACTCAGGTTTAGCAACATTAGCATATCTATGGTGGGCTACACTGGAGCTGTAGATGAATAGCCCCAGGACTGGAGGCTCAGGAGAGACCCAGTACTTCAGTAGATGCTCCAGGAGGAGTGATTCAGAGCAGCCTTTTGGGCTGT
This sequence comes from Strix uralensis, assembly GCF_047716275.1. NCBI lineage: Eukaryota > Metazoa > Chordata > Aves > Strigiformes > Strigidae > Strix > Strix uralensis. Next base: position 16,125,633 of record NC_133978.1, on the reverse strand, counting down.
AGCTGTGCCTGCAGCAGAAAGAGTAGTGTGGCCTGCTCCATTTGTGCTTGGCGAAGTTGCATCGTTGCAAGCTCTAGCTTCAAGCAGTGTTTGGCCACCATTTTCATTAAGCTTCAGTATATGGACAATATGATGTCTCATAAGAGTATGGGGGAAGAGAATTGCTGCTTCATGGTTGTTCAGGGCATGTAAGGCTGGACACACATGGTGTAATACATTTGAAAGGTGTGGACTCTTTTCTCTAAATCATTATTTTTGTTCTGTGGAGCGGAACCATTTCCTCACCTTCCTTAATCTATCCCCAGTTTCCCATAGGTATTGGTATACTTTGTGTCTGTTTCCTGAATGTGTTATTCTAATAAATCCCAGTATTAATTCCAGACGCTAGAAGGTTTTTTTAGTGTATGTCTCCGTCATGCTCTTCTGTACAGGTAGTTGTCCTGTGAAGTGTGAAGGCAGCAGTTTTGATTAGTTTCTCTGTTGGGGAGAGCTGAAAGAGGAAGCCCTCCTGCTCCCTATACCCCTTGAGCAGCTGTGTAGGACAAGTCACACACTGTTGGGCTGACTTCAAGATTAATGTCAGCCTCTTATGAGGTTACTTTTTCTAATGGCACTGGATTACATTATTGAGGCAGTTCTCACACTTTTTTGCATATGGACTTCCAAATCTACCTGGCTATGTTGGATTTAAACATTAAACACATCCCTAATGTGTGCTGTTACGTAGTTCTTTGCTGATGGTATGCATGTAATGAGTTGATTGAGTTCTTCCTCAGAACAGTTTTGTTACATTAGAAGCTGCCTATACTTTATATTTTAAAGTATTTAAGTACCATAAAATAAAATTGTACTGCAGCTTGGTACAGATGCTGGAGGAAAACAGTTTTTTTTCCCAGGTAGAGGCAGTATTCATGTAGCCAGGTTATACTTTAAACCACCAAAAAAAAAAAAACCAACCCAAAAAACCCAAAAGAACAAAAAACAAGAGGTGATCTAGTGATTGAACTCACACAGTAACAAACAAGTAATTGAAAACTGAGGAATCAGCATTTCGTGGATATGCCACTAATCTTAACAACAGATGACCACAGATTTCTCTTGAGCTTCAAAAAAACATGTTTTAAGGGATATGCCTAAAGATGGGATGGGTGAAATAGAAGTTATCTAGTAATTTCTTTCAATGATGAACCAAAGTGTATTTTCTATTCCTTTAGCTCTTGCAATAAAACAATACCAACCTGCAGACACTTTATGCAGAGGACATTCTCAGAGTGATTTACTTATGTTTTGCTGTTGAGAACTATATTTAGTATACTAACAGTACAGCAGAGCTTTGAATTTATATAATTACCAGTTGAAAGATGAGGAGTCCCTCCCCTTGGGAAGTATCTTAAGCACGGAGTTTGAAAGCAGTTTTTCTCCAAAAGCAACCCCCCCCTAAAATTATTTCTTGGATATAATTTTATAAGCCTCAGAAGTGATCTTCAGCAGGGATGCTTCTTAGCACTGTTGAGATGTCTAAGTTGCATCAGAAGCAGGGAAAACATCCCCAATACCTTGTCAGGATCTTGCCAATAATAAATAACAAATCTGCAATTCCTTTTTGTCTGGTGGCAGAATTTTAACAAATAACTCCTGAGAGGCCTTTCTAGCACATTGCTGATGACAGCCTGGTGCTGCGTTGAGACAGCTCATTCAAGTATACATTGGTGTGGTAGAACAGAGAAGCAGCATTCTGATTCTCCACTGATGGTGATTCCCCAGACAGAAGTCCCCCCATATAACCTGCAGTCAGAGTAATCTCTTTCTAGATAAGCCTCTGCAGTGTATGGGCATGTGTGAGTGTTGTGGGAAGTGACAGCTTGCTGCTGTTTCTTGGCTGGCATAGGGGCTGCTGGAGGCCACAACAAGCAGGATGAGTCCAGTTTCATCCCATAAGCTGCAGAAGGACAGAGCTGGACAGTGGAGAGCACTTCTGTTTCAGGAAGCATTGGAAGGCAAATTCTGCAACTGAAAATAGAAGGTTGCTGCTAACTGAAAAATTGACCTATTTTAATCCGGAAAATATCAAAATATTTTGACAGTATGGGAAAATCCCTTTCCTCTCTCCTAAATTTGTTCAAAAAACCCACTTCTGGCTAGAGGGAGTTGGCTTTGTCAATTATTTCACTTTTTATGGGAAACTACAGAGGCTGTTTAAACTTCTGAAATCAGCTCTTCTGGAAAGTAAGTTGTGGCAGTGGAGCAAAAGCCTCAGGATAATAGGATTTACCAGTGGTGAGCAGAAAATAGGTGTCTGTCCTCACCTGTTCACATTTCTGAGGGTGCATTCTGTCACATGAAACCCCAGCCCCTTGTCTCCAGCTACCCAGCTGCTGCTTGGGCCGGTTACAGGAGGGACATGTCATTTATTTTCTGGGAGTGGGGCCTGTGGCCCTATTTTCCATAACTACCCTCTCTTGCATCTCCTGATGGATTACCTCATATGTCTCATAAAGAACCTTCATCTGTCAGGAATTTCAGATTTTCTACAACCTGCACGTTGGTCACTTTTATGAGGGTGTGTGGCAGGAGCGTTTTCCCTGGGTATTAAACTTCCATGAGCATTAGAGTAAGGACTGAATTGGTTCTATTGGCTGTTAAACCTGACTGTTGGCTTGTTTTAGAAATAGAATATGTAGAGGAAATATATTTATGTATGCCATTGTCATGTTGCTGAGTCCTTTTCACTTTTCTTTTGCTCCCGCATCTTTAATCTTATTTAGACGGGAAGTCAGATAAATTGTGGTGCTTTCCAGAACGTTGCTGCTTTTTTTTTTTTTTTTTTTTTTTTAAAAAAAGATGCATTTTCAGACTAAGGTTAAGATTAGGAATGAACTGTTAACCTCATTGGAAACTTTGCCTTTATGGGCAAACTTTCCCAGGAGGAACTTCCTCTCAAATAATCTGTTCAGTACTCAAAGATTAAGCTCTGAAGGGTTATGCTAGGTTGCAGAGTACGCTTCCCATGTATTAAAAACAAAACCAATCAAACAAAAAAACCTCAGAAAAACTTCCATCAGAACTATCAACAACTCAAGCTGGAATCCTTAACTGAAGTCATAGTAGTACTTTCCCTGGTCTTTGTAGACTCAGTGCCAGTATAGCAGCAGCTTGAGTTAACCTCCTGGATAAGAATGATGCACTTAGAGATGAGAGGTTCTTCACATGCTGTATAGCACTTTAAAATGCTAAGTACTTCCATATTTGGAAGTACTTATCTTTTTGTTTTTACAATATGTTAATTTTTTTTTTAAAAAAGCCCCAGAAATCATATTAAGTTCTTGTGTTTGCTTTTATATTAATAAATCTTCAGGGAAAACACATAATTTTTCTGATTGATTTTACGATTTGACACCTGCTTCTTAAGAAGATATTTAAGAGATTTAAAACAGTGTTAAGTCATCTCATTCATTTCTATTGAATGCTATCATGTGATAGTAATAGATACACCACTGCCTACCAGTAACTTTATTAGCTTTTCAAGTTAAAGAATACTAGAGAATTAGGATACTCAGTTTATAACAGTATATTATTTCTGGTATTTCGTTTTTCTTTTTCCTTTTAAGGGTACTGTAAAAATAATTCCTAAATTATAATGTTGCTAATCTTCCTGCCATGAGGGCGAACTTCCTTTTTAGGATTTTAGAAAGGAAATCAGTACTAATGAAATGTGTAAGATTCACAGAAATGTAAGCTGAACAATAGCACTGGGTGACAGAACAGACAGACCAGAAGCATCAGAACTACAGAATTCCCTTTTAACTGTAGCAAATGTGTCTCTGCCTGACCTGGTGGGGGAAAGGAGGTAGCTGATCCTCCGCTTTGGTTCAGGTTCTTGGCTCCTTGTTGAAGCCAACAGTACAAAAATTATCTCACAGTAGAGTTGACAGTGCAGCTTATGGTCACTTCAGTCCAAGTGCTATACCAGCAGCCTACAGAGGTTTTCAGTCTTTGTGATCTGAAGTAGTCACTCATAAATCTTATAGCTGTTTCTTTGTAGCTAAGTAATGGTACAGTAGTACGTGTTACAGACGTAAGTTCATTGAGGTTTAAGAATTACCAGATATGTGATACTGAACTTAAGAAATCAGTTACACAGTTAAAATTTACTGAAACAGAATGAGCTGGTATATTCAAATATCTGACCCACACAATTCTGTTCTGGAATCAGTTGAGTTCTGCTCTCAACTTCAGTGTGCCATAAGTTGTTACATACTAATGTAGATATGAAGGATTTAAAATTTCTGAGTCTTACAGTTCTCCACATTCAGCAAGTAGAACTGATGATTGATGGCAATGAATGGCAGGTGATGAGCATGAGTGTGATTTGTTTGTTTGTTTTGTTACAGTACCCAAGTACTGTACATGATATCAGTCCTTCATAGTTACATTTTCTACAAACAGAAGTGTGTTTCTAAAGGCACTAAATATGGCTCTTGGTTTGAAATCAGAAAAAAAATCAGGAAGCTTGTGAAATATGAAATTTGCACATTTCTCAGTCTGTGTGGTGGACTTGGTTGACTTGCAAAACTGATCTTCAGCTACCCAAATTACAAATTAAATGAGGTGATTTTAACATTTGCAACTTAAATTTATTTACTAAGCATAGTAATTTTTAGTGGAAAAGTGTTGTTATCTGGAAGGACTAGATTCAGGCTAACTTTAAAGAGGGTTGGTCAGAGCCACAAAGTTGCAACTTTATTGCAAAGGTTTGGTATAATCTGATAAATTTTTGGGTTAGTCCTCTTCTCTGTGTCTACTGTCTGTGCCTTGTCTTACTGCTATCTTATCAGTATTTTATTATCATTATATACACTAGATGGTTAACATATCTCATTGCAGAAAGGTTCATAAAGCACGAACATCTTTACTGAAGGAGTGACAGATTAGACTACAGCATCAATAAAGAGGTTTGTTATGAAAACAAAGCCTCTTCTGACAAAATTCTTTCAGTGACTTGCCTGTGTTTTCAGACGCAACCATATTAAGACGCAATATAATATAGTGGTGAAGACTAAGGAAGGGCACAATGGAATTGTGTAATGACAAAGATGAAGCAGAACCTGTTGCATTCAGCAGTGACATACAGTCTAACGCCAGACAGCAGTTCTGCCTCCTCTCCCAAGTAAGACACTATAAACTGTCATTCCAGAATAACAGCGTAAAAATGTGTGCCTTATACCCTGTGTCTTGACTTAAAGATACTGAATAATAAATGAAACATTACTTTTGTGGTGTTTGTGTTTTGTCAGTTGGGTCTTGTTTTGTTCTGCTATATTAAAGAATGCCTTAGCACCCAATAGCAGGCAAGACTACAGAAATACACAGTACAATAAGTGAGGAAAAATATATCCATTAGGATAGCACTGTGATATTGTTCAAGAAATTTTGAATAATTCTGTTGAGTTTTTTAATTTTCCATGTATAATAATTATTAGTTGGGCAAAACTTTTCATAGTTGATTGCCACCCCTTGATGTGTTTCTTCATATTTTAATAAGATCCTTCTGTTAATAAAATAAATGTTAGCTGAGTCGATGTGTGAAGAGGCAGTTGAAGAACGGGATTGGTTTAATTTCTTACTGTTTATACACTCCTCAAAAAAAAAAAAAAGCAGCAAGAGTTGACAGACTTACTGTTTGTTGAATGACTGTGGACACACAAATATTTTTAACTTGAAAGGCGAGTACATGGGGAGGTTGTAAAGACTCTATATTTGAAGAAGTAGTTATCTCAGATGATTTCACATTGGAAATACTTTTCCCTTGGAGTGGTCTCATCTGTTCCAAAAGCAATGATTTTGGTAGTCAGCTTTATTTTTATGTTTTGAGAGCTGTTAAAAATCACTATAGTATCTGAGGTCACAGGAGCTGTACTGGTTTGAAACAGCTGAGAGTTTACTTGGTGTTTTTTTAACTTTAAAATGAACAAAGTTCTTCAAATTCAGGTTTTGATTTGTCCTTTTCTTAGGCCCTGCATTTCATGCAAAATAAAAACATGTATTCTACACCTGTTTTTCTCAGACTGTATACCTCAGGCTTACAAATTACTTTGGTAGGTTAAAAAAAAAATAAAATCAAGTCACCTTAAACATGCACTAAATATCACTGCTACAGAAAAGCACATCTGCTTTCTTGACTGTCACTACAATCAGTATGTAGGAAAAGCCAAGCAGAAAAAAGCTAGGGTTAGTTTAGTGCAGTTGTTCTATTAATTAATTAGACAAAGGCTCAGTTTAAAAACAGACTCACTTCTTTAAAAGCAATGATGACTTTTAAAGTGTGCAGTATCATAAAGATCTTATTAACCAAATATAAATGAACTCTTGAGCTGTGTGAGGAGGAAAAGAAAACAAAAACCAGTTGTAGTCAAACTTCATGCCAAACGTTTGTCTTCAAAACAAGTATTTATTCTTTTTTTTGTTATGATAAAAGTACCCTTAACAATCATAGCTCAGTGAATACCCATTTATTCCAATAGAACTTCAGGTTTTTGTGACTTTCCTCTAGAAACACTTAATCTAAGAGGATTTTCTTTAAATGGTACACAGCTTCCCAGGTTTCCATAACTTTAAAGATTACCTGTGTATTTTCTAGTTTAAAAAAAAAAAAAGGAAACTTTTGGATTTAGCTCAACAGTGATCAAATTCTAATGAATCCATTAAAAAGGAGTGAGATAATCCCGAGTTCAGACTGCTGTTTCAATTGTAATTAACAAATTTTTGAAGGCGAAATTCCTTATTTGTGTAAACAAGGCCATGTTTATGGAATACTTTTAAATAAATAATTTTGATAGAATTAAATACTCTTTTGTCATGCTCTTAAATGATTTTTTTTTTTTTAAGGTTGCAAACTAAGATCTCTTAGAGACATGTAATGAGGTATTACATCAGTTTACCAAGTGATACCGGTCAGGTCCAGCTCTTTCTACCTTTACCTTTAATCCTGTATAAAAGCTTTAAACGTAAGTGGTAGCAGTGGCTGGGTCTATAACTCCTCAGATCCTTGGAAAACATACTGTGGTATCCCAGAAATGCCAAGCATGAGGAGCTATATAATGTTTCCTCTGACACAAATGGTTAGAATCCCAGGAGATGGTTTCTCAGTTCTCTATCTGGGTTATCATTTCTGAGGCATTTACTGAAATAAGCTAAGAATGCAATACCACCTGCTCTGACCAGATGGTAAGTTTGTGGGACCTTATCAGATGCTGAAGTTGCATGAGTGTTTTGTACAAACAGGGATGGAGACAATGACTTTTACTCCAGTCTCACTCCTTCAGCATAAATACTGCACAGCAGTTCAGGAGCTTATTAAGTATATACAAAGCTTATTAAATTGTCTGGCTTTCATTCACTGAATCCAGACAATTATACATCAGCATTGGTATTGGTCTATGTGGTCCCATCTCTGTGTTACACATACTCTATAAATTCCTGGATAAGAGGATTTCATTCTACTTAGATACATTAACATTAAAGCTTTAGAACCTCATACTGGTTTTGACTAGTGGGGTGTTTAGCCAGTCTATCTCATCTCTGACGGTGGCCAAAAGTGGATACCCTAGCCTCAGTAAGACTAAGACAGGTGGATGTGGTTCTTCCTATATACTTTCTGATTGTTCAACTGGTTTGGACTCCACTGTTTGGATGTTCATTTTGTATTGACAGAATTTGTTGTTTTTCCTTTCTGAACTTGTGCAGCTTTCCCCTGAGCTGGATCTCCCTGGCTCCTTTCTAGGAGTCACAATTACTACTGACTAATCTTCAGGAATTATAACTGTTTTAAGCAAAACTGTCGGATACTAATAATGATTAAACTGTTTCTGCCCTGAGATCCCTTTGAATTCTTGGCTGAATATAAGCTAGTCCTGGGAATTTGATAGTTTGTCCAGTTTTTCCTTATGTTCCTTAGAAGCACATTAATTCCAGAGGGATCCTCCAGGTTCCCCCAAGAATAAGGGCCACAGTATGGGAATTTCTCTAATCTTGTCCACGGTCAGCACTGACACAAATGATTTTGGTTTTCTGCTGCATCTTGAAGAGCTTCATTTGTGTTCTGACCATGAGCTGGCCTGCAGATCATCTGGTAGTATTTGTGTTTCTACAGTTTACCTGATAGTATTCATGTTTCTTACGTGTTTGAGGAAAGATTTATGAGTAGTTTTGAGTCCTCCTGATAATTTTTCTTCAAATTTGTTTTTGCTACACCTTGGGTTTAGTTTAATTGCTTTTTAAAATTCTGTGTGTTCTTTTGCAAATTGATCGCAGCCCCAGCTTTCCAAGTTATGTCTTGCTTCAAAAAGTCTTCCTTACCCTTCTGGTTAGCCATGCTGCTTTCTTTCTGCAATTTGGTTTTGCTGATAGTGAGACTCTTCATGGTAAGATTTTGAACCATGGCATGTCAATGTGTTGCAATGTGAGGTTGAAACTCTTTTTGTGGGACCTCTATCTAGCAGGCCCATGAAACATTTCTTGATAAAGCTTAAATTTTGTCTCTGAATTATGTCCTGATAAGTCATTTCCCTGTTGTATTTTCCTGTTTTCCACAAAATGGATCAGTATCATTCCAAGGGCAAAGAAATTTGATCCTATCCTGTTCCATTAGCATGTACCAAACTACTGGAAAGACATCTAGGAGACAGTTAGCAATTAATTTTCTCTGATGATTTAGACCTCAGATTCTCAGCCACAAAGTTTTTGTTAACAGTGCTTTCTCTGAGAAAGACAGGATGCATTTAGGAGCATCCTACGCAGTCCTCTGGTGTGCTCAGTTCCATATTTCCTGTTATTTCTAGACAGAGGAAGGAAAAGAATCACAGAATCATTCCACTGTCTGACCACTCTTTCTGTGAAAATTTTTTTCCTAATGTCCAGTCTAAACCTCCCCTGTTGGAGTTTAAAGCTCCCCTTGTTCTGTCACTAATCACCTGTGAGAAGAGACCAGCACCAACCTCTCTACAGTGTCCTTTCAGGTAGCTGTAGAGAGTGATGAGGTCTCCCCTTAGCCTTCTCCTCCTCAAACTAAACAGTCCCAGCTCCTTCAATTGCTCCTCATAGGATTTGTTCTCCAGGCCCTTCACCAGCTTCATTGCCCTCCTCTGCACTCGCTCCAGCACCTCAATATCTCTCTCATATTGAAGTGCCCAAAACTGGACACCTGGTCCAAAACTGGTCAAAGTTTGCCCTCTGGAAGTCTAAGGTGGCAGTTTTACTAACCCCTCTCTTTGTTTCTCCAAGGATCGGAAGCTCAATCATCTCATGATCACTGCAACCTAGATGGCCTCCAACCTTTACTTCCCCCATAAGCTCTTCTCTGTTCACAACAAGCAGGTCCAGGAGGGCACCTTCCCTAGTCATCTCACTCACCAGCTATGTGAGGAAGTTATCCTCCACACATTCCAGGTATCTCCTGGATTGTTCCCTCTGCTGTGTTGCATTCCCAGCAGATACCCAGGAGGTTTAAGTCCCCCACAAGAACAATAAGTGACCATGAGATTTCTCCCAACTGTTTATAGAAAGCTTCATCCATCTCACTGCTTTGGTTGGGAGGTCTATAGCAGACTCCCACAGCAAGATCCGCTTTATTGGCCCTTAACCTAATCCAAACACTCTCAACCCCGTTATCACTATACTTGATTTCTGAGCTCTCATAGCATTCTCTTACGTACACCACCTCTCCTTCTTTGTCTATCCCTTCTGAAGAGCTTTTAGCCATCGATTGTGGCACTCCAGTCATGTGAGGTATCCCACCACGTTTCTGTGATAGCTACTATGTCATAGTTCTCGTGTTGCATCATGGCTTCAAACTCCCCGTTTGTTGCTCATACTGCGTGTATTGGTATAGATGCACTTGAGATGAGCTAATGAATCCAACACCTTTTTGTGAGTGTGGGCCCCATTTCTTACCAGATCCTTCTCTGGTGCTTCCATGATTTCTATACATCTATCTCTTCTCTCAAATGAAATGGCAGAGGGAGAGCCCTCACTAATCCACCATCCTTCAAGCCTTGGCATGTTTCCCTTGAGCTTGTTCCTAACAGGCCCAGTTATCTCCCCTTCCCCCCTCATATCTAGTTTAAAGCCCTGTCAATAAGCCCTGCTAACTCCTGCCCCAAAATCCTTTTCCCCCTCTGGGACAGCTGCATCCCACCTGTCCCATTTGTCCCCAGCAGATCAGGTGCCTTATAAACTTCACCATGATCAAAGAACCCAAAATTCTGACGGTGGCACCAGTCTGAGCCACGTGTTTATCAGATGTGTTTTCCACCCTCTTTCAGTGTTTTTCCCTTCCACTTGAGGGATTGATGAAAACACCACCTGAGCTCCCAAGCCTTCAACTAGCCACTCCAGTCCCTTGAAGTCCTTTTTGAGTAACTTAAGACTTCTCTTCTACCATCTCATCATTACCTGCCTGGATAACCAACAAAAGGTAGTAATCAGAGGGCTGCACCAGAGCAGTGACCTTCCTTTTAATATCTCTAACCCGAGCCCCAGGGAGGCAGCAGACCCATACTCCCTATGATATGGGTCTGGTCGACATACGGGCCCCTCCGTACCCCTCAGAACAGAGTCACCTACTACAATTACCCTCCTTTCCTTTTTAATTGAAGAAGTTGCAAGTCATGGGGCTGAGGGACAAGCTGTGGATGACTCACCAGACGGGTCCTCATTTCCATCTTCATTTGGCTGGCTGTCTAGTTCCCAAGCCTCATACCTGTTGTATAATGAGAACTGAGAAGGTGAGGCGGGCTGAGACGGTTTGTGCTTGCCTTTCCAAGGAAGGACCTGACTCCATTCCCCCCCGTCCCCCACATCCCCTCCTTCTGCCTGGTGATGGGAAGGGAGGGTGTCATGTATTTCCTGTAGAGCCTGTACCTGCTGCCTTTGCCTCAGAGTGTGGCTCCATCAGTCAATATCACTTTCACAACCTCTGATCATTCTCAACCTTTCTACCTCCTCCCTCAGTTCAACCACCTGAATGTTACATGAGAAAAGGTGTAGCAACAACACATAAAAGTACCCAGCATTTAGATAGGAATAATTTGCCCATCAGATGGTTACCCTAGTATTCCTGTATAATTTTATAAATAAAAGATAATTTTAATGTTTCTTACTGAAATGCTCAAAAGGATATATAACTCATTTCGTACTCTTTCAAGTCATGATAGTCTCCCGTTCTTCATCCTTAAGGAACTCCTTAAACCCTCAAAACTAAAAGTAAAATTACCTCATGGTGATTTTTTGGGGGGGGCATGAAGTTATGAAGTTGCTAATCCAGTCTTTTATCTTGTATTCACAATTATAATGCAAGATGGAATAATCTGCCTTTATCTCCAGGGTGACATCTATGTAGAAACTTCAAAAGAGACAGTTTTGCTAGCATCTAAAGACTCTTGTTAATTACTATATCTTGAAGAAAAGTGAAATAAAACAGGATGAAAAATGGTATTTATCTCTGACTACCTTGTAAAAATATCAGTGATGAAGCAGTACATTTTAAGTACTTTAAGAATGCATTTAACTGAGATCAAGACCATTCTGATCATGGTGCAGGTTATCTCTGCAGGATACATTATAGAAAGATGTGTATGGCACTGATGATTTAGAAAGTTCATCACTGGAAATTAATATTTTGCTTCTATTTTCCTATTGAAATTGTCTAAGATGAGTTAGTAATGGTGTTGATTTACAGTGTGCAGAACAGCTTGTATTGTTATGTCTTCCAAATATAAATTAACTGTTTTTATGAACTTTTTGTATTTCATATTCCAGCTTTATGCTGTTTTCACTACCGTTGGCCTTACATGACCTAATTAGTGTAAAGCCAGATTGTATATATTAAAATGGCCTCTAGCAAGCACTGTGTTATCAGCAGAGAATACTAATAGTGTATTAACTATACAGTTCTGCAAGACTGGGGTTTAAAGTGGTAGTTCTGCATTGAGTGTAGGTTTGTTTATGTGCTACTTTTGGAGAGTCAGGCTGAGTGAAGCTGTTCGGATCAATCAGTGGAGTGATATTTGCTCCCTAAGTTATGAGTGCTATATGAAAGAAGTTCTTAGATCAAACCTATGAAACTTAGGCCAGTTAGCAAAAGCTGTGGATCCTTTATTTTCTTTTAAAGAGCTATTGCATTAGTTGTTTCTGAAAATCTGAGGAAGGTTAATGGAGGTAATTAACTGATCAATCCCTTGTAAATACCAAGTTGAAAGTAAATACTTCATATAGACTCATGATAAGTAAATTCAGGCTCAGGTTTTCAGAAACTGTATAGCACTTTCTATTTTCATTTTTGATCTGGTTTATTGTAATACACAACTGTTTATATAATGAAATACACAGTATAAGCCGCAGTGGGTAACTGAGTAAGCTGAACTGATGTTGATGCTAGAACACCATTCATTTTGTTACTTCTAACTATTTGTGGAATTGTAACTTGCATTAGTAGTAGCCAATAAATGCTGTTCCTAAGGAAGGAGATCTTAGTACTAGTCTAAAGGGCTTAAGCAATTGTAGAGACTGTGGCTGGGTAAGGGGAAGAAACCTCTCTCCTTGGTCACCACAGTTCACATTCCAAATATAGTTTCCTTGCAGGAACTAGGAGATGAGAATTCTCATGATATGACCCAGTAATTGCTGCTAACGCTCAATTTCAGCAGTGCTGTTCACCACAAGTATTTGCCTATTTGTGCTGTATTCATTCATTATGACATCTTTAAAAACAAAAAAAATCTAAAAAAAAAATAAATAAAGCTAGAATATTGAAGTGAGATAATACTCCCTCCTGGCCATGCAAAATCAACAAATGTAACATTCCTTTTGTTAGCATAACCTTGTAATGGTCTCATCTATAAGAAAACTGCACTTACAAAATCTCTAGTCCAGGCTTTCAGGCTGAGTCTCTCCTCATAAAACAGAAGGGAATGCAAGGTGTGTGGCTTTCTCCATGTGTATAACTTTCCTCATTCCTTTTACTTAAGTCAGAGACTGACATCTGAAGTGGAAGTTCAGTAACTGGATAATTGTGGTTAAATGAGGGGCCCTGGGGCTTTTAACAAAGGGACAGTTTTAAGGAATTACCAAGGTGCCATCAAGAAATCACCACGGTTGCACCTTTCAGAAAGGAAGTGTCCATTAGCGTGAGAGTTTGTAAAATACATGAAGTTAGATTCCATGTTGAATATGACATGATCTGTGGGGAATGTTTCAGTAATATCTGAAACTGAGAATCTCATGTATTGCTTTAGGTTGGGATCAAGTTATTGTTTGAGTTTAAGTTGTTATTAACAAGTTCTGTTTTAAAAATGCTGAGAAAGTTTAAATGAGGTAGCAAAGCCCAGGTCTTTTTAAGGTAGTTCTAGTGGCTGAGTAGCTTTTAAAAGTGAAACCTCGTACCTGCAGGACATCCACATCTGAAAGTAAATGTGGAAAATTAAATCACTTGGTATGTCCACAATGGTGTTATTACACTGAGACTTTTGTAAAGCTAGTCCTTAGATTAACTTGTATGAAGTCAGTATGAGTATGACTCTGCTGACTTGCAGTCAAAGCAGTGCCAGCAGTGTTTCCAAGCTTGTTTATGGTTGGAAGTAATTTAAGTGGATGCATTTTAAGTTTTCAGTTATTACAATAATTGTTGCAATATGCACAGTAATATACCAGTAACAAATCTAAAAAGACTGATTTGTGAAATTCAGTGTATCCCAACCTCATTGAGCCAGAATTTACTGCTATTCAGTGGAACTGGCAGGAAGAGAGATCAGCATGCGATCAAGTGGGCACCACACTGGGAATACACAGGCTCCATCTAAGGGCTGGAGATGCAGTAGTGTTCTTGTATAGCTCTTTGTATTTCTGTACTAAAAATCAAAATGAAAATGGATTGCTGAATTCTTGTATAATAGCAGACAGGAACCACAGTGTGGGCTTAATAGTTTTAAAATAGCTAAGCCAAGTCATGTTCTAACTTGGCTGGTTTTGAAAAGTAATGAAAACCATGTTATATACATTTCTGCTTTTAGAAATATCATATAATTTGTTGTTATGAGTACATCTAGGTTTGGATTTTCAGAATAACTTCAGTTTATAGTTAGAAACAAATGAAAATGGCTTCCAGTGGCAATGAGTTATATGTTATACAGCAATATTCTTGGTAGCAAAAGAAAAAATATTACTTTCGTAGTGACTGAATTACAGGCAAGGAGTATGATGGTTATTATTCAGACAATTAACATTTCTCTGTGTGAATGTGTTTTAATAGTAAAAAGTATTGTTAATATGAATTCAGTTAGTTTAACATTTAAAATGTTCAGTATCCTGTACTTGCCTGAACAAGAATATAGTCTAGTTGTTGCTGAACACTTCAGTGTATTACTGCTGCAAAACTTGAAATAGTTACTTTACCAGATTTCTCTACATGCAGCTTTTCTGGGGTTTTTCAAAACTAGTTTATCTAATTCTAGAGAAAGGAGAAAATATTCCAACATCTTCTCTGGAATTTCATTCAGACCTTAAATTAATGAGCAAAAGATACTTATTCTTGAGCATAAGTCTGAGAGGGATAGTGAGTGAAGCATGAGAAACAGTCAAATAATATGAATGGAAGTAATTTTCAGAGTATGCATAAATAATTAAAGCTATGATGCATTTTGAGAAAAATCTGTGGTGTTTCAGTTGATTTTTGTTCAGGTCATCTGAAACAGGAGGCTGGTAACAGCACTGCAGTGTCACTGTACTACTTGTCCAGATCTGAGGTAGCTCAGCTGAAGTTTTTAGGGATGTATCTGCTTGTTGTGTGGTCCTATGTTAAAATTATATCTGCTGTAAATATCCAGACACCTAATAAATCCAAAGAACAAGACTGCTTTGTTTGTTCTCTTTTTTATCCCTTCATCTGTGGGATTTGATTCATAGTTTTAATTAGCCTGTCTACTTTCACAAAAAATACTCTTCTAAGAAGCAAAAATTATAAATATTTTAAAAGACATGTTTTTGTTTGGTGCGTCCTTTGCTTTCTAAATTTGTATTTGTAGTGTTTTTAGAAATATTAAGTGTTAGCTCATTGAGAAGTTTTAAATGTAAAATTAGTGAGAGAGCCTGTTTCTAAACTATGCAGGGGTATGCTCTGTCAGAGAAGCACAGATTCTGTCACAATCAATGTAATTTTCTTTTTAAGTGTCTCAGGAAAAGGTCTGTGTAGAGGTCTATGTATTTCAGACTGTAAATGCGTGGTAAACAGTTGTCAGCTCCTTTCTGCTCATCTAGTATCAGAAAATCTGTTGCAGGATTATTGTTTGTCTGTTTTTAAACAGTTCAGCAAAAATTATCATACTGGCAAGTCCTAACCTGAATATTTAAATGGCAAAATGTCTGTTACAGTAATTAGCACATAGTAATTAGATTAATTCAACAATACTGGCTATATAATTTAGTCCATGAACACCCAAATCCAGCAAGACAGTTACATGAAGTCAATATAATTGAAGTTATATATATCCTTAAGTGTTTTTTTGGATTAAGGCCTAAATACTTTTGCTTTTCAAAGAAAATGCTATTCAGCTCCTGGCTCTTAGATACTCTTGCTCATAAAAATAAATGTTGCAACCTGAAGATGTGAATAATGAGGAAGGCACTACTCCCAGCTATTTGTGATGCTGGGTCTTTCCACTCTCTACTTGCCTAAACACATATGACTTGGGTCAAGAAATACATAATGATATAGAGTTGAGAGGCCGACAAGAAGTTGGCTCCATAAGACAGGTATTGGTGGAAAAACAGACTGCATTACTTCATAGAAAGAGAAGTACTGTATGAGCTGTATGAACACGAGTTTTAGGTAAATATAAGTTGTTGTAGAGTAACTGTTGTAACCTAGTTCCTTATTTCTGATGCCTTGTTGCAGTTAGTCAGGAAGCCTTTCTTTTAAATGCTTACATTTCCTGAAAGAAAACACTGAACTTGCTTAGGACTAGCTGTTCTAGAAACTTTTCTAGGTGTGTGACGTTAGAATTCAATGCGGACTCTAAAATGGAAGTGCTTAGTACTCTGTAAACTTGGTATGTAGAAAGGCTTCTACCTAGATTGTTGTCACTGTAGATCGCAGCACCTTGTAGGAGGATTAACGTATAAGGAAGACACATATAACAAATACACCTGTCTCCAAGGTGTATTTCACCTCAAGCATTTTGCATGTAATTCATTAAAAGTAGCTGCTTTGATGCCTGTAAGACAGTGTATATAACATGCATCTCCTGTCCTCTCCATCTCATTTGAACTTAGCACTTGGGTTAAAACCAGAAATATCTTCCACCTACACAACAGTTCTGTTGGTCTGCCAGCTCTGTTCCTTCCTTTTCCTTTTGTTCACCTTTGCCTTACACACAAGCAGCCTTCTTATGAAGCTGTTCTGTGTGGTTACTCCTTTCCTCTTGGACTGCCACATGACACAGTACCCTGCTCCAAGGGCAGGGATTTTGTAATCTGTAATACTGTGTTTCTGAGTAACATCCCTGAAAACTCCCTGAAAAGATGTAGAACATTACAAGTTTCTGATAAAATTTATGATGAAACGTAATGCAAAGCTTTTGTCATTGACGAAGTGTAACATGATTAAATCCAGATTTAAGAGCATTCTGCAGTAGTGCTGGAATCAAAACTAATGGTTGTATTCAGCCTGGACTGGAGGTACAGTTCTGTCAGGATGTTGCTCCTGTATTCATGATTCAGATAGTTAAGCCTGTCCTACAGAGCTGGCACTACTGGATCTATGGCAGCTGTTGCAATGCATAATTAATGCAGCCCTGGGATACAGTTTCAAACACTGTCAGTGCATGCAGGAAGCCTGCAAAACATGCAGTATTTTCAATAGTCAAATATTTATGATTAGCTAACTTTATAATGGCATACACATTTCTGCAAAACAGGGTGAAGAGAGGAAGGATTCCCAAATAGGTTGTAATTGAGAGATTCCAGTGGAAATTAATATCATTTTCATCTCTACACACAGCAAGGAAAAAATGAATTAATATTTGCTTAAGCAGTTTTGGGGAATGTGTAGGATAAACAACAAAATGAGTAAAAAAAGAAACTTCCAGTTGGCTATTTCAGATCTAAGTAGGTCAAAAATCATACAGGAGGAAGCAAAAATTCTATCAACATTTGGGTAGTGTGATTAGAGAGATGGTTTTGAAACAAGCTGGTAGATGAAGAAGGTTTCTCAGGGAAACACTTTAGTCAGCAAGGTACATAATATTGATATCAAGAACTGCTTTCCTGTGAGGTTGAAGAAAACGAAAATAGCTGTTTAATACAGCTTCCTTTTCTACGTGCTGATAGCTCTTGCCATATGATAGGAAGAGGATCTTGTCATTTAACTGTGACTTTGGCTCCCACAGACAGATGATGTTACTGGAGCATGCATTTAGTGTTCAGTTATATCCTAACCCCCATGTTTGATTAGCTGAAAACAAGCTGCCATAATAAGGAATTGTCCAGGGGAAAGTTTTGGAAAGAAGTTATATAAAAGGAGAAAAGCTGATCTAACTGATTGTTGTGCCTGTTGTGCTGTGCATTTAGCTTTCTTTAGCAGTACTGTGTAGCGGTAGTAGATAATCTCTGGGCAGGATAGTAATTATGCTGTGTATACTTCTTTCTGGTTTTGTTTGGTTTTTGAAGAAGTGTCTAGGAAAAATATAAACCACAGCCATGGGAAAGATCCAAACTTAAAAATCTGCTCTCTCTGACCTTAAACTTCATTCCCACAGTGCATGTGTTTTTGTAAGATTATCGCTTGTTGCATATGAATTATGTAAATGACTTGAATTATATTCCCGATGCCCACAGTGAAAAACCTGCTTCATGTGTGAAACTTAACAGATGAGAAATAGAAATTGATTTTGAAATTTAGATCCTACTCCACCAGTTTTAGCACTCGGATTAAATTAGTGAAGTTTTATGAATTTCAAGTAGTTGAAAACTTGAAGTAGTATGTCTATCTATCTAGATAAAGTTATCTAAATGTACTCTTTAATATAATGTAATTTCAGGTCCTGTTTCCTGAAATGCTTTGAATTTAATTCAAATATCAAAACAAATCATTATTAGCCTGAAAAAAAAGAGGTTTTGATTGTGTCTAAAATACATGAGACTTTTTAAAATTAGAGGCCTTTGAGAGATATAAAGATCATTAGGCTTTATTTCATTCATTCTTTACAACATAGAAGACCATGACAAGGGAGAGCAGCCCAACCTTAAGTTAAATGACTTTCCATAAAATATATTCCACTTAACAGTACTGATATAGGACATTTTTTTCCTTGTTTTTAAAAAACTAAAACTGTGTCTGTGAAAATTTACAGTAGCCATAGAATGAAATCAGCTAAGAAAACTAGCATGTTGCAGTAAACCTATGTTCTTCCTGATGGTAACGATTCTTTCTACACTTTTGTAATTAGATTGTCTTCTTCGAAGGCAGACAGCCCAGTTCTGAAAGGATCTCTTTTGCACAGGTATTTGTAAGTTGTGGAATTAATACTCAGGTCTGTCAGAGAACTCTTTAGTGCTACATTTAATTTCAAAAGACTCTGAAAGATCTGGAACAGTGAAGTATGAAGGCTGGCTTTTCTAGTTGGTATCTTTTAAATAATGGTTCTGACAAGCCTGGAGAAATGTTGTGAAGATCACAGTGCCTCTGGTAAACACACTCCCCCAGTCAGGGAAAGAGCTAATGGACTTACACTGAAATGGGCTATTCTGAATCTGGTTAACGATTGCTGTGTTCATTCCCTCTGGATTGTGAAACAAAGAAATTATGCATCAAATCGAATAGCTGCAATTTTGCCACACAAAAAGACAAATATGTGTAATACATGTCTGCTGTAACTAATTTATGTATACATATCTAATTTGTTTATTAGTAGATTGACATTTACACATTTAAACAAAAGCTAATTTGATATGGAAAAAATCAGAAGAGAGATGATGGAGTGCATTTAAAGCACAACCCCTCCCCCAAACAAACAAACCGAAACCAAAAAGAGGCGAGACCTGGATTGAAGGAATTTTTTTCCTTTGTTTTATAAGGCAATTTTGGGTAATTCTTTACTCTTTTAAATAACTCTTATTGACAAGTATGTAGCTTCTTTGTTTACAGAGACTGCACACTGTTGAGCAATATCTGCCCCATTTATATGAGTAGACTTGTCTTAATTGATTATACTCGAGCTGGGTGTATAACAGAATTTAGACTGAAAAAAGAAAATTGTTTCTCTGCAGAGAATAATTCCTAGTTAGTAGATGGAATTTTACTAATAGTTATGAATGAATAATAATATGTATTTTTGGAGCCATGAACAAATATTAACTAGCCTAAGATTCACTTAAAATAAGGCACTCACCACCACAGGGAGAAAGTAAGGGCCTCTTGTCATGTTATAGGCTTGGGTGATGCTTAAATGAGCCAGAACAAAGAATCTATTCGGAAAGAAGTTACATTAGGATTTGGTCCAGTTACTTCATATGTGTCCCCTTTTGTTGTCAACCGCAGAAGGCTATCCCATAATGGGTGGCCCTGTCAAAGACCATTTAGGTATAACAGAAAGAGTCTCCTAGTAAAAACACAAGTAAATTTTTCATCTACCTACAACGAGCTGAAATGTTTGCGGGGGGAAAACCAGAGCAGTGTGTTTTGTTTTATTTATTTATTTAGTATAAAAGGCTTGGAGCAATTCTGCAGTGTAGTTCTGACCTTTTCATATACAGAACTAAGTAGTAAGGGAAATTGGGTTTCCTGTCAGCTCTTACAATCCACTATTTCTCTTCTTTTTCTTGTGGTCAATACTTGGTTTTTCTCTAAAGCCTTGCTGGGGATATTGTTATTTTAGTTAGACCATAAAGACCCTCACCTGCCACTGCCAACGTGTTTCCTAGCAGAAATAGATTAGCTCAAATGACAGGATCCAGGCAAAAGTTCAGCTTTAATGTCTGATGCCTTATAGAAAACTAGCAGCATGTGATACATGGCTTAGCTGCACTTCACTGTCAATATGTGCTTTATTCAAGGTTTGCTTTCTCCTTTTCTTAGAAACCATTTTAAATGCAGACGTATAATAGAATAGAACTTTTTTCTTGTAAAGAAAATATGTTTCTGGCTTGTTGTAGGATGAGATGACAAGAAAGGGCAGAAGTATAGGATAACAACAGGGAAAATATTGGAAATGAAAAAGATCAATTAAGCGCATCAACCTGATTTGTGAAATTGATTAAATTAGGCAAATTTCTAAGCCAAAAGGGAATATTATTTATTGCTACTGATTTGTGGGAGCTCAGATAATGAGTAAGTTCATCTGTGCCACCTCTTCTTAACTGGTAAATTCTTTGGAGTTGAAATTTCAAAAGTGGAATTACTTAAAAATTCTGAGGAAAGGGGACTGTGTCATGTAAAATGCCTTACAGGTCTAGTGGTCATTCCTTGGGGTGAAAACAAAGGCTTAGCTTGAAAACTGTGATTAAAACTCTTTTATAAGAAAACAAAATTCCTATATACACAAAGATGAATCCTTGAAAGTGCTGATTGTTTCCATGACTGTTGTGATCTGCAGCTCTCCCTCCATCTGTGGCACTGTAATTAAGGAAAATTAATTACCATGGAGGCCTTGTTAAGACTAATGCTGGGAAGAAAAGGGGCTAAACTAGATAGTCTTCCATATCCTGAGCTTATCCATGAACAATCTTGTGGAAAAAAATAACAAGAGGAAAGATTCGTGGGAGGCTGGAGTGTCAGGGTATCAGAAGACTTCTGGTAGAAGTAAAGAATTAGAGAATTCTGGCATGATTTGACAAAAATGAAATCTGTGGGACCAAAGACATAACTTTTTTTCTATCCCTATAACTTCGTATTTTGGGAAGAACATAGCATTTTGTTATTTCTGGGAGAGGTCCTTTAGGAAATCCTAACTTGAGGAACGTGGACTTATGAAAGGTTCTATGTAGATAGATTGTGAAGAAAATTTCTTTCCTATAGTACATAGATTATGGACAGGTAGAAGAGGATAAGAGATGGTGTTAAGATAAGAGATGGTAAAAACTGTCATAGTATCCTAGTCTATGCAAAACTACTATATTTAGTGCAAATCTAAAAAGCAGAGGTCAGAATATAGAGGAGATTGCATCTCTATGGAAGTTGTATTTTGTCAGAGCTGAAGCCTTGGTTCCATGGACAAATCTGAGAAATGCTCCCAGTTTTATGAATAAAAGAACAAGCCAAGCAAATTTAGTGGATGAGGAAATGGATGTGAGAAGCAGAAGAAATAGCTTTGCAATTGCATCAGGGACCTGCCTAGACTGGCTGTGGTGCTGAGGGGGCTGTTCAAGTGACATTATTTTCTGTTTATTGGTCCACATGACTTTGACTTCTCATTTTGGTGGGTTTTATATTTGAGTTTGTTTTCCTTAAAAACTGACTTAGTTGCGAAGAATAAAAGGTTAAATAAAAGGACAGAACTGCAGATAAACAGACATCTGCTTGTGGTTAATAAAATATTTCTGATCAATCCAAAATAAATACATGAAGACTTGAACTGACCTAGCCATTTTATACCCCACTAACTGATTATTTTTTTATTTAATTTGACTGCAAAACCAGGAGCCACTCTGTTTGCCCAACTGTATAATTGACTTAAGGAGTGTCAATAGCCCATTTCTCCTTCCAGTGGATTTTTCTTTATTTCTTGAATGAATGGTGCAGATAGGTGGAAGCAAAGGCCTGCTGTTTTACAACATTTGTTTTTATGAGTAGAGGTTCTATTTAGAGTTGACAGTGTTCCCTTTAATAAACTCTCTAGAATTCATTTGGCTTTTGTTGTTATTTTTGATGAATTTGTTCTAGAAAATCATAAATTCAGTGAGGACAAGTAAGTCTAAAGCACCCCATGCCAACATAAGTGCTCCAGGTAAACATACTGATGAGTTGGGATGGAGGAAATGTGGTTCTGATGTTTACCATATATGTGTGTCTGTTTATATGTATATACATATGTGTATATTTTTGTCATATATATGTAAAAAACAGGAGCCCAAACAGAAGGGATTGAGTCTTTCAGGCTATGGGTCAGGCACAGATCATTAGCATTAAATTCACGAAAGAAAAAAACCCACACATATAAAACATGAGGGAAAAGGGGCTGGGAAGATTCAGAGCAATGGAAATTTTATGGCCCCTAATGCTGAAGAGGTGCAGCTTTTTGGTAGGAAGGATCAGAGGAGGTGCACCTTTTCAAATGCTGGTCTTTCTTGTCTGGTGGAGGACTGACTGGTGGTTTCATTGTGTTTCCCCCCTCCCTGTTGTTTTCTTATGGCACTTGTATAGTCATTAGTCACTGACAATATCCTGCAAGCTAGGAGGATCTGCGAGACCAGGTCAAGGATATGGGCGACAGACTACTCCACTGAGAGGACAGGACAAAGCAGCTGAAAAGATCTGAGCACTTGGTGTGGAAAGATGTTGTAACAGATAGTGATGCAGCAGCTAAGTACTAGGTAGTGACTTTCCTTTAAAAGTAAAAATACAGATTCTGTTGTCCTGCATAAATTCCCTTGGGCCTTACTGAATGGCTTGATGGCTTTTTCTAGAGTGAGCTGTCCTTGTGAAGAAAATTTCTTAAGAGCTGGGATCACAGCGTGTTTGTTAGAACCAAAGGGCATGCAAAAGACCATGGTACTTAGTGCCTTTTTTGCCCCAGTCTTTGCTGGTAAAACCAATGGTCAGGAATCCCAGGTCCCTGAAACGAGTGGGAAAGTCTGCAGCAAGGAAGACTTTCCCTTGATTGAGGAGGATCATGTTATGGAACTCTTAAATAAACTGGACACAGATAAATCCATGGGACTTGACGGGATGATAGAGCCACAATTGCTGAGGAAGCTCGCTGATGTCATTGCAGAGCCACTCTTGACTGTCTTCAAAAGGTCAGGGGAGGTTCCTGAGAACTGTAAGAAAGAACATGTCACTGCCTTGAGCAGGGGGTGCTTGGACTAGACAATATTCAAAGGTCCCCTCCAACATCAACCATTCTGTGATTCAATTATATCGAGCCTTTCCTGAAAGTGAATGAAACTGCTTCTACCACACCAGTACCTGAAGCCTCCACTGTAGGAGGGATGCATGAACTAAGCTGTTACTGAAATGATAAGGCTCTTACTGACAAGGACATACAAGCTCTTTGAAAACCTGTCTACAGGGCTTCTTTTTAGATTACGTAGAGATGAGATGCTCTGTGGCTGATCCTGTACTATATAAAATCAGTGATTAAATTTCCACTGGGAATAGGATGTAACTGGTGAGCTCAGGGAGGGCTACAATATCATAAACATAGTTGTTGTCTTCTCAGGAGTGCCTTAGGGAGCAGGGTATTTAAAGTAAAAATCTGTTACCTGCTTGCCCTCTCTGTTGTAGCTCCACCTGAAAGCTGCTGGACTTAGCTGGCAGCTGCTGAAATTGCAGTGGAAAGCCCACAGATAAGAGATGCTATCGTGACAAAAAGAGGGGAGTGATCCAAATTCCTGCATTCCTTTCTTTTTTTGTACTGAGTCACTTGAATATGTAGGGTTAACTTGTGCTGTCCATCAGGTATTCTGTTCAGATGATTTTGTGTTCACATTGGCTAAACAGATGTTTCCTTCCAAATTTCACTTGTTCTGGTACAGATATTCAAGTATTGTGGTTTGAGCCCAGAGGTCAACAGAGCACCATGCAGCTATTCACTCACCCCTTCCCCACTAGCACTGGGAAGGAGAGAAATGAATCAAAAGGCTCAGGAATGGAGATAAGGACAGCGAGGGGTCACTCACCCGTTAATACTCACAGGCAAAAGGCGGGCTCATTAGAAGAACAACATCACTTTAATTCAAACACTAACAAAGCCAACACTTAACAGACAGAATGGGATAGTGAGAAGCATTACCATATTTTAAAACACCTCCTCCCACCTCCTTCCTTCTAGACTCAGCTTTCATTCCTGATGCCTCCACCTCCTTCCCCAGTGGCACAGGGGCCGGGGATGGGGGGTGCAGCCAGTCTGCTGCTGCTTCTTCCAAGGCTGGGGGGAAGCAGTCCTCTGCATTCTTCTCGAGATGCTCCATGTGGCATCCCTCCCATGGGACACAGTCCTCCACAAACTCTCTCCGCTGTGAGTCTTCCCTATGGGATGTATTCTTCTTGAGATGCTCCAGTGTGGGTCACCCCCACGTGTCGCAGTTCTCCCAGCACCAAACTACAACAGCGGGGACTGCTTCTTCCCACAGAGTACCAGGGATCCTCCAGAGGCTGCAGGTCAGCCTCTGCTCCTCCAGTGACCCCCGCGGGTGGCAGGGGTTGCGGCCCTGCTGTCTAACCACGGGATACAGGGAGCTCCCTGCTCCCGCGCACCTCTCTCCCTTCCTTCCACTGACCTCAGTTTCCTTCTCATAATTGGTCCTTAAAGTTCCAACCCCCCTCTCAGGTTCCCCTTCTTACATAGGTTATCGCAGGGGCGTGGCCACCATCTCTAATTGGCCCAGCCTTGGTGCAAAGGTGGGTCCGACTTGGAGCCCGGGAACTTTTGAGAAACTTCTCACAGGGGGCCACAGCTGTAGCCCCCTCCCCTGCTACCAAAAACTCTGCCACAAAAACCCAGCACACCAAGAAATCTCTATACCCCTACGGTATTATTAAAGAGATTTCTTTCTGAGCCCCTGCTTGTCTAGCTCAGTTAAATTGTAAATTAAAGACATTAGCTTTCTTATGTATGTATGTGGGTTCCTACAAACTACTTGTGGCCTCTACATGCTGTTGTAAGAGAAAAAAGAAATAACATGACTATTTCAATAATACCTACTGGTTGATATGTAATTCATGACACTTCCATTATATGTGATTGAGTGAAATGCTATGGAATGGCATCAAATCAGTCTGCTGTGTTGCGATTAGTTACTCTGTTAGTAACACAACACTTCAGGAAGCCAACTGGTGCACACTTCTTCCTCCTGGCTTATGTTTTAGCTCATATGCTAAATAGCTTCTGCTCTCTCTGGCCAAAAATGTACTGAGAGTGGAGGGAGGTTTTTCCAGGGAGTTAAAAATCAGTGAGACTATGGGGGTTTTTGTCGCTAATTATGACAGGATTTTTTAGTTCATATTCTATTTCTTACTTGTAAGGGAGATGGTTATAAAACTATCTATTGCTTAGTGTGTGTTTGGTTAGAATCATTTGTTCTAATTCAATTTGATTTTGCCCTCATTTTCATGAGTTTAGTTGTGGAATAATGACAGAATCATTTTGGTATTTCAGTGACACAGAAGTGATATTAGAAGGCTTTTTAACAAGACAGCACTCTGTGTATTAGCTGACTTCTGTATTTTGTCTGATACGACCATTATTATAAAAAGAAAAATCATCTTTTCTTGAATAGTTGTCAGAGAGAGGACAGGATTATTCTTTGCTAACTTTTCTCTAGACAGAATGAGTTCTCACAGCATCACATTCATTCTCAGACCTTATTCACTATTTCTAATGAGAATGGATGTTTGTATTCCTCTTCTTAGTCAGTTTGCTCATCCTTAATTTGTTTATGAAGAAGCAGGACTGAATGTTCTGCAGCATCTGTGAAATATTAACAGTTACTTCCCAATTACATCACTACTAAATAGCATGCAGGTTTTACTGTTGAGATATCTGTGCATTACTGATAAAAGGACGTTTTTTTCTCAGAGATTATATTTTCAACAAATCACCCTTTACATGCAGACAGCTTTAATATTCTTTATTATAATTTTAAATAATTGCTTTATGTTTTCAAAATCTCTACAATTGCATATTCTCAATTTATGTAGCAGTTTCCTAGCCTTCTCTGAGTGTACAAACAGATGTCTGGGTAAGCCAAAAAAATGAATAGTATGAGTACAGAGAAGCACTGAGAAGTTTCATTTGACTGCAAACTTCAGAACAGCCCACCAGCTAAATTTTCTGTTTGACATAAAGGGGTCAGATTCTTACTGTGCAATCTCATGCTGGCCACAGTGGTGCTACCCGAGGAGTACAGGAAATCAATGGTGACTGACAGATTCTAGTTGTGGGTACAATTTGCTGCTTGTCTCATTCATTGCTCTAAGATGAAAGAAACCTGCATCAGTTCTGCTAGGATAACATCGCTTCTCTCTGTGTGTCTGTTATGGTGCTTGATTTAGCTTGGAAAGGACCCAATAAACTGCTGCTTCCCCCACATAACTGCCCGTGCCTCACATACTTTCAGAGGGAGGAGTGTGACAATTTAGTGGTGGTTTCTTTTCCCACTGTTAATTTTAGTGAAACAGGTAGTCTGCATACAGAGATTAAGCTTGAATTGATTGCAGGTCATGTAGCCAAGCTCATCACTACAAATAACGACAGATGTATCTCAAGGTGTTTGAGAAACAAACATGCTTTGGGAGGAGCACTGGTGGGCTATTTTGCTGGATAAAATGTCTGTGACCGTGCTGCTAACCTAGTAGCAAGTGGGTTATGGAAATGATGGAAGTAGATACACATGAAACTTTCTTCTTCTCTTTCAGAGCTGTAATATTGTCAGAATTAAACTTTGAGGAAACTAGGTTCTCCTAATTAAGGACTCTGTGTGTCATTTTAGGCAGTGAAATGAGCAAGTCCTTTTTATCATTTCATTGATAGTTAAATACAAAAGAAAATGTTGTGGTTACAGAAACAAGAGATCAGTTGGTGGGGGGGAGGGGGTGTCTGTCTGAGACACTGAAGCTCCCAAGTTGGTCGGAAAGTAAAACCTCCTCAGCCTTAGACTCTGTAGTCTGATACTGGAAATATGAATATATGATTCATTTACTATTATGTATGTGTGGAATAGTGAGTCTTAGGCAATGAATGCACCAAGAGTTTGACTATTAACATTATATTTACTTTTGGTGGTTTTTTGACTGTTACTGGTTTCTAAGAGAACATAGTGAAGGGCTAATAACACAGAAAGATTTTGTAGAGATTTTTATTATCTCCATTATTTTTATTCTCTATTTTCTGCATATTGAAATCTTATTTTCTATTGCTGAGAATGATTGACAGAGGAAGAGAAAGACTTGCATGTTAGTCAAGCGCCTCAGAATACAGCCAGCTTGGGGGGGAGCAAGCACACAGTCCTGGAGTCTGGCAAAATGGAGTACATCCACTTGACACTGAATAGTGTTAGTTCAGTAGTGCAACATAATGGTCAGACTTCTTCTCAAACACTGAGCGCAAGTTTGTTCACACATGTTCAAGAAAGATGAACTCAAACTAAAACAGGTACACAGAATTGCTATGAGGTTAATGAAAAGCTTGTTTCATGAGAAGAGACTTGGAAAGAGATTTCTCATTTAACTTAAGAAAATGAAGCTGAGTGGGATCAGAGTGCTGTCTATGAATACATCACAGAACATGGAGGTAGGTAAAACAGGGAGGGGTAAGAGATGAGCTACTTAATCTAAAGGACAGCCATGAGAACAAATGGGTATAAATTTTAGGCTGGAAATTAGAAGAAGGTTCCTTGCCGTTGAAGGAGTCAGACTTTGGAATAGCCTTTTAATTAGAGTAGCGGAGGCAAGAAATTACCAAGGAGATTATATGATATGGTGCTGCTGATAGCAGGGGACTGTTATTGGTGAATAAAGAGATCCATTTCAGGCTCACTTCCTACATGCTCTGTGTTCCTTTCTGGGAAGATAAGTATAAACTAGTTTCCCTTTCAAAAGACAGAAGTGAAAATCATGGAATTATTCAAATAAAGCCATGTCACAGTACTTTCATACACAGTAACTGCAAAAGGTATTTTGAGGAAACCAATCATGTATATCACTATTAAACTGTTGGCATCATGGTATATCCAGATTCAATATATAGAAAAGAACTGGGTATAAGAGAAAGAAAATATCTTTGGACTAAATAGATTTTTCAGCAAAAATTGTAGAGATGAAGCCAGTGTGTTTTAATGTGGCCAAAACATAAATAAGAAAATTTAGTAGTAAGCATCTCTAAACTGTAGGGAAAAGGGTGGGGTGGGGGACAAAAGAGATGATTTAAATTCCTTAATAATATCTCATAGGATGTATTAAAAGGAGTAATGATGCCTTGACATTATTTTTCTAGAGCCTTTTCAAATATTACTTTTATAGGACATGTAGCAAAACATAACAGGTTTTAGATGTACCACAGAGAGAGCGGACCTGGTCATAGGGATGAGAATAGTACTTAATTATCTCATTGCCAGCCTGTGTGCTTTTACATCTAAATCAATGCTACACTATCCCAAATGGATAATTCAGTTATACCTTGGTTTATGAGAACTAACAAGAAAGCTGCAACAAAGAAACATTGGGTGAAATTATATGATGTCACCAATTAAAACTAGTTCATGCTTCTATTTTAAATATTGATTCTGTTATTTTATCTGATATAAAGAGTATGCTACTCAGTCTAGTAATGGAGGCTGAATAAGTGTTCAGGGTAGGATGGATTTCTAAAGCAATAAACATTTATACTGTTCTTCAGGGCTTACTGTTAAATTGGCTCAGTGTGAGCTCAAGCTTTGACCTTGTGTGAGCCAGTGAGGCTACAGAGGCCCTCAGTCTCTGTCATCAGACCCTTCTACTATTAGCAAGAAACCATGGTAGGCAATGTGAGCAGTCATGCAGCACAACTGAGGAATTCAGAAAACTTCTGACCACCGCCTAGTTACTGCTTTTCAAATGAGACAGCAGCTCCAACCACAAGTGCTCACCTCTGTTCTTGGGAGGTGGGAGTGAAAGGTGCTCATTACAAGCTGAAACCACTGCCTGCCACCTCCTTGAAATAAAAGTCAAAGAAAGAAAACTTGCGCCCTAAGCTCTAGTCTCAGCTGGAAGGGGATTTAAGTGCTGCCTCTCAGCTGACAATGGCTTTGAGTGAGTCTTGCCAGCTCTGCTTCCTATGTGTGTTAGTATCAACAACAACTAGTACAAACCATAAGTGCACATTTCGTCTACATTTAGCTATATCAGAACCTAATCCCTAAAATTAGTTTGAATCACAACAAGGTAAGAAAATGTGATACATTGTGTGTGAGTTCTTCAAATTGTAGACAGTGTCACTGGGACCTAGACAAGTGCACCTAGACAGCTGAAATCAAAGAATTTCCGCTGAAAGTCTTTCATAAGGCACAAAAAATACAATTGTATGATAAATATTTAGCTTTTAATAGCACTAATGACCTTGATGGAAGGTAGTCCTAGGGATTAATGAGGACCTGAGGTAAATGGAATCAGCTCCACCCAACCGATCATTAATTCAGAGCCAGTGCCCTAGACTTTGATCATTAGTGCTTAAAAACAAAATCAATTTTACATGGTTTGGGGCACCTTTTGACCAGCAACATAAACAATACAGATTCTTAATTTTGAAAATGACCTTCCTGCTAGATTTTTCTCTTCTTCTTCCTTAAATTGCCCATCATTCAATAACGTGTAAGCACAAAATGAAAATGTCTAATTTCAGCATGTTGTGTTTTGAAATGTCTGGTTTATTAAGTCCTGAGGTGCGTTGATAACAGAAGTATAACTTCGGTTAACATAGAGCACTTCCGAATTCCAGAGTCTTACAAATGGCAGTTCTTAATGGTTTGAAAGTATTTTCTAAACCCTTTGGACACTGTGTCTGAGTTCAATAAACTTTGAGTTCAACATAGTATTAAATATGTTGGTTTTGTGCATGCCCTGCACCTGTAGGTAGGTACATGGTGGTTAAGGAGCTGTGTCCATAAACGCTTGTGCTAATGGCTGTTCTTAGAAACAAATCTCGAATTTTGGGGGATTTTGGAAATACTAAGCTAAATTTCAGAAAGATTCCAGTAACTTCAGGTTGTTCACTGCAGACCACAGGGTCTGACATACTACATATAGATGCCTCCTTCTGAGATTAATACTAAAATTGTAGTGAACATTGTAATGAAGTATTACTATTACTGTTCACATTTTGTAAAATACAGCCTGAGACTGAGCACACAAAAGTGATGCCACAGTGTTGCTCTGGTATGGGATAACGTGTGCAGGAAACAACCATCAGTAACCTCCTGAACTGTGTAGACTGAATACCCTCCCATCTGTGTTAGAATATGTCATGTGTAAACTTAAATGCAGCACTCCATTTCTATGATGATGTGGATGCTAAGCTTCCCTGAAAAAAAGAGCTCTGTAAATAAACTCCCTGCTACATGCAGATCTGATTATGAAGTGTGCAAGTTAAAGGAAATTGTTCTGGACAAGGAAACTGGCTCAAGCATGAGGTTTTAATAAGAACAGTCCCATCTTTAAAGTGGAGCATCTGAATAGGGAACTCCCATCTTCTGTGTTCCAGTGTCACAAGGTATCTCATCTTACTTGCAGCAATACATGCAGCAGCAGCAGGAATCTCACAGGATGCCTAAATCTAAAAACTGTTATTTAGACC
This sequence comes from Strix uralensis, assembly GCF_047716275.1. NCBI lineage: Eukaryota > Metazoa > Chordata > Aves > Strigiformes > Strigidae > Strix > Strix uralensis. The sequence goes on along the minus strand of NC_133978.1, from coordinate 16,095,103 downwards.
TTATTGTCAAATGTCACACAGATAAAGCATATTTATTTTTTATGTATACATGTACATATATACACACACACATATAGTCAAAATACGAGAAAGCCATTCTCAAGAATCAACATCTTGCAAAAATGGCATTATTAAAAGGCATTACTTATAACAGCTATTTGTTAGTTTGTCTTAAAATACTCTATTTTAATGCAGAATAATTTTTTGCTTAACTCCTTATATTTTATTAAAAGACTAGGGGTGAAGTCCTAACCCATTCAATACAGTGGCAAAATATCCTTTATTTTCTGTAGGATCATAATTAAACCTGAAAATCTTTTATCCGATTAAAAAACTCACAACACTAAAATCCCAAAGCATAAAACAAAGAGATGAGAAGAAATTAAGTTACTGAAAATTCGTAAAAAATGCATCTGGCTGTTTCAGTGTCAAGGCATAGATTCTAAGAAATTAAAAATGTTTCTTCCTGAAGTTTTTGAAAATATTTCAGTTTTATGCAGTGTTATTTCTATGTTAAAACATGTGCGTAACTTACATTTTTGTTTTGCTTGAAAACTCTGTAATTCTCACACCTCTTCTCTAAATTTTATCTTAAACCTCCTCTAAATTTTATCTCAGATACGAATCTTAGTTGATAACACAGCACTGTTTCTGCTTGGTATAACTGGAAACACCTAAATTTTCAGTTGATGTCTGTTTTGTCTTGGGGTTTTTTTGTTGTTGGTTTCACTTTAGAAATAGTTGAACAATTACTCAAGTATAGTGACACTACTGTCTGTTGAACTGTGACTAAATTTTTAAACAGTTTTTGATTGTAGTGTACAATGCTCTCACACAACCCCATGAAAACCCTCCCCCATTTAACTCAGCAGAGCTTTATTGAAGTTATTTTTTATAGCACTATTAGTTTTCATAGATGTTTCTCTATGGGGTTTACTTTACTGTTTAAAATACCACTGAAAATCTTATTCTAATAACTGCTTGGCCCTTCATAGTGAAATGATGGGGGAGCTTGGCAAGGCTATAAAAGAAATTGTTAATGCGAAGAAGGTGGTGCTCGGGGCCGTGCAGCAGCCTTCTACCCTGTGTTCTGCAGCCCCATAAACAACTGGCTAACGAGCACCAGATAATGGCTGTGGATGCTAAATAATTTCTTTCCCTGCAATTGAGCTGAGATGTTTAAAATACGGTAGTTGAAAAAAACCCCGGTCTTTCTAGGGGAAAACAAATAATTTTCTGTTTGATCTACACCACCTTTTTAATAACATTTTATGGCATCACACAGAGGAGAAAACAAAATAAATTCAGCAAATGTAGAAATCGATAGAGAAGCTGGTATTTCCTCCGGTGAATAAAATCAATTACATCTTGAGAAGAGAGGTGTTTCTTTAAAACAAAAAAGAGAGAAAAGCCCCCCCCGCCCCGTCCCCCCCGCTCCCGCCGCGTGGCAGCCAGCCCGGCTCCTGCCGCAGCCCCACGGCAGCCGGGTCGTGCGGGGCCGCCCGTGGCTGCCGGCTGTAGGTGTCACTAGAAACATGGCTTTGGGGTCAGGTGCCGGGGATGCTATTGTCACCCACCGAGCTGCCCGCGTTACTGAATGAGGCGGGCTCGGATGTTCAGCATGCATGGGACATTGTCTGCCGGGCTGTTGGAGGCACTGGCAGCAGAAGGTGACATCTGGTGACTAATGGGCTCAGATGTGAAAGCCGTTCCCACAGTTGCGTGGGCTGCAGCTGCTCTGCCGCCGCGCAAGGTGCGGGAGACGGCGGAGAATATCGCTAGAAAAATATCAATACCTTCTGATTTCAGAGGAAGTATAACATGGCCCCGGCTGCAGACATTTTCCCAGCTCAGGACTTCTGATGAATGAAAGGACGACACAGCTAAGCACGGCACTTCGCTGTGTCTCCTCTTTTGCTTATCTGAACTGATCAACTTTGAACGAAATGGCTCCACCTTATGAAACAAAGATGGACCCTTTCCAGACACAGTCCAGACTCTGCTCTGTTTCTCTTATCAGACAGGGCACCATCAGAGTCAAACCGCTCTGGTGTCACTGTAAGCTCGGCTCTCGATGATCTCCCTGTAATGCTTTCAAAACTGAACCAGAGCTCTTGCTGTTTCCTCATGGGCAGGTACGTGTGAGGAGAAACTCATTTGTCATTTAAACTCCCTGAAACAAAGACTAAGCCGGAATGTGGTGCCCGTATATTTCGTGTTTGATCCACTGATCAAATGTGATTTATTTGTCAAATTCTTAGAAATGGCAGAGAGAAACCACAGGAAGAGCTCAGTGCTGCAGATGGTGGTAAAAACTCTGTTATTAGCAGATGACAGTGCAAACCACAGAGTGGAAAGCACAGATAAATTCATGGCTGGAAGTTAGTGTTTACAGCAGAAAAAGGATTTTAGAGAGGCTTTCTGGTGTGTGCAGGGAGGAGGGAAAGGGGAAGGGAGCTGGAAGGTGGGAAAGGAGCATTGCTTAGTTCTTGTGTCCTTCCACTACAAGTAAATCAGTGTGTTTGGTATTAGGGAGTTACTGAAAAGAGCTGATGGGAGAAAGGAAAGCAAGGACCTGAGAAGAGAAATACATTTGCTGTGCATACACACATACGTGCATAGATAATCACATGATTTTCCATCTTCCAAGCCTCTAGTGTGACAGAGGGAGGGAGGATAGTCACATGCATCAGCCTCATAAAATCTGCAAAAGCACTGTTCTTAATTCAGCCATCGGCTGCTCCCAGACCTCACACAGAGAATTACAACGAAATTCTATTTGCAGACTGACATCCCTAATGCTGCTGTGTCCTTATGTTTACTTCGGTTAACTGTCAGCCCTTATAAAGTACGCTGTACCACAGCCGCTACTGTGGAAAAGAAAACCCTCAGAGTAGCTGCTTTGGGGGAGATATTCGAGAGAAACATAAATAGAAGAAGCAGAGAGGAAGGAAAAAAAAAAAAAAAAAAGAAAATCTGCTTGTGTATCTAAACAATGTGAGACTCAAAACAGAGATCACTCAACCCTTGTTTTCAGCGCATTTCTTGGTTTTAGTCTTGGCTGATAAAATATTTAACAGCCATCTTAGCACTCAGCATAGCAATAACCAAAGAACATCCAAGCTCTCAGCCCCCACTGAGACAGAATTCCAGTGATGTGAAGTTTTCTTTTCCCCCTTCCCATGTGATATGCTGTCTAGCATAGCTCCAGGTTTAATGTGAATTAAAATAATAAAAAAAGCCCCGTTACAGCATGCCCTGTTACTGAAACATACACAGGGTTTTCTGGAAATTACAAATTGAAGGATGCCACTGGCACTGCTACATTTATTGGTCAGGTTACTGTATTTGCCTGCTTTTAAAAACACAAATAAGACAAAGGTTACATAATCTGGGTCCCCGATTAGGATGGAAGTCCCTGATTAGGATGGAATTACATTTTTTCATGTGGACATAAACCTAAATTCAATCTCTGCTCCCAGGAGTGTGCTTTCTAAATTAAAAGAAACAAACAAACAAAAAGGTTGGTGAAACAAATCAACATTGGAACTCTGGCAAACAGATTTAAGTACCATGTAGAAGATTCCCACTGTTACTCATTGGTCTCAAGTCAGGAACTAAATAAGGAATAGCTACAGTGCAGCCTGTGCATTGCTGGACTGTAGCTACATTGCAATTGTAAAATTACTGAAAGATGTTTTTCCGGGTAGGAAATTTGGAAAATAATAATTTAAAAAATACTTTTAACATCAGCTTTCCTTGTGGCATTTTGTACAAAAATACGGTATATTAATTGCTAGACTGTGATATAATGATGGGATTTGGGTGAGTTTTTTATTTTTTCTTTTGGAATTGCTAAATACTGTCAACTCTCGTTCAGATTGGGCAGTGTCTTTTCAACATCTTCGGAGGGCTGGCCTCGCATGCTTTTTGTAAGAGGGGGCAGTATTGGTTCTTGAGATTTTTATTAGAGCTGTCATGGGTTTTGGTGTTTTTCTCTTTGTGCCAGCTGCCAGAATCAGGAAATTGCATCATCCATTCAGCTGCTGTTACTAAATAACTAAAGAAGCCTGACCCTTCCTGATGGGAAACTTGTGATATGGTGAGGCTCAGAAACTGCTGATCAAATACCAAGGCTCCAAAGCTTATAATTTGAAAATGATATATCCTTATGAATTTTGCACATCTAGATTCCCATACTGAATGAATCCCTGTTGCTTTCAGTAAAGGTAGAACCAAGCATTATGCTTTTATTTAAGATTACCTCATCTTTTTCCTAGATGCTGTGTTATACATTACATATAGTCACCACAGACTTCAGCTTTTCAGCGTGAGTTTTCTCATGCCAAGTTATCTGTTTTGAGCTGATTACTTTTTTTCCTATTTATAGTTCTAAATTTTAGCTTTTATTCAGAACAGTCCTTATCTCTGATTCGCTAAACCTTTAGCACTTGCATGTTCTGGAGCAGAGTCCTGAAATACAGGGAACAGGCTGGTGAAGACCACTAGTTGTAAGAACAGATGAACATATGGGGAGAGGGGAAGAGAGAAGTGTTGAAGAAGAGCAATGAGATGTAGGATGGACAATGTGAAGTGGTAGCCATTAGAGAAACCCTTTAGGAAAAGGAGCAAAGATGTGGACTGGTGCGGTAGTACAAGCAAGGCTTTTTATGGTATGATATTGCTTAGGTAGTGACTTGAAGTTTCTCAGAGTTTCATGATATATCTGGCATTTTTAAAGTAGCTAAAAGTACCCTTTTCTTCTGATTTCCAAAAGGCATTTTATTATTGTTATTGGCTGGGATAATCTTTTTGGATGTTTTTTTAATAAATTTCTAACACTTGAATGATGAGGAAACTTCTTATTAAAACTAATAAACTAAGTCCTAAAACTCTTTTCTATATATATCAATTACTTGGGTTTTAATGATAAATGAAGTAGTGTCACAACTGAGTTCCTTTGAGTACCACTGCTATATGAGGGGAACTTAAGTTGTTCAGCTTCCCAAGGCCTCTGTTTTTCCATCTGTAACGTGGTGGCAAGTCAATTTTCATTCTCTGAATATAATCACAAACGATTTATTTTAATAGAATGTTTAAAATTATCTTCTTTACAAAATAATGATCAGGTTCTCTAGAAAAGTAATTTTTTCTGGATAGTTTGGGAAGGCACAACAGATCTGTACATATATCACTATCTGCCTTTCAGGAACTCCGTAGAGCCTGAATAGTAGTATTTCTAAAATTTTTTAAAGGCCTTGTTACTAATAATATATAATAATAATCTTCAGAGCTTCATGCTCTAAGTGCACGTGTGTGCATCCACGTGGTCACTAGGGCTTTGACTGGCCGGTCTTGTTGCTGTCATTTGTGAAGTTGTTATTCCTAGCTGTAAGATCTAGGAAATGGATCTGTCAGCCTTATGCTGTGTCTTCTGGTACTGATGCTTGGGTTTTCTGTTACTTTTCCAGGTAATCAAGGGCTAACACAGACTGGTTATGGCCGTGGAAGCCAGTGGAGGAAGCATTTAGGACTCAGTCTGACCTTCTGTATCTATCAGTAACAGCTAGAGAGAGATGGAAGAAAACATACTCTTCCTCATGTGAAATGACTGCCCTTTCCACATAAGGCTAAGAAACTTGTTAAAGGGCAGTAAACTACTCTGAGTTGAGATTTTTTCATTGAGGGTCCTGACTGGATGATAAAATGGGCTGAAAGGATTAAGAATCAAGAATCATTTGTACTGTTCCCCGTATGAACCTAGAGCTGTAGTGTGTGCTCGAGCACATAAAAAGAACAGTTTTCAGTGCTCAGCATTTTCAGTCACATGCTGCAGCATTATCTCCATGTCTGTATTGCTAATAACTTACACTGCTAAACAGGAAGGAACAGTAAAAATCCAATTTGATTCTTATTAGATTTATAGTAGCAGAGACTTTGCTAAAGTTGTTTTTGCTAGCACTAGCTGGTGCCTTTGCTAGTATGGTAGGAGTGGCAGGGATAGAGTGGAGGCAGAGCTACTCTTTTTTTCTGTCAAGCAACTCAGTTTGAGGCCCACCTCAAAATAGTGCAAGGGAAACTTTATACCATTTTGAGAATTTATTGTGGGAGTGGAAGCTTATATTTACTTTGGATGAACATATGCTTATTTATTAAGAAGGCTTTTAGAAGTTCCCATTGCTTCCTGGGTTGTGGTTGCTGAGATTGTATAGTCAGGTGATGCTTTGAACTCTTCCACTGAACTGTGCTCTTCCCTATGAAGGAAAACATTTGCTAAACTAAGGGCTGCATTGAATTGGGATGAAGGTAAATTTCTTTTAGCTGATTTTATTTTCTCGCTTTCTGAAAAGTGTTACCCTCCTTTATAGAGCCTCTCCACCACCTCTGCTGCTGCTGCTACAATTATAGATGTATGTACGTGAACATACAAACTCTGAAGTTTGATACTGTCATGTTTATTGGAGATGACTTGTAATATGTATTTGCTCTGAGAGGTACCCTTCAGCTTCCTAACTGAAGTCTTGGTTTTAACTCTTGTGTGAAGATAGCCATAACTTATTACAATGAATGATTTACCTTATTGTTAGAAATGTTTAGATTATTCTGCAGTTATGAATGCTGCACTGTGTTTCTCTAGACATATGATCACAGTTAATAACATTACAATGATAAGGCATTTACTATTTACCAAAAAACATTTACCTCTAGTGTCTTTGGGGATTTATTTGGAATATCTGTATTTTCACAGCTGCAGAATACAGGTGGCATGGGATGTTGTTGAATTGAGTATGACATGTTTTCCAAAGGCAGAAAAATGAAGTCAACAGTCACACGACTAATTGACAATCATTAGTGAGTTGATCTTTTGCACCAATTGTTGGTTTAAGGCTTGAAAAATCTATCATTATCCCTGACAGCAAAAAATTAGCCCAGTAAGATACCAGCTCTCAGCTGACTAATTAACTTCTTTAATGCTGATAGACTTCCACCAGGTACACCTAGGAAATATAGCCATGGTAAGAATCCACAGATACTGATTCATTTGAATGTAGTCTCTCTGGGGAACTGCAGTGTCAGGAGATAAGCAAGCAGTCTATCAGCATTGAAGGTGTTAAGTAAAGAAAGCACTCTCTTGGTTGCCTTAGAGAAAGTGATGGTCATGCCTAAGCTAAAATATCTTATCAGAATTTCAAAAACTGACTTCTAGATTAGGGAGCTAGCAAGCACTATCTTAAAAATTATATACAGCATTGTAGATGCTTCTGATTTGAACTTTTCTTGCAGGAACTGCTAAGTTCATGGTACTAGTGGAGTAAAATCCTTTCTAAAAAAAATGCTGCATATCTGCAGAGTTTGTGTTTCTCTAACACAAACTGGAAGTGGATTTGTAATCTTGCACTATTTGACTAATTTTGAAAATTGCATTTCTAGTTCTGTAACACTAAGTTGCTAATAAAAAATTCTATAATTAATTGAGTTGAATTGAGGTAATAGGGGTAGAAACACTAAAAATTAATTTTCAAGACAATGTGACTATTCCTGTGTTTCTTTAAATCAATGTGACCAATTGACTGGTATTTCATAGCAAGACTGTAAAGGTCTTTCAGGCAAAAACTGACATTTACTGTCTTGACTGAGGATGATCCAGCACAAATGGCATGTTAATAATGGTAAATAGCAAAATGTTAGATGAAAGGCACTGTATGACATGCAATATGAAGATATGAGGCGCGTCCATTTTATTTCTTAAGATTTTTTTGCTTCATCTAGTTGTAGCTCACTAAGCTGCGACTGAAACAATTACATATTTCTGAATATTATCAAATTATATGACTTATACTCTGCACCCTGATGTCTTTCATATCATTTGTACACTCACATGGTTTCGTATTCTGATCTACTACTATCACAGACTTTCTCTGACAATGTAATGAGTTACTGTCATTAACTTTATCTTTAATTTGACCACATCTGGGTGTTCTGTAGGGGTGTGAAATTAATAATGTGTAAATTCTTGAACACTCATTGACATATAACACTTTCACATAACTCATCACCCTCTCACACTGTATTTTTAAGTATATTTTGTCAGTGGAAGTGTTGGTATTTAGTGGTGTTCAAACATGTTGGTACCAGCTTTTAATGTTGGTTGACGGCAGATATTCAATTGACAGAGAAACTTAATAAATGCCTGATTGCATTTATATATAAAGAGAGATTGCTGCCAGGTTGAAGTGCTGGGATATTTTTCTGTTTTCTTGTGATAACCCTCCCACCCCAAAAGGAAAAAGAAACCAGCAAAACCTACAACACAAAAACCAGAGTGTGATGATTCAAGCTTCTAGAGCTACCTTTAACTGATTGGGAGTTGCTCCTTTTACACACCAGAGTAAGTGTGGTTACTCAGTGTGTAAATCAAACATGCCCCACATTCTTGATAGGTGAAGCATGTGTCCTCCTACCGCAGAGCCCAAGGCAGTTTGCAGTGAATGAAAGGGGTTTCCCTTAAAGGACTTCAGTGACGGACAGCTGAGAATATTTGTTTGTACTTTGACCTACAAAGTACATTAATGAAAGGGCTATTCAAGCACAGTTTAGCAGGATTATAGAAAAGGTGAGAAATGGGAAGAGTCTGGACACAACTGCACAGCCGCCCCAGTGCAGGGCAGCCTCTTTCCCTCTCAGCTGCAAGGTTGCAACAAGCTGCAATGGAGAGAGCAGGGCCAGACTGGTACACCCTTTAAGTGTACATGTAAGTTTTTAATGAGTAGGAATTGGCATGGCTGTGCACTTACGGTTAAGCACATGGTTAAATGCTTTTTGAACTGGAGTTTAAGGAGTTGAAGGAATCTAGTTTTTATGCAATCTGAATTGATCCTGCCTGCTCATGAGTATGTAAATGATTGTTGGTCTGTTACTAATAAATAACTTCAGTCCTTTGTATCAGAATAGCGTAGAAGTGTTCCCTGTCCACTCAATTTTTCAAGCTCAGTGATTTGTCCATGTTTTTCATGCATTTGCAGAAATCCTTACTGCTTAAGTGCATTGTGCGTACAATTGGTTCCCTCAATTTGTCCTGCTGCCCTCAGTGTATTTATTCCTTAGCATGTATTGGAGTAGCTGATTTATTTAATTTGGATGCTCCTTTTGTAAACTGTGGGGTAAGAACAAGGTCTTGAGTGATTTAGGTAAAACCAGGATCCAGACCCTCAGCGGTTCCATACACATTTAATTTGCTACATGATAAGCATCAGTAAGTCACATACTCCCACACTGGTCACATATCAAAGACTTTTTAGAGAAACAGAATATGCCACATGAGAACTAGTTCCTTAGATAATTGCAGATGCTGCACTGCATCTTGCTTCAGTACCAGGAATTTCTGCATTTCAGCCTTGGATGAGCCACTGACTCACTACTTGTGTTTTATAAACATACCTGAAATGTTTCTGGGGAAAATACTACAATCTGTCCATTTCCTCATTTGTAAAACAAGATTTAAATGGTTTACTTCACAGGAAAGCTAGTTAATGCCTTGCAAAATTCTGAACGTTCAGAATTCTCTGTACTTTACATACTATTATTTAACTGAAATATAAGAAACAACACAATGTGCCTTTTAATAGTTACTCATGCAGTACCAATCAGTTCCTCTCTAGCCTCCCCCCCAATTAATTAATTTCTTTCTCTGTGTGCTGTTTTAAAATTACCTAATTGCCTGTAAACAAAAGGAAACATGTTTCTGGGTTTTTTAATGGCGGCATTTAATTTTTACTAATCTTATTAAATAATAATATTAATAAGACTTAACAGTTCTCATACAAAGAGAGAGAGTGCACTATAGAAAACATGAATACATTTAACCAGTGTAAAACAGCTTGAGCCATTTTCATTTCCACTGTGTATTATGTATTTTTTAAAGAAGAAAATTAGACACGGGAGAATTAATTTTAACTTCCTTGCTTATGAATTATTAATTCCTTATGACTGGAGTTATTTACATACTGAATAGTAGTTAGGCAAAGAGCAATTAGAAAGGTGTAGCTTTCTCAAACTTTAAGAAGCCAAAATAACAGGCTGTTGCCCATTTGGTTTTTTGTTTTGAGGTGGTTTTTTTTTAAAGGCTTATTTGGTTTGACAGTCACATTTTCATCAGTTTTCCCATGTCGATATGTACACTCTTACATGCATTCTTGCAAAGGTAGTATTGTAACTTTGATATTCTCTGCTTTTATATATACCTCTTGACCTCCCAGTCACACTTTAGCACTTTTGTGTTTTAACTATATATTGAATATTTCTTTTTGGGCCACCAATATCTCAAAATTCAACATCTCAAGTTCAGTTGTTTTCCTGCAGCACTGCTTCACTTTTTGCTCCTCAGAGTGAGTTCTGTGCTGCTGTAACCATCTCCTGATCATTCTTTCAGCTCTTCATTGACAGCCTGTTTGTTTTTCCATAAGATTCAGCTCCATTTCTTACTTTTTAGATTCTCAAATATCTGATTCCTAACAACTTCTCTGCTGTATTTTTTTATTTCTTATTCTAGTCTGAACTGTCTCCTTGAGACTGTTCCTACTATTCCCCTACCCACCTCCTTCTTATTCTTGGCCCTTAGCCATGTCTGGGGAGGTTTACCCTTCTCAAACTGTTTCCACGGCTTGGTCAGTCTTTAGGGGAAGCAGATATGTGAATAAATCTTTGAGCTGAAATCCTTTTTGTCATAATTCTTTGTTTGTATTGCTAAAAGAAATTGAAGTTTTATTTAAAGAAATGTACCTGCTTAATGTATACTTCTCATCAGTGTTAGAACTGTTTGTCATAAGTTGTGCCTTAAAACTACAACTTCCTACAGCAGTGTGTCTTTCACATCTTTCCTGATGTGAACTGTCAACTACTTCTTGCTTATTTTCTTTTCTCTAGTTTTGCAAACATTTATGCTCACTAAGGAATTTTGTCTCAGTTTCTAGAGCCAATGAGAAGCAATGATGTTACCAAGTGCTAATACTGTAGGAAGGTACAGAAAGGCCAGGTTTTATCTGATGGACTTTATGCCATAGTCTTCAATTCAAGTTATAAAAGTGCTGAGACATTAGTGACACTGTGATATTATAGTATTTTGTGTGATATGAAAGTATCTGGGGATCTCTGAAAAAAGATCCCAAAATCTATTCAAGATTTGTATGAAATTGCAAAAGAAGGAATACAGGTTTGCATATTATTCCTTAATGCTAGATGGATTAGCATTATGATAATGAATATCCAAGGAATTAAACATGATTTGTCACTTGTTGCAAAGTGTTGCCCAGAATAGTCATCCATCATTGCTTTTTCACAAAAGAAGCTTGATCTGTGAATGAGATCTCTGAGATAATACTATCTTCATAAAAATGCCTATTGCCACTATTAACATAAAAGCAGGCTAAGCCCTGGCACTTTAGCAGGAGTCAAGACAGGACCCAACTAAGACTTTTAATGAGATTACATGGGTTTATAGTAATGGGTTAATTTTCCTCCTGGTTACCATCATGCATGACTATTTCATTCTTCCCTGCAGTGTGCCACAAACAGATGGAATGGTCAGCAAGTCAAAATATGAAATGTTGGAAAGGTCATGATGCTGCTGACTTTCTCATCTGTTTTACAATTAGGGTATCTTGTTCTTGTAGCAAGAGTCATAATGAGGATTGTAATGGATACAACTTACATGTGTTCCTCTCGCCCCAAAGCTGAAAACAAAGGACAGGTGAATTTGTACTAATGATGGACCAGGTGAGGTAGCTTTTATTACATAAGCAAATATTTCTCATTCATATAGTTGTACTTCTATTACGAATTATTAAAGAAAAAAGTATTTCTAGACAGATTCCTAAATGAGAGGCATTACTCGAAGACTATTTTGAGTCTTAAACTTTTTAAGGTTGAAAAACATTGCTGAATTTGCATTATTTGCAAAAAAATATGCTGAGGATGTCTATGATTAGCTTAATGGGCTTAGGTTCAGGAGACCCGGGTCCTGGCCACAGAACTCATGTAGAATTTAGTGAAGATTATTCCAAAACCAGTGATGTTGGTGGAAGATTTGGGAAAGGTATCTGTACAACTTCAGAATTCTTCTGGATACTACAAAGCAGTTGCTGAGGGAATTGCTCCATTATTCAACATCTATGAGATGGCAGGGTTGGATTATGTGTCTCTGCCAGCCTGGGACAATAGTAGGCTATTAGAATTTTAAAAGTACCTATTCAAGGAGAACTACCTCAACCAGTTGCTCTTAAAGGAATAGAGATGCACTGGTAGAACAAACAAAAGACATACTGGTCATTGTATCAGGACTAAAACATTTACAGGATTCAGGTGTAGTGAGAGATTAGATTAATTCACATGCAGCAATTCTTGCCATAGCCATAGGAGTGCCCTGGGGCAATCTGAGATGGCTAGAGCAGCTGAGAAACCTGTAGGTAGGTCTTTGATGAGTGGCCGCAGCTATGAATAGGGCTGTTGGAGGTGAGCTTTCAAGGTGTTTATCTGTAAAGCTGTAACATAACTTTGTTTTTCTGCCTCCTTGCAATTTATGGAAAAGTACCTTTGCAAGATGGATGAGTTTGTGTATTCAGCCTTTATGATAGCTGCAAGATAATGAAGCTCTGTAACTTCACTCAGCAACTCTGGTAGCAATACTGGAACCATTTGTTGTGAAATGGAGCAGCATTTAGTTCTGTCATCCACTAACACTCAGGACCAACTGTGGATGGTGTCTTTTCTGTAGTGTGAATGGAGAATGGAAGTAATGAATACTTCTTTTGTGTCTCTGTTCTCTGTTTTAATATCTTGACTGACTTTTAAACCATAGTTGCAGTACATTTGGGTGACTTCTATCAGAGCTCCATTACTACAAATTCTGTTGTCCAGTATGTCTGTCAATCTGTGTAATGTTCTCATTACTTGCCAGGCAATGACTGATGGTCACACCTGCCATACTAGTAAGCATCTTTCAGGTAAATGAAAGTATAGAAATAATGTCATGAAACTTATGCCTTGGTTACCTTTAGTGGTGTTATCTGGATTATAGTAGTGCTTACTAACCCCCAGCAAAATTAATAATCATTGCCTAATGCACCTAAGAAGCAATGAAGAAAAGCAGAAATGGAATTGGACAGCCATCATGGTATTCCCATTGTTACATAGCAGGTGACTGGCAGAACCAGAAATATAATCCATGTCCCATGATTTCTTGGTGTTTTCTGCTCTCTGTGCTACCTTTCACTAAAAGTATTTGTCTGTACTGAATTATACTATTGAAGATTTTGTTCATGGTGTCTCTGTAATAATTTTTAATGATATAGTGTATTTTCTTGTTTTCTTGTAATCCATGGTAGAAGTATCACTAAAACATATAAAAGCATTAATTAAACTGTAACATGTGAACAACAAGAGATTCATACACCATGAGCATTTTATATAAATAGATATAAGACAATAAACACACACAAAAAAATATTAGAAAGTTAATACTTCTAGAAAAGAAAATGCTAGTATTCAGATTGCAAACTTTTTACGCATCATTCAGTGCTGGCTGTTTTTTATACGCTCCACCTTCAGCAAATTACCTCATGCATCAAGGAATGCAGTGTACCTGGTTGAGGGGCTGATCCTCTGCTTAGAGACTGTAGTGATGAAATGTTAGACCTTTGCTATAACTAGATAAATATGGGTGGTGGAGAAAAAGCCATGTGTATTTTATTCTGATTTATGGAAGAAGCTTTACAAGGTGATAACATGAAAAAGTTCTGAGAGTGACTTTTCATTAGAGTTGCATAAGTATTGGAGTTATGTCAATAGCAGAAATATTAGGAGTTTCACAAATATTTTTGTGAACACTTTATTTTTGGTGAAGAGGAAAAATATCAGGAGCTTACATAGGTCAACCTTTGTTGTTCTCAGGCATACAGTGTATATTTTTGACTGTGTAGTTCCCAGGAGGAAAAATGATGGATGATATACAAGAAAACTCTCTGCTGAGTTATGTTCTGCACTTTTTCTGAAAGCTGTAGTATACCAGAATTAATTCTTGGTCTTTATCTCCCACAGCTTCCAAACTGAATCTCCATGATTATATGTAAAGTCCTTTGCACTACCATCAAAAATCTTGTAGACAAATCAGGATGTATATCCTACAGAACATCTAAAGATCAGTGGAAGGATCCACTGACTTCAGTGGGCTTGAATCTCAGTGTAACTCACTCTTTAAAGCATTACAAATAGCAGATCTGAAGGCAGGAGTGTATCTGCATATCTCCTTAACCCCCTGATATACTAGTTAGCTGAATTTTTATACCTTTTGACATTCATGAGACTTTTATCCTTACTTCCTCCTTTCCTCTTATCTAATCCCTGCCTCCCCCAAGTTTGATTTCAGACCCCATTCTTTTTCACCATGTTTTATACATTCTTGTCTTGCAAAGGAGGGGAAAAGGATCTGGTTAGCTTTACGACTATGTTTCAAAAACAGATGCAGAGTGTGTGGAGCTAAATAACATGGATATTTTGTGTGCTGTAAAGATGTCATCCTTTGCTGGGTGTTCCTGAATTAGGGATTTTTTTTTTTTTGATTTTTTTTTTGTTAGAGCATCCTTTTTTTAATACTTTGTCAGCCTCTCTTTGTAAACCCTCTAAAAATTAAGCAGAGAACCAAGCTGATGTTTTAGAATGCTTTATGCTGATAAAATTAATACTACAATGTCCAAGTTTTCCAGTTTTTCAGGGGTACTCAGTGGGAATGGCCTTCACTGCAGGATTTGACCCTGAGTTTACATAATCCCTGAATGGCAAGGTATATATTCTTAAAGTTAAATCAGATAAACTGTTTTTCCTGCCATAATTAAACTAGCGAGAAGCCTTTAGTACAGAGTCAGTTATTTACCTAGCTGGTTGACTGACTGATTCTTTGCTATTGTACTAAGTGAAGGGGAAATACCAACATGATCTTGATGGTCTTAGGTCACAGATGAAACAGTTTCTATAAAGCTTTTTCAGGTAATACTTGTTTCTCGCTGTTGTAAGTATGAAAGTATTAGTGAGAAGGTATCCTGATATGAAAGGGTTGCTTTATTAGGTTACACTGTTGCTGTAAATGTTTCCTAATTATCTCTGTTATGGTAGAAATCTGAAAAAGTGTAAATTGAGTGCTTTGCATAATTTATAAAAGCTGAATGTTTCCTAATTAGTTCTGTTAGGTTAATGATACCGCAGCCTCATTTTTCCATGGCCCTGAGCAATGACCTTTACCCTCTCCATTTTTAACACTTTCTTTTAGTTCAAAAACATGTGGTGACCTTCCTCATCTCCAGTGATCTTTGGGAGACATAATGCTTTGGAAAATGTTACAAATCCCTTCTCCCTTCTCCCTTTGAAAGTAAAGAAATGGCCTGCTTTATGCAGGCAGAGCAAAAGCCTGATTTATACAGATCCTCTGAAGAATGCTGGTGAAGTGCATTCCTTCAGTGTTTTCATAGAAACTGATGTGAGCTGCATTAGCAGAAGATGTGAAAATGGTGAGGTGGGGGAGAGAAAAACCTCTCTCAAAAGGATTCTAAAATAACGTTTTGCATCCTCAAGTAATTCCCAGCTCTCCCTGGCAACCATTCATTTCTTCCGAACAGCAGAAATTTGCAATATGAAAGTGGATTGGCTTGTTTTTCCCATGGGGCTCTGTATCTCTTCATCCACCGCCTAGGGTAAAAAGCAATGCATACGTTTACAATATAAATGTGATTTAATCGACCTCCCTGTCAGCGAGAAATGGCAAGCATATCAAACAAGCCCAAGATGTTAGGAAGAAAAAATCATAAATTATTCCAGTGATGAGTTTCTGAGCAGCATTTTGGACTACTAGATGATTCTCTGTAAAGCTGTTCCTTGAAACAATAATTAAGATAATTTTGTGTGACAAGGAGAAAAATGTTCAGCTTTGTATGAAATGTGCTTTATGTTTAGAAAGCTGAATGTTCACTATATTGATCAGAATTTCCCTTAGCTGCTGCAATGCAAAGCTAAAACTAATTGAATGATTCACCATCTGTATTTCAAAGTCCTTATTTATTTTATCCTATGCAAAATCAATTGGCTTCTAAATCAGGAAGATGATAGGTTCCTTTATAGGTGAGTTTCTGTGGGTGTGTCTCTGTGCATGCATACTGTAAGGTCTTCAATAACAGTATCTTTTTGAGCTGTGAATATACAGCTGTGTGGGGAAAAAGATAGTTTAAAATTTTATTTAATTTTTATTATTTTGATTTCGTTGCTTGAAAGACACTTGAGTTGTTCTGAGAAGATAAGCAAGAGGGTTCTTTAGTGAGAAAGCACTCACAGAGTCATTACGTCACTCAGTTTATCTAAAAGAGTCCCTTCCTGAATTATTTCCTATTCATAGGCAAACACATATTTTCTTTATAGGCTTTATTTCTTAATAATATAGGAAAGGTGGAAAAAGGATTTTTTCAGATGGGACAGTTCCATACATGAATATGATCATGGCTGGTTCTTCTTCTGTCCCTGCCACAGCAGTGAACAACTTTTTTGTTTTACCAGATTGTCTGAAGTCTCTTATGCCTTTTTTTTTTTTTTTTTTTGGACTCGTAATTCAGTGTGGATCAAGCCACAGGGACCTTAGTTCATAACTCTGTACTAGGATTATTGGTCCCCTCCAGATCTCTTTCTGCAAAATATCTGGTTGTATCAATGTAGAATTACTGGCAGGACCAAACTGTATTAAATTTGTGTATATCGGAAAGATGCTATGACTGGGTTTTCAGGCCACTTCCCCTTCCTGACTTTCACTGGTTATTATTATTTTAAATGTTATGCCATTGCATGTATCTTTTCACTATTAATATAACACAGCAGTCGTTGGTGAAAAGTTAATTTTACCTCATATTCTTAAAACCAGAAATTTGGCACTTCGTTATCTTCTTTTAGTCTACTTCATCCCTTTAATAGTGAAAAATGCTTTCTGTTGACCTCTGTCCTCCATTGAAATGCTTCATTTGTGCATTGTTTATTTTTGATTTTTCTCTTTTTCCACTGTTAGGAACTTACAACTTTATTTACAGTCTCATTCCCATCATCACTTGCTTCACATCTGCCTGTTACAGCTAAGGTTTTGGTCAAAACCAATTATCATCTAGTGGATTTTTCCAAGTAATTTCCTACATTTTAATGTTTTGACCTGGTGTAGTATGTTTCTTTCAAACTCCTTTGACAGAATGTGTCATTTTTGAACTTTACACTTGGATTCTTGGCTCCAACACACTTTGAATTACTGCCTTTCTCCCCCTTTTGTGAATAAATTATAGTTCCTACTTCTTAGAGGACTGTCATACTGTCTCCTTCACTGACCTCATGTTCTTAATTCACTTGAAAATTTCTTGTTATTTAGCTTAACCTCTTGTGTAGCTTTGCTTTCTTCCTCTGCAGTGCATTTTCTTTTTGTGCTCTCAGAACTTCCATATATAATCTTCTCAGTCTTCTTTTGTACCTGATGTTTTACCTCTTAAAGGTCTTTACAGCAAGGTTGGTATCTCTAGTTTCCTGGCAAGAATCCAGTTTAAGTAATTACATTCTGTCTTTCTAAATTCTTCTTACCCTTTCAATTGAATGTGATGGTCCCTCTCTTCCTGCCCTTTGCTATTGTATGCATTGCTAAGCAGTCCCTGTGCTTCAGCCTGCAGCTTTCCTGCTATGTTGTCCTCTCTGATGTGCCTTGGGACAAACGGGAAATTTAAGATACTATTTATCATTATTTTAACATGTGAGCCGTACCTCCTTTATGCTTTACCTTTACTGACTTACAGGTTGTTCTTATTCAGTGCTTCTCACTGTCATTCCAATAGGTTTAATGCCCTGTGTGTCCTACAGGACATTTCTGCAGTACTTTGGGTCTTTTGTCAAACACATGTTTCTCTCCCTTTCTCTCACTTCTACTGCTATGGGTATTGATCTCTCCCTCCCTCCCCCATTTTTACCCCCAGTCTTTCTTCTGTGCTTTAAAATATTCTGTTTCTAGTGAAGTTCTCTCTGTTTGTACAGGACTCAGTCTGCTCACAAATGAATGATATGCATGTATATCCTGTTCACTTCATAATTACATGTGCATAATACCTTCCACTCCTGCGTATGCCTCAACAGGCAGACCAAGTTCTGTGCAGACTCCAGTAGGCATAAGGTCAGGTCCATATGTTTGTTTGGTCTGTATGTACAAAAGGTGATACCACCACAGATGGATGAGGAGATTGAAATGTCTTGGATCTCCAGAGCACCTATGTTGCACAATAAAGAGGAGAGTAGGTATGTCACTTAGGGTCCTGTTCTTTCCAATACTGTTCCGAATTACATATCTTGGTGCAGGAATGGATGCTGTAATGAGTTGTATCTCTTGGTGAGAACCAACAGTTGGTACTAACCACCTGCTCCCAAAACACTTTGGAGTCTGGGGGTAGAAGTACACGATGAGGATCAAAACCAGGGTTTTGTTAGTGCATTGGCCACTCAGAAGGGACAGTGACTGCCATGCTGCTGAGGGAGGTTGTGGCAAATTAAATAGTGTGGAAGTGCCTCTTTCCCTGAGCTTTCAACCTTTTTCTTAAAGGAAAGTTGTCTTCTAAAATGTATTGTGTCATAATGAATAGATGCTGATGGCTCCTGGTGTAAAGTGAGTGTGTTGAAATGACATGCCGAATGAATTGGATGCTAATGTTGTGGACTGGGATGATCATACAGGGAAATCTTAAGAGCTTGGCTATTGTGTAAGAGTTTGGCTGATTACTTGATATTACCTGCATGAGTCATGCCAGAGCCAACAGCGAGCTAATGAGGCTAGCTAGGTTTGGAGCAGCATAAACCTTTGGGACATCAGAAGGAAATTGTTTTTATCCCTCCAAACAGATATATATTTCCACCTAAGCAAGTACAATTTGCATAAAATGCAAGGTGTCTGAGAGAAGGCGGCTACGGCTCTGCTAGGTACGTGATTACGGTACAGTGTGATGTAAAAGGTAGCAAAATCAATGTAAAGATTCAGATGGTGATTAAGCGGCTTAAAAACAGAACCATACTCATCAAAACACTTTAATCTCACAAAATCTTGTACAAAGAGTAGTTTAGGGTTCATATTATTCTGTTGTTCTTTAAATCAGTATCTGTGGCCATTGACATTTATCGTACAGTTTCTTTAAGACTTCAGTGTTCCTCAGCTCAGATAAAAAAAAGGCTATATTAGTTCTTCAAGCTGACGTCAGCAGACCCTGTTGCAAAGAGTCTAATCTAGGGACTGGATCACAAAGACTGTTCAAGAGCAAGGTATATAATTAAGGAAAAGCAATAATATATCTGTCATAACCATAGAAACAGTCTAGTTGAACTATAGGCATGAGAATATTCGTGTGACTTTGATGCAGATCCATGTGACAGTCAGGGTGTACACTGTGTGACTGATTCAACAATAATAATTGAAGACTTATAGAGATGCAAAGCAGCATGGGGGAGAGCATAGCAAGTGGAAATTAAATACATGGTAGGGAGGTATGTGTTTCTCTTGCAATCTGGATTATTTACATATTCAAATCTAGATGTAGAACCTTCTCTTATTCAGTGAATTAGCTGTAGCCAACAATAATTTGCTTCCCCCTGCCCTCCCCCAGACTGTGGTACAGGGAAGGAAAGACTATGCTGTGAGTCATTTATTGTGTTTCCTTTCATTTTCATGAAAACAGTGCTAAAAAGAGACAGAGCTTACAAATCAGCATTAAGTAGTAGGAAAACAATCTACTTGAACAATAAACACTGCAGCATCACTAAAGAATACAGTTAGAAACCTGGTGCATTGTTGATATTGCTGTGAGCAGATGGACCGTAAGCACATTCACTGCCAAACCTTCCTAAAAACCACACACCAGACATGGCTGCGTGGCAGGATGTTTGAGTGAGTGGCAGCTTGCTAACTCCCCCCTAGCATTTGTGGGTTTTTTAATTCTGTGGATCTATAAATTTGTATTTATTTTTTATATATATATAAAAAATATAATCCTTATGAAGAAGCTAATAGTAACAGTGACCTCGTACTTACGTCATATGGCTAACCCGCCACTTGACTGGTATTATTGATTGATGATGCAGACTGTGGCCCAAATTCTGCTTGTCGCAGCAGTGACGACACCCTCTGCTATGGGCACTATGTCCTTCAGGGCAGGACTGAGCAGCAGACCTGAGCACCACAGGGTGGATACAAAAGAAACTGTGTGTTCCTACCATATGGCAACGAGCAATTGTTCCTGAAAGCAAAGTAGTGTTTCTCAACTGGTGAACTGTGACACTTGAAGGAGAATGAGGTTTATTTACAGTGGCTGTCAGGAAAAGTGAAAAGGACATTACTACAAGTCTTTTTATGATATAAAGCAAAACTGTACTCCTTCACACACCACCACCTTCAAGACCAACTATCTGTCAGCCTGTTGCTGCATGCAAATAGTATTTTAGGTTTTCCTCTGTGATGTGTTTTTATTCTAACTCTTGTAAGTGATGTAAGACTGTTGTGGAAAAAAATCCTTTGAATATGGATACTTTGATGTGGAAGCTTTGCTCTAGAATAGTACTTTTCACTAGTGACTGTTAAGAACTGTTAAGACCTCCTATGAGTTGGGACACCCCTGTTGAAACAAGTGCTGAAAATATGCCAGGCTCTGGCATTAAGTGCCAGGTCTGGCACAAAGAACCACAGGGCTTAAAAATAATCCCATTATATCAGCAGTTCATAACCTTCATTTTGGATAGCATCAGGCTGCCTGAACCAGTTCTAAATGTCCTGTTAGACAATGCTGTGAGAGTCTTTTCTGGTCAGTCAAGTGATGCCAGAATTTCTTTTTTAAGGCTGACACAAAAAATATTATTTCTAGTCCTCAGTATTGTTATTTTCTGATAAAATGTAAGTACTGTGGTGTCTGCTTTCTAGAAATGTTTTTAGTTTTAAACAGACTTGTTTTCAATTTGTCTAACAGATACTGAAAAACATTTACCATATTTTCACCAGTTCACTTGCTGCTGTGAAATTTTCTGGGAGATATAACAGCAGGACAGAATGAAAAAGATTGAAGTACACTAAAAATCTGGAAGGACATGGGAGAAATTTCAGAAAATATGTAGGCAAGGAAGGGTGTAACAGCCATTAATATCAACAGGCCTTATTCAACTGCCAGACTAAGGGGGTTTTGAACACTAGCACTGGTGTGTGTATTGGAACACATAAAATTTTACTGAAAATCAGAGTTTCAGTGGTCTGAAACAGTCCATTCATTTTTAACCTTGGTTAATATTTTTAAACATAAAAAAATAATTTTAGCTAATATATGTACTTTGATTAAAGCTTTGAAAATTATTTAATGCTCTTAAGATAATTTAAAATATTCTTATATATTTTAATCGCTTCTTGCAGCAGTTCTTCTGTGTACTAATCAAGGTAGGCATCATTTACCGTTCTGTAAGATAACAAAAATGGAAGAAATAAAAAATCTTAGTAATTGTAAATGAAGATGTATAACTTGCCAATGTATTTATATTACATTTCTCTAGACAGGAATTATGTGCACATGGGCATACATACCTACACACAGTATCTGTGCGTACATGTCTCCTGAAATACACAGGACATTCTTCTAGAGAAGAGTTACTCCATAGCTAGCAGAAAGGTATTACAAAACAACATATTTCAGGGTTTAGACTATTCATCAAGAGAGAGGTTTTAGAAAAATAGGTGAAGTACAAAATGAAAACAAATTTGTTGTCAGTTATTTACATAAATTCTCTGTTATTCCCTCTTTTCAGTCATGATCCACTTCTGTGATGGTGTTAAATCACTCCATCTCGGTTGACTCTGCTATACATTCTCCTTCCTACTTCCCTGCTTCCAGTTTAAGCAGATAGCTCTGGACAAAATGATACAGTGGTACTTGTACTATAATATCTGAAGTTTTGGTATCAGGACAAAGTGCATGTATCTAAAGAAAGTAGCATAAACTGCAAACCATGAATCTAAAAAGCACTGTCTATATAACATATGGAAAAACAAATGAGATCAAGTAAATAGTAGTCTGACCTCCTGGTACATGCTCAATTAATTCAAACACACTTTCTTCTATTAAATGTAAGTACAGTACACAGAATTCAGCATTCCTTGGAGTATTAGTATATACGTTTGCTCATTAGTGCATAGGTATCAAAGAAGAAGTTAACCATAGGCACTGATGGTGTTATATTTGCTCTTAGTTCAGAGTTGGTGCATCATATGATTCCAGATTTATTTCTCTTTCTTTCTGTCAGTATTGGCAAGTATTCTCTAGACATTTATCATTTCAAACTATCATAGTCCAGGGCATTTTCAGGGACCAAAATCAATACTGATCTTCATTTGAATATTTTTCTGGTGAGGTTCTTTTTGTAGATTCATAAGCAGAACTAATATGTGTTAAAGCTATTCCACTTGGCATTTCACAGCCTCATTGTCATATCAAATACAGGCATTACCCGTGACTATTAACCTTACAACAATTAAGTAATAAAAACCCTGCAAACACATTTACTAGCTTAAAGTTATACTGTAACATGCAGTATTACAAAACAGGAAATAAAATACAGTATGGAAAAATACATCCAATCGAACGTATCTCCACCAACTTCCCCAAAGTACTCTGCCAAAATGCTTCATTTGTGATGAACTGCTTAGGTCAGAAATCATTTCCATTCAGGGTTTTATGCCTCTTTGGAGACTTCTTGGCAATGCACAACTATAGGACACAATTTGGGACAATCCAATTAGATATTAGAAGTTTGTTTGTTTTCAAACCACAAGGGTGGTTTCACACCCACAGTGTGTTTCACTGAGCATTCTTTCTAGAGCTATAGCAAGTGGGGATGATGCTTCACTAAATGGTGTAAAATCTTTTTGTCACCAGAGTGTTGTCAGTCATGAAAGATATGGTATTTACCTGCAATTCTTCATGGAAACAGGCTGCCTTCTGCAGGCTCCTGCAGGAAGGAGACATCTAAGGACAAAAGAAGGACCTTTTTTTTTTTTCTCAGAGATACTCGTTTTGGACTGTCTGCAGACCTGGGAAGACACTGCAATGTCTTTTATCAGAAATAACAATTTTTGAGTTTTTCTCTATGATCTTGATGTATTTTGGAACTTCTGCTCCTTTCTTTTTTAAAAAACTCAAGGACAGAGAATTCTACATTTAAGCTACTTGCATCTTAATCACTATTTCATTCTGTTCTTTAGGTGGCTCTCGCTTCTTTTCTTACTTCTTTTCTCCCTTCTTTATTATATTATCATCAAACTTCTCTTGAAGCTGTTTCTCTTTGGACTGCTTGCTTTCATGAATATGGGTACCATCCTGAAAACAAGTCTTCTGATCCACAGGCATTTTAACTCCCTTCCAGACTCTTCTGATCGTTAGAGACTATTCACAAAGGGGAAAAGTACAGCTGAAAGGAAAAATTCCCCTTGGCGACTTCTAGAGGAAATGGGCCATTGAAAGGGCAAGGCAGAGATACTGCATCCCTCAGTAATCCAGCCAAGAGATTAATAGCCAAGATAAAAATAGAAAAATATAATTATTCTAACTTCATTTCCTCTGTTACAAAATATAAGAGCGGGCAAGAGCTTTACAACCCTGATTCCCAGGTTTATATCTCCCTATGAGATTTGTGTCACTTGAAGCACATGGAAGCCTTAGTAGTAAAACTAAGTGAATAATTCATGGTGAATAGCTTATTTGATGTATTACTGAAGCCCCTTTTTCTGTTTGTGTGGAAAGTTTCTAGCAGATGACAATTTCTTTCAATTTACATATTATTCAAATTTACTCAACCATTTTATTTGTGTTTTTTTTTTAAACATGTTGATTTACTGCAAGCAGCTTTCCAGGTACTGAGTGGTAACCAACTCTTGACACTGCAACTGGTCTCCAAAGCCACATGGGAGAGTTTGTGTCTCCCAGTTGGCTGAACGTAACTTTTACACTGAGGAAAAGTACTCACAAAAGAGGCAATGCTTATACTTTGATTTTCATACAGAGAGGCAGAAATAGCTTTGAAATTCCCTATAATTCCTTAATCTTTTTCCTTTCTGGGTCACAGAGGCATTCTATGAGGTGTCATTCTTACTAGGTTTTTACCTAATGTAAGATTTATTGGCTGTGGGTAGAGTTCAGATTTAAATTTCTCTTGTCACATTCATACAAAGTAATTGCATGCACATTTACAGACCTACTAGGAAAGGGGGCAGTCAGACACTTATCTGCTGCTTTTAATTACTTTCATGTTAGGACTACATATAAAAAGTGTGTTTTGTTTTTATTTCCCTGAAATTTATTTTGCTCTGCTGTGTCACCCCAAATCTTCATTATTTGTGATGCAGAGGCTTTATGTGCTTAAGTGATAGCGAGAAAGAGAAAGATTACTAGGATTTGTAAAACTAAAACTCTTTGCAGGGAATATGATGGCAAACTATCCAGAGTATATTCTTCAACTGAACATATGCAATAAGGAGCAGATCTGCACTGGGCTCTGCAGTGACACCAATCTTAGAGAAAAACTGGTTTTGGAAATGAGGACTTGGTAAAATGGGTTGGCAAACTGAATAAGGGAAGAATGTTTGGTAGTCTGTAGACCAGGCTCAGGGAATAGTGCTGAAACAGAGGTTAAACATTATAGCTTTTGTTCATAGTTAATTATTGGGGTTTCTCTGGAGAGACTTTGTGGATATTGGAGACTTGGTTCTGAGAGAGGGGCAAAGTTAGAGTTGAGGGGTTATTAGCAGGTAACATCCTTTTAACATTTGGGAGAGAGAGGAATTTGTAACAGCAAATCTTAGCATTTGTTCTCTAAATCTTTCTCTTCTGTTTTTCTGACCTTACACTCATCACAGGTGAGTTGTCTGTCTAGAATTATTTTTATTTATGGAGAACAAACAAACAAATTGCCTTATACTTGACATACTGTTTTATTTTGGCTATTTTTCTTTCTTTGTGCAGCATGGAAGGTGGAAAGTTATGCCCTCAACCAGTTCGTAACTGATGAGACAGATTCTTGTGTGAAGAAGGCATGTCTTTTAGCAGAGATATCCTCAGAGTCCATCTTCGTCTTCACTGCATTTACTGCTGAGATGAGGACATTTGTACTGCATTCCCAGGATATATTACTTCAATTAATGTGGGGAAAAATTAGTATTGTTGATTTTTATGTGAAACATTTAGAGCTAGGAAAGAATTGACAGAAATGGGATGCAATATATTAAGGGTGCAGTTTAACTACATGTCCAACCTATGTCACAAGAAATTATTTGGGATTTTACTTGACTTATACCTTCTGATTTTCCTTAGAAAAGGAGTCGTTTCCATAGTAACAGCCACATTACATGGTTCTATACTTATGATACCTCTGAGATAGACCAGCATCGCAAAGAAATATACTTCTCAATATGTCATGTAAAAATCCTGTACTTGTTAGTAAGAAAAATCT
This sequence comes from Strix uralensis, assembly GCF_047716275.1. Taxonomy (NCBI): domain Eukaryota; kingdom Metazoa; phylum Chordata; class Aves; order Strigiformes; family Strigidae; genus Strix; species Strix uralensis. The sequence continues at coordinate 16,069,534 of NC_133978.1, read as the reverse complement.
TATTTTCAACAAAGTGAGACACTTGTTTGAGGTTTCTAGGCTATGGTTAATTTGTTTATACTCTCTTTTTCTGTCCCTCTCTCATTTATTTTAGGTGGTGCTTATATTGCTGCCTATTAAGATGCCTGACAGTTCCCATTATAGGCTTTTGTCTTCAGCTGCTCACAGCTTTACCAATTATTAACTATTTAGACTCATACTTTCTGTTCAGGGTCTCTGCCTTGTGCAGAGTCCTTTTGGACTATCTCAAAGCTGTGCAGCTATTTCTGAGAATTATTGCATGTTTGTTATCTGTTTTTTCTAGGCTGATCGCTCAGTGGATCTTTTTAGAAGGTTTCTATATCCCTTCTGGGCAAAAACCTAGTGTAGGGTGTGCTTTTTGCTGTGTATCCATTCCCCACCCCTCCCACACGCCCCCGAAATTTCACTTAGTTATAAATATCTTCAATCTCTCAAAAGTCAATTCAATCTCTCAAAAGTCAGTTCCTGACTTTTGAATGCTTCTGGGAGATCTTGGTAACATGCTACACATACACGTATTTATTAAGTGCATATGTACATATAGATACAGTGCATGTATTTATGCACTTAAATAGATTCCAGTGGTTGTTTGGAGAATGACAGTATAACAGTACTATTCCATTTGTGTCAGAGGAGTACGAGATCAGATACAGATATTAGAATAATTAGAAAATGAAGACAGGACATAACTCTAGCTCTTAATAATTCAACCAGTCAATGAGGAATCCAAAGTGGTAAGGAGTTCTGTAGTCTGAGCATGTTAATTTGCAACCTGTTCAGAAGCTGCCATGGAGACTGTTAATACCTCAGACATTTCTTAATGAATTTTAGAAACAATGTGCACTTGGTTACTGCAGTCGAATGCTGTATTGTGATTCATTCCTGTTAGAAAATGTACTGAGGTACTATTTCTGAGTCCAGGGCTGTTCAGTGCATGCAGAACTACTTCTCTTTGTACTATGAGCTCTATGAGTGTATTGCTATGCTACAAAATAATGCAGTGTCAAGATATGTGAGTTAGCTCTGGAGTACTAGTATGACTTTTTTTGGCGCAGTACTCCATCACTGCTAAGTGTAGTTAATTTGACCGAGCCACAGCACTGCACGAATACAGATCCTGACACCTGAATTCTTTTTATCAGCAGCTTGGAATATTGCATACTATCGTGTAGATCTAAGTTATGTATCGTTTACCAAATTCCTTCTGGATGCATGCTTCTTCTGGCATTCGAAACTGGCAGAAATTTGCCTGCAGAGCCCAGCAGAGTCCCTCAGCTGTTTCACCTCTTTCTGTTTTCTGAAGAGAACACACATGGGGTTGTAAAGGTCATGTTATTTAGTACAGAAGTGAGAAGTGAAATGTTATGTCCTGCAGCCTCCGCTGTGCTTCTTTCACGACTGCTACTTTGATTTGTCACTGGGGTAGTCTCCTCTTGTCATCTCCTTGCATGACTATAGCTAGTGCTTTGTCATTTCACCTCCTAGTGCAGATCTAAAGGGCTTGGTTCATACCAGTGAACTGCCATTCCTAACCTGTCAGGCAGTAAACAAATCAAACTCGGTAATGCAAGCAAGATCCCAGTAATTCATGAATCTCTGAAGCACCAAAGATAGCAAAAGTCATATTTGTAGATGGGCATAGGCTATGTTACACTATCACTGTAACACAAACAAACTAGCAGATTTGAGGTTGTTTTCTTTCTCAGAATTTTGATTTCTCTGACTCTGGCATTATTGATCGGGTTGTGTGTAATGGCAAGTTTGCTGTGGGAGATTTTCAGAGCACAGGAGTGGAGACACAGCTGGGCACATAAGTGTACTTGGTCTGAATGGGGGACATCACTTGCTGTTCCTCAGGGAAAGACTTCTCAGGGAAATGAGTAAAAGACAACAGCATAGAGTAGCCAACATACAGGACGAGGTGTTGGTCTGTATTAGGTCACTCCATTGGCCTTATTGAAATAATCCTTGAATCATAGAATACCAGGTTGGAAGGGACCTCAGGGATCGTCTGGTCCAACCTTTCTGGCAAAAACATGATCTAGAGAAGATGGTCCACCACTCTGTCCAGCTGAATCTTAAAAGGGTCCAATGTTGGGGAATCCACCGCTTCCCTGAGAAGATTATTCAAGTGGCTCATTGTTCTCATTGTGAAAACTTATTCTCTTGAGTCCAGTCGGAATCTCCCCACGAGTAACTCGTACCCATTACCCCTCGTCTTTCCCCCTTGTAAAAAGGGAGTCTTCATCTTCTTTGTAGCCACCCTTTAAACACTGGAACATGGTGATAAGGTTTTCCCTAAGCCTTCTCAAGGATGAACAAAGCCAATTCTCTCAGCCTTTCCTCACCTGACAGGCCTCCCTGTCCCTTGATCATCTTTGTGGCCCTCCTCTGGACCCTCTCTAGCCTGTCCACATCTGTTTTTTTTATAGCAGGCACCAAAACTGAACACAGTATTCCAGGTATGGCATGACAAGCGCTGAGTAGAGTGGCATAATGACTTCTTTATCTCTGCTGGTGATGCCCTTGTTGATGTAACCCAGCATCCTGTTGACTTTCTTTGCCACAGCAGCATACTGTTCACTCATATTGAACTGGTTCACCAGAACCCCCAGGTCTCTTTCCACAGAGCTGCTCCCCAGCCAGGTAGATCCCAGTCTGTGCTGCACTCCTGGATTATGTTTTTCCAGGTGCAAGACCTTGCACTTGTCCTTGTTGAACTTCATAAGTTTCTTGTTAGCCCACTCTTCCAGCCTATCCAGGTCATCCTGCAGGGTGGCTCCCCCTTCTGAAGTGTCCACTTCCCCATGGTATCATCAACAAACTTCATCAGGGTACACTTAATCCCATCATCCAGATCACATATGAAGATATTAAACAGTGTTTAATATCAATCCCTGGGGGACCCTGCTTGTGACAGCTTGCCCATTTGAAAAAGAGCTATTTACCAGCACCCTCTGGGTGCGGCCTGTCAGCCAGTTCCCCATCCACTGCACAGACCACTTGTCTAGACCATAACATATCAGTTTCTCTAGGAGGAGGCTGTGGGAAACCGTATTGAAAACCTTGGAGAAATCCAGGTAGACAATGTCCACTGCTCACCCCACATCAACCGAGCAGGTTACTTTGTCATAGAAGGTGATCAGGTTTGTCAAGCACCATTTTCCCTTGGTGAATCTGCGCTGGCTTTTCCCAATCACATGCTTCATTTCATTTATGATAGCCCCTAGGATTTGTTCCATAATTTATGGACTGAAGTAAGACTGATGGGCCTATAATTTCATTGATCCTCCTTTAAGCAGTTTTTGTAGATGAGTGTGACATTAGCCTTCTTCCAGTCTTTTGGGATGTCCCCCAATCTCCACTTCTCAAAGATTATGGAGAGCAGCCTTGCAATGACATCAGCCAGCTCTCTTAACACTCTCAGGTGGATAACATCAGGGCCCATCGATTTGTAGGGGTCAAATTCCTGTAATAATATAATTCAGCTACTCTTCTCTTCCTCGCAATTCCTCTTTTAATTGCTGGGAAGCGGTGTAATGGACATGAGCAGAAATACAGCAGGAAAATTAATGTAGAAGTTCTGTCAGTAGGTTTTGGGACTGAATACCTTTGTGAAGATAGCTGAGTGTGGGTAGTGTTCTTTGCAATGGATGATAGTTTGGAGGAAAGCCTGGAAGAGCTGCAAAGTGAAGTGAAGAGTATGCCTAGTTATTTGCTTTTCCTGACAGTTCTCTTAGAATCTATCTGTGTATTGTCTTCTCCTAACTTGTTATTTAATCCAGTGGAAAAGGCGTACTAGTGGCTAGAAGGTGAAGCAAGATAAATAAGTCTAAGAATAGATGTAAGCTTTTAAAAGTGAGAGCAATTAATCAGTAGAATAGTGTACTTACAGCTGGAGTGGGTTGTCTGTCACTTGCAATCTTCCAATCAACACTGGATGTGTTTCTAGTAGATATACTTAGCACAAAGCTTGATGCAGAGTTGACTAGATTAGAAACTATGGCCTGTGTATACTAAGTCATCCCATGAGATGAAAATCTGTGAGCCTTTTGGGAAAAGATCCTCTAACTCATATTTCTCTTGGCTGATTGCTTCAGGTTCCCTAATTGACAGTTATTTTAATTTTACCTAATGTCAATACTCTCCAGTAAAACTACCTGGAAGTGTATCTTCATTCTTTCATCTGGATGAAAATAGGTAAATGTATCAAATGAATAATATCTAATATTAAAGAATCAATATACTGTGTTATCAAAGAGGCAGTTTTTAATACTAGATCTCAAAGTTAGATCAGCATAGGAGTATCTTTGTGTCAATACAGCGTTCCTTGCCTTCAATTCTGCAGATCTGTTTTCTGGGTCATTGCCTTGGTTTCCTTCACAGTTCTGAGAGGATTATAATTTGTGTCCGAAATGATGGCATTCATACTTACAATAGTATTGTGTATTAGGATGAAAATGTGTATGGTGCCAGATCTGAAGGATCATAATACTGTGACTGAGCCATAAAATGAAGGATGAAATTAATTTCTCTAATAAATACACAATATTCAGGTTAATAAATATACAATATTCAGGCAAATAAACATATTCAGGTTAATATATATATTCAGGTGTGTGTATATATGTATATAAAGCAATGGCTCTAAATCAGCTATTCACACAACTGGAAACCTGTTCTCATATTAATTATGGGATAGTGGTGCTACATGCTCTGCCTAAGGCTCTGGTTCTTCAACAGTGCAGACTGAAGGACTTACTGGAGCACAGTTTCTCTGCTTTCCTGCTTAAGCACATTTGTTTTGAGACACAAAGGTGTGTACCTAGATCTTGTTTGTTTATGTAGCTGAGACGTGGTGAGGATTCTCACCATCTTGGAGCTAGGAAGTGCTTCTTTTGGTCCCACAGTTGAGACTTGCCTCTTATGGATGGTTTTCTGAAAACATCAGCTCATTGCTGCAAAATTGTCAAAGGCATAGAATGATTACGATGTTAAGTGCTACAGAAAAAAAACCAAATCACATTATATCATTATAGGGTGAATGCACTTTCTGAATTTTCATTCAGTTTTGATCATCCCATCAAAGAATGAATAAAGCAGAGGAAGAAACACTACGCTCTACAGAGAAGTATTAAAAAGGGTGAGGTAGAAAAATAGAACAGTTTTCCTATACGGAGAGACTAAGGCCCTTTGGCTTGAGAAGAAATGACAGAATGGAGACTACAGGAGAGCTTAGTCAAACCTTGAAGAGATAATTAGAGAATCATTATACACTATTTCTCTCAATATAAGAACCAAAGGCATCCAGGCTTAATGTGACAAAAATGAGTTGGGTTTTTTCTTCATGTAGTGTGTAAGAATTATATTGTGTAACTCAATGCATGTGATGATGTTGATACCTAAGGAATGTAGCAGAAAGTTTCATAGCTAGCTATTGAAAACAAAAATCTGGATGGATTACCTAGATTACAAAATCCCTCAGTTACTGACCTTTGGGAAGGCAGTAAGATACACAGAGGAGATCAGATTCTGGTTTTGGGACTCTGCATGGGCATTCACTACTGAGTGGTGGACTTAATGGATCTTTGGCTTACAGTATGATTATGCTTTTTCTCTTAACCAGGTAGCTTATTTTATGTGTACTGTAATAAAAAAAAGTTGTGCTGATTTATACCAAAATAAGATCTATCCAATACAATGTTTTCATCTATTAGAGCAAATTTTATCATTACTTATATAACTAATGTTTTCCCTTAATGCTTTTCAATTTGTACTTAATATTTGGTTTTAAATACTAATTTGAGTTTGTGCCCGAAGTAAGGTCTGTCACCTATTTTTGTCTTTAAGTTTCCGTGCAAGATCTTAAAAGAGTTTATATAAGAAAGCAAAAGCACAAAATTACTTACTATATGTATATGATTTCTTTAGACTGTCCACGTGTCATAATAAGGACAACACTGCAAATGTCAAATTAAAAGATCAGTTCTGTGCCTGGTATAAACCAACCCTACCATGTTGCCTTCAAGTAACATGATGCCATTTTTCAGGATCTATTATCAGAAAGGGAGTAATAATGAATCCCTGTGCCAGTCAACCCTATAGGCTTAAATGGAAAAAAAGGAAGAGGAGGACCAAATTACATGAGTAAATACCTCTTTGATAATTTTTTTTCTAACCACATAAGAAAGTTCTTCCATTTATAGTCTCTGATCATCTGCATTATCATGCTTACAATCCTTTTAGCTTCCAGCTGTGTTGCTGCAGTGCTAACACAGAATCATACTTTGTCTCAAGGTAAATCAGAAAAGAACAGAGGAAAGAAATAGAGGCCAAGCAAAGAGAAATAATGAAGTAAATGTTTTGTGCCCTGTCCTACATCTCACCGATCTTCCTTCACCAAAACAAAGCTTGGCTGCAGTTTGAAGTGCTTAAAAGGATTGCTTCCCTCTTTTCTTTTGAAGTAATGTAAATCCCTACTGTACATTTGTTCATCTGTCGGGAAAAAACAGGTGCCATAATTTGTATGGTTCCAAACGAAAAACTCTGAAAACTTTGTAATGCAAATATCTTGAAAGAAACATAAGGCAAACATGAATGCTTATTTTCCTCTAATGAAAACAATATGCCATTTTTTTGTGAAATGGAAATAGGTTCTAAATTATATTCCAAGTGAAGAGCTGCATTCCTTTAGTGACACATTATTCTTACTGCACGCAGTAATTCTGAAGTTTCTGTGTTTTCAAATAACTTTTGGCATATGTTCTTAAGTGTCATCCCAGCTGTATGTCTGCAATTTATGCTAAACTCCAGGATAATTTATAATCTGTTTCAAACCCAATTGAAATCAATAGAAAACAAACATTGACTTTCAGGAGTTTTGCACCAGGCCTTTAAAGATTTTTTTGGTTGTGTTTGGTGTTTCAGCAACACTGTCCAACCCTTACTGGTTTGGTACACTACAAAGAAACAAACATTCAGTATCTTCCTTTCATATTTAAGGATATGAAAGCACGACAAGATGAAGTGGCACACCAGTGGTCACTAGGCAGTCAGTAGAAGGAACAAAACTGATTCTGATGCCATAAGAACTGGACCATAGTGCACCATACAGGGAAGTTTAATGCAGTCTTACTTTCTAAAATATTCTTCTATACAGTGGATGTGTCTAATATAATCAATATTTGCTGGTCCCTAGCTGTATTTATGAACAGTTTCACACCTGAAACATTCCAGCACCTTGAATACAGGTGCTGCTGGTTGGCTTTTTCCAACACACACCCATTGGCTCAAATTCATAGAACAACATTCACTAAGGCAATGGAGCTAAAGTCACTAGTTTGTAATGGCAGCTGCAGATAAATGAAGGGATAGTAATCAGTGAGATGAAACACAGCAGTGATCAGTGTCTCTGCAATGTATAGTTGCATGCATTGTCTACACTTGTCTTTTCAATTTTTATTCCATATAAAAACTTTGTGCATAAACAGAAAAAAAGTGCTATAATTCTCTAGTTCAATAGTTCTCTTGTACCTTTAGACTTAAAAATAAAGTAGGGTATGTCTGAGATTTTTCTTACTCTTTTAAAAAAAAACTCTAATAGAAGAAACAAAATCCCACTACATATTATGGTTTTAAAGAAGCCCTTGGCACTGGTAGCTGTTTCCCTGTTGTGTTTCCTTCCCATTGTGATGAACCTTCCTGTGTTCTGCATAGCTATTGGAATTTCTTTAATACACAGTATAAAGAAGGAACCTGTATGGAGCTGGGAAAAGATGCAAAATAAAAAACTTAGCCTGTAGTTATAGTTCCCATGGTTAATTCTTGGAGATCTATTTTTCCAGAGTGGAAAGTGTCTATTTGTCCAAAACATTCATCATTACTGTGCTGGCAGAACCAGCTCTAAGGACAAAGAATATTATATCATAAGCAGAGCTGTTGTCGGCCCATTTTATCGTCAGTAGGATTTTTGAGAACTGAAATAAGATCATTTGTGACTACTATTCATCAATTCTGGTCTATGGTTTGAGCTGGGTGGCTCTTGGCTTACTGTGGACTCTTACTCCATATTTTGCTGCTGCTCCTCATTATTTTCACAAGATGTATTAAAAATATTCCATTTTCATGAAAGCTGTTCCTGTAGCTATATCAGGAATACTATTTACTCACCATTGGAAAGTGGCCTGTGCATCTGTGAACAGAAGGTCAAGTGTTCCATAAGACAGTGTGTCTATTAAGTAGTGCTTGCTGTGCAAAAAAAAATATAAATTTGAGCCTCTGCCAAAAGATGCAATTAACTTCTCAAATGTAACTTGATGGTCCTATTTACATGGACCAAGGATCTAGCCCTGCTGTGTTTGTCTAGTATTTATAAAATACTTACCTAGGAAAATTTTTACTTAATTTTCCAAAGTAACAGCCAGAGGATTTTAGCTACATAGGTCCTGTTAAAGTCAGTGGGACTGTTGCTGATAATGTCCCAGGTAAAAAAACCACTGATCATATTAAAACGACAAAATATAATTATGTATCTCTGTATTGCACAGCCTACCTTTGACTGTTCACCCATTGCCTTTAGGATGCAGCTAGCTAAAAATAATGCACAGTCATGAATGTAATGTCATGCTGATGTCAGTCATCCTGGTGTGTTTGGAGGTTTGTACACAGTAGTGGTATGTTTACTGTAGAGAAGAGTCAGACCTATTTTAATTTAATATTATGCCCATAAAATTACCCTATCTGTGACAATCAATTTTTATTATATGTTTTGCAGTTCTTATAGCATTGAAATTCTGTTCTGAATTATATTTTTATACTTACAGAACTTCTAAAGTTGAAAATCAATGCAGGATTTAACCTTCGATATGGTTATGAAGAATACAGCTCAGATGACTTAAATGAAATCTCTTAATTTGTAATTGTAGGTATGTCTAGATTGCTGTTAATGTCTCTGCCACTTGAGGATTTTGAATGTACAGAAAAATAGAATGTTAAATTCCTTCAAGAGGTAATAGTGGTGTAGTGTTTGTCGATTTAGTATTACAATTGTTTCAGTTATACCTCAGATACTGTGTTTTCATTTACACTTGTTTACTCTGAATGCTTTTTCTCTATTGAAAACTACTCTGAAAGTAACCATATCCATTTTTCTTTCCTTTTAAATTCCTGTTTAGCAAATAGTAGGGATACTAAAACTACTTTATTTTCTTATTGCAGAGTGAGTAGTAGTAGGAAAGAACTTGCTTACTTGCAGCAGCTTTGGTTAAAGCTTAGCATGACCTTTCCTTATACTGCAGGTTGCAATAGTGCAGTAAGGGATTACAGAGAAACTGCTAGTAAGAGAGGTGTGGGAAGAAAAGTTATGTCAGGAGTAGGCATTGTGATACCTCCACTAACATCAAGCATCTTTTTACAGCAAGTACATCCATTGCAGCATACTGTTGGAGAAAAGGAGAAATAAATCTGAAAACCCAGAAAAACCCTGTGCTTCTGCCATCTTCCACCTCAGAGCTGGCTGTATGTTTGTGAAGTGGGGAATATCTTCTGTTGCTTTACAGTGTTTGCCCATTATATTCACTAAACTAATTTTCCTTCTTCAAAGTAAAATGAATTTGCCTCTGGGAAAATAAACTGTGGGGTCTGAACTGAGCCCCATTGTCATCAGCTGAAGAGCTCAGGAAGTTCCTATTTTAATGAACAAGCCTAAAATCCTTAGTAATTTCTGAAAATCCTTTTTTATATATATACAGATATTATATATTTGAAAATCGACTTCCTTTCTGTTATCCAGAGAGTATACACTCCAAAATGAGACCAAGAGTCAATAGATGGGTATGAAACCAAAAAACCAGAGAGTATTCTCTAGTCTATTTGGAGTTATTTTAGTCTACCTACAACCCAGTTTTTCCCTTTATGTATGGGTAAATTTTTAAACAGGTGTTTGAAAGAGATGAGTTGAAAGCTGTAAATAGATGTTCACAGCCTACTATGAGAGGAATTGCAATTGTGACTGTTACAAAATGTTGTGAGTAGATATAGACTACCATTATTTCCTGGACAGAGGTTTTGACATTTCCCTACCGAATGAAAAATTTTACGTAGGACAGAGATAAATGATAAAGGGCCTTAAATCTGAAGAGAAGTACTTATAACTGCCTTGGGCCAAGTAAAGGCACACATGTCTCCCAATGAATGCCATACTTCTATAGGGGTGGTGTAGGACGAAATGTGTTGGAGCAAAGTATAGTTAAGTTTTCTAAATGTGATTTTCTGTCATTTTTCAAGGGACTAGCCTAGAAAATACATTACATATGAACAGATTGAGTTTTTCAGTTCCTGTGTGCTTTTCTGTTGTTATCCATTTTGTACTAAAAATCTCTTTGTTTAGGGATATGAAAAGTGGCAGTAGCAGCTGATTGGATGCTATTCCAAAAAAAAAAAAAAAAAAAAAAGAGGAGGAGGACGAGGGAAGAAAATAAATGTCTCTGTGAAAACAATATGATAATACCCCTGGTATGTATTCTGAAGCCATTTGAATGATTCCTTAGTTCCTAACCATGTGCCACTATTAATACCACAAACTCTGCTAGGATACCTTTCCACCAAAATATGATAAGGGAACATCTACTCTCACAGGTTGGAGGTGGGTCCTCCTTACAAAGGAATGAACATACATGTTTTCCAGAGAGCTAGAGATGTATACAGAAAGTAAAGCTATACTTCTCAGAAGCTGCCTCCCATATGTGCCAAGTATCTAAGTTTTGAGTTGTTAGAAGAGTTCAGGGTCATCTATGCAAGAGGATAGGAATATAATGGTTGCTCTGATTCAGTGTTGTGCTCCAATAGTACCACTAACACCAGAGAGAGGAAAAAAACAAACAAATAAACCCCAGCTCCAAACTACCAGTTCCTGTACTACTAGCAACCTGTTTGAATATTTTGACCGTGGATGCATGTATCACAGAACCCAGCAATCTGAATTTCCATGATCCTTTTCTAAGCACTCCAGGCTGAGCCATTTCCATGACTTTTAGGATGTATCCAGGAATTACGTACTTATGATTGTAACTTTCCAGGTTATGTCGAGGAATTATACAGTTGTAATCACAGTTTGTTTTATTTATCTCACTGCTCCCACCTGACATTGTTGGCTGATTATTGTTGGCTTGCTATGAACATATTTTCTTTTCAATGGTACTTGACAAATAATCCTTAGGAACAACAGGGTTTTATCATACTTGTTTGTTGTTTGGGATCTGCATGTTTAGGACTAACAGGGAAGCACAGGTCTCAGGCTTGTTGATCTTACAACCCAACTCTGTCTGCACAGTGGCAGATCATCATCTCCTAGAGGAAACTGCTTCAGGAGGTATGGTACAGGGGGAAAAAAAAGGAGCTGATCCTGACCTCTTTGTTTGAAAACACTTCTATGAATATAATATATGAAATATACACAATAGATAAAATATTTTACTGTTTAATAAACTGGACACAGACTTTGCAGTGTACCACAAAAGTTTGAGGAACAAAGTATTATTTAGTCAAAAGTCATGTCAGACTGACAAAAGATGACTGAACACTATAGGCTTTTAAGTGTACACAACATTGTTCAACAGATCTGCCATTTAGCTAGGCAGGGCTGTTTAAGTGTCTGTGAGGTTAATATGTGGTGGTTATAACAAAATTTTAATGATCCTAAAGGCTGAAGGAGGGAAAAGAGCCCTCAAACCTTCCTGCAAGACAGTTTGATTTGTGGCAAGCTTTTCAGCCCTGTGGCCTGCAGCAGGAAGAGCTAACCCCATGAAAGCCTGGAGCACTGATTCACCTCACTTTCTTTTCACTCTCTTTCGTGCCACAAACTGATAGCCAAAGAGGTTCCTCTTCACTCTTCCTCCTTTCCATGCAGTTGGTTACAATCAGACAGGCAACACCTGAGAGCCGGAAACTGTGGCCTGTTATTCTGGAGGCCTTAATACCTTGTGTGTCCATTCTTGCTGTTCAGTGACACAAGTGATGTATTTGAGCATCTGTGAGACCATTTGTGAAGTAAAGTGCCACTGGGAAGGGGAACTTTCTCTATTAACCAGTGTAGTATGATGCTGAACATTGTAAAATATGTAGCCCAAGCATGTAGAGACAGGTGTGGACCTAAAAGCATCCTTGGATCATTCCAAAGGGCCATCAAGGCAACCAAAAGTCCCTTGCATAGATGTGCAGTTGTGAAGATTAATCACTGAATCAGCCAATTAATGAATAAAGAATTAAATTTCTCTAGTATAAGGTGTTTGCTACACACCCCATGTAATTTCTGTTAGTTGCTGGTATTTTTTTGACTTTCTGTAAGTACACTTTTGGAAAGCACCTGTTACCGGCCTAACTTTTCTCCTGTTAAAAGCAAGTTGGACTTTCTGTGACATTAATAGGGAGAGAGGGTAATGGTAACATCTAGGCTGTTGAATTGTCTTATCTGTCCCGGTGAGATTTTGGCATGACAGTGATGGGAAACAAATGAACAGATTTTAAAATGTAGCTCACAGATTACAGAAAGTGCAACAGACCTACCACTTTAATCCTTTTCCCCTTACCAGGGGAGTTGGTGAGAGGCAGGGCAGTAGCTGGAACAATGCTCAGGGTTTGGCAACAGTTGGTTAACGAGAGGCTTAGAGAAACCATCTTTTTGAATGTATAAGTAGCCTAAGTAAGCAATATAAGCCTAAACTTATTTCTAAGCACTCCTCACAGCTGCAGATAGCATCCAAGATCGGTGTCATCCAGAAGAGGGATCTGATGGTGATCTTCCTCTTCTGCTGGCATTTCCTAGCTTCTGCAGCAGGCTGGGAGTAGGAATCAGACACCCACCCACCTTCCTGCTCTCTGTCCTTATCTCTTTTCTCAGATCTCTGAATATCATGTACTTGAAGCCAATATCACCTGGTTCCCCTTCTCTCTGCCTCTTCCAGAGAATTTTTACTATTATATGGCCACATATTTCTAAGTGTGGGTTTTTTTCTCTTTAATATCTATCAGTACCTGGAAGGAGCTCTGCTGCGTTTGTGTGGCAGGGTTTTTGGTAGCGGGGGAGTGGGCTACAGCTGTGGCCCCCTGAGAGAATCTTCTGGAAAGCTTTCCTGACTCCAAGTCAGACCTGCTTCTGGCCAAGGCTGGACCAATTGAAGTCAGTGGCTGCGCCTCTGTGATAATGTATTCAGGAAGGGAAACCTGAGAGGGGATTGTGGGGGCTTGTGAGGAGGTGTTATGAGAAGGACACCTATGTGAACACCGTGGTCAGTGGAAGGAAGGGGGAGAGGTGTGCCGGAGCAGGGAGCTCCCTGTATCCTGTGGTGAGACAGCAGGGCTGCAACCCCTGCCACCCGCGGGGGTCACTGGAGGAGCAGAGGCTGACCTGCAGCCTCTGGAGGATCCCTGGCACTCTGTGGGAAGAAGCAATCCCCACTGTTGTAGTTTGGTGCTGGGAGAACTGCGACACGTGGGGGTGACCCACGCTGGAGCATCTCGAGAAGAATGCATCCTATGGGGAGGACTTCCCCCCAACCTTGGAAGAAGCAGCAGCAGACTGGCTGCACCCCCCATCCCCAGCCCCTGTACCACTGGGGAAGAAGGTGGAGGCATCAGGAATGAAAGCTGAGTCTAGAAGGAAGGAGGTGGGAGGAGGTGTTTTAAAATATGGTAATGCTTCTCACTATCCCATTCTGTCTGTTAAGTGTTGGCTTTGTTAGTGTTTGAATTAAAGTGATGTTGTTCTTCTAATGAGCCCGCCTTTTGCCTGTGAGTATTAACGGGTGAGTGACCCCTCGCTGTCCTTATCTCCATTCCTGAGCCTTTTGATTCATTTCTCTCCTTCCCAGTGCTAGTGGGGAAGGGGTGAGTGAATAGCTGCATGGTGCTCAGTTGACCTCTGGGCTCAGACCAGGACAGAGTAGAGGAAGGACAGCTAGGAGATGGATGGGGGAACAGGGGAATGGGAGGGAAGACTTGTTAGGATCAATTTCCTTATTTCAGCATGATTTTTTTTACTTCATAGAAATGTAAAACAGAAACAAGACAGTGAAGCTGTCTCGTACACCTTGCTGTTCCAGGCAGCATGAACTGCAGCTATGCTGTTCTTACCAGGTTTTTGTCAACTTGGTTCTTAGAGGCTCCATGCTTCCCGGGCAATCACTTTCAATGCTTCACAATCCTTACTGTTGGGAAGATTTTGCCCAGTATACTATGTATTGGTTATTCCTTATTGCATTCCAGGCTTGTTCTTTCTTGTCCTGGCCACCATGATTACAGAAAATAGATCATAACTCTTTTTGTGGTAGGATTTTATTTAAAGACTGTGTTTATGCTTCCACTTAAGACTCTTTTTTAACGAATAAACACTTGTTTTAATTTTATTTTTTCCACGTAGGCAATGTTTTCTTCATTGCTTTCCTCAGCACTCATACTAAATGGTCCATATATTTCTGAAGATGTGGTTCTCAAACTAAGACATGCTTCTTCAGCTGAGAGGTACCAGTGCTGCTTGTACTTGTTGTTACTGGACTATTATATTTTTGAATTGTATATCTCAATTCCACCATAATTTTGAATTTTACTACTATTGTCCAGTATGTTTACAACTAGATATTACTTGCCTAAATAATAATATTCTCTATAATATCACTTTTATCTTTTGTGATCATATTAAGTTGTACCAGATCCAGGACAGACACATGAACAACCCCAGTTGATAAATTTTGATATAAATTACTTTCACTTGATGCAGAGGTCCAGGCGGCTTGGCACATATCTTTTCATAATTTCTTTTCTAGCCTGTGTTTCCCAAAATCATTTTTAAGAAGCAGCGCTGAAAGTATTGTAAAGATGAAATGCAGTATTCACCATATTGTTCCTATCTTTTAGGTCTCTTTCCCTATCAGAAAAGGAATTAAGATTGGTTTGTGTTGCAGTTACTAATTTGTGTGTGTGTGTGTGTGTGTGTGTTTATATAACAGCTTATAAATATCATTTTATTATTTGTTCCAGTACTTCTCTGGGGACAGATGGTAAGCCATATAGTCCTCCTGAACCTCACTGCAGCACCTAATGATTCTGTGATTGCCTCAGCCCATATCCAAATACAGACTACATCTGGACCACATGCCCTCACCTCTTACTGATATAAATATTATTACATAAATGGTATTCTCAATAAATGAACATCTCTAGTTTTCATTCTCTTTAGCTTCAAACTGCTTGCCAAACAAATTTAACATAGTCCACTTACTGGGAGAACAGGAAAATACTCTCTCTTGGGTTGCATGAGCAGTTAGTATAACTATCAATAATTATAGTTTCTATAATTGCTAATATATGATATAATTTTAATTATAGGTTGGTAACTATAAAAACTGACAACAGTTTAAAAAAATGTGCACTTCCCATATTTTTACGTGATGTCTTATTTGAATGTAGTTTATTTTTGCACTTTACTGGACTGTAAAAGTACAGTGGTAAGCTATCATTTATTTTTACTTCTCATGCAGTGATAGAGTTCTGTAGAACTTAATCTAAATTCAAAAGACTTTTATTAAATTATAAAATAAACATCTTTGTATATCACTGATACCAAGCATTGCAACTGCAATTCCGCCCCCCCCCGCCCCCAAGCTTTAAAGATCCATTTTATGCTTAGTTTTAGATGCTGTAATGGCAATAACATTTACTTCTAGTATCTTGCTTTTCAGTAGGTTATGATTTACAAAGAATATCAGTATCACTGTTCAAGTTTTACAACTAGAGAAACTGTGGCGAAGGTCACCACAGACAGCAGGCCCCTC
Organism: Strix uralensis; assembly: GCF_047716275.1. Taxonomy (NCBI): domain Eukaryota; kingdom Metazoa; phylum Chordata; class Aves; order Strigiformes; family Strigidae; genus Strix; species Strix uralensis. Next base: position 16,053,689 of record NC_133978.1, on the reverse strand, counting down.
GTCTGTGATTAGTTACAGTTGTATTTTACTGCATCCTTGTCTATCCTTTGGTGTAAACATCTTTTTAACACTGTGAACTGAAAATGATCTTTTACAGCTTGTAGTTGGTGGCTTGAAAATAGGTTATAAAGTAATAACTGTCCTTCTGGCAAACATTCCATGACAGAGAAAATACCAGCTCTTGCAAATGTAACTTTATTTGTGTGCATACCATCCAAGTCTTCAATTTCTTCTGAGTGCTCTCAGAACGCAAATCAATGAATCTAGATCTTGTTAATCAGCCTTAAGATTGATGTTCAAAGCAGAGGAAGAAAGAATTTTGTTTTAAATACTTTTTCTTATGTGGCATTCACATACAAGTTGCAATAAAGGAAGCCTTGCAGCGACCTGTCCCAATTAGAAATGCAGTTACTGGAAAACCACAAAGCCTTATACAATATCGTAGCTTTATATGATAATAAATGTTAGCCGTTATAGACTGATGGCAGACTGACTGTATAAGTTCAGACTAAAAGGTCTATTGATATTATGCAGGGTTATGTTGGTTTTGTGACTGGTAAGAGGGAAAAATCCTGAGAAGTGGAAAAAAAAAAAAAGGGTATGTTAGAAATTAGGCCTAATTTGGATAAAGAAAGATAGATCCTCCTCTCCTTTGTGTCATTATGTTACTCTGTTTTATTTTTCCCTCTCATTTCTCTTCTTTTCCTTTCTTCTTTTAGCTGGCATACATAGCTTTTTCTCTTGCAACAGTATTATGAATTTCTTTTCTGAAAAGCAGTTTCAGACCATGCCGGTGTTTCAGCATAAGGAAATGGGCATCACTGCCACAGACAAAAGCTGCTTTCTAAACCTGTTGTTTTGTCTCTGTAAGTGACTAAAATGAGGTAAACTCAGATTTTAACAGTTCCATTTCATCCTAGTTAACTTTGTATTTCCTTAGAAAGCACAATTTTCATAATCTTTAATATCACTCTATCAAATGATAGTCAAATGACCCCTCCTGTCTTCAAAAGGTGTACCCTGTGCAAATCCTCCCCAACAATAGGATAATGGAATATGTTGTAAAATGCACTAGTGTTTTAAATACTTGAACCACTTTCCATTCCTTTTTATTTTTTTATCTCCTAGAAAGATACCTTTCAACCAAGGTTGTTTAAACAGTCCAAACTCACAGTATTTAATGCCCTGAATCAAGATAAACTGTAGCAGAGTGGTAAGATGATGCTGACATCTTTGATCCTCAGAGACAATTTGTTCTGCTGAAACAAATACATCAAATCAAACTGCTTCACAGTGTGTTATGCTGGATGAAGTGGACTTGAGATGCTTGGATTTTGTCCTAGGTTTTGTTGCTACTTCTGATGACATCTTAATCAAGTCATCCATGTGCCTCAGTTTACCAACAGCTCTTTCATTTGGCTTTGCTATGTTTATGCCTGTAAATTGTTTTGAAATAGCTGAGTAAAAGACTTTATACACTACAGATGCTTTAGTACTCTAGGCATTGAAAGGATGATATTTATTCATGACTGCTCAGTATTTTAACTATAGATATGTTTAAAAAATGTCACATCTCATATATTAAATACCATTGAGTTCGTTTGTGAAAGAGCGGGAGAACACAAATTTATCAATACGTCTGAAATTTGCTTTAAAATTGTTTTGCCCTAAGAGGGTGACAAAGGAGAAAGGAATGCTTTAGAAGGGAAGCGAGGTATTTTGGCCTAGATCAATCATTAAACTTCTAGGAGGTGAGCATTAGGGTGTTGAAATGTAGAAAACTCTGAAGGGAAAATAAATTGTTTCATTTGTTCATGTGTTTTCATTTGTTTATTGAAACATACATATTGGATTCTTCAGAGTTAATGGAAAGCAGCTATCCTCAGGCAGCAAATCAGAGCTGGTTTGAGTGTGTGTTAGAGTATATTCTCAGTCATTTGACCCAAAGAATCCAAGGTGTCACAGCCCTTTGCATAAAGAAATCTCCAAGTCCTGAGAATATAGATCATGCTAAAGTAGAGAGAGAGTCTCATTCTTCCAGTTGCACTGCAGCTTGCAAACAATTTTTTGGAAAAATGACACTTTTTCAAAGACTTGTTCTTATCCATTTATACCTTTTATCTGCTCCTTCATTTACTCTTTCACATGCTGTGTTGCCTCCCTAAATAGTGCTTTCTCTTTCTCCTCTGCAGTGTTTTTCTGTCCTTTGCTGTTTCCTGGTGAAATAGTTGGCAATTGGCAGCTCTGCTTATATTAGCAATTCTGAGGCTGCTTCTCCTTATCTTTACCAACTATAAAATTGTCCTGGCTTTTCAATGAAGATATTAGCTTGTTGATATCTGCAAAAGTGTTGGTGGATAAGGGAAGAACAACTGATATCAGCTCCCTGGACTTGTGTAAAGCATTTGACACTGTCCTGCACAACATCCTTGGCTCTAAACTGGAGAGATGGATTTGATTGATGGACCACTCAGTGGATAAGGAATTGGCTGGATGGTCACACTCAGAGAGTTGCGGTCAACAGCTTGATGTCCAAGTGGAGAGCAGTGATGAGTGTCGTTCCTCAGGGGTCAGTGTTGGGACCAGCGCTGTTTAACATCTCTGTTGGAGACATGGACAGTGGGATTGAGTGCACCCTCAGCAAGTTCACCAATGACACCAAGTTGTGTCGACACGCTGGGGGGAAGGGATGTGCCATCCAGAAGGACCTTGACAGGCTTGAAAGGTGGGCCCCTGCAAACCTCATGAAGTTCAACAAGGCCAAGTGCAAGGTCCTGCACATGGGTTGAGGCAATCCCAAGCACAAATACAGACTGGGTGATGAGTGGATTGAGAGCAGCCCTGTGAAAAAGGGCTTGGGAGTAATAGTGGATGGAAAACTGAATGTGAGCCAGCAATGTGCACTCATAGCCCAGAAGGCCAACCATACCCTGGGCTGATCAAGAGAAGTTTGACGAGCAGGTCAAGGGAGGGGATTCTCCCCCTCTACTCTGCTCTCGTGAGACCCTACCTGGAGTGCTGTGTCCAGCTCTGGGGCCCCCAACATAAGAAGGACATGGACCTGCTTGAACGGGTCCAGAGGAGGCCACAAAGATGATCAGGGGGCTGAAGCACCTCCCTTATGAGGACAGGCTGAGAGAGTTGGGGTTGTTCAGTCTAGAGAAGGTCTCCAGGGAGACCTTATAGCAGCTTTCCAGCACCTAAAGGGGGGCCTACAAGAAAGCTGGAGAGGGACTTTTTACAAGGGCATGTTGTGATAGGACAAGGGTAACAGTTTTAAACTCAAAGAGGGTAGATTTCAATTAGATATAAGGAAGAAGTTCTTCACGGTGAGGGTGGTGAGACACTGAAACAGGTTGCTCAGAGCAGCTGTTGATGTGCACTCCCTGGCAGTATTCAAGGCCAGGCTGGACAGGGCTTTGAGCGACCTGGTTTAGTGGAAGGTGTCCCTGCCCGTGGCAGGGGGATTGGAATGAGATGATCTTTAAGGTCCCTTCCAACTCAAACCATTCTATGATTCTATGACAACCAGCTAAGAACAAGGTGGAATCACTACTGTGTCAGATGCAGCCTCTCTGGACGTTAGCAGTTTGCCAGCCACTTGGAAAAAATACTGTTTTATAGTACTTTACACAGTAAGAGACTGAAACTACCCTATTGTTCTTCCAGAAGGTTTGCTTGCACCTCTTGATATAAAACTGCTTGACCTAGAAAAGCTCACATTCTTTACAGCTCATTAGACCTCTCAACTTAGTTTAAATTATTGTTAATTGCTGACCCTTAGGCTCTTCATTGCTTTTAGATCTTAACAAAAGATTGATCCTCTCCTAAAAAAAAAAAAGTCAAGATATTTGTCTGATATTTGACTGTATGACTACAGTCTTAAACTTCTAAAAAGGGAAATTACTTTCCTACCCTTGACTTTCACATTGACCTTTATAGGTCTTGTTGCACTATTTCCACTCATTGACAGTTTCAGAGTGTTTGCAAGGGATGTAATTCCTCCTGTATTAATGGTTCTTGTTTGCACCTGAATGATTCTGTGTAAATGTGCAAGGGACAGAAGGCCTGAACTTCTTCCAGTAATGCAGATCTTCTTCCACAACTTAAGGGACTTCACCAAGAAATCTGACTCTTTAGACTGCTGCCAGGATGGTTCTGAAAAGGTATCTAAACTAGATGGTAAAACTTTAAGAAGGAAGCCATTTGTTACTGCCAAGTTTTTCTGTTCCCAATTTCACCATCTCCTGGAAAACAGCTTTGGCTTGCTAGCCTTGTACATTTTATTGGTTTTGTGTTTTTTTTTCTTCTCCCAAAAAATATTTGGAGAATCTGGTCAGGAAAGCATATGAAATGGAAAAAATACTGGAGCTGGGTATAGTCAGTAGATAATTGTTATAAACCGAGTCATGGTGAGACAGAAGAAGCTGCCATTTTCCCTGTAAATAGTGTGAGGCTTTATCTTAGTTAACAAGAAAAAATATGTAGTTAAACAAAGAAGTTATTTCATTTAAATCCAGTTTATTTGTGTATATACAGTCTCAAACAAATATTGGCTTTAAGATTACTTGATTTCATGCAGCCATTTCCTGGGGAAAGGAGCACTGTTACCTTTGAGGGAGAAAGCTTATACAGTTGAGATATTTTGCAGCCTACTCTTCTCTCTCAGTATCAGTTAAGAAACATGGTTAGCGGAGTCCTCAGTCAACAAACTATTATGCCACCAGCTGCAACAAAGATGGAACAGGGAAAAAGACAAGGAGATTAAAGTGGTCAGGGGTATTAGTCATACAGCCTTCTGCTCTATTCTTGTCTAAGATTGCATTCTGTGGGACTATTAGTCAACTGAATCAGCAGTAAAATGATGACTAGTGTGACTGTGAACAAGTGTGAGGTAGTTTCACTGAAAGGTAAGTGGTGATAATGTACGTTTTTATGTGACGTTCTTCATGCAGAGATTCCTACTGTGTTTTCAGAGACTGCACTTTAGAGAGTTCACTACAATGTTATACAGACAATTTAAAATGTAATTAAGAAGATGGACTACTGAAAAAGAAAATAGTTAACAAGTAAAAGCACAATGAGGAGAAATATTTCTGGTAAACAGATACAGGGAGGGAGTGGGAGTAAATAATTCGTCAGAGAAACAGAAAAAGCACTAAATAAAGACATACTGAGCTGGTGGAAACAATGTCTTAAATGGGTAATCAGAGGGCTTAACTTTGTGAGTTGGAAAGAAGAATCTCTAAAATAGAAGCAAACTATTTGTGACCTCTCAGGATGCCCTGATTTGATTTGCAAATGGAAGATGTGTAACCTCCAGGCAGTAACACTGAGATGGTATCCTTTATCCCAGTAGGGATTTCCCCAGTGTGCAGGGGACACACTGTCCCCCTGCACCAGATGACTGTGTAAGAACAGTGACATTGCAGAAAGATCGTGAAGTCTCCTTGCGTGATGTGAGCTTGAGTCCTGTGTCCACTGTCTAGAGACCACAGGCATATGGGCCAAGCCAGCATCAGAAAGTTAAGGTTTCTATGTAAACTTAGGAACTTCAGTTTTTGAAGTAAACTAAATTTAATTAAATAAAACTAATTTAAAATTTAATTCCTCTGGGTACTGGCTCTGTGATGGGTGACACCATCTTTATCAGCTGCTCCCCTTCATTTCAGGCATTACCAATGCTTTTGTTACTCACTTTTTATGTATTCAGATATGTATTCAGTTTAAAAATTCATGAGCTTTAAGACTGAAAACGTACTTGTTGCTTTTTCACCTTCAGAGTACATGCTTCTTCAATAGAATTAGAGGTGTGAATTTTCATGGACATACATCCATGACCTTAAGAAGACAGCAGGACTTGTAGACGGAAGAAAAAATAAGGCTTGGGTTAGGAAAAAACAAACAAACAAACAAACAAAAGGAAATGGAGAGAGGTTTTGTAGTAGATGAGTCACTATCAGTGACTCAGCAATATAGTAGAAGGATCAATTCTGAGTAAAATGGAAGGGGGAAACTTAGGAGGAAAATAATGTTTCTCACTAAATTCTTAATAAGACTAGAGAGCAGTTTAAAATTTCTTACTGCAATCTGAACAGAATAAAGAAGCCAAATTTTTCTGCCAGAGCTGGTGAGAAGTATTCTATGTCTAGTGTGCAAGAGCTATTTAACGAATACTATAAAGTTTATAGGATAGAACTAGGGCATCAGGACACTGGAGTTGTATTCCCTGCTACTGACGTACAGTGTAACCTTGAATGATTCTTGTTCCCTTCATTGTCTGAATTTCTTAGTATAAAACAAATGCGAATTCGCCTATTTTTCTTCCAAAAGCAGTATCATGAGGACTGGTTCATAAATGTTTGAGAGCTACAGATGCAAGAAGCAACTGGTGGGACACACGGTGCATAAACTTTGTGCTGTTAGAGAAAGATTTCATGGGAGTATAGTAAGCTCAATGAGACTTAACAGCTATACCTAGGAAAAGTGGTGTTGAGACATCACACACACCTGTGGAGAGATTAAATTTTCCTTAATAAATCTCATGTGGCTGTGTTCTTAGAGGAGGGAGTTCTTTAGGCAGTGATGGAAGCGTGAGATCAGTTTTAGGATGCTGTTTTTCAAGAACAAGGAATGTTGGAGGAATCTGAAACCTTTGCATACTTTAGTTGGTGAGAAAAGAGTTATGCTGAGAACAGAAAGAATTTTCTTGAGGGAAACTATGGACAGGGAGGCATCAGGGACAAGCCTTGATTTGTGATGGTAAATGGTACTTGAAAGAAGTCTTATTGGGGATGCTGCTTCAGGAAGTTTCCTGAAGGAAGTTGGGTTGATCTGTGCCAGAGACAAACTTGTTAGTCCTCAGTGTCCTTTAGATCAGGGTAACAGTGTGCAGTTCTGTATCTTACCCTGTTGGGAAAAGCTAGTGGCAAATAGTCTTCTCTGTTGCCCTGAATTTGTAGGAACTTGTTCTAGATGGGTACTAAAGCCTCTGCTTCCAGATTTTTATGTAAGTGTATTAATTTTGAAGGAATAAAGCAGGCTTTCACCTTGCTGATTTGGTTGCAGATTGTGTATTTGGATTGCTATGTGTGTAAATTGAACAGAAAATTATTTCCCGCTGTTGACACTGTTAGATGTGTCATGCTGGTGTGTACTTGTGTGCCTGATAGAGATGTTACTGTAGTGTGAGTCCTTGATGGCTTAACACTAGAGGTGCCGCTGTTCAGCTTCCTACCACTGTGCTCAGAAATCAAGTCTGTCAGTGAAAAGTAGCAGCACGAATGTGCAAGTTCCTCAGTATACTAAATCTGGCAAACAACTGTTTGGGATTCTTTAAGTCTCAAATCATACCATGCATTCAGGGCTCATAGAGGTGATTTCTTTGCTGTCCCCACCTTCTGCCATCCCCATCCCCTGAGGAAGGGGAATTATGTACACAAACTGTAACATGTTCTGGAGGTGCTTGCTCACCTCTAGTTTTTGGACTTCTGATGCGTGGTATACATAGAGGCTGGAGACATGAGCTCGTGTTTAGAGGCTAAACAAGCTTGAAAGGAGGTATAGCTTCTGCTAAAATACCCACCTATCATTGAACTAGATTGCATCTTCTCCATTTAAGATAAATAGAACCTTCCTCTTCAGTCCCCAGTACTGCAGTATGTGTATGTCGGCTGATTTGCTCACTAGCACCAGAAAAAAAACCCACTTTCTCTGTTTTTTTCAGAGATGAAAAGGATTTGGCTTGAAGTTGGCACCTGTGCAGAGATGGGAAAATTGTATGATGTTTTCTTTTCTGTTCCTGTAGTGCAACTATTTATGATTTGCCACATCCCGACCCTTAGGAATTTATTTTTTGTAAATGCACTTGGAAATTGTTCCAACATCTTTTGATGAACACAGATTTGGCAAGAGTTAACTATGTTCTGAAATGTTCGGCCACAGTCACTTCTATAAAGGCATTTCTCCTTGGAGTAACTGCTTTGCAGAACTGTCCCTGTCTGCTGTTAGTTTCTACTTTGTTTGGAAGATCCTTTTAATTTATAAGAGTTCAAATAGTTTTTAAGCTTGAACAACTATGAAAAAAAACTCAACCTGTTGAGTTTTTTAGTTCATTATTACTAATTAGAACTCATTGTGCATTGTTATTGCACTTTTATGTTGCCATAAAAATCATTAAACCTCTACAGAATCACTCAACTGTACCCTAATATAAAAACTCAGCAGCAGTGCATATAAAATTAATATATTGCCAATCAGCTAGGAGTGGAACTGGGAGGTAATGGTTTTATTTTAATTTTGTACCTGTTTTCAGTCCATAGCTACTGAAACAACGCATATGCAGAAATTAAGTATGTAGAAGTTCACTCCTAGGACCTTATGCAGTTAAGCACTCCTTTTGTATACAAAGCAGACCTGTTTCACCTGTGCGTTTGTTCAGTATATTTGTCTTCAAATAGCCTGGCCTTTGCACTCATGCAGTAAGGCCTCATTTCTTCAAACTTTGTGCATATAACTTAGTTTAAACACATAGTATGTGTTCATGGATGATCTTGTAAAATTTACGACATAGTAAGAGGATCAGAGTTCTAGGTATTACTTGCTATGGATGGTTCAGGTCTTGATTAGTATTTCCTGTCCAAAATAGTCAAATCAGTCTTAATTAATATAATCATTAAATTAGTCACTGGGATTGATATGTCCCCTTACACTCAGTTATTTCTACTAAATGCAGGACTGTTAGTTCCACAGATATTTTTCCCTTTAATTCAGAAAAGATATATTGAAAGATTTAGTGATAATCAACAGTAGTCTTGAAAACAAATCTTCCAGTTTTGCAGCACTGATCTATAACAAATACTTCCTGCTACAGGAAAATCATCTTAAAATTTTGACCTGTACAGTATTAAGTGGTAGACTGACCTCTTCTAGTGATACTGTGAAGGATTTATTGTTTTGTATATGAATTAGGGTAGATAAGAAACCTCTTGTTGAATAGTTCACTTCCAGTCAAGACACATATAAAACTTACTCATTCCTTGCCTCTTTTAGTGGTTCTGTTTATTTTTCTGTTCAGAGGCATAAGACACAATTTGGTAAGAACTGCCATAAATAACACAAGCGTAGAAATGCTATCTAGGGTTTATAACATAGGTCTTTTTTTTTTTAATCTGGAAATTCTATTTGGAAAAGGGGAAAAAAATCTATATGTCAAGGATTTCTAGACTGGTTTGCCTAAATCCTGGTCAAAGTTTGTATTCTTGCAGGGGTGAATTCTATGCAGCACGCTGAAAGATTTTGAAGTCATCTGATTCTGCCACTTCACTTCCATGGCATACATCTGTGGAAAGTGCCTGTGCATATCTGTTCATGTACTTGGCATATATTTGATGCTTCTGTTAAGGCAGTCAGACAGTCTTAAAGAGGGTAATTCCTTTTGCAGCAAAGGCACATTAAGATCTTTCTTCTTAGACATGGTATGTGATTATTCTGAAATACTTTTTGTGCGAACATCTGATACTGCATATTTGTACAAAGCAATGAAACTTGAAACTGGCTTGTATTGTTCCAGTTTTTATGACCTTTTGGGCACTTCTACTATTTTTATTTTTGAAAGTGTTGTCACAGGGCAAGTGAATGAGACCTAACATTCTAAGAGCTTTTTTGCATCTTGAGAAATGAGTTTCTGGCTCATATGAAAAAATAGCTATATAAAGGACAGATTTGTGAAATATTGAAAGTTTATTAACTGTATCTTGTGTTTCTTCTGCTGTTTTAGGCCTTTTACTTTTCCCTTGTTAAAATGCACTCAAAGTATTGGAACTCTAGGGCTTTTTTTTTTTGTAAGAGGGTGTGTGTTTCTTTCCTTCTCCAGTTTTTGATTTTTTCATACTAACTTATTGAAGCCAACATAAAAAAAAAATGAGTAGAAGTCTTAATACAGTGGAAGTATCTTTTAAAATTTATTTTTCTACAGAAAAGTGGCATAATATGTTTTTTCCACTTCTATTCCCTAATAGCTCAACAAATACACTTTTTAAAAAAGATCATATTTCTTTTTATTGCCAGTCATCTGATATGAATCTAAAATCTGAAAATTGTCTGAAAATAATCCTTCTTATTTCCCTCAGTGTCAACACCAGTAAAAGTGCTGGGAGTAGGGAAATAGACCTTCTTTGCAGGTGATCCCAGTAGCACCCCTGGAAAGTTCTCCCTTCTGGGCTCTGGCATTAGCAAATGACTGGAACTTAAAGAACAAAACGTTTGATCAGGTAATTCAACTCATTTTCCTGAGTATGTTAATTCTTGTCATGGTTTAACCCCAGCTGGTAACTAAGCACCACCCAGCTGCTCTCTCACTCCCCCCTGGTGGGATGGGGGAAAGAATAGGAAGGGTAAAAGAGAAAAACTCGTGGGTTGAGACAAAGACATTTTAATAGATAAAGCGAAAGCTGCTCACACAAGCAAAGCAAAACAAGGAATTCATTCACCACTTCCCACCAGCCAACAGGGGTTCAGCCATCTCCAGAAAAGCTGGGCTCCATCACATGTAAGGAGTACTTGGGAAGACAAATACCATCATTCTGAATGTCCCCCCCTTCCTTCTTCCCCCAGCTTTATCTGCTGAGCATGACGCCATATGGTCTGGGATATCCCTGTGCTCAGTTGGGGTCAGCTGTCCTGGCTGTGTCCCCTCCCAGCTTCTTGTACACCCCCAGCCTCCTCGCTGGTGGGCTGGGGTGAGAGTCAGGAAAGGCCTTGAGCTGTGTAAGTTCTGCTCAGCAGTAACAAAAACATCCTGGTGTTACTAACACTGTTTTCAGCACAGATCCAAAACACAGCCCCATAACAGCTACTAGGAAGAAAATTAACTCTATCCCAACTGAAACCAGGACAATGTATGTGAAGTAGGAAAGCAGGGTGGAAATCTGTTGTTGTCCATTAAGTAAGCTTTTTTGCACTTAAAATTACACTTGGAGAAGACCTTTTGAATAGAAAGCTGCTATTATAATACGATTTCTCTTTTGAGTAGACTTGTTCTTTAGAAAATGAAATTTTCTTCCAACGTCATTGAAAATGCAGTAGAGTACATTACAGGATTTTGTTATGTATGTGGGAAATCAGCATAGTAAATGTAATAAATTATGCATATCTTAAGGGAAATTCAGAGGCAGAAGTTACAGAATTCATTTTGTAAAAGTGAGATATTGCAGTTGCTTTTTCTGGGACACTGTAGGTTTACAAAATGGCATGGCTCCTAATCAGCTTTTGTGCATTATGAAGCTATAATCCTTTGTACATCAGAATTATTCCATTGAGCGATGGAAAGCTAAGAAAATGAGGGAACTAGAATCTCTGTAAAAGGTTAGTAGTGTAGAAATTGATTGCACTGTTCACTTCTGGCCTGCAGGTTCAGCTGCATGTTTCCTGGTTACTACAACCTGAAAAGAGCCAATTCTCTTCAAATCCAAATATCAGAAGAGAAAAACCATGAAACTGATATTTCAGACACCTGTTTGGCAGTGAGGAGTGTGAAGGAGGCAAAATAGTAGACTTACCACTCCTTTCTTACTCAAAGTGGAATTCCCTTCGTGCCTGTTAGGGTTTTTTGTTAGTACTGAGGTGACACTGCATTTCTGGAAAGGGTGCTTGGAACTGATGCTCAAATGCACGGTGCTCACAAGGCTTCCCATCTTCACTTCTGTTCTCTCCCCCTCCTGTGCCCCTGACCTAGTGGGAGAGGTTCTAGTTGTGCTCTCTCAGTGAGGACATCCATTAAATGTGAAGTGAATATGTACAGGAATTGTCTCACCAAGTCATTTATTTGATTTCTTATGACACCTAAGGGCAGTTAACATGCTGACTGATCTGGGGGTGATGGGTGTGGGCCTCAAGTAATAGGTAATGAACATCTTGAATTATGCTTTAATAAGCATCAAATTTCAATGTATATATAATATAATGCCTTGGGGGGAGGGTTTTCTGAGTCTTGAAATGCAGCTGTAATTCCATCGATGCAGACCCAGGGAGCTGTGCTGCCTGAACAGGGACACTTAGTTCTGTTGCCTCAGACTTGCTGTGGCATGGCCTTGCCTCTCTCAGGAGATTTAATACTGTGTACTTTTTTACTCCTTGTCTTATATGAATTTAAATTACCTGATCCTTAATGAAAGCCCAAGTAGTTGATGCAGTCTGTGGATTTAACTTTTTTTTTTTAACTGTTACACAGTAGGCTACTGACTACTCTTCAGGCATATCAGGGTATATTTCTGCTTGTTGGTACTCTGTGGAACAAGGAAAAGAAAACAGGGTGTGAACCCTCACCTCTGTGAATACCCCTCTTTGCTTGGTCTTTGTAGTGGATTCACAGCCGCACATCAAAGTAATTAAAATTTCAACATAAATCAAGGTGTGGTGGAACAGAGCATTTTACCGGTGATGATATAACTGGCATGTTGTGCTGGTGGTGGGCACCCCCTTAAGGGATTTCCTCCTGAATGGTTTTACCGAGGTGCGATGCAGGTCAATGAAGGTTGAGAGCAGGCTGGAAAATTTAGCAGTGAAATGGAGTCAGGAGGTACCAACCCACAGAATTCAAGGTTGAGAAGAAGTATGGAAGCTGGATATATTTATGTTTCCCGAATGTTGGAGGGCAGATTCCCTGTTCCCTGTTGCTACCAGTGAATGGCAGAGTCTGTCAAGAGAACCTGTGGACTATGCTTTGTCAGTGAACAAATGCTGAAAGGCACCCTGCTTGGGGAGCAGTGTTCATAAAGGCAAAGGCATTTGAAGTTTATGAGCGTCCAAACTTCAGCAACCATTCAAGAGGAAAGCTGCTTCTCTTCCCCAGCACTCTTGAGACTGTTTGTGTGTTCAGTGAGGAGCCCTGAGATGCAAAAATGTTATCCTCCTTTGCTAACAGTAAAAACATTAAAAGACTTAGAAAATAATTTTGAAGCAATAGTTTTTAATTTTTAGAGGCTTTGTAAAACCTTATTTTTTAAAAATAATCATAAGAATAGTCCAGATCTTGGCTAACACAGCAGTGTTTGCTAGTTGGGTGAGTTCTGGACTGTGAGGAGAGGAAAAGATCTTAATATATTGCTGTATGTTTGCTTAGCACTCCTCCCTTAGGCAGCATATGGATTTGTTTTTGTTTCTAAGTCTTGTGCTTTTTTTCCTTCGTCTGGATGATCCTGTGAAGCTGGAATCCTCAGCAGCCCTGGCTCTATGTTTTATTTCTGCTATCTGGGACACAGTGGCTGATTTTTTTTTTTTTTTTTTTTTTTTTTTCCCCAATGTGCAAAAATAGCAAGTGGACATTTTTACCTGTTAAAGTTACAACAATAAGGTGCAGTGCCCAAGTCCCTGAGTCTGGCTTGGCAGAATCCCCATGCTTTCAGAGTCACAGCCTATTTTGAGCCAGATCAATGAAGAGATTATTAAATAACTGAGCTCTTCCATTTGAGAAGCTTCACCTCTAAGGCACTTTTTACTTTCACCTCTGACTTTGGCAACACTAAAACAATCAATATTGACTCAAAAAATATAGGCAGTGAGAAAATATTTCTCTTTTGGGGGATAACTGCAGAATGATCTCACTATTGCAATGGCTTGTTAGTGAGCAGATAGAACATTCCCTGCATTGCCTTTATTTGGGCAGATCCTCTTGCACTAAGTGTGGATGAAACTTTCAGCTCTGACTTTTACCTGTCATTTTAGATCATTTAATCTCACAGTTCCTTTCTCTTACAGCTTTCCTTTTCCCACTAGTAATCTTCTTCCTCCAAGTGTCCCACCAGTGTGACTCTCACTGGGAAGATCCAGTTCTAAGGATAAGAAGAAATTCCCTCCTGAACACTTATTATCCTTGATTTCTACCCTCAGACCAACGTATTAGTAGCATAATATATGAACCACCATCACTGGTTACAGTTCCTACTGCTTGCTGACCTCCACTAGACTAACTGGTGCTTAAAATGAAAAGTTGTGCTTCCAGTAAAGTCTTCCAAGTACTTTGCATGTTATTGGTTACCTAAATGAGCAAGCAGCTTTTAGTTTATTATTTAATAGTATGGATTTTCATATTTTTAACAGTCTTAACAGGTTTTTTTTCTTAGAAAAAAATTATTAGTCTCTTTCAGGCTTTCCCTGAAGATATTGCAGTCTGTTCTAATGCTTCTAAAAATTCAGATCATATCCTATTTAATCCATTTTTTTTAATGAGCAGGTGTGTTGTGTATTTTTTGTCTGCCTTTTCCTTTGACTAAAACTTTAAAAGTTCATTACCAGACAACAGAAAGTGAAAAAACAAGAGATTGAAAAATTCGGACTACGTCCCCCAGTCTTGATGTGACTAAGGTAGACTGTGAAAAGGTTCAGACAAAATGGGTCAGACTTGGTTTGCTCTTCAAAACAATGGGTACTGCTATAATTTTGCTATTTTTAAATTGCATTACTGATGTTGGTAATACTTCATTGGCAAATCTTGCAGCAGTGTCACTAGACATTCAAGACTTGGAAGAAGTTTGTGTTGTCAGTATCTCAAGAGGCGTTACATACACTTCTGGTCTTTCCCCTTACACCCTTGTTACATTCAACCACACAGTCCACTATATACTTCACTTCAAATAATATAATAATTTTTCGGTCTTCCTTAAATCTACACTTTCAGTTTACTCTGTTTCTTTTGCTCCAATTCCAGTCTTTCAAACAATATGTGAAGAATACAACGATGAAGATAGTCTTGATGTACAGTTTTTGAGCTGTTTTGGATGGGGTTTTTGGTTGGTTTTGGTTTTGTTGGGGTTTTTTGCATGGAGATATAGTTCCATGTGAAATGTGAATCTTACCAAGTTGCTGTTTTCTGAAGAACCAAATCTCTTTGTGTGTGCAGATGTTCTCTCCTGTTCAGTGAGACAGCCACACTGGGGTAGAGCTGAGCAGGCAAGGATAAGGTAGAAGTCCAGCTGGTCGTTTTATTTATGGATGCTTGCTTTAGCCCGTTATTCTGTCAATCACATTTACAAGGTGACCTCTCTAGCAGTTTTTATAGACACAGCAAACTATTGTTCAGGGGTGGGAGTGAACAAACAGCCTGGGTGGGAGTGACAGCAGATTGTCGAAGTGGCTCTATCACAGGAAAAGCACCCGTGTCCATAAACTTCATTGCATGACGTCACAGCCAGCTTCTGCTATTGAAGGTCCTGAGTGCATGTCAGTTCCTTGCCAGCTTGTTACTACATGGGGGATTTCCTTATGAATACCTACTGTCAGTAGGAATACATGTTTTTCAAAGCAATTATAGAGTAATATCCTGGAGTGTATTTGGGGTTTTATGCTACTTTTATTCTTCTTTTTGTTGACATTATTGTATTTTTCAGATTGGTAGATGTTTCAGAGTATAGGTGTTAAATTACCAGCCACCACCAGAATATTTGTTTTTATGATGGTAAAATCCTTCATCTGTAAATCTTTATTTTTTTTATTAGTCACTGGTAACTTGCCTGAATTCTTTTTTTTTTTTTTTTTTTCCCTGCAGTGATTTCACTGTTGTCTTGCCTTTAACTCGAAAACAAAACAAAAAGCACAACTGTTTAGGAAAGCTCTGGTTAAAAAAGACTGTCTCAAAGAAAATGAGGCAGCAAAGGCTTAAAGCTGTGAAAATTATGCAGTGATGGATACAAAACCAGGGATATCTGTTTAAGTAAGAGGGAAGCAGAAGATATCCCTTCTGCATGCATACTGTGTTGTCCCTATTTGTGTTCCTCTGTAGGGGCTGCTAAATGCTTGTGAAGTACAAACTGTCCCAAATGAGTAAGTTTTGCTTTCTGCAGTGCAGACTGGGGAACTCTGTAGACTCGCTGCCTGAGTTGGCAAAGCACCTCCTTATTTCTGCTGAAATATCTTTTAGCTGACATCTTCATTCTAAATTTTTCAAAGGATTCCTCTATGTACTGAAAGTCAAAACAAAAGTAGTTGTTTCCTCATAAAAACAACATTGTTTTTCAGTTTCTTGATGGATAGAGGCTCTTAACAAGAGTCTCCAACAATTTCAGGTTTCCAGTCTGGGGTGTTTTCAAGATAGGGCTGAATGACCTGTAGCTTTAAATTTTGTTCACCTAAAAAGAAAAGCAAGGGCTTAATGAGTCTAGCAGGTAATTGGGACATACAGTTGACAGTTAAACATTTGAATAGTGGAAGCATTTAATTTCTGAGAGCTAGGATCTAAAATTAATGCTGTGTGTGTTTTGAGCCTATGGCAGTGGGGACGAGTGGGAATGTTAGAGAAACACTCACCAGCTGTCTCCATTAGTACAATGCAGTAAGGACATGGAATTTCCTTTATACAAGGTCCATTGCAATCATGGCAAACAATTAACTTCATTGTGCTGTTGATCTGGTCCTTAAGTATAATTTTGGCTTAGGTAGATGGTACTACTTTTCCAACAATAATGCAGTATTTGCTTAAAAACATTGCAAGACTGTGGCTTTGGAGTGTCTCAGTAAATACAGGCCTCTCTTGTCAAATGCTTGGGGAAATTAATGGCTTAATTAACTGCATCAGTCTCACCAGCCATGCTGTTCTTATTCAGAAATATGTTGCATTATGTATGCCGTAACAGCACTAGTACTGGTTATTTTGCAACCAGACCTGTTTTACAAACTAGTGCAACTACTACCAGCCCCATTTTGCAGACTTAAGTGACCACTTTGAGCTTACAAGTGGTCATGAAAATTGACATGAACAAGGGGTGAGGACAAACTACTTGACTTAAAGGTGCTTGACTTCAAATGGCCAAAAGGATAACAGGCATGGTTACTTTGAATGTAAACTCAAAATAGTTAAATAATTTCCACAGAATATTATACATCTCAGCAGATATAATAATATGCTAAGCTTAATGTAAGGGTTTTTTTAAAATATAGTATTATCATTGGAAGTGTATCAGAAAATTATTGGAGAATAATAGTCAATATATCCTTTTACCTCCGTAGTTTCTCTAAAGCTTGGCATTTTTCTTTGCTACTAAAAGAATGTATGTTTTTCTACTGCCAGGACACAGGGTATTGTTAATATTGGACCTTCTGAAAGTATTATGTTCACCTTGGATTTTTGCAAGTTCATAGTAGTGGCAGCAGTGTTTACCATTTTTGATACCTTCTATACTTAAGTCTCGTCTGTGAGTTTGTGACAAATATTTTCTACTCATGAAGTTGCTGAGAGTCTTCATACCTCTGCTTCTACAAACCAAGAAGCTTCCATTTCTTTCCATCCTCAGGAAACCTTGAGATGGGACTTATTTATTTAGAAAAAACAATTACCACTGATGATTGTAGATACTTAAATTACATTGGTTTGTTCCTGTATTAGTGATGTCCAATAGCCATAATTTTTCTATGCAGATAAAAAAATCCAAAAAAGAGGTTTTAACTGTTGCTAGCACTATTTCTTAGATGTATTTATAAAATGTGTGATGCATGCCTCCCTCTTAGTATGATTCTGATTTTAGTGCTTAATACATTTCTTAGGAAATGAAGACAACTTGCTGTAGTTAAATAAGATATTTTGTAAACTGGTGTTTCTTTGACTGAGCCCTGCTGTATAGTAGAAGAGCAGTGAAACCTAGGTACTGGATTCTAGCTGTTGAGAACTGAAGTCTCTCAAATCTATTACATTATGCAATTGTGTAAATTCTGATGAGCTGCATTTGCTTAGTATAAAACTCTTCACATCTCTTTTTCTAGCAAAGCTATTTAGAGATCTGTAGTGTGACAAAATCTCCTTTCTCAATGACAATAAATATTCAGTAAGCAGCCAGCTTTGTGTGTTCAAGTTAACTGTAAGTGTTCCTTGTAGCACATAGCCATAAAAAGAACAGCCTGGCTTCCAACTTGCTAAAGGGCACTGAGAGGAAAGTAGGCAAAAACACACTTCTTAATGAAAACCAGTTAGCTGTAACAACGGTGTTGATGGTTTGACTATTAGTCCTCTTGTCAGCTGCAGAATGCACTTTCTGCCCTGAGCGTCCTTGCAGGCCTGGTTAACCTTTAGTTGCTGTGCATCAGACACGTCAAGAAAGTCACTGGAAAAACAGTTTGCAAAACATTTGCACTTTGGAATTTTAAAGCAGAGCGTGTACAAAAATTCCATATGATTCCCACTACTTGTGGTATATTACACTAGTATTTTAACAACAGTAGTACCTTGCAGTAGCTTCAGAATTTGGGTTTTTTTAATCTCCTCGGTTGTTAGCTATGTAAGAGGCTGGTTTTTGCCACTCTTCAAATGTCTCTTTTAATGTTTTACATTTTGATTGACAAAAAAAAAAAAATAATCATGTATTAGCTCTTCCACTTGCTTGAATGTTTTCTAGGGAGTGAAAAAAGATCTATGCTTTGATGTGTTGTGAATGGGTTGATGTGAGCTTGGGGGATTAGTGTCTGAGTTGCTGGGCTCACCATCTGGGAGAATAATTTAATTTATTTTCTTTTTTAAGAAAGGACTGCGAAAGACCTTGAGGTCAGTGCAGCTTGAGAGAAGTACTCACTGGGAGTCCAACTGGAAGAACCTCTGGCATTCTAGCTTTGTTTACAGGCTGTATTTCAAAACAAGTTTAATGGAGACCAGATCCTCAGTACCTATATATCTGCTGATAAAGTTAACAGTATTAAAAATCTTCACAGCAAACTTTGTCCCAGTGAAGTACAAGTTCTTGCCTCCCAGAGCTCCATGTGCCATAGACAGTAGGAAGCTTGTGAGAAAGGCCCTTCTGTCCCTCCCCCTTCTTGCTTCTGAGTTTGTTTAAAGTAACGAGGCCAGCTGTCCTGTCTAAATGAATCAACACTCAGGTTTAGCTATTTTCCTTCAGTTAGACCCCAGGGAAAGGAAGTCTTTGGTACTCGTCAGGAGTTTGGTTTCCTGAAATTCATGAAAATAGGCTCATATCGGGATCACAATTTAGGATAATTCCACACATCATGCTAGAAGTTAGCACAGTTCCTTGTGTGACTTGAAACTTGGTTTTACACAGGTAGATTGAAGGGATCTGGCTCTTGTGGCCCAAAAGCACTTCTTCATGTAACCCCAAAGGGACTACATAGCTTAACATTTTATTATAAAAAATATGTATTCTGTCAAAAATTAATTTCGACTCAGCAGATGCTAATACACATAAAATACTGTTGCTTCTTCTCTAATCTATGAATCTTAGTAGTTATATTTGATTAGACTGCTGTAGTAAATTACATGACTAGTTCAGAATTATCTCCAACAAATATTCTGATAATGAATCCTCCTCCTGTATTCTGTAAAAAGCCTGCTGCAATATAGGATTCTCCCTTCGTCTCCTGAAATGAGAAAGAAGCAAATCGGGTATATAACATGAATTGAAGTGATGCTAAATTTGTCTGAGCCCTTTGGTGCTCTAGTCATCCTGATGGGAGATTATGCTTTGTTAGAAAATGGGAGTATGGGAATAGTGCTGCAGATGCTGTGGAAGAGTACTTGGACATCTCACTGTAAACTATCTGTCCTGAGAAAGGCCTCCTGTTCTAAGGTGTGTGAGTACTAGATCCCCATGGGAATCTCTGTGTGCCTGAAACAAAGCTTGTGGGTAAGCTGTTTAGTTTACTCACATGTAGAAGAGATTCCTGTAGTCCAACCTGAAACAAGTACAAAAGGAGAGCAAAATAAACAAAAAACTTAGATGAAGTAACTAGTTAGGCTGCAAATGAGCTAAATACAGCTGTTTCTTTTAGAATGGGACAGGATGGTAACTGCTGGATGATCTGGTCAACAAATCTGAATTTTTCCTACTGTGGTTAAGTATCTCTTATCTATTTTGTACTAGAGGATATTTCTGAAGACCTGTACAGTTCTGGGAAAACTTGGGTCAGTGAACTTGAACAGGAAAAAGAGATGATGATATACAGCAAGTGCCTAGGAGACAGGAGATTTTTGTTCCAGTACTTGTAAATGTTGAATGTGGTATGAACAGAAGAGACAAGATGATGCCCCAGTTCTTTAAGAGCATGGAGGGTCAGTGCATGGTCTTCAGTTCTTCTCACATCCCCGTTTTGTCTCTGGTGCACTTTTCCTTTAGCAGGCCGTGGAAGACTAACTTCTGAAACAAGAGTGTGTCTGTATGGATAAACAAACATACAGGGTATTGTTGGGGGGGAGGGGAAAAATAAAAAAATATCTGAAAATTAGTTGTATGGTAGTTGTAAAATCAAGATCTGTGACTGGGAATCTGGCTTTGTGTTTCAGGAATCCACAAGAGAGCTGGAAACAAACCCTTTAGTTTCCAAAGTGAGATTGTGGCACAATGTTGTGGTAATTCCCTAGAGTAGCTGGCAGCGGTGGGGAGGAGGGCAGTGACCCCAACCGTACCATTCAGCTCGTGGAGCATCCCCAGAGTGACGTCTGGTTTGTGACATCACTTGGTGCGTGTGCAGCACTGCTGTCATGATGAGCCACAACTGCAGCGCTGTGATGGGAATGTGGTAGTGCTGTTTTGCTTTATTCACCCTTATGGTGTGGTGGCTGTCGCTATTCCATTTTTATTAATGGATCTCTCACAATAATTAACACATCTTCAAGGTAGTGCAGAAGACTGGGAAGTCAATAGTGCTCACTGGGCAGTGCTGTGGAGTTGCCTGTGTGTGGTTAACAGTCTGCTTAGAATACTTTGAAGTACAAAATCCCCCTTGCTATATTTACTAATTGTCTTTTGGAGAAACATAGTTAATGATATTTTTACACATTTTACTGTAACATCATTAAGTGGAATCAATTAAGAATTATAGAGACATTATGCTATTTATTACCACAGGAAAACAGTTATCAGTGAACAGACCATTCAGCAACCTGAAATTAAGATACTGTTCTTCATTTGTTTTTACTGATATATTTTACATCCTATCACTATCAAAGGGAGAAGAAATATAATGTCCATCACATATATCCCGAGGAGAGTTTACTGAATTTCAAATAAATACTTCTCATCAAACAGTGGACTGATATAAACCTGAACTTACCAGTTAAGTGTGTTTTGTCCAGTCTGGTAGAACTATTTAATTTTTGGCATCAGCCCTCAATATTGAGAGTAGATGATATAATACGTCCAGGAAAATACCATGGAACATTCTGTTTGCAGATCACTTGTTTGTGTGGTAGCTAGTGAAAAAGACAGCAAGAGACAGATCTGTAGAGAAGAGCTGAAGAGAGAGAGTGGAGGAGTAGGGAGCAATGAGCAACTGCATGCAGAGAGTTTAAAGGAAGGTAAAATAAGTACTAGAGTGACTTACATAGGTGGTAAAGCAAACTGATAGATACTGGGGAAAGAACAAACAATTACAAATTTTGCATCCAGAAAGAGGGAGAAAACAGAAATTATTAACTCTATAGAGAAGTGGAGGAAAAGATGGAAATGAGTAAAAAGAATAAAGGAAGCAGACTAGGCAAGGGGGATGAGAGGTTCACTGGAGCTGGATAAGTAAAGAAATGGCTATTTGGGAGCTATTATTATGTGACCCAGTGTGTAATGCTAATACAACCAAAAAAAGTCAAGTTATCTGTAGTCATAACTAAACTATCTCTTTAACAGCAAGGTCAGATAACTCCTTTGAAATAACACCATTTGTGTTTATCCTGGTGATTTTTTGGTGGTGTTGAGGTTTATGCAGCCTCTGCTACACTATCCACATCCCCAAAAGCTCAAAAAATTTGGCCAAATATATTGTGAGAAGAAAGCAGTTTGTGTCGCTCTTATTCTTCCCCACCCCCACAATGTCTGAGCATGCTGGGTGAGCAGGCTTTGGGTATGAGGCTATGCAGGGATTGAGAGCAATAGAAAAATAATGTCCCCTCCCTCCCCTTCCCAAAAGTGTGTGTAGCTTTAGCTCCATTCCAGTTCACTGAGTGGTTGCACAAGTGCTTGCAGCACTGTAAAGATGGGGATGAGTAATGGGGTGAATGACAGTGTTCCTAATGATAATGGGTGCAAGTTTATGCCAGCATAAAGTATACATCTGTCTGTAGCCTCAAACTGATTTAGAAGGAAGGGTTGACTTGGTGGGATTTTTTGAAATTTCTCATCAGGATTTTTTTTCTGGAGTAAGAAGTTAGACAGAAGTTGAGTCATGGAGAAAGGCTGTGGAAATAGCCAATATCCGTTCTGAATGCCAGTGTTCTGCCATCACAAAACTGAAAACTCTGGAAAACATTAAGAGCAGTTCTGTGTCATAACTCATTTTCTGCTCATTTCCTGATGTTTTTGCAATGAACACTAGTTTTTTTCCATAGTGGTCCATGAAAATGCAAGCCTGGCCCACAACTTTCTCAAGAGATACATTTTTTTTCGAAGCTTGCATGGTAATGACAAGAAATCAATCTGATCTGTCTAGACTACACTTCCAGTATGAAATCTAGACTAGAGCAGAAGTCTGTAAAGATTAAGGAGCACTCATTTACATAATCTTTTAGTTAAAGTTGGGGATTTTTTTGATTAAACATCCTTGTCTATGTTTTTTACACATATTACACAAGTATTAACCTGTAATGTGCATATCAGACTATTTTCAGATTCTAACTCAATTTCAGCCTTAAAAGTTCTATGTGATCATTTGGCATTAGCAATTAATTATAAGTTAACTGGATGTAAGCTTCAACTTAAAGAGCTGCATATAAAAAGCTGACTGCACTGTGCCACAGGATATTTGATCAGTCCAGGAAACCTGTGCATCTCGGGCACCATCCACGTACACTGCTTGCTTATGGCTACTAAGCTCTCTTAGGTTTCTTATAAATTAACTTACTCTGTTGCCAAAGCAAATTCCAGGTTTTATAAAACATGTAAGAATGACAGCCTGGGAAAAATGACTGTACCAAACAAAAGGCCCTTGTCTTCCTTTCAAAGACCCTTCATGTTCAATCCCTGCTTTACCTATCATTCTCTCATGTTAGTGAGATTTTTAAGTCGAGCCTCCAACTGACCTCTTATGTCCTTGTTTATCACCTACTTGCTATGTTTTCTGATAAGCAGCTTCTAGTTTTCTTCCACTATCTTCTTACTTCCTTCAAATCCTTCCTTAGGTTTGCTTTTTTTCTGTGATGCTTATAAAAATTTCACTGAGATAACTCTCTGCTATGCTGGCAGTATTAGTTTTTTTCTTGTGACACAGTATTTAGCACAGTTGAGTCACAAATTATCACCCATAAGTATTCCAAGAATGCAGAGTAGCAGACTTGAAATATATATTATTTCTATTTTTTATTTTCATTTTGGCTTAAGTATGATCACTTACAGCTGTCATCTTCTGAATGAAACGTGTTGGGTCTCACCTGCAGAGTCCTGTCTCAAAAGTCTGAACCTGGGACTCCAAGACAGCTCAAGGCTTACTGCCCCTAGGGTGGTAAAATTCACATTTGTGATATAAGTGGAATAGATAGACAGAGCAAACATTGACTGGGGTTAGAGACATAAATGGATAAGGAATGAGTCCATAGGGACTTGGAAGACGGGTAAGGAGTTATAGAGTCTGTTGCTGTGGCAGCCAGGAGAAATGGGATTTTGGAGGAGTTAGTGTAGTTTGCACAATGCTGGTAAAGAAGGGGCTGTCAGGGTTTGTCTGTATGAGGCTGTGGGGAAGGTTATAGTAGTTTCAAGAGGTTTAGAATGAGAAGAATGAGCAGATGGTTCTGAAGACTGCATGTGAGGCTGAGGGCTCACTTTCCCACATCCTTCACCTAGCCTGCTTTCTTCCAGGCAGCTGTCAGGAGACAGAGAAACTTCTTTCCAGAAGCCTCCAACCCTTACTTTGTAAGTCTTTCCCCTTTCCAACACCTATGAACTACTGCCCTGCCAGTGGGGAAGGACAACTCGAGTGTTTTCTGATGTGGAAAGAGAAAGCACATGGACATGACAAGAACAGGAGAAAAACCTTGAATCTTGTTGTTCCTGGTGCTACTGAGAGAAGCAATATCTAAGCAATGTATAAAAATGTTTTTATATACCTTGAAGAACTGAAGACCTTTATGGTTTGTGCAACTCTGGATCTTATGTTCGTTTTAGTCCTGTACTCTAAGTAGTGTTCATTTTTACCTGTATTTTAACTTTCAGGCCAGTGTCTCCAGAATAGAAGGCTGAAGTAGTAGATTGTGGATTGGAATCACTGATGAGCAAACTTCTTGAATATAAATCTCTGGACAAAGTTCCCTTTCTGTAGTTGTAAACTCTACTGCTGAAATATGACTCAACCTTCTGAAGCAAATTTGCTTGGATGGTGAGCATGGGAAATGCTACTGCTGTGATGTTTCCTATTTACTTGCATTCTAACTAGGAATGCCTGCTGTATGTATTCTTAACATATGTTAACCTCTCTGCTGCAGTTCTTGCCAAGAAACTGTCACAAAAGTATTTAGCAAACAAAACTGCATAGGAAACATTCCTGTTGTACTGGAGTGCCTGGTGTAACTAATTGGACATGTATAACAGGAGGGTGAAGACAAATAAAGCTACATATGTACAGTGTTTAGATAAAGTGTGTGGTATTTTGCATCATAATTATAATGCTTTTAGATGTTAGAGATCTCCAAAAAGGCACAATAAAAAAAAAAGAGCTAAACAAGCAAATGATGGCTCAGTGTTAACAATGTGATGCAGAATCAAGCAGGGCTGTTGTTGTAAGTATCCAAAGTAGGATTCTTTCTTTTTTAGTTTTTGTTTGTGTGCACACTTGTATTCCACACAGTGTGTGTTTCTTTTCACCTTTTCCAGTCAGGCATCCTGTCTTCCACCCCTGGCCCCAGACTGGCAGGCTAAGTTGCCATTTTATTGTAAAACAGCACTGTGTTGTAGGGTATGCTGTTTAACGCTATTTTCTCCAAGTAAAGGCAGGTATTACTGCTGAAAGTAACTTGGTTTTGCCCATCCAGCTCACTAGTGAGGTATGTTTTCTGAGAAGTGAATGGGTGCAGAAGAAGGGCTTTGGAGATCGTCTTTAAGCAGGAGCAACCTTTCTAGGCTGGGCTGTATGGCTGGGGAGACCTGCACAGTGTGCAGCACAACAGTGGTAGCTTTCTGCAGTGAGCAGCAAGGCAGAGGGGGAAAACGGACTAGCTGAGAGCACATCAAGTCATGTATCAAATAGATTTTGAATATACAAAGTGGGTTAGAGCAGAAAGTCTCAGATCTTATATCTGTTTTTCCCTCCGGTAAATAAACTTCTTCTAAATTGTAGATTATTTCCCTTCCCCTTCCTTGTCCCTGGACTATGTATTCTTCCAGACATGCAAGGGATTTTTGTTTTCTTTAATTTGGAAAGTCTCTCTCAGCTCAGGAATGTTGCTTGGCACAGGAAGCACAGTAACAGTCAAGAGAGATTGAACTGTTATCCCTACAAAGAGACTTAAAAAATAATATGCGTGCTATTGTATTTAACACTTTGTGGTGCCTGTCTCTTGTTTAACTGAGATCACAAGTATGAAGTAAGTGCCCAGTAAGGTAATATAAACTAGTGATTTCCCAAAAGGCAGAGCAAAGGAGTGTGTGGTCTTGTAACTTTTATTGTTAAGTTTAAATTACAAAATAGATTCCCAATAATGCTCTATTTCATTCCAGATACTAAAACGCTTCATCATTGTAGCTTTAATATTGTAAGCATTGGCCAATATTGCACTTCCAACAAGAGAATCATAAACAAGTAGAAATAAAATAGGAATTAAATTGTAGTTTGAGAAAAATTGTATGCTTTACGTGTATGTAGACATATACAGTCAGTCTCAGCTTGTCTGCATCAACATAGGTTCATTGAAGTGGGTATAACCACCTGCCTTTACTTGCCATTTTAATACATGTCTATAACTAATTGTGCAATTTTAGAGCTGCTTGAGAGAACAGGGAATATCTTTCCATGAGTGCTAGGCCAAAGACAAAACCAATCTCACAAAACCAAGATAAGAAAGCAAATTCAAGATTACATAGTAATATGGACATGATTTAATCACTAGTCTCAGTAGAAGAGACTTATAACTGTTCATATGCCTTAAAAGGAAGGATCTGGTGAAAAGAATAATTTACAGTGTTTTGGTTTTTACAGTATGATTTGGTTTATACATAAATAAATTAGATTTTTCTGACACAACTGTGTAGTGAACTAGCAGGGAGTCAGGCCACTTTGTGGCTCAGGCCCATATCTAACATCCATCCTGTGTTCAGTTCCACAGCCAAAGCTCATGATTTAGCCAGTCTGGATTTGGATGAACTCTGGATATGTTCTGCTCAGCTTTATTGCTTTCCAGGGCTCACACTTCGTACGTGGAAAACTGGCTGTGGCCACTGCACAGTTTGAATGAGCCCCTCATTGTGGACGAATTCGCCTGAGTGTTGTGGATTTTTCATGTGTGTTAAGGCAATGATAAAACCAGCATGTCTGGATATTCTTTAGCATTAGTTTCCACATCAGGAATGTTGCATTTCAGGCAAAACTTAAAGTATTTGAGAAAACCATCTTGGGTGATACGCATTTCATACATGTTGCCTTGTATAACAGATTTCAGGGAGGCCTTACTGCATGTATGTAACAGATCAAAATGAGATTTCATTTTGTAATGACTCTTTTCATCTGTTTAAAACTGACCTCTTGGTATACAGTCTTGTCCAAATCACCATGTGCTGTGTTACCAAACTCTTGTGTAGTTTTTTAATTTAGAGGTTTCTATGAATACCTGGAGGTTGGCAGCATGCTGCGTGTTACATGGATTCTGAGAAAATTAATCCCTGGATCTCCTGTGGGAAGCTATGTTGCTCACTTGACTTGTATGGTGATCCTCTGAAGCAGCAGTGGTTTCCTCTCTGTCTTCTATGGGTTGGTTGTAGGTCCTTAAATCCTGAGCTTTCAGCTGCACAAGTGCTGGCATGCTCCTTGTGAAGTCAGTGGCAGTCAGGGTGCATCACACTCTGCTGCAGGGCTTGTCGTTTGGTTTGTCAGGCCAGACAGAAAATAGTGAATGATTCTTCCAAAATGAATGTTAGAGATTTCATTTCTAGCCAAATTATCTTGGCTTTCCATCTTCTGCCATCTGGCTGTATCCAACAGAAACTCCCACTAATTCCTATATGTGATCTTTGGTTGGCTCCAGCTGTAGCCCAAGGACGTGCAAGACATATAGGGCAATTTGCCCGAGGTAACTTTGTGCTTTTTGAGCAGTTGCTGATCAGGTTCAGTAACAGTCGATATTGGTTTTGATTTTTGTGGGTGATAGTACCCATGTTCTCTACTCTAAACATGGATTGAAAAAAAAAGGTGATTAAAACAAATTACTGTTCTCCTGTAGCTGTTCCTGTCCTCAAGATTTAGCAGCATTTTTTCTTTAGAAAAATGACGGTAAAGCTTTTGCAGGCTGTTCTTAAGTAAGCACAGCTAGTATCATGAAATGTGATCCTGAACTCCTTGCCATCAGGAACAGCAAAGGGGTGGTACAGTTGCAGATGCACATTTGATGCCATCCAGCCTGCAGTCTGCTGCTGGTGCGATCCCTGTTATATTGTGCTGTGCGCTGCAAATACTAACTCACAGCAGCTCCAGCTGATGCAGGGTGTCTTCTTACCTTCTTAGCTCTGCCTTCTCAGCTCTGCTCTGCATTTCTGAATACCATTTTTATGTGGGTACACGCAAGTATCATTTTAAAGCTAGTTTTGCTGTCTTGCAGGCACTGTTTTCTCATTTATAAAACTGACTGGTAACCCAGGTCTGAAGGTTTAGCATATTAACTGACATGCCATCAGGACTTCCATTCTAAGCTGTCCCCAAGGCGTGTGAAGACTACTGAGCTCCGCTTTTTAGTTATCCAAGCTTCTACTGTGGTTCAGATGAACAGAAAAATCGAAGTACATGGAGATGTTGAAAACCAGAAAAGGTTAGAGATAAAGGAAAGAAGAAAAATTGCAGAAGTTAGAAGATGTTTTTATACATTTACACATATTTGCATTGATTTGTGTTTTTTTTTCAGAGCACACTGCGGCAATTCTACCTTTATTAATGTTAAAAAAGAAACTTGAGTGGAGATCAAATTTTCCCATTATTTTTCCGTGTGCTGTGGGTCAGAGGGATAAAGACTGTACAGGGAGAGGAAGGATGGTCAGATGTTTTCTATCTGAATTTGAAAACTACTTTGCATTATTCTTATAAGTTTGGCTTTCCAATGAACAGAATGTTTGAAATTCCTCTTGCCAATTTTTAAATTTCCAGTTGTTGCTGGGGACAACAGATTCAGAATAAAAGCCATATATGATTAGAAGGCCAGAAAACTTGGTGAGAGAGCAGCAGCAGATTCCTACTGAGGTGTGCCAGACTTTGAGTCTGGCAAGAGACTCAGTAGTATGTGATGACTTTGAAGACAGTCACATCATGCTGTTTGCAACAAATTAATTGTAGGGCCTGTGAAACTAAACTCAGTGTTGCAGTAACAGTCTTTTGTCTCAGACCATGAAACTGCTCAAAAAGTGTAAGAGATTTTTCCTGTTTTTTCACAGTTCTGCTACTTGATGGGTCAATCTAGACAGCTTTGAATTCAGTCCCCTCTCAAACTCCTATTACACAATGGTGCATTTTTCTCTGGGTGTTTTTAATCCTGGGGATGTGGAAAGATTAACTGGGAAAGATGGGGAAAGACTTCACCAGACTCTTTGAATAAACCCTAAGTGATGTTACCAATCTGTTTGCAAACCTCTCTTGGGCATAGCTTTCTGTTTAATGTAAGGTCTTTTTTATTATTTTAGCATACCACTGCCCAGCTCCTCCACAGCTGCATAGTAGAGAGACAATTCCTAATCATTGTGTCTTTTAATTGGTGTAGTACATCAGTATCCAGGTTTTTCTCATTCATTTCCTATGCTTTTGAAAGAAATTGGAATTTCTTTCCTCCATTTCCATTCCTTCTTCCTCTTGAACTCCATATTCCATAAGGACAGTGCTTATAAAAGGTGTGTGCTTGTGTTCTTCATTATTAGTATAAACTGTTTAAGAAAAGATCCAGTGACAAATTTAATTTTATACTGATTAATTAAGATTAAATTTGTTCTTTGCACACAGAAAATATTTTCTTGAAACAAAAAAACCTTTCTACCTTGTTTTTTTATCTAAAATCAGATTACTGTCAATGCATTTTAATGTACCAGTGTCTTTGGGTTGCTAGTGGTTTAAACTGTTACCATTAATTCGAAGTCATCACAGGCCTGTGGAGTTTTCTTCATAATAATCAAAGATCCTGTATTTGTCCTTCCTGGCTATAATCAGATCTGTCTCTTGGACTTCCTGTTTTTGCTTTTTGGTGTTTTTTTTTTTTAACAGCAAAAAAATATTTTGAAACCTAAACGCAGTTACATTGTTAAAAAGCAATTTTCTGATCAGATATTATGTTGAGGTAAATTCAGTGCAGCAGTCAGCTGGGGACTCTGAGTAGGACTGAAGTATATGCACAGTGGTTTGGGGGTTTTTAACCATTAATAAACAATTCTCAGCAGCTTTCATCTTTCAAAGACCTTGCCCAAATAAACAGATATGGTTTTATACCATGAAACAACAAAGTAATTAACAGATGCTGGATTAAGTAGTGAAGCTATTTGTGTTTTTCAGAATGATAAATTTTACCAAGAGCTCTTACATCAATAGTACTCCTAAGTGTGTGCTAAAATTGAGCTAAATTTTAACTTGCTGGTCTTTACCATTGTCCTGATTTCTATCTATTTGCTTACACCACACACCAAGAAAACTGGAGAAAACTGCAGAGTAAGACCTCTGGCATCTTTAACACTGCATGAAGATGCTGTATGGTATGTCTGCTGTGCACCTGGCAGTATGTAGTTCCATTGAGAAAATTGGAGATGGAAGCACCGCATTTTATAAAAGCTATGGAAACCCCACTACTCTGAGGTAAAAGCATCTTGTTGCAATCTTAGAGAAACAAGATGAATTGATTCATTCTATAACTGCACATGTGTATATATATATGGATTCATTTACACCTATCTTCTGTGTGAGTCTATGTGTGAAGACAAGCTTTTTGCAGACTATTAACGTAAAGTTTGGGGGTTTTTTTCAAGTCATCCAACTATAATAGTTTTGCATGTAATTTCATATATTTAAATTGAGGCCTTGAAATTAAATTACAGGCATCAATTAGTTAATTTAAACAAATTTGCATTCAGCCTCTTTGTGTAGCGAATTTGCATTGAGTGTATCAGACATTCCTGAAGTAGCTAATATGTGAACATCAGGGACAGAAATTACAAAAATAAATTCCCTAAATGGATTGCTATTACTGAGTAGCATTTCAGTGGACATGGTGTGTGGCAAGTGACATTTATTTTTTGGTGTTTTCTGTGGTTCAGCAATTAGTAATTCCTTCTCTATGTCCCTGGACAGGTGCTTGGCTATATCTGTGCTGTAACTGGCAGTTAATAGAATGCAGAGGTAACCTGTAGTTCATTATGGATTGTGAAACCTATTCAAGGTGCTGCAGAAATCGTGGTTAATATATATAGAGTTCTGTGCTGCCAGGTCTGTGTTAGAGCTAGTTTGTGTACATTGACTATAGAGATCTATCATTCAGATAATGTGACTAGCCATTTCAACAGAATGCCATGAGAATTGATGGATTCTTGTATCAAAATTGGAAGATAAGCTTTAACAAAACACAACTGAGCAAGCAGCAGGGATGACTGGATGAAATATAACAGCCTTTCATACAGTGGGTCAGTTCAAGACATGATACTTTCTACTGCTCTTAAAAGATATAAAGCTGTAAAATATATATTATTCCATTATTATTCGTTTCCCATACTCCCCCTCCTTCCTCATCTCCCTTTACTTCAGTGGATCTATAAAGCCTCAGAAAAATCCAGCAAGTGGTGTACTTATCCTTTGGGAAGTGAGCTGGTTTACTCATATTGCTCCCCAGAACAGCCACTGAGAACAGTGAGAAATCAAGTGCTGGCATTTTTGTTGGCTTTGCATTAAGCAACAGGAGACTAGGTTATTTGCAATGGAATTCACTCCAGGTAGTCAGGATACAAAGATCAACATCACTTGGCAACAGACCACAGGAGCAGAATTGAAAGAACAGGCAAGCATTAAATAAGAAAGCACGTATGCAGTTGTGCACACTGAATGGCATCTTCACTGAGCAGCAGCAGCAGTAAGCAGCCTGTGTGCCCTAAGCATTGCTGTTGCTTATAACCTGTGCACTTCGTGTAGGATGGACACAGGGGAGTGAAGACTATCTATGAAAAAGTGGAATACTTCTGCATGCTTTTAGAGAGCCCCTTTGGAATAACTGCAGTTCCATCCTATTTGTCTGTGAACACAAACTGAGATAATCTTCCTCCCTCCTTTCCCTTCCCTTGGCATAATTTTTGCACTGCTTTAAAGCATCTCACAATATAGAGGAAATTTCTTTCTGACCCGTGCCACTAAAATCTGAATAATCTTGGCCAGCTTAGATTGAATTTCTTTATTGTCTATCAGATGTTATTGCCTGTAAGATCATGAAATGCTTTTATGTAAAATTTGTTTCCTCTCTTTGACTTGATGACTTTTAAGCAATGGTGAGCTGACTCTATGCATCATGCAAGTCAGAAATCATTTTATCAGGTCCTCTGTTTATTTTCTTTAACTTAATAATATGTTCCATTCATCTTGCATAAAGGAATAGAACTGAAAGGACATGCCACTTCCCCTATCTTTGGGACGATGAGGGACGCTGTTTAAAAATACCAGTTGGCACTTCACATCTAGTTGTATATATTTCCTGTTGTTTACCTGCCAAGATGAAGTGTGAAAGGCTGCAGTAGGTAGAACTCCAAGTCAGATGAGTCAGGATTAAACTGCAAATAGCATGTGCCTTTAGTCCTAATGTGTTTGATGTAAGATGAAATACAATCACTGAAGCCTGAATGACTGTCCAGGGACATTGTTAGAATGAATCAGCTAGATGTTTTCTAAAAGAAGATACGCAACCTTCTACGATACTGTTTTATGCGCAGCAAATGGAATAGCCCAATTCAGGCAGAATTTTGGTCAATGCCTTTTGAAAATTAAGCTCAATGACTACTTAGGAATGACCAGTCCATGAAGGACTTACTTTTCCTAAGAGAATGAGAACACGACTGCGAACAGTTACTTCTCCATGAGGTGTAACATACTGTGTTCATCCTCAGATACCAGGTTGTTTGAAATATAGTTTCACAAAGTCAGGGAAGGAAAGTCCTATTTTTTGAATAAATGTACCACAAGCAAATCATGGCCTTATTGCCCTGCTGAGGAGTTCCTGAAATGCAAATGGGAAGTAGAAGACTACTGCATGGCATAAAATGAAGAGTAGCTGGTGAGGGACGGTAGGGCAAAAAGTTCAACAGAGGAGGACAGCAAGAGAAGAACTGTGCTCCCAATTTCCATGTGGAACGTGACTGAATCTCACTATTTGGGATTGTGTCTGTTTTGAGTTTCAGGAGCTTGCCTGGACGTTAGTATGGAACGTATGAGGTTATTGTGTATGATTCATTTCTTTGTACTGATTGTGGCTTACTACGTGTGTTTCTATTTATCAAGTACATATAAATAGTGCACCAACATATAATCCAGAATAGCAACTTTATAATGTTGTACTATGTATATCATTATGCAAGGTCCTATACGGGATACATGCCATGACACAACATGCAGCAAAATGCTGTGAATTATGCAATGGTGTATGATTGAACTCTTCTTGCTTTCATGTATATTTTATACTGCAAATCACAACTTCCAAGCCTAATGCATACACTAATAATTTGTTTTACAAACTGTCAGCCTTATTGCATCTTAGACTTGTCTAAAACAATTTAGACTGTAATATTTGAAACAATTATAGGTGATTACGGATTGATGTTTCACTGAAAGCTGATTTTATTTAAATCTTAGATTCTTATCCATGTTCTGCTAACATTTGTATAAATGAGCGACTGGTGCATTTTAAGCATTATTAATAAGTTCAGTAGTAAAACTCTTCAAGGGATTGTAAGCCTGTTACTTTTTTGTTAATTCCCACCCTTCCCTTTTTAAACTTAACTGACAAATTAAGTTAAATTAATTCCTGGCTTCTTGAACCAATCCATTCTGATTTAGGTGCTGGTTCTTTAAGTTGCCAAAATATTTTGTTTCTTGAACTGTAAAAATGGATAATACTGGAAAGAAATTATGAGTTGGGTGTGGTGGGTTCTCCTGGTTTGGTTTTCTTCCACCCCCTTCTCCTTCCCCTTCCTCAGTTTTTTTTCCCAGGCTCCATGCTGGCTAGACCTTGGAGCTTTGAGGAGAACTTAAAAAAAAAGGAATGGCTTTTGGAGTGAAATGTAGGCAGTAAATGATTGGAAACCACAACAACATTCTTGGCATCTGCTTGGCAACTTTATATAATCAGATCCCTCCTTTTAGTTAGTGATTTGTTAAATTACTGGTTTATAGATTTTTAAATGTTTCACCCTGTCTGTGTGCAGCTCTAAGGCTTAGTCTTACTGTCCTGGAACTGAAATTGCTGATCTGGAAGACATACTTCTCCCCTCTCTCTCCATGTGTTTTAATCCTTTGCCTTTTAAAAGTTATGTTGGAAAGGGTGAAATTATGTTTGGATTTTTGTGCAAGAAGAGTGAAATGTTAAAGAATGAAGTTGTAACTTCATAATACCTGACAGGGGAGTGCTAACAGTCCCAGCTTACACACTAATTTTTGACACTGCGTGTACCTAAGAGCAATGTACTGCTCTACAACAGAAAGTTAATCTGATAAGAGATTATCTGGGCTAAAATTCTGTACAGGATGCAAAGGTAGCTACCACGTAACACCCTTTAACCAGGAAAGGTATGATGAACAAATAACTAAACATAATGATCATGGACTTTATGGCAGTTAATACAGATAACTAAATTATTGATTATTTATTTGAATAGTTAGACCACCTTTTTCATTCATATTGGACAAAATCTAATACCTAAGAACATGTTCACTACTGGTGTGATATTCTCTAAGTGATGGTATAGTACAAGCAATTATATTCAGCATTTCATTTCTGCTTTTTTTTTGAGTACATTTTTGATAATCACATCAAAATGTTGAGAGGCAAGAGAATCCTATTGTGTTAGAGGTGTATCTTTTATGGCAGTGATTTAATATCTGAAACACATTTTATTATATTGTTTTTATGATAGGGAATTTGGTCAGTTGCATGTTTTAGTTTGCATTGTTAACAGGAAAATACAATAATATAATTAATAGCATCTGCTCTTGAAACAGTCTTCAGAACAGTCTGAGCTTTGAAACAGTAAAACTACAGAATGAACAATGTCAGTGACCACTTTAATACTCTGAGGGCAGAGTTAGGCTAAAGTTTATGGGTATTTCTCATGATCTGGAAGTGTATCTTTTTCAGGGTATGATAATTTTATGTCAGCTGCTTGTTGCTAGGAGAAAAGTAATAGGTTTACTATGTTTCCATGACAAATGCCACAGAAAGATTTCCCCATCTTTTAATGCTGCTGATATAATCACAGTTGTGGAGAACTGTAACAAGTTACTAATGAGACTGGCCTTCAAAGTGTTACAAAGTCCTTGACTTTCCACTGGTGATTCTAAAGACTGGCAATAATTCTTGAAGAATTTAGTAGCTTGGTTATTTGTATCTTGTCTCCTAGTATCTTTCTGCTGTTTGTTGCTGTGGGCTCTGCAGCATGTTTTGTCCAAATGTGGAGCTATCCTAGGAAACTGAAGAGCCCTGCTTTTGAGCTTATGATGAATCTATAGTGGCTCTTATTTTGTTGGACTTCAAATGGGTCAGTTGGTGACACAGTCCTGCTGCAGTAGGACATGGCACTGGATGCACTATCTGCCTTTCAAGATGCAGAGCCAAGCCTGTGCCCCATGGGTGCGTGCTGAGTAGTATTTGTAACTATACTATGTGTGTGTATAGATAAATGACAATTTTGGTCATACTTCACTGACAACTGTAAGACCATGTAAGTCTGTATCTGCAGCAGTTACGCCGTCTTCCACTTGATGCCTTCTTTCTAAAAGCACACTTTTTTGTCTACTGATACACAATATAGTGCATTCACTGCACATGAGAAATGCTTTGTCTACCTATTATCTACTGTACCGGGTCTGGCTGAGCCAGAATTGGTTTTCCCCTGTAGCAGCCCTCATGGTGCTGTGTAATGTCATCATGAGGGCTGCTACAGGGGAAAACCAATTCTGGCTCAGCCAGACCCGGTACGTCTACCTATACTAAAAGCATATATTCTGTAACCTCTCCTAAACATTTAAAATATTTATTTTAATATAAATGTTATGCATTTAGAGAAGTACATGTGCTGAAATCCATTCTATTGAACCATCTGTGAACAAGTACAGTATGACCCACTTCTGCTGAATATCCACTCAGCTAATTATCTACAAAAATTCGTCTGCATAGCCTGCTGTCCAAATTGCTACCATGCACCAGAAGTAATTCACTGTAGAGAGAAGGAAACGGTTTAGTAAATATTATTAGAGAACTAGACACTTAAAAAGATCTTCATGTACTTGATTCTTAGCTGAAGCAAAATATAACTTAAGGAAATGGGTGTCCATACAAGTGACGTGTGGAAGAACATAAAAGAGTGAGGAACATATCGGGAAGAGAAAAAAGGAAAAATTGTTTGGGATTTCTTTTTTTTTAATTAGAAAACTAGAGGCTGTTGATAGCCTATGTCTGAGTATGGAGTTGGCTATTGCTCTCTGAAGATGATTAGCATCACATAAGATAGCAGATTTCTGTGAGCTTGATTCTGATACATAACATTTTAGATGCTTGTCTAAGTTTAATACAAACTTAAGTGAGTTGCACTGGGCTAAAAATAGCGTGAAATCTTGACTGAGAATTACTCAACTGCATCTGTCCCAGCTCTTCTCTGAATATACTTTTATGGTGATATTTCAGTAAATTTGCTAATGTCAGAGCCCAAGAAAATGTGGTGCATAAAAATGTGTTGTGATTTAAAAAATCAGAATTATTATGCAGAATTGTATTCTATAGAATTTGGGAAGAGTCTTAACATTGGATTCAGTAGGACTTAGGAATTTTATTGGAATTCTTTTTCTAACTTCAAATCTGGTAGAATTTGGGCAGAAGTGAGATATGAGCAGATGAAGAAAATTCAGTGATTATTTCTTACATGTTTAAATGTCTGGCAGGTGTTCTCATATATCCTTGATGCTCGAGATTCCACACCTGTCTCAATGGTCAGAATTTTGCACAAAAGTATATGCAATGTGAAACTTTAGTTCATAGCCCCGAACTTGTATACACTGGAAATTTACAGACAATAACAGTACTGAATTATGCTCATACAATGAATAAGCTTAAAGTGCATTGTAAATTTGCATAACTTCCTTGTTTCCCCTTTCCTCTTGTGTAGGGGAGCAACAGCAGTAACACGAGTCCTTTCCCTTTTTTACATCAAGAACATTTTAACAGGAAGCCATTACCATTTTACAGGCTAACACATGCAAACAGCTGAGAAATTAAACCATACCTAATTAGTGGTCTGTTGCATATAATTTCATAGAATCATAGAACGGTTTGGGTTGGAAGAGACCTTAAAGATCATCTTGTTCCTACCCCCCTGCCATGGGCAGGGACACCATCCACTAGACCAGGTCGCTCAAAGCCCCGTCCAACTTGGCCTTGAACACTGCCAGGGAGGGGGCAGCCACAGCTTCTCTGGGCAACCTCTTCCAGTGTCTCACCACCCTCACAGTAAAGAATTTCTTCCTTATATCTAATCGAAATCTACCCTCTTTCAGTTGAAAACTGTTACCCCTCATCCTATCACTACACTCCCTGATAAAGAGTCCCTCCCCATCTTTCCTGTAGCCCCCTTTAAGTACTGGAAGGCTGCTATAAGGTCTCCGCAGAGCCTGCTCTTCTCCAGGCTGAACAACCTCAACTCTCTCAGCCTGTCCTCGTAAGGGAGGTTCTCCAGACATCCGTGAACATCCTTGTGGCCTCCTCTGGACTTGCTACAACAGGTTTATGTCCTTCTTATGTTGGGGGCCCCAGAGCTGGACACAGCACTCCAGGTAGGGTCTCACGAGAACAAAGTTGAGGGGGAGAATCACCTCCCTTGACATGCTGGCCACGCTTTTCTTGATGTAGCCCAGGGTATGGTTGGCCTTCTGGGCTATGAGTGCACATTGCTGGCTCACATTCAGTTTTCCATCCACTATTACTCCCAAGTCTTTTTCACAGGGCTGCTCTCAATCCACTCATCGCCCAGCCTGTATTTGTGCTTGGGATTGCCTCAACCCATGTGCAGGACCTTGCACTTGGCCTTGTTGAACTTCGTGAGGTTTGTACAGGCCCACCTTTCAAGCCTGTCAAGGTCCTTCTGGATGGCACATCCCTTCCCTCCAGCGTGTCGACACAACTTGGTGTCATTGGTGAGCTTGCTGAGGGTGCACTCAATCCCACTGTCCATGTCACCAACAAAGATATTAAACAGCGCTGGTCCCAACACTGACCCCTGAGGAATGCCACTCATCACTGCTTTCCACTTGGACATCGAGCCATTGACTACAACCCTTTGAGTGTGACCATCCAGCCAATTCCTTATCCACTGAATGGTCCATCTATCATATCCATGTCTCTCCAATTTAGAGACAAGGATGTCATGTGGGACAGTGTCAAATGTTTTATACAAGTCCAGGTGGATGACTCAGTTGCTCTTCCCTTTTCCACTAGCACTGTAACCCCCTCATAGAAGGCCACCAAATTTGTCAGGCATGATTTGCACTTAGTGATGTGACGGTGAGGGGAGGGGGTCCTGCGGAGGTGGGACCACAGTTTTCTGAGTTTGAACTTCCCTATCTTGTGTGACTCCATAAAGAGCCAATAGAGAAGTTGTTTTCACGAGGCATGTGCCAAGAAGAAAGCTCAGACAACAGTCATACCTGCAGGGAGAGGGGAGTAACTTCCTAATGACCCCTAAGCCCACTGACTCATTTCCAGAAGAATCTGAAGGTACAAACTACGCATGCACCAAAGCAAGGAGAATTCTAGAAGCATAGACTGAACATGATGCCTACTTATCCTAGTGAGTCTCAGTGTCCGCCTGGAGGAGGGGCAAGGAATTATAAAAGGACACGCATCAAAGCCCCAGGCAGTGGTGCCCCTTCTGAACTGGACCCCTCGGCTGGCTGGACCAACTCTGGAACCAAGACTGGTGAAATCTTCCCTTTTTGTCTTTCTCTCTCCCTCCCTGCTTCTCTTGCTCTCCTTTTCTCTCTTTCTTTCCCTTTCTCTCTCATTCTCTAGCCCTGTATCCCTGCGTATAAGGCAAGTGCTTGTCAGGGCATGTCTGCCACTGTCGGGGCATGTTGTAAGACGTGCTGCTATTAGGCGTGTGTTATAAGGTTTGCGGTTTGTCGGTGTATGTTATGAGGTTTACAGCTTATTGCAGAGGTTGCAAGGCTTACTGACAAAGTTTCATGACAATATCCTTTTTGAGTGAATAAAAATTGAGTTTTGTGAATTACAGAATCCCTGGTGTCATTTCATCTTAATCCTGACCTGGGAATTGGTGAATCTGGGTCATCATCCCAAGAAATTGGGACATGGCAAGTGAAGCCGTGTTGACTGTCACCAGTCACCTCCCTTTTTTCCATGTACCCTAGCAGAGTTTCCAGGAGGATTTGCTCTATGATCTTGAAAGGTACAGAGGTGAGACTGACTGGCCTGTAGTTCCCAGGGTCTTCTTTTTTTCCCTTTTAAAAAATGTGCATTATGTTTCCCCTTTTTCAGTCAGTGGGAACTTCACAGGACTGCCATGACTTCTCAAATACGATGGATAGAGGCTTGCATTTCTTAATGGTAGTGAAGGAAAAAGGGGAAAAAGGAAAAGAGGGAGATAGACGGAATAGGGGAATAGAGATCACTGGTCTGGGTTTCTGCGTCGATCCCACCAGTGAGGGTTCCAGGAGGCATCCATCTTCTTCACTTCACTGAACTCTCCAGGCCCTCCCCCTCCTCTTCCCCTCCTCGATTTATACACTTTCCTTGTGTCCGTCCCCTAGGTCGACCCACATACCTACATATCACATGTACGGGAAGGGATAAGGTGTTCCACAGGATGATGTAATTAGCGTGATCATGTTAGTCTTCATTAGCATATTGAGGGATGTTAATTTTAATATGCATTTCATGGATAATGAAGCAAAGGTCATTCACTGGACAGATGGCCCTTGAAATTTGGCCAGGTGCACCAGAGCAGAGCTGTCCTGTCTCCACAGAGCTCCCCCCTCCAGCTGCATCCTGTGTTATTTGGGCAGCCTTATCAGCTTCGACCTCTACACCATCCACCCCGTGACTATAGTTTCGTCTTACGAGTGTTTGAGGCATTCCTTAACTCACAGGGCCTCAACTTTTATCACTTTCTCAGGCTGTTTTTCTCAGTCAGTGTTTTTCACAGGCCTGGTTTTTCATCCCTCACATTCCCTCCAGGGCTTTATTCCATGCTACTCTGTCAATCAGATCCCTGAAGACGCCACAGTCTTCTCTGCTGAAGTCCAGGGTAGCGAGCTTGCTGTGCCCCCACCTCGCTGCCCCAAGGATCTTAAACTCCACCATTTCATGGTCACTGCAGCCAAGGCTGCACTTGAACTCCACACTCCCCACCAGCCCCACCTTGTTGGTGAGAACAAGGTCCAGTATAGCACCTCTTCTCATTGGCTCCTCTATCACTTGGAGAAGGAAGTTATCATCAACACATTCCAGGAACCTCCTCAATTGCTTATGCCCTGCTGTATTGTCCCTCCAATAGGTATCAGGGTGGTTGAAATTCCCCATGAGAATCAGGGCTTGCGAACATGAGACTGCTTCTCTCTGTCTATAGAGGGCCTCATCTGCTTGGTCTTCCTGGTTGGGTGGCCTGTAGCAGACTCCCACTATAATGTCTCCTGTCCCTGCCTTCACTTTAATCCTGACCCATGAGCTCTTGGTCAGGTCCTCATCCATCCCCAGGCAGAGGTCCATGCATGCCAGCTGGTCATTGACATAGAGGGCGACACCCCCCCCCCCCCCCCCCCCTCCGTCTGCCCTGTCTGTCCTTTCTGAAGATCCTGTATCCTTTCATTCCAATACTCCAATCACAGGAGACATCCCACCAGTTATCTGTGTTGTCAATAAGATCATAGCCCTGTGGCTGTGCGCATGCCTCTAACTCCTCTTGTTTATTGCCCGTGCTATGTGCATTTGCGTAGAGACATTTAAGTTGGGCCCATGGTGAAGCTGACTTACTGGCTGCAGTTCCTTTGTGCTGCTCTTCAGGTGCTCTCCTGCTGACCTGTGATGCCTCTCCAGGCTCTGGGCATCTATTGCTGGCACTGGCATCAAGCTGGCAGGAATGGGATGGATTGAGGTTTCCCTCCCTTGGCAACTTTAATTTAAACCCCTCCTCACCAGCTTGGCAAGCCTGTGACTGAAGATGCATTTCCCTTTCTCTGACAGATGGACTGCTTTACTAAGGGACAGGCTTAATTTTTTTTTGTTCATCATACATGGAAGTCTACACCAAGAC
This sequence comes from Strix uralensis, assembly GCF_047716275.1. Classification (NCBI taxonomy): domain Eukaryota; kingdom Metazoa; phylum Chordata; class Aves; order Strigiformes; family Strigidae; genus Strix; species Strix uralensis. Next base: position 16,013,043 of record NC_133978.1, on the reverse strand, counting down.
ACTGGGTTGATAATTTTCTGCCTTGTTGTGCATTTTGTATGCAGTTTTCCTTATGTGTATGAAATCCTACATTTGCTCATGAAACCTGATAAGCTAACCCCATTGACACTAGCTGGCAATACGGAATTAAAGAGAAATTGCTCAGGGCCCCTTTCTAATGGCTTTCAGACAGGAAGGTACAATCTACTTTTAATATCTGTGTTAATATCGGTCATTTATATCTGAATCTAATGTGTATAGGACAATCCAATCTTCACCCAGAGCTTCCTAGAGCTTTTCCCCTCCTCCTGTTAGTACAGTGCTCCTAAATCCAGATGCTGGGACACACTTTTGTTTCATCATATTTCTATTTTGACTGTTTACTTGGCATCTTGGAGCATGGAAGTACTATTTCTTCCTCTGACTGCAGGCAGCAAGGAAGTGAAGGGAAAAATCTGCCAATCGCTGAGATTCACTGGCTAGGAACTGAAATGCTATCACTGCGCTTTGTGAGAATGGGTGACATGGCCAGGTCTGCTCCTGGAGCACTACGGCAGCAGAAAGCTCTACTTCAGCTGTGTTCTCTAGCCTGTTGAGGAAATACTGTGCCATCCGCAGAGCTGCAAAATCATATAAAATGTGACATGATTTACTTAGGTAAAATTTCTTTTAAATTAATTGGGAGTTTCATCTTAGTCATAAATCTGATTGTAGTTTTAATACCACAGTTCTAACTAAATGCAGTAACATCTACAGGTGCTTAGTGCCACTCTGAAGCAACCTGTAAAATTTTTACTAATTCCCTTGCTACCAAGAGAAGGCAAAGCAGAACTAGGAGTCACAGAAACACTGCTTCGTGCTTTATTCTCAGTGAGATGCATACATCCTCCAAATCACTGATGAAGGCTTTGGCTTTGTATCTTGCACTAAAATTTAGTTTCCGTGGGTTAGCTGAAAGTCTCTCTTAAGGTCTAGTCTGTGCTTGAACAATGCAAATGACCAAGCAAACAGCAGGGTAAGAACTGTGTAGGTGAACTCTATTGAGATGGCATCATTTTTAACTATACAGAACTCCTATGCATTTAGCTGTCTATAATACATCTCTTTAAGAAGTGCACGCAGAATGAATTCCTGGGTTGGTTTCTTACACAAACTATGGATAGAATGTAGTCTGAATTATTTTTTAAAGTTCATTTCAAGTTAATTAAAATTAATCCCAGGTTTCCTGCATAGAAGGCATCGTTCCTTATCCACAATTAAAACTGTGTTTTAAAACTGAAAGATGAAGTTGAAATTTGACTGACGCCTTAACATGCAGTTAGTTGGAACACTTTTATGCAAAACTTTCCCACTGTGAATGTAGTTTTGTTGAAACTTGAACATCTAGCTCAAGCTGTAAACTATGATTACTTTCTTCTGAATGGGGAGAAAAAAGTTATTTAGTATTATCTAATATGAAAAAGAATATTAATATATATACATCATTAGATAAGTGTAGGAGTCTGGGCCACGCTGGGAGAAAGTTAGTGCAGACAGAAGAATGCAAGGACGAAGACAAGGCCAGCAAAATAAGGCTGGCAAAAACACACAAGATAGCAGATAAGTGAGAAACACCTGTGGTCAGCAAAAGCACACAAGTCTGAGCAAAACAGGGTATGAGATAAGGGAGTTTTGGCAAGTTTGGGGCTTTACGTGCTAATTGCAATTAACCAAGGCAAATGCTTGTAGAGGCACGTGAACAGCGCGTGTAGATGACCTGTAGCCTATTAGAAGATAGATGAGTGCGTGTACGGAACTTAGTAGAATAGAAATGTAACCAGGATTGGAATAAAAAAAAGATGGACGACCTGATCATCACACTGATGTTGTGTCGTTTCTGTTCCCGCACGGAGAAATAAGGACCCTGGCTAATGGTGACCCCAATAGATAAGTTAATTAGAGCTGTGTATTTAATGTCATGAAAATTAATCAAAACTGTAGAGAATATAATGGTATATTATCATTTTTAAAATAATCTTTAGATTAAGATTTCAAGTAGTTTCATCATTCTGATTTCACACACATGACTGTTCTGATTTCAAACACATAACCAAGGTTGTGTCCGGAATGAAAATGCAGTTTCCAGCTCAGACTTGTTTATATCAGATGGCATAAGTAGGAGGGTCAGACCACAGAATTTCTTGTTATTATAATAATCTAATTCAGGACTTTTTACATTTAGCTTTTTAATACCATTGTCACAGGCAGAAAGTTGCTTGCTACTTTGACATGAGAATGCGCTGGCTCTCTGGGTGCTGTGTGTGCAGTCAAGAACAGATAAGCCTCCAGCTTCACCTGCTTCTGTTGCCATAATGGCAGCTACCAGCGTTCAGTCACATACAGGCATAGCAGAAAGTGTTGGACTATTTTGCCAGTGCTTTCTGCCTAGTCATTTCTCATTTATTCCAGACAATGGGTGACAGGCAAAATATAATCTGTCTGATTCTGGATAAGTTTGTGCGCTAGATTTTTGGGAAATCTTGATTTGATGTCATATCGGGTGGATTCACAGCAATACTCCAGGTGCGATGGGTTATATTAGTACAAAGCAGTACTAAGTGGTGTGTGGAGCTTCCCATTGAGTTTAGGCATTAAAAATAACTGGAAACATTACGAAGAGACTAGAGTATTTTCATCTTGGCTGCCTCATATATAGCATTTAATGAAGGAAAACTCTTCTCTAGTAATTCTTACTTAAAGTATAAGAGAAAATGAAAACATTGCTAAAACAATAAACCTCTACAAATCTAGTAATAGTATTAGCAATTAATGTGATTTTGATTGTGAACCTTATGTTATGTGGTGTTACTGGCTTATTTATTTAAATTAAATTAGTAGCAGTTCAATATAAGGTAAATATGTGAGCATCTCGGATCTTATTAAAAACACACTTGTGTATTTATGAAGAAAGAAAGATTGAGAAAAATGACCATAACTATTAAAAAGCACTGGTCAAAAAGAAGCTCTAAAAACTTTTACGATTTTTAGGCGATACTCCAGAGAGACAGTCTTGTAGGACTGCCTCTTTCAGTGAGTCAGCCTTTTGGACAATTCAAGTGGGTCAAGAGAGCAGGGAAAGCTGGCCATGGAGGAGATGCACCTGGCCAGGTGCTGGGGGATGACACCTGCTGTGTGTGGACTGTGTAACTGTCCCTTGCAGCCAGCTGTCCTCTTGTGTGATGTGGAGGAGCTGAGGAATGAGACTGCATCTTCAATGTCTGGGAGGCACGGTGCTGAGTTGTGCATGTTATAACAATTTACTGTGGCATCAGGACCTTCTACATCAGGTCAGACAAGGTATCTGCTACAAATGAGAGATGCCTTCGACAGTCTTTTTCTGAAAGCTTAAGGCTTAATGTGTCTGAAACACATCAGTTTCAGTCAGGTCTTTAGCAGGATGCACACATTTGACTAGGTTTGCTTCATTTTATTTCAAAAGGAACTTTTTCATGTATTCCTTTGAAAGTCTGCACATACATCCTACCTGCCTGTGTTTCACTGACTTCCTGGGGGTTTTGGATACCTAAATTCTATTGCACCAGCTACTAAACAGCTTTTTAATTTGGAAATCTGCACCTTTCTGCATGCATGGTGAATAGAGGCCTACCCTTTAGTTTCTTGCAGCTTGGGGTTAGTGAGACATGTTTGTCCACAGTTCAAATCTCTTGCAAGCAGATGGTTTGTAAGACCCTTTAATTCCTTAGATAAAAAAATAGATTGTGTCCCTTTTAGCTTTACTCTCAAAAAATAATTTCCTCTCCAATGTTAATCAAGTGCACACTAAAGAAGCAGCAAAACAAAGCATATCATATAACTCTGGTTTTGCCATTCTTCTGCACGCAGGGACACACACGAGCATGCACTGTGCTCCTTTTACCTAATCCAAAGCCCTAGATCACCATTTCTTGAGAAATTTGTGGTGCCCTCATATAGGGAAGTAATAATATTAGTTCCTTAGCTTATGTTGTAAGTGAAATAAAGAATGTAAATGTAAATGAAATAATAAAAAAATTGTGGAAGTAAACACCGCATCAGGACGAATGTGTAGCTATTTGGGGGCTGCTGCATAGCCATGACTTTGCACCCTAACATTTGCTCCCATCTTTGATTGCAGAGGAATAAATCCACATAAGCATTGCAGTGCAGTTCTAGGGAGATGATTCACCTACCCATGAACCCGGGAAAACTGCAAAAAGCTTTCAGGGAAAGGTGCAGCATTATAAATATTTTAAACCTTACTGTGAGCAGGGAAAAGTGTGACATATGTTTTACATTTCAGTGCCTGCTACGGTACCATTATTTTAGAACCTGTCGCCTTTCGTAGGCTATGCACTCATAGACAAATGCCATCACTTCAAAACCAATAGCTAAGCTGCCTCTTTTCACGCTGTTTCTTTCAGTTCCAACTGACAGTTAAAAAATGTTTGTTGTTCCCCTCTCCACACACACACCCTGTTTTAAGTGATCTGACCTAAAAAGACTGTAGCGTATAGCTGAGCTTAAAATACAAACATTCCCTTTGAAAGTTGTAACATTCCTGCTTGTCTGGGGCTGCAGCGAAGTAAAAAAAAGAAGAATCTCAGTGTTTGAGTGATGCAATTCATAGATAAAGCCATTATCCGGGAAAAGGGGGAGGTGTGTTTAGAGTCTGTTTGAGTGGCAGGAAGAAAAAATTCCGTATTCAAGGCAAAACAACTGCTGTTTTTTCTTTTTTTCTTTTCCTCTCTGTTTGGAAAGCTCTGCTTTCTGAAGCATTGCTATTGCCAATGGGGAAATGAGGTATGGTAATGAGGCATATCTGAGATCCTTCCATGGGCCAACAATGGCACAAGGACTCAAATTCAGGCCCTCTGAATTCTAGTTCAGCTTTCTCACCACTAAGTGTTACCTACTTTCTGGGATTAAAATATGTGTAAAATAGCACAAAGCATATCAGGACAAATTTGAATAATTCACAGTATGACAGCTTTGTCTGGAAATAGGGGGTTTTTTGTAGAGTATGTTTTCAATATCACGGAATCAATTCAGGAACTCAATGTAGAATGATATTTCAGATCCTGATGGCTTTGAACTGCACTATGAGAAATCCAGAACTGTTTGTCCAGACACTTTCTAATTTTAGGTGATAGTTAATTTTAAATTGCAACAATAAATCAATTACCAGAGTTTTGTGTGAAATGGGGAAAAAAAAATGCACAGTTTAAGTTAAGGACATGTTCTTTTTAGATCCATTCCAAAGGAATGAGTTTGAATGCCATTGGTACAGGTCATGTTCAGCGCCCATCTATGTGTCTCTTAAAGTAAGGAGTGGAGGTTTTGGAAACACCATCCCACAGGGAATTTAAGATCCATCTAGATAAGCATAAGCTCAGAACTGCTCAGGTAAAAGTAAATGCTGCCTTGTGGGTACAGGAATGAACTACATGTTCTGAGGTCTTTAACAGCTCTGTTTTGATTTTGTTTGTTGGGGTTTTGGTTTTTTTTTCCCTTTAGCACGCGTTACTGAATTCTTTAATGCTTGACTGTCTTCTGAAAGAAACGCTGTTCAATTTTAAGTTTGATCATGATGTAGAAACTACTGGGTGAAAGCTATAGCTTGTATGATGTGAGGGCAGAATAGCTAACTGAAGCACTTCTTTCTGGCCTCCAGAAGTAGTTTTGCACTTGCTCAAATTCACAGCACCTCCTGTAGAGCTCTGTGCACACCTAAGCTCTTGCAAGGTGAAAAAAAATAAGGTATCAAATGTATATAAGACTTCGAGTGTTTATTCATTTTGGAATAATTTTATTTCCTTTAGAATTCTGTGGGTTTTTTCTTGACTCTCAAAGAAATTGGAACTTCAAAGGGTTGTTTGCCTCTGAGCATGAGACTAACAGTCAGATAAATGATATACCAAATTGAGGTATATTCTCTAGCATTTCTTTTACCATCTGCATAGCAAAAACATAGGGGAAAAACCCATTTTTGTACATGCTTTTCAAAATTAAATTGTCTGTTACTAACAAGATGCATAACAAATAACGTAATTGCAGTTAGTCCTCTCTGAGTGCACACAGACCTATTTCCTTCACACTTCTTGCAGTCTTTGTTCCTTCATTTGTCACATTTAGACTGACACAGGTAGGAACCCAGGCCTGACTTAAAGGCAGATTGGCCAAAAGGTATAAAAGTTATAATGTTGCTACAACTGTGCTATAGCAAAAGAGTAAGGAGACAGTACAACCAATCCAGTATTCAGTGGAGTAATTTAAGAAGATTAATTTTTTTCTTCCATATATGATATTCTTCTTGCAATACAGTTAGGTTAATAGCTGACGATTGCATGTTAACAGTTAATAGTAATTCATTTTATAATTGTGAAAGAGGTGTGCACAGTGTGGATGGCACAGTTTGTATTTAACTGTTGCTTTTGAGTTTATAAATGTTTTTTCTTGCAGCTAAAGTGGTGCGTGCTGTTCAACAGGTTAATTAGAAACAGATAATGCACAATGTAGGGGATTGTCAGGAATCCATAAGGATTTCATGATAATTTTTTTTTAAAAATCCTAAAAGCGTTGTATTGAAATATTAGCCATTTACAGTTGTTTTCCCTAGCTGGAAGCTACAGACTTGGGCATTTTAGACACTGATATATTGACAAAACAAATAAAGGTTGAAAAGGAGATCTACCCCTGGATCTGATAGAAATCTCAACAAGACCCTTCCTCTTCTCTTCCCCCACCTCTACCAATTAATTAACAATGATATTTGTCAACAATTAGTTCCGCTGTTTGGAGGCATTTGTTGAACTGAAATGATGTAGCTTTAAACAGTATTATTTACAAAGGCCACCACATGAAGCGAAGACTACTAAAAAGGTGTTGAATCTGAATGAAGAATCAGCCTGAAATTACAAAATGTCAAAGGGAGAGTTGCAGAAAGAATTGACTGGGTCCAGACTCAAGAGACCAGGGACATCCTCTGGCATCTTACAGCGAAACCTGTCTAGGCCGTCTGCTTTCTTCATTCAAATAAACCTGTGTTCAAGTCTGGCTTCAGGGTGTTTATAAATTTTGCTTGAACTTATTTAGGAAAAATGTAGACCAATGAATTCTCATCTGATTCATTTAACAATGCCAATGCTTTGGTTGAGCAATTTCTGTAATTTCATTTGAAATTTGATGTATTACCACAGAGGTGAAGTGTGTGGTTTGTTTGTTTTTTAAAAAAGTCAGAGGGAAAAGTTGTCTGTAATGTACACTGGTATGAGAAGAACAGATGATATCTTTTCAAATGCCAAAGTGACTTATGTGTCTTTCTCCTCTGTATCTAACTTAGAGGATCTGAGTATACTCTCTTTGAAGTTAATAATTATAACTACTTAGCCTGTAGCTAGTAGGCACAATTCAGTGAACCTCAGTGAAATCCCTGTCCCACTCTTGTTAAAAGACTTGCTGTTGATTTCAGTGGAACAGGCTTTCACTTGCAGTCTTATAGCAGTGGGGAACACCCTAAATGTGGGCTAGATTTCTGTCTTCGCTGTTTAAACACAAAAAGTTCAGAGATCCCTTCTGAAGTCATGAGAGATGCTCCGGAGGGTCAGTCTGAGCTGCCTATTGTCCAGTGTGAAAATCTTCCCCAGAAGAGTAAACACTGAGAACATATGATGCTATTTAAATCTTCACTGAAAATCAACATGCTTTTTCTTATCCTGTTGAATGCCTTTTGATAAAGGAACAAATCAGTGTTTTGTTTAAACATTGAACTTGGCACATGAGTGTAATGTTCTAAGCAGAGTCCAGGTGCAGGGCTGAAGCTTCCATGTAAACGTACAGCTCACTGCGGTGTACACAGTGAGGGGAGGAGAGGGAGAGCTTCACCGCCTTCCCAGTCCACATCTCAAAGCTATGCAAAAATGTCAAAATAAAAAGTTTTTGGTTTTTTAAAACTCCTTTCCCCCCATGGCAGCATCCAGCTGATTTTCAGAGACCCTTTTCACTTTAAAAAAAAAAAAACAACAAACAACTTTTGCCTGACAAAAATCCCGATTTATTGTGAAACCTTTCATTATGTAAAACACACCAGTAGTTACCACTGCAACCAAACATAGAGTTTCTTTTGCACTTGGTAGGTGTAAAGTAAAATTAGAGATTTGATATGCATGCTGAGCCCTCTAGCATCATCACGCAGAAGAAGTTAAACTGAAAACTTATGAACAGTGACAAAAGAATAATTAACAAGGTTATCTGAAGTGTGCAGGTTGATCATTGTTGAAGTTATCCTTTGTCCAACAGCGCTCATGAAAGCCATCAGCTTTACTTACATTGGAAAGATTTAGGGAATCAGTCAGACTACTGTTCCTGCCCTTAGTACTGGCCAAATCCTATATAGCAATATCTTTCATCTGTGTTGAGGATAGCTGTGAAATAAAATACATAACATATGACCACTGCCCCCTTGGAGGTAAGAGTGAGTATGTTCCAAATTGCAACAGTCTTATCAGGGATTTATAAATCCATATTAAATAGCATTTGGGAAAATTGCAATTCTGGGTGGACAGTGAATGAAATTTTAAAAAATAAAATTCCCTTGAATAGGAGCTTTGATTTCATGAAACAAACCTACAAGAAAGGGTGTAGATTAGATGGTGATGTGTGGATGTAGAAGTGTATTTTGTGTTTATAAAGTATAATCCTGTCTTCTAATCTGCGTCTCCAGAGTTGGTACAGAAATTAAAAGCTAATTCTATTATTCTTGTCCATATTGGATGCCACACTTCTGCCAAGGCTGAAATGTTCCTAGAAGCTGTAGAAACCTGTTATACTAGCTGTTCCACATTTCAAGCAAGTGTCTTGGGGCAAGTTATAGGTTACTTCACAGCCTAGGGTGCTTCAGGTGTCACTTCCCTTTCCTCCCACAACCTTCTTCCCTAGCTCTAACAAACCTTTTCTGGACCTGTAGAGAGGAGCATGGCAGCATGTTTTGTGGCCTCTGCACCCAGGCAACATTGTCCTGGGAGGCTAGCCAGAGGTGTGGAAGAGGGTTTGGTCTAGTTTGTGAACTTTATTCCTCCACAGGCGTGAAAGAAATTGCCTGTTTTGTTGTGTTGAATACATAGGAGAAAACTTAAGAAATAGCATTGAAAAGGACTCATAGAAATTAAAAGCAGAAAAGATTAAATAGGTCAGTTTACTAATTTCATGTGACAGCACAGACTGATTGGCATTATAGTAGGTACTACGTTAAAATACAGAAGCCCAGCAAAAAAATTATCAGATTGCAAGCATTACATGCAAAATTATGAATGCCCTGATGTTTAGGGTGGGAAAGATGAGATTGCCAGATGACATCACATCCTCTGGAGAGTGAAGTGTCAGGAGACTGTAATTTGAGGGAAATGCAGGCAGTCATGTTTCCAGTTACTGTGTTCAGGTTGTGTCTTCTAGATCTCAGGTCTTTGGTACATGTTCTCTCAGAACTCTGCTAATATGTACTGCCTGTAAAAGAAATTACAAGAAAATCTGTACTTTGCAAAGCCATTGTGGCTTAACACAGTCCTGCATGCCTGTGTTTAGGTGGAGCTTTGTGTAATCTGCCATAAGGCTTGACATGTTCTCCGGCAATCAAAGTAAGAATCAACAGGATAGACTACAAATAAAAGCAAAGTAGATCATGGTACAGGTCAAATAAAACTCATGTGTTTATGAACTATACTGAAAAAAAAATCTTCATGCTCTTCAGTTAAAACTCAGCTCAGAACTGTGCCATTTAAATGGGACATGGTGCTAACATAAACCATAGTGTACAGGAATTGTGGAAAGGAATGACACTAATGACAACACATTTGCTACTTTTTCAAAGAACAGAAAAATGCCTCTGAGTCTTTTATGTAGACAAAGCTTCATATAAGCAACACCCGTATCTCTACACACTAGCCATAATTATTTGCCAGTAGATGGAGTAGTTAAATCAAATGTCTATCATTTACTATCAGATAGATTTCTTGTATCACAGTCTCCATAGCTTCTTGACACCATTAAACCCTTGAATGCAATCTAGTATGATGACTGAGGAGTCATTCCTGTTATTGGTAAAGGCTCTCTGCTTTTGCTCTTGTGGCAAACGTGATTAGTTACATATCTTTCAATAAAATTTTCTGTAAAATTTTTTTTTTCCACTTGGACATCAGACAGGCCTGCCAGAATTTTCGATAACATCTTCTGCATTTCTTTTTAGGAACTTGGTTTTCTTTCCTGTGATTTCCTGTCAAAAAAAAAAAGATACTTCAAAAATGTAGAAATAAACTATTCACGATGCTAACAAGCAGACTGCTAATCAAGAGATCTCATTTGTCAAGGGAGAGCAATATTTTAAGCTTTATGCAGATTTTTGCCCTGTCATTAAGAGAGACATAATGTCTTTTTGTTCTTTCACAGTATCATGTGAAATAGAGGAGTTGTTTACAAACCAAACCAAACCAAACCACACCACCTTGGTGGATATACGCAGCGAGTTTGCATTTACTGAAGTTGGAAGTACTAACCTGTTAGAGATTACACAACTGGGAAAGCCATTTAATTTCTCTCAATTTAGACTTCTCCAGCTGTCAGCTCTGGGGCAGTAACTTTTACAGCACCCAGGTTTTCTCTTTCTGCAGCTGATCTTCATGGTGCCACAGTTACTGCATCCATAATTCTCACAGGGACAGAATGCCCCATGTCTTGCCTCCTGTAGTAGAAGTGAGATTTCTGCAAAGTTTTTTGCACTTTAGTGAAAGAGCTGAGAAGGAAGGCTGTAGAGACTTTCAGTGTTATTTTGGAAAGGTTTATGTAACCAATCCAAACACATTTTAGCATCAAGTCTGTTGCAGGCTTGCGAAAATTAGTCCAGGATTGTCTTCGAGAAAGGTGGTAGCTGCAGTTTCTGAACTTAAACAAACCAGACATAGTCTGCTAAAAGTAATTGTCTGAAAAATTAGTAAAGAAATTTTAATCTTTGGAAACCATGAATTACTGCTTTATAGTTTTATAACACTGTGGTATTTCTGTTGCTGATTGGGGCGGAAAATGCTAACAAATGCTGCCTAGAAAATAGTTAAAATATTAAATGAGCTTCTGTTCTATATGCAGAAAAAACTTGATGTGATGCAGTTTTACAAATACGTTAGTTATCAGAAAAAAGTTCTCCTGCTTAAATACAAACAAGAAAAAAAACCCTGCCTGTATAAAATGAACAAAGAACTCACAAGAATTTTAAGGGTTGGCCCCCCCCCCCCCCCCCAGATCTGAAGCATTCAGTTGACTTTAATTTTCTAGTTGTTCTAAAACTTGAACAAATCAAATGCATCTGTTTCCTTAGCTGTACCTAGGGAAGGGAAAAAATGGAAAGGGAAATGCCCTGAAATGAAAATTCATAAGGCAGGTTTTAGTTCTGATGTATCACTTAGTGTAAAAAGTGGAATAGAGTATTCTAAATATAATGGAAATCATGGCAGATTTTTGTGTTCAGCTATATAGCTAGCGATTCCCCAATAAGCCCTGGGTATAGGGGCTAGAGAACCTAATTAGACATGTAGGTTAACAAATGAATAAACAATGTCCCAAGTATGTAGGAACACTGGGAATTCAGGACTACTTATATACAATTTCAATTATTTGTACATTGGTTTCAGTGGTAATGTATCAGGGATAATTTTGCTTCACACATTTGTTAATGATTCTGAAGCAAATTTGCAATACCAGTGTTGACTGAACTGTGACACAATCCAAAATAGGGATAAAAAAAAAGGAAAAACAAAAAAAGGATATATGAGGCTTGGGTAGTCTGCATACCAGTGAACATCCACAAGAGCAAGTGCTTTGTGCCAAAAAAAAAAATCCCCCAAACCCTATTCAGCCAATAATAGAAAATGGTTCAATCCAAGGGCATGTGTCAGCTACCCAGTGAAAGAAAGAAGGCAGGGAACTGTATACTAGCAAAATGAGTGCTCTTAGAAACTCCGTGCAGAACAGGTAAAGATAAAAGTGCAGGATCAAAGCTTCAGAGCCTTGCTGACAACTGAAATATGAACATCAGATGTTTTCAAACGCCCTTCAAATAGATTTCAACATTAGAACCTCATGCTTATTGCACATGCCCTAAAGTTCTGTTTGAAGATAAACCTTTCAAGCTCAAATCCATACCTTATTCACTGCATCAAGTAACTTCTAAACAGTTCCTTGCTGCCACCTTTATACAGTTTGTCTGACCTAACTCTCTTCTCTTTGTGGCTCAACCAGAAATATGTTAGCTACCTACTTATTTAATTGTCCTTCTGTGGCTCATGCTTCTTGCTTAGTCTCTTTGAAATATCAAAACTATGATCCATTCTCTCCCCACTGTTCTGATGTCTCCCTGGAAAATCTGTATCCACTTTGTTGCTGAGCTGTCCCTAACTTCAAGAACAGTAATTGTTTTTATATTCAAGGGCTCCTTTGCGGGTTTCCCAGAAAGAAGATATGCTGTACTATATTTGGATATAAGAAGGCATTAAAAAGCATACTATTTTTATAGAATACTATTGGCTTTGGTAATACCAGCAAAATTCAAGATTATTAAAACTCGCACTGATTTCAGGATAAGACAGAAGTGAGTAAAAGCCTTCTTCTATTTAAGGCTATAATTTTGTGCTTAGAAATACTGTTTTGTTCATAAGGTACTACCTTTTTCTTGCATATTCTTCAGCATGCAGAACCTGGGTTTTCTGGTACAGTAAAAACTCTCAATCTACTCCAGTGGATTCTGAAAAATCTGTGCTAATGTAAAAATGTGAAGTGAAAGGATTTTGCGTGATTGAAATGTAATTAGGAGAATACAGATAAGTGAGCTGCTTGTTTCAAAGTGAGTTAAGCAGGTCATTGCTGAAATGGCCATCTTTTTTATCTTTTAGCACAGGACTCTGGTGAATCATACAAGGCTCTTCCCAGCTCAAACAGCATTTAGTGCAGGCCCTGTGCAGACTCAGTCCTGCAGAGTGTCAGAGGTAGAGGGAAGATGTATTTTCTTCCTTTCAGTAAGTGTGATTGTTATTTCACACCATAACTATCTCAGTGTGGAAATATTGCCACTGCTTCGTCTTAGATTTTATATCAAGTTGATTGCTGTCTTTAGTGAAAAAAAGTCTTGATATCAAAAGTACAAAGCCTCAAGAAATTTGTCTATACCAGACTTTTTTTTTTAATTTCAAGTTAATTGTCAAGTAATGTCAGGTACTCAACATATTCATAAAAGCTAGTAGGACACTCTGTATAGGTTTCCCCAGGTCTATGGATTTTTAATGATAATATAGTTCTCTGTAACAGTAGTCCAAAATCAGCCCTTTGCAGTAGCTGTTAGAAGCACTTTGGACAAGTCATGTATAATGTAGTATTCCGGTGCTTAGTTTTGCCTTAACATCCCATACCTTGCTTCCCTATCTTTTACTGTTGAGGACTGGACCTTCGCTGTCCTAAGTGATTTCTGTTGAGTGGCAACAAATTTATAAGTCACTTTTCTGCAATAGGCCTGCAAGTTACCACTTGCTGGTACAAAGAAGGTGGAAAACCCCTTCTACATTCAACCTTGATGCATGGTGCTCCCCTCAGGAAAATCCCGTGTTGACATCTACAAATGCTGACAGATGAGTATTATTATAGCATGAATTTCAATTTGCTGAGTGCAGGGGACTCAATATGCACGCAGTTGCTGGGTTTCTGGCATCAGAATAGCCAGTCCTTGGATTTGTCTAGATAGAGACATTTTTTTTTAATTCTTGTTGACCAAAGGGCTTTTTCTTAGGACTCATTCACCTGTGGGATAAAGAAAAATCACTCAGTTTGGACCATGCCCATCATTTGCATCTGGGCAAAATAATTGTAATAAAAGGAATCCTCTTCTGATAACCAGGAAACTACAACAGTATTGTCCAGATTCTCTCTTTCTCCAGAGTTGCCTCAGAAAATTGAATGAAGCAGATTTATGGACAGCAAGCTGTAACAAGTGAACAACTGAGTATGAGAGTTTATGACTATGTACTCCTGCTTCACACTCCTACACTCTTCCACGGGCTGTGGTACTTTCTCTTTTTGCCTTGGGTTAGTCAATTGCTGAATTAAAGGGCTATATAAATTCACAGGGGAAACTCATGTGCATCAGAGCAGGTAGAATTGAAGCAGTGAGAATGTGCACCTGGAAGAGTTTGTGGCCCACTTTGGCACTGGTGTGATGTTAATCTGGCCCACAAAAGCACATGCTTGCATGTCCCAAAAGGAAGTGAACAAATTTCCTTCAGGATTGCTTCAGAAACAAGAGGTAGGGCTAGTGGGTGTAACATATCTTGCTCCCATATCCTGTGTGCTCCCTATATATTATTTTGTTTTGCTTCTATTTTTGTTCTGCTACAAGTGATTGTTTACATTTGTCTTAAATATTTCTTCAAGTATTTCCTTGAGGTGGATGCTGCCTTAAACAGTGTGATATCAGAATCTTCAAGTCTGATAAGAAGAACTGCAGAAACATCAGGGACCTGGATTCGGTGAAGGCTTAAGCTTAAGGAATGAAAACTTAAGTTTAAGGAACGTTAAGGAAAAAAGGAAAATTCCCTAGTTTAAGGAATGAAAACCTCAGCACTACTTCTCTGAATGCTTGTTTCTTACAATACAGCATACTTGCTTCCAAGGCACAGTCCGTTTTCCAAATGAAACCTTAACTGGAATTTGAAAGACAAAAAGTGGTTTAAATCTGGTTACTTTTATCCCTTTTTTTCCAGCATAGCAAATCTAGGAAGAGTGCATTTCTTGGAACAGTTCCTGAATTTGCCATCAGTGATCAGTTACTATAGCTCTGCCACCTGAAGGGCTGTTTGTTCAGATAGTGTGTGTATCTCATTCTGGAGTACTAATAACACTAATGAGACAAAGGGCGACCAGCTACAGAATAGCCAAATCCTTCCCAAGTTTTCATGCTCATTACTATGTGAACTCTATCAAGACCACAAGCTATCACAGAATATTGATAGCATGAAACCTTGAGGAGCACGCCTGCGTTTTGGCAAATTAGATTTACTATCTCATCCTATCTAATAGACCATTTAGAGGTCTGCCCCTGAGACATCTCTTTAGCTGAGCATCTACCATCTTCTTGTAACGTTTTTATCTTCAGTGTGAATGACCTCAGCTTTATGAATATGCTTCTGTGTATTTTAATTTTCCTGTTCTCAGGAAAAAAAGGCTTCTGGATGGCCAGTACTGTAGTTACTACAGTTGCTAAGAAAAGGCAAACAAGGAACTGCATTAAAATGTACTCCAGGAAAAATCTATTTTTATATATATATATATATACACACTTTTGTTTATATATATACACACTTACATTTAGACATACACACATAAAAATGTACTCTCCCAAATGGGCTGATGTGTGTACAGCACTGCAAAATAGATCTGCCATCATCCCTGACAGGCTGCTGGAAATGGAGTTGATTGAATATGACTCAGACCCTCAGTCTCATTGTCCAATTCATCAGTGAATGCACTGCAGGCTCATTGATTATATGTAAGACCAGCAGGAATGCTTGGCTTGCTTCATGGGGCTGCCTGTATTGAGCTATTATAAACACCCTCTTCTCTGCTGTGTGCATGTAAATAAGTTCAGGTCACTTAAAATTGACAACTTAGCCACATTTTTTATGAATAAAAAAAGAAAAAGAAATGCAGGCACAGTTCTTTCCATGAAGAAGTTGGCTTCAGCCAGAACTGAGACCACAGACTGTAAATAATCAGCTAGATTTTAGATGTTAACGAATATTTTCTAATAAATTTCTGACTGGTAGGCATTCCAGATGGAGTAGCTAATTTATTTTTCTTATAAGAGTGAAAGTGAGTGTATCTGTATGTGGGGTTTAATTTAGACTAAAACTCAAAATTGGCAAAAGATTGTAAATGGAAACAGTTTTCCGTGAGCAAGAATGATTGTATACCACATGAACAAGTCTGACAATATTTTTCTTCTAATAATTGTGCACATGGAATGGATGTAATTGAACCTCAGTTTCCCCACAGTGAACTGAAATGTTACCATACTATGCATGTAGATGTGCCTATTCTCAGGAAAACAAAATCACTTTTAACTAGAAACAGTAGATATCATTGCACCTTTCATTTCTGTGTCCTTGTGTCCCTACAGAAGTTGATACAATATGAAGGGGGGAATGGGCTCCATCATGTCCCTTACTCAGGGAAGCCCTTTGCTGGCCACTGTTAGCCCCACAGTCTCTACTAATTACTTGTGTTATATGGCCCCCTGCCAAAATACACAGAAGAAAAATTACTTACTATTTTACAGCGTGATCTTGCTACTTCCAGGTGGACACCCCTAGGAAAATGGCACAACTGAAGTTTATATGGTTAAGTCACATTTGTATGAAAAACTACAGCAGCCACTGTTAGGGGTGGTTTTGGGTTTGTTTTTTCTATGAGGGCAAGACCTTTTCCTGAGTGATATGCTATTCCTTCTGTAGTCAGGCTGAATTTTAGCAAGTTTTCTCCAGTCTTCTGCTCTTCATAAAGTATTCTATGAAATCTTTGTCAGCTGGGACGAGAAAGGATCTAATGAAACATGGTCAACCAAAACATTTATCATCTGCATCCCAGTTTGGGGAAAAGGAGCAGGATGTGACTGAACACCATCTTTTTCACATGCACAAATATAAAATATGTCATAATTGCTAAGAATTGAAAAATTTGCAAAATGCTCTTGCAATCATGTAACATGAGAGATAGCTTTTAATGTTGGGATTTTTAACTTATAGGATTTATGGAGGAGTTTTCTGTAACCAAAGTATTTTATCCACTTGTGCTGCTTAGGATCCAGAAGCCCCAGTGAGGAGGAGGAGACTGGTGATGTTGTAAGGGCAGACTGAATTTACAATGTAGGTTACAAGCTTCTTGTAACACAGTGTGCTATTGCTGTTTGCACCGAGCTCATTATTTTGTTTATATATCCTGATTTTGCTCTCTCCCTGACCAACTCCCTGTACCTTATGTTTCCTGAGCATTGGTTTCAGTGCTGCTCATGCAGAGAGAACAAACAGTCCAATCAGCCAGTGGAGTTCGCAGAACAGCCTGTGCACGCCTAACTTTCATGGTGCCAGGAAGTCAGGCTCTGAACAAGGGAACTGCCTTTCCTCTTCTGTTTGTTTTTAAATGGCAAGTCATTAGTCCTGGGATACCGAGGCTTTCGACTATCTCTGCTGCTGAAGGAGTGTTTGTTTTTTCATGACTTTTAAAAGGAATGTTCATGCTGACTGATAGAGGCTCTTTATGTTGTCTTGTTAACTCACTAGCTCAAATATCCTATTTAGGTGTAGGATCTTCTAGTTGTTGACCCCTTGTTTCTAAATGAAAGTCCGTATTCTGAGTTTTACTGGTCTGAAAACATGGAAGTTCTCACAGAGAACAACCTCTTGTCTGCTCAGTTCTTTATTCGAGCCCGTGGGGGTAAAAGGGAAGTCAAACAGCTAGTATCCTAAATATCCAGTGGGCTAGACAAAGACTGCTTTTAGAAGAAGAAAATCTGATCTCTGTTCATGATGATGCATGTATTCTGGCATATTCTAAACTTTTTATCCTCTGTCACCGCTCTGAATTTGTGCTTAGGTGATCCCTTCAGAAAGGTCAAGTGAGTCGGTGAAACCACGTTGGTAAATTCTTTAGGCTGGATTTGCATGTTGTGTATCCAAGAATTTCCTGTCATCTAATAATATGTGGTATTCTGTACTATTGTCATAGTACAAAGTATTGCAACTGAAATTAGCACCTGCTGTGACAGGCTTCCTAGTTATCAGCTTTTGCCATTTCTCTTTGTTTTGTTTTTAAGCTGCTGTTTACCTGCATTTTGTGTGTTACAGTTTTTCTGTTTAAATCTGATCAAATATCTAGAATTTGAACTTGTTGAAAATTGAAAAAACAGAAGAATTTAAATGCTGTAAACAGACAATTCTGCACAGTCTTCATACCCTGGAATTTAAAATGTCAGAAACACCAATTTCTCTTGCCCAAATTGGAAACATGACTGAATCTTTTAGAAGCTTTGGCAAACTTCAGAGAAACTTAAGAACGTTCATGCGTTTAGCTGAGCTGAACCCAAATTTCAGACACTTCGAGATTCCCTCGTTAAATGAATGACATTAAAGCCAGTGCCCCATAGAGATGAGAAGCTGCGTTATTGAGTGCATTGAACTGTTTGGCCTGTGCAATGGGGACGCCTCGGGAGTGGCCCAGAGCAGAGTCTTCAGGAAGCAAGCTGTTGTCATGGCTTCAGATTCCTCCCTAATGTTCAGTTCACAATAGCAGAAGGATTAAGTGTTTTGAGGAAGGGCTTGAAGCTGAGTTTGTGGTGAGGTGGAGAAAGAGGATTCAGAACACTCTGTGCTGGCTGCTTTCCAGCAGGGGATATACATAATGGCAAATGATGTCATGTAGTGGAGAATGCAGAAAAATTCTTTAAACAACAAAAAATAGGGGAGCTGCTGAAAACCAGAAAGAGATAGGTGTTGTGAAAATGTACTACATATGTGTGTGTGTGTGTGCGCACACGCATGCATGTTTATAATATATTTCTGGCTTCCTGGTTTCCAGGAAAGTGGTAAGAGGCAATATGTTTACACAATCAGCAACTGTGGCAGCAGTATGGAACAGGCAGAAATGGATGAAATGTGCTTAGCCTCTGATTCCTTCAAGCTTTTCATTAGAGTATTGTAGATTACTGGAAGAAAAATGTGATTCAGTTAAAAAACTGACATTAAACAAAGCCAGATGTACTTAAGTAGCAAAATATCCAGAAGAAATGACTTAACATACAAGCTATGTGTGGGTTAATGTAACTCCCTGATCCTCCCCCTACCCAATATCTCTCTTCTCTCCTCAAAGAAACCCCAAATCAAAACAAAGCAGAGAAGGAAAAAAAAAAATCCCAAACCATAAAACCTAAGAATCTAAGACTTGCAGCCAAGCCAATCACCGTAAGGCAATTTGCTAATGGTTTTGGCAGAAATGATCCTGTTCAGCTTGTCTTCCTGCCATGCTAGCAAGCTAGCATTTATCCATATGTGAAATGTTTTATTTCCTCTAACAATATTTGAATATGTTTCCTTCTTTTCTCTGAAATATGAGGAATGATCTTAATTTCACTGTTGTAGCAGAGAAAAAAAGTTACTTCAAAAGCAATGCACTGTTCATAGTTGATTTAGAGAAACCTATTGTTATTTCAAGTCTTAAGAGTACAGCTTGGAAGCAACCTGGATCCTTTCCAAGCTCTCAGAACATATTTCACATATCAGATCATATGTTTTTACTATAAAACTATACAAAACTTGGTCAGAAAAATTTATTTGGAACAGTAAATATGAAAATATCACTGATACTAGCAGTCATAAGGGAAACTCCACTACATCACCATTCTGGATTTTTCTGCTGTAGAAAAGAAGAGAAATAGCAAAGTACTGTAATTTTTACTGTCAGAAGTGTTTATACACAGGTGTGTCACAATTCATGTTGCAAGGAATTGTTCAAATTACATTTGGGCAGTGGAGAATGTGACCTCCGTTGTAACTCATTAGGCCTGCAGAGAACTTCATGTACATTTAATATCCGGAGCTTGACATGATGGCTCCCAGATGCTCAGAAGAGAAAGCTCCTCAGATGATGATAGGAAGAAAGAATGGAACACAAAAAATGGGTTTAGTTTTTGATTTATTTTATTTTATTAAGACTTAAAACTGCAATTTATTTCAGTTAATTTAATTACATGTCAAGACAGATAGTTTGTTCCACATACCTATATCCGAAGAGCCTCCAACAAGTATACTGGACTGTTATTCAAGGGGAAAAGGTTTAGAATTCAAACCTATTTTTGCAAATCTAATTGGTTGTAGTCTTCTGCTGACAGAATTAAATGTTTCTTTAGTACATAGGTATTCCGATAAGTTCAATTATTATTCTTACTCCTGATGCTTAATTGGCTCTCCTTAGGTTAATCAGAGGGAGAAAAAAATTACTAATTGGGCTCCTCTTCTGGGGATGTTTGTTCTGTAGTTTTTTTTCCCCCTCCTCTTCCATCAGGGCTTACTGCTTGCTTTCATCTTTGTGTACTCATGATAGGTATATATCTACCACTGGAAGATGATGCGTCTCTATCAGAGATAAAATTACTTGGTATAGTAACTCAGAGGTCATATTTTATTAAACTTGTTACAGGAGGTACCAGCTGTGTGCAAAGAAGAAAGTAATATGGGGAAACTGCTTTAATGCTGCATCAGAGGGGAGGATAGGACTACACTGATGCAGAAAATCACTGAAATAAGTACAGTTGTACCATTTGGTTAGTCTCTACTCACTCATTTCTTCCATGTACTCCACTCAGACTGCATTTCTCTCCAGTCTCCTTGCTTTTCATGTACTTGTTTACTTGAGAAAAGGAAAACGTGATTAAGGAGAGCTGCTGGTGCTAGACTCCTGTTGGCAAAAATAAATAAATGAGCAAGTCAGAGCTGTGTTTTTCCTGAATGCTCTTGAGGACTCTGGTGTTAGCAGCTGGGTTGTTGCTGGTATAACTTTCCTCTGCAAATTCATTTAAAGGTACTAATTAAGAAGATAAAATTATTACATGACTGTGTGTGCAACAAGGCAAAAGGAAGGAGATTGCAAATATCAGAATGCATTATTTAAATGAAATAGCCGGGAAAGAAGTAGTGACCGATTTAAATGTTGTGATCCCTGCTGTGTCTCATTTCCTAAAACCAGGATATTCTGTCTGCTGTAACATCTGTTTTTTCTGTTTTCTGTACTCAGTACAGAGATCCTATAGCTGCTTTTGATTTCTGCAGGTATTGCCAGGTATTTTTTAAATTTTCACTTTAGTTATTGTTTAGAATCAGCAATGTTATTATTTTGGTGTCCACTTGAATGAGGAAAACCAAACTTCTGGTATTTTCTTTTATAGTGTCTCCATGGCATTTGGCTTTCAAGTCTAATGTGATGAAGGAGGTCAGCTTCAAAGGGTTTCATGGATTTTATGACTTTCTAGTTAGCATTAGAAAAAGAATACTAAAGGTGGTCAGAAGCTGGAGGTTGGTTTTTTTTTTTCTTCTATGACAAAGGAGAGGTAAAAGCTTCTGTTCATTTCTTTAATTAAGCACTAAAATGTGATGTACTTTCATTCCTATAACTTCTGGGATTTACCTTGAAGATGCTGCTACCGAGCTACAGTGGAAGTATCAGGTATGTGTGGGTAAGGCAGGGGAAGTTTATCTTGTAGATTCTTCTGCAAGACCCATAAACATCTCGGAAAGAGAAAGGAATTTTGGAGCAAGTTTCCCTCCACAGGACTCTGTGAAACTCTACTTTTCCTTCTTTTTGGTATCTGCTACTTTCCTATCACAGATCTTGTCCCTGCAGCAGAATCCCTCCTTCTTCCCTTTCCTTCTAGTTTCTGAGCATTCACACTCACTGCTTACTTTTACAAGGGATGGTATAAAAGAGCAGTAAGTGTGAAAAATGGTAGCAGCACTGGAAAGGGGGAAAGGAATGTGGTATCAGGCCAATGTCTTGCATGTCAGCCTGATGCTGTGTCTTCATGTTTTCAGTCCCGGATAATCTGAATGTGGATTATCTGAACAGTTTCTTGTATAGAAGCCTTGCTTTAACAGTGAGCTATTTGACGTGTGGGTCTTATCACTGAAAATAGAGAACATTTCCTATGTGAAAACACTGCAGTAAATGCAGATGGGAAAATGATACAAATGAACCATGTTTATTTTTTGTTTTTCTCTTCCAAGTGAAATTTTACTGCCTGCTGAAACCATTCTGTGTTTCAAGGGCATAAGACAATAAGGCTCCCACCTGATAACAGTATCGCCATGGTTTTTGCAGAAGTAATATTTGATGGATATGTAGGGCCACATTTCTGTCACTTCCTCTGTCACTTCCTGATCATTCTCTAGGTAGGACCCGTCATTTTTAAATTTAGTTCCTATTTGGTTCAAGTGAAAAAAGCTAATAAATATGTGATTAAAAGTAAACGTATGTAAGGTTAGAAAAAGATCAGAAACGTACAGAAATAACATCTTGAAAACAAGGGCATCTTGTTTTTCTTTTATATTAAACCAAAGCTATGTAAATTGAGGATTAATTCAGTCTCTCAATGTTATGAGCCTCATATTTTCCTCATTATCCTGTGGAATTTATAGCTGATTTTACTTGTATTTAACAAACTACAAAAATATGTTGTTCTGGTTAAGCAATCTTATTTTGTAGTCCTTTGCCATTTCCTAAATAAATGAGATGAAAGGCAAAAGAGAACTTTTGGATTCTAGTTGGCATTTACCTATTTTATCTTGTGGGACTGAGGTTATATGTGCTATTCTGTCCTTGCTACTATTCCATTATCAGCATGTTGCATGTCTAAAATCACAGATATTGTAGTTGCAATGTGTGTAAGACTAGTTTCTTACCTGGAGTACAACAGAAAAGCTAGCTTCACGGATGCCTGAACACAGTAACAAATGATGATAATGATCCCATTAGTGAGCTGAAATTACTCTACTGGCTTGGATCAGCAAGGTCCAGTTTCTCCAAGGCACTGCTTTTCCCCAAAGAGAAATCTGTGATCCTTCTTTTGGGTTTTTGGTGGATTTTTTTTTATTGTTATTATTTCTTATTTTATTTTTTACTTTTATTTTTCAGTCAGGAGTTACTAGACTTCTCTGTGGTTTCTTTCATTGCACTTTTGCAAATTACTCTGTAGTATTATGATAATAGGGCAAATAGTAAACTTAAGAGAATAAACAAATTATTTCCATGACATGATAAACATTGTGTTTACAAGAATGAACTGCAGTCCCAGTTTCTTAAGCTAGGCTGTTTACTTCAGTGTGTTTGAAATGAAGACAGAATTTTATTCTTTGCTAGCAACAAGCACAACTTCAGTGAAAGTGTCCTCAGCATTTACACCATAATGGGGCTTGAAGGAGTTTCAATAAACTTGAACCATTGAATCTTGGCCTATCTTGAACAGTTAACAGGGAGAAGTAGTTATAAAAGAACACTGAACATGACAAATCATTTATTTTTTCTTACTCCATTTTAAGCAAGTGCTCCATGCCCTGGTTTTTTTATTCATGGTCTGTGAACCACTGTGGTGCAAAGTAAAGTTTTCCAGCAATGGCAATGCAAAGCTTGGTTCATGTTGAAATGTTGAAATGTTGAGATCTCAGTGATGATTTATCATTCTATTTAATCTAAAATTTCCATTCTATTTAAAATTGTACTTTCTCAAGGGATCTGAAAATCTGAAACATGGTCTATCCCAAAAGAACAGAAGAGATCGCTACCTTTTTTTTTTTTTTCTCTTTTCACAGCTTTTCTGTGTCTTCTGTATTACTACTGTTAGCAGTAAACTACCATTTACTAGCCAGGCAGCAGGTGTCTCACTCTTTTGAGCTGTTTACAAATGGACAGGAAAAAACCCACAACATTCTGGTCTCAGAAGACTCCGCATCCAGGGCTCAGGTAGATGGGCCAAAACATGTGTGGATGAAAGAATGAGAAACATAAAAATAAATGAAGCATCATCAGTGTCACCGCTTGCCTCGACTGCTACAATATGCAGGGCAAGATATAATAGTCATAAAATAGAAAAAATCTTCTTGGAGGTGGATAGTTTACCTCTTTTTGTGTTGTGAATTATACAAAAGACTGACCTAACAAAAAGCACTTCTTTGATGTCACAAAGAGGGTTCTTTTCAGAATGGTTCTCAAAGACTTAAATTGCCTGGAACTGTGGTTTATTTGCACTCCTATTTGTTCTTCAGTACCTGCGAAGGGTTTTTTTATTGCGAGTGTCATCTGTAAGGAGTGGATTTTCCAATGAGTGACAGCTGTAATTTGATCTAGCTATCTGGCAGTTTAAATCTTGAAAAAGAGAATCTTTCAATACAGTTTAAAGCAAACAAATATTCTATTCATCTGGACCATTAGAAAATAACCCAGACAGACAGCATGAGTTGACATATTAGAAATTTGTTAGAGGTCAGACTTCCAAATCAGTATGTAAAAATTCTTAGTGTCAAACCAGATAATCTGGTTTAGGTTAGATCAAGTTCATTAGATCTTCATAGGAAGAGGTAAAGTTAATTGACTTTTCAAGTCAGAATTTTCTTCTTCCATGTAAGTGTTGGATGTGCTGGGTGCTAACTAAAACTTTCTGCAGTGCTGTCCTCTTTACAGCCTGAAAGGGGCTTCTCTCTCTTTTCTGCTCGTTTAAGGCAAAAGAACAGTAGCTATGCTATTCTCACTGTATTTTCTAATCTACATGATTTCAGTATTTTTAATGTGCTGAAATCCATTGCCAAAGATCTGTTGCTGTCTTTTCTTTATGGCAGTGGTAACATGGCTTTCTCTTCCATCTTCAGTCATTCCAGATTTTGTGTGTTTATATATTCTTGTAAAGGATCTATATAAACAGTAGATGTGTGGTTTGAGAAGCTTCTTAACCAGTTTTGTGGGTTTTTTTCTTTTTTCCTTTCTCTGGGGCAGAAAAAGGAAATGCTTGCTTCTGGCCTCTGAAACTTTGCATGCCCAGATGGCTATAACAGACCAGCCTACGGTATCCCCAGCATCCCACTGGTGGTAATTTATACTGTGTAGCAGGTATGAAAGGCTACATTAGAAACAATGGCAAAGCCAGCTAAATGCTTTTCACCAGAAGAGTCAAAAATAATAAGGAATGTAAGAAGTTTGAACATGAATGATTAGTAAGAGGGAAAAGCTTTCCTGGCAACTAATGGAAGATGATGATGCAGTGCTATAGCCCCATGTCTTCCTTCAGAAAAGTAATAACGCAGACTGCAAATAATTACCCCAGCCTACAGCAGAAATCTAAGTTACTTCATTCCACATATCCTATATTTAAAATCTAATTTAAAACCTCAGGTGATTCCAGGAGGGGACACTAGTACTGTTGCAGTGTGAGACTGGAGTGACAGGCCACAGCAGCCTTTGTTACCTGTTGCTCTGATCTCACTGAAGTAGGTAATGGCCTAACAACATGCTGTGGGATGAAGAGCAAGCTCCCTGAGACTTGCATGAAATATTTGTGTCTTAAGTTGGAATCCAAATCCTGAGCAACACTGAAGGTTTCCATTATGTCTTTTTTTGCCATGTGACAATAACTCCAGAAGTAACTCTCAGGGGAGCGACAAAAGGAAAACATTTGGAAGGAAGTGTTGTTCAGGTATGTGGTGGTAGAATTGCATATCTTATGTCTCTGATACCTTTTAAAAATTATATGTAGACTTATAAAACGATTTTTTTTCTGTGTTGCAGTAGCTTACAGGATGATAGCAAACCCACTAGTATTTAGACAAGATATGTTGAGAGACATTGTAGATGCACCTAGGGGATCCCAAATAAACGCAACCAAATGTATTTTGGGACAGAAGGAAAGGTATAAGTTTTATTCATGAGGCAGATCGCTATCTAGAAGCTGTGTAATATATGTAATTTATGTTATTATATTGTGTTAGAGAGCACAGATCTAAGTTCTGTTAGACCCCAGAACACAAGCTTAAAGGGAAACACGAATGCACTTGGAAGTACATGTTTTGCCATTTAGTCAATAGTCATTTTCAGGGAACTTTCTCTTCACTCATTTAATATACAAGTTAGGTCAGTGGATCCTGAAGGAATGTAAAGACAGAATTTCATGTTAAACAAAATTTAGGGATGGAAGAATTTTTTTTATATGGCTTTTTATTTATCACTTTCAGATTCATACAACAGCAAGCAACACTGTTTCAGATTACAGATGAAGTAAATAAATAAAGATAAAAGACTTATTTAAAAATGGTTTTAGGGCAATAGTATGTACAGTACTAAAATATAAACAGCGTGCACTTCAGACATTTAAAATTGCTGATACTTTGCAGTTGATAGCACTACAACCAGCAGTACAACCAGGCCTACAGGCTTTCTCTCTGCCCTGTCACTGGCAACTGTGATAAGATACCCTCAGGTTTGCTCCCTGAGATATATTCAGAGGACAGGAGTCCTGTTTACCTCTTTTTGTATCACAGTTTCTTGCTTTATAAGGACAGAAAGAATTCAATGAGTTAGATCTGTCTCTTCTTTCAGGCTGGGTTTGAATTCTCAGAAGGTACCAATATCCCTTCACTTCAATAGACTTCCTTCAGTGTCTAAACTTTCTACACTATGTGGCTGATAAAGAAGTCTAGAATTAAATCTTGCCTGGTGTAGAAATGCAAATGTATATTTGCAATGACATTCAGATGTGTTGAGGTCTTCTGTATTTCACTTTTTAAAGCTTCTTATTATATTGTGGCCTTATTCTCCTATTGTATTGGAAATCAACTAATCCTGGGTCAAAGTGGATCAAATGATCATAAAAATGTTTATCATATGTTTTCTATTTTAAAGCAAATAATAAACATAAAACATTTTGCACTTGCAGAATTTATCTTTCAAAAAGAGATGCTGAATTTAAATGTTGAGTGGATTGTAAAGGCCAGCACTACAGGCCATGTACAACTTCCAGGGGCAGAAGGAAACGGCAAGTAGCTGAGTAGGCAGGAACAGCATGGTATGCCTGGAAAATATCCACATCTAATTTCTATTACTACTTGCTTCATTAAGCTCTGAAAGTTTGACTTTTTTTTTTGGGGGGGGGGGGGGGGGGCGCGGAGGGAGTGCATTATCACATTTCCTTCCCTCCTTGTTCCTTTTCCTATATTCCAGAGGCACAAACATCAGGACTTAGTTCAGTGAAAAGAAATGATTATCTTTAGATTTTCTCTACCTGAAATGGAAAAAATGTGCTAGGAGAAATGAGAAGGAGGAACAGCACAGGGTCAATTGAGCATAGCAGTAGAAAGGTTTCATTTATTCCAGTAGCTGGACCTGACTGCAGTGACAGATAAGGGGTTCTTGAGGAATCTGCCTTCCAAGAAGCAGACTGAGAACTTCTCATGCTTTTCCTAGAGAGAAAAAAAATAGAAAAAAAGTAAAAAAATTCTTCTCTTGAGATGTATCCCAGTCAATTTATATCATGTCTGCACCTTGTTTTGTATTATAATCTTTTCACTTTAAATGAGGCTGCAATTTAGTGTGAAAATATTCTCACATATTTAGGAAATGTTTGAGACCTTCCAGTGATGTAAAGCATATATAATCTAACCTGAAAATCTAATCATGCTTTGTCAGGGGCTGTAGGGTTACTATTCACTGAGAGTAACAAAATCTGAGTTGCATGTAAAGTTTCAAATAAAGTTAAATCCATCCTAAGTGCATCTCTGTGGAATAACATAGAAGAATATTCATTCACCTGTAGATTTGCCTTTGCAGTTTTGCAGCTTGTACATAGAAGCCAGGCAATTTGCTCAATTCCAAGTTTGAGTTGTCTTTTTATTTGCAGTAAATAAGAATTTGTAACAAATAAGAAAATTTTTTAGGGGTTGTGGTGGTGGGGAAGACACAGCATGTTGAAGTTTTCTTTTAGAGGCATATAGGAGTAACCTGGGAAAAATTCTGCTTTCAAATAAATGTTCTTACCTTGTTAAACAAGTTGGGGGGGAAGGGGCTATAGTTTTGGATTTTTTTTTCTTAACCCTGAGTGACCTGGGACTCTAATGAATCAGTTGAAGGGGATCAAAATGTATTAATTTTTCAGAAAATATGCACAGTGTTTACAAGTGGATAAACACTGGGAAGAACCTATCTACAGTGCCCCAGAATATTGTCTGTGTTGCACTTCAGTCAAAAGCTAAGTCACTAAGTCGGAAATCTATTGCTGTGGCTGATTACTTCTAAAGCACTAAGAAAGCTTAATTACACTATTCCATAAAGGCAAATCTAACTATTCTTCTAATCTAGGGAACCCAGAGATTTTTTTTTTCTTTTCCATCCAGGGCATATAATTTAGGTGTGACTGTATTTTAATGTCCTTTATACCTCTGTGGCACTTCAGAATCTGTTTGTTGTACTGGGATCAAAGCTCAAGACCTGTCTGAGTTTCCAGTATATTTTTACATTTTGTTCATCATATGTTTCAGCTGCGTTTGGGCTTCACAGGGCTCTGTAACCTTGATTCACTGACAGTGGCACAAATGCATCGCTTAGTACCAGAACTTTATAATCTTTATATAACTTAATATGACGGTAATCTTTATATGACTGTCTGTAATCCTTGCTTTATACATGTGTTCCATCAGCCTTCTGTACAAGAATGATTTCTGTTTGTTCAATATGTGGATACCATAGTATTTCTGTATGGTATGAAACCTGTGATAAGAACGATGTTATTTGTTATTAATTTCATATTGGGTAAACCAGTCCTCCAGAACAGTAACTCAGACCAAATAGCTCAGGAGTGAGGTGGATAAGTCAATTTAGGACATGTTTAATCTGCACCTGAGCCCAGGCACTTATTTCTCAGGCACTTACCAAATGGTACAGATCAGGTACCATGAAGCTTGGTTAAACACACAATTGAGGCACCCGATAAGCTAACCCCTGTAAATCCTGACTGTTCAGAGAAATTGCTTAAGCAAATACATGCACCTTGTTTGGTGAATACCTATAACTTGCATCTACTTCAAGATGAAAGAAAGGATTCTTTGATCAAATACACAGGATTGTCAGCTTGCCATCTGGAGGGAAGTCAGACTCATGTTTGCTTTAGTGCTAACAGATATAAATCCATGAACTTTGATGCAGTTGTGGTTTTTCATACTGAAGCATGCTGGGAAGGCACTTTAATCTCATGAGTCTGAGTAACATTAGGGTTCTGTAAAGGGTTCAGGGCAGATAAGATAAAATAGGAGAAAGTCCCTAAATGGAGTTTATGCTGGGGGGAGAATTTGGCAAGAAAGAAAGAAAATAATTAAAATTAATTATTTTATGCATTGAAGGTAATCTTTCAGTTTAGGGGATTTGAAAAAAAACTTCCAACTAACTATGCAAAACATTTTCTCATGTTTTTGTATTCAGATAAACACAACCTTCAAAAACAGCTGCTTGAAAACCTCTGGGTTCAAGTGAAGGCTTAATAACACTGAAATCTTAAACAAAACAAATATGTTAAAATTTGATGGCTTTCTTTTTTGAAAATAACCTTTAGATGTTCAACCAGCTCAGCTTGTTAAAATATCTCAATTGTTTCAGCTCTCCACTCTATGCATTATATCTTACAATGGGGGGAAATATAGGGCAGAAAGACAGTAAAATTGTAAAACTATTAAATACGTAAAATTAGGAAAAAATTATGGAATGTGTGAATGTGAGGAAGCATGGTTAGAGAGAGAAGAGAAAACAAAGATTAAAATATATGGAGGGTGAGTGGAAAGAGAGTGGAGAGAAAGGAAAGTGGCAGTGGTGTGTGATGAGAATATATGCTAGAAGCAACCATCCATCATTCCATCACAGATGAAGCTCTGTCTTAACAGGTAGGAAACATAACTTCATATTTTGAATAGATCAGCTTCTCTGTGTCTTCCTTTTCATGAGACCATATTTATTCATTGGTAATTTAGTAAAGGAAAAATAATGTAATTTTACATCTACAGGTCATTTACCAGAAGATTCCCTTTTCTTGTAATGGTTTTGCACAGCATATCTGAGCTGCTCTTGTACCTAGCCCAACTCTTTTTTTTTCTGGGTTCCCATATTCCTCTTATCTTTGTGATTGATTTTAAATATTTTTTTCTTGTGTCATATGCATTGTCATGTAATTGTGGGATAAAAGCATGCAAAAAAAAAGTCGTCAATCTTATTAAAAACAAGGAAAAGGGAGGAGGACTATATGCAGATGCTTCCAAGGTAGGATGGGGAATAATACTTTTTTCTAAGATTTACAGCTGGCCTTCACATAAAATGGGCTCATTTTTGTCACTACTGAACATGGGTGAGCATGCAGATATGCACACACACCACTAAGTTTTTCCTCCATTGCCTGTCTACACAGTTATGTGATAAGAAGAGTTATAGACTTGAGGGGAAATAATTCCTACCCCTATTCCTGTGGTCTTCTACATGTTGTTGTATTTTGGAAGGGGTGTTTATCAATAATTGTGTTGATGCTCAGAAAAATGTATTTGAAGAGAGATGAGACATAGACCTATATCTTCTGTTTAGTTGGTTTAAAAATTAGCATAAAGACTCTCTGAAGAATAGTAAACTCCATCCCTTTTCATCTGATGCTGGAAACGGCGAATGTATACGTTTTGTCCTGATGGTTTTGAACAGAACTGGCATCTTTCTGTGGAAGCTGAAGATTCTGCATCTCTCCTGACCTTTTAGCTCCTTATACTTCAGACTTCCTTATATACTTATATACTTCCTTATACTAAAGCTGACATTGAAAACCTTGCCTTAATGTCATCTTGTATGTCTGTCCGTGTATATATATGATATTCTCCTGATTCTTTGCGTTTGGGTTGGGGTTTTTTAATCCCTTTTCTCAAAGCTCTGGAAAAATAACCTTTAACATTCAGGCCAGGAAAACAGAAAAACAAAAAAACCCAAGTGTGTGTCAGCAGTTTTTTGAAAGGCAAATACATGTTTACCCTGCCAGGTAACTGTATTAGAGCAGCACTGAGATTGAGCTAACACAGTCTGCCTCCAACAGTTGTAGTATTTCCAGATCCAAGTTGTTTTATGGCCAGCTATGTTAATGTGGAAGCTGTGAATGTGTGACTGTACTTGTTGCACCAGAAGCTCTCCCCTAGCTTGAGGACTGTTTTGTGACACTGTCCTGTATGTGAAAGTTGGGCAACTGGGACAGAGAAAAAGATGATATTTCAAGCACTTCCCTCACTCTCTGCTAAAACAGGTGTCCAGGTACATGTAGGACACTTGGATTAGCCAAGGGAAAGCAGTAAATTATTGCTTTCCAAAAACAAAGTGGTGTTTAATTTGTAGTTAATTCTCTGTGCATAAAGCCAGTTGGCTCAATGGCTTCAATTCAAAAGTCTGGCAGGAGTTTAGCCCTGTTTTATGTGATTGGTCTTCTCTAGTATTTTTCAGATAAGGTTCCTGATAAGGATAACTCTGTTAAATACTCTTTCTCTGACATCATTATAAATCTACCAGCCAGCCAACCTAAAACCAGAAACATAGTATACTGTGTCATTTCAAGTCAGTGCTCGCTTTCTGGAAGCAACTTCATTTGATTTCGACATAGCGCTTAGGGATATGGTATAGTTGGGAACCGTCAGTGCTCGGTTAACGGTTGGACTAGATGATCTTCAAGTTCCTTTCTAACCTAGATGATTCTGTGATTCTGTGATTGTTTCCACTATCAGTGTTGTCCTATGCAACATTAAATATTGTGTCACTGTCTTTGTCTAAAAATCTATATTAAATCAAGAAGCCAAGAGATCATCAAACACTTTGTATATCAACATCTCCTAGTCCTTCCTGCCTCTTCATCTGATGGTAAACTGTGAAAGTGGAGTGGTATAGAGGCATAAGCCCTTGGTCTAATAGGAAGAACAGCCTGATGATTTCCAAGATCATTTAACTACCCATCTTGAGCTAAAAGTTTCTGTATTCTTTCAGGCAATCAAACCCCATTAAATCAACACAAGTTCATCAGCGAGAACATGTAGGTAGAGTCTGGAACAATTACTTGCTTCAAAAGAAAGGATGCCCTCTCTGCTGTGTCCTTCCACCAGATGTGTTAGTGGTATACACTGTGCACGTTCACAAGCTGCTTTGTGTTTCTTCAGATGCATGGAATGGCTGGGGTAGGTAGGGACCTCTGGAGGTTGTCTGGTCCATCCTCAAACCCCCCTCCACTCCCCTCAACTAGGGAAACCTAGAGCCAGTTGCTCAGGCCCATGTCCAGATGGCTTTTGAATATGTCCAAGGATAGAGACTCCACCACCTCTCTGGGCAACCTGTGCCAGTGCTCGGTCACCCTCACAGTAAAAAAAAGTGTTTCCTCATATTCAGTTTGTTTCAATTTGTGCCCATTGCTTCTTGTCCTGTCACTGGGCACCACCAAACAGAGCCTGGCTCTGTTGTCTTTGCACCCCCCTGAGCCTTCTCTTCTCCAGGCTGAACACTCCCAGCTCCCTCAGCCTTTTCTCATACATGGTGCACTCCAATCCCTTAATCATCTTTGTGGCCCTTCGTTGAACTCTCTCCAGTACGTCCGTGTCTCACTTGTACTGAGCAACCCAGCACTGGGCACAGCACTCCAAGTGTGGCCTCACCAGTGCTAAGCAGAGGAGAAGGATCACCTCCTGTGACCTGCTGACAGTGCTCTGCCTGATGCAGTCTGGGATAGCATTAGCCGCCTTTGCAGCCAAGGGCACATTGATGGCTCATGTTCTGGTGCCTGGGGCTGTTCCTGCCCAGGTGCAGGACTTTGTACTTGCCCTTCTTGAACTGCATGAGATTCCTGTCAGCCCATTCCTCCAGCCTGTCCAGGTCCCTCTGGATGGTAGCACAACCCTCTGGTGTTATCAGCCGCTCCTTCCAGTATTGTGTCATCTCCAAAGTTGTTGAGGGTATGCTCATATACAGATACGTTATTTTTCTCTTCTAGTATAATTTCCACAAGAAATCCATGAGTGACCGGACACTAAGCATATTGTGACTAGTGGTTTCACTATAAACAGTGTTGTCTCACTCTTACTTTTTGCTCCCCCCATCTTTCCAATTTTTCTTATCATATTTGGCAAATTTCTGGAAGTGTCTATCTTTTAACAGCTTGTTTGCAATATACTCTCATGTAATGCATTGCTGGTCTATAACAGGACAACTTATCAATACAAATAACTTTTATATCAGGTAACTTGCTTGAGCTTGTCTTCAGCAAGACAAAAGAATGTGGTAGGTCCATGCCAAACTATATACTATCCTTTTGACCTCCTGGAAGACACATTAAACATGAATTACCAAGAAAAGAAAAAAAATAAATATAAAAGCATAAAATCTTGGTCTTGTGTTTTAGTAGAGTATAACTGCAAGGTGTCAGGAACCTAAGATGTGGAACAGTTGACATACCTTTTTCCTGAGAGCAGTAACAAAGAAAATCTGGGGGGAAAAAAAAAAAAAAAGAAATGTCTGAAAAATTGTCCATGATCTCTTAACTTCCTAAGTAGAATTAATACTTTTAGAAATTAAGACTGATGACAAATACTTTGTGATTTTAAAATGTAGTTTTTTTGAAAATTTCTTTTATCACTATTTTCATAGAAACTTAACAATACATAAAATGCTTATGTCCTTATAACTGATTTAAAATAATAACCTATTTTTCTTTGAGAGCATTAGTTTGCTTTTCTAAGAGCTATACAATATATTCATAACTAGTAAAATAATCATGACTGTGATAAGGGTACTTGGGGCAAGAAATGTCTTCATTTCTTCATTTAGATGAAGTAGTAAATGGTTATTTATAGACAAGTTTCTGGCAGCACATGTTTTTGGTATTCTAGTTAAAAGAAGCACTCTTGAACTGCTCAGTCAGGCATCACTTGAGCCTTATGTTTGATGAAAATGCAAGCTTCCTCCAGCCATTAAACTTCTGTAGCATTAAGTGCATAATTGATGCTGAAGTTCTACAAGCTAGGCTTATACTAAGTTGAGGCATTTTGATGAGAGTTACTGTGCTTGTAATACTTGTGCTGAAGTTATTTGAATGATTCTTGTGCAGAAAGTTCTTGGAAGAGCTTTTTAGAAATGTAGAGTATAACTTTCAAATGTGACAGTCACAATTATTATACCTCTTTTTAAACCTACAGGGGTAATACTGAAGAAGAACAGAACTGTGGAAATGGTACAATGACCACTGAGTGCATCAAGCTTAGGCCTACTAACTCCTGGTCACTTCGGCTAACAGGACAGAAAAAATGCAACAACCTTTCTCACTCACAATTAAATGCTCCAGGTGATGGAACACTATTGTGAAAAACAGCAAATATGAAAATCATTATTGAAAAGAACTCAGCAGAAGGTATGATTTTTCTCTGTATGTTCTCTTCTACAGCCAGTTTTGCTTTCCTGAACACAGTATGATATACTGTTAATATTGTTGCTAATTGCCAGTCTGAGCAGGAACTCTTGTTACAGAATGGGAGGAAAGAAAAAAAGAAAAGACAAAGTATGTTTTCTTTAAAAATCACGTCATCTGTTGCAGCACAGGATCTTATCTGAGTCCTTCAGTAGGCTAATAAAAGTGGTAGCATTTCTGGAAATGCTAGAATCCTTTTTATGTATACTTTTCCCTCTTTTTGCTCTTTTTCTTTTTGACCACTATCCTTTCCAATACACTTTCTGTTAGTGTTGACATTTCTCCTCTGCATGATTTCAGTTCCTGGTAGTTTGCTGTGTGATCTCATAGCTATAGCTGAATAAGCTTTAAAAACATTACCTTGCCTTTAACTTCTCATTATATCTTTCAAAAGTCCCATTAAGTTCTAATTTAGAAGACGAAAAACATATGGGGGAGGAGGAATAAGCAAAAGTCTGTATAAAAACACTGTTGGAAGTTCCAGAAGGCAGCTGAGCAAACTCCTAATCTGTACTGCTAGCATGTAGTGCACATTTTTGCAGAAAACATAAATAATGAGGTATTGTGCATAGGATTCTGTGAGTTGTAGAAAAGATGGTATTCTACCATGCATTGCAGGCTGTGGCATGCAAGGTCCTCCATGTCTGGGAGACTGGGCAAATATGCTCAGTGGCTCTGAATCTGCTGAGGACGAAGCAGTGTAACCTGCTAGAGACTGTCAGAATTCAGGCAGGCTGAATTAAAAACAACAATGTGTTGGAGAGTTATTTTTAACCTGCATAATTGCGTTGACTGAATTTGCCACATGGCCCCAACAAGTTTTACCTGTAGGAATAGGAGTCGGTGACCAAAGTGATGGGGTGACTTGGGAAGCAGGAGAGCTTCTTAAACTAGATTAATATGCTGTGAAACTTTACAGCCTCACTGCTTATAAAAGTAGTCCCTGTTCATCTGCTTAGACATACTGATGCCAGCAGTGGAAACGAGTGTTTCCAGGACTGGACCTTCAGTTGTGTATTTTTATGCCTTTTCTACTGTCAAGTGCTGCTATTCTTATAAACCCTCATCGGGAAAAGTCCTGCCAGTCAGTTGTAATATAACATTTCTGGTTTAACTTGACGCTTTTGATGCCAGGAAGATTAAGTATGAAATGTCCTGAGAATGAAGAGAGTTTTTCATGCTTCCCACCAATTTTTCCTTCTGAGACCATGGTGGGAGGCTACCTATTTTCATTCACATCTCTTGATCACAGAGGAAATCACCAATGGCAGAGATAGTTCACAGATTTTAGAACCATGAGTGACAAATCCATCTAAGACAAGATTTTATCATTTTTCATCTTATTCTTAATACTATTCTGTGCTTCAAAAGGCTTTGCCTTCCATCTTCACAGATTTTTAATGATGCACAAAACACACTTAAGCCTTAGTTGCAGATCTTGACAAAACAAGAACAATGTATCTCTGTTTTCAATGTATTTTAAAGTTATATAATGAAACAGTAGAGATGACAAAAGCATGAATCTTTGTTGTAAAGGATAAGACATGGAAATGGGAACTGGAGATGGAAATTGTTTCTGAGTGTGCCATGGATCTCCTGTGTAATCCTGGGCAAATCACCTAACTCTCTACAGAGATTTAAATTTACAGGTAAATAGTTTTCCAAATCTAGTAAATAATCCCTTTATGCCTCTGTTTGCCTTGTTGTGAAATGGAAATAATAGTAGTCCTTTTGCTCATCAGGTAGTTGGAATACTCTTGTGATAGGCTGTATGGAAGTGTCTGCATGCACTCCTTAAAATGAAGAGTACTCCTTTTGCAAATACAGAATTACAAAATCAGTGTCTCTATCCACCTTAAGTTTTATGCCAGCTCCTTTTCTTTTTTTTTTTTTTTTTTTTTTTTTTTTTTTTTTGCCTGCTTTCAGGGGCTCACTGCTGCAATGAATGTTGCTTTCTAGGGAATGCAGCTGTTCAGTCCTGGAATTAATATGTAAATGCTCTTCTCTTACTGAAGCAGGGGAGGAAGATGGAACATAGCTGTATTTTCTCTAATCATCATACTCCCTTTTTCATCTGGAACTACAACAAAGCTGACTGTCAACCACATGAATAATAGAATATTCATTTTTGCAGAAATAAACACATCCAGAAGCATACTTTTCTTGAAAGCTTTCACTGACCAACCCAAACAATATTTTAGTTCAATGAAAATATATACATTTAGAACTATTCACACACAAATCTCTTGTGCTTTTTCAGTAAAACAAATGGAACAAACTATGTATGTTGACAGAATGCTAACTTCAGCTGCACAAGTGTAGTATTGAACTGCAAATGTAACGACTACTGGATTTTGCAAAATGCAAATTCAAATTCATCTATCAGAACCATCCCTATTTTAAAAGTCTAGTTCTGCCCTCAGATTCACAAGTAGGGGTCTCCCAGAATCAGCTCAAGTCTGATTTGTGTGTGTGATTCTCCCCAGGACAAAGTGAGTAAAAATGCTACCCAATAGGAATAATGAAATTTTACAGTTTGCTCAGCACAAATGTAATTCAACAAACAAAGTGTGAGATGGTAGAAAATCAGACCTGCTGTCTTTACTTCATCCATAAATAGAAAACATTTTAGGACTCTAGATATCAAAGGTCATCAAATGAGCTATGCAGAGAGGATCAGTGATTCCCTATAGAGTTTTAGTAGAGCAGAGGAAATGGTACAAGTTGTTGTTTTGAAGATTGCTTTTGATATGGCATAATATGCACTTAGATTGAAAAAATATATATTCTGAAACTAGTGTGTGACAGGCCTTGTATGGCTTTTCAGTGATGCTTGGTTTAGTTTCTTCTCTTTTAGCCTAGCATATAAATCTTTACATTTCTTTGGACAGTTTGAGGCAATAGTAAAATAAAACTTGATCAAAGAACACAGGACAGGGTTAAAGCTAAAAGCAAGATCCTGAAGTTGAAAACAAGAACTTGAAGTCAATAAAGCAAGCTATTGGAAAACAATGTAAGGATTGAGGCTGGAATTGCAGGGTGGGCTGACCTAAGCCAACTTAATCGATAGCTTGGCTGCTGAGTTGGGAATAAACAGAACTATTTGTATGTGAAGAAGAGAAATGTGGCAGTGGAACTTTAAGATAGGTCTTAGCTATGTAACCTTTGCATTGAAACAGTATGTCAACAGGAGAAATCAGCCAGGTCCCAAATGTCTGAACGCATTAGTGAATGTGATCTATAAGGTGTATTTTGAACTTTTTGTAAAATTGAAGGACAAAAGTAGTCCTATAACAGTCAAAACACCCTTCAGTTGGAGGGATAAAAACACCCGATACTAGTCAGCATGCTATGTATGGCAAGTTATGAGATGTAACAGACAAATTTTATTAGACTTAAAATTCCTGTCCTTGATTACATCCTTTTAGAGGTCTTTACTAAAAACTTTAGATGTAGTGGTGACACATTAAGTGATTCCTTCTTTCTCCTTGTAGAAGCGTTGTATAAAGAAATGGGTGAATCACAACGAAGAAAGATGAAACAAAAAGTTTTGAAGATGCCTGAAAGGTAGCAGGAAAGTAAGATAAAATGCAAAAGAACTTCTTCAACAGCCTTCCCTGTATTGTCAAGATCTTAATATTCCCACTTCAATTTTTCCCCCTATTTTTAACAAAGTAAAGGAAGTTTTGATTCAGTTTTGTGATCTATAAGCCAGTCTTACAAGATGTGGCACTTGTGGCTTTTGCTGTCAGGTTTATGGTATATTTGGTTACCTTTAGGTTGTTGTTAAATATGTGCTGAGAAGTTAACCTACAGTTTGTTGGCAGATTAATTACATTCCTTTGTAAATCCATGGGATTCTGGCCTGTTTACACCCCCTGCAAAGTACTGTCTGCAGTTTGATACTGATCACTGGAACAGAATAAACACACAGTGGATGATACTGTTATCTCTCATAGAGCAGAGAGCTCTTAAAAAAAACCTAGCTGTTTAACTTGCGCGACTGGCTCAAAGTAGAATTTTCTTGACAAGCAGATCCAACCATGAGTATGAAATCTGTCCACACATTCAGTGGTTAGAGTTCTTTTTCTTTTTCTAGTCACTAAATCAAACCACTTTGCAAAACCTCAGTTATCTGCAAAACCTTTAGGCAGTCAAGATCTTTCTCCAAACAGTTCCCACCAGGTAGTCTCAGATGCAATCTCTAATTTGTCTTCTGAAATTATAAAACTGCTCCTTTTTAAATTGGATGGCTTTTATATATTTGATTCAGCTGGATGTCTCTAACTTACATGGAAATTGGTGACAGTGAGGGTGATGATAAGGCTTCACCAGTTAAATCTTTCATGATACAGGCATGCCATTTCTAATACTATTTAATGTTTTAGATGAAGGGCAGTGAAGTCCTTGGGAGAAATCTCTCTCAGGGCCTCATCACACTCCCCTGCCTGTTCCCAGTCAGCCAGTTCTCTGTGCACATAGCAGCAGTAGTCAGCACCCAAACTGCCTTCCCTCATATGTTAGCTCCCAGGGAGTTGGGGCCCCTGTGAATCCAAAACAAGTAATAGCAATCTCTAATTTTTGTGGGAAGGAAGGGGATGGGTGTGAAGTATTGGGGAAGAAGGAGGAGCACCAGCAGTCATGAGGAGAAGACTGTATACAGCCCTTTCCCCTCTTCTACCCTTGGTGGAGTGAAGATCTTGTGCATGCTGTGAAGGACAGGGCTGGGCTGGGCCGGATTGGTTTGGGTGATACCAAGGCAGACTAGTGTTGAGAATGCTGCGCTGCTGTCTAAATGTGTTGGCATTGCTGGGTACTGATATGTTTAGAAACACAGTGCTGCTGTGGGGTTTCTGGGTGCCTGTGTGTTTAATATTCTGTAAGCTTCTGCTTTTATGATGCTTTTATGAAGGTGTTTAGTCATCTTTTGAAGAAGGCAGCACTGAGATGAATTCTGCACTTAGCTTTGCCTAGCTTCTATTAACCTCAATGAAAATTACAACTTTGGACATGATGGTAAAATGAGCTTAGAATGTGGATTTTTTTTTCTATAGCATGATGAGCATGTTTCCTCTATACTTTCCTTGTTTCCCCTCTTTCCAATCCATTCCTTTTAAAATACGTTACTATTATACACGGAGTGCAAAACAGATGGTATTAGAATTGTAGTTGAACTTTGAAACTATACAATTTTCACTGGTATGATGTTTAACCAACATATCCTGTATTTAATTCATGGTTGAAATCTTTCAGAAGGCCAGAAACATTGGATATGGTGTGTTTGAGACAGATTGTCTTTCCTGGAGACAGGAATCATCTTCCATACTGGTTACTTCTACAGCTTCAAATCCTTCACATGTCAGTGATAGGTTGTTAGTACCCACTTGGAATATCTGGAACAGATGGTAGTAAATAAGTGCCAAATTAATTTTTCACCAAAACCTCATATTGAATTTAGAATCTTCAGCAATCTCAACAGGGAATGCAATTTGTCTTTGCTAAGTTCTGCTTGCTTAACAAGCTGTCAGCCCCTTTGTTTCCTGGGTTCACTCTGAATAAATAGCAGAGTATCAAAATACCATCAGATTCTCATCTGCACCACAGCTCTCTTACCTCTAGCTTTTTTGTTATCTTTGATGTGACCATAGAAATCCTGTATTTATTCACAAATGAGGAGGTTCAGACAAGCATCTGAACTTATGGATTCCTGAACCTATGAATAAATCTTCATCACTGAAAAGAACTGTCAGAATCCTCTCATCAGGCAGCTGTAGTTCCTGCCACTGTGTATTTATTTTTCCTTACATCTTTCATTGTAATACCTTGGTGCTTCATACATAGAGGTGAATTGGTCTTGTCAACATCTGTGTCATATGTTGAGGGTTTCTCATCTGTGTTTGATAGATATAGAACTGGAAGGACAATTTGT
This sequence comes from Strix uralensis, assembly GCF_047716275.1. NCBI lineage: Eukaryota > Metazoa > Chordata > Aves > Strigiformes > Strigidae > Strix > Strix uralensis. The sequence continues at coordinate 15,973,009 of NC_133978.1, read as the reverse complement.
CTTGATGTTTTGCAGTCCAAAGTTTTCAAGAGCAAAACTATGTACTTCTAACTCAAAGCCAGAGATTTGATTATTAGAAGTCTAGAAAGAATATTACTGTGGGCTCCAGAAGTGACAACCTAATATTGATGGACTTCTTCATATGAGCCAGACTTAGTGCTATTCTCTGGAGGAATCCAAGCTTGTCCTATCTACTGGGAAAGGGGGTAGCATTTTGTGTGTCCCTGATAGACACATGATACCATGATGGTTTTCAGCTGTACAAAGTGCTTCCTGGTGCATATTAACTTCCAGTACCAACCTTTCACTGCACTGAAAATCCTTTCCCAAATCCTGTTTGCAGATTCTGGATGTCTTTTGTTATTTGTCCTGCCTACTGCTTATAGTGGTTTGTACAGAGGAACATGTACATGCAGAAATGTTCTGGGACAGCTTTTTGTATACACGTATGCATATATATGTATGTGTGTACATAAATATCTGTAAATATACACATATATATGCTTGCATATGTTAATTAATGATGGCTGAATGATACATTGCTCAGGGTTTGTTCCTTTGCCTGTTTTATTCTTAGAGAAGTGGGATCCCTGTGAAAAGAGTTTGTCCTGAGAAACTTCTCTGTGAATGGAAGTCAAATACCTTCTCAGGATATACATTCAGAAATATAAAAAGCAGTGCTTAGTTACTGGAACGTTTATATATGCTGAACAGCAAAAAGAACCTTTCAGTTCTGGCAAAACTTGTATTTAAAAGGAAAATACTCAGCCCTGTTCTCTATACTACAAGGCCTATATATACAAAATAGTAATTAGTCTGTCGGGAAACTATTCTGGCTCAGTTACAGTTGTTACCAAAGTGTCTGACTGCACAGTGAGTCTGTGGAATGCAGCAGAAGCAATTAGACTGGAAACGGTGCTGTGCAGAAAGAAGTTAATGTTGATGTGAATGCTAAATTAGGTCCAAACAAAGAACGTTCAAACTTGTCTTCAAGAACCTCTTGAGCTCTGATCCTCTGGGAAATGAAATGATCTTTCACAGCAGAAACTCAGACATAGCAGCACTCAGAACGCCAGCGGAAAGTAGTGGAAATAGCACTGATGAGGTGCTGTCACTCCTCTGCATTAGACCCTCAGAGACTTTGTAAAGAGAACTAAGGATGGAGCTTCTTGGGCAGTCTTGCTGCAAGCTGAATCTGCTCTATCCTCCCCCCCTCTGGAGTTCCCATCCATAATAAAGTAGGTGGGATGGCTTTCAATTCTGTAAGCATAGCCAACCAAGTCAGCTTGTGGTTAAATTATTTATGCCAACAACTGAATGTGAGGTTACATGAGCAGTGTGTTCTCTTTAATAAAACCTGGATTTAGGGGTGGGAAAGAACCTTGACTAGTCAAATAGGATTTTTTTTGAGTGTGGTCTGTTATAAATTGAGTCTGAATGGGGGCAAAAGGGGAGGGGAAGTGAAAAATAAAGCAGGTTTAAAAGGGCATTGAAAAGCCTGTTTTACATGTTGTAAACAGGGCTTCTGGGAGGATGATGTGGCACTGGCTGGTATGATTACATTATCCCCATAGAAGGAATTTTAAGGAGTTCATAGAGATTTTGGAATTTATAGATGAAATGATGCATTATTATTTGTCAAGCTACTTTAAAAAAGGTATTGAAGGCTGTCTTAATTTTTTGCTGAGTGGTATGTGTATTTATTTACTGCGTCATCCCTTTCTTTAATGCAGTGTTATTTACATACAGAACTGTGCTTAAACAAAATGTAATAAAAATTTAATACAAGCCCCACATTAAAGATCCTGTTAATTGAGAGCTAAGATTGTTTAATGTGTTTCCTGTCAAAGTAGTCAATAATGAGTTAAAATTGACAGGCTAGTGGCTCCAGTTTGTTTTGCTTGAAGTATTTTGTTGCACGGGGTAAGGCCTGAATACTGCACCTGCACAAGAAGAAGATTCCCCTTTATCCTAGAGTACCCATGTGACATGGAAAAAGAGAGGAGGAGAGCAGTTATTATGGACCCTTCGGAAGACTTGTTCCTCTCCTGTCCTCAGTGTCTGTGGCTAATATAATTGAGTTACGTATTTTTTTAACAAGCTTATATTCATATTAATGTACATAAGATATCCCCTGTCCTGGTTTTGGCTGGGATAGAGTTAACTTTCTTCCTAGTAGTTGGTACAGTGCTGTATTTCGGATAACCAAAATTATAATTTAAATACCTCCATCTCAGTGACACTCCCATGCATAACTTTAAAAAAGACCTCAACCAGATAATGCTCTTTTATTGACTGGTTTGTTTTGTTTTGTTTTGTTTTCATTTCAAATGTCAATATAACACTTTGCCATTGCCTACAGAAATGTGAGTTCAGAGTTAAGGCTGTATGTTTGTGGGACATTTGGGTAGGAGGGGGTGCAACCTTCCTCTGTCTGGAAACAAAACCACTCTAATATTCCTTTTTAGGGCCCCAGTTGCTAGTTGCAGAAATCCCTCCAAGGGACATAGTAATGGCCCATGATTTTTTTGCAGCAGCTATTGCCAGCCACCTTGTAGAATCACTTCTTGGCGAAAGAAGGATTATCTCATTTTAGTTTAAATCAGCAGTTTTAGAAATCATATAGAAACTGGTCTTCAACTCAAGTAGTTTGGCTCAAGCATGTTAAACACTTTCAGTGGAAACCTAGAAAACACAATTTTTCAGACAGTTTTTTCCTGTCCCTGTCAGAGATATGACTCAATTAAAGATGGTTCTTGAGAGCACACTGTATAGCTGTGGACAAATGGAATTAGAGCTTTTGAGCAGTCTGAAATAAGTTGTCTTACTACATATTCGGGGTGGACAGCATGCCTGCCTTTTGCTTCTCTCGCCATGCAAATCACAGCATGAGAAATGGCTTCCATGCTTCTTTTATAATGTGACTTTGTTGCACCTGAAATTACATTGCAGAAATACTATTCTGAACTCTGGTTTCCCAGTGGAAAGTTTAGGTCAGGCTAAGTAGCCTGGAGGGATACATTTGCCTGGTTAAATTTGATGTATTCTATGTATCTTTCCTTGCTTCTAGCCTTCTAGTACATTTATTCTACAAGCTTTAAGTTAGTAATCAACTTCAGCACCCACCTATTAGAGTGATTATTATTTTACAATATATAATGTTTTACATTTGGACCTCACTGTTCTCTTTATGTAAACATAAGATGGGAAATGATTAAATTTGTATCTCAAGATAAACTGCACCATGCATACGTAGAAAGACAGATTTAGACTTGTGTTGCTTTGTTAAATTAATACCTGTTACAAAATAAAAAAATCCTGTCATTGAAGCCACAAAATGTACAATTATGAATCCTCAGAGGCAGCCAATTCTTTCATTTCATTCTCTAATGAAAAGAACTGCATACTGGAAAAAATCCTTTGGGAAAAAAGGCAAAACAACAGTTTGGAAAAAAATCCCAGATGGTCTCTTAGGTATTTTAAAAATGTTTGAAGGTATTTTTGATTGAAAATGAAATTAAAAAATCAGAATTGTCAGAGACTAAAAATACATCTGTGAGCCAAAAAGAGTCTCTCAAGAAAATCTTAAGTCATTTGATGAAAACTATGTTTTGGTAATGTTTGATCACACTGTTGAAGCCTGGTTTCTAATGTATTTACTTTTTTACCTTTCTCCCACCTTGGCTGCCTCACAGTATCTCCATCCCCCATACTGTTTCCAGAGAGCCACCTTCATCAATGCTCTCAAGCCCTTCCATCCTCAGCTGGCTCGGCATCAGCCACTAATGTCTGCAGATCAAAGAGAATGCAGATAATTGAAGATCTCACCTGTAGTCTTTCTGTTAGTGGCAAGAATTATTAGGCTGTCTCTCCTGTGTCTCAGCTGTCAATTTTCATGGCACTTAGAGGAATGTCTGTTTGAAATCTCACCTGTTTTAAATCAGATATAGTGGAAATTTCATGTTGTGACCTATCTTTTCCATAGAACATCATCTTAAAACTAAGCAAGCCAAAACATTTTATTATGTTCTAGTTTAGAAAAATATGACTATGAATACATTTCACAGTTAAAACAGATACATTTCAATCTTGTAAAATTTTAGTTGAAATTTTTCATAACCCGAAGTTCATCATTCAATGAAAGATTATAAACCAAAGATCTTGAGGGACAAACATTTTGTGGTAAAATGAGGTATTTGTCATGTGCTTCTCAAATATTTCTCTATTTAATTATGGAGAAATTGATTTTCTTTTGTGTAAGATGAGCAAAATAATCTGATTGAGTTACACATAGAATGTTTTCTATTTTGCCAACTCAAAAATTCACTTTTTTTTGTGTGTGTTAAACCAAATTGAACATTATTTAAAAGCTTATTGAGTCAATGAGCAAATTTTAGCATAAACCAGTCCTTTTGTATTATTCACTGGCCCACACTGTCTCTTTACCTACTTAAAGGGGAAAAAAAAATCAAATTACAGAAGAAAAATTTGTCATCTGTTTCATTCCTAAGTCCTCTATACATGGTCTGCAAGAAAAATCTGCAACTTGCTTAATGAGGTATGCTCTTTAAGTGAGGTTATAGAAAGTAATGCACTGGGAACCAGCCTAAATAAATCAAAACTTATCACACAGATGTTCAAAGATGATTAGAAGCCTGAAAATGCAAATAAGCATTGGCTAAATTTTTTTAAGTGTCTAAGTCAGATGCCTAACTCTCACTAATTTCAGTAGGATTTAGTTGTCTAACCTGCCTAAGTGATTTTGAAAAATAACACAAGCTGCCTGTCTGCATCACTAGGTGCCTAAACAATTTTGGAAAATTTGTCCCTGAATGTTCTTAATAAAGAAAAATGACACATCAAAATGTGAGAGTGTTGTCTCAAAGTAGGATCAGAACAATGTTTCAGAGAAATCTAACCTGGTCTTACAAGAGCTCGTGACAGATGACTGTTGATTCCTAAGTTTGTTGTAAGCCACAGTACATGAAATAATTTTCTGCAAATTTCATTCAAATGCCCAAAATGAATTTTATATCTGTCCTATTATGCTTAACATGCAGGTCAAGGCAAAGATAGAAGTCAACCAAATACAACCTGAGTGCAACCCCAGGTATTCACACCACTAACACACAAAATTCCTTTTGCTGTAAGTTGCATCCAGTACTGAAGATGAAACACTTCAACAATCTTAGCAATATTCTTTAATGAAGTGCCTTATTTAAGAAAATGTGTTGCATGTTAACTATCCATGTATTGCAAAATAGTGCCTATTGAAGTTTAATTAGTGTAAGTAGCATATCCAGTGGTTCATGTAATTAATTGCAGATTACATATTAAATAATCAGTGTTTTTGTTAGTGGTATGTGCAAACCTACAATGAATATTTAAGCATCCAGTTATCAGCTGGCTAGATACAGGAGCACTAGCAAAGTTGACAGTTAATATGTCAAACATCCATTCCTTTTCTAAGTTCTAGACAGGGAGTGATATATAAACATATACAAGTCAAGTGGGAGTATGAGTGAAATAAAATCCAGTTGTGGAAGGAGGCAAGTTTTGGGGAAAAATCATATCTATGCCATTTTCTTGCCATACTCTTTTCCCAAAAATCATGTCCAGCACAAAGGAAAGCATAAGGATTTGTAAAGATTATTTCTTTGGAAATTTTTCTTCATGGTAGCTATCAGATTATTTATTTTTTGTTGGCATACTTTTGATTTACCATTTTAAATAATTCAGTCACTCATGTTTTCTTGCTTGTTTATCATAGAATATTTGAGAAAATGATATTTAATGTTGTCTAGTAGGAGCTTAGCTCAGAAACACCAAAGAAAGGCTAGTCTAGGATTTGGTTAGTTCAAATTTCTGCTTTGTCTCAGAACTGCTATTGTGCAAGTTTGGGCAAGTTATTCTGCCTTGTACTTCAATTTCCATCTGTAAAGTGGGGATAACGCTGCTTTGTCTCACAGGAATGTGGTTGTGAATAAACACATTACAGTTTATATTGCGGTCAAAATCTTTACTTTGGCGATACTGTTAAGTATCTTACGTGGATTTGAGTGTAAAACACACTTCACTCATAACTGAATGTCATTTTTTTATATATCCATATGTACAGCAAGATAGTTTTGGTACAGCAGAAAATAGGATAAGCTAAAAATGAACATGCACTTGGGTGTACAGCAGAGTTTCTGACAATTTCCTGCTATTGATTTGGTATAATGCAATAATGTACTTCACTGAGACCTTTATAATGCAGATGGTGCTGCTGTGTTCTATGCAGATGGCACCGATTTCCTGCCATGTTCTACAAAGTATGGGAAGCCTTTCATTGTTAGTGTGGATTGACAGCTCTGAGCAGGAATAACAAGACTCTAGACTGTCCATCCTTCTAGCTCACTGAGTATCTTCAAAGCTGGAAACCGGGGAGAGCCTGAGGTGAATAGTCCAAGCCCATGTTTCCATTGCATGATTGTAATCCTACTACCAACTCATCATTTTTTTTCTCCTGACAGGTGGCATTTCTTTGTCAGATAGTTCTGAATGCCAAGGGGTTCAGTGCACAGGTCTGAAAAAAAGATGGTTCTTAAATAATGATCCCAAGAATATTTAAAGTATGATATTGCCCATTCTCTTTGTTCTGTGAGTAGCCAGTTACAAGCTGCAGATTTTATATATGGTCTGTAGGTAACCAAGGCACATAAGAAGGGCCTTCATTGTTAAATGTCAGAAATGCACTTAACCTCAACATGCTTGTTGGCCCTTTTCAAAAAAGGGTTGGGGTAATAGAAAGAATCTTTCTTTTAATATTGCCGGAAACCAATGAGAACTTTGAGTTCTTCCCTATTTTTTTTATTCGTCCCTTTCACATTCCCTTTTTTCCTCCATATTCATGTCAACACCTGACTACCGACTGATGGTATCCTCTTTCTTTGTAGCCCTTGGCAGCCTCTCTTTGAGCTGGGACTGTTAGTTACATCAGACAGTGCCTGAATGAGTAGCAGTTGTGTGAGGTGCACAAATGTGAGGAAGGACAAGTGCACCAAACTAATTTTAACTTGTGACCTAATCAAGGGTTTGAACCCAAGTCTCCTGAGATAAAAGGCTATTGCCCTTATTTTTAATCTGAAAAGCCATTTGGACTGCATATAGACCATTTCCCTTGAGAGACAGTGTCAGATTGATGTACTGCAGCATGAAATGGGAGTGTAAATGTATGTGATGTTCATGGACTAGTGAATAGAGCTAGTTTACTATGGAATGAATTACTAGCAAAATAAATGAGCTACCTCTAACCCCATCTACTGCTTTCTTACTTGAAGATGATGTTAGCTCAGCTCCAAATGGGTGTTGATTCTGACACTTTCTTAGTGACACTGACGTATCAGGGAAAGTTAAATGCTGAAAACTCATTCTCATTTTTATTATAAATATATTACAAGAGAGAAGTAGCTTAGAGGAATTAAAAGAATGGAAACCATTTATTGCTTCATTGTCACAGTGCTAAGGATTCAATTATTCAGGGACTCCTTGTCTAACATGGATATGCTTGAAATTATCCAGCCTTCATATTTAATAGCCAGGGAGACTTAGTGAGTCTGTTCCAGCCTTCAGTGAGAGTGCAGACAAACAGCCTGTTATATTGCACTAAATATTTGTAAGGCAAAGCAGACTTTGAGACATTTTTTGCTTCATGTTACTTGACAAATGTAAGTAGAGACTTTCAAAGGAACCTGAAATGTTGGGTACCTACCACTTTCAAATATCTAGGCCACTCAGGAGTGATTATCAGCAGATGAATTGCACTTGTTTGCTGTACCAAGACTGTATTTGATGCTTTGTGGTGAAAGACTTGGCAATGAAGTTGAAAGCAATATTGTTGTTCACCTGGCATATGATCTGAAACAAGCGTACTATAGGCAGTTCGGAGGTCACTGGGGCACTAAAATATTTAATAATTCTTAGAACCTCCCTAAATTTAGGGAGTGATAAGAAATAAGATGATCCTGAAGATGCTTTTAAATTCTTCACATTATCTAAAAGCTAATAGTCAGCTTGGGAGGCAGGGGGGGAGCAGGGAAAGCCTTGTAAATTCATAGTGTTTTAAGACCTCTTACTGTTTTGGAGTTATGGTAGCTCTTACTGTACTCAATATATAATGACAGTGCCCAAGAATGAAGACAGTTAAGCATGATAAACTTACAAGCAATGGCTTTAAAATTAAATTGCTGAGGTCAAGTCAGTAGTATGTCTACAACTACAGCATTTTCAATACTTCATACATTCTTCAGTTACAAGATAGAAGGGGAAATGTAAAAAATACATGTTTCCCTTCCTGTATTGAAATGTAAGTGGTTTTGCCTACTATGAATCTCAGATGAGCAGATTTTTCTGGTAGCGGGAACAGAAAGAAAAGAATATGTTAAGTAGTCCAAACACAATATTATGCCATTAAAGACTAGCAGCTTTTTTTTTTTTTTTTTTTTTTAATGTTATGGGTGAATATTTTGTTCACCACTGGGGATCTGAAGTGTTCTACTCTGTAACACTGGAACTTCAGGTTCTGAGATTTAAAAATCACACAGAAAACAAGACTAAATAATGTCCATTGCCTGAGGCAGTGAAAAAAGTCCAGAGAGGATGAGGAACTGGTTGCTTGGCAGTTTGAGTTTTTAAAATAATAATGGAAAGGTATGACCTTATCAAAGTGGGTTATAATAATTTTTCTGTTCTATGTAAAAGTAGATTGAGATACAGAAAGGTGACATTCCTTGCCCATAAGTTCCTAACAAAGCTGTATCAGGGTCAGAAATGGAAACTGAGTCTCATGAAGGTGTCTTGCCTACGGTGTTAAAATGTGATTACATTTTCAGGAGGAAAAGGTTTTTAGAGATTTCAAAAGATCTTTGATATAAAATCTTGGCTCTCAAATGTTCAAGTTTTTATTGATTTCTTAATAGTAAATCTTCACACTATATATATTTTTTTTTTCCTTCTTTCAAAGAGTTTACATATTTCATAGAAGACAAAGTGAGCCAGTAAAGTTTGGTGTTGAACAGTACCCTATCAACAGTGACTGGTGGGATTAGGAAGTGGAAATATCCTGCATTTTCCCATTCTGGCTTTTTAATCAGAAGCTATACTACAGCAAGGTAGTTGACAGAGATGGCAAAAGGTGAAAATGACAGTGTTCTGGAAGGCTTATAAATGCTAGACTCATCCCAGATGCTTTGCTTTTCATTCTTGCTTCACGTATTTTGCTTATACTTAAAAACACTCTCCTTAAAATTACCTTGCTTCTGTTCCTTCATTCAGAACTCTGAATCATAACCAATAGATACTGAATAACAGTTATTATTTTCCATTATTTTTATGCCTTTGGATTCTTACAACACCATTGCTCAAGTACATGTAGAAGAAAACAGTTTGTGTTTCAAGTTGTTATGTGTTCTGTAGAACAGTTTGTACTGCTGTTCTTCTTTAGCAGAACTCTTCTGGAAAGGTGGTGATGCTGTCATATGCTCCTTTATCTTTTTTTAGCCTGATTGCAGTGAATGTAGCCATCAATGCAACCAAAATCCATCTGTCTTGGAGTGAATTTTTAATTCTGATAAATTGAGGTGGGTTCTCTTCCAGTTTTGTTTTCTTATTTAATGCACGAGGAGGAAAGGCATATATTATGTCAGGAGACATGAGATTGTAATTTTGGAGGGCTGGGGAGTGTTTGGGCCAATACTTTGTGATGTGACTATGATCAAAATGGTTGATGATAAATTTGATTTCTTGAGGTGAATGCAGCACATTCTCTTGGCATGTATTCATTGTTGACCCAATTCAGAAGGTGGGGGGAGGGAGGGGAGCTGAAAATGCTGCTCTGTTCAATTATTTTTAACCCTACCTATTGATGTAGTTTCTTATTTTGTTGTTTGTTTTGATAATTTGGCAATCGTTGCCTTTACAGGTTAAATTCAAGTGTGTTTGCAGTGACTGAGTGAAATGCTTAGAGCAGAATGTGAGATTAGTGCTTTTTAGAGAGAGAGGTTTCAGGAGACACTACATAGGTGTCTTCTAACTCCTATGTTCATTAAGAACACTTTCAAAAATTAAAACTGAACCATAATATATGTGTTTAATCTTTGTCTTGTCTATTTTTTTCACACCTTTTTTGTTTGTTCAAGGTTTAATTTTGAGAGATTTGACCTTTCAATGTTCATGCAAGAAATGTGGTAGAAAATTCCATGTTTGGTAGCTGCTTCTTCAAGTCAGAATATGTTATGCCAGTCTAAATTGAGACAAGCAGCCAACCAGAAAACTCAGTGAAAACATAAGCAGTTTCTCTTCTACTGCCAGCTACAGCAGTCAGATCAACTTGGCAAAAAAGTGAGCTGGGCCAGGTGCAAACCTACTGAAGTAATAGATGAGATGAAACCTTTTTCTCATGTGGTGATACACACATTCCTGTTTGGCATGATCTGACTCTCTGATAGAAAGCTGCCTGTGGCTCTGAAAAGTACCACTTCAAGCAACAAGCAAAGTTTTGTACCTATTCTAGTTCATCTGTCCATCAGCAGAGTTTGGTAGCAGCACTATTCTGTGCCAGACCAAGTGTTGCCTGGGTTCTGCAGTGACTCCCAGAGAGGACTAATATGTGACCACCAACATCCTTTCAGTTAATAAATTAAAATCAAACTGACTTCTTATTGTTTTAGTGGTCAAAAGAATAAGTGGTTAACACTGTAACTAACTCAGCTCTGCAATTTTATGAGGTGTGTGAACAAATGTGAGTTACAGCCATGGCCTTTCAAAGAACAAGCCCCAGAGCAATCTTGACCAGTGTGGTGCAGACATATTGCACGTGACCAGAGTACTGCTGGGGATTTCTTCTTGCTCTGCTTTCAGTTATTTTCCACAGTGTAACATCTGCAAGAAACGTCATCTTAACCTTGAGCTGATTCTCTTTCTGAGTGTTCAGGGATCTAGGAAAGTTGTGGGTAGCATTTTTCTTCTAATATACTTTATTTGTTATTCGATGCTGATGCCACAGAACTGAAATTTTCTATCAGAGTGTGTTGATTCATCAGGGTTACTGACAAAGCCACGTTAGGAGATACATGGACTAACCTCTTCTGGTTTCTTGGTTTTCAGCCAGCCACCTTGCCAGCTAACTGCCTACTAGTTGATGTGCAACCTGACAGGCTTTCTACCTTTCCAGAGGCCTGTCCTGTAGCTTGCTGGGCAGCTAGGCTCCCCAGCTGCCCACTTGATTGCTTGCCAGGCTTCCCAAGCTGACTCTCTGCAGGTGCAAATCCTGCTATTCCATCAAGAAAATAATTTGTTTCTGTAAGCAAGGCACTGTACCCCCAGGCAATTAGTAAGGCACTGAGTTTGGCAACAGGGAGTGGAAATCTGACAATATGGGGAGATTCCCTGGGATCTGTGGTCTAAGTAATTCCTAATAGAAAACCACTTTGGATGACTTAAAACTTGCATTCTGAGGATAAAAGGAAAAGTCTTAGAATATAGAAAAGGCTTCCCATTTGGTGAAATGGTTATATGGAAAAAATCCACTTCAGCTTTGTCTTTAGGTAGAAAAGTTCACTTTGCAACTTTGCTTCAATGATTTTTAAAGATATTTTAAGGAGTTTCTGACATCTTTATGTTCGTATTTTAGAGAGTTCTCAGCTGTGCAGATCTAAGGTTACATCAGAGGTCAGTTCCAAGCCCAGTCATATTTCATGTGGTTTGCAGGCATTTCTGTATTGGAAAGTCAAAACTACATGGTGCATAGGAACCATTAGAAACAAATGTTATATGTTTTCATTCTTTCCCACCTGCCAAGATGTTTCCTTGATGGCTGCAGCCAAGAAAACCTTGCAGATGAAGATTAGATTAAAACAAATTGATTTAGAGTCTACAGGATGCCGCCTTTGGGGAGATTTCTCTCTATAAAAAAGATTTATGTATATTTTTATGTATGTGTGTGTTTTATACATACACATGACATACAGTGCAATGGGATGCAGAAAGAGATAAATCAAATAGGTCTGGAACTATGTAGGGAGGTCTGGATTTAGAAGAGGGGCTCTAAGAAGGCCTGCATACCTGAGGTTTATGTAGCTATTTTATTGATGGGCTTGGTTTTTCTTTTTAATGTGCTTCAGTCTAGTCTTCTTCAGTGTATTACTAATTTAGAAAATGCAGGGAAATTAGCTTGTGCGTTATGGAGGTTAGTATCTGAACACACATATGCCAGATTCAAGCACATTATGTACATCTACAGCTGCAAGACTAGCTTAAGGGATACTATTTCTGTGCTGTTAGAGCAGAATCGTGGATGTACACATGAAAGGCAATTCTGGCAAGTTCTTCTTTGCATAATTATTATTCTTGATGGATACTGTAAATTGTTGTGAAAGAGATTTCAGTCTCTTTACCTCATAGAAGATCCTGTATCAAAGTGAAACACATTTCAGTCAGTGAGCTCCCTTGAAACTCATGGGTTTCCTTCATGGATCTTACCGTGTACTTTGAAACCTCCTTAGAAATGTCTCTAATCCAGAGGGCCAGCCCAGGATTTTATGAATGTCTCCAGTCTCTTGACTTTTCATGTTGGAGCTTGAGACTCTAGTTCCATGTTCTCTGATACTAGAACTACGCACTGCTGAATTTGTCACAGGTACAAATCTGAGTTCAACCTGGCAAGTCAGAAGGATTGCATTTCTTTCAGATTAACCAAAATGCTGGCTAGATGTTGTATCTCGGTTGAGGGATGAGCTGACAATACAAAGATTCAAAACCTTGAAAATACGTTAGAACCAGCAGAGCAGGTTTATACAAGATCAGTGATTAATTCAATTGTTGGATCAACACTTAAGCTCCATTTACCACCTTAAAGAATTGGCTTCAGTTAGTAATCCTTTACAGAGGTTTTTAGTGAAGATAAAATGTAGAACTGGTCATACTGATGGATTGCTAAAGCAAGACCATTCAATGCAGAAGGGTTATGTATTACAGATAATAGTTAATTAACTCTACTTATTTTGTACCATAAGCCTCTCTGAATTTTGCCAGACCATTCAAACAAATAAAACCACATCCACTGCAATAAAAATATCATCTGCAAACACTTATCAGCAAACAGAGTCTGAAACATAGAATAGGAAAGAAAGGTGAGAAATACAGAGGCAATATGAATACAAGGCAAATCTCTTGATACCGATAAAAGGCAAAAATAGGTACGAAGCTATGAACTGTTGTTAAAAATCTTTAACTAGCTCCTACCTCTGTTGCCATTTCTGGAATCACAGCTTCTGCCACTAACTTCTTTGTTGTCTATCTTTTAAAACTGTAAAGACACTCCGTGGTAACAGAGGAGGGGCAAAGAGCAGTTATTAATTTTCTCTGCCTCTGACTTTTTTAAAGACTTTTTGCCATGTATTATATCCAGCTCACACCTACCTTGTCTGATAACATCTGTGAAGAAAAAGAACATGGAACAGTGATCTCATTTTTTTTCCTTCCATTTTCTAAACCATTATGGGAGACAGTAATATGGAAACAGAACCCATGGCATTTTTATAAATACTTCTGTAATTGCAGGCACCTGCTTGCTCTCTGTGTACTAGTTTATGCATTATCAAATGGACACAGTGCACAAAAAAGCCTCTTTTTGGACATGGCATTAGCCTTGGTTTCTCTCTATATAAGTTGATCTGCTAATACTTCTTGTAAACTGATTTGTAAGTGGTAGTTGAAGTTTATTATTAGTATATTTTTTTATCGAAAATATGTTTGTGATATTGGTAAAAGGTGACAGAGTGATAATTCCAGAGAATTACATTATTTTAATAATCTACAGATGAAAATACACAGAAGCACAGATTTTGTTTTAATTCCTCTGTCAATATATAGCCATCCTGTTGAACTGATCTTCTCAGTTCAGTCTGTGTTTTCATCTAGTACTTGGATCTCTGCTGACATTATCTACTGACATGGGCAACATTCTCCTGGCTGAGACTGTGAACTTGCTTCATGTGGGCCACCAAAAAGAAACTGGGTAGCACTAGCTATCATTTTTATAGATTAAAGGGTTTATGACTTCATATCCATGTCTGGATCATGCATCTCCTTCCTAATGCAACTTTTGGTTTACTTATTCAAGTTGAGAAAACACCTAACAGTGGCCTCCTGCTTGGCTTCACAAGTTTTTTTCTAAATGAAATAGTAGTACATCAGCACTCACTTTGCATACTTGGATAGGGCTAGGTCAAATATTCAAATTGTGTGCATCTTTGTGCAGTTTAGAGCATTGCTGATCTTAGATCTCTTCCTGCTTAAAAGCGGGTCTAGATACCTGTAACTGACTGACCTCTAATTATCCTGTACATAAAGAACACTTAGAAGCTAGGTGAGCTGCATCTAATAGAAATTGTTTTCGACCTTTAACTGCCCGGCTAGTACAGGAAAACCATTTCCTGAATTACAGTGCCTAAAAGCAGCTTGTACCAGACAGCCAGATTTCATTCATATTCTATGGACCTTTAAATGCTATCATTTGGAAAAAATGAGAGGCTTTTTTTCCTTCTTAGACAAAGCTTTGAGCTTTCCTGCTTAAATCTTTCCTTTTTTCTATTCAGTTACAAAATCAGAATTGCTGAAATGAAGCACGCTTTGCCCTGTCCTAAATAACCAGATGACTATTATCTATTGACTTTTCTCATGTAAAATCAGTCAGGTTTAGCCTAAAAAAAAAACAAAACAAAAGGATTTTCTTTTGTCTGTTTTTAAACTACATGTTGAAGCTTCTTTTCTCTATGTATTTTCTATTCATGTGAAAATATTATTTACTTTGCATTAGTCATATCATAAATATAAGGATGCTATTCTGACTATGGAGTTTCTAGAAGTTTTTCTTCTCAAAATTCTGTCCCCATAAACCAGAAATTAACCTTTTGGAAGTTTTCTGGGGCAGTTTGAATAAGCATACTCACTCTGGGGTTTAAGACTGTCAATGTCCACAGCTGAGCAGAGATAAACTCAACCTCTATAATGAATTATACTCAGACCAGTATCATTTAGTCCAAACCCCATAAAGTGTCCACAAGTAAGTTTGTCCCCCTGTATTAAAGGTTTGCTTTTGTTTGTGTTTCTGCTGCCATTTCTTTTTTTTTCTTGGTTATTTTTTTAACTACCTCTTTAAGGAGCTATAATGTATGTGACAATCTGTAAATGTGGAGGATTTTGTGACTCTGTATTATATTCTAATGTCACCTTTTTTTTTTTTTTCTGAGAAAATATGTCCCATGAATGATTTTCACAAAATAACAATAAAGATACACTATATGTATCTGGAACATTTCTAAAATTTGCCTTTGGGGAGATTAATTTATACTGTGAGCTGTAATGATTGGTGACTTTTCTGCAGTCTCTTGCCTGAATTAAGTTTCAAAATACACTGTTTTTTTCTTTACTAACAGTTTTTTTTAAAAGATAGCATCTTCCTGTACAATTATGCTGTTCCACATAGTTAATCTCTTCAGTTCTGCTGTGTTAAGTGCAAAAGTGTGGTTTTAATGCTTTTTGCTTCGCTACTATGCTATGGGAGTCTATGTACTCCTGTTGTGTACCAAGAATATGATATTTAACTAAAGATCCCTCTGTCAAAATGGGGGGCGTTATGCATATGATAGCCATATTTAAAGATGTTGCACAGAATTACTTTACCCTGTCTACAGTAAGACATAAATTTCCTGACGTTCTCGGCAGCCAGCAACAACATGAGCTGTAATAATGAACAGCTGCTGAAATAGCTATGTTTTGAGGCCCTAATTTGATATTGCAGGACCTTTTATTACCAGCAATGATGTGAGAGCAGGACATCTATGAAACAAAGTACCTGCTTAACTTGCAGACCTCTGGTTGTGTTGGTGGCATAGTTACTGGGTCACTGGAAGAATCTTCGATTATATACTGGGCATATTGATCTAGAATAGACCAGGTAAGGTTTACACAGTCAGTTTCAAAGACGCAGAGCTGTCTTTGACTCTTACAAGTTAGGTATCATAGAGCAAAACTTATCCTTTATAGAGCTGTCATCATTTTACTATGAGAGCCCAAAACTGATGTCAATTATTGCTGGACATCCTGTAGGTTTGGACTGGTGTAACTCAGGGTGGCTCTTGGCCTGCAGCGGGGGCAATCGCTATGTCCATGCTTAACATGAAAATTAAAATTGCTTTGATAGCATACTTTACAAATGTACACAAGAGTCAGATATGTCCATTACCAAACAGATTCTCCTGTAGAATTTTTGTAGCGTTGTGTGTTCCTGTGTTCACTTATCCATTTCAGAATTATTTTCACTATAGTGGTATCTTTCCCGAGTTGCTAGCTCTGACTGTAAGAGCTTACTTCAATTTTGGCTGAAGTATGTTAACATCTGTTCCTTTTATTTGGCCGTATTAAAGAAAGACAAAAAGGAGAAGAATTAAAAAAAAACAAAAACAAAACAAGACCACTGTGGAGAACAATTTTGCTTTTTGAGGAAGCTATATTTATGAGTTTTGAATACTTTCCTGGTTGTATAACATTTTTGTATGTGTTTCTGTACAAAATAACAAACTCAAGGAGCTTATTCTGGAGGAGTACACAGGGAGAGATCAAATAAATTCCTTGTGATGTCTACTGTGATTCAGTCAAAAAGATTAACTTTTACTTGCATAGTTTTAGTGAGAGTATAGGTCTCGCAGAATTAATATTTCTCCTTTGCTTGTTCTCTAATACCAATTATGAGTAAATCCCATGTGAAAATACAATGAAGTGTATGGGATTTTTTTTTTTTCGCTATAAAGCATTTTTTAAATAGTGAGAAAATGCTGTCGTGTAGTAAAATTTTGAGAGCTTGTGCTCAAACACCTGTCAAGCTAATTTTTTTTTTTTTCTTTTGGGCTCTTGAGTTTAAAGAGTTCACTTTAAAAGTTTGCTAATGTTACTTTAGAACATATTTGATCCAGCTTCACTGGGCTGCAGGCTGCCTCCAGGATCTCAGAAGTTTTAGAGTCAGAAATACTGCTGTGCAGTTCTAAAGTCCTCAGGATAAGGGGTATGGTCTCTAGGGAGGAAACAGAAAGTGCAGTGCTTTTCACATATCAGATGCCATATGCAATTTTAATCCTTTTTTTTTTTTTTTTTTTTTTTTGGTAACATTAGCAGCAGAAAAGTGAATACTTTTTAGAAAAGCATGTTGGTCCGTAGTTCCAGGGCTTTCTGTCAACTGATGTCGTTTAACCCATCCTTCTGTGCAGATAGTCATGAATGGTTACTTTTGCTGAAAGTGAGATAGGCAGTACCACACAGGGAAAGAGAATGCTGTAAGAGTCAACAGAGAAATGCTAGCCTGCCCATTTCACTTTCTCCTGAAGAGCTTGGGGCAATAGGTCTGCAATCCAGTCACTGTAACTGGTATTAAGCTTGCAGTTGCATGTTGTTTTCATTGACTGAAAGAGACCACCACTAAAGGTCATGATCTCAGTTCTAAAGGATTGTTTTGCTTTGGAGGCTAGGTAGACCTCCAGAAACTGCAGATTAGTTCAACAGGTGACGTGAGTCTTGACCAGAGAATTTTACTGAACTAGTTGTTTTGAGCAAAGCCTATCTAGTACAGTTTGTATGTGCACAAACCTGTGAAGGTCTGGAGGCTTTACAGAGCTCTAGTACTCCCAGGATACAATTAGGATGTCAGGAATACTGTTTTGCTATAAAGTTTAGTAGATTTGTACTTATCTCTTTTTATGGCTACCTCCCACATTCTTTGGTCTGGAAAAGTCTGTTGACTCAGAAAAAACAGAGAGTATCAAAGTAATACATTGACCCATTTACAAGGAGTAAATGAATGGGGAAGATCACCAAACTCAAACATCAGGACCTGAAAAGTTGATCTATCTGTAAGTCTACACACTTGGAAGACCTTGTCTTAGCTGCACCAGTTGCAGATGTCCTCTTGCACAATGTGGGACAGTGTATGTCCAGCTGACAAAGCATGTCTACTTATGTCGAATCACAAGTGTCCTTTGACATGTTATGAGCTCGGATCACAAGCACAGTACTCCAGTTAGAGTCCTAAAATTGAACATTAGTTGCATCTTCCATATATAATTTTATTCAGTAAGAGGTAAAGAATAAGATAGGAGTAAGAAGATATGTTATTGTGGGACCATTTTAAGGAAGTCTCACAAGCCTTTTTCAGAAAAAAAAAGCAAATATTCCCTCTCTTAATGTGCTATTTATCCCCCAAATCTGTTGAATTTGGTGCAAAAGCTAGAACGTGCCACCTGGGAAATTTTCCAGTTTCATCTTCAAAATAAAGGCTTTTACCATTAGCTACTCAGAAATCAGTAGCTTATGCTGTTTACAGTATTGTCAAAAGCATTTCAAATAATGTCAGAAGGACACGTGGCACTCGCAGAAGTTGCTCTCAGTCTCAAAGGTCAGAGAAGCTGGAACTCCATGAATTTCATTGTACTATTCTTTAGCTATGTTTTTTCACCTTTACATGAATTGGTCAAGTGAAATATGGCATGAGCAAAAGAATTATGTGAATTTTAGATGATGCTCATACAGTTGGAACATCAAATTACTTGCATTCCACCCACATTTCTCTATCTATAATCTCTTTAAAGGACACCACAATCAGAATATTCCCACACATTAGTTAGGAATCGAGGTCAGAGAACTTTCAATTTATGGACATAGCTTATTAGTTCCCAAATTTATTTTCAGTGCTACAGTTATGCACCCTGGGAACTGAAGCAATACCATGTTATCTGCAAAACAAATTAAAACTGACCAGCTCTAACAGATATCACAACAAACTAGCTTCAAGTAGCTTCTGGAATAGAAATGATTTATGGAGATCCTTTAATAAATAAAAAAAAGATCTTTCAACTAAATATAGACTATGAGTCTGTGATGGAGTTCTCAAGCCTCACTGGTATGAATCAAGGATGGATCCCCCAGTATAAATTTTCAAGCCCAAATAATCCACACTCTGGGTCTTCTCATGCCATCCCTAGAGTCGGCTTTGCTCCTGAATTGAACCTGATGTTAGTGACAGCAGAATCAAGCCTGAAATTCCTTTTTCCTCCTTGAGTACAAAGTAGGCAATCTGAGCATGCATGGAGCTCAACTCTCTCAAGTTTAGTCTGCAATTAATGTGGTCTTAGAGCTTTGGGGTCATTTGGAAGGCATGTTTCTGCAATTCAGTAGTAACGTTACCTTTGAAAGAGTAGTTTTTCATCTCTAAAGTAAGTTTTAAAACATCTTAAAATGTGGAAGTGGTCTCTGTGTATCTCTTCTTGTCTGTCCACAAGAGGAGTCTCCCTGATGCTAATATGAAGTGAAATCATTCAACAAAAACATACATGTAAAGTCTAGGCTTGTGTGTTTCTTAATATGCATGATAATTATGACTATATACACAAGTAAAATAAACGAGCAATACCAGAATTATCCTCAGAAGTTTTAACAGAACTATTATTATTGCCAGAAAGACAATCAGAATGTGAATATTGTCAGCCTGCAAACAAAAATTAGTCAGCTTAATTCTTACCACATGGAGTGTGTTCAGACCTTGAGAAGGTAAAGAAAAATCCTTAATGTGTTTAAGAAAAAAAATAAAGAATCAACCTCCAAACCTAAGAATTCAGTTAAAACAGTAAGCAGCACAACTGTTCAACAAAGATTACAGACTGATGTCATATCTGAAATGTCTGCTTGCAGATTCTCCTGCAAGTCATCAGAAAGGTTTGTTAGGGCAGTTAGAGATCCCACATGACTCGTTCTTTAATATATTTTCCTATGTTTTTCATTATCAAAATTATTGCAACGTAGGTTATACATTCCTAGGTGAAAATCAATAAGGTTTTTATGCTGAAATGCTTGTGCTAGATTACTAAAGCATGTGCTTCCAAAGCAACCTCAGTATTATGGACACCTTCTGTTACATGTGTCTTTGTTTCCTTCGGTTTTCTGTAACTAATAATGTGTGCCAGACCAGAATCTGGTCCCTGCACACATGGCTTCAGATCCACTGAGAAGTTCTGCCCAAGAACTTCTGCCCTAACTACAGGCAAATAGTAGGGTAAGGGTCTTGCTCCCAAGCCAAATAGTACCTGGGGACTCACCCTGGAGCTGCACCACATTCCATACCCAGCAGGCTGTATGTGTGGCTGTACATAAAGAAGTTACGAACCCACTAATGATGGTGTCTCCCTTGGTGTCCTATATCCCTTCAGTCCAAAGCCTTCAATAGTCTAAGTATTGTAGGTATAAGCTTGTAGCATCCCCGCTTCCCCAGTCCTCAGCAGTACATCACTTCCTCCCCTGGTGGCCTTTGAAGCTTAGAGAAATAAAGTATGCTTTTGGCATGAAAGGCTTGAATTCTCCCTCAAGTAGCCAGAAGAGGGGACTCAACAGCGCACCCAGTGAACTAAAGGTAATTTGAAAAAATATTGCGAGTGCCTATTTTTTTCTCTTTGAGGCAGAATTAAATAAACAATATTAAAGATTGGTGTATTACTTTGATTGTTATATGACTTTATTTAGGTTATAAGCTTACCTGGGCAGTGATCGCGCTTTAAAATATGATTGCAAAGACCCATGCAAGCTTACTTAATAGTATGCTCAATTTAAACACTACTTAGTGGTGCCAAATGTGCTTCAGAGGTTATTCAAGGAGAACAATCATAAAATAGTTGTGATAGTTGTGCATAACTTAGTTTGTCAGTGGAAGTTCAGGTTGCCCCTCTCATATTAGGTTTGCATTGATTTTAAAATGGGCTGGCTAGCACCTGCTCAAAGGTAAAATTTGACTACCAGTAATTAAGGAAAAAAAATGTTGTTTTTAATTATGGCATCTTGAAGAAAGTTTTTAAATGATTTCTAAGCATCCTTTTGCTAGTGTGTAGTAAAATAAATGGACAGATGAATGACAAAACTTCCTCTGCTGGTGGTTATTAGGAAAATGTACCAATAAAGCCTCAGTCTTGGGAATTCCCCAAACTACTGAATTCCAGAAATAAAGAAATTTGTCTTATGCATTCTGATTTTTAAGCATTTTCTTCAAGTTTGTTGTTGACAACTGTTAGAATACTATCACTAACAGGACTGTCTCTGAAGTGGGTGGTCTGATCCACTATGCAATTATTTTGTTTCCACACTTACCAGAGATCATAATATCATAATCAAAATCTAGAAAGAAAAAAATAAAAGAAATCAAGTTATTTGAATTAGAACATTTCTGGAAAGCCAGGTCTAGTTGTCTTGCAACAGGACTACTGGAGATCTCCAGAAGAGAATATTCTCAAACACATACAGCATGTTTGGAGAAACAAATCTCCAAGGTATGAAACAAATTGGTGGAGCTTGGTTTGGTTTATTCAATTTTCTTTTTCACAAGACTTGTTTATTAGCTGTTGCATGAGACCCATGCTGAGCTTTGTAGGCAGAAAGCCTCTTTCTGCAGTTCACAGGAGAATGGTCTATTTGCACAGAGGGGAAAAAAGAACTGGAAAAGAGTGGGGGTTTTGTTGGAATAGAATCTGAATTAGCTCAGATGATCTTATAAAATCTGAGACAAAGACATAAAAAAATGGAGATTTAGGAATAATATGTATAGATTCGCCTGTTCTATTTGTTCTCTGATTAGAAGTAAATTGGGTTTTTTAACAACGTTTTTTCTTATTTTTGTGGCAGAAATTGATTCAGTTCAAATAGATTTTATGTCTGTAGAACAGAGGACTTCCCAACATACTCCTGGATAATGGCAGCTTACATGATGTTAATTGTGGAGTCCTCAAAGCTCAAAGCCTTTGAATTCACACTTTCAAAAAGCATCCAAATCAATGTGAATTTGCCTTTGCTCTTTTCTTCGAACACTTGTTATTTGGTTTTAATAAGTCCCTGAAAATAGAACAAGAAATAAAACATTAAAAAGCCAGAGAGGTTGAGGTCCTTATAAATTCCTGTTTGTGCATGTTTGAGTTAGGGTAGGGATGTTTGGTAGATCTTGTTACCTTTGTTGAGATTAAAACCAAACAGGTAAAAAAACCCATCAAACCACGTAGCTCCATAGAAACTATTCATTTGCTGTGAAGTATACTGTGGACAAGAGCAGAGAAATAGATTCCTATTATACCTTTTCCCTTTGCCTGAATCAAAATTATAATTTTCTGATGTTTTTTATTCTAGTATACATTTTACCATAGATGTTAGCTGTTTTAGCAATTCTATCTGGTTTAGGGAAATAGACATTAATTCTCTGCACTCTCTTATAATGCATTCAGTCTCCCTATTCATGCACCCTGGAAATAAAAATGAATCAACATTTTTTTGAAAAAAGCAGATTTGATAGTGAAGTGGACCAGTTATTGAATTGCACTATAAGAGCAACTTCGCCTGCCAAAGCCCAGTGATATGTTTTCAGGTGACAAGTGATAACAGAAGAACCCTGTAAAGGTCTGTAACTCCCAGGGATAAACTTGTGTATTCACAGAATCGTGGAATGGTTGAGGCTGGAAGGGACCTCCTGGAGGTCATCTGTTCCAACCCCCCATTTAAGCTTGTTGCTCAGACCCGTGTCCAGATGGCTTTTGAATATGTCCAAGGATGGAGACTCCACCACCCCTCTGGGCAACCTGTGCCAGTGCTCGGTCACCCTCACAGTAAAAAAAAGTGTTTCCTCATATTCAGTTTGTTTCAGTTTGTGCCCATTGCTTCTTGTCCTGTCACTGGGCACCACCAAACAGAGCCTGGCTCTGTTGTCCTTGCACCCTCCTTTCAGATTTTTATATGTATGAGATCCCCCTGAGCCTTCTCTTCTCCAGGCTGAACACTCCCAGCTCCCTCAGCCTTTTCTCATACATGGTGCACTCCAATCCCTTAATCATCTTTGTGGCCCTTCGTTGAACTCTCTCCAGTACGTCCGTGTCTCACTTGTACTGAGCAACCCAGCACTGGGCACAGCACTCCAAGTGTGGCCTCACCAGTGCTAAGCAGAGGAGAAGGATCACCTCCTGTGACCTGCTGACAGTGGTCTGCCTGATGCAGTCTGGGATAGCATTAGCTGCCTTTGCAGCCAAGGGCACATTGATGGCTCATGTTCTACTTGGTGTCTACCAGGACCCCCAGGTCCTATTCTGTCAAGCTGCTTCCCAACTGGATGGCCCCCAGCAAATACTGGTGTCTGGGGCTGTTCCTGCCCAGGTGCAGGACTTTGTACCGGCCCTTGTTGAACTGCATGAGATTCCTGTCAGCCCATTCCTCCAGCCTGTCCAGGTCCCTCTGGATGGTAGCACAACCCTCTGGTGTTATCAGCCGCTCCTTCCAGTATTGTGTCATCTGCAAACTCGCTGAGGGTATCATTTACCTGGAAGTATTGTCAGTTCATGGAGAAAGCTTGCATTGATTTGGTATGTTCCCTACATGTTCTTCACTTCAGGAAATATATTTTTACTAGGGGTGATGGAGAGGAGAAAACCCCACCTCTAGCAACTCAGAGCACCTCTACTCCATCATTTCCCTTCATCTGTAATGCAAAACATAGTAATTCTTATTTCCCACATTTTCTACTCCCTGTGTTCACTCTGTCTTCAAACCTGAAGGTAGAGAAATAGGCCCCATGATATCCAGAGAAATATGTTGTACAGAGTGATTTCCTTTCTGGGGAATGATCGGATGTGCTGGTGGGAACTAATAGAGAGAGTAGAGTCTGATAGTCCTTTGCCATCTATCACATCCTTGCTCTAGTCTGTTAGGCTTCTCTGAGCACATAAGGCCTGGATAACAAAGCTATAGGACATGACACTTTCTGTGTCTTAGTTCAGGATTCATGTGATACTTGTTCATAATGAATCATTGCTGACTTGACAGAAGTCAATGATATCTGTTCAGTCACACGTGCATTTCTACCAGTTGCACAGATGTCATTCACTCAAACAGTCACTTAATTTGCATTCTCAGAGCACAGTCCAAGGACTAAATGAATGTGTGAGACTGATATCCTCCCTTTCTGCTAGAAATTGTTATTCCAAGTCAAGGTTAGACCTACAGCTGAGACACAAAAGATAGATACTTTCTGGTACTAATGCACTGAGAAGATCTCTAATTATAGGACTGTTGATGCAGATCATATTCTTATTCTTAAATTAATTCAACTGTATTTCTTTGATGCAGATAATTATCAGAAATTCCCTCTTCATTACCTTGTGCATCACTTTCTGTGGTAAGTCACAGAAAGGAGCTGGCAGACAATATTCAGTGGAAACCCTCAGAGTCTGCCAAAATATGGGTTTGGTGATGTTAATGTGTGGAGTTCTCTGGCATGAAAAATTAAGTGAAAATTTATTGTGGTGAGCAATGATCTCCTCATTACCTCACAAATGGTCAATGTATCCATTTGTCACCACAATATGTTGGGAATGAATCTTATAAATCTATGTCCACTGACCTAAGAACATGTGAGTGCTGACTGAACCTCAGAAGGAGAATTTGCCAAAACCTCAACTGGTGTACATTGATACTGTTCCCTTCAAGCCAATGAAGTTGCATTTATTTACATCAGTCAACCATCTAGGCTCATGTTTTAGGAACTGAATTTGATTTTCAAGAATCTGAAATTCAATAAGTCTCTGTATTACTTTTAATTTTATACTGAAGGATTTGAAATAATCTCCCTTCAAGATCCCCTCTCAGTTTTCTCACTCATGCCCTCCTTTCCTTTCTCATTCCAATGGCTACTTTTTTGGTATGCAAGACTGGTTTCTCTTCCCTCTTATTCTGATAGAAGGCTGGTGGTCAGGATTGTACCACACAAAATTACAATGCAAATAGGCACACAACATGCAGCATCTCCTTAGACATGATGGAGAGTCATCCTCTAGGGATTCAGTAGCAACCTGGCAGCCAGCATTACACCATCTCACTGTCTTGTTTCTGACGCTTGGCTTGTTTAGAAGTTGGTGAATGTTACTGAATGTTATCTGTTCCTTGTGTAGCAGCTGCATTTGTGAGAGAATAACAGTTCCTCCTGCACTGTGTTATCTAAAGCTCTGTATGGACATGCAGAGTGCATCCTGGCTCACTCTAAAGAAGGGAAAACAACAATGAAAGAATGCCACACAGTTGTATTTAGAGGTTTATGGAAGTGGCAACTACGTCCAAGCTAATTAAATTGATTTATTTATTTATGTATGTATCTATGTACTTATTTCTTTATTTTGCAAAGGTATAAAATTACGTGCTTCTAGATCCTGCTTTGTATAGAAGTATACCAGAATTCACTTGAAGCTTGATGAATTGAGGCAGCAGAGAAAGGTGACAGAAATTACATTCTTAAGAGTTTGGGCAAGAAACTTTTATGTAATTCTATAAAAGAATAGTGATGATTTTGAATTTTTTCCTTTTCCACTGACATGAAATGAAGACCTTTGGAAGTTTCTCAAGGTAAAACTTGAGAAAAAGAGCTCCAAGGCACTGAGGAGTACAGTCTTACTAAAGATATCAGATCTGGGAAACCTGGATTCATTTCCTTGCTTTCCTTCAATCATTCAAGTAAGCTGTCTCCCACATGACCAGTGAGTGCCCCACTACCCACCTAAGATATCATTCTCCCATGACTTGTCCAGAAATTCCATCCTGAACCCAAGAAACCAACTGGACAGTCTTTGGAGTGGAAAAATTACTGATCAATTTTCATTACTACTGATCAAGCTTAAGTTAGTGGAATATCATTTGGAACTGGAGACTACTTGAGACCTTTGATTTCCAGACCAACTTGGTTGCCTTTGAGTTTAGCATGAATAGACAACTCGAATTCTCCAGTGAAAGCTTAGAAGAATTGTTTCTCTTTCCATATTAAATCAGCTGCTTGAACCAAGAAATGCCTAGAGAAATGGAAATCCTAACAGAACTTTCCCAAGTTGTGGAAAAGTTTAATTTGCTTTGGTTTAAAAGCTGAGTATAGGTTCCAAATTAGTTTTCAGTTTCTTCAAATGCACATGCTTAACCTAATTATACATTAAATGGTTTTCAAAGACTGTTTTCTTTGATCCTTCTAATTTCTGAATGGTGTCTTTAAATGCTCATACCCTTATTATATGCTGTTAATTTCAAATTGTTCTGCTTACTGCTAGATGTTCTGTTTTTAAAATCTCTTTCACCTGCTTTTCATGACTAAGTATGATCTCAGATTACCTATTTTCTTTCTTTGCCTACCTGCTGTTATTTAGAGGTGCAATAGTTGGTTGCTTGCTGCTACTTTCATTTTAAATCTGACTGAAAATAATTTTATTTATAATGCAGCAGTGGGGACACCTGCTCTTGACATGTGAGGATATTCTGGTGACATAACCAGCTACCAATAATAGAAACAGCACTCTGGGCCTTCATTATAAACCACGTGATGGCTTTCACTGCACTGCTATGTCAAACATCACAATTCCACCCACTGAGAAATAACTATTCCCCAGAGAGGGAGCAAGCAGGCGAGATCGAGAGCAAGACTCATGTTGGTTTTGAGTATTGAATGACTTCTGAATATCCCTATGTAATATAATTGGCTTTGGTGTCAGGTGTTTCTTTTGTATTGATGTTCAGATCCAGGACTAATAGGAAGAATTTTAGTGTGGTTTTCTTCCTTGGTTAAAACAGAGTGGTTTATGTTTTGAAAGTGTTAGATTTGTAAAAATTAAGGGAATTATAACAGAAATAGTTTCAGCCTGTTAGCTACTGAAATACTTCGGGCATTATTTTTACCCACCATTTAAACCCTTTAGCAGTGAGATTGTTGACTTACATAGAGACCACTGTTGCAATTAATATCCCTTTAAAGGCTTCTGTGCCAAATTGACCCTTGCAGGGCCCACAGTCATTTCACAATCTGTGCTCTGAGATATCGGGTGTGCAGAGTATTAAATTTCTAACGGAAACAATGCTTTGCTGTCCTGAAATCTGTACTGAGACACCCTAATGTACTGGTTTGTTATCTCTTGCTAACCTGATGCTGTCAATGTCTGTGTCACCTCTGTACATCTATACCCTGTTTGGAGATAGTCCATGATAAAGCTGTGAAGCAGATCTTTGAATTTTTTTTTTTTTTTTTTTTTTTGCTTTGGTGTTATTTTTATATCCATTAAGACCGGTCTGATTTCTGAAGATCTTCATTAAGATCGAACATCCAGTTTCTCTCCTTGAATAGCAACAGCAAAAGTAATCTTCTTCCAAGCTGCCATCGTGGCTTGTCACAAATTGGTTGTCTGAGTTATATCTGGGTTACAGGATGCATAAATCACAATAGAATTTGCTCTGCTGTCTGGCATATCAGCTCTCAGGCAGATCTGTTTTCTTCATAAAAATATTGGAGTTACTATGTTGCTTTCTGCAGAAATTATTTTCTCACCTAGATGTTATAGTTTCACAACTAACTGCATTTCCAGTTTTTTGGAAAGTATACAACATCCTGAACACACTTGATTTACATACCAGGTGGTATATACAGAAAGTTTCTGCACTCCACAGCGGGGGAGAACAAGAGAAAGGGGTTTACAAATACATAAAGATGGAAAGATACTGAGAAGAATATTCTTTGAAAAGATCCCCGAGTTCTTTTTCTCTCTTCTGCTATTTGCAAATTTGCTAATTTTAAGTAATTTGTTATTCAGAATCACTCAGCAATGTTCCAAGTGAGTAAAAGCCTCTGGACCATACATAAATGATGTTCTCTCTATGTCTTTGCTATTTGTTGTTGCTATCACTGTATGTTACCATGGCAATATTTTTGTGCGATGACTGATTAAGTATGGCTAACAAAGAGGGGGGAGAATATGATCAATTTACTATGCTTTTGACACAGTATGGTGAACTTAGAAATGTGTTGGGGTTTTTTTCCCTCTGAAAAGAAAAAACATGACAGATTTATGTAAGTTTTAGGAGTTTTGTGAAGTAGTCAGCTGCTGGCACCAAAACCAAGTTTACTTTCCTGAAGGAATGAATAGTGGTGTGAGCCTCAAACACATGCCCTTTGCTATCACTCAAATCAGATATTGTTCATACAGAGAAAAATATATGCAGGGCAAGTAAACAATGAATCCAAATTAACTTTCTGACTTGTGATTGTTCTTGTATGGTCTTGGCACCTTTCATCTAGATGTAAACATTGTCACTGTCTTCACTGAGATGAATCACATAACTGAGAAACATTGGAAAGCAGTAAAAAAGAGTTTAAGAGGTTCTCACACAAGTTTTTGTCAGCAAAGAAAATTGCTGATCAAAAGGTTTAATCTTTCTGGTCTATATCTGCCACTGGTACCTTTCTGTTTCCTCTCCATCATCTCCTGCTGTATGTGAAGGTTTATTCTGTGTATAGCAATTCACATTTTTCTCAAGCTGATATCTGTCTAAACCCAGTACCAGGAGGTAGCAAAGCTAACTTGTTCTGAAAAGGTACAGTTCAATTCTACCTGTCATTGCTACTCACGTATCATAGAGATACCTGTCATGGGACCCCTCTTTGCCAAGCTGCCACAGGAAGCTCTAAGAAATCCAAACAAAATGTAACAATCATGTCCCCCAGAGAGACAGAGCATCCTTATGCCATGCATTGTTCCTATAGAGGAATCATACAGAGTTTAAATGTTCAGTGCTATATGATCCCAAATGATTGGCAATTTAATACTTCACATAAATGACTTCTGAGAATGTCACTTAGTAAAAGACTTTCAGAAACTGAAAGATTTGAAGCCATTTATTAATCCTCCTTTTCTTAATGATAATTGTTCTTTTGGGAAAAAAATAGTATTTTCCACTTAGCTTCAGATGCTTTCAATGTCAAACATAGTACTAATTCCGAAAACTAATAATTTTAAGGATATTTCTTCTGATTTAAAGATGACCAGAGCACGCATGCTTCTGATGGAAATTAATGGTAACTATGAATGCTCAGATCCATCCACTAGTTATTAGGAAATAACTAGATTTGTTGCCATCTAAATGCTGGATAGGACATTCTGTTGGCTTTGGTATCAATGGGATTTTTGCTTTTGAGAGAAATGGGATCAGGACCCTCTTACCAAAGCTGGAAAACACAACATCAGCAACCTGCATGCACCTTATCTGAATTTGATCTAAAAGGAAAATGATGGATGATTAATTTGCTTTTTCTGTTAGCAATTTTTCAAAATAAGTAAAATGCAGTGCTACACATTGTAGACTATTGATGCTAAGATTCAGACTTTAAGTGCTTTCAGAGCTAGTGGTGTAGCTACAGTAGCAAGTAAAATTTTTGAGAAAATCCCTTGAACTATTACAATGAAATTACCGTAGCAGATTTCTGTTGGAAAGCATTTAGCAACTGCAGCACAGTGTTCTTTTTTGTACTCTAATCTAGACCTCTTTCTCATTCCTTTCTTGACAGATTTTCTTGCCCAGGTAAGCATTTTGAATGGGACTAGAATATTACTCTTTTTCAGGCTAGATCACAATGACATTTGCATATTAAATCAGAACTAGGTATACTAACTTCAAATGAGTTTTTAAATATCAAAGCTAGCATGTGCACTGGTGTTGAGAAAAAGTAAAAGCTGCATTTTGGTTAGGGATTCTACCTGCTTACCCAGGTTTTTACTTTTGTATCGTTTGCGTGAAAAATAACAGGTGTATAAAACACCTGCATAAAGAAAGTTGTATGAAATTTGGTTGGCTGAAATAAGTAGGTGTACATAGGACCACCTTTTAATTACAGCCAATGCCTCATGTGGAGAACCCACTGGTTTCTCTTCATGGACAGGAAAAATCTTCTCATCACAACCCAGCTATTACAATAGTTTCTAGAAGGACCCAACACAAGATATTCTGGTATTTCTTTGTTACAAGGGAGTGGAATGTTGAAGGATGCCAGCTAGCCTGGTAAAATATGCAAGAAGTATGCAAAAACATGCTAAGGTCAGAACAGAAGTCATTAGAAAGTAGGAGCATAACAAGGGAAGAAAGAGACATTGTTGAGACACAGGTCAAAGAGCTCTGAGGAGAAACGATCTTTGTAAATGAAAACTTCAACATGATACAGGGAGCCTGTTCTTGAATGGTCACTTAATATCTCAGAATTACATTACCTCCCCATTGTATCATTAGTTCATTGTTGCTAGCTTTTTGTAATTAGGTAAGTCTTTATATTAAAATATTCCATGACACAGAACTGTCATATTTTTGGTAATAGTTTCGTTTGACTGGTAGTTTATTTTTTGTTCCATTATTATAATGCCATAAAAAGCTCTTTGGTAATATGACTTCTACTCTGGTATTAAACAGCATGTCACCAAATTTTGGAGTTCTTTTGGTTTGTTTTCTGCTACCTTTTCATTTCACTGGAGCTTAACTCAGTCTCATGATGAAACAGAGAGTGCTTTGTCAACTTTCTGTGGGCATGTGTGTGTTTTTTTGTAAATTACCTGTTCTGTTTTGAAACTGGCCATAGTTTTCAAAGTGAAAATTCATATCAAACAGAGATGTAAATGAAGACCATTATTTTATTAGTATAATAAAATAAAGGAACTGTAAATGTCTGTTATTATAAAAACATTGAATTAGAATTGAGTTGGAATATGCAACTTGTTTTTAGAGCTGTATATCTGGAATAATTTCCTTGTAGTCTGTTTAACAGACCAGTGGAGGATGTCCTTAGCATAGGAGCGTATTCCAGTTATTTAATGCCAAAACAGCCCCTCTCAGCACCACTTCTCTAGTTTCTCATGCATAGAGCTGTAACAAAAGAAAGAGGCAGACCAGGTTTTTCCTGACAGCTGAGCAAGCTTCAGATGCTGGAACAGCCCTTTAAGGCCAGGACCAAACTAGCCCTGATAATACTGCCCTTCTGATGGGGTCTGCTCAGCAACTGGATAGGTCAAGGTGGGAAACAATGTTTGAAGCTTCTTTCCTAGTCTTTTGATGATCCCAGTTTACCTTAAGTAGAGAAATTAGCAAGTAGCACATTACAGTCAGCAATGATGCCTTTCTATTTGCTAGTTCAGAAGCTGCACTTAACTAGATCTGTGGAGTCATTCAATTTGTAATAAATAAGTTCAGCTCCCAATTACCCAGCACACTGTTTGTTTTTATTTAACTACATCATTTTTCATTGTGCTGCAGGGTATATTTTGCAAATTATGTCACTTCTAGTTAGTCTCTCGAGTCTGACTGATGTTAGAGCACTGACCTGAGATGGAAAGTCAAATGCTAAAAAGCAAAATAACATTTGGTTCATCACTGTGAGACTCAAAAAAGATGTTTGCAACTGTTCCATTAGTCCTGAGCCCAGAGCATTTTGGGGACATGTGGGATTATGCTGAATATTAGGCAGAACTATAGAAGGCTTAATGAGTAGTTTTCTTGTTTGGTTGATTTTGTCACAGCTCTGATAGAACTCTTTCAAAAACTTGAATCTTTACGTTGTAAGGGCCTAATGTTTTTAATGCATATCAGAGGAATATAAAGAAAACTTGACTTCTTTTCTCTTTTTTTTTTTTTTTTCCTATTCCCTGGAGGCATGTTTTTTGCAGACTGTAGGCAAGATGAAATACATGACTAACTATAGCAAAGCATGCACCTAGCAATGCATGAGGACTGCAGATGTGCTTGTTGCTTCACTGGTGATGCAAGAGGAGAGATGTGTCTTACTGCTCTTCCCTCCATTCCTTTACTACAAAAGAGCAAGACACTGTGGAGCCTAAATTTTATACCTAGGTTGTAACAAGTTGAAAAACATCTTTACCAAAAGCTACACTGTCACTCAAATTAGTAAGACAACTGTAAGCAGATTTCAGCTGCTGCAGAGACCAGAAAGGAAATTTCACTTCCTGTGTAAATAGTCTGAAGTGTTTGATGTATGATGAGGTGTTTGGCTACTGCAGGAGACAAGCTTCTGGACTTGATGGACAAAAGAAAGGATAGTGTGACAACTGCTGTATATGTACAGTGTAATGGACTCCCATATAAGAAGAATCCACTTATTTACTGGATAACATGATAGATTATAAACTCCACGAATCTCTAATTTGTATTAAATTCTTAAAGAAACAGATACAGGGTAAGCAGTTCAGTAATAAGGATTCCCACCAATCAGTCAGAACTTTTCAAACCAGAAGTTCAATGGAATCACGACATGTGAATGAAGATCACTCACAAAGAGAGAAGGGTCTTTTCACTGAGCAATTTTGTCAAATCATTGCGTAACAGGAGCAACATAAAGCTGATGATGCCATAAAGCACAGCATAAATGCATAAGCTACCATCGCAGAGACTGGAGATAAAAAAGCAGCATGTTTTTAATTTGGGGGGTAAGGGCTTTGTGGTTTACAAGGGGAAGGGGAGATCAAAGAAGAGTATGTCAGGTGGCCCCAGAGGGACTTTTAAGTTATAGTAGGGACTGGAGTAATTTGTGAGATGCTTTTCATTTCCTGTGCTACTAGTAAAAAAGAGTTTTTGAATTTTGCTTGCTAGAATTGTTGAAGAAGTAGCTAATAGTTATTTTGTGAAAAAGAGATGCTGGATAAGTGGCTAATTTTTAGAGGATTTGTTTGAGCTGACGCATGAAACTATTGAGTTTTGTGAAGATATATTTCAGATGTATGTGCAAAGTGCTTTAGGATTCTTTGAGATGAAAGACTATTTATGTAAATGCAAAATATTAATTAATGCGCTTCACGCATTTAATTTCTGAGAATACATATAATTCCTGACAAATGAGTTTGTCATGGTTCATCATGTAACCACTTCTTTTGGATTTCCCCCACAGACTTTAGAGTGCAGCAGTCAGATTTTATAGTTTTTATTGAAGTGTAGATGAAAATGAGATCTGTTTTCATCTTAACTGACTTTCTAAACATATATTTAGTAGTTTAAAAAAAAAGTGTGCATATACATATAGAAAGAATTTGAAGCTATCATAATCTGTATAATGACTATACTTGCTATAAACTATTAAAACCATTTGCCTCTGAAAATAGTAATAAGAGCAGCATAGATATTCTGCCAAAGTTTTCCTGCAATTAGTGTGTTGAAGTATTAAACTAGCTGTTGATAGAGACACTGCCTTCCCTGTGTGTGTTAATATTTTAGTTTTCTGGGGGGTTTTTTTAGGTGGTTTATAATTAGTTCACTGAAAATTTAAAATCCAGTTGGGAGAATAGAAAAAGCAATAACTTTCCCCTTCTGTCTCTTCCAATCTGTGTTTAGGAGCTAAGTGTGAGAAGGCAAGATGTACTGTTCCTAAAGTCTTGGAAGAATGAAAATAATATGTTTAAATCACTAAATGCATAAAACTACTTATGTTACTTAAATGGCATTTGCAATTGCATTTGCACTGAAAAGTAGTTCATTAATACTTCAGGTTTCTAATGAACCAGACATACTTTAAGACAATTTTTTTTAACAAATAAAATTTTAAAATGCTTATTTTGTTTATCTTAAACAGATTCAAATTTCCGTTCTAATATAATTTGTACATATCAACTTTAAAAAAATCATTATCTAAATTTGAAAAGTTAACTTCTTATGTATTTTCTAACATAATAAAACTAAACATTAGGAATTAAGTAAACATAAAGTAGTCATATATAACCACTAAGTTAAATCCATATGTATACATTCGATGCAGCAGAAGGAAATACAAAATTCTATCAGCCAAAAGCAGTCAACCTTTCTTTGGAGAAATGACAAAAAATATACAAATAAAAATCAAATTAAAATTGGTTATTTAGATCAGAAGTTTTTATATTCATGTAATTACAGTTAAAACCCAGTGATTTATGTGACTTCAATTTCAGTCACTGCTGTAAATATAAGTCAAGGGCTGGTTTTGTTTCACATAGGAAAATTGTCAACATTGTGTATCTGCTATTAGAGTAAATATGTTCAGGAAATCACTTAAACTTCTCATATTTCAATATAAAATATTCTGATAGAACAGCAGATATGGAATTATTGACATTAATTTACTAGCTTTAAAAAATTGTGTTTTGAAAGCAATATCATTAAGAAATCATCTGCAGTCTTGTAAGTTTACAGCTCATACTGTTTATGTAAATACCATGCAAGAAAAAAGTCAGTTCTCTAGACCTACCGTCAAGAATGCACAATCTATTGCTCTGAAGAGAATAGCTGCTAGGAGAATCGATGCAAATGTAGTTTCTTTTCTCGGTAGAAAGCTCCTGAACAGGGTTCAGCCTAAGTTCAAAGATTTTGTTGTTTGGAAATACAATATGGTTACACTATGCTACACTTCGAGGTTATAGATTCATCACCTTAGGCGGAAGAAGCATAACTACTTGGCTGACAGGCATATGAACGTGTTGGCTTGACTCCCTTTATGTGGGTTTCACAATTTTTGTATTTCCTCATTCAGGGCTGAGCCTGAGCAGTCTTAGTTATAGCATCTCCACCTTTTTATCTCCCTTTTATGTCTTTTCTGGAAATAGGTAAGGAATGAAATCCATTTAAAGAGAATTGGTCATTTAGATGTATATTAAAATGCACCCAGGTTAGAATACAAGATCTTTAATTTTTCTGATCCAGACAAATTCTGTTTGATACAGTAAGACCTTTTTTTCCCAACATAATCCACAGCTATTTCCAGTGAAGGTAATGGAGCTAGACCAGCATGAAACTGATGCCCAGTTTTGACCAGCAATGTCAGATGCACAGATAGATGTATAATAAGAGATCCTAGCTCAAACCATCAATAAGCCAGCATTATATAGATTTTAGTTTAGTTTTCTACAGGTAGAGGGTTTATGTATCCACACTGCCTGTGTCTGTCTGCCTGTAGATCTCCTGTTAACTTTTAACCCCCTTGTCTTCTTCCAAACCCAATCTGAAAGATGAGTAAGGATCTGTAAGATAACATACTAGAAGTCCTGGAATGTGAGAGCCAGAGAAAGGAGAGAGACCCTAAAAGTGCTCAAAATAAAGGAAAGTCTGCAGGGTGGGCTTGGGAGGTGAGTGATCTTGTACAATGCACCAGGAACAGATGGGGCAGCTGAAGCTTGTATCTCTGCAAGTGTGCAAGTCCATCAACATGTTGCTGTGTGCACTACAACATGTTTCTTTAGCTTAAATGCTCAAACAACCATTCCTCTGGCAACTAAAATAACTCTTTAGGAAGGTGATGTGGTTCCATGAGCAGGGTTTGGAAATTTCTGCTCAGAGGTGATCTTTGCATCATTTTTCTAAGATACTGTATTTCTGTATGCATCAGTCATTGAAGGGCTCATAAAAATTGGTTTGAAATTGTGAACAGGAGGCTTCATTCACTCTGGGAAAATGCTGTGCATTTCTGGAACTTGACCTATAATTTTAATGTTCGGTATGACATTGGATGAAGGGACAATGTACTTTTCTGGCTAATATATTTGATTTATAATTACTGATGAGGCAACAGTTCTGATGTGATTCCCATTACAAGCAAGGAATATAGAGCAAACATGGTACCGTCAGGTTCCAAGGGAACCTGAGTGAAGAAATGTCTAATCTATTGTTGGAAATGTTACCAGCCAGGTAAAGAAAAAGAAAACCTCCCTAGAGATAAAATTAAATAAATCAGCTTTTTGAAACTAAATATTTTGTAAATACTTTGTTGTTATGCATAAAATGGAAACACTTGATCATGAAAGCAAGTGGACTGAAGTGAAAATGATAACTGAGTTAGGCTGTGCTGAAAATGGTCGTTAGAGGTAAATGGTGCCCTGTTATCACTTGTTTCAATGGAGATGGGCTTCATACAAACTTAATGAAGAACTTTTTGACAAAAGTAATGCTGTTTAAACATTTCAGTATAAAGGCATCCTCTCATAATTTTGGTAAGAGATACAAAAGATTTATTTAAGGAAGTTAAAATTATTCTTTAATTTCTTAATTTTGAATTCAAGTGGGTTTTTTTGTAAGAAGTTGATAGCAGGCACAAGTAAGGGAGAAGTAGGCCTGTTAAGAAACAAAGTCTATTTGGAAACCTATGGATCCTGACAGATTCAAATTAGTGAAGTAATAGAAGTATAAATGGAAGGAAGTGGCATAGTACATGTTGTTATTACATACCAACTAAATGAAGGGAATGTTTATACAACAAAACCAACAACAATTACTCATAATTACCTTGCATTTTAGAGCAGGCCTAATGGATTGTAGCACTTTAACTTCAGTGAGTTGGGTGTGGCATAAAATTGAGGCTTCATCCAAATGAAGTGATTAAAAAATACCTGTAGACTGTTCAGAGGAGGCAGGGGAAACCCTGGATTTGTGCATTTTGACAAGATTGCACTTTGGATAGTTGTGTCAAGTTGTGACTGAAATGCTAAAAACTCCCTCTGGAGCTGTGGTAATTGTGGTATTTGAGGTTTTGTTCTACACTTGTACTAGAAGTAGTTAATCAGTGTAAAGATATAATTGTGTTTGTGTTTGTAAAATCAAAATTACAGATTAGTCTGAGCAAAATGATGACATTTTTATTCATATTTCTATAGATGTTGGTGCATCTGTTTTCAGTTATTTGATGAGAAATGCTAAATCCATCTTTCAGTGTTTATTTGCCCTGTAGTTGGTTTCAGTTTTTTTAGCAGAAGAGTAAATTGAAACTTCTGTAACTAATGTTAGCCAAATCTGGTTGCACAATAGGGGCTACAATGTGTATGCTCTTTAATAAAAATGATCCTTACTATTTATCTGTGAGTGTATTTTTGTATTATGTATGTATGCATGTGGAATAGCTGAAAAAAATCTTAAAACAAAATTGAGGTTTGTTCCAAAACTGGTTCTAAACCCACAGTTTTTATATTGTTGAAATGTTTAAAACTTAAGTCTTAAATATTTTTCTGAAAATTAAAGCTGCCGTAGATCTAGATTTCTGAAACATGCTCTAGTTTTTCAAGTCCCACGAAGAAATAGAATTTGTAACTTCTCTGATAAACTTGTGTCCTTACTGTTGAGATCCTTAAAGTTTATTTCAAATCAAGCTGATGACTGGTGAAAGCACTATTTTATGGCCAGAAAAGTTCCTCTTTTCATTCTCTTTAAGTCCTCTCTTAATTATGACATACTTCAGTAGATGCTTAGCCTGACTAGAAATGACCCTTTTACCTAAAATAAATACAAATATTTACCTAGAGGCTCAACATTTTGCTTGACTGAAAACAACACATTTGTGTTATGTCAGTTCTGGCAAGGAAGCCAGATTAGCCATTCCCACCTCTTTCTGCCCCCAGACATTCATTTCAGTGCTGCAGTTCATTGCCTTTTCAACTGCACTGGTACCACAGCTTTTGAGAATAAACTGCAAACCAGTCAGCTACAGGGTTCCTGGATTTAGAAAAACAACTAAGCAAAAAACCCAACCCTCTACAAAATTTAAAGAGAGTCTGACCTTAAATAAAGATCCTTTCAACCCTGCAATGCAACTGTACAAACAGCAGTGTTGGTAGAACAGAGGAGGCAGTGACCAGTGTGCAGGGATCATTAGCTGCAGTTGGTAAGATCACAGAGGGCATTTTTCTGAACTTTTTTAGGGGTTTCTGCTCCAAGTTTGGTGGATTGTCAAAACTGGAGACTTTGCATGTTGACTAGGAAGGGAATTTAAATTTCATGCCAATATAATTATGAATTTTATGCAAACACAATGAAAGATTAGATGTACATAATGTAGCAATAAAGACAATGGTAGCAGCTGAAAGCAGCTTCTGGTACAGAAATGAAGGAAATGGATGGAATTTGAGTACTCCTGGATTAGGTGAAACCTGTACTAAGGGGTGCTTCTATAAGTCTGGGACATTAAAAGACATTTTTCTAAATTGTCTTTCCAAACTGGGACTGATTTTTATTCACCTGAAAGTTTAAAACTTCTAAACTATAATGTTTATTAGGACAAATCCTAGAAGCTTAAAATTACTAAACTACATTTGTTAGGTGGACACTCTAGACTTTTAAAACTGCAAAACTATAGTGTTTGTTAGGACAAAAAAAATGGCATTCTAAAATTGTTATGTCAAACATGAGCCTAAAGTCATGTGTTAGTAGGTGAGATATAAGCCCTTCAGGAAAAAAATAGGAAAGAAATTACTTAAATAATAATTAAAACTATAATTACATATTTTATTAAATGCACTTTACAGATGTACTTGCAGAAAATCCAGGGAGCATTCCTCAATGTTTAGGAAAACTGAAGTGCAAGGATTTTTTGTTGTTGTTAGTGTGCTTCATCTCATCTGAATTTGTAGTATTGCTGGTGTTTAAAAGTGGGTGCACCTTTATTTTATGTGGCTCTTCATTACATGTTCATTGTAATTCTGACTAAAATTAATCCAGGTGTCATGGAAGGGTTTGTTGAATCTGAGTTTCTACCTTTGGTAGAAGGCAGAGCTCAACTCAGTGGAGGTTAACAAATAGATTTATTTACAAACTCTGTAAACAAAGAATGACTAGATCACTTTTGTTGGTGAGTTTTACATCTTTTTTGTTTTACTCAGGTCCTGGTACAAACGCAGCTGAGGCCAATGTAGGAGCAATATGATGGAAGGCATAGAATGGATACCTCATGTTGTGACCCTATGGGATACCATGGGTTCCACTTCTAGCTTAACTGCACCCATCCTTTGTGATTGCTGGCAAGTCACTTACTTTCTCTGTATCTTAGTAGCAGTTACAATTCTCCCTATCTCACAGGACAATTTTAAGTAAATAGGAAAATGATGAGAATATGATTGCATACGTAGGATTGTCTCTGATAATGACTTAGTATTTCTATTATCATTATCTCCGATAATGACTGCTGTATTCCACTTTTTGGGGGTTATTGCCTGTACTGTTTTCCTCAAGTGCCTCTATCTCAGGGGTACTCAGAATCTCAGAATAGAAATAGCCACTTGCCCAGAGCAACAGACTGCCTACCTTGTCTTTGCCATGAAAATAGGGTTCAAGTAGTACCCAGCTCAGACAGCTGATCTCCCATTCCTCCTTGAGAAACCAAGATAATGTGTGGTAGCAGCTGCTGCTGGGCAGGGAAGTATCCCTGTGCCCTCATTCATGTCTCCCTTCTCCCTTGCAGCTGCAGGATTGACCTGCCCATTCACTCCACTGCATGAGAGCCAGCTCTGGTCTAGCTGCTCCCTCACCCTCCTTACCCAGCAGCCCACAGCATGAAGAGAGAAAGGGTTACTGCAGTGGGGAAGGCAGGGAAGGGACTTCTTGAACAATAGTAGGAGTAATCAGTTAAAAAGGAAAGGCTGAGGGCTGGCTTCTGGAGGTGGTGGGGAGCTCTCCAGAACCCAGTGTTTTGGTCAAACTTCACTGAACCTTATTTGTAGTACACAAAGGCTCTCATCCAACTAGGAGAACTATTGGATAACCAGCATTGGTTTTTTCCTGAATATAGATTACAACCTCAGCAGCAGAGAGTTTCTCTGTCCAACTTAATTTGTGATTTGATACTTACTTTAAAGTTGTGTTCAAATAATTTCATTTCTTTACTAACAGCGAACTAACAGAAAAATAGTGTACAATTAATTCTTCTAGAGATAACAGAAAAAGTTCATTGCTGTGACTTTTAGAATTCTGGTTATAGATTTCTACTTAGAAGAGAACTTTCTGATGTTTTTTATTAATTTTTTTTCATTCTTCTCTATCTTATCTAAATGGCCAGTTAAAAAGCATCCTAGCTATTGTAGTTCATGTCCAAAAGCTGTTATCATTTAACAGCTGCTTTTGTTGGTTTTATAGCCATATGCCACTTAAAGCTTATTTGATCTCCTTAAATGACCTTATTGTGCAATTCTATTTTAAAGAGATTTAGGTGCCTACAGGAGGAAACTGCCTTGAACTGGGATTTTCGAAACCATCTAACAGTCTGACTTGCACCAAAATCAGTGGCTGTCAGGCTGCTGGTAAATCCCTTTAGAGTCCTGTCTATCCTTTTAGAAACCTCAGTGGCCTTAAGGAGAACCCACAGAGCCCTCATGTTATCCCAGTGAAAGCGAGAACTCCCACAGGGCTGCCTGTAGTGTGATACTGATGAAGTGGGAATGCCTGGAAAGCTGAACTTCATAGTCTGATTGAGAGATCAGGTGAAACAGAAAAGTGTTCAAATAGCAACCAAATCTCACAAAAAAATAGTGGAAGTGGATGTGAAGGTTGTTAGCTATGTTTGTTTTTTGTTTTATTTGCCTACTGGGTTTACCTCAGCTCAGACCTTAATAATAGTGGCATCCTCTGAGTAGTTTTCAAGAGAAGACTAGATATGATGTGACCTGGTATAATTTGTGCCATGGCAAGAGGGAAGGCTCACAACAGTCTGCCCTGAAACTTAAAAGGTGTATAGGAATGTTACTTATGGTGTGTATTTCCCATACCTGCCATCTTTCTCTTGGAATGATAAATTGAGGCTCTTTGAAACAGAAAATTTGTACACTCAAAGATGCCTTGAGTAGAGTGGCAGTTAAGGAGTTAATTTAAAGCAAGGAGGCAAGGATGGAAGCAGGGAGACAGTAGCTCAGAACTAAAAGGCTGATCAGAAGTTAAACTAGCAAGCTCTATAAAAGTACTTCTCTGGTAGTTAAAAGTGAGCCTCTTGTGCAGCAGAATAAAACACCATGTAACTGAAAAGCAAGCCTGTTAATGTAGCTTGAGTTAAAAATTTCTCTGTTGTAACAAACTGTGTTCCTTTTAGTTATAGCCTGAAAGCTCTAAACTTGAGGATCAGAGTTGTAGGGGAAAGCTCTCTCTCTCTGACAGACCTTTGCTTCTTTGGGACTGCTTTAAGCTACTTTGGCAAACTGTAGCTCACTCATGTTGTTTTGCTTTGCTACAGTTTCACACAGCAAGTTATTCCTTTCCCAACCTTCTTTTTCTTTTTTCTTTTTTCTTTTTTCTTTTTTCTTTTTCTTTTTTCTTTTTCTTTTTTCTTTTTCTTTTTTCTTTTTCTTTTTTCTTTTTCTTTTTTCTTTTTCTTTTTTCTTTTTCTTTTTTCTTTTTCTTTTTTCTTTTTCTTTTTTCTTTTTCTTTTTTCTTTTTCTTTTTTCTTTTTCTTTTTCTTTTTTCTTTTTCTTTTTTCTTTTTCTTTTTCTTTTTCTTTTTCTTTTTTCTTTTTCTTTTTTCTTTTTCTTTTTCTTTTTCTTTTTCTTTTTCTTTTTCTTTTTCTTTTTCTTTTTCTTTTTCTTTTTCTTTTTCTTTTTCTTTTTCTTTTTCTTTTTCTTTTTCTTTTTCTTTTTCTTTTTCTTTTTCTTTTTCTTTTTCTTTTTTTTTTTTTCTTTTTCTTTTTTTTCTTTTTTTTTGGACACTTGCTTCACTTTCAAGCTTACTGTTGTAGTGTTTCACTACTGAAAAATAGCTTTCTCCTATCCTTTTTACGGAACTAATTTGTGGTTTTGCTATGCACTTCAGACAGATTTGAAAAGCATAAAACACAGAGGTCCAGATTCGAAACCAGGTTCATATACCTCAGTTCCACCTGAGCTGAAGTTTAGGAGTCTAGGACCAAGAGTGATTTGCATATTAACTATGCCTCATTGCTTAAATTCCTGTTAATCCATAGGTACCATGGATAGGTACCTATGGATTAGGTAATTTCTTGCTTGTAAAATTGCTTTAGTGTGTTTTCATGGTGCAATGCAATGCTGTGCAGAAGCCCAAGTCTGGATGAAATAATAGTACAGAATCTTGCAGGAACACAAGTATGAGCCCAGAAGCAATCTGCCTGCATTAGCATGGTCCTGAAACAAGCTAATGCACAGCCATTTGTTCAAAGCTATGAGTTTAGCTGTCATGTCTTCATTGAATAGAATGAGATTAGGAGTGGCAAGCAAGGACTGGTATGGAAGTGAAAGGTGCCTGGTAGCTAAGAATTGTTTCCTAATGCAGCCTCCTCTTTCTTCACTTACACTTAAATGAGCTGGTGGCCAGGAGTAGTTATACCCTCATATATTTGGCTGGGCTTCTTGTGCTGTACAGAGAGTCCATCAGCAGAATGCCTTCTATGGCAGTTGACTTCTGCCTGGCCAGGCACTGACATCTGGCACCCCTCTCTGAAACAAGGGAGTTCTGATTCCTGGCATAATTATGAAGTAAGAATGGACCTTTAAGTCATCTCCAAGCTACAATAAAATACCAGAGGACAAAGCTGCTACGAAGTAGTCACCTGTCCTACTACTGTAGTTAGATACAGTTAATTGCATTATTACTTCAACAACAGAGACTCTTCACGAGTTTTCCAGGAGATTTAACAGTAGAGACAGATTGAAACAGTAATGCTGAGTTATAGTTAATCAGAGTAATTTATTGAAATATCAGACAAAAATCTGGTTTTCATGATCTTAAACTTTCTAAACAATTAGCAGGAAACAATGCAGAAAATCTCTTCTTGAGCTTGAGAGGAAACCTTGCAGTTTTCAAGTCAGGCTTATTTTATTAACCAAGGTTATAGATGAGTTAAACACAAGTTTTTTAAAGGAATATGAGTCAATCTTTTCTGTAGCATTGTGAGCATCATCTTTCAAAAACTGATAGAAACAAATTTCTAATTCCATATTATGAATTTCCTTCAAGTATATTGTAATAATTACTGAAAACATAGATGTCTGTCAATGATGTATGGGTGTTGAGAAGATTACAAACAAACCCCAACTATTAATCCATATAGTTGTGTGCTCTCTTTATCAAGTTACAGAGATTTTTCAGCCTGAAATCTTAACCTTCTCAAGGTACAAGGTATTT
Organism: Strix uralensis; assembly: GCF_047716275.1. NCBI lineage: Eukaryota > Metazoa > Chordata > Aves > Strigiformes > Strigidae > Strix > Strix uralensis. The sequence goes on along the minus strand of NC_133978.1, from coordinate 15,930,217 downwards.
GTGATCCATAAAAAGAAAGAACTAATAAAAATAAGTCCATAGTAATAGACTTGGTTTTTGTATGGTGCATGCAAAATAGTCTCAACTGTTCCTGGCTTTCATGGCTGAACAAGAATAAGAGCAATGGGAGCCATTTGGCTATGATTTCAATGCTGTCCTAAAGCATGTAACTGCTGTTTCCAAAGAAAGAGGAGTGAGTTGGGGATGAAGGTGAACAAAAAATGTAGAAACAGAAAATATTTAGAACTTGGTTAAAACAAAAATAATGAACTGAAGCTATGTTTGTTATTCCAAAGGGATGGAGAAGAGAATAGGAATGGACAGTATCTTTTGGGTAGGTGTAGCTGGATTTATGATCAACTGAGTAAAGTAATAGTCTTGATACATTAAAAGATGTCATGCAGTTTGCCTAGTCTATCAAGAATAAGCATGGATTATTCTGCTGCAGAGTGAAAAGGAGGAAAGTATAAAGTGTTAATGAAGATGGTTTTATTCCATAATTGTCAGTTACAGCAGTCTCTACTTGTAAAGAGTGTACTGATGGTTTTTGCCCATTTAGATGTTGGGGTTTTTTTTTAATATTTCATTGAAGTAAACCATCTGGACTTTTGGGTGCTATTCAGCCTGCAGAGATTTTTGCACATGTACTGTATTATAGATGGTATTAATTTTCAGGATGGAAATTTATAGGCTTTGTATGGGACGCTTGTAAACCTGTACCACATCTGCAGGTGTGGCCATCATATCTATTAGCTCAATTCTGTTTTCAAGTTTCTCTGGGGATGAGTGATCCAGAAACTGCAATAACATATAATGTTGTATTGAAAGTAACAGTTTCTATACTGCAGAGATTCACATTTTTTAGTCCCCAGGCTCTGATTCCTCTGCAAGCAAAATCTTTCACAGGTATAAGCATCAGTTCATTGACAAACTTAAGAATGTGCTTAATTTTAAACATGTGAATAGTTCCCCAGATATGTCATAAAAAGGGTACCAACAGTAGAACTTCACATTTCATACAGTATTTAGCAAACACAGACAAAGGATACAGTTGTAGTGAAATTCAGAGATTTTTCCAAAGTGTCATTTCTAGTTCATGGTGTTATTAAGAGCAGCAGTGTGAAAATGAAAGCACGTACACAATGGGAACAGGATTAGCCTTAAAGATTATAGCATTTATAAGGAAACAAGAGTCACAAGGGCATTTTAAAGGACTGTCTCACTCTATTGTACATGACTATATTTCATCACTTAATTATCACAGGTATATGTAAAGATAGCTAATGCAGTAGCTGGAAAAATAGTTGTGGCAGCAAAAAAGACAGATTCACTAAAATATTTGCATTTATACGGTAACTAAATCCAATGCCATGAGTTATAAATGTTCTAGAATTAAGTCATTTGCAAGGCATAATTGTTAGATCAGAGGTTGAACAGAAATTTTTCTGTCTACATGAAACTCTGAAATACAACAATGAAAGAAGTTGGCAAAATCAAATGTGTGTTCAAAAAAATCAAGGTACAATGGATTCCTTCACTTTATTTGAATAAAAGAAGTCCTAAAATACCTAGGAATGTTTTTTTTTTTTCAAAACAAAACAAACGAAACAACTTATTATTGTTGTTGTTGTTATTAAAAAATATAACCATCAGTTATCCTAACCTTGTTGAACTAAATAGTTCCTTCTTGTGACGCTATTTCTGCCACTGGGACAACTTTTCAGATGACTGGCCAGATTTTTATTTGGCAGAAAATTTGCATTCAGTAGAACACCACTGACTTGGTTCTGAAGTTCTGTTTCCCCTTCTGTTTGTACACTTAGCTCCTGGTTGCTAACAGTGTCTATTTTTTGTAGCTCTTAGCTCAGTCATAAAAAGAAAATATTCATCTGTTAGCAGTCCTGCAGAGAACTGTGTTTTCCACCAAAGTAAAAGTAATAACAGTATACAGGCTTGAAAAGTTCCTTTCCTGTGTTCTTATCTACCATTATGAGCAGGGAATTAGTACAACACATTTCTAAGTGAAGCTAAAATTGTTTCTAGCTCATGTCACATATTTTTTTTTATCAGGTCTGAATACAACCAACAAATACATTCCACTGAATCCTACATATCTCAGACCTTTGAACTTTACACCAAATAGGGTATGATCAGAAAAAAATCATAGCATAATTTTCACTCCTACATTTCACAGCTGAGATTTGCAGAGATGACAGCACTTTGTTCTGGGAGAGGAAAGCTAGTATGTCTAAAAGGCTATGAGATCATGAAGGGAGGCAGTAATATATACTCATGAAAACTAGTAATATATAAATATTCCTGTTGAGAACTATTCTGAACATGAGAAGTTTTCATGAATTCCTTAAGGGTTGGTCAACCTAGTCAGTTTATTTGTAGTCAAACACTGGAATAGATCATGCTACCAGGACATCTGCTGAATAAACTGAGCCATCTGCTTAAAAGCTGATGGCACAATATAGAACACAGTGTTTATAATCTCCACAATTTCAGCACAACTAGTTTCTCATTTCTATAAAAATGTAATCAGAGCAAGTCTGTTGTCGTTGCAAAGCTGAGTTTCCACACTTCTGCATTCTTGGCACTCCTGATGGAGAAGGAAACAGAATAGATTTTGCCCCTAACACGTGGGCCTGTAGGTCCAAGATCTAAGCAAATGATGGAGAAGAAATAAGGCTGGAAAGAATGGTCCTCCTCCCTCTCTGGCACACAGTCCTGCAATCAGTCTAAGCTGTTCTGGGTGGAATTTTGAGGAAAAAAATTAACTAAAGCTCACATGCAATATTCACTTGACTAGGTGTTATTTTTTTCTCTTTCTTCAGCAAACAGTCATGAAGGAGGAATAAATAAATACTCAGCTATTAAGTCCATTATCAGGAAATCAGTCTGTGTCTGTGCTAAACTGGCTTTCCCCTGACTAAAGTAACTCTGCATCAAAGGGAATTTGTATGATATCAAGCAAATATGCATTTCAAGTTCCTGATATTAACCATTGTAGTCTGGACCAGATCATATTCAATAGTAAAGTGAAGGATGGGTTATTAATGTTTCGCCTTTTTAAAACTTTTTTTTTTTCCTGTTTGAAATTGCAATCTTTCCCTGAGTTAAGGGAAAATACATTTATGTCTCAAACTGATTTAGTATGTGGTCTCAATTTTAATGTGATGCCAGAACCATTCCACTTGAAAAGTGAAGCTACTTTTATTTTATGCTTATAGTAATGGGCTAAGGTTGGAGAGCTCTAGGGGGTTTCACTGAGCACAATTCATCCAGATACTGTCATAATTCAGAATTTAAGCATTGTAGGTGGACTGTTGAGTAACACCTGCCCTTATTGCCTTTGATTGGAACCAATATTATTCAGCACTATCGTAAAAAGCCCTTTTCCTCTTCCACCTTCAACCTGTTACCATACCACCTCTGTGAAAATACAAATTGGTTTGGATTTTGTGCTGTTCCTGAACTGTTTGTTCAAGGTGGATTGTGTGTGTCTACATGGGTGGTACGCTATAAATTTTGGTCCTGCCTTTCTGTTTGTTACACCTCTAGTGCATGCTAGATGGATCCCAGGCCTATTCTGTAGTAAAACATATAAATGTCTCCCTTGAGAATGATATTTAAGATAGGTGTTGCTAAAGCGCAGATTACTCTTCCAGAGCCTTCCCAACATATCCTGGCCTTGCCTTCAGGGAGAGCACTGTTGGAAATGGTAGATCTCTAGACATCTGGGAGATTCCTCATGTTTAGGGAATTCTTCTCTGCAACTATAAGGCACATGACTCAACAGGTTCTTGATATTTTTGCATCTTTGATAGCTGGTCTCAGTTAATTCAGTGGGCAAAATCACTTAAGTAGCTGGAGACTTGGGTGTCAGCCTTCATGCATGACATTTTGTTAGGGCAATGTGGACAACAGGTAAACTCTAACCCATCATTGTGTTAAATGACTTTGTACCACATGTAACGTTATTTCAAAACTCTCTTTAATACAGTTTCAGTCCACTTTATATCTAATATATCTAACTAATTTTGATCATCAGGCTGAATGAGGGGGCATTCCAAAGAATTTAGGATGACTTAGGACGGAGAGATTTTGATAGGCACAAAATGTAAACTATGTGATAAGATCATACATTCTTCTGCTATCAATGTACTTGTTCTTAGATTTTTTTGTTATTTAAGAGTTTTTTTTTCTTCAAAACAGATTATGTAGTATCCTTTCCAAACCTTCCCATGTAAGCGGTCTGGTACTTTTATATATATTACCTTATATATATGCAAATTTTCTTTCCTGTGTATACAGTCATTTAAATTGAAATAATATACTTTTCTACTCAAATTGCAAAATCAGTTCAGTGTTTAAGCATCTACTCATCTTAAAAGTGTAAATAGTCCTACTGAGTGCAAGCACACTGAAAAAATGTGAAATGTGCTTTTGTGATTTCAAGAGAAATTATGTTTTAAAATTAGGCTGGAATAATTTCTACCTATGGTTGTGAACATCATGTTCTCCTCACTTCAAAAAATATCAGTGTCATCTTAATTTCTTTTATTGTTGATATTTTTCACATTATTGTTTTACACTGAATCAGTGATCATTATCTCTCTTAGATACAGAGGGAACATATCTTTCTGGAGTGTTTTATTTTCTTTCTCTCCACTTGCAAACTATTTTGCATGCCCAGGACCATTTTTTTTAACCTTGCACAGTCCAGATGTTCCAGACTTCGGAATTCCAAAATTCCGTGAGAGATCCCCAGCTTTTAAGTAAGTGCCAGTGTGGGTGAGGTTAAAGTATGTCTAATACGGAGCTCAGTCCTCAAATGCTAGCCAGACAGCTGGCATTTAGGCTGACATTGATCAAAAGACACCACTCCTGATATTGTGTAGTCTGCCAAGATGAAAATATTTCTTTCAATCTGGCTCTACCATTAAGGCGGTTCTCCACATATTTCAATGCTAAGGTTAAGCCAGATTTCTTTCATGTTACATTCAAACATGTTTTAGCCAGAGAAAACAGGCTCTCTAAAGCCATCAGAATAATAGAGTGATTTTAAAATCTCCCCTGGGTTTAATAAAAGGTGATAGTTTTGGTGAAATTTCTCTGATAGGTCTTTCTGTTAATGCTTATCTAGATAATGCATCTTCCAAATGTTCTGACCAGAGTGTGTGTGATATTAAGAAGACTTTGTCATGTAGCTCCACAGATGTTTTTTCTGCACTTTTTATATTATGAGTTGGGGTTAGAATTTCACAGCTCTGTTGAAGGGTATTTTGTATTCTCTGTGCATCTAGCTATAGTCATACTGAATTCCCCAGGGGAATTTGGGGAGAACACTTTTAAAAGACAAGCTTGTTGAAATGAATGCAGTGGTTACTGCTGAATGTCAGCTGAGTTATCATGGTACAACTGTTTCTTATCCTCTTTAATATGGTGTCTCAGGAACAACATGGATTTTGAATGCCTGATAGTCAATGAAGTATAGAAAAAGTTACCATCAAAGGAAACAATGTATCAAAGTGCTCCAGATGTAGATGAAATGTGTATATTCAATTGATTTGCATCTTTGGGAAGCAGAGAGAGAAAATATTTTCCAGCGGTGTAACTAAGCATAACTCCAATGATTTGGGGTGGCAATTTAAAGATTGCAGACATCTTAGGGCCTGGCCTTCTAGTCAAAGGCTAACTACTTAAAGCAGACTTACTTCAGATTTCCTGCAAATTGGAATTTGGCTTCTTCCAATTTCTAGTTCATCTGGGAACAGACAGGAGAATTTATTTTTTTTTTTACATAGCCTAGTATTTAAGCTGCTGCGTGAAACTTTGATTAGCAGAATTAAAAGACAGAGAAAAAGCAAGGAAGGTAAACTTTTTGATAAGCATATAAGTTGTTCTAGCAAAAGATTTAGGTCAGTATCTCAGTGGACAGTTTTCATATTAGTATTAATTTACTTATTTAAACTGCAGTGAAACACTTTTTTTGGTATATGTGACCATTCTTTAAAAAAAAACATTTAAATTGCAGCTTTTCCTTCCAAGATCTTTCCAGTGGCCAAAAATATGTGACTCTTAAAGGAGACACCTGACTTAATACACAAACTGTTACTTTGGTTTTATTTATTCAGGAAGCCTTGTGAGTAAAGTTGCAGTTAAGTACTGCACATTGCTGGTCACAGAGTGATACAGTAGGGCCTGGCTGTCCAGTGGCTAGAAAGCAAATAGACTTAACTATTCCTGTCTTAATATGCAGTACACAGCCCCAAACTCTACGGTTGTGTATAGCTAGCTGGCCACCTAGCCAGTTCATGTTTCTGACATTCAAATTTACAGTCTTTGGTATCCACAGCACATGGTTTTTGCTCTCGTCGCACTAGAATTTCCTGGCTTGCAGGTAACTCTGTGGGCTGGGTGCCAGATATGTAGTGTTCTTCAAACCATGCTTGGTCCTGCTCACTTACAGTTCTTGTTTTCATTCCTCTAACAAAATCTGCAATTTCTAGACCAACATAGGGCCATAACAGCATTTTCATAACTTCCCAGTTCTCACTTATATTTGTTTACAGTCAAGTAGGTATAAGCCAAGAATCAGAATCAGCTGATATGTTGAATGTATCCTATGACTGTTCTGCTGTGTTGGCTCAGTTAGGGGTTAGGAAACACTTTCAGAGTATCGATTGTATTTCAGTAAGGAATGTGTCAAACAGACCTACCTGCTCTCTCCTTTGCAATTACATGAACTGTTAGTCTTCCCATTTTTTGAGTACAAAATGAGCTTAAGCAACTATTTAAAGAGAAAAGGAGCACATATTAGAAAAGCAATGGAAAAGTAGTGTGTGTGTATGTATTTATGTGTATGTGCCTAAGATCCCTGTCTACAGGAGTTAAGGTTCCAAGTAATGATGATTCATTCAGAACTATTTTGTTCAAGGTTTATTACCTATAATTGACTTCTGATGATGCCTTCAGTGGCTGGTCAGCTCTAGGATTCACTAACAATGTATGTTGTGTTAAAACCCTATACCTACTAAGTAAAAATTATTTTGATTTTCTTTATGTGTTTGCCACAGCTTTAGAGACATAGTATTTAGAAACATAGTTAAGGCCTTGACACAGTTGACAATTCTTACAAAAGGACTAGAAACAGTTCTGTTCGTAGACCTAGACCTAGATATAGCCTTTTGCCACACAGCTAGGAAATCTTTGAAAATGCCTAGCTTTAATTAAACTCTTAGAAGTTTTAAGGAGGTCTCCAATTTCTATCTGTTTCATCAGCAGATCACAAGTTCATTTCCAAGCTGTTTGCTGTCTCGGTGTCCGCAGAAGACATTGCAGCAATCAGCCATCCCTGTAATTCTGTTCAGTATCTTTCCGGTTCATTCTCTACACTGTGTGCTACTATGCAGTGGTGTAGTTAGAGACTATGTAACAAACAGCTCCACGGGCTTCACTTTATGCTACCTGTGGATGAAGACTTAGAAAATATATCAGAACTATGCATTTGTCCATCTCAGGGTAGCTTCAGTGACTTTATGGAGAAAGTCAGAACTATTTGTGGGTATATGCAGAGAAAATCTTGTATGTCCTCTGTAGTTTATATAAGCAAAGGGAATGCTGTCACCATATGAATATTGTTTTTTTTCAGTGTATAGATATTGAAGAACTCATTTCAAGCTTTGGACATCTTACCACAAACTGAGGTTCACTGATGAAATGTATGACTGTTCAGTGTGTGTTTGTTCAATGTGTTCTTGCAGACATCCACAGCAGTAAAATTTCCTCCATAGTGAATATTTGAATAGTGGTGCTTTCCTTCCAGGGGGGGGAAAAAAAAAAAAAAAAAAAAAAAAAAAAAAAAAATACATAGGATCATCAATCTGAAATTAAGAAAAGTGTTGCTTTTCTCATAAACAGAGAAAAAATGGGAGAAAAAATGGGGACACCAGCACCCATAATAATTGGACTGTGTATTAAAGGTGAACTTAAGTTTTACAATAGAAGTGTTGCTATTTCACCGTGTTCTGTAAGCGGTTCTTCCAAAGAGCTGACTTACAACTGTGTCTGTTCCCCCATCCCCTGTTGTCAAAATGATAACATGAAATACAGCTGAATGACCTGATTTCTTAGGACAAGCTGACCTGTTTCATTGTTCAGTCTTTAGCCATAAGCTTCAAGTGCCAGTCCTCTGGGGATCTTTTTGGAAATATGTAGAAACCATATTCTATAGATGCAGTCAATGTAAGGAGAAGAAACATCACTGAATTCCAGTGTTATTAATTTAGTCCTAAAGAATAAAAAGATTCTGAGCCTTGTAGTGTTCTTTACTGTATTCAGCATGGGAGGAAATCTTTACAGTTATGAAAAAAATTAAACTGGGACAGATCTTCTGCTGATATAGATTGCCTACTAGCTTATTATAACTCGAAAATAACAGGGAAAAAAAAAAATCAACACCTTAGTATGACATGACCTGGAAGCTCAAAGTGAAGATAATTTCATTGGAAGAAGTATATGACTCAAAAAAAAAAAAAAAAAAAAAAAAAAGGAGAAAAATTGTCAGTAAATTCAGTAAATTTCATTCACTTGATGGGAGACTAGGCAATGAACTTTCAAAAGATGTATGTTATACAGGGAAATTTTGAATTTTGTTCTTGATTCTAGGGCACTGAAAAGATCCCAGAGGAATCATCATGAAAGTTTAAATGTGTTCCTGTATTGAATACCCTAAGTTTTTTCATAATTTCTTCCACCCTTGAATAGTCTAGGTTCTGCTTTATGACTATTCCTTATCTTGTCATATTTCATATGCTAATCATGTCTGGAGTTATTACAGGTGAACACATACAAAAATACTTCCACTGTAACATGAAACATCTTTATAATCAGTGTGAACCCTGTTTGCTGTAACAGTAAATACTACATTACCTGTTAGTTGCTTGAGAAAATTGCACAGATCTACAACCAAAAAAACCCAGTTTTAAATATATAAGAAGTTAATAACTTTATTTTCAAAATCTTGGTCCTGTGGTATTTATGGTTCTTAGCTGTCCTCGTAGTTGCACTGGCTACCTGCTAGCAGTGCAGTAACTGCAATGTAACATGTCACCAAATTAGAAGTCTGAAGATCATGTTCTCTCACATCCAGAGAATGATCAAGTGTCACCCTCTGCAATATTGTGTGGCTCCTTCAAAAGACTAATTCCTCTCTTACATGTATATTTTACATGTTTTCCACTTGGCTGAACAGTGCAAGACCTTGCACGGATGTAAGTTCATAACTTGGAAAGTTGCATCCAGGCAATTAGTAAGTGCTTTGTTGATTATTATTTTTTAGTGAAAATTTAAGAAAGCATGCGGAATGTGGGGCACATGTAACTTTTCTTATTATCTGGTCAGCAGATCCTAAATCATCCTCAGGCTGGGTGAAGCTATAAAAATAAAAAACAACTGACAGCACCCACTTAACATCTTTCAGCATAATACCTACCTGCAACTAGCACTATTTCCATTCCTCTAAGGCAACTTTAAATATTGATATAATAATGATTTCTATCCTCCATAGAAAACCAAGAAATGAGCTCAGGGTGGGTTGGCAAAGCCTGGTAATGGAGAGGAGTGCAGAACATGAAGCAGTGGGTGGGATGCAGGGGGCAGAGAGATGGAAGATTTCAGTGCAGCTCCTGAGTTCTCACTGAACTTAGATCCAAAGCTCTGCCATGTGGGCATAGCTGAAAGTAGGTGGTAGATGTGTACAAAACGCAGAAGTAATTTTTGTGATAGAGCAGATTGTTAATGTCTTTCTTAATCAGTTCTGAATTTGTGGTACAGCATATTGGTATCAATATATATTTTGGAGAAGAGGCAAAGTACAGATACTGACCCTATAAGGTTTCCACAGCATTTCTTGCAAAATTAAGAATGCTGGCCCCAGTGGAAAAGCTTTACTAAATATGAATGAAACGAAAATAATATATTATCAGGAAAGCAGGTATCCTACTTTCAGCGGGACTATTTTATGGTGTGTGTATAAATATCAAATTTTACTATCTCTCAGAATTAAGATGGTATAATTCACAATATCTAGAGGCTTTCTTTGTTCCCCAGAGCAGGGTCTCAAAATCTGAATGTCTTTAATCTGCTATATAACTAAATCCCTAGATTTTTAATTTTCTATTTGTTTTTAATTCTTGTTTACATCTCTCTTGAAGTTTTTCTTCTTTGAAAGGAAGTCTGGATCCACCTATGCATTCCCAAGGCGTTAACCCAGGGTTTTTTAAAATACTACCATGCTACTAAATTCAGCAAGTAACTGAGTTTCCTGGCTAAGAGTTATGTCAATCAACTTGAAATGTGCATTACAAATTAGTAAATGAATGCAAATTCATTCACTGTCAGATGATGTTTCTTGTCAGATTAACTTGTGCACCTCCCCAATTGCAGTGATTCATGATAGTTGCATCTCTTACACTTTATTACTGGATTTTGTTATTAGTGCTTCTCATGGTTCTGTAACATGTAAGATATCAGTCCCTTGATATCTGAGTTCTGTACCTTGGTAAGCAATGAAGGAAATTTTGAATTCAGTGCATTTTCAAAAAGATAATGAAATAAGCACTGAACTGATTACTACTTCTGTTTTAAAACAGTACTTGACCATAAAAGAGATTACTCTAATCCTACTGGGCATGTAAGCATACACTCAGCTTTACACTTCCCAAGCAGAAAGTACTTATGCAGACAGAAGGTCGCAAGTACTTCATCCATTTAGGCTCCTACAGAAAAACTTTCAGCACACACCAAATTTTAATGAAGTTTTATGAAATTCTTAATGAAATCACAATGACAGAAATAATAATGACATGACTGTATAATACTGTTTTCCAGATTAGTTTAGTATAGATTGTTTTGTCTCTTCCTATATACTTCTTTAACTTGCTTCTGAGTGCCATGTTTTATCTTTCTGGTTATCATTTACCTAGACAAATATTTCATATAGCAGGAAATTTGTAATCTATTTTATCATACTTCAAATATATACTAAAAATGTAATGAAACTGAGATCCACTTTGAGTTGCCTGCTATCCAGTGAACCAGTTAGGTACCTTTAAGTAGATATGAGTGTATAGGTCAATCAACTGCATTTTAAAGGCAAATTTTTGAAGCGGCCTACTTATGTTGAGGTATAAAATTGCTCTTTTCTATATACCTGCTTAACCTCAGCATATCATGTGATCTAATTTTCTCTTACATAATTCTCCATGAACTTACTAATTACTGAATTGTTATATGAGATTTTGCAGTTTTTAAATTTTCATGTCCCCTGTCCCTGTTGTATGCTGAAGAGGGAGAGCAAAGGTATAAGGGCGGTAATGTAACAGCATTAACCGAGATGGTAAGTCATTGCATTTGTTAGGGATGGTCAACATTTTACACACTCAAACTATCAATATATGATGCACTATGTCAAAGAGCCACAAGAATATTAAAATATTTGATGGATGCTTTTGAAGGTTTTGTGTACTAAATACTACAAGTTTACAACTCAGTACTGAATGCATCTGAATAAATTAATTCTTTGTATAGAAAGGCTTCATTTGGTTTCTTAATGGATAAAGTATCCATCAGAAAATCTATACCAATAATGTAGCTTTAAATTGTATCAAACTACCATAGTATTGTAAGGCATTTTCAGATGTAGAATCAGGCTTATATTCTGTGTCATTCTTTTGTATTTAGTATTATGAAAGTATTCTCATAACTCTGATTTGAATTTTCCCTCTTTGCTGGTCTGATGCTTCCCACTATGTCTTCATTACTCTTTTAGCCCTTGGTTGTTTCTCCTCTACTCTCACTTTTTCCTGCTGCTCTTCGTGTGTTTGGTTTCTCTCATTTTCCTCTCTTATTTTAGCCCATGGCCTTCTCACCCTTCACCAACACAAGCATGGTACCCAGCCAGTTGGTCACATGGAGAGAAAGAAATCAAGCTGAGTGTTGCAGCAGCCTACAAACTGCTGCCTATCAGTCTGCACTGCCTGCCCTCACTTGAGCTGGTTGATGAGGTACACTTCAGTTTAAACCAGCAACTCACAGTGTAACCAGCCAATACTGACTGGCTGCCAGCCAGATGTGGCAGCTGTTTTAGACTTCCTGTTTCATGACAATGTGTTCAGGAACTTTAGATGTTCTGCTAGCAGAAAATGTTTGCAGAAGATGCAATTTCAGCTCAGAAGACTTGCATGTGCCTCATAAGGTATCCACTGTCTGCAACCCATATGAAGTCAGTGAAAACTGTATTTGCATCACATGAAATCCGTATGTGAGTTATAATCTTAACACAGATCTCCTGGGCTTCTGCTTCTGTGCTTCCTTCTCCTACCCTCCTACCAAAAAGATTTTCTGGTGATATTTTAGTTATTCCCATGGTGGTCATTTCAAGGAAACATGGTGAAAAAATCATTTGCAGAATTAAGATACTTTTTAACCCATAGAACACTTTGCATAGAATCTTAGCTCTAAACATGAGAGAATAATTTATTTTGGGTAGATAATGCTTCCACATAAGGAAGTAAGATAAATTTCTGAGATATATAAGCCATGTTCTTGACTCATTTCTAACATTTTCTTCATCCTTTTCTTGATAAGCTGACTGCAGCATGTTGTATACATTTGCAGACTACATTCAATTTGTCAAACACTTCATTATCAAATAGTTGTTTTTAAGTAAAAAACAGTGCATCTCTCATTGTTGTTCCAGAAGAAATAAACATGCCAAAATGCTTAAGCACTGTTAGAAAAAAAGAATGGTCTGAACATGTTTTTCACTGCAGATAGATTTTGACCACATGCAGTGAATACTAAGGCCTGCACAATACGTTTCCTTCATACCACTTAGCTTTGAGCAAATATAACAGCTCTTCTGACAGAAGTGGCTAAAGGGCTGAACTGTCACTGCAAGTCACATCACAGTGATCTATACGTAGTTCAGAATACTAAATTGTAGCATTTGGCTTTAGAGCCAAATTATGCATAGTTGGTGGGGCTTCAGTTTTTTTTCTTGTTGGTTTTTTTTTTTTTCTCCACTTTACAGTGATTCAAACACAAGATGTGAATATCCAGAGAATTTGCTTTTCAGAGGTTGATATTAATATATTGTATTTCTATCCCTGTGCTAACCTGTTCTATAACCAAGCTATAAATATTTAAGGACTTGACATTTAAATATAAGTCCATTTGGGTCTCCTTACAGACCTCTATGTTTCAGTTGTTTTCATAGGGAATACCTGTCCACCTATTTGAACAGCGTTTGCAACAGTAAAGTTGAAAATGTCATTAAAAGCAATACGGCATTATCTTGCCATTTTGAATCTACTTCAGCAGTGCACAGAACCACTGCAATATTATTACCTTTAGTATATCTCTGCAGTACTCACCCACTGGCTGAGAGAGAAGATAAAATTTGCTGTATTTTGGTTAAAAAACCCACGATTGTTACTGTTATTTTAACCTGGATTATTTCACTACAGGCAGCTGCATAAGTACAACTACTATGACTGGCTTACTTCATGGGGAAGTATAGAAGAGAAAGTGTGAGGTGGAAATGAGGTGGCTGCATTTCTGAGAAAACTTACTGTAGAAATATGCCTCAGCCCCTCAGGGGTCCATACTGAGACCAGTACTGTTTAATGTCTTCATCAATGACATAGACAGTGGGATCGAGTGCACCCTCAGCAAGTTTGAAGATGACACCAAGCAGAGTGGTGCAGCTGACATGCCTGAGGGACAGCATGCCACTCAGGAGGGATGTGGACAAGCTCAAAAAGTGGGCCCATGTGAACCTGTGAGCCTCATGAGGTTCAACAAGGCCAAGTGTAAGGTCCTGCAACCCCCAGTATAAATACAGTTTGGCCTGGACAAGAGAAGGCTCCAGAGAGACCTTATTTCAGTTTTTCAGTATTTTAAGGGGGCTCATAAGAAAGATGGGGACAAACCTTTTAGCAGGGCCTGTAGCAATAGGACAAGGGCTAATGGTTTTAAACTAAAAGAGAGTAGATTTAGAGTAGGTATAAGGAAGTAATATTTTGCAATGAGGGTGGTGAAACACTGGAACAAGTTACACAGAGAGGTAGTAGATGCTCCATCCCTGAAAACCTTCAAGACCAGGTTGGACGGGGCTCTAAACAACCTTATCTAGTTGAAGATGTCCCTGCTCATTGCAGGGTGGATGGATTAGATGATCTTTAAAGGTCCCTTCCAACTCAAACTGTTCTGTGATTCTATGAAATAGTCAAATTTCTAGAATGTAAACCTCAGCTAGACTTCCTTTTCTAGCCAGGGAGTCAGAAAGAGTAATGATGATACATATCTACCTTCTTATTTCTGATGTTACATTTCTGTTATTGAAGCATCAATATTAGGGATCTTCTGAGATTAAAATCTTAGGCACAAGCAGTCATCTAATTTCTTGAGTTACATCAGGGATGAATGTGGTCTAACATGGACTCAGTAAGTATTCCTAGATACAATGTGAAAATGCCATATTATCATAGTGTACAGTGCCTTTAAGTACATTTTATTGACACTATTGGCCTATTGCTACTGATTGAGGTATTTATTTAATTTTTGAATAGCAGAATCCTTTTAACATGCACAGGAACCAGTGGAATCAGACATGAGATAAACAACCAGCCACCTAAGAACATGGTGAGCTCTTTGGAGCAAAGACTATGTTAATATTACTGGATTTACTCACTCCCTAGTGAGACTGAGTCTTGATCAAAACTACTGCCCTATGAGTTTTCTCTGTTGGAAAGGGGGACCACACAAACGTGCTGTTTTGGAATTTAATAACTGTGTTCAAGGCAAGTTTGAAGCTGTGTGTTGAGTCTTTGATTTTACACTCTGTGAGCTTCTTGAGCTCCCAGTAGCAGACAGCACTGCCTGGAACCACAGGCCTGGACCCATATCCCTGGGGAAGAGGAGGCTGGGAAAGATTTGAATTCTCCAATGGGAAACATTTTGCTGGAAAATTTCTCATATTATTGTCATCCACTTCAAGATTCCTTAACACAGAATATAAAAGGTGCTAGGATCAAGAGTTATGTTTGTGACATTTTTACCTGGACTTTACTGAGCCTGTTATTTGCAGAGAACATTTGTAGATCCAAGTTTGGATTTTAAATTCACCTTTCCCCAAAACCGAAGTCTGACATCTTGGTTCAGGCCTGTCACACTTGAAAAGTTAGGTCTTGCTTTGGGCCCAAAGGCCATTTCTGATATTTGGAAATATGACGGCGGTAATAACTTGATAGAGTAGGAAGTAGTCTTATTAAGCACTGTCTTGTTCTAGCAAACCATACTCCAGTTGATCTAACGTTAGGCCAACTGTTAATAATTTTACAAGCAGAGCGTGAAATAGCAGCTTGATACCTGACTAAAGGGGAGCTACAGCATTGCACAAGAACATTTAAATGTACTACCCTTAGTGAGCAGATATTAATGCTATTTCAAGGAGTGTCAGTGAAGAGTCTTTGATATTGTGATTGGGATACTTGCTATTACATCCATAGTGACAGCTCCAATTGACAGGATTAAAAAGGCAAAATTAAAAAAGGAATTATTTCATGCCCTCAAGTGCAGATAAGAACAGTTACATCTCTGCTACGTGTCCTGGCTTGACAGTGGATTTTTTTTTTACAGCTTTTCATACCCTACACAATTCTTAAATTCTCTGTGTCATTTCACTTAGTCTTCTCTCTTATATTCTCTCCTTTCCTGACATATCTTTTTATTCTCCTTACCGTCCCCCACCAAAACCTCCATTCTTTCTAAATGTCTCTTTTTTGTGACTTTTATATATTTTACAGTCTGGATGATATTTTTTTTTTTTTTTTTTTGTCCTCATTATTTCTTTCTGCAGTGGCTCTTCTAATTCTTACCCCATATTTTAAGGTGTTCATCTATGAGATTATAGTGAGAGATGATGACAAAAATCCCACTACTAACCACCCCAAAAATACCAACACAGAAAAATCCTGATATGTTTGAACATATGAAGGGACTTACCACAGGCTAGAAAAATGCTCATTCCTTTCTATGTATGTTTTTTGAGATGGTACATGTTGTAGCTAACCTGGATGCTTTTTGGCATCTTAATGTAAGATTTTTTTCAGTAAGATTAAAATATGAGGTTAAGAAATACCCATATACAGGAAATAAAAATAGCAAACAGACAATGTTATATGGCACTTTCAGTCTAAGATCTTGGACTTCTGTGTAAATGACACTTTAATCTCCACCAAATAAGTAAACCGAGGTGCCATAAGGTTAAGTTTTCCAAAGCTGCTCAGCAGGCTAATGGTATAATCTGGAGCTTCTGAATCCAAATGTCCTAAGGAAGTGTGCTGGCAATCCCTCCCAAGCAGAGAAATTACCTTGACAAGTGAAAATAGTTGGGATTTATAAGGGTGATAACTACAGCTAGACCACATTTTTCAGTGAAGGTTGTTTAAAATTTACAGACACTTCTTAATTTTGGGTGTCTAAACAAAAGGACAAAGTGGGTATGTAATGTCAGTCAGAACTGTGTATTCATCCAGTCAGGATGCACATTGATGGGAACTAACCAGGCAAGGCTGAAGGTAATGAGGCAAGGCTGGAGGCAGGGGCTTCAAAAATCCCAAACAGAATACCCTGTGACTGAGAGAGTATTTATTTTTGTATATTTGTTCCACTTAAGGAATAGATCAAGTTGTTAGTTAAGATTCATACTAGACCAAGGACTCAGACTGGTTTGGTATGGGGAGGTACCACTTCATCTTTTGGCCTTGCTATCACTGTTCCGGCCCCTTTTCTCAAGACTTTTGTGATACTTTTTTTTGGCAAGACAGAAACTCCAGCAGAAAATATTAGAGTGTGTTGAACTTTGTGATCTTGGATCTGCTTCAGGTATTAATAGGTATCAAGGTACTGATAAAGGTCGTTTTTAAACTGATGATTGTAAAACTTGTGATTAGAGATTTGATTATGATATTAAAAGCCCTAAGAGACTGAAATTCTTCTTACAAAAGGCATTATCTCTCTTCCAGTGCCTTGCAGTCATAGCTGCAATCACCACAGATGTCTGAGTGGGATCATCTTTGTTATGAGGAGGTGTTAGAGGGGGTAGCTGTGAGGACAGTTTTTGTGAGGGATCTGAAACTTTGTAGCTGACTGCCCCGTTGATACCAAGTGATCTGATTTTTCAGTCTGTGGTCATGCATCAGTCTCTTACAACTTTGGAAAAGGACTGAGAGGTGCTTCCTAGGTGATGGACCTTACAGGTAGCTGGCTGTTTGACTTATTTTCTGTGGGCTGATTATTTTAGTGGTGCTTGTTATTTGATTTAATTTAATTGCAGTTATTGGGTAATTAATTTTACTGGGATGCTTAGTGAATCCCTGAAGAGATATCTTTATTATTTTATATCCAAATAGATTATTTTATATTCTTTATTATTTCTATTTGTAATGAAATCAGTAAACACACATAATTTTTACATTTCTGTATCATTATAGTGTTAAAATTACAAGAAACTTGAAAATCTGTGCATGACTTCGTAGCCTGTAATATGTAATTACATTTGCAGCCCAGTTTTTGGCTGAATTTTTGTAAAACTTACAGATTGAAATTGGTGTTTTCTCAGGCATTGACATTAATGATTTTTTTCAGATGAGCCAAAAGTTTAGCAGTGTTTTATGTCATTAAATAAGCAGTATGGTGCACATTCTAAAATCCTAATCTCTCCTGTATTTTTGACATACAAGCATCAGGTTAAAATGATTCACATGAGAAAATTATGGAATAAAAATACATCTGGGAAGCATAACATAATTTGTGGAGTATTCCTCAAACAGTGAAAATCTGGTGTAGCAAGAAGCATTCATTTTTTTTTACTATTTTTTGCTTAGTTAAGGTAGGAATTCTTTCAGACTACATTACCAAACAAAGATGGTTTCTTCCTGATCCGTAGATGGAATAATGGATTTTTTTTTCTGTGTATAGTGACATTGCCATGATTGCTTTCAATTGCTATTGGAAGTTTGACCAACAGGTCTTATAATATCCCACTTCTGTATTCATGAATAAAGCAAAAAGTGAAATATGTAAAAGGAATACAGCCTTTGCATTGTGTGATCTGAAGTGAAATACAAAACTATTAATAAAATAATTACATCTTGACTTAACAGAATGTAGAATGTTATGTTTAAAATTTGACACATTTTCTAACTAAATATGGATTTATATGGAAAACAATAATTTGCCTAAGACAAAATTACGGGCAGGAAAATGTGATGAGATCAAGTTTTCATCCTAAAAAGTTGGAGAAATTTTCCAAAGTCTTTCAGAACTTTTAAATACTTGAAAGCACAGTTAAATATCTTGAAACTAATCAAATAAGCATTTCAACTGATCCAAACTTAATTTTTTTCAAATGTGGTGTATTGTGTAGAAAAAAATCAGAATTGTAGGATGGGATTTTGCTTTTGATGGACCTAAATTTTCTGTCCAAATATACTAAGAAGTATTTTATAAATACTCTTTCATGGTATATTTTATAAATATATATCTAGCTTTAAAACATTTCATGAGGCAGGAAATTCTATGTAATACATTTTAAACATCACTGAAAAGTTAAGCCCTTTGCTCATGGTCAGAAAAATGATCATGGAATTCTCTATGCAAGGAGTATCGGTTTTCTGTCTCAGCTCTTGTGCCAGCATTCAATTCAGCACTGTAAATGCTAAGCGATATAAAACAATATGAACACATACTTACTCAAAGGACCTCTGTTAAAAATCCCAAGAAATTGTGACATAGTTCAGTTCTAGTATTTTAGTCAGAAATCACAGGTCTCTGCAACCATGTGATGCCTGGGTGAATTTAGGATGGCTACCTGTGTGTGAGGAAGTCTGCCTGCACTGAACTGTGCAATGCCGCCGTTTGGAATTGATGGTGTGTCCTTCCAGCATCTCCTCGTCTCTTCATGTGCTATCCACGTGGAATCCATGCACCTCTTTGTAGCCTTAGGAGGGGCACTGGGGTAGAATTGAGAGACCCCCAACCGTCCTTTGCCATCTAATTGCAGTCTCCTACTCAAGTACATTTCTGTATTGGTGTGAAAGAACTTGCACTGTTTCAGCTCTTCTGCAATTGTAAAGTGATTTCTTGTCCTCAGGACTGTAGTTCCAGCACCTTACACCAGTTCAGGTTTAGCGGGAAATGTGAAACAGTAGTGCTATCCCCAGGAACCCTTGTGAACTGAACTAACTGCTTACTGAATGAAATTAGCTGGATGACAGTAGAGAGGATGGGTTGCGAAGAGCTTGAGCTAACAACGTGGACTGTGAGGAAACATGCTAATTTATTTACAGTAGCTTTACTATGATATATTGGTTTATACTAGGTTTCAACTTTTTTTCTCTGTTGAAATTTTTCTAAATGCAATTTAAATAGACTTTTTTCTTAATCCTATTTTATTTTATTAAATTATTTTCTTTTCCAATTCCTGGTTTGGTCTGGGGTGGGTTTTGGAGGTATTTTTTTAGTTACCGTATTCTTTATGTTATCTTCATTGTGGGAAAATGTTTACTCATCACAGACTTGCTCATTTGTAAGCATTACCTCTGCTGCATGTCTGTGTTTTACTTTATGCATTATTAAAGATTTCAGTTCAAAAGCCTGTGTAATTGGCTTATTTATGCCAAGTCTTCTCTGATTTATATAGTTTTATTCATGCTCCTCACTTATTCCCAAATATACCTATTCTCCTCTACATAAACATTCCCCATTTCAGAAGTAAAATACCACTTCTGGGTACAGCAATGTATCTATTAAGACTGGAATTCGGTTCATTCTTTAATACGTAAATAAGATTTTTATCCCCTTTTCTTTCCTTATGGCATGCAGCTTTAATGTGCATGGCTGGAATTCTGGTAATACCTTAGGAATGATGGACCGCATAAGCCTGCTTGTCACCTATTAGTGCATGCATATGAGCAGTACTATGTCTATAAATAGATAGATGCAAGCACAAATACCAAGTTTGGCATGACAAAAGAGAATGCTGGACCAATAACAATTATTGTTACTGATGTTTGTGTAGGACAGCATTTCCAGGAGTTATCAACTGTGTTGTAAGAATGACATTCAGATGACCAAATGATGGTCAAGTAAGAACTTTGAAGTGGACCTGCCTGTACCTTTTCCTTGTGAGAGGACATCAGATAGATCAAAAGCCTTTTAAATTCAAAAAGCCCCAATTTTATTGTACTGCAAAAGGGGATACTTAACACTAGAAAAAGCTTGAAATGGATCAGTAAGACAGAATACAGGGTTTATAAACCAATCTCATCCTGTCTACTGTGTGTTTATATGTATCCTTACTTCTAGGCTTGGTTTCCATCACCCCAAGTTACATCCACATTAACAGATACTGTATGACAATAGGAGTGTTTCTGTAAAGCAAAATATTTGATGCTGAGGCAGTGACATCCACCCATACACATTTCAGGGGGTTATTTTGGATGAGCTGTAGTCTAGTCCTATGGACTGAATGTCCATTAGCTGCCAGAGCACATTAAGTGTGCTCCTGGAAAATGTTTTCCAGTTTAATTTCATCTAAAAGGAATCCAACTTACTTGCTTCAAAACAGCTTCATGATGTGAATCAATGCATGGTAAGTGTGGAAAATCAGGAAATTTGCTTTTAAAAAATGCACTTTTGAGCTACTAAAATGCTTCTGTAGATACCATGGTGACTTTCTGAATTGCAACACTGTCAAACCTCCCCCAAAAATTGCTGTCCTCTAATGCATTACTGGGATGCCCAGCAAACTCTCTACTTCTGCATGTGAGCATCAGGACCCCCATTCCTTGTAATGATGCTCTAGTTCTCTTCTCCTGACACCTCTCACAGGCTGTTTTAGCTCTCTGAGCTTGAGCAGGCTCTGTTCTTTTCCAGGAAGAGAGCAGTATCCCTCTCCAGTGTTTCACCTGACCCAAGTACTCTTTCAAAAGGACATACATAGTTTGAGAATAAACAAATAAACCAAGTGTTATCTGTGATAATCTCGCAGTACAAAATTTAATCTGCAGACACAGACTATTTAGCTGTATGGAAATCAGCTAGCAATGTTGTAAATAGCATTAGAATTAGTGTAAGCACAGCGGAAGCAGGAGGGCCAGCGGTAACTCTCCGAATTTCAAGTTTGTGATGTTGGGCCACAAAGCTTAACGAAAGAACTGTAAAGACTTCCCTCATATGGTTTTTCTTTTTTTCCTGTTGATAAATTGTCTGTCAACTGGATGTGTTTCAACAAATTTGTTGATTGCAATTACTCAGCAAATGTTTGCTGTTAATATATTTCAGGAAGTAAATTGCTGACAAACTGTTTTCTGTCAGTGGTTCTTTGAGTACTTGCTATTCATTGTTAATATTTGCAATTTGAATTGTTTTGACTCGATACACAGTCCCCTGATTGAATATAGTTATTCGTACAATCAGGTTTCCACATTGACTCATTCAAGTTTCATTTTCTGTGAAAATATTGTTGACTTCATTCATGATTGTCATTCTCCTTAAACTGAAGAAACTTGGCTGACGTTCTCACAAAAGTGAATTCAAAAGCAAACATATTTAAATACAGCTTAGTCCCTGTGGGTAAGGGTTTTCTTGTTTGCTCAGCTCTTCTTTTCAGTTATGTGAACAAGCATTTCCTATGAAATTTGTGTTGTGTCTTTCTTTTAAGAGGTTAGTATGTCATATCGCATTTTTCTTAACCAAATGTTTACATTATCTTTGATGAATTGTAGAGGTTAATAACTGACTTTTCTGATTCGGACTCCCTAACTTCATTTAGAATAACTTTTCATCTGTCTAAAGTAGGCATGTAGAAATCACGCACTGAACACTGAAGTCAGAATGGGTCAAATGCACACACTAAATGGCTATTTAAATATTTACTGTGTGAATGTACATATTTTATATCAGGTTTACACTTTTTTTTTGACAAATCCTTGAGGTCTCAGGGACTTGTGGGTAATGAATTCACAAATGGTTTAAATTCATTGAACTGAGCTGCTTTTTGGAAAATAATAATTTTATTTAAAAGCAAGCAAACAGGCCTTCTGATTATTGTTGTAACAAGCAAGCAAATTATTCTTCTACATTTCATTTAAAAGAGTTCAGTTTTGGCAAAACCAGACTGTCAAAAATTATGAATCCTGTGTACCAAAATTTGTGCATGTTTTTTAGAATAGCATCATCATAAGCTTGTTAACATTATTTTTTAACTGGATTTTACTATATTGAGCTCTCAAGTTTGAATACTCAGTCCACATTCTTGTCTTTCCTTGCAAAGAGAGATAGAAATGTGCTCATATTTCAGTGGAAAATGAGGTTCCCACATAACTTAGTATCAAATGTTGGGAATTGCTGGAGCTGAAAACCCTGTGTACCACTTGTGAGGTCCACTTCAAACGTCTCAGAGAGAGTAGGCTCAAAACTTTGTACAGAAAACTTTTCACAGCAATCTCTTTTCATGCTTTTATCAGGATTTCAACTGATAAATATCTAAAAACATTCTGTGTTCATTCCAGTTACTTCTTTCCTCACTGGATAAACCCACAGTTCTTTCCATCCCAAAACTAATAATTAAATGGAACTGTAATATTTCCCATTTTCTCTGTTTCCCAGGTATATCTTCGATTTATTTCTGTTTGCAAGTCATCAAGAACTAACATTCTTCACCTAAAGCAATGAACCCTAGAAAGCCTCTGGTCCAAATGGAAAATAAGAGGAACTCAGACATAGAGCTAGTGTCTGCCTTAAAGAAAAAGATTTTAGTGGGGTTTTTTCCTGTTTTTTTTAACCAAAGTTAATTTTCCTAGAACTTTATGTTCATTTTTATTTCATAGATTTCTTGAAAACTACCATGTGTATACTTATGCATTATGTTGGTAAATAGCCATATCGACTCATTTATGAAAGAGCTGTAATCCCAAATTTACAAACATATTACTAGAATCTCCCAGTTTTTTGGCTGGCAGATAAATGTATTATGTAAACAAAATGCTTTATTGAGCAATGTCTTATATGTGGACAGAATATTAGAAATCAATAGCAATACAGACTGAAAATTAAGTAATGTGGTTAAGCACCTCTGAATGATGTCATTTTAAAAGTTGATTAGAAATAAACATGCCAATTGCTAAGGAGCCTATGTTTGAAATAGAAAGGTGATTATTCAGTTTGTGTTTGTGACAATAAGACTATCTTCAGAGCTGTAGAATATGTTGTGCATGGGTGTCGGGAGGGACAAAAGAGTGGACCATTATTGACACAGAAGTTGCAGTAAAATGCTGCAATAAGATACTGCACACAGACTCTAAGAGAAACAAGTTTAAAGGAGGTTAAGAGGTTCAGGATCCCCACTATTCAGATCAACTGGGCTAAAGATGAAAATGGAAACACTACTAAGACGTAAAGTGGACGACCAGATAAGATTATTTCATTCTACTGAGAGTAAAGTACTTAACCTACTAACCCAAGGTGATCAGTCAACAAAGAAATGAGGTGACCATTATAGACAATCCAACATGGTCGGTTTTGTTTGGGTTGCATAATTATCATAAACTCACAGCAACATTTGCAATATTGAACCATCAGCAAATTCTGTTTCACACAGAAAACAATTCCTAACTAGAAAGGATTTAGCATAAAACTAACAGGAGATGGGTGAGGGTGGGTTTTCGGGTGGTTTTTGTTTGTTTGTTTTAAAGGCTCTATTCTCTAAAATTTACACCCGCAATAATATTTCTTATGCCAGGAGCCCTTCTGAAGACAGTAGAATTATTTATGATTTAAATAAAGTATTCAGAGTAGGAAGAAGAATTAATCTGATCCACCAGGTACTGCTAATAGTTAAAATAAACTCTGACAGTGGTTTCAGATAACCAGATGTTTATTATTATTAGGATCACCATCTTGCTTAGAGAACCAAGCACTGCTTTTCCTTTGGCAGCACTGCCAGAGGTTTACTTTCAGGGAGTGCATGCCCTCCCTCATTCTTCCCTGCTGGAAGAACGGGGATGTTAGATTAAGCCCTACTGTGATTCACGAATGCAAAACAGGCAAGAGAAGAGATTCTCACTCTTTTCCAGCTCCTGTTTACATCTATGCCAATGAGCAAGAGAGATAAAATGTCAATATGCCCTTAAGGAAATTTGTCCTGATTTCCATTGTATAATGATTAATTTAATTCTCTGCATGAGTCTAACTACACTGGAGTTAAATGAAAAGACCAATCCTGGAAATGTGATGAGACACCAATATCATCACAGTAATAGTAATTTTCCCCTCTTCTTTTTCTAATTTGCCTAGAAATTTTCTAGGACTTTGAAAGACAGAAAATCCTCAACTCTATTTAACTTTTAAGAAAACTGTAACTTCACAATATTTTTAAGGTTCTGAAGTGAGCAAGCTTTTGCTTGTACCTTACTTACCTGGATCAAGGTCTCCATGCAGATCAGTACCATAGATAAGGAAGGTTTGCCCTGTGCTCTCAGATTTCAGAGCTAATCCAGTACTAATATCAATATCTTTACCTCTGTCTGAATTTCCATCGAGTCGTGCATTCATTTCTGTAGCTGCTTTCTGTCCCTGTCATACCACTGACGTGATAAAATACCAATTTTGAGTCAGTCCCTTCAACTGAAATAAACTGATGTACTCCACTGAAATAGGACCATTCAACACTGGTGTTTTGACTGCATATTTCTCCTGAGTAAAAGCAAAAAGTGAAAGGAAAGAATACTAAATCTGCTTTATAAAGTATCTTGAATTTTCAAATTTTTATTTAGTTCTACTACTTCATTATTTTTTCTATGCTTAAAAAACCTGAACACTTACAATCTATGGGTGGCAATAAAACCTTTGAGAAGCATTTCTAATAAAAGAACAGTAGCCTGTGAAATGTGCTGCTATGGTGTGCAGTAAGTATAGTGGTTCACCTTGAACACTTCTTTTATTGAATACTTTGGGGCAAGGATGTCTGATTGTGTGTAAGAGCTTCTCATGTATGGTATGGAGACCTTGTGTGCTCCTTCCTTCCTGCCCTTTTCCTCCTCCTCTTTTTATTCAAGGATGCAGCTGCCAGACACAGAGCCGTGCTCCTGTACAGTCTTCCCAGGAGGCCTTGTGAAATCAAGTTGCTCGCTGTGTGCCAGCATGGCTTTTGTTCCTTCGAAGACAGAGCTAGGAGCCTGCTTCCACTGCCAAGAATGCAGGCAGACTATGCTGAAAAAAAGAAGAAAAAAAAAAAAATCCCGCTATTTTATTCACTGCACTGTTTCATCTTTTTAAGTAGTTGGCATCTGCAGCTGGTTGTGGCAGGGAAAACCTACAAACATCGCACTTGATGTTAATAAATGTGTTTGCCATTAAG
Organism: Strix uralensis; assembly: GCF_047716275.1. Lineage (NCBI taxonomy): Eukaryota > Metazoa > Chordata > Aves > Strigiformes > Strigidae > Strix > Strix uralensis. The sequence goes on along the minus strand of NC_133978.1, from coordinate 15,904,722 downwards.
TGGCTGTTGTAATGCTTTGCTTGTTTGCCTTTCTGTGTGCACTTTCATCCTTCACTGTAACACTACTGCTGCCTTGTAATTTGTCTCAGACATTTACATTGCTGGTTGCAGGTATACAAACCTCTTAGATCAAGTAACTGCTCAGACACTTGATAAAAGGATCTGTTTAGGGTCTTTCCTATTCTGTCTGCCAAATTCAAGCACAGCCTTGATGCGTGGAATACAAACTGCCTTATAGTCATAGACCACATTTCACTTCTCCTTGACTCCTGACTGAATGGTACAAACCATTAAGGAGTTTATGTGAGATCTTTAGTGCAGCCGCTGATTTTACCAGAGCCTAACGATGTCTCCTGTGACAGCTTTCTATCTCTCCTGAACAGCTGGAGCAGCTATTCCTAGAATCCTCTGAGTGAAGTCCATATTTCAAATAACTGAAAGAGGATCATATAACAGTGCTCTCGGTGGGATGGCAGCCATTATCTCCTCTGGAGCATGCCTGCTGTAGAGAGAGAAGGCATCTCAAAACAACACATCTGCAGTTCTTTCAGCTGTTGGGGAGATGTTTTCATATAATACAGAAGGGACAGCTCTCCTCCTCTCTCAAAACTACCCTCTCTTCTTTCTCCTCTGTGCAAAATGTGACAACTTGATAAAGTCAGGCTTGCTTAGAGGCTGACTAATGAATGTGCTTGCAACAGTTTGGACCAAATCTGTACATAGAAGAGGATTCAGGCTGCCCTCTGATGCTCTGCTTTAGCAGCCTGTCTCTTTTCAACAAAGTGTACAAACGTGCTCAACTCTCAGGGACTTTAGCAGGACTTAAGCATATATTGGACAAAATTAATTGCTGTACTGAACTGGGATGACTTGAGTGTACAGGACCCTGAATACGATGATATGTATGAGACAAGGGGAGGGGGGATGAGGGGGCTCACCTTCTCTCCATTACATCTGGGCAAAAGTTGTGCACTGTGAATTAACAACAGGAGAAATGGGAAGATGCGGGTCCTTTAAAGATAATCTTTCACATGGGCTTACAAATTTGGCTCTGCTTGTAGTAGAAGGTATCATAGCAGGCAAGTATAAGTGGAAGCTAATGTCCTTTCTTATAAAAGTGCCCTGGTTTTTTTTAACAAAACACAAGACAATAAGTTATGGTAGTTCCTTTGGTTGCCATCAGTAACAGTAAGTTTAGTGTTTTGTACTTATGGTATTATGGTTATGGGAAATACGAGCAGTTTGATGGTTCAAAGCAACATAAGCAAGGTAACTGAAATTAAATTCCCTGCACTGGAAACTGAACACTTTCTGGCATTCCAGCCTGTGAACTGTCTAACTTCCAGTGTTATGATAACCTCACTAACGTATGTTGTTCTGGGCTGAAAGAAGATTTGCTGTGTGCAAAGGAATAAGCAGGTTTGTATTGTCCCCATGTGCATTCTGCTCTGGTAGTCTTTCTTTAGCTGAAGTCACTTGCTTTTTTGTCAGGCTGACCAAAGGGGAGAGAGAGAGAGACTTTCTGTGCCTTTCAAGTCAGTAGCAGCAAAGAAGCTTTTCACAGTGGAGCAAATATAAGTTATATGCTAAAGAGTGAATGAGTAGCTAAAATACCTCTGCAAGAATTACTTAAATTAACTTAATGACCTATGGATTAATAATTTAGCAGTGTAGAAATGTAACAAGCAGGGAACTTCTCAGACCCATGCAAAACAGGAGTATAAAAAGAGAGTAGTAATAGGAGAAAATATGGCATTACATAGTATTGTAAGGGTCTGGGGGCAGATCTACAGCCCACTGGGACATCAGGAAGCAAGGTAAGGAGGGAAGGCAATCCACAGCAAAATGGCATGCTATGTATCCAGACTTGCCTTACATCCAGTTTCTCAGAAAGCACTTGAAGACCAAGACTGATTCCTCAAAACTGCTTGTCTCCCTTTCACCAGAGAACAAACCAACAGCAAGGGATCTCTAACAAATGTAGAAATGGCTAAGAGAGACCTGTTTGTCTCTCCCCACCATTAGGATTCCTTGTAAAGCCAATCTTTCTCAGATGAGACAGAAGGGACAGCTGTCTTCAAACTGTGACACTGGTAAAGGGCCAAGGGGAGCTGGCAATCTGGGATGTGTAAGGGGTGCAAAAGACCAGCACCCCCAGAAGAAGGGGATCATTACTTGCTTTTGCTTTGTCTTTTCACCAAGGAAAATCTGAGTTAAGCTTTCTGTTGCTATTATTTTAATTTGCACTGGTATGTTCTTCAAGATGTTATAGGCAGTTCAGCTTTACTGTCTGTCACCTATCCTGTCTTGATGGCATGGCATGAAGATCTACTTATTCTTCGGGTTTATCCAGAGATCTGTAGATTGCAGCTAACTAACTAGAACTATTCTTGCATATTCTGAGAGAAAGGAAAGAAGAATCTTGAGCAGTGTCCTCAGCACTTCTCTGTACTTTAACCAGGCTTTGCCATCTGAGATATTCTGACTGGGAATTTTTACTGTTCTAATTCAGTGTTCCAAGACATGTGAGTGGTAGGAAGGATATGTTTTTGTAAGGTGTAATTATCTCTTTTTAGCAGTGAGCTCCTCAATGCTGCTTTGATTGTGATACCTCCACATCGCCTGATTAAATCAAAGCCAGGTTAGAGCATTAGGATTAAGGACGTAAATTAATTGTAATTACATCAGAGCCAGCCAAATTAGCGAGTCATCAGTAATATAAGCAATGCTAAATGGCATCTAATTCTGTATAATAATTAATTGGGTTCTTCCACTAAATAAGACCCGACACATCAGTCCTTTATCAATCCACTAAAGGCTGGTTAGCCTTGGGCACTTCCAACATGAAACAATTACAAAGGTTCTAAAAAAAAAAAAAACAACATGTTTTTCCCCATTTTCATTTTAAGCTCTGACACCCTGAATTTACATGCTTCTTCTAGTTTTCTAATAATTAGGTCCGTCCACTCTTGGATTTCTCTTATTCTCTGTGCCTGTCATCCTGGACAGATGATCGCTAAAATTATGCTGCCCACAGAGTTTGGAGAGAAAGAGTCTAACAAGCTGGAAAGGGCAACCAGAAAATGACCAGTGTTGGTCATTTGAGCAGAATGACCATCCAGGGGAGGGCTGATTTCTGAGGCAATATCAAAGCTGGGTAAATAAAGGTAAAATTAAACCTTTGTCTAGTGGTGTAAACATCAAAAAACCAAGAAATTATCTAAAGGGACATCCAGATACAGACTAGGGAACTAAAAATTTAGGCTGCATATCAAGCAATTCCCCCCCTCCCCCTCCTCTTGGCAGGGAGATATGTGAAAATTGGAATAAAACCTCAAAGGACATGGTGGAATCATCAATATGTGGTCTTTTGAAACTAGTCTAGAAAAAAAACACAATAGCAGATATCCTGTAGAGTACAGTCTTAAATTTGCAGGTGGCTGGACTAGCAGATCAATAGGTCTTTATCATTTCTAACAGCAGCAGATCTGTTCCATATCTATTCTAGAGATACTGCTGTTGGTTTCTTACCACTGGAAGTGATTTGTTTCTTGTTTGTGTGACAGATGAAATGTGCTAGCTAGTCTCTCAGAACTGCATGGTTGCCCTCCTGCTGCTCCAAAAGCTTTCCGATTACAGATCCTGCACAAAGAAAAACACATTAGCTGTTCTGAGACCTTAGATGTAGTCTGGCTAACCTTTGTTCAGGGCAGGACCTCAAGGGAAGCAAAGCAAGCCCAAAACCACCTTTGTATTCTTCAGGTCCATTGAGTTGCCAGGAAGTAGCTTGGCATTGCTCCTAACAGTCACAGAATACTTGAACAGTGTTTACCGTAATTCTGGGTGCTATTGTACTGTAAATATGACATACCACATATCTTTCTAAATTATTTTCTAGTTATATCATGGATAAATTTAATTAATGTGTTGCATTTTGAATTGCAACATTTAGTATTGGTGCCACTTTTAGTATCAGTGTTCTAGAAAACCATTTTTGGATATTAAACCCAGAATCCCATCCTTCCTGGGTGGTTTTACTCAGAGGAAGGTTACCAGAACAGTCAAAACTGAGACACAGAATTGTTACCTGTTCATTTTTTTCTGTCAGCAAAGCTCACAGTTCCCTCTGCCTGCTCACAGAAACATGTATCTCTGACGGAGAGGATGCTTAAAAGGAAACTAGACCCATAATGCAGAGATTCAAGGAAAGTAGAAGGAGGAGGATCTGGAATCATGTAGCCTGTAGGGAAGTGTCTGGAGACTACTTTTAGAGTGCGTGAGTTGGTACTTCTGAGAGAAGTAGACTGAGCAGATTTGTGACAAGTGCTGTAGAGTGTAGCACATTCTTCACCAGCTCTGCAAAGGCATAGGTTTTAGACAGTCGTTTTACAAACAATTAGACTGGTTAAAGCCATTGCCTCCAACCTACAGCTTGCTTTTGCCTATCAGTCATTTAAGGTGAGTTTACACTTTGTGTCTGACTGCACTGGAGCAGATTAGGGAGCACTCACACATTCTTTTCTTCCAGCTAAGCAGCAAGAGAAAGGAAAAAAAACACCCTGATTTAAACTGAGAAGTAATCAGGACAGCAAATTCAGCTCCAGAGAAGGACACTTGAATGTGCCCTTATGTGCATTTTCGAATTAGGTGCTGTGTCAATAGGCTTAACACAGTGTGCAAAGTTAACTGTCCATATGACTTTAAGGGTCAGGGACTTTCTGTTTTGCAGATGTAAAACTAAAGACCAACATGCTTCTACATGGCTCTTTATTGCCATATGTGTGTCTTAAGAGTGCCATCTCTAAAGGTAAAAATTGTGCCACTGACTTTTAATGTGAGTTATACAGTTGACAATCACTATATGTCATTCTGCTTTTCCACAGAAATTTTTCCTTACCTTTCAAAACAGTTAACCAAGATTTGATGGAAAAAGTAAATAGTACTGAAAAAATACTTTCCGTAATAATATATCCCTTGTCCAGAATCTGACATTTTCTATTCAATGTCTGTATTTAAAGCTAACATTCAACTGGTTTTATTTTAAAATATTTCTGATGTGTTTTATCTTTTTTCTCCTAAATTATCTTTAACATAACTCAGTGTCATTGCGCTTTTCCTGTAATATTCTCTATGGGGAAGTCCTCTTCATGTTCACTTATGCTATAGCAAGACAGGGTATCTTTGTAATGCATTTGTCTAATTGTCAGATATCATGAATTCAGGAAAAATTGTAGCTGGAGTGAGATCTGCTCCTATTTGTTCTACATAATTTGCTGCAAAGATTGGTTGCTCCTGAATTCACCAAAGAGCATACTACTTTTAAAACATGCCAGTGCTAGTTCTGCATGAAGTAGAGCCAGGGTTATGGCATTTTTATAAATAAAATCCAGTGACATTCATAGCCCTGTAATCAATTTCTTGGCCACTTGGCCAGAGATCTGTTGTACTGTGAATGTTTATACACTCAGAGTGCCTCAAGGCCTGCATAATCATTTGGCATACACCATTTGGTCCACAAGTGTAGCGTGGCCTTGCTTACAAAACATGTTCATGATAGCAATTGGTAACGGCATACTGCAATGTTCACATGGCCATGGAAATGGTAAATTTAGTCCTGGGTATGACAGAATAGGTGAGTAATCTAAGAATCTTTTAACCAAAATGTTTTCTACTGAAATATATGCTCCGACGGAACCCTATGTGAATGGATAGATACAGAAATATATGCAGACACAGACACATCTATAGTAGAAAGTATATTTTTATGCATTTTATAAAAAATCTGAAAAGACTGATCATTGAAATTCATATTAATTAAAACATTGAATGCCCTGTGTTAAAATATGAGAGATGTTATAGCATACGTGTTCAGGAAACCCAATATAAAAGGTACAAAATGGTTCAGCTGTGCTGCAGAGCAAAAGTATGAAAGGAAAGCAGAAAAAAAATCACCAGTAAAGAAGATTCTACCTCCAAGTCAGATTTGTTAGTGCTCTCTTAGCTTGCTAGCTGCCTCCTTCATTTCCAGTGTTATGCTGCCACAAGAAATGTCTTATAACTACTTGCAAAATGAAGAAAAGATTTGTTATGTTCAAACTATCTCCATGTGGCAAGTTCTCAACATTTTCTGTCGCACAGTATAAAGCTCCAAAATTTAAATCAAAACTCTCTTGCTTTTTAAAATTCATCTCTTGATTTTTTTGACACGGGCACTTGGCAATGATTATTGACATGTGGGTTTACCAATATTGCTCTCATCAGTCACAAAATAAGTGGAGCAAACAAATTAGAGATAGAAAAATTAAAAGAAAAGAAATGCATAAGGTATACAATCTTTCTTCGCCTGATGTAGATGTGGACAGTTGAAAATCTAGATCACTTCTCTGGGGGTGTATTAGTAAGGTAGCCATAGATAACTTGATCAGAAAAGCTTAAAAGCATTCTCACGGTGATGAACCATTCTTGTTGAAACAATTGCAAAACTTTTATTACGGTTTCTGGCTCTGATTTGATAAAGCAGACCAGAGCTGAATCCCTCTGTTTCAGATGTTCACTGGGTGGCAATGAAGCTGTGTCTGTAATATGTTATTCCTTGTGGCTAGTACAGTGAACAGTCAAGGGTAGTGATGCTCAGGAAGGGTTGGTTGGGGCAGGATGTCTGTATCTGGCATGCTCCCTTATGCCTGGGAAACTTCTATGCTTTTTAGGTAAACTCTTATGCTTTTCATAAATTGATTTAGGAGAGCAGGTCAACAGCTTATTGTCCCAGAATCATAAGAAAACAAAGGTCTCTTAAAACAATTTGTTTTATACAGATGAAAATCAGAAATTCGAACACATTATTGACTTACCTCTGTCATCTTGGGAATGCTTTGCCCTCAAGTGCATCCTGATGGTTCAAATAAAATAGGTAATTTCAAACAAACAATTGCATTATAATGAAAAGATATCCAGAAATTTTGAAATTCCTGTGAACTCACCTGATTTTAAATATGCTCAAGAATTACTTCCTTTTGAGGTGTCTTCCTGTTTGAGCCAGTTTGGAATTCAGTTGAGCTGAAGCACAAGAGCTGGTTTCACAGACTGGTGGTAGTAGGAAGTACAGAATGCTTGATTGCTTGATCAGGATTTTTAACAGATGAAATAATCCTGCTTAATAGGACACAAGGCAGGAGCTATTGGATACAGAGAAAAAAAATTAAATGTCTGAAAGGTACAATATTTTCAAAGACTGGATTTGCAGGAGGGACTTGGATTCAGCACTCTAAAAACTAACTTGCAAATGACTGACATAAAGTCAAAAGCATAGGCCCAGAGCCGTGAGGTGCTTCAAGTACTTGATACTGAACTTTGACAGAATTCTCACTACTCAACCCAAGGGTTGATCCCTTTTCTACCACAGCCCAGGTGTCCTGTTCTTCCTAGATGTGCATAATGAACATGATGCTTCTAGTCATACCTAGATCTTCCTCCATCTTTTTAATAATGTCTACCTTATGGTTAATCCATTCAGGATTCTCAAACTGTGTTTTTTTCTCCACCTACATTCCCAACAGGTTGTTTGTTAGAAGCACTAAACAAAACAAATGTGTACCGCTAGGAATGAATTCCAGGCAAAAGAGGGAAATCATGTTCCCTTTCACTCCAAAGCATGCTGAAAGGAAGGGCTGATGACTCTACCCTTTCATGTAGTGCTTGGAAAGGTGGTTAAAAACTACTGGAAAAATGAATGAAGAATTGGTGTACTTCTGTGTTCTGTGGGGGGATGTACATGTTCTGAGTAGGTAAGGTGAAACAGATTGAGGAAAACCACCTGATTTGTGATATTTTTCTGGGATTTAGGTAGGAGATCAGGTAGTTTACCTAACAGTGGCTATGGCTTTTGACAGTGCCATCAAAAATTAAATGTTTCACTTCTTTTCCAGGTTTTAAAGGAAACTTTGGTGCTTTTGAAATATATTTGTTACTAGGATTAGATTGTGATTGAGTTTTTTTTAAATTTTATTTGTTTTTTACATATGCATCCAACAGAAGCAATTGACAACCTGTCCTTAAGTGGGGTTTTTATGTGCTTCAGCTATTGATTTTTGTAGGTAGCAGGCATATATGTGCTTTACACCCTTTGAAAACCACAGCTAGAGCCTCTAAAAACCTATCTTCAAAGTGCCAAAATTGCTTTGGGAAAGAGGATTCCAGCTCCTGGTCAAATAAATAAATATAATCCCTGGGATTTATAGCATGTAAATACCTTCTGCTTTACGTTTGCTAAACACTTTATTCCTCCATTGCCAGCTTCTTCTTGTACCATGTCAAACGCTAGGATTTAATCATGAATACTTTCGTGGTATGAGAAAAAGAGTACTTGCTTGTCATTAGTTGCAGAACCTAAAGAAATCATCTCTAACTTGATAATGATTCTGCAAATAATGTAGAATCACTTTATGTTGGTAAAAAAAAAGTACAGTATATGTCCAAGTTTCATGATAATTCCAATATAAAGAAGTAGAGCATCAAAGCCTGAGTTTACTGTGGTTCAGTGTATTTTATTCCAGTGTTAAATACCTGTCCTTCTGGCAGTAGAAGACTGTTTCTTGACATCAAACTGTGCCTAGACTAGCGCAAACTAGTACTGGGAGGAATAACAGTAGTGTCTTCTGATTCAACCTCAGGAGGCCTGGCCAAATTGCCACAGATTACATTTAGCAAGCCAGGTAATAAAAAAAATGTTTTCTCAGGTCTGCTGTATCTGAACTTTAGCAGTTATTGTCCTACTCTTAACAATGAAATGGAAAAGGTTTGTTATTCTAACGCTTTCATTTCAGGTGTCTTGTCTTTTCATTACCATAGAAATTATATCTATGAACAGTACCACTAAAAAAGGGGAAATGCATATTTCTGAGGTTCAAATGGCTCCTGAAATTACACCACTTCAAGAAATTTCTCTTCAGCTCAACACAAATTTGTTTTATATATAAGCAAAGAGAAATACTACATTAATGTAAATAATTAACTATGCATAGCTAAGACTAATTTTCATGGTTTGAGCTCAGAGGGCAACTGAGCACCACACAGCCACTCACTCCCCCCTTCCCCCCCAGCACGGAGAAGGAGGGAAGCAAAAGACTCAGGAAATTGAGATAAGGACAGGGAGGCATGAGTCATCCATTATTGGCACAAGCAAAAAACAGACTCGTTAAGGGAAGAAAAAAAAGAACATAAATTGAATACAGATACTAACAACAACACGTAACAGGCAGAGTAGGACCGTGAGAAGCATTACCACATCCTGCAAACACCTGTCTCCATTCCTCACTTCTTCCCGGGTTCAGCTTTTCTCCTGATATCTCTACCTCCTCCCCACCAGCAGCACAGGGGGCAGGGAATGGGGGGTGCAGTCAATCCTCTCACTTCTTCCATCTCGGGGAGGGAGAACTTCTGGCATTCCTCCCCTGCTCCAGCGTGGTCCCCCTCTCACAGGAGACAGTCCTCCACAAACCAGCTCCGACATCAGTTGCTCCCCACGGGTGTGTGGGTCACCCCCGCATGTTGCAATCGTCCCAGTGCTGAACTACAACAGACACTACCTTACACTTATCCTCACTTTGAATCATCATCTATCTGGTTATCTTAAAATGTTTTGTAACCCTAAGTACATTTCACATCACCTGAGATATTTAGGACGCGCTTTAGAGAAGCTCAGGTGAAGTGACTTGCTCAGATTCATGTAGGAGGTCAATAACAAAATAAAGAATAGAGTCCTTCAGTCCTCACTCCTAGATCTCTGGTCTAGACATTAAAATCTTTTTTCTTTGTGGCAATTGTACCTCACAAGACATTATATATGTGAAAACTTGAAATCCTAAGTTTTCCATGTAAATGAATAAAATTATACTTAATGGTTGTGGTGTTGGAAGGGATGAATCATGGTTTGCAGACACTGTATTGTTGAGCTTTTTCCCCTCATTACTAACATTCTCTTGGGAAGGGCTTGCCTCATACATATTCAGATGTGCCACATCCCACATGGTCCTTCAATTTAAACCACATTTTTCTTCTCTTCTTTCTGCAACATGCTTGGTTTGTACATAATTGTGTACAATAACAACTTTTAGAATTGTCCCTGGCAAATTGGGATTATAAACAGAAGTGAAAACTGCAGGGACATGTCATATATTGCTTCAACCTTTCACTTTCTAGGTAGGGTATCCCTCCTGAAAGGTAGTGGAACCTGGTCCAGTGGGAGTCTTTTGTCCACTGCGGGAAAAGGAATTTGAACTGTTGTTTGCACTATGTGGTATATGACTGTAACAAGATGAAATGTAAGAAAGAGGGAATCCCACCAAAAATCTTTTTGGATGCATTTTTGTTTCATGAACTGTTGAAGCAAATGAGATGGGAGGGGAAGCTTTCAGACTGGGGAAAAGATGTTAATGTAGTGAAAGAGCTGGGATAGATCTCAGGAAATTTGCTGTCTATTCCTGCTTCCTGTTATTGTAAACTTGGGCAAGTGACTTCATCTGTATATGCTTCTGCTGCTAGTGTGTAAAATGGAGATAACCAATTCTTTTGTCTATCTTGCCTGTTTCGTGTCTAAATTTACTAGGAAAGAGACACTTATGCTATGTGTTTTCTGAGGAGAGACTCTTCAATAGGGTCCTAATCTCACCCAGGTTCTCTGAGTATTTCTAGTTGTGACAAAAATAATAAAAACTCTCCAAATTTCTGCAAGGCTACACATTGTGTTTCATACCTGACTGTGTTATACTGTTGTAAAGCCAGAAATAGACAGTGTAGTTACATTTGGAGGCTGTATAAGAATCCCAACATATTTGGTGTTTAATGTCTTTCCTTTGTGACCTAAGACTTTACACTGTTTATGAAAACTAGGTGGAATCAGAGGGCTGCATCCTATGTACATGCACACAACATCATTGCATTCCTCAGCTAGGTTTTCCTCAGGTTACATACTTTTAGGATTCTTCCTGCTCCTCCTTATGATAAGGTGCATAGCTGACATTAACATAAATGAGAGCTGCATGCACACTTGGAGGAGAGATGCCATGCCTCTGGGCATATTTAATTGCTATCAGACCAAAACTTCATCCGCATAACCTAGGGTATGCACAGAACATGGTAATAAAACTGAGAGGCAAAGGACTTGTTTAGGACATTACTCTGTGGGGAAGCTCTGCAGAACTTTGAAAACTGCCAACATGGAGAGAAACATAGATGGCAGGCAGGAGGAAATGTCATGTTTGGGGAGCACATAGGCTATAGTATGTCTGTAACTGATAGTTTGGATTTCGTTTATAGTATACAATCAAGACATGCTGCTGAGAACGATTAGGTGTAGAAGCAAGATGCTAACTTTTTCCTTTAAATCTCTTTTCCTTCCTGCATGAGGCTTGGAGGTTGCTGTGCTGTTCTTACTCTGACTTTCCAGTGACCTTGCATTAGGTTGTAGTGAAGAGGAATAAACTGAGAGAAGGCAGGATTAAAAGGCGTATCATTATGTTTGAGGGAGTGGAAATCGAGTGCTAGGAAAGTGCAGAAGGGTTTAGTGCCTGTGCTCCAGTCCTAACTCTGACTTCGTCTGTAACTAGGTTGATTCACATTAGATTCTATTCTTCAGAATAAAGCAAAATTTTATATTTTTCTTTTTAATTTTTCTATCCCACAAAGTACTCAGTAACTTTTCCCAAATAAAGACTGAATGTAAGCATATGATTGGCAGCAAAAATTCAAGCAGCTCATTGACTTCAGGTACTGAGGGAGATGGCTTCTTTGGGAATACTCGTTTGTCTAAAATATTTTTCTGGATAAAAGGCAGAGTGTTGAACTAAAGAGTTAGGGACAGTCCTTATGGATGGCTACATTATGGGACCTGTGTTCTGAGGGATGAGCGGACCCTGAGGTATTGTGCCATACCGAGTTTCTCCTGAAGCCATCTGGAGTTAAGGACTTCACTAGATCAAAGGATTGAATGTTACACAATAAAGTTGAATACAGAGAATTGAATATAACTTGATCTAAAGCACATTAAAGACTTCTATCTCTGTCATTAGAAAGGTTGGACCACCTCTTACATCACAGGTACAAAGCTATCCTAACAGTAACATATTTACCTATAAAGAAAAATGAAGGACCTTTCAGCCATACTGAGTGTTTTAGTCCCAGTATACTGCCCTGAGGCCTCTGTACAAGTGGGAAGAGGAAGACCCAACTGTGGCCCCTCCGCACAATTGTGACTTGCAGCCACTCTAAAAGCTGTAGGGCCAATGGCTATTGATACTACTTAGAGAAACCTTTTGGAAGCTGTAATTTATACCATTTATGTTCAATGCACAGTTAATCTATGAAGTGAAGGAAAACGAAGGCAATTTAGATCCATCCGTCCATAAAATAGGTCACCAAAGAGCTGGTTTAATATGGCACTAGTAAGAGCATAGTTGTGATGAGATAATGCTGGAATGTGATCAAATGTATGTATATAATTTCATGTAAACAATGGAGGGGGCTTTTAGTGGAATTTTGTAAAAAATTACATCGGATCAACAATGAGCCAGTTTCTAGACCATTTAATGAATACACTGTGTTTAATATTGGGAATGGAAGTCTGCATACGCCTGTAGCTGATTTCTAATTAAAGAATAGAAGGTTCAACTGAAGAGCAGAACTAGGAAATGTGCATTCAAAGCATTAGGAATAGCCTACTCATTTAGTGATGCATTATTATACTTCTTTCTCTTGGATATCTCTTTAGTTTTCTGAAGTTAAATATGATACATATGGGAAATAGATTGAAGTACATTAATTGCCTTATTCATCACATCATTAAAATTATAGGTCTTGCTGCAGACTAGCTGCAATGTCTTATTGTGTTTCTGGTACACATCATTAATAAAAGCACTCCAGCTAGTGGTATGCAAAATGTACTTTCTAAATAACTGTACAGTGATTTGGGGCTCACTTATGCAACATATTGCTACAAACTATTGTAATACCCCTGACACCCGCTTAAACTCATTGGGCTAGTGATGGAATTAATGAGGCTGGTGCTGCTGCAGTATGCTGAGCACGCTCAGCTCCTTCGCTGCTCTTTGTCTGCAGCGAGGCTCTTGTCTTTCAGAGCTGGCTGCCGCTCTGTCTCCAGGGCTGAGCCTAGGATCAGATAATGAACAGCATATCAGTGCAGCAGAGGGGGTAGGGGGTGATGGGAGAAGACTTATTATTCCTTCACTCTCAAACAAAACAAAATCATTGAACTGTCAGGGTCATTAAGGACCCTGGGGTTGTCATGGAAACGACCTTTGGGGGTTTATGGCTGTTAATGCATGAGTGACTGTCTGTATTATATGTGTGTGGAAGGGGTCACCATTTTCTTGGTGGCTTCTAAAAAAAGCTGTATTGGATGGCTAATGTTCAGAAAGGAATCTCTGTGCTCCATGGTGTGACTAACTATTTTGAATGTAACAGACTTTGAAGGGGGAGGCGGGAATGAAAAGCTTTACTGACAAATATTTAGACAGAAACATAACTACTCTTGAATTTTGTTTCAGTCACAACGCAACTTTATTTCCAAGTTTCAGGAAATAAAGTCATATTCCCTCATCTTTTTAGGACATTTAAAGAAACCCTGAAAGCAAATAATTTTTCTTCAGATTATTTCAGGATAGCAACACAGAGCATTACCTAGGAACTGGCGATAAATTTTAGAGCTGTCACAGCCAGAGAGAAAAAATGTTAATGTACACAGCTAATAAAATCTTTCTTGTCCTCATACAGACTTCTCATACGACCTTGGGCAAGTCATTTAACTGTTGGTTCTGTTAAAGTCAATGCAAACCATCAATTGACTTCCAATTTGTAATAACAATGTTTGTTGAAAACGAAGGCTGTTTGATTTCAAGAGTATGTTTTTAAGGCTATAAGAACCCAGAAAGGGAAGTTATGGTAAAAGTACACCAAAGATCAATTTTGCCTAATTTTTTACTCTCAACTGGAAGTGATCCTGGCATTTTGCTTTATCAGCTGCTTTCTACTGACTGATTAACAATTAGATAGCTTATACTTCAGTTTTCAGTAGAGACTAAGTACTTGTCTCTATACGAAGAGGTAAAAGAAGAGGGACGGGGAGACAAAGAGGCAGCAACGCAGGCAGTGAGGAAACACCAACCACCCAGAAGCCAGAAATACTAAGGATTAGGAACATTGGCAGCAGGTTTTTTTAAGTCACTTTTTTTTCATTGCGTGGTACTTAATATCTACTCAGTTTAACTCTTCAGATCTTTATTTCTGCAAAAAAGTTCTGTGTTTACAGTATATTGACAAAGGAGCTGGATTCTTCTTTCCACCTACACTTGTTAGATAAATGAGTGTGATTGCCTGGTTAAAACTGGAAGTAGAATTCTACTTAACCAGTGCTGCAGAGGAGGAAGCCTATGTTTGGCCATGCTGAATTCAGTACCCTTGATTTCACAGGTATTTTTTTTTTAGTTGTCTCAGAAAAATCACATCCTCTTTCTTGACTCTCGCCTTTCTTCTGTAAAGTAGAAATATTCACATTTTTGTATTTCATACATACCTTGTATGAGAGATCATAAGCTACTCAGGTAATACATCAGAACGACTGCATAAATATTCCTGACAGTGCAGTCAATAGCAGGACACTAACCACAGGCACTTCATGGCCTTCTAACCCATCTTCCCTCCTATTTGTGCAACCTCAGAAGCTTCTTAGAGTGGCTGGGCACAGCAAATACAATAACAAAGTTGCTGAAGATCATAATCTTATTAGTTGTACTGGTGTCCTTAAGGTATTTCAGAAATTCTGCTTGTAATTGCACTAGTTACAACACATCTTTGTTAAATAGATTAAGAAGGTAAAGTAATATCGTTGCATCACTGAATCTGTTTGAGCTACAACTGAACTGGTTTAGTTAAAAAATGAACTATATTTATGTTGATGGTTGTGTTGAAAATATTTAATTAAACTAAAGGAAAAATACATTTGAAGGGAGTCTTACTAGACTTTCATTCCCCCAAATCTTTAGGAATCTCTATATGTCAGCTGTTACTATGGGATCTGGGGCTTTCTGGCCAAAATTCTCTTCAGTGTTGTCTTGCAATTTTGTATCTTGTTGCACTGCAGAAGAAATAAATTGTGAAAGCTGAAGATTGAATTTAGTCAAGCTCAGTGTCAAATCTGTTTAAATGCAAACATTTGCATTAGCCCAAATTCCATTGAACTGGGGCAATTGCACGATGAAACCTTATAGGCTTTAAGAACTGTTTATTTGACTTGCCAGACACCTGGGATACTGGTCATAATCTCTTCCTGATATCTTGTCTTCCATCCTTAATTTTTTACTTCTCTGTCCATTTCTGCTCTTCCCCCTCCTCTGAGCATTCCTTGTCTCTGCTTCTCCAGGATCTCCTCTCTCCTGGCACCGCACCACGCCAGTAGCTGCAGATTTGGAAAGTTAGAGAATTAGGACAGGTTACTCTGGTCCTCTCTAAACTCAGAATAGCACATTAGCTAAGAAATGCACATGGAAGTCCATCTTGAGCACCTTATCATGCTTATTTTGTTTTCTCTCATCTTGTATTTAGTGAAAATTCCCACACATCGCCTTAGGATCATAAAATGGTTTGGGTTTGAATGGACCTTAAATATGATTTAGTTCCAAGCCCCCTGCCATGGGCAGGGACACCTTCCACTAGCCCAGGTTGCCCCAAGCCCCGTCCAACCTGGCCTTGAACACTTCCAGGATGGGGGCAGCCACAGCTTCTCTGGGCAACCTGTGCCAGTGTCTCACCACCCTCATAGTGAAGAATTTCTGCCTTATATCTAATCTAAATCTAACCTCTACCTTGATATCAAGGACAACAGTATGCTGGGTTTTTCTAAATCTGGAAGATAGACTCAATGTCTGGATGTTTGTTGATCAAATATATTCCCAGCCTAAGACCAGTCTCCGAAATAATTTTTTCTGTACTAGGTAGACTGGAAAAAGTTTGATGTACATAACTCTTATTAGACAACTATTTATTTACATTTGTTGAGAGTCTCTTAGTATTCTGAGATCATCAGAAATCACTTAGAATCTAGACTCCCTCCTAACATATTTTATTATCTCTTATAAACATGGTTATAGAAATAAACACAGACATAAAGAGTTAGAGAAATATTCCTTTGTCCAGTGTTCTGCAAGTGGCCATATATTTCAATGCACTAATTTTCTGCAGCCTCCTCCTCTTCCAGCTGTTTTGGGTAAATGTGGTATCGTTCAACAGTTGAATAATTCAGAACACAGTATATTGCAAAACTCGTTTTGCTTTTGTCAGTAGTAGTTTCCACTCAGATTTGAGTTCAGTAAGAGAGTTTCAGTAAAGGACTCACCAAGGATAAAATTTGAATCAGGAGAAATTGGTTAGAGCCACAGCTACCACTAATGTAAACTGGGCTAGCTCCATTGATTTCTCCTGAATTGTGCTCATTTACACCAGTTTAGGATCTTCATTGCTATTGCACATTCATGGCAGCCCAAGGAGAACTTAACACAGGAGTACCATACAAACCAACCAGTGTCAAAAAAAGTAGATGACATTCATTTTCTTCCTCAGTCTACAGGGATTATTTTTGAAATTACACTAGGTTCTGAAACGTCCTTAGACTTCTTCAGTGCCAGGGAATCTGAATTTACATCAAATGCTGCATAATTCATATAGCATGGACAGCAATTATGAGTTAATTGAGGGGTGTAATGTTTAAAAAAAAGTCACATTATGAAGAACATCAGGAATGTTGGAATGAAAAAAAGGCTCTTCAGCCCATTGAGGCTCATTTCTTTTAATATTGTTTTCTTTAAAATGGTACTGATTGTCTTTTGAAGGACATGAGAGAACCCTAAATTCCCTGCTTCTGCACCATTTCTTGGTCAGGCAGCATCTGAGATATTATTATTTCCGGGATAAGTAATCCAATGTCAGGAATGAAATTATTCCTTTCCATTTTACTTACTGTTTTAAAATGTATGCTTGATTATCTCTCAGCAGCAGGCATAATCTTAAAATCAGATATATTTCAATTAATACAGTCCTCTTGATCCTTTCTCACCTTTCAGATTATAGGGATTAAGTACTATAAACTATCTATACTGTTATTGCTTTTGGTCCTACAGCCAATGGAGTCGTCACTTTTCTCTGTACCTTCTCACATGTTGTAATATCGACTTTTGTACATCTGGCTTGTATGGTTCACTGGTAATCTGAACAGAGTTTCTGGCCTGTTTCCATGCCTTTGAATAATGAGGACATTTAGCACTGTAAAGAAAATGTTTGTGTTTTGCATTTCAAGTGTTACTCTGCACTATAGGGGAAATCCACCTCACCCACATAAAGCCAATGTCATCAGACTTTCACATAGCCTCTAAGTGGAGGCAGGGAGATGAAATTCGAACATCCCTATCTATAGGCAGGTCACAACAGGGCTATAACAAAGGAACTTGACATCTCTTATTTCATTCTTGAGGCCGGAAAAAAAGGCTGGGGCCACTCTGTGCTACTGGGCCAGTCCCTAGGATTCCTTCCTTAAATTGCCTCCCTACTGCCTCTGCCATGTCAGTTTACTCAGGTCTGAAATGAAGTTCTCACTGGTAGCATGCAGGATGTGTGAATTTACATAGCTTGCCAGATCATAATATCCTATGCTGCTCTATTGTCTGCACCAGCTGATAGGAAGGGCCTTTGTTTTCATATGAACCCTCTGAACCTACCATTTGAGAAAAACACCACTCTTAACAACAGAAAACAAGTGCACATTTCTTTTTAAAACTTGAGTATGTGGCAGAGAGTCAGTTTTTATCCAGAAGAAACAGAATTAGATGGACTGAGTCCATTTCAAAAATTACTTGTCACTTTTTAAAGAGCATTTTGGGTTTTTTAAACTTTAATTTGCATTGAAAATGTACACTGAAAATAATATGGATCAAAAGTGTACTTTTCAATTCAAATATTGTGGGGTTTTTTTTCAAAAGTCCATTTAAAAAAATTGTGATTTACCAAAAGTCTGTGAAGTAACAGTTGAAGCATGATGTCATATTCAACAGATAATTTATCCATTCAGCAATGGAATATACAATTGCAAGTATTTGCTACAGTAATCTGACTGATTTTTAATCTAAAATATATGAGATCAACAAGTTCACACTGAAAACCAGGGGTAATTTCTTCATCTGTGTGAGAATAAATCAGTAACAGGGGAAACAAAGTGGCTAAATTGCCTGTATGAGTTATCTGGTATAAACCATTCCTTCCAGTATAGCTAGGCACTGTGCATGTGCACGATACAGCGTGTGAGGCAGCAAAAGAGAAAATATCTGCTGTCAGACAAATTGTTGGATACACTTGGAAGACTCAGGAGCTGAGGAGCAAAGCAGAGAGGAGTCACCTCAATTAGCTTAATTTAGTAGTATAACCACGTCACATGGGTAATTATTTCATCACTGTTAGTGATCCATGCATTGAAAAAGGCCAGTGCTAGCTGCCTGAAACACAAGTGGGTCAACTCTCACTTATCATCCGAATCTGCAGCATAATTGCCTAGGACTGTTCATGGGAGTTTCTCACCTTATTTCTGTACTTCTCAAAATCCTCTTCACTCGTATTATCCTGAAAAAAGTTAATTTAGGAGCCAGTGTTTTTACTGTACTCTTTGAAGTCATTCATAGAAATTCTAAATGCCACCTATTTTAGTTCAAAGGCCCAAGGCATCCTGATGCCTACCTTTTTTCTCCCTAACCTGAGTGTTTTCTTTCCTGTTATTCCCTCCAGTGCAGTACCTATTTCTTACCGAGATTTTTATCTAAACTCAACCCTTGGTTCCCAGATTTCTCTAATAGCTTGTTTGAAGACAAGGGAAATGTGGTAGTTCTAATCTTTCTGGCCTTCAGTACAACATTTGATATGGTGCCACATGGGAAATTATTGGTGAAGGCAGGCGAGATGGGGATTAGTGCAAGAACTGTAAAGTGGATAAAGCACTGGCTAAAAAGAACTGACAGAGGGTTGTGCTGAAAGGGGAAGTAAGGCTACAGGCAGGTAGGTCCTCAAGGACCACTCTTAGGACTAATCTTAATATTTTTATTAATGACCCAGGAACGGAAAATAGGCATGAGCTAATAACACTTGATGAGGAGTGGACAAGGGAGGCATCGCCTACAAGCAGGAGCATGAGAATGTCACAAAAGAACCAGATGCTGGTCTGTATTATGTGATATTTAATTTAATGTTCAAGTTGTAAAACAAGGACTTATACTGTCATCTAGAAGCTACACAAATGGGAACAATGGTGGAAAGAGAATTTCTGGGCCTTTTAGTTGATCACAGAAGAACTATGAGTCACCAGTGAAATACCATTGTGGAAAAGGTGTGATCTGAGGGTGTGTCTGGTAAAATAATTCCTACAGGCAAGCACTGATAGTATTGCAGTAAACTCAAGTAAGATTTCTTTTGGAATGGTGAGTACATTGGTCTTTTAAGCAAGAAAGATGATTTCAAGTTGTAACAGAAAAGGTTTACTGGGATGAACAGGGAAATATATATCCTACTTTGTAAAAGAAGAAAAAAAACTTGATTTGTTTAGCCTAATAAAATGATTGCTCTTTCTGCTACAAGGAAATGCCAGAAAAGGGACTATTTGTCTTGAAAGATAACACTGATACAAGTACAACTGGGCATCATATGTTTTAGAAATAGGACTGTCTGAAACAGTTGTCCTAGAATAGTAAAGAGTTTAAGAAACTTTGGTGGCTTTTAAATGAGGCTGGATAGTAGATGGCTTTATGATTGCTTATAGACTCACATCTGAAACAAAGTCCCTTCCTATTTAAGATCAGCACCATGACATCATCCTGCTAACACAAAGACTGAAGTCATCAGGAGGGTTAGCAAACTAAAACTTTGAATTTCTGTGTAGTTATAGTTTCCTTTACTAGATGGGACCTAGCTATAGCTAAGGTATGGCACAAATAGATATTCTGTTTTATATGTTTGATTATATTGATAAGAATGCAAAGGGGAATGAGAGAAGGAAAAAAGGCTAGATTCTGAGAATTCATTTACAATAAATATTTTAATTAGTAAGCTAATTTTGGTTAGGGGTTATTTTTTGTAATTGCATGACTTAGAATGCCAGTGCGAATGTGTACAGAACAAAAAAAAATTCAGGGAAAGTATTCAGTAAGTATGAGAAAGTGGGAATTGTTTCCTTGTAATAAATCTAGTAGAGATGTAATAGAATTTGAAAATGGTACCTATTTTGTTCTAAATTGTGGTTTATTTCTTATACTTACAGCTTCCAGCCCCTGTCAGGTCCTCTCTGGGCAGTTCTCTGGAGCTGATATGTCGAAGCTTTCAGCCTTGTCTAGTACTTGAGGCCTGATAAGCATGGCTAGTCTGACTTGTTCAATAACCATATTTGTTCAGCACCAGACCATAGTTCTTGCATCGTAGATATTTTCCTTCTTCAGTTAATTTCAGTGAGGAAATTTGAACATTTCTCTTTAATTTTCCATTTATAGACTGTAATGAAGACTGAAAATGGTGGTGAGATGTTAAACCAAACAAGATTGGTGACAAAAAGTAGCTAATCATCTGTCCTAATTCAGTGGCTATAATAATGGTTCGTGAGATCTTGAAGAGTGGATAAGAATGCATAAGAGCCTTGAATGTCTTTAGCAAGGAAGGACTGGTGCAGGAAGCAGTGATTTCAACAGACACTGGTTTGAAGCTGTTACAGCAGCAGTTTTTTAAGGAATTTGGTATGTTGTTTGCTCTTATGCTAAACCAGCATATCTTTCCAACATTTTTTCTTTACCCCTAAAATCACAGCATCTTTCAACTTTGGCCTCACAAAGCCATCAAGCAAATACATGGGGGAATTCTAATAAAGCATATTTGAATTGGTATCATTATCTAGAAATCTGCTTGCATTAAGTCTTACCCTGTATTCTGTTGTGAAGAACACAAAAGGGATTGTCTATGAGAATAGGGAGTAAAGGCTGAGTCCCATGGATTAAAACCCTTCCTGTTCCCCATGAGGATAACAGATGGACTCTTTTCTTCAGACACACTTGCAGTTTTGAATGCAGGCAGCAGGTTATCCCTCTGGCGGCAGTCCAGTCGGTAGCAGCCGGCCGGCTGTGAGGGGGAAACAGGGCACACTCCCTTACTGCACATAGACAGCCGCGCTTGTTCGCTCAGAGCGGGGACCAAGAGCAGCCCTGCTGTGTATGACAGAGCACGTAACCCCCTGAAGTCCAGGTCTGTGGAGGAGAACACAAATGAGATCATTGTCTTTACGAGTACCTTGTCTGAGTGCAAGTAGTGCAAGAGGACTGAAAAGGCAGAAACAGTATGAAAGGAAGAGGCTCGAGAAACAACCTCTTCAGCAGGAAGAAAAACATGGAATCTCATCAGCATTCCTGAGCTCAATCCTCTCCCTGGGGCCTGTGCTGGACTGCTCACAAGAAAGGAAGCTGGTCAACTAACCTATTTAATCCCTTCTTCTGGGTAGTTCAGAGAAAACTATGGCCCAAGTGAGAAATAACAGTTTTATAAAGGTGCCTCTAGCCTTGGTACCTGATCTGACCAGTCACTGAATGCTAAGTGCGTGGTGTGGGATAGACTGGAGACACTGCTGTTTAAAAAATGCCCGCACTGATGATATTTTTCATATTGTATTTGCTTTCAAGGACTCAGAAGGGATACCTACACACCTGCTGTATATAAATGACTGGGTTTAACTTAACTAATAGAAGCAGTAGTAAAATGATCAGAGTAACTTTCCATCAAAATTATTTCAGCTGATATATTAGCTTAGAAAAAAGGGAGATCAGGATATTATGCATTACTAGACCAGCATGCTAATATGGCCATATTCCTTCTGGTACTCAAGCTAACTCACTCACAGCCAGCTCAGATTATTTGGCACAGCACTGCAAGATAATATACTGCAGTGTCTTAAGGATCAGACCAGCCTTGAACTATATAGATGGTGACTTTAGTGTGCATAAAATTCAGTAATAAATTCCTATTCATATGACTTTATTAGCTGAATCATGTGAAAGACATGCCTTTGAGCCAGGGCAGGTGTCTGTTTTAGTTCTGCAGCACCATGCCGTCAATATAAAACACAGTACGATGAAGTCAAAACTTGCCTGAGGATGATAACCAGCATCAGTGACTCGTTAACTCGGGTCTCATACTGGATAGGAACAGATTAATACAGTAAGAACAAAGGTGCCAGATGTGTAGGTTCTTGGCCATGTTTTCAAGTCTATGCATTGAAGGACAGAGTTAAAGGCAAAGTTTGACCTTAATTGTAAGTCCCAGGAAAAGAATTCTGGCTGGTTTCCTTTATGTATGTTATTATTAAAAAATACTTATGTAATTAAAAGCATTTTACATTTTAAAAAATGCAGTTACTTTATAAAGACTGCATGTTGTTCTCTTGGGGCAAATAAAATAGGTTTCAAGCCTTGAAGAGACTAGGCACATGCTTACCTTTACACATGTGAGCAAACATTGAAAACAAACAGAACTACCAAACTCCTCTGGTGAATATATTTCTTCAGGGCAGAAGCTGAGACCTGGTCATCCTCAACAAAAGAGTAGAGTACCTCTTCTGAGAGCAAAGGCCAAACTTTCAATTTAGTGTGGAGCCATGGCTTGTGGCCTTACCTTATTAATGTATTTTCTAAAGAAGATAATTTGGAGTTAGTGGCAAGTTTATATGCAGAGCAAATTATCATGCTCTGTCTGTCTAGCTAGAGAATGCAACTCTCTTATCAAGACTCTTCACTGAGAACATTATTTTCTTCACTGAGAACATTATTTCTGATTTTCAGTGTAGTTCAAAATAATGTTAGATTCAAATAACTAAGAAATAGAGTTTATGAGTAGGAATAAAGTAAATGGCTTGATACAAATATTGTTTTAATTCAAAATGCAGTAAATAAGTACTTAAATTGTGATAATGTTTATTTTTTGGTTTTGAAATGTATTTTAAAAGATACTGGCTTTTCTGTACCTGCACAGGCTGGTTGTATTGAAATCTGGTGCTTTAATATATGCCACTGTTTGTAGAGCCATAATGAATGAGCAGTTCTGGGTATACACATCAAGAAGACAGTGGGCTGGAGGATTAGCGAGATGAGGATGCTGAGAGGTACATTGCTTCATGCTTCTGCAGTGCTCCTGAGCTCAGTCATGGTTTGAATCTGTACAGTAGTGCAGTGCCCTTATGGGATCATGAAGCTCACGAGAATGTTAAAGTAATCCAGTAACAGACAGATTGCTAAAGACCACAGTGCCAGCAAACAGGTGACAGGTTCAAGTGTGATTTACATAGAGTATTAATTGATTAACCCTGAGAGACCTGTGGGTGATTACTGTGCTGATGAGTAATTTCTCATGCTGATATTTAAGCCCTTCCTTTCCTCTGGCTCACTCCCAAGTGCCCTGAGCATTATTCCTCTGATGTTCTTCCTGCAGCCTAAGGACATCTCAGTCCACTCGTGGGTTTGTGCTGCTAGTGACCTCTGTGGCCTAGGCTGATTGTGGGCTTGCTCCTTGAGAGGGCAGTTGGAATGGAAGCCAGAGGTGTTGTGGTCAAGCCCCAAAGTGGCCTGGCCACAGGTCCTCCCACCATGGGCTCTCCTATCTGTGTGCATGAAAATTTACAGGAGAGATGGGGAGTAGATCTCCTGGTTTTGTTCTCATGGCAAGTAGCAGACCACTCTGAAGATAGTACAAAACCACTGCAGCCTGTACACATGAGCAGTGCTGAGGATCTGAAGACTTCTATGAACAGATGCTATTTTATTGCACCAGCTACTTTTAGGCTGGCTCTGGTACCTGTCTCTTTTTTTTCCTCTTTCAAAACACTAATTGAAAGTTAGTCTTTTCCACAAAATACACATGAAGAAACATTACAAGTGACCTGTTTTTCAAGTTCCTGAAAATAAAGTTGACTGAGAGATTTGCCACTTAGTACTTCTTATTTCACAGCTTGATTTTAAAATATCTTATGTGACAAAATGAGAAAAGATTTGAAAAATGAAGGTATTGTAATAGAAATAAACAGTGATTATTTTTCTTTGGATAATGTTTCCTTTAATTTCCTGAGGTATGCTGGATTGCATGTTAACGTAACCAGATATTCAATATATTCTAGATCTTGTTATTTTAACTCTAGTGATTTGCCCTGATAATTTGCTCCCAGTATGTAATAATGCTTATATATATGGGTGGGTTAGAGCTAATTGCCACACAGTTCTTTTTATTAGGGCTATAGAGATTAGTAGCCCACACAGGTTTATGAAAATAAAAATATACATTTACAAGCATGTTGATCTGATTAAGTCTGAGAACAGTCATTCTGAACATAAATACACGTAAATCTGTAAATAAACACATGTAAGAAAAGCAGAGAGTGACTTTTTAAGGAACGTCTTCCATTGGTTTCTTTTGTGAAAAGACATATGTCTTTCAGTTGATAGCTTTATACAGACTTATTTGTACTTTAATTTTTTATGGAGTAATACTCATCCGAAGAAGATTCAGTATGACCAGATTTGATGATCAGATGTGTTTGTGTGTGTGTATGTGTTGTTCCCATGTTGTACATGGATTGCACCATTGTAATGCATTCCACAGACTGTGATATCATACCTATAAATATACCTGGGAAGACCATAATATAATAGTTGCATTCTTTATAAAATGGATATTATTTTACAAAATGAAGGTTATTATAAACTCCCTTGGTGGGTTACTAGCTTGCCAACTGAAGGCCACTCAGAAGTAAAACCTCTAAATTTCTGGTAGATTTATTTTGGATGTTTTTTTTTAACATCTTTAAGAACTGAGTTCAATTAAAAAGCTACATGTGAATTCTATGTACGTTAAGAAGAAAGTCCTTAAAATCAAGCATATTTTAATATGTTCTTGGAGATGTGTAGTTTTAGTTTTTTATATTAAATTAAGACCTGTTAATGATATCTCAAATAGTAATACATGGAAGCATATGAGGAAAACATTATTATGTGACTAGGGTTTCTCATATGCCTTCTATGCATTCTTTTTTAAAGAAAATATTATATTTCTGTATATTTTTTAATTTTTGTATGAGTGATCTGAAAGAGAAAAAAATGCAGTAGACATCTGGACTTTTTTATATGCCATATTTAACTGGGATTAGGTGCAGCACTGCATTGTATATTTACAGCAATATTGTGCTGATATAAGTTGCATGCTGTTGCACTCGTAAATTTTGCACAGTGATAGACTCATAAGTTTCAAATTAGTAAAAATAAGCCCTGAGGTGAAAGATTACAATATGAAGCGAACAATTTATTATTTTAATTATTATTTCTTTATACAAATTTTGACATATTCAACGCATTTGGATGTCCTTTGTTGAGCAGAATTCACTCAGGTGTTAGTCTAGTTTTAGATTTCAAGTTCCTGAGGAAAAAGCATTACTGTTCTTGCAATGTTGCACGGCATATCTTCAGTTTGGGTTTTTAAAGCATTCTACATCTCTGAATCTCAATTTATTTGTTGAAACATGTTTTGGGTGCTTGTATACAGAGTAAAAAATATTTCTTGGCTGGAAATTGCTACATCAACCCTTTGTTCATTTTCTAACATTTGGAGCCTTTATTGATTTCTGTGGGTGTTGAACTGGGCCCTATGTTACATCTACCTTAGAGGCTGCAAGCTAGCAACAAGATACTAAAGTCAGTTTTGTCAAAAAACATTAACTGCCACAACACATGCAAGTTCAGCTGGATATTAAGCAGTTGTAACTTCCAGAGGTCTTCTGTGTCAGCTGTGGGAGGGAGCCTCTGTTAAATCCATCTCAGTAGTGCCCAATGTTATTTCTTGTTCTTAAGGATTTAGTCAGCTTTGGGGCCTGGAAGTTTCTTGTCTAGCTTCAGAAGCTACAGCAATTCTCTCTGCTGTGACTTTCTGAAAATTCAGACAAATACTACCCTGTGACTATCTGCTCACGTTGTCAAGCTGTTGTTCTCACTGAAACCCAGAGTGTCAGGAGCCTGTGAGAGTAGCTGAGATTCCCATATCCTCAAGTGGACTGGAGACCTAACCACCTGGCACTTAATTTATATGAGATTATGATTGTGAGTATATGTCTGAGGCAAAAAGAGACCAGAAAATACTGCCTAGATTCAGTGGGGGAGGAAGTATAACTGTTAGGCAGGAGAGAAAAGATGGCTTTAGCAAAAGGGCCAGTTGTGTTTCTTACACTGCAGCATGTAACTGTCCCTGCAGTCATGAGGAACTGAGTATGTGTACCCGAGGCACTGCATAGTTAAAAATAGTCTCTATTATTTTAAATACCTAGATTCAATTGTATAATTATTTGATTTATCTGCACATGTTTTCTCTGGAGAAAGTACCCAAACAATTGCTGTTGCTATTAATATTATTAGGATAAATCCTCAGGAATACTGAACATCTGCATCTTTCTTGGGGGAACACCTGATTCTGCAGGTGTTCAGCATAGTAAAGGCTTCTGGATAATTCAGACTGCATCCAGGACTTAACCCTTCTATATTGTCAGGATTCAAAGACATAGTTGTTCCTCAAGTCCCATCTCACATTTGGAGAGAACAATTTTGTAACACAGGATATATTGGCATTTCAATTCCCAGGAAAATATGCTGCACATATAACTACTGGTTACAGGATCAGCAGGTAACTTTCTTCTCTCTATGTTACCAAGTAAGGACTGGATTCTGAGGAACTCTTTACATTCAGAAGTGATTTTTTTCTCAGGAGAACATTTAAGATGATCAAAAGAGCTTTATCTGAGAAGTACAACAGCATTGAACAGAACTGCTCGATTAGTCATATTAGGTTTTTAATGTTTAAATAGAGGCAGCCTATGGTTTTTATTATTGTTTTGAAAAGGTGCACTCTGGGAGATACTAGCCAGTAATTGGGCATGTGTGCAAACAAAACATATATCTGGTTTGAGTTATTTGTATGACAGCAATAGAAAGATTATCATCATAACATCCTTCACAGAATATTTCATATCAGACAGCCTTCCACAGCTGTAGTTCTCAATCTTTATTAGATCTATTATGCAAACGCAGAAGGCTTCTTGAGTCAGCAGAAACTCAGCAAGCTGATATGTGTTGTTCGTGCTGCCTTGCAAATCACTTGCCCTAATCACCTAAGAGTTGATTAAAGTGGAGGTTGATTGGTTAATTTGCTCTCAACCTTGGAGAACCCATGAAATTGATTATTATAATAGTTATTTAAAATATATGGTATGTCATTCTTCCTTAGGGTTTAGCTGTGTTCTAAAGACAAACAAGAATTTATCGATCGTTATTAAAAAAAAAAAAAAAGAAAAAGAGAAGAACTTCCCTGCTAGGTATTTGTCTGTTTTGCTTTTACATTAAACAAATTTTTATTAATATCCCTACTTGTACACTGTATGACAGGCGGCTTCTGATTAATTCACAGAAGTCATGGAAAGTGTGGACATGAAGTGACTAAAGAACAAAAAATTATTATATCTATCTATTTCTCTATCTCATGTATAACTCAGTTTACCTTTCTAACATCTTCCTCTCTGTAAAGTGTTAAAAACAATGAAGACTACTGAGAAAACCTCCCTTCTCCCCCACATACAGTATTAGCAAAGATAATCTAGAAAATACCTGATGTCCTGAGGGAAACGATGGGAAAGCTATTAATGGGGTGGAGTACTGCTATCCTGGTTCCAACTTTCTAGAAAAATTTTGCAGTTCCCAGCCCTGCCCTGGTGATGAAAAGGGGGAAAGGGGGCTGAGTAGTTTCCCAGCACTGCCCTGAAAATGTCTGTGAATGTTGACAGGGCTTCATGGTCTCACACAATATACCATATGTTTCTCCTAGCCAAAGATGGGAGTAGCCATAATGAAAGAGGGTAATAATGCTTGAAAGATCAAGCGTTTGGTAAAGGAAAAAATATTTATAGTCCTGCATGTTGTTTTATCCTTTTGCTCTAAGTGCTTTGGCTGAATGAATAAATAATGCTCTGTTTATAAGGCAGCTATTTTTGAATTATTTTACTAAAGTATTGACAGTCTCCCAGAGCAAAAAAGCTTACAGGTAGTAACACCGATGAGCTTATGAGCCAGAGATTCAGCACAAAGATCTACTCCTGCAGTGACTGCTCAAGGCAGCAGCAGCACCACTCAGGAGAAGGGTCAGGGTACAGCTAACATGGATAATGAGAGCGTTGAAAGCAAAGGTTGCTCTGTCACATCTGTTTCTCCCTCTCCTCCTTTGCAGAAAAGAAAGCATTATGTATAGGTATTTGGTCTCCACATGTAAAATTACTCTGGTTTCTTCTTGGCCAAGACATCTTAGTAGAACTTAGCAGAATTTATACTCTACTTTCACAGGTAGAAATAATCAGATTTCAGTATTTATGTGGAGTAGGCCTAGTACATGGTGTGGACAACTAGCTTTCTCCTTTGTGCTTCATCAGTTACTCACCGACTTGCACATGGCTGGGACCTGCCCCACAGTTCCCCAGAGCACTATCTTGCATCTGAATGAAAGTCGTTGATTGGGTCTTTGTCCCCTTTCTTCTTTGCTTTTTCACCAGCATGGTTGTGGTGCTGTGATCTAATCACAGCTGATGGGGTTTGGTTTTGTTTGGTTTTTAGGTTTTTTTAACTTTATCAACTATATTAGTGCAAATCCTCATCTTCTGACTGCAGACTGTTCCCTGCTGGCTTGTGTAGTGTCTTATGCACAGTTTCACTTACTGTCACTGGTTTCCTGGACGCATTTATTGAGGCAACCTCTGTTATCTGGCTGCATTCATTGCAGTTGCTAAAAGCCACAAAAATGTAAGAATTGCATGTGTGTGCCTTCTTTTTATAGTTGCTGTCTGCATCTTTCTTTGCATACAGTTGATTAATTCTTCTGTACAATGCCTTGAGGAATTAGTGTGTGAAGTATCCCATCTGATAGATCTGCTAAGTGCATTTATGAAGACATCTTCAGACAACAGTATTGTCATACACTACAGTTATAGAGGGTATGTCTTGGGTCCTGTTCTTACTGGTAAACAATCATGTCTGTGTATTTCCTAGTGACTAATTTCTGCCTGAGATGTTTGTGGGAGACTGCCAACAACTGTTGTGCTAAAATTATACACCAAAAAAATGTTTGCATGCTTTACGTCTTCTGCTCATTTCTTTGTCAGGTAAATAGGGTGCCATTCGGAAGTGTGTATTTTTTCTTGTCATGAATTATTCAAAAGAATAGAGGGGGGCAAAAAGGCTGTTGCATGCAAATCCTTGGTCATTTTTGTTGACTTCTTGCAAATACTGACACCTTCCAAGAGCTGCAAATTCTCAGAACCCCTGTTTTCTAAAGATCAAATCCAAACTGACTAACCTGCAACGACTGGTGATTTGCTACCTGTAGCTTTAAGCAAGTATAGCAGTACATTTTCATTCTGAACAGGTACCATCTTCACTACTGTATACAGCATTTTCCAGCTGGGGTCCCCACTACCAGTTGATTAGAGGCTTTTCATGCTGCTAAAGGACAGTGAATTGCTGTAGATCAAATGCTAGCAATAAAGACAGGTGACCTCCTCTACTTACTGGGAGGAATTTGGAAGAGGAAAAGCATATGTATTCCATAAACTACCACATTCGATTATCAGACAAAAAATACAAATGTGTAATCACCTTTCAAATGGATATTTCTAAGCAGATATTTTTAATCACCTGTTTTTGCAGATGGCTTTTTTTTTATTCAGAAGAACACGCTAGCACAATGTAGATTTTTTATTTATACCCTGGCACCTGAATCTCAATTAATACAGCTAACTGAGTGGGAGGAGAATAGATAGGACTATAGATAAGACGCCTACATCCTGGCACAGACAGAGTCTTGTGCTTTCTGTACATGAATTTACTTTCTGTTGTCCCTGCCAAATACGAAAGCAAAGACTAATATTGCAAAGTTTTTTGATAACTTCCGGTTTGCATACCTTCCCAATGGAGTTGTGACCTGTGTGTTGAGGACTGAAGCTTGACAAAACTCCTATTTTCTTTACGTACCTTTAGCAGATTCCCTGAAATAATGTGTATTCCACAGGTTGAAACTGCTTGAGTCCCCAGTTTTGCCCATATTTGGGCTCTGGAAGCAATGATTCTGTAAAAGCCCTTAGCCTTTTTGATGCTATGCAGGGGCTACAGGATAAGGACTCCTCATAGTAGGTGTATTTTCAGGGAATAGTTTACATCTATTTTAAGAGTGTTCATGCTATCTAAGCATTATTAGCATGACTGAGAAGCAGACCCATAGTCTTAGTGCACAGTAAGCTAGCTAAACAAGAGAAAAAAGTGAATACCAAAGTGGTAGCACTTTGCTGTATTTCTTAACACACAGCAGCAGCTTTGCCTTCCAAAAATTGTACTGAAGCTATGGATTCATTAAAAGATTTTCACAGTTGCTGATAGAGTGTGGGGTCTGATGGTGCTAGGCTCTGCATAGAGAGAAGCAGACAGACCCAGCTCTCACTTGTAAAATAAATAGATAAAAATATACAGAAGGAAGATACATAACCAGCAAGCAGGGAACAGGGTAGTGCAAGGCAATCCCAGGTGAGATCCACGGCCTAGGGCTCAGTTCGGTTTTTGAGAAGTAGTTAGACAAAATGGAAAGGAAAGTGGATAGAAAGTTTAAAAGGAGAGAAAATCTCTCTAGGTATTCAGTCATTGTGTATGACTGAGAGCGTGAAAGAGAAATGCATGGAAAGTAATTCAGTTATGTTTCATTCTTTGCTGTGTGTTCTGGGTGACTGCTTCAGAGCAGAGGGTGTGAACACTTCTGATCTCCCTCAAGTACAAAGTCCAGCAATGGATGATACTAACTAGTCCTATGCTAGCTCTATATAAATATTAATTAATGAACATATTTCACTTAATCATTGTTTTAAAAAGGGTGTAGGTTAAATTATCAAAGAGTAGCTATCACAAGAAAGTAAGTAATTCTGTTTTGTTTTTATTCATGTATGAAACAGAAGGATGCTTATCTAGTTGTTTACAATTATTAAATCAGTGATGTTTGTGTCATGCTTTGAGGATACAAGATGAATTAATTCTGCTCACAATTGTTTAGTACTCTATT
Source organism: Strix uralensis (assembly GCF_047716275.1). Taxonomy (NCBI): domain Eukaryota; kingdom Metazoa; phylum Chordata; class Aves; order Strigiformes; family Strigidae; genus Strix; species Strix uralensis. Next base: position 15,873,480 of record NC_133978.1, on the reverse strand, counting down.
AGTGTATGGAACCACAAAGCATGATTAACTGAGATGCGTTCATCTTACAACCCCAGATCAGAATTTCCCTAACACCAAGATTCAGAAACTCTTACCTTAGAACTGTCACTGCTGTTGGAGCAGAATAGCATCCAGACACCATTTAGGTGCCACCAGCTTTCCACTTCGTATGGAGAGCACTTGCAGGTCTTGGAGAAACATTCAGGTCCTACGGTTACAGCATTTGTTGAGATTTTTGTACTATCAGTAATCAGAAACAAAACATATATTCTCAACATCTTCTAAGGAGAAGAAATACCAAACAAGAGGTTTAGGAAAAAGAGTTTAATTTTTCATTCACTTCCATGCATTTTAATTATATTTTTATTCATATTACTTAATATCACCTTGTGTTCTGATATATTTTTGAACTTTGTCAAAAAAAAAAAGGTTTATTTAAAATGGTCTGCAGTAAAGAACTGTTTCAGTAACATTTTTTCATATACTGATCATTTGTAGCATATTATCCCATTATTTAATAACTGGCCAGCTTGTACTGTCTCTAAACTCTCTAATCTGTCAGTCCTACCTTAGTTGGAGATACTACCTTCCACATTTTACAGAGCCAGCCCCTCATGGTTACCAACCTTTGAGATTTTTCTTAATGCATAATATTTTCTCCAAGCAGTACCCTGAACAAAAATATCCTTGTTATCACATAGAGAGTAGCAGCTCAAAAATTATTTGACATACATTTTTATATAGGAAAATGTCAGCTCATTTAAACATTTTGCTGAAGCACATCAATTTTGATGGCATTTATTTAAAAGTTGGTAAACACACTACTAAAAGTTTTTAATTTAGACTTTTTAAAAAGCATGCTTCACTTTGAAATGAGCATTTCAATCATTTATGTATAGACTAAGATACATAATTTTGAGTGAAAATGAGAATGAAATGTATAGAATTTATCAACACAAGCATTTTTCTTATGTTTCTGAAGTCTAAATATGATGATGTTTCCTATGAAGTAAAGCACTAATAAATTATTGTATGAAATCTTAGGAAAAATTCTCACAAAATGGAAAATCCAGATTTCACAGAGCTCTACTGGTGAACTTTGTAGGCAACTCAGTGTGAGACTATGGGCTTAGATGGCAATAATCAGCTTCACAGACATGCACTGGAAAGCAATTTGTTGTATGGCAATTTTGTAGAAAATGATCCATGCCTTGTAATAGATCTTAAGTGAGTATGAATCAGCATTATGTCCATTTCCTACATTGGAAAAATGCAGATCTTGTGTTGGAATGTGTAAGGGGAGCATCTTCTGTAAAATACATAAATAAACTTTGCATTTCACGCTGTGCCAATAAAGGCTGGGCACAGCACCTATAGGAAGGTGTGGAGTACTTATAGCAGCTCCAGATGAAAGCAAGGAGAAAAGTCTTGAAAGAGTGAAGGATTAGGTTGTGATGTCTGTAGAAGACTGAATGAAGACATGGATACAGTGTTCTGGTATGTAAACGTTATTTTAAGAGAGAAAGGGTATAATTTGTTTTTCAGAGAATAATTTGTTTTACTGTCTAGAAGGAGAAGTAATGGCCCTAAATTAAAGCAAAAGGGTTTTAGGCTGTAACTACGTTAGCAGGTAATTAGGCACAATAGGAGCTTGGCAGTAGATCTAAACAGTTGGTTCTAAAGCCTTTATGTCTACAGTAAACTACTTTGGTGTTTTTCTCTAGACTGAATTTAGTCTGGTCCCCTATAGTCAACATCCCGACTATCCATGAAGTTTGAAACTGCATGAAGACTGAAATCATTGGTTCAAACCCATATTTTCCCCATGGGTGTTGATTCACATTTGATGTACACCTGTAGCAGATCTTTCAGATTAGCTTTCTCTGAATGGGTTCTAACTGATGAGCACCAAAAATGCTCTGAGGACTGAAATAACACATGAGATTGACTTGAAAACTGTGCTACAGCTCTCAACCCAACCACTAATGTAAGCAGCTTGCGTTACCTTATATACATAATGCAAACTTCTTACTAGCGCTAGAGGCTTTGAATCAATGAATGGTAACTGATGCCTTATAAGAAGTAAGATCTATTTGTCAGGTATTACATTCTCTCTTTTTCTCAAGGTCCTTTCCACTACTGTTTTCTCTGCTTCCATTGTACAGACAACATTTTCTACACGGAAAGGGGAAAATTGGGATAGATAAACACTATAATCAAAATGTGTAAGTGATCACTGGCCTGAGTGCAGAATGAGATATATTTAGCTCTTGAAGATATGAATAAATTAAACCTACTGTAGATTATACAGCACTGGTGTACTGTTAGTATTTCTAAGCCAGTTTCATAACTTTCTCTTTTCAAAAATTAACATTTTTAAAGTTTTGTTGAAATGCTTTTTTCTTTTTTATTCCTAACATCAAAATGGAAAATGGATTTCTTGGAGTTACAAAAAAAACTTTAAGCTAAAAATTGCAAAAATTTCAGCCTACAGCAAGTATTTATTATAGCTTTATAAACCTATAAAAATGGTCTGCTGATTTCTAAACTCACTCTTTAATTGAGTGACATGAACTTTAATTAATTAAATGGTTGTGTTTATTTTTAGCTGATTTAGGATATTAAATCTATGTTTCCTTCTTCAAGAAAATGAAACCAAATGGGGCACTATAAAATACTAAAATCAATATATTATATACTTATATTGGTTTTGATTTTTTTTTTTTACTATTAAATGCTCAAAGAGTAGCTACTTCCAAACAGTTTGTAATAACAGGTGCACTGCAACCAAAATGCGACGTAGATTGCCGAATAGCCTGTATTTGCACTAGCCGGCCCTAAAATAATATGATTCTCACCCAGAGGCTAGGAACATCCTCTTGGATTTACATGGTACCATATTCCCATTTTAAAACATTAAGTCCCCAAAATTTTAGTTCCATTTACTTCTCAGGCTTTCCCGGCTTCCTTCAGTACATTGCACTGTTTTAATTTCACCTTCTTCTCCTAATCTTTCCCCATTTCCCACTCATACATACCTAGACCAAGTTTCTTTTCAAATGAAGGTACAATCCTGCAAAAGTTTATAAATGTATTTTAATCAATTAACCATGATTAATTTAATCCTATTAACCATTAGTTGATCTAATTTAATGATACTACGACTGGATAATCATTTTGTATGAAGATTTTCTCAGTCAGCATATATTTTCACTCAAATTAGTTGAATCCTTCCTGGTGGCACCAGGATATAATTTTGAAATTTGGGAAATTACTGGACTTGAATTTCTGTGATTGTGTGATGGGCAGTCAAAGAAGGAATATGTCATTAAATTTAGTGTCTGGCTTTATTTGTCTTTCCCAATGCCTTTCCAGAAAGAGGATGCTAGACTCTTTGTATCTCCATGTTGACGTTGCTTTCAGTATTTCTTGTTTTCTGACACAGTTGCTAGCTGTTCCTCTTGGACGGGGAACTATAGTTCTGTGCACGACTTCCTTGCATTCTTCTTTCCAGTTGTATGAAGTGTAGACACATATGCTAATCTCCAGTGTGTTATAGCCATCTGATTTCAAGTTAATGTCTACTTATAATACAAAAGTCAGTAATATATGCATCTATGCTGACCTAACATGACCTTATTGCAGTCAGAACAGTTTTTAATGGCCAATGGGAGTTTCCAGGTTATGTTTCTGGCTGCACTGGTATGTAAAAGAAAGTCCTATCATGATTTTTCATTGCTGTGCAGCTGATTACATTTTTCTGCAATAAGTGCCATCTGGGGTAGGTATTATCCATTATATGCCCTGAGGCATACGACAAAGACTTGTTTCTCAGGTAGCTGTGGAATTTTTTTTTTTAATTGATTCTTTGTAGAGGCCTCTAGAAGTATGAAAGAAGTATTACTGATCACATTTCTAGGATATAAGAATAATGATCAGATGTGATGTAGTTAAAGTGTTACAAGATTTTAAGAGTGGAAAGTCAGTTTGTGTCAAATACTGGGCTCTCATTTTCGTATACTGAAACTGAACCCAGGTAGCTTTGTTTATCAACACAACTTGACACAACAAGGCATGTATCAAATCAGTAGAAACCTGGGCTATATGTCCTTTTACACCATTCATCTTCCCTAATTTTCCTCAAAATCTTCACATAAGCACCACAGCCCTGATGTTACCACAGCTTTTGACTTATGGCTGGATTTATTTATGAGATTTTATTTATTGCTAGAGTTTCTCCCCAAAGTAAATTAAAAAAAAAAAGTTCATTACAAGGTTTGAACTTTTTTTCTCTGAATGAAACAGCTATATGCAAGCTTGGATATGAAGACAAAATTTTACCTAACTTTTTGCATTATATTTGAAACTTTTGGGACTACTTCCCATTTCATATTTTAAATGTCTAATTCAGATGCTGTAATTGTCATTTAAAAGTGCAGATATATTGCACAGGTAATTTAGGGTCCACATTTTAGATTCTTAAAAGCACCTAAAAAATCAAAAGTAGACACTGTCTGTGTCCCCATTGTCCCCATCTATGAGAACAAGTGTCAGACAGGAACTACTGTGGAATGGAAAAGAGATTAATTACTGTAAACTGGAAAACAGTTATGAAGTTAGTGAAGACACAATTTTACAGTAAATTTTTAATTTATAAGCTATATTTTTAGAGTAAATTATTGCCATTTAAAAAATATTATATGCATTAAATAAGAGTTTGAATACACAGCTGCAGAATTACCATAAAAATCTGGGAAACAGATTTAACATTGCTTCAGAAAACACCACATATTTTTACTTTGAATATGTTCGTATATAGACGTACAAGGCATAAAAAAGAGCATATTTTGCTAAATGTTCATTGTAACCACATTGACCATGCTGCTGAAATTTTGTCACATTTTTTCTAATTTTATATTAAATTTAAGTTTAGAAATGGTTTCTAAAGTGTTAGTAAAATTTTTATAGATATTTTGATAAATGATTACTTCATTATTATAGATTTTTATGGAGTCAAACAGTTCAATAGATGGTGCAAAACCAACTCTTAAACATATGCCTTACTTTGATGTTATTTAAGTATGATCCTAAAGTTAAGCTAGTTCTTTAAATACTATGCTGAATTGAAGACTAATTGAAAAGCCTCACAAGACTCATATAACAAAGACCAGGGGAAAAAAATAGAGAGAGAGATAATATTTTTTAACAAGTTCTCCTAAACTGATAGATTGCTCATCCCAACCAGACCATGATTTATTCTGGTTGCTTTCAACCTGTATCCCAGGTGACTGACAGGCAGCTTCTATAGGAGAAGCATAAAGAACATCATCAGAGCTAGATTTTTCATAATGAAGGGCATCAAACTGGGGCTATCTATACAACTGATGATCTGGAGCCAAAAACCAGTGTTGTCATCTTCTTACAGTCCTAAATAAAGACCACTGCTAAAGCAGGATCTAACAAAAATTAATCTGGCTTTATTTTTGTCACATTGGAAAAACTGTGTCTCTTCTACTTAAAAAGATGCTGAAAAAAAAAAAAATCAGCTATTCCTTTGATCCAATACTTAAGGCTCACAGTGTTTTTAATCATCTATTTCCAGCCTATATACCTGGTTAGCTACCAGCTTCCCTTCACTTTCTGTCATATCCAGTAACAGTCACCTCTTTTCAGCTGCCATGGGCAACTTCTGAGGCTCTTTTTGTTGCTGTTTCTTGTCAGAAGTGTAATGGTTTATGCCCAGAGAATGATTTTCTCCTAGGAATGCTGCCGGAGGATATTAGCACCCAAAATAGTCCTTGAAGGTTTTGAGAAGACATATTCCTGTTCCTGGAATTCCTAAGCTTACTTTTGGGTTGCTGGTTCAGGTGAGAGTTGCTCGCATATACTGTCCAATAGAGATGAGGCACTTCCAGAGAAACAGCAATAATCAAAATGCATTTGCTCCATGCACTCACACTTTTCATAATGGATAAGCTTAAGAAAAAGAAACCACCAAGATTTATTCCAGCAAACCATTATTTTGGCTACTGTTAGAAAAAACTACAGAAAAAAATAAAGCAAAATCAGTTTAAGAGCAAATCTGACCCAAAATTCTAGCTGTCACTTAAGATCTCTGACACATATCACAATACAGTTTGACAGAAGGACTGGGGTGTTCTTCATCTCCAGGATGCTGCCTCTCAGAGTACACTTGGGTCTTGCCTCTCTGTTTCTATGAAGAGAGCTTTTACCAAAAGTTAGTGGATGTGATGTTAAAAGCACATCATGACAACCCTCCATTTCCTTCCTAATTTATAGGAGCCTATGATACAGCAACTTTAATTGGGTCTTTTGAGACCATGAGACATTAATGGAATTTCCTTTAGGCTTGTATAAGAAGACAGCGTTACTTCTGAAGTATAATACTTCTTTTTTTTTTTTTTTTTCACCAATGTTTACTTTTTGATCGGGAAATCAGTGTGGTGCATCTCTACTCTTCCACTAAAAATCTCCTGGGACTTGTGTTTTGCAAATTACTTAACAAAGACCACATATGACCCATTAATAAAACAGATGTTGGGACTGAGGCGCAGGTGCAGCCCTCCTCCTACACATAAACGCACAAGCCCAAGCATACTGACACACACCCATACTGCATGAACATGTCACTGCACATTATCCCTGTCTTTTTGTGCAGCTCTCACTTGTACTTCAGCTGCTTTACGAAAATGCACCGTAGCGTATCATGAAGGCTCTTATTTAGTCTCCCATCAAAAAAGTAGTGAATTCCTTCCAGTGCTTCCCAAATATTGGATTAATGGTGCCCCAAATATTGGATTAACGGTGAGGGTCAGCAGAGGTAGGCAGACTCAACAAAGCAATCTTCCACCTTGGGTCAGAAATTTGGCTATTGGTATTTCTTAGGGATTTTTCCCTGTTCCCCTTCTTTCCTATGGAAAGATCTTACTCCTTTGGAGACAGATGAGGAAGACTCCGAGTGCTCAGCAGCTCTCAGGGGGACAACTTGTGACATCTTTAACATTCCCTCCTTTTAAGGATGGAAAGGGATCCAGCCGCCCTCATGAAAACTAGATTTGGCATTGGGCAAAGGCCTATGCAGAAAGCAGTGTTTCACTCACACCTTTCACATCCTGAGCAGCAAACTGCCCCTTTCAGCAAAGCAGTTAAACACATGCTTATATCCTATTGACTTTCTAGCACTTAAACATATGCTTAACAGCTTGGCTGAATTGGGGTAGACTTAAGCAAATGATTAAGTGCTTTTCTGTATCAGGTGTCAATGGAAGGGGGAATATTTGCCTGCTCTGCTTTTAATCTTCAGTGTTACTGTTCAGCAGTTTACATAGACAATTCTGGGCCAAGCAGCCTCTCTTTGAAATACTGTATCTTCTTACAGGTGTATGTATGTTTTTGTCTGATTAACCAGCATGGGGTATAATGCATGAGACAGACTGCTTCTCACTTTCGTCCTCCTAGCACATTTCTCAGGTCACTTCCATTGAGTTACTTTTTTATATATTGATTCTGGAAGAAAGTATTGACTGCTTGTTTCAATACAGCCCAGCATAGCTAGATGTAGCAATTTAGCTCTCTTAAGGCAGAAATGAGCAAACTCCCACTGAGACAGCCATCCATTGATTAACATCAAATACTCACAGCCTTTAATGTCATTCTGTACCTAGACTCCTATATTATTAGCCAGTGTCTGGTTCAGAAAACACAGGGATATAAATCCAATTCCGTTTTTACCCCCTCCCAAGAGAAGGCGATTCAGAGATATAACACAATCCACCCGAAGCATAAATCTGCAACTGAAGCTTAGATGCACAGTATCAGACAACAATTTTCTAGTGCAAGCTGTTGAATTGCTTTCCACAGGTCTCTTTCATTTTCTCCATCATCATGCAAATGGCTGACTATTGGGTAATACAGCCTTCTTTTTACATCTGAATAAAAGCTTCATACTCTGTGCTTTGTCTCCTGGTGGGTATGGCAATCATAAGAGCATTTCTTTTCATGAGCTTACACACCAACGTAACTGGAGAGCCTTTGGGATGGGGCTAACCTTTGATTTTTTTTAGAACAGTATGAGACAGTTTGGCTATTCTGATTTGATCTGCACCAATTTACCACTATTAATCAGCAGGGAAAGTCGCTAATGAACTAGTGGCAGATTCCCTAGCTCTAAAGCAGGTATTGCATAGCGGGGTTTCTGCTGTCTGTTAGTGAAATACCACTGCATGTTTCTAAATAACAAAGATTTTCATCACAGCTGAGGGTTGATTTACTTTTTTCCTTATGAAATATTTGATTAATTGGACCTTTTCTGAACAGTGTCTCACGGCTGCCTTTACCAATGTAAGATCAACTTTTCCAGAAATGACCTCTACACCTGGGATTATTTTTACCATTATTTTTACCATTTTACCAGCTTCAAATTTCACATGGCTCATACACAGACAAGGAGCTACAGCCGGTAGCCCATGAGGCTGAGCTGTATTAGCCTTAAAAACTGTGGGAACTGTTTGTGTGTGTGTATTTTATGCAAGGCCAAGAGTCCACAGAATGAATAAGAATATAGCTTTGAACACTTCTTGAAAGGCTTGGGTTTAGTCCATTCTCTCCCCTTGGGGGGTGACCTGATTGCACTTTATAAATACTTCATAGGAGTAAACATCATGGAGACAAAAGAGCTAACTAAATTAAGCTTGCCATGAATTAAAACAGGTTGGAAATTTGAAGAGGCACTTACTACCTGAGGGAGAGGTCTTGGAATAGCCTTGTAGATGGAATAAAACTGATTAGATGTCTAATAAACTTTGTCAGATGTTGATACCTTTATGAAAAGGGCAATATGAAATGGGTGCTAGTATTCTGGAGAAATGGGATATGATGGCCCAGAAAGCCATTTTCATGAGCTTCATGTCCAGCATATATGGTATTAAAGTGATACTCAGGCAGCATAGCTTGCAATCATCATTCATTATGGAGGCAGTTAAAATATCTATAATTTGATTAATAGGTGCTGAATTGTCACACACTATATTTAAATTATATATCAAATTATGTATATATAAAAAATACCCATGGCATACCTATACTGTTATATCCCAGTCTCATACCTCACTGCATACAGCCACAGAAGTATTGCCTGGATGCAGTAAATGGCAAAATCTAGACCCACAGCTTCAAACTCATAACTGATAGCAGGATCTGTGACTGCACCAGTCGGAGGAAGGGGAAAGCCAGTGGGAGGAGCAGGCCAAGCCGCCCTGTATGATTCCTGCAGCATGGGTAATGATGTGTGTAATGGGTAATGACCACTATGTCTGTGCACCCCTGGCTAGTTATCCAGCCTCATAACGGTCTAGAGTCCATCATAATGAACATATACAGAGGTTTCCATGGACCAGCATTGTGGACAGTATATGCAGTCTGCAGTGCGTGGTGGAAAAACGTTCTTTGGGCGGTTGGAGCCAGCACATGCAAAGATGTGAGGCGGGCGAAGCATTCATCCTGCTGCTCTTGTGCCATGACCAAATCAGTAAATGAAAGGATCTGCTTCATATATCTCATCTCAGCTGCTGGCTTCCCAATCCAATTTTGCTTTTCATAATACTAAATAGGCTGGACTGCTTAATTGACATGTAAACCCACACAGTCAAAAAGTATAATGGAGCAATGGATCTAGGCAAATTTACCCCCTAGGTTGCTAATTCGATTCAATATCAGTTTGTCATTAATTCGTCTGAGTTTTACGGATTTAAATAGGTTTTTTTCTTCTCCAAATGTGAGTAGTACAGAGACTTTAGTATTACATATTTGACTAATTTATTAATCATCATGGCTGGATTTCAGCTGAATATCAGCTGAGAGAAAAAAAGTGTAAACCAACCTCTCAGAAAAACTGTTTACTTTGTGGGGGGAAATGTGACAGATCTGCTGTGAAGAAGATTTCCAGTGACACAGATTGAATACTTTCCTAACAGAGTATTTGCAGAGAATTCTAACATTTAGACACATGCACAGTGCAATCTTGTTTTACGAGCAGATACCGTGTGTGGATTCTGGCCGGAGATGGGCCTGGAAAGAGTCCCTGACTTGGGCAGGGGAGGGGGGGGGGGCGGTGTCCACAGCTGCATCCCCTAAGCACAGGGATTTCCAGCCTCTGGGCTGACCCAGCTGTCAAGAATTAAGTAGTTCCTCAGCACTCTGTAAAAGGGAGGTGCTCCAAGGGGTTGGTTTGGCTCCTATTAGAGGTTAGATGCTTTGTGAGGGACAGCAGGGGAAAACATGAGCTAAAAAGAAAAACACCATCCTTTTCTTTTTTTTTTCCTCCTTTTATTAGATTCAAACTTTGCATAAAGCTCTTTCAGATTTTCCTTTTAAGCTTCTATATATGTGGGCAGATAGGGTGTATGTTTGAGTTAGCCTGTTAGCAGTATTAAGCAAAGAGCTTTTTTCCTCAGGTCTCGCTTCTATTAGGGAGTAAAGGGTTCCTAGCCTATTGCCCTCTTAAAAGCTGGGGAAGTTGGTCTCAGGTTTGACTCTGGTACCTTGAAACTTCGTGCTAGGGTGGTATGAAATTGAGTGTTCTTTCCATCAAGTAAAGTTACTCTTCTTCTTTAGGTCTAAATAGTGACAGGCATAATTTTCTAAAACTTGATTAGAGAGAAAGCTGCTGCTCTATTATGCAATGTTCCATTAGAGGCAGTAAGTTATCTAAGAAACTACAAAAAAGGCTGAGGAGGGGGAGAACTTGGTAGTCATTTGAAAGATTAAATCTGTCTGATGAATTAAAAGCAGCTTTCAGGCTCCATAGAGAGGTTATACGGTCTGCAACAAACTCTAGTAATACAGAAGCTTTATCATGATTTGATCAAGGGTATTTTGAAAACCAGCATTATAAAGTAGTCCTGTTAGTTCCTTTTGTGCTCTGGCATTATTTGGCTGAGGTGTTTGTATCATGCTACATGAACAAATAGCTTCAGCAGTGCTGAGTCTGGCTCTTCCCAAATGGGCAATCACATAACTCGGTAGTTATGAAAGTAAGAATTTATTTATTGGGGGTATGGTATTGACTATGTGAGCTTAATATTTTAATAATTTAACCATATGCTAGGAATAGTAAGGGTACCCTCAAGCAACTCTGTTTACAAAAGTCTGTTTTTTCCCAAACTGTTGTTCTGTCAGGGTTTTTTTTCATCACAGTAAGAACTGCATCTCATGCTTTTTTTGAGACAAGGCTTTTACTTTGGGGCAAAAGAGAATGTCTACACTCCCTCCCCATCTTCATATATCCTGATGATTTACTGCTTGGTATCTGTATTCACTTTGCTATTATGTGTGTTTAGATGAATATGGAAAGTTTTTCTTGGGTTCAGTGTATTTTCTGCTTTATCCTGTGCTGCACAGACATCACAATCCTGCAGTTGTAGCCTCACTTTCTTTTGCTGGGTAAATGTTTGATACCAGAAGTCCACTTTGATTGTATGACGGGTTGGGGAGGAAAACAGCATCCAACAGAATACTTTTTAGAAACTTCTTGACTAGGCAGCCAAAAGGGTCAAGGGATGCTGTGTAAACCACAGAAGGTACTAAGCCACTGATATACAGAAACTGACTCCTCCTTGTATAGCTTATGTGCAAGCTGTTGGTTGACTAGGAACACTCACAGTTGCCTGCAGCTTGTTAGCTAGTCCTTGTTCAAATCAACATCCTTTTATTGAACTTGGTAAAACAGCAAGGGTATGGTAATATTTCCAGAGGACAGAATCTACTCATGAAAGTCAGGCAGTACTTGAGAGACTTTTGTATCTCTTGCTTATGATGATTCAATTTTTTTTTTTCTTACACTATAGGGATTTATGCCTCCATGCTTTAAGGATACAATAAAACAGGTCTTTATTTTTTTTTTTCTACGTTTCTTTATAAGGTGAGAAGAGGCCCTTTATTGAAAAGAACCTCAGAGCACCCCACAAAGTCACAGGACCCAGTTTTAGAAGGCCAGACCAAGACTGTATCTCATGTGTTACTAGGCTGTAAGTTGTAACAGGTGCCAATGTCTCAGAGCTATATGAGGTAGAAGGGCCAGCAGGCTTTACTAGACTACTCATGTTTAATGTTAGGTCTAGTATAGTTGTTACTTACCAGCTTAAACTGCCACCTTTTGTATTTTTAATTAGTAAAGAATGATAATTCCTGTCTTCAGCACAGGACAATGAAATATATTTTATAAAGCAAACAGCAGCTGCAGGGTGTGGGCATGGTTATTATAAAATAATCATACCCGCAGGGATCAGGGAGGCATTTGGTTCTGCCTCGTGCCTCATAAGAACCGTAGGGTGCAATTTCTGTGCAATGGTAGCCTCCCTGTCATTTTATATTATTTAACGAATTCCACTACATTGTCTTCCAGGTCTGCCTTGCGGTTATTGTAAAGAAACTCAAATATCTGCCATACTGACTGCATCAGCAGTTCACCTCCTATTTGAGTTTACTGCTGCCAGGAAAATAGTATGGGACTGTTGTCCATGATGCAGGAGGGGAAAACATTATATAATTGTGCAATTTAATGCCCAGATCCTTTTAGGAGGACAGTCCTACATTTCAAGAGGCACATAAATTGAACAGATCACAGACTAACTCATTAGCACCTTAATATGAAGGACTGTCAGTTGTCCAATTCACACAATACTTATTTTATACGGGAAGTTATTACAGTCCTCCCTTCTGATACTATAATTTCACTTCTTGTATTTCACAGACCATTGTGCTTTATATGGTTATGTATAGTCAGTTGAGTAATTTGTTTAAGTTATACTTGGGCAGTATGTATGCTCAACAAAGGCTTCGTGTCTTCACTTGAACATATCAAGTGAGTCTTTTCTGGCCATGATAGTTTGTTCCAATGGTAAATCTTCACCAGTGGTCAAGTTTTTTGACTTTTAGCCAACTAAATATTGGCATCTCTAACTTCTAGCTCTGTAAAGCCTTTTCTTTGCCTTTACAAAGCCTTTGCAATGAGTCTACTCTTCAGACATATTTTGAAAACTATAATTAGGTGGAGCCCACTGCTTTTCCTTTTCCCCGCTCCCCCACCTTGAATCACTTTGTTGTTCTTATCATGTCTTTGTCCTTAGACCTATTATTCTCATCTCAAGTTAATTATTTCATTTTGATTTTATAGCATCTGTCAAACACTCTAGGCATTTTCCATAAATTAAATCTGCAAGCTTCAACTAAAAGCTTAGCATAAACAATGTAGAACAATCCCATCAAATAATCATCACACTCAAAACTGCATATCACTATTTCTTCCCTCAATATATCAGCTAGCATAATGGAGCTTATGTTAATGGCTATTTTCATCTACATGTGGCAAAAAAAGAGCAAAAATAATGTGAATAGCTCTTCCTTGTATTGTGCTGATTCTTCTGAAGTTTGTGAATCTTCCTGTTGACTTCAGTCATTTTTATATTAAATAAAATCCTTAAAAACCTATTTGAGACTAAAATTTCAACTATTAGTGGTGAAGTTGGGTTTTTTGTGGAATAATAAGAAGTTGTATTATATATCTGTCTATAATGGTGATGAAGTACTGACAATGCAAACTTCATATTACATCAGAAGTTTACCTTAACCATATTAGATAATGATTTAGGAAAATATTCATGGAGCCATAATGAATCTAGTGAATATCTGTGTGTTGGTCGATGATTCAGAACTAGAAAACCTGACTGAATTGAATAAAGAAGTGCCTAAGAAATAGTCTGACCAGTTTGTGTACCTTAGTATTGCTGAGGTATTGCAAATCTGATTTATGGTTTAATGAGGTAGGGTATGATTATGTATAACCATTAGTGTGGTAGTCCACACTACAGGATCTGAACACTTCTCAGATGTTGGTGACTGTTTTACACAAAGAGGAAACAGCAGAACATTATCCTGATTTCATAGGACTTGAGGTGATTTACAGAGAAATTACAGCATTGGCAGGAACAGAATTTCTGGGTCATCAGGTCCAGTCTGCTGCTATTACAGCAGCAGCAGCATAAAATCTTGTTCACAGACTTATCAAACTCCATCTTTAAATAGACTGTTTTGTTGCATTAGAAAACTTCATTTCTCTAGGGACTGAAACATCTAACTTTCTGTCAAAGCTTTTCTGTGCAGTTTACTACTGCTTCTTCTTACGCTATCTTTGTACTTAAGCTTTGAAAGCTCTGCTGTTGACCAATTTGACTCCTTTGATATGTCTATAGACCACACTCATAGCTGCTAATTTTCAAAAAAATAAACAAGCTGAATTCTCTTCAACTTCCTTGGAAGGCAGGATCTTCCAAGTAAATTCCAAGTCATGCTAAAATCTTTCTGCATACTTTTTGCATGTGAATTAATCTTTGTTGAACATGGATGATGCAGCAAAGTTGTACCTCTACTTTATACTTTGCACAATGCAATTCATACTTCCTTGCTTCAGCTGCAAACACTAACCCAGAAATTTACCATTTTCATGAAAATGTAGCATTAAGTGATTCCCAGTTACTGTGAGACCTACTTAAAATATACAATATCTACTCTTCATGTTCCAGTTCAGAAAACTTCAGCTTATAATGGTAATTAATATTAGTCCTTAAACATGTGAGTTTGTGACTTGTTTATTTTCACATGTGAACAGTATGATATAGCTTGGAATAAGACCTTGAGCTCTATAACTTACATCTTGTACTATGACCATAGGACGTCTACTTACTGCAATCTATAAATGAGATATTTTGCCTTGGGTCAAGAAAATTTTACATCTGTAATGATAGCCAGCTAGAAGGACTCAATTTCTTAAATAGTAAAAGCCATTCTGTATTATCATTCTCTGATTGCAAATATACATTATGTAAACTTATTAGGAAATAGATTTTTCCCAAAAAGAAATGTTCACTACACAGAAATGACAACAAACTAAAATAAACCCCAAAGCTAAGTAAGAAAATAGTTTTTAATTTTCAAAAGATATATTTTTATGCTGTTTACACTAGCATTTAGTCCAGTTTGACTTGATTCATTAAGTACTTTGTAGTTCCTTCCTGCCACATTTTAATCTGTGTTTTACACATTAAAGTAATGAACTTTCAGTGATACATAATAATAGATCATAGCTATGATGTGAGACTCATTTGTGGTACATAGACTGTCACTAAAATGCAGATCTAAGCATAGAGCTTTTATTTACTTTCCCCAAGCTAGAGTAGTCCTTAAAAAAAAGAGAGAATAAATTGCTGAAGGTACTAATTTGCAAAATGAGATTTTTTGGAAAAAAAATGCATTAAATTATTATATATCTGCTTTCAAAAAAAAAAAAAAAAAAAAAGGAAATTTGGAGAAAGCTGCATTCTAGACTTGATCTCAGGTTGGCAGTACAGATATACTGACTGCATATTTCTAATTTCTGTGTCCCTAACTATTGCCTAAACTGAGATATTTCAGGTCCTATTTCTTCCACTGCCGATTTGTTACATTGTCTTGAACAAATCCTTTAACTTTCAAGACCTATTTACATATTACTTGTCTGTCTTCAGAGAACAGCCTGTGCAGAGATCAGCATGAGAGGTTCTTGATCTGTACTGAATGCTGCAGTATCTACTAAAAAACAAAAAAATATGTTGAGAGAAAGGAATGGAAACTTTGTCTTCTGAAAGAAAGCAAAGCTCGTGAAATACGAGGTGAGAAGAGACTTCAGAATAAAATTGTTGCAAAAGGGTCTGCAGAAATCATGCATTTGTTTTCTTTTAAAGAAAAGAATACATTTAAATAATTGTTTCCATCTCCAAGGATTGTGTGTTACTGCCGACCTTTCTGGGGAAGTCACCTGTCTTCTGAAGTGCAGCCATCTGTTTAACATTGTGTTGCAACATTAAACTATGAAGTAGGAAAGGAAATAGAGTAAAACAGCCGCTGCAGCTGGAACAGTGGAAAAATATAAGTTAGCAGAATTAACTATGGACTTGGAATTTTAGTCCATTTACCATGGTAGATAGTCTAAGTTCTTATTAAAAAAGAACAGTTAAAATGTGAAGAAAGATCTCATGCTGTATCTGAGAGTCAGATGTTCCAATTACTACCCTGTTGTGAATACTCTCTAGAGGTTGCTATAGTCCTACTTAATTTTATTCCTTTAAGAGCCTTAGTAGTTCCTCTGAACATCACACCCTGGCTCATGATGGAGCACAGTACAAAACCCCTTGTCCTCTGCTTTCTTCCCTTCCATGTTTTTGGTCTACATTTTAAGAAACTCTGTGTGGCTTCTTAACTCAAACACAACAGCACACCAAGTAAATCTCATGTTTCACTGCAAAGGGGAATGGAAGATCTCGTAATTAGGACATTGAATGAGCCTCAGGAGACTTGGTTAAATTGGTGTATGACGTTGGCAAGTCCTTTAGTCTCTCTGTGACTTGGCTTCTAAACTGTAGGGTCTAGTATTAACTATCCACTCACTGAGGAATTTGAAGCATAGGTGCAGTGCATGGCTATCACTGAGGAGTAAAATATCAAGGTCCAAGGCATTTGACGGATACAGTTTAAAATGTACCACTGCACCCTGAGCTCTGAAGATGATAAAAATGAAAACTTTCACTCTGTACATTTTGGTCTCATGTTAATGAAGTGATTTGTTTGCTTCTGGTAAGGTAAATCTTTCTCCCCTCTGTATTTTCCAATGCAGAACTTCCATTTCCTTGAGCTGGTCTGCAGTAAAAAGAATAGCTATTAATCTGACAAGTTATTTCCAACTGCTGCAAGCTTGTTATTAAAAGGATCTTCCTAACCCACACATCAGTCTTCTTGACATCTGTCATACAGCTTAGATCATATGCATCTTTTTCTCCCCTATGAGGAAGAGTCATATTGTAAACATTCTTTCTTTACCTTTAGTCTCTTGTCAAAAAGAATCATATACTTATTTTTGGCATGTCCAGCCTCCCCCACTAATGGTAACTACAGATCTACACACTCCCTGATTATCCTTTCTTTGCATCCCTTTCCTGGTTACTGACAAGCTTCAGAAAGACAGATGTAGACTTTGCATGAAATCAGCTATACATATTGCTAAGAGATTGCTGGACAATGTGATAATGAAGCCAGTTAGCTCTTATCACTCTATTTCTATTCTTTCTTCACACTGATAGATAGGACTCTCTTAAACTGTCCCTAGCTAGGCTCTTCAAACTGCTGCTGCTATTTATCCTTACTCCTTTTTCTCTTCTGGTCTTTTTCTTGCAAATCCTCTATTTATGTAACTAATTACACTATTCCCTTCTTTTCGTTGACCTCATCTTTGATGCTGTTTCTATACTGTAAATAGCTATTTCTGTTTTCCACTTTTACGTGTGCACTTTCATGTTAACAACTGAAATCTGGCATTACGCTTGACTGTAATTCAAGTGTCAGTTTGGATTAAAGCCATACCTTGAAGGACGTGCATTTGAAGTGGCAGGGAGTAAGTGACTGATAAGGAAAATAAGCATTTACTTTGTCGAACCTCAGCAGATCATGTATTGGAGAGCATATTCTAATGAGTGCCACCCACACCTATCAGATGTGTCATTGAGGATTAGGCCAGATCCCTAACAAGTGTATTGTTTGATACCCAAAGCAACGTGAAGCAAGGAAAGAAGGGGAAGACTGAAGAATTTTAATCAATAAGATAGTGGGTCAGAGACCTATGGCA
Source organism: Strix uralensis (assembly GCF_047716275.1). Classification (NCBI taxonomy): domain Eukaryota; kingdom Metazoa; phylum Chordata; class Aves; order Strigiformes; family Strigidae; genus Strix; species Strix uralensis. The sequence goes on along the minus strand of NC_133978.1, from coordinate 15,855,752 downwards.
CCCATATTAAAATGTCAGGCTTAGTTTGTGCTCTGAGTCGTATAAGTCAACAGTAGCTAATTAGCTAGACTGCATCCTCCACTTCACTTTTTGGCTGTGTTTTTCTTTATATGCATAATGTAGTTGGTAGAATGCCATGATCTGAGAGATGTGGGGTACATGGTGTCATATCCCTGGAAATCCTTGGGCCCCAGGATTACTGCTGACTTGTCATTTCCATATTCCTCCACAGCATAAACACATATTTTCCTAAAGCTCCAAATGTGGAGGCAGCCTTGTCTTCAGTTCATATGCATAGCTGGGGTTTGCACAGGTTTTCTATCAAAATTGTTTTAATATACATAGGCAGACACTAAACAATAAAGTGTTATTATCCTTTTTCTTGCCTCAACTTACTCATTGGGTTTTCATATTATTTAGACAAATGTTAGACCCTTTTGAGGAATTCAAGATTTCCCCCTCTCTACTTACTTCCAGAATATGAAATTTCTTCCTGCTGCCATTTTTCATGGTCTCTTTTTCTCACTGCAATAACTCCAAAGTGATATTGTCCTTTAAAATTGCTTTCCCCCTCTGGCAGGGGCTTACTGATCATCTTTCACCAGTCTGAAAATTCCCCATCCAATGACCAGCTGAACATCCTTGTTCTTCGTAGTGCTGTCCAGCTATGGAAATGACTTTATCCTAGATGTTTTTTCTGTCATACATGGTATTATCAAGTTATAATAAGTCCTCACTGCGGGCCTTCTCTCTCTACCTCTCAGAAACAGCCTGACTTGGAATTAAAAGACAAAAACAAATATTCTGAATGAATTTAGAATTTTAAAATAAATAGTATGAGTGCACTGTTGCCAGGTGGAATTCTGAATCAACACATAAGATATTTCATGTTAAACATGAAACAGAAACAGCAATGAAACTTCACTTAGACCATAATAAAATGTAAGAACGACAATTCTTTAGGGTTTACTATAAAGTTTTTCTCTTTTTTTAATCATTCTGGGTTTTATTGTGAATTTCGGGAAACTAATGAGAGCAAAGTCATAATTTTCATTATATTTTGTGTTGAATATATACACACGTAACTCTACTTGAGTTTGAGTCAATAGATGGTGTTGTAACTGGTTGCCCAAAAGCTCAGTTGTATTCTTAAATTTTCCTGTGCTTCATAAAATTTAGTAAAGCTTCCAGTTAAATCAGTGAGAAATTCAAACCAGGATTGAGACTTTGGAAGCACGTTATGTTTTTTCTTAATTTGTATTTCAGTAATAACAAGGCATAAGATGCAAATTAGATTAGATGTTCACATCATTCTGTACACTGGGTCAGTCAAACATCCTCTGGAATCTTGTCAGAGTTCCCAGTTGTGGGATTCCTCAGCTTGTCATCCATGGCAACAAAAGCATCCTGTACCCTGGTTTTGCTCAAATGTACAGCAAGCTACAGCAAAATGGTGTGTCATGACTTTTCCAACAATGAGGGGAAGAAAACTAAAGCTGAGGACGATGTTAACCTTGATGATTGTGAAGAGTTAGTCTTTAAGAGTCAAAGATGTGAGAACGTCTAGAAGACCTGAATTTAAAAAGTTACGGTATTGCCAAATGTCCTCTAATGAAAAATGTCAACCACACCAGACTGATCATCTTGTTTTTGCATTGGATCCATGCTCCAGCCTCTTAATCAAATTTGCATGTTTAGATTGGAAGCATTTTGAGACAGACTCCAATCTCTTTACTTGCCTGTGAGGCACCTAATGCACTTCAGGCACCCAGTAAAAACAATAACACTGAGATTCAATATCCTTCTCTTTATATTTCCAGAAACACGTGAGCCAGAATTAGAAATCTGAGCCTATCAAAATTTATAGGGTGATGCTTGTATAAGGATTTTTGAACACTTTACTAAATACTTCCATTAAGTAACACTCTATTCTGACTGAAGTCTCATTTAGTCAATATTATCATTAATAACACCTGTAAAAAAAGTAGTAAGATCTGTTCCTAAGTTGATTGTGTTTGGGTTTACAGATTTTGATGAAAAATATACATATATTTTAATTTACACATGTATTTTAATTATTTCTAAGCATTAGTGTTACTGACACCTTTTGTCTCTGTCCTTACCAAATGCTATACATACATAATACATTCTATATTTTACATGCAATCTGAAAAAAAGAAGCAGAGAAAGAAAAACAGCAAGATTATTTTGCTGAGGTAAAAATGTGTGAACAGAATACTGTCTGCAGGTACAGTTTCTCTGTTTTTGAAAAGGTTTTAGGAGAACTAGAGAAGTAGAGGTGTGTGAAAGGATGATCAAAGGTTTAGAAGAGCTTTCAAAAAAAAGATTAAATAGACTATGATTCTTCAGTTTAAAAAAGAAATCAGTGAGGGGGGATATGACAGAGGTCTATTAAATCCCAACCAGCATGGAGAAGTGACTGGAAAATTATCCTTTACTGTCTCCTAATACTAACTGGCCTCAAGTAATGGCAGGGTCAAAACAGCAAAAGACAATGTATGACAGAAAGGCTTCACCACAGGATACTTTGGACCTTAAAAGTTTACATCATTTTAAAAAGTCATGTTTTGTATTATTTAAACACAGAAATATTTCCTCTAGCTCAGAAAATCCCTAAACTGCAAAAATTGCTAAAAGCTGAAAGATTGTATCACAGAGATATCACTGTGTGGTTTTACCCTGAAAAGGCATTTTTGCCTTTGGCCACTATGGCAGGCAGGACAGTGGGCTCAGTGGATAGTATGGTATGTCTCAGAGACTGATGGAGTGACAGAGAGACGTGGACTCCTGCCCCTCTCCCTTAAACTAGAGTAATGTAACTGAGTAAGTGAAACTGTGAAAAGGTGAAGTCTGTATGAGAGGAAGCATGAGCCTCATAACAGATTAACTCTGCATTGTAGATCTCCACAACGTTGTCCACATAAATTAATGATCTCCATCATTATAGGTGACATGAAAAGTACAGAAGGGAAAGGCTCTGCTTATGAGTGGTATTGGTTTTTATATATGAGATAAAGGTGTGTGTGTCAGTTTATTATAATCTGTCTAAATGAATCTCTGCATTGACCAATAATTTTATTTTCTGCAGTGATCCTCTTCACTGGTGCATATGTAAAAAATTGGATTAGATGATCCTTGCTTCACATTTATCTTTCTGTGCATTTTATGGTTATAACAGTCAAGGGCAATAGCACCAGAGATTGTGTAATATTTTGAGGAAATGGGGAGAAAAGTAGAAAATATATTAGGGTTTGGATGGGAGCTCCTGCAGAGAGCTATGACTAAGATCCCATAAATATTTCCTGTTGGTCCAGCAGCTGCAGGAATTAGTAAGGTTTTCCCCACCCGTTTATTTTAAGCCTTCACAGTGCCATCCCTTCTCCATGAACTGTATTTAAAATGTAAATAAAAAGAAAGCTTTTAGGAGATTTAACTATTTCCCTTGGTATTTAAATTATTCAATTATAACTAAAGCTATTAAAATACAGTTAATTAAAATGGTTAGATTGTTTTCCTTTGCACTGATCACAGCATTGCCCTACTTCTCCCTCTAGCTGTTTAATTCCTATTAAAAATGATAATGCTTTGCTTTATTCATAAATGCAGTAACCTTACGTACGTTCTTCAAGTGATCTCTTTGGTACAAACTATGCTGGTTTTCTTCTTTTCTAGCAGTGAAGCGGAAATTCTGCTGTAGTCTTTGGAGGTTTAATCAGCAGTAAGAGGACTTAGAATTTAAACATTAGCATTATCAAGTCACAAGAAATAGCACAGCTTCCATTAAAAAGCTTTGGTTTTATTTTGATGCAATACAATGTCATTAGGGACAGTAGGAGAACCCTGGAGGTTAATAAAAGATAGAACCTAAATAAAGGTTTCATAACTCACAATATAAAATTGCCAGATCTACACTTTTAAATATTTTATCTGAATAGTTTCACAACACTCTGTTGGGAATAGTAATCCAGCTGAAGTGCAGAGGGGTAAGTGCTTTAAAAATCTAAAAGATGCCAAGGCAAGTTCATCTCATTTCATTTTTATCTTCACAGATGAGAAGGAGACATATCTACCTCTTCAGTTTTTGGCATTATAATTAGAACATTACAACCCTTCTTTCTGCCTCAGGGTCATAGAGACCTTTCTTGTAAGGCGCTTGTTGTCTCCTTTGGGAGGCAAAGTTAAGTTATAGTGAAGTGAGGAGATCTTGATAGCCTCACACTCTCACTGAATAACAGGGTTTTCTAAGGTAATGTCCAAAAGCAGCTCCTTTCAGCTGTTTACATAGCTTTGCATGGATTTGTGTAGTAGAAAACAAACGTCTGTGGAGGCACAAAGGATGTTATGCAGCTAATGTAACAATAGTGACATCAAGTCAAGGTGAGTATGATAGGCCAGGAAGGTCAGACCTTGATGTATCTTTGATCACCAAAGCGCTGAGGAGCTATACATATATAAGGCCACATCTACAACATTGATTTTTTCTCTATCTTGTTGGGGAAGGCTCACAGGGAGGGATGTGGATATGTTTGTTAAAGAAGGAAGAGCCCTAAGTATTTTAGCATTGCTTCATCTCCACCATGAGTGTCTGCACAGAGGGAGAGCATACAGCCTGGGAATATAACAGTTTATATGATTTACATTCATAGGCCATTGCTGAAATTCCAGCTCCGCTGGAGCAGATAGCAGAACTCCTTTGGATTTCAAATTGGCCACTCTTGCTTATTTTCATGTAATATCAGTTTCACAACACACTTTCTCTTCCATGTTTCTCAAGGGCATTGAAGGCTTTAGACATTGCTACAACCCACAAACCTAATAAACATCATTTGCCATATACAGGACAGCCTGAAATAACAGTGCTGTTGGGGAACTATGCAACAATTTAGTCTGTTTCCTGCTGTGTGACAGAGAACATGTAACGCATGGGGCAATGGTAATGAGAGGGCTACAGGCTGCTCAGCATATGTATGAATTGGATGAGAGGGCTAAAAGGCTAATTTGAGGCTTCCTGATGTAGCTCACTGGGAGGAAAAGAGTGCAAATAATATAGTCAGTTTAGTTTCAGCCCTGAACAAACTTAGGACCAGCTTGGTTTGTTATAGTTGATGGAAGGGTGATGAAAATTCAGGGGTTCTTGCTGATTATTTTAGTTCTGTTATCTGCAGTAGGTATTGCTTGATTATGAACCATCATTGACCATAAGAGAAGTGTAAGTGGAGAAACATGATCTGTCTACAATAACAAGCAGGAGGTTTGGCTAGAATTCAAAAACCTCTGGTATATCAGCCTATGCTAAACTTGTAACTTTTAGCCTAAGAAATAAATGTTTGCTTCCTACAGTCCTACCTGTCTTTCTGTTGTATGACTTTTTCAAACTGAGAGATCTCAGTGAAATATATCAAAGATGGGGGCATTTGCTTAGCCTAATTCTGTATCTCTCTTTCCATAAGACTTAGACTCACACAGTGAAATTCATCTGCCACTTTTATGAGGGTTTCAGATATTTATCCTATTGTTTTCCAAGGGTTTGCATGTGTCTGAGTCTTTGGGGAGTCTTAAAAAGCAATTATCAGTGGGACATCTTCCAAGACTTACTCCAAGTGTCCAGGTCCAGTGTTCAAGACTTAGAAATACTGGGATTTTCTACCATCTCAAATGAAAAACATTGGTGACAGCTGTAAAGGAAACTTTTTTCTTAGTTGAAAATTGAATTTTCAGTAAAAGATATTAGATGCCTTTATGCTCTGTAATGTTACATTACACTAGTTTGACTAGATACCTTCATTTTGTCCTCCTTGTATTTGGCGTTCTCAACCAAAGACTCTAAATTTGTCTAATGGTTCAGTGAGTACTATCGAACAAACCAGTGTTTCAGAAATATACTACAGAATATGGCTGTTCACTTATTCATTCAGTAGAACCTCCTACAGAGACAACATCTGCTTATTGACTTCTCCTGAGGTGTGTGGATGGAAAAGTAGATACTGCTTCTAAATTGTTGGTTTTTTATTCACACAATCCTTTTCCGGGAGACTTCACAAGGGGTTCCCTCTCCTTCCTTAGGTAGACCATTAAAGTTACAGTTATCAGTGCTCAAGTTTTCTGCCTCCTGATATAGGTAGCATGACTGATGCAGCTGGGCCTGTGCTGCTGGAAAACCTTCATCCTACAAATATGTGTAGCTCTTTCTTGTATTAAGTATTCCATATCACATTTCCTTTACCCAAAGGAATAGCAGAAGCTCTTTAAATATTTATCTCCAGACAAGAAATTATAATTGTTATGCTGAGGGTTTATCACGGAACTTTGTTTATGGACTTTTTATATGATTATGATCTCATTTGTCAAGTAGATGGTTTGGTTGATGCTGTTGTTGAGAAATCAGTTTTCCACTGTCTTAAATCTGTATATTTAAAATAGTGGATTACTGTTTTGTACTAAGATTGGGTTCATCAGAGTTTTCTGGTTTTTCTGTTATTACTATTGTACGTCTTTTACTAGATGTGGGAAAGAGTCTACATGGAATTCAAATAAGGAAATTTTAGTTACTACTCTATTTTGTGAGCTGTTTAAATGGCATAAGTAAATCAAGTCTAACTTTTCTTGCAAAGCTAAGAAGCCCACAACTCTTCATTTGTGAAATGCAACATTAGAGTAAAAAAGACAGAGGCTGACTGCTATGACATGAAATAGTGAAAGTATTAGACCAAGACAAGTTTTAAACTTTGTATTGCATTCACACCTTCTGATTTCTTTTAAGTACTCCTGCTACAAGCAGTCAGTCCTTAGCTGCTCTATTGTCACACTGTCTCTTCTTATTCGTTCCTATTATGAATGAGAAAAATTTGCTCCCCAAAGAATTCTGGGTGGTAGTGCAGGTTAAATCACTGGCCAATGCAAAAGACCAGCCAATTCATTTTGAAGTTATTGTTCCTTGATCCATTTGCTATCAACAGGGGGTAAAAGCTAGATAGAGCTTCAAATTTTATCTTGAAATTGAGTCAACATTAATTATAATCTCATCCACAAATCTTTTGGGGCAGGTTTAGGAAATACCATAATTTTGCATAAACAATAAACCAATCCTAATTTATGAAATATTTTCAAGCATTTCTCATGATATAGGACATAATTCCTAGGATCTTGTCTATATTATTACTTTTTTATGGTTCCAAGTTCATCAGGTTTCTTGATTTTTAGAATGCTGATGAGAAGCTTTGCAGGTGCAGAATAACTGCTTCCTGGAGATGGCAATATTTTATTGCAGGTGACTGATTCTCTGTTACACTGGTGTTTTGTGCTAAAACCAAAGTGAATCAATCAAAAAAAGATCTTAAAATCTGGAATGGAGAGCAGTTTTTCTCCAGTTGAAACTACATCCAGTAAGAGCTCCAATGTTAAGTTTCATGAAAGGACAATAAAGATCAGAGAGGACGTTCAAATGTATGCTGCAATGACTGAGAACACCCTGCAACTTATCTCATTTAATCCTGGGAAACATTAAGAGTGCACATCAGCTACAAATGCAGCTCATCCTGACTGTTAGGATGCATTCATCCCATGTATGCTCTTTGACATCTGTCATACAGTTATGTAAAAGTTTCCGATGACATGTCTGACTGCTAATCTTGGATCAGGGTCAATTCCAGTCATCATTCCATGCAGCGAGAATAGTGTTGCTGTTCCCTTTTTGCATCTCCAAGCTAGTATCATTCATGTATGTGGTGCCATCATTCTCTTCTTGAATACTCTTCTGTAATACCTTTTTTTGTCTCATGTGGCATACATGCTTATTTAACATCATTCTATTATCATGTAGCTTTGTGACCTGATTATTTGTATTACAAATAAAATAAAGTATGTGATAAGATATCCAAAGTGATTGAGCCATTAGAAAGTCTTTACAAGTAAAAAATCATGTTCAAATCATAAAAACTACCACTCAGTAATCAAATTAAATTTTTCAAAAATCAGTGTGTCATATAAAAGTTTGTGACACACCATTTAGTACTCGTCACATTTCAGATTATTTCATCAGTCCAACTGATATTCATTTTTCTCCTAGATCTTATTTTAATAGGAAAACCTGTTCAGAATCTGCTATTACTTGTGTGTAACAAAAGTTAATGATTAGAATTCTGAACTCTGGACAAATACTTACAAGCACGACAGCCACCTGAACACAGTGCCACAGGAATACTTCAGTTTTTTCTTGACTATTTGTTTGAATATTAGAAACTTTGACTTTTAAGGATTCCCCGGTATTCATTTGCAGGAACAAGTGCCTTTATTGTTCCTACAGTTTTAAAAGAAATATCAGAGAAGAGTCATGGAGTGTGAATTCCTAATTCAGAATCACGATTATTCCAAGTAGCTAATACTAAGTGACGCGAATACTTAATCAAGGATGCTTGTGACCCCTATGTCCAGCCAAAATGAACAGTGACTTAGATACCAGGAATTGTTCACAGAAATTATGTAATGAATAATTAATACAGTCTAGAATATGGAAATCTGTACAAAAACAATTCAGTGATAGAAATAGCAAAGAAAAAAGCTTGACCCACACATCATACCACATTCCTAGAAAGCCTTGATGATGTCACATTAAGAAAAGCTAACAGTGTTAACAGATGTTCACTCTCATTACAAATCCAAGTTAGAAGGAAGCCTGGAGCAGGTGTCATTTTTCTCCTCCCTTGCTACAAGTCCATGTCTAACCACTGGCATTTGACATGAATTTAAATAGGGACCTGCAAAGTTAAAAGTATGAACATACACGTGAACCGAGCTGAAATAGCCAGCACTCTTTTCAGGGAGTTGTGTAAAACTTATATTCATATGGACAGTCAGTGGCTGTACCATTCAGTTACTGTGTCATTCTTTGATAAATAGAAATTTAAAGCTGACCAAAACATCAGGTTTTTATTCTACAAGAAATATCACCATTTTAAAGTTTCAATTTGGATTAAAAAATAGATATTTTCAGAAAAATATAATTTGACATTTAATATTTTAATGTTAATTTTTACTTTACAGTACAAATTAAACTCTTTATTAAGGAAATGGCAAACTAATTAAAAAACCAAACCAAAACAAACCCCTTGTGTCTAAAAAAAAGATAATTGTTTCACTCAGTATGAAATAGCAATTTTCCAAATCTTCTTTCATTATAACAACGGTAATAAAGCATTTTGTGACATTACTACATTGTGAGATGATGTAAAAATAATAAGTATATAGAAGGTAAAAGTGCATGACCTATTATATTTTGCCCACAGGAATTAAAAATGAACCTCATATCACCATATTTTTATGAAGGTGGTGTTCAAAAAAATTCTTATTGGTGAAGTAAGGAGTAGTTGTAAATGCTTAATGGCAGACATTTGGGTACAGTACTGATCAGGCCACTGAATACTTCAGCGTGTCCCTGCAAAGAAATTCTAATTTGTAGATCTAACTGGTTTGTGATTGTGATGGTTTTTTTGGTTAAAAATATTTATTCAACAAAGAGAATAGCTTTTCTACACAGAATAGAAATTCTCTGTGGCATTGCTTTAAAAACAAAAAAAACAAAAAAAAGATAAATGAGAAAGTATTTTGTTTTTATCCACTTGAATCTGACATATGTACAACTGTACCTGCTTCTACACAGGTATGTCCGAAGGCTATAGTGAGGCAAAGGACTGAAACCTCCTTGTAGGCATGCACCAGTCAAAGTTAATGCCCAACCAAGCTGTTCCGGGCTAGAGGGAACAGCTATGTCAGAGTCCCAAAAAAGCCTGGAGAGAGAGGGACGCACACCATGTCCTTATATCTGACAGCCTGTAGTGTCAAACAGTGACATATTACAAGCATATTCTCCAAGGATGTCTCAAGTTGCTGTTAGACATGCTGTTCTAGTAATCTGGGAGGTGTTTTACTTGAGCCCACACAGCTACCACTGGGCTATCCTACTCAATTGTTACCCTCAGTTTTCTCTCTTTAATACCACTAAATGACCTTAGATTAGTCCTGATGCGACTGAAATTTTGTATTATCTTTCCACTCCAATAAAACCTTTCATTTAACTTCTAGCTGCACTGGGTTTGCTTCTGTATTTGTAAACTATTTTCAAGTCTCTCTCATTTACTCTTCCTTTTGGGCCAGTATGCAAATTCCAGTTGTGTAACTGCTCTGTGACTCATTCTCCCACATGAAAATCTCTCTTTGGGTGGGCCCTGCTGGCTCTTAGTTAACTGTCTCTGCTACACTGGCATGCTCTTAGGCTCTTCTTTGGATAGCCCTTGTGTTCAAAGGCATGATATTTTCCAGTGAACAAGTGACATGTTTAATTGTAACAGCCATTTTGGTTTTCAAGGCCTATAGCACAGACACCATGCAATGTAGTATCTGTGACTGAATCCTTTTTTGGTAAATCTGATTATTTCCCAGCCTCAGTAGCAAAACCAGACCTCTTAATACTGATGTTTCTTTATTTAAACAATGTTTACTTGTCAAAACTGTAAAATGGCAGACACAAAGCAAACAAAAGATTTGTTATGTTGATTTTACTAATGGAATGCATCAGTCTTTATTTAAATCATGCTATTTTATTTCAAGAGAGCAAATCTGAAGTCTGTTTATTAGAAACCCAGTAATTATACAGTAATCATATTGCTTGTGATGGGCTAGTGCTTGCCCTCTGCCTCATGATTATCACTGTAAGTGGAATGAAAACACTAGAAACCTTGCTTATTCACCATGCAAGAGATAGAATCCTTGAGGAAAGGTGTATAAATCAAGTGGACATTAAAGCCACAGTGTGTTTGAACATTGCTGCCTGCAACTGATCTGGGTATATAACAACTATTCCTTTTTGAAAATACTACTTGTCACAGATTTTTTTTTTTTAAATAAAAGCTTTGAAAAAGAAATCCAATCATGAGAGGCATTAAAGTGCTGTGGAGTATTTAGGTGAAAGAGCTGAGCAGTTCTCTATTAACTCCTCTGTGTGCAATGCAAATATGCTGTTCCTGATTATTCAGGAAAAGGGCTTATTATCAAGGAGCAGAGAAATAGAAAGGGAAAACATTTGTACATTAGTCCTTCATGAATTCAGCTATGGACTCTGTGCAGGGTTTTTGTGTTGGGGTTTTTGGTAGAGGGGGAGGGGGCTACAGTGGTGGCCCCTGTGAGAAGCTTCTTGAAAGCTCCCCCAGCTGCAAGTGGGACCTGCCTCTGGCCAAGGCTGAGCCAATTAGCGATGGTGGCCACACTTCTGTGATAATGTATTTAAGAAGGGGAACCTGGAAGGAGGAATTGGAGTTATGAAGAGTTACGAGGACACCTATGCCAACGCCAAGGCCAGTGGAAGGAAGGAGGAGGAAGGGGGGAAGATGCACTGGATCAGAGAGCCCCATTGCAGACCGTGTTGAGACGGCAGGGCCACCCCCCTCCACCACACGATTTGCAGCCTGTGGGGAGCAGATAGCTACGCCCGAAGGAGGCCAGAACTCTGAGGGAAGAAGAAGCCCCCACTGTTGTAGTTTGGTGCTGGGAGGATTGCAACATGTGGGGGTGACCCACACCAGAGCAGCCCAGGAACGGCTGCAGCCCATGGGAAGAACTCATGCTGGAGAAAGTTCATGGAGGACTGTCTCCCATGAGAGGGGAACCACGTGGAGCAGGGGAAGACTGTGCGGAGTCCTCAGCTCCCTCCCAGGGTGGCAGAAGTGGCAAACTGACTGTACCCCCCTTCCCTGCCCCTGTGCCACTGGAGGAGGAGGTAGAGATATCAGGAACAAAACTGAGCCCTGGAAAAATAAAGGGATGGAGAAAGGTGTTTTCAGGATGTGGTAATGCTTCTCACGGTCCTACTCTGTCTGTTAAGTGCTGCTGTTGTTAGTGTCTGTATTAAATTTATGGGTTTTTTTCTTCCCCTAAGAAGTCTGTGTTTTGCCCATGACCATAATGGGTGAATCATCCCTCCTCATCCTTATCTCCATTCCTGAGCCTTTTGTTTCATTTTCTCCTTCCCAGCGCTGGGGGGGAAGGGAGGAGTGAACAGCTGCATGGTGCTCAGTTGCCCTCTGGGCTCAAACCATGACAGACTCCCTTGAGCCTGTGTCAGCCATGGCCTTTCTAAGAGACAGGTTTCATAAATAACTGTATGAGACCATCATCCAAAATTACCTTTAGCAAGAAAATAAAATTTATTTGTGACAAATAGAACAAGTTTGAGTGAAAGCAGAAAGTGGGAGCCGTTCAATTAAGGAACAGAGAATATGTCCCAGTTCTGAATCTCATACAGAATCTATGAAGAGTTTGCAAACTAATGATGTTTAGATTAAGTATTCATTGAATGATCTTAAATAATAATCTCTGAAAATTATGCTTTATCCAGAAACAATGGATAGAAACAGAGACATCATCTCCAATTTAGAGAAATCTGTTCTTCAGATTTCTTGGAAAAGAGCATCAGCTGCGCTTGGCACACAGCTGGAGGGAGGGTAGGAAATACATCTGTCAATCATACATGCAATTTCTGGTATTCAAACTGTACCAGGGCCATTTTGGACCCCAGAGTACTTTAGATGAGCAGCAGAACTGCTCTAGCTCATGTCTTCCCATAAGACTTCAATTCAGCCCCCAGGGGTCTTTGTAACTTTTCTGCCACATTACATATTCCAGGCCATCTTTGCAAACCACAAACTTCCCACATTCTGGAAGACTCTCCAGAAGACCAAATACACCCATCAAGAAAACACAAAGCATTTGGAAAACGATCAGGGAATTTGCATTTTAAAGGCAAAAAAAAGCTCTAAAGCATTTCCAAGTAACAGGGCCATAAGTCCCAGAGAAGGCACTGCCATCTTTTGTAAAGCATTCAAATCCTTGAATTAAGGCAGAAACTAGTGAAGAAGGGAGGTTTGAGATCAATATATAGGAGATAACTTTCATGATTAATAAGACATGAAAATCAATTATAAACAATTAAAGTATGTTAAAAGCTATGAATCAGGTTAGTCAGGGCTGAACAATGTGATTACTGGGGACAAATCATGGAAAATGAGACAGTACAAATTGACTAGAAAATGCAAAGGTCTCCAAAAAATAAGATTTTTTAAATTTTATATGAACAATAATGACTTTTCAGAAAGGAATGTGGGCATTCACTATTCATGATGTTATTTGAAGGAAATCAGGAAGTACTAAAATATATTCTTAACAACTAAGTAGAACAAACTTTTAGAGTATGAGAAATGTTGGATATTGTGAATCTCTCAGCAATGAGGGAGAGATTTGCTCTGAGGAAGTAAAAAGTAGAATAAAGGTCTAAGAAGATGAGATTTTTAAAGGCATATAAGAGCTTTAGTCCTCTAACTTAAACTGTGGAAAATACTGGTGATTAGAGAATATGCAGTATGGGACTTCAGCGTTAATAAGGGCAAATGATGTTTCAGTGGACCTATTTGTTTTCCAGGCACCTGTGCCTGGCCCAACAGAATTAATCATGAAATTTTCCTTCTGCATTGGGCTGAACTCAGCTGACTATGATTTAAGTTTTACACTTTCCATTGGGTTAGAAACTGTCTCTGAAACCTAATGATATAGAGTAACATTTTCATACAAATTACTAATGATTCCTTCATGTTGATCCAATATGTACATAAGGATCACTGTTAACAAAGGGTTGGTTTACTTCATTTCTGTATGTTTTTTCTGCTACAACAGTATGTGATTCTAAATTCTTTGCCTCTCAGTGATTTTTGGCTTATCTAGGGGATTGTATTGAAGAAGCAGTTTCAGTTCCCCCATTTCTCTGATTTTAACGAAAGCCAAAATGTTACCCTCGATAACTAATACATGCCACTGCCCCTCTCCTCTCTAATGCTATCCTGGCACATTGCAATGTATCATGTTTTTTCTTTACTTTTAATAAAGATATGGGATTTAGTTAGTGAATGTTGTAACAGAAAGATTTCTCCACAGCAATGATATTTTATTTCCTTTCAGATCCTAAAGGTTCACTGTGGGCATATACATAGTTAGCATTTGCGTGGTAAGAATTACTGACTTACAAAGCTGATAAACATTAATGGCATGTGAAGACCTTCACTATGGTTGTATTTTGCCATTATTTTCATTACCAATGTAGCAGCAAGCTAAAAATCAGTGACAACACTAATACCAATATTAGCAACAGTGAAGTCTGAAAGCCACAGAAAGTGGGTAGAGGCTGGGGAATGACATTGGAAAACCAGTGAACTGGCAGCCACCATCTCAGCAGGAACTTTTCTTCCACATCTTTAGAATGTAGAAGAATTTTACAAATTCTTTATTTTCCTTTTGTTGTATTATGGAGTAAAATCTTTTGTCCCTGACCCTCTCCAGGATTAAAGAGTCATTAAAGGGTGTGGTGAGCTTTGTAAATGATGGATAAGATTTCTTGAAATGGATGCTTAAAGTTACACATGTAGGTCTATATGGGAGAAAATGAAATTGTTTCAGAATGTAAATATCTAGCCCTTAACCAACTCTCACTAGAAGTCAGTTCACACACCTTTTTTGATAATCTTGTCTGCATAAGTATAGTATAAATTTTAGCTATATAGTATGACTATAAATGCATTATAATTATCCATCTGCATTCTAAAAAGTTATTAGTGGTTTTGAGAAACATCCTCTTTGTGAATACTAAGACACTCAAAACCATTTATCACCCCTTAAAATATGTGATGCTCTTAATGGCTGACTATGCAGTTACAGTTATTGATATGTCCATGACTTACACAATTATCATAGCTGCTGTATCAGGAACCTCTCCAGATTAGAGGACTATTCACATAGCACCAAAAAGAAATGGATATAAGGTTTTGAATGTTTCACGTTTGCCATTTGAAAGACTTAGGATTAAGGTGTTTAATTTTGACTTTTTTCCTCCTTATTGAGACCCTAGAATGAATCATTGTAACAGTCTATGAGATTTGGTTATTAAGATGTTTGAAATCATCGTTATTACTACCATCCTTTATGTAATCTTCTATTGAAAAGTCCAGTGCCAACACTAGAAATTTTCTTTCCACAGGTGTATATTCTAGCAAGAACTAGGGTATCATACTTTGAGATTAAAGTTCAACAAGAAATAAAATTTGATTTCATCAGCAGTTCTCCAGTTTTGCCTGTAATAATTACTCCTATTTTGACACAACACCGCAAAGATTAAACTGTCACTAAATTTTTAAGTTAGATCTGTTTTACTATCTATAATATGAATGTTATCTCTCAAATTTAGTACAAATTAGCCTTCAGGGAGCTATAACAGATTATATTTAAATCTATCCCAACTTGAAAAATCAGTTAAACATATATTTAAGTTTGTTCTTCTTCAGCAAAGTGTTTCAGCACATGCTTAGGGCTCATTGAGAATATCAAGATATTAGTTATGTGCTAATGTCTACATTTGAAAGTTATGTTTGTGCCTGAGTACCTTGCAGAATAGAGGTGGACTTCTGAAGTGAATGAAGTGGAATGAAATGCCTCTCCCATTTCCTTGGATTGAAAACTGCATTTCAATCTTGTGCAAGTTCCACATGAAGGAAAAGGAAGCCACAGAATAGAATCCTATTCTCAGTAATCCATACAAACAAAACAGAAGCCCTAATTTCATGCAGGAGTACACTAGATCTTTGAAATTACATTTCCCTTCAACCCAGTCTTCTTGCTAATTTCCCTGTACAGTTTATGTTCAGTAAATTAAATCAAAAGATATACTTTATATTTAATGTTATTTAAAGTTCGTATTTAAAACAAGAATTGAGACAACATAAGCTCTGTTTTTAAGTTTAACAAAATAACTTGCAAAAGGACAACTTTGTTTTGACTGGAGAGTTTCTCCGCATGATTTAATCCTTTCAGATACTTCACTTATTTTTCTGTTTCAAGATACTGTCTTGTTCTTTTTATCTGTTGGGCAAACTCCTCTTTTTCTTGTGGAAGAATGTCTCATCTCTGTTGCAATGGAGTTGTACAAGAATACATTTGCATTAAAAATACAATTTTTGTTGACAAGTTTTTTTATCTGAAACAAACAAGAAAGTGCAGACCATTGGATATGCCCTTTTTTTGCAGGTTAATTGTAATGAGTGACCTACTAAAATCTTCACAGAGTAGAACAGAGTTTCCTATAACTTGAAATGACAAAAAAAATTAAAACTTCAAACTCAGTCAGAAATTCAGATGGAAAATCCATTCTCTATTCTGTGACTGAATGTTACTGCATAACAGTGACTTTTATGGATGGTTTTGCTGATTCAAAGCAAGGAAAATGAAAATTTCAAAATGCTTCTTCCATCAGCGTGCCTTGTTTTGGGCACAAGACAGACAGTTGAGTAGTTCAAGTTCTGTCCCTGGCTCTTCTACAGACTTGCTGGCCATGTCATTCTGTCTCATTGTCTGAGTGTCTTTTTTTTTTTTTTTTTCCATTATGTTTAAAAAAACCCAACTTACTAATTCTACTAGTCCCCTTTTGTACCTTCTCCAGAAGACACCAGTGTAATATAATTACAACCTACTCTGTAATACACTTCAGAAAGTACATTGCAATGGCAGTAAGACACGGGCCAGCCCAGCCTAGTTCACCAAAAGATTCAGGAGAGCCCAAGAAAGAAGCAAACTACTACTGTTGTACTCTGAGAATGAGATGTATTAACATTATGAATGAGATGTATTAGCATTGTGTTCATTTCTTTGCTCTGTGGTAGTGTCGAGTCTTAGAAAACCCTTATGAAACTTGCGTCAGTAATTTATGTTAACAATGTTTTAAAGCCAAACTCATTACTAGTAAAATGTTATGCAATTCCTTTTCCTTCAGTGGTTTTTCATTCATAGGAACAGAGATTATGGTCCATGATATTCTTGAACCATGCTAAAATGACAGTTCATGCATATCTGAAAAACAGTTTCTTGATCCAAAATTCCAGGATTACTTCTCTGCCCTGGAGACTGCTGATTCATTATTGTCCTAATCAGAGCATCTGTAACTCAAAACTTGACTTAGATTTCAGACATAGCCTTTGTTTTGAACCTCCTGCACCACTAACATCTGTTCCATTCAGTAGGATTTTTCCATTTGGATCCTGAACAGGCCAGCCATCAGCTGTCTCTGGATCTTCTCCAGACTAAGGCTGCCAGTAGCATGCTGTGTCCACCCCTCTGCACCTGTCTGCTCCGGCAGCTCAAATTGGGCAGAGCATGGAGGCAGTGACTGTTAGTGCGGAGCAGGGCATGGGCCACAGGCCTGTCTGAGGTTTGCATTGCCCTGTGCTAGCAGGAGTTCACCTGGAGGGAGATGTGGCTCCTCTGAAGCCATTCATTGCTAACAGTCCCAGCTGGTGATAAATCCCTGTGCGAGTTGTTGTCCAGTTTCTCTCCTGATGTGTATTATGCTGTTGATAACCTCCATATCTTAAAGTATACTAATATGATTATTTTGCCAGTGGTACCTATGCAGCCTATTTGGAAAATAGGGAGTAAAACAAGGTAAGATAAAGCCACCTGAGGGGGCAAAAAAACACTTGCTTCAGACAGTGGAATTGGAAACCTCTGAAACAACAACTAAGTAACTGAATGAGAGCAGGTAGTTTTTTAAAAATATTGTAAATAAAATCTGGTAATTGCTGTCAGTTGGACCAATGACATAAAAGTTTGAATAATCTGACTCAGTTTCCCTTGTACTAGTGCACTTGCACTACCCTCTTTCCTGACTTATTTACTTGCGTGATGGTGGTGTTCAAAAGCCTGGCTCATGGTTATGTTCCTATTGTGCTGGCTACTGTACAAACACAATGTAGGGAGAAAATCTGATTTTAGAGTGACCACTAACATCAATATTTTCAATGTATAGAATATGGTTAACTTTCTAAAACTATTTTACTAAGTGAATCTCTTGTAAATTCTTTAAGCATCAAATAACTAGTAAATCAGCAACAATTTGATGCTAATTCTTTAGCTTTAGAGTTCCTAGTTCTTTTTTGCCACGTGCCCTTTAATTTCTTTTTGCAACAGCTCATCTCTCATTTTAAAAGTCTCCTTTAAGAGGTAATGTTAAATATGTTCATGAACTGATGAACAGTTCTACATAAGCTGTTAATGATTACTTTTATATTAGGCTTATTTATTCACTTGTCAAAGGCCTGAAATCATAGCCCAAATAAGAATATCAGCCATCCAAAGTGCAATGATATATTTTCTCACTTCTTGTTTGTTATGAATCACTGTCCATTTCTCAGAATTGAGTAGTCTTCGTGCCAATGTGCGTTAGAAACATGCTGAACTTCCTTAGGTCCAGATACGTTTCCTTAGTGTAGATGCACTTTCTCTTTGTAAATAACAAGTTATGTTAGTGCAGAAACATCTGAGGTAAAAGAAAACACAAAAATTTCTAAAGCATACAGAGGACATATAAGTCTGTCTTTATGACCTTTATGAAAATGAGAGAGAACATAAAATAGATGTGAGGAGTTCCATTTCTAGTCTAATATAATTTGCCTTGGTTTAAAGGATTCACCAAAGTTCACGGCAACAGTGAGTTGCTTCTACTGTATTTGTTTAGCAACTTGTTTGGGAACAAAACAAAATGTTTTGTGAGGTTTTGAGGGTTAGGAAAGAGAAATTCTAAATTTTGCTCTAAGACCCTGAGCATAAGGTGATTCAAAGTTTGATTAATCTATTTAATAAAAAACATTTTGTGTTTTTAATCAATGCCACTGTTCAGACTCTTGGCAGAAATCTTTTGAAGCAGACAAAGACACTCCTTATAGACATGCACTTAATTTTAGTTTTTTTCCAAGTTACTTCAACATATCAGGTGTGTTAACTCATGTTTCCATGTCCTCTCTTTTCAAACAAGAAATGGCAGAATAGTCTGGAAAATGAGTATTACTACTAGCCTGCAGTAGCCTCTAGTGGCCTGAGGCAACTGGTTGTACGCAAAATACAAATGCTGCTAGCACTCATGGCTTTTCTTTTTTAGCTACACATAGGTTAAACACATATTTATATCTGCTGTATTTGAGACAATACTTGGTCTAGGGCCCATGTAATGCAAGAGAAAAAGAAGTTTCATGTACATTTTCAGCAGAGCAGGAAAACAAGTCTGAATTTGAATTTCTGTTTATCATGCTTGAGCATTAGCTATAAGGTCTATCCTGAAGATGTAGTCAGCATAAAAGAATAGATGTTATTTCTGTGTGAGAGTCCATGCTTGGTCATGGCTTTCAGGTCGACCTGTTTATATCTAGCTAGAGTCTAAAAGATCCCTGAAAGACATTACTGATGGAAAGAAACACAAACTCCCTTTTACACATTTTATTAAAAGTATTTAAAAAAATAACACTAAGAAAATGCTGTCACAAGTGCTAGGCTACTGACCATAACAGCAAAATAAACATTTTCTAAAACAGTACAAATCAGACTGAGGAAATCAGTGAGCTGGTCTTAATACTAGTTTAGGATTCAATATTGCATTTATACTGATGAGTCTTATAAGCTCTGAAGAGTGACTTGTGAGCATGGCTGTTCACAGTTAGAAACCCTGAAAAAATCATTTTAACTGGGTCAACCAAATGTAAATTGAGGGTGACTGAGTATTTTTCTGCTTAAATCAAACTACTGTCTTATTTTTGAACCACAGAATCAGATCCAAATAGAAATCTTCCACTCTTGAATTTATATTACGACGGCTAACCCTTTCCTTCATTTTCCCCTGGTAGAGGGGTCTTAAAAGAACAGTAATTAGTAGAAATACAATAGTTGACAGCTTTATATTTTTTAGAAACATTAAGCCCAGAATATAGGACCATTTTACTGAGTATTTTTATGAGATTGTTTCAAGAAGACTTAAACATTTGTCTGACATCTTCCTTGTTTAGATGTTACAGGATCATTCAGACATACGTACATACATACTGACTTTATAGGAATCTAGAAAGTAATTTCTCACTTCATCACCTAAGTTAGGAGCCTGAAGTAAAGTGCTGTAATGCTCCCTCTCTGTCACAATTTTACAGAAATGCAACCTCAAGTTACATTAAAATAACTGACTAAGATCTGACAAGAGCCTGTCACTCAGTAGGTGTCCACCGGTAAATTAAACCAAAGTATTATCATTATGTAACCCAGCTGTCATCATTTGTCTTACAAACAACTACGTTAGATAATCTATATTTTGGAATTAATGCACAAATCAAAGTTTTTGCATTCTATAAGAATTCATCTTGGTAGCGAAAAGTTACTACCCATTAAAAAAAAAAAAAAAGTCACATGAATTCTGTGTTCCTATATAACTTGCTTGTTTTATAGTTGTAAATTCCATAAAGGTTTTATGTTATAATTTTAAAAGAAAAGCAGGTCTGAAGGGAAGAAGAAAAGGGAAATAATGCTGGGGTGCACTTTTGTGACTATTTTCAACAAATATAAATTCACACAAATACCAAATGGGATATCCCTGCTCTGATTGCACATGAAATGTCTTTTCTTTCATCAGCACTCATCTTATGGAGCTTTGTGGGCAGTCAAATCAGGTATTGATCCTGATGAAAACTATCCCTTTTTCATGTCTTGGATTAATTTTCATTCTTTCTTTTGGATCCCTGGGCAATCATAAAAGCACAAGTTTTTACAGAAGAAAAGTAGCAGGCATATGCAACTGAAGGGCAAGAAGGGACTCCCCCTTTTGACAGGAGCATGGACTCAAGTCAATTTTAATTGAGAATGAAAATATTTCCTTGGTTAAGAGAAGTATAAATAGGATTTAATAATGTCATGAGGATCCATCAATGTCCATGTTTACATGAGGAAATATACCAGTATAGCTACTGCAGAATAAACTCTTCTGGAATAGTTAACTACATGGCCTTCTGGTTCCAAAGTAGAAATCACTGTCATCTTAGAAGAGTTACTGCAGAATATTATGAATTTTTAATACAACATCTCCATGGAAAATTATTGCAGAACAATTGTGTTAGCCACTTTCCTCAGAGGACAAGAGATAAAAATATTATTTGGCTCATAAGGAGTACTAAGAACTTACTCAGCATTGATTTCCTTCCTGGATGGTTTGCAAAAATCAGACTGTTTACATACCGTAGATAGAGTATACAGGCCTTTTCTTGCTTAACACCTGATAACTCGCCTTTGCTCTTTTGTTATCTGCTGAATTGTAGATGCTCAGTCTAATTGTTTGAGGGGAATCAAATGTAGTCTGATACTTAAGAATCCCAGGAACAGGTCTAGTGATTTAGTATTACATATAAAACCATTAATGCAGCTCCACACCTCAGTAGAGCTGTAGTTCCCAATTCGTAATCCTTCTTAAGACTGGAATAGACTAACCCAAACACGTGCACACCTCAGTGCTCAGATTTTCAAGTTGCTCTGTTACTCATTAACATTATGTGAAGGAAAGGGCAAAGCAGTCTGGATAGTATAAAACACACACTTCACCACTGGAACATTGCCTAGTCCTTCAATCAAATTCAGTCAAGCCTTTTTGAGTTAAAAATAGTTCAGCTTGTTTTCTTTTCTCTTTTTTTTTTTTTTTTTTGTATACTTCTTGGATCTTCTTAGAACCAAAAATAAAAGTGATGAAGATGCTAGGATGGATCTTTGTCTAATGGCATACAGAAATCTGTAAAAGTTGCATTAACTTTTTTTGACTCAAGAAAGTCTGGAATGTGTTGCCCCTGGATTCCCTTGGATCAGGTATAACTCAGACTTATCTGCTAGATAGCACGTCTAGTTTAATCAGGAGGAAAAATTATATGTTCAGAAATGATTAAAAATACAGTATTTCCACCTCTTTTGATTTCCTAGCAAGGCTTGAGGCAGCTGCTGTTTTTTCAGAAGTAACTTAGCTTTCATTTGAAAACTTGCAAAGCAAAGTTCTAACTACTACACTTGGAAGATGTGATTGGAGAGCTTGGAAAGTGTGATTACCCATCAATAAAAACGAACAGGTTAAGATAATTCAAACAGAACAACTGAAGAAAAAAACACCATTTTGAGGCCTGGCTAACATTTTTATTATTTTTAATATTTGGAATTGGCAGAAGTAGGAAGAGAAATCTACAAAGAGGATGGGATTAAATATGTCCCGGGTGTCCTCAGCACTAAATGGTTGATGACTTTATCTAAACATATCACCGATATTCACAGGGAGTGACAGGATGATCCTGTTGTAAAAGCACGACTATGTCCCATAGCACTTGGAAACTGCATCACTGGATTTTATCACAGAACCATAAAATAATTTTATTCTGCTTCCCATCTTTTAAAACTCAAGCCAGGCATTTTCCACAGCTGTGTAGACTCTGCAGGTGAAGACAGTGATCTCTCAGGAAAACTTAGTCCTTTATTTTTGCGTGTCTCAGTTCTGTATACATAAAAGAGAGATAATGATAATCATTTCCATTTCTAGGCTAGTACTGCTTGTCTATTTTTAATGTGTGGATACTTTATAACAAAACATGATAGTGACTCTATAATCAGGATTGTGAATTTATTTCACAACAATTAAGTATCATGGAACTCTTCTATGACAAATAGATGTGTATGATTTTTATAAGGGTAGAAGGAATTGTGACAATGACTGAACTGTGTAACTCAAGTTGACTTGTCTAACTCACACCACAGAACCTTAACTTTAGGTAGTATTTTCATAAGGTCCATAACTTCCAATTTTGTTTTACTTGTTTTATAATTATGAAAGTTGAATGTTCTGAGAAATTACAGTGAGTCAGCAGTGGAACCAAGAGATCCATTTATAGTGTAAGAAAAGTTAATAAATGATTAGCGGATGTTTTAATAAATAATTATAGGTCGTTTATAGAAGGGTCAAACGTGACATAACCATCTTTATCACTTACTACTGATGTACGTGGAACCATCTGCAACCATCTATAATCACCACAAAAGCTATGAGGGCCTGCAATACATGTTAAAGAATCTATTAACCACATATTAACCCTCTACAAACCATTTCAAATGGATTCTTAACATGAAGTGTGACTAACTTAAGCTCCAGGCTCTGATTTCTGGCCTGTGGACTGTCTTATGTTGACAGTGTGTCTTTAACACCAATGTGTCACCCTAGATATAGAGATGTGACTCTTTTTGATTTTGTGCCTTAACATCATTATTTGTGTACTGTCTGTTTTCCCTTCTTCCAGCTATATGGGAAGTGATGCTTCAACAAATAATGGACAACATTCACAGCAGGCGGCTTCATGGTTTTATTACAAGCCCTTGGTTACATCTGTAAAATGTCAAGAGCAGTGGTTAACCACCAGCTCCACCATTATTTCTTCAAAACAACTGAAATGCACTAAAATGAACTATTCAACATATTGCTCACTTTTTCACTTTTGTTACTGACAGCTCATTATTTATAAACACATGCTGGTCAGATATTTTGTGTTAAATGCCTGCTATCTCTCTATTTCTGCTCTTTAGAATTTCTTCCTTATTGGCATGTTTTCAGGCCAGCAAGTGCAGTGGTACTTGTGGCACTCTAGAGCTCAACACCAGCCAAGTGCTTTAGTGTGAAATGCATGCGAGTGGAGGGAACGGTGAGAAATCCCTGGACCAGCACATTGTGTGCCAAATTCATTTCAGGAGGAGAAGCTTGTGAATGAATGATGAGCTCAAATACAGGGTTAAGCAACTGTGCTGTAACTTCTTAACGGAGACATTTGAATCTCGAGCTGTTTGTCTCAGTTTGAAGGGAACACACAGAAATATTCAAATATACAAGGAATGCAGAGTTGGCTCAGGACTCAGTGCTATTACTGTTGGTATTACACTGGTGGTTAGTAGTAATTCAAGACAACTTACAAGTTATTGTACCACTCCAGTGATCACTCCCAGGCAGACCAGTTTCAAACCAACTGTGCGTGCAAGCATGGCCTTGTGGGACAACTGCTGTAATTAAACAAAACCTCTCTTATGCAGTGGTGTGTGTTAGTAGTTTTTACTTTGGAGTTATCTGAAGGAGGCGTTCTTTGTGGGATCTGCATTTCCTCAGTGCTGTTGATCAATGCTGACTTCTCTGAGATACACTGATTTAAGTGTCAATGCTGTATTCTCTGGTCTCCTTTCTTGCTGAGGCAGGCACTGTAAATTAGACAATAGTGGTTTTCTCAGTGTGAAACTTGTTTAATCCCTCAGATTGTTCTTTTACTTCACTACCTATAGATGGAGGATACTATTTCAGTTATTTTAAATTCTCCCATTCATAATATATTTCAGTAGCAGCTGGAGGAGAAAAATGAAGTTATTTTAAAATCTCTAGTATAGTTAGGGTTATCATGACTGAAACAGCTTCTGTGTGTTTACATATGTGAACTGAGTTAATACGTTGATTGAATTCCTGCTATACAGATATCAACATTATAAAAATTGTGATGGTGACTGACAGCAGCTAATGTGCTTTTGATTGTCAGCTGTTGGAAGAAAGTCGTTGGTAATCAAATGGATGGGAAAATTTTAGAGTTAACTCTTTGCATTTTCTTACTTCAAATTTGCAGTATGCAAGAGTACAGAATTTTACAAGACTGTTTGTTCTATGCACAGGACTTTTTCACTGAAACACTGGGAGCAGGGGTAGATGGATGACTGAGGTTTGAGAGATTGCACAACTCCGTATTTCTTTTACCAGCAGGGAAGTGAGCTCCTATGTATTAACATGCTTTTTTCCCCCCTGTTACCTATAGAACCAATGCAAACTGGTAAAATCTACCAGCTGTGTTGGTATCATTGATGTTTTTCTTATTCCACTACTGTTATGAGTTATTTTTATATTCTGCTTCTATCACACAAATGTTCACTGACTGTTGTGCATTAATACTAGCAGCTTACAGTTTCACTGTTGTTATATTGCTATAATACCCTCACTAACACCCTTAAATTTAAAATTACTAATGGTACTGGTAAAATATATGTCCACTGATACTTATATCTGGGTGCAAATTTTAAAAGAGCATATGAATTTAGAGTTAAATCCTGCAAATTTAGAGTTAAAATTGCTTCAAGGCAGAATTATAACTAACTAGACTTGTGCCTCAGTAGCTTTAAAAAATTTTCCAGATTTGAAGCTTTTGATTTTAAACCAGAGAATTCTTTCATCAGTGTGTAAAACACTTAGCTTAGCCACTTGAAAACAGTGAAATCCCACCATAAAAGCATGTGGCTGCTTTTCTGACATGCTTGAGCACCTTCCCCTCTCACCATCTTCTAGGAACCAAGACAAGATTCACAGAACCTGAGTGGGATTTGAATGACACATTGGTCTGTGCAGTCTCTCTGCACAGGTGTGAATTTTGACCAACATGCTGAGAATTTTCTCAAATTGCTTTGCAGTTAGGACAGACAGTCATCTGGAATCTACTTCAAGAGAAGGAAAATTGTATGCACAGCTAGTACATGGAGATAATTTTGCTTTTAAAATTATAGTCACAGCTTACATATTTGAGATAACAGATGCAGCTCTGCCCTGCAGCAAAGCCTTATTCTGTATATCATGTGATTGTTATATTAGGAATATATCCTGCTTAAAAATAGAAATGCCTGCTGCACTAGTTTTGGTAATAAAGAAGTAAAAGTAATTTTTAATAGGAATGTTTAGAATACAATTTTCAGTCGATTAAGCTTCACTAATCAAACCCACATGACTTGAACCCACATGCCACACTCCCTTAAGCAGTGAGTATTAACATATTCGAAGAACCAAAAATCCTGATGAGTATTTGCACTGTGTTTGCTCAGGAATGTAATGGAAACAGGGTGAAAGAGCAAGAAAGGGAGAGATTGCTCAAAAGGATGGCTGTGTTTTGGCACATGCTACTGTGGAGCTGTCTTTAAAATTCCTATGGAACTTCAGAGAAATGAAAGGTGC
The DNA here is from genome assembly GCF_047716275.1 of Strix uralensis. Taxonomy (NCBI): domain Eukaryota; kingdom Metazoa; phylum Chordata; class Aves; order Strigiformes; family Strigidae; genus Strix; species Strix uralensis. The sequence goes on along the minus strand of NC_133978.1, from coordinate 15,829,798 downwards.
TAGTCTCACTATCCTGGCAAAACTGGGGTTGAGTGTCCTACCTGTTTAAATTTCTCTTGAAATGGGTCTCAGGACTGAATGTATGCTTAGTGATATAATTTTATATGAAAACAAGACTGACACTAGGAAATGTCCCAAATTTTCATAAAACAAGTAATTTTCATTCTGAATAGTCTTTGTTCAGATATTTGTTTATATAGCCTCGTATAAGATGAACTGTCACTGAAATAAAAATTACAGTGTACTATGAGACATAGAAGGCACTGTGTGCTGTTTTCAAAGCTGCACCTCTGCCACTGGTTGCACTACTAATTGCACTGCCAGTCATGGGATTTCAGCAATGTGTTTGCTCTAATAGTATTCACACGCTTTTACATCTCTGAAGCAACATAGAGAAGTGTGATTTTCCTGCTCTGGTCCTTCTTGACTCAAAATCAAATGAAATCTCTTGTCCCACCTAGATCATTTCATTCATGGAGTACCATGTTCAGTTCTGGGGCCCCCAAAATAAGAACACAGACCTGCTTGATTGGGTCCAGAGGAGACCACAAAGATGATCAGGGGGCTGGAGCACCTCCCCTGTGAGGCCAGGCTGAAAGACTTGCGGTTGCTCAGTCTGGAGAAGAGAAGGCTGCGGGGAGACCTTATAGCGGTCTTCTAGTACTTAAAGGGGGCTACAGGAAAGATGGGGAAGGACTCTTTATCAGGGAGTGTAGTGATGGGACAAGGGGTAACGGTTTTAAACTGAAAGAGGGTAGATTCAGATTAGATAGAAGGAAGAAATTCTTTCCTGTGAGGGTGGTGAGACACTGGAACAGGTTGCCCAGAGCAGTTGTGGCTGCCCTCTCCCTGGCAGTGTTCAAGGCCAGGTTGGACAGGGCTTTGAGCAACCTGGCCTAGTGGAAGGTGTCCCTGCCCATGGCAGGAGGGTTGGAACTAGATGATCTTTAAGGTCTGTTCCAACCCAAACCATTCTATGATTCTATGATTCTCTCACCCCATTTTATTTCACTGCTAGTGCCTGAAAGTCAATGGAAAGCCCTTAAGTGAGTTACAGACAGATTCTGGGTAGCTGAATACAGAATCATTTCCAAACTGGAAAACAAACAAACAAACAACAATGACAAAATCTGCTTCTTAAAGGGAAGAAACAAAATAGGAAAATGTATCAATTTCCATATTTTTTAGCCTACTAATTGTTTTAAAACATATTTTTGACTTTATGTCAGACACTCGTGTCTCAGTAAAAGACATTGGTTGCTGCTGTTATTGATAGAGAAAATTTTAAAATAATGGGAACTGATTTTAAGTATAAGCACAGAAGAAAATGTATTTATTGCCTTTATCGCATTTTTTTAAACTTTTTTGTTCTGCAAAGATTTCAGTGCTGTAATTCAGCAGAGCACAAAGGATTTTAGGTGAGAGAAACTAAAGCTAAGTAAAAAGCCACAGCAAAATACTTGTAGCTGGTGTGATTGCAGTTCATGTGGATTCTGAACAACTTTAGTTCTCTGCTAATAACACTGCAGGACAGAGAGGCTGACAGGGAAGTGTTCTTTCTGAGCTTCCTTAGCAGCTCTTTGCCTCCCAAACAACTCACTAAAAACTAAGCAAAGCCAGGTCAATTAACACATAATTGTGGGCAATATTTCCTCTTCTTTCCATGCCCTGTGCTGACATAAATTCCATTTTTTTTTAGCCAGCTGATACCGTAACATGCTATCAAAAGTTATGCTGAATAACAGCTTCTGGAAATTATCAGTCACCTGATAAAAAAACCTGAATGACTCCAAGAGTCTTGAAAAATAGAATTTCTACCACCAACAGAACATAGTTTTCTTTCTTTTACCATCTTCCTTTTTACCCTTTTACCCCCCACATCACAGTGCAGCTGTGACTGAGAAAATGATAACTGTTTGAAAAGATGCACGCTGTAGGATTTGTCTTCCAGCTTCTGGCCCCTCAGTCCTCCTGGAACAGACAGAATTTGGACAGAAGCATTATTCCTGAAACCCCAGGCCACCACAGGTGGGCCCCAGGCAGTCAAAATGATCAGGGTCAGGATGCAGAAGCCAGAGAAAGGCAGATGGGGCAGAACTTAACTAAGAACTCCAGTCAACCCTGAGGTCCCTTTCAGTTTAGCATCTGACCCAAAATCCACCTGCGTCACAGAAGTCTTCCAATTACAAGGGGATCTGAGTCAGGTTCAGGAGAATAAATGTAACTGAGGTCCAGCAGTTTTTGGGAGAAGATATAGCCAGGTGCTCTGATAGAGCTGCTGGCATGCACTCTGCCTAGTAATAACAGATTTAGTCCCAAGATGAATGGACCTAATTTCAGGATGAGGGACAAGCTGCATTCAGCCTCAGCTTGGCCAAAGGGTGTGCTTTTTAAACTAGATCAAAGAGCTCTTCAGTACCAGGGAAACAAATAGATTAAAGGGAACCTGAGTAATTTGCGTGAGAGGGATGTAGAAAGAATTTACAGAGGGAAAGGGAATTGGAGGGGGATATTTCCAAGGAAGATATTGTAACTTTCCAAATGTGGTTCAGTGCATGAGAATAGTATGTTTTCAAGCAGCTGTCCATAAATTCCATCTTTTTCCCTTATGAAACTAAAGCTTTATAACAAACATTGCAAATGGATTAAATAAATAAAAATAATATTTAATATCATCTTTATTTCCAGCTGATTAACTGGTATAATAGTACATACGAAGTAGGTAAATTCACCTGTTGGTGTTCCAGATTGGACTGAGAATGGGTGAAGTCTATGTTGCCTAAATTTGAAATAGGTAAATGGATATCACATTACTGAGCTGAACCTTCAGCCTAGACTGAACTTCTTAAAGTTTGAGTCAGTTTTTTCTCCCTCAAATTCATGCAGCACTGTCCTTTTGCTTTAGGCCAGAGTAGACATGAGAGAAATAAAAAATCGCCAGGGAGTGACATTTGGGCATGACTGGAGGTGCAGAAACTGCCCCAAATCTTCTCTTGTGAACTTGTCTCTGAGATTCCTGGATTTAATTTCAGGCTCTAATTTTCTAGCTCTTTTCTGTTAAGTAGCTGAAAATGGAAGTTGCTGATCTGAAGAGGACTTACCCATTGAAAATTTTCTGGTTGGCTTTTCCAAGTCAAGCACAAATCTTCTTAAGGCAGCAGGAAAGCAAATAGATTTATTTGTTTACAAACTTCACTTCTCCAACAAACGGTAGCTACAATAAATTACTCAATCCAGGATATTTTAAAACCTGGTAACTTTTTAAGCAAAAGCCTTTCCTTTTTTCCAGCAGTTAAAGTCCTGGCATGCAGTGCTCATTGTTTTTAACAAAGGGAAATATCCAGCTCTTCTTTCCTGCTTCTGTGTGGTCTGTCAGATACTTATCTGAAGAAAAGTGAATTTCAGCTTGCCACTCAGCCACAACATGGACATACTGCACCCCTTGGGAGGGATTATATATATTCAAACCAGAGAGAATCTCCTGCGTCGCTTTTTCTCCTCCCATGTGACAACTCTACTTTCTAAATACAAGAAACTGTTCGAAGCAGACTAGCTGTGGAGGCTGCTTTGATGTCCTGCCATCAAACTGAGCTGTGGAAAGCCTTCTTGTTGTCTTATGTAGGGAGCAGTTGAGGATATCAAAGGGAAGATGGGATGTTAAATTTTTATTGATGAATGTTTAATAGTCTGGGTTGTAAGCTGTCATGAGTAATGCAGTAAAAGGATTCATTCCGAATCTCGCTGTTTGCCATACAGTGCCTGAAAGTGATTAGTCTTTAAAGAGTACAAATCTTTATTTTTTTTTCTCCAGTAATTTATTTTCTGCAGCAGATTAAAAGAAATCTATCATGATACTTAGGAGAGAGTTAAGTGGGCACATTAGGTTAATACACCAGCCTCTCAGCTTGAGACCTGAGTTTGAATCAGGTTTACAGCAAAAAAAGCAATGAATTTAGCACTGTTCTCTGAAAGCCCACTAATGTGACAGGTTTGGTCATGTCCCACTGGACTTAGGGTCCTGCATTTAATGAGGTGCAACTTTATACCTCTTAAAACATGAAGTGTGTTAATTGTTCAGAAACACTGGGCACAGTCCCAAGGATACAGCCAGAAGATAGCTGAGGGGTGATGTTCCCCTCCTCACCCCACCCTCCTCCCCCAAAAAAACCCCAAACCTGTTTTCCTACTTCCTGGAACACCAAAGTTTTAAAATAAATGTAAACAAAACATTTTAAGACCACTGCTCTCTCGTTCCCCACTGCCCATTGAGAAATTGAGCTCAATATCACATCTAGCACACATTTTGAAAATAAACCTGTGCCAGTGTAAGGGAAATTCTGGGGAACAGGGTGGGATTCACATTGTTATATGTTGATCCTGTAACTAAATGCTTCTGGAGACACAGAGAAATCCAGGCATGTTCCTGAAGGAACAGAGAGTGCATGAGGGTGAAAGAAAGAGGCTAGAGGGAGAAGAGGTGAAATTGTTACAGGAGATTGCATGACCAGTACATGTTTCATTACCCTGCCAGGTAATTATGAACAGATAGTATGGGCCTGATAGGTCTGAGTGATGCTTGATAAAGCTTCAGAAAACAAAAAGATTTCTCCTCTTATAGTAAATGTAAGTCAGGAACAAGGTTTGGTTAAACATGAGCTCTTATCAGCTATGGTTTAAGACACTTTAATTTACAAAGTTTTAGTGAAGTACAAATGCAATTGTGAGACAGCTGCCAGATAAATCAGTCTTAGGTTCAGGCCCATAGTGTATTTTGTTGAACTCTATTGAATATATAAAAAAGCATCAACCTTTAACTGCTGCCTGTTCTGTAGAGAACAGTTTTTCTGGACGAGAAAAAAAAATGATTATCCTTTACGATTCCTAATCAAGCCTTGATCACAGCTTATTTAGTGACTTTTGACAGGATGAGAAGCATTTGCATGCTGTGAATCCATATTTATCCACTAAGAAATGGAATGCAATACTCTGATCATGCCCTCCTAGATTTCTGAGCAACCATCAGATAGAGAATGATTTTTGTTCACTAGCATCTGAGCTGTGCTGAAAAGCTTTCTCAGTTTGAGGTCATACTAGCAATAGTTTAACATCCTAACTACTGCCACTGTCATGATAGTTTTTTTAAAGATTATTTTTTCTCTCAGTCATCCTAAAAAAAGAGCATGAAACAATGATTTTTTTATGAGATATTCCAGAAAAACTCTGGCTTAAACAAAAAAAAATCTAATGGCCATGCAAACCTGTGGACGCTAACTGGTGAGGAAGGAGAATTATGCATGAGTGTGTCATTTATGAAGTGAATGGGGATAAACTTGTGCACAGGGATACATGTATGCCTGTTTCTTACACACCCACAATCTGGTTTACACATCTGTGCAAAAGCACGTGACTGAAAATCTGAACCATCTCTTTATTGTTTGTGTACTGATTAAAGGCAGATGGAGTTTCCCTTGGAATAAATAGTTCTGGTTTCTGTTTTATTTTCACTGTTTAAGAGAGACTTTGTATGCATAAAGAAATCTTCAGTAGAGCATGATTTAACAGTCTACTCTTGGAAAAACAGCGAGCTTTACATAGGCACCTTGAACAGCAGACTTAGAAGGGTGATAAATACTTAGGTGAACTCAAAGATTAACTGAATACAGTTCTCAGTCTCAATTACAGAAGGCTACGGTGGGAAGAGATGACAGGATTTTCCCAAAATATTGTTTGGGATTAGAAGACCCATGGGGATTTTCCCTTGGATGACAGGCTGTTAAAGTCTACTTAGAAAGTGCAAAATTTTCATTGCTTTCCAAAATACATGCTTCACTACATCTCTGTTTTCATTCTTTACAGATCCATGACAAAGTGTCTCACAGTTCAGTGGTGAATCAAGGGGAAACAAAGAGCTAATTAAATGATCATATGTTATAACAGTTCTTTGGTGTAGGCATCAAATCTTATTTTAATATATGTTTATTTAAAGTCAATCTACATAAACAATGAGAATATTATTATTACTAATGTTTTAAATAAATAATGTTTTCATAACAATGCTTTTCAACTCCCTCTCTCAATAACAAGAGATGCACTGCCAAGTGACTCTCTGATCTTTAAGAAGACAACTGGAAATTAGAAAAAGGCCTGAAGAACATTATCTCATTGGGATCTTTCTCAAGCAGAGCAAGTAAGCTTCAGACAGAATACTTCTCAATAGAATAACTGAGCTTTTCCAATGCATGTCAGATAAGCATGATCAAAAGTTTTTGTTTCAAAAATTACTTTGGATTGAAAATTATTTTAGTTTGGAAAATATTTAGGTAAATGTTCCAGAAAAAAAAAAAAAAGTCTCATTTCACAAAAATCCATCCATCCTTCCAAAAAAATTGTATTTTGATATGTCTAGCTTGCTTACCTTATTTTGCTATTGTCCTCTCTGGGTTGGATTCTCTGTCTGAAATGTATCGCTAGTGAATGCCCAAGTCAGCCCAAGACTGACTATGGCAATGTAGCACAGGGGCTGAACAAGAGAGGAACCTGTAAGCATCATGGTAGCTTCTGTCACGGAAACCAGACTTTTCTTTTGCAATGCCTCATTTCTGTGACTCCTTTGATTTAGTGCTTGTCTTTCAATTTTCTGGTGTACAGGACTTAAAAAAAATGCTCAGAACTTTCTAGCTGCTTTCCAAATTATTGGGAATAACATCCACTGCATTTTCTTGAATGAGAGCTAGGCTGTTGGGTTACCTTTACCATCCAGGCTTTGTCTAAAGCTATGGTGTTATCATATGCTAAGAGTATTCCAATATACTCACACGATCTAGTGTGGAGCAGTCAGTGAATATTTTGTCATACACTTAGTTGCCTTAGGCTTTTAAAACATTTTTAGAGCATATTTGCTAATATGTGTCACCCACATTCCTTTTCTCAGCTTTTAAGCAATGCTGTATACGGTCATGAAACGGAAGGTCGGTAGCTGCTGAACTAATCTCAGAGTCTGATCCCAGATGTTTTTATATGTTGCATATTAGCTACAACTTTCTTCGCAGTTTATATTGGTTTTATTACACTTTGCTGCAATCTGTTTTAAAAATACAAACATCCCTTATTTCTCAAGAACTTTTAAGTGACACACTGAAAAGTAAATGGTTGGATCTAGGTCTGTCAATTATTATATGCTGCTTAATCTTTTATTGTAATAACTATATATTAAACATCATGCAAGACCATATAAAGTAAGCCTGTAGCTAACCTTGATGGACAAAACCGGTGCCCTTGCAAGCACTTCCCAGAAGAATGATCAGTTGCCTCTGGTACTCCTCTTGTTTTAATGGTAGTGTTTTTCTCACTCTGAGAACTCTGTATGTTGATGGTGTCAACAATGAAGTCTTCATGAAAGAACTGCTGTAACTTCAAAGTGCAACTCCTTGGCCCCTGTTTTGCTGGAAAATTGTTCCCTTCCTTTCTTCATTTTAACTCTGACCTTGAGTTTAAATTCTTGGTTACAAGAGTCCACTGAACAACGTTGCCCCTTAACACCTGATTGCTAGTGTCTTTATTAGTAAGTGAGTGTTCTTGATGCCTACAGATCTCCATGGGAGTTACTGAAAATACTCAGCTGCTTAGGAACTAAACAAGCAAAAGTCAGGCCCACAGTCTCCATCCAATTCCGTCACAAGATAACATTTCTCTCATTCCAGAGAGATCACTTCCCATTTCACAGAACTACAGTTAGATTCATAACAGGTGACGATGTGGTCTGGGCCTCCTAACTACTCACAATCATTTAGTAATTGCATATATAAAAGGAAAATTTAAGGAAGAGAAATGTCTGTGTTTTGAAGTAAGGAATTCTGCTGACACTACAGATTCTGAAGGCACAATGTGCTCAGTGAAAGTACTTGAACCTTGAAATAGAAATTCAGACCTCTTAATTAATCTCTCTGTTATTCTATAAAGTGCAAAGAAAACTAATACAGAGAATTTTCCTGTTAATTACAAATGGAATCTCTGTGTGTTTGAGTGTGTGGCGGGGAGGAGAATGTTGGGCCAGGGCAACACAATATTATGCTTCCTACATAATTATGTAGGAGAGGTAGGTTTATTAGGCTGCAGTAATCCATTATTTATGCGGATGGAATCTTTATTAGAAAACTACCTTTTAACATTGCTATTGTTCAAGTTGTAGCAGAGTATCTCATCTAAATCTCTTCTTTCATGAATGTATATATAGGCTTGTATTATTTTCCTTAAGGAGAAATTGGCCATCCAAAAAAAGTGACATGCACTTTCTTTAATCTTCAGTGTTATGGATTTAGTCATGCTGGATCATTTTTCAGTTGCTCAAAATGTTAAAATTGCTTCCTTTTAAGGTGCTACTGTTAAGGCTGGGAAACGTAATTAAGGGTATCTACTTTGTTTTATTGGTCAACATATGAAGGCATAGTTCACATTCTTTCCATGTTGCCTAGCAGAGTCTTGCAGCACAAAAGGAGGATTTTCTTGCTGCCCCAAGACACCTCTCATCTTCTCGAAGGTAAAAGTGGCAGGTCAGTGAAAGAGGTCCACTGGCCATCTCTAGTTTATGGGTCATCATTTAGTCCTAATGGTCATGCTGACACTGACTGGTGGTCTCCAGCAGTGATTGTTCCCTGAGCTGCAGCACCCTTGCAAGTTCATACATCAAACTTCTAGAGGACCACTACCTACCCAAAGTCAATCCCATCTACACATGGGTGGACAAACCTTTCAATGGGTAAGTTCTTTAAGCTCCCTCAGCAACGCCCTTCTAGTATTCACCTCTACTTCGCTCATCTGCCTAACACACGCTTTGTGATATCTAAAAGTCCCTGCCCACTTCTATCCTTCATTTTTCTACACTGATTACCTGCCCAAACAGAGCACTCAAACAGATGTTTTTCAGGAACACATGGGTGCCCTGTGCCACTGTCACAATCTATTCTCTTCCATGACCCTGATACAGTCAACCCAGACCTTCTTGGCAGCTTCTGAAAAGATGTGATTTACTGAAAAGATGTGACAATATAGTTATCAATTACCATGACAAAGGCTGCATTAAGTGAAAATGTTTTACTGTGTGCCAAGAGTCCGAATAATGGATGATGCTGCAGTTTGGACTCAAACACAAAGGTCCCTTACCCTACTTGCTTTTCTGTAACCAATATTTGGTTCAAAACCAAATCCCATTTCTAATCTTTCCCTTTTTGACAGCAGAATAACCCAGAAAATTCACTGGCATCCTGCATTATTCCTTACTAATTACTGAGGTTTTTCTAAGAAGATGGATTTTTCCACTAGGAGGATATTACTCAGAAAAGATACAGCAAAGGACCCTTAATCAAGACTTCCAGTTTACAGAAACCAGCTGTCACTCAGACACAAGTGTCCTGGGTTTGGCCAGGATAGAGTTAACTTTCCGTGGGCTGAGAGGGAGCACAGCTGGAGGGCTGGGTCCCGATCGACCATTGGACCATTCCATGGCATGTGATGCAAAGCTCCGCATATAGGCGGGCGCTGCTCTCCCCGGGTGTTGTTTGTTTTGGTTTCGGTTCCCGGAGGGGCTGGGCTGGCACCTCTGGTGTGGTCGAGATCGCTGCTGGGGACGGGCTCTGTACTGGTTGCCGTTCGGTGAGCCACTACTGCATTTTACCCGTTTTGGACTACTATCATTACTAACAACTACTGTTGGTTTTGCTATTAAATTTTTGTTATTTAACCTACAATTTTTTTTTTGTCCCTCCCCTATTTCACCGGGGGGGGGGGGGGGGGGGGGATGTAAACAACTGGCCACGTGGCGATTTGCTACTGAGTGAGTTCAAACCACAACAACAAGAAAGCATTGGCTTGACTCCTACAGGGGATGACCTACTTTCTCCTGAAGGAGTCCCGGTCATTAAATGGACCAGAGACTGACGAAGTGCCTTACTGGCCAAATACATAGTGCTAAATAGCATCTCTTACTGGAGTGAGGTCTATGGTCATCCATGGGAGGGCAGATGTACCACAGAGGCTATAAAAACTGGGCATGGGCCTGGCTATTAAAAGCTTTCTTTGGGCTGGTGGCCATTCTTTGGTTGGAGAAGGTCCACAGCCACATCAGTATGTCAGATGTTTCAGTATTCACTTCCGTGGAAATATCAGGGTCAAAATACAGAATAACTGTCCTCCTCTTCTGGGATCATGTACCATCATAAGCTCTACAGCAACTTCCCTGATAAGGATGTATGGTGGTTGCTCATTCCATAGGCAGGAATGTATCCAACTCTAAGTAGGAGTGACTACTCATAGCCTTATTGTCAATTTTACCCTGCTTATAACTCTGATACAAAACTGCTTTTCATCTAAGACTTTAAACCATGTTAGTCTATGAATAAAAGTGGCTGTTTCAGAAAAGCCTTCCCAACTAAGTTCTCAGGAGTAACATGCCTTGTTGAAGAGAAGTACCTATACCATCCCACCTCAAAACTGCCTCCCATCCCTTGGACAAGAAGCTGACAGTAGACCTAGATGGTGATGTGATGATCAGACGTGTGAAAAGGATGCATGTTCTGCCTGTGTCATAGAGCCATTGAAAAGACACTGTGTGATTTGGAGTGGCAGGACATTTTGTGAAGACCTAGTGGTGAGGGCCGTGCCACAAAGCCTTGTGGGACATGGACTGGTGGATTCAGGCAACCCCCACCAGGGACACTCTGGTACATCTAACCCCTGAAGCATTGTTTAAAGCCCCCAATACATTTTCTGGATTAGGAAGCACGCAAGAATCCTGAAGATCCTGCTACAGATGCAGTAAGGTTAGAGCATTTGGCCTTGAGGATACCATCACAGATGCTATAAAGGGGCAGCTGGGACACAGCCAGAGCCTAGGTTCCCATCTCGGTTAAAGGGCTAAAGCTGGGAAGTGTCAGTACTCCCAAGTGACTAGCCAAAGATCACAAAGGAAGATCACTGGATGCAGCTGTGAACAGGATAGTGAAAGCTGTGAGCTATACAACTGCTTCAATAGTATATACCCTGGACAGGACAGTATTAATGGAGGGGAAGCTCAGCCCCTTTTTCTCTTCCAGCAAATCTGAGCCTGCCCTTCTTCCCCATCCTCTCAGTAGTGCTTTGTTCCAAATTATGTTGCACAGTCTTGCACTACATCTGATTTCTCATCAGAATGTCTCACAGTTACAAATTCTATGATCTGTGTACATTTCTCAGGATAACAATATAAAACGATGAAGGAGGGGAAAAGTGGGTAAATGTAATGTGCCTTGTGAATGAAATATTGGCAGAATGGGATGTGTTGAATCTTGCTTTTCTTCTGCCCCACAGGGGAGAAACTGAATTAATTCATCATTTTGCTTAAGCATGGAAGAGGGCACCATTAAGGAAAGCTTAGAGGAAAGAGAATTAAAATGATAGGGCACAATCATTTTAATCACTTGGGCTCAGCTTCATAAAAAGAGGTGAAATTCCTTTTCATTGGTCTTCAGAGTGCATGGATTTCATGCATGATTCCTCATTGACTTGTCTGCTGTACATAATTAAAAACTGTGAATTTTTTTTTAATATGCCCTATATAACTCAGTGAATGCTGTATTGAGAAAGATTTGCACTGTTTTGGTATTTTTCTTCTATCATTTGTTCACTGTTGCCCTCCAAGAAAGTAACAATTATTGAAATAAACACATACATACCAGAGTAAGACAACCTCCTGTGCAGCAATACCAGCTGTTCCTGACCTGGCAAACAGATCTGCTAGAATCAAGAAACACATTCTTATGAAGTAGAAAGAGAGTGAGAAGTGGAAGGGATAAAAAAGCAACACCCAGAGTTCTATTGAAGAAAACACTGTGGGCTGTTTTTAACAAACGAAAGCTAGTGGAAGGAGCAGAGACAGATTTCTTTAAACAGGCAATCTCTGAGCCCCATCAGAGGAGGTGGACCTTGTTCCTTGCAGTAGAGTTCAGCTATTTCTAGTCCTCTGGCCTTCTCCTGAAACAAAGTGACAGCTACTGCTTTGTGACACTGCTTTACCAGCCACTAAACTGGGACATGGAAATAAAAGGATTAGTTATGTAGGTGACATAGTTACACAAAAGCTGGCACAGCAGATGCTTCTTATGTAGGATATAATGTCAGAATCAATATGTGAGCATCAGACCCTGAACCCAGGTTAGTACTGGCCTTTGTATTTTGTTATTTGCATCATGAATCTTCCTCAGGTACTACCTAAACAAGTCTCTGAAAAGGGATTCTCAATAAGAGGACTGAACTGTACACTGTAACCACAACTGGAAAAAGAAGGACTATCTTGATGTTCTTCCAGAAGAGGGGTGGAGAACAGCAAGCCCTTAAACTCATTATCAGTTTCACTTGCCTTCCTACAAATCAAAAATGAGGCAGTAACTGCTATATGCATAACCATAGCTGTATGCAAATGTAAAGTGTGATTAGGAAGTAGGTAAGTTTATGTGAAATCTAAGTGTTATTATGTTATAAGCAAAAAAAACCACCCTAGAATTTGAAAGCCCAATGAGAAGAGGGCCTGCTTAATCATGAAGGGCCAAAAATCTGGTTAGGGCTTATTGAACACCCAGCAATCATCAGGTGACTCCTTTTGCTACCTTGCTAAGAGTTAACATCTAGTGGCATAGGCAGAGTCAAACTAGGCAGGGACAATCACTGGGAGGAGGATTAAAATTCCTTCCCATCTGAGTTAAGGTGGGTCAGTGGGGTAAGGGAAACCTTGGATCTGGATGGGGCCCCATGCAGGCTGTGATCGAACCCTGCATAGCTGCTCATTCTCTTGTCATTGCTCCCTGAAGCATAGTGAGCCAGTCCTGAAAACACAATTTGGGTAAGAATGTCAGTTGGATACAACAGTTGACAGAAAGGTCTCTAGGATTTCATCTCAATGTAGGGGGATTCACTGTGGGTTTTTTGCTTTTCTGTAATGTGTGTTGTCAACTAAGTAAATGTTTCTATTATTTTAGGATAAATAAGGACTTTCCTTTATTTTACCTTAATCTTATTCATAGCACCGCAAACTCAGGGTAAGAGGCGAAAACCCAAGGCACTAAGGTCTTGATCCCCAAAACTATCATTGTCAATAGGAGTCTTCCCATTCATGTAGAATGATTTTGGTATCAGGCCCTCAACTGTTGTGTCTCTGTATGCAAACATGTTTCTGTATCTGCATGAATATGTGCTGATGTGTGGATGTGTATAATGCTTTGTGTATGTGTGCATATATGTGTGTATTTACATACACATTCTCACGAACACAAATATATATTTAAGATTTACAGTTCTGGAAAACCTAGTGAATAATGTAAATGATTAAAGCAGATGCCTCGCAGAAAATATTGTTCAGACCCCCTCATTTAAATTCAGCCTCTTATTCACACTTGGTAATACACTCTGCCGTATGAATTATGGATTCCTGTTTTTATCTCTCACACTACACATGAATGTTTGATAAAGATTGTTTCCAATATTATATTTTGTCAAAATGCTCATCTAAAATTCAGTCAGAAATGCTTTCCAGTAATTATGCATTGACTTAGCACTATAAAAAAAAAAGAAAGGATAAAGAAAAAAAAGAAAGCCAAATGATATTATCATTGTTTTTCCTGAATATTTGTGCTAAATAAGACTAAGAGACTGACAGGATTTGCAGCCAAAATTCCTTATTTATACTCCATCCAAATGGAGCCAAGGCAGTTACAGTATGTTTTTCACACTGCTCTACAAATGCTTCAGCCTCAGCGCTTTGTCTTGTGAGGAGAAAGGCTGCTTTTATGCTAAATTATTCGTAATGACTTTGTGAAGTGGATTAATATCCAGAAGGGTCTGGATTCACACTGGAGAAATATCAGATTTACCTCCTTAGGGAATCAGAATAGTCTTATTAGAAGGTTCCTAGGAAAGAAAAAAAAAAAATAAAGATGTGTTAGAGTCCACAGTAATTTTTGCATTTATTTTCTTTTGCTGTATGTGAAATTGCAGCTCCTGAGGAAAGATCCAACTAGAGAAAAACAAAATGAATTTTCCCATTTTAGCTGGAAACTCATGTCATGACTTACAATGCTACCCAACCTTCCCCTTCTTTTGTGCAGGGTTCTCTTCAATTTCACCAGGCTGTGCAGGGGTCAGGTGTCTGGAAGGGAATCTCTTTGGCTTTATCTGCTTTCACAAGGAGGGCAGCAAAATAGGTGCATATCTGCAGCTTGAAACTGTGGCTGCTCAGGACCTGGTACCTACAGTGTGTGTATTTGGGAAAGGAGGGTTACTTTAGCTCTAGTCTGGTTTTGTGGACTGACCTCCTATCATGAACTGGCATGCATAGGTACACTCCTGGAGTGTGTTTCCCATTTAGCTTCATTTGAAAGGAATCCAGTGCTCTCCAAGAGCAAACCAAAGCACAGTAAATGAAGATTTGTTTCAAAAGGACAAGCCTCATCTCATCTAAAATGTTAACATAAATGCACACACTGCATTCAGCAGGCTGTGGGTCAGTTCTCAGATGAGGCCATCAGTCATCCTTTCCCTTTCAAGAGAATTGAGTTAGGAGAGACTGAGGCACCAAGCAAGTGTGCTTACTGATAGGAACTTTCTGTGAAGGAAGCATTATAATCAAGTGTACAGTTACTGATCTTCTTGATTCCATGTTATTCTCGGTTGGGGGAAACCTCCTGGAAAATTGTCCATACTGGCAACATAGTCATTTGAATTCTCTCTCTCAATCTGTGGTGCAACAAGTCTGAAAACATGGTGTATCTTTTAAAGAACTAGAGGAACTGTGGCCAGGACAAGGAAGGTTGTGTTTCCGTTCTAAAAAAATAGCAGTAATAATGGATTCATTTTTGCCTTTCTATCTGCCACTCCCTGCTGCATGTTTAGCTGGGGAATACCCTGCACTCCTTAGCATATGGTCAGCTGTGAGGAGATAAAAGCCAGTTTTCTTTGCAGAAAGATCCCACTTATACAAGTGCAACTCCCATTCCTTCATTTCTGTTCAGCTGCATATTCTCCTAGTGTTATTTCAAATCCTTTCATGATTGTGTTGAAAGCCCAAAGTGTAATGATAAGGAAAAGACTGATCCATAATGGAGTGGTCCAATGTTTACAAATTTCAAACATGTTCTATATAAAATATTACATAAAGCATGTCATTATTAATCTGTCTTAGAAACATATGTGCTCCATATTACCAGAGATGCTAGCCATTTTCCAATCTTTCTTCACAATCAGTCCTCATAACAAGGTAGTGCTATAAATGCTTTTACCCCTACATAGCTGGTGAGAAAACGCCATACAAGGAGTGGCTTGTCCAAGTTCACACATGTAGACCACCCCCCAAAAAAGTGCTTTATACAGTGGAATGAAGTAATGAACAACTGAAAACATTTACAGCTTAATATCACATATGACTTGTTCTGAGGAAGACAAAGTAAGAGAAGAGCACAGGTGCCCTATTTCTTCCGCACTACTTTGCAGCATGCTGCATACATACCCGTAAAACAAAACAAAAAAAAGATTACATTTGTATCAGGGTGTGCAACTGCTATTCTGCAAAGTAGAATGAAAAATTTCAGCCACTCTCATCTGATGTATCACATTTCTTTCACAACTGCTGCTATATTTTGCAAAGTTTTTCAGGTTATATCATGATGTGTTGTTTCTTCTTAAATTCAAATTTCTGAGTAGCTAACAGAGAGCAATCACCATTTGTCTTTAACAAGTTTAATTTGTCAGTGATGATTTTGATGGGGATTTTGTTGCCATTTTTTAAATTACTCTGTACAGTCAGTAAAGCCCTAGACATCTGCCACAGTAGAAAAGGAATAGTCTTTTACATTGTGATGAAGTGTGAAGGATTATCCTAAATGTAAGAGGCATGTATTTTGTACCTGATAAGGCCTGCTTCCTTAAGAAGAGGAGACAACAACTTCTAGCTGCAGACTTCTCAACTGGGGTATCTCTACCCTACCCCCCAATACTTCCGCCACTTCTTTCCAGGGCACTTACAAATCTCAGTCAAATCCAGCTGCTTAGACAGACTTTCCCTCTTGCTTCCCTTGACTTTACACCTGGGAAACTTCTGCTGCAAGGCTCCTTTGGGACAAGCAGGGTTGCAAAGACAGCCTGATCACTCTTCCTTCAGGGGCTGCTGCAATGGGAAGTTCAGAAATTTCTAAGACAAGAACAAGTGCTTGGTGGTGCAACAGCCCTATTGACATTCTGGATGCAACTGCTACACTATATGCTTAACTCTTTCTGTATAGCATTTTATTAGAAACTTCTTTATGGAAGCCATTAGCACCTTTCTACATAGCAATACAATGACAGGATTTCTGCCTGTGGTTTCCAGAGGCACGTCCTAAAGGGAGTGCCGCAACTAACATAATGTTAGCAGATCTCTGTGTGTGTACACGTGTCTATCCATCTGTTTAATAAATGCTACACATCAGTTAGTCCAGCTAAGGGAATTATTCTGCCCCATATGGCCATCACTATGACATATTTCAAGACAAAATACTACATATTTGAAGTGTCAAATCCTTTAAAAAAGACACACTTCATACTAGTTTTGGATATCCATGGATACAAGCACAGATGCCATCAGTATCTCTTAGGAAATAATTAAAGCATGAAAATACTTACTGAAGTCAGTACTTTCACCTTGCAACCAAAAGAAATCATCACCTCTACTTCTTTGGCCAGATCTACCCTAGTGATCTTATGGGAAAGCTTCACATTAAATGGCTATTATGTTTGCTGAAGGCATTATTGGCATTAATCAGATGTATGCCATCAAAGCAAAGCATCCCAGGGCATGACACATAATGCCTAGCATGACAACATTTTAAGGTCAGTAAATACTTCAGTGACAATGTAGTTGTATGTAGGTCTTATGTATCTGAATGGATGACCTGAATGATGGGGAAAAAAGGTCAGAACACTTTGTCTCTTGCATCTTTTCTTTGCTGCATCACTCCATGTTTTTCTCTTTTATTTTGGAGATGATTAAAATATTTCTGGTAACAAGCCAGATCCTCAGCTGGAGTCCATCTACACCAGTCCAGATAGTAGTAAAATAGAATTATGGATTACACCAAAACAAATCTTGCCCTGCACACCAGTAATTTATCAGCTGTATTTTTTGCATCAGTAACCATAAGAAATCATTATTGGTTCCTCTTCTACTGCATATTTGTACTGTGGTTAAAGATGAGTTACTGCACAGTTTGGGTTAATGGAGGCATATTCCCCTGAGACAGAAGTACACACTAGCTTTAAGATGGGGATGGGTACTTTATTATGGTCTATGACTGATTTCAATGCTGCTTTATCATCTGCCAGCATACGCACACAAACTAATAAGCTATTCACTGCTTTTTGCCCCTCAGGGCACCTTTCAATAAGGCAAGTCATTGATTTTTACCATCAGACACACAGACCATAAGCCATTCCCTGTATCATTCCATCCCTAGTGATGCATTCTGCAGGGGAAACCAGTTATTTTAGTCACACATGCACATACACTAACCAGCAATAACCTAGCTCAGATGTCCAGATATTTACTTTGTCTACATTAGAATAACTATTGATATTAACCTCTTCTGCAATCCTGTCAGCATAATTTTTTAAAAAATACTTTGATATAATGCTGAGGCCTTATACAAAGGGCAGAATATACTTCCCCCCCACCCCACCCCCCAACAGCATGCTTCTAGTACATAAATCAGCAACTGACCATCACTGCCACTCTTTCAAGCATTCCTAGCAGGGAGCCTAAAGACTGAATTGCAGTAATGTATATAACCTTAGCCAGTGCCTTTTAGGTTACTTGTATTTCTCCTAGGTCTGCAAGGGTCTCTCTTATGGCATTCTATGGTGCTGCCTTAAAACTTTTTTCTGTTTTATAGTCCAAGAGTACTTGAATTTTATGACCTAGCTCACCTTATTTAAAATATAAAAGGCATGATGTGGATCATTGTGGTTTTAATCACTGCCACTGTCTTCTCTTGCTCTGATAATGTGCTTTAAATCTATCTTTTTAGCTTTCTAAAGCTGACCAGACCAAAAGAACACAAATGCTTAGCTAGTATCATGCAGGATTATTCGAATTTCAGTGTGAGCATACTGATGTCCTGCAGCTGAGGATCTGGCCATTTTGTAGATATGTCCTACATCATTTACCCGCCTCTTCAGCAAGCTGTCCTTGGGAAAATAGCTCACATACCAGTTAGTGTCTCCTCCCCAGCTACAAAGATGTATGGAAGAGAGCCAGTGCAGCAGCTCATCTTTCCCTCTCATCCCTTCTTCAGCCATCTGGCCAAATCAGCAAAGGGAAGACTTAGTTCAGTACCTGGTACCCCATGATGTTTGAGACGCTGAAAGCATCCTGGCCTGTCCAGAAAAGTGACCTGTAATGGCCTTAAACTATCTTAACTTCATCTGAAATCCTAGTGAAAACTCCCTCTGGGCCACTTGGGCACAGAACACATGCTATCTCAGAGGCTTCAACTTCCAGTGCAGTAAAGCAGTTTTTAACAGCTTTAGCAGTTCATGAAAAAAAGGTCTTAAAGCTGTATGATGTGGATTATACTTTTTTTATCTGCTCTATATATGATATTTCACAGTATCTGTAGCATATCCAAACTTTAAATAATCAGAAGTATCACAGTTTAAAATATTTTAGGCAGAAAGTTTTCCCAGCAGCAAATAAGTTTTCTGTAAAAAAAAAAAATCAATTATATTTCTGATGAAAATATTAAAACTAAATTTTGCAGTAAGGTACTTTGAAACTTCTCATTCAGAGCTTTCTGGTATTTTCTTAAAATATTTCTTAACAGCCTTTCAGATTATACCTTTGCATTAAAAGGCCCACAACAGAAAATAATTTTGAATGTCAATATTACTGCAGGAAGTAAGCTAGCATTTATTTTTCAGCTATCTCTAAGCATTAATTAACTAGCTTGATGAATTATGTTTCCATAGTATACACAGCCTCATTTAAAATTCAAAATATACATGTAGTCTGTATTAAAATCTACAATGTTCAGTTGATAACTATACTGTCAATTCTTCCACCATAACACTATATGCACTGAAACAAGACAACTCCATCCAGTCTGTGCTGTGAATATACCGTGAATTTTGAACTTTATCTTCCCATAGGGGATTGGCTCTACATGTTAAAATGAAGGGTTTGAAATATAAAAATTTTTACATAATGAAAATTGTTTCCTACAACAGAGGAAAAGGTGCTTTAAAGTACATCAGGTACATACATTTTTAAAAACATGTTTGGAAATCTAGGCAGAAAATTGCATGTGCGGTTAATTGGCACATGCAGTTGATCATAAGCATCTAAGGAGCTAACTGCATGTCCTGGTGCTGTGAGGTTGTTATAAAATATGGTTCTGGTTACTGCAATGTAAGTTTGCTACTTAATTTTTATATACAGTCCTGACTGTAAATGTCTCCTATGGTGTTGTATTACATGATTCTCTGCCCTCAAGAATTTATGAATTTTGTTGTTTTAGTAAGGAAAATTTCAAGTTCTGCTTATCTAAGGTTGGAGAGAAGGAATACCTGTGTGGAGAACTAGAAGATGAAGATATTTATCATAGTGGTATTGAGAATGAAAAAAAAAAATGAAACTATCTCAGCTCATAAAACATCAGTAGAAATCTTCTTCTCCAAACTTAATATCAAAGGATCACTATTTCTTCTGACAGTGTCTCTGAGCAAAGCAGCTAAGCCTCTGATTGCTAATTAAACCATTGCAAAAAGCCCTTAAATGAAGCACCCCCATGCCTGACTAACAACTCAAATCTCAAAGGCTTTCATAATTGAAAGTGGAAGAGATTAAATTAAGAAAATATTAGAGAGTTAATGAATGACAAAAAAAATTTATTTGGTCTGTTTATAATGGAACAAAAATCAAGACATTGTCTCCTCTAGCCATGGGAGGGCATACATTTAAATACCTGTCAGGACGTACATTGTAGAGGAATAATTGCATGGCCTCAGACCCACTGTCCAGCTAGACAAGTATCCTGCATCCTGTGAGAACCAGCCTTACATTATTTTCTTCTTATTTTGTCTGGATTTATAAAAGAGCTGTTTAGTTCTATCCTGAGTTGTCCCTTAAGATCTGTCTCAAGGGCTCTAGGAAAAGAAGCATTTGAAATTCATACATTTGGTCCTTCAGTTAGGACACGTGTTCCATCTCCCCTTTCTGCTTCTCACGTATGCAGCAGGGTGAAAAGGCCTCCCGTGGCTCTGATTAGTGTTCCTCACTTCCACGCAGGCATGCCACCCACAGTTCCTGACTGACAGCAGCTCTACAGAGCTCAGTGCTGGGGGAAAGTGAAGATTCATACATGTCTTCTGAGGAAAACCTTTAATCAGCTGCTACAATGCAAGTGCTATTCTTTAGGAATATTTCTAGTTGAGATGATAAATGAGTGGCAAGTAAAATAAACATACCTTTATTGCACATGCCCTGCTGTCAGAAAACTACAATGCAAAGACCACAGATGTCAGTCTCCTTTCTTCCACAGTTGAGCGGAAACGTAGTGGTGGAAAAACAATTTACCCAAATACATAAATATATTACTATTCCCAAATAGAGGGTGATCCCTTTCTCCTTCTGCAATATCACATAGTCTAACAAAGGTCTCTTTTTACCTTGTCTTCCTTTACTGTCAGTTTTGCCTCCTATAAGTAAGCATCATCAGTTAGATCTTGCTAATGGAAAACATTTGTGCGGATTTAGAAAGGTCTTTGCTACTACGACAGCATGCTTCACAATGAACCTTTGTCAGCACACTGCTATTATTTCCTAAACTCTGGGAGTGTTTGTGTGTGTGTGTGTTTGGGGTTGTGAGGGATGTGGAAGCTTTGATGAAATGCCGTGGGTGAAACGCCTGGCTGAGCTGTCAAGCATGTGCCCAAGCCGGGAAATGGTGAGAGCTCCAGTCCTGTTTCTCACTTCTCACAGACTAGGTGAAGCAAGGTTTTAAAATGGTGGATCCTGCCCTTGCTGATAACAGACTGCAACATAGTACTCCCATTCTGGAGCAAACCAAGTGAGCCACCCACTTGGATTTAATCCTGCTGGGGTGCATTTTGTACATAAACCCTTGGTCAGGATGCTTTGTGAGCAAAAGGTAGCCCCCACTAGATAAGCTCTTTTGACTGAAATTGCAATCAGTTTCCAAGGTCTACAGAAAAGGCATTTGGATTGAGCTGGAGAAAGATTGCATTTTATTCTTTTTTCTTTCTTCCCTTCCCCTTCAAACAGCAACTGAGTACTCAGTGCAGTGGGTTTAACTTCAGTGAGGATAAAACTGCTGGAGAAAATGGTCTCACCTGAACCATTTACCATCAGTGAGCTTTTGGATCTCAGAGAAGCCCTTTCCCTGCAGGTTGCAAAAGATGAAGGCAAACTCTTTAAGGATTACTCACTTATCAGGCTTCTGATGTCTGAGCCTGGAAAATGTGATCTATGACCAGTGGAAAAGTGGCAGAAGATTTTCATGGAAGTTTCAGAACTGCTTTTGCTGTAGACTGTAATTGCCCTGTAATGAGTATCCTAATATCAACTCCTTTTGCAGAGAGCTGTCTTTTTTCTTAAAGGGAAAATAATTCAGCTCATCCGTAAAATACTTTGAAATGGGAAAAAACTTTTTTTCTGAAATCTGCTTTGCATTTAAGAAAAGGAGTGTTTCAACATTATTTTAAACATCCCTCCTCCTCCTAACTCCATTAAGGACTAGATTGTGTTCTGCCCCCTACTACTGACATGGAGTTTTCACAGGCATCAGGTCTCTTGCACTGTCATAGAGAAATCTTAGTAGGAAATAATCACTTATTCCTATAGTGTGTTTGAGTTTTCTGTTACTATTTTGGAAATTTTCATGTCACACAATTGCAGAGTCAAAATCCTTATGAGACTTGAGTGGAGGTGCTTTGTAGGTAGACATTAAGCCTCACAGAAATTCAATGTCAAACTGTCAGATGTAAGGTAGGATTGCTCTCCTGATTTCAGAGAAGACATGCTGATATGCAGCTGATAAGGAGCTGGCCCCAGATCTGGAAAAGAGCTGGTTTGTCCTATCCACTTGCTGGTGCAGAACTGTTTCAGAAATTATACATCTGAATGATGTGTCAAATTATTCTTCCAATTTTTCATGTGACAAAACTTCATCTGTTTTCCTGGATGATATTACACAGTTGAACAAATCTCACCAGTCCTGGTAACACTGATGGGAGCGTCACAATATTAGACTGAAATTTCCCCTTTATCAATTCCCTCAAATTATTTCTAGTAATATCTCCCTCAGTTGCCCAATTCTTCACTTGTCTTGCTGAACATCACCCTCCAAGAACCACAGTCTTTCTCTTGCAGTTTGTCCCAGTTAGGCGGGCTTGGCTGGTTCAGAAGCACCTGGCATCTCTGCCTGTGTCCATGAGGTGCTTGGACAGCACCGCTGTGCCTGCACACACCAGGTGCACATCACGCCTCTGTGGTGTGGCATGGCTATGTCTATTGCAATTTTTCTCTATATAGTGTTTGCTACATGCAAAGTGTACCTGCAGGTAATCTCTGGAAGTAGCCCCACGTAAGAGGAACACATTAAACCATAGAAAACAATAAAGACAAATCAGTTTAAAGGCACTTCTAGCCTTTACTTCAAACACGACTTCTCCCAAACACTGTAAGTGTGGGCTGTCTGCTCACAGAAATGGAGTTAAGAGAGGTCAAAAATGCTTGAAAATTAATGAATTCAGGCTTTGCTGGGTAGGTGATAGAAGTGTGTGTGCCTGACTGAAAAGTGAAAACAGCTGCTTTCAGCAAACCAGCCTTTGTGTTTCTGATTTAACAGCGTCAGAAAATATTTCAGCCTGTGAAATGGTACATTCAGAGAAGGTTGCATGCCACATCCAAGCTGTGTTGTTTTAGAGCAATGATATACATTTCAGGGAGAAACTTTGTGTAGACCTCATAACAGTTTGGGTCCATGTGACACGAAGTGCAGAGCCTACTCTTACTAAAGGATACTACGTATAATGTATGAGAGAGGTCCATGCATCAGCAACAGGACTTTGCGATATATTGACTCAGAGGTAGCCAGCATGATCCAATTTATGTGTAGTTCTGTAAAATTGTACTGAAACCCCCCTCTACAGTCTGTAAAGAAGAGGTTTTCTATGCATTGGACAAGAATTTCCAACTACTTTTCAAGTGTAATCTCAAATAGACAGCCCAGGAGTAAGAAGGAATCCAAAAGCCTTCCCTTAAGTGGGACACTTGAAAGAAACTTGAAGCATTTTCAAAAAAAGGAAATAGTCCATCCCCTAACAACTGATTGTTCTGATTATTTTGATTTTTTTTCCTGGCTTGTAATGTCTCCAGTGACTTAATTTGACTTTTCGATGTGGTGCACTCACTGGGCCCTATTTTTCTTTTTAAAAATGCAACTGTTCATGAGACAAGTTCTCCCAAAGACTTTCAGTTCTACTTAGTAGTCAGTCACCCTCAGATGAATATTTTTAATTATGAGCATTTGGCTAAATCACAGGCTTATGCAGAAGACATATTAGGTCATATTGTGTAACTCACTGGCATGCAAGATTGTTCACTACAGGACATCTTCTAGTGCTTTGTCCTATCCATCCTAAATTAATAAATCATAGTAGATTCCTTCACTTCTGTTAAGAGATTGTCTTATAGGCTAGTAAATCCTGCCATTGGTATTTTTTTCTAGTATTCATGAACCCAAACATATCTTAAGTACGTTGAATATATTGAAAATTTTTTTCCTATTATACTTTTGTGATCCTACAGAGATGCAGTGGTTCTTACTAGGATAGTGATTTTTATTGCAATATCACAATATTAAGGTATTATTTCTAACCCACCTGTGTTAAATTTTGGATTGTTAGCACAAATTAACACAGATTTTGAAAACCATTTAGTAATCCTAGGGCCCTCCATACTGTGGTTCTCTCTTGATTTTTTTTTTTTTCTCTTTTAAAGTCCAATATTACAGTTTCCATTTTAGAAGGCTCAAAAACTTAATCCTACTGGAAGTTTTGGCTGATGTTGGTGAAAAAGGACTTCATCCACGTAGTGGACACTTTTGGAAACAGTCCCTATCACTTTCCTGATTGCAGTGCAGGAGTGCTTTTCTCCATGGTACATGGTGCCACTGTTCTGCAACAGAATAACCCCTCTGGGCAGGGTGTTCCTTGCCATTTAGTTCAAGGAACTCTCTGTCTGGTAACCTAACCACTGTACTGGAGTCCTTTTTATCTTAGCCTATGAGTGATTTATTTTTTTTTTAATTCTCGCAAAGTAAAAGCCTTTTTTTTTTTTGCCGCATTCATTTATAATTTCATATTTATTTCGTCTGTGAACAGAGAGAAAGGGAGAGTTCAAAATAGTTTACTGACTTGCTAAAAATACTGATAATTTTGATCAAAACCAAAGGATTAACAAGTTGTTTGTGAATGATGCAACTGATTTCAGAGTAACTTTTTTAAGTTAGTGACTCTAGCTGCCATTGATTCCAAGTGTTCATTTCATGAACATTAAATTTTCAGTGTAACTGTACTGGCAGGAAGAAAAAAAATCCAGCTAAAATGAAGTACCCATTTATGAGAGACTCGGGCTCTTGGGAAAGTGAAGCCTGACCGAGGAGGAAGGTATGCTCTTTTTCCCATCCTAATGCCTCTTCCTACTTTTTACATCTTTACTGCATTAGCTTTACTTTTCCTGATGCTTTCTCTGGTTTTTTACTCCTACTTTTTTATTTCCCTTTTTTTCTTTTTCATCTTTGCATAGAAATTTATGTACACATTTTAGCTGATCTTCTGAAAGCCCAAGTGAGTTTGGAATGACACAAAAAAGTTAAACAGTTTCTAATCAAGAGCAGGGAATAAATGATAGGTGCATGTAAATTTGCGTAGCTTCATGAAATGAAATGAGGTTGTTGTGCTTTCTATTTTTAAGAATCTTTATTCTAATTTGAGGCTAGGTAGCAATGTTCACCCTGAATCCATCCTTGAATTTATATGGATTTATACTAAGGGCAGATTTCAGCCTGTAAGTTTTTAGAGTAGATTGGTTTATCACTTTAATTGTGAGGAACACTATGTATTTCCTCCTTTTCCCCTTTATTTTACCTGCTTTAAATTCTAGTGGAACAATTCACTTGCCAACTGTTTGACAGAGCAAAATAAAGTTGTGCCAAATTGCTGATGATATAGCACTGTGCCAAATTATATACAGTTTCTACCAGTGGCCACATCTGGTACTTTCCCTTGGTGGTTCTGCTGGTAGACTCGACAGCTCTGGTTCATTTTCTATTATTATCTTTAGGGCAGGATACATTCTTTTCTGTTCCCTCTTGAAAGCTTCGTGCCTGAAAACAATTGCAAAAAGGTTTTAAATTAGAGGTTCCTAAATAGGAGTTTATTTTCCAATAGCTTAAACTTTGATTTTATCTTTGAGCTTATTAGATAGCCAGCTCAAGGATTGTTCAGTCCTTATTTTTGACTTAATAGCTATATCACAGCTAGAGTCAGGTCCCAGTTGGAAAAAATCTGACTAGCACCATTGAACACTGTACCAAAACTTGACAGTTTTCTCCATGATACATTCTATAGGTACAAGCTTCAGCCTTTCCAATCAACAAGAAGTGCCTGTGCTCCTTCTTCTGAAACTCAGTCACTGAACATCTGCAGGTCTCTCACTGGTGGGAGTACAGGAAATATATCCAATACATTCAGAAAATATAGTTTGATCTGGGTTTTTTTATAGGAGGAATTGAGCTTGTAAAATGTAGTCAAGATGGGGTCATTGGTAGACTGACAAACAAGCATTTGACTTCATCTTCAAATTTCTTCTCTTTTCTTTTGCTTCCTCTTTGGATCTTAATGATGACCTCTGCAGTCTAGCTTAGAGAACATCTATGGCTTCTTAACATATCCATTTCCTGAAAAGATTTATGCATTATCTTCATACCAAGTTCGGCCCTGAAATTAAAGAGTCAGTGCATCTTTACAAAATTCAGGAAGTCATTGCAGGGAAAGACCAAATAGATTTTTTAAATGTAAGTAATTTTTTTATACATTAATATGGGTAAGAGACACTATTATTAAAAAGGAGCAGCTTTCACATGACTTAAAAGGATATGAATATTGTGTACGTCTGAACCTCACATTAGTCTTTCATAGCTGAATAACTGGGTACAAATTGTAGTCCATTTCTTTGTGTAGTATCTGTAAGAATGGGGTCTGGTATCATAGGGTTTCCTGGGAATACAGTCATATATGTGTCTGCTATTTGCAGACGTTGGTATAAATGTATTGATACAAATGACTATAAAAGGTGCAAGACAATGGGGAATGACGTGCTACATGTCACAAACTATTCCAATCTTTTTGTACTATTTAAGCAATTTCAGTCTGGTTGTGTCCCTTGTGGCTTGGGGCCCCATCTTCCTCCCAGATTAACTCTGCTGATTTAAAAAATAAAAAAAGCTTCTCCAAAAAAAGGACAATGGTAAGTGAATGTAGATTTTGATGTATGGTGTTTGAAATGTTTCAGTAAAATGTAAAATATTAATAGGTTAATAATTTGCATTGATTTATAGTCAGATTACTTTGAGGAAGGTCTTCTGAACTATGTCTGTCCTGAATTAATTAAAATAATACACAAAAGGGTGAATACAATAAGTGCCAATAATATTAAGTAACCTCCTTGCTGCTCCTCTCAAGTGGAAGAGGTATGAAAACAATCTTAGAGGCATAGCTTCTTGATAAATTTATTACAGAATATAGACCAGACAAGACTTACCCCAAATACTGCAAAAGCTCATTTACAGTCTGTGACAGCACTGGACAGCCTTATTCTAGAAATCATGAGAAAGCGTTAATTTAACATAAATTTAAGCTTTCAAAATAATTTAAGTATATTCAGGAGTCCGTAATGTAGAATTCATTGAGGATCATTTATCATTATGTTAAAGGGAGACTAGGCAGAGATCAGAAGCACTAGTTGTCCCAGTGCCCTCCTGTTCACCCCTAGCATCAAGCTCTATTGCACATTAAGCTTCTTACAAGTCCTCTGTATTTTTCAGCTCTTGGTCCTGTTACAAATATATCTCTGCTTTGTAACATCACAACCAACTCTCTACACAGAAAGCCTGTCAGGCCTTCTCAGCATTCGTTCTGTGCACTGTGCTTACAGACACAGGGAAGAGCAAGGAAATGATCTAGTTAATGGCTGTGTGTGAAACACTGACTGCAGGAACATTAGTTGTAATTATTAGTATTCTCATTGTTTTTGTATACAAACAGATTTAGGTAATGCCCTGTAAATTTGAGTATCTCAGACACCTTGCTCATCAGTTAAAGAATATTTTTACTGTATAATTAGTGTATGAAATGCTTGCTAGCATGAAAGTTTTGTGAATAACAATAAAAAAAAAGTTAGATCCCCTAAAATGGAATAGACCCTTTAAATAGCTCAGTCATTCCTGCCACTGAAAAACAGCTGCAGCATCCCTCAGATAGCTTTTAAGGTAACAGGGGAACTGGAGCAGTGGTCATGAGCAATTCAGATTCATGTTTCTCTATGTCCAGCCATGGAAAGCTAAACAGTATGAATCTTCAGACAC
Source organism: Strix uralensis (assembly GCF_047716275.1). NCBI lineage: Eukaryota > Metazoa > Chordata > Aves > Strigiformes > Strigidae > Strix > Strix uralensis. The sequence continues at coordinate 15,802,082 of NC_133978.1, read as the reverse complement.
TTGTTTTTATAAGAATGTTAAATGTAGTATTTTTAAAGAATTCACTATTAAATAAAGTGCCAGCAGATGGCATTGAAGAATATATGTCATCATTCCTGTTTCTTGTAGAGGTAAGAAGGCTTCATGTCACCATGTATGGAAGATTGCTTCCTCTATGCATCTCCTGAACACTGTATGTAGTCCACTAAAGCAGACCAATTTAGAGCAGCTGTAGACGTGGTGTTAGATGTAAGAACAGTTAAAAGGGTCTGAACTCTCTTTATATGCTAAAGTTTTTCTTTATCCTCTGGACACAGCCATCAGATGGAGAAATCCTGACTGGATTGCCATCAATAACTGAGAACCATCACAGAGGCACAGGTCTCCTGTTGTTTCTTAGTGTCTGCCATGTGTTGGTTGTGTGCTGTTGGTCCCACTGCCAGTGAATTAGTTAATAGCTCTTAAGTCCCTTTTAATGAGTTTTACTCCAAATTATGTTTTTGCCATTTCTACTTTATGTTTACAGGGTGAACATGAAAGAAGAAAAGCAAGGGAAAATAGGGATATACAAGAGACAAAAGGTAGAGAGTGAAAAAAAAAGAAATGGAGAAACAAAAGGCTGAAAGATAAATAGCAGAGCAGAAGATACTGAGATTATAATGATTTAGTCAGAGATCTTACTTTGATTATGAAAAGCAGCTGAGTTTTAATTTGGATTGGTCTTAGTAAGCTTTAGCAAAGCCTGATCTATGTTGATTCCCTTTTGCAGTCAGTTCCAATCCAGGGACGATAGGTGGAAGAGACTACACAAGAAAATGGAAAATAGAGAAAATAATATGGTAACTTATTTAGATGGTTGGAGAGTTGGGAAACATAGATGCTTCAAGAAAATAACATTGACAATATTTCCTTTTGATTTGTCTTTCTAGACTTATGTCTTTCCCATTCCTGAAACGTACTTTTTTTCTGTCTTGATTCAGTTTCTCTTTTTCTTTGAAGGTAAATAGATAAGATCTGTATTTTTCTGTTAGGTATGTTTCTCCAGATTAAAATGTTTGTACAGCTCCACTTTGAAATCAATAGTAAGAGCTTCAAATATTCATCTCTCAATAAGTGGAGGAGGTCTTAACAAAACACTGCAGATGAATCAAAGGTTACTGATCGTGTTTACTAGTTGTAATAACATGAAAATGTCTACTGGTTACTCTCCATGTAACAGTGATGGGTGATTTCTTCCTTCTGTCTCTTGAATCTGAATGGTTTTCAAACGCCAAACAAAACACTCATGCCATGAATATGCAAAGATGTGTATGCAGCAGAAGATTGCTTTACTTAAAGTGCTTTGAGAGGTGGGGTTGCCCAATGGAGAAACAGGTTAAAGACTAATTAAGAAATGGCATGTTTCTTCTTCCTTAACTTAAAATTCTCCATAGAATTTTTTCATTATTAAGCACTTCGTAAGATCCCAAGTCTGCTGAACTTTGAAAACTTGCAAAAGGCTTTCTTCTGGAAGTTTTAATTAGAATATTTCCCATTCCAGCTAATGACAAAAGGAGTATATGACCTCTGATTTGTCTTTATAACTCAAAGATATAAAATTAAAGTTGTGGGGTTTATTTTAAATCTGTACGAGGAGGTTATACTTTTCTTTTTCTTGTTTCATTTGGGGTATTTTATAATAAAGTGAAGGAAATACTGGTAGTTATACAGCACAGCATCATTCAGCAAGCAAAGGTGTGAAGCATTGGATATATTGTGGCTTTTCATACACGCAGAAAACCAAGCTGGCATCTTTAATGCAGACACAGATGTCAGACATCTTGTGAAGAGAACCAACATGCTGTAGTATGATTTTCTTGGCAACACAGTGCAGCAAAAATAGGGAAAATTGTTTGGCTGTAGGATAGACAGTTGATTTGAATGTACCTCCTAGCCAAACAGTCACACTGAACTGATTATGTTATCATGAATTCATCTTTCTCCCAGAGAGCACAATGTCCCCCATTCCCTTTTATACTGACTCCTTGTATTCAGCACTGTCATTCAGTGACCTTTCTGTCCAATCTTGCAGTGTCAACAGGAGTGAAATTTTAAAACATATTTTCAGTGATTAAACAAAAGGTTAATTAGAAAACACACAATATGTTTTTTGACTACATATAGAGGGGTGGGGAGAATCAAAGAAAAAAGGACCCTGAAAGCTTAAATACTTTAGCTACATTTTTACATATGGAAATATTAAGGAATATATAAAGGTTTACTCACTTCTAAGTTCCAGTAAGAAGAGGAACAGAGCATAATCATCTACCATGATCTTTTATTCATTTTAATAAAGTATTTTCTATACAGACACTTGGGTCTGCAGCTTCATTGCTCATCCCTCTGACCCAAATCTCACTTCTGCACATGGACAGCATTTCTGTCAGATCTCAGAGCTTCTGTTTCATTTTCATGTTTGACTGATCTTGGTTCCTCTGGTGCTCCATTCACATCTCAGGACATTTGTCAGACAGTCTGTAGCATGTCTCCCTTCAAGGGTCCATGTGCTAGATGCAGCTCAGCATCCTGACACCAGACAAGTGGGATAGAGACCACTGGAAGGATGGGCCACAGCACTGAACCGCAGCTGAAGGCAGGAGTCTACACTTGTGCCAAAGGCTTCTTTTCAAGTCAGCAACAAATATGACCCATCACCCCAGACTCTAGAGCAGTCAAATGACTTCACATGTTGAAACTTCAGAAACTGAGACCTGAGAAGAACCATGCTGAGCCAGGATACTAGACAGGATTAGATAGGATTTTCAGTCATCACCCACAACACCATTAGCATCCACAGAAGTTCATAAGAACAGAACAAGCAAATACTGTCCATATACTCTCCTAGCCTTCAGCAATTTGCAGTTCAGTCTTTCTAAGATTTAATATATTGCTTTCCTGTTCAATAGCTCTTTATGTATATTTCTTCTATGAGTTTATAATTTGTTGAACAATTATAATTTTTAGTACCTGTAGTGCCTTGTTGTTAGGGCTTCCAAAACTTAACTATGTTGCATAACAACTTTTCTTTCATCTAAACCTTCTACCTGCTAGTTTCATTTGATGCACTGTAGTCCTTGTGTTGGAAAAAAACAGTGAATATTAATTCTCTATTTACTGTCTCCATTCCACTCATGTTTCAAATATCTCTATCATACACCCACTCAGCTGTCTTTCTTTCAGGTTGAAGATCTGTAGTCATTATTTGTTTGAAAACCATTCCATCCCTTAAATCATCTTTCTCTTTTTTTCAGTTCTACTCTGTGTCTGGTTTTGAGATGAGGACATGAGAATTTGAAAGGTCAGAAAGAGTGACTTGGTGACTTGTTTTATATTCACATCATATTACATACAAACTATAACAACCATAATACAAAATCAGACATGAAGGTTGCAGTAAGCATGCGTAATCTAGTGTTACGACTTCAGGAGTAAACCCACAGACCATTACATCTTGAACTTGTTAATTTATGTTATGCTATTTTGTGTAATTTATGTAATTTTATGCTGTTTAAGCCTTTTTATACTGATATAATAGCTCATATCTCATTTTAATTGCTCTAGTACCTATTTTTTGATTTTCATGTGTATTTTGTGCTCTAGTTTACACTACAGGCAGAGCTTCAGAGTGCCTCCAGCACTGACAGCTTTGTCTCCTTTCTTCCTATCAGAAGTGGTAAAAATTCTGTCAGCCCATAAAGACTCCACCACCCCCAGAGCATCTCACTGTTTTTTCCTACCCTTGCTGCCTTCTCTACAAATTAAATTGGCTAGAATTAGGCAGTTATGACTGATGGATTTCCTGTTAGGAAATATTGTGAGATAATTCTGATCTCACAGAAGATGGACTAGAAGCAACCTTTCTTCCACATATTCTAAAAATAGTTAGAAATATAAAGCAAAGATTTTTCAAAGTATCTAGGGAATTTGGGAGCAAAAATGCCACTAAGACATCAAAGAGGTTTGTCCTTAACTCCATTGGATGCTTCTGAAACTCCCATCTTCAAAGCTTGTCCTAGCTGCCTGCCCTCTGAAGCAGGATTAGAAGTACACTCCAGCAGTGGGAGTGTGTTGTTCTGTTTAGAAATCTTGCAGCAGAGAACTGCATTTGAACTGCATGTGAACAGACTCCCTTAAATCACTGCCTGCATCAGAAGATTGGCTCAAGCTCCCTCTTCCTCCTCCCTCTTCCTTCCCAAACTGGCCATGGCATAAGGGAAAACCGATGCTGGATACTTTGAGGAAGGACAGAGCTAAAGAAGGTTTTCACCAGCTACTTCACATGCATAAAAGAAAATGGAATTATTTTACATTACATAATTAAGCATCGTGACTGTACCTTCCCCACAAAAGGATCAGACATGGTGAGACACAGTCTACAATCTAAGAGGCTTTTTTTCCAGATGGGAAATTGAAACACAGTATCATTTAAGTGTTTCACCCAAGGACAGAAAAAAGGAACAATGACTAGAGCACTAGCTTGAGCCTAGCCAGTTTAATTCAGTGCCTTGTCAGATGCTTCTGAAAGTCCCGGTGTGATTTAAATAGAAAATTGTATTTTTTCACAGTAGTATGAGGTAATTACATAAAAAGTTTTGAAGCACTCTAGACTGTTGTTCTGGGCACACAGCTAAGAGGAGAACAAGAGAAGTCAGACTGGGAAGTTCCTGACTTGTGGATGATTACCTTAGCTACTTTGTTATCCCTCTTCCCTTCCCTCACTGTAATTACTGTTTGTGACCTATCACATATGATGTAATTACTGTTTTATTGACACAGGGGCTTAAACTCATGCACTTTCTGAGGGTGAACTTGAATGTTTGAAAAGGCTCTTCTGTTATCTTCCCCTTTTGCATAGGAAAATGAGAGTGTTGGGAATGGAAACACTGAGCTCCCATGCAGTGGGACTTATGTTGTCTCAAAAAGGCTGTCTTTACGAGCTGATAAAAAGACTTCAATACGGAAAACTATACAAAGGATCTAATAGTTCTTGTCTATGTGGAGGAAAAGAAAGGAGTGGAGACAAAGGAAAATAATAATAATAATGCAACCTTCCATTTCCTAACATGGACAGTTGGCAACACTGTGCTTTTCCAATTAAGATGATAGCATCTGGACTACTGTAATCCTTAAGGTTGTAAACTGTGTCACGTTGCCCTCTCCAGAGTGGATTCATCAGTCAGGTGGTGATAATTTATCTGATTAAAATGAAAGGCACTGCCTATAATTTTACTGTAGGATGGCTTTTTTTTTTTTTTTTTTCAATCTCACATGCACTGTGGGAAATAATTTGTCTAAAGCACTGGACTGGAAAAAAAAAACTGCCACAAAATTAAGGAAACCTCTTCCTTCATCCTCCCTTCCCTGTTCAAAAATACATAATACAAAAGGTTTAAACTGAGGGTTTAATGATTTAAAACTGAATTTTCTCACCCATTAGATTAGATTATTTATTATATGTTGGAATTTGTTCCTACAGTGCTGCTCAGACTAGCTGCAGAGTGGAGAGAGAAGCGTGCAGCTTTGGGAGGGAAGAGCAGTGTGGTAGTAGGGCTGTGTGACAACTACCACCAAGACAGGTAGGATAGCAGGGAGGAAGCAGCATCAACAGCACCCAGGGGCTGGGAAATCCTCAGCAACAGCAGCAAGAAGGGATTAGGAAGGTGCAATTTAAAAGAAACAAAAAGGAACTGAAATGAGTTTCATTGAGTCAATTGCCTCAGTCCTTTCTCCGGCATCCAGCTCAACCTTTGGATTAGAAAACTCCAAGTAACATTGTTAACCTACAAAAGCACAATAGTGGTTGCAAAACAAGAGCTGTGCTTTTGGGAGGAGATAGTTTGGTAGTGGCTGTTTTCACCCTGCCTGTTTGAAAAACTTGCAGAATACCTTATTTGAAAAATTAGAATGAATCTATCAATAATTTTGGCACCTCTATGAGATTATGAAGTTTCTTTTAATTTCTTATAAATCACTTGTTTCAGAAGTTCAGAGTGAGGGTTCTAGTTTGGACAACTTGCCTGCTGAGTCAGATTTTCTGAGATACATATGAACTACTTAGATAAAAAGGAAGACTGTCTCTGGAAAGAAATCTAGGGCTCTTATGGAGCTAACAAACCTTCCCTCACACCAGCTCCTTGCTTGAGTCTTGTGTAAGTATTCACACCTGTGCTGAAATGGGAAGTCTTGACACCTGCTCTGAGCAGGTGCAAGAGGTAGTAAAAACAGTGAAAAGGTGAGACAAGCTCTCCCTAACTTTCCTCAGGGTTCAGGTAAGCAGGTGCTCTTGAAATAAAGAGGGATGAAGCCTAGCAGAACTCTTTCTAAACCTTTGGGGTTTTTTTAAATAATATGGTATATAATTCCAAAAAGTTTTCATTCTTTTCTCCCAAGCAACTGGCTTGCACCAACTTTAGATAGTTCTTTGCTTTCCTTAATAAGCCCTGGTACTTTATCTTCATTTGTGTAGTTCCCTCCTTACATGGCTGGAAACAGAAGTAATCGCACATGGTGCTGCTGTAATTTAATATGTTCCAAGAAGCACAAGCCATGGACATAAGTAGAATGTCAACAAATATCAGATCGTAAGCAAGAACCTTGAATAGAAGCTAAGCTCTAATCTTTCTCTAATGCTTCTCTATAGCATCAGTGAGAGGGAAAGCTGGGATTTGCTGGGCAGGTGAGGGTCTGTGAAGAGAGTTTTATATCCTGAACTGTAAAAAGCACAGCTGTATCTGAACTTTGCCTTAGTCTGCAGAGGTATGCTGAGATACTGTAACCTCACATGAGCCCAATATGCAGAATAAAATGTCCTCCTATCAGGACAATTTCCTTGACGCTGCCTAGGGAGTGGCAAAATTCACTTAACCCAACATTTTTGAAAAATGCAGTAAACCATTAGTTTCATCTTCAAAAGCAGCCTCAGAAAGTTAGATAAGGCCATGATTTAACATCCTTTAATGCAATGGATAAGTCTAATGGAAGGGCATAGCCAGCCTTCTCTCCAGTAAAGCAATACTAGGTTTGGTGAATCAACCCTAGCCGTTATAACAATGTTTTTCCAATGACAGAGGATAGTATTCTCCTCATCATGTTATACAGACCCAGTAGGCTTGCCATGAACTTTGCAGGAAATGTGAGTGATGCTGCTGCTTCACTGGAAAATTAGTGAAGCTTGTCTTTCAGTTTGTGATTTTCCCCCCCTGCAAGAGCCACCACACAAAGACCTGTGCAGCATCCAGAATCTTTCATGTTTGTATTTTGGATGAGTGAATTGCAAGTGGCTCTAAGCCCTTGGTTCCATCATAGCTCTTTAAGAAGATATGAATTGACAGCATCAAACTGCCTAACAATAATCTTTGTTATGCATTGATACTTCAGCTTCATTGTTAATCTCAGTATGTTTGCTATCTGAATTAGTTTATTATCAAAAGATTTGCCAAGGCTGGGGCAAACCCCTATTAATCTCTTCTCCCCCATCACCCTGCAACTGATAGTAACACATTGCCCTTCTTAGGTGATTTTTAGATAACAACCTGCTGAGTTTCCTTTTGGTGTAACTGGGAATGTATAAATAGATGGGGATTACATGAAAATGCTGCTAATGAATTAGTAGATGTAACATTCAAAAAAGCTTAGGCAGACAAACAATTGTATAAAGGGAAAAACACAGGTTGGCTAAGACCAAGGAGCAATCTGTGTTTATGAAATCATAGTGTGCAGGCTTACTGGCAGGAGTATTTACCTTGCCAGTAGTAAATCTGCAGTTTCCCAGGCAAGCTTATCTAGCAGCCCAGGTGCGGGGCACAGTCCTGCTGTGGGAAGTGTCTTCTGGACACAAACAGCAACATCACAGTTCCCTGAAGGACTGTGGTGCTCTGTAGAGCCAGGGTGTTACACATGCATGGTCTTGCAAGTGACCTTGATCTCAGAGAAGAGAAACTGATGCCCAAATAGAGAAAATACAGAGCCTAGTTGCCTCACTGTGTGCAAGAGGGAAATGCAGGAAAGGAGCTTGTGGTAATGTTTCGTTGATGTTGGAGACATCCAAGTACTGCTTCCAACTGGAGTAAATAGCCCCAGCTACAATAACTTGAGTGTTGGATGGAGAGTCTGCCACTTCTGAGCATGGACAAGAGGTGGAAGTTGTAGAAGACTGCTGGCTATCCTCTATTTTGGAAGGCAGACTTATAAAATACAGGGGCAAGTTAGGCAGGAGGATAATGTCTTGCATTGAGCCATGATTCTTGTTATTAATCAGTGATTAAATAACAGTTTGGCCATATAAATTCCTTCCTCTTTCAACTCATAAAAGAGCTGTGCTCATTTACCCCAGCCAAGAATTTGATGTAAAATTGTAAAAATTTGGGGAAGCTTCCTGTTTCTTTCATGTACACAAGAATTTAGTGTTATGTAAAGAAACTGTGTCATGAATGTTACCTAGCCCAATTTCTGCATGTAATTAATTGACTTAGATTTTTTCTCTGTGTGTAATTCCACACAAAAAAGGGTGTTTCAAATCACAGCTAATTGTTGAGAATGCCTTCCAAGGAATCTTTCATTAAAAAAAAAAAAATCCTAAATACTTCTATTTTCATTTTTACATCATACACTTGTACAGTTTTTAAGCAAGCAAAGTGGTATTTTTCTACTGAGCCTTAAAATAACAAACTTTCTGTTTATTGCAGAAAAGTCAGAGATTCTACATCATTTGTTCTATAAGAATCTAACCCCATATACTTTACTAAAATTTCTACTTGGGATAATTTTGTCCAACAACTCCACCCCAATGGCATCTACGTAGGGAGAGTTCATAAAAAAGAAAGAACACTTGGGGATGAAAGGTACTTTTTTAGAGTACATAAAGCATTATGATTAGGCCTTCAGATGTTACTTGTCTGGGACCTTGATACAATACCTAGAAATACCCTTTTCCTGGCATGACAGTGTCATGAAGTCATTTGAGTAGTAATTTGTTTAGAGCAATACCTGTGATTTCTGGCATGTGCTGGAATTTTTAATTCAGGCTCACATGTGTTGAGAATAAACACTTAAAATCACTAGGCTGGTAAAATATATAAGCTACTTTTTATGACCTTGAGTGAAGCTGTAGTATCAGTGAGAGCCTATTTTGAGTTGCAATGAAAAATGGTTTCTTTAAAGAAAGACTTAGTTTGTAGGGAGAGGAAATTTGCTGGGATTTCTTTTTTAAAGGCTGATAGACCGAGAAGGGCCTCCATCAAAGGGGAAAGCTTGGAGAGAAAAGACAAATAAAAGGGAGGGGAAGAAAAGAAGTGAGACTTGAAGGCTTAGATACTGGATCCAGGAGGAAAGTGAAGGATAGAGGGAGGATATAAAAATAATGCAAATTGTGAGAAGAAAAATGATACAGAAAAGAACACATGAAAAATGGAAAATAAGATTAAGAAAAAGAGCAGAGCAAGCAAGAGAAAAAACATAAGCAGTAGTGTTGGAATTAGGCCAGTGCTGAGCCATGGCGGTTCACAAAAGAGCCCTGATAACACTTGTAATGAGGGTCAGACTAATTGAAATTTGTCCCTCCCCAATTCTAATGGTTAAATTCCAGTACTGATGAGGGAAAAACAGGCAGAATGAGAAAGAACTCTCCAGTATGACTAGGAAAAAACTTATTTAAGTATAAAATATACAAGGAGAAGAAAATAATTTTTCCAAGCCGTAAGTTTTTTTCTTTGTTTCCAGCACATAGTGAATTATCACTGAATTATCACTGACACTGAACATAAATGGAATTCAATCAAGTTCCAACTTTAAACAGCAGCCTGAGGAGACTTCTTAAATGTAAGTCATTTGGGTATGAATATACATTATTAAAAAATTATTTCTGCATTCAAAAAATAGATGCTATGATTTGGGGAGAAATAAACTGAATTCACTGTATGTAACTAAATAGCTGAATGTACATTTTAAATACAAATCTTAGTGCAGGCTTAACCACAGGATCGTGGCTGATACTTCTTTAAGAAATAACTTCTTAGGGTTTCTCCTGTAATTAACATTAACAATAATGTAAAAGAAGAAGATATTTATGATGCAAGGTCTGCAGCTAACAATTTATACCAGGAGGAGATCTGATCCTTCTTCTCTATTTTATCAATCATTAAATCATTACAGGAAATAGATGAGACAAAGGATCCTTGAGTTTTTCCAAAGTCTCCTTTTGTGTAAATTAAGTTAATAAATTTTTTAAGAGCAAAATACAGTTTTAAATATTAAGCTAGAAGAAATTGTTTAAATAACCACTTTTTACAATGAGTACTAGTATTATGGAAAAGTAATTACACAGAGTAAAAGACATGCCCAGTATTTCTCATTTAAGGTGGGAAAGACCTGTCAATACACCTAAAATTTATGGGATATAATACTTGCCTTTTACTTGTACCAATTTAAAGGAGAGGCAGCTCTGCTGAGGTAATGCCGATATAAAATACACTGAAGATCTGGCCAAGTGATGAGGGGCCTGATTCAGCCAAGTATATAAACACACACTTAAATTCATTCCCACTCGTAGCATATGCTTACATGTTCTGTTGCTTCACTATCACACACAGTTTATGTTAGCTATAGCATAGTCCAAAAACTATAATGTAAGTAATTTCAGAATGTATGCAGAGCTGTAGGCTGTGTAAGTAAATGTGTTCCCATCAGCTTCTGGGCCCTGCAAATAGAGTGCAAGTGTTGCTTGCACCTAGAATCTGCCCCAGAGTACTCCTCAGAGCTGTTGTGAGAAGTCTTTCCCAGCACCTAGAAGGGTTTTCTGTGGCTGGCTGAGATAGTGTTTTGATCTTGAATTCTTTTGGAATCTCTTTTTATATTTAGTAAAAGCCAGCTACTCTGTTAATGCATTTAGATAATATAGTGATTGACACCTTAGAAATACTTAAGACAGACAGATAAAAGGATTCCAAATGCAGCCTTTGTGAATTTTTAATACAGAGATTTTGCATTGTCCAGTGATGAAAACAAATCATCTATGGAAAGACAAAACTGTTTTTCCATTAGTATCACTCACTGAGGATGTTTGTATACATTCAGTGTCTGATAGCATCTTAAACTTAATCACTTTGGCTTTTGTAGCAACAAGATATGTGACTTGACAAGCACTTTTATTTTGCATCTTCCTCTCCTTTTTTTTTTTTGTGAGTTCCAAAGCCCATCTATTGGAAGTTGTTGTATTTTTCCTGCAATTACAGAATCCCTGCCTGAGGACAATGGCTATAATTTAGTGTCCTTTAGGCTGGTCTAATAGGGAGAGAGAATTGATGATCAGGTGATGTTCTCTGATCCAAAATTGTTTATTTATAAACAATGCACAAGTTCTGGACTTATTTTAAATTCCAGAGAAACCGAAGAAATTGGGAAACAACTTTCTTGCTTCAAATAACCAGGTTTTTCAACTAGTGCTGAACCAAAGAAACTCTGTATTGCTGTTCTTTTGGGGATCCAATACCAACAGTCACTCTGGGCTTGTCCTTGCTTTCATTTTCTGTTTGCTGCACTGAAATGCTTTTTTACAACTCTTCCCAAAATTATGTATAACAAAACTATTCTATCCAGATAATTTTAATCAGTGGGTAGCTACCTATTTGCCCTTGCTTTGGGACAGTGATTTAAGTTGTAATATCTTTGGTGAAAGAGAGTAGTCAAAGGTATTAGCTTCAATGACATGTGACCTGGCCTGTAACACCATGTTGCTAATGTTTCCTGATAAACAAACCAACTCTCAACATCTCATGGTCACTCCATAAAGTAAGACTAATTTACCAAAAGCTAACAAATTCAAACTCTATAATCTCCCACTATCATAGATTACCTGGTCTGTTCTTGGGTAGAGAGCGCTACTCTTACATGTCACTTAGTTGTTTCAGCACATCCAAATTACAGTTAAAATTCTTTCTGTATGTGTTTCTCTTATTTAATTGGCTAAGTTATCATTTACTACACATCCTCAAACTCTTTTAAATTCCAGACTTTAATTAGCTTTAAACTAGAATCTGTGTTGCACAAATGTTAGTAATGAAAAAGGAGTCAAGTATTTTTCTACAATAGATGGTATTTTATTATTTCTAAAAATGACCCTACTATAGTTTTTAAAGGAAAAGTTGCTAAATAAATTATCACTAACATTTCTCACTCAAATTCTCAAATGTTTTTATGAACTTTAAGTCTGTAGCCAATGTATTTTTTTAATGCAAGTTATCCTAATACTAATGACCATGCGGAATTTTATAAATGTTCAGTGTGTGGTGACAAATAGTATATTTTATAAATTAATTTCAAGTTAATGCTAAATTATTATGGAATTACATATTACATACACTTTACTACCAAAAGACTTCATCATGATTAATGTTATTACAGTGAATACCAAAGGAATTAATAATGATTTGCACTTATTATAGAGCAGTACCAATGTAGAGAAAAGAAGGTTAGCCTAATTAAATTCCAGAAACCACTTTAGGGCTCTGCTGCATTGTGGAGGCTGGTTTTTATGTTAATTAATTCTGTATGAAAGGTTGCTGAAGTGTTTTAATATTGTTCAAAGAGGCACCAGGAAGTATTTCAGAACCGTTATTTTTTTGCTCAGGTTATCTTGTCCAAGCAAGATGGGGTCCTTTCCATGATGAGCTCCTGCATGCTGAATAAATTATAGTAAATAATAATGGTCTGAAGATTCTCATCTTTTGAGGGATAGAACTGAACTCGGGTGAGGATATTGCTGTGTTCTGAGAGGACACAACTGAATTGGGAGTCAAACCTCAGGCCTAGAAATCCAGTTCATTTTCTTGCAGTAAGCAGTGTTACTGGACAATACATTATGGACTTAACTCCCCCTTTTGAATTACTTACTGCCCTCACTCTGAGTCTTCCACACAAACAAATGCGAGACCAGATTTGGCTTAGATTTGAGTTTTCAGACACCTGATTTCATAATGATTTGGTGTTGTAGTTCAAGAGGTAAAAGGGTATGGTTTTGCATGTTTGTTGCTTTTTGGTTCTTTTTAATCTGTGGTAGAGAGGTAGAAGACATTTATTGACATCATTTTGGTGACCTGCCTAGTTCATTTGCAGCTTCCCTTAACTGTTGTTGAGTAATACAAATATTTCAGACTCGGATTCACACCAACAAAAATAGCTGTGAAAAAGCAAATGTGAAAATTTGCTTTGCCTCTGCTTCTATTCGAATTCTTGGAAATGTTTTTACTTTTACCCTTCTAATAGACCTGTTCAGAAATCCTATTCAAGCTGGATTTTTCCAACCCCAATTCCCTTAAGCACATGCTTCATATATTAGGCATGTGTTTAAATTCTCTTGATTTAGAAGCATGTACTTAAGGGCACTGCTGAATCAAGAAGGGCATGAGCATGTATTTAAATGCTTTGCTGATCAAAGGAACAAACCTTTTGATTTGATCTACATTTAATGTGAGTTAGATCACCTTTATCCGTTATCTAGTAGTCAAGAATTTATCAAATGTCTCTACTAAAGACACAGTTCTTGACTAAACTGTGTTCTTCTGGCTATGGAAACAGGAATGGCTGCATAATACACCACACTATTTTTTTTTATGGCATTGGTTATAAATTACATTTTCAAGTACTATAGTCTCACTGCAAATAAAAGAGGGGATCGAGACAGTAAAAATGGAGAAGAGGGGTTTGGTTGTTAAAGTCATATATTCAGTGTAACACCAGAATGATTCAATATGTTTTATGTTCTTAATATTCTTCTTTCTATATACAGTACAGTATGTAATACATCTCTTCCTCCTTAGACTAACAATTTATATTCAGGATACTCTAATGAAGTACATCTTGAGTCTCCTTTTCATGGCTAATGAGGAGACAACAAGAATTTGACTAATACTAGTACAATTACTGGAGCAGTGAAGCGTGCATCTCTGATTAGACGTGATAATTTGCAAGGCTGGGCTCTTCACATTAAGTTTGCAAACAGTTTAAAAATCACTTCCTCTATTTATCCAGCTAATCTCTGTTTAATGACTCCAGACCTGACAAAAGAAAGACAAAATGTCTCTTAAAATCCTATACTTCATTTATGAAGCTTGTATATAGGGCAGAGGTGTAATTTATAGTAAATCTTTTCCAGAAGACTTTTTGATGAAGCTATGCAGCTGACTTTTTACAATGCAGTGGTATTTTTATTCATCCTGTAATACTCAGCTTCCTTTATATAGACATTTGTTGGTTTTGTCCAGGTTTAGACATTTTTCTACAGATTTTTGGCTCTTTTTATTTCTTTTCTTTCTAATTCACCTTTTAAATTCAATACTTGATTATCCATAGACAGTGAATATTTCTATCCTATTTGCTTTTTTTTTTTTTTTGCAGAAAATGTTGGTAGACTTACTGTTGGTGGTGCTAGGGAATTCTTCATTAGTCAGCAGCACCATGGGCAGGTGGGTTTTAACGAGAATCTGGCATTTACCATTACAGATTTTTATGATGCTCCATTTTCTTTGAGGCCTATTTTCACCATTTGGACGTGAAGCAAGCTGCCTGAAACAACAGCAACTCAGGTTAAAATTCTTGATTAATTTAATTAAGCAAATAGAAACAGCTCCTGCTGTCGGTAGGTGGCACTCCTCCTGAATCAGGAGTAAGAAGATCTTGTTTTAAAAGGCCAGCTGTTTCAGATGGGCCTAAAAATGGATGTCTTCATATAAAAATCTGTCCCAGAGTACATCACTGTTATAAATAATGTGTCGTAGGTGTGACTGCAAAGAAAGAACTTGCATTAGAGGGTTTAAATGAGTTCACCAAGTTTACAAATGAATTTCCAGTTGTTATGCTCGTGACTGGACCAAGTGCCACAGTGTTGACTCCATATTGTACAGTGGCATCATAAGACTGTAATTTTTTTTTAGGATCCTCTAAAACTGAGTAAAAACAGATTCAAAATCAGGATACTGTCCTAGGAAGATAGAAAGTATTCATGACTGTGACTCACATAGATCTTTTCTGGAGTTTTCCCTAAAATGTGTCAAATTAGATGCACAGAGTGAGGATCAAATGCTCAGCCTGTTATTCTGCATATATTTACTTGTTTAGATAGCTTTCGGAGAGCATGATTAACTGTGTCTAATGTATCTTGTTAAATATTGGCTCTGGGATTTCCCTGTCTATTTTACTTAGAGATACCTAATAGCTTTTTGTTTCCACTGAAAAACAGCAGCTGTTGCAAGGATTGTGTGGAACAGACAGAAAATGTGCATCAGTTTCCTTCTGTACCTATGGAATTTATTTGTGTCAGGGAGGAGTGGGTCCCTAGAGAAGTTTTGACAGACTGCATGGAAAAGACATCTTTAAATATAGAAGACATCTGAATCTTCCTCCTCTTCCAGACATAAAGGAGATAAAAATAAAAAATTGTGGTTTTTAGCTCTTGGGGATCGCAGGTTTCTAAAACTGATCTGTGAATTCCCTAGTAGCAGAACATCCTCCCTGAAGACTGGGATAGAAGGGTGGAGACAGTGCAAAATGACATCACTTTTTGCTGTTACTAATGTGATGGAAGCTGGCCAATGCAGCTTCAGAAGTGGAAAAAGCAGATAAAGGATTTTCTTCATTTCTGCTCTGCAGTTTCCACTGGTGGTCCTAATAGGGCCACCTGTCTGATTTCACTCTTCCCCATTGTAAAGCAATAGTTTTAAGCACCAGAAGGTAGCATTTGAGTATCTATTAACTCTTCATATAATTCTTAATAATTTTTTTTTTAAATCAGACTCATGATGCATAAAAGTGTAGGAGCTAAGGAAGCCATTTCTCATTGGAGAAAAAGTGAAAAGAATGTACACTATAATCAGGGCTAGGAGTAAGTGTGACTTCTTTGCATATTCCTTGTTCCCTATGCTATGATAGCTATCATTCTTAGATTCCTGAATCTATATCTATATAATTGATATTATTTTGTAATAATAAGTTTCCTGCTTCTAATCACAACAGCAGTGCTGGGAAAGAGAGGACTGCTTTTGCACTTGCTTGATATCCTGGGAAGCAGCTTATTCCCCCACGGGTGAAGATGAGGGCACTGCACTGGTGTGTTCACGCTATTTGGATTATGCTTGTGATTATTGGGAAGTTTTCTTACCACCACCCAATGAGCAGTCCCACACTAATGTCCAGCATAATGTCCAGTACTGTCTCTAATCTCCAGAGGTGCCCATGAAGCTTTGAAGAGGAATACTGAGTTGCCTTTTCCTCTCCCTTGTGTCTTGTGTCAGGATGCAGAGACTGGAAGGTTGGAGCTACTCCCTCTCTATCTGCTTGGTGGAATTGGGATGCACTGTGCTGGGACAGATCATTTAGAAGCCATTTAAGCCACAAGATGAGATTTTTTAGGAGAAGTTTACTTAGAAACAGGTTAAAGTTAATGTAATTAAGTGATAAAAAGACAGAAACAAGAAAATAAATCATTAACCTTAGAGTCTCCACTAACTGATGGTTCCAGCTTATGGGGCTGGCTAATGAACTACTGTAGTTTTTTCTAGGGATCGTACCTTGGAAAATTCCTAGGGCTACATAATTCCCACTCCATTTGAAGCAGATAATTAATGGAGCCACCCTGAGTTAATTCTGCTTTTTTCCATTCAGAATGAAATAACACCTTCCTTTTTATTGTCTGTTCACGCAACTTGCTGACTGTATAAAAGGCAAGACAGGAAACTTTTTTTTTTTTTCCTACTGGTTAGTCATTTTTAATTTGTATTCTCTGGTGTAAATAACAAAGTACATTCTGCCTGCTAGTCAAACAGCATCTGGTTTGGATCCCTTTGAAATCAGCTGAAGTCTTTCTAGTAGACTTTATGGTTTCATAGTAGCTTTATCACTTGTACACATTTTTTTAAAAAAAAAATTAACTTGTGAGCTGGGGAAAAAGAAAAATTTAGTGGAAAGGCTCTGTGGTCAGGAATCTATATTAACAAAGGTTTTTACTCGAAGATAGTGGCAACGCTTAGAAAGCATGCTTTCACTCTATCTCAAAGTGAGAGTTATTCTCTAAAATAGATCACAGTAGTTGTCACGCATATTAAAAAAAAAAAAAAAAAAGGCACATTGGTACTCTTCTGACTATGTCCGTAATAAGACCTTAAGTTTATTCTGTTAACAGTTCCTTAAATTAAACAGTGACTATAGCAAAGTTTTCCTACCAATAGTTTCTCATTGTCATTATCAATGTAGTGGAGCACTGCTTCAAGCATGCAGGGAGTGTCTGTGCCTTTATCTTTCTCCAGTATTCCTGATTTCTACATAGAATTGTCTTGCTTAGGGTCTCTATCTTGTTGCAGTCCACAATGAAAAAAATCTGGAACCTAATCAGGCAGCTTAAATTCTCTTTTATAAATGACATCCAGAATATCCCCAGTGCTGGGTTTGCTGGCAGTCTGCCAGATACCATGTTCCATTGCACAGATGTATCACCTTTCCCTGCTGAGATTACTCACATAGAAGAGTTCACATATCCCTGAGTATGTCCAGGAGGAAAAACAGGTTTGTGCTTAAGGCATTAGCATAGAGATCTGGAAATCTGAGCTCAGAGATAAAGCCACATGTCCCCGGACAGGCAAAGAAATCTATATCGTAAATGGCAACAGTGTCAGAATTGCCTGTGTGTAAAATAGAAATAATATTTCCTCCTTGCTTTGTTCTCATGGATCACAGACTCCTTAAGGAGTAGATGGTGGTACGGTAATCACAGAAATAATATTTGGGTTTTCCCAGGACATTTGTTCTTCAACCATGAGGAATGCTGAAATAAGATTCACTAATCAACCGGGAAACTACTGTGAATTCCAAGTTTACCCAGTCCCTCAGGTTATTTCCACCTCTCTGCATATCTGAATTATGCGAATCCTGATTTCCTAAGGAAGTAAGATTTACGTAAGCACCTTTACCTATCTTCCCTTTTTGAACCAGACATGCTTGTGAATAGAGTTCTTAATCATGTTAAATTCCTAATAAGTAAAGAAAAAAGTTCTCCTGGAAAGCAAATATCCTATTAGTATATCTACTGGAGGGAGTGAAAAAATAAGTATCTCTTAAATTCTTACTAAAGTAAAAAAATCTACACAGGATAGCAGTTTATGAATGCTTAACTTCTTGGAAAAAAATAAGTGTTATTTGGAGTTTTTGCTGTTTCAAACATTAGAGAATCTCCTCCTCAACTAAAGCTTCTTTCCTGTTTGAATTATCCCTTTTCAAACAAGGAGCAATAGAAGAAGGGGTTTTTTCCAACTAACACTTACTGGATGTTTAATTAGGGTGAGCTCACACATATTCAGTTAAAAGTCAACCAACTAGAAGATATGAGTTGAGTGGAAACCAGATGTAGCTAGCTGCAGTGTTCATGGAACAACTTGTTCTCTGCAGATTCCTTGTTATTTCTTCCCCAGATGTGAGCTGTACCCTCCAATTATTGTGCTGTTTCAAACAACTTGTTCACAGGCTCCGCAGACTTCAGAGCAATTCTTGTACAAAGCCAGTCACCCTCAAGTTTGGAATAAATAGGGATTGAGCTATTTCTTAGATTACTATTTAGAAAAGAGGCTTAAAGTGTAGCATCCCCTTCTACTTAGTTGTTAGTCTGCTGTTGGTGCTGTTTGTGTTGTTAGTCTGCTGTTGGTGCTGTTTGTGTTGTTAGTCTGCTGTTGGTGCTGTTTGTTAGAAGAGTCTTCTCATGCATCTCTTTCAGTACCTTCCTTTTTGCCCCAGGATATCCTGCAGTGGATTTTATCATGCTTTTGTTTGTTGCAGCAGAGACCCTTTTACCTGTGTAGGTACTTACAAACCTCAATTTAGTCACCTTTTCAGTTTTCTGAGGTCCATGCCTAAACCTGGAATTTCAAGCACTTTGAAATATCGACCTAGAAAATCCTGAGCTGAAGCTTTAGTTCATCTTCACAGAGATTTCTGATATGGTCCATAAAGTAGACAATACAGTTGTTAAAAGACTATTAATAATGCTTCTATAGCTAATTATCAGGCTTGTTCCTCTTCATAAGCTCTTTATATGTGGATGTGGTATAGGCAGATAGAACATGAATTTCACTGCACTATCAGTGACCTCTTAGCCTAGGTGATTCACTACCCCAGCAGTAGATTTTGTGCCTGAGTGCTGCTTTTGAGCTGCAAAGCCCCAGGTCATAGATGTTGTCATTTGGATGTGCACTACTGTTGAAGATGTGCAAAATGTTTGGCATTGTCTGAATGGGAAGTCCAGCTACAACAGAAACACTGGTTTCATAAGAGGGCATGTATATGCAGCAATGCACCAAGTATCTCTAGAAGGCCAGTTTGGGAATCTGCTGTCCTGATATGTGAGGGGAACTTACTTTTGTGTGTATTTTCCATTAACCCTGAAATAAGGGTTCCTTGCCATAGAAAACTTAAGGCACAGGTTGGGTTTGTTGGTCATGAAAGTTAAAACAATTAACTCATTCATGAGGCAGGAATTTTAATTGAGATCACCAAGGTTGAAAAACAAGCTAGTTATTCACAAGTAGACTTATACCTCTTCCCAGCCCTTTCCTCTAAATATTTGGTCATAGAAGGGCTTGTTTTAGACCAACTACAGCAGAAGAAAACATTACACCTAGATTTGATATTCTGTGAGTCAGTGGAAGTTGGTAACACACAGCTATATTTATCTTGTCCTGTCATTTCAAATGTACCTTACCCCACTCTATGGAATCATTTCTTATAGATGCTAGCAGCAGTCCTTGACATCTCTGATTTTTTTTTTTTTTTTTTAAACCAGACTTGTTTATTTTAGACAGGTTGCTTCATACCCTGTTCAGAAATGAAATGTTTTCTTTGTGTATGGACTTTGACAGAAATGAAGAAAAATCTCATCCAATTTCCTCAGTTATCCTTACCTCATATGAAGGCAAACATTCACAGCTGTCTCTAGTGTCCTGCAATGCAATAATTTTTCTCAGAGGTACCCGAAAACCTGCTGACATGGCCACTTGCCTTCTGTGGTACTGTAATGTCTGGACACTGGGATTACAAGTATCATCTCTGTAAATTTCCATTAAACCCAGTACCCCTTTGAACAAACTTGCTATTTAGGCTAACAGAAAATGTACAAAGATTTTTATTGGCACTGAAATGAATAATTTTCAAAAGACCCCAGGGAGATATACACATAGATCTCACTGAAAATCAACAAGATTTGTACTCAGTACAAAATTCTCTCCTTGGGCATTTATTACAGACACATATTAGCATTTACTCTAAAAGAAATCTCCAATATTGGATGAGTTATTTTCTTTCTCCTTCTTTGTCATTGGGCTCGTCTTTCCTTGATATGGAGTATACTGGACAGTGCTATGCTATTGAGGCATGTGTTCACTGTAAAGTTGACTTGAAGTGGTTTAAAAGTCAATTGCTGCTCTAATAGCCATTTGTAAGAAGGCAGCATGAAATTATTATGCTACAGTCTGCACAAGATGAAGATAAAACAAATGTAAACTTAGATCAGATAATTAACACATCTTTGTAAAGTACTTGTAACAAGTCCCAAGAAATTATTCCATGGTTCTTTAAAGCAAGGAGGTTAAGCTTTGTAAACTTAATGAGGTTCCTCTTTCACTCTTTGAAGGGATCTAAACTGGGAACAGTTTTTTTGTTTAGGGTCAAGAAAATATAAATTACAATGGATTTGAGACATTTCAACCTCAAACCAATTCATTCTAACTTCACAAACTGAAAAAAAAAAAAAAAAATAGATCTTTCCTGTGATATATAAACAGAAAGGTTTAGACACTTCTGTCAGAGATGCTAAACAGTACAACAATGAATTGTAACAGTGCTGGTGAGAAATAATATCTTGATGAACAGAAAAGATGATAATGTATTTTGTGGAGGATATCCAAATTTTTTATTTTTGGAAAGAGACTTCCCAAGTTTTACCATTGAATGAGAAAATTGAGCTGAATATCAATCACTGCATGAATAGAAGAAAGTGCCTTGTATATACAAGAGAAAAAATTCTGTTCTGAGTAACCTGCAGCAAAGAAAATTAGGATCCCAATGCAGTTCCAGAAGCCATGCCTAACACTATAGTAGCACCTGCAGTACGTCACTGCAAACTCAGGCTGTGTATATACATGCACACAGCAAAACCAGGTGTGTATAAAGGAAAAAAGCATTTTAAAAACCAAATACTGTGGGTTGAAGTCAATAGTGGCTACACCCTAAGAAGGTCAGAATTGGACTTCAAGCATTCATTCAATTTTGTTAAATTGGAAGTATGTAACGGTTATCATGACAGTAAAAATTTTATTCTTTCCTGTGTATCTAGGGTTTTATCCCATTACATGCTGACCTTGCTTATATAATTGGCAAAAGGTTATTCCATTAAAAGTAAAAGCTTTTTTATTTCATTTTGTCTATATAGTTCAATTTTTAATGTCCGTCCTCTTAGTGACCAAGCATTTACCAGGTTCACTAACTTTCTGTAGATGACTGTATATCATGGCCCCATTGCTTTGAAGTCAATCTACTGATTTTTCTATTTATTTACTTAAAGAAATGAACAGACTTTTCTTGTCCAGACAGGCCATATTCTAAGATAGTATAGATATCAGAATACGCTGCCACAGCTTTCGGGTGTCGGGACAAAAGTTGCATATTGGATATGTGTATACAGTTCTCAAACTGAAGCATATCAGAACTTTTTAGATTAAGGCTCTTCTCTGACTTTTCTTTTGTAATTAAATAGAAACTGATGAGTGCATGACAGCCTACGTGACAAAACTGAATTTTAATCCATTTTTCTGTGGACAACTGTGTACGCTATAGAAGTCTTTGTCAGATCATTAACTTGCACCACTAGTTGATAGTTTGGCTAGTTTGACAGTTGAAGAAAGGCAGAACTGGAATGATTATATCTGTCCTAGAGGTTTCAGATCAGTGAAAACAAAGGGATACTAACATATCTAGTCAAAATTACCCATTCATGTGTTAAACTAGGGGTGTTTAGGTTTGACAGAATAGCTACCAGTTAAATTTATCTTTGCAATGGAAAGACAATGGATCAGATTCTCTAGGCCCTTTACACTAAACAACTAGGTTGAATCTTATCTGAGATATCCATTGCTATAAACAAATCCTCAGCTGTATACTGTTAGGAGGTAGGCAGTAGTTTGAAGTCTTTCAATCTGTGGTGTTAAAGCAGCTTGTAAACTACCCTGAACTATGCCATAGGTGGGGAATGCAGTCAGCCTCAGTGCTGGGGTATTTCATGTATCTTCTCTACAGACTCTCCTCCCAGTTGCAGAGATGAAGAGAAGTAGCTGTG
This sequence comes from Strix uralensis, assembly GCF_047716275.1. Classification (NCBI taxonomy): domain Eukaryota; kingdom Metazoa; phylum Chordata; class Aves; order Strigiformes; family Strigidae; genus Strix; species Strix uralensis. The sequence goes on along the minus strand of NC_133978.1, from coordinate 15,779,704 downwards.
ACTATATTATGGGTTTTGGTTTGTGTAATTCTGGAAAAAAAAAATAGTAACAAACAGAAAAGAATTCTTTGAAAATAAATCAAGAGGAATAGGTGTGTTTTATCTTTGCATTCTTTTAACTCTTAAAAGAATTTAAAACCTCTATTTTAAAAACAAACTAAGAATCCTGAGACAAACTCAAGCCTTTTGAGTGACAAATGGAGTTTGTAGCCACATGGTATCTATTAGTATCATTGAAAGTTGTACAAATTTTCCAGTGTACTTCAGAAAAATCTCAGTTCTACAATGGTGCGCTCTCAGTCACTTCAGTAGACCAGTGTTGCTTCAAAGGATTCTAGTATCCATCCATGTTTTCAGATTTGTTTAGTTAGAGAATAATCTCAGTGTATATGTCTACAAAACAAACATACTAACACAATAGCATCATTAAAGCTTTTTATAGCTTATAGGAATTTTATACTTGGATTTATTCTAGGAATGGACTATCATAATAAGACAGAACTTAAGGTTTCACCCATTGTAAAATTTGAAACAGTCTTTGGTGTGAACTGAAAATAAAGAACAAGCACCAGAGATTAAATGTTGAAAAACAACAAACTTCTACACTTCCAAATAATTATTTACAACACACACCACATGTTTTGCACAGGAGCAAATTTTTTCTTAGAAGAAATAATTAAAACTTCCACATGAAAATTTTTTCCTGTATTTTCTTATTACTGAAAACTTTCCTTCTGACTCCATTTTCTCATCTGTTCCTGGTAAAACATTTCATTCATGTATAAACTTTCCTATGCCCTGCTTTTATGGCTTTGCTACTAATACACAAGAGTACAGTCATACTTGTATGTGTAAAGTGGAGATAGGATCTAGTGGCATATTTATTAACTGGGTTTCAGAGGCCTGGTAGAAAGAACACATTTTGGTAGAAAGAAGCATTTATATTCATAAATTAGTTTGCTGGTCAGTAGTTATATTTGTGTGGAAGGTGCAGCCTGCTATCTGATCGGGTCTTAATTAAATCTCGGGAGCACTAGATGTCTCATGAATTCATTTCATGAACTGAAATAAATTTAATATAAATGCAGTACAATACATACATAAAAGGCAAAACAATTGTACTAGAACTGATCGAATAGATCTTAAATTAGATGCATGTGGGTTTTGTTTGTGATCCATCAACTCACAAGGATAATGGGTAAAGCTTTAGCTTATTTATACCTGGTTCAAGGAGGAAAGTAAGAAATAAAGCTAGATGTGTTTCAGGAAAAAGGAGTTTTCTTATACATACAAATGCCAAAAGGCAGTTTGCAGAAAACAAAATACTTCTCATGTTCACAAAGGTTGCCCAGTTGATTGTAAGTCTGCTGAAACCTTTCCAAAGGTAGGATCAGAGAAGACAGGGGCATCCCATCCAGGTTACCACAGAACCAGCAATCTTGTAAGGACTTGATACTTACCTTTGGAAAACCATCTGTCCTAAGATTTTGCCCCAAAAGTGAAGTCTTTGGAGTCTAGGCAGATTGCTCTGAAGCTGAACATAGGCCTGAAACATTTGTCTCTGAGGTTGCAATGGCAGAAACTCCAAGGTCTGTCCTAAGTGGGAAGCCCCCATGGCAGCCCCAGCAGGTTCAGCCCTGTGGCACAGCGTCTAGTGGCCGGCACACCTTGCTGGAGCCCTGGCTCCACCACTGCAGCTTCCCACTGCAAAGCATGGGGGAAGACTTGAAAACATGGAAATAGTTGTCTGTGTCACAGCGCCTGTGACTTCACAGCTGACCTCCCAGCAGGTCTGTCTAGAATCCATCAGTTTTGAGAATCACAAAGCTTAGAGAAAATGAGTCAGTCAGTGCAACTGCAGGGTCCTGAGAGCTTATTTTCTATGGAAACAACGTGTTTTTGAAAACATCTTCCTGTCAACTCAAATTTGTCCAAACCCAGACTCTAGAACAGGCATATTTCCTGAGATTCGGAAACTACTTTTTGACAAGTTCCCCTTATAGCTATAACTTCATGATTTCTTTTTTTTTTTTGTCTCTACTTTTTGCTGTCTTCCTTCGTTTTCCAGTTCAGCATGTTATTTTTTTTCCAGAACTGAAATCTCTTTAGAACAGAACGCCTTTGACCAAGTATATTGAGAAATAGTTCCAGGAGATGCAAAACCAGTAGGAGGGGAAAATACCCTTCAGAACTTTTTAACATGCAGAGAATAAATCCCACATCTCTTTATGGGGAACATTTTTTTTTTTTCTTCTGGAGTAGGAGGTCAGAAGATGAGGGAAAAAGCCATTCACCTACCCTATTATAGAATTGCCTTCCTCATGGGCCCTCTCTGTTTTAACTACCTGAAGGTTTCGCACACATTTCTGTGCTAGAAGATCTGTAACTTTAACATACACAGTTGGGGTATGTCCAAATCCTGTGATACACAGAAGTCATCATTACTTGAGCAGGAGGGGCTTGGTCCAATGCCTGTTGATGGAATCCTTCCCCCTGATTCTAAAGAGCTTTAGATCAGTCCTTAGGTAAGCACAATCACCAGCTTTAATATTTTTAAGAAGCTCAGTTACAAAGAAAAAAGGGCAGTATGACTTGATACATAGAATGCTTTCCAATTTACTGAGTTACTGGCCAGCTGCTGAAATCTCTCTTAATCTAACAAAAAGTGTGCCTGAGCAAAGGAGTCTGTAAGCATTGAGAAAGGAGCAAAGTCAAGACTTAAACACAGACGAGCTGCTTTGGAGTTACTAATGCATTTTCCCTGTTAAAATGATGTAGCTGCCAGCATTTCATATTTTTCTTGCATAAGCGCTACCAAATGGGGAGATGCAGAGATGCCCTATGTATCTTCAGATAAACTGTGCACATTTGGAAGTAATTGAAATGGAGAGAAGGTGGGGTTTCTATTGGCATTTACTGATATGGTCTGTTTTATATTAGGATGGAATTTCTGAGATTGGGATTGTATTACAGTGGTTGCTGTAGGAAATATATGATCATCAGTATTATTCTACATGTACAAAAAAGGCAGGCATACTGACAATTTCCTGGGATTTGTGTCTTGAAGGAAGTTAATGGACTCTAGGAGTGTTATACTTGTAATTTCATATCTTGCATTTGTCATCTTTACTCTTGTCATTGTAATAATTATATCTAGTCCTCAGGAATCTGTGTGGGCTGTAATCTGTCCCCAGTACACCATTTTGTATTTTCCATCTTCAGTTCCATCTAGGAGAAGATGATATTGGGAACAGCCAGAATAGATTTACCAAGGGCAAACTGTGCCTGACCAATCTGGTAGCCTACCTACTAGGATGAACTAACTCATTCTGTGGACTGGGAGAGAAGTGGATGTCTCTTATCCCAACACTAACAAGGATATAAGGGAAAAATTTCTGAAAAGAGGTCAAATTAACATTACTGGATGTTTGAAGTCATTGAAGAAATTTGATCAGTTTGTTCAGAAAATAATATGGAAAACATTTATAATGTAAATCTGTACTCTCTATTAATGTCTGCAATATCTATTAATAGTCTAGTTTTTCTCAGCCTTTACCTGGATGTCAGGTGGCAGAAGAGGCTGACTGGGGGAAGGCAATAGCATGCAGCTTCCAGTTCTGTCTGTGCCCTGAAGATTCCCCATAGTTGTAGGTGTGGTAGATGCAGCCTTCTGATATATCAGGCAACAATTATCATCCTGTTTCCCAAAGACCAGCGGATTTGAGGGGTTTGGCTACAACATTGGCTACATTCAAGCCCCACTTCAAGTTACCTATCCCAACAGCTTGTGCTGCATGCCAAGTGCATTCACAAAGTGCTATAATATATTTGATAATATTGTCTCTTGAAGGAATCTGTGTCACTGAGCCAGCGTATAGTGACTGCATGCATCAAAATGCTTAGCATTTTTTTTGCATCCTGTGATAAAGGTGATGGAAGAAAAAAGAAGGAAATAAAACCAAAAAAAGCTAGACATACAAGTATAAAGAAACAAGAGAGCCTACACTCAGGATACTTGCTACTGATACTATACATAAAAACTGAAAATATGTTAGTACAGCTAGAGCCTGAGAGTATACAGCATTTGAATTTTGATAATCTTTTCAAACATGCAGCTCTCAAAGTAGCAAGCATATTTGAGGCTCATTGGATTTACTGTCAGAGTCATTGTTTCATGGACACACTGCACCCCTTCCCTACCACTGTACAAAATCAGCTTATTCTAAGAACACTTGAAATGGGGCTCAAAGTGTATCTAAGGCCAGTTGTCCCATGCTCCGTGTATCCAAAGGCAACTGAAACTGTGACAAAAAGGTGTAGGGCATGTGAAGTGGAGGTGGTGATGCTGAGCTTCTACTAACATCTGGTCATTAATTTCAGCTTTGGGGACTTCCAGAATGTTGGCAAACACAGCTCCAGCTGGCCTGGGGACTGTTGCTTCTCCATGAGCAGGTAAATAGGCCAGATGGTCTCTAATTTTACTACTGTTTCTAGTATGGATGATGAGTCTTGGTCCCTACAGAGCAATGCGCCTTCCAAACACTGAATGTTTTTATTCACCTTTTGACCACGTAGAAACAATGTAATGATTAGAAGAGTAGTAAAATGATTAGAGCAGTGGCTAAAAGGAAAGTCTGAGTGTGAGAAGCAAAGAAAAGGCAGCAATGATCACCTTGCTTTCCTTTCTCCATTTCAGAATGGCTAAGTCTAGAAATCCATTTTGAACAGCTGCACTTCCATTTGTGTTTGCTGTAAAACAAAACTGTTTCATTTGCAGGAAGAAACTGGGGAAAACTGTTTTGTCTTTAACATTTCTGTTCCTTTCATCGAACAACAACAGAAAAACAAACAAAACCAACTACACAACAAAATGAGAAAACCTTCAAAATCCCATCTAGCACTATCTAGAGCTCTAGTGCTAAGTAGTGCATTAGAAAGCTGGGAGAATCCAAATTTAAATGCTTTATCTTCAGTACTTATTGAAGGGAATTTTTGCTGTTGCTGCATGCAGCATGAAAACTTGTAACAGGGTGGGAGGATGAGATTTGGAGAATCTGGAGCTGTACCTAAGGCAATATTCAGGCAGTGATTATGCAATTGTTGCATAATATGAAGAGTGCTTGCATGAATAGTCCTGTTAACATTAGAGTTTCACAATCAGGCAAGTGAACACTGCACTATTCAAAATCACTTGCATTTATGGTGGAAAAATCAGCAAAATCACCATTAAAATATAGCGGTCTCATAAATATAGTCTTTCTCAGTGGGGGATAAGAGTCTAAGAATGTCAGAGGAAAGAATAGAGGAAAATGTTTTCTCAACTTATGTATAGTAGGAAGGATTGGTTTTAATGGTTTCCCTTGAGAAAGGGAAAAGATGGGGAAAAGGTACAGATGACTATTATGGGTTGTTGTTAATTTATTTGTTGTCTGAGAAGAGCTGTGAACACTGGGATTTACAAAATTGACAGGGAAAAGATTTGTACTAGTCACCTGAATAATTTGCAATTTGTTATTTGTATCTAGAAAGTGCCAGAGCCAGCACAGAAGATTAATTCCCAAACATCTGACAATTCTTTACAAATCTGGAATAGTAACTGGAGCAGCAGGTGCAGCCTCCTCTCCCTCACAAGTTATAAAGCCCCTGTGACTGAGAGAAGGCACCTACTCCCAGGGCTCTCACAGCCCATGCAGGGTGAGGAGCCCAGGCTGATGAGGGGACTGCTCCTCCGCCTGCTGAAAGTGAGGGCCAAGAGCTTCCTCTGTGAAACGATGGGCAGCAGCAGCACTCACAAGCAAACTGTAGTGTCCATGACATGGCTGGAAAAGCCGCAGCATCTCTGAGCTGTTTCTGTGCTCTCAGTGGGAGAGCACACATGCTGAGCTCATGTTCATGCCAAGGGTGGCCCCAGGCCCATCTTGGGATGTGCGCAGGGTGGGAGTTGTGTTCCCTCTGCAAGGTTCACGTGCCACCTCCTGCAACTTTGTCAGCTACAAAGCAGCCGCACATTTCTAAGGAAACTCTGCACAAACACATAGGCTGCAGCAGCAAGGCTGGTACCAGCAATACTGTGGAAAATAAGTCATTAAATATCTGATATATGAAGCTTAAGCTACATGCCAAAGCAGAAATCAACCTCTGTTAGGATGTCTTTTTTTTTTTTCTTCCCCAGAAGGTTTAACGCTATGGAAAATGAGTGGGTCTATAAAGATGTATCTCTAGGCATCAGGGACAAGGCAGAGTGACAGCTGAAATTTAACCTGAGTTAATGTTGCCAGAAAGAATTTGAATGTTTAGGTGCTGATAGCTAAAGAATTTGTACAGTCATCTGTGAAAAAAGACTGAGAAAATCTATAGTGGATTGAGGAAAGTCATCTGCTTTTATTTCATGCTACAGTATTTGAAAAAGTAAATCCAGTGCCCTAAACACCAACAGCCGCAGAATACTGGAGCCTTTCAAAGCTAGTTTGCTTCTAGCTGAATTTATTCATTAGCTTTGTAAATCTTTTTACATGCCAGAACTTAGGACCATTTCCAGACCAAATAGAACTGGTATAAGACAAAGAAAAATAATATTTTTACAGTTGTTCTTATGTGACAATCCACAATGATTTCCAGTCTAGAGGATAACGGTGAGGCAATCTTCCCTATTCTGTTTTCTTTTATCCTATATATAATAATAGTCATCTAGTAGTCTTCCATACTTCTTGGTTTCTTGGATATATGTAATAGATTTGGATGTGGCAATAGTCTTGAAGTTTTATTTCTATGGGAGGATACATCGAGAATGTACTGAAGGCACAGTTCATTTCTTCTTTGTTAGCTAGCACACTGTCTTTGTGGTTTCTAGAGTGCAAATAGAGTTCTCAGTGTGTTCCAGAAAAGCTAGAAGAGCTACTAAAGACTTTAAAAACTGTATTTTAGGGTATGGCAGTTTGCATTTTCATTTTTGGGAAGATAATGAATAATTGGTAAGAACAGGCAAATCTTCACTAACATCAGTGCAGCTGCATTCGTTTAAATCAGTTGAGGATCTGATTCACTGTATGACAAAATGTCTTGACTAATATAATTAGCTAAAGCTGCAATCAGAGCCCAGCAGGGATATGGGTTGTTGCAGCAACGTAAAATAGGGAAAAAAAAGCAAAGCTGAAAGTTTCAAATATATATGAATATGTGCAGCTACATCTACTGTTCCATTTTTTTGTATTTATTGATGTGATAAGTGGGGTACCATGCCAGGATGAGAGGAGGCAGCTAGCTGAGTAGGAGAGTTTGCCTCGTAATTACAAAAATTACTTTTTCCTTTGCCTTCATTCAAGTAACAGACATGCAAATGTAAACCTGTGGCTGCTGGATGAGCAGCAGAGATTGCTGCTATCAGAGTTTACATTATCCATTTTCTTATTCACCGTTTGTTTGGCTCACCTTAGGCAAATCACTATCTTTCTCTGTGCTTCAGCGTTCTCATTCCCAGACCTGTCTGGCTAGATCTTCGAGGCAGAGCTTGCTCTCGCTCTCTCCTGTCATCATGCCTTCTGCAATGAAACTAACCCTCACACAACTGATGCTTTCTACCTCTCTCCAGCAGCACCAATTACAATGAATGCAGTAATCACCAAGAATAAATACTCAACAGTATAACCCAAATCCCCCAACTATTAAGTACAAGCTTGACAAGAACAAAAATTTCCAAGCCAGCCTTTGACTCAGTTTATTAAAGTGGATTTCTTCCTCCTATGGTCAATTTTCTTCCAGACTATCACATTATCCAGGAGCCTCTTGGCTGCTGGTGTAAGCAGGAAGGCAAGAGTCAAGAGCATGAAATGCTTTATCACTGCCATTGTAAACAGTTTGTGTTTGCTGTGGAAATGTGTTCCTATGAGGGGTCAGACTGTAATACCTTGTATCTTGTCAGTGGAAACATGCTTCAGTGCATCCTGCTCCCACTAACAGGGTTCTTTACAACCAGTTCTGGGTAAGAGAGGGTACAGTTCTTTTAGCTCTCAGTAGTATGGTGGATACAAAGAGAAAGCTTCTCCTGGTAACATTTGTGCATAAAATACAAACCACCATTCAAAACAATGCATTGTGTCCTGGTGTCAGCAAACCCTCACCAAAACCTTTCAAACAAAGATCATGTTGTAATGATGCCATAAGGGACAGATGAGTGGATGAATAATGAATGAATGTTTATTATCAGTGTTATTCATTCCTGCTCTAGCAACAGAAAGAAACTATGCAATAAGAGAGACTCCAGAACAGAGGAGCATGAAAGCAGAACCCCCAGTGCTGGGGGCAGGAGACAGCTCCTTCTGCCGGATTGCAGGTCCTCCTCTCTTCTTCCAGGGTCCAAGTTTGGTTCTCCCAGGGTTCAGATTTCCTGGTAATGGATAGAAATCCATGGCTAATGACAATAACGGTGCATAGGAAAAGCTACCCTCCTTAGTTGAACTTTAGTAATAGGAGACTGAAAACAAAAATACTAAAGCTACAAATTTCAAGAGCAAAGGAGTATACCTTGAAATACTGTTTTGTGTTTGGAGCAAATTTCTGTCCTAGGAATTCTGGTTGTGGTGACTGAGAGAAATGTCTTAATTTCCCTGTAAGTCTTCTTATAGACTACAATATTGGTCTCAAATTTTCTATTCCTAGCATTTAGAGAGTTTACTTACCCTCAGGTTCTCTTTGTTCAAAATACCTTAATTCTTTAATAGCTGAGCTTTTTATGAAGTACAATTTGCAAATTTCATCTCAGTTTCATATTTATTATTTTCGAGCACGGTTAATGATTTTTCAGATGTCACAGAGTTTAGGTAAGACTATTGATGGGTAATAGATCTACAAAGAGCAAAAGATAGTAAAAAGGTAGTAAGTGGTGGGGTTGCTCAAAGCTTGCTTTAATATGTTTGCCAGGCTGTTAAAAAAATAAGAGAATCTGAGGCATTGTCTGGGAGTTACAAGATTATTGATAGTACAGTTTTCAAGCTATAACACTTTAGAACTGTGTGGCTGTTTTCTGTCCATCACACACTTGCAACCTGAGCAGAACTGAACCTTCCACTTCTTGCTGGCTCAAAACAATGTGAATTTGGTCAAGGATTTGCAAAATTAAACAGTAGCAGTTGTAGTTAGTGCTGTCTGCTAGCATCAGCTGGCAGGAAGTTTTTCAGATAGGTTTTTGGTTTCATGGTTTTAGTAGCAACCTAGTGCCAGTAAAATCACCAGAATAAAATGCACTCAACTGGTGTGACAGTACGTAAGAATCTAATAAAAGTTAATTCTTTATGGCTAAGTTGTGTAAAATGTGTATTGCTTCTAATTTACGAATATAAATCAAATACTTTTAAGTCTTTGCAGTGTCCCACTCCATAAAAGACGTTCTTCTTTCCTTCAAACTGCAGATAGGGGCACTTAAACACCCTCATAACAATATATCTGTTCTTTAAGATCCTGAAATATAAACTCGGAGAACAAACTTTTGCACATATGTTAGATTTTCTGGTTTATTTTAAAGCATTTTGTTAAACAAATACTTCAGTTCCTGTCTTTGTGCTCCTCAGAGCACTCTCTTGAGTGTGCATGTGTAGTCTAGAATCCAGAAAAACGGGACTGCTTGCATTAGAGACAAATCAGAGACATGTATTTTTCTACCAAATATCTGGAAACACCAGCTGGTGCACTTGAAATTTTTTTATTTATTTATTTCCAAAGGAAAAAAGGGTTATGAATGATTCAGATGTGTATATGAATGGAACATGAACTATTTGTTGGTCTGTCTAGGATTTTATCTTCACACCAATTAACTTGGATTTGAGAAAAGGTTAAATTTTATTTTATATTTGGATGTTGAAACTTTCTTGAGGTGTTAGCTGACAAAGACCAACAAAGACAAATGGTAATAAAAACAAAAGCTGGCAAACTAAGGGAAAGTTTCCCAAATGCAATATAAGTTGTATTGCTGAAGTAAGTGAACTTCAGGCTTCAAAGAAAAGTAAATAGAGCCTCCAGTTGTATCCACGTGGAATGAAATCCACTGTTGAGAAATTTTGGCATTCGAGACATCATTTCTGGTTTTAAGTCTGAAAACTCCTGCAAAGAGCAGATGTCTTTAGTTGATGATACCTGTCTTCTGGGGGGGAAGTTAAGAACCTTTCGAAAGAGAAGTAACTGTCTTGAGACACTCATATGCTCTTCAGTGCAAATATCTGTCTTGGAAGTCCCAGTGGATTTTGGCTTCTATATCAACACATTGAGAATAGGATTGAGAAGTGCTGCGCTGTGACTCACCAAATAGCTGAGTTTTGACCACAGAAAATTAAAGAGCTAAAGTCTCTCTGAGGGTTGATCACTCCTTCCCTGGTTTACCTTTGCACAGTATCTAGCATAGGAACAGGGATCACAGAATTGTTGAGGTTGACAGGGACCTTTTCAGGTCATTGGTCCAAAGCCCCTGTTCAAGCAGGGTGACCTAGATAGAGCAGGTTGCACATGACTGTGTCCAGTCAGGTTTTGCGTATCTCCAAGGATGGAGACTCTACAACCTCTCTAGACAACTGGTTTATTTTGTGTGGTTTTTTTAATTCAGATGGAAATTCATATGTTTCAGTTTGTGTCCATTGCCTCCTGTTGTGTGTCTGAGCACCACTGACTATTATCAATAAATAGATTTTGCTAACGTTACGCAAAAATAATAGTTTGTCCTACTGCAAATTTATGTCCCATTGCAACTCCAATAGTGTTGAATTGGCTCAAGCAAGACAGGCAACAATTTCAGCTTTCCTGGGGAGCCCTGCTGACATTTGGTGAACCACACATTGCAAAAAGTGTGCATCTAGAGCAGAAAATCTGCCATTTCAAGGCTAACTGTTTTTGTCCAGAACAGATCTGTTTTCCAGATGAAATGAGGTCATGCAAAGCTGTGATCATGCCCAAAGCCAAGGAGCAGCTGACTAGAGCTGAGAACAGCTTTTGTGTTAGACCTCCAACCCAAATAAGCCTAGGGTCAAGGGCCGATGTGTTTGTGTAGCTTCAGCTATCCTGTTAAAAACATTGCAGACATGAGCCTGCACTTATATACTTTAGCTTGTCTTTTCTGCCCTTTCCTTTTGTGCAGGTTAGGAACTATTTTCTTTACTGGGTGTAAATCTCTCTGAGCCTATGAGGTCTCTGCATGTGCTTTAATCAGATCCCATACTCCACTATAAATATTCAGCTCTTCGTTCTCTGGTTTTACCTCCATGATGGAATACTAAAGGCCAGAGGCAGAAAATTCATGGCATTGAGTTGATGGCTACCCCTGAAATCAAATCAAGTTAAAGAATAGGCAAGTCTTGCCTTGGAAAACAGATTTGTATGGGAAGACATCACCTACCAACAACATTGTGCACTGCTTGCTTTGACATGCTGAGCAAGCCTGCATGATGGCAGACTGGAACATGACAAAAGGACAAGAGCTTCCAAGCTCTGGAGGCCAATTTTATTATTTTATGGTGGAGATATTCCAAGAGCCTCATGAAACAGCATGTATCCCTGTCTTTTTGAACACAGGATCTCCAAGAGGAAGATACGTGAAAGAACTATTGCATTCAAACTGCTTTTCTAAAGAATCACTATTTTGGGGCATCTTCCTCTTTATTTAAAAACCAAGTTGTCTGGTCAGAATCCTGTGCAAAACATGCATGTGAGATGAGCTCTGTCTATAATATGCTGACAGCTACCTAAAGTTAGCAGTGCTGATCCAAGCCCTTTGAGGACAGTGCAGCACCCCCAGGTGAGGCACTGCTTGGAGACACTTTGTCTGCTAAGAGCAGCCTGATGCTTGGTCACAGCAGAGCAGAAAGTCCTCAGCAGGTCACTGTATAGTAAAGACAGGCCTCCTGAGGCAGGAGGTCTATCTGCTCACAAAGCCTTTAGGATGCATATACAGAAAAGCTCAGTTGGCAGATAGAAGCAGGGTATATTTGTATTAGAAAATTAAGATTCAACATGATCAAACTACCAAACAAAAATTGAACTGTGGGTGAGTAGTAAGTATATAACATTGTGAAACAGATCAAGAAGAAACGAGCTAAGCACCTATATAGGCTCTGAGATTATTTTCCACGGGAATAACAATTTTTAAAGGCATCTATTTTCCTTACAATCATAAATTAATCACATAATATGCTTCTGACAAGTATTACGGATATGGAAAACAGCTCTAGTTTTTCAGATTGTCAAACAAACTGATAAGCCATGCCAGTAAGTTCGCCAAACCTGTCCTAACATATGCTACTTACTGTTACATGTAACTGTATTGCTAAATAAAATCAGTTATGTACGTATAATCACATATTATTTATTAAGCACTGCAACTGCTTGCATATTTTGGTAGGGACACTGAGAATCTCTTTACTGTAGCATGTCTTTGAAACAATAGCTGGGGAACTGCTACAGTAGCTATTTGTTAGGACAACATTAAATGTGAAAATTTGGGGACCAGAATGAAAGATAATATTTATGTTTGTTTAGGTTTGTTACCATGGTACTTAGAACAGTTTGTATGGGAATGAAAACAAATTGGTATGTTACCATTACCCACTAGTAGCAGTAATACAGGGGGGTTTGTTTTTAAAAGCCACTAACCTCAGCTTAATTGATTTGCCCAGAACCCTTTTTTCTTGTTTAACTTCTTTCTTTACACTGAAAAGGAGAAAGGAAAAAATCCCTGGTGGAAACCATTATTTGAAGTTATATCTGGATGAAAGCACAGAAGGTGACTATAAGATAAAAGGCAAAAATGCTCACAGTGATTGATCCAGGTAAAAGAAAATAGAAACTTAGACCAAATAGCATTCACAATCTAGTTTATTTGGGCTGAGGGATGTGACTGAAGTAGTCCTTAAGGACAGGGTCTTTCTGCTGTTTCGCTGCCTCGGGGGAGTGCCACATGCACACAAACATGTTCTATAGAGTATATTTCATACAAGACCAAGACCATTCAAAGTTGGTTTTCCATATGCAGAATGTCTATCTTGCACAATGCAGAATTGCAGTGTAATTATGATGATGCAGATTTCATAGAGAAATGACTACAAATACTACAGATGCAGTACAAAATGTAAACACACCAAGCACAATGAAATCTGAGAGAGACCTGGGGGTGTTGATTGACAGCCGGCTGAACATGAGCCAGCAGTGTGCCCAGGTGGCCAAGAAGGCCAATGGTATCCTGGCTTGCATCAGAAATAGCATGGCCAGCAGGGACAGGGAAGTGATCTTCTCCCTGTACTCGGCACTGGTGAGGCCGCACCTCGATTACCGTGTTCAGTTTTGGGCCCCTCACTACAAAAAGGACATTGAATTACTTGAGCATGTCCAGATAAGGGCAACGAAGCTGGTGAAGGGTCCGGAGCACATGTCGTACGAGGAACGGCTGAGGGAACTGGGACTGTTTAGTCTGGAGAAGAGGAGGCTGAGAGGAGACCTCATCGCCCTCTACAACTACCTGAAAGGAGGTTGCAGAGAGCTGGGGATGAGTCTCTTTAACCAAGTAATAAACTAAAGGACAAGAGGTAATGGCCTGAAGTTGTGCCAGGGAAGGTTTAGACTGGATATTAGGAAGCATTTCTTTCCAGAACGGGTTGTTAGGCGTTGGAATGGGCTGCCCAGGGAGGTGGTGGAGTCCCCATCCCTGGAGGTGTTTAAGAGTTGGGTTGACATAGCGCTGAGGGATATGGTGTAGTTGGGAACGCTCAGTGTTAGGTTAATGGTTGGACTGGATGATCTTCAAGGTCTTTTCCAACCTAGACGATTCTGTGATTCTGTGAAATGCAGAATCATACAAAAGTTAAAAATAAAAGGCCTGATAATGTGCATTGTACTGTCTTGATATTTCTTGGTTGTTCTAAGATACAAAATGAAATATTATTTTCACTTATTTTTCTTCCCTGTGGTTCCAAATAAACCCATTCCTTGACCAATTTCTAAGTAGGTTTACTTAGATATGACCAGGGTGAGAAATATTTTTAAATTTGCAGCTCCTGAAAGCATATGACTACATGAAAATCTTAACAGTTTGTCTTTAACACCACACATCCATCCACCCCCAAGTAATTCTGGGAGTGAATGTCTTCTAACAGGATCAAAGGAGGGAAAAAAGAAAGAATTTCGTATTTACATTATAGATTATTTTTAAGGCACTCGTGTGAATGTATATGATTGTTCTTTTTAAACCTCTGGTTAAATACCACTTATGTGGCACATTTTGCCATTAAAACAATTAACCAATGCAAAAATCTTCTTCACAAGACTGAGCAAGTAACAACTGCCAAAGAAAAGGTCTATGGCTGTCCTCCCACAGTATCATCCTAACACCTCTCTGGGTCTGCATTAACTTGCTGTTTTCTTCCTCAATCAATGATCTAAAACATACCATGAGAAATGCTTAGGAGAAATCAGACATTGGAGAATCCCTGACAATGCAGCTCTTATAACAACCCCACTTATCTCTTAAAAGGTTCATCCTAGACAGCACGCAATTTAAATGAAACTGCAGCACACTGTTTTATACATACCATGTGTAGTACAGGTACTGTGTGATGTTCATGTGCACATTTTAAACAGTTGTTTTTCTCTATAAGCAGCATGAAATGTGTGTGCCCATTTGCATTATGTTTCTGTCTCCAAATACGTGCATCTGGTTGGTCTTCCTGTTTTACTAGACATTCTTTCATATCAATTTTTCAGGAAGAATTGTTAACACTGATTAACTTTTAGAGGCAGCCTTTGCTGATTTGCGACGTTGCTTCTGAAATTACATGTAAGGTGCATTAGATAAATTTTAAAAAAAGGTGGAACTGCATGGCAGAACTTGTCCTTTCCAAATGAGCTCTTTTTTGAGCTTTTGAAGTCATTTAAATCCATACAGACTAGAACTAAAGCAAATATTCACAGAATGTGCATAATGAAGGTAGTGGGAAAGGAAGAGTTGAATTTTACAAAACTGGGTTTCTTTTAAGAGTTTTACTTCAGTCCAGATCCACAAATGCTTAGAGCTGTAAAGGGTCATAAGCAGATTAAACTGTGCTCAACCTGTTCAGATGTCTTCAGTGATTGGTATATTTTTTCCTGGATATTTTGTAACACTTTGGTATAAACTTCAAACATTTTCTTGTTAGTGCTCCATGTAGGTTTGCAGAAGTGCCAGCTTTAGAGACCTTTATCAACAGACAGTGGTACTTGGGCTAGAGCAGGGCCTTCCAGAAGGGCTCCTCCAGCTCCCAGCTCTGCCAGTACCAGCAAGCCTTGCTTTACAATAGGACCTCACTTTTTAGACAGAGCTGGCTGCTAATTACTCACATACTGTGTCTAATCCTGCGGACAGGAGACAAATTTTGTGCTGAGAATCAGGCCCATGTTCTCAGCTGCCTCAAGTAGAGAGAGAAAAACTCAAAAACATGATGGAATTTAAGCCTAAAGTCGCTAAAATCATAGCAAAGAAAAAAGTCAAATTAATTATTTGGGAATGAATGTAATGTTTTTATTTTTCTTTTTTAAGCCTCTTGATATTTGGTGTCTGACTTGGGATTTTTGGCTGCATTGGATCAACCATACACTGAAATTTTATTAATAAACCGTCGTGGTTTTCCCCAGTCACACTCAGCAATAAAACAGTTAATTTTCTTCTGCTTAAAATGTACTTATCGAAGAGAGTTAATTGCTGCTTCACAGTTTTTATCTTTTCAAAGTAGAATTATGATTCTGCCTGACATCAAAAAAAATTGAGCAAACATCTGAGCTTGTGCTGCAATGCAAATAGTCCCGGAGAGAGCACTATTTCTGATCCTCGCACTTGATTCCAGTGGTCTCCAGCAGTGTTTGGGAGGGTTACCTGGCGACCAGCTGCATAAACATTCTACCTGGCCCCTCCAACCAGCAAAACCCTGCCTTTGCAAATCTAAAAGCCTTCTGCATAAACAAACATCACAAATAAATACCAGAGTGGGGACTGTCCCAATTAAACAGCTGTAAAAATACAAAATAAAACTTAAAAAGATTTGCCTTATGACCAAGCCGTGAAACCACAAAGAAAGCATCTGCAAGCAGCAGTTAGAGCAAATAATACTTTCCATTCAGCTGTACAGGCAAAGTCACTTGTAGGAAAGCCTTTAGGTTGCTGGTTGTTACATTAAATAGCTACTTGCAAAAAAGTAACGGGCTCACTTTCAAACAACAGGCCATCTTAGTCTGAAACATCATTGAAAATATACTTTTTTTGGCTAAGAAACCTGATTAGTTTAGAACTATAACAAAATGACAGATTTCATATTTAAGCAAGGTCTGCTTTGTTAAAACATATAAAAGCTGCATAAATTCAGAGTAGTTCATCCTGCAAAGAAGAATACTGCATTTAAAACTAGTCATAAAGTTATCTTGCCCCTGATAGGAAATATAGACTTTGGAGAAGAAACAGTATTTGCTACACAGGGTATGATAATATTAAGCAATAAAGAAGTATAAATTTGCAGGATTTTGATTGTATCTTCTAAGTATAATCCTAGGAATTACTGTGGTTGCTTTTCTTAAAAATTATTGATGTTCACCTACAGTTCGTATGGAAGAACATGAGAAGTTTAGGGTTGGTGTAAGGATGTCAATTTGTTGTGAGAATGCTAGATTGTATTAGGATGTAATTTTTCTGACAGTAAAACACATTTTCTTTTTTTTTTTTAATATTCCTTTGATACTAATGATACTAATTTACCTTGTTGTAAATAGATAGCATCAAAGACATTCCTGTTTTAATTCTGAGCATTGCATCCTACTAGAGGTAGGGCTGTCTTTTTAATTAGTTGAGTGTGCAAATAACACACTAGAGGTGAATTTTGGGTAGCTCTATGACTTGCTGCCGTTTGACTAGCTTTGGCTCTGGCAATAAGCTTTCAGAGATCTTGGCAATGAAGTTGAAGGTCTATTGACCTCAGTTATACAGTCTGCCTCTCTACCTGATACTTCCCTTTCCTTTCATCAGAAGGCATTTAGTGCCCATATTTTAACTCCTCAGTAGGAAGTCCCTGGCCTCAGCTGAAAATGCTGGCTGGGATAGGCAAACACTGAGCTGCTGGGCTTTGGAGTGGCACATGAACAGGCATGTGTTCTGCTTCCTTTTCTCCTGTTGCAGCCGTACCTGGAGAATGATACAAAAATTCCCTGCACCGCTGCAGCGAGGTGCAGGGGTTCCCCTGCCTGCGCCACTGCTGGCACCTGGAGCCAGCCCAGCTGATTGGCATTTCAGGAGAAGCTTCTGCACAGGGTGAAGCATCAATTAAAATGTTGTCTGCTCAACTCCATGGTCCTTCAGGACATTTCAGAACTGTGAAGCAGCAAAAAGCTGTGTGTCTCCTCAGTTAGCCACTCTATTGAAAGTGGATGTAGGCTGCAGGAGACAGATCCCAAAGGTCAGCACCAAAATTGCCCTAAGCCAGGCTTAGATTCTCGTCTAAACTGTCAGCCCTTTACTCTGCCTTTTTTCTAAAGCAAAACACTTGGTGGTATGAAACTAAGCTGTTGCCTACAGTTTTAAGTGATTTTATCCTAGTGTTTGCATGTCAAACATGTGGTATAGTCCATATTCACTATTTCTCATTAGTATCTCTGGTTTTATATGCAATTACCTTTTTTCCAGTGAATGTCCTATTTTTTAATTGTTCAGTCTGGACAGTATCATTCAGCTAAAAAGGAGTGGATGATTTCTTGAAATCTAAACTTGAAAATCATTATCCCTGGCACCTAGTATCCTGCTTCCATGCTGCTTCTGTATTGTCTGCCCCAGGCTTTGCATGAACTCTATTGCCCATATAGGAGGTGATCTGAGGATAGCTTTTTTCCACTTACACTGCAAAAGTACAAATTGATTTCAACCTGCTGAATATTTTGGCATACCTTGTATTTTCTCATTTAGAAACCAATAAGCCCCTACAGGTTTCCTTCGCTCAATGCAGATCCGTACTTTAGATGATGCTGTGAGCTGATTCTTAAACTGCCATCATGTTCAAAATTATTTAGGTTTTCTTACAGTGAAATGTCTAAGAGATTAAGGGTTTTGGAAGAGGTCAGCCTCTGACTCTCCACAGAGCTCTGTCTGAGGGCACTGAGAGTGGGATCTGTGTGTGGAAAGAGGCACACCTCTCCCTCCTGCTGCCTCCAGCTATTGCATCCAAAGGGGGATCTGTCTGCCTGGACTAACCTTCTGGTCAGTCATGGGTTTGAGGAACAACCCAGGTTTTCAGAGCTGGAGTAAGAGCAAATGAAATGACATAGGTGCACGCAACTTCTGTGCTGCTGCTATCACATTATCTCTAGTGTGTCCCTAGTGTGTGTGTATGTACACACATGTCTCTGATGCCTTAGAAATTTGAAAAAAATTGGTCACTTTTACACTGAGGGAACTTTGGTGGCTCTTTTTGCATCGCCTCAGGCCAGTTGGCCTGCACACTGTCTGCACCAGGGCTGTGTGATCAGGCTTAGGCCTGCAGTTGCTTGCTCAATTATAGACCAGGACACTGCCAAAGGTAAACCCAGAGATGTGTCCTGTCCAGGAAAAAAAAAAGTTCACATAAAGCTATCCAAACCTCATTAAACTTTTTAAAGAGATCAGAATGCAAATGCAAGTGGTATAAATAACTTAGAAAATTGAATCGGACTGTTCAGGAGGTTTAGACTCGGATACTTTAAAAACAACTGAAAATTCCAAGACATTTCAGTAGATTATACTCTAGGTAACAAACACACTTTGAAGTACTTTTGTCTGCCTAAATTGCAGTTAGGAACATTCAGTATAAAAGCAAATTACAGTTTAAGAAGGTGTGAGTAGAGCAAAAGACTGGAAAATACCCATTAGGAAATCAACTTTTCTCCTCCCTTGCAATCTCCATTTAAGACCTTCAATGCCCTTTTCAAACACAGATGAAATAATTTATATGAAATGAGGAAGCACTGTGACCACTGGAAGAAATTCAGACACATAACGGATGTATTTTTCCCATTTCTCCACATGCTGCAAGTCTTTGTGTTCAGACCATCTTACCTATTCTATGCTATAGGATGGCACTTGGCAAAACTATCTGAAAAACTAGAGTGTCTCTTTGATTCTAGCTCTCATTAGCAAAAAAGACATTCTTTATTTAATTGCAGTATTAGGATTTTTTTTTTAATTTAATCATTAACGTTCCCAATTTGGGTAGAAAATTTATGATGATGCCAGTAATTTCAGATACGTAACAATAATCACAATTCTTGGGGAGTTTTTTTTCTCCTTATGGCGAATACATCAATTGATCTAGCTTCTTAAAACTACTCCTGAAATCCAGGCTACAAGTTCATGCCTGCTCTTGACAGAACACTACATCTGCTTTAACAGCACATGCAAGTATTTGTTTGAAGCTTAATGTGGGCGTTATCAAATATAAAATTGCCAGCCTTCTGAAACAAAAATTATTTCAATTTTCCTGGCAAAAGTATCAAATGATGGATCTAGCTGCATTACACTGCAAGGTGCCTCGCTGAGGTCCACAGCCTCCCTGGGAAGCAGCACAGCACCAGGCAGGACACAAGGGCAGATCCTGCTCTCCCCATCGTTTTTGAGCCAGCATGCCTCAGAAAGGCAGCATGAGTAGCAGCGGGCAGCATTTTGATACTTCAGCCACCCAAGTTTAATCTGCCACAAAAATATGTGTCAAAATGCACAGGTTTTCCCCCATAGTACGGTGATGCTGCATATCTGACTGCCTTACTTGGTAAGATTTTCTTTTAAAAATTTGGTGACTTTTCTGAGAGGTATGAAAAACCCAAAACATTTCCTACTGAAATTAAAGGAAAGACAAAGATTTTGGTTTATGTTAGATTTGGACTTATTTGTGTATATAAATAGTGGTCTAAGAAAATTAATTGTAGTACTTTAAATGCAACATTTTCCCTTAAAAATATTTTCATTTTCAAAACTGAATATCTTTGCTAAAAAACATTAACAAAAAAAAAGTTTCTGTAGGCATTCTTTTGCCATCTTAGTTGAAATCATATACAAATGCTAGCAAAATGATCACAGAAGTCCTTACTATACTGAAAACACAGATTTTTGGCCACAGCAAAGTATTGTCATTTCCATAGTATCTTCAAAATATTAAAACTATTGCTGTAACTGGATTGCAAAAGGTTAAAAAAGGCAATTAAAAAAGGCATTACTTTGGAACCTTCAACTGAAAGTGTCTACATTTTAAACAATAAGTGCTATCATTTTTGATCATATTACCTATTGCATCATTTTTATGCTTTTAAAATCTTGTAGAAATATGAGGATAGGCTTGCAAGATCATACCTAGGAAAACTGGGCCTTTGCGTATTCCAGCCTTGCCCCACTTCCAGGATCAGCTCCAAAAGTCTTAGAACATATTGCATAATTTTTTCTGAAGAAATTCCTCTAGGGATCCGCCAGGGAGTCCTGTTGGTAAACTGTTCAACAACTGGTCATATCTGGCAACAACATCCTAAAAATGAAGAGGATCTCCTGTTAGTGGGATAAACTACCACTGTTCAGAAGTTTGGACAAAAATATTTCTTTTCTTAAGAAAACGCTGGTTTTGAAAAAATATTTCAAGAAGCCATTCCATATTAAATGCTTTCTTTTGAAAATAATAAGTAAATAGTGATTTGTCCAGCAAAGAGCAAATTTGCGTGCTTCTGAAGGCACACTTTTACAAAGAAAGCTGGATGTCTTCCCTGCCCAGATCTGGAGCTAATGTAGAAGATAAAATATCAATAAAGGGCCAGAAACTCCTTTTAATGAAGGGAAGAAAAATCAGATTAATAACTGTAATACATTTGAGCAACCATTTATTTGTGCTAGCATCAAGATCACACAAGCCATTAGGAACTTTGCATAGCAATATAGACTGGAGCTGGCATGGCCAAATACTTGAATGGAGTAGCCTCAAAACTGCTTTGGGAATCAATTATGTGAGTTCTGGTCTATGTAGTTTTGTTTGACTATCACTGTGTTCTACAGTAATATTCAGATTTTTTGTTTTCATTTGTTTCTCTACAGACTGGCAACAGAAAATTGAAGAGCACCATATTTCATTAAGCTTTTCTTTGTGACAGTTATTAGCTTTTTAACAGATTTTAAAATAAACTGCATTCTGTCATTTTTGCTATACACATTTTATATCTGTTCTAACTCCTGAAAATAACATAAAACATTTTTTTTAATGAGCAGTTGAGTTTACAATTTAAGTTCTATGAAGAGTCATGTGATAAGATAGTATTTTCACAGAAATTGTCTCGTGTTATTTGCAAAGTATTAAACAGTTTGAAGAGCAAAGCCACATTACTCCTGATTTAGGCCAGGATCACATATGAAATTCTTGGACCTCTTAGAAATAAATAGAGACAAAGCTTGATTAATCTGATATGAAAGGCAGACAACAAATATCAGACTTCATCTTAATACAGATAATGGTATTCCAAGATAGATGGCACTTAATGTACAAGAATGTGCTACACAAGCTTTTGGATTCCCTCAAGATCTCTTTATTAGCAGGTGTGCTAAAATTGCATATC
Organism: Strix uralensis; assembly: GCF_047716275.1. Taxonomy (NCBI): domain Eukaryota; kingdom Metazoa; phylum Chordata; class Aves; order Strigiformes; family Strigidae; genus Strix; species Strix uralensis. The sequence goes on along the minus strand of NC_133978.1, from coordinate 15,758,107 downwards.
TAGTAGGGTTATAAATATCATGCACAGCCTTGCTTAACCAAAATAAGTTGTCTTATTTACTAATGAAAGTTGGTGTGTTGTCTAATAAACAAGCTGTTGGGAATAACTTGCTTTTTTTCCCCTCATATAATTACATTTAATGCCTGGTAGTGCAATGACACATCTCAAGAAAATCAAGTTATGTTGATAAAACAATAAAATAATAACAGTAAAAAATTATGACTACACTTGAAGTTTTGCTTGTGACAATAGACAATTCTACAAGAATAAATATTCCAGCTTCTGTTGGATAATTAACTATGAATAGTGACAAACATAATTTTTTGTACTACTAAACCTGAACTGCTCATGAATTTACATTACTAATTGTATAGATTAGGCTCTGTAACTTAAACATATACATCAGTGATGTATCACGAAAACTTGTTAGCATTTGGAAAATTTTGTCTCAATCGATTGTAAGACCTGCATGTGCTACTAGTCAGAAGCAGGAAGGCTTTTCTGTATGTCCTGAGTGTTGGCTAGGAGAATAACATAATTGGTCTGTGTCCTTTGAACTGAAAGATATTGTATTAGAATATAAGCAGTTCAGGAAAAGTTATTAGATATTGGACTGATGTGAGCGCCGTGGGAATGTCTGGAAAACAATTTTAAGAAATCTGGGAAGGCAGCAGAAACCAAGACTGCCTCTAATCCAAGAAAAAAGTAATGGAAATCTGTCCCTTTTTTCTTAAAATTCCAGTTAGTCAGCTATTTCCTAAAGAAATATTTCTTTACAGAGAACTTGCTCTTAGACATCATTAGAAGAGCAGGGGGAAATCTCTCATTTCCTGTGTTCAGGCCTACTAATACACATGGTCTTCATTAAGCACTATCAGTTGTTGCTTGGCACGTGCACCGCTGTCCTATCAGCTATTTTACGTGGGAGTCTTGTTGTTGCATAAGTCTGATCACAGCAACAAAGTTGTGGTAGCTTTACTCCTCTGAGCAGGTCTGTTGCATTCACTGGGATTGCTTTCCTGAGTAAAAATACCCATGAATTCATCCTGACTACTAGCCTGGTAGACCTTAAATGCACATGCGTATATCTTTGTGTCACAGCATCTGTAAATACCTGGGCAACAGATCCAAGTTTCAAGCATATGAAACAGAACAGAGAGCTTTGTTAATACCTGTATGTGGCATGCTTTTTTGCCATCTTTCCTCCTGAGCACAACGTTCCTGCCCGCTCCCCAAAAGCTCGTAAATATAGTAAGAAATAAAGACCTTTTCAGAGTTGGAAGCAACTTTAGACTACAGATTCAATCCAAAACCTATGTCTTTGTTACATTCCTCAATTGCTCAGTAAGAGGCTCCGATCTGCAGGAGATGCAGAGTGAAATAAAGAACAACTTTGGCTCAAGCTCTAGGCAGTGAGACTATTACTGATCCCTGTGGACATGGACTACTTGCAACAACTATGAATGATTTCCCAATTCTTTCTCTTGCTACTGTTGTATGAAAAATATACGTAAACATATGTTCTACCACTAAGAGTTTCAGAATGTCACCTTTTTTTTATTTAAAATTGATCAAATTTTAAAGGATAGTCCCAATCTTTATGAACAGAGCATCTTGATAAGAACATGGTGAATAGAATTTTTTTTTCCTTTCTCTAATATTTTTCTCTCATTGTCTTGTGTTTTCAGCTAGCTTAACTTAACCATAACCTTGGCCATCATTTATATTGTAAATGTTGTATAGCCAGACAAGAGATTCCATAGAAATTAAATTGGGAGGATTTTCCTTCTCAGCTAGGTTTAATATGGAAACTCCTTGATGGAAATGAAAGGATTACTTTTTTCTCCCCTCTAGCTATGAGCTGAGAACAGTATTCTTGTGTTTTGCACCACAGCTAGTAAAAATGATAGTGCAGACAAATCATCATTGGAAAGGTAGTGAGTGGTGCAATAAAAAGTAAAACCAGGGCAACCTTTCATCACCACTGCAGTTCAGCTGCCAGAACTTGATAGCATTTTTCATTCCATTCTACTGACAAATCAATGGCAGCAGAGACTAGAAGATATAAAATAAAAAACTTTGTTGTTTTCCAGATAAATTAAATACAGTTACTAAAAAAATGGGAATTGCACAACCTCCAGTTGACTTCAGTCAACTGTATAGACAGCAACGGCCTCAGGCTATGGTCAGGAGGAAGCCTTTAGGCTCATACATGCATGGTGTGCGATAGAGGAGTTTGAACCTGGGGTGGGGGGAAAAGGCTGAAAATTTAATAAGTATAACAAAACTGCAAATTATTTCAAAATCTTGGACATTGTCTACAATTAAGAATTTTTCTAAAGAGCAATCTTTGTTCTTAGCTACATTGTAAAGACAACGGGCTAGCAGGGGACAAGTTTTGTAGGGTTGCAAGAAGAGTCTCCACTAAACTCAGTAGGAACCTCACTGGTTTTGCACAGAAAATTACAGAGCACAGCTCACATCTATTTTTAGCATTAACTAGTTTGGGAACAGAAGTGGTTTTGAGGTGTAAATGAAAAAAATGCGATATAAACATACAAATTTTTAATTGGAATAATGAAATTAAATGTCTGAAAACCTATTTCAAAATGATGCTGTGTCCAGATTAGTAAAGATTCCTCTACATACAATATTTAGTGCTTCCACTCAAAATATTGAATCTTCTGATTCACTAATTAATAAACAAGGTCACAAATCTGCCAGAGAAGGACAGGGCAATGTTGGGGCAATGAAAGGCACAGACTCCATAGTGCCCACATCAGGACTAACAGGGAAGGAGTCGGATGCCAGGGGAGAGTCCTCACCCCTGCTGGGAGCTGGGGCCATAGGCACACCAGGACTGGGGAAACTGTGTGGCCTCCTGCCCGCTCCCTGTGCGGCCCAGAGACCTCCTCATGCCCAGCTATGGTGTGCAAACTCTCCCTGGGGCTAAGGAGCAGGAAAGGAGGGTGCTGCTGCTGTGCTGGGGTGTCTCAGCTCCCTCAACGGTATTTCCAAAGGTTTGGCAAGGCTGTGCAGGTCTGGCCATCCTCTTGAGTGGAGTTTAGGTCTACCCGAGCCCCATGGTCAGATTGGGTCATTGTTGGCTAAGGAGGTTATTTTAAGATGTGCTCTAGTGGAACTTCAGTTTTAAAAGAATAATTGGAGGAGCATAATGGTATGGCAACAGCCTAATGATGTTTAGTTTGAATTAAAGGATACAGGAATTGATCTGAGGTAACAGGAACATGTAGGCTGGAAATAGTAAAGTGTCATACTGCTGTGACCAGGAAGTGTTCAGTAGCTTCCCTATATTATTACTTGTTCTTTTAAAATAGCCTGTTTTCCATTTTAAAATATTCTAATTTCTAAACTGGATATTCATCTCAGTGGTTCTCATGCTAAAATATCAAAGAGAAATAATATTTTTCTTATTTTGTTTAACTTCCATAATTTTAGATGTTTAATTGATTTTGATGCTCTGGCAATGTGGTGGCTACAGTGACTACTGTATGAAATTTGTTTTTTACTTATTTAAAGAGTTGTGACTAGCTCACTCTCAGTTTATCAAATGGGTTGATAAAGAAAATGTTTACTGTCAGCATTCTTTACGGTTTGAACTATTGCTTACAAATAAAATTATATTAAATCACTTCTTTCCACTTTTAACAAATGTCTTAGGTTCTATACATTTATTATTTATATTTATTAAGCAGGTCATAAAACTTATTTCTATGTCTGGGCTATTTATAAATTTCTCTTTTTGTTTGGTCTTATAAGTCAAACAGTTTTGTGTTTCTAGTTTCTGATTTGATCGCTCAAACATTTTAAACACTGTATTACTGATTAAGGAAAGATGAAGTATCTCATATGAGAATTTTAGGACCAATTTTTGAATGATTGTTTACTTAGAATAAATTAAATTAGATTATGTAGGTTTACCAAGATCATCTCAAATAAACTCAAATAAAGCAGTTAACTGAATGTCTCACAAATGACAAATAATGAGATGTATAGAAAAGTAGGAAATTATCTGTTTTGATTTTTCGACTGGTTCCATTCAACACATAATAAGCAAAACAGTTCCTATAAAGGAGACTACTCCATACCCAAAAAAGGAGCTAGTTTATTTTGTTTCAGGATTTTTGGCTTAGTGTGCTAAGAAAGCAACATTTCTCAGATGTTTCTCATTAGTCCCAGTGCTAGCTACCTTCCAGATAAATGTGAACACTCTCCAGAAAACAAGAAAAGCAGTATCATGACACTGAGGCGGCAGAAATTGATCTCCTATTGGAGGGGGACCAAAAAAACAGCATACATATTTGCCTAAAAAGGCAAGGACTCAGAAAAATATTTCAGTATCTACTAAACTTTAAGTATACTTCAAGGTGAAACATTGCCCTTACTCAAGGAATAGCAAAACTCACACTGGCTTTCAAGACAAGAGAGACATTTTACCTGAATGTATTCTTCTGTGCTTAATTGCTGTGATGAACCATAGGGCTGAAGTACATGGGGTGGGGGGGTAATACTTTATTTTATGTCTCACTTGGGTGCTTTTGGATATCTGGACTCCCATGTCTCTGGCCAGTTGTCCCCAGCCAGAACAGCACTTTGTGGAGCACATATAATATCCTATTGCATTTTGGAAGAACCTAGCTCGTTGCACTTTTTATTGGAGAGGTGACACTCCTTATTCAATGGTCACTTCTTTGGGCAAGAGGATCCTTGTCCAGGCAGTATCAGAAAGAAGGGACTATATCTCAAGAAGTAGCGTTATTTCTGAATTATATTGACTTTTTAATAAAACAGTTATGTAAGAAGACTAACTGCTCATAGGGCCTTATATGTAGGATAATTGTTTGTGCCCTGTTTCAAGACAATCAATGTATAGACAAAGTAATATTTATCTGAAATGCATAAAGAAACATCACTTCATTGAATTTTTCTACTTTCCATTGTCTTATTTCTCTGCATAGAAATACTACTACTGGTAGTTAGATTGTGCTATCTTTTCTCCTTAAAACAGACACAGGTAACAACCATCTGTTGCTGTAAAATTTACTATTCTCACAGGATGCTGTAAAAGCAACCAGTAGAGGTGACTGAAAAATAATTTTAAAAAATAAGCTCCGTTTAGTATTTTGCTTTAGGAGGAGGGGAGAACTTTTTAATCATATTTCTTTTCAGGTATTTTTGGAGGACGTCAACTCTTTCAGTAAGACAGGTTTGATTTTTTATAGTATTAGATTGAATGTACAGGAAGGGAGACAGTAGTGAAATAAATCTAACTAAATGTGGCCACAAAGTAGTTTCATATCTAAACTAAAAAACATTATGTGTGGTTTTTGCTCAAGTCATGATATCTTCACAGCACATAAAATAGTTTCTTATCCATACCAAAGCACATCCAGAAACATCTGGATTTCTGTGCCATTCAACTTGAGAATGCTGAGCATGGTTTTGGTCTAGATCCTCATGTGCAGCAAATTAGCATGACTCTGTCAACTTCAGTAAAGCAATAGATTTTATGTGTATTCCTTTTCCTCCCCTTTTTTGGATAGTCTCTTGCTTGAAATCAGTTGAATTACAATATGGATAAAAAAAAAACAGAAGCACTTTTTAATAAAGGTAGTTGCATGTTTAAGATCGTGGATACTGGGAACAAAGTTGAGTGAAACAATATGTAAAAATCACTGAAGGATTTTTAACCTCTTCCAAGTCTCTTTCAGTCTAAAAGCATTTCAGTATTAGCCCTTACACATGCTGCAGGGAAGAAATATATATCACACACTAGGCTGCAACTAAACTTTGAAGTCTTGATGCTTGACCTCTAAGAGCACATGAAAAGGTACAGCTAGCCAGATGAGGACAGCAAAAAAGAAATTCATACATTTATTTAATTTGTAGATTCATTTTGAGTCAAAAACACATGAAAGTAGAAGAGACTGTATGTTAAGAGGTTTTTGAAAATGAATAAGGACATACCTTTCAACATTTTTCCCTTTTGTCCCCTCCTAGAAAATAACAGGAGAAGTGTCCATGTTTGTGAAAATGAAGGTGTTCTTTATTGAAGAAACCAATGGCATCCATCTTTCTAGCCCTTTGCACATGTTCTGATTTCTTGACAGAGACTCTCCAGACTCCTTTTCCTTGCAAGGTGTGTTCTTCCTTCATATTCCATATAGGATGTTACTACATTTTGCTTGCTTTTTACCTTTTATCCCACCAACTTTGTAAGGAACGGAGATCTCTTATTCCTTCACAGAATAAGTGAATGAATCAAACTGCTTCTGCAGAGCTGAGTACAGCAAAGCTTAGCTTTGCACAAGTGGAGAAACACCTCAAAACCTTGAGACAAGGAAAGAAAACTAAATTTTCAAAGAGCAAAAAATGCAAGCAAGCAGGATTTTTGCAAGCTAGTTCTTAAGGAAAGGAAAAGGAAAGATGAATAGGGTCAGTTGGTTATTGGTTGAAGCAAACAGGAAAGTTTTACATGAGAACTAGCTCAGTGGTCTGGAGTAGGAAGGTGGGAAGGTGTTTTGCGGACAAGTGGAAAAAAACAGGATGAAATCAAGCAATAACCTCTAACCATGGGAGTCCTATAAAGGCAAAGAAATTATATGTCAATGGTAACGTGGTCTTGAAGTGATACGAAGCTGGAAAGGAGATGCAGAGATAGTTCAAGATGAGTTTTGGAAACCAGAGACAATTCCAATGTGGTTTAGGATATAAGCAAGCTGTGGATAAACTGGCAATACCTTGAAGTACATGAGCTATTCAAGAGTAAATCTCCACGTGAATGTTCTCACAGGGTATTTATTAGCTCTCCCCTCAAAGGGAGAGCTGGGAAGCTCAGGCCAGCTCAGTGAGCCTTTGGTTAGAAGAGCAAGGGCAGTGCAGGTGTGGGGAATTTGCATATTCCCTGTCTGCTCTGTGCCTTGTTCAACTCATTGTTATTAGTTTATCTCTTTCAGGAGCAATGCCTTCATACAGACTACTGACCATGTAAGAAAAAAAAAGTCAAGCCTCATCTGGGATCGAAAGCACACACATTTTTGCTAAGGCTAAGGGTCCTCTCTAGGTGCCCCTCAGATGCTATAACTATGTTAGCAATCCAAGTCCATATCTATTGCAGATTGCAATTTAAATGAGTTTCAGCAGTGCCTGATGTTCCCTTCTTTTAGACTTTTTTCCCCCTCCCCCATCTGCAGGGATACATTCAAACAAAGAAGGCACAAGAGCAAAGATTAAACTGAACTTAAACCAGACACCTTCTGCACTCAGATAGCTGTGTCCTTTGTTCACAATTCACTTACAGCCCTCCCCCTACACTAAGCTGTATTTTTCATTCTCAGCAAATCACAAGACCAGATGCTCCTTTTGACATGTGGAGACAAGTCACAGATTTGGAGGTTTTCTCAATTTGTGTTGGCTAATGTAACAGTTATTATAGCTACATTCTCAATATTGGAGAAACATGCTTCCCTGACTTGCTTTGATTTCTTGTCAAAGTAGCTTACAGAAAACACAAGTAGCTATTACTTGTTTTACTCTCTCTTCTGTTAAGTTTATTTTAAAAGTGGCATGAAATTAATTTTTCCACTTTGGGTTATTTCTTTTCTATTAGTTTTCAGGGTGAAATGGTTGAATCTGACTTCTTTCTCTAAAAATGAGAACGTGACAATAGTGAATGTGCTGCTGGGATGAAAAGTTGATGCACTGATAGTTCCGGAGGCCAGTGGTTATTATCAGTACCATAGTGCAGATACAGTTTCTGCAGTACATGGTAGCCGCAGCCATGGAGGAGGACCCCATTGTACCCTGTGTACTGTACAGACAAGAAGCAAGAAGAGACAGTGGCGAGGTAACATTCAGTAATAAAAGACTTGTTTAGACTCCATGTTTGACCAGTGTGCAGCTCACCTTGACACACAGAGTTAGCACAGAGCTGATGAACAAGTGCTGTTTGGGTATTTTCAGTCAAGGTATTTTCTCTGAACATGGTAGTTCATGAAAAACTAAACGTGTGGGTTTGGATGAAATTCAGATTAAACTCCATGTTATCATGTTAGCTTCAGCTGAATATCTATGATGGCCATTGTGGCACAGAGTTTGTCATAGGTTAATTTATTCTGATATTGTTACTCTGAGTACTAGTAAAGAAGCAAGAGGAGAGAATTTCATGTGTGTATCAAGGCAGGGGTGAATTGTCAGTGGTCTAAAAATCTATTCAGACACAGTGTAGAGTACTCATATTTAGCATTGGTATTAACAGTGCCTCTCATTTCTCAGTGCAAAGCATGTACTCATTCATATCGTAGCACATATATTACAGATCTATCTGTAATATATACCTGTATATATTTTATCTATCTGTAATGTATTTTATCAGCTGTATGTAGGTAAATACAAAAATCTGTGTTGTTCAGGTTGCTACATAACACTAGAGGGTGTGGAAACGTGAGCAGGTACCTCAGATTCTTTCAAATCCATGTAGAACAAATAGGCCTTCATTTTTAAAGGCCTCAGTCAAAGGACCAGATGTGGTAACTGCATGGCACTTAATTTTTCTTCCCTGGAACGATGAAGGGCTGAGATGACCTTGTAGTTTCAAGGAGTCTACAGCAGTGATTTCAAACCTGACACTTAGATCAATCACTAAATCATTCCCCTTAGCTGATCTGACTCATTGCCTATTTGCCCACCATGAAAAAAAAAAAAAAGAAAGAAAAAAAAGCAAGGTCCTTTAATGGCCCTCTTGTATTTCAAAGCCACTCCTGTGTAAAGCCTGTCCTACACAATATGCTATCCAGGCATATACCAGTCAACCTTTCTAGTACAGAAGCTGCATGTAATTTAATAAATGATTCCAGAAGTAGCAGGATTAATTAACCTACATCTACTCCACTCAGTAAGCCACTCCATGACAGCTCTGCCTACCATATCTGCAGGTCTCCCCCATAAGCCCAGTGCCCCATTTTCTCCCCCTCTCCCCAAGATGCTTACAATTTTCCCCCCATTTCCTGAGTCCCTGTTCATAACCCCCCTGTCATGATCCTAAAATGACCCCCTATTATAAAGCCACACATTATTCCTTTGCTCCCTGCAGTTCTGCAACCCCTCCCACCCTCTCTCTGTCCTCCCTCTATATACATTTTGGCTTTCTGCTGTGACAAGTCCAGATTACGTGTATTTGTGCTGACTGGCACGCTGTGCTGATCAGGCAGTCCACACACACGTGAGTACACAGCTAGCCGCTGCCAACTGAATGAAGAAAGCCTCCTTTCTCCATGTCTTTTCCTCAGAGAAGGGATTAATACAGTCATTTTCTCATTACAAACTCCTGACTTTCATTAAATTCCTAGAGGAATATTTTTGAGACCTCTGTCCCGAAGGCATTGTCAGATGTGGCTGAAATTGGCTGGCAGGTTCAAGATCATTAGGGTCAGGACTGACAGACAGGCTGGTAGCATGATTGCATTATTTTTTTCCTTAGAAACCAGGCTAAAAAAAAGTGGTTTTGACAGTGTAAATGATAACAAGGGGTTTTCTGAGCAAAATAAGCGATACTGACAAAAGTGCCTTTAATTTGATACTGGTTTGTCTGCAGTAAGACTTTTGTCAGTATTTCTTAAATCTCTTAAAGGATCATGTCCTCAGTACTGGCAAAAAAAGGCAATCCTGGCCTAATTTTGATTAGCAGATAAAATGGCTTCCCAGCAGCAACAGACCATGCTGTAGAGAACAAATAAGGGCAATTACTTAATTAGAAATTCTGTGACAGTAAACTTAGTTGTATTATTTCCAATGCAGTCCAGCACACAAAGCACTCAGTGTTCCTTGAAATTTCCTGTTTCCATAACACTCGTCAGAAAATGCTGGATATATGGTACATAGACTTTTATGCCGAGCATATTTGGTGGCATTCCTCTGCTCATTGTGGACAGTGCACCTGGCCTGAGGTGGACATGGGCAGGAGAGGGGCATAGGAAAGAGTAGTGAAGAACTCGGGTTCATCACACAGGGAAAAAAAAGGAGAATTTTGTGTGGTTAAAACCTATAACTGCAGAAATGCAGTGCTGTGTGAGAAACTGCATAGACAGACCAAATGACTTCCTGAGTAACTTTAATCCCAGGTCTGGCAACAATTTACAGTTTTCCCTTGGAAGCACTTTTCAACTCAGTATACCTTGGTTATCCTTTCATGAAGCGTTCATAGTCTTTTCCTGCTTCACACGGATGTTGTGAAGTTTCATTAATTAATACTTGAAGATTCTAAAGTAAGAAAGTACCATGTAACTGCAATGTATTCCTTTTATTAATTCCATATAAGCTATTTTGATCAGACTCTTCAGCTGCAGAGCCATCAGGAGATCTCACAGCAGGCAACTGTGGAGGTAATTTTTCCTTTACTGAATTGAGCCCCTAGGAGTTAATGATTGACTGCTAATAGGTTTATTCCATTAAATAAGGGGAGAAGGAAGGTTTTGCCTGATGTGCAACAGACAAAGAAGGAAAATATCCAAAGCAAAGTGAGCTCCATTGAATATAAGTGACAATCTTATAGCATGTGTTGGAACTAGATCCCAGGAATGGGAGAAGGTTTATAATATTTCATACAGTCTGATGGTTTGCAGTGAATTTGAGCTACACATTGCCTACTTTCTGTTCACTGTTTAAGAAAGAAACCTCTATAAGAACAAGCAATAAAATCTATCCTATTGCTAGTAGAGAAGTTTTGCAAAGTAAATGTTTATAAACCTTTCATATGTACTTAATGATGCTTATTAAAATGTTAAAAGCAGTCATTCACAACGACTCCCATTTTTAAGAGCAGTTTTATTATCACACTCTGCTCTGAATTAATGGGCAGCTTCGTTACTTATTTGGTTTACTGTAAATGTTGGCCAGATTATACAATTTAGTTCATGAAATATTTAGAGGTTTTTGAAGTTGTAATAATTTGTAAAGTCTGCAGTGTCTACAATATCTGGATACTGTGGCTTTAGCCCTTGAAATAATTCCCAACATTGATATCCCTTTCTGTACTTGAAAGATCCCAACTTTCCTTACAGAATTACATTTATATTACTTTTTTTTTCTCTGAAATATAGCCACTTCTAGGTTTGTGAAACTTGCCATTTTATGGCCAATCACACAGGAGTTCAGGGCTGAAAGCGGGGACATGCCATTCATACAACTTCAGGGAATATGTGGCCAGACACACTTTATGCTTACACAGACTTGATTTGGGATAGACAACAAGCTATTACATGACTGGAATTATCATCTGAGTAGATGAGGAACTAGACCTTTAAACTCTGCGTATTTATGGCTGTGGAAAATCTAACAGTTAATGCTAATGCCAAATGCTAACAGTTTCTGGTTACTTTGAAAAAGTGTCCATAATTAAAAACCTCTAGGAAAAAATATTGTGTATATAGTATGACTACAATTTTGCAAAAACCATAAACTCATTGATATCACTAGGCCTTACATATGGGCCTAATTTTAAACATATGTTGTTTACTGTATAAGAAGAGACTGTTGAATCAGATATGTAAAAAGTGAACAGATAATTTTTGGAAAACATACTAAAAAACTGCTAGTAAACACTTCTGGCAGTGTTCCTTTGTCTCTGATTTTATTTTTAGTTTGGGGTAATTTTGAGAGGAAGAAGGGGGCAGTTTTCTTTCTTTTCATTCTACACAATGCAAAGAGCGTCAGTCCTTTCTCTTATCATCCCTACCTCTCCTCTTCCTTCCCCTCTTTGTACAAAACAGTCCATCATTATTTATGCACACTTGTACTCTACTCATTGGGCAGAGAAATTCTGGGACTTTGTCTGTCTTTAAATAAAGGGATATTGTAATACTTATAAATACTTTAACATCCAGACTAAACTTTCAGTTATCAAGGGTATATTTCCAGGAGAAAAAGCATGAGGAATGAAAATAATTTTTCTTTAACTAAAAGCCCAGAAATTTCCATGGGAATTTTTACAAGTGGGAATGGTACCAGAAATCCTGTACTTCCAGTTTTTAATGAAGTTTCTAGTTTGCTGTTAAAAAGAGATTCCTTACAGTTGCTGCATGACAAATTTTCCCTCCTTTTTTTCCTCCATGTTCAGTCAATTAATATACCCTCTGTGGTTCAAGGTGGGGAGAGGGGGGACATGGAGGACAAACTTTTGTTAAATAGAGAACAAAAACATGGTTGCAGACCAAAAACATATCAAGGGATTCTAGGGCAGATGTATCAGCTGAAACTATTTCTATTACTAGTAAATAATTAATTGAACTTAAAACTAGTGATGTTTTAAAATTCAATTGCACTCTTACAGCAGTGCAAAAACAACAATCTACACTTCTTTGTTCTATGCTCTCTGTCATCCTGACTTCTAGTTTGCCTTGCTTTTAACTATCTCTCACCCCCAGGCAAGTGATGGTCTATCACTACAGTAGTAATTGAAGAGTAATTTTTTTTCCCAAGTTCCTACATCACTTCACACAAGCTATCAGTGTAAATACATACAATTATATAAGTATTGAACAATTTGACATTTCATATTTATTTACACTGTGATTTTCTACAGAACCACAGAGGGCAAGACATGTGTGTTATAAACCAAAACCAATAAGATGTTCTCATATTTACTAGCTTGCAGAGTATATGGCTTCAAGACAAATACTGTGTATTACACAACGTGTGTAAAAACACCAGTTCTTATAGTACTGCAAGTGCATGGTGCAGAGCTGAGAGCAAGGAGCCATGAGCTATGGAACAGTGTAAACGTTAGCCAGGCTTCTTCAGATTTGTCAGTTTAAGCATGTCACCAGAAATTGAGATCTTGTAAAATGCCTTGATATAAACTGTAGGAGGAGGAATCGTTCAAACCCAGACAAGGGGAAAGTAGGATTAGCATTAAGAGAAGTTCTCCAACGCATCCAGAAGACAGCAAATGCTATTTATGAAGAACTGTCTTTGTTATTCATTGACTTGTTAGCGTGAATATAAATTTTAAAGATCTAAAAGGTAAAAAGAAAGTGCCCTAAAAATTAATAGGTAAAAAAGAGAAAGGAAAGATACATCTTTAACAGAACAGTAAAGCAAATGGCTAATGGCACAGGAAGATAAAAACCTTCGTTGTCACCTTTTCCATCTTCTCTGAGGTCTACTCTGACCAGATTTTTAACAAAATGCTTTTAACATGAGAAGCAGAAGAGAAAGCAATCACTTTAAAGAATATTTAGGCAAGTTTCAAGTCGACAAGGGATATTCATTCTAGAGTGCTTAAGGAAACTAACCAAAATAATCTCTGAGTAGTTTTGCAAACTTGTGGAAGACAGAACCTCCCTTTCAAAAATAAAAAGTGGAAAAATGAAGATATGAGTAATTATAGACCCTTCAATCTCCACATATATTCTAAAATTATGTATTTATGAGGAGCTATTTTCTTCATGGAAGACAATAATACAATTAGAATATAGGTGGGTATATTCATGGGAAAGAAGTTCTATCAAACCAATCCAATTACCTTCTTGGTGAGACTGTGGTAAGTGATTCAGAGGAAAGTGTAGATGGGCTATATCTTCCATAAAGGATCTGGTATTTTCTAGCATTGTTTTCTCAAAGGGTGTTGAAAAAGTGTAGTCCTGATATGAAGACTATAATGGGAATGCACAGCTTGTTAAAAGATTTCTCAAATACTAGGGAATTTCAAGTGGATCTCTACAGAGACCTGTTCTGCACTCAGCTCTTTTGTTATTTTCACTAGTATCTTGGACAACGAAATACAGAATATAGTTACATCACGTGGGTGACACCAAAACACAAGGGTTTGGCTGCAAGCACTTTGAGAGACAGAATTGTAATTCAAACCCAACTTGATAAATTGGAGAAATGGCTTGGTGTCAACAAGACTAAAATCAGTAGGTGCAGCCAAAAACAGAGCAGTTACAAAGTTCAGAATACATGGTAGGAACTCTAATGGATTACAGTCTAAGTTATAAGCAAGGAATGTGATGCTATTGCAAAAAAAGACAGCTCTTGTTTTGGGTTATACTAGCAGAAGTGTCACATTAGAAATAAAAGGTATCTGTATTGTTCTGATAAGCATGGTTGAGGCTTAGGCTGGTTTATAGTTCTGGACACCACACTCTACAAAAGATGTATACATTTAGAAAATTTTGTAAGGGAAGCAGCAAGAATGGTAGGGTTTAGGAAGCACAGCATATGAGGAAAGTTTCAAAAAACACTGCTTAATTATCACAGAAAGTAGAAGACTTTCAGGAAATACAGGTCTTTCAAATATTACCCAGATATTTTTAAGTTAGGAATAATTATGCTCAATGGCCTGCAATGATGGCAAAAATAAATTTGTTTAATTTCTGAATTCTGGGTGTTCAGAAATTGCAATGGTTTACATAGCAACATTCTGGTAAACTCCTTAACCAGCAATTTTAAGAACAGTTTAAATATCTTAGGGATGATTTAAGTATTCTTGATTCTTCCTTCATGCAGGGAGTTTGACTAAGTGCTCTCTTGAGATCCCTTCTAGTTCTGTGTTTGTGTGATTTTAGTTTACATGGAAGTCTAAAAAAATCTGGGTCATTCTAATAGTCTTGCCATAATCATGAAGTGAAAGAAATAGCATTTTCAAGATACACTATATACTTCAATTAAAATTAAAAAGAAACAAGGAAGATATAAAAATACTTACTGTTATTTCTTAAAGTTCAGGATCTAAGAATTGTGTTTCACTTGGATGCTGAGAAATAATAAGTTATTTCTTCCTCTTAATCAAAACTATTGGCAGTTGTCAGTTCTCTCTTTTTGCAAATAATGTTTTGTCTAATAATGACTTTTGAGTCTGAGTCATTTGCTCTAAGTTCACTGGATCATATTTGCTCCAAATAAGAAGGCAAAACAGTGGTGACTCCATCTTCACACCTATCAGGAAAAGAAAATTCTACTTTCTTATTATACCTCTTATACTTCAGAGTGAAGTTCTCTTGAGTCCTTACAGGAAGCTGACTTGACCTGGTTTTTGAGGGTTTCCTGTAGTCGAAAACACTTTTCTTGTTTCTTCTAGTCATCCACATGAGTAGGACTCAGGCCTACTGCCTTCTAGATAACTACTGACGCTGGAGTAGATTCTGTTGTTTGTACAAAACAACAGTGTCATAAGGACATTGAATTTAGTCTTTAGATTGTGGATACAGACAGGAATTCACATGCATAGGTTGCAGTTATCCATTTTGGGAGTGCACACACGAATGAATCTGCCAATTGCCCATGCGTCTTTTCAAAATTATAGACAAGACTGTACTGTTTGATACTTGCATCCAGACTTCCTTCTGGTAGAAATCAGGAAGAGGAAAGAAAATTTAAACTTAATTGGATCAAGGATCCTTAGGAAAATGCTGTTTGCTTTTATAGGTGTATAAATCAGAGGAAGAAAAAATGAATTTGAATCTTTAAAACCATGCAGTGAAACAGTTAAATCTGTATGTAGCCTTAAACTTCAGTTTAGAAATTACTACTTCGGCTGATTAAAACACGCTAAAAAAGCAGCCACTACTGGGCTTTTTCAAGTCTGTATGCTTATTAAAACCAGAGAGCATGTGAAACAATGATATAGTCCCTTAACTAACAGTTTATCTTGCATGAAGGAAAATACCATTATAGCAGTCTTGATGAAACCTAATTGCTATTTGACTGTGATCACATTAACTGCTTTGTGCTCCTAGAGTTACGTTTTAAAGGTGAATTCCTGGGTGCATTAATAAGCTCAGTTTATATCAGAGTCTTGTTGAGACGAAGTATTTTGTGAGTTGTGTTGATCAAACATCATTTTGATCACTTATACTTGGTATTAGACTTGATTAAAATCTACAGTAGTCATCTTCCTGACAACAACCTTTTTTTCTGCTCATACTCACAAAAAAAAGAAATCCCTGGATCCCAACTGTGCCTGTAATGAAGGTGAATTGTATTTAATGACTTAAAGAGTGCCATTTTGTGCTTAACAGTTTACGTATTGCAAATTACCCTGTAAATACTCTGTTTCTAGACCAAATTAATTGTATAACAAGTTGTGCTGAGAGGCACTGAATTTTCTTTGATATTTTAGCTCCCAGAGTCTGTCAGCTCTAAATGGTTTTCTTAAAATCCTACTCATAAGCTTTATCTTACTACCATATGAGCACCTGAACACAGATATGGAATCCATGATGGATGTGGGTGGTGCTACTTGATATTTAAAACAATAAGCTGTTATGACATTTAGTGGACTTTGACTTGCTTGCCTTAGTTAATAAACCAGTGCACTGGAAATTGCATGACTTCACATTTTATGCCCATAACTTATTAAATTAAAGATAACTGTCCAAGCTAAGCTCACCTGTAATTACTGTGGGTTTACATGGAGTTATCCCTGATTATACCTTGCCTAAATGCAGTTTACTCTCCAAGTGCTGGATCCAAAACATTTTCAGCTGCATCAGAGTCCAGCATCTGCCAACTTTGAAATGAACATTCAGACTCAGGGACCAGGACAAACAAGAGATATGAAAGGAAGCAGGGAAGGGGAAGTGATATGCCTATAGTTGGGAAGTGAGTGGCAAGACAGAAGTTTTACTTTCTGAGACTTTGTTCTGTACTTCATCTACCCACCATTCCTTCTGCTTTAGTAATATGCTTGTGCATTATACTTCTTCTCATGGCTCAGTTGCTTCATTTAAAAATAAATAATTGAAATGGATCGTAATCAAGATGGTGCCTAGATAAGCATGCAAGGTCAAAAGACAAAGCATCTTTTGGTTCTAAAGTATTGAATAAGCTAATTTATTTATCATTATTGTTGAAACTGTACCAATTGTATGAGGTTCAACAAGGCCAAGTGCCAGGTCCTGAACTTGAGTCACAACAACCCCATGCAAGGCTGCAGGCTTGGGCAAGCGGCTGGGAGTGTTGGTCAACAGCCAGCTACATGTGAGCCAGCAGTGTGCGCAGGTGGCCGAGAAGACCAAGAGCATCCTGGCTTGCATCAGAAATAGAGTGGCCAGCAGGACGAGGGAAGTGATCTTACCCCTGTACTTGGCACTGATAAGGCCACACCTCGAACACTGTGTTCAGTTTTGGGCCTCTCACTACGAGGACACTGAGGTGCTGGGGTGCATCTAAAAAAGAGCAACAAAGCTGGTGAAGGGTCTGGAGAACAAGTCTTATGAGGAGCAACTGAGGGAACTGGGGTTGTTCAGCCTGGAGAAAAGGAGGCTCAGGGGAGGCCTTGTCGCTCTCTACAACTATCTGAAGGGAGGTGGTAGCAAGGTGAGTGTTGGGCACTTTTCCCAGGTAACAAGTGACTGGAGAAGAGAAAATGGCCTGAAGTTGTTCCAGGGGTGGTTTAGATTGGATATTAGGAAAAATTTATTCACTGAAATGGTTATCAAGCATTGGAACAGGCTGCCCAGGGAAGTGCTTGAGTCACCATCCCTGGAGGTATTTAAAAGATGTGGAGATGTGGAGATGTGGAGCTTAGGGACATCACTTAGTGGTGGACTTGGCAGTGTTAGATTTATGGTTGGACTCAATGATCTTAAAGGTGTTTTCCAATCTAAATGATTCTATGATTGTGTGATTGTGTTCCTAATAACAGAGGATATTTCCTCTTTTCCATATTATCCAAAGGACTTTTTCCTGAAAGCTGTTACTGTCTATCTGAGGTCAACCAAGACTGAAGGCAGAGATAAAAACATTTTTGTGGTTCTTAAATGATCTTTAAGGAGAAGCTCTAGGCCACTGATTTTGGATCAATATAAAATCACGTAAGTCACTGATGACTAAAGCCAGTCTTCATGTTCAGTGATAGGGAGGTGAGCCAGGTTCATAGAAAACATGAAAATTTTTCATTTGGAATATATCCCCAGAAACCTCTTTAGTCTCCTACATTACTAGCAATTTTTGTGTTCAGATGGTGTTCTGATTTTCACTGTGCTGTTTCTGGCAGGCACCCATTTATCAAGGACCGTGTCAAACACAAGTCTTAAACAGTTTGGCTGAACTGAAGTGTACTAGTCTGCAGGTGTATAATGCAGTGCCGACCTGAGCTTCTGATCCCATGAGACTGGAGCTTCCAAAGACATCTACTCCAAAAACACTTGGAACAGGAACATGTGATGGATATATTAGCAACAGTCTCATATCAGAAACTGGCTTGGACACCTGGATGCCAGTGTAATAAGCAAGATAGAACAGCCCACAAGAAAATGAATAATTCTGTCCTTACAGCAGGGCTATAGTATTATGCTGTGTGTAACACATAGACCAGATATTGAATAATATAGAAAAACCAAAAGATTGATCAGCTTCTTGTTAAGTGAACATTGTTTATTTTATGCAGTGAAAGGTACAGGGGTCCAGGAGAAACAATTGTATGTGATCATGTAATTAAAGACTTTATCATACCATATATCCACAAGAGCACCCTAAAAGAAATTGCATAAGCAAATTCAATTTTAGTATTTTGTAACTTTTGCAGTACTTGACTTTACAACCTTGAGGATGCCTTTCTGATATATGCTTTGATATGTAACCTCAATTTTTTAGCCTCTGTGCTCATTTCACATGTTTCTGTGGCTATCAGAAACTGATACAATCCCTTCTCAAAAAATAGCTGTACTCATTGACTATAAAATGTATATTTACATTGTATAAATAAAAGCCATACAAAGAGTACAAACAAGAAAGGGTTATAACAGTGGGGCTGAGCTACAACAGTACTAAGGTAAACAGATTGGCTTAATTGCACGAGCTTTGCATGATGAGGTTCTGGTGGGAGAGTATCTTATTGCTTAGCCAGATGTTGTGAGTTTACCCTGCATGTGAGAGAGATGACACAGCTCATTTGCTCTTCAGAGCCCTGTAGTGTGAGGCAGGGAGTTGGAATACTTTAGTTACCACACCTTTGAAGGTAGGGGTTAATCCTAAACAGATTTCTGTCCTTTTTTTTTTTTTTTTTTTTGGTGCTCTTTTTTTATCACAAACAGCAAACTTCACTAAAATATGTAACTTTAATTGGAAACTACTCTGCTGTAGAGAAGGATCGAAGGCTGCTGGGGCTGTAAGTAATCTGATTTCTATCTCATTAAAGTGTTTGCATCAGTTGTTTTATTTGGTGCCTTTCCAGTAGGACCAATGATCTATTTGGCTGTGTTACTTATTGTGGAATACTTTAGGTTGTCATATGCTTTTATTTTTTTGAAACGTGAGAGAAATCAAGCTGAGTAAACTGGAAGGTGGTAGAAAGTCAAAGTCTCTCCAGTTCTTATCTTAAAGTGTTGCTTAGCCTTGAACAGTTGCTTGTTGAACAGTTACTTCTTCCCCCTGTGAGGTAGGTGCATTTCAGTAGGAGCAGATGTAAACTCTTTCTGCAAGAGGCAAAGGTCTGATGTGTAGACTTCTATTGCATACGTTTTTGTCCTCCATTGAGATTTTTACTGACATGAGCAGAAGCACCATGTGGTCTTTCAGTGTAGGATGTGTAAAACAAATGATACTACAAGTGGGTGGAAAAAAACATGTTGACCATAGATTTAGCTAAAAACAGCTAAACGTTAGTCATAAATAATTTAAACTTGTCTGTTCTTTTATCAGTGATCTCATACCTTTAATAACAATGCTAGAAGTTGAAATATAGATATGAAAAAGTGTTTGCTAGTATACTGTTGAGTCATACAGTACTAATCCTGATGGGGAGATAGTTTCTGGTGACTCCTTTGGGATATGTCTGTAAGAGTGGGCACCAGGATGGTACAGCTGTCCAGACCTTGAGCCATAAGGGCTGATGCTGCAAAAGAGAGTCCAGGAAACATAGAACAAGGTATGCGTTACTGCTACTGCATCTTCTGTTGATCTTCACCCTTACGGTTGCTAGCATTCAGATATACAGCTCTTTCCCAGAGCTAGCAGAACTCAGTATTAGCCTCACCTTTTGCAGACATTAGCATGTGGTGCTCATGGAGCAGTTGCAGCTGTGCACATAGGTGCATGTGGTAACCTGGAGTTTGTGTCCACCATTTCAAACAGCTCTGCTGTGATGCAAGATGGATTTCATTTGTGCAAACTGCAGTTTACAGAGACTTTAGTGTTGCATACAGAGTAAAATTAATCTTGTGTGTCTTTAGGATTTCAAGTATATTAGTGCCCCTTTACTTCCTCATAACTAAAATTCTCCTTTCTAAACTCGTAAAGCTAATGTGTTTAACAATTGATGTTCTTACAGGCTGGGAACTGTGGAACATTAGACTTGTAACTTAGAGCTGTCTATTTAGGGAGCAGAGCTCTCTACACTTTCTGTGCTGCCTGGACACTTGTCTGTTACCTTAGTACCTTTTGCTGTGTGCATAGGCTTTGTCATATGGGTTAATACATCCATATATGAATCAATAAAAACTTTCTCAATAACTGACAGCATCTATCTGCATGGTCAGGTAAATGAACGGTTGGCTGCATGTTCTGTAATTTGTGCAAAGAGAGCCACAAAACAATCCAAACATAACTGCCAGTCACATTTAATGCAAATGTAGACTACTCTTCAGCCAATGCGCTGGGCTAAGATCAAGTATAAATTGTAGAGAAACTGCAATTTAAGCTACTTTTCCACGATAATTTACTGAGCGTAGTATCTCTGATTGACTAAAGCTCTCCAAAAATAATTTAATTATGTGCTGAAAAGTCCATGTAAGAAATGTTTTCCTACCATAAGCTGACAAGGAAAGATCTAACATGGTCTCTGTGGGCAGCACAAGGACTAACTGTCATGTGCTTACTGGACTGTGAGGGTGGTTGGGTCAGCTGCTGTGAGTTAACTGACTCTTCTGCTCTCATCACAGGGTAGTTGGCCAGGACTGGGACCTAGAGTGCCTTTGGGGTAAAATGCAGGTTGCTAAGGCTCACCAGCAGTGGGGGTTTTGCTTCCCTTTTTTATTTTTCTGCTTTTTTTCCTTTCTGTGCCAAAGTTTGGTGGCATACAGTCCTTTTAGTCTTTCACTTTAAGTCCTGAGATTTATTTTTACTGGTGCTAGGTGCCTAGAAGAAGGGAGTCTTCTGGCTGAGTGAGATCTGAAAAGCCAGACATATGTGATTTGGCTGAGATTTGAGAGTCTGATCACTGCCTTGGAACCAGATACTGGACCGTGTGCCTTTCTTCAAATCCATTCTGTTTTCATCTGAGGGTCTGCAATGTGCCCCATTGTTTAAGGGAATAAGGGCAGCACCAGTGATCCATCAAGGCCTTCTGTGAGTTTATTACTGCTGGCTGATGCAAATGTTCTTTATGAAAGAATTTGGTTCCTCTTAAAAGGAAGACAAAGTCACTCATGCTGCATCCTGTTCTCACTGTGTGTGGCTTTACAATTTCATAATATGGGTCTCCCTTCCCATTCTGTAGCCGAGCCTCACCCTCTGCTCCTCACACTGCATGATAATGAAGTGTTGTTTCGTTATTGTCCTTGTCACTGGAGTGAGGAAATGGAGATGTGGGGCTAGGTGAGGCCATGAGGCTGTTGATCTTTTCCAGGAGCTTGCAATTCTGAGTGCTCAGGTTGAGGTTAACCTGCCAGAGATCTGGCAGACCTGAACACTTTTATTTCCTTGTGGCTCCACTGCCCAGTAGTAGTGGATAATGGAAAATCAGCTGCATCCTCTTTGTGCCAGTACTAAATTTCTCCTTCTGAACAATTCTATCTCCAGGAGCAAATAAAGCATTCACCTCCAAACTCTTCTGTGTCTGAACTGCCAGATCTTTTGACTATGTCCAGAACTCTCTGATCATGAAAACACTTGATTCTTGCTTTTTCTCTCCTCCACAAAAACTCTGAGTGTCTTGTATGCAGCAGAAAAGAAACTGTAATCAAAAGTAAGGGCTGTATTTCTGATTATAGAATTTGACTCCATTTTACATGATAATGCTAAAACAGTTTGGGAGGGGGATCAGGTCAGGGTTGGGGGTTTACTGGGGGGTTGGGTTTTGTTTGGTTTCTTTTTAAAAAAAGCGGCCATTGCTACTGTTAGTCAATTTACACCCAAAACCAGAATGACAATTGGGAGAAATTCAACTCTTGGTTTAACTGATATGAAAACATCTTCAGAGACTAGTAATTACCTACAGGTTTACTGTACATTAATGCTTTAGTAATCCATCACTCTTTGTCCCATTTACAATTTTAATCTTTTCCATCTTCACTGATTGCATAACAATTTATACTGGATTTATATTGTCCTTGTTTTGTGTGACTATGTTCTGCAGCTGTGACATTGTTGCCTCATTGCACCTTACATTTATAATTTTTAAAATGTATCCATCTCCAGCATTGTCTGCTAGGACTGTCCCTGAGCAAGAGTACAAAATAAGAGAAAGCAAACAAATAATCAGTGAGCTTCATATTTCTCTATCTTCTCTTCTTCCTCCTGTGTAACTATGGTCTGGGAGCAAGCCTAGTGTCTCATCTTCCCTCCCACGCTGTGGCCTCTAAATTTCACTTTTAGATTAGCAGTGCCTCAAAAGAAAACAGGAATTCTTCTACATGGAACCTGCTTTTAATTTAAAAAAAAAAAAAAAAAGACAAACAAAAAAAACCCATTCCCATACATTTACTGTAATAAAAATGGCCTACTCTTGCAGATATTAGTCTTAAAATGTGTTCGGTTTTTTCTAGATATTACAACTTTGTTCAGATGTGAGGTGCATTGTGCTTCTGCCTCTGAAATGATTCAGTAGTATGTAAAAATCTGATATTTCTCAGGTTTTAGATTTCACTGTTGCAAAGAGGATGGAACATTACTAAGTCTGCAAAGCAAAAGACTTTATGAACATAATATTTAACAGCTAGTGGAGTTTTCTCAGACCATTAGAAATTAATACTTTTTTTTCTGAAGAATACATGAAATAACATGTTGAATACAAACATGAATAAGGCTCTGTCCTGACTAGTCCTAACTATTTACTCAGTTGGTCTTTTCATTGTTCCCCTGGTTTTAAATGCACATTTTGGTCCCTTCAACTCTTCTGTCTTGCTCTTTTTTTTTTTTAATGTCTTCTCTGACCATGTAGTGACTCACTGTATGTACAACAATAATGAACCCTGGTTCAGAAAGCACAAATGAAGGTTTTCTTGCATTGCTTGCTTGTTTGGTAATGGCAGAGTGAAGTGATAAAGCTTGCTGTGAAAACCAAAAAGCCATGGAGTTTTCATTGTCAGGTTGTGTGTTGACACAAGACCATACAAGAGAGACAGGCTTCAGAAAATGTTCCTGATTTACAAGGGAAGGGAGGGAATAAGTGAAATAGTATGTAGATTGGAAACATCTGAGGGGACAGGACAACTCATAGAGAGCAGTTACATGAATAAAACCAGGGATGCAAGTCTCCAGAGTAGAAAAAGAAGTATAATTGACTCCTAGCTCTTGAGGAAACTAAGGATAGTAAGAGTAGAGAATAGCTGAAGGGTATAAACTGAAGAAATGATTGTTGCTCTTCATGATAACAACCACAAAATTTTAGTATACTCTAGCACAAAATTGGAATCATTAGGATGCTCGAACTGTCATCAAATGTAAGAATTGCTTAGAGCTTGCAACTGCAATGGTATTAGGTGCTCTGATAGAGTTTCTGGCATGTGCCTACTTGTGATGGCTATGATTTGCTCTGATGTATCTTTGCTGGCTGCCATCATGGTGCAATTCCAAGGACTACACAGACCTTGACTCAGTTGGTTTCTACATTCCTGAGGAAAACTGTCACTATTCCCAGTCACCAGTCATTACTCAGTACTGGTAGGCACTTACTAACAAGTGAGGCAAGGCTTCTGGCCACACCAACTTTCATCTAAGACTAATGAATGAAAATATCATTGTATAAAGAGATGCAAAGGATGGTGTGGCACCTTCACATTCTGGTCAGAGTGGTAATGTCAACAGGGAAAGGTTTAGTTTATCATCTAGAAGTCCTGTGGAAACAACACATATTTAAATGAAGAAAGGCTGAGTCTCATCTCCTGGCATGAGAAGAGATTTTTAAAAAGCAACAGTCCTGCTTATACAGTGTATGTGTGGAACTGGTCTTGTGACCACTGCAGGCATTCACCCCTAGCAGCGTTTCTTGAAGCCTTTCACATTTATGTTAGAGACTGCAAAAACACAGCATGTGGGGAAAATCTTTTGTTTCTGAGACTTTAGATGTGCAGTTGATTAAGCACCGATCAAATGCCTGTTGATTGTGACTTAATGTTCTCTAGGCACAGATTGAGAGCATCTTTGGATCTGGAGCTCACAGTGAGCTGACAGCAGCAGAAACCTCCCACAGCAGGAGCGCATAGATCTCGGAGAAAACTAGATGGAGGTGCTCTATGTCTTGAGATGGTGTAGACTGCTGTGCCTAAAGCTGAAAGAAAATATGAGGACTTATTCTCCTTTCTTTCCATCCCACGCTGGACTCGCTGCCCAAGAGGAACAGAAATAAGGAAATCACAAAAATTCTCAGAGAGGAGAGCAAGGCTTTCAGCTGCCTGTGCACAGTGGCATGGAAAAGGAGTTTCTTGATTACTCGTCCAACCCTGGTAGCCCATGCCAGGCTATCTCCCTCAGTGTCAGAAGGATGACGTACATGCCTGACAGGTTAGATGCTGGTAGCTTTACTGGTGAGAGGATTCAGCTTGAGAACACCAGCCACACTTGCTGAGTAAGCCTGAGTGGTTTTGTGTTTCAGGGCTTAATTAAAGTAAATTGAAGAATTACAAGAGGGGAGGGAAATAAGTGTTCACAAAAACAAATATGTTGAAGATGCATTATGTCCCTAGCCTCTTTCCACTAATGGATTTGAATTCTTAATGAAAACAGTATAACTCAAGAGAAGATGAATCAGAGGTGGAGCACATGCAGCCCAGCATAAAGGGGTCAGCTGGCCCACACAACATTCTCTTGTTGCCACAAGCAGAAAGGGCAACAGCAATTGTGAAAGCAAAGCAAGGGCAAATGCTGGTAGTAGCTATCAAATGCTACTAAAGACCTTTCATTGTGGTGAGGGGCAGCATGTGGGAGCTGATTTGGAGTAAAATGGGTAAGGATCATATATCCAAACATACTAGGAGTTTGGGTGAGGGAACTTGACATCCAGATGTGAAATGAGCTGATGGCAACTGACTTTTTAAAGCAGTCTGAATCCAAAACCAGCGAATCAACAACGCCCTGAATACTAAGCGATTTGAGATCCAGGCCAGAATCTTTTGATGGGTCATCTCATTTTTCAGCTTCAGTTGTAATAAAAAAGATCATCTGCCAGTTAAATAGCAGGTGCTGAGCTGAGGCTGAAACTGGAAAGGATAAGATTATAAAAGTGCTCCCAATAGGAATGGCAACTTTAAAAGAGAGCTTTCCGTGCACACAGAGTAAAGGAAGTGCTGAGGATGTAATAGAATAAGTCTGATCTTGTGGAGTGTGCAAGTCCTTTAAGGATTCCTCACCTCATGAGCTGACTTGAATAAATGTTGCAAACAAAACCAGTTCTGTGTCCTTCCTCTGGCTGCCTATGACTTTCCATTCAGTTCACTGGTTTTCCCTTATACAGATGATGGTGGCTCAGCTCCCCGGAGAAAGAGCTGATACTAGTTATCATTTTATCATTGAACACAGCTGCTCTGAATTTTAATAGGTAAGTCTTCTGCATTTGCAAGTAACATATGGCTAGCACAGAGCTGCAGCTTCAAGAGTCTCTTCCTGCTCACATCTCCATCAGGTAGCTGTGGAATGGAAATCTGCCACTTCAGCAAAGGCATTTGAAGCAGGCAAGCTGTGGGAAGATATACTGTGTAAACATGCTGTAGTTAATGTCAGGTATCCTAACGTGTGCTTAATATGATCTTTCTGACTTTGCATTTGTGTACAGTAATATCCTCTAACACTCTGATGGTAATAGATGAAGTGCTTCCAGGGTGCTGCAACTGCTAACACATACGTAGATTTTTAGTTAGCAGGAAAGGTCTTCAGTCAAGAGGGAAAGCATATCTAAGACTGCATCATAACAAGAGGGTGCATTTTAGCTGCAGCAACAAGAGCTGTAGCAACTTCACAATCTCAGAGACAGATGAAAATAATACACCTGAAAAGGTTATTTATATGGTCTTGCCACTCACACCCCTACCCCCCAGGGCTCCTGTCCACATACCCATGCACCCTGCCCTCCTAGGTAGTGGCTGTTCTTTTTAGTGCGTATTTGAATTGAGGTATTGAATTTTCTTGCTGTCTCAGAACAGGAGATCACAACATCCTATGCAGCTGAAAGCAGTACCTTGGATATTTGAAAACAACTACCTGTTGCCTTTAGCAGCACGTGTACAGCTGTGGCTTCAAGAGTCAGTCATGGGAGATGTAGGCATGGAGGTAAAGATGATTACGGCTGTTTGGTGAAGGGAGTGAGGAGTTATTCCTCTAAACTTTGACCAGTTACAATAAATGTTCCTTACCTTACCTTACAAATTGCAAATGGGAGACTTGTCTAGGTAAGCAAAATCTGCACGAATGTACTCCATGTAGGTAGAATAAGATAATACTTGGGTTGACACACTGCATTGCACTGGCGTAATGACATATGGTTATAGCTAGTGTGTATCTCTCTCAGCTGTATGTGCTCTGAGGCATAAAGACGATAACTGACTTGTACAAGGCCATTCAGGAAATCAGTCATGGAGCAAAAAATGCAGAGGCCTTAAAAGCTAATTATCAGTCAGGAGACAAAAATCATTACTCTGAGAACTCTTTTTTTTAAAAAAAAAAAAAAAAAAAAATTGTTTTCATTCTAATTTGGAATGATAAGCTGTGTCTTTCAAAGACATGATGATATCCGCTTTTCCCACCTGCCCTCCCAAGATAGTTTATAGTATGGAATAACTTCAGTTTTTATAATGTCTTGAATAATTTCTAAATGGGTGTCAAATAAAAAGTAGCAAGACAAAACACTTCTAGAATGTGGGGGAAAATAAAAAAGTCTTTGTTGCTTTGGTGTTGGTTGTTTTTTTTTTTTTATTGCCACCCCCCACCTTGAGTAAGTATTTACTGTCCCTGGGGAAAAAGCCTTTCCATTTCAGGTAAAGAACACTTCCACATAGTAACTCTTTCTGCTACAGAGTATTTCAACCAGTCCTACTATCAAGACGAATGCCAAAAGGGATTTTTAAATTCCAGGTAAATAGGATAACACTTAGTGGCAAGCTACTTGCTGAAGAAACTAACTTTTCAAAGTATTACATTTACCATGACTGCCTGACAGTATCTCCCTGTGTTTCCCCACAACAGCATGGCAGGGGCACATTAACGTGTGGTGTAGGTCCACAAAGTCCTTGCACAGTCTAGCAATATTAAATGCACCATTGCCCAGGTATGAATATGACCTTTTCTGAACCAGAATTAAGTTATGTAGTTTTGCAGTTAATGTTCTTCTGAACTTCTTTTTTTAACTGGATTATCTGACACTATTTCACTTTTTTTTTTTTTTTTTAATGTTCTTTGGTGCCTAACAACTGAGCAGTAGGAGTGGCATGTAGTAGGAGTTCTGAAAAGCAAACTGTAATTTCTAGAATACTGGAAAAGAAACCTACACAGCTGTCAACTGTGAGCAGTAGCATATTTAAACCGATGACCGCATCTATAACAGAGGGGAAAAAAAAACAAGTTTTCTAGCTGCTTTAGGACAGTAAAATCACAATATAACTGTACTGAGTAAAATTATGAGAACTGTGGCCTTCTGAATTCTGTGGCAAAAGCTGCACCAACCAAATGAATACAAAATGAAATTCAAACACAGGCAAGAATTATAAGAGTATGTTATAGTCCTACTTATATTTGCAGTAATGGCATAGTTGATCCAAGAAAGGATTCTTAGAGCCCAATGAGCACACACAGTTAATATCAGTTAAACAACAGAAGTGAGTATATTGTTTCCTCAAGATGTTATGCCATGTGCCACATGGCATCTGTACAGACTGCAGCATATGCATTTTGTAAGGGGGAGATGTTGCTGATAAGGAGGTGTGCCTTCCAAAGGCAGGGGACAGGAGACAGCTGATGAGGGGAGGGTCTACCTCCACATATTCCTTTCCTCCTGCAGGGGAAAATGCACTGCGCCTCCTCAGTAGATGTAGAAATCTGCAGTCACTCCACCCTGCACTGCTTACTCTACCAGTATCAATGAGTTCCAGGAGGCATTTTGCTGTCTGAAGAGCTGTGCCTTTGCTGCTGTTTCTGGGTGTGCATTTTTACACTCCCTCTATGAAGCACTCAAATGCTACCCTGGCCTGTGTGGCTCTTCTGAAAAATTCTTAGGACTAGTATATTGGTGTAATCAGTGACTTCTTTACCACGTATCTTTCAAGTCCAGTGGTTTGTTTTTTTTCTCTGTACATTTGGAAATGTCTGTGGTTTCCCCTCCCCCCCCTCCCAGTTAAATGCTGCTTCATCCCCTGCCTGTAAGCTGAGTGAGGTTCCTTACTGGAATAAACTGTGTCTTTAAACAGGATAAATCTAGTCTCATAGCTGGCATAAATCACCACTGCTCTCTACTTCAGTAAAGCTATGCTGATTTGCTGTTGCTGAATTTCTGCCCTAATGTCTCTTCAGGACACAAACAGCAGTGAGCTCATCAGTTAGGAGTGGCCAGTTTTCAAGAATACAAAAAGCTACTGTAGTTCACACACACAAAAATTGTCAGGGTGGAAAAGAGAGACCTTGCAGGTGGGGGATCTCCCCACACACACACTGTTTTTTTCCTTCTTTCTTTCATGGAGAGAAAGAGAAGCTCTGTTATTAGTAGTGCTCCCATGCGAGAATTCAAAGATTAATACAGTGTTTTGGCAAAAGCTGTATTTGTGTCCATGTCATTTGCAGGCACTAGCGCAAGATAACATGATACCAGTCAGAAACAGGACAACACAAGTTACTAACCAGTCCCACTGATCACACTTTCCATTTGAAATAATGGCAGCTTGTTAAGACAAGCTGCTTGAATCCAAAAAAATTAAACAAGAGCCTTAACTTTCCTTGGATGGCAAGTGGAGGAAGCAGTGACTTTGGTCGCCCTTTGCTGTGGTGTTCTCTTGAAAGGTCAGACTCTGCCTATGGAGCCTGTGCTGGTGACGGCCCGGGCAATGTGCAGGGTTATAAGAAATGGGAACAGTCTCCCCAACACCAGCGTTGCCATTTCAGACTCAAGCAATTAGCCCAGAGAGAGCTCCTGACCTAAGCATGCCTATTAAACAGAGAAGAGGAGGATTCTGTGTGCACATCAGGTGTATATTTCTTGTGTGGCTCTGTTTATTGGCCAAAACTAAAGACAGTGTCTTGCACCCCAAATGAGTACTCTTGTGCTCTTAGCTACCATGTTCACTTTCTCATTCAATTTAATGTTACAGAGTTCTCCCTCTCTCCCCTTCTGTGAGTTCCCACTTGTGGCTATTGCTATCTCTTGTTTCTCTCAAACATCCACAGGGACACCAATACAATTGTAAAAATTCCAAATTTGAAAGATTTCCATGATGGCCTTGCCATAGCATATGTTGTCTTGTATGAGCATCCCCTCTATTTCTAACCCTCTTACTTATTAAAGGGTCTCGTTTTTCTCACCTGCTTAGAAAGGGAGTACAGAGCTCATCTGCCAGCTTTAACGTCCTCTATAGGTGGAAGTCTTGTCAGGGCAGCTTTTTCCATTGGAAATCTTGCTCAAGAGCACCACTCAATGTTGGTCAAGGCTATGTTTGTCCAACTCCTCATCAGGGTTATGGCAGGCTATGAACAATGTCAGAGTCTCATCAGGATGCAGTCTGATGCTTTAACCAAGATGATCCAATGATGAGTGCTATCAAAATGTGACTGAACTAATGATTAGTACATTGCTCTCCTTGCTTTTTGGCTGGCTGCCACAGCACCAGCACTCAGCTGAAGTGGTGGAGGGAGGAAATCTGGCAGGAACCTAACCAAGTTTTTGTTTGTTCATTTGGTAGGGTGAGTTTTCTGCCAGTGTAGTGCTCTGAGCAGGTTCACTGTGGGGTTAGAGAAGTGCAAGGTTTGGCTCAAGCTGAAATGACAGAAGTACATGCCAAGGGTGGGGAGCAGGATGAGGCACGTCGTTAGTCTGTCTTAATTGCACGCAGGCACACTGTGATGCTCTGCTGCTACCCCAGGCCACAGCAGCAGTTGTGATCCCTGGAGCAGAGGCTGTGCAGCATCAGCCTCTCCCAGCACAGCCGAGGCAGGAGCGCTGCAGCCCTGCCACCCGCTTGCACCCGCCGCAGCTGCACCACCATCTGAGATTGCTCACGATTCATATGCACACCAGTCTGGAGTCTGGCCCCAGGTCTTGCGGCTGTGTTTTGACAATACATAGTACTAATGAGGAAATTTTTATGCCAGTAGGAAAGCATTTTCTTCCTAACACACAGGGTTTAAGGGAGTCCCACCCAGCAGGGAATTCCTGTTTCATCAGGTGCTGGAAGGTTACTAACAGAAGTGCAGGCATGCCTGTCTCTGGTGTGGGACCACAGCACTCGCTACAACCCGTATACAAATACACCCAAGGTAAATACACTGGAAAGCCAGTCTCTGACTCACAATGTGTGGTGCGTTTGAACTCAATTGCTTTGTAATTTCTGGCAAATGTAAGAAAGATGACCGGACAAAACAAGTCAAGGGAAGAATATGTCTTTGCTTTCCACTAACCCATTTCTCCCTCATCATCTGCCAAGAGTAAACTTTAATTTTCATTAGAAAAATAAATCTAGCTAGATTTTACATACAGAAGGTTGTTTTTAAAATGAATTTTAGTTGAAGGAAAACACTGCCTTATTGCAGTCATGTTTTTAAGCTATATTAGCAGGAGAAATTAGATCTTTATAGTACAGGCAAAGGATAAAACACAGGCAAAGAGCAGAAAGGGCTTATTCCACTATTAAAGCCCCACTGCACCCTGTCTCCCAAAGATGAGGATGAATACATAGCTAACTGTAGCAGATTGCTTTAGCTAATGTTCTCCTAGTAGGTTAGCAACATTAGCATTTGAATTAAGCATCTTATGTTTCACTGCTTAGCTGGCCCCTCTTAGACTTGAGAAATCTCATGCAGGCATATGAAGTTAGAACCAGTCTAGGATAAATCTTTCCATTCCCTTATACTGAACCAGATCCAGAACTGGTACAAATTGAGATAGCCCATGACATTTTGCATGTCACAGTACTGCCAGCTCCACTGGGGCTGTGCTCTTCTCCACAGTGCAGGGTCTGTGACCAGTCAGCTTGTAACCAGTGTGATAACCATTATCCCTTCAGATGGGCCTGCTCCAGGGCAAGTCTTGGGTGCCTTTTGAAGGGAGTAGTGCTTTAGGAGCCAGTGACTGCAAGCTGGCTATTACTCTGAATTTGAAGTATTCCCTATGGGAGAATACTGGAAAGGCTTTTCTTTCCATTTGCAGTCAGGCAGAATTTAGGCATTCAGTAGCAGCACACCTTTTTTTTTTTTTTTTTGCATTTTCCTTCTTCACATATGCAGAGTGAATAAGTTCAGGAAGCTAGTCCTTTAAAAAAAATAAAACACCACCACATTTTCTCCTGTTAACTTTCAGCCAGATTGCACAGTAAAGTGAACTGAGAAAATCAGCTGCACAAATGATTGCACTAGCATGAGAGAGGGATAACACAGGGGCAGTAATTATATAAACTAGCACAACCATCAAAATGCTACTGACTGAATAATACTGACCTCATAGTACAAACAGATCAGAGTAGAAAACTGACCAAAGAAGGTACCCTAAAATTAAGACTCGCTCAGTTTAGCTTTATGCTCTTGTCATAGCTAACATGGATTGAAGTATTAGAAATTAACCATCATCATCTCTCAAGTTTACTGCATCAGGCCACCAACTTTCCTGCTGCCCCCAAAACAAAACCAAACAAAATCAGTTGATATTTGCTAATTCAGAGGGTTGGTGTGACCACCCCAAAGGAGAGTTCCTGCTAGCAGTTGCTGGCTGTCCCTTGCTTAGCAGGCTCTGACACCACTGTCCTAGTCAGAGATGTGACTTCATCCTGAGAGCAGATGGGTCCCTTTAGAAATCATTAGAACCTTTTGGCTAGGAGGGAGGCTGATCAAAGCAATGTGGGCTTATGGTACAGTTGTGGAATAAATATTTACACTGTAAAGGGGAAAGTTTGTGCTGGGGGTTATCTAGTAAGCAAAAGTTATATTGAGGATAAAAGAGAACAATTGTTTTTAAACCATCATCATTCTAATAGATGATGTATTGCATAGTGGTCTATTTCTTTATGTTTAAGATTTAACTATACATCATGATGATTCTGTGTCTCTGCTTCCTTTTTTTAAAGCTGACTCTCTCTGCTTGTATTCTTTATTAGTATTCAAGGAGTTAATCATCCCTTACTGTTCAGTATAATATTTTCCTCACTTCAGCCAGATGATCAGCATTTATTGTTTTACATCTAATTACCTGCTAAGAAGTTACATAGTTCTGAATGAAACACATATGAATGATAGACAGATTTTTTTTTAATCTGAAAGACAGAAGTTGCTGAGAAAATAAATATAATCTTTGAAATCTCTTAATCAGTAGAAATTTCAGAGTAAAAACCAAACTAGTGACCACATGATATCAGCTTCACTGTGATAGGTAAACATACCATATGTAACAAAATTTGGCCCCAAATTACTTAAAGACAATGACTGTGCTGCTCTCAAAGTAGAATGTCTTATCTTTCCTGTCTAATTGATGGGAGATTAACTGTCTGTGTAAAATAATGTGACTATCTTTTGCAGACAGTGGTGTATCTGTTTTCTCTTGAAGGCTTTGTTCATGTTTTTGTTGCTGAAGTGTTCACGCTTGCGTTGAGGACTAATATTAAAAGCTTAACTTACTTTTGAGGGTCATACTCAAGCATGCTTGTTTAAGAATATCTTGTAGAGCAGAACTTCATTTTGCATAAGAATACTGCACTGTAATGCTCTGCAACTTTTATCTACCGAACAGTGTTTTCTGATATTTTATAGACATTTCCAGCCCAGCAATTCTACGAAGAAATAAAACAATCTCAGAAAACAACGCCTGTTGTTACAAGAGTTCCAGGCTCAGTTTTTTAAACATAAGAAAACACAGATAAGGGACTTAATTTAGTGGGGGCGGGGGGTTTGTTTTAATGCTGCTTGAGGACTCAACTTTGAAGATCCTTTGAAATATTGGGCATTTCTGGTTCATCTATATTAATCTTAATCTGTGTATCAACTGCAAGACTTCAGACATTTCTTTTGTCACTTTCATATCTCTTGAAATCTGCTTTTGATTGCAACATTTTGCACTGAATGTAACAATTTTATATGTCCATCTTATAAATGCTGGGATCTTGCCAACATTGTGAATTTCTACATTCCCCACACCCTTTCCTATTCTATTTAAACCAGCTAGTCTCATTTTCAGAACTGTGCAGGGTAAGTGTAAAGGAAGAGTGCCACTTCTATCAATTATAACAAAGAGCTGTGAGAAAGAAACAGAGTTGGGCTTCAAGCTTCTCTTACAGATTCAAAAGCTTGACCCTGAATCTTCTAACAATTTCATTAAGATACTCATATTAGGAATGCTATTTCTGAGTCAAGGTCTGATAGAAATTATTATAAAAGATCTGAATAAGTCTATTTTGACTAAAGCCTTTCCTTATGCACTGAATCAGGTTTCCTCTTTTGAAAAATATAGTAGTGTTTACAAATTACAATAATACAATAATATTACAATGGCAATATTTTTTCAGGTATGTTGTACAGATGGTTAGAAGCATGCAGAATATGAGAGACTGATTTTTCTTGAGCAAATGAGTTTAGCTGTATTCTCTATATTATCTATATCACTGAGGACTGAAAAACCACTGTAGTTGATTATATTGATTTATACATGAAAATTTTGTTTGGAAGTTCATATCTGTAAAGGAAATGTGAGATCTGGATTGCAAAACTTTTTTTTTTTTAAACCATACTAATTGAATCAAATCGTGGGTTGTATCTAATTACTTTACCTGGAACACACACCAAAACCTGAATAAAAATACTCTAGCTCCAACTTTCCCAAAGCAGAAGAAATACACTGGGTTTTGCACGTCAGATGACCATGTGAGCAACCAAGCATAATGACTAACTCTTTTGCAGTAACATTTCATTATTAACTCATTTTCTGTTCAGAATCTCCTCTAACCCGCACATAGCTTTCCAAAGAACTCCCTCTATCTAACTGCTCCTCAGCCTATTCAGGTGAGAGAAAGCAGGCAAAAGAGACCCAAGAAATCTTTTGGCAGACTGTCTAAAAGTTGTGAACTGAAGGGGTTTAGTGGCTTAGAGGAAATCTCTGTTCTCTGACAAACCTTTTCCTGGATAAGTAAAACTTTGGTGGTCCTTTTTCATCAAATTTCCTTCAGATCTTGAAATTATTAAAGCAAATGTACCAGGTCTAAGCCACTTCAAGTTTTTCTTAGGCACCATTGATTCTAGCAGAGGCAAATTATCCCTAACACTGACCTAGCACTCTGTTTGTTAGCAGTTCTGTGCCTCCCCTATGCAAAGAAGTTGTTAATTCAATTAAAACCTGTCATATATGTGTAACATGTTTACCGGGAAAGGTATTAGTTTTAAGGCTGCTAAACCTGTTCTGTTCTGTGGAGTCATTTCTGAACTTTTTTCTCTTGGGAGGAAATATTGGTTGATAATTTTGAATTTTATGTAATGAAGTGAAAGCATCTACTAAGGCAATGTTAATTGAGCAGCTTGGCTTGACTTGGCCATGAACGGTAAAGCAGAACTATTACAGTTGTAACATTGATAAACAAGTAGACCAGCGTGTCTGGGATACTGGGAAACTACTGAGACTAACCTAGCTCATGGTAATAATACTTCCTAACCTCAAAATCTGTGAACCTAGAACTACATTCCTCTTATAGACCAGTAGCTCTAACTAGTATAAGACCAGGAGTCCAGTGATAATGGGTTAAAACTGGTTTGTACCTTAGCAAAACTGAATTCAGTTGCTTGACCTTGCTTTAACATATTTGTGCTTCAGTACGTCCACTTCCCCATTAATAACATGAAGGAAATAATTCCTTTTCCCACAGTTTTGCCTGACTGCCCTACTTAGACTGTAAACTCTTTGGAACAACTGCTGTCTGATCTAATGTGCATGTATGGAGCAGAGCACAATGAAGTCCTGATCTCAGCAGGAGCCCCATCTGCTACTGCTGAGATAAATGATCTTTTCAGTACTGGTTGTTTTTTAATCTCTTTAAATTACCATAAATACATTTTTAAAGCCATATGCTTTCATTCTATATCCCACTCCACTGAAGAAATCTGGGTTTCTGTGGAAATATAATTATGTAACCATATAATTAAAGACTGCATCATACCCTGTACATGCAAGGGGGCTGAGCTGAGGTCAAGTGCCAGATTGATCTGCCACTTTGTTAGGTTTCAAGTACCTAAACTTACTTTAGAAAGATTATTTTAAATATATTTTTGTGTATGTAATTTTATACTCTTACAACAAAAGAATATTTTATTGAGTTACAACTAGTTCAGTTAAACTGAAATTGGTTTGCAGCAGAAGAAACTGTGATTCTGAAGAGACCCATTATTTTCTGAGCTTGGGTGCCTAACACTGGATGCTCATCAAGGAAATCCCAAGAAAGTTTCTCATTTTGTGGGGGGAGAGAGAACTTATGTCACAGTGGGAGTATAGCCCACAGGATCAGATGTGTCAGAGTGCACAGAGGTTAGTGGAAGCTTTGGGGGTGGGGGAACATGTTTTATTTTTCTCTCTGTCTCTCTCTACTGCATCAGTGTCCAGGTGTTCCCAGTTTAGCATGTGGCACTGCTGCTACTTTGGCAGTGGTATGAGCCTGACATTACAGTGTTTGTTAGGGTTTTGGCGGAATACCCAAAATTTCTGGAGTATTGCAAAGGCTTAAAAGGAAGTGGCAAAGTTTGAAAGTTAATAACTTATCCATACTGGAAGAGGAATATATAGGCTGAGCAAAGAGCATGTCTCCATTCATAGGTATTTTTGTCACTGTCAACTTTTAGCATTTTCCCTTAAGTGGTGGAAGTGTTGCAGCCTTTCAAAAAAGACCATAAGTTTCTTTAATAGAAATGATTATTCAACCTGAATGTGAGGATTACTGCCATTTCCTGTGTAACAGCATCGAGGGATAAGGATCATTATCTCTTGACAGACCCTTCTCTCTCATGCTTGGAAGAATGAGGGTAACTCTTGTATTACCTGGGCACTGAAACTTGACTTGTTAAAAACAGCTGCAGGGGGCACATGTGCACAAAAGTGGGTGGAGAAACATTTCTTGAACCAGTTCCCTGCAGTACATGTTTGCATAAACCAGAGACTGATATTTATTTTTATATATATATTTATGAGATACATATATAATCTATGTAGTATAAATATATAGATACATATTTATGAACAGAGAAGCTGTCTACACTTAGAGCTCTTCTACTTTCATGCAGTTTAAGTTAGCTCAGGATTTGTTTTGTCATGGTGGTGTTTTAAGAGTTGTTTGGTTTCTTGTAGTTCTACTGGGGTTTTTTGTTTTTGTTTTAGGGTTTTTTTAACTTCAGGAAAGATTAGAGATTTACATACAAAAAAATCTTTCATTCCTCAAGAAATCCAACTAACAAAGAGTCCTTGTAAGCACCAGGTGCAAGAAAACCAAGATAATTGTCTGTAATTGTGAGATTCTTGCTAACACAATACTTCGCTCAGTTGGATATGTACACAGCATCCATTTCTGCCAATGGAAGTTATATGTACAAATTGAGGGCACAATAGGACCATTTATGTTTAGCTTCCTTTACATAAAATGGATTGATTTTTTTCTTCGGTAGAGGACTGTTTTTTAAACAAAATCAAACATTTACACGTATAAAATATAACATTCAGTATTTTTCAAAAGTTGTTAAAGTCTAATTAGGTTTCTCCAATCTGTACTTACTTGGTAGTAAGATAATTTGCTGTTATCAAAATACAATACATTTGATGTATTTCATAGGTAAATTAATTTACTTCACTAAAGAACAAAAAAAGGTTTGGAAGTTGATGTTTTTGCTAACATCAACATTTGCTTATCTTCGAATGGCTTTTCATAATAACAGAATCTTCGGCACTTTCTTTTGGCCTTCCACCCAGTCTCAAGGTACCTTACAAATATAAAATTGCACAGTTCGATGTCATACCCATATTACAGATGAAGCATAGATAAATCTCTGCCTGTGGTCTGATTTAACTTGGGTGTTGGCTCCAGTTTCCAGTGATGGTGGCCAGCCAGCTTTTTTTGAGACAATCAGTGTAGACTTCCCAAGAAGTTTTACCTTACACTTTCTGAGCTGCTCCCACTTTCCAGCGAAAGGAAAGTTCTGCCAGCACATGCAGCATGCTCCCCTGCTTATGCTGCAACTTCTCACCTGGTGGATGCCTCAGTTGTTGGCTGTTCCACCCTCCCATGAAGCTTAACCACCTATGCAAACAAGATGCCCAATGTTGTGAAGAGTGAAGGCTAGAGCATCCTTTATCTGAGCAGGATGTCTTATACCTTGATCAGTCAGGCCAAATCAAACTACCTGCTCCTCTGTGAAAACCGGTTATTCTTACATGTTCACTGTTAGTTCCTCTTTGGAGGACAAAAAATCCAGGTTATTTTGTTTTCACACACCCATTAAGAACAGAAAAAATGAGATTTTCATGATGGGTGATGAACCCTTTACAATCTGATCTCATTACTTTGAATAGTGTCTTAGATATGTTTAAAATTAGCCTACTAGAGCAGGTATGACATTTAACAAAGAAAGAACAAACTGGATTTAGAACTGCTTTTTTGTTCTGAAGCAGGTTCCTCTCCAAATACTTCTTCCAAATTATAAATATTGGATTATTTTATTGATGTGTTTCATCTTGCAAAAGGGCAAATTACTTTATCTGATGTGACTAAAATCTCTCTCACAATTTTATAGCTATGGAAAATGAATGTTCACTTCTTTTATATGATCTTCTCTAGATGATACACAGAACAGGAACATGGGCTGGAGTTATTGAGCTGGCAAACTATATTAAAACACTGAAACTTAAAAGAAACAAAATATTCTGGTTTTGTTGTTGTTTCAGAAAACAAGTCACCAAAGCAGTTGTCAAAATTAGCACACAATCGTAACATCATCTAATTAAAATTGAGTTACATGCTTTCAGATGGCTTTAATAATAATCCTATTCACACCTCCTGGTTGTTGAGGATTAACAAATCAAGGGAGGGATAAGAATTTGTATTTCAAATTTATCTGCTCTACAAATTTTTAGAGGTCATCTTACTGACTATATAATATTAGTATAGTTTTTCTTTTAAGTCTTTGAAAACTAACTAAAACTTGGACTGTTTGTTTTAACCAGTGCCCCACTTGCTTTATGCTTTACTGGTGACCACTGTCTCTCCGTTTCTTTAATTTGGTTATTTGGCATGGTCACTTAATTTCGACACATTCTAAGACAATTTGAAAAAAGCTTATTCCTATACTGATGTATGGGATGGTTGCTGGAAGTTACCCAGTGAAGTCTTCCAGATTTGAGGGGATGGGAGAGGGGAGCAAGAAGCTACACCCCATAAGGGATGTTCTGTTCTGCCCAGCATAAGGGAAGTCAGCACAGAAACCATAACAGGTGATTTCTGGGGTCTGTCACTTTGTGTCACTGTCTTGAAGGAAAATATTCACAGAATGAAATGAAGGTGGAGTTGAGAAACAGAATAATTGCAGAAAAAACACCTGTGGCTGTATTACCTCAGGCTGTGATCTTGTGAGGCCCTGTGTACTATGGGAGATCAGTAACTGGACTGGAGAGCTTCAGCGGCCAACTGGGAGCTGGTGGGCATGCTGAAGCACGCCAGCCGTTGTCTTTCTCTGCATGTGTGTTGAACCAATGTCATAATGTATTACACTATGTGTGTGTGTGTGAGAGAGAGATGCAGCTTTAATGTTCTGTGAAAGTTTGTCGATTTGTATGCGCTTGGGTAGCATGTCATCCTCTGAATACCATGAAGAGTATGCACGTGAGACACTGAGGAAAAGGAGGGGAAATCACAGAGAACTTGTGCATTATCTCTTAATAACCTCATAATGTACTCTGAGTGCCAGTAAGTATAATGGGAAATACTAATTACTGAGTCTAGGCTAAGGCTTCTTTTCTGATTACTAATGACTGTTTTGAATTGCAAAATGCTAGAGGTAGTGTGTACACACTACCAGTGATTGAATACAGGGCTTCACTGGAATAGGGCAGTGAGTTTTAGTTATGGTGTTCTGTTAAGAAGAAGATAAAACATCTGAAAATGGCCAGAATACTAATTTTTATTCTTCACATGAAAAAAATAAATTACTAACAAAATTAAATCATCCTGGTACAAACTGATTTCTAGGTTGTGAACTGGCCAAGCAAGTTAAAGTGTGAAGCAGTGGTTTGATTCACCTTTCATGTACAGCTGAAGAAATGCTGACACCTTCATAGGTGCCCCAGGTAGCATTCCTTGCCATGCTGCACCAATCAATAAACCCCCACATCCACTTCTTCCATGCACTTCAGTATATTCAAGATGTCATATATGCAGATGTCCACACTAAGTTTTCCTGATAAACTGACCAGAGGAGATACTGGAGAGGAGTAGAGAGAAATGGAGGAGAAAACACAGTGCCCCTCAGAGAGGTTGTAATTGTACAGGTTTCTTCAGTAGGTTGATTGCTGTGTCTGTGCAGACTTCCATGAAGCCAGAGCCCACAGTGTGGATCAACAGAGCATTAATCTGTTTTAGACTGTGTGTGCCCACTGACAAGACAGAAGCAATGGGGACAAATTGACACACATGGAACTCCATCTGAACACAAAAAAGCACTTATTTACTGTGAGGGTGGTCAAACACTGGAATAAGTTGAATAGAAATGTTGTGGAGTCTCCAGCCATGCGGATATTCAAAACCTGACAACGATGTACTGGGCCACCCATTCTAGTTGGCCTTGCTTGAGCATGGGGGTTGGACTAGATGATCTCTTGAGGTCCCTGTCAACCGCAACCATTCTGTATTTCTGTGTCTTCTTGATCTTTTTTCCAAAAGCTTAGGTTTGTTTCACTTTGCACACGTGCACAACTCCACACAACACCAAAACCACAACTCCATCTCCCACCATTCATGCTGTTTCCATTACACTGCATATTCAAGCAGCAGTACCCTTTCTTTTTGCTGGTTTTTACTGGCATTGCCACCAATGCCAAAGCAGACTAAGGATGCAGAAGGGCCTTGTCACACAACAAGCTGTCAAGAACACCATCAGAAACTCTGAGCCAAGTTGTTCTTAAGAATTGACCCCAAGCCGTGGGGCTGCACTGTAGAACAGCCTGGCCCAGTGACAGATATGGCCCCGCACCTGGGGGTCCAGTGCAGAGGGGGCAATCCATGTACCTGGATTGCTCTTGCTGCTGGTGGTTTGCTCCTGTATTCTTGAGGTAGTGGGAATAGAGAGGCTTGTTGTCTTCTTAAATGGTGATTGTTTCAGTGCTGTTGGATTGTATTAATTATTGTGCTGGTGTAAGTAATGTATGGCAAATTGTAGTGCACAGCAGACGTGACTGTCCTGAGGTGGGAGGGGTGGCCTTGTGGTATTAAAAAAAAAAACGTATCCTTGAACAACATCTGCCATGTCACAGTCACCGTTTCTTCAGTTAAAGGCAGAAAGCTCAACACAGTGCCCTTGGTTGCTGTCTTCCCAAACAAAGCCTGGCATGCTTTCTGTTTTCCCTCTGGCAGAGTGCTCCACCTCACCAGCTTTTTCAGTGCACGGCTGTATAAGGGTTGTTTTCTCTTCTCTGGGAGGTAGTTGTGTGTGGGTATGTACATACATACACTTACACAGAAGGTTGTGTTCTCCTAAAGAATAAAAAACTTTGTCAGCAAATTATCTCCTCTTATTTTGGCTATCATAATCCCCTTCAAGCCTCAACAAAGCACCCATACATGTTTGATCAAGTCACTATTAAAGAGAAATATTGTGCTATTCTTGCCAACTGGACCACCTACACCTTGGTATCACTATAATTATTGTCAAATATTATTGTTACAAGGAGGTACAAAGTGTGCAGATCTTTCTTTAATATGACAGTGGCCAATTTAATGGAACATTACTGATTAACACAGCCGGCACAGAATATGCTAGCGTACCTTTAACAAAACTTTATGTTACAGTTGAATGGATTACAGAACACCTCTTGAATGCCTAGTGGCTGGCGTTGTGCCAGAGCCTTTAAAAAAAATGAAAATGCAGCTTGCTTTCTCCTTTTTCATAAAGAAATCTGAAAGCAGAAGCATTGACCTTGGCAAGCTTCTCGCACTAAGTTTTCCAGTAGGCAAAAGCACTATAAATCAAACCAGAATAATCCTGTGTATGTTTTTGTTTTCACTCAGGCTGCTAGGATTGCACTTAAGGACTTCATTTTTATTACTAAAGGAATGTTTTTAAATCATCAGGACCTAGAGCATGTTGTGAGCTTAGTCCAAATTTCATCATCATCTTTTGCAATTTGCCTAACGCCCTGGCTCCATGCTCCCATGGAAATACGATTTATTTCTCTTGCAAAAGTCATTACAATCTATGAGCACAAAGAAAGAAACCTGCAGAACTGAAAATGAGCAATAAAATCACGACAAAATCTGCTACCTAGATTCTTTCCCCTAAAGCAGAAAAGTAAGATAAACAGTGCTTCTCTTTCTCTCTGAGTTATTATTAGTTCAGTATTATTTATCACACAGCTTGGAAATCTTAAAAGGTTACAGTTTCTTCTTCATACATGGCTTTGGGGAGCCTTTTGACTCTGCTGAGAATTGTAACATGACATTGTTTTGGAAATGAAAACTCTGAACAGATTATTTTCTACATTACCTAGATAATAGAGGTGATAGATGGGACCGAGTCTAGCTGGTATAAACAGTTGTAACTCATTTGAATTATGGAAATTTGCACCAGCAAAGAACCTGCCCCTAAGGAAGGAAGTCTGGACCAAATATTCCTATTCAAATTCATGTTGCTTTTTTTTTTTTTAATATGGACATAGCTTGCATTTAGGTTTATAGTAAAGAATATTAAAACCAAACAGAAATTTAACTCCATCTCCATGTGTTCTTATATGCTAAACCATTAATAAATATGTTCTCTAAGCCTGTTTGCAAGCTTCATCTTTCTGTACATCCAGGCCAGCTAAACACATGCTTAGATCAGAAGCAATTGACAAAGTCTATGTTAACATCAGTGGAACTTACTATGTGTTACAGTAAGCTTTGCTAAATATTGATCATTATAAATGTATATTTAAATCTAAAAACTATAGTGCTTTCCTGACTGTGGACTTCCAAGTCATCCTGATATGTTGTATCTTCAACTTGGACTAAATATATCTCTCCATGTATATATGTACATATTTATATGGGGTTTTTTTAATTAACAGCCTTTAATAAAGTTACTAAGCTGTATGTGTGAGCAAGAAGTATAGGGTATTGTTAGCATTTTCCTTTCTCTTCCTTCTTTTTCTCCAGTTTTTCAATCCAGGTTTTTGACGTGTTATTTCTGAGTTCCAGCACCAGTTGGCAAGGGCAAGTCCTCAAACCCACCCACAGCTGTTTCTGTCAAAGTATCAGATCCGCAGAGCTCTGAAGCACGCAGTTGAACCATGAGACACCAGTCTGTAGGGAATGCTCTTTTTCCCTACTCATTTTTCTGAATGTGCTGCTGGAGCATTTGTGAAGTTAATTAATGATTACAAGTGTATTGAGTGGGCCTAGTTTACAATGGGCATAGTTTACAATTATCATTTTTCTTTCTTTTCATGCTGTAAGTAAAACTTCCTTGTTTCTACAACTTCCCAGATGACAAACATATGCTTAAATGTACTTGGGGCAGTCACACAACTTAAACCTTAGCCTGAGTTTTTTCCTGAAATTCTTTTCTTTCCTTGTGAATCTTCTTTATCTGACTTCTTTCATTTGGTTTCCCACCACAGTAGTAAAAGCTTCTACATCCTTAGGTACTCTGGGGCAAGAGTTACACTGTGAGAAACCACCTGAACCAACACTGGAAGTCATGAAAATAACTGCATTAAGGACTCTCATCTACTGCTTCATCGGCTGCATTTTACGTTTTTCTGTGGAATTGGTTCAACAGATGTAAATCCCCTAGATTGTACTGTAAGAGTAGCATATTTTACCTTAGCCAAAAACAATTCCTAAGGTATTTGGCTTAAAATAAAAGTATCCATATGGGGTTTTGTTGATTTAACTCTTCTGGTTTCAAAATATAGTTTTACTTAGA
Organism: Strix uralensis; assembly: GCF_047716275.1. Classification (NCBI taxonomy): domain Eukaryota; kingdom Metazoa; phylum Chordata; class Aves; order Strigiformes; family Strigidae; genus Strix; species Strix uralensis. The sequence continues at coordinate 15,714,616 of NC_133978.1, read as the reverse complement.
TCTCTAGAGAAACTAGTTGTACTAATTTAAGACCTAGCATCTAGTTTAAGAGTGTGTCTAATAGGGGGGAAAAAGGAAGGGGGAATAGTCCTACCCTGAAATTGTCATATATCAAAATGAAATACCATTAAAAGCCAAGAACATAATCTTAGCCAGCTATACTTTCTAATTTGTATTCACAAAGATAATGATATGGGGCTGGGGGGGAGGGCGGGGAGGGAAGAATTTTCTGATATATGTGATAATAGCAATGTCAGATTAAGCCTAGCTGATTTTGGCCAGTTTAAAACCGGCAGGCACGCTGTAATTTCCAAAGATAGATGATGGTGTAGTTGGGGCAGGAGTGTTCCTCTCTGGTTATACAGCTTCTAGCATCTCTTGGGGTGCAGCATGGGGGAGGGACCTGCGCGTATACATGTTGCTGGATATAAATGTGCATTTTCCTGTAAGTGTTCTTGCATGGTCAGGAAAATTTTCTCATATACAGAATATCTGTGAAGTGTCTTGTCCAAATGCATGCATTCAGCAAAAATGCTTCTGTAGCTTCTGTAAATAACACTGGTCCAAAAATGTCTCACTGGCTCACAAATGCCTAAGCACTGCTTGTGTACCAAGGTGATAGATGCCTTATAAATACTTACACTGGCTACAAATGGCACTGGCTAGATTGCTGTCTCCCATATGCAGATTTGGTATGCTTTTTAGCACCCCTTTCCACAGTGTTCAGTAATAACTAGATGGATGCTGTCTAAGTCTACGTATGTTTTGGTGGATTGGAGCATCAGCACACAGAGTCTGTATTGGTAAAACACTGCTTAAGGGCTTTATTTAGTAGCACTTTTTGGAGACTGGAATAGCAACATCAAATCTCTGTGAATGCCTGCACGTGGTTATTATCTAGCACGAAATAGATGGTCTGGTTCAGTATACAACAGCAGCTCAGCTGACAGCACTCTTATATCTTAATTAAAGAAGCCAAGTTCAGTTCCTACTCCCAGCACACCTGTTGAAATACCATTGATGGTGTTACAGTGGTGGCCATGAAATATTGAGTAGGTCTCCTGTACTCTGTTTAATTTTTTTACTCTGTTTATATTTGTCCAGAGCAATTCATTAAATGAATGGTAATGATCATGAAGGTGTGGGTGGTTTGGGGTTTTGGTTGGTTGATTGGGTTGGTTTGGTTTTTTTTAATAAATACACAAACTCTATGCAGGAGTTATTAGTAGAGGACATATTTAATAAACTATGCTTGATGGATGATATGATAGCATGTCAAGTCTCAATAGTATACCGATAATATCTTCTGCCTTACAGTGCAGATATTTTGGGATGCAGGGTATAAAAGATCTCATAACTAAAGCCTAATCTTTTCTACAGAGAATTGTGCCCTTACTGTCAGTCTCTTCAAACATATGCATTTTAGTCACCTTCCACAAGTTGGGAACCCCGGATTTGTTACACCCCCTTGGTATAATTTCCTCATTCCACATGCTGCACTGGTAATAATTGAAAGACAATGTAAATAGTCTCAATAATTTGACAGGCTGATACCCTGACAAAGTTGTGCAGTTTATAATTTCAACAATGAGAGACAGGTGTAAGTGAAGGTTTGGGTGAGGAGGACCCAACCCTGCCAAGTCATTAAAGTTTTAACACTAACATCCTACCATTGGACATAAAACATTAAATGAACAATATTCAACATGCAGCTTTTACACCTGTACCTGCAATTTTTCTTTTTGAGTTTGTATTAATTGAAATTATTTAGCCTTTGTTTCAGATCTTCAGTGGATATGGTTAGTACAGATAGGTAGCAACCCCTTCTAAACACTCATTTAGTTCAGAATCATCTGGTTTCTGTAATCTGCCCAGGTTGTAATGTTGTGATAATATCCTTGAAGTTTTCTGTTTCTGTATTCCTTCATCTGGAATTCACTTCCTTTCAATATTTATAATACTTAGTTATATTAAATGTTAAATATTTTCTTCTGTTTAACCACACTGGAAGTGTTCTTCTGGAAACAGTTCTTTTGAAAGGAAAAAAAGAACTACTTAGATTGAGTAAAGGCTATCAAAATGGACCAATAAGACAAGGCAAAAATAGACCATTAACATCCAGAAGGTCAGTCTCGGGCGGAGACTGGAGCTATATCTGCATGGCACTGGCATGCTTACTGTAAGACAATGATGATGGGGAACAGTCCTGCAAAATTGTTATCAGATGAGCTATTTCCACCAGAGATTTTGTGCATGGGTCTTCTGAAAAATGCCTTTGTAAATCTACAGCGATATCATATTCAAATCTGTGGAGATAACTAAAAGGTATCTAAAATGATTGGACTAATTGTCAAACCTTTTTGCCTTTTTTTAATAAGCACTGTAAAAAAACAAAATTTGAAAAAAGTCATCTTCTACGACTGCATGCAGCCAAATATGAAAATAAGTAAGCTGGGAACCATGCAGAAAATCCTGTACACTTCAGCTAGTTCTCTAAAACATATGTGAAGTTCTTAACATTGCTAATGCTTTAAAATCAAGCTGAGATTCTCACCAAAAATTCAAGAAAGATTTGGCTACAGATTGCTTCTAAAATTGGCTAAGACTTCACAGTAATACTGATTTCTTTCTACATTGTAGTCTAAAACAGTCGTCACTTCATGAGCCAATCATACATGCCAGAGTGCACAAAAATAGAAATTAATACTATCTGCTAAGTATCCTGCACTCTGATGGCAACATGGAAAAGGATGATGACTTTGAAACTTTCAAAGTGACTTAAGAACCAATAACTTGATTAATCCTGATGCTGGTTGAATTCTGAACGATTCTTTGCTGGCTATCTCACCTTTTTCTTCAAGTCATTCTTGGCAAATTCCATGAAAAATTCTTACCCATCTGTGTAAAACCCTATGAAAGCAAAATTCAATTAACTTTATGGAGAATCTGTTATAAACACACAAAAACAAAGGAACCAAAAAAGCAATCTGAGGACTGCATCTGATTCTCCATCCTTAACGTGCTGCGATGTGTCTAGAGATTACAGCACATATGGTCTGTAAAATCACCCACCATTTCAATATGTCTGAAATACATGTACATGTAGCATCACAAGTACAAATGAGGTAGAGAATGGATGTCGTGTTAAACCTACAGAAATGCAGAATTATACAGTTCAGACTAAATATCTATTCCTTTGTTCCAACATTGTACCCTTCGTTCCTCTGTTGGGCTGAACAGGAAGGGCTCTCCAGGCAGAGAGTGCTTTCTGCACCAGATGCACTGCACCACCAGGACAGAGTCAAGGACAATGTGTGTGTTGGAGGAAAACTTCAGCAAGGAGACTCTGAAATTAGTCATACCAATGGCACTAACTCTCTCAATTTCTTGCTATTCTAAAAAACCTGTGTAATCTTTACCTTGAAGATTACTTTAGGTAGTTATCTGTGTGAGTAGTTTTGCAATACTTCTATGAAATATGATATGCTATTATAACAGTTTAAAACAGTCATCAATATTTCAAGTAGAGAAATGTAAGGAGCTTCTCAAAATAGGTCCTATTTACTGTACCTACTCAAACAGATGTCCTTCAATTGAAATTACAGAAGCACAGCAATATCAAAAACACTATCCTGATAATAATACAGATCACCATCACACTGATGTAAATCTGAGGATACCTCCACAGTCTTGTTTCCTGCACTGCATATTTGACAAAATAGAAGACATTTAATTCCTGGTCAGAAGGAGCTAAAAGAGCCAGGTTTTGTGTCTCAACAGTTCATCAATACTGCTGAAATTGTCTTTACCAACTTTAACAAGTCCTCAGTCATTCTTTAATATAGGTGGGAAAGGAATCCTGTTATTGACTGAGCTCCTTGCTTTTATTCAGCCTACCTTAAGCTTGAAATAGATCTCTCTTGTCATAGAAATAATAATACAGTTTGCTGATAATGGAGAAGGGGGTCCTAGGTGCTGTGAGTTTTTGTTGCTCACAAAATAAGTCAAATCTGTTTGGATAAGCAATGGCACCAATGCCAGATTCCACACAGTGACAACTAGTGCTGCACAAATTGATGTGCCACCTTAATGCTACAGGATTGATTGAACATTTCCCTGCTGTTATTTTTTTTGCTGTTGTCTTTCCTCAAGAGAACAGTGTTCCGAGCATGACCCCTTTTTCTCCGCACGTCAAGTGAAGGAAAATCACCCTTTGCTGTACTTGTGGGGACAGATATTGATCTTGGACACAGTGATGCAAACCAAAAGTAACTCCTTGGGAGCTGAAGGAATTGCTCCAAACATTGGCCTGTGAAACTGGGGTCAGACTCCAGCCACTGGCCTCCAAGCTTTATTTCTTGCCTAATGAGAATCAGTATATCTAATGCACCAGTGCTGCAGAGTACTGATCCATTTGGCAGAAGTGAAAATTTATTATTCTTTATTATTGATGCTTATAATGCAAAACATTGATGCATGTCACAGTCTCAATACATTTTCTTAATGGTCATATCTATGCCAAATGTATTGATATTTCTGCAACACATTATGAGCAGTAATGCCAACATTTAATTTTCATAAAAGCTTTCTTTTTTTCTTTTTTTTTTTTTTTAGGAAATCACATAAAGCCTCATCCCATAATGCAGCTACCACTTACTGTGCAACAGATGTTTTATGCTCAGTTTGTGTCACTTAACTCTTTTTAGAAAGTGCCAGATATGGATGTAACTAAACTCAGGGCAAATCCCTTCAGCCCTGCCTGTAAATATTTGTTTGGGTCATATACCAAATGTGAAAAGTTGGATTAAACTGATTAAACTTGAGCTGAGATAAATATCAAACATTTGTGCATTTTAAAAAGGAAAAAAATGGGGAGCTAGAGGAGAGACTTGAGAAAATCTTATCAATTAATACGATTATCTATAGACAGATAATGTTGTGCAAAATATTAGAAGCTATTTTCTCTAGAATTCAAATAAAAAATGCAAGTTCTCATACCACTCAGTGGTGGCTGCCTTATTTATGAAAAAATAGAAAATGCAGCTCTTCCTTAGTGAAATGCCACAGCAGCTAAGTGCCACTGCACTGAATTAGACTATGAGTACACTTTCTGAAAAAGGCTTGAAAAGAATTGCAAAATTTGTGACCAGACTTATGGAGAACCTTTAAAAATGTGAAGCATTGTGCTGATATCTGCTGTCTGGTTAGGATTTTTTCTCCCATGAATTGTTCATACATACAGGAAAATTTTTCTCTATAGGAAAACTGCAGAAATACAATCATTACTACCACCAATTGTCATTAATCCTTTGTAGGTAGTCAAGACACTTATAATAAAACCACACAACCCAAAGAAAAATAAATATTTATCACTTAGATCTGTTTTCTGCAGATTCTTGCACTCATTGGAGGTTTAATATTCATAGGAAGTTTTGTAGGAATGCTTCTGTGGCAGAGAAATGGGTTCCATTACTGCAATGAAGACAAAATAGTACTTCTGGTTAATGTGGGGTTTTTTTTCACTTTTTTTCCTTCAAATCTCGCTCCTTTTGATTTTAAATTATCTTGCTGATAAGCAGTTTTTACAGCTTATCAATTGTGGTACACCATTGATCAAATAAGTTGGATGGTACTTTTCCTTCTGCCTGACTAGGAGACAGTTGTATTTTTTTAACAGAAAAATGATGACTGGGGATGGGTGAAAATGCAGAAGAAATGGTGATCAGCCAGTGTCCTTGGTCATAAAAAATTAATATATGGTTTTGTGGCCAAGTGAGAGCATTCACAGAGCTAACAGCAATTCCAGACAAGAGTCGTACAAATACAATGCTATTTGTGAATATAAATTTAGGGAGGGACAGAAGGCTGTACAAAGCGAACAACCATTCACAGTTCAAACATTTTTTCTCAGACACTGTTAGTACAACATTTAACCAGCTTTGCACATGAAAAGTAATTCAGTGCTGATGTTTTGCCTCTTAGAGGATGGAAAATATTTTTGCTGTCATTTGCCTGAGATGGTACTATTTCCTGGTGCTTTAAAGTAAATAATTCATTGTAGCTTGGGGCTTTCAGTCTAAGACTTTTCATATATGATACACTACTTACCTTAGCATTCCTGTTTATATATTTACATTGCTCTCATCTCAGTGGTACTCAGGCTCCTATGTACCAACACGTCTTCCACTCCCTGCAGAGGAAGAGTATAAGTCATTAATGTTTCCGTATCCCTGATGATTTTATTAAATGACGTTTAATTACTTCCATTGCTTTTGTATAACATAATCTAGTGCTCATTTACTCTATTATTAACATTCAGAGGAATTAAAATAGGGTGCATTTGCATCAGTACACATTGAGCATGATGTAAGGCCAGGAGTAATTAATTTCTCTCTCTTACATCTATGGAGATTGTTAATGTGGAAAAAAAAAAAAAAAAAGATAAGTCAATATGTAGGACTTGATTTTTATTTGCATTAAGGCTGCTTTCTATCACTCTGGAGTTGTAAATCAGCATTTTGGTTAAAAGTGTTCCTATTTTTACTTTTGAACACTGTTTACCAGAGTGCTGTCAAATGGTAAAATGTAATAGTGTAGCTAATTCTTTTTGCTGCAGGGGAAAAGAAATGATGCTATGCATTCAAAGTTAAATAACTGAACTACAGATCTCGCTCCTCTTGTGAATGGTAAAATTTTCATCAGCTTCAAGGAGCGATGGTGTGAATCCCCCAGTCAGTGATTCCTTTCTGGAGAAGATAGCTAGTTCTACATAGGCACCCAGTCAGGTTCAGTCCTATCCCCACCCCTGCACCATGGCTTTTACCCCATCCACAGCTCACATCCTTGTTGGCCTCAAGTCTGTCATCTGCCAGCTCTGGACAGGAGATCTGGGAGCTCCACACCTCTCCTGTAATGTGACCACATCTCACTTGTTCAGAACCACAGCCCCAAACGCCATCATTTGTAGAATTGCCTGGTTTAGGAAGTTTTAAGTTCTGTTTTGCTGCTCCCTGTCTGACAGAAAGCCAGCAGCCTATTTTTTTACAGAAAGCACTGGAAAAATGGTTCTTCTAAAATATCAGTGTCTTTAAAACTTGCTAAAATGGGAACCCTGAAACAGGAATATCCAAATCCTCAAGCACTTTTTAAAAATATATTGCTTTTGTAAGAGGATTTGCTAACAGAAATTAGACTGAATCTTTCAAATGAACCATCTGCTTTTGAAATATATCTCTCCAGTAGCCTTCCCTGACCTTTTGCAAAGGATCATCTGCATGTGTTTGCTCAAGAATTTTTTGATAGAGAAATGTTGTTGCCTTTCTTATTTAATTCTTTACTGTTTCCACATGGTAGGATGTTAAGAGATTGCTTTTTCTGTCCCCTGTCAATAAGTGACCTGCCTTAACCAGGCACTCAGAAATGAATCATAGCACTTGTCAGCACGTGCACCAACGATTGCTAAGGGCTAACCGCTCCGAGGCCATCTGTAGCAGCACTTGCTGTTCATTTCACAGTACAAGGGTTAGTGTGGCTATGTCTTTGGCAGTGAATGTTGTTCATGAAAAGTCAGAGAGGGGGGAAATGAAAGAGAAATACTCCAGCAGCTGTATCCATTTTGTTATTGCTTCCTGGTCATGAAATCAGAATAGGTGTAGCAGTGCAGAACAGGATTGTAGCAGCTGAGATGGAGGTGGTCATCTGGGGGCAGAGGGAAGGAACAGTGTAATTATTTGAAAAGAGGCTTTAGCAAGTGTTTTGGGAGTATTCTGTCGGCCCCTGGCAAAATCAAAAGTAAAGACTGAGTAAAGGTAGTCAAAAGAATCTAGGGACTTCACCACTGATGTAAACCATTGGCTGTGGACTTTATTTCTCAGGAATTCAGATCCCAAAGCTGTAGCTGTCATACATCTGTCTCAAAGAGAAGTTCTTCTCTAGTTAACCTAGTTTTCAAACCCAAAGTCAATAGGGGAGCAAAAGGTCTCTTCCCCTTTACACTGAGGAATTCCAAGGAGAAGAGGAGGAAAGAAAATCTATACAGGGAAAACTTACCCTGGACCAGTACAAATACTTCTCACACTCCTAGCAAAGGTCTAGTAAGCAAGGTACAAGACAGCCACTAAGATCTCTGCTGAAGAGGTACAAATTCACTGTGTTTGAGTACTGTGTATAAATTCTTAATTTTCAGTCTTGGTTAACTGGAGTTACACTGGAATTCCTGGTTTATGTATTGAATTCAGATTTTGGAAGAAGAAATCATCATCATGCTTTAAACATTTTGCTTGCTGTACTAGAAATGCAGACTTCAGTCTACTTTCTCTTTGATTTTAGAAAATTGTGATATAATCATAGGGCATTTAATGTAAAGAAAGGAAAAAAAAATCAGGGGACCTTCCTGAAATGTGGTTGAATCAGATTTATTTTGTTAACAAAATTTAATCCATGGGCCTCTTAAACACCCCTTAAAACTGGATTAGAGCAGTGAAATAAGTAATACTCTACTGTGAGACTTAGCATGTGAGGGCTTTTGTAATGTACTGGTTTTGACGATATGGATAACTGAACAAAATGGAAAGTTCCACTTGAGAGAATCAGCAGTCTTGTTGTTTCAGTTTAAGAAATATATTTTAAATTCCACAGATTTAGTTACCCTCAAAAATAACTTGGGAGTCAAGATAAACGGTCTAAGAAATTGTTCTTGAGAAAAGCTGGTAATAAATTGTATCAGTGGTATACCTTTTCTTCATGCTCCCAACCCTTGCTAAATGCCTTCTTCAGGCCAATAAGGAGCATGCATAATGTTAAAATTAGGTTAATGTTGGATTAATCATTAATAGGGAAATAACTTGAAGTTATTGATGGTAAATTTTAATTTGAGGAAATTCAAAAGACTGAAACAGAAATTAATTGTACCTCACCATTTGTTCAACAGACTTGGTAGTACCCACATACCATAAAACATACAGAAATAGAGTATGCTCAAAGGAAACCGATTGAAAGTGAATGGAATACAGTAGATCTAGAGCCTGAGTCAAAGGCCATTCAAATTTAAGGAAAGATTATGGGAGTTTATAATCCTTAGGTCATCTTTTCTCTCTGGCATATTTATGTATGTTCATAAGCATGTTTTTGAAAAGATGATATTCATTGGTAACTTACCCTTCTCAAATCTGATGTGGGAAGTTGTAGGAAAAAAATAGCATCATCACAAAAGAAAATTATAAATGTTTCTGTATTTTCATCACCTATACTTTTTTTTTAAATCAAATGTTCCTCAGGGTATGCACTTACTGAAAACAAATGAGTGTTTATTGGAAAAATATAGTAGAAAGATGTTAAATAAGACTATGGAAACATAAGAAGAAAAATTTAAAACAAGAAAGAGTCATAAAGACCTCTAGAAAAGTTATCAGTATAAATTATGATGCTTGGATGTGTTCTGTCCAATAAAAAAAAAAAAAAAAAGACAATATTTTTATTATGAATCATATTTTCCTAATAACAAAAGTTTCATGTTCAAATTCCAGGATACTGTGTAAATTGGGGTAAGAAAATATTTCTGTAACTTCTGCTATGTACAAAGCCTTCCCTGAGAGACTGTAAAGTTATATGAACTACCCTGTCTGCATTTTTTTCTTGCACCACTATTGCAATCTTAACTCTTTTTTCATAATAAATTTAATATTCCTAAAAGGAAGGAAGCCATAGCTCCAGTTTTTAGTTATGAAATTATACGACCAGACAGAGTAGTACAATAATCTAGATAATCATCTTTTATGTTAAAAATTCCATCCACACTCAAGACATTAATCTGTTTTTCATATGCAACATTTCACAACAAATCAAGTAAGCTTTGAGAAGAACCTAAATGAAATGGATGGGCAGTTACAGTCCTTAACCTCCACAGAATTTCCAACAATTAGTAATTGATTAGAACAGAGTTTCTAAGTACTTTATACAAAGCAATTACACTGTCCCCTGAATATCCTTGGCCTGAAGCAACACATTAGAATGGACCATATTTCTCATCTAGTATGGTAATTCTTGTCTGTATTAACAGAACAAAACAGTATGAGCAAACTGCAGTAGATACTTCTCCAGTATCTAACTGCAGATGTACCGAGGAAGCTGCACCAGTTTGCAACTACGAGGGATTTGATCCCTGTATTCCTCTGTCATAAATGTTAATCACCTGTGTTTACCCTACTTCCATTTAAAAATTTGAGCTTCTAAAAAGAATGCGTTTTCTAGGAATGGAAGAACCTGAGCAGTATTCCTCTGTTGTTATATAATACTGCTATTCACACTGATACAGAAACTGTTGGGTGATACAAGACTAGATGTATTGTTTACAGTGTGGGTGTAATACCAGGGATTTCCACTACAAAACACAGGCAAAAAAAGCCCATCTTATTTTAGAAATAACAGTGAGGTCATGATCTTTTGCTTTTCTCTGAAAAAGAGGCACATCATAATTATTGATGGTGGGGCTGGTAAATCATGGCAACAAATACGTGAAGTTTAATGCTTTGTAACGTAGCAAGAGGAAATTGTTGCTAGGGACTGCTTTTAGTAATTTTTAACACCAAGTAATTAGTAGTTCATTCCTTCCATCTTGTGTGTCAGGAAGGGGAGGCATTACCTGATCACTTCAGAGCCCTATGTCGGAATCTACCCCTATAGGGGTAGGAACTCTCCCTGTCAGTGATAAGCAATGATCCCAGAAGTGTCATAGAAAGGAGGAACTACATGTGTATCTGTCTGGGCAGTTATAATGGAATATGAGTTGCCATACAGATAACGTGCATGTAGGAAGATTTTACTCAGGCCTTATCTCAAGGGAAAGGGACCCTATTGTATGAATTTTCAGGTCCTTTAGCTGAACTTCTTTACCTTCTGCCTTCCTGCTTTGTAATACCTTCAAAATTCAGGGTGTGATTCTCTCAGAAACACAAGCAGAATACAAAGTCAATGTACTGCCCTTGCATGACTAGTTGCAGCCCTTGCAGGAAGTGTAATACAGATCTTCAGGCTTCTCTGTCTCATCTTGATACTGTCCTAGTCTTTTCTAAAATGTCTGATAGTCTTTTCTTTCAGTAACCAAGAAGGACAATACAGGATCTGTTGCTTGTGTCTGCTTGTTGGTGTCCTGCTACTGTCTCAACTAGGTCTCCCAGGCAGCAAGTTAGCATTGTGCACAGTTTTTCTAAATATACCTTAGTTGGTGTTTGAGCAGTTGGTTAAGTTGCTGGATTAATTATACCAGATCCTTGGTACAATTAAAAACTGCTAGATTTTGGGGGGTTAGGTGTGGGGTTTTTTGGTGAAAAATTAAGAAGTTGGTAAGTATTTTTTAATTTGACTCTACACTGCTGAACAAATATAACACAGATGTCAACCTCAATGGCATCTCTGTCTAGCATCATCAATATCTCACAACTTGAACAGGACAAGATTAGTCTGTTCATAGACTTTCACACATAATTCTAGAAAGTATCTTGACCAGCTATATTTTTTTTGTTTCATTTAATTATGACTGGCCATAAACTTAATTATATTAACATTGTTTTTTCTTCTTGATAATTTTACACACCTTTGTATCACCTGCAAATGTTCTCATTTTGAAATAAAGCATGTTTTGATAAAGGCATCTTCTTCACTCTGTCAGAAATAAATCAGTCTTTACAGGGCTTGAGGTGTGGGGGATTTGGAGGAGAGAGTGTCATTCACAGGCTACTTAGAAGGTATCTGAAACTGGTTTCTGTTTTTGTGATCATAACCCAAGTTTGGTTCGCTGCCTGGTATTAAATCTCTCCAGTTTCCTTCCTGTAGCAATTCTTTTCTATGCATACGAATTTTTGGTATGACAGACTCTGAATTTGCAAATGGTTATCCACTGATGATATCAGTGTTTAAGCAGGTGGCAGGTAAATCTCTTGATTTGGGCCTGTTGGACTGCATGTAGGAGGTCTGCTTCTGGCATTTATATTTTCGAGTTTCCCTCCTTCCAGAAGTTATATTTCTCGTCTTTTCTGGACTTCATAGTGGATTGTGTCTCTGCAAAGAACCAGTTGGCTTTTTAAGGCCTTTAACTTTCTTTTTACGATGAGAAATCTGGCACTCTCTCCTAGCTGTGTGACCCAAAGTAAATCCTGAATTCTGGCTTTACTCTGGTAATGACCCACTGTTGTACATCAGATGGGACAAGTAAAACCGGCAGTGAATCCCTATTTTTCCTGACTCTTGTTCCTCAACTAGGAACTTGGTAGAGTTCAGGAGCCACTACAGAGCACCCTTGACAGACCCCTTCCTCTTAACATGGGAATATCACATCAGTTCCTCCCATTCTTCCTGCATTTTGCTTTCGAGCACCATGCCACACAAATCCAGCTAAGTGACCTCATCAAAGCAATTTATTCTTACTGGGCTTTTAAAAACATTAATACAGCTGGCTCTGTCTCAGCTTTGCCCAGACTTGTCCTATTACTTCTCTAGCAATTCAGAAGAACACATTGGCTGTCAGGACATTCGTGTTTATCCAGAAATACCTCTCTGACACCTTTCCCTGTAGCCTCCAACCTGTATTACCACTATGTAGAATAAGGCTACTCAGTGTTGTTAGGAGATACCCTACATAAACTCAAACAGTCAAGAGCTGAAGTTCTTCAGCTGCTCAATGGATCCTATGATTCTGCCCTTCAGGGTCCAAATAAACATTTGGCTATCTGGCTTCTGTGAAGAGACAGTTTGACATTTTACTGTGGTCAAGGGGCAGGGGGAGGAAGACATGGCAGATATGTGAGCTTATGCAATTTCATGCACACGTTGGAGTGGCTCCTTGGGTGTGTATAGTTGTCTTTTGAAAGACTGTAGCCCTATCTCACGGCTTCAGTATCTCATCAGAGTAGAGACTATTTCCACAGGTCTTGAGGGCCTCAGGTAACTGCTAGCTCTACTTTTAGCAAAAGTTCCTTCAGCAATCATGACCAATAACAGATCTTTTTGCAAGCATTTCATAGGCATAAACCTATTAAGAGGGTGCATGCACATCTTGCAATGGTGAGCAATACAAAGACTCAAAGCAGAAGCTATGCTAGCTGTGAAATCAGAAGCAGTTTAGCTATTGACTTTGAGAGTAAGCTGATGTTGGGGTTTTTACAGTGTTTTATTGTTCTTTGAGGATATGTTAGCCTGCACATGTCTTTATTATTGTGCAAGCTAGGTACATGTTGCACACACACCCTAAGTCAGAATCATCTGAAACTTCTACTTTCTCTGCCAATTGATGAGGTAAAGAGAACATGCAATAGATCATGAGGAAGGCTGAAAGCAGAGGTTGCTACCTACCTATCACCTTTATTGCAGAGCCAAGCCCAGCAGAGAAATGCCATCAGTCAGCAGAGGCTCCATCAGTTCTCCCAACCCCAGGTCATAGAGAACCCAAGTAAATTTTCATTTCTCTTCCCTTGTAGTCTGCTTAGAGTCTCTATGCCTGACATTTGTGTTTGAGAGAGGAGGTTTTTTTACATTAGGATGCAAAAATGAGAGACTTCTAGAGTCATTAGAGAGCGTGCTTCATCTCTAACTCCTCTGTGTTGCAGTGTAAGACCTTGTTCTTTTCCTTCTTCTCCAGGTTTTGGAAGAGAGAAAAAAATCTGATTTTATGAAAGAAAGAAGCAGAATACAAATTACCTGATTTTAATGTTAATAAGATACAAAAATCCTGGAGTTCAAAGACTATATTTATTCAGAACCCCCTGAAAGACAGAGAACAACCTCTAACACCCGATGGGGCAAAAAGGAGGTAACAGCTTATTAAAAGAATAATCTAGCTATGCACAGAAAAAGTCACTCTGAGAGCAAGAACCCCTGGGAGAATTCCTGCAAGTTATAAAACATCTAATAGTCTAAGAGAGATATTTTGTATTAGTAATTTATAGATAGATTGTGGGATTAAGGCAGACATTATTTTTAGCCATACCTTTTATTTTAAAATTAAATAATTTATTTTACTAGTAACAAATATTCAAGACACAACTGCTGTGTTTCATAAAATTAAAAAAAAAAAAAAAAGATTAGAACACATGATCAGAGCAGTCAAGATAAAAAGCCTTCAACTTACTATAATCCCCTCTTCCACGATCTCAGAGAAGTAAAGTGATTTTCTCTTTCCAGTTACTTTGAAGAAAGATTGTATTACTTATATCTAACATTCAACACTTAAAGATTTCTAAAGAGATAGTGGATGCAGAAAGGGTTTGGAGGTCTTGGATTCAGTTGTAAAGTGCTACCAAGTCTACGTGGCTGATGTGACAAATGAACCTGGATCTGTTCTCCAGTTTGCAGTCAGAGGGAAATGGTAATGGTATATTGATTCTGAGAAGAATAGATAGGACTACTCAGAAGAGCCTCTATGTATTTCAATTCCACCTTTGTTATTTACTTGGACTGTCTGTTTCAATCTCTACATCTGAATAAGGTTTGTGCTTGTCCATCTTTTAAAATGCGTGAGTAGTTTTCATTGAAAGGAGTGCATAAAATATTTAGAGTCCTGTGTTTCCTCACCTGGTACAGCTAGCACCATGGGAAGAATATTCTGGGACACAGTTTATTTTGTTTGTAACATTAAAATTGTCATTAGCTCATAGTTCATAGCTAATAGTGTCATTCTTTGGTTCGTTTATTAGTATTTATTCCAAAGAGAGGGGAGTTTTTCTTAAATCCTGTGTTAGTCTCTCTTCACGTTTCTGTCAGGAAAGATGCTGCTAAATACAGCTCCCTACCTAACAGATAGTTTTGTACTTTACCTAATGTCTCAGTACCAAAGCCAGTAATCTCTGATCTGGAACTGTGTATCAGATGTTTCTTGAAAATCAAAATGTACAGTGACCAGTATCTGTTCCATGTTTACTGCAGCAGTTATCACTGGAAAGAAAACCTCCCTCTATATTAGTTAAGCATGTCCTTCCACAGACAATAAACCAATCATGATTGGTAAGTAGGTGATGGCTTTCAAGGCTTTCTCGTATTCAGTCTTGTAAAATTGTCCCCAGTAATTTTCCTGTTCTGCTCAGCTTGCTTGGCTATAATGGAGTTGATGTGATCTTTGTTTTTCTTTCCTTTTTGAGTAGGTGTTTTCTGTTTGCCACTTAAGAGTTCTCTAGGGTCTGTTCTGAAATTAACAAAGTTTATAGCACACATTTTCAAATTAACATTCTTAAATATGCCCACAAAATCTGTTGCTGCTCCCCAAATGCATCTTTCTACATTAAACTGCACATTAACACATGTAAATATCCATTTGCATTCACAGAGAATGTACAAATAGACGATCAACAAATTTTGCAAAGATGTTCCATGAAAAGTTTGACAATTATTTAAGGAAAATGTTTTCTAATATAATAGCATATGTATGACCAAAGCCAACAGGATCTTGGTGTACTTTCTGAATTGTTATGATGCAGATGACTCTCAAAGTTACCTGCTCAGAGAGGACACTTTAAATTTAAATATCCCTCTAACTTTAAATCTGAGTGTGGATTTCAGCACTTCAGTGGCACTCTTATTTTTCCTCCTAACTATTTTTAGAGTTCAAGATCTGTATATATGCAGGGACTAAAACCACAGTAAGAGCAAGCAGGAAGATTTCTCAAATAACACTTAAATTAATAGGTATAAAGGATCTTTTTAATGCATGCTTATATTCAAGTAGCTTGTCAGATCCCACACTGTATCCCGAAATCCATGGATTATGATTTTTCCATAGATTCTGGCTCTGTAGACTCCATGAAAACCAATCTTGTTTCTTCTGTATTGGAAATTTTTACCAAAGATATTTATCACTTCTGATCTCCATTGATAACTCCTTTGATATGAAAAGCAGAAAAGATTCCAGTTTGCAAGTCTATACTTGTGATTTTTATGTGGGACTATCTGTTGTCAACCTAAGACTTAACTCTTAGGCTATTTGATTGAAAAACACCAAGTAAGAGACTTTGCATGTAAGTGTATCAATTTTGCATTGTCACTTTTCAACTATTTTTCAAATTTGTGTTGACATTCAACTTCTTTTTCTTAACCAAAGATGAGAGTGTATAACATCTCACACTACTAAATACCTAATACTAAATATCACTGTTGATATTATGAAAGAGAAAGAAGTTGTTGGTCGATATATTCTTCAGCCGTTCCCAACATTTTCACCATCTGACTATTCCAGAGTCATTGCTGGCAGCATTGGTTTCCCCCTGAAGTAACAAACACTGTATTTCAAAGCTGAGAAAGTTGATCACTTTAATAATCTGACTTCAATTTTGAATCAGAGATAGGACTTAATTCCACAATCTGAATGAGCTTCTGGAGTGCTAAGTTTAACCATTTCATTTCAGCCCATTAAGAGTGATCTAGCTGTGGAGTTCAAATCCCAAACTCTGATCTGTCTCTGAGCACCTGGAAAGTTCTGAGAAGAGTTTGGACCAGACACTTCTGCTCTAGTCACACGTTGCATTAGCCCAAACCCTGAAGCAGGACTCAATCAAGCAGACCAGATTGACTCAACGTACCTTGTGATGGCACAAAATTTATTTAAGCTGGCTTTTTGTTTCCCCTTTCTTTATTATTTTCCCTTCCCTCTCTCCCCCAGGTTCTCAAAACTTAGCATGAACCTTCATAAAGACACAGTCTGAGTTTCTGGTTTTCACAAAGCTTTGGAACCAGGCAGATTTCCCAGGGTTTGTGGTTTCATTCCAAACATTTCATAGAGCTTTAAATCATATCTGGGAGCTCTCTTCTCTGTTTTACAGAGAACAAAAATCACAAATCTGGCTACTTATTGAAATTGTAACTATTTCATTCACCTATTGAGTACGGTATATTCATCATTTGCAGGCAGCAAATGAATACCTTAACAGACGGAGTTTTATATTGTTTCCATGGTTACAATAATAAATACAATGCTGATCTGCCCAGAGTAGCTTTTGTTTTTCAAAAAGATCTTTAAATTACTTGCATTTTCCAGTGGATTTTAAACTTCTCTTTTATGTTGATAATCTAGAAGCTATTTTTTTATTACAACAGTTTACACTAGACACTACAGTCGTTGCAAGACAATGCAATTTCATATTTCTTTTAAAGCATGTAATTAGTGGGGTGAGTTAAAATAATGCTGCATTCTGTACTTATTCTAACCATCACTGTCCTGAAACATAGAAAAATTTTAAAACCAGCAGTAGAGATATGGCAGCAATCTTGAATTTCACCTTTTTTATTCTTATTTATGGGAACTGCAGAAACTAATTAGTCCCAGGAACTGATTGAATACTGAGAATAGAACTGATGAAAAATAAGTAGGTTCATTTGGAGGAAAAAAAAAAGTTTATTTGTAGGCTCTTTGAGACAGTGACTGTGTTATTGGATGCATTTGAACAGTACCTCAAATAATAGGCCATGTAGTAGGTACTTTAATCCATGAAGAAATATTTTCTGAAGCAGTTAAGTCATGTTTATTCACAAACTCATTACTTCAAAATTGATAGGAAAAGATTGCTGAATAAATTGTACATCAACATTATCCATTCTTCAGACCATTCTAGCTGTCATCGCTAAAATCTTTGTGATACATTTTGTTACCTAGTTGACCTAAAGGTAAACTTCTCTTGAATCTGCCTGTATTGTGATCAAACTATTTGCAACAGTCATTTTAATGGAATTTATTTATTTCTGTATTTCTCTTACTAAAGAGTTTAAAGACTGTCTCTTTCTGAAGCAAGCAGAATTTCTTCATGTGTATTTTTTCCGCTTGGAATCAAATGGAGATGCTGTTGACATACACTGCAACAGTCAATTTGAGCAGGAATTTGCTTCCTAAAGTAAACAAATACTGTATCCAGCTGAAATGTGAACAGACAGCGTTGGAAGGGAGAATTTTATGAGCTACACTGAAATATGGTAGATTAGGAAAAGCACCAGTACTCCTGGGAACTGGTGCTTTTAATGACCGGAAGCAGCCAGCGAGTACACTGAGCAAAGCCTGTACGTCCCAGTCGGGGTTTTTTTGCATCAAACTGAATCCCAGGTTTGGTTTGTAAATTCTGTTTCTTAATCCTCTGTTTGGTTGTCTGTGAAAAACCATTTGGGCATCTTTTTATTGAAAAACTAGCTAGATTTGGAGGCTGGGGGAAGGAGGGGCAGAGACTGGGAGCTGATGCTACTAGACATTGATTTTGCTGAGACAGCCTGGCCCAATGCATCACTTATGAAAGACTCAGTAATTATTCTATTGGGTTGCTTCCCCAGGCTCAGGATTCAAATTATGCAGGCTGAATATGTGGCAAAACAGGATTAAAAAAAATGCATTTAAGGCAAGATGTTGTCTGGGCTGAATACAGACCCACTACAACTTGCCAGAAAAACAGCCAGCCAGAGCAGAGAATTCAAGAGGGAGCCTGTCTGGATTTAAGTGTTGACCAGGCTTTGGGCTCATATATCAGCTGAAGGGCTGCAGAGAGAAGCAGCACGTCCCAGGGATCCTTTTTGTTTTGTAAAGATTAGTAACTCCCTAGTGTTCTCTTCAGTGTAAAGATAACCGTGCTTAAGAAATTACTTGGCTACACTTGTTTTCCTACCCTGTCTTCCACATTGATTTTGAGTAATCTTTTCAAACATGACATGAAATTCAGAGGGAATATATCTTAAGCAGCCAGGTGCTTGAAGGAATAAAGTGCTCGCTGATGATCTGAGGCAGCAACAAGGCAGAGCAGTGCTCCAGGAGAGAGCAGCGGGTGCTGCTGCAGCCACCCCTTGGCCTGTGCCTGCCAAGAGCTACATCCCACCTCTGCCCAGGTTTGGCTGGGTGTAGGAGCACTGAGATCCCAGTGCAGGGATTTACTCGGAGCGGTTGGTGTCTCCCTGGAATAGGCTTGCACCAAGTTTTGTCACCTGCTGTGTGTGAATAATGCCCAGAAGTATAATGGAAAGCTCTTGGTAGTGGACTGTGATCCTGTGAATCAACCACAAGTCGCAATCAAATTACAAAACCAAAAATTGTCATAAAGAATTTGGTAATACTATGTGTGAAAGCAGGTAGAATTCTTAGTTCTTTACACACATGAACACGGTCCATAAACGGTATTTACACACATAAACACTGTCTATAAATGGTATTGATACTAACACCAATAACTAGTGTTGTTTTCAAGCAGAGATTGAAGAAGAATCAGAATTCTTGGATGTATGAGGCTCAAATGCTATGATGGAAAAGATAACTGCACTTGCCCTCCTGGCAAAATT
This sequence comes from Strix uralensis, assembly GCF_047716275.1. NCBI lineage: Eukaryota > Metazoa > Chordata > Aves > Strigiformes > Strigidae > Strix > Strix uralensis. The sequence goes on along the minus strand of NC_133978.1, from coordinate 15,695,332 downwards.
TTACTAAGCCTTTACAACTTAATAAAGGCAAGGGCAAAGATTCTTATTGATCCTTCTGAAAGTCTGTTGTTTTACACAGTGTTATGATGCTCATTTCCTCAGAACTGGGTGCATTTCTGAATCTTATTCTTTAGAATGCACCATTCATCCTTGAGAGGCCATAATCTTCAAGGTAGCTTGCAGCATTCAACGTGCCTCAGAGTCTGTTCTTGTAATTCAGGCAGAAGTAGCCAAATCTGAGTGACTACTTCTGGTAAACAGCTGTGTGCTGGCTTGGTTTGGTTTGGTTTTAACTCAAAGATGTAATCAAAAAAGAAGCCCCAAGGACTTCAGGAATTACTGAAGAAACCAAAATAGTCGCTTATTAGCTGTAGAATTAACCCTGTATAACAAGGTTTTTTATGAAGTCTATAACAAGATAATTACTCCTGAGTGAATGTGTACTTGATTAGTAGAATACCCCATAATCACAGGAAAGTTAGTGGGACACATGGTTTTAGCCGTTCTCCTAGACTCCCTTTTAAAGCACCAGATACCATTCTCTGAAAGCATGGAAGATAAGAAATAACCAAAAAAATTACATGGTAACCATTAAAAATCTTTCTCAGGAACACTGCTAACTTTTTATATTAATTCCAGAAAGGTCATTATAATTTGGGTGTAACCATTTAGCACTGATCATTTTAGTAATAGTATTCTGAAATATAAGCATAAACAGGTACTATGAAGATTCGGTAAATTTGAAAGTCTTTTTAGTTGGTACATAGTTTTACGTCCTTAACTACTAGAATTAATAAGTTCATGGTTTCAGACTTGGTCTCTAATACACTTTGCAGCATACAGTTTGGAAGGCACAAATGTAAGACTTCCACTTTTACACATTTATATCTTATTTTCATGCTATTGAAAAGGCAATTACTTTTTTTTCTATCTCTTTTTTAATTATCAGTTTTATTACTATTTATATGTATCCTATTTAAACTGTCTGTATTTTACTAATGGTGAATTTGCAGTTCAGAGTAAAAGGAGTCAGGAGAACTAGAAAACTTTGCTAAAACAGGTTTTGATGTAGCTTAATAAAAAACAATTTTCAGTAGGGCTCAAGATTTGTAGTAGGCTCAGAGCCCAGCAATCACAAGGGCTCAACAATCAATATTCTGTACTGTTAGTCTGTTTAGAGGCTCTGAAGAGCAAAAATCAAGTCCTATGTGACTAGTCTTTATATTGCCTACATATGGAAGGAAAACCACTGAAAATGCATAAACATTAACCTAGCTTTACCATGTGATGTGCTCATGTCCTTTTTTCCACTGAACACAGTCCAAGCATAAGTTATATGGCTTTTGATTTCATTTTCTCTCCAACTTTTCTAATGTCTCTTTGGCTGACTAAAATACTCTAAAATACTAAATCGTGTTGACCTCGGTTATATACGCTTGTGAAGGGAGATGAAGCGGACAGTGGACTTCTGTACTAAGGAACATGAAGGATACTGTTCCTTTATTCAGTGATCTTTCCTGAACTGTTGCTGTCTTCCAGAATATAGAGTCAACATCTGTAAAATATTGCAAGCTGATAATTGATGGGTGGGACAAGTGCTGATGAGCCAGTCCAAAGCTGCAAATCAAGAGCCTATTTCCTATAGCAAGAATCAAACACGGTAAAACAGTGCTTCATTCAGCTTTGACATTAATGCTTTAATTTCCAGCACCATTCAAATAACATCCTTATTTGGTAAACTCTGGGTAAACTCTATGTCTGGAATAACACAAAGTAGTTCTCATTTTTCCATTAAAGAATAATATATGCTTTGATAACTTGGAAGAGAAGCTGAACATTCTTTTTCTTAAGCTACTTATTTCTAAAATAATAATTCCTCTCCAATGGATATTTTCACCCTCTCCTTCGGCATTTCTTTTTTCTTTTTTATGTAGAGTCTAGATCAGGGACAGATAGGGATAGTTTAAATGTGCTTCATAAGATAGGGTATATCTAGGCTCCGATACTTCAATCTGCATTTAAAAAAAAAAAAAAAAAGAAAAGACAACAAGAAGAAAAACTCACTGGGAACTCAGGAAGTCATGCTTCAATGACAGGTTGTTCTACTTCCTCTTCTCCTGTGGATGTAGGTGTGTTATTCTTACTAGGACAGAGAGACTGTGTGATTTAAGTAGTTATTTGTGTTTAACGTTGTGCAGTAAGCTGCAGTTTCAAACTAAATGATGTTTGGTGCATCAGGCCAATGATCAACACAACAGTAATGACTTCCACACTGCTGTTTCATCACAGCTCAGCTGGGTTGGAAAGGAAACCCCAAGAGTGGGAAGTAGCTGGGCCTATGGATAACTCTGCTCTTACCCTTCTTCCATTCTGCAGATTTGCTTTTATAGAAAATGTTTTGCTCTACTTAGTATTTTCTCCTCAACATACAAGAAAGACTTCTCTCAAAAGAAACATGACAATAGGGACGCGGAGGAGTTCAGTGCACTGTGTGCAGAGATTAGATGTTGCCCACCAGTGATGGTGGAGTCAACACTTCCTAGACAGTCTTGTGCATTTTACATTTGCAAAGGGAGAACAATTTATTCCCTTGAAATGGAAGAAGCTTTTTATTTTGAATAAAAGCAGTCCTTTGAGTATGGTCCTATCTATCTTTCTGTGGGCACAATGGGATGACCCATGGAAAGAGCCACATCTACTGTTCCTTAACATAAACATTCCTCTTGTTACCTAAATCACCATCTATTTGACCTCACTGATGAAATGAAGTAACGAAAGTCCCATGTCATGGCTCCTAAGATGGATTTTTTCTCAGTGACAAAGGCAGCTTGAAGTTCACCTAACAGGAATGTGCTGTAAGGTTTTATCAGTCTCTACTGTCACCACTGATAAGTTACTCCCTTGACTAATTCATCAAGACAGCAAACCTGGATAAGTTCTCACACACCTAATATTAAGAAAAAATAAGTATATAATTTTTCAGTATATCAGTGTTTTAATTTTGATAATCAAATAAATGTGATGGCTGCTGAAGCAGCACACAGAACTAATTCTCATTTAATTTAGATGGGGAGGGGATGGGAGGTACTCCAGTAAGCAATCTAAGCTTTCCATGCAGGAAGTACATCTTTTTGTTCAGACCCATGATGTTTAACTGTACACCTGTCAACCTTCCTTTAAAACACTCCAATTGTGCCATTTTGGTTGCAGTCCTAAAAGTGGGTGGTTGTGACTTTCCCTGTTCTCAGCAGAGCCCAGAGCAGTCATATCAGCATTAGGTAATGACACCCTAGAGCTGACAGGCTTCCAAAATCTTTTTTGTATCACAACTGGTACAAATCTTCATAATTGATTTGGATTGTGGGGCTGGTAATACAGCACTGAGTAGCAATTAATGCTAACATTTTAGTTTCATTTCATTCTGTCAGATACACTTGACACTCTTTTTATGTGAGAGATTGTCAGGTATAAAGCCATGTGTCTCATTATATGCCTATTTGTCACCTCCCTTCAGATCACTGCCACAAGTGATGCAGGTAAAGCCTCCCCTACTCTTAATTCTTTTAACTCACTGGTTTTGCGAGAAGAATTTAAAAAAAGATGTGCCTATAGATTCCTGTAAATCGGATCAATTGACACTACTGCCTCATGAGAAGTAAACACACAGGAAAAAAAAAAATTGTGCGTCCATTTAAAATACAAATAATTTTTTTAAAAAGCCTAAATAAAGACATTTTCATTGTTATGGTGTTATTTGGAAACAGAAATATATTTAATTGTGAATTATGTATGCTTCTGCTGTTTTAAAACTCAACAGAGTTACATCTGTGCAAATTGAGGCTGGCATTGGTACCTGGAATCCCAGCAAAGTCCAGTGAGCCAAGCCTCCCCTACCAGCAGTGCCAACAGATGTGCCACAGTACAGTTTACATTTTCCTCAACTGTTTTTAAGTTAGGCTGAGATTCTTTTGGCATCATATTAAACATATTTACAGAGCATCAATTTACTAAAAAATTACCACAGAAATTTCTCATCTTGCTGTTCCTTTATTGAGTGAATGTATATTCTGTTTAAGATTTGGTCTTGGTGGCCCAGGATGCACTATAAGGCTTCAGTTTTAGGGGGGCTGGATAGATACTGTAATCATTTGATCACTGTGAAATTATTGGTTGTTTACTTACTGTGAAACTACTGATTATCTAGCAAGTGTTTCCAATTTGTGGAAAAAAAAAATCATGGCCTATTCAGTGTGTTAATGCATGCGTTGTCTTTGCTCTTTTTGCCAGTGATGGGAATTTTTATGCATATGGTAAAAAATACCGTTCTTGCTATCTGCTCATCTTATACACATCGACTTGGGGATATATCAGTGTCAAATAGGACATGACAGTTTCAAAGAGTACTTAAAAGGCAAACCTGTGACATGACAAGTAATGTAAGAATGCCTGATCCGAAAGGGATCACAAAAAGCCTCTAACAAGTGTACGAATACCTGCCATCCAGATTTCTGTCTCTGCATAATAAGAGTTTGCACACAAGCTGGAAGGCAACTAACAGGATAAATCCCACCTCTGTTGACAGCTCCATAGGTGCAGGTCCAACAGAAAGCAGTGCTATTGCTTTAGTGAGGAACTCCTTCAACCTCAGAGGAGACTGGGGTACTGCTAGCAGAGACTATCCACCTTTTTTGAAGACTCTAGGCCCCCTTTATTCAGGTTTCAAAGAGAAGGCAGGAAGGAGAGCTGCCTGGGGCTGGGCAGCCTTTCCTCACACCATGCTGCTTCCTTTAAGTCAATGCATGGATGGACCAGCAGGATTCATACTGCTGGTGAGCCTGGTGTTCAGGTGACTTATTAAGCACATAATCTAAGTAGAGATGCCTGAACAATGGAGAAAATATCTGTCAAGATTTCCCAGGACATTTCTGTCTCAATTTTTAAAAGTTGAGCAAGTTTCAGTAGGTTTCATCATTTATTCAACTGTGAAGTGCAGTCAGAATAGAGAGAAAGCTTTGGAATCCGTTATTGCCCTTTTTCTGTCTGCCCACCCATCCGTTACTCCATTAAAAAAGAAGTGGTAAACTGAAAACCCGCCATACAAAAATGGAAAAATTGAAAATCTGGAAAAAGTACTGAAATTAAATTACTAAAAGCCTTTTCCTTTTTTCCTGGGTTTGTTTTTTTTTTTTTGCTGTAGTTGTTGTTTAAAGCACAAAAGCAGTTCTTGAAAAATATTAGCTAGCACTATTGTCTTGTGCACTTTGAAAACCTCAAACTGTAAAAACATTAACTGTACATTATAGAGTTAATTAAGAGTTAATCTTGACCCATTGGCTAGGCAATCTTTCAGTAATTAATAATGCTGTTTCCTCAGGATATGTCATTTCTCTCAGCTTTTGATCCTAGTCTGGTTTGTGTCTTGTTACTTTGCACTGTCTAAAAAAAATATAAATGTTTCTTTCACTGTTAACAAATAACTGAATGTTAGTTGTGGTATTGCTAAAGAGAGACCGTGAATACTAAGGTCATTGCTTTAGAGCTTTTTGTATTCTGCATTTGCCAGGGCTGTCTGTGCAGTATCTTTGACAAGGTTGGTGTCGTGACTTCATTACAACCTCTTAAAGTGTATCATGAAACATGAATGAGTCTTTTGCAAATGTACACAGGCTTAGGCAGGGGGGGAATGAATTAATACATTATTACATAATTTTTAAGTCTCTCTAATCTCTTTCTTTTTTTGCAAGTTTAGCAATTTTACAAAATCCCATTTGAGCTAAACCATGTTAGAAGGAGCCTAATAACAGCTTTATTTCTTGGTATTAAATCATATTTCATTTAAAAAGCAAAAGCACCACAAAAATAACATTGTGATACAACTGTTTGGAATTCACAACGCTCTTTCTCTGTACCATGCAATTGGTACCTGCTTGTAGAACTACTACAATACAAACCAGGTAATAGATGCTCATAACATCAGTGTGTGTACATATCTATATGTGTATGTATCTACAGATGTATACACACTGATGTCGTAAGCATGTATACATATTGTGGTATACTACTGTTATAGCATAATCCTTTTAAAAACAAGGTTCTTTTTCCAGATGATCTCCTGCTAGCATTTATCAGTTTTATTCTTTTAATGATTGATACTTTTTTCTATGGTGTGCTATTTGGTACATGGAACTTTATGGATTTCACAGTTTTATTAATTTGAGAGGTTTCCTCTACACAATAAAATGGCTCAGTATCACAAATTAATTCATTTGTCACCTATCAGAACGTAATCCAGCAGTGATTTCATTATTGTGGTTATTCTCTTCAATTATCTGCAAACTTAAAATGCTACATAACATCCCTGTAACAACTGACAGAGGAAAAAATGCAAATGTGACTGGGTTTCACAAATAACCTTCTGATTATTGGTGCTTCATAGTACTTTTTATTCCTTAAGGTACAATCTTCCTTGAGATAAACTAAATATTTATCCAAGTATTTTAAGTGAGCTTGGTCTCCCAGGAAAACAACAGATGCCAAAAAATTTCAGTATTTGAACGCGTAACACTTATTATGGAGGGCTGCATGCATCCAACATGATATGGTTTCTCCGTAAGACAGACTTCCTCATACCTATCACTAGTGGGATCATAAAAGAATTGTATAAAATACAAACTGTTCTTACTGCTGTGACTATTTAGAAGGATATGGGATGAGTTTTTCAAGCATACATGACTGGGGTTTTCAAAGGAGTAAGCCACAGAAATGGCATAAAATTGAGATGCTAAATTCTCCCAAGTGTCTTCGAAAGCCCCAACCTAAAACTCTATGGCTTTATTCACATATTTACCCCTGGAATAGTTGTAGCTGTTTAAAAAGCTATTCTCTTTTCACCTATTGTGAAAAGGTAATTCAAACATTCTTACTTTGTGCAGAGATGGACCTGGAACACTCATGTGATGTGTTACCACAACCCAGGTAAAGAGTGGTGATTTTCTGAATGGTGAATTTTTAAACTTTGAAATCAAGTGAGTATTGTGAAATGCACTAAATTCTCTGGGATTCTGATTGCCTGAGAGTCTGGTGGAAAGTATGAGAAATGCTGTTGCTGGGGATGCTGCAGTTGATCTTTTAAAATAAAAGTAGCTGATTATACCCTATTAAATGAAATTTCTACCTCTCTGCACTGAATGTTGTGCTTCACATAATATTAGTTAGTGGCACTCCTCTAGGACTGCTTGATTTTCTGGTGAAAACAAATCCCAGGAGTGATCATCAGGATCTGTCGCCTGGTTTGTATTGCAGTTGCACATGGAGGCTGGGGACCAGTTCTGCTGGGCACCAGTTCTACTGGGCATCTGCCCAACGATACACAGTTTGTGACTTCTTGTATGAATATTGGAATAGATGTTAGATAAACACAGTTTACAGAATTATATCAATTATATCAATTCATATCCAGAGGGATATTACGGTGCTACATTTTGAGTCCCTTTTATTAAATCTCACTTCTTAGTGCATTAAGTTACATTTAACCTGTTAGAGATCTCTTATCAAGACACCAAATATTGATTTATGGGCTTTGGATACTTGAAAATCTACCACATTCACAGGTAAATCAATCCAATTATTAATTATCTTGTAAGTTTAAAAGCTCTACTTTTTGTTAGTCAGAATTAGCCAGATTTCTGTTTCTAAATGCTACCTCTCTGTATACCAGTAATGCATACTTATATACTTCAGTCATTCTAGTCATCTCTTTTCTGAATGGTTTCCAATGCCTTTCAGCATCCTTTTTGAAATGCAGATGCAAGACCATCATGTCCAGCAGGTTGCCATATAGAGTACACCAATATTTCAATAAAATGGAAGTAGATGGAGTTTACCCAATTCTAGTCTGAGTAGTAGAGGAGGATTTATTCTGGCCACATCTAGACTTCTGCCTGTTTAAGCGTTTCTTTAATCCAGAGAGTTTAGGAAGAGTATTTTCTTCATTTTTCAGATTATTTATAAAATTAGTGTCAGGCTATGAGAGAACTGTAAGATCATAAGATCATATCTCGGCAGAAGCCATGATTAAACAGACACAATTATGAGTTTTAAAACTGAATAGGCAGAAACTGAACTAACTTCCTACACCTGTGGTTCCAAGCCAGAGACCTCGGTGCAAGGAGGATATTCCTAATGATATACAGAGCTTGAAATGCTGCAGGTGACATGGGGGAATGGAGAATTGTGCTTGTTCCTTCTCCAGGGATGTATCTGCCCTTCACCAGCTCCCTTAAACCTAAGAGCAAAGGAGTGTCACAGAAGATAATAAAGGAAAAAAATATACCCCAAATTATGGTAACAGTTTACTGATATCCCACATTTTAATCTTTAAATGCACTGAAAATAACTAAAAGTAAATAAAATATCTCAAGTGAAATATGAGAAAGAAGGCATGAGCAGTTCCTTGATTTGGTGTATTCTTTGTGGTTAAGAAACTGGATGGAATTATATAGGAGCACATAGCTACTAGAGCATTGCACTACAAATATAACGTTTTATCAGACCAGTGGAATGCAGAGAATTGTTTAGGTTGGAAAACACCTTTAAGATCATCGAGTCCAACCATAAACCTAACACTGCCAAGTCCACCACTAAGTGATGTCCCTAAGCTCCACATCTCCACATCTCCACATCTTTTAAATACCTCCAGGGATGGTGACTCAAGCACTTCCCTGGGCAGCCTGTTCCACTGCTTGACCACCCTTTCAGTGGATAAATTTTTCCTAATATCCAATCTAAACCTCCCCTGATGCAACCTGAGGCCATTTCCTCTTGTCCTATCACTTGTTACCTGGGAGAAGAGACCAACACCTACCTCGCTACCACCTCCTTTCAGGTAGTTATAGAGAGCAATAAAGTGTCCCCTGACCCTCCTTTTCTCCAGGCTGAACAACCCCAGTTCCCTCAGCTGCTCCTCATAAGACTTGTGCTCTAGACCCTTCACCAGCTTTGATGCCCTTCTTTGGATGCACCCCAACACCTCAGTGTCCTTTTGTAGTGCAGGACCCAAAACTGAACACAGTGTTCAAGATGCAGCCTCACCAGGATCGAGTACAGGGAGACATTTGAAGTCAGAAAGATAGGTGTATTTGTGTTGTGTTACTCTTTCTTCCTGGGCTTTTCTTTCACATACTGTATGTGGTTGCATCAAATTATTCAAGTGCGCTAATTCTAGGTTTCATGCATGGGTTTGCAATATGAAGAGATAGATTTAAACATGGGACAAATTACTAAACCTGAAATAAATTCAAAGTGAACAAGTATTCCTGCTTTCTGCCTTGACTGTTTCATTACCATAATCACTAATAAAGGTTTACAGTATGTCTGTCATTAAATAGGCTAATACGTGCAAAACATATCTTTCAGATTAATTCTATGGCAAGAAATGAGTGTCGCCATTAGGCTGTGTTTGCATGGCGGGAGGTTACAAACATACCTGGAGCAGGCTAATATGTCTGAAAACTTACAACTAGCGAAAAAAAAATTGGGAAAACATGAAAGTGACTGGAATTTTTCTAGTAACTTCAAAATGAGTTCATAACCAAACATTCAAAATTTTCAAAAACGTCGATGATTATCTTCTGCTTAAATATTTTCATTTTTGTTATAAAGTAGAGTTCTCTCTGGTCACTCATTTTGCTTCTAGTTAGGTAATATAATGGTATGGATATCCAATGGCTCAAAAGATTAAGATATATGCTGTATCTAAGTAATCATAGCTGATCAGGTCAGAATCACATAAGAACACACCCCTTCTTTTTATCTTTTTTTCTTTTGTGTGTGGTTTGCATGTTTTTCTTTTATGTTATACAGCAAAGAACTATGTTTTATGGAGAGAAAGAAAAACAATCATTTATTTCTGTGATCTGGTATCAGTCAGTTTACTTCATTTTCAAAATGAGATCAAGCAATGTGAATTTCATGAAGGCAAAACTGTGAAAAAAATAAATTGCATGAGTTAGCTTTGCCAGCATCTCAGCTAGAACAATAACTTATTGTTCCCTTTCAACATAACTTTGGTATGCATATCTTTGCAGAGAAACTATCTGAAAATATCGAAAGGAAGATCTGAAATGTAAAGTCCAAGCCAACATAAGTTTTCATTATGAAGAACAATAGTAGCACACCGGCATCTCATTGTTACAGGCAGTCAAAAAACCACAAACATGAAAAGAACAAACTTAATATTGATTCATCCTTTATTCACTCACAACAGCATCAAGATGCAGTTCTGACCTCTGTAATCTCTCAATATAGACAAATTAACTTGGCAAAATTATACCAATTTTAAGCCACATGGGATCAAAATCCCATCACCAGTGTTTATAACAGTAAATTCTAAGCAAAATCATTTCAAAGTACTTCATCCTCATCAATATATTCTTTTTATTTATTTGAACAGTCATCTAACATGATCTTTTTTTTCAGTTTTAAAAAGCAGTAAGGATTGGCTTATTTTTTCAATTCATGTGACACATTATAGATCATACAAACAGGTAAATGCAATAGAGAAGAGAATAATGAAGAAGAAAAATATCACTCCCTTTGAGATTACATAATCAGTTGTGACATTCGTTGGCACTCAAGATGTTCAGTTTCTGCCTATTGAATGCAAAAACTGCTCCAAAGGAACTAAAGGAAACACTGACCAGCCCTTTGATATGAGCTGCAAGTATCAAGAGAGCTGTTTGCCTATAAACATGTCATATTTCATTAGTATTTCTCCAGACCTTAAGGAAATCCTGGTTCATGTAATGGGAAGTGTCCAAGGTACATTAGCAGCTATCTACAAAAAAGTATGGCCTGCAAAAAAGCCTTTTCTAGAAAAAAAATAAAAACACCCCACCACTTAGTACATTAGACTTACATTGTTTCAATGTGTAGGATTTTTTCATTTTCTTTCATTAAGTAGTGAGTAGTACAACAGAACATTAAAACTTCCAAATGTAGAAACAAAATGCTGTTCAGGTGATTAAAAAACCTTTGAGGGGTAAGAGTTAGCTCAACCCCCTATGGGAAAATTCTCCCCAAATACTCAAATCTAGTCAATTTCTGTATATGTTTTGTGTAAAAATAGTTTGATTTATATATCTCAAGAAACAAAATATGCTGCCATCTACCTTCCCTCTAATAAGACATAGAAGTGAGTAATTATTATTTTTTTTCTTCTTAACCATATTGTATTTGCTGAAACTATGATTTCAGGATAACTGATCTCATCTGGATAATTTATGTTGCACTTGCCAGAAGAATTTAGCTTTTAAAAAGTTCTGTGGATGAGCACCAAAAACCAGAGATGGAAGGGATGACAGTGGTGTTATTCTCTCCCTTATGATGAATAAGTTACACAATGGGTTCCTGTCCCTGTTCTACCTAGTGCTAAAGAAATATCCAGAATACTTTATAATATGTGTGTTTGCATCTTTTCTTGGTAGCTTGGTAGAATCTGATTCAGATGTTTGCTCTGGTTTATGTAGATGCTGGGTTTTTATGCACATCTCCCAAATCTCCAAGTCTTGACTACCAGATTATAAATGGAGTAGTTGTCTTCCACTTCTTTTTTCATTAAACAAATATTTAACAAATCTCCCTATAGTGTTGGACAGCTTGAAGAGAAAATGCTAACAGCAGTTAGAATATTTTACAGTACATTAGTTACAATAGTCTTTTGAAAATGCACTTGTAAACTCAAGTCTTATTTAGAACTTCAGCTAATCTGGGTTTCCAGCATCTTTGACTCATTTTCTACTTCTCCACACACTTGGGGTACTGAGTGTAAGAAGTATTAGAACCCCTCATTCCACCTGTCTTGTGGTTGCAGCGTAAAATTAAACTTTCATTTTAATTTGTATTAATTACATCAGGAACATCTTTAAGAAAATAAAACAAATTGGTTTTTTCACACAAAATTCTTTTCTGTCAAATGAAACTGAAGAGGTTTTTTTAATGAAAAGAAAAAACTTCCTTTCTATTCAAAAGTAAACTTGATAGTTGTTTTTACTGGTCCATCAGATCAAACTGCAAACTGAGATGCTTGCACAGTGGCAGTCAGGGGTCCACACTCAGCTGCACCCTGTGCGGTTCCCAGTGCAGGGGCCAGGCAACAGTGTTGTGTGTGCAGGTGTAAGCGGGGATGTGTAGGGAAGGCCAGAGGTCAGCCAGAGCCCTCAGCGCTGGGTGATAAATGTGCTTCTGAGCTACAAGGCAGATGGTATTTGTCTATGATCCTTGTCACAATCTCATGGTAAATTTACCACTGGTAGATTATAGTTTTTGGTGTGCTCCACTGTACAGTGAGCAAGTGTCAGTACTGGCTCTCCTGTGAGGCGAAGGAGATAAGTGTCCATGATTAATGATGTGGACACTATCTAGCAGCAGGAGCCCATCAACCTGTGACAACTTTCTATTCCATGGGCATTAAACTCCTAAATGCTGTCACAGTCCCACAATAGATTCTAACAGACAGCAGGGAACAAAGAACAGGAAGGAGTTTCATAAACCTTTTCTTTTACCTCAAGTAGATGAATTTTACTAGTAATTACTTTTGCCTCCATTATTTTGTTAGACCCCAAAATTTCAGCTGTCTCCCAATCTACTTGGCAAATATCGATTCCCTTCTGGCTGTTCCTGCTGGAGTGTGATCATTACCATGCTTTCTGTTTGCTACTTTATATTTGTTCGCGAACATGATCAACAAAGGCCAGCGCTGTTCTGGGATCAGGGCGTTTATTAACATAATTGCTGCAAGAACATACAGCTTTGGTCCTGGCTAGGTTTGATATAAACAGTGGCTAATTCTTTCCCTTCTAAAGTCTCAGAATTGGCAGATATTTTAAAAGACAGATTTTTTTTTTTTTCTTCCTGTCTACAGATGATCTTTTTAAATCAAACAGTGCTGGCAAAAAAGAAAAAGAAAAAAAAATCTTGAGATGTTTGTGTACTTTGAAAAAAATAATCAGAATTTGATCTGTAGTGATCACCCCCACAACTACACAGCATGAGGAAGCTTAAGTAGAATAACCAAGTGACAATATTAATAGGAGACTTCTGAGCCTTGTTGGAAATCAGGAGCTGCAAGGGGGCTGAGGCCTGGGGACCCCCTCCCCTCTCTGCCTGCCTGCTTACAGCAGAGTTGCTGCCACTCCAGGGCCACTCACGGGTGCCCGGCTGTGCCAGGCCACAGGCAGGGGAAGGGTTTGGTCCTGCCAGGCGAGCAAAGGCTCCTGTCTCTGAGCATTGCTGGAGGAGCAAGACATGCTGGAGGGAGGGGAGAAAAGACAAGAGAGGGGAAGTTCTAACATTTGGCAGAAGTGGCTGATGGTGAAGGGGCAAGTTTGCTCTGCTCTGGGAAAGGAGGCTGCAAGGGATGTGGGTCACAGCTCTTTGAGTTCCCCTAGAGAACTGCAGTGTCTTGAAGACACAAACTTCACAACTTGAAGATACAAGCCTCAGTAAAGTGCCAGACACATGCAGCAAAATTTCCAACCCCTTCCTCCTGGTCTAAGAAACACCAAGACTGGGGGATGCAGCATGGCTCCCAGGAGCGCTCCCTGCCCAGGGCACAGTTGTTTCTCCTCACGGTGCTTTCTTTCACACGTGCCATCTTACACATTTCATTTTGAATCACACAGATTATAGTCAGCAGTGCAGTGTTCCCTGAGAAAGAGGAAAGAGTTAATCTCCAAATGATAACTTCTCACAACTGTGGTTAACAGAGTCTTAGCTTTCCTAAGAGTGCAACAACCTGCGGTTAGAAAGCTGAATTTTTTTTTTAAGTCATTGTTTCTTTTTTCCTCACACTCTACTTTTTTATTTATGTGGTACAGCTGTGGATGAGCACTGATACAGAGCATTATTTTCTGTCTCAGGTGTGACAAAACAGCTGCATGAGTTATGAACATGTCATCTTCACTTGAGTATATTGATACATCCCATATGTTATTGACTTATGAAATGAATACTGATTGCAAAGAAGAAACATAATGAATAAAATAATTCAGGAAGATCCTAGCTGTAAAGAGTTTGCAAATAAATTTATACAATATTTTCCAAAAATCAGGGAATACATGTGATTTTGATATTTTAAGTGTACAAGCCAGCTGCAAAGTTCATATCCCCAATTCCTGCATTTCACACAGGCTTATATTCAGGGTTTTTCTACTGATCTACACCAGAATATTCATTAAAATACATCGTAGCAGAGAGAGAGGAGAGAAGGCAAGAGATCACATTCCTGTAGCTTGTCATGATTTTTCATACCTTCAGTAAAGAACTTCAAAGCAGATTCAGACATCCCAGCACTCCAAAACATCTCTTTGGGTGGGAGAACAGTAAGACAGGCTGGGACTCTGTGAAGAAGTTAAGCACGGTATCAGACACATTGCCTACCACAGAGATATGTAGCACAGGGCCCCTTTGGGAGTTGCACCTGCCAGAAGCTGCCCCAGTCTCTAATCATTTCCTTGATGTGTGAAAAGAAGTGTAAAAAAGAAAACTTTCTTCTGGTTTTGTGGCATCTCTGACTGGAAGAAACTGCTAGAGATAGATTCTCTGAGGCATTGAATTACTGTTTTGTGCCCTGAGGCACTAAAACCCCAAAGACCCTGAAATTGTTCAAGTACAATATGAATAAAAAAGCACCTGCTTTTGCCACCAAAACAATCCTGTGTTTATGTATATTAAAACTGAAAAAGGATCCTTAAATGCTGAGAATTCAAAGAGCTTTGTTAGTATATTGCCCATTATTCAAGAAGTCTTTGACAAAACTAGCTTCTCTTGGAGGTCTGACCAGAGGGTTGAACTTGCTCCAAGGGAAATCTACTGTGACTGGAGTAATTCTCTCACTGCTTCTGGAAGCAGATATCATTGTTGGTTATTGCTATTTGGACGTATTAGCACAATAATAATATCGTACAAAATGTAGACATTGTGAATTTTGACCATGCAGCACAGTGGATCTCTAACCCTATCTGGACCTGGTTGAACCCAGCAATAATATTGCCATAGTTTAGTAAGAAGGCATCCAGACTGGACTGTTGTTGGTAACAAGAGTCCAGAAGGCTGAGAACGTCAGCCTGCCACAGCAGCTACCTTCATCAGCAAGAAAAGGGCTTTTAGGAATTTACCATGGCTGTAATGTGTTAATTGCACCAGCCACAGACCCTGGGTGACAGGTTTGTTTTTCACTAGAGGGCACAGAGAGACAGGATGTGGAGACTGTTTCTCACAGCAAAGGCAGTCAGTGTAAGAGAAGTGCTAGAAATTTGCAGAGAGAGACTGTGTGAGGGTATTAAGCCAAGGATTCCTCTGATTCTGTCAACAGTTCCCAAAACAATGTATTTAAATTTCTAAAAATGCGGAAGTGACTTGGGTGCTTTTGGGGAGGTGAGGAAGCAAAGGCGAATTATATTCCTTCTGCTTTCACAGCTGTAAATCTCCCTCAAAAAGCTTTGAAAGTCTTTTTGAGTGTTAAAAGCTTGGGTGGTCAAGGTCAGGTGAGTTCCTTCCTCACTCTTTCCCCAGACAATGAATACTTTTAAGAGGCCTACCCTTCTAGTTAAGTTTCGTTATCTGCACTTTTTATATCCCTCTCCCTACAGGAAACAAAGAAGCACATACAGCCAGCTACGGGCTCTACTGGAGAACTGTATAAATGTTTAAAAGGGAAAAATCTTTCTTTTCTTTTCTTGCATATTCCCAGAAGACATGATAAATATCTAGTGAACCTGTGTAGACATAGATCCATTCATTCCCATACGTTTCGATGATATCTTCTGAGCCATACCCGAGAATATTATGTTGCACAGAAAACAAGCACCAACAAACAGCTTCCAAAACAATCTTAAAATATTGAATATTTTGATCTTAATATTGATCTTAAAATACTGAAAATCTTTCCTGGGCCATATTCAGGTCCTGCTCCATTCACATGCAGAAAATACTGCATGTGACAATTCTACTTTTTACTCATATGTGTCCAGTTTTGAATACCTGCTTTGATTTAGGAAAGAATAGCACACACTGTTGCAGATAATAGGACACATTAGGCATTTTGGCAGAGAGCAGCTTGAAAACACTGGCTTGTTCCAACAGTGATTTTAAAGGCACAGGATGATGTTCTGAAAGGAAGTTGTACCTTCCTTTCCTGTCAGTTACCTTAAAAATCTCTCATATGCCTTTGTAAAAATGCTGCACATAGCTGTGTTTCTCAAAGATTAAACTACAGTCTGCAGTATATACATCACATTAATGCATTTGATTTTTAAAATTCTTGTCTCCCTGTTATTGTCTTATATTGACAAAATTTCTGTACCTTTGAAAATGGAGGTCTGATTATTAGGACACTTGCAACTCAGGTCTTGAGATGCTTGTTTGTATTATAAAATAGGACCAAGGTTTAATCACAATTACCTGCCATGCCAAATATGATTTGCTCTGATCTACACTGACAAGTCAGTTATGGTCGTTATCATGTCAAGCCCAAATACAACAAAATTTCACAATGAAGGCAAGTGCACAGATAGTGAGTTTTAAGAAACAAAGTGCACCATTTGTTAGACATGTAAGAAGAGGTATATCATGGAACTGTGTGTCCTGGGCATGTAGAAGGAGATAGTAAAAGATGTGAATGCTCAAACCATTCTGTACTTTATAGCTAAATCCCCATTTAAGACAGAGGCTTTATTATCAGCAGACTGTTTTTAAGAGCTGCTATTCTTTCAGTGGAGTCTAAGAAGCAGGTGCATTTGGGACTGCAGTAGGTATCTTCAAAAGGACGAACTTCCAGAAACTGCATGGCTTTCTGGACCTCTCAGAAAAGACATCACAGTTTTTACAAGAGCAGGAATAGTGCCAGAACTACCTGTCTGCAGCATTAATTCTCGGTTCTACAGACAGTCCTACCTTGTAAATCTAAACTAAATTAGGGACTGGATCCTAAATTCCTTTGGTTTCAGCAAGACTTTGGATCTAAATAACCCTATATATCAGGATTTTAGTGTTGCATAATCTAAGTTATTAAGGAATCTTGTCATTTATGGCAGCATGACAGTAACTGATCAAATCAAAACCTTCATCTTCTTACATATATCTACAGAAGAGCCTTTTGTCCTCCTTTTTCCTCCTACAGGAAAGAATCCAGAATATTTACAATATAGATAGTGTTGTTTTTCCCAGTTCTTTCTTTAACTTTTTAGATGTCAAGATAGTTTTACCTGGGCCTTGATTTTTTTTCTTTAAACCTATGAAGCCTTCCCTCTCAGTAATTACTAAGAGCTCAGTTTCTGTATGTAGTGGGCTGTGGTAGTCAAGACAAACGTCTGTTTCTTAAAGAACATTATAAGCCAAGTTTATCATTTTGGAAGACTAAATCCGGATTTCTAAATGCATGTTGCATTCCTCCCAATCACAGAACTCCTCACGGTTTGTATTCGAACTGGTCTGTGTAATGAAGGTAGAACAGGGTCATCATTTCCATAGTTAAGTCCCCCATCGTATAGATGCCTGTCAGAAGATGAATTTGAATAAAACACTTTCAGCACCTCTTGCAAATTAAGTGCTTCCAGTGGAGAACAAAAAAACAGGAGCACCCAAATTGACATTTTGGGATGGAAGCAGGACACTGAGTGAGACAAAAGCATGGCATATATGAATGAGTGGGCTAGAAAAACTTGCAATGTATTATCTATGTTTATGTTTGCTCTTGTCTAAATTTAGGTCTTTCTTATAACCCGGCTGCACGAACACATCCAGCCAGGCACAATTCCTGCTGTTCTGCTAGGTCTCATTACCTGCATTTATTAAAAACCATGTATATTATTGCTCTAAATTTACTCTGGCTTTAAGTAGGACTGCTCACAGTAACTATTCTGTGTCCTAAACAGTATTTTAGTGGGATTTAGTCCCAGGCTTAAAGTCAAGCACATATTTCAGTATTTGAGTGACTCAGACAAAACCACTATCTTCCTAAATCAAGGTCAATACTACAATATGATCTGTTGGTATGATAACCATTCTGACTTGACCAAAGCTTAGCCAGCCTCCTGGATTTGCATGGTTTAACTCTGTGGCTGGTGGTACATGAAAAAGAAGTTGTATAGCAAACATATGCCTCATTTACAGCATGGTTAACCATGGCTGAGCACAGTATCTGTCACACATGTAGAGCAGGGCCCAAGCTCCCACCTCTGAGCTGTCTGAGAGCCACCTTCCCCCCTTGCTTGCTCCGCCTCACCCTGCAGTCTATGCTCTGTGGATACTGTCAGCCCAATGTGGTCACAGCATCCACCAGCTGAGTCCCCACGGCAAAAATTCCCATCTTTGATTTCACTGGGAAATTGCCAACATCCTACTATATTGTCAGTTCATTTCCCATTACTATGGAGCATTTGCAAGGGAACAGAGGCAGATATTTCTGCTCTGGGTGTACAAAAGTTATAGAAAGCTTAAACTGTACAATGAGAAGGGAAATCCAGGTGCTATCCTGATAGTAGGAGGAAATTCCAAATGCCAGCAAGGCTATTTGGGTGGGATAAAAAGATTATGGGGTTTGCTTGAGATTTTCCGTTTGTTTCTTGTAATTATTTTTTATTTACTCCTTTGAACTATAGAGGTGTTGAAGGCAAAACCTGAGTAACGTCCTTTTCTGTCATACCCAGCAAGACAGTAGGAAAAGACATCATATTTTGGGGATAAAGAATAACCACAGCAGCTCTTAAAGGCTGGTGTCAGGCTAGCAAGTGAACCACATGTTAAAAGCTCTGCTGCACTGCCAAAGACAAAACTCATCCACTTTCTGGTATGTCTCTTACACACAAGTCAGAGTGCAAATTCACCACTCATTTATTGACAGCTGAAAAACAGGCTGTCATTTGCATAGGGTAAAGCAAGTATGGAAATTTTCAGTATGAACTCTCAGAACATGCTAAACCCAAATGCCCAGTTACAGTAAAAATGTAGATGGCCTAGGTGACCCTGGTGACCCTAGTGTTATTAAAACCATGTTTAAACATGGCAGGGAATACTTCTACTGGTCCTTTTCCACACCACATTTCTGTCCCTAGATTCAAGTGGGAAATGTCACCAGAACCTCCAAGTATAAAAAAAACCCTGCCTGTTTCTACTGCTGGCAGCTTCTTTAGTCTGCACAGACGGGGTACTTCTCTCTGAAAAATCATTCCATAAATTGCACAGACAGTCAGCTGTTGTGTTTCTGTCCTTGCTGCCCATTTCCTCACTCCCTCTCTGCCAGAGAAGATTCCCCTTTTCTGAAGCAGTGTGAAGAACCTCCTCTATTTCTGCTAGAAATAAGAAACAGTGAATTCTTTAACTCTCTTTTATGGATGTTTAACAATCTCCTTTAGCCAAAGTTTACTAATAGCGATGCTGTCTTTTCCACATCCAATCATTCAAAACTTTGGAAAGAGGTTGTTTCAGGAAATCTGTCCTGCTGCAAAGGCAGCCATGTATTCAGCATCCCTCAGAGGAATTACAAACCCAAAAGATGCCCACTTCATCCAAGAACATGACTGTCAGTTAACTGTTTGCTCATAAACAGCATGTGCGCTATGGTCTAAGACTCTTCAAGGGCTTAGGTGTTTCCATGGTAGCTGAAAACCTCCTCCATGAAGTTTGTGTGTTTGTTTCTCTTTCTGTGTGTTAGGTAGTGTCTAATAATACACTGGACTGGTAACAAGGCTTTGGAAAAGAGTACATCTTCACACAACTGTTAATGAGGGACTAATGTGCCAAGGAGGGAAGGAATGGGTCCCTGACTCAGGGACAGCCGAAGCCCACGTGGGTAGAGGCAGGAGTTACCTTCTCTGTGCTGAAACCTAACTGCTTTTTGAACACACTCCAAAGGAGCTCAGAGGCACCAGGGCATGTGCCTGGCTTTTCTGAACACAGGCTTAGGATTGATGACATTTTCTGTTTCACTCCATTCTGGTCCTGGAGGCTTTACTTTCTACTTCATTCTCTCATTTGAATCTCTATATTTAGTACAACTAAGAATTTCCGGATTACCTTTCTCCTAACCATGTATATTATGTAATTATGCCTGCACATCTGCGACCTTTCTATGGCTTGTTACTTTTTTTTTTTTTTTAATCTCTCCTTGCTAGATTCCTAGGTTGACAAATTAATTGTCTTTTTCAGAGTTATGTGCAAGATTTGATGGAAAAAATGTTTTCTCTAGTTTTGAAGTAAGAGTCAGTGCCAGAAATAAGTGAATGCTACAGTTTCCTTGTCCTTCAACATAAAATTGGAAAATTGTATGAAACTCCTCCCTTACTCACACTTGGAAGCTCCCAAAGAGGTGGTTTCATTTTCATGTCGATGAACTTTAGGAATAATACTCTAACCAATCATTAAGTAACAGAGACATTCTGGGTTAAAGTTACTCAGTCAGTTGCCAAAATACTTTTTCCTTTCCATTACGCACAACAGAAGCTTCTACTGCAACCACAATTTTAGATAGTTAACTTATAGTCATGATAAAGCAGAAAGCAGAACAGAAGAAAGAGCTCCCTGAAGAATATCCACTAGATTTTAAACAAATGAGAGCCTGTTCCATCATTTTGTTTTGTTTTGATGCTAGGTGGTTTCAAAGAAAGGATAGGAGTTCCAGGTAGAAAATCCAGGCAAAAAAGATGTATCTAATAAAGTTACTGGGTCTTTGCAATTTTTTTTAAGCTGTTAATAATCCAAGGTTCACAACTCATAAGTTTTTTAATTATTTCTCTGTGTGATATTTGTGCTTTCTGTTGATGTTTTGGTAAAGGGGATTTGTGGAATTGGTTATGTTTCTTCATCCAAAAGAGCAAATGTTCTCTTCAATTTTTTTAGAACTGCTACAAATACGCTAAATTATAAAGGTCCATTAGTCCTGAAAATTCCTGTAGTAAATTCTAAAGACTAAGATTTTTAAGAATATTTCATCCAAGTTTCATGTCTGTACTGAAACCAAAAGTCAGACATGCTTAAAATGCTTATAGATTTCATAGTAAATGGCTTGCACAGCTCTGTTCACAAACTTGGAGGGTTTAGAGTATATGTTTTTCAACCTGAGATGGGTTTTCTTTAATCTGGTGCTAAGGTAAAGTATCATGCAATAGCATTAATGTTATGATTTACTGGAGCCCATTAAATCCAATTCATGATCTTATATATTTCCATTGCAGATGTCTAGTTTCCTTTGTAATTCAATTTTCAAGCATCTTGAAGTACTGACAAAGCTATCCTACTTGCATACTTTAAATACAGAAATTTTACAAACTTTACATGTAATTTTTTTGTTTTTTTTCATGATTACTTTGCCTACGTTGAGGAATGAACTTTAAAACTGAGGCTGGAAAAGAGCTGCCCTTAAGACAATAATAAAGTCGTTAGGTCAGTTCTTTACGTGGCATGAAGAAACTTTCACTAACTATTTGGTAGTCTATGATTTTTAGCCTACTTCTTCAGGTTTGTCCACAAGGAAATTCCAGAAAAGTATGTTAAATAAACTATGTGAAGCTACAAAGCTAATGAGAAGTGTTTTATCCAGTTTCATTTGCCATGATTAAATTTAACTTCAAATAAGATACAAGATGTGCGATGGATATGCAATATTAGAGATTTTTAAAATACAATTTTGGTGCATTTATCTGTAATAAAAGCATTTATGTTCATGGTAAAATAATACAAAGTCTGCAAAGGTGACCATTTAAGTCACATCAGCACCTGTCCTCATCTAATCTCAAAATATGTGGTCAGAGGAGGTTCAGTATCCCCAGAAATTCTTGTTACACATTCATGAATGAAAGAACAATACAGTTACTGGACTAGTGTCGGAATTAACATCCATGGTTTAGAACAAGTTGGAGAGATTCATCACTGGAGCCAATTTCTTTGTTGAACATTTCCGCATGCTAATAATAGGAGTAATAGGAAGACTTATATTGTTATGTGTAAAAAGTAAAATGAAAAATAAATGGAAAATAACACTAAATCTATGGTTTTTTCTTCCCAAAGAATGATAATACTTCTTTGTATGGTTCTAAGGTAAAAATGTTTTTTATCAAATGATTGTTTTCTCTTGTGACTCACAAAGAGAAAGTATGGAGGCTGTTATGAAAAAGCTGCGAGTCTATTAAATTTACATTCATACCAACGTGAGCTTTAAAGACTTTGGGACTCATTTCCCATTTGCTACAATGCAAATGTATATCACATTTTACAAACACTTCAAGGCTGTTTTCTACTGCCAGAACTGTGAAAAGTGCCCAGAGGGTAAACAAGAATCAGCCATTAGCCTGTAGCCAAAGCCTTCAGCCTCCAGCCTGGATTAGGACCGTTGAGAAAATGTCTGTAACAAGTCCTTAAGATCACAGTCTATTCAATGTATTATTCAAAACTATATTACTACCAAATTGACAGGGAAAGAATGGCTATTTGAGGGTTAGACATGAAAGTGCCAGTGCTTGCACCTCCTTTTCCTTTGTAGGTAACTTTTTAAATTTTTGACTCCTAACAGACTTTATCATATTCTGTTTTATTATTCCACTGCACTTCTGCTGATGACTTCTACAAATGACCATTAAGCCATTCAAGCCAGAACTGGTGGTTTGTGCCAGCAGGTTTTGACATTACCTGTAAGTGTTGTGACTGAAGACAGCATACTTTGGTAATAAAAACCTGGGGAATTCTAATTGTAATAATGAAGTGGGTCTAGGTCTACAAGAAATATATGTTCCATAGAAAATATACCCTCCGTTATTCTTGGATAGTGTTTTTATCATTTAAACTCTCCTAGAGGAGCAGAGTTCTCTAGTCCTGTTTTCCCATGCATCACTTGGCTGTGTCCATCCATGATATTTGCAAGCCAGAATGAGCATTAGTATCTATTAGCACGGGATGTGCTTCCCTCCTTGGGAGAATTATAAAGAACAAAGGCAGACACTCACTTGCTAAAGAATTTGCTCTTGATTCTGTACCCAACCCAAACAGCCTTTCCCTGGGGTTATCCGATACTTCAGAAACATCCAGATTCAAAACATCTTGTTCCAAGGAAGAGTTGGGTTGGGGAAGAGATCTCTAGTATCTCTACATCTGGACACTGAAGATGGCATTTCAGCACTTGTGGTTAGTAATATTTGGCTATAGCGAGGATTAAAAAATTTAGAAAAACTGCCCAATGCAAAGACAAACAAAAGGATTTGGGTGATTATTTATTTATTTAGGGGTTTCTGTTTTCTTTTTTTTAGTAGATTTTTATTGAGAAATTAAAGGAATTCAAGAAAACAAACAAACAAAAGGTTAAAACATGGAGATCTTACTTCAGCAAGTGCCTGAAGAGAACACACGATATCCCAGCACAAAAAGCACATGTTCATTTTGCAGTCAAACCTCCTGAATAATAAAAGCCATAGAACTTGACCAAATAATTGTAGCAAGATATTATATAACTTCTCTAGTTTCTGCAAAGTTCTGAATAGTGTGGAAGAAAGTAGCAGAAAACAGAGGACAGCTCTGAGCCCTTCCCATCTTGAAACAAACTCAGTTCCCACCTACTCTCCTACTCATTTGATCTTTCCCCTGTGAGAGATGGAAGCCCTGTCAGATGAGAATCGAACCACAATTTAGTGAGTGAGGTAGCAAATAAGGAAAAGGGACTACATTCCTGTCATTTTCTGTTGCTATGAACCTTCTCTTCAAGACTGCATCAGACGTGATGCAGAATGTACCAGATAGGGCCCTTGTGAGAATAAAGGAACTGAATATTGCAAAGTGGTGCAATGGGAGCCATATATAAATACTAAGATAAATACAGATTTGATAAATTACTAGCAAAGGCACTGGAGGGAACAATACAAGATGATGCAGTCAGGCTTTTTCAGCTCTAACTCTCATGACCCTTAGAGAAGGCATGGCTTTCCAGAACTCTGCACCCGAGGCAAGATGTTTTAGTCATTTTATAAATAATTACCCCTTGAGACCTCTCAGATTCTAGGATAATAAAATGTAGCTGTAGGTCTTCAAGTGTGCTGATATACGGATGTCCATTTCAGAATACAAAAACATACAGTAGGTCCACATTTCTTAGCTCTGATTGCCAGTGCGAATATGTGTAAATGTACTGAGAAAGCATGTATCTGTACAAACTCACCTTACAAACTTACCTCATGCCCAGCACTGCGAGGGTTTACTTCTAAGGCTTCCAGCATGATGGAAGGAGACACATGCAAGTCTTTCAGTTTTGTATCAAAGACAGCTCCTATAGAGCCGAGGATTTGTCCCAGCTGCCTGTGCTGAGCAGCCATACTTTAGCTCTATGCATACCAGCACCTAGAAGCTGAATTAAAGTAAAAGATTTGAGGCAACTAGTGAATGGACAATAGTAATTTTTGCTCCTGACATCCTTGTTTCTCAGAGCTGTTAAGCAAAGGGATAATTTGCTGCAGAGGAAGTGTAGTAAAGAGAATATATTTTTACAAGAGTATGTTTATTAAGGAATACCTCTATAAGGATGCATAAATGCGTGCAGTCTCTGAGAAAATGCCATCTTATATGAGTTCTCACAATGGTTCATATTCACGTCTTGTTACTTAGCGCCTTCTTAAAGGTCTTTTTTGTATCTTCTACAAGATGTTTTGTCTTGCATCACTTTGCCTGACAGAAATATTGCTTACACTAAAATCCTTAATGTGAGATGCCCTATAAAGAAGTTGTTTCATTTAACAACATTCATTGTATTAGTTCCCCCTAAAGTAATCACTTTGATGAGAACACACTCTGTGTTCCTTTATTTGATCTGGGAATAAAATTATCTTGTCTTTACTTCTGTATCTCCTTCTTACTTTTTCTAGAATAAATAAACATGAAGCTGTCACTGCAGAGCAGGCACAGCCTCTCCCTGTTACAAACCTTTTCATTTCTGCGTTGAGAGAATTTTTCTGCACAATGATCCTTTTAGAATACACTTGAAGCACTACATTTTCTTGCTTTCATATGTAGATACATGAGTAGTGACAGAGAGTTTCTGCTGTCCCAGTAGATTATATGTCCTATCAAGTTTTCTGTCCTTCTTATAGAACTGATCAGATTATTTATCATGAAGAAATTGGTTAATGTATCAGGCACTAAATTTAGTGTATTTGTTATTATAGAAACCAAAGCCACCAGCTGTGAGATTTGAGCCCTCTTATACCAGTAAAACATAGTGCAGCCCTCTGTTCCATAAAGTCTTAAAGAGCTTGATTTATGCACTATTCACCTACACAGCCATCACTAGCTGCTAAACCCTTGCTATGTAGCCAGGCCCTCAGAGTCATCTCCTATACTTTGGTGAGGCCACAACTTCAGCTCTTCTGTAAATCTTTGTAAGATAGAGGCCTCATTGAAAAATATTTTTGGTATGAGCTTTTCTTTTGAAGTGAGAAGCAATTGAGGTATATCTACTTTCTCATTTTTACCTTAAGTAAAGGTTTGGGTAATTAAACTTTACCCAAGCATTTGGGTTAATCAAGTGCTGGGGGGTGTTAATGATTATGATTGCACGCTGTTTTTTCAGGCCAAAGAAACAGCCATTGTAGTCAGCCTTAGGCCACTCATGACTTCCACAACTGCTTTCGGTGTAGAAGGAAGGTAGGCTGGAGAATAATGCTGGCAACTTACATTACTACATATTTTTTTAATTATTATTTGGAGGATCAAACCACAAAACTATTCATGCTAAATCTTGTTACCTCCTCCAGACAGTTATGCTACTGTCTGTCACATTCACCAAGGGACTGCAACATCCACTGTGTAAATATTGGAGATTCTGTCGTAGAATGCAACAGCTTCTTGGCAGTCCTAACCAAAAGACCACAAGTCAAAAAGAAAAAAAAAAAATTTATCCAAAACTGTGGAAGAAATGTGTCTGTCACAGACAGATTATTGTTATCTACTCTAGAGCATGGTGATATCACTTTGAATCCCAGCTCAGTATTACATCCACTTGCCTCCATGTCTCTTTAAGTGTGGACTTTCAAAAAAGTTGTAAACATGGGTTACTGTTTGTGTACTATATACACTTAATGTATTAAACATAAACAAAATTCTCTGTTAGAAAAATAGAAATTCTTGGGTTTATTTACTACACAAGAATCTATCAAATCTTGAGATATAAATGTTGTATGCTTCAGGAACATGAGTAAGAAACACCCATTTGCATGGCTTCTGAAAGTCCAAGCTGGACTATTTGAGACACCACCAGGGTTTCAGGGAATGTATTTAAATGAAATGTTATTATTTGCAGGTTTACTTCTAGCTTAGAGGACACCAAGATCCTTTCTGCAATGTGTTATGTTGGTGACTGGATAGTTCCAGGGGTTAATGAGAAGATATAAAACCACAGCGAACCCAGTGACCATCTCAACTCTAATCCAAGTAAGTATTGTTCATTGGATATTTAATCTGGTATCTAACCAAAGTAGGTGTTGTTCATTTAGTCTTTAATCTGGTAACTGATAAAGGCATCTGAGAAATTAGTTGACTGTGTCACTGCAATTTGCCAGACAGCTGTAAGAAATCATATTCCAAACTGATGTATTTATTTGGTAGCACCTGTGAAGAAGCTAGCAACTCAACAGGAGCAGAAATCTTGTCATCATTAGTCAAAGGACTGGCACACTTGAAGGAAGAGAATAAATACACTGTTTTTTTTCTGGTTTTCTTGCCTAAAGAACAGCACTTCTTTGTTCAAATAACATCTGAGAACGTAGTTAAGCAGTGGAAAGGAGGTGGCTTTATGGAGTAAAGAGAAATACAGATGCTAGACATCTTCAGAGAAGATGAAAATTCATTTATCACCCATGTACAGAGCACCTGAGGCCAATTTCAAGATCTGGGAAAAATAAAATACCAGAGCCTCTAACTTATCTGCTTCCTCCCGGTTGTCGAGGAATCCAGTGCAACTGTGAGGTTAAAAATAGGTGGGCCCTAAGTTCAGGTTTTTCATTCATCATAAGGAGAACGTTTGATTTTATTTACTTCTGGCTGATTTTCATCACTGTTGAGATGATCACTGTCAGGAAACAGTCAAGCACTCTTCTCACCCCGTGTGAGACTGGTGTTTATTTCAGCTTGAATCTTTTGTTGCCATAATTCAGAGACCTGTATGTCCATCCACTTGTTAAAACTGGAAAAGGAGGGTTCACGACTCAACATGTTTCTTCAGTGCCTTAAGAGACTTTCAGGACCCTGTCCTGTACACTGCCAGGAGGGGTAGACCCTCTGCCCTGAGATCTGGTGCCTGAGCCCCAGGCACTGTCACTAGAGGCCCACCGAAGCCAGCCCCTCACTGCCCCATACCACACTGCCCCAAAGGGTGGCTTTGCCCTGGCTGCAAACTTCCCAAGGACTGAAAATACAGCTAAGTGTTGACAGCTCTCTTAAGCTTGTTAGCCCCAAATCATCCAAGTTTCATGAGGGGAGGGCTTTCTTTTTTTTTCTTCCCTAATTCCGTTTAAGTTAGACAAACTGTAAGTGAGTTAATATAAACAAAGAGTGAGTAGTCTGCGTAGTATAAAAGCGAGCATTATAGATTATGAGCTGAGGGACAGGGCTCAAAAGGCGGCAATTGAACAGCCAGTCAGAATCACCAACTAAATTTTTCTTTACTTACTTTAGGGTTTTTAGTACCCTCTGGAAGGACATCAACAAGATTTAGACACAAGCATATCGCTACTGTAATGAACACTGACAAAAAAATTGAGAAACTGGAACTGGAAATGCATTTGCAATACTCTTTCTTTGGGAATTACTACCATAATTACACCAGTTTAGAAAGCAATACCTTTGTAAGTGCTTTTACCCCATCATGTATCAAACTAGGGATTATAGCATTTTAATGGTGGCTAAATTGTACAGTATCTATAATAGTATGAAATCTAGGAGAATTTTTGGCCCCAATGAGGCCATAGAAAATCTCCTACTGACTTTGTTGGAGCCAGAAAAATCCATCCTAATTTTCCAGGTGTGACCAGCTCCAGTCACAAAAGGGGCTTAAATTTTCCTCATACTCTTAACATATGAGTGAAAGGATACTTTTCATATATGTATACTACAAATGCCCTCAATTTTATTTCATAAAAAATGTTATGACATGGAATACACTGTTTCTTCATGAAACATGCACCTTTTAATAGCAGTTACTTAAAGGGTGATATATACATCCCTATTTCTTCTGTCACCAAATAGAATGAAATTCATAGACCTGCTCTTAGCTAATGTGATACATGGTTTATGGTTAAATAAGGCCTTGAAAATGAAAATCTTCTGCCCTTCTCATGAGGTATATAGATCCAAATTAAACGAGCAAGTTACATTAAGGTACCTGCAAACCTTGAAAAGGGTGTATTGGCTTGTTCATTCTTCCTACGGATAATAAACCTACCCGTCAAGCATCTTCTAGAGAGCAAGCCAAGGAAAGCAAATGTCGCCCTGCCTTAGCTTCCTTTATATGTTTTCAGTTTTCTGAAATTGGGCATATTTTCTGGAGATAGGACTATAAGAGATTGATAGATACCTTAAAATCAGTTTGCACGTGAAAAGGTAATAATTGATCCCTGGTCACTCCATGAACCACCATTTAGTGTGTTGTACAATTTCAGAAGTAAATCAGAATAACTTGTTGAAAAATAAAAGGAGGTAAAAAAAGCTCACTTTCCTACAGCTTTAGAAAATATATGTTGTGTTAGAAAAGGTGTTAACTGACAGCATGTTTTAACTGACATGGCGATAAATATGATGAAGCACCAACATTTTCTCCAGTGTGCAAACTGCCTTCGCAAGAGCCTGGAGAGATTCCTGCTGGTCTCTGCAGGATTTGGCTTGAGCTCCTCTGCAGGAATTAGTTTATGCTGGTGGAAGTAAACAGGCCCTTGGGGATGCTGCTGCTGCTGCCACTGAGGTATTTATTTTTATAATAACTTGTTGGCTGGTGCAGAGATGGGAAGTCACAACCACAGCTCCTGCATACAAAACTCCACACCATTCATCCTTATCAGTTAGAGCCCTTTGCAAGGACAGAAATGGAAAGAGACATAAACTTGGGGGCCTGGCTACCAAATACTACCTGCACCCTGATGGCCACTTGCCATGCTTCTGGGAGCAGCTTCTCTCCCAGCACTCTGCAGTGCCTGCTGGTGCCTCCCAACAGGCAAAGCTGACTCTTTGGACCATGGGGTAATGTAGGTTGAGGGCATCAGAAGATCACAGCATTTTTCTGACTCAAAACAGAGCCAATAAAATGCACTTCTTATGAAGGAGCCTCCCCACGTACAATTTCCAGTGGTTGCTCACACCATGTTATCATCCAACAATCCTTTCTCTAGCTTGGCTCCTAGGCACCTCCTGGCTAACAGAGCCCAGCACCATTTGAGGATCTCTCCTTCTAGCCTCCAAAATTGTCACCAAATTTCTCTGTTCTTACTTTCAGATCAGGTAGAAAATACGAGGAAATCACAAATCTCTATCCACCACTTGAAGGAAAATAGGGTAGATTGGTCAGTGACCACATTTCATTCATCAAAGAAGAAATTAGGTTATTCTCCTTACCTTGCCAGACTCTGGCACTTGAAGAAAACTAAAATTAAAATAAGGCTGAAAGGGCCCTTGATAATGACACAGCATTTTCTCATTATATGCGCTCTTTTATCAGCACTTACAGACATCTGAGCACAGAGCGGAACCCTGTAGAATTGGCTGGTTTTCACATTTTTAAGAATTGTTTTCTCACTTATTTCCTGTTTTCTTACCAGCAGGCCCAACCACATCCAGAACCTAGATAATAGTTGTGTTGGTATCTCTGACAGCTTTATTTAAACTCCCTTTTCTACTCTTCAAACAAGCTTGGAGCTCCACTTATTCCCCTTCTGATACATAACTTAAACAAAACTTGACTTGAGGCCAACAATATCGGAAAAAGGAGACAGAAAGCTTGGGCAGAAGAGGAAACAGGTAATTCTGCTGCTGTTGCAAGTGCTGGAACATAGACTTAGCATTTTCTAATAACTTTCCCCAGCTGCCAGTTACTTGTTCAAAATGAAACACATATACTGCAGGGGGAAGAAGGCTGATGTGTTTCTAAGTTAAAAGAAATGTTGTCAAACATCTGTGCGCCACCTGGTAGCCTTAACCAAAATTTTTCCCTCCTCCCAGCTGTTGCTTGCCTTGCTATGCATCCATTGGTGGCCAACTCCACTCCAACAGTGGTTGCATTTCAGTGGTTTTGCAGTATAGCATGATGCCAGAATCCGTAGGCTTCACTTCATTTTCACTGAGTCCAGACTCCCATTGGAGTTCACCTGGGGAAGCAGTCAGAAAAAGTGACCAAGAGCCTCAAAACACGGTTCGGAGCATCAGAGTCCTCTGGGATCCAGCAGGAACAGAACCTCTCCTGCAGCATGTAGCCTCCATGGAAAATCACGCGCCCCCTGAATATCCACCCAGCCGAACAGGAAAGGCTGTGTTAGTGTTGGAGAGCTGTAACACCTTCATGATTTGTGAACAGAAAACATCAAAGGCCACTGAATCTCAGAGTCCTAGCTCCCTCTCCTGGCAGAGCACCGCAGTGGTAATAGAAACGGGGGCTGTGCGGGGTGCTCCCCCCGGCACAAGCAAGCGTGAACTCCGAGCTGCAGCTCCACAAAGGGAGGTGGAGAGGAACCGTGCCCCCAGTGCGCAGTGGCTCCTCTCCGCAAGGAGCCCAGTAGTAATAATGCAGATACAGCTCTACCAACAGATTAATACAGGATTAGCAAAGGCAAAATCTGTTCTAGTGAAGAACATCTACAACATAGCTTTAGCTGCATAAAAAATATTTACTTGAGCACAGATAAAACTTCATTGCTGCGCATTATCTGCAGTTGGGGTAGTGCAATTTATTCTCTAATACTTTGATACCAGACTGACTCATGCAACTGTGCCATGATTCCTCTCCAACACCACAGCCTTCGTCTGTTTGCTGTTTTCTGTAAACACCAAGCCTACAGAGTCCTTCCCCAGACTGTAACTTACTCCTTGAGAAACACACATCTCTCTGACTAGATATGAACCTGTCACTGCAGCAGGTAATGTATAACACAGGGGCTCTCACTAGTAGTCTCCAGCCCTTCAGAAACATATGTTGCATTTCCCTATGTGAAGGCACAGCTTATTGACCCTACATTCTGAGAAGCATCCACAGCATCTCTGTTTAGTGAAACACCTACTGGCACCAGGTCTTTGGGTGTGACATCTGTGGCAGCACCAGAGGTGGAAGCATGATACCTGCCATCTTGGCCCAAGGCTGAGCCAGGGTCCTTCTCAGCCAGCAGCACGGGCCTCTACCTCTGAAGAAAATGAGCTGGCTCTTAAAGCAGCAAAAGGCAGCAGGGGGTCACCCAAGCACACAAACCACTGAGAGCGACCCAACCTGCAGGTGCTCTCTGGCACAGCCCCACAGCACTGCAGTGCCCACCCCTTCCAGGCTCAGCACCGGCATGGTGCGGTGGGAGCCCAACTCGGCACTGCTCCTGTTCATGTAGTTTGGCCGTCTCAGCCATTGGCCATTAGCAGCTTGGGTTGGGAACAGCAGCAGTTTAGTTTTGTAGCATTTTGATTCAGTTATTCTGTATTTCTACACCAAGGGTGGCTGAAGTCAAACGAAAGCCTTACTAGCAAGTGGGTGGGCTTGGACTGCTGGGGATGGGGCCTGTTAGCATCAGACCTTCTCTATTCCTGCTCTTTCTGTGGAGAAAGTGGATACGGGGTTTCCTGTACAAGTCAAACAACAGCTCTCTGAGCTGTTTACAGTGGTCTTTTTTAGAGGATTATTTGAGGGCTTTTTCAATTTTTGGCAATGAGTTTATAGATCTTGTTTATGAGGAGCAGGAGGCAGCTCACAGATGTGCATGCTGGTTTCTGTTGTGGTTGTGTTTTCTCCTAGGTTTCGCATCAGCACAGTTTTCCCAAGGCAATGGTCTTCTGCAGTTCAGTGACTTGCTTCAGGAGTCCCCCTCACTCTCCAGCACCAGCTACAGCTTCTGCTTAAATGGTAAGGCTTTAAGTATGGTCTTACAGGTCTGTAAAACAAAGCTAAAATTTCACAGAAGGCATTTAGTCAAGCCAAGGCTGTGGGTCATAAAACATCTCATTATAAGTTAACCATCGTGGTCGTAGGAGACTTTCTGTATATTAGTCAGAATTAAATTATTGTTTCTTCCTCAGGGAGAGAAAAGGAGATACTGAAGAAAAGAGAGAAGGGCAAAGGGGAAAGTATGCTTCGGAATATTGCAAAGATCTCTAAACTTCACTACAAGATTTTACCAGCACATTCAACAATTTCATGTTAGGTATCGTAAGCAACTTATCTTTGTATTACTATAATGCAAAATTTTCTTAAAGAAACAAAGGTCCCTCTCTTGCAAATGCTCACACATTTCCTTAGTCAGCCCTTATTCCTGCACTCATCATCAGGCTGCGGTTCTATGCTGTCCTGCAAAGTGTTAGGTTATCAGTTGCTCAAAACTGACTTCAGTTAAAGATGCTATAAGAAAACTTAAGACTCTTTGTGACCTGAAAAACAGGGGTTTCCTCTTCTTCCTTTACCTCTTCAGTATTTTGTCCCTATCAGTTTTTATGTTCCTGTGATAAAAACAAAGCTCAAACTTAATGTACTATATTCTGGAATATGTCTCACAACCAATCATTAAATGTTGGCGCTTACTCATAGCTTACATAGCATTATTAATATTAACTGATTATATCTAGTTATGTCTGTTTAGTCTGTTTTTCAGACTAAGGATATATTTTCAGACATCTAAATATGCTCAAGATTTTTCTCATAACATTATCTTTTAACACTGTATCTACTTTTCTCAGTTTGCACATGTTTTCTTAAAGTATAGAAAGAATATTTACATACTTCAAGTTCTGCTTCCCCACAGTTCAGGATTTGGCCCTTTGTCTCACAGTCCATCTTGCGACACGGCTAGCATTGAAAGAAAGGGATGTTACACCTAATGTTCTTTTAATTTTTATTTATTTATTTTCATCTGCTCTTCAACCACAGCAGGTAAGCAGTTTTAAATTTGAGAAATAGTTTGTGGTCTCAGAGACAGAGAAAGGGAAGATGAGTCAGTAAGAACAAAAGTTTCCAACACTGAAGAGCACTGCATGAAGTGGTGGTGTCAGTCCTTCTGACCAGCTGCAATCTTAGGCTGAGTTCCTCCTCTGAACCTGAAAGTCTGCATTTCCTGAATCCAGAGGCCTAGTGCAGGGCTTGTTCTCACCACCATTACTCACGTAAGGAGCCCTCTTCACTTTGCTTACTACACACGTGGTTTATGTCAATACGAGGTGGCCAATACGTGTTTTGTAGCCATGAGAACAGCAAGTGGTCAGTTCAGTAAACTTTGTAACTGATCACAAAGGGATGTGGGAAAGTTCTCTGTCAGTCAGTGTCCTTAAATCAAAGCCATCCATCTCTCAGAAAGGGACAGTCCGATTCAGCTAGAAGTGGTTGGGACTGATCCAGAAATTATGGGGCAAAGTAGTTGAATGGCTGCTTTTATGCAGTAGAACAAATGAAATGCTGGTCTCTTAACCTCATATTTTTTTACCTGAGGAGGGTGGTATGTATGCCCATGGGCATACATGGTAGACTGTAACTGGGTACTAACTCTTTTTTTTTTATTTTGCAGAGCTGTGCATCTGTGAGTAGAGCTATCATTCTGCCTCCCAAGTACTTGTTCGGGAAGAGATCTTAAAATTCATTGTTACACGTGAAAAACATTCATTCCTTTGCTTCCAGCAGCAGCTGATGTAGTAAGAGAGAACTACCCACCCTTAGCTTATGGACCAGTTTGGCCACACAGCTTGCTAGTTAAGGACAGGCCAGCACACTTACACTGGTGCCAGGAATATTGCTAACTGATTGTGCTCAATGAACCATGTTATATCAGCTGCGTCCATGTCAGAGGAGCATGTCCAAGACTAGTTACAGCTAACAAGTCTCTATTTGAGGGGAAAAATATGAGACCAGGGTGAGATTTATAGCAATTTCAAGTACAGAATAAGCAGTATGAACAGATGAGCCCCAAAGAATAGTAAGGTGCTCTTTACATACAAATATTTTCAGTCAAAAAAAAAATAATAAAAATAATCAGAAAATAATAGAAGGAACTATAGCAAACACTTTTTATAAGTAGACTCTTTCTGCGTTTCCCAAGGGATTCATTTGAATGGGGGAAGATAAAAAAAGCAAGATATGCTTGCAACATAGAACAAACCCTGAGTGCCAAGAACATGGTCCAGATTTTTTTAAAGATGCCTGGCTCTTATCTCAGGCCCAATTCATCACAGTTTACTCCCACAATTATTCAGAATTTTCAGGGACCTTGCTCCTATGGGGTTAATGGGTTATGATCAGCATTGAAACCCACAACACAAATAGCTGCTTATTTATTCAGTCCAGACTGGTTTTAGTGGTTAATGGAAGTAAAAATAACAACAGTAACAATAGCATTGTTTTGTGTTTCATAGGCGAAATTATTTTTTCTTTTAACTGCATAATCCAGGACTGTGCACAGGGAGGAGGGGGCCCATAT
This sequence comes from Strix uralensis, assembly GCF_047716275.1. Taxonomy (NCBI): domain Eukaryota; kingdom Metazoa; phylum Chordata; class Aves; order Strigiformes; family Strigidae; genus Strix; species Strix uralensis. The sequence continues at coordinate 15,660,671 of NC_133978.1, read as the reverse complement.
AAAGGAGGAGTTGTTCTGCTTGTGACACAGAAGATTAGCATGCCCATGACTGAAGAGGAGGAAAAGGAAAACACTGCCATAAAAGTGACAGTAGAGGTGAAGAATTACAGTGAATGTGTAATGCACCACTGAAAAGATGCAGAAGAAAACATACCAAACTGCAAGTCTTATCATATCTATCCTGATATTCCAAAGCAGGAATTAATTTGAAGGGAAGAAGCTGCTGTTCTCATTGGCTCACATCACTTGTTCATAAACACAGGCAAGAAAAATGCTAAAGTGATATGATTACCATAATTACTATCTTTGTTCAAAAAATGTGCTGGTGGTTTTCCACCCTGAATTTTGTTCAAGCAGCCATCGTGGCTAGTACCAATCAGGAGCTAATGGCATGTACCGCAGCTACTCTAGGAGCAAACACAGTAAATCTTGCGTTTCAAATGCACCAGCAACATAAGATGTCAGAGCATATTACAAACACAGGAGCACCTAGAGGTATTAACCAGTGCTTGTCTTACAAGGAATTTATGTGTAGCTAACCAAAGATACAGTGTCAAACCAATCCTGGCAAACATATGCCACTTCAATAGCAGACAAAACCAATTTAGCACAATGGGTCTAAATGTAGGGTTTCTGCAAAGGGTCAGACTTCGCATTTAATTAATTAAGCTCTGTTTTGAAAGCATGTTGTGACAGTAGGGTGGAAATAAGTAGGCCAAAAAAAGAAACAGGATCATTTTAAGCCCAAATCATCACAAAATGCAACACTGCTGTGTAAAGGGGATATCAAATTAGGGTAATCGTTGCCAAGCCCCATGAGCTTCCTGTTCTGCTGTGGTTGCCCAGAGGATGAGCTACAGTCAGGGCTCTCCTGGCCGGAGGAGGCTGCAAAGGCCTGGTTAAGCAGGTATCTGTTTGAGTTTGGATAAGGCTTAAAGCAAAGGAGGCAAAATGACTTGTTCAGTTGATGACACTTGACATGTCGTCGTGATCACTAGTCTCTTGCTTTCTCACTCTGATTTGCTCTGGTAACTGGTCTGCTGCAGTAGAAGGCAGGGGTTAAGCCAAAACATTTTTTAACTTTTTGTTTAGCTTTTTAAAAAAATATTTCACCTGTAAAGTACACAAGCCAGAGTTATTTAAAAGACTAAGTTTGGATTCCAGTTCTGAGTCACCTCCAGTTTTATATTCCTTCTTCTTGTTCCGCCTCTCTTTTTTTTCATCATATCATTGAAAAAGAGGGGAGCAAAAGGGGAAAAAAAAAAGAGTAATGGGGAAAATGCTATAATATCCATGTACTTCTTCTCATCTCTTTCTTTAAACATTTCAAAAAGTTGGTGTTATTTCTTGAAGTTCTTCAAAACATAGAAAAAAATTTGGGCTGTATACCTTGCTTTTTTCACTATGGTATTTCATACTCCTCACTGGTCAGATGAAGGTTAATATTTGGATAAATTGGGAATCAAAGGACAGTGGTGTGTTCTTTGTAGAATTAACATAAAGGCTGCATTGTCAATCTTATACTGAAGGAAAGCTACAGTGTGATCATTATGTGTTTGGCACAGAAAGTAAAGGGTTTCTGCCTATGTGCTACTAGAAGTAAGGGATTGTTCTGCAAGTGACAGTGGAGGAAAGGGCGTTTTGTGCTTGTGTCACAGAAGGAAAAGGATTACTGGGCAAATGATGCTCAGGGAAAAGGATTAGACCACATATGACGCAGAGAAGACAGGTCATTGTACATACGTCACAGAATGAGCAGGGTAGTGTGACACAGGACGGAAAGGATTCTTTGAAAGTCAGAAAGAAAATTAAAAAGAGAAGAGGGACTACAATTGTGTGAGTGTGGCTGGAAGACAAGGTTTCTCATGAGCAAAAATAAGTAAAGAAAGAAAGAAATGGCTGTATTCCTAAGTAAAGAAGTAAAGCTTATTCTACAACCAAGCACCTAAATTTTTCAGACAAAACAGAGCACTGTGCTACTCATTAGTTTACCATTTTCACAAATACTTTGAGCTATAATTGAATAATACTATCTCAGAGAGATACTTTGTCATCTTGACCTCAACTCACCTACAGACAAGGAGCTGGCTCCCTCTTAGATTTATTTTTTTTTCCTTATCCCTCTAATGAAAAGTAAGTGCCTTACAGATCCCCATATCCTCAAGAAATAAGAATATTGTTCCCAGAGTGAACCACAGGTGAGATTGGGTGCAACATGCCAGTAATGCAGGTCTGCTGGGCATCCAGATTTTTCTTCTTCCTTAGGAATCCCAGTCTCCCAGCTCTAAGATAGATGGTTCTTATCTACATATGAATAGAGAAGCAGTGCAAGCCTAGGCAGAAGATATTTTTGTTGCTGTTTCCTTCAAAACAAAAGAAAATGTAAAAATATCCTGCTCCATAAGAAAAATATGTATGAAACAAAAGATTTTCACTTTCCTTGTGATACCAGGGAGAAGTGTTTCAGACATTCTCTCTGTGCAAGTAGATTTACATTTCCACATCAGAGTGGCCAAACCCCCGCTTTGGCTGTGCTTTTGTAAGACGTTATGGATAACGGCACACGTTCAGAGTTAGGGCTGTGGTGCACTGCATTGTTTTTGTATCACAAGAAAGGAGAAGTAACATGGGAAAATAGGAATTATTTCTACCTTTATTATGCCAATTTCTGGTTCAAGACTTCCCAGTTATTTGGAGATTTGTTTGTTTTCACACAATGATCCTGACATCCAGTTACTGGTAACATGTCACTCTCAAATGCAGTGCAACAGTTTGTACCAGGAACTGTGTTTCAGAGAAGGTGAAGCCAGGGTCAAACGCATTCCTGCTAATTGTACCGATTGCAGGAGAGCTATTCCATGATTGAATTTGCTCTCTGATGTTAAAGCTGCTAATTGCTTTTAAGGAGGACCCAGAAAATGACTGGGGGCTGGACAGTAGTGACTCCATGCCCAAGCTGGTCGGGCGCATGTGCACCTGCACACATGCAAGATAAATGCTGCTAATCTTTTGGGGGAGTGTGGTATGTGAGGAGGATGTACAGGTCAAACTATGTGAGGGCTTGGAGGGAGATACACGAATAACCAGCGATGGAAATGGGTTTCTGGATGTGCATGCCATTCTACGTGACTGTGTAGAAGAAATCTATATTGATCTGATTTCTTCAAAGCTGCCACCAGTGCAGCAGCATGACCACCGGCTCATTTCTGTGGTTTCTACAATGCTCTGATGGTCCTCAGGCACCACAAAACCTACATCTACTATTACCATGATCCCACCAGGCAGCATGTAGGTTTCCTTCCTGATCTGACTTTTTCTTATCATTTTCCTGTTTATCAAATCTGTAATCTCTCTTTGAGTTGAAAAAATCATGGTTAGGGCAAGGAGGGCCACATAAATTCTAGTCTGTGCAGAATATCACAGAGCAGTCCTGGTTCATTAATGTGCAATGTCACAAGGACAAGCAAATTCTGCCTCTCCTCTATAATTTATGGTTTGGTATATCAGAGTAAGCCTCAACTCATGATCCTGTTTTAATTATTTCCTTTTTTCCACTTTCCCCAGAAATCCTTGCTCACCAAACCTTTCCTACTCCTTGAGCTCCAGCTGTCATTTTCCTTTGCCTGCTGTTTCTTACCACTGAGTGCAGGCTCCCTTTTGAAGCTCTTGGCTTTTGAGAGGGTGCAGCTCCTAATGCTCGGGTAGACTGCTGCAAGTGCACTGCTTTCAATATGCCCTTGCTGAATGAGACCATGAAGAAGGGAGGAAATTGCCCTCACAGGTAAAGTTTAGCAGGTCTGTCTCACTGCTCAGCAAAGTCTATAGGAAACTTTCTATTGGACTCAAAAGGAAAGGAACAGGGCACAAGGACCAACGCAAGCAGTGTTGCATACTGTTGTATGCAAAGGAAAAGGTAAGAGTAACACCAGCTAAGAATTAGATTCTGAATGATACATGTCAAATTTGAAACATATTTGTAACAGGTAAAAGTAACTTATTTAAGAATGGCCTCTAAAACTATTTCTTATAAGGGCTCTGCAAAATACCCAGAGCCATTTGCAGCCACTCCCTCATGCCAGTGTGGAGCCTGGGCTCAGGCTTTAGTATGCATTTTCTGGGAGGCAGGCGGTGACTGTGGAGAAAGTTTTGCACTGGCATCAGGAGAAACTCGAAGTTTTCACCTCAAGCTAGTCTGATTTAGAATGAGTCAATGTTGACTTGAAACTGATATCTGTAAGCAAAATCAACATAATCTTCTCCAGAGAAAAATGTGATCACCAACTTCATGCAAACAGCATTAAATCTGCGTTACACGCAGAGTGACAAACTATCTGAGGTCATGTTTCTGGTGCTACTGCACAGCACCCATGACTGGAGAAAAGTGATTGGCACTGGTCCCATGGAAGCTGTGGTTTGATGATGGGAAGCATTTAGCTTATGTTAGGTCCACCCTTTACCAGCGTTTCTTCCCCAGGTAGAAACAGCAAAGACAAGCTGCGGTATGGCTGCTTTTCTGTTAGGTAAATGCCTAAGAAGGTGTGTTTGCTTGCAATGAGCAAGACCTAATTAAAGGTGATCTTGTGGCACAGAGTTCTTCCCTGATTTCTCTCTTCTGACAGACTGGTATTTTGCAACCCAAGGTTTCAGTTTAGACCCACTGTTCAGAAAGACATTTGAAAGCAAAGCAGAGGGAAATAATGTTCTCGTTAACTCACCTGTGTTGTGAGGGATTCTGTTTTCTGTGTTAAAGATGATGCAATTGCTAACCCAAACAGCTCCCTGCCCTTCATTTAGGGATTAGTGACTTCATTAACACAAGCAGAACAAACACAGAGTGCTGAACTCAGATTTTGGCAAGTTCAATGCCTCCTAGTTTGAGATGAGAAAGCAAGGAAACACAGCAGTGACAGTATTTCAGTCTTTTAACAAATGAAGGGACCTACAAGCTAACAATAAAGGCTTGGGAGCCAACTGGCCAAGCCCATCCCTGCTATAAACCTGGTATTCTTCCAATTCAAACAGTGGAAAAGGGGCAAACAAGAACAATCCTTGGTAGCAAATGTGATTAGATGAAGCAAACACTTCATCTAAAAGTAAAGACTCTCGTAACTGCAGTTCATCACACAATTAGTTTCTTAACAGCTTCACCATTGAGATGACCTCTTACCTGGCACAGCACCATGCCAGCCAAATAAATCAGCTTTACATACACAACTGTCAATCAGAGCTGCAGCTCCAGACTTCCAAAGCTAAGCTGGAAGCCTCCATTGAAAGGGAGACAGAAGAGAGGCCTGAATAGGTAGGTGGAAACAGGGCAATGAGGAAAGGAGGATGTAGCCAAATAGCACTGGACTAATACTTGGAGGTATTCAAGAGCCCCTACAGGGGCTTACTCTTTCCAAAAGGAGTTTGTAAGCAAAGGCCCTTCTACTCTGGCCCTGTCATTGAGATTGAATGGGATCATTGGGAATAATGGTGAAGTGAAATGCATATTTAATTAGAGAAATCAATAAACCCAAATGATTGGAAGGGGGCAAATCATTAAGACCCAGCTCCTGCTGCCCCTACTCAGCAGTATTTCAGACTGCTGGTATTGTGAGTGCGTCTGGTGCATGGTACAACTCTAGCAAAGCAGAGTGAACTTCTGTGGTTGCTGTTCTGCACATGGAACTGCTGTGAAGGGAATAGGGAGCAGGCTGCTCTGCTCACATGAAAGTTGCCTTCTTCAGAAAAATGAGAGCAATTGCCAGGAAAGAAAGCAATCACTCAGCACTGAGACAAACCCAAAACTATCAGGCTCTAGGGTTAATCACAAATGGGCATGGTCACAACATACAGACACATTGGGCTCTTAAATAAAGCAGGATAAAATAAAACTCGTTATGATTTTTATTTTTCACAGCAGCGTTGCTTTAGGAAGCTCACTGAAAATTATTTGGCAGAATCCTTTTTGCCTGTAAACTTTATTTTGTCAAAAAAATTTATCACTGCATATGTCAATTACAGGGGAAAAATCACAGTAGAGGCTTCTCTGAAATGTTTCAGGATTATTTCAGTATTGTCATCTCAGTGTTTATTTTCTCTCATGTGATTTTAGAAAGTGTATAGCAGAAAGTTGAAAGTAAAAATCAGCTCCTAGCTTCTGAGTGAGTCAAAGCAAACAATGCCAACGTTTAATTACACCAGGCATTTTCACTTCCTTTTGGTTTTATTATATACTGAAATTAAAAAATTTATTCCTGGACAGCTGTGTTACCTAGTGCTGAGGTAACTCTAGGAAAATGTCCCCTGACTTCATACAAGCATATTTAAAATGGGGGCCAGATTATTTTAGGTGCTTACAGACAGGGAAGCAGAGTTGATATTTTCTGTAACATATGCAAGAACTAACTGGCAAAAACATGAAGTTTTGCATTAAGTAACCTTGTAAGTCTGTTTGGTTTGTGGTTGGGGGGAGATATGAAAATTAATCAATAAAATACTTCACAAAAATAGTGTGTTGATCTGAAACAAGAAAAAAAAATTATTTAAATGCTTTGGAAAAGCTTGACTATGTAACATGCCTTATAGCTCCCCTAGAACACTGTGGAAAGGAAGGAATTTTCTTGCAACAACATTTTGGGATTAACTGAGCTATTTTGCCCAAGGCATGATTTAAGGAACTTTCTTATTTAACACAATTCATGTTACTGTTTGCATAAGAAATCCTACTCCACAACTAGTTCTAGTGTAATACCACTGAAGTCAGTGAGTTTACACCAGGGATGAATTTGCCCTCATCCTGTTTTCTTCACTTTATTTATTTACCTTGGAAACCAGAATTACCCACAATTACTTATTTACCAGGTCTAAAACTTTGGCACCACTTTGAAAAAGCATTAAAAGCTGATTGCAAGAGTTCTTGCTCAGGTTGATACCTGTCAACCTAAAGCAGTGCAACATTAGTGATCATTTCAATTGATACTTCTAGATTAAATGATCTGGCCTGCAAACCAGCCGAATTAAAAATAAAAAGTAGCATTTGCATATTGATACCTAATTTCTCTACTTCAATCTGTGAAGTGTAACTACCGTTGACTCATAATCCAGATCCTGAAGTACTTCTGGTAATACAAAGACTTTTTACCCCGCATTTCGCTTCTGTGGGAATGGCTTGTGGCCTTCTGAAGGCAAGAACAAAGGGGTATTTTTTTTTAACAAGTGAAAGAGGAAATATATTGGTCTACAAATAAATCTAAAGACTTATAAAGACTTTTCAGTATTGCTAAGATGCTGTTAAACTCATCCATCATCAGCTCTAAAGATATTTTACAATATGTTTAATTTACTGGAAGAAATGGACTTACCCTTTAAAATTGAGCCAGTGTTCTGTATAACACTGATCATTTTCAAACTATAGCTGATAAAAATATAGTTGTAAATTAATTTTAAAATACTTGGCTGCATGTTCTTACTTTTAATTATAAGTTCCACATTTTTTACATGTGTCTGATCAGCAATCCTGAAACTGAATCCACTGGGACTTAGAACTCTTCACAACAGTCCAAACCGAGAACCCATCAAGCCTCATGTTTTTTGGGTTTTTTATTTCTGTATGTATGTACCTAGAAGGCAAAGGTATTAATCACAAGAACCAACCACACAGACTGAGATTTCAATCTTTTTTACAACAGTATAAATCAAAGTAACTTCACTGAGGCCAAGTGAGTTACTCCAGATTTACACTCATCAGCGTAACAAATATAAAACATGAATTAGTACCACTTAGTACATTGTTTGATTATTTTTTCACTGAAAACATGATGGAAGTTTTTTCATTTGTAATAAAAAATTTCTACTCTTTTTCATGCATCTTCAGTGAAGTGTGTATTGAATTTTGAACAGAATTCCCATTTTCTATGGAAAAATGGAATTTTATATTTTTACAAAAAATTCCCTCTACCTGAAAGCTATTTTCTTCAAGAAAACTGTTCTGATGGAAATTTTCTGACCTGCTGTAAGCCAGACTCATAATTCATTCAAATAAGACGCTGCTCAGCAGATGTTCAGGAAAGAGCAAGTCAGTGAGCAACCATACATGCATCCCCATGTGGTTGTACTTGAGGCTCTTGGTGTAGAAAACAGGAAGGATGGGACAGTAGCTAAGATGGTATGAGAACTATGAGAATAATTGGGTTTTAATTTAGTAGTGCACCTAGTTTTTGTTTCCTGGAAAATAAAAGCATATCAAATTTTGTTTCAGATAAAACAGTACTATTTCAACTCTTAAAGAAACCTTCCTGAGCATCCCTTAACTTAGCTGTTGTGAAGTCTAGCTCCTCTTTAAATGGAAAATAAACATTTTTAATGTTAGTAAATGTTGAACTGCATAGCTATAACTATTTATGAAGTTTGCACTGAATTTTGTAGATCTGAAAACACCTTTCACAGTGAATAAGCTGACTGCATGAAAAAAATCTGAATCTGAAGAAGACTCAGAAACCTCAGCTGACAATCAGGCTCACTCCGTGACTAAGTGACCTATGCCAGACTTTCACAGGTATCTGGCTTCCACAAAAGCAATATTTTGAAGATCTCAGCCACAGTGTCTCTGTATTAATTCTATAATTATATCATTGGATAAAATATATGAAGGACTGGCTGAATTAAGGTATCTGGACAAATCTACAGAGCAAGGCCCTACCTGATGCAGTGCTTTCTTCATTGGAAGCAGCACAGGAAACACCTGACAGTATTTCCATGTAGACAAACACCCCTCTTTCTTTCCCCGAAAACACAGGATTTCCTACAGAATATTAAAACCTGCAGAATATAAAATTTCTACAGAATATAAAAAATATTTTCCCATGTCATGTCTAATTCCTCTTGTATTTTCTAGATGCAAGGACTGACAGCACACAGGGTTGGTTCCTCCTCTGCTTTGTCGCCTGGCTTTGTGTGCCGCTGAGGACAGAGGCCGGGCGGTGTTCCCGACGAAGGGCCGCTGTCTGGCGACCGAGATGGATGGGCTCTGCTCCCGCTCTGCCCAGCCGCCTCCGAATGCTCCCAGCTCCCGGGAAATGGCCAGAGCCGCTGAATTTCAGCCATTGCTCCCCTACCCTCCCTCCTTCCCTCTCTTTCTCCCCCTTTCTTTCCTGCGTTGCCTGAGGGTTCACTTGGCTGGCTGAAGGGGCTGTCCTGCTGTAGGGAGGCTTTGATCCCCGCTCCCGGTGCTGGGGGGAGAGGGGGTCACAGTGGGGGGCGCAGGCTGGTTTGGGTTTACAGCCTGGGCTTTCTGCGAATGAAACTCGTTAAAATAAAAATAAATAAATAAAATCAAGCGGCTGTAGTTGCTGTCAGAGCCATTCCATGGTAGCCGAGTGCATCTGCTTTTTCTCACCTCCAAAGCGAAGCAATATGGCTTTAAATGATTTCCCTGATGCCTAGATTTCTTACCTTGCACTGCTGTTAGCCCAGCCACGCAATCGCCTGGTCATTCCTACCTCGTCTTTTCAGTTTTTCTTCCCTGGCTTCTTCTCATTGCCTTCTCTTAAAAATACGTACAAAATACTCACTGGAGCAGCTCGGTTTTGCTCATGTGTCATTTTCACACACATACTTGCCATCACTTGCAGCCACACACACTCACCACAGTGCCTTAATACATACGCTGCCTGGCTGTATCTCCATCCTTCTCCCCCGTACGCACACACGCTGCCTAGCTGATCACTGCCTAAGCAACATCTGCTTGTCAGGAGCTTTTCTTCTGATGCGGTGGTTAGTGAGGAAGTGCTCATGTTTACTTGCAACTCTGTCTGTCAAAGATATTCACGCTTAAAAAAAAATATTTAAAAATTAAATAATCTCGTGAGTTCTGGATTTTTTTCTCTCCCATACACCTCCACCACCCTTGGGGCAGGCATATTTGAATGTAAACCTATCACTAGTGCTAAATATAAAAGACCTCCACACAGATAAACCCATGCTTTGGGGACTGCCCCATTTTTCTAGATCCTGCCTAATCTTGGATTTGGGTTATTCAGAGCACGAGGTATCGCTGACGGTATAAAAAGCCCTCAGAAATGCTTATGCATCATCTGAGTATATTGACGTACAAATGATATGCTCGGAGAAACCCGCAGTCCATCAGTGCAGCCGGCTGATGCCGGAGCCCCTCGAATCCCCTTATCACTTCAGTGGTCCACATAAACACATTAGCTGCTTATTCCAGGCAGAACTCTCAGCTTACAAATCCAAACTGCTTTTGCCAGCATCATTGCCCTTTTTTTATTTATTTATTTTTACTGTGTATTGCTCTCACTAATTTTGCATTTTGAGGTGCTTTTATATGCCTAGTCACCCGGTTCAAGTATCTAGGAGATCATTACTTGCTTCTGATTAGCACAGTGCATTTCAATGGCGTGCTGGAGGCAAAAATTTAAAATGTATCAAAATGCAAATATGCCCCCATTGACCTCTGGAAAAATGTGTTACATTACAAAGTACTTTCAAAGCCTGAAAGGAAGAGGATAGAGAGTATGAGTTTGCAGAGGTTTGTGATATTAAAAAAATTAATCGCAAATGGTCACTTAGAAGTTTGCATTCTGTGTAATGCAGAAAGCTCTTTTTTTTCTTTAAAGAGGGAATGGAGGGACCAGACCATGATACTTTACCCACTTTGTGTCTCACTCCACTTGCTTTGCTAGAAGAACCACTGAAGTGAATGGTGTTGCTTGTGGCACATATTTTTTCAATCTGTCAGGATTCAAATGTGTAGTCTAATATATGGCAATGGCCCAGAATGAGAGACACAGAAATTATTCATGATCCTTCTTTCAGTGTTAAAGACTCCTTCTATAACCCCAGCTTAATGACTCTGCATTTAAGAAGTAAATTATTTTCACCAAGAAAAGGGAGAGGCAGCCAAATTTGCCTGGAGAAGATAAGGGTGGTATTAAGATAAGTGACATCTCTGCAGTGAGGTATGCCTGAGAACTGTGGTGGGGAAAAAGATGCAATGTTACCCAAGTTATTTGAGCTGGTTGCTCTTTTACCCGCACCGGTAATTGTGAATATACTCTTTCAGTAGAGAAGACTGCAGCTAGATATTGGGTTACACTAGCAAAAAAAATAGTTCCTCACCCCAAAAAAAGTTTGTGGCCTGGCCTTATCCTTAGTCTCCACAATGCTTTTCTGCAAGTACTTGTTTGCCTGGAGGCATGACTTCCCTCTAATCTCCTGACACAGAGCCAAGAATGGTGGTGTCCTCTCAAAGCAAGTAAAATGCTTTAAAGTAACCTACCCTATCCAAGCAAGAGTTTGTATGAAAATTTAGTATTAGCTCAGTGTTTAAATTAGTGCTGCTGCTGTAATGAGGGAAGTCATTATGCCATCCTTTGGCCAGTCCCCTCACTGCATTATGCATTGCTGCTGTTCAGTGTCCAGGGATGGAAGGAAAACCGCATGGAGAAGCACACCTGCTTCTGACTGCACTCAGTAGCACATATTTTTATCCTTCAGGCCTTATGAGTAACTAATGTGATAAACACAACAGACCAGCAAAAGGAAAGGAAACAGCTATAGTTGCGATGATTACTAGCATATAAAAATCATGAGGAAGAAGCAGCAGCATATGACCACTCCCAGTCTCCCAACGGTTGTTGTGCCATTGCTTAGCTACTTTCTCTGTCTCTGGCTATTGCTTCATTGCACTTGGTCATAAATGAAAGCTATCTAATGCTAATGACCATGGTGCCCACCCTAATCATGCATTTGAAATATTAATAAAAATAATTTATGTCATGTGACTGCTTTTTAACTAGCTGCTTTCAGGACTTTAGATCAGGATTATAAAAGACGTGCATTTATAAATTATTAGCCTTGAGCACATAAGCACTGCATACTATGGGGAGCACTTCTGTAGCACTTTAAATTAATTTATTGTTATTCATTCCAGCTGTCTGTGATGTAAACCTTTGGCTATAAATTTGTACCATCATCCAACACACCATTAAACTAAAGTGGTGCCCGTGCTGGAGCATATAATAAAACATATGAATAAGATTTCTGTGGGGACACTTTTTTAAAACTCTCTTCTCAGTTAATGACACAAGAAAAGTGAGATAACATAGTGACCCTGTAACTATGCATTCATTAAAATATGTCTGGTGGGGGGAGACTTTTAAATTTGCACTACTATTGAATTCTGACTCAATGTTTTTCTTTACCAGATTGTTTCAATTCATGTCCTATCTCAAGCAGAAGGCTTTGTCTGAAGCTATCATGAAGTCACCAGCTAAGACTGCCAGAGGATTTTTGTTGGACCTGAACTTTTCAGTAGTGGAAATGGCTCCTGACCACTGAATCACAGCAGTACAAGAGCAGAGCAGTTTTACTGTCTTATTTCCTCTGCAGGCAAACATTCTTTCTCCTACAGATCACCATAAGGGTAACAAAGCCTTATCTGCATGACTAACACCATAATGTCTTAATCCACTTAACAGTATAGATATATTTCGTACCAGCCCATTGGAATACAATTTCCTAAACTTTAAGGCAAGTTGTGATCATGCAGTGCTCTAGCAAGCGGAGTTAGAACCACCCATTGCTTTGCTCTTGCCATATAGGTCTCGTCTTGCTCATGTGCTTGTGACTTTTTGTCACTTTTGTGACAGATGACTTCTATCAAGCCTGTTCGAAGGCAGCCCTGCCCATCTCAGTCTTCCACTGATATCAGTAAGAGGTTGGCTGCTAATTTCTCAGGTTTAGGCTCCTGCTATGGAATACAGCTACATGAAAAAAGAGACAAAAATCTGAATGTCAGATTCTTAGCTCAAAACTCCTTTCATTTGTGCCAGCTGCTCATATACCCCATGTTTTTCAGATCTAAAGCTTTCTGAGTTATTCACCCAGTAGCAGGGCTTTTGGAAAATTGACTGAGAGCAGAAAATGGTACTCATAAATAATAGGTTTTTATTATAACTTATTAATATAAATACTAGCTTGATGGAATAAAATTTTCTTTTTCCTTTATTTTTAAAGGTATCAAAAATTTCAAGGTTTGGGAATCTGAGTCTGATTTGGGATCATCTCTAAACAGTTGACAGGCAGGATGTCCGAACTACTTGGGAATATGTGTACACCAGCAACTGCCCTTCATATGCAAAAGTTAACATTTGAAGATAGGAAGATTATATAGTAAAATACTACCTTGCCACGGAATTTTATTTTGATACAAATATCTAGTTCAATTGTCCAAAATTATTGAAACACATTTAATAGAAACTTCAAAAAGGAGCCTCTAGCACACCCCAGAACTGAATTCTGCTCCAGATAGTTGAACCACACTGGTACTCTTACAAAAAGATCAGTACTGCTTGGATGACATGTACCAAAGTGTAAATAGCATACGGGCAATCTTTTTTAGTCTGGGTTGCATGCCACAGCAAGACCCTCACATGGAGATCTGCACAAGAGGGAAAGATGGTGGTGGGGTGGAGTATACAAAAATAACCTGAGCTTTATTTACACTTTTGGGAAAAGTAGGTGAGAGATCAGATTTACCTATTCATGTTATCCCTGAACAAAACATAAAACACTACCAACTTGAACTTTTATATCACTTCCAATGAAAATAAAACACAGTTATGGCAATCTTCTGCCTGGTTACAAAATGTCTTTCAGCTTCTGCCTACATATAGGGTCTTCACCTGATAACTAACAAGTAGTTAATCATAGTTTAAGCTTCCCTGGCACAGGAAATTAGGACAAGATATATAAAACAGGTGCCTGAGATGCAAAAGGATGCTGATTCCTGAGTTAGAGGGTGGGTTTTATCTGTTCTCTTAGCTGAGTCCAAAGATCTGGATGGTTACAGCAGTCAGTGTTTTTTTGGGTTCTCCCTTCCTGCAAACATTCTCTATTCATACTGAGTTTCCTTTGAATGAAGATGTGCACTAATACTTCCAGCTATAGGGTGAGTCTTCAGCAGTTTTTACATTCTGTCTGAGGTTATATGCAGACCAGCTCCTGTTTTCCTACAGATGTACTGATTTGGAGCCATTTTGCTAAGATAAAATGTTATTTACTTGATTAAATTTTTTTTTTAACTTACTCCGTACAAAAGAAGAAAACTTGGTTGTCTGATAAAAAGGTATATAGAACTTTCCTTTCTATTAATTGATTTATTGCTGTCACTTGATGTGTTTTAAATTATTTAAGGAGAGCTTTCTTTCTTGTAACACATAGCTTATAATTACTCTGTAACTTAGATGGTCTCAAAAGAAGGGATTGTGTTGTGTTTAAATTGCAGCAGTTAACATGATAGTATTAATCTCCCAGCTGCTAATTAATCTGCTTAGTTATCTGTGCCTCCCTTTCCTTACTGATTACATAGAAAGAAGGTGCCTTTTTTTTTCCTTCTTTCTTACTGTATCCTTGTAGGGGTTGGGTGCATTGACTTCATTCTACCAAAGTTTGCTCAAGTCCGCTAAAGGTGCCTCATGGAGGAGAGGAGGCACTTCCCTTCAGTTTCCATGTTCCCACTGACACTGGAGATACCTGCTGTACGTGATTTTCCATCTCCCCTTGTTTGGTAGGACCAAGCTCCTTAGTTCATGACAGTGCCTAGCAGTTCCAGCCAGGCATGAGGACCTCTGTGTGTGCCAAGCAGCCAAGAAGCCCCCTTTGCCTAAAGAGGGCAACTCAGATATGACGAAAGATAATGGGTGGATGCCAAGAACTCAAGGCAACAGAAAGGTATAGTGGCTGTACTGCCACACTTTGGTGAAAGTAGTTCCCAAAGTAGCTGGTACATGAATGGTACACTCAATCTTTCATCCACACAGCTGCCATCAGACAGCTGTGGAAAGATCCTCTGAGGAGGGCTGGTAGCCTGTTCATTCCCTAGCTGAGCTTATGGACATGGGGCCTTGTATACCCAGGAGGGCATCTGCTTCTATCTGAGTCGTTAAAGTGATTGCCATGCCTGCCACATCGCCACCTCGCAGACATATGCTAGCATTTCTGGTACTGTCAAAATATGCTTTAAAGCCCATTTCAGCAGCAAGCTTGCTTAGATTCCTTGCCAGGAAATGTTAATTACTGTGGTGCAGTCTTCTGTTTTCTGTGGCACAATAACAATTAATTTACACTATTTGGAAAAACACTTACACTTTTTTATTAAAAACCAATAAAAGAAAATCAATACTGTGTAAAGTATACAATATCAAAATGAAAAGCTCTTGTTTTTATACTTGAGCATCCCTAATAAAATTTCATTGTTGATTCAAGCAGCTTGTCTATTCTAATCTAAAGAGAAGCTGTCAAGTTTCTTTTTAGCATTTTGGAAATGACTGAAAATGGCTGCTCCCATACATGGCAAAAAAAAATGCAATAATTAATCCCCAAGTTGTAAGTCAGTATGATGAAGCAAATAATGCTGCATTCATCTCTCTGCATTACATCACCTATGCACCTGATAGTCCATGGAATCCATTTTGAATCCAGATGGAGGTTAACTCTTACTTATAGCTGTAATTAGAAAAACACTAGCATTAATGGAGACTGCTTCATTGCTAGAATGTGTCACCACAGAGTAAATTCCACTGCAGTTTTTGCATTTTAACATGTCAAAGAGTTAAAAAAAAAAAAAAAAAAAAAAAATTGCTTCTTCCCAGGACAATGTTTAGTCTTTAGACTCCAATGACTTACTAGAATATTGATTTCAAAGCTTCTTAGAGAAAAATTCCACGGTTGCTTCTTCTGCCACTGCTTCAACTAAGCTAGGTGCTGCAGAGTCTGGGAAGGCAGCTCATGACACTAATCTCATGGTTCCTAGGCTCCCCTGCTGCAAGGACCAGGCAAAACCAAGGTTTTCAGGTGGCTCAAATCCCAGCTCTTGCCCTCTGCCATTGAGGGGACAGAAGCTCTGGGACTTGTCCAGTGGTGATCCAACCCAGCAATTTCACCAGATAAGTGCTCCCTCAACCCACAGTGGGACATTCCCAGGTGCTGCAGTGAGGAACACTTTGCCCTTTACAACATAAACTCCTGTTTCCATCACCATGACCCGTTGCCATGGCTTGCACATTTCTGAGTGCATCCACAATGATTACAGCTGATATTTAGGAGTTAAATACAGAAAGAAATGGGGTAACTTTAATCCTGTGGATGGGCAGATCACCATTTCCTTTCTACAGATGGAACTATCATGGGTTTGAATTTGATGTGGGTTTTTTTAACAGTGAATTGATAGATGGTCCTTTTAAATGTGTGAAATGATCCAGATATGACAGTAGGTTTTTCAAAGCCATTAGACAACTCAGGTAGCTCATGGCAGTGGGCTGGGAGGATGAGTGTCACTGAGATAAAAATATATTAACTAGACTAATTTAAAAGGGATGGAGAACTTGCACAAAACCACCAGAAAAATCGTGCTTTGCTACAGTGGTACTAGGAATCTAGACATAAGTGAACAAAAAAAAAAAAAAAAATCCAACTTTGAAATTAAATCAAAGTTGGGCAAATTAGGATATTTGGTTTGAATTGTCTTCAGAAATTCCAAAGTGTGGCAATATGTTACCAAGATACGGCAAAAATGTTGTAATCTGTTGTCTGTACAGGGCATCTGTGTATGCACAGCGTTCCCCTCTGCAGCAGGAGCTGTGATGTAACCACCATTTTGTTACCATGATGAATGAGTCTAAGGTTTCTCTCTACCACAAAAAATTACATCAGTCCATCCTGCTTTTTGTGTGTGGTGTTATATGGTTTTTCAAGTTCTGGTCTCTGTGGGGTAAAACATAACTGCTCCTGACTGGCTTTCTGATACCTGCTCCAACTAAGCTAAGACAAGCCCTGCAAAGGTAGGATGATTATCTTATGATTCTATAAGTCTTTCAGACTCTCAAAATATGGGTCTAAGTGTATTAACTTCAGGCATATTAGTAAGTCCCACTGAGGTAGAAAGGATGTGTTTTAGGGCACTGATGACTATCAGCTAAGAAAAAAGCTGAGAGACTTGTTTCCTTCACAAGGGTAATTTATTACCTGTGGAATAACTTCTCAGAAACTATCACTTGATCTGTATTTGAAGTGTATAAGAGTGAGCTTTATGTTAGTAATCTCCTCCTACTACAGAATTGATGAGTTTCAATAACACTGTAGTATTTTCAAATAGAAACAGATGTTCTGTTGGACATCCTACAACAGAAAATCAATAGTAGGTGAGCCATAAGTAGACCTTCCCTCTGAGAGGGGTCCACTGTGATAGCTGCACAGGAATGAACTCAGCATTGGGCTGGACTAGCAGAGTGACATTAAGACTAAAAAGTTTTTGTGGCAGGCTTATCAGATTCCCACTATTTGGGATCAGGTAAATTGGATGCTTTGTATGATGCTCTTTACCCTCCAGAGGAATGGTGTACTGTTTTCCATCTGGAACTGAAGGACACTGCCTTTCAGTTGTTAGCATGTATTTGTACTGCATTTTTCCATGAATAAACCAGGTAGAAATGTAGGGGGAGAAGCTCTGAAAATTCACAACGTAAGATGGTACCTATCCCAAAAAGCTCACTACGTATCTCAATCTGACAAAGGATGGCTAGGGTAAAAGGCAGAGATGAAGCAGTATTTTTGCTTTTGTTCAGAACTTTACAAGGAGTAAAAATTGGGTTTTCCAAATATCATAACACATTCAAGGATCCTTTGGAATAGAAGATGCTGTCGAGGCTTTAAATATTCCACTGGTCCTCTCATTCAGGTAACCATGTGAATGTGTAAGAGGGATTTTCTGATGATACTCTTTTCTTTCTTTTAATGGATGTCGTAACAGAGAGAGAAATATTAGATGCAAGTAAGCCCTATGGTTTTGATTGTGGTTAGTCTGATGGTTCTGGTTTGCTTTAAGTAGAAGCTGATGAACAATAGTTTAAAAGGAGAAAAGGAAAACGGCCCCAGCACTGAGGTCAGCCAGCCACTTCCTACACCCAGCTGTTTCAGTTTATTTTTTTAATTAAGTTTGGCTTAAATTAATGATGACAGTTTAAAGAGAACTCTTTCACCTATTTAGCTTACTTTACATCTGAAACCAAGTCCCTTCTGTCCAATTGCTTTTTGTTACAAGATTTGCAGTTAGGTTCCTAAAAGTCCCTGGTTTCTCCCCACTTTATTTTGTCATCTCTCTGCTCTACTATTGCCCTCTGCCCTCTTGTGCCCTTTCAAGGGAGGGCTAAAGCTATTGCTGCTGCGGTATGGAAACAAAGTGCCTCCTAATTGATCGTTAATACTGCTGGAGTGTGAGGATGTTGGGAATTGCTAGATCAAGCCCATTTACCCCAGCTTCTGGGTCAGCTCTTCAGATGGTATAAATCAGAATCAGCAATCCTGCCTGCCTTTCTCACAGCTTAGTATGGGTTTGCACTGTGGATGAGCTGGTTCATTGGCTCTAGTCTACAGCTCTGCACAAGCACCGGATCCTACAGGGCTTCTGTCTGTCAAGCCAAAGTATACTCTCTGCTTCAGAATAGTGGTAGCTTATTTCCAGAAGCCTGGGAATTAGCAGCTCTAGAAGTAACTGCTATAATTTTTTGTAATTTAGGTGATGGAGGAGAGAAACAGAAGTCTTGATTTTTCAGCTTAAACCAAGAAGTTTTCTGATCCCTTGAGATATCACAGGGTCACAGGTGTGTGTGTGGTCCCAATGGCCTTTCTCAGCCAGTAGAGTCCCTGCTTTTTTCAACAAACTTCACACTTGCTGTAGAGAAGGAAAATATAATCTCCTCTAGGAGTTTTGGCTTCATAAACATGGGGGTTATTTAAACCCCTCATAACTATCAATTTAAGCCTTCTCTTCAGGCTTGACTACCTTCCCAATTACAGCAAATTTTTCTTCGATGGGGAGACCTTGCCTTAGTATTTAAGGCAAGAGCTGATGACTCATAACCAAAATAAGAAATGAAGTGCCACTCCTTGTACCTCTCCTCATTTGCTAGGAAAGCAATAAGAATTGCATCATCACTCATTGCAGATATAAACATGATTGCTATGGGTGCAGTCCTCTGTAAACAGTAAAACGTTAAAGATTTCTTAAATTAAAATTAATCCCATGGCCTGAGTGGTATTAAGTTTGGCAAGTCATGCAAGACTACCCAGGGAACAGTCCTTAACTGCAGTCTTGAGAAAGCTGTCAAAAACAGACTTGTGGTGGTTTGGTCATTCATGAGTTAGAACTAAATTGTGTCTCATCCACTTCACTCTTCCCTGTAAAATGAGCGGAGGTAGAGTTGCCCTTGGTAATAAGATAATGGCAAATCAGTCCCACACCTGATCTGAATCCCTGACAGAAATTGGTGTGAGCTAGGAAGAATGATGGAGGATGCTTTCCTGGGTGAGTTTTGTGATAAGGTTCTTAAATTACAGCTCACTAGTGGTTACGAATGTTTTATGATGCCTAATTATAAGAACATTGTACATTTTTGCCATCACATATTCTTACTGAAATGACTACATGGCAGGTATGAGATCAAATGCAGTCTGCAGATATCAGGTGAAATCTCCTGTAGAAGTTTCTGGGCCAAATTCAGCTAAGATAATAAATAGCTGTGTATGTATCATAAAACTGTCAGAAATTGAGACAAATGGCAAAGGGGCACAACTTGCAGCAACTTGGTACTTCATATGTGTACAAGTCAGGGTCTAAAAACAAAAGCAGTTGAAAAAAGGTCCCTATCTCTGTCTGCTCCCCTTCAAAAGTACCTAAAACATCTAGTTTATTTTGGATGTCTTTTTCCTGCTTCATTATGAAGATATTTAACTTGAGTTTTAAACAAAAATAGAAACATTTGAAAAACATAATCACATGTTGTTTTCTTCCAAGCAAATCTGCAGAACCTACTTCACTGAACTTTGACAAATTCACAATTAACTTAAACTGACATTGAACTGTGCTTTTAATGTTCTTCTGTGATGAAAAGTGTCTTCTTCACTTCAAAAAATTCTTCAGCTGTATTTCTGGTCTTTGTCTAAGGTGTTAACAACCAGACACTAGCACCTTGTTTTCAATTTTGCCCCTGTTGGAGACACTACTTAAATTTAGGCTTTTCTTTTACTGGCAGTAGCTACAATGGTCTAGGCTTTAATCACCAGCAGCTGTAGAAATGAGAATAGGATTGCAAAAGCAAACGTCCCCTTGAAGATCAGTTGAATCCACATCTGCATGTGCACTTTTTTCCTAGTATTATGCTCCAATTTAGAAAGGTTTTGTATGCCTTGGGAACTCATTCTTGGCTCTTTTCCCACCTCTGAGTTAAAATCATGCGTAAAATAGTTATTGTGCAGGGAATGGTGATGTGAGCTGGGAAGAGTATCTTTTGCCTGGTTATTTCAAAGTAAAATTATACAGAATTTAGCTTATTGTTTTGTAGAGCCATAAACCTCCACAAAACTCCTCCTGAGATCAACCGGACTAGTTGTGCTAGCCAGGCCTAGTGGATGCTGAAGTCTAACAAAAATCCAACTCGGCCTGATATTTAATATCCAGCTTTTCACACTGTAGTTAGATGGTAAGACACAGAAGGGTCTGGACCACTGAAAAACTATTACTTCCTGATGGCCATCCCACCCCTCTGGCAGAAGTTACTGTGGCAGGGTAGGCAGAAGAGGTAGTTTCTCTGCTCGTGGGCCATCACAGCTCATAGCACGGTGTATTAACTCCAACAGCCATTGATTTCAATTTATGTTAACATGCTAGGCTGTGAGCTGCTCCAGGAGGGGTCTCTGGTTCATGACTCCTCTCAGGTTCAGAAGAGCTGAGGTTATCACCTCAGCAGTAACATCTTTAGCCACTAAAGTTGAATCCAATTCAATCATGAATCAGTGCCCTTAATTAATTCTCCTTTATAAAAGCCCAAAGCAATCATACTGATGTCAATGAAAAAAGTCCCAGATGAGAGTTTGATTGTTTCCTCAATATAAATTAAAAAAAAAGTAGTTAAAAAGCTAAAACTCAAATGGCTCCTTGGGGGAATGGATTGGTTCATTAATATATCACATGCATATTTCAAAAAACTTGTATGTTAACAATTTAACCCTCACAGCTTCTCAGGACAAAAATAATTACTCTGAAAGAATGACTTACCTTTTCAGTATTCCTTTGAACCACATTACAGTAGTTGAAACGTAAGAATACATTTTCAGTGACAAAAATTATGCCTAAGACAATTTCACCTACACTGCCATATTTTAATGCATTGAGGCTTTCCTTTTAAATAAAACAACAAAACACCTCACAAGTTGGCCATAAATAGCTCATAAACATCACGGCTACCTACCAACTCTTCACAATTCACATCTAAACAAAAAAAATCAGTCTGAATCATTTTCTGTAGATCTATGTATAGAATAATCTTTCTTAATATCTGGCTCGACTTCTCCATTCTTGACATAGTCTTATTTATGATCGGTCCTGCATATTTCAGAGCTGTGAAGAGATATGCAAGCTATAAAGGACTGTATAAAGTTTTGGTCAAGACTCAATTCTGAAGACTACTGTGGTTAGGTCAGCATTGTTTTATTGTTCAATGCAGACATATCAAAAGAGGTTGGAAAGAAGTGCTGGTCCAGAAAAAATCTTTTTACTTTGGTTCTTAGATGTCCTTACATCCTCCTGACCTCATTAGAATATGTCTGGAAACACTATTTCAATGTGCAGGGGCTGAGTGCAGGAAAGGGCTCAGGGAGATCTAGGTTGGAAGAATCAATCACACCAAGAAGGCAAATGCTCTCACCCCCAATCCCAGGTGACCACACCAGAGAGGGAAGCCAGGACCACAAGTTAACTGAATTGTGCTGAATAGAATCCACAATGCTCTGGGCTTCAGCCCTTTGGAGCGGATTAGCCGGGTCAAAATACATACTTGTGAGCCTCACTGGGCTGTCTGGTGACAACATCAGTGACTTCAGCACACATATATAAAAGAGATGTTTTGGTTCAAAGTGCCCACAATGATGAGAAACCACACTGACAGCCACCAGCATGGTACAAATACAGTTTGCTTTCATGGAAGTGTGTTGTGCGGCATGATGAAATGTGGAGGCATTTGAGGGCACAAACCCCACCGAGGTGCTGTTTGCCCAGCCTCAGGTTGGGAGACAAACTTTGACATAATGCAAGTCCTTTTGTTTCTGGTGTGGTGCCTGGGAGTGAAGCATGCTGTCCACTCTGTATGGGCTTCATCTCCACAGAGGAGTACAGCAGTGAATGGCATGTGTCGTGGTGGGGACGACTGGAGAAACAGGCTCTAGGAACAAAAGAGAGCCAAGTAAGGCCATGCTATAGGTGCACGCTCATTCAGCTGGAGCAGCTTCACTGTGGTGGGTTGCCTCCCATAAATGTCTACAGAATCCCTGGCATTTAGCAACCAAGTGATGCTTAAGCAAGTTACCTGCTGTTTGAAATCTCTGATTCATGGCTGCTTTTTTTTTTTTTCCCCCCCTTTCTTTTTTTTAATAACTGAGCTTCACCATAGCACCTGGGAATATTTGTTCTGCTAATGATTAGGGAATAAAACCTCTGGCAGTAGGATTCTGCAGGAGGGAGGTGGGGGCAATTCAGTTTTCGTGCAACAGCCTCACAAGCCTGGGTTTCATATAGCATAGCTGGATGTTTGAGTGAAAGCAAAATAATTCTTCAAGTTCAAATTACGGCTTATTTAATCTTCTTTGCAAGTAACAAAAAAACAAGACAGTGTGCTTTTAGAGAGAAATCTAATAGAAGTAGATGAGCACAGGCCAGACAGCCCTGCTTGAACCCCAACCACGGCTGTGCCCCATGAATGCGTTTTGTCCTGGGAGAGCTGTCAGGAGCACAGCTGTGCATGTTCCTTGTGAGCAGAGGCCCTGCCGAGCCATAACCAACAGGTTGCAGCAAACAAAGCTAACGTGAAAAAGGCTTAACAATGTTTAAACTGGGAAGGGAAAAAAATCTCTAAAACAATCTCAGCCTGGTCCATCCCTAATACAAGTGTGGATTCATCAGCAGGCATGTCCCATGGAGGCAAGGCCCTGTGCCACCACCATTCCACACTGAATTTTTCCCGTTTATAGAACTAAAGAAAACGGAAACATTTTTGGCTATCGGCTTTGCATGAGCCTGAGACCTGCTAGGGACAGGGCTACCCTGAGCCTTGAGCAGACCCTGTCCAGCTCTGGGGGCACCCACCTTGCAAGGCGCAGCAATGCGGCTGCTTACTGCTGCACCTGAGCACAGGAGAACCCCTAGAGAGGATCAGCAGGGCTGGTGGTTAGCAAAAGAAAACGCATGTTTTGGTTTTTTTCCCCTAATTAAACACAAGCAATTAGAATCTGGCAGGTTTTTTACAGAATGCAGTTACAAGCGCTTAAGTTACAACTGCATCTTAAGCCTTCACTTTTGTTGCAGTAAGCCATACCTGAAAACTTGAGTTCAGAACCAGTACAGAAGGAGCTGCGCCTTGGCCCAGCCATGGGGAGGAGCTGCTCCCTGGAGAGGGGAGATGGGTGCTGTCACAGATCAGCTGTTAAAATCCCTCTGCAGGACCCCTCCAGTGTCCCTATCTGAACTGGCATGAGGCCGGGGAGCAGCCTCGGCTTTGGCGTGCCTCAGCTGAGATGTGGAGCTCTGAGTCACCAGTGTCGAGGTCTGGGGTGCCTGGACTGAATTGAGAAGTCTGAAGGCAGGACTGTGTCCTAGCCATCACAGAGCGAGGGACAGCCACGGGCTGTGCCAGGGTCCCACCGCTTTGGAGATGCGGAGCCGAGGCTGTGTGCTACTTGCAAGGGGAGAACAGCCCCTGGCTCCAGCTACTTCCTGGTGATCTGTGTGTGCAAGTCCTGGGGGGGGAGGGTTGGGACACCTTCACCTCTGAGTGCCACTAGCCCCATAAGCACAGGTGACAGCAGAGAGCATTTATAAAGCATTTATAAAGCAGGGAGGTGCAGGCTGCGTAAGGCCTGCATGAACTGTTTCCCCAGATAAACTCCCTTCTCAAGGGAAGTGTAGGGGAAGCCATTTGCAAACTGAGATCTGCTAAACTCCATCTAAGAGAAAAATCATAATGCAAGCTGGGCTTTCAGACCTAGACAGGATGCAGATTTGTTTTTTTTTAATGGGTTAAAATGGAGCCAGTTGCTGCAAACAACGCTGTAGATGTATTCAGCTGTAGAAGAACTAGCACACAGCAGGTGCCTTGGAGGGACAGAAGGAAAGAGCAGGGGAAAAATGAAAAAGGCTGATAAGACCAAGCAGCCAGGGAGAAACCTCTGGAAGGTTCAGGCATGCAGGCGGCTGCACTCATGCTTTATGTCACTGCAGAACATTAAATGAGCACTTAAAAAGGTAATTAGCACCTTTTCATTGGACCAGAAATCAAAGGTGTAATTTACCAGAAGTCAGTGAACAATGTAAGAGATCTAATTTAATCACATTGCGTAGTTTAGCCAGGGTGAGAAATCAGAAGCCTGTCTTGACTGAACAGCAGCACTTAGAGCAAAGCCATTTTTGTTTCCCTGACAGGACAGTGCCACTGTCACCAGAGCCATGCTTGGTGTAGGCGGTGAAGTGATACAGGATATTTGTGCTATTTGAATTCTACTGCATCATTTTCATTATTCCACAGTAAAAGCCGAGGGTCTGTGATATATAGAAGAAAATGCTCTTGTCTAGAAGAGGCGGCAATTTGTAGCCAACGTTTGGCATTGGAGTTCAGATGTTCTTTTTCACAGCCTCTACACAGGCTGACAGGATCAGATCGCTGCAAAGTTCAGGAAGATGGGGACGAAACAGAGGTTTTGTTTTAGCCCATTGTAGTTGAAAGGTGATCTTTCAATATGCAGATTTCAGTTTAGACTTTGGACTGTCCAGTCATGCCTTAAGGATTTGGAATGGGTGATTCAGCTTGCTTCTAGGTATCAAATGAAGTGTTCAAAAGATCAATAAAAGAAAAAACACTATTAAAGTTTAAGTGCCATATAAAGAAACTAAGCTTTAACTCCGTTATTTTTCAAGCCATAGCCACAGCACAAGGCATATTACCTTTATTGGGATTTCTTAAATAAAAATGTGAACTGTATGTGAGCACAATTGTAAAATCAAGCTGTTACCTGACTAACAAAGCTGCAGTACAGCAAATCATGTTCAACATTAAACCACCTAATGAGGATTAAACTTTATCCCCTGAACACTACTACCTTTCCAAGATTTCTGTCTTTTTCTTTTTTTTTTTTCCCTGCTAAATCTTCATATGTGTTTCTGTGGCAGCTTGGAAAACCTGGAAATCCTAACCATGGTAGCCAGAACTCTAGATTAAAATGGTGAATCACACTGGCCACATTTTGATAAACATGGGCAGATCCCCTGCCATCATCCCTCCAAAGGGCTTCTTCACAGTTGCATCTGAGAAAGGAGGCAGCAGGACCTGAACTGCAGAGCAGGACTATTTGTATCCATATGCAGTTCCTCTGTTAGTGACCATGGTGTGGCCAGCAGAAGATAACAAACTTGGAGGTGATGTGGCCCCTACTAAACATGGCAAGCGAACAATTACTGCCGACTTCTACATGATAGCCCCAGCACAAAGATCTGACCTCACTTTCTTAGAGCTGTAACCTCAAAAAAAAAAAACCCAACACGTGTAATAACCGTAACGTAACAGGACTACACAAACCAAAATTTCAAACTCTCAACTGCAACAGTATGTCTAGTTTATCTAAGAATTAGCTGCTGCAGAAGTGTAGGCAACTGAGATTTGGATAGAGTGGAGAATAGTCCAGACAAACATTAATCATTCCAATCCAAGAAAACTGAAAAGCAGTAATCAAAGTAGATATCTGGCAACCTCTAAGAAAGATTCAGTTTGGTTAAGAAAAATTCAACAAGCAAGAATTGTGTCTCTACTTCAAGACACTCACTCAACTCAAATAATATATTACCGTGCTCCTAATTATTATATCTAATTATAGATAGTCCTAAGCACATTGGCAAGGGAAATATGTTGTAAAATGTATGTTTGAAATATTACTGTGCTATTGTTGAGTCAGCTCCTGGGACATGAGGCGTTAAATATTTGAATCTCTGGCTGATTTCAGTGTTTTTATGTTGCTTAACCACACTGTTAAGCTGTATTGTTGCAAACTTCTCCTTGCTGGTTAAATTTAGCTTCTCTGTTCTCTGGGTGCAATCTGATACCTCCTAAAGAACCGTCTTCCCCATTCTCGCACTTTTTTTCCACCAGATGTTTGTTTCCCTAACGGGCTTTATTTCTTTTATCTTTTTTTTAAAGTCTATACTATAAACATTGATCATTTCAAGTTTCACTGTAAAACTGTGTCATGTGTTGCTTCTTGTTTTGTATTGCAGCCTGGTATCACTCTCCTGCAAACCCTACTATTGTGTATGCTTTGTACTCTTTGCCAGTGGATGTGATACACTGTCACTTGTATTCTATATTTATCACTAAATAATGTCCTACAAACCACTTGAAAGATTTGGACCTTGAGGATGAGTCCACATTAAGTGAATTAGGATATTAAGCCACAGGGAAAAGATATTTGGCTGTAAAGCATGGAAGAGAGAGCCCTAGAATGGAAGAATTATTTTCACTATGTCTGTCCATGAGCAGATAACAGGAGACAGTCTGACATAGGCACTGTGTTTCAGAACCCCCATAGAATATATAATGGCCTTTCTTTTTTTTTAAAAAAAAAAAGAGAATAGCAGTGATTAAATGTTAAAATTAATTGATCCAGGTTTTTGTTAATCAAGTGGGGAAAAAAGCCCCTAAATCAATGCATTTATTAATTTTTAACCACTAATCTTTTAAAGCAATCCCCTTAAAACACCTCTGAAATGCTTCAAAAATCTCCAAGAGAGTTTCAAAACATTATATACAAATGACTTCAAATAACTATTGTATAGTCATGTGGTAATTTGAAATACAACTCCTGCTTCTTTGTCTCTTAATTATGATTGTGTACTGCCCTTGATGACTGTATTAAAATGTACAGCGGGCCATGCTGCCAAAACAGTCTTATACTGTGAATGGTGGGATAAGGATGAGCGAGGAAGCCAAAGATGTGACTGACATGACTAGTTCTTTGGTATAAGCCTTTTCAGGTAATTAACAGACTGAATTTTTATCAAACATCACAAGTACTGTTGCATATGGAAAGATAACATAGATGGGACAAGCAAATTACAGTACTGTTGGACATATGTCCCCACTCTTGGGACATATGCAGCATAGAGGTTAAAAGTATTATTAGCAGTGTAAGAAAGCACCTTGATTTTGCTGTTTACACAAACCACACAGATCTGGCATGGCATGACTGATGGTTTTAGTGAAAATGAGAATGAAAAGAGAAAGAAAAATCTCGATTAACTTCAGGTTGTTTAGTCTGAATCTTGTGCAAAAGTCTGAGGGAGTGGTGTTCTGTCCTTGGAAAGCCTGCATTTATCTCTTTGTAAAGGACTCTGATGGTGTTTTCTCCTGCCTCAGCTTCACACTAAAATGTCTTGAGGTTCAAATATTCCATGATGGACTTTAATTGATTTCCAGTCAAGACTTCTTAAATCACATTTCTGAAAAATCTACTTATTATTGGCAGGCTATTTCACCCTTTTTGACTAGTCTGTGGTTCTTTAGTTTTACAGCACAGGGAGCAAAATATGTTTACATGCAAAAGTTACCTGAGACAAAAAAAGCAGAGGACAAAACCAGTGCATCGGAGCCAGCGTGGTACGGCTGTCCTCTGTGCAGTGCTGCAACTAAAGAGACAGGCACTTGCCTCTAAATATAGACACAGATATTAAAATGTTAAAAGTTCAATACACAGAAAACAGAGTGAGGAAAATTATAAGTTTCAAACAGCCCCTTTCTCTTTTTCCCTTGTACATGCTGCAGCCACAGCAGTCTGACCACAGGTCTATTTGATATTTATAAAGTTCAGTTCAGTCACACACCACAGCAACACTGAAGACAAAAACCCCACGCACAAAACCTGTTAAAATGGTCTGCTACGTGG
Source organism: Strix uralensis (assembly GCF_047716275.1). Taxonomy (NCBI): domain Eukaryota; kingdom Metazoa; phylum Chordata; class Aves; order Strigiformes; family Strigidae; genus Strix; species Strix uralensis. Next base: position 15,632,636 of record NC_133978.1, on the reverse strand, counting down.
TACCTACGGCTGATGAATATTGCATGTAATGACAGCTTTGGGTCTTCTCCCCTGGGCCTGGGTCAGACCTCTCCTTGTATTCAACAAGAACATTTTACCAAGTCCATGGTCTGTCAATTGGACCCTTAGATGTTAGTACAGGTAAAAGTTTCAAAGGGAAAGGACTCTGGGGAGAAGAGCATTTATTAAACCTCTTCAGTTCCTCATTCTGATAAAGAAAAAATCTTCAATGTAATAAAAAATAGTTCAATCTTTTGAAAAGATTTACTGACACAATCTCACTTACTTAGAAGTTCAACATATTAGCTGTTAAAATGGATTCCAGCAGCCCTCAGTACTTCTGTCTAAAATTTCCAAAACTCACCTGCCCAAGTGCAAAGTTAGGACCCGTACCGAGGAAATGTAAATATGCTGTTATATTTTTCTAAGCTGCCAGCAAAAGTTTGTAAACCTAGTTTCCAGAGAACACCACTGAACAGAGAACGCTGTGTCCTGTTCAGAAAAAAACACACATCACCTTCTCTTTAACAGAGAAAACTTGGAAAGGGACGTGACTACAGCAAATTTCTTCATCTTTTTAACCATAGTTCCTTTAATTTTCAGGAGTACCTCAAGGTTATAGTACACCTCCAACACCCCATGACAGCCAGGACATTAGCAGTTAGGAAAGCCCCCATCCTAGCTCCCGCAGGCAGTGTGGTCTGAGTATGTGCTGCTGTGTTGGGGCCAGGTTAGCACCGGGTAGTCGGAGGGGATTGCTCTGGGCCCACAGGATAATGCTGAGATGTGGCCTTTTAACACGTCTGTTTGCACGGTTTCTGGAATGGCAGAAAGCTAGCAGGGATCTGGGGCAGAGCAAACTGCTATACTGCAGCTGTACGGGCAGTAGGAGGAAAAGAACTGCCAGAAGTGATCATCAAGCAGAATGAGAATTAGCGTGTGGAAGTGGATGGTGGTGTCAGAGAGTGTAGCAACCTCAGTAACAGATTTGTGTGGGACAATTCATTTCTGTGTGGCGCTCTCTTGCAACCAAGTAAAGCTTTGTGCATTCAAATATTTCAGAAGTGTTTAACGTTAGCTTAATTCTAGCACTGACATGAGAAGTAAAACTTAGATTGACTTCCAATTGATTTCATTATTATTTTACCAGAACGTGGCCAAGCATCACCTTGCAGCCTTACATGCTCATTACACCCCTACTCCTTGGGAGACTTATTTTTTAAAAGCACAACCCTGCAGAGCAGAGACCACCACTGCTGTCTGAACAGAGGGCATCGTACATATGATGAGTGCTCCAGAACACATTTAGTAAAGTTCAGGGAGGCACCGCTTCATGGCATAGACATGGAGGAGACCTCCTGCATGACTGGATACTGAAGAATTCATTCAAGAATGCAAACTATGACAGTATGAACCAAGTTTTCTTCTGCAATAGTCTTACAGGGCATTATAAGGTCAAACTGCACTCAACTTGATTAGATGAAAACTTTTGATCCTGGAATAGATACAGATAAAACAGAGGGGCATCTCCTGCAGCAGGTAATGCATATGTTATATCCTCATAATTGTAACACACTATGGGAGTCTTAGATGTGCTAGTCCAAAATAAACAGAAAATAAAGAAAATGAGAACAGGACCATCTCTGTTGAAGAGAAGGTAGAGCCTTTTCCTGAGTAGGAAATTATGTCCTTACATGAGTGCTAGCCAGAATGAAACTGCAGAATGAAAGCCTTATTTGGGGGATTTTATTTTTTTCTGTACCATCCCAAGTACACCAGATCTCCAAGAAAGCAACCTAAAATTTTCAAAACATTCTTCCTCACTACCATTTCTCAACATTTTGGCTAATCACAAAAATAACAGTGCTTCTGTGAAAGCTGTATCATATGATTTTTTTTCTTCTCTGATGAAATATTTTTCAGTGAAATAAAGTGAAATTCAATAGTAAAATGCACATATTTGGATATTAAGTATTTTTTTATTTGAGAATCCTAATTTCTTCTAAAAATCAGTATTATTTCATTAGATTTAAAAAATCAAGGAAACTGTTTCCCAAACTGCATTTGTTTCCTAGAAATGCAGACAAATGCTGTGCAAAAACTCCTTCACACTGACATGAAGGCTGTCAGAGGAGACAATCTTGAAATCACAAAATAACTTTTCTTATCTTATCAGACACCACCACACTGAGCTTGTTTGAATTTTATACTGCTGTAACACTGACAGTTTCCACAACTGTAGATATTATGAGTGACAAGTGCAGAGTTAGGCCAAAATTACAAAGGTAGTGGGATACAAACCTTGATGCCTGGTAGCATTTAAAGTAACAAATGGTTTTGGTGTCTAACTCCCAGTGAGTTGATTAGCTATTTAAAGTAAACTGCATCTCCTGAAGAGGGACATGTTAGAAGTTAGCAATCTGCTAAGCCTTCTCTGATGACAGAACTGAGTTGAGTAAACTCACTGAAAAAATCATTGGGCTATTTGATGTTATTGTTCTGTTTATGTGTATTTTTAATGGTTTAGAAAGGGAAATTAGAACATGCTGATTTTTATCTATATATCTGTTGTGAAAGGCAGAAGCTGTCATAAGAAGTGATAGGAACCATGATACTACGGATGAAAGTGTGTATCACAAATGGAGACTCTAAAACTTCTTTTTATAATGTGAGCTATATAACTCTTCAAGTAAGGGCATTGTTTGGGGTGTGGGAGGATTGGTAAATGAAGACTGAGAACTGATACCTTCCTCAAAGTACTCTACAAAACTAATTTTTTCCTCCAGCTTTATAAAGAGAGGATTAGAACTGATTAGAAAAGGATAATTCTGAAAAAAAAATACTTTTTAGATTAATTTTCTACAGTAATTTTATCTTTCTGCTCCTAAAATCATTAAAAGTTTCAAAGGGCATTGAAATCCTTCTATATTTTTAATACCCATATTCATTAAAATATTATAAACTAATATTTTATGGTAAAAAACAGATAGGCAGGGTTGGCTAAAAATTACCCGCAAGGTGGCTACTGCCTCCATTCCTCCCTTCAGCTGTTTAAGTCCGCTCCTCATTTTCCTTGGCAAAAGGGTTATTCTTGTTTTCCTCACAGTCTGCCCATGGCACAGCAAATGTTCCGCCAAGAACAAATAACCATGTGCAGTGGTGGCTGTTGCTGATGCACAGGGCAAGTTTGACAAAAAAACATTTTTGTTACAGTTTAAGATTTGCCATGCTAGCATGTGGAGAACTTTATCTATGCTTAGTGTGATCATGGTAAAGCAGACATAAGTAAATTAACTGGCACAAGACAAATGTCAGTGAAGTTAGTTTAAGAAATTTAAGCTGATCCGAAATGAAACATGCTCCCTTTGGACTTGCCTGCTGTAGGATATTTGTGTAGCAGATTTGCATCTTAATTTTAAAACCAAACTTAAATGTTACCTCCTATTTGATTTTCCCTTTGTTTTGCCACGGACTTCGGCAGGCGGCGGAGAAATCCCAAGCGGCCATGACCATGCCTCGACCAGGCAGACGAAGAGTTTGCCCGTGCCGGGAGGGCTTTTGCCAGAACACTGTCACTTCCACTGAATTGCCCCTTACTCTCCCTTGCACATGTGGTGTTTTATCTGCCAGAAAACTGGGGAACCTGGTCACTCTCAGTGTGGTCCACGCTGATTATAACAAAAGATATAAATCAGATGAACTTTGTTTGACTTGCAAGGAAAGGGTTACAGTTTTTCTATAGAAGTTTATTCAGGCTGAGGCATTCTCAAAGATTACTCTGACATAAGGGGGGTTTTCTTTATTTATGGATCTATACCATGAGGCTAGAAATAAAGGCTAGACTGTGGCTTTAGTCCAAGGCCTCAGTATGAGTACTCGGCTGCAATACAGTAGAAGTAAAACAGAGCACCTTTGGAAGCTCAGAGGAGAAGGATGTGGAAGAAGTAATTTTCTATAAGCTCATACCTGTAAGCAAAGTCAGATGTCTCATTTTCTGTTCTTAATCATCTCAGCTGCTCTGACCATGAAATTTGGGAACTACATTGACATTTCAAATTCTTCCCTCTAGCCAATCCACCTGCCCAGGTCTTACTTCATTTCCTGCTTCTCATAGACTTATATTCTAACAAACACTGGAGCATGCATCTGCATGTCAGCTGCCCATGCACAGCATCTGATGTCCCAAAACATCAGAGATGGTCCATGGAGCAGTTACTGCAGTGGAGTCATGGGAAGGGGCGGTTCTGCACAAGGCAGCATGTTCCAGCTCCCATGTTTGCTCACTATATCCTGTATACTTCTGCTAGAATAAAATTCCTCTTATTCCAGGCAGCAGTATGAAATGCCTAGTGGTCCTTCACAACCTGTGGGATGGCTACCACTGTTACAAGGTGCCTGAGGGACTGACCTGTCATGGTTTCAATTAAAAAGGAAAAGAAAGTACCCTTCATGTAATGGTGCTATAAAGGATCCCCCTTTGATGAACTTGCTTTGGTGAATTAAGAGATTTCTCCTCAGAGTTATGCTGTTTAATGAATGTTTTCCTGTTTATCAATAGCAGCAGTATTAGGTTAAGTGTGCTGTTACCTGCCTTTACAGGCTCAGAAGTAAAAGAATGACATAAAACTTGATGCACTACACCACAGATTTTCTCCTACCCCAGTACACAAACTATTGAACTATTAAAGACATGATGGGATTTATTGTACCTGTTCCCTTACTAAATGTGATGTGCTGAAATAGGGCTGACCTTAAGGTCTCTTTGCCAGTTCGAGATCTGGTTTCTTCTGGTTGTCTTCTGCCCGATAGATTATTAAAATTGTCAGTGGTGCCTCAGAAGGTAGGTCTGGTCCTTTCTTTCAGAAAGGACACTTGTTTATGACAGCTGCCTTCTTACTCTGTAAAAAAGTAGTAAGTGAGAGGGTCTCGAAGCCTCCAGAAGCCTTGGCCGTGCACAGGCGACTTCTGGGCAATGGGAACAGGAGCGCTCTCTGTGCTGGCTGGAATTTCCTTTTTCAGGAGTTGCAGCTGGCACTCTGGGCCGCCCAAAGACGACTGCAATGAAGTCCTTTTTTCCAGACTAAATAATCACGCTAATGTAAGCAACTCTCTCAGAGGCTTGAATGTTTTTAACAAGATTCTTTTGATTCAAATCAAGCAGGTCTCTTACCTGTCGCTCTTCCAGAAGCACAAAAAGTCTTGCGGGACTTCCAGGAAAGCGGTAAGAGGAGAGACTGCTATTTCTCTCTCTCCCCTGATCTCATTCACAAATGTCTTTACCATTTTCTGTGGGTTTGGATGAACCTTCCTGCCAGACCATCAGTTTGAATGAAAGTCTCACCTGACTCCATATGTGAAAGAGACTATATTATGGACTTGAGCAAGACCTGGATCAAGCCTCATGCATTTTAAGTGGCCAGTTCTTTACCAGTGAGCTTCACAAGCTGTATTTAAAGTTTTTCCCAGTCTCTCAAGACTTCCTTGCAAAACATTGGCAAACGCAGGAGTCTCTTGAGGAACTTCAGTTCTACTAAAGGAAATAGACTTGTGATAAACTACATTAGTGGATGCTAGGTTTTAGTTTTATCCTGAATGACACCATTTCAGGATCTTCCTCAGTAGCCATTTCATTTAAAAGTGCTCCTCTAGGTGGTAAGGACTCAGAGATGCCCCTTCTAATATATTTCTTCTAGGATCATCTGTGGATGCAGCTTTCAGACTTCAGCAGAGGGACCTTTCTGACTGAGCCTGTGCATTATGTGAAGTAAGAGACGTAGTGCAGCTAGATATACCCTTCTCCAGGTGAGCTGTGAAGCAAAGCCACTGGCCACTGTGGGCACTAATTAATCTCTCACTAGCAAAGTATTTTAAAAGTCCTCAAAGTCTGGCAGCTGCTGTAGTGCCCAGCACCCTAATGGGATTTGAGTATGAACTGGTAGGCTGGATATAAAAGATGTGTGTAACCATCCTGGTAGCTGATGACCTAAGTATTGCACAGAAATAGTCATAGGACTAAAGCTTTTATTCTCAAATGTTAGAAGTATAAACTGGGTTCTAACCTTCTCAAATTCTTTAAGCATTGTCAAGCACTGATGCTTTTTCACACCTCTGTTGATAATATGGTTATGTATCTGCTGCACTGCAGTAAAAGGTAAAGCAATTATCATATATTGTTTATCCTTCTGTTTTGGAGTACTATGAAGCTCAATTGAAGGGTAATCTAAATGCATGAAAGACACTACTGACACACAAAATCTTGCTATTTCTTTCAGGACAGAAGAAGGACAAAAGAGTAGATAGTACATCATTTGTTAAATACTCTGGCTTCCATGAAACCTCAAAAGCTTCTTTTCCTTAAATCCATACTGTTTAGCAGTTTTGCTTGCATCCCTATACGTTTGCTTCTGTGGTATCCAAAAGAGGCCAGCCTGTGCTAACTACAGAAATTTTATCTTATGCCTTACCGTCAGAGCCCAAAAAAATGACAGAGAGCCTTTTCGATTCCCTATCCCCATTAGATGTTAAGCAGCATTTCTATCTACTTTGAGTGATGTTATAGCTGATACTTGGTTTCAGAAGATGAATGCTCACCCATAGACAGGATTCAATTAACATTCTTTTAGGACTGCATCCATATTATTCTTAAAGAGCATACTCCTTGGTGAGAGTGAATATTTACCTTGTGGCATTAAATCCACAGTTTTCTACCACAGTCATTAATGACCACATAGCAAATGATCACCCCAACACCCTGGCTACATTCCAATTCAAGTAATTATATTCTGCCTCTCTTAATTTCCTTTGGAGAATAATTGGACCTGATAACAGTCTTCACTTGTTATCCTAAACTGCTCTACAGCCTGACCACATCTCAAGGCTTCAAGGACTTAATCACAGCTCCCAATAGGTGAAATATTGATAGATGATCTCTCTGCTCACCCCATCTTTTTATCACATACTCCATTAATTATTGTAACACCAAATTACGGCATCTACCAAATTCAGCTCTGTAGGTACTGTAGACTATGTATATACATCTGTATATTGCTAGCTGCCTAGAGACTTAAGTCAGGAGCTTAAATGATCTCAGAAACTTATGAACTCATTGATTTTAGGAAGCTGATGATATGAAACTGTTGTACCTTTTATGTGCCTCTGACTTATCTACATTAGCAAGCCAATAGGCACAGTAAGAGCAGATCAGTAGGACAGTGCAACTGGCTGTGAGGGCTCTACGTGTACAGTGCATATGATTTGGCATTTTACTCCAGAGTATATTTAATTTGATTTACTGGACTGGACATCCCAAATGCATGTGGTTTGAATGTACCCTACGGATCTCTTTTACCCCTGCTAGGGGTTGAAGCATCACTGGTGTGCACCTGAAGCAGAATTTCTGGTTTAGTTTCCTCCAAAAGGAATATGATTTGTATGCACCAAAACAGCAAATCAAACCAGCGCACCATAAATGGAGATGATGGAGAGATTTGCTGCAAAGCTGCTCTACTGTTCTGAACGTTAACATGGCTGGGGATCCACTGTACATTGAAATGGATTGTCATCTATTCAAGGACTGTTAAGGGACAACAGACCTTAACAGGGGACTATTTTCTGACCAACAATGAGACCAGACAATAATAAGGAAACATATAACTGACTCATAATGTTCAAAAGGAAGTTTTTGGGGAGGAGAGAGGAAGAGACATGCATGCTTCAGTAGCCTGGTGGGGTGCGGTCTTCAGGAAAAAGACTCTTGACCCTAAGGAAACTGCTCCAGATGGCAAAGAATCTAAGACAGACAAAACCTGTAGGGTTCATGTGATATGTGCTGGTTTATTTTTGAGTTATTCCAGAGAGTCCAAGAAAAGAAGCAGTGGTGTTGCCCATTTATACTGCAAAGCAGTTAGAACATGGAAGAGTTCTCAGTATGGCAGGAACTGCCACAGCTGTGACAGCGGATGGCGGCTCCAGAGTCACTCTATGGGGTACCTCACAAACCCAAAGTATTGCATCACAGTAACACGAAAAATCTTTAGCATCAGAGGGAAGCAATGAGAAAAGGTTTCTTTCATTTCTGATTTAGTCAAATTCCAGATCTACTTTTAAGTTATTTAAGCTTAAAATAATTTTGAAAATGTTTGATTTTAGAAAAACTCTACCAGAAAGGAAAAGAAAAGCAGAGAGAGTGTTACCACTTTTTTTTTTTCTCTCTGTGAAGTTATTTTTGTGGGGAAAAAACCCTAACAAAATCATCTATAGCACTTTTTTTTTGCCTTTTTTTTTTTTTTTCCCAGAAAAATAAATATGTCAATGCAGAGAGATTGACCCAGTCTGGTTTTAAGTTGAAATGTACCCAGAAGTTCTCTGCATGCAATATATATCCCAGCAATTTATTACATGATGTGAAAGTCAGTCTCTCAGAAAATAAATAGTTTAGATCCAACAGTAGCCAAAGCTGAGGTGTCCTAAAATGAGCATTAATCTGGAAGGAAAAAGGTAACTAGCTGGAGACTCAAGAGCTGTGTTGCAGAGATGTGTGTGGTTCCTAGGATCAGCTGCACATCCAAGCTGCTCATTCATGGCACATAACCCTTGCAGGGTGGTGGGGTTTGTGACCAGCCCTTCTGAGCAGGGTTCAAGCTGTTGCCAAATTGCCACATTTCTTCCAAAAGATATGGATGAACAGACAAGGGTCAACATGCTGTTTTATAAATCCCACACTGATTTTAAGGACTGTGGGCCCTTCTGGAAACCTCATGGGGCCCAGCAGCTGACTAGAAACAGTCCTGGGGGACCTACTTATTCATAAGTTCACAACAGACATCCAATCATCCTTACTGCCATCACAAGTTGTAAGTATGAGGACTCAGGGTAAACCCCTACAGTATTCAGCCATAATTCCCAGTCAGTGGGAATTGTCCCGCTTAAGCTGAGAATGTAGCTGATTGAATATTTGAAACTCTACTTAAAAGTAAATATTGACATGGTTTAAAAGGATTAAGTAAGATGACTGGATTCTTGTTAAAAACATTTTGAGATAAAAAAGAGCCTTTTACAAAGTCTTCACAGTGTTTTGAGATGTTATTTCCCGTGATAAAATGGAAAAAGGGGAAAACTTGCTCTAAAAGTATATGAAAATCTCATGTTCCTAAACACTTATCTTTAAATGACCAACTCTTAAAATAATAGCTCTCATAAAACCGCACATCCAAGTAGCTCTGTGTGTGACTTACTAATAGACAGCAGATGATGTCACACTGGCAGCAAAAAGGTAAATAGAGTAAATTTTCCAAACCCACATTCTTTAGTGTTAGCAACACAAAGTTGTCAGTCCTGAATTTTAATTGCTTGGCTACTTTTATTTCTGCTAAGTGCAGATTACACATTTTGCTTCTCTGCATCAGTCACCCCATGTGTACAATTGGAATAATACCTGTAATATCAGCCACAGAAGAGTTTTAAAGGATGGATGGATGGATGGATGGATGGATGGATGGATGGATGGATGGATGGATGGATGGATGGATCAGGGCCTTGCCACACATTTCTGCTTTCCAGTGGGAAGACCAAGTTGCCACCCGAGCCCATGACTCGGCCAAAAGCAGGGGCTGGCTTTCCCCCAGCTGTGCGGTGGGATAACCCCTGCGGCAGCTCTGTGTCTGACCCCGGGCTTATCTCCCGCTGGAGCTGGAGCCTGCTGTTTCCCCACGGCTGTCTGCGCATGACAGTGGGTATCAGTTTTTGCCCAGGCAATGCAATAGCTGGCGCAGTGGAGAAAGCACGTCCCTTGCACTGCCTTGCCTCCAAGGCAGCCAGGTACAGCTGGGGCGAAGCCGGCCCTGCCAGCTCCAGATGCATACGCAATAAACCGCAGCACGCTCTGGTTGCTGGGGCTGGGGAAGAAGCCTGGGCTATTAAAGAAAGAAAGTGGAGATAATAATAGATAGATATCAATATTACGAAAGTCTTTGAAATCAAAACAACCTCAAAAAATGCTCCCAGTTTTCTCCCCGCAAAAATCCTGAAATTAAATCTTTGGCTTAGTAAACTGTTTCTTTTAGCAAAGCAAATTTAAAAATGCCACAGTGATGAACAATGTAATAAAAAAAGCCATCATATTATTCTTGAATGAGGTTTAATAAAAATCAAATAAAAGTAATTATCTGAATTTTCAAGAGGATCACCTCTTCCTTCCCTGAGGTACAGAAGAGAATGAATTCAGGAAATCATTAGAATCAGAAACTGGCACTGCACAACAGAGCCAGTGTTTGCTGTACAAAGACAAACAGAAATCTCCTCCCAGGCTAACAGGCTCCTTGCTAAAGCTGTTGGAGTGGAAATTCCACCTATAGGTGAAGAAGGGTAATTAAAGAGGCACAAGAATTTCTTTGTAGTAGGGCTGGCTTTTCTACTCCAGAGCAGGCTTCAGCTTTCCAGGTATTCATATTCTTCTTTATTCATACAGAAAGAAATTGGACATATCACAATATTGAGAGCTGCCCACAAATTTCTGCAAGCGGGTACACGTGAATTAAGACCCATTAACACATATTGTATAGCACTTTCCACTCTCACTTACTCCTGTGTAAATCCAGAGGGCCCGATTTATCATTTCCTTCTACCTCCTGCAGCCGTTTAGGTTGCTGGAGAGCATACACTTTTCAGCTGAAAAATGCGCTTTGAGTGAAATCCAAATCTTTTGTGAGAACGTGTTGATTTCAATGACATTTTCAAAGGCAGAGAGCAGAAATGCATTATTTCAACACTCTCATTTGTTTTGATAAGAGGAAAACATTTCATGCTGACTCATTTCAATTGCTTTTGTTTCCAATGATATGGTATACTAAGTATTGCAATATCGATTTTACTGTTTAATATTTTGATGACAAGCATGGTTTTTCAAATTTTCACAAGAAATCTTCAACGTGCCAATTTAATTTTTTTTTCTTCAGATTCTAAATGAAAACAAATTCTGAAGTAGAAATCTTACTATCAAACTAAAATGTGTGGCTGGATTAGACATATACTACTTGACAGTCAGACTCAGAGCAACTCCACTGACTTCAGAGGAGTAGCTTTAACTTGCAGCATTGTTCCAGGAGAGCCGAAGTATGTTCTCTGTGTTATCAAGCATTTGTCAATGGTGATAGACCATTTAGAAGAGTCAGACCTTACTCCATTTGACTGATATTCATAAATGCTCTGACCTCTGTAGAAGGAGGACAGCTGAAGTTGGATGCCACACTTTAACCATGGATGTCTCATGGCTTCGCTGTACTCTTGGTCAAACCATTTAGGGCTTAATTCAGTCTTGCAGTACTCTTGGTCAAACCATTTAGGGCTTAATTCAGTCTTGCAGAACTGGGTTCTTACACATCTCATAAAATATAGTCACTTTTTCTGTGAGCCTGAATCTTGCTCTGAAGTCAAAATCTCCATGGCTGATCTTTGGCAGCCCAACAATTAGCAGAGCAGACACTGATTTAAAAGGTACCAACAATTTTTACTTGACTTCAGTCAAAACAATTTTAAAAAAAAAGACATAATAATGGAAAAATAAGACTCGAGGATGTAGACAGCCAGGCAGAAAAGAGCCTCTGATCCTAATCTTGTAACAAATTGTATGTAAATGGTGCCTCAGGGAAGTCATTGGGCTTCATGAGTATCCCTGTTGAGCATTTTGTAGAATTTGGGCCTTAACTTCATGTCACAAAAGCAGAGAAAAAACACTGAAATGGAGGGAGGTTTAACTCTGCTCCCACTGATGCCCTGCGGGATTCAATTGTTCAGCTGCCCTGAAAAGAATATATATATATATACTTGGAATATAAGTACCGTTGGGCCAGACTGCCAGGTTTTTGGCATACATTTTCCCCAGATAAACAGCTAAGTTCTTCAGTAGTCTCAACAGCAAAAAGACTGAGAAACACAGACTCTTCAAATTAAAACAGGAAAAATAATCTCACTACAGGTGTCTAAATATTACATGGATTACATGAATTCAGCTCTGGCAAGATGTGTCTTCCACATACCTATGAAATAGCAAAAAGATTGTTCATATATTTGTAAAGATCAGAGTCACTTCTCTCTACCCTTTCTTTCAGATAGGTTTAAAATAAGACAGAAGGGATGTTTAATATCAGGCTAAGGGAATTTTTTTATCACTTTTTGCTTTTTTCCATCTGTACCATTTGAGAGGCTGGTTGTTCTGCTGGCCTCTTCCTCACTCTGTAGGGCCAGACAAAGCCTCCCTTCGGTCCCCAAGGACTAATTCTAAAATATCATACAAGGAGGCAACACTGAGGAGAGGGTGGGCTGCATTAGCACAGATTGCCCATAACTGGGATTTCTCTCACCTGTGAAAATGATAGAGCAGTACAGGCAGCTTGAGAATTCGTACTTTCTCCTCACTAAGATTTCTTTTAGCAAAGGTGCCTTGTGATTTCAGGACTTTGATGAGGCTACCTGGTACTCCACTGATCTAATCTTCAAATCCTACCAAGCCAGTATAGGACATAATGTTGGAGGTGTCACTGGTAGCCTCTGCACTCCCCATCACATGAGATTATGGAGTCTGAACAGAAATAATTTTAGTTTCTAGCTTCCATCTACAAGTTTTATTCAGTATTTAAACAAAACACAATAGAAGCAGTCATACAATGTATGCTATACGTGCTTCCAGATGGGTCTGGCGATTTTCCAGGTTTTTAAAGGTGAAGTCTATGTAGTAGTAAGTGGTCTTAAAGCCACTTAAAGGGACTATTTTGTCCCCTACTCATCAGATAGGATCTAACTGCTGCATGCCAGCTGTCAAAAGAAAAGAAAAAATTTCACAAAGGAAATATGGAAAGTAGCATTCGTAAAAAGAATTTCATCAAAAGTCAGGAAGACATTAATTCAAGTCAAACTTGCTGCATGAGCCTCAGTTTAAAACAAAACACTGACAAAAAATGTAGAATCATTAACAATAACAGGAAATCAAATGGTTGCTGTTTCAGCATGTATACTGGAAAAATGTGTATGTACAGAGATTAAATAAAATAAAACCCACATCTAAAGAAATAGCTTAAATGATTACTTTTCTGCTTTTAAATTTTCAAGGGCAAGAGAAAGTGGAACAAGTGTAATTCTGCTTGGAACAATAGCATTATTATTCTTCTTTAAAAGAACAAGCACAGCAAACAAACAACTGTTAGTATGCTTCCCTTCATAGCCATATATCGTGACACAGCAACTAAGAAATAACTGCCCGGCTTTGGGTCACACTAGGGATGAATTTACGGGGCTGTTCCTGCTCCGCAAAGGGAAAACTCCATAGAGAGTTTGTAGCAGGTTAGTAAGGATGACACACTCAGGTGGTTTAAATTCCATTTAAATGACGATGACTCCACACAGGGATTTAAAATATGCAGACACTGTTGCTGACTTGTTGGAACAAGGCACTTGACAATGCAGTTTCCCTGTCAGGAACAGGTTCAGGTACAGGTTCTGGTCATGCATCTGCCACTGATTTTTGAGTAAATCATGATGCCTAGATTTGCAAGAATATTTTCTGTTGCTTGGTGTTTGGGTTGCAAATATGTAAGAAAGGACATAGTCACTGCAGACAGGCTGAAATAGCCACAGTTCATATATTCCAACAGTCCCTACTGAAATAACCTGCTGTGTCAGCATTTCTTGTGTGAGGATCTCAGAGAAACCAGTTCATTTCACAACCACCATCTGTGATGTACATTGATATGCATATATTTGTATTTACTTAGATCTACTTGTATTTAACAACATTTATTCATATTTTTCATGCAGGCCAAAAGAGTCACACAGATGTTTATTTTCTAAATAAACTGTTTGCTAACTGCAGGTATTTTCATGTCCAAGCTATCAATCTGAGACACTGTGGACATGATTTTCAAACAAGTTAACAATGCAACTCTTCTTGTTAAGGAATGTGAACAACAGCTGTACCAGCAAACTGCTTTTGCTAATCTGATTAATCAAATTAGGCACTGACCAGAGAGGTGCTTCACAGAAGAAGGTGTTTGCACTGGAGCAGTGAAGAGAGAGCAGGACTAGCACTAAATTACCTACATTGCTGTCCTCTACTGCTCTTCTAGGTGACTGTGGTCATTTCACCTTTTGATGATATAGTTTTCCCACATGTGAAATGGAGATGCTGGTGCTGACCTCACTGATAAAAAGATCTTTGAAACATACTGGAAAAGCAACAGTGACATTTAGGCAATATGAAGAGAACAGCTGTGTGTTTGCACCAGGCCTGGCATCACTAGCATTGCAGCTTACAGCTGGAGTATGAGATACCAAAAGGATATATATGAATAATATTAGTAGATATCACAAATGCCTTCAATTCACTAGTCCTTTAAAAAATCCCTAGGGCCCAGACAAATTCATTTTTCTCCTTGTGACCTGTAAGTTTCCCCCAAATAGAGGTATTAGGTTTTTCTTGCCTATGCAAATGTATTTGGGCAGCGTGTGGAGGAGCATCAGGTCCAAGGGACCTTACTAGATTGCATGCTTGCTCAGCTTGGATAGTCCTAATGCTGCAAGCAAGTGTTTATCATACAAGTTGCCGCTAGACATCAACATCCGAGAGACCTTTCCTCCTGCATTAACACAAGTTAAAGCTCTAACTTAGCCTCACAATGCTGCTGTACAACAAAGACAAGCTGAAATAAATTCCCTACAGACACACAGAACACGTGCACCAGCTGTAACCCAACTTGCTTGCTTTCCATTCGTGCCCACAAACCCCATATTCTATGGTTTTAGGCATCCACCATCCATTAGCTGAAGAACAGATGAATTTACCGAAAAATTAAAGGAAATTAATACAACAGATCACTGTTTTAGCAATACTTCTCTTTTCTCAGAAAGACTGCATTTGTGTGAAATCCTCTGTACTCCTACAAGATTCTCAATTAATTAAAAAGCATGTTACTGCAAATTGAAAATTTTAAAATGACACCTTACCATCTTTAATCCCTATCAAGCATGAGTATAGGCATTCTTATTAATATAAGAAATAAAAACCTTGAAAATATGTCTATTGTTAGAAGCAAAGTAGAAAATAGTCTGTCCTAGACAGCTTCTCTTGTTTGATTGAACCCCACCAATTAAAAGCTGCTTTTAAAATAATTTTGTACTAGCTTTGATCAATTTTTATCACATAGCTACATTTTTTCTTTAATTTTAGCTTTAAAATTGAAAGAGTATCTTCAAAACCACATTTTTTGGGGGAAAAAAAAAAAAGCACCTGAATCATATGAAACTTCTTTAGAGCATTAGGAAAAATACACTATTTCAATTCCACTGTCGCTCTAGTAATTTATTTCCCTTATGTTTTAAGTGAGTGCAGAAACGTTTATTAGTTCTATCCTCAGAAGCAGGGGTTTGGACATTTGAGGGGAGAAGGGGCTTTTGGGTTAAGGTTGGGGTTTGGCTTGGTTTGGGGTTTTTTTAAGACAAAAACATTTAGCACATTTTGAACACATTCAAAAAAAAGTTTTAAAAACAACAACAAAAAAGTAGTTCCTGACAACTCCTCCAGCCCAGGAAGTATTAAAGAAAGAACTAATTATTGCTCCAGCTGTGGCTGAGTAGCCAATTTGAAACAGCTGTACTAAAAATCTGCCTGAAATTAGCAGCTGGGTGTCCTGCATGGAGCCTTAGGGAAGGGCTGGGAGGTTTGCAGTGTAGTGCAGGTCTATTGGTGTGTCAGAGTATGGTTTTATACCCGCTGTTGTCCCAGAGCGGCCTGTCTTCAGTCCTATAGGTAAGAAACATGGCTGGTGATGTGCTGGGTTGCAGTAAAGGTAGGTGCTACAAACACAGAGCTTTTTGATCCCTGTATATAGGGTTAGCTTTAAATAAGTAACAATGTGTGGTTGTAAATCCTATAAGTCTTCTCAAAGCTTTGTTGCAAATCCTGAGGAAGCTCTCTTTTGTGTCTTGGCTTAAGCTATTAGGTCTTGGTAGCTTAAAACTCTTGTGTTGACCATCTGTTGAGGTGTCCATGAGTGAAGATGGGTAGCTGTGTACAAACAAGTCTGATTGTAGCTGTGTAAGGGGGACAAATGAGCACACCCCAAATCAAATGGGGATGGTGGTGGTGTAAACAATATTTCTGCATTAAGTGCAAGTCAAGCTGATGATTTCTAAGTGGTTTAGGACTTGTGAATATAGATAACTTTCAGTGACTGAAAAACACAGCACTTAAGTGATTAAGGTCTCAAACAATGTGTTTGAAACAGAAAGCTTTTCAGTGTGAAATGCTTAGTAGTGTTCTGAATTCATAGCACCTTATGTTAAGTTGCTGTGCTTCTTGAACAGCCTGTTGTGCTCCTGGTATAAGGATAACAGGATTGTTCTAGGGAGCTGCTCAGGTTTGCTGTCAGAGCTGATTAAAAACAGCTAAACAGCTGGACAATGGGTGTTCATATTTGCTGTCTTGGTATGAGGAGGCGAACACTGCGCGTTTCTAAAGCTGCGTTTTCTTCATATGCCTGAAGTCGTTAAGGAGTCAAGGTCCCTGGAGCACAGCAGCAAAGGCTCTGATGAGCAGCTGTGCTGTGGCACACTCGGCCTTGGGCTGTAGCGTGGGGCGGTGAGGAGGAACGGGTAGCTCCTGCCTGGCGCACTGGGGAAGAGCTTGCAGGAAAGTCTGGGTGCTCCCCAGAGGAAACACGCAAGTTTGCCTATGAACATTTGAGGGTGGAGGGAATGGCTGAAGTTTTAGGGGAGGGTAGAGAAGGGGGAAAACCCCGAGATGAAAACACCTTGAATCTACAGCGTATGACTCCTGCTCTAAGGCATCACACCATGCTGGGAGATCGATCGAAATCCAAGCAGTGCCAGGATATTTCTACTGATGTATTCAGTGGAGTGTGAGAAGGCCTCTGGGAGAGGGGGCAAACTGGTAGTATTAGCAAGCGATCACCACAGTAGCAAAAAGAGAGCACAAATTCATTTCTCCTCCTGCCTTTCATTGCCTAAATGGGAAAAGCTGGGATGTTAAGTGGAGAAAGTGGGGGAACGCTTGATCTTTAGTTTTAACCTACCAGGAAAAACTCAATGTGGTTTGGGTTTTTTCTAGATTTTTTTTTTTTTTTAAGTCTGATATGAGACTCTGAAACAGTGCCTAGGCATGACAGCTGTACTTGATGATGAAGTAGTGTCCTCTATCCCCTTATTTATGTAAAAATCTCTGTATTTTATTTAAGAAGCATGTTCTCCTGAGCTTCCTCCTCCTCCCCTTTCCCACTAGGTTACATGACTGACACTTTTGCCATGACAAATCCATGAGTGTCTTAAAAATTTACCATGAAAACCCTGGAGCTTTAATTATTGTGCATTTACATAATTAGTGCAAATACATGCAATTACCATGTGTACCTACACAATTACCAGCTACAATGATGTACTAACAATCCTTATTAAACTTTAGTGGGGGAGGGATTCATTGACTGTATGCACAAGTGACATCTGTACTTCTGCCTTCCTTTTTCTTGCACTTATTTGGAATAGCTATGAGTGTTTGGGGATGGGGGGTTAGCACACTGAAAGCAGTGACATACTGAAAGTAGGTCAATAAGCTGTCCAAATTAGAGTTCTAGTGAGATGAAAATACAAGATAAATATTCCCAGCAATGTTTCCAGAATGCAGTAGCTTCTGCAGTTAGCGCAATACCATCAATTCTTGATTACCCATGGGTTAATTATCCAAATTGTGAGGTAGCTGTGCTGCGTTGGTGGTTCACCTGAATAGAATTCCCAAATTTCTATCACATCTGCACTCTTCCTCCAGTTACAAGTGTCTGCATGGCTGGAGTCCTCATCATGCCCCTTGGCTGCCATGTTTAGGTGAATGTCTATTACTGGGGAAAAACAAGTGTTTCCAAATTACTTAATTATTTTCTTAATTAACCTTTGAATTAAGATGGGGGAAAGTTTCAGCTCATGAATGCTCTTTCTTGCAAAACATATGCTGCTTTTCTATAAGAAAAGCGTTTAATGTAAAAATCCCAAGCACTAGGAAGCCTGATAATTCAGTAGCTCTCCAGGCTCTTCTGTTCTCTAGGAATTTCAGTGGCCTTCTACTTCTCTTGGCTCACAGACAATAAAATAGAGCAAATGATGTATTAGGGACCACACCTCTTCCTGTTGTCTTAAATTTTGCACTTATTCTCCTATTCAGCTGTAAGGAATTTGTTGCCTGTAGTACTTTCACAAGAGAGCTTTATTACTAAATTCTTCACTGCTCCCTCTGCCCTACAGAACAGGAAGAAAAATTGTCTGCTGCTTTTTTTTTTTTTCATTTTTTTTTCCCCCTACACTTTACCAATCACAGTTTAAGCCTTAGTGGTCTTTTGTGTCACTTGCATGTATGCCTGTGGAGTGTACAGCCACACAGAAATGCTTGGGTTTTGTTTTGGTTTTTAACTCTTCTTTGAGAGTAGAAAACCATACTGTTTGTTAAAGCAGTGAAAAATTCAGAGGCTAATTGTTGCTGCTAAATGCCATAAAGTAATACTTTGGGCTCTCAGGCATGTTTTATGACCAATATGGCAATTACTGAATAAAATCCCATGCCCCAGAATGTTTATTTGTGTAAACAACTTATGGTTATTTATTCATATTTTATGAATTTATTTTTTTCTTTTTCCAAAATTGTATTAACCATCCTTTGTGGTGCAAAATAGTTGGTTGGGAGAAAAAAAAAATTAAGCTGCATGCTAAACGGGAGGACTCATTGAGAATCTAGTCCTAAGTGTGTTTAAGGCTACATTTTATTTAGCATGATTAGCTGTGTTACGAAGCATTATAATGTTCTGGCAAGCTCTGTCTGGTACAAAACAGTCCTCGCTGTCCTTCCAACAACATCTTATTTTACTGTTGTTTGCTCTCCTTTCATGTTGCTGGGCTGGCTAGTTTAGACTAAAACCTCTCACAGAAACTCAGACCAGAGTTCAACCTCTGAGTTCTCCACTTGGTGCTGGTGTTAGTGTTACTTGTCATCTCTGCCTCCTGACTGGGTCAGATATGAGCTGAAGACAAGGGGAGAAACAGAAGTAGGATTCAGAATTCAACATTCATGCCTGACACATGGCTGCATTTGTCGTTCTTTAAATCTCATTACCTTTCTCCATTAAAATTCATTGAGGCTAAAAGAAGACCTGCTTACTGTCAAAATCTGGCAGTAGGTAGTCAAATGATAGAAAGGCACAGTAGTATTTCCTCTACCATCTATGAAACAGGAATTCATACCATGGGTATCTCTGCTAGCATACCAAGTGAAATACTCTCAAGGTAGTTACAGGCATGTCTGGCTTTACGTAAGGTTATCCAATTGCATTATTTGGAGGAGATTAAAAATAAGGTCCTGACATTTGCGGTCATTCAAAATCCTTGGGTATTTTTTTTGTAAGAGCATGATGTTGCACATAGCACTCTGGCCATCTTCCAGCTTTGCTAATTATATTCCGCCTAAATACATTCCCCTGAGTTTAAACTTGGATAAGGTTTTGTTTTCTTTTTCACTTTTTCCTTCTGAAGCTGTATGGTGTAGCTAGAAAATAGTTTAATAACAACAGAAGTGACTAAAGTCCCTATTGACGAATCTCAGTTGCAATGTTTGGAAGCTATTTGTTTTATGGGAAAGGTTTGCACGAGTCAAGTGACTTCACCCCAGATCAAATTTTGATCTGAGATTTCTCAAAGTTGAGATGTGCTTGGTTCTTGAAATTGGACTTTGATTTGGCTCTGACAGGGCAGGGTCTTTATCTCCTTTTAGAAGGAAAGACTGTACGCGCTGGGGTGACTAATGTTTATGTCCTCATAAAAGTATACTTTTGGCACTATATAAATAGCATGTTTACAATGCTGCATTTCCTCAGCTCACATATGTTAAGTTCCTTTTCAGTATGTTATAAGCACATGGCATGCCTTCTCTTCCTATCCTTTCAGCTTTTCTTTGTTTTTGTTTTTAAGCTGTATCCTTGACTCTTGAAGGCATACATCCTGGATTTCAGTGCTATCTTCCTACATGATATTTTTAAAGGCTTTATTCTCTTTGCCAAACTAATCAAATCACCTTGCTTAATCCAGCATGGTGTGCATCTGAAGGCTGAGTACAATGCCGCAAACTACAGCTCTCATCCTTCTCAGAGTATACCCTACGCTTAACTGAGCCATGAGTGTGAATTTGCTCAGTGGTTACTCAAGAGTCATTGTTACTTGGGTCTTGTGTCGGCAAGATTAGAGACTTGTTGGGTGTATATGTTCCCTTATCGTGGCACCCCAAAGAGCCCCTAGAAGAGTTTTAAACTTCTGAGTACATGGAACGATTTGCAGAAGACTGGCATAAGTAGCAGCTTGGTTCCGAAAGAGTGCCTGTAAAAGGAAGGGTGAGCAAATTCCCACAAAAGATGTGTTTCCTTAGTGACTAAAAAATGCCTTGATGATGTTCCTTTCCTTCCCTGTCACACTGAAGGTCCTTTGGAGGAATCCAGTCCCTCATTTTAGTCACAAATGACTATGTGACTTAGGCAGTATAGGTTGAGAAGGACCAAAGAGGGATCAAATTTAAGACAATATGTAAATGTTTTCAGGCTTCAAAAGGAAAAGGGAAGGGGAAAAAAAAAAAAGAAAAAGCCCAAACCTCCAGCCACCTCCCTCTTAATGTCTCGTAATTGTTTCCAATTTGTTTTTCTCAGTAAAATTGTTTACTTTTTCCTCTAGGACTCCAGTTGCATAACTACAAATTTCCTTAATGTCTTTGCATAGCAATTTCATCACTAATTTAACAATCCAAATAAACTCTGTTTTCTTTCCCATACTATTAAGGAAAAGATAAAAATGGACATAGTCCTCAATAAACTGTACCAATTTCTCACTGTGCATAGCAAAATGTGTACAGCCTGACTGCAGCCTCACTTAAACTTAATCTCACTTTCACAATGGTGTAATTTAACTGCATCCAGTAGTATTACTCCTGGCATCTCATGCTGTTGCTAAGTCAAAAAAGACATGCTTTCCCTCATTTTGAGGGAATATTAGCTAAACTTCAGTGTAATTATTGATCCAACTAAGCATTTGCATGAGATAAGCCCATGGGTTATGACAGAAGAGTAGATGAGATATCTGTGTTGATGTATCAACAGTTCCGTGAGGGCTCAGAAGACTTCAAAATGTGTATCTAGGGAGCACGAGGTGTAGTGGTGCCATGCGTGTGACTGTGACATGACTATTGCAAACAGCTACAAGAAAAGCAATGCTGATGTCAGACCCTATTATGAAATCCACACTGATCACAGGCAGTTCTTTTGCGCATATTGTATACCTGCAGTCCATGTTGAGCTTACTCGAGTTAGCTCTTAAACTAGGCAGTTTAGTTACTAATGGCTGTAGCACCCAACAGCTCAGTGTGGACTTGCGGTCTAAGCACTTACTCCCTTTGGTCTCCCCAGTCTGCACTAAACCCTAACCTGCAAAAAGCTGCACTGATAGCAATTACCTGATAAAACTTGTATACAAGTAACCTGGGTATGTCTAGACACAATGTCTACATGCCATCTCAATCAATTCCATTTTCATTATGGTACAGTATGAATTATGATAGCAGCAAAACCTAATTTGAACTGCAGCTGAAGAGGGTTAGGGGGTGGTGATATTCTGGTTTAACATACAATCCTCTGGAGAAAAGAGTTCAGATCTGTCTTAGGTTATATAACAGAAATGAGGTTAACAGATTTGGTCTAATCCCTTGTGGACAGGCCCACCACAGAGTGTGGAATAATGTGGATAACTGCCTGCTCGCTGACAGCTCTGCTACTGCAACAGCATAGGACTGTTAAGCCAGGATCCGAGAACATGCACTGAAGTTTGCAGAGCTTCTGGTTTAAAGGCTAGTTACAACTCTCAACCTTGAAATTGTCAAGAGCGCTCATTTGCAAAAAGCAGCTTGGTCTCTTAAAACAAGCAAAAAGGCCCTAATCCTTGATCATGTTGCAATTAGTGCTTTTGCTTTGCTCTGACATTGCAACAGCGTTGGAAAATGAGGCTC
This sequence comes from Strix uralensis, assembly GCF_047716275.1. NCBI lineage: Eukaryota > Metazoa > Chordata > Aves > Strigiformes > Strigidae > Strix > Strix uralensis. Next base: position 15,610,555 of record NC_133978.1, on the reverse strand, counting down.
ATCAGCCTAACTTTCTTTGCAGGGATGTTCTTGGGAGACCACTGAACAACCTAAACCAGCCCTGCCATACATCTAAACTCCTAAACCCTTTTTTCAGTCCAAGTGGCCAGTCTGCCCTTTATGCCCCAGCAGGCAACTGGCAGCAACCTAGAGCAGCTATAAAAGTGCTTTATTCTTTGTTGTGGATTAGCCCAGTCCCTGGCTGAAAGAAAGCATATTGACATGGGTTAGAGGCACCTTTCCAATTTCATGAATCATATCAGCACAGGTCAGAGAAAACTAAGGTCCTCCTAATCTTTAGGGAGTTAAACTTAATTTACAGACTAACTGATAAATATACTAGATAAACTGACTGCTGCACCCACTTTTGGGCCAAAACCTAGTGGGTGACTAACGCAGCCTATGGGGGAAATCGGGAATGTCTCCTGCAACTGAGACCACAAAGGGCTCTGAACAGGCAGGGGTAGCAGTTGGGATCTGGCCGTGCTGGTTAAGGCTGTCACTGCAAGTGCTGTCTGATCTCTAATGACTGCAAGTGGCCAAGGCTATTGCAGTTGCATGTCCCCTCTGGATGGGTATTGCTGCCAGCCCCTTTGGTGCCCCTGAACAGTGTGTGGCAACACCCATTTAGTACAGACGGGTTCAGGGGGCACAATGGGACCTGCTAAGTCGCCAGACTTATTTCCCGCAAGACCTTTATTTTCCTAGCCATGTACTGATCAAGCAACTTAGTTTCAGAAAGATGGCAGGATGATGCGGCTGGTAAATCCTGCACGATGTGGTGATGTAGGAAGTATTCTACAGCAAAACTACAAAAAGCAGATGTGTTACTACCAATCTTTTTTCTGTCTGGATGACATCAGTGAAAGTTATGCTTAAGTACAGTGGACAGGCTATGCTCTTGTAATTGCTTTTCTGCACTGAGATATGTTTAGTTTTCTAATGTATTTCTGTAAGACGGTTTGAAGCAATTAAGCATCAGATCTACTGCTTGGCTTTGCCTGTGTCCAAGACAGAACTTTTGACACCTTACCAACCTGATGCCTTAAAAAACATTAATTGCAAATTAATTTACCATTAAGGTATGATGCAATGACATCTGTGTGATTATCAGGAAATGACTATATTGCTACAGTGCCATTGTCGGTCACTTAAAAGGCTGAGTTTGTTCAGCGACTGTTTTAATAACGGACATCAAACGCTGCGCAGGAGTGGAATATGACTTATGGGCTGCGTTGACTGAACACTATCCACTGTTTTCATCTGTGGACTGCGGGTTAAAGTCAGAGGGGCTGGCGGGGCTCTCGGAGGAGGAGGGCAGCGCACAGCGAGCGAGTAGCTGCTGGAGGTGCAGGGGGTGGCAGCGCCCGCTCCTCGCCCCGGGGCCGTGCGGCTCGGCCAGCGCGCAGCCCCAAGGGCCCGGCCCTGCGCACGACGCGCCCCTGACGGGGAACAGGGCTCCGAGGGCGGCGCCTGGGAGCGGGGCCTGCGGGTCCCGCACCTGCCCCTGGGCCTCAGGCCGCGCCGCCACGGCTGCCACCGCCCCCCCCGCTCCCCGCACGGCCGCGGCCAGCCGCCCCGGGGCGGGGGGGGGGGGCGGACGGGACGGGACACGGGGACAGGGGACGGGCAGCCACCGCGCCTCTGGGGCAGCCGTGGGGAGCGGCGGAGGCCGGGCGGCGCGGGAGGGAGCTGTGACACGAAGACTCGGCGCCGCTCCCCACCCGGGCGGGCAGTGCGCCGGCGGGACCCGCGGCGGGGCGTGGGGGTGTGCAAGGGGGGGGCGCTGTACCGGCCGCCCCCTCCCTCGCTGCCTCTGCGGCCGCGGGCCCCCGGCGGCCCGGCCGTGCGCCTTTAAGGGGCGGCGGGCGCGCGGGGCGGGCCGGCTGGCAGCAGCATTGTTCCCTGACGTCACTGGCAGCCTGCGCGGCGGCGGCGGCTGCTGCTCTCAAACTTGTCTTTGTTATTCGGCGCTCCCCGGCTGACACCGCGGCCGCACGCAAAACGCGGAGCCGGAGCCGCGCCGGAGCGGCGGGACGCGCAGGCTGGCCGACCCGCCCCCCGGCTGGCCGCCCCCGCGGGGGTGGGCGCCGCCTGCCCGGGGCTCCCCCCGCAGGCTGGTAGCTGGGCGGGCGGGCCGCCGCTCGGCCTCCCCGCTCGGAGTGGGGGGGGGGGGGGGGGGGGCGGCGCAGAGCCCGCGGGGTCTCCCCCTGCACCCCCCGCGGCGAACGGGGGGCGGCTAGCAGGGCAGGGAAGAGCGGCAGGCGGAGCGGGCGGCTTTGCTTTTCTGGGGAAGCCGCGAAGGCGCAAATGAGCGGGGCGGCGGGGGCGCTGCCCCGGGGGGGGCGCGGGCGGGCGGTGCAGCCCCGCTCGCCGCCGTCCCCGCGCCTGAACCGCCCCATGCAAATCAGTACGTGCAGCGGCGGCAGCCGTCGGGGCGGGGGGAGCGGGAGAGCCCCGGGGGAGGCCCGCGGGGTTACCGGCGGGGGGAGCGGCAGTAACGCGCGATTCCGGCTGCACACTTTTTTTTTTTTTAAAAAAATCCCCTTTCCCCGAGTAACCCGGCATCCCTTGAAAGTCCAGATCGTTCTCCTCCTTCAACAACAAGACGAATGTGACCAGCGAAGAGCTGCGCAGGGCTGTTTAAATTGCTTATCTTAATTGCATAATCTAACAAGCCCCGTTGGAGCAGGGATGAATATATTAGGCTTATTAACAACTCATCATAAAATATTGATTGTCCTGGAAGTGTTTTATCAAGGGGAAGAGAAGTCGAGGGAGATGTTTTTTAACAGATTGGTGCTCGTCAGACAAGGACGGTTTCTTGTTATTTTCTCCCTGGAAATCGGGCTGGATTTCCTGAGGAGGAGAGGGGGGGGGGAAAAAAAAACCAAAACCCACACAAAACCCCAAAACACACGCCCTATTGTTAGCGCCGCGGGCCGCGCTGAGGGCGGCGGGGGGGGCCCGGTCGCCACCGCCCCGGCCCGGCCCCCCCCCCCCCCCTCCGGCGGGGCCGCCTCCCCGGCCCGCCCCGCCGGACACCGCCGCCCGCCCGCCCGGCCTCCGCAGCAGAGCCCCGCTGGCGGGCGGGGACCCCCGGGAGAACCCCGCTCCTACCTGGGTGGCGGGAGCTCCGGGCTCGGAAAATAAGAGCGGCCCCGAGGGTGGCGATGGTGGCAATAAATGGGGGGGGGGGGGGGGGTGCCTGAAATGAAGTACACGGAGCAGCGGGATATCTCGGCGTTCCCGTGTAATCCCCCTCCCCGCCCGGTAGTTTCTCCCATCCCTGTAAAAATTCCACCGTGAAGACGATACAGACGGAGGCACCGCATGCTTCAGAGTGTAGTGGGTCCGGGGTGGTTTTCGCCTATTTAATAGTGCACAAATACAGAAGGGAGGATAGGTACCTCCTGCTTTCAGTTTCCAGAGTGGAAGGGTTTCCGAGTGCCTGGTATTCGGGAAGATTAAAGCGAGAATCCCCGCCTTAAAATATACTGTAAGACAATATTTGTATTTTAACTCGCATCTAAGATTTTCAACTTTGTGTGATTGGGGGGGGGGGGGGTGCGGGGGGGAGAGGGAAAGGGAGAGGGCGAAGGAAAGCACATCCCTGTAGGAGGCAGCTCCCTTTCAGATAGGAATCTGGGACAGATTTTGCCAGCAGCCACAAAGCATGGCCCTTTGGTAATAGAATAGCCAATGTAATTTGACACTTCAACTTGCTGTGCTCTCTGCTAGTTGATTCACTTACTCACCCACTAACATTGAGCTCCTTTTCACTGTCTGTGGGCAAGGGAAAAAAAAAAGGGGAGGGGGGGAGAAAGAGAAAAAAGAAAGCGGGGGGGGAGAAGGAAGAAAGGGGGGGAATAAACAAAATTATCTATTTAAAAATACCCGAGTAGAGCTGCAAATCAGTTGGGGAGAGAGGATTTTGCCTGCCTTCTTCCTTATTATTTTGCTGCTGCAAGGCTGCTTTGCAATCTGTAGGTAAGTTTCGCGTCTATTTGCGCTCCCTGCTCGCACCTCCCCGTTCGCGGCCGGGCAGGGGTTGCGTCTCGGCGGAGCAGAAACAATGGAGCGGCCACGCTGGGGAAATAGGTGTATAGGGGAAAAAAACCCAAACCAAAACAAAACAACCATATTTATTCTGCGAGGGGAGAAAATGTGCGGAGACTTCTTAAAGGGGCAGGCTGTCCCCGCCAAGGGAGCGGGGCGCGGGCGGGCGGGGAGCCGCGGAGCCGGGCCCGGCGGCGGGGAGGCGGCTCTGCCCGGGAAATGCCCTTCCCGGCCGGGCCGCGGGGCCGCGGGGGGACCCGGCCCGGCTCGAACTTGCAGCAGCCACGACGCGAGGGCGGGCGGGCGTCCGAGCCGCCGCAAAAACAAAGGGGGCCGGGGCGGCGGCTGCCCCCGGCCGGGGCGAGCGCCGCCGGGCCGGGCCGGAGCCCCGCGGCGGAGCCGCGGCTCGGGGCGTGCGTGCCCGCCCGCCCGCCGGGCTGCGTGTGCGTGCCCGGCCGCGCGTGTTGGGCTTAGGAGACGCGCGGGGGAGCTTGCGCCTGTTTTCCGGGCTCCGGGAAGCTTGCCTGGGTGTAAATTCCTTGTGTCTGGGTTTGGAGAGGCAGTTGGGACCGGGGCCTCTCTCGCCGGGCAGGAGGAAGGAGCAGCCCCCCCCCGCCCTCTCCCTCCCCCCCCCCCCCCCCCCCCTCCTTCCCCCCCCGTCTCTCTCCCCTCCCTCCCCTCGGTGCATCTGTCCAGGAAGCCGCCGGGGCGGAGGGGAGGGGGCGTGGGGGCAGAGGGCCGGGGGGGCCCGGCCCGGCCGCCGCTCGCCGCCCGCCCGCCTTTGTGCGAGGGGAGCGGGGGAAGCGCTGCCAGGGGCGGCTGGCGGAGCTGCCCGCGGGGACGGGGGGAATGGCAGTCAGTTAAAAGACACTTCAGGAATGTAAACATAAAAATAGGAGCCATCCAGCCACGCTTTTATTCCCCCCGTGCGGCTCGGGATAGCGCTCTGGGCTGGCTCGGTAGCGGGGAAAGGAGTAAGGCAGCCTGGGGCGGGGGGAGGAAGTTGTTCCTCTAATCGGGTTTTTAGACTGTAAACTTTGTTTTGCACGTGTGAAGTTTAATTTCGGTGCCACCTTGGAGGCTGCGATTAGGGGCACCGGAGTGGGGAGGCGTCTCGGGCTGTCTCCTCCGAGTGCAGCCCCCATTACCATATTTATTAAAGGTGAAACGCGCCCGGCGGTGGAAGCGTGACCCCCGCATCGCCGCGAAACGGCTTTTGTCTGGGGTTGTCGGGGTCCCGCTACACAGTTACGGCAGCTGCACAAATGATTACAAATTGCAGCCGTATAGGCAGTTTATTGAGACTGAAGCTAACTTAAGGAATAGCTCTGCATTGCCGTCCGATTGTGCACGGTGTATATTTTTGTGCTTCAGTTAATAATCTGCAAGCGGCTTAATGGCTCTGTAGTGCCAGAGGAATTGGTTTTCTCCATTTACTTCAGCAGGCCTGAGTGAAGCTGGTGTTCTGACTGCTTTTTTCAATGCATTGACACGAGAGAAGAGGATTTAACTTGGCAGCCTGAACAAATGCTCTATCAAAGGTTTCCTAAGAGACAGTAGGAGAGCGGGGGAGATGAATGACCTGGGGTAGTTTTAGGGTGCTACCTATGCAAGCTTTCTTTTAAATATGAAATGGCCATTTAGGACTCTGAATAAAACTGAGCGCATCAGAAAGGCGACAGGCTTACAAAATTTAAAAGGGCAAAAGCCCATTAATGCTGTGGCAAAGCCTTGGCTCCCAGCTCTGGTTGAGTAGTTCCAACTGCCTTGAAGTGCCAAAGCTTTTAAGGAATCTTTAGCAACAGCGTCTCTCTAACTGCAATATGGACCTTGGCCTTGTGCACTGGGAGGTTAATGGTGCAGCCTCTCCTCCCCAGGCAGGGGAGCGCAGGCGAGGGCAGCAGGCGTCAGGGCACCAGGGGTAACCGAGAGGTGAAGCAAAACCAGGAGGGGGAGGAAAGAAGAAAAAAAAAAAAAAAGCTCTATGCTGGGATGCGTGACTAAAGCCTCTTAATGGTGGGAACCTGTTCAGGTTGTGATACTGGGGCAGTAACATGGCACGGTGGCAGAACTCTTAACTCCAAAGTATTACCAGCACCAGCAGAAAAGTTTCACAGAGGAATATAGTAAAACTAAACACCGCTGATGGTCTTTGGGAGAAGGATCCCTCTAACAAACATAGCTGGTCTCAGATTCAAATCTCCACTTCCTTCTCTCGACTGGGGGAAATGTACTATGGCATCAATCTTCTCCTGGCGGGGCCTGGTGCAGGTCTCTGAATGCCAGAAGACTCACTCTGACCTTTTTCTGTTGAAGTTGAGGATGTTGAAACACCAGCCATCAAACAAAAGACACATTGAAAGCAAGATCTGCAATGAAGCACGTGTGACTTTGAGGCTAGTTGAGTGCATTTGGTGACTGTTCCCCTCGGAGTTTGGGGTGGGGGGGAGGAAAAAGAAAAGGCCACTTATTTTTAAAATGAGGCTATGGAAAACATGACTTGAAGTCCTCTAAATATCCCACAGTCAAGGACGTTTCTTCTTTTTATCTTTACTTTTTAAATGTAATCTTAAAAAGTCCTGATTTCTGCTTTTTTTTACACATGTATCTATAATTGCCAAATTACAAGAGTATTATTTTTTCTCATGGGTGTGAGGAGGACCAGGAATTTTGCAGAATCTCCCACATTAAAAAAAACCAACAAAACAACTCTTTTTTTTTTTTTTTTTTTTAAAAAAAAAAGATGTCTTTTTAGAACATGTTTTAAAAAACAATGAAAAATTTTCTGGGATTTAATTGACAGATTGTGGTTTTTACCTGCTCCAAGTAACACTACCTCAAAAGGTGGCTGATTTAAAGATTATTCTGTAAATTGTAATTTAAATTTACTTTGGGCTTTCAGAATTTAAAAAGAACGCCCTTGGGACCAGTCGATACAGGTATCTAACCTGCCAATGACATTCATGTCAACATGGACAGATGCTTTTATTGTTTACATTGTTTACAGTCCACAATACCTTAAATAAACGTTGATCATGATTAGAAACAATAATTGAGTCTGTGGCAAAGGATCAATGAAAACTTTGTTTCAGGAAAGAAGTGAGTTGCTGTGTATATATACAGAGAGTGTTTTGTGCTGTCTGAGATGAAATAAAACTGCAATCTTAATGCGGCATACAATTCTGTTTTTAGAATATTTTAAGAAACCCACAAAAGATAATAGATCAGTTTCTGTAGCATTTGAAAGGTTTGTCCTGATCGGCAGTGGTTACAAGGGGTGGAAAGGAGAGGAGGCTTTGTAGCATGTTTCCATTCATAACTTTTCCTGGGAGTTGCTTGCCCTTTACCCCAAATCTCTTCCACTTTTATAGGCTCCAAAGGTTTTGTGTCGACAAAAAAAACCCACCCAACCCACCACCTCAGGGATGGCAGTTACGTCACTGATACTATAGTTGGAGACAATGTTGGCTGTTTTTTAGCAACTTGATGTTTGTACTAGCAGCCTGGAAAGCCCGATTTCTCTCCTGAAAAGGAAGAAAAATAGATGCCAGAAAGGAAACAAAGTTGGAATTCCTTTTGCCTTCCACAGTGGTGTTGATAGGCTTCAAGACGATGTGCATCCAGCCTTTTTCCAGTCACACAGAAGATAATGTGACTATGAGAAATGGATGTAGTGGCTGGCCAGGAGCTCGTGGTGCCTGCCGTGCTGCTGCAACAATGTGGGTGATCAGATGCTGCGGAGGGAGTGAGCTGGGATTGTTATGGCTTTACCTGGCAAGCCTGGTTCTCATAAATAAGTAGGACTGCACTTAATGCCTGTGGTAACAAATTTGACCACTATGCAATTGGCTGATTTGTTCACTCCTAGTTAGACCAATTTTTGTGAAATGCTATCCTGTATTACAGCAAAGAGGCAAGAATATTGCTGAAGAGTTTAGGGTTTGTTTTATGCTTGTTCTTGTCAACTGACTGTTGTGGGATGAGGAACACAAGCCCTCTTTATCCATTTAGGTGTGTTTTATGGGAAAGCACAGTGAGCAGTGCATCAATACAGACCACCACAGATGGGCACTGACACACCTCCTGCTCAGATATTGTATGTTTTCCTTTCACAGAATTTAGGTGTATGTAAGCTTTCCTGCTGATGATAAGTTGAGGCTGTCAGTGGTATTAGAAATCATTTCTGCTTTAAAATGGTTTGGCTTAAAAACAAAAGGTTTGTAAATTGAGATGTTGCTTTGTCATATTGATTTTTTTCCCCCCACTTCTTTTTCTAAAAGCAAAAACTTCTTATGAAGCAATTTTCAATGTCTTTATTTCCATTGGGTTTCACATGATCATTAGCATCCAGCTTGGTTAATGTTAGAATATTTTAGAGGTGATACAGGCTGTGAGAGAAATGTCCAGGCAATGGGTTGTAATGGATCTCCACAGCTCGACTGTTGGAGGCAGTAGTGTATTATGAGAGCAGGAGATGGTCTTACACTTGTTACATGTTATTTTTGGTTCTAATAGTTTAAGATACACTGAAGTTTACATTGCCCGCAAAGGTGAGGTTTGCCAGCTTCAGTACAGTGCCTCTACCCTTCCCTTTATGGAGCAGGGCAAATTTGTATGGGTATTATGTGTCTAGTAGAAAAGATAGAGTTGTTCTTAGGCAGACAAAATCACTTTCCATCTAATTTCTCCTGTGTCAACAGAAATTGTTACTCCATAGGGGGGTGACTCATTCTTAAAAGAACTTGCCCTTCTGAAGGCCTACATAGGTGATCACTTCATCTGGGTCACCTATAGTTTCCTCTAGTTGCTTATATATTTTAGACCTGTAGCAGAAGGTAGAAGTAGTAATTTGTACTCCTGTATTGAATCCTGGAACATCCAAACACAATCCCTTCCAATGGGGAAGGAGTGGTGGTTGACTCTTTTTAAAGTAAGGTTTAAGATCTAATGAAATATCTAAGCTCGAGAATAGACTTCTGTCGTTTCCACAGATAATTCAATAAATTGAGCTGGTTTGTATTTTGTGTAGTGTATTAATATTGAGGTAGTCACATACAAACTATCACGCTAACATTCCATTAAGATAAATGTGGGAAGCGTATCCCCTGGTTGGTAATCCAGGGTTTGTTTTGACTCTACAGAGTAGCTTTGAATTGATTCCCAAAGTGAAACAGGAATGCTATTGGTTCAACACAGGGGGGGAGGGAGGAAAAGAAATTGCTCAAAACCCGTTAATATGCACAACACTACAAGCCTGTGGAAGTTTCATAAAACGGTAGATTTAGATTACCTCTACTGCTCATTGTTTGTCTTCATAAGGATTTTGTTATTTGATTTTTGGGGGTGTTTTTTGTTTTTCCTGACTTAATATTTATATGTCAGTGGATGGTGGAGAGCTGATTTATAAAACTGATGTCCTCATGCTAAGACACCCTTCTTCAGTCCTGAGAAACCTACCCAGGCGATCCTTTGGCTGCCTGATGCATAGTGGTGTTGTCCTCCCCCTATTCCAGTTTCTTGATAGTCAGTATTAGCTGCCAGCACAGAGGGACTGTGGTTGCTGGAAGCTTTTTTTTTGCCAGAGAAAAGCAGCACCGTTGTGGGTCTGACTTTGGGAAGGTGAACAACTCTAACATATAGATAATGCATATGTGTCATCAAAGATAGCATGAGAATGAAAGCCACAGACTGCGCATCTGACAGAGTCATGCAAAACCAGTGTGGGAATTGTTTGTTGTCTTTATTTGGTGGTCTTCAAATTTTTTCTTGTTCTGATGTTCTCAGCTCTTTGGTAACTGGTAAACTGTTCTGGTGACTTATTTTTAGTAGTCAGCTTGGTCAGGATAGCATTAACTAGAGAATACTAACTGGTTGATCTAGTGCACAAATGTGGATACGCTCTGCCCCATTCATATTGCAGCTCTTTGTACCTGTGAAATACTGTTTGCCATCTTCGCTGATTAGGTAAAAACATATATGTTTGAGGACTAAGAGAAAAAGAAATATGTTGATAACAAGTTTGTGTTGTCTTTTGGAATTTTTTTTTTTTTTTTTTTTTTATTATTCCTGTGAGGCTTCAGGACTGCAATGACTGACCAGCTGGCAAAGCACATGGTATCCATCTCTCAGAGATTTCTAGATAGTCTCATAACTAATCAGAAGGGTTTATTTATTGGGGCTGCAGTGACATAGATATATGACAGAATAGTAGGGGCTTCAATTGGCCATTTAGTAGCAAAAACAGTTCCCTTGATGAATATCTTCTTGTTTCTTGGCTGTATTCCTGACTCCCTCTGAGAACAGCGGAGCCTTTTAGGCTGCCCTGAAATACACACCTCCTGTATCTCCATCAGTAAATTCCAAAGTGCAGGTTTCTTTTCCTCTCCTGTTTTTGAACACCCATTCAAAAAGCAGATGAAATGATCAAATACAGGCTTGCTGTGTAAATATGGGCATCATGGGGTGGGGGAGCAGTGCAGGGCAGTGCCGAGGCAGACTTAATGCTGGACATCTGGTGCCTGAAAAGGTTTGAATTTGGACTTCCCTGGAAATTGTCTGGTCTCACACTGATGCTGAGAAGTGGGAGTTTCCCTAGTCTGATCATGATTTCTACCTCGTCAAAGGTAGAAATTGTCTTAAGCTTGTAAGGTGTTTTTATAACTTTTCTTTTGTGTATCCCTGCAGCTCAGACTCTTACCCTATGCTGTTCTCTTGGGTATGGTTGTTGTCCAACATCCGCATGGTAGATGGGCATCCTCTAGCTCAAAGGTTACCACCTGCTTGAGGTTATTTTAGAGGTGTGGGAGTGTGACGGGGGAAAAAAAAAAAAACCACAAGGGTTGAGTGACAGTGAGGAAAGTCTCATGTCTTCAGTTGTGGGACCCCCACCCCTCCAACTACAGCCCCGTTCTCAAGGAAGCAAGAGAAACTTGCCAACCTGCCATCCTGCTGCCTCTGTGCCCAGTTTGAGCTGCACTTTCGTTTGTGCAGCCAGAAGGTGGGATGCCCTCAGAGATGCTTTGAAAATAAGAAATACCTTACGTATCACTGCTTTAACATAAACCTTAGTTTTCCTTAGCATTGCACATATCTCTATGATTTTGTCTGTTGTAAATGACAAAAAAGCCTTATAAACAGGAAAAATTTTTAGAGAATGTTTTTGCTTATGATACATTGCAAAAATAGAAGTTCCTTCAGCTAGAGTAGTTTGGCAACAAACACTGTCACTTTTCATTTTAAGATTTTAAACTATAACGTATTCATAGGTCAACGGAAGACCCATTTGGTTATCTCCCTCCCCCAACAAAAAAAGCAGGAGAAAAGCTTTAAAAAGCGGTTTTACAGACTTTGTTGACATTGAATTCTCGGAAGAGCAGTTTGTTTATATATCTATCTATATACGAAAGAGAGAAGGGTTTATTATCCCACAGGTTTGCAGGGGGGAAGAAGAATGATGTGGTTGTCAAGCAGTCTACCCAATTTCTTGGTGTCTTTCTTGTAAATTCTGTGTTTGTTCAATGCTCTTACAACCCTTTTCCCAGCAGTGGGATCACAGAAGTTAACTTGTTTACAGCTGGTATACAGCGTATGTTGGCCTTCCTTACAGCAACCCAGTGCTTCCCCCAAGCCTTTTCAAAGAAAGCTTTTCTTCCCTCTTCCACTTAGCACAGGTTGATGCACTTTACATTTGATTAAACAATTTTTTTAAAATACTGGAATGCTTGTTCTAAAAAGACTCCAGGCCAGTGAAGTGTCGTCCCGCACATGCTCTTGGGATCCTGACTATCTGTGTGTTCAGTTTGCTGTCCTTCAGGTGCTTTACAAAACCATGAAGTCCCACCTTGCCACTGAGGTACAGATACTCTGTATTTCACAGAAAATCAAGACACTGAGTTGCATAGATGCAAATGTGGGTAGCAATTCTGTGACCGAAAACATGAACTCAACATGTGTTGTATTAGCAAGGCTGTTTCTCTACAAACTAGTGTTCAACCTCATCCCATTCACAGGTCCCTTCATTCTTGCTTCTGAGAGACCTACTTTGATACGTCTCACCTGGTGAGACTTAAAGCAGCTATCAGTCCTTCTTGTAAGAAATTTGTTTCTGGAACTACAGTCTTTTCCTGTCCTCCTCTTAAGTATGAGATTTCTCCCAAAATTTACATCACTGTTTTAAAAAGTATTGGATTGCAGTCCAGCTGGAGTTTGATACCATTAGACATGGGAGCCTACTAGCTTTCCAACTGAATGCGTAGCTTTGGCTTTTGGCACTGTAAAACTCTGACATCTCGCACATTAAAATCATAACAGTATTATGTAAGGAGAAGTTATTCTGGGTCACTAGCAGAGCCTTCTAAGACTTCGTTAAAGCAGCCTTGCGAGTTAAAACACTTGGGCTCATGTCCTTTTCCCGCAGCTTTTTGGTGGTATGAGCGTGTGGGTGGTGGTGTGTCCTTTCCCACTCGTCTGCCCTCGACTTTGCTCAGGCTATGGCATTGGCTCTGAACCTGTTTCTGCCGCAGCAATTTACGGTGCTACGGGGAGCCCTCGGAGGGAAGGCTCAGCGTTGCTCAGCACTGGCTTTCACCCCGCCAGCTGCTTGGGGTGGGACTGGAAGGAGGAACTGGGGGGCTCTGTGACCCAGCTGCTCTGGGGTCCGTGTCAGCTCCTGTGTCAGTGGGGGGACAGAAGTTATGTAGTAAGGTGGATACCCAGGAGGGCTTCAGACCCAGATAAACAAAGTCCCACCTCTGCAGCAGGCACCCACTTGTTTATGTGTAACTTGGGAGTCACTGTTTCAGTTGGCCTTGTTATTCTTCACCAAAGGACAGGTAAAACTATGACAGCAGCTGTTGGTGACCAGTGAGCGACAGTGCAGAATAAATCTGGGGGAACCTTTGAAATGTTTGTTAATAACAAATACTTAGTGTTTAACAAAGGTATAGCTTACACATCAAAGATACTTGGACTGTGGTGTAAATGCTTCCCTTCAAGACCAAACCTTGCATACCAAGTGATTCTTGGGTATGAATTACAAATAAAGGGAAGGCCATTCAGACTTCAGAAGGAATCGGCAAAAGGACACAAGATAAATATTTTAAAACATTCACATGAAGTTGCCCTGTCTTCTGACGTCTGTGCAGCAGGGAGCGTGGAGGTGGTGGGCACTGCTGCTGGTGGCACTAAGTGGAGCAGTGCAAGTTGAGAGAGCAGGAAGGCCCTCCCAAAGCATAGACCAGATGGTCCTCAGCGCTGCACAGGCTTGGGTGAAGCAGTGGTTCTCTCTGCAAAGGCTTTGCAAAGGATAGTGCTGTGGATGGTTAGCAGTTAGGCCCATTTTGATTAAAACAGGTTCTGAAAATGTTTGTGATCATTTTATTCACAGCAGATTGTTCTTTTGAATCGGTTGACAGCCACCTGGGAGGTGTGGGTTCTGCGGGGAAGGAGGAGAAGGCTGCCAGAGAGTTCAGAGCCTGGGTTTGAGGTTGGGGAAGCAGATGAACACCTTGAATTCCAGACTGTGCTTGTCTTACCCTTAAGTAAAATATCAAAGTAGTTTTGTCTCTAAATAAATACAAAAAATATGTGAAATTTAGGATTCATCTGTTGGAGTTTCTTTTATTAACTAATTGGTATGTTGAGTATCCATTTTGAAGAGTTTGGCGTGTTCCCTCTTGGCTAACCCAAAGCATGACCCCTCCCAGTGAGCGGTGGTTAGTACGCTGGGTTTAATGCAGTATTTTGTATTGGCTATCTGGCTTCAGCACTGCCCTTGGCTGTGGTGGGTCCTGGCAAGCCCTGTGACGCTGGACTGGTACACCTAATACAGCCCTGGTGTCTGTTTGCCCTATAGCTGGGAGCACTAGGCATATGCAGGTAAACATATTAACAAGCTGAAATGAGGAGTAAAGTAGTCGATAGTCGGGCTGCTATTGTGTGGCGCCCAGGCTCTGCCGCGGTGACTAAGACAGCGTGATGGTTTCCTTATTGGCCACCATCTGTCTGCTCCTCGCTGGTGCTTCTTGGCTGGCGCTCAGCCTTCGGGAGCAGGGACCAGCGCCCACCCCGCGCAGGGACCTTTGGGTAAGGAACAAGAAGAGGTTGGAGCCTAGTAGGTTTCTGGTCACAGTGGTGTGATAGTTCTGTCATTAGATTTGTTTAATCACTATAAAAAATAAAAATTCTGAGGCAGCGTTTTCACTGTATCCTAAAAGGTTTTGCATCCTAAATGCATGTATAAATTATTTATTCAATGCATGAACTTTTTGCAAAACCTTTTGTGAAAGGAAGTCTTGTACCAGTCCCTATTTCTAGAATATTAGTGTCTTTAAAATTTCAGTGAAACTTCTGATGTTTCTGGCAGTCTTATGGTGTCATATGATTTGAAGTTTAGGTTTAAATCTTTGAATTTGGTCACCCAAAAAGAAACAGCATGTCACTGTAGAGTCTTAGTCCTTTGTCTGAAATTGCATCTATGGCCCTCAATGCCTCTTCCTCAATAAAGAGAAATGTAAATCAAAAATACTTTAATGTTGCCAGCATCTTGTCCTAACAATGTCCCAGTGTATTAAATCATAAAATGAAGAAACATAGTACATATCTCCTGTCATATGAAAAATATATTTTTAAGTATATCTGCTCTATTAATGCTGCTCAGTATTCATGAATTTATGCTTTATTTTACTGTAGAAACTGGTAGCCAACTTTACCTGATGATAAACTGTTTATAGAAGAAGCACAAAACTGGGGAGTGAAGCTTCCCTTTTCACTATTACACCCAACTTAGGGATAATTTGTAGGAAATGAAAGGTGAACGCATGTACACTAACCTCTTAAAGATTGCCTGACTTCTTTGTTTAATAAGGACAAAACCCCCAAAAGAAGCACTGAAGAGGCAGGAATTCTCTGGCAGTTGATCTATTTGTGTTTTTAACGTAGAATATTTTTAGCTTGAGATACAAAAATACGTACTTTTGTATCCAAAGAGACTGTTGTTTCCATTTATTTTAAAACCCTGGATGGGAAGCAAGATGTTAGACCTATTATAATGCAACCCAGTAATTAACATATGTTGGTCTGCCTCTGCCAAGGATTTCCTATGAGTAATGCAAGTTGCACAAGTAGAGGAGTCAGGTTGTTTGTCAGTGAAGAACTATACATACATGCATGAGTGATCAGATCCTAAAGACATCATCTGAGGACAGTATGTGAATCTGTGTTTGAATCTAAGAGCAATTATAGTTTAAATGTCCTCTCAGCTATGTTAGGTTTTAGAAAAAAAAAAAAGGCTTCTTTTTTCCCCTGTTGCTAGTAAAATATTCTCTTGTCCGGTGTTAAGAAAAATGGGGTAATGATTGATGGAGGGAGTTTCAAGTTTTTGGTTTTATGGGGGTTTTCTGTGTGGTGGTTGTGGGGGGTTGTTTGTTTGTTTTAATTCCCCAATTCCTGAATGACTGGAGTGAGGAATCTCAGGGATGCTTTCAACAGTAAGGATCCTCTGTCTCTGACTTAGACATCTGTGCATTGCAGTCACATCAGGGGAAATGCCAGGTAGTTGGATCCAACTTTTCCATTTGGATGGACCTTTCACAGCAGAGGAGTGGAGTGACTTAGTTAAATTGAAAATGTTTTCTCTGTGATCAAAGCTAACATATGTAAAGCTCATACTGCGTGTACTCTCTATAGATAAGTTACTTCCACCCAAATATACACATTCTTCAGTTACATATAGGAAGGGGGTCAGGGGGTAGAGTAGAAGCTTAAATAAAAAAATATTTTTAAAAAGTATAAAAACATAGGTGAGTTTGGCTTTTACATGGTAGAATTTTATTTTTTTTTTCCTAATGGAGTGTATATGACGAGACCTGTTTTCCTAATAAATGTTATGGGAAGACAAATGGTAGATTTAAATGACTGAAGTGCATCCTCAGAATAGTTTGAAGGTCATATATTCTTGAACTCTGAAATGTGCTTCAATTAGTGTTCTGTTTAAAAGCAGATTTTGTTTCTTAACCTGAAAGCAGGCTGTTGCATGCCAACTAATGGTTTAATGTGGGCTCACAGTTGGTGACTGCTCACTTCTGTGCGTTTCTCTCAATGTGACCCCATCATCTTGGTTGAAGGAACTGGAACAGGTAATAGGATTAATCAATATCTGCATACCTTGCAAGTATTAACATCTTCCAAACACCAGAGGTTCTTTGGTACTTTATCATGATAGAGTAAAATATGTCATAATTTTTTCCACTTAGAGTTATGTGTTTAATTTGTAGTTTATATTTTGACACTATCTGTTCAGCTATAAATAAAGCTTGACTGTGATAGTGATGGCCTTCAGGCTACCTTTTGATTGTAAGTTCACAATTGTTGGTTTTGCCTTGAGTGCTGTTTTCAAGCTGTGTAGTGTGGATGGCACTGAAGAAAAGAACTTACAATACAGAAAGTGGGTCTCGGTGCTTACTGATTAGACTGATTTAAGATTGCCAGCCTTAAAATATTCGGCCACCAGAAGCTAGGCCTATAGAATAATTTTAAATAATAATAAACTTGCATTCTTTCACAAAATCTGCCTTTTGGGGCTTGTTTAAGGGTTCATATTTTCAAGTTTTGTCCTGCATCACAAGCACTAGAAACTCATTAAATAGAGATGCTGTTATAATCAGTTGACTTAAGGAGTTGGAGCTTTAGGGTACACATGAAAGTCGTTATTAGGCTTAGCTCCTGGACTCCTTTTTTATTTTCTGTTGCATTTTCATGCCATGTTCGGTGGTGGTAGGTCCAGTTTGCACCTGGAGGCTGTTTGCTGCCCTTTCTCAGAGAAAGGTGGTGCAATTGGTAGTCATGCTTGGTAACACTGCTCGCCTGTTTTTCAAACCATCAAGCATCTTGTGGCTCCCCAAAAAGTTCAGTAAGGACTGCAATGGTTCAGAACTTGTTTGATTTGCAAATTTTTAATGTCTAGAAAGCACATTGAGATATTCTAAAAGTGGAATTGTTGGACGTAAAGTCTGCTTCCCCTGCCACTGCCGTTATTCTAAAATGGGCAGATTCAGCAAATTTTTAGGAGATGCTGGAAAACCTGGCTAGTCTAAGGGAAAATCAGTTGGCTGGGGAAAATATCTGGTGAGAAAGGTGTAGTTGGGTTTACTGTCTTATTGACATTTTGGCCATAGAAAGTGAAATTGCTGAATTTGTGTTAATTATATTGTGCATTCAAATACCTGTCGTAAGGTTTTGTGATCTATGGATACTATTTTTATCTTCATTTACAAATCAGCAGGTGTTCACAGGCCTGTTGGACATCCATCCTTTTAAGGCATTTATGAGTAAATGTTTCTGGCTGTCATAATTTTGGTTGGTCAAGTCTACGCTAATTGCTGCACTCTGTGCAGTTGTTCTAACATTTAAATACTGCCTGTGAGTAGGTTTGATTAAAATTACATCTCTAGGTGCACACTAAATACCTTTGATACCTCACCTACAAACAACTGTAGAATTGTTGGTGAGAATGACAGCTGCAGGCAATAAACGAGGACAGTAATAGAAGTCTCAGTGCTGGAGAGAGCATCATAAATCATGAGGCGAGAGCAGCATGTGCACTGACAAATCGGTGAGCAGCTGCAAACAGCATTTTCCAGGTAAGAATTATGTGCTCGCTCCTGATAACTGCTCAGAAACCACCTCTTCCTTGTATGTGGGCGACTTCGCCCCTGCACGGGTAGTCAGGGTGGTGTAAGCCATTGAGCTCTAGTATTTTGACTGGGAATGGTAAGCGTTTTGCGTGGTGTAAGCTACATATTGTATGCTGGACCTTGGTTTCGTCCAAGTGCGAGTTTTCTCTTTCTGGGAGGAAAATTCCCATGCTTTTTGCAGCTGATGAGTTCTTTTATTTAGTTTTCTTGGAGACTTTGGAGAAGTGTTCTTGACAGGTGGAGAGAAGGGGATGTATTTGGCTAGTTTTAAACTATCTTGCTTTGTTAGTCCTTGCTGGGGGGAGTTGGGAAGAAGGTGCATGTTTCTCTTTAAAAAATAAATTAAAAAAAAAAGCTGGAATGATTCTGTTTAAGTAAAGGAGATAACAATCTAGTCACCCAGAAAACAATCTTACTCTTCTACTGTGAGAGAAATGAAAACTATTTTAATGAAATAATGATAGGAAACAGATGGCAAAGAGCTAGCAACTGAAATATTTTTTGAACACTAAAAAATAAGTGTCAAACACATGTCCCATATTATAATTACAGCTAAAGCATAACATGACAGAATTTGTTTTAAAATGTTGAAGTCCTTTTTGTATATAATTCAACCTTTATCTTTTGTTTTTTGGTTGATTGGGCTTAGAAATTTTGATGACCAGAAGTTACTGCCACTTTCCTTAGTCAAGTGAGTGCGAGACCAATGCCACACTCCAGAAAGGTACTGCAGTAGGCAGGCATTCGTAGCTTTAATATGCAGTCTTTGAAGACTACGTGTTTGAATTCATATACTTTCAGTTTGTCTGTGACAGCAGAAAAGTTGCTAACACATGTGAGCTTGTTGCGATTGCAGCGTGGGGAGCTGGGTGGCTGGTGGGGGTGTGAGGCTCCACCTGGCTCTCTGCCTTGGAGGGTGCACACGTTCAGAATGCAGCCATCTTGTACACACCAGGAGCCGTAACAAGCACTGCCACTTCTTCTGCTACTGTAGACGTGGTGGCAGCGAAGTGTGCCTGGCAGTGGCGTCCTGTCCCCACTGTAAAAGCTGTACTTGTGTATCTACAAGGAGTTGAGATGATGTTTTTGGTTTCGCTATACTATGCTTATGGTTAGACTGCAGTTGTCTTCCTCTGGTACTTTAAACTGTTTACTTAAATCATACAAATAAAACATTCCTAAGAAATAGTCCTTTAAACAGAATCATTTAAATATGGGATAACTTAAACGCCCACCCCCACTGGGCAGCAGGATCAGGTCACTGACTGAGAAAAGGCTTTTGTTTTTTTGGGATGTTTTTAGTTTTCCTTTGTGTGGCTGTTTTTTGTTGTCATTGTTGTTGCTGTTTGTTTGTTTTCTTCTTAAGGTTCATCTTCAGCTGAATAAGCTACGGTTGCTATCACTGCATGACTGCCCAGTCTCTGTATCAATGAAAGGCATGGTTGGGAGCAGCCCAGCCAGGCTGGTGGGAGCACCAGGGCCTCCAGTTGGCCTTGGCTCAGCAGGTTTCAGGCTGTAACGCTTCCCCCAGGGTTTCCAGCCACCTTGCTGTTCCCCCAAACAACAGCAAGTGTTTGCACACATCTCAGAACAGTACACCAGCCTGGCTTTCCAGGAACACTTTTTTTTTTTTATATAGAATAGTCTTCTGAAGTTGCTAAGTGTCTGATAAAAGTTATTTTTCTGTGTTTTTATGATATTTATGTAACATTTAATATGTTCAAACACATGTTCATGCGCATTTTTGTCTAAGTCCTGTTGCATCGAACACCTCTTTCCAGCTTCACTTGTTTTACTACTGAAATTGATGAAGGGTCCCATTCATCAGCTGGTGGCATGGTGATTTTTAGAAAATAAGCTGCAGTACATGCAGCTGCTCAAGCTTTGCTTTGACTGTGGTGTCCCTGGCGTGGCCGTGGTCCTGCCCTTTCCGCCATCCCCTCTGTCAACAGGAGCTGCAGAGGGGAAGGTGTGTCAGTGTGCTGGGTCCCATCAGTGCCACTCGTCTCCTCTTTTGGAAGACGGTGAGAAGTTACATCTCTTGGACGTGGTGCTGGCCATGCCACTGGCATGGGGTTGATGGGCACTGGGGCATCACTGGGACATCAGCAAGGGGCCATCACTACGCCAGGGTGGGTGGCTTGAGTATGGGGCAGCATCTTTTATGGTTTTCCTCATTCACTTCTCCTGGCCAGGAATAAACAATACCATTAATACTGTGGGAGCTGTACCATGATGCCCAGTATAAACATGCTAGTCTGTGAGAAAGATGGACAATCCCTGTTTCCATCCTCAGGCTGTGGTTTCACACTGTCAGGACTACTTACGCCTCTTGGTTCCCTGCTGCATGTTATTCCCACCCTTACGTTGCATTAGCATCAATGTTTGTGCAGGTGCGTGATGAATCAGACTGGTGAGTTGATGAAGATGAATACAAAAAACCCTTTTGTGTTTCTGTATAGGTTCTTCCCTCTTGCTCCCAGCCCGCTGGATCAGTTCCCCAGTCTGCTTCCCTGTGTGGCCGCACAAATCGCCATGCAGGCACCGCGTGGGCAGGAGCAGAGGACTGGGAAGCTGAACTGAGTGGCAGGCGTGGAGGTGGGGAAGAGTGCTTTAACTGGCACTCCTACCTAGGAAAGTCAGATGAATCCACAGCCTCACAATTAGCAGAAAATAATAAACCCAGCTCGTAAATAGATTGGATCAAGTGATTAAAACCACAATATTTTGATTTGCATAAACTTGTTTTCGTATTAGTACTAGAGCATCTGTTGCTGGGGGCAGGTAGATTCTCACTAAATTAAAACATAAATTGCATGTAACCTTCCCTACATCGGGCACCACTTGTTATCTGTTAGCACAGCCCCTGGAACTGATCAGGAGCCCTGAAAAGAAGAACTAAACAAAGAGAGGTTAGCTCGGCAGGATTGTGCCTGACTCCAGCTGGTTTCTGCCTAAAGCTCTTCATCAAGTGTATGAGCTTGGGAGGCTGGAGGCATCTGCCATCTCCAGCGACGTGACCTGGAGAAGTGAAGTAATGCTGGAAGTGCTCAGTTTCCAGCTGTATCATTGGTCTGCAGTTGAGGGTACTGGGGAAGTGTGACAGGGCCAGGGCTACCCACCACAGACAGTAGTTCCTCAGCAGCCTTGTGCCTCCTCATGCCTGGCCAGACTGCATAGGAGCATCCTTGTTTTGGTGCTGCCCAGTGCTCTCCCAGGGTTGGGATGGGTAGTTTGGGATTGCTGGAGAACCTGAGCTTTTTAAAACTCCCTCATACCTGCCGCAAGGTGGGAGGTAGTGTGTGAGCTGGCACTGAAACCAGCTGTGGTACGTCCACTGGTTAGTTCCTCCAGTTCAGACAAAGTTCCCCCCACCACGCGGCTCTTAGATATGTTTGTAGAAGGTGACTCTGGTTTCCACAGACTGGAAGCCCTAATGTGGATCTTACAGGACACGTTGTTTTTCTTCCTCTTTTTTTCATTTTGTTTTGTGGTGGGTTTTTTTGAACAGACTGTTTCAGCAGAAATGGATTATTTCCTTTTCTGTCAAACCAGGTCATGGGAACTCATGGGAACTATACACTGTACAATCTGGCAGGAGGTAGCACTAAGCTTGAAGCCCATCCTCCCAGATGGGTGGTGTGGCTAGAGGGTACACCTCTAGCACACACATCCGTGGTGGAAAAAGCCACAGTGTATTGTCGGTGCACGGTAAGATCGAAGGCTAAAACCTGGAACGGGGAGCCAGGCGCCCATTGCAGTGCTGAAGTATTCCCAGTAGCATCTGCTCTTCCCACCCTTCCTGCAGGGAGCCAGCGGCTGGTGGGCGACCTCCTCTTGGTGCCCGCATGGGGCAGGCGGTCCAGCGCAGGCGGCTCCTTTCCGGGAGTCGCGGCCTCTGCCGAGGCCAGCTGGCAGCAGCCCCTGGCTCTGTGCCTCTCCCGCTCCCTGCTCAATTTTTGCAGCTTTAGAGCCTCATTTGGGGGCTGAAGTGCCACAGAAGAAGCTGTGCCGAAATGGTGCGTTTCGCACGTTGTGCGGTGCCAGGCGTGAGGGGAGCCCTGGTTGGTGGCTGGAGCTCCTGGGCACCACGATAATGCAAATAACCCTTATTATTAAACTAAGCGTGTTGTCTAAATGCCAGTTGTGATTTTAAAGTGTTTTTCCTTATGTTCCCTTAGGACCATGGTGTGCTGTGTTTCTTTGCTCTCTGTTTTTAGTGTTGTTCTGTTGCTCGAGTGTGGGGGATTGAGTTAACAGATCAGCCCGCAAGTGGCTGTATCAGCTTGGGGACTGTAGAATAAGTCGTTCTGGCTGGCTTGTGGGTGTAGATGAGTTCTATCTGTGGGTGCCTTATGGTCCTATGGAATTAAATATTCTCCCTGATTATTGGCACATGTTAGTTATTAAAGGATGTTCTCTCTCTCTATGCCTTACACAAATGAGGTGTCACAGACCTGTTGAACAGAAACGCATGAAAGAGTCATCTTCAGATTTTGGAGAAAATTTCCCCATAATAAAAGCAAGTGAGAGCTTAACCTGGCCAGTATTTGCATGCATTTTACTGTGGATACTTCAAGCAATCTCAATGAAGTATTCTCCTGAAACATTCATAATACCTGAAGTTAACAGGTGACCTGGGTCTAGATTTTGTCTCTATGTTGTGAACAGATTTTGAGTAGATTGCTGTTTGGGGTACAACACAGCATAAAGATTTTGATGAAGAAAATCACGTTCAAATCAGAATACAACTGATAACTTTGTATGCAGATGTTCTGTACCACCAGCCTTTATTGTAAAATAGCTTTTAATAGCTCAAATTACTTTTCTGCATTTTTTAAAAATCAAAAATTATTCTCAGACCTCAGCAAAAAATAAAATGACTTATCGCTGAAAACAGAAATTGTGAGTATCCTCATGCCTTGCCTTCATTTTCTGTTAAAATGTTTTTATATAAGAACTGAATTCTTGAAAAATGTTCCTTTTTATAAATCAACTGATTCTTGAAAATGCCTGGAACATGCCCCTATTCCATTAAATGCAGTGCATGCTATTTCTGAAAATTTGACATTTTCAAATAATATCAAATGAGGCATCCAAAAAGTCTTTGAAGTTTTTCAAGTTTATAGACCATTTCTAAAAATCAAGGGCACGTACTCATTTTTGCAGGGGTTTTGCTTTTTTCTTTCGTGATTTGTACTTTTAATCATATTCCGAACAAATCACCATACTAAAATCTTTCTGTGTGTCAAGATATTTAGAGTAACACAGCATAAGCCTCTTCCATTAATATTCATTGCGATATTTTGTAATTGTATCTGCTGAGCAGCACTGATTGAATTTAGTGAAACTGTATTGTTTAAAATCCTTTTCATTAGTATATTAAACTCTCATAGCATATTATTGAAATCAGTTTGTATACAGACATTTGATTTTTCTTCTCTAGCCTTATTCAAGGCAAGAGATTGTTTGCAGCCATTAATGTCATGTTAGGGAAGTTTGGGCTAGAATTTGACGGGATGCTGTATTCTAGTAGCTGCAAGAACTGCACAGATTTCAGAAGTTAATGGTGAGACTTCAGTGTATTACAAATGAATAAAAAGTTATACAAGACAGTTATTTATATTGAAGCACAAAATAAATATTCAGTTTTCTTTTAAAAAGAAAATTGTTGGGGGATTTCGGCTGTTGGTGAATCACTCTGCCAGGCTTTGTGGTTTTAAAGCCAGAATGCATATCCTTTAAAGCATTTCATTTTTTTTCTCTCCTATTTCACTATCAAAGGCTCTACACAAATAGAGGAAACTGGCAGGTGAGCTGGTCTATGGGAGGAAATAGTTAAAGTAGCAAAGCACAAGTGCTATCAAATGCATAAACAAATCTCTAAAAGTAACATTCATATTAACATCATTAACTTACTGTTTTAAAATGTTTCTTATGGCTGATGCTGAAGAAGGAAGAACTAGAAAAAGTATGATGTTTAAACTGATTGAACGTTGTTTCAACACTGGAAAGTTGAGCTGCATACAGTAAATTATTTCCCCCATCCTGTATTCTGCGATGCGGTGGGGAAGGCAAAGAGCAGGCTAAACCCTGCTTCCTGGGCACACGGTGCCCTACTCTGGAGATCAGGGAAGGGAATGCTGCTGCTTGTGTTCCCAAAACTGCTTTTGTATCTTTCCAAATTTCCAATCATGGTGAATAAAACTTAGATTAGACTATTAAAAAGTTTTAGGTTTTAGGGGTTTTTTGTTTTTTTTTTAATCCTGAAACTCATTTAAACCCCCCCGTCTGTAAAGTTCAAGGATTTATCCATGTGCGCACCAGGGAAATTGCCACTGTGGCACATGAGCTGCCTTGTAAGTGACTCCTATATAAGCTTTTGTAGGAAGAGTGTGAAATGGGTTTGCAACATCCATTTAGTACCCCGCTCAAATTAATCTGTGTGCGACTTTCAAAATACGTACAGTTATTCAAGTTTCAGTCTAGTTCTTTGACAATGTTTTTGCAGAACGCTAACCACTTAAAAGCAGCTTGGGGTTTTGGGTTTTGAATTTCCACATTGCTGCTCCTCTGCAAGCCAGGCAACACAGGATAGGGATAATGCATGAAACTGAGAAAGCAGCTTGCTTTGTTGATCCCAGCCACTCAAGAACCAGGTGATATACTGAGCATAAGGAAGGAAAATCAAAGTCATAGTCCTGTAAATATTTATGTACATGGTTAAGGTTAGACATGAAAATGGTTTTTTAAACTTAGTTGAACTCCTTGCACATAAAGCTAAGAATGTGTGTAAATATTTGCAGTCTGGAACCTATTTCAGGTTTTTAAAATATTTAAAGTACTTTGAAAAATACTTTTTTTTTTTTTTTTAATAAATACTGCAGGGCCCCGTGCCGCAACAAGATGTGTTCAGAGAATGCAAAACCGGCCACATGGGTAACTCCTCCTGGCCGCAGCAGGCAAGGTAACAGCTGGCCTACTGACCTGCAGGAGTCTTTTGTCTATGTGTTCAGGCTCTCTTGGCCAGAATGAAGTGTTCAGTTAGAGGGCAGGAGGCTTGGCTTTGGGTCACTGAACTCGGGGCTGCAGTTGTCTGATTCAGCTAATTCTTCCCTTCCAGACTTCTCAAGTAACTTTGAACAGATTGCTTGGACTCTGAGTGCCTGTGCATCCCAGTAATAAAACAGGGTTAATTGTGCAATCTTCCATCTCTTCCCTGGACTTCCCCAGTTTTTGTGCAGAAGCCACTTTCACAGTGCTACTGTAAGATGAGTAATTTGTGAGGTCCCTGGAAGTATAGGTGTTTGGCTACCTGGAATTCAGAAGGATTGCATTTTTGAGGGTCTCAAAAGATCAGCATATATCAGTCTATTGTCTTGAGAGCTGTGGTTTTTACTTATTAGCTCCTGGTGGGAAGGAAGCAATGTTATCCTAGCAACCTGCTGTCTTCATTTGGCCTTCTGGAGTATTTTTTTTTGTGTGTGTGTATACGTATGTATTTTCTTAGTAGTGAGCAACTGAAAACATGTGCAAGCCAGCCATGTGCTGATGTTGCGCCGACTCTAGCTCTCACCCACCCGCCCACTTTCCTTCCTTCCTTCCTTGGAGAGCTGGCAAACAAATTACAGCCTCAATGCGTGTGCTGCTCAGGCAATGGCCCGCTGGGGAAATGGATGGGGGAGAACATTTGGATGCCAGATCAGTGTCTCATTAGGCATTTCTTAGTGTATTTTACAAGTCTGCGGACAAACAGTAGTTAAGACTCAGATGGAGAAAAATTTATATGCTCCCTTCAGCGAATGGCGGGGCTGGAGAACCTGCTGGGGATAGGCAGGGGTGTTGCTGCTGCACCCAGGCAGGTCCCACGTGGCCATTCACAGATGCAGTAGTGTGCCCTAAGCTGATGGACAAGAGGGGGTGGGTGGCTCTCCTGATGGCGAGTTCTGAAAAGCCAGATTAATTCATTGCTTTTTTTTAGAGATAAGGTTTAACAACAGATCCTGCACAAAATATTGGGGTATGTGTGTGGTGTAAATGTGATACTGGGCTGAATCTACCCAAAAGATTCTCAATGAATGGTAATTTGCTAAGTCATATGGTTGAATCAGATGACTTCAAATGTGTGTTTAAGTGAGGGTTAAAGGAAACATTAAGCTTACGTTTCCTTGTTGCTGTCATTGCTGTTTTACTGTATTAGAGTCTTAATGGTAATGTTTTCCTTTCTTTTTCACAAACAAGATGACCTTGGCAGTTAATGACCTGCTTACAGTCTTTGGCATGGCTCTGGTGGGGAGGGGGCATTTGTCATGTTTATTCAGTGATTTCACATTACGGAAGGAGATGCTTGACGCTGGCTGCGAGGAAGCAGCGAGTAAAGCTGTATAAAAAGACCTCACATCCAGGAGGAGGATGCTTCCATTTTTGGAAGGGGGGTTCCCCTCCTCAATTCACACAACGCAGAAGCTAGGGGGGGCTTGATTTTGGGTGGATCCATGCACGATGGCAGTAGTAATGCAGCTGCCTGATGCTGTGGAGGCAGGGAAGAGCAGCTGGTCCCTTGCCAGCGTGCTGGTGTGCTTTTTGCTGCGCAGCTGGAAGCTGAATGGCTTCGCTTCAGCAGAGGAGAGCTTGCCCCTCAGCACCCTTGTAACCGCGCTGTGCAGACCACCACACAGCAAAGGGGGGCCTGAGAGGGGTGAGACACAGGACATGGGCCATCAGCCCTGCTGCTGCCTCAGCTGCTCTTCTGCCTCAGCTGCTCTTCAGTGAAGAAACGGTTAAACATGGCTGTGCATCTTCTATATATCAAAAAAGCCGTAAATAAGTAGTACCAGGCCTTCCTGACCCACATCACACTTACTGGCCAGAGAAATGTTTAGCGTGCTTGATCTGCAAATACTTGGCGCCATGCTCTGCCTCTGCGTACTGCAGCTGTGGTGCTGCAGTTGGGAACTTAACAAATAAAACCAAAGCTCAGAGCCCTTGAGTACAGGTTTTTTGTTGTTATTTTTGTGGGGGGAGAGAAGGATAATGAGTTGTCCTTTTAAATCCAGGATTACCATACAAAGAGGAGTTATGTGTGAATTGCTGTGCTGGTAATCGATAAACTGGTGCCTTGGTAAGAATTTCTGAATTTGGAGCAAGTAATTTGCTTTTTAAGTTGCTCGGTCGTGTTTTCCTCAGTGTTGGCTTTGAGGGAGGCCCGGGTAGGTGGAAAAAATCATCAGGCAGGTCAGTGAAGGGCTGCTGTTGTCGCTGCTGCCGGCTGCTGAGGGGGCGGCAGGGAGGCTGCAACCATGTGAGCAGTAATTTTATTTATGTTGGTCTCCTTTCAAACTGTCACAGTAAATCTATTTTCCTTGTCACTTTGTAAATCATTATATAGGATTAGGCCTTTTACCAGCATTTAAGAATTCTGCAGTCGTTTTAAGGACTTTCCCCTTCCCTGGCTCAGCCAAGCGATTCTTATTCTTGCTGGTGTTCCTCGCTATTTAAATAACGCTGGGCCTGATTAGGAGGAAATGGTCTCTGGAAGGCAACCGACATTTTCAAAAGCACTGTTCCACAAAGGAGGCTTTGAACTGTGCTAAGACTTTAAAAGTTAAATAATATTTTGAATGTTATAGTTCTAATGTTTTCCTATTGTCATGGGAGACTTGGATCAAGTCCCAGGATTGTGGTTAACTTTGCCTCCATGCTTCGGCCTTATTTATTACCACTGAGGAGATGAACTTAAAGCTACTTCACCTCTTTTTTTTTTTTTTTTTTTGTTAACTCTTAAAATTAAGACCTCTTTTTTTAAGAGCTTAAAGTTTATTTATTTTTTAATGGAGGGATGATGAAGATGAGCCAACGCTTGGGGGTGGTGGGGGCTGTGGCATGGCTGCTGGCGCCCCAGGGCACCCCACACCCCTCTGAGCCATGTGGTGAGGGCGTGAGGCTCCCTCTGGTGCCTCCAGAGCAAGAGCAGTGGAGGTAGTTAAAAAAGTCATATGGAAGGATCAGATGCCGTATGTGGAAGTCAAAATGAGGCCCGTGAACATCAAAACCAAGAAGGAGAACTGTGCTCTCTTGAGACACGGGCTGCTGGGCTGCACTCGCCCTCCTGCCAGCGGCAGGGTTTTGGGACTGGCTTGGCCAAAGCCTTGGTCTTGTGCACAGCTGGCTGTGGTGAACTGGGCAGACGATGTTTGTGGGGTGTTTGTGGCTTGGGGTGCCTCAGCCCCGTGGGTGTGAACAGCCCTGCATTCACCTCATGAAGTGAAACAGCAGAAACCTTTAAGCTTCAGCAAGGGGAAGGCCTAGAGGGCCTTCAAAGGGGTACGTGACGGGGGATGCAACTTAGGTTTGCGGTTCTCACAAACCGAGTCCATTTTCATCCGGGGCACTACTGGGGACCCAGTTTAAGGAGCAGTTTTGATGGAACAAGATTTTTTAGGAAATAAATTTAATACTTTAAGGACATGTATGCACTTACTAAGCTCTTGGAAAGCTGCATGAACTATCATAATAAAATTCACCATGCTGTTACATGCTGGTCAAATCATGGCCTTCATTGTTAGGCATGGGTTTTTCCTGTCGTCATTCCCCACCCCCTGGGGATTTACTTGGCATAAGGTATGATTTATTTGGCATCACGTAATCTGCGTGTGGTAGTCATGAACTCTTGCTTTGAGGACGCAGGGTCTAGAGCTCCTGTTGGTCGGTGCAGTCTCCCAGGGCCCATCTTCCAGTAGTATGTACTTCCTGCCTGTTCCCAGGAGCCTAATTATTAATATAATAATATGTAATAATGGCTTATCAGACCAGATTATGTTGGTGTAACTTGCTTTTACTGTAAGTCAATGTATGTTAAAAGTGTTTGTTGGTTTAAGTTGAAAGGTGGGTATGTTTCTCTGCTGAATAAATGTTCCTTTCCAGTTTCAGAACAGAAATTCCCTTCTGTTCAACAGTGTTTAGTGTCTGCTAAATGCAGAATAAAGGTGGCTTCATAGTTGCATTTTTGGCCCAGGTAAAAATGTAATAAATGAAGCATGAGGCAGAGGAAGGGGAAGAACCTAATCAGATGCTAAAGAGACTTCATGAATATTAAGTACTTTCCACTTAAGCAGTCTTTTTAATAATCTGAAACATTAATAGCGGTATGACTGCCTGCATCCACACCAGCTGTATAAGAGAGATAAAAGTCCCAGTTTAACATGATTTTTATCAGCTTGCTCATGCTAGTGTTCGACCTACAGAAGTAGTCAATTTGCATGTTGGAAAACAGCTTTCTAACAAACAGGACCGGCTGTATGCGCAAATAAACAGTGTAAGTGTCACTTGGTTCTTGATCTAGGGAATAATGGAGTAACTGATGGTAATTTAAATACTTTGGGTTTTTTGTTCCCCACCTCCCCACCCCCCAAGTTATTCAGCCTTAATGCCTAGAGTTGTACTTAGTGAATCAAGAATAAACCTGTAAATGCATGTTGAATATTTTCTGGTAACTAATTATAGGAACTGTTTGTTTCCAAGTTAATGAATTCCCTATTAAGAGTTGCCTGCATTCAATCTCTTACATGTATTGCAAAATAACGATTGTGATGTTTTGGTTTTTTTGATGTGTGTATTGTAAATGTAAGCTGTGCCACTGGAGTATAAAAAAGTTTTGGTTGTGACTGTCCTCTAAACTGTCTGTGGATATTTAAATTTATGCTCATTGCCATCAGGAAGATACTTGGAAAGTTCTGCTTCCTCAAACCAATTGTGTTTTCCTGCCTGGTTTCCTTGTTCGTTTGGATACTACAAAAGGGAATGCTAACAAAGTACCTGTTACATCTGATGCCAGATAAAAGTATGGGTGAAAGTTTTGTACAAGTATAAGTGGATAATTAGATGGTGGTGTGTTTTTTTTGTTTTTAAATACTAACAAAAAACCAACCCACACTAAACCTCCTTCTTTAGGCTTGTCTGTTCGATTTCCTGCTCAGAAGGGCCGGTCTGCTCTGCCCCTTCCTCCAACATTTCTGCTCCTGTTCGGGAGCTGCTGAACTGTTTGCTGTACTGAAGTGAACCAGGACCTGTTTTGTTTGCCCTTCACGTTTGCAGGCTGTGATCTATAAGGGATTAGTAGCAGCAGAACTGTCCCTCCAACACGCATCAGGTGGACAGTCTGGAGCAGGGCTCTACCTCTAAAATTGTGAATTGGAGCACAGTTAAGGCTGGGATCCATTTTAGATGAAACCATAATTAATACAGGTAATTCTTCTGTCCAGATATGTTTGCTCTTTGCTTGGGGAGCAGAGCCTGGCAGTAGGATGGTGGCTAAGCCAACTTCATATATATTCCTCAAAGGTGAATGTATCGCATGCCTCTAAAATAGTCGACTGAAAGAAAACAAGAAAGAAGAATGGAGCAGCGTTTCCTACCACTTATTTGTGTAAGGTCTGGGCTGCATACCACATCTGGAAGCAGCTTGCTACTCTTGGTGCGTTCGCTAGTGATTAGCTTTTTTTTCTGTAGTGCTTGTAATTCGAGATCTTGCTATGGAGTTAGAAGTTTCTATAGAAGCAGATACAGTGCTTTGTTCTGTAGCAGGTTTTTTTAAGCATTCATATTGATCAGTTTGAAAATCTATCTCCTCTAATTACTCAAATTCATTTCTTAGAAAACTCAAAATCACTAAATTGCTGTTGTCAAGTAAAAAAAGAAAAAAGGTAAATGGGAGAGGATCTCATTCTACTTCTGCAGCACTTCTTGTTTCTTCCATCTGATGTATTCCTTTTGTCACTATGTTGCAGACCTTGTCAATCAAAGTAAGTGAGTAAACCACTGTTAATACAAGTGCTTGAAAATATTTTGTTTATGAAAACTTGAAGTTAAGAGATTAAAAATAGAGAAGGAAACCTGTATTTCTCTCTTGCTTTTTGGGTGGAAGATATGGACCCTTAAAATGACTTTTTTAAAAACTGTGACAGCATTTAAGTGTTCTCTTTCAAACCTAGAAAGTGACAGGAATAGTTCTCTGTTAGGTGTCATTGCCAGGCTTGCTGAAAGAAAAAAGAGGTATACTAACTTCGGGGACTTCTGGGAATAGATGCTCGATATTTCATGGAGATCCCTTCCCAACTGATACTGGGAATTTCAACTTACATATATATTTAAAATATTTGGTTATGATTTTAAAAGACCCTACAAGCTTGGTTTGTTGTATTGCATTATTACATCTTTTTAGTAGCTGTGATAGTAGTTTGTTTGTTTTTTTAAGTGAAGAAAGCCTTCTAGGATGAAAAGGACAGACTGAAGTGGGCTATTTGCTGCAAAGAAAATGTGTACTCTTTCTTTATGGTACCTGTGGAAACAATTTCAGTCTATATGGCAATATATTTTTAAGTGATCTTCTCCCCCCCTCCTGCCCCCCTGGGTGATTTTTATCTAGTGTCAGCAGCAGGGATTTATAAGACTTCGGGAAAACTGCTTTTTTTGGGAGCTGAAGACGTCATGTATCTGTTTGTAGCTTCTTGGCCAAATTAGTGAATATTAGTGGTGCACTGTTTATCGCACCATAATGTGTAAGCCCTTTTAGTTATGACCAATAACTCATGGGTTACACAGTGGTATTGGAGTGATTTGAAGCTCTCCTGGAGGGAAAACGGAGTGGCATGAAGCTGTGGTAACCATATTTTGCCCTAGCGTTTTGTGCATCAGCTGTGTAGCATTTTTAGTTATTGCTAGAATTTGTGGTAGGAAGCTGCCTGAAATGAAATGTGAGGAACTCTGTATAATAATAAAATCAATTGGACTGTTTCCCCAGTAATTCTAGAGACTGATGCATCATTAATGTTGGTAATACAGTGGCTGTCAGATCACAAACTTCTCAATAAATGTGCAGCTGGCAGGCTTTGATGGAAATTGGAGGCAAGCAGAGAATGAGATTTAGGGCTTTGATATATGGGGTGTCAGCCATGTGATGAAGTTTTTATCAATTTCTGTCACTTCTGTCTCTTATGCTCACTACATCTGTGGTCTTCCTTGCAGTTTCTGGTGGTGGCTGAAATAACTGCACCTTTTTAATGTTCAGTCATAGAGGTTAAAAGAAGAGCCAACTTCACTTTTAAATACATTGTTCTGTTTATGATGGCATCACATTGGGAATGTATTGCAGTGATTGGCTATTATACAGTTAGTGATTTATTAGCCATGATTAATACTTCTGATGGAAACTGGAAGCAGAACTAGTCATCAAGGAACTTGCACAAATACAACAGCAAAGCAGTTGTTTAGTATCCTAATTAAGCACCTGTACTAGGGAGGCATCAGGAGGACCAGTTGAGTGGCTTTTCCAGTCCTTCTGACTCTGTTTTTTGATGTTTGTATTTTAAACTGTGTAGTAAATCAGGATTTTTCCATATCTTTAGATTAACCCATTTGAAAAACTTCCTAGACCTAGAGCAGTTACTTGAAAAAATCAAATGGATATGTTGCAAATCACTGTCAACGTTGATTTAGGTCAGAATTACATAAACTGCTGGAAAGTGGCACAAATATCTTCAACATAAAGGAAAAATAAACAAACTAGTTTGCTAAGAGTAAATACTGATAAGGACATTTGAATTTGAACACCATCCACTTACTCGTTGTGAGGAACACAAGCTTTTGTCCTGGGCTACACTGATTTACCCATTCACTAAGATGGGGTGTGAGGTTTTTCTCTCTTCAGGCTCCTACAACAGAATGAGGTCTCCAGAAACAAAGCAAGCCCTTGCCCATTGTAAGGATAAGATTGTGGCTTTGCATCGAGTTAGCAGTAGCTTTGAGTGGCTCTGGGCCAAAGTTGACTGAAACAGTTTCCCAGTTGTAACTCCTTGAAAGCTCGTGGGACAAGTGTATGTGCACTTCGAGCTGCACTGTTGGAGGAGAGGGCATGCCCCCTTCCACAGAGTTGTTAATTTCAGATCTCGGCAAACTTTGGAGGAAAATGTTGTTTGGATTTTTGACATGAAAAAAGTGAGCATGCAGATGCTTTATACATAAACATCTAAAGCGTAATGATTTCTCCCATGTCCTACCTCCACACATTCTTCCAGGGAGGATGTAACTGGTACTTCTCACGCCTGAAATCCCATGGAAATTATTAGTAATGTAACCCTGCGTAAAATACAGTACAGGAGTTTAGTTAAAAGAAATGCCCTTTAAAAAATTGATAAGCTGATTCTCTGTGGGCAGATATCAGAGTTAAAAAGGAATTTTTTTCAGTGTAACCCAGCTCTTTTTCAGTAGTTCGAAGCTGGCTAATGCTTTATCCACGTTCCTGGATTTGCTGCCATTTTAACTATGATGATTCTTTGATCTGTGGTCAACTGGCAAAAGCTTGAGCAAAAGTCTTTGGCCCATTTTTGCTCCCTTGGGATTGCTTGCATCTGTACAACTGTAGTTTTTAGTTCTGAACACCTGGAGAGAAGGTGAGGTAATATGCCTGCTGATTCACTGATGCCCAGTGTGGCTTAGTGGTGTTCCTGTAGGTTGTGAATACTTAAGACTGTTCAGGCATGCTGGCAGTTTTGGGCAGGGCAAACGGAGGATGGGTTCTGAGCACTGAGAAGAGTTGCTGCATCTGTAAGCCATGGGTTGAATGCCTCAAATGATCTTGTAATTTGTCTGTCCCAGGAACTTGCAGTGCATGTTGGTGCTGAGTGTCCCACAACAGCATAAGATGAAAGTTTGTGGTTCGTGGACAAAAAAAAAGAATGCACAAGATTATTATTTTTTTTCCCTATTTTATGAAAGCACAGATATTTGGCTACTAAAGTTGTTTCCTAGATAATAGGCCAAGCGCACAACAGTCAGAGCAAAAGATTTTGATTTTTATCCCTTCTGCAGTTTGACATGAGTAATATGCAGAGTAAAGGATGCTGGAAACAGTATTTCCTGGGAAAATTTTAATTCCAGTTGTAACAAGTTTACTCAGTGTGTCTCTAACTCCTCCTGTGGTCCTAAACTTATCTGTTTAACTCTCATCTGTTCCTGCTTTCCTTGGAGCCCTAGAACTGGAAGCTGTGTTTAGAAAGGAAACTACAATGCAAGCCCAAACTTTTCTTGCAAATACATGCGTGTGGCTGATTTGCTACTTGTTGTTTAGGCACCACTGCTGGTTTAAATGTAGGTGCCTCCCCTTGTTCTACTCATTGATAAGTATTTCCTTAATTCAGGATAACTGGACACATGAGTGTGTGTATATATATATATATAGTACTTGTGATACCATCTGCGTATTTGACTTTCTTAAAGTGATGCTGTCTGAGGCTCTTTGGTATGGTATGATTCTATTTTTTTTTTCTCTTTTTCTTCCTCTCTAACCTTTCAATTTTTCTCTACACTTCACCCCCTGCAGAGGGTCAGCGTTTAAGGCTTTGCTTCTGTGAATTTATTAAAGATCTATAAGTACATGTTACGTATTTTAATGTGAGTAGAATTGCTTAAATAGATCTCATTCCCCATTAGCCCTTTAGAAGAGCTGCTCTGAACTCGTATATGTGAGTTACTAGGAATTAAAGTTGGAGGGGGTTTTTTTGGTGTTGAAAGCCAAGCTTGCCTTTTGTGGGTTAAACAGTGGTGTTTGTGTATGGGTAGACAATATTCATTTTAGTAAAAAGGCTCTGCATCTGGCACATAGTCTCATAGGCAGATGAAATCATGAGGAATAGCTGGTAATGTCAAGTAGAATAGATGATAAAATTATTAAATTATGTAGCATTGTCTAATCTGCTCACACAGCTTTGCCTGTTACAAGTGACAAACTAATATGCCATCAAACTTGACAGCCCTCTTAGTTTATTGTAGAAACTCGACACAAACTGTCGTTCATGTGCTCTAGAAGTGATGTGTTTCAGATAACAGGAAATACATTCCTCCAGCACCTTATAAAACCGTACAGTTGGCTGAGTGTTGCATGAAAGAAAGCATGGAGTCCAGTTCATAATAACAAATTCAGCTTAGACTGAATATATGTGTTTGTCCTCTTGCTTTTCCTTCATAGGAGTTTGTGGAACCATTCTTTTAAAAATGAATGATTTGGTTAGATGATAAGCAGAAAATCATATGCAGTCTGTTGCAGAGGTGTAGACCCAGACCATGTGAAGTTATGCCTTAGCATGGCATGATAATTTCAGTGGAAAGAAAACCTGCCAGTCAAATCTCTGGCTTGTACAATACTTGAAGTGGATGTTTTCATGGGGTTCAAGGCACGCCAGGGCAGAGCAGCAAACAGGAACCCAGGCTTCAACCCTCAGTTGTAGTGGTTGTATCCAGGTCTCAGTTTCTCAGTGCGTGATGTGAAGGGTGGGGTGAACATCATCCCTTTGAGGTAGGTCTAATGAGGGGTGATGCAGAGCATGTATCTCTACTGCCTTGGCCTGTGTTGCTTCATCTGTTTACTTCTATCCATATTAATATACATCTGGCTTCCTTCCTGGAAATACTGCACGTGGTGCCAAGCCTTGTGGTGGTTTTGTAATGGGACTGATGAACATGTGGCTGGCTGTTCAGCTGGCTTGCACCAGTCACATCTTGGAAAGAAACTTTTCTTTAGAAGCAAAGTGGTTTGCCACTGCACTGACCCACTGCTACACTGAGATAATACCAACCAGTTGAGAACGTTCTTACATCTTAAAATGTATCCAAGTCAAATTGCTCAGACTAGAGAAAATTTGAAGCTGCTTTTCATGTAGTTGCTGATGAGTATATGATGTGAATACAAAATTTTGCATCTTATTGGGTTAAGTGCATTCTCTACCAGTGAGACAGCCATAACAAATAGACCCATCATGTCAAGAAAACTAAACTTGCTCAACAGAACATTTATTTCTCGCTCTTTTAATCTACCTGCACTATTCTGTAAATTGCAATTGATTAGAAACAAGGTATAAGAGTAAAGAGGATCTCTGTTCTATTTTACTTTGTATAGTTCTCAAGTGCAACATCTAAGAAAAGCTGTTAGAGTGAACAGTTTTGTATTAATAGTGCTTCTGTCCCTTTCTAAGGTTAAAAGCCAACCTATACACAGAATTCTGAAAGGACTGGAGGTGATTTGCCCAAATTCTCTTTTGGGAAGAAGGCTTTCATCCCTTGAATAAATTCAGCTGCTTTATTTCCATCTGTTTGCTCTCTGGTGGATTGTCACAAGATGATCTGATATTTGAAATTTCTTGCCTTCGTACTACACTCATAATAAAATTTTGCCAAAAGTGCTGATCCAGATTAGCAAGAACATGACACATCCGTGAAGTATCAGACATGATAAAAATTAGTTTTAACACATAGAATCAAGGCCATTAAGATTCCAAACTAATTAGAGACTGAATTAGCCTTGAATTACAACCGATTTTCCTATCTTTTTGAGATGGAAAGTAGTAACAAGCAAAGAGATGGAGCTTTTAAAACTTCTGACTTGTCCAAGAAGGAGAATGGCTGGACCAAGATGAAGTTGCCTTTGTCTTGTTTCTCTTTTGAAAATACATCATTTAATTGTTGTTCTTGGAACTTAGCTTTAGTTTTCTCTAGGTGTTTCAGGAATGAGAAACACCACTAAATGATCATTCTTGATAAGCAGAAGATAACACTTAGGTGTCAAAATTGTTTCACTGTGCTTACTGGCACTGCACAGTGGTGCTGTTGCCCTCCAGCCACTGTGCAGTCCCATACACTGTATTTTTAAAAGAACATATGTGTGTGTGTGTGTATTTTCAGAAGTCTGAGGAGTGCATGAAGGGTGTTTCAGTTACAGGCGCCAGAAGATATACTGGGCAAAAGTTTAGAATTTATTTCTTTAATAAGGTTTACTGTGATATTAAACGGGTAAAGCTTACCTAACTTGTCTTAAAACTGCTTAGAATAATTTAGTTGTTTGATTGGATTTGTTTCCTGTGGAAGGAATTTCTCACAGATTGCAGCCTTTGTGTTGGGTAGGAAGAATGAAGTGAGTATTGTTGTCTTTGAGCCATTTGCTTGGAGATAAATCCTCAATATTGGATTGTCTGGGGGTGTGTGTGCTTCTCTTCAAAAACATTTTTACACTATATCAGTAGGGGCAATTGGTGAATGTTGATGGTTATGTATAAAAAGACAGGACAGAGTGTTTTGCTTACTCTGAAAACTAAGCATGTAGAAAGAGGCGGAGTGTATTCAAGTCTGTTCTGTGTGACTATTAATTCAGTCAGTTTTAAGTAAAATTTTAAGTCTGTTTGAGCTAAAGTTCAGTCAAGCACATGTTAATTTTGTCCTTATTCAGAAAACTGCTTACATTGACCATATGCTTAAATATCATCAGCTGCTGAATTAAACTCTGAAATCCCTCAGGTGTTCTGCTGGCTTGCTTTTATTGCAGCCTCTGTATCTCCTAACAGGAGGTTGGTATAGGAATATCTTTGGTTGCATAAGAATTTTAGGAGCAGAGCAGAAATTTGTAAGTATATCATGCTGTCTCATTTTGGCTTTAAGGGAAGCCAGGGAACTTGGTCTGCAGCTCGACATTCTTCGTGTAGTGACTTAATTACTGGCGAAAATATCAGATCACTGTACAATGCAATAATGAAGTTTTAAAGAGCAGTATAAAAATCTCTCCTTTCTTTCTAAAGGTACTACTTGCTGTAGTTTTTCTCAAATATTTGTGCAGCTGTTCTTTGGAAGATCCAAAGATTTAAATTGTAATTGAAAGCCGTTTCCAAATTTGTTGCTTTTTTTTTTTTTAAAACCTCCAGTGCATTTTATGCTGCAAATGCTTTGTTTTCCTCTGGCACGTAGATCTGTGCCAGTTCTACATGTTAGTAATAAATTATTATTTACATTTTTTATACTTGACACAGTTTTGCCCTGGAGCTTAAGTGTGAGAAGAGAAAGGAAGCTAGAATATTAATTTTGTTAGTTTAGCCAAATATAAGATTAAGGTGCAGAAAGCTAAGTGCAAACAGCTGCTGACTGTGACAAGGGGTACTTGGTGAATGATGTTTTAATGATGTTAAAGTTAGAAAATATGTTGATGAGTATCTTGAGCAAGATTAATTTATATAACTTGTTATAACTTGCAAGAGGGCTTGAGATTTATATCTAATAAATATTGATGGTTTGTAACTGAGTTTGTTGTGCAGATAAATGCCATCTGACTATTATTGTCAAGCTTGTTTTAACCTTCAGAGATAGCTTTTGCAGTATGCTTCTCTCCTAAAAAGTTATCTGGCAGAAAGTCAAGAATTGGAGTCTGGTGGTCTACTTAGAAATACTTGTAGCGAAAAAGATTGACAGTGTGGTTTGTTTTTTTTTTTGTTGGTTTTTGTTTTTTTAATTTAATATATGTAATTCTTTAGCTATTGTTCCACCCAGTAAAGCATTTCAATGAATGCTTAATTCTGCAGCTGTCCCTTAATTTCAGGGAATACTGTTGTGGCTGAATGGTTTTCTGGATTCTTTATCAAGAGTCATCCAAAATCATATGTAGTCCTTTTGTGTAAATAAGCTAGCTTTTCTTTGAGACCCACAACCTGTTTACTGGTGCTAAAGTGCTGTAAGATAACATTTGTAGAAGTTCCTGTGAGGACTTAAAAAGTATTTTTAAAAGTATATTCTTTAATACGTTACAGTGCTTTCTTGAATGTAGGCTAGAGACAAATGCCTGTATTAAACAGAGTGCAGGGAGCACGCAGGTAATACAAAAGGAGTTTTACCTGGGAGCACCTGTCTTGGTTCTGCAAGGTGTGCTGCTACTGTTTTCTGCCCTTCTCCCTAGTCCTGATTCAGTTACGGTTATCTGAGAATCTGCTTTCAGGAAAATCTGAAAAGCAGTGGAGGTTACCCAAGTGGTGGGTTATGTGTATGAAAATGCAGTATTTACACCCAAGGGATTATTACATTTTGTCTGTGAGAGTATAAAATGTAGCACTGGATTCTGACAGTCGATAATAAGTATTATGCCATTAACATTGCATGGTGGAGTGCAATATGAAGGGAAGCAGTGTAGGCAGGTCAATAAGGTATGTACTTGATTCTGCTACTGACTTCTGGGGTGCTAGTGCAAGTTGTGATGATTAGGTCTCTGCTTCTTTCCTGTGCCTCTCTTTCAATTGAAATCTCTTCAAGAAAGATGCGGTTGCTTGATGGGTTGTGGAATAATGTGAATTAAGGCTTTTATAAAATTATGTGACCTGCTTTCATCAATGGCAATTCACATGTGATCATGGTGAGACTTTTCAGAAAGTATTTTCCGATTTGACCATTAGATTAACGTTTTCACTGTGTTAAAAGTAACAGTTCTTGTTCTCTCTTAAAGACGTGAATGTCAGGGCATCTTACTTGTGCTTTGAAAGAATGGTATAAAAAAAAAAATGAACGTAGCGGCTCTGAAAACTATCGATCTGCTGCAGCCAACACTTGCAATCTGGGTTCTAGTGAAGTCAATGCCAAAAATGTGGTTGACTCCAGTACAGCAAGGATTTTGCTTGTGATCTGATGTGTTAATTAAAGTGCCTGTGTATTCAACAACGTCAACAGAGTTTCCTTGCAAGGAAAATAAAGCTTGTTTGCATCATCAGGTGCAATTAAAACTGTATTTTTAATTAAAGTTTTTCTCAGGAACATAAAGTCTTCATCATTTGAAAGCAAAATGCTTTAGATTAGCAGTGAGGAGATACTGGAATTGGGAAAGCATGATAAAGGTTCCACGTACTTACTAGGCTCACATTTTCAAAATTGTAAGTTCTGAAATTAGTTTTTTAGAGTTGCTAGTCCAGTTAGCTCTGGCTGGTAAGCAAACTTACTTTGCTCACCTTTCTGGATATGTGGCTATGAATTTTAGCTTCCATACAGAAGCTGTGCTTTGGCTCTAGCATTCTTGCACTAAGATGTTGATAGAGTTGTGAGCTTGGTTTTTCTGTGGTATATGTGAGGCTTTTAGGTTGGAAACATTTTGGAATAAACAGCTGATCTGTTTTGGGGTTTTTTTTGTTTATTAAAAAAGTATGACTGCAAAATCGGCTTTTGTATTTTGAGTGTGAAATGGAAAGGAAGGACCTAGGAGTTGCAAGAAAGAGAAGATTTAAGGAATTGTATTCTATTTTAACCAACCTAATGTTTGCAGAACCTGGTTAGGAACTCTTGATTACTGTAATTACATACAATAACAAAACTGAAGTCCTTTGGAAAAACCTGAGGCAATTTCCAGTGGTGTTTGTGGATGGACTAATTATTTTAATACATTAGGAGTAATGCCTCCTAGCTCTTTTTATTTTTTTTTTCTTCTTCAGCATTGCTGTAAACAAAAACTTTCCTTGCAAAAGACTTAATTGGTTGTAATTTGTTGGATGGGTAGAAGCCATTGGGAAACGGACAACAGAGTTCAGTTGAATGCAAGTTCTGTGTGGTTTTGATTTATTTAGGCATTTCAAGCTTTATTGTAGGGTGCTGAGGTTTCAGCTTCTAAAAATTTGATCAAGGAAATAGTCCATCCTGTATTGGACTTCTTAAAATAATATTAGCAATAAAAAGGACTGGCGCAATACCACCAGTCCTAGGGGGTTGAAAACAGTTTTAGAGCCATGGATCCTTTGGAAATATACCCATGGTTACTCTCCGCGCAGCTAGAGTCGCAAGGAGTAGAGGTAGCTTACGAGGCCTCAAGACTGATGGATTAATGGGCAGCTGTTAGCATTTGGGGTGCTGGGAGCTGACATAAAGGAAAAATGCTGTTGACTTTCTATTACTAGGTTATTACCTCTAGTAATTTCCGTTGCAAGTTCCCCTTTCTCTTGTTTCTGTGTACATGAACAAAACTTAAATTGCTGATAATTCCTCTGCTTGATACAATGATTTTACAGACTGACATTAGCGGTATTAGAATGAGTGAAAAGTCATTTTGATATCTTTTTTTAATTGCAACTGATGGAGCCAACATGCTGGGATGTGCCGTACACTCAGAATTGCTCTATTTATAATGCAGTGACACCATTAGATCTTACTAAATCAATACACTTGTGTGCTTTTCATCACTGTTTGGGATCTTTGGCGTAAAGTCTTTGAACCTTGGATTTTGTGCTAGGAGCCCTTAAGAAATACAAAGCTAAAACACAAAAAATTACTGTCAATCTGATAATAGAAATCCACTGATGGTAATAGGAGTGAGAATGCCAGCTAGAAGTAGTGTGTCTTGTCAGCAATTTTAATACTCTTTGAAATAAGGTCATTTAAGGTAGAAGTAAAACTGTTCTGCTAGAACTAGAGGCTGAGGACCTGTGGGAGATTAAAAAAAAAAAAAAAAGTCAAAGCTAGGTGTCAGCAAAATTTGTCTTGGCTCTGTTAGTTCATGTAGAAACAAAATTTTTAATGTCTTCATTAGCTGTAGAATTAGTACATCACTGTACAGCAGCTTGGCAATGTCGTGTCAATTTTTGGAAGAAAAAATTGTCTGATTTCAGTAGTCTACAGTTTAACTTTCTTTTAGTTATCTGCAAGTGTACTTGTTTGAACCCCCCAAGCAAAACTATGCCCATGTTTGCCAGAAGGTTCTTGGGCTGTTCAGGCAAGTCCCTACAAGTGCTTTTTTGGCAGAGTTTTGGTTGAAGTTCAGGTATTTGCACAGTAAGCTCAAAAGGAAACTTCGGTGTGTGAACCCATATGTACCTTCAAAAAAAAAAAAAAAAAAAAGTAAAAAAAAAAAAGTTGTTGTAACCGCAATTTGACACAGCTCCAGTCATTACCTACTGCTCATCAGCTCTAATCTGTGCGTAGCAGCTTGTTTCCTCTCTTCTCTTGAGGTTAAACTTGTATCAGCGGGGGAATGTGTTAACATTTGAGATCAGAAGGCTTCCAGAGACTTGCTCGGCAGAGCTGCCGGCGTGAAAAGGCTCACAGTCTGAGTCTAGAGGGCAGCCAGTTTAAATGTGGGTACAGGGATTGGAACTGCTTTGTTTGCATTCCTTCTCCATCTTTGCTGATCTAGACATTATTTTATTTGGTGATTTGGGAAGATAAAAACTGATGGGAGAATGGGCTCTGTTGAATTGAGGCTTCTCCCTGCCTTGGCTCCACGCAGACCTGGGTCAGGAGAGTGCTGAGGAAGCACATGGATGACTTTAGCGAAAGGTCCGAAGTGCAGATGGGCTGCTGTTGTGAGACAACAGCAGTTGCGCATGTGGAAGCAAGCACAACCTTCCCAGCACTCATGAGCGGTGAATATAGCTAAAAAGCTGGAGAGTGGGTCTGCCTTCCGAGAAATGATTGGCAGGGCTGGAACATAACTCATTACAGAAGCAGCAGAAGATTGGGAAACGTTCGTTTATGCCAATTCAGATTGCTCTGGTCCCTAGAGACTTGGCAGTGTGATTCACCACTATGAAATATTCAGGTTTTAATCATCATTGCCTAGTGCAAAAACTGTAACTTGGTCGTTTCTAAAATGCTGAGCTTTTATTCTGCACAAACAAGCGTGAATGTATATGGAAAGTGCATGTAAATAGGTACAAAGTATAGCTATATATTAAACTTTTAAAAACATGGGTATATCTAAAATGTATACACATTTATATTCACTTGTGTGCAGACTTAAAAGGATTGTAGAAGAAATTACCTGTCTGATGGGAATGATTTCTGTATGTTTTGATGGATGAAGAGTAACGCACAGAACTGAGCATTGGGTGTGCTAGCAGACTAGCAGTGGCTCAGCATAGAGGATTTAATGTCTGGTCATGTATTTTTCAGAGTAACTTAAATGTATGTCTGAATTGCTCTTAAGCTTTATTTAAAATACAAAAAACCTGGTTTTGTGAGTGGGTCAAACTTTGCTGGATCTGAAGGTGAATTACTGTGAAAGCTGGTATTTCTGTTTCAGATTTGCCCAACTGTTCCTCCTTGCCAGACTTACCACTGCAGAACAGTTGACAGCTACAGATCACTGTTTTCCTTCAGCTGTTTTCTAGGAATCTCAAGCCCTAGTACTCTTCCTTCTGAATCTGGCTACTCGTACAGCCCAAAGTCATTATGCTTCCCGTTATCCAAATGAGCCGTCCCCTGATAAACATGGACGAGCCTTTCTGTTACACCAGATCATTGCATCGTCCAATTTCTGCCCTATCATCGAAGAGTGTGGCGCTCCTGGAAACACTGTGTTCCCAGCTCTCCCCTCCACCTAGTCAACATGCCTTGCCTGCCAGTTTATTCTCTTTGAATGTGGGTTTGGTCATTCTTGTACAGCTATGCCAAGAATTACTTAGTAATTGCAACAGGATTTGGAGTGACCATATAATGGAGGGGAAAACAGATTTGTGTCCTTTCTGTTTCTTAAAGACAGATAAGTGAGGACTCACAGGATTGTTAAAACACAACTGAAGTATTGGGTCTTAACAGATGCTAAAGGCCCTCTGGGTCTGCTTGATGATCTGAACGTTTCTGTTTTAATGATACCAAAGGAAATAGAAGTGCATGAGACATGGGCTTTAACTGAACAAAAGGGGCATTTAAAAACCTAACCTAAATCTTGTGTGTGGATTTTTTGTTTGTTTCCTAAGTTCTTAAAGTTTTGACATTCCGCTTTCCACATGTATACTGTTGTAGCTATCTATTCATGTCTCTTAAGAATCCCTGAACTTGCCCTGAATGATAAGAATAATAGGAAAAAGTAAAATTCCTGCTGTTATCAATGCAAAAGTTGTGTGTGTGAGAATGGTCTGTGTTTTGCTCTAAAATGCATCACTCTTACTTTAATCCCTGTCCCCTGTGCTCATGTTAAGGTCTTTTCTGCACAGCTGAAGGGTGAAGTAACAAATAGATGATATTTAGACCCAAGTTGTTTGTATGTATGTATTTTTCTTCTCAGAATTTCATTGAAAAGGTGAGCTTTGTGTTTTGGCATTTGGAAAAAAGCATAGGGTGTGTTTTAAATCCAAGGTAAAATTGATTTTCCAAAATTGCAGTGTTTGAGGTGTCTGTGTTGGACCATAAGGCCCCAGAGCCCTGCTTGCTGCAGCAGGAAGGATTCAAATGTTGTCTGATTTTTCTTACAAGGCTTTAGCTTGTTGATTAGTATTGATTGCTGAAGGAATTGGCCACTTGAGTAGATGCTGAATCAAATAATCCCCTCAGTTCTTGCTTTGCAAATCCATTGTCGTGGAACAAGCTGCTGAGAAGCTTTGCATATATGCCACAGCGTGATGGGAAATTCTCTCACAGTCCGACTGGTAAAAATTGCACCTTTTTTCTTCTTCTTAAAGCACTATTGACAAGTGATATTTGTGCATAAATTTTAGGGTAATAGTTTGTAGTTACATCTGGCCTTTTGTTGTTATTCTATTAGGAGTAGCTTTTTGATATATCTAAATGATTTAGACACAGTGAGATTTAGCCTTCTAAATCACATAGGTAGTGTTGAAAAATTTCCCCACATATTTTTATCTGAAAACTCTCTACTACTGATTCAACCCCTTCACACAAACAGCATAAACGGAGCACCTGTACCTAATGCAGCTTTTAAATTTTGTATTCTAAACTGGTCTCTGAGATGTTTGTGACAAAACCATCAACTCTCCCTGCCCCACCTGCTCGAGACCTTTGCAGTAGTGTGGGGTGCGTGACAGGTATGTCAGGATGCTGGCTGGGGGACCAGGGAGCAGGTGGTACCATAGAAAATAGCCAGGGATTTTGTATGCAAGTTTCAGAGAAATGCAATGGTTCTGGTCTGTGTTAATTGGAATTCTTAAGAGTATAAACTCCAGCTGATATTTGTAAGAGATTACTGGTGACATGTGAAGGTAAGGATGAGCCAAATGGGAGATGCAGGATCAGCCATGTAAGCCTTGTTTCTGCTAACTGACTCGTACAAAGCCCAGGGAAGTCAAGCGATTCCTACCGTGGTGCTATTTACAGACTCAGAGCCTCTGTCTGAAAGACGGTTGGTTACATGTTATGTACGCACTTTGGGGTCCGAGTGCTCTGTCGGTTACCTGTTTCGGTCCTTGATTCTGAATTTCCTCTCTTGACTGCTGCATTTTTGGCTGTTGTTCACAGAAAATGCTCGATTGAACTCTTCTTACTGGAATCCCAGTTCTGCATTTCATATTAGCTATAGCTGTAATTATTGTGAAGAGACTTATTTTAGTTGATAACTTCAGATAAACAGTTACTAAATACTTCACACTCAACTTATTCCTATTGTATTTTAAAGTATTTCAAATT
Organism: Strix uralensis; assembly: GCF_047716275.1. NCBI lineage: Eukaryota > Metazoa > Chordata > Aves > Strigiformes > Strigidae > Strix > Strix uralensis. The sequence goes on along the minus strand of NC_133978.1, from coordinate 15,565,613 downwards.
CTTTGATTAGAGGAGAAAAGAATTCATATGGGAAATATGAGCTGTCGAAAAGCCTCTGAAGTTGGGGGAAGTGTGTGTGTGTGTATACTCCAAGTCATACGGTATCAGGCATCCACATAGCGCAGGTATACTTTTCTGTTAGAAATAGCAGAATTGTCAGTAATAAGAGTTTCATTGAGGAGATGATCCTTGTAAAGGGTCCTTTGGACCTTTGGTTTCTGATCAAATTCCTGAGGCTGAATTTCTTGTAATGAGAAATTAGCTGTTGGATGAATTTCTAGAGGAAAAGTATTGATTAAGAGGTATCTGTGACCATCTGAGCTTCAGGACAAGCAAATGTGCTGGAGGTGGGAAATACAGCCAAAAATATATGCACACCCAGATTATAGTTCACTGATTTTAATTCCTTCTCTGGGAGACTGATATTTAGGGTCTCAACCATTGACCACTGGTAGCAGAAGCCCATCACAAAGTAAAGTAACATCAGAACTGGCGAACAGAACAAGAGAATTCATTTTTTTAAGATGCAAAGAAAGTATCAGTAGTAGTTAAAATTTAGGTTATTATTATAAAATAATATGAAGCATTAATAAATACCTGAAAACATGTGTAGTGTAGAAAATAACAGTGATGTTCTTAGCACTCTTTGAACATGGCGCATGAACAGATTTTGACTAATAATGGATGTCTTCCATTTTTGAGGGCTCTGAACTTGCTAGACCCTTGATCATTAGCAAATCTTCTGAAAACGATTGAAATTACTTTCCTAGCAAAAGAAGCGAGTTAATACGCACCGCTAATGCTCTATTCTCTTCCTCACACCCACCATACGCTGGTTCAGGGGGAAGTGGATGATCGAGCACCTGAAGCAGAACTGGTTGTCTTTTGCTGACTTTGCAAACCTAGAGCTAATCCATTGGTTTTAAACAGCTCTACTGTAGTGCATATGTAATATGCTGAAATCGTAGTGCCACTGCACAAGTCTTTACTAGTAGCAATATTGTTGCCAAATGATCTCTGCATATTGATAAAGAATTTTCTCTGTTATGTATGTAACTTCCCCTGGGGTGGTGCGAAACTAGATCACCAAAATGATTTATGAAATGGAAACCTGTTTGAAAGCTCGTATTAGTGGTGGTTTGACAGTTGTTTGGCTTTGTTATTTTAAGTGACTTTTATCACAGAATCAGTTTATAAAAATAAAGGGGGGCAGGTGGTGCATATGCACAGATACTGCCGTGTAAGACCCAAACATCCAATACAGAAAGGTCCTGTCTCTCAAGCTAACAGAAGTCAAGTAGTTAAGCCTTATGTGTGGATTTGTAATACTCAGTTAAACGTGCAATGCTATACTAGAAGATGCATCTCTCTTCTCTGATAACATATCCCTTACAAACACTGATGAGAATTTGAAAGGCTTTATTAGTTCAGTGTTGCTTTCCATTAGACTTAGCTGCAGTTGTTATGAGACTTATATTTGGGGATCTGAGAAAGTTCGTTTTGCAGCCTTTGCTTATGTCTTCTTGTACAAGCCTTGCTTTTGGTTAGAAAGGGGAAATGCTAGGGAGTTGTACACTCCCACCACAGCTTTTAGCTAGAGATCCAGATTGTGGTATCAAAATAAAAATTCCAGGTAATTTAGTGGAAGACTAATGTGCTTTACAGGCTAGGCAAAATTTAACAGCAATTGTAGCTGCTTGAAATGCGCACTCTTGGTGGGGGGTAGGGAAGAAATGTGAACTTGAGTGGTTTTAAAAAAAAAAAAATTGAATAAGTACTTCAGTAAAAACAAAAAGGTTTGGCAAGAAGGATGTGTTACAGGTTGGACCAAAAAAAAAGAAATAATTTCCAACACATTTGACAGGGAGGTGCTTAAAACCAGTGTCAGAACTCCATGGACTTTCTGTAAGTGTATCTTGAGGAATGAAGAGCACCAACCAAAGCAGACCCTTTTCCTTGTCTCATGTCAGAGGCCAACGGTGGTGGGGAGGTGATGTCAGCCTTGGCATAGTTGGCTGCTCAACCTGTGGTTCGTTCAGCTGCAGCAATGGCCTCGTGCAAGCAGCCATGGAGCTGGTCCCAGCGCCTCATCTCAGTGCCTTGATTTCCATTCCCTTATCCTTTGCAGTTAGTGCAGCAGCACACTGCTTATGGCCTGAAGGGCAGGTGAGCAACTTCTCTCTGGGCTTGATGCTGGCTCCTGGACCAGTGTGAAAGCTGGTGGTCATTGTGTGTTACATTAATAATCTCGGCTATTATTCTTACAGTTCTGTATATAGATAAGGATTAATATTACACTGAAATTGATTGTGAATTAGTTTGTTGATATATCATGAAATCAATTCAGTGATGTAATAGCTTTTGTATTATTACTTTAAATACTGTGTTACCTGCTTTGGGATATTCAGTATACTGAGACATAAGCATGTCTTAAACAAGGGTTTTTTTTTTTTCTTTATGTGATGTAGATTTGCACTAATGGTGGTTAGAAATAAATATCTATTTTATAACATAGTTGTCTGTAAACAATCAGGCTAGAAAATGTTTTCCAGTGACAGCATCTTTTCCTGGCTACTTTTGTATCAACATTTGGCATTATCTAGTTGCTCGTCTCAGTGCATTCTTGAATCATTTTCAGGAAAAAAAAAACCTCCATAGGACTTAGATTTTGGGAGCAGACAAAGATTCTTTCTGTACTTTTTTCTAAATCTTTAACATTCGGTTTCTTTCTGCATGAACAGAAATGTTCTTTGAAGGAATTTATGCCATCGTGGGGAGTGGGACACTGGTTATGAGGAGTTTTTCCTGATAGTACTTTCTAAGTGGGCTCTGGGTGTGGGCATGCGTCTCTTTTGGACAGTCCTCGGCATGGTGTTTAGCTTTGGATGTGTCTGCGCTGTGCTCCAGAGCTATTATTACAGCTCATTTAAACAGACACAAGGTAGTTTAAAACAAATTAATTTGGGTTCCAGTAGCAGGGCTGCTGCAGGGCTAAGGTTTCACTGGCTAAATATCTAGCCAGAGCTGGTGTTTCTGTGTGTTTCACTTTGATAGTTTTATGGCCATGGCTCACCTACAGTAGCTGCTTTAGAGGTAGGTCAGGTAGGTCCTTGCATTCTGCAATCATACCTGGCTTGTTGTTGAAGATTGTGTTCCCTCTTTGCCCCATTTTAAACTAGTGAATTTCAGTAACATTGCAGGGGATGAAAGTTGAGAGAACAGCTTTGTAAGACAGGTCTTCGGTCTGTGTGTAAAATGGACAAAAAAAAAAAAAAGAGATTTAACTTCCCTTCACTGGTAGCCAGCATATCACAGCCAGGCAAGGTGCCACCAATTGGCATCTGTCTCCAGATTCCCCATATTGACATGAGTCATTCAGAGCTGATAAAAACATTAGGTTTAGTCATAACTCGCTCCAGTAAAGGTTCACAATAGCTTCAAGAGACTATCTTAGTCTCTGTCATTTTTCTGAGCTGAGGCTGTCAGCTTGACAGTTGGGGTTTTCTGCACATTATCTGTTTTACTGGCTTGCTAGCTGGCGAGTAGCTTGGGGTGAAATCTTCATCTCACTTAAGTTGCTGGATGCTTTACTACTGACCTCAGTGCTTCTTTTTTCCCCCATATGCCACTGAATTAACATATATTTCAAATAGAAGTCAAATTTGTAAACACTGTCAGAGTGGTTGTAACTGCTTTAGGCTGCTGGGTGTTGGAGGTGATTGACGATATTACTGGCCCTTACAGGACATGAGGGGAAGTGGATGGGCCTTGGTCCCTAAAACTGCCACTCCCTTGTATTGCTACCTGTTTACTGCAAAAGACAGAAGTCTCCTTTCAACCATTCTGCTTCATGTTTTAGCCTCTCTCCTGCTGCCAAGAATATTTTTACTCTGCGTCAAGAGAAAATGAATTCATGCCTTCAGGATTTGTACTCTTTGCTCTGTGCTATGTGATAGCAACCCAGTAAGATGTGCAAGTGGAAACTGCATTAATGATTGATAAAAGCTGAAAGCTGTTTAAATTTTTTTTCCTGTTTAATGACTATCAATAATTTAATGCATTTACTGTATGTTTTTAAGAAATAACACCCATATTACAGGCTTAGGTTTAATAGGCTAAATGATTCAAGCTTCAGAAAACACAGATTTCCGACACGAAGTGTATCCTCTTTTTAATTAAGAATAAGACAGAAAAAAAATTAAATCAGGCTTGTAAGATGAAGATAGTTCTTGTGAAAGAAATGATTCTGCATGCCCCCTCTCCACCCCCCTTATCCTTTGGGTTGTTGTCACTTCAGCACGTGGCCCACCAACAGTGGCGTGCAGGAGCCCATGCTACCACCCCAGCAGGGAGCCCTGGGAGGATGCTGCTCTCCAAGATGCGGCCATGCGCCTGATTTTCCTGTCCCTTATGTCCTAGGTTCCAAGTCCCACACAACACTGTTATTTTACCTGGTTTATCAACATCCGGTCACCTAAGTCACTTGAGAAAGGCTGAGGAGTGTGGCTTTTAGAGAAGGAATTGCTTCCTTCTAGATCTAGCTTAAAAGAGAGAAATAAATGTTATGAAAAATTATTCCCCACCCCCAACCCCATTTTTTGGGGAGGGACCAAATTTTTCAAGTCATGAGCATCTTCCATTGTGCTTGGGTACACTGAATTTGGTCCTCAAGGCTTTGCATATAAAATATGGAGTGTAAAATCTTACTTGTTCTAGTTATGTACCTTTTTTGGTGGTTAAGAGAAAATTAAATCTTTTTTTCATTATTGGTGGTTGTTGCAGTTAGATTGGTAAGTGAATGTCATGCATAGGTTGGTATGTTTTAATAAGCATGTTGTCTAAATGCATGCATATGAATAGTGCTTCTGTAAACTTAGATTTTCACATGGGCAAATGTCGTTTTGGGAAGAGATTTCTTTCAGGATCCAAAGCAAGCAGATGGCAAAATACAGATAGGTATAACATTTAAGCTGCAGAAAAGAATTGTGTGAACACCTCTAAATAAAGACATAGAAATATAATACATTTGGCATTTGAATTAAAGGTGATTCAAATTAATAAAAATTACACTTCTTGTTTAGGAGCTATATTTCACATAAGTAAAGCATAGAGTCTTATATTTAGACATCTATTGATGGGTAGATCCCATGAGTTCACTAAGACCTGGTCAAATCAAAGGAAACTTTATTTAGGAGATCTGTTTTGATTCACTCTTACCATGTTTTTGTCCTTTGTGCTTCTGCAGCAATATTTTGATCAACTTTTTCTTGGCTATTTGTAATATATACTTGAGAAAAGCTGCCTGTCTTTGTGCAGGTACAGTTCTGGGAATATAGTACTTATGTTTGAAGAAGCTTGTTTCTTCACAAATACCTCCAGTACAGGTGTTCATGATGGAAGTGCTTACCCTGTTCCATGTATACAGACACATATACATGTGCATGGACACATATATGCATGGATAATAGCCATATGCTTTTAATTCATGCTAAATTAAATGAGAATTTGATAATTTCTAGCTTGTTCTCTTTATGTTGCTGTAGGCAAGCACTAGGTTGTATGCAAGTTTCATTTCATACTGACTCTGTCCCAACTGTAGATATTAAAAAATAGATTGGAGAAGGAACATGCCGCAGGGGGAGGTGAGGTTCCTGGCCTCAAAATGTGGGGTTTAGAGTCCTGCGCTAAGAGTTAAGGGAGGGTGCCCAAAATTACCTGGGAGGTGCTGCTGCCGTTAGTGGCAGAGAGACTTTAGACTAATACATTTTCTTAAGGTATGCGAGGGGTGCTGCTGATACTGTTCTAACAAACATTTTAACTACAAGTTGTACAAGAGTGTATATGGAAAAGGGTCTTTTTTTTTTTTTTTTTTTTCAACTTCATCATGGTGGTTAAGAGTAGGTATTTTAACCTTTTTTTCTTAACTTGCTTGGATGTTTTTTTACAGTGAGAAATTGAGATTACTTCTTCCTTTAATAGATATTAGTGGAATAGTTATTACCTCTCCTAGATCAATAGGCTGAAAAATAAACAGAAAAAAAGGAAAATAAGTTTTTACTATGATATAAACTTGACCTATTTGTATTAGTGTACACTGAGTGCATATATAATTCACCTGAAGTAAAGTAGCCATTAGTTAAATGTAGAATGAAGAACCTTGAGAACACTTTTCTTTCCCCCCTGTAAATTGTGTGAGGTGGTGGTGATGATTTACTTCGGCCCCCCCCCCCTCCCCTTTGCCTTGTGTTAAGAACACGATTTGGGGGGGGGCTGTTACATACAGCAGAGCTCTGATCTAATTCCTGTCTGTAGTTCTTGGTGTAATGGAAGTAATAAACATCATAGAGCTAGAAAATCCAATGAACTAGAAAATCTTCCAGGTTGGTTTTGTATAATGGAGGCTCCCTTTAACAGAGTAGTTCCCCAAAGGGCTGATGGGGGCTCCTGGTAGGGGTCAGACAGAATAAAGTGAGCAAGCTCTTTGCCAGTTGTGCAGTGCAGACTGGAAGTGAGGGGAGTTATTTTCCCAAAACTCTTCATTTTCTGAACTTTAAAAACTCTCTAGATCAGTTAAATTAAGAACTAGATCCTGGCAAATATCATGCAGGATCTTTGCATTTAACTGTGGGAAGTGGGTTAGATTTGGGTAATACCTGAAAAAAACACTGTGCAGCAGGAGGAATAAATCTGGCACTCATCATTCAGAAAGAAAGGTTAATTTTCAGTCAAGATCAGATTTCAGAATCCCAGGTCCAGGTTTTAGTCTTCAGCTCAGGTACTGTCCAGGATCAGCATGCATAGTGTGAGATTTAATGAAAACCCTGCTCTAGCTGGTGGAATCGTGCGTTATATTTATTAAGCTTGATGCAGGAAAGCAACTTGGCTAAATCCACTGCAGAAGTTGACTCACACCATCTGAGGGTGTTTGTCTTAACATATGCCTCTTTATTTATCTAATGTTGATGTAAACGATTTGTTGGGTTTTGATACAGTGTTTCCCAGTTTCTGTTTGTTTCCTTCCTGTAGTGGCTGTATATCCAAAACATTTTGACATTTTTTTGACCCTGCCAGAAATTTAGTCAGGTCTTTTGGTATCGTAAGTCATTTCGATAGGTTTCTCCACTTAGAATTTGACTTTTGAGTAATGCATTATTTCACTTTGTTTTATTTTTTCTTCTTGCCTGAGGATTTGAGCACAGAGCAATCTCACCTTCTTTGGGGCAAGTGATGTTGAGTCAAAGCTACATCCCTAAGTGGTGCTTACAACAGATTTCTCTGTCCCTGAGAATGTTGCTAAAAAACTTCATTTTTTTGCACTTAGCCTTTTTTGCCACCTCTTGATTTTGTCTGATTAAAAATATGCTTCCTCCAAATCTTGTATGTCTGCTTTAAATTATTTCTCCTACCAGTAATTGGATGAAAGTGTAAAATTTTTAAGCCCTTGAAATGTAACCAGTATGTCAGTTCTTAGGAGACTTTACCTGACATGTAGGGGGTTTCTCTTGTCAGGGAGAAAAATGATGTCTAAAACATCCTTTTGATTTAATAATGAAAAAGAAGAGCAAATGATGCATTTGACTTAGCGATACAAAACTAGTGTGTGGTTGCGGGGGGAGGGGATCCAATTTCTTATTTCCCGTTGTATTTTGCAACCTGGTCTGTGCTGAGCTGCTCAGTAAGTATTGATTAGCGCATAGCCTCGGGATATACACATGTCAGGAGCAATTCACTGAGGGTCATTTCTTCCTCAGGGTGAGGGCTGTAGCACCGTTTCCCTCTTTTTAAAACATACAGCAATTTGAGTATTCCAGGTGTTGGCTTAAGTTGCTTTGCATCAATTAGTACAAGAGGGCTGATATCTGACAGAAAGCAGAAATGAGACTGAGGGGTGTAAAACATCGAGAAACTGGAAATAAAGTGTGGGAAGGTTTGCCTTTAGGGAGGAGGTTGGGGAGGCAGGTTTTTGAGCAGGTACATTTTTGTGTCAGGATCTATTCTTTTGCATTTTCAGATTATTGCTAGGCCTATTTATGGGTGAACGTAACAAGGCAGAAGAGGTTTTGAATCACTGATCTTGTTCTTTCTCTCCTTAGTGCACATTTTCTGTGTGTTGTCTTCTCTGGTCTTTATTTAGTTTTTCATTGTTTATTTACACTGCCACTGTTACTTCATGAATTCTTTAAATCATTGCCTATCTAGAGGGGAATCTGGACAGAATTATTCTTTCAACTCTAAGTCTTGCTGACAGGAGGAGAGAAGAAGAGAGCTTTTGTCCCCTAGAGAAATGCAGGAACTGTGGCCATTTAGAATTGGGCGGACATGGTCGGCTTTGAGGGAAGATGCTGTGATGGGAATGCTGCCTTTTATGTTGTTTCCTATCTGTTGGGGCCCCTTGTATAAAATCTCTTTCAGGAGACTAGGATCTGTATGTAGTTGTGTGCTGTTAGCAGATAGGATAATTATCTTTTTGATGGATGATAGAGGTGTGAGGGGAAGTGTAAGGTAGCATTGACTTTTTTCCTTATTTTGAGAACTTGCATTCAGATTTTTCATGGGACAGAAAAGAGTAGAGTTTTCTGTATGAATATAAGCCAATAAAATGTGACGGAGAACAGACTGGACATGTTTCCTTTTGCTCATTCCCCATGGAAAACCTTGATTGCCATTTCCTCAAATACATTAATGTCTTGCATGCACCCTTTAAAATAATTTTCCACTTGATTTTCCTGCCTTTCATCAGAGGCAGGTACTGGAGGTAGGGAGGGGTCCATTAAATCTGGGTGTCTGTAAATCTCTTTAAATTCATGTTAGGAGTAGGGCAGAGAGATATGTTCTGAGGTGAGGGATTATGGTTTTATGGGAGTGAAGCTGGATTTCTAAATGATATCTTCAGTCACAAAAAGGCTTTTTTGTATCCCTTTTCCTTCGTTCTGATACTTAATATTTTTTCTCTTAGTGTTGCTGATAGATTCAATGTAGCTGGAATAGGTTGTCTTAAGAAAATAGATTGTCTTAAGAAAAAGAGTAGTTGTCTTAAAAAGAAATAGAAGTTATGATTAGTTGCACATACCTCATGATTGCAGGGAAGAGTACATAAGCGCTTGAATGTCAGAGTATACCTGTATGTTCAGTATGCGTGTTGGAATTTGCCTTTTGCCAACTATTTTGATAGTAAATGTGGCTCATTTGAATTTTTACAGGAGTGGGTGTGAGCTTGGCTGAAGCATATTTACTTAATAGAATGAGTGCTCAAGAATATTTTTGAATGGGACTTTATCCCATTCTGATGTGAATCCCTCTTTGTTTTTCTTAGTAGTAGGTGACTTGACCTTCATATTCCTTATTTTAATAAGGTGACAATAGAAGGAGAAGATACAGGACAGCTCCAGTCAGTATTTTGGAACTGGAGGAGAAGAGGCAGAGTAGCTCTTCCAAAGAATTATAATCTGTAGCCTCTTCAAAAAACATGAAAGCTAATACTTATTTGTTTCTTTTTTCTTCTTTTTTCCACCCCTTAGGAAATACTGTTGTGCTGAAGAAAACGGCTCCCTGCTCCTTTCCCCATCCCCCCTCCCCCCCCTCCTTTCTTCTTGTCTGAATTAGAAGCTCCAGGAATGTGCTAATTGGCGGCGGCCTCTTCAGAAAGGTAAGAGGTAATTGTTATCTGCTTTTCGAGGTGTCTTGCCTGCTCAGCTCCTTCTGGAAAGGAGAGTGATGTTAGAAGCTTGTCTACATAGAGTTCAGACAAGTCTTCTGGTTAATGTTGATTGCTCTTCTAACAGTGCAATACAAACAGAAGCTTCATGTGCTTCTCCCTTTACTTCTATGTCCACTTCTATACAGTCCCCTGGGAAAAAAATAGAAGACAAGATACATTTTAAATGCTTGCAGAGAAGAAAATTATGTAACTGTTGTATTGTAGGCTGATTAAATCTTTGTCTGAATACCAGCTTAGATGAAAAGACTGGAGAAGCCAAGTTGAAGAACCCTGTCTCAAAAAGTGCTTCTTTCATTATCATACATGTACATCTAATCAGATAAATACATATTTTTGTTTGTTAACCTGTTTTGTTTTGTTGGTTTTGGTGTGGGGTTTGTTATTCTTTTTTTTTTTTAAACCTGATTGTCTTCTCTGGGGTCCTTCATGGTTTCATGGCTGGTTGTACCACTGACAGATAAGATAGGAACCAGCTGGAACCCCAGCTCTAGCTCTGAATGGTGTGTTTTGTGAAGAGTTGGAAACAGATAACAATTCTTTACCTCTTCAGACTTTTTTTTTAGTTTTGGGCAAGTGCAAAATGTGGTGGGTGAGAGTTCAAATGCAGTGCCTGAACTTACCTGGTGATGTGATCCACGTGTAATCCATGTCTGTTTTTCCACTTCAAGACATTCAATTTATGTGTCAGGATATATAAAATACAAAAAATTAGTGCTGTTATTCATAGAGTATCCTGAGCTGCATGAGTAGACTCAAGTCAGTTGCTAGACAAATTGCATATTTATATTAGTACCAAAACTCAGTGTTTAGATTTGTATTTGCTTAGGAACTGTCTGCAGTGCTTTGAGATGTCATTTTCCATTCCATCGTTGTGATAAATGTTAATGCTTCTTGTAGTGGAGGGAATATCTTCTGTCTAGACCTCATCCATTCCAGTTTAGAGTTGATGTCTTAACTTAAACCAGCTCCAAGAAGGGGTTTATGCTAACTTGGTAGGCTCTGAATTGGGGAGGTCAATGTGGGATTTGAATTTTTTTTGCCAGATTTGCTCTGTGGTGCTAACCTTTGTGGAGGGTTTGGGAAGACAGCGCTATGCAAATAATGTCTTAAATTGCCCCAGTGAGATTTGTCAGAGTTCATTTGTCAGACCCCTCAGACTAAGTACACTAACTTATCAAGGATAAGCTGCAGACAGGTAATGTGCCTTGGGATGTTCTCTTTCTCATTCTCCATCTCATTCTTGATGGTGCAGGGGCAAGCTAAGTCTTTATTGAATGGCCACTACCAGCTGCCTGGCTACCTTCTGCATTAAAGCTAATGACCTAATGGGCAAATGTTTCTTGGAGACCTTCAGCTGAAGCAGAGACGAGGAGTAACATGCAGACCAGCTAAAGGGTTCTCAAGGAGTTTGCAATTTCCCCAGGGCTCCTTCTGTGTAATTACCTGTCTATCTCTTTGTCTCCTATCTTTTAATGCAGGAGGAGTGTCAGACTCCAGGCCGCTAATCTTCGTTACTATGGAAAGGCTGGTTACACTCCTCTTCTTGCACTTCAAAAATGGCAATCGCTGGTCCCCAGCTGGTTCTCTGAATCTAACTTTTAAAAATAGATGATAGCTTTTTTCCTTGGTGCCAGACTAAATAATGCAGCTGCCTGTGCTGTTGCAGGCAGGCATTGCCTTGGCCAACGATGCTGCAGCATGCTGAGCAGCCTGCAGAAGCTGCCTTGTGGCCTCTGAACCTGTCTCCTCCCAGACAAGGGAAGGCTCTGTAACATTCCTTTGAAACACAGAATTTTGGGGCACACTGAGATGTGGGAGGCTTGGCTGAGCTGCAGGTGTGGAGGAAAGCTGCTATTAAGATTTGTAGCTCCAGCCGAGTTTTTGTATGGTTCCTGAATGCCATCAAACTCCCTGGGTTGGGGGCTGAGGGAAGCACAGCTGTTTTGCAGGATTCTGGGCATCAGTTGTTGTTATTGTCTCCCTCCCTGCACGCGTCTTACTCAGTGATGTGCAGCAGAGACAAGTGCCTCTGCTCAGTTCATAGGGTCAACGGAGAGGCTGTGCACAGTCCACTGCCACTTCCCTCTGGCTGGACACATCTGTTTGTCTCTCTCACAGGGCACTGGAAGTTTGGAGGGGATTTCCTGCCTGTTGCTCCCCTCCTCCTTGCCCTCTTCCCTGCCCCCCTGCATGTGCTTCCCGAGTTGCAACATGTCAGATGGATGGTCCCTCCGAAGCTGTGGTTTGGGAAACGGCTCCAGCACAGACACCTTGTCTCTGTCCACACCATTCCATCCTCGTGAGGAGAGGGAAGCTGTCCCTGTGTTTGACAGGATCCCTTTCCAACTGCTGCAGTGACTTGGGCGCCCAGGAGATGCATTTTGCCAAACCTCTTTATGGTACCTTTGTAAAATACACTTTAACTGTCTGCAAATGTATGGTGTTTAAGTACTAGAGTCCGTATTATCAAATGCAGTCATGCAGATAGTATTCCTCGGGGTGAGAAGCTTTGGGAGGAGAGGCTGGACATGATACTGAAATTTGAGAACAAAAGCAAAAGAAAATTCTTGCCCATGTGTTTGGACTAGGGCAGGTTCAGGAGAGGTGGAGGATGGGGAAGCATATACCCCTTCCCAGACTGGAAATGTTGAAGGGGAACAGAAAGGAGGGGAGAGGCAGGGCAGGGACAAGGCAACAAAAGATCAGGCTGGCTAGTGGCCCACAGGTTGCTGTGTTTTGTTTGCTGCCTTTAATGCTCTGCTTTCCTCCCCCATTTCCTCTAACTAAATTTGGGCAAAGATAACTTTCAATTTTTGTTTTTCCTTGAAAGAGCAACCATACTCTGTTCAGATTGTGTCAGAAGTTGTGTTTCTTATCAGTACATCTAGAATGATGATTTTGCACTGATTTTTGAAAGAACTTTTATTTCCCTCTGTTATTTCCCCGTTTTCCTCTTATTTGTATCAACCTGAACTATCCACCTCCAAAGGAAAGGTGATACTGCTGCTAACTAACCTTTCAGGTGGGTGACACTGTGTATGTTAAGCAGCGTGCCTGTAATAACTTCCCTGTCAGTGGGAAGCTTACCCTGTTTGTTTGTATTTCTCTTTTCATATATAAATCAAGTTCATAGCTCTTGAGCATTTGTAGAGAATTTCAACAAGGTATTTGTTTCAAGTCTTGGACTTTTTTCCCCCTCAAATCCTTTGAGATAAGTTTGGCATTAGGATTTCTCATTCAGTGACTGTATTCAGTAAAATGAAGTGTCTGTCAAAGCTATATTGCACTTTATGAGAGGATGACAGGTTCTTCCAGAGTCTTCAGTTTGCAAAGCCTTAACCATCTTCCAGTTTAAATCAGGGCTTTACCACTGCTTAAGGCCTTTAAGTACTTAATTAACTTTATGTTAACAATGAGCCTGTACTCTCTTGTTTTTTAATGAAACCTTTGATATTTTTCTGATTTTCATTTCATGAAAGTTGCAGGTTTTAGTTTTTTATTCTGATATGGGGAAGATTTAAATCTCCAAAACTTTATTGGAGAAGAAAAACAATTTCCATCCCAGCAGTGCATTTTTTTCAGGTCATTTGTATGTTTAGAATCTGTTTACTATGTAGTGTGTTTAAAAAAAAAATAAAAAATCAGAAAGCTGATGCTTATTTTGTACCTCCAGAAAGATAGTTTTAAATATCTTTGCTTTAAATGTACAGAAAGTGGAGAGTTCAGAGCTGAAACTAACTTGTTCTTAAATCATTTCTTTCATATACAAAGTCTAAGAAATATTATGAAGCAGAGTACAAATCTGGCACAAGAAACTAAGTTTAAATGCTAGTAAGAGTTGTGATTTTGAATTTTCTTACCCTTTGAATTGTTTGGGTCAGCCCTTTTCTGAGGGCGGACTTCACAGGTCCCACGAAGTAAGTGAATAGGGTTGGAGGGAGAGGTAAAAAGATGCAAGGGCTTGCTTGCCTCAGGGCATCTGTTATCTATCTGGAGGGCTAGAAGGTACTGTCTTCCCCGTGTTAGTGTAGCTATGGCAATGACCATTTCTTGTTGCTGTTGCAAACCCTGCAGTTCTTTGGTGTTAGCAGAGCTAGCTCTGGGTTGCTTGGCTTTCCTCCAGTTTCTGCAGTTATGGCCTGCCTGCCTGCCTCAGTTGTCATTAATACAGTGGAGTTTTCAGTACTCCTCACGATCATCATGTTTGAGGTGTACAGACCTACTTCTGAATACAAAACTGAGTTTACTTATTTAGGAGTAAGTCCTACATGGAGTGGTGTGTTGCCTTGTGCTGGGGCCTCCTCCTTCCCTGCTCCATCACCCCGACGAACTGCAGTTGGGTCATTGGTCGACTGCTCTTTGCATCCACTTGCAGGGTTTTAAGGGATGCTTCTGGAGGCCATTTGTCTGCCCACCATCACCCCTGGTATGTAAGTAATTGTCCTGAGCACTGAGGTGGCTCTGTATGCTCTCTGGAGCTTTGCAGGCCTGCTAGGGGGAGTTCTGGCCTGAGTGACTTGCAGTGGCTGCTGCAGAGTGCTGGCAGTACAAACCCACGGTCTGCAGGAAGGAGTGTTTGGAAAGAGCCTGTGGTGCTAATCCATAATTAGTGGCTGAGAGGAACAAAGTGTAATGTGTGAGTACTAGTGTAGGTAGCAGGTTTTGGTATTTTGCTTTTGCTCCTATTACCTGTTAGTCCATCAGAAAGAAAGCTGGAAGGTCCAAATCAGATTTGAGTGTTGTTGTTGAAGTTAGCAATGGAAAAAGACCTGTTTTGTTGCCTGTTTTCCTTAAAAGTGATGACTGTTCTCTTCTGCTAGAGAATGACCCATCTGGGTGCATCCTACTCCAATCTTCAGCTATGCACAGATGCCTGTGAATTCCTTGTATGTTTCAACAATTTGCCTGTTAAAAAAAAAAAACAACCCAAACTCAAACCAAAAACTAAACCAGCAGACTTTTTCTTCCCTACACCAAGTATTTTAAAGTATGAACCCAAAATCACGAGTTGATGTTTCAAAACCATGTTTCCCAGTTTTCTTTGTCTCTTTTCTACTGTGTCTGGTATATACATGTTTTAAGCTCTAGAAAATGTGCTGCCTGGGGCATTGGGAGGACTAGGTGCTACTTACAGCTCTGGTGGTGGTGGCAGGGATCGTTCATCCTGTCTCATCCCTTTTGGGTTTACCCAATGGGAAGACTCCTGTTCAGTTAGCACAGATATTATAGTAGAGCGCTGTGCTAACATCTTGTCCGCTGCAGGACAGAAGATACTTGATCCTCCAGGAAGCCTTGTGTTACAAAGAAATTTTGTCTAGAAAATTATGTGCTGATTTGAACTGGATGGGTAAATTTATACTGGGAAGTGCTTTGAAACATGTGGTCTGAAACATTTTGATCTGGTGCTGATGGCCTTAAAAGCCAGATGAAGTGCATCAGTGACTCATGGTCACTTACTGCCCTGCTGTGTGATGTAAACCAGATCTTCCCACATACAACCCTGTCTGGCTGGACCATGAATTTCAGGCTTGTGCTTATAGTCTATAACCTAAACACGCTCTTCTCTTGAAAGAGACCTCTTAAATTGCTTGTGACATAAATACAAAGTTTCCAGTCACTTTGGTAATATTCTACCTGTGGTTTACCTTGATTGAACAGGAATTTAGACCTAAATGTTAGGGTGACCCATGAACTTTTATTTCCCCTTCCCCTCACCTTCTTTTCCTCAAACTAAGAATTTGTTACAATTTTAGGCCTAATGATCTTTCCATCCTCTCTGTGGGCATTGTTGCGAAAAATGGATGCTTAACTTTTCAAGGAATAAAAAGGGAAGGTGGGTCAGGGTGTTTTGGTTTTGTTTGTTTTTTTTTTAACTTCCCAAACACCTTTAGGTATTTGTGGCATTCATAAAATCAATTGAATAGAGATGAAAATTGGGTATATGAAGCGAAGCACTGTTTGCCAGCAAAATGAGCAGCTATGATATATTTCAGTCTTCAGATGCTTGGCTAAAGAATGATAACATAAGTTTTTTGCTGCTAGAAATTGAGATTTTGGCGGTAATATGCAACTGTGAAATCTGTAGGCATATACTGTAGCAGAAGCTGTCTTCATATACAGCACATGGTATTTGGCTTGGGAGAAAGTTCTTCGCTCTCTAAGAAAGTCAGGTTTCTGATGGAACTGACTGCTGTTTGTGCTTCATATTTAAAATTATTTTATTCTGGAAAGACAAATGAGTTGTATGTATTAATGGTACTGTTATTTTACCCTTGTTCCCAGCAACCCAATATATTTCCCTGGCTCTTTCTTCTTTCCATACTGTTTCTTTCCAAGCTTGTGATCATAATTACAGTGAGAAGTAGATGATATCCATCTGTATGTTCCAGCAGGGAAATTGAGCTGTGGATGAGTTTTGGACTGCGGGACTTTTCTTTCCTCACCTCTCTCTATAAAAGTGTTTGTGGTATGCCTGAAGGGTACTGGGGGTGTCAATCCGAATGGCCTAATAAGACACTGTGGGTGTAGGGAGAATGGAAAATAAAAGGAAAAGGATGTAGAAGTATGCAAGCGGTGGTTCACTGGTGTCGCGTTAATAGAATCCTCAAATCAAGTGCTCATTCATTTTAACCAGAGGTTAATTAATCGGAGTGAGTAGATAAAATGATAAGCTGCTTTTAATGAAGAGAAGCAGCTTTATTAGCAGTAAGCAAAATGCAAAATATTTGGTCTCTGGCACATGTGGTTTTCATGCGGACTGTGATTTGCCACCAGCTTTGGAATGAGCTAGCCTTTTTCTTGCTGCACTCCACAGGCCGTGCTCTCTGTGTGTCGCACTCTGTGGCCAAACCACAATGCAGGAGATTGAATCAAATCAGAAGCAGGTATAACCTTTTAAAAACAGAAGAAAAAGAAATGTTCCTTACGGATCTTTCTCTATGCCAGAGACTAGCATTTGCCAACTTTCATACTTCGGATGCTTTTATTTTTCTTTTGAGATAGCAGGCTTTATGCTTACACAGCAAGCAAGCAAACAAAACCCCTGTGTGGATTTACAAGAGAGTGACGCTGTTTGAAAGGCAGCAGTACAATACTGCCTGGTAACTGCTAAGGTAGCCTGAAACCAATCAGTAGTTACCTACCAATTTGCAACTTAGGAAAAGAAATGTACCAGGGAGATGCTACTTGTGCATATGTTTAGGTGGAGGACAAAGCCAGCATGTCACTGGCTATTAAACTGGAGCAGACTTGCTTACTCTTGTTGAAATGATCTGCCCTCAGCAGTGCATCTGTGCCGTGTTGTGGTGTTCCCCAGTGTCTCTCTTGAGAAGCAAGCCGTAGAAGCCATCAGATGTGCTATGATGTGCATGGCAATACAGGGCAATAATAGGAAATACCTAAAAAGTCATAGATTAAGTGAATGACAAACAGAACGTGCATGTATAAAGAGGGAAGCTTTGTGGAATGATGAAATCATTTACTCTGGACTAAATTAAATTAATGTAAACATCCACATTTAGGCTTGAAATGAACTTCACTTATGACTATGTACAAAGATGCTTCTTAAGTAAACTCAAATTAGCAGTTTGTTTATAAATGTCACCTCACAGCAAACTCCTTACAGACTAGCGATGTGACGAGGTTACTATAGTTCTGTGAACTGGAGAAGTTGAGCTGGTAGATGAACGTGATTTGAGAATAGGATGCTGGCAAGTAAATTCTCTTGCCCCCTCCAGCCTTTCCTTAAAAGACCGTGCTTCCCACCGCCATTCAAGTGTAAATCCCTTTGCAACAAAGGGGAGGCTGGCAGCTCCACCGGTTCAAGAGTATAAGTGATCTCGCATGCTTCAGTTGAAAGGTTGAATCCCTGAAACGGAGAATGCTGCTATAGAGGGAAACTCTCAAAAGGCTGGTGAGAATGGCGTGGGGCGGGGGGGGGGGGGGGGAAGCTGTTGAGATCCTTGAAAGTGCACTGGCAATTTTTGTCTTTACCATAAAATGGCCCAGAGACGAGCTTGACAAAGGGAAAGCCGCAGTTCAGGTGAGGTTGCAATCACGAGCTCTAGGAACTGGATTTTACTTTCTGTCCCCTTTGGAAACACAGCATGCTGCTCCACTTGCCAGCACTGTATGTGGTGCCAATATTTTGTCTACAGTATGCATTGAGTCCCTCTTAGTTTTCCTGTTTGGATTTTTCTTTCTAACAACTTTGTGTTGCAAGTCTCAAGGCTTCAGAATTGTAACTTCTCTGTATGCAAAACAGAGTACAAAATCTTGGACCTTTATACTGAAAGGATGAGGTTAATCTAGCACCTTCTAAAAACCTTGTAAATATTTGACTGGCTACTTGGCAACACACTGAACTGGTTGAGTTAATGCTTAATGTGAGAGCGGTCCTGAAGTGCACGGCTTAGGTGATGGGGCCGAGGGTCATGGGGTGAGCAGTAGTTCGCCACGAAGACGTCTGTGCTCCCTGCTCTCCATCCTCCAGGACTGCCACCCTCACAGATCTTCAGGCAGGAGGAGGTGTGAGATAGCCGTGTCCACTCCAGACAGAGTCAGTTGGGTGTGTTCAGGTGGCAGTGAAATTGGTTTGGGCTGTCCTCTCTGACTTTCTTGGCCCTGATGCTTTTGCTGGTCTAGCTCTGAGAGTGTGGGGGAGCACCTGAGGATCTCTATAAATACATTTGGATTTGGAAGAAGGTTTTTATGTATATATGAAAATGTCACCAGTAGGCAGTTGTTAGTAACTGGTCACTGGGGAGGGGCAGCCTAGAGAACAGTGACAAATCTGGACCTGAGCATGTTAGAAATGTAAGAAGTTGTAGGTTCTGATACCCGTCATACCTTGATGATTTAGAAGTATCCCCCTCTTTTATCACTGCAGTATTCTAAATGAAATGCTTTCCAGCCTTGGAAAGTTAGCACAAAGATTACATGGGAAAATGTTTGCAGCTTTATGAACAAGTTGAATGAAAATCTCCTTCTTTGTTTTATGTGAACTAATAATTGCAAGACAACTTTTGCTTTTCTGATGTAAAGATTTGCTCGTTCATGACATTGTACCACCTCAGTCCTTCCAAGTGGCAAGAGCCTTAAAACTCAGTGCAAATGGGAGAAGATCCTTTCAGGGAACTTCAGTATCATAATGGAGCCGAAACATCATTTAAAAATAAGTACTTTTTTTTAAAGTAGCTACTGATTTTTTAGATGTCATGACTGTACCATATAGTACCTGTGCCCAATACTGCTGTTGGTTGAGGATCCCAGCAATCTATTAGTCTGATTTAGAGACAAGCATAGCATAATCCAGTAATTGCATAAAGAAGTAGCACTGCCCCACCTACTGCTCCATGAGATAGAAATGAGCAAAACTTCGATTATTGAAAAAATAACTTGTTACATGACATTAAACATGTAGCCTGTTCTATAGCAGTGTTTTTTTAACAATTGTTTTTTAAAAAAAATCCATTTGTTAATTTCTGGCAATAGTTTAGTAGGGACTATACTTAGAGTATTTACCCAATCTAGACAGCTACAGAGGCTTTAAAAATACTCACAGCCAATTTCCAGAGGAACTGTTTGCCAGTATTGGCATTGGTAAATTCAGAAAGGAAGAAAAAACCTCATAGATGAAAGAACAAAGCATGTAGCTGTCTCCAGAGCAAATACAGCGGATGATTAATGCGTAATTGAGAGTGATGGTATCTAGTCATGTGACATTGTACTGTCTTTTTGGTGACTGCTCGAATTTTTTTGGCTCTTGGGGTTCCCTCAGTGTTTCACTCTAGGCCTAACATAGAAGACTGTATTTCAGGTATAAATTCAAAATGAAACAAGTGCTATTGGAATAGTAGTGATGATGTGCAGCTGATTTTGGTGGTTCATCTTGATTTTGAAACCATTCTTCACACAGAATTTAGATTTTTGTTTTGGTTTGGTTATTTGTTTGGGTTTTTTTTTAATGTGCTGAGAAGTTACTTTATATACCCACTTACAGAGAGTTTGGTAGTTTCTATTTTCTGTCAATAGACAAAAAACCTGTTTTTCTAGCAGATAGTTTCTGGTTCCTGAAGATCAGTTCTGAAAATAAGATATAATTGTATTTTATCTCATTTGACAAAAATGTCTCAGGAGAAAATGAGTGTTCAAGAAGGCACTTGTGTTGGGAAAAAGTCTGCTCCACCTCCCATCCTAGTAAGGAGTTTTGCCTTCAAACTAGGGACTTCCTCGCGAAGGGTTCAGTACATTTGGGTCTCATGCTACTAATCCAAACAAGCCATAATGGAAGACACTAGATATTATAAGGTTTGAGAAAATGGCGTTTTGTCCTGATGCTATGTGACCGGTGATCAGAGCATCTCAAACATAATTCCTATGCCACCTTCTTATAAGCTCTGCTTGTGGGCAGACACCTTTGTGGGCACTGAGCATAGCCCCAGCTGGCAGGTGTTAGTTTAGGTCCTTTTTCATCAGGACAGAGTGCTGGAAAGGAATATAATTTTTTACATCTGGGATGGGGAATTGAGATCTAGGCAGTGGTTCTTCTGAAGGACCACAGCTTACCATAAGCTCAACCTAGATTCAAGCAAAGTCTAGCATTTGCTTCCTGAAAATGTTCAGCAGATGCCACTGTAAAATGAAAGAGTCTATTGGGCCACTAGAAATGTCAACCCTATATTTCTAGCTGAACACATGGATGCACAGAAAAGCAAAGTTATTTCCCTGCAGTCCCCTGGCAAGTAAATGACATAGCTGGGAATAGAACTGAGATTTCCTGATGTCCACTCCCCTCTTATAATTACCAAACAGCGCTTTCTTCTTCTTCATTGTAAACATGAATCAAGCCAAATGGCATGCACAATTAGCTTTTTTTTCCAGCAAAGCTGAGGAGGGAAGAGGGAAGGAGGAGGGGACCGGAGCAATGAAGGGGGAGGGGAAAGTCATTCAGGGACAACTGTACCTGCTGGGGACACAATTTAATAACCGCGCCGAGTGGAAGAAGCAGCCTGTGCTGCAGATGCATTGTTATCTGCAGAGTCCCCGATCTGGGAGAGTGCTGCAAAAGGTTTAATGCAAATCTGAGACCTCTGCCATTGTGTGAGACAGATTAGGGTTCATTTGCATTCTTTCTCCTATAATAATTACCTAGCAAGGAGTGCCTGTTACCATTAGCTTCATTCTGTTTGCCTGTGATAACGCCATCAGCAATCTCTTCTCCACAGATTATGGACACTGTGAGGAAGGGCAGTGGGCCAAAAAAATTTAAAAAAAGAAATCTGTTGGAGAGGGTAGTAGAAAAATGTGAATGCTGAAAAATTAAAATGCAGATAGTTGTAGTAATAACCATTAAATACAGCTGGAGAAATACTGTGAACTGAAGAGTAAAAGTCAATGTTAATCCATAATATTGATGAGGTGTATGGTTTCAAATACCAGGTTAGAAAAGCCAGCACCAGGTTTTAACTGAGCTTTATCTATGGTGCTTCAGTAGTTTTGTTCTGTTTTCAGAACTGGCTCAAACTGTTCTAAAATTAGCACAAATAGAGATGAGTGTTATCGAGATATAAATGTTAACAATCTAAAAATGATGTGATGCATCACAAATTTAGGTAAAATTCAGCAAACTTACTGCAATTTTGGGTCCTGGAACTCAAGCAAAGCAGTTTCCCTGGCTTACAAATAAAGGCAGATATCTGTGTTTGTTTTTTTTATTACTATTATTAAGATGGGAGGCGTTAAATAGGAGAAAAGAAATGCGACTAAAAGTGGTGGACTGAGGATGCTAAAATCAGCTATTCCCTCTACATGCTAATTGCACATAGAAAGAACACTAAACCCTTGTGACCAACAGTTGCTGTTCTTTCCACTCGCTCTTTTTCCTTTGGGTTTTTGCCCTCTGCGTCCTGCCGAAGAAGCCACTGGGCTCACTCCATGAGAGGCAGAGAGCCCTGAGGTGCCCATTCAGCTCTGGTTCCTTGTGGCAGCCCAGCTCTGGCAGCCAGGCTCCTGCCTTGAAGCCCCAGCCTTGAGCCCACACCACAGCAGCGGATTGCAGCTGCTGGGGATAGACCTGATGACCCATTTCAGGGCCTTGTTCTGTGTGATACCACGGAGGCTCCTCTTTGGATCCTGGTAGCACAGGATCGAGGCAGGGCAAGGTTTGGAAGAAGAAAACATGCCCAGTATTATTCCACATGCACATCAACATCAGAGAGGGGGCAGCGTATGCCTGGGCAGCCTCCATTTTGGTTGCAAATCCCCCCTGCTGATATTTTTACAGTGAGGTAATTCCATCTTTCACAGTGGTGGGGTGGGGAAGCAGGCAGCCAAATCAAAGCAGCCCTGGCATTAATCTGCAAGCAGCCATCTTAAATGTATTTCAATATATGTAAGCTTATTTCTGATCTGGAGCAGGCTATCAAAATGATGAGTCACATAGTTGTGTGGTTTTGGGTGGTTTTGTTTTTTAAAGTGATTTTTGAGGGCATGCTACCATATTCACCTTGTCATCAATGTGGAAGCAGCAGAGTGCCAGAGATGCTGCCTGAAAAGTTGGTTGTGGCTCTGTGCGGGGAGAGTGGTGTGGGGTTGCAAGGGCTTGTGTTGGTGAGCTGTTGGGCAGCCAGTGAGCTACCAGGAAAAAGCTTTGGTTACTGTGACTGGCACCGTTTCTGGCTGTTAAGGATTTGGGAGGGTACTGTGTTGCCTGTAAAACTTGACACAGCTCTGAAGAGTTTAGAGATCCTCACGTGTGTGGGCATACTTACTATACTGGAACCTAGTTTTCCAGTGTTTTCCCCTTGCTGTTGGATTTACATTTTACAAACAAAGGTTCCTATTTTTTCTTTTCCCCTTTCTGCATCATGATAGGAATACTTTGTTTCTCAGTGAGAAAACAAGGAATAGTTACTTCTCTGTGAAATCCTAAACAGTTGAAATACAAAGCTAGGAAGGTCCCTTATATTATAGACAGTTATCCTGCCCATCTTTTCTGGCAGTGGGCTCCATGTAATAAATATGTTGAATAATAAAGGAAAATGTTCAAGGATGAACAAGGTTAACATTTGGTATGTACTCAGACCTTTCCCAGGTAGGGATGGATTGCAAATGGAGGCTTAGGTCTGGAAACAACTAGTCTGTCCTTTTCTGAAATCAGTTTTGCCTGCTTGTTTTTTTGTTTATTTGAGGATTTTCTTTAGCTGTGGTAGCAAGAAGAGAAATTTGGCAACACTTAAAAATGTCAAGATATACGGATAGGGCTAAGCACTGCCTTCAACGATATCACTAGATATTTAGTGTTAACCAGAAGTTATATCAATCTAAATGATTAGAGGGAATGACAGGGAACTGGATATGTTGACATATTTTTTTGTCTGATTTTTTTCCCCCTTTTTGTTTTGCCCACTATAATAACAATAAAGATCGCAAACATGACAGGTACACAAACATAAAGGGAGATGAAATTTTTAAAATAAGTTAGAAAGCATACATTTCTTAAAGAAAACAGATACTTCTAATTCTAAATATAAACTGAAGGATACCAGTGTGCTTTATTTAAAAGCAGCAGCTTAAATCTTTTGTTCATCTTCAGATCTTTTTCTAGGAGGAAGAAATACAATTTGGTGCATGGCTAGTTCTATATAAATCATTTACAAGTTGTGCCACCATTACATAGGAATAAAACTGCAGTTGATATAATTAGAAAGGTCTAATGTATATAGTGTATGGAGAAGGACAAGGAAGTTTTGAAGTGCTGTCATGGAAGATAATGGTTATGTACATCTAAATGTAAGCTAAAACAGAGCAACATATTTTACTGTGTGAATAATTGGAGAAAATAATAAAAAATCTGACTACTTAAGAGACACTGCAGTATGATGTGTGAAGCTGTATGTTTATATATGTATATATACACACAAACACACACACAATTTGAAACTTAAAAAATGGTATAAAGATAATGTAGCTTCTTATGAGGCTTGTATTTTTCCTGCAAATTATTTTTCTCCATATGGGCCTCCTTTAGTAATTAATTTAGTATAGTCACCGTATTTTCAATCTTTTCTTTTGATTCTGTAGCAAAGCATTCCAAGTCACTTGTATTCTAAGCAGTATTCAGGTTGGTTTTTTTTTTTTCTTTAACCCACCATATGTATGGGTATGTTACTGTTACCAAGGCCTCCATAATCTGGGAGAAGTGCACCAGAAATTAGTTTTCAAATCCCCTTCCTTACGTACAGTTGAACTTGGGCTTTGGAGCCCTTTGTGAAAGATCCCCGTAAAGGCACGTGAACCGATGTGGTTGGAGGAAATCTCACTGTATTCAGCTTGCTCTCCTCAAGTGAAGGGGTGCCGAAAGCTGCTGCACTGTGAGAGCTCGGCGGCGCCCAGACTGCCGTTGCTCATCCTCCCTCATTGGAGGCAGTGGCCAGTCACACCCAGGAGCAAGGAGGCGTTCGTTTGCTCAGCTGTACGTTTATGCGTACTCAGCTATACAAGCTGGTCTGAGTTGTTTTTCAGTACTGCTGCATTTGAATGTAAATTTAAGCTTACCTTATCGTTTTGGTGAAATGCATGTCATGTCCTCTACCCCTCAACAGAAGTTCAAATACCCATTTGGAGGAAGGCAAACGTAGGACAGATAAGCCAGTCTGGGAAATGGACATCCCAACTTGGTAACATACAGTGTCTGAGACCAGTGCATTTCCAAAAGGATAATTTAAAAAAAAAAAAAAAAAAAATGTGGGGGGCTTATTTGTGCCATACACTGCATTAGCAAACAAAAGACCAACAGGTTTTCAGTATGTTAAGCTGTCCATCACACATAAATGAATTGAAGGAACAGTTTATTCTTTGGTATCTTTAGGCTTTCTGTGACTGATCGTTAGGCTATCCTTCCTGTTGTAACAGAGTCCAGATAGTAACCCCTTTATAGAAAACGCAAGAGAAGTTACTTTTCTAAATCACCAGTAGCAAGGCCACACAGATCTCAGCTGTACTTTCGTGCCTCACCATGTCTCTTTCCTCTCTCTTCAGCCAGTTTAATTGCATGAGGGTACTAGCTCAAGAACTGGCTTTGTTCACTTTTACCTAACAAAAAGCTTTCACAAGCTTTATGCAATATGACATAGTGATATTTTTCCCAAATACTGAAACAAAACGTACATACAGAGAGCATAGATATCCACGAAAGCATACTTAAACATATGCTTATAAAGTAATGTGGATACCTAAACCGTACACCCACACAATTGACAAGACTAGACTTATTTTCAGCTGCCTTATTATCAAAATTACAATTTATATAACATAAATTATGTGAGTTAAAGGAATTTATGAAGCAGAATTCCAGAATTGTTTTAACTCTCCTGTTTCTGCAGAATGTTTCTATTGTAGTAACTGCAATAATAACTCAGGGGGGGAGGGAGTGTAAAAATATTTTATGAAAAGGGCTGAAACTTGGAAGCATTGCAGGAAGCTTTGTTTTAACATTTATTGGAAAGCTAATTGCAAAATATTTCTTTTAGACCTAGTCTATTACAGGGCTGGTAGCAATAATCTACAAAACAAATTATGAAGAGAAGACAAAGGATTTGCACACTGTTGTCCAGTGATACCCAAACTAGCATCGAGTGGCAGAATCTGGGTACCCAAAGCAAAGCAGCAGTGTTGTAGACGCAGGGCTCAGCCCAAGGTCATGAGCTTTCCCAAGTTTAAAAAAAAAAAAAGTCTGCTTTCTGGGTGGAGCACCATGCAGGTATACCCAAAGACTGCAAACAATAATCTCTTTATGTGGTTTTGTGAACTTGGGTTTGTTTCCTAATTTGTGTACAGCTCTGTTAGGCAAAAACATGGTGTTGCCGCAGAGAGCATGCACGTGGGTGTACATGTTCTTGGCTCAGCCTCCTTGAGGAGGACCGACACACAGGAACTGGGACTTGTGGGATGTTTGTATGTGTTTGACTGATACAGACAAGACCTCATCCTCTTCAGGCTAACTGTAATAGTAGATATAAAAAAAATTTTCTACTTCCCTCCCCCCCCACCCCCCAGCTCAGACCTAGCTAAGGGTTTTGTGTTTAGTCCTTGTGACTGGAGTGTGGCTTTGGTCAAAGGTCACGATCTTAAACTGTGAAATTTGGGTGGGTTACAACTCCAGCTGAATAAAGTATGCCGTCCTCACTTGTTCAGCAGTTGGAAGTTAGTTGGGTATTTGAGTAGAAAGGAGTTCACCATTATAAAAGCAGGCAATCTGGGGAGAATGAGGAAGCTGAGCACAAGCCTGTGAGCACAGCTTGTGTACATATTTGTTGAAAGCTAATTGGCAACACTGTTGCCTTTCAAAGTTGTTCTTTCACCTATCAGTAGAGCACAACTCTGGTACTTAATGTACTGTAGATTACGTAAACGCTACCCTGAAATATTTGTACAGGCAATTAACTCTTGTTTTTACACTACTTTGAGTTACAAATGGAATCCTGCTGTAGAGCTTGGAATATTTATGTTATGAGATATATTCCATAATTAGATTAAATAACACTTTTGTCAAACTGGCTAGTATTAAGATCAGAAAAACAGGGGATTGATTATCCTGTGAGGAGCTGACAATCTTTTAAAATTCAGTATCCAAGAAATACACCCGCTGTGTTTGTACCACATCATGGAGGAAAAACGGTATTTACGAGAATTTTATCTGGAACAAATGTATCTGCTCTTGGTTATTATATTTGAAGACTGTAAATACTTAATCGGTAACACTGGTCTGCATTTTGTGTGGCAAAATGTGGTTACTAATGAAGTAGCTTAAGGTGTGCATACAGTGTGGCATTGCTGTTGTCAGTATGACACTCCTCATCTAATGTGGTGCTGATGACTAAGGATACTTACATAGATGCACACTTATTTTTTTCCTTCTTGCTCTTTTCAAACTTATCTTACAAATATTTTGTCCCTGATAAAATTGTCACAGCTCTACAATTTGAGCTGAAAAATAAATCTGTTAATGTAACCAATTGGTAACAACAGTCTTATAGCCAGTCCTCCATCCTCTAGAGTTTATTCACAAGCACTTGACCTAATACAACCATGAATTTGAATAAAATGTTAATAGATTTTATTGCAATTCGTAGTGTGACTTGCTGCCATGATAATAAAACAACATTTATAACATCAATGGCTGTAGCACTCTGGTGCTCATCAAACTGCTTTGTGCCTGTGCTTAACAGAATTGTAGATAATATGTTCCCCAATGGAGTGGTGAGGGACTGGTTAAATGAGTTCAGCAGTATTTTACATATAATCAAACAGGCTAAAAGAGGTAGAAAATAAAACTAATTGAATCAAAATCCTTCATACATTTTGTACATCAGGACATCACAACTAGATTACATTGTAGTTGATTAAAAAATAGTTTCTTTAGAAAGAGGAAAGTGTAATATATTGTAGAGTAGCACAAAAGTGTTAGTGCTAACATCGAAATACATGCTGGATGTATATTGATGCAGTTTTTTTTGCAGATGAGGACAGCTAGACTTAACCGGCATTTCTATTATGAAGGCAGCAGCCCACTTGCAGGTTTTGGATTTGTTCTCTAAATGGTCCAAATCAATTCCTTCTGTAGTCAGATATCCATCTGTTCTCTCCTGTATTTCTTTTCCCCTCCCCTAATAACCTCTCCCAGATAGAGAATTCTTTAATTATAACTGTAGGAAATTTCAAGCAGTTTACCTGAGACTGAGTCTTTTCTTAGTCTTTCGTAGATTGTTATAATAGGTTTTACCTCCCCAGTTCCCTAGCAAAATGTCCTTGACACAGGGAATCGCAGTTTGGCCTGGTTTTATATTTTTCATTTACTTAAGAGTTCTTCAAACTTTATCCAGCTCTTACATGCATGGAGACGAGTTACTCAGAGGAAAGGGGTGGGTATGCAAAATGGTTTTTGAAGTGCCTGATGTCATATACAACCACTCTTCCTATGTGGCAGAAGATGCTAATGGTAAATATGGATGAAAGCAGAAGACTGTTGCAATTATTGATGATTTTCAGTAGTGTCTACAAGTTTCTCTTGGATTCCTTCAAAGTCCCTTGTGGCTATAGGAAATGAAAGATGTTTGAAGCATTACCTTCTTGCCAGATAAAAAGACAGGAGTAGTTGTAATGCCACCATCCAGTTTCTGTCTTCTTTTGAGGGCTATATTTGTTCATTAAAGTAACGCTAGAAGAAAACAGAAATAAATCACCTTAAGAAACAACTTTGGTTTGATGTTTCTCTGCTTTAGAAATTTAAAATTAGCACTTAGTGTAAAAATAAATAGATTTCTGTTTAATTGGCAGGACAAGATTTGTAGGTAGAGGGTTTTTAATTAGGTAGTAGTGCATCAGTACAGCTGATGTAGTTTGAAAAATAAACTTTTGTGGACGTGAATGTTTCTTCAGATTTACATTTAATGTTTTGATTGAGCAACTAAGTGTCATTCATTTCAGGACGACAGTCTGACCTGCCTCAGATTCTTAATCCAAGGTCAGGAGTCATTGGTTCTTAATGAGTGTTGCAGTGTGTAAAAAGGCCAGAGAGTGTGTAATCTGATCTTCATGACTAACTAGGAAGGAGGTGTAACTTTGAAAGAAGTTGAAGCCTATCGTAAAAGCCAATTTTGAAGTAAATGAATGTGATAGAATCATAGTGGGAAATATGACTTTTTTTTTCTTAACATGTGTTTTAATTTGATGTATTATTTAATCATGGCTACTTCTGAAAACGCTGGCTGTTGCTGTAGCTCCATTTCTTCCTTTCTACAGTATGCCTGTCTTTCTTTCCTGGAGAGCTGGGACTGCCTACTCTAACTTCAGGCTTTTCTCCTAGTCTTTTCACTAGATTGTGTTAGGGGCTTGGTAAGCTACCATTATTTGAACTTGTAAGACAAATGATATAAATTGATGTGAATCAACTAGAAGTTTGTTTATAGTGGCTCTGAATCTGATATGTAGTTTATCCATTTGAGCTTTTCTTCAGTAGATTATACTGACTTTCATGTTAGAGTATCTTTTTGTTGGTTTTTGTAATGACTGTAGGTAGGAACTAGTGCAATTTGGTGCAGTATTAGTTCATACACCAAGGCAAATAACTAGCAAATTTTTATCTTGCAAACTTCTCACTGCCTGGCTTCCTCTGTCACCGGTGTCACTAATCCTTATTCTCTTGTTTCCTTTACCTGTCACAAACCATTTGAGCAAGCAGTGAAGCCTATGTGGCGTACTGACTGAATAAAAAAATAAAGCAAGTAATATTAGGTGATGGTGGTTGACCCCACTCTTCTCCAAAAAAGTGGTTGCAATGGTCCTAAACAGTATCTGTGGCAAGCTCTGCATGTTTTATATAAGACCGTTTACTGTCCTATCACTGTGCTAAGGGACTTAGTTGTAATAATTAGACTTTAGGTCAGAGACAATCTATTCATTATTCTTCTAGCTCTTCACACAGTATAACTTCCATTAAGCCATAGGAGTTGGCTGAATTAATGCTTTTGGAGCTGTTGATGCATGTTTTTTGGGGTGTTTTTCTTACTAATAATTTTGTAATACATACCTACAAGTGAATGTTCAAAAGTGTTCCTTTTTAAAATTTTTTTTGCTTAATTTTTCTTATGGAGACAAAATATCTAAAGCACATTAATCTGTGCGTCTAACTTCAGGTATGGTGGATTTCAAAACCAGGTAAACTGTAGGGCTCCGCCTCCCCTCCCCTTTTCTCCACCCCCACACCCAGAGAAAGAAGTAACCTAGTATCTGAAGAATGCAAGTTATGCAGATGTTCAAAAGGCCAAATAAAACAAATAGATGGGCTGCAGCTGCTAGAGCAGCATAAAGCAAAGAACATTTGCTGCTGTGATGAGAATGCTGTATTTCAGCATGCCACTAGCTTTTGCCTGTTTGAGGGAAATAGCGTGGTGAATTAGTTTAACCAGTTTTTATCTTATTTTGATTGTAAATTGTGATTGCTTTCATAATTGCTGAGATTTAAAAAAACCCAGCTTTCCTCTTAATGAGGAAGCAGGAGAATAAGAAGCAGTAGTGTCCTTTCATAGTAAGGAAAGGGGAGTTCTACAGAAGTACAAATGGTGTGTTTTGTTCCTAATCTTTCAGTGAGAGGTGACAGACTTTCAAGGACGTATCAGGGAAAAAAAAACCCCAACACACAAATGGGAGAAGTTAGCAGTTGAAGATGCCTTCAAATATCCTGAAATTAAAATGGGAGACCACACATCCTGCAGTACATTAAAGATCAACTTTTCATCAGAAGTTTGGGGTTGGGGGAACTGAAGAATATTCACTGCCCAACGTACTCTTCCAAACTGGGTGGCATCTGGAGATAAAAAAGGTTGAAAAATGATACCAGACTCGATGGGACTAAAACACTTCTCCTCAGATTGAGTAAATCATTGACAGGCAGATTAGTGAAATTGTTCAGCAGTTGCTCTGCTGTTTTAGGGCATTCCTAAGCAACACAATGGAGTGCCACAGAGAGATGCCCAAGCAAATACTACCCTCCTCTGGTACATTCACATAGCACAACCTTTTGCAGAAATATTAGTAT
Source organism: Strix uralensis (assembly GCF_047716275.1). Classification (NCBI taxonomy): domain Eukaryota; kingdom Metazoa; phylum Chordata; class Aves; order Strigiformes; family Strigidae; genus Strix; species Strix uralensis. Next base: position 15,535,299 of record NC_133978.1, on the reverse strand, counting down.
TGTCCTGGGAATAACATGGGCATGTCACAGCAGTGTAGCCATGTACCTTGAGGTCTATGGAAGGAGAACTTGCTTGGCTTCTGCCAGCGTTTGGTATTGCTACTTCAGCTCTTACAGCATAGGTAAACACACTTCCCTAATGTGACCCGTGTACATCTCATGAACCTGGGCAGCTAACTCCTTGTTCATATGTTTTAAGGATAGTATATAGAACAACAAGCAAGATATGATGTCTTTGTCCTGAGCCTTTGGAATTTGGTCATACTGAAGTGTTGGTTTTAGCTGTGGAATCGCATAGAGTTTGCCACCTACCCCTTCTCCTGGTCAGAGATCCTGCTCGGGGTTATCCATTTCCTTAATGCTGTAAAACCCAGTTTGACAATAGTTTTAACTTCTGAAAAAAAGACAAGGTCATGATTTCAAGCATTTATTTGAGTTAGTATTTTGGACTTGTTACATACATGTGTGGCAACTATATCATTGAAGAAAATTGTCAGCTTCAGTGTATTTGGGAATTTGGTTCTAGGTCCACTTCTGGTTTGGGTTTGTTGGGTTTTTTTTGTAAGGAACCAACAGGACCCGTGAATTACCCAGGGTTTTGATTTGGATATGCTTAGACCTTTTTCTATAGTGAAATCCCCCCAAAAGATCCAAAAGCTTTTAATCTCTGAAAGCAAGATTTTATTTGAATAAGTACTGGAATAATTAACTTTTTAAATAGAAAAAATGCAAACCAGCTAGATAAGGAAAATGGGAAAAAAAAAAAAGTTTATGAGCAACTTGCTGTTTTCTGCTGTCTTTCTGCAGGTGGGTCTTAACCCGAAAGCAGATTTTATCCAACTCAGTGAATTTCTGAGTTGCATAAAACTCTGTGCAGTCCTGTCTGTCCCTAAGAAGCTCCTTCCATTTCCTCTGAGGCTCAGCTGTGTTTGCACTCTGTTCCTCATTATAGTCTGTTCTTGAGCTGTAGGCACCAAGCTGCTTGCTATGACTCTTACCTGCTGCAAACACAGTATTTAAACCTTCTCTTTCTTAAGTATGCTTAAAAGCTCTCCATGAAAATGAACTGTATTCTTGCATAGGGGTCCACTAATCCACTCACTGCTGAAAGAAACATAATGCATAACACAGAAATTAAATACTATCATGCATGTCTGCAGCTTCTTTTGTTCCTGAATTTCTTGACCAAAGAGGCTATATGATATGTTCTGTGTATTAATGAATACATGTATATGTATGCGCTTGTACCAGTGAATATGGTCTTCATAGAACAGGAATTCCTCTGTTTTTGTGAAGAAAAGTACCACAGCACAATTATTTCAATAGGCCACTGATACCTGCTTGCACATACAGAAATCCTCTCACTAGAGCATAATTAATGTTTAAAAAGAAATTAGCAATGGGATGTAACAGAACACTTTTGCCCACTTAAAATGGTGTTGAGTCATACCATTAAGGCTTTTAACTTGCTTATTTGCATTGCAAACTTGTTATGAAGTCTATCATTTTCTCTTGTGGAAGTATCTCTTGGGGAAATTGAACTCTCTTCTTCACTTGATGACATTTGCACAATATGTTCCTGATGTTTGAGGAGTGGTGGGTGCGATCTTTGAGCTCTACTGGTATGGTAATAGGAAGGAAAAAATAATAGTGAAGACATTTGTGTCTTGTGGTAATATCCACTCTTCTGACTTTATTTTGTGTTTTTTCTCTAAGAATGACTACAAATTGACCCAGAATTGAGGGCAGCTAAACAGGCTGGGAGCAAATCAAACCATTATGGTGGGCTTGGTCACCTTGTTACTGAAACATGCTCTGAATCTCCTTACTTAATGGTAGTGGATAAAGCTTGTGTGAATAAGATCATTTAACCTAATGAAACTGGGTGGGTTTTGTTTGGGTTTTTTTTAATCTTTTATTGTATAACTAATAACTGTTATTCTTTAATATGTTACTATGTAGTAAAGTTTCTACTGCTTCAGGTTAGGATTTGGGGGGATTTAGTAATACAGTTAGTGGAAGAGGGTAAAATGGGTATTTGATTCTTGTGTGATGTTTTGAGGACTTTTTGTACCTATAATGGCACATGTGTCTGGACCTGTACTTGTTCGTTCCTGTGCGTGAAACAGGTAGATGCCATTCAGAGGCATGCTGTATCTGTTAATCATGTGCAACACTTGATGTGTGTACTGTCCTGCTTCCAAATGCAAATGTGTCTGTGCTCTTAGTTGGTGTCTAATCTTTGATACCCCTATAAATACAGATACTAAAAGCCATGGAGTTCTGGTACCTATGTGTTGTTCCCCTGAAAGAGCTGGAACCTGAGTACATTGTTGTATGAAGGATAGATCACAGCTCCAGTGCTTTAGATGACAAGCCAGATGACAAAACCCCCTTGTAGTTAATTTGTTACTGGTGATACTCCAATAGTGCTTAATCTTTTGGAGGTGGACACCCACTATGGTAATCACTCTGCTCGTTCAAAGCAACAGGCAGTCCCTGCCCCAAAACTTCATGGTTTGAGTCGACATCTGTGGGAGGAGAAATGCACGTTCATGAGAGACGTGATTTGTCCCAAGTCATGCCGAAAACAGAAGAATGAAGTACAGAAAAGAGCTCTCGACTCCTGCTCCAGTGCTCTCTCTATTGTCTGGTGCATCTGCTGAACCCACCAAGGTGCTTACAGGGTGGGTTTCTTTTGGGACAAGCTGCTTAACTAATAGTTGTGAGTTAAAATGACAGCCAGCTTTTTTGTGCCTCATTATAGTTCTCTCTTTTCCATATTCATGTTAGACTTTTTCCATATTTAGTGTTTGAGATTTTATGGAAATATTGCTAGTCAAGTGCTACACTTGTGAGAAGGTGAAATGAGGACAAAACACAGGGGACAGATCAGAATCTTTAATCTTTGCTGCTGCATGTAATTTATAAAATGTATTAATCTGGTTTCATTCATTTACTGAACTATTTTGCACTCCTTGTCTCTGCTGCTTTGCCTTCATTTTAACTGGTCTGAAGCCAATTTTGTTTAATGAAAAAGACTCATTTAGTTAGCATAGTGAGGAGGTTTAGCCCTTGTACTTTTTTGTCTGAAATCTTGAGGGTCTGCCCCCTAAAGTTGTGGGGGAGTGTAAGTAGTGATGTTAGACTTGACTTAAATCAATTTCATTGCAGAGCTTTCCCTGTCATAATGATCAGTTTGCAGCACAAATCTCATTGATTTTTTCACAGCTCTGTGGAAAAAAAAAAAAAGAGTTGATGAATAGCACTGGAAGGGACTCAGGAGACACGCATTTTGTGGCTGGTGGGAGTAGCTGAGGCTGTTCCCCACCTTTCTTGCCGGCTTCTCTAAGCCTTTCCTATTAAGCCTGGCCTTTGGTTAGAAGAAGCCTGGAAATTTGGTGATACTCATGAGAGACTGTGAGCTCTCGAAGACAGAGAAAGAGCAGCACTCTTGGTAACAGAGAGAATAATCTTGCTGGGGTCAGCGGTGCCCCATCAGCCACGGTGTGATCATCACCAGAACTGCCAGAGAGCCCCGCTCTGGGTGGCGGGCCTGGCAAGAAAGCAGGGCTGTCTGCACGCCCGCTCACAGCCTGACCCTGCCGCTTACCTTTTGTAAACTCAGAGTCAGAATAATTGGTGCATCACAGACTGCCTGCTCCTTTTTTTTTTTCTTCTTTTTTTTCTTCCTCCCCTGCTACAGACTTTTATAGCTCTTTCCAGGGGCAGAGGGGGGAAAGTGAACTATAGGTTTCTAGAAAAGACAGAAAACCACACGGTATTGGAAAAGCAAGGATTCTCTCTATAACGGTGTGTTAATTGTACTTCATGTTCAAGCTGTCTGCTTTATTTTTACATGCTGATTCTGGCAGAGTATTGTCCCTGTGCTGACCCCTTTTCATCTACTCTTATGCAAGGTGTATTTAAATAACTGGATTGTAAATCTGGTTCTGGAAAACTTCACACCTCGCCTGCCATTCCCCTTGATACTACTATTCTTGTTTAGCCAATGTGGAGAGTTGCTGCAGCGGTAGTGGGGCTGCCGTGCGCTTTCTGGCAACAGCCTGTGCCGCTTTTGGCCACTGCTTTCTGTCTACTATCGATTATCCACATATGTCAAACTTTTATATGCTCTGAGTTTTTTTATGTGCTACATTTTCTGAGCCTGGCTATATCTTCGAAGCCTGGTGTACCCATACTGGAAACTCTAGGTACAGACAATCTGTCACTGGCAATAAGACATGCAATGTTGTATGTTGTCCAAGGAAAAACTATAGTCGTGGAAGTATAGGAAGATCAATAGCGGACTGTTGAAACCGGTACTTGTTCTCAACTAAAGATTTGTTGGAATACCACAAAATTTTAAAAATCATTGGACTGCCTGTTAGAATGCCACCTTTTATTATTTTGAGTATTTGCTTTTGAAAGATTTGCTTTTCTACTGAGTTTAAATGTAAAGGATTATATTCTGACCAGATGGAAACTGTTTTTCTGAATTTGTTCAACGACATAAAGTTCCAATGCAAAAACAATAAAAGCATAGGGAAGTTTACAGAAAATGTGAATTTTGGTCTGATTTTTGTGATAATTCTTTTTTTCTCCTGCCCTCACTGCCTACATGGGGTTCCCAAGAGTAGGAGCTTCAGTGTACTCAGAGAAATTGGAATCCCATAAGAATTAACGTGAGGATCTGGCAGGAGACATTTGTTCAATCCTCCTTTGCAGTCTGAGTACGCAGAAAAGATGACTGTGCAGTGATCTGTAAGATGTAGAAAGAGTAAGTTTTTGACCAGTTTGTTTAGACTGCTGTTTGAACAGAAGAAAAAAAAAAAATGTAGAAGATAACAGCGGAGATGTCAGCCATTTCAACATAGGAAAGAGGCAGAATTTGACAGAGCTTAAGAACTGCAGGTTAGGAACTATGGGGTACAAAAATGCTTTAGCTATCCTAAGTGTATTGGTCTACAGGAGCAGAGTTAAGAGGTTAAAATAACTGCAAAATAACATATTAATGGTGGGAAAAATATTGTCGTCTCTATTGTCAGTCATTTTATGTGACTAAAAATAGGGTACTATTGTGCAAGGTGATATATAAACACCTTAGTTGTTGTTCTAATACAGATCTACCCTTTGGTGGACCAGGTAAGGGGGCAGCAAACCTAGGTCATTTCAGTTCTTATTTTTTGGGTAGTGGAAGTACTTCAGCTCAGGGCAAAGGAAGGAGTTGTGGGAAGGTGATCTCTTAGCACTTATGAGTGAAGTTTTGTAAGATAACTGAAGCAGTATAACTTTGCCACCAGCTAAGGGGAAGTTTCAGTTCCTGTCCCTGTGTTTCCACTACTACCCTTGAGTAGGTTCAATTCTCTTGTTTAGGTAAATATTTAGCTACCCACCCTTAACACTTACTGATTAGGTATTTAGCTGAATCAGCTCACTAAACTGTCAGAAAACCCCACCCTACTGAGTTGGTTCTTTGCTGAGTTAAAGTGGGTAGGTTTCTATAGTCTGTCGAGTGCCAGAGCCAACACAAGGTTGGCAGCAGAAGAGCATGGCCAGGAGTGGAACCAGCTTTAAGGACAGCAGTGAGCCATTCGATTATCTCATTTGCAAAAACCTCACTCTTTCAGCTTGATTTTGCATGCAGTGTTAAGAACAGGAGCTTCACAGTATGCATTCTCCATATTTTCCCATATGTGTGTTATGGTCCTCAAAGGCACGGTTGGCCGTACCACAAAGTGAAGTCTTCAGGAGAGTGAAGCACAGATGAGGACATGGAGAAACTCACTTTGCACAGCACTCTTCTTACTACATATCGCCTTCCCCACAGCCTGCCTGTGGCGGGAGTCCTCTGAACGCTCCCAAATCCCTTCCAGAAGCAGACAGGTTATTTTAAGCTGCTAGCAGTGTTCAGCTAATTTGTCTCATTTTGCATGTCTGGCTCAGTACTTGTATTTTCTCTTCCCACAGAAGAGTGGGGGGGATCCGTGATCACTGATCTCCAGCTGATGACTTGTATTAACTAGGGGCAGCAGCATCTCCAACCAGCTGAGCTGAAAGCCGCTGAGGATGGCAGAGTGAGCCCCAGGGAAGGCGCACGCAGTCAGTCAGAGCATAAAGTCCACTTGGGGATGTTAGCTGTCTGCTGAGTGTCTGGAGAGTCCTGGCTTGCTGCTTCTGCACCTGCGGGCTGGAAACTGTTTTTGCCATCTGCCTGAGGCATGGAGCGGCCTCCAGGAGCAGGATTGCCCAGTCTAAATGTGTCTGAAGGCTCTTTTCTGTTTTCCTCTTGCACAGTTGAAGGGAGAACCCAATCTGCATGCGGTCCCATGTAATGCCTCCTCGCTGTGTGAAGGAAACCTTCCTGGATGTCCGCAGCTACTGCAGGGCTCTCCTGCAATGTGGTGGTGGTGTGCATAAGAAAAGGTGGACGCGGGGATCTGCGGGAGGGGGCTATTCCTGCCTGGTGCAGCTTTGTGTCATCAGCCTGGAAGGAGCACTAAGCGGCTTCTTGCTGAGGCCAGTGGGCAGATTGAAGAATAGCCCCATGCAGGGGCCTTTTCTGTCCATCTGCTACAAACTGTGCTTTTCACAGGCTAGGTTTGGGAATGAGCCCCCATCACTGGAAGTGTTTGTGTGCAGCCAGGACCTAGACTGGCAGCTACCCTTCCCCAACCTGCTCTGGTACAGGAATGGGGCTAGCCAGTGGTAAAGAACTACGGGTGTATGCCCTCTGCATGCGCACGTTGAAGGGGATATATTTGGAAGCGAACTCGATTTAGAAATGAAGAGATCAGAATACAGTGTCTGGTTTGGCAAGGAGAATGTGAAGATGTGGTATCGATGTCTGTGCCTTTCGTGAGGAAAACTAATTGCTGCAAAAAACCCTTGCAGGGCCTCAGTCCATTTAAATAGTGTACATGTTAATCCTTGTATTCTCTGCATCTCTTTAATTGCTTTCTCCCACTAGATGTAAAGGATTTGAAATGTACCATGAGGTATAGAGACATGAAAACGTATGCATTTGTGATGGCTCTCTTTCTTTCGCAATCCAAGCATGCCTTTCAAAGGATTATAAAATCTGAGTTAATAATGCATTTCGGCAGTGTTGCCTTGTCAAAAACGCTACCAGTTCCATGGTAACTATTAATTGTTGGATTTCAAATGGCAGGGAGGTTTGAACACCATATGTGATTGCACGTGGTGTGCTGTATTGCAGCTGAGGTGGGAGGATGTCAACTGCTTTTGAAAAGAAGTTCATACTTAGGAATGACTTTGCCACTTATGAAGTTAAGAGAGGAGATTATGCATGTTAAGAATCAAATTTCTGGCCCCATTAAGTTGCTGTAGGAATTTTGCCACTGGCTTCAGTCCATCAGTGATGTCACTAACAAATTTAACACTCAAAAGAAGATCCAGTCAGCGCCTCTGAGGAGTTGAAGGGAGAGGTGTAAAAGACTGCTTAGTAAATGAGAGGAGGTAGATATTCCAGCTGTGTATGTTTCACTTTTCTGTAGCAAAGAGGAGAAAACTGTCTCAATATTCACTGTGCGTTTTATTCCTTTCACAGTTTTTTGATTTCACACGGGTTGGGGAACCCTATAGTTTTAACATTGTAATAAAATGAGGACATTAAGAGATATGCTGTGACATGAAATGTTACTGCAAAAATTCTTGAAGTTTCAATTGTTCTTTTCACTCTATCATAATATCTAACAATACTATTATACAAGTTGTAATTGTACAGTGGTATTAAATAGAAATTATTTCTATTAAGGAATATCATAATAAAATGTTCATGAATATTATTACTTCTGATCAGCTATGTGTATATTCAGATATCTCACATTATAATTCTGAAATATAATTTTAACACCATCAATAAGCGTGAATCTTTTTACTGACTTTTTTTTTAAACTAGCCATTATTACAAGGTTTGTGAAAAAGAGGAACAGACAAAACTTAAAATTTGTATTCTGTTATCACGAATTCCTGTTTTCTGGGTCAGGTCATTGGCACAGTATTTAATACTGTGATTGGAAATTAGGGTCTGAACTGATGCCTAATGATAAAATGTATTTATTTCATACCTTTTTAAACTGCTTCCAGTTAGAAATAGAAATTTTAGCTAATCCAAACGGCAGTAAAGCCAATCTCTCAGGCATTTTTGATGTAAACAATCCTAGGTTGACCACTGTGGCTTATATTCCAACAGCTTCAAGATTTTTTTTTTTTTTTTCATTCTAGTGGCTGTATTAGTACCTGGGAACAGGCTGCCTTTGCCTGGAGTGTTTACTATCAAAAAAAGTTGGGAAGACTATTCAGTGATTTCATTGTGCTTTTGCGGATGAATACTGCAGGTGCAAAAGCACACTGTAATTTATGTAATAATGTATGGCAGAGCTGGAGCCTCATGTCCCTATTTCCTGCATCCAGACTGTTCATTGACTTTAAAATTTAGAAAAAAAAAATCACTGAACCCTGAACATTTTAGTTCCATTAATCCATGTACCAAAACTGTTCTTCCTCTGCTTCAGCCCAGCACTTCTGCATGGCTCTGCAACCCACGAATCAGCATGAAGTGGTATAACCACTTGAGCAAAAGTGTATATACCACTCATTGGATAAATCAGCATCTTATAAATGCAGCGCATGGCTGTAGCTTATGAAGTAATGTGCCTATTGTTTTATGTCTGTAGATTAAAGTTTCAAAAATGCACTGAATTTTTGTAGAATAAATTGTGTGGAGAAAATCTGATTTGAAATCTATAAGCAATCTGCTCTCACTTGATGAGAATTTAGTCATTCAGCCATAACCTTACTGACACTGTTCCTATATCCTCTATGAGTGTTTTTTGGAAAAAGCTAATATCTAAGATTTTATCTATTATTCAAGTTTTAAAGTAAGATTGTAATCTATACTTAGTTGGGTTATGCAGTCAGCTAAATGTACTATGTTTTGTAAATACATCTTGTCTAAAATGTTTGTGGCATGTCTTTTCCGTAAATATTAATGAAAACCTGTACTTAATTCTTCTGCATTTTTGTCTTTTTGAACACATTTCAGTGTGGTGTTAACTAAATGGTAGCTGCCAAAATCTTTTTGTTACAGTTAATTTTGCATATTTAAAGTTCCATTGAAAATCTTTCTGTATCAACTGGAGGCAAAGAAGTCAGCTTTTATAAATAGCATGCTGCTTTATTCCATCTTTTAATCAAGTTCAGAATTAGTGCTGTGCTTTTCAGTATTCTCAGTATTCATGTACAGGAGGGGTGGGTGTCAGTGGATTTTATTCCCTATCAGGGTGAAACTGTTCTCAGCAACTGTATTAACTATGGAACAGTAAATTGCTGTTGTAAATAGTGTTTTCTCCTTAGTCCGCTAAGGATGCATTCGTGCTTACGCTTAACTTTATGCACTGTTAGGCAGATCCTCCTCAGAGAGTTATGCTGAGTTGCACCTTTTCTCATGCCGCAAGTTAGTGTTGTCTATACATGCAATTCTTCATAGGTTTTTCTTTTTACGTTAAATATCTCTTTTCCCACTCCCCAAACAACATCATCCTCTCAGCTCTGTTATCCACTTACAAAGAAGTCTACCAAGGTACATGATTTGTTTTGTCTCTATTGTATTTCTGAGGGAGTAATTTAGCCCATAGTAATGAAAATTTCAATTGGGGCAGACACTGTAATGCCTTGAAAAGTAGTAGAGGATTGTATCTTATGACTCAGTACTGGTCGTGAAACACAATAAGGTTATTGTATGACCATAATGTCTTTTGGTCCACTATCATGCAGTAAATGTTTCTGGTGATAGCTGTATAACCATGCCTCAGGCACGGTGCTTACATGCTGTGTCCCAGGACGTGCTCTCCTGGTCAAGTGCTGGGAGCAGGCTGTACTTGAATTGCTTCCAGTCAAATAGCAAGAGAAAGGTTTTGGAGCGTTGGGAGAGAAAAGCAGAGGTCCGTCCTGTTGCAGGGTCTCTGTTGCAGGAAGGATGACAAGAAGGAATAGACTTGAAAGCTGAATCAGTTCTTCTGATAGGTCAAGTCTAGGTTCTCTCCCTGGAGTTTCTCAAAAGAAAGAGCTATGTAACTGGGGAAATAAAAAGGTTTTCAAAAAATAGACAGCTAAAGCTTTGGTATACATGCTACAACATATTATTCTGTGTACAGAGTGCAGTTTTCAGTCGAGGAATCAGGCTGATAGTGAAATGAGCGTCTCCTGCACATCACCAAATACTCAGTTATCTCTTTCTATCCAGTTTATTAAAAAAGCAGATGACTTCATGTCTCTGCATAGCTGAAACACGTTCTCTCTCCTACCTCCTCTCCCATTTGAGTGTGTTACTAAGTTTGGTCAAAAAAGGAGTATTTAAAAGCAATTCCTCATCTATTATCAAAAGCGAATATGACTATTCTGGGTTTTCCTCTTTTGCTTCTGAAATATGTAGTGATGAAAATCCAAGGTGCCATAATGATCTTAAATGCCTATCTCTGCCTGTGGAACTAATTTGCCTGTCCTGCTATCATCCAACTGGGGAGCAGAGGGTTTGGGAGTGGTAATGTCTCTAATTAATGTTCTAATAGAAAATTTATGGAAAGCTAAACAGCACTTCCTACAAAACTAATGTTGGTGGTGTCACCCTTGTTCATTCTTGCTTTAACAGCTGCTTGTGCTGCACGTACCTCTGGAACCAGGACAAGGCTAGCAACAGCTGTGCATTGAAATTGATGAAAATTCATGAAAATTGCATGGGTCAAAGTTACCTTCCTCAAGTTATTTGATTTCTCAATTAAATATAATTGGGTTATGAGGAAGAAAAAGCTGCTCCATGTAGGGATGCCCTGCACCACCTCTTGTGCGCTGCAGTTCACATGCTCTCAGCTCACCCTGGGGGTCTTCGCAGTGGCTGGGGATGCAGTGCGGTTGGGTTCTGCTCTCAGCATGGCACACGTGCCTGGAGGGGCTAGCTGGTACCTGAGGCAATTCCTCCCTCTGCTTCTGAGAGCTGGGTGAGTTTCTCCCTCGGAAAAGGATAGATCTTTAAATGCTGACAGCTGTTCTTTGAAAGCGAAAGATTTTGGTGTTAGCAGGGGCCTAAGCAGCAGAGATGCTGCTGCAGAGTCTGCATCGTCATAGAATCATAGAATGGTTTGAGTTGGAAGGGACCTTAAAGATTGTGTAGTTCTAACTCCCCTGCCATGATCAGGTTGCTGAAAGCCCTGTCCAGCCTGGCCTTTGAACACTTTCAGGGAGGGGGCATCCACAGCCCCGCTGGGCACTGGACTTCAGGTGAAGGGATGAGGGCAGAGGGAACACGGTGAAGTTAATTTCCGGCTTGTGGCAGAGGGTCTCATGAGGCTGCATAACTACCCTGAGCGCTCACTCTATGTAGTGCCCCTGCCAGACCTTTTGTGGCCAGCAGGTTTCTGCTCTCCTGACTGCATTATTTAGTACCTGGCTGAGCACTCGCAGAAGCTAAGAGAGGTTTTCCACTGAGGACCTGTCCCTGACCCCCACTAGCTGTAGGGCCAGCAGAGCCAGTGTGTTTGCTGTCCCAAGTCAGACAAGCAGAGGTGACAGCAGGTACGGGGTAATGGACTTCGCTTGGCCTTTTCGTTTCCTTTCCTGATGGTTCTGGTGCTGGTCCTTGTGGAGTGACAGCTATAAAATTAGATAATCAGTTAATCACTGCTAAATTAGCCTTGTGTCTTTGCGGAGAACAAATACAGTATTTATGTAAAAGTTGTTAGGAGTTTTTTTTTCTTTTTAATTAGCAGAAATAGATGCAAAATGAATGATGATTAGGCAGCTGATGAATTCAGTAGTACAATTAAGCCTAAAGCTGTGCCCCAGTACTTAATGATGGATGCTCTGAGCAATCAAAGAAGCCTATTTATATAATTTATTTATTAAAAAAAGTTAGAAATAAAACAAGACTCTGTATATTACAAGTATATCAACTTCAGTGCCTGAGAAAACCTTTCTAAAATTCGGTAATATAAATATTTTTTAAATATTTTGTTTAATTTAAGATTTAAAAAAGAAATAATAACAGAATTATTACTGTAGTAACTGTTAAATTTTAGGTTTATATGAAAGGCTGTTCTTTAAAAATAGCTTATCAAATCCTGAGCATTTGCTAGAAATGAGTAAGGGTTCTCCACGACGCAGGAATTGTAAAAACGGATGTCTTTTTCTTCTTCCTCCTTTCGGGCAGTCTGAGCCAGAGGAACAGAGGAAATTACAGAGCCCTGGGTGTCTGTTCTGTGAGGCTTTAAGAAAATGCAAGTCATGATGAGCAGCTGCCTTGTACGCAGCCAGTTGGGAAGGCTAAACTGATTAGTCTGTAAACACTAGGAGATGGTAAGTGTCGGTGTCAAAGGGACTGTGACAGTCATCAGATTGTGGTTTATCTCAGGCTGTCGTTTGAATGATGACTCTCCCCCACAGAAGCAGCTTTATGGCTTTGCAGAGGTATAATCTGAGCCTGGGCTGACGGATCCAGCTCTGCTCTAAGGGGCTTCCTGGTTTGCTGTTTTGCACTACCAACCCTGGGCTTTTCATGAGCAAGCCTGTTATTTCCTTTTCACCAACCAGGCATTACAAACATAAAATGTACTAGTCCTAGCAGAGTGGAAATTGACATTTGCACGTTTGCAGGGGTATTAGACAAAAACAGAGAGTCCATTCCGGGGAAAATGGGGCTGCTCACAAGAGCAGCAAGCGGGTACTTCCTCTCCTGTGTGTGTCTGGTGCAGTAGCGAGGTTACAATTTGCCCTTTGTGCTCAGAGATGGGTCACAGGAAAAGGCAATCCTGTAAACAGATGGACTTCTAACCTACCGCAGAGCTGGGCAAGAGCAAGAGGTGATCGTTTTTGCTCTAGTTCAGTGATGCTCTCAGGAGGGGATGCGATGTGGTCAGTGAGCATGGCAGTGGGTGGTGGGTACAATCACCTCTGTACTGGGTTCGTGTCTGGTGTTCTTCAGTGAGGCAGCTGAGGGCATACGCAGCCGTGCCTGCAGGAACTGTAGCTCATCTCTGATAAAAGTTCAGTAGCTGCACTACTTACATGAAGTTGTGTATAAAATCCACAGTCTGTTTGTGAATGCTGCAGAGAGGAAAGCAGTCTAACTTACTCCACTACGTGTGGACTTCTTGACTATTTTAAGTTTCGGGTTTTTTAGCACCTGTTGATGTAGTCGTAGGAACTTATCCGAAAATATAGTCCATGTCAATGGGAAGAAGGAGGGATTTACTTGCATGTGTAGGCTAGGGGACCTCCTCTAGTCTCATACTTCCCAGTAAGGGTTGCCATTTTCCGCAGCAGATACTCTCTGTTCTGGGTGATGAGCTAAAGCTTTTCTGGCAGCCCTTGAGGCACCATCACCTGGACACTAAATTATTATTTCAGTAAGGGTCAGAGGGAGCAGTCTGAAGCTCTGAAAGCCAGCCACAGTGGAGCTCCTCTGTGCAACCCCCACAGTTGCCGACAAGTTGAGTTGGGGCTGAGGGGGGGGCAGAAGACCAGTTTCAGATGCTGCCCACTGGGAGAGCCAGAATAGGGGAATAAATGGAGTAAATGGAGATAAGTTAGAGAAGGTGAAAAGATAGCTCTTAACCCCTTTACAGCAGAGAAAATTTTTAAACCAAGCAAAAGCAAAATTGGAGAGTATGGAGGTGAAGGGGATATACAGATGTTTCTTAAAAGGGTATTCCTGCTTTTGGAGGTTCTGTAGCAAAGAAGGAAACAATTACAAGCTTTTTTTAAAAAAAATTCTGAACAAGAATTTCTAGGAAACTTGGCTTGAACTTTGGAGCAAAGGCCGGAGACTGGAATTTGGATGATTCAGCAAGAGGACTGATAGAGTAAGAAAGGAAGTTTTTGGAGAAAGCTATGAGATATGTAGAGTACCATGTCTTTTTTTTTTATGTCTTAAATACAGACATGGTGTTTCTTCTGCCTTTTTTTTTTTCTCCTTATGTGAGTTAAAAAATTGTCATATTTAAAATCATTACATAGACGTGCAGCACCTTTCACAACTGGTCCTCTACAAACTACTTGTGTTTAGAACAGTAATTTTTGCTACTGTCCTTTGAATTGTATAAGAGCATCTTTCTCTTCCTTCCAATTCTCTTGAGAGTAAACCATCCCTAGCACATCCTGATGAGGCAATTCAAAATGCTTATATTCCTGGTATGAGCTGTTTCTTTATGGAGGGCCTGTAATGGTACCTCCATACTTGCTCAATGGAAAAGCATATTTTAAGACACAGGCTTTGATTTAAAAGCTGTTGGCAGCTGCTTTGTGAAATAGGTGTATTTATCTCCGCTTTCCTAGCTGAAGATTTGTATGAAATGCGACAAGTAAGAAACCACTTTTCCTGTTCTGGATGCAGTGGGCAGCGCTACTTGATCTGCAAGCTGGAAAGGTGGTGACATCGGCTACTAGTTTGCAAGGATAAGAGACTATGGATTTCTGGCAAATACATTATGGTGTAGGGCAAACATTCATAAAAGCCATGGAGAGAGTGTAATAATATTCAGCAGTGGAAATAAAAAATGCAATTGATTTGCCATGCTGCTGTAAAGTAGCACTCCTCCCCTCCCTGCTCCCCCCCACCCTGTCTCAGGCTCTGCCCCACTGCTGCGCCTCTGGCCAGGCACCCACCAGGGAGCCGAGGGCGCTGCTGGCTCTAATTGCCTGGAATTTGACAGCCCAGAGGGGATGCCACTCGCCTTGGCCTGCCTTGACATTTATAACTTGCAGCTGTGCCGTCTGGGCCTGAACTGTGTGGTAAACCCATCTGGGTGGGGGGAAAGTCGAGTTCTCCCCGCTCCCAAAGGCCCCCCCTGCCCCGTCCCCTCACCCCCAGCCCACGTGCACCTTCTGTGCCCTCCATTGCCCTGGGGAGGTCAGCAAGAAAATGCATCTTCTGCTGGGGCCGAGTCTTCCTTCCATCCAACTGTTGTGCAACTGGAAAAAATGAAATCAGAATGAAATCAGCTTTTTTTTCTTTATAATTGTCCTGCATGAAAATTAAACCATTTCTAGCAGTGGCTTGGTATATCATGTTTCTTTTTAAATTCAATTCCATGACGGCTTCATCAGGAACAAGGCAAATATGGCAGTGTTGTGCTAGTGGGATGCTGTTTCAGTTTGCTGTTTGTCTATCAGCTAGGGGACTTTTTCTTCTGCTTCCAGAAGGTTAAGATCAATGTTGCATGATTTTGTGGATGTTGGATGCATTTTTTAGGTCTTTTAAATATTTAAGTGGTAGGCCAAATGGGAGGGAAGGGAGATACTTTTTTCAGCCTGTCAGTGAAAACATAGATGCGAATGGATCTGGATATGACTTTTTAAGCTCAGAGGTCAAAGTTTGAAACACGCTTGAGACTGGGAGGCAATAGGTTTTTATCTTTTTTGCTTTAAAGTGAATTTGCATCCTTGGGTCTCCAGGTATTCCTTTACGCCTTGCCTTTTAATGGCACAAGCTTTTTTTCAGTCTAAACAATGATGGCAACATGCTTTTTATTTGTGTTTCTTCCCCTTTTCATAAGCAAGACAGCCTTTTGTAGTCTATCCCATAGTAGTCACCCAATCTGCTTCATCTCGTGTGGCATTTCTGTCAGTTCTGGTTTGTCAGCCTGGCCTGCAGATGAGAGGTAGGGAAACCAGGATCATTATGGGATAAATAGCCCCTTCTTCTGTTGCAGCCGTACTAAAACCTTGAGGCCCTCTTACTAGATCATGACAGTGCACTGTTGTGATATAATTGTGTAGTAATTCCTCTTAAGAGTTTTTTGGCTCAGTCTTAGTTTTTATGCAAACTGCCCCGTTGTGTTGTTGCTCTAGTTGGCTGTCACTCTTTTGCAACCTCAGTTACAGTTCTCGCTTCCTCTTCTCTCACAACTGAAAATTATTCAGCTTTTCAACTAGATCTCACTTATTTTGACTTAGAGTACTAAAAGAGGTTGGTAGGTTTGGAATTTTGGGGCTTTTAAAAAAAATATATAACATGATCGAAAAATGGCCAAAGTGTGTGCACACTAGCAAAAATATTGTATGGCTTCCAGTGTACCCTGTTAAAGTCTGCAATGTTGCTGTTTGCTGGTGATTAATGTTTCTGCCACATCATTAACATATATTTGTATTTGAAGATGTTGTCTAAAATAAATCCACACAATATGCATGCATTCATGTACATAGATGCACACACAGTATCACTAAAAAAAGTTTCAGAGCTAATTCATAATGAGTAAAGAACTTAATGGAAGATCAGTACAGTTTTGGAGGTGGCTGTTGGCATGAGATGATTTTAAGGCTGGATTGGGGAAAGAGACAGCAAAAGTTTTGTATGCTCAGCTAAAATACTGGCCTTTCCCTCTGACAGTGACTAGCAGCTTCAAAGATGACAGATTACTTTTTGTTGTTCTTATATAAAATCAGCCAAATCAATTTTCCTCAGTTTATGAAAAATTATTAGCTGTGCAACACATCATTAAATGAAGATACAGATACTTGCTTGTTTTGCCAACTGTGTCCAGCAAGTGACTTAAAACAAACAAGTAGTGTATTTCTAAATGCGGCAGGGCTGAAAGGTAAAGCCTTCTTCCTCTTCTTATGAAAACATTACAAAAGCACTTGGTTTGCATTTTTATGTGTTTTGGTTTTCCACCTAAATTGTGTCTGTGACTGCCATGGCTGCTGTGTTCCAGCAGTAGTGCTGAGCTCTTGGATTATGAGGAAGAGGGAAGCATTTGCTCCATTCTGGGATGCCATGCTGAGCTTGGCCGTGTTGCAGGGAAGAGTTCCTCTGTCTCAGTCAGGGTCTAGTTCAGGGGGGTCTTTAATCTAGACTTTCATTTCTGCTACACTTCTGCAAAGCTTACCTTTGCCTTCAGACTTATGGCTTGTAAAGACAGCTGTATCTAGGCGAGGGCTGGTTCTAACCCTGCTGCTTGTGTACACATGGAGTTAGTTGGAAGCTGCTGTCTGTAGAGAACTTTGCGTAAAGTGCTACCTGCAGTGATGAGAAGTGGTCATGTGAACTGAGTCACAGGCAAGGTAAAGGGGGAATGGGTGAGCACTGATACTGCTGATACTGCTACAGAGTCTGAGCAGTTCCTCTGAGGTCCTCTGGAAATCAGTTGGTGCTGAGATGACTTGGCATGTTGCTGGAGATGCTCACTCTTTTGAACTGAACTGAGTCAGAGGACAGCAGCAGTGCTCAGACTCAGTAAGAGCAGAGGACTTGTATGATGTGCTTTATATCCTGGGTTCTTCCCAGTTCTCTGAATGAGACCTTTACTCATTTTACCTTCTTTGTATTTTTGTTATCTTCTCTATTTAGGGATTTGCAGTAGTGGCTATTGCTGTATTGCTGCAGGTCCAGCTACACTGGAGCCTCCGGTAGAAGTTGTGCTGCTATCCCTGTCCCCTTTTCAGACAGGACAGCTTTAAGAGAATAAAAAAATGTGTACGCTGAAGAAACTTCTCAGAGTCATAAATTTCTTAATCTGCCCAGGTCTTGTCTCTTCTGCCACGTGGCCTCCTCAGGTCCGCAGATAGTTCCAGATTGTCAAGTGCACAGGTAGGTGTTTATGGCAGAAGGTTTTCTAGATCACCTCTCACTTTCTGCCAGTACAGAGGAAAGAGGATGAAAAGCCAGTGTTTAGTAATGCTTGTGCCAGTAATAAGTTTGGGCCACACTTGGCTTCTGTTAGTCATTTGGGTTTGCTGGTCTGATCTGGAAAATAGAATTTCCAATGAAATTTGGACCTGAATTTCCATTGTCCTCACTGAAAAATAGAGTTATCTTGAATAAGGTTACCTCAAGGAAGGTGGCAGTTGTAGGACCTAGCCCATCGTGTCCTCTTGTCCATTTGCTTCAGGAAGCAATTTTATAGTTCTTATCTCTTCTTGGATTTAGGTACCAAGTGTTTTGTGTTGGTTGCTCAAATTTGGAAATGAAAATTTTACAATAGAACTGTCTTGAACATTTGATGTGGGGAAGAGCGATGCTTGCTTCTGATTACTAGCGTATCTTTGCAGATGCAGCTAAGCTAGTTTGGTGTGAACAGCTTTAGAAATAAAATGTACTATGGTACACAGACAGCTCTCTTGGCACTCTACAGGCTTGAGCCAGTGGTTAGTATTGCTGTACATCACAGCTATCTTGTTTTCATATCTAAGCTAATGACTTTACTGCAGTTACCTGTCTGGTCAGCATGTCACACCCTTGGAAGGGGGAGAAGAGGATGGACCTTCACTGTGGACAGTGGGGTGGTATAGGTGTTAGAGGTTTTGGGAAACTTTTTCTGCCATGTCCATAATTTATATTCAGTAATCCCAAGAGGTATATTCAAGTATACAGTTTCCCACTCATCATTGGCTCTGTTTTCCTGCAATATTCCTTTTCCAAATATACGTATGTAAAGTCACAGCTTTCTTCAGTTTCAAACAGCCTAAGAATAATTAATTTCATAGCTTTCATCCAAAAAAAAAATAAAGCTTGCAACAACTTTACCAAAACCCATCTCTTGGTATATTTCTGGGCATTCATATTTTTATAAGTAGCCTTAAAAATGCTATGGGTCTTCTCTCTTTGTTCATTGAATTCAACCTTTTTGAAATAAAGATCGGTTCGTGTTCATGTGTTCGCACAGCGTGTAGCACAATGGACTTGCCGTCTTGTCTGGGCCTGTAGTGTTTACTGCAACACAATTTTTAATATTTTTTTTTTTCCACCACAAGCTCTAGTTATGTCCTTCTGCCCCAAAATCCAGCACCCCCTTTAGACTGTGTATTGTCCTCAGGGTACAGAATAATGCTAGCATAGAAAAGGCTTTTAGAAACACGTGCCTTCTCCGTGCCCTCTGTGGTGAAAGCGTAGTTTCTCCGACCTGGGTCGATGCTTCATGTGAACTGCATTCTCTTGAGTATAAATACACCGTGTTAAAAAAAGAAAAGCACTGACTGCAGCTTGCTTTCTGGTTTGTCAATGCTGCTCTTGGAACTGATGGGGCAATTCCTTTCTCCTGAGCTCATTGCTCCTGGGTGAGCTCGAGGACAATGTGCCTTCTCCCGCCCTTCCCTGCCAGTTGGAGAAATGCAGCCCTGGCACAACAAGCTGACCCCATAGGAGGATCTTCTCTGCCAGGAGAGAGATTCTGATGAGGTTTGTCATGTTACTCGCTGTACATCTTACCTGACTTACCATCTACTTTGAGAGGTTTGGGCTCTCTTCCCTCTCACCTCTAAAGGAGCTCTGTTTGTGATAATTTCTACAATTTTATGTAGCAGCAGAATGGGTGCAGGTCTCAGGAGGTGGGAAGGAAGATGACCTTAATTTGTTTAATTCCATGGAAAACCTGTGGGATATGCACATCTCATGAATACTGTCAGATTTTTTTTGGATGCGACAATTTGCATTAAATATTTTAAATCTGGAAGTTGTGTGCAACCTTTAGCAGAGGAACAGCGTATAACTTGACAATTTAGGTCAGTAGCACAGCTGTTGGAATAATGTCATGCACACTTTTTCCTCAGTGGCTGCCAGAGTAAATGTGATGTGGTTGTCTTTGAGTTAGTTCTCTTATCTTCACAGCATTTTATTTGAGGTTGCCTTTCATCATAGTTAGCATTGGTTAGCAAGTGTCATCAGCTTTATAAGCTGGCCATCTCCTTTCTAGTCCAAAAAACTCCCATTTGTGGAGATGACATTAGTATTCATGTGCTTAGGCAAGATAAGAGTGTTCTGGTTTGTTTTGCTTTTTGTGCTTTTTTTTAAAAAAATACATGTTTTAGAGAAAAAAGTAATTCTAGAACTTGTGGTTTTTTGGATAGAAAAACTGGCACGATCTACAAATGTTCGACAAATGTTATCTACCAGATCTTCAACAAACGTGAGGAAATTAATCTCTGTCTATATATTTTTCTAATGCAGTTCAGCAGCCAAAACAGGATGAAACACCATTTGCTTGTTTTGTTTCTTACTGACATAAAACCCAAAACAAACTTAATTTGGTAAGAAAACATGTCTTAGACGCTTATATTGTTTAAAGATTTTTCTTTTTAATGGCATAGAAGAACCAAAATATTGATTCCTAAAATACAGATCCACAGAACTGGGGAATGTGCATGTAGGCCATCTCCCGGTGAATGCAGTAGTCCTGCGGAAAGCAGAAAGCCTGTGATCCTTGTTTCCCATGTCTCAGAAGAGCTCCTTAATTCTACAGGCTTCAGGGTAGTCTGCAGAGCATCACCCTTGGTTCCTACTCTTGGGGCTTGTGTTTGGGTCACTCTGGAAAATAAATCATTTGGCTTATAGGCATTTCACTTAAATACTTTCATATAAGCTGGAAACATGTCAACCGGAGAAATCAAGTCTTTTACTCTGAATATCCTAGAGTGTGTTAATTAAGGTAGCATTGGTTTCAACATCATAGTTTCATAGTATCCAGTGCCCCTTTTCATGTGCAGCTCTCAGATGTTTATCATTCCAAGACACAGAACAAATCTTGCTTTTGTTGGTTTTACTTTATTTTATTAGATAGTACTTTATAGTACCCCAAACACAAGCATATATCTACAGGAAAGGTATAAAAATACTTGTGTTAGGTCAAAAAGTCTATCAGAAGAAACTTCTGTGTTTTGTTTTTGTAAACAAAGATTTTGATTAATTTATTTCTCTTGATGTGATTATTTTTCTTTCAGAGTCACTGTTGCCTGGGATGGACTTTCTAAAGTGTTTTCAGTAGAGTAAGGTAGAGGTAGCACCGAGCTGCCATCTAAGCGTTGAAAACCCAATTCTAGTCAGAAATTACAATGAGTGGCTGCCTACACCTGAAGGCAGCTTAATCCTTTTTTTGAAATTACGGACTCTGTTGCTTGGTTTGAAAAGTGAAAATATGGAGACAATATTGAAGTACCCCACTGGTTTTGTGACATGGGTTTAAGGTTGTGGTTGGGTCACCTGAGGTGGCGACCGGATTATTTATAGAAGGTGACCAAGCAGGATTGTTGCTGCAAGCTTGTTAAACTTTCAACAGAATTTTGAAGAATCTGTGGTTTGAAAAAAACCAAAACATATTCATCTGCTATAAGGAATAAGTGAGAAATCGTTAAGTGAATGGAATCTTTCTGGATTCACTCCGAAATCTGGGACAAATTGAATTTCTGTTCTCCATCATGTGTTGTAGGAAGTTTCTGTCTTGGGATTGTAATAGTGCATTTCTTACGTATGTATTTTGACTTTAGCATTTGGACATGAATGGTACATGTTTAGGTAGTTTATATTTAATGTGCTGTTATTACTATTTTCATTATTACTATTTTACCAGAAACTGTGACAGATGTGTGTTTCTGAAAATTTTAAGAATAATACATTCTTTAAGAAAGAAAGCTTCAAGAAAAACAGAAATCCTGGTTCCGCTGAAATCAGGCTACACCTTCACACAAGTCAGAAGGCCCATGCTAAATGGGTAGACCAGGGCTGTGTACTAGTGTTTTCAATGTGATTAATTTATAACAAGAAGCTATAGAGAACTAACCTGTGCTTGGTCTCATGGCTACAGTCCACACATGGTATTGCCAAAGATTGTTTGTTTATATGCAGAAATCTCAGTGATAGCGGTGTCTCTTGGCAGCTATTGGAAACTGCTGTTATTAAAAACCCTACGTTTTTCATTAGAACAACTCTATTGTACATATTGTTTAAATATAGATTGCTAATGAAATGCCTTTTTATTGCTTTCCCAGTGAATACTTTCAGTGTAAAGTTAATTTGCAGTGTTATGTAAATTCTGTTTAACTTCAATCAAGTTTTTAATTATGTTTTTACCACAGTAATTCCCATTTGATTTGTCATCTCCTGTTAGGTATTTAACATTGCACAGGGTGTTTTTTTCTTCTCCCCCATGCCCCCCCCCCCCCCCCCATTTTAGTCTTTGATGTCACCTGGAATAGAGCCTCATTCTAAAGCTGGGCGAGTTTGATTTCCTTTCATGCAAGTATGATTTAATGAAGAATTACTACACAAAAACAATATTGGAAATGCTTTATTGTTACGATATTGATTAGCAAAAATAAAATTAAACAGACTGAACTGCCACTGAGAGGACATCCAGCTATTTCGTTTGCTCTCTTCCCTTCGCCTTTCTTTCAGTTGCTCCAGTTCAGTGAACCTTTGATGCTGACAGCCCTTGGATTTAATTTAAAATGTCAGTTGCTATTTAACACCTGATGACCACTCAGTCTGTGGCCGCCTTGCATAGATACCAATTGTCCTTGCACATGTTTGCTTGCCCACTGAGTGGATAAACGGACCCTTTTTTGGGCAAATTGTCAGCACATTAATCACTTGTGAGATAGGACTTGTCAGGCAGCATCTCAGCTCTAGATAGATATTTTCAGCTTTAGATACATGTTTTTCAAGTCTTTTTCTGATGAAATGAAGTGGAAATAGTTGAAGTTGAGTCTGTCTTCAGAGGTCATGGTAAAAAGCCTTCTCCAAAAACTTGTATGATATTTTGTGTATTTATGTAGAAATCTTATATACGTGTGAAAAGATGGGGAATTGTGCAACAGTGTTTATCTTTTTTTAAATTAAAATACACAGTCACATTTTGCTGAAATCAGGACTTCCTTGAACTCAGTAGTGATTTTTGCTCAAAAATTGTTCATGCCCAAGTAGAAACCATGTAAAGGATTTATGGCACATTCTGAATTCAGATACACTTGAAGTAGCTCAGTTGGATACTGAAAATTAGCAGCAAAATTTGAAATCTTTGCTTTGGGAACATACTATAAAATATAAATTAATTGCTATCTTAAATTACTTTCAGGGCATTTGCATACTTGCAAATTTATTTCTGGAAGGTTGGGATTATAAAGAACTTAATAATAGCCTAACTGTCCTGCTATTTCAAGCACTCAAGATACTTAGCTACCGCTTTTATTAAAAAATGTGGTTTTGAGTTATTTGCAAAATACTATTCATAGTATGCTTGTACACTTTTCATCCTCAGTTTGTGCTAGTATTCTAGCATTGTTCTGATAATACTATCAATTTGCCAGGTCTCCTATAGGAATGAAAGGGGAAGAAATAATTGACTCTCCCTCCTCAAAAATCACATTTTATATGTAACTATTACAAAGCATTTGATTGAGATGGGAATTGTGTTAGTTTCTCATGGGAGTTGTTTGAATTTTCACTGTTTAAAAATCAATTCAACTTGATGAGCAGTGGATTCAAGCAGTGGAACCCATTAGGACGATTTCATATCACCAGTTGCACCCTATTTAATCTTTCTGTTGGGAGGTAATTAAATTGAACTCATTAATTTGCACAGATGTTGAGTGTTTCCATCAAACTTGCCTTTCTCCACCCTCACCTGGCCTTTCTGCCCAGGTGTCTGCTACTGCCAGCAGCCCCAGTGGGGTGATGCACCAGGTGACCGTGATCTCCTTGCATGGGGTGTAAACTCTTCCTGCACTGAGGCCAAGCAGAAATCTCGGGCTCTCAGCTTTGTGTTAGGCTGGCAGGCATAAAGATGACATTTTTCCTAATTGTCTGAGCTAGAATGGCTCAGTCTTTAATGGCATACCTATAGATGGTAGTTCTTTGAGGCCCCACGTAAGGTAGTTTGGTTTTTTTAAAGAAGTGTCTGTAAACCCTTAACCTGCTAGATTTCTGTGGGCCCTGAATGCATTCGGTGCTTTATCAGTATGTTGGCAAAGAGATGCTTGATTTTTGTAAGTGATTTTTCTGCATTGCTTTTGATGTCTAGGTTTAATTTCCTTTGAAACAAGGGTATTTTCTCAAGGTGATTTAAAGCTGGTAAAAACCCCTAGTGTCCAGGGCTGATTGTCTGTATTTTCTTTCATGTCCACAGAAGCCCACAGGAGTCCTCACTACACCCAAAATGATAGTGGTTGTGAGAAGGTCCTTTCTGTTGGCTGTCTAGACATTTTAGGAGAAGGTGCAGCAGTGCCTGATTGCCCTGAGTGTCTGATCACTGATGCCTGTGGTGTGAGCTCTTCTGTTCATTGTGCATGGCAGAGTCCATCTGGCGGGCAACAGACCCAAAAAAGACCTGTATTTCACTAAAAATGGCTTAGGCTAACAAGGTAGAGAAATACTTCTCTGTTTTAGCTTCCTTCCTATTGGTTAGTAAAGAAGTAGTGTGTATTTTGCTGTATTTAGCTAGTTTCTAATACTCTGGTGCCACAGTTAAATCACAAGTAAAATAAGCTTCTCTTCCCCCCACCCCCTGACTTGGTCTATCTAACTGTTCCAGTTAAGCATCTGAAACTGAAGTCTAGATCCAAGTTCATGTGATAGCATCCAGAATTTACAAAATATGCATGCTCCCAAAAACTCCTAAAATTGTTTGATCTGGATTTTGCTGGCATTGAGTAGATTCTCTTGCAGAGACACATAATTGCTTAGAGAAGGAAAGTCTTTTGGCAGGTATTTTTAACTCTTAATACCTTACTGGTTGCATGGGTGCTATGAGGAGGGAACTGAAATGGCAGGTGTCAACTTGCTTCTTTCCCACAGTGCTGGATCCACCACATTATGCTGGGATTACAACACAATTAGAGTATAAATCTCAAAATAAAGAAAACTTATGTTTTCCTTCCCTTGAAATTAAGGCAAGGTTTGTAAAATTGAGACATTGCAACACCATGGCATATCTCTGCTGGACTTGTACATCATTGGGGGTATTTCTAATTCGTGTTCACGTGCTTGAAATTGTTCCAGGGCTTTTCAAACATAAAACTACACAAAATGCATGCAGTACATCCTCAGAAAGTAGTTTCTCCAGTAAAACATCTTGTGGAGATGATGGGTAAACAGAGATTCCTCTGTTGGTATTTTCATAATATTACACTAATTGTTGCTGTACAGGAGATGTAAATGCTTTTTATTTCCTACTTCTTTTCCTTTGAAAAAGACCTTCATAAAGATGGAAAGAAAATAAATATTTGCCACCATTTTTTTAATACTTCAGAAATGAGAGATACTTGGGTTCTTGCCATATGATCCAAGCTTTCTTGAATCCTTTCCAAAGTGAGTGAAATCTTAACTAGTTGTGTGACCCTTTTTCTCATTTGTTTGAGTAGCTCAGTCTAGGTGGAGCTGCAAGTGCCTGAATTTTTAAGCTCTTGTGTAAAGTGGAGAGACGAGGCCAAGCAGAAGGGAATGCCATTAGCACACAGTGACACCGACAGCAGAGCTATTTAGACAGCTGCACGTGTCATATCGTGTACTTGGGTCTCAGTCATGCTGCTATTTCTGTCTCGTTAGCACAAATCATAGCATCTACTTTTTGTGAGTGTGTGTGTGTGTGTGCTCCTTTGCTTATCTAGGGGCACTTCCTTATTTGAGCGAGAGTTGAAAAAGGATGCTAAAGACCAGTAATGAGTTGTTCATTGTACTGTAGAGCTCAAGGCAGTGCCACCAAGCCCATGGCTGGCCAGGAATCGGACATCTCGCCCCTTTGTAGACATTTTAAAATAGTACTGTAGTGCTCGTCTAGACTCAGAGAGGCAGCATTGCTTACAAAACAGTATTACCAGTGTAAGATGTTTGTATATAGCAAGTCAAGCTATTGAAATTTCTCAAGATGTCTAGAGGAGAATCCTCTGTCTGGGCACATATTATAGATACTGTCTGCAAATAGAAAGGCTAAAAATGTGCCTTAAAACTGAAAAAGAGTGAAAGGAGTTTTCAGATAACCACCAAACTCCAGGAGATGTAAACATTGCTTACGATGAAACTCATGGTGAAATTATACTTTTAGTATGATAATTCAAAGCGACTATAACCAACATTATGCTGAATTAAGGAACTTAAAGGAGGATGAAAACAGGATAGTGCTGGGCAGTGGGTGGATGTGTTTGGTTTTTTGGGGTGTTTTTTCGGTTTGGTGTTTTTCTTTGGGGTTTTTTTGTTTGTTTTCTTTAAATATTTGCCCATGCTAAGCCATCTTATTTTTTGTACTTTGACTATATTCACTGACACTGAGCTGAATTTTCATTATTTTCCAAAGAGTTCATGTTTTCAGTGCAGGATGCGTATGCTATGTTTCGTAAAATAGTAATGTGAAAGCATAAACACAATTTAGCTGTATTAACTTCTGTTTTAATAAGGTTTATTACCTGCCAACACTGTTCTTTGTATGGCGTATTCATTTCAAGATTTTCCTGAATTCTGCCCATTGTTGCTAATGCTGTTCTGTGTGTAAGAGACAGCTCCAACTATACTGTGATGATGTGTATGTGTACGTATGGAGAAGTGAGTCTTTCTGAAGTGAGAGTTCATGTTGGATGCCCAGAAATATGTCCCCAGGAATTTTTTATGCTACTTAAAAATTTATTTCTTAGTTTATGGATGTTATGTGTTTACTGTTTGAAGAATAATGCATAGGTTTACTTATTTTAAAAGTAGCAGTGTTAATAACAGCTTACAATTTTAATAAAGTATGAGGCTCATAAAAGGACATAAGCTGAACATACTCGGTGTATTGATCTAATATTCTTCTTCATAGATTTTCTGAAAGTCTTCCACTTCATTCAAAATGAAGGAAATTGGAGTTAAGTTTGTCTGTCCCTGACCATCTGTCTTGTGTTCTGCAGTAATGTATCTCCTGCTTTATGTCCCAGCTTTTAGCATCAGTATAACTTTTTGTGGTTTAATTATTTTCTCAATAAAGACAAGAAATAGAGGAAGAATTTTTTTTTTTTATGAGATGAGAGAGAGCACACCAGTGAGTTCTAGGAGAAGCCTTACCAGGAGAGCAGGTTGATGTGGTCCTCACAAAGACAATTGCTGTTGCTGGTCTCTGAGCTTCAGCTGTCTATAGCACCGTGTGTGTGAACTGTTGTCACAATAGCGGCTCCTACATCTGTTGTCGCACTGCCTTTAGGCTTCCTAGTTAACTGATGCTAAAGGTGTTTATGTTGCTGTCCAGAAATATTTGATCCTTATTTAATCTAGGGAATAAATATTCAGTGATGTTATTTCGTGATGACATAGTCAACTGATACTAGACGCTTTCAACCATGACTTCCTTAATTCACTATTTCAGATTTTTCTCACAGTAGCAGTATTGGTGAACTGAACCAAAGCTGTGTATAGCACATGTTGTGTTTGCAAAGTAAACTACAGGGGAAAGATGATTTTGAAGGAATTTAAAATTTGTGAAATGAGCTAGGCTGATATCTCTTGATGTTGCTGTCTTTGCTTCTGAAACTGTGATGCCAGCAGCAAGCTGTAAATGCAAACTTCCCTCATACAGTCCTGTGCTGGTCTGAGATCGGTGAGAGGGGATTGAGGCAGCAGTGCAGGAAGAAGTCTCTGAAAAGGAGGCACAACAATCCACTTTCAGTGAGTCTTTTGCAGGCTTGTGTGTGTGTACATGTATCTTGGCTAGTGAGTCACTGGCAGCCTCAGTGGAAAGGGCCAGTGGCCAAACTCCTTGCGCTCTGCTTACACCACTACATATTTAATGGAACTAAACAGGAATCCAGTTGCTGTTGTTCCTCCTTCATCTGCAAACAAGCAGCGAGGTAGCAGTGCCTCAGTTACAGGAAGGATAAGCGGAGCCGCTCTGTGTAAGGGGTGGAATGGACTAAAACCACTTTGAGCAATTTGCCGAAGAGCCCTTTTCTATGGAAATGGTTGTTTTCATGTTTTTGTCTTGGAAACCCCTGAAGCTTCCTGCAGGGTTTGGGTTTCTGTCTTGCTACTTGCTGTGCACGCAGGCAGTAAGAGCTAGTCTTAGTGCTCATCAGCTGTGATTCATCGTGCCTTTACCCCACAACGTCTAATATTGAATAGATTTGAAACCTTTGATACGTCTTCCTTTGTTGGTTTGTTTCCACAGCTCACTTCCTCCCCTTAATTTCTAGGGCCGTAGGGATCTTTGTTTTTATGCTGCTGCTGCTGCCCCAAACACACGCAAACATGCAGCTGGTTACGCCTGCCAGGCTTCAGGAGCAAATTCTTTCTGCACAAGCACACAGCTTGCTTGGTCTTCTCCCCACTCCTGTCTGGATTACGGTTTCATTAAGGTCTCACACATATGTGATATTTTAACTCAAATGGGCTATAATAAATTTCATCTGAATAAGCAGTGCTTTTTATGTGTCATAAATTTTGACTTTTCCTGTCCCCACTAATACACTTCCCCCCTTAATATTTCAGTTATATACTGATAAACTCCTCGACATTTAAATACTACTGCAGCAGGCTCAAGGTGGAGAAGTGGGTCATGCAGAGCTATCAAGAGAACCGTGACTTTTATAACTGGCTGAATAGGAAGCTCCTGGCTACTCAGATTTCTGTGAGGATGACTGCCATCACTGAAAGGAGAGAAATAAAGAATGCTTTCATTTTAAAAGCACTTTGCACACGAGTTAACCTTTTCAGTGCTCTGGTGTGAGATGGGTAAATGTTGTTGCTTCAGGTGGGGAAACTGAGGCAGGAGGCTTGTGTGTCCTGTTCTCCTGTGTGGCTGCAGCTGGGTGCTGACCTGCAGGCTTTGCTCTGCCTTACTGCCTTCCTTGGGCTCACACCACACAGCTGCAGAGTTACCTGATGTGATACAAGTGTGGTCCTTTCACTGCTGTACTGCTGTGTCTGAGATCCTGTTAGCATAAAACTTCCAGTGTTGCTGCTATATGGTAGCTGGAGCTTGAAAATGTTAGGTTGCATATTGGCCGTTTCAAGATACCTGTGTGGGTTTGGGTTGGTTTTTTTTGCTTTGCTTTATTTTATTTTATTTTATTTATTTTCCCTGAGTTTTTGGCCCAAAATAGTTCTGCTTGCTGAAAAAAATAACTGATGACTTTGGTTTACAGTTCTCCAATGAGAAGTCAGAATTTTTTCACTAGAAAAATACTTTAGTGTTGTAAAAGAGAACAAAAATACTGTATTTTCTGACTAAATTTCTTAACTCATTTTAGTAGGCTTCTAATTACCTACAGTATACATATACATGTATCTGTAACAAGCTTATCAAATCTGCTATGCGCTATATAATCCAAGAGTGACCCTACTGCACTGTGGCTCAGAGATCCCTGCAGCACTGAATGACTGTTAGTGGGAGTGGAGAGGTCATTTTAGAGGACTGCAGTTATAATCTTTTGGGTCCTTAAAATGTGTTGAGGTATTTTATGTTTATGCACTTCAATACTAGATTGTTTGGAGATAGTCCTCTGGTTTGTCTGTTGAGTGTCTTCATGGTTTGTGCAAATTCAGCTTCATTTCTTTAAAAAGAAAATTTTCATAGGTCATTTTTCCTCTTTAAATAATGTTACTTAAAAAGCACATATGATCATTACAAGACTTTCTTGCTTAATTTTGCGTGCTAAAGGAAAGCTATAAAGGTCGTTTGGTGAGCAATTTTATCTGGGATTTTCTCCTACTAGTTGAAACCACATGATGTTAATAACTATTTACATAATCCCTAAAAACTGGTAGGCAAATTGTGCATGTGGAAACATGAAAGGTAGTGTAAACAGACGAGTTGATTTATCCCGAGATGTGTGTTTTGACCGTAAAGCTGTGAACAGAAGGTTGGAAAATGGCAGAATTCCTCCATGTTTCTTTTGAAGGAGTTGGTGAATTGTGAGTCCTCTTCGAGAAAATGGATTTTTATTTTCTGAGTGAATCTATAAACCCCCTTGAAATTGCTGTCTTTTGGCTGTTAGCCAAGTAGTTTAGTAAACAAACTTGATAGATTATCTAAACCAGTTATTTTTTTATGTTAATATTGGGTTGGGGATATATATTGTCACATAATTCACCTTCATGTCTTCTACGTTCAGTCATGTAAGGTATATTTAATCCTGTATCCACTTCCAAAGCTGAAGAAAACAGTATTTTCTTGACATATAGGTAGAGCAAATTCAGTTAACAGTAATGAATCCTGCTGGTATCTTCAAGCAGAAAATAAGCTGAAGTGTAGTGCCTTACATGAAACCTTAGCGTGTCTTTCAGCAGAGATCCTGAAAATAAGCAACCAACAAGCAAGCATCCTGCATTTTTTTAATACCGATGAATGAAATGAGCAGGTATCGAACTGTTTATTCATCACTGAGAAGGGAGATGAGCTGCTCTAGCAGGTGCCTGACCAGAGGAGGGCCTGGTTGGAATGGTTGGCTGCTCAGATTGACAGCAAATAGCTTAGTTTTTGAGGTAAAACCTCTCCTTTCACCTCCCACCCAAGTCTAAAATGGTTAGAGAGTTTCCTTTTAGGATTATGAAAACATTGCTGCTTCTTGTTAAAGCATATAGTTCAAAAAGCGAACATTACCAAAGGATGGGAGTGTTCACAGCAGCATAAAGATGGTGTTGGGGGGAAAGTTTATTTAGTGAGCCACTGTATTGGTGTTTCTGTCTGTGAACCTGGCTAAAATGTCACTCTGTGACTTTGTGAATGTTTCCTGCTAATGAATGAGAAGCAACTTCAGTGCAGGGCTGTAAGCTGTTTAACTCCCGTTTTGATGGGCAATGTACACTGAAAAGGGACTGAGCAATAGCAATGGATCTGAAAATAATAGTGGTGTCAATTCCTCAACCTGGCTCTTGGCCTCATGATGGTAATTTTATTTAAAACCCTGCTTTCTGGAGTCAGATGATTGTTTAAACCAAACTGAAAAGATCGTTTTCCATTCCTAAAGTTCCTGGCAATGCTAAATCTATAAGAAAGATGGAAAATGTAACTTTAAGTATATCAGAAGAGTTTAAAGAACAAGTAACATAATTTCATGATTATTGTGGAAGTTTGGATGGTTGATTATTATTCATCATTTGTGGTTTTAAACACAGAAATAGCTAGTTATGTTTGCTTGATTTTAACTTCGAGACCTTAAAGATAATAGAAAATTACTATTGAAACTTTTTTCCCACCTACCATGGCATTTGAGCCTAGTAACAAAACCCAGAAAAATATATTGTGCTGTCTCCTTGTATTATTTACTGTATATACATCACGTCATTTCTATGTTGCTGTCCTCTGTTTTTCACATATTATGCATTCCATTTATAAGTAACTGGCTCTCGTCTGGCAGCAGTTACCATGGTATTTTCTGGATGCTGCAGAAAACAATAATTGTAATTATTTTCATAATTAATCAAATTGTGGTGAGTTTCTTTCCTTCCATTTGGAGAATTGTAGCAAAAGTTTTAGTTTTATTTGGGCTTCTTCTTAATTAGATTCCCTTATGGGCTGGTTTAAAAAAGAAACAAACCCCAAGACAACAACAAAAGAACTCAACCCATCCTCCACCCAAAAAAAAGGCCTAACCGACCCACCACAGGTATTTACTGGGTATGGTTTGTACAGTGGCCTGAGAACAAAGGTGGCTTCAGAGCCATAAGACTTTTCATCCTGTATCTCACAATAACACCCTATGGCTTTTGACAAATGACTTGACCTCTGTTGGCCAAGTTGGCTGCCGGCGCGAATGAGGCTGAATCCTCCCAGGTCTGTGGAAGTGCATCAGGTTATTGCAGTCATTAACTGACTCCTGTAGGTAATATATATTTCTCTCCATCTGTAAAATGGGGATGGTAATACTTTTCTGCCTGCCTCTCAGTGGGATCTGTGAGGATTAGTTATGTCTCTACAGCAGCGTATAAGTGGTAAGCATGATTACAAAGAACAAGATGCGCAATTACACTGGAGGGGCAGCAAGCTGCGAGTGTCTCGTTACACTTACATAGCAGAGCAGCTGGCTGATGAGCTGTCCTGACCTCTGCAGTCAAACCAGATTTCAGCACAGTTGGCTCATTTGTGGGCTACTCTGATTTCTCACATCAGGACTTCTGTTTTCTAAAGGTGGCATCAGGTAGAGAAATAGAGATGACTGCTACCCACTGAAGCTGTGCACTTCTCTCTCACTTGCCAGAGCAATCTTGGGCATAGTGGATGTGAGCACCTGTAGGTGACTGTCCTTGCCAGAAGGCTGCTCTTACAGCAGTGTAAGGCTTGATGCTCTGGCCACCTGCTTCTCCCATGACAGTCTTCACACCTTTGCTGGCATCACCTTCTGCACATAGGACACAGTTCCTTATAAGATGCCTCTTTCCCTGCTTGCTCTGCTCAGATCCCGCCTAACAACTCAATACTTCTGCAGTGTTGGCAAGAAGTCAGCCAATAATAAGAGTCATATTTATTTTCTTTTATGGACTTCCAGGTACACCACATCTATTTGATTTTGCTTAGACTGTGAGCTTTTGGATGGGCAGCTTCTTGGGTCTTGTCTCCCATGGGCTGCTGCCACGTTGTCAGCATTTTAGCAGTGTTAACCCCTGCTGGCACTGTGACAACTGTATCTTGGAACGCTTGGGACTCCATTTTTAGTTACCCTAAATTTTTCACTGAACAACATTAAAGGTGTAAGTGAAAGGCAGTGCAAGTTCTTTCATTTGTACTCCATGTATGCTTTAAAGCCCTTTGAGCAGTTAAGTTATAGTGAGTGCTGAAATTAATGAGAATGAGTGATAAGAAAGAGGATTTACTTGTGTTTCCATTAGGATCTATTAAGACTAATGTAATCAAATGGGATCAAAACGTTATCACCTTCGAGGGTCATTGTCACTAAATGTAACAAAGTGATTATTCTAGTGTCTTGCCTTAGGGAGAATTAGAATGACTGAAAAAAAAATTAAGAGGTGTGATGCAATGCGTTTAGGTGTGTAACAAACATTTCTTTGAAATGGATGTTAAACAGTTTTAGTCCATGTCAAACAACTGTGTCTGGTTTTCACTTTGAAGCATTAACAAGGAACTGTGATGCAAATAAAGGGCTTATATTTTAAGTAAAAATTCAGTAGAGCAATAGAAACTAATAAAATTAAATTTTTTCTATTAAAAGTACAGGAAATAGGAACTCCAGGTTTAGATTTGGGTGTTGAATTTTGAGTTTGCCAGTTTGCATCTCTTAAAGCTTGATTTTCAAAACCAAGGTGCTGCAGCCTTTCTGACAGACATTAATGGCATTTGAAGTCAGTAATCAGTACAGTAAACGTACTCTTTGGTGTAAATGGTTCTGCAGGATGTTTATAGAATCAACACTGCACGTGTAAGAGTGAAATGGGTGAGAATCTAAACCGTTTAATATCGTGGCACAGTTTCAGTCAAAAGCAGTCGAGATGAAGTGTTCATTAAAATTACCCGCTTCAATAAAGGATTTGAGACACACTTTTGTCCTTACTGTTGCTCTGTTCTGCCAGTATCTCTCATAAGCAACACTATCAGTGCTGGCAGGATAAAGCCCTAAGGATATTAGAACAGCATGATTTTTATCTTGACTGTGTCCTGTTTGATGGGAGCTACTACTTATGGCTCAATGTTCTGCAGTCTAAAATTTAACTTGATTCATGTTGCTAAATTTTGTGCTAGGATTAGCATTGTCTGCCTAAATCTCCCACAGACTGACCTGAGAATATACCCCATAGTTACAGAAGAATAGCATATTGGAGATTAAGGTGACAAACATTTATCTCCACTAATAAAGAATAGACTTGTATTTCATCCATTTCAAAGCTGTGAATTATGGTGTTCACCTCTTGAGTGAGGATTAAACTATTTGTCCTGCCATTTGTTTGGTGTACTTTATTTGTATTTGTTTTATGCACATTGAGCCTTCTCTCACATTTTAAGGAATATTTTTAGAGTGCAGATGTGGGGAAAGCTTTCCTAAATCTTACATTAATTAATGCTTTAAAGGAAGGAAAAAACCAAACATCTCATTTCCCCTCCATGATAATGGAGTAAGTTTTGGGATGCTCGTTGCTACAGAACTTAAGCACCCAGGTATTTTAAATGTGTAAATGACCCAACAAGATCAATACAAGCTCTTAAATTAATGAGGTATTCAGGAATAAGTGATAAAAGCATCTGATCTCTTTCTTCCTTTGGACATGCAATTATGACAAAGGACTTGAGCACGATGGGCAGAGAAGGAAGAAACCAGTCTGTAAAACTTTGAAAATAAGGTAAGATAAATGGCTCACAGTGCTTTTCTGCAGATGGCAAAGACTGACTTGGACTCTACAGGTTATGGTAAAATTGACTTATAGTTTGCAAAGTCCTTTTTTTAGCCATTAGGAGTGTCAAGCTGTTGTCCATAAAGAATATCCAGGCAGAGGGAAGGTCGTATCTTGCTATTTTGGGAACGACTGGCTGTGTAACTGTCAAACAAATAAGCTGAAAGGCACAGGAAACTTGCGTAGCAGTGTGGCTAGGGTATGACCCAAAAGCTGTCTAAAGCCAATGGGAGTCTTTTTTGCAACCTTAATGGCTGTTAAATCAGACCCTGTTTTAATTCAGACCTTTTTATTTCTTGATCTGCAGTCATTTGAGAACGCTGTTATAGACGTAACAAATCTTTAAATAACACTTCAGTCTGAAGACGCTTGCTTGCCTGAGAGTAGTTTCTGAAGCTCTGTGCTGCTACATCTTTTTTCTGCTTTAATTTTCCCGATGTTACTTGTGTGTTAAGTTACACTTAACTGGTAACTTGGCTGCAATACATTAGGTATATTTCTTGGTGTTTATGTATTACAATGAAAAATCATATTTGGGCTCTGAAGGCCCCAAATCAAGATCAAGCTAAGGTCTGTAGGATTTCTTAGCTCTATCTGTGAAATAAATAGCAGTTATACCATAACATTTTGTGCTCTAAATCCTGCATGTTTTTTTGGGAAACATTCAGTGGTTGTGCTTCTGACTTACTGTGTTTGTCAAGCAAGTTTCTCCATACATAAAATGGAAACTATTTTTCATGTTTTCCTAAAACTGTAATGGTACAGTTAAAACAAGGGCTACTTAGGACAGGAGTAGCCTTTACTCTGTTTCTGTAGGGAATAATGCTGGACATCTTTGGTGTATCAAAAGTGAGTAGTAGCTGCAACTGTGTCATTAGGGTCCATCCTTGTGTGGTGTGTTCACTCCTGCCAACCAGCGACATGAGTCCTGAGCAGATAAATGTGCAAGATCTTTCAGGTTGGTGAGGAGGCTAATCTAAAACATGTGAGTGAGCGTCTGATCCCTCTCATTTGCAAGGGTGATTTATGAATAACTTTTTTTTAAGCATACATTTTTCTGTTTCATGGGAGAGGATCAGGGTAGTTCTCAGTCTGGTTTTGAGACACAGGAAGGAGCTATTTTAACATTGATCTTGATTGTGAGAAGGATCTAATGCTAGATGTGCCAAGGATACCATGACCCACGGAGAAGACAGCCTGATTATGGAAAAGTTCTCGGTTTTACTCCTGATTTCACTTGCCCCTTGCTGTTTCACTGCTGCTAGCTCAGGATACTCCTGTCTCAACCTCACTACATGGAGACTTCTAGAGGTGTCATAGAAACTTGTTAGGTATTGTAAAGCACATTGTAAATAATAAGCAGTAGTAGAAAAATAATTATAATATTGTTGAAGTGTAATTAATTCTTCCAGTAAAACTATGAAGAATTAATTCACAAATTGAGAACTCAGATCGGGTTTTCTGTCTGTAAGAATCAAAAGACATTTTTGCGGTCATATTACATTTGCAGTTTATGAAATAACTTATTTTCATGATGTAAAATTACTGAGTATGCAAACTCTCTTGATTGAGTACTTGAAAACAAACATGGCTTTGTAGTAACTTGTTATTTTCCCTGAAGAATACGTGTGCCCTTTCTTGCACTCGGCATTGTACTGCTTCATGTGGTTTTATCTTTGGTATACAACCCACTGTGCTCCAGCTCCACACTTGATTAAATGGCATTATGAACTCTCTAATTATAATACCTTCACTTTATTACACTCAAAAGGATTAGCTCTGGTGGATGGTAGTACAAACGATGTGTAATGTGAACACACTTATTTTAGTTTCCTTATTCGTGTTATTAATATGTGCATTATGATCTTGCCTTCTGGTCACCATCAAGGAGTTAAATATGATCACAGCACTATACATAATGAAGAGATGGTGCCTTTCACGATGCTTTACTATCCATAACCAGTTTTATTGCAGTGGCAAAGTCTACATTGAAATAGGTGTGTCTCACACAAATGCAATATCCAAAATACAATTCTTTTTTGGATTGATGTGAAGCAAGTGTTAAGACATAGCTTTTCAAGCAAGGTTTTGCTAGGGGAAAAAAAAAAGATAATAAGGTGTTGTGTATGGTTTTTGTAGCTAATCTGGAGTCTGGAACCATAATTACAGGAAGTCTAGTGTGATTTGGAAGCCTGTCTTTGGTTTTCTTTAGCTTAATTAACTTCTTAAACAGTGGCAAAGTCTCTGCATGGTCCTCTGTATTTGTGAATTTGTCACTTGTCACTTCAACAAGAAATCGTAGAGGTCCTAAATGGAGTCTCAATTGATTGGCGGTCATATTAAAGTCTGTAAAGCTGTTAACATGGTGCTATCTTCAGACAAGGGTCATGTCATTTTAATAGTAAAATAGCAGTATGGAGAGTTAATGTACCTATTAACTAAAATTCTCTTAATACAGAAAGTCCAGGGAATTTGATCAAAGATGGAACAGAACAGCAATCTGCAGAGACTGGTCTGGGACAAAGTGTGTAGATTAGATCTTACCAGGGACAGAGGAAAAATAGGAAAAAGTCAAAGTTGTGGTGAGGACCTTGCTGAGAAGGAAATAGCGTATTGGACCTTAGATCCAATAGGATGTAGGGTAAGGAAGAAAAAAGCTTAAGAAACACAAATACTGGCGCATGCTCAGTGGAGGACTGGGATAAAAGTGGCTGAAGTTCTGAAGAGAATACATACTTAGGGAGTCGTTGCACCAAAACGCAAGTAATAATCATTCTGGACACAGGAGGAGCGTGACTACTTCTTGAGAGCAAGGGGTAGTCTTCCGCTTTACTCTGAGCAGATGCTCTTGCCTCCCTTTGAACGCAGTCCTCGGGTAGTCCCATGCTAGGTTATGTGATTGCTCCTCCCAGCACTGCTTTTAGCTAGAGCCCATGCAGCCAAGCTCTGGAAGACCCAGTCCCCTTCCCTTCTTCGCAGAGGTGGCAGTCAGCTGAAATGGGATGTGTGTCCCAGGCATGCTGAGGCTGAGACACTGTTTTGGAACAGCCGGTCTGGGGTTGCTACCTGCATCCATACACATTGGATGTGAGTGAAATGCTTTGGATTATCTTAAAATTGAAACAGTGTTGTTGAGGCACTGTGAAAGAAGCATCAGTAATTATTTGAGTGCTGCATTTTAAAATTTTTTTTAAAATACGGGGGGTGGGGGGTTGCCACCAAAAACCTAGTAAGATTATGTAAAAAAAAAAAAAAAAACCAACAAGGAAAAAACCCAGAATGGCAAAACCAGAAAACAAATGACAAAAACCCAGTCATTGAGTTTATTTAGCATCTTGTTTAGCCTGATCATGGGGGAATCATCTCTATAGATATTTTAGGTCCTGCAAATCAGAATTGTGGACTGCCGTTTTGTGTGTTTGCACCAGTGATTTTGCGGTGGGCTGGCAGTGTCTCTGGGTTGAAACCAAGTGTTGGTGGCTGGCAGGCGTGGCAGCCAGCATGTCTAAACACGGTTGGGAATAAGGAGCCCTTGTGCATGCTGAAAAGAGGTGAGATTATAAATGTGAAACTGTTGAAACCATCCTTCATCTTTTGAGTTTAAAGAAATTCAATTTGTTTTAAAAATAGATTCAATACCTAGTTTTCCTGCTTTAACACAGCTTGATGTATATAGGATCTTGTAGAAGGCACGGGGCAGAGGTAGTTTTGGAGCAAAGCAGATCATTGGCAGATTTAGCATCATGTACGTGTGCACCAAGTTATTCTTAGCACGAGTGGAGCCCAGTCAAAAGACTTCTGGTTTGTGTGCTGTTCTGCTGTATTTTAAACTAATGCCGTACATAATTGGCATTAGTTAAGGGTAAAATGTAGTGCTGTTTGCTTACAT
Organism: Strix uralensis; assembly: GCF_047716275.1. Taxonomy (NCBI): domain Eukaryota; kingdom Metazoa; phylum Chordata; class Aves; order Strigiformes; family Strigidae; genus Strix; species Strix uralensis. Next base: position 15,497,332 of record NC_133978.1, on the reverse strand, counting down.
CATGCAAGGTAAAATTAGTGACCAAATTAATAACAACTCATTTTTCAGCCATGGACTGGAAGTCAGTTGCATGGCAGTACTGTATGGGGAAGAAGCAGCCAGCTCAGTTTTTATATCGTTCTCATTAATATTTTCCTCCTTCTTCTATCCTTTATGTTGACATTAATGTTAATTAGTTACTTGCAGGAACCTAAAAGTATTGATGAAAGCCCGTGAACCCAGTGTGCTTTTGTAAAATTAGTTTCCTGCTTAAGCAGATATTTCTCTAGTAATTGACACAAACCAGCCTCAGATGGGAGGGCAGAGGCAAACTGGTTGCATGATTAATTCCCTATGTTCTGTGGTTATTTCATGTTTATAGTAAAGAGAAGACTGTAAATATAGGGCCAGATGCTCCACCTGTGTCCTCAGCTGAAGATCTGGCCTGAATAATTTATTAAGGTGCTATCCTTTACATTCTCTTCATCTAGAGGTCTTACCATAAAAGCACTAGAATTATAAAACCTTCCTCTTGTTTCCCTTTGCCTTTGTTAAAATAGTGGAACACTGTAGGCGATCCTAATACTGGCGCAGAATAATGAACCAGAGGTGCAAATGCTACAGTGTGTATATTGCAATATGGGAAAAATAGCCACCCATTTGTAACTGTATTCTCTTAAATGCTTACTAATTGCAGGTGTTAAAGTGACTCGTATAATGTTTTAAGGACACACTGAAGCAGTTAGTGGGTTGTTGTTTGGGTTTTTTTTTAATATTAATAAATAGTCTCTCTTGGTATCCCATATAACCTAGGAATAGGAAAATTCACTGAATAAGAACTCATCCCCAATACCATTTTCTCATTGAAGGGCTAAGTAGTTAACCTGGTGCCAACCTTCTGGCTTTAGTGTGATCTCCCAAATAGCACAGAAGCTTGCTGCTTTACACACTGACTTTCGAACAGCTAATATTCCCTTCTTACGGTGTCTTACAGGTCAGCTAATCCTCTCTGTTTTGTTTCCTGATTTTCCTTTTTGTGTAGGAATGTCTAAATATTGTAAAAGGTCAGGTGGTTTCTGTCTAAGTAATGGATTGCTCCAGGCTTTAAAAATGATGCCTGTTTATGGCCCTGCCATCTGCAGGAGCAGCAGCCTATCATAAAGTTACTGTATTGATCTGTCACTAGTGCTGTCTTGTCTGCCAAATGAAAAATGGCTTAAACTCATAACCTGGGCCAGCAGTTTTCTTATTGTAAACCAGACAAAAATGCTATTGATCTTCTTTGCTGAAGTGTTCTTTTCACAGCTTGCCAGCATCAACACACTGTTGTCCTTACTCAGGGCTAATTAGCTAATAATTTAATGCAACTGAGACAGCAGTCTCAGTTCGGTTTAGCAGCAAGGGAATATGCTGTAACTTCAAAAGTATGGGACCTTTTTAAAGCATGGTCATGCTTGCAGTGCTTGTCTCAACTTTTATGCTCTCAATTCAAGTTTGATTCCCTCCACACTAAAGAATAACAATCTTGTTAGATTGAGGTGTGCTGTCGCTTTAGGATTTATAGGAAGCAAAACCCAGATGTGGTGTTAGTATCTGTAGTCTTGTATGGTGCTCTTGGTTATGCACTCGTACTTTAGCTTTATGGTCGCTTCTTGAGTGAAATCAAATAGTTCATTGAATTAATCATGGGAACCCTGTAGTTCGTGAGCTACAGACCAGACAGGTTCAGTCACATCTGAGAAACAGTCAATTATACTTTTTTGGTTGGTTGATTTTTGCTGTGTTGCTTTTTTTGGTAAAACACCAACCAAAAAAAAAAATTCCACTGCTATATTGTTTTAAATCAAAGTTTATATGATGGATCCTTCTTCCTAAGAAATACATTTTCTTAATCCTCCTACTGCTATGGAGAGCAGAACATTGCAAGGAAATTCAGGTTGGAAGCATGGGAAAGATGTAATCTGCTCATACATGTTGAAAACTCACAGGAGTCTTCCACAAGGTTTTTTGATCTTTTTAATTCAAATATTTGGATAATTATGTGTATGAATGGAGATTGCTTCCAGTTCCTAAGTTGCATATAAGAAGCAATTGCTACAACTTCAGATGAGGGGATGGCTTAATGTCATTCAGTCCATGTTTAATCTTGTGGGTGAGTCTCCTAGCTTGTCTCATGATGGTGAAAGATACAGCCTGTACAGTGTTTCTTTTAGAATAAACAGTAATAAAAGCTTCTGAAATATAAGCATTTTGCCAAAAAGAGATGGCAGATATCATCTAGCAGTTTTCAGCTGTTACATATTTTTTAAAAGTTCTTGACCAAAGGCGGCTACTTCTGTATTCTTTGCCCAGCCAATGTAGGCCATATCTTGGTTTATATTTCAGAATTACGCATGATTCAAGTTGTATCTTTGTTTCTGTTCCACATTGCTGAGCACAGTCTGAGGCAGGGTGTACAGGAGGCGGAAGAAAACAGATAATCCCTCAGGGAAGTTTTTCTTTACATTTCATACATTAATTTCTCTGGAGTGTGGGTGCATATGTTAACTTTGTATATGAAAAAGGAGTTTAATCTATGAGGACACTTAAAATTTGCTTGAAATAAGGGAACTTTTAATCTCTGAAAGCATCCCCAAAGTGCAATTAACTACTCTGATGTCCTGATGACTCAACAGATGCCTCTGTAAACTAGAACACATCTGTCAGATTACAGAACTGATATGCCACTATATGTGATTTAAAATGACTGCCCATAAATGGACGTATTGTGATAAATATCATATAGATGGCAAGGATGTCTGTCTTTTTGATAGTCCTGTAATAACATTTTCACATCGCACTATTCATTGTCACTCTCTGGAAGGTTGCTATAATCATGTGAAATGGCCAACTCTTCCTTCGTATCTTTGTAAATTTGTTTGGGTTTTTCTGCATCTTCTTGGCTTCTTTTTAATGCATGCAGGCTGTTGAGAGGTATTTTTAATAAAACAGTAGAACTAAAGATTTTTCTAAGCCTTTCTGAAGCTTCCCAGTAGCCAATTCAACTGATTTTTAGACTGCACTCCATCTGTCTAGGAAAGAAAGAAAATACATTAGTAGTCCACACATGAGCAGCTTATTAGTTCATTTGGTGTGTGCAGTACAGTGATTCAAGACTGATCTAAAATATTCATCCACAATTACTGGCGAAGCACAGTTCAAAGTGCTTCAAATCTGTGGGTTTGACTGAGAAATTTAAGGAAAATAGCTGCAAATTGATTCTGTATGTAATTAATGAAACATTTCATTCTTATGTAAATATTAAATGCTTGGGTATTTTTTTCCCTTTTTTTACTTTCCTCTTACTGAGCTCCCCCTCCCTGACCTCCATTATATGTTTGTTTGTTTTATAGGATGGTGGGTGGGCTGGCATGGGGGCATATTCTCTTGAGAGGAAGAATTAATAGCTGAGTCCTGTGACTCATTCACTGAGCAAACAGCTGTTCTCCCTCTAATTCACCCCTCCTCAGATGTCCATCCCACCCCCGGAGAGGAGCTGCCAGAAGGCAATGTTTGCCTCTGCCTCAGTTGTTGAAACTCTCCGTCCGCTTTCTTCACGAAAATTCACTCTCCTTGACCGAACCACCCCACGCACACGTAAAGCGGAGGTGCGGGTGCGAGCCCCCCGGCCCCCTCAGCTGCGGGGAGCCTCCCCTCTGTTAGAGGGACATGGCAGACAGCCAGCGGCAGCCACATCTCAAAGTGTCTGAGCAAGATTTTCCAGGGCTCGCCTCATACAGAATAGTGGCTTTGCCATAGCAGTGACTGTTCCGAGCCGGGGCTGGAGGCTGGTGGCTTTAATACGGGTTAAAAGCTTTTGGTGTGTTGGAGAGAAAGGACTTTCAAGGACAGGGGAGAAGTGAGTGGATGTTCATGTGGATGTAAGGAGTGGAGTTGGTGAGGCAGGGCTGGGGTTTTGTTTAGGGTCTCTCCCTCCCTCTTCCAGTGTCACTGAAAATTAATCCGAGTTTTACAGCTGCTATCAGTTTAAGAACAGCCTGCAGTAAAACTTAGAAGATCCCGAGGCAAACTTCATCTTGTTTTGAAGTGACTGTCTTGCCAGCTCAGATGTCGGCACAGAACACAGGTTGTGCAACATTGCCTCTCTTGGCTGCCTCTGTGAGCTGCAGATGACCTCGAGTTTCAGCGTGGGCAGCCTGGCAGGGCTTGGCATGAGGGGAGGCCCTGGACCCTGCCCTGCAGCCCTCCAGGGGACCAGAAAACCAGGATCCAGGGCTGCCAGTTCGGGAGTACTTGCATAAGGGCTTGTGTGACAGACAGCAAGGAGTGCTCATCTACTGTGACCAAATGACTTAAAGGGAAGAGTGGGGGAAAGACTTCTTCTAGCTATTAAATCCCAAGATATGACTTTTCCTTTGAGGCATCTGTGCTATTATTCCTTTTGGTGCTTTTATTTCTATGACGTTAATTTGCATTAAAGGCTTGGATCTCTCAAATTGTTTTTGCCTGCATTTTTCTTGGCTTGCAGTGTTGCAGCTTTCCTGCCATCCGCCTCCCTGGCCAATAGCACCACTCTCACAGGCAAAGCAGGCAGTAGCCCCCACGCTACACCGTGTGCAGACATAGGTTCACATGTGCATGTATGTGATGCTTAATGTTACAGAAGGTGGTTAGAGTATGGTAGTACTCAGTGAGCTGATTGTGAAGAAAAAGGCCTTGGCAGTAGATAGATTTGAACTTGAGCGAAATGCTTAGCTTCACTTTTGAAGATATGTGTTCATCCCTAGCATACCTGCTAGGGACAGTGGTTAAAACCAATGAAATTAGTGTGTGTAATTTTAAAATAATGAGTTGACTGGCAGCAATATAGGATGTTAAAATTACCTTTTTTTTTTTTTTGTTCCACAGGCATGAACTTGTTTCCATTAATGTGGGTCTTTAGCACATCACTTGAACTGTTTTCTGTTCAAATGCTTGTTTACTGGTGAATTCCATTCTGATTTAACTAAAAGGGAAGAAATACCCTTCTCATCTCCACTCTGATGAGTGAAAGATAATGGCAGGAATGGAAATCTGTATATTGATCAAGTTTAAAAGGTTATTAGGCAGGGACGGTAAAAAAAAAATGTGCCCCTGATTTCACATTGCTGATCTTTAAACTTTATTTCAGATAGGAGAATGTGGAAGAAGGAGATGGGTTATATATGTTTTCTTTAGATACTTTAGTAAGAGCTCTTAGATACAGTTCTTCAGTTTTGAAAATGAATGCAGCTAATTCTTGACTTCCTCTGTTTCAAGAAGTTAAACTGGAGGGGTTTTAGCTTTCTGCTGCTAAGGTCAGAGCCATCTTGTCATCGTTATTTAGGCAAGTAGACAAAAGCAAATTTGGGGGATTTCATAAAATTCTACAAAAGGGTTTTAGTAAATGGGTGATCCAGCTCAAAACTACAGGACACAAGTCAGGGCGGTATTTTCCACATGAAAAAATTGTTTAAAAGTACCTTTTAGCTAAGAAGAAATGAAGAGTTTTTCCTTATAAAACCTGGGCACAAAGCTCTGAAAGTGTTTAAAGCTTTGTGGGTTTTGCTTGTTCTTAAAGTTGTCTTTAAAAACCATTTTTCCTCACTTTTGTGCTCCTTTTCTGCATATGTGTATTGCTGTATACGCAACCCTGTTTTGTACTGCATTAGGGAAGGTTTTCTGACAAGATGAAACAAAACTTCTTGTTTATAAACAAAAGATGTTTAGTGTACTGAAACAAAGTCAAAAAGATACACCACCACCATCACGAGTGTGGTGGTTTAAGTTTCTTTCACCCCAGTGTTTTTCCCTTAATGTAGGGTGTTGTTTTTTTTTTTTCCCCTCACCAGCAAAGATAATGCACGTGTATTACATGCAGCTCTAAGCAGTTTGCTTTGCTATGGTGCTTAAGTACTAATGCCATAAAGATTTAAAAAAATATTCTACTGCCAAATGTAAGACATTTGTTAGTCTCAGAGATGATGGCTTAATTTTTAGTATTCCTTGGTGTTTTGTATCGTGACATTTCTTATGACCTACAATTAAAATGACTTTAGTGAAGTCTCAACTTATATCCAGATTGCTGAGTGTGGTTGAGTGTCTCCAGGGAGAGCCTTGAACCGCTCGCTAAATCAATTTGTTCTTTTCTCAAAACAGATTAAATATGTTTTACCACTGTAAATTAAAAAAACAAATAACCCCATATGACATAACTGCTACATGTAAAATTAAAAATGCGCTCTGCGCATTTTGAAGGGTAGTAATTTTGATGCCAAAGCTGTACTGATAGTATTCCACCAGAGAGAGAAATGAATGGTTAAAAACAAGCATGTCTAATCCTGTCTTGCTGTTCTGCTAGTCTTATTTGAGAATTAAGTTGATGGCACACTACTTGGGTGGGTGCTAACTGCTAGATGTGGCAATAATCTTCTTTAGCACAGCCTGAGACACTCTGCTTCCACTGTACTGCCTCCCTGGAGTTAGATTTATTTTTATTTTTTAAAATAATTTGTCTTGTTCATGCCTACTGCTTTCTTTTCAGGTCAGCCTTTTACCTATTCCTTTAGCAAGATTAGCTGCAGAACTTGCTTGTGACTCACCTGTACCCTTAGTCGGTGCTTCAAGTATAATTTTAGTAGACTCCTCTTGCCTACAGTTTATTTTGTATCCAACACACAGGAGAAGCAGAAGGGGAATCAGTAGCTTCTGGTGCTCTGCAAATCTGTGGAGGGTAGGCAGGCAGCTGTACATAGGGAGAGTCAGATGCACTGGCTGTGCCAGAAGCAGCCTTTGTTCCTTCAAACCACTTCCATGGCTGTGCTTGAGTGGGTTATTGTTTAAGGCTGTGTAAGTACAATAGGATATAAGGGAAAGGGAAGGGGAAAATTTTTCTAAAATAGAACAAAACAAACTAAAAAAGTTGCTACAAAAATAGATGGCAAATGGTCTCTAATAATGGGATTTTACAAGAGATGTCCAATCTTCAGAACAATGGTTCAGTTTGAGCCAAGGTTAATAGTGCTCCTTATCCTATGCCTGTGAGCTGGCAACTCAGTCCTCTGCTACAAACACATGCAGTCTAACATGCTACTGTCTGCTGCGGACTAGATAGGAGCTGTTACTACCATGGTCACTTACGAAATGATAATGAATTGCAAACTTTAATTGTTTTGGATTCATCTGCCCCGGGCTCATTTTTGCTGTTGCCGGCTGTGAGGCTGGAGGAGGAGCAGCTGGCTGGGGCGGGCGCGGAACTCCTCTGGGCTGGCTCCCTTGCACAGAGTAGACACACCAAATCTTTCTTGTTTCAGCTCAGGCCAAAGCCACCTGCATCAGGTTGTTGTTTCACAGCAAAGCTGTGGCGTGTGTCTTCACAAAATGCACCGAAGCGCCTGTTCTCCCAGTCCTATTTCCCTGTGCCTGCTTACACCCCTTCCTCCCTCCTGGTGCTGCATCTCCTGATCCAGCCTACTGACTCGTGTGCAGCCCCTTAAATCTGGGGTGTGGGGCTGGGAGGGAGGTGGGGTGCAGTGCTCCCCCAGGAACTTGCGGGTTTCCAGGGTTGTGACAGGAGAGCAGAGACATGGAAAACAGCGATGTTGGCCTGGTGGCTTTAGGTGCGCTGGACCCATCTTAAGTTCACATACAGCATGGAAAAGAGAGCTGGGTTGGAAAAGTGGTTCTTCCAGTAATGAGAATTTTATGGAACAAGTTGGGAGGAGCAAAGGATTTTGTTGTCGTAAACTGAAGATTATGATATTGCTCACTGCTGCTGTTAGGTCTTATATATGGAGGGTATGACACAACCCTAATGTTCTCTTCCATCTCAAAGTGAGGAAATTACAACTTCATGGCTTCCTGTAGCAGAGCAAAAGTGTACTCCAGTTATGCTTTGATTTTTTTAGATAACGTGAAATACAATTTTGAGACTGAGTTAATTTCTGTTTATGCAGAGAAAAAAATTAAAGGTAAATTTTTGTTAAAAATTGGGAAAACTAACCAAGGAAATGGTGACTGAATAAATAAAACTTTTGCTTTTACCCCAGTGAAAAATAGGGGGGAGAAAACCAAGTAAAAACTTAAAATATTTATTACTGAGATTCTTTCTCATTTTGCTCTATGCTGGTAGCATTCTGCCTAACGGTGAGCCTGGAAAACCTCCCAGGAGGACTGGTGACTGGTTGCAGTAAAAATACAATACAGCAACCACAGGTTTGATGGTGTGTCTTGAGTGGCTACAGCATTCGGCACAGCGAGCTTCACCATCGTGGCCCCCTGCGATCTGCCCTGCAGGGACCTGCTCTTGTTTTGGGAACAAACTGTATCAGGAAGAAATGCTGTAGTGTAGGAATGCTGGCTAAGGGTTTGCATGGGACTTCAGGGTGTGGGGAGCCCCGGTGGGATGCAGGCAGGGGGCTGATACCAGGCTTGCTGGGGCAGGGAGGAGGATGTGTTCAGTGGTGCCAGGCGAGGAACATGGCAGGTTTCAGTGCAGGGTGGCTGCTTTCTGTTCCTTTCTGCTGCTTGTGTTTGGAAGGACTGATTGTCCTTTCTGTTCTATCAGATGAACGTCTGCATTCTGCAGCCATGTGGCTGCTGCGTTTTGGTGCGATTTGTGCTTTTTGGTTCTTGTTTTAATAAGGGTTATTGAGGACCAAGTCTAAGTGTAGGCAAAGTTGAAAGTTTGAAGCTGCAGTCCCTCTGCCCCCCATCTTTCTGCTTTCTTCCCCCTAGATCTTTTCTTCCCAACATTAATCTCCTTCCTTACCCCATCTCTGCCCAGGAAAGGAGCACACCAACCTGCTTTGAGCATAGTCTCTCTCTCTTTCTCCTCTTTCCTTATCCAAAACCCCCACCTATTTTTCATTGCTTAGTTTAGCAACATTGTATGCTTTTCTTTCATGTAAAACTAGCAGACTACCCCTTTTTCAGCAGGGGACAGCATCCGATGTTCTTCAGCCATACACATGGTGTTGATTTTGAGTTGCTTTCAAATTTCAAAAAAGCCCAAGTTTTTAGAAACTCCTGAGTTGATAGAGGATTATGATACCTAACAAGGACTGCATATAATATTTAAACACTCTGTAGAGCTTTGTAATTTTCCCACATAGCAGAAGTACACTTGTTGACCAGTAAGCTTATTTAGGAAGCGCAGCACTTTGTGTTCTTTGCTTATGACCCAGTTACAGCCCTGGATAAATGAGAAGTTGGGATTGCCGACATGTTGTGGTTTTACAGAATTTTGAGTTTGAACATATTCTGCAGTTCAGGGAGAATAATGCTGGAACTTGGAAATAACTTGCGAACATAGAAAAATACCCTGAACTGCACCTGCCTTGTATATTTCCCTAAGAAGGCTGTACAACACACTTAACTGTCTATCTTTGCAGTATTTCTGTTTTCCAAGAATTTCCCAGTGTGTGTTTTGTATTTGCTATCTTTTCATTTTTGTTTGGGTATGTTGAAGCCAAGTGGTATTTAGTGTATGGAAACTGAAGGGTTTGCTCTTGGTTAGCCTCAGAATTTTTTTTACAGTTAGTTAAGTCTAGCACAGGCTGACTGCTGGGGTGTAGACACTGTGAGATATCCTGGGATCCCTCTTGCTTTCCTCAGAGGATAAGGCTGAGGAAGAGACACAGGGCTCTGGGAATTGGCAGCCACCAGGTGGGACCAGGACATGGTGAGAAAGCAGGGAAGGTTGCTTGTGCTTGACCCAACTCCATTGCAATGATATGGCTGTGACTTAGGAAGCCTAAAGATGAACTCTGTGTTGCTTCCCTGCTGGATTTCTTCCAGTTCCCCCATCAGTGTTTCTTATATGCTTTAAGACTTGCTGTGATGCACAGTTTGCTCTGGGTGTTTTCCTGATGTATATTCATCTTGGTAAAATCACTAAGAACCAGAGTGCCATGTTAAAAGAAAAATGTTGAAACTGTGTGGTATATTGGGCCTAAATTGCTGGGTTTGATGGAGGGGCTGCAGGGGTGGGGGGCATCGCCTGGGCTGCCCTTCAGGAATGCCCCTGAGGGACCGTGACTGCACCAGACTGGAGTGAGGGCACTCCTGTGGGACTGCAGCCACCCCAGGCCAGAGCAAGGACATCCTTGGGGGACTGGGACCAGTGGAGGGGGAGTCCAGGCTGGGACAGAGGAATCCCAGTGAAGCAGTAAGGAGCAGCAGAAGGACAAATGAGAAGTGAGGAGAAGCAGACAGAAACCACTGCACACAACCCACAGCCTCCTGTGCTGCCTGTTGCCTCACCGAAGGTGCTGGGCTGAACTGAGTGTAAGGCATGGCAGAAACAAGGGAAGTTCCTCTAGGAAAGGGGGGGAGAAAAGGTGTTTGACTCAAGTCGAGCCTTGGAAAGATGGAGGAAGAGATTTTCCCTCTGTGTTTGCTGAACTGCTTAGTCTCCTTTTTTCCCTCAACTCCTGAAACAGTAATTAAAAGTGTGTTAATTGGCAATAAATAAAGTAAAATTATGTAAAATTCCCTGAGCTGAGATTGTTTTTCCCATGATGTAGAGACCACAAATTTTGGTGATTCTTGTACTACTTTTCCAGTTTTTGAGTCTTTGGGGTTTACCTTAATCACCTTTACAGCTTTGCTTTTGAACTTTGGAAGCCTAGAGATAATGTCCTTTAAAATAAACAAAAATCTGACAGTTGAAATTTTTATGTGATAATGACACTTTGGAGAGCTGGCTTTAGGAAAAGTTCTTAGTATTACAGGACACAATAAAATCGCCAGAGTTGGCAGCCCTGCTGTGTTTCCTCTCCTTCCTCCTCTCAACTTCTACAGCCTTCTTTCCTTGTGTTGGTTGTCTCCTTCACTGTATTGATTTTTATGGTGTAATCTACTCGGAGCAAGGGTTTTATCTATTATGCACTGGTAATGCACCACATGTACATTACTATAGAAATAATCTAATACAAAGTGCCTGGGTTTTCAAGCATCGAGTGGTTCATAGCCAAAAAAGCATTTGGCCAAAAAAACCTGCATTTTTGTGCTCCCTCTGCTGGATCTGGAAGAGGAGGAAACACTCCTGGGCCTGAGTGCGGCTGGTTCCCACCTCACTCTGCCCTGACTCGCACCTGGCCCCTGCCTTACCAGGCACCGGTGGGTACTTGCGGGAAGGACTTGAGGCTTTCCAGTGTCTGCTCGTGCATCTGCCTCATGGGATGTGAACCGGGTGTGAATGTGAAAGGGTGGAGATGGTGTAGCATCGAGTTGTGCCACAGTGAGGCCACGGTTTCACACCTGGAAAGGGTGGCTGATGCCAGGTTTAAGGTGTTTCCAGTTGTGTCCTCTTTGGCACACATCTATTCTCATTTTCAGGTGTAGCCTGCTACCCCGAAACTGTGCCAGTGCGGCTGTTTTGGAGATCTTCCTAGAAATAGGATGAGAGAATGGATCAGGCTTTAATAAAAAGCTAATTGTGTTTTTAGAAACTGATTCTAGTTCAGAGCAAAGTGTGCTGGCAGAGCTGGGGCTGGCGTGAGGGCACGGGAACAAGCTGGGGTGGCGGTGGGGGAGATAGTAGCCCCTGAGCAGGTTGTGTGGTGAAACCAGGGAGCAGATGCTGGTGGGGACAGTGCCAGTGTCCTTAGAATAAGCTTGGACTTGATTTGTGAAAGGAGTGGGTGGTCCGTAATGTGAATTCACAGAAATGTTAATGGCGATAGCCCTTTTAAGAGGTGCTTTATAAAACAAAGTAGGAATTGTGGTGCCAGTTTTACAGATGGGCAGAACTAAAGCACAGAGGAGGGGAGAGAAGGTTGGCTTTGTGTGTTGCAGCAGTGCAGTTTAAGCTGGTTTAAGCAGCCTCTGTTCTTACCCTCTGCCATCACGGCTGATCACTCCTGTCCTGTGCCCGCTCCCTGTGTTGTGTTGGCACAGCTGTTTACGAGACAACATGCTGAAGGAAATTAGTTCCCCCAATCCAGCTAACCATGCAGCTGCACAAATGCAGGGTTGGAAGCAAACGTCCAGGAGAGAGAAGTGAGAGGTAAAGTTTAAGCTGCCAAGTAAATGCTACTGCCCAGTTTGCCAAAGTCCCATCCCATCGCACCTGGAATGGTACCCAGCTCCTGGGGCAGACAGAACAGAAGTTTATCCTTTGGAGGAACAAACTTAGAAGATGGATAAATAACTAATTCCAGATTCATTAAAGACCCAGTCTACATTAGCTGAGAAAGTCATGTTAACACATACTAAATCTGAATCAATTAACATGTTTTTCCTGGCTTGTATAAGCAGAACAAAAGCACTGGGGAAAACTTCTGGATGAGAATAAATATGTTCTGGGGGAAAACATTCACAGTTCAATGAGGCCTTAAAAGCCAATCATTCACCCAGGGTGCCTGTCAATATGTAACTTCTCCAAAATTGCCATTTGTTGTGAGACAAGCAAACCAGCAGAGTTCCCGTCTGAAGCAGACGGTCCCTTGGTGGCACTGTACGTGTTGGGGTGGGATGAGTGTTTCTAACATATGGTTTTCAGACGTGTTTTTATTCTTTGTGAATTATCAGTGCATAGAATAAATATGACTGCAGAACAAAAATTGAATGCGACTAACAAGTTATTAGTAATAAAAAGCTTAAGGTTTTTCTTCTGCATTTTTTAAGTCACCTGTGACTTTTGCATCATACAAGTTGTTATGGAAGTGTCTGCTCCCACAGCTGGTCCTTGGGGAGGAACCTGGACTGGCCATGAATTGTGCACCTTCCTTTTTTTTTCATAATACTTACTTTTTCATATTTGATGGAAAATTCTTTTGCATGAAAGTTATTTGGAAGTTACTCAAAAGAGAAGCAAAATGTGTTCCTTCAGTCATGTTCCTTCAATATTTGCTGAGTTTTGGAGCCTAGTAGCGTAAGGCTGTAAGGACACCTTGTCTGCCTGCTGAAACAGTGTGTAACAAAATACATACTGCCCATAAAAGTTCCCCCGTCTCCCCTTGCAGTCTTCATAGTTAAAAAGCATTTCCTAGAAGTCGCAGTGCTGTGCCAATGTAATCCATAAACTTGCTTTGTTTTGCTATAGACAGGATGGTGGTTTCGAGGTATTTTGGTATATTCGTTTAAGCAGAGTTTGGGGGTTGGTTTATTTTTTTTTAATGGCACTTAGCTCGCAACAGTCAGCGAGTACCCTTTATAAAGAGAATAAAAGAGACTTCAGCATGACCTTTAACTGAAATAAAAATTACCATTTGGCTCAGAAAATTCTGATAGAAACCTCAACAGAATTCTTATTATCTTTTCCTCATCTCATTGTTACAGGCAAGAAAACGTGTAAGACTTAAACTGCTGGAGTGAGTCTCAAAAGCTTGGGGGGGTGGCAGAGCTGGGCTGGATCTGCAACCCAGGCTCAGATCTGGTCCTCCAGGCTTGGTCCTGGGACTCCTAAATGCTCTTCATTCATTTAAGGTTTTTTCAGTGAGCCTCTTCAAATGCTGACGTGTTATGCAGGAGAATGGAAGCATGATCTGTCTGTATTTTGATTGCAGGAAAATGAATCTTGTTATGTGAGGGCATTGAGGAAACAGTCCCCTGCTACAGAGAGGAAGAAAGGCCGTTGGGAAATATACAGGTAGGAAAACTTTATGGACCACCAGGTGGTAAAAAAACTTGTGGGCCTTCAGTCTTTTTTCAGACGCTGCACTGTGTTTTATGTTTTAACAGCTGATCTGGTCACTATCAAAGTTTATTTGTTGTTTTAAGAAGCAGTCCTGTTTGGTCAATTGATTGCAACAACAAAACACTGCAAGCAAACCCCTCAGCACAAACATTCCTCGGGCTATCCCTGGCACAATATTGATCCTGATACAGAATACAAACAAATTACTCTTTGCATGAGCCATTCGAGCTATAAAACAGAGCAATAATATGTTCTACTTGCTGCCAATAAATGTGCATTTATAATAAACAAAGTAGAAATCCCTGAGTAGAAATGAACAGTAGTTTCAATAATGTGTTCAATAGCTCATGTCCCGCTGTTGTACAGAATTAAAAAAAGAGTGGGCACTACAGGGTTTCTGTTGCCTCCCACCCTTAAGAAAAATAATCTTTGCAAGCTTGTTCTGTTGTTGCTTTTGTGTTGTTTTGAGGTTTTTAAGATATTTTAAGTATTTTATAAAGCAACAGGTAATCTCATTTTTGCCTTATTTCCAGTGTAGCTCAGAGCTTCTCAAGAATTTGGTCTACTTCTTAATTTTCTTGTGGACCAGCTGCCTTTCCTTACACTGTTATGTGGGTCACCTCCACTTTAACTCCTTGTCGTATCCCTGTGGCATTTCCTTATATTGGGGAATAGCATTAAAGACACTTTCATGTATTGTAGTTGTTTTGAATGCAGCTGAAATTAGTGGGGGGGGGGCGTCAGTACCCTTGTGCCCATCACCACCGAGGGTTCGTGGATGATAACTGAACCCATTTCCAAAAGAAAAAAAGTTAATGATCATCAGAACATAAATTTTTTTAGTTTTTGATTTTATATTTTTTAATCTGCCCTACTGTGCTCATACAATCCTCCTCCCCCTCATCCATATTTTTAGTGCTGCACTTTGATGAGCTACAGACAGTTGACCTGAAGGGATTTCTTGATGAACATTTCTGTCTGCTCTCAGCCTTGAAAAACTCAACCTTTTCAAGAGCTGGATGGGAGAAAAATGTGTAAGACTAATATTTATAGGCTGAAAGAGAGGGGAGAGGAAAGACTAAAGTGTAAAACTTGCTTCCAGCAGAAATGCCATCCCTCTTTTAGCTCTGATAATTAGAAGCATTTCTGACATGGCTACAAAAGCAAGTTAGAGGTGTGTGCCTGCCGTTTGCTGTGTTTTGTGCTGCAGGACTGTTTTCCTTTTTGTGTGGTGATTCTTTCTTCTATTTTGTTTTAAGACAAAACACAAATTTCAACTGATACTCAACTACTACTTTTTGATTCATCCATACTCCTACATTTTAAGCAATTACTTACAAGTACTTACACATGATTGTTTGTAAAAATGGAAGGTTGTTATTCAAGTTCACATTTTGAGTAGTTTTTCATAATGTTTAGCAAAGCTCATGGGCATAAAAGCTTTCATTAATAGTCCTAACTGAAATCATACTGGAACACTAGAAGGAGGAGAGGTTTGAACTGCTGTAATTTTTGCTGGGAAAAAGTCTTGGCTATATTAAGAAATACAGTAGTACTGATTGTAACTCTAATTGGGAGATTTAGAGGACATGGGAAATAGTTTTTAGTGGTGTCTTAAAGAGTATACTGTATTTTATACCCCCTGAATATAGGTCTAAGACTTTGGCCTTTTATTATAAAAATGTGTGCAGGCATAGAAATGCAGCAAATAATTAAAAAAACCCAAACACCACACCAAAACCCACCCTGTTTTAGAACTGTGTTCCTGAAAATTTCCTGGAGATTTCCCTAGACTTGGATCCTGGTTAAAATAAAAATCACTTGTCTGTTCCATGAAGAAACTTGGGAAAGAAGTTCCTTGCTGTGCCTTTGGGTCACATGGCCTCGCTGCTGTAGAGCTGGAATGTTTGCCATGGTATTTCCGGAGGCTTCATAAACACACAGAAAGAACAGGGGGGTTAGGAGGGTTTTAAAAAAATTATTATATTCTTCCCTGCTCTCCCCCCCCCCCCCCCCCCTTTTTTTTTTTTTAATCCTTACTTTTGGCAGCCTAAATGCATTACACTTCAGGTATGGGATTTTTAGGAATTCAGAAAAGTGTTTATCTGATTAGTCCCATGAATTTTAAGAATTCATCTGTTTTTTAAACAAAAAAGTTAAAAGATATTTGGCAGATTTTTAATTGCTGAATTTGTCTAGATTATTTCTTACTTAATGTAATACCTGGCAACCTACATATTAAGCTTAACTCCTCTATTTAGTCAGTCTTAATGGTTTACTTTTGGCATGTGTCACTGTGAGTGGCATTCAGTAATCTGACTTGATAGCTGTCATCTTGCAAGCTAGAGTAATGCAAACAAAAGATGAGCTCTCAAACAAGGTTACAGTGAAGAGCCATTTCCTAAGTCCTGCTGTGGCAGCATAGAATCCCCACATCAAATCAGAAAAGCATGGAATTAGTTCTGGCTCTTGGGATATGAGGGTTAAGATTATGCAAACCTCTTCTTTCTAGCACGTGCTCCTTTTGAGACTTTGCAAACGCCTGCTCGAACTGGGATTGTGAGGACCTCTGTGTTAAATCTGTAATGTCACAGATATGTTATGTGTTAGTGGCAAGGTGGGCTGAAGGAGACCCTGCAGCCCCTCTTGCACCCCTGGGCTGGCAGAGTTGCATCTTCTCCTTCTCCTCCCCTCCCCTTCCAGGTGAGCCGAGCTGCCTGTTGAACAAGGGCAGAGAAATGATCCGTTTTAAAATAACCTGGCAAAAATGGGGAGTGAGCGGGAGGATGAATGGACTATTTTTAGCTTAATCAACTCCATTAGCTGCACAGTACCATAAAGCTGTCCTAACCCTGCGCAGAGAGGCAGTGCAGTGGGAACTGGTAACAAGCAGCCAGAAGTAGGAACTGCTTGTTCCCACTTTGCCGTGGCAAAAAACTACCCCAGCAAACATGCCTGTCTATTCTACTCAGGGCATGGTCCGTGGAAGGTTTATAACCATATCAAGATGTGCTTGTTGCTGAGTCAGATTATTAATTACATCAGAACTTGCAAAAAGGCAGCATAGTTTGTCTTAGAGATTTCCTTTAAAGTATAAACCACTGGATTTTTCCCAAATTCAGGCCCTGAGTTCGCATACCAAAGAGGAGCCTCGGTAGGTCTGGAATTGAGCAAGAGCTTGGGTTGTGCACATTGACAGGGCTTTCTTGCTCCTTCTTCCTCTTCCCTATCAAACTTGTTGAAGTTTTGAAGTTCTTTAAGTATGACTGATTATTTAATGATATTCTCCTGGTGTGGAGATGTTACAATAAGACTTATGTTTTAATGAAATATGTAATGCCTGATTGCCACAGGTGCCATATTGTCTGATTCCTGTGGGTACCCCTGCACACCTGTGTGAACACAGCAACACAAATGTTGGACAACAGAAAAAGGGAAAGAAGGAAGAGGAGCAAAATAATGAATAGAATATCTGGGAAGGTCTTAGGGTAGGAAGAATAAGGCAAAGACACAGCAGGAAAAAAGGGTGGAGATTTCAGGAAGGGAAATCGTCCCTCCCCAGACTAGCTCTGTTGACAGAAATAGATGTAAGGAAAATATGGGCATCTTCCCATCTAAAAGAAGATGGGAAGAACCGGTTGAGGTGGCTGTAGTGGTAATTTTGGAAGTGCTCCCATGCTGTAGGGGTAGGCAGGTGGGGTATAGCAATTGCTGTCTAGGCCACTGATGTTTGAGTCACTTCATCTGTTTGCATTTCTGCAATTTTTAATCTGTAAAGCTGAGTTGAGGCATGCTTTGAGTCTGAAGGTAACCAGCTGAACTGGTAATGTCCCCACTGCTTTCTGTGTGTTCTGCCCCTTGTCATGTCAGTTTTGGGGTGGGGACTGGGGAATGGAGAGTCCTGTTTTCCCCCTGCTTACTTCAGTGGTTATCGGTAGAAAACTCTTGGATCTTGTGACATGAAAGACATACTATGATAATTGGACAAAGTCTTCTGGATTGGTCTAGTCTAGAATGGTGGTACCTACTGGTCTGTAGCTAGAGCAGTCGTCTGAGAGGGAATGATATGGAGCTAAGAAGTGTACCTGAAGCTTTTGAACTGCTGTATGTGGGGAAAAACATACTGTTCCAACAATCAGTGTAAATATAAATGCTCTAGTATTTATAAGTTACCTTTTGTAAAAGTAAGCCATGATTCAAAGGCAGACTGTGCTTTAAGTTGAGCATTATCTGCTTGTATATGTTTTTTTACAAGTGAACACACAGAAATGTGGAGAAATAACAAAGAAATCTTGTACAGTATAACTGAGTAAAATGTTGGTAACTTCTTAATTGAGGTGTCTTCAGTGCTGTGCTTTTTAGTAAAATGCTGTAGCACCTTAAGTTTCAGGTGAAAAAGGGACACAAATCCACCTCTTTAGGTAGTGGAAATAGTGTATAAGAGCTGCTTTTTTTTTTTTGAGATGTTCTTGTGTTTTTATCTTGTTCCTTAGTATATCTCACTGGTTTGTAGCTTCTGTGCCTTTATGAGAATGTGCAAAGACTTTTTACAGTTAATTTTGCAATGGTAATATGTATATCTGAATAATACCTTTCATGCCTTTTGGCTTTGCCCCTTGCCATCTAAGACTTTCCGGGCCTTTATAAGGAAACTTTGTTTAGGCAGGCCAGCGGGAATCATGGTTGAAGCTCATTCTCAAAAGCTCCATGTTCTTAATTGCCTTTGACAGTGGTTGGGAAAGATGTCACTTCAGCATAGTGAAAATCAACCAAAATAAATTATATTTTTAATGAAGGATTCTCTATCTGGGTGAATTGATACTGGCAGGACAGTATTGGTTAAAAATAGAAGAACCTTCTGCAGACACACTGCAGTTTATCCTAGTTTTATTTTGTCGAAACAAAAAGGAATGTACACGTACCTACTGTAGACAGACCTTTTAGTCTGAGGTACTTCCCTTGGCAGATGGCTTCTGATTTATTTATTTATTTAAAAGTAAGTATTGCTTTGAAGGGAGGCAAAATAGAATCAGTATTCAAGTATTGTGTTTATCATGTGACTGCATGGGAGATTGCTGTATCCTGTAGTAAACCTATTTTATGGTGATATGGACAAGATTCTTACAGCCTTACAAAGGATGCTAGCTTGCATTCCTCTTGTGCAAAGCAGTATTTCCAAAAGAAATAATACATTGATGGAATATTTGGTTTTGTTCAAAGCAAAAGTATTTGTAGCTATCTGGCACATATTTTACTTCTCTACCCTCCCATTTCCCCCTTAATCTTGTTTATCTCCTCAGTGTTTCCTTCCAACTATTAGAAATGTGTTCTTCTAGGCTGTTTCAGGTCAGCTGCTTTACAAGTCAAGAATTTGTATCTTTTCACTGAAAGCATATGTAAGGAAAGGGTCTGAATGGTTAATTTGACTTGTATAGCTTATGCATATGTATATTGTATATATTAAACATATTTTAGATATTTTAGATATGTGTAAGTTGATCTTGTTTCAAAATAGGAGTTAACAGTTGACAATTATACATTATAATGTATTTTTAAATGACAAATTTTAAATAAGGTTAAATTAACCTGCAATAATAATGCTGTTGTGGATTTTTAAATATGTTTCATATTGAACAGTATTTAACTAAATTCCTCTATTTAATCTTAGTGAAGTTAGAAAATTCAAAGTACAACTGTTTTTCACACATCTTATTAGGCCTTGATATTTCTGATAGCATAGCTTTCTTTTACAGGCCTTCAAGTGGGAAAAGAGAAAGAGAAATTTATTTCCTTCTCCAGACAAAAGAACAATGCAAGCGTAATCTCAGCTCTCAGTTTTTCTTTTGTCTATGGCTAAGTCCATCTCTTAACCTGGTATGATTAATCTGGTTTAATTTGTTCATGTTTTTAGAAGTTTATAAAAGGACAGGGAAAAGGGAGGAAAAAGAAATCCTTTGAAGCACCTATCAGTGATTCAAATGCTGCCTTGAATCATAAAGATACGTATAACTAAGGATCTGTGTTATCAGAGTGCGGGAAATACTTCATGAAATGCCAGCAGGTGTATTGCCCGAACTGATGATCAGGGCCAAGTATTTAAAGTTGTTGTACCCTGCTGAGAATGTATAGTCTGCACCACAGATCA
This sequence comes from Strix uralensis, assembly GCF_047716275.1. Lineage (NCBI taxonomy): Eukaryota > Metazoa > Chordata > Aves > Strigiformes > Strigidae > Strix > Strix uralensis. The sequence continues at coordinate 15,477,548 of NC_133978.1, read as the reverse complement.
AACTAAGGCTTTTCAAATAAAAGATTTTGAGCTAATAAATCATGGAAAACCTCCATATACACAATGTAATCTAAAATCTCACAAGTGAAAATAAACCTAATTGAGCTGCAGAATGTGAATCTGCAGAGGAGTGTGTCTGCAACACTGTGTGGGTTCCCTTCTGTCACTTGCTTATACCTGTCCCATACAGTGGGAAGCTCAAACAACTGAAAACTAAAAATACTGCTTTACAAATAGAGTGGGAGGAAGAAGAGGCATGAACACCACTTTTCAAAGTTATTAAGTGTTTGGCACAGCAACAGTCTGGTGGCAGAGAACTTAACAAAACAATTACATGTTGAATAAGAAGGTGTTTCCTTTTGTTGCCTTTGAATGGGGCACTTTAATGGAATTTCCTCTTGCTCATGTGCTCTCTTACTGGGTGGGCAGAATCTCGCTAAATTCTGTAGGCCGTTTTCTGTTTAATATAGTTTAGCAATGACCATTTTAGTGCTGCTGTTTTAAATGTAAACATTCCCAGTCTCTTCGGGCGCTCTCCTTACAGCATGCTTTTTTTTTCACCTGATGATTTTCATTGCTACCCTTTGATTTTTGTCTCATTTTTCTCTGAATCCATAAGCTTCTCTTACAAACTATTGCCAACCATCAGATTATCGCTGCCTCTAATATAAACTACGTCATCAGAGGAGTGCTGTTTTCTCAGGTCCCAGTTTGAGAACTGATTTCCTTCTCTGAGCACATTCTTCTTTTGGACTGTTTAAACAATCCACCAAATGGAGTGGATTCTTCATTGGTTGGTGGAACAGATGCCTGCCTGTGCAGAGAGTCCATTTAACATCATCTATATGGTAATGTGGGGTTTTTTTGGCCATTATTGCCCTGGACCTGATAGAAACTGAGAAGATTAGAGATGGAGTGCTCTTTATCAGTTTGTAGAGTCTTGTAGTACTTTGCCCTGCCCTTCCCTCACATCTTCAGCGTTTCTGGTGCCTGTCTCCTACATGGTGCCTAATACCTGCCTGGTCCCTTTTTTCTCAGGTTGCCTCTGAAGTTCTCACCTGTAGACCCTCATCCCCTCCATCTGCTCGCAGCCCTCAGATTTTGTTGGTTTGCAGTCAGATCACTTTGGGAGTTCATGTAGAGGGAAACAAATAGTTCTTGCAGTAGAGGGGTATAGCCCGAGAGAACATGTACCTACACCGCATCTCGTGGGCAGACACGAGCTTGATCTGCTCATCTTCAGCTGGCCGCATTCTGTGTGGAGTCAAACCAGAAGCCCCATATCCATTGTTAGCATTGTGTTGAGCTTGAGCTAATAAGCTCGGTCTCTTGGCAGGATGTGTTAGATCAGGCTTACTGCTGTGCTAATTGTGCTTACACAGCTTCCAGTTTGGAGCTGGCTCATTTACAGCTGGCTTGGATGGTGGCCAAGAAGGCTTGCCTTTGCCTGCAGTGTGCCATGTAGACATACACACATCCAGCACTTGAACGTGTCTGTCAATAGCAGGAAATTATATTCGGAGGGAGGGGAAAATCTTTGGCCTGGCTGCAAGCATAAACAAGGACAATATTAATGAATGAGGAAGTAGGTAACAATTTTAATAAGAGAAAGGATAGACCACAGGTTGTTTTCGGCGCCTATATTTGGCCCCATCTTGTGCCTAATTTACCGCTGGTTTTGTTGTTTTTTTTTTTTTTTTTTTTAACGATATTTCTTGGGAACATTTCCCAGATTTAAGAAACTTCATAGTAGAAGTGAGCAGCCTGGTACTTTAACTGGGAAATGGAAACTAATTTAAACACAAGGTTAAAAATGGGCAAAATTTCAGAGGGGAGAAATTTGCCTTTAAGATTAGCCCATCCTCTGTTTTTGTCTTCCTTACTTCATGTGTTAGCAAAGTAGTTTGTACATTGGTTATAATACAGTGTCAAGGATCTGCCCATCTTAGTGTTACCTAAAAGTACAAAATACTCACTACTAAGAGGAATTGTATAGGAAGAAGAAACCTAGAGCTGTAAAAAGCTGAAGTTTTTTTATTTAGGTTTGGAAAACTAGAGCTCAGGAGGTCTTGAAAGCCACATCCTCAGCTGGCATAGATTGGTTTCATCAGTCACCAACAGTCGTGTTATTTACTTCAGCAAGAATTTTTCCCCTCAAACATTAAGAAATCTTCTGTCTGTGGAGGAGTGTGGTGGTGGATGGGAACATATGAGTGTATATGTATATAAATACAGAGAAATCTGGCCTAGTCTCTTATTTTATTGTGAAATAATAAAATGATTCATCAGCCACATCACTATGAGCTCTCTTAATATTTGAGCCCATTTTTCTCAAATTATTTTCTTGGTCACAAACATCCATGCATCGCTGCATTAATTTGCTTGACAGTTTAGAGGCCACTTCTCTATTTGAGCAAGCCTCAAAGAGACAGTACCAACATTTTAGTTCTAAAATTGCTGTTATTAAAACAACCAGGGGAATGTATCTCTACAAAGGCAGAGCTGAATAATGATTTAGCTCCCAGAATTAATTTGAAATTTCAACAGCACTAAGTAATATTTTAGTGGCAGTATAATCCTGTACATTACATATTAAGTCTGCAGACTGCACTGCCAGTGGAAGAACCCTGCAGTATTTAAATGACACTAACACCATGGTATTATATTCAGGTCACTAGGGGGCATTTTACAGGATTGAAGTTATCTGGCAGAATGTCAAGGGTGAATCGTATAATCTCTGTTTCTTTGCCTCTCCAAATATGTAGATTAGGGGTTTAAAAGACCCACACATTACACCTAACTCACCAGTGTTCCTTCTCTGTCTCAGCCCACTGTATCACCTGTGCACCACTTGCACTCTCGACAACCACAGAGAGCATAACCTAAGGAAAGGGGAGTAATAGCTATAGATGACTTAAATGACTGATGCTGTAAGTGGAGAAAACAGTGTACTGAGGATTGTTTGGTTGTTTTTTTTTCCCCCTGTATGAATCAGAGCAATTGATAGATAAGCATCAACCCAAATATTTGGCTTTTGTGGCAGGTGTCAGCGGGTGTCCAGAATGATGGAAAATGCTTAGCCCCAAGATGACTGTTTTCCAGAGCAGATCCCTAACGCTAACCTTCTGAAGAGGCAGGGACACTCCTGCAATTGAATATACCAAGGGAGACGGACACCTCTCTCCCCTTTGTGCCTTAGAAATTCCTTCTACATTCATGTGTGTGGCCCATCATAATGGTTTTGATACCTTTTTTCAAATGTACTCATCATTCAGACAGCTCTGGTTGAATTTAGAGAGAGATATTAGGCTGTGAAAAGCATGTGTTCTCAGCAGCTTCTTGCTGCCTCTGGCAGAAATTACTGCTATTCAGATCTGCTAGCTAGATAGTTCACATGATTATTCTGTGCACCATTAGAGACAAACTGAGCTGGGTTAGTTTAAACATGTAAATAGTAGCTTTGGATCATTCTTTCTGCAAGAAACAGATAATCATCGCAGAAGTAGCCTAGCTGGCTGATAGGCGGTAAATTTCACCATGTGAGTCCTCCCTTTCCTTCACAGAGTTTTAACCACAGCTTTTGCAGTCATGTGAACCCTTGGAAAATATAAAAACAATTAAAAAAAAGAGGATTGGTTAAGGCAAGGGAAGTTGAAGTGATGTCTGACTTCCAGTGGTGAGAATGGCAATGGTGACATGCTAGTTGGTCAGGGCCTGATAGACTTCTCAACCATCAGAGTGGCCATCATGTGAATAGGACACATGGCTGTGCCCTTTCTGTGCTCAGAGTGGTTGAGGGGGGAACCCCAACAACAGTTTGCTTATTGAAGAGTTTGTTTTCCTCTAGCCTAGAATATGGGCTAAGTTCCAATATGGTAATTCCTGTTTTCTTCTTGCTGCGCTCCATGTGATGGGAAATTGTTAGAAAATCTCAGGGGCAAGAGGTGTATTTGGCTGCTGCATACTACTGCTCGAAAGGAGTGCTGAGGGTACTGGAAATTATTTTTACAGGTCATCTTTCCAAAAATAGCCTTAACTTGTTATCAGGCAATGTTGCAAGACTCATGTTTGCAGAGAAGCATTGGCTATGCGAATGGGAGAATTGCCTTACTTGGCAGACCTGCTGCCGTAGGAGGTTGTGGAGGCAGATCAGCAGGTTAAACACAGCTGCGGACAACAGGTCCATGAACAGACACCAAAGGGAGCGTATGTTCCCACTAACATCTGACTGTGGATGCTGGGGAGTAAAGGCACTAAACTGCGGATAATGGCTGGGCTCATGTATGCTGCCTACACAGTATCTTCTGCTGTCATCCTTGGAGACAGAGTACTGAGCTAGATGGATGACTGGATTAACCCAGTATGTCGTGTCTTCTGTTCCTATTGCATTCAGGTATATAACAATACTTAAAATATTATTCACACTGTATTTTAAGTTACATCAAGAACAGCAGAAACCATAGGGTATTCTTCAGTCTTCTACTTTTTTTTACATGAGAAAAGACTAAACTCTTAATATTTTTGTGGGTTTTATATAGCCTACTTTCACAGAGGATAAAGTTTTCAGTTTAGATTTTGGTGACTGTGCTCTCTTGATCTTGATGTTGCTTTGGTTGTCACTGGCTTTTGTTTTAAAACATACAACAGGAAGCCAGTTCTGCCCCACCATTTCTGCTGGGTGTTTTTTCAAGTTAAAGTTAATAGATAAAGAACTCTCCAGAGTGGGTCTCTACTGATCTGTGCAGGTAGCAATTACTCCTGTGATCTGTCGTTTTAAAGTAAAAATAGAAAATGTAAAATATTGATTACATATGCAAGTACAACAAATGTACATCTGTATACTACCTCTCCAGAAGCTTGTAGATAAAAATAGATTTAAATCACATTTTTCCTTCTAATGTGGCATGACAAGTAATAGTTTTGCTCTTGAGGAAGTATGTATGAAAACATAAGGCTGTGAGCTTGTGGAGAGAGCTTTATTCCAGTGAAGTAACACTGGAAATCTTCTGGGACTCCTTTTCCTAAATAAGGGACACATGTTCGTTATCATAGTGCAGCAGTGAGCAATACCATGAAGTTCAGGATGGGAGAGATCTTTGTTGTTTAGCAAATGCGTACTGTATACCAGATATTTACTGTAGTCTATACACACTAGAAATAAACAGTGGCCTGGCACTTAATGTTACCATGCCACTTGTACTGCCTTTTCAATGTATTTGCTAGGGCTGAAACACTTTTTTGCACTAAGGTTTAGATAGTTTAGCATCTGCCTTTCTCAAACAAAATAATTGTGCTGCTCTCACTTGTGGTACACAGCTAAAGCCTGTTTTCCTCTCCACTCACTGAAGGCAAACATCTGGAGCACAGGCTTCACTACCCTTGGCCATTGCATCCATTGTGATTTTTTGGATGCAATCAGTTTGAACCATTGCCAGCTATGGTTTGGGTCCAGAATCGTGTCAAACCAACTTGTGCCTCTAGCTGCTTCTAAGGACTGGTCAGGGAGATATGAAGATTGTAGGACAATCCACATTTTTTTATGGGATGATGTGTATATAATAAACTCTGAATAATTACACAATAAAGTAATAATCCAGCAAATTATTACGTTCTTAAGTAGGGAACCTCAATAATAGGTCTGGCATAAATAGGACTTTTCTTCTAATAGCCATTGTCAAAGGGCTTTAAGTGTTAGCAGTGTTTATCTGAAGTTGAACTGATATCAAGTTCACTTTCCAGTTCTTTGTAGAATGAAAAGTCTTTGCTCAGAATGAACCTTAATGATGAGTTGAAGGTATTTTAGAAATAGGGTCTGCTGTGGAGTTTCATTTCCATGTCTATTCCCTTCCTCCCCAGTGTGGTGCAGGATTGTAGGTATTAGTCTCAAACTATGCCTTACTAAAAATTCTGGGTAACAAGTAACTACTCTGTTTCTTAACGTGATGATGGTTCATACACAAAACCAGGGAACTGATCATATTTGCTCGTTGTTTTGCATAAAGGTAGCTGGACTTCTGCAAACAGTTTAGTGGATGGGATTCAGTTTTGATATTGGTCAAGAATATTCCTGTGACAACATCCAGCATTCTTGAGAAGGTTTTGCCTTTGTCTTCTGTAGCTGGTAAATTTATTTCTTTGGATGTAAATACACGCCAAATCAATTTACCACTTGTAACATGAATGTGTACTATGCAAGGTACCAGAGTTGTAACATTTATAGATGTAATGTTCTCTGATGGAGATGCTGTACTTTGCAGTATGTCTGCTTTCTTTGCAAGCTTGCAGTTGATTTTTTTTTTAATTTTTTTTTTTTTTTTTGGCAATGTGTGTGCATGCATACACGCACAAAGCGCATTATCAGCCTGAAGCTTCAGGCTAAATGTGTGAGCCCAGGTGTCATATTTCTAATGCCCTTTGCATGAAATGTGAAATAATTGCTCAAGTGTAGAAACTGTACGTATGTTTCTGAAACATGAAGTACAGGCACAGTCTGTGATTTCAAGTGTCTTATGAAAATGTGCATGTGGTAAGGCCATGCTATCTTCAAAACAAACTTTTCATGTTCTTGAACTTTAGACTTCTCAATCTTTAAAAGTGGAGTGAATGACAGAACACCTTAAATACCTCCGTATGGGTTTATATTTAGTAAGTGTAAAACCACTTACACTGAGCTAACTTACTGCAAAGGAGAAACATCTGCTGAATTAAATTTCATGAAGTAGATGGTTCTCTTAAGTTCCTGTGTTTTGAAATGGTGGCCTCCCAGCCAAGAGGGGAAGAAACATGCGAGTATAGTGATCTGTTAAATAAATGAAGCAAGTGAATCGTGGGTAAATAAACATGAATGGCAAAGAGATAATAGAGGGAGAGCAAAAAGCACTCATACACAACGAACAGTGGATGGTGCCTACCTCTCCACCATGGTCCCAAACTCCTAGAAGAATCAAAGGCTTCATTCTTACTGGAGAGACTGAAAGAAGGTTGAGTTCAAAAATAGCTTTGGGTCAAAAAGGAGGGAGGGGAGGGAGTCAGTATAGTCACTGAGATGAGTAACTTCAGATAATGTTTGAGAGTCTGAGATGTCATTGAGAGAACTGTTACTTGGGAAGAGGCCTGCCTTAGCTTGTATTTTCAGTACAGAGCCATGTGAAATCAATACCTGAAATAGGCTGCTCTGGGTGCAGGTTGTCATTATACCCTATTTACTGGTCTTTGTTGATCCTCTTTTTCCATGTGTGTGATGCTGGGACTTCTGAGACCACATGCCTTGGTTGTCTTGTGGCCATAAGCCAAGCCATTCTATAAATCCTTCCTAATGAATTATGGAGGAAAAAACCTGTCCTGTTGCTTAACTGGTTAAGATTTTTAGGAGGACAGTAAAGGTTCTTGTGTAATTTAAGCCTTATACTTGTCCTCAACTGTGTCCTCACTTACAAAGGTATACAATGGCATGAATGCTGAACATACGCTCTAATCCTTATCACCACTGTATCACCTTGAAATCATGACTGAACTTTTGTTTTTGTAATGCATGGGTACAAGAGATGTCAAGTCAAGCCGTACAGAAAACTGAAGTCAAAACAAGTTTTTCTAATAGAAAAACTTGTTTTGACTAAAACGTTTGGTTTGGAAATATGGCTGTATCAGTATTACTGCAGGTATTTGCACCATTTCTCTGAACCTTAGCAATTTCCTTGCACTACCAATACAGGATGAGTAAGAGCCTGGGTAACTTGTTAGAAATGCATATCCTAGAGGTAAATGTCAGTGTGACAGCTGTTAGGACTAGAAGTTATGTAAGGGGTTTTTTTTTGATAGAACGGGACCAGTAGGAAACATCTATTTCCAGGTGTGCCTTCCTATTATACTGTTCGACTTTGATCTGCAAAGCCCCTAGTGGGAGTAGAAGAGTAATTTGATTTCTATGCCATTATTTTTGGCTCCCTCAGCTCTGCCTGCTAGAAGGAGTGCTAGTACAGTCACACAAAGTCTAGTTGGAGGCCAGTAACTAGCAGTGTACCCCAGGGTTCAATACTGGCTCTAATACTGTTCAGCATCTTCATTAGCGATCTGGATGATGGAGCAGAGTGTACCCTCAGCAAGCTTACAGATGACACAAAACAGGGAGAAGCAGCTGAAAACACCAGAGGGTCGTACTGTCATCCAGAAGGACCTTGACAGGCTGGAGAAATGGACTGACAGGAACCTGATGAAGTTCAACAAAGGGAAAAGCAAAGTCTTTCACCTGGGGAGAGGAACAGCCCCAGGCACCAGTATTTGCTGGGGCCACCCAGCTGGAAAGCAGCTTTGCAGAAAAGGACTTGGGGGTCCTGATGGACACCAAGTTAAACATGAGCCAACAATGTGCCCTGGCTGCAAAGAAAACTAATGCTATCCCAGACTGCATCAGGCAGAGCACTGTCAGCAGGTCACAGGAGGTGATCCTTCTCCTCTGCTCAGCACTGGTGAGGCCACACTTGGAGTGCTGTGCCCAGTGCTGGGTTCCTCGGTACAAGTGAGACATGGACGTACTGGAGAGAGGCCAACAAAGAGGCCACGGGGATGATTAAGGGACCTGGAGCATCTTGCACATGTGGAAAGGCTGAGAGAGCTGGGACCATTTGGCGTGGAGAAGAGAAGGCTTGGGGGGGGGTGTCTCATCAATATATATAAATACCAGAAGGGAGGATGCAAAGAAGTTGGAGCCAGGCTCTGTTCAGTGGTGCCCAATGACAGGACAAGAGGCAGTGGGCACACACCTCGACTGTTCTGCGATTGTGTAACTCTGGCCATGTTTTCAGTAAGGTGGTTTCTCATGCACCAGGACCTAGACTGAGGTAAACAATGGATTTTTGTGTTAGCTAGGTGTGGGTTTTAGTGAACTTGGATGTGGTAATTTGAAAGATTACCACAGAATGAAATCTGAGGGAATTTGCAGTGAGCATCATGAGGCCAATACTTTTGCTGTGACATAAGGTAGCCTTGTAGGTAGTGTGGCCTGAAGAATGGGGATTGGGTGGTAAGTTGTGAAGCATTTGTAGCAGCAGAAATAGTTTAATGTTGCTGAGCGTTCTTTCTTATATGCATTAAAAATAAAAGTGGTGGTGGGTTTAATCTCAGACACATGTACAAGTGCTTTGACTAGATACTGTGGATTTAGAAACAAGGTAGGATCTAATATGCCAAGGAGGAAGGGTTTATTTAATCTTTTTTTAAAAAAACTTCTTAACAGGTTGAGTTCTTGATAATCTTAGCAGCAGACACCTGTGGTTAGATTTTGAGGAAGTGTGTGTCTTTTGCAGGCATCTCAATATTTTAAGTATAGTTTTCAAAAAAATTTTTTAAAAGTGAGGCGTAATGCTATCAAATGAGATACAAGAGTCTGAAAATCCCTGCTCAATAAACTGATATGTTCTTCAGGAAATTGATGATATATCAAAAGCTGTTTCTTCAGATAGCAATCACTGGCTTAGCTTCCCAAAATGAATGTGAAGTCTGAACACTGAGAGAAAGCTGTATCTGCTTATAATGGTGCTGGGTTTTGTATACAGAGTTCTGGGCTTATCTTGAAAGGGATTCTGACATACAACAAAACCGATGAAAACTGTTTCAGCCAGCAGTACTTTCTTCTGACCTTAAGCATTTCTTGGTTTATGTGTATGAGATTAATTCAAAGACCATTTGATGTTTTTTTCTTCTTTTTTTTTTAAATTTTAAATAACCAAACATACTGGATGAAAACAGGTCCTGCAATTAAAAGATAAGATATATATTTAAACTGAAGCATATTCTCCTGTACTGGAATAAAACTATGAATATATGTCTTTCTATTAAATCTTTGTGTCCAGGGCATAGAAGACTACATCTGTGGCGGCGGTGTTGGTTTTTTTCTTTTAGAATAGCTGAATGTTTTCTTCGATTAATCTGTTTTGTGGCTAATCTGGAAGTCTTTGCCACCAGTGTAGAAATGAGGCACTGTTCACTGGACCAACTGGTATCTTACATTTAAGTCTGTTGGTAGAAGGAGCAGCAAGACATGCATGACTCATGGTTTGTGTATAATAGGTTGTATTTCTTGAAAGTGAGCATTCATAGGTTACTTCTATTAAACAAGAAGTTACTGTTGTAAAGGGTGCCCTTCATTGACAGGACTGCTTGTGGAGGGAGGCCTGTTGCTGTCCCATTCAGTGGGGCACTAGAGCCCCAGAGGTCAGCTGTTAGCACAGAGCTGCTGAACCCCACCGATCCGCTGGGAAACATGAAAGATTTGGGGTGAAGTTCAGGTTTTGAGATGTGGCTGGATGTTGTTTGGTCAGTCAGTGTATTTGTGTTTTTCAGCCCTGTCGGGATGCTTTTTATGTTTAGTGTTGTGAGTGGCATAAATGGGCACTGCTTGCCTGTACTGAGCCACAGCTTAGTTGACCAAATACGTGAGCTGATTTTTGTACTGAGCAGTTTTTTCACAAACTGGCATAATTCCTGCTAGTTCCACTTTCATATCTATCTAATAAAATGAGTGATCTTTTGTGTTTGCACATGATGTCTTGGAGTCATTAATTATTTATCTTCATGACTGCATGTGTGTGAGAAGGGATTTGGTTATCCTTGTTTACAGGAGACAGACAGGGCATGAATTGACTTGTAGACTGTGCCTGCACTATGGTAGAGCGCTTCGTAGAATGACTCTGTCTTAAAGCTTTACAAAAGCCACAAGGAAGGGTGTTTCACATTATGCTACGCTTTATTTTTAGAGGATTCAAGAGCAAACTGCTGCAGTCACCGGACTGGAAGTAATATTGCCTTTGCTCACTTCTTGTTTAATCTCTAAAAGTCCTTATCAAAAATTGTTAGTGTTTCAAAGTCTCATAATGGTTTAAGAGTCTTGCATCTACTGAAGGAAGCTCAATTGTTTCTTTTGAGGGCAAGGTGCAGTGTGTTGTTTGTGCAGCCAGCCTTGGCAATGCCTTCCCCTCCCCAACTTCTTTGTCCCCCTTCTTCCCTTCCCCCGCCTCCCCAATTATTTTTCCAGAGACCTTGGCTTGCTGCTTCTGGGGCAGCAGCAGCAGCTGCTAGTGCTGTCCTGTAATTCTTCCATCTCGGTCACAGGGGACTGGAAGGGAAAAGACGGTCTGTCTCAGCAGCAGTCCACCAGCTGCCGCTACAATCTATAATGCGTAAATTTGCAAAATATAGCTTTTAATTTTGCTTTGCAGTCAGAATGAAAAACTAGAGTGCACCACCACTGCCATCATTGATTGATTAATAGAAATTTATGCTCCCTGCTCCCTGGTTCAGACTCGGACAAAAAGTACTTGGAAGTGGCTAAAAATAAAAGGTAAGAATCCTGACAGACTTTCACACCGACAGAGTAATTAACAATACAATGTTGTGCATGTATGCTTGAGAATACGCTCTAGATAAAAGCTGTTGTGTAACACAAAAATATTCAACTAGAGTATAACATTATGCTTAGGGTCATAATACTTTATGAATTACATGGATAAGCAGGGCTTCTTTGTTACAGTGTCAGTGAATCAGGGTGTTCCACAGATTCTAGCATAAGTAGTTTTCCTGAAAATGTATATTGAAACATATTTTTGGTTTTGAGGCTTTTTTTGAGGGAGAGAGAAGGAAGGGTGAAGGAGAGTTGGCAGCATAGTTACTGTTCTGTCTCTGCTGGCTATGAAGTTAGAGTAACAACAGTACTGCTTGTTTTGTGTCCAGTCATACACCTTGAGTAAGGAAATAGAACATAGAAAAGGTAAGCAATACCCAAACTGCCATCAGAAATGGATTTGTAACCTCTTCAGTGTGTATTTATGAATGATGAAACTTTTTGTTGGACCATTCAAGAAAAAGCAGCCAAAACATGGCTGGAATTTGTAAAAGAACTTGTTTGCACTGAATAGTTTGACTCAGCGGGTAGTTCAGAAGACTTGAACTATAAAACACTAATCATCCATAAAAATATGTGGTTGTGGCACACATCGTTGGCCAAAGATAGACTGTTGTGTGTATAGCTGAGAGAACTAATTTTATGACAAGTCAATTTTGGAGCTTATGTCCCTAGAGACCCTGTTGCCATCTTTGTTTTCCTTTAAACGTTCTGAAGTCCTTTGTCATGGAAGTTGCATGGGAACCATAGTGTATGAAGGCTAGCACAGAAACCTTTGTACGCCAGGTCATTATGGGGACCATGAGGTGGTCTGCATCCAGGCTTCCTTGCTGGTGGAAGGAGCTCGTGGCAGCTGGTTATCTGCTTTTCTCAGTTGGTTTCATTGGGGACGAGGGACTCGGAGAAGCCAGCTGCCACGTTTGGCATGCCTGCTAGGGGTTGTGCACAAGAGACGTTAGTGATGGTGGCAGTTGCGGACTACTGCCCTCCAGCATGTGCTACGGAGTAAATCCAAATGCAGAGCAATCACAGATCTCTTTTTGACAATGTGTCCACATTTAAATCTTCTGCTGAACATCTGTGAGTATACTAGTGTGCAGGTTGTACTTTTTTTGCTACTAATTAGAATACACTGGGTCCAAACCAAAGCTTCAGATGCAAATTTGTCTGGGAGAGAGCAGATCTATGCCTTACCTTAGTGAAACAAGCTAATTCTACCAATAAAGTCACAGTGTAATCTAGTACCCATCCCCAGAATCACCAGTCCTCGTTCCTGTACATTTTATGTGATACTAATGTTAGCAATCTTAAGTCAAAGCATAAACAAACTCTAATCTCACAAGACATACTGCTTTCAATAAATACATTGTATAGACGTGCTGGCAGAACTAAACTAAATCTGGATGTGTCTTTGGGACTCCAAAGAAAAATAACTTAAAGTAGTTTAAAGAATCAACAAAGCATAGTGCATGAATGTGTGTGTACATCTTAAATTAGTTGGAATTTTTTAGCATGTGACAAATACAGCCCTGAGTGTACACCATGCCTTCTAGCTCCAGGGCAAATACAGTAAGAAGAAACTGTATAGTGACCCATTATTCAGGCACCTGGGAGGTAAGAGAAAGGAAGTGGGAGTGTTTTGCCCAGAAGTCCTTCCTTGTTATTTTTTTTTAAATGTGGTACACTCAAATATTTATGTAAAAGTGGTGTTTAGTGGTCTTGCTTAATTGGGCAGAGAAGTCAAATTTAGCGAAGTGCACACACTTCATGTAGTTTGAATGAAGTGGTTTGGGTACGCTACCCACCTGCTCACAGGGAGAGGATATAAATTAAACATCAGAGGCTGTTCACAAGTAAACCAGCAGAATTCTTGGAACTTCTACTCTAGCCAGTCATGACAATGTTGCATGTTACTATTGTTGCTGTCAGAGCTTAAGTATGGAAAACAATTTGAGCTTTAGACCTTAAAGAAAGACTGCTAGAGTATGTTTTTAAACCTCAGTGGTAGCAGACTGGATGAAAGCTTGCAAACTTCTGACTAGGTGGCAACAAAGGCCTCTAGGACTCGTAGTAAAGTCTCTTAGAAAGCAAGCTCCCTTTTCCAATACATATTTTCATTTGTCTTCCTATTGCAGTAAAGGCATCTACCTTCTGCCAGTGTTTTCTGAGCTATGCACTGAATTCTTTTGAAGATTACCGAATTAGCTTTTTCTTAACTTTTCCTTCCCTTCAAAATTAGTATCTTTATTTTAATGTTCAACCAGTCAAACTCCCAAGCACAGCTTCTTCCCTATAGAGATGGTTATCTCCACACCACAAACAAGACTCTTACTAGATAACATTACAGCACAGGCTGTTTTCCATCCATTCTGCAAGGACTGATTTTTAATGAAAGGAACAGCATTAAATTCTCAATGAGAACCAACCTTTCCTCATTTCTTTGCCTGTGGGGATTTGATCAGTCTCTCCAGCTTCCTGCTTAGACATTGTACGCAGGGGACAGCGCTTTGGGGGCAAAGCTAACCTGGGAATAATTGAAGGAGTGGTTTTGAGCAGCTGCAGTCTCACTGCATATCTCCCATGTAACTGTCTACATCAAAGTTAGAAGGTGGCCCTTAACTGTTGTATCCTGTCTATGAAACTTTCCCTATGCAGTCAGCCCATAGTCTAATCTGTAGATCCATTCTGGTATTTAGAATAAAACATTTTGAGAAAAGAATAATCGGAAATTGGTATTAAAAGAAGATATTTTAGGAAAGACACCTAAAGGCACACTGCAATCTCCCTGAAAGAATATGGTATCTAGACAATGGGAAACTTAATTTCTTAATTCCTCAGACACAGAACTCTTTGGTAGTCAGGCCTTTTAAAAATCCATATTCCCCCAAACCTCATCAAGGGAGGGAGAAAGAAAGAGGCAGAACAAAATGTAAGTTTTAAGCTTGCCTGACATGTCACTTGGGATAACATCACTTCTGTTTTTCCTTAGTAAACACAATGCCAGGTCAGGAGCCAGAGGATAATCTTTTGCTCTAAAATGTTTTTCCTGTAACGTCTGAGTCTGCACAGTATAAAATCAAGAGTAGAGAATGCTATCCTGAGACTCTCACTTTGCCTGATAGAAGCATGATTTCATTATACAAACATTTGCTCCATTAATTGTGATTATTCCTAATCCCCCATTTTCCTTAATGGCAAAACATTTCACTGGAGGAAAAAAAATCAGATTAAAGACTTTCAGACAGTAAAGGCTACTAATTGAAACCTGCAAGGGATACCCCCCATCATGGAAATTCAAAATTACAAAAGTTACTACTGAAATAGCTGGAGAAGTGATACCTGAAAGTCCTCAAACATGCACTTTGGGTTAAGTTTTTGTATGTTTTAATTCAGTATTTTTTTCCTTGCATAAGAGCATAGATTTAGTAAATGTGCACACATAGTGATACATGTGTATGTACAACGTGCATTTTTTTGTCTTCTGATTGAAAGTAGAGGTTTTGGTTGTACATGTGTGGACCTCTAAAAGGAGATAAATCACAGACAGGGATGATAGAACGTTTTGGTTCTGTTTCCCTCTGCCCTTTCCTTGTGTTTTTTTTTAGTGCCTGTCTCCTCCTGCAGTATCCTTGCATTGAGGTTTTGGAATAAAATATTATTCCTTGTGCAAAGCTTGTGGGGGGATGTGTGTGTGTTTCTGTTTTTTCCTCCATAGGCTGTGGTATACAGCAATGTAGAGTTCTTCCAGTTTTTATTCTCTTGAGGTTGGTAATACTTTAACCAAAGGAAAACAGAGTCATGTCGAGGTTTCCCTACCCCCTCTCCCTCCTGCAGGTCACGCAGGAAGTGGAGAGCAGTATGCTGCTCCTGGAGCTCCTTTCCTGTATGATAAACCCCCGGCTCACAGGCACACAGATGGGTGTTGAATGCATAAAAATATCAATGTTGACACTTATCTGAGAAAGTCAGCAACATTGTGTGCCTTCATGGAGTGTCTGTATAGTGGTAGGACAGCACTTCGTAAATGGATTTTGTTGCATAGCATTTGTTAAGGCTTTTGAAAGGAAGAAAATAATATTCTAAAATGCAAGACCCCTAAAATATTTGTCAATTCCTGTTGCTTTGAGGAGTTTAAACCTATATGGTTCTGGATCTTTGGGTTATTTCTTAGTTTCTTGATTTAACACATTTTTGGATGGATTGTAGAGCATGTAGGTTATATATGTCGTTAGGGAACCCAGTAAAATACAAATTCATGAGGTTAAAATTACTTTCCCTGAAATGACCTGTTTTCTGTTCTGTGTCTCCTTCCATTCCCCCACCCTCAAGTCCATTAGGTGTAAGTCGGATTAGCTCAGTGACTCTTATCAGACCTCTTTTTCCTGTTACCCCCAGATAAATTTATGTGACTTAAAGAGTGGACTCCAGGCATAACCTTATTCCTGCTGGGGACAGGAGCTGCATTTGCTGAAGCTCTGTGTTGGTGAATAGTACCCCACTGTGCTCTATATGGAAAAGTGTGTGGGTGGCAATTTACATGGTAAACAAAGGCAGGCAGGGAAGGAAGATAGTTAAGTTTATGTTTCTTAATGCTTTAGATCTCCTTAAAACATGTCTGTTGAAAATTTGCAGCAACAAATATCACAAAAGATCGGTGTAGATTTTGCTATTTTTGAGTATCAGTCTTCATGTAAAAGGATTTTTACATATATTTGTTGTGGAATTGAATTTATGATGTAAAATTAACTTTATTAATATAATTTGTCCTGATTTTGTGGTAATAGAAAATAAAGGCTGTACCTGCAACTATTCCCTTTAAAGATAAATGGAAACTTTTTATTTCATCAGTAAAATAGGCTCATAGTTGTCTGTAGGATCATTCCCCTGCTCCTGCCACCCTAAATAGGTTCTTTGCTTGTTTGTCATCAAAGGTGTAGGGAGGCAATGTGAATTAGGTGGCAAGGGACTAGAGAGTGTGACAGGAAGTATTGACATCCTTATTTGTGTCGTGTATCTACTATGTGACCTTGGACAAGTCTCTTCACCTATGCCATATCCTGTTATTAGATTATAAATCTCTGCTGGGAGAATGCTTGTCGCAATTTAGTTTTGTATCTGGCAAAGGGTCTTATAGATATTATTGTAAAACAAATAATAGAAATAAGGGTAGCAGGTTTTTTTCTGGAACACTAGTCTTTGATGGAGATAGGAACTTCTTTTTAACCTTGGTCTCCTGCTCTGGTGCCCAACTCAGCTGCAAAAAGGTTTCTTCACTCTGTCGTTGTCCTAGTCTGATTCTTGCCAGCAAGAAAAATCCATAACTTGAAATTTGCTATTTATTCAGATAAATAACTGTTGTGTTTGTGTAGCCCTTGAAAAGTTTTGCAAACACATTCTAAAATATGAAAACCAACGTATGATTATTTGCAATACTTTGTCCTAGATTAAACCTGAGATTTTTCTGTGTCATTGGTGTATAAATTGTGTATTTAAGTTGTGGTCACAATGTATGCTTCCTTGGGGGAAGGCTTGTCATTCAGAAGTAGCCAATCGATGTGATGACTGTTACCCGTGTACATGCTAACAAGCACAACTCATGCTGCTTCAGGGAAGTAACTGGCTTATTCCATGTGATGAAACTCTTGTTCCAGTTCATCTCTTGTTTTGAACTGATACCCTTCATGCTTGTGTTGACACTGGAAAGGAACTTCACATGGGAGACTCTCCCTTCCAGTTCACTGATTTGCATCCAGGCCACTTGCTGATGCTGCTGTGCAAAGAAGCTGCTGGTCCGCATGGAAGGAGAGCTTGTTGTGTAACGCAGCGTGTCACAAGGGTTTTGCCAGTACTGTTGGCCACAGACTGAGCTCTTTCCCTACGCTGTTTGATTAGCAGTGCAGTTGATTTGTGGGAATTCAGCTCTGTCTTTTGCAGGGTTTAATATTAGAACTTTTGTGGACTTGCATGTCACTGGGAGGAAAGCCTTACTTGCTTCTGACTGCAACTCTGTCAGCTTTTCTCTGGAAGAGCTTACAAATGTGGAGGAGCAATTTTTTTTTTTTCATTTAAGGAGTTTTTGGATTTGGGTGTCTTTCGTTGTGAGCTTGGTTTCTTCTTTTGTGGTATTCAGAACACTGGAATTACATTTTCAAGGTTTTTGCTACTAACAGACTACCAAATTTGAAAAATTTGAATAAGATTTCCAGGTGATAGTCACTTAATTGTAGGACTTGACTCTTTAATTACAAAATAACACTTTAATTTAAAATTACATAAGAAAGATTACTTTTAATTGTTTTATAATGTCAGAAAGGATAAATATGTCAGTCTAATCAATGTTCCTGTGTAGAGCCAGGGGTCTCCTTTCCAGTAATATTTCTGTCAAGCTATTTAATTTGTTGAAGCTTTTAAAAGATGTCATGTGATGCAGTAATTTAAAAAGTAAAAAATTAAGACAGTAGAAAGAGAACATAGCTGACATGAATACAATGTAATGTTCACGTGGTTCAAATTGCTTTGAATAATATTCCTATGCTGTCCCTGTTTGTTCCTTGTGCGTGACTTTGCTAATAGCAGTGAGGGTATTGACTAAGGTCTTTGTTGATAATTACTTCCTAAATATAATTAAATATGAAGGTGGTGCTAGCAAGATGCTAATTGGCTTACTAACATATGTGGGATTTTTCACTTTCCCAGAATCACTAGATAAGAGCACTTGGTGCAGCAGTTCTTCAAGAGTGGAGACTGCTGATCAGATTGCCGAAGACAGTAATGTGTCTTCTTTCTTGGGTGTCCTGTGGTGGGGATGGGGGCTTTGTGCTTAAGGCAGTAGCAAAATACTGCTTCAATAGCTGTGGGACCTTAGGCAAGTCACTCAGTCTCACTGTCTGAAAGAGGAGTAATAACACTACCTTTATTTCTTGTCTTTTAGATTGTAAGCATAGGTGGGCTTTTTTGCTATATTTATAAAGAGAAAGTTGGTCGTTAGCTTACAACATTGCTGTAATACAGGCAGGTTTAATAATGTGTTTGCCATTATGCAACAAAACCCTTGTGGGTTGTCTGTATTAGTGAGGATATGCCATATTGCAACTAGGCTGACTTTCAGCTATGATCAGCTGTTTGGAAAGGCCCCAAATGTTGCTTAGACAACCCACCTTATTCTTCCAGAAGCCAAAGCTTTCATGGAAGCAGTAAGTGTAATTTTCAAAAGCAGGCTGGCATGGGAGCACTATGAGATGTGAAAGACAAAAGGAAATGGAGGCTTTAATGAGCACCTTTGTAAAAGTTATCATGCAGCTGGTCCCCAGCAAAGCACGCTGCCCTTCAAATACGCAGTGTTTGTGTTGTATAAGTGTGACTAATGGCTGTGATTCATGAGGAAGCATGGCTTGTCTTGGGACGGCTGAGCTGGTTTCACCTCAAGCTGTCTGGTCCCTTTCTCAGAAGCTTGCTCTGCTGCAGCAGGGTTGGCAGAGCTGCTCACCAAGCAGCTGCGGACCTGCTGTGAATGACAGGCTGACATATGAAGGTAAACCAAAAAGCAGTGCTGCTGACAGAATAGACTTTGGGGTAGTGGTCTGTTTAAGATACCTTATACATTAAGCCTTGAGCTGAGACTGCTACAGAAGGACGATGATGCAGTGATGGTTTTCAGTGGGAACACGTTTCAGCAAAGGCTTAAATTGTATTCTGCTGTGAAGTACTTGTGGATGGTTTAGGAAGAAAAATACCAAGAATCATTGGCAGCACAAACCTCTACTTTTTTAAAAAAAAAACAACCTACTTTGGTTGAAATTTCCTCTCTTCAGGAAATAAAGTTCTTGCTTTACTGTTGTTTTGTTACAAGGTCAGGAAAAGTTTAAGTTATCACCAAATTTTTCAAATACAAGGGGTTTATAGTTGAGGCCAAGCACAGGAACATAACTGCTGTAATTAGTCGTGATACAGTGAAATTTTTTTGCCTCAGTAGGTATTATATTGAAAGTGATTTTAAACCTATTTGTTGCCTCACTTAGAGTTTTTCAGACCTTTGAGTTTATCCTGTAACTGCTCTCAAGAGCTGATTTTTATCAAAGTTTCATTATATAAATCTTTTTCAGTCTTGGGAAGATAATGTATCCTTGTGCAAAACCTGCTTCTTGCTGAAATCAATGAACAGCAAGACCCAGTTGCTTGCAGGGCAGTGGTATAGTTGCAAGGTTATCAGAAGGTTAAAGGTAGAAGTAGGCTATTGGCTCCAGTAACTCCTGTGAGGGAAATATGAAAAAATATATCTCTCTTTGTAAATGAGATAGCATAATGGGTGACTGCTAGATTCTGACCTTTGCTGTAAGATGTACAAGTGTAACAAGATTTTGCGACAATGGGTGGAGGAGATTTAGATGCTCCCATTTGGGCTGTGATTGGAGACAAACTTTTGCAAAGAGCATGCATAAAGCTTGTGGTGGGTTACCGTTGTGTATCCTGCTTCAAAAAAGCAAACCTTTATCTAAAGCTTTGATCCTTTTTAGGTGGTTCAGGAAGGTACAAGAGGCATTTTACAGCATTTTTCACATACCTCTGAACTGCTGGGTTTGTTTGGAAAAGGAAAGAAAAATACCACAGAAAAGGCTATTCTTGAAATATTTGTGACCATTTGGGAACCAGGAAGAATTGAAACTCTCCCAGGATTTTTAGACCAAAGAGATGCTGGTAAGTATGTCAACTTCTGGAAGCCAGCCCAAACCTCTGAGAGTTTGGAAGTTTGCACAGTGCTAGTGGCAATTAATGATGCCTGGAAAAAGATGCACATTTTGGGTTTTGAAAAAGGAAAACCTACTGCGATATATAAAACATAACACATTTTAAAGCATTTTGAGAGCTGAAGAATGATTTTGGTTTCTTCTACCCTGTCTTCCCTCTCTCCCCACTTCTATTCCAAATAAATCTGCAACACTGAAGTTATGAAAGTAATTCAAGAAGACTGGCCAACATGCTTCCATGTGAATGGCAGACATATTGAGCATAAGGTTCTGAACAGCATTTTGCTCTCTTATTTGAAGAAGCATTACTTTGAACATTTAACCCCACTAGCATCTCAACATCATAAAAGATGGTGGTAACATGTTTAAAATTCTATATGTTTTGATTATTCTCATATATGTTGTCATCCTGTGTTTATAACAGAACACACGGTATGTTTAAAACCTTGAAAATTCCTTATTTTGTAATTGAGAAATGTATGAGAAATAGGATTTTTCAGGCAGTCTATCTCAAATTAATTGGAAATCCAAAGTCTTTCAAATTTCCTATGAAGAAAAAAGTTTTAGAAGAAAATTGCTTTGAAACTGGTGTCTCTTAAATGAAGCAGAATGCGGTCATCCTCCAGTTTCCCAGTAGCATTGTCTACAACACCATTCTGTAACAAAAATATTAGTGTACTTGCATTGTTGCACAAGCTCTTGAGAAGCTGCAGTAGTAGTCCTGACCAAGACCCTGGCTATCTTAGTCATTGACTCAAGAGCAAGTCTTGATTCTGCTAATTATTGGATCTGTGAAGGATCTGCAGGACTGTTTTTTAGTTCTGGAAACCAGCGTTGTGTGACCTGACTGTGCTGTGAAAGGGCTCTCCATGCGGGGGTCCTGCAGATCCCAGCAGGTAGGAGGGAAACGGGAGCTTGTTTGCTTTGGCAAAATTTGTAATTGCTGAGGAATTTTTAAGAAAGTTTTACTAATAACTCACCAAAAGAAGTGTTCCAACTGTTATGCCATGTTTTACAGTTATTTTGTTTATTTTTAAGCTCAGACCATTGAGAGGTAGTATGTTTCTGCAAATTAGCTTGTTCTTCTGTGGAACTTGCGTTTGAAAACAAACAAAGCCTCGAAACATTACAGCTCAAGGAGAGCAGGTGTATCTTCCCTTTTGTTCTATTAGCATTTGTTCTGGTTTTAAGGCAGAGAATAAACTGCAATTTTGGCAAGTGCTGTCGTATAATGCTCGGTGATAAAATGTCTGCAAGTTCTAGTCCCTTGTGCATTACCCACAGTTATGAAAAGGGAAACACACTCGTATCTTTATGATAACAAAGAAATCGGTATGCTCTGTTTTTATATAAAATAACTAAATTTTATGCATTTAAATAATAGTGCCTGAAACAGTAGGGATTAAAAGAGCTGGTAAAGGTTTTGAGATTTTTGAGCTATAAAAATATTTACTGGTGTCACTGTTAAGACTGGAATTCAGAAAAGCACACGAACACATGTTTAACTTTAATCTTGATGTTATTTTCTGGTGTGAACATAATTATGTATGGTAGTGCAGTCCTGACTCAGAGCTATAATGTCAATCAAATAACTAAAAAAGGACTAGTTGTGCCCTGGATGTTACGCCAGCTCCAGGAACTCCAGGTGTTGGAGACCTGTAAGTCAAAGGATCTTGGCAAAACTCTCTTTTGTGACAAGAGTTAGAAGTAGGTATTTTCGTGATTGATTGGCCTGTTCTGACCAGGATATGTAGGTTCAGTTTTGGCTCTATCAGACTCTCCTGTATGGTTTTGGGAAATCACTGGATTGTTCTGTGACTTAGTGTTTGTCCTACCAATAGAGGTGAAACTATTTCTCTCTTGCCGGTTGACAATCTTGAAAATAAAACTGAGGCCTATAAAAACTTCAGGAGCCAACGAACTTGGGCCTTTTAAACATGTCTGAACGTTATTCAAATGTGGTCTCCCAACATCAGTGTAATACAGGGAAGATTGTGTTATGCTTTTTTACATTCCAAAAAAAGTTTACAGTTGCAATTGGAACATTCAGAAATAGAGCTGATTCCGCTGATCCCAGCTATCACTTTGTTGGTAATGATGCTGTTTTGTCAAAGCAGAAGAGCTGTTTGTGTTAGTGCTGGTCCCACAGGCTAGTGCTGCACACCTTTTCCAACGGAAGATATTTCCTAACAGTCGGTAAGGTTTGTTGCGGTCTCCTTAAAAATGGAAACAAAACCACAGGGATATCAAAGTTGAAAAAGCTACAATTTGTGGCACTGCTCTGTGTGCTTTTTAATCACATTGGGCAACATCCCAGGGGTGCCACTTTGCCATTGCAACCAGCCACTGACTTAATCTTAAGTACGATTTTAATGAAGATTCTGGCGAGGATGTAGTAAAACATCCAATAAGGGTACTAAGTTACATTTTTGTTACTTTCAGCTCCTGTAAAGTAAGAACTCTTTTTTTCCAAAGGATACTTTGGACAGCTGAGAATCACAACTCCTAAGGTTTTTTCCTTCCCTCTGTCCCCACCATTTTTCCTTAGGCTTAAGCTGAGACTTGTTTTTCTTCCTCAGCTGGTCCAAACTCCCTCCTCAGCCTGAGAACAGTTGCAGATGCTATCCATTAAGATCAGCTTCATCTGTTTAGCCTTGGAGATGAAAAACGCCTACCCTTCTTCCCTCCCTCCAATGGTGATTACCTTCTCTAAACCTGCTTCAAAACCTCCTTGTGCTGAAGAATGTAATATGGGATGGAGGAGGGATGGGAGAAAATGCACTGGGGAGTGTAGCGGGGGGAAATGAGACTGATTCAGTGTCTGGTTATACATATCTCAAGATACTCTACAAAGCTTTAGAACTTCACAAGCTTCCTCCCAAGTGCCTTTGTTCTTCGTATAGCTCACTTGCAAACCTGGCATGTGGAATTGTTTTATTCAAACTTTACTGAAAGACAGGATGTACCTTAGAATTAGAAATATGATGAGCTGTCAGCCGCTTCCCCAAATTCCATCAGATCTCTATAGTTCTTAATAAATGAACTGACAGCTTATTAACCAGATGGTACAACAGGAGCTTTGTTCTGTTGTAAAGTTTTAAATCATGTTGTTCTAACAGGTATGCAATTTATCTTCACCTCGTCTTCTTTGGGAATGAGAAATTAATAAGAAAAGGTTGATCCCCCCCCAATTTCTGGCAATATTAATAAAGAATTTGAGCTATGTGTAAAGTTATTGGATTGTATGTGTAAAGGGTTGGATATCCTGCAGAAATACTGTCAGGCACTAGAAATTAAATTACTTTGCTGCCCAGGGTTAAGTGAAAACTTGGAGTATTAAAGAAGTTTAATGCTTTTTTGTTTAGTTTTGTGATTCATGGTAAACAAACACTATATCTAACAGCAAAAAATTATCTTATAATTTAGTTAGGTAAGCTACTGGATCTTAATTTAAGTCTCAGTCAAATAGAGGTCTTAGTCTTTTGCATTGTTACATGATTCACTTGGTAAAATCAGTCTGAAGTTAAATCGTAATGAGTGAATGCTGTTGCTGGCTGCATATTGTTGTGCACTTACGCGAAGTGATGTTTTTCTTCCTCAAGTTGTGGAAAACTGTTAACATCATGGAAATTGCCACTGAGACTGATTCCTTTATTTATCTTTTCCCTTGGAAGGTCAGATAGGAGTCAAAAGAATTAGGGACTGTAGTGCTTTATCAGGTCTGTGACCAACTCCTTTACAGTAATTAAATAATACAGTGCAAGAAACTGTGCTTACAGCTGAAAACGCTCTATGTGATTTTCAGAGAATCAGGTTGGAACAAACTGAGCTGGACTGGAAAGTGTTTAACTGCAACATTTAGTTGAAGGTACTAATCTGTGTGACACTCTGGGTGCACCAAGGGGAAATGAATATCCTAAATACTGTTTTTTCTCTGTAAGAAACCATGGGATACTTCATGAGTGAGTTTTGAACTCTGTTATGGCTGGTGGCCCCCAAATAAGGTTTCTGTTAGTGGGAGATAAGGAGGTGCAGGTTAAGGCTGCTTGGGGGGTCCCTGGCCGGTGGGCCATGCCACACGCAGGGCAGCACAGGTGCTCCCTCACCCCGGGTGCAGCCATGCCCATAGCGTGAGATGTTATTGGGCTAACGCGCGGTGTTGTTTTACATCATGGTAAGCAATAACCTATCTGTTTGCAGAGGTTATGCTGAACTTTATTAATAATCATATTTATCTGTTGTGTTGTAAGCGTCTGTCATCTCTGGCCAGACTTCACTGAATCTTAAACTAAACTGTTCTTTGGGTGTTGCCAATAGGTACCAAAATCTTCTCTGGCCGGTGTACATGTGGTAGATTTTCTGCCTTGCTACTTTAAATAGGAACGTAATTTTCCTCAGTAGTGCCTTTATCCCAGGCTAGCTACTAGTGAGAGCTAGGTAACTTGCTTTGCTTTGAGAAGCATGAGAAGTTATCAACTCCCTTCCAGCAATAACTGGCTCTAGCCAGGAAGAAAGCCATGCAAGAGCTGAAGTGCTGTGAAGCTTTGTGAGAGTGACAAAAATCAAAGTCTTTGGTGCTATTCCTCTGCAGGCGTGTGCTGTAGTGTTACTGTTTATTCCAAAGAGAGAGAAATGGAAAATATTCCGTGCGCTTTCAGCAAGTATTTTTATGAATCGGGCTTAGTTTTTTACCATGCGTTTTGGTCTCACGATTAGAGTTATATCAGAATGAAGATGTTTATATGCACTTGCATCTTTTGAATCACAACTGTGTTCCAGATGCCAAAAATTCCTGCTCGTGCTGGTGTGTCCAAGGGCTTCCTCTTCAGTGGGTGAGATGGCTGTGCTGGTGTGTATCATCCCACCATCCTGCCCCGAGGAAGCCTACTGAGCCCTGGGTTGTCCCCAGTGGCCACAGTGCCAACCAGCTACCAATGGCACTTTGATATCTGAAGTTTGAGTTGGCTTGGAGAGAAACAGAAATCTACAAAATTGGATGAGATGCCTGCCTTGAAATTTGATTCTGTTTTTTCTTTGTAGGAGTCTATTCAGTATGTGTTAGTTTCCTTCAAGTTGCCATGCTGGGAAATAATTAGAACTGACCTTGGGAAAACAATAGTGAACTAAATTAGTGATTTGTTTGTTTGTTTGGTGGGGTTTTTGTTTTGCTTTTTTAGGGCAGCTCTCTTCTTGCACAGTTGTTGGCAAAAGCTGAATGTTAAGCAGATTGCTACTGGGTTAGGGAGTCACAACTGGTGGGAATCTTTGGATGCTGAGATGGAGGAGTTTTGCTGTTGGAGTGCAAGTTAAGAATTTGAGACAGAGAAAGAACAAGACTGGTTTACCAAAGTCCACTGATGCAGAGTTTTGTAGATTTCCTCTGCACCGAAATGTTTCAGTAGAAACATTTTGAGTTTCACGTTGAGGATGTTTGCTGGTAACCATATGTTTTGCCTTTTAGAAGTAAGTGGTTTTTAGCCTAAGCAAAGCTTGCTTCTCCCCCCTCCCCCTTCTCCTTCTCTCCCTTTGGACATTTATTCTCAAGATGTGAATTATTCCAGCATGTGGAGGCTCTAGTATAATTCTTGAGCCTGAGCTTGTGCCTAACTCCATGTCACACTAAACACGGTGTTTATGCTTTGCTGTTGCATCCTTAGGAAGTTTCCTGCTTAAGTGCTCGTCACTTCAATGAATTAATTCCATGCATATGAATGGAATTATTTGCATTCCCTTCCAGAACCTTTGTAATGTTCCAATGAAATGCAAAATCCTTATTAAACAAGTTCTCTTCCTAAGAAATGCAATATTGTTTTTTCTACTATAAAAGTAGAACTAGTATTTTTAAAAGCCTTTTTTCCAATTAGAGCTTTGGGCAGCATCCCACATCCTGGTCCTTTCACATGGTCCAAACTAAGTTCATGCATTTCTTAAGACAAGCAAAGAAATTCAGTGTTATTTTTTTCTCTGTATTAAGTTAGTGATTCTGGTTATTATACATGGACACTCACACAGATACCTAAATTATAATGTAAATTTATAATTATAATGTAGGTTCAGGGTGGAGGGTGGATGGAGTGGGCAAATGGGGAGCACAGAAGAGAACGCACACTAGTCATTATGTGTGCTAGGAAAAATTACTACAAATTTAAATATTCCATAAACATACCTTTGAAAATGGAAATTAAAAGCTAATATAACTTTATTTTTTTAACCAGAGGGCAGTTGTTCTCTGTGTAGGAGAACAAATGAACCACCGTAATTTGGTCAATGCTACTAATTAGAAGAGGCTTAAATAATCTTTTTTCCCTTCAAAAATGTTATGTAAACATCTTTCTGTTTTGAGAATAAGCCTGGGTATTGGACTATGGAAATAATGACTATACTTTTTACTATGGCAATAATAATATATATGGGAGAAATTATTATTGATTCTGACTTACTAATCAATGTAAAGGTTTGAGTATTGCATAGAAATAATAATTTCTTATGATTTTTTTTCTCCTTTTTCCTCTCTTCATCTTTCTAACCTCTTTATGACCTTTCCCAACATATTTGGTGGATGATAGCAAAGAAAATTACTTGAATGACAGCACATGTGAGAGATTAAAACCAAAAATGAAACTCTTGAGCACATAGCTCAGTAAAATATAAATATCTTCCCTTTTGTGTTAGGAAGAATTTAATTGTATCTAATTGGAAGTGGAAAGCAACTTATGTTCAGATACTGCAAGCCTATCGTTCAGTTCTATCAGAAGGGATTTTGGTCCAAGGATCTCAAAAATTTCTTTCCAATGTTTCTAATAGAAAAGATTCCACCCATGATGAAATAAGGCATAGAATAATTGGGCCACTTAAGTAAGGCTTGTGAGTCAGTGCCACAAACAGATACTAAACTCAAGAGTCCTTGAGTTAATAAATAATAATGTATAATAATAAGTAATAAATGCTCTGAGTTATCCTGTCTTCTACAACAAAGCTGTCAGGGGGATGACCTTTTTCTGATGGACCTCAAAATATACTTGTCTTTTAAAGCTGTGTTTTCCTTAAATACATGAAAAATGTGAAATAAAAATTACATAAACTTTTTTTAATCTTGCCATATTGGTTGAATGAGGATAAGCATCCACATAGTGACTGAGTATGTCAGTAATACATGTTTTACGAACACTGACCTTAGTCTTTTAGTTGGAGGTGGTTTGCTGGATGTATTCAGAACCAATTTTAGCTGGATGGGTTGGCAAAGTCCTACTGGATCCTACTGGATCCTACTGGAATTGGCAAAAAGAGAATATGAACTTGAATGTTGGCTGTTGAGGTCTTTATTTACATGCTTATCCAAATATTTGGAGACACAGTTCAGACACCTCTTAACCAGGGAGGGTTAGCCTTTACATTTCATGATGATGCAGCACAAACATATTTTCTGTTTATATTTTAAAAAACTCATTTAATTATATACCTGGAAAAAAAAATGCTATACAGAAGGTGGGTAAATATCCTTAATGGAAATTTCCACAGGGAAAACTTCCAATTTAAAAGTGTTTCTCTGCATTCCATACTAACTGCAAAACTTCACAGAGCTATAGTATATATTTGTTGGTAAATATCAATATGGAAAATTTTTCAGAAAAGCAGCAGAGAGCAGTATTTTGTCAGACTTGCCTGGAATATTTTGGATTGGAAAAGAGACTTCTAAAATTATTTTTTCTTTTACTGTTAGATCTCAGTGTACAGCTTTCTTGTGGTACCTTGTAGATCTTGAATAGTATTCTTACATAACATGTGCAGTTAAAGCAATTACGAATTGTTCACTTATATGGATAACACTGTAAAAATCAGGTTTGAGTTCTAAACATCCCCTATTGCCATATAGGGGATATTTACCTGTATTGGGGTCACCAGCCCTAAGCATCCCCAGTTTATCAGCTGGCTTTTAGAAGTCACTAATGTGTGAGTGTTTCAAACTTTCTCATCAGTCCCATGAGAGAGTCCATATTAAGTAGATTGTGATGAAAGAAATTTCAGTGAATTAATTGTTTGGAAAATAGGTGATTTTGAAAATGCTTTTTAAGCATTGATGTTTTTTTAGTAGTGATTTACCATTTCTTTGAGGTACATTATTTGTTGTTTAAGGTGAAGTAAATAAAACTGTTAAACCCCTTTTTGAAAAAAAGGTTGAAGATAAGACATTTTAACTGAATCATAATATATTTATCAGTGACGAGTAGAATTTTTTGAGCAGGTCTGGTCATCTAGTGTCACTGAAGGCTGATAAGGGTATATTTTATCTGATAAGTTGTATATTACTCTTATAGCTTATCCTATTGGTGTCTAAATCACTAGGTCTGTAAGAATTTTACTTTTAATAGTCACTCATGAAATTAAGATCTGTATACTGTTGCCTACCTCCGTGGAGGAAGCAGTTAATTCTTATGTTGGTAAACCATTGACCTAAATGTAGTACTTGGACATCTCTGTCTGAGAAGCTTTTAATTTCTTAATTGTGTCTAACAAGAGCTTGCTGCTCTGGAAATTTTTTAGAAATGCTTCCAAAAGTAAAAATTGATCTTCTTTTCTCTCTCTGCCCTCCCCTCCCCTGCCCCCTCCCTCTCTCTGCCTCCTCATCAGCTTGAAGGAAATATATCTTGCGCATGAACTGAAGTATGACTGTAGGTTGGTTGTTTTAATCAACACATGCTTTTCTGATGGATTCTGCTTATGCTAAAAAGATAAATGGTGCAACAGTTAGAGAAACATATAGCTTTCCTTTGAATTAGTCTTTTGTAACATAAGTAAATTATCCAGAAGGTACTCAACCACAACACTTTGATAATACAGGTGTTTAAATGGTAATAGCTATTGGAATTGGTATGGGAGTGAAACAATAAAGTCATTAGGGTGTTACAACATGAAATTAAGCTATTGCTATTACCGAGCAGTATTATTATACTAAAGTCTGCAACTCGCAGAGCAAAAGAAAACAATGTAATACCCCTCTAACAGTAGTTTACATTAGGATTTAGTTTAGGCATGATGTTTGCTAGTGTTGTAATATCTCTATCAGCTAGCACTTGTGAGCTAGTGCACTGTATTGTAACACAGGAGGAATAACATGGAGCTACTGAACATCTACCTGAGTAAATCCCATTCCCTACAAAAAAATTATCCCTTGGTCAAAATTGTTGTCATAGTGGTGACTCTTATGTTATGGTTAGCAAGAATGTAGAGTATTAATAACTTTGTGCTTAATATTTACATTACTTAATTACCTAATGAAGACTTAGATCCTGGTGACTTCTGTATGTATCTATACAATTTGAATGAAAATTTTTGTTTGGTTGAAAATCTCAGCTTTCAATTTGCTCAGTAATTGTTCCTGAGATGAGGAAGAATTTATGATTTGAAAATGACATCTGTGTTTGTGAATATGATGGGAAAAAAGTACTTCTAATTAATTTTACTTGAACATGTCATATTATGAGTGGACATTCGGTAGGACAGTGTTCTGTATTCAGTAGTGCATTCTAACAAAACCAGTGTAGGGTAAATCCAGTTATTTAGGGGGCTAATCAGCTTGCTTAGAGACAGTAGAAACTTCTTAAATTAAAACATTTTTTTTCATCTGAATTTAAAAGTTTCCTGGCAATTTTTGCAAACACTGTAGTTTTATAGACATTGAATCATCAAATGTATGCTGCTGCTTCTGTTGTTGTTGCTGTTTATTAGTGCATTAGTGAAAAGAACAAATTTCTTTTCACTGTTCAAACTGTTTGTGCTGAAACAATTCTTTCAGTTATTTATGATATTACTAGGAAGGACCCCACCTGTGACCTGGCTGCAGTTTGCTAGCCACTATACATGAATAGATGATAAAAGGAAAAGTAATTTTAAAAATACAAAGAAAATATTTTCATTGTCAAGAACCTGCACTGTTTCAGTGCAGATTAAAAAACTACTACTGCTACTTTGGGACAGATTATAAGCCAATATACATTATTACAGTGTCATAGAAGTAGATGGGCAATAAACATCAGCTGATAAATTACTTCCTTTTGTTTGTATAAGTAAGCTGATAAATTGCTTCCTTTTGTTTGTATAAATAAGAATTTTTCAATTTTAGTATCATCTACACCAGGAATTCCCAGCATATCTTTGAGGGGTTCACTGTCACTTCTCCTTATAAGCAGCTTTCTGTCTTTCCATGTTTTGCTCTGTGCCTGCCTTGGCTGCAAGGGGCTTGGCCTTCTGTTTATTCAGATCCACTGTTACTCTCTTTGTCTCCCGCTGCCAGCCTGGGACCAGGGGCTTCCCATCACCGCTCCCCTAAGCACAGAGGTTGCACCCGTGCTGGGCCTTTTATAGAACCAGCATCACTGCTGAGAAAGGCACAAGCTTATGAATTAGGAGGGGTAAAAAGAGTGAGGAATCTGAAATATCTCAAAGAGCAGCAACCCTACTGTGCCCCATCTTCCGGTGATTCCCCTTCCTGTGCAGGGCATCAGCTAATAACCCCAGAAGATCTTACTGCCATTCGTTTCCCTTTCCCTCACCTGCTGACAGCCGGGCATGGGGAGCTCTCACTGGCGCAAAAGCCTGACCTCCTAACTGGCTCAGCAGCTATGCCTCATGCCACAGGGTCCTTGGCTGCCAGAGGGAGGGGTGCTCTGCACACAAGGATGTATGAATTAATTTAGGCTTGCTTGCACCTAAAGTAACACTGTCAGGGGACATGGTTCTTGCTGAAGGCTGGTGCCATCCCTGTGTAGCACAGCTGGGTATGCACACGTTGTGTTACAGGCTGCAGAGCCACTTTGTCCTCTCTCCCTTTGCATGCAAAGACTGAAATGGCTGACCCATGGAGAATAATCCCTTGATGTTCGTGGGATTATTCCCATTCACAGTCAGGCCCCTGCAGCACCTCCTCTGCTGGTGCGCTGGTCTGTGCCGAGAGCCTTGAAACGCCAGCGTAGTACAAACACTGACAAGTGATACTGAAGTACACCGCAGATTCGTTGCTGAATCTTGTTGAAATCACCTTTGTTTCTGAGGGAGTAGTGCCTGCTGCTGCTGTCTTGTCTGTGTGGATTAACTGGGACACTGTAGATCTAGGAAGAACGGGAAATTTTCCCTTCTGAACCCTCTGCTGTTGCATGCTCTGCTCTTTTGGTTTGTGTCCTGCTCTTTTACAGCTGTGTTCTACTCACCACTGTTTCTCCAAAGGAGAGAGGAGGAAAGAAAACAAATTAATCCTTTAGTTGAATAGTTTGACCTGAATGTTATTGTGAAGTTTACCTCTAATGCTTCAAAAGCTTCAACATAACTATTTGCTAGTGCAATTACTCTGCAATACAGTTCTTCGTGCAGACCCTGAAATTAAAAAGCAGGTTGTGGTTTTGTTACTTGTAAGAACCAGTGTTATTTCTTACAATATTTTTAAGAAATATTGTGTTACTGGATTTAAACAAAACTACCATTCAGTTGGGCTGACACTACAAAATGGATTTGTCTGTTGTTTTATCTGGGGAATTGTAACCTTGAATCTTGACTTAGCTGGTAGGAGCCAAAGAGCTATGTCTCAAGGTCTGAAGTGACAATGAATCTACATTCAAGTACTCTGGGCTTGTCTTGATTTATATTGCTGTCTTCCTTGCATAAATGATGGCAGGTTTTTTGGTATTCTGACAATAAGTGAGATCAGTGCAATAGTCTTCAGAATAGGGGTTGGTTGTTTGAAATTAGAAGAGGAAAGCGTGCGTGTGTGAGTGCATGTACAACATATTTGTAGTCGTGCCTTAAAATTCAGTCTTTGTCTCTTCTTGGAGCCCAGTCAGGTTTGGTGACTATATGCTTTTGATCTAGGGGGAAAAAAAAAAAAGTTAGAAATAAAGACAGGGGGAGTGGGGAGGGGGGGAGATAAGGGGTGGAGGGGAGGAATGAGAAAAGGCATGCCAGCTAGTGCAGCTGCAGGTTTTGAGCTTTGTAGGAACTGAAGCAAGGCTGTAGGCTGTCAGAACAAGTGAAGAGCCAGATCTGACAGACATAAACATGACTGCTTTCTTCAGCTGTAGAAGTGCAAAGGAACAAACACTGATCTTGACGTACATCTTCCTCCTCCTTAGATAGTGTACAAAATATATGGGTAGTCACCCTGTTTTATAATCCATCGAAGCCCAGCTCACTTGGATAACAGAGAAATATTAGTTGGCTCCACCTGTGTAAACCTTATAGTTGGGAGATAATTAGAAATATCAGACATCTTACTGTGGATATCTATGTGGAGAATATTATGTTTTGTTTTCAGAAATGTTAGGCAAGCTGGTGGCACAGCTATTTGAAATCCTGGGCCGGTTTGCGTGTCTCAGGGAATGTGCATTTCACAAACTGCTGTTATGCAAAGGCTGAAATCACCAAGAATACCCAGGCTTTCTCTACTTTGATTCCACAGCCCTTCCATGTGTGAAGAGAGCCTCCTGTGTATTAGAATGGGCCATTTCCTTACTCTTGGAGATCTTAACTCCAGCAATGGGAAAAAACCTTTAAGGTCCTGTATCTTTACTCCAGCTTTGTTAGCCTTTTTACTTCGCTATTAAAAAAAAATAAATTACATAAATGTGATTCCTAAAAGAAAAAAAAACTTTGTTCCAAAGCACTCACCTCCTTGGAGTGAAATAAGGAGGAGATAATCTGATTAAATGAAGGACATATCAACTGAAAACATGATGTTTCCTCTTTGAAGAATTTTAAAATATTGGACTTCATTTGAGTTTGGAAAACTGGCTTTCCCTTCAGGAAGTGTTTGCTCCCTGCTGCTCTGTGAAAACAGTGGAAAAGAGAAATCTTTTCAAGTCACTGTTTCCACTGTAAATAGAAGAACTTAAAATGCCTAGTTTTCATTTACCTCTTTGTTGTTTTTATTGCTGGGGATCTCAAAAATCTCTATTTTCTTTTCCTGAGTGAAGCTTACAAGGTAATTAGATAAAAAGTTAGAAAAAGGCTTGTGGGAGTGACAGAGAGAAGGAAGAAGAGGGGGAGAGAGGAAATGTCTGAACTTCATGGATCAAAGGAGTAAACAAGTTTCTGTGGTACTTACTTTTTGGAAATGTTGGTGTTTGTAAGAATCTCTTTAAAATACACTGTTCAGTAGTGGCCTTCAGTAATGATACACAGCAGAAATTGCTCAGCAAGCCCCAGTGGGCAAGAGGCCTTTCCCGGTGAGCGGAACCCTTTCTGCTTCCTCGCTCCTGACATATGCTTAGTTACACTTATTTTGAACGTAACTGAGGTAGGTAGAAAAACTTAGGGTGTAGATGTGAAAAGTACCTGTATTCAAAGAACCCTGTTTTTAATAACTCTGTTCCTTGTTTCTGCAAGTAGCAGGGATCCACAGCACAGCTGTAGAGGGACCCTCTCTGCCTTGCAGATGTAGCCTGCATGCCCAGTACCCAGCAGATGAGGCAGAGGAAGTTGTTGCATTGGTAATTCTGCCTGTCAGTGTTCATGAAAACTTGTTTTAAAAACAAGCACATACCCACACATCTTAATTGTGCTTTCAAAGTGCCCATTTGCTTAAGAAAGTAGGGGGAGAGAGAGAGAAGGTGTTAGGTGTCTTATTAGCACGTCAGTAGTGTCCAGATTGCCACTTTCCTAGGAAAAAAGTATGAGCAAAACATTTATTTCTGATTTATTCCTTGTGTAGAAGGCCTTAAAGAGTAACAAAATGCAGTCATGCTGTTGATTAATTTGCCCAGTTCTGTAATTATTAAGTGAAATATCAATGTAACTTTCTTTCTTTAACTCTTTTAGTTGCACATCATGGTTTTACTGGTACTACAGAAACCCTGATTATATTACCCTGGCATTCTCAGGGACTGTTAAGCAGGAGTCTTCTCTCTTTTGCTCTAAAACTCATCTAAATGGAAAACACATTGTCTTCATTATATGCCAGTGTTGAATGAACAGAGTTGCCATAGCAACAGCCATCTGAGGCCTTGCTGATTTCAGGCCAGTGAATGGGGTAGACAAACAAAGTACCTTCAAAACCAGAAGGGAACAATTGCTATTCATTCAAGCCAGGTTTAAGATCAGCAAATGTCTTTAGCAAAAGAAATGCAGATAAGAAAGTATCAGACATGGCCAAAGAAGAATAACAGAAAATTATCATAATCTTAAACTTTTCTGCCTGGTGGTGTAGCATGAAAGATGATTCTTAAGGTAAAAAAATTTAGAGAGAGGTGAAGAGACAAACCGCAATTTGCCCACAGCCTGGCACAGCAGTGTAAGCGTTGGGAGTTGATGTGCAGAGTCTTTGCAGCGCCAGCGGTGCAGACGATGCCCGAAGGACGGGTGGGCTGGGGCAGGGCTGGCACGGCAGGAGTGCCCACGGCGGAGGTGGCCGTGTCCCCGCTCAGGAGGCAGGCTCTGCCACAGCAGTTCACGCTGAGGGGGGAAAGAGCATCTTGCGTGTCTGAGGTTATTACTGAAGAGCTAAATGACATGACTTTGGTCATGAGCCTCCACAGGTTACTCAACAGCTCTTGAAGATAGTCAGGAGCACTGATATGTTTGTTTCACCATTTTGTTGCTCCTGAAAGACACTGATATGCAGCTTTATGTATGACATGGTTGACATATTCAACATAAAACGCGGTTAGACTTAATATATATTCACATAAAATGCCAAGAAACTGACTGTGAAATGTTTGCCTTGAATTAGAGATGAGGCACGTGTCTGTGTGTTTGTCTGGTATGTGTAACTGTGTTTTCTTTCTCCTTAGTCCTACACAAAAATTTAAATAATAATTTTATGACTAAAGTACTGTTTCTGATCTCAGTGTTGTCTAGCGTGTAGAGACACAAAGAGGCAGAGGCAAGAAAATGAGCATACACAGGTTGTGTATTGTGTTGGCAGAGTGCTTATAAGGTGTCTTTTGAGAGCAGTGGGGTGATGAAAAGCTCTCTCCTGGCCCCTGCATTGGATTTGACAATAGCCGTCACGTGCAGAGGCTGCATTGCAAGCAGCCAGTGCAGCAATGGGAGGAAAAGGACAGCAGCAGGTTCAGGAATGGGATTGCTTATGGGAGGCTGTGTCATCTTTTACCTAAGTGAGCACTCCAAGTCGGAGGCTCAGCTGGATTGCTGAATCCCTCTCTGGAGGGTCCTGGAGAAATTCTTCTATGTATTTATTTTTGTATGTTGAGTAACTTAAGAAAAGGGAAGTTGCAACAATACATAAGACACACAACTTGCTACTATTGAGGCACATTAGTCAGTGTGGTAATAGAAACTGTGTGCTGTACCAGCTGGGGAGTTGGAGCCAAGGTGCCCTTGTGAGAGAGAGATCAAACCCCCTGCCAATAACAGAGAAGTTGTTATCTTGGGAAACTAGTCTTAAAGACAGAGTCTGTCAAACTTCACCTGTTTTCAGTACCATATTTTATATAGACTGTGTATGTGAAGGAAGGGTTATAATAATTAGTGATCAGTTGCAAATGTCAAGCAAGCTCTTTAACAGTGAACTGGCAATGTGTATCACTGATAATACAGTGTATTTTCAGGCATATTCCTCTGTTAATCATTCTTACAAAATGGGAATGGTGTAACAAGATGAATTTCTCACCAGGAAATTTCTGTTAGTATAATGGGTTGGGTTTGTTTGTTTTTTTTTTCAAAATGGTGATAAATACTTAAAATACAAGGCTGTTTCACCTAGAACTTAAATGAATTTGAACTGAGGAAGTACTCAGAGGATGATGCTGAAAATAATGTAAGATGAAACACAGGTCATCTCACCTTGAATAAAAACTTATTTTCTGGTTGGTTTTGAATAGACAGCATAGACAAGATTTAAATCCTGGTAACAAAATTGTTAGTCAGAAGGATGAAGAAACATTGAAGACCAACGTATTGAGTTTAGAAGACAACTAAATGGGAGGTGGGGGGGAATATGAAGTAAGGAATAGTATGAAGGTCATCAAATGTATTTTAGTCTCTCTTTGTAGCATGAGAGCAAAGATGGATTTGCTGAAACTGAAAGGCAAAAGGCAAACACATCTAACAGAGATGAATAACACAGAGAATGCTGTCATTGCAAGGCTGAGATGGTGGGCAGATTCAGAAAATTGCAATTAATTTTATTTGTGTGTATATCTGTCTTTGTATTTTATATATACACACCAATTTAAGCTTCCAAATCAGTTCCATTAATTAGATTTGTTTCCTTAGTAAAACACATAAATTAATGAAGTTGTGTCTAAATTGTAGATAGCAAAAACTTCTCACTTCTATAATGGAGACTATTGCTAGATTGTCAGCTGTAGCCTTCGATAGGTGTGGCTCTGATTGCTCTGAAGATACAATGCTGCAGTACCTTCCTTTCTGCTTTTGTTTATGAAAGGTGCCAAGAGGCACACACAAACGAGGGGTTTTATTTTTTTGTTGGTGATACTATTATCATTCTGTGAAAGCAGTGTGTTATAAGGCTTTGGATCCCCTCTTTTTTATCCACCACAGAGAGTGATCCACAGCTATCTGTGCAGTGATATAAACAGACCAGGATTTGTCTGTCTTTACAGTTTTATCAATTAGCAGTCTGATGAGCATTGTCTCGTGAGAATTTTTGGGGACTGATAATGGGCGGTTTGGACATGTACTTCCAGATACGTTTTTTGAGAAGTTTGAATGGATTTGATGTGTTTATCAAAAACCATAGATGTAAAGCAGACATTCGTGCGTCTATCTTGTTTAGAGTGTGATTGACAGCATGTTTCTCTCCTACTTCCAAGGAATTAACAATTACTCTGAAAAAGCTGGTTTTAAACACAAGTGTGTTACTAACAGGTTCTAGAGGCAAGGTATGCAAGTTGGTGCATACAGGATTGTGGTTCAGTCTGTTGTGATAACTGGATCAGGGTTATAGCTTTCAGATATTTCCAGCATAACTGGGGGGGTTTGGTTTGGGCCTCTCTCCTCATCTCTCACACAAAGTATTACTCCTATGACAAAGCTGTAGTGAGAACCAGTGTACCTAATCCCTTTCATCATCACTTGCGCATTCTGGGAGAAGTTATGCATTTAGTCCGTGGAAGACTGGTGAAATGCATGGGACAGCTGTCCTGTGTTGCAGGCCACACCATCGCTCATGATGTGAGCTTGGAAACTGGAAACATTTAAGGTTCCTCAACAGTGGTGCTTATACTGCATAGCTAGGGCCTGCCTTTCCTAAAGCTTTCCTCACTCTTCTGTACAAATGACTAACAGGGCTCAGGATGTGGTTCCTGTGTCTCCAGCAGTTCATAATTTCTACGTGTGTTTTCTGGTGTTAGTACCTCAGTGAACTTAAGCCTTATTTAATACAAAGGCAGAGTACAAAGAAAAATAGCATTATAGGTTGAGCAGCCGGATGAGGTGATGCATGTGTGCTTTGGAAGCACTCATTAGGAAGATATTTCATTTTTCTGTGTGGAATCTTGGTTAGATATGGAGCTTGTAATTCAGTAACTTCACTGAAAAATTACTTGATTAAATAAAATAGTTATGGGCAGCTTTTGAGTAGTCTCCTTTTTTCATGTTTTAGCAGCAAATTAGTTAAGAGATTTTAGGACGTTTTAATGCTTTGTGTTATGAGCGGCAAGAATAGTAAAAAGAATAGTTAACTTGGAGCAGTTCTAAACGTTAAGAGTTTCTCCTTCTTTTGCTAAACGTGACCTGTAGAATGAAGTCAGTGGTTCTTTTTAGCAAGGCATGCTGAGTGTGTTCTAAGAGGCACAGCAAGCGAAACAATCCAAAACATGGCAGTAAGACCCCTTTTATTTCCTTCTTGCAGTGACATCCTGTCTCATTTGTTGCCTTACTGCTTCAGTAGAGTTCGGTAGCTTCCATGTTACATTCTAGCGTGCTCAATCCTGAGGACATGAGGAGTGTCCAGAGAGAAGTCCTTTCTGAAAGAGGAGCGCCCTGCTAAAGCATCATCACCAAACTTCTTTGGTTGAAATAGAAGAAAGTTGCTCCTAACTCTCCAAAACAGGTCTACCATGTCCAGTCCTCAGGAACTTGTAGTAGGAAGGGATAATCTGGATCATTGAATCTAGCCTTCTGCAGAAACAGGCAGCCATATCGTGATTCTTGACACATAGGCATCAGGGGATTTACTTCATGTATTGTACTCGTGTCTGATCCATCACAGAAAATGGGAGCCAGCAACTGTTGTTATCTCTGCATAGTGACAGTG
The DNA here is from genome assembly GCF_047716275.1 of Strix uralensis. Lineage (NCBI taxonomy): Eukaryota > Metazoa > Chordata > Aves > Strigiformes > Strigidae > Strix > Strix uralensis. Next base: position 15,439,183 of record NC_133978.1, on the reverse strand, counting down.
CTCATGGTTTCACGGCTTAGATTCTAGGAGACACTGAAGATATCAACGTGCAGGAACTTTTCAAGTCTCTTTGCATAGTATCCCAGTAACTTGTGAGTTTATTTTCTAATAGAAAAATTAGCAGAGAACCTTAGGATATGTTTTATGTGTAGAGCATAGGAAGCTTCACAAAAGTTTGTGGCCAGAATGTGTCTTGACAGTCTTGAAATACCAGACTGTTCCTGTTCCCAAAGGGGCAGTTTGAATAAACAAGGTATAGGACTAAAAAAAAAAAAAAAAGTGTTTCTCCAGGATTATATTGTAGCCTGGAGATGAAGCTGGAAACATAGTATAGCCATTCAGCTGTGGTGAATGTGAATAACTTGGGAGACCATAATGCATTAGGAAGCTACTAGACATGTGGATTGTATCATGCAAGATGAAGGGTAAAGGTATGGGAATTCTTTTCTAATGGAAAGGAAGCTTTTCAGTAAGGGAAAACAAAATTACGTGGTGGCCGAGGGGTAGGCGTAGCCTGGGCATAAATGAGAATATGCTCTTATTCCACAGTTGACCTACTGGTGGTTATCTGGACAAGCAATGAATAGAGGAGTTATCCGTTTTCTCGAAATGATGCATTTTATCCTGGAGACTGACACTGTCAGAATGAAGGCGTTGCCCATGCTGCTACTTCTCAGTCCTCTTTGGAATGTGGATAGTAATTGGAGATAAATACTTGTCCAAAATGTTTTCTTATGTGCTCTTCTAACGTTATATTGACTCATACTTTCACCCCCCCAATACAGTTATGCATGTGTGTGCCTTGCCAAACACTGGTATAATCTATGAAGGACAGTTATTTCCCAGGAATTGCTTTACTGCCTTCAAGTGTGTTGGAAGAAAATTGTTGGAGTAGAATTTGTTTTCTTTCTACCTTAAGAAAATATAGTTTACTTGGGTGTGTGTCAGTGTTGGGTGAGAATTCTATAAGCTGCAATTTATTGTGACTTTTTAAAGAGACTGACACTTCTTTTTTAAAAAAAAACAAACACAACTTTGTGAATAAGAATTTTTTCTTTGCTTTTTGTTTTAAATATTCATATTAAATAATACTCATATTTATGAATTATAGAAAGCATCCAAAAGCACGTTCCAGATAACATAGCAGTGAGAAACAGTGGGAGTTGCAGGGTTAGAAGAGAGCACTCTCATGTTTCCCAAAGTGGTGTTGAAAGCTGTTGTTATATACTATGACAAGGAGAAATATCTGATTTGCGAAAAGCTCCACTTCACGACAGTTGTAATATGGAAATTGTTGGGCAAGCCTGAATAAGCTCCTCCTCCTTGGACGAGCCTCATGCTCATGTTAATGTTCCCAAAGATACGTATGCATGTACATGTTCTAAATTGCATAGAGCTCAGATTACCTCTCCTGGTAGGGAGGACAGCCAAGTTACTATCTGTCCAGAATTTTTCAAAGCTCATGCTTCGAGCTATCTTCTCTGGGCATCTGACATCTTCCTTCTTCATTGTTGACTCCAGCACAACACTTACTGTGAGAATCAAAACAAGGTAATTATAATCTGATTTCAGAATTAAAAAATACATGTATGTGTAGTGGAAAGAGAAACATTTTGGACTGTCTGTGAAGTCTTAGCATTTTGAGATACTGTTAGATATAGGAGTGTAGATACAGGAATTAAAAATAAGCAGCAGAATAAAAGCTAAAAACAGTTTCTCATGAGTATCAATATAAAGAGTTTAGTTAAGGTAGCTCTACTAACACCCTTCATTTGCAAATACCAAATTCTGCAAGAAAATAAAAAAATACGGTTTGCTTTTTTTTATGATAATATCAGTAAAAATCAGTGCACCTTTTCAGTGCTGTCACTACCAGTCTCAACACTCAAAAGCACAGGTGGCTTTTCAAGCCCATTGCATGAAACACACTAGCACTGTGTGAAATAGTCATGGTGTGGTGGTGGCCATGTCTGCTGTCAGTCAAGCTGGAGGACCTGACCACCTCTGAACATTCAGAAGGCTACTGATATTTAGCAGTACAGTTGTATAAGCCCCAGATGTGCAGATGCTTTTGTGTACCTCCAGCTGATGCTAAAGAAAATGGGAGCCAGCCTAATAGCTAAATTTAAATCAAATTATAAATAATTTTATTCAATTCTGTTTCCATTTAAAAATTAATTTGATTCAGTGATAGGCATGTGACTGCAAGCCCTGAAGACTGAAATGCTCTTTATCTAGACAGCAAGCACACAACTGCCTTGACCCTTATCTAGAGGGACTCTTTAATCTATTAATTCAGTTTTTATGCCCATTCAGTTCTTGACCTCTCTGACTCAACTTCCAGTTAGTGACAATCATGATGTTTGTTTCTGTGATGGAGACACCTGCCCATTAACAATGGGACTGAGCTGGACAACCTTTCTTTTCTCATCTAGGCCACTAAACAGGCAGATGGTGACAACATTTGGTCAGCACTGATTGGGCTTGCATTTGAACTCTTGACCTAAAGGTGAAGGCCACTGTATTCTATTAGAAATATGAGCCATCAAATTTAGTTTTAGTTGTGATACCTAGCCTGGGATGTGTGTGAAGTCAAACACTTCACAGATACGTGAAGGAAAGGAAGACATTTCTCCTCCATCTGTTCTTTCTTTTAGTGTTATATGTTATAGTTAACTCTGTCAACTCTTCATGTTAGCAGCCTCTTGCTTAAAGAGTGTCTCCTGTTAGTGAAAATTAACTATCAACAAAGCACACTCCTCCAAGATCCTAGCTCAGGAACAATTCATCATTTTCCCATTGTAAAGCACAATCTTTCTCACTCTCTCTCTCTTCTTTGTACTCTTCATACTGTTGTTGTCATTTTTGCTTACATAATTACTAAACAGTTTTTCTGAGAGATGGTTTTTCCTATTAGACAGCGACCCCTGCAATTCTCTTGCTATGCACTCTCTGGCTTGCCCACCTACAACACAACATGACTTCAGTGTTGTTACACCTGTTGGTCTCTTTAAATTTAGTGTGTGCATAACTATCAATATCCAGTACTGTGCCACTACTTTAATTATTCTGTGACCTCTAATACATAATTTGCTCTGTTTCTTTCCTCTTTATTTGTAACACTGTACGTTTTTTTGAAGGCCAAAAGATTATGGCTTTCCACTTCTTTCTTGAAAACCTCAGTCAAAGAGGTTGGGAGGGGAGAAAAAGTGGTACTAATCCGTGACTTCTAAAGTGTGAATATGTTTCTATTTAGATGTAGCAAAGATGGATATGCAAGTTATTTAGCCCTACAAAGGACTGCCATCATGAGCTGACAAAGAAAAGGTCTCTAATAAGTTAGAAAGTACCCTGAGGCTTACGCTGCAAGCACTGCTACCAGGCATGCTACAAGATTCACAGTTGCCTGAAGTTGCTGATGGATCAGTAGTTTTATAGTATGAAACAACAGGACGCACAATCTCTCAATCTGCTTGTTTGATCATGTGCACTGCATTTTATCAGTTTAGGTGGTGTCTGGATCTGTTCATTTAGGTATCATTTCCAGTTTTAATAGTTTTAGTCTTATAAATATGAGCAATAGAATAAAGCAGGTTGAAAGATTAGAGGCGAGCATTTCAAAGCATATAATAAAAGGGCAAATATTGTTAGATGAGTTCGTGTTTGATGTCTGTTTATTAGTCTTACTCATGTTAACTAACACTGTGTCTGAGTCTAGGCATTCTCTGCTACTGAGCAAATAGCCCTTCTGTAGCGCTACAGTGTGTACGTGATGGGACTTTCTGTGCATTAGTTCTGGGGTTTCCCTAACCAGCCAGTCAGTGCCAGTTTTCTGGCCCATCAGTGTTGCATAAACCCACACAGTCTGCTCTTGCTTTCCCATACTTGATGTTGCATTATGGGAAGCACGTTATAGCAATTATACTCCCAACAGATCAGACCACCTATGAAGATAAAGTGCTAGCTGACAAATGTTAGTCGTACATGCTCCCTGTGGAATCTCACTAGAGGGCACTCCTGGTTTTAGCATTAAAAAGATTCTCTACCAACTTTTATTTTCTTTGCTGGTACTGGGGCAAGCTACCGGAGTGGCTTTGGAGACTCCACCATGACTATGGAGACTGATAAACTTTTGAAAGAGAATTGTCTTACAAACAAGAAAGGAGGTGCTTTCATAGGAAGAAGAGAATTGTGAACCTTAAAACATTGTAATTGTAAATGTATGGAGACATTGTGAGCTGGAGGATTTGGATGTTGTATTTTGTGATTCAGTTTTTTCCAAAATATTTGAGATCTGGAGTTACTAACTATATTTGTGATATAGATGCCTTAAGGGAAGTTGTAAGGAAATTTTTGCTGACTTTTCATACTGACCATGCTGTCTGAAGTGTTATGTTTGCACTGAGCAAGGACTCAGCCTTTCTACTTCCTTAATAATTATTATACACAGTTGAATGATAACAGGAGTAACCAAAACTTGGTCTTAGTGGGCAGAGATGACGTTTGATGAGGGATTTAATGTTAAAGAACAAGACCAAGCTGCTAAATTCTGAAGGGAGCAGACCCAGGTTTGTAGTTCATCTTAAATTGTGACTAAAGGGAAAACGGGGGGTTTAGAGTGCCATTAGTGGATATATGATTTTTTTGGAAACAAGTTTTGAACTTTCAAACTCCCTGGGAACTACTAAACAATGGAGCCTTTTTTTGTTGTTGTTTAATAACACAGCTCATCCAGATGTCAATAATTAGGTAAAACAGTGTATCAGCTTGATTGCCCAGTGGTGGGTAATCAGTGCAGAGCTGAAGACTGCTTTGTAAACAGCAGTTGGTGTGTCACAGGCTGCCTTTGCAGGAGCTGTGAGCCATGTGAAGAGATGCCCGAGGAGAGCTAACCAGCCAGCCACCAGCAAATGAGAAGCGCAAGCGTTATGTTAGTGAAGGTGAGATGAGGTGGTGGCCTGTCTGTTCCTGGGAATTCATGACATGCCTGCATGTCCCGAGAAGGGTGATAAGGAAGATATGTGCAAGAGATTTGCAATTCTGTTTACTTTCAAAGTTGTAAATCAGTAGCACTCTCCTCTATTAAGGCTATACCAGGGCAAACAAGAATGTGCTAATGGTCTTGCCCAAAGTGTCATGTTCTTTGTGCTCCCTTTAAAAATCTGCACTAGAATAAACTCCCTGATAAGGACAAAGAGCCTAAGTAATCTCAGAGTCTTGTAATTTTTTTTAATAAATCACGGTGGTAATACAGCATACCGAACTCTAGGCTTGTTTTCTTTCAGGATATTCATCTAGGTGAGCTTTTGTAATTTGGCTTTGGGCGTAGCTGAGAGATGTATTTGTTTTACAGAAAACACTTGTATTGCAACATACTTCATCTAGATACTTTTACATTACCTGTGTGATTGGGCTAATTGAGTAGTTCATAATTTTTATGTATCTATTCCCATAAAGCCCCGGAAGAATGTATTATCCCTATTCCACTGCTGTTAAACAAGTACATAGGAAGACGCTATGACTTGCCCAGGCTTCCATGGGAGGAATGACAGAGGAGTTGAATGCAGCTTCCCAGATCCCTTGACTAGGGCTAGAAATAATGGATAAATTCCTCCCATTGTATTATCTATGAAAAATATGTACGTTTGCACATGTTAGTGAAGAGAATGAAGCCTATATAAACTACTGAATATATTACATAAAATGTCTTACAAAACTCAAGCCTCTGAAAAGGTCTCTTCACCATATTTATTTTTAGTGATTTTTGGAATTGAGTATATTTATATTTCACTAATGGGCAAGTAGAATGTACAGTAACATATTTACATACAATATTAATTATGTAAGAAACACTTCTAATTTTTGTAGTGAGAAACCAATGGTCATGTAATAATTAAGGACTCTCTTTTCAGATACTTTTAATTCTACCCAAATTAAAATTAATGCACTTCATAACATCAGCACACAATTTCAGAAGTGTCAAGGAAATGAAGTTTCATTTTCAAAAATGAGGCGGGCACTAAAGAGTCTGGATCATCCTCCAAGTCATTGAAGACTCCGGTTTCTTAAGAAATTATCTAGACTTGCTCTATAATCAATGGATAGAAATGCCTATCTCCAGACAGCAATTTGTGCCACCCATTTTTGACATCTCCCTTAGCAAGGGACACATTGCCCTCTGAAAGTACCACTCTCCATTGACTATTGATGGAACATGGATGATCAGCTTAGGCTATAGCCTCTCTATGAGATGGCTAACATTAAGAATTTATACCAACGTCATCTCTGACAATGCGAAAGTGGAGTTGTTTGGTCCTTTTGGTAGGACCTTAAGGTAGGAGAAGAGTCACTAACCAAGCTAAAAGTTTCTTTTCTCCTTTTTCTTTTTTTTGCGGTGTGGAAATCTAAAGAACCTAAAAGGATGAGTCAACCATATAACCATATTCTATTGAAATCAAATTAATTGTTTTAATTTTTTTGAAAGCTTTCCTTGCTCTTAAAATGTTTGTTACACCACCACATAGAATTGGAAGACTAGTACTTTCTATCATGGGCTAAAATGTTGAGGAGAATTTGAGCTGTGTTTTTTTTTTTTTAATTGTTGTTGGATTTTTGGACATATCATAATATATCAAAAAAAAAAAAGCTTTTTTACTTCTATAAAAACAAAATGTAGGGATCTATTCTGTACCATACGCTTTCTAACAGTACACAATGTTTTTGGTATTTCTGTTCCAAAATAGAAGCCAAAGTTGATAGTAGATCTGTATGATCTGTAACCCAGTCCCTACAGACCTAAATTAATTGCACAGCTCAGCAAATACTAACTTTACATACAAAGTTAAATGTCTTATGGCTGTTTCTGAAGGGGGAGCAAATGCTTTTCATTTTTCTTATCTGTTGTGCTACTTGTGTATAAGTTTGACAGTAAAATTACTTTTTCCACTGATTTGTCTTTTTCCTTTTATATTGGGCAAAATATTTATTGTTTCCTTTTTCTAGTAGAGCTTGAAATTAATTTTTTAACTACATTTCTTAGTGCAAAATCCATGACCACAGTGCTCGAAGAAAGAAAACTATTTATTTTTAGCTGAGGCTACAGACCACAAAAAGGTTTTTACATAGATTTCAGGTTTGTTTTTTAAAAAGCCACTGGTGCATGTGCATTTTCTTTAATTGCTGTTTTATAAAGTTTAAGTAACCAGCTCAAACCTTACATAATTATATATAATATTCAAATTACAGTAGCATGACACGGTATGCTATTTTGCTATATTTCAATTTTCAGTAGTACCGTATCATTAATTCCATCTTTTTCACTGAAACTTTAATTACTCTGTGTGCATTTTATTTATATTTTAAGGCCCCTATGATATTTTATCAACAAAGCTTCAAGAATTTTAAGGAGTATAAAACTCTTAGTAGTTTGACTGTCGTAATTCTCCTGTAAAAATATGGATTCTTTATTTTTCCCAAATGACTTCAAAGGGAAACATGCTCAGTCCATGAGACAAAATTCCAGGGGTGTTGCAAACTCAGTCATGGAGTTGGTAATCTACTGATGTTTGTTTGGAGAGTTAGGACTTCTTTTTGTTGATGCAGTCTGCCTGATAATAAAGATTGTGCAGTCAAAACACTGCACAACAGTTCACAACTCTCTTGATGATACGTCTTGATTTTTTGCAGAGTTATCAATAGTTAAAGTAGCCTTGCTTTTGTTTTTTAAAGTTAAAACAGCTCCAACATCCAGGGATGAAATATGTACCCTAAAAATATAGACCCTTTGCGTAGTAATTTTTCTATCTGTAATTTTAAGTGACAGAGCTGCTTTTTATCAGAGGTTTTAAAGTGCTCTGTATCATGAGTTTCATGGTGTTAGGTTTAGGAAGAGATACTCCTATCTCTGACTTTCAAATATCACACAAAGAGCACCATTTTACATCACAGTGATAGCTAATGGAAGGAAAAAAGATTACAAATTGTGAAGAATCAGCGTTGAAAAACAGCAGTTCTTGATGAAGAACAATAAATGTTGGAATACTTCTGAAAGCCAGGGCAGGGGGGCTTGAAAGCTGAGAAGGAATTCTTCATGACTAAGAGCATCTTTGTAAAAAATTAGGTTTTGTATTTCTATTGATCAGAGTAAGCTGGATAGTTCCAGGGATAATTAAACCTGGGACAGAGAGACAGCTTTATGGTATTGTGCCTAGTTCATTTTTCACCAAAAATCATTATCTTAAAAATAAATATTTACATTTGTGTTCAATACTTCTGTTGGGAAACATAGATCTGTAGTAACAGACTTATTTTGAGACCTGCGCAAACAGGAATTGCATTCCCCTGCAAATTTCAGACAGAAACCAGTAGTAAATTATCTGGCTATAGGTACTTCATGCAAAGTGTCGGTAATTAAAAACCATAAAAGCCTGTAGCTTATGTCTTCAACTGTGGTTTATAGGCCTGGATGCCTCAGCGTTCGGGTTTTCAAGTTGAGACATCTTGAAGAAGCCTGATTTCAGAAAGCAGAGAGCACCTGTCTTTTGAGGATGAGTCATATCAAGTACCAAGTTTTGATAATTACTCATTCAGTATTTCTGATATTTTGCCCTGGTCCTATTAGCAGATGGATCTGTACTTGGTTTTAGAGAAGATGTTTTATCCTGCTAAAACTGCTACAACTTTTTTTTAAGGAGGAAAAGTTTAAGCATAATTGTTAGTAGAATAACAGTGAGCATTTTTGTAGGCTCCCTTAAGTGCAGACAATGTTTTTGGGTTAATATTTTGAATATTTGATGCAAAAATGTAAATTACTAAAATACTCTGCATCAGGTCTTCCATTTAGCATTATCCTTTCACACTGTGGAGTAAACTAATGAATTACAGCATGATTACATAGCACATAATTAACTTTGTAATTAATATGCAACTGCCACTTAAACTAAAGTACTGCTTATAAAGATGTACGGCAACAGTAAATCACAGGTCAGAAGTAGCACTTTGGAATTTTCAAAAGAATGAGAGTAAATGCAGAATCACTTACAGCAGCGGAGTAAGTTAATTAAAAAGCAGATTAATTGTGAATGTCCTGTTTAATTTTAAATACCTTTGCTATTTCTTTTCCCTGAAGAAAGAACAAGTTTAAAGCCTAACTGGTTCATTGTTTTCTTAGATGACATATTTAAAAATGAGCAGTTGTTTAGCTTTAAACTGTCCTGGTTGCGATTAGGAATCGGTTAGTATTCTGTTCTTGTCTTGCTGTGTAGAAGGGTAGGATAAAACCAACTGCTTTTTACTTTGAATTAATTCCAGCTTTCTGCAGTGGGTTTTTTTTCACATTAAGTCAGTGAAACAAAGTTAGGCAAACCAACTCCATCCTTTCTCCTGCTGATTTGTTTTTAAGGAAGATGAGGATTTGTGCTGTGCTGTTGGCACCAAAGAAGAATGAGGTGTGAGTTTGGTTACTTCAGACAAACTATTTTTACAGTAGCTGTCCACAATAGCTAGTATTTCCAACCAGGGGTGCTAATGCTAGAGGCCCTCATGCAAATAAACTGCACATTTCCACAGGCACCCAGAGCAATGCATCAGTAAAATTGCATGTCTTGCTGCAGGTTTACAAAGTAGTAGCCGGGAGTTCTGTCCTTTCCCACACACTTTTCCTTTCCATCTGTCTCCACCTGAAATGCTGTTGACCATGGCAGGGAATCAAAATCCCCAGTGTAGGTGTGGCCACACTGTCTTGGTTCAGATTGTGCTTGATCAATGGAAAACACCATTTAATATGGTACTAAACGTAGTATGCTGACGGGTTTGATTTTTTTCAAGTGATGGGAATTTTTAAGCATCTTCACAATTTGTTTTCATGAAATATCACACAGCATTAATACATACTCTTTCTTTAACAGCCCTGATAAATATATGTGTTGTTAGGAACATTAGCATAGAATAAAACCAGATGAAATTAGTTCCCTGTCTTCTCCAGGTGGCATTCACAGGAGGGGTTTTAGATACCGACTGACCTCAAGGTTACTCTTTTCTGTACTATGCCAGCTTAGAAATAGAAATAGACACACGTTGGAGAGCTCTGTACCCGGAGGCCATGGGAAACTAAGTGTTACAGCTCTTCAACACCTTTCTGACCATCTGAAGCTGATGGAATACAGGAACTACACCTTGCAAGTGTGTCAGATGCTGTTGCATGCTATTCAGTACTTCAGCATACTCTCCTTGGTTGGCTTGATCTACAGGGTATATATATTCTGCTTAGTGGCTGGTTAAAAGAAATTCAACAAGATATGTATCACAATAAGTAGGAAATGGCTACCCTAAGCATATAATGCATCTTTTAAAAGGATTAATATGGTTTGTTAATGTCTCTTTTGTGAACCAAACTAGTTTTTTGTGTTCAGCAATACATGACAAACCGCTCTAACTTTAGAACTTCTGTGTTTCTGAAACACTTTGATTTGTGTATTCAGTGTTCATGGTGTCCAGTATATTTTTGGTTGCTTCATCCACGTTATGCTATTTTTTTCTTTTTAAATGGCTAGCTGAAACTTCTGACCTGGAACAGAGAGTGATAGATGCTTCACAGTTGCTCTTCATTCTGGATAAATAATCATTCAGGCATAATTATGTGCATCTCTCAGTACTCATAAATACCTACTGCCTGCTTGAATAGCTGGGAGGGAATATACACTGCTCTTAGAATCCTTCAGAATATTGGCTTCTGCTTGTATTGTGTTTAGAAAAAAAAAAACAACAACAAAACAATAAAAGCAAAACCACCCAAACAAAAAACCAGAAATCCAGAATTTTTTTTCTGTTTGCTGACTTTGGTTTTCTTCATTGGTCAGTTGCTCAACAGGCTAATTACTATGGAAATTGACATGTAAGAATAAGTATCCTGAGTTACTCTCCAAGAATTAAAAAAATTACTGGAAGTAGGGTATGCACCATGAGTGGAATCTAACCTAATGGAACTTTCAGGGAGTTTTGTCATTTGAGTTTCATATGTCACTTAGTGGGTCATAATATGAGAAATGGGTCAGTTTTATAATCATCAGATTTTTGCTTTAGTGGCTCAGTAGGACAATGAAGCTTTAGGGAGGTGTCTTTTTTCTGAAAATGATGTGCGGTACATTCTTGGAGGTTCAGTTCTAGGCATTATGAACAGATGCTTCTGAACTAATCTCAAATGTCACATTTCATGCATAAACCCTGGGGGATTAACAATATCAGGATTCCCTGAAAGTATTCCTGGAGCTTTAGCTTAATACTCTCTCCCAGGGAAGCGTCCCACCTACTAACTTGATGAATACTTCCAGGCCTTCCTTAAGGCTGATCCAAATAAGTCCAGGGGAGAGATGACAAGAGCAATAAACTGCAAAGCAGTGCAGCTTTGAGATGGCAAGTAAAAATCATGTGGCCTCAAAAAGTTGCAGTGGACTCAACAGAAGTGAAATCATGAGATGATTTTACATTAAAAATGGAGAGTCATCAACATCTGGTAGAGGAACAATCATAGCTCCATACTTATGATTGAGTTGTAATAGTTGGGAAAAATGCAGATGATTTAAAGTACAAAAAAGTTAATTACCTGTCTAGCAAATGCCCACCTTTCTATTTGTGGAGGTTTGAACTCAGTGGGCAGCCAGACGCCACGTGGCCGGCCGTTCACCTCCCCCTTGCCCCTCTGGTAAAATAGGGGAGGGACAAAAAGAAGACAATTCGTGGGTTGAATAAAAAGAAAGAATTTACTAAATATAACAAGAGAACAACAGTAACAATAGTGAGTCCAAAAAGAAAACGGATAAAACGCAGCAGTGGCTTACCGAGCTCGGCGACCACCCCCCCCCCCCCCCCCAGCAACAACTGACCCAACGAGCAGACGGCGCGTGTGCAAGCCCCAAGTGAAAAGCCGAGAGAGAGCGCCTGCCCACCTAAATCCCTGGGCATGACATCACATGGTATGAAATACTCCCATGAAAATTAACTCCATCCTGGTCGAAACCAGGGCACTATTTTAAATATTTCAGTGACTATTCAGAAAAGTTTTTATTTAAAAATAAATAAAAATAGTAGTAATTTAAGAACTTGTTGTCCAAAAATAGAGGTGCTTGTGATGAATGCTTCAGTAGGCTCCGTAACTGTAGAGGAATCCAATCTACAGCTGTGTTTTTAACATATTAACAATTTTAGTCTCACTTGTAATTTATATAATATGCTGGGGTCAGACAAAAAAGAGAAGTATTTCCTTAAGCCTCTGATAGAATGAGTTCCTGACTAAACAGAAGAGAGGGAGTTTTGCTGCAGTTCTCTTCCATCTACATGGATTTTTTTGCAATGAGGTTATAATATATGTTAACATTATGCTGACATGGACAATTCTAGCCAATAGGTTAAAATTGTTAGGTAGTTTGTCTTTTTGACAGATCTTGTCTCCATGTCTAGCAATTTATATGACCTTCCAACTCTGATATTTTCCTTGCCAGTGTGTGTACTAAATGGCTCCCTTCTACGTACCAGCCCCACTTCATTCTTAGAGGATGACAAGGCAGCCCATGCTTCGCTGAACCTGCAAGGAGGCCCACTGGGTCATCGTCGGTGTTAAATGCTGCTTTATTCTGTTGAGTGTTAAATTGCTTGTTCAATTCTTGAGCATGTTTTGTTAAATGAATGTTTTAAGCCAATTTAAAAATTCAGTTTCTTGCAGGTAGGGATGTGGCAATATCATACAAAACGTATCATATTTCCCATTATTTTTCCTTTATAATTTAGTACATGGGATGATTCATAAAAACCTAGGCCACAGCTAGGCACGTTCTGCATGATAGATGAATTAAACTGCATAATAAAATCCCTGTTTCTGGGACAAATCTGCTAAATATCACTTGTGTGAACTTTTCTCCTGTGTTCGGTAAAACTTAGGATTTGTTCAATCTTGCAAAAAAGTATCTACATGTGTTGGTGTATATATAAATTGTTTCTTCCCTAGCATTTCATCCTGTTATATCTGTGCACGTGTGCTTATGTATGTATTTTGTGTGTGTTAATTTAATCAAAGCCTTATAAATAGCAGCTCAGTTGGTTTTCATAAGGAAGGAGGCTTACTGAAAAAAATTGTATGCTGATGAATTATTTTTCACAGGCCAGTCAGAGAGCTCTCGGGAACTTTGCTTCCTAGACCCACAAGAGGGTTTCTTCCCAAGCTGTATAATAGCATTGCAGTTGCTATGCAGTCCATTAGTAATTTCCAACTCTAGAACAGGTGTGATGTATTATAAGTACTTGCATTCTGATACTGAGGTTTAAAGAAACTTGAGTTGCAGGTAATATAAACAAGTCGCATCTAGAGTTTTGAACAAGTCTGTAATCAGAATCTGAAACAAGGGGGAGGGCGAAGATGGAAACTCTGAGACGCTGAGTCTGAATGGGTGGCAGCAATAACTAACTTATGTCCTTAGCAATACTTGAGAGACTTGAAAACAAATGAAGTGCCTATGGAAAAGGTAGCTTAAAGTAGTCCTTAATTTGAAGTAGTGCAAGTTAGTGAGATGTTTTTTTTTTCTTGGGAAGGAAGAGCTGCTGTTTACTACATAACTCCTTCTTCATGGCTTGATTTATGTGAAGAGAAGCAAAATCAGAAAAAATAAAAATTCTTAGATCTGGTATACTAACTGCCTGAATTGGTTCCCTTGTCCGAGATGGGACGGGAGCAAATGGACTGCTCCTGCAGCGCTGCCTGTTTTCTGCCAGCCCGCCTTTTCATTTCATACCCCTGCTTGGATCAGCCATGGAATAGGCAGGAACCTTTTTAATCCTGTAATGTGGCATAGTGGACAGCTAGACTTTTTTAAAAAACTAATAATCTTTCAAAAGATATCTCTCCAAAATTCAGATTTATTGAACCCCAGTTACTCAAGGAGAAAAAGGTGCCAAAATGCAGCCACTCAAGGATGACAAAAATCAAGAGCAAAGGACAAGGAGAAGTTGGATAGAAGTAGTTTTATTCTCTGCAAGGTTTGAAATTGTCACAACAACAGTGTCTCTCCTTGAGTTCATCGGAACCTTTTCAAAGGGGATACTTGTTTCCTTTTCGGGGGAGCTGTGCATTGTTTCAAATAAGATGTTACACGTACTCCTGCCTGCTGAAGGCTTTGCTGCATGGCTGCTCTGCCAGCTTTGTATGCGTGTCACCAGCACGTCACGTTTGATCAGAATGAAAGTCGCTCCAGAGTACGTCTAATCAGGCAGGGCTTCAGAAAAACTTGAAGGCTATAAAGCTGACCTCCAGAGCCTGTAGTGTTGCTGTTGGGAACAAAGAAGAAACGTGTGTAGCTTTTTGAGGTCTGTTTCACTGTGTCGTAATAACCGTTTAAACAAAAAATAAGAAAGCAAGGATATGAGTAGAAGAAAAGAAAATGCCATCTGGACTTAAACTTCTTTTATCCAGATGTCATCTGGATGCACAGCGTAAGTTCATCAGGTTAATTTAATTCTAATTTTGGAAGTCTGGATGGATGTTGGAAATTTTGTTTAGAAATTGCAGGAAGGGTAATACTAGATGTTTTGTCCTTAACTTATAGTAGTACATACATTAAAGATTTTATCATATCAGTTTTCATTGTTTATATTAAACTGGCATGTGGTAGCCTCAGTCTGAATTGTGATTTGTGTTAGGCACTTTATGTGTATTTGGTGGAGATAGCTTCTACCCTGAGGAACTCTTGATGTAACTGGAAAGCCAGAGGAGCTGAAGAAGTGAAGTGTTTGGTGGTGGTTAATCAGGAGAAGAGCTCAGGTATCTGTTCACAGGGATGACTGACTTTGCCCTGGGGTTATGGGAAAAAGCTTCTGGGCAGATACTTTCTGATAATGATGGTGATACGAAAAACACAAGACAACCTAAGGTGTCTTAATTTAGGCAACGCACTGTAAATAATTCATTAGCAATAGTGTTTCTGTTTACATTGTGTGTAATAAAAATGGGAAGTCTGGCTGTTTAAGTTTGTAAGATAGTTGTCACTCATAAGTTGTCAGGCTTGCTCCTGGCCTGTTCCAGTCAAAACAGCAGTGGTGATGATGGGAACTGTGCCCTCCTCTTCTGAACAGGGGATAACCACGTTGATTCCGCGTCTTTCCCATCACCACAGCTGTTGTTCAGGCCTAGTTTAGCATTTGTATAGTTGCTGCTTTCAAATACTTGAGAGGATTTTTAAACATCTGCTTGATACTTGTGTTCTGCCAAATGCCATTTCAGCTTTGCTTGTGCTACCACCTGAGGGTGAGAGACCTAGTGAAGGTACAGCTAAGAGAGATCTGTGCTCTCAGAAATGCTACTGAAATCTGTTCCTAATTATCCCAAGAGGTTTGTGAACTGAGGAGGTGACGGATCTTTAACCATGGAATTCGTCAAACCTTTGAAGACTGAACTGTCTGTTAAGATTCTTGGTAAAATGAAAATTATGTAATGGAAAGTGTAAAACTCTCTTGATTTGCTTGTAAAGTAGGTCTGGGACACTGGTAATTCTCAAAGACTGGTTTTGAGATATAAAAGTCCTCTGAAGTGATAAGATAGTGAGAAAACAGAATGGGGCAGTGCAGATGATCACGGGTGTTTCAGTTATAATCTTGCTTGAAGGCAGCACAATTTGCTGTCTGAAACTCCTGCAGTGTTTTGTGATCTAGGTGTCTAGAAGAATTTCCGCCTTACTGGAATTATGGGCACTTAGAAAACAGGAAAAGCAACAGCTACATTATAGACAGTCAAATAATAGGGATGTGTGCAGCGTTGACTTTATTGAAATGAAGGTTCTGCAGTTGGAACTAGTTTTTAAATTACATTGCTTTCAAAATCAACTATAGGATGTCAAAAATATTTCTGGGCTTCTTCATAAAGTTTCAGTAGTAATGAAGCTGTCACTTGGTTGTGTTTCAGGTGCTTGAATATTAGCTGTTGAGACTAACATAAATAGCAGTCACATTTCAAGCCTCCCAATATATTGTGTTCACACAGTGCTTCGCTGCATGTGTACAAAAAAGTTTTCCTCGAGGGATGCACAGTCATTTGTTTTGCTTGTCCAATCCTGGATCATTTTACCCAGGCTGTCAGCAAGGTTTCTTAGGATTTGGTGGTGACTTGCAATATTGGACGTTTGTCTGCAGGACAATTCAATAAAACCAAACACCTTGGTTTTTAATGTATATTCTACAGGTCCAGAAGGATTAATATGGATGGATCTCCAATCAGTTGCCTTAAAAAGATGATGATAAAATAGACCATAGAGCTCACAAAAACTGTAGTTTTGTTGTGTCTAGATGTCCAGTATCTTTAGTGTAAATTATTTTAAAGAAATGGCACATGCACGCGCCCCACCCCACCCCCCAGCCCCCCACCGAATTGTCTTAATTCAGAGTAAGTGGAGAGTCAGAGAGAAGCCATATTTGGGCAGCCGCTGAAAGCAGTGCAGAGAATATAATTTGGCTGCCAGTGACTACTCTTTCTCTGGATACAAAAATTCACAGCCATCCAATTTCTACCTTGTTTCTTCAGCTATGTTTAGCGTTTACAGGTTTTGCTGGTCCTCCTGGAATTTATCTTGCTTCTGTTCTGGGAAGTTGGGTAAATCTTTACTTAAATTTCATCAGAACAGGCCAGAATAATGACAGATACCAAAGTTGTTAGAGCCTGTGTCCCAGAGCAGCTATTCAGTTGTGCTAAAGACTCTAGGGACTTTGTTGATTGAGGTGATGCTGCTTTTCTTTCTCCTTCCCTCACCCTGCGAGATCTTCTCCAAAGGAGTGGCTTACCAGGAATCACTGGTCTTGGGAGCAGTTTCTTAGCTGTCATGGGATGAAAGAAAAGGTGAATAAATCTTACGTTTATGGACCATAAAGAGAAATTACTGTCTACTTTGACTATATGCCTTCTTCACAATGCTAAACTTGCTGAAAAAAAGGAGTCAAAATATATCCTCATTCCTTTATCGGGAGCAATATAGTTTGGGGATGGGGGACTGTTACGTTCTTCTGTTGCCACCCAGTAATGAAGAACGTAAGTTGTAATGATACACTATCACAAGAAGAAATCAGCAGACAATTTCCTTCAAATGCTGCAGTTCAACTTCCAAAACATTCCTAGTTTCATCAGATAAGTAAGAGGGCATTCAGTGTCAGAATGCAAATCCTTCTCATTTCTAATTCACAATGGACTTGAGATGTTTCTTGCTAGGAGCGTTTCTTTGGGCTGGCCCAAGAGGTTTTGACCTCTGTTTGTTATATAGCAGACTGTCTGGTTCACAAGAGATGTTATCAGAGCATAGCAAATACAAAACGGCGTCTTCACTTCTTGATAGGTAGGTTATTGTTAAATTTTTAAAAATATTTTCTGCTAGTGCCATCTCTCCTCTATCTTTCTTCTCTCCTGCTTCTGAGACCACCTTTGTACAGATTGATAGGGTTGTTACTCTGTACCTTTGTACCTTTAAGAAGTGCTATATTAGATTGTCTTCTGTAGCTCATCTTTCAGGTTTTAAGCAAATAACTTGGATGAATATGTCTAGACCAGTTAGCTTTCTTTAGTAGCTGGTAAATGTCTAGCAAGAGCAGGGAGAAGTTTACAGTTCACACATTCTTTGTAGCAACTCTATAGGCTCAGCCCCCGAAATGCATGTAAGCCAGATGATACTAGCAACACTTACTGTGCATGGCAGTATTCGGTAGGCAAACACAAAGAATTTTCAACAAATGCTTTACATCCTGCCACAGAACCTCTGAAAGAAAAGAGCTTTCATTAGGTAAATAAGCGAGCATCACATGCCAGGATGCAAATCCTTCTGAGTTCTTAGGCTCACCTGATTTCCTCTGCAATCCTCCCACTGAGCCTGAGAGGTGGGAAGAGATGTTAGATTCTGTCTTGGTTTAGGAATTTGCAATTTATCAGGAAGGCTTTTTTTATAGCATTGTTGTATGAGTGATCAGGGACACTGGTTATGAAATGATTTGAGTGCAACCCTGCAAGCTTTTAGGAATGGCTCATTTGCTTGTAGCTGTCCCGATGAGGATTAGCATTTCTTACCTGCAAGCTACAGTACATTTAATAAACCACTGGATCAGTGGATTCTGCTGTGGAACTGTCAATGTTTGTTCTAGCAGATCTGTCTATATTGGAGTGTGCAAAGCCTCTGAGAGCACTACAGCAGGTCTGTCAGCCCTGGCTCCCCAGGAGCACACTTCTATGCACTTTTGCCTTTAATTTTGTGTTATTACCTCTTGCTGTTTTAAACTGCAGTGTCCTTTTCCCTCCATGCTCTCCCTAAAGATAACAAGCTGACAGAGCTGATGACACTAGGAGCTGGGTGGAATGCAGGGAAACCAACCTTGTAATATAAGCATGCAGCAGGGCAATTACCCGAACCTGGGATCTGCAGATGCTGCTCTCGGTCTGAGGAAACCAGTCATTTCAGCCAGCGGGCTGGAGGTGAGGGCTGCCAGTGCAGGAGGCAGTTCATGTGCTTTACGGTTAGTGCTGGCCGGTGACCAACTTGCCCAGGCTTGAAGGAGCACTCTCCTTAGCTAGAGATGTGATGTTTTTACGTCCCTGCGATACCACTCTTATTCAGAGGGGTTTTTAAAATATTTTTATGTCTATACTGTAAGCATAGGTCATATCCCAGTGCTCTGTGTGTGCTTCCAGCTACCTCTACCACCTTTGCTTTTGTAATCAGACTGCAGATGTGCTTCATGATTGAACAACTTCTGCGCACTGCCGCTCCTCCTCCCAGAGGAGTCCAGCAGGCTTGCTTATGCAAGCTGTCATGCTGTCTTTTTTCAAAAGCATGTGTGGGTTTGCTTTTGTGTGTATCCGGCTGGCTGTTCATGCCTGCATATAATAGGCTCTGTATATAAAAATGTTCCCAAGCACACGGCTGCGGAAACAGCTTCCTTAAACCCGACAAAACTGCCAGCCCTTGCAGCTCAAGCCACCATAAATTACAAGAACCCGCTCCCACCTCGCTGAAGCTGTGCCTGCTGGCAGTGCACGCACGCTCGCTTTCCCCCTCTCACAGTCAAAGATGATAGAAAGTCTTCTGGGGATTACTGCACATTTGTAGAGCAACAATGGAAAGCAGCACAGCACAAATATCTATTCTTCCTCACCCAGCATAACAAACGCTGCTTTGTCTCACATCTGGCCCTTTTTAATAGCTCAAAGCCAACAGCAGTAGCTATTTAGCAGCTTATGGTAAATAAAGCGTTATTAAAACAACTTCCTTTTTCAAGTGTTTAATGATTAAAATGGCCTTTCACCTGACATTTTATACACTTTTTTTTACTACTATGTGTAGCAGGGGAAATAAAACAGTTGTCGTGGATAGATATTAAACTTTTTCCAGAGAATAATCTTTAAGCACATCTTTGAAAATTCTCTTAATGAAAAGCAGACTTAAAGACCTTTTACTACTGTGTGAGGACATACACCTGTGCATCTGTGTCTGTGTGAATGCATACGTGCTGAGCTGCATTCTGCCTTTGCATTTTTGAGATCTGCCTACAGGTCTGTGTGTTTTGAGGTTTTTTTGCTATGCTGCAGGAGTGCACTAGCCTCATACTGAAAAGGAGAATTAATGCAATTATATGCAATTATTAGCATTAATCCGTGTGTACACACAGAGGTATGTTCAGATAGTTCAAGAAACAACTTTTTCAAAGATGTTTAATGTTAAGGAAAATGTCCAATGGAATTGGACGGGGTTTGTGGCTGGACTGCCCCGTTTACCGGGTGCTGAGGGAACTGATGTTTCTTAAATTTGTCATTGGAGGTGACAGGCTCCTGAGCGCTGCGGGGCCGTGTCTGACCCGTCTCCTCGGGGATCCGTGCTTCCAGGCGGCGGAACGCGCCTTTCCCGCCGCGCGGCCTCCGCCGGCCCCGCGCTGCCTCAGGGCGGCGGCGGGCGGGCCCAGCGCCCCGCGGCGGGCGGGCGGCGCGGCCCTGCGGCGCCCTCTGCCGGCGCGGCGGGGAGCGGGCTCCGCGGCCCCGGCCTCCCCTCCGGGCCCGGTCGGCAGCGCCCGCCGCCCGCCCGCGCCTCGCCTGGTGCTTCCCGCCCAGCTGGCGGCAGCTCTGCTGCGGGCCCCCCCCCGCCGCCTCGGCGCCGCGGGCCTCTGGCCCCGGCCTCCCGGCCCCGCACTCTCCCCGCGTCGTTAGCCAGCGCCGCCCTCTCCCGCCCTCACTCTAGCTTGGCTTGTTGCTTGATCAAAGTCACTTATTAGATAAAAATTGTCTGCTCTCTCGTATGACCCTCAGCACACTGGAGACGTGCAGGAAATGATTAGTCTTAGATGATTGAATAAACAGTATTAACCAACTTCTCTCTGTGGTGGGATGGGCCTGGGAGAGGAAGAGGGATATTTGAAAACCGCTATGTTGAATTCCTGCTTAGGGATCAGGTTTTTTCTTCCTTTCACTGTTAAAAAGGAAATTTCTGAAGTGATAAGGGTTTTATGTATGTCTTTTTCGTGTCCTTCCTCCAATTGAGTGCTTCGAAGTGGCTCCAAATGAGATGTTGTTAATTATAGCAGCCGCAGTTCCCCAAAGGTGGCTGGCAGCGTGCTCGTCCCCTCTGGAAATGGAAACCCAGTGTTACTCGGTGCTGCTGGCCCTCAAACACCTCTCACAGCAGCCGTTTCCCTGCCTCGCCTGTCTCCTTGGAAGGTCTGTCTTTCTTTCTCTGCTTTCAGAACAGCTTTCTGGTGGAAAGATTATTTGCTAAATACTTGATTTCTCAAGAAATGGCGCACTCTTGCGCAGGTGAGGGGTGGGTGGCAGTGCTCAGGCTTGGTCAGGCTGTGGGGCCTGCACCACCCTCGGCCGGGCAGCAGGTGACATGTTTCCACTGAGCTCTGCCCTACTTCTGTGTCTGCCCCGCAGTGACGGAAGAAAATGTGTGAGAGGGGAGGAAATGCAAAAAAGCACCGTGTGACAAACGTCTCTAAACTTAGGAAGAAGGTCGAGCCTGTTTCAGTGGGTGATTCAGGACTCCCATGACCGCAGGTGAGCAGGTTTCCACGGTCCATTGGTCCTGGGATGGCAGAGCTCTTGCTGTGGATGGCAGCCCTGGCCATGAGGAGAGCTCATCCAA
This sequence comes from Strix uralensis, assembly GCF_047716275.1. Classification (NCBI taxonomy): domain Eukaryota; kingdom Metazoa; phylum Chordata; class Aves; order Strigiformes; family Strigidae; genus Strix; species Strix uralensis. The sequence goes on along the minus strand of NC_133978.1, from coordinate 15,418,043 downwards.
GAGCAGAACTGAAACCACACTTACTTTCAAACTGTAGTATGTTTTTAGATATGGCAGTGTTTTGAAGCAGTGCTGAAATATTGGAATTTTTTTTAGGAGGCTGCTTAGGCTGCATTAGGAACTGGTAGGGACCATGTTTTACTAAATTGTCCTTCTTAAGTGAGTTATTCAAAGTCCCGTTTCTGATACAGTAATTGCAAACTCCTGATTTGAACTTTCAATGAACACAGACTGTAGGAGAAACTTGTGAAATTCTCTTTCTTACAGCTACTACATAATTTAATTTTATTTTTTTCAGTATTGAAGAGGGTTTTGTAGTAATGGTTTAAGAAAAAAGATTCAAAAAAAGTCTAACAGGTCGATACATCTGTTCCTTTAAAAAAACACATTCTCCATTTTTGAGACATCATAAATATGTAAATGAGGGCTTTTTAATTACTGCCTAGGGCTATAAACTCACATGCTAGAGGGGAGGGAAGAAGGAAGGCAGAGAATAATTCACATGATTTTTTTCTTTTTTTTTTTTTTTTTTTGAGAAAGAGAGAGAGATTGGGTTTTTACCTCAGAAAAGACAGCAGAAGAATGGGGCTTTTTATTGCTGAATTACCAGAAGGTGCTGGGAACATTTCTTTTTTTGTTTATCCTTTTGGATGGAGTTAGCATATAAAGCAGTAGCGTACGACCTTTCTGACTAATGTGTGCACCAAAGAGAGGGGATTTGATACAAACCACCAGGTAAAATTCCCTTCTCTATCCCACTCTGTCAGTATCCTTAATCCTGATCAGCAACATCCCCTGCTGTCTGTCGAGCTGCTCGCAGTGCCTGAATCTTAGCATGGTTTCTAATGCGGGTACACCAGAGGCAAGCGAGAGACCCTGCAAAGTCATTTTCACTTGTGACCTGATAAGCACTCGGCACTTAACTGAATAGAAGTATGCTCTTATTCGGCCCTGCCGGCCCTTCTGTAACTTAAGCACCATTATTTTCAAGTAAGGTGATCTTGCTGCTACTTTTAAAACAGCATGAGATTGACAGAAGGGGTGTTTTTTTAAATTTCAGGACGTGGGGGTGCATGTGGGGAACCAGACCAGCGTAGAGTAGTACTTCTTGTAGTAGGTATAGTTACTGGAAATTTAATTCTGCTGGTATTTTTCCCACACAAAATGGTCTGGTATCAAAACCCGTATTCTGCTTTGGTAAAACTTCAGATCCATATGATAATTTTCACTTTCCACATTTAATCTTTTAATTCTTGCTGAGGCCTGTGAAAGAATAATTTTCAGATAAAAATGGTTTCCCACTAATGAGCTCCATGTTTTTTATAGCAGAAATGACTTAGAGCCAGTATACTTACTGAAAAATTTATTCTGTTTGATGCTTTTGTGAGGTATCTGAGAGAAAGGTAAAAATGAGTCTTGTGGGGGTGAGGCAGGTTATTTCAAGTGTAAAGTGTTAGTGTCATTGTATGTGGTGAGGCTTCATATGTACAGTTTTGGCTGGTTCATGCAACAAATGTTTACTGCCCCAGGGAGTTAGTGGACTGAGGGGTTTCTCTGGACCAGAATAGAATAAATGAGCTTGGGCTGGTGAAAGTGACAAACTGGTGGCAGTAAAGGGCTGGCGGGTGTCTGTCCATGCAATGAGGGGGAAGAGGTGGAGGGAGACTGGCAGGGCAGAGACTGTTTTAGCCAGAGAGCACTACTGATGTGAGAGCAAGTGGAGTTGAGGATGGAAGTGAAAATACTTCTAGCTACTAGGGGAAGGGTGAGAGTCAGAGAGTGCTTTTCAGTGGGAGCCATTGGGTTTTAAGAGCAGAACTATTTCTGAGACTGAATTTGATCAGTTAATGACTGAAATTTTATGACATGTCTGTGTAGGAGAACAGGGGATTGTGCTCCCAGTCCTGCCTCCAGGAGTCCTGTCGGGCTCCTGCTCAGTCGTGCAAGTTAGTTCTGTGCGTTCTGCCCTCTGCTTTTCCAAATGGGCTTTGAGAAGCTATGCTGTGTGGGAGAAATAACAATTTGAACAAGTACAATAGTAAGCTGTAGTTCAGGTAGCTGATAGCAACCTTCAATTTTGTTATGGCTAACTGGAAGGCAGAGAATTGGGGTGGTATCATATGTACAGTTCATGAATCAACGTGCAGGATAGTTTGTTGGCATGAGTGACAGTACATGAATGCAAGTCATTGTCTCTGTAAAATCTATCTTCGGTCTCCCAGCCCTGAAGTATATTGCCAGTAACACCAGAGGCAGCTCCTGATGCCACTAGCCATGAGTCTGAGCACTGCTGTATCTGGCTTTACTTAAAAACTGTGTTTTCTGGAAGTATAGAGTATGTCAATATATCTGTTGCTTGGGATAGATACTCTTTTCAGCTTGGCTCCCAATTTCTCTGTGTGGCTCTATAGCACTGAGGAGGTTAAATAGGTAATGCCAAAATAGACAAAATTTGTGTTACAAAGTCAACTAGAAATATGGTGTGTTGCTTACTGGTTCATTAAGCAAAAATCCTGACTTCTTAAAAAAAAGCCTGAGTTTTCATTTCTTCAAATATTTCAACAAAAATCTGTGTGCATGTATATGTTTGTATTTGTTTTCAGCATGCCCTTCTCTGTCTGTCCTGATGTTCAATTAAAATGCAGATAATGTGTCCCAGCTTGTAAGATGGATCACTGCTGAAATGGTGTCATGTCTGGGCTAGCTTATCTCTTGATAAATACCTCTGCTGTCCACTGAGAGATTAAACTTCGTGACTCCTGAGGTCTGTTTGGGGGTCTTACAGGCAGATAAGACTGTGTTACCCACTTCTAATAAAAATATATCAATTTACATTTGCCAAAGGACCTTTCGATGGCATTTTCTATTGAGAAGGTGGCAGTGTCATAATCAAGCAATAATACTTGTATGTGAAACTGGCTTTTCCATTTCATAAGTATTATAATTTATTGACAGGAGTGCTTTATTGAACCCTCTTGTGTCTAGAGTGTGGAGATGAGGAGCTTGAGCTGCTGTTATAAGACCTCATTTAGCTGTCTAGCAGAAAAGATTTCTTTCCCTGAGTCTAATCCGGTAGGAGCCATGGAAGAACATTATCAGCGAGGTACAGAAATCTCAGGCACTTTGGGTGTGTGGGACACACGCGGATGCTGTGGTCTGGAGTCTGTCTCGCCGTGACAGCCATGCAGTCAGGGTTCCCACCACGGGGAAGACTCTTCTCCTGGGGGTTGAGTATGGACAGTGTTGGATATGTACAGGTGCTTTAACTGAAGAGATGTTGAGTCACATGTAGTAGGAGTGGTGAGCAGCCAGCTTCTCTAACCAAACAACTGTCTGAAAAATTTGCTTTCTCTTATGTGTATGCAGGGAGTGGAAAGGAGTTTTGTCATCAGCAGCTCTCTGAATAACCAACTGCTCAGTGGCCACTGAAAAGGTTCAAGAGGGAGAGGTTTCTGTGTGAGTCCAGAACCTTGCTTGTGCTAGTATAAAGTATTATATAAATACAGCATTTGGGTATATATATCTGAATCTGTGCCCACTCCCTGTTTGTGAGCATGAGGATACAACTCCTTGGACTGTACTGCTCTGTAGCAGTAAAAGGATACAGGAATTTGTAGGCAAAGACTGTTTTCCTGTTCCAATGCACAGTATCTATGGGTTTATTGCCATTCTAGATGCCATGAAAGTGATTGAATCAGCAGAGTATACATATATATGTGAAACATCTCTGGGCCACTGAGAAGTGAATTCTAGAAAAAAAGCACTTAAAAACTGCTCAGCTTATTAAGTACAGGCTGGAGTCTCATGCAGTTCTACTTCAAACATAAGTAGAAGTCACAGTGCAAGCAGTTTGGTAATATGAATTATGGATTGAAACTGTTGATTAGTTGTTGGCTTCTGTCTTTATGATCTGCTGTTCTGCCACTTTAGGAAAACTATAAGGCAAGGCCAGAGAGGATGAATGGGTGGAAGGGGCCCAGGGAAATGCAAACCGTGCCCACACCAGGAGGCTTACTTGTGCTTTTAGTGTCTTTCTCTTGGTCCAAGTTTGAGTGGCATTTTGGCCATTCCCGCCTTTCAGATCAGTAGAGCTGTTTATGCTGTGGCTAACCCTTCACCCCAGTCTGAACACAGGGTTAAGGGAGAGGTAAATAATGAATTCAGCATGATGTGTGTGTGCTGATTTAGCGCCTACTGTTTTCCCTCTTGCAGGCATTGTTCTTGATTCCAGACACATACCGTTATCTTGACAAAGAGCCACTTACGTGTGATTGTGGAGTATGATGTAAAGCATGGCTCTGAGAAAGAGTTAATGAATACACCGAGCACGGCTTGTCTTGATGGCACCAGTGTGTACCAAACTGTATCCACAAAAATAACTCATGACCAGCATCAGTGGTGGGTTTAGGGGACTGCAGGTTTGCTCTTTAGATCATTGTAACTTGTTGCCAGTTTTCATTTGATGATTTGATACAGCTGTAGCAACATGCATTAGAACTCATAACACCACTCTGAGCCTCATTTTCATTTTCTAAAATTTTTTGAAGTCACAGGGAAGTTTTAATTTGCCTTAAGTTACACAGTTTGTTAGAGATGGGTCTAGAGAGTGCAGAACACGTTTTTCTAGAAGTAACAAGTAGTTTGTTCAGCTGTGGATACCTTAAAGAGCCCAGTTTTCCTAGAAGGCAGGAACTGCTCAGCCCTTTGATGTGAACATCAGGCCTCTTCCATATACGCTAGGTTGTGCATCTGTAATCGTTAGTCATTTCAAAAGTCTTGGTTGAATTGTGAATTCCAGTCCTTCACTTGCTGTCATCTAACCATATCAAGGGCTCGTTAAATAGATCTGCTACTTGGAGGAGAGTCCAAAGTATACCTGTTGCTTTTATTTTCAGTACAGAAATCCAGAGCCTTCATAACATGTTTGGTATTATTTTTGGCCATATAATACTCTGCCATATCTGATTCATTTAATACTGATGGGAGGTATTTTCTCTTAGAGGAAGATTAGGAAGAATCCCCATGCCCTTGTCCCTGCAAAAGCCAGACCATCATTGTTACTGAGATTATTATTTTATCTCGCAGTGTGCTATGGGGTTTCTTACAAGCATCTCTGCTCAGGTGGTAGAAGTGCACAGACTGTGCATAATGATCTTTACTGTTCTTTTTGTCTTGCAGATCGAGGGATTTTAATGGCTTTCAGGTAGAAGAAAGTGGAGACAATCAAAATGAATTCTATGGACAGGCACATACAGCAGACCAATGACCGGCTGCAATGCATAAAACAGGTAAGCTGAAAGTGGAGACCGTTACGTGTTGTGTGGCAGGTGTGTTGTAGGTTATGGTTACCTGTTGCTTGATGAATATCCTTGCCTTTTAGAGGGGAGGAGAGTGGTAGAAATGAGACCTTTTAAAAATCTCATTGAAGAGAAGAATATCTGCTACAAGAGCTGGTGTATAAACCTCAAAAGCCAAACTTCCCTTTCACCTTTCTAAGAAATCTTCAGCCTGGAGACTGAGCAGTTCTGTTTTTGCTGAAAGCAGAGTGGTGCTAGTTCTGCCAGCTCTGCCCTGAAGCTGTCACAGCGGGCAGCCATCGTACTTGTGCTCTGAGTGTAGTAATCCAAAATTTCGACAGGCCGGTTGATTCTAATCCAGTATCTGACCTGAGACCTGCACTGCTTGGAGACTTGAACTTGGACAGTTGGCATACCTCCAAGCACTCGGGTTAATCGGTTTGCACAGAGATGTGAAAACTTGCGTTTGCAAGGTAGAAATTTCAGAAGCATCTGTTTGTGAAGATGAAGGGCCCTTATAATTCACTGAAAGGCAGTGGGATCTAAATCTCATTTACAGATTTTCCCACTGTAACTGTGTTTGCAAATGCTTTTATAACCAAGTGAAACTACAAAGGCAAGGATGGAATGAGCAGATGCCATCTTTCCCTGCTCTACCCTTCTCAGCGAGCTTTGCTCTTTGGCATTGCAGGCAGCGTGTATTCTCCCCTCACATACATTCTTCTCTGCATGCAAGAATCCTTACAGCAAATTCATAGCAATGGTCCTTTGTGTAGAGGAGGTGGACAAGAAAATGCTTTCTCATGTTGATGTTTCCTGTTTTTATCTCTGAAGCAATTCATGCATGCAGCGAACAGGTACATAAATGCAGACTGAACACCAGTATTTTGAAGATTAGTTATCCCAGCTGGATCCATGAGATGAGCTCCGAAATTCATGGTTGAAATTTTCTGAATTACATTGAAAAACAGAAAGACACTATTCCATGAAATAATGTTCCCAAATAATTTTTCCCTGTTGTCTGAGCAGTTTTCTCTGTCAGATCAGGCCACAGCATGTTTAGAGGCCAGAGTCCTGCTGTTTCAGTTTTATATTTGTATTAACTAAGTTAAAAACCTACCTGCCTACTTTTGCTGTGGGACATGTGTATTGCTTCTTGAGGGAGCGCAGCTTTTCTCTGTTCACAGATTTCTTTCTATTGTAGACACAAGCACCTTAAATTAAAGGAACTGATAAAAAATAATCATGGGGGTCGTACTGGATCACTCTAGATTTTTTAACTTTCTTTTATCTACAACTTCTTCAAGAGGGGCAGCAGAGGGGAAGGTGCTGATCTCCCTTCTCTGGTGACCAGCGATAAGACACAGGGAAATGGAATGAAGTGGCACCAGGGGAAGTTCAGGCTGGACATTAGGAAAATGTTCTTCACTGAGAGGGTGGTTGGTCACGGAACAGGCTCCCCAGGGAAGTGATCATGGCACCAAGCCTCTCTGAGTTCAAGGAGCATCTGGACAATGCTCTTAGTCATATGATTTAGTTTTAGGTAGTCCTGTGAGAAGCAGGGAATTGGACTGAATGATCCTTACTGGGTCCCTTCCAACTTGAAATATTCTACGATTCTATAATTATTTGTTTCCATTCTCTTAGTTTCAGCAGTCTCCATCATTATGTTTTGTCATGTTTGCCTAGGTATTAGTAGAAATTTATGTTTTCTAGAATGTGTAGTAATGCAAAGAACAGAAAATTATTTATTTGCAAGTCTGGCCATGCAGATGCTTTGGGGGATATAAAAAAAAGTCTAGAGTTTATATCTAAACCAGCTGATTTTCTCTCCATGTTTCCTTTATAAGAGAGGATTTCAGGATAAATCAAACAAAGCTAGTTCATAGGTCAAGGAGCAGAAATAGGAGTCTGTCCCTGCAGAAGTGCTGGTCATAATCCAGCCTTAGTCTGTGGTGGCTCTCTCTCTCTTTCATCACTCTGGTGAAAGTTAATGCATTCATGGCCCTTTAGAGGCCTGAGGGAAATATGAATTTTGGGATTTCATCCCTGTTTCTTATGAACAACTATCTGATTCAGGAAAAACATGCCCTTGACTGGCACAAATTGGTGTCCTTTTTGGCCATCCTAGCCCATAGGATGAAGAATGAAGTGACTTGCAGAACAATTTAACCTTCCAAGTGTGAGAACAGACCTTTAAGATCAAGTGGAGACAAATGGAGAATCCTTTTTCTAGAGTTATTGGTTTCTGTACATAAAGAATTTGTATTATTGTAATTAGATAAAAGAATATCAAATTACACTTCTTATAGTATTAAAGAGGTATTTTTGCCTATGTAATGGGTACTCTGTCAGTTAAAACACTTAACTTCATTTATACATAGTGCTGGTTTACATATGCAGCTAGGATATTTCTTCAGTGATAAAGGCTGAGGGGAGGAAGGACAGACTTCCCAGCATTCATGAAGCATTCTTGGGTTTGTGTGATCCTGTCTGGAAGAAAACTCGAGTTTTTCTGGTGGGCAGGGGCATGCTTGCATAGCTGCTCTCATCTGTCAGACAGCAAAGGGTGCCTGACAAGGAGGTGTCCTACTTGGGCGTGCGCATGAATTCAGGGTGCCTGCGTTCTGTATAGGCCCGAATAAGAGAATAGGGATGCTTTTGTTTTCAACTCGTGAAAAGTGTAGTTAACCAAGACAGTGGCTGAACACCAAAAATACATAGCAGAAAGCTTTTTTGTGAAAGTGGCAATACTTGTAGTTTTGTTGGAGAGGAATGGCTGATTTTTTGTTATTGTTGTTGTTGAAGAACTTAGCATAGAGGCTGCTCATTGTTTTTCTGTAGTTTCAAAATCTTGTGCCATATTGGAGAAAGAGACAGAAACTGACTCTGATTAGCTTTTTGGAGGAGACTCACCTCTCTGTCACACAGAATTTCCAGCTTGGAGAAATTTACCTTGTTCTTTGAGGGGGGTCATTAGCTGGAAAAATTAACATGGTACCACAAAGAGTAATCTCCAATTCACCTACAAAGAACTGGACTGCACACTGTTACGTGCACGTTGGTTTGGGGAGCAAAGCACTACTTTAGATGGCCGTATCAATGTATCTTCACTGATTTGGGGGATTAACTGCAGGGTCAGACAAAAATCTACCTGCCTTTTCTCCGCGCCCCCCCCCCCCCCCCGCCCCGGTCTCCACTCTTTTATCCTTTCTTCCCAGCCCATGAACAAACAGTACTGCTGTTGGCCTGAAGGGATGTGTGCTTTCGGGGTGGCTAACACAGCAGTGGCATGGAAGGTGCACTGCAACAGGGGGAGGAAAACCGTCCTTCCTTGGCGCCTGGCATCTGCATGTTTTATAACCTTGCTGGCAGCTAGTGGCTCATGCAGCCAGACCGAGAGCTGTCTGCCGCCCTCCTCGCCCCTCACCCCAGCCCCTGAGAAATGCTATAAATGGTAATCCATGTGCCTCTTTAACTAGATCAGGTTTCAACACAGGGTCAGGACAGGCTTCTTTCTTCCCAGCTCTGTGACTTGTGAGACACCCACAATATCCTTGCTGACTTCTGTTCCAGGATCAAGGTTGTGTTTTACCTTCATCTTTTTTAGTGCTTTAAAGCTACAAACCCAAAACTTGTATATGATCAGCTAGTTAGGAAATGAAGTGTGTGTTAAGAAGTGTTTCAGAATAGATGAAAGGGCAAACTGAAGAGGTGGCTGTGTATTTACGCTTAAAAAAACCCCAGACTTCTGTGGAAGGCTGGAACAGCTTGTGTGGTCTCTTTGTAGCTGATTCCCTCAGTATTTGTAAGTGTATGTGCTTTAAAATCACACATAGTTTTTTTGATGTACAGTGGAAAAAGACCAAGTAACAGGCTTCCCTTAACACATACAATTAGTTTGTCATGACACAGGAGACTCTTCAGGGTACATTGAAGGAGGCTGGATCTTCAGGGTGCAGACTCCTTTTCCTTAAGTTTTTGTCCATACAGACAAAACCACAAAATGATTTTCTGCTCAGCGAAGGTCTGATAGCCCCTGAGAACTGCTCTATTCAAGGCTGCAGTAATAATCTGTTTATCTGCCGAGTACTCACAACTCGGGTGACTCTGATGTACCGTCCGCCATGGAGCTCTGGGGCAGCAGGAGCTGACTTGGGCAGGCACAGAGCTGAATTTGAGGGCATCCCTGGCACGTGGGGCCAAGGCAGAACCTTCTGAAGGAGGCAGCTTGGCTCCTGCAGCATGGGAAGTCCTGACAGAGAACTGACTGGTTTTTGTAAACCGTTCTTCTTAATAGACCAGAGGGATGGCTTTAATCAAACACTGTTCCTTATTTTCCTTATGTGATACCAGCAAATACCAGGCAAAATCAGTGGGTTGCATGGCATCTCCTCTCCACTATCACCCTGATGGGTCCACTTAAAAAACTTAGAGCGATTTTTAAATCTAGGGACTTCTACATTTTGTTGTCTCTGCTGTCAGTCAGTTTGTAAGGTTTCTATATGTCTCTTCTGAAATTCTTGAAAAGACGAAGATGGAGAAATTCTTTCTATATTTAAGTTACAAGGAGGCCACTCCTTTCAGAGTAGGTGCATGGTTATCTTCCTGCTGTGCTGAGGATGGTTGTCAGGGTACATACTAAAGGTGTACTGAAATTTTAGTAACAGGTTAAAGGGAAGTATGAAAAGGCTCTCTGGTGTCAAAAGTATTCGGTCATGGTGGGAACAGAGAAGATTGTTTCTGCTGCTTGTGTCATGGTATGTCAGGACACGTTGAGCAATATCATCAAATGATGCTGGATCACTTGGGGAACCCCAATTAATTGGAGGCACACATCATATAGCTTATTTCTAGAAACAGATTAGCATTTCTCCCCTCTTTCCTTCAAGCAAGCTTGCTGAATAGCTGCAGTTGTGATGCTTTGTAATGTCTATCCAGCCATTCAGAGAGATAGGCTAAAAGTTGTAATTGCTGGGTGTTTTTGTTGATATTTTCTTGCTCAAATTGGAAACAACCATGCCCATCTCTTTCATCATCTAGCAACTGAGTTTTTGGTCGCTTACAATTCAGAGGAAAATAGAGTTCTTTGTATATTTACATAACTGTTAGCATTTAAGCCGTGAAATGTTTGAACTAATTCTTCTGCTCTTCAGTGTTACTGTTGCAGACTCATGTAAATGCTTAGCAGTCCTAAACATGTCATTTTTAGTATATTTTGGACTGGTTAATATGGACTGGTATGAAATTACAGCTGAAAAGGTTTTGATAAAGCTTCATGAAAATTTAATTCCTGAAGAACTTTGAAAATGAGAAGTATTCTTATGAATGGATGAATTTATTTACAATACATATATTTGGTTATAGCCCATGTAAGTGTTACAGGGTGTTTTAGCAGCTAAATATAAAATAACATATAGCAGTAAGGCTAATGGTGAAAAAGACCTTTCTTTTCCATAAAAAGGCATTTGATGGGCCTCAAGTGTTACAGCTTATTGGTTGAGTGGTCCATCAATGCCATCTTAGTAGCTATATTTTTTTCATTATTTTCTTTTTCTGAGAGCCATAGCTGCAAATTCTTTGTCTGCTTTCCTGCTCAGTCTGTTGGAATATTCCCCTGCTAGAGTTAAGTATGTTTAGGAAAAACTGACAGCAGACCAGCTTTCCTGGCTCCTCTAGTCCACTTAGAGACTTGTCAATCAACATTGTGTTAGATCCTGCATCCTGGTAGGGACTGCTCCGGCTCAGACAGCGAAGACACAAGGGAAAGAGCAAAGAGGCAGAGTGCTAGAAGCACTTCTGGTGGGGAGGGGGAAGAAGACAACTTCTTGATGATTGCAGTATTTGGCTGGTTTGTTTATCTGATGAGATTCCAGTGGGTGGAATATAATCCATCATCTTTTGAGGCAAGCTGGTAAAGTTGGTGTGGGCACACTACTCTCCTTCCCAATTCTGCTGATTGTTTCACTGCAGCACCTGCAGTGCTCAAGGACTGGGATGTTAGTGTTGTTAACTGTTTTCGAAAAGGAAAATATACATGTTTTAAATTTACACTTAAGACTTCTAGTACCCATAGTATTTAGAATAATTTTATTATTTTCTATGCAACTAACTAATCTGGCCTATTGCTTAAAATTACTTATTGGTAAATAAGGATGAACATTTGAAAGTTCTAGAAATCTGTAAGCTGGATCCATGGTGTCACCTCAGTGAGGTCAGATGAGTATAGGAAGTCCTTTTAGTTAGCAGCTGGGTCACACTCTGCAGTGAACATGTGACATAGCTGGCAACATGTTTCTAGCTTCTGTCATGCCATTTCTGGCTCTTCATAGGTATGCACTTGCTACTCAAGTTCCTTCTGTTGTGTGCATTAGTGCAACAGCAAATCCACAGCAGGTGTGATTTATATGGCATTTGCACAGAAGCACTGTTGTACCTGTTTGCAAAAGCAGAAGGTATTTTTGAAAAAGTTGTGTGAAGTGGTGATAGTACTGTTAATACCAAAAGCCTGCAGCTGCGCAGACCTCTACCATCATCTACTGAAGGAAAAGTCTCCTCACTGTCCGCTCCTTGTTGCTTCTGTGGCTAGCAGGAAGAGCCGTTAATAGGCAGGTCACAAAGCGCTTCATACTGCCGGCAGTTTTGTAAGCACATGCAAATGAAGATGATGTATGGGGAAGCATTTTTCCTTTTGACTTTGAAGTATCTCAGTAATGTCTAGGTGGCTGGTAGAACCCATGAGAATAGGTCATGTGAATTTTACATCTTCCACAGTGGTATCAGTTTATGTGGTGGTCATTTTAAATAGTCACCCTGAGATTTTATCTCTGCATAGATTAAGAGATTAAAATAATAAAGATTAAGTCAGTTGATTAAAAGTGCTATAAAAAGCACAATCAGTGAGTAAGTAAATTACTCAAGTCAAAAAAATTAAATACCAAAATATGTCCAACAAATGTGCTGCTGTTTGACTGGGTATACTGAAGACTACTGGTTATTTTTCAAAATCAGTACATTTATTCTCCTGAAATTTAGAAAATGAATAAATGTATTTATTTTAAATACATGTTTCAAAAGTTGGTTCAGTACATAAATCAGAGGAATTTGAGTCGGTGCTTTTTCTCCCCCTTGCCATCAACTCTTTAAGTAGCGTATTTTCTTTTTAAAGGGTGTGCTATTGAGAATAATCTTCCAGTAAAGGGATGTTGTAATACTTCATTAATGTCTTTAAAACACCTTGATATGGCAAGAACTGCAAAAAAACCCACCGAGCCAAACTTTTCAAAATGCTGTGATATGCACCTCAAATTATTAAATGGTTCATAACACAGAATTATTTATGCAGATGACCCACTTTGCCTGTATTCTTCACTTAATCTTCTGCTAAAAGACATTGTGAAGCTAGATTTTTTTGTAAAGAAGGCAGGTAAACAAGTCTGGAACAAATTTTCATCAATGAAAACCAAGAAAAATTTACGTAAATATTTAGAACGTTTTTCTAATAGTGCAGTATTCTCAGAGAAGGAACATGGCCACTGCTTTGAGAAAATTAACTCTTTGATATGTTGAGATATTTCAGACTGAAACTACTGTCTGAAAATCATGAGGGCATTAGAGAAGAAAGCTCCTGTATCGTTACATCGTCTGTTGGAGTGATAAAGCTAAAGAAGTCACCTATAGAGACATCTTATGCTAGCACGTTATGGTAGGGAGATTCTAATGGAAAATGGTTTGTTTCAGTTGCCAAGAAGAGTGAGTGAACTGGTTAGGCAAACTGATTTCATAATTTAGTTGAGCTGTAATTGCAAATTTAAAGATAGACTGGAGCCTTGCGTTGCTGAGCGTGGCCTTAGAGAAGGAACAAACAGTTGTACCTCTTTTCTTCCCATAAAATCAGTCTTTGTGAGCGACCAAGGAAATATAATTAAGAGCCCTCTGATTATTTTGAGTCTTTTGTAAACCATACTGTTCTCAGTGCTCTCAGCTGGCATAATAGCAGTCCAGGTGCTGGTGGTAAGAAGGGTACAAAGATTGGGCTGGGCACTGTTGTTCCATCTATTGATAGATTAACGAGAAGACATATTGCCACTAGTGTGCCCCATCTCCATCTTCAGTCACATCTGGATCACAGCCTTCAGAGTCCCAAGTCACGGTTTCCTCTTGGGCAGGGAAGAGTGGGGTGGAACAGCAGTAGATGGGTTTACAACAGAAGAAGTTTAATTTGCTTGCATGTTCCCTTATATAACCCAAAGTTATATCAAAGTGTATCATAAATATACTGCAGTTATGTAGATATGAAAGATGCAGAGCAGAAAGACAGCAATGAAATTCTGATCAGCAGAGCTAGGGAGTGATTCTTGTTTTAGCTCTTCTAGCTTCTGTGTATAGTGCTTGAGGATTGGGATGTTGAATCCATCTCTAACACTTATGTAGAACTAATGGACAAGCCAAGTTTGCAGTGTCTTTCCTTGCCTCCAGCACATGCACACATATGCATGATCTTCCTCACAGAGCTCATGGTATAGGAGATCCAGGCAGGAGAACAAGGCTATTCAATTACCAGGTATTCAGCTTTTCTGAAACCAATACCAATTTATACCCACACTTTACACTAAAAGTGTGTAAGAGAAGCATCCGTGGAAATCTGCATTAGTACAGGTTTCGTTCCCTTACAGCTTACAAATGGACAACTTGCTTTTTTGCAGTTATTGATGCTCGCGTGTTTTATTTGTTCTTTTTCTCATTTGTTTAGCATGTGATCTTCTGTCTTTAGTGTTGACTCCCCTGCTCGACTTACTCAGTATTTTCGTGTAGCTAAAACATCCGATAAAGAGGTGCTGGTCTTTGCTCAGTATTTACTGTTTTCCTTTGAAAAAGAAGCTGCAGTGGACAAATGGGGCAAAGGTGACTCCCTTTCATGCTTTTTTTTATAAGTAGGGATGACTAACACGGTTTTACTCTCTCTCAGTATATCTAGTGCGTCTCAAAATGTGAGCTTAATAAAATATTTATAAAGCCTCTGATGGAATGAGCCATGTAAGTGCAAGATAATTCTATTAATTAGGGATCTCTCAATCTCACAAACACTAAATTGGGGAGGGGGGATTATCTGAATACAAAATGCACAGCTTGAGCCTTTTAATTTTTTGATAAATAAAACAATCTTTGATATTGAAAGGGACTGTAGAGAATTGAACTATATATAACCATATCCAGATAAACAAAAATCACACTCCCAAAAGACAGAAAATAGCTCAATACTCCCCTCTATGCTCTTGAAAAAGGAAAAGACCGTTTGTTTTGAATCTTCATTGCAGATGAGTTTTTAATATACTGACTATAGCTGCTTGTGGATAAGGCCTTTGTATAATCGCACTTGACTGTAAAAAGAAGTAACAACAGAGAAACCACCTATTTCAGGCTACAGCATTTTCTACATTTAAAGCATATCCTCAGTTAATGTCCTGTATTTCTGTAACAGCCCCTGAGCTCTGTGGCAGCCAGTGGAGGGCATGCCAGGCAGAGAGGGAATTCGTGATGGATGGAGATCTGAAGTAGAGGGCTGTGCATAGGAAGGGAAGAGGGGCTCATGGTTGGGCTTGCGCACGGAGCCTGCACAGGTTTTAAAGTAATAAAGGCTCTATTTAATGTGTTACAGCAAATGATCCTTGATGATTTGCAGGTCCTCTGCTGCTTGCTTATGGTGGTGAGTGAGCTATCAAATTTAGGTCTAGTGGGAACATACTTGTGCACTGAGTAATACACAGAGATCAGCCTTGTCTCCCCTTGGTTACACTCCGTCAAGGGTGTCTGACCAGGAATCCTGTTTACATTCTTTAGATAAGTGTTTAGTTTTCATTGGGGAGCTGAACAACTTCCATGCCCAACATGCAGGACCACAGTATTTCTGCTCCTGGGTTGTTTCAGTTGAAGGGCATGTAATCTTTCTGTTCTCTCTGTCCCTTCCCTTTCCAGGTTCCTTTCTTTCCTACTCCCCTCTTTGTCCCCACTTCAGCACAACAGTGCATTTTCGTTACATGTGATTGCAGGTGTGTCTGGATGAATATTAAGATAGACAAAAAAAAGTCTGAATTGCCTGGCACAATCTGCCAAAGCCACCTGGACACCAAGTCCTGTCTCTCAAGGGTCAGACTGGATATGCACCAGAGTTAGAAAAGTCATGTAGACATGGAAAAGAGTGGATCAGCTCCATCCTCAACCAGTGTCAGTCGGTTTAGTTCCTGTTGTGGTTTGAGCTCAGAGGGCAACTGAGTGCTCAAACCAGGACAGTTCCAAAGGAACAACGCTTCTGCATTAATAGTTTTGAGCATCCTTATTTTATATATAAAGTTTGGTAACTACTGTATGTTTTGTTTTGCTTTTAAATTCTGTACAACTGTATGAGAATTTTAACTTCCATTGTTGTGGAGAAAGGCTTGAAAACCTGCATGCCAGCAGCTGAAAATAGCAAGCAGATCATGTGAACTTCAGAGTTGTATACATGCATTTCAAATGTCACAAGCTCTACGCAAAGTTTATGGCATGCTGAATATGTCTCATCATTTGGAAAAGATGGGTTTTGTATCACTTGAAATTCTGGACTTGTTGCAAGGTTTTGCAGAACTTGTAGATGAACCTGTTGTCTAAACTAGGAATAAGTTGATTGAATTCTGAGGATTAACCCCAGAGTAAATATGTACAATATCAGAAGACTAAAAATCATTATTTCCTTTTGGCACCTCTCTTCGTATATATCATGTGTTATGGACAATAATGAGGAATATTGATAAAAACAAATATTTCTTTAGGTTGAAATAGTCAAAAGTGCCATTATTATTAAAAGAGGGGGGTGTTGTGAGACAGGAGGAGTGTTTGTACTGTGAACTTTATCTTCCTCTTATATTGATGGTATAGCTCCACCTTCGGGAGAAGTTTCGTGATGCGTTTAATCCAAAGTGTGGTCTGCTGAGAGCAGAGTCCTGGTACCTTCCCAGCCCTACCCTTTGTTCACTGCCACCTTCTTTGAGTCAGGTCTAATGATTGTGTGGTCCCATGGGGAATCTCACTGTAACTGATGACTGAAAATCAGTATTTGGGAGGTTAGTTCATGGTCAGAACGTCAAGCGTGATCTGATGCACTGAAAAGTGGTGGAAGTACACGGTTTGGAGAAGAAGCTCTCAGGCGCAGCCTGCCATGAGACTAAGCATATCAAGAAAATACATCCTTAGTTTTGGGTCAGCTTCAGTCTAGTATTGGCATAAAAAGGTGCTGTGCTGTAACCCGTGACCATTCCCATGAGCTCCTGTGTGGCTTGCAGCTGGAGTGGCACACACTGCTGTTGTCTCCCCTGCTAGTGCCAAGGTTCAAGGAGCTGCACTGTATGCGATTTTGGAGAGCCAGTGCAGCTGAAATTACTAGTATAGGGTCAGGCTAGTTCACCACGCAGCCGTGCGTCCTCTTGTGCTGTGCAGGAGAGCTGGCAGGAGATGGTAGAGCCGTGGGAGGCAGGAGCCTTTCAGGGCTGGCAGCCACCGGTGCTTACGTTAGCTGGCAGTGCTTGTGGAACAGCAGCCATAGCTTTCTGTCCTGCAGGAGAGCAGCTGCCTCCTGGATTTAATTTCCCCAATTGGTGTGCCAGAAGTTTTGCCAAGCATGCAGCCTTGCCACATGGTGTGTAGGAATGGGTTAATTTCTGAGTGAAGAAAAGGCTACCTACCATCTAGCTGTGTTTTCTTCTTCCATGCAGTCAAAAGCTCTGTGTGTTGCTAGTGTGTTCTGTCGCTAACCTAAAATTCCCAGACTCGTTGATTAGTGAAGCTAGACAGTAGACAGGGTCCAAGTGGCTAACCATGTGAGAAATTCAGTGACTGTAGGCTACTGTTAATTAACCTAGAATCTAGCAACATGGCATAGTGTCTGTGTGATAAGTTATATTATCTTCAGCAGCTCAATTAAATCAAGGAGTGAGACACAGAGCAGACATAACTCGGCAAAATAAACAGACAACTTGACTCAGCCTTCATAATTTGGTGCGACATCACGTAAATAAATGCAATAACTTGTTTAGCATAGTTAAGTAGTTTGCTGCTCAAAAACTTATTTGCATGACATGTGATTTTGAATAGGTTAAGTTGTGGCAAATTAGCTCTGTGCCTTCAGTCTAATGTATTCCACAGAAAAGAGTAAAAAAAATCCTCCACCAGAGAGATGTCATTTATAAATTGAAATTCTACATTTGTTTTCTATAGCAACAAACTGGAACATATGGTTTCCATGTTTAAATGATTCACTTTCCATACCATTGCTGTCATGTTAGCATTTCTTGATGTGTGTGTGAGATAACGTTAATCCTGTAATTGCTCTTAATTTTGACTGTTATTCTTCCATTACTTACTAGACTGTTCTGTCTAAAATATGAGTGTACATCTAGATTGTAGTCTTCTGTATTTAAAAGAGATAAAGCTGTAGTCCTCGCCATGGTTCAATGTGGTTTCTGTCTCTAAAATCATATTGAGTCTTTGGTTGCAGGAAGTGGTTTGCACTCACTTTGGTGTGGGTGTGTAGACTGAAAGTACTCAACTGTGCTTTAGTATCCTTCTAAAAAATAAGCTTCTTAGTACCTATACCTATTCCACTCATAGGGGCCTGAATCCTATGTAGGATGAAGTTTATACTTTTGGGCGCACTGTAGAGTTTTATTGCATATCAAGACTTTTTGGTCATTGTTTAATTGGAAGGGAGTAACAATTTCAAGAAGTGGCTGTATTTTGAAATGTTTGCACCAAAAATTGCCACATATCAGGTGTTGTGTGTAACTCCCCATTGTGAATGTTGTCGCTCCCCCGCCCCAGGCAACTACACAGCAGCAAACCATGGGACAGGCACACAAACAGTGGCTGTGAAAGCCAGTGAACTTGGTTCATAGGGTACTTGCATCCTCTGTCCATGTGTCCACTCTAATTTACAAAGATGGTCAGTGCTTTATGTAAATAAAATGTTTAAGCCAGGGAGGTGGTCATAAGCAGCAGGTAGATGTTCCTGTCTTCCCTGGAATCCAGCCCAAATGTCAGCCCAGTCCTAGGAAAGGGGCTTTGCTGGTACAGTCCAATCGGTTGGACATAGTCAAGTGGAGAGCAAAGTCCTTTGCTGTTTTCTTCATCCCCCTACACCAGACTGTTAATTCGAGTGCTACAGAGAACACAAGATTCCTTCCAAGACCAAAAATAAATGACTTGGAGAGACTGTCTCTTCAAAGCACCACCTGGTGATCCCTGCAGTAATGATACACTCACATACATCAAGTATTTCTGTCATTTCTGTTCAATTCAGACTAAGGAAATATTAGGGTTTTGGAGTTATAAATAATTACACTGAAAATTTTTTTAGGTTTTGAAGTAACAGAAATTGTCATGTTCCACTAATAGCCTTCTAAAAAGCAGATGTACTGAAAGCAATCTGGTAAATAACCGATTCATTCAGTTCATTGGCTTTGTTAATCTCTGCTTCAGATTTTATTCACACAAATCCTCTCCACTTGTTGAAAACACCATTGCTTGCAAGCGTGATGGTGTTAGGTGGCCCTTCACTAGTAGCTTTGAAGATACACCAAGGTGTGTCATAGCCAGATCTGGTTCATTGTCACTTTTTTCAAAACCATCTACTAATGAGGTGACTTTTTTTTTTTTTTCCTTGTTTACATGAAGCACAGTTTCAGACTAGACTCTTCAGGCACACGCCTTGCTTCTGTCAAAATGCTGCCAATAATTTCAGTTGAAGAGGATGGAGCCATACATGGGAAATGCTTCACAACAAAGCTGATGGATGGATCTGGCATAAGCTTTGTTTTGTACTTCTGTTCTTGGATGAAGAGCTAAGAAAATCTCATTAATTTCTTGTTTGATGAGTATAGTAGATGTAATATTCTTCTCAAGCAGGCTTTCTGTTGTGAGGATGTGAATGATGTTGGGGCTTTTTGCTCCGGGTGCAGTGTTTAAGCTGTCAATAAATAAAAAATCACAGTAGGAATTTGGAATGTCTTCTTGTGTAACTGAGGGAAGGAATTGCACCTGCCTTCACACTTTGGTTCGTTCTGAACCTTCTCCTTGTTTTCCACAAAAGTAACCTTGTGCTCTGTAATCTGAAAAAGCAAAACTGGAAGAGAACCTTAATTAAAAATATTAAGAAAGTCAGAAAGCTGTGCGAAGTATGTCCCAGACAGAACTGCGTGTGACAATGCAAGAAGTGTCCCCACAGGACCAGCTTTTCTCTTGTCCCAGAAACTACTCAAATCCACTCCACAGAGATGGAAACCACTGGTTTTCTGACAGCATTTTCTTATGGTTTGTTTGGGGCTTTTTATCCTATAATGGAACTAACAGAATTGCTTATCTTGCCCAATGAGTTTCTAAACTAGTTTCAGTTGTGTAGTTGCATTTAACAAGTCAGGATTTCAGCATCCCCTTTGTATTTAAGAAGTGGGTTATGACAGCGTGCCTCAGTGCTCAGTCCCAATTCAGTGAAAGAACTTGATGGAGGGTTACAGAATAAACATTTAAATCAAGTCATTGAGGTCACCCCTGCTTTGACACAGGCAAGTAGAAAGAGCCTTTTGTTCCACAGGGAAGTACAAATTTAATATGTTAGACCTTTATTCTGAGGAAGGGATACTGCTTTTCAGTGGTGTCATGGTAAGTAGAAATCGGCATCATGTAGTGCTAAACTGAAAATTAAGCATATGGCTAAGGTCTGCTTTTTATTTGTTAGCCTAAACCTATAAAACTTGTTCTGATTCAAGTATAATGTCTGTTTCTCAATAGGGAAATTTCGTTGTAAATGTCAGTGGAAGATCTCATGTGTGTAACTGGCAAACAGCAACACTGGTGACAATAAATAGTGTCTAGCTCTTATTTAGGGCTTTACATTAGTGGATCTCAATTCATTTCACAAGGAGGGAAGGATTATTAAAGACTATTTCAAGTACAGAACTGAGTAGCTTTCAGTGAATTTTCCCTTGTGTTGTTTCTGTGGGGAAGGGGTTTTTGCTTTGGGGGTTTTTTCCCTACTGAGAGATCTGTGACCTGTGTCCTACGGATGCAGTATGTGTTCAGCATGGTGTGATTTGTTCACCAGCTTACGTGCCTTTCTTGCCTTTTGGAAATCGTGTATTTGATAATAGCAGAGCTTACATGTGCTATTGTAGAGGGGTTTGAACCAACTTCTTTTTCCCCTGCAGATGAAAGTGGCATGCGGAAGGAGCAGTATACACTGAGGGATTTAGTGTCAGGCAATCACTTCTCTAGAGGATTAAATGAAGCCTTCAAAAAGGCATCCTTTTCCCTTTTACTTACAAGATTCGCAACCCAAACTGCTGGCTCTGTTCATGGGATGTTTTTTTACAAAAAGCCTTAAAATATGGCTTCTTATGTTTATTTACTTGGATTCTTCTCTTTAATTTGTATATACAATAGTTTAACTCCTCCACCAACTAGATGATCAGCTGGCAAAGAAATGTTGTTCTGAAATGGAGCCCGGGTAAAGCTATCAAACTGGATGGTAGCGTGAGCTAGAGTACGTGTCTGTAGAGCAGAGGAAGAAAACCACATTGCACAATGCCTGTCTGCTTTTTCAAATTCTGCTATTATTTTAAAAAGCTGTCCCCCACACGTCAGCCACCTCTTGTTAAAAACAAGGCCTCTGACCAAGCGTCTTCATTGAATAAGAATTACAGTAATGTTATCCAAAAGCTCACAGACTGGGAACTCCTCAAAACTTGGCATGGGAGGAATTTTTTTTTGTTCAGCTGTTGTAGAGTTAATATATGCGGCTTCTCAGGCGTGAGGGGACTAGGGGAAAGAAATAGGTTGTGAACATTATTGTTAATCCAGATGCTTAGAAATGAGCAGTCATGTTTTCCCAAATTATACAGCTGATTCAAAAATAATAATGTATTTTTTAAATGATGCCTTTGGGTTTTGCGCCTTCCAGATAAAATGCTCATCTCATTTTCATGTTTTTCTCAGCTATCCCAAGAATTATAAAATTACTATTTAAAAAAATACCAACAATTCCTAAATACACTTCTTTCTTCTTGTTTCTCGAGTTTTCATTGAAACATCTAGCATCACCAGAATGGGAGAATTTAGTAGCAATATTATTCATGTAAATTGAATTCCTTCTTTCCTGTGCCCTCCCTCTGCTCCTGCTAAAATGTTGGAGTACTTTGGCAATGTAGCACCGTGAGGGATGACAGTGTGAATGATAGTATCAGGTAAGTTTACTAAATGCCTCTAAAAGCAGGACTACAGAGTGTTCAGTACAAAGGCAGAGATGAATGTAACAGTTTAAAAATTGCGTTG
Organism: Strix uralensis; assembly: GCF_047716275.1. Classification (NCBI taxonomy): domain Eukaryota; kingdom Metazoa; phylum Chordata; class Aves; order Strigiformes; family Strigidae; genus Strix; species Strix uralensis. The sequence goes on along the minus strand of NC_133978.1, from coordinate 15,396,390 downwards.
CCCATGCAAATTTCAAAACAAAAACTTGATTTTTTCCCCCAAAACTGTGCCAGCCTCTTCAGGAGAGGTAGGATTCCACTCTGAAATTTCAGTATGAGCAACAAACAGGGGGAGCTTGAGGCCATGATGCAGCACAAGAACTATGACATAGTAGCTATAACAGAAACGTGGTGGGATGCCTCACACAACTAGAGTGCGGCAATCGATGGCTAAAAGCTCTTCAGGAGGGATAGACAGGGACGGAGAGGTGGTGGAGTGGCCCTGTATGTAAGAGAATGCTATGACAGCTCAGAAATCAAGTATAGTGATAACGGGGTTGAGAGTGTTTGGATTAGGTTAAGGGCCAATAAAGTGGATCTTGCTGTGGGAGTCTGCTATAGACCTCCCAACCAAAGCAGTGAGGTGGATGAAGCTTTCTATAAACAGTTGGGAGAAATGTCGTGGTCACTTGCTGTTGTTCTTGTGGGAGACTTCAACCTCCTGGGTATCTGCTGGCATCACAGCACAGCAGAGAGAGAACAATCCAGGAGGTTCCTGGAATGTGTCTAAGATAACTTCCTCACACAGCTGGTGAGTGAGCCGACCAGGGAAGGTGCCCTCCTGGACCTGCTTCTTGAGAACAGGGAAGAGCTTGTGGGGGAAGTAAAGGTTGGAGGCCGTCTAGGGTGCAGTGATCATGAGATGATTGAGTTTTTGATCCTTGGAGAAACAAAGAGAGGGGTTAGTAAAACTGCCACCTTAGACTTCCGGAGGGCAAACTTTGACCTGTTCAAAAGACTGATTAACAAAATCCCTTGGGAGGCTGCCTTGAAGCTTATGGGAGTCCAGGAAGGCTGGACATACTTCAAGAGGGCACAGGAGCAGGCTGTTCCCGCATGTCGAAAGACAAGCAGGTGGGGAAGGAGACCAGCTGGCTAAACAGGGACCTTTGGCTGGATCTCAAGGACAAAAAGAGAATCTATGACCTTTGGAAGAGGGGGCAGGTCTCTCATGAAGACTATAAAGATGTAGTGAAGCTACGCAGAGAGAACATTAGGAGAGCCAAAGTGCAGCTAGAGCTCAACCTGGCTACAGCTGTTAAGGATAATAAAAAATGTTTCTATAAATTCATTAACAGCAAAAGGAGGATTAGGGAAAATCTTCCTCCTTTACTGGATGCAGAGGGAAACATGGTAACTAAGGATGAGGAAAAGGCTGAGGTGCTCAATGCGTACTTTGCCTCAGTCTTTAGCAGTGGAACCGGCTGTTCCCTGGACATCCAGCCTCATGAGCTGGGAGATGGGGAGAGGAAGCAGAATGAGGTCAGCACAGTTGAAGAGGAGGTGGTCAGAGACCTGCTACACCACTTGGATGCACACAAGTCTGTGGGACCGGATGGGTTACACCCAAGGGTGCTGAAAGAGTTGGCAGATGTGCTCGCCAAGCCACTTTACATGATTTACCTGAAGTCATGGCTAACTGGGGAGGTCCCATTGGACCGGAGGGTGGCAAATGTGACACCCATCTACAAGAAAGGCAGAAAGGACGATCCAGGAAACTATAGACTTGTCAGTCTGACCTTGGTGCCAGGGAAGGTCATGGAGCAGATCAGCTTGAGTGCCATTAAAAGTCATATAATGGACAACCAGGGGATCAGGCCTAGTCAGCATGGGTTTATGAAAGGCAGGTCCTGCCTGACAAACCTGATCTCCTTCTACGACAAGATGACCCGACTATTGGACGAGGGAAAGGCTGTGGATATTATCTACCTGGATTTTCGAAAAGCATTCGACACAGTTCCCCATAGGATTCTCATAGAAAAACTGGCTGCCCATGGCCTGGATGAGCGTACGGTCTGCTGGATCAAGAACTGGCTGGATGGACAATCCCAGAGAGTGGTGGTCAATGGAGCTAAATCCAGCTGGTGGCCAGTCACAAGTGGTGTTCCTCGGGGCTTGGTGTTGGGACCATTTCTGTTCAACATCTTTATTGATGATCTTGATAAGGACATAGAGTGTATCATCAGTAAGTTCACAGATGACACCAAGTTAAGCAGGCGTGTCGATCTGCATGAGGATAGGGAGGCTCTACAGAGAGACTTGGATAGATTGGATCGGTGGGCCAACGTTAACGGGATGAGCTTCAACAAGGCCAAGTGCCAGGTCCTGCACTTGGGCCACAGCAACCCCATGCATCGCTACAGGCTTGGGGAGGTGTGGCTGGAGAGCTGTGTGGAACAGAAGGATCTGGGGGTTCTAATTAACAAGCAACTGAACATGAGCCAGCAGTGTGCCCAGGTGGCCAAGAAAGCCAACGGCATCCTGGCTTGTATTAGAAATAGTGTGACCAGCAGAAGTAGGGAGGTGATAGTCCCCCTGTACTCTGCACTGGTGAGGCCACACCTTGAGTATTGTGTCCAGTTTTGGGCACCTCAATACGAGAGAGATATCGAGGTGCTGGAGGGAGTGCAGAGGAGGGCAACGAAGTTGGTGAAGGGCCTGGAGAACAAATCCTATGAGGAGCGATTGAAGGAGCTGGGGCTGTTCAGTTTGAGGAAGAGAAGGCTGAGGGGAGACCTTATCACTCTCTACAGCTACCTGAAAGGACACTGTAGAGAGGTTGGTGCTGGTCTCTTCTCACAGGTGATTAGTGACAGAACAAGGGGGAATGGCTTTAAACTCCAACAGGGGAGGTTTAGACTGGACATTAGGAAAAAAATTTTCACAGAAAGAGTGGTCAGACACTGGAATAGGCTGCCCAGGGAGGCGGTGGAGTCACCATCCCTGGATGTGTTTAAGGGTCGTCTGGACGAGATGTTGGGGGATATGGTGTAGGGGAGAACTTTGTAGAGTAGGGCTGATGGTTGGACTCGATGATCCCAAGGGTCTTTTCCAACCTGAATGGTTTTATGATTCTATGTGTTTTCTGTGCACGTAAAAACATTTTCGGTCATGGCAGTATCCCACCACACTTCAGTCAAGAAATAATCCTCCATTTTTCATAATCCTGAAATTGATCACCCAAATTGCTCATGATGATACATCATGATGAACAGAAACCAAAACTCCTAGAAAGGATCAGTAAAGTAAGTGTGCTTTGCTCTGTCACTGGTATTCCCTGAGACTGTCGTGTTTGCCTCCTGGCTGGCAGGCGAAGGTTAAAACCTTGATTGTTGGAAAGCATTGCTGTGCTGGCATATCCCAACAATGGGGCATATGCCCAAGGCAAAGACTTTGAACAGAAGACTGAAATTTCCCTCAGTTTGGGCTCAGACAGTTTTGATTTCAGAGTAGAATCCATTACGATTTGCAGATGGGAGAGGTGATGTTATGGAGGAGGGAATTCAGGGGAGCTCTGCTATTTCAGCTACAGCTCACCTCTAACTACTGTGTTCATATCAGAAAATTAGAAAATGTGCCTAAGTATTAATAAGAATGAAGTAGAATTTTCTGTGTTCACTGTACAATTTAAGGTCTTGCTTCCAAATTATATGCTGTTCCTAGTTTCCAAACTTTGCATTAAGTGATGTAGAAAAGACTATGTCAGCCCTTGTGTATGTTACTTACCATGTTGCTTTGTCTTCCCTTTCCAGCACTTACAGAACCCTGCAAACTTCCATAATGCAGCAACAGAGCTCCTGGACTGGTGTGGAGACCCCAGAGCCTTCCAGAGACCATTTGAGCAGAGCCTGATGGGTTGTTTGACGGTATGTCCACTCCCTCTGTGGCGATGGTTCCTATCCTCTGTTTTATATATGTCATTTTATCTTAGACACGTGAAGCCAGATCCTGTTTGACTCCATTACTTAACAGGAAGCAAAATGCAGTAACAAGAAGTTAAATCATAAAAGGGGAAAACATTTATATTTAGTTTACTTACAAATGTACAGGCTGGGTTACTTGAAATGCATATACAGTATTTATTTTCATGGTTTGAAATTGCTAAGCAAGCTGTGTTCTTACGCGGTTGACAGACTTTTCAGGCATTTATTTTCTTTTGCTCATTTTTGTTGGATCTGGAGGACTACCTGTCTTCTATCCTAAGTATGCTGTACTTTCAGCTAAACAGTGTCTCTGACATGCCTGTTCGGCTTACTTTATTACAGATACTGACTGCAGGTCTAATCCTGACATACTAATTCCAACAGTTTTATTACCTTCACTGTTTTTCTTTCCATCCACTCTTTATTAAGACCACTGTAGTTTCTAAAGCAACTTCACTATAATGCATTGAAAGTACTTTTTAGTGTGTACACAACAGCATTTTTTGTTTTGAAAGTTTTATGTCCCATGCACGCAGGAGCAGGATCCAGTCCAAAATTGTTATGTGGATTCAAGACGTTAGAAGAATTGAATTCTGACTGGAGTAGGAGTGCTCAAAAGCTTCACTGCAATTTGCAGAACAAACTGATATAAATAAATATCACAAAGGAGATAGAAATTTTAAAATTATTAATGAAGAGACCATCGTTGTATTTGTTGGGGGTCAGAAGTGCATGGATTATTTTCATGCACTATGTAGCTGATGTATATAAAACAGACACTGAGACTGAGATTTAGTTGCCAGAAATCCAAATGTTAAGGAATGGCTCCATCTTAATGTGCTCAAGTGTATAGCATCCCTCAGATTTCTACGTCAAAAAGTTGGAACAAATCCAGTGGTATAAGGAGGTACGTATCATTCTTCCAATCGGAAAAAAAACTCCTAAGATAATATATTTAACAATTTCATTTGAAGTAAAAGTTATATATAACCTCAGTGATGAGAAAATGTACATAGGATCTGGTGTGATCATAAATATATTTTATTTATACTTTTTTAAATACTGTAATAGCATTTTCAGGTTAGCATTTGGGAAAGGAGACGTTCAGCTCAAGTATACTTAGGCAGCCTGTGCACAGTATTTCTCTGCAGACCTCTGCTAAAGCATTGTAAATCTGACCTACGACTTCCTTGCTGTTTAAATCTTTTCTTTCTACATAAGCAGATCTGCAGTCTTGCCCAAGTGCAGGGTCAAAATAAGGTCTGACGGGTAGTGATTCACTGTCTTCATAGAGCGCAGGGAAAGCGGGAAGGAAATGCTCCATAAAAAATAGTGAGGTAAAACACACAATACCTGGTTGTCAGAGTTTATTGACATGAAAATACTATCATCTGATGAGAAAGGAAGGAAAAAAATCCTTATCATCTAAGTACTGTTAAGATTTGGACAGCATGTATTGCTTTGCTTCATACTCCTCCCTGAAATTTGGACAGGGTGGCATGAAATCCCCCTTTCCCAGGCTTGTTATGGGAGAGCACTATCTGCACTGTAGGACTGACTGGCAGCAGCATCTTTATCACATGTTGTAATCTCATTGTATTTCTAACAAGGAAAAAACATGGGAACTTAACCAGTTGGCTTGTTCTGTGTTAGATAAATACACGGGATTTGCAGAATGCATATAAACTGCAGTGAATATGTGTTTCTTCTTCCTAAAATCCCTCTAAGGAAGGTATTCTTTAATTTCTCACTGTGTACATCCTTATTCCTGCTCCCCACTAAACAGACTTAACTACATGGTTGTACCCCAAGAGGTTGACACTTCCCCTATCTTCTAATAAGTAGCAGTACAGTGGGCAGGATTTCCTTTTTTTTTTTTTCCCTCCTTACAAAAATTCTTTCTATTTGAGCTTGCTCATATATAACTTCTTTCTAAATAATATTTTCTTCAAAATTTAGCAAAGGTGGATGTTGAGGCTTGTTGTCCTCTTAAAGGAAAATGTGTTTATCTACCTTTGTTTAACAAACATGATGGAACTTCAGTCTGTTTCCAGGGAAATTATTCAGAAAGTTGCAAATAAGTGAAAGGCAGCTGAAATACTGGAATATCATGAGTAAATTTAACATTAACTTGCTTAGCTGCATGTTCTGTACTATCAGGAGTCAGTTTTTCTTAATGCTCACAAAGTTTATCAATGTTGTTCTTTGTGAAGATTATGCTAAAATAAAAATGAAAAATCAGTATGAAAGTCTGTTCAACCGCTGAAACAGGCTTATTGTTTTATTTTGCCAGTCTTTAAAATTACCTTCAAAACCAAATTCCCTTAAAAGTTCTGTACTTTTGGATACGCTTTTTAAAGCAAGTAGTCTCTACCATCATTACAACATTTGAGCTGTGTGGATTCCTCAAGGCAAGTGCATTTCATTCTGAAATTCTACAAATAGTAAAAATGCTTGCTTGCTTAGAAGGCTCCTCCTCTATAGTATACAGAAGGATTTTTTCTTTTATGACATTCTGTTCTGTTACCTCTCTAACCAGGGAAAAAGGGGTATACTAAACTGTTCTGAAACCATCAAGGGATATGAAATCATCCTATCCTACTAGTGCATAACACAGTATATACTAATCCAAATTGAAACATATTAATGTGCCATGACTGCAGAAGGACAGGAGGACAGGCACTCTCAGGAATGAGTAAACCATCCATTCATACAGTGCAAACTTTAAATGCATCAGATGTAATGATAGAGCATCAAACCAGATCTCATGAATAGCCAATTTAATCATACCTCTGGTGTAACAGATTCTTTGCATTGTTTAAGTCTTATCTAAAATACTTTTGCAAAAAATAACCAATTAGATTTAATCCTGTTAATAAAAAGGAAAAAAAATATGCTCAAATTCTTGAAATTGTGCTTTAATTTAAGAAGTGGTTGTTAGAAAGTAGTTCTGTTTATCCTGTGCACCATCTTCATGTCGGCACTGTCAGTAATTCAGATTCACTTTATAACACCAGTATGTTTTTACTCCTGTTGCCAGTCTAACAGACCCTGAATGGATACAAAAGAATGGTTTTAGAAATACTCTGCTTGGGCATCAAGAGAAAAGCTTCCAGCTTCACTTACTGTTTTTTATAATAATATATAGAATAAGCTGTTACGGAATGCTTTTTGTGCTTAAATTGTAATGCCAGCACTTACTGAAATCTTGACGACTTGAAAATTTCATGAGTTAGCCAAACAGCACCTGTTGAATGTCAACACATTTCTAGCATTCGTTTTCCTTGGTGATTGTTTTCTCTTTTAGAATAATAGATGTGCACAGTATGCATACTGGCTATTAGCAGTAGATAATAATTTTTATGTATCAGCAGTAATTGATATTACTGGAGTTACGATTGCTACTGTGGGCTTCAATGACATTGTATACAGGATAATAGGAGTGGTTTTCTTATCTCAAGAACAAACTCAGGATTTGGTACAAAAGCTGAAATTTTACCAGAGAGGTGTCTAATAAGACATGTAAACAGGCTTTGTTTAGCTAGTTAAATACTTTAAATGATTGCTCTTTTAGAGGTGAAATAACTTCTGTTTGTGATAAAAAACTTAGGCTAATGCTGTGAAGACCTATGAATAAAACTGGAATAATTCTGTGAAGTGCAAACAGTCAAGGAGAAAAGGTTTAGGGTACACAGGTAAAGCTATAGCTTGTGCTGTAAAAAGAAAATACTTTTTCATGAACTAAGCCCTAAAAGCTGTGCCCTTTCTGGCAAAAATGTGTGTGACAGCACGTGTATTGCCATTATGTTCAAACAGTTTTGACAGTCACTGATTCTAGACCTTACCTTTTTGTGCTTCACCCATTACAGAAAATCACCAAAGTGAGTGGGCAATACAAGTTTATAAAGAAAATACATTTCAACAGATAAATAGAAGGTCAAGGAGGGAGGGGTAAGCTTTGAATAATATTTTTTTTTCTTTCAAGCTACAGGCTAAATGAAAGTTCCCTTAAACAGCTTTGATGGAACTCATGCAAAAGAATTATCATCTTTCTCAGATACAATAAACTCTCTTCTAACTTGCCAAGGAAACCTAGGTGTTATTTTTCAACAGTAGTTATTTTCAAATCAAATAGAACTGTCTGTAGGCCAGAAACTGAATTGAAATCGTTGATTCTATAAATTACTGAAATTGCAACGGATACAGTGTTCTTTGGTATGTAACATTACTTCTTGCATAGTGTTACAGGGAGCTGATTGAAATAACCTCCACTTTACACAAACCAGACATAGCTATGTTTGTATTATGATGAAACAGTTTCTGATTCTAGCCTTCATAGTTTATAAAGTACTTTGGGATGAGATTATATTATTGTAAGGCTAATATTCTTGATAAATTTAAGAATATAATTCTCTAAAAATGTGCTGTATGTGGCATTACCTTACTGTCTTCTGAAAGAAATCGCTTTGGTTACTACACACAGTTAAAAAAAAAATAACCCTAGTTTGGTTGGATGAGGTTGTCTCACTCTCTTCTGCCTTTTCTCAGATCCACTCTAGTCTTATCCCATAGGTCTGCTCTTGCCAAGCAGTTTAACATGTAAAGATCTTAATGAGGGCATTGGCTGTCTTTTGTGTTGATGCTGCAGCAAAAATGGAAAGAAGGGGACAGCTGAGAGCAAAATGGACAGATTTACAGACTTATCTTCAGTGGAGGACAATAAAGGCGCTACTTTGTTCTCTTACTGCGCTTCAGCGTTAAAAAGCACCAAGTTTGTTGTTCTTCAGGGCTCTGAACTCAACAGCTGTGTGCAGTTACTCTGTAACTGTACCTAGAGGCTTAGTCTAAGAAATTAAAATCCATTGCCCCAGCAGTTTTGGACAGTAGGAGGAATTGAGGTAAGCAGGCTGTGCTTACCTGGGCTGGCTCTTGGCCAAAGCACTGAATGTAATAGAGCTTCTCTGGTGAAAACTGGGGTCTCTGATCACCATGGTTAGGACCTGGGCCTCTCTTTCCATCCAAAAGGTGGTACTTCCTACCCCAGTTTGTCCACAAAAGCCTATGCTGAAGTAGTCGTTAAATATGCCTTTTTCCCCCCAGTATCATAATGTTCTAGATTTCTTCTCCAACTGTTGGGTCTACCACAGTCATCAGAGGTGGGAAACTCACCCATGTTTGTTTTAGAAATGTTTCTCTTTAAATTAAGAGAGTAACAGCACACAAAGTGGTAGTCCTAGTTGGACTCTTTCTGAAGATTATGGATTCCATATAAATCTTTGTTTCATTTAAATTTGATTTAATATGAAATTATGTATTATAATTATTAATTATTAAATTATGGATTTCATTTAAATCTGTGCTGCCTGTAGCTCTTATGAGATCTCTGTATTGCTGAAGAGAGTTGCTGAAATAACAAGCATCTGTGTTGAACTGATGGAAGTATCTGGTATAGGTTCACGTTTTAGTGGTACTGATACATGAATCAATAATCCTTTGAAATGCCTTTCTCTTCAAAAAATCCTGGAATTGAGACTGTTGAGATTTTTTAGGTCATTTTAAGAAAAAAAACCTGCTCTCAGTTTTATAATACAGAAATCTATTTTAACTCATCCAATATGTAATCAAAAATATAATAGATTAAAAAATACATCTTTTTAAAAAAGGCAAGAACAGTATGTTTGAATAATGTCAAATTTCTACAACGGGATGCCTCAGCAAAAACAACAAAGTTGAGCTAATGCTAATGTGTTCACAAGGTATCTGCTGCTACATTGGCTTCACATCTGGCTGGGTTCATTCTGTTTAATGCAGAAGAGTATGTAATCAGAAATCAACATGTGACATTCAAAAAATCAGATTTCAAATCAGGTTAGGATCCAAATGTGAGTAATCACAGATGGAAGAGTTGGTTCAGCATATTTATACCCAGAAAATGGCAGGATGCAGCTGCCCATTGGAGCCCTAGAAACGTTGCATTTAGTATCCAATACTTCCAGAGCAAAAAGTTCACAAGGAAGAAATTCTGCTTCTGTCATCTTCTCCATGTGTTTGTTAAGCACACAGTTTTATGTGTTTGCAGTGCATCACAGTGCTCCAGGGCTCTGTACGTGCTGTACCATCAGAGTACAGCCAGCAGGCACAGAACACTCTGCTTCAGAGCAGCTCATAATGCTACCAAATAACTCAGTATTACTGGCTGTCGTATGACCTCATGGTGTCCTAAAGCCCTTTTCTTGGTTTCGTTATTGGTCAAGACATGGGTTATTTTACAACTTTAAAATACTTGTTTGAGATGTGTTGCTGTCCAAATTAAAATGCTTTTGGAATTCCTTTATCACTTTCTGATGGCTGTGTGTTTCATCCATTTCATTGTTCAAAGTCTGCCAGGAGTCAGATGGCCACAGGATTGGAGTGACCCAGTGGTCAGCTCGTTTAATTAAAGCAAAATCCCTGCATCCTTCCCTCTGGGAGAAAATTTCAGATGGAGAGGGTTGAGTATAGTGACCTGCTCTTTTATGTTTATGGTTGTTAGAGACTTGCAGAGGAGAGGAAGAGGATGCAAAGGAGGAGATAGACTTATTCTGCATGGTTTACTTCACTGTTGCAGGAAGTGTCAAGAAAAGTAGTAGATGGCAGGGATAATGATTTATTTTATTTTGAACATATGGTCCTTATCCACCTAATGGGGTGGGAAATATATTTTAAGAAATCTCTAGTTTGAATACAAGGGCTCTGTAGAATCTCTTACATTTGCAGAACCTACTTAATGTCTGTTTTCAAGCATCAAAGGCAAGAAACTAGTTAATGATATATAACTTTACTCACCTGCTTTGGTTGTGTGTATTGTTGAGGCAGCCCTTCTGTAACTGGAGTGTAAGAGTCTCATCTGACTAGGACTATCAGATCACAAAGATTTCTTCTCCCCCCCCCCCCCCCCCTTTTTTTTTTTCTGTTTGAGGCAGATCACTATTCATGTCGCAGAATTCCTCAGTTTGCTTCCTGTTTATCTGATCTTTGTGTGTTACTGAGGGGGAAAAATTACCATCTACATTGCAGAATTCTAATTACAAAATTTCTGCTGTAGTCTTCAAACTGCATTCAGATAATTTCAAGTATGCACAAGTGGCTGAACACAGAGCTGTCTGAACTAGCAATCAGCTGGCATTTTTAGTTTTGAGCAGCCAGCAAATTGAATTGGTAAAATTCATTCTGATGCCAGCAGGGGGGGGTGCTCTTGACTGCTGCTAGTTAAGAGATTCATTGAAAGTGCAACATAATGGGAAGGGAGTTTTGTAATAAGCAGTCATATAGCTCTCTTGATTAACAGGCCTGTTAGGTTAAGAGGTACATTGTTCCAGTACTTCGTGGTGTGATGACAAGAAGGGCAGGGAGTGGAGCTTGCCGTGGTGTAGCTTCTTAGCCTTGCAAAAGGAAAAAGAAGAAAGAGAAGGAGGAGGGGTGTGAACTATTGTGGTTAAATTCAACAAAGAGAAAAGAAGTTGGTAGCTGAATTTCTCTAATTTTCATGTTACTGAAACCTCACTCACCGTTTTCGCCTCACTGTCAATGAACCTGAGAGTTCAGGCATCTGGAACTCTGCAGAGCTGTGTCACAGGCGGTGAATGCAATGTCTCCGTTATGAATACAATATTATTCAGATTAAAGTTTTCAAAGGTTTGGGGTGATCAGATTTTTTTATTGGCGGTTAATGTTACAATAATGTTTGTCTGCAAATAAGGTACGTGTTCTTTTAAAGACACACCTTGAAATAGTTGTTAGCACCATATCTAAGCTAAAATAAAAGCTAGGTGTTACAAGCATGTGTAGGAAATAGGCTAGCTTTTATAAGGTCTGTCTCAACTATTATTGTAAAATAACAAATATTAAGTGTTGTACCTTGGGCTGGCCAAGCACCTCTCTCAACCATGATAAAGGATGATGATCTCACTTTATGATTGTTGTATCACTGGCAACTCTTGCCTGTTTTGTTTTTTTCAAAATGCACTACTTTCAATGGAATTTTATGGCATGTATGCTTAGGTCAACTAAGATACATGTTTACAGCATTGCAGAATGTAGTCATGGTTGAACACGGTTCTTTACAGAACGGATTGTTAGGCGTTGGAACGGGCTCCCCAGGGAGGTGGTGGAGTCCCCATCCCTGGAGGTGTTTAAGAATAGGGTCGACATAGCGCTGAGGGATATGGTGTAGTTGGGAACTGTCAATGTTGGCTTGATGGTTGGACTGGATGATCTTCAAGGTCTTTTCCAACCTAGACAATTCTGTGATTCTGTGAACACATGATGCTGCCTGCATGTTGTCTGAATTTTGGCAGATGTGCTCAACTTGAATCAGCAGTTAGAGAATTATCAGTTACAGAAAGCCTGAGTATGTTTGCAAGTAGTATCATATCACTTAGCCATAACACTGAATGGATAATTGAAGCTGTGTTGACTTGATCCCATCTGACCAGCATTGTTACCTGAGGAAGATCAAAATCACAAGAGGTTTCAAACTTGGGAGAGTTCCTGGGATAGGGTTCAGGCTGAGCTGGATGGCTCCAGTAAGCAACAGGCATCTGAAACCAATGAGATTCGGCTTGGGATGGACCTGAGGAAGCATGGTGTCCACTCTTTTTCCCCAAGCTGGGATGTTATATAGCTATTGTCTGGTCTACTGTAAATCCCCTTACTCCTCAAACTCCAGGGATTGATAGGTAGCCTGTTCCAGTGCTTGATGATCTTTAATACCTAGAACATCTTCCCAATATTTATCCTTAGTCAGTTGTACGCTGAGCAGATAAATTCTGCTGCATGCTCCTAATTTTCTATTTGGGCATTTGATTTTTCTTTCCCATCTGAGTATTTCATATGTCTCTTTGGCCTGTTTTTTTAAATATTTTTCCAGTTTTTAAAGATTATTTTAAACTCTTATCCTGTCCTCTTTTAAGTGTTTGCAAACTCTTCTGCCTGTTCTCATCTACAAGTTTTGCAATTTACTCTGTTTCATTATCCAAGTCATGGCTGAATACATAGAAATTACCTGTACCCAGGACAAGTTATGATTTGACAGAGGACTACTAATGAATAATCTGAGTGAAATTTATGCTACTGTCATCTGGGCTTTGTTCCTCTGTTATGACAGTGTAACATAGGGCAATGTCAAAAGGCATATTAGAGTTAACATATGTTACAGCCAATATCTTCCTTAAACTTACAAGGCAAGTTAACTCACCAAAGAAGAAAACTTCACTGTTCCGATGGATTCACGATGTTCTGTTTTACTCTCCTAATATTTGTTTGGTAATTTGTTTTGTTATCTGTCTGGGTACCTGTAATTTCTGAGATTCACCTTTTCGCTATCTTAAAACCAGAGATTTGATGTGCCTCCATGGTCTCTGTCTTGAATGAATTCCTGAAGATAATCATTAGCAGTTACAAGGTTTCCCCGGGGTAGTTCCTTTGAGGCACTCTAAGGTAAATTTCAGCAGGGTCTGCTGACTTGAATATATTAAACTTACCAAATGTCTTGTAGTTAGTTCTTTGCATTTTCTGGATCATATTCCTGTGACGCATTTGTCGTCTCATCTCTGAGAAATCTCAGTGTTTATTTAAAAGGCCAGGAGGTCCCTTGCATAGAGGTTCACCAGAGGAGAGCCTTCCAAGTACCACACGAGCTATGTCTGACTTCAGTTGTAGGCAACCTGAAACAGGGTCTTTGGAGGATATAAGTTCTGTTCTGATCAACTTTCATTTTGAAATAAAAGTAAGCCTTCAGCTGTCACAATTGAAATAAAAACTTCAAATACAGTTAATGCAAAAATTCGTAAGCCTATGAAGAAGCTGGAAATAAAAAGTGCACTGCCTTATTAGCATTGACCAAGGGGATCGCTGAGGAGCAGTGTACAGAAGCCAAGGGCTGGGGCAGAACAGCCCAGAGAAAGCCCTCTTGAGCACAGTTCAACCAGTTTGTTTTACAGAGCCTCTTTCTGCATTTAGCGGAGTGCATAGAAGAAAAATTTAGGTGGAAAATGACTCTTGGCAAAATGGAAATTTTATTAGAAATGTCTGTTTTCTATTAAGTAGCTGAGGCTTGTTTTGTTCTTTTGAGAAGAAGAAAGGGTTTTTGTACAGTTTGTCAGTGGAAGCACTTTCTTTCAAATTTAGATTATTTTTTTTTTATTGCAATTTCTTTTCCCTCACATTTTTCATGAAAAACTTGAGTAATAAGTAATAGTTTGACTGGCTGACTTCTCTAGACTCTCAAGTTCAGATTCTGCCTTCTCATGCTTAGTCTTCTGCTTGCAGTGCTTGCTAAGGTGTAGCTTCACCTGCTTCGAGGTAGGCTTTAGCAGAATGATGCCGTGGCCGACAGGGTGCCGTCAGCGTTGGAGCTGCACACCCTGACATCTGGAAACTCTGCTCTTGGCCACGGCGTGAGGTACCAGAGCAGTGCTTTCTCTGGCAGAGGAAATTAAGAAAAGGAAACTGATGTCAAATGAGAGTGTAACAGGTTAGGCCTCAGCCTGTTGTTAGGACTTGGACTGACCCAGACTTCGCAATCTATTCAGTGAAGACATTGCAATCATAGATTAACTTTCAGGGGCTCAAGGTTTTATGATTCTCTATTTCCTGAGTTACCTTGTAGAATTTTTTCTGTAATTAGCAAGATGTCAGTTGAGAGGAGTGATTTGGCCTCTGGCCAGGAGGTTCTCAATATTTGTAGCTTCATGTTTTAAAATGAACCAATCATATAAGCAGACAATGCATTTCTTAAGACTGATGAGCAGGTGTATCTGCCTTCGTTCCTGTCCAGTTCCAAAATAAATAGTTCAATGATAAGTGTTTTTTTCAAAACAGAACATGGGAGGACCCTTTCTCCTTTATTTTACAGACCTGATTAGCACTCTGAAATGCATTCCTTTGTGATGGTACAGTAGATAAGGCCTAAAGGAGTTTAAATAATGTTTACACATTAATGAGACATTACCCTCAGGAGCCTTTAACAAGATGGGTTTTTTAGAGGAGCTTTCTGTCTACTTCCTGCTGATCCCCTCCCTAATGTCTACCTGTCAGTGGCTGAACTATGATGATATTGGAACTAGGGAAGGGGAACAGTTACATTTCCAAATGTGTAAGTGTCTTCCAGATCTCATAGCAGTCCACCAGTCTTCACTCCTATTGCTAACTTAGCATGAAATATGAGATACCTTGTTGTTCTGCTGCTGTTCTTTTGCTTGTGTTTTTTAATTTTACCTTATTTTTGAAAGTTTGGACCCAGGGTCTTAGCCAGGATATTAACAACAATCAGACTTTTAAGTGTAAAGGATTAAGGGCTGATTATCAAATCGGAAATGTTTTTTGATTTATCAAAAATAATTGCATTCTTTCTCAGAAATTATTTTTTCCTTCCTATCTAAAACTTACAATTGTAATTGTAAAGAGGAACAGGAGATAAAACAGTAGGTATGTTCTAGGGTTGTGTATTATATTACTGATTATCCCAAATTCTCATTTAATTTCCCTGAAATGCTCTACTCAATTTTGAGATTGAAATTTAGGGAGGAGACACCCCCACCTGATGATAAAGTCATGTGAATCTAATTTCTAGATTAACAGGAACAACAGAAACAAGAAAAATCTAGCTGGGAACTTCATCCATTCTAGTTCATTCTTAAGAAAGAAATTTGGTTCTTATTTGTTAATTAGGAAAAGTGGATATTGAAAAAGTTCAGAATAATGAGATTCAAGTAATAGTGTTGAGTAGGTGGGGCAGAATATAGTGCATTTATTTACCATTTGTAGGTTATCACGTATATTGGTTCTTCAGTCTGTTCTATACTGTTGCTTTTTGGAGGAAACCAGTCCTGGACACAGATAATTGCAGTGTCATTAATTTAGAAAGAAGCTTTCAGATGGAGATAGGGGTGGGAAAAGGCTGTTTTCCTGTGTTGTAAGCTATTTAGGATAGGGACTTTCTTTTGCTTCACACAAGGAAATGGTGTTCTGTTTCTTGTGGAGTTCCTTCACCATTGTTTCAATGCAAAGCAGTAATGGCAATGGTAAGAATAATCTGTTCTATCTATGCCTCTGAGTCTGAAATCATCCTGTGCCACTAGAAGGCAACATAAAAGCTCTGCTGTGTATAACTTAGCAGAGTTTGCCAGAATGACTGCAGTATTGTGTTTACACTGTGCAGATTTTCATGAGGATGCATTCTTGGCTGATAGCTGAGTTGCTGGCCTGGAGAAACGGTTGACTGCTTTTCATCCTTAACCCCAGTCATTGATTTGTCTAATTTTGCTAGTCTTTCTAGATCAGTATAAAAAAAAAAAAAAAAATTCTTTCCCTATTTAATGTGTTCAGCAAATACTTCTTGCACAGGCCTCTTTATTCTAAAACTGTAGTAAATGTGCTTCCCAGTACAGTATTGTTGAAATACAGCAACTGTGACACTGATCACAGTGTAGGAGAACGCTGCCCATCAGTGTGGAGGAGGGCATTTTAACCTAAAGGACCTGGACACTGCTCTTGAGAGCAGGGCTGGGAACTGCTTGTGACACAGAGATAGAGACTCAGGGACTTCTCAATCCTGAGTCTCAAGTACGGTAAAATGTGTTCTGTACAATCTTTGCATACAATTCTCTTGCATTATTTCTTCTGGAAAAGCTTTGTCTCCAATTTTCATGGAACTACCAGGCCTTTCTTCTGGCGAGTGGTTGAATAACCAGATCACCAGAAGACTTCTGTGTTCAGTTTGCTGTGCTTGCACTGGGAACTACTGGAGAGCAATGCCTCATACCATGTTTGTACTGTGGCTATCGCACAGATTCAGTTGCCTAACATTAGTGCTGATAAGCCGGCTAATGTAACTTTGCAAAGAGCTCAAGTAACCCCTAATGAAGCTTTCTCTTTTTCCCTTTGCAGGTGGTTAGTCGAGTGGCAGCTCAGCAAGGATTTGACTTGGATCTTGGATACAGGCTACTGGCAGTATGTGCAGCCAACAGGGACAAATTCACTCCAAAATCAGCTGGTAGGAAAAGCCTTACTTTGGTGTATTACTGATTCCTGAATGGTCATATTCTGAGTAAATGCTACCTGTGACTGTCTTGCATTCTTTAGAAACCAAAACCAAATATTTGGTGGTAATAGTGCTGCTGCTTTTAGCATTTCAGTGGTATGCTGTTCTGAGGATACGTGACTCTGGAAATTCATATTTTCCCCAACTAGTGCTGTTCTTTGCCCTGTTTGATCTTATAGGTGAAATATTACTTCCAGAAGCATGGATATTCAGTAATTTCATGCTGGGAATGAACACACTCAGGCCCCTCCATCTTGGTAAACCATTGATTTTCTGTCATGTGTCAACCTCTAGATCTTTCACATTCATTCTGCACTCCCTGATATATCTATTGCCAGACATTTATTCCTTGACTGCATACATCTGTGAAAACAAGTACCATGGTTTCTCGTACGTCTAGTCATCAGCTTTAGAATTTTGGGCCAAGTAGGTGGCAATGCTATTACTATAGTATTAAGTAGCCATTTCTCCAGTATTTTATGTCAATAATCGGTTAGAGGGCTCTGATCATGTAGCAATATTTAATTATGATGTATTGCCATTGCTTCTCTGTATAGTAAAGGTAGAAAATGCACTTCAGGGTCTTTCTGCTTCTCACATGTTTGATTTAACTGGAGCATTTGATTCTGGTTCTCCTTTTCTTAGCTGATGAATGTCAACATAATGTGCACTGGCTTGGAAAACAGGCAGGTAACTCTTCATTCCAGACTGAACATGGATAAGTTTTCTGCTTAGTACTAAACTGGTACGCAGTCCCCATTTTAGAACATCAGAAAAGGTTACCTTCTTCCAAAGCAGCAATTTGTAGTCAACTGATTGGGTGTTAACATTTATTTTCATGTTCCTTTTCAGTTTTTATCAGCCCCAAGCTTCTTTACTCATGGCTACCTATTGTCCTAAGTGCTCTAGGCAGTTCCTTGTGCAAAAGTGGCTTTCACATCAAGCCATATTCACTGGACTCACTGATTTATTTTTTGTATGGGAAGGGATCATTAATTTTACTAAATGTTGGACAAACTGTGTGATGTTTCATCAGGAAAAACTATGTGGAAGATAAAACATTAAGCTGACCTGATGCCATGTCCCTTTTTTCTGAATTTCTAGTAAGTTTCTCCAATAGTTAGTGATCACATCTCTTCTTGATGTGGGTTTTTTTTTTTAAAAAGCTTGTCAAATGAGGCTCTCCAGCTATGAGTGCAGACATTAAAACTTTGTTTCCTTTGAAAATATATCTACTAAAAGTAGTCATACCCCCTCTCTTCCTAATCCTTCCTGAGGTGTGTGTCTGTCAGTGTGTTAGTGAAAGTGAGGTTGTGAGTCTTTGGATCGTCTCATGTTGTAGTCCTTTTCTTTTAGGCGTTGGATGAGGGGATAGTCTTGAAAACCGCTGGTCAGTCATCATGTCCTAGAAAACCCCAGTGTCAGTGTTTGATTTCTACCAGTAATTACTTTTTTTGGGAATATATGCTTTTTTTCCAACTCATTACCGTAGCAATCTGTACCAATTTCAGTCTTTCCGTTGTTAGTTAATGCAGTACTGGGAAAGCTGGTAATGAAATCATGTGCTCTTCTCTCAGGGTATTCTAAAAGCCTTCTCAGTCCTATGCTTTGCTTCTTATTTCCGAGTTGCATATACAACTGATTTATTTCCAATGATCTTAAATATTTGGTTTCATAACTACTTTAGTTTTACCATGTGTACAGTTGTTTCACCAGTTATTCCAGGGTTTTCATAGTGCCCATCTACACTGTGGTTTTTAGTGCTCTTATTGTCTATATTAAATACTCATATTTTGGGGCATACAGTAACCTATTTTGTGAAATGTCACATGTAGTCACTGCTCTAAGGATGTCACATTCACATACGAGAGCTACATCGTTGAATGGGCAACTTGAAAGACTGAGAGGCTGGGATTACAAATGTGAGGTCATTTCAAACCATCCTGACTTTTTGAAAGGATTAATTTCCACATCTGAGTGCATTAACATTTTCTGATTTCTAAAGCAGCAGTGGCTCTGTTCCCTCATTCAGTTCTTGTAAAAATGTTGAGATTGTCCTTTGCTGCTTTTTGTAAACATTGTTCATCACTGAAAGCTGCCTTTCATGATTTTGATATGTGGTGCTTAGTTGCTGGCTGGGGTTAAACCACAACAGTTGTCAAGGATGCTTGCATGTTGTTTTGAGTAACATGTTCTTTTTTCTGCTACATCTATTGAAAGACACCTTCAACACTTCTTCCAGTCACTTTCCTACAGAAGTCCCCTGATGGAGATATCAAATGGCATTATTTTTAATGAATAAGCATTTGTTTTTCCCTTCCTCCAGGCTTAAGGGGAACTTACAATGGTTTGAATTCATTCCTTCAAGTATGAATTTAATGCTGCCAAAGGGATCGCTCTGGAAACATTTTTAATCCTTATTGTTTAGTGTCTGACATTCTGAAATGTAAGGAGAAAAAACCCTTTTCTAATTAAAACACATTTGAGAAGGTGAACACTGAGGAGAACATTTGCACTAAATCCTTCCAAGGGCCCTCCACTATTAGTACCTCTTCCCAGCTTAGGTTGAGGCTTGTTGACCGATGCTGTGCCAGCTGGGGTGCCTGGTGTGGCCCGGCAGCAGTGGCTGGCAGGCTTTGCGGCTCTGCTCTGTGGAGCAGGTGGGCCACCCCAGCCTCATGTCCCTCAGGTCTACTGGTTTGCAGGAGCAGCTGAACCAGTGCAATTGGTAGTCCTGCTCCTGCTCTCTGTCAATTCCCAGCCTGAGCTTTCTCAGGGACCTGTACTGGCAGTAGAGCTTTTGCTGGTACGGTTTGTTTTTGAGCTGGCTCTCTGCAGGGCCCCAGGAGAGTGAGGGTCCCAGTGGCAGTGTCTGAGGGTCTTAGTTATCCCTGATGGAAGAGGGCTCGAGCCTGAGGGTAGAGGGCAGAGCAGCCAGGTGCCAAACTGGCCCGACTCTATGGGAAACCCACACCCCTGGCTCATTCAGTTGGCCCCATGCTGTTTCATCCCAGTTGGTTTAAACCGTTTTGGTGGTCGCTCCCTGCTAAGGTGAAGAGGTTGAAGGGTGATTACAGGTGCTGTAGATGGTGGATCAGAGTACAGGCAAGTGTGGGGGGAAGCAGGGAGAGATGAGAGCCTGGAACCATGTGGGACAGCAGCCTTCTCAGATGGCACAGCTTCAGCTGAGGGGAAGGGGAACAGACCAAGAGCTGTGTCAGCTCCATAGCATTTCCCATCCAGGACAGTTTGGTGTTGCCAAGACAGTGTTTGATGTTGTGCTTTTTTGTCTTGTTTTACTTGGCCATTGAGATAGTTAACAATTAGCTAATACAAATTGTTTGGGAGAATGCCTTGAGGGGAGACCCGTGTGGCATGAAAAGTTTTGAAAAGTTGTCATGTGTGCTTTTAAATAGTAATGATGATTTAATGACTGTGCCTTTTGTCTCTGCTTTCTGATGTTTGTACCTGAAATAATAGCTGTGCCTCCTTTTTATTCTTCTAGCCATGCTGCTGCATCTGGGCAGCTGCCTCAGCAGGAGGTCAAATACACTGTTTCCCACCCCGAAGACAAATGACAAAGCCTTTAAAATATACGTGTCTCTTTCGGTGACAGCTGCTCCCCGAACCTTCCATGGCAAATTCCTCTGCCTTGTTGTGACACCTATAGGGAATGGCCCAGCAGGTTAGCTGCCTGCTCATTTGCTTTCAAACTGCAGCAACCGCAGTCTCTCTTAGTACGGGTGTTTGCATATTCTGTTTTTTCTTCCTTAAGCCTGAAGAAGACCTTCTTTCTGAATAGTGCTTGCTTGGACCTTTATTGAGCATGGTATCTGCCGCTTTTGTCTTTCCTGTAGAAAATTTTAAGTGATTTGGTAGGTTTATTTTTAAAGTCTGCTATTCAAGTAAAAGAGAGTTGACTGATCAGTGCTTATTAAAAAAAAAAAAAAAAAGAAAAAGAAAAAAAAAGGGGGAATAATTTTCTGTTCTGAAATATTTTTTCAAAAAATACTTTTATCGAGCTCCTGAACTTGATTGCTCTTGTTGCTACTTTTGCTTTTGTCAGGAGGCCAAGCAGAGGCCAGACAGGGGGACGACAGGATGAGATCATACAGGGAGCTTTGTCAGAAGAGGACAGCGTTCAGTATCTCTATAAAGAGAGAGAGGGGGGAAGGAGCCTGAGGGCAGAACTGTGCAGAAAAGGTACTTCAGCAATCACTGAGAAGCTACGGCAAACAAATGCTGTGATAGCTTGGATGGGCAGCTAAGTGTTAGATGTTTGATAGCAGAGACAGCAAGCCCTTTTTGATACTGCTTTGTTTTCAGTCCCTCAGGCTCTGCCTGGTGTGACATGATTTTACTTTTCAAGAGCAGTATTAATTTTATATGAAGCATAAACTAAAACTTTATGGTATTTGAGGATTTTACATTATGTTTTGTTTATTTCTTTAGCTTTAATCATTGTAATATAACTGTAAAATAATAGGGCTGTTCTTAGTGGATATGATACCAAAGCTGTGAATAAATTGGACCTTGGTTTTAACAAAGGTATTTGCAGTGAGAATACTGGCAGATGGTAGTGTTAAAACATCACTGGACAAGATACTGAGACCTAAGGTGTGTCCTGCTCAGGGTGTATCATCTAACATGCTTTACTGCCTTGTTTCAAAGCAATAGCATAGACTGGGCAAAGTGTATTTTGGTGTATTATGAAATCAAACATAGAAATGAGAGAAAAGGAGAGAAGAAATGAGACTGCAATATGAATGAGGAAGAGGTAGAAAGTAAGGATAACCTCTAGATTATGGGGAACCATAAGACTAGATGAACGCTTTGCCTAAGTTTCCAATAATAATACTCACATTATCTGTGGAGACAAGGCAAAGTGAGGCAGCTAAAAGGATTACAAGTATAGAATGGAAATTACTACAGCCAAGGCTGATGGCATCCCTCCAGCTTGAAGGAACTGAATGATCGACATGCCTGCATTTGGAAAGAAATCGCATATGAATTGTCAGTCTCATGCCTCACACCAAAGATTTTCAGCAAATCAGTCAAGTCAAAATGGTCTCTCGTGACTGGAGAAGAAATACAAATGCTGTACCTGTACTTAGGAAAGTGGCTGATAAGAAGAATGAGCAGGCTGCTTTATGAGAGCAGAGTAGAAGAGCTTGGCTTGGGTTGTTCATGAAATGAAAGCTGAGCAGAGTTATGAAATATAAGTAAATACTAACAAATAAACAACCTGGAACAAGAAGATCTATGAAGCTACAGGACAGTGCTGGCACAGAAACATAGGTATAAATTGAATAAATTATTGAAATAAGGGGGGAATTCTGAACTATGAGGGCTGTTGCATTTGGAAGAGGTTTTCAGAATGACAGCAGAGAGGGAGGGAGCAGAGGGAAGGAAAATGGAAAATCAAACTGCCTTTTTAAAGTTAAAACTCAATAAATGTATGAAACTGACTGTATTGTGGTTCTTGACATAGGTGGAAGCTAGTTAGGAACCTTTTATCTGTGTAGTCCTAAATTCTTGTTACATTTCCATGCAGCTGTCTGATCCATTGGTACTTAGAGTTAGTGTCCTAAAACTGTCCACTTGACACTTCATTAAAATAAAGGCATCATCTCTTTTTAGCTGTTACCTTCTGAAACAACTTTTGATGCAGAAGACTGACTATGTTTCAGGTGATCTCTAGGTTCACTTCCCAGCTCTTAGCACAGAAGCTCACTGTGTGCCCTTGGCCACTTTGCTCTCTGTTTTGTAGTTTTATATATATATATATATATAGGATAATAATACACCTTCCATCTCACTTTTATTTGTCTGGTTTAATTAAATTCAATATTATGCAGGACAGAAACTCTCTCTTCCTCTGTAGGTATGTATCCAGTGCAGTGGAGCCATGGTTTCAGCTGGGACACTTAACGCTTTGTTATCATACAGATAAAATACTTCTGTTCTGGGACATATATTGGCAAGATATACCTTTGTTGCAACTAAGGCTCTCTTTCCTAAAGATTTGTAGTATGGGCACTACAAATAAATGAGTAATTCATTCTTAATTCATTCAGATTATGGGGTTAGTTTCATTAGTTTCTGTTATGAAGTTGTCACTTCCTCTTGGCCAAAGGGAGGCACTGTCAGTACTATTGCTTAGTGGAAAGCAACATTAATTCATGCCTGTAGTCTGTGACAGCCACATTTACGTTGACTTTAGAAAAGGGGATCACGAGGAGACACTGTGAACTTTGCCTATTTGTCTTGCTCATGAGTTTACTCAGAACAAAACTCTAAAAGACCTGCAGTTTGGAAAATTACTTCCTGTATCTTGAGCCTTTGTCAGGTTGGCTTGGCATGCGGCAGACTTGTAAGGAGTCAGCTCTCAAACATCTCGAGATGGAGCATCTGAAAAGCCCACAGAATGAGAGATGCTCTTCTCCACTGGGCCTTGCTTGTTCGAGCTGTTCCTGTTCCCTTCCTCTGAGATGTCTGATGCTGATGCATTTGATCTGCCTTCTACTCTTAGAAGAAACACGATCATACTTGTGTCAGACTTCCATTATCCTCGGGTTGGCAATTCCTCTTTATCTTTAATGTGAGTTTTAGGGCCTCATGACATATCTGTGTAGATATGCATTATTTTGCTGGAATGGAAATTTACTTCCTTTTTGGTATTCACTGCTCTGTTGTACGCTTGAACACCTATGTTTATAAAGGAGGTTGCAAGGCTGAGCTGCTGCTTCTTTATTCTGTCTAGCCAAAATATCAGGTGGTTTATCTGGAGTGGTTTTTTTGACATTTGACAGGTTGTTGTTACCATGGTACCAATTCTGACTTTGAGGGAGGTAGCAGTAAAACTCTTGCCAATTTGGAACATTTTTGCACTAATGCCTTTACTGTAGCACTTAGGAAAATTGAAGAGACTCAACTAGAGCAACAACCTAGCTCTGCTGTTGTTGTCTGTGCCTTGGACTTTCATGAGGCTGGTATTTACCTGAATGCTTACTTTGCTGTGGATTTGAAGCGTTTAGTGAATTAATTCATCATGCAATTCCTGGGCAGTATCTTTTCCTATGAGCGCAACACACTTCCACTTGGACTGGAACTGGCATTCTCCAGAGAAGGTTTCTGTTGATTTCTATCACTGTTTTCTGTCTTCTGCCTCAGAAATCCCATATGTGCTGAGAGCAACTGAAAATTTAGCGATAGAGAAAGGCTAGAGCTTGGTCTCAGTGTGAATTTTGATGTTTTATTTTCTGTTGTTGCTTTGAGTAACATATCTGTCCCTCTGAACATGAGGTAAGTCACAAAGGGAAAGTAAGAAGGGAGGCAGCTCTGAAAAAACATATGTTCATGAGAGAGAAGAAAGCAAACTCTTCAGAATGGCATTTGCCCTTTACAAGTTACCTTTTCTCAGCTTACAGCATACAGTCCTGAACATGTTCCCTTTTGAGCTGCAGTGCATCCAAAGATACCTCACTGCCAGTGCTCTTTTATCAGTCTGTGTGTCTTGGAGGCATTCAAAGAAGTTTATGAGAGTCCAGCTATGAGAACAGTAACATAGCAACTTCCATGGGGATTGGTAACTTTTTTGCTGCTGGAGGGCTGAACAACTGAAAGCATGAACTGTGTGAACAGATCAGATCATCAAGCTTCAGGACAGCAAGTTCACTTCCTAAATACACTTGAGATTCCACTGGTCAAAATTTCAGATCCATTCCTAATTTCTGCAGCTTCATCTACAGCATGTAGTAAGCCTGTTAAGAAAAGTTTTTACTCTGAATATTCTAAAGATAAACACTGCTTAGTAGATAAGATGTTATATGTAGTATTCCTCTTTAAAAAGAGATTTCCGTACTGAAGTCCTACCGAATAAGTGTTTTAATGTTTCATCTTTTCTAATGCTTATGTTCAAGTACACCTGTTCAAGTATGCAGATAACAAGGTATTTAAAGAAGTGCTTTGTGATAAAATACATTCATTTAAATATCAGTTAAAGAATAATCAAAAAATCATAGGGATTGATCATTGTAGATTGTTCTAATTTGTATTAGTCTTTGTGCCTCTTCATGAGAGGGAATTCAAGGAGAAAGACCACAGAATAATAGAAAATGGATTTGAAGAGAGCTATTAAATAATATATTTCCAAAACAAATGCAGTATTGTTCCTTATAATGTGTGCTATTTTTCTGAGAAGTTCTGTAGAGGTTAGTATGTTACTGATTGATAAGGCTTCTGGATTGTTTCCATTTTATGGATTCTTTTTGTCTCAACTTCAGTTTCAATAACACATGTAAAGAAAACCATCAAATTGGATTTCTGTTGTAGGCTTTCTGTATGCTGAGGTAAATACTCCCCTTTAATTTTTTGATAGTCTGAATAAAACTGCAAGGATATTTGTGTCTCGTTGTGAAATTTTATGAATATGCTAAGAAACCCATACTTTTTCTTATTTATTCCTGATACATCTGTATATGCTAAGTCATGTTTTGTAGCAGTTACCAATAACACCTGACTTGAGGAATAAATGGAAGAAATAAAATCACACACGCACACACCCCCTCTCTCTCATGAAGTTTAGTAGCTTAACAGCAATAAAACCCAAAAGGTGTGAATCTGAAACTAGAAACTTATGCTGTTTTGAATCTTATTTCTGTGATTTAAGCCAGGCTTTTAGCAAAGTTTGGATGTGAAGTCCAAGAAACAAGCTTGATGGTGAATGTGTCTCTGCTCCTGTAAGATGTTTCCAGACACATAGTTGTTGGGGCCTGGGTTCATAGACAGGATTTCCTAATGTGCTGAAGGGAAAAATTATCAAGTGTTAAGATGCCTGGATATTGTGCAGTCCTAAGCAAATCTCTCTGACTCTTTTATATGTCTATATAGTAGGTATCTCTGTTGTACCTATGCTTTATTGTTGTGAACATGTATTTCTTCTGTGCACTGTTACAAAGAACCAGTGTTTCTTTGTGTTTTGTATGAACTGAGTATCTGCTCAACTTGAGAAATTCACTCTCAGTAAAACATGAAGTTGTAGCATTTCATACAGAAAGCTAGCTTCTATGAAATATGTGTTCAAACTAATGGCTAAATGCAACCCCCTTCAATATAGTTCTTATTTCTTGGAGAAATGCCTGCATTTAAAGTGTGCTGGGACTACTAATTTTAGTGGACAGAACAAGTTACAGATTTTTAAATCCTGCTTGACTGTGTTGTTGTTTCCC
The DNA here is from genome assembly GCF_047716275.1 of Strix uralensis. Classification (NCBI taxonomy): domain Eukaryota; kingdom Metazoa; phylum Chordata; class Aves; order Strigiformes; family Strigidae; genus Strix; species Strix uralensis. The sequence goes on along the minus strand of NC_133978.1, from coordinate 15,370,337 downwards.
AAAGCCCTGTTTAGGGCTCTGTAGATTCAAACCTGCAGCCACAGACACCGATCCCTAATTTCAGGTTCACAGACTGGTTTAAAACGTGCATCTTCTAAAGCAAGCTCTCCCAGGAAACATAAATTTAAACGTTTTAAAAGGCAAATATTACTGACTTGGCTTTGAACTCAATAATGGAAGGCTGAACAGAGGCTGCTCCCAAGGAGATAAATTGAACACTGAACATCTGCGTACAAAGCAGGGTATTTGTTTCTCATGTGATAGTCTCCCCTATGATTGTCTGGTCAGACCCAAATGACATTAATCTTGCTCACTCTGGAAGATATTGCCTTTCCATCATAGAAAAAACAAATGAAATTATTTAGTGTATTTACTACAGAAGCAATTTCAATTAAGGCAAAGAACCAGAGAGACCTCTAGGTTCGCAGTGTGAAAAATTACTCACTGCTGGTCTAAAATGAGATTGGGAGATGTAAATTGTTGGAAATTTGTAACAGTTGCTGTCTCCCACTGGGAATGTTGGAGCTGTCCTAGTGGTCCTTGAAAAGCCAGATACCATTTCAAGCAGTAAGGGAGTTTTACTTTAGAGGTCTTCTAGTATTACAGCCAAATGTGTCCATTCGAAATAGTTAGCAGTAACTACAGTAACTGTGACTTGACCAAAGGAAAAGCAACAAGGTACTGGAGTTGTGTCACTGTTGTGCTGTCTTGAGAGCAAAAGCAAAGACTTCAGGTACGTTTTTGTTGGAATCAAAATTGTGTAAACCTCCTTCTTCTGTTCTGTTACAACATCTAACAGGCTTTACAGGACCGTAAATAGTTTTTAAATTCTGATATAAAATTTTACTTAATTTAGCTAAATATACATCCAATATCTAGGATGAGCATCATTGTGAGCTGGAGAAGGGCTAGACTGACATGGTGGTCTAGCAACTGTCAGAATGGAAGAAAGAAAAAATGTTCTTTCAAAAGAGAGAGATTCTTTTTTCTTCTTTCAGTGTGTGGAAAAATTAATAGGTAAAGTCAGCCTTTGTTTGGAGCAAATTCTGTGTTCGTTTCTTTGCAGACAGTTATTGCTGCCAACTTGCAGTGATAGAGAAAGAAGGCAGAAGCTCCTCAGCCAAGGCAATGGCAGTACAGTATGACAGCTGCCGCTCAAGGAATTCTTGCCTCTGCCCTGCTCTCAGTTATATCAAACAATTGTATGAAGCTGTGTGCTTGGCATGGGATCTGGGGACTGATCCGCTTTTTAGGGAATCTTGATAGAGGAGTTGAAAGAAGTGTTGTGTTGCCTGTTTTGTGTAAGCGGGATCAGCCCCCACGCAGAATCATTCAGTGCCTCTAAAGGGGCAGAAAGCTGTGATAACAAGAATAATGTCTGAGAGCAAAGTCCTCAAGCCTGTGACACAATGCTGGTGGATCATCAAACCACTGCTGGAGGTTCAATGGGATCCTTTGGCTATAGAATCATAGAATAGAATGGGTTGGAAGGGACATTAAAGGTCATCTAGTCCAACCCCCCTGTAATGAGCAGGGACATATTCCACTAGATGAGGTTGCTCAAAGCCCCATCCAGCCTGACCTTGAATGTTTCCAGGGAGGGGGCAGCCATAACTTCTCTGGGCAACCTGTTCCAGTGTCTCACCACCCTCACAGTAAAGAATTTCTTCCTTATATCTAATCTAAATCTACCCTCTTTAAGTTTAAAACCATTACCCCTTGTGCTATTGCAAGAAGCCCTGCTAAAAAGTTTGTCCCCATCTTTCTTATAAGCCCCCTTTAAGTATTGAAAGGCCACAATAAGGTCTCCCTGGAGCCTTCTCTTCTTCCAGGCTGAATAACGCCAACTCTCTCAGCCTTTCTTCATAGGAAATAGGAATAATGGTTATTGATGATATCTCTGACACACACCAAAATTCATACAGTTAAAACTGAGTGAATTTATTGCTAATATGAGAATCCAAACCATGCATCGGTGCAAAGAAGTCAGCTGAGCAGAGTTCAGCAGCCAGGCTTCCTGTGGAGTCCTTGCTAGGAGCTAAGTTTCAAACAGACCTCAGTCCTTATGAAGGACAGCAGAGTGGTTTCCAGCATCCCTTTAGAACAGCTATGTATGCAGAGGTATTTCGGCATTTTTTCTTTTTTTCTTTGACTGTGATATGTGGCGTAGCAAACATTGAAGGTGATGTTAGAAAAGCAGAGGGGAAATCCTAACTGCCATGTCTGACTTGGCACAGTCCCCTTTCGTTCGTTCAGTCAGCACTACAGACTGCCAGACTTCCACAGTTGAAAGTATGTTCTGTGTTTCTCGTATTTTCTTGATCTGGTAGAATTCACATCTTCCTGCATCAGTGACAAATGTATGCTTTCACTCAAGAGAGAGTGGAAGAGCCACGGAGAGGGTTATGTTTTCAAATCAAGGGAGGATGGGAAATGCGTTGGCCCCACATTTAATTAAATCTTAAACTGGTCAATCAGATGGTTTTAAACTCTATAGAAGGATGATGGTGACCTCTAAGGATAGTCTTCAAAAAGCTAACATGGCTGGCAGTCTCTGTGTGATACAAATCATTCTGGAGGGGAATTTTGTAGTGAAGAAAATAAAACTAAACTGAGGATCTGGAAGGAATCTGAGCATATATGTGCATCTATTGTGAAGTAAATATAGTTGGACTGTGGTTTGAAAACATACTGGAAACTTGTAATAGTCAGATATTAATAATATATTTGGCCCATGTAAGGAAACCGTTTATTCTGCAGGTGCCATTCAGTCTACAACAGTGAAAAAAAAAGTCTGTAAAGGATCACTGTTCTATTGTTGTATTTGTTTGCATAGGTGATGTTTTTATCTGCCTTTCATCTCTGTCCAAAACCCTTTACTTATCATGAGGTCAATAAAGCTATAAAGGTCGCAGAGAGATGGAAAGTATAAAACTATGCTTGAGAAAGCTCACGTATGCAGCAATAGCTGTCTTCTATAACAATGCTGGAATTACTTTTTAAGGTTCCATGTGTAGAAGCATTATTTGTTAGTGATGCCTTTTCTGAACTTTAAGTCTCCCCTTCTCTGGAGAGAAAGCCTTGGATTGCTGGCTGCATAGTATGGTGAGAAATTGTAGATTCAGTGTTTTCAGTGTGCCCAGACCAAACATCATCTCTCCTGCACATAAAAAAAAGTGTCTGTTCTTTTGGCAGCTGTTTGTAAGTTTTTTAAGCAGTGGAATAATAGAGATGACAGAGTTGAAATAGGTCTATTCCTTTTACTGACGCAGCAAAAAGATGCGGAGCAAAGAGGGGAGAGGTCACAGTAGGGGAGCAGAGGAAAAGGACAGCGTATGCCTGCTCTGCCTGCAAAGCTGGCAAATTCTAGACAAATTAGTTAGGGTGGGAGAGCCTGAATCTTGGGGTAAAAATAGAAATTTTAGGATGAAAAATCTGGATGTGTCCAGGGAACCCAATCATATGGTAATGCAAAACCCAAAGTAATGGGAATGGGATAACGAAGGGGTTTTTTATGAGATCTGCAGGTAATAAAGTGGTTCTCATTATGGCATGTGCAAGTTAATAAGCAAATAATACCACCATAACTAAAATTACTAGCTAAATAAATTTTTTCCCACATATCCTTCAACCCCAATATGTCAACCTATCTTAGCAATCTTTAGATAATTGTATTAGTTCTGTCACTTAAAGCATATTGCTTTAATAATCCAACTGGTACGTTCTTAATCTGTTTTTGTGTCTCCAAATGCAGTCATGAAGTAAATGGATAGTTGATTTCTTTATATCATCAGCTTTCTCTTCAGTGTAATTTGAGGCTGGACCTTTTAAAACTTTTTTCCAGTGTTCTTTTGAAAGCAGAACATTAGATATGTCCAAAAGTTTTTGAGTAAATGAGGGACTAGCCATCTTGCTGCATGCACACACTTGGAAGTGGGGTTTCTGAAAAATCACGAAATCAATGGGATTTCTGATGGATATTTTTCAAAATCCTGTTGGTATTTTAGCTGTGTGTTTACCAGTACAATTAATGCAAAGTGCATAACAAATCCTGGGCTGTTCCAGTTGCTTTGCGCAGCTCAGGCACCTGACAGTCGTTCCGTCAGCAGTGCACCCCAGTGCAGCACACTTGTCCCACCCTGTGTTGCAGCATCTCAGTATAGAGGATCAGGGAAGCCCGCAGTGAGCTTTGTAGCTGAGGATTGGGATAGACGGCAGAGAGTCTTCAGAAGTACTCCTCTTTTGGGGTTCCTTGTTTATTTTGAGTAACTCTTTCTGTAGTGTCTTCCATAGTGAACTCACTTCTGGATTTTCCTTCTATTTTCCTCTTCCCCCTCCACTGCTGTATCCTTCTAAATCCACCTTGAATTGTGGTGTGCCTGCAGTTAATAATGGCTGTCATGTATTCCAGGTTTTAAAAGGCCATAAACACAGAAGAATGGCCTGAAGTATCTGAGTTAAAAGGCTTGTTTAAGATGCTATCTGTGTGCTGAATACAATTGCATGGGCATGTTAAAAGACATCGGATTTTCCTCTAGAGGTGTTTAGCAGAGCAGTCTGGCAGGAGTTGGGGCTTTGATCTTGCTTCTTTGCTCTGGTGTGTGTGCTGTGGAGGCACCTAGCTGTCTTTTGACCTCTGGGACTTGAACTGTTCTTTCTGTTGTCTGGATGAGTGGTGTTGTTCTTCTTGTCTTTCTTCATGCAGTTTTCTTCTTCTTTTTTTTTTTTTTTTTTTTTTTAATTTAATGCTTTATTATTTTGTGTTTGTTTTTACATGACTTTAAAATATGCTGGATATCGGTATCTAAAAGCCATCATTCAGATGAACATATAAGACATTTACAGCAGTCTCCTCCACACTGCAAGAACTACAACATGTCACAAAAAGGATTCCAATATAAAATTAATTTCTCTATGAAGTAGCTGCTTCCTCATAAATTTTCATTTATAGTATGTGGAGCACAACCTTTTGCTCTTTATTTACATAAATGGAAAAGATTTTCTATCTTTTAAAAAAATCTGACTCACAAAAAGAAAGACTGGACCCCACTCAATTTACAATATGAGTGAAATAACTGTCCTGTGTCATTGTTCTTCAGTCATGAAATTGTCATTATTCAGGAAAGCACTTAGGTCTATGCTTATTTTTTGAGACGTGTTTAACCTCTTTTTGCATGTTGTGAGTGAAGATAGGTTGTTTAAGTGCATTCCTGAATCAGAACCTTAGCACTAATCCTTCAGTCACTGCAAAGAATAAATGAGGGGCAAAGACAAAGGGCCAAATTGAAATCAACGAGATTCTATTCAGATGGGCTCTGCTTCAGCAAGCACATATCTAATTATAAGCACACAAGTAGGCTCACTGACGTCAAAGTTAATTAAACTGCTTAAATTTAGGCACATGCTTAAATTCTTTGCTGAATCAGTATTTTTGAGCCAATGAATAATAGGACAGCATTGCTGGTCCAAAGCATGATTTTGTGGATGGGAAGGAGTTTAAACTCCCCCTTCCCTCCATCAGTTCTTCTGAGGTCTGGCTGCTGGCATTTTATTTCAGTCGCAATGGTGAAGGTTTGTGTCAGTATGTTAAAGTTTCTTAGAGTGTTTGCTAACAATACCTCAAACATGAGAGTTGGATCTCTGGTATTTTTAAGGCACCTTTCCTCTATGCAATGTGCTATGCAGTATGGCAGGACTGTGCCCAGTGCAGTAATCTTTTCAGCTTTGTTTTTCCTGATGCCACTCTTATGAAATGAATCCCTTTGTCCAGTCTCTGAAAGCCAAATTACTAACTCATTTTCATAACAAAACCAGAAACGAAGAAAGCATGTAGACAGAAGTGTTAAATGAAGAATGCAATGCGTGTCATACAGAAGAAAGTTTGATTCCTTTGGTTTCATGTCTTATTTTATGATGTCATAAATAAATAACCCATTATTTGTTGGCCTTGAATCATTAAGGGCCTAATAAGAATTTCCCCTGTAGAAATATGAAGGACAACATGATACTTCCTACACAGAAACACACATAGGGGAATTTCAGCCACGTTTCGTAAATGAGCTGGGACTGGTTGTGAGCTTTTAACTATGTTCCCTGCCTAAATAACACAGTAAAGTTGCCCTGATGTGCTAGCAAGGGATTAATCAGGGAGGTGCACTGCAAAAGATCAGATTTCTTCCACTTAGTAAAATTCACACCATGGGGACTTAGAGGCTGCAAAGGAAGTTAATAAAGTTATCAACAGCAGTAAGTTCAAAAAAGAAAAGCAGGTAAGAAAGCTAAATAAGTCTAGACTTCTGTTTTAAAAGGTACTCAACATTTTGGTCATGTGTATGGTATCTATTAATCACTATTTCTTGGTAATTGCGTGAGTCTAAAACCTAAATTTAATCATCGTCCTTTAGATACCAGAAAATTACATGTCTTCATATCTTTGTGGCTTCAAAAAAAATTATGCTTTTGCCTTCCCTCCTGATGACTTTGCATCAGTTTCACCAGTAGTGACTGAAAGCTGTTGCTTTTGGAAAAGTACTCCATTACCTGTGCAGGCTGCCTTGATGGAGAACGGGTAACCAACCTTGTAGTCAGTATTTGTCTGTTTCCTGTAAATTATTTCATGCCATTTAGCAGCTATATTCGCAGTCCACAGTAGCATGGTCTAACAGGTGGCTTGTAAGTCAAGTCAGAGCTTCGGTTGACTTGGTTTCCTTTGCTGGGTAAGGTAAGGTAAGGAGAGAGGGAGCAGCTGTTTGAACAGTGAACGACAGACAGTTCTCTAACAAGAGAGCTGGGCTACTGTCAGTGACAAAGCACCAGCTTTCCTTGGTTGGGTATCTCCCACATTATCCTCCTCTGTCCTGTAGCAGCTCATCATGCTGCCACAGGTCAAGAATATCATCTGTAGAGAGTCAGAGCAGCTACTGCAACTGCTGAAGTTGTGTGCATGGAGTTAGAGGAAGGAAGCAGCCCATCGTGCAAGCAGCTTTCTCATGAATATACTATAAATTGTCTTTTTTGCTGGATGTCATTTCAGCCAGCAAAGTAGAAGAGAAACTCAGGCCTGAATGATGGATTTTTTTACCATATTTTTGTAGAGGATTCCTTGACTGCATCCCATGTGTCTCCCTAAGATGATGATTTAATTTAAACCAGGATATTCCTTTACCAATTTTCTTAGATTTTTTTTTCAGTCATATCTCCATATTTTGCATACTAAACAGGATTAAAGTGTCAAACTATATCCAAAACACTCATCATGATAACAGAAGGATCAAGGTGGGGGCATAGTCATTTTATCCATAGAAGTTGTCTAAATGGATAACAGATTACAGTAGAACCTGTAATAAAATCACCTAAGTGGGCAGATTTAGTTATGATTAGAGCATGCTACTGGAGGTCTTGAGTTGCAAGTGGGGCTTCGCTAAAGACTTGTCTCTCTTTTCTTCACAGACGGCTATCTGGATTTCCATTCTCAGTTACCCTAGATGCTTCAGAGGGAGAGTGGGTGGCTGTTAGAGCCATTATGTTATCTCTTGTTTGCATGGGGACTTTGAAATCTTTGTTTAGATGCATCTCAAATATAAATATTTGAGAATGGATAAAAACAATCAATTGAAGAGAGAAAACAGTAATTTGCTGACCACTAGAGAGAGTTCTTTGAGGAGCAAATCCATTTCCTACTCTTCCATTCTTTTCCTTTTATCATCTTTCTTTTTCTGGGATTGCTGTTAAGGGACAGTTGAGAACAAGCAGTATGATCTGTCTTTCATACTCACATTGCAGGAAGCAAGAGCATGAGGCATCCTGTGGACTACTAAGAAACAATGCATATCTCTTAAGTGTTTGTGGCAAACAACCATCCGAAGTGTACATACATGCAGAGTCTGTGCAGTACTCCCGCTATCGGTAAATAACTTACTCATTCAAAAGGCTAATTGCACGTTCTTATTAAAAAAGCTAAAGTGGAGTATCTCCAGAAGGCATTGCTTTCTGACCTTTAAAGCTGTTACCTTCAGGGTATAGTCGAGCAGGATATGTGCCTCACTACTGACTGTGACATTGCTGTCCTAAAAATAGATCACTACAATCCCTTTCTGGTTCAGCCTGGCACCCTCTATGGGTATATAATATTCACTCAAGTCCTGATTTTCAGAGGTTTTGAGTAGCTGGATATGCTAGATGGAATGCTAAAGCCCCCAGATTGGACCAACAAGGTGAAAAAAGAGGAAGGAAATACCTTGCTGTGTTTTCATTTTCTGTAAATGTTTCCTGTGGAAATCTGTAGCTTAATCTGAGTGTGCTGAGATCAGAGATGATTAATCCACTTAGTAGATTCCTCAGCAATGGAAAGTGGCTGCACAAATCTATGTAAACCAAGGAATCTTTTCTCTTCCCTCGATTTACATAGTTAAGAGTCATTATGTTCTTAGCTACAACCGTATGGGTTTATTCTGCACTGTAACAAATGTTGACCTAGACAAGGGGATCGGGTGCACCCTCAGTAAATTTGCAGATGACACCAAGTTGGGTGGGAGTGTTGATCTGCTCGAGGGTAGGGAGGCTCTGCAGAGAGACCTGGACAGGCTGGAGCGATGGGCTAAGGCCAACTGTAGGAGCTTCAATAAGGCCAAATGCCGGGTGCTGCACTTGGGCCACAACAACCCCCAGCAGCGCTACAGGCTTGGGGAGGAGTGGCTGGAGAGCTGCCAGTCAGAGAGGGACCTGGGGGTGTTGACTGACAGCCGGCTGAACATGAGCCAGCAGTGTGCCCAGGTGGCCAAGAAGGCCAATGGTATCCTGGCTTGTGTCAGAAACAGCATGGCCAGCAGGGACAGGGAAGTGATCTTCTCCCTGTACTCGGCACTGGTGAGGCCGCACCTCGATGACTGTGTTCAGTTTTGGGCCCCTCACTACAAAAAGGACATTGAATTACTCGAGCGTGTCCAGAGAAGGGCAACGAAGCTGGTGAAGGGTCTGGAGCACATGTCGTACGAGGAACGGCTGAGGGAACTGGGGTTGTTTAGTCTGGAGAAGAGGAGGCTGAGGGGAGACCTCATCGCCCTCTACAACTACCTGAAAGGAGGTTGCAGAGAGCTGGGGATGAGTCTCTTTAACCAAGTAATAAGCCATAGGACAAGAGGTAATGGCCTCAAGTTGTGCCAGGGAAGGTTTAGACTGGGTATTAGGAAGCATTTCTTTCCAGAACGGGTTGTTAGGCCTTGGAATGAGCTGCCCAGGGAGGTGGTGGAGTCCCCATCCCTGGAGGTGTTTAAGAGTCGGGTTGACATAGCGCTGAGGGATATGGTGTAGTTGGGAATCCTCAGTGTTAGGTTGATGGTTGGACTGGATGATCTTCAAGGTCTTTTCCAACCTAGACAATTCTGTAATTCTGTGAAATGTTGTAGTTTAATAGCACTTACTATCAGTATTTTAATAATGTAAAATAGATATTTACTCATACTACTTATATTCTTTGGATGTCTTTTATACTTTAAATGAGCTGGTTTGTATATTTAGATTTTTATTCTTGTGCATGCTTTGTCTATATGCAAAAATCAAGCATTTTTATGAATACATTCTATTTTCTGCTAGCTTTCATGACTGTAAAAGGCATTAAATGTGAGTCTACACTGGTCTGGTTGAAAAATGTTAACAAAAATGAAAAATTTCATAATGCATTTTATCTGTTTTCCCACGAATGCTTTTAGTCAACCAAGGCCATGCAAACAAATGTACCAATCCTGTTTAGCCAAATCTGTGCTGACCTTCATGTAGTTGAGTTGCTCCTTTGATACCAGTATTAAATGATAACATGGGAGTTATTGATCATTAATCTTTACAGCAGAAAAAACTCTTTTTCGGTGGGACATTCAGCTTGGGTAAATTGACATGGTTAGATAGAGATCAAGTTCGCTCTCCCTAAATCTGTTTGCCTACCTACATCTTAGTCAGATCACAGGCTAAATCATTTGAGGTCCTGGTAAGTCTTTCAGTGTTTTCAAGAAGACTGCATTGGCTTTTGATGTTGGGGAAAACGTATTTCCCTTCAGTGCCCTGGGAAAGAGCTGGCATGCCATTTCAGCTTAGACCGGCACAAAGAGCTGCATCAGATCTCTTTAGAAATGCTAAGAAGACACAGTAGAAAGTAGAAACTATAACAGTACAGTTCCTCAGGGACAGCTGAAAACGGTATAGGGAAATAGTCCTTCATATAGCTCAGGCAGGTAAACACCAGTCACCTGCATGGAGGAATCTTAGTTGAAGATCTATTCAGATTAGCTGTGGGACTAACCTCTGTTCGTCATCTCAGAGAACTGTTTGCTCTTCTTTTGGGGATGAAGAGACAGGAGGAGAAACCACTGTGTTACAAGAGAAGATATGCTCATCACTCCAAACCCACCTACTGCTTCTACCCTACTGATCTTTTAGTACTACAATAAAGTCATGGAAAGTCTGTAACTTTTGAGCTGAGGAGACACATTCTTTGCATTAATAAGCAATTTCCCACAACAAATAGCAATGAGAACTTTTGGGTTCTTCCGCTGGAAAGAATGAAACTAATTGTTTTGCCATAATAAAATGGCTAATAGGAGCTCCTTCCACACACCCCCTTTTTTCAGGTCAGTGTGACACATTCCAATTTGTTTTTGCTTCAAGGCACAGGAGGAATCCCTCATGGAGGGGGAGGGTGGTTTTATCACGCTCGAGCCTGCAAGCAGCAAGCCTTTTGCTTTCTTCAAATACCCCATTTCAGAGTAGTTGGGAGGATTCTGGATTTCCCCCCGCATGCTCCAAAAATGCAGCATTCTTTGTTTTTCCACCACAAATGAACTGAAACCCATAATCTCTGCACTGAGCAGAAGTGATTAAAATAGTGTGGAACAGATGGTTTAAAAGCTGCCAAAGACTGAATCTTTTGCTATTTTGTTTCTTGAAACAACTACATTAGTTCCTGAGTCAGCTTTGAGTGGGCCATCGTAACTCATTGGAGATGAGAGAGCATACTTGTTTCTCTGTCTTTGGCTACTCGTTAATAGCAATTAATTCATTTAAGGGTTTTTTTTTTTTTTACTTTTTTAAAAATATCTGTATGTGCTGTAAATTGAGGTAACACATCACTTTCATACAGGACAAAAATGGAAGTTTTCCACAGAACTTTTAACAATATTTTTTTCTTGGAAATCTTGCTACTTGGGTTTGTTCTCTGGAGGGGAAGACCATGTTCGCATTATAGTACTTAGAGAATAAAGATACCACAGTACATTGAAATGGTATGTGTTTTTGATGCTCAGGATGTGCGAGTTTGGCAATCTATACACATTAATTTGTACAGAGAAGTTTCTAGACAATCTCATGGTCTGGAGACCTCTCATAAAGCTGTCAGCATCAGGTGTGCTCTCCCTGCTGTTCGAGAGGAACAGATGCCTTCTGTAGAAGGCCTAAAACCAGGGAACTGGCAAACAGTATGGAGTCTTATCTTCCCCAATGCATGTTGTGAAACAGCATCTTCCTCTTTTCAGCTACCTTCTGGTTTTTTTGAAAGCAATAGTCTGTAGTTTAGCTTAAAGGAAGATTTTTACTATCGGGCCAAAGCATGTCAGATCTATAAGTGAATGTATGATGGTAGACCACACCACACTGGTCTCTAGTCTCTCACTTCTGCCATGGAGCCACTCTGGTAGCTTTGTAGGTTGCAAATTCTGATGAGTTCTTTTGATATAGCTTACTAGTGCTACTTAGAGTGTATTTTACACAGAGGTTCTTTGCTCTCGGAGAGTAGATCAAAAGGTTTGGCATCTCCTTGAAGAACATTTTGAGAGATTGATTTTGTGAACTTAGAAAAATACTTACTGGTCACATAATTTTTGTGAAACCTTGTGATTATCCTCTTGTTGTACAAACCTTGCGTGAGCTGAGCCATTACCAATTTGTTGTCTTGATCCTAAGTAAATTTAAAGTTTTCAAACAGTAATCTTCCTAGTGAAGTAACATTTATTTGTACATATTTGATAATGCACAAAGTCCTGACTTTCACATTCAGGTTGGGAAATAAAATGCTACTGTGTATAGCACACTAATAAACGACTTCTAAAAAGGAGGGTAGCAAAACCAAGCTGCATTTGTATTTTTATTTAAACATGCTCTTAATTTTGTTAAGGTTTGCAGTTTTAAATTAGAATTTTAGAAATGTAATAACTCTGATTTCTGTAGATGATGCTCTGTTTAAGCAAAACAGTTTTGAAAAATGCAAGTCTCACCAAATGATCGCTGGAACTGAATCTGATGGCCATCTCCCCCCACGTGCATGGGAACTGATCTGTTTGACCACCTCATTCTCTGTTTTCCTCTCCCACTGTAGCAGCTACCCGAGTAGAAAAAGCTTAGCTGTGAACACTCTTTCTTATCTAGGCTCTTCTGTGAAATAAAGAACCTGACTTCTGAAAGATGTAACTAGAAATAAGGAGGCAGCCCAGTTGCTCAAGTCTGGGGGCTTCCATCAGCCATGCTGTTGCAAGTTAGAAGCTTGGATTCTGGAGAGACTGTCCCCTGGCTCTTCTCGGTGGAAGACTTTTCTGTTATATATGCTGCAGGTGTATTCGCTAAACCTGAGTTACTGTAATACACCTGAGACTCACTAGGACTGAGTAACGTTTCATCTTCTAAATATTTACTCTGTTTTGCTTTGTTTCCCTAAGGGATTAAAGGCTTGATACTAAATTGGTTTTTATTCCCTGGGTTTTTTTTTTCGTTCAGGGGATGCAGTGTCTTGTTGGTCAAACCTTGGTTACTCAGTTAATGGACTTTTTATCTCCTGAAGTACCAATTTTTTTTCTAAGGCAGAGGAATGCAAATGAGGGGAGAGGAAAGATTTTGAAGGTTCTCTATCGAAACTTCTGGTTTTGTTTATTTTTTTTAATTGTCCTAAATACGCAGTCTAGGAAGTGACATAATTGCATATACTTTTAATTTCCTCAAGGCTCTGTGTGGTCTTCATCCAGCTTCTCAGATGTTGGCTACAGATGTTTAAAATCGCTTCCTTCCAATTAAACATCTGCTCTGAAGTGACAAAGTGTAAGACCACATATGTCTGAAAGGCCAATGTATGCACAAACAGTTTTTGTTAGTAGATAGAACGGAAACTTCTTCCCTTGCCTTGGCTTTTAATGCACAGACGGTGGGAAACTGCTCTGCTTATTCAACTCCATGGGGGAGACTGAGCGCTGGTTTTAAGTACACATTTAAAAATGTGCCGCTTCTTGTTGATCTTCTGTGTAAATCTTTGGATGTCTCTTATTCAAGGATGTAGTTTGCTCTACTATCTATGGGTCATTTGCTGTCCCGCTTGGGATCTTTCTAGATCAAAAGTAGTGATGTGAGCTGATCTGATGACTTTACTATTTAGTTGGAGGGAATATGAAAAAACTATTTTTTTATTAAAGCTTGGTGTAGTGTGGCTGTTGTACCAAATGACGATTCATTTAGCCAGTCTTATCCTTTGATCACTCAGTGCCTAGTGGTCTTTGCCTGGAATGGCAGCAGAGTAGATGTATGCAAGAGGAGCAGTGACCATGAATAAATGGTAATAATGGTACTATATCTGCGAGAAGAATGGAAAAAATGGTATAACTTTTTGTTGTTGTTGACAGAGGTAGAATATTGAATATTGATGATGTTAGGTAGAGGTAACAAAAGACTAAAAGAAATGAGTTTCTGAAGACATCAGAGAAAAATCTTGGGTTTATTCCGTGGGGGAGAAAACAACAAAAAGCAAACAGTGGCAAAGAAAAACCTTTGCTGATGGAAATTCAGCAATTTAAGTTAGAATTAAAATATGTATGGCAAATTAACTTGAATCAAAACATGTATGGCGAGAGTTTGTGTGTGTGTGTGTATGTTGTTGCACCGGTGTTAGAAAATATTCTGTAGTGTGTTATTTCTTTTGTTACATCTTAGTCTGCAGGAGTGAAAATGGGTTGTAAAAGAATAATGTGCTTTTTTGCATCGGTCCTGCTAAGTAACTATTTTAAGGATTTTTAGTAGGAGAGAGAAACCACTAAATGAGAAATATTCCAAATTACAGGTAAGGGATGCAGCCTACTGATTAAGAGCTTATTAAGCATTAGATGACAGATGTAAAGTGAAATGTTTTGAAAAAATGTAACATTTCTCAGAGCAGAACCCCTAAGTATGAAATTCTCTTGAACTGTGGACAGTTGCAACATGAGCGAAAGATTAGCAAACTTTGAAAAGTAATTTAGGTCTGAACAAATTAACCAGGCAGTATGTTTTAAGTCCTTTACATCTTAATCAAAATAGATTTCAGAGAGGCTGACTTCAAGATAACAAATCTGGCAATGTAGGCACGTGAGCTTAACTGTGACTAGTGCGCTTATTTTGTATATGCCGCTGAATAGTAGCAAGCTCCTGATAGCAGCAAGAATAGCTCAGGCCATATCGCAACCCAAACCATAGCAAAAGGCCACTTAACCAAGTTAACAAAATCTGGAACTCAGTTGTTATAGTCGTGTCCTTGATTATAATTGATATGTCTTTTTAAAAGTAAAAAATATATCACTCCTGGCCTTCTTAAATGTATGTTCTCTTGTTTAACAAGTTATTAAAAACCTGCCTTAATCTGTTCATCAGATAGCTACTTATTTGGTAAACCAAGTACTGGCTGTAGTCAAAGTCGTCTGTCCTAAGAAGGTAGCCTTGTCTGCCACAGTCACCAAAGAAGAAAGTGCAGAACTTTTTCAGAAGATCGGATGTATGGCTTTTCTGGTGCCCTGATAGAGTGTTGCTTGGTTGTGGTGTTGATGTTACTCACTGGTGCTCTGAAAGGTCCCATATGAGATCAAGGCCACCTGCACTAAGAAACTTTGCACGCAGTTTGAAGGTCCCTTCTTTGAAGAACTTGTAACAGAGATAGACAGGAAAGAGGGTAAAGGCCAGGGTTGGAGAGGAAGAGGTGGGAACTGAGTTAACCCTGTCAGAGAACTGGGAGAACTTGAGTCTCCCAACTGCCTTGATCATGCAGTTGTTCTTCTGCAACTGCCATTTTGGAAAGAGAGGATAAAGAATTTGCTGTAGTTGTGAGGCTTCCTCCTGGATTTGACATAATCTTCTTAAAAGTGATGAACCCTCTGTGGAGATGAACAGTGTTAACTCAATTACAAGGGCTTTTGGACTAATTGCAATTTACCGCAGTGAGTCCTTGTCTGAAAGCAGTCAGAAACCTGATTTAACTAAGCATCTCAGTTTAAGGATAGTGGTTTTATGAGACCTGGCTCAGGGCAATACAGTCAGTGACAGAGGGGAGCCAGTCTTGCCACGGGGGACTGAGGGCTCTCTATCAGTACCCAACACTGCACCCCTCAGAGCAAGGTGACCTCCTCACCTTCTGCCTGTGGGATATACCAACAGCCCTTGTCGCTCACTCATTTGTTCCCTGAAGTGAGGATAGCAGATGAGCAGTGGATTTACTGTTATGCACTAGTATAATCAATTATGTTAATGTGTTGAATTCCTCCCAAACAGGGCTCAAATGGCAACACAGTGACTTCTTTCCTTTTTCTCTTCTCGGTATACTGTCTTTGTAAATAGAACCAATTGTACTGGGGGTTGGGTACTGCTCTTATTTCATAAGTTTCTGGGCAAAAGTGCCTTCTTTTCTATGTCTCTGTTTTTTTCATTTACAAACACAGAATGGAAAGTGTGACTGGTTACTTGGGAGAATTTGGTGTAATTTGCACGAATTCCCAGTGTGGCTGCCTCCTCAAAGCACACCTCAATTTTGAAAACTTTTCCTTCCTCGTGCTGCTGCTTCCCAGCTCTGCCCTCCCAGAAGGCAGCAGTGCCAGTGGCTGCTCCCCTTGTCTTGATTGCCTCTTCCAAGGACACCACTTGCTGCTCTGGTAGTTAAATGCAAGAGTTAAAAGAATGTATGGATTTGCAATCTGTGTTTGAGGTTACTTTCTAGCTTGCGTTACAGTTGATTGACACAGTCATTCTCAGTAATGGTAACCATAGTACAGAAGAGTTGTCTTCCCACGCCTTTCTTACCTTTACATTCCTCTGCCTGCAGGACAACTACCCTCAAAAAGCATTGTTACTTAAATATCAGCTCTTTAATCTGATGTAATTATTTAGAGAATGTTTTCATGTTTTTGACAAAATCAGATATCTCAGTCAATACTTTGTCTGAAAGTAACATAAATATTTTATTAGAATCATGTAAATTATGTTCTACATTTTAGTAGGTTTAGGGTTATTACTTGCCTTCCTGTGGCATTCTGGAGGAATTCATGACTTTTTTTTTTTTTTTTTTTGTCTTGTTGAATGCCCATAAATCATTCTTGCTGTTACATGAGGCAATGTCAGTGTCTTAAGAATTTAGTTGTATTTTTAAAGCTAAAAGTTAACAAATAGTACTGTCCATGTCTGTTATGATTGTATTCTAATCCTCCTTGGGTCTCTGGGCAATAGTGTAACTCCAGTGATTAGTCATAGGAATATTAATTATATTGGACCCATACATCTTCAGCCTAGACAATGTCTCCCTATGGCAGTGGTGATACTTAAGACAAAAACAAAAATGTTGATTTGATCAATGTTCTTTTTTTTCTGCTCATCATAAATAGACAGGATTTGTATGCTTACTCCCAGAGTATAGAAACTACTTGTATGGGCTTTTTTCTTAGTTTTTTAAGTAACTCCAAATTTAAAGGCATTTCATTTTTTTTCTGACTGATCTGTTGCTTTATTTTGGAAACCATATTCAGTAATGTAAATTAAGTTGCAACAGAAAAAACAAGAATATCTGTGTCTGTGTTGGGTTTTTTTCATACTGAGGCCAGTGGAGAGAGCACAGGTTAATAGAGGTGAACTGCGTTATAAGTGTTATCATATGTGGTTTCCTCTGGAAACCAATAAAAAAATGGAAGCGCAAGAGTCATTACCTACTCCTATCCTTCCTAAAATCTTTTCCATAGAGAAATTTCTACCAAAACCGAAGTAAATCCTTGGTGCTTTCATGGAGAACCCAAGAAGAAGTCTGTTCTCCTCATGTGAAAAAAGAAAATTGTACTGTGGACTTGAAATAGTGTGCTTATAGTGTACCAGGAGATGGTTTGCAGTCAGTGGCATGTGTCTGGCATGGGACTAGGAGCACAGAGGTGATATATTGAGTGTTACTGAGAAACCAGGATTCTCTCTCTCCCATCCTTCCTTTTCCACCGATGTAAAAAATAATTGAGGAACCAAATTTCTGTTTCCTTCTATCTTTCTCCCCCATACTCCCAGAAGCGTGAGAAGATGTCCAAGAGCATTAGAAGACATAAGTCTTCTCCGCTTGCTGAAGCAGCCATTTCTCTCTCCTAAATGATGCAGCTGTTGAGGAGCAGTATTGAAGGGTACTCATTAACTTTGCTGTTCCAGTTTTGTAAAGCTGGCTTCCATTTCCCCTTCTGTGATTTTTGATACAGGAGTTTATGTCAGACCCTTCTGATCTGATAGAAGTCAGGAGACGTAGTTTGCTGAACCTCACTCCAGCAGAGATAAGAGCTACCATTAAATCCCAGAAAGAGATGGCAGATTAGAGTGAAGATAGTACTAGAATATAAACCCTAATTCTTTTGGTGCTATAAATATTAAAATTATAGGCCTTCACCCAGAAGAATGTCTTCAGAGAAGGTAATAGTGATTCAAAGCCAGAGAAAGGCCGTTTGGAGAGGACATCCTATGCATGAGAAAACAGAAATGGTTTTGATGAGATCTGAGGTGCTATAGGATGTCTTTTCTTTTTGGAAGTACCTGCCTCCTGAAGGTTTAGTATCTCTGATCCCTCATCACAGAAACTATCTTTAAGCATCAGACAAATTATTTTTTCCATTGTTGTTTATTTCTGTAAATAACCTTTCCCAAAGTAAAAAGAAAATTTTTGTAACTTTATTTCTTCTACCTCTGGTAAAAGCAATTTGCTTTGAATCTACTAATTTTTCTTTGCAGGTATGAAAGTATATTACATCTTTTTAAGAAAGATTTTGGCGTGAGTCATTTTAAAGACTGCACAGTGTTTTCCAGGCAGCAGTCCTCCAGGCCAAGATAACTGGCCTGCAGAGTAACACTAACGTGTATTAAGCTTCATTTAAATAACCTGCCAGCACTACTTAATTTAAAATGTTGATGATAAAGGTGCTGTAGTCAGTAACTAGTTTGGAGAGCTGACAGTGACTGTTTGGTTAAAAGTTAAGAGCTGTGGTGATACAGGCCACAATTCCCAAATCAGATTAATGACCTGTGGTAGCTCAGTTCTTGGATGCTCAACTGGACATATGTTGAAGATGTTTAAGTTCTAGCTGCAGGAGATTTAGTACTTTTAGAAAATCAGACCCAATTATACTTTCTCAAGTTGAAGTATCCAAAATTTTAATCTCTTTTGAGTGTCTTCTCCAGGTTGTACTTTCTCATTTAAGTCACTCACTACACCTGAACTTTCACTTCAGCTTTTGTAGTTAAAGGGGAGATGCTTCAGTGCATGTTGTTAAAGTACTTTAAGAAATTAAATGATTAAAAATGTGGTTGTCTGGTTAAGCTTCCAAAGAATATGTTCAGCTCTAATGTTTACTTTCCAGTGGATTTAAATATGAAACAAAAAGCAAAACCACATTTACAGCTTGAGGGAACATGCAAAATTCTTCTGTTTTTACTCTGAAGCTTCATTAAAAATAGGTCACCATCAGACCTTTCACCCTAAAGCTTTTGTCTTTAACTGTTCAATTCTCAGTGTTCAATGTTTTGGCTGTGGACAATCAGCCCACCAAGGTAATGTGTTGTATATAGTGGACAGAAAGATTAATCTGATGCATACCGATTAAAAAGAGGGCAGTTCCTGTCACTCATAGTGGAAGTAGAAAGATTCTTGACTTGATCAAGCTATTTCAAAGTGTCTCTTATAGACAAGATTCCTTTTTGGTGCCTGCACATCATTAAAGCACTACCTTTGTGAAACTATCCATGCAATGTTGCAGAGAGAAGTAAGAAATGGTGTTAAATACTGATGGATAGTTTCCAGGTTATGGAAATATATATTTTCATAGCTATACTATTGCTGCATATTCTAACAGAATGTAAATTATTTAACAGATGGATGAAGTTATTAAAAAATCTTGAAGTGTGAACTTTAGTATTTCTCTGATTCCAGTTATAGGAAAAGTGTGTTTTGGGGACAAGGGTGGAGGTTAAAGCCCCTAATAAGCTTCTTTGCTGTGTCATGAATGCAGAAATTCACTACATTAAAGAATAGAAGCTTCTTAGGTCTTTTGTCAAATTTCCTGTGTAGGATTGTTCCTTTTGTTAGATTTCTTATGGCTGTCTATGGCATTTTTTAATCACATCAGGGAGTGGGGGTGATTTTCAGTAGTCATATTAAACATTATTTCATTTCAGAGAAAACATTGATAATATGTTACCTTATAATTTTGTCTCCTGCATTGCCTAGTTATTGGAAATTTTGTAATAGGTATAGTTGTTGGAAATACACCGTTCTTTTGTGTGATCACTGCACTGAGAATTAAGGGCTATTTTCGATTATAGTCAGTTTCCTGGAAAGATGTCCAGAGTGAAGTTCTGAAAAACCTCTTTAATTTTGCTTTTATATGAAAAGGAGCAGGTCCCATGTGACAATTGGTGATTCTTCTCAATCAAAAAGAAACTTTTACTGAGAGGAGCTTCTGAAGGGAAGGAAAGTAGTTCAGTAGAGATACAGCACAGTGCAGTAGACCCTGAGACTGTGGCAACAAACCTAGCTCTGGATTCAGAAACGGGGTAGTCAATAGCGAGGTTCCCAAGCTAATTATCCCTGCCAAGAAGAAGGGTTTACAGTCCCTGGGTATGATAATAGTGTCCTGTATGGCTTTGGGGACTGAAGTCGATGTCAAAGTACAGGACAGGCTTGCTGCACAGGAGCGTATCAACGGCTCCTGACTCTTTGTAGTTCACATCATTGCAAGGTGTAGACTTGCTCTTAGTATCAAAGTAAACTAGATTTATGCTGGAAGTCCTCTAATAAAATAAGATGTGTTTATATACATGCCAGAAGCCCTCTTTTAGTGAGATCACATAATCCCTTGATTGTAAACTTAATTTCAATGAGGAGCCAATAAAGGCAATGTAAGACATATCCTCTTGCCAGTATGAACTGTGTCTATGCTTGGGTAGGAGCTGCCAGCGTAGCTCTCTTCTATGGTTGTACTGCTAAATATTTCTCAGAGCAGAGTAGGTCTAAAAGACTTTCAACATCCTTTAAAGAAATACATGTGCTGCTTTAAACAGAAATATGCAGAATTAAGATGGTAAAAAGAAAAATCCCAAATGTGAGTGTAGCTTTTTGGTAGGAATGTGCTGGATGTTTATTGATGATCTCAAATTGAGGGAGGCTTTTGTGTTGTGTGGCAATAATATGTTTGGTAACTCATGTTCTACTGTTCTCAGCTTCTTTAACCTACAGGCTATGATGCTTTAAAATGAGTTTAAGAAGGATTAAAAGCTCTTTGTGAATTCCTCCATATCTATATATAGACATATGGTTATCTATAGTGCACGCCCTTGTATTTTGTTCTGAGCTATTGCATTTTCATGATTTTATTTGAGAAGACACAATTGTGCTATCTATATAAGGAAGGTGCTTCTTAAATCTAAGTAATAGGTGATAAAGGGTTAAAAATCTGAGGCTCTGTTAATGTAGGGAAATGCTGACACAAGTTCTTCAGTCCTTTTCCTGACAGAATACCCATCTTTAATTTGCTCATCTCTTTACCCATATAACATTGTACATCTGTCCTTGAAAACAGCTCTTGCAGCATGAGCATAGCCAGTGGAGTCAATTTAGCAAAGGTTGCTGTCTGTGTCCTAGCAATGCAGGCAGACAGCCTGGAGCTACTACTTATAATCAGCTAAACAGGTATATGAATAATTACTAAAGATAGAAGTCTGTGTTAATTGCTGGTTTTAATCTTGTTCTCATAAATTGTTACAGAATTATGTTCCCCCCCCCCCCCCCCCCCCCGCAACATGTCAAAATAAATATTTTTCTCAGATTCTAAGTCATCTAGTGGATTTTGGAACATTTTTAGTTTTAAGAAGATCCTTGCTAATATTAAAGCATACATATACTCCCTGAGAGTCCTTTATATGCACTTCAAAGCTTTGTTCCACTGTCAACATGGTGGAAGGAAACATGGCACTGAAAAAGCATGAAGCCCGAAGTATTTGGAGGTGACTGAGACCAGAGTTTGCCTGTTTCTG
Organism: Strix uralensis; assembly: GCF_047716275.1. Taxonomy (NCBI): domain Eukaryota; kingdom Metazoa; phylum Chordata; class Aves; order Strigiformes; family Strigidae; genus Strix; species Strix uralensis. The sequence goes on along the minus strand of NC_133978.1, from coordinate 15,349,034 downwards.
AAAGCAAAAACTGCTGTCAACCTGTTGTTTCTCTTAAAATGATTGTCTACCAAAATGTTTCCTTGGTGAATCTGAGCAAACCCACCTTCTTTTCAGACCATTTCCTTTCTTCTGCAATCACCGTATATTTGATTACCAAAACAGACAAAACGATAAAGATCCCTCTCGTTCTTTCTTGTTGTCGCTAATGCAGTAAATCCTTCACAGCAAGTGGGGAAAATTAAGGGACGCTCTTAGAGATTGATTAGTGTACGGGGTATGACAGTGACTGCATTTGGTCTTCACCAAGAACATTTTGCCTTATTAGGCTACTTTGCAAGCTAAACTGTACTTTATCTCACAGTTTGCTAAAAATAACTCTGTATGGCTTTCTGGCAGATTGATAGAAAAAGTGTATGATGATGGTACATGGATTTGTTTAAATACAAAGCTAGAAGCATGAGCTGGCCTCCAAAGGATGAATGTCTCTGTATTCCAGAATGGAAGCTTTCCAAGACAGTGGTGCCAATTTGTAACTTTCCTTTTAATTTGTAACTTTGGATTTTATCTATTTGTTTATTTATTTAACCTCTCATATGTTAGATATGGCATCCTTAAAAATCTTTGTGAACTTTTGATGGTTTTCTAGACTCTACAGTTGTCTTGGATAAAGTGACATTCAGTGTTGTTTTCATAGATTTTATTTTTTTTTAATTACGAAAAATACACTGCATCTCAACTTTCTCATTTGAATGCTCTCACAGTTCACTCAACACAGAAAAAGGGTTCTGTCATTAACTTTCCCATGTACAGGGTGTAAAAACTGTGGCTAATGAAGGACATATCTTCTCTTTACATCTTTTCTTATTCCATTTATTTCCCACTCAGGATGTTTGTGTCACATATTCCTTCTCACTACTGATACCTTCCATATTTTCGTGGATTGATTTTAAAAAAGTAATAATAAAAAAAGGATACAAGCAAATAGCCTAGATTTCCTCTCAAGCCCATTTTTGGATTAGGGACACTCAGTAAAATGGGGCCAACAGGATTATGCAGAGGGGAGGATGACTCAAATTGAGCCGCTCCTCAGAAAGCCCGAGCAGCCCTGCTGACAGCACTGCTTCCGAGGACAGGGCTGGAGTAAGAACTGTCAACTGGAGATGCATGTGTGACCTAGAAGGAAAAAATAAATGAAAATAGTTACTGGCATTGGGTATTTTCATGGAGGGATTATTCTTTTGAGATCTTAATGAGGAATATTCATACAATTTATATTTCTGAAAAATAATGTTAACAGGCAAAACAGCACAAACTGGTTTACAATGCCAAGAAAAGCCCAGGAGCCCTAGCAGGACTTTCCAAGCTTCAGTTTCATTTCTCTTTCTCATCCCTTTAGTCCTACACAGCCTCACAAGCTGCTGTTTTGATAGTTCTCTGCCTTCTTTCAGTGAGACTTGATTAGGTTGCTGTCTTCAGAGCTGCCTCCTTATCCCCTTCAACAGTTAAGCAGGAAGAGAGGAAGCTTAGCTGTAATTAACCTACAGCCTGCCAGAGGTGGGGCTTCAGCTACCAATAGCTACGTGTTCGATAAAAACAAATATTTTGACTGAGAGCAATCTTGAGCATCTCAAAAAGCAGCAAAAAAAATTTTATTAAAGTGCATAGTAAAACTTTCTTAGAAAGTCCTCATTGCATTTGAAAGTCTTGCTTCATGTATAACAAAGTTTTTAGTCCTTTGTAGAACCATATGAACGCTAAAAGATTAGTTTGAAGGCTAAAGAAACAGCTGATCAGACATTCCCCCAAAGTGGTAGCAGGCTAAAAATGTCTAAACTAGATGAGGAAAATTGGGCAGTTTGCAAGATGTGGTATAAAATATTTAATCAAAAGTTACTGAAAAATATGGATGTTCTAGAAATCCGCTTGATCGTGCTGAAAAATTTGATTTAGTATCGAAAGGGCTTCAGTTAATTTCTATGTCTGTCTGATTTGCTAGAAGAGATGTCATGAACTCTAGCCCAGGTGCCAAAAGAGACTCTGAAAGTGGAGATGAGCAGTGAAGACCTTTGTGCCATGCTCCAATTTACCAAGGAGTTTGAAGGGAAGCATCTAGAAGTTAAGACATCTCTAACATTTGGAAAAACAATAAAGCTCCCCTGTCACAAAAAGCAGTTTTTAAAACATTTATTAGTGTTTGTAGCAAAATAGATACAGTAAAAGAAGGGCAGAGAATCACAGGTGGGGTATGTTCTGCCTGTCTTTAGAATTGCTTGATGGACAAGTCAGGGTGAGAGAGGCAGCTGCAGTAGCTCTGCTGCAGGTGAAATAGTCCCGGAGACAACTCTGAACTGATGCTGTCATTATACAGTGATTTTTTTTTTTTTTTTTTTAGTTCTGTAAAGCCTCTCTCCTGACTGTCATCCTACATTACAGATGTGATTTTTCCTTAGTGTACTTCATTTTTTATTTCTGCATGGTTTGGTTACCTTTGCTTCTCAGTTTTCTGTAAAAATATAGCTGTGAAGAGGACCAAAGATACGAACATAATGAATGTGGCTTCACTCTGTAATTCTGGGGATTTTCCCCCCATATTTCATTGTAATTTTATAGATCTTTTTGTTTTCCTGCATGTGGTAAAGACATTTAATCGAAGGAAGGAAGGAAGGAAGGAAATAGAGATTAGAAAATTGCAATGTTACATTTTATTAGATGGATTTAAGGTAGACCTTCTTTACCAAAGAGTAGGGCAATTGACATGTGTTTTTCATTGCGGTGCCTACAGGCCTATCCCAAGCCTCTGCATAGATTTGAAGGAACAATTTTTCATGATGGGGTAAAAAGAACATGAGCATTTCCATGGTCTTGGAAGTTAAACAGGGCGTAACTCTCTTTCAGAAGGTTTTAAGTGTTTCAGTCCAATTGTTGTGTGCATCCAAAACAGCATTTGGTGCTTCCAGATGTGTAGTCTGGATCAGAGGGACTGTCAAAGCATTTAGCTACCAAGGGCACATGCAAACAGTGGTCATGGGCAACAGGAAAAAGCTGTGTTGTTACATTTTGTAACTTTCCTACCTTTGTTTTATAAAGCTTGACAAAGAAGGGGACAGAAGGGTAAGTACTTCAGTCATAGTAATCTCTGCAATGTAGTAATCCTTGACTTAAACAAGACAGGACTAAACCACATAAAAGAGTCTTTTCTACTTTGCTTTTTACACTGGGTTTTCTTCTCACACCTCTCTCTGGATGGAGTTGGTTTGATTCTGGAAAAATGGGTTATGCATGAAAGACACTTGATGCAGAGTCAAAGGATTTTATTTTTTTTTATTTTTTTCCAAGTACATGGTTGGTTTCTGACTGGGATGCAGCCCTGTGATTTATAACAGCTTCAGCTGACTCAACCTACTGTGAAACAGTAGGAAAAATCCACAAGGCCACTGATCCATGTATTCTGTGTATTTCGACTATGTAATTGTAAGCCTTCTAAAGAGTTTTTTGAATCCTTTGAATCAATAGTACAATATATACATATCCAGGGAACTAATTCTTGGGCAAATAACCTGCTCTAGACAAATGTTGTAAGGAACTACCCTGCTGTGTTAAGCAGCGCAGCAAAACTCTGATGAATAAAGATTGGTCCCCAAGATAAACCTTTAAATCTTTGGTCATAGAAAATTTGCATTGCTAAAGGGTTATATTATGACTCAGTGGGCAATAACTGGTATTACAGCTACTTGAAGAGAATTTCCTTACCCCTTATATTTTCTTTCTCTGAACAACTTTTCTGTTCTTTCCTCTGCACACCTCTCATAATGAAATTACAGTAGAACATGATGATGTCCTCCCTTGTACAGTCTGCTTGATACTGAAGCATCCAAAAGGGGGATTTGATCTCCGCCCCTCTGCAGCCTTTCCATCTTTTCGTCTTGGTGATCTGTTTTTATTACAGGTGTTCATGTATTTGGTTCATTTTTGCAATATCACCAAAGAGGGGTGAGTAGGGAGAGAAGCAAAAATTACACCTAAAGGCCACCTCACTTGAACTAGTTGAAGATAAGCATCGTGCCATTTATGTTGAGCAGTCAAAGGCATCTGAACATACAAATCTGTCCACATCAGTATCTTGTTCACCGTAAGAATCAGTGTTCCATGGGCATGCAGGTCTGTTGCACCATTATGACTTAAGGATGGACTCTTCTGACTTTTTAAAAATACACTCTTTGAGAGAGTCTTGGTGCAGAGAGCAAAGAGCAGCATCATGTTGATGCTGGTGGTGATTTGTTCCTGTGCGAAGCGTGACTGGCAGGATTGAGATTTGGGAGGATTCTGATCAGTAATATTGCTTGGCGTTGACAACAAACGGTAAACTGACAAGTGCTGTTTCAAGGTAAATGGGACTTCCTTGAAAATATTTCAACTCTTCGCCTTAATCAGCTAGAGGTGGGCCAGATGAGCGTCTCCTCTTTCCCCCCTGCAGGACTGAACGATGTCCCGACCCCCTGTGTCCCCTCCCTATGGGGGGGAGCGGCTGGCTGGCCCTGCAGGGGTGCGAGCAGCCAGGCACACCACCACCCTGCGGGATCCCTGGGGCCTCAGTAGAGCCACACAGAGCACTGCCAAAGAGTCTGCTCTCCCACCCCTGCATGTTAAAGGTGCTTCCCAGTACAGACCTGCTTCTCCCAGTAGTAGATGTCTTCAGTGAGTCTCGTTAATAGTTATCACTGCCTGAGATAACCTTCGCTGTGATGTAATTTGACATACTGCTGTCAGTGGGACTTAAACATAGTAATCTTTAAAAATGATTGGGAATTTGCCCTAGAGAAAAAACTGTTATGATTAATTTCTACAAATGATAAACCACTCCTTTTTCAAAATACTGCATGCTATGAAGTGTGATTTAATCCATTTAACTACAGAGCCTGATGCTTCTGACAACTGTGACTCAAATGTCATCACAGAAAGTGATATTTCAAGTGGCAGGGTGGGATTAGAAACCTGCTGAAGATTTGTCAAAGGAGAAGTAAGTACATAATTTTTAGATAAGTGATTTGTCTACTCTAAACCACTTCCGCTGAAAAGACAGGCAGCTTAAAAGAGAAACGCTGCTAGACTAGAAAGAGCATTTAATTGCAGAGGGGGGCAAAAAGGCAATCTTATGATGGTAGTTAGGAAAACAAAGGATACTGGGGAATATGAATTTTCTATACAGAAATAACAAAATCATTTTTTTCCCTCCAAAAATAAGATTTCATTGAGGCTTGTATGAGGAACAAGACAGCCTCGCTATTTGGGACCTTGCAACTGCCTGATCCGTTCTTCATGTTGCTTTGTGCTTTTTTCTGAAATATGAAATAACACCATGATATAGCTTATGAGCTGTGTAAAAAAATTTGTAAATGCAGTAAAACCTGAAACAAGCACAAAAATGTACATTCTGTGTCTGTCTAGAATTTATGTAGAGTTATGGTCAATGATAAATTTCATTCACATCCACCAAGTCTGAGCTCAGTGCAGTTAGGGAATTTGGTCCTTGCTTGGGATTCTTGCCATACTTCTCTTATTGCTTTGCCAGTCCTCCAAAACTCGTGCTTGCTATTATCTATTCTGCCAGCACAGCTGTATAACTTACAGATCTTTAAAGCATCTGTCCACTCTGAAAGGAAATAAAAACAGTGGTACTTTTCTTTTGCGTGACTGAATCTCGGATTTGATCACCTGCAGTGGAAGCTGCATTTTGTGTGTGTTTGTTCCAGCAGCCCGGTGGGATCACCTCGATCTCTGAGGACCCAGCTGAAGGCTTGCCTGCGCTCTACGGACTATCTGCTGTGGATACTGGCCCAGCGCCGTGTTTTGTACCACCTGTAGCAGCCATGTTGTTAAGAAGTATTCCTTCAGGCAGGCCTGTGCATCTCTGAAATTGCAGAAGTATTATGGAGGGTTTGGTTTGCAGTACTGCTTAGTCTGATGGCTGAGAAAGCAATAACCCTGTCTGACAGGCTGCCCTTGAGCTCGTAAGTCAGGAGTGGAAGTTAGGCAAAAAGCACACGCACCTTTTACTTGTTTGAAGTGGATTCCCTGGGAAAAAAATGAACATGAAATCTGACAATGCTTTTTTGTGGAATCATTTTTCAGAGAAGAGCTGCTCTTTGATATCTGTGATAGTTTGCTGCTCCGATCTGTCATGTTGCAGACTCTCTCTGCTAAGGTGTTTACGAACCGTGGTTAAGTGACTGTAAGCATGGCAAGGAAAGCTGAGGCCATTTTTTTCACCGAATTTTTCTGGAGAGCCCGTATTTTTTTTTAAGTCCTTCTTTTTTGTTGGTTTGGTTTTTCGCTGGAACCTGCAGGCTAGCCTCACTGCTAAAGGGCCGGGTGCGCCTTTAAGAGGTGGAGGTGCCTTTGTGCAGGTTGTGCCGGGGAAGGAAGTGGCTCCGCACCGCAGGAGGCTGGCAGGAAAAGGCTGGTGCTCGGCCGGCCACAACTTAAACTGCCAGTTTTCCCTCTGAGAGGGAGAAAAGAATTGTCACAGTAGCTTCCTGTTTGGTGTTGTTTTTTTTTTTTTTTTTTTTATCCTGTGACACTGTCAGCTGAAGGGCTGTCCACCAAAGGCTGCGTTGTGCCATGGTTTGATACGTGAAACTTGTTTAAAACTTCGATGGGCAGCGCTGAACTCGGAGTGGCGTGGGAAAGGGGGATGCGCCTAGAGCAGTGGGCGGCCGGCGGAGGTGAAGGGCTTGAACTCTTAAAAAAAAAAAAAAAAAACACAAACAAAAAAAACCAAACAAAAAACACCAAAACCCAAACTCCCAAGCCAACAGCTCAAGCAAGGCTGTCCCGCGGGTGACAGCGACTGCAGCGGGCAGCGCCCACCCCCTCCTGCGTGCCTCAGTTTCCCCCGCAGCGGAGGGGCGATGCCTCCCGCCCCGCCAAGCGGGAGCGCTGCGCCGGTGGCTACCGGCTGCTCGCCCGGCGGACCGCAGCCAGGGCCGCCGCCTCGGGCCCGGCCCGGCCCGGCGGAGCCCCGCCGGCCCCTCTCCTGCCCGGCCCCTCCTGCCCGGCGCGGGGCGGCGGCCGCTCCGGAAGGAAACTCCCGGCCGCGGGGGCCGCCCGCCCCGGGCGCTGCTCCGCCGCCGAGGCTGCTCTGGACGCTAATTAGCATGACTAGTTTGATGGATTTAGTCAACAGCATTCAGCAAACAGGGTAGGGGGGAAACAAGTGTGTAAGATTTCCCAAATCTAAAGACTTTTCAGCCCCGGTGCCCTTAATGGTCTGTTATGTGGACTCGAACAAGTGTTGCTTCCAATTAATTGATCGAGGGGATTTATTTTAGTATTTTGGCTGGATGCCAGAGACAGAGGCTTTGTCCTAGCGTTTTAAGCACCACCCCTCCTTGCAAGTTTGAAATGTGAGCTGCCTGGGTGTTTTTTTTTCCCTCCTCTCTCTTTCTCTCTCTTCCTTCTGGCAAAGTGGCTGCGTGTGTGCGTGTGTGTGTGTGTGTGTGTGTGTGCGCGCGCGTGTGCGTGCGTGCATGAGTATGAGAGAAGGAGGGAGAGGTGTAATGGGAAAGCAAGAATGGATCACTAGAGGCAGAAAAGAAAACCATCAATATCAGTAACATGCAGCTGAGGTGAGATTTTTCTGAGTGTTTGATTTTCTTAAAACCCTTTCAGAAGATTTAAAGCAGCCTGCTGCCGTGCTGTATGCTGAAGACGTACTCCTAAGCAATGTCACAGGGATGCTTACATGTATATTGCCGTTTTAGGTCTGTTCGCGTACGTGTGAAGTTTTAAAGCTTAACCTGATTCTCTTTATTGTCTCTAGAGGGTTGTAGCTTGAGCACAAATAGCCTGTTGGCAAGTACGGCATGAGCCCATTAGCAAGACTCCATCTGTGATTGGTTTTGCCTGGAAACCGGGAGACAAGCAATGAATAATTGATGTGTGTTGTGCAGTAGCTGGACAGGCAAAGAGGAGAGAGAGAGGGAGAAACAGAGCAGGGTGCCCTCAGAGGGGGGAGAGCGAACAAGCTTGGAAATAGCTACTGGCTGCCTTGTGCTGAGATGAAGGCAACCCCGGCTGTCTTTGTTCTGCACTGGCTGGTTTCTGCCTAGAAGTGTTTGCAGACATATGTGGCCTCTCTCCGGCGCGGAGGGAGGCAGGCGGGCAGCGGAGGGGGCGCGGAGGCGGACCGGCCTTCCTGAATGACATGTAACTTGGGGGTGAGTTGGGGGGCGGGGGGGCCGTACGTGTGCAAGTGGGAACGCCTGTGTCTCTGTGTGTGTGTGTGTGTGTGTGTGTCAGCCTGCCTGGCAGTATGTGCGCGAGTGTGTGCGCGCGTGTGTGTGTGTGTGCGCGCGTGTGCCCGCGCGGGGGTGCATTGTGGGTAAGGCGGTGTGCGGCGGGCGGGGGGCGCGGCGGGGGGATGCCGCGCAGGGGCTGCCCCGGAGCGGAGCCGGGGGGGCGAGAAGGGAATTCACGGCTGGCTAATTTAGCTGGACTTCACCGTATTTTTATTTTAGGGGGTGAACCGTTTAAATTTAAGAATATTACTTATTGTATCTGCAATCATAAAGCCAAAAGGCAACGGCAATTATCAGTGGCATTTTCTCCAACTTTAGCCTGTCTGGCCCTGTCAGAACGTGATGAGCTGTTCTGCGAACAGCAATGACAATACTGCTGCCACCATTTCATTTCTGCTCTCTTTATAAAGACCTTGCCATGCAGAACTCACATCTGTGGCAAGTGGTTTCAAAGAAGATCCCGAAGAAGTATTAGTATCAATGGCAGTCACGGGTATTCAGGTTGACAAGTTTTTTTCCCCTTGTGTTGAGCACTAACAAGTGTCTTGTTTATCTCTTTGCCGGTGTAAAAACTAAAAAGATTGTTTAATTTTCATATCATTTATGGAGTTCTCAAAAAGTTTTGAACTAGTGATGCCAGACTGGAACTTGGCATGTTGGTTTATTTTTTGGTTTAGTTACACAGACTAAAGCAAATAATAGCTTTAACTTAAAACTGAATAAAATTAAATATATTAATGTACAGTAAAAATGAAATGCAAGGAATCTATACAGCTTCAGTGTTTGCAACTCAGACATTGACAGCATGGTTTGTTGGGGGAACAGACTTGCTATTGTACATAGCAGCTCTTGGATCAGTAAAATCCCTGTGTAAGGTGAAAGAGACTTTGCCTAAAGTAGTGTCAGTGATCCTGTGTCCACTGAAGCCAAAACAAGTGTTGACTTCAGTCATACGAACTACTTCCCCTGAGCTCAGGTGAGCCCATGATAAGATCTGGCTGAAAATCCCTTAGTATCTGTCAACTTTTGATGAAATAAATGCTCTCTGTAGACATGGGGTCAACTGGCCAATTTGAACCCCTGTTTATGACAACAACTTATCTTTGGTCATAAAACTACAGATGATGATGTTTGTTCTGCAAATCTGCTAGATTTTGGAGAGAAAAGTTACTGTGGAGACCAGTTTCTTTCAGGAAGTCATGTCTCAATCGAGTTAAGTTAACCAGGTCATTCGTCTGGGATGAAAAAATTAGCATGGCTGAAACACTACCTGGAAATGGAAGTATGTAAAATGAAGATCCAACTAAAATTCCTCAAAGTTGCCTAATATTTCCTTTAATTTTTCCTCAAGTTAGAACTTTATTACAGTTATATTGGTAAAGAAAGTAATTATCAGCAGCTAATCATGCATAAAAGTAGAAGCTTCTCTCAGTCAAGCAATAGCATGTTTCCTCTGTGCTGTCACCGATCCGCTTAGCAGGATTTTGTTCCTCTTTTTGATTAGCACTTAAATCAAGATGGCAGCTGAAGTGCAGTAGAACTTGCAAGCAAGTGTTTGGTTTTATGCAAATTTACTTCAGAAGAACTTGGTCAGTAATGCTTCAGTTTGAGTTTAAGCAGTGTTACAAAAGGCTCAGTTTTGAATTTAAGATTAAAATTTTGATGTAAAAAAACACTTAATTTTATTCCCACCCACCCCACTTACACCCTTCTAGAGGAGCCATCAGAAAATCTCTGGGGAAATATGTCTGCAAACTAGTGAAGAAGTCATCTGAATGTGCAAGGTACAGTGTCATGGTAGCAATTGAAAATACGATCATAAGAGAGGTTTGAAACTTAGTCTTAAACCTTTAATCTTAGACAGATTGTAGTAGAATGGGCGCAAATGTCAAATCCGTGCACGTCAGGGTTTCAGTGGTCCTGGCAGCAATGTTGCTGTGTTCATACTTAGTGAAACACACACACTCTTACAGGTATTACTTGTGCTGAAAGTAGCATTTAGTCCTGGAACCCTTATGCTGGTTGCTCCAGGAACACCCGAGAAAGCTTGTCTCCATGTAGTGCACAGGGACCAGCTGTTGGTTACAAAGCGAAGAAGAGCGTGCAAACCAACAATGAGAGAATAATAGAGGATACTTTGGGCTCAATTAATAAACAATTTGTTGTTGTAGTAACAGGTACTGTATTAATTACAGTGAGATAATTTAGAGAGAATGGTCTAGCAAAACAGGCCTTCTGTTGCTGTAAAGGTTAATATAGCAATCTAAACCCCCAAAACCCCCCAGTTACAAGATGTGTAACTAAGACAAGAGAATAGTGTTTCTCTATGTTACAACGTTAGCCGAGGACACAGAAGTTCCCATGTCATCCTCAGTTGTCACTGGGGCTATGTAAAACGCAAGGCTGCTTTCTCATGACCAGGACACCAGCAAAAGGGATATTACTGATCAACAGCAGCGAAAAATCTTACTAGAGTGCAGCCAACGGGAAACTCACTCTGTGGGATTTTACAATTGTGATTTCTTTTTTTCTCTCACAATAAAAGACAGAACATTATATTAAATGGCAAAAGAGCTAATCAGAGAAGGAGCTAGCCAGGGGAACACAAATAAACCCAAGACCTTACCATGTGGAACATTGCTAAAATGATGTTCCAGAGGTCTCAATGAAGATGCTCTTTGGTTTTGTTCCTTTCAGTTTGAGAACAGAGACTGCCACAGGAAATACCTTCCTCTGAGGCTGCTCTTGCAAGTGGAACTTCTGTTTTGTCTTGGGTGGAACAAGCAGAAGAAGCTGCTGTTAACAGACTGTCATGAAACTGCTCGTAAGCAGCTGGACAGAAAGCTGCTTTCCTTTTGCTCAAGGAGAAGAAAAAAAAGGTGGTGAAAAGTGGCTTCCTCCCTGTGCTGCTCAGCTATTACTGCATTGTAGTTCAGAGCTATCCAACCTAGAGCTGGGCAATCTAATTTGTGTATCAGAAGCCTAGCTGGGCCATGTGGATAGCAGCGCAGGCTGAGTGGATGGTTTACTACCTCCGATACCTTGCAGGGTACAGCATATGGTGCAGCATAGATGTATCCTGGGGGTTTTAAAAATACTGCTGTAACAAATGACCCCACTGCCCGTCCTCTGAATTTCCTAGAGTTTGCTATGGGCGGTTTTCCTTGTACTGCCTTTCCAGAAGAAACCAGAAAGTTCTGTGAAAAACACTAGATGTGGCATCTGTTTCACGGTAGTGTGGAGTTACAGATCGTTTCTTTGGAGTGACCAAAACAAACAGATCCTTATAGAAAGAGGTAAAAGTTAACACACTGGAAAAAATACATTGTGTTAATATCTCTTGACTCTTCTAACGGCAGGATAGGGACAAAAGTTCCACCAGGTATACCTGCTTCTAAAATGCTTTAGCAAAAGGATGTTTAGGTATATAAAACAGTTGTTCAAGAAGTAACTAAAAATCAACTTCTTCAGTATTGGAACAATTTGAAGTTACTGACAAAGCCTTTTAAACTAGAATGTAAAAGGATGACCTAGCCTTCAAGTGAAACGGATGTTTCAATAATTATCAGAGGTACACCAATGCATGATAAAGCAGTAATAGCTTTTAAGGCATGGTGCAGAGTGCATATCCGTTCATCATCAATGAAAAAGCAGCCAGCCAGTCTGGCATGCGCGTAGGCTCTTCCACTGAAGATTCAGTACAGAGACAAGCCCAGAAAGAACACAAGACAGGTTATTTTCCCCATTTTTAATTGGAAGTTCCCTAAAGAATTTTCTCCTTAAAATCAAGACAAGGTGTAGTTACAAAATGAGTGACGCTGGGACAGTAGTTACTTCAGCAGTGTGGAAGGCTGCCACTCAGCCTACCTATAATAAATATTACACATTTCTCCAGTTCTTGACCTGGATCATTCTCCAATGTCTTGCATTCTCTGGAGTGTGTTACTAATCCTGATTCTTAGCTTGCTGGGGCTCATTCTGTTGACAGTAATCCAGTGTGACCAATGGCAGTTTTACCTATTCCAGGAAAAAAAGTTAATTTTGTTCTCAGTTGTCTTTATTAGTACCAATAAAATGTTCAGACACCCAGCGAAGCTTCTAATTCTTGTTGCTTATTATAACTGAAGTACAGCTCTCACCAGTTTGACAAATAACCTTTAACGTTTATCAACTTCTAATCCTCTTAATTGAATTTTCTTATTAGTAGTTGGTGTTCTTTGTACCTCCTGAGTTCCACTTACACCTCTTAAATCCCTTAAATTTCAGGAGGTAGGCAAGCTGGACTCTTGTCTGTCTTGACATCCTGTAAGCAGACAAAAACCCAGAATTGTTGGTAAATACAAGACTGTTAGAATGCTATTTGAATATAATGCTATAGTACCTGGATGGGTTCCTTCTTTCACATGCTTATCATTAAAACTATTTTTGCACTGGATTTTCAAAATCATTCTGACCTAACTTAGTTACAAATTAAGGAAGTAGAGCTTCAGCAGAAGCAGAACTAGGGCAACCTGGGATGCTCATAAAATCACTCCCTTACTTATTTTTGGGTATATTTTCTTACTTCAAGCCCAAGAAGGTAACAGAGTGAGCTAATAGGAGACTATCATGTGACTTTTCAGTACTCAGCTAGCTCTGCTGACCAGCTTTACTGACCTGTTGTTTGTTTTACTGGTTTAATATATTTGACAATTTATTGACAACCTTATTTCTGCATTAGTAGTAGGAAAAGAAAAAATATTGCAGATTTTTTTGCCACGTACTTATCCATATTCTAGCCAGACTTCAAAGAAGAGTGTTAACAGTGCTTTTACTGTCTTATCTACTGACACTATCCAACTGTTTAAGAAAGTTGAGTTTTTTAAGCATCACCCTAACACCATGGCTTTCAGAGGAGCCTGTCATGATTTACTTATTCATACAGATTGCAGTGGCTTATGTAGTCTTGATCCTGCTTGATCTGCCAGCAGTACTTGCTTCTGTTGATCACAGGCTGTTACTTGACTGCCTTGAGCAGCTTGTAGGTCTCTGGTTCTGTTAATGGGGTGTGCTGGTTTTGGCTGGGATGGAGTTAATTTTCTTCCTAGTAGCTGGTACGGGGCAATATTTTGAATTTGTGCTGAAGACTGTTGATTAACACTGGGATGTTTTAGTTACTGCTGAGCAGAGCTTACACAGCTCAAGGCCTTTCCTGCCTCTCACCCCAGCCCACCAGCGAGGAGGCTGAGGGTGCACAAGAAGCTGGGAGGGGACACAACCAGGACAGCTGACACCAGCTGAGCACAGGGATATCCCAGACCATATGGTGTCATGCTCAGCAGATAAAGCTGGGGGAAGAAGAAGAAAGAGGGGGACATTCAGAGTTAATGGCGTTTGTCTTCCCAAGTCACTGTTATGTGTGATGGAGCCGGGCTTTCCTGGAGATGGCTGAACCCCTGCCTGCCAGTGGGAAATGGTGAATGAATTCCTTGTTTTGCTTTGCTTGCGTGCGTGGCTTTTGCTTTCCCTATTATACTATCTTTATCACAACCCACAAGTTTTCTCACTGTTACCCTTCCGATTCTGTCCCTAATCCCAGTAGGAGGGGAGGAATGAGCAAGCGGCTGGGTGGTGCTTGGTTGCTGCCTGGGGTTAAACCACCGCATGGGGTCTACTGTGGGTACTTCTCAACGTTCTTGTTTTGCTGCTGCCCATAGTTTTAATTCCAGCCTTCCTGCTCAGACAGATGTGCCACAGGGTTGCGTCACACCCTTTGTGTTTTTTGATAAATTTGGTAACACCTTAGTGAACTTTGGTGCTGTAACTGGGATTCTGTCCAGATTTGTCTGTTAGCTCTGATTTATAATGCATGTTTGACAGTGTGCCTGGCAGTCATGTTTGGTTGTGTGTAAAAACTCTTCCTATTCTAGGTGTAATAAAATGGCATATTTTTGGAAGTAAGCACCAGTCGTTCATGTTCCTACATATCTTTTCATCCATATACATTCCTACTGTTTTTCTAGCAATAGGGCAATTGAGGGGTTAGTCTGGAAGAAACTTCTAAACCATGTTGCCTTCTTGCAAATAGACCGGCACTGTTAAATTGTCCTGTTCCAGTCAGCTTTCCAAATGGCTATATATGTTTTCTAACTATTCCTCAGGGTAGAAATACTGTAATTCCTTAATTGGCTGATTTACCTGGAAGATCCTTAAAGTGACTATCTAAAGTAATTTGTGGCTGTCAAGAAACATGCTTCATTAGACAAAAGTCGCATTAGAATCAGGTTAAAACCAGAAACATTCGTGTAATCTTAGTCCATTACAAACAAGAGATTTTAATCTTTTTACTAAATGACTTTATGGCTTGTGAATATACTTTTAAGCTCTTTGAAAAACAGAAGCATAGATGGGCCTTGTGTATTTGTGTTTCTGGTTTGAATATGAGGATGACCTTCTTTTGAACATGCAGTTAAGCTTCTGTCTGTTATTATTTGTGGCTCCTTGTATCGTTTTCACAGCAAAATGGCCCAGCAGATGGTGTTTGAGCAGAAAGAGGAGATAGCCAGTGGCTGACTTCTTGAAGAAGTGTTTGAGATCGAGAATTATGAGGCCCAAGTGATTTTACTTGTAAGGAATACGTTTAATACATGATGACCCACTGTTTTCACTCTTCCATACACATTTTTACATTTAGTGAGACTAGGAAGTTGGCTTTCTGGCTTGCTGGACATTCAGCAAGCCTCTTCTTTGTCTCTACATCTACAAAAAATATCAGGGGAGATTTATTCTCTCATAGAGAGAGATTTGGACTTGGAGAGTTAGTTGATCATTAGTGTGTAATACCCCATAATCTTGGATTATGTATTTTGCAATAAGCAGAACACACGATACAGTTTATAATTTCTGCGAAGTTAAGAGTGGGGTATAAGAGATCAGAAAAAGGAAGTTTTAAAGTCCCATCTTAAGTGTTGACTTAAAATGGCTTACTTAAAGCACTCACGAATCATGTTGCAAAGACAAAAATGTCCTTCTTGTTAAATGACTGTAATCTAAAATGTTATAGAGAGCTAAATGATTTATTGATGTCTATTTCTGAGGCATTTACCTGCACCTGTGGCCAGCCCATTCCATTTATTTTGGCTTGCTGACAAATTAGCAAGCTATTTGTATGTCAGATTTGGTCAGTAGTCAACTCCCTCCCCCTTACATATTGAACAGCTTTTAATTTAATTGTTTGTGGTGTTGGCAATTTATTAGCCAGATAGATGTCACTCAGAGGAGTTCTTTTTAAAAAAGAAAAAAACCTAAAGATTTTTTTGTGACTATTCTCATAGTACCTTATAGAAGAGAATATGCAGAGCAACTTTCAAGCCTTTTCCACACACACAGACAGTGATCTGTGCAATATCTTCCTTTCCATTAAATAGTTTGGAATGTGAAATATTAGGTTTTATATATAATGACTGGAATAAGGTTAACGGTGATTATGGCCATTGTCTTTGTATCTTGACACCTTTAAGGAATGAGCAATCAAAATTACATTGTTGGAGTTGCAACTGCATAAATGTGTTGCATAAATACTGAGGCAGAGTTGAAGTGCGGGTTGCCACCTGCAGTGATTACACCACCGTTCTTGAATAAGTTTTGCGGGGGATTTAAGACAAATTTATTGTGTCTTGCTCAATTGTTTTAACTGTTGGCTTAGATCCTTATCACGATGAGGATCTGAGTACTGCTTTTCCAAGTCAGAATGCTATACTGTTACACAGAGGCAATTGCAGGTTGCCTGACCTTAGCTGCCTGGATGTGTCCTGCCTTGCAGCTCCTCTGTGGCACTGCCGCGGCTACTGGCCGCACAGCAGCTGCCAGTATTTTCCAGCTGAAGAGGACTAGTGAAAAATCTATTGTGTGGGTATGTTTTGCTAACCTTAATTAATCCGATCTTGCACTTGGTGAATTTTAAGTAACATATGAAATTTGGACTTTGATATTGCAAAGAGGATTTTCATGTCACGTGAGCATGCCCAGTGCTGGCCGTCCTGGACACCTGATTCTGCTAGGGCTCCCTGGGATTGCAGTTGGTGGAAAGACCAAACTATTTTTTCTCCTCTCAAACAGTGCCATGATTGCTAGTTAGCATTGTTGGCACTGTGCATCTTGAAATGTTTTATGGTCTTACATCTACTTAACCTTTAATGTTTTCTGTCAACATCTATCATGACCTGGTGGCCTATGGTTAGTAAAATGTGCCCTTGCAGGCTGCCAGATACTGTAATGGAATTAGGCCTTTAAAATTATCAGACCTGTCAAAGGGGTTTATAATCCTGTGAGAGCTTTAAGTGGTTTCTTACCTCCACTTGAACACACATTTGAACTGGTTGAAGTGTTTTTTCTTGCTTGTTTTGTTTTTACTTCCTGTTAATACTTTCGAAGGGTGGAAAGGGTGGAGAAAAAAATATGTTTCCTTGGCATCTTTATGGGGAGTCTTCTCAGTTCTGTTACAGATGTCTTATTTTTTGGCTTCTTTTCTTTCTCTCTTGCACTTGTAGATTAAGCTCTGCAGATATTGCAGTGGGAACTTGTTCCCTTACGTAAGGGAATAGGGACACTTCATTATGTGCATTATTCAGTCAGTGTGCACTGACAGCTGACACAAGTCAGGAGAGAATGTCAGGCTTGCTCGGGGGGGTTGGACTCAACGTAGTGCTCACAGAAGGTGCTGAACCAACACCTCTGGAAACAAATGTCTTCTTCAGAGCGAGTGTGGGAAGGAAAGTAACACACTGCACAGTTACTCATATTTACCACCTCTGTGTTTTATCCTGAGCAGAGGATAGTACTAGAGATGTGAGATGATTTACCTTTTGCTAGTTAGTTTTCAATTACCTGTGGAAATGCTGAAAGCAATTTTGTAGCACCTTGGTGGTCTCCCTGTGGTTATAACACAGTGCCTGGTGGTCATTAACACCATGAGAGTTTCTGTAATGTTTCTGAATTGAGAGACAGTACATGTGTCATATCCAATAGAAACTGAAACATGCGGTAGAGGAGGCGATTTGACCATGTCGTGCACAGCCTTTAGCTGAGTTTGGCAAGTCACCTTATCTGAGCCTGTTTCCTGAGTCCCACTTTAGAGCAGTTTCCCGATTGTTGCATCTGAGCTGTTTGCTTCAAATTATTGCAAGTTGTTAATACTGCTTTTTGTAGTTAAAGGGTGATCTGACTTTGGCTTCTGAAGTAGTGCCATGCTGACTCAGTTTCTTACCACCAGCAGGTTGATGCAAGGTGAGGAAAGAGAATAAAGCTAATAAAATGCTGCTGTTCGAAAATATGTCTTGTTTGAGACATTATACATAAGCGATAGAGGGAAGTGCACTGCAGCCATTTCATTTGCAAGGAAAAGACCTTCTATTACAGAGATTTTTTTACATTTCCATTGTTCTCATATAGCACAATCAAGCAAGGTAAAAGAAAATGTGGTTCCTGCTACTCAACTTGTGTAGGCATTAGTTCCATAAATTAAAATAATTGGGAAAAAAAAAAGTTTGGGTTGTTTGACATGACATTAATTGGGATGGATGCTGCAACAAATTGGCCTCTGAGACAAATACCCATCCTCCAGGAAAATTAATTCCTGTTTTATTTTTTAGAACAATTGCACTCAATAGTAAATCCTGAGCTGGAATGCTTCAAAATCCTGACCCTGCTACAGTTATAGGTGTACTGCTCTTTACTTTGGTGTACAAATCTCAAGAATCTCCCAGGGCCCCCACTGCACTAAGCAAGAAGAGGTGGAGATATAGGAATAAAATCAGTCATCAGGCAGTCCTGGAGAGTGTCATGAGATTGGCTGTCCCTTCTGATCCAAGAGCTTGAGTATATTGACGGCTAATATTTTTACTTCATGACAGTCTAGTGAATGATCTCATCAGCTGTTTCTAGCAGATGCAAAAATTATGAGCTTGTGGTAGCAAGACAGACATTACACTGTTTTCTGTGCTTGTCTTGGGATACAAGTGACAGACATGTCATCAACAGTTTTCTTTTTGAATAAAATTGTCCACAGCATTTTATAACGGTTCAAAGTAGATTAGAATTAATTGCTTAGTGAAGGGACAGGAGAGGACCCCTCCCAGGCAGCAGCTGTGCGTTGGTGAAAATTCAGGATTTTTTCTGGCTCCTGGGAAATGGATGTTTTAAAGGTTGTATAGCTGTCTTGAGAGGAAGTACCTGAACTGTTGTTATTTCTGCTTTCATGGCAAAGACATAACAGCTTGGAAAAAATGGGGAGCAATGAATGTCTCTTTTCAGTACTCACTGTTGTTTATTTAGGTGGATGACAAAGACCTCAGATACCTACTTTTTAATAGGTTTTTATTAAACAGCAAGGAAGAAGCAGTTTAGCAGTCAGGCAAGCAGCTTTCCACAGTGGCCAGATTCATCGGTCCTGATTCTCTGCAGCATTCTTCTTAGTGTCAAGTCAAGCAAAGCTGATGCAGATCACTGGAAAACAGGACCTCTGCTAATGCTGAGGTTATTTAATCCTCAGTGTTGATTCTCAGTTGTGATGGCTTCTGTAACCAGTATGTTTACTTTGAGCTTCCTACTTCTCAATTATAAGTATCTCTCCTGAGCCAGAGCACATGTGCCTAACACTGAGTTTGCCTAAGTCATCCAAAATACCGGGTGATGGATACTTTATTTGAAATACGCATTTGTTTTTCTAGTCATTTAATCAGTTTAAGGATGTACAAATTGCAAAAGGTGTCAGGGTGACCCAAAGCAGATTGAAATGAGGGAATTTATTTGAATGAGGCAGAGCCTGATCATAAAATAATACTGTATGCAAGTTAAACATCTCTTTGTTTTAGTGGAGTCCTAGGTAGTAGCCTGACTATTTCCTCTGCAGCTCAATTCTGACTGCTTTCAACTGTGTCCAATATGTAATGGCACTTTCCCCTAACATTGCCGCACGTTTTGCTTCTGTGCCTGCATTTGTGCAGTACCCTGACTGTCAAAATGTCTGTCTGACTGCAATATGAAAGTTAATGTCTTAGTGTGAAAGTAATATTTATTATTCATTGTCTTTACACTCTAATGTGTCTGTATTTGTTGATCTTCACAAAGCATGTCAAACAGCTGATAATTTTTCAAAAATCTCACTTTAAATAGTGCTTGTTACCTTAAACTGAAGGCTAATTGTGGTGCTTGGTTTTCTATCAGTGGAATCACCATCAGCCACCCTTCTAATTTATGCCATTTCAAGATATTGTACAGTTTCCCTCAGTATTTGGCAAATTTTTCAAAGCCTTCATCAGAGGACTTTAGATTGTTAACAGACTAAGACATTTCTAAATTTTTTACCAGTTGTCACCATCTAAAACAGGAGTCTACAGTTGAGTTTTCCCATATGTATTTTCATTGTTTGTCTAATCTGTTTTGAGATCAGTTTTGCATCAATCAAGGACCCTAGGGGGAAAAAAAAAAAATAATCTAAGTGGCTCTCTCCAGAAGCTTCTGCTGCAGATTTCATTGACAATTAAGATATTTTTGGCCTGTCCTTAACTCCCCTTTTTCTTCCTAATTACACTAAAGATTGAAGATTGTGTTACATACTGCATGAGTAGTAATATCTACATATACCAGTATTGACTCAAGCAGCAAAATAATCCATAATCAGATTTCCTCCAATTATTGTAATTTCTCCCTTAAAAGATGGAAGATAGCTCTACCTGTGTAGGAAATAGAAAAGGCCTGTGTTCTGGTTTGACAGTACTGTAAGTAAGTGGGAGAAAAGAGAAAAAAGAGAGAGGAGAAGAAAAGGTTACCAAACCAACAATTCTCTGGCAATTGTGGAATTGCTGACATTTTAAATTTAAGTTAAACTTCAGCTGCTATAAATTAGCCATCAGACTGGTAACTTCTGCCTACCTTGTACAACCCGTTCACATTTTCCCACAGAGCTGCATATGCTTTTTTTGGTAATCTGAGCTGTGAAAATTTACTTACTCTCCACTGAACTTCAGTTTTACATGATGGGAAAGGCATGCACCTTTTGGAAGATAGTTTGTTACCTGGTTTCAGTGATTTCTCTGAAACCTGGAAGAAAGGCATTAAGCTATGATAAGGAGTTTTGTGGAGTGAGGATGAGATCACCTGAAGTGAGATCTACACATAAAACTTGTGTGAGCATGGAAATGTCATTAAAGACTGCTTATTTACAACTCTCAATACAGGCAAAAGTGCTAGTGTAAGTATACTTCTACAACAAAAATCGCCTTTTGCTGATGCAGCTTGTTTCACTCAAGGAATTAGTATAAGCTATAAACTAGCAAGATCACTTGTCTTTGATGATACAAATTGTATTTGCAATAAGCACACATATCAAACTTTTTGAGGGTGGTTGTGCTGGCAGAATATTTATTGAAATGGTAACAAGGAATGGAAGAGGCAAGAAACATACTCCTGGAAGTAGCTGCATCTCTTATTGCTTATATGAAGTTTCCAACCTTTTCACTAAGCACCATTTTCTGGGAAATGCTCTGTTGCTATCTCATACTGTGTATTCAAACTCAGATTGTGCCTTTAGTTTGTCAGTGTAGTTAGTATGAAAACATATTGGTAGTTTATGAGGTTAGTTGAGGTGTGTGTTCTAGCAAATCTATTTCCAAAGACTGGATATTCTGGATATTCTTCCATATCTCCCTCTGAAATAGTCCTCTTCCCCATAGCATCACTTTGTGTCATGGATAACATGAGTAACAGTCAACCTGCCTAGTCTGTAGGGGAATAAAAGGCTGGCTTTTAAAGATTGGTAAGCAGTTGAACCTCACCAAACCATTATATGCTAATTCATAAACGTCTTCTTGGCATTATGGAAATGCATAAATAAAGCTTTACTCCTTGAGAGGCATTTTTAGGACCAGTCTGATGCAGCCCTATATGTAATTTGGAGGCTTCAGTCTGTAAGGGCTTGATCCCACCCTGAGTTTCATGTTCGAAGAGCTATCAAAGAAATTATGAACTCAAGTGGGCTTTGACTTTATTGACAGCAACATCTTCCATATTCTTCACTGAATTTGCAGTTGCCTAAAACTGTTGACCAAAATGCATCCCTAACTCTCTTGCTCTTTGAGCAACCTCAGCTGTGTTTCCTGAAGAAGCAGTTTAGCCTAGTTTCAGTATAAAAATACTCAACTCTAGCTCTGAGTGAAAACTGTTTTTCATATATTCCCAAGGCTGCTTGGGTTTTTTTGCTCTTCCATGCAGTGACCTACCCTTTGGAAAGAAATTGGGACTTGCCAGAGCAAGGCATATTTGCAACTTGAGCAACTCCTGTCTAAACCACATCTGTGAGCTTTTTTGTAAATGAATTAAGATGCAGTTATGTCTTTTACACCAAAATTGATGTGGTCCATTCTTTCCAGCCAAATGGTCTTTAACTGTATTTGGAAGATCTGTTCAAAGATAAGTATTGCTGCTGGTCTTGTTTTTTCAGTGTCAGTTTGCTTTTGTAGAAATGTGATCGTTTATTTTTCTACTTACCTTTTAGGTTTTGACAAATGAACCAGTATTTGGATGAAATGACAAAAACATGGGACAACCTCTCTACATATTCTGGCAATTTAAGTGTAATAATTATTTGTAGCATTTGATAATCACTTGTCTGGACTATCATATTTAGCCTCTTTAAATACCTTGTTAAACCACCAGTAATGGATTATTGATGTTACAGTTAAGTGAAGCCAACCCATAAAACGATAATCCAGTGATTGACCAACCTGCTACCCAAGGTGGGGCTAGAATTCGTCCTCATGTGGAGCCAGTTTGCAGAGTGGTGTAGTTTCCCTACCTGGGGAAGCCTGTGCATGTGCAGGCAGGGAGCCACAATGCAAGTTGCTTTGGTTATTTTGCTGCAGGTAGTTTTTCCATTTGAAAATTAATCATGTTTTCACCTGCATGCTAGTTACTTGAAATAACAATTTAGAGTAAAACCAAATCAGTAATTTGTTTTGGTTTTAATAATTATAGAATTCAGCTGTTTATCATAAACTGAATTCTTTAATTTCTCTTAATGACTATTAAAAGTTTCTATTTTCATTCGAACAGAAAAACTGGGAGGATGTAAGTTCAGGTAAAACCTTACAGCTGCAGTCCTACAAAAAGCTCAGATTAGGTGAAATGCATTCAGGACTAGGACCTGCTGTGTGTGAGTAACCAGCAATAGCGGTCCTGATCTCCACACACTGCTTCACTGAAATGACACACTCTTGTCTGTCTCTCATTCTCCTTCTTGGAGGAGATAATGTCTTTTCTCTCCACAGAAAGGTTGGGTCTGTCAGGAGGAGAGAAAGTTGTGTGGTCTCTTTGGGCTGCGTAACTAAAGGTGCTGTTAGTAATCTAATTCCAGAAAAAAGGCAGCTGAATAAACATCTAGAACATCCAAAATGTAAGCAGAATAGCTTAAGTCCACAAACACAGGAATAATAAAATGCCAGTACACAAACCCTGGTAGGCAATACACCTGAATCTGATATCAGTCGGGGTGAGAAAGAACTCCCTAAATTAAAGAAGATATTAGGTACAGGTGAGGGGAGAATCAAGTGTCTAATAGCAATATTGAAGTTCAGATGTGCTTTTTGCTTTACAAGCTTATACTTGGCAAGAGTGTTTATGACTTTGAAAAGTTCAGCTAACAAAACCTTCAAAGAATTGAAGTATGAAGTGATAGGAAAATTTTGTCTTGAGTTTGAGAACAGGTTTTCAAGATTTCTTTCTTGCTCAGGGAAGGGGCTGGCCAATGTTATGGTAGATCTGTATGTGTAGGCAGATGGGTGTATGTACCTGCCTGACTTCCCTGCATGACAGCTGTACCCATTAGTCTGAATTTGCTATCTCAGTATCTCTAGTGCCATATGTTCTTTTTCTTTAAATAAACAGGTATATAATAGTTAGGACAGATGTGAATAGCAAAATGGCGTAAGCGGAGGAATGATTTGGAACAAGACTCAAATGATTAATCTTGACACCAGTAGTCTTAACCAGTTTATGATAGAACTGAATTAGTACATTCTGTACGGTTCCTTTCACTGTCGCTGTCAATGGAAGGGAATCTTTAATCAACTTGTAATTTTAGTTTCTATCTGTCTGCTTATGACTCATTAGTGTTTGTAATTCCATCCTTTTTGAGCTTAGTGGCTTGTATATTGCTTGCTAATATGCTTCAGGAGTGTTGCAGATTAGTTTTATAGACGGTCTAGTCAGTCTCCACAGCAGAGAGGCTCATGCAACTGTTTTTGTTTTGTTTAATTTAATTTCACCAGTATAGACTTATTGAGGTAAATACTTTCTTGAAACGCCTTAGAAAACAATGGTATTAAAAGCATCAAATATAAACATGAAGGAATTAGCATTAAATTACAGTGAAACAGCAGCTGGAAATGTAATCGTGTAGACAGCTACTTTATAGCAAGAAATCCAAAAGCA
Organism: Strix uralensis; assembly: GCF_047716275.1. Lineage (NCBI taxonomy): Eukaryota > Metazoa > Chordata > Aves > Strigiformes > Strigidae > Strix > Strix uralensis. Next base: position 15,325,290 of record NC_133978.1, on the reverse strand, counting down.
GTTACATGATATATTGTTGAGTTATACAGATTTTACACAAAAGGATACCAGGACTGTGTCAGAAGATTGGGAGGGGTAGGACATCCCCCTTCAAGTGTGCAGTGGAGAGGTGTAGTTTCCTCTCTCAGGGAGTTGTTCTTGGATTTCTAGTTTATCTTCATTTCTGAAGTCTAGAAGGTTATTTTTGTTTAGAGAAGAGTGTCTTTGAAAACAGTGTCTACTATTATGAATCTGATCTTCTTCTTCCTTTTCCTTGTCTGCTACTATCACCACATCTAGTTATGAACAAATACAGCTCTAAAACATGAATGGGATTTTCATTATTTGCTACCTGCACTTGATTTCTCTTTCTTCCCCAACCCTTGGTGTTAATGAGCCTTAGTTCACAATAGTTTCCTATTCTCCTATTCTGTTTTAGAACAGGCAGTTTTAAGATTAAGGAGGATAAATGAGGAACCTTAAAAAGGCCGTTTTATAGTTGCTTATCAGAGTTTGATTCCCACATTGATAACATAAGGTAGGGATTTATGACACAAACACAGTTCTAGATTACTTGCTCCATGACTGGTTTTAACCTGATTTGTTGCTGCTGTTTGTGTATTTACACTTCTTAAGGTATTAGGAGGAAATAGTGTATCGTAAATAAAATCAGAAGGCAATTTAGTATACACCTTAGCATCAGTTGCTAGGAAGATAGAAAAATAGTTTCACTGGCCCAATTCAACACAATTTTGAAACAGCAATACTGTGTAAGTTTGCTGGGAGAAAGTAGGGAAATCCCAGTTGAGCCGAGAAAACTCTTGAGTGAATTTGCTATGGGATTCTCTGCTTAATATCCCACTTGGCTTTCCAGGGTGAAGCATGAAGATAAGCACTGCACCTTGGTGTATCCTTCTCAATGAGCTGCAGCAGTTAAACAGCCCAGTCAAGTCCTTGTGCCCACCGTAGGAAGCATACGCATGTGAAACTGGGGGTGCAAAGGGGGGCAGGAAAGGGTCAGGAAAGCCTGACTCAAAAGTCTGTACTTCTGCTCTTCCCAGAAACCAAAGGGTTGCTTTGTGATGGGTAGTGTCAGCATCCTTGGCCCTAGAAAAGTAGTTGGAATCCTACCTAGCAGATAAAATCCCATCCTTGCGGTAGTTGATGAGGTTTTGCCATTCTCCTGAGATAGACTTTATCAGATAGAAGAGTTCATTTTCCTGTACTTGTTTCTTCCATTCCCCATAAATGAAAGAGAAACTATTGAATAAATACTCTCTCTTGAATTCATGGGCATTTTAGTTTTGACATGATAGCTAACAACTCCTGATACACATTTTATAATTCAACCTTTAGGTTTAAAGTGCTGCCTCAGATGTGAAAATGAACTAAGCATATTATCAATGAGACCTGCATATACCCTTGTCTTTTGGACGTATAATCTCTATGCTTCATCGTCTTTCCTTCTTCACATTCTATTAATTTTTTATGAGCTTCATCAGAACTGTAAAGCACAAGCTGTTTTCATGTAGATGGTTTTTATGGTGACTAAACACTGGAGAAAGGAAAACAAATAATTGTCCCAATACACATATTGCCTGGGATGAACAGATTGATTTAAAATGCACTGCTCCAGTGCTTTGTATAGGCAGCAGGCTTGTATGATTCAGTTCTTATTTTCTGGTCTTCAGTTTGCTAATCCTGATTTTTCAGCTTGTCATTTTTTTGAGCTAAGACTGTTGCATTTTTAACTAATACAAGAAGTTTGTATGTGTTGCTTTCATTGTGGATGTAAACAATGAATAGAATCATTAGGTAAGAATAATTGCTGGGTCTTTTTTGATGTTAGTAATCCTACAGTTGAAAAGATGACTCTTTCTTCCACTTTTGATCTTAGACGTCACATGTGATAAATGTATGAAACTTGCTATACTTCTAAGAACAAGAAGTAATGTTTAATGTCCATTTATGCAATTTATCTTTTCTTATGTCAGGGAGCATGTGTACATATAAATGCTTAATTTTATTTTGGGTTCAACTCTGTTGTTGGCTTCATAAATACATTGTAATAGGGATTTCAATGAACTTGATTGTTTGAGCTTTGTGAAAGACAAAACTAGCAGTAGTAAAAAATATGTATTCATTTCTGAATACTAGTAACAATTTTGAAACCTTTTCCGTCAAATATATCTTTTCCATGAAGCTTGATGTTTCTATATTCCTCCTTTTATCAGTAATATAGTTTTTTACTGTTCACTCATCCACATGTCTTCGTCTTTCTTCAGTCATTTTTGGTGATCTCTGTTCTTTTAACTGTTTGCTTAGCTTTTTAAGGCAAAGAAACCAAAACTATATACAGTATTCCATTGAACGGTAAGCCTTTGACTTAAGTAGCAATACTTAAAGTATTACTGCCATTTCCTTCTTATCTTCCATCTATTTCTTACCATGTATTGATTATTTAATGTAGTTTTTTACAGTGGCATGCCCCTATCCTGAAAGGCTGTACAAGTTTAGAACCTACTCATGTTTTAAACTGGTGCAAATGGTCATATTCATCAAAACAAAATGTAGTGTGGCACCCACGTACTCCTTCTTTTTTATGTCTTCTCCATGTTGTCTTTTTCTAACCCAGAAATGTGCCATCTGCAAATTCTGTCACCTCATTTTCAAACTCTTTTCCCAGAGACCAGGTGAATACATTAAACACCTTTCATTTTTGATGTGATTTTGATCCCCTTTGCATGTTAATCGTTTGTCATATTGAGACCCGTTGATTCTGTTCATCTTTCTGTTAAGCAGTTCCAAACGGATGACAACACTGACTACTGAGTTTCTTGATAGTCTGTTGCCAGGGGCTTTGTCCAAGGCTCTTCAAAAGGGCAGTTGAGTTACATGAACAAGCTTCACTTCAGGCATGTCTTCACTGACACCTTCAAAGAACTGTCCTGGTTTACCTCTGTTGCATGTGTACTTACATGTCTCTGGGTATTAAATTAAGGTTAACTGATCTGAAACCCTTTAAACTGGGACTCGGCACACTTCAGATGCTTCACTGTTAAAGAAAGCAATAGGATTAAATGGCCAGCTAATCTGTGCGCTATGAAGAAGGACAGCACTACTTGTTACTGTTGCTTGTGCTGTTGCCAATGCAGAGTGTTAAGTAATTTATATCCTCTGTAATTGTAAGGCACATGGTAAATTGAACTCTTGGAGCTCTTGTCTGGTGCTGTAACTGTCCATATTAACAAATATTAATTGGTGCACCTCTCCTTGAACAAACTTTTCAAATGTCATGTTCATAAGACTCAGATTTCATGTCGGCAATAAAAGCCTTTCAGGCAAAGTAAAAGCAGGGATTTTGCTGACATTCTAGTGCAAGTCAGCTGTCTGCCCCTGCGCTCTGTTTTTATAAATATGGTACATGGCCTCACAATCCAGCGGATCAACAAGGTCAGTTTGAGAAAGCAGATAAAGGAGACAGTATAGTCTGCCTGCTGTTTGCACCATGCTGGATAGATGGACTCTGGTCATGTTGCCTGTGTGGGATTTTTTTTTTAATTCATCATGCTCTACTGTAGTCATTTGCACAAAGGATGCTTTTAAACGAGTAATGAGTGCTTTCCTGTTTGGCAGTTGGTTAAACTGAACTTTGTGTCACAGCTCTTTACGATTCACCATACAAGACCTAAAATATTCAAGACTGGTAGGGGGGCAGAAAGCTCTGTCTGGCTCATGCTGTTTCTAGGAAAAGGGAGTCTTGGGGAGGGGGGAAAACCCTGCAAAGACCTACAAATTATGCGGTGTTCTTTCTGTCCATGAATAGTTTCTCTTGTGAGTGAATGAGGCTGTATTTTTGGACTCGCAGACAAAGCAACTTTTGCTACAACTGGCTTTCCTCCAAAGCACACTTTCTGTGCTTATTCTATTTATTTTTATTATTTTAAAAATATAATGATAGACAGCCTGAAAGTGATGTGAGGGCCTGAGTCAAATATCCAGCGTCCAGTTAGTCTTGTCTGTAGTAGTAGTGCAGATCATCTTCCTGGGCAGCGAGGCTCCACTGAGCCTCTCAAGCAGAGAGCCTCTTTGTTTTGGCGGAAATTTCATTCTCTGGCTTTTCATCTCCCTATTGAGCACTGCCTCATGCTTACACAGAAAGTCAAAAGCTGAATCAAATTCAAATTTCAGACTGTTGTTCTTTACCTTTTACTGCACCTTGTAAATAATGCTCTAAAATGATACGGTTTCTTTCTGAATTAAGATCATTAATGTAATACACACACTCAACTCCTTTGACTATGTGGCCCTCTGTGACCTCAGGACCTAATTTGAAATATGGAGCCAGTGGAGATCTGGTAGAGGGTACCAGCTTGCTTAGCTTCAATTGTATTTCATCCTACTACTTATTCCAGGTATGAATTCATACTTTTGTGGTTTAGCCTACCCAACTTTCATGTGGGAATAAAGCAATTTTTTTGGCAGATTTTGTGAGAATTCGTTTTTAACTTTAAAAAAGCATGTGCAGTAAAATCTAATAAGATGACAGAATTTATGGGCCTTTATAGAACACTTCTGATGTAATCTGTTTTTAACTGCAGGGTGTTCTAATAGCTATTAAAACAAGTATGTGTTTATCAATTTCAGTATGGTTTTACAAGCTTTGCCAATCATTTCTCAAGACACTTGCGTTGCAAAGTCCAGTTTCCTGAGCTGTAAAAATTAAAAGATATCTCACAAAAAATTAAAATAACTTGTTAAAAGTGAAAATAGCAATCCAACAAGGTGAGGCAACGTAAAATACATTTTATTACAATTAAGAGACCCCTCTTGCACAGTAGTTTAAGAAGTGTCTCTTTGGTGGCATCACTGGCAGAGGTAAAAAAGAAAATCTCTGCTCAGTGGGTATCTTTACAGTTATACTGGTCATGGAGGTGGCAGCAAGTGGTGGGACGAGCAGACTACTGAGAGTTTGCAAGACAGCACTGCTATTAAAAGTGCTTGTGAATTTACATTCTTGTTTTAACAGCTGTATTTTTAATATCCTTACCTGGACGTTTAATATGGTCCCACCTCTTCTCTGTGTCACTTGTCAAGTACTGAGAGGAGATTACTAGCACACTAACAGTACAAAAGCTTCACATTCATGTGCCCGTTGACTTAGGGCAGCTGTTTGATATCCCCTTTCAAATGAGATGCTGACCTTGTTCCCGTTGGTAGTGGATGGGGGTGTATGGCTTTCTGCCTGATGTGCTGTAACATCTGAGAACCGTTGTTAGTGCACAAGTAAGGGGACTGGACTTCAGTGGGTGTGGAGAACCTCAGGGTCTCCAGAATTGCTAGTCTCTGTGAACTAGGCTTGTAGATTAGTGATCGCATGAGGCAGGAGAAGCCTGTGAGGGAGAGGTTGGTTGGTTTGGTTTTCTTTTTGAGCTTTTCTCAAAAATAGAAAAGCTAAGTAGATTTTCTGTTTAACTCTCAAAAGTTACATAGAGGTTGTCATGTCAAAGAACGTCTCTGCTATCACTATCATGAATTCCTAAACTTTCACTTGTTAAAAAAAATAAAAATAAAATCAATTAGTGCTTTTTGCATACTGGTAAGGATTGGTGGGAATGTGCTTGCAGGCACAACCAGAACTTACCCCATCACTGCCACCACCAACAGAATGCCTCCCAGGACTTTGTATCAATTGGAATTACGGGATACACCATAATGGTTCATAAGACCTATGAAGAGACGAGGAAAAGGGATTTTGAAATAAAGTCCTTAAAAGAAGCCCATCCTACAGTAGCGGAGTTTCATTACTTAGGAAATTTTATCCAGGGAAGGTTGGTGTTTTGTGGGGTTTTTTTGTTTTGTTTCAAATTAAATGTAGTTAGGAAGCGGCTGACTTGACCAAGGACAGACCAAAATTAAATAGCCAGACAGGAATCTTTATCAAGGTTTTATGCCGTATGCTCTAAGCAGTATTGTAGTACAAAAATGATTTCAGCAGGTACAAAGATAATTTCACCACTTGGTCTTTGTGGATTTAAAGTGGTTGTCAGAGCATTTTTTTAATTAGTCTTGCATGGGCAGGTGGTAACATTGGAGCTCAATTTTAGGTATATTTCTAATAAAGGCAGGATTGTTAGGGCTCATTGTTCCCATCATGAGACTGGTTTTGGGTCCTTATCTTTTTGCTAGGTTTTAACAAAGGTAGGCATCTGCATCTGAAGGGGAAAAAAAGAGGGTAAGGAAAGAAAGAGGAAGGAAAGAAGGAATATATATATATATAATAAAACTATGTATGTATTTCAGAGAACAGGCTAGGCCATTGTTTATGGAAAAAATTTCTATTGACCTTTTCCTTCTACATAATGTGTTTCCCATTTGGCAAGATGCTGCTCTTTGAGTAGCAAAGTCATCAGGGTTTTTTTGCCATTTAAAAAAAAAAAAAAATACCCAGAGTTGGCTAAGTTGATATGCAGCTGAATAGCTGTGGTTTGCAAGTACTCATAAGGGACCTCCTTGGCTTTGGAAGAGAAAGTCCCAGAAGACCTCCTCATGGCTGACCATGTTTCAACTGCTCCCAGCTTTGACTGCTAACCAGCATGTTCAGGCGCCGGCCCGACTTACCAGCTGAGCAGGCATAGCCAGGCAGCACTAGTGAAGCCAGACCTCTTTGGCAGCTATTACGAATCACACTGAGAACAGAAATAGGTCATATTATCAGTGTCTAGTCATAATAGCTTAGATTTCAGCTGCATAATACACCCATCGGAAAAATTACAGCATTTACACTAGCAGATGCCTTGTCCTGTGGTGGTGCTTGTCAGGACATTTGCATGTTCTGCTATCAAAAGTATGAGGTAATTCCCACCTGAAACAATGTGGAAGCTGAGTCATTGCTGAGATGGACCATTTTGAATTTGTTACTGTTGAATTGATCTAATATAAATTGAATGCAACTTACTTTACTGTAACTGTGCAAAATGGAATACTAATTTGGAAGTAGTGGAGTAATGCCCAGTTTAAGTGTTCAGATAAATGATTTTTTTATTCTTCATAGTTAATTTTTCTAGTATGAGCAAGCTGTAAAACCTGAAACAGTTTTGATAGCAGTAGAGATGTTGGAATTGATTTGAATAATGTGAAACAACATCTCAGTTTTTCCTTTAAGGATCAAAAATTTGCGGGGCCATTTATTCCATCAGTCCCCTGTCCAGCTCTGGCTGGTTACACAAGAAATAAGCATTAGCTCAGGTACACCTGTGTTCTGGCTCGACTTTCAGTTACTGAAGTGTCAGCTTATTCTAATATAGATGGGGTCCATCTGCTTTCTGAACGACAGTCACTGGTTAGAATAAGGGGCGGGGGGGAAGCCTTGTATCATCAGTTTTTGGCTGAATATCCAAAGTATTTATGTGCTTTTATACATTAGTCTTCTCAAGTTCAGACATCGCCAGTTAGACTTGAATTTGTTTGCAACTGAAGATTTGGGTTAATTGTAAATCCTCAAAAAACTCAATGTAATTACTCTTTGTAGGAAGAAATCACCATAGCTAACTTCTACACTACCATGGGCTAATTAAAATAAAATCCTTGGAGCTGGGCAGTTAATGTCCCAAATTGTTGCCGTCAACCCAAACCTTTCTTCAGCCTGCAGCCTGCTGCTAGGGTTAGCAATGTAGGAATTGGGTGTCCTCCCGTGCCAGGACCTGTTGGGAGCTCACTCCTTTCTGGCCCTTGGTAGACAAGGGGTTCTCAAATTGGGGCATGGCATGTGTGCAGGGGGGTAATGGAGGAGTTCATGAAACATGAGATTGTTTCACTTTCCACTGCTCACCCACCCCCATTTCTTTACCCCTTTTCCTCCCCTTTTTTCCCATTCTTCCCAGAGCAGATCTGCAGGTCTGTCATGTGTACTGTTTCCAAACACAAGTTAGGCAGTGCCTTCCTACTTCTTGTGCCCATTTCAGTCTGGGTTTTTTTAGTGCATGGGAATCGTGCCTTCACCTGCTGTGTCTGTCCTTTCTCTTGTTTACTTTTTATGTTTCTTGCACATTGTTTTTGGTGTAAGTCTTTGCTTATCCAGTTGTGTTTACCATGTCTTAAGCAAGGTAACAGCAGTTAATATTTTTCTTGTAGCCAGTGTCACTGGTTTCTTCCGTCTTGTTCTGAGTGTACTTTACTGCTACTAGCCAAAGCATTCCTTAATACGGAGTTTTAAACTGAACAAGGTAAACCCAGAACTGCTGAGTCCCCATGGTGCAAGTTGTGAGCCAGCACATGATAACGTAATATTTTTGATGTTTTTGATAGTAATTTTAAATGCTATGTGATTTCATCAGATTTAGGCACTATCACTCTTTAATATTTCACTAGACAGCATTTTTTTTTATGATCCTGATTCTTTCCACCATTAAAAAGTGCCAGTTACAGATGTGCTGTTTTATTGAGGTTAAGGCATTTGCTATTATTAGTTATTTGGTTGGTGCTCATATCTAAATCAGAATGCCCATTGTGCTAAGCACTGTACAAACACATTTGAGGAGACAGACTCTGCTTCAAAGAGTGGAGCAGATTTATACTTTAGTTCTTACACCTTAATACTGCTTTTTTTGCACTTCAGTTAGGTTTATCTAGTGGATCTGTATGTCACTCGTGCCCCTCTGTAGTTATAGTAGTGATATTTAGGTAGCCAATTTTTATCTTGATCAAATGCAAGTTCCCGAAGAATTAAAAAAAAATTCCAGTGTATCATCAAATTGGTGGACAAAGACTTTGAAAGACTCCAGTGCCTAATGGAACACTTCGGGGTGGTCCTTTCTAAGAAATTAATGTTTTCTGTATTTTAAAGGTTTGTTTAGAATTGGGGATTAATTATAACTTGCCTGCATGTATGTTAGGATTGAGATTGCTGTACTTTCAGGTCTACATGTATGGAAGATGATTATTCAATCTCAAGTTTCTGAGCTGATGTTGTCTGTCTGAACACTGGAAAGGGCTTCTCTGACTCCTCTAAGGTGGTGCATTTGACAAAGTTAGCACATTGGAAATACTTTCTCCGTTGCCTAGGATGGATGAAAATACTCTGTGAACTCAAGAGACCATTGGTTTGATCCACTGTAGTTTCTCATCTTTACTGAAAGAGGTCTTTAGTAAAGACCTTATCATTTCCAGTCATAGACTGTCTGAAACACAGCAGTATGAGTTGCAGCATCACTTGCAAGAGATTACAACTCTCTTGTTAATTGCTCTGTTATCTCTCATTAGTGTAGTGACTGTGCTTCATATCTACTCTTTTTCCCTCACCTTAGTCCACAGAGGTCCAGGTTGTGGGTTTTGCTGGTTGTTCTTTTAATCAGTGTCTATCTGCAGAAATTTGTTAGTCAAGAACCTGTCTGATAGAAGGTTGTCATTTGTTTCATCATGATACCTACAGTAGTGTTTGTTGCAGATCATGTAACGTTCTTCCAGTCTTCCCTTATGAAGGCTTTATACCTTTTTTAATGCATCCCTTTACCTTACAAAGCTGTTCATGTTGGCTTAGCCATGTTGTGTTCTGCTGTCCTTTTTGATTCCTAGATTTTTCCAGGATGAAATACATTTTTGCTTTATAAGGCTTCCTTAAACATACCTTCCCTATTAGTTTATTCTAGTCTGTAATAGCGGGGGCTTAGTCTGTACTCCATGAAAGCTTTGAGATACTACCTTTTATAAATACTGCAGTGAACTAGACTATTTCACTTTAAAGCTTTGATTGCTTGATCCTAGGCTTCAGCTTTGAACCCTCTGTTCTCTATTTAATGTTCTGGCTCAAGTTGCTGGACTAGTACTGGAGTTCTCTGCTGTCGTTGCTCCGGGTGTCAAACAGGCTGCAGAGTGGAGCACTTTCCCAGCACATGCACATGCTTGGAAGCCCCCTTAAAAAAGAAGATTTTTAACCTTTGCCACTTTGTTATTATTTATCCTCTAGCATTCGTGGCATATTTGCTTGGGCAAGAATTTGCAAAGAGGTTTTAGAATGCCCATTTTATTTTCTGCGACATGAATCTGTGCTTTTTTTTTCAGCTGCCTTGCAGGAACTCCCTCTGTCAGATTAGCATGGTTTAGTGGTCTGCATCCAAGCTAGGAAAAGAGCCTCTGAGCTCTAATCCCACATCTGATGTTGAGTGCATTGATCCTCTCCTCTTCAGGATGCTATGGATGACTGTGAATGTATGTCCTTAATGACTGGCATTATCCTCCTCCAGAGCAGTTCCTCTCTCTCTTTTCAAGACCCTGCTCTGTGGATGTGAGGATCCTGTTTCTGTGCTGATGTCCAAACCCATTCTCCCTGGTCTTTTTGTCAGCAGTTACCTGAAAGGTCCCTCAGGGAGCGGGGATAGTCTCAGCAGCAGAAATGTGTAGAACAGACAGAAATTTTAACTTAGACCTACCAGTCAGTAGCCTCAGAGTCCCTCGCCCTAGCAGTAGCTAGATGTGATTTCACTGTACCTTTAGACAATAACTAGTCTCTCTGGCATTCGAACCTGAGCATTTTCCCCAAAGGATTAGTTCACTACCTTAGCTTCCCTCTTTGTGAAACTAGGATGATGTTCTCTTCACAGGATTAGGTGAGGATTAGCTAGTGTTTATCAGCGACTTGCAGATAAAAGAAGTGCTTTGTTTACACGGATATCTTTTAGACTGCACGGTCTTGATCACATGGCAGTGCTCAACTCTGCATTTGAAAAACATCTGATTTAGGATACTGCTACAAAATAATTGTTACAGACAGTTATTAAGATGTGCATATTTTTAGAATTGAATCCTGATTCCTGAAAACTGAAGCATTTTGCAATTTGGAAATACTCTGCCCAACTCTTTTTTTTTTATTACCTTTGATTTTTTTTTTGTATTAATGTTAATACATATTATTTTTGTGGTCATGCTGGAAATTTCAATAACATTTCTGGCCTAGTGGCTCTAAGTACTGTATAAGGGTAGAAGGAAACACAATGCCATCCTTCAAGAGTTACCTTGCTAGGCAGACAAACAGACAATGTCTGCTGTTACCCTTACACACCAAATATGCCTGGTTCATGAATTAAAGTAGCTGGAACCTGAAATTCACAGAGTTTTTCCTGCTTCTTTTATCATTTCTGAAAATAAAGGTTTTGCAGCAGCTGGAATCAGCTGACAGTCTTGTTGAAAATACATCTTGTTCTTCCCTAGTGATATTGGCTCTGTGGGGCTTTCTTAGTAACATGAACAGATATGACTCAGAAGACAGAGGGAGAACAACTATGTTGTGTAGGAAGTTAAAAAAAGGGTTTTTTTACCATTTTTTTTGGCCAACACCACAGTCAAGCTGCACTGCCTGCCTTTTTTTTCCCCCCTTTTTTTTTTTCCCCCTCCCTCACCCTTCTTGACAGCCTTTGGAACTGAAGCTGGTATCCTGAATTGATCTTAATAATCAATGTGAAATCCGAGAGAGAACAAACCAGATGTTCTCAACAGTCATTTTTTTTTCTTTCAAGAGGGTTGTGCTAATAAAGAGGTGGAACGATAATGTGTGTATAGTATACAAGCAGGAGCAATGCCAGTGAACAGCTTTTTCTCCAATGTCAATGAAATGATCCAAAACATGAAATCTTGAAATACTGTAATTTCTATTTTTCATAGCACCAAACTGCAGGTTGTTAATGCAGATTGATTTATATTTCAGTAGGCAAGATTAGATGGGGTATTGCATGAAGATACTATTTGAATATGGCCAAATTTGGACAATTTATCTTTTGGGGGGGTTTCTTCCGTGGAGAGGTATATATATGGGCTCTAAGCAGGAGGAAAATGTAGTAGAAACTCAAAGTAAAATACAGGACCAAAAGTATGCAGAGGGGAAAAAAAAAAAAAATCACACCTTCTTGGAGCCTACGTAATTACCTATTCTCCCTTCTCATTAAACAGTCAGCCAGTGCCCTCAGGTCTGTTCCTTGTTCCCTCCGTCCTTGTTCCCTTCCTTTCTGTTGCTCTTGAGGATTGTCCTCATCTCTTCCCCCACCCTCATGTTTTCAAAATTACTTCAGTCTATTCCCTTAGAGAAAATTTCCTAATACTTGGCTGCAAACCCCTTCTTTCTTTCAAGCCCTTCAAGTAACCAGCTCCTTCCAGAAAACATTCCTGTGTTAATTTCCCTGAGAAATTTTTGCCCATGCCATCTTGGTTTTGAACTTTTATTGCATTTCTTTCAAGTTCCTTATGGAAGGAGCCAGTTCTTACGTGTTTGTGAAAGGCCATTTATATAGTCCCCAGACAGTAAGTAGCCAGGCTCAGTCTGTAGGCAATAAATGCATCTCCCTAACCTTTCAGAAACCTTATCTTTAACATATTATCTTATCTTTTGCTCTCATTTCTCATTTTTAACCCTCTGTTCTAGCCACTTTCCCACATAATCTCTTAGTTTACTTCGCTGGAATTAAAATTGTCATCTGCTAGACTAACATGAAATTACTTATCAGCATATAAAGGAGAAATTATGTTTTGTAAAGTACACTTAAAAATGGTGTATTTTTTTTTAAAAAAAGATCAGATTGATAATGCATGTGTAAATGTAGTATAAGAGATTCAGCCTTCCTGCCGTTAAAATTGCTTATGGTATTTTCCACCAACTTCAGTAGGAGCAGGAGCTAATCCAAAATGGTTCTGACAAAGAACTGAGAATTTTATTTTCTGTCTGCCTGGACAGCGTCTTACTGTGTGCTTTACAGTAATATTTAGTGTTTTGATGTCCATTTTGATTTTTCTTATCCACATGTTCTGGAAACATAAAATAAACGTGGTTGCTATTTAGATAGGATGTTTGCTCAGTGCTGGTATAAACTGCTGCTTTTCTACAGACTGTGAAATAGAAACGCTGTCCCTGTGAAAAGCTCTGCAGAATTAACAGGGCTTAAAGTCTTGGGAAATCCTCTGGGTCCCTCACTGCCCTCCCTCTTCCTTTCTCCTTTCCTCCTCAGTGTATGCTCTCTTCAGTTTTACCTTTCGAAGATGAAAATCTTACCCCTGATAATGTCTTGTGGGTATTATAGTCTTGGATAAACAACATTTTTTGTAGACTCTATTGGTCATGTCAGGTTGTATTGTAGTCATGTTCCCAGAAAATGCCCTGAGGAGTCACATACAACTCATCTGAAATGGTTTCCTATTTGTGTTTGTTACTAATGCTGTGGGGTTGTTTAAGCATCTCAATATTTTTCTTTTTTTTTTTTTTTTTTTAAATCATCCTTTTGCACTGCCCTAACAGATTTGCTGTAGAAAAATGGTGCTAAAACCTGGTTCCGTGTGTCATTAGGACTGTATTATTTTTTCTGTTGTCCCAGTCCTCCGCCTGGCACGCTCACAGGAGGCTGGGAAGACTCACGCGGCAGTTCCGCGCAGGATCGGAAAACTGCTCCAGCGGGCGGCATCCTGCTGTGGTGGCTGGCTCGCCTCCTCGCCCCCCCCCGCCCGCGGCTGCCTCGCTCGGGCCCAGTCGCCTTTTCAGTGGCTGAGATAAGATGTCAATGAGAGGGGAGGGAGGGTTAGCAGAGCTGCCGGAGGAATTGATTCTTGTCTGCCTCTCCGAGCAGCCTGTCTGCGCAGCAGCACATGATACGGTTTTGCACAATACCCCACTAATGCCCTAGTCAGCAGCTTCCAAGGGAAGAACAGTATTGGGAAAAAAAAAAAAAAAAAAAATTAGCAGTCCTCCGTGAGCCGCAGAGTGCATGGACCAGAGCTAAATTTGGAAAGCTAAAGCTTATTTTGTGCAAGATTATTAGAATTATTTGGGTTTCCAAATGCATGCTCACACACATGTACGTATTGCTGGCCAGCTTTTCCACGTGACTTGGCTGGATCCAAATGCAGTTGTTATTTATAGATGGCAAGAGCAGTGATGGCATTATCTTATAGCACTCCAGTCCTGAAATTATAGCATTCGTGCAGGGAGAGGGGGCCAGATGCCCTCTGTGAGAATTTAGGCAGGCAGCTCTTCTGAAAATGTCTATAGGATGAGATAGTCATGAATAACCCTTTCCCTCTTCCCCCCCCCCCCCTTTTTTTTTTTTTCCACATAGGGAAAAGAAAGGTATTCAAAAATCAGTGCAGGCTGTGATTTCTACTGGCTTCTTCCCTAGATGCATGTAAAAAGCAATTAGCCATGTTCAGTTTTTTACCTCTCCCGTATTCCATAGATAACCTATTTCTACCTATGTAAAACCATAAACATTCCCCTGAAGACAAGGAAACAGCAATTTCTAATCTGTCTAAAACTAATGTTCATACTTAGGTTTTTAAATGAAGCAGTCTCCTGTTCAAAACCGCTGTGTGCTTGTAGCTCAGCTAATTGAACTGAGGCATGTTCATGTGCGCTGGAGCTGTGTCTTCGGATACCGCCTGTGCAGAGAAACAGCTGGCTGATTTCTGCCTCTGCGGAGTGCTGTAGCCTTGGTGCTGGGGCCAGACTCTGAGATGCAGCAGGAAATTTCATCTAACTGGGGGAAAAACACAAAACAAAACCAAATAAATGTGTGGGGGGAAGAAAAACAAACAAACAAACAAAACCGGTCAAATCAGATTCCTGGTCAGGTTCACAGGGTGGTCATGCAGAGAGGTGCTGCAGCACAGCTGGGTGCATGCAAGCCACAGCAGGGCATGGGCACAGACAACAGAAGATGGGGCTACCTGAAGGCAGTATTGCCGCGGAACACTTTGTATCATGAAAATACAATCAAAATAATCTGAAGATCAGGGTAGCGTTATTTAGATGTTTCTTATTTTATGCCAACTTGAGTTTTCTATGTGGTCCTAATCATAACAGAGCATAGATGATTTGCTAGATCTGCTTTATTGGTAATAAATTAAATAAAAAAGCACAGTGCACATTGTGCCCTAAAGGGTATTAGAATGATTTAACAAGACCATCCATGGCTCACAAAGTCTGCTCCATTAATAAAACCATGTTTGAGGTGAGACATGTCCATTAGCCCAATGGACACACTAGAAGAAACAAACTTTCAGGGTACAGAAGCCCTTCTCTTGCTCAGATTAGTTTACCAAGTTCCCAGTGCAGCTTGGGAATGATTATGTGGCATTTAACTTCGGTATGTTAATTGAATGTTAATTAATTAGGTGGTTCTGAAGAAAAGGTGATTAGTACCAGAGGAGCAGAGCAGGTTGCTAGTAAAGGGAAGATGACAGGGTTTTTCGGGTATGGTGGGACACACATGGAAAAAGAGAAGTAATGACTTTGTTAGAAAATGCATTAACAGGGCAGTGAGATGAGAAACATCTCTGCCTTGAAATTGCAGTGCATGCACACATTTGTCTGCTCTGTATTGTTCGAACATAAATAAGTTAAAAACTCCTGTAGGCTGAGTTTCTATTTGCTGATGTCCTTAACTGTTTTCATGTTGAGCACGTAGATTATTTTATACACAGTTGTAATTTTCTTTCAGAATTAAAAACAAGATGCAAGGATAGGGTCAGAGTGCTTTCAGCTCAGTTCTGTTCAAGTACAGAGTTTGTATAGTGTGAAAAATGGTCCTGGAACCCCCAGCTTTGAAAACTAACATTTTTTTCCTTTAACACTTAAAGAGAAGTTGGCAAAAGTTGTATTATGCTAATTGTGCAAAAATAAAAAAAAATTCTGAGGACACCTGATAAAACATTATTTTCCCATAAAAATGTAAAATAATGAAAAACTAAAGCAGAGCGAGCCTGCAGAACCAAGAAGCAAATTTCCTAAAATAGCTTTTGGTCCTCCTCAGAAGTTCTGGCTGCACACTGTTAGCTTTGGAAACACGCTTCTGCAATAAATTTTGGTTGTGTGGTTTCTGCATTTTTTTTTTTCCTCTTGAAAGCCTCTCCAGATGTTTTACAGTTGCTGTTTGAAAATGTTCCCTGGCAGGCACAGAGACTGTGGGCACAGAGCAGTAACCTCTTGATGTGGTGGTTGTGGTTTTTCCTTGCAAAGAGAGGAAGGTGTATGATCCTCTCTGTTCTGGGACTCGTTCTGTCACAAATGGTGTGACCTTCAGCACATCACCTGCTCTTATTTTCTTTCATCTTTAAAACTTAGCCAGCAAGCCATGTAGCTGGATGGCCACTTCAGCAGTCTCTGCAGGAACTCTCCACTCTGTAACTGAGATGTTAAGTATTTTTTACATTTCTTGTCTCTTTGGTATACTTATAAATACAAGACAGATTTAAATTTTTCCAATGTTTGAGTGAAAATCCTGTGTTGACAATCACAGATTCATTTGTTTGTAAAAAGCTTCAAAAAGACATCTATGCCATGCTCCCTTGCCTGAAGAATCCCTAATACCGTTCTTGCTAGATCTTTATCTGACCTTTCCTCAGCATCTCCATTCATGGAGATGCCTCACCTTAGGGTATTTAGGAGCATTAGGATACTCCTAATACCTAACCTGTGTCTTTTCTGTCTCTCTGTATATTATATTTTGGTGTTTCTACTGTGGATATGGATAATGCTTTGTTACTCAGTATATCGGAATACTGCTGTTGATCTCCTCTCTTCTAAAAAAAAAAAACCCAAGAACCAACCACCCAACCAAACAAGAGAACAACAAACCAAAACCCTTAGTCCATGCAATCTTTTCTTGCAGGTTATATTGGTAGGTTTTTTCCTAATCATTCTGATGGCTTTTCTCCCCCTCCGTGGCTGTACGTTCTGATGGGGTAGAGAGAAAGGAGAACTGTGCATCCTTCAGACTTGGCTTCCACTCGTGCAGCCAAGGAGGCTGGTTGACTTTTCTCCGGCAGCACAGCTCGGCTCAGACTCTGCACGGCTGCTGCCTTCAGCTCTGCTTCAGAGAACTCCTGCCTTTGGAGATAGTTCTCACCCTGTTGTTGGGAAGGTACACAGTGTCGTACTTTATACTTGTCCCTGTTGGACATAATTTCAGACCACTTCTCCCGCTTTTCAAGATGATTCCAACACCAAATTTCTGCAGTGAAGTGATGCTTCTTTCCAGCTGGTGCCAGCTGTAAATTGACCCAGAACATGTTCTAGCCCTTTATCCATCTGCGTCATGGATACCCATAAATGAAGCATTCAGTAATTTCAAACCCAGAACAAACTAGTGCAAAAAGTCATCTGATAATGCTCGTTTCTGTTACTGACCGTTGGTTTAATAGTTTTAATAGTAAGCTTGAGTTTCCAGCCATTTTTTGTGGTGTTCAGCTAGACCTAATTTCCCTTGTTTATTTGTAAGAATGATACATAAAGCAGCACTGAAGTCACACTAAAATCTAACTAATCTGTGCTCAAGGTCTCCTGTCTGCTAGTGTAAAGAAAGTACAGATAGGTGGTGTGATCTGTTCCTGACAAATTCATTTTGGTTGTTACTAATTTTTTACTTTATTCTTGGTCCTTTCGAACAGTTTGGGTTATTTTTCCCCAGCTGGAAACTGGACCTCCAATTCTGCTGTTATTCCTTTTCCTGTTTTGAAGATAGCAACTACATTTTCCCTTTTACAGACTTACGTCGCTGTGCTGTTTGTGCATGGGTTCCCTATGTTCAAACTGGTTAAATGCCTCTGGTCTTTTTTTCTAGCACGTTTGGGTATTAGTGGTAGTGTTAGATCAGGAGTTGTTTACAGTAATAATTGGAGGGCTCAAGATGAATTAAGTGAAACTGAGCCTCTCACCTGCAGGTCACCAGTTTGAATCTAGCCAAAGATGGGTTAAAAGTGAGTCACTTCCATTTTTCAGATGTCTGTATTATGTGTGAAATCTGTTGATGACTAGAACTGGCATTACAAAATAAAAGCGTACAGCAGTAGTGAAAGACACTGTTGTTTGAAATCTAAGCAGTGAAACCAACAATTGGATGAGTAAGAAAACAAGCACTCTAATGCTATTGGAGTGCATTTCCTTTGGAAAGCTGTATCCAAGATTCACTTGCTGGTGGCCTTTCACCAACTTTGTCTTCTCTTTATAATGGGGCATGTTTTCAGATGTAGCAACGTGGGTACAGCTAAGCCTAAATGAGATGCTTACGTATTTTATCTGGATCCATGCAGAGTGTTTTGTGCTTGCCAAATTGAGCCATTGTTGCTATGTTTTGTAATGTATTACTTCAAAGTTAATGTAGTGAATCTGGTAAGATGTTCTGCCAAGTTTTGGCAAGTGTAGAATGAAATTGGGGAATCCCGGTTCCACTGAAGTAATGGGATAAGGATAGCAGGATTCAAATCTGTGTCTCCAGCATGTACTGTTGCAGTTGGCAAGAGGTTGTGGTGAAGCCTATATATATGTATGTGTCTTAAGAGGTATTTGTGAAAAGCTAAAGATATGCCAAGGCAAGCTGGACGCATATTCAAGACCAGACTTGTACATGGTGTTGCTGTCATGCAGCAGCCTTGAAAGCACATGCTAGGTAACTCTCAGGTTTGCAGTATGGGTTTTGTTGAATAAAAGCTCTGTTAATTATTTTGATATTACATTCAGTTTAATTAGGCATTCCCCACGTTGTCTATTTTGCTACAAACCTGCATGGTGTTTGGTTTTTTAATGATAATACATAACTGCATTATAGATTCTACTGAGTCAAAGCTGGGTATTTCTGTAGGACACAGCTGTAGCTATAGTAAGGAAGGAGGCATTGGGGATAAAGGACACATAGGTGATAAAAGACATTACTAGTGGTAGAAACATGTATCATACCCCGTTTCACAATGTTGAACCGTGGCTGTTGACTTTGTGTTCCTGTGGTGATTAGCAGGGCAGTTCATGCCTCCCAAAGCAAGGTTTGAGCCAGCTGCCCCCTTAGCTCTGCTGGGGAATTCAGTTCCACTCACTTTGCTGTGCAGTTGCTGGGACTAGAGCTTTTTAAACCTGTGTACGTTTGGAGGTGGTACCAAAGATACAACTTGCTCTCCTCACTACTAGTAGAGCAGGCTGGTGTTGGTACTTCTACTTCAGGTAAAATCAGTGAGTTTGATCTAACTTGTTTACTTGAACTGTTTAAGCTAACATCACTGATTTTGCCTGATGGAGAACAGCAAACACAGTCCTCAGCTGCTTCAAAAAAGCAGCCAGCTGGGGTGTAAGCCTCCTGGGGTGAGGTGGGAGCAAACACCTGGGAGCAAGGACTGGCTCTGTGCCGCGGGCCCCTGCGTGCTGAGTGGGCATCTGCAGGCAAGCAGAGCAGAGCAGTAGGCCTGGGAGGGAGGGGTGGACTCCCTGGGAACCGCTGCGAGTCCACGTTGAACAGCCAGACTGCTGAGAAATGACTACTTCTGCTTTGTAATTGGCATTATATATACTGCTTTTGTGCTCTCAGCATTGAGGCAGATACAGAGCAGAAGCTGGTGTAATGACAGGGGTAGGGCTTGTCTGTCGCAGGCTTAGGACATGTAGCGGTACCTTGAAAGAACTGAAGAGGAGGGACAAACCACGTGTACTCTGAATAGTTACATCCTATTTCCTTTGTGGCCTTGCTTTCCTGCCCTGACTGTCTGACCGGGTAGCCAGCCATCGCCAGGCTATGCTGGAGTGTGTGAGGAGAGCTGCAGTAAAATCAATCCTTGAAATAGTTTGGGATGACCAGTTTCTCCCTCTCTCTCCATTTCCCAGCTCTTTAAAAGCAAAATGGCTTTTAAAACATGAGGAAAACATCTGATTTACTGATTCCCAAAATTGTGGACAAAGATTCCATTCTTTTAGTGCAATTGAAGTTATTTTTCTGATATTACTGTGCATTGAGCATTAGGTAGTTAACATTTTTAATATATTTTTCTAAACAGTATATAGGCTCCATTTTTCTGTCTAAAAAGAATAACATTCTTAAACAACCAAGACAATAGTTATTTCCACTCCTTTCCTTCTCTTCACTGCTTCCCTTTGCACCCCACCAAATTATCTCACTGGATGATTTATAAAAACTGTATTTAAATTGCAGTCTATACAGAAGAGGCTAGAATGACCTCAGTAGCTCTGTATTCCACTTATCTGGAATTCTCCATGTAAGAAATATGAATTTGTTTCTAGGAGTAATATAAACTTAATGGATATGATTGTGAAAAAAATGCTGTGTTTTCTTACTTATGCTGTAAATATCTTTTCAGTCAGATGCATTTCCTTCTGAGACACAAAACCAAACTAGCGAGACAGTGCTGAACAGATAGTTCTCCAAATCAAACTCCTCCTTTTTTTCTAATATTTTCATTGCAGTGAGTAAGAAATACGGGTCTGCCAGTCTGCCTATTGAACTATCTGCTGCAGCTTAACTGCAGCAAGGAAGCGGTAATCCTATTGTGCTCCTCCAGCAGTCTCCCGGGAAGCAGACAGCATTGAAATTACTGAGCTGTTGTCCTATCCCCTCCTCACCTGTCTTTGTGGCTGTAAATATAGTGTCTGCCTGTAAATAACAGTTCGCTGCACCTTTAAGCCCGTTCCCTAACAAGAGGCAGCGATTTACTGAGGTGATAAGCTGTAACTAATACTAGGGTATCATAATAGGTAAATAGATTAGCACCGTGCTTCTCTGTATTTTGCTTTCTAGGGAGCCCACTGGCTCATTCACTCAGAGATGCTTACTATGGCACTTTGCACTGCAAAGTTAAATCAGTCAGTTACAGGATTGCAGCTGTCGGTGCTGGTGTGGATGCAGCTAATGAAATGCATTAGTGAATCTGTGGGGTGGCATTGATCGCTTAGCCTGTTTTCCTTCCCCTTTCTGTTCCCTGGCCCAAAAGGGATAGTAATAGGTTGTACCAGTATTTGATGCCATCGCTATAAACTATCCTTCGAGGTGCGTCATCAGCATCCATCACATAATTGTTGCAAGTACAGTGGCATCGTTTGTCATCAAGAAGTAAGAAGCGGTGCAGGCAGCCTGGGCATGATCTGTGGCTTCCCCCAGCTCGAGCTTCTGGGTTTTCCCAATGAAAGGGCCCAGCGCTTCCAAAGCAGTTGTGATACTACTGCTGGGTGCTGGGCACACACGGCTCCAAGGGATGGGAAGTGGCCACAGAGTGGGCAGCGGAGGCCTTTGTTTCTATACTGCTTGGCAGGTTTTAGGCACAAAAGGGCCTTCGCAGGAAAGGAACAATACTGGGGGATGTGGCCAGTCCTAATAATTGTGTCGCAAATCTTGTGATATTTGGCACATTCTTAAAGACCTGGCTCCTAGAGGTGGGGGATTAAATAACAATTGCTTCCTTTCTCTTCCAAGCGAAGCTTAGCTCCGTGGTTGCAGAGAAATGCTTGAAATGTCACTTGGGCTGAAGGGAAAAAAAATAAATCTTTGCCTTCCAGCCCTCTTCCCTCTCCTTGTCCCCAGGATCCCAGTGTGGATACACTGTGATATCTTACGATTTTTTCAATGAGTGTTTAAAACGATTGGAGGCATCCAGAAGGACATAAAGTGTGGCCAGCTCTGGGTGTGTGGGAGTATTTATGAGTATTTTAAGGAGAGGTTGGTCACATTCTGTGCTGAGACACACTCTTGCAACGTCTGGTCCTCTTCCGAGAAAGGAGAAACAAAAATGGGACTGGATAGCAGCAAGCTGAGTATCTCTGAATGGTTTTTTTCTCTCGCTTCCTTAGGGAAACCCCTTGGGCTACTTGTAATTGAAATTTCTCTTATTTTTAAATCTTTCTGTTTTTCTCTATTTCACAAATGTGAAAGCTGAGGCTGCTCATTTCTGTGTTGGTTTCTTAACGCAGTCGTCATTAGCAAATCAGTATTGATTTATTCCTATGAAAATACATCAACACTTAAAGTAAAACACAATCCCATTAAGAATGATACAGGGTTTGCAAATGGAGAAAAGTAGGTCAAATATTGCACCAATCATCCCAGAGTGTGCCCCTTTAAGCCAAATAAATGTGTGAATACACTTAAACTGTCAGCACGTCATTTAACTGCCATTATTATGCATCTTTTGGCATGAGCTGGCAGAGCCCTCTGTGACTGAACAGGGGTTGAAAACATGAAATCTGGTGTATTAACCAGGTTGTATTTTACACCTGGGCTGCGTACAGGGGCATGGGGGGTGTACGTTTAAGGATTTTTGTTTTCTCCCCGTTGCAACAGTTGACTTCAACTTAAGCAGCAAAGCCACATCATTATATGCAAGGGGCATTGTAGCAATGCAGCACAGGAACACGATTTAAATCTGATCATTAAACTGCCGCAGCAAGAGACTGCAAGAGACGGTGTGGATGGTCCATCTGCAAAATCTGTGCTCCTGTTGTACAAGGAGGAGGGGCGGAGGGGGGAGAAAAAGCAGCTGCTTGGCTGTGCTATGAGAGGGAGAGACTGACTGTTGGCACCATCTGTAGCTGTCCTTTGTGCTTGCTGCTTTATCTGTTCATTATAGTATGATACTGAATTTCTCGTGCTTTGAGTGTAAATGAGTTGAGATGTGCCTAATACTGTCAGCATAAAAAGCAGTAACTAAGTACACTAAAGATGAATAGTGTAATCTGTAAATTCATTTTGAGTTTGTTTCATCTTGCTTGAATAGCCCAGGAAGTGATGTTCTCCAGAAGCCAGCTGTACCAGATGTGTGTGGGGGGTATATATTCATCTTACCAAGTGGAGAGCAGAGCAGTGGAGGTAGATGGGGAGAAGAGGGGCCACCCCAGCATTTCCAGCAGAGGAGAGCAGACTCCTTTAGAGGGTTCTTGCTCCTGCTGAGCTGGATAGAGGCGGACTGGTAACTCCTAAGGTGGCTACAAACAGCTCTGTTTTCATTCTGTGCACAAACACCAATGCAGAGAAGAGAGCAATTATACATGGTACATGAGTCGAAATGTCCCAGGGGAGGAAAGGTTAAACCTCTCCATAATGAATGCTGTGATAGGGATGAGTAAATTTGCTGCGTTTTATACCTGCAGTCTCTTAGTTTCTAAAAACATGAGTCCTCTCCAGATAACTTGTAGAATGAAACTGTCCAGCTTATCTTGAGGACCTCTTTGTTCTTTGACAGCTTACATTTCACCTTTATAAATGTGTGTATTGGATATTGCTGATAATAACTCATTAAGATCTTTTCTTCACCTCACCAAAGCAATGCCATCTCATTGGCGTATTCCTTTTCTGGGAGTTACTCTGCTTTTTTTCCAAGCAGGTTTGATATCTGTTTGCAGATTCATGCCCTCAGACCCATCAGGTTGTTGCTTTTTATCTTATTTGTCAAGTGTATATAGGTGCACAGAAGGAGCAGGTCCCTCCTCCCATCAAAGCCTTGTTTAAGATGGACGATTTCCATTTGACGCCATAGTAATTACACTCGGCTGTGGAAGTGCTCAGCATCCAGTATTACTCTGCTACGGCTGCATTTAGCGTTCGGCAGAACACTTTGTTTGTGTTTCTCAGAGCTCAAGTGGCCGTGGTGTGCGGGAAGAAACCCTGCAAGGCAGGGATTTGTATCCAGGTGGCTGGAAAAGGGGGAGGGGGGCCTTTGTCGCTGACACATTAGTAATGATATGCCAGGGATAAAAGGTGAGTATAATTTGATCAAATGCTTGTTGACAGATTCCTTGGCTAATAGAGAAGCAGCTTAGACTGACACTCGTTGCTGGAACATTTCACAGAGCTCGGGGGAATGCTTTCTGTAAGCTACATGTGAGGCTGACAATTTCCGAGTGACCATATTTAGTTACATGAAGAAGCGGTGTCCCCTTTTTGTCACAGCAGAGCTCTAAAATGCCTCCCTAAACACCGCTCTTGACCTTCCACTTGACAAATGCAATGAAATTACTACCTCTCCTTTGTCCAAATGTGTGATTAATTCATAGGAATGGCCCGGGCTTTAAGCATTTTTCTTGTGTGGCCGTTAAACTTGAGAAATCCCAATTGTTTCTTGTATTGAAAAATCATATCTGTGGGTGTTCTTGGCAAAGCAGGTTCCTTCTTTTCCCCTACAAATATGACTTAACAATTAGTCTCTTTGGAATTTGTTCTAAGTATGTGTTAACAGTGCCTGTGAGTAGCTACTGGAAAATGAAGGTGGTGTACCCTGAAATGATAGTTTGCTACTGCTTATGATTATGTTATTTAGTGAAAAGACATCCATTAGAAAAATAAGAAGTAAAAATAAAAGCCTCAATTTTAGAGAATTCCGCACTTGTCTCTTTTAAACTTAAAATTACATGTAGAGCTCTCCTCCTCTAAACCACTGTGGCAGCTTGGCTTTTGAGTAGTCTTTGGGTTCTCACCTACTTGTGCAATCTGTTGATTTGTGTTTGGTTCATAACACCTCAGGAAAGCACTTAGTTAAAAATTAAATATGAAGCATTTTCTTGTTCTGAGGGTTTTGTAAACTGTACTTTAAAGAAGGAAAAACCCCAAGCGCTTCCACTTGAGAATGTTTCTTCAACTGCAGAATTTTGCAATTATTCTGCACTTCGTTCCAGTGAAACTCTTCACTGTGTCATACCTTGGTGACTTTTTACCAGAGCCACTTCCGATGCTGAAATTGAACAGGCAGCTTTGAGGCTCTGTCGGGTGTCGCTGGAGGCTTCAGTGGGTTGTCTTGGCTGGGTGTGCTCGTGGGAGCCAGGTTTCACCCGCAGTCACTTTCTGAGGCACTGCTTACTGCAAAGTTAGGTGGTTTCTGTAACAGAGGTTGATATTTTCTGAGTGTGGGTGCGTAACGAAGAGGTCATGTTTTCAGAGATAATGACCCCTTTCATGTCTTCAGAGGGAGTTGCAAGCTTTTCGTCCCTCTAGGAAGTCTCTGCATCTTCATAGTTCATAAGCGTGATTTTCCTGTAAGCACAGAATTACCCTCATTGACCAGAAGATTAGGCACATAATGGAAATACACATTTAGGGGTTGTGCTGGGTCAAATATAGATTTAAGTGCCTAACTTTGTATCCATAACATGAGTTTGGCCATATTCTTCTGTTTATGTATTCAAGACTGGTAGCTGATAGCAGTTTGGAAATGAATTCCTGCACATGGGGGTCTCTTCATGACTCTCCAATTAATATTTTGCACAAAAATAGCATAACAGAAAAGAGATCTTGTTGTTCTTTGCTCCCCTCTGTGAATGATGTCTTCTGTATGTTTTTGTTGCGTTTCTATTAGTGTGAAATTAATTTTTCTGTGTCTTTTTTCGCTCACAGCAGCTATCCCATGTCCTTGGGCCTCACCAATTCTTCATTTCTGTACCGCTCGCTCAGACAAGTTCTCTTGGGCTGCGCAAAATGTTTGTAACTTGTGTAAAAACATTACAATGATAGTGTAGGGCAATTACAGACTCAATTTTGTAGGATAGTAATGTGAGTTGTGGTTTGTGGACAAGCCTTTCACTCCTGGGGTTTGTCTGTTCAGATTGTGACTCCCCATTACAGTAGCTTGTGTTTTTACTCAGCTGTGCTGGTTCTTCAGTTGTGCGCTTACTGTCACTGTGTTCTGTTTGCACAGCGCTGCTTTCATCGTGGTGTGAGGAACTGGGACGGCTCTTGCTGCTTCGCCACCAGAAAAGCCGGCAGAACGATCCTCCAGGGAAGCTACCCATGCAACCCCCCATGAACTCTATGAGCTCCATGAAACCCACCCTCTCTCATAGGTGAGTCTCAGCCCAGTGCACTGGAGCAGCAGTCTCTACAGATGTACCCCTGACAGATCTGTTAATTGAAATGCTTGTTCCCATTGACAGAGATAGCTACACTGTTTCATGTGCTAACAGCACTACAGACAACAGGGGATCTGTAATTATAGCAAGTACTAAAACTTGGGTTTTGTCTTTGCTATTGTCTGGTGCATAGTGAAGTGACTCTTCCATCTTCAAATCTGTGCTCAGATCAGGTGAGCTTGCTTTCAAACTTCAAGTTGTGCCATAGAGATAAACTTCTACAATGTGTCTCTCACCAGACGTTTTCCTATTGTTTATTTAAATACAACTGGCTTTTCTTGAGGTTGACAACATTTCACTGATGTTCTGTTTTGTAAGTGTCCTTGGAAATGTATACAAAGCAATTGTATCGTGGGTGTAGCCATAGGTGGGAGAATGTCCTGTACCACCTTATATTAGTTGAGGATCACAAAGCACTTGCGTTAATTTGAAGAAAATGTGAGCATTAGAGGATCCTAGAAGAAGCTAAAGGTGTGAAGCCTTTGATTACCACATTACATGGAGGAGCAGTATTTGTGGTTCTTGTCTGCAGAGCCTAGGTCAAGGCAAAAGCTGAAGACGAGTGTAGACAGGATTAAACATTCATTTTGTGCTTTACGTTTCTAGGAGTTTTTTTCAAGGCTTCCTTTCCCTCAGCATCGCATTAAAGAAATCACAAATAGTATAAGTTATTCTACTGTAGGGTACTTTTGTTAGTAAAGGATTATAAGAGTGTGGATGAGGGTAAATTCCTTGTACCTAGATTCCATGGCAGCGTAAGTAACTTGAACTTTTGTGTTAAAATGGTGCATAGGGATATCTTTGTACCAGTGCATTTGCATGTGTGAATTCTTCTGGAAACCACTTTTGGTTTTGGGTTGGGGGTATTTTCCTTGCTTTTGTTGTATTTATGGGAAAACCATGCAAACGCTATGCCTTTTATTATAGCCCTTGTGAATAAAGTCCTTTCTTGTAGTATAACATAGTATCACTGTCTTCGGAGTACCGGGATTGCCTCTTTTTTCAGTTGTTTATGAAACGATCGATTGTAAACACACTTAAAAAGAAAAAACAGAAAACCTTCTGTTCTAAAATAACTTATTTTTACACTTGGGAGAAGCTTTGCAGAAGCCAAGGTGAAATTAGTGGCCAGTCTGCAGAGAAAGCTTGGTGCAGTGTATACTCTCTCCTAGGTGTAGTTTTGTAGTTTTTAGATGCCTGATTCTTGTCCGACCTTTTAGCCTCTGTTCCCCTAGAGTCCATAAAGATGAAAGCACTGTTGTATCTCATAGGGGCTGTGTGCTGCGTTACTAGATAAGATAGGCACAACTCTTTTCTTTCACGGCAGTTTTCCACTGAAACTCTGCCACATGTCAAAAAATAAATACTTTCTTCTGCTATACCTTAATACCAGCATTTCTGGCAGTACCAGCTTACCCAATATTCTACCTAACAGTAGAACTGCAGTATCCTGCCCAGTATCAAACAGTCCCTATAAGTTTCTCTTGAGTATTGCCCTCAAAATGCTTTACTGAGGAAGACACTGGGCATCAGTTCTAAATTACTGCTGTTTACCTATGAGATGCCCCTCTAGAAACATTATTTCTGTGGCATAACTTCTTATCTATAATAGTTGCAGCAGCCTCTTAGGGATTTGGACTACCTGCATCACTGCTTCAGTGTGTGCTGTTGTCTTGTCTGTAATTTAGCCATAACCGTGACTGCTCAAAATCTCTCAGGTGGTACATTAGAATGAGACATCTTGTGCTCCGACTTCTTTTTCCAGCTGGAACTGTTTATTTTCATGGATGTTTTATAATCAGTCTATAGGACAGTAGTGAAGTATGGGGTGAAGAAGTGAGTTTTCTGTTTGTTTGAATTAAACAAAAGCTGAAAAGCCATTAAGTACAATCTCAGTGATAAAGCTGTTGATGAAGCAACATTTGTATTTGCATTAGATTACGTTTGGGTCAGAAGCTTAGTATTAAAGTTCACAGTGTCTTATCTCTAATTCACAAGGTTTTTATGTGAATTCAAACCAAAAAAAAAAGTATACTTTGCATTTTCTACAAGAAATTAATGTAGCCAGCTACTTCCAAGTTTTGTAAAAAAAATTAGATATGAAATTAGAACAACAAAGAGCATATTCAAGAACCTTACATAGCTTAACAGAGCTATATGGGATAGGATATATGTCAGCCTCTGAATATCACTAGACAAAAAAAAATCCTTCCCCTGTCATGGGACTATACTGAGTACTTCACACAGAGCTTTTTCTGCTGTTGCTTTTACTAGCAACAAAATTACCCAGAATTCTAGTCAGGGACTAGAATCCCCATGTACCTGGCACTACAGAACCACAGCTGCTTAGTCTCAGAGTTGAAATAGGGCTCAGCTATTTAAAATAAATTCTGACTCAAGAATGTATGACAAGAATCTAAATGTATTTAAGAAACTGTGGGCACATACACTGGAGGGAATTCAGGTCTGGCCTATTTTTAGGGACAACCTTTTATTTTTAAAAAGTTAATCGAATTGTGGAAAAAAACTGAAGTAGACAGATCAAGGAGGGCTTTGATAGTGATACTCTTGGTCAAATGCACTTACAGAGAGCAGAATATAAACCATACAAGGATGTGCACACATGCAACAAACGCTTTCAGAGTAGGGACTCTATTGTGCTAATTTCTTTCTAAATTTAGTTTTTCATTAACAGAATGATCAAGTGTTGCATATAAACAAAAATTCAGCTAAATACTTCCTAATGTAGGGCGGTTGGTTGGACTGCAAACTCCTCTGCTTTATGAACAGCATGAGCACTGGATTCTCAAAAAAATCCTGATCTTTTTTATTTTTTGCTTTAAGTCAGTGCAGTGTAATAATAGGTCAAACTTGAATGTGAAATTAATTGATTTTTATTTCTATTTTTTTAATTTTATTTTTCGACTTTTTTACTGATTCATGTGGGTAATCTTCACTTCTGGACTCAAACCACCAGTATGAGACCTATCCACCTCTTTAATCCTGTATAACTTCTAATTTAAGTCCTATTTAAAGCATTTACGGGGGACTTAAGGAGAGCTGGTAGTCTTTGGGCTGGCCCTTCTGCTAGGAGTGAAATTTCATGCTTGCAGGGAGTAATGTAACTTCTTCGTATTGTAGTTTTCCAATCTGACATAATGTCTGTAATAACAGATACTACTCAAGGTGACTGATTGTTTACTTCTAAATGAATTTAAGGTCTTTGACAAATGCTGTTGTGTAAGTACAAATTATTGTCATTATGCACCTTTCTTTGCTTTGATCAAGTTCCTACTTGATGCTTCATTGCATTAAGTGGTGGACCTTTACATGTGAATCAAATTGAATCTTGAAATGGGTACAGTTTCCATCAGTCCCAGCAGGAGCTGCACCCTGGTTCAGTTTAAGGTGGATCTGACACATGCAAACCTTAGAAGGCTTCACATTTCTTGCATAGCTTCTAGTAAAGCTTACTTTGTCAACAAAAACATGTGAAAATAGTCAACTGTTAGTTGCAGTTTGGTATGTTGTCATGAGCATCGTTGGGTTCTTGTTGTCTTCTCTCTTGCTCCAAATTTTGGTCTTCTGTATTGCCAGCTGTCTTGCAGTTAAGTGACCAAAAGGTAGTGATGTCTGTATAGGGCAGTCAAGCTTGATGAAAAATATGAAGATAAAATTATTTTTATCACAAGTTACTTAGCACTAGAGGTTTTGAGAAAATTAAACAGTAGATCAAATTAAGTAGTGATTCAATATTACGATAGGTGCTTTATTTATTATCATTACTGTTTTATGTTCAGGCAACCGCCATAAATACCTTTTATTGGTTAGACTTGCTTTACGAAGGGTGCTTATTTTTAGTGTTTGTTTTGTCATTTTTTTCTTCTAGTTTGAATTTTTCCAAGAGCTGAACTTTCGGCGTTGGTAGGAGCTCTTGGAAGAAAATGGCAATTCTGTGTCTGAATTTGTACTGGGTGATTAGGACTGTCTTTTACATTGTTTGTTGAGAATCAGGAGTGATCTGTCTATAATGTACCAGTAGAAAAAGTGTCAAGAGTTTCTGCTAAGGTTCCTGCCTTTTCAATTTTGCCATGATAGGCAGTTTTGACCAACTGTGAATAGTCACTTTAAAAATGTCTGGATGAGAGAAATGGTTAAAGTGTAAGGTCAGGTGCAGCATATGCACACTTTCATGAAAACAAGCACAGTGTGCGTGTTTTATATATCATTTTGAAGTTAGGGATCACTTCGTTACTGCGTGTGGCTGTGGCATACAGGAACAGCCTTTGCAAAAGAATTCAAAACTCTTCAGGTGAAAGATAAGATTGTTTCAAAGCCTTTCCATCTTTCTGTTTGTTGAAGTTGTGAAATAAATATAATTAGGGACTGAACAGATGGTAAATCCTAATATAAGAGAATATACGCAGTAAACCAACCTGTATCACTTCTGATTCTGCAAGAGCAGCCTCTCTTTTTCTTCTGTCTTCTTTTCAGTCAAGAAATGTTAAAATCCACCATCAGAAGAAATTAAGGGGAAAGTTCAGAATCCAAAAGTGTTTCTGCAGAAGTGCCATTTCTTAGAGAAAAAAAAAAACCTCAGGATTCGTTCAGAACAGTATTAAGTAAGGCCCCTGATGCTCTAAGCATGGTAAAGACAAAACTAATCGCTCGAAAGTACTGTCCCAAGACTTGTTTGCTCATCTTGTCCTCTAAGTGAAACCACTGATACTAGTTTCAGCACATATGGGGATATGGGGAGGATGGGGAAGAAAACCTTGAAACAACGTTGAAACTAAAAGGAAATGGTTAGTGCTCTCTAGTTGAAAACTGATAATGTGTAACTATTAGCTGTTAATAATTAAACATATTATTTTCATGTGAAAAATCTGCATTTCATTTTAGGTGAGAGAAGTAATCAATTCTTGTAACAGGAAAGACTGAGAGACATGATCTCTGAAAACAATAAATGGGCAGCTTAACTTCTCGTCAAATATATATTCTTCACATGCTTGGTAAAAGGTTATAGGATAGTGATCATCTTTCATTGTGTGTACAGCACCTTGCAGAGATGTGAAAATAGGGCTTCTGTATTGATTAGAGTCAAAGTAAGCACTATTGCAATAAGAGTATGTAGCAACACAACTACTATACTTTTGTGATTTTTTTTCTGATAAGTACACGTAAGTGTTACATACTTTAAATTTTTTCCTCTAAGCATTGTATATACTAGATAAAAAGTTTTAGGGTTTTGTTTTGTGATTTTTTTTTTTTATTTAAAAAGTGTCTGTTGATATTTTTGAAAATCCTGATAAAGACTAAGCAAATATTATGAGTATGTCTGCTGACTGAGGCAAAATCTGACTTCAGGTTTTGCCCTGTCTATGCTGATTTTTAAAATACAATAACCAAGACCTTTGAAAAGACAGCTGTCGTTCTTACGTTTGGGCCATATTGAACATCCAATTCCTGAAAATGTCTCATTGATTGGAATTTACTGTTTAGGGATCATCACAATAGTATCATGGTCTTTACATGAGGGCTGCTCTCAAAAGCAGATAATCGTGCTGAGTCTAGGTGATTTTCCTCTTCCAGTGTGTTGTGAAGGTTCCTTCTGTCACTTATTCTCAATGAAACCGACTCATTTCTGACGGCACTGCAGTTAAAAATCAGTCAGCTGTGGCAACACCCCTAGTTTTTACCAATTTTGACTGTCAGCATGATAACTGTGTGGTGGCACTGGAAGCTATACTTTGCCTAGCTCTTTGACGCGAAACTCATTAAAATCATCTGGAGTCTTAACTGGACTGAGTACCTTTGGGTAGGGAACATCAGAACTGAGTCAGTGCCCTTCCACCACGGCAGCCTCAGGTCCACGCGGGAGGTTTAGCAGTCCCTCCACGCACAGAAGGGCTGGGGGAGGGACAGCCCGTGGTTCAGCACAGGGTGAGTTAGGTGTGAGTAGCTGTTTGCTGGGTACCCACGCTGTTAGCATCGCGCTCCAGCCTGCCTGCCAGGAGGTGACATGGCTTCTAAGCAGGGTGGGAGTTTTACAGTCTGGCGACGTTTTCAATTTTCAGTGGAGTGAAAAAAAAAATTATTACCGGCATAAATGATGGCAAATACCTTGTCTTTTTAAAAGATTTCTGTTCTTTTTGGGTAATTTGAGAAGAGGAACACAGGTGTGTATTTTGTCTAAAACCTCATCTTTTTCTTGATGCCTTTTCTTTGCATGTATCTGTCATTCATTCAGTTAGATGAAAATGTGACCCTCCACAGGATTTCCCTGTAAATAGATTACAAAAGGAATGAATTCCTGATAAACGATTTTTTCATTTTTTTATTCGTTATTCCTATACACTTGGGCTCTCAAGTCTCTTTAGTATCGCAATGGGAAGAAAAGGAAATAGTCATTACTCTTTGCAGTCATGGAGGGCTTTTCTAATGGTGCCCCTAAAATAAAATGGGTTAGAAATTCTTGCTAAAGAATTCCTGACTGGTTTTCGCTAGAGATGACAACAAAGCCTGCTCAACAGACAGAGCACATCAACAACCTGTGCAGATGGGTTGGTGACATTAATTAGATACTGACAGTGCCTTTAGCAGGACTCGGTGGTTCCTTCCCGTGAAAGGGCTGTTCCAGGAGTGAGGAATAGCACACCAGCCGGGGCATCTTCTTGCATGTCCTCATCTCCACCAGGCTGAGAATGCGGGGAAGGTACCACGGTCTGTTTATGCTCTCCGTTCCCACTTACCACGTCAGGGGAGATACGATGTGATGGTTTGTTTGCCCGTGTCACTGTGTCAGCAACAGCATTTCCAAACAACTTTGACAGGCAGAGTGTCGGGGACGGCTCGGGGAGACGTTTCTCAGACCTGCCCTGTATGTGCCCGGAGCGCAGCCGTCCTTCACCGGCGAAGTCGTTTTTGCCCGGGCTCCCCCTGCCCTGCCCGGCCTGGCCCGGCGGCTGCCCCCCGGTACCCCCCGCCAGCCGGCTCCCGCCCCGTCCCGTCGGTTTCGGCCCGGTCGCGCCCCCGGCGCTGCGGGAGCCGCTGCCGCCCCGGCCCCGGCCCCGGCCCCGGCCCCGGCGGCTGCCCGCGGCAGGCTGGTGGCCGGCGGCGCGGCTGGGCAGGGCTGGGCAGGGCTCGCCCCCGCTCCCCGCTCGGCCCCGGAGCCCCCAGCCCCGCTCGCTTCCAGGGAGCCGCGGTGGGGCTGCGCTGCCCCCCTCCCCGCCCTCCCTCCCTTCCCGCCGCGCCTCTTGAAGAAAGCGGTTTTTTCTGTTGTCGGGGAGCGTAAATCAGCTTCATCTAAAATCTCGGAAGTGCGAGTCCATCAAATCTTCCTCCTAGCCGCCTGCTACACCTTGCGTGAGTCAGACTGCAGAGCTCCCGGTGCCCTTCTCGCTGTGCGGGGCTGCTCGTGGTTCCCCCTGTCTCAGAGGCAAAAGCAGAAGTGGAATCTGCTCACGCTTTCAGCGGTTCCTTCCCCGGTTGTTGTAGCAGTCGCTGACCTCCAGGCACTATGAATAAACAGCAAAGCTGGGAACAAAAGGAGTCTTCTGGCTGCCATTATCTCACATTAACATAGCAGACGCGCTGCGGTGTGAACAATGCGAGTCTCATTCGCCGATAATCAGCGAGTACCCAGGCATTTGGATTACCAAGGCAACAGGCAATGGTAGAATACTGGGTGGGTGTGTTTTTTATTGTAAAGGAGCAGTCGGATATGGAAACCCAGGTATATTGATAAAGCAGAGCAGAAGGCATGCCTGGTGGCAGGGGGGGACTGAGGGCTCGGGGTTGCATTCCGACACACGTGAGATAAATAAGACATGGATGAAGCAGGTCTGTGCTCTGAGATGCAATAAAGATTAAACTGCATTTGTCAAGCTGAAAACGGTCATAAGATAATTTCAGCATTTTGAAAAAGGTAACAGGTGGCATGTTAATAACAGGGCTGTTACCGGTGGATTTTGTAACTGTAATCTGGGCTGTAGTAATGCGTTGCATGGTCGACTTGTGTGACAATAGAACTGGGTGTGATGCTTTAATCTTTTTTCCTTTGATCGGATGGATGCTGTACTCCCATAATGTCAGACGATGGTAACCCCTTCTGCTGCTTCTCAGGCAGGAGCGGGTCTCAGTAGCGTTCTTGTCTCTTACCTGCATAGCTGTGATCGGTTTTTTCCCATGGACAGAAATAAGTTGTGTTATCTCTGTATCTTTGCGTGCATGCGCACACACGTGTGCAGGGACATATATGAAATCTATAATGTAGCAGGACTATGTGTGTATGCAGGGGGGTGTGGGTGTTTGCAGGTTCAGAAACTTCTGCATTAATCTAATTATTTGGCCTGATGCATTTTTCTCGTATCAGGGGTTAGATTCAGATGCACTAACTCTTGCTGAGCAGCATGGTACTTTGCAGGCATGGCTTTCTAACTGATGAGGCTGTGTGTAGAGTAAGGCGCCAGGAAGCAGCAGCAAGCATGTCACAGCCTGACCTGTAGCAACCCAATGTGAAATGGAAGGCAGCTTTCCCACCCGGTGCAGTCATAAGTCATCCAGGCCTCACAGGCCTTGTCAGGACTATAAAGAAAAAGTTAAGGGCTTTCCGCTTCCAGAGGTACTTCATATCACCTGCTGAACTGCTGGCTTGATTCTGCCGTCTCAGTCTCCACGCAGGCGGCTGTATTGTGCGTATGTGTGCGGCTGCATGAATGGTTATTGTAAATGCGTGTGCTGATATTTAAAAGAGCAGAGGCAGGGAGGGGTGATAGCCACCTGCTAGCTGCAGGTGCCATCCAAACCACCGAGCTGATAAATGGCTTGCTGCTTTCACCTTTTGACTGCTTCACCTGCATCTGCTCACCTAGAAAGGGTTCAGAACGCTTCTGTGTTTTCAAATGGTTTGCCAAAAAACAGCCTTCCTTCTTTTTACAGTGAATTATGAAATTTCTAAACGCTTTCAGTCTTCCTCTTCAGTTTGCATTGCTCATAGCCCAGTGCAGCCAACATCCAGTACTGAAGCAACACTTGAGGTAATTCTTTATTGATAGGGAGGGACTAGGTGTGGATCCTCTGTGCATTTGGAGTTGGGAGAATCTAAGCTTTCCAAAGGGTTAGAGAACATATTCATCTAGTTCGAAAGAGTGGAGGGAAACAATGGACTTGAAATTATGGAGGGATAATTTTGGGAGCTGTATATTTTCTCTGTAAGATCTGAATGTTTGGAGTCACGCCATGAAGTAAAGGGAAATAAAGTCTTGCAGGATGCTTCCAAATTGGCTTTTTTCACTTTTGCATTACATAAAAACATCCAGTGATTTGGATGGGACTCTGTCTGATGTGTTTGTTTAGTGAAATACATGATGGAGACTTAACTGATGTCTATACAAATTAAACTTCTTCAAATAATACTACTAAATAGAGGAATGTATTTGAGGAAGGTATGCATCACATAGGCAGCATCAGTCAAAAGTAAATTACTGGTAGCCATCCAAAGCGACTATTAGTATACAAACTTACTACACCACCGTCTTTTTTTCCTCATCTTTAATGTAAACACCTTAGGATACCTGTACACAATATGGGCTTTTAGTGTGCTTTATGTCAGTGTGTGATGTACGGTAGTTACTCTGTGTTTTCTTTAAAATATGCCTTCATATTTCCTTGGTGACTGTAAAGTGGTCTTAGTGTCTTTTCTCCACGGGTGTCTCCTTGCTCTGCCATATTCCTTCATGTGAACAGAGAATGGATTGTATAGAGTGGTTTCTACAGTCTATGGAAAACACAGCACAAAAGATCAAGGGATAAGTTGGTTAAATTTTGTGTTATGAAAATTTTTTAACAGTAATGTGTTTTAATATCTGTTAACTAGACTAAAAACTAATTACAAGTATTTAAAGTTGAAACACTTTGGCCAGACACTTTAGCCGTATGAAGATGGTGCATGTATCTCAGATGGTGAGACATTGGTTTTGTTCCCCTGCAAAAAAATCTCAATGAAAAATGAGAAGTTAGTTATTTCCTTCTAAATGTCTGGGGTTTTTAAAAAGAAAACAAAAGCAGATCTCGGAAATATTTTTGATTGCCAGTAAGTGGAAACAAATTTTGGCTTTCAGGTGTCACATTGTCTTTTTCAGATTGGTAGTCAAGGCCAAGGATATTTTTGGTGGAAATTTCACCAGCAATAATAAAAAAAAAATAAATCCATATGATCTGTTATTTATTAATGGATTGTTAGGGATTCCTAGGTTAACGAATTGGGAAAAAAGATCGCGGAAGTCCTTCCTGGAGCATTTTAGCGTTCCAGGAAATTGCTAATAGTATTTCATCTGTTCTTGTGATTTTATTTTTAAAGAAGTTACTAGGTTTTGTTTATACTGATATGAAAAATTATAAAAATGTGGTGAAATTCATGCCTGTTCCATAACATGAACACACCAAAAAGGCAGTTCAAATTCAGTATTTGCACTGCACCCATGCAAGACAGCCTTTTTCTTAAATAAGGGTATGCTTAAAATAAGTTTATGGTGGTGCCCTAATCAGGAAGGATTGCTAACTGAATCCGTGTTAATAATCAAAGGTACGTGCGTGGTGTTCATTCGAGAAATCCAAGTAAAACAAAAACTAAACCTGAATGAAAGAAGCTAAGCTGCCTAACTTGTGAGACAGTATGGGCATGAAGCACATGTATTGGTGCTACAGTTACCCAGAGCTTTATTTCCTGTTCTGATTATGGGATTTGTCATATTTTTCCGCTGCAGACGGATGAGGTTTTAGGGGGAAAAGAGGGGTGAGGCAGGAGCAAGGAGCCTTGTTTGGAAGTTGTTATGTTTTAGTTTGCATTAAAGTAGTGTCACCTAGAGGCTCCAACCAAGAATACAGCCAAGGGGTGCTGGGCACCCTGAGCACACGCGTGCCCAGAGGTAGTTGCAGAGGCGGAGCAAAGTGCAGACACAGACAGGTGCCGGCAGGCAAGAACAGATCAGGAGGCCCAGTTCTGGACTGTATTTGGACCATTCTGATTTTTGGCCATGTGTAACTGCAAAGGAGTGAGTAGCCATGTGTAACTGCCTGGGTAGATATCCGACACCTCACTCCTGGTCGTCAGATGCTCTCCTCTCTAGGTGTCTATGGGTGACAAAAGAACACATGAGAGAAATGAGTCAGTGTTACCCTGGCAATTACCTGCTCATCTTGGCATCAGCTGAAGAAGTTACAATAGAGTCAGTAGATTTAGAGTCCACTGTGTGTCAGCTACCTGTCAGGTGGGATGACTGTGCTTCAGAAACATTAAAGACCCCTGCAAAACTGTAAAGCCAGCTTGAGGGTAAGCAACAGAAACTAGCCACTGAAAGCCCAGTTGTGGGAAGCCTGATGCCAGTGGTTGAAGTGAAAAGGTTTTTTGATAAAGCCAATACCTGGTGCTTTTCTGCAGTAGTTGATGGATTTCAGTGTTTAAAGCAGAGATAAATGCTTTATAAAGGTAGTGCTTTAGACACCTGGCATTCTCAACAAGCGATGTGGAAAATCACTGGGAAGATATAATTCCAGTTTTTACCCTCCTCCACAACACGTAAAGTACTAATGCTCTAGGGATGCGTACTTCACTAAACCATCTGAATCTCTCCTTCCTCAATCAATGAAGACATGTAAACAGAGTATCAGATACACATACAATTGCTTTAATGACAACATAAACATATTTAAAATACAGTATTTTCAAATAATGCCACAGATCATATATAAATTACAGTAATTCACTAGTATTAATTTACTATATGGAGCTCACTTTTTATTAAGCAACTTCTATTAGAATTAACTAACAGTCTGTGTCTGACATGAAGTCTGTAACTATTGCAAAGAGGCTGGATATCTGCCTGATTCTGTTTTCCTAGAACTGGGATTAAGAGAACCTGTTTAGACCTAAGTACCGATGTACCTCTCCGACGTGAGTGTTGTATTATTGGTGATTTCTGTACATGTACCAGCAGCTAAGAAATCCTTCCTTCTTATTCCTTGATTGCAGTTTCACTACATCATAGTTTGAGAAGTAATTTCTCTCCATCTCTTCCTCTTTGCTCTATGGCTTCCTCTGCTGTTTGGCCTTTAATGCTGACCAGTAGTATGTATAGGTTCATTAACACTATTATAAATTTAGTCAATACTCTTTTAGTGGACTCCAGCTGAGCCCAAACTGACTCACTGCCCTCCAGGGTGTAGTGAGAGACTTAATTACCCTTGTACTGTTCAACGGGAACAATGTCATGGGCAGCATTTCGCTGTGTCTGGAGAGGTTGAAGCTTCTGTCTCTATTGGCTGCCATTTTCAAGTTTAAAGAAAGGGATTTCAGGATAATTCACAGCTCTGTATAATAACAGCGAAAAGCCACTGCTCTTTTGCAAATGAGAATTGGATTGGTCACGTTTCATTACAGTACTTACATGGATTTTCCTTTGATGGTGGGAGTATTCCTTTGGGTTGTCTAAGTACAGAAATGAAAGTTGAAAGAGTAAAGTGGAGGGACAAGTAATCCCTTAGTTGAGTGGCACGTGTTTCAGCATCTCCTACTGCTTGAAACCAAAGAAGCCTTCATGTGATGGAGGAAGGGTGGGTATTGTATCCAGTATGGCAAAAGTCATACTCGAACATGCACGTAATTGGTGATGGGCCAGAGTACCACACTGGGGAGTGCAAACCACGTGAATGCCATGTATTTCTCATTGGGGTAACTAAAGTGATGTTTGAGTGAAGTGAGGTCTAGCACAGTGAGTGTATATATTAAGGTATATAAGTTGATGTTCTGCAAGGCACATCTACCACTATTATCAGTGTCGCCATAATTTCTGAAGTTAACGTCTGCAATTTAAAGCGAAGTCCTGTGTTGGATAATGTGATAGTCATGTGATTCAATGTGTGCAGTGAATATTTCTCAACAAATCTGTACCTGGGTTTTTTTTTCTGGCTTTCATGTGTTATGCTGGTGGCTTTCATCATATGTCAACAATATAGTTTCTTGAGGTGTCACCCATCTAAACTGTAAAACAGTAAAAATTGAGTGATTTACTCTTCTTTGTAATTAGATTAAATGATTGTATAGTCTTTGAGAACCCAGTGCAGCCTTCCACTAAACAAATGCTCTGACTACCATTGGAAATTAGGGATGAGTAATGCATGAAATCTCTTTTGTGTACTGTAAAGGAGAGAAACGGGTAAGAGAAACATGCTTTGGAGGAAAAGAAAGTGAAGAAATAGTTACAACTTCTTAGCAGCAGGCCAAGGCATCGCTAGCTCAAAGTTTGAGTATGCATACAAATCATATGGCATATTTGCATTAGAAGAACCTTCAGTGACTCTGTGGTTTGATTCCTGCCTGTCATTACTCTTCCTATTTACTCATGCACCTGCAAAATATTTGCCTTGTCCCTCAGGTTTTATTACCTGTCCACAGCACATCAGTGGGGAATAGTGAGGAATGGCTGCAGTGAGTCCTTTCACTGCTTATGTCATGGAGAGAGCTTCTTTGTAGTCATTGAAGTATACAAACACTCATATGTGCCATAAATATCCAAACAAATCACAGAGCAGACATCATCAAACCCAGTCAGAGAGGGAAGTAAAGTAGGAGGCATTGTTCAGAGCAGGAAGAAAGAGGAAGGCTTCATAGCAGTCACAAATTCTGGGTTAGTCATCATTTGTCTCCATGCTGGTAGAGGGGACTTGCTGATGCATTGCGTCACTGGCAAATATTAGTCACTGAAGCCATTGTCTGAGCCTCTGAATGAGAGGGGCAAGATTTTCAGCCTTCTAAGAGAAAATACTTTAAAGAAAAATGGGCTACGAGGACTTACTGATTGCAAGGTGGTAAATATGCCCTTATTCACACATCATTTTATATGGATGCCATGAATGTAAATATTACATGTCAAGCATCTTATAAAGAATTACTATTTTCCATTAATTTTCCTTAATTATTTATTAGGGGAAATAATTATTTTCCCTAACTATTTTTTTTTTTTTTTGGTGATTTTACTGCTTAATTCAATTTGGGTATTTCGAAACAAGTAGGTCAGTTCAAATTCACAGTTATGTTCTAATACAGTGCTGTTGTGCTGGCACAGCATTATGGAATTTGTTTGAAATTTCCTACTTGTTTGTAAAATGTATTCACT
This sequence comes from Strix uralensis, assembly GCF_047716275.1. NCBI lineage: Eukaryota > Metazoa > Chordata > Aves > Strigiformes > Strigidae > Strix > Strix uralensis. The sequence goes on along the minus strand of NC_133978.1, from coordinate 15,285,504 downwards.
GTTTCATTTGACCTTACACAGTTGCTGTTGCTGTTACTAGATTATTTGTTGCTTGGGACATAGGCAATTTTTATCACATGTGTGTGCACTTCTTTGTGCAATGCAATTCCTGTTCCTAAATTATTAACACAAGGTGTTATGAACAGGCTAAAGAATGAACCACATAGGTAGTCCTTGATTTTGGCTCCCAGCACGAAAGGAAGGAAAAGTGGTCCAAGCCTGGAGTGTACTGTCAGGGGACATGGGAGAGTCAGCTCCCTGGTCTGCCACAGAGCCCTTTTTAGGACTTGGGCGGGTTGGTTGTCTCAACATGTCTTGTATGAGTTAATTGTGTGGCACTTCATGGTGCAGGCTTTGGAGCACATGGACAAAGCGCTCATAGAGCCTGTATAGATTCTTTAGGCAAGGTAGCCCTGTATAGAATTCCAGTGATAGCTGGTAGTCCAGGCAAAAATGCAGTTCTCGATAAAAAGTACAAGTCAATGGCATTTGAAAAATGAAAGAGCAGTATGTGTGTGTGTGTGTACTAAATGGTATATATATCTAGATGTGGAAAGATCATGTGTGTGTATCTGTACATATATGCAAATAGAAATCTAATTTGCAAGTTAATAGTATGAGAACGAGCAAATTTCAAGTGGCATATATTTTACAGTTATGGGATTAATAGTTACTTTCACTGGATTTAACATATTTCATTAATTACTCTAGATGCGTACCTATCCTGTGTTAATTTTGAAACCACCAGTGCTTTTGTATGAAAAGAACTGTGAGAAATACTTGCTTGTATCTGTGGACAAAGCTAATGGAAAAACCCAATCCTCTCATCCACATATTTATCTGAAAGATGTGTTGTATATCTGCGGTTGATTTTCTAGAATGCTGATTAGCTAATACTGGTTTTGGCATGCAGCTTATCCATCGTGTGGGAGAACGCTATCTGAATTTCAATTTCCTTTTCAAAATGATGTTGAACTGCTATTCCTTTAAAGGCTTTTCTGGCCATTTGGGGACCCAGTGCAGACAGTGGAGCTGCAGTCTGGTCTCAAAATCTAATTGAATTGATACGAGGCAGCTGAAGCAGTGGTTGTTGAAGAGCTTGAGATGGATTGCAAAAAATAAGTGCTTCTGAGCAACTTGCTTAGTGTCCTTGTTTGAAACTCTGCCCCGAGTTTATTTTTACTTTCATTGGTAACAGACCTTTATGGTAAAAGCCCTGTGCTTCAGTACAGTTAAGGAATTCATTAGTTCTGTGTGGTTTTGATATGATTATGTTGCTATTAAAGAAACTTTATGCCTCTGAGAGTATCAGGCTAATAATGGAAGGAGGAGAGGAGAGTTAAGGTAATGTCAGGTGTTAATCCTTTTGTTCCTGCCAGCAACTTGCCACTGTTTAAACTTCCAAAATCTCACTCCCCTCAACACTTGTTTTTGCAGTGATGGGTCTTTCCCCTACGATTCTGTTCCCTGGCAGCAAAATACCAACCAGCCTCCAGGCTCTTTATCAGTGGTCACCACAGTATGGGGTGTGACTAACACCTCTCAAAGCCAGGTAAGCTTGGTTTTTATGCTTCCTCCCCTCTAGATAAGGGTTTTCACTAATGTTTGCAAAATGAAAAGCTTTTTGGAAAATCCTCTCGGGATCCATAACAGTGTCTGATGTTCTCTTTGCTGTACGTGGTGCGTTTTCTTCCCTATCCTGTCCTCTTTGGTGGCATTGGAAAGGAGGTGTCGGAGAGCTTGAGTCAGTAGCTCCTTTAGCTGCATGCAAATGTCAATCTTGGGTTTAGCACGTATTTTGCACTGTATGCTTTCAACACTAAAAGCATGATTTTGGGGTAATCCCAAACCTTTAGGGAATTTCAGATTGAATTTGAAGAGTTGTTTATTAAATATAAAAATTCTAGCTAGATTCACCAAATGACAGTTATTGTTGATTTTACCTGGGGTTGTGTCGTACTTGTGGGCTGGTGAAATCCAGTGCCGTGTCTACCCCCACGCTGAGGTGCTAACTACCAACTGTAGGCTGTGCTTTTTTCAGCCTCTTCTGTTAATACTGCCTTACTTAGCAAAAATACTTCAATATGCATTGGACCAAAAGCATGAGCTCCTGGCTTCCAAGTGAGAGCCATGCTTTCTGGATTTTCATTTGGTTCTCTCCGGTCTTACCTCTCTTTTTCTTCTGCAATGTATATTGAATTATGCTATACAAAAAGAAGCAGCTTTAATGAAGGAGATGCTAATTATTTGTGATAGTGTGCTCTCCAAGGGATGTGGCACAAATCAAGCTCTCAGTCTAGCCTTTTCTTACACTCTAGTTGAAGTGCTCTAAACACATCGCCATCTTTAATGAGTGCTAATGGTACATAAATCTAACCTGTATTTTCTACCTTTTTCAAATCAAGTGACATTAGATCCAATACAAAATTTTGTGTGGATTTTTAAAAAAAAATATTTTAATTTTGGTGAGAAGATTGAAACCAAAATTACTATAGTTTGAAACATTTGAAAAAGAAGTTATTCAGGGGCTAAGTCATATAGATGCTCACATGGCAGTTATGTAAGCACTGGTTGTCGCAAAATCTTTCCTCAAAAAATAAAGAGAGGAAACAGTTATGGGTTCTATAACATGATTTATTATTGTTGATTTCTCTTTAACACCTTAAAAGAAAAGGTATCCCCTTCTGGGAGAGAAAAACCTGAGTAAACACATAGATCTATACATTGGCCAGAAAATGGAAGTACAGTTTCTTGTGGAAATCTTTCACACGTAAAAAGGCAAAAGGAGGAGAAGAAAAAAAAAAAAAAGACTCAGAGTTTTGTTTTGTAATAAGAACACTGTAATGTTAATTGAACGCTTCATGATACTTCAGAAGAATGTGCAATAAAAGAAAAAAAGTGCTTTGGTAGAAGAAAATGCTTCTTCAGAACCACTGCAAGGGAAGGGTGAAACTCTGGAACATGAAGCTTGGTTGTAGCAGTTCAAAGCAGATTTAAATGAATGACAAGGTTTACCGTAAGTCTTCATGCTCCCCGAGCAAGAGGAGTGAGTTGGCCTCACTGGTTCCCTTTCAGAAATTCCCAAAGCTGATGACTTGATCTTCTGCAAAAATAATGACCACTAAATCTCTTCCCAAGTAGGAGACAGGTTTCTGTGCAGGTGATCCATGAACAGCCATACTTACATCTCAATGGAAATCATAACAGTTTTGGTTCAATTGAAAAAAAAAATGCTTCAAACAAGCAAACCAAGTCATTTTAAAAACAGAACACAGGATTCTTCTAAGAAGCCATAAAAATAACTGTCAGACTTCTGTACACTTTAGAGAGAGTTAGATTCAAGAACAGGTTAAGCCACTGAAATGCATTCTTTCACAGTTTTTGTATCTGTAGTACTCTTTGCAGTATGCCAGTGGAACTGAATATTTGCAAGTTATTTTAAAGTCCTACGTCCAAAAAAAAGAAAAAGCATGTACTTAATTGGATGAATTTGTCACCTACAGAGCATGGTTCTAGCAGATCTTTATCACAACTTTTTTAGTGTTAGTTTGGGTTCCATCTAGTTAAAAATCTCCTGTGAAGGATAATTAGAGATCAGAAACTCTTGTTTATTTGGTAATGGCAAAAGGAGAAATCTCCAGGAGGGTATATCTAGACATGAACAAGGTGTATGCTCATTAGAGTTCAGAGGACAGGGTGGTTATATTTTAATCTATCGATTGCAGGAAAACTTAATTTGCTTGATGTAGTTCAAGGTACAGCCCCTTATTCTCATGTTCCTACTCACAGGTGCTGGGAAATCCAATGGCAAATGCTAACAACCCTATGAACCCAGCAGGAAATCCCATGGCTTCTGGGATGACTACCAGCAACCCTGGAATCAATTCCCCTCAGTTTGCTGGACAGCAGCAACAATTTTCAGCCAAGGCAGGCTCCACTCAGCCGTACATACAGCAGGGCATGTATGGGCGACCCAATTATCCTGGAAGTGGAGGCTTTGGTGGCAGGTAAGATTTACTTGTCTGAGGTGGAAAATGGATGTAAGTAGTTGATGAAGCTTGTTTTAGTGACCTGGCAGAAGTGTCATGGGCTTATTTTAATTATATAAAGTCTCAGTAGCTATTTTATGCTGGTTAACTGAAGTGCATACTGCTTTTACAGCTTTGGAAATCAGCTACCCTAAACTGCAATGAAATTCATCACAGTAAATGGAAATGGCTTAGGTCAATCAATTAGCTCTAATAAACCCCCAAAATAAAGTTTTAATTAAGAGAGATTGTTAAACAGACCACAGGCTTAGGAATGATTAACATTTAATAAGGCCAGGATGTGAAAGGTATTGATGGTATAATTTCTACGTGCGTATGGAGGAATAAGCTTGAGTATTAGTCAAAGTAGGCTCCTATGCAATGGGATATTTCTGCCCAAAGACTTCCTCCACAGCAGGAATTAGAAAAGAATTGGGAGTGAAGATGTTTGTTCAGAGAGATGGTCAAGCTGTGTATTTATTTCAGGGAAGTAAATGCTGGATTAGCAAAATAAGCCAAAACTAATAGCCTGGGTTTTGTTACATTTTGACTTTCTGTGTCTGTGCTTTGTAAACAAGGGTGATAAGTGCACTTAACTGAAACCACTATTTATGGTCCCTCTGCAAAGCTTGCTGAAAAGGTTGTTAGCATAGTCAGTCTAGTGTGAAGAATATAAGCCTGGGACTGAGGGAACTTTCATCTCTGCCACTGATCTACTGAGTGACCTTGAACAAGTCAGAAGGTTTCTTTAGCTTTGTAATAACATCTCTAAAATGGGCATAGTAGACTGACTGGCCCATATTTATAAAGATAGCTGATGTCTTGGAGTGGGAAAGGCATGGTCATGGTTCAGCTTAATTTATCTTATGATCAATAGGAGAGCTGGGTAGGAACTGCAAAATGCATTGTGTGGGATCCAGTAGAGCTGATTGCATTGCATCTCTCCTGGCCTTTCTGCTAAGGTTTAGGGAGGAATGCTTTTACAACATTGGGAACACTTGGCATAATTCACCAGTGAGGCAGATGAATGCACTGTAGTGGAGGAAGCTCTCTGTTCATGCTGCTGTGCAATCTGCCCCTACACTATTGGGAAATGGAGCATGCATTACCTTTCAGGATTTCAGTTCAACTTTGCAGTAAGCTACAGAGCTGCAAAGCAGTTCACTGCCCCCAAAACAACTGACAGTGGTGCCTTGCAATCCCAGTGACAGCACCTGAGCAACACTAGTATCTCATATACACACCTAATTCCCCGTCCTGCTGGCTTTAGGCACTGATATGTAATTTTAGAACAGTTCCAGATGAGGATCACACCAACGTTCAAAACAAAATCCACCAGGCGTGTCTTAATTCTCTCTCTCTCTTTCTTTCTTTCTTTTCTTCCCTGTTAGTTACCCTGGAGGCCCAAATACCCCTGCAGGAATGGGGATCCCCCCCCACACGAGGCCACCAGCTGATTTCACCCAGCCAGCTGCAGCTGCTGCTGCTGCTGCAGTTGCGGCTGCAGCTGCTACAGCAACAGCTACAGCTACAGCCACTGTGGCAGCCCTTCAGGAAACACAGAATAAGGACATGAACCAGTATGGACCGGTAAGAGAGTAACCCTTATATCTTCGTACCTGCCTGAGCTGGACCATTACATGGAATTGGGCTGTCCTTCTCACTCCCCTGTTTATTAGGGTGCCTACTCTTTTTTTTTTTGTGCATGAGCATGGTTACAAATGCTTGTGAGAAGCTGCTGGAATGTGTGTATGTAGGTATGAGTCAGTCTCCCATGTTTTTCCTGACAAATCCTGCCTAAGTGTGTTTTGTAGTTTGGAGATTGCCCCTTAAAAAAATTGAAAATTACCCAAAATTATGGCTGCATCTGATGTGATATATTATTGTTGCCTTTGCCAGCCGTGTGAACCTCTAAATTTGAGTACCTGCTGAAATGTTCCAGAATCTTGGAATAGGTTTTGTATCACTTGGGTAATTGTTTATTTTACCAACTACAGTTAGTTGGTTGTTTTTTTCCCTTCAAACAAGGAAATGACAGTAGAAAAGAGATTTGCTTTTTAATAATGTTGTCTATGAGAACAGCTATGTGAGACATGCATTTCTGGTGATCCATACCCTCCAGCATGTCATGACTTCATGTAGTAATTTTTTCTTAAAATAAAAGGGTTTGATCAATTCAGGTTTTTTCCTCCTGAGCTTTTTTACCTCTCTGAGTTTTGAAGTATATGGCCTTTTATGCCAGGTGATGTAAAGAAGCATGTCTTAGAAATTGTAGTCTTGTGCTGTATTTACACAGCCAACTTCCTAACCTGTTATCTTATAGTAATAGACTAGCCAATTTAAATGATTTAATTGTGCACCTTAGACTTCTGTCTTTCTCTCTGATGCCTTCTACAATTCCAATTCAATTTTTATTATAAATTACATCACTGCCCATCAAATGTTGGAGGACATTGAAGGAAAATGCGACATAAATCCTCCCCTCTTCCCTCCCCCAAAAGCATGTTCAGCTCCCTCCTCCCGTTTTAAATGCATGTCGCATTTTATTCTTTTTTTTTTTTCTTCTTCTTCCGTTGAAGGTTTGTTCCTCTTTCCAGATGGGTCCAACTCAGGCTTACAACAACCAGTTTATGAACCAGCCTGGTCCTCGTGGCCCCGCTTCTATGCCAGGCAACATGAACCCAGCAAGCATGGGAGCCGGAATGACGCCTTCCAGCATGAGTGGGCCACCCATGGGCATGAACCAGCCTCGGCCTCCTGGAATGAGTCCCTTCAGCACCCATGGGCAAAGGATGCCTCAGCAAGCCTACCCAGGCCCACGCCCCCAGTCTTTGCCTATACAGGGCATAAAGAGACCGTACCCAGGAGAGGTAATAAAATAAATTCTATTTTGTTCACACTGTTATTTTGACTGAAAGTTGCAACGTGCTGGGTAATATGTGGTGTGCATCCCTGTACAATAGGTACATCTTTGTTCCAGCCTTGGTACGAATACTGCCATTAAAATATGAGCGGCAGCAGCTCTTCCTTTTTAACTTCTAAAGTATTCAGCTTGGCCCTTGCTACGTTAGTCAAGATGACGGTCATTAAAACCGAGAAAGGCCCAAAGTTGACGGAGCCCTCAAAATGTCCCTTTGAGATTCTCATGCTAGATGGCGAATTCATAGACTTTAAACAGACTTCCTTCACAGGAGTGGATTTATTTAATGTGACAACTTAAAAGAGATGTTGAAGGTGAAATACTTTATTTGAGCCCAATGCATATGTGATCTGCATTTTCTTGGATGGTTTTATTGTTCTAAAGAGATACGTTGTATAAACACCAATAGTAATAACATTTATTTTAAGGACCAATTGCTTTCCAAACTTCTTGAGGCTTGATTTTCATGAGCACTGAGGTGAATATAAATCATGTTGAACTCAAATCCCCTCTGTGTCAGCGTTTATCTAATAGAAGTTTATTTGGAATGTGGTATTTCTGTCTAAGTTCCCATGCTGTTATGAGAACTGAGTGGCTTTGTAGACAAAATTACATTGCCATTGACTTGTATTATGACCTTGGACAAAACACTTAGGGTCAAAATTTTAAAGAAAATTAGACAACCAAAGATGTAGACAGACAAGCTTTTGGATTTTTAAAAAGCACTAAAGTGTTTTACTATGCAAATTGGTGTGAATTGGGCAATAGAAGCTTTTGAGAGGCTCACCAACTCTTTCTCAGCATCTGTATGCACCTAAATGTCTTTACAAATCTAGCCACCAGTTACTAACTTCAGAGATAATTTCCTGGTAAAATTCTGTATTAAATTGAGACCACAACGATAGCTATAACTCCAGATATAGAGCTTTTTTTATGCTATTGCCCTGACTATAATAATGGTAGTAAGACTTTATAGAAAACATACAGCAGAGAGTACCATGGTGTGGAGAAAATGTAGCAAACATTTATTACTGAGCTACCTTTATTTCCTGATCTGCAAACTTTTTTTTTTTTTTTAATTTTTAAAAAAAAAGATCAGAAATAAAAGTTATGTGCTTTTGCAGGAGTTGCTTCTCTGGGAAGGCTTTTCACTCTGTAAATACTGCCACTTACTCTACAATTAAGAAAACACAGAATGTGGCTTGTTCAGATAATTCTTATCTTCAGATTTCATATTTGAAAGAAGACTGTAAATCACTTCTTGCTGCTTCAGAAGCAGGTTTTCCATTGTAAGTGAATATGATCATGTTCCCAAGAAGTCAGTGCTGAACAGTGACCTAAATGTTACATGCTTGCTGGTCTGGAGTTCTGCAGATCCTGTAGATGCTATTTGCTTGTTTGGTTTTTGAAAGCTTTGTTTACGGAAACTTATTAGTCAGTTAATTTTTCAAATTGACATTTTATGACCTTTAAAGTTCCAGTTTTTATGACTTTGACTCCAAAACTGCAGCACAGTACTAGCTAGCACTGGCAAGGTGTTTATGTCTAAGAATAGCTTCTCTTCAGTTGTTAGGGTATTGCTGAACACTGTAGCACAGGGCCAGCATAGCAGTTGTGTTGAGAAGACAAACATGGACAACACAGCTTCTATTCTCTGCCCATTCTGGGATTATTTTTTTTTGTTACTTTCCTTTTTGTACTTTCATTCTCCATCTGAAAAAGGAGCCCCAGGGATGGGGCTGGTAGCACTTGCAAAAACACAAGAGATTTTGCGAGCATTGCATCTGGTTGTAATTCTGGTTTCTTCAAAAACAGTGCCCTTTGACAGCGCTGCAAGGCTTGAGTGTATGTGTGTGTTAAAGTACATGGTTATTCTTATCCCACTTTGGTTTGCAGGACTTTTATGCTTTTGAGTGAGTGTTCACCTCCAGCCATCAGGGCCTGGTTTAGGCATAAGTGGCACTAAGTTGAGGAGTATTCACCTGGAGGGTTTTTTTGTTAGCTTTGATTCCGCTATTGAATGTGTGCTAATAATCAATTCTGGTCAGCTTGCATGAAACAGATCTTTGTCTCCTTTCATCTCTGTTATGAAATAGCCGAATTATGGAAACCAGCAGTATGGACCAAATAGCCAGTTTCCAAACCAGCCTGGTCAGTACCCCACTCCCAACCCTCCAAGACCCCTTACGTCTCCCAACTATCCTGGACAGAGGATGCCAAGCCAGCAAAACACAGGGCAGTACCCTCCTCCAACGGTCAACATGGGGCAGTATTACAAGGTAAGAATTTTTAGATTATCTTGTTGCGTTCTGGTAGACATTTATGAATGAAGTCACATTAATGACTTCGTAGATACTGCTTTTGTGTAATTAAAGAGAAAAAAACCACAGTGTTTTTACTTATGTTGTGGATCTCAGGATCAAGTCAGTCAGCCAAATTGCATAGGAACTTCAGAGCAGTTCATAAAGAAAATTGAATGTTACTGCAGCTCATTAGAGGCTTTTACAAGAAAATGTTGGTTTTGCTTTAAACATAGCATGTAAAAAGAAGTACCTAATGAAGTTCAGGTGTAATATTTTCACCTATTCATGGCACCCTGCAAGAAAACAACTTTGGAAATTTGTAATAAACGTTTCGCATTGCAGCATCCCAATTTCAGACCTGCAGTCGTCACTGTTGGATTAACCCAGCCCAAACTTAAAAGCTGTTCCAGCTGTAGAATTCATCTTTGAACTGAAGTTTACGTGACTTCCTCCTACCCCTCCCTCCTCTTTTCTCCTTCTTTTCCCTCTGTATTGCTTGTTTTGGGCAAGAATTAGAATTGTTAAAATGTTGCCTAAAACCTGTTTTATGGATATATGTTGAGCATTTAGTATTATCCAAACTGAGTTTGTACTGAGGGCCTGCTGATGTTTGATATCTCTGAAGTGCGTACAAAAGTGACCTTTTGCCCACGAGTACTCCAGTGAGTATAAAAATAGGGAGGACCATCAATGGTCTGACCTGCTCTTAAAGCATTAGCTGTTGAAGTCTCTGGACTACATTCTGATTTTGAATGTAGGCTGGAAGAATCCAAGATGTGCATTGGTCTTGAACCAGAATTGTTCCGGTGTGATTCACACAGAAAACACCATTGAAAAAAGTGGAAACATGCCCCCCACCACCTCCCCCCTTTACTATAGAGCATCTGTTCTGTGTGCAACCAAACTGTCCACTGTGGTACCCAAAGGAATGCCTGTTGCATCGTGGCAGCTTTTGCAGTACACTGCCAGGAGGAACACGAGGAGGAGACAGATCCTCAACTACTGTAATTCCAGTGGAGTCACTTATGCTAAAATAACAGCAGAAGATCTCTGTAAAGTTTTTAAGTAAAAGATTTTAAAATACATTTTACATGTGTTTGTTTTAGGTGGCGGTTTAAGTTCTTTGCTTACAGGATAGTTCTAACAGGGAATTTGTGGTCTTTCCAGTGCATCCCCTATTTTGTACTTAAATATCAACCGTTCTGGAAACAGTTAGAAAATAAGAGACCTTGTTAAGAAGGGAGATTATCCTGGCTAGGGGAAAAATTCGAGCTTGCCACAGACAGGACCTGAACCTTTGGATTGTAGTGATTGTGGAGATAGTAACTGTATGTGTTAAAGAAAAAAGCAAAGATGTTTGGAAATGTAAATGCTTAAGATTTCAGAATGCAGCTGTCTTATGTACTTTAGAGTATCCTAGGCTAGCTGTGCAGCATTTATATAGAGAATCGGATTTGAAGTCCTGATACTTTGGCTGTCTGTAAAGATTTTCATCTTCTGACACTCTCGTTGTATGTGTTTATGGTGCATGAGCTATTACAAGAGAGTGCCATGCAGTTGCAGTTTTTGGTTAATGGCAGCTTCCTGCACATTATTGTTTCTGGTTTATTCTGTTAACTGCTACCATCAAATTGTAGGTACACAGAATGAAAGACATCCCCTGACCTCCAGAGCTTTCATTCTGAGTAGATGAGTTGTACAGGGGTAGAAGGATAGATGGAAGTAAAAGGGACACAGACATTCTAATCGTGTGTCTTTGTATTTCATTTTTCCTGTAGGCTTTTGCGCACTGGGGCTATTCTGGGAGGAAGCCAAAGAGATACAAAGTGCTGGGTGGGTTGGGGTGGTGTGGAAAAACCGAAGCGAATGGCTGGTTGGTTTTAGGAAATAGAGCATTCAGAGGAACGTGATAAGCCTCTTGGCAGCCTTTCTTGTATCTGGTCATTGCCTGGATTAAGCTGGCTGGTCTGCTGGTTTCAGTTCCTGCTTTGCTCTCCTGGTCTGCCTCTTCCCCAAAGGCCTCATGGGATGTCCTGTGGTTTCTTGTTCTTCTGGGGCCTCCCTACCTTGTTTGTAGTCTTTGGTGTTTGATAGCCGTACGTTCACAAGGCTTATTATTCTTATTTTCAGACCACAATAACAATGTGATGTTATTTATTTTCTAGCCATCAAGGCCTGTACCTGTGGCAAATTACCCTCATTCACCTGTTCCAGGAAACCCCACGCCACCTATGACTCCAGGGAGCAATATTCCTCCGTACCTGTCACCTAACCAGGATGTCAAACCACCATTCCCACCTGACATTAAACCAAATATCAATGCTTTACCACCACCTCCAAGTGAGTAGCAAACAGAATACCCCCACAGTCATTTATAGTCCCTCTCTTCTCTGCCACATACATTTCAGAGTCTGGAAACTAGCTCTGATTGCTGCACTGGGAGAGGCTCGAATTGCTAAGTTGTGATAGGTGACAAGCACGGTGCAGGCTCACTAGAGCCAGTGGAGGACAGGAAAGAGAAAGATTGCTATCCCCTTCTAAAATAGAGTATCAGAAAAGTTCTTCCAAGTTAAACTTGTAAGGATTTTACTCCTGAGGTATTCCTTTAATACCTTCCTGATGATAAAACACATGATTTTGTGTTGCGTTGTGTGCTTGGTAGGCTTGTTTATTGTATGAACTTTCATTGTGGTCTGTTTTGTTCAAGGGCAAAGCCGTTCATTGAACATCACCGCAGAATAGCATATAATGTGAATATTTATAGCAGTGTCTCTATTGTGATCCATACAGGCTTCTTAAGAATATTCAGCAGTATGCCAAAAATTGATATATGTTCCTTTCAAAGCCAGTCAACATCACAGCTACATTTGGCTGGGAACAGGGCAGGAATAACAAGATCTCTCTGGCTGTATACTAGCACAAGATATTTGAGGTTTTGAAGTGACTGATGAACAATAGGAGATATCATTTATTAGGGAACTGGGAGACGCTTTATGTTTTCTGTAAAATAACTGCTGCTGCATTAGCACTTTGCAACTGGTACTTGGAGTTCAGGATAGCTGAAAAATGAAGTAGACAAAGGTGGCCTGCAGTATTATTTGGGCAAGAACACAGCATTTAAAGATATTTGGACTTCATAGATTAGCAGTAAGTTACCACAAAACCTCATTTTGTGAGATCAAATAGTAATTGAATACCGTGTCTTTGGTCATGGGATAGTTTCATGTGATGAAACTGTCGGAACTAATTGGGTAATGTTGATACCAGTTCAAAGTGGGGAAAATAAGCATTGTCACAGTTTGCCATGATTAAGAGATTTGTTGTCAGTCTTCTGCCAGCAAAGTAAGCCTGGACACAGAACCTGTCCAGTAATAAAAAACAGGAATTCTTGCCATGCCTGGTTTCTGTTTGTGGCCGGAATGCTAAGGCTCTAATGTTAGAGAATAGAAGAATTTGGTTTGTCATTTCTATCAGTTTGAGCCATGTCACTTATATCGGTTAGATGATGTAGTTACTTGTGACTTCCTTTTTTGTGTGTATGAACCTGCTAAGTTAGACCCAGTAGCAGATCACTATGTCATTTGTTACTATTCTGTATAAATATACACATTATTATTGCACTGCAGATGCTAAAGGGAAAGTTCACGCTTTCTCTCCCTCTTCGATCCCAGCCAACCACAATGATGAGCTGCGTCTGACGTTTCCTGTGAGAGATGGTGTTGTACTGGAGCCTTTCCGGCTGGAACACAACCTGGCAGTCAGTAACCATGTCTTTCACTTACGGCCAACTGTTCATCAGACGCTGATGTGGAGGTAAGCTCAGCCTTGTTGTGAGGAAGTCTTGCACCCAGTAATGGAGGAGTGGCAGGCCAGCTGAACTTCACTTAGGTTTGCCATGAATTTCACTTTAAAACTTGTGACCTAAATAGGAAAAATGCCCTTTAAACTCACAGGCAGTCTCACCTGTCACTTTCCAGAGACAACATGTTCTAAAATGCTTCCTTATCTGTATTGCATCTCCTTGCTGATAGCATACCGCACGCAGTGTTTGAAAAATCACCGCAACTGTTCCATCCTTTCAGCTCTGGGTGGAACAGGTGTGGGACATGCACAATCAACACCAGTACAAACTTCCATTTGGGAGACTCTGAAGTCCTAGGTGCTTTGTGGCTTGTGAAGTGTTAGTTGCAGGAGTAACTGTGCAGGGCTGTTATAGTTTATACATAAATTAAATGGTGCAGGGTATCTGATAATAAAAATAACACACTAATGAAGGACATGATTTAGAGGCTTGGTATCATTTGGAAAGACAAGTGCTTAAATCCTCCTGACTTTAGAAACTAACTTCCTAGAATCTCCCTCTCCTGTGACTCCACAAGTAAGGACAGGTTAGAAATATCGGAGCATAGCTTTCCACGTACAAAGGCTTCTGGTTTTCACTTACAGAGAGTACTACTTTCCATCACAGAGCAATAGTTTTCCTGGGTGGTACCTTCCTGCATTTAATGTAGATCTGCATGAGTGATTCCAGGCTATGTCCTGATTCCACCATGCTCATGAAAGGGCTTTAGATCAAATGACAAGTGGAGCCTTAAATTTTTTTTTTTATTTGTATATTTTCAAGTAACACGGAATATTTTTGTCTTCTCGTTCTGTTTTTCTCAGAAAACATCTCAGTGTTTATCTCAGCTGCTGATTAAATTGTTTGAGCCTGTCTCTGTGCACTGTGGAGGCTGGTTAGATGCTCAGGATCTTGTACAGGGATTGTTTCGCAAATGTAGCAGCTGAGATGGTAAAATGCATCATCTTAAGCACATTTTCCATTATACCTGCCTCACTTTCAGTTTATTCCTGAGCCTGGACCACAAACCCCCTGACCTTAATGGAAGTGATAACATGTAGTTTCAGCTTTTTTCCCTGTGAGGATCATCTTCCCATTCACTGGAATCCACTTGAGACTTCTATTTTCAGGAGGGCGTGATGTGGGCAGAGAGGCATGCTCAGTTCTCTGCCACAGGGATGGACTCTGACTCTAAAGCTGAGGTGTGATGCAGGACTCCTTGCTGCCACGGTGCCCCCCTACCCTGAGGTGGCCTGGGGGTTGGGAGGGAGAGAGATTGCAGGCAGACCACATCCAATAATTAACACCTAACTTTGAGGTCAGTTATTGCTTACTTGCATTTCATTATCGTGGAGTACTCGCAGCAGAGGGAGTTTTGGCAGTTATTTGCCGGTTCTTATTAATAAGTAATCACTACTGGGGATTGTGCTGGCTCATTCAGTAGATTTATAGTGCTGCACTGAGGCATGAGGCTGTTTCTTAATATCTTCTTTCTTTCTTCCTTAGCTCACCAAACACATAGCCTTTATTTAAACTTATTTTAATGAAGACTCATAGGTAAACTGTGCTCAGGTCTGCTGTTTTGAAAAGCTTGTTAATAGTGGGGAGAACGGATGGTCCTGTAATGAAGTCATTTCACATTTAACTCAGGGTTGGATGGATTCCAGAAAAATGAATTAGTCACATGTGTGGATGGATTTTGGTTTTATAGAGAATGGTGGAATCGAGCCAATTCTTAATATTTGTCTGCCAGTTAAAATATTTGGCAAAACCTCTCACGTGTACACACATAATGAATAGCAATGCAACTATTTTTCTCCCCGCTGGGAACTTTTCATGGTTATGAGAAACAGAAAGGTTGAAGGCTGGGAAAATGTCGCCTTGAAGCTGGTTCAGTCTTAGCACTGCTCAGTTATTAATAACGTCCCATGGTGGAGACACTGTCTGCTAAGAACATGAGGGTCTCTTGCGCTCTGTCACCGCTCTGTGACGTTCAGCAGGCCTGCTTAGAGTCCTCGGGAACACACTTAATCTGCATGGTTTTTATATCAGAGGTACCAAGCCTTGTTTCCCTCCAGGTTTGGGTGACTGCAGTGTGTTCTCATGAGGTGAGACCCTCCTGTGGATCTTGCAGAGGGAGCTTTCAAAAAATTGTTAATAAAATGTTGAAAAAGAAGCCTGGAAAGACTTAATGTAGATGGATTATGTTGAAAGGTTGGGTAGTTTGTATTCTATACCTTTCTTTTTAGAAAAAACCCACGTTTTTATCCAGTGCTAAATCTTGATATTTTGAAATCCAGAAAAGATGATGTTGTCAGAATTGAAATCTCTGTTTTTGTATAAAGAAAATGGCAGTTAAGGTGATGATCTCCTGAATGAGCTGTTGCTCATGGATCTTACAAAGATATTTTCCTTCAGGCAAGATGAAGAAATGAGCACCTAAATTTTCAAGCATAAAAGATAAGCATTCAGCTGTCTTTTGCTGTCATGAACAGCAGAATCCTGACATTTCATTTCAGTTCTTCATGTTCTTTTAAATTTCTTCTTCAAATTACTCATTCCTAACACAAGGTTAACATCCATGTATGAAACTGAAGTTATATTCTCTACCCACTTAATTTGTGATTAACTTAATCTCAGCCTTCCTTTTTTGGAGGTGTTACAAAACTAATTTTTGAGGAGCTAAATAGTGTGTGAAAGTTACTAGTGGAGGGGTGGAAGTAATTCATGCTCTGAAAGAAGGTCTAAATTTGGTAGATTTAATCCACAGCAGTGTTAATTTGGAATCACAGAAACAGAAACACAGGGGCTGAGATACAGCAGTCATTTTATTTTAGTTGATTTACCTGTTCCAAGGCAGGACTAGCTGTACCTGTATTTTATCCAACAAGTGTTCATTCAAATGCTTTTTTAAATGCTCTGAAGTAGTGAAGAATCCATAGGCTTCCAGCACAACCCACTGCAGCCTATCACTTTCTTGTTCTTAACTCTTAACACACAGGAAGGACCTACCTGCTGTTAACATTTTTCCTTGTGCAGGATCATTCCATGGTCTAGTTTTGCAAAGTGGTTTGAGATGTTCCCTTGGAAAGTCCTTTATAAGTGTAAAACATTAACAACAACTTTGTGGCATGCTTGCATCATTAATTCATTGTGACTTGCTTCTGTTAAGGGCTTTTATGAAGAAAGTGTGTTAATACCCTTTACTGGCAATAATTGTAGAAAAATAATCTGATAAAGAAAAAGCATTCCTAGCATCAAAACAACCTCCCTCTGCAATGTGAAAGCAAAGTTAAAGGAAGATTTATTGGTTGTTGTACAGGTCTGATTTGGAATTACAGTTCAAGTGCTATCACCATGAAGACAGACAAATGAACACAAACTGGCCAGCTTCAGTCCAGGTCAGCGTTAATGCAACCCCACTTACCATCGAACGTGGCGACAACAAGACATCTCATAAACCTCTGCACCTAAAGCACGTCTGCCAGCCAGGAAGAAACACGATTCAAATTACAGTCACAGCATGTTGTTGTGTAAGTACATTGAGCTCACGGCTGCAGCTGCTGATGCTGAGTTTGCTATTTAGTACAGTTTGGAAATGTTGCCTTAGCTGAAAGAGCCTTACTCTCTTTTTTTTTTTCCATGCATTTTTCTGGTAAGGTGCTTGTTTGATGATGTTGACACAGTCAGAGTGCTAATATGGAATTTTTTGCTGCTGAATTATTGCAGAATGTAGTGGTGTCCTTCCAGTGTCTCTGAAAAGGCTTGTGGTCTAGGGGAGGAAGGGAGTTTGATCTCCTACCTATTTAGCATGTGCTTGCGTAACAAGGCAGCTAAAGTGTATTAATGTAGAAGTAGATTATTGTGATGCAGTCTGTTGTCCAATACTAATTTCATTTACTTAGAGTACCGTGTTTGGTTTGACATGAGAACATCATCAATATCATCATTGGTGGTGGTGATGATTTTTCAAATAGCTTTTCAGATGAAAAACTCATATTCCATGATGCAGTCTAGACGATGCAACTTTCCCCTTTCTCTTTTTCCATGATTTAGTTCCTCTCAGGGTCGAGTACTATATTTTTAATGCAGACTGTTGCACACATACAGTCTGAGCTTTTGACTGTTCTGTTGTCACTGACAAGAAAGCAAGCTGCTACCTCTCCCAAGGTTGCAGTGTGAGGCACTTTGACAAGAAGCCATCCACCCATTTTGCTTTACTTCACACTGATGTTTCTCCGCATAATGTCATTTATCTGGTGGCTAGGAGCAGGGGCAGCATCCTGTGAATCCACAACGAGCTCTGTATTGGGGAAGGAGATTCACTTGGTTCCAGACACATCAGTAGCAAATCGTTTTTGCGACTTCCAATGTAGTCTGAGGGCAGGCAGGTAGGCTAGACTGTGTCAAAGAATCCAGGGTTTTAAAAATAAACCCTGATGTCAGAGATGAATACGTCAGCCCTGCGTATTCTGAATATTAAGGAAGGAGAAAATGAAGAAAATCATTGCTTTTTTTAAAGCCCTTGTATACATTATGCTCCTGGAGCACGGAACATCATACTGTGCAGCGTGCAGAATATCCCTAAGGGAGCACATGTGTGCAGCAGAGCAGAACCAGAGCAGAGCTTTTGTATTTAAGCATCAGGCTCTTGCAGAAGCCACGTGTCCAAGGGAAGAATGCAGCTTTGTTCAGCACTGTTATTTACCCTGTGTGTTTGGTTCTCTTGGTAACAAAATGCATTTTCTTTCAGTCACACTTGTTCGTGTTGCAGTTAGTACACCGGCCATCAGTTCGCTCTGTACTTCAAGGTCTACTAAAGAAACGCCTCCTCCCAGCAGAACATTGTATCACTAAGAGTGAGTTTCATTCTGCATGGGGGATGACTTTCCAGAATGGCTATGTTCAGTTGTGATCAGCTATTTCTACACAAGATTTACTTGCTTATTGAAAACCTTAAGCTGGACTTGTCAGGAATTTCCAGAACATCGTGTGCATAGATTAAATCCTTGGTATCCTCAGATGTTGAGGGCTATTTGGGTGGGGATAACAGAGTACCAAGGACACAAGCTTAGTTCCCAATGAGAACTCTCCCATTCCAGGAGAACCTTTCAGGATTTTCTTCCATCTTTGTTTTTGACTTACCTAAAAGCCCTGTTTAGAAACATTATTCTTTATTTATTTAGGGCTGCTTTAAGTGCTTGTATGGCACTTTATTTGATTAAGGGTATAGCTGATACGCATGTGTGTGATGGTTTGTCTGTTCAGGAATGTTCTAAATTACACAGAATACACTATGTGGGTAAATTGTCTCATTAAATTGGCCCTTGAAGGTTGAAGTGTTGGTCTTTCAGATTTCTATGTTAGAGTTTACAGTACACTTGATTTTTCTCACACATACACATACCTTCTTTCTAAACAGTAAAGAGGAACTTCAGTAGCGTAGCAGCTTCCTCTGGCAACGCGACACTAAATGGGGAAGATGGAGTAGAGCAAACTGCTATTAAAGTGTCTCTGAAGTGTCCGATCACATTCCGGCGGATTCAGCTCCCAGCAAGGGGTCATGATTGCAAGCATGTACAGGTGAGTAAATGCCAGTGGCCTGGCCATATTCCCTCAGTCATGTGTTACTACAGTACCTTTAGCTTGGTTATCGTATGAGAGAGCCGAATGAAATGGGATTTCTTTGTGTCTGTCAACCTAAATAACTATATATATATATATATATATGTTTAATGTAGAGGGAGAAAGTAAGCTATTTGGTTTAGTTTTCTGTGCTAGTAGGCTTTTTTTCATGGCAGTTTTACTTTTATCCAACTGATTCAGTTAATATAATATTTTCCCTTGATTTCCTCTTTTTTTTTTTTTCCTTCTTCTCTGTTTCTTTCTGATACCTAGTGCTTTGATCTGGAATCTTACTTGCAACTGAACTGTGAAAGAGGAACTTGGAGGTGTCCGGTATGCAAGTAAGTGCAAGCATACTACATGAAATGCAGTTGTACATGAGTTGACCGAATTCAGATCATATTTAAGGTCATTGAGGGAAGAAAAAGGAAGTGAAATAAGGCATATATATTACATTTACATAATAGCATAAATTCCAATGAGAATTCTTGCAATATTTCATAAATTGAGGGAACACCTGGATTATTAGAAATTTAAAAACAGATAATAAGAGGTATTTTCTCACAAAATACATCATCTGCAGGCTTTCATTACAGGCTATCAATGGGTTGTGTAGAGTTTAAAAGAAGCTCAAATATTTACATTAAGACAGATACCTACATAAATAAATGAACTGGGAGTTTGTCTTCCTCTAGATTATGAAGTATAAGCAACTATCAGTCTTTTCTAGAGTTATTTTTGTATAATTTTAATGTTGTAATGCCCAAATTACTGAACTTCAAGTAGTAGCTGAACATTAAGTTAAGGGTGCCAAACAACTGTCTCAGGTACTGTGCTTTGAGTCGCATAGATATGCAGTTAATGACAGTGTTCAAGGAGAGGGGGAGTTTCGGAGACTGCAACATTTCACATTAATTTGGTAGGCAATGAAGTTGGATCCTCCAAAGTCAAAGTCAACATCAAGTGCAAATCAAAGTGAGAGCAGAAAGTAAGAAGGATTCTAGTCCAGAATAAGGCTGATTTTAAAAAAGGTAAAATATTTCCGAGGAGCAAAAGTTTGAGTGATTACTTAAAGGAAAAGACGGATACCATGGCATACTTTCAACCTTATGTTTTGACCAGAGAGCTAGTATACTGCAGAAGAAATGAAACAAAAAGCTTTGAAGTGGTTACAGACTGCCCATTCTTATGTTTAACTAGGCAGAAAGAATCTCAGAAGGTCTGCAGAGCAGTTCAGTGTCTGTAGCCTACTGTGCTCAGTCCACAGGGTTACAAGGTTGTTCCAGCCTCAGCTGAGGAGCCAGAGCTCTTAAGGTCAAGCAGCTGTAGCCATAGCAGCTTGTACTTTATCTCTGCAACTCTCCAGGTTCAATCCCTGCTGCGCCAGCCAATGTTAGGTATAAACAAGAGTGGAGATTGTCCCTTCTGTCTGCTTCTGTGGATATTGCAGGCTTGAGATGAGCCTGTTTCGATGACTATCCGTGATTGATATGTATCCTAAAGTGCAGGTGCTTTCTCTGAACTACCTGAATATTTTCTATCTTATAAGTTAATATCACAAGAATTGGGTGTCTTGCTTCTTGATTTATGTATTCATACATCCAGGCCAAAATTTTTGTCCTGTTTCTCTGAGTCTGAGCACGTTCATTCAGATCTAAGTGCCTACATGACTAAATCATTTCCGGTTTTGTTTTGTGCTGTCCCCATCTGTGCTGATCTTAAGTAAAATAGCTGTAATATGTAGTTACTTTGAAGCCATATTACTGTGTAATATCTTTCCAATTTGGAAAAAAAATAGTGCCAGTTGGTGTTCACAGGAGAGACCTGCTATGTTTGAAAAGCCTTTAAATTCACAATGTATTTCACTAAAAAAATTGTTTGAAGGACATGAACAGCTTGTGGGCACACACAGGTAGATGTGTCCTTATCTCATCTATTTGATGTAGAGTACTATTATCCTGGTAATGAAGATGTAGAACTAAAACTATTTGCCCCGAGTCATTACTGAATTATGTGTTACAGATAGTAAGTTGGTGGATCTCAGTCCGCTGACTTCATCAATAACCTGTCCTTCTTCCATCCCTCTTTTAACACATGTATAGCAATATTCTAACATGAGGTTGGATTTTTTTTTTCCTTTCTAGTAAAACTGCTCTGCTGGAGGGCTTGGAGGTTGACCAGTATATGTGGGGTATTCTGAACGCTATACAAAAGTAAGTGAACTTATTCATTTCTGATATCCAAGACTAAGCAACTAGGAGATATGTTAATGACTACTGAGATAGTCACGCCAAAGTAGGTCTTCGTGATTGAACTTGAATATTCTATTTCATGCCTCCTTGGTGGAGTTACTGATACAGTGAATCAGTTTCCATCTACTTAATAGATCTTGTTTGGGTTATCTCTTGATGGCAGCCTCACCAATGAAGCAAAGAGAAGAGTGAGAATGGAGGATTAAATGCTTTCTCATGTTTCCAAGTAGTTCCTCTGATGCACATGTGGCAGACCATATAGATATGTTTGGATTTCATTGTGTGGATAAACACAGAAATGTGTTTTCACAGTTGCCTCTTTTAAAACTTGCTTTCGGCACACACTTGAGGAGCAAAAGATCTTGAGGTGGTATTAGTCTAGAGCATTTCAGAACATTTGTTACCATATTCTTACATAAACTTCAGCAGAATTGCTTTTTTTGAAAAAAATAATCAATTAATGTGATAAAATTTTCACATTATTTTACAGCTCAGAGTTTGAAGAAGTTACCATTGATCCAACTTGCAGTTGGAGGCCGGTCCCAATAAAGTCAGATATTCACATCAAAGATGACCCAGACGGCATTCCCTCAAAAAGATTTAAGACCATGAGTCCAAGCCAGATGATCATGCCAAATGTGATGGAGATGATTGCAGCTTTGGGTCCTGGCCCATCACCTTACCCATCCCTACCCCCTCCTCCAGGAGGCAACAACTCCACTGAGTATGGTAACCAAGGTTAGTTTTACAGCTTTGTGCACCCAGGTGGTCACTCTAGAAGTGAGTGGTTCAGTCAGCTTTGTGATTCAGGTATGTCAGTGCATCTTCTCAGAGAGATGCATAAGGAAAGCAAAATATATGGCTGCAATTCTGAAATTCTGCATCAGTCTTTTCATTTAAGATTCATCTGTTTAGAAGAAAATATATTTTAGTAAGGAAATTGGTGCTTGTCATATTTACTGCTGTGCAGCCCTCCCTGAATCAACAAACATTGTATGTAACCTTATATATTCATGGCCTGCCATAGTATACATCTTTCTTCCATTTTTTCTGTCCATTTTCCTTCTGTTCCACTCTTATTCAAGTGAAGGCTCCTAGTGCTATAGAAGTTACAAAGTATGAACCCTGATACTTGGGCCAGGTGGGTGACATTTGGTAGGCCACCCAGAAGGTGGATGACTTTTAAAGAGCTTTTAACTGCTTTGCGAACACCTTTGCATTAGAAAATTACTTCTGAGTTCCTCTACCCATGTGTTGCCAGACTGAGAAACAGGGAACTAAATACAGGCAGTGGAGATAATGTTTTCAAATGACTGGTATATTGTGTATAACTCAATTATAGTGACAATTCTGAAAATATGAAACCAGAGACTGTTTCTTTTGCAAGTAATATGATATGACTCAGTTCAGCTCTGGGAAAAGACCAACTGTTCACACCATCAGAATCCCCAAATTGATTACAAGGTGATATATGTGCTTTTTGCAGGCGTTTGAAGAAAAATATAGATTGCATGCAAAATATGGTTAATTTGCTTCAATGACTGCAAAACTGATGGCAGATGATAAAACTTTTCAGGTTTTCAAACAGATGAATGATTACTATAACAAAGCCAAGAGCACTGAATCACAAATTTTTCACTCGTTTAGTAGGAGTGAAGTGCAGCAGAGCGTGAGAACAGAGCCATCTATTCTTCATCATCTTTCTAGCTCATAATCAGGAATGGACAGGGTAGTCACATAAAGTGGGGTTTAGGGTTTGTGCAACAATTGCTGCCTAGACTGTTACTTCCTTGCCTTTCCCTGTGGATCCTGTAGCAGAGGTAGTCATCGCTTCTTGGAGCCCTGACTAATCACTGGCAGGTGAAACCCACGCTCTCCTATTTCCCCTGCAATAGGCGTATCAATGCAGAGCACCGCATGATCCTAAATGTTCTGTCCCTCAGCATATGGCAGAACTCTTACCCTAAAGAAGGGCATGTTGCTGCACAGCTGTAACTCCCTGGGCATACTGCCTTGCATTTTCATTCTCCATCAATATGTGCACTGAAACTTGGTGTTTAGAATTAGGTAATGTCGTCTGACTAACAGTACTCTAGAGCAAAGTAGTAGTAGTGTTACTACTGTGGTTTATGTTTGTTTATTTGGGTTTGACAGTAAGAATACTGAAGTTTAATTTGCAAATATAACAAGTACTCAGTAATACAAGACCTTATTCCAACTCCCTGCTATTAAATCTTTCCTGAGAAGCAAGGCAAGACCAGCTATACTCGGTGAGACTCATCCAGTTTGCAGATTAACAAAATGAGAATTAGTCAGGCTCTGCAGTATTTACATGATAGATCAAAGTCCTGACTTCTTTGAGAAATACTCTTACATGGCTAATGACTTCTATTCCTCTGAGATTAAACTTCTGTTTGTGAAGCTGTGCTAAAGAGCAAATGATGCAGCTACTTCAGTTTGTCAAACTCCCTTCTTGACTTGAACATTTAAAGCTGCTGTACTTCAGCTGATGAACTGCAGGCTCTCCGTGCAAGCTCCAAAGCTATTCTATTATTTCAGAGCTCAGTATCATCCAATTCAGCAGCTTATGTGAAATAGCTGAGTGGCTTTAGTTCAGTTTTTGCTGCTCATAGCAAATAAGCCACCAGAGTTGGTATCTCAGTTGGAAGTGTTAACAGAGGGATCTGGATGGAAAAAATATGGAAAATAAAATCCCTGTATTGGGAAACATGCTTGCTTTAGTATTCAAGTGATCACTCAGCTGAGGTGGGATGGATTAAAACATACCGACAGTGGTCATACAGTAGTTGTCCTGCAGATCAGCAGGGGGCTCCAGGCTTGTTGCTAGATGGTAGATGTGTGTGGGTAAATCCAGACCATTTATTCCAAATTGGTGTGAAATTTTTGGTGCTTTGGAGAATATAGTTTCAGCTGAAGTTAAGCAGATTTCATAAATTCACTAACTTTTCATTATAAGCGTGTGTATCCACATGCTGAAACACAAGCTACAGGCAACCAGTTTGTAACTCTGAAAATGAGAAAAATAGATCCAAGAGGGGAAAATTGATGTGTTTGCAGTCAGTCAAGTGAATTTTATTAGGGTTTGTGGTAGCAAGGAGAATTACATCACGAACCCCAATTAGACATGAAGACCTCTTCTGCAGTATCTTAATGGAAGTTGCCTGTTTATACTGCAGAAGAAGAGGTAAAATAGATGTGCTATGAACTGGTACTGTGACATCTTCCTGATAACAGTTCTGTCAGCTTCATCAGAAACTGGAGTAATGCTCAGTCGTACTGAGTGTGTAGAACCATAGACATAAATAACACAAGTGTCCTATAAATAATTTTGGACTTGGGCAGTCAGTCTCAGTTGCACCGAGATGCATCCAGATGCAAATATTCCATAGAATTTAATACGCTTTTCACTTCTCGACTTGGTGAAGTTTATGTGGTGACTTGACAGTAGTTTTTCAAAATGTCAGCAGTTTTCAATTAGTTTCAACATGTACATGAGCTATTGCAGTGGCCAGTATTTGAAACCTGAATGCCGTTTTTTCCTCCCTATTCCTCCAGCTCGCGCCAGCAGTGGGGAGCGCAGTGTTGTCAGGTCCAGTGTTGCAGTTGCCCTGTGCTGTGCAGGGAGGATGCCATGCCGCACAGCTTTTACAAGATACACTGAGAGATCAATGTTGGGAAACAAATAATTTCTTTCATATCACATCTGTTTCTCTTTTAGGCAACAGTTACCAAGGTCATGGCAATTTTGACTTCCCACACGGGAATCCCGGTGGCACATCTATGAATGACTTCATGCATGGGCCACAGCTGTCACATCCCCCAGACATGCCGAGCAGCATGGCAGCTCTCGACAAACCTCTCAGTCACCCCATGCAGGAATCTGTAAGTAATGGTGCTGTGGACGTAGATTTTCCTTTGTGGGGGGTAAGGAGCTCTCATCCAGCTAACGGACTTGCCTTGTGAACTGCTTTTACTTTTTGTGGATTCCTCACTTTGGAAGTTTGTGAAATAGAGTAGTCCTGAGAAATGCAAAAATGCCATTTTTAGTTTCTGGCCTTTTTGAGTTTTCGGAGAAGCATTTCTGAGCTTTTTGAATTGTCATTTAAGGTTGTTTATCTGAAAGAGACAACCTGGCTCAGTGTGCTTGTGTTAATCATTGTGCTTTGCTCTGACACCTGAGAAAAACTAGACTTCATTCCCTAGGCCGGCAGGGTCTGTGAATATCCATCTTCAGCAGACAGCTTGTTATAGCAAGACATTGACTGACTTCAGAGCAGGGGCAGTATCTTCCCTGTCTTTGTCCCTGAGGGCAAAATTTACATCAAAGCATTTTGAGGGGGAATTCTACCCAAGTATCATGAAAGGCACCTTTAAGCTGTTGGGAATAAGGCAAACCTGTAGATTTCAAGGAGAGATGCTGCCACTGGTTTGAGAGTGTTTCAATGTAAGAGACTAAAAAATGGAGGTTCCTCAGGTCTCAGATAGAGAGGCAGAAATGTGCGTTGGAAAAACAGCTTGCTCAGAGCACTGAGTTTTATATACAGAACTTTATATATCTCCAGAAAATGCAGTACTGCAGCAGCTAGGTGATAGAAAAGCTACCAGCAGCATTTAGCTCTGAGGCATGGCTAGTCATCTATTTTAACTCAAGGGGGGTGGGGGCTGGGGTGTATAGATCCTTTTATGTTCATTTAAGTTACAGGGCAGGGGCTTTACAGTGTGCTGTTACTGCACAGGAAGGATGTTTAACTTCACAAGTCATCTGTGCCATGTCTTTAGTGAATACTAGAAAGTACAATTTCAGAATGTAATGAGGAAATGTGGTAGCAGATGCCCAGCAAAAGCCTACTCAGTCAATGTCTCCTCTAGCTGGCAGTGGATTTTCCAAGGAGGATGGTGAGAAGTAGGAAGAGAGTGGAGAGAGAGTTCTTAGTATAGCTTGGAGAGAGCCCAAGTAACAAGACTGTCTGCAAAGGAAGAGTCCAGGAACCGTAACGACTTTGCCACTTTACAGGCTAATAAAGGACAGAACAAACATGCTGTAAACTTAATTTTACATTGGCGAATTCCACATACCCAGCTTAAAGAGCAGTCTGAATTACCTGCATCAGAACCAACCATACAGTATTAGAATATAGTAGTGAGGGGGAAATACTACCAACCTGAACCACTCACAGCTGCTTTCCTTTGAATCAAAGCCCCAGGGAATTACTCTTTGCCTGCCATTATCTGACACCTACTTCTTGACTTCATCAGTTAACTGCTATACCTTTGCTATAGTAGTTGCCCCAGTGGAATTTCTGAAGTGGTAGGACGTGAAGTGGTTGAATATGAAAGTGAAGAATCTGTGGCTTTCTGAAAATGAGACTGCTTACAGATGATAGCAAAGGTGAAAGTTGCTCAAGGCTATGCATGTTCCAGAGCTATAAGAGGGTATTTGGGCAAATGTTAATAGATTTTTTGGTTCTGTGGGCCAGTCTGTAGTAAATCTGATACTTGCTTATGATAGCTCGCAATTAAAGTAGACCTTTGCCTCACTTCTCCCTCATCTATCACGATACACAAGCTGTACTGTTTGGGAAGGGAGAGCAGTGCTAAAGCAGGTTCCGCCTAGTTTATGTCAATGGCTGGTTTTCTCTAATGAGGACCAGTTTTCAGGTCTATAAGCACAGGTGAATTATATTGACCTTGTCAACATAGTCATATAGTCTTGAGGACTGTTAGTGCTCCCACACAGCTTTTTCAATATTACAAAGTCTCTGCTTTTCTCTCCTTTTCTCCTTCTTCCTTTCTTCTCTCTCAAAAAATGAACTGTTTGTCTGTAGCAGACACTCAGGAAAGGCAGCTTTAAATTACTGCTTTTAGAGAAATGCATGCCATTAACACATTCCTAAATTGTGTAGCTGAATGTCTTTAGACAGACATCTCTGTACGAAAATAACTATAAATCACATTGCATAATTGAACTAAGGTTTTAAGACGTTGCCTGTGCTCTTCTCTGGCTTTCTGTCTTTCCTTTTTACACGTTTAAGGTGTATTTTGTTTTCATCTACTATTCACTTTGACCGTTTTGTGTTTACAAAGTGAGCCAGGATCAGATGTTTGGTGCTTTTAGACCCAAGGTGTATCTCTAACTGGAGCTGAATGCTGCTGAGGAAGTTCCTAAGTTTTCCTATTATGAGGTTTTATGTGATGGCCCTTATATAATGGTAGGCAGAGAAAATTGATCCCTCCAGACATATTCCATAGATCACTCCAGGAAATGCAGATGTGTTTGTCCAGTGTAGGTAGGGCTGGGTAACCACGGCTGGATCATCAGAGCTACCTTCTCTCAACACTGCTGTTCTGCTCCTGTGGAAGAAGAAAAAACCGAGACCTGAGATGTGGCTAGAAGTAATACCTCTTCCCCGGTGTAAAGTGGTGTGAGAACTATAGAGCAGATGCTTCTATGTCAGTGCAAGATTGCTACAAAATAGCTGCCACAATCGGATCATGTTTGTTTTCAGAAATTGTAAACAAGTTTTAGACAAAGGTGAGTTCAGCGTTAGCTCTAGCTTAGTGCTTATTGCAGTGTAAGGAGTGGTACATGACTGAGCAATGGATGATCACACCATAGTTTCATATACACGGTGAGGTGAGATGAGCTGGTGCCACTGTAAAAAGTCATTGCTCTTATTTCTATTTTCACTTTACCTCTCTCTCACAACAGTGTAAGTGTTACTGCAGCCATGAAGTGATCTGGATCCGGGTACTGATGTGATTGAAAACTTAATTCAGAGCGAAGGGGAAAAAAAAGTTTAGCTTTTATCCATGTCGGTTCCCCAGTTGAGTTCACTGCATGTCTGCAAGGATGCACCTGATGACAAAAGCATGTATGGGAAAAGTGATTGAGAACAGCAGCAGGGCAGGATGGCATCTTTCAGTGAGTGGTTCTGCCAGCTAACCCAGCAAAAGAGTTGGTAAAGCTATGATGCCAGTAATGGAAAGAGATATAAGCCATCGACTTAACCTGCTGATCTGTTTTTTTCACCATCAATTTTCTCCTGAGATAAAAGGAGTATTGTCTACATCTGGCAGGTCCTGTTGCTCTACAGCTGTACATTTTGGCACTCCTGGAGGTCACTGTTGGGCTTGTAAAGAGTTGTGTTGTTTTGTGCTACTAAGCTGAAGATGTAGTTGTGTCTGCTGTAAGCTTGTCTTTTAGAGATTGTAAATGTTTTAAGAGTGCCAAAGTTTATGCTCCTAAAACAACTCTGGAACTATGTTGCTATGTAGGCAAAGGCAACTTTGTCAGACTCTACATTTATATTGTGGGTTAGTGTTTTTATGGGAGTTGCAGACATAAACTGAACATAAACAAACTGTATTGCTTAGAATGTTTTTGCACCATGGCAAATTTATCATTAGCTGAATGCAAATAGAACAATGTTGAAGTCCTGAGCATTTTCCTTTCTCACAGGTAGGCTGGTGGAGTTTGTGGCCCAAGTCAGATGGATTTTGAACCTGCGATGGCTGTTTAAGGTTATGGTGGCCCTCAGACTTACAGTGAATAACGGCTCCCTATCCAAGAGTCATCTCAGGGCCCAAGATACTGCCTTATCAACTAAATATTTATATATATAAAATGCTTGCCTATATAAACATAATGTAGAATTTCTAACCTGCTTATTTGTTCTGAAATATGTCTGAGAACATATGAATGCCTCTTCGTTTAAATAATTATTGATATAAACATGCCAGGATGACTCTTGCTTTGTACATTCAGGGATAAATTTAAGACGCTATTCAAGATAATCCTGGTTTGTTGTGTTTTTTTCCGGAAACTGCTTTCCCACTTCAGCAACACCATCTTAAATTGCTTTTTACTTTTTGTTATTATTAAGCTTTCTTAATTTCCACACGTTCTGTTGCACGTGTCCTCAATGAAAGAAGAAGGAAAGTACTATTTGGATAGACATCTACTTTCACTTGGACTTCTGCAGTTTTTAGGCTGCAGATTCATTTACATTGAGGTGTGGTCTGTGCGCAGATTTTGTACAAGTTTACCCCTAAGTAACAAAAATAATGTTGCAGAATACTTTCCAAGTAGTCAGACTGTGACCCTAATGGAGAGAAGAGTGTGTGTATCAGTACTTTTTAACACTTCGTTTAAACTCTCATATGGGAAAGAGGCCCAAATGCCATGTTGTAGATAGAATCCTGCTTGTTTCCACCAACCTTCATGCTGCCAAAGCATTGGAAAGGACCTCCATGTAGTTGAGTATGACTGTCCCAGTGGATCAGTATTCAGGTTTCAGTTTTCACACAAGTGGTGAAATGTATTTTTTTAAATGCTTGTTTCTGTATTTTTTTTTAAGTTTTGTGGGAACATTTTAATTAAGTTTCATAATAATCGCCCTTTTGCTTTCCAAAACTGAAGACTAAGATTAAAATAACCTTGCAGTTTACTGTGATATGAAAGGGTCAATGCTGACATAGCATTTTGCTGGTTTCTGTTGGCTTGGCTGGATGAATTTCATGCTGTTGTCGTATGTATCTGTTATTTCAGCTCCACTTTGTGGCAATCTGTAGCATTCCTCAAAAAATGTTTACATTTTTTGCTTCTCCATATACCCAATTAATATGAGACATGTGATTCTGAAGGATTCAGACGCTTCTTTCTCATGGCACCAAGGTCAAGCCCCAGAGAATCCACTAGCATTAAAAGTGACATGCAGCAGAAGGAAGAATTGGGCTTGTGCATTTTTGTTGCTTCTCTGTCATGTGAGAAAGACATTTTCCCCCTTCTTCCATAATGGGATTTGCAAGATGCATGTGGTTTGGTAGTTTATTCTCTACGGAAAACATACAAAGTACTGAGCTTTTGCTAGAGAACTTACCCATGGCATGAATACAAAATAGAACTGTGATCATTAGCTTAGTTTAAGGCTAATGCATTGTACTTCACAGTCAGCAGGTATGCAGCCACCTACAGCAGCTCTGCTGATGGGTGGGGAGCTCACTAGCTGAGCTGACTTCTTTTTTTGTCAACCATCAGAACCCATGAATATCAGCGAGAAAAATCTTCAGCCCTTAAAAAGGGGTGTTGCATTCTGAAAAGGAGGGGAGGAGTGGGGAAGACCTGGTCTTTGCAAGGCGTTTGTAATGAGCTGGAACACGAATAGGCAGGCGGTGTCAGGAAGCTACCCAATAAGGGAGATGAGCAGAAATGATGCATTTTCTCAGTTAATCAGTTTCCTGGTGTAGGGATCCTTATTCAACAAATTCTTCATTCATGAATTTTTTGGGGCAAAAGCATCGCCTTGCTAATGCTGAGCAACACCCGTAAGCCTCCTTCCCTCCTCTGTGGGGTTGGTCATTTTGCATCTTCAAGCACAGTTTCCCACATCACAAGGAAGCAAAACAACAGCACAAATCCAATGGATTTATCTCCCCCTTCCAGATAACCTTCAAAAAGCTGAAACACTTCCTCCAGCATTGGGATATGGAGTTTTCTTTTCCAATTGCACTTTTTTATTTCTTTTTTGGTTTTGTTTTGGTTTTTGTTGTGTGTGTCTTTTTTTAATTTATTTAAGTTACTTCTTTTTGTAACATGCGGTTACAGAGTCAGGCACCGCGAGCACTGTACCTTGTGGCCTCACTTTCTTTTCCTGCTTTTTTCCTCCTCCGCAGATCCCTCATCCCGGCAGCACTGATCAGTCCCATACTTCCATGCAGCAAGGTTTGCACGTCCCTCACCCCAGCAGCCAGTCAGGGCAGCCATTACATCACAGCGGGCCTCCTACCCAGCAGTCCCGGCAGCCGCCCCCGGCCGCTTCTAGCAACCATCCACACAGTGACCTGACCTTTAATCCCTCCTCAGCCTTAGAGGGTCAGGCTGGTGGACAGGGAGCACCCGACATGCCGGAGCCCTCGCTGGATGTAAGTCTGTGTCATACTATCATCTGCCTGCCATAGCGTGTGCTTCGCATCGCGGCGGGAGGGTGGGGGTTGCGGGGACGGGGAGCCGCTTCCACAGCACATGCCATCCTTTCATGCTTTGGTACATGGGTGCAGATGCTGCAGCCGAGGTGTCAGGGTGCTCCTGGCTTGCTGGGAGAATGGTTCTGGTTTGAGCAGCTGCATGGCGTGCGAGCCACAGCCTCTTCCTAGCAGCAAGGCAGGCATTTCTTCAAGCGACAGTTCAGGCACCAGGTGAGGAGCCATCTCCTCTCTTCTCTCTGATCGCTGGACGGGGCTCCTGTGTACTCATCTAGACCCTGAAGCCATCGCAGTGCCTGAATAAGAGGAAGGACGCAGGTGTGTGTGGTTCTGACTGTGGTGGAGCTGTGCCAAGCAAGCTGCACGCAGAGCCCTGCAGCATGCCCTGGCCAGTGCAAGGGGGATCTGTACCAGCCCACCCCATGGCACTCTCCCTGCTCCCTGTGGCCAAAAACAGGCTGTGCCCATCCACACCCGCTTGTGCGGGTAGCTCAGCAGCACAAGTTCTTCCTCACAGTACACCATTTCTGCCTCCTTAGCCACTATGGAAGGCAGCTCACAATTAAAAGATAAACCTAGTTTTAAGGACAAAAGTAATCTTCCATCTTCTACCATCCATTCAGCGGAGTTGGAACTGAATTACCTGAGGTATCTCTCTGGTTAACCGCCTACCTCCCAAAATACAAATTCCTTAGCGCTAGGATTGGATTTTTGTTTGTTGTGCATTCCCGTATGTGTATCTTCTGTCTGTTCCAAAGTCTGCTGCTGCACAGTGTAATTTTCTTCGAGAAATGCTCACCTCTGTGCCTCGGATTTATATCTGTAATTACTGTTGCTGTATAGTTACGTCTTCCGTGTCACACATGAGGTAGCCTCACAGAGAGGAAAGGGGTTAGGGGAGGGATGGATGCTCCAGTTGCAGGAACAGTGCTCAGTGGAGTAACTTCTATCTGAACCAGGCTGCTGCTGTTTCACACAACGCAGTCACGTGCACATCCTTCGGGAACGATAGTTCATGTGGCAATTAGAGTTCTGAACCCTTAAGGACCCAGTATGAGCAATATTAATAGGTGAAATAAAAATGTCATTTTTTTCTTCAAATATTTAAGAAACATAAAAGTATGCTGTTACGGGTCAGACACTCATTCCTCGATGAAAAGCAAAGTAAAAAAACCTGGACATTTATCACAGTACCATGGTTATCACTGATGGAGGCATGCTGGATTCTTATGGGAGGCCGAAATTATCCTAGCTGAGTGAGAAGGCAAGTGCTCTACAGTGTGGGGAATATAGTTCTTTGAAATATCTGTGAGCTCAGTCATCCTCAGGTGGATTATTTTAATTGGTTTAACTTTCAGTGGCTGTGTTGTGGAACCAGGCTGAATAAAGTCCCATGCAGCAAACTAAAACAAGGGACCATACCATGGGCAGCTTGGTCCGCTCCCTACTGACAACATCATGTTAATTCTTTAGGACGTCTGTGTGATGCAGTCTTAAGGTTTAACCTGGGTTAGAGGCTATATCTTGTATAGATACAGCTATAGATACAGGTCATCTGCACTTGCCCCTCTGACAGCAGAGGCACAAGACTCAAATGACTGGTTAGACCTCTCAAATACTCGCTTCAGGAGCACTGGGTGCACCTCTCCAAATTCTGCCCCTAAGTCTAGCATGTTCCCATAGCTTCTGCCCCCGTTGCTCCTCCATCTCTTAGCTCTGCTCCAGCGCAGCACTCTCGCCACCCAGCGTGTCCTTTCACACCAGCTGGGCAGGAGGCAGGTTGTGCTGCCTGGCGCTTGTGACCAAGGCAAGCCAAGGTCACCCTCAAAACTTAGAAGACTTCCTCTTCAGAGATACTGAGCATATCGTTTAAAACTTTCACCTTTCTAAAAAAGCATTTTTTTTAAATCCCCTGTATACAAGAATGAGTCTAGAGATGTTATGTTAGATTTTTAAGAATTAGGTTGTAAAATTGTAGGACAAATTCAACCATTTTTTACTTTTTACTCATTTGATGGGGCCGCAATTCTCTTTTGGGCTTCTGTACTAGGTGTTCATGAAAAATTGCGGTAGCAGGTGAAATACATTTAAAAGCCTTATATCTTTAGTCTAGTACTATGACAATAGCATTTTTACCATGAATAAAAGGAGGCAGTATTTTAAGAAGAGCATTCATTCTGGGAGATTCTGTTTATGTAAACTTGACATTGCATTTTTTTCAAACTGCTTAGGAAATAATAAACTTCTTCCTGCATTTCATGTTTAGCTTATTGAAAAATATGTTCATCCATATAACATTAGAAGATGAAGCTGCATTTGCACAGGAGTAACAGAAGCATATAAGTATTTGCATGCTAAATGTGATGCAGTCAAGCTTTTAGTTTTATATTATTTGAAAACAGAACAACTTAAAATTAATTTCTCATACGTACTATTAAGTTTGTTAAAGCAGTCCTATGTTTTCCTGTCTTTGCTTTAACACAACACTGAATATAAAGGGAGTTTGTTACAAACTCTTCCCTGCCATTTTTTATATATGACACTTCTACTTTTGACTAGGATATGGCGAGATGCAGAATAAAGTAGAAAACATTGCCTGGTACACAACCCAGGAGTTACAATTTGCTTGTTATCTGCAGATGAAAAAGAATCTGATGTTTGGGAAAACAAATTTTTCTATTTGAAACACAATATTAATAAAAATGTAAATAAAACCTGCACAACTGTT
This sequence comes from Strix uralensis, assembly GCF_047716275.1. Taxonomy (NCBI): domain Eukaryota; kingdom Metazoa; phylum Chordata; class Aves; order Strigiformes; family Strigidae; genus Strix; species Strix uralensis. The sequence continues at coordinate 15,251,805 of NC_133978.1, read as the reverse complement.
CCTTTTGATACTTTAAAATATTGTGGAGATTAGTGCATCTTGTTGGATGGGTTGTTATGCCCCTGGCCCTTTAAAATGTCTGGAATTGCATGTGATGCTGTAGTCGAGTAGGTACTTCCAACCACTGTAAACTTACTGCCACAGAAAGGACAGGGACTTGCCCACCTGCCTTGCCACTCCTCTCCCCATACTCCTTCTCAGTTGTTTTTTTTCTAGTTTGTTTGTTTGGGGTTTTTTTTCCTTTCTGGGCTGGTTTTAACCCTGGACAAGTTCCCTGCTCCAGCTCACTGCCCAAGAGCTTACATCAGTGCACAGAGGGGTTGGGGGGTGGCTGGGGAGTGCGGAAAGGACAGGGCTGCCTCTTTCTGTAGGGATGCAGGCTTCGGGTGATCACCACACCGATATGTGCGAGTCAGATAGACCAGTCTGTGTTGATCTACGTTAAAGCTCAAATAGGTATTGCTCAAACTGCATGTTTCAGGTTTTCATTCAGTGCTTTATATGAAACTAACATAACGTAACAAGCACTTACTGAGTTTTTGTCAGCATCACTAGCCAGGAAATATACTTTGTTTATTGATGAACTTTGTGATGGGGAGGTTTATTGAGAAACCCTAATTGAGATGGTAATGTAACTCACAGGTGAAAACTGAGTAATGCAGACTCACAAACAAGTGGATACTGCATCATCTTAGGGTGTTAGGTTTGTGTCACTGCCTTCCAATTTATTTGTTTATATTCATATGAAAGCCAGTTTCCAGGAATGTGTGGCATTTAATCCCTTTTTTCTCAGTTGTGTTTCTGTTATCTGTAATTTCCCTTTTATCTTTATATTTTATAGCTGCTTCCAGAACTCACAAATCCAGATGAGCTGCTTTCGTACCTGGATCCTCCCGATTTGCCAAGCAATAGCAATGATGACCTTCTGTCTCTCTTTGAGAACAACTGAAACCATATGTATTCTCCCATCCCTTTCACTTGTTCACACTTGTGTGGCTGCACAGCGAGGAATCTTAACACTCCTTTTCCACAAGAGAAGAAAAAACTCACAACTTGATCCAATGGTGCACTCCCTGCTTTCTTCATCTCAGAACTGCTTTTGTCAGCTTCAAAGACTGCGAAAGTGACGGGAGAAAAAATACAAAAAAATAAATAAATGCAGTAATCTCCGAGTCTGCCATGCTACATGTGACAAAGAAGCATAGACAGTTGTGCAGCTATTGGAAACCCCATTTGTTGTTCATCCTCTAGAGAGAGAGTTCTGTGATAAACATAGTGTGAAGTATCTTGGCAAAAATGAATCTTGGCAAGGGAAGAAAAGGCAACAAAAAGGAACCGTCTTTAATTGACCCGTCTCAGAGTGTCCTTCCAATGTGTGTTCTTCCATTTTTTTTGAAACTGTATCTCCCTCCACCCCACCTCCCCTCTGCCCTTCTCCAACCACAGGTTTGCGTTGGAGTGATTGTCCTGGCCACACACGAAAAATGAAAACACATACAAAGCTCAAAAAAGCACAAATCCTACAGTCAAGTGGCAAAGATAGGGAAGACATACAGGCCCATCAGAGGGAGCCAGCAGTTTAGCTAATGCAACTTCAGTAACAGAGTCCTGAGAATCTCCAGGCTGCAGCCATGGGTGTTGGTATTTCTGCAGGTGCAGGAATCTTAACCACCTCTTTGCGGAGGATTCCTCTGGCCAACACACAGATTGGAAACACCCAGGAAAAATTAAAAAAATAGTGTTTGCAATGTCTAGGGATATTTTTTTGTGGTTTTGGTTTCAAATCAGTACTGTTTGTGGCTGCGTTAACATCCAGCTGTTGAGATTGCTGTAATAGATCTTTTTGCCATATATGCCATATGGAATGGAAAAGAGAGGGAGGGGGGATGCAAACCAAACTGTTCCTGATTATTACCTACAGCCTTCGGTGCCCCGAGTGTCTGTGTCACTGTCTGTACTGCACAATACATAGTAAGACAAGCTGGGTTGAAGGCAGCCAGGAAATCATTGCAGGATGGAGGGAGAGCAACATCACTATCTGCATAATTATTTTTAATAATCGGCTTGAGAAGGGGCATTGACATTGAACAGACATCTTACAGCTTCATTTTTGTTTTGCTTTGCGTTCTGTTTTTGTGACTGGTACAGATAGTTCAGCCTTTTTCTTTTCTCCTCCTTCAGTTTCTTTTTTTAAACTTTGGCTGCTGGGATGAGCTCTTTCTCCTGAAGGACTGGGCATGGGGAGAATAAGTAACTGTCGGAGGATTGCTACTGCCCTCAAGAGACCCTGCTGCCACAATCACTGTCTTGCCCCTGTGATCTGTGCTTCTCGTGTGGTTGCTGCTCCTGCATGAGCTTCCTATTGCTTCTGTGCCCATTTCTGTGCTCTTCGTCTCTCTCTCTCTCTTTCTCTCTCTTATAAATGATGTACAGTAGCTGTGTAAGAAGTGCATGTGTGCCAACTTTGCCCTTGTGGTGCAACATTTCAGCTTTTGCCCACTGTAGTTATTGGTTTTGTTTCTTTTTGTTACTAAAGCAAATTTGCCCCTACTCCTTTTCCTCATCCCAAATCCAATCAAACACCCTTTGTTTGCTCACCACAATACGTTTTAAACTGAAGTGCCAGGCAAAATTTTGTTTGTTCCTGCCAGTTTGACTAGATAGTTTCCTAGCCCTCTGTGTTTAGTTTGCAGTGGCTGTAAATGGCATGCTCTGTGCTTACGACTCTGGATTTGCTTTCCTCACCAAAGTCATGTTTGTAAATTCTTTGCAGTTTTTGTTTTATTTTGCTCTTTTTGTTAATGTTTCCCACTACTGCTGTACATGCGTCATGATATATATATGCTAGTCAGCAGCACCTTGCTGTAGATATTAAAGGAAATGGCGGTTTAGTTCTTTTATTTTCCAGTAGGAGTATTGAATCTGTCAAACATTATGTAGAGATGGTCCCACACTTATATTTTTCCTGTTTCAAGTTTTTTTAAGAAAGGCGCTGTTCATTATGCAAAATCAATTATTTTAAGAATTGCTATTGTAAATATCTTTGTGAATATTTTAGTATCGTCTTTGATAATATTCAACATTTTCATGATCTGGTTATACTTTTGCTGGTGTTTTTAAATACCTTGTCTGAAGAAAAATATGGGTCCTTTTTTAAAAAAGAAAATTGAGGGTTCTTTAACAGAATAAGGGAATTGGTTTTTTTCTTTTTTTTTTTTCCCCCCTGTTTTCTTTTGATAAATTAGCGCAAATTTCATATCCATTTATGTGATGAATGAATTGATACATCAGGCAGTACCTGGACAATCAGGGCCCAGCTCTGTCATGGAAACATAATAATAAGTGATTGCCTAGGGCAAAAAAACCCCCAACTAACCGACCGATGTTCATTGACTGTGGGTGATTGTGGACTGGTAATGGCAGAGATTTTGTCTGTTTGCCCAAGTGAGCGGAACGCCTAGGACCAGCTGTCTGAACAGGTAAAGATGCACTAAGGCAAACAGCAAGTATGTAAGGTACCATGTTTATATCACTATGTTGGTGCTCCGGTCTCTGCAGCTGGGGCACGGTAACACTTAGGGATGTTGGTGGGTGGGGGAGGGAAACAGTATAGTATATTTTATTCTGCTTAGAAGTGTCTTTTTTGTTATGTAGGCTTGACAACCTGTAGAGGATCTCTGCAGAATGTTAAAGATACCTTGGTGTAATACATGGTAATATGGTTGTGGTGTGGTGCTGCTATCACACAATTCCTAGGAAAGACCGTTCTTCAGTTACAGATGTGGTTTGTAGCCATTTTACTGTAGTATTTTCCCCCTGTATTTTTGCTGCATTGTTTATTGAAGTCATTTGCAGGGGTGGCTAATAATAAACTGACTTTATGCCCTTAGAGTTTGGGGTTTTTGTTTGGGGGGGAAGTTTCTTAAGCCATAGGTTTGGGAATAAAGAAGATTTTTCACTATTAGTTGGAACTGGTTGCTCAGAGTTTTTTAATTGATTCTATTTAATGTTCCGCCCTCCATTGATTCCTGAGCAGCTAAGTTAGTCACCTAAAATGATTTTTCTCTTAAACACATTAGTATTTTAAACCAGGTATGTTAAGGATTGACCTTTTGCTAACTGGTAGTATTTAAAATGTATCATTTAAAAGTACCTGTTGGAAAGAATAAAGGGAAAAAAAACCCCATAGATATTAGCAATATGTTTGGAGCAGTGTTTGCATCTGCTTTGTACAGTAATAGAGAATTAAAGTGGACGGTTGACATTTTTAAGCTTACAGAAACGCTTGGTTTCTAAGCAGAACGTAAGAGAGAAAATACGATTTTTACCCATCACCCAAATGTTGGACATTTGAGACAGTTTTAAAACTTACCTGTCAGCTAAAATCAGGTACTGTATAGTGGAGTTCATATGAAAAAGCTTCTAAATGAAAATTTAGTTATTTTTTTATCTGTTCACTGCCGTATTAAAGTTTAGAGAAGAAAACCTAGCAAATAGGGTAATCACAGTCATTTCTTTTAAAGCTTAATTATTATATGAAATTCCAGTAGTATTTTTATTCTTCTTTTTTTTCTTTGTTTACTTTTTAATTGTTTCCCTATGGAAGTTCATCTGGGAAAGAACCCACAGAGATCTACAGTTCTGCTGCCAAGACATTATTATAGGACTGACAGATACACGCCAATGTCTGCAGCGGAGACTCAAGGGACAGCTGTACATATGTAAATGACAAATAGAGACATGTTAACAGAAATGCATTCATTTTCCTTGGAATGTGCATTGTTTTTATTTCGCAGGAAAAAAAAAGCTTGAAGCTCCATCTTATGTGGAAAATGAATCCTGTTTGTTAGCGTTCGTGGAGTCTCGGCATTTGTTTCACTTTCACTTCTGTAATATACTCTGATCCTTTGTTTTGTTTTATCTACATGTAATATTTAGCTTACGTGTACTAGTCTATCACCTGTGTATTTTTAGGGTGCTACAGAAATAATGAAGAAAAATAAGGGGATTAAAAAAAAAATTGTAACCAAATTCATACTTTGTACAATTTTTGATATCACGATCAGAGGAGAATTAAAAAAAAAAAGTACAATCTGAAGTAACATGCAAAAATGGCCATTGTCTTTGTTTGTACATTGTATGTACAGTACAATGCAATCATTTCATACTTTAAACTGGTCAGAAAAAATAATTGTGATTTTTAGTCTTGCAAAACTGTATGTAGTTAGATGATGTGACAACCTAATATTTATCTAATAAATATGTATTCAGATGAAACCTGTATATTAGGTGTTCATGTGGTTATTTTGTATTTAAAGATCAAATTATTTGACTATTGCTAGACATTTATATACTCTGTTGTAACACTGAAGTATTCTCATTTGCTCATGTTAATTTTTTTTTTTTCCTAAATAAATTTGCAAAATTAAGGTCTGGCTAATTGGCAGCTGCTTTGTAAATTCTGAGTTTCTTTTTGAAACTACCAACTTCCGCTTTGCCCTCCTGGTTTGTGTTACTGTGGAAGTCAGTTGCACAGGATGTACCTTGTGAGGGAGCAGGACTTGGTGCAGGAGGGGAAAAGCATGAACTGCCCTGGAAGAGAGGCAGGATAAAAGACTATGAATGCAAGTTTACTGGTAGGCATGGGATCACATAGAAAAAAAGTCCCTGCTGAGCAAGGTGTTGGTGACTTGCAGTTCAGTACATGAGGCACTGTGTATCACCTATACAAGTAATTACTTTGAAATGAAATCTTTGCATGATATGAGTAACAGGAAAGGAGGTGTCGGCACGTGTGGAGGGAGTGAAATTAGTGACCTTGGAAGATGACTAAAATGAGATGGGTTTTTTTAATGGATCCCCATCTTTAAAGTTGAAGGACTTTATTTCAAAATGCAGCCTTTGAGTTACAAAGTCTGCTTAATTCATCTGCCTGTTTAACTGTGAGCAGATGGAATTGTGACACAAGGAATACACACGGGGTCATATCAACAACAGCCGTGGCATGCACAGGTCCTGTCCCAGCAGAGTTCTATGCCCAACCTTAGCCGTGACCACAGTTGCCCATCACTTTGCATCTGAGAATTTGTTTTAATAGAAAATTACTGAGTATCTCCATGTGGCATTTGTGGAAGTGTTTAGTCTAAACCCACCTTTGAAATGCATTCAAATACATAGGAACAACCATTTCACAATGTGAGTATCTATACAGGTATGTAACTGAGATACAGCAATTGCTCCACAAGGACACAAGTCCTTATTGTTGATTGAGATACACGCAAGTATATATACAGATGGGTATATATTATATGTACAGATAAATCTAGACTAGAGATTTGTTTTCTCAAAATTGGGAAAAATCATTTGTTTCTGACTCTCAACTTCTGCCTTCCTTGCTGGCACTACCCATTAAAATGGGCTTTTGGGATAACAAAATAAAACTGAGTTACAGTGCATTCAGTAGTGAAACAGAAAAAATATTTATCCATTCCAGCCAATAATTAATGACTATTTTGTTCTTGGTGTTCTGTTTCCCTGGAAGCTCCCAAGAAGCGTCAGCGAGACACTGTGCAAACCCACTTTGGCACTGTACGAATGGAGAAAAGTATGAAGAGCTCAAGTGATGTCCTTAAGCGCTGTACATTTTTCAAGCTTACTTTGAAGTCTGAGGAGGCTACGACAATTCTGAAAGTGCAGTTTCTCCCAGATGTCACCTGAGGACCCAGGATAGGTATGATGTGTGTATCCCGCTGATGTTGGTGTCTCCCGTCTCGCGTGCTGGCAGCGTGTTCTGTGCGTTGTGCACTCTGCGTGTGCTTCCAGGCAGCACCTACAGGAGTACCTGTGTGCGACTTCGCTGCTTATCAATGCACTTAGCAATTGTTGAACAACTTCACAACACTCTTATTTCCCTACACTTTTTCTCTACTCTTCCTAATCGGTATGGATCTTGGAATCACGCTATTCGGTTGTGCACTTCGTATTCTGTTGCCATGCACTTTATCATGCCTTTTATGGGAGCAAGAGACTGAAAACAATTAGAAACATGGAAGAAGGACCCCCCATTTGTTTTCTGCTTGGGCAGTAGGGATGGGACTCCTCTGTGTAAATAGAGCTGCTTGCTTTCCTTTAAAGAAGTAAGCTAGACAGCATATAAAACGGTTGTACAATTCTCACCTAATATGCTATATATAATGTTCTCCTTTGTTATCCTTCTCTGTTTCCCTTTAAAACTAATCAACGTATTTTTACATTTGTGTACCTAGTCTTTTATTTGTATGTATTTTTAACCAGAACCCACTTCCCTCTTACCTGTCTAAATTCCAAGTCTGTACAAATCTTCCTGTATTGTGAACTTCCAGTCGTGAACCTTTCTTTTTTACAGTTTGAATTATCACGAGCGTGTAACCTTATTACAGTTTTCCACTTTCTGTGTCACTGAAATCCTACTGACTCTATGTAGGATATTACTCCTAATGTCTGTCTTTGTGTCAGTGCACTATTCACATTTGTTCTCTCTCAAAGGAACACGGGATTTTTCTTGTATCAGACAGACCTCCGAAATCTGCTGAGATATCTTGTCTCCAGCAGTCTACAGAATTTTCCAGGGGAACATAAAAATAGTCGGCAAGGACCCTAATCAATTATGCAATTTCATTTGTAAAGCAAGCGGACAGCAATAACGTTATGACTCCTATAGGCGTTAGCAAACAGCATGGTACAGATGGATTTAACTGGTTTGTTTGCTACGTAGTTCATCTGCATTTGCAGAAACTCCTCGCCTGAATCCTAATAACTGGTTTTCTGCTATTTAAGTCTATCCTTCTGTTAAAAACCTCTTTTCTAAGTGTGTGGACTAGATGAGATTAAGCTCTTTCCCCTTTTTATTGAGTATGTCTGCTTGGTGTGAAAATACCCAGTTCATAAACTTATGCAGAGTATGTTGCTTCACAAGAAATGCTATTTGGCTAGCAGTTTTCCTTTCTAAATTACGAATGATGGTCCCTCTGGGAAGTAGCATTACTTTCATATTGCCACTGATAACTGTTGGTAAAATGTGCGGGAGTGACACTGAGACAGAATCAAAAGTTAAGGAAACCTAGACTCTGAACTCCTCTGAATGCTAATAGAAATTCTTACCTTGAGCTTTTAAGTATTTCACCAAACACTTAATTATCCAAAAATGATGTTCTTCGATTGTAAATGTGACACACCTTAATTTACACTGACAACTTGTTAGCTCAGTTGGTGGGATATTGTGTATTCGGATGATTGTCATGTGCCATTATGTCATATAAGTATGTTGTAACGTTCCATAGTAGCTAATGCAGTAATGCTGATGTATGCTGATGGTAAGGAATCCTTTCGGTAGGGAAATGGCAAAAAACCAGAAAGGAATCTGAGAGATTCTATATTGTGAGGTTGGTTCCAGCAGAATTGTTCATTAGAAAAACTGGTGGAATTTTTTTAGTCTTGTTACATCTGTGGACCTTTAAGTTCTGGGTGATTCTTGTTCAAACTGCTGCTATCTGACTATTTTTAGCTTTCAACTCCAGTTGTGAAGTACAACTGAAAAACATGTCTCAGAACTATGATTACAGTTGAAATTAGTTTAACACAGACAGGATAATTAATCTTATGCAAGGTACAGAGGCAGCTGTTACCTCAAAGAGTCATCGTTCAGATTTACACACAAGACAAATTCAAGGAAAACCCAAGGCTTTACCAGACAGCTGATTAAAGCAGAGCTCTTGAGAAACAGTGTAGAGAAGAAAGGTCATGAAGACATGACAATGTAAGGCAAATAATTGTGTAGAAAGCTGCTAAGTACTGGGGAGGGGAAAAGATCAGAAAAGGGACCAAATTGAACCGAAGACCCATGAGAAAATAATTCCAAAAAATCAAGTACTATAGCAGGGATGGAGAATGAAAAACATATAGTTGGGAATCTGGGGTGCTGATGGTGATGTGCTGCATGGGACCATGGGTCCCGCACAGCCCCGTGCCTCTGTGAACACTGCAACCATTTCCCACTTGAGTTGCAAGTAAAATTAACTTCTAAAATGCACCTCAACCTAGAATGTCGTATTACCACCCCATCAGTCTTAAAATGCTAAATGTGTGCTGTTCTTCTCCTTTCTTTCACCTGGCTGCATTTTCTAGTGTTCTTGACAGTGATTGTAGGAAGTGTCGGTACTCCTCCGGTTTTGGTTTTATCAGTTATACATTTGCTATATCACAGAAACAAGACCTGGTCAATGCAGTCACACAGCAAGAGAAAAGACGAGGCATGGCAGGAGCTGGTAGTGGTGAGAAAAGAGATGTAGGTTTCCATGCAAGTAGTTGTTGCGACAGCCTCTTGGGATGGAGTGGGGGGCAATGGGGTGCTGACTTCCACTCCCCGGGAAGGAGCTGCTAAGAGTCTCCTCTGATGAGTAATTCCTGCGCAGTTCCATCTTCAGTAAGATCATCCCAAGCTTCAGACTCGTCTTACTCATACCAGATGAAGTAGCATGACTAACCAATTCTACAAGTATTTCTGATACTATTACCTTATTCCTTGTTCCTCAGACCAGAGGTGGTACTTCACAGGTAAATAAACTGAACTGATCCCTCTGTTATAATTGAAATTTGTGTTTTATAAGATAGAAAGGCTCCCATAACTTTTGTTGTATCTTAATACTGTTTCATAAGTACGCAAAGCATCTCCCCACCCACCCACAGACAAATCTGGACATCCTGAAGCTTTGTGTGTCCACTGGGAATAATAGCTGCATTTTTCTTGTAGCCCAAAACCAGACATTCAAAATGTCCCACAGCCTCACCAGGCTGTTGTGATCTATCCGTAAACATTCATGGACCAGCTGTAGTGGTGTATGGACAACCTTCTGGGAAGCTGCAGGCAGCTGCAGGGTGCCCTGGGCACTGCGTAAAGGCGCTGTGTAACCTGACGTATTAGCAGTGAGTTTCTATACATTATGCAGGGAGATTGAGTAATGAATTCCAAGCAAGCAATGTCACTCAGAACTTCTGAAACGAAAATGCTAATCACAGCTGTAAAGAGCATGAGTGGATTGAGGTTTTTCTTGTATGACTATTTGTAGGTAATTAGTATGAAGTCATGGGGGGAAACTCCTCCTTTATGTACAGCGTGTGCTGGAGAGAAGGTTCACGTTGTGAGCTGGGTTACTACAAGTTCCTAAGAGGAAACCTTGATTGGGGGAAATGTTTATTAGCATTTTTTTCTTTTTATCTCTAAATGTACCTGTGTGGCTACTCTATGCCCTTTGAGCTCTTGTACGACTTAATTTCACACTGCAATCACTTTGTATAATGGCAAGGCCTTTCACCACCTCCCCCACTCTAGTCCCCATTCATAAATAAATGCATATCTCAGATACAGATCACAGAAATCCTTTCCATCTCTCAACTCATCTTCTAGCTTGGCCAAAACCTTGAAGAAAAAATTATGCTGAGTGTTTTGAAGTGCAGCACATCCAGGCCTTGCAGGTGGAGGGTGAGAATGCCCACTGCAAATTCCTGCTCTCCCCACTTAAAATCAAGCTGAGTCCCTGGATGACCTCTCCCTCTACTAACAGTCCAGATTAGCAGAGTCCTTGAGATAACTAGGTCCCAGATGTGCAAGGGTTCTTAAAATCGATGTTAAATTCAATACTATGGTAATTCCCTGTATCACAGTATCAAGTGATGTTCATGTGAAATCCACTTAGTAGTTTGCCTATATCTGAGTTTTTATTTGCTTGGTCTAAGCATACAGCCCCATGAAGAGCGTATCAAAGTGTGCCACAAAGATGAGTTGTATGTAGTTGCATTCTAGCAGGTGGTAGGCTGCAAAATGTGATCTTGCTACAGCTGCCAAGATCAATCCAACAGCAGCAATCCAAGATTGAATAATACAATTGACCTACATTCCTGTGTCACAAACAAGTCGGACAGTTAGAATCAGGAATGTGTATTGCCTTTTTACCAGTGCAGTGTCTGTCTGCTGGGAGGTTAACACCATTTCAAGCCTCTTGAAATCAAAATCACCAAATTTAGGTCATGTTTTAAGCATTTATTCCTTCTGTTTCATTAGAAGAGTCTCTTAACTGCTGTTGTTGCTTCCTGTCTGTCTTGGCACATTGGTGGTAATATTTATTCAGTTACTTCATAGTCTTGTTTATGAAGACTTAAATTGTAAGCAATGTATCAATATGAAATACTGTTACTCTGTCATTTAAGGTTCTTTTTCCTATGCAGGAATTTCTCTGCTAGGACATAAGAAGGGTCCTTTAATAGGTGTGTTTCTAAAAATACCTATTATATCAAAAGGATCCTCCTTGTTTATCCATCTCTAACTTCTATATTGGCTTTTGAAATTGGGGGAAGGGAGAGAGAATGATGAAATTTGTGGGGTGGGTACCCACCTCGCTGCCGGCTCTGCTGAAGCATCTACACTTTTGTCTGTGCTGCCACACTCTGTTGCCTACCGTGTATAGCACAGGGATGCCAGGTGCACACGTTTTCTAGCCAAATGTACTTATCTCCTAGCCAGATGTTGCAGCATTTCAACGATGAATATATCTTCAAACGGATGTGTCCAAAGCACATCTAAAATAATTTCAGTTTGCTGAGCTAGCTTTAAGCCTCATTTGGTAGTGATCCATGGTGGTCTTTGACAGAGTTTTTGCAGCATTTTTTCGGTCCTTCTTGGAAAGTGACCTCTGTAACTCACAAGTTCCTAGTCATACTATCTGCTTGAGTTTTAATTCACCTGACTCTGCAGGAGTAGACCATAATGAGTGATTCAGTAGCTTAGAGAGAATAATTCAGTCCATATTCCCAAATAAAAAAAGTCACCACTGTGAAAGAAAGTGAGTTGTTTTGTCTTCTCACCAAGGCCTGCAAATGAGGAAAAGTGCACTATTTGCTCTACCAATGACGCCAGTGAACTCTTAGCAAAACAGTTCAAAGCTATTCTGCAAGTGTGAAATAAGATGGTATTTTCTTTTGCTTTCAGAGAACTTGGGAAGTTCTCTGAAGTGGAAGCAGTAGGAGGTTGAAAGCATACTGGCCTACAACACACCCCTCCCCTGTTTTCACTCTTCCTTAGGCATTCCTTTGAGACAGGATTTGGGACAAGATGGATCCTTTGGCATAGTCTAATATGGTTCTGTGGTTATAAAGCATGGTACATGCTATAGTCATCCCTACAATACCACCGGCTGTTTAATTGCTATCTGAAAACTCCTAACTTGCTAAATTTATCCCTGATGTCCTTCCAGTTAATGGGCATGAAGTATGGGCATGAAGTTCTTTCTGGAACGTGTGCGTGAAAAATGGTGTTCATCTAGGATTTCTCAGTGGTCTGTAATTGTACATTGTGTAGTTCTGCCCTGAACTCTGTGGTCAGAGCAGTGCCTTGATTGACAGCTTTCAGATGATTCAGTGAATGTCACTGATTAAGTCACTTCTAGATGCTTGACAACACAGAACTTAAGCAGGATTGAAAGTTTGCTGTTCCTCACGTTGGGGCTGTCTTTGTGTGATTCTGTCATACTGTATTACACGGTTTATTACTCTAACCTTCATAAGAATAACTTAATTTATAATACAAGGAACGTGAAAGTTACAGGCACATAACTGCTAGAATCACCCTTGGTTTTCTTTTTTTTTTTTTTAAGAATCACTTTAGGAGCTATTTTCCCACATTCAAGGGCTATAATTTTTAACAAGGGTAGCCTGCAGTACTGTAGATGAATGCTTATTTAGTTTTGATGCCTTACCGTCTTAAAATAATCTGTATAAAACTGTGCATCCTTTCTGGAAATGTCTTAATAGAAATCCTGTTTCCATCTGGGAAGCTGAAAGAGCAGAGCAGGCAGACAGAATGTCATGTATGTGCAGAGTTCATTTTGCAGAGTCTCAGCTGACCAGTTGTTTCCCGTTAACTGCAAGGTTTATCATAAGTGAAAAGCATCAGGCGTCCTGTGTGTCCTTTCCTTCAGGTGTAATGGGTATCCTGGGTTTGAGTGAGTGGTGGGGGTTTTGGTAGCAGCGGAGGAGGCTACAGCAATGGCCCCTGTGAGAAGCTTCTTGAAGCTCCCCCGGCTCCAAGGCGGACCCACCTTTGCACCAAGGCCAGGCCAATTAGCTGTGCCTCTGAGATAACGTATTTAAGAAGGGGAACCTGGGACTAGTGAGGAGAAGTTGTGAGAACATCTGTGCGAACACCGAGGTCAGTGGAAGAACAGAGGAGAAGGAGGGGAGGTGCGCTGGTGCCGAACACCCCTGTATCCCATGGTGAGACAGCAGGGCCCCCCACCACCACCACCTATGGGGGTCTGTGCTGGGACAGATGCCCATGTGCGGCCTGTGGAGGCCCCATGCTGACCCAGGTGACTGTGGCCAAAGGAGGCCGGGACCCCGTGGGAAGAAACCCCACTGTTGTAGTTCAGCACTGGGAGGATTGCATCGTGTGGGGGTGACCCACACACCCATGGGAGCGACTGATGTCGGAGCTGGTTTGCAGAGGACTGTCCCCTGTGAGAGGGGGACCACGCTGGAGCAGGGGAGGAATGCCAGAAGTTCCCCCTCCCTGAGGTGGAAGAAGCTGCAGGACTGACCGCACCCCCCATTCCCTGCCCCCTGTGCTGCTGGCGGGGAGCAGGTAGAGATATCAGGAGCAAAGCTGAGCCCGGGAAGAAGTGAGGGATGGGGGAAGGTGTTTTCAGGATGTGGTAATGCTTCTCATGGTCCTACTCTGTTACGTGTTGCTGTTGTTAGTGTCTGTATTAAATTTATGTGTTGTTTTTTTTTTTTTTCCTGTCCTTATCTTGATTCCTGAGCCTTTTGCTTTACTTTCTCCTTCCCAGTGCTGGGGGGGGGAAGGGGGGAGTGAGTGGCTGCATGGTGCTCAGGTGCTCTCTGAGCCCAAACCATGACAATGGGGCAGAACACTGTAAGTGTAGCGCACTTGCATGAGCTTGTTGTGGAGAACAGAACTTATTTTGCTGTTTATTTTCAATGAAAAAAAAAAAAAGGCCTCTGATACCAGTGGGCTTGCATCAGTGATATGACTGCTGGTTGAAGAAGCGCTGATACGGTAATGGTAGGTTGTGGTTCACCTAGCAGTGTGGAACTGCACCATCGGTTATTCGGATGAAATAAAATGTATGCAGACTGTAAAATATCCTAACAGGACTAGTTTTTTAGAGACAATGTATACTGGCTTATGAGAGTTGTCGTGATGCTAGTATGCTAATGGAAGAGCTTTCTTTGACTTCACAGATCAAGAGCAAAGCAAAGACATTTTGTGGCATTAAGAATTTGAGAAACTTTTGAAAGTTCTTAAATACAGAATCAGGATGGCAACTGGAGAGGATTTCAAAATAACATCTGAATATAACTAAAATACATACTAAGTATTTTGATGTAAGTAAAATACATACTAAGTATTTTATGTAAGTAAATTGGGAGAACTAAAATGTTATTTTCATATAAAACATGAACAGTATTCCCCATTATAAACCATTTAACCTAGACTATACTTTTGTAATCCCTCAGGCAGGCTTCCTGGCAAAGCCAAGGTCAGGCTATGAAACAATGTCATGGGCACCCCTGGGGGTCTGCGATGCCAGGGTGATGCCACAGGCTCAGGTGCACCTGTTTCGTCATGTGTCATGAGGTAATTCCCTGGGTGCTGTTGGTGAACAACACTGTGTGGGCAGCCCATGACTCCCATTTCTCCGCTGCACCCAGTGATCCCACGCCCGTGGTGGTGGCAGCCCAGCCTTCCCTGCGGGACAAGCCCAAAGGTGTCGCGTGGAATTACAAGATTTTAGAAACTTCCCATCACTGTTGATCCCTGAGGTAAGGGACTGTGATGACATGTGCCAAAACCCCCACCAACACCCAAACAAACAACAGCCCCTAAAAATCGTTGTGAAATGGCAGGCGGCGAGGATGGTGCGGGTCCCTTTCGGTAGCCGTGAAGGCAGCCGGAGCCCGCAGCGGCCCGTTGTCAGGGGGAAGCACCGGCTCCCTCCCCGCGCCCCGCCCGGAGCCGGCTGCCGGCACCTCGCGCCTGAGCCCCGACGGCCGCCGGCGGGCGCAGCAGCAGCCCCTCAGCGCCCCCACCGCCATTTTGCCGTGCGCGCCGCCCGCCGCCCCCAGTGGGCGCTGTGGCGCTGCGACGGAGCCCATAAAAGGCCTCGGCGGCAGCGCCCGCGTGTCTGTGTGTGCCGGTGTGTGCCGCGCCGCCTGCCTGCCTGCCTGCCTGCCTGCCTGCCCGCCCGCCCGCGGCATGCTGGCGCTGAGCGCTGCCCGCCGCCTGCTTCGCCCGCCCGGGGACCTGCTGCCACCGCCGGGGCTCGCCCGCCTGCGAGCGGCCGGTGCCCGCGGTTACTGCGCGGCCGGCGCCGGCCCGCCGAACCCGGTGGTGTACTTGGACGTGGGCGCCGATAACCAGCCGCTGGGACGCGTCGTGCTGGAGGTAGGGGCGGCAGCTCATCTGGCGCCGGGGCCCACCGAACGGTGCCCGGGAGGCCGAGGGCGGCAGGACGCCCGGGCATGGCGGCCGGTGAGCGGCAAGGTCAGGGCAGGCCGGCGCGGGCGGGGGTGGCTGGCGCGGCGGCCGGTGCCGGCTCCCGGGGCCGCGGGCAAGGCGCAGCCGCCCCCGGTGTGGGGCGCGAGAGGGGCCCGGAGGATGGCGGCCCTCGCCGGGCTGCCGGAGCCGCTGCCCGGCCGCCCTCGGGGCGCTGCTCCCGGGGCGAGAGGGCGGTGAGGCGGCTCCCTCCCAGGCGGGAGGCGAGCAGGGGTCGGGAGAGCCCGAACTGGGGCACCTGCCTTCGGCTCGTCGCGACGAGGCTCGCCCGTGTCCGCAGCCGGTAACTGAAGGCATCGTCCCCGCCGGACGGGCCTGTGGGGGTGGCTGCTGGGGGGCGGCTGCGGCCCATGAGGTGGGGGCCGGGCCGTGCAGTGGCAGGGAGCCTCAGCAGAAGACTTTGAACCATAGCATGGAAGCTGAAGTACTGAACAAGAATAAACTTGGTGGTGCAGCATACTGCTGGCTTGAGCGGAGCAAGCACGGTTCCAGCAGCGGCAAAGCGCCCGAAGGCCCGTCACGGCTCTGGGGTCCCGTGCTGCCCAGTGAAGGGCAGGGCCCCCACCTTGCCGCCCAGGGGTTGGCATACTCCTGGGTCTTCAGCCGCTCTTCCAGCTTCGTCCTGGTTTTTTCCTTTTTTTTTTTTTTTTCCCTGGGTGCTTATTGTTTGATTCTTAGTTGCCAGTTTTCTGAGGTGCTGCCTCTTTGAGCTTCCTGCTTGGTGTGTATTGAAAGGTTAGCACAGCTCTGTTTGAACTGGCAGCTAGCTCAACAGCCAGTGAGCAACTGGCTCTTATCATTAAAAATTCGGTCTCTGAAATACCCAGCCATTTAAAGAAGGCCTGAACAGGAAGATTGCAGTACACGCTGCACCTACGAAAAGCACGATAAGTGCCAAGACTTCAATTGCGGTATACCATGTGTCCTTAGGGCTGGGCACGTGCCTCTGAATAAATGCATTTCAACAGATGGCTCTGTGCTGGGGAGAGTTTGATCTCTCTGGTTATATCCAAACTGGCTTTGATCCTTAGGGTCCATTGTAAAGATTCTTCTTAGCTATTGCTAAATTATTGTGTTGATCGATGAAATCATTAGACACTGCTCAAGTTGCTCTTCATCAACTGGCCAAGAGTTACATTGAGGGGATATTTTTAATTACCAGCCAAATGCTT
The DNA here is from genome assembly GCF_047716275.1 of Strix uralensis. Taxonomy (NCBI): domain Eukaryota; kingdom Metazoa; phylum Chordata; class Aves; order Strigiformes; family Strigidae; genus Strix; species Strix uralensis. The sequence continues at coordinate 15,235,029 of NC_133978.1, read as the reverse complement.
GGAAAGTCTTATGGTGTTCTTGGAATTTTGGGTGGCTTGTGATGTCACATAGCTCGTTACCTTGGGAAGAGGGTTCAGTTGTACCATCCTCCCATGTAGTTTTTCTGTGTATGTATGAAAAGGCTGACTTACTGATTTGATTATTTTTCTTTAACAGCTAAAAGCTGATGTGGTTCCTAAGACAGCAGGTGAGGCAGCATCTCCAGAATTTCATACTTTATATATTTAAGGTTTAGATTGCGATTTGCAGGAACAAGAACATTCTTTTACTTTTTGGAAACTTATTTCCATGTTCCATCCCCATTTATTAAATGGAGAAATACGATACAAACTTTGTCAGAACAGTGCTAGTGAGGAGTTATAATTTGTCGCTGTTCCAAAGTTTCATTTTGTAATTTGTGCCAACAGTACAACCCCCCATGTTGGGTTATCCGTGGTGAATAAATATGATTAGAAATACATTAATTTGCAAATGGGAAAGGGTAAACCAAAGGGATGGTGTCTTAGAGTTTCCAGAGACCATGTAGGGTTTTGTTTTCCTGGTCGCTAGCTGGTTAGTGCACTCATGTTACAAAGTTTTTGTGTGCTATCACGTGCTTCCTTCCTCATCTGTTTAGCAGTTCTGAAAAAATACTTTTGTTTCAGTTTCCAGTAGATGAATATCCTTAAAAAAAACTCCCATCTTTGCAGTTACTTTAGAGAACAAAGGCTTAAGTCAGAAAATGAAACTTCTGACTCCAGAGTGGTGGTTTGGGGGTGGCAGGGGGATTGGAGTTAAGATATAACAGCAAAATAAAAGGGAGATGAGATGGTAAAGGATTGTGTTTGTACCCTCTTCTGAGGCAAAACAAGCTTTGTTTCCTTAGCTTTATAATGGAGGGTTTTTTAAAGGATGGAAACAACTAATAGGTCAATCATACCTTAAAGATACTATAAAATTTTTGAAGTGTATAAACTTGGGACGCAGTTAATCTACTTGAGTTTAATTATGTTATGTATCATATATGGCAACATAATACTTTACACTTTGTTTTCACAGAAAACTTTAGAGCTCTTTGTACTGGTGAAAAAGGATTTGGGTATAAAGGATCCACTTTTCACAGAGTGATTCCTTCATTTATGTGCCAGGTAATGGTTTTTTTTTTCACTTCTGCTATTAAATTTATTTGTACGTTATTTATATATTTTTTGAACCAGTAAGACTATTAGTAACATTTTAAGTGGCTCTGCTCTAACCTTTGCTAACTACAGAATAAAGAAGTGACTGTGACTTGCATTTGTCATCTTTTTGCTATGGCTGTTGCTTAGCACATCCTTTGTACAAATAAATGTAAATTATGTGTAGACTGTCTTAAAAAAAACCTGGCTTAAGGCTTTCTGCTTTTGTATAGCAGTGTACTTCAGTGTGGGGCATATGGCACTTGCTTGGGAGAAGTATTTGTGGGTAGAATGACAATCAACCTTGTGTTCTAAGAGAGCTGAGAAAACAACATGTCCATTCTTTATTCCTAGTAGAATAATCTGTTCACAATAGAGAATGTGTTTTTAAAAAAAAAAATATTTTTTTTTCTGAACATCTCCCTAATACGGAGTGGAGGAGGGAACCAAAAGGGGTTTGGGTCAATTTTTGGGATGACGTACCTGAAATGGATTTTGTTTTGATTTAAAGGATGAATCTTTCAAAATTCTGAATCAAAGTTCATGCATGTTAGCAATTTTTTCTTAAACAGCAACAACAACAAAAAACCAAACAGAAAAGCTTTTTGAAAGCCTTTTTTTTTTTTGCTGTGCTTGGCAGATGAGCAGGAATTCAGCAGCTGTAGTGCACTGGATTGTATGATTCCTGGTGGTCCTCTCTTCCCTTAAAAGAAGCTACATTTCAACACCATTGCGTCGTAGAATAGCTCTGTAATAAATCTGAGATGAAGATTATAGTAAGCGTGCTTTATTTATTAACCGATGACTGCCATGGTCCCCCTTCCTCACTTTTTTTAAGCTAAAAATACAGCTGTCAGAACAGTCTTATGACCTATTTCTGAGAAATGAAAGGAGACAAGTGTGCTGTAAAGGACCTATTTTCTTGCCTTTGAAATGCAAACTAGGGTTTTGTGATACTGACAAAGGAACAAAGTTTAGAAGTCTTGCTGGAGTCAGAAATACATAAATATAAAAAAAATGGAAATCCTAGTCTTAGTTGTACCACTAATTTGTAAAGTTCTGTGTAAGTCTGTTGTTCTTGCCTCTCTGTTTTGTCCCTGCAAATGGACCTGAAATGAGGATATGGTGGTATGGTGAGATGATGAATTGATGTTTAGGAATCACTTAGTAGTCATTACCAAAGTGGAAATACTGTCAGAGGTTTCAAATATTTTAAAGTGAGAGGAAACAGTAGAGGCCTTTCCACTTGTTGAGATGCAGTGTTAATATGATTCAGGCAATTGGTATAGCCTAATTGGAGGTCATCACACCCAGGACTTGGCGATTCAGATGCCTCCCCACGGCATGCAGCATGCAGAGCATACTTCTGGGACTGCGTAGGAGTAGCCATAACACCACCTGTAATAGATTGCTCAAGGTGAGAATGGAAGGATGAACATCACATGAAATACTTGTTAGGTACGAGTTCCTTGCCGGCATGGGTGGTGTTGCCTGTGGGAGAGGAGATGGCAGACTGCTGAAAGCCGTGTTAGGAGCCACCTTTGGGAGTCGCCATGGCTGGGTGGTTTTGTTTGTTGGGTTTTGTGTGTCTAACCGAAGACAGGTGGCTACATCTGTCCCAGCAAACAGCATGTAGCTGAGGGAGGTTTAAAATAGCTCAGGTGTAACACTTAAACAAAACCTAGACATAGCAAGTAGTAATAATGGAGATCCTGGCCAGTATTTATACCTATTGGGAGAAAGAAAGAAAGGGAACAAAAAAAAGTTCTTAAGTCTTGCCTATGGTGATGAATTTGGGTGATTTTGTTTTGAGGCCTTTCAGGTGTTTCTTAAAAGTACTGCGATTTGATACATTTGGGAGCAAGGCGGCTAACACAGAAGGGTGGTTGTTGGCGTTATGGATGCCACTTGCAGAGTATCAGCAATATCTGGAGCTACTTTTAGTTTGATTGCATCTTCATCTAGTTACATGGTTTTAAATCCTCATGTGACCATACTCATTCTTAACCTGAAGAAAATGTGCTGATGTTAGTTTTTAAATTAGAGCAAGTGAATATATTTTCAATAGCATCGCTTCTGATGTAAAATAATGCTTATGTGATAGTAAAGGTAACAGCCATTTCTGTTTCAGGGTGGTGACTTTACAAATCATAATGGAACTGGTGGAAAATCCATTTACGGCAGTAGGTTTCCAGATGAAAATTTCCTACTTAAGCATGTAGGACCTGGTAAATAAACATATTCGTTCCACCTTCTGATGACTATAACCTATAATGAAGCATTGTTTATGAAGATGTATTTAAAAAAAATACATGTTTTTTTAGATGTGTGGGGCACTTGGTAGTTACACAAATATCAAGGAAGTTTAACAATGTATTGTCTCTGACATGTTTATTTGTGTAGACTGCTGTACAAATACAAGTCAGCCTGTAATGGGTGATATTGCCACTCTTGCTCTTACTATAAAAGGGACTGGGCAAAATAAATTATGATTTTTTTGTATTTTACTTAAAAATTCTACAAAGGTGAAATTACTCTTTTGTAAGTCATAGACTTGAATTTTTACTTAGGTGATTACTGCAGAAGTGAAACAAAGCAATCTGGGATTTCTTATTTACTAGATAAGAGGCATGTCCTTTTAAGCTCAGATTAAATTGAGAAAAAATAAAGGAAAAGCCATACATAAGAACATCTGATTGAATTCCATAGTCTCTCTTTTTCGGATTGTTACTTCCTCATCACAGGAAACTACTGCTGCTGTTGAACCACAGTAGAGGTTACCTGATGTTAATCACATTCAGGACATGTACAACTAATTAAATTATTAACATTCTTGCTGTGGAAAGAAGGGAGGCTGGGCTCGAGGGAATAGTCAAAGACAACAAGTTGGCATTAGAAGTCGCTTGGAGACAATGTGAGACCATCACATCTTCTGTCTGTCCATCTTCAGTCTAAATGTGCAGAGGAAAACCGTCTTCTCCACAACATACTTGTTATACCAATCTAATAAACTGCTACTGCTGTTCTAGGTGTTCTTTCAATGGCCAATGCAGGACCCAATACAAATGGATCTCAGTTCTTCATTTGCACTGCAAAAACTGACTGGTAGGTTCGCAGCCCTGCATATTAACCTGATGAATTGATGCCTGGATTCGGAGGGTTTGGGATTTTCTTAGGGTGATTTTTTTTTTGTTTGTGAGTAGTTGTTTTTTTGTTTGGTTGGTTTGTTTTGGGGGTTTTGTTTTTAATTTCCAAATTACTTGACTCACAATGGAAAATAAATTGTTTTGTGCTACTTGAGGGAGGAAGGGCTGTGAGGGTAACAAGGCTGCTATCCCCTATAATGCTTTAAGGTCCAAAGCTAAAAGTATTTCATGTCACTTGGAGAGCAGTTCTGCCTTTGCTGTAGAGTTTGATCAGCAGGTGAAAGCAATGAAGATCTGCTAACACCCCTTCACTGAGCTTAGTGTAGTTCAGTCTTTATGTTGTTGTAAGTAAAACTGCCTTTGTTTGTTTGTTTTACAGGCTAGATGGAAAACATGTTGTTTTTGGGCATGTAAAGGAGGGAATGGATGTTGTGAAAAAAATCGAGAGCTTTGGTTCCAAGAGTGGAAAGACCTCCAAAAAGATTGTCATTACTGACTGTGGACAACTGTCCTAGCCTTTTGCCCTACCATTCAGGACAACTTCAACGCTGTGAAAAATGAATCAAACATTTCTGATCCCATGAGTAGCACCTATGGAACCGTGTTTTCTATTTAACTTGGTCCAGCTTTTATACTTACATTGAGTAATATTGATTAAAAGCATAAAACGATAACTGAAACATGTTTTAACTGAGCTACCTTGGTAGTCACACTGATTTGGTAGAGTCCCATTGCATTTTGAAAGAAGTAGTACGGTCACCCAGAGCATATATGACTCCAGTGTTGATACTGTTCTTACTATTCACATGTTTCAGGTGTTAGAATCGGTTGTGGAGTTGACAACTTAAGTGTTCTATAGTTGCAGATTAGATACAGATTGAGAAATACCATGTTTCCTTCGGTGCTAATAAATGCCTATTCTGTTGTTTGTCTCAGCACTTTGAATAAATAATACTAACTAGTGCTCTCAAGGCTGTCTGCAACACAACTGTCAGACATTTTCTTTCCATGTCTCAATTTAAGTCTATGCAGTAGAATTAATGTGGGTTTTTAAAAATTAATTCTGTTTTAATCTCTCTTTTTTTTTTGGTAGTCTCAGACCACTGTTTAAAACTGAACTCTACCTTCCTTCAATGGAGCAATTTGACTCTTGGGTTAAGTAAATTGCTTTAGGTTGAGTTAGCGTACTACTAGAGCTCTACCTGGGCAATAAGACCACAGATTAGCCAAAAGATCATGGGACTTTTATTATGCAACTGTGAACTTACTTGAAGTGCAGTTCTACTCTGTGATCTGGTTCTGTGAGGAATACAGCACAGTTCTCAATAGATACAGCCTGTTTTTGCACTTTGAGAATGTAATCAGACTAGATTGAGCTTGCTTGAGTGAGAAATAGGTTTCATTGCTTTTTTGTCCTGTTGGTCCTGCAAAGTCAGCCCACCTTGGGTATTACTTGGATTATGATTTCTTCTCATGCATCATCAGAAGTCGAAATTGGTCACCACAAAATGACAAGGCCTAAGTGGTGCGGCAAAATCATTAGTGTTGGAGTGGATGCACAAGAAGGAAAGAACTCAGCTGATCAGATAAACACGTTTTTATAAACCGGTATGTTTTGTGGGGAGTGCTTGTGCAGCAACAAATACTGGAACCATGCTTTTAGAATCATTAAAGCTGTAAAGTATTAATGCTTGTGGGAGAAAAATCACTTGACTGTTTCTGTGCAATAATCATGTTACTGAAGAAAAAGATAAAATGTGATGGCTCTCTTCAAATGTGAATTTACTTCCATTACATTCTGATAATATGTGGGTTTAAAACTGGTCTGCACTGGATTTTCTTTTCACCAAGGGCTGCATTCTTGTGTGTATGAGGTAGTATTCAGAGTGTAATTTCACAGAAAATGGAATTGAAAAGCTTTTTATTCTTTCCACTATACCTGTTTCATCTTTCTTTGTAGTATTTTTGAAATATTAATTTGTGCTAGTTTGGATTATTTCAGTTTGATAGAACAATGATTTTTTTTTGAGTTCTCTTAATTTGTATATGAAAAATAATTAAACACAGTTCTACCACAAAAAAGAAGTCTGTTCTTAAATGTACTTTGCATGCTTACTTGAAAGTAGGAGCGTGAGGAGCTGAAACCTGTTGTGTTTACTCAGGCCGTTCTATTCTGTCCGCGACGGGTTGATGTGGTGGTATTCAGAAGCTGTGCTTTGCCTCTCGCTAGTGAATCTAAAATATCTGGTATACAGATAGAAGTTCAAGTTTTGTGACTCTTCCCTGATTTATTCCATCAATTTGCAGAGATAATGGGGAAAGTGTAAATTTACTGGGTGTTTTTAATTTCTGAATTTCTTTTCAAAAAAGTTGGTAATTCCATCTTTTTGCTGGACAAGTGAGGGAAAGCTCCTTCCTTGTGTGATCAGAGATGACCTTAAGAATTTAGCATCTTCCTCTGTGTCAGTGGTATGTGTGGATTGAAAAGGCAATGGAAGATGCTTTGCCACAAACCAGTCCATTTTCTCAGAACTGTGTTAAGCCTTAAATAAGTAATAGTATTATGCATGTTATAATGATGTATTACATATGGCTGTGGCTTTTACAGACACATTTATGCCCTAACTTCTGAAATGTAAAAGCCAAAAACTTTCCATCAAGGCTCACAGTCTTGACTAGAGGATAAATATTAAGACCTGCAGAATCACTGTGATTAGTAACTCGTTGCAGTGTCTTGATGGGGCTGGCTTTGGTTTCCAGACATCACTCCTCTGCATACTTGTGTCTGCCAGAAGAAAGTCTTTGCTCCCTGGGTGCTTAGAGCAGTGTAACGTTGTCAGTGTTTTGACAAACAGGTCAATCTCTTAAAGTTTTCTTCTATAAAGTATCTTCCTCAAAATGGATTTTTCTGGGGTTCTGTTCTTCCTGGGTTTTCTTTTTTTTTTTTTCCCTTCCCTTTATTTAAAAAGGCACAGAGCTCTATTCCAGTACGAGTCTTGCACCCTGCAGCATTGCAAGAGTGTTCCTATACTGAAAATACACAACTACAGCTGGTAGTAAGTATACCTGAGTGACTTTTAAGAGCTGGTAGTGACATCCCAGAACACCACAGCAAGGGTTGCAGGACCTGTGTGGCTGACACCACCCCTCTGTAGTCCTGTGGCTGTTGGTCTTGGGTAGCTTGTGTGCTTTGATACGCAACTCCAAGTCGGGATTGCAGTTCATGGGTAAGTACACAGAGATCAGCCTTTGCTAGTAATTCTCTGCTGAGATCTGATTTTGTACAGGTTCTTAAGTGCCCGTCTCTTTCCTATTAGCCTTCATGTATCACAAACAGCTACTAGAAGAGAGTTCTCCTTTTGCAACCTTGCTTGATGGGTTTGTCAGCTTCAAAATCATGGGCTAGAACAGGAAGAGTTAGTGTCGCCAGTTGTGACTTCCTTACTCCAGGATTTTGTACCACTTCATAGCAAAATGATGTATGTTACGACAATAAACTCTGCCTCATAGCTCTGTTGTGTACAGAAAAGGACTTTGACTTCTAAAGTTAATCCACTTCAACTGTGAGATGGGAAACTGCCTGAAATGATTTTTAAAATACATTTAGATGTTAAATGGATATGCTTTCCTTGTCTTCTGCTGGTAAAAGCCATGATCTTAAAGCAGTTCAGGACATGGTTTATTTTAAAGCAGCTGAGTGATCCTAGAGTAACTAACATTATCCATGTATATATTAGAAGTGTGGAAGGTTGGTGCCGTACAGGTTGAAGCACCGTGTGGTATTTTCATCCCCTGCCCAGGGCTTTGTTCCCTGGGTGCTGCTGCTGCGGGCAGAGCTGGCGCTCGGCTGAGGGGCCGGCGGTGCTGGGCACTCTGCGCTTAAGGCCTAGCGGGGGATGAGATCAAACCTTGGCTTTTCTGTTATGAGAAAGATCTCCCCGCTAATGAGCAGTGTGGAAATGATTTTTCCTCCGGTGCGTTAGATTGTAACTGCCCGCTTCGCTTTGGTCCTCGGCTGCTGTCACGGGTCACAGACGGGGCCTTCCCCAGCACTTCCAGCGCTTTCCTAAGCTCTGCCCAGAGCCGCCCGCCGCAGCCGCGGGCGCTCCCCGCGTCCCCCCGCGTTTGTGCGCGGCCCCGGGCTCCCGCAGCCGGGAGCTCGCGCTCGTCCCGCTGCCCACGAGGTGGCACCACGCGATCGCTCGTGGCGTGCCGGGACGCCGCCGGGACGGCAGTGGCCCCCGCTTGCGCGGCGCCGCCTCCCGCGCAGCCCCGGCGGCGGACGGGCGGCGGCGCGGGGCCGGCGGGCGCGGCGGGGCGGGCTGGGGCCGCCTCTCGGCCGGCTGCGGAGCGCCGGGGCGGCCGCTGCGGGTCTCGCTGGGTGCAAACCCTGCGACCCCCTCAGCGGCCGCGGCAGCTCCTGCGCCGTCACAGCGCTCCTCGGTGAAGTAACGGCCTTCCCGAGCGCCGCCGCGCAGTGCCCCGCGCTGTGGCTACTGAGGGGCGGTGTTGGAGTATAGCGCCTGAAACAGTTGGGCGGGACTTCTGATTAGAAATCCTGCGCCACTCTGCTAGTCATGGAAGAGAAAGGAAGGTATTTGCTATGGAGTTGTGGTTTGGAGGGGAGCTGAGGGCTGGCGGGTGTGCTACTGCAGGTTTTCACCTGGATGTTTAGAGGTAAAAGCCCGCGCCCTAGCAGAGAGGTTGGCACGTCCAGGCTGCCTCCGGGGTGAGGCACGGCCACGCCGGGAAAAGGGCCTGCGGAGCCAGCTCCACGGTGGCCACCGCTGACATACTTCCAAAGGCAACACAAGTGAGAAATCACACACTCAGAGGGCACCCTTAGGTAAAGTGCAAATAAATATACACAGAAAAAATGAGTTTATATTTCAAAGTTGTTTCAACAAACTCACAAATGTTTTTGTTTAGTCTCATGTTTTAATTATTTGTTCCAGACTTTCTGCTTACATAAATTGCTTTCTTTGGTGCTAGACTGAGGCTATGTCTCTTTGTTTATAAAGTTTATATGCTTTGAAGTCAAGACATCGGAGGTACAAAATGTTGTTCTCTTTTGTAATGCCGTATACTCTGCTGGTAGCAATATATCAGCAATCAGAACCTCACAGAAGTTAATTACTTAGAGTACAAATAATTTTACATGCCATTTCAAGGACAATCTGGATGTCCTGCTGCTAGCTGAGAATTTGTAGTTGGACAGACACTTTCTACCCCATTTAGAAGTAACCAGGCTAAAAAGACATTGACTTTCAAGTGAAAAACTTTTAAATCTTGAACTGCAAGTTTTTGTATTGAGTCTGACTCTGTTTAAAGACATGGTATGAACCAGCTGATCACAGGTGAGTTTCGGACCAAAATCTTCACAGCCCAAAACATCAATTTATTGCACTGTTGAACTAAAAACTGGACCTTGGCAACAATTGCCCTGAGCCTTGATGTTACTTCTCCAGTTATCAGTGCTCTGATTTTTCCAATACAGCTCTGGATAAGCCTTTTCCATGCCCTCCTGCCTCCAAGTGGTCCGTGTGTCTGCCAGGGGATGCTGCACAGGGTGCTGTGGCCACCCAGAGCCTGCATCCTATGTTAGCCATGGGTGAACTGCCAGATGGTGGGCGAAAACAGAGCCACAGCACCGTGAAAGCACAAGTACCTCTCCCATGTAACCTCTTTCCCCTTGCACTGGTTGAGGCCTGGGAGCCCCACATCAGGGCCTCACTGTGCTGTGCCACAGGCTGGCCGAGCCCCTGCCTTGCTCCCCTATACATCATTTCCATCCTCGTGGAAGGGGACTGTGTAGATTGCTTCATATGAGCAAAACTGCTTTCCAAGCAGTAACCAGCCTGGGTGAGGACAGAGAGGCGGACAGAGATTAGCGGTGTTTTCTAATTCTTCCCAAAACCTCCAAGAGAAGGAACTTCTGCTCCTGCACAAGGTCACCCATCCTGCCCTGGCGCGGTGGAGAGGTGGGCTTGGAGGAGCTGTGGGACAGAAAGGCTGCACCTGGGGAAGCGGGTGACTCACTGCTTTGGGAGGCAAATGGGAGCAAAGAGGTGGTTTTTTTCTTTTGTCAGAGCTGAGGCCAAGGGTGTCAGGGACTGGCAAGAGCGTGATTTAAAAGCTGGGATGCAGGAGGACCTTCACTGTGAGCTATAAATGGCGGAAGATGAAGGGACTTGGAGGCAATTGCGTGAGACAGGAGAGCTCCCTGTGACAGGAGAGGGAGGTGATTCTGTTACAGGGGATCTGAGTGTGGACCGGCTTGTTCGACTTCAGATGTCGTGCCTAAATGGAGAAAGGTTTGAGGGACCTCGCTGCAGAAGGTTGTCAGTACCTGCTGCCTGTTCTGTTGGTGGTTATGGAAATATCCTGGGACATAGCTGGAGGTAAAATGCTGCTGGTGTTTTTGACTTGAGTTCAGTGCAACCGTATCAGAGGTTAACACTGACTCCAAATTGCTCATTATTTATTAACTGATTAAGTGAACAAAAACCTAAAATTCGGATTGATGAAGTTTGAGAAGAATGGAGGCAAACTCACTCAGCAGCACACTTTATTATCTCTCAAGAATTCAGCAAAACGTTCAGGTCCCAAAGGCCCCGGAAAAGAGCAGCATAAACAAGTAGGTAACTGGACTTCGAACTCTAAAACTGCTGCTCTGGTCTACTTGTCCCCAGTGAGGGGACAGTTCTTCACCTGGTTTGATAGCATGCTATGCACTTTGCTTGACCTTAGTCCGTGTTCACTATGCATATATATTTTTCAGGATTAAAACACAGGTTATAGCTTGTGTGTAAATGTCAGTGTACCTCCAACCAAACAGCAGCCCTTGCTGTGAGTGCTCCAATGTGTGTGCATGTCAGCAGAGCACCTGCTTAACCGCAGGGCTTAGAGAGGGTTTCTCCAGTTGTCCTCCGCCCCATCCTCACCAAACGTGGCCGCTGCAGCTGCAAGCAAGCGGGTGTAGGGTGAGGGGGCAGGCACAGCAACCATTCTGTGCTGCTGTTCCTCAGGACACCCAGAGGCAGGGCATTGCTGAGGTCCACCCTGGCCCATGCCAGACAGAAACCATCCCTCACCAGGTGGGAAGAAGCAATGGCTTCATATAATTTATTATTTATTAGGAAGCTGCATTTCTTTTTGCATCCATATCTCGGACCTGGAGATCTGAGGCGGGCAGGTCCAGCCACGTGTGCTGCGGTGCAGGGCTGTACCAGGGGTGCTGCTGTGACTTTGTGCCCCTCCAACAGGTCACTATTTTTAACCACCCCTGAGAAATGGTGTGAATTCCCGGTTCTTTTTACCAGCCAGGACAAAAACCACATAACTGAGGAAAATGACTGACTGTGTCTTTAAGATGGGGTCAGAGAGAAGTTAAAAATGTGCAGAGACAGAGTTTTTTGGGGAAAAAACTCTGTCACCATTCTCATTTTCACTCACCTCCTACTTAAAATTCATCCAGGAAGGTAGGCAGAGGAACACAACAGCTGCTAAAATTACTAGGTGGAAATCATTTTTAGCAGGCGCAAGTGTCTTGTGGTTTTCCTGCTCACTCTCTTCCCCTCCACTCCTACCTCATCCTCCACTCGCTGCAGTTTCCTCCAGAGAGGCTTTTGTGTCGCTGGTGTCTCTCTAATAACAACCGCTGTCCCAGCCAAGCCAAAGGCGATCTGTTGGTGATGTGTGGCAGCTGCAGCGCCAGCCTCTGCTGGGACCCTGGCCCTGAGGAGGAGCCCTGGGCTGGGCTCCCACACGTGGCTCTCTGAGGGCTCCTTCTCCGACCCCACCACTGGCACAGCTGACACGAGGTGGTCCTCAGAGATGCAGAGGAGTGTGAGGAGCAGGCGGCAGCTGCTAGTGTTTAGGCTTTGCCGGAGCAATAAATTTGTATTAGTACTAAACAGTGCACGCTCCAAATGATGCAGTGTCTTAGTTTTTTTTTTTTTTTCCTGCCAAAAGTCAGTGTTTGGTTAGGATTTTATTTTTTTGGAAGCAGCGTTGCTATTAACTTGATGGTTGCCAAGGCCAAACAAAGTGCAAAGTGTCCTTGGAGAAAGCTGCGTGATTCTGTACATTAAAAACTGGGGGATGCCAGCACGCAGTCTTGGCCTCGCAGCCTGTCACATGCTTTGCTTATGTCGCCAGGATCCTATAAACATTTTTGCTGCATTTCTTAAAGAACGTTTCCTTGCTTAAACAGCAGAAGCTCAAGCTTTGCATTTTTTGGTCTGATTCTTTTTTGGTACAGGGTTGTACAACTTGTGGGAGGAGCGTGCAGTGGAGCCAAGGCAGGCTGGCTGGGCAGGGGTGAAAGGGTTATAGCTTGGGGCCAGCACGCAGTTACACCCAAACGCAGAGCTAGAGCCCGTGTCCCCCACCCTGAGCGCAGCATGACATTACATAGCTGTTAACCCACTAACCCTTGGCCCCTTGACTCACTGGTGTATGCAAACAATAGGCTGGCCCTGCACAATGGGGAAACAATGCAGATTGCTGCCCTGACAGGCGCCGTAAGCATTAATTACCCGTGGTTGACAAGGGCGGTCTTTAAGATTGCTGTTGGGTCTGTGGCAGGACCTCGGATCAAGAGCTGGGGCTGACTTTGCAGGGCACAGTGTACGTACACCAGGTCAAGCAGCTTCTGGCCCAAAGCTGCCCAAAAAAGTAGTACTTTGGCTTGGATGCCTCCCTTCTTGCTCTTCCCATCACCTGCTCTCCTCTGTGCACAGTCGGTGATGTAAAGCAACAGATTGTTCAGAGCGAGGGAGCTGCAGAAAGACCTCTTCCTTGGCCCCTGATATGAGGCTGTGCGGCTCAGTCCCCTGAGATACCTACTCCCTCCACCCTACAGAGGAAGCCTGAAGGATGCTGCAAGTTAGCCCACTGCCAGAAGATTTGGCCGTGACTGTGGCATCCCTGGGTTGGCGGGGTGCAGGCAGAGCTTTGTCGTGCCCTGTGAGGAGGGAGCGTGCTCAGCCCCTGCATGGCAGAGCTGCCGGTGTTAGATCCTCTCTCCAAAAGTGCAGCTGTCCCCCACACCCCCTCCTGATACAGCAGCGTGCTTGCAGCTGTGGCAACAGCAGCCATGAGGTTCTGAAGGCAGGGTGGGATTCAGGGCTGCAGGCTGGTGGCCCTGCAGGTGTTGGTCCCTGTGGGGTGACGTGAGATGGAGGTTGTGGCTGTTGCTGGCTTTCCCTCCCCAGCTGCTGGGCTGGTGGTGAGGCCAGGCAGTGTGGCACGGGCAGGGGGACATGATGGTGGCAATGATGGCACTGCTGCCACTGGGAGCGGGTGCAGCCAGGCATGTTGTCACAGGGCACTGTGAACACACGTGCTGCTGCTTTGCTTTCCTTACACAGGCATTCAGGTGCCTGAGGGTGCACTTTTTCTAATGTCCATCTGGATCTTGCCCTGTACTAAACTATCTCCCCAAGTCTGCAGTGAGAGCATGTCATTCCCTTGACTGCCTGTGAATCACCTGCCTGAAATCATGCCTTAATACTATCTTCTTTCCAGTAAACCTACCAGTAAAGGCAGATGTTGACTGGGAAACCGAACTCCAGGTGTGTGCAGTGTTTGCTGACCATCACCAGTTTCTGTCCCTCATGCAGCAGCTATGCCTTCAGCAGGGGAGGACGGGGGAGCTCAGGGCATCTGCCTTCAACCTGTGCTGCTCCCTCCTGCCTGTGCAGAGCAGAGGTCTCCTGGCACAGCTGCAGCTCTTGGGCTCTTGTCACTGACCCACCTTTGGAGGGTGAAGGTGGACACAGCTGCCCTGGCTCAGAGCAGTGCTCCCGCATCCTTTGGGGTTGCAGGCTCATCCCTCTGTGGGAAATTTGGCCTGTCTGTCTGAAAGCATCAATCCCAGATTGCTGAAGCTAAAAGAAGTGCAAGGATTTAATATATTGGGAAAAAACCCCACTCTCTGTTAAATGCTTTCCTTTGACTGTAGGGTAAACAGGACCACACAGAGCTCGAGGGCTCAAAACAGCAAAAGGAGAGATCACTGGTGGATTGGGCACCTCTGGGGTAGCTGTTGTTACAAACTGCTTGTTAGAACTGACTGAGTCACGTTGGGTCAAGGCAAGGCAGTTCATTTTTCCAGTGATTTTATTTTGTTTCTTTTCCTGTTGTTTTGAAACACTGGAAAAGTGGTTTGATGCCCCTGGATTTTGGAAAATAGTATTCATGCTCACAGATGCAGGAGTGCATAACGAAGGAAAAGTAGATACTTCTTTTAGTTGTAAGGATGACTTCATTTCTGGGATGAACTGGAGGATTATATGATGGTTAGTTAGAAAATGCATAGAAATTGGTGTGGAACAGTAGGGTAAATAATTACATCTTGTTTTTCTCCACCTTTTCAACACCATTCCCTTCATGCTGAAATAAAAGCAAATGCTTTTTTCTCTTCACAATAATACGAAATAATTTTCCAGAAACCATCCTGGCCCAGATGGCCTTAAGCAGAGTTATAAAACTGCATCTGGTTCAGCGCACAATTCACAAGAGAGGGCGGCCAAACTGTACCCTGATGGCTGGATGACATGCCCTTCCTGTGGGGTCCTGCTGCGTGCAAACCCAAAAGCTGTGGCCAGCCCCTAATTTTACAACCCTGCTTCTTGGCCATGCTCAAAGATGCGACCTTTGAAGTTTGCAGCTAATGCTTCTCTCTGCTGTTAAGGTGTGATTCCCAAGAAAGATGGAGGAGGCAGTGGGTATGGGGGAAGCTGGGGGCCGGTTACCTTCACCTGCAGGCAGCACAGCAGCATTTCCCAGCTGCTGATGATATTTTTACTCCTATTTAATTACTGCCTCAGTTAATGAGGTTTATATCCTCTTCTTTCATAGCTGTTTTGGAGGGCATCTGAGGAGCAGGGTGGCAGGGGGCACCTCCACCCACCAGCAGGAGAGGAAGGGATGTCCTCTGCTGCCATTGTTACACCTGAGGTGCGACGGCAGCATCCCATATGATGGAGGCAGAATAACATATTCCTTTGACTTTCTTTTTTCTTTTCTTTCTAAACTCAAAATACAGGTGAAAGAGCAAGGGTGTGAGATTGAAGAAAGACAAAACCACAGTAACATGCAGCAAAGTGCCATGTGGGCCAGTGAAACAAAACCAACTCTGAATCCAGAACAGCTCAGTGTGGACGCAGTACATTAGAATACAGATGAAAAGAATATTTTATATCAATAGGAGACGAATCGATACAGTCTTTCAGAAAAAAAAAAAAAAAGAGGTAAACCAATGTGTTTTAGGAGCCGCAGAATTGGAAAGATGTGAGCACTGATATGTTAGCTGGGAAATCAGCTGTGTATCTGAGCCTGCAGCTGGGGAGGAGATACGGACAGAGCACACAGCTACCTGCAACTGCTGCAGGGCTGCAGAGTTTACTGTCCCCATGTCCCCATTCCTCCTGCCAGCACTGGCTCAGAGGTTTCTTCACACCACCTGAGCCTGAGCCGTCCCATTTGCTCACAGTGAGAGGCTCTGCGGACCTGGCACATGGGAGCCTTTCCATCCCTCCTGCTGGCTGGAGCTGGGCTGAGGAGCTGGGCTGGTGGTTCCTGTTCAGCTGACAGGCTTCTGCAGAAATAGTTAACATGTGGCAGTGTTGCCTCCTAAGCCTTTAAATATAACTTAGACTTACAGCCTAAGGGCCCTGCCTTGATTTCAGTAGGACTTTGCAGCTGCAGTCATTATTATCCCACCTAAAAGCACTCAGTTCCTTTTTTTCCCCCTTTTGGGGCATTTGGGCTTCATCTGCCCAGAAGCTGCTCCAGTTCCTCAGGAATGAAGCTGATGGTTTTTCAATGGCTGCTAACAGCCTTCAGATAACACAGGTTTGTTCCCTGTTGTTCTTTGAGAGCAGGGCCCCTCAAAGAGCAGACTGAACTCTGTATCAAGAAGTCAAAGGGTTAAAATAATATTGCCCCAGCGTGTCATTGCTGACTAAGGTCCTGGACTTAACAAGACCCCAAATTGTTCCTGTTCCACTGATGTCATTTGTTATCCTGAATTTCGCCTTATTTTATTATTTCAGTGTTCCCATCTCTAAAGTCGTAGCTTCAACATGTATTCTCCAGTCACTCTCTCAAAATCTGGCAGAAATATGAGTCTGGATGATAAACTAGTTCTGATCTTGTCTGTATTTGACATGGTTTACCTGGCAAGCTGGTTCCCTGCTGATTGGGATGCTGAGGCTGATTCTGTCCCCACCCCACGTGTCTCTGGCTCATTCCTTGCTGTTTAGTCACAACAGAGGGATGTGCTGGGAAATGGTAGTGGTCCCAGAGGAGGAAAAACACCAGGAAAAATGACCTGTGCCCATGTGGTGCGATCCTCAAGCTGATATAGATCTTCAATAATCAGTGAAATTTTTACCCTGTTCCAATCCCATGTAATTTATTAGGACAAGACTCTTTTCTCCTGGGGAAATGCTTAATTTATAGCCAGTTATTTCTTAGCTTTTTTCCCTATAATCTTATAGCTGGGACATCTCAGTATTAGGGTCCCAGTGTTGAGGTGGCTTCATTGCTACCAGCAGACCATCAGCATAAATGAGGACAGACAGTATTTTACACATATTTTTTTACTACCTGGCACAGACTAATGGAAAGATGGAAAAAAACAAAACCGCAGACTATAGAGCAGAATGAATAAAAACAAAAAAATAAGCTAGGTCCTTTATTTTTGGAAAGTCTCCAACAACCTCTAATATGCATTAGTGAGATATCAACTTTCTGCCTTGCAGGATGAACTATAAAATATTATATCTTAGCCCTGCACATTTTCAAGTTCCTTGTCCTTTATTACAGCCACTGGTTTATTAAAACTGGAAATGGACCTAGACCAAACCTCTGCCTGACTATGTCTGAATGGCTGCATCCAGAACCTGCAGCTTTTGAAAACTGGTCTCTGATGTTTAAAACAAGCCCAAGCCCAACACAGCAGTAAACAACTTCTCATTTCTCCTTCCTTGGTTCCCAACCTGAACAAAAATCCTTGCACCTGGACGTACAAAGCTATTAGGTTCATGGAGTAACTCCTTAGCCAATAACGTTAAAGGCAAAATGCCCAGTGTGGTTAGCAGTGTCCGAGGATTAAAACCCAATCCTGTTTGAAACTCTTCCCAAGCATATATGATCAATGATGAGTTCGAAAGTATATTACTTTTATTTTTTTTTAAGTCCATTGATGTGATTTGTTCTGTTTGTAAGACTAACTGGCAGTAAAAGGTATTAATTTCCTATCACTTCATTCCAAATTGTCCTTCCCTTGTCCTTGTGTTTTATGGTCTCCATTAAGGAATGTTGTCCTCTGGATCATTTTTATTGGCTTTGCTTTTTAATAATCAGCATTCATGCTTAATACAGCAGTTTTTTGGTAACAAAATTCATAGCTTAAAAACCCAAAGCAGACCCTCTTTCACTTGGACAGACTTGAAATATGATTAGTTTTATAAATTATAAATAAAGGCCTGGTAGTTGATGTTTAGTGGGAAACTCTCCCAGTGTATTTCAGATTCCAGTTTTTCAGTCTCCTCCGATAAGAAAACTGCTGACTTGGCATTCTAGGGAGCTGTATTTTGTGCTTTGTGTTCCTGCTGTAGCTGCCAGGGGTTAGCAAGCCTCCGGGCTGCAATGTGGCCAAACCATGAGCTGCCTATGCCACTGCGTTCCCTGTTAACCATAACAACATGCTGGGAGCTTTGGGCCATCAGGCTACTGTCTCCACAGTCTTCCTGTCAGTGGCACAGTCACCAAGATCTGGGAGGGGGTCTGTGGCAGCCCTTACCCCCACTGGAGCACCGCTCACACCAGGTCCCTGCAGTTTACCCTCACTGTTAGAATAGAGACGGTCAGCTGGGACAACGCATAGTTATGGCCACTTTTTATGATTACAACTGCCACAGAGAGAGTTTGTTTAAGAAGAGGTAATGCATCTCCCCACTGTTTATATGTTGTCATTTTTTTCCCTTGGTAAGACACCGGTGACTAAGTCTCAGGCTCGGAGGACGCAGCCCCAGGGTGAGTGGGGCTGGCCAGCCCTTCCCGCAGATAAGCCACCACTGGCTTCATCACTTGCGTAGGCTACTGGTGCGGCCGTAGTTTGGGGAGAGATAGGAATCTCTGGTGATAAATGAATGGTTTCAACTAAAAGCAGCTACTGACAGATAGAACTGAATAGCTGCATGGGTTTTGTAAAATGAAGGGAAGAGTTTGCAGTGATTAAAATGACACCTATAACACTTGATTTGCAAGAATAGTGTTTTCTCTTGACCTCATTTAGTGATATCAGTTTGTACCAAAGATGGACCAAAGAGCATTTATGGTCCCAAGGTGTCTCTAAATGGTCTGGCCGAAGTGCTTGGTTTTGAGGGAAACATGCTGGTCTGTTATTGGGGTTCACTGCTGGCCTCTGCTAGAGGTTTTTTTTTCTTCCCCATAATCTGATCCAGCAGTTCACCGTAGGACAGTTCAAGGGAAAAGTAACCCTTGTAAGAAAAAAACCCAAAGTGCTGTAAAAGCAATCATTCTGATGCTAGTGGGTGAGGGCCCAGTCAAAGAGATGACGATCCAGCTTAAACACTGCTTCAGTAACCAAAAAAAATTAAAAAAACTAGTATTTAAAATGAAATTAATTTTCTCTCTGGATTGTGGTCAGGTTGGAATCAAGTTTAATTCCTTCAAGCTATGCTTTCCCTCAAACACCATTAGTTTTTAGAAGCTTTTCTAGGAGAAGCCAGTTCATTTGTCTTAGAGCACATTGTGCTGCTGGATTTTGTCTCGGTGGAGGAGGAAGGCTGGGCTGTAACTGCAGTCGCTCCTAATGAACTCATACTTGTCACATATCCAGGACTAGATGGGCTTGTCTGCCCCTCGCACCCACCCAAAATATAGCTGTGTCCCAGGGAGATGACCTCCACCCTGAGTCCCGCAAGGACTAGGCGATGCTGAGGTACACACAGGCTGATGCATCCCTGCCCAGGGACTGCTGGGACGTATGGCTCTGGTACCACTGCCAGAAAGTGATACAGGACAGCAGAAACAGCTCAGCTTTCCTTTCCTACAATCGCAAAGGAGCAGAGACTGCGGTTGCACTGGGAAGTATACAGGGAGTGTGCTACTGCAGGCAGCTGCCTGTCTCTCCTCCTGGTGGAGCAGGCAGGCAGGAGGGGCAGGAGCTTGTGACAGAATCCCAAAGACAGGATTTTTTTTTCCAGTAGCTGATATACTTATGCAAATAACAAGTAAGATTAATTAGAAATGCTCATTAATGACAGAAGTATGATATAACTGGCAAAGCTGAACCTTAGAGCGTGATTTGCTTGCCTGAAACATCGGTGCCTCCAGCAATAGCCTGCTTGGGCTGGCTGAGCAGCACTGGAGAAGTGGAAGGAAGTGCTTTGTGAGAGGGGCCTTTGACATGCCTGTGAGATACGAAACCTTCACATCAGGGCAATCTCTAGCTGTCATGTCTAGGCAGTCCTGGTGTGCATAGAATATGGAGAGGCCCTCCTGTCAGAAGTGGCAAATGTGGCGGCTTGGGCTGTGCAGCCCAGCATGACTCCTGAACCCTTCCCTGAGCTCCTCCATCCATACTACCACTGCTGCACCTAAAACCTGGTGAACCCAGGCTGCAGTCCTGGAAGGTATTATAGATTTGGCTGATAAAACCAAGGGTATGACATAATGTGCTTTACCTTCTGTGCCGCACGTGACTTAGGACAGCATGGCTTTCTGATTTGAGAAGAAAGTAATTGTAACATCAATAAAGCATCCGAGAGATGAATTGGAATTTGATACTTGATAGCTCTCCCGAAGTAGTCACCAAATGTGTGTGTGGGGTGAGTGGGTGGATGCAGTCAGTGGCATTTTGCAAGGATTGGGACTTCTAAACAGATTCCTGATCAATCCTTTTCATCAATACCAGTATAAAATCACTCCTGGTAAAATTGTGGACAGAATGATGATAAACAGGTAACGATGATACCAGGAAAGTCAGCCACAGCAATGGGAGTGACATGATGGGTTCATGTCTACAAAAGTGGTTTTTATATAGCCAACTACAAAGCTATACTACTGAGAACACGGTGGGAGCATGTATAGATAGAGTATTGCATCCTAAAACCTGCATGTTTGAAGGAGTTAAGGGCTGCAGTGGAAGTAAAACTCAGCATGAGGTTCCCATATGGTGCAGTGGCAAAGGGGACGCTGTGATTGCTGGGGTTAGGAAGCAGAAGAGGGGGAAGTTCTATCTTTAAAAAGGAGAGGCAAACAAAGGCATGCTCTGTGTGATTCAAGGACCATTTTCAGAAGACATTGAAAAACTAGGCAAGTCGCAGAAAAGAGTCACAGAAATTATTTGGACTGGAAGAAAATCCCTTCTAAAAAGAGACTTTTTAGCTTAAAGTAAAATAAAAAGGGGAAGGGGGGGAAGGAAAGGACTGCAAGTGACTTAATTACACTATATAAGTGGAATGTGGGAAAAAATACCAGGTACTTAATTTAGCATATGAAAGCACAAAAAGACTCAACACCTGCAATCTGAGGTGTGTAAATTAATATAGGAAATGAGGATCAATGTCTGACCGGTGAGGATGATTAGCTTTGGACCAAGCCACCAATTGATGCAGGTCTTCCAGTCAAGACTCTCTTCAAAGATGTGCCAGAAGAGTTATTAGACTAAATATGAGAGTAACTGTCTGACATTTAATGACTTGTAGCATATGGGCTGTCAGAATAGATGTTTTAATGCTCCCTTTCAGCCTCCAACTGCATTAAAACCCCTCTTTCCTGATGTGAATCTTGGCTTCCCAGCACTCCTTATCATTTCTTTCTACTCTTGTTCTGTCTGTTCTTGGAGGAGTTACACTCTCTCTCTCTTCTCCTTTTATTATGCCACTGCAAACAAAAACTGGAGTTTTTGAAGGTCCTGAAGTGAGTTAGACTCCCAGCTTCATCTGAATTCAAAGGGAACTGGGTGCCAAACACAGATCTTGTGAAAGCTTCAACCCAGAGCCCTGAAATTTGGTGTAGCTTTGAAAAACCTCATAAAGAGCAAGTTTGCTGATAGTGAGCTGTCTTGAGTTTTATTCCTTCATCTTAAGCATTTTTCTGGTGGGGGTTCTATAAATATACACACCGATGACTAGAAATAAGAGAGTACATGTCTGGCTGTCACATATGAATTTTCTGCAAGGAAAATCACCACAGTTATTTTACTGGCTGGTTATCTCAAAGCAGCAAGTATCCAGACGGTTGTCTCCAACTGTTGTTATTAAATTCAGCAGGAAATCCATCCTGTCCAAAAGAATTATTATTTTCCATTGCTCCTGGAGATGTCCGGAGATGTTAATTTGTGCGTGTTTGTGTTGCACAAGTAGCCGGCCAGTGAGTAGGGCTGTGGTTTGGTCTCATCCCTGAGCTCTGGGAGCTGGGTGGCAGCTCTAAAACTGATGTCAGTGTCTAGGCCAGGGGGTTATTTATGAAGGCAAGTTATCCCAAAACACCCTGATTGCTCCAGCTATAAATACATTTCACATCACAGGGCAGCATCTGAAATTAGTAGTTTAACATCTCAAAGTGGGGCCCAGATACCCTTAGCAGTAGTCTTTGCCATGAAGAAATTGATATTTGTCAGCTATTTCTGCCCAGGGGTGTGTGAGATACCACAGTTTCCCCTTTTACT
Source organism: Strix uralensis (assembly GCF_047716275.1). Lineage (NCBI taxonomy): Eukaryota > Metazoa > Chordata > Aves > Strigiformes > Strigidae > Strix > Strix uralensis. The sequence goes on along the minus strand of NC_133978.1, from coordinate 15,213,012 downwards.
CACAAGAGGAAATAACTGTGGTGGCAATCTGGTCTTTGTCAGTGCTGTAGATGCTCAGGCACAAAGCAGTGATCTCTTATAAGGCCTGTCGGGCGGGAATCATCTACCAAAGGGAGTGGGAAGCCGAAGCAGGACTGGGGGGGATTTTGTCTTGCCTGACTGCCCAGAGCTGGGTCCTCCCTCACCAGCCTCACCTCAGTGCCTGTGAGGAGAGACCACCCTGAGGACGTGACCCCTTGCTGTGCGGGGACCTGGGCTGCAGGGACCCCAGCAGCCCCCAGGAGTGTGTGGGGAGCCCTCGCCCGCTGTCAGGGATGCTGTGCTTCCAGCCACCCTTGCTGGTGCCTCGACCGCTGGGAAAGTGACCAGATGACAAGACGGCCATCAAAGGTAATTCCCAGTGCTCTGCCAGTCTCCAGCATACAGGTTTCCCTCTTCTCCTCTCCACAGCACAGGAGAGCTTGAAAATATCCCCTGACTCCCCCACTGGACCTCTTTCCTTGGCCAGCAGACAGCTGATGGGATGGAGAAACCGGTATGCTCAGCCTTGGCCTGACCTCCCTCTGCAGCGTTCCTTCTCTGGTCATGTCGGTCGTACCGAAATGATAGATGTTATCCTGGCGTAAGCCTGGCAGCTTGTCAGTGTAATTGCAGTATTCAGCCACCAGCCCCCATTTGTTTTTCAGAAAGATGAAAAGCTCTAACATCTTTAGAAAAGTTCAGAATTGTATTTAAAACTCTGGTTCAGCTTGAAAATCATTATATTTCTGGCAAACTAAATACACGAATATTTTTAAGGGGATGTCTGCATCAGGTCTTCACTTAGCTCTCTCAGTCTATAGCTGTCTGGCAAAAGTCTTCTCAAGAGACACGACAGCACAGAAACAATCTGCCACATCCTTGAGAAGATAACCATGCAGCATGGACATTGTTCAGTTGTTTGATTTTATAAAAGAGACTTCTGGACATAAATAAAAGAGGCCCTGGTGAGCACATGCACATGTAGCAGGGCTTGCTGTTGGTGCTGCAGCGTAATGCACGCTGTAGTGAATGAACGCTGCAGTCAGTGGTGTGGGGCATGCCGTGGCACCAGTGACTGGAACAAGGCAGCTGGGGAGCGGCAGAGCCCCCCAGCACCAGCACAAGCTGCTGGCACAACCCTGGGGTCTGGGGGGTTTGGGACTTGTGGGAATTGCTGTGCGTGCATGCCAGTGAGTTGCTCCTAAGCCAGAAGATGAATCCCTGGACTGGTCATGGAGGTGGCAGGCAGAGTTTCTCGGAAGCCATCAGCATTTCACTGTGTCCTTTCCATCTCATCCTGGATGCACAATGGCATACCCAAGGAGCAGTCAGCCTGGCTGGGTTCACCCTGATGTTGGTGAAACCTGCACAGCCTCCTTTCCAGTGTATGACCAGTCCACAGGGCTCAGAAAGAGGGGCTGTACCTGCCCTTCACAGTCGATGGCCAACAAGGCTTGGTGTACTGAGGTTTTAGATGCACTGAAGCTGACCATCTCATTTATTTTTAAGGAACGGTTTCAAATACATGTGTAACTTTAGAAGAGCAGTGGATTGTTATGCTACAGTCAACCCCACACTGGCTTTATAAATCATTAAGAAATGCATGACAAACCTGGCAAGGCTTTGGGTTTTATCTGTCATGCTTTACTGTCACCACTCTTTACATCCAGGATGCCTGTGTCAGCCAAGGATCATGCCTCCAAAGGCTAGCAAAAACTCCTTTCTGATCTTCTGCAGACCATCAGGGCACATTCCCAGGCACAGCCCAAATACCCCCATGGTCACCAGGCTGGCTGCAGGCCTTGCTTTGCTCTATACTGTGCTGCCAGGTAAATGGGGCCGACCCTAAAACAAAGCAAATGGTTTTTTAGTAAGCCTTCAAGTCAAGATTTTTTAGAAAATAAGTATAGAAGAAGACAGGTATAGAAAATTAAGCACAGAACCCAAAACTTTGATTATCAACAGTAGATTTCTTTCCCCTCTTACCCAAGTACAGTTTCTCCAGCTTGGTGTCCCAGGGATCTATAGTTCAAAGACTCACACCCTCTCTTCCCTATTTCCAGAGGATATCTGTGAGTTCCAGCAATAATCACACTAAGTTGGGGTTCAGAATTTCTCCATCTGTTGACTTTCCCTTTTCCCTCCCTTCTGCCTTCAAGCAGGTTGCTTGGGTACCCAAGAGTACCCAACCGGCCACTCAGTGTGGCAAACATAAATGCCAGCAGTGACAGCGTGTTGTACCACACACTCTCCTTCCCTCAGCTCACATGTGGTCAGGTGGGAATCATGTCTAAGTCAGCTTTTCTAACTACGCCCGTTAGTTTGCCCTTCATTCACAAAGTTTTCCGTGGATTTATATGCTTCATATATAGAACATTAATTGCAAACTCATGAACTTTGGTCCCTTTGCAAATTCTTAAGGAGAAATTAAGAAAAAAAGGAATGTGTTTCTAGCTATCTCTGGGCAGCGTGCCCTTACCACTTTCTCTTGCTCTGGGAACTTCATGCCACATGCATGTTCCATCGTGGCCCCAGCAAATGAGGCAGGGCTTTGGCAATTAATAATGATACTGAAAAACAGCCGTTCAAAAGGACAACGCTGAAACCACACACACAAGCTAAAAACACTTTTCCACTGATGAGTTCAAGATGGATAAAACCCTTTACATGTTGCAGGGCTCCATACAAGGAAGAATTTGAAGCATCAACCCTTAACATTTCCTATCTTTCAAGTGCTGTGTTTTACTATCTAATGGCTTACTGCTGACAACTCTTGATTATCTGGTGTAGCAGATGGATTGGGTTGACCAAGATAAAGTAAAAACAAAGATAATACAAAGCATATGGCAATTAAATGGGAAGAAAATAAAATAAGAGCACTATAGAAGACCAAGCAGCACCGACCTGGGCAGGAGTGGCCACGGAGGACTGTGTGATGGGAAAGAGCTGCAGTTCATCCAAGCCCTTTTGCAACTCACTTTGGACTCCCTGTGTTCCCAACATGATTAATACACAGCCTGGATAATCAGCCCATCAGTGGTTGAGGGCTGTTTTATTTTCCTACATGGCTGTATCACTCCAATAAAGCATTTTGCACTGTGTGTGTTACTGATGATGGCTCAAAGTGAGGTCAGCACAGAGGACTGGTGAGCTTTTCACACCGTTAACCATGCCTGCTTCCCATGCTGCAGACTCCTGCAAACCACGCTTGGGCTGGAACTGGCCAGCCTGGCCAGTGGTGATGTCCTCCCTGCCCCGGCTCTGGATGGGCAGTGCGGGCTGGCTTTCCACAACAAACTGGCCGCAAATGGGTTTCAATACAGGTGTATGTGGGGAAGTGATTTGTGAATCATTCCCAGATGTTGTAAAATGTCTCCATCTTACAGCCAAACTGCTGGGGGCTTTCAAAACAGCTTACCACTAGCTGGAAAATGTTTATAGAGGGGAGCAAAAGCCCAGAACATTCATTCACGTTTGATTGCTCAGTGTGAGCCAGGATCCCTTCCTAGGACTCAGGGTATTTGGGCAAGCTGGCTGCAGGGAAGATGCACAAAGCCTTATCAGGCAGCTCATTCAGGAGTGCTTGCGACTTTCTCAGAACTACTTTCTGACCGGCTTTTTTCCAAAGTAACCATCCTTGCTCTCTCCCTCTGGCACTGTGACCCTGGAACAAACGTATCACAGTTTTGGCATGTTTGGGACATGCTACCACAGTACAGCAATATTATGTGTCAAGCACAACATATGTTTTGGAAGAGAGTTTGGTTTATTTTAGCTGCTCCAAATTTACTTGACCTGTTTAATCCAGCTTTCACACTACATCATCTCAGTCACTGGGATTGCTTTTAGGTCATGCCCCACACAACATGTGCAGCCAGTTGGCCTTTCATCTGTATGATTAATTGTCCAAAATGATTTCCATGTGATTAATATAAACCCCCAACACCTATGATAGGCCAGGATGCTCTGTCCTTCACATTATGTTTGGCAGGTGCAGGGTCTGGCCCACTGAGAAAGGAATAGTGTGAACATGGCGTGTTGGGGAGCCCAGACAGCTTCCTAGCTGTGTGCTATCTGATTGCTGCCTATCTAGTCTGGGCGTAAGTTAATATTGACTCAGTCACCTACAGGAAATCAGTGTGGGGCAAAGCTCGTGGTGTGGGCAGCCCCGTCCTTCTCTGGATGCTGAACCGTGGCCTTGCATGGCTCTTTGCTGTTCTGTGTATGGAAACAGCAGCTCAGGCCAGTGCTGGCGTGGGAGCCACTGTCAGGCACAGTGGTACATAGGCATGCCTCTCCTTTTGGGAACTGCCCCTCTGAACCTACAGCACGGTGCTATGGCTGCAGAAATGGGAGCAGAGGTGGCCAGAGGCTGCCTCAAGTGCTGCTGTGGTCCAGAGGCTGAGGAAGGTCTGAGTGCCCAGTAAGTCCCATGGCTGATGCAGGTGCTCTCCGGCCCACACTTAGCTGGGGGATGGAGTAGTTGATGGTGCCCTGCTCACAGATTGCACCATGATGAATGCCCAAGCATCATCGAGAGATGAACAGCCACAACAGCTGCACCCTCACCCTTACACTTCTGTCTGTTGTACCTGTGTGGCATCTGCATGTAAGTTTTCTGTCTTTCAGGTACTTTTGCACAGTTCCCTGAGAGGGTTTCATGCCTCATACAAAATGAGATGATTGCTGTTGGCATAATTTCTTCAGAAGTGAGCTTCTCCATCCCCACTCCTCCCCTCTGGTTTCTCCTGCCAACAGCAACAACCATCACCCCTGCCTGTCAGCCACTCCCTTGCCAGCCAACTGAATCATACTGGAGATGGGAGGCTTTTTTGGGTACTAAAACTTTACAAGGCAAAGACTTACAGAATACACCCATATGCCCTGCCTGGAAACTGGCTCCCACCTCTGCGGAAAAAGCCAGGCAGTCTCAATTAGGCATTCATGGAAAGTGGGGATGAGTTGGGGCCAGAGCCAGAGGCTGCAAAAGTTTCCACATTTGCCAGCACTGATCTTGCAGACCCGTCTGCTAACTCCGTCTCAGGCTCATTCTCACTAGGCAACCAAATGTGCTAAAAGGAGAAATCAAGAAGATAATTTTCACACCCGGCTTACTGTGTTTGGGATTTTTTTTTTGCTGTACTGCGAAACCATTGCACTATGTCACTTGTCTCCCCTAACGTTCAGGGGAGCAAAGTGCTCCCCTAATCAGTGTGCTTTCCACCTGAAGAGCTACTCAGTGGCTCCACCTGGCCAAACAAATGAAGAGGACTTCAAACAGGCCATTCACAGGGTAGAAAAATCAGATTCATCCCTGATGAGAAGGCCTCCTAGAGCTATTGAGCTATCTGAGGAGCGACAGAAGGAGCCCTGGGAAAAAGAAAAGGTCAGGATTATTTGGCTGTAACCCAGCTGCAGGTGGCCATGCCTGGAGACTAACAGGGCAACGAAGAACTCGGGTCCTGCCCCTTGCAAAGTAGTGCTGTCTGCCTCATATGTGGCATTTTTGGTTCTCTGCTGACCCAGTGACCGGGACTGTGTGAGAAAGATCAGAAACCACAATCATGGGTTGATTACAGAGACCTTGCTTTGCTTCCTGCAAGGGCAGTGAAACAGCCGTGGTCATGCACCTGCTCCCTCCTGACCTGGAGGTGGCCAGGGTTCAGCACTGCTTGAAGCCTGAGTAGTTGGCCTAGCTATTTCTCCATGTCCTTCTAACAAATTTAAGGCCCTTTCAATGCTTCCTGAATAAATGCTTCTCATTTTAAAAAAAGTTGAAATAAATTACTCAACATTGTAGAAGAAATAATTTTCTTAGAAGTACCCCTGGCAGTTGAGAGCACCAGGACATTGGCCTACGCTGCAGGTGGTGTGGGGCAGGGGCTGGTTGGGATGTGTATGAGAATGCTATTAAGGATGTGGGGAGGGGACAGCATGTTATTGTAATACAAAATATTGCTTTTGAAAAAACAGGAGTGGTGCAAAGCATGTAATATAACTTCAGGCTTGAAATAAAGAGGCCACAAAAGACCAACAACTGTGAAATACAGGCAACAGGGGGGAGTTGAGAAAGGCAAGAGAAACCAAGGAGGTAGGAGGCAGCTAGGGACTTGAAGTTTACAGTGCCTGTTATTTCATGCACAATCATTTACAAACTAAATCTATAGGTGAAGAAGCCTCTGCTGAAGCTGATCAACTTTATAATCTAAACATATGTGTCTCATTCCAGTCACTGAAAAGATTTTAACCAGCTGGGTTTTTCAGAAGATTAGTTATTGGTATTTTTGTTTGTTTGCTTGTTTGACCTGGGGAACAGTGCACAGCTTTGGAGTGAATTAATAGCAGATTTCTTTTTTTCCTTGGGTATCCCTGAAAGGGATTGGTGACATGCTATAGACAAGGCAGTACTTGGCTTAAAAGAAAAGCAGTTTTTAACTGTTAAGAAAACAATACCTGCTAGTAGTGAAAATCAGGTTTATATGCCCATTACTGTAAAGAAGTTAAACACTACCAGCTGTATTGTCCACCTTTACAAAATGAACTCAGGTGAAAAGTTTCCCCTACTTTTCCTATTTAGAGAGCTGTTTGAAATCTGCCAGGTTTGCTGGTAAGGTGTTGAAGAGAAGATCAGGTTTATGAAGTGTATTAAATTCTCATTTAAAAAAAAAAAAAAAAATCTAAGCTATATTTCACATGTACAGTCCTTAAGGGAGCAAACCACACATACCTCAGACTGAACTTCACCTTTCCTGGGACTGTAAAGCCTTACTTGAGCCTCTCCTTCTCCTCTTGTTGTGCTAAATTCTTGCAAGGAAGTGCACAGGGCTCAACGTAGGAAGGAAATCAGGGGAAAAAAGTTCACTTTCTTCTCTTGGCTACATTCACTTCACAAAAGCCTCCAGATGTAACTCCTTTGGTCTGAATATTTCTGTCTGCCTCAGACTGACATTTCCTTCCCTTGTAGAGAGATGGGCAGAGATACTTATGGCAGAAAAGATAAATTGTAAAGTGTTTCTCAATCCAGCTCTGCACATCTTGTGCTTTTCCCAGAGCTCCTGTGTGTTTTTACTCGTACAAGAGCACCTCAGGACTCCGAACAGCATGGGTGTGAAGCTGTTCCTCTGGAGTTAAAGACATCATTTGAGATCAGTAGATGGGGAAACATGGGTGTGGGGTAACCAACTACCATGTTAATTTGGGATGTCCTCGACTGTGGCTTGGTGCTGGGCAGAAGGGCATGGCATAGCATGGCTGAAAGCCATCGTGGAAGCCCAGTGTGGCTTCACCGCCTCTCATTGCAGCACAGTGCGTGGCTCAGCCAGAGCCTACGACCTCACCCATATGAGCCCCATTTACTGGACCTTTAGGATGCTAGGAGGTGCTTAAACACCTCTTAGAAATTTTACTTGACTCAGTAAATTCCTTTGAGACCCCAGAAAACCATATGGTGAGGCTAACCGAGGGCTAAACCCTGTTCTGCCAGTTGGAGAGCAAGAGCGGGTGGTGTGGCCCAGTGAGGAGGAATGTAGTGCGTGGATGCATTTAAAATAACTTTAAACACAGCTAATTAGGACCAGCTTTTCAAACAAAAGTATATCTGCAATGAATTAAAAAAAAAAAAGATACTGAATTAGCTACAGTAGTGCAATATTCAGTTGTAGACTACAAATTATGGTGGTGTTTCAATTAGTTTCCTGACAATTAGCTCAGCTGAGTGTGAGTGTAGGTGAGTGATAAGGTTTTCTTCCAAAGCATGAATGCTGGGGAACTAATGGGTATTTCTCTGGGCATGTCTGTCCGAGCCTGCCTTGATGGTCATCAGGTGCCTAATTAGTGCCATGCAAGTGTTTCCTTACATACAGGGCTAAAAATATGTTTATATTCATATATTGCAGCTCTCCTACTGTCACGCAAAAAATAGTCCTTTCAGACCCACCCAGCAGTCAGACCAGCACCTACTTTGGTATCTTCTTTCCTACAACTGAGAGAAATCTTTCTTCTTTCCTGAGGGAAAAGGTACTAAACATAGGCAATCAGCCTTCTGTTGGTGTTGTCTCTTGCTGCTGGCTACTTCTGTGCTTTGGGACTTCCCAAGCCAGGGTTGCAGCTTTGTGGTTAATAACCCTTCCGGGATTTTTCTTTTTTTAATGTGGTTTTTGTAATTGGTTTTGATCTCATTTATTCTTTTGACAGCTAGAATATCCTATGACTATGAATTTCAGTCTGCTGTGTGAAATTTTTGTTTTAATTATGTTACCTCAGATATTTTTATCCAAAATTCACTGCTTCTGGAAGGAAAGCATTGTAAGAAGCAATGAGCATTTCCTCCCTTATTCCTGTCATTTATTATGTTATAGGCCACTATCATATTCGGTCTCAGTGATCTCTTTTCCAGGAGACAGATGCCCAGTGCACAAAGTGTCTTTCACAGGGAAACTGTTTCTTTCCTTTCATCACTCCTGATTTTTTTGACTTCTGTTTTATCCTTTTAGAGTGATGAGGATCATATAATGATGTTTTCTCTTTAGTTTCCTGTCCCTACTTCCAAATTTACCCTTTTTTTAATGGATTATGATCACACCATGTGCTTATTCCTGACTATTACAGCTAAAATCTTTTATTGAATATGCACTATTCTGAATGTCTTTCACTGTGCGTCAAGGTCTCTGTGAGCCACTACTCATGTTTGGTTTTGCTTTTGCTACTCTGAATCAGTGAATTGCTGTTCAACTCCCTATGGAAAACTAGCTTAATGAAGTTGGTTCAGTTCCTTCAAATCCTGAAAGATGTTGGTGCGAGTGGGTACTGGTTGTCTTTATTTAACTCAGACACTTTTACCTCAGTTAATTAAAGCAGTGCAAACACATGGGGTAGCCAAATGGCCAAAGAAGTAACCACACCTTAGACCAAGTAGCTGAGCAAGGTATTACCATTGTGTATTCAACAATCGTCCAAGACACTCAGAAACTTTAGCAAGGTATGTTAGAAAGCAGTTTGAATTGATTCATTTCAACATGCGTTATTCAAGTTTCTGTCCAGCGAAGCTTACTTTTGAGTATTTCCTTGATGAAATTTCTACAGCTGCCTCAGACTTTAAGCGTGTTGAGAGTTCAGTTACTGTGAATATTAAAATGAGTTATATGTCTCTCCTAGATGTGAGTTGAACTGTCCTTTGCCTCCCAGATGCCCATAAGGATTCCTGTTGGTGGCACCTATGTCTTTGCACTTTTTTCTTGTAGTACTGTTGGGTTTTGTGCTGCAGCAGGCACAGTCAGGCGGGAAGCACCTGCACCTGGGGAAAGTTGGTGCCCCACACCCCCAAGCTGGCCAGCTCAGCTGGAGCCCCAAGCAATCAGGGCCAGCAGCCAATATAAGAGAGGTGAAGGGAAATGAGGCCTTTTTCAGGGGCTGTGGGTGCCAGCTATCTGAATTTGTATCTGAAGGTACTCAACAAAGATTTTTTTTTTTTCTTGTGGTAGTGGTGTTTGCCTGTTTATCCCTGTTTTATTTGTAAATGGTGAGTTTTGAGGTCTTACTTCCTATTACTTCTGCAGTGTTTTCTTTTATTATTGCTTCTTCTCTAAGTTTTGCTGGCTGAAATCAAATGGAGCATAAATATGCCTGACTCCTTGGAAGTCAGTTGAGTTGTACCTTCTTGTTACATTGCAAATCTGTAAGGAAACCTTATGAAAAGCTGGTTGGAGTTAGTTTTCCCATACTTGTTGCTTAGATGTGTTCAGAAATTTTGTAAGAGACAGCTTTCTTATGGTGTTCTGCATTCTAGTTTCTATTCTCAGGTGGTGAAAAGGAGGCTAGAGTACAGAATAAAAGAAAGTCTTTGGCTTGCACCCTACTCCACTTAAAACATCCATAAAGTTTTTGGCTATGATTTGCCTTCCCTGTAGGCATGGGTTTTGGTTGGGTTAGCTGGGCATGCAAGTTCCATTTTTAGCTTTTATTAAAAAAAGAAAAAAAAGTGATTACTGCATTTTTATTTAGCTAAGTTCATGGCATAGAAGCAATGTCTCCAAAGAATGCCCAGGGTTGCTGCTGCCTCTGTGGTCTTCTCACCAGTCACAGAGCCGTATGCCTGGGCAGTGCTTTTAAACAGGGATGGCTGATGGTGTTCTGCTCTCTTACAGAGCAGTGTTGGCCATCTCTGCTCACCCAGGCTGCAAATCAGGGACGTCTCACTCCTCATGAACGTGATTGCCTCAACTTCAGTTCTGGTCCTTTGGAAAAAGATCCAGTAAGTGCTGACTGAGGTAAGTGTTTCTCAGCATGATCGGTTACTGAAAATGTCTCCTTAAGTTTCTAAAAGGATGTAAGAGCTATTTATCTATGGTGTTTGAATGAGGTTTTGCAGTTTTGGTAGGTTGTATCAAGGCCAGTTTACTGGGTTTTGTTATTGGCTGAAGCGTTTTTGAGGTACGGATGGTGAGGAAGAGCAAGTGCATTATTTTCAGTAAAACAAAAGTGCTCAGTGAGTGTGTGTGGGCCCAATAGCTGGTGTTACTGAGATAGGAGTTTGCAAATGATGTTTCTCGAAGTTCAGGAGGTGGATACTAGAGAATAGCAAAGCTGAATATTGTATCCTGTTTTTTCAGGATCACAAACTAGCTATGTACTACGTGCTTTTCAAGAGTAAGGTTTTTATATGTTCTTCCAGTTAGGAGTTGGTTCTTGATTTCTTAGTGGAAAGACCTGACTGTCAGCATTCAGCCCTCGGTGTTTTCGGTTCCTCTCTTGCCAATGTCTCTCGTGTACATCCTTCTTCAGAGGGTTATGGAGAAAAGAGGAGCCTTTTTAACTTACTGTTTTATACAGCAGTGAATGATCCATGTATGGGGACCCTGAGCAAGACTACACAAATGTAACATGCAGACTATTTGTCCTTCCCGGTTGGTGTTTAAGGTATAGTTTCTATGCCTGCTAATATATGGGGAGGATCTGAGATAGGAGTTTTGATGTGATGTGACTAACTTTAAAAATAGTAATCTTGGTGTACTGTTTGTTTTTCCATGAAGAATAATGAAACAGCTTTTTGTTTCAAAGTATCAATGTTATATGGACTATGTATTATTTTTCTTAAAGGAAGTATTTGGCCCTTCTGTTATGAACAGGGTGTGGCATTGTCTCTTGACCTCATTCACGTAGAGCAGGAAGGTGAAGTGCTTGGCAGTGAGAAATGAAGGAAAAGTAGTTTGATCACTTTTGTTGATGCCATATTGTTTGTGTTAATTTAATTTTGGTTTAAATATGAAAAAGTTACTTCTTTGAGGAATCATAGAAAATTCGCTAACAGGGAGCTAGGACTTTGCAGTTGGTCTACTCAGCATTTTTTCTGGTCTCAGTGCTGTGCTAAATATGAGGTGTTGGCATTTGGGGAGCCCCCAGTTCTTCTGGTGGAAAGATGTATTTCAGTTTTGAGTTTGGCTTTGTGGCTCGTGTTTGATACGGGAACAGTGCTATTGGCAAGCTTTAGATTGAAGAGCAGTATGTTTTGTTTTTCAAACAATAATTTACCAACTTGCTCTGAATATGTGCTTTTTGTTTCCATCGGGCACAACTGGGAGGATGCCTTTCATCATTTGATGAAATAGTCTCTTTTTTCAAGACTTCAGAATTGCACAATTCCTTGGCCAACCACTCCCCTCAATGCATACCCATGCACACACGCATGCACATGTTCTTGTGCTCTTTCATAAAGACTGAATGAGAAGAGCACTCAAATCTTCCCAGAAATCAAGCTTGCTATGTGATATAAATGGTGTTACTGTGGTAAAGAACTCCAAGTGGCAAACATGCACCATGTTTCTATGGGTGATCAGGCATAGAAGAACTGTGTGCTGGTGTGTCTATTAAAAATTTTCTGTTTGTTTTAAATAAGGGGATCTTTCATGTTGGAGGCAGACTACCTAAAGTCCAAAGTTAATTTCATGACATCCTTATTTTAATTTCCAATCACAACACCATTGGCAGTCTCAGTAGAAAAATTGCTTGCCATTGAATTTGGATTGAGGATGTGAGAGGAGCATTGCTAATAAACAACAAACATTCAGTAGGCCTGGTTCTTGGCAATTTCTAGTGGTCACTAAGAATGAACTAGATCCAATTCCCTAAATTTTAAGTGGTATACCTTGATGACCTTTAAAAATGATGAAACTTGTTTTTCATTATAGGAACTTTCTGACATCTAAACTTTCCTATCCAGCTATGAAGGATAGAAGTGTACTTTGATTCTAGGAGGTTTTCCCTTCAGAATAATGCTAGACAATACCAGGCTGTTAAAAATGAAAAGCTGGCACTGTTAACCCACTGTTGTTCCATCAGCAGAGGAGACTTTGGGTAAAGCTCTCTCACCCAGGATGCAACTAGGCTTGTTGCAGCTTCAGGACTTGGCTGCAGTGGAGAAACTTTTCCTCATGTGGTCTGGGTCAAGTTATGCTGGGGCAAGTTTGCACTGTGAACACCAGGCTGCAGCTGGCCAGTCCGTAACCAGGAACCCAATGCAGCTGGTAGTAAAACTTCAAAGGAAGGAACGTTCAAGAAAACCATACCACTCTCTTGCTGTTTTTTTGCAGTACTTTAATACAGCATTAAAATGCTAGAATACTAGAGGAAAGCTGTATACTATCCAGCAAATAAGGCACATGTCGGAATGCCATTTTATGGACAATCCACAACAGAGGTTTTACAGTCTCTTTAGCAACATAGTCACCAGATGAGCAAGCTGTCATCTTGATTGCTGAAGCAGAACTGGTACCTCTGAGGCCTTTGTCCATAGGTTTTGTTTGTTTTAGCTGTACAAATTTATTAACAGTTACAGAAAAAGAAATTATACAAATCACCAACTGAATCTGACAAGGTCAGTGGGTACAGCTAAACAAATGTAATAATAATTAGGTTAATTTTTTTTAAAGCTGAAGAAATTCATAAGATACAGTGTTAGTTTTAGCACTAGTACACAACACAGTGGGTGCTGTACTAAACAACCTTTTAAAGGAATCAAGAATCCAGTACAGGGTTGGGTAGACTTCCCATTTTAGCATGGTAAAATATCAAACTAAAAACCCAATCCTTCATAATATAATCAAACTACATGAAATGTAAAGTGTAAAAATGCTTCAAATACGTGCACATGCATATTCTATATTGCTATGAGTTCTAATTAAAATAAACATAAACCCCTACAATAATCTACTTCAATCCTTTTCTCTTACATCCTTTGATTGATATTATTGCTGTAGCCGATACTGCATAGCTGAGCTCACAGTCTGCAGAGTTGTGAAAGTCAAGTTGTCAAACAGCGTCCCAACCAACTCTCTTCCCCTCTGGTTATGGGAAAGGAAAGAACCACCATTTGAAACCCAACGCTTGTGCTTCGGAGTTTCTGAAAGCCGAGTCTCTATGGTGCTTTCAGCATCTTCTGTGTCTCTCACAAGGCCATAAAGTGACAATATACTGTTATTTGCTCCTCACTTGCTATATGTCTAGTGATAGCTTTTTCTAGCAATCCTTCCCCAAATACACATAAATAAACTGTATAAGCAATTTCATATAAGTCTAAGCACTTGAATAATATATTGGTTACTTAATACTGATATTTTCATCCAAGGATAAGAAAAACAATATGGCTTAAAGAATTGCAAGGTTTTTTGTCAGAATTATGTACCAACTTTCATATAATATTTTATGTAGACAATATTTCCTTCTTAATGTAGTTCTGTTGCATACTTTATACAGACAAAAGCATTGTAAAAAAAAAAGTAAATTACTTCCATAAATATTTTCTTGAGGATACATCCTTAGTTCTGTAAAATACTTAAGAAAACTCTTACCTCTGTTAGTATCCTAGTTGAGAGGAAGGCCCTTCTGAAAGCTTCCAAATTGTAAAAACTTTTCCCAAAAAAACAAACTTTTTAAAAAGGCCCTCAAATATATACAAAAAAGTTACTGCAAAGAATTTCCAGATAAGATAACAATTCAGTATTATAAGAAATATTTGTAACCATTCAAAAATTTTAACATCTAAAACGGTTTCCAAAATACACACATAGTATTAAAAAAAAAAACTGAAAGAAACTCTATGTCAAGTATAACTCAAGATAAATACACATCTGCAAGTAAAACTGTAAAATACTTCATACAGGGGTAAACATTTATATCAATCATCTATAGCTAGTAACTGCACACGATTGTCCCTTTGAAATTCATCCTAGAAACACAAACCATCGTCCCTATATCTAAGATCTCAAACAGCTCTCTGAGCACTTCAGCAATATAGCAAACTGAATGGACAGCAGTGGTTTTGCAGATAGGAAAGAGATATGGGTTGAAGCCCAATCGGGAGTGGAGTGATATCTTAAAGAATGATTTTTATATGGGAATAGTTCCATCACATTTTAAAATATGTTGGCAGAGGCAAGTGGAAAATATATGTCAATTCACTTAACTTGAAAAACATGTTGATGATTTATTGCATACTGTTCAGTGGACAACTCTTAGGATCCATACTAGGAAAAAAAAATAATCTATGACTGCAGGACAAAGAGAACTAATATGTGAAGTCTGACACTTCCAAAAGCTCTTAACTTTTAGTGTTTTACATAGTTTTATTTCTGGAATAACTGCTAGAGCATCACAGGTATGCAACCCATGTATAATCTAAATTTCACCTTATACAAAAAGGTAAAATGTAGAGAATACTTCTCGGTATAAGGCTTCTCTCAGACATATGTAACTTCACATTTTTAGTTTACAAACTAAGTCCCATATAATGGGGAACTTCAAAATACACCTATTTTCAGAAATAATATATACTCTTGTGTATTTATCTGAAATTAAAAAGCAACTTTGAGACAAAAAGGCCTCAAACTTTGCTTGTGTGGTATCATTTTATGTCCATGGTAGCAGCAGTAGAAACTGGCTAAAATGGGGCCATCCTTTAAACTACAGGGATTTTTCTTCATCACTGTTAAATGAAGTATTTGTAACTACTTCACTGGAGCCACATCAAGTTAAAGCAGCTAAAAACCTACACCACCCATTTCAAATCACTGATACTTTTCTCCAGAGCAGTGCCAATGCCAAGGACAAATTCCATGTGAAATGTTCTGACCGACTGAGGAAACAAATTGTGTTTGGTTGTTTGGGGTTTTTTTAAAGAAATAAATGAAAGCTTAAAAATCTCCAAAGAGGGGAAAAAGGAGGAAAAAAAAAAGGTGTGTGCTGGATGGATTGGTAAGCAGGCAACAGCAAGCATCTGAGGTTAAAAATCCAGTTTGCCAAATAAATGCACAGAGCCAAATTTCTCTCAGGTACACCCCTAAAGAATACCCAATTTTAGGGCTGTATTTATTTAAAACTCTTCTTACTGATGCTTGCTTTGTAAGACTGTCTAAAAATGCCTTCAAGAATTACTAGCTGATGTTCTAAATGCAGAGCTGGTTATAGAGAACATTAGAAAGCATTCAGAAAAATCTAAGAGCTAAATCAACTCATCTTCTTTCCAGTCAAAAATCTGAATTTTTAAGGTTTTTCCAATCTGGAAAGAGTGAGTTAGGTCTATAGGTGAATTACCTTTTGGGGGGGGGCGGGGGGAGGGGAGAAGTCGTCTACATTTTGTAATCAATGTGTTTTTTTTTTTCTTTTTTTGAAATCAAAATTCAGATGGCTTCTATGCCATCAACTAAAAGCCAGTGGTCATAAGCTATTGTACATTACTCTTGTGGATGTGTTTTGCCAGCAACCACAAACTCCAGACGGATGAGCATGGAGCAAATGCCCAGGGCCAAATGCTATAATGCTATGAGCAAACCTCATTCAGGGAGGGACAGGGCAACACTCCCCTCGTGTGAGCTTGGTGCTGCCACCTTCCCCAGGCACCAGCTCGTCAGGGAGATAAGGTTTCAGCCCTGCTTAGTGAGGACAGAAAACAAGGGGATATCCCCCCAGCTGGGGGAAAGCTGGAGTTCAGCTCCATGGCTGCAGGGGAGGGAGGATTGTGGTCGCTCCCCAGGGAGCCCCCGTCACTCTCCCTCCTCACATCACTTTTGGCAGGGATGGCAAGGAAAGCAGGCTGCTTCCAGCCCTGGGGTGCCCAGGGCCTGATTGCACCCGCATCCTGCACTGGGATGGATTTGCGGTCTCTGAGTTAGGCAGTACAAACTACGGCAGTGTTGCTTCTTTGCCTCGCATTTTGGTCTTTATCTGCTTTTCCCCAGCATAAGTGCAGGGGAAAATCTGTTCTCCTCTTTATTTCAAATATGCAAATATTGCTTAAATACTTTATATGTCTGCTGCCTAGAAAAATATCAATGATATAAATATTGAACTCTCATAAGTATGCTCTTAATTAACACAGTTAATGTCTATAGGTGTAGAATAATAAAGTTGATCATGTGTAGTTTTAGTACAGCCTAAAAATTCATAAGCTAAAGGCATTGCCATGCAGTTTTGAATCTGGATAAACAATTTTTAACAGGACGCTGTCATGAAAATAGCAACAACTGCGTATAATGGTATCTTTTAGTTGGTTTTTGTTCAGAACTGGGTGGTGTGCTGTATATTGATGTAGCTGTATCAAGGGATGTGCTATTTTACTGACCTAGTGGTTATCCAAGAGGGAAATTATTTCAACACAGAAAAAAAATGGTTGATAGCAACATCTCAGTTTCAGGGAGAAAATAACATTTTCCCTTACCTTCATCTAGGGGGGTTTCTCTACATGTAGTTGGATGTGAAGCATCAAGGTGATTGTTTTTGTTCATGTACTATTAAGTGCTCAAGAGGAAAAGTAGATCTTGTTTAGTATGTGGCTCTTTCAAAATTACTCATGCTTGAAACAAACTATTGATATTAATACCAGAGATCAGGCTTTGAAAATCCACTCCTAGATTTGCCTGTGTATTTTCTTATTCTTATTTGTATGGGCAGATTAGTTTCTTTGTTTAGAGAATTTGTCTCTAAGGTAGTTTCTGAGTCTGTGCAAAAGAATGTGTTTCCATTTGAAAATGCTAAAGCTGCGTATCTCACTGAGGCAACTGAACTGTTAATTACTGTTAACTTCCAATAATATTATTTTCAGCTATTTTAGTTGATGGAATTGCCAGCTGGTCAAAACTAGTTTAGAAGTGATTAATTTAGTTAATACTATTTTAACATTACATAGCACTTTTCATCCAGTGATGTCAAAACACAGATACTAAGTAAGCCTCACAACTCTCCTGTGAGGTAGGTATACTAAGGTATTATTATCCCCATTTTGCAGTAGGGGAAACTGAGGTCCAGAAGGATCTTGTGACTTGCCCAAAATCAGGAAGCTAATGGAGAGCTGTGGTCAGAAGCCAGGAGTCCCAATGTTTATCCATTGCTCCGACCAGTAGGCTGGGTCACTTGGGCTACCCATAAATAATGGTTTGTGAGATAGGTACATGACACTACCACCAGAATAAGCGGAAACAATTTTGCCCTGCTTATAGCAAAGCAGGGAAATGGCAAAAGTTTGACCCTAGAGCAAATCTGTAAAGCTTCACATTTCCTATATGAATGTTCACTGTAAGATTTCGATTTGCTTTACAAGAGCTTGACTGTACATACTGGTAACATCCTGCTATCACTTGGCATAAAACCCCTTCTGTCTTAGCATTATGGAATTCTCAAAATAAATTTAATTCACATCAAGTTATTTAGGATTTAAAGTATTTTCACTATGTATCATTCACACAAATCCATTTCTCTAAAGGAAACTTCATATAAGTAGAAATTGTTGATTAAAAAAACCCCAAACAAACATTATCCCTGTAATTTTTTGTGAATGCTGCAAGTGAATTGCTTGTTGTTTCCTTTTGCCAATGTATTTTTCTGTAGAGATACAAACAGGATACTGTCTCGAGGTACTTTGAGTTCATGATATTTCCCAATCCCTGATGAGATACTTCTTTGCAGCAGGATGCCCCTGCACAAAGTTCTACCTGAAATGGGACAATGAAATATAACTCCTACATTTCTTGTCACGTACGTAGGTGCTTCAGGAAGACACAAAGAGGGAAGGTTATACAGAGCGTTCTCCATGCCTCAAAACACCCCTATGGCTAACAACTTTTATATTATAACAAATTTGTACAGTAGAAAACAGGACATAAAAATATTTCCAGAAAGTGGCTTTAAAACTATTATAAATAGTAAGTTTGGCTAATCTTTCAATTAAGGGTTTTGGGGACAGTTTTAAGTATTCTTATCCCCCCTTATTCACAGTAAATTTAGTGTGCTTGTGGCCTAATGAACAACCCATACACATACAGGGACCATTTCAGTGGGATTATATGACAAGAGAAGGATCTGTTAGTCGCACAAGCAAGCCAATTTTGTCTCCTCCAAAAACCTCTTGGAATCCTTCCTGATGCTCTGGGTCCCATTATGGCATTCCCTTTCTACTGAACGCACACCCTCAAACAATTATTCACTTTTTTTTGCCACATCCTGCAAAAATGATTCTGCCTAAGCCCTGCCCAAGCGATCGTAACAAATAGAAAAAGTCCAAGAAATCAGCACAAAACTCTCGGACTTTCCAAAACTGGGAAAACAATAATTTACCTTCTTTTATGCTGTGGCTTGTTTTATCTTCGTCTTGTCATATAATAGGAATAACGTTCATGTTGTGGGCAAGTGCTTGCAATTAGTGGCCCCACAGTTATTTAACCTCTGCAAAAGCCATACATGTAAAATATATTCCTTGTGAATATTATACCTTGCCTATTGAATAGTACTTCATTTCACCGGGCCATGATATAGGGTCTGTGTAAACAATCAGCAGAACCTGTAACCATGGTTCTGTTGTGAACGCTATCAGCAATGCTTTCTGTATGTGTGTGTACATATATATATAAAAATTTACATATATATGTATGTATACAAATCATAGTCCTGTAAATACCCATTGCATGTGTGTGCATGCACAGGAGAAATATTACATTCTATTAATGGTAAGGCATATTATTAGATAGGCAATATTGGCAATTATTTTAGCTTTTATCTTAATTTGCTGTGTTGCTGTTGATCGCATGCTGCCAGAGGATCTTTAAGGATGATGGGGACGGGAAGAGGCCACTTCGAAGGTTTATTGCACACGGCGGCAGTAGTAGCCCAAAACTTTGCACTTCTCACACAGATGCTGGGGATGTTCTTTGCTCTGATCCGAAACATCCAGGCCGTCCGGCTTTTCCAGGGGTCTCTGCGGTGCAGGGAAGGAAATCGGATTAGATCCTAGGTTTTGTCATTGTTACTCTTTATTATGCATGTGAAGCCTACTTTTATGCTTAACTGAGCTTCCTCCTAGTAGTTATAAAGGTACTGTAATTCTTTTCTGAAGGGACGAAATATTTTTTCAGCTCTTCAGCTCTGCACTGGTTCAGTGGCCTAACAACTTAATGTCATTCTTCTTCATAAAGGTGGTGGTAACTTTGTTGTAGACAAATTACCAAAAGACTGAACTGGGGACTGTATTTATAAAAGCAGTAACATAGAAGAGTTTATTCTCTTGGCTCCAGTAACTGAGATGTCCCAAAGTCATTAGCACCTCAAGCATGGGAATCCCATTACCCAGCAGTGCCAGCAGGGTTACCAATGTTAGATTTAGCCGCTATGACAAGAAAACTGTCTTAACCATACACAGATATTACATAGCTAAATGAGGTTTTCCCAATACTCAGCCCCATATTTCTGAGGCTGAAATTTTTGAAGTAGAGCAACTGCAGAAAAAAATCTCAAAACAAACAAAATCCCAAAACCCAAACAAAAACCCCAACCTCACAACACAACCCTTTGCCCTGAACCTGAGTAACAAATTGACTATGTATTTTTAGTAATATTTGTGAAATCAGAGTTGGAGGTATATTAGTCTAAACAAGGGAATGAGACGGCTTTGTTTTTAGTAGATCTTTGTTCTTTTAATTTTCTATGACATGTAAAGGATTTCACAATCATTCTGAAAATAAAATACCTGTGTTAAATATTGCAGTAAGGTTAAGTGTTTGGGAAGTCTAATAGGTAGAGAGGTGATAGAGATATGAGGTAGAGCATAGTAAAGTGCACCATTTGTTTGAAAAAAACAAAATTCCCTAACCCATAATTTCTCTGTTTTTGTGAAATGTACCTCAAAGACTATTTCATTGTACAGTGCCTTCCCATGAAGACAGCAGTTGTTATATGGGACTGTAGTAGAGACATTGTGTGGTGTGAAATCTGAAAATAAGCCATAAGCTTCTCGCTGTTCTCACAGGGATACTAGACTCTTGCTTATCTTTTCAAAATATGATTCTTGGAGCAGGGGGTGGATAAATATAAATTACAAAATTATGGCCATTTATCTTTTTACACCTTTCCTAAATCCTAGACTTTCCTTTATCTGTAAAATCTTAAAGTACACCCGATCATTTAAGATTTCATTTGTAAGTTCTTCATTCCAAAGCCACCCATCTGAAACCCTGTGGACAGGAAGAACAGAGACATTCAAAGCTTTTTTTTTTGACTATATAACACTACAAGAACAGCTCATAATCCACAGAACAGAAGGGTTTCTCAGCTCTCTGAACAGCTAAAATGAGACGAAATATATTCTATTATCCTGAACAAGGGATGTCTGCAAATTCTTGCTTGAATGTATTGGATTATAAGTACAACACTCTCATGATATTGCACAACTAGTCAAAACAATATATAACAGTAATTCAGTGGTGATTGCCAGTGGTTTGTTACTGAGTCAATGTTCTTATCCATGGTATTGCCTGAAGTTTCATCTGTCCTGGGCCACATATTATATGTCTTCGAGTTTAACTTCATTTACAATTTAATTGCAAATTGGATTCCTTGTATCAGGTAGGGAATAAGGAAGGTAGTTGCATCCCTCATCTCCTCTAAATCCTTTAATCTCCCCCTGCAACACCACTGAGCTTTGAATGACTTGTTGGAAGTCAGTATGTTAGGATCTGAGATCAGAACCAGCAGTTCTGTTTCTAGGCTTACAACCCAGCCACTGGTGCAAACAGTGCTTTTTCCACAACACCAACAAGTTGTATAAGTTCATTTGGTCAGAAAAACTGCCCTTCTGCCTTTTCTGCCACTTATTCCATCAACATCTGCCCACAAATTTTCTTCATGAATTTGCATTACATAAAAGTAGTCAAAGATGATGCTCAGATTCAGGAGTCCCAGGAGTTAATTTATGTTCCTCAATGGAGAATCTGAGAGTTTGAAATGCTACACTTAAAACAGGCTAGTCGACTCAGTTCTGATTGCTTCTACATGCTAGCTGTGCTCTGATTAAAGAGAAAAAGTACAGCAGTTACCATGTTTATTGATATAAGCCAGATTTTTTTTTAATACGCAAGGCCTTGGGAATCATTTTTCCTGGAAATAGTGCAAAGGACATTGGGAATGCCTTGAAGTGCCAAGAGTTTTTGGACGGTTTTCAGAAACAATAGCTCTCCACAGTTTGCTTTCCCCCTGCGTTGATTGAGCTCAGCTTTTTGGCCTGCAAAGCATTTTGATTTCAGAAATGTTATTGTTACCAGCATGTTACGACACGGAGGCTGGGGAGAGAGGGGTTACGAATGCAGGAAAGCAGGTTGCCAAGGGCCAGCTGGAAGGAGTGGAGCCGAGCAGAGCCCAGGCTACGTTTCTGGTGAGGCAGTGGAGGGCTGAGGCTTTGAAACTGGTAGTGTGCTTGTGTGGTTTGTGTCCCAAAACCACTTCAATCTAACTTTTGCATAAAATGAAATCCCAGCTTATCTCCATTTGTTGTTTTCTCTTCATGGGTTTCTTGTAAGGCAAAAAACCCCCTTCAAGCACCCTGAGAAGCAACAGTTCTCCTACTGTTATTTGTCTGTTACTAATTATGGAGGACTTTAAAGTAATAACCTTACACCCTTGCGACCTTTCTTACACCATGCTAAAAGGGTAGGACGTTAGACAGCCAAAGGGCTGTGTCCATCAAGATTTGACTTCCTTGGCACCAGCTGACCTTGGACAATTCCCACCAGCTTTGGTGTGGTGGAAGCAGAAGATGCCGGTGCAAGAGGGGTGTGGCAGGATCGGGCTGCTGCACGCTGTGTATTAGTTTTGGGGATTGCCTGAATTATGCAGAAGATCCAAATAGCTGAGGATGCTGCAAAAGTTCTGTGCTGCTGCTGAGAGGACGGTAGCATGAAAACTCAGCCATGCATTTGGAGAGGGTGTGGATAAGGGGACAGGCTATTTGGCTGAAAAAATAATTCTTTTCCTTAGAAAGAGGTGAAATGGAGCTTGTAACACAACAGAAAATCCTGCTATGTTTCTCTGGGAAAGGTATGCTTTTTTCCATTAAATGGAGAGTTTAAATATAATACTTCAATTTTCATTGTTTTTTTAAATGCAAGCATCCAGGATTTGGCAGTCCATATTTTCAGTGAAAACAACAGGGATGGGCACTCTTGCATTCTTCATTTTTGTGTGTCTTCCTTTAATTTTCTCCTGGTAGTTGCTGGGTGAAAATAGTCTTGTGCAGCTCCACCAGGAAAGCATTTGGTGGTAGTGAATAAAGCTGTTGCCTCAAGGGAATGAAGCTGAAATAAATTTAAACTTATATAGCAATTCCTGTCCTGAAAATTAACTTTTGATTGTGAACTATAACTGTCCCAGTCTGCATGTACTGAATGAACTCTGCATTCTCCACAAGTCAGTTAAAAACCCCAAACCCTCAAAACAAAAAGTTCACCCTTATGACATGTTAGGTGTCAGAAAAAATGTTGCTAGGACATCCTTGAGGAAAATTGCTTCCACTGAGAGGCAGAATGGAATCATGTGGCTGCTTATGTTTGAATTTAGATTGAATTTTTTCTTGATGTAGAATGGAACAATTTGCACCACTGATAGATAGAGGATCTCATCAAAATTCAAATGTAAGAAAACACTTATAAATAATTTTCCAGACTCATTACCTCAAGTCTCAATGGAGCAAATGAGATGGTTAAATGACAGATTAGATATGTGAATAGAAACGGATTCTACAACTATAGTTGGCAGGAAAATTGTTAGGCTAACAGTCTTAGGGAGCCATAGGTAGTCATGCTTTCCTCAAGACACACATACTATCGTGAATTTCTAAATTTTTAGTCCAATAAAAAATTACGCACTGGGTAAAAAGCATGAAATGCAATGTGTGTTCTTGAGCAGTAGACCCTCTGCTTTTCTCTCTGCCTGGGGGGAACAGGGACATTAATGAGGCCCTCAGTTGTCACTGTGGATCTGAGAGGCAGTGATAAAGAAGGCTGTGGATCAGAAGCATGATGCTCAGAGAGAGCAGGCAGCCTCTGTCAGCAGCATGCCTCTGGGACCAGGCTAGCTAGAAATGAATGATAACTGCATGAGTTAAATGGTGAAAATCACTTTTTAGAGTTGAGAGAAGCTGCAGTCTGGTATTCCCACTGCTGGAGTACACAAGTATGGGCATGCTGGGGAGGGTTTGTTAAATCTAAAGAGTCAAAAGATCATACTTGTAGGCCTGAAACTGTTGAAAAGGCTTGAGTGATCAGACCCATCCCTCCCCATACTGAGAGAAGAGAGGTGGCTGTGGATGCACCCAGGTACGGGAATTGTGATGGGACCACTGCATTGCCCATGGAAGTAATAGCTTGGATATCATGAAGAATGTATTTACATACCAAATTATTTCCAGTCCAACAGTAAATTCCTGACAGCTGGAAGAAAATTGTGTCCAAGAGGACAAGTCGGTCACCAGATGGCTGGTTCTGCACCAGTGGAACAGCTGTCATCACAAACAGCACTGGAGTTAGCCACAAAGTCAGAGAAGAAGCCTTGATAAGAGGCCAGCCAGGAAGCAACCACAGGTGCAGATGTTGCCGCTATAGCGGACAGGGGAAGAAAATGAGAATTCAAAGCTTGGCATCTGGGCTGTTACAGTGCCAAGAATGCTGGTGAATGGCTATAAGGACTGGCTCTATTGCTGGAGCAGGGTAAGAAGAAGCATAAACAACTGCAGAATCCAAATTCCTTGGAAGAATAAGAGGTAGGTTTAAGTCCCATCTGAGATGTCTGTTTACGTTTAGAATAGCTAAAATAACTACTCAGGAAACTACTTTTGGAATAGCCACAGAGCAGCTTTGTCAGAGTAGTTCCTTGGTCTCCTACTTCTCAATAAAGCTTGAGCTCAACGGGGCTCCAATTTTTGTCCCATGTCCTGTGAATTCTTGTAAGCACTTCCACAGGGAGGTTCACCACTTGAGGGACATGGTGGAAATGCAAAAGGAGGGACACAATTGGCACAATTCAGTCATGACAACAGAAAAGCATGCAGAGCTTCCTTGGGATGAGGAGCAGTTTTGCAGCTCAGGTGCAAGAGCCACCTGATTCCCTGCTCTGTGGATGAATTGGGGAATGAATGGCAGCAGCCTTGCTATCAGACTCTCGTGTTATTTCTTGTAATACATGTTCCACCATCTCTCTTAAACACAAAGATTTAGAGCTGTATTTATAGAGCACTCCGAAGTATATACACAGCTGTAAAATTGCTGAGAAGACTTTTCCTGCCTCACAGATTAAAAGCTCATTCTCACAGATAGGGTATGTGGAGTAAGAGCACAGGGCTGAATTGAGACATTCCTTGTGGGGAATTGGCACGGGATAGTTTCCTGGAGTGAAACGAACCTCCAGGAACAAAGAGCAGGTGGCAGGGAAGTGTGGCTGCTCTCCTCTCCAGGGACCCACTAACAAAAGGTATGCATAGAAATCAAGATTTGAGCATAGCTGTACAAGCCATTCACAGACCCAGCATATGTTCTTGAATGGCTACCCCAGAGCTATCCAGAGTGGAGATTATTATCTTCAGTACTCTGATATTATTGCCTGAGCCAGTTACATGGGAGTACTCAGGCATGAACCATCCCTTGTGAGACAATGTAGACAAGACCTACAGGACTGTAAAGTCCATAGATTGAGGAAAGCAGCTGGGGAAGATGAAATACAGAGGTGGAGATGAGGACTGGAGAAAAGGGAAAGCCTGGCAATTGAGAACAAACTTCTAATTCACTGCAATGAGTATCAAGGAATCCTGAAATAGGGATTTCAATTTTTTTCTCTCCTAAATTGGACAAAAGCATCCTAATCTCCAATATTCAGGGTGATGTAGCAAGGCTTGATGGCCCATGTGGTTATATTTCAGCTGTTGAATAGACTCTATAGGGGCTGATCTATTTGGTTAGAAACTGGGGGAATGCAGAGATACTCACTTGGCCATACCAAAGGATGGGAAAGTATCCTTGGAGGTGGTTGCTGTGTCTTGTACAGGACACTTTCCTGTAAGTGTCCTCTGCTGTCCAGGATCAGATGTGGAACAGAGGAGGTTGATCTGATCTGACCTGGTATGAGTTTTCATGCTGCATATACTATTGTGAATGGAGACTTTTTAGAATGTGCCCTCACCAGGGAAATGTGCTACCTGACTGGTTTTAGACATGGTCTGAGTTGTTTGCAGTTAAGTAATTTTTGTAGTTTTGGAGGCTCTTGTAACTTGATGTAAGGATAGCTAATGTTGAGGAACCAACAGTCATTTTTACCTGCTGATAAAAGGACCATTAATTTTTTTAAAATAATGTTCAAGATACCATTTTATCTGTTAGGTCACAATGATACGTTTACCAAATAGTAGGGCAAGGAGTAAGAAAAGCAGATGATGAATTCCAACATATTGCGGAGGAGAAATATTGACAAGATTGTTTGGAAGTAGAATTGATTTATTTCACTAGAGGTAAATACTGTCTGAGCTTGAATGGAGGTCAAACTTCTTCTGTCTGGCCAGTTCATATGGGTTTTGTTAAATTGGGGGAAAAAAACCCAAACATTAATGGTTTACTTGTACCATGATCACATCAAATAGTGTGGTGACTTTGCAGTGAAACAATAGACACTACAAACCAGCAACATTGATTTCTTTTTCTTGAATGCAGTTAAAATGGCACAAAAGAAAGAAGGCTTCTAGGGAGAGGCAGCATCTTTTCTTAGATGAGTTGTTTAAGTTGGAAAAACTGTCTAATGGAAGATTCAGGTAAGAGTGAAAATACTCTGATCCCATGTAATAAAGGTGATAGGAGTACATAATTAGCTGAGGGCATCCACTAAAGCACTGCTGGGGGGAAGTGACTGCTAAAAAATTCTAGAAAAGTGCATAAGAACTCAGACATGAATGAGGACTCTCCTATGGTAGGTGCCAACAAAGTAATCGAAGTCTCAAGAACAAAGAGGAAATATATACAGAAAATGTTAAGGTGGTGTAGCAGTGCTAATTAAAAAAAAAAAAAAAACAAACCTACTAAAACAATCTTATGTGCACAATAAGATTTTTTTTTTGTGCTTTAACTCTCAAACTAGAAATTAATTAAATATCTTTCACTGTGCTTTTACAAAATATAGTCATTAGTGTAAGAGTACTGGTGACTGGGTAGAGCATATTTTCCAAAATTGTGCAGAATAACACCACACAGATAAATGTTTAGAGAGAGTCTGGCGTGGAGCTGGATGCTTGGACAAAAAACATGTATGGGTTAGCAAACACTAGGCTCTGTCAAGAAGTAGTGCTGACCTCATGCAGCCTGTTAGCTCTTCTTTGCTTCTGGCTCTGTGCATGAACTGATGCTGTTTTCTTTACTGTCTGGCTATTGCTGGTATGTTTAATCAGAAGCAGCACAGGGCACCTCTGGAAGAATGAAAAAGACTAGAAAGAATGAAGATAGTAACACTGAGAAATAGAAGCAGATGGAGGTGAGGCAGCAACAATAGGATGTAAAATCTTTCAACTCAAGGTTGTAAATTCGAATTTTGGGAAAGAGCACTAGTGAGTGGCTGCAAGTTATTTATATCTGGAAGCCTAATTGAAATGCACTCTTGTCTTGAAGAACTCAAATAGCTGCCATACCTACTGGTGAGACATGAACACATGGATAGATAAGAAGAGCAAAGCTCTTCCACATCCTGAGTTATGGTGTCCTTAGGGGATGGCATGGAAACATAGTGATGGGGATCAGCTGTGGAAACCTGCACTGCACATGCTGTGATTATTCCCCAGAAAACAGCATGTATATGGCTCCAAGGCAAGCACATCTTACGGAAGCACTGTAGACTGCAACCCTTCCACAGTCTGTCTCTTGACTTCAGTACTAGTATGCAGATGAGACTCCTCTAGCCTGGCCATGAGAGGCAACTCTGCCCAAGAGGACCACTTGTAAACCTTCTTTACTACAAAATGTACATATTCCCAAGTCTATAATGCCTCTTGAATAGTGTGGATGGGATATCTCTTGAGCGATTTCTTGTGACCTGTTGAACGGTAACATAAATGATGGAAAGAATTTAGAAGAACAAGGTAAATATTTATAAACTTGTGTTATAAATCAATAGTCTTGTAGTTTCTCTCACCCTCAAGACTGTACTTCCGTGCATGTGAAAAATTACTTCGTTGCTCGGCCTGGATTTTGGTGCAGTTGTCTACACAAGCTATCTAAACAGAGACAAGGAACCAGAGACCTTGGAAGCTTTGAGATTTGTCTCATGTAAGTTAGTGAAAGAAAATTGCTCCACCTTCCTTCCATATATATGCTTCCACAGAAAAAGAGGTCCTTGCTTTTTCTCACGTGTAATATAGTTTGTAGTCACAGTTTTCTCAGGGAAATTAGACTGCAGTTTCTAAAGATGAGCTCTTGTTTTCAGGTTTGGAATCAGAGTGCCATTGGCCCAGAAAAAGGGGACTGGATCACATAATCTCAACTGGCCAACAGAGATAAAGATTTTCACTGGCTCAGACAGGGAATTATAAAAGTTTATTGTAAAGTAGAAAAATTCCCATGATAGAAAGAAGGGATGATCATGTAGTGAAGTATGTCAAGTTTAAAACAAGGCTTCTGCCACAAGCGTGGCAGACTTCAAACATTATGTTTTAACTGTAATTCATATTGCTTCGAGGTACTAGCAATTCTAAATCAGTATTTTGGCTGCATATTGGAATGCAATGTTGCCGTAGAGACTGAGCCAAGTCTTGCCTTTACAATTAGATGAATATGCACATATATACAAGAGGAGGAAAGACAGTTGATTTGATATTCCTGTGTGGGATAAAGCTTAATAGACTTATTTGTATCTCCTCTTCCTGCTTGTTGCAATGAATTTCAGTATTCCTCTGTCTTTTCATCATAATAAAGTCACAGTATCCTTCTTCAGGATTTTTCTTCCTGACACTCTCCCCTTCAAGATCTCATGAAATGGTATGAGGTGTTCCTTATGAGCCCATGGAAAGAGCTTTTTACAGGAATTTTGCAAGTGCTTAGGTAACTAATGAGACACCTAAGGCTCCTAGTGGAATTTCCTTTGCACCTACTGCAAGTACATCCAAATGATCTGTCTATGGTTTGAGCAGTCTCTGAGTGGGTAGCAGGTAACCTGACCCATGCAGAGCTCTATTTATTACTGAGATTCAGCTAGGATGAATTACACCTGAGGCAAATCACACCTCCCAAATTCTTTTAAAATAATTCTCACCTTTTCAAGCCACAAAAATTTTCTGCAATGTTGTGAAGTCGCCCTTAAAATTTTTCCATGATGGACAGATTTTTCATGGACTTTCTGCATGAAAATTCAGCTTTGACAGCCAGTCTGCAGCCTTGTTTGTCAGAGAAGCAAGGGGTATGAGCTCACACAGTTGGTCTGTCTGTCTCCCACTAAAGACTGTTGAACTGGTTGACTGCTTGTGACCAGTTCTAGTGTGACACAAGCAGAAACTGACAGTCAGTTTTCCCATTGTGAGCTGGAAATGCAGGAAATTACCTCAAGGGATAAAGGCAACTGCAGTCTGCAGGGAGCAGGAAAGAAGCCTGTGTATACCATGTGAGCTGTGCCTGACAGAATGGCAGATAGAGCTTTCCTAGCAGAGCTACTTCTTAGATTTGACCCTTTCAGCTTAACAAAAGGTTTTCTCTTGAAGTTCTTTGCTTGGGCATCACTTGGTATTATGGAAACCAAGAAACTCCTCTTTAACCAGGCTGTATTGCTTTACTGTCATTAACCAAGGAATTCTGTAGGCAGGAGTCATCTTAATATTGTTCTCTTTTATCACTAATCTTTATAAATAGACATAGCCCCTTAACCAAATCCAATCTTATTTCAACAGGTGAAAAAAGTAGTATACATGGGAAATAACTCCACTGATACCAGTGGATTGAAACATTAAATCGGTGTAAATATGAAGAGAATCAGAAGAACTAGGAGGCCCATTGCTAGTGCTGCATTTGATTTACTCCATCTCAGATTATAATATCTCACAGCCTGTTTCTATAATAAAGTCAGGCAGAGATTTTGCTTTGGAGGTATTTTTACTGAAAGATAAAACATTCAAATTTTGCAAGTCTGATGACACCAGTGCAGGTTTCCAGGACTGAGAACTCATCTGGGAAACAATTTTTTGTGGTGTTTTGTAGTCCATATCAAGTCCCATTTAAGTCTTACCAACACTTCACAAAGTCAAGAGCATTCCTAGTTCCAAGCCCGTATGCCAGTAGGTCTGCACTTCTCCTACCTGTTTGTGAGGATAAACATTAATGTGGCACTTGATACATTCTTGTCCCATGTTGGCCCAGGAGTTTCCACTCATCCATTTTCTCTTGCATTTGGGGCACTTATATTCACCAAAGCAGCGTTTCTTGCCCTGGTATGGAGTCAGGCCTTCTCCTTTTGGACGAGCCTACAAAACAAAGGGAAGTAGCAATGAATGACCAAAAAGAGGTGTGTGGGAGTAGTAGAAAAGTAACGTGTTATATTTAATTTGAAAACTTTGGGCAAAAGATACTGAAGGCTGACATGAAGGTCATATCCCCTTAATGGAGAGTTCACATGTCAAAGCTAGAGTTTAACAGTTCTGAGAGTTACTTCTGTAAGAAGTATTCCAAAGTTAAAGACGACTTGTAACACTTGTAAATGACAGGGAACATAGTATTTAGAAATATGCCCATGTGCTTTTTGCAATTAATAGTTTTAATATCCATTTCATTATGATAACATCATCTCTATTGAGTACATATTGCTAGTATTATATATAGCATCTGGAGAAGTAGCTCACTAGTAAAAGACTACATTTCTTAACTAGATCCTTGTCTGTTCCTCACTAGAGCCTATCATTAAGAAAACTTTTTATAATTCAGCTTTGCACAGCCTCTAAACAATGAAATAATGGCAATTCATTAGTATGTGGATACACATTATTACATGGGAGTGCACAGACTGGGATTGAGTATGAAGAAAAGATGGCTTTGATTAGTGGAAATCATTAATTTAATGATCTTCATTTGGTTTCTTGCTCTTTGTAAACACTTTCAGTTATTACTACATTTTGAAGGAAATAGGAATGTATTCTTAAATGGATCATTGTTATGTCTAAACGTTAGATGTCCCCTAAAGAAAGACTTTTTGTCTAGGGAACCTAGTAGAGTAGACAATGACCTTATGCAAATACTGGTTTTATTTTTTTAAATACACTCACTTAAACTGTGTGTTGTACTTAACAAAAATATAGTAAGGTACATAATATGCTAATATGTTAAGGTGAAGATGAGAGTATTGCATACAGCTGTCCTGAAGACAGCTGTAAAAATGAAGACATTTTCCCAGAGTCTCTAGCAGGTGTTGAAATACTGCCCATGTATTCACTGTATTTTGTTTTATTGTTGCCTAGAGGGAGATACTTCACCTGTATAGTGGCAGAATGATATGATCACCTATCAAAGGCTTCTTTGTCATTTATTTATATGTCACGCCTCTGTGGCTTTTTTTTTTTAATAAGGTTTCCAGATGAAGTTTACAAAAGTTAAATGACCCAACATGCTAGGAAATGGTTTGGTTTTGTTTCAGGAGCTTGTAGGATTTCTTAGCGTGTAGGTCCAAATTGCTTCCTATGTGAAAACATGGGGTGAAATAGCAGGTGGTTGGCAAAAGACTTGAGATTGGCAGCAGCTCTGAGACTTGAGCTCCCGTGGCTGATAGAGATGGTGTACACTGTGTTACCTCCAGGGTTGCATGTGGGAGCAAGAGGGAAAGAAACTCTGATTGCATTCCCCCCCTGCATGCTGGTGGGTGGAAGAGAAGCAGGGGAACCCCAAACCTACTCTGTCTTCTTTTTTTTTTTTCTTCTGTAGTGTCAGTAAAAAACATTCTCTATTTTTCATGTTTATTCCTCAGCACAGCAATATTCTTGGAAAGATCAGATGCAGTAGCAACCTCTGTTACAAATAGGCAAACTTCTATAATAATTTGCTTTATGATGCTCAATCTGACAAACCACTGTAAATATTCTGGCTTATAGCAAAGATGAAGCTGACACTAGGACACGTACATTTATACAAGTATTGCACAGAAGAAAAAAAAAAAGTTCATTGGTATAATGAGAAACACTTGGAGTTCCATGACTAAATGAGTGCTGGCAAGCACCCAGAGCATAATCCTCTGATCCATGGTCCCTTGATAAGGATGAGAGATTGTCAGTGAATGTAGGGCAGGAAGGTGTCAATTTATGGAGACATCCTTATTCTGGACACTTAATTTGGCACTGTCTCTGAGGAATTTATGGCACAACTCAAGTCAGTGTAAGGAGCCACTTGCTCTCTTCATTTAGAATTTTTCATGGAATTGAATAGGAACCCTGTGTACAGAGAGCTCCCATGACTGAGAGATGTTTCCCCTCCTCCTGAGGTGTCAGGGATTGCTTTATTTGTGGTTTCAATTGGGGCTATGTTATTGAACAGAAGACGAGTTATTTCTGATTCTCAGTTTCAGTCACACGCTACTTAAACTCTTCCTGCAGTCAGACCTGGAAATGCAGCTTCATTACCCCTACTAAGAAGCAGTCCTTTCAGAAAATGTGCAGGTCACTGAGTGCATTATTTCCAAAAGTAATAGCACTGACTTAGGAGACACAGCGAGTCTGAGAAGTCTTGTAAATGTTTGCAAACAGTATTTAAACATAACACTCCCACTGCAATATGTTATGCCAGCCATAAAGAGCATTTAAACATCAGACTCCCACAGCAATATGTTGTGCTAGCCACAATTCACAGACGGGAAACTTTCAGAGATGGCCACTTTGAGCAGGCTGGTAACTGTAGGTTTCTCCAGGTCAGGTAGCTGACTTCAGAGATGCCAATGCCCTGAAATGCTCTGCCCTCACAAATGCACAGGAGGGCACTGAAGATGCTAGTTGGTGAAGTCCTCAGTTTGTACAGCTGGGCATCAGAAACGGAGGCTTTCCAAATTACTTTTAAAATTTGGCTTCTCTAACTTGCTCAGTAAATCGGAAGCATAACCAGGAAAAGAACATAGGAGCCCCAACTCCGGTGGTAATTTCCTGTTATAATTGCTAGACTAAACTTCTGATTTATTTTTATTTTAACTTTTCAGCTGTTATAGTTTCCCTCCTCAGTCAGTGACTTTAGTTTGCTGGCAAAGCTACAACATCCTCTGTAGGTGTTTCGCTATTCTGCTTTATGGATGTTTATACTTTGCCTTGACAGATATTATTTTCCTTACCATATCTTCAGTTTCCCAAACTGTGCCCCACAGGGAATTTGGACTCTCAAACAGGCAAGCTCATTTTCTGCAGTGAGAAACATCGTTAGGAAGCACTGACAGCAGTGAAGGCAACTCTCCAACTCCCTCCACCCTTCAGGTCCAAATAAAACATAAATTTTGACAGTATTTGGTGGAAGGCAAAACCTGAGTGAGATAAACTACACTAATGGCCTGAGAGGTCTGAGGCTGACTGTTTCCTTTTTTCTTTTTTTTTTTTTTTTTGGTTGTTGTTTTGTTTTGTTTTTTTGTGTCTGTGGCTTCAGCAGCAGCACAGTTGAATTGCATAAACATTTCCAAGAAACAGCCTGCTCCTTGGCACAGAAGCAGCCAGCCCTGCCTGGCAGGGTGCTCGAGCACCCGGTCGCTCTCTGACAGAGGTGTCTCAGTGCTCATCCAGCTGGAGGGCAAGAACTGTTTTCACCAAAGGTTTTTTTTAACTAAGTGCCAAAAAGAGCAAGAAGACATATTTTGCCTTTTGGTATTAACCTAAAGACTTATTTTACAAAATGTGGGATTCACCTTGCTTAAACCATTAACCTCCTAATTCCTCCCCACCCTGGATTGATTTGAATGGTGTTTAATAATAAACTTTAGTTGGTGTTTAGGTCATGCAATTCCCTCACTGAGCATTATCTTTTCTTACTCTTTCTGCAGATGAGGATTTACTTATGTTCTGAGTTAACCTGGTGTGCTGGTTTTGTCTGGGATAGAGTTAATTTTATTTCTAGTAGCTAGTATGGGGCTATGTTTTGGATTTGTGCTGAAAACAGTGCTGGTAAGACAGAGATGTTTTGGTTACTGCTGAGCAGAGCTTACACAGAGTTGAGACCTTTTCTGCCTCTCACCCCACCAGCGAGGAGGCTGGGGGTGCACAAGAAGCTGGGAGGGGACACAGCCAAGACAGCTGACCCCAACTGAGCACAGGGATATCCCAGACCATATGGCGTCATGCTCAGCAGATAAAGCTGGGGGAAGAAGGAGGGGAACATTCGGAGTGATGGCATTTGTCTTCCCAAGTGACTGTTAGTTGTGATGGAGCCCGGCTTTCCTGGAGATGGCTGAACCCCTGCCTGCAGATGGGAAGTGGTGAATGAATTCCTTGTTTTGCTTTGCTTGTGTGTGTGGCTTTTGCTTTCCCTATTAGACTGTCTTTATTGCAACCCACAAGTTATCTCGCTTTTACCCTTTTGATTCTCTCTTCCCCCATCCCACTGGGAGGGGGGGAGTGAGCAAGCAGCTGGGTAGTGCTTAGTTGCCAGCTGGGGTTAAACCACAACACCTGGCAAAGTTACGCCCCTATTCACAGTGGCAAAATATTTTGTTGTTACCATGTTAACATATATTGTCCTGTTGCCTTTAGGCCCAGGTAGTCTTTGGCCTGGTTTCTACCCTTGGCTGCAAAAGCTTGGTGGAACTTCCATCTTACCATGTTTGAAATAATAGTCAAATTAGGTTACAAACTGTAATGTGAACAAGGTTTTTACATTTTCAGCATTCTTTGTGTCTGGGGAGTTGACAATTATATGCTTTAAATGCTGATTTGACAGACTGACTCTGTAAAACCAAACCTCCCAGCATTTCTCCTGCTATGTGATGGTACTGCTCTCCAACAGCTTCATTCAGACATTTTAAAGATTATTTAATGCAGCCAGGACAGGTAGGCCTTCAGGGGTGATCAAAACCAAAGAGGTTTTGCTAGAAGGGCTAGAAACTAGCCATTACTTGAAGTATGTCTCAATGTCCAGACCTAGGCCTATGCAACAGATTCTTGTGCTGATCTGACTTTGGAAATCAGCAGGGGATTTGCAGAAAGGAGTGCCTTCCTTCCCTGAGGTAACCCTGGGGTGGGAGCTGTGGCAGCCCAGAGTCCCTTCCCTCCTCGTGGCCCTCAGATACAAACTTAAGTCAGTCTTGGACGCATGGTGTTAGTGCTGAGGCTGAAGGGGACTCCTTCTGGCCTTGAATTCGGGAAGCAGCAAGGATTCTGCAAAAGCCCTTCCTGGGCCCTCTGTCTGCTAGCAGTTAGTCAAATGAAATGACCTCGCCCTCTGATTCATGAGACAGAGATACATCACCTTGGTCTTTAAGACAAACACTAAGACAAATAAAATCATCTTTGCAGGATTACCTAGCCAGTGCACTTGTTTGCCTTAGCTAGATCCAATGTATGTACAAAGCCAGTATTTTTTTTGTGTGGCACAGCAATGAAAATGACATGGATATTCCACCCTTCACTGACACCCAGCTGCCTCTATTTTTCATTCTCTTCCTTTCTTCAGCCAAAACCACAAATTGGCCATAGTAAGATTTTAAAAGTGTTTAAGTTGAGCTTTTCTGCTGGTAACTGGCCAGACAAGCTCTCTCTCAACCTATCAGATGGTGCATCTCATGGAGGAATCTGCCAAATCACTTGGCAGTGACAGACATAATAAAGGACTCTTTGCTTTCCCTAGAGAATTCTCTTAAAGTATCAGTTTGCAGAGTCAGCAAAACCAAAACCCCCCCTCCACATGGCCTGCTTAAAACTAGATTCATTATAAACAAGGGGCAGAGAGTTTCCTCAAAGTGAAATGCACAGGAACAAGTTATTTAACACTCTTTCTTACCCTCATCTTCCCCTGAGTTTGTGTTACACAGCTGAAAGGCATACAGCACAGGGAAGATGAAGCCAGAATTATACCAGTAGGTAAATCCCCTTCCTAGAAGTCTGTAAGGGTCTGCTTATAAGGATGCTTCATCAAATAAAGCAGAAAAGCAATAATAGCAAACAACAGCTTGATGCACTGACTGGCTCCCAAGAGGTTTGTGGGAGTGGGAGGGCCAGAGTTGTATTTTGAAATGTGGGTACTCCAACACTCTCAACTATAAGTCAGCACAACTAGGAGATGGCATTAAAAAAACCTAGCATTCTTATTTTGCACTACTGTACATGCAAAGCTTTGAGAAAGGTGAAATGAGGATGATAAAGTATACACAAAATGTTAAATTAGAAAAGGAAAAAGAGTATTAGAAGTGATTTGGTGTACTAGATGTCCTGGCATTCAAGTCCTGACTCTGGAGCAAGTTCTAGAGTGTTGGGAAATACACTGAAGTCCTCTGATCTTTCTCAGCTTTGTGTAGGCTGTGTAGAGAATGACACACTTGTGTGGTTATGCCAAATGGCACATAAAGGGAATCCTTAGGTCAACTTTTTTTTCTCTGTCCTTTATGCCTTTTGTATTAATTTAAATCTGAGTATCAACAGAATACATAGATATAGAGGTTCTATGTTTAAGCAATGACTTCTATCATAGAACCATAGAATGATTTGGGTTGGAAGGGACCTTAAAGATCATCTCGTTCCAACCCCCCTGCCATGGGCAGGGACACCATCCACTAGACCGTGTTGCTCAAAGCCCCGTCCAACCTGGCCTTGAACACTGCCAGGGAGGGGGCAGCCACAACTTCTCTGGGCAACCTGTTCCAGTGTCTCACTACTCTCACAGTAAAGAATTTCTTTCTTATGTCTAATCGAAATCTACCCTGTTTGAATTTAAAACTGTTACCCCTCATCCTATCACTACACTCCCTGATGAAGAGTCCCTCCCCACCTTTCCTGTAGCCCCCTTTAAGTACTGGAAGGCTGCTACAAGGTCTCCCTGCAGCCTTTTCTCCAGGCTGAACAACCCCGACTCTCTCAGCCTGTCCTCATAAGGGAGGTGCTCCAGCCGCCTGATCATCTTTGTGCCCTCCTCTGGACCTGCTTGAGCAGGTCCATGTCCTTCTTGTGTTGGGAGCCCCAGAGCTGGAAGCAGTACTGCAGGTGGGGTCTTATGAGAACAACGTAGAGGGGGAGAATCCCCTCCCTCAACCTGCTGGCCACACTTCTCTTGATGCTGGGAGATGGTTGGCTTTCTGAGCTGCGAGTGCACATTGCTGGCTCATAGTCAATTTTCTATCTGCTACTACCCCCCATTCCTTCTCTGCAGGGCTGCTCTCAATCCACTTCTCACCCATCCTGTATCTGTGCTTGGGATTGCCCTGACCCATGTGCAGGTCCTTGCACTTGGCCTTGTTGAACTTCATGAGGTTTGCAGGGGCCCACCTCTCCAGCCTGTCCAGGTCTCTCTGGAGGGCACATCCCTTCCCTCCAGTGTATTGACCGTGTCACACAGCTTGGTGTCATTGGTGAGCTTGCTGAGAGTGCGCTCAATCCCACTGTCCATGTCTCCAACAGAGATGTTAAACAGTGCTGGTCCCAACACTGACCCCTGAGGAACGCCACTCGTCACTGCTCTCCACTTGGACATTGAGCTATTGACCACAACTCTTTGAGTGCGACCATCCAGCCAATTCCTTACCCACCGAGTGGTCCATCCATCAAATCCATGTCTCTCCGATTTAGAGGCAAGGATGTTGTGTGGGACAGTGTCAAATGCTTTGCACGAGTCCAGGTGGATGGCATCAGTTTCTCTTCCCTTATCCACCAGTGCTGTAATCCTGTCATAGAAGGCCACCAAATTTATCAAGCATGATTTGTCCTTAGTGAAGCCCTGTTGGCTGTCACCAATCACCTCCTTATTTTGTACCTCTACTGAGCATAAATATAGTCCTCTACTTTCTTGGCCATGTAGTCAGTGTCTTTCTAGCACGGTGGTGTTCAGAATGCAATGCAATTCTCCAGGAGCCATTAAAGAAGACATGAAAGTTTGTGTAGCATGCAATCCAAAGTAACACTAGTCTTTTTATTTTGCTTGAACAAATACCCTATTTCTGCTGTTACAAACATTTTCATTCCCAAGTCTTACTCTCTGGGAAACATTTAAAAGTACATTGATGAAGCTGTGTCAGTGAACTTTTATAGGTAAATTTTGAAATGGCAGAAGACCAATTTTATGTTTGTCATTTTAATATATGAATATGTATCTCTTGGTTGCTTTGAAAAATCAGTGTTGTCAACATATTATATGTTAACTGTAATTTTGATCTCCTTTCCACAATGGTAAACCAAGAGTAAGATTTGGCAGTATTTGTTACTAATAACATGCACATGGTTTCTGATGATGATTAAAGCAATAGGCATGGTTGTCATGGACATGTTGATCAAAGTCTAGAAATCCAAGAAGTTGGCTTGGCAAACATTTTAACATTTAAACCAAAATCTGGTTTTGCAGATTTTTCAGAATCCTAGCCACGCTTTTTGGAACAAAGGCTTTTCTTCTGCTACAAAATGTTTAGTTGATCTCATCATTAGAACCACCCTTGGGCCAAAGATATATATAATACTAACTTTTGTGCTAAGTCAGTTTGAAGCATCATATTTGCAAAATTGCCAAATATTAGTTACTATCTGATGTGTCAATTACTTAACACTGAATGCTCTGAGAAGCTGATACTGTAGGTTTCCTTCTTTGCGAATCCTAGTCATCACTCCACAGCTAGTATAGAGATAGAAAACATGTAAAAGCTTAGTATAGTACAGTCTGAGAAAACTACTGTATTAATTAAAAAATAGTATACTGTTTTCATAGGCTTCTATCTTAATAAAAAAAAAAGACTTGGAGGTATTGACACAAGCAAGCAGTGTAACAGAAAAGTATTTGGGAAGAATGGTAATGTGGTGATAGGACTGGTGTTGCACTTTTAACACCTGGATTGAGTATGTAGCCCTAACAGATTTTCTGTCTGATCTCGGTCAGATCATGTAATCAGACTATACCTCAGCTCTTCATCTGTAGTGAGTAGAGGTCCTTTTGCTATTGCCTGCCATTTCTGTGGTTCTTGTGGCATTGTACTATCACTTCAGGCTATATGTATGGTGATGTAGCTTGTGTAGCGTGATGAAACCTTGAACTTGATCTGGGCCAACTAAGCACTATTATAACATACCAAGCATATAACAGAAAATTTTCAGTCAATCCTTCTCATAGAAGACAATTTGGGTGCATAGTGTATTGCACAGAAACATGTTCTCTCTAGATGAAGCTTCTTAGTGGAGTCTTAACAGAAAGTGAAATTCTGCTTGCATTCACAATTCTAACTAACCTCAGACTTAATTTTTTTGCTGATTGTTCATGTGAATTTTCCAGGTTTTAGAATTTCAAACAGTATGTTTATATATTCAGTTA
This sequence comes from Strix uralensis, assembly GCF_047716275.1. Lineage (NCBI taxonomy): Eukaryota > Metazoa > Chordata > Aves > Strigiformes > Strigidae > Strix > Strix uralensis. The sequence continues at coordinate 15,174,229 of NC_133978.1, read as the reverse complement.
TATCACATGTTATATACAGAGCAACAGGCAGTGAACAAGTGTTTAATATGTTTGGTAGAACCACAGAGTTCAACTAACCCTACCCAAATCTTCTGTTAAGGAAAGCTGTAAATAATTGTTCTGGTTAACTGTACTTCAAGGACTTATTTTACCTGTGCATGCTACCCTTTACTCGTTGAATGACTGTGAAAGAACTCCCAAACTGACTATCTATACTTGCGGCCAATCACAGATTTAATACATTTGTTCTTGCGGGACCTTGAAAACAATAGAATTACTTGAGCATATAAATAGCTGCCTAATGAATCTTCTTTTGAAAACATTGCATAACTCAGCCTAACTCAGAACCTAAAATTTCAAGGACAGAGAAAGAATAGGTTTATGGTCGTTATGCATGTGAAGATAACCATCAAAATATGAACCAAATATTAACTCACACAACGAAGCCAGCCTACAGAAAAAATTCTCTTAGGGAATTGTGTAGTGAAAACTGTTTTCAGTGTATTGTTTAATGCAATATGAAGTAAAAAAGGGGATGGGGCTAGAATGTGGGGATGGGTAGTGCCTAAATGAACCTGGGTCTCTGCTGTATAATTTAAGTATTGTATGTCATACAGAAAATAGGGATTTGCATATCAAATTAGGCATGTGGAAGAGTTAAAATTACACTCGCCTGCTGGGATGCAGTAAGGCACTTCTTTTCAGTGTTACAAGATCATATTCTTCCAAACAGCTTGAGATAAAAGGAAGTGGTTGAAATCTTTCTTTCCCCTTCTCTGATACAAAATTGGCCATGCTGAATTAATTATGAAGAAACTAGGAATGCATTCTTTTTAATAGTTTCCTGATGTGTGGACTCTTTTGTCCCTGTTCATCTGTTGCTTGAAAACATACAATGGCAATACCCTTCTCCTCTCTCCCTCCCCCTTCTCTGGTAGCACACTATATTAAACGTGTTGGCATTCTTTTGAGTAGCTGGAATCAGAGTTTGGGAGCAGTGAGGATCAAATCCTTGTTATAATCAGGCATTGTCTCTTCCAAGCTGAGGTCAAGACTCATACTGGTCCACCTCAGATAGCTTCATGTGGGTTTCAGATTTCTTATAGGGCTAATATGGCACAGCTGGGGCACTGCTCTAGTGATGAGCTGACAGGTCTAAAGATGATGATCTTGTCCTTTAAAAAGCAGTGGAGTAGCTCTGGTAGACCCTTTGCCTCCCCGTAGGTCATGGGACCCTTCCAGAGACAAAACAGGAAGGCAGATATCACTGGAGGTCATTTTATTCCAAATCTAAGTGAGTGGCAGGTGCTTTTGAAGACCCATTCAAAATGTGGGATGTTGCCTCTGCTTCATTTCTGTTCTGAGATGTGCTTATGTAAAGTCTCCAACTGAAGAGATTTGGACTGAATTATGGTGTTGAGATGCAGCTGCAGATCTCCAATAGATCCTGTGATGGTATTCCTTTCCTTATTATTTCTTTCCTTATTCCTGCTTGATAAACCTGATCTCCTTCTACAACAGGGTGACCTGCTTATTGGATGAGGGAAAGGCTGTGGATGTTGTTTACCTTGACTTTAGTAAGACCCTTGACACTGTTTCCCACAGCATTCTCCTGGCAAAACTGGCTGCTTGCGGCTTGGATGGGCACACGCTTCGCTGGGTAAAAAACTGGCTGGATGGCTGGGCCCAAAGAGTTGTGGTGAACGGAGTTAAATCCGGTTGGCAGCCGGTCACAAGTGGTGTCCCCCAGGGCTTGGTTTTGGGGCCACTCCTGTTTAACATCTTTATTGATGATCTAGACGAGGGGATCAAGTGCACCCTCAGTAAGTTTGCAGACGACAGCAAGTTGGGTGGGAGTGTTGATCTGCTCGAGGGTAGGGAGGCTCTGCAGAGAGATCTGGCCAGGCTGGAGCGATGGGCTAAGGCCAACTGTAGGAGCTTCAATAAGGCCAAATGCCGGGTGCTGCACTTGGGCCACAACAACCCCCAGCAGCGCCCAAGGCTTGGGGAGGAGTGGCTGGAGAGCTGCCAGTCAGAGAGGGACCTGGGGGTGTTGATTGACAGCCGGCTGAACATGAGCCAGCAGTGTGCCCAGGTGGCCAAGAAGGCCAATGGCATCCTGGCTTGTATCAGAAATAGCATGGCCAGCAGGGACAGGGAAGGGATCTTCCCCCTGTACTCGGCACTGGTGAGGCTGCACCTTGATGACTGTGTTCAGTTCTGGGCCCCTCACTACAAAAAGGACATTGAATTACTCGAGCGTGTCCAGAGAAGGGCAACGAAGCTGGTGAAGGGTCTGGAGCACATGTCGTACGAGGAGCGGCTGAGGGACCTGGGGTTGTTTAGTCTGGAGAAGAGGAGGCTGAGGGGAGACCTCATCGCCCTCTACAACTACCTGAAAGGAGGTTGCGGAGAGCTGGGGATGAGTCTGTTTAACAAAGTAATAAGCGATAGGACAAGAAGTAATGGCCTGAAGTTGCACCAGGGAAGATTTAGACTGGATATTAGGAAGTATTTATTTCCAAAACGGGTTGTTAGGCGTTGGAATGGGCTGCCCAGGGAGGTGGTGGAGTCCCCATCCCTGGAGGTGTTTAAGAGTAGAGTCGACATAGCGCTGAGGGATATGGTGTAGTTGGGAACGCTCAGTGTTAGGTTGATGGTTGGACTGGATGATCTTCAAGGTCTTTTCCAACCTTGATGATTCTGTGAAGTGTCCAGGTAAAGAAACTGTGTGAGAAGACTCTGTCCAGACTAGATTGGATGTGCCACTATTTGGTCAAAGCAAATTTTCAAAAGAGGATTTGGATCAGGGGATTTTCCAATTTATGCAATGACCATAGAGCTTGCATTGCTTTTTGGGTTATGTTTCAGCTGAGAATCTGAGACTTTTTTCACATCAAACTACATGCAGAATAGTGTTGTCCCTACTACTTGAACTGTTTGTGAAAGATGTATAAGAACTTTAATTGCAGACATGGTAATTTGCAAAATATGGCAATTTGCAAAATGAACTATGGTAGTTTAATCTTATACTGGGTGCAGCTTGATATAAGTTTGGTGTGAATTTACACAGAGGAGTAGAGAAAGGGCCTGTATTAAATACAAAGAGGACTGATGGGAGATAGCTTCCTCTGCTGCTCAGGTGGCTTTGTAAAATCCTGCTGTATGACTATATCTTTTGGTGCCTTTACCCTTTTGTAAATCTGGACCTGTTGTGGCTTTCCTCTATGCCATACATCTGCTGGGCTACACTTGCTGAAAGTACTTTGGGAGAGACTTTAATACCTCAGTGATCTTAAGAAGAAACCTCAACTTGCAAATCTGCTACTTCTGTTCATTCATTAGAAACACAGTCTGTTGATGTCCAGGGATGTCAGGAGAGACCACTGCTTTAGTTACTTCTTCCTCTGAGGCAGCGTGGTTTGTAGGACTTAGATTACATTAATGAGGCAATTACAATAAATAATGATTTTATTTCAGTTAGAATCTTTGACATCATTCATATGTCTAAAAATAACATTAATTTCTTTGCCTAGTTTCCAAATGAAACTACATCACCCCAAAGCATTATCTGTTTTTCTTCTATCCTAACAATTTGTAGCCCACAGCAAGGTCAACCTGATACAATGGATATCTTAATATCCTTAATTAAGAAAGAAATTTTTAAGAAACTTATCATGTTCCTATGCAGTTTCCTGAATAGTCTCTGTCCTGGGCTCTGACAGTGGCCAAAGGATGAGTGTTTTGCTCTCTGCAGGCTGGGCAAGGGGGTATGCAGGGGAAGGTATTGCACTGGGACGTTGAGAATATGTGGGGTGGGGAGGAGGAAAAGGTGGCAAAGCAGAGAATATTTTAATTCAATGCAATTGCACAATGCAATATGAAATGCAACTTTAGCAGTGTTGCCACTCAGGAAATGTCTTGTTTTGCTCTGATTTGACTGTACGCTGCTTGTTGCACCCTCTGGACTGACATAGTCTTTTCTTGTTCCCTTCAGATGTGTATGAATCATCATAACGATGGATTTCTTTTAGCCCGAATTAGAAATGCTTTTGCTCTTGTAAAGGTTTTATCTCTTCAGAACAACTCTTGGAAAGCAAAGGAAATATTGTTAAGATGATAAGGACGAGTTTCATGGGGAAGGATGTTTCTAGAAGAACTCAGCCTTCTTCCTTCCTTCTGCTCTGAAAGGGACAGGATCTCTTTTAACTACCTACTAAATACTTAAGGATTCAAGACCTGGTTCTTGGCATATCCTGTGCACTGCTTAAGAATATGTATATGTACACTAAGAAAAATCCAACAGGAGAGTTCACGTCATGAGAAGAATGTGGTCTTGTGGTTAAAGCACTGGACTGGGCCTCCGCAAGCCTGGGCTTCATTTCTGGCTTGCCTAGAGCCTCTTTCTGTGAGTTTGTGGACAAGTTACTTGATCGCTCTGTGCTTCAGTTTTTCATCTGCAGTGCGGGCAGTACTAGTGTCCCTCATGTTATAAGAGTATAATCGATGTTTGTTACTACAAAAGTGAGCGGTAAGCATGAATCTGGAGTTATACAATTCTCAGATAAGGGTTTTGAACAAGGACTGCTATAGGCCTGTCACCAGCGACCCTGACCCGCTTTTGAGCCAATTTTTTTAAAGGCTCTGCTTAACAGATGTTTTCTCTTTCACAGATTTTATGTTTTCCCTACAACCTGGTTGGTTGAAGTAGTCAGAAATGTCATTTGCCATTAACTGCTTGTGACACCTCCACTGATACATCATCAAAAAAAATAAACAAAAACCACACGGCAGAAAGTAAGGCAAGTACATATACAGTTGTTATAAGGATTTCTAGCTAGTAAATACTTTAGACAAAAGATAAAGCATGAGCCCTCTTTAGAAATCTTCCCACTGTAACAAAAGCAATGCAAAGACTGCCCACACCCTCTCTCACCTCCCCACCCCAAAGCAGCATAGTGGTGGAGGCTCCCGGGACACTAGCACACAGAGCAGACTGTAGCCTGTCCTCCTCCAAGATGAAATACCACAGCAACAGTGTCATTGCTTCTAGCTGGAATGGGCCCTTTGCTCGAACTATTAAGAAACAGGGAAAGGAAATAAAGACCAGATGAGCAACCACCCTCCCTTTCTCCACCTCAGCCTCTGTCCCTCCACCTTCTCCCCCTCCCTGCTGTCTCCAAGATGAGATACAAAAACACCGCTTGAGTCAGTCAGCCTGCTTTAAATTACAGCATTCTTTTTGAGCCTGGAAAAAGACATGCTATGCATAGCCCAAAAATGAAACATGACTTCAGCTGCTGATATCTAAAGTGCATAAATGCTTATTATGTTTAATAATGTCAAAGTGACTTTTCTTTTTCTGGTCCCAGTATTCTTTCCTCTAGAAATATTCTGCCAGTTTACACATGAGCATAATGTGTAGAAGAAAGTTTTAGAGACCCACCCCTTCTGTCCAGAGCAGCCTTGTGTAAGTCCATCTACCTCAAGAGCCCTCAAATCCCAGCTAACTGACTTAGTTCATGTTCATGACATCACTTGAGAGCTCCTTGCTAGAGTTATCTATTGTAGGGTCAGTCTTTCTATTATCAAAGACCAAGTTTTTAACATCTTAATTGCAGTGCATCAGAAAAAGTCTCACTGTTTTAAACATTGGTTTGCAGTGAAAACTTATAGGCATACACACCTACATGTTAGCTAACCCAAAGACAACCATCCTTTGGTGTGAAGTTTGTGACAATACATTATGAATCCACACCTCTAATCTCTTCCATCTTTCCTTCCCTCTCAGTCCATCCTGTTCCTGCAGTTACACTTACATTCTCCATTGTGCTCCTTCACTGTTTTTTTTCACTATGTGCAAAGCTAGCTTGAATCATCTAAAGAATCACTTGTGTCATGCTACCAAAACAGCATCAGCAGCTGCCAAACTTTGTTAACCATTCTGTGACATCCATGGTTGATGTTTGTAGCGCTACAAGAATTTTGAGCATTTTACTGAAACTCTTATGAAAAGGAGCTGAAGCAAACTAGTTCCCTCTAATATCTTTCTTGATCACATGCAGAAATATGCAGTGCCTTGAAGGTGAGGAGGGATGGACTGCAATCAATACATACAGAGTGAGAATGCTAATAGGTATGTGAAAGGTGAGAGCACAACATAGTCAAAGTGTTGGGTGAAGAGGACTCCTCACATCAGAGTTCTGGCTAGACTGAGAGAAGTGGCATTTAGGAGATGACTGATGGACAGAAAAGATATAAAATAAAATTTATAGCCTTTTCAGTAATTCAGATTCTGTCAAAAAGTTAGTTAACTGACTATCTCTTCACTACTAATTATTTTGTTCTTCTAATCTGTCACAAAACAAGCCAGAAGAAGGATTGTTATCTGAAACTTTTTGGGAAACAGAAAGGTTATAGGTTGAATCAGGCCATGGATGTTGTATGTCTTGGTTCATAACTGTGGCTTTTGAGAGAAATAAAATCTCTTATGTGTCGAAATAGGAAACTCATGTCTGACTCATCAGGCTGCCTGGCTGTAGTGTAAGAAATTAAGTCTTTTGGACACCTATGTTTTAGGTTTGTTCTGTGCAGCTGTGTAGCAGGAACTTTGAGATTAAGATAATAATTGCTGTTAAAAATTTTGAATGGAAACTTTGTTTTGACCAGAATGTAGTCAGAAAAGTGAAACAAAATGGTAACTGTCTACACAAGTGAGTCGTAATCATCATTTCTTTTAATGCAAGTAGATGACATTTTTTTTCCAGTTTTTTTCATTACCTCTTTGCCTATTCCTTCTTTAAAAAGCAAAACTATTCAACTGTTTGCAACCTTCACAATATGTTTGTACAGTGGCCCCGGACAGCATTTCCTTATATTTAAGCTTTTTATTGTCAAAGACACTCACGCAGCATTTCCTTATCATGGATACCTAAAATCTCACTTCCTGAAAGTCACTACTTTCCTGCCTGTGTACAGTAGCTGCCACCATAGCAGTCTCACGCTGGACTGCTCTGAGCACATGATGTTGGCAGTACCCCAGATCTATTGCTAGCAGCTGACCCAAAATGGGGGAGTAGCCTGGGACCAACTGGTAGTTCCATATTCTTTGACACATACTGACTCTTAAGCAATGTCAAGAGAGGGACTGGGAGACGAACAGGCCTTACAGAGTAAATAACTTTTCTCCTCAAAGGGAGATTTTTTTTTTTCAAGAAAAAAACCAAACCAACACCAAAACCCACCACCAAGTTAGGTATCTCTTTTAGTAGGGAAGAACACGTTGCACCAGAAAGCGCATGTAAAGGGCAGCGGCAGTGTTCAGCTACTGTACGTGTTCTAGGAGCACTTTTTTCCAAAGGTGCTAGTCCTATTTTAGAGATTATGCCCATCACCCTGTTGAAAATATCCGATTCCACTTCTGTCTTAGCAGACGGTTTCAATACCCACAGGCAAGTAAAGTGAAAAGCTCATTATCAAACAATAGAAAGGATGAATACATGTTCTAATAGAAACCTCATGAGACCAGAGGATCCACCAAGGGGCTGTAGGGCACAGAAGGCATGACAAGGCTTTGTGCTATGTTCAGTACTTTTCATGGGAACATGTTTGTAACCAAGGACATCTTCAACTTTTCCAAAGTCTAAGGCAGTCTTCCTGACACAGACAGTGAACAGGCCACTGCAAAATGTCTTTACTAGATCCTGTCTCTCTCTTTGCTCAAGGCTAAGAAACTATTCATTTTGAAAGGGTATTGTGCAAGAAGTGTCTGGTATAAAATGCTTGCCATAGTGTTGGAGAGGTGGAATGAAGATGTGGGGGAGGTGTGGAGTTCTTTATCCCTTTTGCTACTGTTTCCACTTTCCCTGATGCTCTTTCCATCGTGAGATGCTAGTCTAAGGGTAGATTCATGCCTGTTCTGCTTGCAGAGATGCAGTAGGAGTGAACTTGCCTTAATCTTGGAGGGGAAGAAAAAATTCCAAACCATTGAGAAAACCTTATCAGGTTTTGGTTTTTGTATTAAGGTACTCCTCTCTGTTGCATGGGAGTATTTCAGCAGTGTTATTCACTTAAGAAAAAAATGAAAAAAATCAGTATGTAAAGATAAAATAGAAGATGAACAGAAACAAGTATATCCCAACTGACTTGCTATAAGGTCTCCGAGTCTAAGGGTGTTATTTTCCCAAATCAAGGAGTACTATCAAGAGTGTGATGTTCTGGCAAGCCACAGATTCAGACTGCTGTGCAGAGGTTGGCACAGCAGCAAACGTCTTCTAGCCCCTTGATTTATCTTTTTTTCAGTCTTTCCAAGGACCAGTTAACTTTATCTGCTCTGCATTTCAGGGGGATGTGCAGTTCAGTGTGTGCCTGGTGAGAGGCTCATTATCCTCCACAGGCTCAACACAAACCCTTGATTTTTAAAAGGCGACAAAAGAGGTGACCAGTCCCTGTTTCCGGTCTCTGTGGCTGAGCCAGCACGACTGGCTCCTCATCCCGGGTGCAGCTGCCTCTTTGTGCCCTCAGGCATAATGAGAGCTCGGGAGGAAGCTGACACAGGTGTGCCATGGGGCTGGGGACTTGGCTGGGGACGCTGCCTCGAGCGCACGCGCACGTCTCCCCACACACAGGTCTTGTGTTCGGTCTTGGCTGCGGCCTTCAAGGGCCTCCTTGCCGCGGCACAAACAACATCGTTGCACAGCCTCCCTTGTGCGCTGCCTCCCAGCCGGTGCCGACCAGAATAATCCCCTTTCTCAGCCCTAATACCACAGCAGAAATGTCATCCTTATTCTGCAACGCTGGCATTTGTCAACTTGATGGGAACAAAGAGAGCATTCATTGAGCGGGAGACAGGCAGAGGGCCTCAGGAAAAGCCCTTTGAGGGGACATAAAACATTCTTCTGTCAAACTTTGAACTCCACCGGAGCTGCCATTTGTCTTCAGGTCTGACCGGACTGGAGACAGAGGGCTGCCTTGCACTGACCACGTCTTCAGCTGGGGTTGCAGGGCAAATTCAGGTTTATTTTTTAGGACAGCTGACTAGCAACAAATGGCCTTTCTTCTGGGACAGCCTCATCTTTAATAATTGTAGAGCTCTACTGTTCAGCTGGGTTCACTCTTGCTTGGCAAAATTAAGCCTATAAGAAATGGATTTATCTTCATGCTTACTTTATACACAGATGCAGTTATTCTAATATCAGAGACTAGTATCTCCTGTCCAACACTTAGCAATACAAGGCCCTTGCTAGCAGCGATGGACAGCTTGAGCTCTGTCAAAGGTACCAGTGAAAGGAAGCAAGATGAAGCAGGGGAAGCCTGCTCTTCCTAAGACATCCAAGTAAGCCCTGAAGGATGCTGAGGGACAGTAGACATTTCCACTGGAGACAAATATGTCAACAACAACCTATGGAAGAGATCGAGCCCTTTTGATAGTTTGCTCAATGAGTCATCAGACTCCTTCACACAAACATCATTGGCTCCTCATGCCCTTGCTGTTGAATTAAATTAATTTAAATTAATATTATTGAATTAAATTTATTGCATTACCTACTAGCTGAGCACGAGTACTGAGCTCACTTAGAAATCTCCCTACTCAGAGCAATGCACAAAGGTGGTTAAGCCTGGGGTATTTGTGTTATGAAGACTGCTGCAATGGAGATCTGGCAAGGCTTAATAATTTCAGACAATCTTATCTTTCTATTTTAAATTGTCCTCTAATGAGGCTGTGTTAAAGTATTATTATACCTCACTGCAGAGGTTGCTATGTTTTAGTGAAAAGTTAAATGAATTTTGTGGGCCATTAATAACATACCCTGGGCTATTTCCCACTTGCTTCCATTCTAGAGTACTCACCAAATTATACAGAGTATATCTGCTGGTATGGAAATGCAGCTACCTTTGGGGTGGAGAAGAGTACCAGTCTGTGCTTTGCATCTAGGTAACTTTTCACAGTAATAAATCTTTTGTCTAGAAATGTAGTGGGGTATGCTCAGTATGTATGGCCTTCAGGAAGAAAAGCTCTTTCTAATAGCTACCAAATGCAAGGCTGTGTTAATGACAAAATGACAATGGGATGTGAATCAGTTTTGAGAAGCTGAAACAATTTTATCATAATACATAATTAATCTAAATATAAGATTAATAACAGCAGCAATAATGATATAGAAAGATAAGAATGTATTCGTTAGACTTTTAACTTCCATGCATAAATGGAAATAAGAGTATGTGTTATGTACATTTAGTGTGAGCTATACAATTTACTTGGCAAATGTAGTGAACTTTCCTTAATTCCCCAATTTGATATAACGTTATTGCTAGATGGCTCATTAGTGAAACTGTAGTTAAATAGCTCCATAATACATTTTGAGAGCTGATGGAAACTGACAGAGAAGATTCTGGGAAGGTGGGATGGTGCCTCAGGTGACCCCTTCCTAAAGGCTGGCCTAGCCGAAACAGCTTGGGAGGAGGAATTGTGTTCTAAACCATTCCAGTTCCTTCTTGAAGATAAAAGGAATAAATATGTGTCAAGTATGTCACTACTAATCTGTTCTGATGGTTGTGGGGAGTGCTTTGGTTGTAGAACAAGATGCTACAGCTGTCAGACTGGCCTGTAGGCAGCACACTCTGTGTTGCCAGGATGAGTTCAGGGAAACACGTGCAAGAAATCATTTTAGAGACAGCCCATCAACCACTTCTTTTTAAGGACATGGTTCTGCACATGAAATCAGGGTATAAACAGGAAAGGCCTACTTCTTCATCTTGTTATCTGCATATGCAGTAGAAGGGGAATCCAGAGTGTCTTCACTTCTCGAAAGCATCCACAGTTAAGTGTCTTATTCCTAAATCATCGTTTAAGATTTGGGTTTAAACAGAATGAACTGAAGTCACAGCTTCAACATCAGGCAACAAAGTACTTGAAAATCCCTTCCCTTGCCTGTCCTGTATTCCCTACTGGATATCAAACAGTGGAGTAGATATTTTCTTTTTTTTTGCTTAGAAATACATAAAGAATGAGTAAGGAGAACTCTTAAGAGTGCACAGACAGGGAATTTAAGAACTAGAAACATAATCTGTAGTGAAGTCAATAGAAAGAGTGGATTAAAATAGAAACATAACAATGTGTTATGAAGGAGAGAGGTAAGAAAAAAGTGTGGAATCACATATTCACTGTAATTTGCAGCATAGCAAGGAAGTGGAGAGTTAATACCTAACAAAACTGCACAGAGATAGATGTGCCCATCAGTCAGAAGTGCGTATCTGTGCTCTGTCGGCAGCTTCACCAACATTCAGCAGTGTTTCCTGCTCTTTCACTGATTTTTTTTCAGTGGGTTCTATTCTTAAAATATTACATGTTAAAATAGTGCTCTTCTCTAGAACGGGGGGTGGGAAGATGACTGTCCAGTGTTTTAAAGTGAAAACAGTAGTTGTGACGTCTATGTATGTAGTTTTAATTCTTTGCTTTTTCTGTACTTCGGTTTGATTTGTGAAATGGCAAAAAAAATTCACTGTTCTGTATCATATGATATTAGCAGTCTTAAATGCATTAAAACTTCTGAATTTACTTAATTTGCCATCATTGATAATAGAACCATCAGTTCTTCCTTCTTGTAGATGTTTGAAAACATCCCGGGGCCATTAAACAGTGAATCCTTGTTACTCTATTTAGGTTTATGATCTAATAGCTTATTCAGGATATTAGCATAGATGTGTGTGATCTGGGTTGGGATAGAGCCAATTTCTTATTACACCTGTCTTTGTGCTGTTTTTCTCAGGCTTTATCCAGGTTATTTAAAACATTATTCTTTTATATAAAACTTGTAAAGCTTAAAACATATAAATATTTCCTGTAAGTAGAATTAGGTAGGGAAATACAAAAGAACTTAACTGAACCTTTTAATAAAAAGTTGAATCTCTAATTAGGTTGGTATTGTCCCCCAATTAGTTTATATTTATGACACCTTGCAGTTAGTGCCAGTTGAGTGATCTATTATGACTAAACCAGAGGTGTTTTAAAAAAAAAAAGGCTTTTGATGCCAGAAGACTGTAACCACACAAGGACTATCAGTTCTCTTATGAAACAGATGTTTCATTGCTTCATATAGAGGAAATGGAGATCAGCTGATTACCTCACAGGTTGGCCTGAAAGAGTGAGCCTGTTGCTTCCAGTCAATGACTGCGAGAAGTGTTTTAGAAATGCACAATTTGACTTGGGAAAGGGGCAGCGGTGAATAACTAGCTTGGAGTGGTACTTGGCAAGAAGGTTGTGATGACAGCGTATTTTTGAAGGCACCCTGAAACAAAGAAGTGTTCCAAAAAAGGAGATATGCACAACAAATTCCAGGGCAGGAGAACAGCTGCAAAAATCTTTTCTGCCTTTGTTTGATCTCTGATTTTAAACTGAACCGCTTTGTTTCACAGTGCCTGCAAACAACTGGAGCACTTCTAATGCCCCTATTCATACCTGTTTGTAGAAAAGTTGGAGCTATTTGCATCCATTTTGGTGTGTAGATGGATCTGCATTTAACAGGTTTTTGTTAACCAAGGAGGAGTATTTAAAGTTATTAGTTCAAATTTTACAGTTGTGACCTCTGTAGGCTGCACAGCCACTGTCGGTGGGCAGCACTGCTCTGCAGGGAGGGTGCAGAAGGGCTCACCTGGGTTGGGCGTAGTTCTGCTTGGTGTGTAAGGAAGCGTGGAGGGGACAAGATTAGGAGTGCTGCTGTTTGGTGTCCATTCACGTTTGTCAGTGGGATAACTTACAGATATCTGTCTGCGTAGACTGCAGGTCCTGTCACATCACTGTGTGATAAGCACCCATGACACACGGGGAGCAGACAGACACCCCTGCTTTGGTGCTGTTGTTGTGCCACCAGACCAGGCGTGCACACAGCAGGAGTCACGCTGCTTGTGATGCAGCTGTCTGCAGCTTCTGCTCAGGTGACTGGGGTGGGCCATGGCAGCCCTCAAGTGCTCTCATAAAATCTGGGTGGTCTGTCCCAGCTAACATGTACACAACTTTGCAGCTTTTTGCATAGGATGCTTTGGAAAACATTCTCTCTGTCCATACTCACTGGAAACTGTTTTGGGACCTTGTTGAAGGATACATTCAACATTGTATAAGTAGAACTGTGCCGAAAATTTAAGGCAGCCCTGTTACAGTAAAGTCAGTTTTGTAAACTTGCAAAAGAAATTGCTTTCAACCACAATTTAGCAATAATCTGTTGAAGCGTATGGGGCCAATTTAGGATTTGCATTCCCCTTTCAGATAATTAGCTCAGCTAAAAGTGAGTTATATTACAAGTGCTTAACCAAGAGAAAAGAAATAGTGTCTCTTCTGCTAACCAGGATTAACGAAGACCAGAAGTAAAACTGCATATGAAGCTCCTGCCTGGAAGTTAAGAGCTTTTCAAACCAGTTCAAAATTTCTCCCTAGAAAAGCAGTGCTCAAGATTGCCTGGATTTGAGCCTGTGTTGTGCACAGTAACAGCTGCAGCTTCCTGGCTGGGAACAGGACTGGCAGGGGGATGGGGACAGTGTGGGGCTTCCAGCAGCTGGGAGTAGGTCATTTTAGTATTTGCACTGGTGAATAGGAAGGACAAAAGGAAAGAGTTGGACCTTGCCAGTAAAAGGGCATATAAACAAAGAATAGAGAATTTTTATTCTGTCCAGGAAATAGAAACTACTCAAAAACCTGTTTACTACAATAAATAAATAAAAGCCTTAGAGCACAGAGTTTTGCATTCATTTGAATATGGTAATTATCTTTAAGCCATTCAGATAGAGATTAATATACCCACAAGCAAAGGATATATTCATTCCATTAAACGGAGACTTCCGAACAGCACCTTACACTGAAGACAAGATAGAATTTGCAGAAGGAATTAAGCACCCAAGGCACACTGACTTCCTACGGCTGCCCTAAAATTCCTAGACTAATGATGTACTAGCATAGCAAGGGACTAATGATGTACTATCATGGCAAGGTATATAATAGGAGGACAGGGCCTGTGATCATTTTGGCCAGTGTGAAGATGAACTTCCCTTTGCAGCATCGGCACTGTTTGCACATTTGCTTTCCATAAACCAAGTGCTTAGTCATGTAAACATGTTTCCAAAACCAAACAAGCCAGGATGCTAGCTGAACCAGAGTTAAACAAAGGTCGTTCAGGTGGCACTAAACCAAGGCCCTAAATCCCGGTACCTGACTACAGAAGCAGCAAACTGAACACTGTTTTCTCCAATAGTATATGTAATGTGTTATTCCCCCACTGTTTCTTTGGTCCTTTCCTCATAGAAATTGCAGTGTACAATATCGGATTTTGAAGGGAATATTCTGAAACCTTGTGTTGCAGACTAAATGTCACAAAATAGACACAAAATATACACTTGTAGATGGTGGGAAATTTGGTCAGTTAAATGGAAATAAAAAAGTTTGTGCATTACATCTGAGGAAGAAACAGAGCTGTCCAAAATGCTGACTAGTGTTAAAGGCAGGTATGACTTTGGTGCCCCTGTCTGCCCTTGGCAGAAACTGAGCAATACAATTGGTTCTTTCAGCCTTGACTACATGCACATCCTCCTTGATGATCAGCTGCCTGAAATAAGTTCTCTTCCAGAAAACAGAAGAGTAAATGAGGTGAAATGACCATCAGATAGTCTGCACTTAGTAGTAGTTAATTAACAGAGTTCTCTACTCTCTTAGTTTTTTTTTTTTCTTTCTTGCTATGACTTCCATGCTCATCCTTATTCTTTTCTTCTTTCCTTCTCTTTTCAGGATCAGTGTTCTTAATGTTTAGAAACTTCAACAGTGGAGGGAAAAAGAACTATGTGTAAAATCTCCTCTAAGTCATTCTTCTCTGCAGAAAAGCAGGGCTCTGTGTCATCTACAAATGAAGCTTTCTTTCCAGTTACACTTGTCCCCCTTCAGCACTGTCCTCTACCCTGACTACTTGCTCCTTTTAGTCACATTATGATAAACAGACTTTTTTCTGTGAGGCTCAGTAGATAGTAATAACTCAGCCCCATGAGGCAGAAATATAACTTTATAGTGTATGTGATCTGTCAGAAGTGGTGATATGTAGGACTGTACAGTAAGTAGTTGCAGGAAACACAGCTTATGGACCTATTTATTAAAATCTGTTGTAGAAACAGACATACAAACTGTAGCAATTAATGAAAAAAGTCACAAAAATCTGACTGTGTATAACTTGCAAATTATTTTTAAACACAAAGTCACAGTAGTAAACTGTTTTCAATTCATGATTTACTGGTTCCATTCAAAATTGAGCAGGAGATCCCAGCTGAGTGTAGAAACTGTAGCAGATGGGAAAATATTGCACATTGGTTTTGGGTTCTTCTGAATTTCAAACCAAAAATGAGTGTAGATGATGGTTTTGTTTATAATACTAACAACTTGCTGGGAACTTGAAAATTTGCCTTTTTACCTCTTATAACATCAGAATTGCAATCACTTTCCCAGACTTGACTGGAAATGTTCCTGACTGATGGAAGAAGAGGTTCTCTCAAACAGGGATCAATCATAGACAAACATTAACTCATATTAAACATATTACTAATACATGTAAAGAGATCACAGAAGCTGAAGCGTTCTGCATGCCATGCTGATTTAAAACCAGCAAGAAGATATGCATCCTTTAGATGCATAGAAAGATGGAAGAAAATATCCTAGAAAGTTTGTAATCTCACAATAATCAGCATTAAAACCAAAGAAAGCACTTCCACGCAGTATGTTATGTCATAACATCATTCAGCAATCTCTCCCAGCCTTCTTCAGTGCAGTGGAAATCTTGTTCTAAACAGGACTTTTCATTTTCAAATAAATTGTAAACATACCAACTTCAATACTTATTTACTTGAAGACAAGCTCAAAATGTGCACACCTTGTACTCAGGGAGGCTTGTGGTAATCCTTAACTCCTGAGTGCCCTTATTCCTGAAGACTTCCCCTTTAAAAAGGTTGCTCCCCTCAGGGACAAGTGCTAGTGAAACTGATGATGATTCTAGTAAGGGAACTGTAGGTACCCTTAGGTAATATGGCCCAGTTCATGAAACAACTTGAAGATGAGGATTTTATGGACCACCTAGTCAAAGGCATTTAGAATATACCATGAACTCAGTGAAAGTGTCTGTAGGATCTCAGCATGTGATCCAGACTGTACTTCTGTTTTCTGGAAAGCTGTAGAAGACAAGCTGACTCTTGAATTGCTAGGGACACATGTGGCACTGCACTTGAATACCCTTAGCTTCCTAAGAGGTGTTGGCATCATATTCAAGTACACAGTATTGGACTCACACAGAGAAGTGAGGAAGATAGGAGTAAAGCAGGCTAGATCATTTCCTGTAGAGAGGGACTGAACTGCAGTATTTGGAGAGAGGAAGAAAAACGTTGCTTGATAATTATGACAAGTTAGTCTCAGGGAGGAATACTATAATAGCCCTAAAAGAGTGACTAAATTTGACCGGTCTTGAGATTCCACTAGTCCTAAAACATTTCCAAACGCTCTCTCCCTTGGCTGCCAGCATCAGCTCTTGTTCCTGTTCAGCTTCAAGCAGCTGTTTTTCATCCGTGAAGTCAATTCACTCCTGAATGTGGGCTCACTACGTAGAAGTGATTGCAGGCAGTGAAAACTAGCTAGTGCTATGTGTGTGACATACATACGTATTGCTGGCATTTAAATGCAACAATCTTGTCTAGTAAATGCAACCATGCAGATACTGTAAGAGACCAGAGGGAAAACTGATTCTTATGGGATGCCACAAAACTCAGTCAAGGAAGGCGAACAACTATTGGACGTGCTGTTCCTGTTGAAAAAGGCTGAAGCCACGTTAACACATCACTCTGGTTGTCTGCCACCTCTTCTTGGTGCAACAGCTGTATCTCATGGCCAGTAGTATAAAACGCTAAAGAGGTGCAGGATGAAGCGAATGGATGTGTTCTCTCTTCATTGCCAGAACGAGGTTGTCCATCAGTTCCATAACAGCGGTTTCATTTGTGTTCTGGCTTGCATCCAAGCTGTGCTGGGACTGCTTCAGTTAGCTAAGGCAGACTCAACTCTTGTAAGACATATATTTCCTATCACAGGCAGAGCATTCCTTCAAAGAACTGTATTTTTATCTATACTTTTATGAATATCTGTCAGCCAGACAAGAAGCTGTCCAAGATGTTCATATAGGATAGTAGTAGATTGATTTGAATTTATGCAATACTATTAACCAGACCTTTCATAAATATTAAAAGATTAAGTATGCACTGTGCTGTTTAAGCTGCTACTGCATTGTCTTAACCCTCCCCTTCCCCCTACCTGCTTCCGCCCTTTCAGTATCATGCTAATCAATTCTGCAGATATTTGGGATCAAAAAATACTGGCAGAAAAGGGGAAAAAGCTTCCCTGGTATTACTGCTGAGCTATAGGCTGGATCTGGGTTTAAAAAAAAAATATATTTATACTACTGGCCACAAAATGGCTTAATGCCTAGATCCTGCAGTAGGAGTTCCTCCAGCAAACCCATTTAACGATTCATCATTATCTCTCTTAAAAGAAATATAACTATACAATTGTATGCAAAATACACATTGCACTTCACTAAAAGGGGAGGAACAAGATTCCACCAATTCCAGGCATCCGTCTCATTAGTCTTAGACTCAGTGGCATATCTTTAACAAGCCTGCAGGTAACATTTTAAAGCATTCCCTGCTTATTCAGCGTACCCCAAGCAGTCTCCTGGTTTGTTTGCCTTTTAAGTTTAAACTTGTCAACTTTTGTGATTCTGGTTGGTGTCTGCAGCTCACAGCAGATACCAATATATTATTATTTTCTTTCATTTTGTTTGTATTATTTGCGTTGTGTTTTAATGTGAGGTCATTACAGTGAAAAAGTTTTATGTATAAATGCAAAGAGGGTCAAAAAAACCAAATCTCCACTACTCACTGGAAATGCAAATAAATTGGCAGGGTCCTAAATTTCTACGGATTTCTGTAATCTTAATAGAAATTGGGTGGTATAGTTTAATATAGCACCCTGGAAATAAGTAAAGTGTGCTTATAGCTCAGTGCTTAGTCAAGATGTCAGGGCTTGAACAGCTAACCCCCAGAAAGACCCTCATGTAGTCAGAGGCAAGGCCAGCCTTACCAGTCAACCTGTGGACATAGGTTGGGCCAGTCGAGTGTGATAGCCCCTTCACACTGGGACACAGATTTAATCAAAATAGCTAGCACTGTGAATCTAGTTGCCCTGAACAAGTCTCCTGACTATAGTAGTGCCAAATCCCTAACCTTTACAAACTGATATAACTGTCTTTGCTCAGCAGATAAACAATCACGTTTGAGGTCAAAACTGATGAAGTTGAGTGCCAAAAAGCATGTAACACCACATCTCTGGGTGCACTGCTAGCTAGGATTCAAATGCGTGGCATGTCCTTGTTTTTATTCCTGTCTTCTAACTGTAGCATTACATACGTACCTATCTTTCTCCCAGAAATAAAATCTGTGAATCTGGGAGCATGTATGATTACACATGAAATGTCAGTTGCTTTTCTTCAGCGTGTGCTGGGAATGTTCAGCAACTTTAAAGGTGATTTAAAGATGAAGCCCTAAATCTCTCACACAATTCCATTCCATTCAGCATCCAAGTTCTTTGGAGAAAGTTAATGAAAGTAAAACAGAATAAGATGATGCATCTAAATGTAGTACAGAAGTCTCGGCTTGTATGCGGTCACTAACACTGGACTGTTTCACACAATTCAAAGACTGTCTTTTGAAACAGAAGCCTGGAAAGAAAAGGACTTGTCATCCCTCTGACCACCCATTTCTGTCCTGGACCTAGCACGGTTAATCCAGAGCAAAGTTTATTCCACAGCACTGAAAAGGGCAGGCTCCCTCAACAGTCTTTGGTTTTGAGGTGACTTTAGCTCTTTGTAATTGCCAACATAGCACCTGCACTGGGAACAAATTTTTAAAAGTAGGTCACAACTGCACATGCAATTATTGATTGCACAAAACAGGCAGGCTGTAAAAGTGTCCTGGTGTATCTGCTTTAAGTGCTGGCACGCAATGTCAGGAAACCCAGGACCACCTGTGGAGTCGTCACTGCGGTATGATCCTGTTAAGTTAATACTCTCGAGCCTCTCTGCTGACTAATACAGGCAAACATTACAGCCAGCCAGGATTTTAATAAGCAGGACACTTTTACCTAGGGCACATGCCAACCCTAAATGTACTGTGGAAAGCAAGCACAAAAGTAAGCAAGGGGTTAAAAAAGAAAATGTCTGGCTTTTTCAACAGCTGGGTTCCATTGTGAAAGGGTCATGTGGTGCCAAGGAAAACAGAAAATAGGAAGGCACACAGATTTGTTAGTTTGAAGTAATTGACCACATGGTGTCCAATGGTTTGTGTTCTCATGTTCTCCAGAGCAAGGTCCCATGAGAGCTGAGGCAGGGGTTCCAGTTCCTAGCACACTATTGTTTACCCTGATGGTTTCCAGATGCTGGAGACAAGGACAGTGAAATCTTTGGGATGCTGCCAAAGAATGAAAAAGACTAAAGAAAACACAGAGGGTATTCTTTTCATTTTAGTTTTAAAGAGACAGTACTTCTTTTCACTAAGAGCACCTTCCTTTACCGTTCCCCTGCTCCCTCAAATACACATGCACACACTGGTTCTCTCTCTTTCTGCCCTTTCCCCCCCCTCTCTGTTTCTCTATCTTTTTGTATTTAAACAGCTCTGTAATGCAACCAACCAAGGGAAAGCAATGTAAGTGTTTTGGGTTTTTTCCCCTTGGCATCTGTAGCTTATTTAGCTGTAACACAGTGGATGTGCAAAAATGGTCAGAAAACCCCAGCAAAAACTTTGTAGCAGGCAGATCACCAAGACAGTGTCAGCAGTGATGGGAAAGCCTCAGAGGCTGTGAGTTCAAGTTTGCTTTGGCACGGCTGGAAGAAGTTTGCAGAATTCTACAAAGCTTTTCCAAACATTTGAACTCACGAAAATCAGGGAAGGGGAGCAAGAACAGGAGAGCAGTAGGCACTTTCACTGGCAAAGCCAGAAAGCAGAGAAGACCAAGGGAATGTAAAATAATGAAAAAAAAACCTAAACACCTTCTGGTAATTATTTCTCAACTTCCAGAAGGATAAGGTCTAAGAGCAGGGCTTCAGTGTTTGGAGACCTGTATTCTAGTCAAGTTTGGCTGCCAGTGCAACATCAAGCTACATCTATACTTAAAACCTCAGGCAAACCGCTGGACAGATTTCAGACCCTCTGATACTACCATCCTCTGCTTATTCAGTCTTTTCTAAAGAACCTCTTACAAAACTCAGACATGCTGAAACCTGATGTTCTGGGCCTCAGGTATGATAAAAGGGCACAAGTGCCTCTCCTTTTTCTTCTTCCTGTCTCCTGGACAGGCTGAAAGGGCCTTTACATCTCTTCCCTTTGTGATTTGGTAGTCCTTGCGTATAGGGCTGATAAAAATGCATCATTCAGAGAGGGGTATTGGTTTGTTTCTCGCGTACATTTCACAGTTTTTTAATGTTACATGTACTCCTTTCTTTTTCTTACTGTATGTGTTAACATTAACACAGAGGAGCTGGATACTGACAGCACTGAGATCAAAAAGGGTTTAAGAAAGCGACTTCTCGACAGATGCTGTAAACAGGACTTTCAAGTTTCACTGTGAGCCAGTACTTCAGAAACCGAGAGTGGGCTCTGTTTGTACATTGACCTGTACGTGTCCAGTTGTTCTGTGTCAGACAAGTAACGGACCGTGCTGATACACATCTCAGTGCACACACTTGCACACACTTTAGGCACATGATGTGTAAGTTTACATATCTGTTTGATGACATGCCTAAAAACATTGACTGTCTTATTTTGTAACAGAATTGTGCTACTTTTCCAACTCTAAAACCAGATCTGATCTGAATGCTAAAATAATGCAGCCTTTTTATTGCCCCTGATGCAACGAAGTACAGACTCAACCTTCATTTTGATGCAATGAAGTACAGTCTCAACCTTCATTTTTCCCTTTTAAAAAAAAATAATAAAATTGAAACTGTATTTGAAAATAAAAGGTTACCTGTGATTTTCTAATTAACCTCTTTCCTTGTTCCCAAACAGTATGTAATAAATGAGCTACAAGCCTATTTCCGTCTCTACAAAGTGTAAAGAATTTCAAATGTTTTTATTACCTAGTATTTGAATCACATCTTGAACGGTGCCTGTTATCCACAACCAGTCAGGTAGTTCTGTGTCAAGATTTTTGTTTTACAGTATAGGATGCTTAATACCTTAATTTTTCCTTAATGTAGATCATTAAGGTAGCTCTGGTAACTATATCACATTCTCTGGAGTTGGACTTTTTAATTTTTATTGTAACTAAAGGCAGTTATTTCCTTCATTAAATAGCTTCATTTTGTACAGGCACGTACACATCAGAATTGCTGTACTGGGCCAGACAAAGGTGCTAGTCCAGTTCCTGGTAGGGCCAGCAGTGGATGTCAGAGGAGAGTACAAAACCAAGCTAAGCATAAACCAGTATTTACCCCAGGATGCTCTCCACCAATTTGCAATTGAGGGATGTTTGGAGCCAGAGGTGGTATGTTTTTCCAAACTCCATTCTGACCTTGCTTGTTAGAAATATAATCTGAGAGTACTATATCTGATAGAGCACAGCTGACAAAAGAATGAATGAATAACTGTGTCGTGAATGTGCTAACCAAGTGGAGCGTTAGGTCATAACTCACTTCACTGAAAAAATCACAAGTGACTAAACACTCTGTATTTCTTACTTTGGGTGGAGATAATGAACAACATGACTGATAAACTCTATGTGAAAATCCTTATGTTCCCCATGCTTTGCCTTCTAACTTGAAAGATGCAGATAGAATCAAAATAATTTACAGTCAGCATAGGGAAGATAATTTTGTTCTCAGACTTGCACTTTTTGGAGGCTCAAATGGTATCAAGTAGATTAGCAAGAATGTTTTTATAAAAGGTTCCGTTTTCTCTGTTGAGGTATCTTGGTTTAAACATGCTGCCTGTGTTGGTGACTTATCAAGACATGCTTTTCAATCCAGTTCCTGAAAGACAAACTCCTGCAGACAAAAGCCATTACCAGGGCCCGTGCTCTTCCTGTGCACTGATCTTACAAGGGCAGAGAGAGGACTGCAGGCAAGGCTGGGCAGCTTGCACTGGCTCCCCTGGACCTGGGCTCAGCCATGGGGAAGAAATACAGCTGCAGTACTGCCACAGAGATTGTACACTCTCTGCAGACAAGCAGAAGAGCTATTCCTAGGGCTGTCAAATGAAAACTTAAACCTCAGCCAAATTTTGATCTTGATGTAAACAGAATAAAATATAGGGAAAATGCTTTGAAATAGAAAACATAATTCTTGCTAAAATTAATGCGCTAAATCTGTTTTTTTTATTTCATATTCTTACTTTTCTTTTAAGACTCTGTTTACTGTAAAAGCATAGAGACAGACTTACAGTCCTGTAGAGAGACTGCATCAGTTTCTGAGTGTACCATGCCTCCTTAATGTTTTCTGTCTTAGCAGACTTGAAATGAATAGGTGCGTAACTGAAATTAGTTCTTAGTATATGTGGAAGGAATAATGTGTATTGGATGACAGAGGATAAAGTGGACAGAGCTTAAAAGGGCATTTAATATATGATGATTTTTTCATATTTATTTTCATAACACTAGATTTGGTGAAGATGGTTCAGGACTGATCCTAAACTAGTCTAAACAGCTCTATATGGGTAAATGCAGCTTGATGGCTTTATGGTGTCTGTGAATGTAGCTCCTAGAATTTTCCTCTTAAACTCTATTATAGAGATGAACTGTATGGAAGGATATTTACTGCAATCCCCTAAATACAGGTACTGCAATTTTGACTGGCTTTCAAGTACTCCTTGAGGGGTAAGTTACCAATTCCCTTGTACCTTCTGCTTTTTCAGGCACCTGAATGAGAGTTTCAAAAGCTTGACAGAAATTAGTACACTTGGGGCTGCAGGTCTGTGCCAAAGCAGTATGAATATCTAACACACTATGTTAAAGCTTAGCGGCAAGATGGAAACCTTTCAATTCCATTACACTTTCAACCGCTGCCAACCTGGCACTCCAGTGTGCAAGTTTTGAATCAAGCCTGGTGTATTTTTTTCCAGGCAGATTTTTTCCTTACTGTAAAAACTGACTGCTCTATTTTAGAATAACATTTCATTTATGGTATGTAAAAGGTGGCTTGAAGGAGCTCTAGGACAAGCCTTTGATGGCTTAAAAAGAAGAAATGATTTCTTACTAAATATATTCCTCCTCTCATCTGTATACACATTTTTGTAATTGGAGAGATGAGCATGAATCCTGGGTATCTATTTGCCTTTTTCTTATGTGTGCTACTGAAACAACTAAAATGTTTTAAATAATGAATATAAGAAGAGGGACCAAGTGCTTCATAAGCTGTGCTTTGGAGAATCTCTAGATTTGCATCTTCAGTTTCAGATATCAAGGTGGGGTTTTGTTTTCACAAAGTACAGCTCACTTATCTATTTTTCAGGGGTTCAACACATTAAATTAGTATTTTATTTTTTTGTATCTTTACTTGTATGATTTTTCAGAAAATTAGAAGGAATACGGTATGGAGCAAATTCAGTACGTAGTGCCAAAAGTGAGGGTAGTATTTTGTTTTGTAATTTTTTTCTATAATTACTATATCTTAAAATTCAAACATTTAAGAGTTTGGACTCTTAATCTAATGCTGTGCATTGGCATTGGATATAGAGCTCTGATCAAGACAAGAAATTTTAAGTGGGATATATGGATATATGTATTTGTTAGAAAGAGGGAGACACCTTCAACATTTGTCTGTGACTCCAGTGTACTAATAATGTGCTTGCTGCAAGCAGCTGATTCTCTTCAAGTACATCTGACCTAGCAGATGTCTTAAAGTTAGGGAGCTATGACCTCAAGCACTGGCTTATAGAGAGATTGGCTCCCAAAGAGGAGCTCCCAAAGAGACAGGCAGAGAGAGAAAATAAGAAAGAAAAATGGTTTTATTTGTTGCATCTGGTTAACCGGTAACAAAACAAACAGAAAAACATACACAATTATATTCTGGATTTCAAGAGCTTCAATTCCAAACTTTCTTTGACCTGGTTACTCTGGGCTGGCTTTAGAAAATGAAATGCTGTGTCTTTCCTCATAGGCTTGAAAACTGTTTCCTGCCTGGGATTTATGGCTAATGGTGGACCTCAAAGGACTGCATAATATTCAGTATCATAGGAAGTGAAGTAGGTTTAGCTGCGAACACAAACTGAAAAGGGGATTATCAGCAGATTTCTGTAGTGCTTGTGTCTATCGTGTAGCGGACTCCAAGGAATTTTTTCCCCTCTTCTTTTGGCTTGTTTATACTCAGTAAATTGCATGTCTGGGGATTGTATGCTTTGGTCAAAATGTCAGCAGTTAAAATGTGAGCACTTTTAAGCTGGTTACATTGCTCTAAAATATTCTACATTAAGATACTATCTTGTTCCCATACAAAATATGGATGTTGCCTTTTTCTGCTGCAACTCGTTTTTTTTGAGGTTTGGGCCTAAAATAGTGGTTTATGTTATATGTCTTTTGAGCTGTGCATTTTCTTGTCAGAATGCGTGAACGGATTACTGTCCAGGCAAACCATGCTGCTCATAATCCATGAGGAAATCAGATAGCAGAGCACTGAATGACCCGTGTGGTTTCAAATTGGGTTTCACCGATGACAGCAGAAATTGTGCTGTAGAAGTTGGTGGGAATAAGATACAGCTCCCATTGGGATGAACATAAATAGAGGGGCAGTAACATTTTCTCACTTGCAATTGGTATCTGGTTTCAGGACAATTGAATATAAAGTGCTAAGAGATTAGGAATTTTAAAATTCCTTCTAGTGAGAGCCTCAAAACTGGTGCAGAACTTACAACTACCAGTAATATTTTGCATTTGTTGTTGTTGTGCTTTCCTTGGAGTACTGTGCAAATATTACCTTGAATTCCCAGTTCTCCTGTGGGAATAAGCCTGCATGGCAGCACCCTTATCTCCTAGGCACTGTGTTGTCAGCCCCTCCAAAAAGCCTTGGAAGTCACTGAACATCCTCCCCCAGGCCATCTTAAAAATGTATAAATCAGGTTACTTCAGAAAGAAGTGATAATCAGTGGGAAATCTTGGTCCCTGTACATTTTTAAGACAATGGCTGCTGCCAGGAGGAAGAGGACACAGCTGCTTCATTGCATGGATCTACACTGCAGCTGCTTGGGTGGCACCAGTGCAAGGGTGGTTCAAGTCTTGTAGCCTCTCCAGAAAAGTCATGCCTGTGGTCTTGTTACATCTTTAGTACTTTGGCTGCCTCTTTCTTTCTTCCTCTTGTATGTATTCATCTTTTCTAGCTAGCCACTATTGTTTCTCAGGTTTTATCACAAAACAATAGCCAAAACTTCTACTCAGGAAATATGCAAAATACTATTTTCTGCTTGTCACAGTAGGCCTCTGCCTACCTGTATTTTTTGGATATAAAGCACAAAATATGGCTGAAAGAGAACCTGCGTTAAGGGAAACAACCTTTCCAGAGCTAGAACAAGACCTGAAGGGAAAAGGGTTTAATTCCACTATGGCACTTGGGACATGTCATTGCCTTTCCTATTCCTCACACTTCCCCAGGGATTACTAGTTACTTTTGGCTTAATAGGAAAGTAGAAAGGCAAAGTTAATAATTTTAGACTCTTCTTATAGCAATGTGGGTCAAACAGAATTAAAAGAGAGTGTAAGAACACAAATAAGAGGAAAAATTGATTAAGTTCTGTTACTGAACAAGGAAAGCTCTCTTTGAATTTAAGGATTAAGGACTGCAGAATATGGCAAAATATTTGAGAATGTCTTTGGCTCTAGGCATGATAGCTGAGATCTAGGTGTTTGTGGGTATCTTCTGTCACAAGCCTACTCACCCAAGCAAGCAAGTTCTTAAATACGTATTTAACTTTGAAAGCATATGAAAAATTATACTGAAATCAGGTAAGTTTTGCTGGATCATGGTTTTATGACTCCAGTAGTAAACTTAATTTGAAGGAACCTGAACTTAAACTGTTTTTTTCTTAAAGAAAAAAAAAGTGTTCTTATCTCAACCCATTTTCATTCCTCTGAGTTGTGTATGCGGGGAAAAGTTCAGTGCTTATTACTCCTCCTAACACTTAGACTATTTTAGAGCAGACAAAAGAGAAAAGAACCATTGCTGAATGAGACTCTGTTTCCATTGCTTAAGATGGCTCTCATCTTGCTGTAGAAATACGTGTGAAAGCAAAAGAGGCAGCTGCGCCAAAGAGCCCAGTAACTCAGAAATTTCCTGTCCCATTCTTTCCTATGGAGAATGTGGGGATTTGGGAGCTCTCAAGACAAACATGCATCTATATTCCCATATAAGACAACAGTACAGCTGCCAAGATTGCAAGATGCCACAGAATCTGTAATTGTTTCTGAGACAAACTGCTAGGAACGGATAATCCTGCCTTTTATTTATACATCAAAATATATTTAAAAAACTGTCACTGTTAAGGTTATCCATTAAAGTCAAATGGATGCTAGGGTAAACAAACATGAAAATGGCTAATTCCTAGACTCTATATCTGTTTCATTGAGACTAAG
This sequence comes from Strix uralensis, assembly GCF_047716275.1. Classification (NCBI taxonomy): domain Eukaryota; kingdom Metazoa; phylum Chordata; class Aves; order Strigiformes; family Strigidae; genus Strix; species Strix uralensis. Next base: position 15,147,555 of record NC_133978.1, on the reverse strand, counting down.
ATTTTGTGACAGTTTTTGCTGTAGTGCTTTATAATGCTTGCTCACATGCACCAGAAACATCATGAGAAAATACTGATTGGTGAGGGTGGGTGTCATCATCTTCTTGTGATGTGCATATAGTGTTACATAAAACTGTAAGTAAACAGCTGTCCATCACTCAGGACAAAGATGTTTTCCTGCCGAGTTCACTTCAGATGCAATTAAAATCAGAGCTCTAATACTGACTGGGATGAACAGTCGTAGGAGACCTATAATGTTACTGATTTAACACAGACTTTCCCAGCAGCCGTGGAAGTTAAAGACTGAATACCTATGGCTTTGCTCTCATTTGGTTTGAGAACTGGCAGGCACTCCTTTTTTTGCCTGTACAGCACCCTGATGCCAACTGTGGGTTGTCCTTTGCTGCAGCTGCTGCTTCTCCTTGGGAGCACTGCTCCCCAGAAACAGTGCCTGTGCACAACCTGACCAATCTACCTATGAAAAAGCTGTGAAAAAATAACAGCAAGTACAGAAAGCCTGTTCAGAGTGACATTTCCTCTTTTCCTGTGGAGCACTAGGACAGTGCTCTCTGGATCCTGACTAGAGATAAAACATTTTATGCAAGATTGACCAGAAGAACTCTGAATGTTTCTGAATTGGACTAGCCAAGGAAATCTTGTTGCTTGCTTCTTTTTCTTTCTCTCCCTCCTCTCCCTGCACCTTTTTCCATTGTATGATAATGGTGGAAAGAAGGAAAATAAAGGAATAAAAATAAAAGATCAAGGAAGTCGATATGACCAGACTAAGTGACCACTTTTTCCCATTGTATTTAAAATCCATGCATTAAAAAATATTGAAAGTGTAGGTCTGCGAACATGCTTGCTGGCTGCATTGATGTAAACTGAGCTGCTTTGTTGTGACCTGCTGGTGGTATTTCTGCATGAGAATACTCCATCACTAGCAGGGACCAGTTCAGCAACCAGTTCTGATCAAAGTGTTTTAAATATCACCTTATTAATACCTTGTGCTTGTCTTCATAGTTTTGGGGGTTTTTTTCCTTTCCTTTTCTTTCCTTGGCAATAGATCTGCAGTGTTCTGATTTCTGAAAACATACATGTTTTTGTTAAAGAGTACTTAGATTCTGCACTCTCTCTTTCAGAAGTTAAAACCAGTTAGCTAGAGTTATTGTGGGAAAAAACCAATAATCTTAGGTTCCAGTCTTGCAATTGGATTCATGCAGGATGACCTGTAGTACAGTTGGAAATTTCTCTGAAGTTTAGGGAAAAACTTAATAGACACGAAGATCTGACTGTAAATTCATGACCTTGAAAACGTATGTTTTGTCACTTACTGTAAGACCAGAGCTGTAGACACGTCTTGATATTTGAAAGGGAATGTGCTAAAAGCAGTCATTTTCCTTTAATGGAAATAATTGTTTATTTGGAATTAAACATTAGCTTTTCCTCGTGTAAATACCGAGGCAAACACATGCAGTCAGAAAGACCTGATCTTACAGTACAAGGCAAAGGGGATAAAGAAATTTTCTTTATATTGGCCTGGGATCATTTGTATTAGTTGAAGTACAACAAAAAAAATCCCTTCTACCACGTCTCCAAGACCAGGCATGAATCCGAGAGAGACATCTGTGACTGAAAAATGTGCTACATTCTGGCCAAGTTGTCTCTGCAGAGTGAAATAAGGGGTAAGTGAAAGTACTGCCCTGGAAAAGCAAGTAGTAGTAAAGCTATACAGACATGAGGGAGAGGCTTCTCTTCTGCTCAGTGATACCTCCTGCCAATGTAGTCCAGTGGAAGAGAGGAGAGGAGAAGAAATGCTCAGGGATGAAAGGAAAATAAGGAGGAAAGAAGAAAATCAAGCGAGGGACTGCAGAAAACACTATGAAAACAATACCAAAAATAATGCTTCTTCAGCATTCAGGTTTTTTTCTTACATTTCGCACTTAGAATACATTGTTAACTCGCCCTGATATGTCAGCCAGCCAGTTAGCACCCTGTCCTGGAGTAAGCTAGCTGACAAAAAGGAGAAGAACAATGCATTTTAGGAATGGCTGAACTGAGCATGGTATCTCTACACAAAACTATAAGGCCACCTCCAAGAGCTCATTTAGTCTACAAGTTAAACAAATGTGACTAATATTTCTTCAGATTTATGACTGCATGAGTTGCCCAGCACAGTTGTCCTCCAATTTGGCTATATATTTCTGGCCAGTTCCTCCTGAGAGGGCTAAAATCTGCATTGGTTATTCTGCCTGTTGTAGATTAGGTCTGTAGAGACCCTGCTATATCTTTTGATTTGGGCTGTGATGAGGCCAAAAGGATGATCTGGGAAAATAAAGGCTGGTCATCCTCCCTTCGGTCCCTGGCAAAATCATGGGGCACATCCTCTTGGAGGCCACTTCTGTGTACATGAAGGAGGTCACCAGGAAGAGTCAGCATGGATTTACCAAGGATAAATCATACCTGATTGCCTTCTATGATAGAATAACTGGATTTGTAGGTGAAGGGAGAGCAGTGGGTGTCAGTAACTTGACTTGAAGCAATCTGTAGACAGATAGCAATAAAGTGTAAAGATTCAGAAGACTGTTATGAAGGCTAAAGAAACACTGGGATTGTTTAGGCACAGTAAGTGAATGAGTATGTGACAGAAGTGCAGAGTGGGTAAACTGGAAGTTCTCCTAGCTCTGTTGCAGAGGAAGATGTTCAACTGAATTAGAAAATAACACACTGAAAAGGTTTAAAGGAAATAGGCATCATATAATGCATAGTTTCAATCTTTGGCACTCACTGAGACCGAGAACCGGATAGGATTCAAAACCAGAATCAGGGATTTATAAAGAGTGAGAACAATGTGTTAGGCATGGTAAAAACTCTTCTGCAATTAATAAAAACCATTATTCTGCAGGACATGTGGCAACTACAACTCATAAAGTGTATCTTTGTCACATTGTTTTAAGATTTTACACCCACTAGAGGATTTTTAAACTTCCTGAAGTATCTGTTCAGTCATTGTTCTTTACTAAGAGTGATTTCTCTTTGGAGGCTGTTCCTGTCTAATAGTCTGAGAAAAGGTGCTGAGTATCTCCAGGCTTTCGGCAATGTTGGCAGTACTTACACAGCAGTTGTGAATCTGATGGTGGAAGATGATGACTCTAAGGAAAGGGTTGGAAGAATGAATCAAGCAACGCAGGATGCAGGACGCCATGAGAGTATAGTTGCAAGCAAAGATGGGTCTGTAGGAAGAGGACACTGACAAAGATGCTAGTGTTGGGGGAGGGACAGAAGAGGATGTAATCAGAATAATAGAGAGAGATCTGAACTTAACTAAAGTGGCACTGAGCTGCACGCATGCTGCTATTTTAGTCCATCTCCTGGAACTGCAGGGTTATTTACTGGAAATCTAGCCTGAAAATGCATTCTTTGTGCAATGCTCTAAGTAGGAAGCCACCCCAAGGGATGTGAATTACCAAATACTGTGATGGGCTGGTGTAGAATATAAACCCAAACAAATGAGGACTCTCAAAGGCTTATAGCTAAATATTTATTTCAGAGTCAATTTAAAAACAGAGTTTTTGTCCAGCAAGAGCACACAGTAATCCTGCAGGTCTAACTTGGCTCTGCTATTTGCTCATGCTGCATTTCCAGTCTGGAGAGATTTTAATGTTCAAAGATTTGGGGTCTGCAGTGGGGTCAGTCCTGTCTGCATCAGGTAACAGAAAGGGCGCTTTTCACAGTACTTAAGTGCAACACCTATTCAGCACACACTATGGAAATTAACAGTAACTATAACCCAAGTCTTATTAGAATATATACACAGAACAGACAGGATTTATGATTTACACCAGATTTACATAGATGTTTAATAATTAAAATACCATTTAATTCTTCGACCAGCCTCAAATTAAGATTCCCTGGCATTCATCCAGTAGTAATGTGGCAAACTTACCTTTCATGAATTTGAAAGAGACTCTTATCACAAATCAATCTGTTGCTGACAAACAAATTTTTAAACATTTGTATTTCTTTAGGGAAGTTTTGTAAATGTTCATTCCTCTCGCTGAATGCTTTTTCATCATGAATAACCACAAGGACGCAAATGTGATTATTTTTTGAGCATGTGGTCCTCCAGAATGAATAAATGTGTCATCATTTATCTTCATCTGTGGGCACCAGTAAAACTGTGGTTTCTCCATTATTTTTTTTAATACCTCACAGAAACTCTGTGTGTTAGATAAAATGCTATGACAACCTAACAGATGAATTAAAGTCCTTGGGTACCAAAGTAAGGAACAGTAGAGCACACTTCTATTTGTGTAATTTGTATTTACACATGCAGCATTTTTGCTATAAAAGGCTGAAGTTTTTGCGTAGCAGTTCAAGGATTAGCAGATTCAGATTTTATGAATTTAACTGTGGAAGTCTGTTATCAATTTTTTACATTAAAAAAAAAAAAAAGGAATAGAATCACAGTGAGTTCCCTGAGACTGGCTATGAGGTTTTGGTCACATGCTTAATGTGTTTAACTGGTTGCCAAGGAAAGTCAGCTATAGGTGGCACGGTTGGTAGTTTTCAACAATTTTGATTCTAAAGAAAGGCTTAAAAAAGGTGTGGCTGATAGGATAGTGCACGGAAAAGTTTTTTTGATTAGTCTTATTATAATGACCTTACACAGACCCAGAGGCTGCTTTATAGAGGTCAATGTCATGATCCCCATTTTACAGGGGAGAAACTGAGGCATGGATGGATGGAAAAGATGTACAGGGCAGGAGCAGAGCTGGGAGGAGAATCCAGGTGTCCTGGCTCTCAACTCAGATCCTGATTTCAGGCACTGTATGTTTCCTTTTAACAGACATACAAATGTCTGCCCTTACAAATTGCTTCTTATGCATATATTGTCATTACTAAAGCAACCCCAAGGCAGGACAATTTAGTGCAAAACCGATGCTTCTCTAAGTTATCTAGATTTAGGGCCTCATTTATTTGCTATTGAAGCAATCACTTTTGTCTTCCTGTTAGGACTGCTGCCATGTGGCCCCTCACATTCATACACACTGGTAATATTTATTAAATGAAACACTTATGTCAACAATCAATGCTTGGCAGTGAAGAAAACATGACAGGAGATATCTTTAGTATCAAAAGGGTTGTTACACAGCAGGATATATGCACTGCTTGAAAGTAGAAGTTTATGTCTGTTGAGCTGGGTCTTTACTGATATGCATCTAGAGAAAAGACCTAGATTATAGATAAAAGGCCAATTGGTGTATTAACATCCCAATCTACCCTAATTCTTTAAAGCTCTGCAGATTGTTGTAATACTCTCTGGAACTACAAGTTTCAGATATAAAAGCAGCAGCAACTGCAAAAACAAAAGTACCTTTTTGCTTATTAATAAGTATTAGAGCAGTACAAGAAAATGGAGATGTATTGCTTGAACACAAAGTGTAAGACACGGATGTGGCATGCCTATAAATCAAAAGAATTGCAAGCTGAAAGCAAGACAAGAGTTGTGGGAAATACTGGGACTCAAGTGTCCAGTTCTCTAAGGTTCCTTTGGAAATTTTAGCAATGTATGGGAAGTTTATTGCACGTAGAATCATGAGATTCATGAGACCCAGCATCTCTTGGAGGCTTTGTGGGGAATAAGGAGTGCTTAGATGTCTAAAAACTAAGAGCTACAGGATTTGGATCAGGATCTGGTTTTCAGTCTTGTTCTCTAGGGAAGAAAGAAAGGGCTACAAACCACCTCATTACCAACCTTAAAAATGGCTGTAGGTGGATTTTCCTCTGGAAGCTCTGCCCTGTGCCATTAACCAACATGACTTCCTGCTTAAAAATCCTTCTTTCCAAGAAGCCATGAAGCACAGACCAACTGCAGAGAGAAAAGGCTATTTTAGCTACTTTAGGGCTTGGGTTTCCACTAAGGAAGTGGACTTTTCCAGAGAAATGCTTTGTTTGAAGGGGAAAAAAACAACAACAACAAAACCCCCAACTCATTTGGAGTCTCACCCCTTGGATGTGAAACTATTCTGTTCCCATTCTGTCATGCTGAAGTTCAGTTTCTCTTTTGCAGTCCCTGACTCACCAAGTGACCAGACTGCAAGCTCTTCCACACATACTCACATACTCTTCTGCTCTGTTTGCCTCCCACTTTGTTCCACTGGGATAAAGAATTATTATTTTGCTGAGAGGGAAGAATGTCAATGATTATGTGCAAGATGAATTCAGAACCTGCTTACTGGAGGTGCACACCTTAAAGATAAACATCCTGTAATTGTAAATCCCAGAACTGCCTTTTTTTTTCTTGAGCCTGTGCTTGGAATTTGTGGAAGAAATAAATCTCTTGGTGCTCTGATCCAGACTCACTATCCAGGGATTTGCTTAGTAAGCTTTACAAATATCTAATAGCATCCTGACATTGTAAGTGAGTGCACGTGAGGAAAAACCCAAACCAAAAGATTCAGAGATGTCTTGTATGAAAAATTAGGAGGGGGGTCAGGATAAAAAAAATTGAATGCAGAAATATTGAAAGCCCAGGAACTTATAAGCATCCAGGCCCATGGTTTGGATTCTGTCCTTTTTATAACTGCAAATCCAGAGTTGGGCTGGGCTCAGACACTGAACAGTTTGCTCAGGAAGGTTCAAAGATTCTCTGGTCTGGAGCTCAGGATCCAAATTATTTCCAAGAATAACTTAATTTACATTTTTTCCCCTTGTCCTCCAAGGCCCTAACTATATTGCTCTTGGCATATAAAATGTGTGTGGACATCAAAGGGGATCTTCTATAGTAAGACAGTGTGTATCAGAACCTACACAAAAACAGAGAAGAAAAAAGTCCTTTGTATGATTTGAAATATTGATCTAAATTTTAGAGTGAATTCTCTGGATATCACAGGCTGGTGCTGCTTGCTGCTCCACACTGCAGTGAGAAGTGAACGAATATCGGGTTATGTTATCCCTATCCTTATTTACTATATTTCATGGGTTTCAAACACTATTTCTTAAAGCTAGAAATCTAGCATAAAGGATGGGACAAAATCCAGAAACAACAGTGAAGTTATTGGCCATAGGTTTCTCTCAACATACCTACACTACTTTGTTCTTTATTCTAATTTTTAGCTCAGCCAGCTGAGGTGATAGTGGTGAAGTGTAGTGAGACCACAGAATTATTTTTCTTAGCTGCTAAGATATGGTGGATATGTGTTAGGCAGAATATATATTCTTCCAGGCATGTCTCACAGGGCCTGATCATAGAAGTGTTTACGTGGAAACCACAACTCCCTGAGGAAAACAAAATTAGGGAGGAAAATTTCTGTCCACTTGCTAGAATTTGCTATAACCTTTGGCATGAGATTGTGTTCCAAAAAGAGCTGTTTTTTGGGGGGGTTCTGGTGGTGGTTCTTTGTTTTTTTTTTTTTTTTTTTTTTTTAAATGATACATTAGAAGCTGGGGGAAGCCATGCATTGAAAGTACATAGTCCTGCGCTAACCAGGTTTTCAGCTTGGCTGCAGGAGGAGAGTGTCTTCTGTTGAAAGATATATAACATATCTGTACTCATTTGGAGTGTATCAAGCTGAAAGAAGATACATAATGGGGGCATAAAAAAAAAGACTCCTGTGAAGATACATTTTAGCCAAAGATGCTTGCCACCCCACTGACATAAGTCAGAGCTGTGCAGCTGCTAAGGATGGTTTGCTTAGGTATCTTTGCACAACAGAGACCTGACAAGTTATCCATCCCAGTTAGTGTTTTTTTCATGCTGTGGAAACAAAGAAAGAAAGAGAGGAAATCTCTTTTCTTTTTTGCTTCTCTCTCTAGATGATGTGTGTGGGATGAAACAGTTCTCTCTGGAACCAGTAGGAAAGCACAGGCAGGAGCAGATGTTTCTGGGAAGTTTATGGATTTTAGAGAAGCAACAAGTTAGAGAAGTTAGAAAGGCCTGGGGCATCTAATGCCTCCCCATCTCTACCACTGAAATGGCCAACAGAAGAGGAAATAAGAGATCATGGAGTGGATCCTCCTGGAAACTATGCTAGGGCACATGGAAAATAAGGAGGTGATTGGTGACAGCCAACAGGGCTTCACTAAGGACAAATTGTGCCTGACAAATTTGGTGGCCTTCAACGACAGGGTTACAGTGCTGGTGGATAGGGAAGAGAAACTGACGCCATCCACCTGGACTTGTGCAGAGCATTTGACACTGTCCCACACAACATCCTTGCCTCTAAATTGGAGACATGGATTTGATGGATGGACCACTCAGTGGACAAGGAATCGGCTGGATGGTCGCACTCAAAGAGTTGCAGTCAACGGCTCAATGTCCGAGTGGAGAGCAGTGATGAGTGGCGTTCCTCAGGGGCCAGTGTTGGGACCAGCACTGTTTAACATCTCTGTTGGAGACATGGACAGTGGGATCGAGTGCATCCTCAGCAAGTTCACCAATGACACCAAGCTGTGTGGTGCAGTCGACACGCTGGAGGGAAGGGATGTGCCATCCAGAGGGACCTGGACAGGCTGGAGAGGTGGGGCCCTGCAAACCTCATGGAGTTCAACAAGGCCAAGTGCAAGGTCCTGCACATGGGTCAGGGCAATCCCAAGCACAAATACAGGTTCAGCACAGATTGGATTAAGAGCAGCCCTGTGGAGAAGGACTTTGAATGGATCCATTATTAGATGGAAAACTGACAATGAGCCAGCAATATGCATTTGCAGCCCAGAAAGCCTACTGACTCCTGGGCTGCATCAAAAGAAGTGTGGCCCCCTCCTCTATTCTGCTCTTGTGAGACCCCACCTGCAGTACTGCATCCAGCTCTGGGGTCCCCAGTATAAGAAGGACATAGACCTGCTTGAATGGGTCCAGAGGAGGCCCCAAAGATGATCAGGAGCAGGAACACCTTCCTTATGAGCACAGACTGGGAGAGTTGGGGTTGTTCAGCCTGGAGAAAAGGCTGAAGGGAGCCCCTGTAGCAGCCTTCCAGTACTTAAAGGGGGCTACAGGGAAGATGGGGAGGGACTCTTCATCAGGGAGTGTAGGGATAGGATGAGGGGTAGAGGTGAAAGAGGGTAGATTTCAATTAGATATAAGGAAGAAATTCTTTCCTGTGAGGGTGGTGAGACACTGGCACAGGTTGCCCAGAGAAGCTGTGGCTGCCCCCTCCCTGGCAGTGTTCAAGGCCAGGTTGGATGGGGCTTTGAGCAACCTGGGCTAGTGGAAGGTGTCCCTGCCCACAGCAGGGGGGTAGGAACTAGGCCAACCCAAACCATTCTATGATTGAGCAAAGCTGCGTACTGGTAGAACAACACTGGCATTATTGTAGTGATAGTAATTTCAAACAGTGAGCAGCAACTGGCTTGACTGCAGTTACAAGAGGGTTACACACAATGTAACAGCTGGCATTTTGGAACATGGCCTACAAAATACACTAAAATGGTGAGTCACTGCAAATTTCACCCGGACATTTTACGTGTCTATGTGCACTCATGGCTGTTTTTTTGCTGTCTTTCATTTCCCCCTCTGCTATAAAAACAGAGCCCCGTTCAATTTACCTTAGTAATAAATTTACATACTTTCACATCCAAAGTGATGGAAAAAAGCTAAAAGTCTACTACAAAAACAGAACTAAACTGAGATTTCTCTCCTGAGGGCCCAACGAACACGCTGTGAACAGTACAGCTCACCACTGCTTAGCCTGCTAATCTTCCAGGGCTCTGAAACCTGAGACTTGGTAAGCTACAGCGAGATTTAGAGCTTGTGCATTGAACATGCCTTAGCTCCGGTAGAATGACCTGCTCTCCTGAAGCTGATTTCCTCTCCTGGTTTTAATATGTTCTCAGTTCTAATCACAATTAGAGCCCCTTTTTCTTCCTGTCAGGTTCTCCCCCTTGACACACACAGATTAGTTTTACTACTTAAAGCCGGGGAATACACAGGCATATCTCTATACAGATGGGAAAGAAAAGGCCCAAGTAATAAAGCCCAAATCCAGCTTGAAAGCTCAATTTCAACCAAAACAGCCATTTAGCCTTTTATAATGAGACCCTTAAGTTAGAAAATTTAAATCAAGATGAGAGCCATTGTTCTTATTTTGTAAGAACTCATATAAATAACTTGAGTGGAGGTTCCATGCTTGCAGATAGCTTTAAAAAATTTCAAGACAGTATCCTTCCTTCAGGTCATGGCACACAAGATAAATGAGTCTAACCAAAATATTGCTAGGAGAGCAATCTTTAGAGGGAGATGGATAAACTTGCTTTCAGCGTGTAGAGCTGGGTCCTGATTCTTTATCTGGCTGCTAGAATCATTATAATGAAAAAGAGAACCCATAGAAGTTCTCATTATATGAAAGAAACATTGAAGAGTGCTGTTTCCTGGAGCTGGCTTTAAACCAGAATCTCTTGTGTGGGTGAGACTTTAAGAATTCCTTTAAACATGACTTGGATCGTGAGGCATCTGCAGAGCATTACTGCTCAGATCCCTGGATCACCACTTCTGCGTATGGATAGCTTCAATGAATATATTGGCTTTTTGAGGGTTTTCTTTTCCCCTGATTTAAAGTTGTACCATCCTCTCTTCACCAAGGGAGTGGTTTCCTCATTTGTGATGTGGTAGCTTTTGCCAGTTTTGGAAATTCCAGCTTGAAAAAAGCATCAGCGTCTACAACATGTTGTTATAATTACGTCTGAACCAAAAATCGTTTGCATTATCTAGTCAGAGGGAAGTTCCTACTCTGATCTGCAATTGAACTTTGCAACTTGACTGGCCTGCTTTTTGCATTGCTTTTTTATCCTAAGAGCTTCTAGGGGAAAACAAAAGCTATCTGACATGGGATAAATGTTGATGGAGCTAGCTACATATAAATGGTTATTAGCAATTTATTTAAATGCATTTTCAGACCTGACTCAGTCCCAGAAAAAGAAGGCATTAAGCTGCCGACACCACCACGTTCATCTGCATGTTTGCAAGCAGGCTTCCTTTCCCAGGGCAGCCGCATGAGCTATGGAAAGAATTCCCTGGCTGGCAGCAGCCTGGAAGGCGGCAGGAAAACACAGACCAGAGCCGCTCTCTGCCGCGCGGCCCATTCGGCACACAGATAAAGTTCAGTGCCGTGCGGTTTCGCAACTGGGTTCACAGTGGGGACTGCCGTTGTTTACTTTAGGGGAAGATGGAGGCGTGCAAGGGAGAAGGGAGTCACTCCACCATGTGCTGCCAACCGCTCGACACCATGCTGCAGTCCTGTTCGTAATGATTTATGCAGCTGCTGGATGGGGTCTGGTTTCAGGGGATGTGAGCTGCAGGAGCAGGTGGGACTCCTAGGTAAGGACTCCAGACCCAGGACAAAACAGAAAGAGAAATCTGTCCTCTTCCCAGGGTGGTGAGGGGTCTGACAAGGAAGTATTTTGTGAGCTTAACTTTCCCCCATAACACCAGCCCCAAGGATCCCTGCAAAGCCACCTGCCACTTCCAGAGTAATAGGAGCCTGTGTAAAAATGCAGGAGAACTAGTCCAAAGTATAAGAGCAAATGTTGTTGCGTTGCTCAACGTCTAAGGTAATTATTGCAGTCATTTTTCTGTGTGCTAGAAGTTCTTTGTTTGGGTCTGTGTACATGCACATCGTTTCAACTCATCAACTCTGACATGCAGCACTTGCCAAGCTAGGATTTTATATCACCTCCCACATTAACTGTGGCATAAAGAGGGACAGGATGCTCTTTATTTACTGCCATTCTGGGGATTCTCCTCCAAGGTTTGCTATTGATGTTTTTACAATTTAAAGTAATTTGTAACTTAAAGCCACAATACCCAGGCCAATGATAACAACAGTTCTCCTATTGAGCTCTGCGGAAGTTCACATCCTCTGCTTTGTATTCCCCCTCTCCCCTGCCTGCACTTGATGTGTTTTGCCAGTAGGCTGATATCAGATGTAATTTTCAAAGAACAGAAGCTTCGGTGATATTAATTTCAAATGCTTTTTTTACACTGAAGTGTGTGCACAGGGGAGATCATTCTGGGGCAAAAGCTTTGTGGTTGAGGACAGGGCTGGGAGATGCCTTCCAAGGAGATGCCTGGGACTAAACCTGGCTTCTCAGTTCATGCCTTACTCCTCTGAGTGCTACTTAATAGTCTGTGGCAGGGACAATGCACTGCCCCTCTCAGGCAGGGGCTATGATGAAGGTTAACGCAGATGGAAACCCCTTTGCCTCAGTTTGGTTGGAGTTAGTGGGACCCTTGAACGTATTTTGGGCTTTGTGACCCTAGGCTTATAATTAAAGATTTGTTGGTATCAAGTTAATATTATTTTAAAAAAAAGTCATTATTCATTTTCCAATTGGGCTACAGACCTTCACGTATGATATAGTACTTTAAACCTGGAGGTTTTGACTGTTTCTTTTGGAAGGTGAAATGTTATTGGAAGGAAGTCTGGGCTCAGAAGGACAAAGAGGGGAAAAAAGCTTTTAGACCATAATTTCAAAGTGACCTTATTAGCCCCTCTAAGTGAATAGCTCTCCAAGTCATGGCAGTGATAGACCATAGGACACTACTATGTCAGGCCTTCCTGGCCTCCTGCGTGCTGTATGTATTTTTCCCATAGCCTTCTTTGCACTCTGGCCAAGCAAAGATTTGTGTTTGGGAAAAGTTCTCAGGACAATTGGAGTCTCCTTTAGTCCAGCTCTGAGCTCCTCTTTGCTCTGTTAGTTTTGATGACTCAGACTCTGGAGAAAAGCTGGCATGAAGGATACTGAATGAAACTTGTGAAAGGAGCAGGGGACACTGAGCCATCTTCATCTGTGTACAAACACAAGTTGTAGCTCCTTTGTCTGCACTTATGCTGAGGACATAAAGAAAACTGTCAGCTTTATGCATTCATCTTTCTCACCTATATGCACAGGTACGGTTGATTTCACTCTTAACCACTTCAAAGAACTGAAATTCCTTTTTTCTCATGGGTGATGCATACCCGGTGGCTGGTCCCTATCAGTCTTTAAGAATTGTAACAAGAGTTTTGAATAGAATTTACCATGTGTACGTGTTATTCTGTTTGCTCACTCCCTGCTGCACCCTGTCCTCTTAGCTGCTCTCTAGCAAAAGGGATAGGATGTTTGTAGCACAGCCTGCAAAGCTGTACACAGCCTTGAGTTGTCTGCAGGCATCTACATACCCTCATCTACAGGTTTCCCTGTTCAGACGGGGAAATAACTAGCACATGGAGGCCACAAAAAACATCCCTCTGCCTCCAAATATCTCATGTTTGTATCATATCAGTTTTTGAAAAATAAAAATCCACCCTGCACTAGTTATTTTTAGGATTGCAACCTAAAGGATGGGATTTTCGGTTTCTTTTTGTACAAGTGTACTGAACTCCTGGCTCTTCTGGGTGATATCTCAATGAACTTAGTGCCTAAGAAGACTTGGAGGAATGTGTCTGGGCTTTGTTTTCCAAAATAAGAAACTCCTTTTGGAAACTTAGGTCTGTGTTTGCACACATCCAGATCACGAATTCTTGCCCTTCACCATCCTTCCAAAGTCAGGCAATTCCACAATAAACAGAAGCCTGAAATTCTTTGCAGGCATCTTCTGTGTGATAGGTGATTGGGTTGATGGCTTTTAAATCAGTTCTCTGGATACATCTGGATTTCCTAGTAGAACACTGATTTTCAGGTCATGTATTTTGGTAAGGGGATATATATCAACAGTCACTTGATAGTTAGTTCAGTGAGCTAAGCACCTAACTATTGAAAATTTAAGCTACAGGGTGTATAAGTTTTGAGATGCTATTTCTAAACAGGCTCAGCAACACATAGCCTGTCCACTGAAATTGTTCTTGGTCTAGTTTAATGACCCTCAACAGCAGTTTTTCTTATACTGGTCTGTATGGTGATTATGTATTCCTCCATACTTTGTAGTCCTTAGCATTCAGTTTGAAAAGGATAGAAATGTCTGTTTATAGGACAGCCTCATCAAAAACAGAAATGAAAGGAAATAGAGAAGAGTTGCGAGTATCTGAAGGCTTTATGTACTGGGCCTTTTTCATTACTTGTTTGATTCCCATTTCTAAATATGCACTGTAGAAACACCATTTGAAAATTTAAAAATTTTGCCTCATGGGAATTTCAAGCATAATATCCTCACTGAGCACCTTGGAAAATGAGGACTTGCTTTATAGCTTACTGTTCCTAGCAAGAAATGTGCAAATCTGTTTGCCAGGAAGAAAACAAAAGTCTACTTCCTCACCTTTCTAGAAAATTCCTTACTACTCATCTCCTTCCATGTACCACAAGCCATTTGAACCCCCCTCTGATCAGTAATATAAAATATGTGCTAGATTCATCCAGAAGCATCATCCCCTGGATTAATGCATACTTTCCATTTTGTGTCCATCCAATGGCTGACCTGCTGCCTCCCTGCCTGCTCTACACATCAAATGGTGCATACCACCACCAGTCACTGGCTGTGTCAGCTTGGCATGGCACTGACCTGGAAAGGCAGGGAGGAAACTACTACTGGAGAATAAAGCTGGATGTCTTTTTTTAAATTGTTTTTTAGTACATTGAAAGCTAGGATTAATAAGGGTTTAATTCTCCCTTTTGCTATGATCTGCATATAGCAGTGAACTTGAACCTTTCTGGTGATCTTTGCTTTCTGCCTCTTGACATATACTTGATCTCTGCAGTTAGATCACCAGCACATCTTCTCTTGAGACCTCTTCATGCTAACTGTGTATTTCAGGATTTTCTCAAAGGAAAAAGCAAAAAGCAGTGACTATCTCCTGCTTCTGTGTATTTTAGTTCTGCAGCTAAACTTGTTGCCACCATTACTTGCTTAAACCAAGATGAAAAGCACAGCCAATACTTTTTGCTGTAGCTGAAGCCAAAGTATAGGCAGAATGTGACTACTTCCAAGCTTCCTAAGACTGGGATAAACAATATGACCAATCAGGTCATTTTCAAATGGGTTATTTCCCATTTTTATTGCGTTTCAGTATTTTCCTTTCCTAACATGACATGCTCTTGTTTGCGAGGCCAAGCTTCAAACAAATGCAGAGAGATAAAAATGAACCTAAATGTTCTTAACCCAAAATTTCCCTCTTGTTATTGTTAGCAGAAAAGTCCAGCTGTGATGAAGAGACTGTGCCCTGGTGCTAGCAGGGGAACCACAACAGCCGACACTCATCAGCTTTAGTTCTAGCAAGCAACACTGTAGTTCTCCTTTAAATTTCCTTTGAAATGTAGTGATCAGGTCTGTTAGGACACACAAATAGTATGAACATGAATAATACCAATAGCAGTAAACATGAAGCGTTTTAGCTGAGGACCTAACTCAAATCTCACATGACAAACATAGCCTCAGAAGCATAAGCCAAGGTTCAGTAATAATGTCTTACCCCATATAACATCTCTTCAGTCAGCTGAGGCTTGAGATCTATCCCATTCTGAATTGAAAACATTTAGCTCTGATATTTATACATGAGCAATGAGGCTGACACATGTCAACAGAAAGAGCTGGTACAGTTGTTCTTCACTATGCTGGCAAAAGTGTATTTCATTCTGGATCACTGAGACTCACAGCCTTCCGTAAGTGTTTTTAGGAAATGTGGATTGTGGCTCTTTCAGTTCATCAGAAATGCTTGCAAGCAGCTTTGTGTACATTTAGGGGGAGAAACAGGGAGCAAGGCGGGCCTGGAGATTCACTGTTACAAAGGCAGCTGCCACTTTATCATATGCTTTATGCTAATTGATTTTATTTGCATAAAAACTAATGTTAGACTCAGGGATGATATCAAGGTCATGGCATTCAAAGAGAAGGAAAATACTTCTAACCCACATCAAGCTCCTTAATTCCTGTTGACAATGGCAGCATAACCCTATATTCATCTAGCATCATTCAGATAGTATAGTTAAATAATATTATATTACTTAACATTAAGAGGTGAACTCTTTCTAAATTATTAAGTGTTGAAGATGATGCACTTTATTTACATGAAGGTAATTTCTCCCATCTTTTAGTAAGCTTTGTGGTTTGTCTGTGATATCTGATCTGAACATTTAGAACATTCAAGTCTTAAGGATATTGATTCTTTTTTAATGTGGCTAAAACAATAGATTTTCAAGTGCAAACATGATTAATAGAAGAAATTTATTTTATGTACATAGCTTAGAGTATTTGAAAATAATATTTTAATTCTTGCAATGCTGTCCATTAAAGTCTGATTATATTATAATGATAACATATGTAAAAATTGTATCTATTCAGTATATCTGATCTATCCAGGCTCACTTCAAAGCTTGCTGGAAGCCAGTGGAATTTCCATTGCCCTCAGTCAGGCTTTAGATTGTTCCTTACTGGTCATTCAGCAGAGAATATGACTACCTTTGTACAAGCAGTAAGAAGTAACCTCCATGGGTCTTGTTTTTTAATGATGAACCAACACATGTAGGATACAGGGATCTGGATTACATCCTTGCTGGCAAATCAACAATACTGATCCTGATTTATATGTTCCCTTGGAGTGGGTCTTTGGCTAAAAACATAAATAGTCTCAATCCTTCTAGGTGGCACATGGTAATTAAGTGCAATTTTCCTTTCTTCCAAGAAAGCCTGATAGCTAACTCTTTCCTGCCCAACCTTGGTTGTGTACTATTGTATTCCTGAGGCCCAACTGGGGCTACCGTAGGCATATTTGGCAGTCCATGCAATGCTGTCAGTGCTAACCAGAATGGTTTCTGCAGACATGGCCTCTAACAAACCCTGAAGGTCTGTCTTGGAGCAGCCTCCCCCCATATAAACATCTCCTGATGGGTTCTCACATGTGCAGAGCCAGCAAAGCCCAGTGGTCAGCCAACCCCCTTCTGTTTGCAGCAAAAGAAAATGGGGAAGCCTCTACATGTGCTTTCAGGTCACTCTTTTATAACTTGCCAGATCAGTATCAGCAACTGAGGAAATAGGGGTCAGATCCATGATTCAGAGACAGGTCTTGTACACTACTAACACTGTCCCTGAAGTGGAATTACAGCTAAGGTGGAGACAGGGGTGGAAACAAAGATGCTCCTAAGAACCGTACCACTGTCTGATCATCAAAAGTTGAAATTGCAAGTTCCTCACAGACTCTGTTTTTCACTTGTGGTTTGTTCTGTATACAAATGAAAGAAGAAATACTCATACACAATGCTGAGGCTTGCAGTGTCTGCATTAATGATTCAAGGACTTGCTTTGCCTGATCATGCTAGGAGAGGAAGTTCTCTCTCACTCTCCAGCTTTGATGTCACAAGTCACATCACTAGATTTAGAAGATAATTTGTTGAGCTATATGCAAGAAAGGACTACAATGTAAGAACTACAAGTGGCTGCTTTGGACTTCATGGCTTTGGGAGCTCTGTAGATTTGTGGGATAGTGTAAGAAAGCCCATCCAGTTTGCTGGCAACAGCTCTCTCAGCAGAAGTAGCCGCTCCCCAGACCTCTGGCAAATTGAAAGACCAGACTTAGCCATGCTATTCCTTAAAAGTGACATAGCCACAGGAATGGATTTGTGACAAGATGGCAAAAGAACAAATCCCACCATAAAAGAACAACAATGAAAGGCCATAAGGGGAAAAAAAAAAAAAAAATTCCAGAGTGGGCTGATGTGCTTACGCAAGACAATTTACACAATCACAGCATTGTACAAAGAAACAAAGATATGGCCTTGGGGAAGCCACTGCCATTTTGTAAGTAATAGTTAAAAAATGCTTGCACTGACTGTACCAAGAAATGCCTGTAGAGGCAGGGGCCCTAATAAGGAGCAGCAGGCAGCACCCCAGTGGGTAAACAATAAGACATGGCTCCCTGAGCAAAAGCCTGGCCCCTCGTAAACACAAAAGGCTTTATGTGGAGCTGCATGCTCTGGCTGTATCTCTGAGCTGTGCAGCCTCGCACTGGCCTTCGTGTAAATACTTCTAGGCTGGCTATAGTCTTAGAGATGCACGGGGACAAGAGGTTTCACAGCAAGAGCTTCCATCCTCACTTTATATTATTGTTTGCGTCTCCGGTGCGTTGGGAACTCGGCATGCTCAGCTGTGTTTTTAGAGCAAGTTCCTCCAGCATGGCTTCTTTGTTCCTGTTCTGCTCCAATCTGCTTGTATTTAGGCTTCCCCAGCAGGGTGGAAAAGCTCCACAAGTGTCAGTAAAATATTAGGTTTTGTTTTCTTCTTTCAAGCTAAGAATCTAGCAAATGATAAAAAGCACTTTGGCAATCAAGTGTTGTGGGAAAAAGGTGTTTCTGCAGCTAGGAATATAAATTATTGGTGACTGATTTGGGAATTTGGTAGCTGACATTTAAAACAAGCATTTACTCCCCAAGGTCATCCAAGCAGAATACCTGACTGGATGAGATGGCCTTAAAGTGCTGCACTAGGTTTCCAAAAGGCCAGTGATTAGGATTTCAGACCGTGGGAATCCTAGTTTAATGAGGCAACTTATGGCAAGATCTGTTGTTGCTCAGAATTTATTTTCTTTCTGTGTTAGCACAGACTAAGATATAGGCAGAAAGGGATTTTTATAAAGTAACAAATAAAACTCAGGAAAATGATCCATTAGGAAAAACCAGTCATCAGGTTTTCTAAGGGAGCCTTAATGTATAAAGTACTTCATTTCATGGAACTGCAGTTGGATTTGGTGGCAAAATCCCAGTCTAGATGATGTTTTGCTAATAAATAAGTAAATATTCTGTAAATTTCAGAAGTAGAATGATACTTCTGTAGATATACCAAACACAAATTCCAAGGGAGTAAAGAATTACTGTAGGCAGTTGTAAGAGAAGAGTGTCAGGCTACTATAAAGTAAGTGGTGATGGGTATTGTTGTTCTTACTACTATTACATGTGAGACTTCAGTTTAAATGTCTATGAAGAAAATTTATAACAGTAAGGTATAGCTGTCAGGGTAGGAAATGGCAGACATGCCACTCAGCTATTTGAAGTCAGACTGCATAGAGCATTTCAGAATATACTGCCTGAAATGCAGCAGCATCGGTCAAGGAAACAGCAACGCTAACTCAACAGGACTGTTCCATTTCGGGTTGTGACTGTCGTTTCCTTCAAGCCTCCAACAGTATCTTTCCTCTCCATCTTGCTCAGACTTTCACTTGCAGATAGAACTGTGGAAATATCTACTCCAGTTAGTGTGAAATTTCATGTGTCTCTATGTTTTGATTTCCTCACCTTCTAGTCAAAAAGAGACAAAGACTTGCCTAAGATGAGATGACAATCCTTCTCATGCCCTTAGCTGGACAAGATGTACAGTTATGCTTCAGTTTCCAAGTCAGTAGGTTCAGCATCAGAGAGGAGCAAACCATCTTGGCATGGATATATATGTGCAGGTTAGGTGAGATTTAGGTCTATGTGACAACATAAAAGGAACCATTACTTTAATGCTACCAACAGCATTTAAGATACCTATACTCATGTAGTCTTAGATGCCTGTGTAGATCTCCAACAGCTCTCAATTGAGCAAATATCTAACTTTAAGCCGCTGCTTTGTCACCGTGTCATCTTAAGTTGGCACAGCACACCACATAAGGAAGAGCGCTGCTCTCCTGATGCTCCAATCTCCACCATCTTCAGATTCTTCTGCACTAACAGGAAAACACTCTCTTTCAAATACACAATGCAGCCAAAACCTTGGAAATGTTTCTTTGCCTCCACTGTGTTTTTTAAATAATTTGGTGGACAGATATTCCTGTATGTGTCTCTGTGAGGTGACCAGTGATTACACATGGTTGTTTTGTTTCAGTTTTTGTTTTTCACTTGAATGTAAATCTTCTAGGATCAAAGGGCTCTATAATCAGAAAAAGGTTATGAAAGAAATGTTTCCATCTCTTCCTGCCATGTGCCTTAAGGCTACAAAAGCAGTTGTCTTTCAACCCTGAAAAGAAATAATAATAAAAAAAGCAAACCATTAATTAGAATGTGGTATTGACTTCAGTGTGAAGCATGAAAGCTTCATTGCAGAGTCATTTAAAATGGGACAGCAAGAGGGGGAAAATCCTGCATTAGGGGAAGACTGTGTTAGCCTAGATGACTGAGCAGGCATTCTCTGGCACAATTTCTAGGGGTCTGCTGCAGAGCATATCAGCAATAAACCCAGGAGGCTGTTGTACCAGCTGAAACATTAATGAGGACCATGAATATGTTGAAACAGGCTATGTCCTCTGAAAAGAGTCTTTTTTGGGGAGTTGTAATTGTTTATGTTTGTAAGTCTGTAATGGGAATTTCAGGTTTGTGTATAAACAATAGGAAAAGTGAACTAAACAACACCAACTAGTATTTTACTTTGGAGAAATCTTTTGCAGAACTTGATGTTTACATGACAGTTAGCACTGTCCTCCTGACAGAAGATATTGAAAAGAAAGAAAATTAACTGTGCCGTCATTTACACGCCATGAAAAGACATTTGATAGCTTAGAAAGATTTCTTGGTTTCTCTAGCGACTTGTTTCTAACGTAAGCTTGCTGTCTTTATATGCTGGTCACGTCCAGAGCCAAGCAAAAGCAGCACTGAAAAAAAAAAAGATAAACTGTAGGGCCAAATCCATTCCAATGTAGCTTCATTGCAGTCGGTGAAATTAAGCCAGGAGAGAATTTGTCCCGAAGACTTTGGAACAACAACGAGGTATTAAAATGGAGCCTAATAGAGCATTAGAGCTGACAGGAGTAACAGGAATTTATTTGCAATTAACTTCCACTCAGAATATAAAGAAAAATGATAACAGAAAAACTTTCCAAAGCTGTAATAAGCATGCACAACCTCTGTCTTCTCTGAAAAGGAAGCTGGCCTTTCCCATAAGTTTCCATAAACGTATCTCCCTATAAATATACACTGTTATCTCCTGGTTTTGATCAGCTCACTTGTCCAGTTAGGTCCATGCAACTGTTAACTTTTAAAGCTGAGTCCTTGCCAAAGCTGTCTGTGCTCTCAAAGTAAAACAAAACATTGCACATGTAAAGAGAAAAAAAAAAAGTGTGTCGCTGATCAAGACAATGATAGGAATGACCTACTAGGACAGATGCACACCATATCACATAATAAATATATCGTTACTGCATATGGTATGACATCACAGACGTGCCTGAACACACTTGATGATTTAGCACCTTTTGCTGTGAGATAAAGCTGTGCCAGATTAAGGCAGAAAGCAATCCAGGCAGCTGAACTATGAAATGCTTTCACAAAGACCATAAGTAAATAATTTAATAAAGTGTTCCGTTCTTTTCAATATTGCATGTTCAATACTAAAGGACAACAGGTGCTTCATGATCAAAGATCTCCAGTTACAGAGATGTGTAGGATATAGAAGCAACACTCTTGGGGGGTGGGGGGTGGGGTTTT
Source organism: Strix uralensis (assembly GCF_047716275.1). Taxonomy (NCBI): domain Eukaryota; kingdom Metazoa; phylum Chordata; class Aves; order Strigiformes; family Strigidae; genus Strix; species Strix uralensis. Next base: position 15,126,202 of record NC_133978.1, on the reverse strand, counting down.
TTTCCCTGTTTTTCTTTTTTCTTATGTATCCTATCAGAAGGCTCTGGGCATTTAGTATAACTCCTTTTCACACAATCCAAGTAACTAGCTCTTCTAGAGTAAGGATTCAAGAAACTTTTGTTTAAGTCCATCTAGGTCTAGTAGTTAACTTGATATTATTTATTTTGATCTGGGCTATGTTATTTCTCTTTTCTGATCCTATTTGATTATGGCAGAATTCACAGAGGTTCAGATAAACATTCCCAGGTTTAGATTCCTACCAAAAACTTTCTAGGCTTGCTAAAGTGAATTGGATATATCTAGATGAAAGACTTTTAATATCACCTGTACCCTAGTTGTATGGAATAAATCAATCATAACTTTTCCTGTACTACTCAGCATGCCTGTTTCCCATCCCTCTGCAATTCAGCTTAGCAAAAGTCTACAAACATGCAACAGGATGAGGCAAAGCCAAATATCCATACTCTTTCAGAGCTCCATAAAAGGTTACCTGGTATCTAGTTCAGTACCGACTTTTGCAAATAGTAATATTTTATCTGGCTCAATTAAATCAACTGTTTCTAATTCTTGATGAGCATTCTCACTCCTGTGACTGAAAACAGTAACCTCTTGTGTTGCTTCCACAGTCAGCGCCTAACAATATATGAAAACAGCACAAGCTGCTGATTAGGTCACTAGTCAAGTCTGAGACATGTAACCGCAAGATTACTTGCGCCTCCCTAGCTGGCCTCATGTTCTTTCCTAAATTCTGATTGCTGCTGTTGTCCTGCATCACTGTAATGAGCTCTAAAGAGAGTAACACCTATATTAGCTATAGATATTTGAGACCAAGTACAGTATTGTCACTGAAACTAAAAGTCACCTGAAATCTTAGTTTCAACATCTTCCTTTGAAGATACTACTGCAGGGTTTCTAAAACAGTACAAGAAGTCTTATAAGGATGATTTCTGTAGAAAGGAAATTCAACAGTACTGGAACTAACAGGGCATTCTGCAGAGAATTTGCCTCTCTCTGCTCTGAGGTTAGATGATGTACACATTCTTCAGACTGAGTTCATCACCTTCTGCCCAGGCTTACCACTCCTGTTACAGTATAAAGTTTGCCAGTACCAAACTATGGAACTTCTCTCTATCCTACTCCTTTCCAGGTCTACCCATTATGAACCTGGCTCTGAATGTGTGGAAGTTCTTTTGCTCTTGCTTGGTAGATAATGTGAGACAAGCACAGACCTTGAAAATACCACCACTTGGAACAGAATAGTGCCATGTAAGTGACTGCTTCACTGAGTCCATCTGAAGCCTGACACAGCAATCACTGTTTTGTGGTAACTGCTGCCCAGGCTGATGCCAGACCTGACTCCAGTCCTTAACTACTCCTTTGGCATATTGACAGTGATGCAGAAGTAAGCAGTGCTATTTTGTGCTTGTCATAGGGTCAAGCAAGGATCAACTGCTGGCTTCCCCTTGGGCTAATAGTCATGGCACGTACCTTTCTTCTATGGATATATACTTAACAAATTGAGGTACTGAGACAACTGTAGTGTAGTGTTGTACCCACTGCAATTTGCAAACTGTAGGAAAGACTCTAAAAAGGCTTGAAGGTTTCAGAATTAACTGTTTCTTGCTTGTTTGTTTTCCCCCCATTTCCCAATAATTTGCTAGAAAGAAAACTTTGTTTCACCCTTCCCTTATTCTAGATCATATGGATCAGAACAGCATCTAGTTGTGCATCTTGTTTTAATCAAAATAGGCAGAGATAGCACCAGCACAGGAGCCTATTTTTATCATCCGAAAAACAGCTGTCATTAAAACAAGAAATAAATTGCAGACTAAATGAAATTTCAGTGGTCCAGAGTATGGTTATCACCTGTCTCCAGAACACAGTCCGAGAACATATGCAATAGGCCCTAATATACATACATGTGTTCTGGGGTGAGAATGATTAGGTGAGGACAACACTCTGAAGAAAGACTGAAAGGCTCAGTCCGTTCAGCTCCTACTCCCTCCTACTTCCCACTCCATAAAAAACCACAAGGTTTCTTACTACAAGTCCTCCAAACTTCAACTTCTGGTTTTGGCAGATGAGTGCACTGAACAAGTGCTTGCAGATAAACAGGGTGAGAGAGAAATCAGGCAGGCATGCTGGCACAATTGTCACTGTATTTAGAGTAATGCTGTAAATAGCCATAACCAAGTTAGATAATAAGTTCATGGGAACAGTGTCATCAGAAAAATTGTGGGGAGGGAAAGTGTGATCTTAACTTTTTTTCTGATTGATAGCTGTTGTCAAGATCACCTCTGTCAAAGGGGAAATGCAGAGATTCTGTTCATCTGGGTAGAAGCAAAGCTTCCTGGTAAGAGAGCCCAAGATCCTTTCCTGTTAAACCTGGTGTGTTTCATGATTCGCCACATTACATGGAGGGTAAAAGCTCCAAAAGAGAAAGACCTGGTATTATTAACATTATTGTTCACCATTTGTGAGAAGCTGCCTGCCACACTAGACCTGGTAGAAACTCATCAATAGAGGCAATCCCTGCCCCAATGAGTTTATCCTCTAGATGATGACATAGACTAAGGATCGAAAAACCATGTAGGATTACTTTTGTTTTGAGGGTCTGTGGAGTACACAGTATCAGCTCTTGCAGTCTTGTTACTGACCACAGTGGCTACATCAAGTCCACACTCAAGTCAGGCACACTGTACTGGCATCAAGTGGGGAAGTTCTGGGGTAGACAGTGGTGTTAAGGTAGTTTCAGGGTTGGCTTTATGGACAGCACATTTTTCTCCTTAATTCAAATTCATCTCTTTTAAGATTGAGACTTCATTTTATGCCTTCAGTTTCTTCCTGTGAAGAAGGATTAAGCTGTATGTGAGGCTGCAAGTTTACAACAGCAAAGGAAGGAGGCATGAGTTGAAAAACATTTAGACCTGCAAATAACAGCTGGGCATAGATAAAGTATGACAAAGAACATTAATCTTTCAGGCTCTAGCTGAAGATCAAACACACTGAGAGAAGTTGCTTTTTCCACTAGTGTTTTCACATGGCTCTGCCTCCAGGCTTCAGGCAAGACCAGAAGCAAAAGTTCCAAAATGTCATGAGAAAAGCTGCTTTTGCAAAATTTCTGGCCTGACCAGAAGTAGGAAAATCTCATGAAAGACCGTTCTCGTCAGCTTTCCAGTCCCACTTGGCACATCCAGGAGGCTAAACCAGGTTTCACTTGAAAGTTTTGAATGATATTTGAATTCTTCTTTGGTTTCTCATGCCTTTTGTAAATAGTACTCTGTAAACCTGTGGTATGTCAGCTGCGCTAACTTGATACACTTATACCCAGATCTGTGCAGACCGTCAGTGATGAACGGTTTTTCAACCCTTCTCTAAAAATGATTTATCATTTACTACTAAGCAGAGATCCAGAGCCTGTATCAGTAGAAACTGTACAAAATGATAGAAAAACACTTTGGCCACAAGAGCTTAGAGTCTAATAGGTAAAATTGGATTTTGCCGCAGTTCCTCATCTATAAAACACGGATAGACAGTATCACTAACCCAAGTGCATACAACTAGTCAGCATTCAACCTAGATTTTCTGAATCCCAGTCCAGAGCTTAAACCACAAGACCATTCTCTCACATCCAAATGAATGTGCTACACATTACAAGGAGTCTAAATGCAAACAAAAATATCTGAAAAGCCTGTTGTGCAGGAAACTGGCTGGGATTCAGTCTGTCTCCTCAGTGAGTTCACAGTCAGCCTAACTCACTCCGACCACATAAGTTTGTATGTTCTATTGTTGTGCCTGTGGTAGACAGTAAGCAGAACTGATTTTAAAGTCAATATGCACAATGTCTGATTATTCAAAGAAAGAAAATATCGAACTCCCAGGTTCTGCAACTAGTAAAACTAATGATGACCTGAAGAAGAAAAAGATGTGTTTTTGAGAGTACATGACTGCAAAGTTGAGTGCTGGAACTACCAAAGAAAGGGAAGACGGTTGGAAGAGCTTGCTGATTCAGTGAGCCTCCATGGAAGTCAAGCTCTCCAGTAACTTCTCCCTGACTTCAGTGTCAGTCACTGAAAGCCATGTTACTTTGTTCACTTTAGAGCTCCTCGCTATTTTAGTTGCTATAATGTAACTGAAGTAGTAACATGATTCCCCTTAAACAACCCCCTTCTTCAATGCAATAAGCAATAATGATTGACTTCAGTGAACTACAGACACATAGTTCAGTCACTCTTTATATTAAAGAAATAACACAAAACCCCCATGCTGTTTCCAACCTATATTTTACAGTTACAACACGTAGCCAGTAGCAACATGCTAGACTGAAGTTCCAGGGACACATGGATTTACCAAGGAAGACCTGGCTATGATTTTGAAAAGCATGAATTCCCAGGGGAGAATGTGTGGGGTACTGCAGTGCCTCGGGGCAAACTGGTAGAGCCAAGGAATATATTTCTGACTGTGCTAGAAAGATGCCCCATGCAAAGTCCATTAGGCAGAACAAACACAGCTCTGTTTTACGTGATGCGAATGGATTCTAAGGGCACATTACCGCCTTCTTGTAAAAAAGGATCTTCTTTGTGACCAAAATTCCTGAGCATACTGCACACTGTAGTTAAACTGGGGAGGTCCACACACAATCTCTCTGTTGTATTTCTGTGGTGAATATGTGGTACTGCAAATGACAATAGCAGATGGGACAGCCCTCACAGAACAGTGAATGGGATCATCTTTCTTTAGGCTTATAATATTTTCCTAACTTACTGAGCAGAATCGAACTGTCTAGGCTCTAATACATGAGGCAGTATCAAAGAGCAGCTTCTGGACCAGAAGTATTTAAAAGTGGTCCACAATTTGGACTAAAGATGCTGTGATGCAGTGCTACACACTGATGCAGTACAGAGGCAAAGCCTGAGTACTGGATCTTGTATGGAGGATGTCATGAGAAAGACCAGAGTCTGTCACAGAAAACCTAAGATATTTTAGGAAGGTTTCTAACCTTTATTTTCCTTATTTCTTTTGTAGAAAGTAGCTGTCTCTTCCACTGCTGACATTTCCCATCCCTGTGGGACTAGGGACCTTTGTGACTATGTAGAAGAACAATGCCTAGCAGAATGAATCTAAGACAAGTGACCACACTATAAATTACTAATAGTTTTGCTCTTGCTCCACTTCTAGATAAAAGAGGACAGTGACTGCAACTTGTTAAAAAAAAAGTGTGATATTAGCTTTTGTTAGCTGACCAATGCATTCCTCAGGGTACCACTATGTTCTTTATTTCATCTGATTCCTGAGAATTACAACTTTCCTCCAAAGTAACAAATTAAGATCTAACTTTGATGGCAAAATAGCAAACCGCTGCCTTCCAGAATCTCTCTTCTCTGTTGGTCAACCATGCCCAAGTGCTTTAAGCACTCTTCTCTGAACTAGCTGGGTTTTGATTGAAGAATATTTTCCATAGACCCACCATAGTTATCTGACAGCTGTGCTGATTTTCTTTCCAGAAATATGCCATTAATTAAAATGACAAGATCAGTACCAAAACAAACTACTATTTGAACACTTACTGCCATCCCAAAGAATGTAATCAATTCCTTAATGGGCAGGACTGCTGCTAGTTTGAATGTCACTGCTGCATTTCAACATAAGATGGGGAGCTTTGGACTGGACCTCTTAGAAGAGTGGGACAGCATTCATCTCACATTTCAGCTTGCAACTATGCCATGTAAAAGCCAAGCATGCTATCAAAGGGACAGGCACACATGGACTTAGTTGGCTGAGACTGATTAAATCACAAAAAGTTGTCAGGCATCTTGCAAAACTCTTCTGTTTGGATACATACAGAAACACTACAGTAGATTGTATCTTGCAGATAGCTTTTGCAATACACAGCTTTTAGGTTTCAAACTCCTGTCTTTAATGACATGAATGGTACTGTTTGTTACAGGCAAGGCTTTCTGCATTGCTCTTACCACAGCACAAGGAAAGGCAACAAGTCTGAAAGCCACATCTTGGTTGAGCTAGAGTTATTTTCAGAGACTATGCCAGTAGATGTATCATCCCCATTTTGTGCACAGGACATCTTTAGAAGAGCTTGTGGGGGACAGTGTTGTTTCCATTCTTGGCCCTTCTACTGAAGGTGTGAGTAATTGTGCCACAGCTATTACAACAGCCTTTATGTAATGGATGCCTGTCCACAAATAAATTAACTGATAGTATCCATATATATATTTCAAAGGCCATCAGAGAAAGTGCTTGAATGCTAGTGACCCTCTTTCAAATCTGAACAATAACTTCATAGCTCTTTCATATTCGCTGAGATTTTCAAAGATGTGTTTTAGTATTTTCTGGTAAGATAGGCATTTATAGGAGTTCATTTTTGGCTGCCAACTGACAGCAAAGGGAAGTTCCCTGTTAGATCAGCAAATGAGAAGGAAGACTGCATCCCTCTGCACAGCTCCATGCAGCTGGCAGGAAGCCCCTCTCTGGCTCTCTACGTTTGATTTCCTTTTTGGGGCAGCTGGGTGAGTGTGCTCTCTCTCCAAGCCTGCCTTCCCTCAGCACTCCCTGTCCCCTCCACGGGGAGAACTTGTGAACAGACCACAACATCATAATTTTCCTGTTTCATCACGGCTTCAAGCTCCTCCTGTTTGTTACCCATGCTGTGTGCATTAGTATACATGCGCTTCAGATGGGCTGATGTTTTGCCCCCTTCCCCCTGAAAAGGTACAACGATCATCACCGTGGCAGTACCTGGGGTGGCTATTACAGAAACATGGTGGGATGTCTCCCATGACTGGAGTGCACACGGACTTTCTCTGGGTATCACCTGTTTTCTTAATTCAGATTTCAACCACTTTGGCCTGTCAATAGAAGCATGAACAGAGCTGGGCTGTAAGGCAGTGCATTTGCAGGTTAAAGTTGGATGTCATGCAGCCACTGAAGTTTGTGTTTACTTGAACCGTGACAGATCCAGATCCTACTGGTCAGAATCATACAAGATTTATGGTGATTTGTGCTAGAGACAATTATATATTCCTGGGGGTTATGTACCTTAAGGGAAAAGCACACTTTTTGCTGTTTCTAAGTAACAAAACATGTAATATGTAATTTGATGTGGGTAATCAGGGTATGATCTTTCTTTTTATTTTGTTTTCTTGTGACAATATAAGCATAATACTCATTAAATAGAAATTATAGTTGGATTTGAGCTCCAGATTTGCCAAATGCTATGAACTGCTACATTACGCAGAGTACTGAAGATTAAAAAAGAAAAATATCATTAATGCAGCTGGTGAAACTAGTACTGAGATTCTTGCCTCCAGAGCTGTAGTTCCTTCTTTCATGTATCAGAGTTATGGGGGAATTTATAAGAACAAAGTCTGAGAACAGGGCATGCAGGGATCTCTTCAAAGATGTAAGAAGACCAGTGGCTATTTTTAAACTCAACCAATTCATTGATAACTCTAAAAGACTTAGCGCTCTACTACTACTAACAGCAAAACAAAATAACAAATGAGGCATATTGTACACAGGGGATTGTTCGCCAGGAGGAACGCAGAGAGAGGGTGCTTTAGAAAGATGGCTGATAAAGCCATGTAGCACCAAAAGTGAAACTTGTCAGTGCAGCTTTTCAAAGCGTCCCTAGCAGAGGAGTACAACAAAACCTGCTTCCACCTCTTCCTCTATAGCAAGCTATTGAGGTATTTCAGACCATGTTTCACTAGAGATATATAGTTATTTTCTCCATGCAGACAAGGTACTTACTTTTGATTTTTCTTCCTGTTGACTTCCCTCCTCCATCTTCTTGTTCATTGAGAAGCATTACTTTGGCTCCTCCTTCCAGGAAGCACAAGATCGGTCAGTCGCTCATGTTTGCATGAGGTCACACTGCAATCAGTGCTCCACACAGACCATGCTTGCCCTGATTAATATGGTGTCAGGAAAAGATCTAAATAAAAAATACTACTTTTATGACATCTCCTTGTGTACGGGAGGAATTGAGTTGGAACAGAAAATTATACAAGAGGAAGATGTCTATTGTACCCAACTTTGCATGACATATCTGGCAAATGCTATTCCAGTGAGGTCGAGGTTTTGATGAGAAACAGAATTTTAAAGCAAATGAGAATACTGCTGCTTTGTAACAATGTCCTATTTGTTCATTCTTCAACCAGCATCCACTGCATGGCATTGCTAAGATTGTCGTGTATAACTAAGATGCAGTACAGAAAAATGGATTATTATTATGTGCTTTGTCAAATGTTAACATACCCTACTCACTTTCCAGAAAGATGGAAGGAACTTGCCCAGTCTCCTGGGCAGAAGCACATTGATACCTGTTCTTTTGTTGACACATCGAAGGATATGATCTTGTAATATGATATCCAAAAGGTGAATGAATGTCTGCCAGAGGTGAATGGGGGAAATGTACTTTGACACTGAATAGCATCTCTAGGCTGGAATTTTTCAGAAGTGGACTTCCATCTTGAGAGTAGTATCTTTAGTGACACTCTAGAGAATAATAATCCGCAAGTGCATGCTGAACTTTTCTTTTGAAGGTGTCCCCTCACAGTTGATGATTATGGTGGTGGAAAGTGTCTTCTAAAGAGGCAAGATTGTGAGAATCAGACTCATGGTAAAATAAGCAAGGTTGTGAGGTTGACTTGAATGAAAAGTAAGTAAAAGATCCAAGATCAAAAGGGCACAAGAAAGCAGCATTTATTCAGACTGTTGTTCAAAGGCACCTGCATCTGTAGCCTGTAATAAGTTTGTTCCAGTCCTGCAGTCCATCAAGTTATTTGCTTTCCCTCAAACTTTGGCAGAACATCAGTGTATTTGCTACATATTTAACTTCTTCTCTTTCTGAGGTAGTATTCTCCAGAGTGAAACAGTGTTAGTTAAAGATGAAGATAAGATAAAGACAAAAATACTCTCATAAACAGCTCTAGAAGGAATCACCACCATACTATAACTCTCTCACCAAAATGATGTGCCAAAAATATGGATGTTCAGTGTAACTGCTTCTTATTCCTCCCTGGTCCTTAGTTCCTGTATGTCTTGATGAGCTTAAGCCACAGCTATTGAAAATACAAAGTTGAAAGGGAAATCATAACTGGGTTGATTTAACAGTGAGAGAGAAATTAGAACAGTGACAACAACTTTTGTTGGCATTTAGAAACCACTAGTTTGAGTGATGATATATACTTATGGGTGTAAAAGGTGTTCAAGATTGATTTGTAGGACTTAAAAATGAGATGTTTGCCTAAGTGTAAGCCCGCAAAGTGTGACTGAAAGTGTAAGAAGCAAATGGGGAGGGAGAAAAAAGATTTCAGAGAAACTTCTGTACCAGAATAGCAAAACGACTAACATAACAATTTCAAACATCATTAGGTGATCATAAAAGCCAGTGAAATAACTTTTTATTCAAATAATTTTGGAGAAAAAACTGTTCAGAAAATGATATTTGGGTTTATTTCGAAGTGTTCCATTAGTCTGATAAAACAGAAACTATGTTGTTTCAACTCTTAACTTAGTTTTTTATTAGTTTTACCATTTTCACCAAAGCATAAAAATTCCGTGATTTTTCATCAAATGCAACTTCGAAGTGCTTTTTATCTAGAACCTTTTTTGCAGAGGTTTTCTAGGAATTTTATTTATTAGTCTTCAGTTTAACCTTTAAGACATTATATTACCTGCTTGTGATTATGTCATTTTCCTATAGGACAAAGGACCATAAGCAGAATTTTAACTACACTAATACAAACGATTATATAGATATGGTTCAAAGCCAAACACTGAACATTAGAAAGGCTTTTATATTTTGGAAAAATACTAGAACAGCTTTGACTCTTACTCATAGTGATGACTAGTAATTCAGTCTCACAAATGCACCATTCCCTGAATCATCCCCATAGTTGAATTAGTTGTAATAAGGTGCTTTTCACACTGTCGAAAGCAGTTTAAGGGTGAGCTGAATCTGAAAATAAAAATTTATCATTTTTAACATGTGGCTGCTGAAGCAACACCTTTCTTTTGTTTCAGTTTGATAATATTACTTTGAGTTATAGCCAAAAAGAGGAACAAAGGTAAAATAAGGACTAATAAAGTCTGCAGAGGACAGAATGTTTTGGGTGTGGTAAATAATGATGAGGTCAACTAACTGATACAGTGATCTCAATCACTGGGTAAGTTGCACATGACCGTGTTTTAGCATGGCCAAATGTAAAATTAGAGGGGTATAACTTGTTACCAAAAGTACAGGTTTCCTCTCGTAAGAGTGATTCTGAAAATGACCTCAGACCACTGCTGTTAATCAGCTAAACTTGAGTTTCCAGTGTGACGCTATGAAAAAAATTAAAGTTTTTCTTCATCGCTGATGATCTTGTGTGCTACAACAGTGTCGTTTGGTTTTTAATCAAGACTAGTGATTAAAAAGAAAAAAAAAGTACTCCAATTCTCTGAGCAATTAGGTTAGCTGTGCAGAAACAAGTAAAAAGTTTACTACGTCTGAGGACCTAAGTGGGCAGTAAAGTGCTGGAAACAGAGTGTGCATCCACCACAGCCCAGCTCTGTAGCACTGCCGGTACATCTGACTCAAGGGCCTCAGTGTCAGCTGCGATGCAGGTTTTCAAAACTTGTATCTTCAGCCTTGAATCAGAAAGAAACAGCTTTATAACAAGGGGCATTGTACAGAATGAGAAATGTCTGGTTTATGTGGAAATGCATAGAAAAGTATGAGGTACAATAAATGGTCAAGGGAGTTGCCTTGCCACTTCTGACTCAAGATTCACATACTCATTGCGCAATTTAAGTTCTTTCTACCACATAAATGCAACAGCTAAATAAAGTCAGAATGCCATGCCAGCTGAAATTCTCAGCTAACAGTATTACCTGGCTTTTCCTGTTTGTTATTGTAGGCCAGATCATCCAATATTACAAACAGATGCATCCCCACAGACTTGAACAGAATCATGCTTATTCGTCTTTGAGCGCTGACCCTGTTAGGCTTGCCTGCCTTCAGCCTTAAGGCCTAACACACAAAACACTGCTGAAAATTTAGGAGAGGTTGTGAGGTAAAATCCAACAAGGACAGAGAAGAGGGAGTAAAGATTTTGAAAATCCTAGTCCTGTAATTCTGTTTAAAATGGAGAACTAATTGCAAACTGTCTAACTGCAACACAAAATCTGCGGTGCAAAGAACGTTCTCTGTCAAGAAGTTGATGAAAATACTAAAGCCAGTGCAGATATTCTAAAACGGAGTTCTGGTTTGAGTTTCTCTTTCTTTTCCCTCTCTCCAATTCGGACAGAGAAAGTGGAATTTGAGGTGGTCAGAATGTTACTTCAGTCACTATTTCACTCTAGATCATTACTTCCACATGTTTTAATCCAATGTATTCAGACCTTCAACACCCCTGGCATTTGAAATGTAGTGCCCGCCTCGAGAAGTTTCCATATCAACTATTTAGATGGTCAAAATTTTATCAATTCATTGACTTGACTGATGTGCTCTTTTCCCAGAGAGTGTACTCAGCATTTGAGAGAAAAAATTGTCTTCCACCTGGTAATCTGTCATGACTATACCTCTTATTTTCTATCTTATGACACTTGTAGGGTATATTTGTAACACGGTAGCTCTGAAGGAGCTACTTCTAGAAGTGGAAATCACATGCTGCAATGAATGCAACCCTAATTCTCTATGTGGCAGTGCACCGTGTCGTGTAAGGTATAACTGTTTAGAGCCCAGCCAGAGTTTGGATCCAAGTGACTCCTAACATTCTATGAATCAGATACTTTAGCATCAACCCTGTTTGACTTTGGATCAGAGGTGGCAAAATGGTACCACATGGTCATCCTGGCTTCCCACACACTGAAAACCTGTTCAGCATGACTCATATTTAATTTAAAAGGCTCCCCAGATTCTGCTTTGTGTAGCTGGTATCTAGCATGTGAGAGATTAAAGAAGAGCTAGATTCTTCAAACTGGTATCCAGTGGCAGAGGAGATGCAATCCAGAAGGAAACAGGCACAAACTGAAATACCAGAAATTCCCTTTAAATATAAGAAAAGCGATTTTACTGTGAGGGTGACTGAGCACTGGCACAGGTTGCCCAGAGAGGTTGTGGTGTCTCCATCCTTGGAGATATTCAACACCCAAGGGGTGCTGAGCAGGTGGTTGGACTAGCTGATCTCCCCAGATCCCTGTCAGCCTCAGCAGTTTTGCTCATTCTGTGATTTCATATTCCAGAGTCACATGGAAGGTTTCCTGTAAAGTACCTGCATTCTGAAGAGTAATGGGTAGAATAAAAGTGGCATTTAGTATAAACAGTGGGGGTTTGCAAACACTAAGGGTTTTTCAACTCTAAAAGTTTCATATGGAGGTGCTGAAGACCCCATTTCTTGATTTATTTATGACTGCAAAAGTACATAAGACTAGATTTTGAAGAGGAGTGAGTGCACAACAAATTATTTTTTAAATATCTGCTGATTTTTAGTGAACTGTCTTCAATCATCTTCACTTTTTACAAAAATTTAAGCAAACACATTTCCTGGTACAATATTTCTGGAAAACCAATGTTGCTATTTTTGTTGAAGGAACAATATCATGTGAGTTTAGTAACCAGTCATAGTTAAGCAACAAACCTGAATGTTAGAATATTGGTAATCTAGTTGCATGTTAAAACTATGTCAGACTGTTCAAATTCAACTAAAACCAAACTCCTTTTGCCCAAATTCATCATATGAAATGAAAATAGACTGATGTCCTACATTGTGTTCTGTAGGATAGTTGTCTAGTTCTACCTGTACAAAATTAGGCCACGCTAGCAGAAAAGGCTCAACTGTATGTGGTGGAACACTAGTTCTGTAATCTGTGGGATGTTTATCTGATTAGTCCATGTAATATACTTCAACAGAAAAGCCAGGGATGGCTTAAAAGAAAAAAACATCTCCAAGAAGATTCGTCTCCTGGAAGTGTACAGTATGGTATTTCTAACAGTGTCCACATTCAGTTATTCATCCCAGATAGAACTGCCTTAAGTGAGAAGGAATCAGGAATTGAGGGTTTTTTTAAGAAGCACAATGGATTACATCAATTCTACAAGGAGACAGTGAATATTTACTGCTGGATATTCAACTGCTGGCTGACAGGCTGACTTATGGAGTCCTACTAAAACTGACTATGGGCTTTTTCAAGAACTTTAAGTTGTTCTTCCACAGATCTAAATCTATAGATTTAACTCTTGAGGCTCACTGCACTTTGGCTATGTTCCTTGTAACATAACCACCCAAAGTATGCTAAAACTATCCAGAGATGAAACCACTGTGTATTAACTTGCAAGATGTGCTAAGCAGATAAACAACATGTTTTCTAGAATGATTAATAAAATGACAGTGATGAATGAAACGACAACCACTGGAGATTAAAAGAGAAAAATATCTGAAAAAAGGTTCAGTTTGGAAAAGCTAGATAAGGCTTGTGTCTCTGGGAACTGTATACAAGGAATTCAAGAGCTGTGCTTTCCATTCCCCATTACATCTGTTTCAGTATGCCAAATATCCATTCTTCAGCCTTAATTCTCCTACATCAATGGAAGGCATCTTGGAAAGGAGACTGAATGGGACAAAATATTGATCTTAGATATGCTGGAAAAGGAATGAGGGATTTACTGTAGCAGCTGGTGGATAAGGAGGGGAATTGGTTGGGAAAGAATCTCAAGAATGGAGGTGAGATAAAGAGAAGGTATGACAGGATGCAGAACATGGGGTCAGCAGGGTCAGACCTTCTGTACGTGCTTCAATAATTCTGCTGGAGCAAGACAACTGCCTGTCTCTGAAGGCTGACCATCCAAAGTTGCTTATGTCTGTCTCCAGCTCCTACTGAAACAAGTAGGTCTTTTCCGCAGATATAGATGGGAGTTAGACTAAGTCCTTATTTAACTAACCTTGGGGTGATGCTGTACAATGCCCTCTCTAGTTATTTTTCAACAGCTGGTAGTCTTCAGGCAACAGCTGTCTTCTCACACTTCCCTGGATCTTATCTCTACTAGCTTCTGCTTTTGGCCCTTATCAGCCATCAGATGTATTAGGGGCTTGCAAGAGAGAAGACTATGTGGTAGAGAGAAAAGACATGATAAGAAATGTTTGTGAAAAGTGATGCTTTCATAAGATACTGCTCTTCCTCCTGAGAAAGATGGGCAACGTCCAAGGGATTACATCCTTCACGGAAAGGATCGCTAGGTCTGCCCTCCCCAAGAGCAGTGACTGATTACAGCTCTGCCACCGGTCCCCGCTGTGGTTTCGGTGCACACTGATCCTGTTGAATCTCTGTGTACAACTACCAGATGAACCAGTTAAAACAACACAGACTCTAATGCAAAGTATGCAGACGGCACCCAGCTCTAACCATCCATCATCACAAGTAATCACCGATGTGAACCAGGGTTCAGATAAAACCAGCTCATGAATAATGAACAGCTTGATAATCTGGGCCAAACACATAGTAGTGAACAAGTACTTTGAAGTGCCTGTAGCTACAAAGCAGTTCCCTTCACAGGAGGCACAAACGTTCAATAGCTCTGTTCAGTCTGACAGCAGAGTGTTCTGGAGTCTCTGCAAATGCTAAACTACCAATAGCAGCATCCATGAGTAATTCTGTCATTTCCTGATGGCTGGAAGATTTATCTCCATCATAATAGGTATAACCACAGTCCTCCACGGAAAACAGTACAACATTCACAGGTGTGAAGCTGTGGCATTTGAAGACACCAAATCTACAGAACACTATTATGTCTCAACAAGTATGGTTACAGGACTTTTGCATCAGAAGTAGCCTGGGCCAGCTGGCCCGCAGCAGAGGCAGAACTTGCCCAGGTGTGCAGGCACCATGGTCAGACACGTCTGGGTGAGGTGCATCGCTGAGAGAAGGCCACTTCTGTCAACCGCTCTGCTTTCTGGCATAATGGAAACTTCTTCCAGCAGAGTGGTGCTCATTAGTAGGCAAAGGGGAGATTTCCTGGGTTACAAGCTGAGCTGAGACAATCTTACATGCTCTCACAGGAACTAAAGCTCACCAGGAACCTTCTCCCATTCCAAGTGCAAGGTACATATATCTGACCTCATTTTTCTGATGTTTAAAGAAAAGAGTTACTAAACAGAAACACTACATTATATGCACAAGACAGACCCTGGGAAGAGACTGGGAGAGCAAACCACAAGTGTACATCTTGAGAATGCTCAGATGCCAAATTACATGAAAGGGGAATGGAGCTGAACAGAACAGACCGGAGTGACTGAGAGGGAGCTTTCCTTCACGGTGAGGCCAGCAGCCCACCATCCACAGATCAGGGAAATGCCTGTGTAGAAGAGAAGTCTGCTGTTGCAACACAGTTGGCAGAGCAACCTGTAAAACTTTTCTCTCTATCTTGCCAATCTAGAGGAGCACGGCTGTGGAAATGTAGATGCAAAAGTAGCACAAAAGCAACTTTGTAGCTTCTTTTAAGTCAAATACAGTTAAAGTGAGGTAAGCTCGCAATGCCTCACAATCTGTGCCTATCGAAACACGCCTCTTGGAGTCAAAGCAAACCCTGATGCATCCTAATGTTATTGGAATTACAGAAGACACCATTTTTATTTCAATTATTCACTTGTCTGAAAATTACTGGGAACATTCATTTGAATTAGTCACATAAAAAGCTTGAGTAAAATTGATTTTTGTTAAGTATTTCCTCTAAAAATGAAGCAAATTTTCTTTTTCCAATTGGCTACTTGGCCCAAGTCTTTTGGTACAGAAATTTCTGACCCCTTCTTCTCAGGCCTAAGGTGTAATAAATTTCAAGGATTATGACACATGCCAGAAAGGAAAAATAGTAGAAAGAAAAATTGCAAAGCTTCAGTTGTAGGAAGGACTGGACTGCTCTGTCTGAAGCTTAGATTTATGGTCAAGGTTGGGGTTGAGAGAAAGAGAAAGCCTAAATCTTTGGATTTGAACTGGAAAGAGGCTGCCAAAGAGGATGAATACTGTGAAAAACTTGTTCCCTGTGGACAAGTCTTGGTCTTGGAAAGGGCTTGGGCACCTTGTGTACAGCTTGACCTAGGACTAAGGTTAGGTTTAATGTGAGGGTTGAAAGAGAGGAAGCGCAGAGTCACAGCTGTGAGTTCCTGCAAATAATTCTCCAAAGTAAACTGGGGGCTGATGTTATAATTTATTCTCCTAGGTTTATTGAATCTCTGGAGGGATTGGAACCCTGAAACAGCAAAGCCAAGGAATAAAATAAATAATTTACATCACATTACTCTTTTTATTTCTGACTCAGAACTGCTATTTGTGATGCCAAATGTAATTTTTCAGTAGCGGCACTGAATTTGGGATATACGAGGTCTGTTTAGGGCTCAGAGTAACTCAGATAACATAACCACTCAATTTTTTCTCATTTTTCCACCAAGAATCTTGATTTGCTATCAATTTTACCCCCAAACCATCCCCCTGCTGCCCTCTGCTTTCTGAAAGCACACTGAAATCTAAAGTTTCAGACGTTCTAGGAATCTTCCCTGATTCTTTTTTTTCCAATCTCTGAGAAACCTGATCCACCAGATGGGTGGGAAAGCTTATTGTTTTTTCGTCTGACATCTGGATTTCATTAGCAGACTCATGCATGCTGAATCAGGAATGGGAGCTCAGAAGAAAGCAGATGAGAGTTAAAATTATGTTAACACTAAAAAAAATTGCCCCGTTCTCCACTCTAACTTTACAAACAAACACAAAATGTGAGTCATGTTGTTGTGAGCTCAGCATAAACAGTACAGCTCATATTAGGTGTACCCAATTACACTAATATTGGATATATTGTGCCTCAAGCAGCTATAGAGGAGAACATTGTATTATTTACTTATTTATGTCAACATTATTTTAAAAAAAGCCTTTCCAACAGTTTCACATTAATACCATCACTGTTCAGATTTATAGTAAGTGTCTCCTGCCTTCTATTTAAATAGATTCAGTACAGTATGCAAGGAAATAATTTATCACAAACCAACCATAAAATTACAGTTAAGACTTGGTGCTCAGGAGACTGCTGTAAATGATACCAGCAAGAAAGACAATTTTTTAAAAAATTTAACAGGAGTGTAAGCAGTGGCCTAAAAGCCAGACTGTTTTTAATTACCATAGCTTTCATTACTGAACAACAGAAATAGTAATACAAGCAGTTACCATCTGTCAGTTCTGTACATGGTGCTATGCTAACCTCTGGATGACTGTTAGATCTCATTTTGTTTGCTAAGAGTGATGACTGCAGGCATACAACATCCATCTTTACAGCCCACCTTATCCTTCCTCTCCTTCCCCAGCGCACAAGGACCTGTGGTTCACGAGTACCATGCTATCTAGTCAGAGTCTCCTGTCTTCTAAGGACACTAAGCAGAGATGAGGACACTCAAAGTATCATTTGTGACTAGGTCACACAGAAGAAAAGGGATCGACAAGAAGCTTTTGGTTATGTTTTAGAAGATCAGATGGGTCTAGCATAAGGAACCAAGCAAAATTACAAAATGGTGAAAAGCTGAGAGGGCATAGTGATTACAGATAGGCTGAATGTGGAAGTCAGGCCTTCATACTCCTCTGCAAGTCAGCTCAAGAAAACTTCATATGTCACTGAAACAGGCCTCTGTCCCCTCTTCACAGCTTCAGCCTATACATTTGATGTCCACATTACATCATGTAGGATACAACTGTGTAACATACATAGGTCAGCAGAAAACTGATGGAAAATTTCAGTCACTAATGCAAAAATGACTAGTACGCTCTAAAATCTAAAATATGGTTAGTTTTATATGTGTAACAGCACTCTACACTATCTCAAGAGATAGGGATATCACCTATCCTGAGAAAGTTATATGCCTGTGACAGGTGAAATGCAGGTGGATATGTATTTCACCTGTCACAGCCATTCAGGATAGGAGTGAACCCCTAAATTTACACAAGTAACCATTTCCAAGGAAACCTGAAAAATCCCGGTCTTGATTCTCCACTTTCTCATGTTTTGTGTAAACACTTTGACAAGTGGCAAGCACAGCACAGAATCCAGTGCAACCATTTTGGTGGTGGTTTGCCTTCATATAAAGTATACAGATAACCTGGCCCAGGGACACCGGACATTACAGGAGGAATTTTTCATATGGTAAAAATGATGAAGACAGCAAGGCAGTTTTGTCATTTAGCTCTGATCTATTAAACCTTCTTAACTAGAGTTCACAGAAATCTCTTTTAAGTAGCAGAGCTCTAACTTGCATTAAGAAATATAAACGTGTATTAAGAAATAATAAAGCAATAAGAAATGACTACTATTAGGTTTTGTTTTTTAAAAGTATTTCAACCAAAGCCACCTTTCTACTTTAATGATGAATCTCCTTTGATCTCATAGCAAAGCCTTTTTGTTTGCCATTTGTTTGAAAGGAGTTTTTCTCTCCCCCACTTTTTTCTCTTCTAATTTCCTCAACTGTGGAATCAGGTGTTGAGGAGTAAGTTTTATATAGCAGTCATGTTACTCTATCTCAGAGGTTATCTCTGCTCTTGTGAAGCCTTCTGAGGGCCTCCTTTCCTTGCCCACGTAAGACCCATGGGGTAGTGTTTGGGAGGGCTGAGTGTGCACTTGGGCGGGTGTTCTTGGCTGCCAGGTGGTGTGGGTAGGCTGGCTCAGGTGGAAGTATTGATCTGTCTGGGCTGTTGCAGAGTTTTATCTATAGTTGCACACCTGCAACTTGGGTTAAAATTAGAAGTGGCCTTGAAACCAGTATTTTGTATATGAAACCCTTGAAACTGGGAAATGTTCAGTGTTACTCTGAACTCATGTCCAAAATTACAGCTTGAGATCATGTCTAAGCCTAGTTGAAATGTGCTCTTTCTTTGCAGAATGAAAAAGCAGTTGTTTACAGGGTTCAGTAACACAAAAGATCTCAAAAGGTGCTGCTGTACTACTGTGCACATTTCTGCACAGTCAGAGAATAAGTTAGAAACAAAGAGTAGCAAGTATCTTGTGGAAAATCAGATGCAAATCTGAGGATGAGCTAGTAACCAAGATTATGTCGTTTTCAAAACATCTGCTGTTCCTGCTAAAATCCTGAAATGTTTCAACTTAAGTGCCTATGGGCTTTATTGCCTTAGCTAATAATTTGGCACTGACCAGGCTCTGAAATGAAAGGTTTATTCTTTGTTTTCTCTAATTACTATACAAACATTTTTAGCTTTTCTGCCCCATAAAGGAAATTTGGAAGAAAAAGCTTGTTTTTTAAGAAAAAAACAAGCTTCTACAAACCTGGGAAATGTCTCCTTAAATAACATGAGAATGTCAGTAACATGACAGATAATTTCTAGTGGAAAATATAAAATGTTAAGGAACAAAGTTTACAGTAAGGTTATCCTGAGCTTGATGTCCATGAGGCTGATATCCATGCATCAGTATAGCACAAAGACCTGTGTCCCTGATCCATGCAGTGCTGCCTTCTCTCCTGCTTCTGATCCAACTTACTCAACCAGTCTAAAGGATGTATAAAATCCCACAAGGCATAGATGGGCATTTGCTACCTGAGAAACTCTGTTCACATCTCATAGTAGACCTTTTTATAGCTTTAAAATGGGCCATATCAAAATATATAAGCCTCCTTTTACATTTATTCACATAAGCCAGATAGAGCAGAATAACACCAATACTTGTGCTATACCAGGGAAATGGAAGAGGGATTAATTTCCATTTAGTATCTTAATTTCTTGAGGGAAGTGACATAACAGGAGGGAAAGACAGGACTGACTGGTACATCTGGACAGCAGGAAAATGAGAGGGGTCCCCTAGGTTGGATTTGTGTCCTCACAACCTACAGACTGTCCTGGGACAATCAGAAAAGCAAGGAGAAGCTGAGCTGCTGCTGCTAGCTGTTGCCAGCAGAAACTGTTACTCTGCCTTTAGTGATTTGTTCTCATTCTTCACTGCTTTTGCTATCTGTTTGCCATCTTCCTCCTCCATATAGTAAGTTAAAAGGAAAAGGGAGGGAGAGACACGGCAGTTCACACCCCTGACAGTCACTTTCTCCTCAACAGCCAGAGCGTGCCCTGTTTATCTGACACCACCCCAGCCTCTGCTCAGACCTTGTAGGCCTTCTTTAATTGGGCATGGGGATTATCAGAACACACATTTTCATTTTTGAGAAACAAGGAAATGAGGTTCTGTTAAAACTGGGAAGGAAAGTTGAAATATCAATACATTTGGCAGATGTGAAAATTTTCAGAATTTCAAACCAGAAGTGCCAAGACATAAATGTTCATTTGGGTAAATGAGGCTTATGAAACACTGCAAAACAAATTCAAACCATTGCAAAGTGGTTTCTTCCACTTCAGATGTCCGTTTCAACCTCTCTTGCTGTTTCAGCTGAACACCTTGTTGAAACAGACATTTTCCTAGAGAAGATTCTTTTTGAAAAACAGTTACTTGATTGACTTTCTAAATATGGATTAAATGAAGGTACATTTTTACAGGAAGTGTTTGTGTATGGACATTTTGACAGGTGTTATTTCCAAGGTTTAGGGTCTTTTGTTTTCTGTATTTGTTGTTGTAATAAATGCCTGTTTGCTTCAACTTTTATGTTTTAGCAGTATTGTATTTTGCAAGACTATTTTATTTAAAAGCACAGTAAGGAAGGATTGTGGTAGACATTAGAGCTGGGAGATACAGAGATCCTGAAGAACAATCAATGATCTCTTATTGCAGAGCATGAAAATTTAGTTAATTATCATAGAATCACAGTATCATTAAATTGGGAAGGGATGTTGAGAGGTGACCAAGTCCAATCTCCTGCTCAAAGCAGGACAAACATCGAGTTCAGGTCACGTTTCCTAGGGCTTTGTCCAGTCAGATCTCGAACACTTCCAAGCACAGATGAAAATTTCACAATCTATATTTCACACTAAACCAAAGCAGTTTTACAAAGTGAGAAAACATGATTCACTTAATCTTCCATTACTCCTTTCTTATCAGTGCAAATGAGGAATTGATAAACCAGTGTGGTTTTGACCTGGTAGTTCTCTCTCTAACTTATCTATCAATCAGCTTATAGAGGGCTGGAGACCAAGCCTTAGTTTCCCTCTCAAGAGGAATGCTTGCAGTATTTATTTCCAAGCTAAGCACTCAATTATGGTTTATCAGGAGTTTTACTGCAAACTAAGCAAATACCAAATTGTTAGTAAACAGAGTTCAGATTTAGACCAATGCAATAGCTATGTTCAGTCTACTTCAAAGGAGTTTATAAGTGTCTCAGTGACTTGTACAGGATTTGGCTCTGGTCTGTTGCTCATGGTTTTTAAATATAAATTATGCATGTTTAAGATAATGAGTTGTATTATTAGTACACAGATATACAACAGTACAAACATAAGGCTGAGAGATGCTTTGGGATGTACTCTCATTTGTCCCTGACAGGATCACCCATGAAATCCTGATGTATGTTTATCCATACTGTTCTGAAAGTCTTCCAATGACCAAGAGCTTTCCCAGGCACTCTTTTTCAATGCCTCACATTTAGAAAGAGCAGCCTAGTTGAAGTCCAGTGCTCTGGACTCACTAGCTGTGGATCTGGAAAACAAACTGTGCCCTTCATGCAAGGTTTTCTATATTTGCAAATTATTAATGTGTCTTTTTGTGGGAGCAAACAAGACCAGTTCTTCAGTCTTTCAACAGAAGTCATGTTTCAGAGACCTCAAATTAATTTTTCTCCTCTCCAGTCTTCCCTGAATTACTGTGCTCAACCTGGACCCTGATGAGGCTTTACCAGTGCTGAGACCTTATTCAATTTGATTGCCAGGTATCCATAAGGGTTTACATTTAAACAGTATTCTTTTCCTGATATCCACCTTGTTGCCAGTGGGCAACCAGCTTGAAATTGTCTAGATAGTGAATATGCAGATGAGATTCAAAAGTAACTAAAAAGAAGTTGGAAAACCTCAATGAAATGAAATAAGATTCTGTAGTGGGTGATCCTCCAACACCTGTCACACAATCACGTAGGACCTGAGACTCCACACCAAGGTCGCTGCAAAGACCAAGCAAGCAAGCCCTCTTACAGTATTTGCCTTTATCACATCTATTTACATTGCATTTCCCACAGGAAGAAAAAAAGTTTCAGTAATAAAGACTGAACCACAGTAATAATAGGCTTAGTGATGGTGCTGAAGGAGGAGTTTGGTTTTGGCTGGTCTTCCAGACTTTGGGGAATGTAATATTGAGTAGTATGCTAGACAGGAAAGGGGCACAGACACAGTTCGCTAGGTATTTCTGTTTGGTTTTTTTTTTTCACTAACTGCTCTTATTCTGGTATGTTAGGGTTCATGTTAGTATCTTCTTTCCAAGTATCCAGTTTACCAAACAACTGGACATAAATGCCACATATTATAGCCACAGTTTTAAAACTAGTACTTTGGGAGCATGCTCTCAAAGCAGGGCTGTTTGGATCCCCTCTACTCATAGAGCTGTCTGAATTACTTGCCTCTGTGATAAATGGTTTAAATCAATTTTATGCACAGCTTATTCAGAATTTCCAAAACAGAGTGCAAGGGGTATTTTCTGATGTTTCAGACTGTTAAACAGCTTACATTTCCAGAAGTAAAATGGATGTAACAAAATTACAGCCCACCATACTTTTGTTACAAAATTTCTGCAAGTCTTCATAACAAAAGTAGAAATTATTTGAGAAAATATATCTAGCTAATCTCAGAAACTCTGAGAAAATTTGGCAGGACTAAGTTCAAGCATATGAGGAAAAAAAACCCTGCAATAAATTCTGTAGTATATTTAGTATCGTGGAGTTGTCAAAGTGGCTGCATGTGGTAAAAAATAATTTAAAAATCTTAGCCAAGTCCAAATCCTCTAAAATAATTTTATGCAGGTTCTGAGTAGAAAAATATGAATAAATGAAAATAGTGTGTTGTGCATAAACAAGACTTTTGAGAGCCTCAAATTGTTCCAGTATGTCGTAATGTGGAAGTTTAGTATGTGCACAGGTATTTACAGAATAAACACCTAAGAATTACAATTTCTTACAGAGATATATTTAGGTGAAGAAATATGCACTATACCAAATGGGTTAATGTATCAAAATGTATTTCAAAGCTAGAGAACCAAGGGGCTGGATATATATAGATTTGTTTCCTGGAGTGCCACATGCAGTTTGAAAACAATTACATATAGCGGAGATTAACAGCTTTTCCCTCCTTGCAATACAGGAATACAGGTTTTCTCTCAGTACTGGTCTTATTCAAATCAGTGCTACTGCACCAGAGATGAGTTTAGCTGTTGTTTTCTTTTATTATGTATCCCATATTTTCATCTTTACCTCTGTAAGAGGAATACTAATTTTGGTGATTCAAATCAGGGATTCCACTGTCAGGCCTGTAATAACTCTCTAAGCCAATAGAATTGAAGCATAAACAGGAGAGACCTGTACAGCACCAGATCAAATGCTAGTAGTATACTCTGATCAAACACTAAGGTGGAACCAGCAAAATTGAGCCATACAGGGTTTTAGATTCCTGAGAGACTGGGGAGATTGACCCCTCATCCTATAACTTAATAACAATACCGATATTTCACTCAGTTCAATGGAGAAAAGATGTGTTTATTTGGAAACCATCACCTGATATCCAAAAGACTGCTGTAAAATGTAGCAACTGTCAAAAATTATTATTTTCAGAGTGGATTTTAAGATTTTTCAAAGTCTATGATCTCCTTTAATTCCAGAGGTCTCTGAAACATCATCTTCCACTTAAAAAGAAAAATAAACTTCAAGACATTTTTGTTTGTTTTGCTTTTTAAAAAAAATTAAGATCTCTAAGCTAAAAACCAGAAAGGTAAAATCTTTCTGTCTTTGTACAGATGGCAGCTTGTTCTTCATTGCCATCTTAGCCAGCCTTTGGTACCTGGAGAAAGCACAACTGTGGACTCCTTGAATATTGTGGACATTTGAGATCTTTGCACAACTATAAGACACAAGGCAAATCAGATTAATGTTTCAGGCCTGAGAGTCACTGCAATCTTGCAGGCAAATAGCTGCCTGCTGAGCCAGCTCCATGCCAAAGATCCACTATATCTGACCACAGGGAGGGACAGCTTCAGGGCAGCATGATCTGGCAGACCAAGCTATGGACTAAGAAGAAAGGACTAAACTCAGCTTGACACTGATTTCTTCCACATCCTGCATGAAACCACAAAAGCAAATCTATGAAAACTCAAGCAGCCACAGTAATTACCTACTACTCCCATTGACTTGAATATGTGTTCTTAAGGTACTTGAGTTTTACAGGATCTGCTTCAATGATCACTGTTGGCAATGGAAAGACTCCCACTGTTGGTCTCATTAATATGGACCATGCTATACATTTCATTCACAGATTTAAAAATGCACTGCAAAATAAGGCTAATATTGTTTCCCATTACATATATGTCTGTGGCAGTATGTCTGTACTTCTTTGAGCACGCACACGTGTTTTCCTCTATAAGTATAATGTAAAATTGGGAAAGACACTGTGTTAACAGGTCTGTGTCTCCCAGGGACTGGACTAAATAGTTGCAATGCACCAAGGATCTGACTGCAGAACAGTGATATTTGCCCATTTTGGTTTGGTTTTTCCCACTAAGTCTGCATGATGTGAGAGTTCCTTGCCTGTGTAGAAATTTACAGGAATTGTCAGGAAGATTTTTTCAAGAGCTTGGCACTGGCACAGGGATCAGAGCAGTCTTCTTGTTCAGCATTCAGAAAAACATGGCTGGAGCCATGTATTTTCTGAGTGACTAGGTCTGCACATATTTTCACAAAAGGATTTGACAGCACTTGAATAAAGTTAAGACAGAGAGACCAGTAGATGGGACTGGTGCTTGGCAGAAACACAAGGTAGAGCAGTTTGGAGACTCTGAATACAGAGATGCTATGCTGGAGCTCTGAGCTGGGACCTCTACAAGTACAAACTTTGTTGCTGTCTTTGCTGTTAATCCATTACTGCCCAAATTAACAAGAGGAAAGACATATGCAATAAGTGAGGTCTAGGATCCGTGTCAACATATTTCCTTCCCAAAGAAGATTTTGAACTATGGCAAAGGTTCAATCACTCAGCAACTTCTTAGAACCTGAAGGAGGTGTTTTATTCATAAATGTCCATATATACTGTATCTAATACCATACCCCATTATCCTGTACTTCCTGCATATTGAACCTATATGATAGGTCTGAGTTTAGGGCCACAACATCATGGAAGGGTAGTAATGTCAATAACATCCCTATACTGTAAAGGAGCAAGATTCATTCCGTATAGGCCATGCACAGTACAAACGAACCCACTGTTTATATTTTGTAGGATTTAAAAATATAGACTACAGTGATAATGGGTGAAAAGAGACAAAAGTAACTTTTTTAAAAAGGTTTTCTATGAGTTTCTATATCTGCTAGATAAATAAATGTCATAAAGAATCATATATCTTAACTAGAGCTCATCATTATTTGTCCTGGCAAGGAAAAGAAAACGTATGGTTATCATGCATATGTAAGATATACACTGGCACAGTACCTTCAAGTACACAAATAAGTAAACAAAGTTTTAACAAATCTATATTCATATATATTTATAAATCATGCAACTAACCACCAGTAAACCAGATAGGAAAAGTACTCTCATCCCTCACCTTCCTCGCTCTTTAAAGAGAAATATTTTGTATATTTGATGACACTGTCAATGATAATTTAAGAATGCCACTCTATTAAGTTTAAGAGCACTGCTTTTAACCTTTATTCTCTAGACATTCTTCATTCAAGTCAGTGAGAGTTCTGTATGTGAAAGAACATCAGAGAGGTATGAGTAAGATGTTACCGTCTAAGCCACTGAGACTCAAAAATTAATTCAGAGAAAACATAGGTATGCTACAAAGATGACACTAAAGATAAAAAGCACTGGTTTCTATAGATGTAATAATTGCAACAAACTTTTTGCAAATGTAGGTAAATTGGAAATGATGAACTGCAATCATAACATTGCTCTCATTTCTGGTAGTTTCTAAACCAGAAAACACACTTTCTATCACTATGGATCACACAAACTATGTGTTAAAATAATAGAAGTTTACTAAATCCCTTTTCAATTTCCAAACAGATAATTTTGGACAGGATATTGGACAAACTGCAGATACCTAAGGTACTCAAATACTAAAGCTGGCCTTTTTTATAATTATTTAACCTCCTAGAATATGATCATCACTTAAGATATAGATCTCAATCAATACATGTATTTTCATCAGTATGGTATACCACCAACTTTTACAGCAAGAGGACGAGAATCACAGAAAAAGAACACACGCCCTTACAGTGTTTGTAACAAGCAGAATTAAGGGAGGATATAAAGTCTCAAAGTTGTTACACAATTTCTTTGTTATGAAGGAAAAACTCCATAAAATACCCCATTTCAAAATCTGTTTCTTATTAGGCAGTTACATAAAAAGAAAATAAAAATACTGTATGATTTACTGATATGCATCTTGTCCAAATCAGATTAGTTTATCTCTTTTCTCTATCCAAATTTAAGTACTTTAAAAATGCATAGCTACAGCCCTTTTTTGGTAGGATTTGCAAAACAACTTTCATTTTTGACAGCACTTGCAAAACTAAGCATCAAAATCTAAGTTATTAAGTAGTGCATATAATGTACAAATTAAGAAAGCAGTTATTGTCAAAAGCAGTGGTAACAAATGGGGTCTTTCTGACAAAGGCCTGATCCTGCCATTGGTGCTCCCTTCTTGTGCACAATGCTTTCAGTGTTTTGAACAGAACTCATGCACACAGGGTCATCCCCTGTAGATCTGTCCTCAGATTTAGATAACATAAGGGAAGTAAGTTTCTGTGAATGCCTGTCTGCTCTTTTTCAAGAAAGCACTTACATGCTGCCTAGACCATATAACACTTGCTTGTGTTAGAAAACTCCAATAAAGAACTAATTTTATATCACCTGTTCCTTAAGTAACATAAACTCTGATCTATACAAACAGATATATGCACACACAGCAAAAGGCACTGATAAGATCTGTTCTGCGGTGCCATACGTACAGGTAGTCGTGCACAGACAAGGAGATGAAAAGCACAAGAGGACAGCCATGAGGACTGGGGAATAGAGAGTCTGTCTACTTTTTGCAAGAAAACTGAGAAAACCTGGCTCAGTTAGTCCTACAGAATGAATGCTGAGGGACGATATGATTCCAGTCTATTAATACATCCTGAGATAAACACCAGGGACGGAGAAGAGCTATTTCAGTGGAGGACAATGTTGGCAGGAGAACGAATGACTATAAAGTGGCCATGGGTTACACTTATCCTGGAAACTGGGCGATTTCTAATTAGGAGAGGATTGAGGTTCTGCTGCAGCTTCCCACATCAGCAGTAGTGAGGGCAAAATGCTGAAATACTTCCCAACTAAAACTTGATCAGTTTACAAAAGAGGCTTTATGATATGGCTGCCTGTAACTGTAGAAGGCCGTGTGCAGTGAGCAAGCAGATGCCTCCTGGTCCGGTGTTCCTTCAATCATTACTCACTAGCTCATAGGCCAGCCACAGTCTTTTCATTTCCTGGTTCACAGAGATAATAAAGACGTTACAAGTGAAATCTTAAAAAGAAAACACATAGGATGTGCAATTTAAGTGAATTAATCTTCCTACAGGACCCTTAATTTGTTTGCATCTCCTGGATTTCTATGGGTATGTCAGTTTTCATTAACTGTTCTTTAATCCCTAGTGCCTCAAACTGTAAAAATACCTATGAAATAAACAACACATTACTGCTCCAACACTGACATGTTCACTTGGGACCATCTGTGCGAGCTGCAGCTTGCACTTATTGATCGTCCAGAGACCTGCTGCATTCATTTGGTTTCACAGAATCACAGAATCATCTAGGTTGAAAAGGACCTTGAAGATCATCCAGTCCAACAGTTAACCTAGCACTGACAGTTCCCAACTACACCATATCCCTCAGCGCTGGGTCAGCCCGACTCTTAAACACCTCCAGGGATGGGGACTCCACCACTGCCCTGGGCAGCCCATTCCAACACCTAACAACCCGTTTTGGAAATAAATACTTCCTAATATCCAGTCTAAACCTTCCCTGGTGCAACTTCAGGCCATTACCTCTTGTCTTATCGCTCATTACTTGGTTAAAGAGACTCATCCCCAGCTCTCCGCAACCTCCTTTCAGGTAGTTGTAGAGGGCGATGAGGTCTCCCCTCAGCCTCCTCTTCTCCAGACTAAACAACCCCAGTTCCCTCAGCTGCTCCTCGTACGACATGTGCTCCAGACCCTTCACCAGCTTCGTTGCCCTTCTCTGGACACGCTCGAGTAATTCAATGTCCTTTTTGTAGTGAGGGGCCCAAAACTGAACACAGTCATCTAGGTGCAGCCTCACCAGTGCCAAGTACGGGGGGAAGATCCCTTCCCTGTCCCTGCTGGCCACGCTATTTCTGATACAAGCCAGGATACCATTGGCCTTCTTGGCCACCTGGGCACACTGCTGGCTCATGTTCAGCCGGCTGTCAATCAACACCCCCAGGTCCCTCTCTGACTGGCAGCTCTCCAGCCACTCCTCCCCAAGCCTGTAGCACTGCTGGGGGTTGTTGTGGCCCAAGTGCAGCACCCGGCATTTGGCCTTATTGAAGCTCCTACAGTTGGCCTTAGCCCATCGCTCCAGCCTGTCCAGGTCTCTCTGCAGAGCCTCCCTACCCTCGAGCAGATCAACACTCCCACCCAACTTGGTGTTGTCTGCAAACTTACTGAGGGTGCACTTGATCCCCTCGTCTAGATCATCAATAAAGATGTTAAACAGGAGTGGCCCCAAAACCGAGCCCTTACATAGCATAGCACAGCCATCTCCCCCTGTTCAGAACACTCTTGCGCTGCCGCATATTTAGTAGTTGTAGTTTTAATCCTCTTGTTAAGTAATGTATGCTATTACATGGTCCTATCTCTGTTTTGC
This sequence comes from Strix uralensis, assembly GCF_047716275.1. NCBI lineage: Eukaryota > Metazoa > Chordata > Aves > Strigiformes > Strigidae > Strix > Strix uralensis. The sequence continues at coordinate 15,097,165 of NC_133978.1, read as the reverse complement.
AGTAACATGCTATACGAAGTACATTAAACACAGAACTATACAAACCAGAGTATTTTTGATCTCCTAGCAAAGAAAATGTCATAGTTTTTTTCTTAAAGAAAACTGCCTTACTCAACGTATATTGAAATAATATGAAGTAAAAATGTTTTTGAGTGCCACACCCAAGACTGCAAATGTACTTCGATTCCACATCTTTCATTAGAATTAATGAAAGATATACAGCTAAAGTCCATGAAGAGAACAGTTTAGTCTACACATAATAGCAGGAGGAATATACTTAGTTAAAGCTCATCTGATATTAGAACTGATTTCATGCTGACCTTGCTCAGCTGGCAGATGCTTTTCTGCCTGTGTTTTGGCTTATGTATGTCTGACATCCTCAACTGCAAATTAACTGTAGTTCATTTTACGCAGATCAGTTCTGCTGAAAGTCACATATTAAGAGGGTAGGAAGTTAAGTTGTAGTGAAATGGATGCCTGTAATGTCCACATCTGTATTTCTAGAACATTGGCAGCATTTTAATTTCCTTGGGACTCTACACAGAATATTGTTGGAGTTGTGAAAAGTTTAAGCCAGCAACACGACTGCATCCAGCTGAAACTTGAGAGGATGGAGAAACCTCGCACACTGTGGCTTGGGGCCTCAGGAAAAAAAATTGCCCATTGGTGAGTGGTTTTAGTGCACACTGGTTTATACCTCTTTTCTAAGGAAATAAATATTGCCAGCTTTGCCAGTACAAAAAAGTTCTAGGAGTCCAAAACCACCACATCTTGCCAAGTACAGCAAACCTCTTCTGTGAAACAAAAGACATAAATACTTGGAGCTTGTGTTACTGCAACACTGATTTGAAGTTCTCATCCAGTGTAACGCTTTCTTCTCCTTTAGCATATGTAACTTGTTACATTTTTATTAAGTGCCATTGCCAAACTGACTGTACAGTGCACTGCTTGAAAACGTATTTTACACAATCTCTGTGATGGAAAATGACATAGTAGCCATTTTTAAAGTTTCCAAAATCTACTTATTCGTGTGCTAGATTAATATCTTTTGTAATGCTTATTAGGTAAATGAAATAGCATATTTCTTCCGTCAGTATTGTGATAAAGAATAGATTAAAAGAACACATGGCTAGCTTGTCACTTTCAAGATATTTCTTCAGTGCTACTCACTCTAAAGAAGTATTTCAGTCAAATGCTGTGTTACTAAATCAAGGAATGGTGAAGATTTCCACAAAGATTTTTCCAGAATATTGTATATTCCTTACCTGTGGGCAGTCTTTGATGTAGTGTCCCTTGTTAAAGCAGAGGTGGCACAGGTAGTTAGGAGGTGGCCTCTTGCTGGGTTTTCTGGCTTCTGAAGAAAGGGACAGGTCAGAGAAATGCTCAGTGAGGGAGCTTAACCCATCCACAATGTTATTGAGAGAGCCATAAGGCGATGCACTCTTGTACAGACTGCTGCTCAGAGCCTGCAAAAGCAAAGAAAAAAGTCACATGAAACACAGTACTGTATTAAGGATTGTTCTGAGACTGATTTGAGTAGAGGAAGGATAAAAACAGCAGAAAAAATGTGTTGGGTTTTTTTTTTTCATTAAGAACATGGCTACATATTTGAGGAGAGCCATTAATAAAGAGGTTTCATGAAGGCAGGGCAATGGAGCTGGTCACACCACTGCTGAGGAAACTACTGAGCTTGCCATGGTTCACTTAGTCCAACCTTTCCACTAAGCCTTCTTGTGTTTGATCATACCGCATTCATGGTATGGCTAGAATATGCAGGCAAAAAGCTTAAAGAACAACCCATAAAAGGGAACGTTTTTGTGTCCAAAACTATTTACACAAACAGTACTGAAGTCAGGGAAAGGAAAAGAACACCAAGAAAAATTTAAATTCTTAATTTCCAATCTGGTTAATGAGACAATCAACATAGAGTGCCATATTCAAACAATAATAAGAAACATTCAGATCTACATCTGTCTTGGATTTTCTAAGGGGAAACCTGCTGTGGTTTAAACATTTCCTGATAAACAGTAAACACCTAGTTTTTGTACTTCACCTCAATGGAATCTTCACTCTCTCAATCTGCAAATCAAAATCAGGAGCTCCTAATTTGCCATTCAGTAGTTTTAGAACAGCAGGAAACCCATAATCACCTAAATAGCTAATCTCCCTAATGGAGATAACAAGGATTCATTCACAATGTGTTAAGGCTCAAAAGAAACAGTGTAGTAGGAGTTTAAAAAGCAAATAATAACTTTAAAAAAAAATAACATGGTAATGAATCACTGTAGAAACAGGACCAACTATTGACAGTCCTCTCCACCCTGAAATGATGATACATATTTCACAGGGTGTTGCTATGTTAGGTCTGATACACCTCACAGTAATGCTCTGCTCATGTAATTCTGGCATCAGAGAATAACTGCTGGTTTATGGGACAGTGAGGTAAGAAGAGGTCCAATCTGTGCCTCTGTGGAGACCTTGTTTTTCAGTGCTGTTAAATCTGAATATTTCAACAGTCTTTATATATGTCATATATGTTTATATATGTTAGATACATATAGTAGATATGCACTGAAATTCATTTAGAGTTTGTGAAATAAATCTGAAATGGAATTACATTTATCTCAGAGATCTCAAACATTCAGGATGTCTGTACAGTGAGTGCATTTTCTGGGTGACAGTCACCGATCGAAAGAATCATTCTGAAGCTCTAGGCACAATTACCTGGATGAGTCCCAACTATCACTGAATCCCATCCCACTGCAGATGGTGTATACTGTAAATAAAAATTCAGCCTAAGTGGCAGGCCACCGCCATACAGATAATCTGCTTCACCTACCCCTTGCTATAGTCAAACAGAACATGCTGAGCTCCACTGACCCCTCTTACAAATCTGAAGCTGGTGCATGGCAGCAGGATCAATTCAAAGGGCCACAGAGCAGAGTCTGGTCTCACGATGGACTTCACACATGTCCTGGCACTGAAGCACCCATCATTTTACCTGCAGCACAGCATAGTTCTGTGCTGGTGCAAAATGTTCTGGCTGCTGAGAGGAGAATCAGCCACATTGTTTCAGGTGTTAAACCTGTACTTTTTAAAAGGAAAAGCTATTTCAAAAACTAACAAAAAGGTTTTAGCTGCTTTAGCCATCAAGCAACCAAAGATACCTCCAACGGTCACTGGAGTTTATTTTCTAGGATTTATTGGACACTACTGGAATGAGAAATTCTTGGCATCAAATTGTTAAAAGGAAGGGGAAGTGCTATGGATGCCAAAATAGTATTAATTAAGGGTCTTCAAGAAGTTCTTGTCTCCCTAGGAGCCACTTTCTCTTACATACACTTGGAATAATACAAAATCTTTCTTTGTAAGAGCCCTTCTTGCCAAGAGATTCTTAAGTACTTCACATGCATTACACCCGTCAGTAACTTTGCAAATTCCCTATTATCAGATTTTTATAGAAGCATGGGTGTATAGACACACAATGTGTGAAATCCCAAATTCTCTACCCATTGCTGAAATCTGGTACATCCCCTGGGGATGTAGAATATATAACTCCTGCCCATCAGGAGGCTGCTATTTCTGTCCCCAGGGCCAACCCAGTTACAAAACTAAGCATATCTATCTGCTGCCTTCAGCAGGCTTTGAATTGGACATAAGCTCGCAGTGGTGACTATCTTCTTTTCTACATATCCTTTACATTGAGCTATTATCCCCATTATAAGGGAGCAATTTGACACCATGACTGGATATTAGGTAATTCACTCTTCCACCAACCCTTGGCATGTTTCAGGTCAAAACAGATATGTAACGGTTGCAATGACCACAGTTTTGCCCACTCTGTCAGCAAACATTTACAAACTTTCGATTGTTTCAACCATGGCAGCCAGAAGCCTTGTTGAAGGCCAGGATCCCATCAAACTACAGTCTGTACTGACAGTGTATCATAATCTTAGCAGCCACCAATGGCTCTGTGGCCAAAGCATGATACATGGCTCTGAAAGTGGCCACCTGGTTCAGCTGGCAGGGCATTTGTGTGATCTGTGCCAAAGCTGGGCATGCCAAAACATCCAGTCTACACATGCCACCATGAAATACTGCCCTATATTCATCTTGAGGCCCAGTGTTGAAAAAGGAAAAGACACAAATATAACATCCCAGAAGATGACAGTAAAGGAGAAGATGGACATTGCTGATGTCACTGGTGCTTCAAAGAGACAATTAATTCATTAAAGAAAATTCCTAGACTATCACAAGATGCAGCCCATCCCTCCTGGTATAGAGTCAGGCAAACCACTTCAGCAGTTCCTGCCAATCTGACCTGGAAAATGATCTTAAATCAGTTTAACTCTGACTCAATGTGAAAAACACATCAATCTGGCACTTGAAAGATGCTATAAAGAGCACCAGCACAAACGGTGCTACATCCTGTTGCTAGATGTGGAAATCTCCAGTTCTTCAGAAGATGATGAGGAAAAAAGCCGTTCCAAAAACCAAGTTATATAATAAGGGTGGTGGTGGGAAAGTTCATCCTGGCCCCTGGAATCAAATAGTAGAAGCTCAGGAACATGTGATGAATGTGCAAATGGTGATTTAGTCCATTTTGTCTTTGTAGAATACAAGAGGTGAATTAATATTGCTGAGATACATAAAGCGGGATGGTTTTTTTGTCTGGGACACTTAATTGAGCAAATCGGCAATTCAGCCCTTACTAGGTGTTTGTACTGCTGCAAGGGGGTTTTTAAGAAGGGATTTGAACAAAAACTTTGAATTAGCTTCACACTCAAAGGGGATGTCCAGGGGATGATCAGAGTGACAGGGAGAATATTGATGGTCTCAGACAGATGACAGTAAAAAGGAAAATAGAGAAGAAGAGGGAAATGCATTCTGACTCATTTTGGTCTCAAGTGTATTGGTACCCATCTGGGAGGTGGCAGGGAGATGAGCTCTGATGAATTCTACCAAAAGCAGTGACTGCTTTGTGTTCATAGAGTGCTATTAGCAAAGACAACGTATTTCTTTAAAAAGCATACATCAAATAATACCTCTCAAATGGAGTCTCATTTTAAGCCATAGCAGGAAACGATTTGGCAGTGAAAGGGTTAGTGCTCTCAAGAAGCCAGAAGACCACACTGCATGTCCTAATTACAAGGCTCATCAGGCCAGCTGCAATGAATTCAGGATTCCCTTATCTTGCAGAACTGGGAGGATGGGGGACCTCATGGTAAAACTTAGAAACTGGCTTGGTGGGTAGTTTGAGCTGATAATTTAAGTTTCTTTGTTTGTTTTTTTCTTCCTATGAAACTTGTTGACTTAGTTGAATGTGAACCAAACTGAAAATCTGGTGTTGTACTTTCCAAAGGTAACCTCTCAGTAGATCTTTAAACTGTATCTGTTGGTGGTGTTGGGAAGTAAGGCTTCATTTGTTATTTGTTTGCTAAGTGTTTCCAGTTAAAGGGCAAGTAATCATAAGGTTGTAGTGTAGTCCTCTGTGAAAGAGGCAGCTATTGTCTTCTATAGCTTCCTTACTCTGATTTCCAGTTGGGTAACATATGCGAGTGACTCAAGAGTTCCATCATCTAACTAATTCTAAGAAATTCCTAGCTAAGTGAATGATCTGGCAAATGCTCTTGATTCCCTTGGCTGGTCCCTGCCTTTCAGAGACAGCTTTTGGGACTGATGTGCCAAGATGTGGATGAGGAACCACTGAAACAGAATTTATCTCTTCAGCTTCTTTTTTAGCAATGGTTTAATGTTGAAAATAAAGATGATGGTACTGTTAGGAATATCATAGAATCGTAGAATGGTTTGGGTTGGAAGGGACCTTAAAGTTCCAACCCCCCTGCCATGGGCAGGGACACCTTTCCCTAGACCAGGTTGCTCAAAGCCCCATCCAGCCTGGCCTTGAACACTTCCAAGGAGGGGACAACCACAACTTCTCTGGGCAACCTGTTTCAGTGCCTCACCACCCTCACAGTAAAAACCAAAACATTTCAACAAATAGGTGGCAAGTCTTACTTTTCAAATTTCCCACTGGTATGTCTTCTGCTTTAACTGTGAAGATATTTTTTAATGGGGACCAGAAAGCACAGATGGCATGATAGTATCTCAGTTATGACAACATTTAATTCTGCCCAAAGGCGATAGGATTACCTATCTTTCAGAACAGCTGATGTTAGTAAGTGATGGCAACCTGTTTATGTGGGAATGGCACCTTGTTATTAGGACTTGTAGGAGTTAAGAAGCAAAGCTTTTAGGCATGGGACTGCAAATGTAGAGGCGTATCTGGAAAATTCAGTTTCTGCCCTAAATTCAGTTTGTGGCTGCTGGACCCTTAAGGCAGTGATTAAGGGGTACTAATTCATCAGTTACCTGAAGCTAGAATGACCTGTGCTCGTTGAAGCAGTTGACGGGCTGCATCTGGCCAGTATATTTTTTTGGTGCTCTTGGGGTTGTTTGGGGCTTTTTGAATTTAAAATCTATACTTTGAAAAAAAACACTTCCCCCTTAACCCTCCCTGTGCAAAAAAAACCCCACTACACTGGTACCCCTACACAATATCTCACCAGTTAAAATGGAAGAGAGAAAGCAATATTTAAACTGGCCAAATAAGCATGAAGAAAATGCAACATCTTGCCCCTTTGAAGACACCTGCTGTTTAAGTGCAATAGCTAAAACTGGAAAGGAGAAGCCATATAATGCTCCCAAACAGCTGGATTGTGTGCATAGTATCCCTTGTAGATGCCCTTCTTTGTTTCTGCTAGTTAAGGGATTTAACATGGAAGTTGACAGAGGTAATTCACCTTCGCAGGAAAATTTCCTTTGGATGTGGCATCATTATTTTGACTATTCCACCTGAAATCCAGTGGGTTAACATTAAAAAAAGCAAAACCAAACAAAAACCCCACAGCTGTCTCATACTAAAAAATTCTTCTCTATTTATAGCTGTTTAAAAGTCTCTCTAAAGAACTTGTGAAAGAACCTGCTCAAACTATAACTTAGTATGATTTGTGTTAGTGGTTCTCTCCATGTTTGTTTAATTGTACATTCTGAAGTGAGGTCCTGCAGCATTTCAATATTCCTGTAACATAGTCATCAATTCTTCCACTGCATGAAATAGTCTATAATTGAAAAGCAGCAAGCAAAGAATTTTTGATGACTTATTTTTGTTTTAGTATGTTGCCAACCTAATAAAGCAAACAAAAATAAGGCAGTCTTACTTCCAGAGTTAAGTTTAAGTCAGCAGGCACCATGGCTGTTTGAAGTTTGTTGGAAAAAGCTGTTGTGTTGCCCTATCATCAGTGTGGGAAAAGTAAGGTTTTCATATACTGTAAATTATAAACATTCTCCAGTCTGTGAAGCGTGTATGATAGTAACCAGACTAGCCATGCTAATTATTAGCCCTGCATTGAAATGTCAAAAGGTGCTTAAGTTATCAGCTTGGTTTTTCATGAAGATAGGAACTGAGTACATCCCCGTGCTGTGTCATGGATAAAACAGTAGGCTAGATAAGTCATTGCTCTCACTCAATTGCTATTTTCATGTTGGAGAGGAAAATCTGAACCCACCCAAACAGTAATTCAGTGGCTTGTAACCTAAGGGCCTATATCTGTCTTCTCTGCTAGTGCCCCAAGGCTTGCTTCTGACATGTGATTTATCTGTGGGGCCATGCAATATGTGTGAAAGCCAAGTTGCACCTGAAGACGATCATGTGTGGAGAAGAGCACTTCAAATCTGTGACTCTTCTGTGTTTCACCTCTTTATAAGTAGTCAAAACAGTTCCCTGATTTTGTCCCCAAAGAAAATGTCCAATGCAGAATCAATGTTTATGGCCAGCCTCAAAGCCTTCTGAAAATAGAGGGATTAAATGAAAATACTGTCATAAATTTAGTTGTATTAATTTGAGCCAGAAGAAATACAGAAGTTTAATTACCAAGGCTGAACTGGAAAACCTCAAAAACTGCTCCTGTATGGCTTATGTCTGCTTTAGCTCCTCTGATAAATCATAGTTTTACAGCAAACAGTTTAAGAGTTTACTCAGTAACATTTTATCATCGGACAACGGCAGTCAAAACTCATCACTCAGTAAAGAAAATGTTTGCCTGGAGGAAGGAAAAAAGACTTGGGCTTCTGTTTCCTTCTGAACTCAATGTTTAAGCTAGCTGTCAAAAAATCTGGTCTTTGGGCTGACTTTAGTAAAATGTGAATTACCTAAGCTCCTCATCTAAAAACACAGATAAATGTAGATTACCCAAGTAAACCTTAATTAATACATTCCTGGCTAGTTAGATTACCTTAATTCATCCTTCTGCAGGGGGTTTTAGATAAATACATGCTTATATTAAGCTGCTAACACTAATGCCTACTTCTAAATATTTTCAGATAGATGGCACTAGGACTTTCCTTTTGCAGAAACAGTATCTTAAGGAGACAACTACGAATGCAGCATGACTTGTCAGTTGTCATGAAGTGAGTCAATGGTAGGGCAATGAATCTTTAATCCAGTGGATACATCTTCTAATCTAGTTATTCCAGATCTGACAGCTCAGCTGGTTATGGCTTCTCAGGTTGTAATTGCTCATCACTGCTGGGACTCTGCAGAACAGCAAGTGGGTGCAACACTCCTCTGTGCATGACTGGTGTATCTTCAACTCATGGCAAGGTTGAAGAGCAGTGCATGCCATCATCTCGCCTTGATTTAACATCTTGATCCAAAGCCTCCAATGAGTTTCACACCTCTTTAGATCTTAAAAAAATGCTGGTCCCCATCTACTATACAGTGGTATAGAAGTAACAAAACAGTGACAGTGAAGAAGTCGCTCAGTCACCATCTTCAGGCTTACTGAATCTCAGATAGGCCTTTTAGCTCTCCGCTAGTAGTGTGATCCTCCTTATTTCAGCCTCAGGGAAAGGTTTGCTGTGGATATCTGTGAGGACCCTTGTTTTACACAATGTATGGGGACCTCACAAAAAGCCCTTAATGGCATATGTGGAAAGGTAGGAAAGGAGAGCACAGAGATTTCCTCTGGTCAGAGGTGCACAATCTTGGAGGAACTTTCTAAATCTTGCACCAAGCTCTGTAGGGATCCTTTTCATCTGCTGAACACTAAACAACTGCCCACTTATGTTAGAAGCTCTAACACATGAGCACTATACTAGGGACAACGGAGACCATTCACGTTGCAAATTACTTTAACACATCCCCACAGGAGCTTTCATTTCTTGGCCCGTCCCTTGACCGCCTGCAGCTGAGTCTCCCCCTGGCTGCAGATCGCCAACCTCCCTGACCTTTCTGAGAGAGGGCCACAGGGAGGGCCTCTTCCAGACACCTCAATCCCACTGCCTCCTCACATTGTCAAAAAACAAGCCTATTTTGTTGAGACAGGGTTCTTGGACTAGGAGGAGGTTATGAAGGTTGTATAGCATAAAGTGAGGGGAGAAACGGACGGACATGTTTTGACCCCTGCACTTTCTGTTAACATCTCTGTTTCCTGCAGGAAATCTTGTCTCAATCTGACCTGCAGTTTGAAAAACAAGAGTCGGGTTTCCTCTCATTTGGTGGGTCTTTTGACACTCCAAACATAAGAAAAATAACACCCAGAAATAGATATGTGCCTGTTCAAGACATACTTAGAAAAGCATTTGCCTCCTGTGCAGCTCTTGCGTGATGAAAGGTTTTGCTAAGAAATGTCCATTTTGGGTTAAATAGAACTTTAAGTCTGAGACAGATTTGTTTATATCATTTACATTCAGTAATGCCTTCTTGGCACAGAAACCTCTGTGATGGCTGCCAAAGTTTAAAAGAGGCAAAGCTAAGGTCGCTGTCAGAGGTAGAAACAATACATCATCTGCCCAGAATGGGCCCCTCGCAATGCGCTCAGGGCCTCAGTTCCTGCACTCATGGGAAGACAAAAACTTTTATTAAATTGAATATAGTGAGGAAAATAAATTATTTCCATGTACTAAATGACAGGCTGGAATTTCATTTTGTGGCTCCAGCTTTTAGATAGCTTTATCTACATTTAAAACCACCCTCTTAATCAGTTGTGATACAGCACAGCTTGAAGTGCAATCTGAGTGAATAAACCTAAAACTTCACAATCTGCTTCAAATAAATTATAAAATAACAATTGAGTAATCTGATTTCCAAGTAGACTTAAGGATTTCTTTTTCCAGGTTTGGTCTGTTAGAGGAATGAATTTATTACTCTATTAATTTCAGTTGCAATGTATGTTGGAGAAAGATGGTTGTAAGAACACCTTTGTATTTCAAGGGCCACTGATGTTCAAACCCTCTTAAGAGCTCTTTTTCAGGATGCAATGCTGTACAATATTTCCTTTGCTTTCTGTTCAACCACAGGTATCCACAACCCTAATGATTATACACAAATAGCTGTCTTGCAGGCTGGCTTAGTGTGAAGAAATACAGGCTCTGACTCCCCTGCTACAATCGCAACCAAATTTAGAAACCTGGAACCCCTAGGTTGGCAGGAGAAATCTATGGGAGCAAGATGATCCTTTTAGAATGTTTAGTTGGTTGGCAGTTAGCTGGATGAGATGCAAATATAGATTTCCAGATTCCTGTGATCCTTCTAGGGTATTGCACTTGTGTTCATTCAAAAGAGACACCAAATCCTGCCATGTGCAGGGACTAGGTGTGGGTGGTCGTTTAATACAGCAGGAACATATTTCTGCTTTGGATATGAGAGCAAGAGTCCTGGACCATGAGGGGCATTTGCTTATCTTCAAACTAAATCTGTAGAAAAATAAAATGTATTTCCTAAGATACAGGTTTGGAAGACCATGCAACAGCTCTCCTATCAGCAGCCGTTGAAAGAGCTAAGCAAAGGGGTCTACAAGAGTCTCCTTAAAATTTCTCTTAGTCGAGGTATTGGACTTGTTAGTATTTGCTTACACCAAAACACATTACAGAAAGTAATGGGCTGGGCTTGTGATATGTTAAAATTTAAAAACCACCAAAACTCTCAACAGCTGCACTGGTCTGGCTAGACAATGAGGGACACAGACAAAGCCCAGGCCTCGTAACCCTGCATTTATTCTGCTTTCCTCAAGTGAATCTGTCTATAATTTCAGGTACTACTTTTAGTAGATCACAGATTGTTTGTAACGTTTCTGAGAATAAAAACCTGCAGGAAAAAAGAAGTGATCTAAGTTGTGACTTAGAATACTGTCTGTCTGAATTATGTCAGCATTGCTGTAAGATTTGAACAGCTTTGTAAAACTTAATTGGTTCCTTTGATCCATTATAACTTCTCTGGAACCCAGACAGAATCTAAGTAAACTGCCATGAAGCAAAGACTTATATTCTTCCCATGTAATTTAATCATTTCATTGTGGCTTTCTAGAAGAGGAAGAAGGGCATTTCAGGAGAGTGGCAAAATGAGCATCAGGTTGCTTGAAATTTTCCTGGGGAAAATAAACCAACTGTTACATTTCATGAAACCATTCAGAAGCTTTAAGGTATCACTTCTGAGGCAGCATTTGTATGTATGCATCTAGTTTAGATAACAGAGCACATTTGCTTTTGTTTCTATGCAAACACATATTATCAGTATTGTATGATTTAGCTTTGTAATATCTGTGCTTGAACCTTCCTGCAACTGCACTGTGTCATTCTTTTTCATCCTTCTTGAAGTAGCATGGAAAAGATCCTCTGGTCTTAGGTTTAAATATTGCTTAAATCCCTTTTACGGCACACTTAAACTCTGAACTAGAAAACTTTTCTTTGCGTTAAGCCTCACCTAGTGACTGTCAATAATGTGATCTTTTCTTCTAATTGTTTATAACCAAAGTAACAGGACCATTGATAAAAGTTGTTTGCTATCTATCTTGTGCAACTCCACAAAATCCCTGAAATAAATAACAAAAGGGGTGCGTGTGTGTGTGTGTGATGGGAAAGACGGATTGGCTTTTGAATAAAAGCAGTTTCCTACACCTTTTGGTTATCCATTCATTCCATACAGTTCATCAGTGAATATATTGGTTCAAGTCAGACTTGTTCGTCTGATCATTTGTGCAGTTCATTGGAGAAGGATCTTCCTTTTCTATTCTGACTAACCGAGTGCGTGTCTGCAGAGCAAAAGAAGGGATGAAAAATCATTACCCAACACACAGTTACATCACCCCTTTGTTTGGATGCCTTGGGATGGAAGACACCGTAAACGTATAAAATAACTGTAACTGAAAGCTGTGTCTATAAAATAGAATTGTAACAAGAATTCTACCTGCTTTTGCCTCTAATTATGGGTTGGGATTTTTCTTCTATGTATTGCCTAGCAAGTTTTTTGAGACATGGATGCATCTGTGAGACAGAAAGTGAATGCTAGTGCTCCTCTCACCCAGGAGTTTGCATAAAAACAAAGTCCCACATGATTTAAAAGAGTTAGCAATAGTTTTCAACTAATTAGGAGGAATACAGACAATTGGTCAATCTTCTATTTTACCTATCAGAAAGAAATCAACAGTAAAGCAGAAAGCCCATATCCCTCTTCTAGAAGACTTTGATTTAGGTTCAGCAATTAATATTTTAGCTCTTGCCAGCTTTCCAAACATGGTTCAGCCTTTGATGTGATACTAAGTAGCTGCAGAAGACTATGGTGGATAATACTTTTGTCTCCATGATCTAAGACCCAGCTGTAAATCATGTTTGAACTAGTTAAAGCTAGAGGTAGCACAGGTGCACTGCAGAGCTACAGCAGCATTTGCTTCAGGTGTGGGGAGGGTAAGAAAGCAACAAAGGAGTCTCTGGCTATTGGAGTAACTTCAACACACCTTCACTTCTTAATTCTGGGAGCTTTCTGCTGTTCTTAGGTAAGGAAGCCTGAGTAAAAGCAATATAACTGTATTTAGAGTACTTGCTTAAGAGAACCAAATCTGGCTCTTGTGTATTCCCTTCTGCAATCAAATTCCTATTAGGTAATTCAGCCTCAGTGTGAAGAATAAGATTATCTATCATATGCAGTACAGTGCACTTTTTTTTAATCATAGAGAGAAGTCTAAAGCCATACCTAGGGAATACAAATGGAAGAGTGTAATTTGTATGATAACTTGAGTTTCCCACTTATACAAAATATAGATCTTATTTTCAGAATCCACTTCCTATAGTACATTCACATATGGTTTTTTTGCTCCCTGGCAAAAGAGGGTGTTTTCCAAAGACAGAAGTAGCTAAGCAGGAGGCCATGGCTACAGAAGTAAGAACAGGGAGCAAAAAAGAATGCTTCTAGACTTAAACTGAATTTTAAAGCATATATCTAACTGGAAATGGAAAGAGAGGAGTTGTTAGCTCAAATACCTGTAACAGGATCTGAGACTTTGAGTCCAGAATAGAGTGGGCTGTGAAAGCTGCGCTTCTTGTGCTGAGGCATTATCATCAAAAGGGCTCTAGAGCTGGCTGTGTGGGAGGGCAGAGGAGGCTGATGCCACCAAGATCCCCAAAAGCATACTGTCTCCTGACAACAGAGATTCAGCTCCCTGAAATCTCTTACAAGAACCAATGTGAGAATTGACATTTAACTTCTTGAAAAAAGGTCTGAAAGGAGTTGACTGGCACTTTAAGTAGCCACAAAATATCTGTAATGTACAATCATCCTGAGGTAGAGAACAAGTTCCTCTAGTACAGGAATTGTTGAGCTATTCCCTTTCCAATAAAATTTGCAGCATGATAAGGGCCCTGAAATGTTAGGACTTACATGCAAAATAGTGAGAAAAATGAAGATGAAGAAATCAAACCAAATAATCACTATTTTTGAAGGATACCTTCACGTACTGCAGGCAAGCTGTATACTGTATTACCCTGTCCGTAATTATGCTTAAATAAGAGGAGATAATACTGTGGTTGTTTAGTCTGCAAGTGAGAAGCAAGAAGTCCTGACAGCAGTGCTGAGCACATTAAGCACTCTGTGGATCAGAAATATGCTCTGTGTTAGAATAACCAACAATATTACACAAAGTGAAGGGAATGAGAAATGTTTTGGAGCATGTGGCAATTTCTGCTAATCCACGTCTCTGTTGTATTTGCCCTAAGACTGTACTGGTTGTTAGCAGCCTCTTACAAGGTGTCTTTTTCTTGCTTTTAAATATTTTAATCATGGCTGTTCTCAGAGATATGACACTTAATTTAGTGGGTCAGTGGCCTGATCTTGTATGGCAATCCCTGTATTCTTTTGGTACTATGAGAATGGTGAAACACTTTGGGGTTTTTTTAAATCTTATAATCATCCTCCAAATTAATTCATCTAGGCTAAATAACAGATCTTTCTTTGTCAAGTATCAGGCTAGTGTGTATTCCTCTAATTCCATGAAAGACAGATGAAAAACAAGTTTGATATAAAATGTATTTACTGCAGAAACGCCAACTTCCTTCCATACATTTTTGTTCCTGACAGTGTTTCATGGGATTTTGTTGTTGTTATTAATATATGAATGTCACAGTCATATTAACTTTTCTTCTTTGGGAAGCTGCCTGATAAGCAGTATCTATCCCAGTATTTCAGACCTGCTTCTGTTTTACAGGGGTTTGAATGTTATTTTCCACAGTACACTGTCTAAACTTTTTTTAATTCCACAAATTTTCTTTCCGAGTGATCTGCACCTTACTGTAGCTCATGTTCTCTCATTCCCAATTAGTTCTTGCTTTGCCTATAAGGATTGGATCTGGAAGTCCCTGAGTCAGAAACATGAACTACTTTTTGAAAAGAGTGATTATTTTCTAATCTTGTATATGCAGTTATATTTGTGCTTAAATAAGATCTGGTTTAGGTCTGGAAAGTGGCTACCATAGAGGTTTCTGGAAGGAATTCCCATCTTGGAAAGACACGTACACTATTGTACACGGGCAAAGAATTCATTAGGACACAGGCTCCTTCTTGTGTGTAAATATTGGCTTGCACCAGAATTAGCACTCTACGTCCAAAGAAACAAGTCTGAGGATTATAGTGTGGTAATTTCTAGTTACTGGTTGCTGACTCTTCTTGACCAAAGTCAGCATTGATCTGGTAGGATGCCTATTGTGAGTACAGAAAAATACCATATGACTCTCTTACACTCCTATTCTAGGCTACTCAATTATACCACTCAATGACACGAAGCCACAGTTACCTGGCTGTGTCTCAAACACATTAAATCCCATGTAACCAGCCCCACAACAAAACCTCAAATACTTGGCTCTGACGGATGGTGTTATAATGAGGGTGGAGCTCAATTCAATAGCCAATTTAATGCATCTTAATGTTCTAACATGCCTTCATTTCATATCTAGGACAATAAACGCTGCAGTAAAGTTTTATTTAAAGCAGGTCTGTTTTGCAAAATGAGTCTTGCATATGGAACAAAACACTCATTGTCGCTTTACTGTTTAAACCTTTATTATTGCTTTTTTTCCTGGTACAATGGGCTTTTATGCACCAAACAGCTGTGTTCATCATGTTTATTTAGAAGGCATCCATTGTAGTGGAAAAAGTCTGGAGGACAAAAATCTTGGTGAAGTGCAAGACTACTCTGTGGGTGCTGGCACTTTTTTTTTTTCTGTCCTGTTCCTTTGGTCAGCATGCAAGTCACATACACAGGCACTGCCATGCAGACTTGCAAACCCTGTATAATAGCAACTTTTCACAAGTACTGTCTCTTATTCCAAGCATTCTTCTCCAGAAATTTTCAATTGGAAGGCAACATACAGGACGCGCGACTATTTTGCACCCTATGATCCTATG
Organism: Strix uralensis; assembly: GCF_047716275.1. NCBI lineage: Eukaryota > Metazoa > Chordata > Aves > Strigiformes > Strigidae > Strix > Strix uralensis. The sequence continues at coordinate 15,081,435 of NC_133978.1, read as the reverse complement.
GTTTCTCAATCTGTTGCTATTTTGGCCCCTCATTAGGTCACTTTCCAAATATTGTGTACAGCTATGTGTCAATCATTGTCACAGCTCGGCTCCAGGCTAAGCCACCCCAGGACAAAACTGGGAGGGAAAAAAAATGCCAACGAAAGCAAGCACTGTGTAGAAAACAGTCAACAGTTTAACTGTGGAAAGCTATGTGTTGTTCCAAAGATAGCATAAGTCCACTTGATGCAAAAGCAGCATACAGTACTAATGCTCCCCAAAATAATTTTACGTAGTGTATACCCAATGGCATCTGCAAATAAACAGATGTTAGAATCTCAAGAATTGAGAGCATGACATTGTAGGAAACTCTCGGGTGACTCCTGCCAAAAAAGCAGTCTAGATTCCAGTTTCTGGGAAGAACAGAGCATCTAACATATTGACAGAACTTTTTTTGAGCAACAATATCTCCAATGCTTTCTAAACCTTTGAATGAAAGCTGCTGTATAAGCAGGCAGCGTTAGCCTGGGGAGCTAAAGGGTTCTCTACTTTCTTCGGGGTACATCCAGGAGGGCAGATGCATTCCCATGCTGTATGAGGTGGCTATAACCCTTCCCTCTCTTTAGGTTACCCTGTATTAACACACAGTTCAGGTAAAAACTGGAAACACAGAAGTGTCTCTATCAGTCACACAGTCAATGCTATTGTCGTCACAGGCTGGAAAACCAACTGGAAGAAACTAACATGCTTGATCTTTTAAAAATATTAAAATATTTGTACAGAATGAAATGGCTCCTTATTTCCCGAACGGTGAATGCTCTAGGCTTTCTAGACAGCTGGCATTCTTGGTTGTTGTCATTCATGTGCCTCAGGAAACCGTAATGAGGTTAAAAAGAGCAGAATAAAGTTCATCCATCCAGCCCATGGATGACAGGAATCCATGCAGAAATGCAGCTAAGGTGATGGCTGGGATCCGAAAGCAGTGTGGCCAGGGGGAAGCAGCAAAGGGGCTGACTGCTCGGAGCTGGGGCTGAAGCAGGAGCTTGGGGAAGGCCTGGTATACTGGGGAAATGCTTTTCCAGAAGAAAGGAGAGAACAGTTTTTTGGGGAAAAAAACTGGGAAGAAATGTGAGCCATGTGGAAAGGGAGAGTGTGTGACAAAAGGATTAGCCCCTACTTGCAAACAGTATAGTAGAAGCAGAAAATTAACTCGGGGGGAAACTAGAAGACTGTTTCTCAGAGACTGTTCAAAGGCTTCCTGGATGCAGCCTCCATTTACTTGCTTTTTTCCTTTTCCTCCAAAGAAGAAAAAGGACCCTTTGTGAGCAGAATGCATCCCGATTTGAACAAATGCAGACCTGAATGCAGTCCCAGTCTGGAGAGAGTCCATGTAGGCCAAACTCCCGGAGTCTTACCGCTACCTGGGCACCACAAAGCTTGTAAGCCAAGCAGAGAAGGGCAAAATCTACAATTTGTAATCAACAGGTAGGTACCTGGAGGTTGCAATTCTACTGCCTCTTTGTCCTTTAGCAAAACCAATGTGCTCGTTAAATCTGCGTATTTTTAAACTGGGTTTGTTTTGTTGTGCTTAATGAGGTTGCGTACATAATTTTGAATGGATTTTGAACTATATACTTTCAAAAATAGTGCCTGTTTTGAGACTGGATGTGCTCTGTGAAATTCTTAAGGAAGAATTTCTAATTAAAGAAAAAAATGTGTATATATAACACTGGCTCTTAACTGTTAACAGCTATAACACCAGAGCAGCTGGGGAATTTGATTTGTTTTTAATTAACTACCCCATACCTTTGCTGACAGAACATAAATATGTATTTTGACTGAGAATGCATTTTAAACCTATGCTTTAACGTAAATGGCACTGGGAGGACTCTGAAATGTCATTCTCTGGGAAGTGCCACAGCGGGTCAGATGCACATCCCGTCTAACCCTCGTCGAATGGAGCCACTGTTGAACGCCTGTGACAAAAGCCCCATGGTAGGGACCAAACCGTTGTTGGATCTTTTCTGGAAAGGCTGCGAGCTGTGGTGTGCGAGGTGCCACCTTGCTGTATCCCCACGCATGTGAAATCCCTCCAATGCAGAAGTGCTTGACCTCAACAACTTCCTGTGACAGGGAGTTCCACGGTGAATTGTCTTTGCATACCCCAGTTTTTTAGCTTCCTTCCCTTTGGATTCATTTAGTCTTGTTCTTGCGTTATGAAACATGCGCAAAACTTTTTTCACTGTTTTTGTCATGTTCCTCTTTATGTCTCTTCCTTTGAAATAACGCCGGCCTCTAATCTCTCTTAAACTACACATATTCTCTATATTAAGGTTCTTAAATACCACTTAAAAAAAAAAAAAAAGTGGGGTGGGATTTTTGCACGTTGTTACGATGTAGCACTGCTTTTGTGCGTCGCCCCCGCCACCCCCCGCACCTCTGGCACCGTCCCGGCCGCGCAAGGGAAATCGGTGTAACCATTGACCCGACTGTCAACACGGGCGCCCCTCGCCGCTGGCGGGAGGCGGCGGCGGCGGCTTCGCCAATGCCGCTCCGGCGGCGGCGCCTCGCCCCGGCCGGCGGCCCGTTAGCGGGGGAGGGCGGGGGGAGCGGCGGGCCCGGCGCTCCCTCCGCTAACGGGCCGGGCTCCGGCGGGGCAGGAGGGGGCCGGAGCCTGCGCGGCCGGCAGGGCCCCCCCCCGCGCCCTGCGGGGCGCGGAGCGGGGCTGCCCCGTCCCGCCGGCGGGCTCGGTCCCGGCTCGAGGCGGGGGGAGGCGGGGAGGCATCATGGCGGTTGCGGCCCGGAGGGGGCCGGGGGCGGCGGGCCGGGGGCTGGGTGGCGGCGACGGCGGCGCGGACTCACCTCGCTCCGCTGGAGCTGGAAGAAGCTGTTGAGATAGCTGGAGCTGAGCGAGGAGCCCAGCTCCGGGGTGCTCTTGGTGTAGCCGAGGTCGGGGTGCTGGGACGAGGAGGGCTCGGGTCTGAAGGCATCGAAGGCGCTGGCCTGGTGCGTGTCTTGCAGCGAGAGATAGACCCAGTTGAGGAGCTGGGCGGGCTGGTAGACGGACGCGGCGCTGGTGTCGATGGCTGACAACAAGCTCATCTTTCCCCCGGGCTCTGCCGGCGGCGGCGGCTGTCCCCGCCGTGCCGCTCCCCCTCCCCGCGCTCCGGCCGCGCCGCTTTCCCGTCCCTGCCCGGGGCGCTTCCTCCTTGCTGCCCGGAGGAGAGAAGAAGGGGAGGGGAGGACGGGCCGGGCCGGGGGCTCGCTGCCGGGCCCCGCGCCGCTCTCGCTCCCCCTAAGGCCGGCGGCGCCCGCCCAGCCCCAGCGCTCCGCGCAGCACGGGCATCGCCGCCGCCGCCCGCGGGCTCCGCAGGAAACTTTCCGCGCTCTCCCTCCCCGCCCGGCCGGTGCCTGCCCCGCTATCTGTCTTTATTCCCAGTCCGGCAGGCAGCGGCGGGGAGGGGCTCCCAGCGCTCCGGCAGCGGCGCCGCGCCCCCATAGGCCTCCCGCCCGCCGCGGGGGTGCGGGGGGCGGGCGGCGGCCGCGCTGCTGGGGGCCCGGCGCCGCTCCGCCCCCCGCCCTGCCCGGCGACTAGTGTGTGTGTGTGTGATGTATGTCTGCGTGTGAGTGTGTGCGAGTGTGAGCGCGTACCGGCGGAGGTCCCCGGGCCGCCGGCCGGGGGGGTCCCCGGGCCGCTGGCGACTTGCCCGCCTGGTTTGCGCCGGCTCGCTCGCTCGCTCCCGGCCTTCCTTTTCCTCCTTCCTGAAGATCTTTACGCCAAACACTCGCAAAGCCCTTCCGAGGGCTCCTCGTCGGGCCGCTTCGGGGTTGTTTTTGACTCTGCAAGCTTCGCTCGGTGCCTCGTCAGCCCGCCCTCCCTTTTCGCTCCCATTCCTGTTTCTCGCCGGCGCTAGGAGCCCATCGTAATCTGCGGTTCCTGCCCATTAAATCTCTGTCAGAGCTCCAGGTTTAGGAGGGCTTGCTCGGTCACTGAGGTTGTGCCAAGCCTCACGGAGTTCGGGTTTCCCAAATAAGGCCGGCGAGCGGCGCGATGCGCCCTGTGAAATCCATCGAGGTAGCCCTGGCGCGGGCTCTTGGGGAGCCCGGCTGCGGTGGGGTACGCTGGAGTTAAAGCCGAGTAGGCCTTTTAAGGAGTCGGTAGCACAAAAGAGGATGATGAATGACTCTCCTTTTAGGAAGGAGCCTGAGTGGGTAAGCTGGTAATTACAGTTCATAAACTCTTCCCCGCTGCCTTCCCTGCAATGAGTGGAGTGGAGCAGGGCAGCTGTTCTCTTGCTTTGCTACCAACGCTGTAGCAATCAAACTAGTTTTCTTTTTAAAACCAAAGGAACTCCCAGGAGATAACTTAAAAACTCGAGCAAAGCTCCTTGTGCTCTTTCCAGAGTGACAGGAGGCTAAAAATTAATGTGTCTTCCCAGTACGGTCTTGGGAAAAAAAGTGCCTTCCTCACTTAGATAACAGAAAAAGTCTGACCTTTGAAACATCAAAGTTGGCATCTAGATTTGCTGTAATGAAGCATATGATGTCTCTCCTAAGACTGAAGAAAAATCGCTGTTCTGAAAATACGTGGTTATAAGCAATAGAAAATGCAGGTCAGCATACACACAGTAGAAAAATTATTAAGTTGTCAGCTGCAAACACCAAAGATAGATGCATTTTACTTTTGAGAGCAGATAGTTAAGGCAGCACAGCTATCTGTTTGCAGGAATTTAAGTGAAGGTGAAGATTCTAACTTTCCAGAACTGCAAGGTGAGGTAAAGTTTGGAACAGCTGAACCAAACCAAACTCCTTTAGCGGTGCTAATACCTTTTTAAAATCACCGAGTCCTTGCAGCATGGATGGATTTTGCTTATTTATAAGCTGTCTTGGTTTACAAGCCCTTTGGAGCAAATCTAAACATGTGCGTATCAGCATGAGAAGGAACAAACTACACCAGCGTGAACGGTCTCTGTAACTCTAACTGCCCGCAGCACAGATCATAACAACAGAAGACTTAAACCAAATTGCATCCCAAACTCAAACGGTTACATAGTGTTGTAAAGAAACAAAAAGGTGAATGAGGCTTAGTGACTTAACGAGTTGTGGAGAAGGATCTTCCAGGATTTGCTGGTAAATGGAAAAAGAACAAGAAATACAGATCACATCTGAGGAACTTGCCTTTCTGGCACATGGTGATAGTAAAGTCAGGATATGGTAGAAAGTCTAGGAAAGGGGAACTAGGCTGAAGCTGCTTGTTTTGTTGTTGTGGAGTTTTTTGTAGGCATGCTAATTCTTTCCTTAAAGATAATTTCTGTTCTTATCGCTTCCCTCTTTTACTTGATAAAACAAAATACATGTATTCTTATTTGACAGCTCCACTGCTCACTCTTTACCAAGACACTGTGAAGCAAATGGGAGTTCTGAACAAGCAGAAAAAATAACAGGGTTCTTGTAGTAATAGAGGTCAAAATATAGAGTGGCTGAGGTGATACAATGTTTTAGATTAAGAGTTTTTGGTATATTTTGATACTTTTTTTTTTTTTTCCAAACTAAATATAGCCCTCATTGTAGTTGGTTGGTTGGTTTGACTGCTTTTAGTTAGGCAACAGAATACAGATTGCAATGGGTCAAGGGAAGGCAGAGTTAGAGTGCATTTAATGCAGCAGCGGCATTCAGAGGTGCAGAACCCCCTATGATGTTAGGGACACCATGCGTTCCACCAGATGCATTTGGATGTTGAAAGTTTTTTGGTGGTAATTTCCCCTTGATAGTCCAAGTGGCTTCTAGTAACCATGTAGCGGAATAAGTGAATTGAACGGATGCTTTAACACATCAAGAAAGTGAAAGGCTGCAAATGCCTCCACTATTAAAAGCTTAACCAAAGAGCACTCAAAGATTCAGCTGCCATCCTGGTCTCCTGCTGCAATTTCTTCTGGAAAACAGTTTCAAGGCAATTCTCTTTTTCTGGACTTAATACTGCTCTTAGCTTAGCAAAATGCTGCTACCACATTTGCTACAGTCCAGTTATGTTCAAGGCAGTGCTTTTTTTCATTGTAAGTCCCCTCTTTCTTCACCTCTGGAAGTCATAGATTAGTGAGGACACTGGTCCAAATGAGACGTTTAGCAGATACAACAGAGAAAAAAAAAAAAAGTTGTCAAGGTCAATTTTGTCTCTTGTCCTCTAAAATATTTGACACAAAACTGTCCAATGAGACAGTCCAATGGCTGCAATATGTCTTCAGGACATGTGCACCATTTCTATTGATTATGTTGGGGTGGAGTATAAGTGACATCAACTATATGGACTATGCATCAACCTTACGCTGGCAAAACATTTATTTATCATCCTGGTTTTGCCCATGAGCAGTGCCAATGAAGTGAAAAACAACTGGAACTGTAACATGAAACTTCAAATGATCTAAATGGCCTGACTGACTTGCAAAAAGGAAGTCTTGAAACAGGGCAAAGGCAAACATAGGGGTAGGATCCAGCTCACATACGTAGTGGGTGACCATGTAATTTATTCAAAATGCCTTATAACTGCTCGCTCAGCCTGTCCCCTTAGTGAGTTGGACTTCTTGCAGCTGCTGTCTTCCCAAGGCATCTTTGCAAGAGCAAGGAACAAAATTTTCTGTTTCTGGCCAGGACTTGTTTCATTAATCTAATGTAGTCATGTTCCTGCTTTCAGTCTTCATCCCTTTAGATGATGTCAGCCTTTAAACTCCACTGTCCTCCATATGTGATTTTTTTTTTAATTTTATTTTTAATGGTACTCCATATTTTAAAAATGAATGTGGCCTAATAGCAAATATCCTGGGCTCTCATGCTTTTAGAGATCTTGGTCTGAATTGCTGTCAGTCTGCTTCTAGATTAGATTGGGCTCCAAAAGGAAAACAGAATGAATACCCCAAACTGCCAATAAGATTAGAGAAACCAGGTAACTTGAATTCACCACTGGATTCTCTGGTTCCTGTAATCGGTATACACGTAATGCAACGGGCCATTCTGCTGCAGTGTAGCTGGAATATTCCAAGCGAATGTTTTTCATGTGTTGCAGCAGATATTATGAAATAATTTAGCTATGCAGTAGAAACAGCATGTAAGCACTCTTCAAATTACGAGAAGGCATTTCAACAGAGTTGTAAACTGTAAAAGTACATCTGCATGTGGCATTTCTGAGTTATGGACATTACAGCCACTTGCGCTTGCTATGTAGGTACAACTGTTCTGCTGCCAGCAATGAAACATAGCATAAACCAAAGCTTATGAAAGCGAGTCTAGGAAACGCATGTGCTTGGGTATGTTACACCACGTATTTTTGCACCTATCTAAAGGCTCAGCTGCAACCTAACGCTCAGGTACAAAAGACAAAATTCCTGTTTTCTTCCTCTAAGCTACTCTTCTTCCTATAGCTTTGACATAGAAGGGTCTGGAAATGCATGAATATGAATTTATAGCTCATTCATATGTAGAATTTTGGTAAATATATACTAAACACAGTAACGATTTGCTGTGGGTAGTGTGTGAAGCACAATTCCTGCAAGACTGCCTCAAACCGCTAAGTGTGTAATTGGTGTAGCAGATCCTCTTGGAGCACACAGGTTTTGCACCTGGCCAGTTTATGGTTTCAAATCTTGGGGCCTTCCCACTTGCTCTACATTAAGATATCAGTGCGTTGCTGAGTAATTGCATGAAAGATGCCCTGGGTAGTAGTAGCTGTGTGAGAAATACTGGTTTGATTTTTGCATTGCTTTGTAAAGCTTCCTGCAGACTGTTCAGATGCAGCACAGGCTTCTGAAGTGTTCTGATATTTCAGTTTTAAGAGGCAATAACTGCTTGTTTCAGGTACTGATCTAAAAGTTCAGTCAGCTTGGGTCTGGAAGCAGTAATTTATTCATGGTATGGGAATCTGCTTGCATCATACTTGTCACAGAGAAAATCGCTACTGCCTGCTTCAACATTGCACTCTCACTGATTCCTTCTTAATACCTTCTTTACATAGCCAGGATTATCTGCGGGTTTGCTTTTTCTGTTCTATCCCCGCTTTCCATTAGGCTGGGTAACAGAATGGGTATTTCATTTGTTCAGGAGTATATGCATCTTATCCATGCTAAGTTGCCACGTTGATTCTGGAGCGGTCATTTCTCTTAATTAGCACTAACCCTGTTGCAGGAAAGTTTGTTTCCTAGTTACTTTGAGTTGACACATTATTTGTATTGGAACTGGAAACTCTCCAAGGAGGTTTTAGGTAGTTCTTTACATGAAAGGAATGAACTGCACATGCCTGAAGACAAGAGACTTTTATTTTATGTCCCAAAACTTGGATCTCTGTTCTTGCCTTGGTCAGCACACCTCACATGCCTATGAAATTCTCCAGGGTCATCTAGAACTTGTCTTGTGTATCGTCTGGTTTTGAGTTGTCTGACGCAGGCAATGTGGTGGGTGACAGTAAGTACTGATCCATTTACAGCTCTGGAGAGAAGTAGCTGTCACCTAGTACCATCCTATAAAGTGCCTAAAGTCATCAGCTTTTATAACAGATACATGGTGTACAGGTTTTGGATCAGATTTACTACATCAGTATATGGTTTTATGAGAGCAATGATGTTGGTGCAGGCATAAATATGGACCAAACTATGGTAGTGAAAAAAAATTTCCATATATGTACATTTATCAATTATAGATAAAAATCACAGGGATATTATATAAGTTAGCACTGTTGATGGAACACCAACATCTCTACTTAAAAACGTTAAAATCTGTCCTCTTCCTTTTTAAGCCAGGCTGTTTTTTCACCCCAGTTAATACAATTGACAAACATCATTCTTTCTCACATGTATGTCTTGTTAGTAACAGCACTATAGTCCAACCTCTATGTCCAATCACTCACCAAGAAAAAGATTCACAAAGAAAAACAGTGCTATTTCAAAGGCTGTATAAAACCAGAGTTCTCAGTATAGAGTTGCTTGTCTCTGACCAAATTCACATTCACTTTAGCCCTGTTTAATTCATCCAAAGGCAAAACATGAACTTCTAGCAAGACACGTTTTCTTTGTTTCTTCAATACAATCTTTAATAAGAAAGATGAAGTTATAGTGGAGGTTACAGTAATTAAATGAGCCAGAATGGTATAGGTACTCGTGCTTTAGGGAAAAATATACCCAAATCTTTGGTGTAAAACTGGAATATTTTGAGCCATAGCATTCTTCTGGAAATTTTTCTTGCCTGCTAACCTGAAACTTTATTTTTACTCTCCATGTTGGTCTAGACACTACTGCAGACCCTTACAATGAATCTCTTAAGATTGGTACCAGCCCACAAGTACTGACCTGACCCTTTCCCATTTAGTGAGGAAAGTAGCTTCTTCTCATATAGAGGGCTGAACAACCCTACTAGTGTCTCTATCTTAAACATAGCTGTTAATTTGAAGGTGTTAACATGTACCACCTGGTCCTGTGAGGATGGGATTAGCCAAGGGTATCATTAACACTAATAACTTGTTGAATGAAAAGTAAAAATGAAAGCTGAGGAAGTCTGCAAGGGTGTAATTGCTCCAGAATTAACTTTCCAGTGTTTCTACCTTATGGAATGTCATATTTGCTAGGAAATGTGAAGAGCCAATGAACAGATTATATATTTTTTTGATGAACTAGTGAAAAAAGTGTGGAGTTTATTTCTCTGCTTTTAATATTGATTGCACTGTGGTTTTTTTCACTTGTCTCAGCCCAAGCTGTAGGCCAGGGCCAGCTACAGAGCATGTATGTGACTGTGTAGCTACAGAAACGCATTCTCCAGCTGACATGTGTCCACCTTGCTGTTTCTGCCACAATATCCCTGTGAAACCTCAGTGAAAAACACTCATAACCATCAACACTGTCAGAGACACTCCTTAGAAGTACATCAAAACTGCATTGCTAGGTAAATAAGGACATCAAGAAATGGGTGGATGTCCCAGTATAATCCTAACACTCACCTTACAAATCACAGCAAAAGGTCTTACACGTTTTTACACTAGGAAAATATAGATGATAAGCATAGAAAATCACAGTTTAGATCTTTTTGTGATGTCTTCCCTCTACACTGGTTGCCTTTTATGCCTCCAGGTGGAACATCTTTCAGGAAAGTAGTTTCAGCTCACCAGCACAAATACCATACCACTGATGTCAAAGGTACCATGTGTTCCTGCTATTGCCAAATTCCAACTTAGCTAATGGCACAGTTATGTATTGTGTTCACCAAAAATATTTTTCCCATCCCTCAGCAAAGATTTTAATAAATGAATGCCACAGTGAAATTTTATTCAGCAAAAACTTATCCAGTTCTAGAGAGAAATACAACAGTACTTGAGCAAACAGAACTATTTTTGTTAAATCCTTTTTGAATTGATGAAAATTCACATGCAAAATACTCTGTCTTCACTGACAGTATTTGCACAGAAAAACCTAAATAAAAATCAAACCTGTTGAGTCTCTGGGTCCCCAAAACCAGCTAGATTTTGCAAAAAGCAAAAAAGTTGGAAGTTTTAGTTAGTATTTATTTATTTTTACATGTGTAGAATATACAATTTCTTTACTACCACTTCTAGTACATATGACATTATTGAACCTCTCTGTATGTGTAGTTTGTTTTCACTTAATCACTAATGTATTTTGAATGAAGGATATGGTGGTGAGTGCACTGCATTCATCTCCCATTTCTTGGGTTCAGAGAAAAGGAGAATTAATTTAAAAACAAAACAAAAGCTTAAAATGTTAGAAATGGGTTATTATCTACTGCTTTAAGAATTAGGACACTGCAAGTACAGATTAATTCTGAAGAAACAGATGCAAATTCTTTTTTTTCTGGTCTGAAAGTAGGGGTGCAGGGTGTTGTTCCTTGTTAGTGAGAACCAGAAGGGTCCAGAGTAACCAGAGGCTCTGCAGAAAAAAGTTCATGTTCTGCTTCATCACTGGTGTAATGTTATACATGCTAGTCATTTTGTCTCTGGTATAAGCATGTGTATTTTGACTATATCAAAATACAGCAAAGTGGGGATGACAAATGGTAACATCCACACTAAGGCACAGCACAAGAATGGATCATGCTTTTCAGTCAGATTCTTTCTAGGTCATGAGTGACTCGAAGGAAGATGTCAGTATCCTGCATCTGTTTTCCTATCTTGCCAGATGTCTTGAGGTGAGATAAGAGGATTCACGCAGCTAGAAAAAAAAACACTTATCTGTGTTGTGTTTTTTGTGTGTCAGCAGGAAAATATCAGGCATCCCTTGGCAAACCGGGTGCTACCAAAAAGTTTCACTTGGCTTAAACTTACCTATATTTAGTAAAGAATATAACAATATATTAGAAATAATATCCTTTGTTTAACTTCTTTTAAACTTTTCCCCTTGGTGAACTGCAAATATGCCTGTGCTGCAAATACTGCCAAAATTACGATTCTCTTAAAAATCTTTTGAGAAGAACTGACAGTGACAACTAATATCCCCAGTAAAATGTTGTGGTTTGGCTTTGATTTGTGGTTAACTGTGGCTGGGGTGTCAGCTGGAGGTGCAATTTGCAGAAGTACTTCCAAAATAATAATTCATTTTCAGTTGTAGTTGGACAGTTTGAACTGGATTCAGATTTCGTTCAGTTCTCTCTTTTAAAATACCTTTATCTTGTACTGTTTCTGTACTTCAAAGATTGTCCTGTTCTCTCCACCATCGTAGTTATGTGATTATAATTCTTTTACAAAGAATGGCTCTAGAAGGCAAATAAATAAATAATTCATGCTATAGCCCCTAAAGACCTGTTTTCTGGATAGCTTGGAGACTGTATGTTAGCAGGAGGCTTGGCTTACATTGGGACATTTTTAAACTGACAGTCACACTTTAAACATGAATAATTGCTTTTGATCATAATAGCAGCCAGTCTGCAAGGACTAATAAATTCCAGTGAGTTACCCAGAGATATAGCTTAGTCTCCCTGGAATCTATAATGCATTTTTAATCAGACTGTTATGGCTCCGTGGTACTTGCATATTCCATTGAAAGCTTGAAAACCATTCAGTTATAACTCAGTAGAAATTGAAAGTCATATACCCTGCCTGGGTTGCTTAAAGTTATATTTTTGGCTTGTAGTAATTCCCAGAGATTGGGGAAAAGGCATCACTCTTTTCAACTTGCTTCTCTAATCATCCACTTTCCTTTACTGAATTCTTCCTTATCAGTAAACTCTTTATTCCCTTGCTTGGCCTGTAACAGTTTGGGTGCTTATTGTTTTGAAAGTCTATTTGGAGAAGTAACAGTCCAACCCAAGTGGTGGATAGCATATAGGGTTATATCTGCATTAGTTAGTACTGTGGCCTGATAGCAGTGACTTTTTATTTTTTTATTTTTAAAGAGGCTCAGTGGACCTGGCATCCACACTCTGCTCATTTCAGGTTTTTTCTCCTTAGGGCAAGATCTAGTCTTGCCATCTAGACCAAATGCCCTTCAGCTGTCAGAGGACGTTTTGTGTTTAGAGCATGTTGTGTGTGATCTGAGATGTGAATAAAAACAGGGAGGGAGAACAACCACAAGATTTATGACAGAAGCATGTTCCTGACCTGGACTAAAACATCGACATAGATGTTCTCTAGGTGAACATATCTGAGAACAGAGCATGAATTAGGCTGTTCCACTGGCTTTCCTCCTTGCCCTGGAGAGAATATGAAGTATGCTTCTGTTTCTCCTGTGCTGGTCCTGGGACTGAAGGCAGATTCCTGCCTTTCCCCTCCCATCCATTTAGGATGGATTGTAGCAGTTCTCCCTCTTTTGTGTTTATTGGGGTTTTTTTTCCCAGTTACATAGCTTTTTATGCTTTCTTCTCTGCGGAGGTATGAAAGAAGGCTCTCAAGTGAGCACTGCTGTTAGCAAGAGTTTCAGAATAGTAAGATGTCTATCCTGTGTTTTTGAAGGGCACAGAATATTATACTAATGCTTGCCATATTGGCATTTCAGTAATCATAAAATGTTTTCATGCTGTGATACCCTGAATAGTTTGTCTTCACTTATACTTCTATGTTTCTTCCATTATGTAGCCTAATTATCCTTTCCGTGAGGCTTCCAGAAGGATCAATTCCATGAATAGCGTCTCAATGTACTTGTGATGATCACTTATTTGCTTGGAATGGGATCAAAGCTATGTATTATTTGACACAGGACACTAAACAGCCATCAGGTCAGGATTTTATCAGTGGCGTGGGCCAAATTTCAACCAGGAAAGGAAGAAGAAAATGTCCCTATGTCTTCAGGCTCTAAAAATAATGTTTTTCTTTAATGACCCTCATCTGAACGCTATTCTAGAATTACTAAGTATTTTATCGATATTAGATAAGGGTGACTGCATCCATTTGATACATGTTCTTAAAACCAGCTCTGTAAGTATATAAACTTAGACCAACTAAACACCTTGACTGTGGATAAACATGAACCCCTGGCGGGCAGAGCCAGTCAAAGCTGTGACCTTGAATTTCTTACTCTTACTAACCCACATAGCAGGGATTTGATGCGTGTGCTTTAACAGTGGGTACTCTGCAAATACATCTCCTCTCTTGAAAAAAATGTTCTGCATTTGGGATGCAAAGTTCTATCCTGCCTTTTCCTCTGAAACAAGAACAATTTTCAATAAAAAAAAAAAAATCCTAGTCACCTAGCCCACTTCTGAAGTTTATTGTCCTCCTGAATTTCGTCCTCTTTAAAGGGCTGACTAAAAGCTGGACACATGAAGAGCATTTCTTCTTTATTTCATCGTCTTGTTTACCTTTGAGCTAGTTTCTGCTTTTTTTTAATGAGCTGACTTGGCTGCTAAAGCTGCTGGCATCCCCCGGGGCCCAGGAGCAAGGCGGTGGTCTGAACCCTTCCCTTTACCCTGCTTTGCAACATGAATTTCAGGGGGATGGTTTCCACTGTTTATTGGAACTGGGATTAAGAGTGGCTGTGTTTTGAGTGACAGACACTACTGGGGAACTGTAAAAGCCTTCATTTCACTTATTCCTTTCTTTTCACACTGCTCAGACAGCTTTGTAAAGTTGCACCACTGTTAAGAGTGAGAAACAACCCCACTGCAAAGCAGCAACTTTACAGAACCCGGCTGCCTTTTGACACCTAGGCATTTGGGCTGGGATAGGATAAAAACCTTAAGCCTACTTGCTGCCTGTGGAATAATTGTGGAAAGCAAAAATAATGCTTTTCCTGTTCTTACCAGGACCAGCTATGTCTGTTACAGTCACCTCACTGCACAATGTCATCCAACACTGATATCCCTTCAACCTAAACTGATCACCAAGTGAAGGCAACAAAAACCCAAACTTTCGGCGGTGGCTTTGGATCTCTGCAGTAATCTGGGTTTGCTTGGCCACATGTGTGTTTGTGGCTTTTAAGTGTCTGCCCAGACCCTGAAATTTCAAGCGTAAGCTAGTAATTTATTACAAGCTTTGCACTTTAAACATTTTTTTCACTTAAAGTTCTACTGTTACTGTCCAACTTTTGCTCATGCAGCAGTGTAGGTACAGGCTAAACTGGGATACTTGGTATTTCTGGAGAATATTGTTTAGAATTAAAACAAAAAACAACCAAAAAAACCGAGCTTGTGGAGAGTGCTTTGTTTGCAAACCATTTTTGCTACATCTTACCTGGAATATCTCCAGCTCCCTTTTTTCCACTGGCTGGCTGTGACAGATTCCCAGAACTAATAAGCCACCCTTTCTTCTAACAAGAGGAAGGCTCTGGGTCTGCCATAATTGCTCCTAGCATCCTGGCTCTACCTGGAGTGCTTCCATCTCCTGGAGGGAGTCCAGTGTCTGCTCTGCAAACCACAGTGCATAGCTTTGGTTGTTAAAAATACTAAAGATTTACTTTCTCAAATATACCTGTATAAGAGTTCAAGGCTTAACAGTTCTTACTGGCACATAAAGCAGAGTTATTTGGTTTTGACTTTACACTTGATGCCCAGTAACATTGTGATTAAGAAATTATATTTGACAATAATTTCTTTAATAACCCTAAGCTCTGTCTTTTTGCATAATAGCATTTTAAGTATTTATAGTATATTTCAATACAAGACCACACAGAATGTACTTTTCCTCTTGATCGCCCTCATTCTTCTACTTCTCTTTAGATGACAGATTTGGTATAAGTATTTCCAGATTTGTATTTGCAATTTTTTTTGTTTTGTTTTTTAAGAACAATAGCATCTTTGAAATCCCAGGCAAAAAGTGCTGTGTGGTTGAAAAGCTTGTTATAATTTTATAGCAGAGAAAAAATGCCAGCTTTTGTCTCAAACCAGGAGTTGGAAAAATGTGAATGTCTGAGTTACAAAAGGTATTAGATTTATTGCCTCCACAACCAGCGTACTTCTCTGTGTCTGAAGAAGGCACAGCAGTATCTGCCTGTAGTTCTGAGGGGTCCCTGCTGATGAGGCTGCTCTCTTCTTCATCTCATCTCTGCTTATCCTTACTTTTGGTAAACTCACTGGACTTCTGATAACACTGTACATCCAAGCATGGGAAACAGTTTCAGGCACTTTGTCTCAAAATTTCCTTCTCTGAAAGATAATCGGTAACTCTGAGCACATAATATATCATTACCACCAGTTACAGGCTGGATGTGACCCAATAACCTGGCTCACAAGTTCAGAGGCACTGGTTCCATTTAACATTGTTGTGTTTTGCTTTGTTTTTTTTAAATGGTACATCCCAAAATGAAAACAAAATTTAGTATGTCATTGCTTATATGCCATTTCACTAAAGCGCTGAATTTGTTTAATTTTCCTATTTGCTCTTCTTCATTTAACTGCTGCCTGCTATGTTGCCATCAGCATCTTCATCGTTGTAGGAGAGTTTTGGCTGCGCAGCATATGCACTTTAGCTGATGAAGGCCTGGTCATGCAGGGCACTTGTGTAGTGTGAGCCATGGCCATGCAGGATGCCTGCTGTTTTTCCTTCAGCTGGATGTAAGTCATTGTTTACATGTAGTTTCTTCTGAGAAGCCTTGGAAAGGAGAGAATGGAACTGAAATGCGCTTGTTGTCAATATTCTGCATATTTGTATGAACTCCTATACATCTGCGTACTCAGAAGAACACCCAGTGATTTACATTGCCAACAGAGCCAGCTGTATATAATGAGTAGCCAATCCTTGTACTGCTCTCAGGTGATCTACAGCATTAAAATTATTTGTAGGAAGGACTTGGCAAATAATTTTTGAGAAATTAATACACCTGCAAAAAACTATGATAAAACTTAACAAAAAATTAAGATTGGAGTAAATGACTGAGTTTTACTTTGGAAATCCTTTCCTTCAGAACGCCTTCACGTCATGACTCTCTTGTGTTGCTTTCCAATCTTTAATAAATACATCAATAATATAATTCATAAATGGAGATTTGGTTATTCCAGTATTCATTTTCCTTCATCTGTGGAAGAATAGATTTTGGTTTTATATTATTTCTCCCCTAGCAGGAATATGCATGTATGTCTCTGGTTACATTCATGTGTGCTCACAGCTATTTATTTGCCTTATTAATATTTGTGAGACAACTCTTCACAATGCCTTGTGAAAAAAGTAACTCTATTGTTGCCTATTCTGTTAACTTATTAGTATAGTCAAGTTGTTAAGGGAGGGAACAGATTTGCTTTAAAGAAGCCACATTGCTTTGACTGAGCAGTTGATGCTTTTTATTTCAACATTGGACTATGCTGTTGTTAATTAATTTTCATTATATAGGAATTACTTATTATATACTACAGTTAACTAGAATTTTTCAAGTATTGTACACTATAAATCTTTGAACTGACTGAAGCTATATATTCTCACAAACTTTCTCCATGTAGACTTTTTCCTACATTTATCTGACCTTTTTTTTTTTTTTTACAGCACAGATCAAGAAAGCCTTGGAAGAAACATTGAGAAAGAAGACTCAGGGGTAAAAATAAAAATGTTTGAATCACCATTAGATAAAAACTGGTCTCGGTTATTTTAAAAGTAATAAAACAAAAATTATAGGATGCCAGCATTTATTTCATGATGCTCCATGAAAGAGTTACAAATGAAAAATTTAAAACAGCTGCTAAATTTTAATGTGCATTTGTATGATAGATTTTTTTTAAAAATTGTTATTTTCTTTCTCTGAAAACTTACAAAGTATATTTTGAAATACCTGAATTTGCTGCGTCCTACTTCAGGCTATACCTGGCTTAATGATAAAGTAAGAATTGATTGGATTTTATCCAGCAACCATTATTATAATTAGCAATTGCCACTTTCTTTGTTTTCAGGCTTAAAAAGTGGCTTTTGGAATGGTGCCTCACAGTTGTTTGTTTTGACCACTGGTTACTTAAGACCTAGTGATTCTGTTGCTTGCTCTACATGGACAGTGAGTTAGTTTCCTGGAAGGCTTTTGATGATCTGTCAGCAGTTAATGCAGCTATTCCTTCTAGTTTTCACCCAACACAAACTGTGGTATAAGTGTAACAGGCTGTGGGGTTTTTTCCATCTTTTCAGTAACTTATGATTAGGTCAGATTTTGTAGAAAAATGATGTACAAATATGATCAGAGAAAAAAATCGGTTTCAAATTTTTACAGAAAAATAGTTTTTTACTACAGAAAAATTTCTCTCATATTATTATTCTTTGACTGTCTTGTCCAATATCTGACACATCATATTAGATTTTTGTGATTCAGCTCAAGCTAGATTGTCTTGCAGAATTTGTCCAAAACCCCTTGCATTTGCTGTTAACTTGGGGATCTTTAGGGATATATAAGGGAATTCATTATTCAGATGACTCTGTGCATGACCTAATTTTTTTTTTTTGCATGTCTTGCTCTACTGTCTTGAAAATAGTCATGGTTAAATCTCCTCAGTGCTATAAAAGCCTGAAATTTTAGCTACATATTTGACACACTGCTAAATTGCATAGCTGTTGAAATGAAGGGGGTTAGTTTAGTTTAGCCTCCATGTCAATGGAGGCTATATATTGGTAGAATAGTAAACCATATATATTTATCCTTTGGCCAAGGATTGGCCACAATGCAGTTTATATACACAGCAACACGGCAGTTTTTTCCAATCAATAAACCGCAAATCTTAGTCTTACTTTTATAGGACCACATTTCTACAGTGTAAAGAGAAAACCATGTCATTCTAACAGTGTTTGTTACACAGCATCTCTACAGCCATATGACTGTACTGAATGAATGCATGGGCACTTGTGTTTTGGAGTTCTGACCACTTACTTTTCTTAAAATATAAATTCTTAACCTTAGCTACGGTAGCAAATAGTCAACGAATATCTACATTTAGTTTGGCCAAAAATACTGCATCTATTTCTATGCACTATTAAACACACACTGTAAAATATTTGGTACTGCAGTGTAATCCTCTTCTAATTACCTATTAGGACTTGCTGATGTGTTCTCTCTCTAAGAAAGAAGTAATTTCTTTCTTACTTTTTACTTTGCTGTAGAAATACAGATTACTTACATTCATAAACAAAAGCAGGGTAAGTGTAGATTAATAGTTATATGATGTGGACAACTGAATTTTGGTGTCAGTACTATGTACAATGGGCCTCTGATAAATGATTGATACTGTTCCTGTACTGCTGCATTAAAAAAAAAAAATAAAATGCCTTTGCTGCTCTGCAGGATGTTTAAAACATTGTGTGTTAGTAAAGCCTGCTATTTTGAATGAGTTTCATATCAGCACCAGAAAATATTTGACCTGACTTTGTTAGTTTTGCAGCAAAAGTCAGGCTTTGGGAATGTTATCTTCTTTGCACCTTGGATAACTAATCTGCAGGGAAAGTGCTATCTTTACCTATCTCAGAAGACTGTTATAACTCTAAATGTGTTACTATCTGTAAAGAAATATGTGATCTTGTAGGAACACTCTGGAAGATTGAGTTTTCACAACTCATGTTTTGGCCATTTTTCCACCTTCTATTCAGTGCTCAAAATTCTCCCCTTCCTTGGGGAATTTGTTTTCACTGCTGCATCTGCCAATCTTTTATTTTTCCCCCAAAGAGCTTGATAAACTAAGAAATTTTAAACCTTTTAGCTGATAAAGTATCTTATTGAAAATGAATCTTTGAAAAGTATGTTGCTGCTTGGATTAAGAAGGGCTGCATTGTTGCTTAGAGAGCTCCCATAGCAAACAGTGGATACTGGGAAGGAAATTAACAGTGATCCATTGATTTCTTAGGACACTTCTGAACTGTTTGTCTGTTTTCAGCTTCTAAATAGTGAAGCAATCCACAGTAAGGTCTTGATCTTGAAGAATAATTGCTGGTATGCAGCAGCACCTCTTGTGGTCAGGGCAATAGACGGCACTTGGGAAGAGCTGTATTCCTATTACTTGTTCAGTCACTGAACTACTCTATGGCCTTAGGAAAATCCCTTCACTTTTCACTTCCTTTGTCCATTTTTTTTAGTTAGATTGTCTGGCCTTTTTATCAAGGGACTATCCCTTGTTCTCTGTTTTGCCAAGCTCAGCACAAGGCCTGGCTGAATAGTCCAGTCACATCTATGTAGATCCATCCACTGTGTCCTTTACTGTAGTCCTATAGGTCAGTTTCTAAGATCAGAAATAATCATATAATGTAATTTCATGTTGATAGGATATATAAAGTTCACCATTCTCCTTCTTACCTTGAACTGTAGCTATTTCACTCTCTTGCACTTTGCTTTAGGATGAACAGTAAAGTTATTAAGTGCCTTTACAGTTTAAATTTTCTTCCCTACCTTGAGGCTGGACACAGGGGGTTCAAGTATCAGATGTTTGGGAAGACTAAGCATAAAACCTGCCACTGAGAACATTCCAGTTTTAAATCAACTTCATATCTATTGTGCCTAAAAGTCATATGCAAAATACTGTTGTGCATTATTTGATACACTGATAACAGTCCAACTGGACAGGTTTGGGGTGAAATAGGGTGGCTTTGTGGTACTCCCTTTCTGGTCAGAGTACTTGTCAGTGAGCTGTAGCTATGCCTTGTGGATTGCAAATACTTCATTTTAAAAAGACCCAATTTAACTGGTGGGGGGTCTTCTCATCAGCAGTTCGTGCAGCAGATATTTCCTAGTGTGATCATGATTAGGAAAAAATGTGACATGAAAAGCAGGGCAATAGATTTCCTTCACTGGTTGAAGTGCAGAGAAATAGGGGGGAAAAATTAATTGCTCTTTTAAATATTTTCAGATTAATTCCTTGGCTTGACAAATGTTGCTGAAGTATTTTTGTGGTGTTTGAAAAACACAGTCTATGGTGAAGAACACAAAAAAGTAAAAGGTGATCCTTGTAAAAAATAAATAAATAACCAAATGAAAAGCCCTAAACTGATCAGGTCTTCATCACATTTCAAATTATCAAGAGCACAGAGTATAAATTTGCATCTGACCTGGAATGCGCCAGGGTTTGCCCTGGCTGATCTCTCTGAAACAAATAGTAGAATCAAGGTCAGAAATAACCAAGTGAAAAAATATGGTGATCAAAAGAAAAAGGGAATGCTATATATTGTACTCAGAAAATACAGACTGTTTGCTTTTTGGTAGTCAAATGTAGGTGTTCAGGAGGTTGCCCTCATGCATATACCTCTTTTTTGCCACTCATTTGGCTCTTAAATTGCTTAGAGGAGAACTTTTAAACATATAAAGAGGTTTCATGATGGGATCCTGGGTATTTCCAAGCTCAAATACTTCCCCCTCCACCATCCACGTCTACAGTAGCATGTAGCTGTGTGCAGGCATAGAAGACTTGTTGATCAAGGATATGATAGTGTGTTTTCTCATCAGTGTTTTCTGATGTATTTTATTGATGTGTGGGTTTATTCCCTTTCAATATACTCAGTATTTTTTCTTGGGAAGGAATAGAAAAAAAAAATCCCTGTTATATGACACTCTCAGTTGTCTACAAAGACTTACCTAATTGGTTGACCACTCAGCCCTGCAGACATGGTTGGAATATGGTTCAGTTCCCTCGGGCTTGCATTTTAGTACTGGGTTTAACCGTTTTGTTGTGTGTGCTCATATTTCTTCCCTTCTACTGCTGTGAAGTAGCAACCTTATTAAAATACAGTTGATCCTACTAGATACCTTAGTGGAGAATAGGATTTTGTGTAGAAAAGTGAATCAAAAACTTCACCTCAGAATGCTATGAGAAAGGTCTAACTCTTCACAGAATTTAAAGCTGACAGAGACTATGGAAATGTTTATTCTGTCCAACTCTAGTATGCAAGCTATTGAATTTTGCCAAGAATTGTATCATCTTTCTAGTGTATCTTTGGCTAAAAGTATTTTCTTTATCTGAAAAACATCCCTGCAACAGGTAGGGCATCAACTCCAGTGATTAATCACTCTCTGCATTAAAAGTGGCCTCAGCCACTAGTTACCAGTTTGAATATTTTCTTTTTTTCTTCCCTCCCTCCCAGGTAAAGAAGGTTTTTTAATTACACGGTGCTTTCTTACTATGGAGGTTCTTTCTTCCTATGATCACATTGCCTTTTCATTTTGCTAGTTTAAATAGTTTGAGGCCTTTTACTACTGAGTAAAAAATTAGTTCAAAAGCTTTTTTATTTTAATGTCATAAGTGTTTCCTGCTACCCTGCTCTCCAAACTTCAGCTGGTCTCATTAAAATGTGGATGTCAGCTGTACATGGTATTCTAGTTCACATCACCAATACCATATATAGAGATAAATCACTTTCCCACTAATAATCAGCACATCTACTCTTGTTTGTATATCCAAGAAATTGGATTGCCTATGGAAGGATCATGCTGGTTCCAAATTCCTTTTAATAAGAATTTGTCAGTCCAACTGTGTTCGTTGCTTTTGGATATCAAAACTTTGCATACCTTTTTGGACTTGCAGGAATGATTTTTTTTTTTTAAAAAAACAGGTAATTAAGTGGATTGGGGGAAATGGGGATTTTTATCATCTGCCTTCTCAAAAAAACATCTTGAAGTAAAACTTGAAGTTAAAGTCTCTAGAACCTGAATCCTTTAATGACTTCCATATACTTCTCTTCCCTGCCTCTCTGTACCATTAGTCTCAAAGCTGAGGGCAGACCTTCTCCATGTTACCAGTTTAAAGACAGATTAAAATAATATGTGTTGCATACCACACCTTCAAGAAGTGCGTGGAAAGATAGGAAGATGAATGATGTACTTCAGCACACGCAGTTGTTAACTTTTAACTTTGTTATGTTTATGTTGAATCAAGGAAACTGTTAGAGAATAAATTGACCAGATTAGCAGATACATGGGTAAACTTCCTCCACTCCGGATTGAAGCCAGCAGTTAGAAAGCGATAATGAAAGGCTCTCACAGGCTAGAGGAGTGACATTCTACACCTTACGAGAAGATGCTATCAAACATGCTCTCACTTTTCAAGATGCCTCCCCTTCACACTACCTACTGCATTCCTCTCTGCATATTATATTTCATGACAATTTATCTTATGATCAATATGATTAGCTTCGTTCTTGTTCATATTTTGAGGTGGCTTCAGTTTCCATACTTCTCCAATAAGACAGTTCTTACAAACTTACATTTGAAAGAAGGAAAGGGGCTAGACTTTCCAAGCCTCACTGTGTTGTTCTGTCCCATTTGGAAAGTTCATCTATGCAATAATTACACTGCTAAAACCTATAAATGGAAAGAAAAGCAAGACTGGAGATATCAAGTAACTAATTTGGATATAGTGTCTTAGTG
Organism: Strix uralensis; assembly: GCF_047716275.1. Classification (NCBI taxonomy): domain Eukaryota; kingdom Metazoa; phylum Chordata; class Aves; order Strigiformes; family Strigidae; genus Strix; species Strix uralensis. Next base: position 15,058,732 of record NC_133978.1, on the reverse strand, counting down.
TCTTTAGGCTACAGGAAAGTGATAGAATAATGAAGACTGATTTTTGGGTTTTTGTTTTTTAAATCAGTTTACTTGCTCCAGAAATTCCATTTTATCAGCTGAAAAAAGCAGGAACATCTTTTTGAACAGTAAACAAACTAGAAAGTCCTGGCTCATATTGCAGTGCAGAAATTTAGGCTTTTAGCACTGTACTCTCATGATTTTGGTAAAAAAGCTGTTTTAGTCACAATAGCAAGCTAGATACTATAAAGCTGCATTTAAGGAGAAATTAAGATAAATTATCAAGTTGCGCTTAAACTTTTTCAAGCATTTTTATTCTTTTTGATATAAACTTTGATACTGCTTACACACAGAATGAAACTATTTGATGTATATGAAGAAAATTATAAAGCAAAACCTGCCTGAAAACATTCCTGCTGCAACAGCATTCACTGCTGCTGACTGCCATAGGGTAACTATGGAAGCGTGTCCTGAGGTACCAGGGTGTGAGTTCCTACTGTACATCCTAGCAGCCCTACAGGTGAGGTGGTGTTCAGGAAAAACCCTAGTGAGAGACTAGTTCAAATTTCTCTAAGCTGTCTGAGTGGATATTCATAGAAGCAGGACTTTGTCTAGCTCTTCTAATGATTGGCTCTTAATAAATTATCAGTGGTAATTTGTTGAATTTTGCTTGGGACAGGAACACTGGAAAATATAATGCAAGGGGAAAAAATGATACCACAGCTCTGCAAACAATGCTAAGATGTTCTTCATACCCTCTCCTCATTCATTTGTGTCCCTCCTCCATGTGGTCAGAGAACACAGCAAGTTGTATATACTTGATGTGCAGAAAACACATACACTTCTAATGTGGATTATTAGGGGCATAACTTATTAATGATCATTAAAGATCACTGAGACTCATTCTGTTACAGCCCCTAGGGCATCTGCAGTAGTCTGAGGGTCCAAGAGGACTCTAAACTATGATCAGCATGACACATACCAGTAGGTGTATCTTCAACAGAGGAACTGCCATAGGGCTATTTTTAGTGTAGCTATCAGATGTCTTAGGGTGGAAAATTGCAGAGCTCTGTTCCAAAAGATCCTACAAACCCAGACACGATGACCTCAGAAATATAAGTAGATTTTTAAGACTGTACCAAGTACTAATACGTTCTCAGAAAGATGAAGGGCAATTTTTTCTAGCTGTGCAGGAGAGGAGATGCTTTCCCTCAATTGTGGTAAATCATAAATTCTTCACATTTGTTTCAGGGTTTGTTTCTTTTCCTCAAAGTTCATGGGGACCAGTCCTAATACCAATTTACACCTGCATCATGTAATCCCCTACCTATTTTAAGCCTTGGCTGTACAGACTGAGTTGGTACATTACTGCCATGTAGAGTTCAGTGCCAGCTACTGTTATGTTTTTTATAATAATTTATACATTCAGTGGTAATCAAGAGATCCTTGCGCAGGACTTCTTTCACTAATCATGCAAATAAATGGATGCCATTTATCTTATTCTCTTATATGCGCATTCCAACCAATAAACCAGGATACTATTATTCACATGCAGCTAAGGCTAAAATGAAAACTCCAATAGCAGATATATAACTGCCACATTTATTTGGAATATAGAATGCATGTGCATATACAAATGCATAGACACATACTCCATGTAACTACAGTGAATTGCATGCTACTGAAGAAGCATATGCTGAAGATTGTAACAAGAGAAGTAACTATGCTACAAAGCATGGCATGTGGCTCCATGTTCTTAATTTTAGTAGTATCTAATCTCTCTGTGGCAGCAATGCAGCAGCTCAGTTTCCACAGTCAGGTGTAACTTCTTGTTAAAGTCAGGCCTGATTACATGACAGTAGAAAAAAACTAAAGATATTTCTTCAAAATTCCTTCCCAAGCTCATATAAAAGCATATGTGAGAATGTGTGCTTAGAATGAAGAAAAATGACAGTTTATTTGAGGACAGAACTTAAATATTCTCTTGCTTCACCAGTACTATATCATTGGCAGTAATTTCTGGAAACTTTCTGGAATATGCTGGCATTAATTTTCTGAGGTTTTTTACCTATCTTGGATATGGGGGGGAAAAAAAAGGTTTTACTTTTGTAGTCATAGTCCTAACAATTGAGTGGCTGCATAATTGTAGTTCTGCATAGGAATTTTCATGCAACAATTGATACAAATTTTATTTGAATCCAGGAAATAACTGAACAAAGCCCAGATATTCGTGACTGGCAGCAAAACATTACCTGAAAGTGTCTGTAGTCTGATATGTGTGCATCACACTTTCCCAAGTGTAGTCTGAGACTCTATTTCCTCCAGTTTACAGGTGGTAATCCTGTGCTTGCAGGTTAGACTGTGGAGCATCTTAACTCCAGTGCATATGTTACATTTTTTACTACTCATAGTATTAAAAGTGGTTATAGGATTGTAACTGTTTGTTTTATTGTCTATCTGGGCCCTCTCTGAAAATCAACATTTTGAACGATGGTAATGTGATCTCCCTATTTCCTGTTCAAAGTCTTTTACTGTGCTCCCCAGCTGGAATTTCTGGCTCTTTCCTGTTTCAGAGTGTTCTGTGTATGGTGACTGTCAGTATTTGTAAGTTTGCCGTTCCCTACCCTAAAGATTTTGTTGATAAAATGTTAGCGCTTTTTTGTTGCTTCATTTTCTTCCTTTTTCTTTGGCAGCTTTCCTCAGCTCTTGGCAGTTTCAGTTCTTTGTTCAAGCTGTCTAGCAGGAGATATTCTCATTCTGGGTACATTTCTCAGAAAGGACAACTTTTGTTGCCTTTCACAGAAGCCTCATAGAAATCCACACAATGTTTTCTTTTCAACCAACAGCCTATGTAAGTCTGTAGGATCCAAAGGAGTCTTCCTGCTATCAAACTGTAACAGAGGTGAAAGTCATCTCTTTCACTTTACCCTTGACCTTTCATTACACACCATATTAAGCAGTTAATTATCAATTTATTGCAATTACACTGAGGACTGAGATTTTTTAAATTTTTTTTTCCCTGCCAAAAGTGCTGTGACCCAGTCTTGAACTGCAGACATTAGATGGCCTGTTGAATGGAAACCTCAATGCTTGTGGAATTATTACACATATAAAGTGGCTTTTGTACCTAACCAGTAATCGGATCAGTAGCCATGTCAATTTAAATGATAGTTTATTAAGGATAGGATTAGTAAGAGCTCAATTGACTTTGGGAGTGGAGTTAGAACCCTGCTCAAAATCCCAACCTAAATCACCTGTGACTTCTCTTTAGCTTGTCCTTGTTTCATTGTGTTCAGCTGGTCATTCTGCAGTTAAAATTACACACACTGCATTAGGTACTGAGTTAGAGGTTTTACTTTTTTTTTTTAAGTTAGTAGTGTTTACCACTCCTTTGCAACTTTCAAGCAGTCTTACAAGCAGGAATGCATTGCAGTTAGAATATCAGCTGCTATTTTCTCTTGTTCTAAGCATGCATTCTCTGATGCTCTATTCCTATCCCTCTGCATATCCAGTTTCCAAGGGAGAGCTGTTCAAGGGTTATCTTGAGGAGAGATCTCCCCTACTTCACTGGGTCTTTCCTGACTAGAAATCCAAGTGGATTTTGAATGTAAACTTTCTTTAAAAACATCAGGAATTGTTTTGAGGAATATTCTGAAGTAAGTCCTCTTACCCACATAACTCAGCTTGGGTTCTGTGTGACTTGGTCATGTTAATCTAGTATTACCTATTAGACACTAGTATCTAATATGAATGCTAGATTGCTTTGAAAATAAATAGTGTCTTACTCCTTATATATCTATAAAGAAGGTAAGTAATTCCTGTTAATAACTTGTACCTAGTAACCTGGCTGCACTAGTAAAACCTTTTTCCACCCCACGCAGATCCTGGAAAAAAGATTTGAAAAAAAAAAAAAAGTTGTTCAACTCTTCTATTTCTGATCATACAGATAGAAGTGAGAGTCTAATTTGACACAGATGGTAAGTAAACGGTTTCTTAAGCTTCCACTACTAGGGCTGTAGAGTTTCAATTGATAAGCTTCAAACAAATTTTAAAAGCCTGGAGTATAATAAATTTAGAGTTGAACTCAAGGTTAGAAGCAATAGATTGCAAATGCAAGTTATAGTGGCAGATAACACTGAACAAATGTTTATTCTATTTTTTAATCTTGTGTACATAGATGAATCACTGATTTCTAAAAAAGTACATCATTAACCTACTGTAAAAAAAACCAGGAGTAGACTATTAGTAAAATATTCAGATAATACCAGACTGAGAGGAAGCCTTAAGTGTTAAAATGCACTGAGAAATAACTATGGAAATAAAATGCTTGAGTAAGTTCAAAACTAAAAAATACAGGAGGGTGGCAGTAATGTCATAGCTTAGATATGTTTTTTCAATGTGTTGGCAATGAAACACATATGATGCAAGCTTGGGGTTGTAGGTGTAGAAGGTAGTGATCAAAACTGGTCATTGAATTCATATTCAGTACCTGGTTATTATATTTAAATGATATGGACAGACTAGAAAATAGATGCAGAAGAAAGATTAAGCACCCAATTAGTACTTCATATAGTACATTAGTAGAGGCATGAACAGGGAATTTCGTTTTTTCAAACCCTCGAAGAGTTGAAGTCTCCCTGCAGAGAATTCAAGGTAAGTGCTGGCAAATACTTGATGTACACAAACATTGCTGAGTGAAGTGAGTAATTAAACAGTGGTATAACAGAGTCTAACAGGTTGTAGTCAGGAAAGGGAAACTTTTCTACTCTGCTGATAGTGGACTCTGTTAGACTGCAAGGACTGAGGCGGTGGAACCACTTTTTCAGATACAACAGTAGCTTGGCTGGAGCATGAGTAAATGCACAATTGAGATCAGTCTTGTTTTGGCATAGAATACAACTAGATGAATTAATTATGTTTCTTCCCCATTTCTAGCATCTATGCTGTCACTCCCATAAAAATATTTCATTATAGAAAACCAGATAAAAATCTGATGTATTTCTTCAGTGTACTGCAGGGGTGGAAAGTCATCACGCTGAGCCGTCAAAATCCTGGGGAGTAAAACCTTCCTTTACTATGCATCACAGGCAATGGCAGGCCATGATGTGGGCTGCAATGGTAATTAGATTTTATAGCATGTGTATCTGTGGTCTTTTTACAATCTATTACCAGAATGTACTATTTAAAGAGGTGACCATGTGCCTGTTGAGGATTGATCTGAGCTCACCAGCTAGGGTCTTGCACGCTACCAAACAGCTGTCAGAACAGAGAATTCAGCTCCAGTCCTGTACTGAATTTCATGCAAGCAACTCCTGCACCCTGTTTATGGGTCTGCCTGCACAGAGCTCGCTGAGGGATTCAAGCAGCCCTCAGGTTATTCCCTGTAGCTGTTTTTCACTGTGTGTGAAATGAGATGGTCCATATTTGAAGCTGGTGGCTTACTGATGAAATACTCTGTTGCCAGGATCCTTGGAAGTGCCAGAAAAAAAAAATTATGATGTTTCTATATATTTTCTTAAATTCTTGTTTTGAATCGATTTCCCAGATTTTAAGTTTAGAGAGCAATGATCTGCAGGACGATGCACTCTTTCTGGCTCAGATTTGTCTTCGTCCTCCTTTCCCGATCCCAGGAGCAGGCAAGCCAGGCGCCTCTGATGCAGTTTCCTCTGGGGCGATAATAACGCCGAAAAGCACCGGGAGGGAGGAGAGAGGAGTGAGCAGCCTTTGAGCCAGCCAGTCTACGGCTGGGACTCCCCGCTGGCTGCAGGGGCTGCAGCTCCCACAAACGAAGGCTGCCTTCACCCCCTCCTGCTGTCCTGTCCTACGTACTGCAAGAGTTTTCTCATAGGAAAGAGTTTTTTAAATTATGCATAGCGATCCCAATTTGGGGGACTATCAGATTCTATCAGTACTGAGCCTCTGGTAACTTCATATTACCAGACTTGACAAGTGCTGGTGGAGCTACTCTGACACAGTGAAAATCACCTTGACTAAGCAATGGAGAAAAGACAAAACTAAAATGCTGTATCTGATCACTTTACATATAGGGATTTGAAAACCCAGTTTCAAGCCTGAGGTGGTCGCTCTTTGAATTCAACTTGTTTCAGCTGTGAGCCTGAGTTCAGGTTCTGAAGGATTCAATAGAAAGATGACAAAGGTTTCAGTCAATAGTGCTTTCCTTCGGCTTTGTACTGTCTGACTCTGTTGCAAAAGTACAGTAGCAAATCAGCTCAGAAGGCTTATACGTACAGCTTGTGTCTTTGAACAAGCTTACTGTGTTGTCATGTGCAAAACAGGAAACGTGTAACGGTATGAACCCCAGAGGAGCCGATCCAGGGCAAATTCTCCTGACCTTGCGGAAAGCACATCCATCCAAACCTCACAGTGAAATGGAAACGGACAAGTTCACCACAGAAGTTAAGAAATATCCTCATCTGCATTGTATAGCTTTAACACGAAAAGTTTTACATGAGAAGTTGAGCGATGAATAACACAGCCTGCAAGCTAATACCACCACGAAACTCTCTTCATGTTGTTTTTCTTCTTCTTAGAAGCAATATCATACCCCAGTTTGTTTTCATTTTGTAAGCAAAGTGGTATTTTGAAGTGAATGGCATACTTCAGATTTACACACTATTAGATATTGTTGCTGTTCCCAAAGAGTAAGAAAAATATAAATACCTAGGAGGGAGAGACATGATTCAAATTAACCTGAGCAAGCAAAAGCTAGATCATTAGTTAAAACTGAGTAGAGATTTGATTGAAAACAGATATTTAGCTCCAGAAATTATCTCTTCTGGACCAAACCAGTTCACCACTCTGTAATTTTGCACCTGTCAGAATGAACACAAGGCATTCTTAAAACCAAGTGACATTTCACTCTTGTCCTGCACAGGTATAACAATAGGATCCAAATCCTGTTCCTAGTGATAACTCAGGCCACATTCCTTAAAATACAAGGCCAAGGTTTTATTTCATATTAAACTAGAATTAGGTGTGGAATACACTATTTGAAACCCAAAAAGCTACATTCTAGTTTTCATGTAAGGTAATAGTTATAATTAATTCTTTTCAAAAGGCCTTGGAATAGATTTAAAGTTAGAAACCATGTAAACTTTGGAAGTTTTATATATTCCAACTATAAAGCCTACTACGTAGAGATGTGCTAAATATTTAGAGACAGACTAGTATTAATAACTTTCTTTAAAACTGTGGTTGTTTCAGTAGTGTGTGTCTTCACCTACTGATTGAAACAATATTACTTTAGCAGTCTTTCTGTTAAATACAATGCTGAAGTTATTCAGTGCAACATAAACATTTAGCTCTGCAGTTCAGTCTGTAAACACTTAAAAGGTTGGAATGTTTATCTAAAATGGCCAGACGTCCAAAACTTGCAAAGCTGATCTGTTTGCAGTGTTAACAAGGAGTAGAAAATGAAGAGTTTTACTCATTTGAAAGCAAAGAAGAAAAAAAATCTCATATTTGGCTCCCATCAACAATTAGATTCAGTTTTGTTTCCACCCTAAGTTTCCTTGGCACTGGTTTGTCCATCATGATCTGATTTCAGAAGAGAATTGGTTGGGATTAGGACTGCTGCTGGAATCTCAGTGAAAACCTGGGTCCCAGTGAAAGGAGGAAAGGGGACTGATGCAGGTAATACTGCTTTTCTATTTTTATTTTTTTAAAAGTCTTGCTGTGCTACGTCAAGCTGAAAAAAACCCCAGAGGTTTAAGAGTTGCTTCATAAGCACTTAAGTCTTAACTGCCATAAAAATGGCAATTTCTGTGAGAAGGGAGGAGCTACTGTCACACAGATGTGACTGTAACCTCATATTTTTGTCCTTATGATACTGCTAGTAAGTCACTATACCTCTAGGCAAGTAAAGATGATTGCTCCTCAGTTCTTGGTTTGGTTACATAATATTCCCACAGAACTCTGCTAGCCCTGTCAATATATTGTAGTTGTAGAGTTTACTTTTGTGTAGTAAGTATAAATGTTATTTCTGTTTATTTCTTGTCTTCCTTCAATACACTAAGATGCTGAGTCTAAGCTAATCTGGAACATGATTCATATCATCATTGGATCAGCTGTTGAAATCCTCCTATCAAGTCAAAAGGGAACTGGCCACTTCATGTAGAGGGTAAGCAGCAGAAACAGTAACGATTCAAACGGCGGCTCCAAAATACTAAATTAACATTTTCACAGTTCAAAAGAAAGTTTGGTTCATGTTGTGATGAAAGAGCAAGTGAAGTTGGGAAGGTCTTGCTGTATACAAGTTAGTTTGGCTGTGATTAAAACTGCACAATATTTTAATGAAATTCCAATGTAGAAGAAAGATGATTTCCCCTCCCGCCCCAAATCACAGCAGGGGTTAACTGAATAGCTGCTCTTTGACAAGCTCTGACTATAACATCAGGAAAGAACCCAAATGAGTTTAACAGTTAAACATTGATTTGCCAACAGAGGGGAACTATAGAGTTATCTGACATAATTCTTCTCAATGTGTTTAAAAGTAATTACTCTCATAGATGTTTCATAGCTGTGCCCATAGATATAATTGCTGTAATGACACAAACGGCCGCTGGAATTCTCCAGTGCACTTCTAGTGATTGGATGGCTGATATTACCTAATGTTTTGATCTGTTAAATACCCTGAGGTAACTTTATTTTGCAAACCTTTTTCATTCTTGCTATTAGTGCATTGATAGTTGCACAGCAGGGACACAGTCATTATTTGAAACCTCTGTGAATAGTCACTTGGATAAAGTTTTGGTAGACAGTAAAAGGACTCCCTCTATTGGCAGATCTATGTGTAACTGTAAGATAAAACAAGAATTACTGTGTGCATATATCTTCCTGGGATACTTGAATTTTGTGATATCTCAGCGATTTGATTAACGCAGTTGAGATTAAACAAACAAACTCAACTAGCTACAATATGCAACTGAACTGCAAACTTTGAAACATCCGTAATTCTGGTCTATTTACATCTGAGCATCATATACAATATTTTCTCTTAACACATTCTTCATTCCCTGCTGTAGGATTAAACTAAAATTGAAGGAAGCAGGAACGTCAGTGCCTCATGTTTGTGGGTGTTAAGATTTGTGGAGGTGAAATAGCACAACTATTTAAAGAAAAGACAAAATGCCTTTCCTTGTTTCCAGGAGAGGGCTCTGAATCACCATATAATGTATTTTAATAGACTGAAGGTCTGAATCTTACATGTTAGCATTGAGCTGTCATTCCTTTGTACTTTGAGCCACCTCAGGTAACAGGTTTTGCTGATGGCAGCTGCTTTGTAAAAATCAACAAAGTTTTTTTTTTTTTCATATTCCTTCTACATATGAAAATACAAGTCTAGTTCATGATATAATGAGGTTCCCTCCCTTACAACTTCAACCAAAGGAGGTTTGCAAGGCTTAAAGTAAGGCTGAGGTGTACAAAACAGGCAAACGAAAAAAGCATTTGAGGACAGCTGTAACCATCTAGGACTGGCTGAGTTGGAGAGAGAAGGAAAGAGAGAAGAATTCCTTGGCAAGGGTGAACCACCATCACACCTGAGCCTGTGTTTTACACACATTCCCCTGGCTCTGTGCACAGAGCTGTGGTGAAAGGATGCTGCTGGAATCCTGGGTGAAGCCGCAGAACGGACCGGTGCAATGCGGCATGGCATCTGATGCTGTACACCTCTGCTGCTCCCTCGCCACCAGGACACTTGCTCCCTGCAATTTAAAGGGAATGAGGTATGTACTGATTCAAAGTATCTGCTAAGTAGGCAATGTTTGTTGGAAAAACTCTCTAACTTTAGATCTGAATTAATGTTCTTCCCATTATACAACTACTGCCTCATTGCTGTCAATACTGAGAACATAAACCCGATTTTATTCAGTTTCAGTTAAATAGTGTGTCGTCCAGCTCTCTAAGGATCTGGTCCCTAGTCCGTGGTTAGGGTGCTTACCTGGGATGCTCGGACACATATGAAAGGCAGCCTTTCAGTGCTTGCTTTTCTTAATGGTTGCAGAATATTTTGAGCAATCTTGGATAAAAGATCATCTCTGTTAAAGATGGCTTGAATTACATGGTTTTCCCTGAATGTGGGAAAGGCTTCTGAGTGAGTCAGGGCTGAGTCATGGGAAGAATATGCCACTTTATGTACGAGACCTAGTTTATTACGTTTCAGGAGTTATACCCCAAAGAAGTGTTTTGCCACAGCAGGACACTGCTGCAGTTGGAGGCACGGTTTGAGGAGGTGCTGACCTGTATCATTACTGAGGTGAAGGAGCCCCTCAGAGCTTGCTGTGCACAGATGACCCCTGCAGGCTTTAGATTCAATGATCAGAAGGTCTGACAAGTTACACTTTAACTACAGTTTGAACTGTGTTTTGGTAGTTGTCGGAGTCACCATTAGCCGGGGTCCTTATTTCTCCGTGCGGGAACAGAAACGATGCAACACCAATGTGATGATCAGGTCGTCCATCTTTTATTATAGTTATTGTTCTAGTTTTTTTCTATTCCTTTTCTGGTTACATTTATACTCTACTAAGTTCCGTACACGCACTCATCTATCTTCTAATAGGCTACAGGTCATCTACACGCGCTGTTCACGCGCCTCTACAAGCATTTGCATTGGTTAATTGCAATTAGCACGTAAAGCCCAAAACTTGCCAAAACTCCCTTATCTCATACCCTGTTTTGCTCAGACTTGTGTGCTTTTGCTGACCACAGGTGTTTCTCACTTATCTGCTATCTTGTGTGTTTTTGCCAGCCTTATTTTGCTGGCCTTGTCTTCGTCCTTGCATTCTTCTGTCTGCACTAACTTTCTCCCAGCACGGCCCAGACTCCTACAGGTAGTCTTGGGAATTTTTTTATTAAGCCTTTCAATTTTGACTAATAGTTCCAAAGAAGATTTGTATATGTAGGATATTTATCTTTATGTAGTCCTCTTGGATTTTATCCTCACACTGACGATAGAGGACTGATATTTATCTCCAATTTTCATGGAAGAAATCTGAAGCACAAACAGGCTAAAGTCACATACTAGGCCTATAGTGAGCTAAAATTACCCAGATCTTCATGTTCACCAAGTAGTCATTTTCAGCTCCATGTTTTGACGTACTTGAGAAGTTGTGGCAGTCCAGTGAAGTTCCTGATGACTGGAAAAGGGGAAACACAACCCACATTTTTAAAAAGGGGAAAAAAAAGAAGACCTGGGGAACTATAGGCCAGTCAGTCTCACCTCTGTGCCCAGCAAGATCATGGAGCAGATCCTTCTGGAAGCTATGCTAGGGCACATGGAAAATAAGGAGGTGATTGGTGACAGCCAACATGGCTTTGCTAAGGGCAAATTGTGTCTGACAAATCTGGTCGCCTTCTACGACAGGGTTACAGTGCTGGTGGATAGGGAAGAGAAACTGATGCCATCCACCTGGACTTGTGCAGAGCATTTGACACTGTCCCACACAACATCCTTGCCTCTAAATTGGAGAGACATGGATTTGATGGATGGACCACTCGGTGGATAAGGAACGGGCTGGATGGTCACACTCAAAGAGTTGCAGTCAACAGCTCAATGTCCGAGTGGAGAGCAGTGATGAGTGGCGTTCCTCAGGGGTCAGTGTTGGGATCAGCGCTGTTTAACATCTTTGTTGGAGACATGGACAGTGGGATTGAGTGCACCCTCAGCAAGTTCACCAATGACACCAAGTTGTGTCAACACGCTGGAGGGAAGGGATGTGCCCTCCAGAGGGACCTGGACAGGCTGGAGAGGTGGGGCCCTGCAAACCTCATGAAGTTCAACAAGGCCAAGTGCAAGGTCCTGCACATGGGTCAGGGCAATCCCAAGCACAAATACAGGCTGGGCGATGAGTGGATTGAGAGCAGCCCTGTGGAGAAGGACTTGGGGTTAGTGGATGGAAAACTGACAATGAGACAGAAATGTGCACTCACAGCCCAGAAAGCCAACTGTGTCCTGGGCTGCATCAAAATAACTGTGGCCAGCAGGTCAAGGGAGGTGATTCTGCACCTCTACTCTGCTCTTGTAAGACCCCACCTGCAGTGCTGCATCCAGCTCTGGGGCCCCCAACATAAGAAGGACATGGACCTGCTCGAGCAGGTCCAGAGGAGGCCACGAAGATGATCAGGGGGCTGGAGCACCTCCCTTATGAGGACAGGCTGAGAGAGTTGGGGTTGCTCAGCCTGGAGAAGAGAAGGCTGCAGGGAGATCTTCTTATAGTGGCCTTCCAGTACTTAAAGGGGCCTACAGGGAAGACAGGGACTCTTTATCAGGGAATGTAGGGATAGGGTGAGGGGTAATGGTTTTAAACTGAAAGAGGGTAGATTTCAATTAGATATAAGGAAGAAATTCTTTACTGTGATGGTGGTGAGACATTGGAACAGGTTGCCTAGGGAAGCTGTGGCTGCCCCTTCCCTGGAAGTGTTCAAGGTTGGACTGGGCTTTGAGCAACTTGGTCTAGTGGAAGGTGTTCTTGCCCATGGCAGGGGGGTTGGAACTAGATAATCTTTAAGGTCCCTTCCAACCCAAACCATTCTATGATTCTCTGAATCTATGATCCTATGATACTGAATATATGAATAAGCTATAGGCACTCCTTTCCCCACAAAATTACCAGACAAATAAGAAAGAGGGGCATATAGTAAACGAGGGAATAGAAGGATAGTTCAGTATGGTGTATCGTAACATAGGATTTAAAGGTGAGGAGAGAAGAACAGAATATATGGGAGAGGGTTCAGGTCTGATGAATAGCACAGTAAAAGTGAAAAGCTCTGGATGCATGACCTGACTGGAGGAGCTCTAAGGTGTCAAAACCAGAATCAAGGCAAAACAGCTTTGTGAGTGACTCCAAATTCCATGTTCTTTTTCTATTAGAAGTTCAAACTGATGAAAAAGTAAGGAGGAGGTAATCATAGAAACATTGCTGTTAAGACAAGACTATGGAATAGTTACATAGGAGACATGGGAATATAAGAGCTGAGATATTCGTTTTCCAAAATCTTTTCCCAAATGGTACAGTATGACTGGTGCACTCACTCTTGAGTTAATGGTACTTTTATTCGGGCATCACTGACAAATAGGCCTGGCTGAAGCCAGCCTTCCTGTGCAAACCTTGAGAAATTGCACTAAGCCATATCTTCTAGGAACCTAAGGAATTTAAGTCATGCCTTATCAGGAGTTAACAGGATGTGACGGATGCACTTGACCCCCCTTAACCAAACTAGCAGTAATTTGGTACAGGTGACAAAGCAGGTAAAGGCCTGAGCCATAGCCAGGCCAAGAACTCCTCTAGAAAACCCACAAAGGAGCAGAGCGACACAGTGAACACCGTTCCTGCAATTAACACATGAATAGTAGGAGGTTTTTCCAAGACTCATTTATCGAGGAACAAAGAAAGTTGTGGGTACAAGGTGTCTCGTGCATACCTCTCCCATTGTATGCAATGTGACTAGGAGTCAATCACTTTACCCTGTAAATATGACAGCCTAAGTGAGACTTCTTGGAGCTCTCCCTGCTAGGCAGCATGGCTGCATGGTGGTGATCTCTCCTTGAGCTGGGATGCTTCTCAAGGTTGCTCCTCCAAGCAACAAGATCTTTTACCAATGACAGATCATTGGATGAGCCTGATTTGAGTTCATTCTCCCTGGATGGTAACTGGACTGTATGCCAGGCAACTCTTCCCTTGAGCAGGGATGCCTCTCAATGTTAAGAGATATTAGTCATTTAGCTTAAATAACTAAGTTTTAAATAGGATGAATCACTTAAAGTTATAATGTTGTGTGATTCAGTATGCTGTTTGCTTAGTTTTACATACTTAGCATGAGTAGCTAGACTTGCTGAAGCCTTAGGCCACAAGCTGTAAACTTTTACCTAGATTTACTGAACATGTACCTACTTAAGCAAAACAGGGACTCCAGAGCCAGCGCAAACTAGAAGATAAGGAGGCTTCAAGGCTACAACCATCAACAGCAGCTGCAACTTGACAAGATAACAGCCTGCCTGGAGACAGGGAAGGAATCCAATAAGGGGTCAGAAGGTGTCAGAATTGCTCAGACCAGAATCCCTATTGGGCCAAAGGGTGCGTGAAGACTGCGTGAGGGGTGAGTGAGTAGTCTGTAAGGGTATAATTGCCCAGGGATTTCTTTGTTAGGGGTCACTCTCCGGAGGCACTCAGCTCAAGCTAATCCTGCTGCTGTAATTAAATTATTCATTTTTATAAGATTTGATGCCTGAGACTCTGCTTTGGAGAAACCTAGGGTTCAAACTTCAGAGCTAACACCGGATGCCCAGATAAAACGCGCTTCTTTAACATCAAGGTTTGAGATTTCTTACCTGAGACTAAGAGATCCTTCCTTAACCAAGGCGAAGGGATCCCTTATTCACAACAGATCATTGGTAAGTGACTGATACATATGGGCAGAAGCCTGGCAAGAGTGAGACTGAATATCTGTGGCATGTCTCCTTAACTGGAGGAGACCGCATTATGTTAGATCAAGGCATAGTGGCTGGCTTTTGGGGACCAGGAATGTTCTTGAATGAGGGACTGGACCTTAACACCCTACTGCACGCTATCACGCGATGAGTGGCATATTGGGCAGGGGGATAGACCCTTGGGATGGGGGGGGGAGCCCACTGCTATACCAGTAAGATCATTAAGCAAAGTTTCTACTGCCGTTACAAAAGGAGCCTGCCTTCAGGCTATGAACGACAGGGGTGCACATGGTAATTACTCTATCACTGTCCCTGTAGACTCCCAAGCCATGAGACCACCGATAAAGGGAGCCCCTGCTGTCTTAAAACTGTAACTCATTGCAAAAAGGGACAAAATAAGACAAAAAGGAGAGCATAATGCTCAGGAGGGTCAGGATGGTCAACTCTATCTCCAACTCATCCTGGCCTGGGCATAACTGATGGATGGCATTGTCAGGCATAGTCAAGAGGTTGGGTGGGACAAACCGAGACCAGCTGGGCGATCCCAAGCTGAAGAAGAGAGCAGACAGACCTGACTCCCCAGAACCCATGACACCTTCCCCAACCTCATAAACCCCTTGATGAGGTAGTGGACCCCCAAAAAAGGCACAATGAACTGTAGAGAAAAGCACTTAGTGCTAGCCATAACTCAGGTAGCCATACAGGGCCAACCTACTGGATTATACTTAGTCTGATCCAGGCTTTTGGAAAAAAAAAAGGATATCAGGGAATCTGGAACAAACCCCTAAAGATCCCATGAATAACCTTTTCAGACCTCTTAAAAAGGGATTGGAAATCTTGAAGCCAAAAAATGAGTAAGCCCTGGATGGCAACTTGGGCTTCTTGTCGGGAGGATTGAAGCTTATAAATGGGATAACACAGACAGTTCTCACACTTATGTCCCAAGTGGCCCCCAAAGACAGCTAGTAAATTTTTAAATTGACCCAGGAGCTCAAATTTCAATAATCTCAAGTTTAGGTTCCCAAAGAACTTACGTTAAGCCCAGCCACCAGAGGGTTAAAATAACAGGATTTACCAGCAAAACTAAAACATGCTCTGCAGAAAAAGTCAACTTCTTGCCAAGGGAGAAAAGGATATCAAGACACCAATTAGCAGTAGTTTCAAGAAAGTAAAATGTGTTAGGCTTTGATGTATTACACAATGAGTTTGGAAATTGCTGGACAGTAGTGTTTGGTTTTTTGGCCGTCCAGAGTGTCTTTGGTTAGTTGAGCAAAAATTGGCAGCTACCCATGGGCATCTGTGAATTGGGGTGGTTCACTTGCTGAGAGCTGCACCCATGCTGCTCGATTCCCAAATGACCCATGTCCCTCAGCATCCCATCTTTGCCACCTGGACAGGTATTGCAGCAGTCATCGCTGACCTAGAAAAAAGACATTATTTCCTGAATGCACTTCCCATATAATTCCCCAGTGTGGCCGGCTAAAAAAAAAAACAAACAGACGGGAGATGGCGCCTAACCATAGACTATAGAAAGTTAACTGCAAACACCACTCTTATGGTTGCTGTCCGGACCATTGCTGCATTAACTGGCTCCCTCCAGGCTGCTGCTCCTCCCTGAATGGCAGTGCTAGATGTAAAAGGTATGTTCTTTCTGGTGCTGCTGCAGGAGCAGGATAAAAGAAAATTTGCTTTTACCTAGGATGGGATACAATTTACTTTTAATAGACTTCCTCAGGGCTTTAAGCATTCACCCATGATAGCTCAGTGGAGCTAAACATCATATTAGTGCTAGGTGGATATATTCTAGCTACTAACTAAAAGGGGTAACCCATCCAGAAACACCCTGCTAAGACTTGTATTGTCTTTTCTTTCAGGAACAATACTCAGGGCAACACCAGCATGACTCCCTTGGAGATTAGACTGATCATCGGAGGAATATTGATCCTTCTTGCAGGAGTAATCATCATCAACAAGAACCCAATCCGGTTTACATCTCAGCAAGCCCAATGAACAGGATGGAGGCCCTCACTTCTTTTATTTGTGCTAATTGATACAGTAACTGCAGTACATCTTGCATCATATATGTTTAAGATTGATGGAAGTACAGGAATAGTGGGAAACCCAACACAAAAGTTAACGGTAACAATCAACAGGACAGTAATGAGCAAAAAGTTGGAAGGGTGAAAAGAAGTACCACTTTATAGGTAGAGACATCTTTATTAGATGTGCTGGGTTAAACTACCCAAACGGAACCACCCTTCTGACTTAAAATGCCAAATCAATCAGAAACAAAAAATAAAACTACCTCTTGGCAGCACCTTAAAGAAGCAACTGACTCTGTGATAGTTTATATAGGGAATGGATGTGTATATATAAGAAGACTTTGCGAAAACTTAACTATTGATGGAAATAATACCCATAATGTGTCCAATCAATCCAATGTATGTGTTTGTAGCTTTGTAAACATTACTGGATGTGACTTTAATTACACAGCCCCAGTGATTCCCATACACACTGTTAAAGGAAAATTACACACTATATCAAGACCTTTTACCTTCCTCCATTGGAATGAATGACGTTACTTCACAAGCTACTGGAACATAAAGACATACAAGTCTTATTACAAAAGACACTACAACAAAGGAAAAACACATTAATAACTGTACATCACTATAGAGAAGAAGTACATTGTATACTAGAAAGAGTGAAGAAGGATGAGGAACGTTACTGGTGGGAAACCATATCAGGATGGTCTCCAATGGCAGCAGGTGTATTGAACACCATGTTACATCCTGTGAAAATGATGTTCACTGTTGTGCTGATTTGTATTGGTTTTACTGTCTTTCTATACATTCGAGTTTGGTTTTTGGCCCAATCAGTATATCTCATTGCAAATTGCACAGAACATCTTGCTACTGATTATGTGTGTATAACTATCTTTTAATTAACCCTTTTAAATTTTGTATTTATCACTTAATCCTCCAGTAAAGAACATGATGTCATTACCACCTTGTATTTGTAGCACAGAGGCAAGAAGTGACCATACCACCACTCTGTGAAGTGACTTGCCTGTAATCATGGGGTGGTGTGTGACAGGTGTACCCACTCTGAATTAATGGTGCTTTGGTTTGGGCATCACTGACAGATAAGCCTGGCTGAAGCCAGCCCTGCTGTGCAAGTCTCCAGAAATTGTGCTAAGCTGAATATTCTCAGGAACCTAAAGAATTTAGGTCTTGTCTTATCAGGAGCTAACAGTACCAGCCTGAGCTGGGACTAGATGAAGCTAAAACTGCTACAGCTGCACACCTGCATGTACACCAAAGTGGGGTTTCACTACAAGTCAATCACTTTACGCTACAAATATCCATAGCCCCCAGAGCCCATTGAGCTCTCCTGCATGGCAGTGGGCTGCATGGTGGTGATCCCCCTTAAGCAGGGATGTCTCTCAGGGCTAATCCTTGAGGTTGAGAGATCCCTTGCCTGGCACCTGATATCTACAACAAGGTAAGCGATGTTTTATATTAGATCTAAAGCATACTGTATACAAGTTAGCTTAATTATTAGAAGTGTGTAAGTAGTAGAGTGTTTGACCACTGTTTAATTATAATTTAATAATGGTTTAATCATCATTCTATCGTTGTTTAATAAAACCTTTTGGCTAACCCCACAATGATGACTTCTCTTAATAATTCACCTGCAACATATGGAAATCAGGGTCAGTTAAGAGGACAAAATGTCACTTGCGTGACATTAGCACTTTTGTTAATAATTTGTTAATATTTGTGGGATAATAACCTTTTTCATCTAAACCTCTAGAAATATGGAGAGTGGTGTCTGTAAACAGGAGGATTGTCAAGTCTCTGATATCATAGATGTAGGTACTTGTAATAGCTCACACTTTCTCAGTTTACATACAAGTTATAATGAAAGTCTTTCTTTAATATCTTAACCTGCATTTGCAGTATGGAAAATCCCAAAGAAACTCGTAGTGCTTGAGTAATAGGAAAAGCAGTGCAATACCTTGCTATTGAAAATAACTGAAAAATCGGGAGTAAACAGTATGAATCTAAAACAGCTTACAGGGATTCATAGCTGTTATAATCACTGGAGCTACCCGCTGCCAGCTTAGTACAAACCCCCTGCCTTGTGCAGACTATAATGGAGTACAGGAAGTGCTAGAAAAACTGTCTTCATTTGTATTTGGTTTATATTTTCTCAGAAATTCTGCTGCAAATATCCTTCAATTGAAAATACAAAGGTAATTTTTTGAAATGTGCTGTTGAAATACAGTATATGGTTGGGTAAGTCTTTTCAGCTTCCTGTGAATTTATCAGAGGCCCTTGCTTTCCTCCTGCCCAAGAGGAGGAAATCCTCTGCTCAACTACTGACCTGCTTTGAAAACTGTCTGTGATACTGCTGAGTGTCGGATTACCCAAGTTGATTCACTCTCTGTTTCCTGGAGACGGGGGAGGGGAAAAAAAGGTAGGTATCTGTGTTTATGTCATATTAAGTTCCACCTAGAAACTTTGTGGGGCTGGAAAGTCATTTACAATGATGAAGCGAAGAGTTCAAAATGGTATTGCAAACTGCCACAGCTGACACATAGGGACAAATGGCTGATCTAGAACCCATTCAGATGGATTTCCCAGCACCCAATTGAACTGCATTCATAAGAACTTAAAAATACTAGCAAATATTTATCTGTTTTCCCATATTGGGACCTTAAACTTTGCAGATGTAGGTGGGGTGTGTGTGCCAGGGCCAGTTCAGTCTGCTTCTCAGAGCTCCTTTTCCTGTTACCTAACTCAGAAGTAGATGTTAATTGGAGTTCAGAACTCAGTTTTGCACAAGATACAACACAAAGCAGAAGATCTAAACAAACTATAGAAAATCTGACCTGCAAGGGGCCGAACCAGTGACTTCTATGAGTGCGTGTTGCAAGGTGTCAGCCCACCAAAGTAAGTCAGATTATTTCCACCAAGCAGTAAAACACAGAGCTATCCAATTGTAACACTTTAAGAGTATAATGACAAGTTTGTGTTAATATGAAATGGAAACTAAAGCACTTCCATCTGTTACTCCTTGATGAAATTGTTTATTTCAAGACTTTATTCTGCTGCATGTGAAGGGTAATGGTTTACATACAAATGCACACTCAACACTCCATAACTTGTATAGCCTGGGGCATAGAATTAGCTCTTTTCTAAATTTGAATAAATTTAGTAACACTAGAAAGTGTTCAAATTGACAGCCCAACAGATCAAAGCTCACGACATGATTGTTTCAGGAAAAAAGCAAAATATGTGAAAGAAAATTGTTTCAGCAAAAATCCTGTGTACTACAGACCTACACAGGTCTAAGGCAGGTGCCCTTTGATAACACGGCTTGTACAGTCAGTCACAAACTCTGGTTCAGTTTATGAAATGGCTGTATTACTGCATTCCTCAGCATACGTCAAGTCAAGCCATAGGCTCTATCACCTGTATTCCAGACCAGGAGCAGTGCAGAGTCGTTCAACATTACTGTCTCCCATTGCAACACAAATGCATTGGGAAAGTGAAGCTGGACTGCAGAAAACAGTTCAGCTAAGTTTGCCTCCAAGCAATGGATTTTAAGCAGTAAAATTTTTTCAGGAGTGTAACACCACCTCTTAAATATCATTAAGCCTAAGACGCTAGGGGGTACAAAGAACCTGCAGGGGCGAGGAATACAAGTACATGACATTGTCTCTCAGAGATCGAGTTTAACTGATAGTCCAGTTATGAAGAAGGAAAACATGCATAGAAGAGTTGCAAACTGCATGATTTGGAAGCCACGTGCAAAAAGTAAGTCTAAAACCTAAGAAATGCTGCGGAGTAATAACAAAACTGAGGAAGGAAAATGAATGCCTTTTGTTGGCTAAAATACAGTGAAAGTATTTAGAAGGCTATCTTTCCAAAATCTCCATCAGCTAACGAGACTGTAAAGAAGTGAACTATAACTCAGAATGACTGTGAGAGAACTCCCTTTCTCATAAGGGAGAATTGGAAAATTATGTATATCAGCTCCTCAAGACTCAACATCAACATAGGCTGTATGTACATGTATCTTTACAAGATCTGAACCTGATCAAGTTCATGCAGGAAGCCTGTGGGGTAACTTGGACTGCTCAGATTCCAGGCTAGCACTCCCAAAATTGTACCACAGGGTGGCTGATACTCTAGGTCCTAGGCTGCCTGAGAGACAGTGTTGTAATACTTGCAGAAATCTTTTGTTGTAGTTTCTGCCTGCTTTTAGTGTGTAAACTCTCAGTTATTTTATCTTTGAGTTTTCAGCAATGGAACATTTTGGTGATGGAAATAAAATACTGAAAAATTGTTATGGAAAAAGGAAGAAGACAGCACCTGTCAAATCAAGGGTGTGGATGTTGTATTGAATTAAACATATTAGTTTCCATTACTCGGTTCTGGTTTGTCTGCTGTAACGGCACAAATCCCCTTGGAAAAGAGTGAGGTGGAGGATGCACTAGGAAAATTCAGTGCCTGCAGGAAATGCTGCTGTGATTTTGTGGGTTCTCCCAGAAAGACTTCTCTGAATTGGTACTGAGTCAATACTGGCACAATGTCAGAAAGCAGTATGACCATGCTTGAGATGATATGCAAACTCTCACCTATCCTGATGCCAAGGATTCTAGGCCTCATTTGCTGCTGACTTATCCTGGCTGTGACATCACTGTCCATATGCATTTGGTTTGAAATCCTTATACAGAATGACAGTTGTTAATATGAGTAAAAGTAAACCTCTGTTCAAAGTGCATAGCACATGAGGTTTGGAGGTTCTATCCTGGCTAAATACCAGTTTAAGTATTAAAACCCTAAAGACTGAAAAAAAAAAAAAAGATATTAAAACTTGCTGGTAGGCTTCCTGTAATTTTAACTGGAGAAAATATCCTTGTTTTCCTCTCTGTATCAGCTGCACAGCATGGCTTCTGTGGTTACCTTAGGAACTGTGTGCCAGAGCAGTTCCACTTCCAGGCTTGGCTTAGGTTTCCTCAACTGGGCTGATTGAAACTCAGTCTTAAAAGGTATGTATATAATATAACATACATATAATAAATACATGTAATATAGTACACTATACTGCATGTTTCTGCAGACTCTTCCTCTTGTAAACTGTTAAGGAAAATGGCTGCAGTTACATTCTGCTCTAGAGAAATAATCAATCCAATTGGGACCTAGTATTTACTTCACTGGTAAACCGTTCTAATGTACTTTTGAGATGAAAGGTCCTACAAAGATACAGAGGTGAGACCTAGTCAGAAATCTTAAGGCGCTTAGATCTACCTACCCTTCTGGTAGGAATCCATGATACAGCTAAGCTGATCTAACAAGAATCAAAGAAAGCCTGTCTGGAAGTGAAGGGTGGAGAGGAGAGAGTGGTCTTGTCCCTTTTTGGCAGCAACTATACTGTGAATGTCTCTGTGGAAGTATCACATATAATGTTGCTTGAAGGTGAACAGAAGTGGGCTTTATGTGGATTTCCTGTTAACATCTCTTTTTATTTTAATAAACTCGAAGGGAAGCAATAATCTAATGTGCAAGTTACATCTAGCTCCATAACTTTGAAGTTCACATATCTTCCTTTTGAAAATGCTTTCCACATTTTATGTAACTGTATATTTTTATATGTTTGGGGTGACCAAAATTGGCACTTTTCAGATTACACTTTGTCACTTGTTTGAACCAATGTATACCAGAATTAAAGGGAAGAAATAGTGGGTTAAGGAATTACATAAATGCATTGCTGGATCTAGATCTTCATCCTTGCATAAAATACAAGAGAATGACTTGTTAGCATTTAATGTCCCAAATGTTCACTTCTATGACTTATGACTACATAATTGTACATATCCATAGAAAAAGGAACATAGTAATATACCAAAACAAGTGATCTCCATGTTTGTTTTTTTAAATAATGAGCCACTTCTTTATTAGGGACCTATCAAAAGCCTGACAAATACTTAATATTGCACATGGGCATCCGGTTTTGATATTTCAGAAACTGTTATATCTGTGCTATATAATTCCTTCATGCACCTGTCTAAAATACATGACCCACATGAAATCATTATTATTTCTCCATGTACTTGTTCTTGTGATTCTCATCTCAGATTTTTGCCAAGGAATGTTGTGAAATTCAGAGAGTTTAATAATTTTGTTGGGTTGAACAAGGTTCACTGCTCTACTCCGAAAATAAGGGCCTTGCTGTCATCTGCTTTTTCTTCCAAGAATGGAGACGTGTCTTCCTCCAAAAGGGGAGACATGGGTGTCCCTCTCTCCAAGAGGAACATGAATCCCTTTACATGAATCCCTTTCCCCTGTGGAGGTGTGAGAAAAACAGAGCAGGCAAGAAACCTGACAGCTAGAGAAAGTGGTGTTGAACGACCAGTGAAGCCTTAGTCATAACATTCCTGTCACTAACAAAATTTCCCCCAGTACTTACTTTTTGCCTCAGAGGCAGTTTGGGAATTCAGACTCCATCAAGATGTCTATGGAAGTTAAAGCTATTGTTCTGGGCTGCCTATGTTTCCAAGTAAGCTACACTATATTGCTTACACATGGATCACTTTTCACAGGTTTTCATAATTTTGATGAATTTCTACTGATAAAACATGCTGCCAAAGCTACTGCATGATGATATCTTTTTCTCTTGCTGACAAGACCATTTGCTTGCCTGTAACAGCTCTTGCAGGAAGAGGGATTTGCTCCAGTCAAAGTTCCCAAAGAGTGTGGGCTCTGAGGTTATCATTCCTGTGGAAAACTTTCCAGAAATGAAATATGTTAAGCAAATGCCTCACTCCCTGACTGTCTGAAAATGGCAGCTAGTGAGGTTTCCATACAACGGTTTCCTTGTCAAAAAAATATTCCATATGCTGCCATAGCTAGCCCAGTTTTCTGTTTATGAATGCAGCGTCAAAAGTGTGGGACTTCAGCCACGGAGGCTGGATAAATAGCAGGATTCATAGAAGTGAGCCAAACCTGGACGTTAGTTAAATCCATGGAACATTGCAATTGACTTCAAAACGAGCACCACCAGGTCTGGAATAAATACTGGGCTAGTTGCAGCAGTACAAGCTTCCTCATGCATCCCTTCCAGCCTAGGCATGATATTCAAGGGGCTCTTCTACATGAGAAAACAGCAGTACTTATGTTGCAGAAATATGTTATTTTCCAGATCCTGCTGGAAGAAGTAGTAACCCTTTGTAGAGATCACTGTGTCTTCATCAGATGGGAGTAGCAGCTCCTCTGAATAGCTCCTAAACTGTTTCAGTCAAAATTACCCTGGTTGACAAAGCTGTCCTGTTAAAGCTAATGTGGCCTGCTTCGGCTGGCACAAGTCAGATGAGTTAACTCCCAAGAGGAGCTCCACCGGCATACTGAGAGCACAATGATCCCTGGCCTTCTTTGCATGTGAGCACTATGTGGGCACATCTTGATTTTTCCATCTGCCTGCATAGTGAAAGTCAGACTACACTCTGCATCAAAACCTGTGTTGATGTTTAGCTTTGCCTGTTAACTAGAAATGTCTTTATCAGTGAGGTTTAAGATCAGCTGGGAATAAATTTATAATTTATACTAAACCACAATAAGCCATTCTTAAATTGGAATATATGTGTTCGTGTGTTTTGGACTACTGTAAGTTTAGCTTTCTCCCATGGGTGCAGCCTTGGCCTCTGTGGTGCCAGTTAAAATTTTGATGAGGGGAAAAGAAAAAAAGGATTTTTTTAGTTCCATCACAGCTGTTGTATTTCAATGCTTGGCCATGATGATATGTTGGAGCTGTATTGAGGAGAAAAAAACAGCCCCTGCCCTGAAAGGAGTTGGTGGGTAAACAGGAGGTATGCTTTAAGAGGCATGAACACATCCATCCAAGTTGAGTTCTAAATGAAATTGTCTGTTGCAAAGCATATGTATGAGGGAAGCAAGTGTTAGAAAGGAGGTTCTGAGCCCTGTTCACAAAAATCCCAGCTGCAAAGAATTTATTCCCTGCCCAAGTTGTACAACGCTGTGATTCAGTCAGCAGTGTTATTTTGATGAGTGTCTTGGCAAAAGAAATTTAATTGGAAAATGCTAGGCCTTTTTATTTTTTTTTGTTTTGTCTCTCTAAATGCTTCCATGTGAGCAATTTCACTCATCTTTAAAGAATGCATGTAGGAAAAATGATGTTTATTGAAGCACTTAGCTAGTACTGCTTGTACTAGGACAGGTCAACATAAAAAACCTCCTTCCTCTGAAAGTTTTTTAGAATTTTACTGAAGGAAATGTGTATTACATGCAACAAAATGGGAGTTTTTGTCCCACCTTGGCTGGAAAACATGTTTACTGAAAGTTTTATGAACTCCTGGTGAAAGCCGTCAGTTTCTGGGTTTAAATCCGGTGTTATGCTGAGCGGTGACAACCCTGACTTGGACTGTAACTTCTTTGACTTGGTTTTGCTGCGCCCATGTCACCCAGTCTGGGGACGTGACGTACCGCAGGGGAAAGCCCAGGCTGCCCATGTGATGGGTGGGGTTACTTTTTTTCCTGTTTGTTTTTTTCCGAAACGGACCTCTCACTGGAAATGGCCTTTTTTGTCAAACCAGTCTTGTGGAACCCGCGAGCCTGTCCCCTGCCAGCCGCCGCCCTGCCCCGGCCCCCGCGGCAGGCGCAGGCCGCTGACAGCCGCCCGCCGGGCCCTGCCGGGACGGGTGGCGGAGGCACACCGCCCCGCCCTCGGCCTCGCCTCCGGGACTGGGCCGCGGCGCCGCCTCCCCCCGGGCCACGGCGGGTGGGACGGCCCGGGCCGGGCACCGCCGCAGCCGTCAGTCTTTCCCCCCGCCCGGGCTCGGCCGGCGTCTCCCCGCCCCCGGCCCTCCCTCGCACCGAGGCCAGCGGCGGGGCGGGCGGAAGGAGCCGCGGCCGCAGCGGCTCCTCCTCCTGCCGCTCCCCGCCAGCGCGTCGCAGCGCCACCGGGCCGTCTGGAGGGGCGGCGGCCGCAGCGGCTCCTGAGGACCCACGGTAGGCGCGACCTCCGCGGCGGAACGGGACGGGACGGGAGGGGCGAGTGCTAGCCTGGGCCGCGGGGCCGGGACGGTGTCCTCGGGGTGGCGGGGGAATTCGCGTCGGCTGGACGGGGCGGCGGGAACTGTGGCGCGCCCGGAGTGACAGACAGCGGCCAGGGGGTCCGGGGTGACGGACAGACAGACACAGCGGCCAGGGGGTCCGGGGTGACGGACGGACAGCGGTCAGGGGGTCCGGGGTGACGGACAGACAGACACAGCGGCCAGGGGGTCCGGGGTGACGGACAGAGAGCGGCCCGGGGGCTGGCGTAGGGGGTGGTCGGGGCCCGCGGCGGCTCCGCGGTTCGTAGAAAGCTGCTCTTGTTTCATAGGCAAATGAGGTGGTTTCGGAGAAAAAGGAGCGTCCTGCTCTTGCAGTTGCAGTTTGGTATTTTCCCTGTATCCTCAGCTTATCTTGAACTTTTGGTTTTAATGTGTATGATTAACAAGAGAAAGAAGCCTAAGATGGAAGTCTTGTCAGAGGCGTTACACAACGCTCTTTTTTAACCAAACATCCCTTTCTACAAACTGCTTGTAATGTGTTTTTCTTACGCTACATGTGCTTAAAGTGTCTTAAAATAGAAGCTCTTAAACTCTTGTTATAGCTTCTGTAAGAGAGAAAACAGGATAAACATCTCCATGAGGTATTCAGGAAAGCAGAGATTCTTCCCTGTCCCCATCCTGTTTGTGGAGAAGAGAGGCTTGGCAGTGGGGAGTATCTTCTTGGGATATTTTTTAATTGTTTATCAGATTAACGGGACTTCTGGAAGTTTCTTCCTGATAAGGGGGAATAGCTGAGGGAGAAATCTTCTGAGGGGAGTGACAGAAGCGTGGAAAGCAGCTCAGCCAAAAATGGGGACAGATGCATTGGGGCAGAAAGACTGAGGTGAAGGTGTGGAGAGAAAACAGATTGACAAGAGGGAAAAGTGCTGGTGCAATGTGTTTTCATGAAGGAGTTAATTAGTAGGTTTTTATGTCTCTAAAAGCCTGGCTGCTGTAGGAGCTGGAGGTTTGTTCCCTGACACCCCCCCAGCACATAGTATTTTCTGTTGAAGGGGTCAGTGCTCTGCTGGAGCACGGGTGGTAATGTCAGAAACGGTACAAAACCAGCGCTAGTGTATGGCTGCTGTGAAGCTTGAGTGCGTGAATGTTTTCCCCATAGCTTGGCTATTTCGATAGCTTCCTGGTTTTAGAGCTGCTGTAAGAGTCATGCGGACCGCTCTCCTCCCACTATTGCAGCAAGTAACTTGCACTGGACATGGCTTCCAGTTTTGCCTGTGGCCTGATCCCCGCTGCGTTTCTGCTGAAATCTTTTTTCCTGGAAGTGCGTCTGCCCCCACTCTTGTGAATTCTTCTCCCCTCTGTCCCGAATGCACCATATATAATAGTGTAGCATATGTAGTACAGACTCAGCAAGATTTTGAAGGACCTAATGATTTTATGTCTCTGTCAACAATAATATTTATGTACCTTTCTCTAGTCTGACCTCAGTATGAGGTTAGGAGCCAAAACATCTCTGTGAATCTGAACTTAAAATCGCTGGAGTAGTCATCACACTCATTCATAAGCTATGTCACTTCTTCAGCTTGTTCTTTATAGTCCCCAGAAGTTTCAAGTTGTCAGACTGGAAATTCTACGAAATGTCAAAAATCACTAATATAACAAAGCCATAGTGGGATGGAGCTGTTTTATGGAGGTATTTATGTAGTCAATACAATATATTAAAGAAAAAACATTGTAAAGACTGTAGTGTTAGATAGCAATTTAAAATACAATCCAGTCAAGCCACGAAGTCTGTCTGGTTTGAAGGTTACAAGAGATGTTGTTTCCTAGACTTCTAGTAAGATTCTGAACATGGACCATCCAGAGGGTCTGTTCAATAACATTGCATTAATCGGAGCTAAGATAGAGCCTATCTTAGTTCTGTGATAGCAATCTAGGGATGAAAAAAGGAAGCTATTCTTAAAGCAGACATGGTTTAAAGGTGGCTACAGAAATAGCAGCACTTTTTAACAAATCGAAAGTTTCTTTTATTTTTAGCCAAGGCTGTGTATAATCATGTGTAGAAACTTCTCTGCCAGCTTCAAATTGCAGTTAGGGGCTTTCCTTGAATTAAGTATACAACTGTATATAACAATACCAATGTAGTTTCTTTTGTCATACATTTGTCTGCCACATTGAAACATGTTTCTTATTGGATATATTCTAAAATTGTATTATATAAACTGTTGGAAATAAGGATGGAGACTTGTCAGCTGTATGTAGTGACTTTTGGTTTGGGTTGCTTTTGAAGAAGGTAGAAAAAGCCTTTCTTGAAAAAAAAGAAAAGGCTGTATGTTCACATTCCTGTGAGCAACACTTTTTCACCCCTTTGAAACTTGAATTGTTGTCATGCACTGAAGCTGAGGTGGTCCCTTCGTTTTTGCTGGTCCCAGCTTATTTGAAAGCAGGTATGTTTGACATAAATGCTGAATTTCCTTCAGGCAGTTCCCCAAGCTGGGAAGAATATGATGCAGTACCGCGGGTGGTAGATAAGTAACCCAAAGGGTAGCAGTAAGTATTTACAGTGTATGACTTCTGTTGTTGCTCCGTGTTTGTTCTAGATTTTATCAGAGCTCACTACAAAATCTTGATAGGTGGTTAGATCCTGGCTGGGGCAAGCCTGGAGTCAGTTATGAGTCAGAGAGGGGACTTGGCTGCCATCCTTCTAAGAGGTGATTTTATTACATGCTTGCGATGACCGGGCAGCCAATCCTGCCTACACTTAGCAGCTGGTTTTTTGTGTGTATGTGTGAAATTGTATCCATACTATTCAGCTGTCACAGAAGCTGAGCGTGGACCAGTGCTAATCATTAGATTATAGGAATTTAGACTGAATAGGCTTCATGTATTTTTTTTTTTAAAACAAACACAAACCCACGCAGTCCCACCACCTGGCTGTTCCCTCTACAGTGCAAAGCATCTATGTGCTGTTTGTAGGATATACAAAGAAATGGAAAGAAGTCCTTCCCAGACATTGCTTCCTTTTTTTCCTTATGTCTTTTCTGTTTGAGAGAGAAGATACTAGATACTGACTTATATGGTAATAGGGAAGGTTAAAAGCTTTTTTTTTTTTTTTTCCCTACACAGTATGGGTGTTTTTTTTCTGAGGGCATTGGAAAAGTGTTACCAGTAGGTTTCTCTGTTGTAGTTTTAGCTCAGTTGTTGTCTTGAGGAAGCACTGGACTTCACAGTTTCCTTCCTTCTTTGGAGCCATTAATTAGTATTCATTTCATCATTAGGAGAGGTGGGCCTCCGATTCAGGCTTTTGGATTCCAGCTTCTGCCAGGTTTAAGAACTGTCAACCAAATTAATCCCATATTAAAGATCCAAATGAGTTTTAAATCTTTGCAAGACCTCTGTTTGCTGAACCTTACAATAGCCATTCAACGATACTTGATGTGATTAATTTATGCATCTGATTCACTTTCCCAAAGACCTCTCATTGGGTAAAAAAAGCATGTTAGATTTCTAACTTTGGCCTAGCAAGTTGCTCTGAATTAGGTGCATAAGTTGCCTAAAGCAGACAGTGTGAATATCCCTTTTATTGTTGCTAGAGAGAACAACTTTAAGTTTTGAAAATTGCACTCATTCTGTAAGCTTTGCACCTGTCTGTAGTCCAAATAACTGGTTGTTGGCTGTACTTGACAGTGCTTTGAAAATACTCAGTTTTCCATTAGCTGGGAGAATAAATGTATTTTACAAACATTAGGCTTTAGGGGGAAAAAAATACTTCTTTTTCAGTAGTAAGTTTTAAGGACTAAAATTTGCTGATGCCATGCGCAGACTAGATTTGAAGGCCATAGTCTTGCTTTCAACTCTGCTTTTTTATAGTTGTTGTGAAATACCTGGCTCTCTGGTTTACTATACTAAATTGTTTTTTTTCTTGAGTAAGTCAATTCCTGTAAAGAAGTAATCAATCAGCTCAAAATTGGTATTTCTTTATGGTCAGGAATGAACAAAGCATGTCCATTTGCTCATGGATGAGTAATAACTTAGTATTCCTGGACAGCTGTTTGTTTATGCCCTTCAGTGTCTAGAAAGTGTGAAGGCTGTCACCTTTAAGAAAAAGTTAACATATTTGCAAGGTCGTATTTACCTGTTTTTCTGCTGCTGAGTCCCAAGGCTGTGAGACTGGTGCAGAGCACAGACGTTTTGTGTGCAGTGTAGGATACGTCCATACGTTCCGTGCAGGTCCTGTAAGTGTGCCTTTCTTTGTGGAGTTTCAGCTGAACAGCTTGGTGTTATTTGGCTGCTTCTACAGCAGGAACAATGTCAATGTGGGAAGCACTGGCAGAGGACCTAGTGGAATACTTCTGTCATCCTTTTGTTCCTGTTGCGTGGCAGGGCTGGGGAACTCTGGAGCCCTCCACTTTTGCAGCAGGGCCACTCCCTGGCCCTGCGCTTCAGGCTTGAGCACAGCAGCTACTTAAAAATCGGTGGTGTGAAATGCACAATTAGGTATTTTTCTAGTAACGGTTTTAGAGTACTGAACGTTAACGCTATTGCTTTAGTTCTGTAGGATTTCCCACACAGAGTGTACTTTGTGAAATAGAGTAATTGGTATTTACCTATTCTGGCTTGCACTGATGATGTAAGAGTTTGTGCTTGCGTGGTGGAACTTAAAATAGATGAGTATAAATCCCCGAGGCGTTAGTCAGTTGAGAACATAATTCAGACTATTTATAGCATGACTGGTTTTTGAAACAAATTATTTTATATGACAAGTTATGAGTCTGAAATAGAACAACCTCAATCTATTATTTCTTCAAACATCTCATAAACCTATTTTGGTATTGTTTCTTGCTTGTTATGTTGTTAGGTAAGTGTCTGTCTGTGTTGTCATGTATGTCATGTATGTTGTGACTGTCTGCATGGTAAATATTCTAAAGAGAACATTGCAAGAGTCTGCTACAAAAGGAAACAGTTGGATCAGGGCAGAGTAGGAGGCCAAAGTGAAGTTGACTTCCTGAAATTAACTCATGTTTTTGTTGCATGTGGATCTCAAGAGTCCATGCAACTCACTTCAGTTCTTTGGGTTTTGTTGCCTTGAGTGTATCTGTAGGGACAGATGTGTAAACTCAAAGAGGACTGTGATCTTCCCAGAAGTCACGTATGCTAAATGAAACTGTATGCTGGGGGAATAAATGTTTAGCTACATAAGCAGGATCTTCACAACAATGAAATGCTGCCACTGATCGGTAATGTTATAGTACCTTTTTCCCTCTCCCCTGCTGTCTGCTATTTGGATCCCTAAGACAAAGGTCCATAAAACCAAGCCCAGAAATTTCTTTCTGTTCAACCACTTGCTGTTTCTGTGGTTCAGTGCTGGTGAATGGTGTTACATTGCCATCTCCAGCAGACTCGGTTCTGCTGGCAGCTAGAATATGAGGTTGGCCTACTTGCTCTTTCAAATTTTGACCGTCTGTGAAGGATGCGGGTCTTGAGTTGTCAAGGAGATGTACCAGTGAGAGGAGAGCATGGTCAAGCTGAATTGAGCTGTCTCATGGAGACAAGGGGGCTGGTTATTGGAGCTTTTGGTCCCTATTTGCTCCTGTGGCACGGCAGATGCTGGCTATTGTTACTAGGTGTTTAAAGAACTTTGTCATGAAGTAGCTGAGTTGCCTGTTACATCAGAATTATCCTTTGCAGGCTTCTGAGGTCTTAGTTGAATGTGGTGTCATTTTTGTTTTCTCACTAGTCAGTAAAAGCAAGCAATGAGAGGTACTAGTTGTAGGTCAGAGTCAGTCATCTGGGAAGTTCCTTGTGGACTAGATGATCTTAGAGATCCCTTCTAACTTAAGTTATTCTGTGAAATACAAAGTTTGTACTGGGGCAGATACTATCAAAGCGGTTGTTTCACTATCTTGGAGGATCTTGTTTTGGTTATATATTCTCATGCATTTCTCTGTTGTGTGGAGTGTTTCTAATGCTGTTCAAATTACTCTTCAAGTAGTGTTTAACAGTATAAAATATTTGAAGTGGGGTAATCTTATATGTAATTTAAATTACGAGCAGTGTTTTTGAAATTTAACTTCTTGTTCCTAGAGGTTTGAGAATTGCAGTGCAAATACTTGCACTTTTGTCTAGAATCCATGACACAAGCACCTTGGGTTAGCATCTCCTGCAGTGGTATGGCTGTAACATCATGGTTTATGCTTCTGTCACTGAAAGCTATCAGTTACATGAATGTTCTTATTTAACGTTTTTACAGCTCAGTTGTGGCTTATGGGTCTGTCCTCCCATTCAGCTGTTCTTTGTTGGACATAGCATCTCTCTTCTGCTCTACCTTATTTTGACTAAGGCTTGTCAGTGCTACCTTGCTGATGCTTCCCCACCTCCTGCTTAACCCAGCAGGTCAAAAAATGATAGATTATCTTTCAGTAAAGTATTTCTGTAATAATAATGATGATGATGATATTGAATTAGAAGGATCATCAAAACTGGCAGTGATCCTAATTTGTAACACCAGAACGAAGTTTAAATTTTTAAAGTTCAGGTTTTAAAAAGCCATATTTTAATTTCTTTCTGTTTTGCCATCTATTCAGAGCTGTGGGTTGTTTTTTTTTTTTTTAAGGAAACATCTTTTTGTAGGAAATGGATGATGTGTTAGTACTCTTCAAATATACATTTTTGGATTAAGACCAGTAAAGGTTCCTAAAGGCAAACTATGAGTGGTAAATTCTGTGTAAAAGAGGTTTCCTGAGTTTTGGCTGGCATTTCATCAGAAATAGCGTGGCCAGCAGGGACAGGGAAGCGATCTTACCCCTGTACTCGGCACTGGTGAGGCCGCACCTCGATTACCGTGTTCAGTTCTGGGCCCCTCACTACCAAAAGGACAATGAATTACTCGAGCATGTCCAGAGAAGGGCAACGAAGGTGGTGCAGGGTCTGGAGCACATGTCGTACGAGGAGCGGCTGAGGGACCTGGGGTTGTTTAGTCTGGAGAAGAGGAGGCTGAGGGGAGACCTCATCGCCCTCTACAACTACCTGAAAGGAGGTTGCAGAGAGCTGGGGATGAGTCTCTTTAACCAAGTAATGAGCGATAAGACAAGAGGTAATGGCCTCAAGTTGCGCCAGGGAAGGTTTAGACTGGATATTAGGAAGCATTTCTTTACAGAATGGGTTGTTAGGTGTTGGAATGGGCTGCCCAGGGCAGTGGTGGAGTCCCCATCCCTGGAGGTGTTTAAGAGTAGAGTCGACATAGCGCTGAGGGATATGGTGTAGTTGGGAACTGTTAATGTTGGGTTGATGATTGGACTGGATGATCTTCGGGGCTTTTCCAACCTAGACAAATCTGTGATCCTGTGAACTCAGTCAGCTACATTAAGCCCTGTTGGAAGGGGAACCCATCCTACTAAATTATTTTTTTCATGGTGAAAGGAAGGCTAGACAGGGAGTCAGATACATAGAAGACTTAATGGAAAACCAAATTGCAGGGCTTTTTATCTGTCAGGATGAAAAATACTACACCTGGTACAAGAGAGAACAACTTCTATGCTTCAGTGCATAAGTCAAAGATAAATCTTGCTCAGGCTGGTAAAATGACAGTTAGCTAGTATGATGCTGACTGGCTTGTCCTTGTCTTGCAAAACCACAGTGGTGGATGCCTCAGTTCACCTCTGATGAAAATCTGCAGCATACTGGGAGGTGATAAATTCTGTTCTGCTTGTTTCACAATCAGGGATCAGTCTCAGAGCAGGTTCTGCAATTTATAGCTTTGGGCAGCCTTTTTTACTACATCCTGGTAATTAACGTGGAGGAGAAGTAAAGGCCAAAGGTTTAACTTTACTCGGTGTTCCCTGGGAAGCAGGCATAATTAAACAAATTATTTTGAACAAATATAGGTCATGGTGTATTCATCCTTTATTTGCACTCAGATTTTTGGACCTTGACATAGCTGGGGCCTGAACAGCAGCCACCAAATAAATTTCAGGAATGGGTGTGAATGCAGTTGCTGAGCTTATTTAGATTGCACCTTGAAACAGAAGTTTTCTGGCAGCCTTAAAATGTTATTCTCCTGCCATCATTGTGTAATCTGTATTTTTGTTACAAATATCTCCAGTTGTAGTCCTTTTCTGCTGTGCTGTGGCTTAGAGGAGAGTATTTTCAGGATTCCCACTGAAAGTATATCACAGTTTTAGTCTCTTATGAACAGGTCTGTTCCCACTTAGCTTTGCTAAAGCAGCAGGAAAATGCTCAAGAGCCTGAGTGGTTCATGGCTTGCAGCGTGAAGCGAGATAGCAATGTCCACTGCGGGAGTAAAACCTCAGATTTTATTTAGAGTTTTGAGGTGGACCTCCAGGGTGAACATTGGGAACGGGAAACGGGGAGAAGACCTTAACAGTATTCTGTATTTTCTTCAAGGCACTCCCTCTTTCTGTGTGTGGTTTGGTGGTTTGGATTTTTTTCCTCCTCTTATGCACTACTTCTTTTATGGCTGAGCAAACACAGACCTTACTGTTCCTGCATCATCCCACGCAGTATTTGTATAGCAGGGTGGACTTCAGCATCTTCTGTTCCCTGGCCTATGTCACCACTTTATTGTCAGCAGGCAGGTGCTGCTCATCACTAACAATTTTAGTAAGATGATGTGGAAGTAGCAAAAGAAATTTGGGAAGATGGGCTTAGAAGATGAAATGGAGACAAGGTTGTGGGAATGGATGGGAAAGTTAAAGGGGTAGATACTTGCTAAGTTAGAGAAATAGCCAGCAGAGACTTGATGAAATACAGAAAAGATGGTGATCAGGGAAGTTTTTAAGCATGAGGAGTCGGTGTGTTTGTGGATCTAGTTTGCCTAGAATCAGACCAGTGTGGGAAAAATTCCCCTTGGAAAAGTCCTGGATAAATGCATTGTTCAAAAGAAGCAAGTGGAACACTTCTATATAGAGAGAGTAACATTTTTTTCAGATTGCTAGTGAAGTTAGCATTATTTCTCAACCTCAGCTTTAATTGCCAAAAGGCTCTTTTAGTTTTCTTTCAATTTGAAAGGAACATTCCACATAGGATTAAAAGCTAGCAAACAACCCTGCTAGGAAGAACAACACCTCTCCCATTGCTCCCCACCCTCTACCACAAAAAAATACCCAAGCCTAAAGCTTTATTGAAAAGACATCTTATCATTTTTTGGGAGTATCCTGTCATTATTGTATTTACATGTGAAGCTAAAGATAAATTAACAAAAAGTAAATGGTTGCACATGAAGAAAAAAATTCAGTGCTGTAGTAGTTTGTATATAAAAAATGTACATGTTGACTAATAAGCAATTTGCATGCTAAGAATCTGGGTTGTGGGTTTTTTGTTTGTTTTTTGAGCGACTTGAGTAATAATTGTTCTTTTCCATTTTAGTACCATGGCTATGGTTTATTACGTAAAGCCAATTAGTGATGTAGCAAGGCTCTGAAGTGCCAGGCTTTGATTTTGGGTTTTTGGTTTTTTTTTTTTTGGGGGGGGGGGGGGGGGGCCTTTCTCCACTTCCATGCACCTGTAGCTGCCCAGAGGTGGAGCAGAGCTGGCAGTGTGGGCACGGTGGGGAACAGGAATCAAACATGCCTGTGTGCAGGCTGTCAGGAGCATGGCGAAGCACCAGGAGGAAGAAAGCTATGTGTTCTTTCTCCAGCAGAGGAGGAGAATATGTGTTTTGCTTTCAGCTTTAATCAGAAATGTTGAATTTTTGCTTTCTGGCCTCACGGGCTTGGGGTCTTAACAGTCCTCCTATGGGTAACAGAAGGTGTTGCCTCCAGCAGTTATGGTTCCCTCAGGATAGCAATATTTTGCAAGTGCTTTTTGGATGGGTTTTATAACCTGAATTTGCATCTACTTTATTAAAGTGTTTGGCTTTATCCAGTTCTGTAAAGTTGCAGTGAAGCACACCGGCATTTTGAAGATGTTCAGGCTGTAACACAGTCTCTCAAGGACCCCATGTAGCTGCTGCCATACCTTTATGATCTTTATTTAGCATCAGTGAATATTCAAAAGTAAAAATCCATTATCTTGCTGAACTGCAGGGATGACCGCGAGAGACCTTTTTTCAAGATTTAGCTTCTAGCATTGAGAAGGAACACAGTAATCAAATCTTAACGTAGGATAAGCATTGAATACACCTGGAAAAATAAACTTTATCTCCCTGATGACTGCTGTGTGTGGAGTTTGTGCCCCCTTGTGTATATTGCACAGTAATTGTATGCCAGGTTTGCTGCTGTAGGTGTTACATACTGTGTTTGCATATGAAATGAAAAATTACATAGAGTTTAGTCATGTAAAGAAGTGCTTGTATAATCAAAAGCTTGTTGTCTTTTCAGCTGTAGCAGCCTTGATACTTAAGTTATTCCAAAACTCCCAGGTAGCACTGCAGTGAAAGATCTCACTGGGAACCAAGGCTGAAGGGAATGGAGGAAAAACATTTACCATGTTATGGAGAGCATATTGTAAGAATCCGACACAATGTAAAAATTTATGTGAGCCTTTGCCCTTCAGATATAATCTGGTTATGAACTGTTGCATTTAAGGTGAGAATAAATTTGGTAAGAGATCAATCCCCTTGCGTTCTAGCTGGTCCTCAGAGATTAGAGGGGCTAGGGGTGACTAGACTTACCCCTTAGTAAGTATGCCAATTGGGACCGTAACTATAGGTCTGACCTGGACACACAAACAGCCTGTATGCTGTAGGTCCAGTTGTGTTCAAAAGAAGCCATCAGATTCACGAATAGTGCAGATTAGTGGCTGTCACTATAGGTCCAAACAGCCCATACACTCTAAGTCTGGTTGCATTCAAGAGAAGCAGCCAGATTCACAAATAGTATGGTTTATTTTTGTGCAACATCTACAGATTCTTTAAGATTGCCTACGATAAATGCACAGACAGGTTGGCTATGTAGCACTACACAAAAGAAAAAGGGTTGCAATCACACACAGAAACATAAAGTTCCCGGGCATACACTCGGCATAGCTGAGGAAATCTTACCAAAAGGCGTCCCTTCTGGGGGAGGGCGAGAGCACAAACCCATTGATCTGTCCCTCCGATTTGGTGTCGGATTATCGGCCCTCCAAGTTAGATAAAAACTTGGGGTAGTATTTATCTTAGTTTGTATGTGTGAGTGGGTGGGACTGTAGTCAAGCCATTATCTTTTGAGTAAGGACACAGTATGTTCTTTGGTGCCGGGGTACAGCTGGTTTTTGTGGGAGAAAAGGGAGGATGAGAAACAAGGTTGGCTCGATGTGAGGGGTGCAGCTGGGTTTTGTGAGGGGAAAAAAAAGGGAGGATGGGGAACAAGGCCGGCAGGCTACTGCAAAGAGCAGGAGATAAATCTGTCCTTGAAATAAAAGAATGGGACCGTGCGGCCTACGCCCTGCTTCGCATTCCTCCTTGGCGCCACGACAAACACAAATCACTGGACCTTCATCCTGTTCTGTGCTTGCTCTGGGCACCCTGTGTCAAGGAAAATGTATGTTTTACAGATTTCTCACTGGTTTGCTTTCCTCACGCTTCCAAAACCTAACATGAACGGAACGGTGTCATGTTAGCTAACCTATAGTCTGTTCTTACAATTGAATATGTAGAACTGGGCCATGATGGTTGTGGGTGGCTTTGACTTCCCTGGACCTTTCTTGAGGTTTAAACCTAGTCATTTGTGATTGATAGTTTACTGATTTAAAACCTGTTTCTGTAAAATGTCATCAAGTTTCCCAGCTGTGCACCCTGCTTGGTTTCTTCATGTGTGGAGCTGGCTGAATTGTTAAGTCTTATATCCATCAGCAGAGGAAAAGGGGGTAATGGGGGGCTAATGGTTGTAGCCCTGGCTGACCCCACCTTGCACTTGAGTTTGTAGGGGGAATGGAGAATGAATAAATGGCACAAATGGAAGGGCGGTACTTAAATTTGCATGCATGGAAATATTTTTTTTCCAGTTAAAGGCATCTGTTATAGATTTACTGGTAAACAGGCTTTTTCTAATGCTGAGAAACTACATTCTCTTATTTGTTGAGTCTGTTAGACACTTTACTCATTGGAGTAGAGGTAAGGTAGGGTTATAACTTCTAGGCTGCTCTTCTCATTGTGATTTCTGCTAGTTCATTTCTCTAAATTTAAATGAGTACATGAAGTCCAGTTTTTAAGTAAAGTGAAGATTTGCTAATTGTATTTTCCTTTTTAAAAAAAGAGTGTTTTTCCTTTGCACTGTTTCTGTGCAAAAGAGCCGTGCAAACCAGAAAGGGAAGTTATCATGATTATGCAAGATGAAAACAATCCCACAAAAACAGCACCCTCCCCAAGCCAAACAAAACTCAGAATAAAACTCCACAGTTGAAATTCAAAACACAGCAAAACAAGCCAGATGCAAAAGGCAGTGCTTTAGGGGAAAGAAGGGAAAGGGATATTGCTTGCACAGCAGTTTAAAAATACACTGGGAATTGTCACTAAAAATACCCTTGAAAAAGTTAAGACTGATTGTGGATGTTTTCTTCACCTGAACAAGCTCCTTGAGTTACTTTTACCATTCTTCCTGATAGCTGTTCTGTTTAAAATAAGGCTTTCTGTATTCTGGAAAATCACATTCATTTTGTCCTTTAACTGTCTTTCCTTTTTGACCTCCACTTCTATTTTGGATAGCTGGTGAGTTTGTGCACTTCTGTGCTGACAGAGGCATTATCAGCTTTGAGAGCTCCAATTTGTTCTAGTGATCTTATCCTTTCAGTAAACCCTTCGTATTTTATGGCAATGCTGTAAGCATGAAGTGTATCCCTTCCACTTCTTACCCTGACCTTGTACTTCTGCAGACGTTAGCATTTAAATGCCTTCTAAGATTTCTCATAAAATTACTCATTTGAAGATGTGGCTTGTTTGTCAGATGATTTTCTACTTTTGATTAGTAAAACTGTTCTGTATAGGTTGCAAACTTTTGGATACTTTAATAGCACAATAAAGTAAGCATTTTCAATTAGTACATCCTTAACAACATAATAGACAAAGTGAGCAGTAAGTAGTAACTGAAGCAAGAAAAATAGTCTGAGGAATGGCTCTACCACTGCTTAGGTATCTGAACATGTTTATTGGCCTAGCAAAAGGAAACGGGAACAGGTTTCCCAGGAAAAAGCCTGTGTGACTTCTGCAGTTCGTGTCTAAGTATTGGTAACTGGCTACTGCGAACATGTTGCTTGTTAATTTTAAGTGGTGTGATTAATGAGGCATTACAGAAAATAACTATCATGCATACTTTTCAGATCTTTGCAATGAGTTACCCTGGCTATCCCACAGCAGGCGGATATCCACCAGCAGCCCCAGGTAAGTTGTTTAGATGAAGTAAACATTAAATGGCAGTGGTGGTCCTATCTGAAGTGGAAAGGTGGCATGGACAAAGAACAAGACTGCAGAGGGTTTTCCGAACTCACTGAAGCTTTCTGTGCTCTCTTGTTAAAGTCCTGTTTTATCTTGGCTGGGACTTCTGATTTATATAATACGGGTGCTCTACCATGTGCTCATATACGGTCTATTTTTATTCATCTCGAAGCACACAGCACTAGGAGGTGGTCATAATTTGACCAAAATCAATAAATGTCAAGGAACACTGTCCAGTCAGTACTGAGTCCTGAAGGCAGCTGGTGAGAAAGTTGAGTACAGGGAGAAATCAATCACACAATTTAAAACCATATCCCACAAAAAATTAGGGCTTTAATTATGACATTATCCCTGATTTACTGTTCTTAGGCAGGTAGTTGTATATGGAAGGGAGAGGGCTCTTAAAAAGGATATAAATTATAATAATATAAAGCTGATGAAATATGTAACTACTGCTTGGTATCAGGGTGAACTTTATAGTTGTTGGTAATGAATTTTACCGTTGTTAGTACTGTTGGTAGAAAGAAAGGACTGGAGTCATATGGGTATGGTGAAACATGGAGGTAGGCAAGCTGACTTGGGAAGGGGAAGCAGTGTACAGTGAGAAGCCAAACTAGTCTGGGAGGATAAATCTTACTTCTCAGCAGAATATTCCGGCTTAGACTGCTATGCAGACAAGACTCTACTGCTATGTGCAGCCAAGTTTTGTGACTTGGGTATCTGTGAGTGTACTGTGTCATGCTCTGTAGACATCTCTCAGATTAGCAGCCTAAAGGGAATTAGTAGTATCTTCCTAGTGGAATACCCAGTCAGCTTTGTAGTTTAGGAGAAACTACTGTCTAGTCAAAATATGGTGTTTACAGTATTAACTCTTGAGTGTTAACTTTCAAATATGTTTAGAGTTGTTTTAAATGAGAACTTATAGATTCAATGATAACTAACATGATTAGAAATATCCAGTGTGGCTTCTCTTTATATTGCACTGCTACCCTGCACCTCTTCCATTGATCTTCCTTCTCCCAAATGGCTCGTGGTGGAACAGACATTGCATTAGAAATATAATTAGTAAGGAATAAGTTTAAAGTGGTTTCTTGTTTCAGCACAGCTGTATTTGATTTCAGGTAGCAGTCCTTGGGGTGGTGCTGCCTATCCACCTTCAAATCCACCTTCAAATCCACCTCCAATTGGCCTAGAAAACGTGGCTGGCTATGCTAGTCAGTTCAATCCCAACTACATGGCTGGAATGGTAAGTTTGCTTTCGTTCAGTGTGTTTTACTGTGACTTCCTTAAGTGCAAAGATGTGTTTCTGGCATTGCCACTGAGAAGTTTTATTCCTTGAGTTCTGTGCCTTTATGCCTAGTCTGTTCAGGTGTTGAGCATTCAGTATCATCTGTTGAAGAAAATGATTACTGCAAGCTACTCCTTATTTTGGGAGAGCACACCACTAGTTAAATGGTGATTTAAGAACCTAACTTCAGAAGTCGTGGGCATGAAAGTAATATAACTTGGGTTTTGCTGTGCAGAGGAATAGAGAAACAGGCTATTAACACTGAGTATCCACTGTTAATATATTCACATTGGCAAACACCGTCCAGATTTTGCCTATTACCTGGATTTTGGCCAGTCTGAATAAGGAACAAGGCTGTGAAATTTGATGTATCAGTGACTTATCTTGGAAGATACTATGGGATCAGCTGTCTCTTATAAGCACTGATGTTTAACAGATGGCAGTAAAATCCTTTTACATTGATTGAAGAAGATGCAGACGTTTCCAGTGTGGATTTTTTTTTTTTTTTTTTTTGCATAGAGCAGAAGTGAGTGACACTTCTGACAACTTAGTCTTCAGAAATCTGTTATGCTGCATAACAAATGCGCAGTTTGCAGGAAGATATTTGCGTTATAAATGCCTTGCTCAGGCAGTGATTAAAATGAAGTGATTTGGCAGCCAGCAGTCAAAATGAGCAACAAACTATCTAGGGTGCACATAGCAATATCCACAGCAACTAGCTTCTAAGAACAGTGCAGTCATCAAATGTCAGTTCTGATTCCTTTGCAGAAGAGGGTCCAAGTGTGTCATGTGGGAAGGTGATATTGCATGTGGAGTGAAGTATCTTTGTGGCAGTTTCTGCAGATGTCTTTCCAAACGTAGTCCAGGAACTCTTGCTAGTTGTAAACTACTAATGCATCTAGTACATTATAAAACAGCCAGAGGTTGCTCATAGTAAATCCCTCCACTTTACATGCTGTGGTCATGTAAAGCAGCCATGGACAGAGAGGGGATAAGCATAGTTTTATGTTGCTGGGATTAATTGGTGCAAGCTTTTAGAATAAGAGGTGTGTGGCTATTGGTGCTCTTCCATGTGAGGGGTGTGTAATGCTGGATGCAGTGGCACGTATGCGTCTGGTCCTTCTTGATGTATGGCAGCTGATGATTACAGTAAAGAGTCAACTGAATACAGTTATTTTTTCATCTTGGTTGCTAGTTCTTTTGCGGATGCAGAACTGTGTATCTGTGTTGGTGGGGAGGGAGGTTGTATTGTATTAAGCACATTACTGAAAC
Source organism: Strix uralensis (assembly GCF_047716275.1). Classification (NCBI taxonomy): domain Eukaryota; kingdom Metazoa; phylum Chordata; class Aves; order Strigiformes; family Strigidae; genus Strix; species Strix uralensis. The sequence continues at coordinate 15,017,277 of NC_133978.1, read as the reverse complement.
TCAACAGTTTGTACACCTTCCCTTCTCTTGCTTTATTGGCTGTCATTGCAGGCATCCAGCCTGGCAGGGACCTTTGGAGGAACAAATGTACCACAAGGCACATATCCTCCAACACCTGGGGGTTATCCCCCAGTCCCTCCAGGTGGCTTTGGGCAACCTCCATCAGGACAACAGCCCTCTTATGGAGGGTATCCTCCACCTGGAGGAAATCCACCATCAGGAATGCCAGCTTACCCAGGATACCCAGGCGGCCCCATGCCAGGCCAGCCCATGCCACCACCTGGTCAGCAGCCTATGAACTATCCAGGACAACCAGCAGCAACTTACCCAGGGCAGCAGCCCATGCCAAATTATCCACCAGGCCCAGCCGTGAATCCATCTATGCCCTCTTACCCAGGAACTACAGGGCCTATGGTCTCTCCTGTAACAGTAAGAGCATTCAGTGTTTTTGTTTTGAGATGTGACCGTGTATATGTTTCTTTACATTTTCTTTGTGTATATAACTGTAAATCGACCCTAAAATTGTAAAGAAAGTCATGAAAATAAGTTTGACTGAAGAGAGAGATGGAGCCTTTCCAAATGCAAGCAATGTAGGCGCATACGACTTGAAACAAATGTTAATTTGCCACGTTATCCAAGAAGAAATATTTGACGTGAATTCAAATTTAATGAAATTTGCCTTTCCTAGCTTAACAAAGTCTGTCAGTTGTACATACGTTTCATCAAACCTTAACTGATTGGACAGCAGATTCAATATCAGTGAACCTTCTTGACCTTGCATTGTCTCATAATTTGGGTATAGAAGTGAACAAATGGTTTGAGATGGGGTTTTTTTGAGTTCTCTCTTTTACTTTTCTAACAAAAAGAAAATTGGTAACAGTGGTCATCTTTCCTAAGTAGTAAAACACAGTCTTTTACTGATTAACACTACTAGTAATTCAACTTGGTCTGATTTTAGCATGGAAACAGAGGTACAGTCACTGATGCACCGGGATTTGACCCTCTGAAGGATGCAGAAGTCTTAAGGAAGGCCATGAAGGGATTCGGTGAGCAGTCTGGATTTACATTTCAGTTAAAAGTAGAATTGCAGCTTTGATTCAGCGCTGATCTTTCTCCATTGTTTGTACTTTCTCCATTGTTTGTACTTTCTCCATTGTTTGTACTTTCTCCATTGTGTGTACTGAGTGGGCCAGTTCACATGTGATTGTCCTTGGTTATCAGAAGAATTATTGGAAGTTCATGTAGGTGTAAACAACATCATGAGTTTGGTCTTCGGTTTGGGTTTTTTTGTTGTATTCTTACTGTGTTTGTGATTGGGAGTAGAGCTTGAAGTTCTGTGGTCATGCACAAGAGAAGATACTGTAGATAAATTAAAGGCATGCATGTCCTTTGGTTGGGGTTAGAAGAGATAAGATCAAATGGAAACAGAAAGCTGAGTCCTCACATAACGTGCATGCTCATTCTGTGGTGTCTGTGTGCATGTACAGGAACGGATGAGCAGGCTATTATTGATTGTCTTGGAAGTCGTTCAAACAAGCAACGGCAGAAGATCATCCTGTCCTTCAAAACAGCTTATGGAAAGGTAAATATATCGTGAGGACAGAAGGAAGAAGAAATAAGAGCCTATGTTACTTTACTGGAAGTCAAATGACTAGTGTTGGGGAAAAAAAGGTTGAAAGTTGCTTAAGGGGAAGATGGTTCACAAGTCATAACCTGTTGGGGGGTCTGCTTTCACCCACTCTTGTCTTTTTCATGCAGTGTTTCAGATGAAACATACAAAGCAGATTCTCTGCTGAATGGTTACTTTGACTCTTTGGTCTGTGCAGTCTATTTAGTTGGACCTTAACCACCTAGATGTGGTTGTTAAATTATGCTGGTTTTAGTGTTATTAAGAGGAATAACTTTGCTTTGAAGATACATTATTGATGCATATGCATAAAGAATTCCAATTAAACTCCACAGTTTTGGTGCTTACATTTGTCAATTGTGGTCTTTACGCATTTTTTCCTTGTTTTTTTCTTCTCATTAGGATTTGATCAAAGATCTCAAGTCTGAGCTATCAGGTAACTTTGAGAGGACAATCTTAGCAATGATGAAGACACCTGTCATGTTTGATGCTTATGAAATTAAAGAAGCTATAAAGGTTTGTGTAGGAAATACAACTTTATAAGATAGAGGAAATATTTGAGCTGATAAAAATTTTGGTATTCATTTAAAAGGTTGAACTTGCATTCCTTCTCCATCCAGATATTCAACCCACCATTCGACTGATCTGTACCCCGTTTCTTGGAGGTACATGACAGTAAAATTGATAAATGTTACTCCCATAGGTTAAATGTAGAGACTATTTAATAGGTTTGTCTTGTAACAAAAATATGCTAATGAATACACAAAAAAAGGCAGAAACTGAGTTCTGACAGTCTCTGCAGTTGATTTATTATGTAGTCTTGAATAAACCACTGAGGTGGCTCTCTTCTAAGCTAGCTACTACATGGGACACCTTTGTTTCTGGGTTTTTGCTTTGAGCTGTGATGGAACTGATGATAAAACCGCTCAACTTAGAGTTTCCCGTGACTTTACACTGAGCGCTCAAAAACAGTTCAGAAAATTAGGTTCATAAAGTTTTTAGGCAGGGTGTACCTTCTTTTTATCTTTTCCTCCATCTCAAAAATGTATATTCCTAGCCCATGCTGAACCTTTTCTAAAATATTATGGGAGTATTGTGTACTTTCTCTCCAAAGCAATCAGACTATTTTATAAACATTTAGGTTTTAAAAATAAAAACAGGTCAAACATTTGTATGTCAAGACAATGTTTAAATCAAGGTGTAATAAATACATCCATTACTGAGTCAGTATGTATATTTATGTGTGCTTTGGCTGCAATTTTTAAGTAGCTAGGGAGGATGAAATAATACTAGCTATATTGTAATTGCAACTGCTATCCATTAGCTAGTGAAAGTTACCTGTTAGATTTAACAAATTCATCTTTAATGGTGGAAAAAACTCATTCTTAAAATGCCTAAAATCTGGTGTGAAGGATGACATTTTAAAAGGAAATTTTGTTTTCGTAATTATTTTAATCATTAGTTCAATTTGTATGTTTAATACATATCTGTGTCTTGGAAACATGTTATACATAGCATTTAAACTACTTGCTTTGACTTCTATAACAAGATTATATTCTGAACTGTATTTTGTTGTATAGTTTTATTGCATTTCTTTTATACTAGGTTGTAGAAGTAAGATGAGAATCTGAAGAGTGTGTTTTCTCCTTGTGCTTTGTTTTAGGGCGTTGGCACAGATGAAAATTGTCTCATTGAAATCTTAGCTTCTCGCAGCAATGAGCATATTCAGGAACTCAACAGGCTCTATAAAGCAGGTTAGATTTGTTACAGTTCCATCAAAATTGTCTTCCTTAATCACTGGCTGACAATGTGAATTTAGGAAATGAGCAGGGGTGTATGATGTTTTAGGATTGTGTCTCCCTTCCAGAATTTAAGAAAACTCTGGAGGAAGCAATAAAAAGTGACACGTCTGGACACTTTCAGAGGCTCTTAATTTCACTTGCTCAGGTACTTGCATGCCTGGATTTTGGAGTTTGGGGTTTTTGTGTGTGTGTGTAGGGTTTGGGTTTTTTTAAAAAAAAAAAAAAAAAAAAAAGCCCACCAGTAACACTTTTGTATCTTCAAATTCTTTCAGGGAAACAGAGATGAAAGTACAACTGTTGACATGTCTCTTGTTCAAAAAGATGTGCAGGTCAGTAGAAATTCTTCATCGTTTCTAAGTATAGTCAATTCAGTACTCTGAAATTTGACTGTGTGGTTTCTGCTTACAAGGTTTTGGACACCTTGTGACTTCTCCTGAGGTAGTGCTTATGTTTCAGTGGATGGAAGTGGTATGAAAAGCCTTGATAGAGTGTTAGAGCCATGTAGCTTCATTACAGAGATGAAACTCTTGGGAGTAGAGTCCACAGGGATTTTTTAACCTCGCATTCTGTCAGCTCTCTGGCTTTTCCATGTGTTGGGTGACTCTGTGGTGCTGCTTATTAAGGGAATGGTCCAAAGAGATTTGAGGTGATAGGTGTGTGGATTAAATTTTAGTCTATTTAACACCTGCATTGGCCTTTGCCTGTTATTGAAGGAACTCTGGATTTTTGCAGCAAATAAGGCAGTTGGACCTAGTAACTCCTGCCCTGGTACTTTTTTTGTGTGTTCCATTTCACCACACAGCAAAGAGAAAACCATGGATTGTTTCAGCACACTACTGTCATATAAATAGTAATGTAATTAGCTTTCTACGTAGTATGCCTTAGCCAAAAGACAAGAACATCCCAGAACATACCCAGATGCGTAGGAAAAAAGCTAGACATAAACCGTTCTAGGAAGAACAGTTTTCAGGTACTTTTTAAACAATTTTCCCCCCTTTAGTAATCTGGAACTCTTCTGTTTGAGCACTTATGCATTAGTAAGCTAGGAAGACTGCAAGCATAGCATATTGTACGCAGGTTAGAATTAGTTGCTGTTTATTGCTTGCTCCTGTTTTCCAGCAGTACATAGACTAAGAAATAAGTATAAAAGGAGGAGAGGCTGTAAGGAAGTAGATCTGTAACTCAGCTTTTCAGCTTGACTGCTTTTCTGAGTAATGAAATGTGAATTCCCTTCTGCATTTAGGAGCTATATGCAGCTGGAGAGAACCGTCTAGGAACTGATGAATCCAAATTCAATGCCATTCTCTGTGCAAGAAGCAGGGCCCACCTCAGAGCAGGTAATGGTGTCCTCTACATAAACAGTAACTTGATTCTGTTGTCTTTAATGATAAAAATGTACAACACCGTTCTGTGCCTCAATTTCCCCCATCTGTAAAATGAGTGTAATGATACCAATGAAAAGCAGGATGAATTCTGCTGAGGGAAAGGGTACACAAGAGCTGCACATTATGATCATCTTCCTTAAATGTCAGAGCAGGTAGAGGTCATACTTGTTCAAATGTTTCTCTGATGAAAGAATTGAAAACCTAGAATTGTTTCAATTTTGTATGCTTGTGTGTGCTCAAGACACTTGCAGTCCTTCCTTTCCCTTCTTACTTGCTAGTGATTAGGTGTTACATCAGTCTATAGTGGTGGAAATGTTTTAGTAACTACATAGAACTTTTGAAATGTGCACTTATATGGAGAGGAAAGGGATGGGTGTGTGTGTGAGAACCTGAATGTTTTCTTAATTTTATTGACACCCCAAGCTCTCCTAGAAGAATTTTCACTATTTCCCTTACAGTGGTTTCTTGGTCTAGCCCTTTAAAAATAAGGACAGAACTAGACAATCTAGAAGGAGCATGATGACATGTAAATGGAACAGTATGGTTGATAACATAGTATTAGTCGTTGAGACATTAAAACTTGTGTAAGTATACTGTAGTATCAGGTTGAGAAGTGTGATTGAAATGAAGCCATCCAGCATGCCACTTCTTTTTGTGAGGCTGACTCCTGAAATCTTTCTCTTCCTTTAACAGTCTTCAGTGAGTACCAGAGGATGTGTAACCGGGACATTGAAAAAAGCATATGTCGTGAAATGTCTGGAGACCTGGAAAAGGGCATGCTGGCAGTAGGTATGTGTTGTCTTAGCAAGTTCATTTCTGATACTCCACTACAACTGGCTGAGATGGTGCCATCTGTGACTCCAGCTAAGAATTTCTTCTTAGTAATAATTCCAGTTTTCTGGTTTTTATGTTGAACTTTCTGTGAAGTCACTTACGGTAAGTAAAGCAGGGCACTTAATTGACCTAAAAATGACAGATGAAGCTTTTGCTTCAGGCAGCTGCAGAATTTAAATTTCACATATTGAAGTGGGGAGAGAATTATTAACTGTACTGGACATTGCTTTAAGAAGTGATGAGAACTTGTACCAGCTGCTGAGTCAGTCAGAATGGACTGTGTGGGACAGCTTTGGAAATCAAGTAAAATATAGGCATTAACCCTCTGATTAGTTACCTCTGTCTCTTCTTAGTAGAAGGGTTAGTTGCAAAGGGGTTATTTTTTCCACATTCCCTGTGGTTACAGGTTTGTGAAATCTTTTAAGTGCCTCCAGTACCTCTGAAGAGTAAGACTCTTACCTCAAGTTTCCTAGTGCTCCTTGGGAGGTAGACTTTAGTTTCCATGAGGTTGGGACAAGACCTTAAGTTGTTGTGCAGTAGTTTTATTTGGAATGTTTTATTTTAGACGAAATTGTGGACCTCTTTCTCTCTCTTGTCTTTTGTCTCTCGTCTTTTAGACAAGACTGCTTCTTTACATCTCCATTTCTTTTTCTGTTTATTACTGTGAATTTACTGTGGTATCTAGAGCTGCCGCTTTAAAAGTGTTGTTCTTTGGTTTTGAATATGGTAATGACTAGAAAAGTGATGTAACAAAAAAAAAAAAAAAGCCCAAACAACCTCCTACTGAAATAAATAGGAAAAATGTAGTTTGTATCACTTGGAAACAAGATGGGAGAGGGCATTTGGCTCAACTGCAAGAGATTTTTTTTCTTTGTGAAAGTTTCGAACAAAACCTTGCAAAATGGGGATCAGTTTTAAAAGCTTCATTTTTTCACGTGTGTCTTGTGCATACATGGATTATGTAACTGTTTTTCTTACTTTACTTGGCCAGGCTATAGTGGCCTTTTAATGACCTAAACTGGTCCAGCTCTGTTGGTGTTATACATTTGCAGACCTTTTCTAGGATTCAGAATTTGTCACCTTAAAAAGTATTGTTAGAAATCCAAACTTAGGGAAAAGAAATATTTCCTGGAGTTTGTAGAAAAAGATCACCTTGGTAAAGAAAATGTACTGTCAGAGTTTGGAAGTCCTTTGACTTCATGGAACTTTGCAATCTCCATGTAGATACAGATTCAGAATTGGGACTGTAGCTTGCAAACAAGTCAATAGCCTTTTGAGCAAGAATTGGCTTTATTCACTGAATAACTCCTTTATTGACTAGATTTTGGATTGGGTTTTTTATTTCTATGTATATATATCTGTATACACACATATATCTCTATAGCAGTCAATGATGTTAGCATCATTTGTTCTGTGAACCTTATTTTCAGAAAAAAAGGTTTTCTAATTGAAAATATTTAATTTTGCTTTCTTTAAAGCTTTCTGGATTGTACAACTGGTAACTTACAATAACATCTTAAAGTACAAGTGTGTTGTTTTACCTAATACAGTGATAAAGAAAGATGCATTTCATTTGTCATTTGTTTTTGAATTGTATTATACGTATCATTGACAATTGTGTGTGGTGAGCTATCTCTCATCTACATTTTTCTATTGAGAAAAGTAGTTTTTCCTATGTAGAATGTGTGTTGCTGTGAAATACGTATTTAGGTTTACCCCTTTTGTTCTGTATTGATTTTACATGATTGCTTTTGACACATTATGGTGCTGTAAAATATAAGTCAGGTGTGGTTTGTTTTCTGTGTAGTTTGCCACAGATTGCATGATTGTTTACTGGCAACCAGCATAGGATCAGTATATAGATTTTAATTCTTATGAGTGATGGAGGATTCTTTCATTATCCTGATTAACGTGACAGTAATTTGATAGAGATTTTGCTCTTTCAGATTTCTGATGAACTGTGCTAATTAAATATAAAATCCAGTCATTACTAAATAAGCATATCGAGAATTTTTCAGGAAGCCTGGTGGACTTTGTGGCTAAAAAAAAAGTGTAGCTAAAATAAGGGTGGGGTTTCTGTCATAGGTGGCTTCCCAACTTGTATTAGGGCAGGACTTGCAGATGCATGGCCTAAAAATTCTGATATTAGGAAAAAGCCAGGAGCACCAATATGTGTTCCTTCAAGCCTTTTGCCCAATCCCTATCCCCTCTTTTCCCTTCATAAGCAAGAATCTGATCATTAGACTTTAACGATTCATTATGGCTGCTTCACGCTAGATGGTGTCTAGTGATGGAAAAGTTTGCTTTGAGCCATGAAGTGAAGTAAGTTTTTTTTTAACTTTATTGCAGCTACTGTTTGGCTTAAAAATCATTTCCATGACTAACTAAAGGAGTGGAAGCTGTATTGTATGAACTGTATGTTTATGTATAATTGAAGCATGTGACTATCTAGGGTAAGCTTCAAAAATGACTGATTTCTGATTGAGGAGGAATACCTGATTTCTGCAATACGGTTTCTTTTTGCAGTTAAGTGCCTCAAGAACACACCGGCTTTTTTTGCAGAGAGATTACAGAAGGCTATGAAGGTAAGTGCCTGTGACAAGATACATAAGCTTATAGTGTGTTTTTTTTTAAAAAATGCTTGTACAGCTCACTAGAATTAATTGTTCAGCTGATGGTATTGCATTTTTCAGTGGGTAGATGACTAACAAAATGCAGTCATTATTATGAAAGGCTGGAAAAATCTAGCTAATTTGATCCACGTAACAAAGAGATGCATACAACTGTACCTTAAACAAGGAAGGTCTTCACTTGGTAAAACACAAATGTGCTTAAGACTTATCAAAATTGATGTCTCTTAAGTAGGGAGGTCTGCTGAAATAAATAATTAGGCCATCAAACTCATAAAACTTTCCTGACCTTATGTCCCTCTGACACCCCCCTCCTTTTTTTTTCCTAGCTGTTCTTGTGCAGAGAAGTGATATTAGTTTCCTACCAGTAAATTTAATTTATTAAAGCATGATAGGCAAAATTCTGTTCAAGCTTATTGAAGTCAGTGGGGTTATGCTAGTAAACAGCCATTGGTGCGGTGATGATTTATTTTATTTTTTTTGCTAGTGCTGTATCATCCAGGATTTCCACTCATTATTAATATGTTATATTGTTGTTTTGTTTGTTTCAGGGAGCGGGAACTAAAGACAGAACTCTGATTCGAATCATGGTATCACGCAGTGAGGTTGACCTGCTGGACATACGTGCAGAATACAAGCGAATGTATGGCAAATCCCTCTACACGGATATCACTGTAAGACTTGGAGATTTTATCTTCCCTGCCATGACATCCTTTCTGCTAGTAGAACATGGATCCTTATGCTGAATAGCTGTTAACTGCACTGAATGTAGCTGGTTGTGTTTGGTTTGCTGCATTTGTTAGGAGAGTAGAGGCTGAAGTGCCAGAGAACAGACAGCACTTGCTTTTGTGTGGGGGCTAGATGAGCTAGAGATGGGAGGGAAATCAACAGTCAGGGAAGGAAAGGGAAATTGGTCCAGAGGGGTTTCAGAGACCTGGTTTTAAGTTCTCCAAGTAAGTAATGATGGTGCTCTACCTCATGTGTGTGTTGAAAGAGTATAAAGCTCCTAATATGCCTTTGAAACTTGGTGCCTCTTTCTCTTGAAAGCACAAGATTTGGGAAATAGACAAAACTTCAGATTCTTTATCAGTAGATCCATTCTACTACTGCTATTAACAGCTGTAACAACAGTCTTAAGAGGATGCCTGGCCAATAGGGATGGTAATAAGAGCTGGAGGAGAGTGAGTGGTGCCACCTTCATTTACCTTGTAATGAAGGTGCCAAATCTGTTGAGGCCCTATTTATTCCTTCTGCTGTTGACACTGAGGGACTGCAACTTGGTGGTGTTTGGAAGGAATCCTGCCAAGATAGTGAAGGATGGTGTGCACCGAAAAGTCTTGATCTGAGTCTTCTGCCAGTAATTATATGGTCTTTCTGCCCATGCACCAGAGGATCACCTAGCAGAAGCTTTTTCCAATTATCTAACTCTAGAGTGAAGATGTGCATCTACTACAGTAGTTATATGCCCTGTAACCACCAGTGTGTGAGTAAAAATCAGTGAGATGTTGGTGGAAAAGCTGTATGTCTTCTTGGTTTTTATTTTTTGTTGTTTTCCCTTCTCTTTTGATCTGGCATGAAAATAGTTTTAGCATCAGAAACAGGAACAGGCCATACCTATTTAACGGGCCGAACTTACTCAAGGCTTGTTTTCAGTAAATACAGGGCATGCACGTGCACAGTTATGTGTATGTAAACTCTACTACTTATTTCTGTAAAAGTAGAGCCTAAAACATCCTTGGGAAGAAAGTTCTTAAATCTCGCTTGTTTTTTCTAAGTGGACGGTTCTTTCCTTTCAGAGCATATTTAAACAGGAATGTTTCATGTTTTGTGGATTGTGCTTTACATATGCATAGGATTTATCCTGATCTTTGAAGTGTCTCTTTGTCACTATTTTAATAATTTTGATCTGAACAAAACAGTTTTCAGTCATACCTGAAGGATGAGTTAAATGCACTAGCTGAAACTGTTCTGTGAAAAGGATTGGCAAGTCTCATCAACCAAAACCAGTTAATGAGCAGCTCCCAGGGAACGCTTTTACAAATAAGAACACCAGGCAAAACTCAGCTAGCACGCAGGGCCTTTTGTGATTAATTGCATGTTTGCATGTGCATCCATACTGACTTTCACTGCCCACAACATGAAAGAGATGTTCTCTAAATGTGGAAGAAAACCTTTTAGATCTTTTGGTATCAGGGCATTGTTTTTAATGTTTGAACATAATAAAGAGTAAACTTTCACTCACTGCTCCTGAAAAAATATCCACACTGATTGCAAGGAAGAGGACTTCTGTATTAATTCTTCCATATTTTCATACCTTTTGCTGGAAGACAGCTTTTCAGTGAGATTTTTTAATGAATTATTACCAGGTAAGTAGTTGAACCTGTATACCAGATTCAGCTTGCTAAAGAAATATATTCTCTATGGACACCTTTGGTTCCAGTTATGGAAGGAGCAGATTTTACTGTGTGCTTGTATTAGTGATTTCTAATTAACAGGCTTTTTAATTTTTTCTTCTTTTTTTTTTTTTTTTTTTTTTTTTTTATTAAGAGGTTAACACATGCTTTCTTTCTGCCCTGGCTTCATCTCTTGTGGTCATTAATGTCATGTTTAGGATGCTTATGCTTCTTTTTCCTCTATTTCAAAGCACAATTCTTCAACTTTTCTTTTTCTGGATTTCTTTCCAGGGTGATACTTCAGGAGACTACCGGAAAATTCTTCTCAAGTTGTGTGGTGGAAATGACTAAATGGAGCATTGAGCTTTTCTTAAAGAAGCTGCTATTTTCATGTTTTGCTTTAAAGCATCTTTTTTTCTGCAAAAGTAAATATGTAATGACCTGTTTCTCCTAAAGCAATTACATTTTAAAAGATAATATTGCATATATCTTCTCTCCAGTTCAAAATAGTAGGTAATAAATGCCAAAAAACCCCAATCAAACTTATGTACCATCTGCTCAGGATTCTGTATAGTACTCTCAGCAATCCATGAATGACAGGTCATTATTTCTTTTCTGCTTATATTATGCTGAAATAATATGTTTGTTTTATGGAACAAAAATCACAGTTGTATGATTTGAGGTTTTATTTTGTATAAACATTATGTGCCATTTTAATGCAAGTTTTATATATATTTTATGTAGAGTTGGTTTCATGCTAGCCTACTCCCTGATATGTGGAGAGAACAGCCTTGAGTTTTTGTGTCTAGTTAAGACTGCTTTAAAGAAGTTTTGTCAAGTTCCATTTTCTTTCCTTGATTGTTTTTAAGGAAGATATGTTCCACATTTCATTCCTGCTAGGGCAACTGTCACAAGGCAGTAGTAAAGTTGACAGTAGTGAAGATTCTATGGTTAATGTTTTAAGGTTTTGGATTGTGCCTTAAATATATGTATGTAAGAAGAGATTATGAAATTAAAGCTGTCTATCTTCTAACTCTTTGCAGACTATGCTTTTTGGTGTTCATGTTGATTTACATGTGAGTGGTGACTCAGTTTATGTACCTTAGTTTTTCCATAGAATTTCTCTGGTTGTATCCACAGAATTATTCAGAAATTGTTGTGTTGACAAGAGTTTGGGACTTGTGTGCTGTTGAACAATTGCCTGTACATGATATCTGTAGTTATTGCTCAGTATTTTAATTTTGCATGTTGTAATTTCTCTGACTCTTGGAACTCTGAATTTTTATTCCCTGCTAGCATGGATGACATCTCTTCAGTTTGTTCTCAAAATAGAAACATGAAGGAAAAAAGAAGTGCAAGGAGGGGGGGAAGAGATTTGGAGCTAGGTCAGTAAAACAGACTGCTTTTTAATCAAGAATGTGCAAACTCCTCTTATTTCCCATGCATATGCACGCTTTCTCTCCATTCTGGAAAAGTCAGGCAGGTCCTTTTTTCTAGAAGAAGTTATGTTGCTGTTTGTCGTGGAAGAAAATGGGGGTGTCATGGGGGTGGATGCTGGAATTAATTCTGGGTTGCATTGTCACTACAGCAAGGGAGAAGAGTGTTAAGATTACAGAATAAGGTGGCTGTGGGTCCAGATTACAAATTCTGACTAGGATGTGCATATAGGACTCCTGTTTCAGTCGATGGCAGCAATGTGACTGCATCCAAAGCTGGACCACTCCATACACCCATTTTGGTCAGACAATCGAAGCATATCTTGAGAGGAAATTGCAGCTGGAAGTGTATCTTCATTGATTTACACTGATGACAAGAGTTCACTTCTTTGCCAGGGAAGGAGAAGGCTTTTTGATTAAGGGAAGTTTGTTAGCTGTGCTTTACTCCCAGACCCACCTGATCCTGTTTTCTTACTGAGAGTGCTGTATTTGGAATGCAGTTTTGATAAAGTAGGGCTGCTGAAAGATTTAAAAGATAAAAGATTTGAAATAGTGTCTAAAAGCAAATGCCTGTTTATTATAAAGCACAAGAATGCAGAAGGCAAACTACAATTGAGGATTATTCAACCCTGCTCAAATTCTGGAAATACAAGCTTATTTAATGAACAAAAGTGCAACTGTTTATGACAAGCATAGTGTTACATTCAGCTGTCTTCTGTCTTCGCAGTGCTCAGCTGGTATCTGTATAGAGAAGAGCTGATGTAATTATTTTTGTTTATAAGATCAGGATCAACCTTTGTGGATAAACATCACTTAAAACATGAATCCTGCTACTTTGAAGTGGGGAATTGTCACACTGATTCACCACATCACAGAAGGAAAGTCTATCTGCAATTCTTAAGCCATTTGGCAGTTGTTGCAAGCTCCATCTGAGTAGTACTCACTATAGATGTGCTACTGATATACTGAGGTTGATTTAGGATTTCCATTTTAAATTCACTGTAACACTTTACTGGAATACTTTTTTAAAAAAGAAATTGTTGCAGGGGAGTAACTTAATTGCCTATTAACTGCCCCTCACAGAAAACTAGAAATTTTAATGAATAACAGAGTGGGTGAGGACATACCAGTCATGGTAACCAGATCCATACAGCCAACTGCAAGAACTAAAAGCCAAAATAAACTCTACTGCTGTCTACTTCAAGCCCACCTTCTATCATGTAAGTGCACTACGATATGCATGTGTGTAGGTACCCATGTACAGCTATCTTAAAAAAAAACCCCAACACTGACATAACTGACTTCATAAGCATGTCTGTGGATGCTCATACCTTTCCACAAGAGGTTTATTTTCCACCAGGAGTGTCTCTCACCTTGTTAAATACACTATTGATACAGAGAATGAGGAGGACAGAGCGTTATAAGACGCTCTGTAGAACAGGTGATCTCATCCAAACAATTTCTGTTGTGGTTTAATTTATTCCAGAAACATTTATCCAGGAGCATATTTTGTGTGAGAAGCTTGCATGTCAAAATTGGATTTAAGATATCAAAATGGTAATACTTGTAATAACTTTTTTTGTATTTTTTACCTTCCTTTGTTTCATTTGTCACACATGGAACTAAAGAATCACAGGATCTTAAAACTGAAAGACCTTGAGATTGCGTAGTCCATTCTGCTGTTCTACAGTTCTACACTATCATTTCTGTAGTTCACTGGCCTTGTAAGAAAGCTTTGCATTACGTTTTGCTTGAGTCTTTCTTGATATGTTATTTCTTGTTTTATTCACTTTTGCAGTGGGGAAGAAAACACAGTTTTCAACTTTGTGGCAGCCTTACTCGTTCTGGTGGGCCACTTTGATACTCTTCAGACTAAATATCCCCAATTTAACAACCTTTGGGTATAGCTCATGTATCTAGCTCCTTGGCTGGGTTTTTCCTTGTTTGGTGTTTGGGGTTTTTTTTTCCCCTTTACTTCCCCCCTGCCTCTTTAGTGGTTGTTGAAACCTGGTGTTCAAAACTGGACCCAGTATTTCAGGTGAGGCCTTAGCTGCACTGAATTGAAAGAAGGAATTACTTCACATCTTGGGGGGAGAAAAGATTACATGTTTGGTAACACTTAAACACTGTTTTCAGCTTAGGTTATATCCCACGAGATACGTACCATCAAAAATGTCTGTAAATGGGGTTCCTGGAGCAATGGGGATATTCGATGTTGTCTCACTGATGATGTTGAGGAGCGATTTGACTTCTGATTCTAGATGCTCCACTGTTTTTAGTACCTTCTAATGAAAACAAGGGAGACAAATGGAGAAAGGGGGTGGTCAAAGGGTCAAGTGGAAGGAATTGTACCAAATATGTTAGCGGAAGTGCAAATCGAATGTCCCATAATGCTAACAGCTAATTTAATTCATATTGCGCATTGCAGATTTAAATATTTCTTGTGTTATGCTGGCCTCTAGCGGCGTGAAGTATTAAAGCTTTGTTTTGCGACAGTTAAATTACAGCACCTCTTCATAAAGAATCACCCATAATTTGACCTTTTAGAGAGACCTTTGCATTCATTTGTTTTTAATTCTCTCTCACTTCATCATATCCAAGAAAATCTGCAGGGAAGATGAGAGGACCTGATGGGGTGGAAAGAAGAGGGCTGGGACTAGAGCAGGAGAGAAGTAACTGTTCCATTTGAGAAGCAACAGCATGCAGTTTGGCAGCTACCCAGCTGGGAATAGTTAGCACTGGACATGTAGCTTGTGAGTGCTTAAGGCACCAAGGGAAAAAATTTAGAACTTTTGCAGCTTTCCTAGAATCCCAGTCATAGAGTTCATTTAGCTCTTGAGAGTCTGCAGGAGCAAGCAGAAACTCCTCTGTCAGTCTTGGAGTCACCTTCAGAATTCACATCTAGCCATGAACAGATGTGAAACTTCACAAGTATCAGTTCTGAGATTGTTATATTAATGGCATGTTTATAAACATTTTAGAAAAAGCTGATGTGTAATAGTGATTGGTCAATCAGTTGTTTGGAATTCATCAATATATGTTTCTGGTAATAATGGCTTTACAGATAGTTACAAACCATGACATCTGAAAAAAAGTCAGACCTTGAATAGACTAAACTCAAGAAAGGACAGTATCTAGAAACATCATTCTTCTTTAATTTGGTCAAAAGGATGGGGCAGCAGTCTGGTAAGGTCCAGGAGCCAGCACAATAGCTCTTACCTCTTCAATAATGTCTAAGCGTTTGTGGATCGTATCATGTTCGTTACACCAGCTTCCTCTGCCCAAACTTCCAGGTAATACACTGACAGGGTCTGCAGCAGCTGGAAAAATGGCCACAGTTAATTAGCAGGAGCTTTTTAATAGCAGTCCTTTCTGACTTCTGAAGTGGTATTTTGCATGCTAAACAGCATTGCTTATGAAACTAATATAGGAGTCCCAGGTAGAAATGGACCTCTCTCCCAGTAACTACAGCTGTACCCCAGTGCTGTGAATGTCCCCTTGCCTGTACATCTTTCTCTTGCCAGGGGTATTTTGTTTTGTTTTGTGTGTATGTTTGTTTTATAAAATCTATTTTTTCCTATTTGTGTAGGGTAAGTTTATAGACTGTAACTCTGTCTACAAGTATAAAACTAAGCATTGGGAACATTAGCCTTACACATCAGTTCCTCTTAGACTTTCTTCAGAAGCAGCTGGTATGGTACAGCTTTGAAGAGTAGCTACGTTTGTCCACTTATGCCCCAAATGGATCCAAGCTGGTGATTCCACTGTGCCAGAAACTTGTCTGTAACACTGATTTTGCAATGGGAAGGGAAACGATAAAAGTGTGTTCAGCTGATGCCATTTGCTGACCAAGTCACTTATATATGGTGCTACATACAAAGTCACTTATCTCTTACAGTTATCTGTTTTTACCTCTCAGTACTCATGAGCTCTTGCTCTTTGAATCTTCATTCTGCTGGCTCTACTCCATGAAAAGTCAGTACCTGCTGCTGTCCATGCTTTAATGGACCCAGTTTCCTTTTCAGAACTTTTGTGTAACATTCAGTAACATTTAGATTTTAGTAAGTGTGCAGATAACTGTAGCAGAGTATTTTAAACCCCACTAAAGTCATAACATATCTTGTGCCATGTAAAGTTAGGTCTTATTCTTGTTTGAGGCCTGAAGAAGCTATGATAATGAGAAAGCAGCAGTAACTCATTCTGTTGTTGTTTGTAACAAAAAGGAAACTGTGAGCTTGTGTTATAATGAACAGTAAGAAATGTAAGAGCAACTAGTTCTGTCCAGTACTGTTGTGCAAGAGCAGTGATTTAGAACTGCTTCATCGCAAGTCTGTGCCAAGATTTATGGAGCGTAGGTATCAGATGATGGCAAACATGTCAGTAAGGATTGTAGCTGTTGCAGTTTGATGGGATGAGAGATGTACTCTGAGTTGGAATCGTATCCTTGAAATCGGCGGCACAGGGCGGGGAGGAGGAGAGAATTAAAATGTTATCTGAAGTACTAGGCATTATTTAGAAATTGGTTTGGTGGAGCTTAAGAGAGAAATTTTTTGTTGTCTATTTGTTACGAGATTCTAATTTGGGGTTTTTTGGTGCATTCACCCACCAGGAGGTGGTGCTGTTAGGGCAGAATCCCAAATAATTTACCTGTTTACAGAAGATTGCTGAAATATGGCAGATACTTAAACACTAGCTGCTTTGCAGTTGCCCTTTTTTCCCCCCTTTGTTGCTGCTGGTGGTGTTTCGGGAGTGTGGTTACCTTGTAACTTAGTGGCCAAGTGAACCATGATACTTCTCAAAATTTTTGCTTATCTACGTGTTTTTTCCATCATGGGTGGAACAATATGGAGATACTGAAATTCTGTGTTAGAAATGGAGGTTACAAAGCAGTGGCCAGTCTTGGTCTACAACCCTTGGCTTTCCTAATAATAGCACAATAGCAAGGGAAGCTCCACTTAACTGTCAGAGAATAATAAAATTTCCACCTTTCCAATATTTCCAGCTCTAGCTTTCCGCGTCAAGCGTGATGGCCCCATTCAGCTGTACACTGAATTGCCAGCCATTATGTTGGAGAGAGAACCGAGGGCAAGCAGAAGGCATGGGGATGAGGTAACTGCGGATCAGTTGTTGACTGCTGGGAACATTCCCAGATCTAACTACAAATGAACTGTGAAAAGAGGCGGCAGAAGTCATTAGGTGGAGTAAGAGCAAATGGAAGAATTAAAGAATCCCCCAGGAGGTTATTTTTCACTTTATTAACCTAGCTGTAGATGACTGATCACAAGGTTGGATGGAAAGTTTGGGTGAAGGCCAGCACCAGTGGTATGCAGTTGTTAAAGGAGCTTTTAGCCAGCTGTAGTTACATGCCAGGCTTGTTTAGTTTTGTGTGTTCCATAGAAATGGAAATGCAAGAAGGTTAGTGTTGGCTAGCTCAAGTTAGTGTTGGCCACTTCTTTTTCTCTGATCATGCATCTTATATCATGGTGATCCATTAAAGAAAGCCCAGAGCTTTGCTGTAGGAGAAGCAGAAGTAGCTGTCTGTCCTGCCCAGATGGGACTCTGACCCAGTGACTGTCTGGCCTTTCCAAACTGCCTAAAGGCCTGGTGGCATGCCTGTTGGCACTGTGCAGGGGCTCCTTTCACCTTTTTCCCAATACAGGACCTCAGATCTGCAAAGTGACTTTTTGAAGCAGAAATTATATAAGGTCTTACCCAAAATGCCACTTTGATCATTCCTTTAGCTTAGCCCTTCTGTGTGGAAGAGCATTCTGTTCAGCACAAACCTCAGCATTGTGCTGACTGCCACATGGGGAGATTAGATATGATGGATGACTGTGTCATTTGTTCAAAGCAGGGGGTGCCATGATAGGTATGCATAGCCAGCGTAAGGTTGTTGCATCTCACTGTGAGGTTAGCAAAACACTGCGCAGCTTTGTGTGCACATGCATGCCTAGAGAACTAGGTAAAGGGGTTGCTGTGAAATGCAGGACTCAGTAGTGTTTGGTTGCTTGGGGTGGCTGGTTCCTTTCTTCTGACACGGAGACAGACAACTTTCTGGCACTCAGAGCACATTGCTGTGTTATAAACTGTAATGCAGTTATCGAAGGAGGAGGAAGTGTCTTGTCCTAGTTTGATAGGACTGTAAGCTGTTACCCAGAACCACAGGACTAGTGCAGTACCTAAAAAATCTGACAAATAATCCAAGCCAAAGTGTCTCATGAAACACCTGATAGCTGTTGTTGGAGAGTGGTAAGTTAGTAGAAACCAAAGCGTATCTAGTTCCCGGACCTCACAGTATGGAGTTGGCTGAGGGCTGACCCAGCAGAAACCCTCGCAGCCAGGGCCTGCATGTCTGTGTCTGGGTAGCGACCCTCACACCGGAGCAGAGGTGCTCTTGCACTTGCAATTGCCCCTTCACCACCATGACAGAACAGGGTACTTGAGGTGGGTGATTTCTGCTGCTGTCTGGGCAGCCAGTGCTTTGATCAATATAGTTGTCTTCTGTTTTCTGAGCCTTGGCTTGAGGCTTTGTCTGCCAAAACCCCTGATTGTTATTTTGTTGTCTGACTTTAGCTCTTAACCCACAGCCTTTATCTCTTGGATGGGCTGTTCACAGGACACATCCGGTCCCTTGTAAATATGGCATGTATCTGGGTCACAGCGGTCAGACAATTCTGCTGAAGCAATAATTTCCATGTGCTCAAGGAGAATCACATGTTGCTTATGAGTGATGCCCATCTCTGTATTGCAGTTGGTGAAGGAAAATGACACAGTCTGCCTTTGGCACTGACCTTCTCCAGCAGCATCTCTACCTCATGTAATAACAGCAGTCACCTTGTAAAGGAAGTGCAGAATGGAAGGCTGCAAACCATGTAAGCAAAAGACTAATGGCCTTTTAGGATACTTCCATGTATTTGCTCTCTTGTTGCTGAAGAAATATTTTTATAATGTAAATGAGAATTTTTACTTGCCTATGTGTCAAAGCACATGCATAAATGCAGAAAACTTTGATAGTAAAATTTAAAGCTAAGCTTTAAATATGCAGCTTCTTTGTTTGCTGTATAAATTACATATTTAAAATGTGTGGGTATGTGCGACTTCTGACAGCTTAAGCAAGTGTGTAGGAGGCATATTTCAATGTCTTAAATATCTCATTTGAAACCTAATGGATTACTTCAGGCAGATATTTGTTGTTCTCTCTGCTATATTGAAGCATTACATTACCTTTCAGTTAATTTCCCATCAGCAAATTCCCACCTGATGCTTCCTGCAAGTGAGATGCTTAGTTCAATTCTTGAAGTCTGTCCTATTTGATATATAGGTGGTTATTTTTCATCAAGAATCAGAAGTCTTTTGTTCAAGATAAGAAAACAACCCATGCCTTTTTTTCCTCCGATTAAGTCATCCATGCTACGTTGGTTGTGCCCGTAAAGCCAGGTGGTTACAATTGCCCTGTGCTGTGATACAGTCAGACACCAGGAGATGGAGCAGGAAAATGAAGAATCTCTGTGTTGGTTCCTAATAAGTATATGTTTAATAGAAGAGTATGCTTAATGTTTGAAAGCAGCATGATAAAGAATATGATGATGATCTGTGTATCATGGTCAGCCTGACTGTAGAAAACTTGATCTTATAGCAGGGGATAGAAAGAGCAATGAGGTAAGAGCTAAACCAAGCTTAGCAAACAGAGTAAAGGCCTTAGTTCTAGAATACCTCTGCTAAGCTCCTCTGCCCCCTGTACATTTGATATATTCCCCAGTCCCCCAAGATGTTGCTTCTACACAATCCCTGAAGAAGTCGTCTTCTAGGACCCTCAGGATTCTGTCTATCCAGATGCTGTTAAATGGTTCATTTTGATCATTCAAGTAGATGCTAATGTTAAGCATCAGAATAAACCCAAGCAACTGGCTCTTAGCTGTCATTTGGCACTGTTACCAAGTGCCACTGTTGGCAGAACTGAAGTATGCGATCACACAGATCTGGTAGGTCTTTGTAAGTAACCTTCCTAAAGATGCATTGCTGGTCAAACTGAAGTTACAGGCTTGATACAGAAATTACGGGGTTGGGTTCTTTGGTCTGTGTTACGGAGAAGGTCAAGCTCAGTGACCATAATGTTCCCTATTGGTCTTAAAGTCTATAAAATTCCTTCTGCATCATTCTATGATCAGTGTGGTTTTGAAAGTTAACTGAGAGTTCATGTTGTGCTCAGTAGGGAGGGGAGGGGTAAAACAAAGCAGGCCACAAGCCAAATGAAAGACAAGCGAGATTGAAACAGGAACCAGATGGCAAATAAGAAAGCTTGAAATAATGTGAAAGACCAAAGGGAATAAAGGAGAACATGTGTAACTCTTCAAGAAAACATACTTTGCTGTGTGTTCTTGTTTGCATTGCCTTAGGTTTAGCAGTATCATTTTATACCTGGAGCATATAGCATAAGGTGGCCAAATAGCTTTCAATAAGAAAATGAAGGAGGGGTAGTAATGGATTTATGTTCCAATAGGAAAAAGGTCATGAACTTAAGTATCAGATTCAAATGGTGAACCCCCCTAACCAATTTGGGAAGAATTCAACAGACCTCTGAAGGGATTTGCTGATCCTTGCTTAAATTATTCCTTCTCTAAATATAAGTGTTGGACTCCACTTTAACATGTGTATATAACTTTGAAGTGTTAGCTCAAGAAATTATACACTTTACAAAAGTGGTTGGTGAAGTTAACTTGCAGCTGAATACAGGAAAGGTTCAATTGCTTTGAACCTGAACTGATACTAATACTATCAGTATTAGAGCTTTCAGACCTAAAACCATGTTAAGCCAAGACTTTTAGTCATATTTAATTTTGGGGGCAGTTCTTAAAGGCATCCAACTTAGTTTCCAGTTATGTCAACGCTTAATTACATTGGCATCCTTAGATATGGAAGTACTGGAATAACTTTCTGTACCACTACCGGTTTCATTATCACCAGTGTGCCCAAATTAATTTTAAACTGTATTATATATAACTTAATCCATATCAAATTTTCTTGTTAGTACATGTTGTATTGGAAATGTTTTTTAATGTGCAGATTGTCTTCAAATTCTTACATGCTCAAGAGCATATCTTTAACTGGACATAGAGTATCTTCCAGGCTGTAATCCATAAAACACTGCCTAATGCTTAGCTGTGATTTAGGCAACTCTGAACCTCTTTCAAGATTCTAGTTGCTTAAAAATAAGGGAATTCTTGCCTTCAGTGATTGCAATAAAGACTACAGGAATTGTAATTAATACGTAAAATTTCTTAGCTTCTTATATACTGTCATAGGTTACTATGCTTTACACTGGAGGCAACTGCAGGGTTTTGCTTATATATACATGCAAATATATATATATACACACACATGTAAATATATATATGTACACACACCTTTATTAGGCTCTAGCTTTTATGGCAGAACAACATTGCAGATTCCATACGGGGCAAATGTGGAATATCCAAAGTGAGAGATGGAAGGTAGGCATTGTATATTAGATGGGAATTGACAGTAGAAAGCTCTTCAGGAACTTGGGGTGTGCGGGAGGATTGGTTTGGGGTTTTTTAAAATCATTTCGAGAAGGTACATTGAAAGTTTTAAATGCCTAATTAGGGATTAATCTGTAACCTATACATTCACTGTATACTTCAATTGCTACCTGAATGCCAGTGAAGCCTTGGAAAGATTTCAGACATGGAACAAAACCCAAGGGATTCCTCTGGTATCCAAGATTCATGAGCATCTGATAATGGAAACACCCTGAGATAAGGTTCTTCCATGAAATTAATTATTTTTAATATTTATTTTAGATGCTAAATAACCATATCAGAAAGTGAAGTTCCAAACTTGCAGACCTGGTTTATACTCTGCTTATCATATGCTGCTATGAATAGTATTTCAGATCCTAGATCAGTTAAGATTGAACTTATTTTAATTCTTCTTTCCCTGAAAGAGGACCAAAGAGGACATATCATGCATTGTGGGATGTACTGCATTAGTGAAGGTGGGTCAGGGTATCAGCATACCAGTTCTCACTTCTCTAACTTGTCTGTCCTATCGATCGGCATCTGAGATGCCGTGTTGTGATGTGTTCTGGTCCTGCCATGCCTCACTGGTGCTTGTGAAATACGTAAAATCCGAAATGGGATTTGATAGAAATTGTTCCTGACTAGGAGATGGCTGCCATGTATTTCTGTGTAAAACTACTTTGTTTGGAGGAGGTTTTTGCTATTGTGATCCATGTCATTCTTCTTTCACAAGGGAGCTTCAGCTCTTGCTTACCCAGCAGTGAAGTCCGAGGGGGGTCTGTACAAGGCCAGGGATAGTTTGTGCTGCCAGTGCGCACTCTTTTTTTCAGACACAGCAAAATCTGGGGCCCCTGCTATCGCTCTCTGCCAGAAGAAAAATTACTACTTGAAAAACCACTATTCTGCTGCTGCTGTGTTACCATATTTGTGATTGTAAGAAGCACTTAAGTTTTGTATATTTTCATTCAAAAGAAGCAGCATAACAATAAGATGTTCCTATGAGGGAGCTGTTGGCTTGGAATGTGTTTCCAGCATGCTGGTCTTCTGAACAAGCAGCCAGGGAATATCCTCTTGTGCTTGTTGCTTCAATGGAAAATAACCACAGGGAACTGGACTGATGTGAGCTGCGTAATTTGCAGGTAGGTTACTCTAATTCGTGAATGGGATGCCTTGATGCTTTGGGCTGCAAACAAAAGTTTCCCTTTATTATGTATTTATTTATGTGTGAACATATATTTGTTTTGGAAACTAAGACAGTGTTAGGAGGATTATAGCTAGTAGCTGTATAGGACATGCTTCTGTGTGGAGAAGGGCATGAGCAATTTTAGGAAGAAGCGGAGCTGTGTTGTAGCACATGTAAAGAATGTAAATTGTGTAGAATGAGTGAGCATAAGGCTGGTTTGAGAATGGAGGAGGTGAGATAACATGACTATTTGATGCCACCATCAATTTGAGGTTGACCACTGGTATATGGGGATAAAGAGTTTTTCAATTTTATGAGGACATGGCTTTTGGTCTGTGTTTAGCAATAGGAGTTAGGTCATGGGGAGTGGGCAAGGTGAGTCTGTGACTTACTAGTCAGCTCTGTGGTTGTGTAGTTTGCATATGAGTAAGTCATGGCAGTAGAAAGAAATGTGATTGTACAATGAAAGAATATCCTTGAAGATTTTTCTGATGCTTAAACAAGCCTAAGAACTTGCTTGAAGATGTATTTTCCTCTGGCAGACAGTTCGTGTGTTCTGCAACAACTCAGGAAGTAATATAGATACACACACACATGCACATACGTACATACATACTAGATCTTGTCATTCATGGCCAAGACTCACAACTGCTTCAACCAGAGCAGATCAGCTGCATTTATAAATACAGTTGCACCCTGCAGATGAACAGCAGGAGTCCTATATTTCTAAACTCCTGACTTCTTTGGAGTTTGATATTAATCTTTACACATGGAGGTTACAAAGCCTACAGAACTTAGTAAATTCCTTTTAACTAAATATAACAAAACATAGAGTTTTACATATGTATAGAAACTGTAAAAAGGCTCACGTCTGTACAGAACCCCTCTCTTCAGATGCGTCATGGTCTTAAGAAACACACCTACATCTGGGTACACTTTGTTGTGACTAACTTTTTCTCCTTCCTTGTTGGAGCTCTGAGATGAGTGTTTGCAAAGACTGTAATCCTTGCATTGGAGACAATAATGCTGGTAGGTTTCTATAATGACAGAAAATACCTATAACATGGGGTATAGGTTAAACCACTACCAGTTTATTAGCAAAGAAATGTGAGTCCAAGTCTGGTTTAAGATAGGATATCTCTCATAAATTTTTATTGTGGATTTTATTCTACAGTGCAGTAATTTAACCTCCTGGAAGCAAAACGCTGTTCTGTGAGAATGCAAATGGTCAATTTTGGGCAAAAGTAAGCTGTTCTGAAGGGATTTTTTTCTCTCCGGTTTCTAGGCAATGGTCTAGCTTATGGATCTTCTCAGCTTTGATATCGCATGTGTGTATCAGAGGATCCAAAATATTCTGAGAAGTCATATTACGTTAGATGAATGAAGAAAAACATTCTTACACTTGGTTTACTTTAACTTGTAGTTAAAACCGAAGGAAACTTCTGTTTAAAAAATCATGCCATAGTGTGGAGTTTTGAGCAGCAATGCCTCCACTGGAGCTCTCCTGTTGCTGTCTACTTAGTAGCATGCTCAGTATTTGGTTTGCTCAGCTAAATGGAGCATGTCAGCAGAGCCAGCCTGCTTGCCAGGTACTTGTGTACCTGAGGACTCCAGGTCACCTCTCCGCCATGTATAAACATGCAGCAAAGATTTCACTGTTGGGGTGCTGCATCCCTCAGAACAATTTGCCTGGAGGTTTTTGTAAGGATGGAAACACATTTACATGGGGCAGGTACTGAATGCTCTGGTGCCCCAGGCTACATCGTATGCTACATTTGTGAGCCCCCCACAAACTAACCCAGCAACAACAGCAAAAAACTAGAAACTGTGGCCATTAGGCAGGAGCACGTGGTTGCATCCAGGAGGGCTCCTGCACCAGCTTCTCCTCCTGATCTGTTTGAAGGCTGAGCTCTATGAATATGAGATTGGTCATATTAATGGCTGAATTGAAACATAAATTCTACTTTGGCCAATTCCAAACCATTTTTAAGAGGAACCCATGGGCGTTGGGAGGGAGGATCTGTAGGGAAATCAAAAGTTAGATTCCCTGACTCAAAGGTAGCAAACGGAATGTGGGGATGACTGTTTTAAGCCTGTCAGCCAGCCAGGGTACTCCCCTGGTCATAGCAGACACAAAATTGCCCATCTTACATAAAGCACATAGCACATGATTGAGACAGTGAAAATGATTCCCTGACTGAGTAGCTACCACCTGGCATGATACTGGGTACTGGTCTCCACTGCACTTGCTATTCAAGTACTGTTCTATTTAGCTGGATTTTATCTGAATTTGTTAATGATTTCAGCTTAAAACCATACTTTTAGGGGAATAAACAAAAGCATTCTTCCATCCTTTTATTTTTTCTTCTTTAATTTCACAATTTTTTTTTTGAAGCTCGCAAAACTCACAAGATGCTAGTGAGTACTTGTGGAGTTAGAGTGCCCTTGCTGGAGTATTAATATTTCAGTTCATCACTGATAAACATTACAAGGCCAGTTGGGTGGAAGGGAGTCAGGGCAAGGAAAAGTAACTAGGAGTTGGGGGCAGAAGGAACTAACATTTTTTCAGCAAATGTTTTGATTGTAATGGAAACTTACTACCCTGCTGTGAAATACAAACACTGTGTTGTTGAGAAGTAAGAGCAGAGGGAAAAGAAAGCTGGGCCTCAGCTAGCAGAAAACACGTCATACAAACAGGCTGGGAAGCCAGGTTTGTGGTTACACAGGGACTATAAACTCTCAGACTAGCCAAACTGAATAGCTTTCAGTCACACTGTCAGCTACGATGTGATTATAGGTTATTCCAGCACAAATCTGTTGTTAATGAAATAAAATTCAGATGCAAGTTTATCAGATGTTCTGTGTTTATACTTTGTACTCCCAAGGCATTTGGACAAGGCATTATGTGCCTCAAAATCTCAGGAATAAGTAATCCAAAGCAGAAGAGAAAATAATGTGGTGCTGTTACCAGTAAATCTAAAAAGAAGGATTTGAATAAAGGAAAATCTTTCTCTAGTCACCTTTGATCTCATTTCTGAGTGGATTACTGCGTATGTTAATAAGGCTGCCTGAACAGTAATTATGGAGATGCAGGGCACTGGCTGCAGCACTTGAATGTGGTTCTAAATTTCTGAAAATAGTGATAGCATGTCCCTTGAAGTGAAAAATCTCTACCAAAGAAATATGCCACCAGGACAGACTTTAATAGCACAAAAATGGAGTTTTTCCTGTTAAAACCAGTATTCCCACAGAATTTTGACATGTACCTATGTCACCTTCATATAAACCCCATAGAGTAAGCACTTCTTTACCTCCCCCTCCTACCCCACACAAAGGCTTTGACCATGCAAGCTCGGAATCACTTACCTAAGAGATCTTGCTCCTGCAGGACTAAAATAAATGCCAGCACCCAAAGGAAAAGCATGGTTTCAGCCTCTCCAAGCTCTGCTGTAGTCCTGGTGGAGAGCCCTGCAGCCTCTCTCCCCGACTTCGCATCAACTCCTCCGTCCAGCCGTTTGTGCTGAGGTTTAGCCAGAGTTAGGAGGAAATATGCCCAGGCTGAGCCAAGATTCTTGAGCTGTTCTCTTCTGCTTCCCTCCTTTTAAAAAACACCCTTCCAGCTCCACACAAAGTCCAGTTACCCAGGAAGGCTGGCAGTGATCCAATCTCCCCAAAGTTATTTTTTCTACCCTTGTATTTATTTATGCAGACTACAGCTGGAATGTGCTGAAGAGCTTTGGATCCTGTAAATACAGCAAGTGGGGCAAGAAAAGGAAGGGAGAAAGGAGGAGGAAGGGGTGCTGGATGTTTCTTTCCCTGTAGGATTTCTTCTAGGGCGGGGAAAGCAGGAACACTGGAAAACAGAGTATCTTCAGATCTTGTGAGCTTACAGGGCTTTTTCCACTATTTTTTCATTTTGAAGATTGCAGAAACATTCTTTTGTGGGCAGTATGAAGCATGACAGTGTTGTGGGAGGTGGCAACTGTCTGTGGTGCTTTAAGTTTGGACGGTATCATAGGAGCTCCTGAGGAGCCATCTGAGCTCTTTTCAGTTTGGCAGGTTTTTGAGATAGGTTAGACTTGGTAACATCATGTGCAAAAATAGCGCCATTAATGGTATTCTGACAAGATGTGTGATTTTTAGCAGGATCTTAATTGTTAATTGTTTGTCTTGAGAGTTCATGGGTGCTGACTGGGTAAGTGCCAGTCTTTGACTCCATTAGACTGGTGTTCAAAGACTTAAGGTATCTCCTTCCTGGTATTGTTCCTCATATTCATTTAAGTTTAGTTACCTTTTTTCAAACTACTGCAAGTGAAAGGTCAAAGGCCATTAAGGTTTCCTACTTAATCCTAAAGGCCATTGTCCAGGATAAACAGTGTTCTAACTGTTGAAAATAAAAACCTGCAAACTAGAACAGATTTCCTTAGTCTTTACCACCTCTCTAGTAGTCAGAAAATCAAGTTATTCAAATAAGATATCTGAAAGTGAGCCTGTAGAGATGCTCTCATGGAGTTCAAAGTATAATCACCCTCAGTGATTTCCGAATCAAGTTAGATTGTAAGTGCAATTACAAGCCAAAATAGCCTCAGTAATAAAGACTCTGTGATTTGAATTTAGCTCGTAACTGCCTTGAAGCACTGAGCAAAACAGGGCACAGAACAACCTCGGTATGTATTGAGCTCTCAGGGCTGGTTCTAGTAAGCTAACATTTTTATGAAATAAAAATGAAATTGGCTATGAGAATTAGAGTGGCAGTGTTTTTCTGGGTGTCTTGGCTTAAATCACTATGTAGCAATACTGCAATTTTTACAAATTCTTGTTTTGTGAATAAATCTGATCATTCCTGCTGAAAAATTACATAAATTTTAATTTTGTTATGAATGGGTCTTTAAAGAGGAATTGTGACAGGTAACAGTGAGTCCACTCTGTTTTATTCTGTGTTTGAATATGAGAGACTGATGTGGTAGGCTGTGATTTTTAAAGTGAGAGATTATGTGAGTGTTGTCTGCGCTTCGGAGAGAGGAGAGAATATTTATGAATAGTTGGCTGCTGTTTTCTGAATGTGTTTGTCCTTTGCCTTTGTCCTTCCTTAAGTAGAATCACCCAATGCAGTCTCTGTATTGCAAAGGGAGCCTGTTCGTGGATGCTTCTTTGAATGATCTCTGCAGTCCTCTGTACCATACTATTAAAAAGCGATGAACATTCATTGAATCAGTTTTCAACACACTATAAAAAATAATACAATTTCCATTCCAGACCACCTTTGCTGAGGTCACTTATCCCCTTTTTACAGCACATTTCCTTGAGACTCCTCCTAAATTGCTCTCAGGCTCCTGGAACAGTTCAGTCCTTACCAAGGCACTTGCTTCTTATTTTTACATATTTTTACATATTGTGTTATGTTTGACCATAGTGAGGTGGAGAACTAAACAAAATAGTGAGGGTTTTCTCTAGTTTCATACTCCAGGGGTTGTTTCTGTAATGAGAGAGAAGCTCTTTTCACTACAGGGAAATGCAGCCAGAAAGAATACTTCTGCCCAGTGGGATTTTGGTTTTCAGTAGGACTACCTGTCCTGAGAACTTTGATGACCTTGGTTAATTACCTAAGATTACTTCTGGCATTTATAAATACTCAGAATGAAATTACAGATTAAGACAATTTAACTAGCAACATGCGGTACAAAAGATTTAGGGTGTGTGACAGAAATCATTAAATTGCAAAGTAGATTTTTTCAGTGCAAGACAGAATATTTGAGAGCAGCAGAAAGACTACGATACAAACCTATTTGTCTTCTGAAAAGTTAGTCAGTAACTGATCACCATCAGAGAAAGCATTCTTCAGCACATTCATCTTGGAAATGTCCATATATGAGAATATAATGAGATCATATGAATATACGTTTGCACAAAATCCAGCTGTTGAGATGTTCCCAAGATACCAGCAGCCAAAAAAAGCATACCAGCAAATAGGGATGTGAATTTTTGCCAGCAGGCAGTCTGGTGAAAGCGAGAGCAAACATAAGAATTAAGTCTATTTTGGGAGTGGGTTTTTTGTACAGCCTTTCTATATCTCTTGAACTAGTCAAATGCTTGGCAAAAGCAACAAATAAGTGTACAGTGATCCCACTGAGTGCATAGGGAGAAGGAACAGAATTAAAAAAGGATATTTGTTGGCAGAGGACATGTGCCATGTGAAAAAGATCATACTGTTAATGGGCATGAAATCCTGCAGCATGGGCTGACAGAAGATATAGCTGAGCATACACTTGGCAAAAATTGGAGTGTGCTATAGTGCAGTCCCTTGGGACTTTAAGTGAGACAGAGAAAATGGAGATTACTTCAGGGAACAAAACTATGGTAGAAAACCCATCCTTGTAGGGAGAGGAAAGTGCCTTATGCTGAAGAGAAGGAAATGAAAGAGAATAATTTCTGTTCTGGATTTAACACTGGTAGATGATGAAATCAGTGTAAGGTTCGTGTGTCCTGCCTACCTGCCCCTGGGAGAAGATTGGTGTCCATTAGGGACTGTCGATATTCTTTGGGCTCTCATCACAAGCTTAGTATCTGCTAGCTGCTCATGACCAAAAGTTCTTGCTACTTGGAGGCTGTTGAACACCTTATGTAAAATGAGGCTTGGTTCGTGATCCTTTTAGAAGAGGTCAGTTATTTTGTCTCAGTTTACTCAGTTTCCAGCTGCTGGGTTGAAACAGTAGTTGGATAGATGTGAAAGCAGAATTTTGTTACTTGGAGAGGTTGATTTCCACAGAGCAGGTAAGCAGCTTGTGGGCTGCTTCTAAGGGAAGTAGAAGCTGCTCTGCAACTAGTGCATCTGTTAGGTGAACAGATGAAAGGCCTCACCAGAATGAAGTAGTCATTGCCGTTTAAAACTTTTGATAGTAGTGACTCTTAGCACCACATCCTTGACAATCTCCACTGAGCCTCCATGTCTCTCTTGTTCATGGGGCAGCCTCAGCTGGTGTTACAGGTCTTGTGGGCCGCAGCCTTCAATGTGTCAATACCTTCAGGTTCTGTGCCAGTGCAATCCCCTCTCCAGTCTGTTATATACCAAGCTGTACTAGTGTTTATTATCTTGATTTGCAAGGGACATTAAAAAGTGTGAAGTTCTCCTGCTATTGTCATAAAGGCATAGTCTTTGACACTGTTAAAAAAAATATATCACATGGTTGATGGTATGAGGTACTGTCAAGATCAGCTCTGTCTCTAATTGTACCCTCCCTGGAGAAGTTAACAAATGTATGTGTCATGGAGCAGACAACTCTGATCCAGCCTTCTTCAAAACAATACGTTTTGTACTACGCCTAAAGCCAACAGTGAGTCAGCTACAGGAATTGACTCTCCTGTGTCATCTTGGTGCCAACACACTAGGCTGGATTCTGTTTGCCAGCATTAGGTAAGCATCCGATGGCTTCAGGCTGTTTTGCATCTGTGGCTTCAGCTTCCTGAGTAATCATCTGTGAGGAAACTGAATCAGAAAGCTGAAGGAATGGGTGGGTCACATGGAATATTAGTGAACAATGTTGTCGGTTTTGTATTTTTAATCAGTTGTTAGACCCTTTCATTTGACAGATTTCATGCATTTTATGAAGCCTGGCCATGCCTCATGAAATATGGTATGTGATGTGCCTGCCCATTTTAGAGAAAGGAAAACTTTGTCCTAACAAAGCTGGATTAACTGTATTCTCAGCTAAATTAGTGACTCAGGAATAGACTCTTGACTCCCAGTCCTGTATTGCACAGATGGTGATCTGATAATATGTGCTGTATTTTCTATTACAGAAGGCTGCATCCCTTTGCTATTGTAACTTTATGTCCACCCATTTGAGTCACATAAAAATGTGAAATAGATCTGTGAGTGCATGGCAGATAATATTCTAGAAAATAATGCTCATGGCGGAAGTACTTGATTATTCCTAAATTAGAATTACTCACCTAGTGCCTTTCGCAGATCAATATGGCAAACCACACCAGTTAAATGAGATAATTACTTGAAACTGGGCCAACATTTTCATTCTGTGAAGAGGCAACTAATATCTGAGAAGCTATTCATCTGTTGAATAGCACCTTGCTGAACACGAGTCATGACCAACAGCATTAAAGCAGGGGTCTGTGTTACTTAACATCTGTGTACCTTTCTCCATTAGGCAATGCATCAGCCATGTATACAAAGCCTTAGAATATAGGTAATATTTACCATATGAGGGACTTGTGAAGTGGAGATATCTAATAAAACAGAGAAACAGCTGGAAATAAATCCCATTTTCAATTACTAGTCATCATATTCCCCTTTCCTCTTAATTACCACAAGGTCATGGACAGATGCAAAGCAAAGAATGACTTGCCAGAGAGAGAAGCCAAGCTAATCACTCCACTGCCATTCCTCTGAAAATTTACAGTACATGTATTATTTTACAGCCAATGTAGTAAAAGTCCCAGGTTAAGACTCCTTTTAAAATACATTTGTTGGAGGAAATATAATACTGTAGCAGGATGGTAGTAGTTCCTTTGTTATTACAGACACCTCACATCTTTAACTGCAATTTTGCTTTAAGCATGCTTCCAGCACATGCTTCTAGGCAGAGACTGAACAAGAATGTGTATGAATTTTTTCATCCTGCTGACTGCGTAGTTAATCACATGGCGGATCTTGTCCAACAAGATTCCCCAACAGTACAGCTAGCTATTACTGTATGGTTGTGGTGATTTGACCTTGGCTAAATGCCAGGTACCCACCAAGTCACTCTATCACTTCCCCCCTTTTCCCCTTTTTTTCTCAACAGGGCAAAGAGGGGAAAGAAAATAAGATAGGAAAACAAAACAGCCCTTGTGGGTAAAACAACAGCAGTTTTAATATAAGCAAAGCGAAGCAAAGGTCCGCGCATGGAAGCAAAAAAAAAGAAACCAGATTTATTCTCTACTTCCCATGAACAGGCGATGTCGGGCCTTCTCAGGAAGCAGGGCTCCGATACGCGTAGCGGTTGCCTCGGAGGACTAAGGGTGACCCCACCCCCTTCCTCCTTTCTCCCAGCTTTATACTGAGCAGACGTCATATGGTATGGAATATCCCTTTGGTCAGTTCGGGTCAGCTGTCCTGGTTGTGTCCCCTCCCAAGATCTTGCCCACCCCGTCCCACTGGGGAAGGGGAAATGTCAGAAAGAGCCTTGGTGCTGTGTAAGCACTACTCAGCAGTAGCCACAACACCAGTGTGCTATCAACACCCTGCCAGCTCCCAACATAAAACACAGCACCATGAGGGCTGCTACAGGGGAAAGCCAATTCTGGCTCAGCCAGACCCAGTACAGTGGTACTGGCTTCTTGCTTCTATAATTCCAGCTGCAAAACTGCATTAAAAGGCAACTTAAATACTTTCATAATGCCACTATTTAATAGGAGAATTTGTGGTAGTTGCCATAGGGAAATTGTGTAATCATGAATGGGAAGAGAAGTGCCCGTGAAAAAATTTCTATTAAAAGTTGATCCAAGGCATGAAAAACCTTGTGAGAGTATGAATGAATTAACAAGATTAGCATGAACCACAAGCTCTGGAGGCAGGGTATTAATTCAGATTGTTAGAAAACAGATGTGAACTCTGGATTCTTGTCCTCTGCCCCTTATTTTGAATTTTTTTCTAATGAGATCCTTGAAGTGTGATCAGTTCCATGTGTGTTTATGGGGTAGGCTGATGCTGGTTACACCTGCTATTAGTTTGCTGCATCTGCATGAATATTTTAGTTAGCGTTAAGGGTAAAACAAATAAGAGCAAGAATTATCACCTGAAACAAAGTCCTTGCAGGAAATCAGGATAGCATGGATGCTGTTTCTAATGCCAGATTTTAAGACATCCTACCTTGCTTTAAGAGACCAGTTGGCTCTAAGCATATTAAAATATCTGTTACAATACTCTGTCAAGATGTAGTAAAATGCTTTAAATTATCTATCCCAACTGTTCTTTAATTCAGACCCGCCACTGGAACTCATTATAAGAATAATAGAAATATTATTTCTTAATTCAGATATTAATCTGTGTAATTTTTAATTCTGTAAGTGCATTCTGTTTTTTCCTTCTTGGATACTACTTTTCACCGTCTACACAATAATGAAGGGATAATTTTCTGTTTCACAGCCATGACTATCTAAGGTCTCTTCTAATGAACATTGAGAAAAGAGGAAATAGAAGATTAGAGGATAAAAAAACATGGAAGAGGAATGGAGGGCTTATTGCACGTGTTCAAGGAATAAGCATCAGAAGTGAGGATAAAGAAGTCATGTGAATTATCAGATGCTATTAATAATTCCAAGGTAATCTCTTATCTTTAAATTATCTTTAGGAAAGTGAATTAAGAGAAGCTGATAGGACAAGAGCCTGTGGTTAGAATTTAAAAGAAATTACCCCAGTCCAGGGTGCAGAAAGTGTTCTGCTGGTGTTAGATACTAAGACCAGGAAACAGCCCCTGGGAGGGACTTGATTGTGCAGCCTTGATGGAGTTGGTGGGAAGAGAGCATAGGGCCGGGCAGAGAGGACGTGAGGTGGTCGGGAGGAGCCCAGCAGAAGGGCAGGGGAAGGACTGCAGGGAGCAGGCTGGCTGAAGTGGGTAGACACCACCTGGCAGCACGTGTGCTGCCTCACGATGAGGTGGTCTATTTCTGGCTGAGTGGCCATCAGGTTACCCCAGAAGCCACTCTGTCTCCCACCCCATCTTCGGCTCAGGCAGCTCCTTCGTTTTGCTCTTCTCACAATGGCAATTGACAAAGCTGAGGGCCAGGCTGGGTACAGCCTGGGTGAGCTGATCTCCAGCACAGCGTGAACCGCAACCCAGAGTTCAGTGTTTTAATTAGAAGCAGCGGGAGGGGAGGGAGGAGGATTTAGGTCAATGAGAGTCTAGGCCAAAGTAGCAGACTCCGAACTGTTACGTACTTGACCTTGAGCTTGTTTAGATTGGCAGGGAAGCAGAGGAGTTTGTGTAAGTACTGATGCTGAGAGGAGCTGGTGTGTGGCACCCCAGCAAACTGTTTATTTATTTCAGCAGAAACCATCATCTGTTCTTCACTGCTCTTCTATATCTAAGCAGTGATGTCTCAAACATCTTCGAAAGCTTTTTGAGCCTCTGAAAGCATTGTGGAGTAGTTAATCTACAGACTGGCAAATCAGAATCCCTTTGACTAAGTCTGTAAAAAACTATCTGTGTTTCAGCTCACATCTGCTTCTCATTTGGATGCTTGCTGATTGTTGTTAGTGAAAATAAAGGTAATGATTACATTAGTACTTTGAAATTATATGGTGCCTCTGTGATGTTCTAATGCTGCCTGAAATAGCGGAAGGTGAAGCTGTCAATCGCAGTTGCTGTGCTCTGCACAGACAAACTAATACGTCTCTTCAGGGATTCCCTGTATGGGCTTCAGCCAGTGCACCTTTCCTTTGATATGAACATAGCCATGTGACCAATGCTTTAGATCCAGAAGGGCAAAAAGCCTGGAGTCAGTGATAACATAAGGCATCTCATGTTACCGAAAGATATCTAGATACAGTCTTTGCTAATTAATATAATTTTGTCAGGTGTATTTGAATAGATTATTTTATATTTTCATCCATCTACAATGCTAATTTACTGCCTCAGAATGTATTAAAAATTTTATCCTGCAACTTGAAATTCAGATAAGCAGGAAATAAAATCACAGAATAGTTTGGGTTGGAAAGGACCTTTAAAGGTTATCTAGTCCAACCACGCTAAATATCCCAAATAGCAATGCAAAATGTTTTGCTGGTTCCTATCAGTTATTTAGTCTCAGCAGTAGAGTGTACATTTTTTTGTAACAGCAAAGCACAAGCTTTGTGATGCAGTTCCCAGTTTTTGCTCAGCTGTTGAAATGTATTGGTTCAGCATCTTAGAATTAGACATCTGACAGATATAAATCCTATTTTTGGGAAGATAATTTTTGGACCTCTAATGTAGAGTTTTGCTCTTTGTCTTGAGAAATAGCTAATCCTTTCTGCAAAATGTTTACCTGATAAGCAAATGTAGTCTGTCCCACATAGTAACTTTACACGAAGCACACTCAGGCATCCCTCTAGCCTCTTGTGCCACAGGTGTGTTCCTTGAATTGATGCCTGTCCTTTCTCTCAGCCACTACAAAATATAGCTCGAGGAAGCTAGATCTGTTTCCACTGATTTCAATCTACCTTACTGGTCTTTTCTCAGATCCCTAAAGATAACAAACAGGAACATGACATTTCACTGCCATGGGTCAGCTGCTATGTGACATAGGAACAGTGGGGGCTGGAACTCTGGTCTGCTTTATAAATATTGATTTATGCAGAAACTGAGTTGGAAGTGAAATTAATATGCTAAATTAGAAGAAAATGTGAAGCATTTTGGTGTCTATTCTTTTGTTTGGGTGGTTTTTTTTTTTTTTTTTTTTTTTAAAAAATTGGCAATCCTTTTTGAATTGTCTATATTTATTTATCCATGCTGATTATTATAGTGGCTTACCACCACATTTGCATTGATACATTGCATAATTCTAAATTATCATTTTGGTTTCCTGTGTTGCTACTTCCTGAACAACTTTTGTTATTTTTCTTGGCTTAACTGCAGACTGTCTCCACCCTCTTTCCTTCTGCAACTGATCAAATTCTGCAAAGAATTCTCTGCTTTGGATAGACTATCACTTCCCACCCATGCTGTTCTCACTGCGGTTGGAAATGTTATTAATTTTATTTAGTGTGGGGAAAAATTTGGCTAACCCTTCAAAACCATCTTTCAAGTCCTGTATTTCAATGAAGTCTTTATTTACAATGGTAATAGCTCTTTCTCCCAGTACTGTCCAAACTGAGTTTTCTCTGGTTACAAGAGAATGAAGCACTGTTTTCCATTTTCACAGTAAAATGGTCCTATTTTATTTTTATTTTGGGGGAAAAAAGCAGCATAACCTTGTTTTGAAGGTTTTCTAGGAAAAGAAGCAGCTGTCACTTTCCACATTGTGCTATCTTTTATTGGCTTTTGTGCCAGGGATTGGGGGAGGGAGGCAGGCAGTCATATACAACCTGATGAGTGTAAAACTTATTCTGAAATGGATTTTCCACTTCTTTCCCGTCCTCATCCTTGATCTTACACACTAGCACATGAGCACTGAATTTCAATTCTTTCCCTTGATTAAAGTGGTTTGGACTGAAAAAGTACAAGATAATAATATTGTATGATGATGTGCATAAAAACACTTCTCAAGAATTGTCATTTCAGATTTATACAGTAGGTGGTTTTAAGTCTCAGGTATGCCTAAAGCTGTGCAGATGTGAATGATGATTCCCTTGCACAAACACAAGAAGTGTGAGTGGTAGCAGTATGGAAGATGTAAATAAAACCTTTAGAAACCTATACAGCACTGGGGCACTGGCTTTCTTCCCTTAGGGCACACCAAAGAGCAGCTGGGAGGAGGTTAAGAAACTCTAGATTTGAAAAGAAATGTGATCTGGAGTCCTGTAACTTAGCATTGTCCTTGACAGTTTCATGGCAAATGTGTTGGGTTTCACTTGACCATACCAGCAATGTAATTACATCTTACCTACTCCCCCCGCCCCCCCCCCCCCCCCCAAAAAAAAAAAAAAGGAAAAAGTCAAAGATGGAAGGTAGTTTTTCCTTCTTGAGGTAGTTGTGTTTTCTGAAGCACTGTGAACAGGTTTGGAAATGGTTACATTAAATTATTGCAGGTCATAGTTTAAGAGAAGTAAGAAAACAGCTTATCTCAGATCAAATCAATGCAAAAGGCACAGAAAAGTCAACCCCATCCTATCCCAGGATAGTTACTTTGTTGTTCATATGTTAATTTATCGGTTAGTCTTATGGTCTATATTTTTAAATCTTCGAGCAGCTAGTGGACTTGTCCCTAGATACTTAGGTAGCTTGTTCATTTTCCGTATGTTTTGGTCTGCTGGTGGTGATTGGCTTGATCGTATTCGAGATGAATAAATGTAATGAAAACAACGCATTTCTGTTAGCTAAGAGGCATTTGGCTTTTCAAAGCTAAGAGCCAAGAGTGAGATTATATGTGGAAGGTTTACAGGATCAGTTATTAAAAGGCAATACGCTAGAGAAGTTTTTTGCTGACTAAATGCAAAACCAGAGAGAAATGAGGGCATCCTGGGAATTTCAAGTGCAGCAGACAACAACCCCTTGCAGACAGTTGACTCAGAAGCACGCAGTCTGAAAAAGGAATTGACCGAAGACGGTGTGAGGGAAATCGCTAATAGTATGTAGCCTTTATAGCCAATTAGTTGAAATGCA
This sequence comes from Strix uralensis, assembly GCF_047716275.1. Classification (NCBI taxonomy): domain Eukaryota; kingdom Metazoa; phylum Chordata; class Aves; order Strigiformes; family Strigidae; genus Strix; species Strix uralensis. The sequence continues at coordinate 14,980,151 of NC_133978.1, read as the reverse complement.
TAACCGGTCTACCATGCCCAGTGTGCTTTTTGATGTAAATTAAGTAGATGGCACCATAGGTAACAGGGGTTGGATTCCCTCCCTGCACCTGACTAGATGCTCTTGGTAGCAGCATGAAGGAGGCTGTGCAACACCCTGCTGCTGTGACTTTTGCTGTTTGCATCCACCTTGTCAGTTGTAAAGCTCCTCTAACAATCACAGTGCTCTGCTTAGAAAAAATGTCTGAAAAGGCAATGAAATCAGGAAGGAGCTGTAAGATCCATCATATTGTTTTTGTAATAGCTGTTAAACTATGGGTTAATCTAGTTCAAGCGTATTAAACCTTGAATCAAAAAGCATAAAGTACGTACTTACGTTCATCCCCATCGTAAGTATTTTGATATGAGACTGCTCCTAAAAATGTCATTTACGGGGGTATTGCCTTCTGCTGGGAGAGTTCTGGTTTTTGAACAGCAACAGCAGATATGACAACTCCTGCTAATAATTGCATGAGTAAAGACAAAGGGAATAAATAGAAATTTCCTGGAGAAGCGATATTAGGAAGAAGTAGGGACACCAGATAAACTTCCTAGATGAAGGTGGCTGAGTTATTTAAAGGATTCAAGTAACAACAAAGAGAGGTGTCTTAGAGAAGACACACAGATACTAAAAAAACTGCCTGTGAAAGGTGACAAAATCCAGTTGCTCTAGAAAGACAAAGCAGGACTACTCTACAGCCATCCTCTCTGCATAGATAGTGAAGGTGGATACATGAAGTGGTGGACAAAGTGCAAGAAGCTTGTAAGGACAATGAAGTTTAACAGGCAAGAATGAAAGGAAGATGCATCTAATAATTGTTTAACCATTTCTCTCTCATTAAGGAAATAAACAGCTCAGAAAACTGTCATAGTTAACTTACAGCAATTAACAGTGATGCAGTAACTTCTAAGATACCGCACAGCCAGCATTTCCACCACACACTTAGGTAGGGTCTTTGAATGAATGTTTGACGTGGGCGTAAATCTACAGCAGAAATTTCCAAATATCCGTCTTCCCTAGTGGACTGCTTGTTTGGGAGTGTTTTAGAAGGACAGCAACTCACCGTTTCATGTACTTCTGTCCTGAAACCGCTTGTTGAATTTGTTTCCAACTGACTGGCCGGATGGTCCAAAAATGCTTTTACTGGTTTTGCAGGGTCTACAAATGCTGATCACAGATCAGGGCTCGTTTTGTGAGGAGCTGATTTTATGTGAAGACTTGAGTGTGTCGGTCTGAACTCCCAGACACCTGAAAGCTGGGCATCGTGACTTTCACTACTTTTAAGTTCCCTTTCTTGCCCACCGTTGCACTTCAGGCATGTTATAAGCAAAGTAATAACTCTACCCACCTTCTCTCTGTGCTTGGAGGCACCAGTGAATTTGTCCTGAACTTTGCTCTGGATAAGCTGCAAGTGCTTACTGCAGCTGACTGCCTTTTTGTCTCTTTGCTTCTGGCACCAGTGTGCTGCTGGGTTGTGGTCATGTGTAGCACATGCCACCTCCACAACCTGCACATCCACCACCTGGAAAGGGAAGGATAAAGGGGTTTTGGGTGGGATAGACAGGAAAAAATGGTGAATCTGGACTTCATCTGTACTGATGTAGTCAGGGAAGCATGGACCTGTCTGCCACGCCAGTGTAGGGAAGGCTTCACTAGCACAGCTCAGAGTTTCCTAGAGATCCCAGAAGAATATTTGATCATTTATTCTGACTCTCCCATATAAAGCAGATTATAGTGTTTCTCACGGTACTCTGTGGGGAGGGTTAGGTCACCACTTGGGTTAGATTTTATGATGTGCCCATTCTGTGTCTTGGAGGTTAAGATTTTTTACATTGTCAGCAGAAAGCAGAAGGTACTGAGGGGCCACTGATACCTGGAAAGGGACACCTTGTCATTCCCTGAGCAGCCTGGAACCTGCACTCCATCAGGGCTGTATTCCAGAGGAGAGGAACCACAGAAGGACCTCCTGCTCCCATCCCCACTGCACAGCCATTCTGCATCTAGAAACATGGCACTGCCTTTGCTAACACTCTCTGAGGACAATAAAGAACAGATCTAGATGTTTGGGGTTTTTTTATCTGTTGTTGCAGTCTTTTCCCTAGATGTTATTTTTCTTTTCTAGCTGTATGATCTGGGTATGTCTGGTTTTCTGCTACAAGGATTTGTGCCAAGACCCAGATGAAGTAATTGGTCTCCTCTGTGCCTCAGTCATGAAGACCCATGTCCATTGGTGATGCCTTAAAGGATCTCTTCAGGTGTCTCAGCCACCACAAAAAAGGCATCCCTTTCTTTCTGCCTCTGCCTACCCAAGTGCATGCCATTAAATAGTGGGCCCTACAGCAGGTCTAGATCATGCTCCACAGCTAAGCAGTAAGTAACTAAAGCTTCAAGTGTCCTGCTAACAGTGTCACTCAAACATAATCCAGGCCCTGACTCAAATTGACAAGGACAGGTTGGCCTCTGAAATAATATCTTTAAATAGCAGCAGCCATCTCTCTCAAAGGCACTTCCCTCCCCCCACCAGCGCTGGAGAGCTGCTTACAGCACATCGCCCAATATTTCCCACCCAGGCATTGCAGGGCTGGCACTTCTCACAGGCAAGTGTGTCCCCAGCCCGCAGTCTCCCAGCTTTGCTTTGCACTGGGAATTACAATGAATTTTGCAGCACAGTTTCTCTACTCCAGGGTGTTAAAAAACAGAAGTCTCAGGGACTACTCCAGGGAAGATGAAGACTACGATCCTTTCTGGCAAAGGTTGGAGAATATTGCTGTCTGACTTAGAGCTAGAGCTCTCCTTGCTCCCCCTCAGGGGTCATGGTCAGCCCTCAGGGTCCACCCAGGGCCAGACCCACGGACATGACAACCCCTGGACCCCTCCTGCCTCCTTATGGTGTTGTAGTTGGAGTTTTGCTTCACCTCGTTGTTTATTTAGTCACTGTGCTGTATAGGTAATGATTTCATTTTCCTTTCCTTACTTTCTTAAAAAAAAAAAAGGAAATTGTTTGTTATTTTCCAATACTTCCCAGGGTTCTGTGGGTATGAGTTGCTCTTGGAGTCATCCACTAGCAGCAGTGGAGATTTGAATACTTTAAGCCTGTGGAGTTCAGCTTTTTTATTTCTTCATGAGTATGGTATTAGAAATAACCCTAGACGGGCCTGTGGACTGCTAAAAATTTATCTTGGGATAGCCTGTATCAGATCCTGTTATTACAAGTGTTCTGTGGTTGTCTTTGTTATGGTGCTTATAGTTTTCTTGAATTCCTGTTTTCAAGCTTGGATGGTGCAGACAATTTACGAGACATCTAGTGCCCTTGCATAGCAACCAGCTGAGGCATGGTGCACCCATGTGGCATGGTTTTGTTTGCACAACCTCGCTCTCAAACTTTTCAATAGTTGTTTTCTCCCCCAATTTTATGATCTTGACACTGCTGGCAAGATCACAACTTGGTGTTGCCATATGTGGTATAAACAAGGGGCAATTCTTATTTCCTGTATCCTGACAATAGTCAAAGATGTTGGTAATATTTAAAACATAAATAGTTTCAGTGGGATCAATGCTGTTAATAAACCCTTATAGAACACCAAAGGGGAAGACAAGATCCCAGTTCTGCATTGAAGAAATGGCTTGCCCAAAGTCATACATGATGCGATGTGTTCTGAGAATCTTAAACCAGTCCTTTCATTACGGGACCACTCTTTCATCTAGCTTGGGTTATGCTGTTCATTCTTTAAGTGAATTATGAATATGCATTAATCGCCAGAGAATCTCTAAACTCAGAATACGTTTAATTTAAAGAGGAAAAAAGTTTAATTACTTGAAGAGTTTGAACTGCCAAACTGTGTGTAGTGTTGGGTGGTGATCATTTGACATTTACAGCTGTGAATGTCCTGTAAGAACTGCTTAGAGGGATGGGTCATTTGAGGGAAGGTGTTGAAGCAGAGATAACCAAGAGGGGTGACCTTCTGAGCTCTTCTTGCTTTCAGATTACTTTTTCTCATGTTATCTGTTTAGCAGCTGACACCCAGTTGCCATTGCCAGCAGTAAGCACTGACATTTTCATAGTGGATACTGAAGGCTGGCAACGGATTATGACCACAGATGAAGGCAGATATAGTACTAGGCTCAGGGTCTGGTAAATCTGACTTACTGAAAGTAAGGAGATATTTTATCAGAAGTGATAATGCAGTTTGGTTGTTCACTGCATTTGTTGCTGGTGTAACATCACAGGGTATTGTCAGACCTTTATATGGTGAGTAGAGTTATAAATGCCTGCTCAATCTCAAGGCTTGGTTGTTTTGTACCTATCTGTGCTGGATGGTCACAGTGCAGACATCCCCTAACATTTGTGTCATACAAGCTAGTAACTAAGCCCTGATCTCTTTGTCTTTAAGACACACTGATAAGTAGTCCTGCTACAAACTTCCTGCAGGAATCTTAGGCAAGTTACTCGATCTGTCTGTGCCCCAGTTTCTATTAATAAAGTTGAGCTCATATTTACTGACTTTGTCTTTCTGTTTAGGGGAAGATGTTGGTGATGTCATTTAGGAACAATAACTTTGCTGATGGTTTGGCTATCTAAATTTCCATCCTGTAATTGCCACTAGTTGGAGTGATACAGTCTCAGACGGGTGTTTCTAAGTACTAGTATTACACAAAGTAATGGTAATTCAATAAAGTAATGTTTGAGTGAAGTATTGTCTTTGATCTGTTTTAACTGTATTGTCAAAGAGAGATCTAGCATGTCCCTTCCCCATGTCTGGGAGAGTTTACTTGTCACCCTGTCATTCTTGGAGGACACTCAGACACTGTACAGTGCAGTAACCTAGAATTACTAGCAGTGAAGATGTCCTCTGTTATGATACTTCTTGCCATTTGTATTCAAGCTTAACACTTTGCCAGTTTGCACTATGCCACTGATCAGTCCAAGTTAGATGTTGGACTTTGACATTCTTGTCATGGTGTAGAGCTGTAAGGGTGCTAAAATACTCTACAGAACTTGTACTGTGCTGTCAGTCCCTCTTAATGGTGAGTGTGTTTCATTGTGAATGCAGATGATAAAAACTGCTGTAGAAATGACAAAGAAATGCCAAGTTTTCAGTCTTATACTAATATTTCTTTGCCTTTTGTGACACTTGAATTCCTACCTGTGAAGCAGCGCAGTAACATGGGTATGTATGTCCATAATTTCAACTTTATTTCTGCCTCAAAATGTGTTGTTGTGACTCATTTAGTAAGAGGTGTAAAAGATGCCAAATGGGCCAAATGTTGGCATTGGGTATGTCTGCAAATCAAAATGGCAACACTGGCTGAGACCAAAGAGCTGTCTACCTCTACGTCTTCTCTGTAGTGGTTGCCAGTAACAGAAGCTTGGAGAAAAATAAAAGTCACCTTAGATGCTTTCTCTCATATACTTTCATGGAGTCTGCCAAGTGAGTGCTTAGGGGCTTCCTGAATTACAGTTTGCTTCTTCAGTGATGTGTTTATTGGTTACTATTAGACCTACTTCCATATAGTTGCACAATTTTTTTAGGAACCCGTTTACGGCATTGTCCTTCATAGCATCCTGTGACAATAAGTTCTGTTAGCTAATTATTTTCTGTAAGAAGGGAACTTTTAAATTTTTTTGCCTGATACTTTCATAGGGTGCCCCCCTAACATTTATACCATGAGAAACAGCAGCTAATCCTTCCTAGTTTGCTATTTCCTGGACATCTGTGAGTTTGTAGATTTTTTTGCTCCTTCAGTTTTAGAAGCTGAAGAGATCCAGTATATCAGTTTAATCTGTTTAGTCTGCTTCATGGATCCTGAGGAAGGCAATCAGCGTGTGCTTCATCTGATGGGGACATGTAATTGTCCTGTCATTGCAGGTTAACTGCGTGGCCATTTCTTTCTCCTTGTAACAAAAGCAACAGTTGTGGTCTTTAGGTTTAGTATGTACTACTACTGTGTTTTAGCTTCCCAAAATTATTTTTGTTGGTTTTATTAATATTACTGTTTTTCCAAACTTATTTTCCCCACTGCTATTTAACTTGAGGAAAATTATAAGTATATTCAAGAAAACAAATTTGAAACAGAAAAATCATTCATCCTGAGTTGTTGCTTTTTATCTTTCGAAGAGTATATTTCGGTACACACTGTCTTTGCATTGGCTTTGAGACTTTAAACTATGTAAAGCTATCTGCTTAAACAAATGATATTTTTTCCAGTTCTGTAATTATTCATGGAATGTCTGCATACAGATCTTCTCTTTTATTTTTTTCAGTTATGCTGAGCAGCTGTTCTTGAAAAAGTAGGTTTATAAACTGTATTTGCATGTTTGCTTTTACTAATCACTTTGAAGTTAAAATGTCATAATTTATAACCATGTAACAAAGTTTGCCAGCTGAATATTTGTTTTATGGCTGGAAATAAACAGACTTTTTTATGAAAACTTTCCTAGACATACTCCAAAAAAGGAAAAGCAATCCATCTGAGAGGAGCAATGTTTTATAATGTTGGAGTTTGTATTTATATTGGGTCAGATTTGTATCTGGTGGGCATAATCACTAGAACAGGGGCCATATTTTGTTACTGTTCATGAGATGTCACGTGCTGTCTTTTTGTGAGCACTTGCATTCTTTGCTGCCTGCTTTTACTGTTCCTGCAGAAGCAATTCATACTGAGGTGGTCTACACCAAGCGTATGAACTGTGTTTGATGAGAGAAATGTATCTGACCCACCAGGGTTATTAGTTGCCTGTTTGTGATGGATTATCAAACCTCAACCCACTGTTTACCTTGGGAGTTTGAGAGCTCTCAGTGGGTGTGTGACACACCCATGAGGGTTCTATAGGGAAAAAATTCATTCACTAGTGTAAATGAAAAGTAGAAGCATAGAAGAATAACAATCTGAAATAAATATATACAGTACATACATGTACAATAGCATGATGATATTCCTTTGGTAATGACACTGTTGACCTTTCAGATGCAAATGGATGATAGTTTCCATATTAAATGTTGAGATGGTAATGTTTCAGATGTGCTTTAAACATATCTCAAGCTTGAGAAACCTACACATATTTTACAGCTGTTTGACTTTTTTTCTTTTTTCCCAGTGGTCATAAGGTGTTGTCTCCCTCAGAGTCCTGACTAGATGAGAGCTGTGCTGCAGATCAAGGACTGAGAATCTGATTTACTTCCCTCCTTTGTTCTGCCAGAGAAAGAAAATCCAAGACTAGGGCCAAAAATCAGTATCCCATTTTGGTGTCTCTATTTGCACATAAAAATATTTGGTGGCACTAGTGTGGTGAGGCATTTCCCTGTAGTTTGTACTTTCTAGCAGAATTCTCATTCATCAATGGACTTTTTGTGGTCATCTTTGGCTGGGGGTTTTTTATGGACTTTTTGTAGTTGATTGCAACAGATGTAAGGAAAAAGGTGTGAATTTACCTCCTATCTCAAATGCCGGTCAGAAAAAAAAATTTGACCTAGAAAAATCACAATTTTTTAATCTACCTATGTATTTTACCCTACCTATACTCTTTTAACCCATTGCCAGTGTAAGAAATTTCATTCATTGCTAATGCTTCCTAAACATTTTAGATAATATGTTTAGAGAAAAGATGTATATGTTCTTCTCTTTTTGGAACAGTTAGAGGCTACTGTGATATGGAAAATGGGTTTTTTGTGGGGAGGTAGGGAATGAACTCTTAACGGCGATCTGGTCTCTTAGATGATGATAGCTGTTGTTTATGCCAGGGGCTGTGCTGTAACAAGTTCATGGAAAGGCAATCTGATCTGATTCTCATTTTTACATTAAGTTAACTAATATGCATGAGAACTAACACTGGAAGCTTAACATCTTTATGAAGTGTTCCAACGCTCTAACCCCAAAGGAGCAGAAATGCAGAGAAGTGTGGAATAGAGCTACTTGATAACCTATTTAATTTGAAGGCAGAATGCCTGCTGTTTGGATGTACCAGCTTTAAGATATGGTTTTGGGAAAATATTTTAAATCACAAGTTTCAACATAAACAAGTTATAAATGTGTAAATACTTTATTTATCTTAGAAAATTAGTGTTCTCATTAATTTTGGAGAGAGAAGACCTTGCTACAAAAATTGTCCTTTTTGTCTCCTGTGAGGATATACAGAATGGTTGATGGTACATTACTTGATTCAAATAACAAAACCTTTTATGTTGCCTATATTGTTATGTGAAGTCCTCAGTGGAACAACTGGAAGTGTAATAGGAGGCAGAGCTACTGGCAAAGATTATTGGGACCACAAAGAAAACGGATGACTGCCACAAGTGGGGCAATTGCTCAAAAAGCAGCTGTCTCTAAATATTTTTAAATTCTTTTTGGAAATTATTACAGTGTATATTACAGTGCTGATCACTGCTGTAAAACTAGGGGAACATTTCCTTTAGCCAGCCCTGCTGATGAATTTTATGAAAATGGTAAATGTTTTTTGTTGGAGATGATGGTGAAATCTCTGACATATTTTAACATGTATATTTTTAGAAAACGTTTCTTCCAAATAGATTAATACTGAGTCCTTCATGTAGAGGGGCTTATACCTTCTGTGTAATTATAGCCACAAACCAGGATGGTATTGGCTCTTTTCTAAAGCACTGGTCTTCTGCTTAATGCTCCTTTTCCCCCACATTACTCTCCAAATTCCAAGAATTCCTAGAAGTTTTACATTTATTTGTTAGTAGGGCTGCAAAATCCTACACTATATTATCGCTTGTGAACTCCTGAACACTGTGGACCATAGAGTAAGGCAGTTGAAGGAAAACTGGTAAATTTTTGTAGAAGTGTTGTCTCTCCAAAGTTTCTTGTGGAAGGAGGTTTGTGTGTCATCACAGTGTTGTCTTATCTACAGGTGTTTTTATTTATGAAGTGTTAACTCGGAGATCAGGAGACCTAGTTCTTTAGCTCTGCAGTAGGATGTAATTGTTATCCCTTATCAAAGTAATTTTCTTCCTGTCACAAGGCAGTTGACAACTGTCAAGAGTATGCTCTGCAAGAATGCAAGAGCAAAGAAGCAGACCTCTTGTGTACAACATAATGACATTTGTTACTGCTATTAATAGTATTAGGGAATGCTCTGCAGCAGCTATTTGCTTTTTTTTTGAAACACATGGAGTTGCATATAGCAAATACAATTCCAGTTATTCCAGAATTTCTGGAAGCACTGAACTGGGATCATTGCCAATTGAGACTGAGTACTGAGGAAGGTCTGGCTAGCCAGACAACATGTTATATCTTTCTTATTTGCTTGGGTATGACAGTTTCCCAGTTTGTCCATATGGCAGGTTATCTGTGGCTTTTCTAAAAGCTGTCTGGTTACAGTAGCTTTCAATCCACCTACAAGATAAGGTAATATGACAGTAATAATTCAGTTTGCCTATTTGAGGCTTGCAAAAAGCAGCTGAGATGTGCATCCTTCTTAAACGATAAATGTCAAGCCTTTAATCATCCAAGCTTTCCTAACAAGTTTCTTTATTTGCTTTTAGGGATGACAATAAAATAAAGAAACAAGATGCCCCAGCACTTTGTGATCTTCACTGTTGTAAGGATGGGCCAGTAAGAAATGGCCTTATTGGGCAGAAGCCACCCTCTATCAGCCCTGAGAGACTGAAAGATTTTGGTGAGGAGGATTACCTGAACGGGGATGTGAAGACCTGGGAAATGAAGATAGTGAACCATAACGAGGAGTTACTTAGGGATGCCCTTTCCCGCATCCCTCAGTCAAGCAGTAGGACCAGCCTGTCAAGCTGTAACAAGCTGATTCGATTTGAAGATATTAGTGCAGCAGCTTTCAAAATCCAGTGCGGTGTTCAGAAAACCCCATGCATGGTAGGGAGTTTATATGGCTTTGCATTCTCTCGGTATTTCTTTTGTTTTCTTTATAAAACTTGATCAGAAATGAATGAAGAGTATGTGTGAGTTGCAGCAGATAGATCTGTGTAAGATGTCTCATGTTCATATTTAGTTTTCTTCTTACTTGTTTACACTAATCTAAATCCTCAAAGATTGCAGTGATCTGTAAACAAAGGATAAACCACATTAGGCATAGACTTAATGCATTGTGGTATTATGCTCCTGGTGAAAAACTCTTGCTACGAGGAAACTGAGTTGAGGCTGGTGGACTATCAGTGTTTGGGTAAGCAGTCTTGTGGGAGGATCTGATTTGGAACAAGCCCTCATATTTGGAGAGTTTGAAGGTACAGATTTTCCTTCCTAGCCTGGCCAACCTGGCAAGGCTGGATATGTTCTGTAACCAGGTGGTTCTGCCACATGCGTCTTCAACAAAACAAGAACATTGAGATACACACACACACACATATGCACCTATTGATCAGTCTAGGTATGAAAATGACTGAGGCATTCCCATAAATGTACAAGCATTTGCTAAAGCATAAGAGAAGTACAGTGACAAACGATTTAATTTGTAATGTATTTCTACTGTTGGGAGCTCTTCATGAAGGCTGCTGTAGGCACTCTGTGGCTAATCTCTTCCTTTCCCTGCAGTGGGTCAAAAGAGTGTCTTTGCCAAGTGGCAATTCATAGCAGCAGCCCCAAATCACTCTCTCGATGAATCCCTCCCTCCCTGTTGCTGACCTGGGTCACCCCACCAGCCTCACCGGCTGTGGATTGTTTTTCTGGCCTCGACAGGGAAAGGAACTTTTATGTCTAACATGGGGTTAACAGTCCCTGGAGCAAAGTGGTTGGGTCTGCAAGGCGCAGAAAATCTCCTGGTTCCCAGATGGAGCCTGCTGATCCAGAGACATCATAATTACTTTTGGTGGGGTTTTTTTAGTTTAGATTTCCTAAAATAACTTCAGCATACCATTGAAGAAGTGTGTCTCATGACAGAGGGCATGATACAAGGCCTTTTGGGGCTGTAATGTGGCACAAAAAACTTGCAGGGTAGTGTTGTCCAGAGTGCAGGGAGTCAAACTGAATGCACTGTGTATTCATATGCTGCCTGTTCAGAGTGACTCGGGAGTAAACCATCCTGACAGCTGTACCTGGATTTCCTTTCAGAGCGGAAAAGTTGGCTTGCTTGGGAAGGTGGAGGGAGTGGGCCAACATATGTGCAGCACGGGTGGTCGGGTGCACAGGGCCTGGGAGAACAGAGGGAGCGTACCAAACTCTGCACATTGCATCATTTGTCACCAAAACTCTGACTGTCATGCTTGAGAGCACAGTCAGTGCTCTAGACAGAAGTGTCAATCTTGTCAGTCTTTTGCTTTTGTGGAGAAACTGTCCCAGGAAGATTTGCATGTGTATTGCAAGTAGTGAGCACTGCACTTCTCTGTAATTGACAACTCTGGTCATATTTGTTAGATGGGTTTAATCTGGCTGCACAAAGGTAGGTCAATGGGCAGGGAGAGTGTCAGGGCTTAATTTGGAAAGCAGAACTAGCTAGCTCTGTACCCTTTGATAGCCTGGATCATCCCTTCCCTGCAGCTCATGGTGTCGTGCACTTCTGTCAAACTAGTAAAGTCTATCTCAGCTCCATCCCCTGAGCCATGTTTTTGCTCTCAACACATCCTAATGTAGGAAAAGGCGAGACTGCACCACTGAGTCCATCTTCTGCTCCTGCAGGCATCTGTTAATACCAAACTTTTCATAAACCGATTGTGCTCCTGCTCACAAGTACTGAAGCTTTCTTTGGCTAATTCACACCATTTGTTCTCAGGCAGCTTTGCCCCTCAACTTACATAGTTCCTTTCTCTTGGGTGTCCCTGGTAGATTTATGCAACATGGTTGTATCCCCTTTCTGCATTTACTGTGCCAAGCCAAACAGGCTGGCTTTCTTTAGTCTCTTTTAATAAACTGTCCTTTTGGGATGATCAGAATAGTGGAAAGCCTATATCCCCACTTGTTTTAGTGTGAAAGTAGACCACGACTGTTGCTATTCAAAATAATATTCCTGCAGAAGTCATTAGTATATGTTTCATGCACTTATTCAAAAGGAAAGTATTGAAAGTAGAGAGATGTCAAGAACAACACTGATAACCTTTATTTCAACTCATCACTGAGACGTAAGAGCCCTTTTCAGGGACATTTGTTGGGATTAAAAAACTGAGCATGGCTATAACCCATTCAGTTAATTGAATGGAGAAATCACTTTACAGGGGGGTTACTAACCTGCAAGTAAGACCATGGAGGGAACATTCTGGATCCTTATGCAGGTGTTTGCCTGGAGCTGAGATATGGCATCATGAGTGATTGTAACAGATGTTACAGAGGTAGTGAGTATAGGACAACAAGGAATTAGCATTAAATTGGGCACTTAGTTTGGTTATTGATGTAAGAGCTTTAAGAGTTGTTTTGTGTTAGCTTTGTGGATCCAAATGGAGGCTGTGCTGTGTGTTGTACATTAGACACAGAATCTGTAGTCCCTAGGTAAGATCACGGTGTTAAAAGGTAAAACTTAGAGGTTGGCTCAATGAATCTTACAAGGCCATGCATTAGGTCAGTACAGCTGAAAATAGCACTGACAACCTCCTTTGTTAGAAGCAATTGCTGTATTCAGGCTACATGGAAAAAAGCCTCAGTTAAAGGAAGCAGAAAAAGGTAACCTAAAGAGTTAAAATATCGAGTATCAGAATTAAAGAAAAAAAATAATAATCTCAAGTACACCACCTCTGTGGTGAAGAGTACTTAATGACACACATTTTAAATGTAGGAGACTTAGCAATTTTATAAAGTCACAGGATTCATCTCCTTAAATCCTTTTTCTCATTGTTCCAACATTCTCTACAAAACCAAAAATTATAAAACTAGAATGGTATGTGAAGAACTAGTAAAGTAGTGTTCCTTGTCTAGTGTTCTTGTTCTGTTTTGCATAGGCATTATCCATAGATTAGGCTGTTTAGGATATAAACTATTATCCTATTAGTGTACTAAGCACTTTCCATTCTTTCAGTTCTGCAGCCAAATTTGCAAAGGAGCAGCAAGTGGTAGCTCCTATTGCAGGATATTCAGAAGCAAAATAGAAAATCTGGCCCCATCTATGGGTGAGGAATTTAACATATGCTTGTAAATCCACTAAAAAAGCCTTGAAACATTAATCTGAAATATTTAGTTTAATTGTATACCTTAAAGCAAGTATCTGTTTCCAATATATTTAGTTTATATAAATGCACTTTGGCAGTCCCACAGTCTGAAAAACATATGTACTATGTACACCGTACACCGTATACATGACACTGCCAGATACTTTTAAAGATAAATATTTAAAATATATTGTCATGCTGTCTTTTAATCTATGTCTCTTTGTGACTTATCATAAATGAGGGCTTGATCCCCAAAATCCCCAGGTCCTCATTTGCTTTGGCAGCCAATGGAAGAAATAGAGCAGATTATGAAATAGAGATGCAGTAAGCCTAGGGAACTGGAACCCACAAGTTTACTGCAGCTCTATTTCGTAAGTTATCTTGTTTAAAACTCTTGTTTTAGATAATATGGTAATAGGAAATTAATATGGTGATGCATGCTGTGTCTTCCTATAAAAACTGATAAAGGTTTGCCATTAAAGAAAAAATTTTAAAAAATCATGCACTTAGACACTGCATGACATGTATTATGCTTGCTAATTCCTCTCAGCTCAGCAATCCTTTCTGTTCCAAACACTGAGCATTTTCAAACAGCTGCTGCTTACACTTGCAAACCTGGGAAAAATTTTGTATTATTTCCATCATTCTTCAAATAAGAAGTGTCTTTACTAATGTCATACTAATGTCATAGGACACAAAACGGACAATATTCAGTAATGAATCAGTGGCAGAAACCATAGCAGAGTCATAATGGCACTCAAGGAGGAATTTTCTAACTGTTTTTGTATCTATTAGGAGATGACCTTATTGTTTGGATATTCAATATTCAGTGCTGGCAAGTGCTAAAATATCAGACCATAGGTTGTTTTTTGAAATAATTGAAAATACTTATTTTAATATCTGTATTTGAACAGTAAGACCAAAATAAGTGCTATTTTCAGAATTCGTAGTGGGTATGGGGTACGTATTTCATTGCTGTGAGTTTGAAAATTAGTTCCATAAACCAGAAGAATCTGGTAGGTAACAACACACTGTCATGTACATCTAAAGAAACAGATTATGAACTTTACTTTTTAGAGGTCATACATAGCAGTTGAATGCATGCCTCACCAGAGAGATGATGGGGTGTGGAAGTTTTTTCTTAATTTTAGATATATCCCCATAATAACATTTCTATACTCCAGTATTCTAGGCTATCCAAGCAGTATGGAATGGACATCTACCTAAAGAAAGAGTTCCTCCAGTACACGGGATCTGTGAAGGAACGAGGTGTACTTTACCTTCTGACATCATTGCCTCAGGTATAACAAAATGCCAATGTTTAAAAATAAATCAATTTGTTCTGCTTCACAAAAATGGAGCAGAATTAAAGATAGTTTTACCTGTATTATCCATGGAATTGTAGTGTTTCTTGCCTTTTGAACCATTGTGCTGAACAACATAGATAGATTTGCAAGTATCTGAATGTAAAATACTTTGTTATTTATGCTTGGTGGATCTGCTGTTGAAATGCTTAAAAATATTTGAAAGAAAAGCTTGCAAAATGTAAATACTAGTGTTTTTCTGTGGCATTTAGATGACGGTGTTTGTATGTGTACTATGGTTCTGACGTGTTGAAACCACAAACTTTAAATGATGATGAAAGTGAGTTACAATGGGTGATGAGAAGGATCTATATCACCAGTTGATTTTGTAATGAATTTCAGTATCGTTACATTAATAGTTTGTTTATCATTTGTCGTAGGAGATTATTGAGTCCCTGCAACAATAATAATTATAATTGTCATGATACAGCAGCCCAGAAACAGTGGTTATTCCTGCACTTTTGTCATAATATGAATAAATCCTTCTGTTAAAGGGAAACCTGAAATGAAATAATTTCATGCAGGCAGGGAAGAGGAACCAGATATCAGCTCTGAGGGGCCAGATATCACCTCTTCTGGGATCAGCTGGAGTTTTGCAGCTAATTCCAATGGAACAAGAGTTGAACCCAGAGGAGTGCAGAAACAGATTTCTCTTGTTCTGTCTTAGCTCTGTGTGTAAATCCTGAGATTATGCCAGACATGCATATACTGTGTCATAATATGATAATCTAGTAAAGAAAAAGAAGGAAGTCAGACCATTAGAATGATCCAGAATCATATGGGACAACTTTGTGACACTATATAATGTGCAATAAGCAACACTGTTTTTTAGGATCAGCAAAGAAAGGGAGTGATTGTGGCTTCGGACAGTAACTTTTCCATGGCTGTTGCTTACCATGCCTCGGAACTCCGTATTCCAGTATTTGTCATCATGTCAACCAGCACGTCCCCAGCCAGAGTGAAAATGTGCCGTGAGTACGGTGCCATGGTTATATCCTATGGAACTACAGCTAAGGATTCCCAGACGCATGCAAGAAGGTTGGCGCAGGAGAATGGTTACCTCTACCTTGAAGAGTAAGTGGAAGGTCAGGCTGATTAGAAAGATTAAATTAAATATTTGCACAGCTCTGCAAAAACAATTAGTTTCATTAAAATTTGATCACAGGTCATCAAAATGTTCCCATTACCTGGGGTATGGACAGTTACATATTCCCAGGCATGAATCACTAATCTTTCTATAACAGTTTGTGATGGAAACCAAAATGAAACATTCCCCCCAAATTAGGCAAGCTCCTGATTAGGAATGATGTGGGTTAGTATGATAATTGATGTATGTTAACTCTTTATGAACCCTGTCAGAAAGCATTAAGGTTAGCATTCATTTTTGGTCTCTGGAGTAAGGTGTGTAAAAGCCAATCTTTAATGCAAAGGCTTCAGTGATATAGTGTAGAGCAAGAGAAGGTTAATGCTGTAAAATTTTTGCATATCTGGTATGACTGACAAAACTGTGATTCTGCCTTGAAAAAAGAGGTTTAAGATGCTACTTCACAAATTTATGTTCATCCTTACTTACTTTAAATATATGTAAGTTTGAACTATTTCAGGTCATTGAACAAGCCTGATTTAATAAAAACATGATAAGAATAAGATAAGACACACAAAAATGTTTAGAACTGATCTGTTTTCCCTTTTTTTCCTTTTCTCTCTGCAGTGCCTTCCACCTTTCCCTTCCATTTTCTTTTTTTTCTTGCCTTTTTTTCAAGTAATATTTCTAAAAGTGAGAAGGGATTAATCACTAGCATGAGGTAGCCGGCGGTCCCTCTGATGCACTGAGCTGGAATGTTATTCTCCCTCCCCAGGCTTTGTCCACCACTTTGTGTTTGTACGGCACCTACTGCAGTGAGTGGCCATCCCCCGCTGGCTCCTAGGCACTCCTGCATTAAACATAGTAATAATGAGTCATGTTGCTTGGAAAGAGAATCCCAGAATGAGCGGAATGAAGAAAGTCCTCACTTCTTTCCCAGCTGCTTTATTGGAGAGGCAACATTAAAAACTACTCTTCAACTGCACTGTTAGCTCTGCCAGCAGCAAACGATCCATGGAGGTGGTTGGTGTGCCTTGTCTGTCACCCTGGGTACAACCTTGTCCCAGACTGAGACTTTCAAAGAAACACAAGGGAATGAGGTCCCTTAGATCCCACTGAATTTTAAACCCTTTTAGGCTCTCTATGAAAACCACAGCTTTCCATAACCTTGTGATTTTCAAATTTGTCAGCCATTTTTCAATCAGTGTGTTAACTCCCAGCTGACTTGCATCAACTATCATATTTGCACGTAAGAACTAAATTATTGTATTGTAATTTCATGTTTAATCTTCCCCTCCTCCCAAAATAATTATTTGTGTTACATAAAGTAGATATTCTCCAGGTTCATGAAACTCCAGGGACAATGCATGTGAAGGACTTCAGCATCTAGCATCGAGGAACTCTAAACGTACACATTACCATTAATAATATGAAAGCAGTCTGATTTATTTCAGGTTTCAAACTACAAGAAACAGGTATTTCAGGTTACAAGAAACAGTTATTCAATCTGTTATTATGTTTAATTAAAATCTCACAGATGCAATTTTTCACATTCTTGAGGAAAAAAAAAAAGATAAAGAAACGCCACTAAAATTGTGA
Organism: Strix uralensis; assembly: GCF_047716275.1. Classification (NCBI taxonomy): domain Eukaryota; kingdom Metazoa; phylum Chordata; class Aves; order Strigiformes; family Strigidae; genus Strix; species Strix uralensis. The sequence goes on along the minus strand of NC_133978.1, from coordinate 14,963,028 downwards.
GCTTTTTCATAATGGGATGTCTGAAAAGTATTTTGTTAGGAGTAGACTGGGAGAACTTTCCCAGAGAGATGTATGCATATATGGGTAACCCGCCATCTTCAATGTGTGTCTGATACACTGTCATTGTCACTTGCCAAAGCTGTCTTTAAAACATCAGTTGATCTCCTGTGCTTTAGAATGGAACTTCTGAAATGTCATTTTATTTCAGTTTAAGTCTAGCTTGCATAAAATCCCTAGCAATTTTGTCTCTGGATCTCCTTAACCAACAATTCATTCTTTCTTTCCTGAGGTAGACATTCCGTGACCGTCTTTAGTTTTACCTGCACGGGTAATGTCCTGTAGTTGGGTGTGTCAGTGTCAAGTCTTCCCATTTCTTGAGTGCAATTAAAATACTGTGTTATGAAAATGATCATGCAAGAGTTCAATTAGAGGAAGGAAACTTTTATCCAACTGCAACTTCCTGTGAAATTCCAGGAAGGAAATGTGATTTTTCAAGTTGGAATTCAATCATTAAGTCTACCTAATTGCTGCTTAGGTAATATGGGATTTATAATAACTATAGATGTTCAGGACCTCATTATAAATGCAATGTGAAGATTGCCAGTAAGTAACACAGTATCTCTGGGATGATGTGAGAAAGATTGATTTGTGAATCAGAGGTAAGAGTGCTACAGATTGAATTACACACCTTCCTTCCTTGAGAGTCCAGTTTTTTCTTGTGTAAGTCCATATCCAAATACTGATCAGACCTGATCCTTGTTCATTTGTGATCTGGTTAGTCTGTTACTCTATGAAGGACAACCAATAGCTTTTGAGCCCCTTACCTGCAGATCAGGGGAACAGAGACTGTGAGCTGCTATGTCAAAATTTCATTGGAAACCTGAAGCCTGACAGCCCATCTTTGATTGCTGATCTATCTATTGCACATTACAGAAGGTAAATGCCCAGATTTCTAGCTCTGACTCAAAAATGCTTATTTAAATCTACAGTCTTTAGATTTATCTGCCTTTTTCTTTGATTTTTCCCTCAATGGCATATGCTACTGAAAGAGATATGTTTGCTTTCACAAAGCAAAAGTAACCAGTCACGGTGCAATAAAATAACTCATTTCATTATAAAAAGCTGGAGGCTGATCAGTGAACTGGTGTTCTAACTAGACGTTAGCAAGGAAAAAGTGATTACCTGAAACATTCATTCAAACTGCTAATAAATCTCCGTGCCCAGAGCAGTCTCCTTTAGACAGAATTTTGAGTTGAGTAGTTTTTCTTGCAAATTGAACATCCCAGGTCCTCATTCATTTTTGTAGGTCTCCACGGTTTCCCATGTAACCATGGCAAGGGTAACTCTGCAAACTCAGTTCTGAATCTTATTTGCGAATGAGGCTCCAGAAAAATTGTTCAGGAGACCAGTGATATATTTTGTCACATATGAAAAGAAAAAGCTCCTTCAGTATCTTGATAAAGACAATAAATTCAAGGGTTCAGTTACCCACCCCACCGTCTCTAGCTGTGCTACAGGAGTGAAAGTTCATTCCTCCCATCCTTTCTTGTGTAGTTATATAGACTCTCAACCTGAGGAATTTGCTGGTTTTTGCTATATATGTGAGGTAACTTCTCAAGAGGGCCTTGGTCTTCACCTTGCAGGCATTCTGTGCTCCTGTGCTGAGCCTTTCTGTGCAAGTCTAACAGTAATAAAAGCATAGCTTCCTGGTACCCAAATGTCCTGCATCAAGTAAATCAAATGAAGTCATTTGATCTATAATTCTGTTTGCTTAACCATTTTCCAGAAAAAACAGAACATACAGTCATACAGAGGTTTCATTTTTTGTTAATATATTATTCTACATTTACATCATTGCTAATTTTAAAATAAAATGCAAAACAGCTTTTAGAAATAGATCCAAGTCAATTGTGTGACTGTACAATGCACTTTTCTTCAAACTTTTGACTCTATTTGTCCCTATTCTGCTCATTAAATTACCTTTGCCTGAAAGTGTTTTACCAGTGAGTATTTTGGCATGACTAAATGCTTCTCTTACCCTTCCAGAGTCTTCCAGAGTAATGTGAAGGTATCAGATATTGGCTCTGGATTGTGGAAAGATTTAACTCTGTAGCGATATCTTTGATATTTGTGAGGTTGAACACAGTGCTTAGATTTCATGAAAATTCCCATTTATCGTAAACACTAAATTCCACTTATAAATACAGAGAAGGAGATCTCCTTCTGAGACTTTGCTTTCAGTTTGGACTGCCACATTTAAAATTTATGAAGCATAAGCTAGTGACGGCAATGGAAAACAGCTTCTGTCTTACCAGCTCTGTAAAAACCTGATACTGGTAACAATAGAGATACGTGCTTTTTTGCCCTGAAGGCTGTTTGGGGAGTTTGTCAAGGCACAGATTTTCTCCCAGTAGGTAACATCACACTTTACACAGCACACGATGATCTGTCTGATGGCAGTGTCCTGTTGTATCGCCTCCTGCCCTCATACTGGTAATTTACTCTAGTGTGTATCTTTCTCTGCTGAACGATGTCTTTAAGGTAGTAGACTGAAGTATTATTGTGTTGACAACTGTGAACCCTGCTGAGCTGTACCCTTCCTTCCCACAGGGAGGATAGTGCTGTCTACCTGTCGGGCCTGGGAACCGTGGGGCTGGAGGTGTACGAGCAGGTCCCAAAGCTGGACGCAGTGATTTTCCCTGCAGGAGGCCACTGTGGCTTGCTGGCAGGGTCAGCTGCTGCACTGAAACACCTCAACCCACACATTTCTGTAATTGTAAGTTTCCTTTCACCTGTAAAGTGTTCAATTTTGACAGCTTTCATGACAGATATTTTCAAAAGACACTGGTATCTAGTGATACACTGGCAGACACTGCCATTCTGGGGACCAGGACTAAATGTGCTCTTGGGCTTTATGAAGAAGAAGAGCCACTGTGAGCCTGGGAAGTCTCCTGTGCCTTGGCTGCTTGCCTGGATTTAAGGAAAAATCTTCCAAATCCAGTTCTGTGTTTTGAAATTATTTCTTACTGGAAAAGTTTGGCCCCAAGTAAGCCACAGGATAAATTTAGTGATAGCACAGTTATTATGCAATTTGAAATTAATTGTTAATTCTAAGAAGAAACTTTGTGTAGCTTCTTTGGTGTCTGCTTTAGTGATAACTTCTGTTATAACTGAATCAATAAAGAAGTGACAACATGTGTCTTCCCCAGGGGGTTGAATCTGACAGTTTCCCTGTATTGCAACAATCCTTAAAGGCTGGCCACCCAATTGAAGACCAGGCTTGCAGCAATCATGACTTTTATGGAGGTAAGAAAATGGATTATTCTTTTGGAGGTAAAATAAAGGTTTTCATTGATTTCTCCAACCATATTCTTTTCTTACTAATTCAGTTCAAACATATCTTAAATGAAACCTTTGAAGAGTCAGAATTTAATTCATGCTGTAAGAGCAACTTCTGACACATTTCTGCCACCACCACCCTGGGGTGCAATACTGTTTCTAGTGCACATGAAATGTTCAGGTGAATACTTAGAAATATGAGAGTATTTATCTGACCATTGTGTTCACAAGCAGTATCTTAACCAGTGAAGTCAATGGGAAAACTCTCGTTTAAAAGACTAATTTGTGAAAAGGCAGAAAAATGCAGTGCTTAAATGTTTACTCACAAAACTGTTCTCGAAGAACAGCGCTTATAAACCATGCAGTTGTTTCCGTATAATTTGCTCAAAATACCTCAGCTGTTAAGCAATTTAGGAATATCCTGTTTACCTGACATTCAAATCTCTGGAAGCTTTGGATTAAGTGGAAGTTTTATAAATAAACAACTTCTTAAGTCTCTCAGTAAGCTCTGCTTGTCTCTGCACTCCTTTGCTAACTGTCCTGCTGCAGCTAATAAACTCAGTGCCACACTGGGTTCTTCTCTTCAGGTCTCATTGTACGGTGAAAAGTGCTGGGCTACATGGTCACTCTTGCTGTGTGACTGTGCCAGTAAAGAATCACAATTTTCCTAAAGGGGTCCAAAATGGCAAAATATTCCTAGGACATTTGGTCTTTCATTACCAAATGCATTTTTGTCATATGAAAAATCAAGCAACTTAAGATCATATAACAGCAGTGTGCTGCACTCATTAAGGGCACAAAACAGTGAGGACTCTAAAAAACATTGAATTTGTCTAGAGCAGCCATCTTCATGTTTTTGTCTTTTGGAATCTACAGATGTGAGCGGACTTTGCTTTGGCAGCAATTCTTTGCAGTTGACCGGGAATCTTGTGGACAAAGTTGTTGCTGTGAGGTAGGTGAAGAAAAGCTGTGACATGAATAATACTGGGTGAACACTGCTGTATATGAAAAGTGTCTGGTACCACCAGGGCATTGTTGTTCTTCATGTACAGTGGAGAGCTGGTTGGCAGGAGTTGCAATCACGCACACACTGTGAGAGCATGGTGATGGTGGGGTGCCTTTCCTTCCAAGAGGGCCACTGAAGGCGTTGAACCCAATCCCACATATCTGACTCCTTTGGCCAAAACTTCACCTGCTGCTAGTACCTAGTGATGCTCTGGGTGTAAAACTTGTCCTTGTTGAGTTCTGCAACACTTGAAGGTAGCTTGTGGCAAAACTTCTAAATCTTCACTGAAAGCCCAAGTTGGCACAATATACTTACTGCTAGGGTTTATCTCGTACAATGGTTCTAGTAAAAAAATACCATCCTGACTTTCAGTTAATAACTAAGACTGAGATGCACATTCACTCCCACCAGCACAGCTTGCTGTAACACCAGCTTGGGGTTGTTGTGTACCCAGAAGGCTAGAAGGAATCCCTTTACATATAAATATATTGTCTTCTGCTTTTGGTAGCTCTTCTGTTTTCTTTTGACATAACTTTTTTGCCTTCAGGGAGGAGGACATCCTCATTTCAATGCTGAGACTGCTGGAGTATGAGCGAGCCACAGTTGATGCAGATGGGGCCATTGGACTTGCAGCGTTGGTTGCAGGGAAGCTGCCTGAGTTGAAGGGTAAAAGGTATGGCAGCTATTATAAACACAGAACTGTGGCAAAAGCATGGGGTTGAGTGCCTTGCTTCCAGGAAACGGAGAGAGAGAAGCCACTTGTTTCATGAGTGACAAGGCAGTTCCTGCCGCTGAACTGGCAGTCTATCTGTGGCATCTACTTCAGGCTGAAGAGACCACTCACAGGTCAGAAGACCATGTTGAAAAAGACAAATGTCAGCCTGGAGACCAGACAAATCTTGTCATTTTCCTGTATTCTCAAATGGTTGGGGGAATGACAGTTACACACAGCTCCACAGGGCATGGTCACATCTGCCAGGAGAGCGTCCTGCTCTTGTCAGCCAGTTGCCTTCACTTATAGAAATCAGCCCTGTCTGTGGTGGAACAGGAGCTAGGCTGTCTTCTGCACTCGCCTAGTGCCTCCCTGTGCCAGAAACTCCTGCTCAGAAAGTCAATGAGATTACCCTTGTGTTCAGCATTAAATGTGTGGGTAAGTGCTTTCTTGGATCTGGGCTCAGTACTTAAGAGGATTGAGCCTTGGCTCAGGATATAGCCCAGAATGTATTTAAATATACATGAACGCAAGACAAAATAAAATTTCCATTGCACAGCATTGTACACTAAAATACTGCTGAGGCAATTCTTCAGAAGAAGCTGACAGAGTACATACAGAGCAGCAACAAATTGCAGCTCAGTATAGCTAAGATAAAAGAGAAAATGCAAAGGTTTAAAGAGGTCAGGTTTGACTCTGCAGAGAGAGATTACCATGCACTAACCATGTGGCTCTTCACTTGCTCTTCAAACATTTCTGCACTCATTTTGCAGGGTTGAGATGGATTTAATTAATGGTTAATGAGTGCCTTGCACATACATGATATCTAACCATTAAGAGGCTGAAACTCAGAACTTCCAGGGAATTATGTCACATTTTTAAAATTTGAAACAGAACTAGAATGCTCCAGCTAACTATCTCTAACAAAACTAAAATCTGAAGGAGATGCAAAATGAAAACAAAGTTTCAGACCAACAGATGCAGCCAGCTTCTAGGCTTCCACTGCCTGCCCACAAATGGATACTAGAGCCAGGAGCCCCTCTGACATGTAATACACATTTATTGAAGGGTGGTCCTAGCAGATCTTAAGCTGATATTGTATACAATGTCTGTGAGTTATGGTTCCTCTGCACAGACAAGTGCTAATCAAAAATGCTATTTTTCTCTCTGTTTTCAGAGTGGCAATTGTTATATGCAGTGGAAACCTGGAGTTACATTTACTGCAACAGTGCATAGCTCGTGCTCTGACCCTTGATAACAGGGTGTGCAGATTTTCCCTTGTGCTTTCTGACTGCCCAGGAGACATTTCAAAGCTACTGGAGATTTTGGCTCGGGAAGAAGCAAGGTAAATCAGACTAATAGTAGGGAAATATAATCACAGAATAGTATAAAGATTATAAAAGATTTTGACATGTTTCCAAATGTTCTCTGAAGGCAAGTCTGTAAGTAACTAATTAATCAAAGGGTTTTTTCTTCTTATATTTCAGAAAAACTTTTATTTCCTTCATTTTTGTTCCAATGTGAAAGCACCTTTGCCTCATAGAATATGTGGCTAACACAGAAAGCAGCAAAGATAGCTACTGTGCAAACACTTACAGAAACTATTTTACAATGACAAAGGATTGTTGTGATCTCTAATTTATCTCTTATTTGATCTAGAGTTTTGGATATCAAACAAGAACAGACTTTTGTGACATCTGAGCTGTTCACCGTCGAGGTAAGATGAGACACAATTTCAGTTTCTCCAGAAGTACTGATCTCCCCTAGTTCATTCTGTTTTCCTTTATCTCTTTATGACTATGTTGAAGAAGTCCAATAGAGCGTGCACAATGATTTGGGGAGCAGTGTGATAGATAATTTCTTCTGTGTTATACAGCATCTTGCCTCACCAAACACTTAGCAGGCGTATAAATAATACAGGACCTGTTTTACCTGCTATTGCGACACCGTGGGTGAAATACTCCAGCTGTTACCATTGCAAACCTTCCTTACGTGCATGGTGGTGTGCCAGAGGTGGTGAGCAAGCTGCAGCATCCGTCCAGAACTTGAAGAGCCAGCTGTGTAAACTGACTGTAATTATCCGAGATCAATTTGCCTTAAAGATGTGGAGAACACCCTTATTCCTAAGGAATCCTCATTTTTAACTACGGCCTCAGTTTTGTACCTTATCCACAGAGAGCACAGAGCAAAATCATTATTCCTTTGTTGAGTATGTGATACAATAACAGCATGGAGGTGTTTTCAGTTAATGGCATCTCTTAAAAGGATCATATGTCTCATGGCATATCTGTTGTGTCAACTGGTTTGGCAGAGGTGTGGTTCCACAGATGTCATGCTACTGCTGTCTGAGTCCAACCTGACTTAGTTTGTGAAATCACAGGTGGAAGTCAAATTAGGGATCTTTGCTAAACAGGCTCATAACTGGAATTCAGTAATGCTATTGAGTAAGCAAGTTCTTCCCTTTTGGCATTTAAATCTAATTTCCCACCTGGATGCAAAAACCTGCTCAGTATTTTCACTTGCAGATATAAAGAATAGGTTAGATTACAGATGACTATACCAAAGGACTACAGTGAAGCTCACAAACATCTTTCAGAACATTATATTACCAGTTTTCCCAAGTGTCTAGGACTTAAACTACATTTTTTCGCAGTTTGCTGTAATGATAGGCCAGCTTACTGGTTTCTGTAACTTGAAGATAACATGACACTGCATGGGATAGACAAATCCCTCAGATTCAGTGACTAATTTAGCTCTGAAAAACCTTTTCACTGAAGGCTAGATTTGACAAACCCTGTAACTCTTCTAAAGTTTTCAGGCTGATTTTTATGAAGTGAGGCTTGTAATTTTTATTAATGTTACTAAATACATCAAACAAAATCTGCTTTCTTACTTTTTGATTGAGAATATTAGAACAATTTTCCATTGCTCTTGCAAAATCTCCCAATGAGACAATTTTATCAGAATCTGTAGTAAATACAGTCCCTGAATGAAAAAGTGCCATGTGATATTGTCTGCACTTTAAACACAAAGTATTTTCACTGACTATCCTCTTCAAGAATCTGACAATGTTGTACTACAAGAGGGTTGAAGGGAAGAATTTGAGTCCCTGAATAATTTAATTGGATGTTGGATTTGCATGATGGCTTTTAATCAGCCTGGGAGAGGCTATTGGTTAATTAGATATGAAGTACAAAGTAGTGATCCAGATTTATAGACCTCAGTGACTTTGGAGGCAGCTCTATCTGGTGACACCTAGTGAATTGTGAAGCTTTTCTTTGGAAACTAAAACAAGGGTAATTAAAAAGGGAGAATATTGAATCTATCTTTAAGCATCGAAATGAATTTGCTTTAACCTGATATAGAAAAATACATAGATTTTCATAGTAAAGCTAATATTTGTGGGGAGGTATTGCTTTTTTTTGGTTGCTTGTAAGGGCCAAATCCCCGTGTCAGCAAAGCATTTTAAGCATTTGCTACTAAAGCAGACCTGCAAAGAACTTTGTATCATTTTCGTCAGTGTAAATCACAGCACATTAAATTAAGCATCCATTTAAATCTGGATCAAGAACCAAAATTATCATGTGTTGAACTGCTGGTAATAATAGGAAAGGCATTACAGCTGTACCTGCTCCGTTCTAATACATACTTTCAACTGTGGATATAGATGAAGTGTTTGACAGAACAGAGCAGTAAGTGTAGTGGCTTATTTGAAACACTAAATCAGTCCTGTCAAGGTTGTCATCTGAGAATTTAATCATCTTTTTAGATTTACCCCTTGATTTCCAAAGTAGAGAAACTTTGCTTCTAGTCACTGTTTATCAGGAAGATAGAGCATTTTTTCCCTTCTAGTGAAACAGAGCCTTGCTGGGTTAGTGTTTATTCATCTGGTACAAGCTTGGAATGCTCTGTGGGAAGATCCTTGCTGATAGTCTGATTGCATGGAGTAGTAAGGACTTTCTAAAAGGAAGATTTACATCCAAACTACACTTCTGGAAAAATAACTTTTGAAACACTTTACTGGCAAAAATAAGAGATTTTTTTAAATTTTTAAAAAATTAAATATTGTGGCTACTTTAGATTCAGCTGATTCTTATGAAGTGCCTTGTGCAGTGGAATTGGCTGGTCACGTTCTTTGGAACAATATGGGAGTTTCTTTTGGATACTGCCTGCTCACACCTCCAGTTTTTTCCTTGTGGCTCATACTGGATTTCTGTCTTTCACAGGACTACACCCTAATTCACTCTCACCCGAGCAGTTAGAAAATGGCTTCCAAAGTCCCAACTGAAATAGATAACTCTTAGAAAAATCATACAAATAACCAGTCTGGTAGCCTTCACATTTTACAGCTATTGAAGCAGGTTAGATGACCAGGAATCTCTAGACAGAAATCAAGATCAGAGCTAAGAAAGAAAATCATCTAGTATCACCAGCTAACTGGATATAGAGATTTGAAGAATTACCCAGTTCATGGGAGGAAGCTACAGCTTGCTTCTATGAACCTTCCCTATTCTTTATCAGTAATATTCCTCAGATTCAATGTGGGACAATTTATCACTTAAATTGCTTCTATCTGTAACCCTCTTTATAACCATTTAAATCCCTTTAATTTCATATTATTATTGACTCAGAGAGAAGTCAATGAGCAAAACCAATAAGTGACTTAATAAGGTAAGAGCTATCTTTGCTATGAAGCCATGCAGGGCTCTGCTATAGAACAGCAGCTTATCTGCTTAATAGGTGTCTCATATTTGAACTCAAACAAGTCATCTGAATGAGTTCATCAAATTTCTAGAAAAGTCTTGTCCTCACCACTGAAACTGCAGCATAATCAGACTGACAGGTACAGGAGGGTCCTGGAACAGACCAGTGAGGTCCTGCAAGGCCTTGAGGTGCTCCGAGCTTTACAGAGAAGCAGCTGCGGTGGCAGTTTTCCCTCTAACCTTGATCCTGTTTGATATTATGGGGTTGTCTGATCTGTTCACTTCAAACCTCTTAGGACCTTAACTCTGCTGTGGTTTTAAATAGCTCAGAAGAGACCAGTGGTAAGAAGAACATCCATCACATTACTTCTCCCTCTGACTGTGCAACAAAATACTAATTTGTAAATCAAATGTTGCTTTTTCTTTATGATAACATTACACATTGTCCCAGTGGTGCTGGGTTTCCTAGCTCACTTTATGTGGTGTAATACCTGTTTTTTCCATACAGTTTGTTCACCTCGGGTCAGAAAGCATTAAATTATTTTAGTCTGCTTTTGTCAGTTTGAGTAAGTTTCTTCAGGCCAACTTGCATTTTGTAAAAGGCCAAAGGGGAATATTTTGGATTAGAGTCCCCAGTTTCCAACATATTCCATATTGCTGTCCTGTGAAGAGAATACAGAGGAGCACACAGCTGTCCAGCTACAAGAAGGATGCTATCATTCCTAGAGCATTTCCTGTGTGACCTGGGCAAGGCACTGTTTCCATGCTCCAGTTCCCTATCTGCAAAATGAAGATGTTTGGCGTGGGAAGTTTGACAATACATTTCTTCTGAGACTCTCCAAAAGAATTTGGTCATTTTCTTTAATGGCATTCCACAGCAGACTCACATGGTACAGAATAGCCTGCCCCAGTTGTCAAAATAGGAACCTGAGTCTGAGGAGGCTAAGAGTAGACCTGTTGGATTATTATCTGATTTAGGTAATGTGACAGTAACTTGTTTGTGCTCATGCTCACCAACCTGAATGCAGGAGTATGCAAAAAGGGCTCAGGTTGCACAATCAAGTGACAGCTGTGGTAGCTGTTATGCTCTTTCTCAAGCATTGCATTACCAACCTTGGGGACTATCTGGCAGCTGATCCCCAAACCATAAACTGAAGTGCTGTTGCCAAATGATCTGTAATGTGCAGTAACCTACACTGGGTGTTTACTGAATAATTCAGAAAATTGCCCAGTTGTTGATTTTTTTTTAATAGAAATGAAAAGCCCTGCTTTATTTATAGAACTGAAACCAGTGTATATAAATAAAGTTTTAATTTCTAACTTCAGTGATTTTTGTGGAAACAAACCTATACTGTTGCTGAGCATGGTATATCATGAATATTAAGTTATGTGAATCATCCAAGGTCAACAGTTTAAAAGAAGGTGATGAATATGGTTTCTAGGATTAAAGTGGGATACAAAGGTTCAATGGATGAGTCAGGGACATAAGGACTTGCACAATCTATCTTTATATATGGAGCCTGGAAAAGCACAAAAGACTGAAAAGTTTTGATTGAGCAATGCTACTCACATTTTCTCTGCTCATGCCAACTGGGTTGGCATGTTCACCCAATATCTTTATTTGCACATACAACCTACAGATATCAGGCAGCAGGAAGGTGAGGGGCATGCTGAATTAATTTTTAATGTCTAGGAAAATATGATTTAAGTGGCAAAGTGCTCACATATGAGACTTGCAGTTAAAGGGGAGCAGAGGTACCCACCCTGTTGCCCAAATTACTCAGCACAGAACTTTGCAAATTTACTGCTTCTGTGAAGTTACCAACTTTCCTCTCTTTGAAGTGGAATTAATTCCTATGAATATTTTAATTTATGCATCTGGATTTTGGTGTTGCACAGAGTGATAACTTATGATAATTTTTTTTTCTTTATCTTTTTTTCAGCCTTTGTCCTGCTCCCTCAAATTATTTCTAGTTATTAAATAAACCCCACAAGACATCAATATTCAGTGAAGACTGTTCTGTCTTCCATTACTTGTAGTCCTGCTATAAAAAAACCCCAATGGGCTAACCAAACCCTTAGGCTGGAATCAATCTTTACATTACCTCTCACACAGAGCAGAACTCTAAATGCAGTAAAAGATCCATCTGGATGGATATTTTAACGATCTTACAGGACCAGATAATTTTAAAATTATTATTATTTTTAATCCAGCAAGAATATAATATGCAGGAGAGAAATGCATAAAATGTACTCATATTTTGTTGTTGTTTTTTCTGGATTTTTTTAATACACAGAAAAGAAAGGTCTACTATGCAAACACGGTTCTGCAGTCAGTGAGAGCTCTGCTGGAGCAAAAAGCCTATGTCTAGTACTGGGGGCTTCTGGGTTTGAAACGAATTTAAAGTTTTCTCTAGTTGTTGTGGGTTATCTTGTCTGGAATATAAGAAGCATCAGGCTATAGGTTTGATCATTTCTTCTTAAATAAGACCAATTTGAAGTGCTTACTCTTAGTTCACCAGTAGGTATGCAACCTCCAGTAGCTAGTAGTACCTGGGTGACTGTTCATCCTAGATAAATATAATCCTTATATACTTCCCCATGAACATGAGTGTTGCCCTGTTGGACACTCATGTAAATCATACTTGTCAGGTGAAACAAATGAGAGAAGCATTCTGTGAAGGTAAAACTGCAGTGTAAATTGGTTTAATCTGAGCAAGAAAGCAAATTCTTGCCTTTCTTGCTGTTTAGATCTGTAGCTGCTCTAAGGTGTAGTGTGATTCTCTGTTCACTCCTGCTGTGTGCAAATGTTCTCTCTTCCTCTATTTGACAAGTGTGAAAAATCAGGTGAATTTCTGGAGTTGTTTATTATTTCTGCTGCTGCTGTTATTACTTTTATAATACACTACAGCGTATTAATGGCCATATCACGTGTTGGATGCTGTGTGTGTACAGGAAAAAAAAAAGACAGTATCTATCCAAACTGTTTACAAGCTCTCTGGCTTCAATCTATCCAAGTCTGTCTGGCTTCAATCATTAACAAAAAGAAAAGGGCAGAGAGGAGGATAGTTAGCTCTGTAAATCAAAATGCTTTCCCATGCTTGCTCCCAGGGCAGAGCAACTGCTTGCTGCCAAATATTCAAAGCCAAACTTGGCAAGTCCAGACTGGTTTCAAGTGCAGCAATTGATTTGCTCAGGACAAAACAGGCATGATTGCTGTGGAAAGGGAAAAAGGTTGCCTTTTTTAATTACAGACTCTGTGAGAGATGAACATGTGCTCTTGAAGATATGACTGCAAAGCTTTAGGAATTTTTATATCAACCAGGAAATGGATAACGAGTATTTGGTACTTTGGTGCCTAGGTATCCTTAAAGATACTTTTCCCAGTCTTTGTGTTCTCTCCCCTTCCCTCATTATTGTCTTCTGTGACTGTCCTTCTCTTGAGACTAAATCCCACTTTTTCAGAGGAGAAAGAAATTAGCATCTAATTTGTGTTCCAAAGAACCAAACAAGAATAGAACTATGTTTAGGATAAAAGATGAAGAATTACGGAAACAGAACAAAAATGTGGCTTATTTCATGATGGATATTTAAGAAGCTATACCCAGTTTTCCAATTAAATGAGCTTATGGTTGTTTAGAATAGCCTGGAGTTAGTGTTTTATCTTTAGTTTTGCTAAAGGTTTATTGTTATTTTAAGCTCATTCCTGGAAACATGAATCCACAAAGTTCTTATTTAGAAATGTCCTCATAAACATATTTGAGTAGAGACAATTTTATTTTTTGTCTTGTTGCTTTCTGTAAAGGATGCAGCTCGGATAGGAACATTATACAGGGCATCTGTCTCTAGTAGTCCACCTTAAGGTTACCATGACCAGTTTTTCCTCTGTTCTCTGTAGATTTGCTTGTTGAAATAAACTCTCTGTTGCACTGTGACTCATCTTGCATCCTTTCCTCACTAGATTTCCCTGTTTCTGTGAGGTCTTTTTTCCATGTGGCACTTTCAGCATCAGTGATAATTCCAGCAGGGTCAGCGGTCATGGAAGTTAGTAGTCTAAAATTGTGAAGTATAATTTTAATTTTCGTTCTGCACCTTCTCATTTGTTCCTCACCTTTAATAGTGCCCAGATTTTCAAATGATGCAGTAGAGATGCGAGTATGTAGAAAAGAGGGATTAAAGAAGGATTTTAAAAATGACGTTGAAGTTATTGTCTTCAGTGGCTGCATGACAGGATTGTCAATAATACTTGTCAAGGAAAGTGAAGAATAAAAACTATCAAGATTCAGGGGTTTGCCTGGGTTTAGTTTGATTTAGCATCAGAACAACCATCACAGAAAACTAGAAGTGAATCAATGAGCAAACAAAAAATCAGAGTAAAACAAGAAGGTGTGTGAGTAGATGAAACCAGACAGAATGCTGCTAGATGATAAAGGATTGGGGGATAACTCCATGAGATAGAAGAGGAAGAGAATATAAAAAGCTTGAAGGATGGAACAAACACTGCGCTGAAACATGGGTAATGGGGTGAGGTAAGAGTCAAAGACAGGTGAGGTGGCAGCAGCACCACGTACACCAGGGAATGGAAAAGAGCAGCTGCTAATGGATGACTTCAGGGAGGCCAGTAGTAGACAAGTACTTGCCCAAGAGCCATCAGAGGATCAGTCTATCTTCTTCAGACGTTGAAGGCAATAAAAAGTAGGGCTGTTGGAAGGTTTTAATACTGTGCAGAAGGGCTGGAGGAGCCCCAGATGTCTTCAATCTCAGTTTTCTTACCTGCATAGACATGGGATGCGAGGCCCAGAGTTTTTATGTCGAACTGATCATTTTGCTTTTACAAGTGTATTTTAGGATTTTGTTGGAAATGCCTTTGTCTGAGATTGCTGCCATGCCGTCAGGAGTGTTCCTAATTCTTTTCCCAGGTCACCTGCACCGTGGAGACCAGAGACAAGACCCATACAGCCCAGCTGAGGAACACACTCCTGGAACGCTACCCCACAGCTGCCTGGACGGAGCGGTGATGGGCACAGCACAAGGGAAAGGGCTGAGGTCCTCTGACAAGTATTATACAGAGCCCTAATCTTGAGGCATTCAGAACAAATATTATCTTTCAAAGCTTGAACAGTTAGCAAATAGTTTCAGGATATTTATTTCCTGCTCAAAATGTCCTTGGGAATAAAGTTAAACTCAAAACTTTAGCTTAGCTATAAGGGAAACTTCTAGTCTCTGCTGGTGTTGGAATTCAATAATTCATTATCAGCTGGCTGTCTGGATTTTGGCTAATATGTAGGATCCAATGGCATTCAATAAATAAAGAAGGAGAAGGTATTTTTCTTTACATCTGAAAATAGTCCTATCAAAGGTCTTTTGATTTTGATGCCCCTAGTTAAATTAATGCATCTCCTTCTGCTGGACTTTGCCATACTACTAGTATAGTAATTTTTCATTTCTAAGCCAAAAGCAGTTTTCCATTTGCTGAATCTGCTTCAGGAGATATATACATGTGTGTGGGTGTGGGTTTGAACACACTTCTGATCTTTGCTATCACATGAGGAAAAATTATGCTAATAAAATGTGTTTTAAACAAAAACAAAAAACCCTTGGAAGATAAAAACCAATATTGTATTTATAAAGTAAAGTTCCCCAAAATGTTGCAGCAATAAAAAAAAACATATTCTGAATATAATTAGATCTCCCATGCAGAACACAAATGTAATTCTTCCCCCTGCTTTCGGGGATTCAGTATAAAAAGTAACATATAAAATGGCTTGTGTTTCTTTATAAAAAGGAGTCTCTCGACCCATAGGAATTTTGTAATTAACATTCCACTGATCATCTTAGTCAGCCTTAAACAGACTCTATGCATCTCACCCGACGGATTAAGTACACTGTTAAGAGTGAAATATATTTAAAGACCACATGTTACTAGCCAAAGGCAGTGCCAGGAGAAGAGGAAGCCTAAGTCTTAGGCACATGGCTAATGCAATTAACAAAGAACACATTGACCTAAATACCATTTTCATCACTTCAGGCAGAGACCAATTGATAAGGTAACAGAGTGGGATGGCAAGAAATGTAGGAGAAATTCAGGCCCACTTCTGAGCGCGTGTACAACAGTTGCCTTTCCACTTGGGCAAAATTCAGTTTAAGGCCAACTGCAACAGAGCCAATCTATACCATTCTACTTGGTTAAATTTAACCAGGATTGACCCAAATTTTGGGTGTAGGTATTTTAATGAGAGGTCTTAATCCTGCCTCTAGCATGTCAAGCTGATAATTAAGTATATGAAGTAAATATGATGTATTTAGCAGTGCCCTAGCAGAGCACAGCTGAAAATCCAGCAAGGTCAGAGTGAGCATGTCCACAGGCTGTGTGGGATCAAATCATTCCAGTTCCCATGTGCAGGGCTGGGTGAGCTGTTGCTAGGTGTCCATGAAAACCAACTTTTATTATAGCTTTTTGGGGAGAAGGATGCTGCAAGCCCATAGTGATTCTGCTTTGTTGTCATATTACAATTTATAATTTGAGCTTCCATCTTTAGTACTCCCCTGCAGTTAGTAATGGGCTTGCTAGTATGTTTCCTTTTCTGGTTCTACAGTGGGAAACTTTTGTCTCTAAAGCACAGTCAAAAAGTCACATGTGGAAGAGGAGACGCCCTGGGGTAGGTGAAAGCTTTCCCTGCCCTCTCTTAACTCTCGGCCATCTGCAGGCTAGGAAGAGCAACCTAAACAGAGGGTCCCTATGGACTAAAAAGAATGAACTGCATATCCAATCTTACACAGATTTCAACTGTATTGTATCTACTAGTTATGGATATCTAGCTATATCTATAACTTGTGCCTGCAGGGTGGGGTGAAGAGGGCAGCATTCTGGCTGTATCTGCAGTATTTTTTTCTGGGAAATACTCAGTTCATTCCTTCTTATTGTTGCTCATGAAGGAGTAGGAGTAGACAGGAGACTCTCACAAATGGTGAACATATAACAGAAGTTCTCTGGTTTGGTCTGTTTTTGGAAGGATCATGTTGGTTTGCACATGGAACTAAAAATTATTGATGCCCCAATGGTTAGTTTCTTTCCCTTCTTCCCATCCAGATCGGTATAGGGCTTGGTCTCCAGAAAAGTTCTGTAAATCACAGCCTGTCAGACACAATTCCTTTCTTCACAGTCAGAAGAGTTTAAGAAATCTATATAGAAATATGTGATGACAGACTACATATTGTGTATGTGCTATTTCTATTGAAACAAGCAATGAACCACATCATCAAAGAGCAGATTTGGGGATGTAAACCCACTATAAATAAGGGTCTAATTATCCTCTCATCTCTTTTGGCAAAACTCTCAGGAAATTTTGAGGATGTGTCAGATATCTATGTGAGAAGAAAATGGGACTTTATAACCAATGTTCTCAGTAGTGGCCAACAGTTCTGCTGTCTGAGACCTTGGTTTATTATCCTGGACTTTATTTTTTTAGAAGCTCAGAGTATTAACAACTTCTTTTCTAATCAGTGGGAACTGCATTTAGCAAGTCTTCACAAAACTGGGGCAAGAGAGGTAGCAGATAGAGCAACTGAAAATCAGTGCACTCAGAATCACTGTATGATTTTGAGAATATGTTTCTGGGGGAAAAAAAGGAAAAAAGAAAAAAAAAGGAAAGTGATGTCTAGAAGTTACTTAAAATGTCAAACATATCTGCAGTTTGGTTTTATTTTCATTGTATTAAGTATAAATATAAACTGTACATTGCTCTTCAGTGGTAAACACTTTACATGTGAATATAATGATACCAGAGTTTATTTCCATTCTATATTGCTTTTATACAAGTCTATTGGCTTTAAAGCTAAGATAAAATACTTCAAAGGGAAAAAAAAAAAAAAAACACAAAATTAAACCTTTAAATGGATGTATGCAATTGGAAAGAATACCAAAATATCTGTGCTGCTAACCTTTTTTTCATTATGAAATATAATAGGACTATGACATTTCAAAGATCTTAAAATATGTTTTTAAATGTTTCATTTAAAGAAGTATTTTTATGTAAAGTATTCTTTAATGAATATATAAAACTTCACAGATTGTTAAATCAGCAAAATGTAAATCTAAGCATTGTATTTATCTGAAAAATAATTAAAATTATGCTATGCCACCTCAGCAATGAAAGATTTGTTATTCTCTCATATGGTACTGATAGCAGCCTTGCATTAAAAATTCAGAGTTCATTTTTTTTCCTTTCTCCATCATTGACATGGGCACGAAATCCACGTCATTCATGCACATCAAGCTCTGGGCTGCCATGGAGGTGAGCACATCTGGGCAGGACTGCTGCTCTTGCCCTGTGGAGTGGGATGGAAGGCTGCCAGGCTGCTCCACAGCATGGCTGGGTGAGCATCTCTCTTTACTGGCTTGGAAAAAGGTTCTGTTTTGGGTACTGGGCCAGGTGCAAATGCCACCTTGCTTGTACCTGGCTGTGTTCCTGGGCAATGTGTAGAGTCTGGGTGCAGAAGTATCCTGGTCTGGGTTTGTGCGGGTGAATTAAGTCCATGATACCTGGTGAATCAGATCTCAGAGATACTCATCACAAATAATGTGAACTTTGGTAACCAGTCCTTCACTTTCAGGGTGCAGCAGACTCCACCTGCTAAAATGCATGTTCGTGTCTCCAGTGGAAGAGGATGCTTTGACCCAGATAATTCCACTAGAGCTAAACTACTTAGCTTTGAGAGCAGACCTGTGAATACAAGGTTTGGAAGGGCGACAGCACAACTTCTTCCAAGGACTGAAGCAAACAAGGTGTATCTTTAATTGAAACAAAATCTCTTCCCATATTGATTCCTTAATTTCTTCATCCAGGTTCTTTTAGCTCTGGATTAATATCTAAAGCTCTGCCAGTACATGATTACATAACGTCAGGAAAAGTTCATCTCTCTTACAGGTGGCCTGTCCTCACAAGTAGCACCTTGCCATCTAGCCTGCTGCTTTTGGAAGATGTAGAAATATGTGTTCCTCCTTTCCCATCCTAAAATGCAGTAGGTGCATTTGACATGCAAATCAAACTGCTGCTAGATCCAGACCTAGGCATGTGGTTTAGTGATCGATCTTGACTCCAGGGTTGGGCTGTAAATCCTGCCAGTCATTTATTTGACGGCTTCGGTTCTCCTGTTACCTTCTTTGCTGTTTGTTTAACTGTAAGCAGTCTGCCACATATAGGATATTGAAGTTTGCAGAGTTTCTTTCTATTACAAACCTTTGCTTTCCTGTGCTCCCAACTTTTTGCTACATCCCAATAGAGGGGGCATCCTGCTGAATGTTGTGCCCTCCTGAGCTGATGAATTTCCCATTGTTCAAACGCATGTTATTTATTTATATAAAATAAAGCTGCAGCAAAAATTGGTGGCTGTGGTTGGAAAACACTCTAATAAAGTAATTCAATAATAATGATACATAACAACAAGGTCCCTACACCCATACAGCCCATGTCACTGAAGAAAGGAAGAGTTGAGCAAGTCCATAAGGGGCAGAGACAGATAAACCCCACCTGAGTGCATCACAGACAGGATATGAGGGGCTTGGCCTGGCCCTAAGGGGAAGGGTATATTGGTGAGGGGTTTCAGCTGTGCTGCTGGTGGTGTCTGAAAGCTCTTCTAGATGCAGGTACTCTTATTTATTGCCTTTTTTTCCAACTGTGAACTTTTTAATCTTTCATGCTTCTGAAATTTGTGCAAAAAGGTGTTGTTTGCAGGCAGTTTTTCTTTTGATAAGAAGTCCAGAGTGTCTCTAGGAGGAGATTTTTAACTTGTGGGATTTCTAAACCTGGTAAATTTGTCTCCCTGTCTGTTCCCTCAGGGGTACCTAAGAGGTTTTGCTTTAAGAGAACAGTCTCGAAGAATGCTGGTAAATGGTACAAGAATATTCCTTATACTTTCCTTCCCTTCCTCTTCCCCTTCCCAGCTGTGCATGTGCAGTAGTTACGCTGGGAGTTGGAGGGGCCTCCTAAGGTCCAGTACAGCATACGGATTGTGCTATGTTACTGCCTTTCCTCTGAAGAGCAATAGTAAAGGAAATGCTGAGGGACTTTTTGTTTATTTTGCTTTCACCAAACCGTGACAATGTCTTGAGCTGTTGATGCAGGCCTTGCATACATGCACTTGTCTGAATAAACATCTTGCTGATAAGATAAACTGAATGTACAGGCTGCTGGCCATATGCCAAAAGTTTTCATTAAGTCTCAAATGAGTGGAGTAATTAAAAAAACCTCTAGAAAAATCTCTTTCTTTTGTATGTGGAAATCACCTACTGGGAGGCAGGGGAATAAAAATGTACAAACTTGTAATTAACCAGCAAAAAAGCAAAGGATTTTTTTAAACTGCGTAGCCTTGTAAATAGTGAAGTAAGACTGACGGCCTCATTAACAAGGGCTCATATACAGCAGTACTGTAATTAAAAAATGTGAATTGATGTTCTCCTCTCTTTATTCAAACATGATGTATAAATAAAAAAGGAACATATAATTCAGATCGTATCATTCATGGAAATATAACTGCATTAGTTACTTTTTTTCTTTGCAAAGGTCATTTGTCTGGAAGCCTTAAAATCAGTGAGCTAAAATTTGCTTTCCATAACATGTTCCTCTAAAATCTTCTGTATTTCTGTGGAAGATCTGCAATTTCTGTCCCCCCACCCGGGAGATTGTGCCAGAATGCCCACAAGCAGCAGACTGTAGGACTTCAAAGACCTTGCCTATAGTGGTCAAACTTACTGCAGATTCTATAACCATGGTCAAGGAGGCCATTCCCCCAGCTTTAACTGGGCTCTATTGCTATTCAGGAGACCAGCTGCCCAGCTCCAGGGCAAATTAAATGTCCTTAATGAACCAACACTTGGGTATTTTCAAAGACTGGCCCAGCTGACTCCTGTTCTGTTCAGAAAAATCTAGGTCAGCATGAATGAGACGTAAAACAAGACAACATACTGGGATTCTGAGAGAGGTTTTTCATCACTCGCAAAAATGAACTACAGCCCTTAAGGCTTTAGAAATAGTTCTTGGAAACAGACAGGAGACATCTCATTGCCCCTGCTCAGACCCAGCAAAGTTTCTGAGCTTATGCTGCATTTCCTGACCCGGCTTCTCAGTGACAGAGCTTGATTGAGCAGTGATTTGCCAAACATGCTGATCTGCATTGCTCACCTTACTTTAAGAAGTACATTACATTCATTTCCATATATATGATTTAAAGGCGAAAATGGATCTTGGTAGTTTGTGTTTTCTCCTGCAACAAAGTTACCAAGCAATCACAGCATAAAACCGCTGTTGTAAGTAATGTGGTTATTTGTGACTTTTATGAAATTATTTCTTTTGATCACCAACGCAGTTCAAATAAATAATGCTTTATTTTTGTATGTGCCTAGAAAAAACAGGTGCTGTCTTAAATTTTCTTGGCACCTACTTTACATTATTAGTATAAAGCATACCCAGTGTTGCACATAGGCTTTCATAGAAAAGCGTTTTTTTATGTCTTCAATTTGAAATGGATGGCTAAATGGCATTTATTTCTCTTCAGTACAGTCAACAGCCTAGTTGGCAGAAATATCCATCCTGGAAAACCTTTGCCAATGTCAGCTTAGCTTCCTTGGTGATTTACCTTCTTATTTAGTGCTACTCTTTAATAGCAAAAACCCTTCTGTTTCATTTGGTTTTCCTTTTGGTGGGAAGTAATATTTTGAAACATTCTTCTACAGTGAAGTACTAACATTTGCAAGTGTTTTCTTTTGGCAGGCCTGGTGGGTTGGGTGCTGATGTGGGAGATGGTTTGACACTCAGCCTAGCCTTTGAGCTGCTGTAAGAACATAAGGGTACACTTCTGTTGCTTTCCCCCTTTGTTGTGGAAAGAGTATTTTGCAGTGGAAAGAATTACTTTATGTGATTAAGAGTAATCCTTTATTGTCACTATTTGGATAGCCTGCAGAAATACTTATGCCTGGTGTAATCAGCGCTGTTTCCAAAGTCCCTGTTACTAGCCATGATTGTATGTCTCTTTATGGGCTTAGTGGGGTGCTGACCTGCATTCATGCTTCTGTGGGCTTAACTTCTAAAGTATCATGGTATGTTTATCTTGCTGTAATGTTAGGGACACTACAAACAAATATTCAGAAACAGCATCTCAGTATTACTTTGAATCTTATCATTCTGTGGGTTTCTTTCTTTTCATCAAGAGCATTTTACATTAAAAGCTAGTCAGCATTGCTTATTCCAGGCTTCTCAGATTTTGAGTTGGGGATCTCATGGGCTTCAAAAACATTAGAAAACAGGCATCCATGCTGCTTACAGCTCTGGGACAGAGGCTGAGAGTAAATACTTTTTTTTTTAAAAAAAAACTGAACTGCTGCCAAATAAGGGTAGGGAATAGAAAATGTTTGAAGGTAGCCGAATACAACATTTCTAAAATGTTTGATAGGCAATGCCCAACAACCTCCAAACAGAAAGCTGCTGAGATCTGTCAAGTTAAAAAAAACAAAAAAACAACAAAAAAACCCACAAAACCAAAACCCTAAAAAAACCCAGAGAAGCTTCAAAAAAACCCTGCTGATGCCAGTGTCTGGCTAAAACTTGTTCTGACCTGGAAATAATTTTTAACTAAGTCAGTTATAAACTGACTACTTTTTTTTCTATCTCCCCTGAGCTGCACTGAGGAAGCTTTTACCATTGCCCCTCTTAAAGGAAGCCCTTCTAATTGAGTCTGCCAGTAAGCAGTTAACTTCTCAGAGCTGTGCTTTACCTATAGCCATTGCAGAGCCCTCAGGAAGGGCTGTGAAAGCCATGAGGTGAGTGTCACAAGTGCCTGGTGTGCAGACTGGCGGTGGGAGGGGAAGCTTGTGTAGTAGTTCTGACCTTATTTACAGCTTCACTGATGGGAAGTGAACAGTAGGAAACACAAACAGACAAAAATACCTATTAAGAAGAAAAAAAGTCTTTTACTACCTTTCCTAAGTTTTAAACTACCCTTGGCATTATTGTTACTCCTTTTCCTCTGTACAGGAACACCATCATGAAAATGTTCAACCAGTTATTCCTTTTATCCCTTCACATTCTTATGTTAATGCTCATTAACCATTCAATTAGAATTCATCTTGAAACACAAAGTATTATACCTCTATGTGCTTTAGTGCCATGGAGAATTACTTTTTTTTTTTTTGATAGAAACAAGTCACATGAATACCTTGCCCTGTTAGGAATACCAGACTTCTGTGTGACTTACTCCAGAAAGCATACAGCCAGCTGAATCCCT
The DNA here is from genome assembly GCF_047716275.1 of Strix uralensis. NCBI lineage: Eukaryota > Metazoa > Chordata > Aves > Strigiformes > Strigidae > Strix > Strix uralensis. The sequence continues at coordinate 14,939,990 of NC_133978.1, read as the reverse complement.
TGTTCCATATGTTTAATACTGGTGTGTGGTGGTTTGACCTTGGCTAAATGCCAGGTACCCACCAAGTCGCTCTATCACTTCCCCCTCTTCCCCCTTTTTTTTTCAACAGGGCAAAGAAAATAAGATAGGAAAAAAAAAAAACACCCTTGTGGGTAAAACAAAAGCAGTTTTAATGTAAGCAAAGTGAAGCAAAGGTCCGTGCGTGGAAGCAAAAAGAAAACAGATTTATTCTCTACTTCCCATGAACAGGCGATGTCGGGCCTTCTCAGGAAGCAGGGCTACTGATACACGTAGTGGTTGCCTTGGAGGACCAAGGGTGACCCCACCCCCTTCCTCCTTTCTCCCAGCTTTATACTGAGCAGACGTCATATGGTATGGAATATCCCTTTGGTCAGTTCGGGTCAGCTGTCCTGGTTGTGTCCCCTCCCAAGATCTTGCCCACCCCGTCCCACTGGGGGAGGAAGATGTTGGAAAGAGCCTTGGTGCTGTGTAAGCACTACTCAGCAATAGCCACAACACCAGTGTGCTATCAACACCCTGCCAGCTCCCAACATAAAACACAGCACCATGAGGGCTGCTACAGGGGAAAACCAATTCCGGCTCAGCCAGACCCAGTACATGGTGTAAAGATGATACCTATGTATTTTGTATAGACATTTATGTCCAGGATAAATTAAAAAGAAAAACAACTTCTTCACTTTTTTTAAAATCTTTATTCCATGGTCACAGACTAAGATAAAAGGTTACACAGTAAAACATAACTTGGGCTCTTGACATTCATGTTGGATTTCTAGCCACTAAATACAACCTTCTACTTCTCTACAAAATGTTACCAGTTTGCCATTTAAAAAAAAAAAATAAATGCAAACCACCACTTCAAACCCTTCAGTTCTCCATGATTTTAGTACCCACTGAAAAACAAAAACTTTATGTACCTGTGCTTGAGTAAGACTTCTCCATCAGAAATCTTACAGTCTGCAGGTACGGTGCAAGGCGTAAGTTTATTTGTTACTGCCTCATGGAACCCTTTCTTAGAGGAAGAACCACCTTTTCTTGTCGTTTCTTCTAGAACAGTAGCACCACAGATAACACAGTAAAACTTCTCACCACACCATAGCTAGTATTTTAAGTATTTATTACTTTTAAAAGTACTAAACCAAGACAGACTAAATTCTTGTTCAGTCAAAAGTTGAAGACAATATGATAAAAGGCTCACTACACATACAGGAAGTACTGAGAGGTGCTTAAGATGGTCTCTCAACCACAGATTTCAGGACATCAGCATCTGGGAAACAGTGGTGTATGTTTACTCGCTATATCTAATTTCATTCATAAATATAAATTTGAAGCTAGGTCTTGGAATGCTAATTGATTTTTTTTCTTGGATAATAAATTACTTTTTGAAAAAGCTGCCCTCAAGCCTACAGGGTTACTACTTTATGCTATACTAACTCAAAGATTAAAATCTTTATTCAAAAGATGAGGTCATGAAATTTAAGGCTCATGTTATTAACCCAAGTTAAAGTGCTTTATGTATCCCAGCTCATCACTGCACCTCATCCTGAACTGAGACTTGGTCTTGTCACTGTGCCTGCAGCAATAGTGGTCTGTCCTTTGTGGAAGAAAATAAGTTGACAAAACAAAGTACAAAGACCAGGCTCTAACAACAACAAAGCAGCCAGTAAAATATCCTGTAGAGAAAATACAGGTAAATTTAAATCCTATACCAGAACAGGTGCAAGTTGCATTGTGGCTATAAATAACTCTCCCTGTTGTAGAAGAAAATTCTTCCACATGAAAAAGTAATTTATCAATCATTACTACCAGCTGTCAGGGACTTTTCAATGACAATCAGAGTATATAGTCTATGTAAAAACTGCAGAGGAGCAGTTTCTTGCTTCTTGCATAATAAATGGGATTAAGTTTTGGCAATGCCAGGACTGAAGGACTGCATTTCTACTGAACTATCCACAGCGCCCTGTGAATTGTAACTGTCTTATTTAGTAAGATGAGTTACTTGGGTAGAAGGGCACTGCATCATGTAGCAGGAATGCAATTCAGCTAATTACAGCACCTAGACATGTAAGTGAGGATATCTTCTGAAAAATGAGGATGAGGAATGTGAGAAGTGACTTCTTTCACTGTCTTCTAGTAGTGCTTCTTGGCTGAAGGTTTGTAAGACACCAGAAGACCAAAGGAAGCATATCCAAATAAAAGTGTCTGAATGAACCAGTGAAACTGAATTGCTGGGTCAGTGATTCCTTTAGATCTGTAACATTAACAGAAGCACAAAATGTGTCAAAAACCTTATGGTCTTGCAACTATACTGCGATACTTAGAAAGTAAGGTTAGGTATTTCTACCCATCCTCTATACATCAGATTTGATAAGAACATTTGAACTTAGCATCATTAATTTCAATCTACTGAGACTTACTTCCTGTACTAACTAAACGTACCAGTTCTTGTGATTTTAGTGGATTTTAAGCTATCTACGGAACAAAGGTTCTTTCAAAACTTTTATGCATACAATTTCCTCAATAACATATAAATTGCAATCTCAGTCTATGCTATTTGAAATATCCTAGAAGTTTATGTACAAAGAACCAAGAAATGAGAGTAGCTTAATACTAATCTTAATAAACAAGCCTGTGTATAACTTCTTGTTGACTACAGGCACTGAAGGTAGACTGTATGCTAGCAGGACAAAGAGGCCTGACAATTACTTTGTGATGCAGGATGAAGAAGCACTGTTACTTGAATTTGTGGCTAGAAAAATATGGGTAGAGGGGGCTGAAGACACCTGATGTGATTTATGAAACAGAGACCTTCCTATGTCAGTTAGCTCTAACTTGGCATAAGTGAATTTTTATGTATATTACAGAAAGTGTCACCTTTTTCTTCACTTCACTGATGTTGAGAAATACTCTTCTTTGAAAATTCAGTCGAGGAGTATAAACATGATACCAAACTAACGGATTTCACATTTCCAGTAAACAATTGTATCAAGTGTGCTCCAACACATTAGTTCAGAAGGGAGCTCCCTCTACTGACCTTTGCTAGAACAGTTCAGCTGTTAATTGTTCCATAGCCTCTACACATACAAAATGATCGTGCAGCAAGTGTTGATAAACACATTTCTTGATGTTCATTCTTACATTGTTTTACCATGAAAACCTTCGTTTTAGATTCCCAGCTGCAGTGTTTCCAAATGAGTGCAAAAATTGGAAAACTAGGGCTTAAGAAATTTACTTACTTACATAAAGCAAGCTTACTTGAATAGACCATATGCAGAAACAGGCCAACAGCCAATGACAGTACTACTATGGATTAACAAATGTGTATCTGCTTCCTTGCTAGTTCTTCTTCATGCTTCTTTTGTGATGCTAGCAAGTAGACATCACTTTTATGTCACTAAAAAGTATATGGTGTTTGGTGCTCATAGTTAAGTACAACTGTTTAGTAATCTACAGAAATATGCCTGAAGAGATGTTAATGGGCAGGTAATCTATGCTCTCTCTTTCTTATGGGCTTTAACACTACTCTGTAACTTGACTACAATACACCCATTTAGTACAATCACTGGTGGTCACGTTCACTCTCACTTAAAAATCACCTTAAGCCTATACACCTATCTATCTGCAGAATCAGAGTTAAAAGTTTTAACCTTAAAGCTATAATTTAAAACTGGAGCCTGGTAAAAAAATTTATTACTGACTGCTATTCTGAAGGTAGAAAGTGTTCATCCATATTCTGTTATCTCCAGAACCACCTTATATAGCTTTCCATGGAAGAAAATCCCTTTGCCTCTAAGACATGTTACCTGAGAAGCCTGTGACAGACAGCTCTGAACTGAACTAAATCAAGTGGAAAACCACCATTTTTACAGTGGCAAACAGACTGGCTATCTAATCTGTAGAGCATTAATACCAATTTCTACATTCTTCTGAATTATTACAAACAAAATTCAAATGAACAGAAGGGTGATGTGTTTGGACAGTATACCCTTCCAAATAATCCGACATCCTAACCTAGTCAGCCTTACTTTTATAGTCTGATTAGTCAAAATGCTTTATCCCACAAACCAGCAGATACAACTAGATCTTAAACAGTCCCAAATGGAAGTGTCCAATTGTATTCTCACAATATAGATGCAATCATTTAAGCAGGTAATTAGCAATTTCAAAATTCTGATGAGGTAAGATCTGATGAAGTTATAACACCTGAAGTTACCAGACTATTTCTACACTACCTATTGTTCCCTCTGCTTTGTGAAGCGCAATGTTACTCGGTGAATAGTGAGTTCAGAGGCAGACAGACAAGCTCTGGCAAACCTTGCTGCTGCCAGTTCTGCAAGTTCCCATCCCTTGCTTTTGCCACCCTGTACAACAGTAACTACTAGCAGAATCTGCAGTAACCTCTTGCGGAGGATAGCAAACTATCACTGCAACAAGAATTTTATCAGTATCCTCTGAACTAATATTGCTGCTAAGAACCACCAAAATGAGTCTGCAGCTTATGTCACTTGTATCAGAAATACTTTTCAGAGAATCTCTGTTGGGATGAGGGGAAGGAACAACTTACTGGCATAACTTAACACCGTAGAAGGCTTCTACTATGTGAATCAACCAGGATACCCAGAACCTAATAAAAAGAAAACATGATTTATTTTGTCTAAAGTTAGGGAGTAGACTGTTGTATCCAAGATGCATTATGCAGAGAATGTAAAACCAGAAGCACAGAAGTGACATCTCACTTTAAGCTAGAAAGTGAGGAGTGTTTCTTAGAAACATAACATTTGTAGTCTTATAAAAGAAACTAAAGTCCACTGTGAAAATTAGAGGAACTTTAACTCATGCAATATGCCTGGACCTGCCAATTCAAGTATCCACTGCATGTTTCCAAAACTTTCAGCACTTAGATTAAGCCAAAAAGCCAAATGCTTAGTGAAAGCAGTATAAATTAATCTTACTTAAGTGTGCAAAGTCTATCTTTTTACTTACACAAGTATTTTTAGTGGTCCTAATGAGTTACTGAAGTTTTTATAGGTTTAGTTCTACAAAAACTGTGTACAGATTCAGAATATATAATGACTTGATTAGTCAAACTTGGTCTACAAATTTTCATATAGAAGCTTTTTTTTAAAAAAAAAAGCCACACAGGATATTCAGTTAGGATCAGTTCAATACCTTGCTAAAGCAAAAGATGCTCTGAGCAAAGATGAAGGCTCATCTTCTACACGATGCATGGCAAACAACAAAGTTTTGATATCTTCCTGTCTTTACAGGAAGTCATCAAGTGAGAGATCTTGTGACAGGGAAGTGTATTCCAGCTCTTTTGTTAATTAAAGTAACAAAACCTAAGTTCTGTAACCCAGCAAAACTTAGTACTATGCAGTTTCTTTAGCAGGTTACTTGTCACAGGGACAGGATCAGGGTAAGTTAACAGCAGGGTAGAAAATGTCAACTGAAGCTTGGGGGGTGTGTGAAACAGAGAGAATTAGACTACTTGAGTAACAATTGGACAAAAGAACCACTTTTAGGAGGTGTTACATATATAAGCTTACATATGGACTAATAACTGTCTCTAAAAGTAGTATCTTTTTTTCCTTTCTCACTATAACAACACAGATGCTAAATTCTAAGTTGAATTTTTAAACTTTCATACTGGACTTAGCCTGTCTAGTCCTCTACATACTTATTACCCCACACCCTTAGTTGTAATGAGCTTGAAAGGAGAGCTCTTTAAATGTAATTAAGAACTGGGTTACAGGAAAGCTTGTTAACACAGACTAAGCAGAAGAGTCAGAGAGAGGCAACAGGAGAGATGCAAATAATTATAAAGTCAAATAAAACTTACCCATAGCATACCCATTTGTGGTGGTTTTCCACTAAATAATTAAGGAAGGTACCAAATATGCCCAAATAACTATAAGGTATAGTTGAAGGCCAAAGTGTTACCCACTTTAAAAAAAAAAAAAAAATATTTGTTAGCTTACTTCAAGGTATAATGACTATCAGTTTAACCTTCAAATTAACTTTCTTTTTGCTCCCTCTGCCCCCCATGTCTGCCGTCGTTTAGGGCTCATAAATGCATAGTATTTCAATTCTTCCATCCCATTAAACTTGTCAAAGACCCATACGCCTCATCAACAAGATGACTAGCCTTCTAAAGTTCACTTATTAAGAAGATTCAAACCCATTAAATTTATTTTGCTTGACATGCGAGATAACAAAGTGCTAAGTTTAAGGTTGCTATCTGCGTACCAAGAATACATCTGCACATTAAGTGGCATTTAAGTTGTAAGCTTGTTACCTTTATACATGGTAGCAGCAAAAACTACATTGTCTTTGTTCTGAAGAAGTTAGTCTGATGCAACTCACCTGAAGAATTCAAACGACTAAACTGAGAAGGAGGAATGACTACTTATCTAGAACTACGAGAGCAGTCTTTCTTCTTTTGCCCCTTAAAAATGTCAGATTTTGTCCTATTTTGAACAGAGCGCAGAAGATAATTGAGCACGAAGCCCAGGACCCAAGGTGCACGCAATGTTTGGGTATCTTTCCTGTCACTGAGTTGTCCGCAGTGTTTATCACCTTTCTTTTAACAAGGAGGTAGTCAGTGAGCTGTGCGCTTTAGAGTCCATCTTTCCTCTGGTATCAGTACTGTAGTTTCTAACTACATCTAAATTCAGCTATGCCAAGGATGTGGCAAGATGATGGATTTAAACAGGGAATCCACTTAAAGCTCATTCTGTTTCTTGAAACAGTCCAAAAGCTGTTTTGTAAGCCGTTTGGCTTGCTTTAACCATCATTTATTCAGTGGTGGCTCTTATGTGTAGAAAACCCATGCAAATAGAAAAACATGTGGAAGTCAATGGATGACTTCATAAACTTGTCCGATATCAAAACTGTCATTAATCTCCCCACTCCAGTAATCTGACCTATTTTAGCTGAAGTCCATTTTTAGAAATTAAGGCAACATGGTGACTGACCTAGCCTGTTTTCCAACAACACTACCAGTTAATATAGTCTGTAACTAAAGCCATCATTTGTAAATGCACCTTACTTATTGATATAACCGACAGCTGTCCTAGAGTGACACCCAATGTCCTTTTATTGACACCCAATGCGGTTTAAATTTTGTGAATGTAGAAGACACTTTCACAGGCTACCTGCACTGCAAACCCACGCAAGCTACAGTGCTTGGGTGGCTGTAGTCACAGCCAGGGATGAGGTATGCCTTCAGTGCCACAGCCTCGCTTCATCTGGGAACCTGATTCGAGGTTGGTTTTGTTGTTTTGTTTTGGTTTTTTTTTTTTTTCCCCTGAATTTCCTTCATGGATTTCTTCAGCTACCTCACAAGCTGACCTGGCAAAGCAGCATTTTTAGTTTCCTTTTTCTCCCGGTTTATTTTAGAAGGTGGCGTTTCCACGGACACTGGGACTATTCAGGAAGCCTGTTCCACAAGCTCTGAGCTATCCGCGCGTCCCGCCGAGGTAGCGGCGAACCTACGGCGGGCCCCGTCCAGCCCTCGTGTTTTGCAGCTCCAGCTCCGACGGGTCCCCCCGCCCCGCGCCCCCCCGCCGCTCCTTACGCCGAGGACGATCATGCCGAAGGCGATGGCGATCATCCAGATGAGCCGGGAGCGCTGGAAGTAGCAGCTGCCATCGCGGAGCCGCTCCACGCCCGTCGCCGCCATGATCTCGCCCAGGCCGCCGCCAACCGCCTCTCTGGGCACCGGCCGCCGCCGCCGCCGCTAAGGCCGCCGCGCGGGGGGCGGGGCCGGGGGCGGGGCGTGCGGCCGGTGGTGACGGGCCGGCGGTGCCACTACGCGTGGCGGGGTGGCCTTGTCCGTGCCTGGGGCGGGGCGGGGCGGGGCGGTGCTGCCGGGCTGCGAGCCGGGAATAGCCGGGCTGGGCCGTGCCCGAGGAATGCGGCGGGGCCTTCCAGGGCTGGTGGGGGCCGGCCCCGGGCGTCGTGCGGGGCAGAGGTGGCGGTTGGGGCGGGCGCGGGAGGCGCGAGGCCGCCCCTCGGCAGGCGGTGACGCGGCCTCGCGCGGAGGGAGCTGCGGCCGCCCATGGCGTCGCCTGCGGGGGGCGGGTGGCCCCATGACCGGTGCGGCGGCGGCTTCGTGGTGCCGCCGCTGGAGGGAGGGAGCCGTGCCCGGCCGTGGGCTGGGATGGCGGGGTGCCCCCGGGCGCGGCGGCCATTAGCAGGAGCAGCAGCGCCCCGTCACTTCCTTCGGGGAGCCCGCCGCCGCCTCTCCCCGCCGCGGTATGCGGCCGATCCCGGTCGCGGCTGCTGGCTCTCCGGAGGTAGTGCCGCGCAGGTCCCCGGTCAGCAAGCCGGGCATCCCCCGAAGGCGGCCCTGCCCCTGCAGCAGGAGGGGGAGAACGGCAAGGTTGTGAAACGCAGTTATGAAACTCAGCGCAAAACTTGGAGCGAGCTTTTCGGCTCAGCTCAACTTTTTGCCGGTTACCAACAGCAATCTGTTTTGGGGATGGGGAAAAAGCAGAAAATCTAGGCCGGTGGTTCTCAACCTGTGGTCCGCGGACCCCTGGGGGGCCGCGATGTCGTCACTGGGGGTCCGCGAAGGCTTAAAGCAGCGGTGGGGAACGTCCGGCCCCGAAATATTTGTTGTGGCCCGCGGCGAGCACTGCGCCTCCTCTCCCCACAGCCCCCTCCCCTCAGTGCTCCTCTCATACCCCAGCCCACCCGCCTGCCCTGACGCGCTCGTGTGTTGGGTGATACTGTGGTTGGTGGGACCCACTTTAACTGGGCGGTTTTTCTCTTAAAGACACTTTCTTAACCCAACGGCCCTCTTTAGGGCCACAACGGGGCTGAAGTCTGTTCCTCCCAAGTGGTGGCCCTGGACCCGTAAACAAAAAGATATGGTGACTGAACACAGACAAACAAGGGGGGAAGTGAGAAGAATTGTAAAAACCTTTCATCAAATTTTAATGTAAAAATTGGCATCAGATTCGGAACTAGCCTGCTAAAATACCATAAAATGGGCCATTTGAGCAAGAAGAGTGTTGATGCTATTATTTGAAATTCATATAGAATCATTGCAATGAAGATATTATAATAGGAGTGTGTGCATTAACAGAGTAACTCATTTCCCCTTCTCTCCAAATTTGAAGACCCTTCATGAGAAAATTGAAATAAATATTTGGTGCAGTCTAGTGCTTTAAAGGTGTCCGTGGTGAAGGAAAGTTTGGGGTCCCTGCTGTAGGAAATCAGTTACAGCAGATGTACTTCGACACGCACCGACACCGCTGGAGTCCAGGCACTGACCGGCCCCATCTCCCAGCGCTCCCCGTCGCTGCCTGGGCCGCCCCTTGCCCCTCAGCTCGGAGGGGGACAGTGCCGTAGTTAGAGCAAGAGTGCTCTCTTGTGGCACAAATGGTAAGCAGTCACAGAGGGAAAATGAGGTCGAAAGGTGTTCCAAGGGCTGCCCCCGGCTCCGGGAAGGTGCAGAGGACTGTCTCTGGTACAAATGTGCACAGCATCACTGACGCAGCTCACTTGTGGGTTACAAATTAGCAGGAGTTCTCGCTACTGGTAAATAAACAGGTAATGACATTTCTATCACTGAGCAGTTCAATCTTGTTATTTAGACTACTACAAATACCTTCCCTTTTGTAAACTACCGATTTAAAGTGTATTAAATCCAGCATTTTCTACTCCATGTACTTTTGGGACTTTGGACTTGGTGATGAGCTTGTCCAAAGGAGTCACTATGGCCTTGGGAAAGGTGCCCACAGATAGAAAAGGGTGGGTGTGTGTGTGTGTGTGTGTCATGCTTTCGTTTGCGTTTTGCTACCTGTTCGTTTGCCAGCGTAGAAGATAAACACACGAAAGAGGTTGATTGTGCTGTTCTCTCTCCTCGCCTGAAGGCTAAATACGCTGCTCTTTTAACTGTGTGTTAATGACGTGCCTGTAAAGCTGTTTTCTTCAACAACTCATGCAGCAAGTCCTGTCGTTTTCCCAGCGTGAGCACTGTGTTGCAGAAAAAGGTCGCTATAGAGGGGACTGACTTCGCACGTGTTTGGGTTAGTTTTGTCCTGTCCCGAGACTGTTCTGTCTCCCTGTCTGTGTACTTCGTTCCCAGCTATTCCTGCCCAACGCGCTGTCGTTTTTTGCTGGGGCGTTCTGTGGGGATTACCGGAAAGTTTGTCAAGAAATCCCTGCAGTGGTAAAACTTGCTGGGAGGCTACCTATAAAAACCGTGGCGGTTGGCTACACGGAACATCATCGGCGTGATCCAGTTGCCTGGGTCGCTTTGCTGATGCAGGGGAAGAGGGTGTGCGGCTCCACCTACACCGTCTTGGTATCTGGCAGAAATTTCTAAAATTCAAACTCCTTTTTTTGTAGCCCGTTACTTAATTTCTTGCTCTTTAGAACATTCTACGCAAATTGTTTCTGCCTGCCTGTAAATCCGTGTCCAGAGGTTGTGCTGAGACCCTGGGATGGCCCGAGCCTTGCGACAGAAGCGCCTAGGACTGCCCCGCACGGGGAGCTCTGCCCGCACACCGAGCACAGCAACTGAGGGCACAGTTAAAGCGGGTTCATTAGAATGTAAACAAAAAGCAAGCGGGTTGTTGAAAGGATGGCTGCGCTGCTGCGCTGGGCGGGCGGGAGAGGGCGGCCGAGTCCGCGGGACAGCGAGAGGCGGGGGGCAGCGGGCAGGGCAGCGGGCAGCGGGCGGGCACAGGCAGGGCAGTGTGGTGCTGTCTCGGCCATAGGGTGTGTGACCCGCAGCTGGGGACAGGGACTCAAACCCTCCCCCTTCCTGCTGCCCCTCGGAGGGGACGCACATCTCAGCTGCTCCTGATCCCTGTGGACATCTGCTTTGTCAGACTGGCTTTGGTGGCCAAAAGCAGCCAGAGAGGATGTCATGGTGCCCTCTCTGCCACACTCCAGTGAAGACTGCCCACACTGTGACATCCTGGGCAGAGGAGGGGTAGCTGGTTTACTCTTCTTTCTCTTTCGCCAACAATAATTGATTTGCCTTTTTGTTAAGTGGTATTCTTCCTGGCCCGGATAGACCATGGTCACAAAACCAGCTAGCCCAGCATGTGGCCCGCCAGAAGGGGCCAGTCTTCATGTGTGACACCAGCCCCCACTCGCTGCCAGCCTTGTTGACACAGGTAGCTCTACCAGCCCCGGGCATCTCCACGGCCTCGGACTTGAAAGTGAAATAGTTAAAAACAGCTCCCTACTCAGACCTTTTGTGGGGGTGGACTTTCAGCGGTTCCATTCCCAAACCAGGGCAGTGTCTTTGACCTGACTTTTTTTAAAAGGCTGTTTCTCTTGACAGAGGAGTCTTCAGAGTATTTAAGCAGCTGAACATGGTTCCAGTTTTCATAATTTAAAGCCAGAAGTCCTGTAGCATCATCTAGTCTGGCCAGTACAGGCCATTAAATATTACCTTGTTTCTCTAAATTGAGCTCTACTTAAAGCATACATTTCAAGGGTCATTTTATCTTGCTTTGAAGACATCAAAAGACAGAGAATCCACTGCTTCAATTATTACTTTCATGTGTTTCTTATGTGTTGTTAGTATGTACCTAACAACTAATTTTGAGGGAGTAATTTTCCAGAGTCTAGCTGAAAAGCTTGCTCTATCATATTTTGCAAAATGTTTGCATTCATGACTTCATATTTTGGGCCAATAGGTTAGCTACTTTTGTGGCTTCAACACTGGAAATGTTATCTGCATTTATTGACAAGTATAACCTAAATTAGAAACTACAAATCCCAAACAGTGTTATGTGAACTTTGCCAGGTTTACAGGAAATAAAACTATTTCTGCATGCTTTACTTCACCATAACTTCTGAGATTTCTACTTTTTTCCTTTCCTTTTATCTTAATCAGTGCCACAGAGTGACTGAATGAAGACCTGGCATGCTGCTATGAGTTGGCAGCTCTCAATAGCATACTACACAGCAAAATATCAGCCAGGCTTATGCAGACAGCCAGCTCGGGCAGCTCTGGCCCTGCTTATTGGAAGCCAGATTTAGATTTGTAGTTTGGAACACATATCTCTGTTGTGACAGGATTAACACAGCTCCATGTTCTTTCTCAGGCCTACACACATAGAGAATGTGCAGATATTGGTAGCAAGCAATCAGCACAGATGCCATCACGATGATAGGGCTCTATAAGCATCTGAAGAAGATGAGCTAATCTAGCTTTACCCTGCTTCAGGCTGCACAGATTGCTAAACTGTGTCTATTTTTATAATAGTCAAGGCCATAGAAAAGACAGGGAAAGCATAATCTTAAACAAGTTGGGGAAAAAAAGCATCTCCCCTCATAATTGCGTACAAACATTTTTTCTTTCACTTGCATCACTTGGTTTAGATTTCAAATTCGATTGGTAATTAAAGCCATGAGTACTTTTTAAGAATCTAAGACCAAAAGAGATGTTTGTTATGAGATCACCAGGTAAGGTTACTAACCAGTAACACAAAAACGGGACATATGATCCTCTTTGAGATTTCAAAGACAACTATATTAGTTTTAAAGTTTTTTCACTGAAGTTGTGTCCATAGGGTCCTGAAGTCTCCATAGTGACTGGGTATGTAAACTGAGGTGGGTTAGTTCTGCTGAAAATGATAAAATGACCTGTGCATTCTTCCTGCCTAATCCCCGAGACAGCTAGCTCATTTCACATGCGGTTTATATCAGTGTATCATTCTCTCAGATTTTAAAATACTAAAGTTTCTGTTGCAACTAGTGGTGGAGAAAACTAGTTCTCCCTTCAGTTTAGAAACATTTGCTATCTCTAACTTAGAGATATTGACTATCTCACTTTCATCGGGAAGTACAAAGGGTATTTGCCAGGTAGTCTGCCTCTTTTGTTTGGTGTTCTTGGTAGATGCCAGAGACTAGATAGAGACATGTTAGCTTTTCTGTGTCTTTTAAAATTCTTTTTTTTTTAAAAAAAGGGGGGGGGGGGGGATTAGTCTAATTCAGACCAAGCTTTATGGCATGAGTCATCCTACTGGAGTCAGTGATGTGACTTGTGTAAACAGCAGCTTTCTGTATAAGTAAGGATTAAGGGACTGGGCTTCTTTTAGGAAGTTACTTGGAAATGAACTGCAGCCAACTTTAAACTGGATTTGAAGCTGGTATAAAAGAGATGAGATGCATTCAGTGAAAGTTTCCTAAGGACATGGAATTATCAATACAACATTTTTAAATCAGGGTTAAATGACACAATGCTGTAAATAAACTGCTGCAAGCAATGTCTGATTCCTAATGTCACTAGCTAACATGTGACTGTTCCTCTGTCATTTTTTTATTTTTAATGGGGAGTTAAAAATTATTTCACTTTAATCTTTTAGCTCTAAGACTAGAGAAGCTAGGGAGAAGTATGGTCTTTACAAAATATTTCATGTTGCAGTTTGACAAGCATTACAGTTTTGAGGCTAATGGTGAAGATTTTCAGCGGATTCTCATATTTACAAAAAAGAGTAATGAGATGTGCATAAGAAGAAACAACGGGGTATAGTGATTCTGCTTGTAATGAATATCCTTTGTGAGTTGGAAGTAAATAAACCTTTGCACATATCTTTGCTGTATCCTTCTCATAGGTAAATGGATTCCTTGGATGTCTGATAAAACTAATTATCTTCTATCATATTTGTAACACAACTGGAAGCAATATTCAAGTCTTGGAAATTGTCAGCTATAAAGGTCCCAGTCAAATACTTTATTCTTTGCAAAGATTAATAACGAAGTAATGCCTGTAAGCTATAAAGGTATGAATTTCTTGTTTATTTTACTACAAATTCAGTTAGTGAATTTTAGAGATTAATTTATGTCGGAGTTCTATATGCTCATCCTAACACTCTCACTGTGGGATTTTTTCTGTTATTAAAGAAGAACAGAAAGGTGAAACAGACTTTTTTATCATGATGTGCTTCAGCCAACATTGCATTAATAAACCCTTCTAAATAGACAGCCAAAGCTCACCAGTTTGAAGTCCAGGTTGCACAGAGAGGTTCAGTTTTGATCACAGTTGTGCATTTTACAGATCTGTATTTGTTTTTACTGATGTCTGCTGGAAGTCAATAACTTCAATCCTATTAAAAAACATTTTGTGAACATCTCTGATGGCTTCCTTTTAGTGTGTGAGGTAGCTTTAAAAAATGAAAGAGTAACGAGTAACATTGTTTTGAAATCTCAGTTTATAAAATAGGTTGGATTTATGCTACAAGTATTTGGTGAAATTTTTTAAATCGGATATATGCTACAGGCATTTGACAGGATTTTTTTAAAGGTATGTGGGGAAAAAATTATTTTATGTCATTTGGGGAGGCTATTTAATAATACTGTACGTACCTTGCAAGGATAAATTACATGTGAGCAGACAGCCTTGTTCATATTGATCATGCTGGAAAAACCTGAGTAGTTTAGACTATTCAAAACTGTGTTACATACAGATAAGGGGCCATGACTGCATACCAGCATTCTACAGAATTATGGATTCAGTGGTTAAGACAGGCCAAAGGAGTAAGTCTCCAGCAAACCATCAGCATTTTGATGCCTTGTTCTCTCCCCTAACCACTTGATGACAGTGCATGTGTATTTTAATACATAGTATTTGGCATCTGATATCTCTTCTTGTTTCTCTCTGAAGGAATTCCTAACTCTTTATTTCTACTTCCTATTTTGAAAGACACTGCCATAGGTTGCCAAGTTCTTCACATGCGTGGTAGTAAACACAGGAGTGCAGTGTTCCGAAAAAGGAAAGATTTCCAATTAGTTCACTGTTTTTGAGAGTCTATTTGGACCAGCTAATGCATCTTTAGTGTGTTTCTCAGTTAATGAACAAGTCATGTCAATTGACACAGTTTTCTAGCTCTGAGTATTTTTTTTCCTATGTGTCCAGAATAGGAATATTGTGATCGAAAAGCTACCTGTACAAAAAAGCCAGAGCAGATCTAGCAAAGAAATGGGGTCACTAGCAAATGGGTGAGGCGGGTGGGAAGCACATTTCATTACAACCACGTGGGTGGGGATGTTATTTGGGAGATGAGAAGGAATAGGACTGACAAGGGAGGTTAGAGCAATAGTTCTTTGAACAGGAAAGAGAAGACTCCAGACAACTTGTCTCCAGTCCCAGCAGACTAGCCTTAAGGCCAAATTCACTCATCTTTAGGCGACCAGTTATCGTAATCAAGTTCGGCAGACTATGATGTTGTGATTTGTTGTATAGATCTATAGTATCATGTGGGTGTGTTTGCATTCTGCCAGCACAAAAAAAGAAGATATAATCCTTGTCCCAAAACATCTGCAGTTCAGAGATCTGATCCTCTCAGGTGCTAAGAGTCCACAAGTGTTTCTGGAGCCGATCAGTGGTAGGGCATCTGCCAGCTACACAAACAGCATGGGTGAGGACAATGACAGAGACTTTCTTACAAAGGAAAGGAGACAGGGAAGCAGACTGCAGGGAGTATGAGGGAAAGGATTACCATAAAGTAATGCAGACTGTGAACCTGACCCTACTGGGCATAAAATACCACTACATTTAAATGAAATTGTACTTATCTCAGTGGTGCTGGAGCAAGTGAGGGCTTGCCAGACTGAACTGCACTCGGGAATCTTCTGGAGGCCCAGACTGGATTTCAGGAGGATATTTTTTACACAATTTTTTTATATTTCTTGAGGCAGGATGTTAGAGAACAGAGGTTTGTTATTGCATGGGCTCCTGTGTGGCTTTTCTACTCAGTGTTCAAAGGGGTCAAGAATATGATAATGTACTCATTAGGCTTATTAAAAGTGGAAATCCTACTTCAGCCCATTCCTGCACTGGTGCAGACTCTGCTCTGCTAGTTTGCCCTTCCCTGTGGTCATCAACTCTTTACAGGCTTAGGCTCAGCCTGTTCAAACTCTAGATCAGTGTTTTGTGTAGCTGTGTGAGGCAGACCTGTCCCACAGAAGAAAGATTTCCCTCCATCAGAGCAGGAGACATTGTATTGTGTGAGGGTAGGAGCACTAATCATTACCTTCCCAGCAACTCTGTGCTATCCTACATCCATCTCTCAAGACTTTTTTTCTACTGCCCAGAAGAAAAATGGTGTTGGGCACCACTGGTATTCCATTCAATAAAAGACACAAAGTTTGCAAATACTTTGGTTTCAGTTCTACCTGGGGTCTTATTGCCTTTAAAAATTAAGGCAGTCTTCTCTTTGAAAGGGATGGCAATTTCTTTCAAGATTGTCACAGGACTCAAAAACTCACCAGTAGGCACAATAAAGACAGTACAGGTACGAAACCATTTTCAGGTTCAGACAATAGATTACCATTACAACTCAGAAATGAGATCTTGGAGTTTGATAGACAGTTCTGTGAGGATGCAAGCTCAATGATGGTCAAAAAAAGCAAAGCAAACGTTAGGAGCTATTAGGAAAGCAATGGAGAAAAAAAACATTATCATCATAATAGTTAAATCACCATGATTCCTCTACATCTTAAATTCTGAGAGCCATTCTGTTCTTCCTATCTCAGGAAGGATACAGTAGAACCAGAAAAAGCTCTGAAAAGAGCAGCAACATTCAACCAGAGATATGGAGCAGTTACCATAGGGTGAGTAATCATGAACCAGCTACCATGAGTAAGATGAGATTCTTCAGTCTGCAGAAGAGGTGGCTAAAGGGGAAAAGTGATGGGGTTTGATGAAAAAATGGGCAGCGTGAATTGCTGGAACCAGTGAAGGTTATTCCGCATTCTTGTGTGGGAGGCAGCGAGAACCAAATGATTCTAGCAGGCAACATGTTAAGAACACATAAAAGTAAGTATTATTTCATATAACATGTGGTTAAGTCCTAGTCAGAGGATGCTTTGGAAGATAAAATTTTACATAGGTTCAGAAAAAGACTGAATAAATTCACAAAATAGAAGCATATTGTGTTTTCTGTATACTTAGAAACTCTCATCCATGTCAGGAAGTCTTCGGGCTGAAAACAACAGAGGTCACCATCATCATTACTAGGTGAAAGTACCAGTATGTTGCTGACTGAACTGGTTATAGATACGTACCTTCCCTAGATGGGTATCCATTTTTGGCCATTGATGAAGAGTTAAATATCAGGCTAGACAGACGTTTGGTCTTAGCGAGTATGACCCTTTTTTTACAGTTATCCTAGATAAATTAAAATCAATGCCATGAGTTATCTTAAGAGTTAAATATAAGAAAAAAATAAGTGTGAGGTTATTAAAAAGTTATGTGAAACTGGCCTAATGCCTTTTACACCTTGAAATCTATAGATCTTAGTGGGAACTGAGTCAGAGCAAGACTGATATGTGTTTTCAGCAGTATTGTTTTCCTCCACCTTCAAGTGTCAGAAATAACATTCATTTTGGGTAGGAAAAAAGGCTAGAGCAATGGTTTGGCATGATAAAGGCATTTACTGGGAGGGAAAAGCTCAGTGGTGCAGGTGACAGCTGTTTCAGGAGCCAGTTTTGGACTGGGAAATGAATGCTTTTAGCAAGCAAGGATTATCATAAGTTTTGCCCAAGGTGCAAAATGTGTGTCCGTCCTGCTTGCCCTGATGACACATCATGGAAGTGTGTGTGTCTGGCCACTGAATTATTTTCAAAACAAGGCAGGCTGCTGTAACTTTCCCTGAAGAACAGGTAAGAGCACAACCATCACTTGGCTGCTCATGTTCTTTGAAGGTCTCCTGGGCACATCTGGCTATGACAGTACTGCACTTAGGGAGAAAACTTTGTGGAAGAGAATCCACATTGTTTTGCTGAATTCCAGAGTTTTCAATTTGAACATGAAATCTCTTTGCAATTCTCCAGGGTTGCTTTGTTACATTTTTATTTCAGTGATGTAAGTGCTGCCTTTTACTGCCAAGCCCATAATTAAAGCAGTGTTGACTGGTAAATAATGGGCTGCAAAAGGTGTACCAAAAGATAATTAAAGATGCACTCCAGGGCATGAGCATCCTTTTTATGAGGTGTTAATGTCTGACGACCAACTAGTGAAATTGATCTTGCCTCCTTCAGGATGAAAGTTCTGCTTAAACATCAATAGCATTGTACTGCCCTAGAAAATGTTTGATGTAGGATTTCTAAAGGGCTGTGCTTGTCCTAAGACTCCCCAGGCAGGCGCCTGGTGACGAAACCCATGCTGCACTGGGTTATTCAGCATGCCATTCATGTTAGCATGATTTTGGGGTCGCCTTTGCAACTTCTAACACTAGGGCTCCTCTGGAGGGAGAGAGGAGAGGAGCTCCCCGTGCCCTAATCTGGACAAGGATAGATGCAAGAGCCATTTTAAAGAGCACTGTGGCTAGTCCTTGTCTAACAACTGTGTTGTCTCTCCTAAATGTCCTTTACGTACGTATCTTTCATTTTGTTGTATTTTCAGCATATTCCTCATGTGATTTGGATTCCTCTGTAGATGCACTTATACGATCACTCTGGCATAAAGAAACATTGGCAGAGGACACAGTGGGTTTCCACATCTGAACTCTACTGAAATCTATAGCAAAATTCTGTGGATTTTGGTGGGAGCCTGAAGACAATCTATGAACCGAAGAGGCGCTGGTTTACTTAAGCATGCTGCTTTGGGTATTCCTGCTTCTTTTCATTCCCCTATTCGTGAAATGAATCAAAAATATGGGGCAGGGGGGAATACTGTTTTCCCGACACAGTTTAGAGAAGAGATGGAGGAGCTCACAAACAGTTGTTTTGATTATGACTGACATGCAACAGCATGATGATGCCAAGGGAACATGGGCAGCAAGGGCTGGTCAGTGTTGTTGCCTGGATTAGTGTATGGTCAAACTGTAGCTGTAGCAGAAATTAGCTCTTACGTTAGGCCAAGTCCATATGTCTCAGCAAAAGAGGGGGAAGAGGAGGGGGAGGCAAAGATTGCCATCTTCTTTCCTGGAATCTCACTTAAAAACAAAACTCACAATCTAAGCCTCTATCAATTAGCATTGCAAAGAAAATCTCTGAAAATGAAGGGTGTAAAGAGGCTGCCTGGCAGAGTGCCTGAAACAATAACTCCGGGAAGTGTGAACTGCTCTCTTCATAGCCAGAGGATGTTAACAAAAGCGGGGTCTATTTGACCGAGCTTGTAGTGATGGACAGTCACTATTAGCAAGTAGTGCAAGTCGGTGCAAGTTTCTGCTGACTCCTCCTTATCTCTTCTGCACTGGCTGTGGCTATAAGGTGTATATGTGTGTGTTGGAGGGGGTGGCTTCCCTGTCCTTGTGAGATCAATATTGCAGGCTGTCTGCAGGGTCACCTTGGTGTTGCAGTTATTTCTGAGATGATGTTTTCTGCCATGAAAATTGGAAATCCAGAAAAAAAAATGACAGCATTTGTTCTAGCCTTCCCTGTGGCCAGACTGAATGAGTAAGCTCTCTTTGTACCCTACAGACATCCTTCGCATCCTTGATCCAGTTTATTATGCACTCCATGGACAGTTGTACTAGAATTGCAGACAGATGGAAAGGTCATATGCAATTCCATACTTTCTTGTGACAGTTTAAATCTGGGCTGCCCAACTCTCTTTTACCCTCTGTGCTCCTGTGCATCCCCATTCCATGCTGGTGCTTGAACTAAGCTCACCAAAAACTAACCTGGCCAAATAAAAAGTGATCAGTTTTTTGGAAGGACTACCTCTGTGAGTTGGCTCATTTGCTAGTCAAGGGTGCACTGGAGGTGGCATGCACAGGACTGTGTGCAAAGCCATATGGGGGCTTAAAGGCAGGTAGAATTGCACCCTGCATGCTTAGGACAAGAAGGAACAGCTAAAGCTGGATGTGCTGTAGAGAAGACTATTGATAAAACTATGTCACCAAGCTTTACATGTCTGCTTTATTGTGTCTGAGGCTTCATCCACCCCTCCCTACATATGTATCTGAATATTAAAAGTGAAGGACTAGCAGCACACTTTGACTGTACTGCTGAACCACTTGCTACCTGGCTGCTTTTCTCCTTTCTCCCACATGAAAATTCTTGCTTAAATACAAACTTTATTGTTTACATGGAGAGGAAAAACTCCAAACTATCCTGGAGCTCTGGGGGAGAAAAGAAATCTTGTGAGATATATCTGTATTATGACAGTCCAGTCTTATTGGAATGCTACGGTAGAAGTAAGGGGGTGAGTACTGAGAAATTGCTTCAAGCTGTTGTTTCCAGATAATTTGGACTACATGCTGCTGTCATCCCTCTGAAATTCTCACTGCCTTCATGTGCACTTCTGCCTGAAAACATTATTTAGGTATAGTGGTTTCTGAGGGCACTTATCTTGCCTGATGGACAGAGCTGCTGAAGGAATCCAGTCTCTGGAGTACTAGACTCACAGGGGCTGATTGTCTCCCCTGTCTGGAAGGACATCAATTTTTGTTCTGAACCACTGTGGTGGTGTGTGTAATGTTAAAAACTTTGCCCAGCTCAACCCAGAAGTGGCTGCATGGATGGTGGACACAATGGTCCCCGCAGAATGCAAGTAGTATGTAACAGCTTGCAGACTCTGTCCCTGTACCCTTCAGCTTCAGAGCAAGCTGGAGTGGGTCCCAAATCTGAAAAATGAATGGGGACATGTTGAGATGAAAAACACATGAAGTAATAGTGCCGTTGTTCTTGAACACATTCAGTGATAGCCATTAATGGCCTCATTTGACAAATTATTACATTGACTAATTGATTTGCTGCTGTTCTAATCCTGTTCTAACATCTAATCCTTTTCAGCATTGCAACTGTTGCTCCCTGTAGGTCCTTATGTCACTCTTGGCTCTCTTAAATACTATTTCTGGCCTCTCTTTTGGATTAATATGTTGGTCATGATTTCACCTTGGGCTGAAAGCACAGACCTTGCTTGTTCTGTACATGACTTGGATGAGCAGAGCTGTCTGGAGGAAAGAAAAAGCAGCCCTAGGAAAGGAAAAGCTTGTGCTGAGCTCTTCAGCACACTCTCTTCAGGGAGACTGCTCCTTCTCCCCAGGTGCCGGCAGAGTGTGCTGGGGGAGCCTTTGTCCTTTACTGTGAATGGTGGGGTTTGATGCAATGTCTAGTAAAGCCACCAGCGTTTACTGCAGTTAAGATGCTGAGAAATGTCCCATGGATGGGAATAGGTATGGAGTAACTACATGGGGAAGACACGGACTTGTCACCCGGGTGCAATAAGAGCTGGGATGGTTTCCCCTGGGGAGAAGGGTGGTGTGGAGGCCTCCCCACATTCGGGGGAGCCCCAGGTTTCCAGCAGAGCCCCCAGCCTGCGGTGCAGAGAGAAGGGGAGCCTTCTGACAGGGCTGAACCAAAGGCAAAAGATAACTTCATTAAATTATCCGCTCTCCATTTGAATTAAAGAAAGGTGGATGGGTTTGTGGCGGCAGCAGGGGCTTCGCTGGGAGACGCTTTGGCTCCTTCGGTGGGGCGAGACCTCATTATGTGTATTTTGGTGATGGGATGACAATGAAGGTGTGGAAGACCGCTCTGAGTCACCCTCGGGGGGCCGGGCCGGGCGGGTGGGGGTCGTTAGGGCCGGGGCGGAGGGCTCATAAGGCGAGGAGCGGCCTGTGCCGCCCCACCGCCCGCAGACCTCGGCCCGCATGGAGCTCGCCACCCTTCCCCCCAGCCCCACCGGTAAGCCTCGCCGGGCAGCGCCCGGGACCGGGACGGGCAGGGCGGGTGGACAGTGTGATGCCGGTGGCGGCGGCGGGGCCCCCGCTGACCGCCGCTCCCCTCTCCCCGCAGGCGAGGCCCGGGCGCGCCCCGCCGCCCCCAGCGTCGGCCGGGAGGGCGGCCGGCGGAAGCGGACCACCTTCAGCAAGGCCCAGCTGGCGCTGCTGGTCCGCGCCTTCGAGAAGGAGCCGTACCCCGGCATCGCCCTGAGGGAGCAGCTCTCTGGCCTCACCGACATCCCCGAGTCCAGGATCCAGGTGAGAGGGGCGGGCGGGGCGGGCGCCGGGGCGGCTTCCCCCGGCCGGGCCGCGGCGGTGCCGCGGTGGGGGTGGGCGCTCAGTCTCTGCCGGCCTTGCAGGTGTGGTTTCAGAACAGGAGAGCCCGGCAGCTGAACCACAAGAAGAGCGAAGTCGCCGCCTACCCCAAGCCGGCCTGTGGCAAGCAAAAGCCGACCCGTTGCGGCGGCGGCTGCCAGGAGAGGTCCCGGACGACGCAGGGTCTTGGGGCAGACCGGAGCCTCCTACCCCCGCAGCCCGGCCTACCGGGAGGAAACCAGAGTTTCTCTAGTCAGCCGTCGCCTTACTCGGGGCAGCCGTACTCAAGGCTCGATGCTCACTTCAGGAGCTTGGATAACACTTTTGGTGCCCCAGGTCAGACCCCAGCTCACCTCGGTTTGGACTGCATGGGAAAAGGGGTCCCACTCGGTGTGGGAAGTGTGGGGAGTCCCCCCCAGCTCTCACTGCCTGTGCAGCAGGCGCAGGAATATCCATACCCGAAGAAATCTTTCCCTGAAAGCTACTACTCAGATGCAGATGTTTTCCAGTCTTGTATAGAAGATCACCAGTACCTGGCAGCTAAAGAGAACATGTATTGGAGACCTGTCTTAAACTGCGTCAATGCTAACCAGGGCCTGGGTGATGAGAACTATTTGTGTATTAAGTCGAACACTTCTCCCTTTGGGAAGGGCTCCACTTTCTATTATGGTGAAGGGGAGCCTAAGCTTGAGCAGATAAGGCACAGCCCACCTCTGTTTGCGGCTAGTCATGCTAGTCCTCCTTTGGTACTTCCGAAACCTGAAGGGGGGTACCAGGGGACTCTTGCTGCTCCAGCTCCATCGTATGGGCAGCAGCTGCTGGAGACAGCAAATGACTACGACCCTCATTGGCTGGGCGTGAGAAATGAAATTTTGGGAACAGAGTTAGATTCGCTGTTTGAGCAAAATGGGGAGCAAGGTGGGCCAAAAAGTTACCTTTTCGCTTTTGGTGGCCAGAGTTCAACCTGTAATTTGGGTCACACATGAAACTGACGGGGTCTGCTTGCCCAGTGAAAAATTAATGTGTTTTTTTGTTAAATTGGCAGTGTTGTCCAAAGTGGCTAGAGGTTTTTCAGGTCTAAGTGTGGAGTGCTTGCTTAGCAAGTGTGGAGTTTTGTGCACTGTCTGGAAGGGGAACGAAGATGGGCAAAGTTAGCAAGGGCTACAGGAGAGTAACCTGCTGAATGTGCGCTGCCTCCCTGCACTGTCCTACGGGAACCGTCACCATGCAGTATTCCTGCATGTGTTTGGTTATCAGCAGCCTCACACTAACTTGCACATGAGGACTGATGATC
This sequence comes from Strix uralensis, assembly GCF_047716275.1. Taxonomy (NCBI): domain Eukaryota; kingdom Metazoa; phylum Chordata; class Aves; order Strigiformes; family Strigidae; genus Strix; species Strix uralensis. Next base: position 14,916,719 of record NC_133978.1, on the reverse strand, counting down.
TTCATAAATATACCAGTGCTGAAGATTTACTCTTTCTATGCTCAGGCTATGCCTGATTAATTCTGACAGGAGGCTTGGGACTATGGCATTGGTTTGGGGGCCTTACTGCACTGAGCTCTGTTTCTATTCTGGTCAGAATTCACTTACTTTAACTTAAGAAATCTGTAGAAAACAGACTTATTTATAGCTTTTAGTGGAGAAAGCAAAGGGGTACAAGCATGAGAAAAGCAGCCTTGGTGGTGGCAGGGGATGGCTCACTGGGTGTGTTTGCATTTTAGGTGTGCTCCTGATAAAGAAACACTGCTGGTCTTTTCCTAGATACTTAATGTATAGTGTTTTCATTTAAAAATGACCATTTGTGTAGCTTTTTAAAAGGCAATATTTTTGTGATTTCCTTTTGTATAATTTTTTTCAAATTGCCTTTTTTTTTTTTTTTTTCCAAATTGTAGTTTTGTGTTTGCCAAATGAAGGTTTTCTACCTGGGTAATAATGAACTTGTAGAACTTCACTCACAGGAAAAAAAAAAAAATATTGTGTTCCATCTTTGCATTTGCACATTGAGCCAGTTTTTAGACTTCTCAAGATCCATGGCTGTGTGTAATCATGGAAGTGTTCTTCATTTGTATCTCTGGAGAGCTGCTGTGGTTGTGTATTAAAGCAATATTGGGCCTAGGATGCTGAAAACTATGCATGCAATTCCTTTTTTGTGTTTAAAATGTGGCTCTGGAATATTTTAAGTATGCCTTAATACATAGGTTATTAATTATTTTGTTTATAGAACAAAAGAGATATAATAAAAACAGACCATTATTTTATTAATTAGGTTTATATCTCTTTGAAGAAGCTGTCTATTGAGATGTGTACACGAGAAGTCCAGAAAATTAGTCCTGACTTTTGTCAGTAATTTTTAGCTGTGGCTGTGACATGTAACTTTTGTGCCTTGACCTGAAGAATTGGAACACACTCATGTATTACGGAAGAACCGTAGCTTCAAACAATAGCTGCAAGGCACTTTGAACACCACAAGTTGTACCTAAGAGCTAAGTACAAGGTGTTGATTGTATTTATGATTGTATATGTGACTCCTTTAGTAAACTTTTTAAAAACTGTACATTAAGACTTATTTCTTTATTTACATATACCCTCTCCCTCATACTTAATGAGAAGTGAGACATGTTCCTAGGCACAGACAGAACAAGAATAATAATTCTGCACATAAAAAAGACCAGAAACAGGTGTTCAAAAGTGTGTAGCAAAACAGCCGTGTCTCAAAGAAAGAGGAAGAGGGAAAAGGACATCTGAAAAAATAACACGCCCCACTAAACCACAAGGCTGTGGAGTTTTGGTTCCTTCCTGGAGTCAGTGGCCACCTGGCAGGCAGCACCAGGTCTTCCCATGGTATCCTCCCTGCTGATCTCAATGCATGGTAACCAGCACCCTCTTATCTCCTAGGGGTCTGAGGTAAATAAGTGGAGGGTCGCTGTTACAGGTTCCCTTACGTGAGCCTGGTCTCTGCAGTGCATCCAGCTGCTTCCCCCTCTCACTCTGTAGACACCCTATTCTGTCAAAGCTCACAAAGCTGCACCAAGGCAGCTGTGTTAGTGTTTGGTATTGAGCTGTCACTCCTGGCATTAGAACCCCTTCACCTGGTCTAGGGAACACGCTTCCCTTACTAGCAAACCCATGTTTCCAACACTGAAGTGGAATACACTGAATACTTCTCATGAGCAAGTCCAAGAAAAATAAATAATTCTCCCATCACAGAGCTACCTACTGCTCAGGGTAGAGCTTTTCTAAGTTACTGGTTTTCTTTATTTTTCTACAAGTTGCTTTTAACAGACCCGCCTAGCATATATTTCACAAATAAGAAAAATCTCTGCAGAGCAGTCAGATGCAACACTCTCTCATGGCATGTCTGTAAACTTTCACTCCTTGCTATGAGGTGGAGAATTCCAGAACAGAAATTACATGCTTATTCAACATGTAGGAGGTACTTTTAGTGATGGTATTAGTAGCTTCCCCTGGACTTGCATTCCAAAAGCATCTCTGCTGTCATACAAGTAGGTGACACTGAGGAAGAGGTGGGGCAGGAACCAAGTGTGTTCAGTGTTGGACTACTCTTCTACTGCCTGTAAAATGCTCCTGTTTATAGAAGAAAGGAGGATTTTGTATGCTGAATATTGAAAACTGTGTTTTCTTTCACATAACTTGTCAAAGAGATAGTGAGGACCCCAAATTTACCAATGTGGTTTATAGTCAGCCTGGGCCTATCCCACTGCTAGGCGTCTTGAGTTTCTCATTTTGTGGGAACCTGCAAAGCACATTCCTTTCTTCTTAGCCACCTCCTCCGGCAGCAGGACCAGAGTGACAGGCACGGCCTCTGCAGCTGCCAGTCCTTGCTGGAAGCCACCCGCCTTGGAGGCAGCATCTGGCCAGCATCACAGAGACAGCAGTTCATGACCTGGACACCTCTTTAGCACCCCAGTTCCTCACTGTTCCTTGGCGTAAGGCAAATTACCCTGGAGGAGGGCTCTTAATTAAGAAGGGCATGTATCTATAAATAACTTCAGGAAGACTTGCCTTCAAGGTGTAGGCGCAGTTCTCAGATAAAAACTACTCACTTCACACCTGCAGTACTTGAGCCCTGCATGCCTAGGCGTGTCCTATGGGGTGACGGACTTGATCTATGAAAAAAAGCCCCCATGTAAGTACACTTTGTCGAAGGGCACTGGACAGCCCTTCACAGGTTTTTACCCTCTGCCTTGTTTGACCTCCCATAGTCCTTGCTAAGGATTTATTTTTTTCAAAAAGATCTTTTTCACACTGATTTCTGGGGGCACTGCAGCCCGTTCGTACGGGGACAGCCCCGCAGAAGCGCGGCAGCAGGCAGGAACCGCCGAGCCGCCAGCGGCCCTCAGCCGTCGCGGGGCCCGCACGCCGCCTCAGCCGCCGGTGCCGCGGGGCAAGCGCTGCCGGACAGATACCGCGGACCTTCACAGCACCTGCGGGAACGTTACTGATTCACAAATCGGGCGCAGTCACGGGCCGCTTCCCGGGGTCCCGGCCCGGCTGTGCTGGGCGGCCCCGGCGCGCCTCCTGCCGCTGATGCACACACAGCTCCGGGCGCCGCCGGGCTGCCGGCCTGTGCGCCGGCAATAGAGCTCCGCCGCCGCCGCCTCTCCCGGAACTCCGGGCGCAGCCGCTGTTTCCGGGGTGTCGCCACAGCGGGACGGGCCGTGCGGGCCCACGCGGATCCTGCGGCGCGGCGCGGCGGGACAGGTAGGCGGCTGCCCGTGGGGAGCAGCCCCGCGGGAGCACCTTCTCCCCCTCCTCAGGAGGCGTGGGGCCGGCCCGCGGCCTGCCCGGCGGCTCCCTGCCGCGGCGGCCTTGGCAGTCGGCTTTGCCCGGGGTGAAGTAGGGGCCCGCCCCGCCGCTGCGTGTGAGGGGCCCGCACCACCGGGAGCAGGCTGCCGGCCTGCCCGGAGAGCGGCGGCCCGCCCGGAGAGCGGCGGCCCGCCCGGCACGGAGCCCGGCCTGGGCCGAGCCCTGCGGCCGTGGCGGGGAGAGCGCGGTGCCCGGCGCGCTGGGCCTGGGGGCGGCCGGGAGTGCTGCTGCTTTGCGCTGGGCGGACTTCGGCGCCTGTCGTGTGCGGCCAGGCAGGATATAAATTAGCTGCTCTTTCAGGTGGTTAAGTAATTTTTACACGGTGTTGCCGTTCTCTCACGGGTATGCTGTAGGTATATGCTCTATGTGCTAACTGCATTTTCTTCCTGTGTCAGCTGTGCACAGTGTCACACAGAGGCAATCTACATCATATTGATTTTAAACAATTGTTGAAAGAGTAAGATGGAGGAAAAAGAGAAGAAGAAGCACCGTGCGAAGCATAGTGGGCCAAAGGCAGAGAAGAAAAAGAAACGTTATCTCAATGACCTAGGAATAGGAGAGGACGAGAATGCGCGGAAGAGAAACCCCAAAGCCTTTACAGTCCAGTCTGCTGTGCGGATGGCCAGAACGTTCCATAGGTAAGAAGTGGGAGTTGGTTATAGCACATACAGGGTCAGTTAGATGGATAGGAGTTGGCTGGGGTTTCTTTGTTACTTTCTGTAGCAATATATGTAGTGTAATGTTCACTGGTGTGCTCACATAGCTTTCATCATTCACCAAGTTGTGTTGTAGTTTATGTGTGTATTAGAGGTGTGATGCTTTCTGCATCTGTGTTACGTGGTACAGCTTTGTTAGTCTTAATGGAAGAGCGTATAGCTCCTTACACTTGGTGGAAGTTCCACATCCTCTTGGTGAACCTCTGCGGCCAAGCTTTTACAAATACTGAAGACTTTCAATGAATGAATGTTACTGTTTTTCAAGTTCTTGTATTTACTTATTATGAATTTCTTCTCAGAACTCAGGATTTGAAGACTAAAAAACATCACATTCCTGTGGTTGATCGTACTCCTTTGGAGCCACCTCCTGTGGTGGTGGTTGTAGTCGGGCCTCCCAAGGTTGGGAAGAGCACCTTAATAAAGTGTCTCATTAAGAACTTCACAAGGCAAAAACTGGTTGAAATCCGGGGTCCTGTTACAATTGTTTCAGGTGAGAACAAAGATAGGGGAAATGGAAATGCTTATTTTGCAGTCCTTATTTGCCTTGCTTTTAGAGCTAGGGCGTGTTCATGTTCTCATAATTTTTGGTCATTTTGAAGAAATCATTTGGATGTGTTTTCAGGCATACTTATTAACAGTAAAAGAGTAGTGAGATTTAGGCTTTTGCGGGACTTGTCCCTCTAAACTTGTTTTCCACCCTGCTGGGATGCTAATTTTGGTTTTGTCTTTCCCGGTTTCTTCCATTCCCCAAACTCTTCCCAAGTCCTTTCCCACTGGGTTCTGTTTTCCATTTTGAACTGGTTTTCTCTGGCTTCATCCCAACCTCTACAGGCATTTCCCATTCTTTCAGGTTCCCTGCCCTATAATCCTGTTTTTGTGTCCCTTTCTTTCTTAAGCCAAGAATTAATTTCCCTAGCCATTTCCAGTTACCTTTCCTCACCTCACCTCCTGGTCAGTTCCTTTTCCTTTTTGTTAAGCTTTCAGTCCTGGTTCCCACTTGTCTTAGTCTGTTCCCTTCATACTTTTCCCTGAATATTACTAGAGGGGATCATTGACGTTCTGAGGGGAGCACAGCACATGGCAACTCAAGGAACCAATTGATAAGGGGGACCTTGCTTGGATATGGACAACTGTATGTTTGGTGTAGGTAGACTCTTCAGAGACTTTAACTAATAAATCTCTTTTTTGCAAGGAATAATTGACAAATATGGGAAAGAAAAAAGAAAGGAAAATTCACGTGTTAAATTGAATTTCCTAATTGGTCTACTGGGACTCCAAGGGTTGAATTTTGCAATTGATAACCTGAAGACAAAAAACATGATATCTGTGTCTATAGTTGTTTAAAGTTATTATTCCTGTTGTCTAAAGTTCAGTCAGCTAACTCAAGTTAGTCAAGCCAAGTTAACATGCATCCCATCTTTCTCGTTGGGATGCAGGTTAAGAAATTTTTTGATACGTAAATTTACTTTTATTTTTAAAGTCTAGAACAGGATATTTTTCTTAACAATACCAAAAGAAAAGAAATGTGGTAAAATACAATTTACAGAATTAACTAAAGATAAGAGAGGCAGAGATTTCTTTATTTTCCAAAGTAAAAAAGCCCACCAGTTTTTTTTCTATTAGCATTGCTTTTGGAAAAGTCTGAACAACTTTGTTGAAAAGACATACTCAACATGATAATTTTAAACCAAAAAGTTGAAATGTAGCAGAATTATAAACATTTGAAAACAGGCACTTCTACAGTGGTGCATGTTGGACGATCTCTATGCTAGACAAGAATTTGAGTCCCAGATACTCTTCAGGAACTTCAGGAATGTGAGCTGAAAATAAACAGTGGACTAATCAGTTTGCTCCCTCTGTTTCAGTTTTTGATTCTTAATTCTGTTTTCAGGTAAGAAACGCAGGCTAACTATTATTGAATGTGGATGTGACATTAACACAATGATTGACCTGGCTAAAGTTGCTGATTTGGTAAGTTAACAATGTCACATGATTTCTACTATAATTTATTTTGATGATACTACTTTTGACTGGACTGCACCAATGTCTGATTTCTCTACTCATTGCTATTGAAGGCAAAACTGTCTTTGGTTTCAGAGAGAACAGGACTAAGCTTGACAATAAACCTAATATTCTGGAAAAAACCCTAGGACTTTCCTTATCCTGGGGGTGGGGGGAAAAAAAGTGTGTGTGTGGTGGTGGTGGGGGATGTGGAAGAAGGGAAATGCTGCTGAACTTCATTGTTAATGCAACTGGTAAACTTTTAATGGAAGATCTTATAACAAGCCAAGGTGATAAAGTGTCTTTTCATTAAGGGATTTGATCAAACCACATAAAATCTGAAAATGTTTTTTAGTCAAGAAGTTTTCAACTAATGTATAAAGTAGAAATATGTATTAGTTTACATTAGTTGGTTTTATTTGTTGCACTTTGATGTCTCCCCCTTTGAAGGTCACTGTAGTAATAGGATTGATTTCAGTGGAGTGTGGTCATCGTTGTAATTCACATGTAACTTTTGGTTCAGTGGAATATGTCAGCTGATCTTGGGGACCCAATGCACGGTCCATTTGTCTATTTAGAGTTTTACTTTACACATGGATTTGGAGTATATTATTCATGGCTGAATAGAGTTTGAGATCCTTATCTAAACATTAACTGTCTAAATATCTAAATACATGTGTGCACTAATCCAGATGTTGTTCTACTTGCATGTATTCTACTTGAGGAAGGAAATGTATTAAAAACCACAAAAATTTTCTGTTAGTAGATGCGATAGATGTTTGAGATTCTGTTCGCATATGGTGATGCTGAAAATCTTTTTGGTTTTATTGTTAGGAGCCTCAGATTACATAATTGCTTGCAGGTCTCTGTCATCAGTTCCCATGTGTTTTAAGTTCTTAGTTTCTGAGGCCCTAACTTTGCATCCATTTTCATGTGACTGTTGGATGCTGTTTTCCTGTGTCAGTGTGTTTTAGGGATGCCTAACAGTAATTGTGATGTGTGAAGTAAGTTTGTCTCATTTTACCAAAGACTTGGCCTTAAAGGCATTAGTGCATCCAAGACACAGATGTAGAAATTTTATTCATTTTCTCAGACATTCCTGCAAATTTTGGAAGATGCTTAATTTTGCATATTTTAAATTCACCAAGTAAACACCTGTTCAGACCTTATGATACTACATGTTATTGCATTCTTAGAGCAGCCTTATTCTTCTTTAGTTTTCTCAGAGACAAAGAGCTAATCAGATCTATATAAAGGAGACTTGATTAACTGGAAGAAGAGATTGGATTTCCTAAGCTCCACTAACTTCTAAAGCAGCTAAGATCCAGACTTTAATTAAACAGCCAAAGTTGATTTCCATGTCTCATGAAAATAAAGAACAAAACTTTTTGCAAGATTTTGATTCCCAAGAAGCTTATGACTTTAAAGGTGTGGCCTTTGAAATTAGCTCTTGTGGGCACTGTGGTATCGTTATAGTGAAATGCCGATGTTGTGTTTTCAGGTTTTAATGCTTATTGATGCCAGCTTTGGATTTGAGATGGAAACATTTGAATTCCTGAACATTTGTCAGGTACATGGCTTTCCCAAAATTATGGGAGTTCTTACCCACCTGGATACATTCAAGAACAACAAACAATTAAAGAAGACTAAAAAGAAGTTAAAGCACAGATTCTGGACTGAAGTGTATCCGGTATGACATTCAACATTCATTTTTCCATATATTTTGTATTATGGAAGCTAAATTAAAAGTAGGGCAATACTTAAGTGTTTATTATGTTCTTACATCTTTTAAATAATAGTATAAATGGACAGTGCTGATGTTGTATCAGATTATGTAATCTTCTATTTGCTAAAATACTTGTGTAATTATTCTCTATCTCAGCACTAAACATGTGGTACTAGTGAAAAGGCCTGTTACATAGGTGCTATGCAAGGAGGATCTGCTTGTAGGTCTGAGAGACAAATTAACCTTTGTACGAGGTTTTCTGGATGTCAGTTGTTTTCCCCTAAGATTTAGGAGACAATTTTGATGTAGAAGTAAACTAGTTTGATCTTTTGGAACCAATTGTAACCTGCAACCTCAGGTTATGATTTACAAATTAGAATTGCATTACCTTTCTTTAGTTTTGTAGGTATTAAATTGATGTTTAATGGTTTTATGTCTTTTTAATGTGTTAAGGGTGCTAAACTGTTTTACCTGTCTGGGATGGTTCACGGAGAATATCAAAAGCAGGAAATTCACAATTTGGGGCGTTTTATCTCGGTTATGAAATTCCGACCTCTTACTTGGCAGACATCTCACCCGTATGTTCTCGCTGACAGGTGTGTGCTTTTCTTTCTGTTCTTCAATCTCAGTATAGGTAGCACCTTGCTGCTTAAAAAAACCTGTAATGTTGGAGCCAGTCAGCTCTGTGTGTGAATGGGTATTTAATGTTATCTAGATGGCTTTAGGGAAATGAAAGCGTACTCTCCAGGTTTGTGCCAATAACTTTAGCCATTCAGTTTTCACTTGCATTGGATCATGTAGATAGGCCTTTGGTATATTGTAAATACTTGTGAAACACAGAAAAAAAAAATTAAAATAATTCCACTTTTTGATGATGATACTGAATTTCTGTGGAAAAGAAACAGCATTCCAGCAATTTAACAACAGCTGGTGAATTAGTCCTCTGTGTTTCCTGGAACATCCTTTCTGCTCCATCTCCACGTATAGCATTTGATTCACAGTCTCTTTGGAGCATGAAAGTAATCTTGATGGTGGCTGTACTTATGTGAGACATTACCTCACCTTTCATATTTTATTACCAGAATGCTTACAGTTACGACTAAACTACTGTGAGAATCCAAGGTGTCTAGAACAAGTCTCTTTCAGAGCTCTCAATCTTTAGAAAAAATTGTCGGTGAAGTAGATTGTGCAAAGTCCTGAAAATACACAAAGCAGAGAGGGGAAAATCAGAAAAAAAAAATTCTGTAGTCTTTCACTAACATTGTTTTAGGTTGCTATAACTGTTAGTTGGATCAGTTTTAAGCTGATCTGCAGCCAGAATGTGTCCCTCATCGTCTTCCTTGGCTGTGTGCTTGTGTTGCCTCCCTTGTGCAGTGTCGAAAGGAGCTCTGGAAGGAGTTTCCCCCTCATCTGCCTGAAAACAGCCAGTCTTTCCCTATCCCCTTTCCTGTGGTGGTTTTTGTGTTGCTCACTGCCATTATTAGGGAAAAGAAGGTATTGTGTGGCTGCAGGGAATGCAGCTTTCAGCTCTTTTCCCTCTAACAGCAAAATTGATTTGAAGAGGGTTGTGTGTGGAAAGTGTATAAACAGTAATTAAAATGTGCTAAGAAAACAGTACATGCTTAGTGAAATGTCAATAAGTCTTCTGGAAATATATTGTTGAACGTGATTGTACAAGTTTTAAAATACAATTTTAAAATATTGTTGAAAGATCTATTTTTCCATGGATTTTTTTTCTTATGATCATTCTATTTTGACTATTAGAGTCTACTGAGCATGGAGTGGCTGCAGTGATGCCACAATTCTCTTTTCTTAAATTACCTTTTTTCAAAAGTTACTATTAGGACAGCTGGAAATTCTAACTTTTTTTTTGATTGTTGGGTAGAATGGAAGAGTTGACAAACCCGGAAGATGTTCGAATCAATCCCAAATGTGACAGGAAGATATCGCTTTATGGATATTTGAGAGGAGCACACCTAAAAAACAAAAGTCAAATTCACATGCCAGGTAACTTAGCAGATTCTTAAAACTGTTTTTGTACTGATCTATGAATAACAACATAGCTGTTGCTATTTTCATTGTGGAATGATTTGTATCTTTAAACTGTACATTGTAAAACAGGTTTTTTACCTTTCTAAATACATGTTATGCTTTTGAAAATTATTTTTCATAATACATGTTTTTGTAAAAACAAATTATTGTGAATAGTTTTGCTTTAAATGTGCAGTTCTGCTGCAGTGTTAATAGTCAGTATCTGAAGTTTCTGAGAGGTGTTTTGGTTTAAAAGGTGTTTGAAGTGCAAAACATACCACCCCTAATAGTGAAAAGTAAATTTGTCTTATGTAAAATTTCTCATATTCATTGAATAGAATAAATTTCAAGTGAATGATTTAAAAGCTTAAATTCAGGAATATTTTAATAATAAATTTACAGACACACTCAGAAAAGCCAGTTGCTAGTTTTCTCATTTAAAAACAAGCAAACAAACCCAAAGCTTTGCAGTATTCTGGTGAATTTGTGTATGCTTGTTTAAGTTCAGTGGTAAGGCAGAAGAATTGGATGTTCGATAGAGCTTGCTGTTGATGGTTCACTGAATGCTACAATGTTTTGGTTTTTTGGTTTTTTTTTTTTAATCTCTTCATGGTGAATTGTACAAATTTCAGAATCAAAACTTTGTGAAAACCTTATTGTTTCTCTTGTCAAATTTCCCAGGTGTAGGGGACTTTACTGTGAGTGATGTGAGTTTCCTACCAGACCCCTGTGCTCTACCTGAACAGCAGAAGAAGCGTTCTTTAAATGAGAAAGAGAAACTAGTCTATGCCCCTCTTTCAGGAGTTGGGGGCATTGTGTATGATAAAGATGCTGTTTATATTGACCTTGGTGGAAGCCATGCTCATGAAAAAGAAGAGGTAAGGGAATGCTGTTGGTGATTTGAATTCTCTTGCAAAATGTAGTTTTTATCCTTAGATTCAAAATGAGTGTTTAAAAACAAGATTCTTGTAAATAATCGGTTCTTATACATCCATAGTTGATAATTTCTTTTTCTCCTCTACTGATTTCAGAAGAGGGATGTTTTTATTAACTCTGTGTAAAATATTGTGCAAAACATTTGAAAGATCAGTTAATAATAAGTACCTAAAGTTAGTTTCATAAACTTTCCAAACTGATTTAAGATTTGTAAAACTCCTGGTACTGGGATATTATCACTCTTATTTTGTAGGGCAGGGCGATTGTGGGAGAACACTTAGAGAATTTGAGTGGTCAAAGGGAGCGGTGGAAAACATTTGCATACAAACATGGAATTCTGCTGTTTTCCCCTCTATTGTGCTAAATGTTAAGTACGTTTGGGTCTATGGTAATGTGTGCTTGCTGATATTTACTGTAGTGGTTGCATACTGTGAAGGAGGCCCTCTAATTTTTCTTTGATTAATATCGTATGCATCTTGAAGTGTGAAGAGGGGAAGGGACACCTTGCTATTCTGAGAAAACATTTATTTAAAATGCTTTTGGAATTGTTTTTTGCATATGCTTATTTCTACTGTTTTAGGCAGATTAATAAGTCTGTTAGCTGGTCATTAGAGATTTTTTTATTCATTTTAATTGAAAAGTAAAATATCTTGGCTTTCTAGGAGGAAGTGAGACCAAATCATGAACTAGTTCAGAGCCTCATCTCCACACATTCAGCCATTGATGTTAAGATGGCGTCAAGCAAGGTCTCTCTCTTCATGGACTCTAGACCCTTAGGTTCAGAAGATGTAGGACAAGAGTAAGTTTTGATTGCTGAGCAGTGTTTAAGCATGAATGAATCTCTAATTTCAGGCTCTAATTTAGGAAAAATTCTCAAGAGAGCACAGTTAGTAGAATGGCTTATTGCCTAATTCTTCCTCTTCTGAGACTACTCATATGCCACATGGGTATTTTGAGATAGGAATCATAGAACAGAATCATAGAATGATTTGGGTTGGAAGGGACCTTAAAGACCATCTAGTTCCAACCCTCCTGCCATGGGCAGGGACACCTTCCACTAGACCAGGTTGCTCAAAGCCCCGTCCAACCTGGCCTTGAACACTTCCAGGGAGGGGGCAGCCACAGCTTCTCTGGGCAACCTGTTCCAGTGTCTCACCACCCTCACAGTAAAGAATTTCTTCCTTATATCTAATCTAAATCTGCCCTCTTTCAGTTTAAAACCATTACCCCTCATCCTATCACTACACTCCCTGATAAAGAGTCCCTCCCCATCTTTCCTGTAGGCTCCGTTTAAGTACTGGAAGGCTGCTACAAGGTCTCCCTGCAGCCTTCTCTTCTCCAGGCTGAGCAACCCCAACTCTCTCAGCCTGTCCTCATAAGGGAGGTGCTCCAGCCCCTGATCATCTTTGTGGCCTCCTCTGGACCCACTCGAGCAAGTCCGTGTCCTTATGTTGGGGGCCCCAGAGCTGGACACAGCGCCCCAGGTGGGGTCTCATGACAGCAGAGTAGAGGTGCAGAATCCCCTCCCTCGCCCTGCTGGCCACACTTCTCTTGATGCAGCCCAGGAGGCAGTTGGCTTTTTGGGCTGCGAGTGCACATTGCTGGCTCATTGTCAGTTTTCCATCCACTACTACCCTCAAGTCCTCCACAGGGCTGATCTCAATCCACTCATTGCCCAGCCTGGATTTGTGCTTGGGATTGCCCTGACCCATGTGCAGGACCTTGCACTTGGCCTTGTTGAACTTCATGAGGTTTGCAGGGCCCCACCTCTCCAGCCTGTCCAGGTCCCTCTGGATGGCACATCCCTTCCCTCCAGTGTGTCGACTGCACCACACAGCTTGGTGTCATTGGTGAACTTGCTGAGGATGCACTCGATCCCACTGTCCATGTCTCCAACAAAGATGTTAAACAGCGCTGGTCCCAACACTGACCCCTGAGGAACGCCACTCATCACTGCTCTCCATTGGACGTTGAGCTGTTGACTGCAACTTTTTGAGTGCAACCATCCAGCCAATTCCTTACCCACCGAGTGGTCCATCCATCAAATCCGTGTCTCCAATTTAGAGGCAAGGATGTTGTGTGGGACAGCGTCAAATGCTCTGCACAAGTCCACGTGGATGGCATCAGTTTCTCTTCCCTATCCACCAGCACTGTAACCCCGTCGTAGAAGGCCACCAAATTTGTCAGGCACGATTTGCCCTTAGTGAAGCCCTGTTGGCTGTCACCAATCACCTCCTTATTTTCCATGTGCCCTAGCATAGTTTCCAGGAGAATCCACTTCATGATCTTGCTGGGCAGAGGTGAGACTGACTGGCCTGTAGTTCCCTGTGTCCTCTTTATTTCCCTTTTTAAAAATAATTGATACTAGAAAAGTTTTGCAAGCAGTATAGTCCTGTCCTCCAGTAATTCCTTGCTGATATACCCCTATGTAACCTATTTCTGTTTTTCTTTAGAGTTTTGGAGAATGGAAGTCACAATCTTCAGTAAAATTCATTGTATAACCTATTTGTATTCCATGGAAAATGAAGAAGTTTCTTGGAATTCTTTGTGGTTATAACACAGGGTGTATTCTTGAATTAAGAGGCGTTCTATGCTTAAAAAACTCCATTGCCTTTTTAATGTTCTCCATAACCTCGTTCTGTTTTTTTAAAAAAAATAGTAATTGAATATTAACATGCAGCTTCATTGTTTCATTAAAATTTGCTTGTACTTTACAATTTACTCCAAACGTGATCTTTGGGAAAACAGGTTTGTGATGCCAAAAGAAGAGAGACAGATTGATTTGAAGACTGGAAGAGTACGTCGGAAAGCATTATTTGAAGAAGAGGAGAAAGAAAATGATGATGCAGTAAGTGATGAGGAAGATGACCAAGAAGAAGAAGCAGCAATGTCTGAGGATGGAAGTGATGGCAATGGTGAAGATGAAGATGCTGAGGAAGAAAGTGACAGAGAGCTATTAGGGGAAGAGATATCTGTTGGGAGAACCAAACGTCTGAAAACAGAGGTGGCTAAAGAAGAAGCTGTGAATGAACTGCCAGCATTTGCAGACAGTGATGACAATCTTGAGATGAGTTCTGAAGGAGAAGGAGAAACTGCTCCTGAAGAGAGTGAGATGGAAGAAGATGAGGAGGATGAGCAAAGGACTTATGAACATGAAAGCTCAGATAGTGATTTTGAGGCTGCAAGAAAAAGAGTAGCTGAATCTAAGCAGCATGAAATAAATAGTGAAGATACAGTAATGAGACCACAAATCTCAGATCACAGTCTTAAAAGAAAAGCAGTACTCATTACAGATTCGGGAAACTGTACAGCAGAAGAGGCATCAGAATCTGATGTTGAAAACTCTTCCCTCGATGAGGGTGGTGATGAAGGCAGCTCACATGATGAATTAGAAGTTGAAGAGTCAAATAGAAAGGGATTTCAGCACAGTCAAGCAAAGAAAGCTGATGATACTAGACAGACTAAACTTAAAGCTGTAGAAGCTGAGGATGATGATGTGGAGAATCTACTGAGAGAGGAAGAGGAGTATGAAGAAAAAATAGATTTTTCTGCTGACACAACAGGTAGATGATCAGCATTAAAAATTTTTACTGTCCATTTTTAATTTGGTTCACTGTTAAAGGATATTATAATTATTGAATACTATATAATGTTGCCCCTCCTATATATATATATATATAGTTGCTAAGTGGCAAACTTCAAGTTAGGAAACCTGGGATTATATGCTATTAAGCCTTTGATTTGCAGTGTAGTACACGGGTCTCTGGTTTCCTTCCTCTAAGATGGAGGTGGCTCATTTTATGAGCTTCATTGATTCCGCGTACATTTCTCTTTATGGCTATGTGCGTAAAACAAATTATGATGCTCTATTAGATTTAGAAAGAATAAAAAATTTTGGGGGGAATGTTACTGAAATGTATTAACTACTCACTGAGCACCAGAACAGGTTGCCCTGAGAAGCTGTGAAATCTCCATCCTTGGAGGTACTCAGAAGCCATCTGAATGTGGTCCTGGGCAACCTGCTCTAGGTGACCCTGCTTGAGCAGTGAGGTTGGGCCTCCAGAAGTCCCTTCCAACCTCAACCATTCTGTGAATCTGTAAAGACGACCTGTATCATCATGAAAATAATTAAATCTGTTACTATTGCTAATAATCTCTTAAAACTTTGTGCTAAAATAAGGACTCGGGAAAAAAAAGTGATGTAATTTTAGTCACAGTTTGTTTCTGTGTATATATGGAGTATGAAAAAAAGAAACTTGAGTTGTGTCTATACTTCTTAAGCCTGTTGTTGTCATGTCCTTATTTAAGTTATTTGTGTAGCTCTTAATTCTTGTTCTTTTTTGGAGGTAGAATGCAAATTTTTTCCCTTTTCAGGTGCACTTAAGTGGAAAGAGGACCTTACACAGAAGGCAGCTCAAGCCTTTCTAAGACAGCAACGTTTGACCCCCAATCTTCGGAAACTGATATATGGAACAGGTACTAATCTGTTTGGAAACTTTTACTGTCTTAATATATGGTAGCTTTTTAGCTGTTACCAAGGTTGCAAGTCTGAATCTTTTGGTGGGAGTCTTGAGGAGAGTTAATTGACTTTTAATTGTTGATACTAATTTTCACTAATAATTGTAACAAAGGCAGTTTTTACTTTGCTAATGAAAAGCATTTTGAGTTCATTTTCCAGACTACTTGATTGTTACTCGTGTTTTCTGGTACAACTATTTTCCCCCAAACATTTAAAGTTTAGTCATTTATGTAATTATCTGGTAGATATTATGCAAATCCATTGTGGTAATTGATGTGTTTCATAAAGGGATGTTGTTTGTTGTCTGCTTTCAGGAACGTCTGTCTCACATTGACTGAGAGTGGAATACTCTCTCAGACGTGACTTAGTATTTTTATGTCTGTAATAAGGGTGCTTTTAAAGAAAAAAAAGCTAGCTGGCTTAAAAGGAAGAGAAAATTGCTATTTATATAATTTGTTCTGTTTAATTCACAATTTTTCCAGTAGTTGTCTTGAGTGTACAAATCTCATCATGCAGAACCTCTTAGAACACAATGAGGATTTGGCTTCTGTAAACCTTCCACAGTGCAGGAGCAGGATGATTTGCTGGCAGGTTCTCAAGTCCGGTAGTCTTGCTTTACAGACTAGTTTAATGTCATTTCTATTCACAGATTGTTTTGGTATTGTTTCTACTTATGATATTGAATGAACCATGCTGTGCTTACTTGTTGGGCAATATTTTTTCAGATGATTCCAGTTGTGCAAATAGAACCAGATTTCATGTTGTTCAAAAAAATTTGGACTATGTGGAGTTTGTGAAATGAATTACATGTTTCTGATTGGAACAACTGTATAACTGAAGTTGACTGCTCACAGTGTATATTATCTCCCTGGTTGCTGCTCACCTTATTTTGTCCTTGTTGAGGGTTGTAATTTAACTCTTACAATGGATCAGTGTACCTTTTTCTTCAGTCTTCTATATTTAAAACTATTTTTAGTTTGCATCTTTTTTTCCTCAAACTACTGCAGGTATTGTGAAACATAAGGCAGAATAGAGGTTGTTAATGAATGTAATCCATGTACTGTGGGGGAAATAATCATAGCTTGTATCTTTCATTTAGCTGTTGAGGATGAGGACCATGAGAGTGAAGATGCAGGTGGTGAACTTGGAGGTTTGTTTCGTGTCAGCCGTCCGGACAAAGCATCCAAACGGAAGGCTAATGCTCTTGACTGCTCCAAATTTCTGGTAGAAAAGCCGCAAGACTGGGATTTAGAAGAGGTAATACCATTGGATAATTGCTTCTGCAATTATCTGGTTATGTCCTGGCTGTGTCTCATAAAGTACTGCTGAATTGTCATTGAAACAGACCTATGGGAGCTACGGCCAGAGTGTCATATCTTCTGCTACTTGCTGTCGTTAGAAGTATTTACTAGCTAATCAATTCCTGTCTTACAGAAATGGAAAGTTAGAATTAAGTCAGTTTAATGCTTGGCTCTCTTGACTATTTGGTGGATCATAGTTTACTGTTTATTTACTGAAAAGTAAAAAGCAGGGGAATCATGAGATAAAATATGATCTAGGGTAGAGACCTTGTTAGTGTAAAGACCTTTGGTCAAGAGTTGAGTTGGTTTCACTTTCCTGCTTTTGCTGAGGCATTGTGTAATTTTCCTAATGATGTGTTGATGTGGAGCAGTGTGTGAGAATATCTGATTATCTCTGAGGTGGTATCTCTGATGGAGGAGTGGGGAACATACTGGAGAATGTTTCTGCTGATCACAAGCTGTAATGGTACAAGGCAATGACACTATTATTTTGCAGGTTATGAACAATATTCGAGACTGCTTTGTTACTGGAAAGTGGGAAGATGATAAAGATGCAGCAAAACTGTTGGAGGAAGATGGTATGTGTCAGACTTCTAAAAATGATTAATGTGTACAGGATTTTTAAGAAAAGTACGACTTTATGTAGAATGTTTTGCATTAGTGATATACTTGCAATTTTTGTTCAAACTTACATAAAGTATTAGACAAATACTAATATAATTAAACATTGCTGTAAATCTCTGTACAAACAGTAGGCAAGTAGCACATTCTGAAAATTTATACTCTAAGAAATAGAGTATAAATTAGGAAATGGAGTCCTTAGTCAACATTCGGCCATGCCAACTTTGAGTTATGTATCTGAGTTTAGCTATTCATCCTCTATGTATGGTTTATGTTTTGGATAGTCTTGGTGGAAATAAACAGAAATTCTTTTTTAATGGGAAGGCAAACTGGTCATTCACTGGCTGAAAAGTGAGATCTATCTTCAGATGATTTGGAGATTTTTTTTTAATTAGGAAATATGTAGAAAATTTTAATAAGATGGCTGTATCTTATGCAAAATGATTGTGGCTTGACAGGCTTTTATAAGCATTTGTATTTAACTTAAAAATTGTCTGCCATATTTTTTGCTAATTTTATTTTTTAAAATTAAAGATAGGAGCTTGATTGTCCTGCTGGTTTCTTGTGTCCTTAAGAGTGCTAACTAATGTGCTGTGTGGTCCTTTGGAATGATCTAAACTTTACTTACATTTTTGAAGTCCTAAAGGTGTTGAAAGGAAAAAGGAGGAGCCACTGGTGTTTAGCTGAAACTATAGAGAGGGCAGAACAGACTTATAAAACTGTTGATGGGAAAAAAAAAACACTTGGGCTGAAACTAATCTACAAAGCAGTACTGAGAAATATACAATACTGAAAATATGAGAAATTGTATGGAACAATATAACAGAATGGCTAACTGCAATATAACAGAATGGCTAACTGCAATATAACAGAATGGCTAACTGCAATATAACATAATGGTTAACTGTCAGATATCTTGGGTGCTTATTGTTGCAGAAGAACTGTATGGAGATTTTGAAGATCTTGAAACTGGTGTTGTGCACAAAGGAAAGCATGCTACTGAAGATGAGGTCTGACCTGTATTTTTATGTTCTTTAGCAACGTATATGAGTTTCTGATCAAGTGATAGGTGTCCTGTGTAATAAATCTAGTTTTCATGAATCAATAGGAAAGAAATCAGTGGGAACAAGGAAGAAAAGGTTTATGTATTATGGACTTCAGAACCTATAAATATCTAGAATGGCATGTTTTTAGTCTCAAACTGAATTGTTTAATTATGTAGGAGAAGTCACCTCACTTACTTAACAGTAGGTGTCAGGCTTAACCAAGAGCTGGAGGATCTGGAGGTACGAAAGAAGTATTTTAAAACCAAATGTAATCGTAACTGTTTGTACTATGTCATTTCATATGGTGCAGAAGATTATAGAGCTCTGTTTAAACACAACAAATTGTGGAAACTGACAGTTTCCTAGTCATTCTTCATATCTACATAAAAGAGGCTGGTGGAAACAATTTTATGCTGTGCCTTGAATATCTTCCAAGAATGAGCTGTAGTTGTCTGTGACAATACAGATTGAAAAATCAATATTTTTTTTCGGACTGAGCAACTTGATGGCTTTGCATTTCATTATAAAATTGAGGGTAACGGCATCATTTTGGCAGTTTTCAAATGGCTTGTGAACCAGCTTCCTCTTCTCTGGCCTCTAGAGTGCTGCCTTCCAGCACAGTATTACTTGGTGCTATCAACAATTACTTCTTTTTTTTTTTCCTTTATTATATGTGTTTATTTTAGCTGTAGAATAACAGACAGGTCCATTGCAGGGTCTGTTCCCTGACATTAAAATAAACGTAAGAAGTTTTCTCAGTGCAAAAGGATATGATTAGATCATGAAATGCTTTGATCATTGCTGAAGTTACATCTTCTTGTATGACTAAGTTCCTAATTTCTGTCTAAAATGGAAATATTTTTAAAGTGTCTAATAATTTGCATTATGACAAAATAATACTTAGTAATATATATTAAACTGTTAATCATAATGGGTTGTTTTCAATGAACTGTTTTACATGTTTGATAACTTACTGTTGATTAGTCTGGAAGTGAAGAAGAGGAGGAAGATGAAAAAATATCCAAACCAGAACCTGAGGAGGAGGAAAAGAAAAAGGAGCGCATGGATAAGAAACGGAAACTGAAAGAAATGTTTGATGCAGAATATGATGAAGGGGATGCCACATACTTTGATGATCTTAAAGAAGAACTGCATAAACAAGCACAGGTACAAGCTGTTAACTTGGCAATTTATCTGGCTATACGTCTTCAAAAATACCCCACAGAGTTTGCCCAAAGGTTTTTTCCTGGAGAGACACAGTCATGTGTCTCATTCAGGAGCTACTTCAGAAAGTACACACACGCTTGTGGGTTTTTTTTATGGTTCAACTTTTTGATTCCATTAGCTGGAAGGAAAAACAAGCAAACAAGCCAAACGACTGAAAGCTTAATTTAAACTGACTTAAGTAGTTAACCATATTGTAAATCACTGAATAAGTCAGGATGTGTCATCTAAACTTCATCTACTTAAAATTTTTAAGTTATCCGTTTGTCCCTTAGTAGTGGAACTAGCATGACAGGTCTCAAAAAAACCTGCAAAACATGAGGGAGAAGGTTCCCCTCCAGGAAGTAGGGGAAAGGGATCCTTTTCTGTGTAGAAGGTGAAAATCTTTTTCATGCTTATTTGTGTCAAATATTTTCCCAATATTATTTTTAGTGTTATTTTTGTAATGTTATTAACAGATAAATAAGTTCTGTGTGGCAGTCTTTTTTTCATCAAACTGTCAGATTATTTTGAGGAAAAAATCATTCATGACCATTGCTCTGTACGTGTGATAGGAGTCTTCAGTGTAACTGTATCTAGAATTGGAGCTGTTGATTTTGTTCCAGGTCTTGTTTTTTTAGCTAAAATCTTATAAGCTTAAAAGTAGCTTCTTTCTTTGGCTGACTTGAAAGAATATTGCCTTACATTGCTAGTAATTTTACTGTCTTCTCTTTTGACAAAATCTTGCTGTAAATAGTCATTAAATTAATTATTATCTTCTTGCATTAGCCTCTGTCATAAGTGATCATATAAGCTCTGGTATGCTGATGTACTTACTAAAAGTGCAAAGGAGGACATTCCAGTGAAAGAATACAAGACAATTTACAACTGTTTCATTTGAGGTCTGTTACAGAAATACGTATCAGCATCATTCCTACTGCAGGATGGAAAGTCAAGGATCTCAAACTGGGGATGTGTAAAGGCTTCTAGAAAAACAAACTTGGACAGATTTGTGCCATATCTGAATACCTTGAGAAATGAAATTAATAATTAGTTTGCTTAAACATGGCATCTTAGGTAGCTGAACATCAGGACAGGAGGGTGAGGCTTCTGTTATTCACAAGGATATCTTGTTAAATATTTACACAGTATCTACCTTCACATGGTACAGAAGAGCTTTAAAAGACCCTTTTGATGATATACAGTGTGAGGATGCACAGAAATATTTTTAAGCTGCTGAGTAAGATAGGAGGCTGGCCTCCTCATAAAGTGACACCTTAAAGATCAGGATGTTAACTTTAAAATGTATTTGGGCTCCTAAATCAAAAATGTACTTTTGACAGGTGTATCTTTAAAATCCAAAGTCACCATTGTGAAAGGTACATCAGAAGTCACTCAGTCATTTGCTTCTCTTGAGTAATGTCTTTCAAGTAACCTAACAGGCCCACTTGGGATTTCAAATTGGAAGGAATTCATGGTGGCAGAGATCTTGCTCTGAATAAAAAGTCACAAAATCTATCAGATCTTTCTGAAAAGATTTATATAAATGTTATCATGTTTTAAATAGAACTGGCACCTCATGAACAAGTTGTTAATACTTGAATTTTGTAAAACACATGGTGACTTTCTCTTTGTCACATAGCTTAATCGAGCGGAATTTGAAGATCAAGATGATGAGACCAGAGTGCAGTATGAGGGCTTCCGGCCTGGGATGTATGTTCGAATAGAGATTGAGAATGTCCCATGTGAATTTGTCCTGAATTTTGATCCTCATTATCCTATTATCCTGGGTGGTTTAGGCAACAGTGAAGGAAATGTTGGATATGTACAGGTACGTAGCCAAAGCTGTGAGGGCACTAAATGTTGGTACAGGTGTGCTTCAGAGTGTCTGGAGTTATTATTTATTTTCTATCTATTAACACAGAGAGAAACCTTCATCTTTGTCTCTTGAATAGGGGATTTGCTTTTGACACAATTAACTCTACAGTAGCAGACACTGGATTTTTATAGGCTTAACTGGAAGAAGTTACTGTTGTTTAATGTCCATTTGCAGAGATGTCTCATGACTAAGATCTGATACTTGTAACTGTTAAATTGCAAACATAAATTGTATTCTGAGGTTCATGGTGTATGGACAAGTGACTACAGAAAAATTACTAGCACATATATATATTTTTTTAATATAATATTTGCTCGTATGCATACAAACATGACTTCAAAGTGAGTGAAATACTGATTAGCTTTATCTTTGTAGTCAACCTAGTGTTAATGAGAACGTTCGAAGATACAAAGCTTACTGAATTAAAAATTCTGGTGTAGATGAAGTTACTTTCAATCATTCCCGAAGATTAAGGCTTGAATTTCAGAATGAATGTTATTATCCTGTAATAGCATTGTTCATCTTTTCTTCTAATTAGTTGCGCCTGAAGAAGCACCGATGGTATAAGAAGATACTTAAGACACGTGATCCTTTAATCCTCTCATTAGGGTGGAGGCGATTTCAGACTATCCCCATGTTCTACATTGAAGATCACAATGGCCGTCATAGGCTTCTGAAGTACACACCACAACATATGCACTGTGGAGCAACTTTTTGGGGTGAGGGCATTCTGGAGTTACTGTTCTGTATCACTTACTATAAAATTCTCAGGCTTTACAGGATGTATCAGGAAATACACCCAGTAGCTTTTAGAATAAGTCTTCAAAAAGTTGTGATCCCTGTGGAATATAAAATAACACCAAATAGTATGGGAAAGTAGGCAGTTGCCAATTATTTGAATGATTTGAGAATTATTTGACTTTTAATCAAATTATGAGCATTCTGCTTGGTTGTATCCTTTCAAAGAGGAACCGGATTTGTTGGCTGTGTGCAGAGAGATACTTGCACACATTATGGGCGCAGCCCTGCAAATGCTTCTGTACTTCAGTAACTTCTTATTAACCATTCTTTTAACTTTTGTGTGGCAATATATGTGAGTAATGGGTTGAATGCTTTAAACTTTTCTTCGGTTTTATTAATTGAGAATATTTGTCACGTATTTCTAAGCTTTCTGACTTTAAATTGAGGCTAGATGTTGTGTAGTAAAGGTTTTTATAAATTTTAAAATTTTATTTTCTTGTAGGCCCCATCACTCCTCAGGGGACGGGATTTTTGGCAGTTCAGTCTGTCAGTGGCATAATGGTAGGTCAATCACAAAATGTTGATTACTGCTTTCCATGGGTCTTTGGAGAAAATATATAGATTTGGGGAAGAAGGTTTACATATGGGAAAGCAGTGATCTTGTAGGAACTGAGAAAGTAGGTGGACTCCAGCTTTTGAAAGGTGTATTGTGATGAGACAGGAAACTGAATAGAGGCTTTTTTTTAAAAAAAAAACAGTTTTCATCTGCTACATTGAAAATGACAAATACTGCTTTATTTTCTGTGGAAGGATTTATACATACTTCGTTTTCGGGTACTAAGTATTTAGATAACTTTTAAAACCTTGTTACAGATGAAATAGTGATGTTCCTGTTGAAGAAGTTTGCCCTCGGTGTGATTTCTCCACATCTGGTTAGCATGTTTATGGGTATCTGAATTAATTTAAATAGTATTAAAGCAGTATTTATCAAATAAGATCTTTGTTGCATGCATACTACCCAAAGGTAGATTTATGTTTACATACAATGTATAACAAAAGCTTTACATGGCATTGTAATGAACACGACAGTAATCAGAGTGGTAATTATTACGTCCTTCCTAAAATACACCTTGTTTAAGTCCTATTGGACAGTCATCTTGTTATACATATTAAAAGGCTATATTCGTCACGTGTCCTTAGCATAATACAGTGACTTACAGCAGTGCATAAAGCACTGCTCCTTTGAGACTTTCTGTCTGAGTAAGATTTTGTCTCATAAAGAGAACACAGTGAGATAGATAACAAGGACTCTTAGATTGCTTCCAAGGTAATTAGAATGGCAGTTCTGAAAATCTCATTAGTGAATAGTGGGAATGTTATGTCAGCAGCACCTGAACTAGTCTGTATGAAGTCAATTTGCATTTGTCATGCTGCTGTACTCCTGTAAAGGTTATAAATTCTGAACTCAAACTCTAAAAAAGCAGTGAAATTGTGTCTGAAATGGTTTCTTCACAGTTTGGTAAATATACATTCATCAGTGTCTTTCATCTCTGTATGTTTCAGCCTGATTTCCGGATTGCTGCGACAGGAGTTGTGCTTGATTTAGATAAATCCATAACTATTGTAAAGAAATTAAAGCTAACTGGTTTTCCATTCAAAATTTTTAAGAACACTTCTTTTATTAAGGTAGGTATGTATACTGTAAAACCACATGTGCTGATGTTAGGAGGGAACGCAACCTGGGACTCCGTCTGTCTTTCCCAAGGCAGAAGTTCCCCTTAACTGTTGCATGCTGTTCTGGATCTCAGTAGCTGCTTGGTGTTTTTCTGAGCTCTCTTCAGTGCAGTCTCTAAAAGTACTAACCATTAGCCAATGAATATGAATTATTGTTAACCAGACAAAAGTTCTAGAACAGTCTCCTGGCTGACATTTAATGTGGGTTTTTGTTTTTTTGTTTTTTCTCTTCCTGCCCCACACTGCCCCAAACCCATGGATTAGCTTCCCACAGTGGCAGATACCTCAGGCAAATTGTGAACCTATCCCTGTGTCATTCAGGCAGTTTGATCCCACTGAATTTCAGCTCTGGGATCAAAGATAACTTCTAGCAGTGCTTAGGACTTCACAATTACAGTTACGAAAGTGTTTGGGGCAGGAAGTGTTGCAGAGTGAAATTTCATTGACCTTTCAGCTGTCCTTAGTTGGGCTTCCAGGCTCAGGAAGAGGTTAGGTTATTCTGCATTTGGGGCAGTAAGCAACTAAGCACTGATTCTAGCAGTGAAGCACTCAAGTAAGCATACACAGAATTTTTCCTGGCTTCCTTTTGGTTTATGAAAGAGCCCAAACCTTGGAGAGCTACATTGTATTAGAGTTTCACAGCTAGCAACTTAAGGCAGCTTACTTGCTTTTAAGGTATGCTGTGTTCCAGCAAATGACTTCAAAAGAGAACTGAACAGATTCTCTCAAATATGTTCTGTTTTTGAATTTTAAATGCATATATTTAATATCTTTACAAGATGTGCTTGTGAGAATTAAAAACGTTTTGTGGCTTAGCATCTTGAATGATGGTGGGTAATTCACACTTTCAGGGAATGTTTAACTCTCAGTTGGAAGTGGCTAAATTTGAAGGTGCAGCGATTCGTACTGTGAGTGGTATCCGAGGACAGATCAAAAAGGCCCTCCGAACTCCAGTAGGTGCTTTCAGAGCAACATTTGAAGACAAGTTGCTGATGAGTGGTAGGTTGCACTTTCCATGTAAGTTATGTCACAACTTTCATCCTGCTTCACAGATTGAAAAGCTGTGTCTCAGAATCTTGGGAATCTGATAATTGAGATGTGAATTCAAAGAGCATGAAATATCTGGTGAGATGCAGAATAAAATTTTTAAAAAGTACATTTTATGTCGGGTGTCTTTCAGTTATACTGAGAAATTATATAGTATGTAGATGAAAAGGTTTGCCTCAGAGACCTGTTTTTCCAAGTGTTCTACATAGCATGGTATGCTTTTCTCCTTGAACATGAAGATGAATTGTATTTAGTGGTACAGGTGCTAGAAGGACATTTTTTCTGAGAAATCCGAAGAGTGGTGTTGTAACTCTGGTTAACTCTTTTTCCCTAACCTTTTGGGGAAATTATGCAGGTGTTAAGTGATCTCCTGTGTTTGCTGAGTGTCACTGTGATGTTGAGAACATGAGTTTATGCTTATTTGGGTTCATATGGCCTTTTCTTAAACCCATCAAAATTATGGACAGTGCAAAATAAAAGCAAGTTAGTTCTCTTATAAAAATAGGCAGAGGAAAAGCAAATTGTTTTTGTCAGGAACAGTAGAGGCACATATACATATATGAACCTTGTTGCTAGTTCTTCAATTGAATGAATAATGAATAGGGTGGTATTCAGGAATGTGTCATGGTTTTATGACTTTATGGGGTTTTGCAGAATCTTGAGTGTATGAATAGTTCCTTTTGCCGAATGTGTATGTACACCAAACACAATACTCTAGCATGTGGTCTAGATGTTAGTTACCTATTCTATCCAGGCAATCTTTTCTTGGAGTGTGGATGTGATGAACCGTGTTGTTACAGAGGCAAGTAACATTTCCTTTTCTTTCAGATATCGTCTTTGTGAGGACTTGGTATCCTGTTTCTATCCCAACATTTTATAACCCTGTAACATCCTTGCTGAAGCCAGCAGGTGAGAAAAATAGTTGGAGTGGAATGAAGACAACAGGCCAGCTAAGGCATGAGCGAGGCATCAAAGTGAAACAAAACAAAGATTCTCTCTATAAGGTATATTTGATATGTCTTTTTTTTTTTCTTTAAAAAACAGTTATCACAGTCAAATATGTACTCTGCCTCACACCTCTGCAAACTGAGAGCAGTGTAAATGTATGTTCATGTGCACGTGTGCCTTCATATTTTTATCCATAAGGCAGTCTTTCCTGGCATGAGATGGGAATAAAGCAGTGGAAAGCAGATTGTTGTGGGTCAATGGAAGTTTATAAAGTAATCTGCAGGGTAGAAGTCTTCTCCAAAAGCTTACTGAGACTTCTGTCATAGTAAAATTGGAGTGAACATACCATTCACAGTTTGGTGCAAGGACATCAGAGAATCTTTTTTGGAGGTGGTGGGGAGTGTTTTTTGGGGTTTTGTGTTGTGCGGTTTTTTTTGTCTAAGGTGTTTTGGTTTTTTCCCCCAAAAGATAGAAAATAAAAGCTTTCTTTAAGATCATGAATCTTATGTATGTTCTATATCTGTTCCTTTAGCCTATTGTGAGGGAGAAAAGGCATTTCAATAAGCTCCACATTCCTAAAGCACTGCAGAAGGCACTGCCTTTTAAGAACAAGCCTAAGAATCTGGAGAAGAAAGGCAAGACTCCAAAAGACCAGTGGAGACCAGCTGTTATCAGGGAGCCTCATGAAAAGAAGGTAATTATCACTTATTCTGAAACAAGGACTCCCAAAGGGTAAATGTGTTGCTTAGACCATTTCTAACTATTGTTTTAGCACTTGAATCTACTGCTCGTGCTAAAGACATATATGCTCCTAGTGAAAAATATCACCTGCAATTTCTTTTGTTCCCGTTTGGCATGTAGTAGGTATATGGAACTGTCACTGAGTGGACGGTGTCTATTTTTCAAAAACTAGCTGGTCACCTGAAGCCTAAATATGACTTTTGTCCTTGTCACAGCACTTTCAAGGTATTTCAGTTGAATGTAGTGCTCTCACCTTATGGGGAACTTAAATTGGCAGCTGCGGTCTTTTATTTGACTTGTCATTGCTATGCATTATTAACACAGACAGGATGTGAAGCAAATACTCTGCTTCAAAAATTGAGAATTACAGAGTGCTTGCAAAGGCAAGAAGATCCAAACTGCAGTTTAAGTGTTCCGTAGTAGTAGCAATCAGGCGCAGCCTTTTAAATAGTATCTAAACAAAATCAGAGTTCACAAAAATTAAACATATGATTAACTTCTTAACAAGATAAATAATTAAACCATTTTAGAAATGGGGTAACAGGTGTGGAAATAATTAGGAACTTACCTTGAATCTCTGATTCATTATATGGCACTCTGCTGAGGTTAAACTGTTTCTTGCTCACCAAAACTGAACAGTTTGTATATTGATTCTCTATTTTCTGTTTTAGATATCAGCCCTACTCAGTGCTTTGAGTACAGTGAATAATTACAAGATAAAGAAAGCCAAAGTAAAACATCGGGAACAGCTTAAAGAATATCTCAAAGTTAAGCAGAAGGAGGATGAACAGAAATTCAAGAGGCAAAAGGAGGCTAAGAAAAAGATCTATCGCATACTGGGACAAAGGGAGAAAAAGAGGCAGAAGTCAAGCTTGAAAGGATGTAGCAAGGGAGAGAAGTCTACGTAAAATTTCATCTGACTTCAGGCCAAATGAGGAAATAGGGTAGCTGTGCAATTTTCTGTTAAAGAAACAAAAAGGCCTTGGACTACACTAGATGTGCTTTCAAGAGAAGAAAAAATGCAAATATGACCTTATTCACACTGTTGAATACATTTGGCAATGTGTATAAAATAAGATGTAGAAGTATGGATTGTGGTTTTTCTACACGATATTCTGGAGGACTTTATATTTCAGTATATTTCTATCCATACTGCACACTCTATCTAGCCAATAAAGTATTTTAATGTCAATTACAGAGTATTGTTTGTTTGTAAGTGTTTTGTCTTAGTAATAGTAGACTTCTGTGGGAGAAGGAACTCCTCTGGTTATCTCCGAATGTGTTCCTGTGTTGTCAGTACTTTGAGCCCTTGCCTAAATTTTGTCCTTGACAAATCTTCCATTAAAAGGCGTGAAGATCAGCTGTTACTGGACAGGAGTTTTGGATTGCTAGCTTTGGTGTGTTAGCAGATGCCACCAGAGTAGCTTGTTCCTGTGCTTAGATCATCTGGTCCTGCATGAAAGCACCTCAGTTTTTTCCACTTCTCACTAGATACTAAGCAGATTTTCAAATTAGTGTTCCATCCAGATCTTCTGTTACTTGACCAGTTTTGGCACACAGACTGTCAGTAGATACCTCAGCTTTCTGACTGCAGCTTTCTGGGCAAGCGGTACCAGACCTTTCCTGAATGTGTGTAACTACTTGGTGATTTTTGGTGAGGTAAGCACAAACGGGGTAACTTCCTTCCTTTGCGAACATCCGGCCAACTTGGTTTAATGAGATGGTTGTTAGACTTAAGAGAGAGGAGAGGTAGTAGATGGTTTCAATCCTGTTAAAATAACTGAGAGTTTAGGTCTTTCTCTGCATGACAAGAGACTTTGAACAGTCATTCTGTTGGAAGAGCAGAGGAAATTATTTTTTTTTATGCCATATGTGGCATCAAATAGTTACTGTGATACACATATTTTTAATACTTCACCCTCAAACAGGCAGTTTGTCAGATGACACCAGTAATTTCTTGATCTTCTTCCTGAATGAGTTCACTCTATCATCAAGCCAGAATTCATGATTATTATTACACTGTAGTAAAATTTGCTATCTCAGATGGGAGATCCCGTGTGGGATCAGGCTGCCACACAAGGTTTCTGCTGAATGGGCTTGTTGACCTTTTTGTGAATGTTTAGCATTTCAGGATTTTCTTAGTTAATCTCATAACGTTCTAGGTAATGATACTGAAATTGTAATGTATCCATCTTTGCCTATATGATATTAGGCTGAAGCCTGACTCAGATTAATTTGTCAGTAATTTTTTTCACCCATGAGATTCAGCTGAGGTCACGTGAATATGAAAACATGTTTTATGTTTAAATAATTGAAGATTCTCTGCTGAATAGACAACTGCTGCCTTCAGAGATTTACAACAAAGCTGTTGGCTTTTTTTGCCCCACAGAGTGGTGCAGGGTGGTCCACTTTGTTCTGCATGGTTGTTTTCTCTTTTGTCATACTGCACTAGGCTAGATCTAATCTAAACCATCAAGGAAGTGTTTTCTATTAATCCCATTTTTATGCTGTTGCGAGCAAATTTCCATTTTATGTGCTGCTTGCATCTGGCATGTGTGTGACAAGTGGTTGTTTTTTTTGAGTGCCTGAAAAGTTGACCACTGCAACACTTCAGTTAAGGTTTCACATCTGCTATTTATATGTAATGAAAAATAATTTTGTTCTAGTTTGTTCATAATAGCTCTGCCAAAAATGAAAATGGGGAAATGATGGACTTCAGTCTTATTTTCATTGTGGAGAGAACCACTCAGCCAACAGCATGAAAATGTTTCACCTGCAAAGAATATAGAAGACACTTGTTCTAGATTATACTCTTTTTTTTTTTTTAACTCTTTAGATAGCCCTTTTCAAAGGGAGGGAAAATTTTGTAAATCTAACAGATTTTTTTTTTTTTAAATAAAAAGTTTAATATGCAGTGGGTTGTAGATAGGGGCTGCTAAAAGAAAGGCAGAGGTTTTGCAGTCTTGCAGTGCTGACTTTATTTTGGAGACTGATGAGAGAGAACCAGTTTAGCAATTGTCCCTGCAGAGCCTGGCTCTGCTTTGGCCCGAGGAGGCCTCGCGTCGCCCAGGTGTTGTGATGGAGAGCCTGACTGAGGCCCAGGGCCCATACATTTGCTAATTGTTCCTGGGCTGTGATTTACAGTGCTGCGGAGAAGGTCAGCGTAAATCCTCTGCTCCAGCATGAGGGGAGCCCTGCACAACATAAAGGTTGAAATCATTGCTCTATTTGTCTGAAAATGACAACTGTGCTACAGCCTTTGGGTAGCTGGGAGAGATGTTAATACCACAGTCGTGGTAGCAAAGGTATTTGTTTTTTGTCCAGAAAGACTAAATAAAACCTTAGTTTTAGTAATAACAGTGACTTTTGATAGTGCTGTTAGCCTGTTTTTATCATTGAATCTTTTAGTTTTGCCTCCGGGGTAAGAAAGGGCAGTGGCTAGTGCTGAGGCGGGTTGTACTGGGCTGAGTGCTCAACACCCCCCTGATGCTGCACCAGCACCCCTGAACTGCAGCTGAGGGAGGTTTGCTCTGGAGAGATGCTGCATGCCAACCTGATGCTGGTCAAAGCTGCTGCTGGCCTTGGAGAAAGTGAGGACCTTGAACTGCATTCAGTAACCCCCAGTCATTTAAATCCCCAAATGCCTCCCCTGGTCCTCAGAAACCTGTTACCTGCCACTGGGCTGGGCCTGCGGCTTGTGCTTCCCTCTTGCCTGGGCCTTTGGTAGAGAGGAGGCCAAAGCCTGCCCTGCACGCTGTGTCCCTTACTGCAGCCACCAAGGAAAACTGCCAGCTAGGAGAACAAAACCAATATTTATTCCTCCACCTCAGCTGCAAAAAAAGCCTGAGTTATCAGAGGGAATCACTGGCAATAGTCTTGCGCTGGCAGGTGGCGGAACAAGGGACTGAACTGTTCTTATCTTGGATAAACCTAGTCAGTGCTGCAGGAGGTACAAATAATTAGCAGTCTTGCTCATGATTAAGCCCTAAGCAAACATGAAAACCTGTAACAGCAAAGTCTTTTGTACAATGATTTCCATGTTAAAGGAAAAAAAAAAGTAATCTGCTGGTAGAAGGTACCATACAGGTCTTCCAGGCAAGTTAATACAATATGAACTGTATCCCAAAATATTTCACCTAGGAGAGGATGCTGATGCCTGTGAGGAAGGGGATTTCAACAGCAACGGTTCAACCTACGAGTCTGCATGAACATGTAACTTGTGAGAGAAACTGAAATTGCAAAGAAATGGGCCGTACGCAGTTCTGCAAAATAGATGAGATGTGAGGGGGTGATAGGGTACAATCATGAGGGCAGTTGTGTTGCTGATGGGGGTCTGTTACCCACAGCGCTATCTGTGCAAATGGTTAGCAAAGGCTAATGCTAGGTGAAGAGTGGTTAGGAGCTGGCTGTTTAAATAAAACCTTTCCTAGGAAGCATAAAGCTAGATGAAGAATATTTTCCATTTTGGGTTAACTATCTGGATTAATTTTACAAGGATTAGACCTCATTCCTCTTAACTATTAGTGTCTCTTCAGTGCAATTTCAAGCTAGAATTGGTGATACGTATACTGGAGCAGATTAGGTCTCACGCCCTGTCCTAGAGGCTGAGTCGTGGGGTGTGTATCTGGCAAATACCTACTACGGCAGTTTGCAAATTTCCCCATCCCCTGACTCCAGTTGCTCATCGTGTGCTCAAGACTTCACCCCATGGATTGTCAGGTCACCTTGTTCTTTCCTTGTGGTGGAAAGCTCCTGACTGACTGAAGAGGTGGTATAAAATATACGTGAAGTAGCTGGCTCTACAGCTATGGGAGGATGTAGGAATCATACAAGGGCTAAGTATCTTTGAGAGAATGATTTTATATCATTTGCTATTTTAAAATGGAATTACATCTTTGTAATGGTTTGCAAATAAAACCTCCATTCACATTGTATTTCAAACTAAGTTAATGGGATACTGCAACATAGTTATTGGATTCAATTGATATAATTAAAATAACTATGTTAGACCGTCAAAATACTTTTGTGCTGTGTGTAATGCTTAATGTTGCTTGCATATACAAAGCTAAGGCTAGTCTTGACTTCATTGCTCAAACTAGGCTGTGTCTGTGCTAGGTGATGTAGCTAAATAGAGAGATCCTGCATTTTTTTTTTTTTCACAACTGCTAGCGACCCACAGCTCTAAGTGAATTAATTGACATCTGCACATGTCCATTGCTGCTTCACATCAGGACTGTAATTTGTTCCGGCCACCAACAAACTGCAGAGAGTCTCGGGGTGTTGTAGCATTGACACAAACTAATGCAATTAGACATATTAGACACTGGTTTCTCTGCAACCAATTTTAAACAGTATCCTTGCTGTATCTTTAAAGGTCACTGTAGATGGAGCCTTGCATTCGCAAACACCAAGCTTAATTTGTTGTCTATTTTAATGTATTGTCCTGAAGTTACTGGGTTTTGAGAACATAGAATCTATTAAGAAGCTTAATAGAGCAGCTCATTCCAATTATAAGAAATGTATTGGTGGAGAAAATGGAAATGCATGGAAGATCAATGTATTAAGCAGTTGCCTGAATGGAGGAAACAGAAGAAATAGATTAAAATTAGTTCTCTTTAGTACAAAAAAGATACTTGCTTCTATATAGTACTAAAAATGTTGGGTTGCTTGTATTGTAAGGGATGATAAAGCATTTCTATGCTGATTGTATAAAATCAGATAAAGAGTTATCCACAACTTTTTCCTTCATCCATTTCTTTTTCCCCAAGATATTACTGGGTATAGCTGGATTTGTTTTGTCTTTTTTTTTTTTTTTTTTTTTTTTTTCCTCTGGGTTATGTTTTCCTGTGTTGGAGTTCTTAAATTCCTACACTGGAAGATTGTTGTACTGGAAACTTACTTGGCAGCAAGATAACTTAGCAGTGAACCCTAGACGGGTCATCTGTGAAGATGCAGTCTGGAGCGACTGGCTGTTTGGCTTTGAATTTCTGTTGCTAAATGCCATGTTTCCTAGGTGAAAAATCAGGGTTTCAGACTGTGGCCTGAGGACATGGGCATTTGGATAGTAATCCCAAGTGAATGCTGCAGGTTTCCTTCATCAGTAATGTCTAATGGAAAAAAACAGAGGAGGTACTTTGAGCCAGTTTTTGCTTTTACTACCTCATTAAACTGTGGCTGCAGCCCCTCATGCTCAGTGCGATCACCACTCAAGCACAGATGTCTGAAGAATGCTATTGTAATTATTTTTTACTTACTATTAAGGGCAGGTTTCATAGGACCTATGAAAGAAACTTATGATCCATAGAAATTAAATATTAAAAGCTGGTTGAATTATTTACAGTATCATCCATTTACTAATTTCACCTTTTGTGGTATAAACAGGTTGCCATTTAAGCCTCATTTTAAATTATCTGTGGATAATATCTGTGAAGGAGTTCCCAGGATTTTTTCATGTAGAAGGCTAGCCTGAATGTAAACAAAACAGGAAAAAGATTGGCTAACTCAAAAGTTAACTCAAACAGAAATTGTATATTTGCAGTAGGTTTTTACTTTGAATTGTCTGAACAAATATTTTTCTTGTTTCCTCATAAGAAGAGCAGTCAGTAGGACCTCGAGACAGAAGTCCCACCACCATGTTGTGGTGGCTCTTTCAGCTAAAAGAGCGATCATGAACCTGTTGCTCTGCCTTGTTGGAGCTCCTTCCATATGAATGGGGGAAAGGGTAAAATGACTGTGCCAGAGAAGAAGCAGGCTCGTAAGTGGATATATTGTAGCTGGCACTGAACTGAAATGTGCTCATATCTTCCCTCTGGGATTTGCACCAAACCTGGAATTCCAGTGCATGAAGAAGAGCATGGCTTTTGTGCTACGAAAGGGTTAAGCAATATAAACAAAGATAAGTTAAAATAACATTATCTGTAGCTGAAAATCACTTGTCTCATCAGGCCTGCTAAAATTGTCTCAGGTCTTCTCTTTCTTTGGTTTGGCTGTAAGATCGTAAGTTCCTTGCTTTGTTTTTGGTTATTTTTTCTTTTTCTTTTTTATATAGTATATATCTGATGCCAGACAAAAACACAACTATGTTATAGGAATACTCCTTTATGTGCAAGTTTTCAACATGTGTTTGAAGTGTTATATGTTCTTTCGAAAATTATCAAGAGAGGTTGCAAATCTTGCAAGGCTTCAGAGGTCTTTGGATCATGCAATAATTTCTAGGGCATGTTGTTCATTACAGACAATAATCAACACAGGGAAAGAGATGGATTATTGAGGATCTTGATAGATGGTTCCGTGATCTGACACTGGTCATAGCTTAAAAAGAAAGATTGAGATCTTTATTCATGAAAATATTAAAACCCTGACTTTGACGGGATTGCTTGTATGATTTAAATTAAAAACACTTTTTTGGAAGAGAAATAATTTCCAGCCTACTGCAATGTGTGTATTTTTAAATTATTTTTTCCAAATTTTCCTGCTTGTTCATCAGTTTCCAACATTCATCATTTAAGTAATTAAAAAAAATCGAATTGTCAATAAGTTTTTTTATCCTAGTGCTATATAAAGCAATTTAATTCACTTGGATTTACGAAAAGGCTTTTTACAAAGTTCATTACAAAAGGCTCTCAGGAAACAAACAGATCGTGAGTTGACTCCTCCTCCCCCCATGATGCTCCATCTGTCCAGACTGTATCTATTCTAGACACATAATAACCTTTGCTCACATCCAGGAAGGAACAGACTTTCAAAAATTACTCCCAGAGTTGAGCTGCATATGGTTTTGGGTAGTTTTATATTCTATAAGGTGTCCTTTCTGGCAATAATGCGGTGAAAACATATGTAGATATGTCAGGAAGATTCCCATAACAATTTTGCTTTGCAGAATCCATTTATGTTAGATATTGTGCTACTATTGACCTTACTTGTTTTGTCTCTTTTTGGTTAATGGGGGCTGGTCCCTGAGGACAGGGTACCACATGTGTTTTGTGAGCAGCAACGTCTGCTAAGTCTCTTCTGTCTCTTGGGAGGTGGTCTCTGCAAACTCCACAAAAATCAACGCTTGACTTAGAAATCATCTTTGCAGAATGCAAAGCTGATTTGTACAGCTTTAGTGTTAGTATTTAGGGAGGAACAGCAAACTGCTGAGACTTTCAGCACTGAGTTTTGTCTTGCCTCGACTGGGAGAGAGTAAATGTGTTTCCACCTGCTGGCTATTTGGCTGCCCACGTAGATAAGAGCCCTCCTTCCAGCTACCCTGCAGAAGTGGTGGCTGGCACTACTGTTCTCCTTGTAAACTGTCAGGAGCAAGGCCTGGTGAGGCCATAACTGACCTGGCACATCCCAAAGCCTCAGCCCTGTTGTGACTTCTCTGGCTTGTCAGGTACTTGGTCAGGTATGAACCAGTTATACTGCTGCCATAACCCTGGGTGAGCCAGAGGCTTCACCAGATGCAACCAGCATTCAGGCTGCTGGTCTCTTGGGGCTGGGACTCAGAGGTGAAAAATTATGGGATGTTCTCATTGTGCTGTATACAATGTTGAGGTTTTGGGTTTTTTTAATCTTTCTGTTGTAGAACTGAGGTGTTGCTTTTGCTGTTTATACTAGCAGAATGCTTTCCTTTCAATTCTAGCTGTTCCCAAAATATACAAAGTAACTCTGTGAAGAGTTCAGCAGCAAATTAATTGCTTCCCCACCTTTACAAGCAGAAGTCTGCAGGTGCCTGTCACAGGCCATCATTCCTGATCCTTGTTAATAGTTCTGCCTGTGATAACTATGTTATAAAATATTATTTTGCTGAGACACTAATGGATCCTATAGGATTTTTATACTGCAGGAAACTGCAGTATTGTACAAGGGAAAATCTTGATTTAGGACATGTGCCCGTGTGTAGGGGAAAAAAAGTGAGGAAGGCAAAAGGCCAGACCTTAGAGAACCATTGCTGCATTGGGAGAGAAAGCCAAAGGACTCACTCTTCTCCTGAGAGTCAGGTTTTAATTCTGCCATTCGCATCTTTGCTGGTGGTTCAGTTTTCATTTCTGTAAACCTGATGTTCGTGTATAGCTGCATGCAAAAATCTGCATTGTTATGACTCTCTGTTGCCTTGCTTACACTCACAATGTGGAGCTGCAGGGCAGGAGGTGCCATTCAGCTCTGTCATTGCAGGCAGATGGTAATGAGGATGAGGCACGGATACGCACTGTGGTACTTGCCTGCCTCCACATCTGCTGTGAAGATTCATGTGTTTTTGCAAACTGCTTTAGGAGCTGTGGACAAGAGCTGGTCACTGTTGATGGGAGAGCGTGAATTAAGGCCATCAGTGGCCCACAAGTGGCATTGCCAAAATGTAACAGTAGATGTAGAAAGCATAAATCCTTGGGCAGTGCAGGCAAGTCTTGTCCTAAGCTGAAGCAATTCTAAGTTCAGATATTTGAAAGGTCCGAAGGTGCTTTATAAACCCTGTATGGCACTCTCCAAAATCTGGAAGCTCTGTCTCCTCTTGCTTTGAAGCCAAGAATGCTTAGAGCTAATTCTTTCTTCTTTGCCCTTACCATTGACCTCATTTACAGAGATGAAAGAAGTAAAAACAATTAGCTCACCAGGAAATTCTATTATGTGGAAGGGAGGTGGATGTTTCATCAATACTCGTGGATTATGGTCTCAGCTGGAAGGGCAGATTTTTGTCTCCCAGATGGAGTGATGCCTGTTAGTCCCAAAGGCCTTGCAAGTGGAAAAGATAGTGATCCAGCCTTTCACTCTGGAAAACTAAAATATGCCATTTTAATCTTCTCAAGTAGTGAACCAAAATATGTATCGGACATAATTCATCCTGTTGTTATAGGGGTAAAAGGGCTCATTAGGGAAATGTGCCCTTCGTTTAACTATGCCTAGTTGTGTAAAGGAGAACTGACCCCTGTCTCGCTCCTTCAGTCCAGAAGAGATTTCTCTTTCACTGTTTCATAGTACCAAGTAACTTACTTCAATCAAACCCATAACATGTTCTCCAAGAGCCTTCCTTGCTCCTTCACCTGGCTGACATGAACAGGGTCCCCGAACACACATCTGTGCCTTGGACTGGAGCACACACTGGCCACGCATGCACAGTGTGTCCTGTTGAGGGCAGCCTGTGTTACTTGGATTTCAGCTGTGACTCCCAGGCAGCCCCTCTGGTAAACTGGAGCAGGTGAAGCAGATCTGGCTGCTCTTGAATGTTAATGTTCTCATTGAAGCAGATGAGCATATACTAGGAGAGTCAAGAATAAGTGGACTTTCTTGCCTTTGAAGCTACTGTTGCATGATTTGAATCAGTGTTTTTCCTAACCACTACAGAAAAGTATTATTTATCTCATTTAAGGCTTGTTATTATGAAAAGGCAGAGATGTCAGTATTTTAGGGTTCAAGGTTTAATTTCTAGTGAGAGAAGTGTTGATAAGCTTTAGAAAGGTATGGCTAATTTGCTGTAAACTTAAAAGCATAAACTAGCACTGTTAATGGTAGAGAATTCTTGCACCTCTGCTAATGCCCTCTAACTTTCACTTATTACTTTCATGCCACTAGTTGCCTTTTGGAATGGATAATTTGCAGTACTGAGTAAAGCAATTAGTCTGCTGAGCCTATTTTCCTTCCAGCCATAGCTAAAGTGGAGAGTTAATGTATTTTGCATTTTTATTCTACCTCTGCTTTAAGAGACTCGACAGGTTTTACTCATGTTAGTGTAAGAAGCCTCTAAGATACTCTGATAGCAGAGAGATCATAAATTATCTCCATTTGCTAAGGTGGGAAACAGCAACGGCATGACAATGTGCTTTAGTGTTCCTGGAACTGGATTTAGAACATCGTAGCTGTAAGATGCAAAGCAGTAATTCCATATGTCTTTATCCTATCAATTAAAATGTGTGTGGTTTTTTTTTTGTTTTGTTTTTTAAATCATAATGATTTAACTTCATTTTGGCAGGTTTTATTCCAGTGCAAGTATTTTCATTTTCCAGTATACAACCAGACCTTCTACCAATCTTTTACAAGTCACTTCTAGGTCTCTTGTGCTTGTTTTGCCCGAGGAGCTCAGCTGGGGTGGCATCACCACACCTCACACAGACAGGCTGTGTGTGTCCCTGGCAGCCCCTTGACTCCCATCCCCACTGTTATGCTATCTAGACCCCAGAAAATTTGCTAGAGCTCTGTGGTCTAACAGGTGAGACACAGGCTTTTCTGATTAAGGTGAGTAATAACTGATCTGCTCCACCTTGCTTTGCAGGTATTTCAGCATCAAAGCTGTTTAGTGTCAGGTGGCTGAAGCTGGTCCATATAAAGGTTGAGCATGGTTATGAGAGCTGCTGCGCTTGGAGGATGGTGATGAAACTTGGTAAGTAAGAAGGCTCCTTTGTGCTATTGGTTCTCCAGTGTTGCTGGAAGCCTCCTTAGGAGCCCCTGGCTAATGTAAGAAAAAGGTTTCCTGAGCCAAGTACATTGCTGTTGTTATGAATCTTGTATCACTCTTGGTACTTGCTATGTGCAGTGCTAGGGCGTGGGTGGGCTGGGCTGATTTTGTAGATGGTGCTGCTTGCTGAGCCTTGTGTTCTAGTGTGGGGTCTAGCTAGTGGTGTGTGCTTGGGGGTTGACAAGGGCTGGAGCACCAGGTACTGTGTCCTGTATCCCTGGGAGCACTCCTGGAGGGGCCCTGGCCAAGGTTTGCAGCCTCTGTCCATTTTTCTTTAGCCCTCACCCCTGGAGCTTTTTGCTGTCAGTTTTCAAGATGAGAAATAGCAATGCAGAGCTGCCTGTGTGCAGCCATAGTGGTGACTTGTTTCTGCTAAAGGTGAGGTTTCTTTTGGGAAGCTGGGCTGGACCCTTGCATGATTCCACTCTGTTCATTAACATAGATCAGGTATCCTACTTTGGCTGTACAGCTGATTGTTTCATTATTGTTTGGATTTATAACACTATCTGTAGCTAAATATAGCAACAGACCTTCCCCTGGGTAGTTTCTGGGGTAGCAAACTTGTCTGCTGACACTTAACGAGTTCTATTTCTTGGTCAGATGATACAGCGCAAGATGCCCTCAACTTGGCAAACTGCAGGACTTGTTAAGGTGTGCGCTGGGTATGTCCCAGCTGTGACCAGGGAACAGGGATGAGCTGTTGTGCAAACTGGCTCAACAGGGGAGAAAAGGAGATGGTTCTTAAGGGTTATTCATCTGTTGAGCTGTGGGGGCACAACGATCACCTTCACTTCCTTTCTTGTGGGGAACTGATGCTTCATGCTGTGTGCAGTGAAGTTATGGTAGCACTGAAAAAGCAAGGAGAAGCTGATTTGGGCAGAAGGATGCTGTTTTGGGGTGGGGGTGCTTGCTGTGGGTTGTATCTGGGAGGAGGATAGCTGCTGTCAACAAGCAGAATGGATGTGAGAATGAGCGCAGCGTCAGGAGCACTGGCCAGTCATGAGGCTAAAATGGTATACAGTTCTTGCAGTCAATGAGATGCAAATAAAGGTCTGATCCAGCCAAGCAGCCTTTCTGCAAGGTTGTTTCTTGGAAAAGTGGGTGACCTTGGAAACAGAAGGGCTCTCCCTCCAAAAGGGCTGCTCAGAAACCCTTGCAGTGTTGCAGAAGAGGCATTTTGCAATGCACCAGGTGGTGGGGATCAGCACAGGCTGGGATCAGTGCAATCTGGACTACCAGGTGGCATGCTGAAGGCTGGTGCCAGCACAGACTTGCTATCGGTCTCATCATATAATTCATTGGTGATCTCGCTAATTTGAAATCAGATCTGTATTTTGTATTGACTTAAATATGTTCTGCCAAGTGAGTGGTAGTGTGAAAAATCTAGCATTAATTGTTTGTCAAGGCACAGTTGAAACCACAGTCAAAGTGAGTATGACTCCCTTTAAAGAAGTGGTTTTCACCTTTATTTCCCCCTGTCCTCCCTTTCTGCTCACCCCATCGCCCTTATCTTTGTAGAGTTTCGCTTTAGGTAAGCACGAGGACTTTGACATTGAGCGCTGTGCAAAGGTAGTGTTTGGGCTGCTGGAGCTACTGAGATACTCTGAGTAGCAGATGACATGTTTTCCATCACAGCTGCGTTTCTTGTGCTCCAGACCTTTTCCTGGATGTATCTAGTGGCATTTCACAGCAGGGCCAGGTTCACTGACCTTTTGATGAGTCATCAGCATGTGGTTTATTCTTGCATTTCACACAGTTGCAAAGCAAATGCTGCTGGCACAGTTTGCAGGTAAAACTGCACTGCAGATGAATCCGATGTGATGGGACTGATGCAGTCAGAAGGGATGAGTGTATGGCAATCTCTAAAGCCAGGTAACTTCTCAAGTTTGGCTTGTGATATGGCAAAACAAGGTGAGATATTTTTGGGTGCTTAGTTTAAATAGGTGGAGTATTGTGTCTTCTCCTTGCTACAGCATTTTGTATCTATTCCGGGGGAAAATAAATAGCTTTAAAAATGTGGGTGTATCTATGGCAGAAGTAGCGCTGAATAGAAACAGTGTGAAGAAAACAGTAGTGTTTGCAAGCTGTCAGAGAAGCTTTCATCCTCACTGATCCTCTGGGTTAGCAGAATGTGACAACCTATAGCAACAAAAGTGAACAAGCGTGGAAGAATATACAAGGTCTGATTAAAAATTTATGAAGCTGAACTCTAAAACCTCAGAAGGATATTTGTGTTGGGATTTTTTTTTTTTTTCTCCTTAGCAGTGTTTCTAAACAATCTGTAGTGAATTAGGCCCCTACAATTGGAAATTTAATTTGGGGTCATCTTTAAATGAACTCTAAAAGCATTAGACTCTGTTTGGCCAGGATCTCTGCTTTGGGCCTAAGGCCAGCATGTCATCTCCAAATCAATTCCAAGGTCCCTTTCCAGCTCAAGATACTATTGATTATTTCTCTTTCCTTTTAACAAAAAGTCATCTGTATGGTGATCAGATTATATAACTTCATCAGTAAATCAGTAAAGCCAATTTCAGACTGAAGGAAGCTGCCTCACGAGGAAGCACTGTGGCTTGTGTTTGGCAGCAGTGCGGCAACTAGTGTGTGTGTCTGGGTTGATTGGTGTCCTCCTGGCAAGGCCACATCTTGGGCTCACAAGGCTGCAGCTGCTTGGAAGTCATGCAAAATGTAGCATGTATACATGTCTTAGGCACTTGCCCTTCCCAACCTCGAGTCTTGGAGACAGGCTGTTTTACACTTTGGAAGTGGAGTATGACCCTGGAGGAAGGGTGCTGCAATTTGGTGGGTTTTGCTTCCGATGAACTGGTGCATATCAGAGGTGCTGGGGTGTGTGTTGTGTCACTGCTGTAGTGTCAGGCTATGACACACACAGCAGGAGGTCTCATTCTTGACCCAGCTGTGGTTGTTCCTCTGTTGTATTTTGACAGAACTCTTGTTTGATTCATTTGCAAGTGTGTTTGTCAGAAGGAGTAAATGTAAGATGACAAAGAGCATTTTAATATCATGCTGAAGGTAGTATTGTGCACAAAGTATTCTGTTTGGAAAATTGCCGTTCATAATCAAGAACTTCATAAAAAGCAACACAGCCAGTGTGTTGTTTTGTTGCTTGGTTTTGGGTGTTTTTTGGACACGTTTTAACTCTGTCTTACTAAAGTAATAGTTTTGTGCATGAATTGTATCTTAAATTGTTACTGAATAGACTTAATTTCTTTCCGTACTTTAAACTGATAAGTGGATCCTACACACATTGTTTTAGATTAAGGTCATTAAACTGGTGCTACCCTGTATGGAAGTGATCCCTTCTGTTAAAGGGCTGAAGTTTAGCAAGAACACTGCATCATGGCATAATGGTGTGTATATTATGCTCTTAATAGTGCTCCACAGATGTGCCTTTTTCTCCAATAAGCTCTTCTCTTCTACAAATGGCAAGATGGTACTAGTGCAGCATTTTTTCCATCAGTGTCTTGACATAATGTTTAAAGATAGAGAATGCAGAATGGTGCTATTATAAGGTTCGAAGACTTAAGGTATTTATGTAGTATGAGCTTTTATAGACTTAATTAAATTTTGTAAAGCAATGTCTTTTTTTAGATGAAAAATACTCCTTTTTAGTGTACGTTGTCATGGGAGTCCAATGGAAAATAACTGTAAATAAGGGACTGATGTGAATATAGTTTGAGTCAAGGCATATGAAATAGAATAAATCCCTTAAAATAAAGGCCAGGTGGCAATACAAGCCAGAGCAATGATGCCCTGTGTGCTACTGACTTAGTTAGTGCAGTTACCAATAATTACCACTTCCTTAAAAGACCATATTGTATTCGGTAGTGTCAATAAGGTCAATTCACAGTCATAGGATAAAAGGGGACACTCCAATAGCTCTTAATGTACATCAAAATGAGAAGATTGATATTGACAAGGTGACCTCAGCTCTGAAGGGGCAGTTTTGAATGCCTGTAGTTTTTCTTGCTTATGATTGACAACCTCAGTGGTATGACTATTTCCTTTCTTTCTGTGTTTTGTTTTTGTTGTTTTTTTTCTTTCTCAAGGAGCACCACAGTTTATGCTAACTATTTCACATAACACAGCAATACTACAAATAAGTAAAGACTAGTAAGATTTTTGTGTAGAAAGTTGCTGCACCTCAGTGCCCAATGTCCCCCAAGTGCCCTTTGATCGTTCT
The DNA here is from genome assembly GCF_047716275.1 of Strix uralensis. NCBI lineage: Eukaryota > Metazoa > Chordata > Aves > Strigiformes > Strigidae > Strix > Strix uralensis. The sequence continues at coordinate 14,874,513 of NC_133978.1, read as the reverse complement.
CTGAATGACCCTGGCTCTGTGTTAATGTCTGGCATGCAGTTCCGCAATTAAAATGTGTGGCCTGACATCAGTTCCGAATTTGTCTTTCCTTCAATTTTTCATGTCCACCCAATTCATTCTTTTGTCCTCTTAACCTCTCTGTGTCGGATAACTGTGTTTTATTCTTCAGTTGCCATCAGTGGAAAGTTTGCATGCAATTTACTTTTCCATTTATCTTATTTTTCTTTTCTTACATTGAGTTTTGTACTGAAAAGGATTTTAATTGATATTCTGTAAAATTTGGAACCATCCACACTCTTCTACTCCATAACTTCCCCCCCAAGTAATTGGAATGATATGTGCTGTAAAATTTTTGGAGGATGAACTGCATATTCTCTTTTTTGCCTGAAGAACACTTAGGTACATGCAAATTTGTAAGCTTAGTTAACTAAATGTAGGCCTTGAAGACTGTTCTTTGACTTGATTGGGTGATTAAGAGTTCAGACTTAGTGAGCACTGTTACTGTCAGCAGAAAGAGAAAACATTTTAAATGAAAACAGTGAATATCTCCAGGATTTGACTGTTTGTCAGTATTAGCTATGAAGGGAGGTTATGATATTATGGCTTGAATAATCAATGCAACTGTTCTGAGATGTCTAGAAGAGAAAGTAAAGTTATGAAGATCCCTGAGCAGCAGCACAGGGTGGCTGGTGCCTCTTGCCTGAGTGTTGGGGCAGGAATGATGCATGATGTGGTGTGTAAGGTAGAAAGGAAAAGCTGTGCCTTATGTTTATTCCTCCATCAGTACCTATGTTGCACCTTCACCTGTATGTCCAAGTCCATGAAAACTTGTCCATGAAATATTGTAACTAGTAAACAGCAGGCAAATGTAACTCTTTTAACAGTATTATTATATAACAAGACATTTTTTTTTTTTTTTTTAATATTCAGGAAATACTTTGCCTTACTAAAGCTTTTATTTCAGGAAGAAGGAGGCTCTTTTTCAGCTAAATCTTACTGTCTCCTCTGATTTCCTGTAAATCAAATCACTGGCATATTTGGGGTGAAAAAATCTTAACCAAGAAAAAACCCCTGATACTTTGATCACTCTCTAAAAATAAGTTCATAAACCATGCATTTATAATAAGTTTAAATTGATTTTTTTTCTTAGATATTAAGATTTATTCTTCCTAGAGTGTAATAAATCTTAGATGGAAACAGGCCAGCGTATGCTCATCTGTTGCCTCTTGGGAAATGGCATTTGCAGAGTGATGGCTGACTTGGAGACTCAGACCATCAGCCTGAACCTCTCCTTCAGAAGAAGTTTAAGGTTTAATTGTAAAGGCTACCTTTTCGGTCTTTAGACCAGTAAGCCCATCTGGCATTTTGTTGAGGTTCAGACCTATTTGGTGAGAGAAGCTGTAGTACTTATGAAGCCACACATTCTGACTGGCAAGAAGCACATGTATGTGAGTATGTATACACGTCTTGCTGTGACCAGGGTGTGTAGCCAGACAGCTCCGGAGTAGGTTATGAAGCATGAGAGCAGAGCCATGGATGAAATCGGGTCAGGGATTCCAGGTGAGCTGCCCATTCAACAGAATGGAAGAGAGGTGTTTTTGTTAAATAGTTTGGGAAATGGTTCTGACTTCAGTGGTGGGTTTTGGTTGAGTGGGTTAACGTTGCTGAGCCCAGTCATGCTACTTCCTATCCCTGTTTAAAAGCACATCTTTTTGTATTCACCTGAGTAATATAGGTTTGCTAAAATATTTCTTTTAACTAATCTCAGTTCAAAAGCATTGTTTTAAGCTCAACACCCTTCGTTGTCTCTGTTGAAGCTTTTTAATTTGGATGTTGAAGCAGTTTGCTTCCATATGTCTCAGGCTTCAGCAAACTCCCATTCTGCTCTCTGGCCTTTGAGCAAAGCTCTGGGTAAACGCCTGCTGGGTTTGCCTGGGAAGACTGTTTCTGCATAACAGGCTGAAAGCCTTGACCAGTTTTACACATTCCCTGAAAAGAGCTTGAGAGCTGGATTCCAGCTGGGTTATTACTAATTGTTACTTTGCTAGATTTTTGTGAGAATCCTTTTAAATCCTTTCCATCTTTCTAAATTATCTCTGTTACCACTGTTATCACAAATAGATGTGATACAGCTAAAATCCACGGCTTGTTACAGAACACAGTATTAAACATTGTCTATGATATTCAGTCATGCTGGTGATAACACAGAATTTCTGATAAAGATGTCTCCCCTTAGCAGTATTTCATCAATGAAAAGAAATGAAGACGTCAGGTCTCCTCTCCTGTTAGGAAGTCTGCTGTTGGAAGCACTGGAAAAGGGCCACAAGAGGCAAATGGTCTGCATTTTTCAGAGCAGCAGTTAAGTAATTGCTACAGTCTTACTCTAATCCTAGGCTGCTCTCTTAAAGTGTGATTTGAGGGCAGAGGAGAGCTATGACAAGGCAAGTGTGCTGCTTCAGTTAAGTCCCTTTCTTCCTTCTTTGTTTAGAAAGGGGGAAATCTTGTTGATATATTTCAATTTTTTGACTTTGTCTTGAATTGGTAGCTGAAGTCCCAAATGTCTGTTCCTCTGCTACCCTGCAAGTGGGAGCAGTAGACTGGCTGGTCACTGGATGCACACAGTAAGTAAGCAGCACTGTTTCGCTTGTTACTGCACTGAACCTCTAACCTCCTGTTGGGATGCTGTTGACAGCAACAAGGACCCAACTTGAATTTTGGAGGTCACTAACAAATGCTGGTTTAAACTCCTACCCAGAAAAATTTAAGCTAATTGCCCTTGTGTTTAACAAGCTGCTCTTTGCCAAATAATGTAATAAAGCGATCCCTTATTGATGGGAGGAAATCAGGTTTCTACACACTTAAACAGGCTACTTCTTTCCCCAGATGCTGCTGTTATGTAAAATTCCCATCTCTGGTGCCTGGGGAGACATCAGTCAGTTGCTGCCCATCCTGCAGCAGGGACCACTGGCAGCCTGGGATGCCCAGAGGCTCCTCAGCCACTGCTGCATGTGGGGCAACGCCAAGAGAGGTTACCTTCTGCTCCGCAGTCCACAGCACGTGTGGAGCTCTTGCCTGCAACAGAAAGGCTGTCGTGGGTCTTTCTGTAGCTCCTGTTTCCTGGTTCTGTGAATCAGCCCTCCTTGAGACAACAAGAGAAGTTAGGCTGATTTCCTTCGATGAGATGGAGGTGTCTTGTGACCTGCTGGGCACTGAGAAGTAGATCTAGAAATGCTCTTTGCAGAGGTTATATGTACAAGTAATTTGGCTAATATTTTGCCTAATGCTAGGTTTTCTTAAGCGGGAACATGACCCAGATGTTTTTATTCTGTGATGTGTAACTTTACACATCGAGCTTGTTGATGCTCTTTGTTTTTCTTACTTGTGACATGTGAAATCAGAGCATCTACCCACTGAAGCATGTCCCTGGTCAGCTGGATTAAAGTGCAAAAGGGGCTAACTGAAATAATCTTTTTATTCCGTGCTCTGTGAAGGAAATTTGCTGTACAAAAGAAAGAACTTATGGTAGGCGTGAGGAATGGCCAAAGGCAGGAAGGGCAGCTGAGCCTGGCTTATGCTGCAGACAAGTCCTGGGGTCTGGAGCTCTCCCAGCCGTGCCTGGCTTCCACCTTACAATCTTTGCTCTAGCTGACTTCCATTGCTGTACCAGGATGTTATGTGTTTTACTGATTATGTGGCGTGATTCATATTTATCATGCTACTGGAGAAGCAGTAGAGATTTACTAAATTTTTACAAATACTACTAAAGTAAAATAGGACTGGAGAATTTCTGTTGTCTAAAACATGCTGGTACTTATACTGAAGATAGTAGAAAGCACCCGTGATCCATCAGTTCTAGAATTTTCTTAATTTGTTTATTTTCTTATTGAGACAGGGGGCTTAACCTTTCCAGTTTGTTAGAAAAGCCAAGACTGATTTCTTTCAACAAAGTTCATGCAAATATAGGCAGGAAGCATAGGAAAAGTATAAAATGCTTTAAATTCATTCCCACAAAAAATAATTGAAATATTTCAGTCTCTAGAAATTCCATTATAATTCTACAATTAAATAGCAAGTATATCTTCTAAACATATTCTTTGTTCTCACTGTTTTTCAATAGTGTTGCATGGAGTATGGTTGCATGTTGGTGATGAATATTATAAAACTAATGGAAAAAAGATATGCTTTATACTGGCAACTAAACATGAGATCTTTACAAATTCATAGTTTGAGTGCATTATGTACTTAATTATTCCTGGATGGTGTATATTAAAAAAAAAAAAGCTTTTAATTTAGCTGAGCAATCTGATTTTACTGGGCTGGAGCTGAAAAGCCTTTTACAAAGGTACTCTCCTCATGCTGCTGGATTTAAGCTAATGCTTCGTAGGTGTTGAAGCTGATGATGTACTTCAGACTACGAGGTTTTTGCCTTCTATCTTAGTGTGTGCAGAGCTAACCTGCACTGTGTGTGTGTGCTGTCACAGTGCTGAGACATCCAGCTTTGACTTGTGCTTGTCAAGTCATAGCTCATCACTCTCTGAGGCCATTCCTGTCCACTGAGGACATGCTGTATGTCTCTCTCAGCCCACAACAGGACATTTCACCTTTTTCTACATAGCGAAGTTATAGTTGAAAATGCTGTGTGGGTTTTCTAGTCAATTGAATTCTCCATGACAGAGTTTATTGCAAATATCCTGCATTTCTTACTCTATACAACCTGGCTTCATGATGCAGCACAATAGGAACCTGGTCACTGGTTTCCCCTGCTTTCCCCCCCCCCCCCCCCCCCCCCCCCCCCATTTGTAGCAAATGTGGACAGCTTTCTGAAAAAATATTATCTACAATAATTGGATTTGTAAATATAAGTAGATACTAAAAATTATAGTCTAAAGTTCATAGCTGGGATATTTTCCTTCTATTTTCAAAAGACACCTGAGATTTCCTTTTTGAGCTTATGTTTCAAAACTGATAAAACTCAGAGGGCTTTTTCTTGCTGCAGGATTAATTTCACTTATGAAGAAAGCCAAGATATCAAATATTGACCTGACCTAGGGAAAATGTTGACATTAGATGTAGAAACTTTACTGGTTAAGGTGCAGGATGAGAACAGAAATCTCTTACCCAGGGTGCACTGAGAGCTTAGAGGCAGCTTGAGGCTAATGCAAAGAGACAGGTTGTCTGGGTTAATACTAGCTGGGGAAAGACTCAGCAAAACCAGAAGGGAAGATGATGCAGAATGTCTTTCTAAATTTTATTAGGCTTTGGGGATCTAGTCTCCTTTTTATAATGTATAACAGTGATTGATAGTCTTGTAATAAGAGAGTATTATAGAGGATTAATAATCCTCTCCTCCTTCCAAACTTTAAGCCATCCATGTTGCTTTCAGAAGGCAAGATATGACCCATTCCATGTACAATTTGTTATACTTCGCTAGTTTCCTTAAATATGCTTGACATTGTTAACAGCAAAATCCTAGATGATTATGTGACTAATGAAATAATGATTTCTAGGTTCTTTTGTTTATTTTAAAAAAAGTTGCTATTCCAGTTTCTTCTGCAGTACTGACCATTGGATATTTTGTGTTGCTTTATTTTCATCTTGAAAAGGATGTAAGAGGCACCTCAGGTCTTTTGAAAAGACTGAATAGAAGGAGGTGGTAGTTGCTCTTTGTCATTGTTCTTTGTAAAGCTAACTATCTCAGGCATCAGCCATGAGGCCACTGAAACAACACCAAGTAAAGAAGGCTTTGTCATAGCCCAGTGAAAGGGGAAAATGCCTGGAAATAGAATGATCTGGATGCTACTTCTTGCTTGGTCAGTATGGCTAGGGCAGTGCTGCTTGGATTTCTTCCTTGCTGCCTGCCCACTTTTTGCTCCTCGCTGTGCATGCATGTGGCAACCAGCAAACCAGGTCCTGGGTTTTGTTTTTCTACTTTATCTTTTCAGAAGGGTTGTGACATCTTCTGTCTCATTTGCTACTAAACTGAAAGCAACATAAAGTGGCTAACAGTACTATGTGAGTATTGCATTACAAGATCTTTTGGCTACCAATTACTTGTAGTACAGTAATTGTTAAGTAAAACCAATCTGCCTGAGGTCACAAAGCCAGGAATAGAGCACATCTCTACTGACTCCCAGTCCAGTGACGCAGATGCTAATTCACGCAATTTCTACTTGAGTTCATTAAAAATCTTCTCCCACAGCTCTGCCTCCCTCAGCAGCCAAAAATTCTCCTTTTAATAGAAGAAAGGAACTTCCTTTGGGACTGTAATTCCCCCACAGTGAAAGAACCTACCCAGCTGAGAGTATGTGCTACCTTTTGAAGTACCGTTAGCCCTTTCTGACCTGAGAATGAGAGGGGAACTGAAGTCTTATATCTAAGCTTGGAAAGCGCATCTAATACAGTCAGGGCATGTGTGCTAGACACTCTTCTCATGTCTGAATGCTGCAGATAATGTGTTTTAAAAGTTCTCTCAGATGAAAACTTGATTTATCATAACAAGGAAGATGCCTGCCCCCCTCCTAAGCCAACTGAACTCTGAAATAGAGCTACAGAATGGGAAAATGAGTCAGGTGTGGTGTGTGTGTGGTTTTGGTGATATTTTTGTTTTGTTTGTATGGAGGACAGCAGGGGCTATTATGGTCTAAGTGTAAGTGACACAGAACTTCACCCTGTGATTTCTTCATTGAACCTATTATGTGGGGTTGAGCATTTTTTAGGTAGATATCCATTCTTGATCTATTTAAATTAGTCCCATATGAGGACTAACATGCCTTTTCACAGGCCAAATTGTTCCAACTCTTAAATACCGGTTTTAATGCTAATGGCTAAGAAATTGAGATGTATGTACCTTCAGAAGAGAGCAAACATATTTCACTACAATCAGGATGCTCAGAACATGAGCTAGCATGTTATTTGGTAGCAAACAGGATTGTACTTATATCTCCCTTCAGATAATGAACCAGTTCAGAACTATTTAAATTAGAGTTCCATAATATTAATTTACTTCCATGCTTGCAGTGTTTCAGAAAATAATTTTGGGAAGAGTTGGGGCTATTGAGAATTTGTTTTAGCATACACTGTTAATCACCAAAGATGAATCCTGTGTGTTTCTGGATGAAGCCCTGTGTATGTCTTAAATAGTGGTTTAAGACCTCTTTCTAGTGTAGCATATTAGCTATACAACTATAGAAAAGACTCTGTGTTAGTGTTTTCAGTTACATATAGTGTTTTCTTTTTCTGAGTTCTCAGTATAATGCTTTGAAAAGATCCTACAGAAGCCTAGTGTTATGAGCTAAAACTAAATAAATAACTGGGGCTTTCTGCTGTCAGATTTAAGTCAATAATGCAGTATGGCATATACGCAAACATCAATCACAAGTGTTTGTAGTTGAAAGTGGCCAAGAAGTGGGAGAAAGGAAAGGGTAAAGAAGAGTAAACCCCCTCATTCCTGCAGATGTTTGAGCTATTGGAGACAATAGTACTTTAACAGACTGTTCTTCCCCTCTGTTCCAGGAGCAATGCCAGCACTTGCAGGAACAGGAAACTTGGCAGTTGCAGATGTCTCTATTGGCGCACTGTGTCTCTTAAACTTTGTCTCGCTTACCTCAGAGAGCAACAGTATAGGGGAGTTTCTCAGAACCGAGGGACTCTGGGTGCCCTAGAAATTGAATTGAGTTAGAGCAATGTGTATTTGTGTGTTTTGCTGCTTCCCCTCCTTCAGGCATTCCCCATTATGGGATGTAAAGGAATAACTAAAGGTAACTATTAAAAGCTTCAAGCCTCTTTTCCGGGAGCCTTTAACTCGGAGACTGTGAAATGCATAGAAAATGGAATACAATTGTCTGTGATACTCATGTTTGGTTTTTTTTTTTCACATTCCCCGCCCCTCTCCATGTGCCCTGGCTAGTGACAGGTGTGGATTTTTTAAATTCAAATCTCACACCAACAGAGTTCACAGTATGTGATGGACTCTGCACAGAACCTGTAGAAATCCAGCCCAAATCAGGATAAAGCAAAATTAATATTTCCCTCTGATAGTTATTTAAACTGCCTAGGTGAAGGGCACAAACCCACGTTTAACTTCAAGCATAGGATTTAAATTAAGCATATGCTTTGTGCATATGCTGAACTGAACTCCTACAAGAATGGTGCCAGAGTAATTTCTCTTGAGCACATGTATGTATAAATGTATATACACTACAAAACTGTCAGTTTATTGATGATTGCAATATAACATGAAGATTGTATGCTGCCTTCCTGGAACAATGTTAGTTGAAGGAGTTGATAAGGGAAAGGATATGCATGTAAGACATTGATAATATCGTTGCACCGACTGTAACTTCTGATGATGGACAGATTTCCTTCTCTTGTGCATCCTATTTGTACTTTTACTAACTTACTTTAAAACAGCAGTAATCAAATTTAACAGTTATATTAATAGTGAATGGAAAGTCCTCTGGGCTTTTAAACATGTATTTTTCTCCATATATGGGTATATATACTATGTGTGAGAGCATATGTATATATGTGCCTATATATATATCAGAACATTTTTTGTATGTTTTTATTTCTATATGTATTCAATACTGCTTCACTTTTTCCTTTAAAATTTGTCTTATCAAGCAGAACAGCATTTTGATTTTACATAAGGATATTCCTTTAAAAGGTCATCTTCACATAGGCCGCCAAGATATATATTGCTGCCACGTTTTGTGTGTGATTTATTTTTTTTTAATATACCCATATAGATACCTATCTATATCTACCTAGATATGGGTGTATATATAAAAAAATCTATAGGTAGATATAGATATATAAAATCAAACAATATCTATATAATTACTTGTGGAGAGAGAAAGAACGTGTGCCAGATTTACATAGCAATGTATTGCAGATCTTGTCAGTGAAAAGGAGCAAGTGAGATGATCCTGCCTCCAACCATGGCTCTAATCTTTTCATGAAGGGAACTGTCAGTCACTCTTTGATTCCTCCTGTCTAATTGTGTCAAAGAGTTTGTATCCCATTTAATTTCTGGCAATGAAAGAATGAAAGCTGTTAGTTTTTCTATAAATACATATGAATTAAGAAACAGGCTGACTTATGAGGATTCTTTTCTGCTTTTCTTATTCTTCTTCCTTGAAAAGTTTAGAGACCCCTATCAATCTGTATTCTGAGGGGTTAAATATTGGGCATCACCAAATACAGAACACTCTAAGCCTCAGAATTGATGAAAAATAAAATAACTGTATGGACAATGTCATTATTTTCATTTTATAGATAAGAAAGCTGTAGCTGAAGGACTGTGAATTTTGCCTAAGTTTGTAAGAGAATCTTGGCTGAGTCTGGAACTAAATGCAGATCTTGTGTGTCTTGTTCTAATGCCTTAACTATGAAACCACGATTACTTTAACTACTAGTTCACCTACAGGTGTGATATGTTGTTGTTCAAGTAAGGTTAATTTTTTGTGTGTGTATATAATTTTTAAAACTCTGTGGTAGTAGGATAGGAAAAGCCAATGAGAAGAGAGGCATCTCCGTCTGTTGCAATGATACAGCATCTAGGATGATGTGCATTACTTGGAAAAAGAATCCATTAAGAACAGCTAGCTTGAAAGCCAAAACAAATGACAGGATATGTGAAGGATTAGTTGGATGGAGCATCTGTTATTAATACTGAACAGTGCTTTTTGAAAACGAATGTGAAGCATTAGCATGGTGGTGAGAATTAATTTTAATGCTTTTCCATGAAAGACAGTAGAAATGAGATTCATGCTTTTCTTTATTTAGAAGTAATGTTTTCATTTCTTGCTTTATCTGAAGTCTGAACGCAAATTCAATTCTAAGTGGAGAAGTGATGCCTGGAACGCTGGCTCTTTCTGATCCCCTAGAGGAAAGCACGTCTGGTATGGTATAGAAGATTACTTCTTTTAGGGGCAGTTAACTACATGCTTGATCAAGGAAAGGCAGGCTGGATAGTGCTCATCTATTGAGTGGTAAGCAATAGAAAATTAGCAAGAAACTGTGGCACATTTTGAGGGTTTTATTGATCTAATATCCCTGCAGAACTGATTTCTCCATGAAAGCAATCTACCTGCTCTCAGGACCCAAGGCATATACAGTGAAGTTTAATTGAGTCTGGCAATCGTGATAAATGCACATTGTTCTCAGGAGTCTTTCAGGTGGCACTAAAGAACAAATGCACGATAATCTCCTGCTTGTTCTTTTTTCTCTTTCTTTATTTTTTTTTAAAAATATTTTTTGGTTATTACTATTTTTCTGTAGCAGACTGGGATTTGAAGAGTACTTTTCTTCAAAATCTGCAATAACGATCAATTTCTTTTTTGTTAGGACTTATCTGACAGTTGACAGTGGTAGTTGTGAATGTCACTGTTTATAACTGTAGTGAACATCAAAGGTTGAATACATTTTATACTGGGGTCTGGTGCTGTTTTCCCTCAAATGCGACCTTGATTTACCAATTTAGATCATGCACAGAAAGGTTCAAGCTCAGCTATATGCTGCAGAGATGTTAGTTGTACAGCCTGTACACAGATGATGCTTTATGCAACTTTATAGCAGCAGCTTTCATGGAAGGATTATAGACTGCAACGTTTAAGTGCATTTTATAAGTATACTTGAGTATATCTATTATTTATAAATACAAACTGTACTATATATTCAATATACTGCAATACATCTAGACCTTGTATCTGTTTTGGACACAGTGAGGGTGAAAGGATGCATCTCAGCAGGAACACCAGAAACTGGCTTTCATTTCTTACTGTGTCAAGAAGCTTGTGTGCCTGTCTCCCTCTCTTCCTCAGCTCTGATTAGGCTGTAAACTGTCACTAAGGAAGAAAGGTACCTTTCCTGTGTGCTGATACAGAGGAAGGAGTGACCAGGTTTTGTCTGCCTTACAACATAAGACTTCTCTGCTAAAAAAGGTGACTAATATAAAAGCCTCTTCCTGCTTGACTTTATGCCTTGCATTATTGAAATGTGTTTGTAGACCACATATTTTGCTCAAGTCTCTGGCTGTCCTGTGAAGTGAGGAGTTAACAACTTAACAATTTTAACTTGTGACCTTTCCACTTGCAAGTTAACTTCTCTGTTTCTGATTAGATGGCAGGTAAATGGGAGAGAGGGCTTGTTGGTGTGCAACAGGAAAGACCAAGTAGTAAGTCTTAGCAGCTTATAGTCAGGTAGTTGTATATGCAGAGTTACTCACTAGATTGCCTGGATTCAGGCGTATTGCTTCTGATCCTTGCAATGTGGCAAATTCTTAGTTGCATTGAAGTTCCTGGCTATATCAGCCTAAATGAATTTGAGATTTTACTTACAAAAATTAATTCAAATAAAGTTGTTTTAGTATGAATAACTACATAGAAACAAAATGTTCTTTTCTTCATAATCTAAAAATTTCCACCTGAATACATAAGATGCTAGCCTAATGAACTAAATTTAAAGGATTGTGAGCAACTTGTGAGGTGCTGTATTTCCAATACTTCATTTCAACTAGAATCTGGCAATTGTTCTGGTAATTGAACTCCAGTGGACAAATTATTTTGCAAAAATCGATCATCATGCATATTGATATTTTCATTTCCAGAAAAAGCAAGGTGGAAGAATTGTGGGCATTGTATATTTGAATTGGTTAGTTTGTATGGCTAGATGTTGATGGAAACTTGCTTACTTGTACTGTCAAATGCTCTGTTGATATCTAACCAATTTCAGACTACATAACATAGCATTAGTTGGCCAAAGTAGAGGAACAAGCAGCATTTTCAAACAAACTAAAGCTGAAGTGGGATGAGCTGCAGATTCTTCTCTTCCATTAATTATTGGGCTCTAATATCAGCTATGTGAGAAAGTACTCCCCACTCCCCAGTGTCTTAGCTTCAATTATAAATAGTAGTGAAATATCTGCAATGATTTTCGATCTTAAAGCTACAGAATCCTCATCCATGACACAATCTATAGTAATTTCTGACAAAAAATGGAATAACTTTGGGGTAATCTCAGACAGACAGCATCTGCCTAGCTGCTGCTGCTGGGCTTTCTGGTGTGGCGTGCGCCAGCAGGGGCCACCATCCTTCTCCCCAAGAGAACCCAGCAGGAGAGTGACTCAGTGGTGTGAAAAGCACTTGCTTCCTCCAGTTTCCTGAGTGGTCTTCAGAGGAGGACAGTCCCCAGGAGACTGGGCTTTCCTCTCCAGCGTGTGGAGGGTGAAGACCTGAATGGCAGGAATGTGTTTCTTACTATTTTTCATAGTCACTGGCTGTCTTGTGACATGGTGTGGGGCTCAGGTTACCCTAGTGCCTGAGGTCCTGAGTTAGGCTTTTTATGAGCCTTGCCCAGAAGTTCAAGAATGGGTTTTCAAGAACTGGTTCTAAGAAAGCAAACCCGTTTTCTCTCATCCAGTACACGTGTGTCATAAACCTCCCCCAAAACCTGTGGGTGAGTTTTAGGAATCATCCTTGGAGTGCTGATTTGGAATAGAGTTTTATCTTTGTATGAAGCCATCCATGACCAGAGATACCATTTGCCCACCTGGAGCAGCACAATTGACTCTGGGGATGCTTTCCCTTCCAGCAGCTCTGTGTTCCCAGGATCAGGATCATCCCACACAATCCTGCAGCAGTCTCTCTGATCTACCCACTCATAAATTCAGTGTCAAGTGGCCGTGCAGCCAGGGATCCAGTGCATTCGCACACCTTATTTCACATGGTCTTGTAGTCTCTGCAAGTCCTAACGCAGCTAGATTAATGGGGTGGTGAAGAAAGTCTGTCTGTTAATTGTCCAGGTTGTTTTTATGTGAGTAATTTGGGGCTATTACTTGATAGACTTTATATGGAGGTATGTACGAGTGCTCTGTTAGTTAAAACCTATTGGCTCGAGTCTAGATATGTGTATTGCACCTATGAATAGATTTTCTTAAGCAAAAGCACTAATGTTTTTTGCTATTCTGTATAGCAGAGGAACATGTAGTAGAAGAAAATCAGAGACTTTTCTAGCACAACTATGTTACACTTGGACTGTTTTGAAGAGGAGACTGTATAACTAATCTTTTAAAATGAAAGTCATCACTGATGTTTGCCTAATGTCCCATTTTTGTCCCTTCCACTCTTTGGTTGCTTGGCTTTTTTTTGACCCTGTTTAGAGGGCTTGTTCCTGTAAATCATTTTGTTTTCACTGACTTCACTAGGGTACTCTGTATGGGAACTCTGCAAAATTGCACCCTCTGTATCTGTTGAATTATAAATGAAGCAAATTGAAAATAGCATTCTTGCTTTTAAGCATTTCTCTCACACTAATTTTTCCCTTCAGCTATTTCTTGTGGTTCATTCTGCCACCAATTAAGAATAAATGCAGGCAGCTACTATCTGATCACTTACACAAAGAGGGATATAAAACCTGATTATTTCAGGATACATACAACAATTCAGCTAGTATACTCTTGTTGTTTTATATTGCAATGACTAGAACAAAGTTGTTATAAAGATACATAAAGGAAAGACTCTTTTCCTCTCTCAAAGAACTCTCTATACAAGGGTGTGTGTGTGTGACTTACTTAACTTCTCCACGTTGTTCTGTCATCCAGAGTTTATATCCTGAAATCTTAAGTGTTTCTCTGTGAATTCAACTTTTCCTCTTTCTGAATATGCTTGAATAAACTGCACTTCAGCTTTTGATATGTGGGCTTTCCAGGCCATGTAGATCAGGTGAAATATTTTTAGCACTGCGTCAATAGTGATTGAATGTTGGAGTAAGAATTTGCTACTTGTTAGGTGAGTAAGTATTTTGAATCATTGGGATAATGTACATTTTGAATTAATCTGAGGTAATTTACTATTCCCTAACTTACCATTTTCAAGCAAAAACCTAAAAGCTTCATTTTAAGTAACACATGGAGAAAGCAGTTAAGTGTGCTTATGCAAGATTTTTGTGAGGCAAACCCACTACTTTCCCAGCTGGGATCTGCTTTCAAAATATAAATTTATCAGACAGACACAAAAAAGCGTTTCTCGTTTGACAGCAGTAGCAAGCAGGGGGTCTCAGACCATTTGCTGGTGAACAAGATTACATATCATAAAGCTGTCATGAGTTGGCACTAATTTGACAGTTTGTTGGCTCAAGAGACTCCAGCACTGTGAACGCAGGGGATAGAAATGTCTCTGTGATGCCATGAGGTTCATGTGGAGGGCATTGATGAATGGCAGACAAATTGGATTCTTAAGTAAAGTTGTCTTGTGGTGGGGGTGGAGGGAGCATCTTAAACCTGACAAATTTTGGTTGTAAAATGTGTAATGGAAGACAATGGGAGGCTGAAGATTCCTTAAGTTAAAATATCTGGATTTTTGTTATTTTATATATCTCTTTGGTGGGCTGATTTTAAATATTTTAACCTTGAATTAGTCTGCATACTCTTTCCCACTTTACAGAACTGTTTCCCTTGGAGTCTTTTATAGTCAGTTGAAATTTATTAGCTATAAGCTAATAATACTTGAGCAATATGCAGGCTACTTCTTGTGTCTCAGAACAAATGGAGAGAGAGAGTCTGTCTGGGAAAGAAAGTGCATGAATAGAGATTAAAGCAACTATTCTAGGGAAAAAGTGAACGGGTAGGCAACAAGGGGGATAAATAGTGAGGAGGGGGGAAATGTTCATGGACAAACCTTTAAAAAAAAAAACTTTTTTGGTTAGAACCATGTTTTCAAGGAATATTAGTAGAATATTTTAAAAGTCATTTTGCCATGTTTTCCTACCCACTAGTGAAATTTTTGCCAAACTATTGGTTAATGTATTGGTTGTACTATACCTCGAAGTGCCTCATTCACATTATTCTTGGGCTTACTCCCAGCTTTTCTTACTAGTCTATACGGAATACCAGGAACATTCAATGTGAATTTCTCACTTTTTTCAGGTGCATATAGAACTGGAGTTTATTTTTGAGAGCAAAAAACCCAAACTAGCTCAAAATTATTCTATGGCTTCTATGTGCCCTAACTGAAGTTATTCAGATGACATTTTCACAGATAATATTTTGAGTACCACACACTTGAAATTAGATGTAGTATAAGCTTAGCATGGCTGGAGACATATTTATCTGGAGGTATGTCACAGTTTGGCCATTTTTCTTTGCATGTATTGATTTTTTTTTTATTTTAGTTAGTTGTTCAGTTAGACAAGCAAGAAATGGAAGTATCTGTTTTTAAAGAGCTGATATTTGTATTTTTTTTTTCTTGCTGTCCTGGTGCTGTGCTCTTTTGTACATAATTTGCCTACAACCATTGGGCAAATAATCAGTCTGCTCTGCATTGTCATCTGCTCTAAATTAAATATTGACCAGATGTGCTGGTTTAACAGCTAAACTTGGTCTGAGAACAAGACAAACTCATTTTGTACACTAAAACTCACTCTCGTGTAGATTAAGGTGCCTGTATAAAGTGCAAGAATATATATGGACTTATATTAGGCACAAGTCTTCTATGTACGCCCTAAGCAAAATTTGGCGTGTAACATAATTGTTAGCAAAGATGTATGCCTATGTATCTGAGTTGTTCTAGTGACCATATCTTGACAGAATACTTATTTTTCATCTCTTAGAGAATTAGGTAGAATTATATTGCTGAGATATTTCAAGGTCAACGATTGTACTTGCTTTCAAACACAGTGTGAGCAACTGAATTTCTATAGTAAATCCATATGTTATTTCAGGAGTGGTTATGTAACTGAAGCAAATGGAAAAATTGCTGAGTGACTGGACAGGTCTAATGCAGATTCAGGGAAAGTTCATCTCCACTGAAGCTGCCGAATCTTCTTTCCTAGCAGCCTGAAATTGTATATAAAATCCAGACTGTGAGACTTGTAATCCGGAAAAGACAAAGGAAGTTTAATAAAATATATTTAATCAGGTTTAGCAGCAAAGTAAATTGCCCTGTTTTATCTGTTTATTTCTATACATAATAAAACAGACTATCTAGGCTAGTCTAAGGAAACTAAGCCTTGGACATAGTCATTGGGACCTCTGTATTGTTAGTCTCTGGTAGAAAGATTGCTCTTCAGAGTGTTGGGGAGTTACATATTTCTACGTAGGTTAAAGTCTCAGCCTGATACTTGGATCAGAAGGAAACTTTTAGCCCAGCCACGTGCGTGGGGGCTGCCTACGTTGTTATTGATTTCTCTATAGCTTTCAGTGTTTGATGTGCTGCAGTGAGGAACACAAAAAGGGCAATTCTTTGTGCCTGTTCAGTGCCTAAGAAACTCTGCATCTAAGGTGCATTGAGTTGCTATCAAGATTAAGAAATAATGGAAGTTAAAAATCAATATTTTTGCTTAATTTAAAGTCCCCCAACTTCTGAATCCTAAAGTGAATGAAGGGACTGCTCTTTCACCAGGAGTGTTGTATCACTTTAACTTTTCTCATCAGTTTTTGCTGGGTGCTTGATTTAGATAACCATGAGGTGAAGTTAGCAGTTACAATGCACCTATTTAGTGATGCCATAGGCATTAATTTATGATTTGAAGTGTGTAATTAATTATTAGAAAAAGGGTAAAATGCAACTTGTATTTTGAGGCATTTACACTCCTTCCAGAGTAAAGGAGCAACACAAAATGAGAACTGACTCCATTTCCATTCTCACTAGAGACAGATCTACCTAATCTTGAAAACAATCTTGGTTCAAGTGCCTGTAGGTTTAAACTTGAACAATAAAACCTCAAGCCTATAATAGTATAACAGTTCATGACTATGGGTTCCAAGAGAAAGGATAAAAGTTATATAATGTTTTCCAAAAGAGTCCTAGAAAAAATAGGAGATTGATTTTTCTTTTAGTCATGGTACAGGATGTCTTGGGCCAAAATTATTTCAGTAACAAAAATCACTGATATGGGAAGTGAAACAATAGGTGTAAAATACTAAAGGCAGGCTGCTGCTTATTTGCTGACATGCTTATATCTCATTGTTTGTCTATGTTGCAATATAGCTGAGCTCCAGATGGAAAAACGCAGTAGTTTCTAGGTGACAGCTTAAGTAAACATGGTCACATGCTGACAACTGGTCACTTGGTAGTAATAGGATATGAATGACACCCTGTGGAAAATACCCTATTATTTAGTTAGTTAAATGTTGTGAGCCATAAAAAATAAAAGACATTACAATCTATTGTAGACAATGCACAGGGAGTGACCTTCCTTTGGAAGCAGTTAAAGGATAAAAATCCTCTTTACTCCTGAAAGGGGCAGAGTTGGGATCAGGGGCATTTGCCACCTTCACAACACTGGCTTTGGGCTCTAACTTCTGCAGTACTGCAGATCTGCAACCAGGCACTGAAACTGCTTCCAGGGGAAGACAGTTGTTGTAACACCACCTGTTTGGACAAGTATCTGGATCAGTAGCTGAAGTAGGACTGTCACAGCTGGGTATGGTGAACTGGTTCCCCAACTGGTAAGAGACTCTTGCCTGGACAGTCCAACTGGATACTCTTAACTGGGACAAAATGTACAGGAATCTATCAAAGAAGGAGCAGAATAATAGTACTCTGAGGAAATGTCTGAAGGTCAGTATGCAAGCTTGAATATCCAGTTTTGAAAGTCCCTGTCTTGGGTGTGGACATACAGGTGACAGCACCGGTGCCTTTGTGAGAGGAGATACACAAGTTACCAAGACCAAATAAGAGATGGGGATTCAACACCACACTGCTTTGGCCCTTCTCTTCCTGCTGGGAGAATTTATTATTCTAACTTTTCCATGCAAACTTACAGAAGAGACCTTGGTTTCTCAGCAGGACACACAAATTTCAACAGATGGAGATGGGTGACTACTGAGCTACTCTCTGACAAGAGTTAGTAAGCCAGATAAACTGCGCAAGTGTATAATAAAACTGGTTTCCATCCCAGAATCTGCCAGACTCATTTGTATTTTGTAATTGGGAATCCTTTTGACAATACTTCAGTGGTTGTTGTTTTTTTTTTTTTTTCTTAACAAAGCACTAAATTATTTAACAGTTTTCTTTTATGAAACAGGAGTGACTAGAAATGTCCACAGTATGTGGGTTACAAGTGTTGTCCCTCTTCCCTCTTCTGGTGAGGGCTCAGCCCCAGTCCCCACTGGAGCTGTGTCTTGTCTGACTGGAGGCTGTTTTGTGTGGAGGTATTATCCACCTCTCTTGTTGAAGTTGGTGTGTTTCCTTGGGATTCAAAAGGCACTCTCAGGATTCAAATAAAATAAATGGAAAAGCAATGGGGGGAATGTCATGTGTTGTAGGAATAAATCCGTCCTTGTGATGACTCTTATAAAATCACTTCTAAATATAAAGTATTCAGAATAAGAGCTTTTTTTTCTTTCCTGAGTGCTCTCATCACTAGGATATCCTATAAAAGAATGAATTAGGCATGTCACTACAGTTGAAGTTGATAGATAAACCTTACTTTTATTATTGAGTTAAACTTGTTCAGTGTACTTTGGGAATGCCTGCTAGACCACTGTGTCAGCTAAACCATGTGGAAGTACTTTACTTTATGTGTGTTAACAAGATGCAGATGTGAAGTTCTAAATTCCTCAGCCTTCCTCACCTGTCTGACATGGATGTGCAGAAGCCAAGCTCTAGGCAGATGTGGAAATTGAAATGTTGAAAACTAACATATCAGAGGAATTGAGGCAATAAGTAAACATGGGTTTTGAAGATTATAATTTTGGCTTAGGTTCCTACATTCCAGTAACTCCAACTTTCAATACAAAAATCCCTCTTGGATCTCAGACTTGGTTTGTTTTGTACCTCATATTTGGGGTACACACATGTGTGCAAAAAGGATGTGAATGATTAGGTAATATGCAGATTTCCTGGTGTTCACAGCCATGCAAGAAGGAAGCTGTGATAAAATTCTTCAGCCAAAATGTTCATGCTTAAATAATGGAAGGGAGCAGATTTAAAATGTTATCTATAATGGCAAATCTTTGTAAGGCCTTTGATACAATAGGGAAAGGTTGACTTTGTTATGCCCATCTACCCCAAACCAAAAATGAAATCATAGATCAACAGTAGCAATGATACATCATTAAAATAGACTTTGGACCAACTGGTGATTTGCACCGCAACTTTAAATTATGTTTGTAACCTGGTCCCTTTAGTTATTGAGTAAAATCTTCACTGGCTCTGAGATGCAGTCAGTGCTTAGAAGGAGCAGGGAATTATGCCATTATTACAAAAAATGTGTGGGTGGGGTATCAGGAGGAAGCAATTTTGCTTAATCTACTGATTATATTCTCATCCACTTCTCAGTAAGTAAATTTGCAGCTCACGCTGCCCCCCCCCACCCCTTGCTATTCCTAGTTAGTCAGCTCTGCTTACATGTGAGCTTGGTGTTATTAAGAGTCTATTATGCATGTTATCTCCTCTTAGGCTGCACAGGATCAAACCTTGAAAGTTCAAGGCATTCCATCTGCCTTCTATTAATTACCACTTTTATTCCTTATGATTCTGCTTCCTTCTAAGGGAGTGTTTTTTATATTTCTTCTAAAGGACAATCTCGTATAGTAAGATATGTAAGTATAAGGCATGTATTGATCTTTTCATGACCTTTTCTAGTAATAACATATAAGATGTACTGCTACCTTCAAAGAACAGAGTGTATCTTCTTGATATCATGGAAGATTAAATATTGTAGTGTGAAATGTGTAGTTCATTTAAAGGCATGTAAATACTCTTTATAGCACTTAAGAACTTTATACAAAAATCTGCGGGGTGGGAAATAAACGAAACATCATAAATTTGAAAAAAACCAAAACAAACCCAACAAAAAAACCCCAAACCAAGCCTGAACCCTCCCCCCAAACCTCAACCAAGCACCACTGCTTTCCCCCCCACCCCCAAAATCCCCAAACCCTGAAAATATTAATATTTCAAGATTGTTTAGAAGACTCGCATAAAATGAAAAGCCCCAGGAAATAAACTTGTGCGTCTGTTCTGTGAGACATTGTGCTACATGCTGTCATTTATAACACAGTTTTGAATAAATGTGTTTGCCACTAAAATCTAACAGTAATGGTATTAGTAATTAATAATGCTAATAAGTTTAGTAGGGTTACAAATACTGTACTTCTATACAGTGTTCTGCCAAAACCATGCATATTTTTACTTATGATCCACATCTCTCTCATAAGAGAACCAGGCACAGGCAGGGGAACTGATTTGCTTGGCAGGCTAATATCACTCATAAAGTCTGCTGGGTTGCACTTTGGGATGCTCTGTAAAGGCAGCACTGGCCTCTCTCTGCTACCTCTGTCCACCCCTAATGGTTTCATTTCCTTTACTGATGACTTCCTTGTGCTGATGTTAAGAAGTGTATGCTATATTGTGAGGCAGCTGTGGGCTTACTACAGAATTGGAAGCCATCTGTGGAAAGCTGAGGGGCATGTCCACACTGTGGCTTTTCTGGTCTGCTCTGTCATGTACTGGTGATGTTCCAGAACTAGGTTAAAATGGTTAGGTTGTCACAGGAGCACTGCATTCATCCTAGAAATCCTTGGTATGGATCGTCGAGCACATTCCCCAGCAATTATTGTCTGAATTTCATTGCTTCAGCAGCTATGCAGCTACTCTTTCTGTTGGACTTGTTAACTTCAGTCACACTAATGTTATAGACAAAGCTAGGCAGAACTGAAGAGTAGACTTAAGTGTTGTAATTCTCCTGCAGGTCTGTTCTTCCTTGCTTTTCCTCTCTTGGATCCGTTTTCCATCTCTTTCCAACCATCAGCCTAATGGATGAATTCAAAACTCAGCAATGAGCCAGCAGGAAGGGTATGCTTCCTTAGAGGCGAGTCTGGACTTCATTTTAGAGTTTTCTGTGAAAACTCAAATCTTTACATGTGCAGGAAAGGGAGACAGTGCCTTTGGAAGAGGAAACCTCTAGGCACAACTTGTTTTCTACAACACTACTTCTAATCACACCCTGCAATGTGTTAAGTCCTCAGAAAAGGAAGTATCATCTTACCCTGATTTACATCTGGTTTCTCTTCAGGCTATTGAACAGAAAAACGCTGAAAATCTTCAGATGATTGAATATACATCCCTTGTCTTCAGCACTTTGAGCTTCCTCTGGAAATAAACTAGGGAGAGCTGTCTTGGTGAACAGACCCACTGCACAATAGTCACTGCTAAAGATATAGATCTAATTAGGATGTAGTCTTAATTAGAATGCATTGGAAAAGTTGACCATATGGTGATAAAGATGGATAAATTGTGAGACCTTCTCACTTAGTGTAGAAAAGTACACTTGTATTTTTTTTTTAACAATCTTTAGGGATTCCTGGCTGCCAAAGACCTTTTTTGATTAGAAACCTAAGAACGAACCATGTTTTAAAGCTGAGGACACGCAGTACTTGGGAACATGGTGGCCTATGCCTGACCTGGAATAGATGTGCTCTGTAACAAAGCAAAGCTAAGGAAATTGTAGAAACCTTTGTTTTTGTTTTGTTTCTAAGAGATGCTGTAACTGGCCACACTTAACAAAGGACCTGGAACCAGTCCAATGAGCATCATGATAAAGACACCCCCAACTTCCCCATGCACATGTATTTAAAACAAAAATATTTTAAAGTGACCACCATTTTCGGTAAAGTGACCACTTATTTTCAGTTATTTTGTACCTGCCACTCCCCTTGATTTTTCGATAGGAATTTTCTCCTTTGGAAAGTCACAGCTCAAGTGTCAGCATATTCATATTCACAAATGTTGTTTTGCTTTGCTTTTCTTAAAGGAGAAATACCAGTGCAGTACGAAACCTTGATTATCATCAAGATTAATGCCTAGGGGTTTCTAGAAATGGTTATTTCTTTTACCTTGTCTAGGGTGAGACCTGTTTTTCTTGGGACACAGCTATAACTGGTCCAATAAGTATACAAAGATGAATTACAGTATTTCACATCTGTCACTAGAGAGCTAGAAGCTGCTTCAGACAGACCTACTTTGTGCCAACAGCTGCCTGCTGGCTGTTAGATTTGAAAATACCCTTGTTAGATAAAATGTGGGTAACTGTCCCAAGACAGAGTACATTTACTGCACTCATTAAACTGCTGTAGAAAATGCACAGTGGAGGCTGTTAGAGGGGAAACTCTCACCCAGAAGGGTTATGTCAGATTTGCTTGGTCTTGACCTCAAAGGACAGAAAAGAGCAATGCAAGTGATACTCAGTGTTTGGGTTTTATATCATTCTTAGTATCTTTGAGTTATAGACATCATTTTTCGGTTCTAAAGATGCTGCATCAGAGCAAGGTTTAGATCAGTGCTTAAGTTAGACTCATAGTCTGTGTGTGAAATAACGGTATTTTAGTCAGAATAATTTTACAGACAAGTAAAACAAAGGGATGAAGGTCAGGTGATATGCCCCATCAGCATGCCCATGATCCCCACAGAATGGCTGTCACATAACAAAATTGATTGCTGAAGAGTTGTAAACAAGTACCCAGGCACTTGCAGGTGTCTGGTATGATCTGCCTGTCTTCCCTGCCCACATGTCCTGTCCCTCCCACCCCTCCACCCTCTTTCAGCATGTAAACTTTTATTAGGTATTTGATGCAACTACAAAAAGCAATAATTTCCAATGATTCAGTATAGGTTTTGGGATCTTTTATACAAATATCCAATATTTGTACACAGTGAAGAAATATACTGGTACACTTTATAAGCCTTTAACTGTCCTTCTGCATTACTAATAACACTTTTTAAAAAACATAATGTTAATAAACTGTTTTGATCTACATTTGGACTTACTGGGCTAGTGATTAAAGTTGTCATTTTCCTTCACTTTGATAGTCTATTTTACTTTGATTCTCCTGGACTAGTACAAGGCTTATCTGTCTTGCTTTTCACTCCCTAATGGCACATTTAATGGAAAAGACAATATAGCCTAAGCATCTTGCACAAGCCTACCTGGACTTGTGCAAAGCATTTGACACTGTCCCGTGGGACATCCTTGTCTCTGATTTAGCGAGACAGATGATGGATGGACCACTCGGTGGATAAGGAATTGACTGGATGGTCGCACTCAAAAAGTTGCAGTCAACAGCTCAACGTCCAATGGAGAGCAGTGACGAGTGGTGTTCCTCAGGGGTCAGTGTTGGGACCAGCGCTGTTTAACATCTTTGTTGGAGACATGGACAGTGGGATCGAGTGCACCCTCAGCAAGTTCACCAATGACACCAAGCTGTGTGGTGCGGTCGTCATGCTGAAGGGAAGGGATGTGCCATCCAGAGGGACCTGGACAGGCTGGAGAGGTGGGGCCCTGCAAACCTCATGGAGTTCAACAAGGCCAAGTGCAAGGTCCTGCACATGGGTCAGGGCAATCCCAAGCACAAATCCAGACTGGGCAATGAGTGGATTGAGATCAGCCCTGCGGAGAAGGACTTGGAGGTAGTAGTGGATGGAAAACTGACAATGAGCCAGCAATGTGCAATCACAGCCCAGAAAGAGAACCATGTCCTGGGCTGCATCAAGAGAAGTGTGGCCAGCAGGGCAAGGGAGGGAATTCTGCGCCTCTACTCCGTTCATGTGAGATCCCACCTGGAGCACTGTGTCCAGCTCTGGGGTTCCCAACATAAGAAAGACATGAACCTGCTCGAGTGGGTCCAGAGGAGGCCACAAAGATGATCAGGGGCTGGAGCACCTTCCTTATGAAGACAGACTGAGAGCGTCTGGGTTGTTCAGCCTGGAGAAGAGAAGGTTCCAGGGAGATCATCTTATAGTGGCCTTCCAGTACTTAAAGGGGCCTACGGGAAAGATGGGGAGGGACTCTTTATCAGGGAGTATAGGGATAGGATGAGGGGTAACGGTTTTCAACTGAAAGAGGACAGATTTAGATTAGATAGAAGGAAGAAGTTCTTTGCTGTGAGGGTGGTGAGACACTGGAACAGGTTGCCCAGAGAAGCTGTGGTTGCCCCCTCCCCGGCAGTGCTCGAGGCCAGGTTGGATGGGGCTTTGAGCAACCTTGTTTAGTGGAAGATGTCCTTGCCCATGGCAGGGGGATTGGAACTAAGTGATCTTCAAGATCCCTTCCAATGGAAACCGTTCTATAATTCTATGATTTGTATTTTGAAAAATCATTCTCCCTGTTTATTTTCTTCTGAAACAATTTTAAATGACTGAACTACTTAAGTTTCCTTCTGTAATAAATGAATAAAAATATCTGATAAAGACTACCCCAAATTCATCTATTCATAACTCACTCACTTTCATTGATGTTACTTCAGGGATGGTGGTGTCCCTAGAAATCTATGTGCAAGTTAGGTTATGCAATTTTCCGAATATATTGTCTATAAACCTGTATTAGTTTCAAATATCTGTATTAATAAGGTTATAATTATTAAATGTAGACTGGCATTTAATATGTGTCTACTTAACCACTTGATTATTCATCTTAATGCCAGACATGTTTCTTAATATCCTTTCTAATGTCATTGCTTAAACTCTAGCCAAGAACAGACAGTATGAGCGTTTTGACTAAAGTCTGAGAGTCCTTCAAAGGTTTCTTTTCTCTTGCCAAAAAAGGTGGAAAATATATGATGACAATAATTCAAAAACTTCTGCGGTCTAGATAGCTTAGACAAACGTTTAATTTGTAATGTAGACAGGCTAGCTGATGCATAGTTAATCTTGTTTGGGGACATGAGCTGTTGCTTGTGTTTTGGCTTTCTGTAAGTGCTTAATACACTTCCTCCCTTTTCTCTATTCTGCATTATGTTCTCACCTTCCAGCAGTCTTCACTTGCTTTATACTTACTGATCCTTTTCTTATTTTATGTATCTGTGAATAAATGGAGAATGTGCATAAGAAAATGTGAGTTTCTGAAGAAGAGATCTGTACCATGAATGTGTATATACATACCATGAGGATAGGTTATTTGTAGCATGTGGCATGCATAATTTCCAGATACGGCTAGCTGAGTGTGGAATAGTGCAGGCTCGTGACCTGACATCAGCAATCTGCTTTGAATGTAGAAGTTAGTAGGTACTTGATATTTCCAGACTGTGAAACTTGTACTTTAGATTGCTTTGAAGACTTCCCGTTCTCCTGCATGTCCTCAACTGAGTTTAAAGGGCTTTTACCAAGGGGTAAATTCAGTTGTATGATTCACTTTCATTTTCATGAGCAAACTTAAGATACTTCTAACTCAGAAAACAAGCAGGTATATAATGATGAGGAGTCCTGTTATTACTCCCTTTGCTAGCCACACAATCCAGACCTAAATTCTTCTGCCAAGCAAATGGTTTTTATAGGAACATAAGTCCTGTGTTCAGTGGTTTTACCTAGATTAATTTAAAACGTATTTTCAATCATAGCTGGTTTGACTGACTCAAGTGTTTTTTCCTTGTAGCTCTCTCAGTTCTTCTCTGGGACTCCCCTGTTAAAACAAAAAATCCCTTTTGTCCTAAATTCACTTCTTGTACCTTAGTTAAGATGCAAGGAAGTCTTGTTTTTTGTGTTTTTCTTATGTGCTGCAGAAGCTGTTTTTTCGAGGAGGAAACTGAGCTTTAAAAGAACAGGAGGCTGCTGCTTCTGATAATGGAGTTGTAGTTTGTGGAGAGGCATTGGTTAGTGGAAATGATTTGTCTTGACTCCATCAACCTTTCCATCATGAAAACTTTTTATTAAATGCTTTTAATGTTGATTGATAGTAAATACTGGGTCTCTGCTTGCCGATTCAATGTGAGGTTGCAGCATGGGATTTCTAGTGCAGCGTGCAATTAACAAGAAAATTCCAGCTCCTTTTCAGTTATTTTAACCTGTCAGTCTTTGATTCACCACACCAAACTTTGAATTATTTTGCCTCTCTGAAATTTTAGTGAAGATAAACAAGCTCCTCTCTGAAAAATTTCAATAGAGCTCTTAAACATTATACTCCCTTTTGGCACCCCTGATTTTCCTTTTAATCCTGTGGAAAAAAGCAAGTGATGGTGAAATGATTTCAACAAGAGACGTTCCCACTACTACTTGAAATTCAAAGCTACTATAAATTCTTCCTGGAAGATGACAAGAGCTGATATCAGATGCCAAGCACCCCTGTAGTTTAAGAAAAAGAGAGGGTGCTAAGGAAAACAAGGTGAAGAACACTGTGCTTTAAGAGGGCCCTTGGAAGATCTTAGCCTTTTCCTTATGAAGTTGAGAAACCAGAGAAAGGTCTGTGCTTTTGAATCACGAGTGGTGCACTGACTGCAGAGCATGCTGTGGGGTGAGAGGAGAGGTTTTTTGTGGGTTTTGGAGATGCTAGCATGCTAATCAAGAAATTCTGTAGTTTTCTTATGTGCATTTAAAACAAGGAAGATTGACTGTAATTTGTATTGAAATTCTAGTTATTCTATTTACTACTTAACTGTGTGTAGGGGAATAATGATTATCAAGTCTGGTGTGGTTTCAGATTTGCCAGATGGTTGTTAGAGACTTATCTGGTGACTGAAACTAAAAGAATGAAGCCTTTTTTGGGGGAAAGGGAATAGTTAGACCTGAAACTTCTCACAAGAAAAGGATTGTTTGGAACTTCAGATTTTTCGAAACATTTCTAATAGTTGAAATATTTTTTCCCATATTCAATTAGTTTTAAATGTGTCTAGTTTTATATTCATAAAATATATTCAGTAGTTTATATTGAATTATTTCAAAACATAAAGTACTCCTAGATATGTTTAAACAGATTGAATCTAAATGATCCAGAACAATTTTAATTTCTTTCTTATATTTTTGTTTCCAGTTTCTCAAAATTTAACTCTTTTGATTTGATCATAGGTATGGTTTCCCTCCTCCATGTTCAGTTTTCATGTGATAGGAATAGTAATCTTCAGCCCACCCAATTTACTAGTTCTTTGATAAGGTCAGTGTCTGAAGCCATCTCGGATAGCTGGTCCACAAAAAAAAAAATCATAAGTATTCATGAGTCATAAATATGCTCGTAAGTATGTATACATGTGCAGTAAGTTACTAGTAGAGCTTATCATGCGATGAAAGAGATTAATTCCAATAACTAAATTTACGGAAATTATTCACAAATAGCAAATTGGGGTATTATTCAATAACCCACAGAGTTGGTTGAAAAATGAAAGCTCCTCTCAGAAAAAACTT
Organism: Strix uralensis; assembly: GCF_047716275.1. Classification (NCBI taxonomy): domain Eukaryota; kingdom Metazoa; phylum Chordata; class Aves; order Strigiformes; family Strigidae; genus Strix; species Strix uralensis. Next base: position 14,847,406 of record NC_133978.1, on the reverse strand, counting down.
ATTTGACAACAACACAGGCATATAGATCAACTCCGTTATCTGTGAATATTAAGAATTAGAGCTGAATTAATATGTTAAAGAGTTTGAGGCAACCACTTGTTTTCCAGGGGTATTCTGTATTGACTATTGCCTTACTGACCTGTTCCATGGCAGGAAAAATGAGTGATCATTTGCAGTAAAATAAGGTGAAAATACCTGCAATCCTCCTGTTCAATTTCACTCGGCCTTCTCGGTAAGACTGTGCTTTCATGCTACATTAATTCTGAACATAATTGAATGCTGTCATCTGTGTGCCATTTCACTGCAGGGATTGAGCCTGAAAAAAAAGAAGAGCTTTAGTTGATGGAGTAAGGGAAAGTATCGGCAATTTCTTTTTGAAATGAAGAAGTATGCTTCTTTAGAAAACATGCCCACATGCTACCTGATCAGAATAATTGTGAAAGTTGAAGTTAGAGCAACTAAAAATATATTTTATTGTTAATTCAGCTATGCTATTAAATTCTCCAAGTATTAACACGTGCTATATGTAAAAAGCATTTCAAAGGCACATTTCTCTGAATTTCCTGCTACTGTTGTATCTCTCTTCATATCCTGATTGCAGGAATCGAGTTGTCAGTAACAGAGTAACACATACATAAAACATGAGCATTTTAGGGCCTGAGTTGCTGGTTTTGTTTTGGTTTTGTTTTTATTTCTTGTGGTTTGCCATTTTCTTTCTTGATCCTGAGAATGTTTAACCTGACTATATGCATATGTGTATATATATTTTTTTCTGACCGTTGAGAAGGATTCAGGGTAACTTTAGACAGTGGTTCCTAACAATTTTTGTTCGAGAGCTGTTGTGGAGCTTGTTGCAGAAATGGTTCCTGTTGTACCTGGTATGCTCAGTCACCTAGGGGAGCTCTCTGTTTGCATGATGTGAGCTGTGAACTCCAGTTTGGGGAGTATGAAGCGTTTTATTACCTTAGCTTAGCAGGTGCAAATAAATGGAAGCCTGTGAAACGTGGCACACTTGCTTCTGTGCTACTGTAAACTTTAAAGGAGTTATTTAAATCCCATTGAAGTAATGGTGAAACTCCCTGCATGTAACGCAGGAGTGACAGCTATCACCTTTGCTTTCCCTCCTGGAAAAAGTGTCTGTATATACAGCATGTTACAGGGATCAACGTATCAATAAATAAGGCTTTTTTGCTGTTGTCTTATTTAAAAAACAAAACAAAGGTACTTCTGGCAATGATCTTACACTTGCTAGGGCATAGAGATCAATGTCTATGTTAAAAGGAGATAGGAATTTCTTTTTTATTACAAAATTAATTAAATAAATTGTTAGACACATGAGTTAATAAATTGGCAAGTTGTGCTCTCAATGCAGAAAAGCAAATTAATGTCATTATTTTCTTTTGCTAGAATAGTCTGAAACTTAACAATTCATTATTGTTTGTAATTATTTAAAAAGCTGTGCATTTTATCAAATCATTAATGCTAACATGCCTTTTTAAAGATACCTTTTCTTTAAGTAAAATTATCCAGTGATGATGTTTATCTGTTACTTAGTTTATTATCATTTTATAGGATGGATCTCCTAATCATGATTTAAATTTATATCTTACACATGGGGAACTATAGATTTTTGTTGAAGTACCTATGTTAATGTTCTTATTCTAGTGTATTAGACTAGAGATTCTGAAAAAATTTTGTTCTGAACAAGTACAAAATATGCCACCTGATAACATAGATGTGTTTTCACAGGGAGATTAATTTTTATATTTTTTTTTTCCAGAGCTCATTGGCTCATTATAACTCCTCTAGTTGAAATCATGTTTTGTTCCTTATAAACATGATCTCTGATGAAGCCATTTGACACTGGCCTTTTCTGAGTTGCATTCGCTCTTTAAGCAACTATTCTATTGTGAATGCTGTACTTTGTTAAATGTTATGTTGTCATGATCACCTGGATTTTAATTATCCAGTATTGAAATAGTTATACCTGGTTAACTTCATCTTTTACAACCTCCATCAGTAGAGGCTTTATAGCTATACCTGCAAATAATGTTTATATACAATTAAATGCATTCTTCTCTACAGGTGCTATAGGTAAAGCAATAAAGAACAAACCTGGCAGTATAAGCATTCTTTAAATATTTTTTTATTTTATATAGACTTTCTCTTTAGTACCGTATCAATGAAATATTTTTATATACTAATAAATGCAATTTATGCTACTAAAATATTTTTTTCCAGAATCTATTTAGGTTTGTACCATCAGTATGTAATATTTGGTATATCCTATTCTATCTGCTTCTTTCCTGTTCTGCTGTTGTCCCTGAATCTAGCTGCTATGTATTTTTTCAGTCAGAGTTTGTAGCCCAAACTTTTGGCTGATGGGTGATAATTGTGGTTTTCCTTATGCTAATAATGAAAGATTTAGGGATCAACCAAGTACAGTGTTTGAGAACAGAATACTTAGTCTTGTTCCTCTATTTATTCAGTTATTTCCAAGCTCCGTACCTTTGCTTGAAATAAAACTGCCACTGATATTATTTCTCATCTGCCTTCTCTGAAGACTTGGAATGTGTCACCTTTCCTAAAGCGGCATCTGGCCTGAAATCAAGCTCAGTGACAAAAGTAGAGTTTCTGTCCATGAGTTTAATTTTCTAGTGAGCAAAATTTGCAAAGAGAGTGGCTGAAAATTTGTCATTGTAGAGCAGGGTTTGGTTCCAGAAAGAACAGAATTAGTCCTTGGTTTCAATTCCATCTGGAATTTTCAGTAGGAAAGTAACTGTCCCTCTTACTTACAGGAACAATATCTCCCAGAATAGATTCTGACAGTTCTTTTTAGGGATTGCAAGTTTTATAGGCTTGGAATAGGTAATTTTTCCTTTCATTTGTACCCAGCAGAGCAGAAAATGCTGTAAAGCCATTGAATTAATAGGTTATATAACAGCCTTTGTATGTTTCTTAAACTCTGTTCTCATCCATGGTCATTGAGCATTTCCCACTTTCTGATTTCTATACACTCATGGGACATACACTTTAATCCAAGAGTTTGTAACAGACAATCCTGAGCTGGTAAGATTCATGATACTCTTAAAGAAACAAAAGAAAACAAAACACTTCCCCCTCTTTTTTTTTTTTTTTTTTTTTTTTTTCTTTTTGACAGAGGTGGTGTGGTGTGGATATTGAGGACAATTCTGGTTTTGAGGGCATTCTTCAAAGTCCCTGACTACAAACACCTGTACTATAATAAAAAGAGTTTAGTGAGTTCATAAAAGGACAAATCGGGTTATGCATAGGAGTGCCCACAGAGGCAATTTTGGGTATTATTATCAGGGAAAAATAAAATACTTACTGATGCAGAAATGCACCAGGAAACAAGTGAGTAAAAAAGTTGTAATGTGCTTTTGTTAAGTTGGGGTTTTTTACTACTGAGGGCGATAGACAGGAGGCTTTGCAAATTCTGGTACCTGGTTCCGAAAGCTCTGTGCTCATCTGTCTTGTTAAGAAGAATGCAAACCAGGTATTTCTTGGTTTCCTTGACTTCTCTTCAATTCCCAGATTCTCATCTTTTTCTGATTATGGCTGCTGTGGGAATGCTGTTGTTAGATATGTGATATTTAGTTATTACATTGAAGGAGGAATATACTATTTATTCTAATAATACAATTGTCTTTTGATTGCATATGTCATCAAAAAAACCTAGTTTTGGATCAAAGCTCAATGGTGTTAGAAAAGGTAGGAGCAACTAGAGTTGTCCTGAAGAACAGATTATGTAGGCTGGAGGATACAAGTATTGAGATTAGAATGGGGGAGTACAAGTGCAAAATAAAACATTACTGGTTAACATCACAGGCTATGGTTTCATTTACATTGCCTTAAGGCATGCCTGACTGGCTGCTCAGTTAACTAACCGAAGAATAGCCACCAGACCCTGGGACATTTGGCATGTTAGATTATCTAAAGGACAAATGAGTGGGTGGGTGACAGAGCACATTTGGAGAAATGTGCCACACAAAATTATTTTCAGAGCAGTATCAGTCAAAACAATACTTTTCCAATAGGAGAATGGACTCAAATTTGGGTGAGAGAATTTTGGAATAAATGTGTGTAGATTAGACTGTCTTTCAGTTCCTGTGTTTAAACTGACTTTAGGGTTAAATGTCTTATTCATACACAGCACACACAATCATTAACTCCTGTACAAATGTTGTGCCTTGAAACCTCCCAGATAGGTTGTCCATATGCCAGCATCTCCTTTTCAAAGTTTAAGGAATTAAATGGTGATAGTCCGCCCTTTGTTTTAGATACTAGATTTGAGATAGGTTCTTGCTCGACTATTGGTTCAATACAGCACTAGACAATGGTCTCAATTAAGACCTTGTTATTTTAAAAGTCCTCTATGATGTGAATTGCACAGCTTTGATGCACGTTTTTATTTTTCACATAGCATTACACACACACTGAAACTGGGTATGCCACTGGAAACTGTTGCCCCATGCTGATGCTGCCTTTTGCTTCTCCCTCAGCCTTTTCCCTTCTGAGTGATATGAATTGGTTAATTTGTTTACGTATTTGTTTCTAGAAAAACTTATTTTCTGTTAGCTCAGCTTGCCATGTGCCTTTACAGTGCAGAAAAAGAGCTACCGTGTACTTAATCTCTTTACTTCCTTAAACAGAAAGATTTGTCACAGTAAAGAAATATAAATGCAAGAAATAAAGGTGTTTAGAGTCTGAATAATAACTATTCCTTTTCCATGTGTATTTCCTATAGAAACATATAGATACTGTATAAGGGTGTCTATAATGCTACCTTTATAACACAATCTAATGACATCCTATGGCTGCGATTGTTCTGGGTTATTTGATTCTGCACAAATGTCACTTAAGGTATGGAGAGTTTCCTTACAAAAGTATTAGGTCCATTGCTTTCCATGTTAAAATTTCTTTTATCACTTCTCCCCACACAGATTGTTAAACAACCCTGGAAAAGGATTGTTTAGATACAGTCCAGAGCGGGGCAGAAATCAATAAAACGTTAAAACAAGCAAACTGCAAACTCTGCTTCTTGCAGAGTCTTTGAGGGGGTGGAATTGATAGTAACTGTTGAAATCTACTTGAAGATTAATAATTTCTACTTTCTGTAGTAAAGAGGATCAGATACTGTGGGATGAACAGCATTTCCACATTCCATGTAGGTGCTTGTAGGTAACACAAAGGAGGGATAATCTAGAGATGTAAGGGTTACTGATTTTAAAGTCTTTGTATTATAGGTCTTTTATTCATTTTTCTATAAGGACTGTGGAATAAAAAGTGTTCAACTACCTTGCTGCTTATAAACACATCCAATTGAATCTCCCCATAGCAAAATGAGATAAAAGAAGATGCAACTTATTTGAGAGGAGGGTAAGGCTGCAGAATCAAGGTTGACTAGGCATTATGGATAAATCAGCTTTAGGGAACTGGGGGTAAGAGAAAGATTTGGACACTGTATGGATAATTTTATCATAATGGGCTGAAGGTCAGATTCTGTATATGGCAGTAATTAAAATGTGATGTTACAATTCTGAGAATTGCAATCTGTTTTTCTGATCAATAAATAGTGTCAAACAGCTGAAGAGCTGCAAGTTACAATTCCCTGATCACATGTATGGGGCTATTACATTGCAACTGCAGAGTTAATCAATTGACTAACATCTGTGAAATGTCTCTTCTGTTAGATGCTGGGAGATTGATAAATTCCTGAATAAGACTGAACACTGGTAAGCTTCAGCAAGGCTTTGAAAAGTGCTAATACAGTTTCTGTTTTTACTGGTTGGAAATTAGAGTTGAATAAGTGGCTGAATTTGTGCTGTTTTCACGAGGCCAGTGTTGTGTGCGAGGGAAACTGGATTTTTTTCAGGAGAGCCATGCACCAATCTAGGGAAAAAGAAGAATAAAATTACATTCTTCAAATGACTTTTTCAGGAGTATGACCAAACAAAAATATCAGTTGCATCAATGGATATTACTTGGGAAGAAAACACTGTGGCTCAGCAATCAATGTTTTTAAAATACATTGCTGAAGGAATTCACCTTCCAACATATTCCCTTAAACAAACTGAAGGAAGATCCTCCATAGATTCGCTAGTTAAGATGTTTGCATTGTAGTTGCTGAATTGTTCAAAGAGGTATTCATATTCTCAGGTTGAATTATCTGAGGTCAATCAAGATATTTCATGGTAAAAAGTCAGTTCTTGTGGTATGGCTGCTGGCTGGTAGAAAGCCAATTAGAGTCAAAGAGCGTGAAAATTGGATAGAAATATCTGTTAAGGATGTTGGTAGCTCTGCTTTCCACAAAAAGCAGAATACACAATGGATCTAAAATAGATGCAAGATGAGATCGTGGACCAAGTGTCTGAGAAATTGACAAAGGAATTGAATTATGAATTTAAAAAAACCCATAAAAATTGGTATTTAAAGAAATTTATTTCTTTATATTCTCTATATTCTTTCTGCCCATGAATATTGTAAGGTAGATGAACAAAGATACTTTAAGGGGATGGGTACTGCCTTGAGAAAGTAGTATTTTACGAGCATGAGGAATGCTAGAAAACTGACGGCATCCTGTGACAACTGGATCAAAAACTGCCTTGAGTGAAAGGTGTTTTTTACAAGGCCATTATGATGATTTTAGAAACACCATTCAGTTGAGGTTGTAAGAAGTAACTTTATTTGCAGAGTAGTAGTGCTGATTTTCAGATCAAGAGAAGGTGGCAGAGGAGATTGCGTGGATAGAAAATGGTGGATATCAGGCAGGAAAATCTAACCAGCTCCTTACAATAAGGCACCTTGTGTATGCTTACTTCATAAACCAGCCAAATGAAGCAACCAAGAAAGGTGGAAGCATCAGGAAACTTTGTGGCCCTTCACAGTGATCCCTTTCTTGAGTGCTTCCCTCCACAGCTAGAGCCAGAGGATGATGCTCTTGGCAGGAATCTATGCCTCTGCTACAACTTTAAGACCTAAGTAGCAGTGCTTACAGTGAATTAAATTAGGATGGCAACACTGACCGAGGGATAACAAGATAGAGAAGTAGGGACGCTACCTAGCTAGGCCCACTGGTGGACTGCTGGCCTGGCCTCAGTGTGTCCTCAGGGAGGTGCTCAGGCCTGGGCCTGCCCTGCTCCCTGGCTGTGGAGGTCTGAGACAGGCCCTAGTGACTCTTGGCTTTTTTACACAGAAGAAATATCTCGACAGAAAATATCACCTGACTGAAGTTAGAGGCTTGGGAAATAATTTTATTGTTAAATTAGAAAAAAGGGCTTTTTAGATCTATTTGCAATTAGCTCAGCAGCATATTGTCCTCGTACTCTAGTGTTTTTAATTTCATATAGACTATGAGAATGTCTTTATTCAGTTAGTAATTAAACTAACTAATATATTTATTTTGAAACAAGTTTAACAGCTACAAGGTATCTGTGAACATTTTGGGCAGAAACTAAGCATAACAGTACAGTTATGTGACTCCAGAGGGGATTGTCTCACGATTGGCATTAAAAGACCTTATAATCTGGTTTCACTGGATGGGGCTACAATACATAATCCAGTTCAGATAACTAACAGTGATGTGAATAAGCTTGAAAAGACAAACCATGAAGACTCTGAAGTATCTGAGGTCGTATTTGTTTTTAAAAAAGTGGATGTCTGTTCAAAGTTGGTGGCCTTTTTTGAACTGCCTTTTACAGATCATTTAAACAGTATTTATCCTGCCCTGTACACTAGGACAGTGTAGAATGAATTTTGTAGTTGACAGTCCCACCAAAACTGTCCTTGTGATTTTCTGTTTGGAAGAGGTGCACCTAGCTTTATTGTCTTCTGGCAGCTGGGGCCCTTCAAAAGATGAATACAAAATGAAACAAGAAACCAAAGGGTGATTGTGCAGGCTGGAACAGAAAGTAGAGATGGGAGTTTGTTCTCTCAAACATTCTTTGCCACTTCGGAAAATCATTTAGGATTGACTCTCAAAAGAACTAAAAGCCTGAGTCCCCATGACTTCAGTAATCAATGATCCTTATGCTCCTAGATGCTCTCAAACTTGGACTTCAGTCTCTCCTTGCGTTTGTTCCTCATCTTATCTTACCGGGGTGTTGTTAAATGCTCAAAGGACCCTGAGGTACTATGACAATCAGGGAAAAGATGCTGATAGTACAGGAAAACTAACCTCACCTACCATCTGTTGTGCCATCATTAATTGCACATGGAATGACTTTTTGTTCATTTTGTGGGAATCTTCTCTCTATATAGCGTTTTTTATGTGTTTTATACGCTTTTCATTTTCTTTTACATTTCAGGAAACAGTGTACTATATACCTTTAAACTGATTCTCAGAATAACTTGACTTCCATAAAGCTGTGTTTATATTAGGGTTTAAATAGCTTGTAAATGCTTGAAACCTGATCCAATACATTTCTGCAGGCATTCACAAAGAAAAAAACCTGATACTGATCTAATGTTTAATTAGGTGCACCTCAAAAGGAATAAAATCTTGTCTTTTAGTGCATCTCCAGTACTCCTTAGTGTTTACACAAAATAATATTAGGGAGATGGCATGATTGCTGGAAATTGCCTTAATATAATGAAATCTTGTTTTGAATTTTTTTCAATGTGAAAAAATGCCATTTTTTTCTTCTGAAAGACTGTGTATTGAGTTAAAGCAATGTTTCAAGGCCTTGATACTTTTTCTTTGGAATATAGTGCATGTACCAGTCAATCAAGGTCAGCTTCAAGAAGCAAAGTGAAGTCTGTCAGAGGCAATATTTATGAATAGACTTTCACTCTGTGTAATTAAAATTAATGTTGAGTCATTCTTTCCAGTAACTTCACGAGCAGACAAATTTGAGTTGACAGAGGGATAAAAGGTCTGAATGTAGGCTCTTCAAGAGATACTTCAAAATGTGGCTAGAGTTATATATCACTTCCTGAAATGGTAATGCAAATGCTAATTGATCTAGAGATGCTTCTGGAAGTCATGTAGCAAAAGCACATCTTCATGTTTATCAGGAGCTGTTATTTGCAGAGAATGAGACAAAGAGAGCAGATGGACAAGTTAAGGATACTTATTCTAAGGTTAAAGTGTATTTCCCATTAAAGTATACAGTAGCTGTATTATCTTCATATAACAGGTTAAAACTACGGTTGAATATTATCTGCAATATGTTTTATAATGTGTTATCTAAATTTTCTTGTTATGTTGTATTATTAATTCACAGTATTTACTCATATTTTGTGAGATCTATTTGCAGTAGATCTCAGCAAAGCATCTGTGCTCCACTGGAACAAAATAAGTCATAAAGGATTAGGAAATACATAGGAATGGAACATAAAATATTTTGGCCATAGAAATAATTTAAAGGAAAAGAAAGATTAATCTGGATGCATTTTAATGTTTAAAGTCTCCGTATTCTGTGAACATGCATTCAGAGCTTAGTTTTGGGCATGTTAGTGTAAATAATCTGAACACCTTGTGACAGTTTTCCACTCTAGATAGTGCAGAACTAAGTATTATAAATAAATAAATAAGAATTAGAGCCTGCTTAAAACAAGTAAAGGAGAAAATGAGATAACTGCTGGAAATGTAAAGATCCTTGGGTTTTTTTTTGAGCCAGTAGAAAGCCTAGACAGCTGTTTGCAGAAACTTAGTGAGCTTATATTGTTAACTGGAGCTATCTTTAAGTAGTTGATTTTAATCTTGATTTCCATGAAGAAATAACAATAATGCTCTAGAACTACCTATTTCTAATCTCTGATGCATGGAGTAAGCTGAAAATTTGTATTTGTTAGGGCACTGGTACGAAGGATACCGGTAAATAGACACTAGTCAAATAAATACAATAATTTTGAAAGATCTTGAAGTTCAAATTTATTTTCCTTTAATTTTTTTGTCAGCTGGTGTTTTTCATCAGTGGGTCTCTGTTTATTTGGCGTTTTTGGAGAAATATTTCTTGTTATATTTTCAGGTTTTATTGAATATACTTTTGTTCCTGAACAAATGCTATGAAACGCATAGACTAATATTTACAGTTAGTTTGAGTAAAGCATGAGAGAAATCTTTTGAAGCATCATGAGAACTTAACATTAGGAGACCTTAATAATAATTTTCCATTTTCCAAGACTTCATATTCCAGTCTTATTTTCTTTATGATATTGCTTACTTTGCTTCTGGGTTATCTCTGGATACAGAAAAAAGGTTTTTGCTGAGCTATCAGTCTGCTGTTATGCCTCTCTCCTGGGTGTTAAATTAATGTAGAAACCGGTAAGGTACCTGGAACTGCAGAAGAGCTGGTGTGTCCTCCTTTCAGTTCTGGCAGTTGGACATGGGTCAATGGCACTTTTTGTCTGCTCTTTTCTTAGGAGCCTCTTGTTAGTCCTTCTGAGCTCAAGGCTTTTCTGATTTAAACTTTGTGTCCTGCTCTTACTTCTGTGGTTCACATATCACCACTGCTGTTTGACTGTGATTTAAGCATTTGTTTTCACCTTGGTGTTCTGACACTGGCAACTGTATATTATCAGTTATCCTGTGTGCTGGTTTTGGCTGGAGTAGAGTTAATCTTCACAGTAGCTAGTATGGGGCTATGTTTTGGATATGTGCTGAAAACAGTGCTGGTAATACAAAGATGTTTTCATTACTGCTGAGCAGAGCTTACACAGAGTCGAGGCCTTTCCTGCCTCTCACCCCAGCCCACCAGCGAGGAGGCTGGGGGTGCACAAGAAGCTGAGAGGGGACACAGCCAGGACAGCTGACCCCAACTGAGCACAGGGATATCCCAGACCATACAGCACCATGCTCAGCAGATAAAACGGGGTGGGCGGGGGGGGGGGTGAGGAGAAGAAAGAAGGGGGGGACATTCAGAGTGATGGTATTTGTCTTCCCAAGTGACTGTTACATGTGATGGAGCCCGGCTTTCCTGGAGATGACTGAACACCTGTCTGCTGGTGGGAAGTGGTGAATGAATTCCTTGTTTTGCTTTGCTTGTGTGAGCAGATTTTGCTTTATCTATTAAACTGTCTTTATCTCAAACCATGAGTTTTCTCACTTTTATCCTTCTGATTCTCTCTCCCCCATCCCACTGAGGGGGAGTGAGCAAGCAGCTGGGTAGTGCTTAGTTGCTGGCTGGGATTAAACCACAACATCCTGTAACTGCCCAATTATCTTTAGAATGCTTTTTGATGAATTATCCTCTAACTCTTTCCATTATTTCTGGTATGCACTAGCATTCTTGGAGGACCACTGTTTCTTTTATGGGCTGTTATGTGTGTCTACCTCATGGCTTTCCTTGGTGATGTCTTCCCCTAACAGAGGAGGATCATCTGGATCTTCCCAGGCTGCAAAGGAGTGTCTGTTTATTTCTTGGGTCTTTGCTGCAGTTTCTTTGATAATTGATACTAGGTGGGTACAAAATGCAACTGTGGCAAGAGCATTTTGTGTAGGTAAAGTTTAGTCTGTGTGGTGAGATGGTATAGGTAAGCTTAATACCACTGTTAGCATGTTTTACAGCTCTGGTAAAGAGCCTGCCATCAGATGCTATGTAGTGCAGAGAGACTGAATCAAACTATTTTATCATACGGGAGTAGTCTGACTATCACTGTATTTGTTTTCTATTTTTCCCTCACCTTTAAGTTAAATTGAATCAAAATATGTAATTTAAAGTATAGGGTTTTTTGCAGATTTGTCTTTTACCTATAGAAACTTGGGTTCTTAAACTAATACATGGAAAACAATGAGGTACAATATTATACTCTCACGGCTCTGACAAATGTTTATACATATGATTATTTCAAAAGCATACCTCTTCCTGTAAATTCCTCAAAGGAAGCACTGTGTAGATTTTAGGTTTGTAATAATTCATTACTATTTTTTTTAACATATACAGAAAAAAAGGTATTAATAGTATATTCTACTTTTCCTGTGCCTTGTGTTATCAAATATCTTGCAAATTAAAATCTATAGATGAATTAGGAAGCATGCTTTTAAGCGTTAGTAAGAGTCATGTGAACCAAAGGGGCAAAAACCTTACTTATTGTCTGTGGAATAGACACTGGACATGCAGACTTAATTTCTAAGCAAACTGGACAATTGCATGTGCACTTCTTTCCTGTCAATGCTGGGCAATTTTCTTTTGAAATTGCATTAGTAATCTATAGTAGCATTGTTTTCATTAGCATGTAGATATCCACTGAAGAATTTAACCAGTACATTAGTTTGCTGAAACAGAAGATTTTGGGCCCACTGGATGTCACAGGCTTACAATTTCATGGTGTGAGTCAGGACCATAAATGAATAATATTTTTCATTTACAGTGAGTAACATAAACAACTTGTTTGGAGATTTTGAACTAATTTTTTTAAATGAGTTTTGTTTTCTGGGGGAAGGTGTGGTAATTTAGATATATTAATATATTCAAAGCTCACTGTAAATATGCATTTGTAGTGACATGCAAGTTTTGATCTGCTCTAAATGGATAGGGTATGTATAAATTAGTACTTTAAGTATAAAGGTTATCATATGTTGCCTCAATAGCTGAGTATAAATGCATATCCGTGATGAGTGATATATTTGGATATAGGTTTATTAGTCAAAATAAGGGATTATATGTTTGCCTACATTGTCATTGGCTATGGCTGTGTCTATCTGTGTGTCACATGAGCTGCCTCACACCCATTGCTTTGGTTGGGCTGCATTGTAATTGGATGTTTGCTAAGTGTTTGGCTGTGTGTGATGGAATAATTATCTGTGCTTCTCCCCTGGGGACCCAGACTATCAATGCAAAGCCAAAAGCACTCCAGAAGCAGAGGATGTGTGAGCCTCAGTTGAGAGCATAATTGGAAACCTTTCTATCTGGTGGGAGGTGCCCCAAGAAACAGTAGTAAACTTTAAATATAAACCTGATTGTGCAGCTTTGTATTTGACTTCAGCATTTTCTGAATCCCAGATCAAGACTTGTATTATAAGAGATGTGATTTTGAACAAAAATAAATGTGAACACTCATTTCCCTACTTTACTTTTATGTGAATGCAACTCAATTCTAGGAATAAGACATCAACAAACATTTTCCGGAAAGAAAAAAAAAAATTGATGTTATGCCAGACTTGTTATTTAAGTCCAAAGCTGTTTTTAGAGGCTTATGCTTATTGTGAGGCACATAGTTTAATAAGCTGCATACCATACCTGCCCCATATGCTGTGCTATTGCCCACAATAGCTGCTTTGCACTGTTGCCCAGTACAAGTACTGTATGCCACTCAGCTGTGCTAACACAACCTCTGTCTGTATGAGTGCAGAAGCTCTCTATACCAGAGGCATACATCGATTCTCATTTCCACATTTTATCAGAGCTGTGGGTGCAGTTCTGTCCATCTGAAAGTGTTTTGCTGCTAATTTTCACAGCATGTCTTCTTGGGGCAGCTGAAGTCTGGGATCTGTACCAAGTATTAGCCAGGCTGATGATGCCTTACCTCAAGTTATGGATTTGTTCCCATCTGAATTGATCAAAAGGGAGCATGAAGGACATGAAAACTGTATTACTGTCCAACTGGCTGGGCATGATTAGCTACCTTGGTGGCCATAGAATCTCACATCTCATGCAGAGCATAAGCAAAGGAGAATTACAGCCTTTCAAAAAATGTTGGCAATAGCTATAAACATCTACTTTAATAAGAACATAATCCTATTATTAATCAAAACATGAAATAATGGAATGGTTTTAGCAGAGCTGAGGGCTACAATTTTACTCTTCACTAAGCCCACCTTCATAAGCATTGATTAAAAAATTTGTTTTTGCTGTTACCAAAGAAATAGTTAGCCAAGGCTGGGTGTATGAATTGCTGTAATGCTGGACAGATGTAACCTCAGAAGACAGTTTTCTGTTGGTATCTGCTGTAACTGGGGCCTTCTGCTAAGCAGTATTTTTTTCCTGTTACTCATTCCTTCTGTCTCCCTTGTGTCAGATTTAGTAACTGTACATCCATGGTGTTACTTAATTTTGCCAGAGTAGAGTTCAGCTGGACCACTGCGTTGAAAAAATTTTTGCCGAGACTGAGTGTAGTCCTGCAATCTCCTTCACCAACTCTAATGCTGGAGCAGTAAAGTCTAGCTTCTAGCCTTCTACTGAGAGAAAACTCTTCTTTAACTGTTATTTTTTGGTGGGATAGTATCTGGCAGATCAGCTTTCTGTTGAACAGATTCACCCTCTAGCTACTTGATTGTCAAACCTGATGCAAGAGAAGCAGCAGAAGCATGTGGTCAGAAAAAAGGGGTCCAGCATCTTTCTGCAGTGGTCTGCGGGACCCACAGATTGAGCCTAACAGGAAACTGTGACCTCAGATATATTAATTTGATTGCTGTGGGATGCTCTAGCTAACTGCTTTGGGATTTCTGTTTTATTTGAATATCATAATTTTACAGTAGACTTTTTCATGGGATTGTTGCTGTTTCTAGAGCCAGAGCAGATGCTGATGACAACTTTGGCTACAACTTTTCTGAACCTTAGAAAATGTTCTTTTTAGATTTTTCACTGCTAAGAATCTGCACTGCTCATAAATCTTACTTTATCCAAATTGATCCGCTCTGAAATAAATGGACACACAGAATTTTGCAGCAGTCTTTTCAGTTAGATGCTGGTGGCAGAGTGAAACCTAGTTGTATCTGATTGTAGTGTTGTTTTGCCAGGGAAAGATTGAAGGGTGCTTAGCCTTAAGCATTTTTGTCCTTTTGTTGCCATATTCTATGTTCTAGCCTTACATAGATTTTGATGAAAAAAATCTACATGTTAAGGGACTAATGTTTAGTTCTCTGCTTTGTTATAATTACCTATTTTATATATAATCATGGATATGAAATCCTGTTACGTCAGTTCATAATTTGAAAAATGGTGATTTTCTTTCCCTAACTGCAGAAATTGCCGTACTGAATGCAGCAAAATTGTGAGGATGTTTGTAAAGTAATATATGATTTATGATACATAAAATGGGCCTTAGGTTTTTGTTATAGTAGAAAATATTAAGAGAAAGGTTTGTATAATCAGTCTTTATTGTATTTTCATGGGATTATGGTAATTAAGGGCACATTTATGGATTGTGTATGAATTTTAATTGTATAACAAAATTACTTTCTGATACTAGGTAATTTGGATTGAGAAGAGCTGTTTTACCTATTTTCATGTGGTTCTCTATCCTACCTATTTAAGTTTCTTAGGTCTTGCATGTTCACTGGCTGTATGTGTTTGCACTTCTCCATTGCCTTAGGCACTATGCTTTTACGCTCACCTGCAAAGTGCAAAGTAGGTGTAGGACATTCTTACTTAGATCTGGAGGACCTGTGGTCCACTCAGCACAAATGCAAAGCACCGCACCAATGCTCTAAACCTACAGTTGTCTAGTTGTGACACCATGCTTCACGTTGCATTGCGTGGAAAAGGGGAAGTATTTTCAATAGTGTATCACTGTTTCTGTTGGTGTAGCATGGGGATTTGCTTCAGCTTTAACTACAGAAATGGAAGAAAGAAAAGCCCAGTTCGAGAAACTGTATGTGTTCAAGGTCTTCATTTAAATCTCCCACTTCTCACTGAGCCAAACTGCGTGACAGTCAGTAGCAAATGACAAGGAAATTCATTGCCGTACTGTCGATCACTATGGACTTTGACAGAAGTTATTTGACTCTTAACTGTCTAATAATTTGTAAAGGGCAATAAAGCTGTGTTGGAGAACTCTGTGGATGTGCTACATTATAGTTCCGTGCAAGAGATGATTTACTTTACTGGTCATATTGGAGCTCTGTTACAATACAAAACCCGAGTTGCTGCTACAACATACGTAAGCACCTACATCATGTGGTGGGGTATAATTACAATAGGTAATTTCTGGAAGCATCTGTGCAGTTATATGCTGAAATAAGGTCCAGTCTTCATCCTCAACTCTTACTAAATTCAGCTGTTGGCACTGCAAGTGTTGAGAATCAGGATCTCAGCCATCCAGGAATGGTATAAGAAGGGAGCTTTGAGCTCAGGCCCTGTACCCTTCAGCCTTCTGGCTACTGTGTGCTTTCAAGGGTATTTTAGCTTTGCTGAAGGTTGGCCAGTGACATTATTGTGGTTGTGATTATGCACGATACAGTTGATGAACAGACATTGCTTGCTGGCTGAGCTCACTAGCAATAAAACTGCAGCTGATCAGCTTTGTCCTCAGCCTGCAGAGACAGGAAATAATTGCATATGGCTTTCTGGAATAAAAAGAAAATGAGACCCTCAAGTTATAAATGAACAAAGTCCAAAGCACCCACAAAACTCTTAATGAGAAATACCAGTATTGGGCTCAGGTCAAAAGAAATTAGATGATAATTTATTTGGTGAGATCTTCCAAAGTGTGTGTTGTTGCTCTTGTTTGCTGCCTAGCAACAAGGCCAGTTTTAAGAGTAGGAAAGTACGTGCCTGCCTAAGCTATCAAGAATAACTCTCTACAGAAAAAGAAATAATTATAATCCTTAGTAATAAATTATTAATGGATATTAATTATTGTAGTAAATTGCTTTCTGCTAAAACTCGTGAATTGACAAATGATAAAGCCTATACATGGACAGAAGCAAAAAGTTTACCTTATTTTCTAGTGAAGGCAAGAAAAGCTTGGAAGCATGCAGTTCCCATACTGAGTAGGATTAATATACTGCCATAACACACTTGAGCTAGATGTGACTCTGCCCCTGAATGTGGAAGGTGTTCTTTTTATAATTTG
This sequence comes from Strix uralensis, assembly GCF_047716275.1. Lineage (NCBI taxonomy): Eukaryota > Metazoa > Chordata > Aves > Strigiformes > Strigidae > Strix > Strix uralensis. The sequence continues at coordinate 14,830,648 of NC_133978.1, read as the reverse complement.
TTTAAATCACAGGTTATGCAAATAAATGGAAATGCATCATCTAGTTTAGTACTTCAGTTCCACAAGGGTTATTGTTGCAGTTGAAAAACTTCTTAGAGGTCCCTGGATATTCAGGTTAGAAGATCCAAAACTAAAATGTTGCATGGTCTTACAGATACTCCTTATCATTCTGTATTTTTTTTACGTCATTAGAGGTAGGAGAAGGTTTTTACTTAGTGTATTAGTAATTCCCTGTGTACAGTTCCATATTTCAGTTCCTGGAATTTCTTCTCTCTCAACAGAAATGCTCCCATTTCAAGCTGCAGCAACATATATCACATGGAGCCAAATACTGGGATTTCTGTTAAGTCCTGTGCTATCTTCTAAAATTTTCCTCATGAGTCAGTTCTACATAAGTTTTATAGCAGGCTCATAATTTAGGCAGCTAAGCATAGATATGGGTGGCTAACTGTAAGTGTTCATATTCAGCTATGTTGGCAATTATAAAGAATACTGTCTGTTTTAAGCATACATGTTTTCTAGGCTGTGCTGTACAGAAGATACTTGCCATTTATTCCAATGCAAGTGCTTCCTTTTTTTAATCATGTAAATACAATAGCAGGGAAACCTATAAACTGCACTTTTATTTCCCTGCATTTTTTCAGTGATAAATTTAACACTGCAGTATTGCTGCAAGTAGACAGAAGGCTTTTCCTGATAACAGATGGGGAGGATCTTGACTTATCCTTTGTCAAATACCATGTGAGTCAGGCTACCTGATTGCCATCAGGCTGCGTGCCTGGGTGGGCGCCAGGATGGTCAGGTAGGGTATAACAATAGCCATTCATCACGCCCAGCCTGTCTCTCCCCTCTGTCAGTAAGATAAAATGATCTAATATAATCAACTCTACAGGGAGACACAAGGCTTACTGGTGTTTTGTTCTTGGAGGAGAACCTTGTAAAAGCAAACACGTCTACAAACAGGGCAGGAAGCTTCCCACAACATTTCCAATGCTGTAACTGATAGCTGTCATATTCATTGACAAAATTGCTTTGGGGGTCTTCTGTGGTTTTTTGCCTCCCTCTGCAGAGGTGTCAGAAAAACACCAGTAGGAGTGGGTTTTTGTTTGTTTGTTTATCGCTGTATTTCTGCTGCAATGGATAACGATGTGACAATGAGAATGGTGCTACATGGCTTCTGATATTGATGGTGACAGAAATGAACAGAAACAGGGCAGGTAACAGGGAAAATAATGTATGCAAAATATGTAGAATGTAAAATGTACATGTACATTTATGTAAAATGTAAAGGCCTAGACTAATCTTAGGAAAGATTACTGTTTGGACCACTTTTCTTGATGGTGTTTCTGGAAATTTTTCATTAAGAGTTAGCTGTCTGTTGTTTACTTTGCACATGCTTGGTTTTGTTTCCTAAAGGTTTTTGTCAAAGAACTGTGTTCAGCTCATGGGGACCTGCGGCACCCATGGTTGGTATATGCATGCAAAAGCCCATGTCCAGTCAGTCTAACAGGAATCTGCATTTATTTTCTGAAAAGAGGAAGATAAGATGTGATTACATTAACCTTAGTAGTCATAGTTTGATGCCCAGAAGCTCTGAACGGTCCTGCAGGCCTTAGCCTGCTATGTGAGCAGATTTATTTCATAGAGAGACACTCTGAGAGAAAAGCTGCCATGAAGGATTTATAATCCATGTAGACAGTCAAAGGAAAGAAAGAATTGTCTTCCATGTTTTACATACTGTGAACACAGGACTGGCAGGTCTAGTGAATTTGGCAGGAGTGGTTTAAGATGTTACCCTCCCCAGCTGTCTGCCATATGGGTGAATACCACATGATAGCCTGGATGGCAAAATGGGATCTTCTACTTTGAGTGGTGGAACACACAAATATTTTGTCTGAGGACTCCTTATTACCTATGTATGGAAATGAGAGCAGTAAAAGAGCTTTCTCTGTCCCATATTTTTATTAGCAGGACATGTATGAGTTCTGTTATAATTTTTTTTTTAAATCATTTTTTATATCATTTTGTCTTTATGCTGACAAAATAAAACAGGTCTAAATCTGGTTCATTTAAGATAGCTCACAGAACAGAGTACCTTGTATTTAATAAAAAATAGCTTTTTATTAAAAATGAAAACGTTCAGAAAGCAAATAAAGCATTTCCATATGCTGGCTGAGTATGTCAGCATGGTTCTTTGGCTTCTGTGGAGCTTTGGCCATTTAGGCCATCCAAGAAGTGGATGTATTCTTTAAGTCTTTTTTTTCCTTTTATTTTCAAAAGGAGTGGGAAACACATGATAGGAACTCAAACAACTGAATGTTTGTTGCATCTAAATTTAATTTCCAAGGCTTTGCCTGCAATTCTTATCTCTTCATAATGTTTTAATAAATTCAAGGATTTTAAGGCCACTGGGTACCACTGCGATAATCTGTTATAATTTTCCACGTAACAGCTGCCAGATAATTTTATCTACATCAAGTCCATAATTTCTAATTTTGTTCAGCTCTAGGCTTGTTCCTGTTGAAATTGAAGAAAAAAATTGCCCTTGATTTGAGAACATCATCTGAATGAGAGTTTATAGACCTGGGCCTTACTTTCATTCTGTAGAGCAATAAAAGTACTGAATACATCTGAGAGTGCTTTATGCTTCCTCTGTTTCTGCTAATCAGTTTTGTTAGACTTTAATACCCAGATTGTGTTGGTATCACCTCATAAAACTAAGGTGTTTTCTGTATTTTTGGTGGTGTGTTTATGAGAAATCATGTGAGTATGCAGGAAGCTGAAAATTTTTGTTGAATGGCAGTGGGGGGGAGAAGGATAAGAATCATTTTTGTTCAAGTATACTGCAAATAAACCCTCCTTATATGTAGAAAACAATCATTTGGGCACTTCTGTCCTTGCCAGTAAAACTTTTTAATAAAACATTTTTTACGTTGACATGGAAGGATTTAAAATGCAAGGTGTAATGAAATCTGATAGGATATTTATTTCAAATATTTAATCAAAACCTGAATATTTTATACTATTTTAAATTGTTTAAACTGAAATAAATTTGGCCTTGAAACAATGTTTTAGTTTTTAATTTTGAAACTATTGCAACAGAAGTTTGACATCTTTCCCTTTTTGAATCAAAATAATTTGCCAAATTGGATGAGAATTTAAAAAATACTGGTCAAAATGTGATCTCCCCCCCCCCCCCCCCCCACGCACTCTGTTTGCACTTGTTTGAGTATCTGAATTTTTTCAAAAAACTTCTAATAATATTACTTTACGGTCTGTAATCAACATTACAATGTATATTTAAGGTACTAGTATTTTAAGTGATTTATTTAAGACAGCCACAATTCTAAATATACTTCTATCTAACTCAGAATTTTAATTCTGGGATTATGTTTTTAACTGTTATTTTTTAATTTTCTGGCTTTCAGGATTTTAAGGCTTTACTTTAGATATGCTGCTCTTTGAACAGGAGGTACACTCGGTTTATGTGCTTTTTAGTAGAGCTGTAGATAGATTTCTTCTTTGGGGTGTTGATAATATGAGTGCTCTTTAACCCATATCTGTTGAGCTGGGCTTGGGTGACTAAGCATGTATGAAGGCATTGATTTGCTTACATTTTCTCAGATGCAAAAGGAAAAATCCCACTCTCCTGTTTCCCAGCCACTTTTCCTGCTGACAGTCTGCAGTTCATTGCCTTCTTGAACTGCTTATTTTCAAACTAATTTATTTTGTTAGTTTTGCGGCCTTTTGCAACTCCACAAATAGCTGCACTGGTGCAGATGGGATTAGCAGAGGGATGGGTGAAGTTTGGCCAACAGGAAAGCAGTGCTGCCACTTTCTCCATCAAGGCCATGGGATCTGGTGTGGGAGTGGTGGTAGGGCCAGGGTGAACCCCATAGTCTGCCAGGAGAGAGCATCTCTCCACCGCCTTGTGGAAAGTGGGTTGCATTTTAGCAAATGTGGATAGAACTGTATTTTTCACTGAGGTATTGTGTAGGTGCTGATAAATAATACTGTACAACTGACTTAGGTAATTGTATTAATGAAAGCTGGAGTACATCTCTCTTAGCAATTGAGTTCATTTTCAACAATGCACATTGCAAGGGTTGGTTCAGTTCAAGTGGACCATTTGGAAACCTGTAACTTCCTTCTTTCTGCTGGAAAAATTCACAGGAATTCCCACTGTACAAAATCCTCACTTACATTATGGTTAGTACTTCCCTTACTATCAAATACCAGACCTATAAAATACTCTCCCAGTTACAAAGGCTGATGAGTAATGTATTGAAACATTATTTTTCATAATAAATGTTATTTATTCAAATATTTTAGATTTGTTTCTTCTAGATTTTTATTCACTTTATGCATTACTGAAACAACATTAGAACTGTGCATTGTAGAACACAAAGCACTTTTGGCAAAAATTTTCTGTTAGATAATTTGTTTATACAGGGCTTGTTATCCTAAGTGGCTCTAATGGCATGCTGCTAAACACATGGAGATCCAGGGGAGATTGTTCCCACTGCAGGAAATCCAATGTTCCTCAGTGTCTCTGCAGTAGGACAGTTCTGTCTGGCTGTGATGGACAGACAGCATCATCATTTTTTTTGCTGGTGAGACTTTAAGGAGCTAAATTCAGTCCGATAGGAAGGAGGTATAACTTCTTCACTGGAGGAGCTGGTCAATTTTTGCATGATAACATCTGGACTGAATCTGGCCCCTTGTGATACAGTGAAATTTGAGGTAGAAATAGAAAAGGCAGTTCAGAGAAGGTGTCAGAGCTGACCCTCTAACCTGAACAAGAATGATGAATAAATAAAGGTTTTATTAAATAATTTTAAACATTGAGGTTTTAATAACATTTTTTCTGAAAGGTTTGGAAATATTTGCTGGTCTAATTTTTAGAATACTTCTACCAATTTATATCATAGCCTCCTTGTTTGAGGGTTGATTTTAGAAAAAAAATGCTTGTGAGATACTTAGAAGGGATTCCAATTTTATAATTTAAATCTTGTTAGAAGTTGTCAATACAGATGAGTCGTTCAGATTCAGAAGCTGTATAACCCTAATTCCCTAACCCGAACCCTCACTAACCCTAACCCCTAATGGCCCTAACCCTGGTCCTAACCCTCACTAAACCTAACCCTGGTCCTAAGCCTAATACCGTAACCCTAACCCTAATGGCCCTAACCCTAAACCTAATAACCTAACCCAACCTTAACCCTAATCCTCACTAACCTAACCCCTAAACCATAACTCTAATGGCCCTAACCCCTAATATCGTAATCCTAATCCTAACGCTTAACGCTAAAACCCAACCCTAAACCTAATAACCTAACCCAACCTTAACCCTAACCCTAATACCCTAACCCTAATCCTCACTAACCTAACCCCTAAACCGTAACTCTAATGGCCCTAACCCTAACCCCTAATACTGTAATCCTAACCCCTAATGCTAAAACCCAACCCTAAGCCTAATGGCCCGAACCCTAAACCCTAACTCTAACCCCTAATCCTAACCCTTGCCCCTAACCCTAATACCGTAACCCTAATCCCAACCGTAACTCTACCCCTAAAACTCAACCCTGACCCCTAACCTCCAACTCTAACCCCAAACCCTCACCCCTAACCTGAACGGTCCTAACCCTAAAAAATAACCCTAACCCTAAAACCCAACCCTAACTCTAACCCCTAACCGTAATGCCTGACACTAACCCTAATGGCCCTAACCCTAATGGCCCTAACTCTAACCCTAACACTTACCCTAACCCCTAAGACAAACCCTAAACCTAACCCTTAATACTAACTCTAATACTGTAACCCTAACCCTAATGACTAACCCTAACCCTAATGGCCCTAACCATAACCCTCACTAACCCTGACCCTAACCTCCTAACCCTAAACCCTAGCCCTCATTAACACTAACCCTAATCCTAACCCTCACTAACTCTAACCCCTTAGCCTAAACCGTAACTCTAAACCTCACTAACCCTAACCCCTAAGCCTAACCCTATGATTAACCCTAACCCTAATATCCCAACCCTAACCCCTAACTCTAAAACCCAACCTTAACCCTAATGACCCTAACCCTGGCCCTAACACTAATACTGTAACCCTAACACCCTAACCCTCACTAACCCTAACCCTAATGACTAACCCTAACCCTAAAGACTAACCCTAACGGCCCTATAACCCTAATGGCCCTAACCCTAAACCTCACTAATCCTAACCCTAATACCATAACTCTTACCCTAACCCCTAACCCTCACTAACCCTAACCCTAATGACTAACCTTAACCCCAACCCTAATACCCTAACCCTCACTAACCCTAAAACTTAACCCTCACCCCTAACCCTAATGACCCTAACCCTAATGGCCCTAACCCTAATGACCAACCCTAACCCTAAATCCCAACCCCAACTTCAACCTCTAACCCTACCCTTGAACTTCTGGGCCTATGCCAGATAAATTCTTATTCCTGCAAGATTCATATATTCAAATATCTAAAACTAGGTTGGGTGCTGACAGTGAGGACCATCTATAAAAGAAAACAGAAAGAGGCAGAAGAGTATCTGACCCCCAAGATGTTTTATAGCCACTGCTGCATTGCTGTAGGATGGATTAAGCTGTGCATGTGTTGTAACGCCACACAGCTGGGCTGTCCACTGGTGGGCTGGAAAATGACTTCAGCTCATCATCAGGGCTGGAGCTACCCAGCGGGAGGGTGTAGGGAAGTTGGAGCCAGATGAGAGACAACAGACACAGATGGCAATGAGGGAAAATCCTCATTAAGGATATTAAAGGAAAAAAAAATCACAGTGAAAGTATCTAGACATTAACACAGTGCCTACAGAGGTGGTAGAGCCTCTATCCATGGAGATACTTGGAACTCCACTAGACAGGAGCCTTTTCCAATCTAAATTGTTCTCTGATTCTGCATTTCAAATGGCTGACTTTCATGACATTTTCTTTTTCTCTTTTCATGGTGCTAGCATGGTCATAGGGGAAATCTTCAATACCTTACTGCTGGAATTTGGTGGGCATCACAAATAGTTTCAAGCAGAAAAGAGGAAAAACATACATTTTAGTACATATACATAATTATTTATATTTATATAATAAGTATTTAAATTGAGAGCTTATTTTCACCACACCAATGCTGAAGACAAGACAAAAAATTGCAAGTACTCAGTTTAATCAGGATTATTAGCCTTTTGTTTTGGGTAGGCCTTGTGTGTGTCTCACACTATTCAGCAGCTGGTGTGCATGCCTGGTAATGCAAAAATGCATTATATTCAGGATGGCGTTTGCTGCATTGCGCATTTTGGGCAACTTTGAGTATGCCATGCTTCTGGTTTGTGATAAATCATGTTTTAAAAAAGTGCTAGTTGGAAAGAAAATGAGAAAGAGGTAATGAGAACAATAGGATGTGTTTAGGTAATTTTTAAAAGTGTGATGCAGTCTGAATTTAATTCATAATGTTCATTCTCACCATTGCATAAGAAAAATGTATCACAGCTATGATCTGGTTTGAAATGAGCTTCAGTCAATCAGGTGGATATAATGATACAAAACTGAAATAAAGAAAGTGATAACATTCATCAAGAGAAGAAGGATTTGAGTTTACAGAGAATGCAGCCTGTCCTCTAGGTCAGGCACTTATTCTTGAAGGGCATTTTTTTAATGTGGTGTGATTGCTAAAATGAGTCACAGCAGCATCCATTAGCTTTGTTTGCAAACTGTAAAAGATGCATGAAATTCAAATCCAGATGCAGAATGGTCAAGAATTTTGATTCATTCTTCTATTTAGGAAACAAAACAACACTTGTAAACCTTGGATGTTGGATCAGATTTTATCTCAACAAGTCTGGCATGTTGATCCTGATCCAACTTCAGTGCAAAAAAATGGACAAACTATATACATTTTAAGATTGCACTGATTGTAAGCTCATAGTTTTGTATGGCTTTAAATTAAACTTACTCAATGAAAGCATGATCTAGAAATTAAGGGCATGCCATATCCCATTATGAGATATTTCTGTTTTCTGCTTAATGCGTGACACCTGTGAAGGGGTTAACACAAATAGAGTTACTGGTATCCTGGGCAGGTGGTGTCCTTGGGACAGAAATGGTTCAAGGAAGAGTGATGTTTTGCCAGTGTGCTTTTGGTGATGCAGTGCTTTTAATATAATATCTTTTGGGAGGGTTTTGGCAGAGGACTCTCTTGTGCCATCTGACAGTGCAGTTCTCTCCCTCCTGCTGACAAGCACCATTTCACTTACACTTAGTCAAATTAATGTCTTCCATTTAATACAGTGAGCTGGTTTTCTAACTCCTCTCTGAAGTCTACTGTAAACAATAGACAAGACAAAACCCACAATTTGTCCCAAAGACTAATTTGAAACACAAAATAGAGACAAATAAAGGTGAAGATAATCTTTCTGATCATTCAAACTTTTATCCTGTACCAATGGTAACTTCTTGCAGGACACTGTGTTTTCTTGCCTTTTCATTCGCTGGTGCAGTACTGTGGCCAGCTTTCACAGAACAGTAATTTTGAGTCAAGTGTTTGCTTGTGCATGTATCGTGAAGCCCCTCACTAACACTGATGTGCTGTGTAGACATATTTGAGTTAAAGCATAATTATTATCTTCTTTCATGGCAAAAACACAACAGTTTCCAGTTACTGCTTACAAATACCAAAGCACAGCAGAGGCTGCAATTTACTTTGAATCATTTCCATTATCAATGAATCATCTCTTTTTTTTTTTTTTTTTTTTATTAGATGAGAAAGGCAGGCATGCCAAGTCCCAGTGCACTAGCACATTACAGAAAACTTGTAATAAAGATGTGTACTTTTCCACTGAAGTACTTGGTGAATGTCTTTGCAGAACAGATTACCAAATTATTGAAAATATCATAGTCAATGATTTCCCACTTTCTCATGATATATTAAGTGATTAAACTTCTCAAATTCCATCTAATGCGGTTCCTGACTATTTTTCTAAATGAAATTTAAAATTGTATATTATTTCAGTCTGGAAAAGCAATAATGGAAAATGTGATCAGAAATGTATAATTGTGTGCACTGCATATCAGATACAAATCCCATTGTAATAATAAAATATTTGGTGTAGAAGTCACATCTGCAATTTCCTCCATAAAAAGGCTCCCAGTTCCTCTTGTCACTATAGGTGGAGCCAAGTTTAAATAGGAGCCATTTCTTAAGGAAAATCACTACTAATCACAGCCAAATTGCCTTGATTTTCCTGGGAGTACAGCTTGTCTGGTTTGGCTGCAAAGATGGCAGAATAATAAACCATGAGTAACTATATGGATTCTTATCTGCTTTTCAGCTGTGAATAAATAGACTTCCCTAATGAAAAACTGGTCAGTCTTAAATTTAGCAGTAACAAGGAACGGAAAGAACCACAACTTAAAAGCAGAGTTTTATTTGCTTTCATCATAAACAAATTCACAGCAAGTGGAATTAAGTAATTGAGGAAACTATTGTGGCAAGAAAGTTTAAGGCAGCTTAAGGAATGAAGTTTCAGACTGTATACAGTACAAGCTATTTTACTACTCATGATTTTGCATGAATGGTATAAACATCTAATATTTTACAAATGATAACAGTAATGTAATACATGATTTCATCTAGTCCTTTCCATGCATTATATGCATTATTATATATGCCTAATTTCCATGCCAGTTACTGTAGGAATTACGCTTTTTCAGTTCCTTGGCCCTCCAGCTACAGCACAATGCTCTAATACCATATATGCTCTATTGTTAAAATGGTATTTTAGTTGAATATATAAACGATCAGCATTTCTAATAAGAGATGTAGGAATTCTCTTTGGATAATGTGATCTGGATAAATATGTAGCCTAGGAAAATAAATGCCTTTTACCTTGTTGTGTAAGCTGTTTTTCCTTGTCTTCTCAAGTGACCAATGTCATATACTTGTCCAGCAGATGCTAAGGTTAGCTATGATCTGTGAAGTGATACTGCCTTTTGCCTTCTGTTTGTGTGAGTTGCCAGGATCTCTCAGGAAAATAAATGTCTAAAAAATTTACCATACAAGTTTTGAGTCAAAACAAATTTCTAGAATTTCTAAGTAGATATCTTTCTTCTGAAAACCACTAATTCTTTGCCTTTATCTATTCCCCTGCATCTGGCTACATATTCCCTCCTTTGTGCTAGACACAATGTGTGTGTGACAACATGGTCAGCTGGATTACAAAAACCATCCAGACAAACTAACTAGAAGGAAAAAAGCTAAGAAAAAACTCAGATGCACTGTGGGTCTTAAAGTGGTCTAAGTGTGAAGCTGAAACTTGGGACTTACTTTTGATGTGTTATCTCAGAAGCTCTATCACAGACATATGATCTTGTGGTGAAGGCTGACTGGTCTTATTGAGGTTTTTTTCCTTGAAGATGAAATTATGTGTATTTTGAGAGAGTTGAAATTGCCACAAATAGATTGGGACAGAACAGATTGGTTCATCTAAACCAGTTTTTTCCAGATTATACAACTAACCTCATCTGAAATGACCAAATGTTTTAGAGGAGGAAAGGTCAAATTCCCAATAAGATTCTTCTTTGCAACACATTCTTTGCGCTTTACCATAAAATCCTCCAACAACTTTCTTCCCAAATGGCCCAAGTCTAAGAAGTCATTAAACAAAATTACTCTGCAGAGCACAAGCCTATCTTTTTTATTCCTTTGGAGGTCACCCAGCTAATCTTGCTCTCCAAGTGCTTCCATGCTTTGTCCCAAAGCCTGTCTGCCACATGAGCTCTGTCAGCCAAGCTGCCTGTGGCTGATGTAGCTCCACTATGGTTGCAAATCCCCCAGAGCTGGTGGTGGTGCTTGTGGGCAATTCCAGCCACACGCTGATGTGAATTTGGGAATTCTCTAGTTGCGTTACTTGTCCGTTATTATTTACTCACATTATTTATGCCACTTCATGGACATTCTATGTATTTTTCCTTAAGTGCCCCCTTTGAACAAATAAATAAACATTTTAACTATGTTTGTTTAAACTTTTTTGTTTACTAAGTTACAATTCAAGCTTCTGCCTGGCCCAGCTGGACAGATCCTGGCTATTTACTGAGTCTCTCTAGATTCCTCATTAGAGCTGTTGACTTTTCAGCTGCTAAAGCAAGGGAAACCTCAGGATAAATATTTTTTTTCTCAAACTCCTCAAGTTGCATTGTGATATCAGCTTGGATAGTGAATGTGTTCAGGTTAGCAAACTTGAAGGCAAGGTGATATATTAAAGATTAATCATAATTTAGAGCAGCCTTCTGAACTGCTATTGCAACGTGGAATTGTATTTGGAAAAAGTGGGACTAGCAGGAAGGTAGATATGATCTATTTCTCTTTTTGTCTAGCTCATGTGTTCCACTCTATGTCTATCCACTTTTAGGGGCAGTATCTCACCTCCAGATTTAAACTGGAGTGGTTGCATGTTCCAGCTGTTCCTAAGTAATTTCAGGAGACAATGATTTATTTGATTTATTTTAAATCAGCAAGATTTTTATCTCTTCTTTCTTCTACCCCCCCAGCTGCAAATTCCCAACCTGATTGCCAGTTAACAGTCTGACTGGAAATAAACAAGTGAAGGAGCTTTCTTTAGCAGCTGCAAATGTTTTAGTGCTAGTTCTTGTTCATGTAGTTTCTTGAATATGAGCAACTTATTTATTATGAGTCTTATTTTCCCAGGTCATCAATGTTGCATGATAATTGTCTTAAGGAATTAAAAATAAATATTTGGAAAAAATTAAGGCTTTATTAAAACATAATTAATAAATTTACTTACAGTAAGATTTGTCAAGGATAGAGGCTAGAAAATTGAACAAGGGGGTTCATAACTAGATTCCCAACTTTGGCCTGGGTAAGCTGCTTATTCCTTCTATTTACAGAAATACAAGGCTTCATCTCTGAAGTGTTATGAGATCCTTGAAAAATCCTCAGTGAGGACTAGGTATCATTGTTTGAATAATTTTTAGATTATACCAATCTTGTCAAATGGGAGTAATACCAACCTTACCTCTAGAGGACCTATGAAGTTTAATATTTCCTCTCTTCTTTGTTTCCCTCTTTGGGGAAAGGTCCTGACATGTTGTTATTGTCATAGTGTATCAGAAATCTCTAAGGCTTCATTGCCAGTGAGACTCGGGGACCTATGCATCCCTTATTGGTGAAGCAGAATAGCAGTTGGTTACTGATTCCCTGAAAACTCCTGCAACCTTCTACCTTGTTATTTTACTCCAAATATTTTGTTGCTTAGTATATTAGAAAACATGATGTGGGGGAAAGAATTCTCAGGCTATTTGCTGTATGTCTGAGGTACAGTAGTTTCATAGTGAGGATGGTATTGCATTTACTTTAACTGATAGTTTTGTGTGTGGACACATGTACGTTGGCTTAAGTCTGTTTTATATCTGTTCAGTTTGCAGCTGCTAAATTGCAGAAAGCAAAAGCCCCCTACAAACACTAAATATGTATAAGAGAAAATAAACCATGAATTTGTTCTGTTAATGGGCTCCACATGTTCTCAGATCTGCCTTCACATTTTGTCTATTTTTTCCCCTAATCAGCAATTTGAGAATTGTACAGCAAATTAGGGGAAAAGCTTTCAATAGCCATAACTAAACATGAAACAATTATGACAATAAGGTGCCTTTAAATCCCCTCAGATTCAGAAAGAATGGGAGAAAACTAATTTCCTGAAGACTTTTTCTCATCATTCTGCGTAATATTTGCTAAATCTTGTTCCTATTCCCATAGGATGACTTCCCCAGTCAACGCATCTGCAGAGGTGCATGGTTACTATGCTGTGCTACAGCCCAGAGCACCTTCTGCTGTGACTTCTTCATCTCATCCAGTTTAACTACCTTCAACTACAGAAGGCTAATAATGAGCAGGTTGCCATAAGTTTTTAAAGAAACGGCAGGAAACATCTTAATGCAACTGTCAGCCTGTGCACATACTGTAGGCGCTTGCTCTCTCTGATAGCCTGGAGCTTAAAAGCGCTGTTCTTTGCCAAGGAAGAGGCGGCTATCTTCAATCTGGCATCTGAAAATGACAAAGAGATCTATCAAACAGAATTAGGAGGACAGATCCTTCCTGTTCTGTTTAGCTTTGTAATTCAATCTGAGTCAAATCAGAGGCCTGGCCTGAGGAGAAGCGCTCCTTCAAATCTAATGAAGCAGTCCTCCGATTTACCATCATGCAAACATTAATATGTAAACTTCCTATGTATATAAAAGATATAAAGGCATATTGTATATGACAGGAGTTATTTATCAAGGTATGCTAAACCTGAAGCTCTCCTTCTACTGGATTCTTCTTCACACTCTCTGTAGGCTTCCACAGCTATCTTTCTATTTGTACTTTCCATGATGCTCCAGAGATCCTGACTGAATTTCTACCCTATGTCTAGGTATATTTCTGAAAAGGGACTTATAAGTGTCACAGAGTTTGTGAAAAACTTCTCTGAGCTTCCGGTAGTGTGGAAGACTTTAAAAGTCTGCTTAGTATTTCATTGATTTTTGTCGTGACCGTTCTGTTTATATGCTTTTGTTGGGGGAACTTATTTCATGTTTTCTGTACTATCCTGAATGTGGCCTGTGCTAAGATTATCCAGACATTCTGCTTTTTTTTTTTTACTTTTTCGTATGTTCCCATCTTGATAAGATACTTTGGAAGTACAATGACAACATGTACGTACATGAGATATGCTAGTGCGTATGTGAAGGAGGAACCTAAAATTCCCCAACTCAGCATAATTTTTCTACCATGCTCTATTCTTCTTCCTGGAATGTTGGTTCATAGTTGCCAGTAATTGTGAATGTACTGTTGTGAATAGTACTAAAGGTACTATTATTGGGATAGGCCATTTAACAGCTTCCCCTGAAATGACTCATACAGAAAAAATCATTGACAAAGTATATCTACATCTGACTTTAGCTGCTGTATTTTTAATTCTACCTTGCTTCTCTTCCGCCCTTGTTTGTCTGTGTCATGCCTCATGTCGTGATTGCAAGTTCTCTGTTGGAAGCTGTGTCGTTTATCTGTCTAGCACATCACAAAAGGATGCTGACCTCTGTTGGGTTTGCTGGGTGAAACTGTGAAAAACATTGAAATCTTTCTGAAGAATAGTTTTGAGCCTTTATTATTCTGTAAATTTTTGACAATAAAAATGGCAGTGTGTGAAAATTTCTCTTGTTATGGTTCAGGATCTGGTAAAAGATCGACTAAGGAGTAGAAGCCTAAATATGAATGACTTCCTCCTGTGGACCCATTTAGAAGGTCAAACTTTTTATCAGATTTTTAGGTTTGTCTGTGTTTACTACACAAGAGAATCTTAAAGATGAAGACATAAATAATCATGAAAGATTCAGAAACATTCCTAAATGTTCTGTAGCAATGTAGTGGGAATGATGACAAATATAGTAGAAATGCTTTAAAAAAAAAAAAATTGTGAATGTGACTGAGGCATATATTCAATCCCCTACTTTAACCTCTGCTAGTTTCCAAAATCCTTGGGAAATGCTGAAAACTAAGTTTCCACTTGGACGGAGGAAAGCAGCACAACTAGCATACTAGTGCGTTTATTTAGTGCAAACTTTCATATTTCTTTAGTTCACCTGTGGCAGTCTTCAGCAACTTCACTTTTTTCAACTAACATAAGAGCTTTTAAAAATTGTGATACACAAATAAGGTAATGTGAGTTAATTTCTTTAGTAGTGAACACAGCAATGGAATATTCCTTTTCATCTGTGATGGGGGAGAAATTCTGAGATTCTCTTTTTTTATCCACATGTCATTTTGCCAAGTAATTTTCCAGTAATTCAGGAGTTGGCAGCAATGAAAGCCTGCAGCAGGAGCAGCATGGTGCTCTGACAGCTGGATGACTCCAATATAGGCAGTAGGCCAGTAAAGGCCAACTGCATTGCAAAAGTGACCTGATTACTCTCCCGAATGGGAAGAGCAGGCCGGTCTTTCCTCTGTAGATTACCATCACCCTCTTGTGATATAGAAACCACTCCACATGCCTTTGCATCCCTGGTTTTCTTCTGTGCTGTTCATGCCTGTATAGGTATGTACTGACTAAGCTACCCAGAAGTTTGTTATGTTTGGGGCTGTGCTGACTTTCTGTCTAATTCTTTTGCTCAGGTCTATTTGCCTGACTCTTGGAAACAGAGTGAGAGAGAGCAGCTAAAAAGAAAAATGTTTAACCCTTTTTCTCTGCTGGAGCTTTCTTTGGAGATGCTTTTGCAATTTGAAGTAAACGTTAGAGTGCGGTGGTATTTGACTTTTAGCATTTTCTATCAGTTACTATATGGGGTGTATACATATATAGATTGCTTCTTCCTCACAGGTGCAGAAGGTAACAGAGCTGTGATTGTATTGGAACTAGGATACGCTTTATCAAAACACTGCACAAGGAACCACAGATCATTTCCTTTTGTTTCCCTGGATGGGTTAGATCTCTTAGTTGTTTTGTTTTCTTTAGTGCTTGTGCCAGGAATTATTTCTTCTTATGTTTCTACATATGCCCGACATGCAAATCTGGCTCAATGAGACCTGCATGTAGCAGTAGATTCTAAGCATGCACATGTTTTAAAAGAAATTCTAATTGGGGGTGATATGTCCCCAGCACAACAGCTGGCTGCCAAGCTTTGAGGTAGATGACCCTTGTTATCAAATCTGGAACATTTTTAGTGTAGGATCAGAAAATGTCTCAGGTTACTGTTGGCATTTTCATTCCTTATTGCAAATGAAACCAACAATCGTAAACCACCCAGACTAGAAGAAGGACTTAGTTGACCCAAAGCCCAGAAAGGCTCAGGGTATAAACAGCAGATAAGAGAAAGGCTTTTCTCTGTCAGTAGATAAATTGACAGCATCACTGAAAACAGTGGAAGCGTTAGTAGTGCAACACTGCTCTCAGTCTCAGGGAATGCGCTCAAGTCCAGCGCTACATTAACTTGTTTCTTTCGGACACCACAGAACAACCATTCCAGGAAAAGAAACAAACCTTTTTTTCCCCCGTAGCCATGGGCTAGAACATGCCTATTAGGTGGAAATGATTCATATATAAATAGCAGATGTTCACTGGCAGTGAGGTCTTCAGTGGTTTTTTGGTGTGTTTTGTTTTTTGTTTTTTTTTTTTCTTTTTCTGATGCTCATATGAAAACTGGTGGGGTTTTTTCCCTTCAGGTTCTTGTAACTTGGCTATATTTGGGGGATTTTCTTGCATGCAAAGACAAAACATAGGCTCTGTTCTTCCAAAGTTCAAGTTCCTGCAGAATAAGGGATAACAAAAAAATTCAGTAAGGTTCCCAGATTCCTGTAAAACATGGACAAAATATTTCTCAATAACCTTGCTCCTGGGAGGGTGGAACTTTCAAGAGTTGTTGAAGGCAGACATCAGTATGCAATATTCATCCCAGGTGGCAAAGGTATAAAAAGACTGAAACTGGAGGTCATATAATAGGAAGTATTGAGCAACCTTAATAATAGGTGGTGCTATCAGACTTGCCTATAAATAATCCATGTTGTCAGGGAGCTAATGGATATTCTGTATTCAACATTCCTATAAGAGTCAAGAGTAAGTGGTTCACCAGATTTTCATTATTGATGTGTCTGCAGCTTTGTTTAAATATTATGCCTGCATTTGGGACAGGAGAAAGCTATAAGAATGTTTTCACCACTGGTGCTCTGTTACAGCCACCTTGCATTGCACAAGGAGCTGAAATCCTTTGGGTACGTTTTCAGAACAGCAGTTGCCACAGCTTAGGGAACAGATGTAATCAAAATGTTTCAGAAATTTTGGAAATAAAGATCTCCACAGAAGATTGATAGAATATATGTTTATTTCAAAAATCATAAAAAAACCCCAGTAGGTGTGGATTTTGCAATTAATTTTTTTTCTTTTTTTTTTTTTTTTAAATGTAGAGAGAGTTTCTACCACTTGCTGGCAGAGGGGGCTATCTGTCCACGATAAGCAGAACATCCTCCAGTAGGGAAACAGTAGGGGAGCTGAAATCACTCCCAACACTAGTGTGGTGCACAGGGCAAGGAAGTGAGAAACACATGACCTAAAAGTGTTTCAGTGATTTTGATGGGAGTAACAGATGCTCTTCTCTAGGACTAAACAGGGGGAAAAATATTTGACCTCTTGGATCGCTAGAGATATTTACTAATATTTTTTTGGTACAAAATATTTGTGAAATACAGATTAAACAGGACAGCATTGCAAGCTAATGGTAAGTGTTAATCTGTAAGATTTCAGCCATTGTAAAAGGATAAATGAGGTATACATGAGAAATTTTGCACTGTAATGTTAACCTGTTTTTAAGGCACTTATCTTTAGACTTACTTGATTTTTCAGGCCTATTCTTGAAGAATGCTAATAAGGGCAGTTTGAAAGTGAAAAAACCAGATCCTTAAGTTTCTGCTGTAAGATTCCCAGAGAAATGAAAGGTACATCACTTAAACTAGGCTAGAATAATCATTGAACAGGCACAAGTTTGTCAGAAGAATGCCATGGAAAGTGAAAATGTTAATTTGATGTGTGCCTCTATGGTATTTTGGAAATACAGAGGGAGAAAAAAAAGATTTTTAAGCAGTAAAACACACGCTAAGATGTCTAGATAATGAGATAATAAAGGTGAAACTTGCTATAAAGAACCCCAATTTAGCAAAAACCCTTTGTGGCTAGTGAGCATTCTCACTTGAATACAGTACTTTGTTTGGGCTTACCTATCCATGCATGCACTCCTAAGCTAGTTCGGTCTGAATCTAAGACTGAAAAGAAATACCAGCACCTTCTGTTAGGAAGTAAAGTAGTCAAGACTTTAAACGCCCTTCTGAAGACTTTGGTGGGATTTGACCATGCCCAGAGCATCTGAGCTGTGCTGCAGCACCAGAGTGCTTGGCATGAGCTAATTGCCCAAATATTTTCCTTCTAGGAGTTTCTTCCTCTGCTGCTGATGCGTGATCTACCTAGACTCAAGTGTGCTTAGGTGTGTGTGCAGGATGCTGTAGTCACAGCAAGGGTGGTGTAATTAGGCTGTTCTTGGCTAGCAACTGCAGTACTGGAGTTTGAAAATAAGCACTGTTGAATTTATGTAGGACTCATATTTCAGAAGTAAGATACAAGATCTGTGCGTTCAAATACACAGTCTGTCTGTATTTCTTCTTCGTGGGTTGTAGACTCCTCCTTTCCTGCTTCACATTTCTACGTTAACTAAAGGCTACAGGGAAACCCACATAATTAAAAGGCACTGAGGTCATGAGCTGGTTATGAGGCAATTTAGGTTTCTTATGCAGGCCTGGTGGGTCGATGGAGATACAAGTCTGCTTTCGATAGGAACAATGATCTTCTATTGTAAAACATGAAGGAGAAAAACATGATTTAGGAAAGTCTAGTGCCTCACTGAGGCTTAATTGGATTTTCAGAGATGTATATAGCATTCTGTTTCACTTCAGGATGCACGGGGTTGATCCTGTCACTACTGAAGTATTGCATCTGAGATGTATCACAGTTAAAGTATCATCCCTGTTGAAAATAGCAGAAGCATCAGAAGTTATCAAGCCCTGGGGGCTGTTTCTCTCTTACTCTTGTAGTGCTCTGTTCTGTCCAGCTCCCTGCTTTTGTTGCTGAAGTGCAATAGTGGCCTTTGTGTAACAGGATGTGGCACAAAAGCGTCTTAATATTCCCGTTCTTAGGCAGATGCAGCGTGTGCTGCCAATAGAAGAAACTTGCAATTACATTGACATTTTTCTGGGTTTATTTTCTAATTGATAAGCTAGTCCTCTTTCATAGATGTATGGGAGCAGATCCTTTATTTCAACCAATAGTCCAGCATGTTAAATGAAGTCCCTTGTACAACCTTAAGTTAAAATTAACCTTAAGTTAAAATTAATGGTATAAAAGACACCTACATTTTCAGAGAATATTGTGTATCCATCAGACAACGGAGATGGCATTTGCCAATTGCAGGAAAGTTAAATGCTAAATTTTTTAACATATTTTTTAGATTTTATGGCCTTAGGTGATTTTTATACTTATGATAAACCTAAAACTACTTTTAAAAAATTATTGATCATACAGTACTAAATAATGGCATTAGAAAGTGCTCCAATGTTTGGTGTTGAGTCCACATGCAAGATGTCAGTGAAGTGGAGGGAGAGCTGCTTTGGCTGTGCACCTCCAGATGGTTATTTTGGGTTGTCAGGGTAGCTTTCAGCCTCATGGGGAAAAATTCTTACATGTTGGCTTTTTGGTGCTGTGGTGTTTTGATTTTTTTTTTTTTTTTTTTTTTTTTTACAAGATAGATCTTCATTGTGAAATGTAAATATTTTGCAAAGAATATGTGTTCTGAAAAATTAAATATAGGAGAGGCTTAAGCCTCTTATTTTTTAATTTAATTTTATTTTTTTACTCTACAGCTTGGTACTGCTGAAAGCCTCCAGGCTTCTGGGGTCAAGTGCTTTGTAACCAGCAGACTCCTCTGTGCACTAAGCTGGGCTGCCATGAAAATTGGGGGTAGCATGGCGGTGTCTGTTTCCATTTTTTTTATATGGAAAGCCAATTCAGATTTTAGGTAGTGTGTCTCTTATTAGAAAAAACAAAACTTTGGTCCTTTTTAAATCAAAACAAATAGCTGCAGGAAAGGAAGTGCAGACTATCCAGAAGGTGAAATTGCATATTGGGGTTAATGCTTTTAGTTATCAAGGAACCAAACAAAATGAGAACTTCATTATTGTTATTATTGATATCCTTTCTGCTTAAATTTCTTCTATTCAAGATTTATATTCTCCATTTCAAATTTTTTACTCTTACCTCAATGAACAATGAATGAAAGACTACTACGAAGCCAATAAACTCTGCCTTGTTGAACCATTTCTTGTGGGCTGAATCTCAAGCTTAATCTAGCATGTGAATCTTAACCTAATGACATGTCATGGAACTGGAACACATATGCCATGAATTTTCTTTCAATTTTTTTGCATAAGGTGCATTTATCAATGTATAGCTCATCTGCTTATATTAATGTTTTCTTGAGAGACAAATGTCACCCACCTATGACAGGCTTATTTAATGCTGCCTGGTAAAGAAAAAAGCAGTAAGCTCTTTATAAGCAGCTGCTACTACTTGAAATAGTGTTACATGGAGTGGTGATGGCCTGACTCTTCTAATTCTAATACACTTCTTACTACATCTCCGTATGAGAGTCCATCGATCTGTTTCTCAATTAATTAACATCTGAATTCTTCTGCAGGTGTAGGATTTGTTTTGATGTACTTCCTTGATCTCAACCCATAGCTGAATAATGGAGGATTGGGTAGAATCTTTTCTAAATGAACTAATCATTATACAGTAAAACCTATTAGAGTCAATTTGTTTAATTCCCAGTAGAGCTAGTAAAGTCCTCATCTATGTCAAAACCTTCACAACAAAAGGATTGGCTGTAGCAAAGAAAATAAGCTTCTCCCTCCTTTCCCCTGTCCTGACAGTGCTTTTAAAGAATCCCCTATGTAAAGGGGGCTGTGTGGAATTAGTTCTGAGAGCAGGTGTCAGACTTGTCAATAACTAGCTAAGAGTCAATAGTTTGGGTGTGGGGTTTTTTTCTAATCCTTTAAATGAAGCATGGTAAATGTTGATACAAAGGTGCTAATGGCAAAATTATTGTAAAAGCAACTTTGCCAATGTTTACAACTCTGTGAGCAGTAGTCTAGCAAAATTAGAGTATGTCAATTTTACAGCAACGCTGGAACAGTCAGTGCTCCACCTCTTCAGAAGACATGGGACCTGCAGTGCACCCGCAGATTGGGTCTACAGAGCGATACTATCTTTTCTGAACTCGCTGTGTGCAGGCAGCAACGTTAGCCTGTAGACCCACAAACTGTCTGACTTGTTTGGCACTGTGTAACACAGGATTTGGAAATGATGCTGTAAGATAGCATGCAAAAATTATGTCTAATTTTTTATGATGTTTTGTTGTTTTAAAAAACACACACAAGGAACGATTAGCAGACCTATCATTTGAACTAACCAGTTGGGAAGTGAAGTTTTATGTAAGACAACTTTGAAAATTTGGAAGTACGGAGTTAAAGTTCCTGGATTTAGCAAAAACATTATGGTCCTCAGGGGATTCAAATTTTCACTAGAGCTGCTAGAGAAGATGTAGATTAAGTAACTACAGGATTTTATGTAACTGGTTGTCTCTCATGGAGTTGTGCCCTCTTATTTCATGGTACTTTTGACCAGGTTAAAGGTGCCGGCTGCTGAAAGGCACATTACTTCTTGTTTAGCTTCAGTGTGAAATGGAGAAAAGTGCATATGAGCTCCAAAGTACAACAGACTCTCCTTTTTCATGCTTAGTATTGAGATTATGCAAGGTGAGGAGCAAAATAGTCACCTGCACTAGCATTGTATGTGTTGTGGTCTACTTGTGTCCACTGGAGCTCTTTACAGATGGGACATAAGTTTGTGAAGTCAAGGGATGATCACAGGACTTCTAGAGAATGGATGGAGTAGCAAAGCCTGACAAGCAAATGCGGTTTGCTGGTGCTTACCACTAAATCTTCCCTAAAAGTAACCCCTGAGACAGTGGTCTTTCCAAATGTGCTCTCTACTGCTCCCAGTAGTTTCCAGCGCAGTTCTAACAAATTTGTTGCCTTTAGGATACTTCAGAAATATATGTGATAAGATTTAGACTATTTACAGTTTTAACTACCTGATTTTGCTAATTCCCACCTTCAGTAGTTGGGAGTTCTTAGCTAGCATCCAAACTTAATCATGCTACATACGGTCCCTCTGGTGGCTTCAGAGCTACAAGTAAAGACTACTGCCAATTTGTCTGATAAATTCTATTCATAGATATTTACACATAGTACCTAGTCACCTCTTATGTTTTAAAAGTGCCTGCACATTTAAATGGCAGTTCACTGTTTCATTTATAACTGTGCTTGCAATCATTCGTAGGATACGAAGAAGTAGAAACCACATGTTACGGTGTGGGATTTTACACAATAAGCAGTAAACAAATTGGGAATTTTAGTCTGTTGGTTTGCTTTTTTTCTTTAAGTGCAATGTGAAGTAGTTATTAAAGAATGGGTTATCAGTGTATATATTATTGCAAATGCAGAAGATTTAGGAATTGGTAACTGATTAACTTTTTATGGGAGAGGATGTTTTCTTTTGCAATGTCTGGAACACACATAAATAATATACATAGCTGGTTGAATGCAAATTTCAAGTGCAAACTGTTCTGCCAGTAACCTTGACCCATATATGAAGGAACTAAATTTGTTGAGTGAGATTGGGGTCATTTAGCCTCTGTGCTAATTTATTTCTTGTCCATTGCTAGGCAGATGCTGCCAAGTACAGTGCATCAGATTGCATGGTGAGAATATGATATGTTTTATTGGTGTCTGTCTGCCAAATCTATTCCACATAATATTTTGGGCTGCTTTCAAACTAAAGTTCCTAAGAGAGAGGACAGAGTCTGGTACTCTCATCTTCCTCACTGGTGACCTTTTCTGTTGCATAGTTATTAAAAATATTCTTTAAATAAACCCAGAAGTTCCAATTGATAGCGTGCATACAACATTATCTATATTCTAATATTTTGAAAGTATTTAGCCATGGGCAAATTTGGAATTTTAAAACCTCACTTTCACCAGACAAATGAGTCTTACTGGGATGATGTGAAACACATTGCTGTTTGTTTTAAGGTGTGAGAGATTATATATTTCCCACTTGCTGAAGTGGATGGTGAAGTAAGTAAGAGGAGGGTCACCTGGATTCGAAAGCATATGCTAGTTGCAGCAAGGCTAATTCCCAAAGAATTATTTTTATCTTCATCAAGATAGGAACAAAACTAGAACGCTCGCTCACTTTGGCACTCTCTTTGTTTTCCTGTATTTATTAAGCTAAAACCTGTGGCTTGTATGATGGTTTAAGAAAGAATAGATGTTATAATTTTTGAGGCAACGACTCTTCAGGATTCACTCTGCAATTCCTGTTTATTAGCACTGTGCTGCTATAAACAGTCCATAAAGACAGTGCCCAGTAAATATTTCTCAGCAGTGGGAGAGCAACCATCACACAAACAACGCCACAGCTTTGATCCAGGCCTGCAGACGTACCTCCCCCCTTGCAGAAGAGGTTGTGCTATGTATGCATTGTGATGGAGCTGGACTCCCTCTGCGCAGAGCTCGTCACAGATCATGCTGCACAGAGTGGTTGCTCTAATTCATGTAGAGTTTACGGAGGTCAGCCTGTGACTGAGAATCAGAGGATTTGTACTGACATGGCACCTTTCCTGTGTTCTCAGCCAGAAGCGTAGCAGAGAAAAATTGCATCTACATTAACTGTAGAAGAATTTTCTGAAGCTGTCCTAGAGGGCACTAAATCAGCTGTGCTATTGATTTTGTGGAAAAGACAGCTGCAAAACAGATGTAAGGACTTTAATAATCAAAATCCTTAGCTTTAAGCCTGAAGTCATTTAAACTACTTTGTAGTATATTCAAACAGATGAGCAAACAGGGTGAATCAGATAATGAGTGCACAACTTAAATATCTGTTTGGTGTTACTATTGAAAGATCTGAACAGGAATGTGGGCAGGTGAATATATTGTGCAAGTAGCTGAGTGAGTTAGGTAAAAATTTGGTCCCATCATTCTGTCCATCCCATCTGGGGGACAGAGAAAAAGGAGTGGCTCAGAATAACTATAACCCAATGTCTCAACCCCGTCATGTTACTGGTTATAAAAGCTAGGTGCAAACAGTATTTACAAAGTAGGTCTTTTAATTCATTTCTGAATTCTGTGTTGTATCAAAACTGCATTATTTCTTTTTACATTAACTATATTTTCAATAGGTACTTATACTTTAAGAAAAATGAAAGCCCTTTCAAAATATTATTTGTTGGAAGCCCTGCTTCCTTGTGTATCTTAACATCTAGGCTTAAGGGAAAAATGAGCCATTTAAATACACAGTAATTTTCCAAATGTCTGTCACAGAACTGGCTTCACTTTCAGAAGATGGTGGCTAATTGTGACTACAACACAGACAATAATGAGGAAATTATTTCACCCTTTATTCACTTTCAAAATTGAGACCTTTACTCAAAATAATGTTTTCCATCTGTTCTGAGATTTCACCAAGCTGCTGGATGAGGGAAACAGAAGCGAGAAGTTTGATGTCTTTGCAGTTTGATGTTCTCATTGTAATGTGAAATGTGGGGAGAGTGTATTGCATTAGGCTGAGGAAATCAACAGAATATGCAGTACACTTGGCTTTGTAGGCTATAGTGAGAATAAATATTTCTGGCTTGCATTCTCATATGGGACGTATGTTTTTAGGGAGTGAGAGGGAGAGCAGGACAACTTTCTAAAATGTAGATTTTACATTAAATGACTATGTACTGATATGTACTTTGGTAGAACTTGCACAGATACAGAAAGTACTTTTTTGAAATCCCTTTGTTACAAGTTAAAACTTGTGTGGTTTCTTTAATACATAGAAAGTATTTTCTAACTTTTTGATGCTGACAGTATGGTGCAAAATATTTGTTTTTTGTGGCTTAGAGGATGGCTCTGTACAAGATGACAGGTATGAATGTTCACGCTTGTAAAAAAGTTTAAAAATTTTCAAATAATTGTGTCTTGAAAATAATGATTATTAATGATTGGTAGAATTAAATCCTACATAGATAATAACTTTTTGATGAGTCCTTTTAGAGAGCAAACTGTATGGAAAGGATCAGTGAAATGGATGTATCTATTAGAATTTTCATCTGAAATCCAACTTACATGGACAAAGTATCCCTGATGTCTGGAAAGTCATGGCCTACATTGCATTGTATATAAAGCCTGAAATGCCAGTGTGCTTAGAGAAATGTCTTCTAGCCACCCACAGCATTTCAGGCTTCTGTGACCTTATTACCATTTCTCTCTTCATGAAAGCTGGTGATGAAAGTGCACTCAATAGATCTCTTACCATTATCCAGCCTGTTTCCTGTGATCTTCTTAAAAGAGTTAGGGAGAATTCCTAGCTGGGAAATGAATCTTAGGGTTAATGCAGTCTATCTTATCTCAGATCCCACTGGGAGAATAGGCTTTCTGTAATTCAGCTGCAGGTTATCCCTTCTTCCTGCAGACAAGATGGATGGGGAGATAGAACTGCTCATTTTAAAAAAAAAAAATGACTGAGGTAGGTTTTTGGAAGACAAGAAAAAATTTGATTCCAGTTGGGCGCATGAGCCAAACATGAGGTTTGGGTGTAATAAATGGGACATTTTTAGAAACGATCACTTTTTATTTAAAATAATAGATGCAGAGAAATATGGAATCCACATTACTGAAAGTGATAAAACCATGTTGTCAGGGTCTGAATGTAAAACCAGGTTCTGCCTCATCCCCCAGTCGTTACATCTGTTAGCTATCTCCTGATTAAATAAAAGCTCTTTTAGATTTAGTAACTTTGCTCTGGATATTGTGGCATCACTGTGCATGTAATGGTTTTAATAAATTTCATTTATAGAACTAAACAGAAGAGCAATCACTGGCAGAGAGGACTCTGGCTGCAAGATGTTAACTCTTTGGAAACCCATTGTCACCCAGCATACATACTGAACCTCACCTACAGTCCTACATGCAACTGCAAATAATTAATGTAGGTTTAGTTTTGGTTTGCTGTTTTGTTGTTTTGTTTAGGTTTTTTGGTTTGTGTGTTGTGTTTTTTTTTCTCCTTCAGTTGGAATAGATAAAGTAACCCTGCAGTGCCTACAGTTGATCATACACAATTCTGCTTGCTTTCCCTTTACAATTGTGTCAAGAGTAGGTAATTTTTAATACAGGTAGAATCTCTTATGGAAAGTAAGTTCACAGCAAAATATTAATCCAAGTCCTGTCCTTTTTTTCCAAAAATCCCAAAGGAAGAATCAGATGTATAAAATCTTGGAAGATAAGAGTAATCTGAAAGGACCATGTAATAGTAATCCTATGCTCTAGAGTTTGTACCTGACCTGGAGCTTGACTGTAAGCCTATAGATTTTTCACATCTGTGTTTTAATTTATTTTCAGATATGAAAACAAGGCTCTAGATCAAATAAAGATTTTTTTGGTAGTAAAAGGCAATTTTTGTGTGATCCTAGTGAATGTTTGTTAAGTCCACTTTGTGTAACTCTACAGAGGATATGTACTGTGCTAACTTTCAGCTGTATGGCTCTAAATTCAGACTGAAACAGGACAGATGTTCAAGTCTGGAGGTTGCCAGTTCAAATTCTTCATGTTGGCCAAAGCCTTAGTGTCATGTGTGTATGGAACAAGTTATATTATTATACATTGTGTGTGTTGCAGATAGAAGGGAATATATCCACTAGAGCAGAACCATCATTTTAAGAATAGCTTCATCATTTAGTGACAGCAGGAAATTGCGAGATATCAGTAATTTGTATTCATAGGTGCCGTTCTGTGCTAACGTATAGCAATGACACTGGGAACAGCCCCAGGACCAGGCCCATTCTGTGTGTGTCAAAACCCTGACTATCTTATCTCATTGTTCCTTCAAAAACTTTGGAGAAGGAAAAAGCAAATTGTTTAGAAATTATTTTTAGGGAATGTGAAAAGAGAAGGCAACTGGAGTATATGTAAGAGACTTTGGTGTTCTTTCTTTCTCCTCTCAGGCACAAGAAACAGGATGTGCACAGAAAAGATCTTCACTCTTAAGTCTCCTTTCTTCATGCACATTTCCTCTTTGCCTTCTTTTGTGTGTTGCATTTTCAGGGAGAAGAGAACACTTACTTAAAGTATAATCTACATCACAGATTTGAAAGGGGAATTTTACCCTTGAATAGTTTGATTATGTGCATGGATAATATTGATTGTTTTGGACTTGGACACAAAATCTGTACTCAGGCAAAGCCCCTTTCTGTGTTACCATGCAACAATAATGCAATAATGAAGCTTAAGTGCTGCATGGCACCTCCACTGGGAATGATGAAAACACTATACTTTCTTACGTTACTACTGCTGTATTACACCTTGCTTCCACTGATGACTACAGATAATTGTGTGGCTTACTTGCATTTAGTGAAGCTATTGGCATACTTGTGAGATGGTAGGCTCAAAATGACTGCAACAGGAACCAGCTTCTTGGAGAGTTCTCCAGTGGGAACTGTGCTGATTGAATTATATTCTTAGGGAATGAATAATTTTTTTTTCGAAATTAAATTTGCTTCAATGTGTTTGGGGGAGGGGACCACTGTGTTCAACAGAGTTACCTCTCTGTTGATATTGCTTCCTTTGTATATCACTTTGGATGAAAGAGATAAAAATGGCTGTGAGAAATGGACAATCCAAGCCAAGTGCTTTTTCTTGGGAGCTTTGGGTTAAACCTAAGCAGCAGAGTGCAACTCAATTTTAGGGACAGGGCTTGGCGAGGAAAAGCAACAGAAACCAGAAGGCAGATATATGTTATCCTCTCTATGGTCCATTTTAAATTCCTTGCACCTGCTATCTTCTCAGGGCTCCCAGAATGCTAAAATACTCTCTTTAGCAGCATAACTCACTTTGTGAGTTTAGAAGTCATCTTGTTATCTTTTTAAGAACAGGAGGTTAAAGTGTGTTTTACTGAGTCACACACTAGAAAATAGCATTTGTTCTACTCTAATCAAGGTCCGAGTTGGAGATGATTACCTCATTTAATTTTGTTGCTTCAAAATTTTTTAGAAGTGTCCAGTATGTACAACTAAAGATCTGTTAAAGAAACACTTTTCTCACTTTTTAGGAAAAGATACATCTTGGACTCTATAATTTTCATGCCAGAGGAAAAAAATGAGAAAACAATGATTGATTAAGAAGAGAAAAATATCACATTTTTCCACAGTGTGTGTTATGTTGATCCAAGGTTCATTTATCCTTCCAATGGTTTATGCCTGCTTTTAAGTCAAAGGTAATTTTGCTGCTGCTTCTGTGGCAAAACAGATCCTTGTATGGCAAATCTGACTGAAACCTCACCAACCTGTAAGCTTTGACTATGAGACAAGATGAACTAAAATAGTACTTCATGGATTAGATACTTTGGCAAATATATGCCGTTTTCATGATTTCCATTGCTTTTTGTCTTGCTTTTCCAGCTCTAAAGTAGGAATTCAGGAGAATTTTTAGCTTTCAGTTCTTTCATGTAGGAAATGTACTACAAATACGTAATGAATACTGTACTACTGGATGGGTCTTATAGTCTAAACAATAGTTGGTTTTGCTCTCTTCCTCTTAGTGGCAAGGAACTGGAAGCAGCAGTAAATAACCAGTGACTGCTCTGGCTTTCTGGAACGCAGAAAGAGCACCAGAGAGACATTACCACAGCTGTGATGGACAGTCAGGAGAGTTATTTGAAGGAGAGTTTCTCTGAACAGTGGATCTCCTCTGACCTCCACTTCCGTAGGTGCCAAGCTACTGCTCCTAATGCCTGGAAATTATTCCAGTGACTGCAATGGCCATAAGGATCCAGACTGGGGAAATGCAGCCCAGAGGCTGTATTCACAGTTCTGTATTTTGTGTCTGGGTAAAAGACAATTAAGAAGTGGGTGGGTGAAAAAGCCTACTTTCTGAATTTGCACTTGGTTATCTGCAGGGCATGCACAACTTTATAAAATGCAGGAATAAGGCCTTTAATTATCAATTTTGTAAGTATATGAATAAGCCAAAGATGCTTTCAGAAAGTGGTGGACGGAGGCATGGGGGAAATGAATGGAAAAAGAACAGAGTGCAAAGATCCTGTAGCAAATTGCAGCACTTTGGATGCCTAGATATGAATTGACTTGAATTCAGTCTGAAAATGGAGAGACAGTCTTTGACCTTTTCAGCTGTTTCAAATGGAGTTGCACTATGACAGGGGTGTCCAGAAAAGATTAGCTGTGGCAAAGAGACATGCTTTGCCTATGGGCAGGGTCAATAGGCCAGCAAAGTCAGCCCAAAGCTTGTCAAGACTGATTACATGTCAAAAACTGCTCTTGAGTGCTATTTATTGCACCTTTTAAAGAGTATTTAAACAGTGTGTTTTAAACAGTGTGTTTCTTGTACTAATAATACAAAGAGCAACAAGGTTGCTGATGAGGTGTTGTATTCCATGATATTGCAATACTGACAAGGGTAGTAAAAGATTTGATTTGAGGATGCTGATTTTTTTTGTGGGAGAAAACATCAGTGAAACAAAATCTCATGTGTTTTGATGTTTTTTCTGGATCAGCACTAAATTAAGAAAGCAGTTTGTGTTTTATTTCTTTTCCTTTTTGTGGCTCCTCCTGTTCTCATATCTTCCCCTTGTCAGTGCTGTCTAGGTACTGCAGTGTTATCTCACTTTGTCCAGGAGGACTGTTAATTTTTTAAGTCAATCAGGAATGGATTGATCTGTCAGGTTCAACTCAACAGAATAAAATTGTTTTCTCTGGTTTTGATATTCTGAATGTGTTTGAATCTTACTAAATGCAATGAAGTAATGCATTATAAAATAAGGCAATAAAACTAAACCAGTAGAGATTAAAGTTTGTTCCTGAAAGTTTGGAATCAATGCATAAATCAACCATAGTATATTTTATGAGTATCCTACATTAGGGGTCTTCCATAAAATTATCACCACATGGCAAAGTCTTCATGGGTTCAAAAGACTTTCTACTGCTGAGTTGCAGGTGAATAAAAATCCCCAAAATAAAATTTGGCAAATAAATTTCAGCCAAAAAAGGGCTGAAACCAACCATATGCACTTGGTGAGTTGTAGCAGTTCTAGAGCTAGGGTCCGACTGCTCTTGAATTGACATTTTTTCTTCTAAAGGCTCAATCAGATTAAGAAGGCAATATATGTACTATATACTTCCTTTATGTTTCTCTTCCACATTACAAATGGCTGTATTGTGCCACTGTTTATGAAATAGAGATAATATTCTTTGAAATGAAAAAGTAGTTAGGCCATACCATATTATGTGCTAGTCTAACCTGCCAGTAGCTCTCTGTTAAATTGTGGCTTGTGCAACTTAAAAAATTCAGATCCTTCTGGTTAATGTGTTTGCAGTAGGCATATTTACTTCATCAGAATTGCTCTGAGAAAAATTTGCTAACATCCCAGTTGAATAAATATTTAAGAACAGATGTAAACAGACTAACCACCAGTTTCTGCATAGAAGGATTTAGGTTTTTAGTTGATCAGAAACTGAACGTGAACCAGCAATGCCATGCTGTTGTGAAGATGGGAAACACTGAACTTAACAGGGATTTCTAAACAGACATAGAATCTGCATGATGAATGATATAGTCTTGCTCTGCTCAGCATTGGTAAGACATCAGCAGAGAACTACATTCATTTGTGGCCCACCATTTCAAGAAAATGTGGTCTGATTGGAAATCCAGAGAAGAATGGTAGTTTAAATAAGAAACCTATTAAGAGAGACTGAATTTGAAGTCCTTAGTCTACGGAGGAGCATGATAGCAGCCCTCAAGAGATGTAGAAAGGCTACCACAAATAATTTTTCTCCATGTTTGTGGTGACACAAAATGAGGGAGTTAAAGCATCAAGGAAAATCTGGGTTGAAATTTGTGAAAAGCTTTCTGAAGGTGGTGAGAATAAAGCTCTGGACTGTGAAGCCTCTGTTGTGGGTGTTCTCCAAACAGATTAGAGAAAAAAATAGGAGGGACAGAGGGATGACATGAGGGACTTCACAGCTTTTTCTAATAGTGAGCAGCTCTAGTACTGACTACAGAAGCATAACTGAGGAAGAATATAAGTTTGTCCTGTTAATTATTTTAATATTATTTTCTAATTTATTATAATAGACTCAAGAACTCTGAAATGACTTCCCCAGGTTTTGGGTATCTTTGAAGTAAATCATGCAGTTATGAGGCACTTAGCTTTTGGTGGGAGACCACTGCTTCTTCACTTATGGCTGCTACTTGTTCACTGGCATTTATTTATCCTTTAATTGCGATACAGTTTCTATCCAGAAACCTTTTTCTTTGATGTTCTCTATTTCTGTTGTCTGTTTTATAGAGGAGTTGAAGGTAATGAAAACATTATGCAATGTATAGTAAGCCTTACTATGATACTTAACACTCATCATATTCTTCTGGTATTACTGACATCTGGCATCATCCATGTATTTAAAACTAATGTATGTTTTATGTGAGTGAACATTTTTGCAGTCCTTAGAGAGCTACCATTTCTCCATGTCTTCATTTGCGAAGGTGGCTATGCTCTTCATTTGTGTGTTGTCTGTGATGGTAGGGGAAACTGGAAGGATAGAATTGGTATAAGAATTTGGAGTATTTACTTGGATTTTATGGAGGTGCTGAAATGAATATGTGAGTAGATTATGAAGCTTATTCTGAAAGAGTTCCCAGTGCTACTGAGAAGACCTGTGAGAAGGTATTTTCATTTGTGTACAAGAGCAGAAGAACAAGAAGGTAGTGCTCAGAGGGAGTAGTCTAGATCTGATCCTGTAATTCATAAAAAAAATTACAATTTTTTGATCTGAAGAAATATTTTTCTTTGTTTGTGGTGTGGGTAAAAAGGATGTTAGCAGAACCTACTTAATTCTTCTTCTAAGGGCTTGCAGAGAATTCAAGTATTTTAACACTGTTCTGGGTGTGTCTGTGCAAATGCTGGCTTTCTCTCCTTCTGGTTGTAAATTGTTTCCAGTGCATAATATTTTTGTGAGTGCCGATTATTTAAGTCAAGTCAATGAGTTGTCATCATGTGGTATTTTATATTACTTAACAGAAAAAGTTTAAAGCCTTTATTTGATGAATTTAAAAAAGGAAAAAAACGGTTTATGTGAACTTCCACAGTCTGACTCTGAAATTCACTTCAATGAGTTTCCCACTGTGGACATGCTGTCTGCCTCCTGCTTCGTGCTATCTCCCTCAGTCTGCTGGTTGGACCACTCCAGTGAGCATCCTCTACTGCAAGATGACTTCAGTTAGCAGAAATAGGCTAGACATTTCAAGGTAGTGTACTGACCTTAGCAGAGACAGGTTAGGGACCAGTCACCCAGGCAGATCAGGTGTGTGGGCAGCATTGGTAGACTGTGAGCAGGGGACTCCTTGAAGACCATAGTTATAGATGGAAGAAAATGCTTTTGGGGGTTTGTATCCTTCCCCTTTCACCTTGATTTCCTCATATCCTAAGCTGTACAGGAAGGTAATTCTATGTAGTTCAGAGACAGGTTTTGAAAATCCCAGAAGCTTACTAAACCACATATTTAAGAATCACCCTCTAATTTTCTGCCCAAGGAGCTGTGTTGCTTGTTTTTTGCCTACAAGGGATGCGGTACTGTTCTGCTAGCTCCAGCTGAGGAACTCCTCCTCCTTGGAAGTTCCTCATGCTCCTGAGCTCTGGGCTTGGAGGTTTTTTGCTCGGAGGAGTTTGTCAGCAACTTCACCTGGTTTTAAAATAACATTAAACTTACTACATCTTCTCTGTATACGAGCACTTGGTTATTTCTATCATAGAATCATAGAATGGTTTGAGCTGGAAGGGACCTTGAAGATCATCTAGTTCCAACCCCCCTGCCATGGGCAGGGACACCTTCCACTAGACCAGGTTGCTCAAAGCGCCGTCCAACCTGGCCTTAAACACTGCCAGGGAGGGGGCAGCCACAGCTTCTCTGGGCAACCTGTTCCAGTGTCTCACCACTCTCACAATAAAAAATTTCTTCCTTATAGCTACTCTAAATCTACCCTCTTTCAGTTGAAAACCATTACCCATTGTTCTGTTACTCCACTCCCCAATAAAGAGTCCCTCCTCATCTTTCCCCTTTAAGTACTGGAAGGCCGCTATAAGGTCTTCCTGGAGCCTTCTCTGGCCAACTCACTCAGCCTGTCCTCATAAGGAAGGTGCTCCAGGCCCCCAATCATATTCATGGCCTTCCTGGACCCACTCGAGCAGGTCTATGTCCTTATGTTGGGGGCCCCAGGGCTGAACACAGTACAGTGGTGGGGTCTCACAAGAGCGTAGTAGAGGGGGAGAATCACCTTCCTTGACCTGCTGGCCACACTTCTCTTGATGCAGTCCAGGACACAGTTGGCTTTCTGGGCTGCGAGTGCACATTGCTGGGTCATTGTCAGTTTTCCATCCACTACTACCTCCAAGTCCTTCTCTGCAGGGCTGTTCTCAATCCACTCCTTGCCCAGCCTGTGTTTGTGTTTGGGATTGCCTTGAACCATGTACAGGACCTTGCACTTGGCCTTGTTGAACTCCATGAGGTTTGCAGGGCCCCACCTCTCCAGTCTGTCCAGGTCCCTCTGGATGGCACATCCCTTCCCTCCAGCGTGTCGACTGCACCACACAGCTTGGTGTCATTGGCAAACTTGCTGAGGGTGCGCTCAATCCCACTGTCCATGTCTTCAACAAAGATGTCAAACAGCGCTGGTCCCAACACTGACCCCTGAGGAACGCCACTCATCACTGCTCTTCATTGGACATTGAGCCATTGACTGCAACTTTTTGAGTGCGACCATCTTAAACTAAACTATGAGTGTGACCATCCATATCTAAACTAATAAACAGGTCCGGTGACAGTAAGATGATAAAGACCAATTGACTCGTGCAAGCAGTCTGCACTCATTTCTCAAACAATTGTAACAAACATCAACATTGACTTATGCCTGATCTAGGAGTTTACAGGAGATCCCCAATGTAAGGTAGAAGTAGGTCTATACATGTTTCTTTATTCCTTGAAATTGCTTTCTCTGGCTGCTGCGAAGTTTCCAGGAA
The DNA here is from genome assembly GCF_047716275.1 of Strix uralensis. NCBI lineage: Eukaryota > Metazoa > Chordata > Aves > Strigiformes > Strigidae > Strix > Strix uralensis. The sequence continues at coordinate 14,796,847 of NC_133978.1, read as the reverse complement.
GCAGATTTTACACCGCAGAAGCTATGTGTGCTTCTATGTTACTTACCACACTTAGTGGCTATGTACTCCTTAAGGAAACTTGTAAAGCTACTGCACTTAATGGGTCTGCTTCATTTCACAGCTGCCATCTGTGGGAGTGTAGCTCAGAGGCTCTGTGGGGAGAAAGCTGATATCTGGATATGCAGTGAAGAGAAGACTTGAAGAAAGCTTTAAGGAATGAGAGAAGTTCAGGGAAAAAGGCAGTGTACCCAGTAACTTCACAGTTGTTTTTTAATCTTGTTAAGTGTTTATCACTGTTTTGAACTGTTGTGAACTAGAGTTTGGATGTTTTGAATGAACAGGACAGTTTGTAGTGCACAATCACAGCATGTAGAGAGCAGTCAGGATCAAATATCTTATACCATGACTGGTATCTCATGCTTTCTATCCAGCATTTTTGCAAATTGGCTCTTATTCAAATGAAGGGTGGGAAGACTATTTTTGGAGAAATCATGCAATAAAATGCTGCCTGGTTTCTGCATTGCCTTTACACTGTGTAATGCTTAAAAATCTTCATAGTCAGGTAACCGAGTGAGGGGATTAACCAGTAATCTGTTCATGGGTCTGAAGTATGAAACGACTATTACTTTCTTCTCTTTCTATTTAATAGCTTTAATAAAAAGACCTCAGTATTTATTTCATAAATCAGAACAAAAGACTCTGTAATGAAGATTTACTTCAAACTAAAAATTAAAAAATTATGTAACATGCTCCTCTCAAGTTAAGGACTTGTTCTTGAGCAATTCCTTCAAATTCCCTTTAAAGTGTACTCAGAATATTCCTGAAAGTGTTGATTTTCTTTTAATTATCAGCAGTTAGATAAATAGTTGTTCCTGAAGCTGTTTAGACCAGGATTTGAGTTAACATGATGAGACAGGAAAAAGAGATGATGATAATTCTGATTTCCATTTTAGAGATAAACCCTGAAAAGAATGTAAGATTGCTAAGCATGAAATATCCTTACATGTGAGTACAGCTTCTGTTTGTTTTATAACAGCTTTATATCTGTTTGAATTAGGCTAATAGCAGTGGTTCTTTGGAAAACACCAGGAACTGTCCAAACAAGGAACAGTGAAGCCTTTTTATCATGAGAGAAATATGGATACAAAAAAACTTTTAACTTCTTAAACGCATACGAAAATATTGTAACAATATAGCCCACTTAATGTAAACCAATTTAAAGAATAAAAAATGTGAATACATCTATCATTTATCCTACTGAAGAATGATAAAGCATTTTCAAACTTATTTCTGGTTCAGAAAACCTCTAAGCAGTGAATAAAACCTATCCTGTGATCCCTTCAGTTTCAACTGTTACATGATTTACCAAACTATTGTTTTCTTTGTGCTCCCTGAAAATTAAATTTCTGAGAAGTCATGCAGTGTCTTTGACAGAAAATGAGATGTTCTTATGCAAATACTGTGATGCTTTACAAATACCTCTTCCCCGACCCTTCCAAATTTGGTAGTTCTAGCATTGTTTTGATAAAATATTGATTTTTCTAGGGGGTAAATTTTATTTTCTTTCTATGTGAATGACACTTGTGGTGAACCTAAATAACAGAAATTGGAACATGGATCTAATTAGCCAATGTAATTTTTTAGTATCTGATCCTAAAATATCAGCATTTATTTTGGCTCCTTAAAAATAAAAGGCAAATGCAAAGGTTTGAGTGTGAATCCAGATGCAATCTCAGGGCCGGGAGGATCAATGCAAATGGTTTGAAAGGTGCTGTCAGATGCTTCTTAATGGGGGACACAATTGTTGGAAAGATCAAACTGCAGCTGAATTTATTTGGCTTTCAATAGGGGATAGTATTTCAGATAGAAACATCTAATTGGTAGTATACAGTAAAAGTGACACAGTAAAAATGTCTGGCCTGTGTGTTAATTGCTCTGTCTGAATTAATACAGCCATATTATTTATTGGAATACAGTAATCAAACCAGCTGCTGACTGTTACAAAGGGGGGCCATTTCAATTAACAGGCATTGCTCCCAGAGGGGCAGTAAGGAAAAGTAAGCAATAGATGTATGCAGGTATTCAGGGAAGAAACGGTAAATGAGAGAATGTCTCATTCTTTCACCTTATATAGATGTGAAAGGACTTATGCTTCATGGAGAGTTTCAGTGATCTTCAGGGTAGTGTCTTGTATTCTTTGTTGCATAGTTTACTAAGATTTCTTGTTGGCAGGTGGTCCATTAGTATTAGTAGCAGATGTCTATTTCCTTATGGGTAGAAATCAAATGCAATAGAGCCTAATCAATCTTGGTTCATCCTTAGTTACTGAAATAGGAGCTCAGATTCACTCTCTGACTCTTTGAGGGTAGGGAAGTGAATTTACGTCTCCTGTTGCTTGGCCATGTAATGTTTGGACAGTGGTGCATGCTGCATGCCTCAGGTTTGAAGTGATTCCCATTTATATCCACATTTACATGTTGAGCAGGTGAGAATGAGGGCTTACAGGAGGCTCATTTGCTCTGTATTCCTTCCCTTTCCCACTGAAAATTTCCAAAATGCAAGAGAATCTGTGTTACTGGATGAATTTTTCGGTCTTCTAAATAAGTGAAAAAATAACCTCACAGTTTTTGAGGCCGACATGAGGTACTCTTTGTCAATGTAACTGAAAAAAACACCCACGTAAAAAAAATTGCCTCAAATATGTGATTGTTCATAGCAACATATATGTCTGCATTCTCAGAGTTTCTTTCTTCCCCTTTATGTTCCTATAATACAGTCCTTAGGAGACTAAACTGCTTTCATAGTTTGTGCTTGAGCGGTTTTATGTGTTCTTTTTTAAATTTTTGCAATTTTAAAAAAATTTTTTTAATAGGTCAATTCTGGCCCTCAGGATTTTCAAGACTTTTGGCCTGAGTGCACAAATCTCTAAGCAATGTATTTGTGCAGCCTGGTGTTATTGGTCTATATCAAATATTTTACCCAAAATATTTTTATTTGAATGAAATAGCCTGTGTTATCAGTCTCTGTTTTATTGGGTTAGGGGTTATGCATGAGGAAAAGTTAAAAGCAAATGCAAAACAAAACAATCCCAGTACACACAGCTCAAATTACTAATTTGCCAATCTAAATAAAGACAGTAAAATATCATCATATTAAAAGTACAGTACTAAAGTCCAGAATCATTATATCAGGTCGTGGTTCATAGGTTAGGTATCTTGGCCAAGAGGCAGATAGCTATGATGAAAAGAAGATCTCTGACCATACAGCATATCATGTTGCTGAAAAAAAGGTGATGTTAGAGATAGACTTCAGAGAATAGATGATAGATGCTTTGGGGCTGAAGTTGAAGTTCAGCATAATTTATGGGACCTAAGCATTTTGGAACTTAAAAACAATCCCCAAGAATCTGTTTGTAAAGTTTCCATTTTCCGTGAAGACAGTAAATCCATATGTTTGGTCTAAAATCATGTGAGGGCAGTAATCTAATTATACAAACAATTTTTGTATCTAGAGTTGGCATCACATAGATACTCTTATGTTGTTGATATAAATTATGTTGCAATACTATAGTAGGTTCTTTCTGTTCCTTCTACAATGGAAACCTGGCCCAAAGCTGAGGCTTTTTGAGGCTATAGTTTTGCAATCAAATTCTTGATGTAATGAAGTCATACTAGATTGTGGGTATGTTCGTACATATGTATGTGCGTGTTATAAGTATACAAGTCTATAAGTCCTTGTATAAGACAGAATGCTATTGTGATGAGGAAGGTGGAACAAGGTTAATTTACAGAATGCTTCTTGTTGCTCGTAAGAGTACCAGTGATGGGAGTGTAGGTGGAGGTTGATTGGGGGTTTTTTTGCAATTGTCCCCCATTAAAGGCTTTGCCTTGCTTCAACAGATTAAGTATTGATCCATTTGACTCCTGTAAATCACTTAATTCACTAGTAAAATAAGCTTTTCCAAGAAACTGTCATTTTTTAGCTACTAAAATATTAGTAAATTTAGGCCTGCAAATTATTGGTTTGAAAGGATATAATCTTTGTTAATGTTTTTTATCCCTGTGTTTTTCCAGAGTGCTAAATGTAATAGAATTCACAGATGTTTGCATTTTCTTCTTAAAAGAAGCTAAGCTTTAATTAAGAGTCAGTTAAAAGTAGAATCCTTTGGCGATACAGATTTGTACTGAGTGAGTTCAAATATCAAATGCAGTCTGGAACAGCATGCAGTAAGCTTAAGAGCATCTTTATTGTGATGAAATTCAATTTGAACTGTTCCTTATCAAGCTTCACTTGATTGTTTTCCTGTAATTTCTTCAAACCTTGCAATCAATCAAATCAATGTTTAAAAACTCAGCAAAGTAGTATTAAGGTCATCAAAATATTATCATGAATTTGGAACAGAAGAGAAGCCATTTAGAAACTTTGGACTGGATGGATGAAATGTCCTACTTTTTCCAAAGTACTGATTGGTTGGAAAAAATTATATCGTTGGATGCAAGGCCTTGGTTTGTCAAAATGATTAAGAACTTGACTTGAACTCAAGTGGGTCTGGTATCAGGAAATTTTGATTTGTCAGTCTGTTGTTGCAGAGCTGGGGAGAAGCTGATACTTAATTCTAAAAAAAAGTTTCTTCATTAAAAAAGAATGAAAAAACATCATAAACAAAAAAAAATCAAAAAACCTGATAAAACAGATGCATCAACATTTCACTGTGCTATCTTTGTTAGTGTTAAGAGCAAGTGACAAACAGTTTTATCATATCAGTATTTGGTGCAAGTCAAAATTTCCCTTAAATTAATAGTAGTGCTAATGAATGCAGCATATAAAAGAATGATAGTCCTGTGGTTTTGTTATATCAGCCCTCCCAGATTCTAATGTCAATTTATCAGTCTGGAAATAATAATAATAAAAAAAGGCAAAATTATGGGTGTGGTGGTCTTTTTCTTTTTTTTTTTAATGTTAGGGTTTTGAGTGGAGAGATTGGAGTTATATTTTCAGTTTTGTGGACAGACAGAAGATTAAAAATAACCTTTTTTTAAAAAAAGCTCTATTTTTGTAACACAGCTTCAGGATCTAAGACTCTAAAGCACTTGCAGTGCTAGGTGGAAGCTTGCAAGAGGTTTGTGTAATAAATGTTTTTGGGTGGAAAAAAATTTGATTTCTCATATTAAATGCTGTATTCTTTAAAGATAAAATCTTGTTTTCATGGTTTTTGTGTTATCATTGGTTTCTGTTCAGCTGTCTCATAATCTATGACAAAACTCTACATAGCTACCATCTATTTCTCAAAAGCAGGTGGGAAACTTCTTGGGGTTTCAAAATAATCAGTTCCATGCACAGTAAGATTAATTTATGTAACTAGGTGATTAGCAGAAGAAGAGAAAATAAACTATTAAACTGTTCAGTGGCTTGAAGTGCCTTGGAAACTTACTTTTTATGGACAGACTTCTTCCTGCCAATTTTCTCTTTACAAATTACAAGTATTCTGACTGCATGAAAGTGCTACAGTAGTTACTAAGATAATGTAGAAGGTCATCTGTAGAAATAGTCCTGGATTTTTTTACATATATTTGTATGTTTTAGAGAGTAGGTGTCTTTTTATGATTCCTCTTAGGTTAATTATTCTGATTAGCTTTTGCAATTAGCTGAAGAATAATGGTTTTTCCTTAATGGATATTTTCTTCTTACTCTGATTTAACCCTCTTCTTTTGAATCTACTTTTTCATCAAAATGTGTTGTAAAATAACATACCAGTATAAGGTATATGCCAGTGCATTTTGGAAATCTGTCAGCACATGAATAAGTGACTATTATTATATATTCAGAATTTTATTCACTCGGGGAAAAAAACCCTGTGTTAGTTTGCAGTAAATTAGCAATAGATTTATAGCTGTGTTTTAATGATAAAAATATAGACCCCTAAGAATTTTGGTTGGAAAGAATAATTGGTCTACTTAGGAGCTAGGAGAAGGTGATCTGTCTGCATAATTTCTTTTGCAATTCACTTGCTGCCAAGAACAAGAAGAATGTCCTTTTCTCTGTTATAATAGTATTTAGGTAGACTCAGAGTCTCTGAAGTTTTTACCTTAGAGAGTATAGCTTACTAGAGAGAAGGGAGTGTTTCCATCTTTTTTTTTTCTGTTCTGTTTTAGAGACAATTTTTCACTCAGATAAAGAGGAAGGTAACTAGTGCTGTGTAAAACCCAGAAATTTTAAACTAAAGCTTTCATCTTCTGAAAGTCTTGTAAGCATAGAAGCAAGCCTTAAAAGTGTGGTTATTTTTCCTCACATGTGAAGAGGTATTGTTTGACTGTGCCAATGAGAAATTTTAAATCTGTCTTGTGAAACTTGCTCAAAGGAGTTCTGCTCTTGCTTAGCTTTTTTTTTGGCAGATAAATCCAGCTATATTACCATGAAGAAATTCAAGTTTTAATAATGATCCAAAAGGAATCCTTCCTACTTGTCCTCAGAAGGGCCTGACTTTTCCCTTACTGACCTGCCTATCTTGACTAATCAGATTGTAGTAGTTCTATGAGAATGAAGGCTGGCTATGTATTTAAGAAAAAAGAGAAAGTTTCCTGAATGCTGTATGGTTAGTGATGGGAAAAGTATATACTACCTTCCCTAGATCAAATGGAAGGATTTGTACAAGCTTTAGAAAAAGAAGTTGTGTTTTCCAGAAGCCTAAGATAGGATTTACTGCCATTAAAATGGTTTTATTAATTAGATAGATAAGCCAAAGCAAGGTGACCAAAGTTCTGTTTAGAGTTGAAGAAGAGAAGTCCCTGCATCTGGGCAATTTGTTATCCTTGGATGGAGTATACTTAAATGTCTGATCTTTAGGCAGGTGAAGTTGGGTCTGATGAGTCCCAGTCTACCAGCTACTTTATAGATTTCATAGGATTTTGCTCTTCTTCCTGAATCCTTTGAAAAAAGTAGTAGTATTTCACTAATAGTGTAGCAGAATGTTATGCCACAGACAAAAAAAATGCAGTGGGTTTTTTTGCCATCTAAGTCTAAAGAGAGCTTGCATTAGATAAGCAGGGGAATTTTGTGTATGGATTTTTTTTTTTTTTTCCTGCAGGTATCTAATGATATGCAAGAGTAGAATGACAAAAGGGGAGTGGGTAGTGATTCCTTCTGTACTGGCCATCAAGTGTTGTGATACTATGACTATCCTACAGTAATGACTGAATGCTGGACCTCTTCCTTTTCTGCTTTCTGTCTGTGCTGAGACTTGTTTCCAGAGTCTTCTAGCCCATTTCCCTGTTTCTTGACTTATACTCTATACACTGCATCCTCTTCAAAGTCTGTTCTCCATTCAAGATCCACTCTTTTCTCTTCTGTGGCTGCAAGGTATTCCCCTAGTCCCTAGGCACATGAGCCTGGGTATGCTAGGTCTGCTGTGCTCTATCACATTTCTTGACAATGTCAGAAAGTAGTTTTCACCATCACAGAGGCAAAATGGGGCATGTGCCTTCTGCCTCTTCAACTGCTTCATGGAAAGAGGTGGAAAAACGACAGAGGAGCATTATGGAAAAAGGTATTGTTGCCAGTATCATGGATGTTGCCATAGCACAGTGGTAAGTGTGTGGAAATTATATCGGTTTTATTTGGTATTGCGTACATCTAGAATTATGATATTGCATTTTTTGTATGTTGAGCTATACCTGAATGATTTCGGTTCTTTGCTCTTAGTCCTGCCCAACAGTAATTAAGCTACAACGGGCCTTTCCAAAGGCAGGGGAGTTTAAATATCAGTAATTTGATCTGCCCTGTTTACTGATCTCTGCTGTTAGCTGAGTTGAAAGCGAAATGTTTTAATTAAAACGATTGGCAATAAGTTGGTATAATGCCATAATTTGCACTGGGCCTCTTCTAGAAAATGACTTAACCTCTGCCTCTGTTGCTAAGGCAACTAATGGACATAATTGTAACTGGGTGTATATAGACAGCAAGTGGAGGGCCTAAAGCTTTTTTAAATTGCTGGTGTATGATGATGCTAAAAGATTAAAATGTGATGTTAGTAAAATATATACAAACGTCTCTTCCATACTTTAAGTTCATCTTCACATTTTATCTTCTGGTACTGTTTCATGTTTCAAAACTTTCCAGTTTGGACTCTAAAACCTTATGACATCATATTTAAGTTCATTAATGCAGCAGTGTATATATAATAACTTGCGATATAATCTGGAAATGGCAATGGCTATTCTACTGGGATTTAGAATAATGTGTATGATGGAATCTTATCACTAATCTATATTGAATCAGTAAAGAGTTAAGAATTAGATCATACATTGTAAAGCATCCTGGATTGCATTTTTAGACAAAAACCATGAAAACCCCTTTTTTCCTCCTTCACTTGCTGAACCTTAAGGTTCATAATGCACTTGGGCCCTATGATAAAATGGGCTATTTTTCTGAAAGAGATGTAAGAGTTCTGAAGAGAGCTTAATAGGTGCCCTTGATGTGATGCCTGTCACCGCTGCCCATGTGGAATTTGATCGGGTCTTTTAAATTAAAGAATGTTTAGATTCTATACTTTCTAATATGCACTATTTCCCCTCAGTGAGAGGAACGTAAAACTGAATGTTTAATATGTTGTTTCTCTGTTGGAATATATTCGGAACTTAAGTCCAAAGAAATTACAATTCTTACTGAGAAGAAAGAAAGGGTGCACTTTATTCTGTGCACTTTTCTACTGACCTGATCCATCTCTAACATTTAGGTTCTTAAAGATGAAAATAAACAGAATGCAATCATACAGCATGACAGTGCAGAATACACATCTCAGAAGTGTAGACTTAAGCCTGTGCAATCACCTATATAGAGCTAAGGATTCAGACATTTCAGGACTTCCTCCTATAACATCTTGTTTACTTTTCCTATCTTTTCTATATGTGTGTGATGTACCCTGAAGGACAAGACCGGGGAGATTAGGGAAGTGGTAAAATGAGTAGTATTATAGGAAAAGAGAGGAGCCTGGAATATCACACAACTTAATCACATAGCTCATCTACTTTTTCTTTATTCCTGTATTTGAGGACATTATTTGAAAATCTGTGCAATTTATGACTTTGTAGTATCATATGGAATGATACAAATGGTAAAGATGCTTTGGTTTTGTTTTTAAAAACATTGCTGGAAATAAATTTTATTCCAGCATTTCAAAATTCCTAAACCAAATATAACTTGAAAATTAAGAGCCTGAGCCATTAAAAATTAAATTGCTCTCCAGTCTTACATTATGCCTCTGTTTTCAATGCGTCAGGGTAAGACTTTGCAGAAAAGGATTTTTTCAGTTTTACTGAAAACCTTTTAGTGCTATAAGACCACTAATTACTTAAGTATTAACAAGCTGCATTTAAAGTTATTGACAATAGTTTATATAACTTGGTAAACGGTTTAAAAGAGAAGAAACTAAGGCAATGATTGTGTCAATGGCTTTACTAAAACATTTAAGTTTGGACCCTAAGTCTAGAACTCTTAAGCACTTGAAATTGCTGAACTTCATGGTAGATGGCTGTCTGACCAAAGCATTCTAACTGACTTGACTTGTGAAAGGCCACTGTATCAGAAAATGATGTGAGGAAGTTTGCATTCTCATGGTGGAGATTTTAATAAATTCTGTACCTTAATGGGTTTTTTCCTCTTTCCATTCCCCCATTTCCATCATATATGTATTTATATATATGGAAAACATCTCTATGGAAAAATGTCATTTATGTTAACATTTAGGAAGCTAAAACAAGCTAGACTAACAAAATTACATTAGGGACATTGAGAATAAAATAAAGCACTCTCAAAATTTAAATTTTGTAATGCAGTTTCCACTTTTCCATCTTCCACCTGCACCTGTCTAGAGTGTGGAAAGGGAAGCTGAAGGCACAGAGGGGAGAAGATGATCTCCCCAAATCAAGGAGGAGGAAATGCAAAGAGGAATCCCATGTCATGAGCAGCAGTCGCTCAAGATGAGCAGGTTCCAAAATGCCTAGTGATGTACATAAGCATGGGTCAGAGAGGAGGGAAGGGACTTAAAGGCAAATGTCACGCGCCTGTGCAATTATAGAAGAAGATGAAAGGCAAGCAGGCTCAGGAAATGGGAGGAACAAAGACTGATCTTATTCCTTATCTTTCATAGGTTTTGTTGTAAGACGTGCTGGATAGATAGTTGTGCTACTCAGCAGAGGATATAAACAGCACCAGGAAAAGGGCAGACATGCTTACTCCCCCACAGATCCCAAGGAAAGCTGCACTGCATCTGTACCATGATACGGTGGTGTGAGATGTCTCTGGCCTTGCTTGCTCTTAGCTGCAGTTACTTCATAGTGAGTTCAGAGCGTGGCCCTACAGTCAGTTGTGCTGGCGTAACTGAAGTACAGGAGAGACTGCGTGACCTGGCTTCCCCAAGTCTGAAGCCCAGACTTATCAAAAGGCTCTCCTGAAGGATTGATAAGTCTGACCGCTCAGCCAGTGTAACTCTGGGCTCCTGACACTGGCTGAGGTGTTCAGCCCCTTCTCCTACATGCATTACTGTCTACAGGTAGTCTTGCCTCACAGAGGAAGTATGTGCCATCTTCTTTACCTGCCTCTATTTCAGAATATGCATTTGCAATCACTTTTCTGCTGAGGATAAACTCCTCTGATATTTATAACTTTTTAAAGAAAAAACATCTTCGTTCCTTTCAAGTTGACTTTTGATAGTAAAAGCCCAAAAAAGCATGGAAAATACTTGTTAATCTCAATAGAATAGTTAATAAATCACGCTTCTATACGTAAGCGTTAGGATAGAAAATTAGCAACTGCTGCAAATATTTATTCTTATGTTTCTCATGCACATAATGACATGTCTCTTGTGAATTAGTTAGAGAAGGACAATATGAGGTAGAATTCTGGCAAAATGGGCTTCTAAATGAAAATGTTAAATGGTTTTGAAAAAGAGACAAGAGTATTCATTTGCTGGAGATCATGATTAAATTGATTTTGAAAGGGAAGGAAAATCTGAAAAATTAGGATAGGGAAAGAAAAGTGCAAAAAATTAGAATTCGGGTAGTAGAACTATCAGTCTGATTAAATGAGCAATTTCAGTTTAAATCAATAAAACTGTGCATAAACCGTGTACTAAAGGTAGGGTTTTTTTCTTTAGCTGTTGAAAATTGCAACATACCTACCGAAATGAAATTGTTGTGTGCTTATACTTTATCTTTATTGTTACAAAGTATATTATTTACCATATATAGTGAAATGATACCAATAGATCTGCAACATATTGGTTCTGAATGGTTAGGAATATAATTCTCATTACTTACAAGCCAGACTGCGATAGCCATTGCTGAGCTATTCAATGTGTGAAGATCATTCTGAAACTCTATGCAGTGAAAATGCCTGATATGAAATTCATTCAGGTGTCACGGGCATTTAGTTGCAATTATACCCTTTAATCTTACCTTTTAAAGAGTATATCTGGATATGACAGTGCTTGTAAAACCAGGATCAGCTGATAGCCACTTCAAAATCTGTATAAAGGTATTGCTGTTTGGGTTGTAGAAACCTTGTCGTTTCCTGTTAAACTGCGCTGAGTTGAAGAAAGTGTAGGTGTCTACTCCTGTGTAAAATTTTCTGTGCTGTGCACATAATAAATAGTGGTTCTGCAACATACATATTTTGGCAAAGCAAAGCAGAATACTAATATTTGGCAGTTTTGATTTGCCCACAGTCGTCTTTTCTTCACCTTGGAAAAAAGAGTGGATTAAGCCATCTGTGTGGTACTTTTTCTCCTCTGAGTATAGAAATTCTGCATTTAGAAAAATCCAGTTCTTTGGTATATAAGTTATAATGGCATGATTTTGTTTCATGATTTTCCAGAAGAATGAGCTTGAGCTCCTTTCCAAAGCTGTTGAGGAACACCAGTGCTTGGAGCAATTTGGAGACCTTTGGAAGCCTATAAACTTGAAAGATTATTTAGTACTATTAGTATGCTCTGTTGCCAATACTTCATTTTTTTCCTTTGGAAGGGAGAAATGTGCAGAAAGGCTTGAGGAGAAGGATGTAATATTCCCTAGAACAATCTGTTTAAGAGCAGCTATGTGTGCATCAGCAGCCAGAGAGAGACTCCTCTCCTTTCTAATGTTCTTTCCTGCAAGATTTAACATACATTTGCATGAGAAACTCATCAGACTTTGAGTATTCCAAATTGGGCTTGTTATTAATTCCCACCAAAAATGACTACTGCCTAGACTTGTCTTTCTCCAGTTTTCTTTTTCTCCTAACAAAACAATATTCAAGTGGGTTATATCATCAGTTATACTATTCATAGTATTAAAAATTTCTCTGCAGTAATATTTGAAGTAGATTAAAAGGATGATTTTTTTTTTTTTTTTTTTTTTTTAGTGGTAGGAGGATTACAGTGTGGTCCCAAAGATTTTACACATGTTGCATTGCTCTGTGGTGCAACTGGGCACAAATGACTTATAACTGTAGGTGTCAGTAACATGTTAAATGGTTCAGCAGAATGCTACAATGCAATGTATTATTTATATTGGAGGGGGAAGAAATATTTTAAAAATGACTAGGTGAAACTTTTATTCTTCAGTTGTTCATTACCAAAATTGGGGAAAACACAGGGAACCATGCAGGAGCAAATTATAATCTATAAATACCAGAAGTGTCATGGTTTATTGAGCCTGTTATTCTGGGGATTTTCCAGGTTAAAAGCAAAAGTATGGGCAATTGGTTCTTTTCTCTCTAAGAAAGTACAAAGCTTACTTTTCTGTATCTTAAGATATGATGCTTGACTAATCTGTATGTTGACGAAACCATGCTGCTATTGCATGACTGAAGTTCACCCATTTGAGGTCTTGGGGACTGTCTGGAAGAAAACCACTTTTGAGAGTAGATTGAAGAAATACAGGTCTGGGACTAGTTGATTATTATTCTTTAAAGTTTGCAGCTGTTTTAAGTTGCTTAAGGGTGTAAAATAGTTAAGAGTCCTGTGGGAAATACTTTAGAGGACAGAAATCAGGTAAGGCAGACAAAAAAGGACAGAACATACATCAATTGCATAGCTTTTCAACTTATCACATTTATCACTGTGGCATAAGTCGCATCATAGAAACGCGAACTGTGTTTAATCTGTGTATTTGTTGTATGGATTCACTTTAAGGGATTCAATCAGTCACTTGTAGTTTTTTACTTATTTTAACTACAGAAAATACCTAGTAATGTGGTCTCAAACCAAGCATCAGCAGACTAATTCAAGGTTTCTTGAAAATCCAAACCAAAATGATCCCATAGCCCTAAAATTCGGAAGGTGGCTTTTCTGAATTGTATACTATTGTCACTTTTGAAGAGATTTCTGTATCAAAACTGTTTATTTTAAGTTATGTTACTTTGCAGATTTAAGAGCACTGTGCTTAAAGCTGTAATACTATGCAGGAAGGTGCTGATTTCCCAGCTCCTGGGAATAGTTGCACAGTCTCGCAGTCAATCAGAAGAGTTTGTTGTGCCGGGAAGTCCATTTCTGACCTCCTGGAGAGTTCACCATGTGGTGGGTGCATATGAAATGATAACTTGTAGCTTGTTGAGGACAGGGCAGAAATATTTAGGTGCCACTGATGATAATTTTGGGTGAACGCATTTCTGCTGGTACCCCCTCTGAATTTATAGCTGCTGCTTTTGTACTAGAACTATCTGGTTTGGACAACAAATCCATATCCGTTATGTTGCATGGTTGGAAGAGAATATCTTTGCTAGAAGTTGTTCTGAAAGGACTTCAGAAAATTATGAACGAATTTAAAATAGTAGAATTAGTAGCCCAAAAAGATGACTGGTACTAATTTCAGCAGTTGGTAAAATTACATGGAGGTGCTTGAAGTCCACAGCCACTTCTGCAAGAATTCTTTTACTAGAGTGACTGTGAGTCATCTTGGGCTACAGGCAGTAATAATAACATTAAAACCCTCTTATCTAACTAAAAATGCAGCTTGAAAAAACAATTACCAGATGGCTCCTGATAAAATCAAAGGCAAGTCTGGAAAACCTGGCCAAAATTACAGGAAACTTATGGTTATGGAAGGACTGTTGTATGACTTCTTCCAGATGCAGTATCTGCTGCTTAACAGTTACAGAAGATTAATGTGCCAGGCTTTTGGGAATACTAGCCATGAATTTTAATTGGATGGTCATCCTGCTGCGCATCCCCAAGAGTGTGTGCTGGAACAATTTCCTAGTAGGATGCTCACACAGAGAAGATCAATATAACAGAATCACTTCTGGAGTTCATAATAATGGTCAGCTAGGAATCGCATTCAGACTGTCACTTCTTTTATGCTTTGTTTCTAGATTAGGATTATTAATTTTAAGTATGTATGAGGGCTCTGATGCTCAGGATGGTCAGAGCTCCCAGGTGGTATTCAGCTGCAAATGATTCTGCTCCACCAGGAGGATTTGAAGAGCATTCTCCTATTCCTGGTTCTCGAGTCAGCCCTCCACTTTACCAGGTACCTTCTCCACCTTTATTCAGAGTGTGATGTTTCTTTCACATATGTACAATATTTCTAAAGGTAGTGGCGGACAGAAGTACCCCCACTCCAAGAATATGGCACAAATAACATATAGAGAACAAGTCCACAGTAAGGGGGCAGACTTACATAATTTCTTGTTATCAGTAATCTTTAAGGCCTAAAAATAAATCCATGACACCACTGGAATATGAGCAGGAGGGAGGACAGTGCAGGAGGAAGAAAACTTGGAGGCCAAGGAGTCAAGCAGTGGAGACAGGAGCAAACAGTTTGTGTGCCAGTTGTATCTGTAGGGGAAAGGCTACAAAGAATACGTGAACTGAAGACAACAATAGGGAAAGAGCTCTCTAGCAGGCTGAAATTATGGGTTCAGTGAGAAAATGATGTAAACCAGGGTGCACCTGGCTTTGTTAGTGAATTGTAAATAACTGAGTGGTTAACATCCTGGAAGAGATGTTACAAAATTGTCCCTCTCAGGCTGTGAATAGGTGTTACTGTGAGTGAACAGGACAAAAATACAGAGAGAGGAACAAATACCAAATATGTGTACAGAGTATTGAGAATGCTCATTTCCCATCCTGCCCTAGTACATCTGGAGATGGAAAGTAGAAGCACTGATCTGGGAAGCTTTTGAATTCAGTCAGTTCAGGAGAATGTAGTCAAGCAATCTTAGCTTCTCATGCTGGAGGAGCGAGGTGCAGAATACAAGCCCATACAGATTTTTCTCACACAGATTTTTCCCATGCATTTATGAAGCCCTGTTCAACTACGTGGTCTGCAGGTTATGACAACTAGCTATAGTCACTGCTGCAAAAGAAGAAAAATGTAAGACCCTGTAAGCTGAGTGTAGGGGGTGTGAATTGAACAGCCAGTGATTTCATGTCCCTTCTTTTAGTACAAGGTGTAAATACAGAATTTCTACAGGTTTTATCAGAATGGCATTGTACCAGTGAACTGTAAGGCCTTAATGATGATGTTCATATTTAGATCTATCTTTGATAATGCATACAGAGAATTCCTCAAGCAATTCTCAAAGATCAAGTCAGAATGACTCATGCTATTTTTCCTTTGCTGGGTTAGTGTCATGTCATTGTCCATTAAATCTGACTGCCCCACCTTGGGACTGCTTTGATCCAGGTAGAGAGGCCACCTGTCTCCAGGAACAAGTGGTATTATGTCTGTTCACTAAGGATACAGAAGACAGGACTGGTCCTCATTTACCTTGAAAAGACAGTTCAGTAGTAACTTCAGGGATGAGTCTTATCAAGAGCTAGCTTGATGAGTGATCCCTTTCATTTTCCAGTCCTCCCTAGCTCATGCTTTTTTGGGGTATGTTTTTGATAGGAAAGTGTCAAATGCTGTGCAGAGATGCAAACCACTTTTCCTGAGTCACCTCTGCTAGCAGGTGCTTCCTGGTAGTTAAAATTTAGTTATGCAGAAGATTCCCCTGTACTCTGGGAAGATCTGGGGGCAAGGATTGAGCAGTGCTCTAGGAAAGAGCAATAAAAACATTCAGTAGAAATAGGTTAGACTTTATTAAGGTACATATTGAGGAATAGAGATAGAGTATTTCTGCCAAGGTAAGTGACAGTGTTGTGAGATGTCATTTTATCTTAGATGTATACTCTAAACAGATCATCTTTTTCCTTTTTGTTTTCCTAAATAAAAGGACTGATAAAATCATTCAGAATCCCAAATCTGGCAAAAGAACAGTATTTTTCCTTGCAGTTCTTTTGCTGTTGTTCCCATGGCCTTGCAGCTGTAAACTCTGATATTGCTGTTATGGCAGATTCTCATACTGGTAAGTCATCCCTTTGCACTGCTTTTTCTATCCCTCGACTGCAGGTTTTGTTTTGTGGTGGGAGACTCAATAATTTGCCTGCACAGAGTTTACTCTCAACCAGCCATGCAGCAGCTGCCCCTTCTCAAAGATATTCCAGTTTTTCCCTTCCCCCCTCCCTCTTTTTCCCCCAAAGTAACTTTCACTTTTAGACTCAATATATGCCATCAGTGATGGACCTTGCTAATAAACCATTGTAAATGTGAGCCTGATTTTGGCACCCTTTGTGCAGCACTCTGCAGTTAATGTGTGCTAACTAACCCCTGTTATAGAAATAACCTCTTACATTCCTATATCATATGAATGCATCCAGAGGCTAAAGCTGTCTGAGTGCTATTTTAGAGTGTCACACTTCTGTTATACAATTCTTCTTAAGTGGTAAGTTTAAAAAAACTCCAATTATAAATGGAGTTTGCAACTGTAGTTTCTCTCATTCTGTTGACATTCAGGGTTAGAGTTTCAGAGTTAGGGGGCTGTGAGTATATAAGCATAATTGCAAATGCTGTGAAATGTATTTTGCAAATTAATTGTCTTTATGATGTCATTATTATTAAAATAGGAAGTATATTCAGTACAGCTAGGTACTATCATGTCACCTAAATCTTTGAGGATCAAAAGACATAGTCAAGATTTCTTCACATGGCTGCTTAAGTAGAATTTACAAGTTCTACAGTGGCAGGATACTTATAACTGAGTCTGCCTTTCACATTAATCGATATTGTATTTCAGAGGAGAACATTTCTAGTCTGTCTCAGTTACAAAAAAATAGTATTTTTTTCAACAACTCTGTGAATTAATTAATGTCATTTATTCTTCTGATTCTAACCAAAGGTTGTCAGATTCCCTTAGCCTGTGTATTGATCTGTAATATAACCTTCCATTTCCTGCATCTGCTATTAAGTGGAATAAAATTCATAACGGTTGCACTCCTGAGCAGCTGTTCACCTATCCAGTATTATCGGGTCACCAGGGAAAGTTGCTAATACTTGAGGAGAACTTCCCTGGTATATTGATGTCTTTTGTTGTTCAATTAACATTTCTAATGTGGAAGAATAGAAGATAGTATTAATATGTCAGCCAGCCTTAAGACAACTCTGCTTCCATTTTCTAATGCCAAAACCTAATACAATGTTTATGTCCATTAGAGTTAAAATACTTTCCTTATTATCTGCCTAAGTGCATTTTTCCAACAATAATAATGAAGGGTATTCAGTAAACTAAAACTAATTAATCTCCTCAGTCTCCTTTTTGTATTTATCTGATGCCAAAAGCAATATATTTTTTTCTCTAAAGCAGATTAAAACTAAGCTGTGGATGGTGCCTCCTCCCTAAACAAAACCTGCAAAATTATCAATTTCCGCAACTACCGTTATCTCTCCTTTCAGAAAGCTGCTGCTCATTACTAACTGGCTTTTTGTTTCTTCAGCTATCTGCCAGCAAAGGTTAGGCATTATTTGCATTATTGTTGTTAGAATGCAAGAAAGCTGCAGGGATCCACAACCCAGGAGCTGCCATTCACACAGTAGAGGAGCATTTGTGATTCTTGTGTAACATAAAAGAGACTTTCTAGTATCAGACTTTGCTCCAGCTCACCCATTAGGGCAATTTTGGGTCACCTATATGCTTCCAGAAGGCTTAATCTCCATGAGTAATAGTTGAAACAAAATCATAACTTATTGCATCAAAACTTATTTGGAAATAATAGAATAGAAGAAAGAAGTCAGAGCACACAATGCTGTGTCATAAAAAACATTTTCCTGGCCATCTATGATTGACTTGTACTGCTTTGATCCAATTCAGATTTTTAAGGATTACATGGGACCCTCTGACATAGGATGAAAGACTTCTACCTCAAGGCAGTGTCAGGATCTTTCAGAAGGAATGAGTATGTTTTCCTATGTAGGATACAGTAGATCATATAGGAGTCTACGAGGCACATTGAATATTAAGTTTATGCTGAATTATAATTACTTTTTTTGATTGTTAATGAAAGAATGAACATCATTATCTTGTCTAGATATGAATTTATGCTATTGTTTTGGTGAATTATTATGTATTAATACACCAATATTTTCATGTATTAACTAGGTATTAGTTAACATGGAATTCAGATATTGCAAATGATGTTAATGTTAATGATGTAATGTTAATGCAATGTTGATGATGTAAATCACTACTAACAAAACCCAGGTCTTTTCTGCCTTCTCCCTGTCATCCTTTAAACAATGACTCCTTTATCATTCCAGTGTTCTTTTTCAGAAGGAATTTGGAGTACAAAATTTGTGATTCACAGGAAAACATCAATGCTCATCTCTTTTTATCAGGACAATATCCTTATTTTAAGTTTTTGACTATGAAACTTTTCTATTGGTTGGCAACCTTAGCTTTGACACAAATCACTAACTTGAAGTGTTTGTTTGTTGTTCTTTTCTTTTTTGCACAAAAGTTGACTTTTTGATTTCCAGTTTTACTCCACAAGTGTATCACACACAAAGGTCCATCTGATCCAGTAACCTGTATGTACTTGAGACAAAACCACACATTTTGGAAAGAATGGAAGGCCAGGGCAAATATCTCTGATAATTCCCCTTAATGGTCTTCCAGGCTCCGATCATATTTTGTGGGATTTTCTGAACCCAATAAAATATTTTAATTCAATAAACCTCTGAATTCCTGAAGCAAAAACACCCAGTAAAATGTATGCACCAGAAACTAGATCATTTTCTGTGTGGTTCATGCTGAAATTTTCTGATATCTTTGAAAATGCTACTTCTTTGGTTTTGTTTGAGTTTTTTTTACTTGCTCAGGACCTTCCCCCACGACTAAAGGAATGGCCTTTTCCTGTTTTACTTTAGAAGTTAAAGATGTGTCCATTTTAAGTAAAATAAGTCAGAATGAATGTTGTAATCAAGCTAAGCCTTGAATACACTTTCTCAGGAAGTAAGAGGAATGATTAAAATGTTCTGACAAATTCCTTAAGGTTGCAATAAAAGAATAAAAAAGGAAAAAAAAAAAGTTTTTCTTAAGTTATCTTACAGAATAAGATACTATGAAAATACCACAAGGTAGAAAAGTAGAATGGGATGTGACAATTCCTAATTTTTTTCTTTAAGGGTAGTTGTAAGACAAACTTACTCATTGGTCACAGGTGCTCTATTACTTCAGTGGCTAACTGATGGAAAGAAAAAAGTGGTTGTTTGTTTCTTTTTGTCAATACACTTTTGTCTCTTATTCTTTCAGAAGGGAATAAAGTGATCTGAAAGGAGTGTATCTTCACTTCTCTCATGAAATCTTTTAAAACCGATACAGATAATATAATTTTCCTTAGGGATTTCCCAAGGAGTCAGCCTACCCTAGGAAGCTTAATACTAGCAAATATCCTAAACGATTCCTCCAAATGTTCTAGAGGATTTTAATCTTCATTACACAACTTGCATCTGCTCTTATGAGCCTGATCTGTTCTGGTTTTTCATCCACAAGTACAGACATTTTCCACTATTTGTACTGTTCCTCCAAGTCACAATCGTTCTGAAAGAAAATTCATTCCTGCCAGTCTTGTAGTATATTTAATTTTGGAGTCCCACATGGTGAATTAGGCTGGATGGTACCACACAGTATCATGCAAAGACACAACTTTTTGTCTGTGTAGTGGCTGGGTAACTTCTCCCCTACCTCTAGCTAACAGAAATCATACCGGTATCACTCTAACACTCAAGAAGCTGTCATCCTCTCAATATCCTTTTGCTTCAGTCTCCAGGCTCACATCTCCACTCTTATGGTGCACAAGTTACACTGGGAAGATGGGGCTTACCCCCAGAATTGTATTTGGGTCTGGGTGCTGTCTGTGCATGGTGAACCTTGGCTGATTTACTTATTAATATTTGTGAGGAAAATGTTTCATATTTGGTTTTGATTCCTTTTGATGTTGTTAAGTGTGATGGTATGAGTTACTGAGCCTTTCAACACGTGCTATAGAATTGTAAAATATAGCTTCCATCTTCTTTCCTTTTTTCCCAAAGCACTTTAAGCAAATCGGCAATCTAATTATTGATTTATAAAAGGAAAGGAATTAATACAGCCTACCATACCCTTTGGCGGTAAGAGTATTTAAAAGTGAACTATGCTTAAATTTCATAAAAGCCTCCTCAGCAAATCAGTAGGAAAATATTGATCTTGAAATAAGTATGTGAATTCTAATTGTGTTTTGTCTTTCCACTGGAGGACCATTATTTTATTTAGCTAGAGTTCATTCTTTAATTTTATAGTCTTGATGTGTTGTCTATGAAGACTGCCTTTACATTTGAACAAGGCTTGTAACCACCCAGTTTTGCTGATCTTTTCTTTTCAAAAGAATGTATTGACATGTAAGAGCTAAAGAGAAGCTTTTAAGATCGAGTTACCATCACCAAAAGTCTCAGCAACATATAACTAGGGTTCCTGGTATACAGCTGTCTGTTAAATGAGTAAGTCAGATGCCAAGTACAATAATTGCTTCTTGGTGTAATTCAGACTTGCAAATCAATTTATTCTGATTATAAACCACCATCTTCATAACATACACTGTAATTACATATATATTTTAATCTTAGAAAACCACATACATCTGTCGGTTGATCCTGCTACTTTCACAAGTGGATTTTGACTGGTAAAATGGAACAGTCTCAGCTACTTTGTTTGTTTTTGAAATATCTGATCTGGCTATTCCAACATCAGAAGAGTTTGGAAAAAAAGGCTTTAACTATCACAGAAATCTACAGCATTCAAAGGCATAGGGAAAAGACAGGAAATCCAAATGTTTAACAATGTTTTTGTAATCCGTAGTTTTGAAAATAAAATTTTAAAAATTGCTTTTTTATTTAAATCAAAAATTCAAATCAAAAGTTAGCTTAAACTTTCACTTTGTAAAGCCAGATAGCTTTTGACAGAAACCTCTGTTTCTGTCTAAAAATCTTAAAGCATCTTTGAAGAATGTAGCGCAGGAAGGCTTCAATATCGAGGTGATACTTGAATGTACAGAATTAAGTTTCTTTCCTTTCCCATCGTTGCATGTTTAGTTCAAGTGGAAGTTTTACTGTTTCTGATGTTTATAGTTAATATATAATTGTGATTTGTTTTATACCGAGCCATAGAGCCTTTTGAAATCAACTCTGCAGCACACACATTAGTAATTTTTTTAGCTGCCTCTAGCCTAGCTCTGAGTGGGCATAAGGTGTTCTCAAGGACATCTTACCCAAGTTTTGGTGGGGAGGAAAAGTTTTCTTTGCTTTTGGTTTCTTTTGATCTATGAGGGGAATATAAGGGAACAGTGAGTGATGATATGTTGTAATGTGGGCCCTGGGCTACCCCATAAAAGACCTTACCTGAGCTAGCACCAGAAATAGTATCGTCCTCGTAGAGCAATGAGTCACTTAAGTGGTGGTAGTATATATTGTGTATATATATAGAAAGCATACTGACTGCAGTTGCATGTCAGTTTCTTCTTCCAAGTAGTAAGTGATAGGACAAGAGGAAATGGCCTCAAGTTGTGCCAGGGAACATTTAGATTGGATATTAGGAAAAATTTATCCACTGAAATGGTTATCAAGCATTGGAACAGGCTGCCCAGGGAAGTGGTTGAGTCACCATCCCTGGAGGTATTTAAAAGACGTGTAGATGTGGTGCTTAGGGACATGGTTTAGTGGTGTTAGGTTTGTGGTTGGACTTGATGATCACAGAATCGTATAATAGACCTTTAAAGGTCATCTAGTGCAAGCCCCCTGCAATGAGCAAGGACATCTCAACTAGATCAGGTTGCTCAGAGCCCTGTCCAGCCTGAGCTTGGTTTCCAATGGTGGGGCATGTACCACCTCTCTGGGCAGCTTGTTTCAGTGTTTCACCACCCTCATCATAAAACATGGGTCTTTTCCAGCCTATGATTCCATGATTCTATGGACATGACTGACAGCTTACTCAGGTACTTCTCCTGTGGTGTGCTAGAAATTCACATTCTGGAACTTGCTTCTATCTGTATTTTGTACCATGTTTGCATTTCCGAAAAAATATGTTGCAAGCCTAATTTAAACAAACTGACAACACTGAGCAGTTGTTGGGCTGAATTCCAGTTCTTCAGTTTAACTCTTAATTGATGTTTTCCTGACTAAGAACTGAATAATCTCTGTGTACATAGCGAAGAAATACTTTCCACAAATCCAAATTATATTGGGTAATTTAGGTGCATAAAAGCTCAGCCTAATGAACAAGTTACTGCAGGGTAAAGATTACTCAAATTACTCTGCATTAAAATTCAGTAGGAATTTAGTAACAGATTTAACAACAGTTAGAACCTCATTTTGTGTAGGCAATTCTGGAAAAGTTACTTCAACTGCAGCAGGAGGAATCTTTATATCATATGAAGAGAAGAGTTTTGTAACAAAAAGCTAACAACTCAGCATCAGTCAGTCATTTCATAGTGATCCTACTCAGAAAAAAAGTGTGTTAGGGAGGGAGAGAATATCTGAATATTTATATTCATTGAACTGGAGGAAACAGCTTGGTTCATTACTAGAAATAACAGCTAGAAAAGAATAATGTGTAGCTGACACCACTACTGCTTCTTCTGGCATTTGCCTTTACTTTTCTGTGCTTATCATTTCAATTACAACTCTGAAACACAATTTGGAGGCTCAGTGAAGTGTAATAAAATGAAAATGGAAGACAGGATTTTTTCCCTTGCTTGCCTGTCATAAATACTGCAGCTGTTTTAGTTGGGATCCTCATGTCATGAAACCGAAATCTTTATGGGAATATATTTTCATTTTTAATATCCACAGTTAATATTAGGATCCTATTATGGTGCACAACACATGAATATAAATCTTGCCTTGCAAAACCTTAAAACTTGATGAACAAAGTAACAAGTGAGGGTAGTGAGGAAAAATACTATCCTTGTTTTAAAGAGGAACAATTGGCACATTAGGAAAAAAATGTTTTTGCCAAAGCCACACTAGAGGGCTTGATGACAAAAATTGATGTTCTACTTCCTGTAGCAGCAAAACCAGTTGCCAGTCTGTTTTGTTTGTCTGCTTCTCTCCACTGCTGTTTTTCAGATTTGTATTTTGTACTCAGGTTATTTGTCTCATCACAGTCAGTCCTCAAAGAAAGCTGTAATAGCACCCACAGAAGACACAGCAAACTGATAAAGGAAAGTGAAACCGCTATCTGAGAAACTTGAGGTTTGAAATGTTATTTGGCTGATTTTGCCCCTGAGGGCTTGGGGACTTACAGGATCAGTCTCAGTCCCAGTCTAGTGTCTGACCATGAGCTATCGTTCCTGTTTAGGAGATACAAGAATCTCAAAAATCTCTGCTAAATGCAGCTATTGAATGCACAAGTGGGTGCTGAAAAGAGCACATAAGTGGTCGTCTTCTTACAAATGTTTGAAAAATTCTGACTGTCACTATGAACCAATGTCCAGGGCTTACTCTTAAGAAGAAATACTGCAGTGACCCAAAGAACCATGCAAAAACATGGAGGAATGCCTGGTGGATTTGGATGCTCTTTTTCAAAAGTTACCATGTTTGCATATTTTAGATTTTGTTGATTACATAGCACAGCATCTTTTCAAAACAAAACAAAAAACCCCAGACAGTAGGAACCCAGAAACATACAAATGGATAGCTTTAGGATGCTGATGGGAATACTGCCAGCAAGGTAAAAAGAAATATTAAAAAAGTGCCAAACATGCAGACCTGTCATCTTTTGCCTTAATGGGCACTTACAAATGTGCTACTTGCAAGAGATGTTCTTCCACAATATGATTGTGGTTATAAAACAAACAGCATGGTCAATAATATGATCTAATCTGATTGAAGAGGTCAGTTAGAAAATTATTACCCACTTTACAACCCATTAACATCAAACCTACATTACAGGAATGTATGTGATAGATTAAAAACTTGCTTACTTAAAGCAAGAAGGTCTAAATAAACTCCATTATAAATGTTTTTTTATATTTGAAGCAAAAAGAATTACCCTCTTGGTGACTGGAATGCGATGGGGAGAGAGAATGAGTTGCTGAGTTTAGCTTTTTAATCTCTTTGCCTGAGTCCTATTTAGTAGATGTTTGGGGAAGTGGAAAAGACATTTTTGGATGATTAGCTTCTGCTTTGTGATTGACACACTGAGGAGGTTGCAAGAAAGCAATTCAAGGGAAATTGAAGCTGTTGAATGGAGTTACTGGAATTGGGGAAGAAAAAAAGAAGTGCTTTGCTTGATATGAAGCAAATTATTTGCTGTGTCAGGAAAGACCCAATGACCCTTCTAAGCTTGTATCCTGCCCACAATGTTGATTTATACCAGATGCTTCAAATGAAGAAATAAATCCCCATAATACATTTACCTGTAATTATATAATGGTGTGCAAGGAGGGTATGTTCGTTCTTGACACAAAACCATGATCAGCATATGACCTGTAGCATACGCATTGGAAGCTCCTGTCTATTCCTAGCTGATGAAATTGTAGATGCTGATGGCAGTCATATAAATTAGTGTAGGTGGATGGGTAAGTGTGTTGTGTGGAAAACCACTCATGCTCACTAAATAGCCTGAATGTTAGCTAGCAAATTCTATAGGATATTATGTCACAAGGTTGGGAGGAAATTCTGTTTGGCTCTGTAGTGCCCTTTATAACATGTAGCATCACAGGAAGATGGTAACTCAGGAGGCAAAGAGTGACTTCTGGCTCTAGTTTCCTGAGTGATTATGCAGGATGTACGTGTATCTGTATCATCTGCTGGATCAGATTTTATCCAATGCAAGGTGTTACGTGATCAGCTCATTTCTTGTCTCAACTGGCTTAGCTAGATGCCAACATACCTTTTAGGCATATTGTCTGATATTCCAGAATGCATTAGGTTTATTTCCCTGTGTGATTTTTATGCAAATTGTCAGATACAAGCTCGCTTACAAAGAGATGTTTCTGAGGGAAATCCCTGTAGCTGTGTTTGCCTCCAAGGTCCCTGGGGAGTGAGGCGAGTTGGAAGGCAACACTTATGGATCTGGTCCTCGTTGTTTCTAATATCCCATCTGTGCTCAGGCCACTGCATGCATCCTCACCTGTAGTTAATATTACAGGTAGTGACGGCTATGTTTCGTGTATGAGAGCTGGGAGCATCCTGTGTAATTTGCACTTGATCTTTGAGTTCATCCAGCAGCTGGCTATAGTATCAGCCTTGACAAGTTTTGCTGGTGGTCATAACCTTCATACCTGCTCTGTGGTCTGCACAACTTCTGTGGGAGGTCCAAGATCTTGAGAGTGACTGTGACAGTGAACCATGCTGTAAACGTGAGAGTACTGCATTTGTGTGATGTAGTCAGGATGATGAAGGGATAATAATGAAAGCTGGGCTAGAACAGCCCTACAGAAGCACCTGAAGCCCCCCTACCTCAGAGCAGTGAACACACACTAGGTCATGGGCAGCAACATGCACAGAGGGTACAACACCTGTTGTGCTGGTACTACGACGTTCATGTCACCGTTGTTTTCCCTGTCCCTGTCTCCAGGCTGGAAGCCACTCTTTAGCAAGATCAGTTGCTTCTGTACTGTAGTGCTTCTGGCCATGGATCAGGCTGCTGTGCCTCTGCCTTTAACACAGGGTTGTCTGTGGAGGTTTGTACTGCCAGCAATCTGAACATTTCCAGGCTGGCTGAGGCTATGCTACAGGCCTATTTACATTTGGCACAGAGCCTGTGAAGCTTGGAGGCAGACTTCATGCCATCATTTCTGCCTGGCGGTCCTACCTGCCTATGTTGCTCTGACTCAAAGGCATTTACAGGTGACCTAACCACTTGCCAGGAAACACTCACTTATATCCTCAGCGGCTGCTGCATGTCAGTGGAATGTGCTTTTTGGCTGCCTGAGCAGGAATTGGATGTCCATCAGGACCAGACTTGAGAGCGACACAAGGTTTGTCAGCTGGATCATATTTGCTTGCCATATCCATCATAACATCTGTGAGAGCAAAAAAGGGGAGGTAGGGTGACCCACAGTGTGCAGCTGCAAGAATCGGAAAGTCACCTCCACCCAGGAAGTCCCAGCTGAGTCCTTCATACACTGCTTCACTGATGTGGTTTCCAAGCTCTTTTTTCCTTTTTTTCCTTTTTTTGAGTCCTTCATACACTGCTTCACTGATGTGGTTTCCAAGCCCTTTTTTCCCTTTCCCCCCCCTTTCTTCCCCCCCCTTTCTTCCCCCCCCTTTCTTCCCCCCCCTTTCTTCCCCCCCCTTTCTTCCCCCCCCTTTCTTCCCCCCCCCTCTTCCCACCCCTTTCTTCCCACCCCTTTCTTCCCACCCCTTTCTTCCCACCCCTTTCTTCCCACCCCCTTTTTCCCCACCCCCTTTTTCCCCCACCCCCTTTTTCCCCCACCCCCTTTTTCCCCCACCCCCTTTTCCCACCCCCTTTCCCCCCCCTTTCCCCCCCCTTTCCCCCCCTTTCCCCCCCTTCCCCCCCCCTTCCCCCCCCCTTCCCCCCCCCTTCCCCCCCCCTTTCCCCCCCCCTTTCCCCCCCCCTTTCCCCCCCCCTTTCCCCCCCCCTTTCCCCCCCCCTTTCCCCCCCCCCTTTCCCCCCCCCCTTTCCCCCCCCCTTTTCCCCCCCCTTTTCCCCCCCCCTTTTCCCCCCCTTCCCCCCCCCTTTCCCCCCCCCTTTTCCCCCCCCCTTTTCCCCCCCCCTTTTCCCCCCCCCTTTTTTCCCCCCCCCTTTTTTCCCCCCCCCTTTTTTCCCCCCCCCTTTTTTCCCCCCCCCTTTTTTCCCCCCCCCTTTTTTCCCCCCCCCTTTTTTCCCCCCCCCTTTTTTCCCCCCCCCTTTTCCCCCCCCCCTTTTCCCCCCCCCCTTTTTCCCCCCCCCTTTTTCCCCCCCCCTTTTTCCCCCCCCCTTTTTCCCCCCCCCTTTTTCCCCCCCCCTTTTTCCCCCCCCCTTTTCCCCCCCCCCTTTTTCCCCCCCCCTTTTCCCCCCCCCCTTTTTTCCCCCCCCCCTTTTTTCCCCCCCCCCTTTTTTCCCCCCCCCCCTTTTTCCCCCCCCCCCCTTTTTTCCCCCCCCCCCTTTTTCCCCCCCCCCCTTTTTTTCCCTTTTCCCTCTCTCTCCTCTCTCTCTCTTCCTTTTTTTAAGGGAGGAAGAAAACCTTTTCCTGTATTTTTGTTAGCACTTACTCTGAAGTGCTGTATCCCTCACCTTTTGCATGCTCTGTCTGGATGCCTGACTGGCTGTGCCAGACCAAACCATAAGCCCAGGGCAACATGTCATGTTGTCTTTCCATAAGCATCCTTTTCATACTCTTTGTTCCTTCGTCCCTCTCCAGGGAAGGAATGGCTTGTGCCAGCAGTTATAGCTACAAATGAGAAGTTTTTCTGCAAGCTGACGTAAGAACAACAGTGCAAAGCTATGCCACTAGTAAAAGTAAACACAAAGAAGCAGCAAAAGTAGTTGTCAACCGTTAAATTGGTATGATTTCAACTCCTGTAAAAATTCAACATTTAAAATTAGACCAAGCGGTGAGTTATTGACAATTTTTAACAAAGGCCAACAGTAATACAGCTGTGCCAGTGTTAAGGCTAAGCAGTATTATAGAAACAAACAATCAAAATAAGGGTGCTGGTGGCTTTCATCTGCCCAAAAGGAAGAGAGAGGATCAAGAGAAGGAAAAGAAAGTGCATCTTTAGAGCAACATAGGTGACTTGTCTATTGAAAACCGGTTTGGTATGGGACAGGGCAAGAATTAAAACTGTTGTGCAATTCCTCTCATCTATTTTGTGCTTCAAAGGTTAAATTGATCTACACTTTCTAAATTGTTTCTTGTTTGAAATTTCTAGATTGTTCCTTTACAATTTATTATATTTGTTTAAGAATATGGTAAAATGAAAAGGTTTCGGAACAAATTGTTTAGTTACTGATCCTCTATTCACACATCTGTAGTTCTTTTATTGAATCACCGAAGTTTAATAAAACTTGCTAACACTTCTGTTTCATTGTGAATACAAACCATACAGCAGAATAGAATTGCTTCTATGCTATGGGACTCGCTTTGCTCGTGAACCTGAAATGTCTGAACTGAAAGGAAAAATGTCAAATGGGACATCCTAGCCGATGCCAACAGGTTTCTTTTATCACTGGTCAGTTTTCATCACGAAGACTTCATTGGCTCTGGCTTTTTCTCAGTGTCAAAAAGATAAGTCCAACCAATATGTATATAGATATGGGGGACAGTAGTGCATATTGGTGTCAGAAGGGTGAAACCTTCCTTCCTGGCAGAGGTGGATGCTGTGGATATTGTGCCTTGTCTGTGGCTCAGGCTACAGAATTCTGTGGCGGTGTCCATCTGTACTGGAAGGAGCGAGGTGAAAATGAGCACAAAGCCATGGTCTTCTTTAGTAAAATATGCAGGATTTTAGTAGTTTTATTTATTTTTTAAAAAAATTAGTTGTATTTTATTTTAGTTGGTATGGATTATTGTAGGTTCATATTTGTTCTACTTTACTAGATAACCTGAAGTTTTGGAAGGGAGAGTGTTGCTCAATATGACTGAATCCCCTCATCTGTACTTATGAATGGATCTTTCCTCATCAGTAAGTGGAATGTGAGTAGAAATGAGCTGAAATGGTAAAAAGGAATGCTGGTGCAGGCGGGAATTAGTGATTTTATGTTGTTAGTCCTATTTAAACCTTATGCTGCCCAAAGGAGATATGAACTGAATTTGCTGGGAATATTTAAAAGACTATTTATGTTGGATTAATATTGACTTCTTAAAGGTAATTTTATGTAATTGTCCTGACCTTGGCACTTGGGGGATTGGGGTCACTCTCATTCTTTTCTGAAATTTGGAAGTATCTTAGTTTTAATGTGATGTAAAACCATGTGATCTGAAACAAGATTGTTAGTACAAAAATACACTCCTATCCACCTTTAGTTAGTTCTTTGAGAGCTTTATGCTGTGGGGATGGTTCAACAGTATCAAGTTTATGTCTGTATATTGATCTGAAATAATAATGTAAAAAATTCAAAAGTCATTAGAAAAGATTTAAGACAATGGTGTCTTTATGAACCCAGAAAAGTGACATTTTCTGTTAAAGAATAGTTTTCATTTCACTTTTTCTGTGCACTTTGATGAGGCCCACTATGAAGCGAAAGGAATTTTTACTAAGAAATCAAAGATTACTCTGTTGCACTGAAAACATACATTAAAAATGCAGGTCTAGGCATTTTTTTTTCCTTATATACCAGGACTGTAATTTTGTGTCTGTTCCTTTAGGTCAAATTAATTTTGCTATGAACTTTCTTTGGGCACACAGGAATCTTACCATTCTGGAGTCCACAATTGCGGGATTTTGGCCTAGTAGGCATGCTTACCAAGAGAATGTGTCCTTTTGCATTTTAGTAAACTGTAGTTTTGGTTTTTGTTTTCTCAGTAACATAAAACTGTTTATATTGTGGCTGAGATACTGCTGCTTCCTAGAGGGCCACCAATGTTGATATTTTAAACGAATGGAAAAGTTTAACCACATACATAATACATATATTTTACTAAAATCCTGGTATTTTGCTAAGCATTCTCTTAGGCAAATTCATAATCAACATTTTTCCTGTGAATTGCCTTATGTTGCAGCGGACAGTGGGCAGCATTTACCAGCAGCATAGGTAGTTATTGTCTGTGAAAACCCAGGCGTTTAGTGAGGTGAATATCCTAACAACAAGCTATTAGCACTTTGCTGCTTCCAGCAAGAATAGCTCACTAATTCAGTTTAGTAAAATATGGTGATACTTTTAGTGCCAATAATCAGATCTAGAGACTTTCAGAAACAACAATTATGTGTATTATTTCTACTGCCCCCATGGCAAAGCCTTTAGGCATTGAAACTGTTTTGGGAAAGCAATATATATAGTATTGCTAATGTTAGTGATTCATTTATCTACTGAAACATTTCTTTGTTTGCTGTTTTGCTTGGTTTCTGTTGTTCAGCCAAGACAAAGAAGCTCTTTTTATGGAAAGGAAATGAAAGTACATAACTAGGGTAAGATGTAAACCACAAAGCTTCTGACATAAACAGGAGGCAAATGGCCTTGTAGCAGTTATGCATAAATGAATAGGTTGAAGTAACCTGTTGTAGCTGAGAGCATAGTTATGGCCAGGATTTGTTATGAGTCACCTCTGGTACCTACTGAGGGGAAAGGCAATGGCTAAAGCATCTGAGCAATGTGTCAGATTGCATCTGAAGAAACCTGCTAGGAAGTCTCAAAAATTCAGCTTTCCTAGGTGTCCCTCAAAAAGCAACTTGAGATTGTTCTGAGGGACAGTGAGTTGATGCTGAGGCATAGATATGTCCCATGCCAGTTCCCTTAGAGCGGTGCATATCAGATATTGACTGAGTACAGTGGTATGTGACTTTCTGCCACTCTGTGTGTGCATCCTGTAAGTTCTCAACTGTGTAAACTACCAATGCCAGTCTGCTGCAATAGCAATCCCGCTGAGCTGAGAAGGGCACTTTCATTACTGCACACCAAGTGACTTGCTGAGTCTGGTTTTATATGAGGAGGCAGCCAACAGAAGACAAGGGTATCTGAGAGATTAGTAGCTCCCATGGGACTCTTTGCAGTTCATATATTGGCATCTCTGGGTACTTGAAAGAAAACAAACCCTGGGTGGCAGGAGAGGTTTATACTGAAGATGTGGGAGAACTACTAATGCCAGGAGAACCTCAGAAGACCTTGCTGAGAACATATACAGAAATGCAGGGAAAGATATTTTGTGGGAAGTATTACGTGAGAAGGGTGCATAGACATGGACCCTAAGGCTATAATCTGGTTTATTAATTGCTCCACACACGTGGGATTTCCTTATAGGCCCAAAGTGATATAAAGAGTTCATATCTCCTTCCTTTTTTCCTGAATCAGGCATCCTATGGTGGAGTTTTCTCCTGTCATGTTAGCATGACTAACATGGTGAACTGCTTTAGGTTAGCTCTTATGGGTGAACTAACCTGAAAAAGTGTCTGATGTTAGAATTTTTTAAAACTCAATCATGATTTTCTTTTCAGAAGAGGAGTTCTTCTGAGATGCTATTAGAATTGAGATCAGTGCTATGACTCTGTCCATTGATACTTGACAACCTTGCTTTCGCTGTGGTTTATGAAACCTTACCACTGGGCACTTTAATTGCAGACAAATGTGGTTTAGACTTATGCTGAAGATCTGTAGGTGATGACTGAATACATTTTTGCTGAAAGCTCAATTACAATAAACCTCAAGAGAGCTGCACCTCATTACCGTTTTAGAGGTTTGTTACACCCTATGCAGCATCTGAGAGAGTAAGAGCAAAACCCAGAGTGAAGATTTGTCAGCAGATGTGAGATATGGCTTTGTGAAATAGTCAAAGTTCTGAATCCCTTGCAGTGATAACCAGTGGATATGCTTCATGAGGAGGTTTCACCCCTTTTTCATTATGATGGTAGTAATTTTATGCCTAGCTTTTGTGGTAGGTTAGCTTGAAGACAACTATGAATATGAATGCAAGAAAGCAACATGTATTCTTTGTTTTAAGTATTTGTTTATGGGGGATGAACAGTTGAGCACACATCCAGAGGAAGAAAGGATTATTTCTTGAGTTAGTGATAAGGTAACAAATGTACAAGAAGGTTCAAAAAATCCTAATTAGTTCAAAGTGAGGTTACAAAGGTCCTAATCAGTAGTTAGACTAATTGTGTCCAAGGAACACAGATAAAGCATTGTGGCAAGTGGTCTCTGCAAGGAGATGGGAAAAAGAAGAGTAATCCAAGCTGAACCTTTCCTATTGCCTTACCTTTTGCCCTGTGTGGTGTGATTCTCTGAAGCATCTATTTGAAATGGTATCATATATGAAATGGAGTTTTAAAGCAATGCACAGATATTTCATGTCTCAGTTAATTTGTATTGACAATCCCTGTCTGAACAGCAAAATCCAGGCTTTTGTAGGAATCTCATACAAGGAAATTTTGGATTGGACTTTCTCATGTTTCACATGTCCCAGTTGTTTTGGCTGTGGGAGACAGGGATGCTAAAAACTTCCAAAGACCGGCCAATTTACTTTTTTCCTTGCAGTGCATTATAGTGCTCACAGGTGAGAGGACGAAGTGCTGGATTCGGGAAAAAGCATCAATATGCCTGATATTGCTGCACAGCATAGGGGTAAAGTACACACAGTGTGCCTAGGTCAGACCTGACTAACTGGGTCACTGGTTTGTGGAATAGGCGCCTCACAAAAGCCATGTTTAGATTTTGTTGAATTGCAGTTATATTTCTGACAAAGACTAAATGTATTTATAGGTAATGTATTTTAAGTAATGAAAATGTGTGTCAGTATTGGAGGCAAAACAAATTACTGTATAAATACTCTGAATTGTACTTTTGCTAGAAGTTTCGGTTAAATTTACTGCTATTTAAAGTATTGAAGATGAATATTTTGAGGTAGAACATATATTCTTATGTGTGATTTTAAAATTTGTATTACAGAATCAAAAAAAGAGCAAGGATATACAGTAGCCTCCATCATAAACCTAGCAGACTAATCTAACTCATCAGGAATCAAACCCACTGCTTCCTGTCTAAGCTTTGATACTCAGTTTGGAAAGCTGTATAACTAAATGCTATAAGCAAATCAAAGTGTTGTCTGGCAACATTATGAATTTCTAAATGGTAGGTAGCATATAGCACAGTTCAAATGCTTGTCTCGAATATTCACATGCTATTAATGTCATTTAGAACAGTGACTGGGAACAGAACATTTAGAACAGGCTTGCCTTGGGAAATTAAGGATGTTGCACCTTTTTCCAGGGATGCAGCACTGCCATGGATGAAATTCACTGGCACAATAGCCACTTAGTGTGCATGGCCTCTGTAGACTTAGTATACTAAGTTACTCTGTTACACAGTTAGCTGTATGACAGTTGTGTAAGTATTGCTGCATGCTCTACAGATTTAAGTGCACTCCATTTCCCCAGCAATTATCTGTTTCTTCAGTCTTCTGTACTATTAGCAAATCCTGGAAAATACTTTCTCCTCTGAGTAAGCTGACAGCTGACCAGTAGCTGATACATAGGTATTAGTTGCCACTGGGGAAAATCGGAGTGAATCTCGTGATTTATAATACTTTGGCACAATGAAATGCTTATCACCTGGTGAATGGCAGTGTTAGATACAGCAGTGTTATTCTATTAAAGTTAAGTGCTAGAGAGCCAAGTGTTGCCATACAGACTTAAAGAAAAGTCAAGCTTCTGAAAATAAATTGTACTGAGAAGAGCTGGTGAAACCCTGCCTAGTGAAGGGGAAAGTATATAAATGAGGTAGGTATGCAAAATATTGTGTTAAATGTTACAGCACTGGTACGGCACAAGACTTTTTGCACATATTCTTCTCAGGTTCCTGAATTTTGTTAAAAATGAGCTTGATGAACTAGAAAAAAACATGTCTCACTTTTAGTCCTTTCTTCCTGAGCATGTTCCCAGCAGGGATGCTGTTAAGTGTCACATTCCCAAAATGAATGCTAATGTAATGACATCCCAACACGTTGTAACAGAAGT
Source organism: Strix uralensis (assembly GCF_047716275.1). NCBI lineage: Eukaryota > Metazoa > Chordata > Aves > Strigiformes > Strigidae > Strix > Strix uralensis. The sequence goes on along the minus strand of NC_133978.1, from coordinate 14,762,909 downwards.
TTCATAATGCAATGGGAGGTGATCATTTTATGCTGTGATTTATCTGAATTACTTATTTTCTTATTTTGAAGAATATGTAAATTACAGAATCAATGCCCTGAGCCATGCTTGCTGATAATGTTGCTTTTAATGCTCATGTTACTGTTTAGAAAGATGCACTTTCTTCTTTGGGGAAAGAAATAAATATGTAAAATGATTTCTGTTTTCAAAATGTAGGTAACTGACAGACCTACAGGAAGACATTTTGTAACTTTTCAGAATACTTTGTGTGTTAAATCTGGATGTTATAGTGTATGAGCTCTATACTCTCCATATATCTAACTGGTCCTTCTGCATAATTACAGCTGAAAGAAGTCCACAGAAGAATCCAACTTCAGTTTGTACAAGGAAGTGGTCTGCTGTAATACAGCATTTCAAATAGTTTCAGACATATGACTACATTAAATAACTCTTATTTATCACTAGACTAATAGGGAGTCCATTAAACCTTAGCTAATTGGAAACAGTATTGTGAAGTTTCATCTGAAATTATCAGGCCAGACAGTAAGGGAGAGAACTGTGGAGCTATAGTAAAGATTTGTGTTGAACTGGAGACAATTTCTGAAGAAGTTCATTCCCCTTCTTTATCTGATGGGAATATGAAAGTTAAGTTGTGATCTGAATGATCTGCAGGGAAGAGAACCCTAAGAGTGTTCAAACCTTAGGAGACATTTTTTTATCTACTTTGTTTTGTTCTGTTTCATTTAAAATTAGACTGTACTGAGGTCATATGAATAAAGGAATATTTCTCTATTTTTATTGAGTGGGCAAGATAAGATAAAACCTACATATAGTTAAGACTGCAGCCAGCGGCATACCATCCATCTACCTTTGATCCTATACTGCAGAAATTTATGCATGTGTCATATGCAAGGAGAATCCAACTGGTCCTGGCAGCAGGTCATCTGCTGCCCTGGCCTGCAGAAGTCTTTGTGAGGATGATGGAGATCAGATGTCAACTTCTTACAGATCACATGCAGAGAAACTGGAGCTCCCTGCACATATTGCAAGGTTATCAGTTGTTTCTGAAATATCAGGTATCTTGTACAGGAACAAGATTATGTGCAAATAATGGTGGCATTTTATTTTCTTTTGAACCAAAATACTGGCATGTCTTTTCACCTGGAAACCGCATTTAATGCTTGATGTTCCAGGTGAAATCTGAAGGAGATGTTTCTAATGGATGCATGAATACTTGAGGAAAAATCTGCACAGAAAAGATAGGGGAGTATAGGTTATTTGTTTTAAGTAGTATTTCTTGGCTAGTCAGATACCCTTAACATTATTACTCTGTGCTTTACGCACAGAGATTCTTCTTTATGGGGAAGGACTAGAAAGCCGAATTCTCTGAAAGATCATCCTCGTCTGTCTTTGTCCCCTTTATGCTTGCACAACAAAAACTTAAGAGTACATTAAGAATAAACGGCAGTAATGTACTGATGGGAATACTTTAATTCAAAGTAGACAATGCAGGCTGGATGAAGCCCAACACTTAAGGGTATGAAGCCTGTTGATTAATCCTTAGGTTCTGTTTCTCATATGTAACATTGTATGCACTTTAAAGTCTAGGAAGGTAGTTTGAAAATGATGGTAGGTCTTATGCAATAAAGATTTATTAAAAGGTGTGTACTTGCAGGTAGGGAAGTGACAAGCACCAGAATGTAGTGAGGTATGAAATAACTTTATGGCATTTAAGGAGAGCTGATAAGAAACTACATCAGGGAGAAAGGCTTTCAGTGAAGTTTTGGGAACATGGGAACAAAGCTGAGCCAAAAAACTCACCTTTATCGATTTTGCTTTGCTGGGGATCTTCTTCCAGAGTCTGTGAACTGGGTTATTTATTCCCCTTTTTTTGCCCCCCCTTTTTTCTTTCTTTTCCTCTTAGACATCCCATCTGGTTTTCAGTGTTTTGTTTCTTTTTCCAAGGAGACAATATTTTGGGATAGGGAGTGTCCTTTTGCCTTTGATTTCTGTGTGATGTTGGTTTGTTGTTTAGATGTTGAATTTGTTAAAAAGTTTCAAGCAACTTGTGTTCATCAGTAGAAATGCTGTTGGCTACCAGTATCCTTTGCTTTTTACCATTGCAATTTCCAATGCTGACAATTTGTTGTCTTTCAAAGATAAATGAATTTTTTTTTGGAAGAAAATTAAAAGATTGAACCTACTAGCATTTGGTAATTGATGGCTGTAATTTTCCATCTTCTATGTAGTTATTCCTATACTAGCTACAGTATTCATTACCCTTTTGGATCCCAAGCTACTATTCATAGCAAAGACAAGAATCTGCACAAGAAAACATGTGGACTTGATTAATATCCTTAATTACACTGCACTGAACCAAAGGGTAATATTTCTTACTGGGTCCCATTAATAATCAGTTATGTCTCAAAGCACTTGGATCAATAACCTATATTTTTTTTTCTTGAGCATTGTGCTTATTGTTTTAGTATGAAAGTGTTAGGATGAAGAATGCTGTAAATGTTAACTAAAATCCTTCAGAAATTTACTATTGATTTACTGAATGTTTGTCAAATTGGAGAGGTTCAAACATCTCAGCAGTTGGCATTTTTTAACAGACTGTTTCTTAGAAGATACCAGCCAGCTCTGCTAAGTGCAGGGACAGTAAGCAGGGAAATATTTTACATGTGCATGTCTTCCACTCTTGCCTGTTTGCCTCGTAAGGCACAAGCTAATTCCCACTTTGTGCTAGAGCAGCTCTTTGCTTAAACAACTGCAGCCTCTCAGGAGCACACTTATATATTACTTTAGGTACAGCACTGTGTCAGTGGCACTCCGGGCTGGGGCACTGGGATCTTAGCCTGTATGTAGTACCCACATACAGACATGATTTAAACTGGCTGTCCTTTGGCTTCAACTGTAAATTCCAGATTAAATGTGTGGTAGTCAGCAGCCTTCTCTCTGTACTTTGTTATGGTTTGCACTGCCACTGGCTCACTGCACTGGAGCTCCTCTTGTTGCTGTTGATCCTCTGACTTTTGTCATTAGAGTCTCTACAACCATTGCTAAGTAAATTATCAATACAATGTGTCCTTAATTTCTTTGGCAGCCTTATGGAACCAAGGTGATAGTGAGAGAGGATTGAGCTTCTAAAGGTTTCCATTCATCTGCATAACTTATGAGTACTGTTCTGTGTGCCTCTGTATATACAAGTTTGAAACTGTCCCAACATGGAATAATTTCACTACATCCTCAGTCCATACGCATAACTGTGACCTAACTGCAGCCATAATGCTAACAACTACAGGCTGCTCTTTGCTTCCGACAACGTTAAATCATAAAGCAAAACCTTGTATTGCTGTTAGTTTTGTGGAGGGTGGGGGGAAAAGAAATCCCTGAAGTGAAAGTGATAGGATGTGGATAACAGATTTTAATTGCTGCTTTCTCAGACTGTCTGTAGTCTGGTTAAAACAGATTTTCCTGCTGATTCTCATGAAAGAAGACAACGTTTTAAATATTGATGTGTATGTGAAGACGTTCTAAAGTGCCCAGATGGACCTCTCCAACTGTGTTTCTCTGATAACGTTTGTTGTGTTTTTTCTGATTGGCAGCCACTGGTTTCCAGTCAGGGGCACTGACCCTCCTGACCATTGCTGCTCCCCAGGCAGTGTGTGTGTCTGACATTCTCCCTGCTGGCACCCAAGTATTTCGGGTATGTCACTAACATAAAGCCAGAATGTATATATTTTTTTCTCCTTTTTTTTTGGTTCAGTTGGTTGATGAACCATTTAGGCCAGGACAAAAGCATCTGATTTTTAAACCACAAAGATGCCCAAAACCTTGTTTTTTCAAGGTAACTGAAGCAAAACAAATAATCTAAATGTCTGAAGTCTATTATTTCAGTTTTACAGATTATTTTTTTAAAAGGTTTTTCAACTAAAAATATAGACTGATTTTTAAAAATTTATTTATTTATTTATTAGCTTGGATTCACAACTATGTTTATCAGCCCAGGACTGTTTTGTGTGAACATGTTATCCACCTTTCCTCCTCTCAAACTGCCCAGCTCTCTAACCATGTCATTTTAGCAACACAGCCATCTCAAGGCTTCTTGATGTAAAGACATTTTAAATAGATTCAAAGGGTTAACACACAGGACAAGAGGAAGGCTATTTCTGTATCTGAGACTTCAGAGTGAATGATTTACTGTGAACAGAAGAGCATATCTCAAAAGTAATCTTTTTATTTATCTCTGCCTGCAGAAAAATTTATGGTGACGTAAGAATATCTATAATGGCACAATTTACATGGCACCTTTGGTTGATGAGAAATAGCAGTCTCAAAATTACTAAAAGCCCTGTTTTCACAAATAACATACTCATAGAATTGCTGACAATTTTTTCTGGTTTAATCATTTCACCAAGGCATTTATTACATGTATGTCATAACCCAAAATAATAATGCAAATGGAAGCCTTATCAATCAGCTGGTTAAGTTTTGATGCACTTTTGGTTTAGCATTGTTTGGTCTCTGAAATTATTTTGACAACTTTGTGTTGTTGCTCAACACAGCTTGAAGATGAATATTTGTTATATGAATCATGTCAGTCTGGTATAATTGTCAAAATTAAGTGCAAAGACCACAGAGGTGTAATTTCAAAAGTATCAGTCTTCTGACTTACATCCTATTGATATTTTGCTCAGACTTCAGGTCCTAAATGCCCAGGCTTTCTGAGTAAGTGGTATTTGAACTTCTAGGATGCTTAAATGCTCAGTATTATTTCCCTCCTTTGCTCTGAATTGAGCTCATTATGTATTTTAGATGTGAAAACCTGAATCCTGATCTGGTGCAGAGTTAGTACAATTAAGATTGCTTGAAATGTAAAATTTTTGAGAAACTGACACTTTTTTCAGATACTGTTGGAAAGTTTCTGAGGCATCAACAGAGAAATTTTTGGTGAAAATAAGGGAGGGCACTTTGGAGTTGTTTGATGATCTGGTATTAGGACACTCACATGGCAATGGGAAACCTCAGTTCAATCAGAAGCTCTTCATCAAGGCAAGCAGCACAGCACAGCTTTCCTACCATTGTGGGGGGAATATTTTTATCACAAAGCACTTGATCTGGGGGCTGCCTCTGTAACAGGTTTTTTTTGTTTGTTTGTTTGGGGATGGGAGGAGAAGAAAAATGTGATTGGCAAGAAGGCACTGCTTTTATGGTAGTGCTTCCTCTTTTTTTTTTTTTTTTTAAATTCATAAATACCAGATTTTTACCTCCCATTCTTCTAGTATGAAGGAATATATTAGGGTTCCTGGTGAAATGCCTCTTGTATTTTAAGGGTAGGATATAAAATGTTAACCTAAAATGTCCGTCTACACCCCTCACAGCAAAGCCATACTCTCTTATTTCCAAAGTTTCATAAAAACAGCCATAAAGTCTTTATACTTCTGTTTTCCAACATTACTTTTTCATTGAGTTTTCACTGCTGTGACTCCACTACTGCGTTCAACAATTTTGTTTGTCCTCAGGTGATACTTTCTTCAGAAAGGCAATTGTAAAGATCAGTTATTATATCCTGTGTGACCTTTTGGTTTATCATTTTAAATGACCTGCAGCAGACTCTGCCTAAGGCGTGCAGTTGTTTTGTGGTATAGCAGTTTCAAATGTCAGTATCTGTTTTCGTTCTGCACGTATTTTGCATGTAGTTGTTTGTAGCTTAGAATAAAGCATAATGTTGAAACTTCTTTTGATAAACAGAGATGGCAACAATATTGTTGGCTGGCTCCACATTAAAAACAGCTATTATTTCCAATGGAGAAATGGTTGGGGCCTTTCTTTTTTTTTTTCTTTTGTTTTCCCCCAACAGGATCCTCAATTATTATTTTAATTCATTTTCTGTTTTCTTGCCAGAGGTAATTATTTTTCTACAGATCACTGTATTACTAACATGTAAATTCATCCATCTGGAGAACACTTAAACCCTTAACCCAGAGAAGAATGCGTTCAAACACACAGGTAGAGAGTGTAGGACTGTGGTGCTCTTTTCCCTTCAGTCTTTGCTGTATGCTCCTTGGATTAAATTACATTTTCATTGTATGAATATACTGATCTTGTTCATACTTCTGATTTTTCACCTGAATTACTAAACCTATTGTTGATTCATTCTTTTCAACATGGAGGTTTTAAAATGTAGTGCAGGAACGTCTTTGTATGTACCCTTTTTACTGGCACCTGATCCTGTTCAGTCAATCAAAACAACAATGTATGATTGCTATTTTTTGTTTACTGGTAATTCAGTGACTGACTTTTAAAAAGAAAAAACCCCACAAACAAACAAAAAACTGAACAAAACCCCCACCGCCAGTTGGCAATAATCCCCTTAGAAGAGTACCTGCTCTTGAAGTCTCAGGAAGAGCTTTTATTTCTGAAGTTATGGTCTTAGAAATCTTGACTCCTGATTTCTAAAAACTTTTTACTCTGTTTTTCCTTTTTTTTGGGGTGGTGGTGGTGTAAATTTTTATCACTTTAAAAAATATTATACCATTATTTTATAGTAAATAAAAATTTTTTTTAATAACTTAAAATGTGGAAATATTTACACAAAGTATTTTTGGGTCTGCCTAATTGATAATTAGCTAAAAACTCTTTGATAATCGCCAATGACACTTACATGACTTTTTGTAGAGAAAATGCTGCAAACTCTAAAAGGTTTTGGGGTTTTCATTTCTTTGCAGAAAAACCCTCAGAGTAGGTGAAAAGGCACTGTAACACTCAAGGAAGGTCATTAAAGTTTTCAATTTAAATTGATTACAAGGAAATGATATGCCAGAGGAAAAAACAATAGATGAAAAGAAGTGTCGTAAATGGCAAGAGAAGATGAATGCTGTATGTTTTCCCCACCTCAGATTGTCTATGACAAAGTATGATTGTCTAATATCTCAAGATGAGAAGGCTAATATAAGGCCATAAATCACAGTGAACGGCTTTTCAAATAATAAAGCAGTCTGCCTTCTCGCTAATAGGCCCCAAGTTAGGACCCTGAAATGTTGGAAACAAGGCTAACGTTCACCTCCGTGTGGGTGACAATGACTGTGTATTTTGTATCCACAGAGTGTCTGGGGAGACAGCTGAAAGCTCAACATATTGCAAATACAGCAGATTTGTAACCTGGTTGTTAGCTACTTACTTGTAAAGATTAATAAGAAAACTATAGAAGATGTGATGTTTGTGTATAATTTAACTACAATCATTATTTAAACTCTTATAACCCATAAAAGTCTAGAAGTCAGTTGCTGGGAATATTGTCTGGTGTATGGCTAGATTTCCATGCTTCCACAGAGAATTATGAAGTTGGAGCTGGTGCCCATGCATAAGACATCATTATTGGATCTCTATTTTTCTCTTCTGACTCTTCTTTTGACCAGCCTTATTGACTCTGTGAGTCTGACACAGAAACCTGTTTTTTCATATGAAAGGCTTGCATGACATATAAGAGCACATACAAGCTCTAACAAGATGTTCACTTAAGACTTACTTTTCTTCCCATAGTTAAAATTTGAAAGAATCTTTCAAAAAATTTTTTCAAAAAAACTGGGAACAGCAGAGCAAAAAAGTATGAGAGAAATATGTTGATAATCCATGAGCATTTTGAGCTGCATATCTATGAAGGAGATTAAGCTGTCCTGTACTCTCTGAAAGAATTACGTCAATAGCAGGAGAAAATTGATAGCCTTGTTTTAAGCAAAATCAAATATCTTGTATGATGGCGATGTGCAAGGCTTTATGCACAACCAACACACTAATAGTTTCTGTGATGGAAAGAAGCAAAAGAGGTCCAAATATCAGATATGTGCTTTGTAATTTTTCACGAGTGGAATTAGATCAATTTGGCAGGAAGATATGGAAGTAAAAACAAAAGTACAAGGGTAGTTGCTAAGAAGAAGTTATAATTCTGATAACTATACCTGCATAATTTTTTTTTTTTTTTCCCTGGTGATAGAATACAGGACAGAACACAGGAGTAAGCATAGGCAGTTGAAAAAAAATTAATTTCCCTTTTTAAAAATCTACATATAAACATCTTGTTAAATGGAAAAATCTTTGCTTTCAATTACAGTGGAAAATTAAGAAACAAAAAACTTCATCCTGATACAGTTTTATTTGTATGCCTTTGCATTGAAACTTGGTCTGTGAAGCTGGGATTAATTTTTCTTTCAAACACATTAGAAAAGAATGAAATACAGCAAATTTGCTCTAGGTTTTTTTTGGCCATTGTGTGTTTCTGAAGTTAAGAATTTGATCTTGAATTCTATGAAGAATGTTATAATTCCCCAAAATCGATAAAAAATACTAGACGCTCACAACTAAATAACAGTTACAAAGGAGAGTAGACAATTTATAGAAAACTGAAATTTTAGTACATCCTCACTGCAAAACTGAAAATATGAAATATATTAATGCAAACAAAACCCTAAAATGGAACCGAAACAAATTATCTCAGTGACTGATGAACTTTACAGCAGTGTTGTCAGTTAAGATACAAAACATTTGAAATCTGTCCCTTGATGAACTGAACAATGTTTGACTTCTCTTATACTAGTTATTATCTTAGCAACTAACTGTATAAGACTAATATAAATTGGAATAAGTTGATGGGCCACTCAGTGGGAGAAGGGGAGAAATCTATTCTCTTCTGAGCCCTGCTGCTGTTTACCTGCTTTTGGTACATTTGTGGCATCTTAAATAGATAGAATCATTTCCATCAGATTTTAAGGCCTGAGGTGGGAAAGCATGGTACTGAGAATTATTATTACTGGAAGATATTAAGGTATTATGAGACTAAATGAGCCTTTGTATACCTCCACAAGTCTCCTCACACCATCTTACTCCCTCTTGGAGCCTTCATTTTTTTTCTACATATATTTCTCAATTAAACCAAAACAGAACCCACTTATTATAATTGGGATAATTTAAGTACAAAGGAACACTTGATCTTGGCAGAAAAGAAGGGAAGTGAGGACTTAAGTGACCAGAGCTCTGAAGTCCTTTGTAAAGATTCTAGAAAATAAGGAAAAGGAAATTTGTGCATATCTTTTTATCTTTCTCTTGATTATCTTCTGTTATAGAAGAATTAAAACATACATTTGGTTATTATGTAACTTTTCCAGTGCTTGAAAAAACTATTTTCCATCCTTAGAAGTTGTGCCATCCTTTGGTCCCTCTTTCATTGTCTTGGTTTCAGGTGGGATAGAGTTAATTTTTCTTCTTAGTAGCTAAAATAGTGCTGTGTTTTGGATTCAGTATGGGATTTGGTATGAGAAGAATGCTGGTAATACACTGATGTTTTCGGTTGTTGCTAAGAGATCAAGGACCCTCCAACTCCTCATGTCCTGCCCATGCGCAGGTGTACAAGAAGTTGGGAGGGAGCATGACCAGAGCAACACATCCAAATTAGCCAATGGAACATTCCATATCACATAATGTCATGCTCAGTATATAAAGGAGGGGTGGTCAGGAAGGACGGGGTTCTCTCTCACTTCCAGAATTGCAATTGTGTGATCTTGGTATTTTGGGATAGCTAACCAGGAACAGGCTGGGTATTGGTCAGTGGGTGGCGAGCAATCACATTGTATGTTACCCCTTTGTACTTTCTATTATTGTTATAGTTTTATTTCAATTATTAAACTGGTTTTATTTCAATCTGTGAGGCCCCCCCACCCCCCCCAATTCCCTCGCCCATCCTCTGGGTGGGGGAGGGTGAGTGAGCGGCTGTGTGTGGTGCTCAGTTGCCCTCTGAGCTCAAACCACAACATTCATGATAAGAACATCAAAACTAATTGTACAAAACCAGAAGTTTTCTCAATGTAAATCTGGAATAATCTCACATAAAATAAAAGTACACTTAAAGTAAGAACTTTACGCTCAAACTAATTCAAATAAAGTCATGATTGAATTGAGCTAAAATTTTTATTTCCCGGAAAAAGTAGCCCTTGAGAATCTCAAGCTTTATAATTGTTTTACAACAGAAAATGCCTATTGGTCATCTTGATTGTCGGTGATCCTTAATTGTTTAAGAGGAAGGGAAGACTTGTTTCATGTACAGTTCATACAGACAGCAAAGGGAAAATTCTGTTTGTATGATATTAAATGTCCCTGTCTTATCCTCGGTCCTATAAGACAGAATCCTTTTCTTATAAGAGGTACACAAGGAGATTAAGACAAAATGTCATTGATTCAGTACAAGTTAATTATCCTACAAGGGGATATTTCTTTATGTACAACAGCTTAAAAATATTCTCTTTAACATTACTCCTTCAGCTGGTTTGCCATAAGTTTTAAAATGATTCTCTGGTAGAGAAGCCTTGTCTATCCCAGATGCGTGTTGTTCTGAAAACCTCATCGTCTTACAACTAATACACTTTGCAGGGTACAGTCTATCTTTCTGGAAGAAGTCCTGTGCTCTACATGGGCCAAAACAGTCTCAAGGCTTAATCAATACTGATAGGCTGATTTGAGCTAAACCAGCATGGACCTCAAACTCACACCTCTGAACTATATTTGGTTTGGTATGTGGAATGAATCCTATTTCAACTAGCAAATCCACTTCCAAATTTTAAATATTTTACTTAATAGGAGCATCTGAGTTTAAAAAAATGGAAAAAAATTCAAACTACTGAGAAGTAATCTAGAATGGAGCTTTCTGTGAGTCATCAGCACAGGTAATCTGTGTGAAAATTATGACTGAAAAATATCTGCTTTCAGATAACTCCTCATGTAAACCCCACTTAAATTCATTTTTTCAGTGGCTAGCAGATTAAATCCCTATTTTAGCCTCTCTGAGAATGCAATACCTATAAACATATCTGGGGCAGGAGAAAAGCAGGACAAGCTAGCTTTACCAGAAGCAGCTCCACTGAGTGCATGTGTAAAACAAATACTGCTAGGGCAGAAATTACTTTGTATTCTAATCATGAACATATTTCCTGTTGTCAGTTGTACAAAAACAGTGCATCAAACAACCAAATGAGTTGAGATGTGTTTTGCTGATTACTGCAGCAGATGGTACATCTCAATTAGGGAAAAATATTTTCTGTTGGCTTATTATACTTTTAAATTAAATTTAGTTTGAGTGGAAGATCAAACATAACAAAACAAAGGATTTTTTCTGGTTCTTTTATCATTAGACTGGGTATTGCACAAAATAGTAATGTGTTACATTAAGTAGTAACCATGAATGGCAACCAAAGCTGCTTATTCTAATTTTTTCCTACCATAACACTAGTATGATGACATAACAAAAAATATTAAGAGCTAGAACCTGGTAGCTGAAATGAATTTAGTTTGATTAGCACAGAATTTACCTGGGATGTCAAGGGATGATGGAAAATACAGCAATTGTGCAGAAACTGCAGGTTGTTCAGGAGGTTGACAGTATCTACCACAGCCTACATAAAGGGTTGTAAGGCTGTGGTTCTACAACTGGTCGTAGAACGGATTATCTGACTGTGAGTGTTACAAGATGTGACTTGTTTTGTCTCTAATTTTGAGAGAAATACCTTTCTGATATAGTAAAACTCTTTAGCTCTCTTACCAGATGTGGCAAGCACACTATCATGAAAAGAACAGTAATCAATACAAAAATATTAACTTCTTGTTGTGTCTGCTTATTTAGCAAAAGAAATAGTACTAGGACCACAAAGCTGAATTGAGAAGGTATACTTTTATTCTATTCAATCCAAAACTGCTATCATGTGGAATACAGTTTTCTATAAATTGCATTAAAATCTTCAGATATAATAATGTAAAGTGAAGTAGTATTTCATTACAAACTACGGGCTGGCTGAGAAAACAGAATACTAGGAACTCACTTGCTTAAGCCCTCTCAGCCAAGTAACTTGAGGATATAATGTTAACTGCTACAATTAACGCTGATTATACATCAATGACTTGGGGAGCCTTAGAATTTTAAGAAAAGGGATTGAATCATCTTTGATTTCAGAGCTCCTGTTGAAGAAGTAGAAACACAAAAATGTTTGTGTTACTAAGGCTGTGACGCTTACTTGGAAACATGTACTTTTGTGACACTCCATTTGGAATAGATCCTTAATCAGTAAAATAATAGCAGTAGTGCTTGCATTTTGCTGCTTGCAAGGCTATTTTGTTATATTCTGAAAAAAACCAAAGCAGTTTGAGGGATTCTAAAGGAAATGGGTCACATTTATTCCTGCTGCAACCTCTTTGTCAATGGATAATGAATTACATCAAAAATTAGTTTCTTCCAAATAACCACAAATGGGCAAAAGTGGCTTTCTTAGTCATTTTCTACCTGAATACTAAGTGGTTTTTATGATACTTTATTTTTTCATTCTAAATATTTAATTGTAAGACAGCTTTGGATGTTTTAAACTTCCTGTTGCTCTTGGGCCAATGTGTTTCTGCCAGGTACATTTGGAAAAGGCAGTTCTGTTTCTGGCTAAACTATTTCTACAGACATCTATTTCTCAGCTTTTTTTTTTTTTTTTTTTTTTTTTTTGTATCAGGGTATTTTTAACTATCAAAAATATTTTATAGAATAATTATAAACAATTATTGATCTCAACCAGCTTTTGGAATGTAGCATGGCTTCGTACAATGGCTCCAGGGTAACCATGAAAATGACAAATTGTTCTCTGTGTACTGTTCCTGGTTGTGAAACATAGTAGTCTGAAGACTTCGGATATCTGCAACGTTAATTATCTTTGGAGTTGTGCAAAATAAATAATAGGATATGGTTGAAACTGAGACTGTGGAATATTTCATTTTAGTTCATTCAACTGAAATTCCTTTGAAGTGTGTTTCAGAATAGGAAACTATCCCACTGTACTTTGTTTAGTAAAAATGCTTGAAATGTATCTGCAAGTGTTTAGCAGTTATGAGAACTGTCTTTGGGGACACTGGCTTTATTCCTGGAAAATGGACTTTATTATTCAGAAGCTTTACTGCAAAATATAGATATTTTGATGATGGCTAAAAACTTTAACTCAGTAAGGACAAAATATTGTATGCTGTTTTTCTTCTAACCTCTATATATTAGTTGGTAGTCAAGAAGCACAAGGTTCAGACTATATAACTGTCTGTCCTAGCTCTCATTACTGCAAAACATTTTTGACACTTCAGGTAGAGAAGTCAGTGCTTGGACAAGCTGTAGAAACTAAATTACTTCTGTGCTAGAGCTGAATTTTCTGGGTTGAGTTTAAAGTATGTTGGTATATCTAAATGACTCAGTTGTTCCTTGGAGAAGGAGAACACAACTCTTTAGAGTTTCCCAACTCTTTACTAGTCTTTATCAGAGGGTTCTAGTCACTTGGACAACTGTTTTCCATGTTCAACATTGAAGAAAATGAATACTGACTACAATGAGAGTAAATTAATTGTTGTTTTAGGATAGAAAATAATTAGAAGTTAAAATGTAGTGAAATTTTGCTTCTGTAAAAATGGTTGAATTGACAGGCACATTTAAGTTCAGGAGAAAGTGATAATGAAAATCAATATTGGTCAGGACAGCAGTCAATGCTTCCCTCTCAACCATGTCCTTTGACAATTAAGGAGAGAGTATTAGTGGACTTCTTTCATCTTCTTCCTACTTACCTACTGGCACCTCTCTCCATTTTGTATTAATTAAAAAAAAAAAGCACTGTTTTGTTATGTTGGAGTTAAAATCTCAAGAAATGTAAAATGTGAATGGCAGTGTTAATTTGCCCAAGCTACACCTATTTTTATGCATTAAATCAGTTATCTATTATGTAAGAAGAAGTTTCAGAAAATATAAGTACAGCATGACGTTAGCTGAAATTGCTTCGTGTACAGTTTTATTTTTAATTTTAGCAAGTGCAACTTTACTCTTGCCTATTTTACTTAAAACTTTCCTTACATTTAAAGGACTTTCCTTCATTTTGCTTGACTGGTCCCAGTTTAAACAACGTCAGCTAAGCCAGAGAGCCTGAATGTCTGTCCTTTACGATGTCCTGTACTTTGGCCTTGATTAGTGGTGTTGCTTACACTGTCAATTATTAGTAGATACTGCTGCTGCTCTGCTCTTTGATCCTTTCAGCCCTTCATTCTGCCATGCCTGGTGAATAATGATGATGGGGGGAGGAAGGTCTGCTTTGTTCATAGATTGCAGGCCACTTCACATGCATTACTTCTTCAGCAATACTCTGATATTTATGAATGTAAACCCTGATTCAAAAGTAGTGTAATGTCAGATGAATACAAATCCAAAAAGTACAATGGGGTTTGGAGCTGGCCTTTGTATTGTGTTCTACAAAGTGAAAAATAATGGTCAATAGCTTTTAACTGTATACAATGACACTTTTAATGCTGCAGGACTGGAAGCAAAAATGGTCTGTGCTTTTCAGCTTTACTCAGCAGCCTTCTGAGTTCTTTCAGTGATCCATGAAGATGGATATTGGTCAGTAAACTGTGCCAAAAAGAAGGAAAAAACCAGAGAGCTAGGTCTTAATTACCATCGGATTTAGGGTTAGGCATGGTTAGAATTTAATTTCTGGCCCGGCTTTGTTCTTCAGATATTTGTCTGAGATAAGTCTTGTGAGTGTGTTTCTAATTTAAAAGGGAAAAAAAGTCATCACTGGTATACTAACAGCCAACAACAGTGATGAACTTACTTGTCCTCAGAGGGAGAAATTTGGCCCATGTCTGTCCTGCAAGTTCCCAAACACTTGCTGGCTGCCAGACTGCCTTGCCTCTGAGGCTGTAGCTAGAACAGCCAGTGTTCAGCCGGGGCTTGAGCCCTCCCATGTATAGGGCAGGAAATGGGCCTGTACAGATCTGTTGAAGAATAGTAAACACAACCTCAGTATCCTACTGATGATTTTCAGGGTGTCATCATGTATCACATACATGTAGTCTGGTAGGTGAACAATCCTGTCGGTTAAAAATAATGATAATTTCACCTTTTCTGTCAACGTTCAGTTAAAGATTAAGTTTAAAATTTTAAATATATTTGTATTACTGTATGCCTTTTTCCATTACATGTTTGGATGTCGCTATATAATATTATATATTTAGTCGCAATTTGAGGCATTTTTACCTATCGTTAATACTAGTTCATTCTAAATTCACCCAAGCCTAATTATCCAGATTGGCTCTAGCTACTGTAACAATTTGGCCTTTGTAATTACATGTGGTCTTTAAACCAGAGATTATTAAATGTAAAAAGTTGATATTTAAGTGTGTGTGTGTGTGTACTGAGAGAGCAGGAAGTACGGAAGGTAAATTGATATTTAAATGTGTGTGTTTGTATAGAGGGAGCACAAAGTACAGAAGGTAGAAGAACTGGAAACTGTTCAGATGCTTGCATATGCTTTCTGTTTCCAGTCTACTGCATAAATGCTTCCAAGTACCAAGAAAGTTAATGTTAGCTAAATGTAAATTAAAACATGTTTCTGTCCCAGTAAAGTAGTAGAATTAGTATGGGGAGAAACAAAAGAGTGAATAAAGCAAATGTATGTTCAGGCAATGGCATTAGCAGAAAGAGACCGTAAATAAGCTTCCATTTAATCACCTTCATTGTAAATCTGTGTACAGATTTCTCTTGTAAGGGTGGCTGAGCTAAATATTTCTTAATGTCCTCTTTTGTCATTATTTCAGATTTCCACTGCAAGTGCATCGTTGTGTTGGCTTAATACAAACGATGTACTTTTTTCTTCGTTATGGGAACTGACTAAAACTGCAGAACCTTTTGACCCTGAAGGTGTTTTAGGTAGGGTCAACTCAGTTTTCATGGCAGGTAAATGAAACCATTAGCTTTCTCATTGTCACTCCTATTTATAACACTTTTTTAGGTAATGGCAATGATGCTTGTTCATTCTTTACTTTCATAGTCCTGTATACAATATGAAATTGCTATTTAATACTAATAAGTCTAATGGGAAATAAGGTAAAGATTTGGAAAAAAGTCATAGAAAAAGTCATACTGAAAAATATTGGTGGCTGAGTATCCTGTTTGCAGCATTAAAAAAAAGACAAAGCTCACAGCCAGCCTGCAATGCACCTGGCCTGCTGAGCAAAGATCCCCTCCCTTTCCAGCTGGTTCAGACTTATTCCAAATTTATGTCTATTGGTCTTCTGTGTGGCTGTTACTGAGCAACAATAAATGCATACAGTTTTTGCTGGTGTTTTTTTCTTCTAATACTTCCTTTGTCTTGACTCTCACCGGATATATGAGAAGAAAACAATATAAAAGCAGGGTATCTATAATAGAAGAATAGCTTTCTGATTTGGTTTTCAGTCTTCAATTTGAAACCTTTAAGAATTTGAGAGTGTCCATAGTTTACAATCTCTAGGAATAAATAAGAAAACAAAAAGAGATTAAAAATCTGAAAAACTTGATAGATTTCATAAAGATTTGTTGATCTTTACTCATTTAGCATGTTTGATATTTCCTTTGTACACTAGAGTCTATTTTTCCTTTAACAAAGACAATGGTTTGGGCAGATGTTAAATTTTATTGCTTAAAAATATCAACATCCATGATTATTATGCAGATGATTGTTCTAAAGACATTACCCAAGCTGGTAAAGAAAAATTGCTTTGCAAATTAAAAAATAAATACATTTTTATTTGCTGCTTCAAAATGGTGTATCTCAACATGTACCCTGTATTTTATGTGTGCCAAGATTATGCCAGAAATTCGGCAATTAAAGATTGTGATAGAATGTGATTTGAATTTGGATTTGAATTAATATTGTAAAAGAACATACAAAAATACAAAGTTTGCTTCAAAAAATCCCACAAATCTAGTCTCATTAAACTGAACTTGCAGTGGCAGATCAGTTTTGAAAGACTTTCCATTAAGTGTGTTTTAGCGTGCTGGATTTTTTTGTCTCCTGCCAAGACTTGTGTATATATGTAATACGTTACTAATAGTAGTTTTGACTGTTTATAAAGTGTATACTCATGCAGCATGCTATAGCTATTTATATTCCAGTTATACTGACAACACTAAGAAAGCTCAGAATGACTAAAGACTGAAATATTATCAGTCAGTTGCTTTTGTTCCATCCAGCAGAAAGGCTATTGTAATCTGTATTATTGCCATAAACTAGAAAGAAGTTGTGTATCTCCTAGGTTTAAAGCAGAGAAACCAGAATCCTGATAAAGCAGCAGCAGCAGTATTTTTGTTTTTTTAGTAAAAGCACCAATTTTTGCTTAAGGAACAAATGGGATTATTTCAGGGAAAACAGTCTATGAGCCACCTGCCTACCCCCCCCCCCCCCCGCCCTGAATGGGAATCTTCAGCATTAAAAAATGTAATGCAATTTCAGGGACTGCAGAGAAAAAAACTAGCACCATGGCCGATTTATGGGATCTATATGTTTCAAGCCTGGCTAACTGACAGTTAAGAACAAAATTGTTAATAATTATCTGTGAAGGATAAACCTCAAAAATACTAATTTATCTTCTTACAAAAGGACAAGAGGTTGTAACCTGGAATAAGGTATTGTAATTGAAAAAGGAGAAGTTTAGGCTGAACATCAAGAAAAGTTTCCTGACAGGAAGTTTTATTAGACAGTGGATCTGAATCTCAAGAGAAGAGATTGGAACAAACTGGTTCAGACATTAAAAAGACTGAGAAAAATGTCAGGACAACATACTCTAGTGAACCAGATACAGCTATTGCATGATTGGATATTAACCTAATATATCTCTTTCATTTCCACCTTTTATAATTCCACAGTTCATTAGCTAGCACCCACTTTCCTCTGCCCTCTGGTACCTCCAGGACAACTTTCAGGCAATTTGCAAAAACACTTTTCTTACAAAGCATGTGTCGCTTTTGTTCTGTACTGACAGAACAGTATCCAGCAACCCTTCGTTATGAGACTGCTTTTCTACCCAGACTTCTGCTGTTTCTTTTGTTTTTCTTTTATAAGGCTCTGACAAAGATGCAATTACTTTCAGTCCCACGAACACTGGTCAGAAATATTTTTTCTTTCTCAAAATAGGGAAATTCAACCCAATTAGAATAATCCTAAATGTACTGAGTTGGGGCTTTTAGAAGAAAAATGTGTGTGTTCTTTCTGCTTTCAGGCATTTTAAGACCTAAGCTGTTTAGCAGATGACTTTTTTCATGAGAATGTGAAACAAAAGAAAAAGACCTGTAACCTCTGTCAAAAAATTCTGAAAAGGGGACACTAATTCTTAGAAAAGTTGCATTTTAAAAAAAGTTTTTATGAGTCTCTTGCTCAAAGACAACTTGCCAGCAGAATTCATTAAACTCAAAGCCTGTTCAACTTTAAGACTCGTTCACTCATTTTATAACGACAGTTAATTTTCAGCCTTGTCTGAGGTGTCAGGGCTGTCAGCTGTGAGAAGGAGGATTAGCAAGCAAGTCAGAAAGAACATTCTCCCCAGTGTGTCCTGTGTGTTGTCAGTGGCCTTTCAGCAGAGCTCCCTCCCATACAGCTGCTGTGTGACATCATGGTGTGTGCTAGAAACCCCTGCAGACTTTTGCTGGGTTATTTGCTGGGAAGCTGTTTAATTCAGCCTGGTGTCAGCTTTGCGCTTTTAACTGTTTTGCCACTTGAAAGACTAACAAACATTTGTTTAGAAATATGAAATATTTATGTAGTAGATGCAAAAATCTGTGATGAATGTGCGATGTAACATTTATCCAAGCTACTCTATCAGTGTACTATTTTATGTGCTCCTAAGTTACTGGTCAGTAGTAAACTATTGCTTCAGTGTGGAATTTAAGGAAATGTGGAAACCAGAGAACACAGTTTTTTGCTAGGTGGGTTTTTTTTTCCTCTTCTGGAATGGGTATGTTTGTATAATACAAGGCTTTCCACCTACAAAGAGATCAGAACAAGGGTTATTCACCTCTAACCTCAGTCACATCTACTTAGAGTGCTGTCTTCAGAGGTTACCTTGAGAATTGGCTGAGGACTGTGGCTAACTTTCTGTTTTTTTCCCCTGTGCCTGTGTAGGTTGGTTTGTTACAACTATTTCTTTGTTGATCTGTATCTAAACCAGGCCACAAATGGGAGTCATAATGTCGATGTTGTAGAAAATCACAGTTTAAAAACAACAAGCTCAACAAATTTCTTCATCTCCCCTAATCAATATTGAGATTAAAGTGTCAGAGAAAATCCTTTGGGTAGTTTGTTGTAGCTGAAATTAAAGACAAACATACAATATCTTTTACTTTCAGGTTTTTTTCTCACAGCTCTTTACAGCTACACAGGAGAAACAAGTTGCTTACTAGAAATTTGCTGTCAAACAAAATTACCTTCTATACACAATGAACATGTTAACAATCAGTAATCTGAGTAACAGAGCATCTCATAGAAATTTAAATGCTCTGTGGGCTGAATTACCCATAGATGTTCCTACTTTTTTTAGTTCCACTGTTAAAATATTAGTGTAAACTGCAATTATTTTTTTAAGGCAACTTGATAATCCTAATCATGTGCTAATTGTAATAATTATCTGCCTCTGTAGTATAATGGTAAATAAAAAGTGTGTAACATACCTGCTTGGTAATGTGGATACCGAGATGTGAAAATTACTGTGTCGCCCAAATAAAAGGGCAAATGTTTTTATAGGATATAATTTTTAAGGTTTCCTTTACATTTTGTTTGTAATGTTGAAGTTTCAAACTGCTGTAATGACACTGCAAACACCCTACCTTTGTGGTGTAGCTACAAGGGAGAGGGGGGAAAGATGTCCCTGCAGGTAGCGAGCATGCAAAGGGGAAGAACATAAAGGCTCCTGTGGTAAATACAAGAACAAAAAGGATCAGCTTACAAAACCCAGTGACAGACTTGGCTACTGAGAAAAAAATGTAGATGGTGACTATATATGTCATCAAAGTGCTTCATGGGACTCAAAAAATTTCTGCTATTGAAGATTGGCATCTTCCTTCTCCTTGTTATCCTGAGCAACTGTCCTTGGTATAGCTTTGTAAAAGGTTGTCAACTTCTAGTTCCCATAGATATTTCTTCAAATAGTTTAGGTTGTTCTCTGGTTTGTTGGTAAATATGAATGAGAGTGCAAAGCTCTCAAATCCCAGTGCCATACTACATGAGAAGTTATAAATTAATTTAGTGTCTGGTAAAGGTAAACCTTTAAATTTAAACCTAAACCAAGATACAGTCATCTTTCATATCTAAGAAATTAATTGGTCTTTGGCCAAAAATAGAGCTTTCATCTTGGCTATGAGCCGTATTTTAACCATGACATCCCTCTGGAAACACAAGAGTATAACTCTTCCCTGATGCCCTCTTCCCACATTTTTCATAATTCTGGTTTTATGAGAAAGATAAGATAATTTAGACCTTTGGCCCCATGCTTTATAATGCACCTGAGAGATTTATTAATGGTACAGAAATTATTTGTGTGTCATGTCTTATTGTTTAAATATCACTTATTTATGGCTTCATGCTTCTTTCTAGGGTTTTAGACATTTACATTAACAGGCAAGGGAATGCTTAGTATAAGATTATTTGGACAAATCAGCTTTAAAGCAAAGTTATACAGAGCTTTCTAGTGGCAGTCTCTCTCTTCCCTAGAACTATTTTCATTTTCAATGTTATTTATTTTTGAAATTATTTTAAATGACTGTTTTTTCCCATCTATATTTATTAAAGGATGCACCAGTGTTGTCAGTTTCTTCTGGTTTTCTCCTCCCTGTATGAAAAAGACTTGTATTTTGTAAACTGAGACAGGAGCATGATGGTTTAATAAGTCATTTTGCAGTGGCTCTGATACTGCTCATCCTGAGTTCTCATTGGGAGATGAGACATTAACCACCAGTTGCCCTCTGCAGCTCACTGATAAGGGACCAGGCACACACATTTAAAACTAACTTTACACCCTAATGCAGGTGCTTGTAAGCACTCTTCGTACTCATTAATAGGTATAGTATTAATTTTAGAAGAGGACATTAGGAAGAATACTTCTATTTTGGACTGGAAGCGATTGATTCATGTGTATCTGCTCCACTTGGAAAAACAGATAGCCTGATTAGAGTCTCTAAACTGCGTGCTGTGGCATCACTAGATCTGGACAGGGAGCTGCCATATTTTTTTCAGAACTTTTAAACATTTTTAAGAATTGATGAAAAAAATTTGTTTCTTTTATTACTTTTACTAAACATTATACTGTTGCAGTCGCACTTCTTGGGGCAGTGCAGTTATAAGTTATACAGTGGGGTTTGTCCACATTTTGAATATCAGTAGATGGGTTTTTTTAAACTTTGTTTTTAATGAAAATGTTATTGACCTTTCAATATCAGCTCTACCCAGGAAGTGAATTAGCTCCCAAACATTCTTTTTATGTCTGTTGTTTGGCCCTGTCTCTTTCTTTTGAGAAACCAAAATATCATTTTTAACTGCCAAGTTGGACCTTCATCCAGATTTAGCTGTTTCTATTTTTAAGAAAGGTTTATTTCACCATTTTTTTCCTAATTTTGTTTGTTTACTTAAGTAATGTCCTCTCTGAGTGTGTGTTACTTTTCATGGTAAATATTAAAGTTATTAATGAATTCCTGTCATTCTGAACTGTTTCTACAACAGTTGCTTTAACTTACTGCTTCTAATGATTTGATGAATTGATTTAATGTTTTAATAACATTGAATTTTTATTTAATTTAAATTTAAAAAATAATTTTAATTTAACTCTAAATTATTTTGGTGATCAATTTTTCAGAAAGGCTTTCACAAAAACATTCTTGACGTCTTTTAATATTGCCTTGTTTAGTCACAGTTATTTAAAAAACCCAACATGTGTCTAGTTGTATATATGAGCATGATGGTGTTGAGTGTGACTTTAAATTAGTTAAGTCACTGTTGCTGATTTTGTGCTCCAGTAGGAAGAACAGTTGATTGTATATTGTCTTTGCAGCATTTTTGTAACCCAGCAGAGGAGTTGTTTTGAAATTTGTTATTGACATTAATGTATGTACAAAGCATTAGCCAATGGAGTGGTTAAGATTTCCATTTAAATTGAAGAAACAGCTTATAGAATCTATAGAATTTATATGCCTCTGCCCTGTTTCCCTGGCACAATGCTTAGCCTCATGTGAGTGACTAAATAGTTAATCTGTTAAACTTTCTCCTAAAGTAACTTCACCGTGTACTTGTTTTACTGCTGACTGTTTTTTGACTAGCCTGCAAGTCACTGAGACTGTCTCTGTTTTCCATTCCACCTGTACCATATATATTTGCAAGGTCTCTTAGACTTTTAGGAAGATATTAAGTCTTCAGTTAAAATCTTAGTCATCTGAAGTCTCAGATGATGAACTTCAAGTCTGCACATAGTATGCATTTGTTCACATTTATGTTGTGTTCTCACCGTGCTCATTTTGTGTCCTATCACTCTACCTTAGTGTAAATAATGCATTTTAATTTTTACTGACATGAGGAAGAAATATCAGTAATTTACATTACAGTGCACATTATGTTTGAAAAAAATCAGTTGAAAAACTTACCCTGTGTTTGCAGCACTGTGGAGCAACCTCCCCGGAAAGCCACAGGTCTTCTAAAGACCCAGGAGCAGGGGCCATATCCCTGTCATTTACATTACTTCCCAGACTTCTGAGCTGTGCCTGCTCCTATACAACTCACTGAGTTTGTATCTGCCTCTGGCCACCAGATCTTCACTAGTTCCCCAATTTAGAGTAAGTCTCTAAATCCTTTCAATCCCCTTCTCAACCAACATATTCACCTTGGAAAACAGAAAACAGTGGAAGCCCTTACTAGGGATTTCATTTCTTTCAACGTTACATGGAGGTTACACAGAAACTGTAGAGCAGTCAAATCTAGGGAGAAGAAAAATGGACTCCTCTTGCTGCCCATTGGTGTGTATTTAATTTTGTGGTGATTCCTCCTTTACAATGTCAATGAGACATAAATTATCATGAGTTATAAATGGAAAATCTGTTACCTAATGTCTGCAGAGAACAGCCTGCAGGATGAAGTTGTCTTTTGTTTAAAACAAAGTTTCCTGTTCCTTTTGTTTTCATGGAAGGGTCAATTTTGGTATATAGAAAACACAGGTTTTGCCCTCCCGAATCAAGTTATTGGCACGTTTATTGGCAATATTTGGGAACCAGTGCTTTAAAGCAGGTCAGCAGAATTAATTTATAATCAAATTCTTATGAAAAAAAATCCTAAGTTTAG
Organism: Strix uralensis; assembly: GCF_047716275.1. NCBI lineage: Eukaryota > Metazoa > Chordata > Aves > Strigiformes > Strigidae > Strix > Strix uralensis. The sequence continues at coordinate 14,739,729 of NC_133978.1, read as the reverse complement.
AATACATTGAAGGAAGTGACAATCATTTATTTTAAACAATAGCTTTTCTAAACAAAAGCTCCTTTTGTATGTGGACGTGCAGGACTATTACATATCTGAAACAGCCTTTGGATTTTATTGAAGGAGACTTTTAGTTGTTTGTCAAAATCTTGGCTTTTCGTGTCCAGTTACTCTGACTGCGATAGTGCAAACTGCTTGACATATAGATGCAGTTTGCATACCCTTGATATAGTAATTACATGTGCAGCTTGGTTTAGCAGTTGTTTTGAATTTACAAAAAAAACCCCCACAACCCAAACACCAAATCAAAAAAAAGCTCCAAGCAATTTTACAAACTGCAAATATGAGGCTGCATGCAAATCTTCCATCTACAATACCTATTTGAGATAGAGGTGGTCAGGGAAGTTAGTACACGGTTAACCTGCATGTCTCTTAGAGGTGATAGTGGAAGAATGAAAAATTTTGCTTGTTTTTCAAATCAATGTTAAAACGTTTATAGCTGGCTGTTGGATGTGGGTAAAAATTCTTAGTCTGTATACCTTATGAAGTTGTCTTTGTCAGCCACCTTATTGCTACAAGTATGCACTTATTTTGCTGCTAAAAAAACATAACGTGACATTCTCTTGGATAGATTGTCTTAATGGGAAAAAGGCATAAAAGAGACAAAGAAAAGACCTAAAATTTTTGAGTTACTGGGAAGGGAAAAACATCGCTTGTTAGGTTGGCATCCGTTTCATGCGTTGGTCTCTCCCTACAGCAGTTCTGTAGGAATGTTGCAGTTAACAACCAGAGGCACCATTTAAAAGTCTCAGTTTAGTGTTAATGATGGGATATTGGCTACTGTGTGTCATAACTTACCGGTTTGGGTTTTTTTTCCTCTAGTTCTCTGGGAGATGAGGAAAGCTAGGGAGAGGAGGTGGAAGCAGGCTGAAAGGTATCACTCACCGTGCTCATATCAAACAATGACTAACGGCTGTTTTCTTTCCTGCTACAGCTTCACAGAGTGGCAAAAGGCTCTTACTGATTGATGATTTTGAGTTTGGCCTTCAGAATCCAATACACAGTGACAAGCTGGCGCAGTGTGCTCCCACCACAGTAGAAAGTAAGCTTCATGAGCCAGGTCACCGTGTGCTGGACAGAGGTGAGTGACGCTATAGCTTTGCCTGGCTGGGTTTAATGTAGGTTTTTCCAGAACTATGAACCCTGTTATTAATGTTTTGTATTACTAACTGGTAAGTCTTATTTTTGTTTAAGAAAAATAAACCCTGAACTTTTTAAGTTGTGCATTTTAATTATGCTCACTGTAGCACTGAATAATACTCTGCTTGAAGTTACAAACATGAAAGCTCCCATAAACGTGTATAAAAAGCCTTCCAACAGAAACCTTAGCATACTGACATTCTTGCCACATCTGAGAATATCCAAACAGAAATTCAGTAATGAAAACCCTGGGCCAAAACTGAATTGATACCGAATGACTACCATACAGTCAGTTGGCAGCTCAGCTGAGTAAGAATTAGCCAAGTCCTGCAATGTTTCATCCTGTAATATCAACCGAAACAACCAGTTATTACTGTAATCATCGCTTTCAAAAAGCATGAAAGTACTGAAATGCCTTAAAGCCACATCTTGGTCCTTCTGTGTCCCTCATCTTCTGCTTGCACTGAATACTCTGGCTAGGTAACTGTTTCGTTGCTTAGAGTCTGACCAGTTTATAACAGGGCTGGTTCCATGACTGGACTCCCACATGCTGTGGTAATTCAAATAGGTTTTAAGTGTCTCTTAAAGCTTAACAGGTAGCAAAATATGGTCACATTCTTAATTTTTTTCCTTGCAAATTGTCTGTTTTATTCAGCTTTAACTGTATCAGCCATCCTCATTTCAATAATCCTCTCTGTGATGTTTTTAGCTTCCTCCAATTTGTTTTTGCAGACTCTTTTCTTTAAATTTCTCTAGAATCTATAATGTTAATTCTATTCCTGTTGAAGGGCCATAATTAGTTGTAGCCCAGTAAAAATTTCCTGATGGAATATCCTATAGCTGTATTTTTCAATTGTATTATTTGTTAAGAATGGAATCTTCTCCATTTTTGTGATTGTGTCTTGTCTCTGAATAAAAATAGTAAGAATCCATTATGAATCAACGCTGCAAAAATCTGATGTACTCAGCAGGATTTCAGAAAAGTTTAAATGTTGATTTCATAAACAAGTGAAGTAGAACATTACTGATTTGTAAAAAGATTTTCCTAAGAGGAGGACTATAAATTAGTTTGCTAAAGTGCACATGGGCTCCTTCCACCACTCCTCTGATTTTAGTAGAAGAAACATCCATTCTTGTCTGCAAGTTTGTTTGTTTCCACTAGAATTTTAGAGAATATCAGAAGAAATTACCATTAATGAATACATTTATATATTTTCTTTTTCTTGAAAACTTATATTTAATTCATTATTTACATTAATGTCTCTACTTGGCAATTTTTCAGTAGGACTGGCAAAACTTAATGTTTTTGTTATTACTTTCTGTCCAGAGAGCACCATGTTCTCAGATAAATTTCAGTTCATTTTCTGCCAAACAGTTTGTTTTCTCTAATTATTTTTTTTTGCAGAAGACTTGACTAATTCCCATGTCTGTATTGGTCCATTGGCACTTCTAATTTGAGCTTATTAAATCTCAAAAGTCTTCTCAGAAAGTCAGTTGGTAACAGGGTGTTGATTAAATTTGTTAATGGTAGAGGAAATTGAGTCAGCTTTGGGTTATGCAATCTACAGCTGAGCTTATAGAACTCATTTTTATTCCATTTCGCTCTGTAGGAAAAGATTTTGTTTGTTTCCTGCTTCACAGTAGTTGTCATTACCAAACATTCGCATTTCCAGACAGGCATCTCAAGCAGTCAAAAGGTGAATGTTTCAACTAAAACATATAGATAGATATAGATATATACATTAAGAAATTATTCAGTCTTGTGCATGACTGAACTTTTTTTTGTTATGGATTTTTTGTGTCATTGTTTTCCCTGGCTTATAAATTGAATTGAGGAAAGAAACACTATATATCATGGGAAACAGGTATCACCTTCTTGTATTAGCATATTATCAACTAATTTTTACTGTTGGCTTCTAAACATTTTTGTTGCTTCTTAGTATTCCCTTCTATCTAGTTCTGGGAATGTGTGCCCTCATAGATACTGTCATAATCGTTGATAATACCAGCTATTTCACTACCAATAGTGCTATGACATGATTTTTTTTTGTTGTTGTTACACAGGAAATCCAAATAACCCAATGAATTGACTTGTGTTGCAAAATGATGAGAGTCACGTAACTGTCACAGACAAATTCTAAAATGATAATTTGCATGGACAAGAGGTCTAGTACTCTTATTCTGACAAAATATGCACAAATAAGAATGGGTTCAATACTTCAGTGTGCTTGTATTTTTCCTTATCATATTTAAAAGGTAATAAAGCCTTTTCTTTTTATTTCTATGAAAGAAGTTCTGTATAGATTGTAGCAGACAGAAGATTATCACCTACTGAGTCACTGAAAACACCTTGTTCACAGGTACAATTTTTTCAGTGTCCACATGCAGAGCCAAGACTTGAGCTTTGCCCACCTCCTGAAACTTAAGCAATGAAAAAACCTGACACATCCAGTAACTAGATGTGAAAGTTGAGGAGAACTTGATCCTTATCTGAATCAGTGATCCCCAATTTGAGTGTATCTGTTGTTCCTTTTAAACTCCAGATCTCTTTTTAAAAATATATAGCTCTCAAAAATTTGAGGTGCAGACTCGAACTTCAGGGGAATTGGCTTCCATCCCTACCTCTGTTGTGATCTTAAAACACGACTTTGAGAAAATTTGTTCATGGTTGTCCTATGGTGATTCAGGGATAATGTTCAGTAATATTTATTTCAGTTGCAACATCCAAGAGAACCAGTGGGTCAACAGACTATATGTGGTGCCTATATTTCTTTTTCAATTTGTATATATTTAGCATTCACCTGAAAGACATGAGGCTCCTATTAAGTTGATAGAGTTGCTGAAAAAAATAAAGAAAAAAACCTGATGGTAGCCAGGTACAGAATTTTTATATTAATAGCATTCTTCTTGTTAAGAGTACAGTGCAGGCAGTACAGTGCAAATTACACTCTCAGCTCTCTCTGTGTGTATCTGTAGAAAATATTATGTCTCTTGTTCCTCTCGTGTGGAGAACGCTATCAATCCAAAACTGCATAACATGAATAAACATATACTAGCAACTGGGACTAGTCTGCCAAAACTTGTGTTTTTCCAAGGCCTGGGCCTCCAAAATGGAGACATGTTTTTAATTAGCCATGTGATGACAAGATTAAGAAGGCAAGGACTTATTTTTACTTACCATAGTCCCACAGCTGTTATGGGGAAAAGTACAGAACTAGATTTTTTGGGGAAAAAAAGTGAGGGTAAAAATGAGAACTGAATTCCCCTAGTTATAGCTGAATTGGGTGCATCAGAATACTTAAGGCACGTTATTTGTGACAGTAAATTGCTATAGATCCATTAAGTTAAGTGAAATTAAGATAATTTAATCTTGCTGAGAATCTAACTACTACGGTGAAAAACACAAGGCAAGGTCGGTACAATTTTTTGCCATCTATTTCACTGGGGAAGGACACCTTAGAGTCCATGTGATGGGGCAAATCTGTGACTATTTCCATGCTTGTAAAATGCTGTGAGTTCATTTAGGGATGGATTAACTTTATAAAATAGTCCCTTTATTGACTTTGGAGAATTAACCTGGGTTTGCAGCCGTTGTATGCTATATGTAAAGAACTTGGGGATCACTGAATGAAAGGCGGTATGGAGATGCAGATGACTTTACATTAATATAAATATGAGTATAGTACCAGTTGCTTGTTCTTACACGTCAAATTTTAGATCTTGAATATCCTCCTTCATTAAAATATATCGTAAGAAAAGGTCTACCTCTTTTTTCCCCAGATAACTCTTTGAAACACCCATTCAAATATCTAATTATTTGCTGACTACCGTGAAGTTCAGTTTCTTACATCTTAGTGCTGTGCATGCACCGTTTTTTCTTTCTCTGTTCTGGGAAACTGTTGTAAATGATTTTCTTTGGCTGGGTCAGGAAGCATTTTTCCATTTGGCTACTTTTTATTCCTGCTTTTCATTTACAGAGTAATTTCATAGTTAGGCACTAGGCAGCTGCTCTTCTAATGTGTGGACTGGCTTAGCAAATAATTTTATTATGTCTACAGTGCACCAGGTTGCATTATAAAGTTTCAGACAAGGCTATCTCCTTCCATTCTCATTCATAGGTTTTAGCTATGTCTATGCATTTAAATGTGGGGTAGCTGACTCTCTGCACATCTTGATAGACACAAAGAGGAATAGCCTTTTTGGGTACTAAGGGTATTGTTTCAAGATTAGTTTAAGCCAATCTAATTGCAGGCTGCTCCTGTTGACCCTCATTGTCCTCCTCCCCGGCTAATTTTCAGCTGAATTTGTTCCCTGAACCCAGTTCTTGGCATGGCTATGTGTGTGTGCCAATGGCAGCATAAGGGAAAAGTAGGAATGAATAGGAAGGGAGGAGGAAAGGACTGGCATGGTTAGGTTTGGATCATGCCAAGCCAGGACCAGAATGGTGCATTCAGTTGTGCATACTCACCAGGCTGAACAGTTGAATTTCTTTTCACTTGTGATGATGATTTTCATGAGAACTCTCATCTCCTCAGTTCTGCTCTGGTAGCATACTATACATTAATGGCAATGTTTGCTCTATGTTTTTCCAGATTTTGAATCTTAGAAGATTGTGTAAAATTTGTAAGGCATGCTAAGGTAAAGGACATGAGTACAGGTTTTTATTTTCTGATTTCCATGTTTATGTTGAAGACAGATTAAAGTGTTCAGTCTGAGATATACAGTGAGTAATTTTTAGCAAGTAGTATAGCAAATGTATTTTGTGATACTACTTTTGGTTTTGCAAATAGTATATTTAGGACACAGTGGTACAAAGACAAGACAAAAAAGGTTGTAATTATATTTCATGTCAGACTTTGACTTAAGTTTAGGAAGTCCAGCTCCAGCATTTATTTTTCTCAGTGGCAGAGCTATTTCAACTTAATGTAGTCATTCAGATATGCTTTAATTCTACTTAACAGGTATCAGACTGAGGCATGCATCTATGCCCAACATATGTGAAGAAGCCAGTTTCAATCTCCTTAGCATCAAAAGAAAGCATTTTAGGCACATGTTCAGAGAAAACATGTTTCTAGTATTAGAGCCAATAGGAGACACTAGTCAATGATATTTTGGTTTATTTTCAACTCTATGAATGTTTCCTGATGACCCATTTGAAAGGACCCTCACTAAACACCGTTGGGCAATGCTGAGGACTGAACTCTAGAATCTGGCCACTCTTTCTATCACTGTCTTCAGTAGGACTCCCATAACTGCATATATTTCTGAGTTGTCTATTACTGTAGGTTTTGGGGAACACGTATACAATTACTTTACAAGAATGACCAGTTCTGGCATATGTAACCTCAGCAAATTAAAATTTCCACCAATGAGAGCCAGAAAGTAATTATAATAGCAGTCTATTTGCAAAGCTGAGACTCTCTGTACCAAAGTGACGAATTCTGGCTTTGCAAGGCTGATAACTGCAGAAAGAGGCTGGCTAAATCATAAGTCAGAAGCTTATGAGAAGCCGTTGCCATTTAGAAAAATATTCCCTTTCTGTTCTTTATGTGAAAGAGCTATAAGTAATTAGTTTATATAAAAATGGACTTTCTGTAGTCCTTTGCTGAGGTAGTTCACTTGTGTAGCTGCTGTACCTGTTGACTGTAGGTTTGTGGATACCCTTTCTGTAGTACCATTAAAAAAACATGCTTAACCCAATTAATTTAATCTATTTCCATCTGGAAAGTAAGTAGATGGTGTGGGAGGAATGAATTTTTATCAAGGCATAAATGAGAAATGCTCTATTTATCCTTACCTAGCCATTTCCTCTCTGTAATTCTTTCACAAATTTGAAAAAACTTTTTGTGTTTTCTGCTGATAGGGACAGAAGTCATTGTCTTTGTAGATTTCAGAAGTGCTTTAAGATGTACAGTTGATGCATGTATGTTGGAACATGTCCTGTTCAGCAGAACCTATTTAACAGTGCTATTTGTCTGATTGTAGCCTTGGAGAAGATCAGATGCCCAGGCTGAGGTTATACAGCCAGCTCCATTTGGCATTGCAGCATTGTTGCAAGGGACAATCCCACCCTCTCTCCTTATCACTGCCAGTTGCTCACCCTGTTCCTTCTGCATGCTTGAGTAAGTGTCTGTGTGATCATGCCCTGAACCTAGAACAAGAGACCTGATCCAGCCTGAGAACCAATCCTTTTTACTTGGTAAGTTTTCAGTTGAATCAGGTTCCTGATCCAGCGCATGTTACACTATCATGGTCATTAGTGTCAGCCCAGCGTAGGAGCAGAGGGTAAGGTCGTACTTTGCATGGCAGCTTGTAAGTATGTTTGATTAAGATGATTTTATAATTAACTTCCTAATTATTACTTTTACGCTTTCCTTAAAAATGAACCATGCTGAGTACTGTAAGATGTCGTTTTGCTCATATTTCACAAAAGTGTTTTATCAAAATTGTGTTAATGTGCATTTAATTAAAGGTAACAATGATGCAGATGATTGCTGTGTAAGTTCCCAATGAGAGTGGATGTATGATCTGTTTTGCTGGTGTCATACATTTCCCCTGTGCTCTTGCACTGATGAGATTGAGTGCTTCTGCTGCCTAAATCCACATATTCAGAAGGGTCTATTGCTCTCTCTGGTTTGTGTTTTTTTGGTTGTTTGTTCGTTTGTTTGTTTTTTTAATTCCATTGAAGTTGTTTATACGTTTGTTCAGAGGTTATAGCTGAAATTACTGAATCTTTCCTTTAGGAGTTCCAGTGCTCCGTTGTGAATCCCTAAAAGGAAGCAGGGATGGGCTGCCTCTTTTTGGAACATACTGCTTGGTTTTTAATACATTTTTCCCTGAGCACCTTCCCTGTGATTCCATACGGCAACTCTCCAGCATGGGGCTGAAAAGCAATTTCATATTTCCTTACATTTCTCTGCCAACACTACCTTGGACTCTGACTAATACTAACCAGTCTAATTATCTGTGACTTTCCTCCTATGCTTTCCATTTCCACTCAATCCACAGAATGGTATTCTCCGATTGACAGCAGTTATGAGTATGGTATAGGAGATAGATGGAAGAAGGTATTGAGGATAAAAAAAACCAGAGGTGGTAAACTAAACTACTGCTAAATCAAATGCACAACAGGTCTGAACTCTTCAAAACTCCCATTAAAATCACCAAAGATTTTGCTTCTATGCTTACATGTCCAGTGCTTTGATGTTTATTCTTGGAAATCTGTGTTTGAACTTATTTCAGTCTGTTAAGATATTTGAAACACAGTGTTGAATTGTCTTTACTCATCTGCATGTGAGAACCAAGGATAGCCAGTTTTTTTCCAAACAGATGGAAACAAAGTTCATGCTCATATAGAAATGTGTGGAGAACCATGTGAAGATTCTTGTGTGAATATGTCTTAAAATAACAACATCCACATTCGATAACATTCGTATTGATAGTAGGGATATAAGACAGAAGGGGTAGTGGATTTCTGCCTGAGTCCCAGGAAAACAGGATTGTGCACTTCTGAAGGAAGGGAGGGTCAAACGTCCAGGTTAGTTGGAAGAATCTCATGATCTACTGTGTTTGCTAGATGTGAAAGATGTTGGTAACCGTCTCTTGCAAGCGATGCACAGATCCCAGAGGCTTAGTTACCAATCTCAGATAGGCAGTATTCTTTCTTGTTTTCATTTGTGCTAAATTTCAACATTTTTCAACCTATTTAATAGAAATATAGATGAGATATTTCTCAATTTCTGTTGTTGGCCTCTGGCCTTTGCTTTTGCTGTTACTTCCTAGTGTCAATGGCATATACTTGAGAGAAATTATCTTTTTGTATTTCTTTTCTCAGTTCAATTTAAAAACAAAAAACCTCAAACCTTAAGCTTCTTAGATTTTCATGTCAAATACAGGTTCTATTTCTTGAAATTTTTTATTTTGATTTTTACTCCCCGCCCCAAGTCTGCAAGTAATAACTGCTACCACAGTACCTGCCAGTTTGGATTACCTTCTAAACTATGCTGCAAAAAGATCAAGTTTTTGGGAAGTACTTATAAATAGTAACGTGTGGTTTCCATGTGCTTAAACTGTGATGCGCTGTGATCATCTTCTTAAATAGCTACTTTTTCAGTTTCTTAATGACATCAGTCTTTTGTGATTCAAAGGAGATTTGAGGATGCTTGTAATGAGGCCATATGCTGTAATCAGAGTAACACTGTCTTCCGTTGATAAACCTTGTGATACAGGATACAAAAAATATTGATACTTTAACTACTGCAAGCTACCCTCCCAGCCCCCTATGTGTGCATACACATACACACAAACACACACGTGCATTTCACCTCTAACACTGAAAACGTGCCTCCAGTCATGGTGGATAAAGACGTTACTTGAGAGCTGGTGATGCAGTGAACGCAAATGAGCTGCTGAATGAGACACTGGAGTCAGAGGGTGCTTATTCATAGTTCTCCAGAAGGCTATTGGTTTTGGTTGCCTGCAGAAACAGGAAGACTGCACAATGTTTAATCATCTTCTGAAAGTTGTTTTGCAAATGTTAAACCTAGGAACTGAAATTCTGCTGTTTCACTTGTCATGTAAGGAATTAAGTGTTAGTGAGCTGCAAAAAACATCTACTGATCATTTGTAGCTTGTGGGGCTCAGAGACAGTATCAGAGTGTAGAAGCAATAAAATAAAATTCTGTGTTTAATAGTTTTGGAGAGACAAAGGACCTACTGTATTATAGTCCTGTTTAAGACCTACACCTCATTTCCACTTTTCAACACCCTGCAAGTTAGAAAAATGTTGTTGGTTCCACCAAAGCTAAAAGTAGCAGAAAGTTCCTGAAAAATGTTGTGGTTTTTTCACTGAGTTAACAGGGTGCACAGAAAGTCAGAGTATGAGAAATTGTACTCTTCATTTTACTTCCTGAAGAAATAAAGAGTTTTTGCAAAGAAACAAACAAACAAACAAAGATACAGCACCTTATTTAGTTACCACAGTTTTTCTTGTGGGAAGAAAAAATAATAGAATAGTTTTATGCCAGTTATAAATCAATAACCTTTGCTTTTTTCTGAACCATGTCTACTAATGTCTGCTTTTGATTTTGTTTTCTGAGTTTATTTATTTCCAGGTTGTAAAGATTATCCTGTTGCACTGTAAACAACCACTGAACCTTATGAAGAGATTTCTCATCTGGGCTGTTTTGCTGGTGAGTTGCTTGAAGCCTGATGCTATAAAGATAATAGAATTAGCAGACCTAGCAGGCCTCATTATTTTTAATTACTATTACTGCTGCTCACACACTACATGTAATTCAGTAAAGCTGGAGTGGAGTAAGGGGGAGACCCAACAACTCTGCATTTCAAAATGGGCCATCATAGAAGCGGCTGTTGTCAAATCCTTCTGTGAATTATGTGTTTTTCAGATTTATCATTTTAATAATATTCTGGACAAATCTCAGAAACTCAACAAAGCAAAGAAGAAAAAGGGGTAGTGGGTCACAAATAGGTCAAAATCTAAGTACCTTCAGCTTGCATTTTGGTTCATTTATCAAAGCGAAATCAATTGTTATTATTAGCCTATTATCATCATCCCTCCAGTGAGCTGGCTTCATTTTAATCAATATTTCTAATTAGACTACATCAAATACTGTTTTAAGTTGTAGCAACATAGCTCATTATAGGATAAATTTACATGCATATCTGTATCCATTCTTTTCATTCTATCTTTATTAATAAGATATTTCCTTACAAATAAGTAATAAGCAGCTGTGATTCAGTTGTTGATCAGAGTTGATAATGGACCACCTACTATGTTGACATGCTGTTTGTCTTTTATTTGTATGAACTATATGCTTAAAATAGCTCTGAAACCATCATTGACTTTTCAGGTCACAACACAGCGAGACTGAGGACCAGTGCTCTGTGCCATGGTTTCTGTTGGCTCCTTTTGACTTGTAAACTAAGTGTTCATGGAAGTGGACACAAATAGTCCATTTCTTATTCCTTGGTAGTTTATTTTCATCATGTAAGTATCTGCTTGACTACTTCAGGGTTTGTCTAGTAGCTACCTAGCTGTCTGTTTCATCATTCTGATTTCCCCCAGTGAAATTTGTGTTGCTGCTTTACACATGCAGTGCTAAAATCAAAAACAGAATTAGTCCATACTTGGACCATCTTGTTCTCATGTCTTGCAGTGTCCAAAGCAGGGGTTTCACAGCTTCTAAGAGAGCAACAAAAATGCTCTTGTTTAAATTGGTGGGGTATTTTTTTTATTGTGGCTGCCTATTAGAAGGTTCTGCAGATGGTCCTCTTCTTTCCTCCCATTAATACAAACACAGTAACTGTGGTATGGCTAAGAATAATTGTTTTGCTTCCCTGCAGGGATTTAGACACTAGTTAATCATTCAATAGCAGTTTCCGTAAGATGTTCTTTCCAGGACAATAACGTGGTCCTAGTTCAAACATTCATGACTCAGGAGTATTCAAGATCTCTATGTCTGTCCTAATTTATGACAGCAAGAGAAGGCTTACCTCCACTATGTTTTTCCTGAGCACATGTATATGTGGGTGGGTGTTTGAACTGAACACGTGTCTATGCATGTGCGTGTTTGTATATATAAATAAGAACCCTGTCTTTGGTGGTCAATGAAAATAAGAGATTACTGGGAGAAGTTTTAATTCTGTTGCCTGTGTATGGAAGTCATTTTGAACAGTGAGGTCAGCAAGGGCACACTGCATCTTTCCAAATAATTCTGTTGTAGTTTAACTGATGTAACTCTAGGGCCACATTTAGCACTGAAAAATAATTCTAATCCTTAGCCCATATACTTATGTATTGTAACTGGTGATCCAAACATTCTTCTTAACAATGGACATATAAACTCAGAACAACTAAACCTTCATTGACTCTTGTCTTCTAACTACGTTTGTGCATGCCATCATTTAAATATGCAGTTTCTGTGTTTTTCACTCTGGCAGGCTATTTTGTTTGTTTTGAGTCCCATACTTCCTCCAGTTTATGCTCTGAAGTCAGAGGTAGTTTTCAGTAGTAATTTTATCATATGGGGTGTTTAAAAGCATAAAACCAAATTGACCATTACCCTAACGGGAACTGAATTCAAGTAAAGATATGAAAATGTTATTATGCTCACTTCTATGCCAGCCATATGTGCAGACAGTATACATGTGTGAAATGTAAAGGAGAAAGTCATTTTAGAACTGAAACAGTCAGAATCTCTAAATGTTTCAAGGCACGTTTAATTCTTTCTTCACAAAGTTTCTCCATTCCCTTTCTTCCTAGGAGACTGTACAATCTAATATACCCACAGCCTAAATTGGGCAGGTCTTGTGGCAGAAAATGTATGGAAAAAACATATAAGAGTGACTCACAATGTATTTCTACACAGGACCAAATTTGAGTTGCAAGGAAAAATAGTTCTGGTGTTTCCTAACTTTTTAACGCATAACTCCACATGTTTATATTTTTTTCTGTTTTTTGTATATCTAATTGTGACAAGCTTGCATTTACATGGAATATATGTACTATGTATGTATATAAGGGCACAACAATGTAAGTTTTTTGTTGTTCATCTCAGAGTCATATATGGATAGAGTACTTGACTGCTAATGTACGTTTTGCAGGCAGCTCTTCGGTTTGAAGTAGACTGCTACTTGTGTGAGCTCAGCTAACTGACCTGCTTCACCTCTGTGGTGTCTCTTTCTCTCTATGCACCTCTGCTATCATTTTCCATGGCCAATGTCATAAACATTTGAGAGAGGCATTGTGTTTTCATTAGTACAAGTGAGCTTCATATCCTAATCGGTTGAACTCCTTTAGACACCAATGAAATGCACTGGAGAGATAATAATCTTTTGTGGTAGATTTCTATATATATGCTGAAATAGATCTATTTAAGTTAAGGATAATTTCATTCATATATGTATTCAAATGCTTGTACATTTTTATACAACTGCGTTATACTCTTTCTAGGATAAAAGGTTGAAGTAATTTTTGAATATTAATTCTGTCACAGGAGTCTTTGAGTTAAAGAACTAAATTATTCTGCAGATGGTGAAACTGATGCCCTGGAATATTATGGTTGAGACTTTTGAAGCATAAAGAAGTGAGATGCCCTTTTGTAAGAGAATTCAGTGGAATTTCCCTGTGGAATTCCTTTAGTCTCTGTTACAAATCCCAGCTCAATAATAGGCCAATGATCACAGAAAAGTTAATGGACAAGCTGGAAGGAGAATCAGGTGTCTTTTCACCCAGATATCTTAATCTGAGATATAATTGTCTGATGAGTTCATCTGAGGATATAACAAGCTTCACAAACTTTGAAGTCAGGCAGATGGATAGTATGCGTAGTTAAGCATGTGAATACTTTTCACAACATATTTGAAGGTACCTGGTTCTGTGCCTCCCACCACCTCCTTTTTTTTTTGAATGTTTTAAAGACTTTATAAAGTTTTCAATTAAGAATGCTTCTCTACGTGGTATAAAACATCCCTTGCAAGAATAGCTTCTGTTCTCCAGTGCCTACATTTACTGTGGTATCATAAGTGTTACAGACATTTGTTAAGGTTTGAGGTTTGTGATAAGAATTTTAGTGTTGTATGTATTTTAGAGCATTTTCTTCATCCATAGACATGAAATATGGCACTTTTTCATGTGATAGTACCCTGTAATTTAGAAATCATAGTTAGCTGGGTGTGAATTAATCTTAACACTCAGTACTCTAAAGTCAGAATAATCAAGAGTGATAAGTTAAACATATCCACTGTAAAAGTTGGTCATGGTTTTCTCTAAGACATGTAAACACTATTCTGTGCATTTCCAACATATTCCTTATACTGTTATGTGTATTTTAACTGAGCAGTTGTTGATTTATTGTATACACACCAGAACTGATCAAGAGCTATCAAAATCCCCCCCAAATATTAGGGGGACTCTGTGAGGCTCTAGGAGGACTAAAGGAGTGTATTCCACATAATTAAAGAAATAATGGGTACCAGAGTGGTCAAGCCTCAGCCGTTTAGTCCTGATTTCAATATTCCATACACTTGGACTCCTTGCTCATTCCTCCCACTTACTTTGCTGACAGGATGTGAGATGACTTTCATGACAGAGGAAAGCTATGAGATTTCTGATAAGTGTAACAACATAGTCTTCTCTGTAGTTATATCCTAAACATCACTTGTAGGTCACAAAACATGTTTTGCCACTGGTAACTTGTAGAGTTTTCTGCAACAGCTTATCCCTTTGACTCTTGGCCCTCCATCAGGGGGGTCCTTAGCACATAAAGTACAGGTGACAATCAAATGGAGTCAACATAGAAGGCAGTATTTACTTACTGATTTTTTTTATGTGAGAAGCTGTTTGTATTGTAGCTGTGCAAGGTAAATCCTTGTTTGTTTTCTTCTTTTTTTAATTTTTATTTTTTTTTTTTAACTATGTGGATCTTAAAGCACATCCAGAATAAGAGTTAATATAACTTTTCCTGACTGATGTAGCTATGAAGAGGTCATGGCACTGGGCAGATGTGGCAATGAAGACAGCTATATAAGTACCTTTGAAGAACAGGTTTAACATAGGACAAAATACATTTGGTGAATCAATCTTTGTTCAGTTAACCATGTGCTAAAACTGGTGGCCTTTGAAGTACTTGTCACAGTACTCAAGACTAGATATGTCATTAGCTGTCATGCACTTCACAGCACACAGGCCTGCTGTTGTGGGCACAATTGAAATCCTGTGATAGCCTGGTGATATGTAATATGTAGTGGAGTTCATTTACGTGGTGGAGGGAGGAACAGGGAGAGAAGTTAAAGTTTTAGTACATCATGTGATGCATGCTTCTGGGAAAATAGCAACATAGTCAGCTCTGTAGCATTCCCATTCATGTGACAGCTGAATACTGCAATAGCAATGTGGGTGAATTTTTATAAAGTTTCATTCTGTATTGTAAATAGAAAAATACTGGAAATAGCATACAGACAAAAATGTAATGTATATTAATCAGAAAAAAGTCTCTACAATACATGAATATTCACTCATTCCTTTGCTTCTGCAGTTTTTCTTCCAGGCTTTGGGATGATGAGGAGATTTTAAGTGTCTTTATTTCAGAAAGAAATTTAAATGCAGATTTGCATGTTCATTTGTGGCTCAGGTTAATTAAAAATCAATATTTTGGGAGGGATTAAGGAATATGTGTAGTTTCCATGGGATGGACCTCAAAACGATTTCAGTGATTTATCCATTCATGTACATTTGTATGTGCATATAAGGTATGGTACTTAAACATCTATTACAGAAAATAGCACACTGGGGATTTGGGTAATAGATCATTTTAATGTATGAATAGGTTACATTCCTAACTACTAGTTGGGAAGGGTTAGTTCGTATGGGAAGGGGAATAAAGTAAATGGCCAAGAAAATTTATAGTGTTGCAATTCAACAAAAATATTGATTAGAAGATGAGGAACTCCATTTTTATAAACTTAATCAACACTGATTGTTTGATATTCAGCTAGTAGTCTGTCAGGGAGAAATAAGAGCTATGAGCCTGGAGAGGGGGTGGGTAGGGAAGCAAGCTGGCAATATTCTAGGGAAAAAAAACAACTGTGCAAGAGAACCCAAATCCAACCAAAACCACTAATTTTCCAGAAAATTCAAAGACTAAATATTTATATTTTGTTTTGGTTGTATTGCTATATAGTTGCCTGAATGGAAATTATATTTCAACAAGCAACTGCTGTATGTATTGGCTTATATTTTATTATGTTAATATTCTGCTAGTGTCCTGTTTTTTCATAGTAACCATCTAATAATCCGTTCCACAAAATAGTAGATTGCCAAGATCCATTTAGAGTTGTGAGTGTCGTGGCCAAAGGTCAGCACCGGAGAACTCTGCTCCACAGTGTGCAGGTGCCACTTGCATCACAGCCATTAACCATGAAACTAAAATCAATTTCACTGCATCTTTGCAAGCTGGCAAATATAGTAGTCACCTCAGCAGAAAAAAAAGATGCAACTTGCACACATGGTGTGGCTTTACAAAGAGCTGGACAGAGTATGAATGAAGTTTTAAAGAGCCTGTAACTCTGGTTGAATCTCCAAAACCAGCTGTTGTGTTATCTCTGCTGCCACCATTCAGGTCCTCCTCTCTGCTGCCCTTGCATATCGTGTTTGAAGTGACTTGCCAACGACAATCTGTTTGATAGATTTACTTAATACAGTAAGGTTTTCAGTGGTATCAGATAGGAAGTGTTTCAGAGTATGGACTTCTGACTCTGGATTTAAAATTACAAAGCGTGGCTCCTCCCCAGTATGTAATCCTTCATGACTGTATGCTTCCATGAATTTCCATGCTAGAGATTTTGCTCCACCTCCTCTTTTGAAAAATTCCCTTTCCTTCTCTCATTGGTGTCACAGAGAAGGTGAATTCCTGGGAAGCTTTTCCTCCTGAACTTGAGATGATTCATCACAAGCAAAGTGATGACAATGTCTTTCAGGTCATTTAGTGAAAGGACACCCAAATAATCAATTTATCAATTTTTTAAAATCAGTTGTATGCCAATCAGTTGCCATAACAGTCTTGTTTACAGTCAAAGTCTAATTAATGGTAAACTGAACAAAATGGGAAAAAAATCCTATAGCTTTTTGGCCCATGAGTGCAGCATAAGTTATAGGTATATGATTAAGTTTTATTTGGTTCTTTATATGAGTCGGTTGTTATTTATTTCTTCAGAGTTTTCACCTTATTTTATCCTTATTGCTTTTATTCCTCACTGATTTACAAGCATGGTGGTATAAGGCACTGAAGTACCAGTGACAAGGGTTCACCTACCCGGATTATATCATGCACATTACAAGTACTCATCTTATACCTCAAAGCCTCGTATGCTTTCAGGGCCCCGGGTTGTATTCCTGATTTGGCACAGCTATCTGCGGCAAGAAAGAAGCTGTAATTTTTCCTGGAGATTCTCTCCCTTTTAAATAGTCCTTGGACTGGTGATTGATCCACGGCTCTGAGGAGGGGTGAGGAGCTGCTCCTGCCGTGCACCCTGTAGAACCTGGGCTCTGTAGGGTGCCTGTTGTCTGCCTTAGCTGCTGAGAAAGCATTTCTCTCTCCTCTTACGTGCTTTCTTGGTTCTGGTTTGACCACTGGATCACTTTGGTTTCCGTTTCCATCTGTCAAACTGGTTTTGGGCAAGATGGTCGCAACCAAGTGCTCTTAATTTGGCATTTTCTTTAGAAGCTATCAACATCCCTGGAAATAACATCTGTCAGGAAGGTGGCAAGCTGGGAATTGGGTAACTGCCCAGCCATAGCATAACAAGACTGCAGGGCACAATTGACTAGAGTGAACAGGAAAAATTCTGAGGCATTGATCCACAAGCTCACTTAATGTGTGAAATTGAAAATGTAGCCTGTCAGTGGAAGCTAGCCATGTATTTTTAGATTATCTTCCAAAGACTACCCTTAACCATTGTTCAGTAGAAACCATTGTTTTGATTCGTTGGTAGGTTGCTTGTTTTTTTTTCTGGAGACTGTTTTGTGTTTGGGATTTTTTAAAAAAATATTTCCTACTGGTAAAGATTGTAGTTTTTCCTTTTAGAATAATTTTGTCATTGCAGCTTTATGTGTGAGCACATATACTTATGTAGTTATTTACATAAATGCTTTTCAGAGGCCAGCACTAAGAAGTATTTTGCATTGTAATTCTGGATGGTAGAAATAAATGCTGGGCAGGACAAGAAAGAGTGCCAAGACCCATTTAATATGCATTATCACCAAGATAAATGAACATGTAACTACATCCTTAGAGAAGTCTAATGCTCTTCCCATTTATTTTCATATTATGCTTATAAACATCACTTGACTTCAGTAGAATTATTTCTGATTAGCATGTATCTGAAACAGCCCTAGAGACTGTCACATATTCCTCTTCTAACATTCTTCCCTCTTTTTGAAGGTTCATTACTGTGCTAGTACTATATTTCCTACCAGAGGTTTCCTAGTGGCTTTGAAAAGTTTGTTGGAGCCTGCAGCATGCCTGCCTGAAGTAGTTTCTCACTCTCTGAATGAATATTTCTGTCTCATTCGCCAAAAGAATTTATGAAATAAGGTGGCTGGGCTGGGACAGCACAACAGTTCAGCACAGCTACCTTCTTGCTTTATCTTACTGAGCAGTAGCAATAACCTCTTGCATGAAGCTTTTTGTCTTATTAGATGTGAAGTGAATATTAGCTATTCAGAAACTGTAATATTACCATCTCTACCTATGGAGAAGGAAGTGATGGCTGGTCAGACACTGACTGCATTTTTATGTATGCAATCCTCTTCAAGTTTGGGAGATTATCTTTTGTACCACATGCCAGTCTTCTACCAAAGCCTTTTGGTATACGAAGTTCAGCATTTTTGTTCCTTTTCAGCATAAAATTGAAGTAATGAATCTTAACTGTAAGTTTTACTTTTCAAACCATATGTAATTAGAGAAATAGGTGTTTCTATATTTATAAATATGTACATACATTTCACAAACTCCTATTTAGTGGTATCTGTGTCTGAAGGAAAATAAAACAGCTTTACTACACGTTTAGTGTTAGTGATGGTAAATACACAGGATATTTAAAATGAAAGATTTTCTATGAACCTCACTAAAGAGATAACAGATCATTCCTGTAGGGCCTGTTAAGTTTTACACAGATTTGAGAATAAAGTACAGTTAAAGATCTTCTGCTTGTCTCTGAGACAATGAGAAACAAACTGCAATTCTAACTAACCTGATGATTTACAGAGTTGGCTGATGTAAAAGGAAACTAATGAACTCTGATGTTATTTTGGTAACAATTAAAGAGTGAATCAGAGTACAAGCAGGTATGGCTTTTCCTACCATCTCTTATGAGTCTACCTACTCTTGATTGCTGAGGGCAAGTGTTTTTAAACTCTTAGTCCTGTAAATATTCTATTTTCTCAGCAGCAAAGTAATTAACTAGAAAAATCCAGAAAATGACGACCTAATGTCCCGTTTTTCCTTTAGTGCTTATCCAGAGCACATTAAAACCAGTTTCTCAGGAATTAGGCCAATCCAGTTTGTGTCTAAAGCTTGCTCTGAAAACGAAATATTGCTGTTTTATTAAAATTGTGAAATGTATTTGTTAAAGTGGAAAAAAAAAAAGAGAAAAAAGTCAAGAAGATAATCCTTTAAAAACACTTATTCAACTAGTGAACTTCTTATTTTAATATATATTAAATTAAGAAAAGGAGAAAGAGCCTTTGGTGAGGAAAGTTGTGATGCTTCCTTCCTTACATTGTGTACCAGCCCTATTCATACTCTTTTACACATGGAAGGAGAAAGGTTGTGCTTCCAAATCTAAATATATTTACTGCAATTATAATCTTGATAGAAAATTAACTAGATAGCAAAGAAGTTCCTTATAATTACTTTATTTAAACTTTATCTTCTAACTTTTTTATATGCAACTAAACTGAAAGTTATTTGTGCACATTTCTAGCCTGTAGCCTTCAATGCTCCTATAACGATTAATTATAGTACTGTTTCAGTGTTTCCAGTATTGCTGGTTCACATAGCAGTTTATGCTCTTTATAAATTACATAATTTCTATTATTGCAGCATCATGTAGATAAGTAAATTTGCTTGGATCTTAAAATGTTCAAATTTTGCTTGAGAAGTTAAAAAATCATAGTGATTATTATTTATCCCTTTCCCAAGCATTTATCAGACATTTTGCAGATGAAGAGCAAAATTACTCCTCGCCTCAAATATAACTTAAGTGACTTTATTTTCAGATGTAAACTTCTCAGAAAATACTGAAATTATTTTTCCAAAATATAGCATTTTAAACTTGTGTAGCAAATTCAGCTAAGGGCTTCCTCAGAGCTAGCTGATTTCTGATAGTAGAATTTATTTCTAGCATGGGTTCAAAAAAATGGGGAGGCACAGGAACATGTGCAGGTTTTGTTGCCTTTTTTAGGTTTTATCATATTATCCACCTAGGCGGCACTTTTATTCAAGTGGTCAACAGGGCCTGTTGAACCTTTGTTGATGATTTAAAATATGTATTTATTGTATCATCCTTGTATTCCATGGGTTTTCTCCTTGAAGGGCAGAGAGTGCCAAATTCCAGCAGTTTTACATGAAGACTGTCTAATATATGCTAGAAGTCGGACAGAGGAGAGAGGCGTGTGGACCCTTACTAAGATACTCATTTTTTGTTGTTGCAATGATTCATGGATCTGTCTGATCTCACCCTTTTAGAGTACATGTCATTAATGAACATTGTCATGACACAAAATCAAAACTAATTTCATTTTGTAAGGGACATCCACAGCTGTGACTTGCTGTAAATATGATCATGTTGTTTTTCTGTCGTAATGATGGGTAGACGTATGTAATGTTAATAAGATAGCATTTCTAGCAATGATAGGTGGGGAAGAGTTCAAGCTGTATTGTGTAAAGCTTAGTTTCTATAAATAGACTGATAGAGATATTTCATCATATTAAGACAGTTCACAAATCAGGTGCAGCACTCTTTGCTTAATTTGAAACTGTTGGATTAGGTATTTAAAAGACCTAAAATCAATATTATGGATCATGAAGGAAGCCTACTATAAAGCTTTTCTACACCAGAGTAGGACAAGAGCTCTGGAACAGAAGTCATGTGCAGGATTTATCAGCTTAGTTATTTTTTCAGTATTCTTGTAAAATAAAGACACAATGCTCTATGGTTGCCATGTGTCACAATAGCAGCACAAATAACTGAAAGGTTTAGAGGGAAAGATCTCCTATCACCTACTACTCTTGGATAAAATCACCACTGAAACATGATAAAGGGAATTTAACCCCCCATTTCTCAAGGTAGTTTATCCATTTCTGAAATCTGCTGTCATCAATGGACGTATTATTATGTCATAGCATAGACTAGAGAGGGACAGAGAGTTAAAAATGAGCAACTGCTCCTGGGATCCCACAGTCATGGCTGGCCATCAATTTTTCTTTTTTTCTGTGATAAATCTACATGGGAAAGTTTTGCTTCTTCTGTGCAAAACTTGCTCTCATATGCTGCATGACAGTTGCTAACAGTAAGTAATTTAGAGATTAATATAACCCAGACAGTCAAATATGAATCTCCCTGTTCTTTTACTGGTGCTTGGAGGACTGGTCTTGAATTCATACCTAAATTAGGCTGCTTGGGCTCTTCTCTAATGGAAACAGATCCATTTTTGCTGCTCTTTTTCTTGAAGATGATGACTTTATTAATTGTATGTGGTATTCTTTTTATCGTCTTTTTGTTTTTATTATTATGATCTCTACTTCTGACCACACAAATCAATGTGAAATGGCTTGGTACATAGATAGGGCAGCTGTTAACTTCACATTGTTTTGAATGTGGGTGTACATTGTTGGCATATCCACACAGTACTCACCCAAGTCAGAAAGATGCTTTTCAGTTCACTCGAGCACCTTAAGGCTTTGTGCCATGATATTGCGATTTTTTTGAATAACAATATCAGTACTAGCTGAGCTATTCCATATTGTGTCTCTAGAGTAATGTAATCTGTACCAGTGTGTTCTCAAGTTTAAGTTTAGGAATCCAAGATCAGATGTCTGCTCTGTATTTAAATATTTAAATTTTAACCAAACTGTGACCTGGACACTATGAGCATATTGCATTGAGTACCACATTTAACCTATTTGAATATTATATGTTTCTACTAAGAATAAGGGCATTTCAAAAAGTTTTTTTCCTCCAGCACAGAAAATAGCTTCCTTTAATTGACATTTAAAAATAGAAAATAATAGAATAGAAAAAAAATCAAAAAACCCAAAATAAAACAAAAAAACCCCACCATGCAAAAAAAAAAAAAAAAAAAACCAAAACAACCCCACAGCAACAAAAACCCTAATTTTACCTCTTCATTAAATTAGTCGCCTTTTTAGTCCCTTCTTGTGTGCCTTCTCGTTGGCAGTTTAGTGGCTGAAATGAAGAACTATTGGAAACAATTGTTTCTGTTCATTCTCTCAGTGCAGAACATCTGTCCTCTTCCCTCTCAGTTGTATCCCACCCCAAATGTTTTATTAATATTAAAGCAAGTGTTCTGGATCTGTGGTTTGTAGTTCTGAGGTTGTAATGTTAGTGTAGATTAAAATTCACTCTTGATCTTTAAGTGCTTAAGGATTGGTTTTATAAGTCTAAGCTTTCAAATATGCCTTACAAATAACAGAATAGGAAGAAAGAATGATAAGCTAATGAGTGGCAGGTATAATGGTGTACAGGATCCTTGACACTTCAAAATCAAGTTTAAAAGTATGGTAGATGATGAAATGTGAAGGTAAAGTAACATCATGTAACTGTTTCAGCTCCATGTTCTATTACACTGGCTTCTGGAAACTCTTAAATTTTAAGACTGACTCTGATCACGATTAGTGTTCACCTGAGGACAGATGCATTACCTCTCTTTGCACGTTTCTGTCTATAAACAGTGAGGATGCAGACTGGGAAGTTGGGAGGCACGGTATGGTTACCATGTCCAGGCACCTCAGTGGAAAAAGAAATGCCCACCTCTCCCCTACAATTTAAGCTTTGTCCATGCATATCACCACCATCAAGCAGTGCTCTCAGAATAGAAGGGTGGTTTTTTCCTGTCTTTTATTGTCTTTAGTAGTTACTGCTTGGGCAGATATTAATGAGAATGTTTAATATGTTACCACTGTTAATCCTTGTTTCTAAGGCCAGCTTTAAGTGAGAAGGGATGAGTCTCAATCTCCCAGTGGCCTCAGCCTGTACTTACAGAAATCATTCCCATTTGTCAGAGCATGGTACTTGGATATGGGCATTTTCCAGATTCCCTGGTCTTCCTTTCCCACCTGATTCATGTTTTGGAAATTACCTTTGCTACTTATCAGAGCTTAATGGCAATTTTGAGAGAGAATTGAAAAAAGACATAAACTCAAATCCAGCAAAATGAATGGAAGGATTTGTATTGCCTTTGATACACTTCTGGGTGAGACTGCAAGTTGCTGCAAATTGGCCTTATCTGATTCTTCAGCATTACTGTCCCCCCACAAGACAGGGAGCAGCATACATGCCAGTTTTCTCTGATGAGGACTACGCACCTCGCTCTGCACTGTGCTATTTTACTGGGGAACCTGAAAATGAAAGTAGAGACTGAGTGCTGCCTATCACCCTCCTGTTCTCCCACATCACTGTGTCATGACTTAAAGAATAAAGCGCAGAACAAAGCAGCTCTTGAGAGTTTCCAGCAAGCTGCCAGAGCTACTGCAAGCAGCATGCAGCTCCACGTGCAGTAAATCCACTTGCACAGGCCCCTGTCTGCAGCAGTCAGCCTGATCCTGGGGGCCCGGCTGACAGCTCCACCTTATGCACAGCTATAAATTATTCCAGAAACAATTTCCAAGTCACCTCCATTTTCATTTGGGACATGCTGACTATTCAAAATGTTGTTTATTTAATATTTTTCTCTTCCTTCTTGTTCACTTTGCATGTGTAAAGGTAAACTAAGAAGTTTCAGCTCTAGCTAGCCTAAAGCATGTAGTTTTCCATTTGAGGCGCTGCCTGTGATGAGTGAAATCCAGATTGCTTGTTGGTACTGAAGCTTGAACTTCAGAGGAAACAATTACCCTTGTTAAAAGAACTCTGTTTAATGTACAGTGCATAATGAGAGGACAACAGGGAGGATCATTTCACCACTTAATGGACTACAATTAAACTTAATGCCAACTTTTGTCCTCACTTCAACCAGTGTAACACAGGCCAGGATTTTCCTCTTACAAGTGAACAAAATGTGAAAGGTACAGTTCTGCAGCTGCTTTGTTTTCATGAAAGGTTTCCTGACAGTGAACTACTATTCAAAGAGCAGCTGCAGAATCAGGCTCCTTGTACACATGCGATTGTAGTAATCTTAAAAGAAATAGAATGGGACCAGCAAAATGGCACTTCAGCTCAAAGAAAAATCCAGCGTCTTCCATCTGCTCCCTGCTCTTGCAGCTGCAGTGAATTATGATGTGCTGTCACATTTATAGGGTGATTTCATCAACTGATTTATTTAATTAATTTAGATTTAACATTGTACAAAGGGTATGTGATAAAGTGGTGTAACTCTTTCCTCAGCCACTGCACCAGCCAAGATTTATTTTGAGTGTCCTCTGCCTCACTGTGTCCTCCCTTGTTCTTTTCAAGCAGCAGCCAAGAGGGAGTTTGAAATAGCTGATGAGACCTAAAGCTTCTTAACTAACAGCACTGCCATGGAGCAATACTGGCAACTTTAATCTTGTGTTATGATGCTAGAGTTAAAACAGCCATATATTCTTTCCACCAAAAAAATGTCTATTATAATGATGCATCCCTAGTGACTCTTGAATCTCTAAAATGCTTCATGTAGAAGTATGGATGCACCTGTGGTCAGATTGTTACCTGGGGTGTTAACAATTTTAAGAATATGATTATTGAATAACCTTTTTGGATATGATCTTGAAACAGAATAGACCACCCTCTTTTATGTGGTTTGTGTGGAACAATGAAGTCTATGGGTGCTAATAAATAAAATCAGTAGCAGCACAAATCCACACTTGTCTTGTGATTTGGTGTCATGCTGGTTGCAAAAATAAGGGACTCTTTCCTGGTGATGGTTTCAATAATAATAGTACATTTATAATATGCTAATATATAGTGCAGAAACAGGAAAGTCAGGGCACAGTTTTTGGTGACAGCTATATGCAGGCAGGGAGTCATGGTTTCTGTGCTGAAAAACTTCATATAAAATAGGTAAGAGAAGTTAATAGGACAGAAGTATTCCAAATGTAATATATTCTGATACACCTATATATGTGTGCGCATGAGAAAGAAACCAAGAGAAAGATTTTTAATTATGCTTCTTGGGTAGACATAACTCTCAGAATCCAGAGTAAGTTGCAGTTGCAAAATTTTTTCTCTTAATGTATCTCTAGTGCTTGCTTAAAATGGGGGAAAGGGTTATGGTGAGTAAATCCCAGTAAAATACCAAGTACAGGTTAACTAAGACAATGTAAAATATCTACATTTATAACACTTATTTTGTAGTATTGATCATGCTGCAGTAGTGAGCCATAAGAATTTGGTTATTCTCATTTATGAGGAAATATAAACAATTATTTTCAGGGGAAGAGAGAATGCAAGCAGTCAGATTTATTACAATGTGTACATAGAAGTGATCTGAGCATCTTTTCTGTGCCCCTGAATAATGGACTAGGCTTTATGAAGCCAGAGATGGTGGAAATGTTTTCTGTTTCATTTTCATTTGTCTTGCTGTGTTTTTCATAGTCCTGAAAGACATTCAATCTTCTGAACTGTAGTTTGTTGTTTTATTTTCCCATAAATCAATATTTGCTAAAATCATAGCATATTTCTATGGACCAAGACCACAGAAATAAAAGGTTTTTCAATAGTAGCAAAGCTGTATAATAAAAGCTCGGTTAAAAATATTATGTGCTTCATCTGAAAAGCTTCAGTGTTCTTTATTGTTGGCTGTTCTGATTTCACAATATTGGGTAAAATCAGTACAAAGGGAAAAATGTTATTACAGAAACTAGGCTTGTTTTCAGAGTGCTAGAATTATGATTGTGACCCTGGAATTCTGGACAGCATAGAAAAACATAAAATTGAAGCAAAACCCAATGATTTAATGTGTTAGATAATCATAAAAGGAGTCATCACAGGGTAGTTTGGAAAAAAATGAGTAAAAAAAGTGTAGGAACTGTATCTTAATTTTAGAAGTGACCTGGGTAATTAGAAGTTGAAAATGTCATTGAGATACAGACTTGCTTAGTCTTTTTGGAAGTTTCTTAATTTCATAATCAAAAGGTAGAGATGAGAGGGAAAAACAGATTAGACTGTTCAGTAGTACAGAATCATGAGCTAAGATTAAATTACACAGAAGACCTATTTTTGTAATAATACCCATTTCTAAATAATTTTTACCTAATGTCTACAGCTAAATGTACATACTTGTGCCACAATCAAATTAGATTTGCTTTCTACATCAGTGTAGTTGTCTGAGTTAATAAAATTCCCCCCCAAAAAGAGTTTTTGTAATTCTCCTGTTGCAAAAGAACCATGTCTAAAAACAGAGTTGCTTCCCTGTCGCTACTTTATAGATTAACTGCTGTTATTATTGAGCAATTCACCTTTTGATTATCCAGTCAATAAGAACACTTACTGCTTGGTATGGATGCTAATGCCTTCCTTCTTCTCTCCCTTTCTCTCATTTTCTCTGATTTCTTCACTAGATATTGCTTGTCATGGACCCATGTCCTGGTTCTTCTCTCTAAGGGGATTATTTTGGCTGCCCTAGCTGAGTGCATGTGAAGTCAAGTATTTATTCTTGTCAAAAAAAATCTCTGGTAAGTGCTTTCAAATCTAAAGCAGCATGCAAGTTGATAGTTATGGGGAAATATAGTAGAAAATATTATGTTTAGCCAGAAATTGTATCTACTAGTGTTGAATGGGGGGTTGATTTTTATGATCCTATCACGTCTGGCAGATCCTTTCAGGGCTGTGTTTAGTCTTTTTACAGTTTCACTCTTTTTTTCTTCTCTTCTTCCTGCTAATGTTAAAGTTGAAAACTAGCACCACCCACATCACTTCCAGATCAAACTGTGGTTTGCCTAGGAAGTGAAAATGAAATCCTTCTGAATCAGAAGTCTTATCTCTGTATGGATTCTCTCAACATTACTAAGAAGCTCACAAAAAATTATCCCTTCCTGTCAAACTCAGAATGTTTGACTTTCATATCCACTTTTTAACTAGAGAAACATGTATGAACCTGTGAGATCAAGCAATTCATAGAAATCAAGCTAATCCATCAAAAGTCAACCTTTAAAAATAGTCTCAATGTTATCCTTTAGTCCTTAACAAACATTGCATTATTGTTCCTTTATTCTTAATGTGTTTTTACTAGTAGCAAGAGTAGTCATCTGAGATGTCTTCATCAAACTGGACGTGATTTGGTTAATAAAGTAATGGTTGGAAATATATTATTGCCCCTAGCCAGCAGAAGAGAGAAGTGGCTAAGAAAAAATGGATTTACTTATTTTTACTTATAATGTACAAAATGATCATGAGACTTTTTTGTGAACAAATCAAAATGTTCTCTGTTAGACATGTTTACAGATTCCAATTTTTTTACACTAAACCACTGGAGGAGCTTATAGAGCAAAAAACTCCTTCAAAGTTTTCTCTATAAGCTTCATTACTTTGCTCTTTGATGGGAAAGGAATAGTAAATTGCTTCCACTTCAAACCAGAATATTAGTGTAGCCATTACAGCAGAAGACTATACATATACATAGGTAAGAAAAATATCTAGAATCACTGTAGTGAATATCACTGTCAACCAGAAAATATTTGAAACCATGGCTCATGCATGAGAGCTAGCACCTAATTAGGTGGCAAATTAAGGCCTTGGTCACAGTAAGATCTTCTAAATTGAAGTAATAATGTGGTATGTGCACACTATGCAACTTCTTGCCAGCCTCCTCTAAAGTACATGTTGAAGACAAGGTTCTTGTGGATCACTATTTGAGCCCTCTAGTTTGCCCTTTCTAGCAGTACATATGTCTTTATAGTCATCATTTGTGATCATCCTCACCACTCAGTTTAGACGCCTTTTTCTACTCCTAGAATTTTCCTACCTCATATACTTTTTATGATTGCCTTTCTACTCCTTCTGCATTTTATGCCCTATAGACTTTCTCTTCAGTGTTTGCCTCTGTACTATGTAATCACTCCATTTTCTTTCTGCCCTCAGAAATCTCATCTTCCTGTGTCATGTGTTTTAATTCCATGGCTCGTTATGTATCACAGTGAAGGGGCCATCATCTTCCCTGAAAAAAGTACAGCTTTAATGCTCTGTAGCCATCTGAAATAGTAATACCCTTCTGTGCACTTGTCTAGGCTGCAAGCATGCTGCACTTAAGCAGAAGGAGTCTGTGCATCACGCTGATAACAGAAGCATTCAGTGACTGTTTTGGTCATTTGAAGCAGATGAACAGGAGACCATGAGCTAAAATACCCTCTAACCAAAATCAAGAGTAAATGCCATGAAAATTGCAAACTACATAGTCTTGGCAACTCTTGAGTATTCCAGCTGTGTAAATCCTTCTACTTGTTTGTCAAGAAAGGCAAAAATACCCCTTTGTTTCCAGAGTTTCATACAGTCTTTTGTCTCTTTTTACTTTCCCTGGCTTTCCTTTGACTTTCATGTTTGAACCTTTGGAAGAGTACAGAATAAAAGTCATCCAAAATTACTAAGATTTGCCTGGTTTCACATTAAATGATACAAAACCTCTGAGTTCAGCATCATTTCCACCCGAAATCATAAATCTGCTCACAGTCACTCAGCCTGGGATCATGGAGAAAGTTTTTAAAGGACCCAAATGTAGGTTTCATAATAAAACCTGTCAGCAGGTTTGGATCTCATTACAAACAATTTGTACAGTTCTTTTTCAAAAGCGTGCATGAAACTGAGGAACTAGCCAAAAGTCAAATCACAACTGAATCATGCAGTCACCAAAATAAGGACCTGAATTTTGCTTACTGATCATGGAATAAAATGCTGGTAATGTTCAACACTGGTCTTTTTTTGGACAGAGCAAGTCATATTGCTCAAGATTAGAATTTTGGCAGTCTGTATAGTCTACCAACACAAAAAAGCGCTCAGATTAAAAGCTTTCAGAAAGTTACCAAACACAGCACGTATCTTATAATGTAGAAAGGTACCTAGTCTACCAGAAGGTAATAAATGCACCATAAGATACCAAATCAGGAGCAGTTGTCTGATAACTGGAAGAAGACAGTAGTTTAATGTTATGTGTTGGAAAAATGCTCACCTATAGAATTATCAGAAACCATAAAGGCTGGAATTCATCTGTCCAAATGTTCATATCTTTTTGATCAGTATTAGGATGAGCATTAAAAAAAAACCATAATTCTAAAGATTTTTGTCTGGTAAAAGCCATGCTGCCATTTTTAAAAATTAACTTTTTAATAAAATGACAGGACTCTGAAGGCCAAAATAGCTGATATCTTTTAAAAATGGGAAAATTATTAAACCCATGAATAGAATTTGAGAAACTGTCATGAAACTACAGCATTCTTGCAGACATATTGTCCATGCTCAAGATATATGACAGGACTCTGGGCACCTATGTGTAATATATCTTAAATGGCTTGATAGAAAGGTCTTGCTAAAAACACTGCTGTCTGTCTTCATAATTGAATGGTTCTAATATGTGCCTTTTAAAATGCTTATGTCCAGAAATTGTAGTAAGGATACCGTTAAAAGTTCTAGAAGTTCCTTAAATGTGAAAAAAAAAATTCAACTATTTTTATGTGATATTGATTAGAACATGGTATATTAATTCACAATGTCCTTCTGAATTTTTACTTCTTTAGTGAGTAAAGGGGATTTCATTTAAGAAATTGAATT
Source organism: Strix uralensis (assembly GCF_047716275.1). Taxonomy (NCBI): domain Eukaryota; kingdom Metazoa; phylum Chordata; class Aves; order Strigiformes; family Strigidae; genus Strix; species Strix uralensis. Next base: position 14,710,035 of record NC_133978.1, on the reverse strand, counting down.
TATTTTATATTCTTCATGAAACATAAAGAAATGCATTTCTCTTAATGGAGAGTTAAGACTTCAGTCTTAAGACTTTACAAGTTTCTTTGAAAAACTGTGTGTCTATCTACTATCTTCCAGTACTTTGCACTGGGTGTTTAAGAAAAATATTGGAAGAAACCATGATGGTTTTAAAGGAGAAGCAAAAATCAATAGGCATCTACTTAGAGTATTGCAGTATGCAGATAAGCAGCTTTGCTAAGTCTGAACTTTACACAGCAACATCAATACAACTTGTAGAACAATGAACTTCAATACAAATGCTGCAGAGGGAGAGAGGAAAAATGCCTCTTATAAACAAAGCAGTAAAAGGTGTTAATGCATGTTGACAAGAGCCTGCTTGAGTTATTTACTGTGTTCAAATACTTTGCAAACGAATTCCAAGCAATAACTGCTTCAGAGCAAAAGGCATGGAATTGATGTGGCCTATTTGTGTGAAATGCAACTTTCTACCAATACAAAACTAACATGTTGAGAAAGGCTTCATTTTCACAGGGTATATGAAGAGATTAATAGATGTATTTCTTTTTAATTGCATGGAATTTAAACGTCTGTATACAAAGAACCATTTTACATGTGATAAATAATGTTTCAATGTAAAAGATTTGAAACATTTTGTGAATCATAGCTTCTTAAGTGTATGCTATAAGGATTATATTGGCATGTGTCCTGGATAACTGCATTACATTTATGAATGGTGAAGGCATGAATAAGTTATTGGTTATACTAAAGAAAGGATGTGGTGAGGCATAAGAGTTTTAAGTACCCACTCTTTAGGCCTCAAGAAAATAATTCATTGCATACCTGGCTATTTATTCAGCTTTTAAAAATGGAGTAGTGACAATAGTGTAGCCTTTCCAAGCACTGAGTGGGGCTGAAATAGTAATTCCAGATGTAAAAGACAAATGCTTCTGTGAAAATTCTAGCTTTGATGGGAAGGCTGGCTTCTAGGAAGTTCTTGGGCAAGCCTTTGAAGAACTTCAAGGGATCATCTGTCCTTATGCCTGTGTCTGGAAGGTTCTAATAGTCTGCCAAACTTCTGGTTTCTTATTTTTGGGGAGCATCTGATAGCTATCTTACTGAGTTTTTCCTGTCTCTTAACATGTATACTGAGAATGAATATAATGCTAGAGACTGTCTGGTTTGGGTTAGTCAAAACAGTTATTAACATAGTTGTTAGAAATTGCTATCAGAAAGTTCTTAGGGTCCTTGTAGCTGCTTGCCCCACTTCTCTGTAACTTAGACTGCATGTATGTTGTTAGGTGGGTGATTGCTTTTTCCCTGTCCCTGCACACCCAAGCCTGTGAACCTTGGCCCCATGGATCCCACCCCACACTGGAGCTAGCTTTGGCACCACTGCAGGAGTTGTTGGTTTGACCTTCCTTAATGTGTCATTGAGGATTTCTAAAAATTTTTTTGATTATTGTAAAAGTTGCTTACAAAGGTTTAGGTCCACAAACTGAAACATCTCCACTGTTTTCAGCTAGCTGCCTGAATTTTGGTACTTATGCTTGCCTCGCACATAAGAAGGCTTGACTGGTCTTTGTTAACGGCACAGGTTAAAGCTAACAGCATATTTCTTCCTAAAGCTGAAGCATTCAGTTCCAAGGACAACTCCTTAGCAAGTGTGACAGCACAACTCTATTTACTTAACTGCAGCAATGCTGTGGTACCTCTGCTTGAAGATCCAAGTCCACGGATTTTTTTTGATCTTTTTAACATCAGTGCAATGAGATATTGCTACTGTGTGCTTTGATTGTTTTCTACACTTTTTTCTCCTGCAGTGGGAAAAGTAAATCTAAATTTTCAGTGTAAATGGTGGTGGCTTATCAGCATTCTCTGCTATCAATCTGATGTGGTTTTTTGTTTGTCACATCTCTGCCCTCTGTGACTACAGTGATTTGTTTCTTTTCTGTCCTTCTGAGACTGATGTTATGTGATGCTGATTTGAAAAACTGGTAGAGTGGCCAGCCTTTCATTTATCTCGTGGAGGACGCTGGAACTAAATCACTGCTCTGTTGCTGAAGTAAAGGAATTATGCAGGAGTTGCTCAGCAGTGAGGACCCTAAGCTTGTTCCCAGAACAGTTTGACTTACTGAAAAATAACTGCTGTGTGAATAAACCCCTGTTCCTCATCTAATATGCCACAATATCCATCCAAATAACTGAAAAGGCTGTTCTTTGATGTATTTTAAGTGCTTATTAACGTGAACCACTTAGAAAATAGGGTCTATATTTCCAAGGGAAGTCAGGGATAAATCACTCATCATTTTTTGCTTAATCCAAAATCTCCTCTGGACACATTTGGAAAAACTCAGCTGTGTATTTGTTCAGGGATATCTATTTGTAATTTATGAAGCTGTGATACCAAATGTACTGTTTCTGCAGTAGGTCATAATTCAACACTCCAAATACACAGCAGCATACTGTTGGTGCTCAGCCCCAAGAGAGGGGGTGGGCAAAACATTTGAAAATCTGATTTCCAGGACTGATTTCAGCAGAGCAATTTAAATAATCTACCAGTTTTCATGTCTTTCACAATAAGGATTTCTTCCCTTTTAATTCTTATTTTCCTATATGAGCTTTAGCTGCAAATTGCTGCATGCCATCCTTTCATGTTTTAAATTACAAAGATTTTTTTCTTTCAGATTTTTCATCTATGAAGTTTGTATATGCATTATTGTTTAATGATAAGGAAGAGCAAAGTGGTTGATTTTCATAGTTTTAAGGTATGAATGCTGTCATTACAGGGCATCTGCTTCCCTTTTGACTAGGAAAGGAAATTTCCAAACTTTACATGCTCAGCTCCTCTTTCCAAACCTACTAGGCCCATCTCTGTCAGATGCAGTTATATTTTGAAGAACAACTACTTCTTATGGAGAAGAATAAACAGCACATACCCAATGATTTATTTTGTCTCTTAGGCTTCAGTGTTTGAAAACATTTGTTATATGGAAACAGTAACTCAGGTAATGTAACAGGAATTATTACTGGGTTATGGATGATGTTAAGCTCTTTTTATTCCATATTAATAAGAAATCAAATGACCTACGAGGCCTTTAAAAAATGTATAAGCACAAGTTTAATGCTCTGAACTTCATGATGAGCAGCCATTCACATTTGACATATGAGGAAAACAGTGAAACTGGGGTTTCCAGTGTCAGAAAATTAAAAATACTGCTTTTAATAATGGAGTATCTCCTCAACAGTTTGGAACATGGAAATGTAAATATATTAAACATATTTAAAAGATGTGGTGCACAAAGTTTTATAATGAAATGCAAACTGAATTCACAGACTTGGTTTACCAATATTGGCTTCTGCATGTATTAGCAAGCTGAGTCAGATTTTTGAGAGATTTAACTAATTTATGCTTACTTATTTGAGGTTTTGAGGGATGGTTTGAAGGAAAGAGTCAATATACTATCTGTTTATGCTTTTTAAATGTGGTCTGAATACTTTAAATTTTTTTAGGATATAGGCAAGTAATTTTAATTTTACTGTCCAGATTGCACTAAATAGCCTTTTCCATACTCTATTTGCTACACAAACTCTATCTGTGATAAATGTAAGCAATGTGGAATGGAAAAATGCTCAGAATTTGAAACTTGTTCTGCAATGATTTCCCACCCAATCACCATTAAGTTTTTTTGAGAACTGTCTCTGAAATGGAACTCCCTATATAGACAGTCACTTATATCTATTACTGACTCATATGTTACTTGATTTCTATGAGTTTCCTGAGATAAGCAATTGGGGTAGGGACATTGCTGCTTGAATTTTATTCAAACTAATCAATCAGGATGGAAAATGAAGGCATTATTAACATTCAAACTGCATTTTTCACTTCCCACAGAAATGTTTTTTATTATTATGTCTAACTGTGTCAGCAGTCAGACTAGACATAGACTCATTGCCAATTAATATAAAAATTCTTTTCTTTGATTTACTAGGAGAGACTGAGGGGACAGAATTGTTTTATTTTATTTCATGCATTTCCTTTCCCCAGGCTTCACCTGATTGAGGTATTGGCTCTCTGTGGGTCAGTGTACTTTAAAATTATTAATTACTTCACTTCAATCTGTAATGCTTAATTAAAGCTTAAAACAAAAATAAATTAGTTATGTTTGGTGAAAATGTTGTCAGTCAGATGGGATTTTAGCAATATAATAGAGCTGATAGGTTTGTTTTGTTTATAGCGATACTGGATGACCTTGAAGTGTTCATCTGGCCAATGTGGACTCTTTAAGATAAGAAGCCAATTTCTTTTCTTCTCTTTACCTGGGTTAGGATTAACAGTTTGCATTATCAAAAGGATATTAGTACATGACAAGCCTACAGATATTTCATATGTTATTTCGCTTGCTGTCACTTGGAGCCAGCATGAAGGCACTGTGAACAGAACTCATATATGTTTGACTGCAGCTCTGGCTGTACAGAGAAGAAGGTAGCTTTAATATTCACCCTTCAAGATTTGCTATTGCATTTCTTAAAGTCTCGTTTTGTGATTGAGCAGAAGAATGCTGTTGTTTGGTTGCTCTGAGAGGCAGAATTTAGAAATGGAAAAGTTATTAGATTGAAACAGCCATTTTCCTGCATCCTTGGAACAGAGAGTGACTGGAGTTAGGTATTAAACTCTTCCAACCCTTCTCTCTTTTGCTGGAATGATTAAAGCCCAAAGGACTTTGTATTTGGTATCATTTAAAACAGATTGGGGAAAAAAAAGCCTTTTCAAAATGCCACAAAATATATACATCAGTGATAGCTGCTCTGCTATTTCTATACTTTTGAGTTGCCAGTCAGGAATAGCAGCACATGTTCTTTCCATAATAAAAACAAAAACCTTTTCAGTAATCATCTTTTTTAAACTCTTACATTTTTTTTATCCCAAATTCAATATGTATGCAAGATACCATGATGCCCTAGTTTACATCCAGCTGTTTCTTTAAGGTTAATTCTCTGTGAAAAAAACTTGCGTTTGATATTCTAGAGATATTTTTATAACTTTTAAATGACATAGAAACTCTTTTTTTGTTTTGAATAACAACTATGGCCTCGTGAGGTGCTTTCTCCCATCTTCTTCCCTTCTGCAGTACAAATGCACTCCTTTAAAGGCAGCACACGGGCCAAAGTTTTCTCCCATTTATATAAAAACAAATGTTAAAAATGAATTTTAAAAAGGTCATTGTATAGGCTATGAGTGCCAATCTGATATAGATGTTACTCAAAACTGAATATAGGCAAGTGCCTTTTTGGCTAAGATCAAGTTTAGCTCTGGTTTAATACCTGATATATCTTACATCTAGCATTTTCAAGGGTCATGCTTTAAAAAAATGGTATGTAATATCTACTAACTTTTTTTTGCTATTGTATGCCCTTAAAGATCTAGCATCCCGTGTTTGAAATGTCTTTAGGTGTACGTATTCACTGGAAGTTGAACACTTTTACAATACACTTAAAAATTTGGCCCCCAACTAGCACAGTGCTCACTAGTCTGTAAATAAGTGCATGGTAATATAGGTTACTATCCTGCTGATCCTGAAAGATAAACCTTCTCCTTCTACCCTGCTATTTTCAGTGTGTATAATCTTCACACTTGGAACACTGTGAAGATTTGGATTGTCAATATGTACCTTGCTGGTTGGAAAATGCTGTCTCCTGCCTCCTGGGACTGCTAACACTCAGGAAGCAGGCTGAGCTGAGGTGCTAACAGACACAGAGGAAATAAAAGGGAATAACAGGTGTTTAAAGAGAAAATTTACAGAGACACAGAAAATACATTAAAATCTCTTCTCACCCTCCAAGTCTCATCTTTCTGTCATGTGGAGCCTTTGCTGCGTGGATTTGGTGGGTCCTTTAGTGGAACCCCTAACTATTGGGCAAGAGTAGGGGCATAATATCGATTTATCTGAGCCAGAGTTTACTGAAGCATGTTACTGAAGCATATTCCCATTGCATAAGAGAGATTTTCACAGAGATTTTCTTTACAAACAGTATTACATTCAGCAGAGATTCTTAACACAATAAACTTGCACAAGGTATGAAAGTCCATGCCTTCCTTGAATACCTGGCTAAGTTACTGAGTATTAAATCTTGTGTGTGTACAAGGAAGCACTGAGAGAAGATGCACAGAGGAGCATAAACCTAGGCATATATTTTTTACATCTGCAAATTTCTCTTTGGGATTGAGTATGTAGTCAGCTTCATTCTTCTAGAAAACACAAAGTTGGGAAATAGTATAAACATCAGACACAAGTGAAAGGCAAACAGCATGCAGCCAGCCCAGAAAAATGAAACTCCTGACTGTGATAATTTTTTAAAATTATGAGATACTGGTGGTGGTTTAGCCTGTGCAAAATAGGTCAGTAAATCGAAAAGATGCTGTTCAGAGAAAGCTTAATCACTTCAGGTTTGCAATTGTCTTTGACTCAGTAATTACGTAACTCTGGATCCTTTCTACCTGTCACATCCTCTTACAATTACTTTATTTCCTTTTAGTTTCAACATGTCATATCTTAAATTAGTTGATAATGACTTTAGTAGTGTCATATCTTGCATTTATAATTGGTTACCAATTTTGCATCTCAAGTGTGGACCTTATGGTACTGTGTAATGTTAATAAATTCACTTTGAATTTAGAATCTCTAACTGTTTAACACTTGGCTTAGATAAAAGAGGAATTACTGATCTGTTGGTTGTTTACGAGTGTAACCTGAGTCATCAGGCAACAGGAAAACAGATACTAAGGCTGTAAAAAATTTGGCTTCATTAATCATCTTAGACATCGCTGGGTTTTTTTTAATTTTTTTATTTTGTTTTTTGGGGGTTTTTTATTGGATGCAAGATCCTTCTGACAGCTTACTTTAAAATGTGCGTAGGTAAATTTTCTTAGTTATATTCATTTTCCCCATGCCTATGCAGACAGTGTTTTAACTTTTAAAGACTCCTAAACCAGGGAAAGAATGATTATCTTGGGAAGAATACTGTCCTCAGCTCATCTGAGAGAGTCATATGCAGAGGGCTTCAGTTATTTTAAGCCAATACTTTTGTCTAGAAATAGCAAACCTACTGTGAGAAAGTTGATTATTATGGCAACTGGATGCTGGCACAGTGGACAGCAGTGTGGATAAAGGTGTCAGCAGAGCTGCACAGTCAGTTTTTTCCTGCATGCCCAGAGCCTCGTAGCAGTGCTACAGCTGACCAAAGGCTCGGGCTAACACTCTGATGTTACTCATATTCTGATTCCTGGTGTTATAAATCACACCGTATTGACAGAGGGGTCAGTCCTCTGAAGCTGTTGTCATATGATAGGGGATGCTGATATTACCAGTGTTCCCCTAGCAGAAGGCAATATGTGGGTGTGAAGTAGGCTTACAGAACATAAGCTTTGTACAAACATCGTGCTCTTTCTGCAGGTTAATCAGGTCTTTAATAAAAGACCATGGAAATGTCAGCAGTCTGAACAAATAAACCAGAATTGTAACTGAATGTTCATTCAAACGAAATATAAAACCTTTTTTTATTAATGTTCTTCACACAGAGAGAAAACGGATTAGAATTATAATTAGGAAATATATATTTTCTAAATATTATCTATAAGCTTCAGTACATACTTGAATATGCATTACACATTAATCTTATAGACATGATCGCACTTTAAGGCCTGCAGTCCAAATTTTTGTAATGAAAAATGTTGCTTGGTAAATTGATTAAATAAATTGAAGAATTAACTAATTAAGCAACCCTTTGTATTGGGTTTATTAAGAGATGATAATGATAGGAGGAAAGAAAAGGTAGTTTTTGTATCAAGGTAAAAAGCCAATCATATATCTTGTTGGCCAGTGATATAAAATGCTCTTTAGCCAACCTTTTCTTGCAGGTAGTACTCTTAAAATACTACAGTACATTTTTCTCTTGTTTGTTTACCTGTGAAATAAGGTCAAAATAATGACAGATCTCCTAACCAGTGGAATGTAGATACAAAGACAGGAAAACTATACTTTTTGTCCACTGCAGATAGGTAGGAATGCAGTTGGCAAAGCAAGATAGATTAAATTGCAGCAAGGAAAATTTACATTTGGTATAAGGAAAAACATTTTCTGTGCTCTAATATTGAGGATATAACGCATTGGAACAAAAAGCCTGGTCAGGCTCTGGGATTTGCATTTTTTAAAGAAATAGACAAATATTAGGAACGACAGTCATGTCTGATCTTTCTCTGGAACAGGGGTTAGACTGTGTAACCTTTGTAGAAGAATGAGGGTGGAAGGAATCATGCATTACCTGTCTAAAAAGACTGATGAGAAAGTCAGTATGCACCTCATCATTTTTCACCATATGGAATGGTTTCTGCTTTTTTTTTCCTCCCTCTTTCTTCTCATAGTTCCCAGATTAAATGGAATAGGTTTGCCTAAAAGCATACCATGGACCTTGCTGAAGTTTGATCATACCTCCAGAACCATGACCATAGACTCTGGATCCTCCCTGTACTCAGATTTGTCTCTGTTTGTATTGCCCAGCTGGAGAGAAGGTTAAAATGAAGATTTATACTTAGTGATGCAAGGTAAATCCTAACTGACATTTAGTTTTGGCGAGGCTTCTCCTCGTTTATATGCTGAGCTCTAAACTCTGGTGTTTGGGCAGTTTTTGACACAGGTGTGGTGTAGTGCCATCGTGTGGATTCAAGATGGGCAGAGGCAGGAGACAGGCTTCATAGATAAAAGTAGGTGTGGGGCAGGTGTGCAGATAGTTTGAATCACCACAGCCAAAGAAATCAAGGTGTTATTCTAGATGATCAGGTTCTGAATAGCCAGTCCTCCAATATTTCTTGGATACTGAGCATCATTTAATCCAGTAAATTGCAGAAGCAATAAAAATATTTATTTGTATTCCAGAATTTATCACAAGCAAAACAATAGATAACAGTTTTTTGACAGTATCCTTCTCCTTTCCTAGACGCCTTTTTTTCTTGTGTATCTCTCATGCTTATTGCAAATGTCAGTGCAAGTTGGTCTGCTTGCAAGAAATTTTTGCTCTAACCATAATAGCCACCTAAAGTCAGTAGCATAGATAGTGTTGATGATGTCAGGACAGTAGAATCCAGAACAAGACAGAAAAAAGAGATACACAGAACAGTCTGTAGTATGAATATGGCTATGGTAGTGGACTATAAACTGTTGTATATGTGGAAGCAACTAAGGCTGAAATGGGGCTTTTCAAGGAATCTCCCAAATCAGACCGTATTTTGGAGTTGCTATTAAATACATAGATGAGATCACCAAGTGGGGTGTGAATTAAAATATGATGTGATGCATTGTGTTGCAGTTGGCTGTGGAAGACAAATGCTTTATTGTTTGCTATGTAGAAAATAGTATTGCATACTTTGGAACTTTGTAATGAGTTAAAATAATAATCTGGAATTCATGCAATAACAGATTAAAAACTTGCAATGGCTACATTGTTAGTTGGGCATTCTGCTATTGGGTAGCTATCTAGCTTACTGATTTTAGACCAAAGCTTGTTGAGCAGCATAAGAAAGTTTTCATCATCATTAGTCTTTGCAGAAAGGTGTCTGAGTGTCTAACAGAGTTCCTGTTGGGTACTGTCCCTGTCACTGAACGTATTATCCAGATATTAATGTTGATAGCTTTGCCAGTGTGTTTATGAGAAAGGCCAAAATCTGAAGAGGCTCAGACTAAACTAAATCCTTCCTTCCTTCCTTCCTTTTCAAGGCCTTGATACTATACGTGGATAGAAAACCTAATATTACCTCTGCAGTGCCTGTCTCATGGATTAATAGCAGAATTTAGTCTCCCTGCATGTTAACATGCACTACTCTCTCAGCAGCAATAAATTCACTCAAAAGTATCAGCAGTTCACCAAAAACATTGAGTCCTGTGCTCTTTTGATTCACCTCAGATGCACTATGCCTGAGATTTCATATAAGTCTCCTTGATGACTAGTGCACAAGAAGAACCATATTACTGCTTTAATGAATAATGAAGGATCATGGGATGATGATGTCATCATTTTAAGACTTGCTATGTCTAAGTGCACTGCCAGGAAAAGGAGAGATGAATGATGATTTATATACCTTGGACAAAATTCAGATAAAAACCACTTCAAAAATATTAATTATTTGAGGTCATTTTCTATTACATAGGATCTGTTCTTTAGAATTTCTTACAGGTTAATAGAGATGATTCAGGAGTGTTCAGCCTGGGTTGGTTTGACGAGAAAAAGCAGCAACTGTGTGGGGGAGGGAAACGAAAGAGACAAAGAGTGTGATTTATCGATGTGCACTTTGCTATTTGTGACTAACAAAGAGATGGTTCACAAATGTCTCAGACTCAAAGCTGTGATCTGTCAGAACTGCTGAGCTGGGGAAATACTACTACTAAGTAAAAATAGATTGGTCAGCAGTTGCAGACTTATCTGTAAGCAGGTCATCCCATACTATCTATATGTGCAGCAGGCAGATCATTTTCCTGGGTTAGGAATAAGAAAACTTTGTTCCAGTGTTGTCTGTTATCAATCAATGGTTTTAATTAGTTATGTGATTGACTAATAAAAATCCTCACTGATTAATTGATTTTTTTTGATCTGGCTAACACTTGCTTTATTATGAGGTGATTTTTCATTTGAACTAAATATTTTATTACCAAAATGCAAAATTTTTATCATTTCTGAGGGAGTGAACAAGTAAAATGATGCAGAGGGAAAAGAATACTAACATCTGCCAGGAAAAAAGATATTGAAGCTGCTACTGATCAGCGTTAGTCTGATGAAAATTATTTGGAGGCTCTGTGAAATATTTGTGAGGGTCCAAACATACTTTTTTGAAATCTACTGCCATTTGCCACAAGTTAACATTCTGTAATGATAATAATATTATAACACTTCTTCTATGTTCTGTAATAATGCTGATTGCATCATCATCTGTGGATACTCTTATATTTACTAAATAGTAAATATAAGCTTATTTACAGTTTTCTTAGTACCTCAACTCAAAGACAGTTATATATATACACAAACAAACTATCTGTCTGCTCTGAACAGACAAACTGTGTTATCGTGGATAGTTATGTGCATGTGAATTTGCTCATAAATCTGAGGCAGGCTTTGCTGCAGGGAGCAGGACCTATCACAGTAAACAAGTGATGACATTGACTTGGCTCATAAGATCCTAATTCTCCACACATGTATGTCATTATATCTTGTGGTAGTATCTATGGAGTGGCAAATATGTTATATGTATCCCAGAAATGCATTTGCAGACTGCCTGGAAATACTGAAAGAGTAACAACCCATCTTGCACAGAGCAGTTAAGTTGCCATTAGCGTTAGCAACCTAAATGCATACTTGGAAAGTAAGCTGTTAAACTAAGTCTTCCAGGGGGAATGGACTGAGCTGTACTACATGTAGGGTTGTAGCACTTTTGGATGCTAGCTTTAAAGTGCGAGCCTTGCATAAAGCAGAGTCTAAGTAAATCCAATAAGCAAAGAAATTTCTCATGGTGTATGGACCAGGATTCAATTTTATTTTTCTTCATCTCATTGGCTTATGCTGTTCTAGCATTGAATACCTTTTTATTGTATGTTTCAGTGTCTGTCACTGACCACGTTGGCTGTTTCTCTTGATTGAGAAAATGTTCATGCTTACTTGTTTCTGTCTTGAGACATGCATTTTATTAGACTAGTGACCCAGAACATTAACACAGTAATGTGATTGAAGTCCTCCAAAGCCTATTGTCAGTTCATCCACAGGCCTAGCAATCTGACTAACCCCTGCAGGATCAGAATGAATTACATCTTTATAATTTTCAAGGGATGGAGGCTTAAGGAGAAAACATCAAACTGACTCAAGATGAAGCAGCCTGGTAACTGATTTTCAATCATGTTAAGTAGTGGTTGCTTTGTGAGGACTGTAAATCACAGGGAACGAGGAATGTACACAGCAAAGCTTACCTGGGGCTCCCCGTCAGCTTCCAGCCGTCAGCTGAAACTTTCCTTTGTCTCCTCCTCCCTGCCAAATACTGTGGTCCACTGAACAGGTCTGTAGATATTGGCTCTGACCTCTGTTCCCAGCTATGCTACTGACTCTGGGCAACTCACTTTATATCACAGTCCACCTCTGTGGTCTCTAGTGGTAAATGTGTTTTTCACTGAATCCCTTTGGAGATGGGAAATACAATTCTGAGAACACAGAGCATGTGGTTAATGTTCATGCAACACTAAAGGCAATGGACACGTTTATTTCCATGAACAGTGTTGTAATTTGTGTTGTAGAGAGATAAATTATAAGCTTTTTTGCATAGTAGTAACAAAAGCAAAGCATGTTCTAATACTTGTAGCTAGCTCTTTTTATGTCATCTAGATAGGAGGTAGTAGTAATATCTTTGCCACAGCGACTATACAAATGAGAAATACTCCACCCCTGCTAAGGCATAGGAGCTCTTTTCCACCTGGTGGTTTAAATGCCTGTTGTTAGCTGTAGTTTCTCGAGCCATTTAGCTATTTTGGGTAGCTAATCAATGATCTGCTTTCTGCAAACGAAGAGTGTTACCGTAATTATTTTGCGCGTGTAATATTTCCAGCTACAAGTGTTTGCTAAACTTTAGATCACCCTTATGCAAAAGCAGTGAAGCCGATAATGTGCAAAAGGGAAAACTGTTAATGCTAGATCCAGTATTTCAGAGCATGTCCACTCACACAGTGGAGATGCAGTGCAGCTGCTTCAGCCAGGCTCTGAGTCTCAACTGGCTGGCAACAAACTCACTGGGTTTATTCACTAGAGCCCAGTGCAGCCGGTGAAGCCGCCCTGCTCCTAGCTGTGGAGTCAAGGTCTCTGCGCTGTGCTGGGGGATAAACATGTGAACAGGTGAAACATCCTGTTTGGGAAAGAAATTTCCTGACTCTGTTTCCTTTGCCTTTAAACTCGATCATCACTCCTGTCCCAAATGCTGCAGGCTTTAACAGCTGGGTCTAGCTTTAGATGCTGACTATGTAGATTGCAGGCTGATGTGAGCCATATGTGAGCTGCTTGCCAATTTGTACTGGGTCAGGGGTGGCAGCAAAACCACTTTCCCAGGCTTGCTGAGCAGCTTGGAGCAACAAGGACACTCTTGTGAGTTCTGTCAGTGGGCTCTGGGCCATTTTACCACTGCTCTGTGACTTGCAGCTGGTCAGCAGCCACCCAGTACCAAAGTTTAGGAGATAACTTGGACCAGGGACCCTAACTTCATCAGGAAGCTGATCTTCATGGGCCCTCTACAGGTAAGAAGTCTTAAGTCAATCCCTGATGTTTTACTCAATATTGGTGCTAGGAAGGTGGCTGTTGGACAGGACATTGACAAGGACTGAGCTTGTCCTGCCTGAGGGTGTCCTGCTGGATGGCATTCACTGCTTCATTATGTAACAATCCATGTCCTTAGTTCAGGTCCCTTCACGGTACCTCATGTTAGCCTTTGTCTGTAGTAGACAGTCTTTAGGGAAGCACCTGAACAGTTGTTAGCAGAAGACTCATATAGCGGAGAGAGGAGTTATACAGAGAAGTACAATAGAATGTAGATGAGCAGAAAGAGTACCTCAGAGTTCATGGAGGAAGCTGGAAGTACAAACAAGAAAAGTTTAGGGGACAAATTTTTAGTGTGATCACACAGTGGAGATATTTTGAATTCCTATTCATGTAGTATTTTGTAGCGACGTTAGGTCAGCCTGTCTAAGCTAAGCTCTGAATCATCTTTATGAAATCACTGCAGGTTTCTTATGGCAATAATCAATAGAAACTTCTTTTCCGTCTTATTTCAAGCATTTCCTGGAGGAAAAACTATTCTCAGGCATTCTATCTCATGGGTAATCACAGAAAGTTTAAAGGGATAGACATGTTGCTGACCCAGGTACAATGGCATTTCAGGATGTATTTAGAAAGACTGGATTGTATTCACAGTGAACACACACAGCAAAATAATGTTGAAAACATCCAGCAAATAGTTTGATTCATATTCTAGAGCAAGACTCCTAACCTCACACCAGCAAATTCAGAATCAGTGGGACACTTAGGTGATGTTACAGCCTTGAAATCCAAGATGGAAGATGTTGAAGGCAGTAGGTCCTTTAAGATGTTTTCTGGGTTGTGATTTGGGTTTTTATTTAATAGCTTAAAAGAAGTTATTAAACAGAAACTTAGCAGCACTTGAATATTATGGACTTCATGCTCTGATAGCATGGTTCCAGTTGGTTTGGGCTAGATTCTCTCATCATTTCCTGTCTATTTAAACTTCAAGTCCCCAGTGACTTGGAAATTAGTTCTGACAGAGCAGAGCAGGTAATTTTTTTGTGTGTCATCAATACATATTTTTTTTGTTTAATTTGGTTTGACATTAAGCAACTGTTAAATATAGAGCACCCCTCGAAAAAAGCAAGTACAACTCTTCTACAATATTTTTTCAATAGAGCTGGGATCGTGGTCAGCAGAGTGCAATTAAAATTCCCTCCAAAATAATATATAAATAGTTACTATTGTATAGGGAGTCAAACTGTATTATACAGGGTGTCCTTATCAGTTCAGGCTGCTTCTGTGGCCCCACTGCATCTTGGGGCACCTTCAGGAGAACCAGCTTGCCAGCGTGACAGGGGACTGCAATCTCTGCCTGCTGAAGTCAACATCTTTTATGTCAACATCCCTACAACTCTCTGCTCTAGGTTTTTATGTCTTACAGTCTCCATCATCAGTAGTTTAAGGGATCGCAGCATTTTACAAACCAGACATCCCTTTCACTTAGAGATGCCTTATGCAAAGCATTTGCTGAGGAACCAACATAAAAAAAAGAAGACAAAACCACCCTCCCCATGGGAGCACTTCCTCGGTACATGTTGATGAGACATGTCATGACACTCTAAATTGACTTCTTAGGTTCACTGCACAGTTTCTCTTTCAATCACAATCTTTTGTCCTGTCTGTGCCTTAGTTGTATATATTTTGTTACTCCTTCAACAGCTGATTTATTGGTGGAGAGACCAGCTGTGCCTAGTTTATAGGAGATATATTATAAGAGGGCTGAAAAGGTCTGGTTTAACTTAGAAATATTGGAGCTGTAAAAATGTTGATTGCAAGTTGATAGAGCATTGATTTACCTGATTTCTGCTTACCTGGATCAGTCAAACCAGTTTCTCCCAGGTGTTAACTGAGTAATGTTCCAGTGTAGTAAGTGTAATGGAGAAAAAGATAGTTTTGGGTTGTATCTCATTAATTTGGTTTGTCAGAGTCTAAGGGACAATAGTCAACATTCCAAAATTTTCTCTTCCAAATAATGAGCAGTGTACCTGCTCTGTAAATGTTGCCCCTCATCAAACACCACCTGTGTGGCCTTGCTTGTATTCACTGAGCTCTTAGTTTTGGTTAAATGTTGCTGTACCTGCTAACAAAACTAAACAGCTGTATTGAATTGCTTTGAGTTACCATGTAGTTGCAAGTTAGAAACAAGAAACTTTCCTTCATATATGCTGCTTCAGAGAAATTCCAAGCAAGACAAATTTCCCTGAGCTAAAATACAGGATGCTCCACAGCCCAGACAAATAGAAATAGGCTGTAAATAGCTGAACTGATTGTGCTAACATAAAGAGAGACTGCCTAGCCATTGATAATAGGAGACATATATATGACTGTCATCTCGTCATGTAATATGCATAAATTAAAAATAGGATGGTAACCTACTTTTGGTTATCTGCTTTAGGCATTTAAAGTTCCTCTTGTCTTTCTCCCCTGCGCTCTGATTCCTACTCCTCAAGTTCATGGAAGTCAAGACTCAAAGGAATAGTAGAATGAACTTCTAAGGCCTTATATTCTTTTAATGCATGTGTGTAAAGGTAGGCGTAATTTCACTAAAACAGAAATATTTTCTTCTATCTGAAAACAGGAAGAATAAATGTGAAACTGTCCTCAGGGTGATTTGATTTGCAACACCGAGACTAAAAATACTAATTTTATAATATGTGTATTACAGGCAGAGTCTAGTTTAAAGTTATCTCACGCTGTTGTTGCTGTTTGTACTAGAGAAACTGCAGTCAGACCCTTGTTGTGCAAGATAATGGGTAGCTGTGACAGAGACCTTGTCTCCTCTCCCCAAAATACAACTTCTACAGTATTTTGCACTTTATATAGGTAAGTGATCTTCTAAAAGAAATGGTAGGAAATGCTCTTTAAATGTATACTTTGAAAACCTGTCATGACCTGGCATTTTGAACAGGGATCTAAGAGAAGAGAGGACTGGGTTTTTCCCATGTCCTTGAAAATCAACCCACATCTGCCTGTGTGTTAAGCTTCTAACTAAAGGAACTTGCACACCTAGCACTTTCTGAAGACCTTCTGCTAAAATCCCCGAGTGGTCCATTTGTCTGTAATGTGTTCTCCGCTCTACAGAGTCTCAGGGGTATGAAGGATATTAGAGGGTCAGGGACCTCTTGTCTTGGGGAGAATCTCTACGGGGCTGGCCATGACTTAGCATCCATTTCTCCTTTTATTGGTCATCATGATTCTGAGAAATTTCTAGTCCTTTTTAAGCTCAAATTATGATCAGATTCCAAAGGTAAGGGGCAGACATGAATCATGGCACTTTTTTGTTTGTTTTATGGTGGTGGTTGTTGGTTTGGATCTTGTTTTGTTTTTAAGGAAAGACAGGTTATACTAATATGCTTGGAATCTTGTATATTTATAATATATCATGTCTACCTACAGTAACTGGTCCAACAGACTGTTGTTTTCCATTGAAATGGTTGTTTTCAGCCATTTAAACTCTTGTGGTAACGCATGCAGCACTCTGTGGCTGAATATGATGCAATCCTGAAATTTTGACTATAAAAAAGATTTTAGGAAATGGCATACTAAAAAACCTTACATTCAAGAACAGTGTTATAGTATTAATCACTCAAAATAGGAACAGAATTTAACTGTCAATCTGAGTTCACACCCCCCCCCCCCCAATGCGTGCAGAGTATCTGTTAGAGTATATGTAATTGTATATTCTTGTATTTACAGGACTCAGGCCTTACTCGATGGACAGGGAGAACAAAGCAGAGTCCTCTGTTAGTGTCAGATATGTTATTTTGAGGTTAGATCATTGAGTTGGACCTCAGGAATTTACAGGTTCCGGCACTAGTTCTGACACTGACTTCTAGCTGTTCCTGAATGAGATGTAGAAGGCATATTAATGAGCAAATAAAAAATGTATGGGGTGATCTCCCTTCTCACATTTCTTCATAGGCAAGCTCTTGATTTCATTTTTAATGTAATGTTCTTTAAATGTGGAGGCTACGTGCATGTGTAATAGAAAAACACATCCTGTTAGATTGATAGAATGCAGGGGCAAACGTGCCTCTATAAACCATGGTGTGAATGTAGATGTGTGACCTGACTATCTGAGTGCTTTCTTTTATGACTATGATACCATATATTTAAAGATACATTTTAGTATGAATCCAGATCTCTTGAATTAGCCTAGGATCATATTTTGTGGTTTCTAATGATTACAATTCAGTAACATATGGTGCTGAAAGTAAATCAGATTATGTAGATCATTTAACCCAATACAGGTTAACTTAGAGGTGAAGTCCCTTGTAAGTCCTGAATCTGATATTTTTATACTAATTCCTATAGTGACAAAATTAATTGTTATTCCATTGAATGTGATCTTCTCTCCATTAACTTTAGTGTGCCTTCATGCTTGTGTTCATAACTGAATAATGGTCATGATTTTGTCAGCTCTTCCCTGGCGGAATTTGACCTGATGATTTAGGAGATTGAAAACTACCAGATCACTATTTCTCCTTATGGTATTGGGGCAAATCCCCCAGTAGCATAAGTTAACGTACCTCTGTTCTGAACCTCAAAGTTTACAACAACCGAGGACCCTACCTATTTTACCATAAAGTTATAAAGAAGATGTAGAAGATGCGCTTTTTTTATTATTTATTTTTAATTCTGGTACTAGATCATACATAAGAGTAGCAGAGTCTAGCACTTCTACTGCCAGTGGCTTCTTTTGTGGATGACAGAGTGATTTGAGAGTTTATGCCTAGCACCCTTGGCCCTGGGCTCTGTAGAAACTGTCATGGATTTCGTTTGATCTGTATGGGAACTCTGTAAGGTGGTGACTCAGCAGCTATTATGCTTTTCCAACCACCTGGTTCCCACCACGGTATCCCATTAGAACTGAAGACTGCTGACTCTGGCAGAACCCCATCTGTGATTCTGGGTGATGTTGCCAGTGGCTCTATGGCATGTACTGAACCTCATTGTGGGTTGCAGGAAGTATAGCATGACTGGAAAGTCTCGCTTAGCTCCCCTCATACAGAGATGTCTGTGCAAGAGTGAGACCTCTTCCCAGTAACAATGTGGCAAAGGAAAAGCTGAAAAGATTTCAGAGCTTAGCTGTTGAGCTTAAAGTGACTGAGATTTTATACTGCTGAAAGAAGATACAGTTTTGTCAGTCCAATTTAATTATGTTTCATATTGAACCCCAAGCATTTGTATATATTTTGAGTTAGCTTCTCTACATTATTATTTATTTTTTAAATTATCGTATTTGAAACTCCTTAGATTTGGTCTTCAGGTATGAAACCTCTAGGGTATGCTGTGGTCATGTTTTCAAGTTCTCTGCAGCCAAGAAGTACTATTTAAGGAAGAAATAAAATGAAAGCTGAGATTCACAAACATGTGCTGAGCATTTAGAGAGTACCCCAGCTTTATCTGGTTGTTACTATTTTTAGTGGAGTTGGTAAGGGAGCATTTTTAGGGTCATCTACATACTTCAGAAATGGCTTTGGTGAGTTGTAAAACACGGTGGGTAGATCTGATTGAACGGAATCACTCTCTAACGCATTCACCTCCTGCAGGTCGCTGTGGGGGTACTTTAGCCAGGCAGTGAGCAGGAAGCTTGCCTTGGCCACAGCCCGAGCTGTAAGTACTTTATGAATAAGGAGGGAATTGAGCTTTCACATCTCTCAGGTGGGCTGTTATATTTGACACCAAATCTTAAGAAACAAGGATGAAAATAACCTTTTTATCGTTATGATCATAGTAGCACATTATCTACTAGAAACAGACCTGGAGAAGAGTCAACAAAGGATGTTTTATATTTTGTTAGCTGTTTTTAATTTATCAGCTGCCAGTTTCAATATATTTCTCTAACTAGTTGTACTGTAACTTCTGGAAAAATATCTACCCCCTACCATTCAAATTCTGATGGGAGATGTATGAGTGTGCTTGTGCGTGTTCATAACGTTTCCAGGCAGATTCGAAATGTTTGTTTAAAAGCTAGAAAAATCCGGTCTTCAAAGTTCGGAAGAACTTTACTGCTTATGCTAATATGGAGAGATTTGTCAGACTAATGTCTGTTAATACCTCAGGGAAATTAATGCCTCTTGAGTAATGGAATAAATGTTGAGCCTCAATGCCAAGGTGCCTGTGGGTTACAACTGTTGGGATTATGTTATAGTACAGTTCCAGGCAAAAAGGATCATCTGTGCAAATGAGATAATCATGAGTCATCAGCCCTGTTGCTGTCCCTGATACTAGCTGGGGGATATTCCTGCGGCAATGGAATGACAGCCGCCGGCGCAGCTCTGTTGGGTGCCCTGCAACGTGCACATCAGCCTGGCAACGTTGTGGGCTCTCTTGCACGGGGAGTGCGCATCATTGCAGTGAGAAGTTTACATCCTGTTTTAATCACACTCCTGTAATCCTGCTGGTCCACAACAGTACACAAAATGCAGATCTGGATTTGACTCTGAGTTTTGAAACGCTACTGAAAGCGCAGCAGTTGAGTGTCAGTGTGCATCACAGAGAAAACACACTCTATATGCCTTTTAATTGATTTAATAGGTAGCATTTGTGGCAATCCCAGGACTATTCTTAGAACAATGATATGGAAACTGAGCTATAGTTTTCTGTAAATTTTCAGGGCTAAATTGACCAGGTAAGTGCAAGACTACATGAGATTTGTAGTAGAAATGAAACAAGAAAACACCTGTTGCTTGCAAGTATTGGGAGGACTTTTCTCTTTGCATGGAAACATTCTAGCATAGTCATCCTGTGCTTCACATAAACCTGCAGCAATAAAGTCAAGCAGGTGAAAATTTCAGATAAATCAATGGTTTGAGAACTATTTAACTATTGACTTCTGATGGCATCAGACACTGAGGTCTGTTTTTCCCAAGAAAACAGATGGCTATGGTTTATGATTTCATGATGGTTTTGATAGTTAAGTTCATGCTTTTGGTGAAACAATCCAATGGCCAGAAATAAGGCATTGTTGTGAATTAATGTATTTTCAAAAGCTCTATATTGTATTTACAGTGACACAAACTACCCTTTGTTGGAGGAACTTACAATCTTATTGCCAAGAAGGAGCAGTGGGGTCTGATGAGGGCAGTCCCTGTGGTGGCCAGCTCATGGGAGGGATAGCTTTGTCACGTCACCAAAGGATTTTAGTTCTTCCTGGTCTAGCCCAGACTCATGATCTGCTGTTCTGCTTTCCCTCACACAGCATCTTCGCTTATTCTAGTCCCTTGTCACTGTTTTCGCAAAAATCCCGATTTTGCCATGAAATCTGTGTATTGGATAATGCTGAACCCTTGCTTAAACTTCTTGTGATCAGGACAGTTGGTGGCATTCTTTCTCCATAAGAATGGTTTATTTCCTCCTGACTTGAAAGAAATACCCTCTTGATTCCCTCTCTGGGTGATGTGATGGAGACATCCCTTAGCATAGGTCTGCTGCTTTCTCATGGTATTTCTGACCATTTCATAGCACTTTTGGATGTGTAGTCTGGGAAACCACGCTGCTCTTAGCTCTTGCGTGATCTCAAATGGACAAAAATTAAATAGATGGTGTGGATATTGTGCAGTTTAAATGTTAGCTGTATATAACAAGTGGGGAAGAAAGGAGTAGACAGAAGGATAAGAAAATAAAGCCCAGGGATTGTGGAAAAATGTGTATATAACAACTTGAATTAACTATGCCATGCAGATAAATTCTTTGTCAGTGTTAGGATCAAAATTGATCTGTCCTTTTACCATTAGATTTACCTCAGAAAGAACACCTGTTCAGTGCCATCGCAGTTGTAACTGTATGAAAGACTTGATGGTTTGATCACAAAGTAGTTGTTAAGTGTTAGTAAGTAATTTTTATCATTGAAAAAAATTTTTTTCTAACATGACCAACAATAGCACTTCAGACTCTGAGACTCCACAACAACCAGCCTCATAGCATGGGGAAAAAAAGTGTTTAAATCCTGAACTGATCAAGAACTGGATTTCAGACACAGCGTTCTTGGAGATTTGTCTATGAAAATATTTTGGTTTTCATGTGTGAATGTTTGGAAAACATGGAAAGGTGGAACAGGCTTCAAGTATCCTGTCCTAATGCTAAACAAGCATGACCTAAGACTTCTGATGAAACCAAGAAACAGTTATCAATTAGCATCAGTTTCAGGAAGCATTATCATATCAAGACATCTCAGGGTGCCTTTATAAAAGAAAAAATACAATAATTTAATAGCTCAGTCTTCTGTGCCAAATGAATGACTCAAAGCGGGGGGGGGGGGGCGGGGGGAGCATGAGCCACAGTTTCACAATTGCACCAGCCTGCAGGAAAGTGTCAATTTATTTCCAAAGAATTTTTGCTAGGAGAGTAATGGAATATATCACTATAAAGCTTGATCTTGTCTGGAGAGTTGAGGACACCTAGGTTTTTATTCCCCATTTACTAGCACTGATTTTAATTCCGTTTTCAAAAGGCCTTCAGACAAAGAAACCAAGTGAATGACATGAATGTGTATTTTATGCATATTGGAGCAGAAGTTAGCTGTTGGAAGAAGATGGTTGTTTTAGGCTTGTATTCCTCTAGTAAACTCAAGGGCAGATGCTTCACCGTCTGTGTTGGGCCTCTTTAGGAGTGTGGAAACAAGGCTGGGCAGGCAGGGTTCCGGTTTTTGCCCCTAAAGTTTGAATTCTGAGTGAAAATTCAAAATGCCTCCATTTTGATAGGCTTTTGCAGGGTTTCATGAGATGCTGCAGTGAAGTTATTTTTGTCTTCCGTATGGTAGGCTATGTTTCCTGGATGAACTACATTTCCTCAATATACCATCACTTTTCCTTGTTGAAGGTTTGCAGTGTACTGGAGACCATAAAGGAGAACAGCTCCCAGAAGGATGGTGACTACATTAACATTAGAGTGATGATCACAGTAGCTGGAACACCAAAGACACTAGCATTTAGTCCCTTTCTCATCCAAGTTGGCAACTTTTTCCCATGTGTGCTGTGCGTAAGCTATGATCCTCTGAAAACGTACAAATCTGCTTAACTTAAAAGCTTGGAAATCAAATAAAAAAATTATTCTGGTGACCTTACTTCTGCTCCTTGTATGATGAACACAATGGCATCTAAAACCAGTTTTAATGCGCTGGAGCAGAGCCTGAAGTTGGCAGAAGAGTACAGCTTTGGCTTCAGTTGCTGAGATGCCAGAAGAGATTGGAAGTCCTTGAAATTCTTCCAAGAAGTCACTTTGTCCTGGATGGAAACTGGCATTTATCAGTGCAGATGATAGTGGTGTATTTTAGATGGCATCAATATTGATTTGTATACTGTGCGAGCTTTTAAATATGATTTAGGATAAAGCTCAGCTTAACGTAAGACATTTCTCCACAAAGCATTGATTTAATGTTAATGTTTTCTATGTTGATTTCTTTGCTATAGCCTTTCCCTTGGTTGATGGAGACATCCCAAATATGCTTTTCAGTTCCCCCTTTCAGGCCTTTGTGAAAGCCTCACAGGCAGTTGCACATGTGAGTATTCAAAAGTTGAATTTATGCTATCTGCCAGGCAGCTTCAAATGCAGTTAATTTATGGTGGTCACTAGCGTTGATCTCAGATTCATTATTACCCCTTCAGGTGCTTGCACTTGGCTTATTGTTTTCCCGAGCCTGATGAAGACCATGGGAATGCTTGATGCAGATCTAACAGAAAAGTTAAAAAAGGTTCATTCTTTCTCAGTTCTGTAGGGTAATTTCTTGCATTTTTCCTCTTATGGTGTTAGGTATTTTAAGCAGAGTCCTTCCTAGGCTAGAGAGCGCATTTCTTATTTGATTTGTATTTAAGTAACCTATAGCCGTTCTTGCTAGGTGAAATGGCACTGAGTATCATTCTAGTATGTGCGTCTCCTTGTTCTTGGGCGTTTGGAAGAGTGAAGGCTGGGAAAGATCAGAGCTGCAGCTGCTGAGATCTGTGTCTGAATCCCGACGTCCAGATCTCTAGAGCAGTGCGGCTGTGCCGAGGCAACGGGGAGAGGGGGCAGAAAATATTTCCCCAGCAGGCTGAAGATGACCCGGGAGGAGAGGTGTTGGGAAAGGGGCAGGTTTTTCCTTCAGCTTAGAGGTCGACGTGGCCCCTCCGGGCGGGCGGGCGGGGGCCGCTGCTTGGCGCTGGGGAGCGCGGAGCCTGCGCGGGCGCGGTGGCCGGTGAGGGGCTGTGCCCGTCCCGTCCCGTCCCGTCCCGGGGCTTCCCGGCGGGACCGCGGCGAGCGGCGGGCTTCTGCCGGGCGGAGGCAGGTGGGGCGGCGGCGCGCGTTAGCGGCGGCTTTTCCGGGCTGCTTTCCTCGGCCCGCCCGACCTGTTGTTAAAGCGTATTTATGGCCCGGCTTGGTTAGGTCGGGATTTTTTTTTTTTTTTTTTTTTTTCCCGCTTGCGGTTTAAAAGTGGCGTTTCGCCGCTAAGCGGGATGCTGGCGTTCCGGGTTACTTTGGTTGCCTGCCAGGTAGAGCTCAGCTCTTACAGCATCCTCCGACCATCAAGCAAAAACTGTCTCCTCTCCCAAGGATTAATTATTCAACACGTTTAATGTGCTCGGGGTGGGAGGGAGGCGGCCGCTGGGATACATCCTGGTGCCGCAGCGCCTGTCCCCGCTTTGTCTCGCACCTGGTGTGTTTGCGCGGCTCGCGAGTCTGCCTTCCCCCAGCCGCCCCCCCTTCATCTTCCTCCTCCTGCCCGCGCCCCGCTACCGCCCCGCGGGAGCCGGTGCCCCGGGACCCCGCGGGGCAGCCCGGGGCCGCCCCAGTCCCCCGCACCTTGCCCGCGGGGATGCTCGGGGCGGAGCCGCTGCCGCGCCCCCGCCGCTGCCCTCCGCGGCGGCTCCGCGGGTGGGGCGGGGCGGTGCGGAGCGGGGGCTGCCCGTCGGGCGGGGCGGCAAGTGCGGGGCGGCCGGGGGCGGCCCGGGTAGCGCGGCCCGGGCGCGGAGGAGGGGCCGGGGGCTGGCCGAGCCGGGCGGTGCCGCCGCCCGGGCAGCGCGGGGGGCTCAGCGGCGGGCGCGGCGGAGCGGGGCTTCGCCTGTGACTTCGGCTTCTCCCCGCAGAGCCCGAGAGGCGCCGGCGCCGCTGAGGGGACGCGGGCGCTTTTTCCCGGCCGGTGGCCGCGGGGCGGGCCCGAGGAGGACCAAGGGAAGGAGCCGGCGGAGAGGCATCGCGGAGAGGCGTCCCGGCGCGGTCCGCCCCGTCCCTGCCCGGCTTGGTGCGTCCTATCGCGGCCCGCTGCCGCCGCCCTGGGCCATGGGCCGGCCCGACTGAGAGCCCGCGGGGACCCGCCCGGTGCTGCCCGGAGCCCCGGCGGCCGAGGCGGGGTCGCAGGAGTCCCGGCGCGGGGAAGATGCCCTCCGCCGGGCGGACGGCGGGCTGCCGCCGCCTCCTTCTCCTCCTCCTCCTCTGCGGGGGTAAGTACCGCCGAGCCCGGCCCCGCGGGAAGTTTGCGGGGCGTGGGTGATCGATGGCACCGGCGGCTGGGTCCGGCTCCGAAAATCTTTCCCAAAATACGAACAAGATATAAATAACCCTAATACTTTTTCTTTGCTTTTTAAGCTCGAAGGCTAAGTTAGAACAGATGTGAGTTTCCATGTTCTTTAAATTTATGATGTGAAAGGGAAGAATATTCAAGTGTATTCCTATTTTAAGTTTCTAAAACGTTATTCCTCCTCTGTTGTTCCCCTTTCAGAGCTTTTTGCATCATCAAATTAAATGGGGTTTGGACTGATAAATGAAAATGACCAAAATATGAAAAGTTATTGGATTGTAACTTAGATGGTGCTATCCACAGATGTCAAGTTTCTAAAGCAAACAGAAAACCCATTATATCTCTCTTTCTTCCATATGGCTTTGTTTGCCGATGCATTTCTGATGTTTACATGAATAAATCAAAGTTGTTGTTTGCTAGAGAATGCAGTACAACCTTGCACACCAAAAATGCATTTATGAAAAAAAGCAAACCCCCAACCAGCCTAGTAGTTCACTAGTTGGTATAACAGAGTCAAGTGGAATATTAATTCTATATTTGTGATTCTTTGTAAAATGTGCATCTTTTTCCTTCTCGCTATTGTTTCAAATTAATAGCATTGATTCACACCATCTTAAACCACTCTGTAACTTGCAGAGATTATAAAGCCTCTACTTTATTTCATTTTTTCATTAGTATGCTAAAATACTTCAAGTTGTCCTTACTCTTTCTCTTCCTAGTACATTATTGTTAAGGCCTGATCTTCATAAGAACTCAATGGTATTCTCAAACCTAGGATGTCTGGGAATAAAATATGTGGGGTATGCCACGTCTAAACACTTATTTTAAAAAAATGGACTGGGTTGTATCCCAAGTCATTTCACTATCAGGAAGAATTAGCCATACTTGTATTGCTAATGGATGATCTATCACGCCTACTTTGCTTTTATCTTTGGCAAATCCATTTTCTTTAATGTTTTTGGCAGGATTAGAAGAAATGTAATTTACCTAAATTCTTCAGTTTGAGGAGTATGTTTTCATTAGCCAAAATGAGTCAGATGCATTTGCTTGAAAATCATTTTCAGTGATTTCCGTTTAAGCTGGACAGATGAACTTGCTCCTATTCATGCTGTGATGCCCCAGAATATTGTACATAGTGAACTAACTGGTGCTTGGAACTCCCGAGCTGCTTTCTTGTACAGGGTCCTTTTTTTCTTCATGGTTTTCCTTTCAGTTGGACTGTCATTTGATTTTACTTTCAGGTGTATAACTTTATATGAATTTCATCTGAAAGTCACGGGTGGGAAAGGGAGTTGTCTCTGTGTGCTTTCCTCACTCGAGACAGGTATCTACACCCTCGTTCTTTAAGTATCAGACCTAAGCAGCTGGAAATCAGTTTGAAATATTAAATGTGACCATAAATTGTTAACTCTTGGATCTGTCCATAGCTTGTAGGAATATTATGGGAGTTAATTTATTGAGCAGGACAGACTGCCAAGTAGACTTTTTTTTTTAATGCCCCTTGCTTATACTTACGATCGCAAATATTAATTTTGTTTATGCTCTCAGCTTTGACTTGTGAGGCTTAATACTTGATTCCCCTTAATTTTTACTAAAACTATGGGGAAGAAAAGTTATATATATTTAGCATCACACTTTAGGGTAATTGTATTCATAGTTATTTCAAGAAGTCTGGAATACTAGCAACGTCGTATGGGTGTCTGGTGCTGAAGAAGCACTGCTTTACATTGTTTAGATATGTGTGATGCTAATTCCTATTTATATAATAAAAGATGAGTTGACAAAAGGGGTAAAATGAGTAAAATGTCTTGGAGGTATTTGCAAAATCCCTGTGTGCATAGAGTTCCAGTTTAGAAACAGAGCTATCTTATGTGTGATGCTGCAGTTCCCTGGCAGGAGGAGGAATGCAGTGAAACTTCAGTGGGCTCCATCCTAGGGGAAAGCCAGAGATTCTTCACTGGTAACTATGTCATTCTGTGAAGGAATTCCTCTCACCTGGGCAAGACATAGTCATAGAGGATTCCCACCCAAAGTTAACGTGCAGCGACACCCTTGCGCTCACCTCTTGTTGGTACATATTTGGTTTATCTAACTGTGGGGTTTTGGAAAGCTTAAAACTGCAGTAGTTCTTGAAATGTGTGCTCACAACTAACCCAAAGGTTTCCTCTAACTTGGAACACGATTGCATTGTACCAAGTGAGCTGGATTAATCAGTTTGGTGAGCGTGCTGTTAGTTGAAAGGATTACATCTGGTTCTTTTGTACTGGCGGGCTTCAAAAAGCACACTGGACCATTTGTTCTGAAGCAGAAAGGCTGCAGCCTTGCTGCTTTTGCACCATAAGCAATGCGTGAGTCTCCTGCAGGCACTGGTATTAACATGCAGCAGCCTAGCAATAGAGAAAATAAAAGGAATGTTTCTTCTTAAATTAAGACTTCTGTCTCTTTCATCAGTATCAATTAAAAGAAATGCAGATTTTTATTATGGAGCGTGCATGTGTATTTTTCAGAAGTTTTACATCTTGTCAGTTGTAGGGCTTCAGGGTATTTACTTGCACACAGTGCTGTGTTGCTGTTTGGCACTGGAGTTTTGATTCAATTCTGAAAGCTCATTGATATAAGAGAAGGACCTTGTTCAGTTAAGTGTAGAAAAGCCTGTGGGAAAGGCTTGGTAGGATTGTCTGGCCTGGAAAGTAATTTTTGTTATTAAAGAGAATACTTTTGAAGAGATAATGAATTTTCAGTGAATAAAATAAAGTTTGTAAGCATTACACCATGCATATTTTGTAAAATTGGAAGGGAAACCTGCTTCTACATGAAAATAATAGAGATGCTACTTCAAAAATGTGCTCTTGAATACAGATTATTCAAACTTTTTTCTATTTTTTTGTCTGTGATATGAAACTACTGATGAAAGTATTAGTTCTGATATTCATTTAAGCACTGTACAGGATTGATTCTTACAGTACATTTTTGTGCTGTTAGGGTTACTGTTAATGTTTTATTTTGACTGGTTACAATTTACAAGTCCTGGCTCAATTCATGCATCCAGATCAAGGACAGACTTTAGAAACCAATTGTGCAACTATTGACATCCTTTTCCCCAAAGTTTAGAGATTTTGTGTAATATTTGTATTTCATGATAGAAAATGGATGTTTTCCCTAGGAATAGAACACCTATGTGATTCTTCAAAAAAAAAAAAAAATCACCTGTGCACTAACATATTTAGATCAAAACAGTGCTAATCACATCAAACGGTGGAGCACAGACCATTGACTTGAGTCGGGGACCAGGCTAAAGAGAGACATAAATTTGTTTGTGTGCCTGTCATTTCTGCAGTGATCTGGTCAGACAATATGTGATTTTTTATTTTACTTTGTTTAGATTATAACCCTGACTGTAGGGCAGGGCAAAGGGAATCTGTGGAGAAAACTGAGAGGTACTTCATTAGATCTTACGTGTCTTAACTTGGAGAGGGTCTAAGAGTTATGAGGAAATTTCAAACCTTGCTGCTCTTTTTGGTAGGAAGATGAGTATTAATTATGATACTTTGGTTCTTTCCTACTTTGTTATTTTCCTCTGCCAAGAGGTTCAGCATCCCATGCGCTGGCTCTTCCCCAGGTGCCTCACAGCCCGCTGGTGGGGCCAGCGCTTCCCCTCGCTCCCATCACCTGCTTCTGCCCACATGGGCCGTGAGACTGCTGCTTCACTCATGCAGGACTGATTGTGGGGTTCATTCCAGTGCTCCTGTTAATTTCCAGGGAACGTGCCTGAGCCCTCTGTGGCCCTCTAGGCTTAGTCTCTCTCCTTACTTTATTCCTATTCCCAGGTCCTTCACCTTCCACAAACGTAAATTTTGCACTGAAGTGCACAACCTGCAGCATTTTCTATTTCACAGAAAGTAACGTACTGTATTGGGTTTTTTTCACTCATACTAATAGGATCCATATTTGTGTTATATTTAATTCTCTTTACTTCTCATTGTTATTTCTGCTGTACCTTCTGTCCCTTAGATGGCTGTATTTGCCTATCTGCCTGTCTTCTCAGGGTGTATGTCAGGGCAATATGCAGAATTGGCTTGTTTAGTTCTGCCAGTCAGTTTGTTGGAGTCTTGGTCTTTGGCTGCATTCATGGGTTTTGTTACTATCATAAAGACAGTATAAAGGAAATTAATATCAAGATTATAAAAAGCCAACATTTTAACGCTAAAAAACTCATTCATTAGGCTTTGATTAGCAGACAAGATTTCTTGTAGTATTAACATAGGCAGTCAGTTTGTATGACAGTGTTCAGCACCTGAATACAAGATGCACATTCAGTAGCATACCCATGTTCAGTTTTCCACTCATGTGTCATTATAGTCTTTTAAAATTTGTATTTTTATTTTTTATTTTACTGAAACAACAGAAATGACTGGTGAGAAAACATTTATTTTGTTAATCTCCATTTCTTCCCTTCCACTTTGGCCCCTGGCAGGAGAGAAAGGATTCGTTCACTTGTTGCTGTACTGGCATTCTTGGCACCGAGGTTGGTAACGAGGCAAGTACTAATTCTAGTCTTTTTAGGATTTGAACTGAGGTAACTGGTTTGAGGGAAACCAAATAGTAGCGCTCTCAGTACCTTGTCTGGCAACTGTACTGTTTTACGCATACTGCATATTTAAAGGAGACATGCTAACAGTAAAGAAGAATTCATAGCTCCTGCTCCTCCTGGGCTGCCATCTCCCCCATAAGGCGAACTAGCAAACACAAATATGCCATGGCCTGGAAAAAATCCATGCTATAGGAGCTCGGTGTTTTCTAGAGAGCCTTTTTGCGTAAAGGTCACTTACAGTCTGTCTGCGATGAGGTTTGCTTTATTCACACATTGGCATCCTTCAGCTTTCCAGCAGAACCAAAAGTGGTGACAGCTGGTGATTGACTGGAATTGTCTCTTGGTTTTGAAAAGTAACAAATTGCCCGATACTGCTTATTGGGTGCGAGTGTTTGTATTAGTAACGTTGCAAAACTTACTCTAACACAGATGGTGATTCCCTACGTGAACAAGAGCAGGCACTTTCAGGGTTGAGGCACGTTCATGGTGCACAGTCTATTCTTAGCTCTTACTTTCTACTTTGGTTTGGTTTGGCAGAAGGAGAGCTTAAAAATTCACCAAATTATTCAAAAGAAACTTTGGAATTGTTTATTCTCCAAATGATTTTTTTTTTTTTTTTAAACTCTCTATTACATTTTGGAAAGCAAACAACTGAAGCATTGCAAGGATAAATAAAGCAATTACTGTAGGAGAAGGACAGATTTGAGGTTTGCATATTAGTTTGGTTAGATCAGGATTCAAGTTCAGTTAACAGCTGTGCTACAGATTTGCTCATCGTCTCACACTGTCTCTTAGTTTTCTGTAAAATACCACCATCAATAACATTCTCCTTTGCATGTCGGATGCATAGTTGATTGCCTGTCACATAGCCCCATACTGGGCCATACTGGAGCTGACACAAACTACAGAAAATACACCGGAAAACTTTACAGAATCTCTAGAGTGATCGTGCATCGATAAAAAACATCATCAGAGAAGCTGTAGGTAGCTGTAGGATAAAATCTGTTCGGAGGCTTTATTTTTACAATGGGATCTTTTCCTTCATCAGTGAGATATATTGGCCACCTCCACAATGTTTTGGCGCAGTCATCATGAGCCTTTTGACAAGTTTTCTTGTAGATATGTTGCTAGTTAATAAAGTTAAGAAAGTTTTTGTTAAGAAAATAGTAATTCAGCCAAGGTGTGAATAGCCAGATGGCTTTTGCTTCTTTTGGAGCTCAGGTTTTTTTTGGAGTATCTAAAGCCATCTTATTCTTCAGATATTTTGGATTTTTTTCCCCACAATAAGGAGAATACAAAACTGGTTTTTTTAAAGATTACTTCGTAAAAATAGCTGAATAGTTTCAGATTTCTGGATCTTGAAATGGGACCATAAACATACCAGGCACATCTTTACCTAGAAGAGATGCTCTGAAAATCTGCTGAAAGGAAGATGATCATCAGCGCTTTAGAGCTTAAAGGAAAATTGTTGTGATCGCAGTCAAAAAGGGGAATTGGAGACTTTACTGGGGTAATAGTGCCAAAAATGTTGTTTGACTGAATTACTTTAGAAGTTTGGCTAACAAAATCAGGTGATTGTAAAAAGAAAATGGATATATTACTCCTAATGGCTGTCTAATGGGTTTTCAGTGTATGCATTTAGAAAACTAATTAAACATTATGTTTAACTGATAAAACAAAGTTGCTTGTGTTGCTGTAATGGGTGGGGTTTTTTTAGTGTCCACTTTGGCTTTCTTCCAACTGAGACAAATTTCACTCTCAGGTGATGAAATTAAATCTAGGTTTTTATCCTAGTTCAGAGACACCAAGTTTTCCGTTATGGACAATTCCATTATCTGTTTTTTTCAGATGCAAAATGGCAAAATTCATATTAACAGCAATAGACCAGAATTTCACATATCTCTGAAGCCCCTTAAAGACTAGTTTTGCCACTGAATTAGAGCAGGCAACCATTAGTCTTGTCAGTGCCATTCCAAAGCTGACTTGGAGATGAGACTTAAATCTCCCGGTGGCTTAAAGACACAGAGAAGTTTCTATGTTTTTGTGAAGAGCAGATGCATAATTTCGATAGTCCTTTACCACACTTTTTCTATATCAAGAGCTGAGACTTTCAGATCGGATCCTAACAAGGATGTTGCAGAGCAGCTCCCTTTGACTCCCTTAAGAGGATACTTCTACACTGATTGGCTTCTGGAGTTTTTTGCCTTTTGTGTAAGGTGGCCTTTCCATATCCTATTATCTAAAGCAGACACTGAGAAGTATTTCTGTGCAGAGTAATGAGGATGTAAGAAATATGAATGATTTACAATATGGTGGTAAGAATAGATTTGATTCTCTAGGTTACCTTCTCCAACCCCTGCCACTGTGTTCCTCAAAAATTACCCATCAGATTGAAAGGTCTTTGTGTTGCTGTTGTGCTTTTGGGAGGAAGATACTGACCACCAGTGTTCCTGCTGTTTTGCATGGAATGGGGAGAGGGGAGAAAGAATGCAGATTGATATGAATCAAATGGAACATAAAGTCAAAGAAAAGTTATGTCTTACTGAAACTTAGCCTGTAACAGTCATCTATGGCTTTAAACAGCTGATTTTTTTTTATATATATTAAATGAATTGTGTCTATTTGGATGGGAATACCCAGTATAGAGTGATTAATACATACATTTATGACATTCAGTCATCTCAAAGTAGGAAAGGGTTTGAAATGTGCACATACTCTAGGGCTGCAATCAGGCTTTCTTTTACAAAAAATAAAAACAGACACTGGCAAATAATATGAAAATATTTCTAAACTATATTGCCATTGCTTTGTGGTCTGCAAGACTGTAAGACAAAAGTTCATGAAATCTAAATAACAGGGAGGGGAAAGGAAAGGATACAAAAACTCTCATGAGGAAAAGGCTTAAAGTTTTGATTTTACTAGGAAAAGAAGTTGTTTATTTTCCAGGAAAAAAAAAAAAATTCAAATTGGGAGTAGAGGAATGAGAATGGATTTGGGTAGAAGGCATTGGCTGTTTTGATACTGTCGTGTGAAATTGCACTGTGATAACTGGGAAGTTCTGACAGGACCTTTGGAGAAATGCTCATTATTAAAAACAAAACCAAAGTGCTGCTCTGGCACCTGCAGTATGATGAACATCATTTGTAAAGCACTTAACAGAACCTTCTCACATCTCTGAAGTACTTAGGCATATGCTTAGGTTTATCCTATATCAGCAAAGCATTTTAGACTGGGACTGCTGAATCAAAGCCTGATAAAGAATTGCACAGAAGTTCCCAAAGTTAAAACTGTGGTGGTATATTCAGGTGCCAAATTTCTCTTTGCTACCCTTTGCTGTAACGTTCCCCTTTCCTGGTGTGTACTTAGACTAACAATTGTCACGGCTCTGAAATATAGGTTTTTCCTGTTGTGCGAGTTAACACATTACAAGTAAATGTAACATCCCAAACTTCTCTTGCAGCCTGCAGAATACAAAGATCTAGCTAGTTTGGAAGCAGCACATGTTATAACTCAGGAGCATAGGTGAGGTTAGCTTGCACTGAGCTCCACGTTGCCTTTGTTTACAGTATCTAGGCTAGTATGTTTAGAGCTACTTTGGGTATCTTTGTCGTACCTTGTCATCCGAGGGTTAGATACCAGTGCTCCTGACCACTGTCTCAATGTGACTAAAATACACATTTGAGATACTTTTCACTGACAGCATAAATAAAGTTCTCTCTCTGTGTTTAGGTTTATTTATTTATTTATTTAACTGGATAGCTTTTCTGAGTAGCCTTCTTAATAGTCTAACTTCCCTGAGTTAGACCAGGTAAGATCTGTCCTTAAACCTTTCTATAGGCCTTTTGTTTTCTTGAGCTGTAGAGATTTGGCAGTGGTTTCTGGTGCTCTGCTACCTTGGATCACTTGTGCTGCTTTTGAACTGTGTTATGTACTAGGTACCCCATTTGTATTTTGATAACCACAGTGTCTTTGGAGAGAAATACAGAAACAAATACAAAGAAATCATGATTGCCTGTTACTGCTTTTGAGCAATTCAGGGTAGAGGTTTCTCTAGTTGAGCCTGTGGATGTCATTGAAATTAAAAGGACAGAGGGAGATGGTTTCTGTACAATGGCTCATCCTAATTCCAATTATGAAACAAAGCAATGGGAGTGTTTAAATTTTGGGTTTGAACATACAAGTTTTAAAGTAATGAGGGGGGAACAATATGGCTGTAATATAAATTTTATTGCACATTTCAATTCAGCATTGCTGACATGCTCTGAATGAGAAAGCATTCTAAACAGTTTTATGGCTTTGATAAACTTTTGCCTTTGTGAAGATCAGAAGAGTTTTCCTAAATTGCTTTGCTAAGGACTTTCTGGATAGCGAGAGAGTTTATAAGGTACATTTTCCAGATTCTTAGTATTTTTAAAAAAGAGAGAAAGAGAGAGAGAGAGTAACCCAAACATTTAAAACTTAGTTTCTGTAAATTCAACAACAAGCAGGATTATTTTAAGAAACCATGATAGATCACCCACAAAACCTCTGTAAAAAAGGGAAATGTTTATAAAATTACTTTTTTCTTATAATATTGAAGCATTTAAGTGAGCCTGTTATTGTTGGGGAAAGGGCCTTTATTTAACTCTTTCTCTTCTTAAATTTTAGTCTAACAATATTTGAAATGAAAATTGGACCAAAAGTTTCCGGG
This sequence comes from Strix uralensis, assembly GCF_047716275.1. Taxonomy (NCBI): domain Eukaryota; kingdom Metazoa; phylum Chordata; class Aves; order Strigiformes; family Strigidae; genus Strix; species Strix uralensis. Next base: position 14,675,883 of record NC_133978.1, on the reverse strand, counting down.
CAGTAAGTGCCTAAAGAAGATAAGTAAGAATAGAAAGCTCAAGGTTCTACTTCTTGCTTTTTTTTGCCCCACCTTTTTTTCTTCTTTTTTTTTTTTCTAAATCTGGCTGCCACAGACTCTTTTTTTGTTTGCATTTTTATAATTTTTCCAATAATGTATTAAATCCTTGTCTCCTGGCATCATGCATTTAGGTGGGAATTATTCACTTTATCGAAAAAATTCTGTTCTTCAACTCTGCACAGGAAATCTTGGTGTCATGGCACACACATCCTGACAATTAGAAAGCAAATTAGAAGAATCTATACAAGTCTCTACTTTATCCTTTCAGAATTTGTCCGCAACACAACTTCTAGGAGACAATAAGGGAAAGGCATGTTATTTAAGTATTTAGGTTGGTAATCACAAACTCAGTTTAGAATATAGTAGTTACATGTGTCAGAGTAATAAGGAGACTGGTAACAAGGACTTTCACTTATTTTTATAAAATATTCTGTTGCTAAAAAATCCCTCTGATATTCCCCCCCCCTCGTTAATTCTTGGTGGTGGTGATAATGTAAGAATTACCACATGGAGTCACACTAAAAGACCATCTGGCCCATTAGCCTATTTCCTGATGATGACTGGCAGTATCCAGTCTCAAATATTTTGGCCTTCATACTGCTTGGAATGTGAAGGGTAATAAGTAGTTTAGGAAATACTGGTTTTGAAGAAAAATAGAAAAGATTGGTAATATTTATTCACAAAGATAACTGAGAAAGCACAGAGTTCAAATTCTTCAATTTATGCAGACATATTATAAAGATGGATGTAATAGTGAAGAGAGAGTAATGGTGGAAACCAGACATATGCAGCTTATATCATACCAAGATTCAGGAAGCATTTTGGTCATGGGAAGCTACAGGAATCGGTTGTCCACAGTCACTTTGGGATTTCTATCACTGGGAGTATCTTAAGAACAGGTGAGACAGCAATATGTTGACTTTTATGTATAATTGGTCCTACCTTGGGTGAGTTAGATGACCTCTGTTGGAAACTTTTGACTTCATCTTATGGTTTTGTGCTTAGGGTGTAAGAAATAGGACAAATGCAGCCTTTGTATGTCCGCTGAAGTTAATGCCTGGTGTTTGATCGATCAGGGATCTTTAAGAGATCATGATAACTTGAACCTGTGGTCAATGCAATTTGAGAGTTGATATCAAAATACTTACATTGTTAATCATCGACAGCTGAATAGACAGGTGCCTTTGATGTCAAGATGAGCTTCTGGAGTTTCTGATTTGCAGAATATCCCCAGGGATATATTTGATACGTGGTGGTCTTTTTTCTTTTTAAAAATCAAGTTCTAATACCATGCTCAGCATTCTCAAATCCCAGGCAATGAGTTGGGGACCTCACACTGGCACTGAGCATTTCCAATTAGGGCCTTAAAAAAGTCTGTATATGTGTGGCCTAACCTCGTCACCCAGAAGAATAGAGAGTGTGTTGTTTTCTTCAGACAGAAAGGAAATGTATTGGAGTGATAATATTTGTTGAGGATCCATTTTCTCAGAGTTAAACTGGATTTATGGTTTGGTAGGCAGTTCTTATTAAATGAGAATTTAATGATAGCAGAAAGACTATGAAAAAATCAGCACTGGGATTATAACTCTGCTGTCAATATTTTCCTCCCTGAATCCTAAATTGCAATTGCCAGGACCATTTATCTGTCTTTGACTTTGGCTGCCGAGAACTCTCTTATAGTTTTCTCTTTTATCAGTGCAATGCTTTGCTAGATTTTAATCTTTGAAGAACTGCAGTTCATATTTTTCCATTGTTGGTTCTATTTCACAGTTAGTATCTTTCATGCATTCATTGTAATTCCACAACACTTTCAAATTAGGTGTTTATGTTTAAATGTGCTGAATTTAAAATGGGGTTTGGGGCGTAAGATACTTAACTGCTGTTGATTGCCAGTACTGGTCTTATGGAAGGAACTGATAAGGTGTTTTACAAAATAAAACTATGGGGAAATATGGTGCAATCCTATAATGTTATCCTATTTCCCATTTTGAGAAGATTGTCGTTTACCCTGTATGTGCCAGCATGGCATAACAATAGGTTGTATCCAATTCTGAATGCAAGATAGAGGCAAGAAATCACTGTGAAGAAAAGAGAGATTATTTCTTCTTTCCAAGGACTGAATTCAATCCTAATTAGTCTTGATTTAAAGCAGAATTGTTACCTTGTCCCCTTTTCTGGCATTTGGACAGAAACCTACAAATGTGTGGAACTGCTGTTGAAAATGAAATTGCACTGGCCTATGTGATTACCTTTCAAAATGTCCCGATAAAGAGTGCAGACACTGTCACAGCATCTGATTTTTTAGACGTGTGATTTTTGTCTGGGAGGAATGTTTTGTTTGGATTTTTTTTTTCACATCTAACTTTTGAGTAGCTTGTGAGTACCATCAGTCTCGCAATAGAATGAAAACCTTGAGCCTTAACTCTTTTTTCTTAAATTAAAAAGATAAGAAAGGACATCATTTTCACAGAGTTGATTTGGAGAAACTGTAGTACACCTAATTTTCCCCTTTTCACAACAGACACCTCCTTTTAGCAACTTTAATTACAACTGCCCTTAGATATCACTAGATAGTAGATGGAGATATACCCATGTATCATGGAGTATGTTGCCTAAACTGTTAACACTGAAGTTTTTTGTTCAAAGACCTGCCTGTACCTTTTTTTTGTTAGAAGCACATATGTAGTTAGGGTTGACCGGAGCCCCAAAATGTAGCTCTGCTTAGAAAGAATGAGCTTAAAAAAAAGTTGTCAATGAGAAAAGAAATTAAAAAACCATAACAAATTAATTCAGGTACTACACTCCAGCTTCTGTGCCTATCTTACTTGCTTGGGGAAATTCCAGCAAAGTCGGTGTTAAAATGCATGTTTCTTTTCTGTTGCTAATGTCAGATCTGTTTAACAAGGGAAAATAAACCAAAGTGTAGGGGAAATCAGGAAACTGTCAATGCAGAAAGTACTATCAAAAGCAGAATGGGCAAGATTTTCATAAAATGGTTCACTAGTGCATTTAATGGGGTCATAGTCTTTTCTAGCTTCACCTAATGAAGGCTGGGTTTTCCCCTAGATTTCAGATTTTAAAGATGCTATACTTTCTTCTGGAGAGCACATTGAGACTAGTTTCCATTCCTTCTGCCACGGTAACTTTTCCCGACATGAAGTAATCAAAGCCAGATTTGGTGACAACTTCCAGATTTTGCAAATTACTTTGGAATAAAAGCTGTAAAAGGGAGATTGCTCCATTTATCTCAATGAGACATTAACACTGAAGTCTTAAAAACTCATTCAAATATGGCCATTGGCAACATTCTCATTGCTGATCATTTTAGTAGAGCTGTCTGGATAAACAAGTTACCCATTTGGATTGTTGTGGGAACCAAATGGTCAGTGATGGACCTCATGATCACTGCCAGAGTTAGGTGAATATTTAACAGGGTTTTCAAGCCCTTGGCAAAGACAATCTAGAAATCCTACCAATGGAGTAAGACACAGAAATTTTGCAGTGGCTCTCTATTTTAAATATCTACGGACATAAAATTAATATCCTAGAAATTAAATACACCACATAGACTGTTTTGCTGATTTTATCCCAGTAAATAATGTTATTGTTTTGAAAATGCGGAGAATCAGGTGCATTTAAGGTGCTTTGCATTTGCAGGAGTCTGGATTTCTCATTATAAAATTAAGACTCAACATGTCAAGTATGCAGATAAATATGTGCAAGTCTTACTTGGTTTTATTCTCTCTGGAGTGGTGGTACTGAAATTATGGTTTAGTTCAATACGTGGTCCAGAGATACTGGTGGTCTTTCCCTCGATGTCAGTGTTTCTGTATTGTGCCTCTGGCAGCTGACTATCCATGGGAAAATGTACTACATTTTGATCATTAGTTCTTGAACTGTGGACTTCACGCTACTAATGGTCTGTCAGCCATAGTAAAGAGCTGAGAAGCCATGTTAAACAGCTATTTCAGTGGTGCTTGCAATTAAAACCTTGATGATAAACATGCATATTGTCATAAAAGGATGAGGATTGAGGGACATATAGTGATAAAAATTCTGGGAACCCCTGTTGTAGGTGACAATACTTCATAGCAAAATTTTTGTTAAACAATTTTGAATACACAGCTGCCCCTCCTCTTTTTCTTTGGGAGGGGGTTGATTTTGTGTGGAAAAAACTTAAGTGCACATATTTACTGGTGTAAGAATAACAAGCCAATCAAAGAAAAAAGTCAAAGCAAACAAAAACTTCTGACTGTCAGATGACTTCAGGGCATTTGTTTGCTGCTATTCTTAAGGCACACAAAAATTACTGTAAAGTAACTTTCTGAAGCAATGGGCATTTTCATTATAGGAGGCTTAAGAATATGTTTAAAAAAATTTAGAATCAATCCTTCTTCTGAATACTAAAAGTTTGTCTGGTCTGGTCTGTCTGTAGCTGTCAGGTTATTTGGGTTGTTTAAATAAAATATCTGTAAAGTAATGATTAATCTGCTTGATCTGTAAGGTAAGGATTTCCTCTTCATATACTTACACCTGTCAGATCTGGTCCTGGACAGTTCGGGGCACTGATGTCATACTTTATATTTTAGCAACATTTGATTAACACCTATTCCTGTCAGCAAAGCTGGATAAATTTGTCGAGTGAGAAACCACCGTTTCTTGTCATACTGTCACATCTCCCAACAGTTCTGGTATTAAGCCCTGCTTCCCTCACACTCGGTATGCAGAATGAATGAGGGTGTTTTAGTATGACTTCTGTTTTTATAGTTAACTGAGCTTTGAAATTGTCTCCTAAATCATTCTTGCCAACAGCATTAACTACCCGTTTGCTGGTAGTCAGAGATTATTCTACAGTAAGTTAAAGGGTAACTCATCTTCTTTTGTGATGACAGGAAACATGGAGGGATGTAAAAGATAATGGCTAATTCAAAGCAGATCACTCTGCTTCTGGAAATCCATCAACTCCAAACAGAGATCTGAAATTTTGCAACAAACTTTGAAAGCTCTTTCCCTTTTGATTCTTCAGTAAATGGTTATCTGGGGGAGGATGATGCAGATGCCCTTGAATTATGATGCCTTTCATTACGAAGGGGTGAATTGCACATTAGCCTGGCATTCAGAAGCCTGAAGGACTCAACCATTGTGTGTTTGCTGCTTCAAAAAAGGTAAAAGAGAGATGCAAAGTAGATAAGTGATGTGGTATTAAAGAAAGGTCTTTATCCTTCCCTCTCCTTTTGCAGAAACAAACCCCTGAAAATACATCAGTTAAAAATGTACTTATGCAGAGATGAGTCATCCCAGCTGTACGGCTGGACCAGGCAGTGAGGCGACAGGGGCAGGTGGAGCAGTGGAACAGCAGGTGAATTGATCCTTGAGTAAACACCTGTGTTTGCTTTTTTAAAATTTTCTTTTAAAAGACAGGTGCAGCAAAGGAACAAGAAAATTTAATGTAATAACAAGCCATAGAAGGATATTTCAGAGAGGTAATTTTTTTTAGAAACAAGCTGTATCTAGCTCTCTTCACATGGCAGTTCCATCCATACTTCCTTGTTCATCACCTGGGGTTGCTTCTGATAGGCAAAAGCTAGTTATTTTGTTTGACAGCCAAATTGTTGCTGCTGTCATTAGCTGCTTCAGAGAAATGATGTTATTTTCTGTGGATGTGGGGGTGGGATCAAGAAAACATTCCTACTAAGTTTGCCTTGGTCTAGATCAAGAGCATTACCCCTTCATTTAATGTGTTCTTCTGGAGCAAGGCATCTTGCAAGACCTCGAGCAAAGCACATGAAAATTCAGGATCAGACTGCTTGCTCATGAGGAAACTGGACGGTAAAAAGACTAGTTTGAGACTGGAGCAACCCACTCTTTAAACACTCCAAAAACCCATAGAAAACACTGTGTCCAGGACAAATTTAAAGACAGCCACCTCTTCTGAGAGGCTCTATTTGAAGATGGGGGCAAAGACCAGATTCTTCTGTTACAGACGCTCTTAAGCTTTGAGTGTAGAAGTAATTTACTTAGGCAGTATTTAGGTATGACAGTCACAAACACAATAAAAAGTTATACAGTAGATTGTTTTTGCCAGGCTATGATTATAATTATTCACAACTCTTGATGTGTATCATGTACGTGAATCATTTTTAATTTCCTGAGAACAATGTAACTTAAGATATCTTTATACATCAGGCTGTTTGATTTATTAGAAAACTACTAGATCCATGTATTGAAAACCCTGTTAATGATTGTTGTGTATCATTCTTACTGTGAAAAAGTGAGGAACATGGTAACTTGTGTGTATTAAAATGTGAACATACATTTTAACATGCTATACATCTCTATATAAGCTCTGTCAAAGATAAATAAAACAGATATTCGATGGCAAGATAAATAAAACAGATATTCAATGGCATCCTTCCACAGTCATTGTAAAGCTGAGTAGGAGTTGCCTTATTCAAGTGGTCTTTCTTCCTATGCTACCACATGCAAAAGAGGTTTTCTGAAAATAGAGAAAAAAAGATAATGGTTTTCACTGTAAATCTGTTTATTTTTATCAAAATATAGCTACACTGTTTAACAAATACTTTACAGAAAACAATACAATATGCCAGCAAGGCTGCTTTTATTTCCCAGTATTTCTAATCGACCGTGTGCAAAATGAATCTTTTTATGATAGATGTATTTTCATTACAAGTAAATTTTACTAACTGAATTAATTTGTTTCACTTACTCCTTACAAAGTCAATATGTTACTTGAGAATCAAGCAATTCTTTGATGCTAGTATGTTAAATAATTAAGGAAAAAAAAAAGTAAAGAAGTAAATGAACTAGTAGGAAATAATAGCCATCCATCAAAAAGAGTTTAAGTTTTTTCCAAACGTTATGACAAGCTTTGCTACCTTCAGAGGGCTTGGATCAATCCTTATGACTCACCCCCTTAAAAAAAAAATGAATTAAAGAATCCCTAAATGTTTCCATCCACAAACTTATTATCGATGATAAATCAGGGAAGAAGATTTTGCACGAAGTTGGCTATTGTCTAAAAAGTTCTATAGCTGTTTAATAAAACAAGGAATTGGTATATTTTTTGTTGCAAAGATGTACTTGTTTTTTCCAGATAGTACGCTTGCATGCTTCTGACTTGTAGTATGGTTCAGGTATTTTTTATTGGCAGCTTTCATGATTTATGGTTTGCTGAGTGACGTTTTATTTCTTATTCAACATAGTAACAGCTCAGATTCTTCAATTAATCACTTTTATAAGTAAAACTGATGCACTGGATATTTATAGAGCAATTTTCAGGACAGGGTCTTTGAGATATTCAAATTACCAAGAAAACCATGTGGACAAACACAACCTGGTGTGTGCAGATATATATGAGTTGGAGAAGATTAAAGAAGGAGGCAGTAGCTGTAATGTCTAGACTAGCATTTGTGACTTGTAATACACTGTTAATATGAGTCTGTTTTTTCAAACAGAGGTGTTCAAAGGGAGCTTAAGGTCTATTATGAATTCTCCCCTTGTGATAGAAGGAAATAACTTTGGATAGGATCAAGCTTTGTGGATTTCAGCTGCAAAACTCTCATTAAATTCAATTTCACCTTTTGTGTTGGTTTTGAGACCCTGTCAGAATTTCATTTGGCACAGAGAGCAGTAAGTTCATTGAGGAAATACAGAGTTTTAAAAACCATGATTGCTTTTATAGTCCTGTGGTATGTAACCTGGCAGGACAAGTGTCTGTGCCCAAAGTTACTGTAGTTCATATTGCTGTGTTCATGCTTAGATTTAATTTCTTAATAAAAATACTAAGTGTGGTTTAGGGAAAACACTGCAGTGTCAGATGATTAGTGGTGGAATGAAAAGATGCTCTTACTGGAAATCAAGTGCTTTCCTCTGATTTTTAAGGCATACAATGATGAATATGATGCTGCTAATGTGCATTTTTTACTCTTAGAAGTAGAGGAAAACTTGAGAGCCATGTGAATATAAATGCCTTAAAAAGAAAACTCGTGTAGGTGTCTGAAGGGAAAAAAGAAAACAGGGAAAATAATAACTTGAATGAACAGGCTATTGTCAGAGCTTTTGCATATCAGGATTCTTTATGTGGAAAAGAATAACCAACATGATCTCCTGGGATTGTGACTGCTGAGAGGGCATCACACTGGCTTGTCAAGAAGTGCTTGACAGGCTGCAGAGGACAAAATGTCACATGAGGAGTTAGGAAAAATGGTTTCCTTGTCATTTCAGTTATTGGCCAAATCTCTTCCATTTCACCCTTTATTTCCTCCTCCAATTTATGGCAGTGGAGGTCCAATATTGTAAAAGCTCTTTGTGGTCTGTGAATGGAAAAGTACTCTTGGTTCTAGTAACTAAATATTACAGTTTTCTTGTTTGCTATTTTCAAGCATTGCTGTAAATTTTTAACCATTTCAGTATACAGTTTAGTGGAAAAACTTGTCTTTATTTGTTTCTCTTCTAGAGATATTTCTTATTAATTCGTCACAGGAGACACTGCAACATTGTGGCAAATGTGGATAAATGCTGTTAATTTACTCTTTTGGTGGTTTAAGTAGGATTCTCTCTTGGGTATTTCTTCTATTCAGAAGAATCAGCCAGTACTTGTGCCTGTTGTAATATAGTGTTTGTTTAAAGGCAGAATTCCAAATTCATTTGTTGGCTTTTCTCCTGAAACATGACTGTAACAGGGACATGGATACCTTAGAGAGCTAAATATCCTGCAGTCTGGTTTGCTACTGATGTGCATACATAATTTCCACTGACAGTAATGGGAGTTACATGTGTATAGAAAGCAAAACAGACCCTTAAAAAATGTTGGTCAAGTAATAAAAGCTAGTCTAAAGAGAGTGTGGAAGTAGGGAGGGGGAGGGTGACTTTTTTTTTTTACTTTAACTTATCCTCACTCCACAAATGTTAGCTTAATATTACTTTTATGGATCCACTCCTGATTTATTATGGCATGAGAGGTAAGATGAGATCCATGTGGAATAGGTAAGCAGAAGATGACTTTAAAATATACTTACTCTAAAGAGAATGAGAGAGAAAACTGAAGAGGCTGAAAAGGTTTCCCCTTCCCTGCTCCCATAAGAATTAGAAGAGAAGTTTTCCCATGTAGCAGTTGTACGGTAGAAGAGTCTGCCATACTGATGTGCTGCTAAATATCTTTTGCACAGTAGCAAATAGCAGTGCTGAGCCTGTACTGCCAAGGCTCTGAGCGTAGCTGCCCTCACCGCAGTACTGGCTGGGCTGCACAGAGCCCCTGTGCAACGGAGCTGCCACACCAGTGTGTGGCATGTGGACCGTAGGGCAAGAGATTGGGCATCCTTAGCCTCTGCTGTGCCCTGGGACTGGGCTTTGTGCCTTGCTCCAGACCAGGGCACTGCTCTGCCTGTGTAAGGTGCAAATGAAAACTTAAAGATTCTCTTCAGCAAAACAAACAAGCAGTCCTGCATCCCAGTAGCATCCAGCATCCAAGATGTAAAACTGTCCATTGCAGTGTATTTATTGGCAACTTTACTGTCCTTTGCACAATATGTGTTATTTTGAACTCTAAAAAATAAGGAACTTAACTGCTTTGGATGACGTCAGGATTTTGAGTGTTTTCCTAGAGCTTCAAATGAGAAGGGAGAAGCAAATTCCTGGATAGTTAGACCTGGCAATCTGTAGTCTATCCCCTAATTAAATTCTCTGTAACCACTGTGTTTTCATTGTTAATCAATGGACATTTGTCCTCAGAAGAAACTAACTCTTGGGAGTGTAGGAAAGGATAAAACTGTTGAGAAATCTAAGTATTACACAAAAGGCATAAAAATCCAATTGTCCTTTTTCAAAATAGCTGAACATCATGGCATCTTAATAAAGGGAGTGCTAGAATATGTTCTCCTAATAAACCTCAGTAAAACCTCTAAAAATAACTACACAGATATATTCTAAGTTGATTAGCAGTAATTGAACTGACTTAATGTAGTTGGATGATGTCATGTATAATATTCCTCTAAAGTAATTTCTGTAGACAAGCCATTTGAAGTCCTCTTGCAGCCAGCATAAACATCTTCATGTTGCTAAACTGAGCGCTCAGACTAAAGCACTCAGCGGGAGAGCTCTGACATCTGACTGTTTTATCTTGTTTGTTTGAGCTACTGTGGCTTGCCTGTTAGAAGCCGCTTTGAAATGACAAATATCTCATCCTTGTTTTAGTGAAAATGTGGAAACTATATAGTTGTGTAACAATTCAGACCTGTTAGTTGTAGAATAATAATAGATTAATAAACGTTAAAGATGGAAAGGACCTTTGAAAGTGTCTGGTTTCAAAGTTTCCCTGCAGTATGCATTTCCAGTGTTCTGTCCAACTTGGTTCAGTCTGTCCCAAGCAATGGGGACTGTTCCATGCTCTAATTCATCTCACTAGAAGGAAGCTTGGAAAACAATTTTCCTAGACTTGAGTCTTGTTTTTGCATCTGCTTATACATCTCCTATATATCTGTTCTTCTATTTTTACAGCCTTTTTAAAAGCTTGTAGTTGGTTAATACAGGTGGCATCTTCTTCCAAAATTTTTGTAGCTTGGATTGTTGGCTTTGTGGAAATGGTTTTGTGGGGTTGTGTGGGTTGGGTTTTTTTGTTGTTTTGATTTGTTTTCTGAGGGCCAAGGCATCCATAACTGATTTAAGTATTCAGAGTGTGGTACAGGGTGTAAATGTGGTTTCTACAGAAAGAAATTGCTGTGTCCTTGCTCTGAGATTTTTCTGTTTACTGACCTAGATTGCTTTAATCTAGAAGCACTTCTAAGTTTTTCTTCATTAGCTCTCCGTGATATTGACAGTTTCCTTTTTTGTGCCGTGGGGTACTGGGGTATCAGTCATTCTTGGGCGGTTTTTGATTGGGGCACCAGTTTATCAATTACTGAATATTCATTTTGCTGATACAGTAGAGAAATTCAACTGTCCAAGATTTGCAGCTGCTGCCTTGCTTTTTACCACATCTAAAGGTCAGGAGCAATACCTTGTGAGAAAATGACGTAATTTTGCTGATTTATTTCTCAAACCATGGAATTTTTTTTTTTTTCCTCCAGAATGGTTGTTCATTGATTCAGTAAAGCACTGATGTGCAAATCCTGTCAGAAATTTGCACTAATCTCCTGAAACTGTCAAAGTGCCAAAGGCACTGTTAGTTACAATGCTGCCCTTAATCAAGAGAGCCGGCAAGGCCAGGACTGTAGCTTCTGTTCCTGTATTATTAAATATCAACAGCTAATAGCATGCTTAGTTAGTATTAGTTAATTCTTTAAATGATAGCTTATTGGGGGAGAACACATCCTGTGGACAAGGGGAAAAGTCATTAACTTCCTCTTGGAGTAATGACATTTAGGAGCAGGCTTCAACATGCCCATATTTTGCCCCTTTCTCTGTTAGCCTTTGAGAAGATTTCCTCTTTCTCTGATGTGTTTTGCCAACTGTACTGGATTGTCTGCCCAGAGCACGTAGCAGTTCAGTTTTCCCAGAGGGCTTACAACATGATTTTCTGGCTCCTGCTGGAGCATGGACCTAGCTGACTGAACTGGTAGCCTCTTTAAAACCTCTGTTCTCTCTGCACTTCAGTGACATGTCAGTTGTGACCTGCAGAATCAGATGCATGTCTTACAGGTTTGAGAGTTGCTGGTGAAAACTTACTGTCTTCCTAGGTGTGGAATGCCAGTAGGACAAGGACTGACGGATTTTGGAGTCTTTCTGTCTCTTAAAGACAAGTCATAGCCAGTCAAATCAGTATTGAACCTATAGTGTTTTCAGAGAGGCTGACAATGCCATTTTTATGTGCAACAGTGCACTCTCTATTCATCAAGGAAATGACCACAGAAATGTGTACCCAGCTGTCTTCATATCAGTAGCATCTATGCATAGCAGCTGCTGATGTTTGCGATGATCATTTCCTTTTAGACCCTTCTTATTTTGGTGGATAAGCATCAAAAAAATTAGTTAAAATCTTGTAACTCAAGAACACCTAAGAGCCAAATTCAAAACTACTTTAGTACCACCATTGTTGCGATGCCTTAATCCATTGAATTTAAGCCAACATTGGATGATGTTCCCTACATGATAGGGAGCTGTGCAGTGTGCTCTGCAGTCCTTGTCCTTGAGTATCCCCTGCTGCAGCCCTGGTCTCAGGTCACTTAGACCAGAGGAGCCTCTGGGGCCCTGCAGCACCCTGCAGACCCCAGGTTACTTCCACATGCTGTATGGGAGCAGGATGCTCACATCTCTTCCAACTGCTCAGGAGATGCCTGAGGTGCTCACTGCAGAGCATGCCTTGGCCTTTAGCAGATATCATCTGAGCAAAGTCCTGCTCCAAGGCTTTGATTTTTTGTTGTTACTTTAAAATCTTTGTATCTGCTTTCATAAAGAGACTTTTTTTTAAAAAAATTTTGAAAGTCCTTTTTGTACCATTTACAAGAATCACAGCAAGAGATGAGATGATATCGTGGCCAGGGCTTTAATCTATTATTTATTAGACCTCAGTTAAATGAGGTGCCTGTGACAAAGCAGGGTGTGTGGTTTTGGTTAAGTCCCTTGGGTCTGCTGGTATGCAGTGTATTAGGACTATCAGTGCAAAGCACTCTTAGAGAGGAACTTTGTATTTGGGTCATAACTCCCCCCCCCTTCTACTTCCAACTGCTCTTTGCAAAGCAAATTATATCCTTAAAGGCACAGATTGTAGATGGATTAGGTCTGTACTGAAGACACATTTGTGTTAGAGATTTTTACCTCATGGACATAGTTTTGTCAGCAAAACCCATTTAGATGTGGTCCTTAACCTTTCTGTGCCTCAGTTCTCTGGGTGTAAAATGGGGATAAGATTCTTGACAACTCAAGGAGGAAGTGGGAATACGTTAAAACATGGTGAGGCCACTTAGTACTACAGTGTTGGGGAGGGATTCTGTAACAAGGAGGTACTATTTCACATTTACGTTTTTAAGACCTTGGGAACACTAATCCACACAGAAACCACACCACATAATTTGTGTTCATTATTCTATGAAAATGCTTTGCAAGGAGGAAACCTTTTGCATCTTAGCATAATTTATAGCCGTTGTAGAACTGCAATTCAAACTGTCGTGTGCTTTTCTGATTGGGCAGGTAAATATTTATCAACCTACTGTTGGAAATGCTTTTTCTTCTCCTAGGTCAGATGTGAAAAGAGCATAAGATCTGTGAAAAGGGATGAAAGCAATACGTTGGGGATTTAAAAAACTTTTTTATACTACCAAAGATGAATACATAAACAAACATGACTACTTTTTTTGTTACTGTTCATATGTTGTTAAACCATATTATTCATCCAGTCAGCATGAAAACTATTCAATCATTTTATGCTGTTGGGGTTTGGGCAGGAAGAAATGTAGACTGGGAGACCTTGGACAGTGAGAATCTCTGTGCATATTTTGGTCCTCAGAGTAGCAGTACCCCATCAGACACTTATCAGAAACCTTATTTTTTCAGTAACCTTAAAGCCATCTTTCAATAAATATTACTTTCTTGAGAACAGAAGTAACATACTCAATACTTACAGGGGATTCTCAGGGCAGGACCAACATTTAAGCTCAAATTTGTCCTTTTTCCAACCACCTGACAATGTACACAACTAAAGGAAACTGAAATATCGAGCCAACAGTGCAGGATGATCCAGGAGGCCACTCTAAGAGGATGTTTTTTCAAGCAGTTGTTAAAGCTCCTAGTCCAGGCTTTGCTTCCCCCAAGCTATTGAAGCCTTCTCTGTTAGATCAGTGACTTGGAACAGTGATCAGTGCAGTGGGCTTCTCATTTGCGCTGTTTCCTGACAGGAGTGAGACTTCCTTTATTTGTAAGTGCCGATAAAATCAGGACTCAATTGCTAGGCTCCCAGCCTACATCCGTGTCAGCTGTGTATTAGGATACCTTCATTTTCTAAGGTGTTTAGGCTGATACTAGAATGTCTTCAGTGCACCTCGCATATCTTCTTGTCAAAAATTCTGATGAACTCATTTACTTTGACCCTCTTTTTTCCCATTAATAATATCTAACCAATAGCAACAAATTATCTTCAGTTTCACTGTTGATTGGTTTTGATGTTTTGTTTTGACGTTTTCTCCCCCGGTTGTGTGAACAGCGGTAGTAGTTGTCCTTATATGGAAAACTGGAAAAGTTGTAGTCATTACAAATGATCAAAACCTAAAAAAGGGGAAGAGTTCAGCAGTATGCTTCCTGTGTTTTTAAGAGTGTATAGGAAAATACTGACAGAAAATTTGGGAAACAGTTATACTGAAGTAGTATATACTGGTTAGACACAGAGACACTTTTCTATTTAGGCATTCTAATTGACGATTTGTATTTGTGGTCATGCAGAATACGGTGCTTGCCTGCTCAATCTGGTGTTGTAGTATCAATTAAGATTGATTTAATAGTATTTTCCTCATAAGAAGTGTTGAGGAAAGCAATTTCCCATTTTTTCCTAGTACGTTGTCCAGGAAAACAAAATTGGAATGAATTCTGTTAAAGTTATTGGAAAAATCATGGCTGCTCTCCTCCTGGAAAGAATAATGGCAAATTTCATTGGGACATCTGTTTGCTTATTTGAAAAAAAAAAAAGGCATAAGGTTAACTTGATTTTTTTCAGAGTGGTTATTTAAAATATTATTTGATTGAAAATAAATATTTTGTACTTAATTAAAAGTACATCCAGTGCTTTTCTGGGTGCACGTGTTTATACACATGTAGTATAATAAAAGGTTATTGTTGTCTTACTTAGCTGCTCCTTTGTGACACAGTTTTATTCCATTCATGGGAGAATACATAGAGAAAATGTAATAATAAATCAAACTTTATTGTGGTTAATGCCTTAAACATTGGAAATCATCTGGAATCTGTGATCAAATTACCAAACCACTATTATCATATTTTAAGTACCCATGCTGTTTCCATGTAAATAATGATGAACAATAGGGAACCACTATGTTACTTAGCACGTTTATTAGCAATTTTTCCTTTTGCTGAGTGTCTGGAGGTAATACTGAGTTGGATTAAGTTAATAATGTTATTTCCATTTGGAATGTTCTAAGGAGTGAAGTACAGACCCGAATTAAACTGTATGTTAATTCAGCCTTTTAAGGCTGAAGCAAAACAGGGGTTAAGATTCATGTTTCTCTCTTGAATTGTGGTAATTTCATGAAATTTCTCTGCAGCTGATCTGGGCAAGAAACCAAACCTTTCAGTCTGAAGTCTGATCCAGATCTGTAACTCTGAGAGCAAATTTGTATACATGGAACTTGGTATCACCTCTTCACTCATTCCAAAAATTTTTAATTAAGGCATCTTTCTTAGCTCGCTTGTAATTTCAGAAGTTTATTCCCACTAGTTTGCTAATCTGCCTCTGTCTCTTGCTTTTACCACACTTATGTAGCAAATTACGATCAATATAAAAATACATTAAATCATTTGAAGCATTATAAATTGCACATGATCTGACCAGCCAGAATAATTTTTAGATGCTTAGAACATGTTTTCAAAGACTACTTTACAAAAATAACCTAACAATACCTTGGAGGAGGAGGTCTCTGTATTTTGTGAAGTCAATGTTATTGGGCTATAATGTAGATAAATCATTGGAAATTTTAAGAGGGCAGTCAGCCTACTAAAATATCCTCTGTATTCCTCCTTGGATGTTTGCTGAATGTTTCTACTCTAAGGTGAGAAAGGTGTGCAGTAGCTGTGTAACCCGACCTTTGAACAGCCTGTGGTTGCAGTTTCCCTGAATGAACTTCAGCTTTTCAAGGTCTACTGTCATGGTTGAGTTTGTTTAGAAGAACAGCTAGTTTAGATGTTAAAAAAGTCATGATGGAGAATCTGCGTTATATCCAGATAAGGTTTCCCGTTGTTATTTTTGTGCTAAAAACTTTACTCCTACTTCTCTAGCTGTGCACACCCAGTTGTTAGATGTTATTAATCTTTACTAGTTTCTAGTATCTTGTTTTACTAGTTCACTAGTTTCCAGTATCTTGTTTTGTCTTGTAGTTTCTGATGGTTTCTGTTATCCATTAATACATCTTTGACATAAAAGCACATTCATAGTTTTTAGTGCAACTGCGTGATTAAATACTGCATTTCCTCCATGTACTATTTTGTAGGTATCCAAACAGACTTTAGAGAATTTTGGTGTTTTGTCTGTTGTTTGAAGTACAAGAGCTGTAGTTAGTTCATTAGGAGCATGGGGCTCAGGGTTGCAGATTAACCAGCTGCACTGCCTGCATTCATGTGGTCACAACCTTCCAAATTTACCCCATCATGAGAGGAAGAATTAATTATAGTCCTAATTGACTGTTTCCTTGGATATAAGCAGGAAGGAACTGCTAGGAGGCAAAGTGATTAATCAGTTAAGCTAGTTTCATCATTCAAATGTGTGAGAAAGTTCATCATCCTAAAGGCAGAGTAAAGTAATGTCAAAATACAAGGGCCATCAACTCTTTCATTGGGCTTTTTGCTGTGTTTCTTTTGTCAGTTTTCAGAGGAATTGCAAAAAATAAAAATAAAAATACATGCAGTTGAGCCAGTCTGTGCTTGACAATCTGTCTGGATTATCATGGAAGAGATAATACGGCAATCTGTTCTCTTATCAGACATTGCATGTAGTCCTCATTAAAAGACCTTAGCATACGTTTTTCACGCAGATGGACAAGTCACATGTATCTCCCAAACAAATAACTCTGTGCCGCTATCTCATCAATCCTGTCAGTTGTGCCAATGAACTGGAGTCACTTGGTTGCAGCCTCGGTGAATTACTACCCGGAGAGCTTCATCTAGTGAAATCATAAAGCTTTCGCTCGCAACTGACAGTGCCTTGTAGTGCTCCTCCTGCTTCCCCCAGCTGCTGGCTGCTGGCCCTTCCTCTCCCAGGGAACATGGGAGGGCAAGTGAACTTGAGGACAAGTGAAAAACTTCTGGAAAAACCCTTGAACCACAATTATCTTCAACTCAGGATATTCTGGTTTATTGGAATAGACTGACTTGTAAACAGCAGCTTTTAAAGAACAGTTAAGTATTCCTAGCTTTGTCTGGCAATCTCTGTCAGAGAGAAAGAGAGAAGAGAAAGGATGAGTAACTCTTCTCACTTGCACTGGAGTACCTTTGTACAGGACTAGGCACCACAGATCTGGGTTGTCCATACAACTGTTCTGGGCAGAGTTGATTTAAACCCAGCTTGCTGCTTTAGTCATGCACAGTTCCGCAGTGCGTTGGCACAGCTGAGGTGGCAGTACAGGAGCGGAAAAGATGAAATGTGGGTGAGAAGTGCTTTTGCTGGCATTGCCAATAATGGCAAAGGTCTGTGGCACAAATGTCCCAGAGCCTTGAGGCACAAGCTCAACACAGAGCATATGAGTAACTTCCTTCGCTTCAGGGGAAGCACTCATGTGCTTATATTTAGCCACATGAACCGTGTTTTCAGGACTGGAAACTTCATTGTGGTACATTATTTTCAGAAACAGTCCAGTTTCACTCACTTTTATCTGTCGATAACTAGAAGCCCATTTCAGATGGAAATAGAAGGCTTTCTGTTTACTTGAGCTCTGGAGTGCTGAAGGTGTCAATCTTGTGACAAATGAAAGAAAACTTGGGAAATAAATCTGTGCAGGAGGTTAGGAGGGGTGTGAAACCATAGGAAAAATAAAGGTTCTATAAAGTTAACATTAGAAAAACTAATAACAATTTTATAAGATCAACTGGATTTAGTCATGTATTCAGATATAAATTTGTACACACTGAATACTCTATGAGCACTTATGCTAAGCAGTTCTTGATTAGGGTTCAAAGTCTGTTTGTGTGTATCTGTATTACTACTTTCGTTTGATTTTCCCAGATGTGTATTCATGCTTATGAATGAGCATGTACTAGTACATTGTCTAGTCTGTGGGTAACCAATATAAAAATTGTGTTGAGCTGTAAATTGTTTAAATCAGAATAGAAATATGAGCAGTATTAATATTGTCCTTGCTTTGTTTCTGTATTTTAACCATTGGACTCTCTAATGATGATATGCTGAATGTTAGCTAGCAGCTTCACGTATGAGCTTTCCAGGGTAAATTAATTGTTTTAGAAAACAGGGTATTCTGCATACTTAAGAAGAGACACATTTAATCCAAATTGCTCCAGAAGAAACATAATTACAGTTTAAAGAAGCAATTAAATTTTTTTTTCTGATTATAATTAAGATCTATGCAGTGTACTTTGTATTAATATATATATTTAAGTGTGGATTTTATTTATATATGCTTGCTTTTATAAATATTAAATCCATAGCTTGCATTCAAAATTTTCCACTTTTAATCTTTTAGCATGATGTTACATCTTTGGCAGATGGCTCTCATTTTGTAAAATGAAACATTTTTAGCAAGGTCATCTTTCATTTGTGTATAACTTTATTTTCTTGAATCAGAGATAAAATCTAGAAAATAATATTGGGACTGTAAATGTCTGTGTGATCAAAATGTCTTTTGGGCTCAGCGTAAAAGAGGTTGTCTCAAGTAAGTGGCAAGTGGCTCTAGGTGGCCTTGCTTGAGTAGGGGCATCTCCAGAGGTGCCTGCCAACCTCAAGCATTTAGTGATTCTGTGATATGCTCTTTTTAATAAGCCTATAGCACAAGACAGTGGTTTCTGAACAAGTGCCATCTGTTTGTGCCTTCTCAATTTTCCTTTAGAAGTGGAAAAGATACTGGTATCTGGATATGCTTGAGAGATAGACAGGGTGTCTCAAAAATGAACCAACCTACCAGGAATAGGGTAATGCTGAGAAAACAGAAGTACAGTCTGCAGGTGAGCAAGCCACTTTGCTCTGGATCCAAGCCATATTGCCACGGAGGTTGCCCGTTCTATTCTGGACCTCAGCCTTATGACCATGGAGGTCTGCTGTATAAGTCTACTCTCTGTCTCTTGCTCCAGAAGAGAGTTATATTTTGCTCATACAGTTGTATAAGTTGATTTACTCTGCTTTTATTCAGAGAAAAGTGAATTAAACCCATAATGAATAAATCTAATTTTAAAATTACATCGCTGATCATCACTGCAGCAACGTGCAAGATACTTTCTGAGGTTCACGAATCAAATGTATAAAGTACAACACAAAATGAAATATATGCAGCTAGGCATTCCCATTTTGAGAGTCAGAGCAATGTGATCTTTGTAAAAAGTGGTATTTTAGCAAAACTGGGTCAGCCAAAGAGCTTTGAGTTGAGTAGATCCACAAAGGCCTTATGGCATCCAATAAAAAGTAGTGGGTTTGATGATATGTAGACTGACTGACTCCACTGGGTTTTTTGGTAAAGTAACGCTCATTCAGATGGATGGGGATCATTGAAGAATTACAATCAATGTGCTATATTAATTTTGGTTTAAAAGGGAATATTGTCCACTTGAAAACCAAACTATTACTGAATTACAGCTACAGAGAAACACATTAGACATATCAAACTCTTAGAATAGTGCAAATAGTCCAAATACCATTTTGAACCTAAATTCTAGACAAAAAGGTTTAAAACAACATATATCGTTACCCAGGGAGTGGGAGCTGAGACTTTTACGTATGTTTTCCTTAGCACAAGTTCTTGAAACACAGAATTTTCTCATTCTTTTTGAATGAACATTTTTATGCAACAGTCCCCAGGCATGCATCTTTCACTCCTTAGGTGTAACCCATACTATCACACATTTATGTCATTGCGGATACGCTAAACTTTGTCATCCTGTCTGCAAGTATGTACAAAGTGTTGCCTGTAGTCTCAAACCTGGTGAAGTATATAGGGTTCTTGACCTCAGCAAGTTTGGATGAGGCCAGTGATTGTATTAAAAATCGAAATTTTCATTAGGTGTGCCTGCACTGTCAGTTGATCTGAATCTGTAGTCTGGTACAGGCTCAGCATTATTTGCACAGTAGCATGAACTCACATGTGCATTGAACCTGTGGTCTCAGAGGAGGAGAGCCGAAGTGCTGTATGTCCAGGCTCTCCTTCATGAAGTTTGGACAGGCTTGGCACAGTAGTTCCATCTGTGATATCTCCCAGCCAGTTAGCTTCTACCTCCCACTCAGCTCTCCTCAAACTATTTCCAATATAAGAGCCAAGACTGTTGATGAAAAACACCTGATCCTTAAAACTTGAAGCATTTAAGGAAACTTTTGAGCCCACTGTGCATCCTTTAATGGAGACATAGTTGCCAGCCTGTGGTTTTCAAGATTCTGCTCTTCCAGCGAGACCAGGCAGATGGTGAGCTTGAAAATTAGTCAAAAATGTTGGCAAATAATAGGTCTACTCCTATGAATCTTACCCTTATATATTGCTACCCAAATTTCCATCCTGAGTTCAACACTAACTATAATACATGTAACTAAGCATCTGATGCCTATTAGTTGTTTTCCATCTTTCTGAAGCACTCAGTTTTATATGTAAGTATATAAGCGCATGTGGAAGTCAGTAAGTCAGTCAGACAGTCAGTAAGGGGGAGATACTGTGTTTGCATCACAGGAAATGGGGCTACAGGCTGAGTGCTTTGAGTGCTCTTGACATTTTATTTTTATATTTTATATAGTATAAAAATGTTGTGTGAGTGATGTTGTAAAAATGTTAGTGAGGAGGACAACTTTGCAGCAGATCAGATACTTTCATCTAAATTGCTTCCCACAATTGTCTCATGTCTCAGTGGACTAGTGTATTTGCAGCATTAAATGGAACTGGTATGCTGAAGTACTTGGAGACAGACCTATGCAGGGTACTTCCAGAGGAATGGGCAGAGTGGTGGGAGGGTGCCAGGCTTCACTGGGCAGTTCCTCTGTACCAGGAACCAAGGGGTTTTTAATTCTACACTGTATTCAAAATGCACAAGTTCATTGGGTTAGCTAGCTGAGCAAAGTCTTCTCTGCTGTATGGAAAAATATGGGAGGTCAGACCTTTTCTCATAATGTATAAAAACTAGGGAATAGTCATTGCAAACAGCAGTGCCTTCGGACCAATTCATGCAAGCCTAAAGCCAGAATCTTACCTCTGCCTTGAAATCAATGTTTTTTAAATTGGTAATTGCTTTAAAAGTGGAGGAATATGCAAGAGACTGACACTTACTTACTTATTTTCCTTCTAACTGCTTTCATCTTTGCCAGCCGGTGTGTGGGAACTCCCAGCTAGTGCCAGCAGAACTTGTCAATGTTCATTCCAGAGCAGAGCAACAGGAAAGCCACAAAATTCTTTTAAACAACTCTGCCATCACCTTCTTCACAGTGAAGTCTCATTAGAAAAGTGAGCAGTTGTCCAGCACATTTTGCTGTCCTTCACTCAGAAAAATATTAGCACATCAGCAAAAGAAATGCACACCAAATACATCTAAAACACCTGTGGTTGGTTAATGCTCTGGGAAATAGCATAAGGGTTCATCAGTGAACCTCTGAGACATGAAGATTGACTTATACACTGGACCTTTTATTCTGCAGCCTGAAACTAGGAGAATATTATTCAAGAACGTTCCTAGGTACCTGGCTTAGTTGACTGTTGTATGAATTTTGCATCATACATGTAGAGGCAGTGTTTAGAATCAGTGTGGATCCACTTTAAAACTGAAACTGAGTTTCTTATTTTCAGTGAGACCTGGGTTACCAAACAATGCTTTTGGTTACTTTTTTTTCCAGAAGAATCATCTCTGGTGTTCTGCTCAAGCTTTGAATAAAAAGAAATACAGATAACATTTTGTTATGGATATTTCATTATGTTACAAAAATCATGGTGTATTTTGTTCTTCCTTTTCTCCAATTTTTTTTAATTGCAGCTGCAAATTGGACCTCTGATCTGAAAGTTCCCATTCCAGCATTTTTAAATCCCATGTAGCATAAGAATCCCAGGAGTTTAGTCCAGCAGGTTGTTTTTTTCCTTTTCTTTCTGTCACACTGACTTCACAAATTCTAGGAAAGTTTAGCTTCAGTCTTGAGTCCTGAATCTGTCAGCAGAGCAGATTTATGAAAGGGAGAGTACACTGCAAGCATTTTATTGATAGCTGTAGCATAGAAAGAAATCTGAAAGTTATAAAGGTTTGTATGTTGTGGTCTCTTTTTGGCATGAAATGTAGCAGTTTATAGTTAATTATAAAATAGGAAGAAATAAGTGTATGCCCTAAGTTTAAGCTCTGTTAAGTTTTTACAACAAAAAGCATCAAGCCAAGCAGCTATTTATTTCTGATCCAGGGAAACTCTATTTCATGAACAAGCATTCATGGAAAAGTCAATGCACTTGAGTCTTAGCCACTACATAAAACCCTGCTTGGTTTGTTGATGCCAATGTGTCTGTGGTGGTGCTTTTTTTTTTAAGGCACAGGTCAGAGTTTCTGAACAGAGAAACTAAACCTGCAATTTTGAATTTACATTTCTGTGGTATTCAGTTGAAATCTGAACTTCTATTTTCATTACGTATTATGTCTTTTGGCCTGTGAATACTACTGCTTTGATAAGGAAAGAGGGGAGGCAGAGGAAATGAGGATTTTTGCTGACACTTAAATTTAAAGCATGAGCTCTTGATGAAATGGTGCAGCAAGCACCTTTGAAGAGTTGAAAAATCAAAATGCCTTGGTAAAATGTGCATGGGGATACTGTGCTGGAACAAGACCTGATTACTTCTTTGTAACTGGAGATGCCACTGGAGGTGTTTTCAGCTCATAAACAGAGCAGAAAACATCAATTTCACCACCTCAGAAAAATGTAAATATTTAAACTTTGTGCTTCAATATTCTTTTTGGGTTGGGTTGCCCAGGGGCTAGTCGCTGAACAACAGCAGTACTTCCTTTGACTCTGGGACTGTCACTTACACTTTTTTTATACATCAGAATGACTGCTCTGGTAGTCTTACAGTTCAGAATAAATGTCAGCATCAAGGACTATCTGTGTGAATCAGTGCAACCCAGGACTCAGTACAGACCTCGATGTAGTAGAAATCACTTATAATTAAAGACAGTAAACGATCAGAAGTTATGCAAGAGAAATGCTGCTGCTTTCTGAGAAATCTTTATCAAAAGTGACTGTATGAGAGATATAAAGGAATTGCCTTCACTTCTATTGGCACTGGAGGATAAGGGTATAAACACAGAGCAAAAATTTAACTTTATAGTAAAAACCTTTCTAAAGTAAAAAAAGCATTGAAATAGCTATGAAATACATTAAGTAAATTCAGTTTTTAATAATCAGAGGAGGATTGTTTTGTATCTGTGATTGTTTGGCAGTCTGTGATTGTCATGCCCTGTAGCAAGGGACTGGGCTAGAACCCAGAAGTTCACTTAAAGGAAAATAAAGCTTTTGTAAACTCCTGTAAAGGCCCCTGCTATTGCCAGTTTTACTGCTGCTTTTATTACTGTTTCTTTTAGACTTCTCTAGTTCATTTCTATAACTTGTCAGGAATACAATGTAGTTCATATCTGTCTTAAAGCTAGTCGAGAAGAGCTGTCTAGAAGAGCCATTGGTGTCAAACGCATATCATTAGTGTTATGTCAGCCCATTTCCAAGCCTTGTCAATACAATTTCTGCCCTTCTGCTGCCAACATTTATGCTTTAAGACAACAGCATAATGACTAGCTACTGTGCAGTAATGACTAAAAGTCCCCAAAGGAAAAATTATCCTGTTTAATAAAACAGTGATGTTCACAGCTGGGAGAGGGGGGTTTCCCTGTCCTTTTTTTTTTTTTTTTAAGTGATGGCAGGTATAATATATATTTTTATGAAACTGTTTTAAAAGCAGGTCTCTATTGTAAGAGCACTTAAGAAAATGTATTCTCTGCCAGGGTGTCTTAAGGAATTAGAGGTTCAAATGCATATATGTCATAACAGTATTTTAGGTCTTCTCATATATTTTTGTTTGAAGCATATATGTATATTTCTTAGAAGGAGATAATATAAATTAAAAATTAAAAAATTACAAAATGACAAGACCTTATCTTCTGCATTTCATATCATAGATCACCTAAAATATAATAATCTAAATCAAAATACTCTGTTAATTCATGACAAAACTTTAAATAAATAAATAAATAAATAAATAAGATCACCATTACACTGAGATTTCACTTCCTGGACTGAAAAATTGAATTGCAGGCTCATAGCTCCCTTGAGTGTTTGGAAAGAGAATAGCAGCTCTTAATAACAGAGCACTTTCCTGTGAGAGGTGGACGTTCATGTCATTACCATTTTTCTGGCAGATTTTCAACCACCAAGCAGCAAAAGTTTTCAATGATTGCCTCCTACTGTAAGGCAGTAATGATAATGCTGTCTCTTTCTTTCATGAACTGCAGGAATTGGAGAAAATGAGGGAAGGTAGAGATATTAGATACGGATAAAACACAATTCAGGGTGAGCTATTTCCTATGTCACTACATAAGGTCTAGCAGGCTAATTTTTACACATCTGCACTAATAGAAAATAGGTTTTTCCAATGCAACAGTAGAGAATCCAAAGTAAAAATCAATCAAGGTGCTATAAAGTCATCCATTCCCTAGAAAACGAGGAGGTGCCATGTGCACCTTTTCTCTGAAAAACAGACCCCATGACTCGGGTAGAGGGGCCACTGTTATTGATCAAGAAGAATTAGACATTGTGCAATTATCCCAAACCGATACTGTCACCATTTGATCAAGAGTTACCATTTTGTTAATTGTTGCAATCCAGTGACAGTGAGAGGGAGAACACTATTTGTGAGAAATATTGGTACATATTTCACTGGAGTGTATTTGCCCTGTGAAGGTGGCTTACGCATAAGAGATGGAGGTGTTTGTGGTCATTAGCATCAGAATTGCACTGAGCTGTCAGAAAGTGATCCCTGATGTCTGACTCTGTCTATTTATAATTGGCAGGAAGACTCATGTTCATTTTGATGATGCAGAATCAAGTGCAGCTGGAGGAAAGGAAATGGGGAAACTTGAGCTATAGTAGTAATGGAATGCAGGAGTTTGTGCATGTACAAATCTTTGTCATATATCAACAGTTAATTGTTTTTCATTCATTTTCATGACTTGGTATAATGAAAATTTAGTACTCTATTAAGGAAGCAGGACAGTGATCTAAATCTGTATCTTAATTTAGGAAATGCATTGTGATACTGATGGTTTTTTGACTAAGAAAATGAATTTAAGCTTATTTGTCTTTACCTTTAAGGATCTTTCCATCTTATCAAATATGCTGAACAATTTTTGCAGATAAGAGTATCTTGTGATTTATTTTTTGTGAAAAAAATATATTTAGTTGTCAGTACCTTGTTCTCCAGATCACTGCTATAATGTTTACCTTGCTCAGCACTGGTGAAGTAAATATATGTGAAAGCTAATTAAAGCATAACAAGAGTTTAGGGCACTTGCATGTCGCTACATTATTAATTGAGGATTTTATGGGTTTGAGATTTACAACTGGTGTGTCAGTTTTAGTACAGAACAGTGATACATCACTGGTCTTCTCTAGCTTCTCGTTGTCACAATCTCTGTATATACGTAATACATAAACACATTCTAAAAGGCACATAGTGTGCACAGAGGGTGAATAGAAAAACAGGTCTTTATTTTAAAAATTAGAAATAAAACAGCAGTTTGAGTCCACCTTCTTGTTTTGGCATCTCTTGTCATATAATGCAGAGTAATTCCACTTGCCAGAAATATGAGCAACATGAATGACCCCCAAATGTGTTGGGTTGTCAGGGTTGATTGAAACTGGTGAAAACAAAAGAAAATTGCTAAAGAGAAGTGGTAGATAAGGGTGACCCAGTGGTAACAGAGCAGGGAGCTTTATAAAGGTGGTATTAAAATACTCTCAGTTTTGCCTTTCTTCTTGATAATCTCATCCCCTTTCTACAAACCAACATAATGCAGAAAAGAGAGGACCATTTAAAATATGAAATGAATCTTTGATTGCTTGTATCTCTTATTTGTATGTCTTGAGCAGTGCTAGGTTAACCCCTAGACCTATCCAGTTCCTGCTGGGGACGAATATGTTGAGAGAGAATGCACGTTATGAACCATTATTATTCCAATTTACATTTAACAAAAAAAGGGTACATAGGATTGTACGAGATGTTTCCAGTGATAGGGAAGTACTTAACAGCAGTCACAGTAGAGATGCTTCCTGGTTTCTGATGCTGAAACTGCTGAAACCTCTGTCTACCTCCAAAGATTGAACTACTGTTTTTTAAAAGTAATTTCTCTTATTCTTAGCGTTCCTCTTTAGACAGATTCACACTGAATAAGGTGCTATTTAGTTACAAAAACATGACTTGTATTATCTCATGCAAAAATGAAAAAACATTGTTTAGAATATTCCCAATTAACCTTCTATATTAAAGTTGGAAAAGGATATATAGTTTGTGCATGGGGGCACAATTTGAACCTATCATTAATCCTGTTTCTTTTATTCTTTGTTTACTTGTTAGACACATACAGATGCTACTTCAGGATCAGGTAATACAAGAAATAATTTCTTGACATTGTGGATTAATATTTCTTTTATGTTTACAACCATGGGCTTTATGATCCTGCAGATCACTGTTGAGCTGAAATGTATGGAAAGCCTCTTACACGGACATTGTAGTGTAACTGTTTCCTTTTGCTTCTGTATAAATAGACCGAGTCACCTCCAGGTAGCCCTGATGGTTGTTTTAGCTAAAGAAAATAAACGGTTGAAAATACAGCTCTGTGTGCATATGCATGTATATTTTTGCAAATTCTTAATCCAACTAATATTTTTTTAGGATCTTATTTTAATCTTGATACATACATAACTATGTACATGTACACACATGCTCTACCTTCACATGTTTCAAGTGAAGATTTTTACCTGTCATTTTACTTTAAGCAAGCCCAAACAAAAACCCTTAAGCTTTACGGCTTTTAGCATGGGCTCACTTTGTGAGAGCATTTCTCTGATGCTTGTAAACTCAGGATTAGTTATCCAAGCGAAATACAGAGAGGTCCTTGGAAATACAGAAGTATGGAACGTGATAAATTGAGTCTGTACAGAGCTGAATTAGAGTGGTATAAAAATGAAGTATGTCATAGAATCATAGAATAGCAGGTTGGAAGGGACCTCAAGTATCATTTGGTCAAATCTTTCTTGGCAAAAGCATGGTCTAGACAAGATGGCCCACTACCCTGTCCAGCTGAATCTTAAAAGGGTCCAATGTTGGGGAATCCACCACTTCCATGGGGAGATTATTCCAGTGACTAATTGTTCACATTGTGAAAAAATTTCCTCTTGGGTCCAAGCGGAATCTCCTCAGGAGTAACTTGTACCAATTGCCCCTTGTCTTTTCCATGTGACTTCTTGTAAAAAGGGAGTCTCCATCTTCTTTGTAGCCACCCTTTAAACACTGGAACATGGTGATAACGTCTCTCCTAAGCCTTCTTTTCTCAAGACTGAACAAACCCAGTTCTCTCAGCCTTTCCTCATACATCAAGCTTCCCAGGCCTTTGATCATCTTTATGACCCTCCTCTGGATGCTCTCCAGCCTGTCCACATCTTTTTTGTATAGCTGTTTTGTATGTCATCTTAATTTTTTTATGCTGCCTTGTAAGCACCCTAAATTTGACACAGATGTAAACAAATTCTATTAAATATTTATTAATGTAATTTGTGCTGCAATACAAATAGTCAGTCAGTTTCCTTGTCTTACATTTCAGCACTGTACTCCTACAGAGCAAAATTATATCCAGCTATTCTCAAGGGATTAAGATATAGTTTTAAAAAAGGAGTATTTAATCACACAAATAAGGAGGAATGACAGAATCAGGATCTGAAGAATCTTCAAAAACCCCTGCAACCTCTTGCAGAAGTTTTCTGTGCACGTTAATTTCTGTGAGGGATGGTTTAAGTTTTAGTAACACTGGTATTTAGAACAATGAAGCATCAAAAACTTGCCTTCTTGCTGAAGTAAAAAAAACCCCAAAATCCAAACAACAAAGCATAAGAAAGCAAGAGAAAGGAAGCTTCTAGCCTTTTTTGCACTTACAGAAGTTCAAAATTGAGTTTCTAAAATTTACCTAGAAGTACAGGCTCTGAAAGTAAAGTGTAGGTGCAGGCTTGACCTTGATCTGAACGGGGCATCAGTGAACTAATAAGGAGAGCTTTAGTAGAAGCATTGTCCCATTTTCTGGTAGATACTGTGCTGCACAGATTTTCCATTTTAAATTGAGACAAAAATGAAAATCTTGACTGTTCTCATAAATCCAATTGAAGTATTTTCTTTTTGACAAATTTAGGGTCTGTCTTTGATCTTGACACTTTAAAATATTACGCTCAAAATGCCTGATACAGGAAGCAAACTTTCTTTTTGTCTGAGCCATCTTTCAGCTTTACCAGGTCTACCTTATTAATGTTTTGTGGAATGCATTCTCATTTTCCATAGTAGCAGGCTAATACGGGTGGTCGACAGCTTTTTTATCTAATATTTGTATCTACTTAATTTCTATGTTTTTAGTCTAAAATTCAGGGTTGTTTTCAATATGAGCATGGGAATCTGGTGAGGAAAATCACAGGAGAGGTGATTAACTTAAAGCAGACCAATTTAACAGGTCTGGAACATATTCTAGTAGTATTGTTTCTGTTTACCGTCACTATGTAAGGACCTGTTCCCTCTGGAAGTATTATATTCTGTAAAACACATTATTTCACTGATTCTGCTGGTATTGAAATTCATTCTATCATTCTCTAATAATTGTGCTGCATTTAAATGTACACAGCAAGTGAAACTTGGCAATTACCCAGCTCCATAAAGTTTGAGCATACTTTCAGAAAATTCTTGTATAAAGCTCTATGGTGATCTTACCCAACCACTCTAACCTAGGGTCCAGATGAGCAGCTTTATAAAAAAGTAATTAATTTCATTTTCACTTTAGTACAGTTTCTTATGTTCTCTGGTTCTTATCACATCTGTTACAATTTCTGTAATGATCAGCTTAAAAATAACACACCTAAAAATAAATAACATCATGCTGCTGAGCTGCATTAATGGCTTGCTAGTTAATTAAGTGTATGCCCGTTCTTCTATTTGTCATTGTTCTAGTGACTCTCAGATGTACTCGGAATTACACCTAGACACTAATGCTGCAGCTTAAACTCAATGAGCTGATGACAGAATTTGACTGGGCTTCTCTGTATAAAACCAGCAGAAATTTTTAATAATTGTGTTTGTGCAAGACAGTCTCCCCTGAGCAGTGATTGTACACCTGGGATGGCCAGGGAGGCTGGCCTACCCTGGCATCTGGCCGTGCAGGCACATAATGGGAAGCAGAGCAGACCTGGGGTCCCTCCACCCCCAGTGCTGTGTCCCCATCTGGCACAGACTGTCTTGTGCCATGACTACGTGGCCAGCCAAGGAGCTCAGAGAGGTGAGGAGTGAGTGGTGATGCATGGCGCAAGCTCTTCCCCGGCCTGCCGACTCTGACACTCAGACTCTCACCTTGACTTAAAAAAAGGAAACTGTCAGCTTGTGCTCTGCCATGAACTGCAGATACGAGCTGAGCTTCAGAGCTGTTCCTTGTTGACGGGCCCCTTTCAGAGATGTTTAATTAGCTTTTCAGGGTGCTTTATTTAAACCATAGTTATGTTTTGCCCAGGTGAATGTTAGTTCTCTGAGTGGTTATCTCTGGTGATGTGCAGCCAGGACTATTGGAAATAGTTCTTCTTCTGTGATTACCTTGTAAATGAGTCCCAGTGTAATGATGCATAGTGCAGTGAGGAGTGCTTTATTTAAAATCCTGCTACTGAACCCAAGGAAAGGTTGGAGTGATTCCCTGTGTAATGTGGAGATTGTTCTCTCTGTTAAACCATCTCTGACTGAAGAAACATTAATCTAAATGCTGGCAAAAACATTTTTATTCTTATGGGATAGATCAACTTGTGTTAAATGGTGGATATTGTCTTGAGTACCTTGCGGGGAGTTCAATCCACATAGCATTGTTTCCAGCTATGCTGTTTCATGCTACCATTCCATTAAGTGATGGTGTTTTTTCTAAATTACTGACTTTTTGGTTTATGAGGGTGAGTTTGTTTATTAATTCTGTAGCAGCTAGGAGGGTATTAAGTGGGCAAGTCCTTTAATTTAAAATATTACAAGTGCATTGCTGCTCTTGTTCTCTGATAAATCGAACACTGGGTATATTAATACTAGTAATGGAACATAATGGCTACTCATCAAAAGTAAAGATAATTATTTCAGGAACACAAAACTAACCTTGCCAGAAAATTGCTTGTTGAAATCTGATGCTGTGCAACAAATAGAGGTTTATTAACAGCAGATCCCCATGTTCACCTGTTATCATTAAATCCTGTATGTTACAATGATAGGGCTATATAGGGCAAAAAGCATACCCCTTTTTTTGGAGATGCATGTCAATTCTTGATTAACGATTTTGATTACGAGGGCTGTTCTATTCTTAATAAATTGTTGTGTTGTCCTCCAAAATGCTGGGGAGCTCTTAGGTTCTCAATCCTGGGTTCAAGAGCAAGCTAGCTACTGCGTTTTACTGACTGGCAGTTTGCTGGCTGCTACAGCCTGCATCAATTTTTCTTCAGAAGAGGATGTTGTGGATGGCTATTTTGTCTTGTGGGCCAGGGTGACACGATGCTCCTGACCAGTGGCCCTGCCCTATGCTGGTTGCCCTCTCTTCTCATCATCTCCAACATGCTTTGAGACTCTGCAAGTGATCCACACAGACTTGAGATGGTTTTCCAGTTATCTAAGTGCATCCTTTCCCAGAGCAAATCTTGTGACTGGGATAATTGGCTTCAAAACAGGTTTTCTGAAGTCTGTAATTGTACCCTGAACCATGGTTACAAACATTGTTTGGGAGAATGACTTACAGTGAAGTCTTCCTCTGTACTAATAAAAAATTTCAGGCCACTTCATTTGTGACTAAAAAGTTAAATTGTTTTTCATCATTATGGTTGATGGTAAGAGTATAATGTTGCTATAGACAGTTTTAACAGTTTTTATCATAAGTAGTCCACCAATGCTAATCAAGACTACAGTGACAAGCATAAAAAGCACTAAAACCATGTAAAGTTTTTTACAACAAATTTTGTACAAAAAAATCAATTTGTATCAAAAAAGGCATTATTTACCTAATCATTCATGATTGAAAAAAGCCACATGAAAAATTGCCTTATTTCAAAAGGCAATCATGAAGGCTTCAAAGTATATATAATCTCATTTCTCCACTCTCATTTTATCTGCTTTCTCTCTCTGAATTGGAAAACTGCTGTATCTATTTCCTGTAGGAGCTATTAGTCAGTAGCATTACATCCGCTTAAACATGATCGCTTTTCTTTTCTGTATGTTACTGATATGCTATTATCATGTAATATTGCTTATCCACCCGAGGTTGCTGTGTTTTTTGAGTTTATTGTAGAATAGAGGAGAGCTGAAGCGTCCTCTAAAAAAAAAGTACAGAGATTCCAAAATATTTCAATAACTCTCTGTCACGCATTCTCTTTCTCTCATGTTACTCATGTATGTTACAGAGCACAAGCTTCTCATGATATATTTCAGTGTTGTAATGTAAAATGTTTCTCTGCTTTTAATTCCTAAGCAAAAGCACTTTAACCATCACTTTTGAGTGTAACCATCTCAATTCCTCTTTATTTAAATGGCAGATTCAATAAAAATTCCATCTGGTTTCCAGAGGAAACTTGCACAAGTCCTTGGAAATTGATTTTTTAAATTTTCTTTTTCAGGACACAAGGAACTGTGGCCAGGATTAGAACCTCTTCCTCCTGCAGCATATTTGCCAGATGGCAAGTTTATTGAATCTGGTTTTAACTTACTAGGGCTTAAAGGAATGAATGCAGCTCAGAGAAGTGGGTGCTACATTTCTACTTCAAAGGTCTCCTTCCAAATCAGTTTCCAAAGATTTATATGCAGAGTGTGGTTGTGACCTGTGCACTCTGTTGCATACCCCTCATCTCCTTCAGTGTTTGAAATGGAGTTAGAGAGGGACACGAGCCACTTTATAAAATCCAAGTAATTTCAAGATAAGCAGCATTGGGTGAATCTTGATACATGGCTAAATCAACAATTATTTTTTTTAATTTTACCATCTAAGTTTCTACATTGTTGTAAAGTGTCTTCACTTGAAATACTTGTTTGCTAAGTAAAACATGAAAGTATGTCATCTCCACTGGTGTCACTTAAAACTATCCTTAAGTGTTGTCCTTAATATAGAATTATGTTCCGTACTAAAAACTAACATTTTTGATGGCCAGGATTTAGTTTCATCAGCTTTTAGATTTGAATTGGGGAGAAAAAAATCATGCTTCTACTTGAATTTCTTACAGGAATTTCCTAATTTCTTAAAGTGGCTTTTATATTTGTGAAAAACATTTCTGGTTAATTAGTGGTGCAAATTCTAACTTGTTTTATGAAGGAATCTTCCTCTCTTTTCAAAATACAAAGCATTGTTTTGCATTCCTGTTATCTACAGAGAAATCAAATTTTTATATTACAGGATTTTTTCCCCTTTTTTTCTGAGAATGGAGAAGACTGCTGCTGTGAACTGATGGTGAAGAATTTCAGAGAGTCTGCAGCATAAATACTAACAACTTCTTTCAGATGCAGAGCAGTCAGGATGACGACTTCTGCTGAGGTGTAGTTGCATGCAAAGTTTCAGACGTTTAAGTGGCAATGTCTGTCATAATTATTCATGTGCTTTCTTAAACATGACTGTGTACGTACTAGGATGCAGTGTGGGCCCAGATTTGTAGAGCAAAGCATATAAAGATTAATACACTTGTTTAAGACAAGGAAATAAATAATTACAATTCAAAATATCACGGATTTAACTTTTATTTTCTAATTTCATACTTTACACATCCATACTGTTTATATATACTTTTTATACGCTCCTTTTACTGGAGGTCATTCATGTCTGCTACGGTGCCAGTTCTTGCACCACATGATGTGTTTGTGATGCTGAGCACACAGCATCACTCACATTAGCACTGTTCACCCCAGTCTTAAAAATAAGGAAATAAAGTAAATATTCTGATGTCCTGTAGCTAAACTTGTACAGGTCTCATTTATATGCATCAGTGGGTTAAAAATCATTCTGAGCAGTGAATTTTCAGTGATTCTGAGCAGTGAATTTTCAGTGCTGAATTTCTTGTGAGGAAGTTTTCATAATTCTAGAATTGAGATTTTATAGAAAATGCCTCACAAATATATGTGTTTGCACTGGGACTGGGCTTGCTACTGGGATATCACCTTATGCCTCTTGTTAACAAACCAGTTTGTTAGGACTTCAAGCTGTGCGTATTCACCAGGATTTCCTGCACTTCACAAAAGACAGAGGGACTGGAAAAATATTTGAAATTTATTATGAATGTTCAGTAATCTAACTTACAAAAAAGATGGTGATAGCACCAGAATCAGAAGTAATAGTTTTCTTCCAGACAGAGGATGTCAGGAGTTAATGCTTTTCTAAAACTCTCAAAAAGATTATCGTTGTCTTCCCTTTGAATTCATTACTTTGGAGTGAATTCACCTACCACTTACCACTTGATTCCTATATTGCGAAGTATATGTAGAAAAAATAATGGGCCTCTCTAAATCTCTTGGATGTAATTGCATCCAGGGATACTGATGATGTCATGAATCATTGCAAGGTACAAGTGGTTTCTGTGGTATTTCCAAATGAAATTAGAGGTCTCTTGTTTACAGTTTGTTTGCGGTCCTCTCCATTCAGTAGAATAGTGTATGGATCCAATAGTAATAAAAAATAAATAAGTGCTATAGCCTGATGCTATTTTGAAGATGTTTTGGCACTGTATCTCTAATTTTACTTCTGTATTACCATCGTTTCCAGTTGTATCTGGCTTGATTTAAGTTAAGATAGTCTTGTATTAGAAGCATATGGAAATTGTTATTATTTTCATTTGTTCAGCAGATGTGTGAGCCTTTTATATGCCTTACTCCTTATCAAATCAGATTAAATGATGCAAAATTCTGCAATATGCAAATATTTTTTTTGTACGGGAGCAAGTACTGACGATCAGTGCAGGTGAAGTACAAGAGTGACAGTTCCAGTATTTCAGTGTGCATAAGAGCAGTGAGCATCCCTTTGTACCTTCCTTGTTTATCAAGCATTCCACTGTGATCACATTTGTAAGCAGTAGAATTGGAAGGGAAGCATTTGAAAGGAATAGAGAGGCCATTGCAATGTGACCTGGTAAGATGAGATCAGTTGAAGAAACAGGCATCAAGGGGCAGTTGAGCTCTACTGAATGTAAATGTCTGCAATGTCAGAGGCAGGGGGGAAATCAGAAAACAATGGGTCAGTCACAGCTGTTGTATTAAAAATAAATGTACATTTCCCTCCCCACTTCAGGCAAGTCAGTTCTCAGCTTTCCCATCTGTCAGAATACTTATAAGACTTTCATATCAATTTTATTTAAACAACTCCCATTTTCTGTACCAGAAGTATCATGCTAGACTGTTTAGAAAGGGAGGGAGCCACAAAAGGACTCCTATGTCAGAGAGGTTTTATGTAATCCAAGGAAAAGCGTGCTAGCCATTGATACATTTCTGTGTTTTCTCTCAACAGAGAGTGTGTTTAGGCTTTTAAAGTGTGTGATTTCATCAAAGGTTTTTTCCTTCTTTGAATGTCATCTGTGAGATAATGGAATTACAGCTGAGAGCTCCAACTTAAGTAAAATTTGGCAAGCAGAGCTTCATTAAGTGTTCTGCTTAAACTGGGTCGTGTTTACAGCAAAGGACTTTTGCTTTCAAAAAGCAGATGATTTTGTAACTTGAACATAAACTATAGGCCAAATTTTTGATGGCTATGTCCCTGGCTTGCGAGCAGTAAAACTGTATTTATTTACACCAGATGAGGATCTCCCTTTTTCCACATCTTTTTTAATGCTTCTTTAATCCTTAGAGAGTGAACCTTTGGTTCTTTGGAAATGCATCTCTTAAGAAAATGCCAGTGCAAAAATTATTTAACTGGGAACACCTCTCCTTTTGTGTGCCTTCCTTTGCAGCTGCCTTTGGTCTCTACTTCCCCAGGAAAGAGTATTCAGAGAATGTCTACATTGATCAGCCAGCAGGTACACCGCTCCTGCGCATCCATGCCTTGAGGGATTCACATGGGGAAGTGGCCCACTTTCATCTGTGCCAGAATCTCATAATTTCTCGAGCAAGATCCCATGAAAATCATTGGTTTCAAATCAGAGAAAAAACAGGACTTCTCTACCTCAGCAAAAGCCTGGATAGAGAAGACTTTAACATGCTGTGTAAGTATGAGAAGACTAGCTTTTCTTGTTGAAATATCTGTTGTTAAAGCAAAGTACATTCAGATCATGAGATTTACCCATCAGCATATGAGCATCAAATTTAGAAAAAACACATCTGTCCTTCTAAACTGAGGAACCAGACCCAACGAAACCCACAGCAAATGCAGGGAACCATATGCTAAAGCAAATGCTGACCTGGGACAGATCTAGTTGCTCACACTGCGGACTCCAATACGGTGGGAAAGTTGCACTACTTGAAATATTCTTTTCTGCATTTCACAGCTGTATAAGTCACAGCTTTACATTGAGATTTCCAGTTTGTTCATCTACTGATGCAAATTAAGCATCCACTGTGTTAATGCTGGGCGCTTAGTGCCCATACCAATGCAGTTAGATTAGTTCAAACTCTTATATAAAAGGTCCTCGAACTCTGGTTATATGGATACATAAAGTACATTTGCATGTGACACCAACAGCTCTTGGAAGGAATGGTTAAGTGTACTCCTCTTCCTCTCTTGAGATTTGACTTTGTTAGAGAAGCTTACTGTTGAACTACAGAAATGAATTACCTCAGTTTTTTCCCCTTTTATGGTCTAGCAGTAAATTGGTTTTGGTGATTTTGATCTATGAGGAAATTAGTTATCATTAGATGGTGGAGGAGGAAATGGGTGAGGAGTTAATGGCATACTGCTGTGATCAGTTGCAGAAATTCTGCTGTTGGAGAGAGTCTGTAGTAACAGTCTTGAGTTTGTAAGAGCCATATATCAACACTGCCCTTTGACTTAGGTGCCTTGATGTTGAAATGTTCAACTTCAGACACTGCTTTATTTTGTAGTGCTGAGTGCTTGATATCTCACCACTTTTTCACTGCATTTTTAGTACTTAGGTTCATGAATATCAGTTATTTGTAACTGAACAAAGGAAGAACAGTTATACAGAACTTGAGAGCCTTGTTTTGTTCATATGGATAAAAGTCACCTAGAGCATCTTTTCAAGTGAATTAGATCTGTTACAGAGATACTATCATGCTGTCTGTAGTCAAACCAAGGTAATCAAAACAGTTAAGGCTTGAGGGGTGTATTAATAGATGCCACAGGTTGGTTTTAACTTCTATGTTATCTTTTAACCATGTCTTTATATTTCAAAATGATAAAGCAATTTGTCCTCTAAACATAAACAATTTGACCCATGTCCTCAACTGGTATAAACTACCAGAATGCTGTGACTTAAATGATAGTAGTTATGGGTCTGTCCTGAATATCTGTTGCCATTTCATGCACTCTTTTTCCCTGCTGCCACCCCACTCTGTTCTAGTCCCCCCAAAAACCAGTCTTATCAAAAAGCTTATTACTAATAGTGACCTGGTTTACGTCAGTGTCTTACAGAATGCTGATATCATTCTGTGAGGTTCTACAATGTAAAGTTGGTGCTAACACCTATAGTTTTTTGGCTTACTGGAGTGATTAAGATTTAAGGTCTTCCCACCAGCAGATAATGTATTGAAGAGTTGTTTTATTTCATAATAGGACTTATATGGTTGTTTGTGGAATAATGGACTAGAGTACAAAATGAGTAAAAGAAATGTTGGCTTGTCTTCTGTAAAATATTTCTTCTGGTGTTGGTTTTTTTTTTTTTTTACTGAAGCTGTAGGAAACTGGATGCCATTATCAAAGGTGATGCTGTATGTCTTCCTTTCATCCCACCCTTTCCAAGAGAAGGAATGCGACTCTGCTATGCGCACCACGGTTTTCCTCTCTTTGATCAATGCTACTGCACCAGCTTGCAGTTCCCTGACAGCAAGGCAGCTTTGCTTCACAGAAATGGATCTCTCCTTTCACATCAAGGAGAATAAACCACCTGGCACATTTCATCAGCTCCAGTTACCCTCAGTTCATCATCTGTGTCAGAATCTCAGCATTTCCTACAAACTGCTGGCAGGTAAAACTGGAACTGAGCCACTCACGTACCAGTAATAGATGTAAACAGCAGCACTGTTAAGATCTCTGTAGTAGTAGATCCTCTAGATTGATTCTATAAAGGAAATTCTGTTGCAAATGTGAACTGAGACTGAAGATTTTTGCCTTTGAGATATACAGAGGGATGAGAAGTACTATCCCCTTCCCTAAAGAAAAGATTGCTTTTAGAAGTTTGCACCTGCTAAGAGCAGACTGGGAATATCCTGAGCTTTAAATTGTGCTGTTTCTAGACCATAGGATCTTCCTATCTATTCCATGTTTTTCACCTGCTCTAACATAACCCCACAACTTCCTTCTGTTTCACTTCTGAGAGTGCCTTTTATCATGCAGTCGTGATGTCCAAATGGATTTACTGGATTGCAAGAGAGTAATAAAGAAGAAAACTATCAGAGCCCTATAATGGGAAGTGATTGTCCCTATTTATACTGTTTTTCAGCTGAAGGTATGCCCTTTCGATACAATGAGAACACCACTGGTGTGAGTGTCACACAGCGCCTAGATCGAGAAGAGAGGGAGAGATATGAGCTGATTGCTAAATGTACCATGAGAGAGGGCTTCAGGGAAATGCAAGTTGAGGTGCCCTTCCTGGTGAATGTGTTAGATGAAGATGACTCTCCTCCCTTCCTTCCCAATGGCACTGATACAGCAGATGCTGTCGTGGAGTTCAACAGGAAAGAGGTAATGTTCTCCTTTATCTAGTCTCTGAAGTAGGAGTGCAGCAGTGGGAGACCTAATTGCTGGGAACCACCATGCTCTGGGTAATGGATCTCAGCAAAGAGCACGTCACCACACCATACTCTGCAAACCCGCGATTGTAAAATGCTGAGTTTGTAGGATTCCTATTCAAGTTATATCTTATTCAGACCCTAAAAAAAAAAGTTTGGGTGAGAAATTTAACAGTGTAAAGAAATGTGAGCAGTTCCTGAGGTCAACGAGGCTGTTGTCAGGATTGCTGTATCTCCCCATACTGAGCTCTGTTCTGTATTTGTTACAGGCTTGCTTCCCCCCAGGTGACTAAAACTGAGTGTTGTTAGAACAAGTGTATGTGTGTATCCTTCCCATATATGCAAATCTATATAAGATACCAGAACTACATTCAGAACATTTATTAAGATGCTCTACCAGTAACAGAAAGTTTTAAGAAGCAGTTGCTTTCTGCAGACAAACACTGCATCTGCAAAGGTGTTAAAAGTTTCAGTGTCAGGCTGTTAAGGGAGAGCTCCAGGATCTTGCTTTAACGGTGCCCTTCCACTTTGACTTACCACGCCAAAGTGATCTTTCAAGAGGTCTGAACCCCTGGGTGTCTTAGTGTGTGCCCCCTGCCCATGTGCACCAGTTGCTTCAGTGGAGAAGCATACAGGTGGCCTCTGGCTCTTCCACCAGAGCAACAGCCCTTTATAAATCAGTGGTATAGACAAAGCACTTCTGGGGCCTAAAAATGATGCATTTTTCGTGAGAGGACTTCTGTTTCCTAACAACAACATTTTTTTTGTAGTCAAATTCCCCTTCAAAGTACATTTTGCTCATATTTGTCTGAAAGGGAAAATAATTATTTTGGGAGTTTGCTGCCACCTGCTGACGAGAACAAGTGTTGACAAGACTCCTATGAACACATCCCATTTGCTTGGGCATAAAGTAATTCCTTTTTACTTTTGAAAATTTTGAGATTTGGGAGTTTCATTTAGCTCTGGATGATAGAAAGTGAACGTCTCATAAAACTGTTTTAAAGTAAAATATTCTCTTTGAAATTACATGCCTACATGCTCAGAACATAGTAACTTTCACTGGCATTTTGCAGTGGAAAAAAAAAGGCATTATATTTGGAAACTTTCAATCTTTTCTAGTAACTAAATGAACTTGAAAAAACAGAAATGCTAATAAAAATCTTAAAGACCTTGTGGCTTCAGTGTCCAGGTAGAGAACAGCAATCTAGTAAACTAAGCAGAAGACAGACAACCCAGGCCACTTTGGTCATTTGCGTAATGAGTTTGCCCTGTCTGAATGTATTTCATGTCTTTTGAGTGCACCTATTACTTACATGCTTTTTTTGGTAGCATTGTAGAATAACATTGTTTTTTAAAAATGAAAAAAATCAAAAGCTGTGCATGTACACTCATTTTCTATTTCAAAAGTTTAGCATTGTGTTTAGACATAGACTCCAATGATTATATGACAAGTCCGTTTTCACTGCTATCTTCTTCTGAGCTTCTAACTCAGATCCAAATAGGTGTGAAATAGTGGTAACCTGAAGCTTAAAGTGAATTTGAATGAAAGTGAGTTTGAATGAAAGTTGTAAGGTTTTATTTGACCAATATTTCAATCTCCCAAACCTGTATTGGAGGAAGAAAGCTTCAGGTCATTCAGCAATGTCATTTATTGTTTCCTTCTAGGGAACTGTTCTTGCAACGCTAACTGTGTATGATGCAGACACCACACCTATTTATCCCCTTGAAAGCAGCAGAAAGAAATACACAGGAACCATCGTTACTGATGATCCCTGGATAAGTGAAACATTTCGGGTAGAGCACATCTTTGATGAAATCCACTTCAGCCCAAATGGCAGCCAAGTGAGGGGAACTCGACATGAGTACAGTAAGGTCTCTTTGTTCAAATAAAGGAGAAGTTGCTTGTTAGTAATTGACCAATAAGCTCTCGAACTTTTCCAAGCATTTTGTAAATACTGAGCCAAAGAAAGCTGAGAAATTTCAAGTTAAGCAAATGCTGAGTTTTAAACATTTACTGAAAAAATGGAGTTTGTGCATCTCTGGGATAAGGGAGCGTATGGATGATGTTGTGTATAATGATAACCAAGAGGTTCTGATTGTAGGGTTCTCTGCATGGTAGGTAGAAGGGAAGAGGACCTCTCCAAACACTTTGAATGGCACAGAGCAGAACTCCATTAGGAGCATATTTTCATACTTAACTCACCTTCTGTTTCCAGTTTGGAATGACTTTGATATGTATAATTTTGATATGTATAATTTTGTTGAGATTGCAGTATCAAAATATACATTTGCAGATATTGTTTTTTGGTAATAGACTAATCTCTTCCTTTGCAGAACTGGTACTGAATAAAAGTATTTCAGTCACAGAGCATCGTTCCTTCCAGTTGGATGTCTTGGTGAATGACACAGAATTTCATGGCCCAGAAAGATCAGTGATGCTTCATTTCAATGTCTCCATCCTCCCTGTCAGCATTCAGTTTCCAAACATGACTTACCAGTTCCCAGTGAACAGAAATGCTGAACGCTTTGCACAAGTAAGAACTGTGTTAATTATACTTTCACTCTCTGTTAGAGACAGAGCTTAGTAGATAGATCACTGGGGTGAGATGCTTTAAAGCTTTGGGTTTAGCTCTTTTAAGTAGAATCAATGAAAAATGTGGTATCAATATGATTGTTGCTGGATGCAGTGGGTAGCAGGTAGACTGGACACTAGCTCTCCCATCACATAAAAACAGAGGAGGGGCCACACATGGAAGTATTAATAGAGAGAAATAACATGTATTATAGACAGGAGGACTTGCAACCATGAGTGGCTTAGGCATAAATAACTGGAAAAATATCAAGGGCAAAAAAATAAATTTGTCCCAGCTATTGGAGTCCCAGCTCTGCATATTCCAGTATGTTAATGGCTTTTCTCTAGATAATGGCTACTTAGTAATTAATGTGTTTCCTAATTTAACCCTCATTTTAGCTTAATCACCACTATTGCCATTAATAATGGCTTCCAGAAACAGCTTCTAACAGGTTGACATTAATCAGGTGAAAATTACAATGTAATTCCTATGGAACATGTACATTAATAAGGAACCAGTTCAATATAATTTATGTTATGAAAGTGAATATTAAAAACATCA
Organism: Strix uralensis; assembly: GCF_047716275.1. Taxonomy (NCBI): domain Eukaryota; kingdom Metazoa; phylum Chordata; class Aves; order Strigiformes; family Strigidae; genus Strix; species Strix uralensis. The sequence continues at coordinate 14,634,674 of NC_133978.1, read as the reverse complement.
GTGATGAGCCATTTTGGGAGAGCTGCTGGAAAATATACCTCATAACTAAATAAAGCTATAAAACTGCCACTGTATTTGTAGCAGAGAGGAGGACTGAGAGTAAAATATGATCATCCCAATTGCAGAGAAAACCAACTCATTAGAAGAATTCTAAGGAAGAATTCAGATTGCATGTTCTTCTCTCCAATCTGATGAAATGCACTGTGGCTTGATAGCTCTTCAAAGTACAGAACAGGTCTTGGAAGTATATAGTTTTCTAGTTCCAGAATGCAAAATTAAAAAAAGCAACCCACCAGTTAACTTTTAAAGCTGCTGGTTTTACATGTTGTTAGGACAGTCAAACATCTGAAAGGGAATTTTAGGGTGTCTGGAAACAATGGTGCTTCCCACTAACTGTGCCGTTTCACTGGGTGGCAGTAGTAGCAGGGAAAACTGTTCCTGTCAAGAACAACTCCAAGTCGGTGGGAGGAGATGTTTCTTTGTGCTGCCTAAACACAAATTCACAAAGAGATTTTGTTCTGATTCTCAACCAGCAAAGTGCAAAACTCATCCTGGCTTTGGAAATGATATTCTCAATCAGTTAAAGTGACATCCACTTACTTCCAAGACTGGGTTTGAATTTACAGTGTGCTCGGCTTGGAGCACAAGTCAATGTAAGCAGCTTAGTCCCCAGCACTTCACATTATTAAAGTCGTCTGCATAATTAGCTGTGATGTGCCAGAGCACCGAGGAAAAGTACTGGGCCAAATCAATATGAAGGCTGAACTGTCTGTTGCCCTAAGGAAAACACAAGAGCGTGAAGAAATGATTAACTGCTGGGCTGATGCCATTTGTCTATTTGAACAGCTAAATGAATTGAATAACAGAAGCATGGCCTGATGGTACAGGCTTGCCCAGTGGCATTTAACTTATCAAAGGACTTAAAGCTCTATTGATATTTACTGAGGCAAATGATGAATAACATTGGCTGAGATTTTTAGCGAGGTTATATGTCCAAATGTCCCTAGAATTCAGTGAAGAGGAACATTATCATTATCCAGACTTTATTAAACTCTGGAGCTCAAAAGATGGATTTTTCTGTTCCTATTTCTGATAATGGTATTTCTGTGTTAACTATTGAGAGTCTTGCAAAATGCACCTTTGTAGGTTCCTCCTCTGTATGTTGGTGTTAATCCTGATTACCAGGCTATTTTTCACCTCCTCATGAGAAAGAGGAACTGGCTGCTTCTACCTCCTTCCCCTGGGGCTGTGCTATGCTGCATCTGGGAGCTGTGCTGACTCCAGAACCTGCAGTGCATAGCAAAGTGGCAAGCTTGAGCTTTCCCGAGTGGAATCGGGCAAAAAGAGGAAGACTATCTTTCTTGTAGAAATTTCTTGAGGGGGGTCATTTTTAGCTTCTCCTCAGATTATACAGAGAAAACCAAAGTGGCCCATGCTCTATTCTGAGGATAATCTTTTCTTCAGGGACCCTGAATTTATGGGGTCTACTCCATCCCCTTTGCAGGAAATTTCAGTTGATCAAAAAAGTGCCTGGAAGAAGCAGTTATGAGAAACCAGGCAGAAAGGACAGTTTAGTCTCTATAAAGGTTAATGCCATGGAACATCGTTATGTTCTCCCACTGCCCCAAAGAAACAGCATCTAAGCAGTTGCAAAACACTGACAGTTACAATGCAGCACCAAAGCTAAGATGACGTGGTTCTGGAAAGGACCTGTCTAGACCTTGTGTCTAGACAGAGTTTATGAACAGTTGAAGTCTTGTCTTTACTTATTTTTCTTCTTGCCAGTCCCAGCATGCTGTGGAGAGGATATGGAGTGGAGGAAATGGCCTAGCTTCTGATTGCTTTAATAGTCTTTGTACTTTATACTGCCACCATAAAAACCCAACAAAAATGGTGCTAAATGACCAGTCAGTGATGTAAATGGGAATAAATTAGATGAAGTGGGACTATCCTATGACAAAGTCTGCTTCTAGGACTGCAAAAGCTCTTCTCTGACTTTAAATAGTCCAAGTTCATAGGAAGAGGTTCTAGTACAAAAAAACTTTTTTTTTTTTTTTTAACATTCTTTAATAGGAATGCTTAAACCAAGATACACAGATATGCTTTTACCAGCAGTGGTGTTACCTGATGAAAACACATCTTAACTGCAGTATTTGAAAAGAATCCATCACTAAGTTCCCTTCAATAACACCCCACCCTTCACATTGTGGTTTTCCCTGCAAGGAAAGCCAATGCCTCTGGGCCTGATCCGAATCCCACTCTTGTAAATGGAAAAACCAAAGTGAGCATTGGATCAGTTCCTATAGGAGCTGGACAGGAGACGGGGCTTTACATTCCTGTGCTTTTTAGATAAATTATTTCAGACTGAAGAGTGCTCTAGCATAGATGTTCTGGCAGGCAGAAGTTAAAATATGGCAAACCAACATATTTTCATTTTTAGATGAGAACGTTTTTAAAAATTGCATATGGGAAACAATGAGGTTCTTATTCCTTTTAAGGCTTTCAGAGAACTCTGCTGGCCAGAAACTTTTTGACTATAATATTATGAAAATTATGTATTAGCAATTTCTGTCTTTTTTGAAAAGAGGCTGAGCTTTGTTCACGCTGAGCTCTTTGCTTTCTCAAGCAAGACCAAAGTCTTTCTCACTGATCATCTGGGGCAGAGCAGGGACTGAACTCAGAGTTTCCCAAATCACAGGGTCTTCACTGAACACTGCTGACCATCAGCAGTAGGCACTAAATATCGCTGAATCTCTGAGTCAAGGCTTTTTGCATTTCCACTGCTGCCCTGAAGACAGTACTGCATTGGTAGTAAAATATCAAATCTGTAAACACAAGATAAATGCTGAACTCTGCAAGGTGTAATATGCTCAATTTTCTTTCACATATTTTTGGGAAGCACAGAATATTTTTGATGTATAGTTTTGTTTCTGTTGTCTGTGATTTCTTTGTTGATGTTTGAGCCTAGATAGGAAAAATCTGCATTGAAAACTGTATGAAATTCCGTGGTGTGAACATCACCTACAAGTTACTGTCCCCCAACGGAAGCTGCTATCCTGTCAGCATACTTCAAGGTCGAGAAGACAAATATGGAAGCCTTTATGTGAATGATTCCTCTGTGCTGCACAGACCCGAATGCAAGGAAATACAATACACTATTCAAGCTACAGACAAGCAGAGCAGGAAACATACTAAAACCTTCCTCACTATTGTATTGGAAGGAACTTGTAAGTGCCTGAGTCAATTAGAACTATTTACTTATTTACAAGTGTTACTGGTATTAGGTGATGCCTTAGTAGGGTGATTTATAAACTGATGACATTAAGAATGAAAATGAGTCTGAGCTACAAGATACAGATCGCAAAGTTTGCATTTTGATTTCTAATTCAGACCTGCCTGTAGCAGATATTTGTTTGAAGAACTAACACACAGAAAGGTGGTGTATCCTATGCAATTCCTAATGTTCATTATGACATTTTATTTAGAAGAATCTGTTTTGTGTGTCTGTGTGACCTTTATTTTGTATTTCACATATTCCTACAGAAGAAGAAAAAAAGTGTGTGAAACCACACACTCTGGCTTAAGTGTATTTATTCAATCATCTTTCTCCCCACTTCTCTCCCCAACTTTTCATTTTTTTTAAAAATTTTTGCTTAACATTCACGTAGCAATTTCACTGACTTCATTTCACTGAAAAGTTCATAAGGGCAGAATGTTCTTCTATAACAGCCACAGCAGAGGAGGATTACACTGGAAACATAATAATTTCTCTCCAAACCATATCACACTTTATGCAAAACCTTACAACTCTTCCTGATAATTGCCTCTGTTCCCTTCTATCATATCAGAACTCCTATGCCAAGAGTTGAATGGGTTGAGGAAGAAGAAACAAAAGCCTGCAGTGAACTTTTCTTTTTTGTAAGAGCCTTGTGCTGTCTGAAATCACACATTTCTAGCTGGTGCTCTTTGGGCTACTACTGCATTAGCCCAAGTACTAAGTGTTTTCCCTTAATTAAAAGTTTTGTATGAAGCTATAAGTATTTATGATCTCCGTTTTTCTATTATCAGTATGTGAGCACATTTCTACAGTTATAGGCATTGACAGTGTGCTATCAAGCAAAGATAACCATGCCATCATGATCTTGCTGTTTACCTTTTATTTCACAGAAGGTAAACACCTGGAATATAATTGTTATCTAAGTTTACTGGTAGCTGGGTCAGCCAGTGTTCAGTCTTTCACTTCTTTCTTCATCTTTCTTTCTTTCCTATCGACTTTTTTTTTCTGATTTGAGCTGACTTGCTTGTGTATTCATCTCCCTTGTCCTGAACTGACAGCAAACACTTTTCCCAACAGTTTTAAAAAAAGAAGAGGACTGCCCTGACTCTTGTGCTGTGAGTAAGCACCATGCTGAATGTGAAGAGTGTGGTGGCCTGGGAGTGCTAACAGGAAGATGCCAGTGGAGACAGGGGAGTGGAAAAGGTACATTTCTGTTGTGTGAAATCAAGCTTCTGTTCAGTTGTAATTGTGCATTTGACTTCCATAGATATAAACTGATTTATTCTGGCTGGACAACATGGTATAGTAAACTACACAAAAGTTGGGGCTAAAAAAAGTAATCATAATACTCAAATGAAACATGCACTAGGAAGGAAAATGAGGTTAACCTGGAATGGGCATTCTTGATCTTGTCCCTGGTGATGTTGAACACGATATGTAAAACACCAGGTAGTGAACTGGGTTTGCAGCAGTGTAACTGGAACAGGTGACTTATGGCTTGCAAGATAATCTCTGCGACCATGAATTGAGTCTGAACGTACCAATGAGCCTCTGAGCAGGTAAGCCCCGGCAGACAGTAAGCACAGCAGCAATGTCTCTGTTGTCTCTGTTTTCTGTGGTCTGTAGCCCAGATCTGATGGGTGACCCTCCCAGAACAATGCTGCTGTGCCGATGCTTTATACCTTCAAACTGCATGAGTATCACAAATTCTCTTCGACTACTTGTAATTTTCATGTTCAAGTATGTGTGAAATTGTGTGAGGACATCCTTAGTTGTGAAAGCCACTCTTCAGTCTCAAAATGGTCTACTAGCCCTTTTTCAAGTAATTGTAACTGCAAATGACGTGCACAAAGGCTGTCAAAAGCAGAAAACATGGTGAAAAATGTATTTCTTCGAGTTGCTTTTAGCTGTTTGTTGTCTTGCCTGTTACTTTAACAGATGATATTTATATTCATAGATGTTTATTTTAAGAAGCGAAGTAACCTGTGCTTTGGTGTGTCAGCATGCACTGAGAAGATGCAATAAGCTTTCCTTCAGAGTCTCATGGTATTGGTGCAGCTGTCTGTTTCTTTGTTTGCAGGGATCACCACAAACTATTCCACATGCACCCCAAGTATCAAGACTTGTCCGGATGGCATCTGTGATGTGATTGAGAGCAAAGATCCAGCTGTGTGCCCCCAAGACTGCACAAGTACGGAAAGTTCCACTTTCTTGATCCCAGATACCTTTACAAGCTGAACATACTTAGCATCTCTGCATTGTCATACCCACATTTGAATCATACAAGAGTTCTTTCTTAAGCCTTAAGACAAGCTTATGATAGAAAGATAAGGTTTTCTCAGTAATTCTCATTCTGCTCCCCCTGTTAAATTGCAGATAGTGGTTTTCACTATTTGCTGAAATAGGTACAGTTTTTAGGCAAGTTAATGCCCGAATTCTAAACTTCAACACACTATGATAGAAACCATGCCTATTTGAACTCCAATTTAAATAAGAAAAAAACAAATTTAAATTTAAAATAAACATGTTTATAGAAGATTATTTGGGGAAATGCGCCTGGCCTTATTTGACAGGGGACCATCAAAACGATCCAATGTCCTAGCTATTTGAGGATAAAGACAGAGATTCATATGAACAGCATTTATGAAGGAAGAACTGAAATGTATTTGGTTTCTCTTAAACACATCTTTCTACATTCCACTCATATATCTGCTTATACCTGCAAGTTCACAAATCACCCTGAAGATACAAGGAAAACAGTGTATTGCACTTGAGCAATTTCAGTCTTCTATAAGATGGTAATTTTGAAGTGGAACTTTTTATCTATCAATATCTAATTCAGGAATAAAGACATAGATGTTTCTTGAATAGTATTCTTCTGGCTCGGACATTGTATACTCCAAGTTTATATTTTAAAATGGAGTCTTAGAGGAACTAGCATTTTCTTACATGAATGAGGCATCTTTGTGTTTCATACATGCAAGAATGAGATTGTGTATTGTAAATGACTTCTATTGTAAAGATAATTATTTCACTAGACTGCATAAAAACAATCCTTAAAGTGGCAGAAGTGCTTGAAGTGAATGCAAGTAACTTCTCTAATCATCTGAAAAGAATTCTTTATTGGAAGTAACCACAATCAGTTGTCATTCTAAAAGTGGAAATATTTGTGCCAGAGGCTGCAATGCTAAAACATGTAATGTGCAACATATGCAGCATCAGATGTTTTGCTCGACAGAAGCCTGAAAGAAATACTGTCTTATTAGATAATAGAAGCAGGCAAGTAAGACAAGCTTTCAAGATGTTATGTATGCCTTTTTAATGCCTGAGTTGCATAATTTTATACATGATTTGATGCAATTCAGAACCTGCGCTGGTGCTCAAAAGCAGTATATTTACAGACAAAGAAATGAGTGTGTGTTGAGAGCTCAGAAGTGCAGGAGTACCGTTATATCAGCTCCTCCTGGCAGGGGACATTTCTTTGGGAATGGCAAGCAATAAATAGAAAGCTCCAGATGCATTAAGATCAAGGATATTCTTTAAGTACAGACAGTTGCTAAAATACTTATTTTTCTAATTCCTTATAATGGTTATGTACTTGAGTCCCAAAACTGCTTTCTCACACTAACACTACGAATATTACATTCTGGGGTACTCAGCTGAAACAACTGCTGCTGTGACTGTGCCTGTCAAATAGGGGCAACCTAATTGCATTCTAAGCAAGAGAATTTCTTGTAGTAACTACTTCAAGGCTGGTTGCAGTGTGTGAATATGTCTAAACATAAATGTTCAGTAGATCAGTGAATGACTGATCTTTGTAAGTTCCTCTGAACTTGTCTTTGATAATGAAAAAAAACATTAGTGCCTAGGCTTCTCCCCTGCTTTGGATGTCTTTGTTTTCAGTGGTAGTCTTTGGTTTTGTCCAAGAACCAGTGTTTTTACTTTATGAATTTCTGGAGTTTTCTCCATGGTGTGGGATAGGGCCACAGTTTTTCCTTTTTCCAAATGACCTTGAAGCAGAGAAAGCTCTTTCCCATCACAGGGCAACGGAAACGCCTGATGATTTAAAACAGGAGCATGTGAAACACCACACAATTCAAAACAATATTAATAACTCTTAGGATTCCCCTACCAGCAATGCATTGGTGAAAAATACATTTTTTGGGTCTCTGGAATGCATATAGAAAGCTCCATGTTTCCAGTGTACACCTGCAGTGACAATATACTCCTTCTTTCCTTGCTGTGTAAAAACCCTTTGTCTTCAAATGCCTTGCTTGAGAACAGTTTAGATAGGACCTGCTCATCCCCTGCTTCCCCCTTCTTCCAGGTCCTCAAACATAGAGAGATATAGGTAAATACATATGATTTTTCTGAGACTAATGGAAACTTTACTTCATCACCTCTTCACAATTCAAAAACTTGGCTGGTGGGAGGATAATCAAGAATTTTTGGTAACACTGATGCTTCTTCAAACAAGAAGCATCAGCTCAGAGAGCAGTAACTCAGCACTGCCTCTTCCAAAATGAACCAGCTGAGCTGCATACAATTTAGTAAGTGTGGCTTCTCTAGAAAGATGGTCAAATTCTATTTTGCTTAAATACTCAGGTCCCCATTTCACTCCTTATAAAAAAGGATGTTTGCCTTTGCGTTGCCAAAAAATATCCTCTTCCTCAGTTCATGTTACACATCCAAAGAAATGGAAAAGAAACATTCACTCTACTGTCAACTTAGATGGGATGGAGGAAAATGAGTTGAAATAAAAAGAAGACTATACTGAAAAAAACTTATTCATCTTTTGAATCTCTTTATGGTTTAGCTGATTTTTCTGAAAGGCAGCTAAACTTGCAGAACTTGACTGGTTTCTGTCTATACAATGCTGTTTGTGATTAAAGGCAGTTTATAAATGAAAAATGTCACAACTAATGGTCATTTTCATAATATATGCAGAAAAAAGTTATTTACTTGGTAGTTGCAATTACTCTACGTGAAGAACTATTGCTTGAAATCAAGAGTAGCTCTCTATCAGTTTCTGCACTTTTTTCCTAATGATAAACAATGCATTTTTAGATAACGAAAGATTCATTTTTTTATCAGTTACATTTGGCACTTACTCTTAGTGCTTTCACTAGACTATCCTGTGGCCTTTTACAGATGTGATTAAGTACTGTTATCTCCATTTGACAATGGAACAAATAATATCTAGAACAGTAGACCTTGACTTTTCCAAGGTTAGAGGAAATTCAGAGCCAGGAATGGAACTCAAGTCTGTAGACTGCTGGTCTGTACCACTGGACTGTACATCAACTCATGAGTAAAAAAATACCTAAGACAATGGTGGAGAGAAACTAAAATAAGTGGACTAGAGAAGATGTTTTATGAAGAATTTTAAAATGTGAGGTGACCTCACTGATACAGAACTGTAACGCTTTATGAGGAAACTGAGTCAGGACAGCCAAGAGATCATCGTTTGATATAGATGTTTGGCATTAAATAATGGGATTCTATATAAGATTTTAAGGGGTACATGAAATTAGGAAAGTATCCCAGCTATGCAATTCAAAGAGATCTATTACATTTTTATTACAGATAAATTTTAATCCAGTCTATTCCATGATAGGAATAACTGCTAATCAGGGCTAATGTTCAAGCAGTCCAAGGTCCCGTCATTTCAGGATCTCAGACATTTCAGAATTTAGAGTCTCCCCTAATTCTCAGAAATCACTTTCATTATCTTTGCACTGTGCTGCTCGGTCAAATTTGAGATGCATACTAGGATAAACTCATGGAAAACTTTGAGCCTTATTTTTTTTAACTACATATGAGAATCTTAGCTTCTGTCTGTATTTGATTAGGTGGAAACATTATTGGTGGTCATGGGAAAGGCATTGGAAATCTTGGAATTAAGTCGGGACATGGTATTTGTTACTGCTTCCCAAGACAGAACTGTTATTGTGAGAAAGATGATATCAAGGGTGAGTCTAAACATTATCTTCTGTTCTCATATTAATCCTTTCCTCTGTTTGTATCTACCATTTGTATATATATATACAATGATCTAAACTTGTGGGCATGTTAATAAGCTCTTTGGACAGACTGCTAATATAAAATTGATTATGAACTGGCACCTCAAAATTTCCAGAGGAGCTTGTTTCTAGCCATGGCTAAAGATTCTTTTTTATCCTTTACTACATGACAAACAGGTCATCCTTTGATTGCCAGCAGCATTTGCATTTCTGTGAGACTCACCTGGTATTTGCAAAACCATCTAGGAGAATTAGAATAATGACTTCTATTACTTTCAAGTAATTCCAGCTTTCTAATAATTTCTGAAAATCTTGGCTTTGAAACGTCAGAGATAGCCAGCACTCATTGTGTTAGGAGGAGTGGATTACTTTTTTAATTGACCTTTGCTTCAACAGAAAAGCTCTATGCAGTTTGAAACGGATTGATGGAGATTAAATAATGTTCTTTTAAATTGTTTTTATTATTTAAAGAAACTTAGTTTCCAAAGTAAGACACTAAAAGGGCTTCTGCAAAAGGAGAAATAGTAAATGTGGACAAAAAAAAATCCGTATTACTTTAGAAGTAGTGGTAGCATTAGGCAATGTTTTCAGAAATAATTATTTTGTTAAATACAAAGCAGAAATATTCTAAGTGTCCCTATAATCTAAAAAGATAAAGAGAAACATTGTTTGATACCTAACAATTGACATAATGAATTAAATTCACATTTGAAGACGATTTTATTTGATGGGTTGAATGGCTCTAACATAAACAGTTGTCCACAAGCAAAATCCAGTCATAAGTCTTCAGACAGGTAAGTGGTATCAGAAGATCAATATATGGTAAACTGGGTCTTAAAAAAGAGTGTCAGGAGTAGCCTATGTCTGTAAAGATAAGGAACATGGGGTCAAGTGAGCCATCTTTACATTTACACAGGCAGTTAGACAAACAATTACCTGCTGATGTCCAAAATAAAAAAAAAATAATGGGTAGGTGCAGCGGGCATATTTGCAAGTTCTCAAATTTCATTGAGAATTAGCTGTTAAGTTTTCCTCTAGGTTTTTAAATGATTCTGAGTTCTGTTTCTGTCACACCTGTGTGCATTATATGCACTGCCAAATCAGAAGTAGGGGACAAGCAAAGTTCTAAGAAGCTCTTCTCGGTCCACAGAGCAACTATGTGATGACGTGTGCAAGACTGTGATAGCAGGGGCAGTGCTGCTGTCCTTCATCATCTCCGTGCTGCTTTCTTCCTATTTCATCCATCGTTATCACAAGAATTCTCCAAAGCCACCAATTGCCTCTGCAGAAATGACATTCCGGCGCCCAGCCCAGTCCTACCCTATCAGTTATTCTTCTACTAACGTCCGCCGGCCTTCTTTAGATTCCATGGAGAACCAGGTGTCTGTAGACACCTTTAAAATACCAGTAAGCCTGATGTCATTTTGCGTGCTCTTTTTTGATGTCTGTCTTGTTCCTAAAGAATGTTGTTTATGCATACAGAAAATGTTACAGAAATGTGATCTATTCATAGAAATACCCAACTCAAATAACTAAATCAGAAATCATATGTACAGGCAAGAACTGAAGATACTTAATGGGGAATTGGAAAAAGCATATAATTACTCTATAAGGCCAGTATATTCTTCCACTTTTGTTATATTTTAATATACTGTAACATCTTAGGTCTAATTTGAGCTGATTTTTTTTCTAAATGTAACTCTTCATTTGACAGTAGTGTGGTTTTACTTTAACATTGTCCAGTTAAATACTAATAATCAGTAGGTTTGTAGTCTCTGTTATGAGCCATAGTACTGCGACAAGGGTAAGTTTAAGACAAAACTGCTGAGATCTGTTCCTGATAATACAGACTGTAGGTGTCAGGTGGATTGGGACTTTTACCCACATTTTAAGGATTTTTGCCTAGTCATACTATCATACCTTTAACCTAGTTTCTTCTGTGTTGAATCACATACTACCCAGGATGCCTGCCAGCTGGTGCATTTTCATGGACCAACATGGTAGAGAAACACTGTGACTTTATCTGACATATGTGGCAATATCAAGTCTATTTGACTGTTATATATTGAGGTCTTCACAGACCTTGTGTTCTGTTCGCTTTAATTTCTTGTCTGGTTTGTACATCTGTCATCATTTGGCAATCTTAGGGCCCAATAACACTAATTTCATAAGAGGAGGATTGTTGTCTCTGATGAATTCTTAAGGAAAAGCCTTATTCCGTGAGTAAAACTGATTTACTTCTCTGTGAAGTCCAAGGTCACATATTCATAGTTACTCTGAAAGCAAGTATTTATCCTGTATCACTTCATTTTTCATTTGTACCCAATTTCCCAGACCTGTAAATATGATCCATTATCCACAGACTACATGTACAGCCTGTTTTGGAGGTGTTTTCAAGGTAACGGAAAAAACACTTGCAAAATACCTAGAGATTTAGAAGCTTTTATAGGAATACACTGACCTTGATAGAGAGAGCAACCAAACGTTGTACACTAAAGTGTAGCTATTCCTGAAGAATGGTCTCCTATTGAATATTAATGCTTCTGGTGTAGCTAGCCACTCCTTTTCTTGCTTCAGCTCACAGAGTTCCTTTTCTCTCCTGCAGGAAGATCCAAAGTGGGAATTCCCTCGGAAGAACCTAGTTCTGGGCAAGACTCTGGGAGAAGGAGAATTTGGAAAGGTCGTCAAGGCAACAGCGTTCCGACTCAAGGGAAGGGCTGGTTATACCACTGTAGCGGTGAAAATGTTAAAAGGTACATTCCCATCTGGGTCTGAAATGACTTGAAAACTATTTGTTGTAAACTCTGAATGGATTTTAAGAGAGGCTAGCACTAAAGTAAAAGGTCAGCTAAAAACAACCAGTGTCACAGCTTCTATTTCTTCCAGCATTCTGTTCTAACAGATTTCTGACTTTAGGAGCTAGCATCACATTGATCCAAATAAGTAATTTCCACAACTAGTTCTAGTTCATGATGTGCAAGGAGCCTCTGTCTTAAGATAGCAAATGTATTTAATTATTTTCGGCATTCATGGAAATATTGCAAGGGTTTGTTAAACCTTTCTGATTTTTTTCCTCTACCCAGTTTTCTTGACAGAGCTTTTTAAATAAATCATGTTATAATCATAGCAAGAGACAGAATAGACCTATTAAGTTACTTTTCTAATTGAGAATTCCATCTACTTTTATAGTAGGCCAATGGCATCCTGGCTTGCATCAGAAATAGCGTGGCCAGCAGGGACAGGGAAGTGATCTTACCCCTGTACTCGGCACTGGTGAGGCCGCACCTTGATTCCTGTGTTCAGTTTTGGGCCCCTCATTACTCGAGTGTGTCCAGAGAAGGGCAACGAAGCTGGTGAAGGGTCTGGAGCACATGTCAGGTCTGGAGAAGAGGAGGCTGAGGGGAGACCTCATCGCCCTCTACAACTACCTGAAAGGAGGTTGCAGAGAGCTGGGGATGAGTCTCTTGAACCAAGTAATAAACGATAGGAGAAGAGGTAATGGCCTCAAGTTGTGCCAGGGAAGGTTTAGACTGTATATTAGGAAGCATTTCGTTCCAGAACGGGTTGTTAGGCGTTGGAATGGGCTGCCCAGAGAGGTGGTGGAGTCCCCATCCCTGGAGGTGTTTAAGAGTAGAGTTGACATAGAGCTTAGTGATATGGTGTAGTTGGGAACGGTCAGTGTTAGGTTAATGGTTGGACTGGATGATCTTCAAGGTCTTTTCCAACCTAGACGATTCTGTGATACAGTTTCTGATCTGATTTTCAATTACTAGGAGCTCTGCCAAACTGGCTTGAATAGCCCAGTGCTGTTTCCTAGTGTCTTCAATTTTCCCTAAGACTTTAAAGCTGGGGAAAACAAAGTATGCCTAGATAATGTTAAGGTGATGAGAACTTGAGCTCAACCATTCACTGCTGCTTATAATTAAAAACATGTCATTATAGGAAAATGTTATTACTATTTCTATTACATGCAAGTTGTTTTTTAAAAAACTATATCTTCTGCTGCTTGAGAGCCAAGATGCTGCATATTCCATCATTTTACCAAAGAAATAAATGCATTATCAAATGCGTGCCTGCACTGCAAGAGTTCAGTGGAGAATAGGTCATACGGAGGAGGTCTAGGAACTTTTTTCAGAAGTGAAGACTAGTTAACCATTACTTGTAATACTCAAGTAACAACTTGTATATCATTCTCAATAGAATAGTCTTAGCCATTATTTCATCTCATGTTTATTTGTGCACTTAATGTCACTGCTTTTTCTAGCACATTTTCATCAACAGCATGTGACTGAGTTAAGATTCCAAGACATAGTGGTAAAAATGTTGCTTTTACTTGCAGATAATTTAACATTCAGCTTTCCCTAGTTATTGTGAAGCAAAGAATTGATAGAATTGATGATGTGAAGGAGTAAGCCTTTATTTTAAGCACCTTATCTTAACAAATTGATCTGACATTTACAGTAATACTTCAGGCTCTAACGAATCCCATTGTAATGTAAATTACATTGCAGATAGTCACCTGAAATTCCATTTTCCAACCTGACTGTGGAGAACATTTGTTATTCTGCAAATATTTACCTGTTGTTACCGGTTTAACTTTACTGTTAACACATGACAACTCAAGTATAAGAAATATTGTATTAGTCTACAGTGGTCTTTATAATGCTGTCAGGAAGTATAAAGGACAGTTATTTTGGATCAGGCCAATGTCACCCATTCTTTCCCTGTAACAGATGTAAAGGGGGTAATTTGTGCAAGTATTAGGGACTACACTGCCTGATCTTTAAAAGGGAATGTTATGTATACCGGTATAGTAGAGTATATAGTATAGTGGATAAAGCCTCTTGCTTACTGCATAAAAGATACCTCTTCCCTGAGCTGTGTAGATGTGCACAATGTGTGGATAAGAACAGACCAGGGTAGGACTCCCCCTACTTTGTCAACTGGAGTTATGTACTGGGGAGGGAACAAGGAGCAGTAGGTAATTAGCTGAGCCAAAATAGTCTTGGAGGTATGGATGGAGGTTTAAAGGAACAGAGAGATAATTTTTTCAGCTCATTATTACCACTTCTTTCATATGAATTAAATCTGACCTCCTGCATGATACAAATGTTCTCATTACAATAAAATTAAAGGGGAAACCACCCAATATGTAAACAGACATTATTTGCAATTTGTAAAAACAAGGGGCATAAAGTTTCAGAGCTAATTGTCTCTATTTGTGCACCATCAAAGTTAGTTTTTCCAGCAGACATGTACATGGGGAACTTTGTTCTGTTCTTGCACATGCTACACAGTTCCAGAGCTAGAAAAATTGGAATTTCTCACAGGCCTTAAGTTGATGTTCATTTTTGTTTTACATATATGCATATTTTTTGTAGTCTCTATCAGTAGTGAGAGACCATCCAATATTGTACTCCCTGGTGTAGAAGTCTGAGTGAAAGTTCAGACTATAATATATCGCACGTACAGACATATAGTACTGATACAAACATATAGTAGAACAATATAAAAAATTATCATGACCAGGGCAAACTATTAGCACACCTATTTTAAATGGATATGTAAATAAATCCTTTGGTGCTTACAGCCCATACGGAAGAACATACTGTATGGTACCGAAGAGCAGAAGCTGCTCTTGTTTGTTATTAGCCTTAAGTAAAGGTGACTACCTACTTGTCAACTGCCCAGTAATGACACTCTGTAGGAACTATCCAGGGAGGTTCTGTGTGTCAGAGAGATTAAGCATGAGGTAGAAAAAGGGTTATCTCTGACCTATGGTGTCTGCATGACTAGGGATCTCCTTCAAGCCCCAGTGCGTTCAAAGAGATAGTCTGTTAGTCAGAAGAATTCTGCAAAACCAAAATGCTTGAAAGGCTAAGAAAGCTTCTAGGGGCTACTGTCATATGATTCCCACTGAAATTAGCAAAGTCTGCATACATGTCTCCCAGTAAAATCAACCCTGTACTGTACATTTCACTTCTGAACTCTTAAATCTGGATGTGTGCTGCAAATGTAAAACAATAGATTAGTGGATTTTTACTCCATCAGAAAATGTATTGAGGAGGAGGAGGGCTATATCGTGGAATTTAACTGAGTGAGTCTTTTTTGTTTTATCAACATAAAATCTTGGCATTCCTATGCTTCTGAAGCTTCAATTCCACTGATTCACCCTAAAAAGTTGCTTTAGAACACTAGAAAAGGTCTATAATAATTTCATAGCATCTGCAAGACATTACAGACTCTGGTCCTGATTCTTGGCTGACCTACTCTTTCTGTAGTCATTTGTATCAGGGCAGAGTGATGATTACAACAGGTTACCAAGCCAGAACAGCAGCAGTCCTGTTCATTTAGTTCTGATCTGAATGACTGCAGGACAGTGGAGATGGGGAAATTTCTCTCCTGTGGGGAAGTACGGAGTTTTCCAACCTCTTGCTAATTCCAGGAGAAATGGTTGATCTCATACTTCAGACGGTACATAGAGAACTCTTGAGTAATGCTTTCCTAACCACAACTGTGTTTGGACACTTTCTGCAGAAAATGCTTCCCAGAGTGAGCTGCGAGATCTACTTTCAGAGTTCAACCTTTTGAAACAGGTGAACCATCCTCATGTCATCAAACTCTATGGAGCCTGCAGTCAAGATGGTAAATATTAAAAACTCATTATTAAGATGAAAATGTTAAGCAAGGAAATAAAGAGCAGTTCATTGATGGGTTTGGACCACTGTTTAATAATTGCTGAGCACCTTTTAAATTTGCTTCTGGCTGAAAAAATGAGGGACATGTAAGAAAAGCAGTGTTTGAAGGGAAGGGGAAATGCTAATTCAGTTTAACTAAATGTTCTTCATGTGGTTTTCTTCAATACACGTTTTGATTCTGAAGCTATTTTAAATTTAACCAATCTACTACCAATTCTCTTCCAATTAATATATATTTTCATATAATGTTGATGCTCAGTAAGTGTTTTCAAATATGAGTTATATTTAAAGTTCAGTGGAGTTTTTATTATTGTTGTTATTATTCATACTAAAATGATGCTTTGAGGCCTGAGCCAGGGAGTGAGATCTCCCTTTAAAAAAAAAAAAAAAAACAAAACCCAAACAATAAAAAGACAATGACAGATACTTTTGTCAAAATATAGCTGGATAGTTAGATTGATACTCAGTTTTCCTCCTCTGCCACAAAACTACTGTCTCTGTCTTGTGAAATAGTTGCTAAAAGGTACAGTCACTGAAAGGTATATTTCAAGGGGGACAATTTTCAGACACATGTATTATAAACTGCCAGTGAAGCATATTTTCATTGTTGTGCATCAGGAAATGATTTTAAATAAAGTTGCATGGCAATATCTACTTCCTTTTGCATCTGTAATTATGCAGCCTAAAAACACAGTATGCATGTTGCAACCCTGGGCAAAGGCCTGCCTTCTTTGCCCACCCAGTTCTGTTGCAAGTGGCACTTTTAGTAGTAGACAGAGAATGTAATTCAGGACAGAGTCATCTCTGAGTCCTTAGTAAGGCAATGAACCAGAGGAGCAGGATTTTTTTTTTCTTTTCAGTACAATGTATTTTTGCATCCCAAAGGAAGTGAATTGTTTCTGAGTCACAGGCTTTTAATAAATATCAAGTTAATTCATTAGCGTATGAGGTGGGAGGACTTTGATACAGCAGACAAATGTATTTAGCATTAAAGCACTGAGTGGGTATTATTCATGTGGGTAATGGGGAGGAGAAACTAATGGATTGAAATGTCAGAATATTTCTAAGTGCTCTGAAAAGGCACCTTAAACACAATACTGGAATTAGCAGATGATTTGTGAGCTCAGTATCACACACTACAGAAAATTATTTTGATTTTAATTTTTTTTAAAAAGTTTTTCTGAATTAGGCTGTTTCACAGATCTGATTTGTAAGAAAGTTGCCTCTTTTTTAGTCTCAAATTATCTAGATGGAGGAATATAGTCAAGACTTGCCTGAATTCTGCTTTGATTTAGGCTGAAACTCACTTTGCATAGAGGATGTAAGCTAAAAATATTCTATGATTCCATGGCTGATTCAGTGCCTTTTACATAAAGTCCAGAGGTATCTGGAGCCTCTGACCGTTCAAAACAATGTGTGGATCAGAAGAGACTTTTTTTGAAAAAAAATAAAATTACTGTCTATCAATTGTTTACTTATCAGTGTGTTTGTTTATTTCAGGTCCGCTGTATTTAATTGTGGAATATGCTAAATATGGCTCCTTGCGCAGTTTTCTCAGGGAAAGTCGAAAAGTAGGACCAAGCTACGTGGGTAGCGATGGCAACAGAAATTCAAGTTATTTGGATAACCCTGACGAGAGAGCCTTAACAATGGGAGATTTGATATCGTTTGCATGGCAGATATCACGAGGAATGCAGTACCTTGCAGAAATGAAGGTAGGGTAGTGTAATAGTGATCTGAGCATGTCCTTGTGATAAATGGACATGACAGCGGTTAGTTCCTCCACAAGAAGCATAAACACTATTGTTGGTTTCTTCCAAAAGCTTGTTCATCGTGATTTAGCAGCCAGAAATGTATTGGTGGCAGAAGGACGCAAAATGAAGATTTCTGATTTTGGCCTTTCCCGTGATGTATATGAAGAAGATTCATATGTCAAGAGGAGCAAGGTACAGTGCATATTAAAAACTGTAGTGGAAATGATTATCTAATCAAGAGAATGAATTTATACTGCAGGACTTGAGCACAGAAGAAAAAGATAATAGCTATTTATTATTAATTTAAAATAATTCTCTATTTTAAAGAAATAAAAAAGAAACAAAATTATGAGCTTAATCAGTGGGACAGTAATCTTTTCACAGAATCTTTTCACAGATTCATCTAGGTTGGAAAAGACCTTGAAGATCACCTAGTCCAACCATTAACCTCACACTGACAGTTCTCAACTACACCGTATCCCTAAGCGCTATGTCAGCCCGACTCTTAAACACCTCCAGGGATGGGGACTCCACCACTGCCCTGGGCAGCCCATTCCAACGCCTAATATAATATACATACATGTGTAAAAGATGTATCACACTTAAGTCACCACTGTCTCCTCCACCTCTTTTTGTTGACTCATCAACAGAAGCAATGTATTTCTAATGTGTAAAAGTTAATAAAAGTAAAAGAAGGGTCACTATGATGATTAAGGCCTTGGAACACCTGACATGCAAGGAGAGGCTAACAGAGCTGTGTTTGTTTAGCCTGGAGACAAGAGGCCTCAGGGGAATCTTACTGATGTGTATAAATACCTGATAGGAGGAAATAAAGCCAACAGAGCCAGGCTCTTCTCACTGTGGCCCAGTGACAGGACAAGAGGCAATGGGAGCTATTTTAAATATGAGAAATTCCATTTAAAGAAAAGAAAAATTTTTTTTACCATAACAATGATTGAACCCTGGAGCAGGCTGCCCAGAGAATCTCCATCCCTGGAGATACTCAAAACCTGGCTGGAAATGGTCTCAAGAAGCATGCTGTGGCTGACCCTGCTGTGAGCAGAGGGGTAAGGTCCCTGCCCACCTCAGCGGTTCTCTGATCCTATGAAAAGTTGCAAGACAATATGTAAAAAGCAGGAGATTTGCTGCTTTTTAAAAGCAATGTGCCAAATAGTCTGTAATAAATTATTTCTTTTTCTTAAGGCTAGAGAGTTCACACAGGATGCTTAAAAATAGCATGTGTTTTGTTAATGTAAATACAGAAGAATGACACCTTTTTTCATTGCAGAAGCTTTTAACTATTAACCTTTTTACAGGTAGAGGGCAGCCCATTTTTAAATGAGGTGGGTCCTCTCATTTATCCAGTTCCTCATCATGCCCTCCTACAAATCCTCATCATGCCCTCCTACAAATCCTCATCATGCCCTCCTACAAATACTTCCAAATGTATGAAAGATACCAAATCTTAATCAAAATGGTACATCATAGGTTGCCATAGATTAGGAGCTAATGCTACCTGCCAGGTTATTTAAAGTAATTCTATTTTGCCTGCCACAGTAAGTTATTGTCAGGTGCCTTGATACAGTTCTGTCTGCTCACAGTGCTCATGGCAGGATTCAGCATACTGTAACGTTTCACTTCTACAACTGTGCAAAGGAAATTTGATGGAAAGATGAGTTGTTGAGTCACATCACTACTTCCCTGAACTGCAACATTTGAGCATAATAACTTTGAGACTAAGAAGATAAGTTAAGGCTTGTCATTTATTTATTCTTGTAAAAAATACCATCAAATACAGCAAGCCAAATCCTGTGTTCTGCCTGTTTGCATCCACCTGTCACTGACATCAGCAGAACTTTTACAGTCAATCCCAGGCCAGACTGTGACGTTCGCTAACACTACTTTCTACTGCCTCTTTCTAAGATGAGTGGTGTCGGTTCAGTTTGCTATATGACTTAATACGAAACAGTTGCCAACAGAAATTTTTGTGTGTGAAAATTTTAGAATTTTATGAAAAGATTTCCATAAATACTGTGAATTTTCAGTTTAGCTTTCCTGTTTTTTTCAGGCCAGTTTGTGTGAATGTTTCCTAAGTCAAAATAAGTTGTGAAGAAAAAAAACCTTTTGGAAAACATGATCATATGTAAAAGGGCTTTACCACGTTCATTTAGCTATCTTCTGATGTATGTGTCGTACATTGATCTATACCAGTTGCTCTGTATTTTAAGAATGATGCATTTACATAAAGGCATTTTCATTTTATTTGGGGGGGGTGTTAATGTACTGAATGGATATTTTCTCTTTACTTCTGAGACACTTATCACCGTAGCATTATTCAGAGCCTAACAAGCATCTGTTTGCTTGCATAGGGAAACAGGGAAAAGAAAAAATTGAGGAAGGAAGAAGGATAAGTTTCAAATCCTACTGAAACAGTTGTTGCATATATATATGAATTTCATGATAACAAGAAGAAAAGCATATGAATGCTAGTGATATTGCGAAGGTTATGAAACATCTTGGAAATTTTTGCAAGGCTAGATCTTCATGAATATCTGGGGCAGATTTCTCTGATTTTATCAGTGAATTTCTGCCAGTGGAAAGTAGCAGCTTGTAGATTCAATTTAGTAACCAGTAACTGAATATGATTGTCCAGGTACAGTTCTGAAACCAAAGGTATCTTAACATCTAGGTGCTTCCATTAATGCATCATGCCTGATATAAATGAGATAGCTCTTCCTCTTTAATCATCATTCCCCATCATTTTTGCATTTGCACATTTCCCAAAAGCAATGGGAAGACAGACATTCATGTTTCAAGAATATAACTCTGTGGATGAAGCTCTCTGTTAAGCGGAGAGTTGAGTTTATCCAACTTAAACCGGTGACCACCTGGAAAAAAACCACATCTTATTGTACATAATTAGATTACTGAAGTGTGTTGAATGAAACAAATGAGTGACGTTAAAAACTCTTACAGTTGTTCTCCTAGCTGTTTTTCTTATGAAATGCAAACCATTCAGTCCATTGGAAAATATTAGAGTATGGATAGAGTATCTGTTACAGTTTTGAAGATATATACCTTGGTTTTCCACTTGAAAACTTAATTTTCTGACCAGTAATTGCATTGTTGCTTTTTCTCCTCCTAGGGTCGGATACCTGTTAAATGGATGGCCATAGAATCCCTATTTGATCATATCTATACAACACAAAGTGATGTGTAAGTGTAGTTTCTTATGTTCTTTATGGCTTCTGTGCTTGTTTAAGGAGATGAGGGGGGAAGCACAACAAGGTACATAGTAGCCAAAGCTGTTCCTCTTACAAAGAGACATGAGGAACACAGCCTGGGTGGCACCATGCGCTGGCAATGATACATAGGATTTTTGCTGTTGAATTCAATCTCAAGAAAAGATTATCAGAAGTATTTAGGTACATAATTCCTGTTGAAATCAAGAAGGGTTGGATCTGTTCATGTGACATGGTTGCCTTTGAATATAGACACAAATTACTAGTCTTTGCTGAAGATAATGGTCATGCCCAAACTTCCCAGTTCCTGTTCGTCCCTTGTCTGTGGCAAGAAAGGGAAAGGAATTTAATGCCTGGCCTCACTCCTATTGAAATCAATGACAAAACTCCAATTAATTTTAATGACAGCCAGCTCAGACCTTAGGAGAATAGTCCAGTTCCGCTGCCAAAATGCAAGTTCATTTGCATGATTAGGGAAACAGATCCTGAAGATTGATATGCTCCTATCTCCACCTGATGATTAGGTGGCAAAGCAACCACAGCTAAACTGTTTTCATGTCTGATAAGCAAGGAGCCAGGCAGAGGAGTGTTTGTATACATTTAACTCGGGATCAGATACTTCCGTTTCTTTTTCTGTGGCGTGAAAGATGCTTGTGACTAGTCACCAGGCAGACACTGTAAAACTAAGTATTATTTATTTAGGAGAAAAACCTCTAAGGGACTGCAAAAGCAGCAGTACTTATGTCTGATTTTCTGCTAGGTAGCATTTTGGGTAGCGTTTTGATATCTTCCAAGTTTCCCTTGAAAGAGGATCTGACTAAAGTAACACTTTTATTAAACTCAAATGGAGTAAAACATACCAATCATAATGACATCTCACTTTGGGGGAAAACACTGATAACAGCAGTATGTGCAATTAGGAACCTTTTGATCTGTACTTCTAAAATGATTTACATTCACTTTTTACTCTTCTCTTTGCAAGTCAGAGCAGTTTTAGTGAAACAAAATAATTTGCTTGCCATGGAAATTCCTTACAAAATGAATTTCTAAAATATTTTTATTTACTGTTCCACTTGGAGTAAGAAAAGAAAAAAGATTGGGGTAATTCTTGGGACAGTGTCACTTTTACTTAGGTCTGCTTACAGGTTTTTCAGAGTCTCTTTTTATCCTCCTCAGAGTATCAGTTTTGCTGACCTGCTCCTCTACAGTGACTTTTCCCAGAGAATTGTTAAAATTCTATTAAAAACTTCTTAGTGCATTTTTAATTTCTTCATTTTCTGCAAAACAGATTTGTCACTGTAGTTTGAGGCCAGAACAGATTGTGTTGTCATGTAACTGCCTCTTCTTTGATTGTTGATTGATCTTCTGGATCCAATACCATTCCTCCCTGTTTGTTTTCCTGATGAGCTGCTATTAAGCCCAGGAGCCCATCTCTTGTACATGTGATACAACACCATGCAGAGATTATCGAGCTGGCATCAAGCAAGCTAGCTCAGAGCACTGGGCAGCACGCTGGTGCTGTGCAGTTTTTCTGCTTCCCAGATTGGGATTAGTATCTTTGTGTAAAGCCATGCTGATTTACCAGCCTTCTTGGAGATGGATCAGGTGTTCTTAACAGAGCGCACTGCACTGTGTTTTGTAGGTCCGCTTCAATACAATGGCATAAAAGGTCTAAATGTCTGCCACACAGTGTACCTTTGACTCACTGGTGAGGGTCACCCTCGCTATTCATGAAGTAATCTAAGTGTTATATAGCAGCTTCTAATTTAGCCAAGTCCCTACAGAACAGTACTGAGACACACACAGTTGCAAAACAAATCCTCTCCAGCGCTAAATTCCACAAATGCCATTCCTACAGCTGCAAACTGATAAAGTACTTTCTTGCAGCATTGATTGTTATTTTAGATAATTACACTCACTGCAAATATTTCATGAATATTCTTTGTTGTTTGTGGTGATGCAACTATATATTTTAGTGAACATATATTAATATACTCAACAACCATTCCAATATGGTCTTTTTTATGATACTGTGTGTCTCTATTTTTTTTGGACTCTTCCTTCTGAAGCCATTCTGTATAGTTAGTGGTTAGCAGTGCTTAACAGCAGTACCACTTGATGGTAAATGCTTGCCAGCATTTACAAAATCCTGGTTTTGCTTCAGAGGTCAATGACATCAGTGGAAAGCCAGCCCACTGTCGTCTTCTTCACATATTTTTCTTTCCTGGCTTTTTCTGATCACAGTTTTATTCAGCAGCAAACATAGCACAATGGGAAATTTTTCATCTCCCATCTCTCCTCCCATAATATTTAATTTGTATAATGATTCGAAAGCCTTGCAGCATTCTGCAGCATTCTATTCTAATATGCCTATTTACTAAACAACTTTAATTAAGAAATTATTCATCTGATCCCTCCTTCCACATTCTGTAAAATTCCTCTTAAGCAGAAGAGGTGGATTTTAAAAATAAAACCTGCCACACTATGAAGTTTATTCAAATTAATCATGGACAGAATTATAACATGATGGCAGAGCATAACTGGCTTCAAAAAGGGTATGAGGAGGTATATTAATAAAGTAAATGAAAATGCTATAGATATTCATTAGCTTTCAAGAATGTGCAGAGTGATTAAAAATTACTGAATTGGTATTAGGAAGAAAAATGGCAGCATACCACTTAGGACTCTGTGAGACTCACTTTGGCTTCTCTGCCCATTTTGGAAGTTTTATTGCTGTACTTTTGGGGTTACCATTGTTCTTTAAAATGTGAAAAGCACAGGTGGAATGTAGTCAGACAGGAGGTGAGGTTTGTGGCTAACATTTTGAGATGGAATTTTCAAAGGGAATTAGACACTGCTGTTTGGTTTGGCATTAGGTGTGTAAAACTTCCTAAAATCTTCTTAAAAGTGGAGTTTTCACAGAAATTACCCAATGATGAGAGCACAAAAGCTAACATTTGTCATAAATTGTATGTAATTTTCTTCCAGATGCATCCCATTGAGTATCCCCTTTGTGTGAAACTGTGTTGGCTGGTTTCCTTTGTTTTGAACATCCAAATTTTGGCAGCTCTGTCAGTTGAGCAGATTCAGAGTGGTTTGTAGCTTCTTTGTGTCTCAAAAAAGCCTTCAACTAAGGAAAGAAAAACATTTTTGCCTCTCTTCTCCTGGCCTGCCCTCCAAAAATGGACTAATTTAATCCATCTAAATATTTCCAACCTATTGAGCAAGGGTCTTTTTGCTTGAGCTTGTCAATAATGTAGGTTTAAAAAAGTCACCATTTCTTCTGTTCATTTCAGAAAACAGTTTCTTCTGTCTTCTGTTCTACATTAAACTATATTTTAGGCATTTGGTATTTCCAGAATAAATTCTTTCCTCTTCTTTCATTAACTGTAAGCAGAAAATTGAGTCCTGAATCACTGAAATGACCTAACAGAACAGCTGATATCAAAGGTGTTGCTTACAATTGAAATAAACACATTGTGCATATAAACACCACCTCATAGTCAAGACAGCAAACTCATCCCTTGATAACTGGTTGAGCCAGCCTGTGAAAATGTAGACAATTATTTCTGAATAGGACTACAACAGCTAATTAGGGAGGTTAGACTCCCTCTGTTGCCCAAGGAAAAAGAGAGGCACCTCCAGGAGCACTGCACAGAAGAGGAACGAGCCTTTGGACTGGGCCACCATGGGATGGACTTTATTTTTCTGCTGTCTAGAGAAGAAGGGCCTTCCCAGGATATAGTTAGCTTTTGTCAGTGGATAAAAGAGGGGTATCCCTTATCTCTACTGTCTTTTTAATGAATGGTATTTGGGAACAAGGATGGCTCTATATGCATCTGTACAGCCCCTCTTGCTCAGCAATGTCTTGCATTTGGTTGGTTTCTCAAAACACTAGAAAGAGATTTGTTGGGTGAAAGCCACATGAAGCTCTTGAAACCCACCACTCTAAATAAAAACGAATTTTCTCTTTTTCAGATGGTCATTTGGAGTTCTGCTATGGGAGATTGTAACTTTGGGAGGCAATCCCTACCCAGGTATTGCTCCTGAAAGACTCTTTAACCTCCTAAAAACAGGCTATAGAATGGAGAGACCAGAAAACTGCAGTGAAGAAATGTAAGTAGCTCTTGATCTGATTAGATTCATAAAACATCTCTTGAATAAATATGTTTAAAAAAATGTTTAAATAAATACCACATAAATACTATTCTGTATATCTCAGAGGTATAGTCAAAATATGTAGTGCTCAAAAGAATGTAATGAAATTAGTGAACAGTAAAGTGCAGGAAAAGAATTGCCGACAGAATGCTTGGAGATACATCCAAAATATTTGGAGAATATTGAATAACACACTTGCCAAACAATTAAAAGAGTTTGAATATTCAAAACTTTTGAGAATGGGGGGGAGGAGGAAAATTTCATAAAACACAGCAGTAGCTGAAATATTCAAGAAAATGTTTCAGCACTTTTCTGCAAATGAGATAGATGTCCCATCCACAGTCATTGTCTATTAGTTGTCCTGGTATTACACAGGAGAAATTATACCTTGGCCCAGAAATCTATACCCTAGAAGACATGATGTTTCTGTGACTTGATAAGCCCATGCCAATTTCTTTTCTATTTGGAGATGGTTCATATTTTATTGGCTGATTTATCAAAACACTCTCAATGTGAAATAACTTCTCTCTGTGGTTCTTCCATGGCTTTTGGAGATGAGGCATGATTTTATGTTCATTCTGCAAATCTGGTCATGGCCAGGTTTCTTTAAAAAGTTACCAGGCTATAATCACTATGACATCTCTTTTGACTGATTTTCAGTATGAAAGGATACTTTGGCCACAGCCAGGCTGAGAAAATATAGTATAAATAATACAATTTGTATTTTTTTAATACCACATACAGAGAAAAAACATTAAGAGTTTCTGAATTTAGGGCAGGGTAGAAGCTTGCAAGTGTCACTGGCAAATATCCTCTAGCAAATACTTAATTTTTTGTTTGTTTCATCTCAACAGGGACTTTATTCCTCAAACACATGCTATATCATTGATAATTGGTAGGTTAGGCAAGCTGACCAGGTCTGAGATTCTTTTTTTATTCAAGCCACATCATGGTTTTCTGACTGGTTCAGATTTTTTTCTGTTTTACTCAGAAATTTTTCTGACAGACTTTGAGAACCCACTCTAAGGACCATTTTTCTTAAATTGCATTCTCTGCTTTGCCCAGTCAAGAGAGAGATCATGGATGAGGGAAAAAAACGCAATTCTTTTCAATAGCTTGCTGTAGTTCTTGTGGCCAACTGTTTCCACAATTTGAGCTCTTCTGTGACTAGATCACTTAGTCCTGAAAACACTTGAGCTAGAAAAATAACATGAATGGCACAGGTTGGAAAGTTACACATCCAAAACTTGGCCAATGTCTGTCTGACAGTCACTCAACTGTAAAACTTTAATTCTGCTCCCTTCTTTTTTTCCACACTGTATGCTATAGAAAGCAGTTAAAGACAGAATAAGAATAGATATAATAAAAATAATAGAAGTAATGAAAAGAATGATAGTTTGCGCAAATAGTCTTAGGTTGGGCTTCACTTTAAAAGTTTACAGAAACTTTTCAGAACTTAAACAAATGAAGAACAAAATTCTACTTTCTGATATAACAGAAGAGTTTTTCAGGTTAAGACATGCACATCAGTGGTGCCTACACATGAGGTGGTCCTTTGAAAAAGTGAAAATAATGAAAGAAACCTAAGATTACAGTCCTTCAAGGACAGCCACATGCATCATCATTTAAACTCGTAAAGACTCATGAAAATAAAAGCCCATTCTTGTGAATATCAGTTGTTGATTCAAGGGAATGTTTAACAGAACACACAAGAAAGATTGATGTACTTGTGGATGGCCTTCACACCACAGTTCAACTTCAGTACTATAAATTATTTGAGCAGAAGCATGACCCACTTCTAACAATTTGTTGTTTTTTTTTTTTCACCTTGTGGCGGATCACAGGTACAACCTGATGTTGCGTTGTTGGAAGCAAGAACCTGATAAAAGACCAACATTTGCTGAGATCAGCAAGGAACTAGAGAAAATGATGGTGAAGAGTAGGGTAAGTGTGGGAAAGCATGAGTTTTTGAAAGCTTTTGTGATCATCTGAGTTTGAATATACAGAAATAATGATTTTTTAAAAAAAGGAAAGTAATTTACTTTTCATCAAATTTTGAAGCATTTATAGATCTAGTTTCTTCCAAATGCATCCAGCTTTTTGAAAGTCATATAGGGGCTTTGGTGACCTCAACCCTAAATGCAGATGAGTTATCCTTAATTTGTCTAGCTTCTTTAAATAAAATAAAAAAAATTAAAAATTTCTGTGAAAAGTTACTCCTGAATAAAAAACCCTAGGAAGCCTGGAACTAGAAGAATGTAATATGTCCTTGAATCTGATTTAGTTATATGATGATAGCAACGGAGATACGAAAGCTGTATGATTCCACTAATAGTTCCAAAACTATTATAATCCTGTATAGATTTTCTTTGAATGAATGGATGCCGAGATCTAAAAATAAGTCAAGTTGCATATATTTATAAAATGTATACATACCTACTTGCACATAAACACATAATTTTTTTTTTTTAAATCTAGTTATGGGCAAAGGTTAGTTACAAATGAAAAACAGAAGAAATACAGTGACCATTATCAGATTTAAGAATGTGATGGCATTGACACTTGGTGCAAAAAGGACCAATAAACAAATGGGAACAATTTTGTTCAGGATGTGAATGTAAGAATTAGTTCTAAATTAAAAATGGCAAAGCGAAAGGTCTAGGCTGTACTTTAAATCACTCTGACTTGTCAGCCACTAACTTTTAGCTGCTGAGAATCAGTAGGCAAACAATCTGCATGTTCAGTGACAGGCTTATAATACAGAGGCTGGCAAGTTTTCTGAAACTTTCATCATAATTAAAACCAAAGCCACTCCAAAATAGAGCTCAACAAATTAGTAATTTTTCTTCTTGCCTTTCTTCATGAAAAATTCTGAAGATTTTTTAATTTATAAAATTGGATAACTTTTATCTTTTTAATTTCAGTAAATTTCCAAAGGAAAAGCCATTTTGAAGGAAAAAATATATTTTAGATTAGTTGAAAATGCTTCACATTTGTTTTTTACATCAAAGCAATTCAGCAGCATAGATGAAAACCTATGAATTCTTATGGTTAAACTAAATAGTTTTAGACCAACAGCAGGAAAAGCTTTATTTGGCAATATTTACACAGCTAATTTTATACATGCTTATGTAATAGCTTCTGTAAAATGATGACAAGATCCGAGTACCTTCTCCTTTAAGTGTGCATACGTATCTATATATATATATTTCAGTCATACATATACATCAGGCATAGCAGAACTGAAGGTCAAACAAATCAGTTAGCACAGCACTTTAACTTCTTGATTATTTTAGTGACGTGTAGAATTAAGTAAGGGAAGTATTAATATGTCTGTAGCATGTCTAGTGTTCTGGCAAATCAGATACTTCCAAAGATGCTATGGTTGCAGAAAGGGAGAGCCTACTCCGGTGCCAGAGGTACTATCAAGAGACAAATGCAGTAGGGTATGTAGTTACTTGTTTTAAAGGAACCAGATGCACATTTAGCCTTTATTACCCAGCCAGCAACACTGCCACGTACATTAACCCAGCTTTTCCTGTGTTCGCTTCTTAGGACTACTTAGATCTTGCGGCTTCTACACCTTCTGATTCCTTACTTTATGACGATGGGCTCTCAGAAGAGGAGACACCACTCGTGGACTGTAATAATGCTCCCCTCCCTCGAACCCTCCCTTCCACATGGATTGAAAACAAACTCTATGGTAGAATTTCACATGCATTTACTAGATTCTAGCAACACAAAAAAAAAAATGATTTTTCTTCTGCACTGTTCTCAGACTCTGTAACCCCATTACAGTGTTTCTTGTCTGAATGAAGCCAATCAAAATTTGCTTGGAAGCTTCTTTTCGGTTTTTTTGTTTATTTGTTTTTTCTTTTGGTAAATGTCAAAGTTTGCATCAGGATCATCCTTTAGTCATTTTGCAGCTGTGTTTAAAATAAACATTTTTAAAAGGATGTGAAAATAAGTAAAATGACTAGATATCATATAGTAAAAGAAAAAAAAAAAAGATCAGGGAAGCATTCTCAGGGGAAATATAAAATGCTAATGAGTATCTAATTCAACTATCCTGTTGGGGGAGGCTAGGAACATTTAAAGTATGTTAGATTCTGCACCTCTAATTTAAGCAATAGACTTTTTTTTTTAAATACTGTTTTTTGCCATAGCTCAATGATAGGACCCATCTGCAACATTTTTCATTTATCAAGATGGATTTTTAAATTTCAGCTGCTGTTAATGCATTCTGGATCCATAAGCTGAAATGTCTATTTAATGTATCATAGAATGAAACCAGAGATTATATACAGAAGGTAGAAATACTGTATATAAGTATTATATACAAACTAAATCAATATGTAAAGTCTTTGAAAATTGAATTAACAATGGGCATTTTGAAAATACACTCAGCTGTTTTCACGTCCTTTGATTTATTATGAAAATGTCAGTACTAAACTTTGATTGAATGATGTAGCAAATGTTTTTAAAAAGAACATATGCTTTCATATTGTGATGGTGAGATGGACAGTAAAAATGGTTCTTGCCAAAACTCCTACATTTTGTCTCCTGATTAAATATTCTACATGTTTTTAGATATTTACTAACATCACAGATATTTTTTTCATTCTTCAAGCAGTACGACTTTTGAAAAGTTGGATCTTTTAGCATAAAAGTTGCCATTAATACATGGCTTTGGGTCTATTTTTGATCTATACCCTAGCTATAATTTTCTTTAATAGGTTCCCCCAACTCACGTTCACTTTGGGGCACTTAGTGGCCAGATTGTTAAAAAAATGCAGTAACAGAAAAAGTTGCCACCAAGGTTGATGGCAGATGCTGAATGCTTAATAAGCAACACAATCAGATTTCTGTTTTTGAAAATCTTGACCCTGGTATGGTTCTCTGCTTGTACAGCTGGATCAAC
This sequence comes from Strix uralensis, assembly GCF_047716275.1. NCBI lineage: Eukaryota > Metazoa > Chordata > Aves > Strigiformes > Strigidae > Strix > Strix uralensis. The sequence continues at coordinate 14,604,601 of NC_133978.1, read as the reverse complement.
ATGGTGCTAAGCACTCTGCTTCCATTTTGGTGTGATCACTTGTGCCTAAACTGAGAAGCAGTTACTGGACTCAATGCAAATAATTACGTGCCTGAAATACATGTTTAAGTGCTGAATCAAGACAAGAGTGCTCAGGACTTTGTTGGACTTCACTCGGTTGTGCTCCTGGGGTTTCCTAAAATTAAGCAGGGGATCCCTGGTGAGGGTGTGAGTGTCCCCAAAAACCTCACTGAAGCCAAAGGAAAGGCACCTGTTTAAGTAAATGGAAATACTCTCAGTCATTGGAATGGACTTTGGATCCTGTCCCAAATAGGTTTATTAATTCTTGGAGCACTTCCTGTACAGCAAGAACTTCCTCTTGCAAAGCAATATATTGCTACATAATTGTTAAAAAATAAAATTATGGAAAGTTGGAGGGTCATCAGAAGAAAAAAATATTAGCTTTTTATTATGCACGTGTGCGTGCATGCACATAATTTTTTATCAAGCAAGCACTTTATTTTTTCAGGGTTTTTGCCTACATCTGAATTTGTGCTTCAGGGAGTTCGAAACATCATTTATATGAATTGATTTGGGACAAAATCCAGTGGACTGGCTTAAAATATTGAAGGGAGTTTTGCCAAGGGCCTTACTGTCTGCACATGAAGTTATGGTTCTTCAGTGCAGAAAAAATTATCTGTTTTCATTTTTAGGCATGTCATACCCGAACTGGCCTGAGGAGAGCCCCGTTCCACTCACAAGATTCGATGGCACTAACTCTGTGTTTTCAAGATATGCAAATGATAGTGTATATGCTAACTGGATGGTTTCACACTCAGCGGCAAAATTTATGGACAAGTTTGATAGCTAAAATTTTCTTTGTGAAAGGTAATGGACTCCTGAGGGGAACAAAGATGCAAAGAATGGAAAGTCCATTGGCTCGTTCTTTGTACAATCAATAACTAACTTTAAATTGGCAAACCCTTTTATTGGTAGTTTCTAAAGTGTGTTATTCATGCTGAAGACTATAACTGGTGATTTCCCCTTTCAAAAAACATATCAAGCTGGATAAGAGTTGTAGTTCCAGTACTTCTTTCTAGATTGCCATTTTGCCTATGGTTCCATTTGGCAACTTCTTGCTGCAAATGGCCTCGCACTTCATTCTCGCTGTTTTTTAGACTAACCATCCTTTGCTACAGCTTTTTTGGATGGGAAAATGTACTTGAACTGCTACTTTTATAATGGCTGTTAGCATACAACCACTTGATCTAAGCAGGAAGCACAAACAATATATGGAAGGGAGGGGGGAAATAGGCTCCCAAATTACTGAGCTTGCTATCAAATGAGAAGCGTTACAATGATGTTGGCGCTAACAAAGCCTTTATCTTGGTTTGGAAGCAAACATTAAGTAACTCAATAGAGGACCTGAGATTCAACATTTGAAGTCTTGTAAAATGTATTGTCTTGTCTTAATGAGAAGAGATTTTGTTTTATTAGTCGTAACTTCTCTTACCTTTAGCACAATGGAGATAAATTTGATACAAGATAAGCTGTATAGACTGATGGCAATCAAGAGTGTTCATCTGACACAATTTACTTTCCATCATCTACATCTTACTAATGTTAAAATGTACAATCTTGTACAATCATAATTCCTCTTATGAGTTCAAAATAGACTGTACAGGGTTTTTAGATGGAATACAAGCAAAGAGATTTTGTTTGCAGTCATGTTCAGTGGGTTGGAGTCCTCCTCTCAGCTCCAAATTGAATACACTGCCATGCACAAGACACTGCCATGATATAACTCCAAATAAACCTATTACCTTGAAAGTCATGAGTAAACTACACTTGCACAGCAAAATTGGTCTAAAACTCTACTGTTAATGAAACTATACAAGGAAAATGTCATCGGAATTTGTTAAGGTGAAATATAAAAATGTTGTGCTTACAACACTGACTTGATATTTGGGAGAACGATCAGACTGTGGGTCGTGTTCTATGTGGAAGAGTAAATGATCAGCACTACTTTTGTCTTTATTTGTAATCAAGTATGTAGAAACAAAAAGTTATCTTTAACCAAATGTTGGGATGTAAATCCCAAGTGAGTTGTTGTTAGCCTTGTGATGGTTATTCTAAATAATCCAATTCTACCAAAGTTTGCTCCTGTCACTTACAATCCAATTTAGCTGTTTTCAAATGTTTTGTGTATCAACTTTATGTTTCCATTAAAGTCCGTGATTTCAGAAACAAGAGAGTCAGACTGCCACAACCAAACACAGATTTTCATTTTACAAAAAGTGGGATATAAAGTGCTATGTTGGAATTTAAACACCTTCACTGTTGGATATCATACTTGATCCTGTCCTGGTTTCAGGCAAGCACTAACCAGAGTGACGTTTTCTTTGTACAAACATTAGCTGCGTTGTGTAATGCTTATGTACAGTAAAGTGATATAGCTAGGTATACAGAAGGGGTTCAGCTGTGATATAATGGTGATCTTCACTGGCATAACACAACTGTCATAATGCACACTTTTAAAATAAATTACACTGAAAATTAAGCCCATTATATGGGCTGTTTATTGAGAGATCTATGAAAAAAGGAGAGAAAAATGGCACTGTGGTAACTTGTTGTTTTGTCCAGTCCTTTTCCTGTCTGTAAAAGGGAATTCTTTATTTGCCGTGAGCAATCAAGGCATCAAGATTTTTGTTTAATTTTTTTTTATTCTTCCTTAAATTAAGAATTTCTTTTTATCAGCTATCTTCAGCAACACTATTCAGCTAGGAGGTGTGAAGCGCCTAGTTTCTAACCTGAAAAGCCCTGCAACAACATTGCTGTACAGTAGGTGAGTGGGATAGTAAGTGATGCTGAAATAACCAGTGCCTGCAGAAAGTATTGTGTATTTTAGATTTCCAGCATGAGTAAATGCTGTTTCAACCACTAATTCCTGTGAAAAATTTCTCTAATATTGTGACTTATATTAGCGGACATAGATTCTGCATATAAAATACATACACAGCTCATAATTATAGTTGCCGTACACAATTACCTGCATTAAGTGAAGCTTAATGAAAAATTCTTAACAAGTGTTTCCTAATCCAACTAATTTTGACTCCCTTCCTGCTCATGAATGTTGGTAAGAAATAGATTATTGCTTTCAAGTATTCATTCATAATATGAAAACTTCTCATGTCTTCTATGTATGCTATTTTTGTAAATATTTCCCTTGAAGTGTTTCCTATTTGTTCTGTGTTGCTATTAGTCAGAGTGGTGACAATCTTGTTTCAGTTCCCCATTAGAGAGTCAATGTACTTCCCATGTGGGAAAGAAGTGATATTGCAGATTATTATTTCCAATGGTGCCAGAAACAGTTATGCACTTGGCTGCCCTTAGCAAAGTGAATTCAAAGGGAACAAATGACTCACCTAAATGTACAGGTTGGAGGGAATAACTTTCTAAAAATTTCTGCCAGCCTTTTCTAAATATCTGCAGAGATGACATGGTTTACGTGGTCTGTGCTTTGAGTTGTGACAGATGGGGGAGAGGGTGAATCTGATGTGTCTTTCCAGTCATTACAGCAGCACAAGGAAGCTATTCTAATACTCGTTTCTACAAACTTTTCCAGAGGTATGATACTCAGAAAATCTACTGTGAGGTTGCAGATTTTAATCTGCAGGCATTAGCCTGTTTAATATAATAGAAATTTTTAAAAAATCTTGTCCCTTAAATATGACGTACATAATATTTAAATCATGTGGTTTTATCTACAATTTGTCATGCAAAATGTGCATGAATCTCTACAGTACCCTCAACTGGACCTAAGTAATTCTGAAAAATAAAAGCAAGTTTCTATTCCTCAATGTTTTATAATCAATTTTATATTAATAATACAAGCCTCAAAATATATCTAAAAAGGACATTTCTACTTGTAATTTTGAAATGCTATGTTTCAAAACAGCCCACCTAAAAGGGCTATGTCTCTCACTGCAGCTACAATGGTAAATTTATAACAAAATGCTAGAGATAACATTCAACAGCACCAGCTCCTAGGTAGCACCCAGCAAACGCTCCCCATAAACAAGGTGCAGATTGTCCATAGTGAGATGAATGGTTTGACTTTTTCAGCCTAATCTATCTTTCTGAAGAAGAACCCTATGATCCCCTAAAGATGTATAGAAGTATATAAAATCTTAATAAGAAAACCTAAGCTGTTCAGGTCCACTGCATCTGACTTCATATAATTTAAGTAGCCCCTCTGAAGTTAGTGGGATCATTCATGAATAAATTATTCATAAACATTTGCTGGTCTAAAATCAAATATACTAATAGTCTAATATCAAAAGTACAAAAGATATTATCAAAATACGGACAAAGTAGCAATAGCATGGATCTATCCATCCTTAGCACAATATTGTAACTTGTCTATCTAGTAGCAGTATTTAGAAGCAGACACTAGAAGACAGGTAAGCACAAATATATCTCTAATGTATATCTAGAGGAGACAGTGAATTAAATATTTTTCAGTATTTATCAAGTTCATCAGTAAAGATAAGTTGTTCATGTAAGCTGCGTTTCATACTCAATTCTCGTTTCCAATTCTTTGGGACAGAAACCTGTGCCTTCCAGCTATGATAGAGATACATACTCTTAATGTATTTTGAGAAGATCAGTAGTTCCTCTCTTTTCATGGTGTGTTTTTTGGTTTTACCTGGTTTTATAAAGGGTTGCATAGTACCCCAACACAACAGATTTCTAAAAACATAGTTTTTTGAGCTGTTATGAAAGTTCATTTTGCTGATAACGTTCTGAAATTAAGTAAAAAGGTTTTGCCTACCTAAGTACAGACAAGTACATCACCCCTTAAGGTCATCTGAAATAATTAGCTCCTTACATTTGGCTAATGAGGTACATTCATAAAAATCCAACTTCATCTCATCTGGAAGTTGTTTCATATGGATTACAGGCCAGTCCAAAATGGTATGAACAATTTAAGAGCATTTTAGTTGTACTTGACATGTCAAGAAATAACATTCCAAGTTTCTCCATTAGAAAAGAGAATGAAAGAAAAGTGTGTTCATTTCCAAGATAGTTAAAAGAAATTAGTAACTTCTGAAATCAATGACAATGTAATGACTGTTGCCATTAGGTATCAGAACAAGAGTTTGATTCTATCCTTGCTGATACAAGCAAATGTATATTAACATATAAGATAACTGGTTTTAGAGCATTTTTACATTGCCAAGAGAAAAGCTTTCCATTTAATCAGATAAGCACAGAAGTTTGTAGAAGTTCAAACCATTACATTAATAGCAAGTAATGTGCATATTTTGAATAAATAGTGATGTTTACAGTAGGTGTTTCTGCTTGGTTTTTTTGTTTGTGTTTTTTTTTTTTTTATGGGCTCCCAAATATAAAAATGGATTGGGTTTTCACAAAGCACTCAGCTTTGACCTAGGTCACCTGTCATTATGTCCCTGATAAAACCTCCGCTGATTTTAATGGAGAGAAAGTACAGCCAATGGGCAAATCTTGACTTAAAATACAAAATATAAAAAGATGCTTATTTTATCACAATATTGATGTGGTGAAAAGAACCACTAGTTGCATGGTCAGAATTACTGAATGTGCCTGCGCATAGATACAGTGTGTTAAAATGTGAATAGGGTATGAAGGTAAAAACAGTCACTGTTCCCACCTAGTCTGTAATTAAAGGGTAGGTCCAATCAGCCTGGTACCTGCAGAAGTCCCCATAGGAAGTTAGTTTAGCTCAGCATTTTGTGTAAATTTCCCTCTTGTACTTACAAATAAAGCATAAAGTTAGAGACTTGGGGAAGGAAAAAAAAAAAAGCTAATACATCAGCTTTTCTCACCCTCTCTGCAAGACATTGTTAACAGAACCAGATATTATGATTATTTCTTAGCTTCAGAAATGTGTTGGCATGTCCATAAAGAGAAATAGAGGTCCCCTGCTGGAAAGCATGTCCATTGTAGCGGGACCCGGTTTTTATGTATTTCTTAGTCTCTAAGCAGAGGACAGAAGAGAATGTAAACCAAGACATCTAGGGCCTTAGTTTTAGAATTGTGTTTGCAAAACAATTTATTATTGAATACTGCAGGGACATATGATTTTAATCTTTCACAACATGGGTGCTGAAAGTAGTGGTGGAGTTACTACATACCACGCTATCACTACATCTGTTGGACATGGAGTCAACAGATGACTGCAAAGAGCAGATGTGTGGTCTCCTCCTTCTCTGCTATCACTCCACTATTCCCTTACTCCCCATTTGATCTGATCTGGCTAGGAACACGGATTTGCCCATAGAAGACTCTTCTATATGCTGAAGTCTGCAGGGACAGGAGGACATGAGATGGTGAAGAGATGGGGACCCCTTCTATTCATATTCTGCAGGATGGGGTTCCCTACCTTCTCATGCTTGAAGCTTGAGGACAAGCTACTGAGTGGACAGAATGGGCAGAAGACAAATGTGCTACCTCCCAGGCACAGGCCACGCAGAAAGTATCATGTGAAGACTCACAGGGAGGCTTGCTGGGAAACGCAGGTCTAGTCTCACACTCATGTTCATAAACCCTGGAATATAACAAAAGCAATCTGAAGAACAGAGGTTCACCTTAAAAGTACAGTCCTGATCTGAACTGAGAACTTAACGTACATGTACCCTCTGACATTGAGAGGTTTGGTACCTAATAAACCTAGCATGGTTTGTGATTGTATGTGCCCAGAGCGCTGAAGTTGTTATGAAAAGTTATTCTTACATGGAATCATAAAATCATAGTATCGTTTAGGTTGGACAAGACCTTAAAGATCATCCCATGGGGTTGTAGCTTACACATCTCTTCCCACAGAAAGCTGTAGCTGTTAAAATCCCTTGGTACTTCCAACACTGGGTTCTCACTGTTAATCATCTGTTTATATGATTCTCTCTAAATGTGCAATGATCACTAGACAAAAATGTTTAGATTTTTAATTTCAACAAATTAAAGCTAGAAACAAGAGGAGGGTTTAGAAATACCAAAATAAACCTTCAGCATCTTTAGGGGCTTCAGAGGTGTGAAACAGATCCAGTCTGCGTTCAGATGCAAAGCACGTTTGGTTGGAGCACATACGCATTTCCCTGAGTTTTTGCTTTTAGACATCTCATTTAGAACAACTCAAGAAACTTTGGACTGCCAAACTTGAATTTTTTATCCCATGATATAGCCACAGATTTGAATTCCTGTAGAAACTTAACCTAGATCTGGATATCAATCAAACATTGCAGTTTCAAGTCTGATTTTTCTGCATTCTGCGGGTCACATAAATACTTGTGAAACCCCTTATATAATTTTTCAGCTGTTCATGCCCTCATGACATGATCGTAGTTGAAAGAGTTTGATATGAGCAGATTTTCACTTGCAACGTGCTATTTTGATAGCTCCCTGACAATGCAATTTCCTGTCTGAATTTACTATGCTTAAGAAGTATTTCAAATTTTTTAATAAAACTAAATCAAATTAACCTGTATTATAAGCATTTGGTTTGCTAAGAATCTTGCTTGCCTATATTTAGGTAAATTTGAAGGTTATTTTCAGGAAAAAAACCAACAATTCCACTTCCTCTTTCAGATTTTGTGAAGAAGTAAGCTATAGCCCAATACAAATCAATAAAACAGTAGGATACGCTGATCCTAGTCATTTACCAAATTGCTACCAATAACAAGAATAGTATCCATTTATTCAAGAGTATTTCACAAAAAAGGAAGAGATCTGGAATAACTTCATTACAACCTTACATCTGTTGGGAAGGAAAACATCAAAAGAGTGGAATCCCAAGTAAGTGGTGGCTGATATGACAGACAAGGAGGTTGCTCGAGAGGGCCGCTCTTGTTCCTTGAGAAAGCTGGTAAAGGGTTCGTCTTCTTAAGATGATTGCAAAGTTGGGAAGAGTGTTGTAACAATGGAGATGTGGGAAAAGCGTATGGGAAATATCCAGGAGATAAATACCAGATTTATAGTATATGTTTTTAAAATGTGTGTGCAGCTTCAAGAATCAGCCAGAAAGAAGCAAGCAGAGTTCACTGTTCTCCAAGATAGTTTCTGTCTGGTCAGGACTGTCAGTGATTGATTTGACCACAGAAGACAAGAATGATTCTTTCTGCTACAGGGTATAAATAATTGAGAGAGATTTTAGCCTTGAGTCAGGAAATTAGTCAAACACTTACTTAACTGGTTTTCCTGTGCAGAGAGGCTTTCTGAACAGTGGCCTGGTCCAGACACAGCAAATAGAAAGGCATTAAGTTTATGCTGATGATAAGGATTTTTATTTTAAAACATGACAGTTGGAAGTCTCACCCTGTGTTGCTCTTCCAGGACCATTTGTTGAAATGAACTGTGACAAATTGTTAAATACTGAGCAGAAACAGATGATGGGGGTTTTTGTAAAAACACTGCTGAGAATATTTTAATTTATACTTAAAGGCATTTATTACCATTTTTACATGCACAAAGATAAAGTAAGCAATCAAATTAGATTGCAACAAGTTGTCATCAGAGACAACTTTTTAACCAAACAGAAATAATGTTATTGAATCATTTTAACTTGCTTAACTGAGTCTTTGTTATGCTTTACTAATGTTATGAAATTGAAATGTTTTGAAATGCTAGGCCTTGAACTAGGGATTACTTATAATAGTTACCATTTCAAATGATAATCATATATTTATTAGGCAACACATAAGAGAACACTATTCATGGTATTAGACCTTGAAATGCAGTAATATGAATAGCACATATTATCTTAATTGCTATAAAAGGCATTAAAATTACAGTGAAGACCTTATTATACAGAATTTGAACATAGCTCAGGGGAGCAGAGGGAGAAGGTACAGTACTGTACCCTGCATATTGACCCTATAATCCACATTCCAACAGAAAGCGCACAAAAATATCACATCCCCCGCAGCAATTAAGCAGCACCTTCTCACGTGTCACAGGTAAACAAGAGGCCCTAGTTAATCTGGGTACTGGAGTTAAATTTAAAAACTGAGACTAGAGCTTTTAGCCTCCTTGCTTATTCCAAGCAGTGCCTCGGTGGCTCCCCACCCCCAGCATTAGATTTACTGTGCCCCAACCTACCTCCACAGCAGGGAGGTTGCTGCTGGCCTGGGAAGCTGGGGCAGACAGTTGTGCCAGTTTGTGCCAGGAGGCTGCCGGCAGTCACCCATCTCAGGCAAGGGCTGCCCAAGGACCCCTTCCTTTTGGCACCACCTCAACTTTCCAGAGCCTCAGCCCTGCTGGGTTTTCCCCACATAAACAGCCTATGTGCAGAAGCACAAGCAAGCACCATCCTCATCACCAGTTCTGCCTCATGTCTCGTTATTAGCTGGAGGATTCAGGACATGCTGCTTGGGTTTAGCCCAAGTCTTACCAAACCTTACAGCCAGCCTGTACCAGTTGCAGCTATCAAACATCAGGCTTGTGACTGAGAGAGCAAAACTGTAGACATTTGCCCCCCCCCCCAAAATAATCAGCAGCCTGTTAGCATTCACAGGTTAAGCTATTTTTTTCACCTGCTATACATGGCCAAATGTAATAAACCAGCCTGCATTTGTAATGAAGATCCTCAGGTTCCGAGTAAACTTGAGTAACTTTAACACAGCCTGCACACGGTTTGTAAGATATGTGAGTCGCAAAAACTGTCAATTTTAAAAACTTTTTTGTCTCTGTGCTTATCCTGACATAGATATGATTTGTTTTTAAAAGCAGTACAAATTGATGCTTGCCTAGCAGAGTCAAGGATGGTAACTGACATTCCTGAAATGTAAAAAGAAAATAAAAATGGAATAGAAATGTCATTTACAACCATTCAATTCCTTCTAGTAAATGCTTCTGAACTCTGATATTCCTTAATTTAAATGGGGTGCAGGCTGTCAGATCAGGTCTTTGTCATTCTAGTTTTAAAAATAGGAGCAGGAAAGGAGAAGCAGGAACAAATTTTCCTTGCTCTTGAGCAGAAGTGGGAACAAATTCAAGTGAATTTCAAAGCATCTTGCTATTCAGCTGTCCTATTTACATTTCTAATGTAAGATCTTGCTTTGAATTAATTTGATTTGGAGCTCCATTTCACTGACAGATGTGAGACATTGCAAGATTCTTATTAGCAAAGCTTTTTCTTAACAAAGATAAAGACAAAACAATTGTTACAAGCCAAAAATTAAAGAGGAGCTTGTGAGACTGCTAGGAAGGTAGTGCAGTGACATTTGATCCTGACTTTGTAAATCAGTTCATCTTTACCAGTTGGTATTATAATGTTAACAGTGAACTCTCAACAGCGTGCTTTAACACGTTTCTCAAAATCAGACAGTCTTTATGCACCACAGGAACAGGTGCCGATTTTCCTGAAAATCTAAACAGAGTGTTTTCAACTGCTCGACTGAGGTATGTTATTTTTTTCTGGTTGTCTGTTGATATTCTATGGTGCCCAGGAGGGTTCTCTCTTGACAAGGGAACAGTGTACATCCCATCTTCCTTCAGCCCTGTCTTACCCATTTCAACACTGTGAGAATTTTTCAGTCCTTGATAGTAAATACCATTTTATGGGAGTCATTAATAACATTTTATGGGAGAATAGTTTACAAATACAGAAACTGTTGCACTTAAAAACATTTCAATGATGTATATGCAACAATGAGTGGTACCAGAAACAAGAGAAACAAACATACCTTATTTTATGAACTGTCTGGAGTTTGGACTCGAAGTGAGACCTTCTTTGGGCAGTTACAGACAAGCCTGTAGCTAACACTGTCAAAAAACCCCAACAAAACTGGAGTGCAGTAGATATATATTGCCAAAAATGGGCCAGCACAGTACAGACAATGAACACATGAGAAGTTTCTTTGTTCCTGGTCCTGTCTACTGTACAAACAAACGAACACCGCCTTTGTACTAACTGTTTGCCAGTTTATCAGCATGGATGATCATCTCTGTATTATACCTCCCTACAGCTTTGTCTTTATTTTGTGTGGAAGGTGGTGGTGGTTTTTTTGACTGCTGGACAGGCCCAGTGGTACAACAGATTATGCAGTAATGCATATTAAATACTGATATACTGAATATTTTGTATAAAACATGAAACACCTCAGATTAAGGAAGCTCAAATATTTCCCTCCATAAAGATACTGTATTTAATGTAGATATTATCTGAGTAACTTGAGCTTTGGTGCATGAGGTTTTCAAGTACAAGAAGGAACCCAACTAGATAACCAACCAAAAGATCTTGATAATTTGTACTCTTATCTTCTCAGACAAGGAGTGCTCATGGAAGACTGTCTGGCTTAAATCTCATATATCAAATGACCTAACTTATTTCTCTTTCTGCATCGTAGATAGTGAAATCTAGAGTTTTAAAAAGTAATTTAATAAGATTGATTTAAAATATATTACCTTACAGTTTTAACAGGTTACTGTTCTACAGTACTGGAGAAGGAAAAAAAATGTATGTGTCAATTTTGGTATGTTTTGCGTAGTGTTGAGTCCTCTAGTCAAAGTCCTCCTAATTTGTTTTCCATTCTTGGAAACTTTGTTTCAGAGCTGCTTTCTAGTCAATATACTTGTGATAAAATTGTCTCCTATTTTAGAAAGATGCCCAAAGCACTTCTTGGCATCATTAGACAGAAGCTATGTAGTGAAGGTGTCTTGGAATAGTCAGAAATAAATCAATATAGAATTCCAGCACTACATATATGGATTACTTTCCATACATGTGGTTACTGGTTAGTCTGGTGTGACATCTTGTGCAGTTGCAAGTGAGCAGCAGAGCCCTGGGCACATGACCCATTGTGCCTGCTGGAAGAAATAATGGCCAGGAAAAATGATCAGCTACCGCTGCAGAATATTGCCTGCTGCTCTCAGCTGGAGCAGGCAGCAGAGTTAACACAGCTTCCTGCAACCCCATTCTGCATTCCCATTCCTCTGCAGCACAAACCAAAGTGACGCCTGTACTTCTTGTACAGTAATCTTTCTGGGATCCACTTGTTACCATCAAAGAGCTCAGCAAATACTTGTTGCTAACAGTGATTATATATTGATTGCAAAAAGGAGAATTTATTTTAAGAGATTGTATCTGAACAATTCTGATATATCCTTCCATACACTTTTCCAGATACCAATACCATTGATAGTTACACTAAATTATCACTATTCAAAGAAAAAAAATGGACTATAACAAGCATTTTTGTTACCAGAAGAAAGCTTTTTCAGATAGTAGAAAAAATTAAAACTTGTTTACATTCACTTACAGTTGTGATTGTATTATCTTTTCCGATAATGAATGTCTTCTATTTTCATGGATGAGTTTAAAAATTACTGAGTCTGCTTTAATGTATGAAAGGACGCTATATAAATTTCGAGTCAGTTAATACTGTGATTGATACAGTCTGTACAGACTGTTTTCTAATGGGAATTTCTGAAAGGAAGTAATTTAGCAACTGTGATCCCAAAACAGCAGGAAAAAACAATCTATAGCAGTTAATTTCCCAAACATTATATAAATTATATGCTTCTAGGTCCAAAATTTAGTACATTATAATACCAAAGAATTAGTATTTGATACCAAACCGCTACATCAATAAAGGCAGCCCTTCAACATTCATAGACGTAGAGGCCAAAAGTCCAAGCATTGCCAAAATCAAAATGTCACTACAAGGCAAAATAAAGGGAACAATAACAATAACTAGAGGTAGATTACTGCATGGTAGAGTTCCTCTGGTGTGTTGGTACAAAATAAGTTTATATATGCACTGTCTCTGCTAAACCTATGGTAAATCAAGAGATTTTTTTCAGCCTCTAAAGCAGTGAAGTAAAATATCCAGACCTTCCAAGCACCTTTAATACTCATCGTAGATGCCCCACAATGACGGTAAGACAGAAATGGTGTCCTTTTAACTTTGGGAGCAAAGCGAGGCCTAGGTTAACTTTTCGGTGACCTGGCTGATGCTCACACTACAGCGTGGACAGCAGAGCGTGAGGTTGAGGTTGGCATTCCCCAAGCCAGACATAAGTTAATTCTACTGTAGTGCACCACCTCTCCTATGACCCCTTATTTCATAGCCCGTGGCAACAAGACGTATTTGGACAGGACCAGTGATAAAGGGTTATGGAATATAATTTAGAATAGAAGTTCAAAATGAGGATTTTAAGGGAAGAAAATATAAATCAAGATGATTAAAGTAGTGTAGTATGGTTTATTTCAGGCTATTAAAAATTCTTTATACTTTTGGTTGCATTGTTCAATATCTGTTATAAATAATTTGCAACAATTAAAACAAGGATAAAGAAAGGGGCTTCAGATGGAATTGTGTTGGAATTATGCTATCAGTAATGCTGAGTTGTGGTCTTTGACAAAAAGCCCTGTGTCAAGGCAAACTAATGACTATTGTTTGGCAATTAAAGCTCTGAATTTTCAGGCAAAATAACAGACCATTTTTCTTATTCCACATGCACATTTCATTTTGGCTCGAGAGGATAAGAGAACAAAAATATCCACTGTTGAAGGATTGCTTTTTTTTTATTTTCTCCTTTGGTCTCATTTACATTACTCCACTTTGGCATCATGTTCTCAGATCAGCTCCTCTCTCTTTCTTTCTATTGTTTCTTCCCCTCCAGCCCACACATATGCTTAAAAAAAAAGAAAAAACAAAAAAAAAGAAAAAACCCAAAAACCACTAGAGGCTGGAGCTAATGCTGTTCTGGAAAAACTCTTTCGAATCAGCTATTGCCAGCCACTTCCTTTCCCCTAACTGTACCAATTTAAGAACAGCATTTACCAAAGTTTAGCAAAACATTTTTTAAAGTCTGTCTCTATGTCTCTAAAATAATCATACTATCATAATATTTTAATAAAATTCAAAGCTCTGTCACCTATATATATATACACTTACTGCTTTCAGATGCTGGGAGGTCTTCAAGTACCTCTCTAAGGAGAATCCCCAGGCTGAAATTAATTGTGTCTTAAAACACAGGCATTTGCTAAATGTTGTATTGCCTACTTTATTCACAAACAAAACGGGAATTCCTCTGTAGGCCTGTAAGACTAACACCAAATAGGAACTACAACATCTGTTAGCATAAATATAAGTCTGAGCTATGAAGGAGTCTCTAATCTTGGAATAGCTCATTCTGATAGAAGAGTCAGGAAGTTATACACAACAACACTGCAAAAACATTGTTTTTCCTGTCGTGGTAGACTTCTTATACAGAGATGACTATGAATATCCAAACTGTTATTACTAGAGTTTAAGAAACCTATTCTTTTCTTCTCTCAATCTGAAAAAAATAAAATAATCTTTCTGGAAATGAAGGAACACTCGTAAATAGAGGAAACTGGCACTTAAAGCAGAAGAGAAAGTATTCTGTGTCCAATCTCCTGTAAGGCACTGTAGAGATCTCCCCACATAGTGGCAACTAGCTCTTACGCAGAAAAGCAGTACCTGGGAAGCCTGAGGACAATATTCAGTGCCTGGTTGCTCTCTGTAGACCGGGTGATGCAGGGCTGTCAGAGTTTGTCTGAGATCTACATTGTAGCATTAGTTAATTAAATCAGTAATTTCAGTTATTTCCATTCTGTTATATTCTTATACTTCCAAATAATATTATGTCTAGAATACTGCGGTCTCCAGTATCAGCAAAATAACACAGGTGTCTAGTAAACTCCTACCCATTTACCACAACACAGAAAACAAGCAAGAGCTGAGAGATACTCAACAGTCATCTGTAATATGCAACACTGAAACTCTGCATGAGGTTTGGTTTAAAATGGTAGTATATTTACATACTGTTTAAAAAAAAGAATGAGCCCACGTTTAGCTAGTTTCAGGAGCGCATATGTGAAAATCTAAAACCTTCTGATAACCCTCTTCTCCATTAGCCTCTTCAAATATATTTTTGATGGACACCTAACTTTGACGATCCAGCCTCATGATAAGTTTCAAGGGGTAGGAAAGTGCCCGCATGGACAGCTGGTCACACCAGCCAAGTGTGCCTTCCCTGCTTATGGATCAGAGGAGTGAAGTGAAGCCTGACAGCAAAGAGTAGTAAGAGGGTTTCCAGTCCATGTGGAAAAAACCCCGTCTGCTTAAAATCACCATTTATTTAAGGTATTCCCTGGAAAGGCCATTGTTTGAGGGCTTGAAGTCTAGATTGAACAGACCAGGTCCTTGGACACGCAGCCCCTCCCAAGCTGCGCAGTCTAGCTATTTATGAATGAACGGGTTTCTGTCTGCCTGAAGACACAGGGCTGCTCTGTGCTAAATGGGGTGCAGACCTCGACAGAGCAATAATGTGACAGGGGAGGGGGCCTCTGCTGCAGAGAGCATCGGGGGCTCCACTCCGGAATGCACTTAGTGCCCCCCTTTCAGGCAGGTGAGCAGACACTGGCAAACCAGCAGTAATGTCAAGTGGGGAGTGCAGGTCTTTACAGAATAAGCCTTTACTTGCTTTTCAGCGTGTATGACTCTTGTTTTGGATGAGCGGGGCCAGAAACATTTAATATATAGTTAAGAAAGAACATTGCTACCTCATCCGCTTCCTGAGCTGTTCTTGGCCTCACCCTTTTAAGCTGCTACAGGCCACCCTTCATGCAGATAGCTGAAAAGTGCACGAGATGCTAAGCCTGACTTCAAGTCAAGCCCTGCAGAAAAATAATAATAAAAAGGAATATAATGAAATGTTCTTCTGGAAATACAGAACTGTAAATGTCTGGGTAAGTAGAAAATACTTATCAGGAAGTTCTGCTTGTTGTAGACCCTGCATCTGCAGCACAAAGACTACACCGCAGTTCTAGGGTTTGGTTAACGTTTGAAAAACCGGCGTCACTGTGCTGCTGCTGGGCCCCCGCCAGCCGCCGGTGCCCACGGGTGGCACCGCAGCGCCCGCCGCCTCGCCGAGGCCGCGCCCGGGGAAGCGCCCCGGGGCGGGCCCGGCCAAGGGCAGCGCGGCTGTCGGCGGTCACGGCCGCCGGGGCGCCGAGCGCGCAGCGGCGGGGCCAGCCCGGGCCCGGCGCAGCCCGGCCGCTCGCTCCGGGGCTGGGCTCCGCCGCGCGCCGCTCGCCCCCTGCCCGGGAGACCCGCGGAGCGCGGGGCGGGCCTGCCCCGGCGGCGCTCCCCGGCAGCCACGCGTGGGGACACGTCTCGCACCCCCCACGCGAGCTCTCAGCCACGCGCTTCTCGCCTGCCCACGGCGCCCCGCAGCCCAACGCGCCTTCAGCCTCGGGGGGGGCACGGGGGGGCCCCCCCGCCGCGCTAACGGCCGCTCGGCGCCAGCCCCGCCCCCTCCCCCCCCGCCGCGGGCCGCCGCCACGTGCGAGGGGTGGGGGCCGCTCCCACAGCGCGGCGGCGGCCGGTGCCGGTGCCGGTCCCGCCCCGGAGGCGGTCGGGGGCGGCCGGTGCCGTCCCCTTTAAGGGCCGCGGCGGAGGCGCCCCGCCCGCTCATTTCCTAGCGCACAGGAAGTGGGGCCGCGGCTCCGCGGCGGGGCCCGCGCGGTGAGTACGGCCGCCCCGCGCCCCCCCCGGCCCTCCAGCTGACCCCGCTCGGCGCCTCCTTCCCCCGCTCCGCTCCCCTCCCCGGCCCGCTGCGCGCCTCGCCCGGCTCCTCGTTCCCTCACCTGCTCGCCGGCCTCGGCCCGCCAAGGGGAGCTGGCCCGCCGCCGCGGGAGGGAGCCCGGCCGGCGGCATCGCAGCCGGGCGGGGGGGAGCGGGGGGTGCGCCCGCGGGCCGGCCGGTGGCCTCCGCTCCGCTGCGCGGGGGCGGCGGTGCCTGGAGGAGAAGCGGCTGGGACCGCTAATCTGGGCTGCGCCGAATCGTCCTCGCGGCGGGGGCCTTGCAGACCGAATTCGGTTTTTATCTTGGCGCTATCTCAACAATAAAATTCATCTCTCTTCCTCCTCACGGTTGCGTTTCCATTGTGTGAACCAGCCTTAAACGCGCCGGGGAGCGCGTTTGTGGAGGTGCCGGCGCCTGGAGGCAGCGCAGAAATGCGCTGAGGCTGAACCTCTCCGCGGGAAGTGTCGCTGCTGCCCACCCCTCCCCTTGCCGCGGGGGTCCGCGGAGCCGGAGCCCTCCGCTCCCAGCCCCCGGGCACGGGCCGCTTGGGCGTTGCGTTTGAACGTGCTCGAACCGCTAGGCACCCCGGTTCCTTCCACCAGCACCCCCCACGCCCCAGAATAGAGGAGTGATGATAAGAGGACACTTAATTATTTTCGGTGGGATGTTTAGGCTTGTTTAACTGTGGCTTACATCTCCTGCTTTTTGTCAGCCAGGTTCTTTCTCAGTAAATTCTGTGCTCTTGTAAACTGTGAAAGTTGGAACGTTTTGATACTGGACATCAAAAATAAAATTGTATCATTGTTACCAGCCTATTAATACTGCAATTAACTCATTTATAGGAGGAATGCTAAAGCAGAAACAGGGGGATTGCAATTTGCAAGACAGTTTTTAAAGCTAGGTATATGAAAAGTTAAATTTGCTACTACGTGTTTTCAGTGAAATATAATCCAGATCTGCTTAATTAACACTAACTGTATTCCATGGTTTTGTAGTTTGTTTGTTTGTGGGTTTCTTCTCTTCAAGCCCCTCTATCAGGCGGAAATTGAGATACTGATCTCTTCTGCTAAGCTTGTAGATGATGGATAAGGACTAAGTGTGTTCTATTGCTCTGCTGGGTAACTCAGAAGAGCTGGAAGAGAGAGGCTGTTTTAACACAGAGTGAATATCCCTCAAACTAAGGTTATACAGTGAAATTTTTTTTTTCTTGGAGACTGTAAATGCCAGGGCCTGTGAGTAAAGCAGTTTCTTCTTTTTGAGTGTGCACTAACTGAAAGTTCCTATCCTGCTTCAGTGTATTTGAAGGAAACTTCTGGCTTCCCTTTATTTATTAGCTACATAGGGAGTCCCCAAACACTGTCAAAGACAGCGACTTGGAAGCATTCCCAGTAGCTGTCAGTGGAGGTAGATGCGTTTTGTGGATGGGGTGTTAGCTATGGACCTCAATTATACCCTGAGGCTTTTAAGAGAGACTCTTTGCCAGTAAGTCCTTATCGTAAGTATCAGGAGACCCACGCTGAGTGTTGCTACAGCACCACTGTCCCAAACCATCAGTAGGCTGAAAATGGAGTCAATAACAATGATTTTTGAAGTACGGGACTGTGTGGCACAAATAGAAATTGTTTAGCTTGTGTGTTCCTGAAGGAAACCCATGAAAACTTCAGTGTGATTAAGGTTAGTTGACTCTGAATAGTTCTTTCCCTTCCTGATCCCATGACTTTGTTTCAGTATCTTCCTCAGGCTTAAAGGGGGAAGAAAAAAAGAGAGAACCCCAAACCTATCATTAAGGCTGCTGCATCGTGATAGAAGTTGCACCAGGTTATTCTTGAATTTAAGTTACTTGCTTTTAAGTTCCAGCCCTGGGATATGGGTCTTTCCAAGTCAGTGAGAAACATCATCTGAGGGCATAGTTAAATGATAAGTAGCTGTGGTCTGCTGCCAAAAAAACCCAAAAGCATATATGCCACAACAATTTCTACCCCTGCACCACAGTCTGCTACTTTCATGCTTGCCTGAAGTGTTTGATGGACTTCTTTGTTAAAAGGATCACCAGAATGACCTGAATTTTTGAGAGAGATAAAACTAAACTTGGGGAAGGGAGGGTATGAGAAATACAAGGCTAGTTTTTTTTTTACTGCAGAAAACAAATTGCACAATATTTTTCTTAACTCTGAAACAGTCTCTCATTATGAAGCAAGCTTCATGACTTGCAGTATTTTCTCTTTAAATAGTGCTGAAGCAAGATCATAGAGGTGGGATGAAACTCAGGCTTTGAATAAGGATTTGGCTGGCACTGGAACTGATAATGTGCTTGGCTTTCAGTTAGTTCATCTGTCTTCTACCCTCTTCGAAGACCAGCCCTCCAGAATAAAAGTATGGGAAGAGAACATAATTTGCTTCTGGAAAAATAAAATAACAAATAGACAGGGATTTCGAGCACAAGACTTTCTTTTTAAAAAAAGTCTTCAAAAAAAGAGTTCTCAAAGGGCACAATGGAAAGAAAATGTTTCAGGAGCATAATAGCTTTTGTTAAAAAAATACTGTGCTTTATCTATGCAACTAATTATGTTCTTGTAAGTTCAGTGATGGTTGTAACTCACAAGATGTTCAGGAATGTAATGTTTTTGTGAGGGAATGGGAATATAGCTTTACTTCTGAGTTACAGCTACAGCTTGTAAGAAGAATTTGCAGAAGGGCGCTTCTCATTGTCTGCCAGAGCAGTTTCATTTTGAGTGACGATTAGAAAAGACCAGCACTTCCATTAATATTTTTGTTTGTTAGAAAAATCTGGAAGTGTGCAATGACTGTAATACTCTTAATTTCTTCTTTATGAAGCTCTTTAAAAAAACCTAAAAAAACCCAAAAACAAAAAACCAAACTCCCCACATTTCTGAAAGCAGGAACAGTACTCCAAGTTGCAGTCCTTCTTGTTGTGACTGTCTTCTGGTGCAAAAGGAGTGGGACAGGATACTGTCAGAGGCCTTTTTTAGGTGCATTTAGCTGCTGCTTTCATCTGAGCCTGTTAAAAATTTTTATAGTAAGGCTGTGGGTATCTTATACCTAAAAATGTAGATAGACATCTTCATAGTTCTTGGGTATTTTACACCTTGGGTGTCTAATCTAAATCAGTGGTTCTGATGGTTACTGCTATCTGAGAAACCTTTTTTTCAAAGTAAGAATAAGTAGATAATCATTGCAAGCTATATGTAGTCACTAAAAATCAGAGTTTCAAGGGGAAAGGAGAGGCTTCCTAATACTGAAAGATTTTGCTGCATGTGGGAATACGGCATGCTAAAATACATGTGAGAAGCTTGTACTCTTTCTGTGCTGGCACTAGGCTGTCTGTACTGCTTTTTTGTGTATGGCAAGGCTGGCAGGAGACACTTGCTCCACAATTATTTCAGAGTGGAGTATGGTGGGAAGAATATCTTGGAATGATCTCTGCATTACCTTACCTGTTTTTAAAGGCTTTTCCCATTCACAAACAAAATGCTCTGAAACTTATTAGCGAGTTGGTAAAGCTGGCAAGCCATTGCAGGTGCTGTGAGTGCAAATGTGAGCGTTGGAAAGAGCATCAATGGAGTGTCAGCGTTTCAAAGCAAAGTTCAGAGCATCCAAATATGACTTGAGGCGAGGAAGCTGTTGTTGAGGAAATCTCGCATGTACTTTTTTTATCTAACCATTTCCTGCCATTCTTAATCATCTCCAACTGTAATCAAAAATAACTATAGTGATTGACCTGTTTACTCATTAGCATCTGCCTGCAGTACATGTGCCTTCCAGCACCATGCTCCTCTTGGGTATAATTGCTTCCTTTAGCCTCCACCGTGGTTGTGGGGAATTCTTGGTCTGAACCCCATCTGCATCCTGGCTTATGGTCATGGCTGGGCATGTCTCCTCAATAGGTGCATTTGAGAATCTTGTTGCTGGCAGCTGTGTTGGTGGGTGACAGAAAGGGCAGGTCTGCCAGTGTTTTTCTTTCACCTTCCTCCTTCATATTAAATCTTTCACTGGTGGAGTGGGTTGGTGATAAAGGGCAAGTCTGTCTCACTGTTTTTCTTGCCCTTTCTTCCTCCTCTGTTCTAAGCGGTACTGTTTCACTGGTGAAACAACTCTGGAAGAGGATCCTTCTCCTTTATAGTAATGAGCTTTTTGGTAGAGATGTCACTTAAGGCAGCTGTCTGGAAAGCCTGGATCAGCACCTGGCAGACAGCATACATGTCCTTCTGGTGTCAAAAGTGAATCTTCCCATCAGCTTCTCTGCTATGGCCAGAAATGACCTAAGTTGTCAATTAATGCATTACTTCAATAGATGGAGGGGTAAAAACATTTACCTGTGGGAGTTTGAGTACAAGTACACAATAGGTGACTAAAGAAAAAATGTGCAGAACTGAAGTAGCGCAGCTGTCTTAGCAGTGTAGGGATGGCTGGACTGATGCTGGGAGAGGGTTGGGCAGGCAGACACATTTGGCACTTGTTCTCCCAAAAACTAGGGGAACTCATTTTACTCTTAGGCATGCTGCAGAGAATTTCTGTTAAAGGAAACTGATATTCCATTTGTAGAACAGAAATAGAATTCTTTCATGTCTGCTGAACCCTCGGGAGATGGGTCCTGCCACATACTTAATGGCTGTTACAGGCAACAATCCTCTCACTGAGCTGAACATAACTCAAGACTGGTTCTCATGTGTTCAAAGGCAAAGTAATACAATGCAGAACATTTAGGAGTTAAAGGTAGACTTAGAAATATAATACTTGTACATATTAAATATTTCCAGGTAAAATTGCTAAACAGCTTAGGGTTTTTTATCCCTATATAGATATCTGCTGCTCGTATTTAACTTTGACAAATGAACATGAACCACAAAAGGAAGTTAATGTGTCTGCACTGTTAATCATGATTTTTGTCAAGCAGTAGATCAGCGCTTCCATAAAAGATCAAAGTTGTAGGACACTGCTGGTTTTGGCTGGGATAGAGTTAATTTTCTTCATAGTAGCTGGTATGGGGCTATGTTTTGGATTTGTGCTGGCAACAGTGTTGATAACACCGGGCTGTTTTCATTATTGCTGAGCAGAGCTTACACAGCTCAAGGCCTTTCCTGCCTCTCACCCCAGCCCACCAGCGAGGAGGCTGGGGGTGCACAAGAAGCTGGGAGGGGACACAGCCAGGACAGTTGACCCCAACTGAGCACAGGGATATCCCAGACCATATGGTGTCATGCTCAGCAGATAAAGCTGGGGGAAGAAGAAGGAAGGGGGGGACGTTCAGAGCGATGGTGTTTGTCTTCCCAAGGGACTGTTACATGTGATGGAGCCCGGCTTTCCTGGAGATGGCTGAACACCTGCCCGCCGGTGGGAAGTGGTGAACAAATTCCTTGTTTTGCTTTGCTTGCGTGCGTGGCTTTTGCTTTTTCTATTACACTATCTTTATCTCAACCCACAAATTTTCTTTTACCCTTCTGATTCTTTCCCCCATCCCACCAGGGGGCAGTAAGCGAGTGGCTGGGTGGTGCTTAGTTGCCACCTGGGGTTAAACTGCAACAGACATCTGAGTTCTCCAGAAAGTTATATACAAAGCTAGGCTAGTTTTGTATTAATGTATTAGGATCTGGAAATCAGGATGACTGGTCCCAGATAATCTTGTAAGGAAAAAGGGCCCTAATAGTTTTTCAGATGCCAATTACAAGAGAAAGACATGGAAGGACAGTTTCTAGCTTGCAGGTTACAGGAAGCTGTGAGATTTTTAAAGCTGATGGCTGAGGTCCTGCTGTATAGAGGTGCTATAGATAATTCTGTTTGTAGATGCTGTGGGTATATCCTATGACGTTTATCATGTGACAGTTAATAGTAGCAAGGTAACCACAGATTTTCTGCTCCTCCCTATGTGTATCTTCTCTGTAGAAACAGTAGCAATAATACTTAAACAGTTCTTCTGGGTTGGGTTTGTGTTGTTGCAAGGGCATGTGTTGAGCAGTGGTGCATGGGGAACACTGCTGCATTAAAGCAGTGAAAATGGATTAAAGCAGTGGAAATGAGGTAAACAAGCTTGTGTTTTGAAGCACACTGAAAATGCTAGTCTTGAGCACAGTTTAGAGTCTCTGGAATTGTATGGAGGGCTAAGTCATCAGTTTCTATGAAATCAAATCTGTCCAGGAAGAGTGTTTTGGGTGATAGTTTTCAGATGACTTGTGGTAGCACTTCTGCTGTCTCTTACAAGCAGTGGTGTCAAAAGTAAAACACTTGTCAGCACTGTTGATACTACTCACAGCCCTGGGGGCAGCAGATGGCTTGCATGTCTTTCTAGGGCTCCAGTAGAGTGGAAATTAAGCCTGCTGAGTGATAGTAGTTTAGTCCATCTTTTGTGTGATCTGGGAGCTTCTGATACAGATAGGAGTCTTCTGAAGGAGACATACAATTTGAAAAGTAGGAGGATGAGTATCAGTTGCAGTTGGTGCTGGTTGGACAGAGGCTGGCATGACTGGTGTGCCTGCCTCTTCCCAGCACAGTCTGGAAGCAGTACTCCAGTAAAATACCTGTGCAGGGCAAACTCTGACCCAGCCCTCCCACTGTTTGCCACAGGACTGAGTTTTAACATCCAAAATCTGTATTAGGTTCTGCTATTAAGTGCTGCTAAGGATGTTTCTTTAAGTTGTTGGGGTTTTTTTTTAGATTTCAGACATAATTCAGTGACTCTGAATTTTTTATGTTTAACCCTTCAGAGTTGCTCCTTAGTTGTGTAAGGTCCTGAACTTCTATTAGTTCTACCTAGCTAGGTGGAGAAGTGCAAGAATGATAGGGATGTAAGTCATCTGTCTGAAGGGACAAGAGGAGAAGGTAACAGAACTTTAAATCAGTGTTTGAATAGAATAGTAGAAGTTGCTGCCAGTAGGACCATGTGTCAGATGTGACACTTTGAATAGCTTGCAACAAGTGTCTGTAGTAGCAACCTGTATGTCCCTGCTGTGAAGCAAAACTAACAAAAAAATAAAAAAAAGAAATTGTGGAATATGAGCACAATGGAAGAATGGCACAAGGAACCTGCAAAAACTCCACAGAGGTTTACAGAAACGCCTGACTTCTCTCCAAATCATGATCATCTCTTCTTGAAGAGAAGAGGAGGAAGGATGATCCAAGTGGTCCGGTCCAAAGACTGACTTCAGGGACTTGAAACACAAGGAGAGAATGTGAAATGCTGAGTGTTTGGTGTTTCTATTTTTCATATTGATGTCTTTTTCAGTGCAAGGCAACTTTAAAAAAAAAAAGAATATCAAGATAGATCGGACAAACTGCTAGCTTCTCTGCTTTCAGTGAAGCTAGTGCTTTAAGAGTAAGTTAATGTTTAGTTATAATGTCAAATTGAAAAATTACAGATGACATAAATGCATCTAGCTGTGCTTCTGGAACGCACCAGATGTTTCTCAATTGTTTGGCATCCAGCTTTCACTTCTGGTGACATATTCATGGCTGATTTGTTGTGCTGAAAGCAGAACCAAAACTACTACGCTGATTTTTAGCCATTCTAAAAATATTTGTAGGTTCTGTTCCTCCTTCAATCTTAGATTGATGGACTGAAGAATAGCAAAGTGAGCCCAGTTTTGAATGCCACATCTGAACTTAAGCTAGCTGATTCAGTTTACTTAAGAAAATCTTTAGGGTGATTGATTTTTTCAAGGCAGCATTTTTCTCAGGATTTCTGTATCAAATTGTATTTAAAACTTTCAAGCTAAACTACCAGTTGGACAAAATGCACAGAAATGTCTTCCAGTGGTCAATGTCTTCCCTGGCTAAGAACTGTCCTTTTCCACCTTTACTTTTCATAGCGTAAAAAAATAAATCTGTATGTGATAACCACCTCTTAGGTACCTTTGAGACCCTCAAAGGGAATCTGGTTTGCTCTATAGCAGTTTCAGATTTGCTTTACAAGTGTAAGGAAACTGGATGCATGACCTCTCTCCTTACCTCTCACAGTGGGAAATCTTCCACTAGGTTTGTGTATGAACTTGGATGACAGCTATCTTTTAAAAATAACACAAGAGTTTACATATATTGGCATTTATATTTTCACTATGCTCAGGGTACAGTAACTATGTTGTCTCGATCTCCATGAATAGAGAACTAGATGATAATCAGAGATGTGAGAAAATGGAAGACAACTTGATTCTGAGAAGGTAGTTAGATGTGGTACTGAGGTGAAGCAATTCCAAAAAAGTCACATCATTCTCAGCTCTTTGTTTTTCCTTTCTACTGTTCCCACAACGGACAGTTTCAGTCATTCTCAGTGTTTGGTTTTTTAATGAATAGAAAATGACAGCAGTGAAAATGTTGGTATGTTGTGCAAATGCTATGTGCCTGAGCTAGGATCACTAGTTTTTACTGTTCTATTGCATTTGCTGGAGAGTGTTCATCATGTCTGGGCTAAATATTTAGCTGGGGCCTTTTAAAGATGTTTAGAAACTTTGGGTGTCTAAAGAGTATTTTAACTTTCTTCATTCACTGTAAGGTGATGCACCTTTAAGTGTAACTGGTTTTCCTGTCCTAAAACCCCTCCTACAGTGTTACGTTTTTGAACACTACTGGGCATCAGTTTTATTTCTGCTTCTTGCTGCAGCTCTTGCTCTAACATATTGAAAGGAGTATAAAGATTTCACTCCATGTACTCTAACAGAGACTACTATGCATCTTTGAAGATAAACTAAAGTTGCCATAAGAACTGTGATTTAGTTTTGCTTAAGCTATGCACCACAGTAATGCAGCTTTCCTTTTACCCTTGATGGAGTGTGCAATGTCATATGCACTGTTTCGAGGTTCTGTCAGCCAGTGCACTGCCATCAATTGGGTGGTGTGGCCTGGACCAGGAGCCCACCTCACTGTCATGTTACGATTGCCCGTATAACTTATGCAGTTCCTCATGGACAGTATGTTGTTAATAAGGTTATTGTAAAGCGTGTGATAAAAGTAGGTCAGATTCTTGCCTAATGCTAATATAAGATATTACATTGTTTGAGATGTTAGCAATACCAGTAGAAAGTGCTTCCCTGATAACTGTACTAAGGTAGCTGCTTGTTCTTTTGTTCCCATTTCTAGGTTGAACTTTAACAACCTATAGGGTAGGCAAAATAAGGGGAAGAAGACTTGCTTCTCTAAGTTTGGAGCTTGTGGATGTTTTGCCAAATCTAAAAAGGGGAATAGTGCCTACAGCAGCTGAGGAGTATAAACTATAGGAAAAGGTGTGTAAATACAAAAGTTATTTATCTTATGGAACCTGAAGGTAGTGAGTGTTTCAGGATAGCTATTCAATAATAATAATAATAATAATTTAAAAACAAGCAAACAAACAAAACTCCTTCAGCTAGTCTTACCTAGGACATTTTACCTAGCTTCTTTCTTGCCAAGCAGATATCTCTTCATAAAACTAAAGTGACTACATGTTGACTTTTATTTCCTGGCCTTATCTGAAATAGGATAATACTGACCAGCATAGTTACAGTGTAGCTGGTTGGGTTTCAAGTTCCAATTTCGGTTCAGCAGTTTCCAGACAAATGAGCTTGCTCTGGCTTCACTGAAGCCAAAGCAGGGCTCCTATTCATAAGCTCATTGCTTACTTTGGATGAGGTATGAAGTAAATAATGTGAATAATGTTGTTCTTTCATTTGTCCACTTAACTATGTAATGGATTTGGTTTTATGTAGGAACAAGTGCCAGAACAGATGATAATTTGCTTGCTTCTCTAACTTATGGGAGATAAAACCACTTCAGCAAAAGACCATTTTTCCCCTTGTCATTTCACAGTAGATTATGTAAGAACTGCATTTAAGCCATTTCAGTACAGTTAACATTTCCTTCATTTGAGGATGACATCATGATTGCTTTTTCCAGGGACTGCTGTGGTAAAAACATCACCATGTCTAGGTTGTTGGATATCGCCTTCTGCTTGCTTTCTCTGCTACATTAGCTGTAGCATTGAGAACGGAGACAGTAAACCCCATATTATTTCCTATTCTGTGGGCTTGGCATGCTGATTTATCTTTTGGTCATGTATGCAGGGTGAGGAAAGGGTATGTGGTGCAGGGGCAGGACAGGTCCTTTGCACTCTCCTGATGGTCTGTGTTGTGAACTTGTTGAAACTGAGGCAGAAATTTCAAGGGAGGTTTGGGAAGGGTGTAAAGATCAAGACCTGCTTGATTGTCCTTCATAGTCTAACCCTAGGTAGACTCAATCTTACTCCACTATTAAAATGAAACCCTACCCTTTTCTATGTTTTCTTCTTAAATAAGGTTAGTATAAAGTGTGCTGCTTCAATTGCACCTCCTGAAGAGATGCAATTAGTAAACAGGATCAGAGCCTGGAAAAAGGCAGAATTTCTTACCAATAAAGTTTCTCTAGCATTGAAACAAGGGATAAAGGAACTCTGTATATCCTCCCTGAGTACTGGAGTCTCTAATGTGACAGTGGAAACTTGTAGAGAGTTAGTCTTAATTTTATTTTGGAGCAAAGCATTTCTGCTGGCAAAAAGATGATGTTACCTTTGTAAAATAAACCATTTGCATAGGGAGTGTTATTTTTTGAGTAATAAATCCTGTGATTGTTGTCACCCATCACTGAAGTAGCTTTTCCCTACAGGTTCCCATGCCTGAACTACTAGTCCCTGGTGTACTAAGAGTACTACTATGATCCTTGTGCCAAAGTCATGAATTGTTTTCCTTCCCGTTCAGAAACTAAACAAATGTCTGAAGTTACCTATTGCAGGTATGCTTGAGCACTTAATAGTTCATCACAGGCTGTTCATAATCATAGAATCATTTAGGTTGGAATAGACCTTTAAGATCAAGTCCAACCATAAACCTAACACTGCCAAGTCCCACTAAACCATGTCCCTAAGCTCCACATCTACACGTCTTTTAAATACCTCCAGGGATGGTGACTCAACCACTTCCCTGGGAAGCCTGTTCCAATGCTTCATAACCCTTTTGGTGAATAAATTTTTCCTAATACCCAATCTAAACCTCCCCTGGTGCAACTTGAGGCTGTTTCTTCTTGTCCTATCACTTGTTACTTGGGAGAGGAGACCAGCACTCACCTTGCTACAACCTCCTTTCAGGTAGTTGTAGAGAGTGTCTAATGTATGCAGTAGTTCTTTTGTTGACTGTGTGGTGGATTTTTTTCTGTCTTTAATTAAAAACAAGCTAAGATGCTCAGTGATCAGTGTGCAGTCATCATTGTCCCCCTGCCCCTCCCCATGGAACTCTGGTTTTGGCAGTGTTTACCAGTGGGAGTTTATAACAGAGAATGTGGAGGGAGACAAAAAAACCCCACCTGTAAGTGAGTAGGAGCAGTGCTAAACTGATAGCTCAGCATTACCATGGGTTGTTAGTTGATGAGCAGCCAGGTGA
This sequence comes from Strix uralensis, assembly GCF_047716275.1. NCBI lineage: Eukaryota > Metazoa > Chordata > Aves > Strigiformes > Strigidae > Strix > Strix uralensis. Next base: position 14,576,637 of record NC_133978.1, on the reverse strand, counting down.
GGCTGGCTGCAGTAACTGGATGACAGCATATCTCATACTGCTTGGGAGTCTCCTGTGTGACTGATGGACAGGAGCTGAATGCAACCATTTCTCATATTTATCAAGCAGTTTGAGCTGATAAGTTTATAAGAATTAAGATCACAGATTTTGTGGGGTTGAGTTAGATCTGTTGGAGAGCTGATTCTGTCACCTAGTCTCTCAAGGCAGATGTTTTGTTGTGGGTTCTTTTTTTAACTCTTGGACTTCTGGTTTAGATGTGCAATGTCTGGAAAAACAACTTTCTGTAGAAACTGCTCTGTCCTGTTTGAGGAGTGCTGGTGTGTGCTCTTACAGGTTTTGTCCTATACAGGTTCATCCATGTGAGTATGCCAAGGTAGCATGCCATGCAGGGGGAATGCTGGGAAGGTACAGAAGAGGACATGAGGAAATTTTGATGAAAGTCATAAAAGGTAGCTGGAAGAAAATTTCACTTTAGTGTCAGATAATGTGAGTAACAAAGCTACAGTTCTGTGCTTACAAACTAGACTGCATGTTATGATGAATTGGAACAGTGTATTATGCTCTAAACTTTCAAAAAGCTGAAAATAAGCTGCTGCTTGTGCCTGATGTGATTGATTACAGTGGTTATGATGTGCATAAGCACAACTTTCAAATTCTTTAGGGTTTATTATTAAACTAGTATGGTCTAAAATATTTTGCAATTATTTTCACTTTCCTGCTGGTTTTCTTGAAGGTAGATCTTCTTTCCATAAACTGATAGACTTTCAACTTCTCTCCCATCCAGCAGTGCATGTGTGCTGAGGAGGCAGAACTGTAGCTGAAAGCAAATAAGATGGTAAAATAGTGATAAAAACATGTTATTTACAGTCAGTCCAGTGAGGCTGAGGTACTAGACTAAAGATTTGTTTTCTGTGGAAAGTGAGAACTATGGCCCCGAACTCTCCTCTTGGATATTTTTTTCTCTTCTTTGCTTTTCCCCCTCTATTAACATTCCAAACAGCAGAAGAATCTGACTTTGGTACTCATTTGACTAGAACTGTATAATAAAGCCCTGAACAAATTTCTTTGTGCCTTTTCTGAAGCTGTATGTCAGCAGACTGGCTAAACAGAGATGATGTGTTTCTGTGTACCTAAGGTATGGTTTGAGGTTTCTCACTCTAGGGTTTATGCAAAGATTGTCCACAGCAGCAACTTGCTTTGGTGTTGGTTTCAGCAAGCAAGAAAATAACTGTGTGTGCAATGTTTCTCTAACGTTCACAAGCAATTCTGTTTTCAGTGACACTCTTCAGAGTAAGATGGAATATTCAGGGGATGATATTGGACCTTATGTTTTCATTGTATAATCTGCCAAGGAGAGAAGTATGTGTGTGTGGAGGGGGTTTGAGACTGCATATCTGTGGCATCTGGGTGAAATTATGAACAACAAAATAACTTATGAAAATCAGCTGGAATGTCATAAACAGCTAAACTATGACCATCTAGGGCATGCTGAATGAAAAGGATGTATCTGAAGTAGAACATGCTAAAATGAGGAATGTCCATACAGTCTGGCATGAAGCCAAGTGCATACTGAATTAGGTCACTGCTTTAAGTGTGAATGTTTCCCTCTTTAGAAAGACATACTCATCCTCTGCAACAAGGAACCAAAACAGAATGCTAATATAATAAAACCAAATTTAAATGCATTTTCAATTAGCATGCTGGTCTATTCCCGTGTGCTTAGGGAATCAATGAGCTCTTTTGTAAGGAACAGAAACATTTCCATAGTTGAATATACATAAGGCCCTGGAAATGCAGAAAGAATAACAACCAGTTGCTTTTGGAAAACTTGCAAATCTTCATAAGCTTTGTATAAGCCTCACATGTCTCATTCTTTGGAGCTTAAAGGGAGTATTGCAGATAGACTTGTTTCGAAGAACTGAAATAAAGTGAAATATCAGCATGTGCAATGTAAAGATTTGGAACTTAAGTCTTTCAACACTGAAATGCTGATCCCAGGGACTTCTTCATGATTACTTATTTCCAGGTAATCTTATTGTTCTTTTTTTCATACACTTCAGAATGTATCATGTGACACTGAATTAGTTTTCCTATTGTGATTCTTGGGATCCTGTGTGCTTTTGCTAATTCTGGGGTTTCACAGCCTGCTTTCTCTTGTAGTCATCTTCTACAGTCTGGGAGAGGTTACTGGAATTACTAAAATAGTGCTGTGCCAGACCTAATACATATCAAATTTAGGTTGTAAATATGCAAAACTAATGCTTTCCTGAAAAGAGCATAGTGAAATAGAGGGCTTGTAAACCCTTCATTTCTGATGGGATGAGAATTAAGATTCTTACTGGCTTCACTCACTCCTTGAAGGATGCAAGATGAAATCTGTGTCTGACTCCTTCCTGATGACTCTTCTCAGCAGAAGTAATACTGGGAAAAAAGGGAGATGTTCAGATTGGCTCAGTCCCCACTGCTTTAGCAAACTAACTTACCCCTTCAGCTCTCCATGTGGAATTTAAAATTTTAATGTTTAACATAACTGGTTGCACAAACATTCCTTGCCTTTAAAGGCCACAGGGAAGCTGTAGTGGGGAAAATGCCTGTTCTTTCTGGTGTCACATAAAACCTATTGAAGATAAATAGGCAAGGCCTATCTCTGTGCAGAAAGGCTGTCTTGTTAATAAGATTGTCACTAGCTCACTAGAAAAAGGTTTCAACTAATGAGGGAATAATTAGAGCCTAGAAGGAAAAGAACCAGGGGGCTCTCTGCAGCCCACCACGTGTAGTTTCTATTGCTACAGAAGTGGCTTATTGTTTCCCTTCTCTAAGCACCCCTTAAGGCAGTGCTCCACAAAACAGCCCTCTAGCGTAAATAGGTGAAGTGCCAGTAGGAACACTCAAAAATCTACAGTTATTCATAATCTTTTGCTCTTGCGTTGGTGATGCAATGCAAGCGCCGAGTCCCTGTGGAGGCATGCTGACTTTCTTAATCCGTGTTTACCATAATGATGTACATTTGGCCACAGTTAAGAAAGTTAAGAACAGACTTGTTCTTTCACTGCTCCCTGCTGTTGTCTGGGGGAATCTTAATCTCCCAGTACATTGTGTCGTCTTGACACCACATCAGGAAATCTGTTGTCACTTGCTTCTAAGACATGAATGAGACCTAAAGAAACTTAGTGACTCATCGAAGTTGAACACAGGGCAATTTATTGGTAAATCAAGAATTGAATAAAGGCCTACTAGGCTAATGTCCCAGCTTCAGGGATGTCTATTTATCGCTTAACAACAGTTACTGATTGTTTAAAGCTCATGGTGGTAAAAGGTTGTGTGGCTTAGGTGGCTTTAAGTTAGAGATTCAGTGATGAACCAAATCTGGCCATGGTTTGCAGCTGCCTGCACTGCCCATTGACAGACTGTACCACAGTAGCCCAAATAATCTCTTAAGACAGTCTTAACTAGAAATATTAGCTCCTGCTTTCTAGTACATGCTTTCATTTTCTTTAATTGTCCTGTGAAAGTGAGGAGAAAGATAAAGGAAAAACACAAAGCTCTATTCTTCATGTCCTGCTGAGCTGTAAGACTCAGCCTTGTTTCCTACCCTGTCACCAGTACCAAAAGCATTTCTTCATAACTTGAAAAGCTGATTTCTGTAGTGGTACAGTAGCTGTGTTTGTGTATACAGTGATGCAAAAACACTGCTGTTCTTGACAACAGTAATCACACTGTGCAGTGAAAAATAGTTGGGGCTGGATTTGTCAATACTTTATGCAAGTCAGGTAGTTTGATCATTTTTCAGTATGCCTTGACTGATCTAAGATGTGCCAGCTTCTGCATGGAGTGGCTTTAGTACAGTCTAGCATGTATCTAGGTTTAAAGAAACATATGGTTCTTTGTTGTTAGTCATGACTTTACCTCTTGCTGTCTAACAGAACAAGAATTCAGGATGAAATGTGAAAAAACATCATATAGGAAACTTTGCACTAAAGAAAACTTGGGATGATATTACATCATTTCTGTGAACTGGTTTTATCCTGTAGACTGCTTTTTCTTCAGTCTCCCTTGATTCACCACATCTGGACCCTGGTCAATAGTCTGAGGATACAGCTGGTGTTGATCACTCTTTATAGATGTTTAACTTGCATTTATATAATGTTGTGTTTGTGCAGTGAGCAGTGACTAAATTCTATCTTATTTGGATCTTAAAAGGATGTAATCTAGAATTCAGTTGATAAAACTGTTACTTAGTTTGTGCCAGAGTGTCCAGTAGCTTTACGTGAGTTCAAAAAGCTTTAGTTTCAGATAACTATTGCCTTTAAGCTGCTGTATTAAAAATTTCTACATAATGGCTCTGATTTGTTCATGAACAGCACTAGAAATACTAATAACTGCTTCAAGCAGTCCTATAGGCTTCAGCTGAACAATTCCAAGGTGTGCAGCTCTTGCAAAGCTTAGTGTGTGAGACATGCATGCAAACTTTGGATCAGCTATTGGCAGGCATTGGTGTTGGTGGTATGAATAAATTACTGAATCTTTCAGGCCTTGTTATTGGAGCTTTCTTGCAAGTGAGGATGCTGAGTACCATGGTACCACTGATACATGGTACCTGATTCTCACTAAAGCAATATCCTGATGCTGGAAGCTGAATGGAAAGGGAGAAATACTGCAAGGTGTTTGTTGTAAACACATGGAGTGCATCGTGGCACTGTGACCTATTTGCAAGGACAGAAGAGGATGGGGTTTGTGACTGCTGGCAGTGTTAGATAACAATCTGTCCAACCCATATATAAAGAGTATTGGAGTGGGAAATTTTTTTTCTAGGCTCATAAACATACTGAAACTAAACTGAAGTTACTCAAGTCCCAGAACTTCTCCCAAACAATAATTGTACAACACAGTCAAAATGGATGTAGAGCTAATAGATTCTGGGATAAATCTTAATGAGCGTCATTTATTTTACACAACCAGGTTTTACGTGAAAGTATTTTATTGATGTTAGAAAGTAGACTAACATGCATTGAACTTACTACTTAGCTCTTTATGCTGTCATTGAAGAGGCCTATAAACTGTTTAGCTGACTATTGTTGCTGAGTAGGATTTTTGGTATCCCCTTCTTGCATAACGGTGGTCTTTCTGCATGGTCTTTTCCTCCAAGACAGTTTAGTCAGTGGTGTAAGAGGGTGACCCATGCAAACGGTCAATGCCTCTTCATGCTAGCCTAACCAAATCAAGAGGTGAAAATGTTAGTGAATGGATAGTCTGAGGCTCCCTTTCATCAGTCAGGGATTGAGTTTGAATTTGAATTTCAGTTGAATTTGACCTATTCTGAAACGCTGTTTCTGTGCACTTTGATATTTAAATCTGCAATACTTTATTCATGAGTGAATAATTATTCCCTAAAATATATTTACTTAAAGTAAAAGCAAATGGAAATGTAGGCTTCCGCTGCTGCTTCAGAATAGTTCTTGGAATTTTTTTTACTTTAGATGAATAGGAGGGGCATGGGTTTTGTTGGTGGTTTTTTCCTCCCACAGAGGAAGACAAAACAAAAAAAACAAGAAGGAATGGGGGAGTTAAAACCAATAAAACTTGATGAGACTAGAAGAACCCTTACTGTTTTAGCCAGCTATGTGAAAAATGTATTTCATTAGACTGCCCATATTGCTATTTTCCAGACACTGTGTCAAAGGGAATCACTGATGGGTAATGCAATGGAAATAATGTTTTCTATTTCTCCTTTTCCCACCCCTTCCCACAGCAATCCTTTGCATCCATGCGTTACAGCTTTGTTCATGTGTTTTTCAAATGACTGGCTGCTTTGTAGTTCTAATATGCACCTTTCCTTTAATTTTAGGTTCTGTCTTCATTTTGCTGACTCAAACCACAGATTCCAAGGAAAGGAGGGGAAGTGGAATAAAATACTCAAGTGCCAGAGGAGAAGCCAGACTAGCCAATGAAAATGACTGTTACTAAACTGTAGACTGCTCTCACACATAGTGGGAGAAGAAATTAGTGTTGCTTCAAAGCTTATAGAATTACTTTTAGAGACTTTCCTTACTGAACTTCAAATAGGCTAAAACCCTTCAACTACAGTTGAATTAGGAAATGGGAATATGACTCCATTCTGGTGTCTTCCATCTTCCTCCCGCTCTGCAGGGCTTCTTGTTTGGGGTAGGAAATCCTGAACAAATTGTATGGCATCAACCAAACTTACAGTTGATGGTTATGGATAATACAGGAACCTCAGATTTGTGTCTCTGCAATGACACCCGATTAAGACAAAGGCTGAAAACTGCTCACCAGCTACTTTCTCAAAACTTGTAGTAACTATTACGGTCATGCTTTCTCTCTCTTTCTAAGATTTGAACTCTGGGGTGATGTTCCCTGGAAGGCACAAGCAGATAAGTCATCTTTTTGGACTGGAAACAGAAATAATATGAGAATGCCCAGAAGAGGCTTAGTAATTCAAGCCAGGACTCGTTGGCTATTAGTGGGCCTTGCTTTACTATTCAGTTTAGTCTTACTCATGTATTTGCTCGAGTGTGCTCCACAAACAGATGGTAATGGATCTCTACCTGGTGTTGTAGGCGAAAACATGGGTAAAGAATACTATCAAGCTCTCTTGCAGGAACAAGAAGAGCATTATCAAAACCGAGCTACCAGTCTGAAACGTCAGATTGCCCAGTTAAAGCAAGAGCTTCAGGAAATGAGTGATAAATTGAAATCCCTGCAGGAAAAAAAGAGCCCCAAGGTCAATGGTATGAACTACCAGGGCACCAAAGAACAAGCATCCAATGATCTCCTAGAGTTTCTTCATTCCCAGATTGACAAAGCTGAGGTGAGCGTGGGGGCTAAACTGCCTAGTGAATATGGCGTCATTCCTTTTGAAAGCTTTACATCCATGAAAGTGTTCCAGTTGGAGATGGGGCTCACTCGGCATCCAGAAGAGAAACCTGTTAGAAAGGATAAACGAGATGAATTGGTGGAAGTTATTGAGGCTGGCCTAGAGGTTATCAATAATCCAGATGAAGAAGATGGACAAGATGAAGATGATGGAGTAGGAGAGAGGCAGCTGTATAGTGAAAATGATTTCATAGAAGGTATGTTTATTACATGCTTTCCAGCCCATTAACAGAATGTCACAACAGGCATTTAATGGTGTTTGTATTTTGGGGGGTTTTACCTACTTGAATATAGTCTTGAACAGTAATTACACAGTAAGAACCTTTATTTGTAATGATGAGAATATTACTGCTTCATTATCTTGTTTTGAGTAGGGAGCAAGAAATCCATTTCAGAAGGGCTTACCACAAGAAGTGTATGGGGGAAGCTGTATCCACTTAAAATACTGAGACAATTCAAAATTGATTGTAGCTGAAGTCAGTGTAACACAAGTGCTTATGATACTAACTGAAAGACTTCCAGTGAAACTGGTGGAGGTGGAAGCAAGAAATTGATTCATCTCTCTTGTTCCAGCATAGTTAAGCAATTCAATATGAAGCTACAGGGTTTTTCTGCATTCATCTCTATGCCGCCTTTAGTTAATATTCAGGCTTTTGACTCTCTTAGAGGTGGCATACTCATATCAGAGGGAGAGCTTTGCTAGACTAACATGTTCTGGTCATGTCAGCTAAAGAACTTGGTGTCCTGAATAGTTATGGGGTCCACTAAGCTGTGCAACCTTGAACTGTTCTCTTGTTCCCTCTTCAGTTCTCTCTCAGTGCTTTTAAGTTTAATTGCAGAACACCTATTATTATAAAAACAAATATAGCAGTTATGCTTTCGACACTTAGTGACCCTTTAAAAGATGTGTTAGTGATAATTCCTATAGAAGTTGGCTTTCAAGGTACAGTGTAATGCTGATGGAGATAGGTACTAGGGCAGTTTTTGAGAATACTTCTTTTTTGTATTTACAGTATTAAATACAGTTCATGCTGCCATAAAAAAAAAAAAAAAAAAAAAAAAAAAACCACAAAAAACCACAAAAAAACCCCCAAAAAACCCCAGAAGTTGGACCATGTTATAAGAGCATTACTGTAAAAGGGATTCTGGATCTCTGCAGTACTGATGTCTGCACTATTAAGCAAACATGCTGGAGAAAGGTACTGTTGGCCTTGAAATAATCAGTTCTTTCAGTCTAAGATGATGTAATTGGTCTGTAGCGCAAAAAGTCTCTGCTTTTAACAGCTACTGTGTTTAAAGTTTAATGCGAGTACTCTTGGTTCCAGAAGGTGGGGCAGGGCGTAGAATCCACTCAACTGTGTTGGTGTAACACAGCCAACACAGTGTTAGGTTCTTTGTATAGTTTTCACTTAAAACCATGTTATTTTGTCTGGAGGTAGTCATTCTTGCAGTCTTTTAATTGTTTTCTTTTTATATTAAGTGTGCAGCTGCTTTTCCTTTGCTGTTTTAGATAGTTCTTATACTCTGGTAGATGGGGTTTTTTTAACATTACTGAAATAGCTGTTTATTTTTCTTAGTGTACTGCCTTTAATGACTGTAGACCTCCAGGAAAGCAAGAAGATTTAGGACCTTAGAACTGTACTTCATACTTCTGCCTGTGGTCACACCAGTATATTGATAATTGGCTTTGGAAATCAAATTAATTTCTTTTTCCTGTAAAGGCAGTCTCTTCAAGCATAGGGTTACAGGAACTATAGAAAAAGAAAAGTATTTTTATGCTGTAGCTCTTGTGAATGTGTTAGCAACTAGCCGTAGTGATATGTATCTCTGTCTTTTCAGACAGAAGTTGTGGGTTGTGTGGGTGTTCTGTGGTTTTGTATGTGCAAATATTAGACACTGGGCCAGCAAAAAAAAAAGGCTGTTTCTGAATATTAGCACCTTTTTTTTTCCTATTGTTCCAAAATTTAGAGGTGAGAAATGGAACCAGCCAGTAGTGGTACCTGCAGGTGCCTTGCCCTGCAACCCTGTGACTGGGCTCTAGCGTGCTACCTCTGTTGTCAGTTTGTGCATCCTTGTTTGATGGAAGTCCAGTTGGAAAGCTGATGCCTTTCTGATTAGAAAATACTGTTCCCTTAAGCTATCATAAACTGATGGATTCAAGTTTCATAGTGGATTTGGTGTGTCTGCTGAAGTAACAACAGTTCCTGTAACTGTCCTAAGAGCACAACTTAAGTTGGTCCTGGATTGGCTTTGCTCATTTAGAGGAACAGTTTTTTAAAGTCAGCTTGAGTTAAAACAAATAGTTTAGATTCTGTATCCTCTTCAATTGCTAATAGATTATTTTGTAATAAGTGATTTAGGACTAAGACTAGAGTCTTATGCAATTTGAAACAGGAAGCTGAGAAATTTGATGTGTGGATTTTTTTTGGTAGAGAGAAAACATGATACTGCGTTAGTTACTACATAACCATCATGTTTTATGTTTAATACAGATTTTGCTTTTGTTCCGACTTGCAAGAATTTTTTCTCAAAACTAATGCATATCTATCTACAAAAACGTATCCACAAAACTGTGCCACAAACACAAGCTAAACTAGAAACAAGCATTTTTATTCCAGAAGTGTTCTAGCTTCCTACCTTAACGGGCTAAATTTTCATGTGGGTATATGTTTGGTTCTGGGAATTATTTCAGCTTTTTTTTCTTAGACTTGCAAAGTACCAGACTAAACCTTGAGCTATGTAATCTTTTGTGGTATGTAATTTCAGGTGTATTAGTAAATCTCTAGAGAATTTGGTGGCTGTTTAACCAAGTTTAGAATCTCTTTTCTTATAGACAGTTTTACCTCATGGCATCTCTTCATCTCCGCTGAATATGTCTGAAGTTCTTTCCCAGCATTTACATTGCCTCTGATGCCCAGTCAGTGAAATATTACTGTTTTGATTTGTAAAAATATCAAGAATTTTTTTTAATGTATTTTAGGCTTTACCTATATTGAAGTAACTTGTGACAACATAGACTAATGACAGGAATTTTAATCTGCCTATTTAAATTCGTTTATTTTGTAAATAGTAATTTCAGAAATAAACTTTTCTGGAAAAGTACGCTTAATTACTCAATAATACATAGTAGTCTGAATCTACTGATTCTTACTACTCTAGCACCGGATAGGCCAAAAAACTTCAAAATACATGCTGATGAATGCAAACTTTCTTGTTGCTGCTCTGTTTTTTTGCTCTGTGCCCTAAATTTAACTGTTCATGCTCAGCCACTGCAGTCTCTACATGAAGATATTCTGACTTCTACCAGTGATGCAAGGAAGTTGTATCCACAGTAGGGAGCAACCTGTTCAAGTGTCACTCAGACTGATGTAATTTTTTTATTGTTGCAAGACAAAGTAATAATCCAAATCTGTTTTGGCATTGTGATTGAGCAGAGCGGCCACAGCCACATCATGACTATTGGCAGGCTTTGAGCAGTAACACCAAGTAAAAACACAAGATTTGCAAGTGTGCATTACAACTACAAAGATACTGTCTGAAAGCTTCAAATTCCTTTTTACAAGGCTCAACTGACTTGCTCTGCTGATGAAGAGAAAACCAGCAAGTTTCTCAGCTCTGTAGGACTTGGTTTGCCGCATTGTTACCATTTCTGCTTTGCTGCAACCCAGAAGGAAACTTCCAGAATTCTAATTTTAACAGAACAAAAATCTGACCTTAAAGTCTTGTTCTGCAGTTGCTGTTTGAAAAACACTTTGAAGTTTTTTTCCATAATATTTCCATTAGATCTAAGCATATGAGAAACAGGACTATGCTATTCCCCTTGGATGAAGAGTATCCCTAGAGAGGGTAAAAGTTGCAATATTAGATATTTTCACAAACAATGAACCTAATTGCTGAATTGGGCATTCTAAGATAGTCCTGGATTAAAAATAGATTACTTTGAGATCAGTGTTTGATAATATTGAGAAACAGAGGATAAGTAAGATGGGAAGAGCACAATAGTATTACCTCTGTCCATCCCCTTTCTTCAGAAGCCTGTGACATTAAGTCTTGAATAATGAATTAAAACTCACTGAGGAGCCTTCAAGGACATCTATACTTTACTATCAACATAACCAGTTTATATGGGTTGCATTTATCAGTGTAATGGGTTTATTTTATCAAGAGATTAAAAGCTTTTCCATTGGATAGACATTTAAAATTAACCTTTGGAAAATAGAAGCATTAGCATATTTTCAGAAGTTAATTATGAATTAGCTAATCTCTAATAAAGGTCTTGTTACTGAATGTCTACCAGAATTTGAGTGCTGCTGTTTGGGTCCGTTTCTCTTCTGTGTTTCCAGTTGGAACTGGGCAAAGGCCAGAAACTATCTTTAGGTCTGAATCTCAAGGGAAGACTCCCCACCCATCCTTGGCGTGAAAAAACTGTTTATCCCAATGCTGCAAGCTCAAAGTCAAAACTCTTCCAGAGTCCTTGCCATCAGTGTAGATTGTGTCATGCAGATACTCCCCTTAGTATGTCCTGCATAAGACCAGAAACTGGCCAGTGTCCTGGGAACTTCAAAGGAGAATTTTAATGCACACAAAAAAAAGCACATATGTGTTGAATTCCATAGACCAAACACTTCCTTGGTAGCTTTCTTGGTAATTGTAAAACAAGAAATAGTATTCAAGGCAATAGATGAGCAGCTTTTTGGCTTTGTTAGTAATTGATCCCCAGTATTTCTAGATTTAATTTGTTTGGTAAGAAACAGAACTTCTGCAAAGGGAGTAAGCTTCAAGGACCAGGAATAACAGCTGTTAAATTATTTCTGCTGCTTTTTACCACTTTGCTTATAGAACTCTACTTTGGATGGCAGCCAGTGTATGCTAGTTGGAAGGTGAGATAGCGGGTTTTATTACATGAGTCAGTCCCAAGTGTTAAAAACCTGAACACACTAAGAAGTAAAACAGATGTGGGTTCTTTTTCTAACTGTTCTCAATTCTGGCTTCTGTATATAGAATCTTTAATACCATAAAAGTATTCAAATTAGCAGATTACCTATGGAGGTTAGCTCATAGCAAGGAGAATAACTTGATGAGCACACACATACTATTTAAAAGCGTGGCACTGGTAGGATGTTGAGATTCAAAAGTCTGGAACCTTATATTCAGTCTGGAACCTTACATTCCAGCAATTGATCATTGGCAAGGCACTACTCAAATTCAGATTTGAATGTTAAGGTCTTCATGAAGTTACAGCAGCATGTTTATTTTTTTTAAAGTTAGTTGCATCTAGAAATTTTTATTCTGCACTACAGCCTTCTGTTGTAGGTCAACATCTATTGGCAACTGTGACATGCTTTTTAGAAACTTCATTTACATTGTAAACGGTATTTTCATCTGTAAACAGCTATTAGTAGAGAAAGGACTATAATATACAATACTGAATTAATTTATGCAGGAGTACCGGTGCAAAGTATTTGCTGTACACTGCATGAGAGCATGGTGTGCAAACATGGTGGTGCATCAGCTGCTCCAACAACCAAGAAGCTATTTACAAGCTACAGCGCTACAAAGGGTTAGAGTGGAAAAGGATTGAGAAGGATTTAAGATCTTTTTCTGCTTCTGACAGTCAACACTGAACTTTTATTGTTTGCAATGCACTTTTCAGTACTTGTAATTAATACTGATTTGAAACTGTCATGCTTTTCCTGAGCATTAAAATGTGGTGCATATTTTACACAGCTCTGTGTTCACAAAGGAATAAATGTGGATTTCTATCTCTTAAATGAGTGCATTGCAAAACTTTTTGTTCAAAGGGTAAAAAGTATTTAAGTTGAAAGGTTAGATTCAGTCATCATTAACTTTCAGTGTGATGGCACCAGCTTTTTCTGGTACACCCTATCTCCCACAGACTCTGTGGTCGTCACCCACATTTTCTATTGGGTCTGCCAGTGCACCCTCGCCTGCAAGAAAGAGTGCACTATAGAGCTGAATATTGGAGGGGAATAGGGAGCTTGCTGTAAAAGAGAGGTTTTGGGCAGATATAGGACAGGAGCAGAAGGAACATCAATGAATGAAACCAGATTTGGTTTGGGGAGGGAATTAGGTAGGTTTAGGGAAAGGAAGGACTCTTTGCCAAGGAAGCCTGCAATATAGAGGGAAGAAGTTGAGGCAAGGTGATGTATGCATTCCTTTGCTTCTTGTATTGAATGAGAAGGTAATGGAAGGAAGGGAACATGGAGGAATTATTTCTAATTCCTGAGATAAACAAACCCAAGCTGCTCTAAGTTTGAGGACTGCGCCCTTCATGTACCCTAACCCTTCTTGATTTCAGTTGCAAAAAAGACAGTAGCAACAAAAAGGACAACCCTTTGTGTCGCCAGAACAGTTCCATCTATCCTGTGCCCTGCCACCTTCTTTCTGGATGGGAATCTGGGAGAGGATTTCAGCTGCTCTGGAGGCTGGCTTGCAGGAGAAGCAGTTCAGGCCTGCCAGGTGAATGGAAATGCACTAGTTGCATGGTGTAAAGGCAGCTGTGTCCATCACAGTTGGGGATATGCAGCTATTCATAACTTTCTCAGTGGCCTGTGTGGCCAGCTCAACTGAAAGTTGTTTGGTTCATAGTGTAGCTTAAGTTTCTTCTCTATAATATACCTTTTCCTTGTGGCTGAGAGAGGAGAGCAGAGATAGGATGAATGTAAGGCCATTCTGTTGGAGGATTTTTCCTGTCATCACTCCTTACTCTCAGGTTAGTATAGATACAGAATTAAGAATGGAGAGCTCAGTTCGGTCAAAGCCACAGATGAGTCTTGGTCTTTTTGTGGTATAAAATTAGAGACACTGTTGGCTTAACTTGTGTTCTTGATGGTCCTTAAATGGAAGGACCATGTTCTGAATGGGATGGATTTTCCTGTCCATTAGGAGTAAAATATCTCTAAATAGGTAATCCTGTTTATAGAGGACTGGCATTGTTTTATCAAACTGTTACAGCTATGTAGAAAAGTACTTCTGCCTACATCCTTAGAGGACCATGGCTATAGTAAAACACCACTGTCTTTACTGGATAGAAATCACTGTAGCTAGTCATCAGCAGTGAAAACAATTTTAAAGCATTCCAGCATTTATCACACAATTTACTTATTTTTTTTTTTTTAGATATCACATTTCAGATTTTGCAGGCTTTGTCAAGCGAGTTACTGTGTCATTTGTTCTGCCCACAGCTTGTGTTGTGTTGATTGCTGGTCAGATGATCTCAGCTTTTACTGTGGACTAGCTCAGGGGAAGATCCTTGGTGAAGGGCTTAAGAACAGGCAATATTAGATTTCAGCCATCCTTTTCCATAGCAAATAGTTGAATTCCCTTTTTGTTGGGAAGACCCAGCTAATACTGCCCAAGAAGTTGATGTAGCACCATAAAACTTGTCATCTCTAAGAAGCGGGGGAAGCTGGAGTTTGTGTGGGATTTTTTTTCAGATCTGGTCTAAGAAGGTAGGAGGGTGATTGTGCTTGGTGATGGTTTGTGGATTTTTTTATTTGTTTTTAGGAAGAACCCAGACACTTTGACCCCAAAGCTTTATTTTTATCTTCTTTATAGTTCTTAGGGAAAACAGTGTTTCTGAAATACAATTGCTGGGATCTTTGACTTTACAAATTACTTGTGTGACTTATTCTTCAGGTTACTATCGTACAGAAAGAGATAAGGGGACACAGTATGAGCTGTTTTATAAGAAGATGGATGGCATGGAATACAGGCATGTCACCTTGTTCCGACCTTTTGGACCCCTCATGAAAGTGAAGAGTGAAACGGTCGATATTTCTAGATCAATCATTAACATTATTGTCCCTCTTGCTGGAAGAACTGAGGCATTTGCACAATTTATGCAAAACTTTAGGTAGGTGCATGAGATTATGTAGCGAGCTATATCATTGATTTTCAGTATTTTGTTTCCGTTTTGAAATGAATTTCTGTTCTGGTGGATTTGCAGTAGAACTAATGATTCCAACATTGTGTGCAACTGCCTTGAGATGTTTGTAATTGAATCTATTGTATGGAGAAAACATTCCTTCTAAGAGGATTTAAGAGATTCTCAAATTGTACCAAAACCCCTTTTAGACCAAATGCCAGGGTCCTTGTCAACCTGGATGCAGATGGTCTTGAACATCATTTTTGTATTTACATCAGCTTTTGAGCTCCTGATTATAAAATAAGGTGTTGGAATAAGACACACGGTATTGGAACCTTCTGATTCAAATGGGAAATATGGGGAAAGAAGAGGAAAAACATCTTTCCTTGTTTTCTTTAGAAGCTAGTTGAAGTCTGACCAGAATACTTAAATCTGCTAATGCAATAGCTTTCAAGTACCTGAAGCTTCTGTTGTGTTGCAAGTAATTGTTAATATCAGCTTATCTTTGTGCTTGTAGGGATGTGTGTATTCATCAGGATAAGCGTGTTCACCTCACAGTGGTGTATTTTGGACAGGATGGGCTATCAGAAGTAAAAAGCATCCTGGAATCTGTTGCTAGGTAAGTGTGCTGATCCAATGTCAGTCAATACAAACAATATTGATTGGCATTTAAAATGACTTTTAAAAAGAAAGAAATAATAAAAAGAATAAGTTTATGGTCCATTACAGGTTACAGGAAAAGTAAGGTTTATTTACAGTACACTATGGTTGGCATGTTACAGCTTAAGTTGCAAAAGTCTCCTGAAGACTACTAAAAATCAAGTTATAGACCAAAAAAGGCTAACAGATCTTCACTTTGTTCTCTGCAAGCATTGCACTCTGTAGTGTCTCTGAAGTAGACACTTAACTTTGCTTGAAGATATTCCCCAGGTGTATTTCCAATCTCCCTTTGCTGCTCCTTCCCTCTTCTGCAATGAGTACAGGCATGTGTGTTACTGGTATGAAAGAGCAAGGAGAAGCAAACTGACTGGGTCAGAGTGGCATCACCACACAGATGGCCTCTTGCCTCATTGGTTTGGTGATGCCAGGACTCTGGCTTTCCATTTGCCCTCCTCTCTGATGTAGTGAAGATAGAGAAATTGCTTTATTAGTCAGGACTTCTTAGATTGTGGGGACAAATTTTAGATGGCATTGTAATTTCAGAGAATTCTTTAATTCACATCAGTTGCCAAAAGGACTTTTTAATCTGTCTGATTAAATGCAAAGTGAAGTAAGACTGAGGTCCACCTTTTTACAGTGTCTAAACTCTGATACTTAAAATAGACAACTAAGTGGAACAGTTACTTTTTTTCTCATCCTGATGATATAACTGTTTTTTTAAAAATTTCCGGAATGAAACTACTGTAAAATGCTGAAAAAGTATAAATGACTGTTCTGCCACACACACAGATATATTTTGGGTTTGGCTCTGTTTTTCTTCTAGAGAAACTAACTTCCACAATTACACGCTTGTCTCTCTGACTGAGGAATTTAACCGAGGCCGAGGACTTGACATGGGTGCCAGAGCCTGGGAAAAGGGCGAGGTCCTGATGTTCTTCTGTGATGTTGATGTTTATTTCACAGCCGAGTTCCTCAACAGTTGTCGCTTAAATGCTGAGCCTGGTATGTTCCTTTACAGTTGCTGTAACCAAGTCTTGTCGTCTTGTTTGGCTTAGTTACCTGTGCTGAGCTTATAGAAAACTAACTTGAGTGGTGGACCTTTTTCAATGCCATGCACCTAGGAAAATGAAAACTACTCTGCGCACAAAAGACTGAGAAATAACTTCTGCCTTAGGGTAGCTTGCTTTAAGAACACGTCTTATTTTATACAATAAGTACAATTTTCACATTTTCTTAAGATGTGGCTGTCTAAAAGAAAGCTGGACAGTTTACTTGCTTTAACAATTAGACTGCATGTAAATTTATATAACAAAGCTCAATGTAGCACTTATGGTAGAAGATGATTTTTGTTATACTGAAATCTCGAACAAGTTTGGTTTATGTCTTCTCACACTTGTATGGCCAAGACACATCACATGAACAGTTTTCAGTAGAGCTACACAATGTGCTTCTTACAGAGAATGAGCTAATGTTCCACATTTACATCCCAAGCTCTAAAATTTTCTGACCATTTTTCTCAGTCTGTATGAAGCTTGCTTGTTCTACAAGCTTCTGCCAAGACGGATAAAGCTTTCTTGAGTTAACAAGTGTGCTAGTTAAGACCTTCTCCTGTCAAACATGTGTTTTGGGTTCTTTTTTTTAATGCTTACTCTTGTTCCAGATTTGTTGCAGCCAGAAACCATTTTCTCCAAATGTCAATTTGGAATGAATAGATACTTTTACTTCTTATAATAAACAGTCAAGAAATTCTGCTATAAGCCAGATATTTGGATTCTGTTCCTTGCTTTTTCTTTCATTTCTGTCTGTCTCTGCACTTCATGAAACAAGTTGTATAAATAATTGGAAAAACTTTGGAGAGGAGCGTCTTGTGAGCTTTCACAAGGAAGGGAGTTTGAGAGACTGCTTGACAGTTCATACTGACAGTTCGTCACCTTTGCTTCAAGCGAGATCTGAAAATGCTTCTCATGTTCAACGTTCATGCTCAAATCAGGGTACTGAGTATTCTCATGGGCTGTCATCAATACCTTTGCAGCACTGATGATGCAAGGGATCCTTGAAAAATATTTGTCTGGCTTCTGTAATAGGCATAGAACTGGTGTCACAGCAGAATCAGGATAATCATGATGCTTAATGCTCTTGCAGGACATCCTGGGATGTACACACTTTTAAATGCTGTGGAAAGAGGCAAGCTCATAAAATTCCAGCTATGCAAGATGTTACTTGGAGTTGATTATTTTTTAGCATTGCTGCATACTATTATTGCAGGGATTTTTCACTGTCATCTCATGATACTGTGATACATAATATTTTATATGTATATAAGTAGGTATGACTGTATATAAATGTATACCTCTAGAGTATATGCAAGTATGTGTACATATTTTTTTTTTTAATCCTGTGGGCTCTGCCCCACTAGATGTTATGGGCTACCTAAATGGGAAATCCTAGCAGTTAGACCTTATATTTATTTGTTTTTACTAGCTGGCTAATAGCTAATATTTTACATAAAGAGAATATTTCTGGTTTTCTCTTGCCTTCAGAAGGTATGCCCACAGTGAGTAACAACTACCTTTTGGCTTCCAGGGAAAAAGGTTTTTTATCCTGTGGTATTCAGCCTTTATAATCCTGCTATTGTCTATGCCAACCAAGATATAGCACCCCCTGTGGAGCAACAATTGGTAAGCAGAGTGATTTATTCTGGATAGAATTAGTTGTGCTTTGTATTAAAACAAAATTAAGTGTAACTTAATAGTCTGTTTGAAATCTCTTATGACCTTTGACAGTGTGTATCTAAACACTATTCTCCAGTATGGGCAAAGGACTTGGAAGAAAAGGTTATCGAACAGTGCAAAACTCATTCTTAGATAAACTTGGAGTTCTACCTAGATTTAAAAAAAAAAAAAAAAGGCTGTTAGTCAAATGAAGTTGGTAGTTCTCATCTATTGCTTAAATCTGGCGTGGAAAGCCAGTATTTTAGGATAGTGGCATAACATGGCAGCAACTTTTGTCTTATGTTCCAGCAAACGAAGAAGTGGTGAAAAGAAAAAAACTATGAACAGTGCTTGATAAGCTTCCCTCAGTATCGACTCTCTCTGTTAACTACCAAATGGTAGTTGCAGAAAGTGTGCCATGTAACTCGAGGTGGGCTAAGATGTTCAGTCAGTTGCTGGTTTTGTGCTGTGGACAGCTCTACTCTCTTTACCTTTGTCATCCAACATCTGCCAGAACTGTTACACTGCTGATTACATCTTGCTTTTCAAATGAGAAACACTGCTTCTAGGGAAGCTTGTAGTCAAAATAATAAACAAACCCCACAAACATTCAAGAGAACAGGTTTAAGGATAATTTGGGTTTCAGCAGAAAGAAGGAAGTACTGTGTTTCTGGGTCTGTGTTGCCTGAAGATTGAATGGCCATGGTCAATATCTCTTTAAAGAGACTGCATAAATGAAATTGGGTTTTGCAGCTGGGACTTCTGAGGTAGGTTTAGAGGACAGAAAGGAGAGTGCAACACAGCCTTACTAAATGGAAAATAACCCTCACCCCCTACGTTGTTTGCAAGGATCCTATTGAAAGTAGGAGGGAAGCTTTTGCATATGGTCTTAGGTAGTCACAGCTGAGAGGGGAGTGAAGCTCCTGCCTGACAACTCTGCTGTTTACTTTTTTGAATCAAACAACTTTATGGTTGCTGACTTCAATCGCAAAATTTACTTTTCTTGTCATATCAGAATGTGGCCTTAGAAACCAGGTAGGAATTAGAGTATCAGGAACAGATGATTTGGCAATAGACTACCAACAATTTACTGCTTAGTGTGAACAGATATATAGAAAATAGAGGTGGTGTGTCAGAAAGGTAAACATGGAAACTGCAATGAGAGTAAGTATTTGGAACTGGATGGCAAAGAACAGCAGGTGAAGTGAACAGCAGGTAATTAGGAAGCCCACATCTGTGCATGACCCAGAAATACTAGAAGTGTTATATGCTGTATCCTGCACTGAGCAAATGATTGGAAGAGCTTAACTTTCTACAAAAGCAAGTGCAGTGTACCTCCTTTGATGTATTTTGCATTTCAAAATGATACTGTTTTAAAATTGCAGGTACACAAGAAGGATTCTGGTTTCTGGCGGGATTTTGGCTTTGGGATGACTTGTCAATATCGGACAGACTTTCTGACTGTTGGTAAGATGAAACTGTAAAAACAAAATATTTGTGTGTTTAAAAATTTATTCTCTGTTCTTATCTAATGACAGGAAAGTAATTCATTTATTTCTTATTTTCCCAACCCCAGCAGTCAGACTTGCTTGACAAGTTTGACCAATGAGATAAATTAGTTTTTCTAGATATTGATGTCCCATCTGATGAGTGTTTAAGTCACAATATTTTTTAGTAACAACACTTCACTCTAGAACTTCTACAAATCTTTCTTTTTTTGTACTTTGTGACTGTCTGAAGAAAATTAATCAAGTTTAAGAAACACGTCCCTCAAGTAAACCACTAACATAGAGAAGAAGCATTAAAATTCTTTCTTTTAAATAACCTTGAGTAGTTGAATATAGTTGTTCGAGGCTTTAGAAATATGCTTTGGCACCCTCTTGTGGCATGCTGCTAAAACTGAGATCAGCTTGGCATGCTTAAATTTGGAAGACTATTGAAGTTAGTCTGCCAGAAAGTGTAATGATATAGCCCAGTGTGCTGTTCAATGGCTTGAATGCAGGCTGATTTCTCATAGCAGTCATATTGCCATGTATATGGTATATGCTAAATGAAGGCTTTGTAATTCTAGAGTTTTGAAATTGTGCATGAGTCGGTCGATTTTCATTATGGTCCTGGAAAGGCAAGAGAACTTAAAATGGTGGAACCAAGTTCCTTCCCTTAATCCAGCTTTTTGAGTTGTGACCTATGGAGTAATTGCTGGCATTTTTAGAGAGGGCTTTTCATACGGTGCATGACTGCTTCATTTCCCAGCTGCTAAAATCTATTATGATTGCTAAAAATAACCCAAAAGCATAGCCAGTGAGGTTTGCCTACAGTTTTACACAGCTGTTGCATGAGATGTCATGCATAATGTGATTTGGAGACACTGTTCTAAGAGACTTTCTGAAGCCAGCAGTGCATGATCCTGTGTCCTGGGCAGTTTCCACCGCAAAGGATGTGGTATGCTTGAAGGTCCTCTCCGTCAATTTGGCATGCTTTGGCATGGAGAACTTAGTTAATTGCTCCAGGATTTCTGGTGTCGTACCAGATTTGATAATATGTTACACAAGGACTGTTGCTCTTTTTGCCTTACATCTAGCCTGTGTGCCAAAATAATGTTTTCTGATATTGTTTTTATAGGGGGTTTTGACTTGGAAGTGAAAGGCTGGGGTGGTGAGGATGTTCATCTTTACAGAAAGTACTTGCATGGTGACCTTATTG
This sequence comes from Strix uralensis, assembly GCF_047716275.1. NCBI lineage: Eukaryota > Metazoa > Chordata > Aves > Strigiformes > Strigidae > Strix > Strix uralensis. The sequence continues at coordinate 14,555,781 of NC_133978.1, read as the reverse complement.
TGATCAGGACACCGGTCCCTGGTCTCTTTCACCTCTGGCATGAGAAACACTGTGCTGACGAACTCACTCCAGAGCAGTATCGCATGTGTATCCAGTCCAAAGCCATGAATGAGGCCTCTCACTCGCACCTTGGGATGCTGGTCTTCAGGGAGGAGATCGAGACTCACCTCCGTAAGCAGGCTTACAGGACTAACAGCGAAGCAGTGGGTTAAATGTCACCCCTGTGACATTTGATAACTTCAAATTCACAATGAACCAGCATCATTTTACAGCCTTAATTCAGCTTAAAAATGCAGTGCCTCTCTTTTTCAGTGAAGAAGAGTTTAGAGGGATTTTGGTTCTTGTATTTGTTTTCTGAGTAATTCTTTGACTGATATGCTATTACCTACATATCTTGTAAGTTCAAGCACCTCAAATAAATTGGAAAGCGTATGTAGTTCAAGGAAAGTGTCTGTAGTGTCGATTGGAAAAATCAGTGGAATGTACAACTCAACACTTTTCCACATGGTACATTTCAATTCTTATATTTGCATTATTTTAAGAATTAAATTAAATAACCTTTTGTGTTGTCTTGAGTATTTTCAGTCTGTTTGGCTCACTGCACTGTGACTTTAGAAGGATACTATACTTACACTCCGTTGTAGAAACAAGAGAAAGGTGTGAAAAAGAATCTCACTGGTAAAGGTATACAGGACATGCCGACTGGTACACCAACTGTTCAGGTTGCTGATTTCACAGCAAAGGCTTGGTGCCACATTTGCTTCATCCTTGCTTGCCACATTCACATGGTTGAATACAGAATAATTTGTGTGAAAGGGGGGGAATGAAAATCTAAGTGGAATTTTAGAGCATATAAATGTAATTTCACACTGCCAAAGAGACACCACCTTATCTTGGTGATGGATCAGACAATTTGGGAATTTTCCAGTTGGGCGTTTCTGGGTCTGGTCTTTTCCCACAGTAGATGTCACATCACAGACTCCCTTCTATAAACTGAACTATGTTATTAAACTCATTTGTTTAAAAATTTTTGGCCACACTCTTCCTTACTCAAAGCCCTTGCCTGTATATCTCTTCCTTTAAGTTGAGGAACCATCTTTTCATTCCCATAAAAATTTATTAGAGGCCCATTTGCTATTATGCCAATATTGTCCTTTTGCTTTCTTTTTCTTTCTGGCATTTTCCTGACATGTTTTTGGAAGGCAGTCATATACTCTTAGCTGTTTCAAGTGACTGAAAAAGCAAGTGCTCTTACAGTCTTTCTTCATACAATGCTCTCCATTCCACTGATTATCCTAGTAGCCTTATTCTTCACTTTTTCAGTTTGAGGGGGTTTTAGGTTTTGGTTTGGTGTTTTTTTTGGTTTTTCTGGGTTTTTTTTAATCTGGGGTTTTTTTGTGTGTGTATTTGGTTTTTTGAGCATGCATAAGCAGAATTATCCTGTGGTCTCATTAGTGCCTTGTACAATGGCACTACTACATTGCTACTTCCCTTTTGGGTATTTTGGGATGCATAAACAGATTAAATGCAGGCAGGTCATTTTTCTCCATGTTGTCTTATATGCTACCATATGGCATGCCTCTCTTTTAATAATTTCTTTATAGAATGAATGCTGAGAATGCTAATTCAGTGGTTAAACCATTTGCATGGTCTCCACTGAATTTAGAAATTGGTTGAAAACCCTTCTCAAACCAGGTAATTAAGATCTGATTATGAATTCAGTTTGCTTCAAGAATTCTGAAGGCAACTAAAGATTTAAATGCTTGATTTCTAAATAGCAGATATGCTGTGCAAATAGTTCTGGGCACTGATCCTTTTTATATGTATATAAAATTTGCCTTTATGTAACTTATTGTGGAGAAGAGTGTACTGTATTGTACTTAGAGTGAAGAGAATGCATTGCAAGACTTCTTGCAGTTGAGATTCTCAATATAATAAATGGAATTTCTGCATTTTATAAATTGTTTTAAGCTGTTTCTTTGAAATAAGTTTTTACAAGGCAGATGACACGCCAGATGCAAGTAATAGTATTCGCAGTGAGAAGTTCAACCAGCTCATTTTTGCATCTCAAGTGAATATCTACCCAGATGAGATACGAAAGTGCAGAGTTAGTTCCCCAGACAACTTAAACTTATACTAGATGTTATTGAACTTTAAGATAGCTTGGTGGTTCCTAACAAAAATGGTAAGGTACCAGTGAGGAAAAGATTAAATACATAGGCATGATGATTTGGGGTAACATATAAGTGGGACCTTCTGCTGAGGCTCCAACCCTTAAGACTTCAGCTGCTACTGCTGTCCTGGCTCTGCTGCACAAGAATAAGCATCTAAAATGCCTCTCACTGACACCACCACTGCTTGGCATGCCCCGGAATGGATACTGTGGTAATGCAGAGGTGTTAAGCATTGCTGCAGCTCAGCTCTTAATCACTCAGTCGCTACCCCAGAAGGATCCGGTTGTCCTAGTTTCCATGGTTTGGAAACAGCAGACTGCTGATAGCCAGATCTCATACCTTATGCTGTTTTCCACTGGGTGGTTATGCTTATCAGTAATGGCAAGGAAGGAGAACAGTATAAACTGTCCGCATCTGTGTGATAAAAAACAGTCTACGGTGTCAATGCTGGAAGGCAATCAAGCAAGTCTGAAGCTGAATGCAGTCAACAGGAACCACTTTTGAAAACTTTTTTTCATCATTCCGATGTGGAAGTGAATGCATTGGAGTTAAAAGGAAGTCAGAACTCTTACAAATAGTTAATGTCACAGCTGGGTATTGACAGAAGTAGTCTGAATGACTGATTCTTTGAGGACTCCTGAACTTTCAGGGGACCCTGGCAGGCCTGATCTTTCTCTTGTGTTAGTTCAGCTTTCTGAGTAACTGCCTGTGTAAGCACATGTTGCTATGGCACAGAGCGGCTGGGCAGCTCATTAGGAGCCTAGGCTACCATCACCTATTGCATTCATTAAAAAAGCCACAGATACTGGTGTGGGCTATGTGCTGTGTTAAGTCAGTGCAAGGTACTTGCAGCCCAGTAGTAGGAACAACAATAATTTTAAGCATGTAGTCTTCTCAGATGCATTTTGCTGATGCGTGGTACTGGATTTGGTACACACGCCTCACCATGTGCATGTGCGGGGAAGACGGTTGTACTGCTAACAGTCTGTAGAACATTTACAGCAGGAAAATACTTGGCTCTAATAGTACTTTACAGGTTGTGGGGTAGCTTATTAGCAACTTTGACATTGGAAATTAAATCAATTACTTAAAAGCTGTTATTCATGATTTAAAATTTGCACTTCTAGAGAATTATTACTAATCATGCACAGTTCATGTTCCCTAATGACTTAGCATTTTACCTACTCAATTGTCTCTATTATAGAATTAAATTAAAAGTTATAAATAACCACCTTAAACTTAGAGCTTTTAATTAAATCTTGAAATAGGTTTTATAATTCTCAAGTATTTTAACTTTTGCTTTTGGGCTAGGCTACAGGCTTTGACTATTTAGTAAAAAACAAGTTATCTAAAATTCTTACTTTGAGTACTGATTGTCCCTCAATGCATTAATAGGCATTTTTTCAAAGTAAGATGCAATGTTCTCCTGTAAGAAAGGCCCACACTGAACTGAGTTAACCAATGAATATTATGTGGATGGATTATTTTGTCTATTTTTACTGGGATTCCCCAGAAGACAGGATGCTTTATATGTCCCTTGTAACCCCAAAATAGAGAAAAGGTTGAGACCTATGAATTGCAGAGAAAATTATTCTGTTCAGTGTACTACTCCAGAAGTTATTCAGATTTATACAAAAACATCATAAGATCACCATGTGGCAACTGCTTTCCTGGTCCTGTTATGCTTTTCATCATTCTTTGGGAGTTTTTCCAGTAAAAAAACCCTCTGGAAGTGCTTTGCTTTTTCTTGCTCCTCCACCATAGTCTCAGGGAAAGGCATGGATAGAGCCCATTTCAGGACTCAGCTTTTTCAGTTGTTATCAGTTACTGCTGTATTACCCTAAGATAAAGTATATTCTGATCAAGTGTCTTCTCTATGTGGCTGTGGATAACAGTGACACTTTAATTATGCTCCTGAGCTTAACACAAAACTGAGTCAGTACCAGTATTGGTCAGAAAAATATATGAATCTGGAGAGTAGTTTGTTTTCCCAAAGTCCTTAGCATACTTAAAAGAAATTATGTTAAAAGAAATATCCTGAAAACTTGTATGGCTCTTTTCTTCACCACTTTAAATCTCACATCATGTTTCTTGTACTATGTTTCATCCCTCTCTATGTGCTACCTTCCTTATTAACCCAGTCTATTTTCTCTTTGGTATGTCTCCTCTCTTACATCTTCCAACTCTGTGCCTTCAAGCTTTCAGCCTTTTATGAGCTCCTGTACCGGCTTGTTGGCGACGTAGGAGCCGTCGGGGGTCCCAGCTGACTGAGCAGCAGAGGGGCTGGGTGGTGGTGCCTGGCAAGGGAAACCCCAGCGGCTGGCCGGACCCTGTGAGCGGGCTGGGAGCTCCCAGGCGGCGCAGGAACTGCTCTCTGTCATTTACCAGCCCTGAGAACTGGCTTTAAACCACAAAGGTCTCCATTTATGAGCTCTGTACTACAGATTAGGCTTTTTTCTTATTTCTGTATTTGTCGTAATATTTCATGCTGAAATACAGTAAATTCTTACAGCAACATGAAGTTCATGGCAAAGAGCAGTAATTTAAGATCATTACTCACACCAGTGTTTGATTGCACACCATTGCTTCTGCTCTAATGGAACTAGATCAGAAGTAGTAGGATATGCCTTCATTATAAAGTGAGTTTACAAGTGATTTCAGTTACCTGAGTGTGTTGAACTTCTGATTGCGTTCTGGCATAGCCATGCTGTGATACGAGCGCATGTGTTTGTATATAGCTGTGTTGCTGTTTTGTGATTACTGCTGCGTGCTTTAATACAGGGTAGGTTTGCTCTTTCCCAGTAAAATGTGTGACTCTTCCTTGGAGGTGTTTCCTAACCTCATCCAAGAAAGGGAGGAAATTAGTCATGTTTCAAATATGAAAATCTCTCGCTTGAATAATAAAATCTATTCTGCGTGTTGCTTTAGGCATAAATCTGGCTAAATGGCTGGAAAATGTTAGCTAAGTGTCTAGTCTCAGGCTTGTAACTGCTGGCGGGGGACTGCAGAGATAACGTTATGACCATGTGGATCCGCCGCCGTGTGTTGCGCCTCGGGCTGCAGCCCATAAGGAGAGCACAGCTGCCGGGTCAGACGGCGGGACCGGGGCGGCTGAAGGCTGCAGACGCGGCATCACTGCCCTCACCGCTGGTGAGAAGCTCCCTGTGGCCAGAGGGGCCGGCTGTCCGGCCTTCTCTTTGGGAGTCTTGGTTGGGGTTTGCTGTCTACTGTAGCCACAAACATGGAATTGAGTTAATTGAGGGGGAAGTTAAGCCTTAGGGGTGTGTCTGTCCACACAACAAGTTCAGTAACTTAGTTATTAATGCTTCAGTGTTGATACTGAGTTCAGATTATTGCTGGTCACCTCCAGCCTGAGACAGTGGAAGCACAAAACCCATCAGCTTGATGGACCAAGGCCCTTTGGTTGGAGCCACAAGCAATTTCTGGAGAAAGGAAGAGCATCAAGGTTTTGAGTGGTGCACTTGGGTCATTGTCAGTTGGCTCTGACTTGCCCTGCTTCAGGGTGTCAGAAATGGGTGCTTGCCACCCATAGACCATCGCCAGCTCAGCAGAGGAGACCTGCTCTTGACTTTCCCAAGACATGCTCTGCCTGCAGAGAGAGAATAAAACCCACACTATTCAGTTTGGGCTGCCTGCCGCTGGGGCATTGCAAAGATAAATGAAAATATTGTGCTTTGGAGTCAGAATCAACTGTCTGCCCAGGGTCAGAGCTCAGGTTACATGGCCGGTGTTGGGCCATGTCCTCATGTTTTGACAGATGCTGTTTGCATAATGCACCATTTCCCTTTTTTAAGCTGTGGTCCAAGTGTAAAAAGCCAGCTGTGTTTTCCTGGCAGAGTCACTGCATTTTAGTGTTAAAGTAGTAAATATAGTAACATTTGTTTAAATAGGAACACGCTCCACTGAATTGAGAGTTTATTTTTTTTTAGCTGTTGTATGCTAGCTGCATTAATTGTAACCTTTTCCAAGGAACTTGCAATCTGGGGAGGCAAGGGGAAGTGTTCTTGATTAAGGGAAGTCAAAACAAGATTAGCTCAGGGCACGCTTTTATGTTAGACCCGTTAGAGGAATGAATTCAGGTTGTGCTTTTGAATTTGCAAACTTGAATTTGTTTGAAAATATGTCAGTCAATGGGACCAGTAGATACTGGTTTGGAGAATCAGAAAATACAGATGAAAAAGTGGAAAAAGTGCAGGGAAATACTTAGTTCTGGGTCCATTGCATCCAGAAGAAAATACTTTGTGACTTTTTTTTATTTCATAAAAGCCCATGAACCTTTGGGCTTTGAGATACACACACCTATGAAACTCAAAACTTCTTTGTAAACTGTATTTAAGACTGGAGAGTTGCATAAGGGAAAAAAGAGAAGTGGTGGTTAAGCCCTAATTACTTGTATCTGAATGCAGAAATACATTTATAATTGCAATTTTAGTGCATACTGGAATATAAACTTTAGAATAAAATTAAACAGATTTTTGCATTGTCAGATCAGTGAATCAAAGGAAAAGAACTTCAAATAGCCTTTAAAATGATGATTCAGCATAAATGTAGTAACTCATTGACTACTGCATGGGTGTAATGATAAAATCTTTGTGTACAGCCAAGGTGGGATTAGCTTTCATTTGCCTTAGGTGTCCTTGTTGTGAGTGTGACCCCCAACTATATCTTAAAGAGATTAGTCATTCAAATTTTACTCAGCTGTGAAGTAAGAGGAGGAACATGGGGACATGGCTAAAGTTAAGCAGTGTTTGGTTGTTTGGTACATTCCCCTTCCACCCCTGCCTGTGCTGCCCTGATGCTCACCTCCTCCTTGTTAGGCTGGATTGCTTGCAAACTGAAGGGCTCCACCTCTTCCTTCACCAAAAAAGCTTTACAGCAAAAGAGACTAGGCTAAGATGCTGATTTTTACATTTCTGTAGTTCCACTGGCTCTGCAGATCTCAGCTTTTATTGGTATAGTAGCAATTTTTCATAATGCATCACAGCGAGAAGTGCATTTGGGCTATGTGGCTGTTGCAGTCCACAGGGCAGCTCTGCAAGGCACACCTGGGAGTGGGCTGGTGCAATCACCCCCCACCCACAAACAAAACTCGCTTGTGCTGTTGGACTTTCCAGGGTCCAGACATGTTTTAAGTTTTAGTATCATGATTGCGTTTGGTTTTCTGTTGAATTTGTATCGGCTAAGAGATGGGCACTACACTGCCTTTAGGAAGGTGCAGAGCAGTGCTATCCCTCAAGGCCAGGCAATGCTAGAAGAGTGCTTTTTGGGCCTCACCCTGGCCTGCTGTGAGGGGCAGCCATTGCTACAGTGGTTGTGTTTGCAGTAATGATGGCAGCTGTGTGCTTAATTAGGGCCTTGTGGAATAATTGGTTCCCCTCATTTGGTACCTGAAGCTGGCAGAAAATGGTTCTTCTTATTTCCCAAGCAACATAGTCTTTGTCTTGGGTTAGAATAAGGTAAATATCTTATTAATTTTTCTGGGATATACTGCTCTGAGATTACACCAAAAAGTGAATGGTTTTCATCTTTTTAACAGGAGAGCTTGTGTGCTTCTGTAAAGGATGTGTTGTGCTGGGTTTGAAGAATAGGTGTTGTAGCTGGGATCTGTATGGCAGTACCATGCACCAAAAGTATTTCTGAACTGAAGGTAGAATGTTAAATGAGTCCCTTTTATATTTAAGACTAAATGTTTGCATAAGATTGTATTAAAACATAGCCCTGTTATGGTTAGCTTAGACCTGTCCTGGGATAAGTGAAATATGTCCCTCTAAAGTTGAAATAAAGTGCCTAGACTTTCTGGTGACTTAACTGGTTCATTGAACTGCTGTAAGTTTGTATGTAGTATGGTGAATTTTTCAAAATGAGCATTTTTAATCCCAATAGTTTCAAGGTTGTCTTGTAGCTATAAGACTTTTGTGTCTTGCATGACTTACATCTCTTGACCCAGGTCCTCTCTTCTTCAACTCCCAACTGCTGTAAAAACCCTTTGCTGATGCAGGTTAACTTGGTTAAAGGCTTTATCATTTTCTTCCATAAGTAGAATGCTTTGCAGTATATACTGAATTGTATGTAAAAGAGAATGTTAACCCATTCCTGCCATTTGTGACGCCAGTGGCTTACCAAACTCTTTTCAAAACAATCTTGTGTTTATGACTGTGGTGGTGTCTAATCTTTAAAATTCCTTTTTTTTTTTTTTTTTTTTCAATTGCTTTGACATTTGCATGTCCATGGGGGGCACACATGTTTTTTGCTAGCACCTAGGTGTTCTCAGAGTGCTGCTAAAAATGATCATTAAAAAAATAATAAATCTCTGAAGTAAAATAAAATTTCATGTAGAGGCTATAAAGCACCATTCACAGATATAGTGTATGACCTAGCTGGCTCCTGCTGAAGTTGATGGCAAGTGTGCCCAGGCAGCAGAGTCACAATTGTGAAGCAAACATGGAGTTTCTCCTGTGAGAAGTAGTGGTGTGTGTTTGCACAGCATGATGAATGTGGAGGAGACAGGAGGTGAAGGTGTATCGAGCTGTGGAAACACGAGTGAAGGGGCGCAGTGGTGGCTTTGGCCCTGGGAGAGCCAGAGCTCTTGCATGGATTTCCTGCAGCCTTATGCAAACTAAAGTGCCTTCTTTCTGACTTTGTTACAAGCCATGAGAAAAATGATCATATTAAAGGGATAGTTTGAAGGAAAAGAAAAACCTTTGAGACTGCTTGGTGCTCAGGTACGCTCTGGAAGGGAGTTTAGGGACAGATCAAAGTTTAGGCTACTCTCAGCACACGAGTTGCATACTTTCCTGGGCTGACCAGTTATTGGGGAGCCGCTGGGATGGTGTTCTGGCCTGCAAATGCAATCCACATAGAGTAGTTGTTGGGGTTTCTTGTATTTGTTTGCTTTTAAAATCTTGTCTAAGTGACTTTTTAGCTGCTGGGTTCTTGTGCTTGGGGTACTTGGATACTGTGAAATTTCTGGGAAGGTGTATAGGAAAAAAAATTGGATTTGTGGATTTATTCGTTAGTTGCTTGGATTTCATGTTCTTGAAGCATTTTAGGACTGTTCTTGTTTTTAATTCAGACAAGTTCTTTAGCACTGAAGCTATAATATCCACAGACATGAATAGTTCAATGTTTCATTAAATTCTGCTAGTGCTATAAGTGTTAAAGGCTTCATTCAAATGCATCATTTACAGCTGTGCTTGCTGAATCCCTGAGTGTTCTGTGGATGCCATTGATGATGTGTTGCACTTCACTTCTCTATTTTAATAGATATTTGGGGAGGCAGACTGTTGTTAGTAATATCTTCTTTGAATTTAACGTAATGTTGTTTAAATATTTAAAAGAAAACTTTCAATCCTGACACTGATGGATTGCAAGAGTCTTTGAACTTACTACCTCCCAGAATCAGAAGAGATCTTAGTGTGCTCATGTGACAGTGATTAAAAAGATGTTAAATACTTTTCTGTCAGTGTAATGAGATTCTGTTGGATCTTATTGTACTTCTGCCTCCAAACAGAATTATATTAAGATACCTGCTTAATCTGAAGAAGCTGGATTAGAAATATTGGAAGTAATTTTCCACTAAACTTTAAGTTTCTTCTTTCCTGCCCCAGATCAGGCAGGGGTATTTGAAATTGGTGCTTTGGTTTGCCTTCACTTTCAGTTTTCTTTCAATCCTGGGAAATGAGTCTCCATATGTTGCATTGAGTTAGAGTTGTTAAGAGGAATCCTCTGCATGGCAACAACCCTGGGGTTTGGGGTTTTTGTTTGTGGTTTGGGGAGGGGTTTGTGTTGTTTGTTTTTCTTCTGGTAGGAGTTACTAATAGTTCCAAGTAACTATATACTGGTTTTGCAAAGAACAGAACTTTTTATATAGAAGTGCTTTTATTATTAGTTGTTACAAGCCTAAATATTCTTAATTTTGTAATTAAGAATTATGAAGAAATATTCCTAAGGTATGCATCCTAGTAGATCAGAAACAGTATATTTATCGGCTTAGTATTTTTAAATTAATGTTGCATTTCCTGGTGGTTTGAATTTCTTGGTCGATGAGAAGGCAGAGTATCTGTCTCAGACAATATCAGCACTCTGTGCATGACATAGAACTTGATTGCTTCTTAATGTTTCATGATGAAAATAAACTAATATCCCAAAGTTATTTTGCAGCAATCAACTGCATCCGTTTTCTGTGCAAGAGCTGAATGTGGTATCAAGAAGCCACAAAAATGCTGATGTTAGAAATTGTTTACAACGTTGGAAATTAATAATAGACACATTTGAATTCTTTACTGTTACAAACAATGTTACGGGAATGGTTACGGTTTAGGTAGTACCTCCCGAATGTTGTTCCTCTCTCTTGCAAAACCCAAGAATCACCCTGGGTTGCAGTGAAGGAAGGGAAACCTCTACAGTGTCAGGGAACGGCTGTTGGAGGCCTGTGGAGATGTGCTGAAACCTCAAAGCGTGCCCAGTTATCTCTGTCCTTCTAGGGACAAGCGTGGAAAGAGTAATTTGAAAACAACTATTGCTAATACTTGCATGCTCACTGGTCTGGAAACTTTCTTGATAGCATGCACTAACGTTTTAGGATGAAGTCTTTCTGCAACTTGACTTTTTTGAATTTTTTTTAAAAAATTTTTAAGTATCTCTCTGTCCACACAGCCCTACTTAACATCTGCAGAGACCCATAAGACAAACTGTGCTTCCATACACTGTCTGCAGGCTTTTCTGGGAAGCTGGGGTTGCTCTGATAAAATTATATACATTGCAGACTGAAGAAGGAAGATGTGTCTGCATGTCCTCAGAAGAATTACTAATTTCTCTCCAAAAGATGTACTAATATCAGTTGTCAGCTGAATTTTGCTACATGAGTTATTAGGTAAAAGAAAGCTGTTTCTTGGGAACTATTAACTTGATAAATCAAGTTGCTGCTACCATAAATAAAGATATCTTACTGGCATTGAGTTACTGCTTGTCATACTGAGCTGTGCTCTAATGGCAGTAAAGTGTCTGGAAAGCAATTTTATTGTTTACTTTTATGCCTGTGTAAATAGTTAATTTATTGTAATGACTGGATGGGACATAATTGGAAGTGAGTTTTCAAGGATGTAATATGCATATTAATTACGAGTGTGAACTGGCCATCAGGAAGACTCTTGTCTGCTTGATCCTCTTAATGCTGGTAAACATCATTATCTTTTCTAATGAGCTGTGATGACTGGAAGTAGTACTGTTCTGCTCTGGGAGGCTGTTGTGGATGTCTGGTTACCAAAATAATTTTCCCAGAGTTTTCAACAGGTTAAAAATGCTTACAGGACTTCCAGAGCTCCTGCACTTGCAAGATCTAACTTTTCTTTTTAAGGCTCATATCCCTGAGAAGGCAGGTAGTGTGGGTAGCACTGGGGCAGTGCATCAGGAAGCTGGATTGTCCTCGCAGCTCTGTGCTTGTCTAGTCCTTGTGTGACCTTGGAGAAGTGGCTTTGCTTCTGTAAAGTAGGGCATGAAAAAGGGTAGTGGTTGCAACCAAAGGTCCTGGAGTGTTGAAACGTCAACACAATCTTGCCACAGGAAACCCTGCAGTGTGCTGCAGCCAGCAAACATTTCTGTGTTTTCCTGTTAAAAGGATAAGTATGTAGGAGGAAAAAAAAATGAAATTAAACTCTTGGGTCACATGTAATGCTTTTACACGGTGGAACTGTTAATCACTCACTGCGAGAATGAAAATATTTCGTAGCAGACACACTGTATCAAATCCATAAAATGCTATCATAGAGAGCACATTAGAAGTGGCAGCATATTGTAGACTTAATGTTGCTTTTGTCTTTGGTGGAAGATACTTAAATATTTCATAACGTATCTTTATAAATCAGAAAGAAACCAGTTGATTCATTGTGACTATATTGCCTTCCAGGAGTGGTTCACCCCAGTCAGCTGCTGGTTTGTGGCTTGATCAGTTTGCAAGTGAAAAATAACCATGGAAAAAGTGAAGCCTGGTTGAAGCAAGTTTGTTTTTTGTTTTTTTTTATTAATGCAAGCACATCCAGTCAAACACGGAATATCCTGCTTTATGGTACAGCTTTATATTTAGCATTTCAGCTCAGAATAGCAAAACACAGTATTTAAGGAATGTATCAAACTGAGGGAGGAAAAATAGAAAGGAACCAATGTGGATACTGCATTGATTTCAAGTATATACTAGGACTGATTGACCAGTGAAGTGCACATTCATGTGAAAGCTGTTTTATATGTTTACAGAAAGTGTTCTAAAATTGCATTTCAAATATATATTTTTTCTTAAATTTTAAGCATCCCTTTTAAATTTCAATTACATAAACAAAGCTGATATACAATCGCTCTTATAGTGTCTGACAATGTTACTAACTAGAACATCTCTGAAAGTGCAAAACACTGTAATAATACAGTATAAATATTCTTACTCTAATCCAGGGCTGAAGGTCAGTACTTCAGCACAGGAAAAATAGCAGCAGATCATAAGAATTATCCCTTCCCCTTTTCTGGGCTGTTCTTGATAACAGTTAGTATTCTACTTCCTTCTTCACGGCATAACTTGTGGGTTTTTTTTCTCTTTGATGTCAATGCTATGGGAATAGAAAATGTTGATTTATCTCTCTCTTCCTTACTCCAACTTACTCTTCTAATTTTAAGTACTTGTCAAGGGGGGAGTGGAACAGGGAGAGAGGGAAGGCTCTTTAATTTTTCACCGTACTACAAGGCCAATACAGCAAATAATTTCTATGAAGTGATTGCAGATGCCTCATGAAACAGTGGCACTGCTCTTGGTTGTAGGCACTCAGCAAGAAGAGTCTACTGGACTGGAATAAACCAGACCCTCAGTCCAGCAAGTCTTGCCCCTTCTTCAACAGAAGGCGGAATAAGATGAAACCAATCTATCTGATCATTTTTAAAGAAGCCTGTGCAGGGGTCCTCTGCAAGGCTCTATGAGGGAGGCTGTAAACTCCAGAGGGTCTTGTTTAAAAAAAAAAAAAGGTATCTAATTGTCTGGCTCAAGTCATTATCTTTACAATATCCAGCCCTCAAGCCTTAAGAGAACAATTACTGGAAAGGACAGTAGATATTCATGGATAATAATTTATTCATTAGACAAAATTGGTTTTATTCTGAGCCTATTTTTTTCTCTCTATTCAGAGATCAGGTGAGAAAGCAAGTCCTGAACTCTGTATTTTTTTCCTGGAAATGAATACCTTGAATCTTTAGATTCCAGTGCTCATTTGGATAAGTGTAAACTCAAGACTAAAAGGAGAAATTAGAAATGGTAAGCATCAGTGGGTTAACAGATCACCTCTAATTCTGGTCCTGACTTGGGTTCAAAGGTTTGACCAATTTCTTAGGGTGTTTTCCCTTAATATCAATGGGTTCCGGCCCAGACACTTAATCATGGTTTGCAAAATACTAGAAAGACTAGCAATTTTCAAAGGAACCGAGGGAATTAAATGACCAGTTCAGTGGTGATCAACTCTTCTCAAGCTTCTTTGCAAATTTTAGCCTTAACTTCAAATTGGAGATCAGAGTTTACTTCCCTCTCCCTAGCTCATCTATGATTTTTATTTTCCAAAAACTGTTATCAAATAAAAAATATTGAGCCTGTTTTGCAGAGATAATCTAGGTTAGACATCCTTCTCTTAAACAAAACAAAAAAAATCCCTGATTTTTAAAAAGGAAAACACAAACTATTCTGACAGCCCAAATTTAAAGGATAGTTCCCAGAAGTTTTAAAACTTAGACATGTGTGCATCTTCACACATGCACGCACACATACTCACACACAAACACACATCCCCCAGCAGTTACCCCATCTTATCTCTTTAAATCATGTAACAAAAATATGTTCGCTGCACCATCAGTGTTACAGGCAGGTATACTCTACTTCATGTGCCATATTCTCCATTTTATTTAAAAAGTACATTGTAGCTGGTTTCAAGACATCCATATTTTTATTTTCTTTACTTCCAGTCCAGCGTAATAGAAGGTACACTAAACAATATCAGTACCTTGTAAGGCACTATTTTCTGATGTAGGAGAGGAACATGCTTACTCCAGATGTCTAAGGCCTTGACTCTACAAACACTTCCTAACACATATGAATGGTATCGCTGATTTGAAGGAGACCCTTCACTTCAAAGCTAGAGAGACAGGTTGAGTGTTCTGTAGGATACTGGTCCAATGGAGTATTTAATCTGAACACTGGCTTTAGCTGGGATGTATGTTTTAATTTTTATTTATTTTGGTGGAAGTAATAAAAAATAAAAATTTGGATGCTGATAGAATAAGATCTCCCCAGGGGTACCATCTCCCATGATACATTTCATCTCTGAGAACAGGGCCCTGCCCTTATATTTAAAATAAAAAACCAAAACCCTCCACTTAAGTGCCTTAAGGTTGACATGTGAAATATTTACCATGTTTTATTTCATAAAAGTTACTGTATTTACAAAACAGACCTCAGCCAGTGAGGTCTTTCTTAGCTCAGTCCAAGTCTTTCGGGTTGTAAAAACACATTCGTTCCATGTGCTTCAAAGTCTGCAGATCAGATCCAAAAATCTCAGGCTCTATTAAGCAGAGTTGTCCTAGAAGAAGAGGTAATAAAAAATAAAATTATCTTTTCTATCATGACAAAAAGTTTTACAGTTTTGGTAAAGTTTGGCAATAGGTCTATCTTGCATCATTAGCTGGAAGCCTTTCTTCGAGGGGTAGGTTTTCAACTGCTATAAACTGGAATACATCTATGAATTCCAATAAAGATGCTGACTTTAAATTAAATGAAAATTTAACTTCTGTAATGTTACTTCAGGCCCTTAAGATGTGCTCAGGCAAATACCATATGTTCCTCTGTCATCCTAAACTACTGCTTGCTGAACAGCGTCAGATATAATGCAAGGTACATTGTACAGCTGTCGTAAATGAAAAGTTTATGTAGACTTCCTAAGAAACATTGGGATCACTGGGAAACGGTGTCTTGTCTAGGACAATACACTCGTAAAGTAGTTCAACTGCAGCTGAGGACACATAGGCTTCTTCATTCTTTACCTGGTACAGATATGTCAAATCTAAATGTTAAACATGATTTACAAAGGTCTAAATCTATCTTTCTGCCTTGGCCCTCAGTATTAGAAGAAATCTCATCTAAATTAACTGATCTCATCATGTATATGAAAGAGGTGCTTCCCTCTCTGAGGGAGAAGTAGTCATTGAGACTTTCTCCCTTAAGAGTAGGCTGAAAATCAGAGTATTCATATAAAATTTCCTCCTTTTATAAGATTTGTAAGTGCATAGGTATGACAAATGATAGCACCTTCTTAGTTTCTCTATGTATTTGTTGCCCTGAGAAAAGCATGTCTGAAAACTGCTACATATGTAAATTCTCTTAATGTATTTGATAGCCTAGAAAAAGCATATTCTCTTTCATAGTCCCAGCAGTGATCTTGCAGCCTGAACTGATCTGGCTGGAAAAGCTGTATGAAAATTCAAGCCCCACTGAATTTTTCGTATTTGAATTTTGAAGAAAAAATAATTTATATTTGGGCCAAAATGGTCCTAAGCTGGATATGCAAATAGGAGGGAGGAAGCTGATGATCATGTGTCTGTGTAAGTCTGCAAAAAGACTCATGTTCTAAGGAAGCTTTATACCTGAGTGTTTTCCAGCTGTCTTTTTCCATGTGGTTTTCTGGTCCTTCACTTTCAAAGGATGCAATGAACAGAGCTAGTAAATAAAATAACAATCAGATACATGGGTTCTTTAACTGAAAAAAAAATTAAAGTTACAATATAGCATGTGTAACTTAGCAGACTTCATAATGAAGTTTATTCTCATTAGAAGCCAATACAGAAGTGATAATACATACTTATCAAATATTTTTAGCATGTTAATTTTTTTGTCTGCATTTCAACAAGTAGGAAGTCATCATAGGAAATATTATGTTCAGTAAGGGATTTTACCTTCTTCACTATAAATGGGTGCTGTGAGTAGATAGCTCTGGATCTTCTTGTCTTTTTCGAAAGGGCACTCAACCTGCTTCCATGTCAGGAAATCATGAATCTGTCTTGAAATTTCCCAGAATTTCTGCATGAGGTAATTAATATTATTAAAATCTTTTTTTTTTCTTTCAAATTTTAGTTGTTTTGTTTCAATTTCAGAGCCTCTCAGTCTTGTTCTTATTCATGCTGCTTATTACCCCTTACTCAGTCTTCTTGTTATCCTCTCTTCTTCCCTTCATCTCCCCCTCTTGCTCCTAGTTCCTCATCTGTTGTTAGCCTCACAAGTTTAGAATAGTGTATCCTTGCTAACTGCCTGGTCTTTTGCATTCAATTCTTTTCATCATCAGCCTTTTCTTCATATATAAGAAAGTGCTATTGGCCTGTTTTCTGCATCATATCTCTAAATTAGCTTGATCAGTAAATGGTTTTACTTACTTTACTTTTTACATTTCTAACCTTCAACTTAAATGAAATGTGACATACCTGATTTTTTCCTAAAGCACTTCTTAAGTTTAAAAAATAATCAAAATAACATATAGAAACTATAGATATCCTTTCCTTTCTAGGATCTTAAGAAATGCATAATTCCTTAGGGTTTGTCTTGAATATTCTGTGTGCCCCTGCCTTACCCAGCCTTAATGGCAAAACAGCTTCAAAAGTACTTTTGTGGTCTTTTGGACATGTATGTTTATTAGTCAGGGAGAGAGAATCCAGAACCTGTAGAAGCTCCCTTGAAGACCTGCTAAATACTGTTTGCTGGTTGTGTGTAGCATTTATAGCTAGCGAATCTGATGAGGTTAAATTGGCTAATGTTGATGACTTAGGGTGAAGTTACCTATTACAATTTGATCAGATATTATGGCTTGCTGCCACAGAAAATCTTATTTTCCATTCTTTACTGCCTTCTGCTTCCTCCAATCCCTTTTGAACAGAAGGGCTGAGGAGTGGCAAACTTTTGTCTGCCATCATACATGGTATACTAAGATTCTTACACTTCTTGATTTCAAGTTCTTTCTTTTATCTTAAATGTTGCACGAATACAACATTCCTTGAAGAAATTTCCCTTTCCAATTATCTAATCTTAGACTATTTCTTAATTATTTAAGAAAGTTTTAATGCTGAGACTTTGGCTTCTGAAATTCTTATTTTCCTCTCAATCTTTTCATGCATCAGTTTTGTTAACAAACGTTATTCCAATCAGTTCTGCTTATGTGAATTTTATGTTTTGCAGTTCATCTGTCCCATTTCATGTAAAACTAACAAAAACCAATCTCTATTTCAGTACACTTTAAAACTAATCTTTTAACTGAAGGCAATTACATTCCAGCAGTTTTATGGATTCTCTTCTGTAGATGCAATTGTGGATCTGCTGGATACATAATATAAACATGGCAACTGCAAGCGTTAGCTTTCACAGAGATTTGGTGAAATCATTTCCCCTAGATAATGATATTGCTTTATGTCTAGATCACTGCAATGCTGAAGGAATTGGTAATATAATGAGCTAGAAGTTCAAAACTGGCAATGTTTGTAATATACAATGTTTAACTAGCATTACAGTTTCAATAATAGCAAAGTCCTACCTTGAAGTTTATCTGCCCATTGGGCAAGCGGTTTGTATGTATTTTGTGCAGAAAGTAGATATCTTTAATAAACAGGTTGAAAACTGGGATGACTATTTTCTCTCGATTGCTGTTGGCAGTCTGAGATCGCTGTGCTGCTCCTTGCAGGGCTGTGCGGTAATTACAAAAGTTGCTGGATGGATCCATGTGATGCTGTTTTTATGGGGGGCAAAAAGGCAGTCAAGTAATATAAGTTTCCTAAAAATAAAAAGCTTTGATCTAACCATCAGAAAGTTCATTCTTTATGAATTTGTTGGGCCCCTTTTTAAGCTTTCAAGATAGAGTACCTTATACTGATCAGGTCTGGGTTCAGGTTTTTCTAACTTCTATCTTGTTTGAAAGGAGGGTTCTGTACTGGCTTTACATCTATGCTTTCCTTCAATGGTTAATGGAAGACTGAAAGCAAATGGTAAATAACTATCAGAAAAACCCAAAACTGTAACTTGCTCTCACCAATCTTTCTGATGATGATTTCAATTAGGTTTTGTTTTCATTCAGATCTCCACTAGATGGAGTACTCTAATTAAGTTTTAGGCATAGCAAAATAGCATTGTATGAAAACTACCTTGGTGTTAAATTGGAAAAAAAATGCTAGGAAGAAATAGCCTCAAGAAAACTTGCATCCACTTCTCTTTGCAGGTAAGTAGGGGGTCTGAAATTCAGGAAATGATCTCCCTAATGCTTATATGCTAGTGACCATTGAGAGAGGTGCATCCGTGATCTCTGACTTTGTAATTCCACAGCAGAGGTTTGGATTAAACTATTTGGCAGACTTCTGTATGAAGTCTAAACCTTATACATACCTCTAAAACATCAAATTTGGCTGTTTTGACCTTGGACCAAGTTTTCTTTAGCCGTGCCACAGGACTCAAGTTCATGCCAGCTGAATGGAGAGAGAATAGACAAAGAAACAAACAACAGAGTTGAAAAAATATAGGGCTAACATAACTCTTTGTTTATGTATCAGCACCACACATTCTGAAAGGCAGTTCAGCTTGACAAACGGAAGTTGTAGCTAATGCTTACCCACCCACCCATTAATCTGTCACTGGTACATACTGCCCCTGTAGAAGTGTGCATGCTGACGTGGTCAGCCAACTTACAGCCAGTACGAACGTATCTTGCCAGTCAGGTTGTAAAATGGAGTGCCTTTTGTCATCTGTGTTAAGGATACTCACAGATAATAGCCATCATTGAGTTGAAGTTTCCAATATTGAAGCATTCTCTTGCCACATCAATGAAAAATTCTACCATTCTTGTGCGCTGCTTTTTCTTTACAACCTGACAAAAAACAAGATCTGTTAAGAGGGAAGGGGTGGCCTGAATTTTGGATGGGATATTCAGTCAAAGGCATTGTAACAGGTTGATTGAATAGACATTTCAAGACTTTATCCAGCTTAATCTTATGATGATATAGGCCTGGGGGTATTTTTATAAGATTAATTTTTAATAAAATAGCAGAAGTATTTGGCACTACTATCAATTATTTGTCAAGTTCTGGGGGAGTGTAAATTTTTGTTTATACATAAAGTTCAATGTCTGAGAGAATCCTGTATAAACAAGCTAGACACTTTCAGCAATTTCCTGTTACTGGAAAAGGGAGATAACATGAAGCTGCTATCAGGAAGAATATATGCAAAAAATTTAAACTTCTGAAGAAGGGAGAAAAGCAGTGGACAGACTTAAGACCAGGGGCATGTAACCTGTATGTGAGAGAGAACAATTGCCATGTCCTGATTTTCTCATTTTACTGTGTATATTCTTAAATGACCTCTAGAGAACAGGTAGTGATAATGATCAAATATACAGATTCCCACTCAAGAAAACATGCAAAGGATCTAGCAAGTGGTGTTGAACATTTGCTTTGCAGATTCTTTTATAAATGGCAAAGCAAAATTAATATATAGCACTGTCTCCAAACCCTGTTTTCAAAAGCCATCAGTCTTTCTCTCTCATTTTTTTTTTTTTTTTTAGCTAGTACTTTTGCCTAGATTATATTCATTCATCAAAATTTTTCCCACACTTAGAAGTTTGGTCTGGCTTATACAAAAATGGCTCCTGAGTGGTGACTGCAGAGAATTCACCAGGAAATTCCCTTTTTTAAAAAAACAAAACAAAACAAACCCTCTGGCCTAAATACTTGAACTTCTGTGTCGTATCAGAAGAAAATGGTTCAGTAGTCAATGGCTTGGCTTAGCCCTTGGTATGCTAAAACCTTTTGTTTGACCAGTTTACCGGTATTAGCCACACCAGACAGCTCAGGAAGATGTCTTAGTGTATTTTTGTAATAAATTTCTGCAAGAGCAGGACATCTTAATAGATTAGGATCAATATATCAGACTTCATGAAACTGCAGTAGGCATCTGGATTTCCACAGAAGGGCTACTGACCCAGCAGGAATAGAAAGAAAATCTTCCATTTGCTAGAACAGGGGCATATTAATACGAATCTAGAAAGACAGAAAATACACATGCAAAAAAAAAAAAGTGTTTCTAGCACAGTATACCTTCCATTTCTTTGCTTATTATACAATAGAAGTTACTTTAACTTCTAATACGGCTGTTCTCCCTTTTTTTTAACCTCTCCAGTAGTCCACTTTCTTACCAGACTTCTGAAGAAAGCTTATTCCCGATTTTTCTGCAACAAAAATGAATATATGACAGTGCTAATGATATCTAAATGCAGCAGAAGGACGGCTGTTTATTACTAAATCTGCATTTAAAGATGAGTATCTTTGAGACTTTATGGATGTATTTTTAAAAAAAAAATCCAAAAGAGCTCCTAACTCAAACTCCACACAAGTTCCATTTCACTGCATGTCTAATGTTACTGTGGAAGCTACACAGAACTAGAGAATATATGCAAAGTCAAACATAGCCATGAACTCTTAATCATATAAGCATGCAAAGAATTTAATGCTTGAGTAATGCCATTATCTTTAATTGCACTGCTAATGTTTAAATGTCTATTAGACCACTGCCTGCCTCTTGTCCTTAAGTCCAGGATCACTTTGTTATCTTGTTTCCTACAAATACCTACCCGACAAATCTCTGTAGCCACCAGCATGCTGAGACAATTGAACCAATTGTCATAGGCCTCCAAATTGTAGGTTTTGGTCACATCACCTCGGCACTGCAAGAGAATAGGCTACATGTTAATCCTATCCTGTATCAACTCATCATACCAAAGGATAAGCTTCCTTTTCATGTCTTGCTAAAATCTTGCTGGATATTTTTTAAGGCATGAGCTTAAAGAAGGTTAGAAAATTGTTTCTTTTTCCCTCCATACCCTTCTTGTACCTTGTGATTATCCAGGGAGTCCATGTGGCTGACAATCTGCATCAGATCCTCTGGGTAAATGTTGCTCACCCTTTCCTGTGTTTAGAGAGATGAGAGATGGTCACTGTACAGACAAACAGGGAGTTCAGTGGAAAATGCATCAATAAAGCCAAAGTTAGGAGAACGTTTGGTAACCTTCATCTTCCTACAATGTAGATGTGTGTGGTGGTTATTATCAGTGTACCTAATTGTTCTTGTTCAGTACTTGGTATTTTTTGATTCAAAATATTGAAGGCTTTCAGTAAAGCCATAGCAAAATTCATATTCATGAGCATATTAATATTTAGTAAATGGAAAATTAAATCATTCAAACAAATTAGTGTCTCACCAGTTCAATATAGGTCAGCTGCTGTGCCAAGATCAGAGGGTCACAGCACACACTCAGGATGTCCTTTTGAGTTGACTGTGGCTTGGTTTTGAGGATGGTGCCTTTGTCAGTAACAGGTTGCCGGAATTTCTCTCTAATTTCCTGGTACTGGCTCCGTGCAGAGAGGGCCATCAGGAGATTCTGTGTCATCTGGCTAATGATCTTTTTCACTGTTCCATTTTCCTAAGTAAAAGGCAGAAACAATGACTGCTAAAATCTTTAGCTCTTGCAGACGCAGATCACCAAAGAATTTCCAACTGAGAAAAATAAATGCCTATTATCCATTTTCTTTCATCTTACCTGATCTGATCATCCTGTGACAAATGAACTTGTCCTAGCTGCCCACAAAGCTTCATAATGACATTGTTATGCCTGCCTGCATTCTCAGCTGTTTCACTTGCTTGGCTGGTCTGTTCATTGTGGCAGTTTTTGGCTAGTACCCCATTTCAAGGGTATCCGTGTAAACAGCTTAAAAGTGGGTACAGTGAAAGGTGGTTGCATTTCTTGCACAAAGATTCTTGGATCCTCTGTGTACCAAGTGCCAAAAAGCTCCTTCTCATTCTGATCAGACCCAATGATGATCAAGTCTGTCTAGCGCAGGCAGAATCCAGGGAAGTCACATTATGTCCAGGAATATATCCCTAAAATACCCTGGCTTTGGTTTGAACAACTACAGCATCCAAAGATTTAGGTATGAGCACAATATACATCATGTTCTTGAACAACCAAAATACCTTTCTGTTCATCAGGTGCAGATTTTAAACATAAGATCTATAAGGATCCATACTGGTAAAGCTACAGAAATAAATATAATCTCAATGTTTTCACAACTAAGGCAAGCTGAATTCTGACATTGATTGTTTGTGTCCTACAGACATTTTTCTGAGATCAACCGCAAAGAGCTAACTTGATCACTTTCCTACTCCTCCATTCCTCTCCTGTTACTGCTTTAAATGACCCACGTTCTCTGACCCTGTTCTTCCTGCTGCTGGAAAAAATAATTATACCAAAGACAGTCCTTCTCCTCTTTCCTACACAACTGTTCTCTTGCTTCCATGCAAATTATTTATCTTGAAGTTAGCCACAAGGTTTAACTGTTAGTTTATAACCTGTGGTGTTGGTTTCTGCCAGTCAACTGGATATACTAGAAAGAACTGCAATGAATCTGTGATCATTCAAAGAAGCCACTAATGTGCAGTGATGACTGAAATTATGTAGCAGATGTGAGAGACGATGACTACCAAATACTTGTATACTGCATGCTATAATTAAGCAATAATAGTGTCAGAATGTTGCTTTACAAGGCAATAATCTGACTCCCAAGTGAAATAAAATGAAAAGCTGAAGGCAGCGTAGCTCATCTTGAGGCAACTGGATTACTGCTGAACAGCAGCTGGCTGGAGCCATTTCTGATATTGTGCTACAAGTGTTCAGAAATGCCAAAGGAGCGTGGTGGGGGGACTAAAATAAAGCGCTAATTCTCCTCTCTGGTATGCTGAGCTTTCCATTGTAAATCATTTGACTTCAGCCGCTATGCCTGACACCCATGTGTCTGGGAGGAAGAAGACTTTCTAGATATGGATCATAGAGAATCAGACTTGAAGGCAGGTGAGAGTATCGCAGATACTATGTGAAAGTGAACAAAGAAACTGCAGTAACATGGAAAACTATGGCTTGCTTAAGCTATTGTGAATTTATTAGCATCTTAATACTTAGACAAATGCCCTTTAGAGTTTTAGCAGTTTCTTTTCATTACTAGCCTTACCCTAAATTTTCTTACAAATTTGGCAAATAAGTCAGTGAGTGTACAATAATCTGTCCTTGTTTGAGTTCAAACAAGACATCTGTACTTTGTTTGGGGCACAACCCTGGCTGTAGCTGTAGCTGTTTGGTATACTGGCTGATATCACTAGGACAGGCACCTGACTGCTTTGTGCGAGTTCTCAGTTGACTTTCTATCCTATGTATGGAGAATATTGTCCTAAGGGGATTTGGAAAAGATTTAAAATACAAAATAAAACCCCAAACCATTACCATAATCCCTTGTTGAAGCACAGTATGGGTAATTTCTTGTGGTAACAAATACTGAGAGCAAGAGGTGTTTTTTTGTCAGTGTCAGATTAGGTTTCCTATGGGTCAGATGTGGCATAGCTCTCCACTGATGAAACTTGACTTGTAGCCTTACTAAGGTGATAAACATGGTGATGCTGTAATTAATAGATGTCATCAGATGCCTCAGACACCAGAGCACTGAGCCATGCCATGAAGATGTGTTTTTCTCAAATGACAATTTATTCATATATAACGGGGGGGGGGGGGGGGGGGGGGGCGGAGGGGAAGAGGAAGAGAGGACACAGCTTCTTTCTAGTTCAAAGTAATAGACAAATTAAATACTAAGATACAGACGCTAAATAAAACCTCTGCCAAGTCCCCTTTCACAGTAGTATCTCTGCCGACATACACCTCTTTGCCCTTGTCTACAATGGGAATAAAAGGCATATTATAATCCTGTTTCTTTTTTCCCCTCCTACTAAGGCACTAGCGTTTCATAGTAGCATCCAGGTAAACAGTTTTGCTGATGCAACAAAACTGACATACTTCCTTTTGACTTGGTAACACCTAATTTTATTGTGTCCTATCACTGATTCATGCAGTGCTGTCAAACCTGTTGTTCTTCATTTTCTCTGGACTTGAATCAACACAAACACATAATACAATTGTTTTTCCATTTCCTGCTACTTGTTCTCAAAAATATCTTGAAGTTGTGGCTTTAAAAACAAGGAGAAGCTTCTACTTCT
Source organism: Strix uralensis (assembly GCF_047716275.1). Taxonomy (NCBI): domain Eukaryota; kingdom Metazoa; phylum Chordata; class Aves; order Strigiformes; family Strigidae; genus Strix; species Strix uralensis. The sequence continues at coordinate 14,531,454 of NC_133978.1, read as the reverse complement.
ATATAAGTAAGCCTTCATGTTCATACAAACACTTTACAATTAATTCCTTTGCAGTTCTTGATTATATCCTTCCGTCTATTGGTAGTTACAGTGACGTTCTCAAAGAGAAAAAAGTGTAGGCTTTGTGCATGTTGGAGGAAAAAAAACCCACAAAACCAAACCAGTAACCAACAAAACAGAAAACTAACAGCTCTTGTTTTATTTGAGTTTGCTTTATCTGCTTGCTTTAGAAAAGTCTTTTATGAGGTCTTGTTTTCTTCAGAGGCAAGAAACTCAGTGCTGTTCAGACTGCTGATTGACTAGCTAGCAGAGCTCAAATATAACTTTCTTTGTGGAAATACTGTGCATGTCACCTGAAACACAGCAACAAAACAGCTGCTGATTATTGTTAGGAACTATCAAATAATACGCATCTTCACCTTGAGCAAGAGTATATTTGATAGAACTGGTTGATATGAATCGCGGGACTTAAGACATATAGAGTAGTAACAAAGTACAAAGGATGGTACATAATTCATATGAAAGTTAACTATACTTTGCCATTACAGTCACTGTTTTTTCTTTTCTCCTTCTGCACCACATCCGTTTTTCATATCATCGTGACTATTTTGCCTCTTTTACACTTGGTGACTATATATAGACAGTTTCTGCTATTGGGCCATCAAGTTAATCGCTCAGTCTGTGTCCTGCAGTTACACTGACAGCTTAGCAACTGCTGCCGTAGTCCATTTAGAAAATATTGCATGCAGGAGCAAGGGTTTGTATATAATATGATAAACTATATATAAAGGTTGACAAATATTGCTTTACCACTTCATGGGTTTTTTTCTCCCCGCCCCACCCCTACCTCATCACATTGTGTGATCCTGTGAGCAATCTCTTTCAACTCTTTCATGGATTTTTCATCTTGGAAATCATAGGGGAAAGTTTCAGTCCATTCCTTCAGGAGCTGAATGATTTTGGCAGCGAAGGATTTTAGCTTTGCCTAGAAAGAAACAATGAGTTGATTACTGACTGTAGACCTTTCTGACTTCAGAGTAAAGTAGCTGATGAAGGTTCACAAAAAACTAGAGACACCCTTGAAAATACTTTGCACTACAAGTATGTGAAGGGGATAAAAAAGAACATATTTAACTGTGAGCCAGGTTCCTAAATAGTATGATTTAGCCTCCTTTCATGATAGCTTGGTAACATCTCTTACCAAACACTTTGAAGATATTTTCAAGGTTAGTTGTATAAAGCCAGGAAGATGACAGAATAATTTGTGACTTATTTGATCGAAGTCAATGGGGCTTAAGCTGATTTATGCCATCTGAGGCAGCAGTACCTTAGCGTTTGAATTCAAATGCATACAGACTGCAGCACTCTACCAAGCATCTTTCATGAGAAATGTTCACAAAGACATTTTTGTTCTATAGAATTTATCAGACCCTCCAGATTGAGCTGTATATTAAAATAAATGAATGACAGGAAAGATGTGTGTGTTCTCTCCATGACATCTAAATCAAAATGGACTTTGAAATAAAAAGTATTGGCTCTTATTCAAAAAGCTATCAACCACAGAAAGGGGAGGGAGAGCTATTTTCTAAGTTCTTCTGTTACCCATGAATCTTCTAAGCCTTTTCATCAGTTAGACCTGAATTGGATGCCAATTACTCCACTGTCATAGCAATAGAGAGCAGCATCAGTAAATCCAAGGGAGCACTCTTAGAAAATTGGGAGTGTGAGTGCTAAGAATGCTTTTAATGAACAAGAAGAATCAAAACTTAATTCAGGCTGTATTTATCCTCTCCCTCCAACTTGTGATGCACTGAGGAAAAAGGATGTTTCCATTTGTATTTACCTCCCTACTTGTTCCACTAGTCCCACTACACAGCAGTTCCTTCTCCCCATGCACAATGCACTTTCCTCACTGCACTCTCAGCCTCTTAGGGGTTACAGAAGGCGACTTAGCATGTGAGTGTCACTACAGGAAATTGCTGTATTTTCTTTTAAGACAAATAGAAAATGTCTTCCAAGAATTGATAGGAACTTCTGCCAAAACTTCATCTGATCATAGTATGTCCCAATTTATTTAATCAAAACCAAAAGCCAACCAAACTAAGCTATTTTTTTGAACTTTTTTTACATCTCACTGGTATATAATCAGTGGGAATATTAATACTGATTAATAAGAAATTCGAAGTTAAACCATGCACCCTTGAATCCTCAATCGGAAAATGAGCCAGTGCTCCTTGTAAGTCTGAAGGGAATTTTCTTGCTGTTTTTTCAGAGCTGCAAATTGTGCTCTGCTAGCATGCTTTTCCTAGCTGTTTTTATTGATAGTGTTTAATTGATCCTGCTAGTGAGAGAAGCACAGAATAGTTGGATAGTGAGGGCAAAAAGAAAACATCACAATTCTCTTTGCCAGCAGTAGGCATTCTTGCAAAGCCATTCCTGCCAATGCTGCTTCTGTGGACTCCCAGGTTCAAGGTATTTCTAAGCAATGTAGGACAGAGTTCCAGATTATAGTCGTCTGTCCTCTGAACTTCCATTTTTGTCTGCCTTGGGGAAAAGACAATTTATACTACTTTGCTAGGAAATGCACAGAGCCTGACATTATTAAAAGAATAATCTGTAGGTGGTGATAGAGAATTAATTAGCCAGCCAGTGTGCTTCCATTCAATTAAGGTTAATAGATACATGCCTTCTCCACTTCTGTCTAACAAAAGTTGCTATGGAACTGGTTTTTGGTATTAATTATCCTGACTATCCTTTCTTTTTAACTTTTGAAACTGAAAAAGGAGGGATGGGGGCAGGAAGGTTCCAAAATCCTTCCTTAGGCCATGGCAAGTATCTCCATATGAACACTGACTTCCCATCTCATGTATCTACTCATGAGTTGCTAGGGTTTGCTTCCTTCACAATAGAAAGCTAGGCATCTCTTGCAACACGAATTGCAAACCATATTACTCCTCATGTAATTACTCTTCAGGCATGGAAAAAGCTTAATGTTTTAGCAGATGCTTTTAATGCTCATGAAAATAAGGTATGCTTTCTGAAAGCAACACTAAAAAAACCATCAATATAGCAAAACATGAGATTCCTGTTTCACGTGCACTGCAATGAAACCCAAAGCAGCGTGACGGGCTTGATGCACATAATTTGTGATAACCTAGATATAAATCACACGGATATGTGGGTAGCAGCACATATTTCCCTTTTTGTCATGGTTGCAATAAACCTACAACCTACTTTTTCTGTAGTCCTACTCCAGATGTCAGCCTCCCCTTGTGAGGCCTGACATAGAGTTCTCTGGAGTCTATAGGAATACTTCTCCCATAAATATTTATTTGAGAAGCAAAATACTTCTATTAATTTAAGTACTGTAGATCAGCACTGTTCTGCATGAGACAAGACAGACAGGACTGAGAAACAGCTACCAATCAGAAAGGAGGGCAATGGCAGTACTGTGCTTGTAGGAAAGGGAGTTTTAATGAAAATGACCCAGTTATAAATATTGGTTTGATTTTTGGCTTTTAGGAGGAGAACTTACTGGCAACAAAAACTGAGGGAAATCATAATTTTTCAAGGGACTGATGTATTCCAAGACAGGCAAGACAAGCTTTAGTAGAAATTAACTTCTCTTTTTATTTCTTACTACTTGAAATTTTGATTTCAAAAATACTCTCAAGCTGCAGAAATAATGCACCACAGTTTTAACAACAGGTTTTTCCACTTGAATAATACTATGCATAATACTATGATTTCTGTGACAATCTTGTTTAGGTCCTTCCAATCTCTAATGTGCTTATGGAGTTAAATTTTATCCTTTATGGTCAAGCTTAACTACTGACTTGTATATTCTAATTGATGTCTTAAACTGTGAAATCCTTCCTTTTTATGAGTAGCCAGAAGGACTCTAAGCAGGCTCCAAGACATCCCAGAGTGTTTTTCTTTTTAATCCACTTTTCTCTGACTTGTTTTCTATAGGACTCTTTGGCTAGTCAGGACTGTCAAAAACAAAGGAATTCTAAATATTGTGGTGCATAACCTCAAAACCTGGCTCCTTGCCACTTTTTCAGTTCAGACACTATCCAGGCTATAAGTCAGCCAGCTTCTTGTCTTAAGAGATCTGCATAAGCAAACTCTATCAGAAATGATCAGAGCTGCTTTAACTACTTTTGCCACCAGCTATTTCCTGTTAGAGCCACTTAATTAGAAGGTGTTGGTAGCTGATGATACCTTAATGGGTTATGACTATGAATACTGAGAGTGTCTTAAGTCAAGAATTTCTATGCTGCAAGTGAAACGAGCTTTTATTTGTTGCTAGACAGAAAAACAAATGTTTGCAAATGCTAGTGGCCAAACTATTCTGTAAAACGTATATGTGCTTGCAGTAGAGGACAGTAAAGTACTCATTTGAGAAGGATGTCAGAATTTCATGTAGTGTTTTTCAAGAATTTTGTGTTTAGTGGGCAGGAAAAAATTACAGATTATATCAAGGGGGTAGGAAGGGATCAAGGCCATAGCAGAAAAAGCAACCAGCAAAGTATGTGAATTAAAGCAGCCTCCCAAACGCTCATGTTTTATTCTCACCCTGATGTTTGTTGGTTTTCCTGTAGGCCCATTTCCAAATTGTCAGCAGAAGGTGTAAGAGTGTGGGTGTTTGGAATATGAGCTGCTCTATTTTACATCCTGTTGTTAGGGTGTAATGCTATTTCATTTCAATGTGGAAGCATGATTTTTTTTTTTTTAACACATCTGCTGAAAAGACAGAATGATACTTATCTTAATACTACTAATATCTTATCTTAAACAGCCAGGTGATTTAGTCCCCAGATACTGTTTTAATTTTAAAATCTCCTAAGTGCATTGTTATTTGCAAAAGTTTCATTTTATATCCCATTATTTTTAAATCCAAGTATTTCAGATATATTCTGACACTAGCTACTGACAGCAGTCTTCCTCTTCATATATGTACTTGAGTTTTACTCATTCCACGTTTCAGACAGTCCCAGCATCTCTTACAAGTTCCTACTCCGTTGTTTAGTTACATGTTGCTGAGGAACCACTACAATTTACAGAGCATCAGTGTGAAGTTGCTTAGTCATGACCTAGTTTGGCAGTGGCGATAGAAACAGGTATCACCTCTGTGTACAAAGCTGGATGCAGTGGTTCTTGCACCCTCTCTCCCCAAGCCCCTGAATTCCCCAGCACCTACATGATGAGTTACATGCTATTTGGCAAGTAGATCAGGGGACATGAATGAAAGTCATTTTGCACCAAGTGGTTACTTTTTTCTGTGGAGTAATTTTGTGATGTAATATGAGACTGCACCCCAGGAATAATAAAGGAGAACGAAGCCTTTAAGTCGGTATTGCTGTCAAAAACTCTGTATTGCCAAAACACAGGGTTAACTTTTGTGCTCCCCACTCGGAGTTCTGATGTACCAGGGAGAAAACAAAATGGGACCATCAACATGCTGAAGATTAGGAATGTGAGCATGTAATTTCTCACCATAGAAGAACGGATCCAAAACATGCCAAGGATTTGACCAATTTAGGTCTTTAAATACTTGCTGATTTAATCTTGTTTCTGACACTCTTATGTGCATCCCAGCTTGGACTATTCTGGTACTTCAATTTCAGTCAGAAGCCCTTCAATACACACTTTCCGTAACGGTGAGACTTAGATGGATTTAGGTTTATATCATAAACTGACCCAGCTTGGTTTAATCGGTTGTAGTAAAACTGCATAGTCACATGTGTCAGCACAGGCTACCATTTTAAGTAGTGCATCCCTTAATTTTCATGAGAGGCAACTTTCTGATTTAATGTTACACCAACTTAAAACACCCCACCAATAACCTCCAGCAGAGCACTCAACTCTAACAGGATGGTGAGGGTGCCTGGAGAAAGGGGAATCGGATTCAAGAAAGACCTAACTTGGTGAAAGCTCAAAAGTGCAAAGCAACTGCTGGGCAGGTTTCACAGCAGATACACACTGCTCCAGTGCACAGCACCGACTTGTAGCTCATGAGCAAAGTTATATTTCCAGCCACTGTATCCGACTGGTAAGGTAGCACATAATCTATGTTTGTGGCTATCAAAGAGGCAACAGTACTTCAAGGAAAAAGACCCAAATAAAAATGCATCCAATGCTGCCAATTACAATTTATCCTTTATCAATCTATTTAGCTTTACCATGAGAAGGAGAAAGTGGAAAACAAATGATAGTAGCACAGCTAACAGAAGGACATAATGGTTCATTTACCTTTTCTGCCTCAGTCCCCATTTCTAGCTGCTGCTTCTGTTTAATGCAGATCTGCCCCACTTTAGCCAGGAGCTCGTGTGGGTGAATGAAGACTCGTGAGCTCAATAGGAAAGTGAAGATGTAAGTCCTCTGTGGAAAAAGAGAAAAAAAAAAAAAAAGTTGAATAACTTTAGCAGAAATAATCTGTCTTCCTTGAAAAAACTATTCCATAAACCACAAATGTAACTTTCCTTCATTTAAACTTTTTATATTTTTTTCCTGTCTCTGAAGACATGGTGGTCTTTTCTAGCTCTGTTAAAAGGAAATGCTGTAGGCTTCAAGGCTGTTAACTGTGGTGTTTTCAGATTCCCAAATTATTTCCCTTTAAAATACCAAATTTAATATGCCTAACTAGTCATCACTCAACAAAAAGACAGATGAAATATGTCCAGTGTAGTCTGTTATACCTCTTGAACACCACTATTTCTGCTGCTTTGTTTCTTTAAGAGTGATTGTTTTTCATTGAGCTGCAGAAAACTGATTCATGTGTATTCCAAACCAGAGCTGTAATTTCTACATGTATGGGGTTTTTTTTGTTCCTTTTTCCCACAATCACTGACAGAAGCTTTAGCTTGGATTGTGGCCATATGACAATAATTTAGTTTTAAGATTGACTTCACTTATCTGGGGCCTGTTTCAGAGTTGCTTGAGTACGTACACTGCTAATAAATGCCAAGCTCATTAGAATATAGCCTCTCCATTTGCCATTTAAAAGCTGTAATGTATTCTGAATCGTACTCTGGACAGTTTAGTTGGGTATGAAGGCATTCTCACTTCTAGTCTTGCTTCAGTGTTTGAAACTTGGCTTCTGTATTTGAATGTAATTGCCTGAGTAATGACAGCAGCATCTCATAAGCACTTCTGTTTTTCCTTTAGGCTTTTTGACAAAATTTGGAGTCAGGAAATTGCAGGGGATCTCCGTGACAATGGATTTCAATTAACCTTTGTTATGTTTGCAGTGTGTACTGTTACTTGCACCCTGTTTTTAGAAATGTGATTTGGGAGGCCACAGCCAAGTGTGCATATAAATAATCAGTGTGTGCATGTACCACCTTGGACTGGGCAAGTAAACTGAGACATCTAAAAACTTAAGATAAGTTGTCTAAAATATGACATCTCTACTATTAGCTACCGAATTCTGCTGCTTGCAGTCTCTGAAACGCACTTGTTAAACAGTAATGATATCTTGAGGACTCCAAAAAGGTTATGGGGTTTATCTCTCTAATCACAATAAAGAGTGCTAAAAAAAGAATATTTGGGAAAAAAGAATATTTGGGGTTTTTTAACATAATAAAGTTAACTAAAAGTCATGGTGTTCTCGGAGCGAACAGTATAATAGATTAAGCATATATCTATTAAACACCCAACTCTGTCCTGAGCTTGTGGAGGAAGCTAATGAAAGAACAGAGTGGAGTGTGATACAGCAGAGGCATTTAAAATGCTCGTTCTGATTTGAAGATCCTATTAACACTGGGGTTCATGTATTAAATTAGGAATAGAATTAATTCTGTACAATCAAAACTGGAGTTAATCCATAGTCTTTGCCTTGTCTATTGTTTATGAATAGAGGAAGAGAGGAGAAGGGTTAACTGGATGGACAGTTTGGGCCAGGTTCTTGAATAGTGCTTCCACTGATACCTACAGAGGATGGACAGCTGGGCCACCTAACAATCAGGCTCTTGGTGACTATGAGCAGGTGGCCAGGGCAGTGGCTGGACACTGACAGCATGGGCTTTCTTCTTGATGGCATGGTTGCAATCATACCACACAAGTGTACGTTGGGAAAATTTAAGAAACTGGGCTTCTGTTTGGTATTTTTTTACCGTCTCTCTTCAGAATTTCAGAGTTTATTTTTACATTTACAATGACAAAAAACTGAAGTTTGTTAATTTTAAAAAGAAATTCAAAGTAGCTCTTATACCTGCATCTGGAAACAGTCGATGACCTTGTGTAAGCTTTGGAGAAGCTTTATAAAAATCTATAGTAGTGTATGAGGTGTGTTACAAGCACTAAAATTAGACTGAAGAGCTAACCTCATTCACAAAAGGGGGCTTAGCTGTGTTATGGGACAATGTGTCAGATCTTTAATTCTTATGTATGTAAGAATGATCCCTAAACTGATACAGTCCCCATTCAGAATGAAAGCAAGAGAAAGAATAGTGTCAGGTTGTGAGATGGGGGGGGGGGGGGGCTGGCTGTTGGTAGGGTATTTTTTGTTTTAGACTATACCTGGTTATCCTCTTGTTTTTTGTAGCCAACTTCTGTGTTCATTTCTATCAGTGTCGTCCCTAAACTTAAAACTGTGAGTCTGGAATATCTGGGAAAGGAATTTAGCTGTTGGGTGTGTCAGTTGTCACGGGGTTGTATGAAAATTTTTGTTCTGGAAATATGAAACAGCCCTTACTTTTACCATATTTTGTATTTGAGATACATGCGGAATAAAAAAAAAAAAATGCACTTTGATATTTTCATCCCTTCCCCGTATTCTTGTTTTGGGAGTTTAGAAGCCTGTCTGAAAGATGCCTGTATGTGTAAGTAGCAGGGAACCACAACTTAAGCCACGTTGCCCTGCCAGTGACCTTCGCTCTGATAAGCTGGAACACATTCTTCTAAGGAAAGATATAATTTTGCTTCTCATACTAATTCTAGTCTTGGTCTCCTTGGTGGAAGTTTGTGTGATGTGGGACAGTATTTATCCAGAGTGACTCTGAGAAAAGCCCACTTGAAGTATCATTTCCCTATTATCACACTGCAAGACGAGTGTGACCCAGATGACCTGTGCTTTTCTTTGTTTTCTTTGACAATGTTTTATATGCTGTTCAAAAAAAGTGACAAACTGGCAAGATGCAGGAAGATACATGGCCATAAAAGTGCGTACTTTCCATTTTATGCTTGCTGATGTCTCTCTGTAATCAGTAATATCTGTACTGGACCCATGCAATGCTTTTCCAAACAACACTGGACTAGGTTTTAGAAACAAATTATTATTACTGCTGGAACCCATCTGCTGTATTTTTATTCAATTTTTTTAAATCACTTAACTGGAACTAGGTTCAGTACTTTGGAAAACAAAATTGTTCCATTATGGTCAATCAAGACATGCAGTTTTACAATATACTGGCACCTAACTGGGGGGTGTGTGTGTGTGTGTGTGTATAATACTTTTATTGCTTATGCTGGCATAGACAGAGAGTAACTGCAATTAAAATTAAAAATTGATAGGTCTGACAGCAGTAGTGACCCCCATCTCATTGCCTCTCTGCTAATAGCCACTCCCTATCCAATAAAGAAAACTGAGGTTGAACTAAGCTGTACCTTTCAGCTTACCAGTAGGTCTTGGGGGTTAGGAACACAGGTGTTTTGGACAGGAAATATTTCATACTAATGTCATATGCTTTATTTAGATCAAGGATTTCTGTGATTTGTTGCACCTGTACTACTATACACATATAAGCTCAATGTGTTAAGAGTGTAAAAACCTACACTGTCTCATAGGCAGTCCCCTAATTATGAAGATCACAGTTTGCAGAAAGAAATTCAGCTATGAAGCCAGCTGATTTGACAAAGGATGATTAAAAAATGCTTCCATAAGCTATGAGATTGAAAGTTAAGCTCCATTTATCCTACAAAAGCGACAGGTATTTGGGAGGAGTGGCAAAAAAAAACCAAACCCTTTCTATGCTTGGAACAACATAAGCTGATACAAAAGGGGCTTGTGCTTTACAAGAGAATAAGAAGCCAGATTCCTTTAGTGCCTAAAGTTGTTGCTAAGAGATGAGCTGAATTATATTTAAAAAAAAAAAAAAAAAAAAAGAGAGTGTGAGTGCACAAGACTAAAGAAGGAATTGTTACTCTCTGACCCAAGAATGCACTGATGTCGTCTTGAGGAGAGAGAGAAAAAAAAATATTTTCTTTGTGTGCTCGCTGCTCATTCTGGAACTTCTTGTTTGTGAAATATTTTCTTGAAACATTTTCTTGCTTGGGCACAAGGGTTGCAGACTGGTACATTCCATTCCTAACCTCCCGAACTCCTCCGTCTCATGAGTATACATTTTTCTATGTGCTGAACAAATCCCTGCACACAAACAAGCCTCAAAAGAGCAGTACACAAATGTAGGCCCTTATCTTTCCCATCCTCCCTTGCCTGTCTCGTGTTCTGCCAACATGGCAAATAACATTTTTGTTTTGCCTCTGTAGCCAGCACAGAAAGATATTCTGTGTTTGCTTTCTTCCCCACCCCCATCCAAAAATTTGGATGAGTACTGCAATTTACAGATATGTCACTCTGAAACTAAGGTAATCTCTGCTAATGTTACCAATAGCTTCTCTTGGGGCAAATTAGTTCGTGATGCCTTGCTGCCTTTCTTTGTATGTGTAGTCAGAGACATGAGACTGAGAGGTGTTTATACCTTTCTCTTGAACACGCAGCATTGGCTGCTCTTTTGACAGGATATCAGGGTAAATGGCTATCACTATCCCTCTGGCAACTTCCCTAAAAATAGAACGGAGCATGAAATTAAGTATAAACATGCAAGTAAACTGAAACAGAAAACTTGAAGATGACTTAAATACAGCTCTTTTTTATGTTGTTCAAAGCTTATTTATCTACTCGTTTTATAATTGATCCTTTCAGCTAAATTGGGTGATCTGATTTAACTAAAAGAATGTGTCCTGCTGTAGAAGAGACGAATTTGGTTTAATGCTGTTTTCCATCTCTGTTTCCCTGGAGTTCGCTTGATCTGCTTCTGTTGTATCTCTCTCAGCTGTCAGCTTGCTGTCTATTTAAACTGCAGCCTCCCAGGGTGGGGGTCTGTGACTGCTTGGTTTGCAGTGCTCCCTTGCACAGGGTATGGGACAGCACCATGGAAACTAGCCGCATTCCAAAATAAGTTGTAGACCCCTTAAGTAATGCTCACTTTATGGAACCATTTTTAGAGTAGCTGTGTTATAAATACAAGTTACTGTGTTTAAAAGTTACAATAAAGGAGGTGTATTAGCAGCTACTTAAACTTAGCTATAGTTCACAAATCCAAGCAGCAAGTAACTATATTCTAGTATCACACAAAAGACAAGGAACTGACTCCTTGGAAGGCTTAACTACAGCAGCCTAAAGATATTTCACTGGTATACCACATCAGCTCTACCTGCTGCTTTTCTGCACTTCTGTTCTACAATATGTATTTGGGGGCAGGGAGCAGAGATTTAATGTCTAACAATGGTTATCCCTCCCTGTCTTATAGAAGACTTGATACTAAGTCAGCATCTGTCAAAGGTAGTGCAATGGTATGTTAGACATATTTAAATGCAAGGTTTAGGATTACCTTGGAACCGGACTATTAAAACATCCTGCGTTTGCTTTGTTAAATCTTTTACTGATGATTGCTGGCAATTCTGCTAAGTTTATACCCACTGAACTATCATATGGGGAGTCCCTTTCTTGTGCATGCTGATTGTGAAGATGGGTGGTGTATACGTGGGAGCTTGGAGGGACTTTATCATGACTGATGTGAAACCACAGTAAAAAGTTCTACATGGATTAGAGTGAGAAACATACAAGAAGATACAGCATGGCTCACTACTGCAAGCGTTAAGTTCAACATACAAGTTAATAGCGATTGCAATTTCCCACCCCCTTGTTAGTCTTTACAAAGAACTGGGATGCTTCTGCCACAGATGCCACTTTTTAAGAGCTCAAAGGGAATACATGCTATATATCCCCTCTGATCTTTGGCAGCTTGTTTAAATAACATTTTTCATTAATGGGTACAAGGCGTAATTTTAAGTGATAAAGCGATCTCTCAAATATCCTAGGTTCAGAATCTTATTGCATGCCCTCGAGTTATACTATAGGTAGTATTTGCTTCAGGGGACTGCACTGAGGATGTTTAATCAGTTGCAAAATCATTTTCAGGCTCAGGAACATACATTTTTACAGTGCTGGCCAATTAAAATGTCTTGAGAAAGAGAGTGTTTTTATTAAAATCTATTTTTGGTTTTTTTCTGATGGTTTAACTAGGAGATGCATAGAGAATTAAGGAGAAAAATAAATACTAGAGCTGATTTCAGGTCTGCTTCCCTAGGTAGGAGCTGGTTAGTAGTTAATCTTGGCTGCATTAGAGCTAAAGCAGCTTAGAGGGATTGGAAATTCTGTGGTTAATGCTGCTTTTAATTGGTTCTTAAGGCAGCCATTTGGGTTCAACACGGCTTTATCTTTCTAACAAGTGTTCTCATTTAAAAACAGAAAGGAGAGTATCCCCGTTGAGCAACATCTTTAGTGAATGAATATCGTGAGTAAAATGGATGCATCTTTAGCCTACATCTTAATCTTGAATCAGATGGAGGTAGAATTTCTTGAGGAAGCACTAATGCAGGAAAACTATAGGAAGAAAAAAAAGCCCTTCAGTGGCTACTTACATCTGGATAATAGTCCATGGTGGGCACCAGGCGCTCTATCAAGGCCTCCAGTGATCCAGAAACAAGGTTCCCATCCTGATAAACAGGGTCGACACACCTCTCTCCCATATCTGGCTGCACTTGTCCACTACAACTGGAACCAAGCATGCTGGAAAATATTGGCGTCTGGGGCATAGTTTCCTGCAGAAGCAGCAAAAAACAGAGGGTTAAGCTTTCTTTCAGGATGTCTTACGTGTGGGTTTTACAGAGGCATACATTAAACACAATTACATATTTGACTGAATGCAGCCTGGGCGTTTGAGCTAAGTTCTGAATCCAAGCTGTCAGACATCTGTAAGCTGGCTTTGGGGTTTGAAATGCACCTTAAACTATTTCACGAAGGTTGTAGATGAAGAAGCTGTAAGAATTTTCTTCACTGTACTTAATTTCTCCTTTCTCCCCCGTCACTATAGAGGGATAAAAATGCAAAATGCTTTCTGAATTTCAAAGATACTGAAGTAGTGCCTTACTAAACAAACAAACAATACTGTGCCTTAATGTACCTCTTTTTTTTGAAGTCAGATCTTTGGCTAAAATACTTGACTTGTGGTATAAATCCTCCACCACTTCCGTAGCTAGATGTAATCCAGGTCTCGACAGAATGCATGTTCTCCTGCACATAGATATCACTGGAAACAGTGGGGAACATACTGTCTGAACAAAATTCTCTTTTTTTTTCTGGTACATGAAACCATGAACTGGATGGAACTGAATGCTGTGACATATACTGTAATATATAACTCTAATGAGAGTCTCTTTGGAGATTTTTGTTTAGGAAACAAACCTGCTGTCGCAATAGAAAAACCACACGAAGGTTTGGGGTTTCCACCTCCCTCCCCTTGGCCGGAAGCTCTATCAGTATACAGTAGTTACCAACTGTGAGTAAACTACGGGAGTTTTTCTGTTTGTTTGTTTTAAACTGGCTACAGCTTAAATATATGCAGAAGGCTAAACAAAATATCCTGCTACTGTATGCAAAGGCTGCAAATACTATTCAGCATCAGTATCAAAACACTTCCCCCTGTCTGCTGCAATAGTTAAGACTGTTTAGAACATAAAGTGAAAAGAAGGCAGTGTTAACTCCTTAGCTGCTGTCTCACCATCTATGAAACAAACATGGTATTGTCACACTCTGAAAAGCACTTACATAGATGAAAAGGATTAGGCCACTTCCAGTACCTCTAAACTGACAGCTGTTTCTAACTGCAATAGTGTCTTCCACATAAGTTCTCTCTTTAGCAATTTTTCAAAAACCAGTTTAAGAACTGAAAACCTTAAATGCTGTAAGGGTTTTTTAATTACTTTTTTTGTTAGGTAGCACTTGAAACAACTGCAGAGCAAAACTGTACTTTGTATTCTTTTAATGCAAGGCACATTCTTCCTCCCAAATGCTCCAAAGTGATCATTCACGTTTACAACCTAGGATACAAAACATTTGTCTGTTTTTAAGCTCAGATGAATGTATTAACAATACTTGTTCATCAAGGTGACAGATTTATTTATGTATCAGGCTGATAAGTAGAATTGTTCTGTGGCATTAACCAGAAGACCTTTCTGTATTAATACATGATACAGATATAAGGGAAGTGTAATTCCTTTTAAGTCAAAATATAGCAGCTGTTTAATAGCAACCAGGGAGACTACTCCGAGGAATTAAGTTCAGTTTCAGAAGTTCAGGACATACAGTCAAATAAAACAGAAAATGCAGGATCTAGTGCCATATCAAAAGAGATGAAAAATTACAATTCTGCACCAACAGGCATTAAGGTTACTCAGTATTTCACAGATTTGTTAGGCCTAAGCTTTGCAGTACACAACAATCTGACAAATCGCTGGAGCATATGATGAAGACAACAGCTTTGCTATGCATACTATGTAACTCGCCAGTAATTTAGAGTTTTTTTTCCCTTTTAAGGTCCAAGAGATAGAGCTGAAGGCTACTTCTGAGGCTGGACAGACTGTGATGGGTACTTCTGGCTAGTAATATCAAGTTTCACAGGGTCTTAAGGGAATTTAACCACCAATTAAGCACCCACTGAAAAGATGCTTTAGGAGGAAACGCGTCCCGGTTTTGCCATCAAGTGTTTTAAACTCCTTTAAGACGTTCGTTGTTGCATCGGTTTTGTTTTTAAAGACGCTTTGCAAGAGCAGCCTGTACCGATCCTGCCGGATTGCCCTGGCTCCCCCGGCGGGGCTGGCTGCTGCCACCCGCACCCCCCCCCCCCCCCCCGACAGCCCGAGGCCGCGGTCCGCCGGGTGCCCCCGCGCTGAGGGGGAGGCAGCCGCCGCGGGGAGGGCAGTTCATACCTCCGGCAGCAGCCCCGGCGCTCTCAGCCTCTGTCACCCGTACGTCTTTTCGCAACGCGCCGTTCTGCCCCCACACACAAGCCCCCGGCTCCGCGGGGGCGGGCGGCGGCGGCCGCAGCCGGCGCCCTCAGGCAGCACCTGCCACCTGCCGCCCCCCGCGCCGTAGCCCCGCCGCTGCCGGCCAGGGGAGACGCTCGCTCCGCCGCGGGGGAAGTTCTGAGGCGAACCCACCGCCCCCCCCCACCTTCGACCGTTACGGGGTTTTCCCCGAGCCGCCAGCCCGGGGCTCTGCCCGCACACGGCGGGTGGGGGTCACGGCGGCAGCGACCGACCCGGCGCGCGCTTACCCTCATTTTCCTGAGCGCCGTGTACATACGCGTAGGCAGGGGCGGCGGCGGCCCGCGGCTGACAGCTCTGACAGCTCTGCCCGCCCGTGGCGGAGCTGCCGCCCGCCCGCCCGTGGCGGCCGCCCGGCCCCGCTCCCGCCGCCCGTGACGTCAGGGCCCAGCGCGGTGCCCTGTTGGCTGAGCGCGAGCGTGGCCAGTTCAAACGGAGCCGAGTCACCGCGGCGGGGGCGCGCGGAGCCCCGCGGGGGCTGTCACCCCCTTCCCGCGGCGGGGCTTACGCTGGCCTGCCCGCTCAGTTTGACTCAACGGTACTTTTTTTTTTTAACATTTGAATTTTCTGGGGGGTTTTGGGGTGGGTATTTTGGTTGGTTGGCTTTTTCCCATTTTGGTTGGTATTGGTTTGTTTTTTTTTTTTTTTCACCCCCCCCCCCCCCCCCCCTTCCTCCCAGAAAAACCTTCTTGAGCCACCAGGCCGCTCGTTGTTCACACCCCAAGCCCCGTGTGGGTTTCTGAAAGCCCCTCGCCCGCGGGTGCTTTCCCACCTCCGGTGGGGAGGCCTCGAGGGACAGCGCGGTCCCGTCCGCCGGCAGCTCCCGCCGTGGCGAGGACCACGTGCTGCTCGCGCGGCGCGGCCTCGTGCCAGCGGCGCGGGACGGGACTCTCCCAGCGAAGCTGGTTACGCCAGCACACACGGTAGCACCTGCTGCAATTACTGCAGCACGAGGGATACCACCCAACCCTCCCTGCTAATAATTGTTTTTATTCTTCTTTCTGCTAGAGCTGTTTCTCTTTTCAGCTTCCCTGAGCCAGTCATCTGATCGTTTTGGGCTGGTCACCGGCCGTAAGGCTGCTGCTGGACCAGCCCTTGTTGTTTCACAGGCAGGTCTGGGTGCATATCTAGAATCTGATCTCCCATGGAAACACTCGGTGGGTGAATCCAGCCGTACCACAAATTCCCCCGCCTATATCCAGGAGCAACTGAGGGTTCCCATCTTTGCAGCCTTCCACCACATAAGCATATTTTCCCATCCTGTTTCTCATTTTACTTTGATTCGGGTGTTTTAGTATTTGCCCCATTGTCTTCAGGCATTCATTAATTTTATTTTTATTATTAAATGTATTTTTTTAATGTGTCTGAATATGTAATAGAAGGTTTTACAGGTTTTCACAGTGATTAATGTGGGAAAAGCCTTTTTGTAAGTAAGCATGCCAGTCTAGGTAGGTGGGCAGGGCAAACAAATTTGGGAACATGCACATACTCAAGAGTATAAGGAATACATTCATGTTTGCTCACCATTTGAGGACAAGCACTGTCATCCATCCTAAACACGCAATAATTTTAAAAAGATTTGTGGCTATTCATCATCTTTACTGCTTGCCTACTGAATTCCTTCTTGGTTTCCAAATCTTAACAGATCTGCTATCATATTTATTTTCCTTATTTAAAATGAACTTTTAAATGACAACTTGAAAAGTCAGTCCTTTTCCTCCCTGCCAAGTCTGCTTTGCTCTTAGTCTCACTCTAATATCTTAGCTGTATTCCACAACTTTTAGAGCATGCAGGCATTGTAGCGGATCTGATACCTGTTTACTCTGAGGCTTCCCTCAGTTACAGCACGCTGTCTGCCTCGGACACCATGGAAGTCCCAGGCAGTGTGAGCTTTGAATCCAGCGGTCTGACCTGCTGCAGTACTGCATTAGGATGTTAGTGTAGAATGCTAGAGGAGGGTGAGGGACAAGTTTTGTCAAGTCTGATTAAAAGATCTTTAAGATATTTATAAACAGTTATCAAAAGCATGAGGTAGGAATTCATAGGCTAACACTGTATAATAAATATGATAATATTCCTTTCTGAAGGCTATGAATGCTCTTTAATAACTCATCTAATACTTACAGCGAAGAACAACACGAAGCCCACAAATAAGTACACATGAAAACAAGTATCAGATCTCGTTCTGTTTCTGTGCTAATCTGTTTTCCCACCTTACTCAAATATTTGCTGAGACTTGTAGAAGTATACAACCATTAATCTTAGTAAAACATACATAGTTGATTGAGCTCTAGTCACAAATTCAATCTGTTGTATAAACAAAACCTGATCTTTTGGGTTTTGGGGTTTTTTTGACATCAGAAATTAGATCTATCCTGTTATTGGAAGTAAGAGATATAGGAATTTAGAAACATTCTAATAGAATTAAGGAAAATTATACTAGCTAGGCACACTCTCTCTTCTCTGAGAGTCATGTATCCGTACTCTGGTCTGTAGGCAAAGGCCTGTTATACCACCGTGCAATAAGCACCCTAAAGAGCACCTAGGGTTTCTACCGAGGTTTGGAATACGTGACAGGCTGTGCCTCTTCCCCAGAGTACAGATTGCATAGGAGCTGCTTCTTGCCATAGTTGGACAAAATCCAAAGTAATATATGTAGGGACAAATGGCCGAGACTTATTATGTTCTCTACAGTTTCTTAGATTGTGCTTATTGGCACCATATCAAAGTGTTTTTCATACTCCTCCAGTTCAGCAGATTCTGTTTAGATTTTTTTGTACATATACGTAAAGGGGTGTGTGTATGTGTGGGTATATTTCTTGTTTATATACATACCTGTGTATGTGTAGATAAATGCTGGGGTGTGTGTTAGAGAATGCAAGTTCAGGGAAATGTTTTTTTTTTTTTTTTTTTTCCTTTTCTAGCATACATAACGCTTAGTTGTGGGGACACTGTATTGTGTAGTCTTGCAATGTTGTTTGAATGATAGTTTTTATAAATCAGAGGAGCTGAAGACCTAAATTCAGCTTGTATAGCATGTAACAGATGAATCATGTTATCTTTTTATTTCTATTTTTCTTTCTGTAAAGTGTGGATAATGACCTTTAGCTATCTATATTTTGAATGTTGAAATCTGTCGATACAGAAACTCTCTAAGGTCTAATTGTTTTTGTAGTTATGTAAGTTCTGTTCCTCAACAAATTGCTTGCATTTTGAAGATGTTTTCATTAGGTATTGCCTCATGTTACTGGTGGGTGGACCCTAGAGCAAGTTTAATCAGGAGAGCCTGTACTTGTTATGTAGCTTACTTTGGAGGCAACACTGCTGTGGTTCAATCCAGCTGGTCAGAGGAGTATCTCGCTGCAGAGTGAGTCAGCAGCAGTCACGCCAAGACTGTCTCAACCGTGAAGGTTGCTTCAGCCTCTCATTCATATATATATATATATATATAAAAACCCCCACATGTTCTGTTATCTTACGACTAACGAACTGGATTGACATTTGCAGTATGCATTTGGGTTCTATTCCTGCTTGTGCTACAGACTTGCTGGACAAATTGTTTAATCCCACTGTGCCTCAGTATTCATCTGTGAGATGTTGATAAGGACATTTTCACACTGTTGCACTTACTTTGTATGTTTTTATATTTGGACAGTAAAATTTTGCTTTACTGGGTTTGAATACAATTTCTTAGTACAGTTACATCTCCTTAAATTGAAAGCTTCTGGTCAATAACTTGGTAAAATTAAGGAATATTAGCAAAGAAAAATGAGTGAAAGTGAAGGAGAAATTGATTTGGGAGTGAAGATTATGAAGTTAGATGTGAGA
Organism: Strix uralensis; assembly: GCF_047716275.1. Classification (NCBI taxonomy): domain Eukaryota; kingdom Metazoa; phylum Chordata; class Aves; order Strigiformes; family Strigidae; genus Strix; species Strix uralensis. The sequence continues at coordinate 14,512,455 of NC_133978.1, read as the reverse complement.
GTCAGAGAAGAAGAAACTTGAGAATTTTCCACTGGTCTTAGAAAAAAGCATTTAGGAAACAACTTACTCAAATGTGCTTGTGTGTATATTTGAAACGTAACTGTGCTTAAGAAAAGCAAGTAACCACAAATTTCGTTAGTGCTGATCTGAGGCTATAACCTCAAATATAAAGGGACTCTCCTAGAAATGCTGTCTTTGGAGCTGTCATTGTCAAGCTACTCAAGTCACTTGTTGGTCACCTTCCACACAGATCTGGCTATTATTAACCTTTGGTTTCATTTAACAGAGTATGTCAACATGATTTAAAGCCCCAGCATCTATGGTGAAGGAAGCAAAGAGGGACAAAACCAGAGGAGTCAGCATGGAAAACAAACTTAATTCTGTATAGCATTCTTCATAGTGTTGATTAAATAACAAAATGGGATCAAGTCTTCATCTGTCCGTTCCCACCCTTTTACATACACAGTAGGATGAATACGGCACGTTGCTTTGGTCTTTGAAGCACAACTGGTTTAGTGCATAACCTTGTTTCTTACTCTGAGGCTGAGTCTGAACTGATAGCCAGCGATCTACAGGCCTTGAAAGTGGCCGGGGTATAGAGGGTCACTGTGTTTGCATGTTATATTCAGTTCCAGTAGTACATTATACCCACAGAGCAGTATGATTCCAGAAACAGTTTTGTATGCCCATCACCTTAACAAGTATAGTTATAGCAGTATATTCTGGTTCTTGCAATTTGGAAGGCTTTAAGGCATATAGCCTAATATTGTCATTTGGAACATGAAAAAAGAATGGTGAATTAAAAATGCATATTCATGGCTTTTATTGATTGATGACCTTGGTTATAGACTGAACTGTTTTATCTGGACCTGAAATAAAGAATTTGTCCATGAAATGCCACTAAACTCCACAAGCAGTAACAATAGCCTCAGGTGGGGCTTTTGCATGAACACAAGCTAGTATGGACCATTTGTAAGAATTTATAATTTAAGGAGTAGAATGAACCTAGAGCTTCAAAGCCTCAGGCGAATGTCTTTAGGGAACACTAGGGTTTTGGTCTTATCTGTAGGGCTGCACAGATGTTCAAGATTTCCTTGTTGCATACAAATTTTAAGATTTGAAAGCCACTTTTAGATTAATTTAAAGACTTCTAAATTTCAGAGATTCATGCTGCAGAATAACTCGATGGCACATTAATAACTTGGCAGAAGATGGGAGTGGGAGAAAAGAGTTTCAAATCATGGTTCTGAACTGAGCAAATCTTTTTAAGCTTGATGCTTGAAGTGAGGTTGAACACTCTGTCAGTCTGTGGTTGTTATTGACCGTGCCTTTGACTCTCTCTCTGACCTGGGACACGACGAATCTTTCCATGTAATAGTTTTGTCAGGGCCAATGAATGTTGTTTGAAAATGGCGTTTTCCATTTCTAAAATGTTTTACTGAAGGGATCTTGACCAACTCTACCCCTGAGATACCCAGCAATTTTCAGAACAAACCAAGCTGAAAATATAAGAAGTAGTTAAGATGTGGTTCATCACTATGTCTGTTTTCAGTTCTACCTGAAAGGGAAAACTAGTTGTGAAAATTCGGTTACATATCTGTGGAGCAAACTGTTTTCACTGGCATAAGGTCAGCCCTGTGACACCATTGAGAATAACTGTTTGCTGAGCAGTGTGAAACTGATTTTTCACTGATGCTCAGTACTGTAGCTCCCCCTTGGAGTGAAAGGAAAGCTCTTCCCCAGAATTTAGGGAGGATATGGTGCTAATCCCCAGTTTTTTGTGCCTCTGCCAAAATAGGAGATTTAACATAATCTGACACAAATTGACTATGATACTGGTGTTTGGCTGTTAATTAGTGACTGAGCTTTTAATAGTTATTTTGGCATAGCTGCCTGAAGAAGTTCAGTACTAGTCAGTTTGGTTCCTGATTTTTGTAGATGCTCTGGTTGTAGAATTCTGTAGTTTTTAGGAATTATCTTGCCTGCTAATTAAGATTTAAGGTACATCCAGTTGGGAAACAACATATCATGGATGTTCTTATATTTTTGATTGGTGTGGATGAATCGGCTTTGGTTAAAAGAAAAAAGAAAAAAAAAAAGAAAAAAGGGGTGATCCTCCTTTGAATCAGTGATGTAGCAAGAGAAACATCTTACAGGGGTTTGAGGACCTCAGGTCATTTAAATGCATAGGAGAGCTGGTCAGAGAGTGAATGAAAAGATTTCAGAAAAAGATAGTCTGCTATTGTTAAGCTCTGCTTAAAGGAGCTGCTACAACTTGTCATGCAGAAATGATAATTTAGGCAATCAGGGTGTAGTTGAACAGCTGCTTCTACTATAGTTGTAGATTTATTCCATTCTTATTCATGTTATGTTTTCTGGAGATGATGGAGTCTGCTCACTGTTTCTCATGTCTTGTTTTCCAAGAGAGGGCAGAAAAAGCATTAAAAAACCTGGTTTTAATGTTTGTCAGTGAGTCTGATTTTGACTATAATGTGGAAGGACAGAAGTATGTTAATGTAATATGCACCCTTTTTATTAATTTTATTTAGGGTCTTTTTAAACTGAATGTTTAAAAGCAACTGATATTCTCTTTTAAATTGAGTTCAAGCTTGGGTTCAAGATGAAGGAGTTCTGGTCTTATCCTAGCTAGTGTGTCCTTCACTTGCATATTCATGCTTGCTTCGACACCAGCTATTCCAAGAATGTGCCACCGTGCAGAAAGTGAAAATCAATTATGCCAAGAAGGGAGCATGTACATACATCAGCATTTTGATGCCCAGGGGAAGAAAAATCTGCATGTCTGCTGATGTCAATCTTGTTGATATGGTATTTTTGTAAATGCACGTGGGTTGCTATTTCTTTTAACCAGCTCAACAAAAAAGAAGTTTATTTTTAGTGTTATAAGCTTCAGGGCATCACAATTAGCAGATCAAAATTGCCAGCCTGACTAGCCAACCTTCTGTTTGCTTTAGCAGAAACTATGACAGCAACATTGTTAGCATTCTCACAGGTATTTTGGAAGATTCATTAAGGTCAGTGATGGGATGAATTTCTGTTTTTTCTTCCTGTTTTCAATCTCTTTGGTTTTACAAATCTTATTTTACAGCTGATGGTGAGAAATACGGGGCTGATGAGCTCACTTGCAGCTGTAGTAGTATACAAATGAATTTCTATTACACATGTGATGTCTCTGTCTTACCTGAATTACTGCAAGTAATACAGTTCCTGTACCCCTCTATTGCTAGGATCCTTTTTGCTGACACAGCCAAGAAGTTTAGCAGCAATTATTAGGGAAGTTTTAGAGTGGATTAAAATCTACTCAGTTTACAGGGCAGTTAATGGCTGTTGGTTTAATTCTAATTATTTTGGAATAGAATCAAGATATGATAGTCTTAACAGTATCTTGAGCAAAAGATATGGAGAAATATTGAGAAAATAAAGTTAAATATGGTTTAATTTTAGCAAGAAGTTGTCACCAAATTAAGTATTCAAAAATTAATTTATTTTTAAGAAAGCATTTTGATGAATAACAAGAGCTAGCGAACAGATGGATGAGCCCCCAAGCCTACTTAGAAATGTGCGTATAGATGAGACTATCAGCTGCAGTGTGTTTCAGCACAGTTTGAGCTACTTGGGAAGGACTTGCACTATCGTATCACAAACAGTGAATAAACAAATGTATATTGAGTTGATGCTGAGTAGTACAGAATATAGGATATTGTCTCATATATATGTATATTTATCCTAGGACACAGCCCCAGACTATCCAAGCATAAACCATTGAACAAGAAACACTAAAGTATGATGATCCTGTATAGTCTGATTTGCACTGGATTAAGCTGAGTTAAGGTGAACAAATCCCCTGCTATATATGTATTAATGTTAAAGTAAAAAAAATAATAATTCAGGGCTACCTGTGTATGCTAGTGAAATTAACTGAACAATTACTTAGTCTTCTGTTTTGCTAAAGTGTCTTGACATAAATCAAAGAATTAACATGACTGAGCTACTTTGGCCCAACCCTTTATGACAATATCTGTACAAGGAAATAAATGTAAATGAACTACAAATAAAAAAGATTCAGTGTCTTCCTGGAGCTTTTATTTTCCTTGTGCTCTGTGTTGATCAAGTCATAAATCAAATAACTGATGATGAAAAAACAATGTGTGCCTTGAACCTGTTTGTCTTTGCCATTTAGGACTGGCACTCATTTGAGAGCTAGCTATATCATAGGATACCAAGTTTCGATAATTTCCATTTGAATATATTTTTTCTGAACACTTAGTTACTTTGTCAGTAGGATAACAATTATTGAATTTGTCACCCTTTTCTTTGCCTTTTTCAGGTTCACTGTGCCAATATTACAAATCATTATTGGTTTATTATTTTACTTACATATTATAATTGATGTTCTTTTCCCTCCTGCTCAGCAGAAGGGGAATCAAACAGTATAAAACAAATATAGTGAATTCAAGAGCCCTGTAATTTCTGATGTGTCTGGGTTTCAACCTTACTGCTGCAGTTTGCCTCGCTCCAGTGGCATGAAACAGGTATCAGGTCAGCTAGCAACTTCAGAGGGGATTCCCCAGGCATGAACATGTGGGAAACTTAAAGCTGATATTGTTTCCCCAGGGGAAGCTTGTTCCTTCTGGTGCTCACTTGTGTTCCCCATTAGACTAGGATCTTGGGTCTGCAAAAGCTGTGCATACAATGTGCAGAGCCTGGTTTACTCTTAGCTCAGGTTTGGAGACTTTTTTTAAACTTATCTGTGTTTACTTTTTTTAATTATTATTGTTTTCATTTGTGCAGGAATGCCAAAGCTCCCTAAAATAAACAGTCATGGTGGTAAAAGATTTTTGGAACTAGAGTTCAGAAGACTGTAATCTCTGTAGAATTCACAGAGTGCTCCCATGGTTGATGCTATTTTCCCTGTATTTCCTGCTTTCCTAACTACCTTTTTTCTCCAGAGCTAGACAAGATGGAAATGAGTCCAGATTGTGGAAATATCTGAGGAGAGAAACTATAGAGAAATATAGGCTGGGTTTGTGAAACGGATAGCCATCTGTAAGAAATGGCTGCAGTAAAAATAAATGTAATGAATTATTAAGTGGTGTTTAGAAGAGTGGCCTCCACTTGTTCAGGAAAATATAGGTAACTCTGCTATTTAGTCTTCTCTCTGTAAACTTTTGAAATAAACTGGCATCGCTGTACATGCAAAATGTAAAATGTTACATAAAGCTCGTGCATATATATATACACACACACACATGTTACATAATAATTAAAACATAACAAAAAAATTTCAATTACTTTGGATAATAGTGAAAGCATGGGGTGAGTTGGTTGGTTGGTTGGTTTTTACTCTTCTATGTCCCTCTGTGGTGCTCCTATGTGTCCTGAACTGATACACAGTTACCTACTGTCTGAGTGAGATTTGAGCTGGTGGTTTAAACATAAAAGCTTTCTATGTCATGACAGATTTCCTGGGCAGTCTATTCATAATGCCCTTAACTTCCCTAAGTATATGGGAGTTTTGATCAGGTAGTATTCCTACACTTCTATAAGATCTATACGCAGGAAAATAATTTCAAAGTGCCTTGCCTTCAAATGCAGCCATTTAATAGTAACGACTTCAGAGTGTTGCAGTACTGATTCATAATTTGAGAACATTCACTGAAAATTGGAATTATTTCTTGTGTAGGAGACTAATTCCTTATGAGCATTTTATCATTTTCTCTTTTCTCATTAGTGGCCCCCACAGAATATGTGCATGGCAAAGATGAGCTAGAAATCCTAAATTTACAAGACATCCCACTGGGAGTTAGTTGCGCAATAGATTTAACTAAAAGGAAATCAGGCAGCCTAATCCTGAAGTTAAAAATACATCTTGGTGCGTGTGAAGTGTTGCAAAGGCATTAAGTTACTTAAATAACTACATTTCCAAATTCATTAATGAAGTCTAGCCTAATTTTAATCAGCGAGATTTAAAAATGGTTTATTGTGTGTTTTCAACATAAGTGTTTTATAGAGGTACGTCAATCAGGAGAGTTCTCTACCTAACTGGAGACACTATATTCTATCATTTTATGTTGTTCCAAGAATGATTTTAGCATAACATTAAACATTAGAGACAAAATTCTCCCATGATTACACACCAGTCTGCATCATATCACTGAAATAAGTAGGCTGAGGAATTCCTTGTCATATTCGACTTTGTGCAAGACCTGTCCAGAAAAGGGGAAAAATCACATTGTTCCTACTTCTGTGTTTCTTATCAGATCTGCTCTTTCACTGGCATAAAATTTGGGTGACACAGGAGAAATTTGAGACTATAGAGGCACTCAAGTGTTGGCAGTTTACATGTCTCTCTTAAGTTGAGCACAATCCTACTGTATGCCCTTGGTAGATGAAGTCAAATGCCTATGACCTCTCACACCTACATCTATTGAAGTAAAGAAGGGTTTGTTCAGGTGAAGCTGTTGATGAAAATCACCATATATCCTAATGCTTTTTATTGGCAGTTATTTTCTAAAGTAAATGACAGCCTAGAATTGCCCTAGCATTGCATGATATAGAAGATAATAATTCATAATAGCTGGTACATTAATTAACTTTTATAACAGATGTTCTATGAAATTGTTGAAATGTGTGCTTTATTGTTTTGTAGTTTCCAGTGAGTCTACCGAATGATATGATTTTTTGTTGTTGCTAAAGCTTGTTTACTGATACTAAAAATCTAGAGGATATTGGATTGTTTTACATAGTCACTTCATTTTTAGGGTTTGCAAAATACTAGCAAACGAACTGAAATGAGTGAAGGAAGGCAACACAAGATTTCAAAAAGGGCGTCTGGAAATAACAGTACAGATAACTTCATGCAGAAACCATGAAAAATCATATCTGGCCTGTTGTCAGCTACCCTTCTCAAAACTGTCAATAGCAAGGCACTGAGCCTAAGTGCCCAACCAGAAAGGCTTACTTCAGATTGCCCACAGTTACAAAGAACTATGAAGATACAAGGTAGATAATGGAAAACAGGTCTCTGATAAGAGTGCAGAAAACAAAGTAGTAGACATACGTATCTTATCATTCTTACAATCTGCACTATCACGATTATCTTTTGAGATTTAATCTTTTTCACAAAATCCACAAAGTAAAGTAGAATTGCAGCAATATAAGGCAATGGTGGAATACCCACTGGACATCTTTATCTAGAATGTAGCATAGACATCCAAGCAAGAAGAGCTTATCCAACTAGAAGCATTACTACCTGGAAGTCATTTATTTCTTAATTAAAATGCTAGATTTTCAGGAAATTGGTAATCTTTCTGAAATGAGTGGAAATAGACTGCTTAGGCTAGTGTGTTGACCTACGTGTTGGCTTTTGAACCTTCCAGGATTCGTCTTTTGACCTGCAACTAACTCCTAGGCTACTATGGTAAATGACAAGGGTTTTGACATGGTTATTTCTTCTAAAAAGCCTCATAAAGAAGTTAGAGGAAGTTTCGCAAAAAACTTCAGCTTCTAATATTATCCTGAAAACATCAGAATTGCATCTGAAGGCAATTTATAATCTGTCAGAAAACTGTTTTGACATATGTTTTGTTAATTGAACTTCTGAGGATGTGCAATTCCAATGTGTCTGTTTAAGGAAGCAGAGTTGCTTACCTGTTTCACATATTCACAGCTAAGCTAAACTTTCATCTTTATTCTGCTCAGCATTGCTGTTTCTACTAAAACGTAATACATTATTCATAAGTGCTTCTAATTTTGGCCTAACTTTGAACTGAAGATAATTGGAATGTCTCCAATTGTCTTATACGTTCACACATCAAAGAGCATCAAGTCAGCATTGTTCTTGTGGTATATGTATGTGTGTGTTTTAAGGAGTGAGGAAATACTGTTTTGCTAGTGATATTGGGACACTCCCCATATTTCTTTCAAAAATAAATAATAAATTCATAATACAGATCTGGGTCTTAGTAGAAAACTCATTGGAGGCAACATAACTCATCTAAGTGATTTCAGTAGGTTTTAGATAAAGCCCCAAGTAAAGGTTGATTTTTTTTTTCAGTTACCTAATCACTCCCCTTTGGTGCTGCAAGACTGTTATGCAGAAATCATCAACACTTCCAGGTATCCTTGGTATCCTTTATTTGCTTTTCTTCCTTTCCCCATCCAAATTCAACCCAAAATCAAGCGAAACTGGTAAGGAGTGCAATGACAATCAGGAGATACTTGCAGTTCAAGTATGGGATTTGCTGGGTAATTTTATTGAGTATTGCTTGGGTGGATGCAGTGTGCAAGGTCCTGCTTTTCTGATTTAGCCTCTGATGCACAGCAAGTTTGTGGCTTGAAGTGACACCTGTTTCCTAAGAAACTGAGAATATAAGACGACACATGGGTTCTCCTGCAGAAATAGGAGATATGCTGGTTATCTAAGACTTTGATGAGCAGGGTTTAGATCTGGGCTAAAGAGTGCTGCTTGAACTGCTTTGCGTTGCAGATGGTTTGAATCTGACCACATCAAATGAAGGAAACTCGCAGAGGCTCAAGTGCAACACATGCCTAATTCTTGTTAGAAATTTTGCAAATATCCCATAATAACTACAGTTGTTTAAACCTTCATGCAACCTCACAAACGTTAGTGCCTTTTTCTCCCTGCAAGCTAGATGCAGTTACAAAGAGCCTCTCACTAGCATACGCTTATAGACATTTGCAGTGTATGAAATTATGAATACTGGGTTTTGGGGATTAACATGTTAAGCACTGAAGTGCTTTACTGTATAATTTATGGTAAACTATATCACTTTTTTCTGCAGTCACAAGTTACTATTTTCATTACTGAGTTAAATGGCCTCATCTTTTTTTATTAATGTTTTCCTTATAATCCCTTCCTCTATATTGTGATGATACACTTGACTTTCAAAGTCAAATTCTGCATGTATTTTGTGTTTTAAACGAAGCTACAGATTGTCTCATTAACATGCCTAGCAAGAGCAAAAAATTAAAGAAAGTTTGGATATACTCTGTCAAAGTGACTGTTAATATCTTACACATCTAGGAGCTCCACCGAATCATAGCACTCCAAATGTTACAGCACTGAAGTTACACCCCAAGTCAATACACCTAAGTAGTAATTAATCTTGAAGTTGCCCATTCAGTTTCCTACCAAGATCTCTGCTCAGTTTAGAAGATAACCAAAGTTATTACAGACTGCAAATGGTTGCTGTATCTTCCTTGGCAACAGATAAAAACTAGCAAAATACAGTTTGAACTGGATTCAGGCATCCGTAGATACCAGAAAGATTAGTACCTATAACTGAAAATCTAGTCCCTTGCTTTATAAATAGATCACAGTTCTTTTCTACACCTTTCAATTTTTCTTTTCATATTGTTGATGGATAATAGTAGATATTGATTAAAAAAATAATAATTTCTCCCTTCCAAAGAACGATTTATACCATGCCTGTCGGGCAGTCAGGTAGTTGACTTAAAAGTCACCTACTTGTTTTTAGAAAGTAGTTATTAGGGGGGTTTAGTACTTTGGTTTCATATTTTGATCAAAATGAGTTCTTTTGAAATTGATTTCTGAAAAAATGAAGTAGTTGAAAAGGAAAGATGTTTAACAAGTCCATTATGCTCAAATGCTCCCAAGAACAGTTTTCAAGGTGATAGCTTCAATTTTTCTATGATATTGTTTGCGTTTATATAAATTAGGTGTCGTCTTGGGTTTTATCATACTTTGAATTTTATCAGACTTCGGGCAATATCCTGAACACACATGCATCTGTATGGCCAGAAAGCTCCAGTAGTTACTAGTTTGGATTTTGTGTCAAAGTCTTGTCTGAGAGGATGCTGTAAATTAGTGCACTGTTACATGCTAACTGGGGAGCTTACAGGTAGATCCATGCCTCATTTTTTGAGTACAAGTAAAATTGTACCCTTGGTTGTGTGAACTCTGGTCTAAGAATTGGTCTGGAATGTTACAGTAGGATAAAATAATTGAGTTTGCCTTTGAGGAACAAAATAGCCATTCCCTGAAGTTACAGCTGAGGATTGGTCCACACACTGAAATAGCTGAAGCCTTCTTACTTCAAAAGATTTGGCTACAAGTGAGTGAGTTTAAAGCTTTTTCTGTAACTATGTTGCTTTTGAAAGATTTAAATACTAATTCAACTACTAATAGTATTCTATCTTTTAAAACCATCAGTCAGGTCTTTAAAATTTGATACTTTACAATTCACACAACAAAGGACATGCATTTACACTGCTGCTATAATAATTATAATGATATTTCACATTTTTTTATTTAAGCTTTTTTTATGCTTAAATATCTTAAAATTCACTGAAGGCATCTATGCCCAAATTATTTGAACAGGAGTTTAGATTCTATCCCTTTAAAGTACATGTCAAGGCTTAGACGCACAGTTGCTGTGTTGCCCTTTACCTACAAGCAAGTACTATCATGGGCATTTGTAATATGTGAGGATTTCTTTCAAGTGTATTTTTGTTGTCTTTTTGCCTTTTTTTTTTCATATCAAAAGAGTAACTTTTAACAGAAATAGCTAGCTTGCAATACAGTCCTCAAAACTGAGCTAAGTAATCTGCTCACATTTCTCATCGCTTTGAGAAGTGTTCCTGTATAGTTATGGCAAACATCCCAACATCATCTTTCATATCCTTTTAGTGATAATCTGTGTTCAGCTTTCAGCTGCAAAGGACTAAAAAAACATTTCAAGCCCACACAAAGTCTGACGAGAGCTCATGGCTGTGTACAATTTAGAACAGCAAACTGCATGCTCCCTGTTGCAGCAGTGAAGATGGTCAGGATTTTATTTATTTAGTATTTTTAAGCATTATTCAAATACAGCTGATATTCACCAGAAAAAAACCTGAAAATGAACAATGTTTTTAGTTCCATGCTAGCAGGACAAATAATTTGATAAGACTATGAGAAAATAGGGGGGTAAGGGTGGATTAAAGATGTAGAGTTTTCTTCTTAACATGTTGGTGAACAATAAGAAAAGAAAAATCAGCCCAGGAAAGGCACCACTTACCTTGCAAGCTTTTAACCTTTCCTCAAAGGCCTGTCCTGCAAACCCCTTGAACAAGTCCCATGTTCAGCTACCAGCATTTTTTGCTACCTATCTTTTCTTTCCCCTCCTCCAACCATCTTCTTCCCCCTTCCCCCAACTTCCTATTAAAAGGAAAGCTACCAAGAGCTCATAAGTAACAGGCTCATGCTTTCAATCAAAGGAGAGAGCTGAATAGCCTTCCACTCGGAGTGAGTGCAGCAGATCTAGAGTCAGGGCCCCTTCATTAATGAGAAAGGAATCTGTTCACCTTCTGCAATCTTTCAGCACTCCCTGAAACTGCCTGAACCACACAACTTGCATTTCTCATAAATTTCCCCACCATGGCCACAGTTTCATTTCTCTCTCTCTTGAAAACCAGATATGTAAAGGTAATTCCCCTGCTCTTGCACAGGTAGATCCTGAGGTTCCTGATCTTTATTTGCTCATTAGGAGATGCCATTTCAAATTAATTCCCTCCTTTGCCTAGCCCCCAAACCCTTGGTTTCAGTGAAAAAGTTAGTTGATCTTAGAATTATATGCAAGGAAAACTAACATTGGTGTCAGGCTTGCCAGGCATGTGTGCAGGGCAGGTCCAAACACTGGTTTTGATTCTCAAGCTTAGTGGTTTCCACTCACAGCTTTTTCACTCAAACCTCTTGTTTCAGGTCACACCAACTGAGTTTTGGTTTGAGTTTATAGGGGTTAGAAGAAACCTTGGAAATTCAAATGCAAAGCTCCACCGGAACAGCTGCTGTTCTCTCGTTTGGTCCAAACTACGTTACCACCTAAAATGCTAAAACCATGCTTAGCTCCTGAAACTTAGCTCAGATATAGTGAAAACCTCATTAACCTAGCAATGATACCTGCTTGGTCTGAGAGATTTTATTAGCTGATTTTTTTGCACTACTTCTATATTATAAATATTAATATGACCTCAACACCTCACCATGTGAGTAATTGTATATCTTCATTCCACAGGTGGTCAGAAATAGAAAGACATTCTTTGTCATTATTTCAAAAATGAATATTTTACTATGTCTGTATCTATTCTATGTCTATAATGTTAAAGGAATAGTTGCTGTCAATAAGAGAATTAATAAACCAGTGAGGAAAGATATCATATGTCACTTCAGTCAAATGGGTCCCAAGCTTGCACAGAACAAGTATCCAGTTTTTATTCTATGGATGGTCTCATATATAATACTTTGGTCTCAGGACCAATGTTTTGGTAACACTCCTGCTATGATCACATACGTAAACATAAATGACTTGGCTTGTGACAAGTATGGGTGAAGATGCTTGTGTCTGAGAATGTGCATTGAAAAGGAATGAAAATTGATAAGAAATGCATGCTTTATAGATTCAGTGTAGCTGAATACTGGTTTAGGTTTTGCTAGTGCCTTTGACCTCAGGCAGTTTTGGTTCTCATTATAATATGCAAACACTTATGGTCAAAAATTCAGACTGAATTGGCCAAATTCAGACTTCTGTTGATCTTTAGATCCATTCCACTTCAAGACTTATCTTTTTCTATCCATACATAACTGATAGTGAAAAATTTTTTGTTAATTTCCCTGGTGGAATCGGGAGAAAAAGTCATAATACCTAAGAAAGAGGAAACAAATTTTTGATTGTTGAGCTCTGTTTGTTATTTTATGTTGATAGTACATACACCTCGAGAATGTAGTGATTAACTGAAAATCTAAGTGAAAACTACCTAGAATTCTTGAATAAGAGAGAACTTGTCAAAACAAGGCCTGGGCAATAAAGATTTCCATGGGAGAAAAGAGCAACTAGAGAATGCACAACTGGAGTACTGTGTATGTGATGTTAATTGCTGTTGGTGCTGATTGCTTGCTAATTTAAATAGATATTGTGAGTGCTCAAAACCAGGGTATGAAGTACTGGCAGTAGCTTTCTCTGCCTGACAATCATATAAAAGAATAATTTGTGATTAGAATTACAGATATAGCTGTAAGATTATAGACACAACCAACTATGTTTCCCTCTTTTCCCCTTCCAGTTATTTTTTTCCATGCCTAAAGTAACTTAATTGAGGATTGCAAATAATTGGATCAGAACATAAGGATGAAGGTATCCCAAGTAGAGGTCAGTAGTATTGTAGCAGTAAGTTAAGATGCTGGTGTATTATTGCAAAGTACATCACTGCAGCAAGCAACTGTAAAATCTGCCAAACGGAGTGCCAGTTTGTTGTGAGTCAGTCACTGGCACACGAAACAGCTGATCAGTTGTTCCTGGTGTCAGTGGTGAATATCCTTAAGAGCACATACTTGTGCTCCTGCCGGTGCCTACTCCTCCAGCTGTTCAGCGGCAGTGCCGGCTGGCACGCTCCATAGCAGCCTACACAGCAGAGGGGAAGCATTCACTTCTGCTCTTCAGGCTTGTTTTTATACTAGCAAGCATTTTTTTCCTTGTCACCATTTCAAATCAGGGAAGGGAGCTGCAGCTTGCCAGGACTGCGCTTGGGCTGTGACCTCCAACTGCTCCCATAACCAGGCTCCCAGGGCGGCTGCTGTGCTCCTCTCTCCTGCCTGGGGAGCTCGGCCTCCCTGCCGAACCCTGTGCCCTAACACATCCCAGCTGGCCTGTGCAGCCTCACAGTCCTACTTGCTATGCTCTGCCCTTTGAAAAAATTAAGAAATCAAAGATTTTAAAGCATAAAATTTCTCCTCTGTCATTGCTTGGCACTAGTGTTGCTTTGAATGTAGCTAGTATTCTCTTGTACTTCAAACAAGCCACTAAAACTGCAGGTTAATTCTCACAACACACCTCTCACCAGCTGAGCTGTGTGTGTGCACGTGAGCTGCAGGAGTGCCTTGAGGCCCCATCCTGCAGCTGTGCCAAAACCAGGCAGCAAGGAGGTGTTCTGGCCGCTGTCCCCAGCTTCTCTGTGTTGTTATGTGGGGAAACTGAGGAAAGCAGAATTGGGGGGAATGGCTGGCCTAGGTCACACACTACATGAATCATGGGGCTGGAAGGAGAGCCTGGGTGGCCTTGACCTTTCACCAGCCACCTCCTTCCTCTTCCCAAGCCCCAGGTGTCATCTGAACATCTGACTTCTGTTTTGCAGCCTTGCTTAGCTTCCCCCCTTCTGGAAGCACGGGGATCATTCGAGACCCTATGGTGCAGTGATCTGCTTTTTTCAGGGTTTTTCCAGTTAGGCTCACCATCAAGAACAAAAATCCCAGGCATAGCTGAAGCTCCTTGCAATGATTAAAACTGCACTGCACCCACAGCAAATGGCACAAAAATATTTCAAGGACTGCTCGATCATGAACCGTTCCCTGCAGCTGTGCCCGGAAGAAGTTTATTTAAAACTTGTGTTCCTATTTCAGCTTTCTGAGAGAAGCATTCAGGCTCTTTTAAATTCTGCCCAATAGAAACTAAATTGAATCTTAACTGTCATCTATCTCTTATATTCTTGCTATTTTAGAATCTATTAAAAGCTTGTTTACTGTTACATGGGATGCTCTATTTTTTCAGGTAGGCAAAGAATGTGATCCTTTGAATTATTTAAGGTTGTGTTGGAACAGTTACCTGTTTACTTTTCTGTTGCTACTAAAATTCCAAAAAGGCTAAGGGGGTAAAATAGGCCTGTGTTTAGTCACGCAAACAACCCTGCAACTCCCATCATTGCCACACAGGAAGGTCTGTCCTTAAACCAATTTAAAATTTGGGGCTGTGAGCCTTTGCCTTCTGTTTTGTTACTGCTAAGGTTAAGGAGTCAAGGGTCAGGGCATTAATCAGTGACTATGGTGCAGAAAAGAGTTGCTAAACTTGTGGTGAAATATGAGCTTGCTGTCATGGGAACAGAGTGGGAAAGGCAGCCTTTGGGAAGAGCCAGCCTTACCAAGCAAGCTACCAGCAAGGGGGAGAGTCTCGTAAGGGCACCTCTGCCTGGAGCACTGGTTTAGTGCTGATGTACATCTGTGCATGTGTGTACTCTGCATTTAATCTTCATTTTTATGGATTCTCCTGTATCCTTTAACAAGTCAGTAGCCTGCCAGAGTCTGTTCCCTAAAAATTAATGTCAGTCATCAAATGCCTGATTATTGTGGCTTAGTCTGAATGGTGGGAGAGTACCAAGTAGTTAGGGTGAACTCTGCAATCCCAAAAGTTTCTGAGGTGTTATCTTTGCCCAGCAGTAACTGAAGCTCTAAATCCTTCTTTACTCAGACTGCTGACAAGTTTCCTTTAGCACAAACAACCCTTTAAGAAAGGAGCTGTTAGCAGTGTGTACAGGTTTCACAGTGCAGTTCTGAGTCACAATACTGGAAGGTCCTGAGGAGATGTAATGTCCATCAATTTGTTCTTATTAATTATAAGAGAGGACTGCTTCATGCAGATTATCCCTTTCTTTCATGCACTCAGCCTTCTTTATTTACTTTTTTCTCGTTTAATTTGCGAACAAAACAGGAAGATGTTGCTTTTATAAAGAGATCTATCTAAATTAAGAGATTATTATTTATTTCTTTAGAATATGCAAATCAAATTTCATGTTCTCATTCAAAGCAGAGACTCTTTTCTCCTGGGTATCACCAGTCTACAGGGAAAGTTATTGCACTTTAATATAATTCCTGAACCATTAATCACACTGACTATAGTTTTGCAAGAGGCAAAGCTTTAGTTGCTTACAGTCCATTCTTTAAACTTAAGCTATTTATTTACTGTGCATCCTCTCTCCTCCCTTAAGTCCTTCAGAAATGAAAAATGTAAGGGGATACCAGTTCCTTCTCTCCTTTAAGTATGCAAACACTATTTTCAGAGGGTTTTTTCTGTGGCATAAAGCAAGGTCAAAAGATGTGGCAGAAGGTAATATAAAATAATGTGTCCAAATTAAATTCTGGTTATAATTTAGAAGCATTCAGTACTGTCATTTGTTTTGTACTCCTGAAACACATATGGATGCCCCATAGCACAAGTCAGAGAAACTTGTCAATTGCTTTAATTTGTCCATAGTCTCTGTAGCTCCCAGGGACTTGGACACAATGCAGAGATAACTGGGGTCTGGGCATATCCCACCGCACTTTACTGTATTTGTCTGCTGCTTTGCTATCCTAACTTGCCCATCTCCCTTCTCTACAAGTAGTGCAGACTTACTCTTCTCATTTCAAGTGATCATCAAAGGTGGTGATAGATGTTATTCAGTGTTACCTCTGAAGACATCATCAGCATGTGAGGTAAATAATGCTACCCTTGATGTGTTATGGCTATTCTAGTTTATTCTCAAAAATCCAGTTTGGCTAAAATAGTTGCATGTATTACTGAGAGACTTGCAATACCAGCTTTAGGATTCAGTTACTCTGTGTTGTAAGACAGTCTATTATTGGCATTAAAAAAAGAAGTAAAGTTCATTTCTGTTATTGCTTGGTGGCAAAAACTGTAATGGGATGCCTATTGCTGATGATAAACATGTACAGTCCTGAAAGCAAATGAAATTTTAGACAGACTATTCCTGGCCTGTATTTTCCTAACTTCTTGCCCTTTGGGGGCTAAATTGTATTGGTATTGCTTTTTTCAGATTATTTTTATTTCATTCTAAGACCTCATTCTCATTTTAAAAAAAGAATTAAAACTTATATCAGCAAATCAGACTTATTTTCAATCTGTTATTTTTCACTGTCAGTTTTCTAACCTATTTCCTTCCTCAAGGGACTTAAGTATATGAATTTCTAAATACAGAGATAGGCAGTATTTCTCCTTCTTCTATTCCTTTTCTAAGGGTTTTGGTTTTTTTGCTGTTTTTTTTTTTTTTTTTTTTTTTAATGCCTGTGAGGCTGGAGCCCTGGAGATTTCAAGCTTCTTTCATCCTCCAAAATGTCAGCAATTTCAGAGAAGTGGGTTCCTGTACATGTCTTTTTACATGCTCTACAGTACTCTTCAAACTTGACTTGCAAGCTCTTTCTCTGCAGGTGAGAAGGGAGTGCGAGCAGGGGATGCATTTATACCTTTGACTCTGGCTGAAACAGTCACCAGGGAGAGGAAAGTACCCTGGCACAAGCAAGCTGTGCATAGTCCAAAAGAATGACGCTGCTTTTTGCATCTCTTTTTGTGGCCTACTTCTGAAGTTTGCAAAGTAGCAAACTCATGCAGCTGAGATCCAGCTTTAGGATGTCTTGGTTTTCTGTTCTTGTAGTGGAAAGAGATTTTAGAAACCATCAAACAAAACCAGCTGTGTCAAGTTCATTTCTGTTGCAGTCTGTGATCTACACACTGCAAGAACTCTCAGCCTTCAGCTAATCTTTCTTCTTTCTGGACAGAGCTGGAGATTGTAAGGCTTGTGTGTGTGGGTCTAGCATGTCTCTTCATTTAGACCAGAAGATGATGGGGGCTGAAGGGAAGCAGGGAATGGGAATAAATCCTATTCCTGGTAACCAAACTTGGCAGTGATAATGAAGTAATTGATAGGAAAGGGATGTAATTAAGAATGCTACAAAAGACAGCTGGGCCAGATTAATATGGAGAAGGGAACAAGACAGAGAGCAGGTATGTGCTGGGGGGAGCAGCAGGAGAGGTGGATGAACTGGGAAAATAGTACTTGTAAGGAGGGAATGTAGAAAAGAGGATGAAGAGATAGGAACGAAGAAGTGGGACAAGCCCAAGTAGAGTGTGTAATAATCTTTGACCTTAAAGCATAAAAGCCATTTAAAACTTGTCAAAAGTTATTTTCTCCACAGATGCATAGTGCATATTACTTTCTTAGATGAAGGAAAGGTGCATGCCATGTTAATATGAACTAAGAGTTTCAAGACAAATGTCCTCTTAGATTTGTGTGATCTACTCTGGGCAAAAATAAATGGCTGTGTTTAAAACAAAAATACCCGTGTGCAACAAAAATATTGATTTACTTTTTTTTTGTTTGTCTATTATGATATTTAGGAATGTTCACTTTTTCCTTTTGGTCTGTGCTCAGGATTTTCTTATTTCGTGTGAGGGGTGCAGCTGTTGTACCACTTTTATTTTAATGGTATGAGCAAGGGCATAAGTGTAATGTAATTAGACGATATTGTTTGGCAATTCAGGTAAGGATCTTCTAAACATTTTTCTTTGGGAGATGACCTGTACCCTTTCAAGGAAAAATCTTCTAATTCTCCGTCTGCCCCAGATTTTCAGCCCTTAAAGCATAAAAAATTAATCCACTATTCCTCGGTAATCTTCCTTCACATCCTTCAGGTGCAAACCATATTTTTTGGATTTAAAAGCTGTTATTGAATGTTAATTGAAGTCTGCACAGTAATAACCTACAGGCAAGATTCTGCAAAGCATGAAGATCCATTGTTTGAGTTTTTTGGAGTTTGGAGTAATCTTTATGGCTATAGATAGATGAGTCTCTTTCAATTTAAGTATCCTAGAGCATATTTAAGGCAAGTTTATTTAAACTGAATCCATAATCAATTATTGTTCTTTCCCTGTTCTCTCTTCATTTTTAAAGTCTTTTTCAATGGAACTTTAATTGCCCTGTCAAATCTTTCACTAATATACAAAAATTTTCTATTAGAAAAAAGCTAGGATTATATTAAGAGAAACTCTACTCCTTTTTTTTTTTCCTGAGTGAAAGAAAGCATGACCAATTTAAGAACAGGGTGAAAGAATTTCTTTGACAATTTTGAAGAAAGTTTAGCAATTGTGAAAAGGATCAAAGTAGCAACCTGGAATTTGTATTTTCATAGGTACATCTAGGTAATAACAGTTTATGTAGAAGAAAATCCCAGATTTTTCTTTTATTTTTCCTCTTGATAGGGTTTTTCATGAGAGCTTGTGGTTCCCAGGCTATCACAGTGTGTGTCATCCTGTCTCAGATGGTGTTACTGAGTGTGACAGATGTACTACAATTTCCCTGCTGCAAATAGGAATGTTTATTTTACTTATAGGATGCTAATTGCTTAGCTGTTGTATTTTGCAAAGCTGTGTGAAGATAAGGAGGAGGACGGAACGCTTGGAAGAAAGAAAAAATCAAACCATAGTTTTCGTGCTGTCAGAGGAGTGGGTGTTACACGTGGGAGGTAAAGGTGTAGGGAAAATGAGTGACATTTACTGAACTTAGTTCTCAGGCTCCTTGTAATTCAGATGTGCCTACTGATGGTATTTGTAGAGTAGCCCATGTGTGAAAGAGGAAAAAATGATCTTATACTTAAAAAGGAAAAAAAAATCTCTAGCCTCTATTCAGTCCAAATCAAAAAACATATTTAGCAATTCAGAGTAGTTCTTTATGCCTTCAGAACTGTCAAATCTGTCACATACAAAGGCTACATCAATGAAGAGCATGTACTATATTAGAGGTGTTTAATGCTGATAAGTAAAGCCTATTGAAAATGTAAGAACAGGTATAGGGGTCTTTAGCTATTGACTGCTATGATTACTGAATGCCATATGGTTCAGTTACACAGTTCTCTGACTTGAAATATCATCAGCTATCCTGCATGAGTGTAATATCTAAAACTAAACATACTGCAGAAGACAGCTGATATAAGGATTCACAGAGAGCAAACCTACTGGCTCTTTATTTACTCTTTGGGTACTCTGTGGGTGAAATGAGCTAGGCAGCGCTTCAACCATGTTGTTATTTACTCCAGTGAAAGAAATAAAAATATTTAATGTGTTATTTTCATGCTATTAAGATCCCAATGGCTAACTACTGTGAAGAAGATAATGTAATATTTAGTTGTCAAGTTTGGGATTAATGGATTAGGATGCATAGTTAGTAAAAATCAGCACTTGTCACAACTATGCAAGTCCCATGAGCTATAGCCATCTTAAACATCTCTGTGTTCCAGTCATTTTCAATTTTGTTCCCTACACTGCAGAATTTCCCAGGAGATGTGATGGGTCAGTAGCAGGCCAAAGAAGAACTTCAGACCTAATCTAATCAATATTGTGACAAATGTAATGAAAGAAGCTATGTCTCCTTGGAATCCCAGTACATTTTATCAGCTCTGCTCCTAATGGGATGAGACAGCGAGGTTGATCTCTGTCTCCTTAGGACAGGAGAGAAATTGTGCAAGGGCTTGTGCAAGGATGGCTGTGTGACAAAGGGTAATCTAACTCCATGAAGATCACAGCTAAAGATTGAAACTAGAGCTCCTTACTTACACGTCAAACATTAAATAGTTATTTTAATAACCTTCATTTTCCAGTGAACTGTTTATGCATTTATTATATTTTCAACTACTCTAATGTTATTTCTATTAAAAGTGATGGTAACTTCTTCTGTTTCAGTGGAAAGGTCCTGAAATTGGTTTCACAAATTAGAAAGCAGTAGTCACTGGCTTTAATATGTATTCCAAGCAAAGCACTTTCCCTTCAGTCCTCTGTAATGGTTTTATATTTTATTTTCAGTTGCTCCCTTTTGCAATCACATACTAGATCACTTGTGCCTCCAGTACATGCCATTTCTGTGAGGCTAAAGTCAATGATTTTTACTTCTTTTGTCCTGTAATTTGCTCTTTTAGTACTTCTTTATCCTAAATTTAGCTGCTACCTTAGTAGTCTTCAGTGATGAATTCTGGTGTGTAATCTCAAATTTTTGTGCCATTCTAGTTTTGAGGTGGCAGCTTTGCTAAAGATTGTTTTTGTGATAACCTCACTTTCTGTGCTCAGGATTGTATATATCATTACCAAACTTGACAGTTTCTGTCTTTAATTATTCTGCTTTCTCTGACCAGCTAGGTTTATCGAGACCCTCTGTGTTTTGACTCATCTTGTCTGTTGTCTTTATAGTTTCTCTGTTCTTAAGTGTTGTCCACATACTGTGATGCTACCTCTATCAGGTTATTCTCAAGTCATTTGCTTGCCCTGTCCCTTTACCCTTAACTTTCTACCTCAGGATGAATGGTAATTACTGTCAAAATGATCTCATGCATAGAAATCCTGTGAACATGTAGACTATTGTTTGGATATCTGGAAACTATCCAAACTAGAGATATTACTATCATAACTATCAATGGTGGTCAAGAAGCTCTTGCATCTTATTCCTTTTCCTTGGGAAGATAACCTTTAAAGTATCTTGTGAAAATTTACCAGTTTCTTCTCTACACATAATATTTTAACATGAAAGATTATATTGCTTGTCCTTTAATTTAAGAGCAAGTTGTTTCTGAATCTCATTTTCAATTATTGAAGTTTTCTATATAAGGATTTCCATAAATTGCCTTGATATGTTAATAGTGGAGCAAAGCTGCCTTATACTTTTTACTAATCCTGCAATTACATTCTGTAGAGCCTTTTTACTTTCCTTAATATGAAACTAAACCCCCCTCTCACCTGCTCCTTTACATAACCAATGCACTAAGAATTATGGACATGACAGCTAAATCCAGCCTTTAAATCCTAGGCATAGTAGCTATGTGCTATTGCTGCTCACTGTTTCTTTCTAATAAGCTGTAAGCAGTGCAATATCTTGTTAGGTAATTTGAAAATCATTTCTCAAGGGATTGCGTGGCTTATGTGCATCAGGTCCCTATCAATCCACTTAAAGCTTAAATTCACCAGACTGAGAAACTCAGTGCAGGATTGCATCTCAGTTGCTGCAGCAGAAACATTCATTTTCCTGTAAGGTATTTTTGATCTAGCAGAAGTTATACTGAAAATACCTCTGAACCACATTTTCTGGAGATGGTAAATCCTACTGTGCCCGAAAATAAGAGCTCTCACTTTCTAATTGTTTTTATTTGTAGTATACCAAAGCCTGCTATTCTTTTGATCTTACAGAAAATATTTTAAATTCTGTTGCATAAACTATCAGAAGGCATATTTTGTTGCAATTCAAATGTACTGTTACTTCTGAAATTTCAGTGTTGTTATTGCTGTTGTTATTAATTAACTTGGAAAAAAAGGTACTGAGAAAGATATTTTGTCTCAGAGATTTCAATCTTTGACTCAAATATCTGAAACTTGATTATTGATGACCTGGCACTACCTGAGTTTGGGATGGGCTGACCCCAAAAGGCAAATTTGAACATCCCTGGAAAGCTGAACTTTGATTCTGTGCTTAGGGCTTCTCAGTGTACAGCATCACTTTAAAGTTGCCTGCACAATACTGAAACCATCCCACTTGGTGAATATTCATTCAAATCAATGTTTCTGTCTTTTCTGGTATTCCACTTGAGGAAAAAAAAAAATTCCTGTACCACAATAACATGAAATATCCACCTCTGCGTCCATTTCTTCACGACAGCATTGTATAAAGCCACCAACATACTATCTTCCTTATGGATGGTATCAATTCATTACATACAATCCAAGTATGACATAATACACAGAATAAACAGTGAATTTGTAAACTGCATCACAATTTTAAATGTGCTTTCTCTGTAACGTAGTATTAAATTACTTGGACTAAATCATGCATGGCTAGATGTCTCTCGATGGCTGAACTCTGCCATCACTGCAGTAGCAATACTTAGCAGAGAGATGCTGTCATTGTACGTTGCCCAGAGGTGTATATACCTCCTAAAACACTAGCAGCACAAGGAAACAGATAGTATAGAGCACAGCACTGTGCAAAACTTACCGTGGTCTCAAGGACCATGTCTTCTCAGAGCTGGGGCACCCCACAGGCTGGAGTCTGTCCCTGCTTTATGCTGCCACAGAAGCAAAGAGCTGCTTCACTGCTCCTCTTTCACCTCTATGTTCAGGCAAAGAGTGCTGGGGACTGTGGTGAGCCCTGTGTTTTCCATGACAATTATAGCCGAGAAAAACTGAAAGTACTACGGAAGGTAGTGCACGAGAGGAAATTCTGAGTCTCAGCTTTCCACTACGTAGGGGTCATGTGCTGGGCTGGTGGGTATGACTGGGAACTTCCATTCCTGTCCTTCTTGAGCTATAGTGAAACCAAGGCTGTTTTGCTGTTTTCTCTACATATAGATTTACAGGAATTGACATGCCAGTTCAGACCCGTGTACAGATTTTGTGAAAGAAAGGAAGTAGGTTTTGGGCAGACATTTCTAACTGACTGCTTTTTTATATCATTGCTGCTAAAATGTCTCAAAAATTCTGTTTTTGGTTTGGTATGATTTTAGAGCAGCATCTCTCAAATGTCTTAATTTGATTATCTTTTTTTTGAAAAATATAAAATTTCTACAAAGCTGCCTGGTAATTGTTTACGGTGTTTTCTATAGAAATCTGGCAGCTAGGAACCAACATTCTGGAATTAAACTTGTTGAGTCGTTTTTTTTTTTTTTAAATCAGTTTTCATTTGACCATTCTTTGGACTTGATTTTTGCTCAGTAATGTTTACAGTATACCAAACATTCTTCAGAAGCTCGGTTAAATCATACAGAAAAAATACTAGATGTATTCTGGTTGGAAACCTGAATTGATTTCCCAAATGGTATTTGATAAGTAAAATAATAAGAAGGAAGGAATTCTACTCCATATATGTCTACAGTGTGAAATCTTCCAAGCAGAGGCAAATCAGGAAATAGCAAAAGGAATTTTCTATGTAGGTAATGTTAGTTTGTAGTTAATGAAGACAGCATGTCAGCAGTGAGGTGGTTTTTGTTTTGTATAAATGTATAGAAATTTAAATAAGGGTGTAGAAATAAGGAGACTAGAGAAACTGGACAATTGACAAAGAAAATGAGGAAGAAAGCACAAAGGTGATTGTGAAAAACAGTGACGTACCTTTAGGGAAATGGAGTTGGCATTTCCATAGAGGAAATGTGGAGGAATAGTTTAGAAAGGGAAGGTAACAAGATAGGGACATGATTATATGCTGGTAGAATACATTTGAAAGAGGGTACTGGAATACATTTAATTTAATCTTGCATGGGGCATAGTATCTGAAATGAACAATAGTAATGGATAAGAAGGATTTGACTTTTACAAGTGATGTGTGTTTAGATGAGATTAGAGAATTGGATGTTGGAGAAATGGGTAACTGAGGAGCACATAATGAGTCAGTTAATCAGAGATTTGTCTGAAGTGATGGAAGGAAAGGATGGGCAGGGGGCAGGGGGAGAGCAAGGGGGTTTTGAAAGGAAATATCAACAATACTGAATTTTCCAAGATTCATTCTTCTGCACTTGCTTAAGTCTTTTGATGTCTGAACTAATTTTTATTCAAGTCTAAGGCTGTCCAGTGTGATTTCTGAACAATATAAATCTTTAACTATAAATTATCCTACACCACTGTTTTCAAGTAAAAAATAAACTTTTATGTAAGAATCATAAAAAGTAAAATAATACTTACTTTGCATTTCTTTACAGCAACATTGCACAGTGGTTCTGCCATCCAGCCTTTCCCAGTAGGTGGACTTCCAGCTATTTCACTCTATGATTTTTGTCATGTGTCTTGCCTCCTTCCCCTTAAAATGAGTGGTGCAATGGATTACTATTCAGAACACACTGTTATTTTCCACTGAAAATGCATTGTAGTAACAGAACAAAATTTGACATGCATAGATTTAGGGGGGGGGAGGGTCATAATAATAAGAAGGAAATAGCACAAATTATAGTATTACAAAAAAGGGGAAAAGGCAGAATTTTTAATACTAGATGCCAAGAGATGGGCAATGGGAAAGGAGTTGGAAGGGTTAAACCCCCCCACCCCGGTCTCCCAATGAGAACAGTTTTCTAATAGTCATTAAGAAGCAATATCTAGTAAAATATCAATAATATTTACATTGCTAAGTTGACTGGTTATTAAACTCCACGCTGAAAACTGTTTAACAAAAGCCTTGGGATTTAGAATTTTATTCCTTAGTGCAGTTACGGTGATAGAAGAATAATAATTTTATTTTCTTCTTGAGAAGTACTGCAGCAGCATAAAGGAAAGTGACAGCACAATCATATCTCATCAGAATGATGGATAAATCAGTAACTATATATGTTTAATATCTACTAAACTATCTTAAATGTGACATAAAAATAAAGAATATAGAGAACCTGGCAACCATTCTGTTGACAACTAAGATAAAATGGACTGAAGAGAATCCAGGTCTGAGCTGTTTCAAGACACTGTAGTTATGATAAACACAGCAATAACTCACCACAGACCAACTTCAAAACAGACTCATAGGTTTTTTTAGTAGGACTTGGGGTTTTTCAATTTTTTTTCTACAGGAAACTCACTGTTGCTGTGTTACTAAGCTGAACGTTATGTTGTGATTAGTACCACTGAGTTGGGTGCAGGCGTTTGTAGTTTCAAGGTGCTTTTTTTTTCTCTCCTAAATAGGAAATTAAAGTAAAGCTTTGAGTGTGCTGGCTGGCATTAGCCACACTGATCTGTTACAGCTGAAGCTCTTTTCCTTCAGTGATGGCACTAACCTGAGTTGTTCTTCTCTTAGCAGGAATTTCTGTAGCATTGAGAGCTCTGCCTTTTCCAAATTGGAATTACTCACTGGAGTTAGATATTGGGAAATCTTGACAGACAAGCGGAATAATCACACAAAACTCATTTCCCTCGAAAGTCAGACTGAAAAATAGCGCTTATTTGAACAAAAAATGTTATGTGACTAAATGTATAAATATTTTATAATATTTTACACCAAGTAGGCTAACAGTCAGTTATGAGAGTGATAATGGCTTCATGTCCATGAGGAATCAAGGACTAAATAATCATATTACTTTGTACCTTCAAGTCTGAGTTTTCCAAAGTGATTCAATGTCATCAATGAATTTTGTTTTCAGTTAGTGCTTGATCAATCTCTTAGTTTAAACTATCTTTTAAAAAACTTCTAGGACTCCTGTGGTCTCAGTTGGGTTAATTTAAATCAAAGTAACTGTTTTCAAAGCAAAATCTGATTTATTTGATTTTCATTATACAAACAGAAGGAAATATAGAAAGTAAGCAAGAAACATGAAAAATGCAATTCTCAGTTGGCCGTAGATTGTTCTGCTGCTTTCATATAATACAAGGTTTTTCCTGTGTTAGTGATATCAGTGAAGAAATGCTGCTTCACTTCCATGCTAACAGCTGCAGATTTTTCCTGGAACTGAAGTGAAAATATTGTTTTGTTTGTAATTTTTTTTAAAATCAATGAATACACCCCTGATTCAGGAGAGCTTCTCCAATGGCTTTGAGGATGAAGATGACTTCCATATAAATAATTCAGAGACCTTCTGGCAGGCCTTTTAAGCTCTGCTGCAGATGCCATCAGAACTTAATGCAGTAGGAGCATACAATTGTGTTTAGATTGTGTTATTAGTAAACACAGTTACTGGGAAGCCAGCTATGCTTATGCAACTTCCTTGTAAAGATTTCTTTTTTCAGTAAAGCCTAAAATGCTCTAATACCAGAGTACTGACTTCCCATTGTAGGGTATCTCCTTTTGATTTTCATGCCTACTCATGAGGATGACAAATGAGTGAGACATACATCATCTTGCCCCAAAGTCAGAGAAAGCCTCTTAATGCCGCAGCCTAAATGTGATCCCTGTGCAGTTACCAGGCAAGTTTGTCTTGACCTTCAGCTTTAGCAAAACGTGACCTTTTGTGGTTGCTGCATTATGAGTTAGGCATACGCATGAGTGCAATCAACACTTACTCTGTCATTTCTTATTCTGCTTCTCGCAACCGCATATCACACTTGAAAAGACTGAATGGGCTTGGCTTCGGTGGAAGGTGGATGTGCCTATATAGGGTTAAACTAGGCTGCGACTTCAAAAAACTGCAGGCAGCCAGCTTCCCTTTTTGTAAAGAGAACAGTTTCCAGCCACCACTGATACTGCAATATCCACTGTGTACATAAAGTGGAAACCCCCATCCCCCTCAAGACTTTATGCAGTGGAACCTACAGCAAGTGTAAAAACATAATGGTATGTTTATTTTTGGAGAAGTGGTAAACTACTGTGGGAGTAAAAAGTTCTCATGGTTTTTTTCACCATCTGCCCAGTTACTTGTATACAGTGGTTTGGAGGAAAAGACCAAAAAAGCTAATAAAATCCCAAAGAAATCACTGAATCTTGGGGGATATTTTTTGCAGAACTTAGTATTAGAGAATATATACTTGGAATTAAAGGTATACTTGGAATTACAGAATACAGCAGTGATGTCTCTTCTGCTGCATCTTCCTTGTTGAGATATTATGATAATATTAAAATAATGCCCCAAATATAGTTTTTAAATGTGTAAGTGCTGTTTATTGTCAAACGCAAACAGTTGTGATTTTTCCTAATATGAAAGACCAATGTATGCTGCAGGCTTAAAATTAGGGGCATTACCCAAGAAAGTTGTAAAGTACAATTGAACAAAAGATGTGCCTTATTTGGATAGATTATGATTAATATTTCTAATTGTGAACACAGACACAGTCTTCTTGTGTCATTGGAAGTCACTGACTTTAGAAAGAGACACTTTTTCCTCCATTTTTCATATGTGAAGATTGGCTCCAAGTGTTTGGCAAAAGAGTCCATTTCTGAATGTTACTACTGCAGTTTAGTTTTGATGGAGTATTATTTCTAAGCAATGCCAAGGTTGCTGCAACATATGAATATGGATTTCATTTTATTTTTTTGTACCTGTATAGTGCCTATATGGTACTGGTTTGTTATTATTGTTCATCAGTACCATTGATTCTGCTGTTAGCAAAATGGAACTTTAGAGGAGGAGGATGGGAAATCCAGAGAGTTTTAACAGTTTATTTCTAATTAGTTGAGGACCATGAGCAGTTGGATCGCAAAAGATCTATTGTTTGCTGCATAGGAAGTTGTGTCATAGTGTAGGTTCTTGGAAGTCCAGCAGGTTGACTGACATCTGAGAGATGGAGTAGTCATGGAAGATAGTGCTGAGACCTTTTCAGTTGGCTGCCTCTTGGGGCTACTTGCTGTGTTTCAGTCTAGGGCCACAGACGAGTAACCTCAACAGTGTCAGCGCTGTTGTGCCAATGGAGAAGTTAGACTTCTCTGGCAACCTGCTGCATCTGCGGTATTTCCCAGGCATTGGAGGCTGCTGCAATGGCTGTTACAGGACCCTCTGGCAGACCCATGTGTAGTGACTGCTTTGGGGAAAATACTGACCTAGAACAAGCTGTTACTGGATTTTCATTGCTTTTTGCCAAAGGGGAGAAGATGCTAGTCATGAGAGCAGAAAAGCCAAACAGTGTGGTCTGATACGAGATGGGTAGCCACTTGGTATGGAAAAGATGGTTATTAATCCATTATTCTATTACTCTACTATTACTTTTGGAAGGGATTTGTAAGGATTGGAGGAACTAAGCATATTTTGATGTTGAGACTTTTATTTTTTAATGTAAACTTGGGATAGTTAAAAGAATAGTTACGATTTTTCAATATGCAGGAATTCGTACGTTCTTTATTTTAAATCATTTATCGAGTAGCAAAGATTTTGAGGAAATAGTTCTTTGAACTATTTCTCATACATTGTGAATAAAACTGTTCCCTTTCAGATTTATTTAAAGTAGCAAAGAGGAAGCACTCTAAAAAAAAAAAGACCCAGAATATCATTACATGGTCTGATTTGAGGCTTTCTGAAGAATGTCTTTGGTTGTCCAACACAGCTTGTTGTTTAAGAGACTGTTGGTGAGAAAGAGAAACTTTGTGCTTCTAACCAGCTTCCATATTTGAAAGAGAGCCTCTTTTTTCTGATAATCCTGACAACAGGATGAATACTAGTTTTGATTATGTTTGTCAGTTACACTTTGAAAATAAAACAAACCTGGAAATGTATCAGGAAAACATACAGATTATGACTGATACTATTTCAAGTTTTCCCTTTAAAATGGAGATAAATTTCCCTTTAGCTATCCCTGGTACATTGCTTATAGGTTAATGGCTAGCAAAGGAAGTGAAAATTGGTAATTCCTTACAAGTCTCTAAGAGCACATCTTCACTGTGCAGTGGAGAATCACACAGATACCCCAGGTTGTGCCGCCTTGAGATGCTGCCTGCATGCAGTGTGGATCAATGCTGTCAGAAGCACTTGCTTACATGTGGAAGTATTACAGCAGCATTAGCCCAATATTGTGCCAAGGTTTTACACCAGAGAGTGGACTTAGGTCTGTAGAGCTAACTGCAACGTTTAGACCCTTAATAAAATGGACAAAATGTACTGGACAAATCTCACTTTGACAGTTATTTTATATGCGTGCAAGAAGATGGAGTGATCCTACTTCTTCTGATGGTGCTTTGGAAAGTGACCCTGGGATGTTGTATTTCAACCTCAGGCTTTACTTATAGTTCTCATTTCATGCAAAAAGCTGCTCTTAAGACTCCCAACCCTTGTTCCTCCCTGTGACACCTGTTCAATTACAGTCAATTTTTAAAAAGCTTGGAGAGACACAGGCTGAAATAAAATGTTTTCCTCCATACTTATTTCACTGTAAGGTCTTTTCTTTTGTTGTTAAGCAAAGACACTGTGGGTAATGTAATTCCCATAGGGTTTTCTGCAATTTGTTGAAGACGTTCTTGTCATACTGATGTAGATGGTATTAAATGTTTTTACTGCAGTGAGAATACTTCTCAGAAGTACATAATGTAAAATACAGATGTGGACCTTAGGCCACAACCTGCATGGCCCCATCTCTGCCAGGGCCCATCAGGTAGGAGCCAAGCACCACTATAGTGTAAATAATAGCTAGACAGATGCTATTTGTGGAGACCTTTCAGGGTGGCAATGAATGTTTCGGCCCCCTGAGTAGGAAACAGCTGTGTGCTATCAGTGGCAGAGTTTTGCCCATATTGGCAGGGCTGCAAAGACTACAATCCCCTGTTCTCTGTGTAACAGATTAGAGCAGA
The DNA here is from genome assembly GCF_047716275.1 of Strix uralensis. Lineage (NCBI taxonomy): Eukaryota > Metazoa > Chordata > Aves > Strigiformes > Strigidae > Strix > Strix uralensis. The sequence continues at coordinate 14,482,665 of NC_133978.1, read as the reverse complement.
ATGTTGGTCCTTTACAAAGAAATTCAATGTTTTGCTACCCTTAATAATTATGGAAGATACAGTAAGGCATATATGCACACTGACAGTTTAACTACATACCACTCCTATAAATCTGATTAAAACAAGATATTCTTGGGAGTGTCTGAAGACACAAGTTGAGACCAAGTCTATTTTATGCTTCTGCTGTAGATTCCTTTGTGAGCTGTGTGTTAACTCCCTTGTCTCTGGTTTCATATTCACATGACTATATTGGCATTGACTCTTCTTATATTTGTGAAGTATTCTTGGAGAAGTGGAGGATGGAATTTATATTTTTCCATTAAGAAAATTCAAGTTTCATCTCTATCCATGTCCTAATGAACACTTTCATTTCAGTACTTAAAACTGGAAATGGGCAACTAGTTGGCAAGGCTGTACTATGCCTCACTGTTTCATTGTGTAGAACTCTTTATGATGCTGAATACAGTGCTTAAATTACTTGTACTAAGTCTGCTGCTTTTTTTGTTTAAAAGCATTTCTATTTGCAAGTCAGAAGGGGAAGTCTGGCTGTAGAATTGCTGTAGACTTTTCAGGAAATCGGCTATTTACTGGGGATTTCCTTGGTGAAGCAGATTGCTTGGCATGGACTCAATGTTTGCAAGTTTTGAGCCAAATTTTCAGTGGCCTATCTCTATTCCTGGACACTATCTCCATTTCTGATCATTTTTCTTAGCACAAATATTTATACTCAGATCACACTGGAACATTGATTTACTCTAAAAGCAAGTGTCGTCTCTGGTGAATCCCTTTATATTTGCATTAATGATGAACCATCCTTTGTCTCTTACTAAATGCTCTGGTTGAAAATTTGTGTTAAAATGTAGGGGTGGGTTTTTGTTTTGTCTTATTGTGAGGGCCGTGTTTTGCTTTATTTATGTTCAGTTGGTTCACTATAGCTTGACTGCTCAATGAGAGCAATCAGTGTATGAGCTGGTGCTTTCAGCTATTATCTGTTGCCGCAGTTTTGTGTTTTCTGATGTCCCTCAGTGTGAGTCCCAGAATAGAATGAGGATCCTCCGAAGAGCGAAGAGCGTGAGGCCTCAGGCGGTCACCACATGTGACCAAAGCAGAAGCTGTGGAAAAAGCAACTATCCCTAATTCTGAAAGGGAAAACCCAGCAGCTCAAGTGAAAAAAATCCAGCCTGGAAAGCACCGAACAATTTCTCATGTAAATCTTCAGCATTTTTCTTGTTTACAGGCAACTCCAAACTCTTGATCAAAATGGTTTGTACAGCCACAATATGAGAATTGCTATAAAAGGTGTTTGAAAGTGATAATGTGGAAGAAGGTGAACATGTTTGAGAAGAAAGAAAAATTCCAAGAAAAAAAGCAATATGAAAGAGAGTGCCAGCACACTTCTGGAAAGAAGTGGGGCTGGTGTTGCAGCCAGGATGTGTTTCATTGGATTGAAGTGAAAAGGAAGTGAAGAAGACCTTGGACTTTGCACACATTATAAAGCCATGAAAAGCCAGACATACAGTAAGAGTTCGAAATTCTCTGCTAATAAAATATTGCTATTATGGTAATGCAGGCTTACAAAATAAGTGTGGCCATTTCAGGATCTGGGCTGAGGGCCAGCAGACAGTGAACTCTGCTTCTAGCACGAATCACGATGTTGTTTCTCTCAGTGACATGTTGTTTTCCTGGTAGATGCAAAAGGCCACTCTATGGAAGATTGACTTGAAGCTTGCTGTGACAAATGAGACAAAACACAAAAGCCACAACTTGGTCACCATTCCACAGCACTCTACAGAAAATGCACCAGGAAAGCCTCAGCTGGCAGATTCTTATCTTATGGCTGTATGCTACATACAGGAGAGAGACCACGCTTCTCAAATATCAGTATAAGGTGGTAAAAGAAAATGCAAGGCACTTGGCTTCAAAATACTAAGCAGTTAATTTTGTTGGTCATATTCTTCCTTTTCTGAGCATTTGCTTGACCATATTTTGTATGTGTGTGCTTCGGCATTCCTTTGTCACATAATTCTGGTGGAAGCATCCCCTGACTCTTATAGTTTATGTTTCTGGATGGAGTTTTCTTCGCTAAAGCTCAAGCTGCATCTCCTTCTTTGGATTGTTTTAGTATGCCACACTGTACTGTGGTGCCTTTATCTATCTATTTATGTATTTATTTCAAACAGTGAGTGTTAGGCTGTGCTCTAGTGCTTTGGGAGTGAAGAATCATGCAGAATGAAGAAACAGAGAGAATTAGAAACTCTGTGTGTCCCATGATATTACACCCCTCATTAGGCTGGATAAAAGTACGGGAAAAACATTGGAAACCAGTGCTGTGCTGAGGATAGTCTGCATCTCATGAGGACTCTATCATGTAGTGTAGCATCATTGATAATGTGTAGCTGATTCAGGGTATTGAGCAGTTACTGATTCCTACTTATTGGACAATGTCTTCTGTTTAGTATGTTTATATTAAAATGTCTTTAAATTAGTTTAATGAGGTTTTTTCTTCTAATGTTTAAAAGTATAATGCATAATATCACAGGCAACTATAAAAAGCCTAGGGATTTTACTAACAAATTATAAGCAATAATTTAGAAAAGTTATCTTCAGAAAAAACCAAACAGAAAACAGCAGTCACCTTTCCTTCAAGCAACTCTGCATCTCTTTACCCTCATTTTCTCATAACCAGTGGGTGACAGGGTAGCGTATGATTTGATGTTGAGACTTTCTCACAACAGAAATGTCTCCATTCTAGTTTATAGTTTGAAAAACTGTCAGTGTATATTTCTATTTCTTAGAAAAACTTCTCATTAACACTCTATGCTTGCTGTGATGAGAAAAACATGAGCAAGAAAGACACCCTGGATAATTACAGAAATGAGACAGTCATCACAGTGAAGAGACACAGGAAAAAGGAAAAAAAGAAAAATCACTAGTCGTTGCTGAAAATTATTATTAAGACTTGTACTTCCAAATCCCTCCTCTGTTGTAGCAATTACTTTGTGCATCAATTGCCAGCACCTGTTAAGAGTTCTTTGCATTTAGGTTTTCCCACTGTGCAAGGTAATACCTTCTTGGCTTTTGTTTTGGTTTGGGTTGGGGGTTTTTTTGTTTTGTTTTGCTTTTATTCTTTTTCTTTTATCTTTTCTTTTTGGACATGTTTTCCCTGCCACTGATGATGTGGGAGGTGCAAGTCAGGCATGGTGAGCACTTGGGTACCCAGGAGTGGTTTTCCCAACAGCAGCAACACAAGGAAAAGGCTCCCGAGGGCAAAGCCAGGTGCTGGTGTGCCCACTGCAGCACTGCGGGCCACCTCCATGCAGATACACCCCTCCTGCCCTTTCATCCTTTGGTTTTATCCTTTGCTCAGGAGAATCAGCCTCAATCTGGCAGTAACACAGTGAAGTTCAGAGGTGAACAGGCATCCTGGTAGCTGTCTATGAGCTTGTTTAGCAGAGCATAATATCTACTCTTTGTCATATGTCCATCTATGCTTCAGGAGAAAGGCATGTGCAAGTGTAACAAGAGCAAATACAAGCTGAACTGATCAAGAATAAAGGTGAGAAATGCAATTTCTCTCCCACCTGATTATGTTAGGCATTTATTTTCATAAGTCCATGTGTTGGTTTGTGCTTGGTATTTAGTGGAAATTTAACATGATCAGCTAATTTTGGTGGCCGCAGTGAGCTGACCACCAAAAAGGCATCATCTGATGATTTTTTAATGCATGAGCTGATGTACCAGGTGCATATAATGTAGTTCTGGCCACTGCTGTAGTCCCTGGAAAGTGTCAGGGCCTAAGGCATATCTAAATGACAGATTTAATAAGAGTAAACTTCAAAGTCACCATTAGAAATTACATTTTAATTTAACTTTCAGGCCCAAGAAGGTGACAGTGTGTGAGATTCTCAGCTGAATTAATTGTTAATTCCATTAAAATCATTACATCAGTTGAAAATGAGGCTCAGTGCCACACAAGGCGATGTATGTCAATAGATGACTTCGGAGCCATGTCTGATACTCCTGCCTTCCACAAACCTGCAGCTTGATTCTTGTTCAGGCACTGGGGATATGTTTCCATGGATGAGCACAGAGCAATTTGCTGCCAGCAGTTGGGCTTGGCAGTTCATGGAAAGTGCGATCTGAGAACCCTAGAAGGATTTTGACCTACAGGTGCACCCACAGAGTGACAGATCATGTAGGCCAAGCATCATGTTGTTCTAACTTTTTTGCTTAGCAGATTCCAGGTGGCAGCTGCCATATAGCCAACGGGCTAAGAGACACTTTGCTGGTTCTGCCCTGCTTGCACAGATATAGGCTGCTTTTATCCCACCCCTCTGTCGTATCCTCAGGGACTTGACCAATCATTCTATTTGCATGCATTCACCTTTGTTCTTAATGTCAAAACAAAGGCTTTGTGTAAACCCTTTTGTTTCTGAAATCAGTGTTAAGTATTTGTGAGACATCTTTGGTCTAAGGACTCTAAAGCATGCTACAAATAACCAATTAATCTTTACTGTGGGGAGAAGGACTTAGATTATTTTTGAGCAGCTAGGTTTGCTGGCTACAAGATGTTCAATCAATTACTTAAAATAGGGCACAAAGACTCAGAGTGCTCTTTGCTTTTCAGGATAACAATAATTTAGTACTCTTCCTTCATAGACTGAGAAGCGTTCCAAAAACATAAGCAGTACCAGTAACTTTATTTTTTAAATAAGGCAATGAGTTCTCTGTTTAGTTATTTTTGTCTGATGCCATTCTGAGTTAACAGCAAAGCCAGGTAAACAATCCAGCTCCCAGGACATCTAGTCCTGTGACCCACTCAGCTCATTTATTGGTACAAAACCCACAAAGAAACCCATAGCAATACTGTCTCTCTTTGTTTGACCTTTCATCACTCCTTTGTAGGTACATGTGGGAGAACTCTTTTTCATGCAGATTTCCAGTAGAGATAATGTATCGTTTGTACAAGTGAAGTAATTTCAAGCACCTCTTAGCTTTCACTGAACTGAAAAGAGATTTCATTTAAAAAAAAAGTTTTGTAAAGCTTGTTCATAATTAACCATAGACCTATGAAAGTGAATTGCAATTTCTTATAGATAGTTAATGTAGGCATATGTTCTACTGTGGAGGCTTTAACAAGCCTGGTGCAATTTCATCCACTGAGTTCAGTATCAGAGTGCCAAAATATTTTAAAATATTTTTTCTGAATCTTCTTAAATCCTTCCTTGTCATCATTACATGATACTAAATACATCTTAGATGATTTGGAAGACAGGATTTATTATTTTTTATTTTTTCTGCAGCTGAAAAAGGAGCTTTTCCCAATTAGCAAATGTTTAATCTGAATGAAGAGTAGAATTTTTTCCTCATTTTTTTTATTTCACTGATTACTGTAGCATGTAGGGTCACTAGGAATGATTCTACACTAAAAGTGAAGTTCTTTGAATATTTTTTTTTTCTGGACTGTATTATCTTTTCATGGTGTGTGCTTTTCTTGAGAAGAATGTTATACAATTTAATTTTAGGTTAGGTATGGATTAAATAGGTTTTTCAGTTTTTACTTCTGAATTATATGGATTATCTCATTAAGCTATTATCATTTATAAGTCTGTTGTCTAAACCTTTCTGCTTTTACATCTATTTTATACAATGGAGACTTTCAGTGTTGGGGTTTGTTTTGTCTTGGAAATATTTCAGGAAAAGCATCATAGAAATGAGGCCTGGAAGTGACCTGAGACATCACTTAAAATCCACCCAAGATAAGGTACACAGTATTCTTGGCACATGACTTTGAAATGGCTCTTTAGAGGTTTTAATGAAAGATTTGTTATGTGTGTTGTAAACAAAACAATTGCAGTCTTTCCTCATAGGATATTTTCCAGCATTTTTCATTTTTCTTGGTTTTCTATGGATGCTTCCTGGATTTTTATAGTTTGGAGCTCAAATTTGAGCGCTGCATTACAGCTGGAGAGACATCAGCATTGAAAAGACTGGAATAGTTACCACCACTGCTTGCATATAACATTCCTCTCATCTCTTAAAATTATTTTTTAGCAATCACACTGAGTTATATTACTGGCTCATATTGTGATCTGCTACACCTCCTGCTTACTGAGTTCCTCTGTGTGAGTGCATTTGCTATCAGTTCTCTCAGCTCATCGAGCATGTGTCTAATTTGAACTTTGTCCTGTTATTTTTAAATTCTAGTTTGCCAGGAACACTTTGAATTTAAATGCTGTTTTCCCAAGTACATCTCCTCCCACTTTGATAACATGCCTAAATTTCTCATGTGTAATTTATATCATTGTTGATGATGTTAAAAAAATACTGAATAGACTGGGCAGAATACAGTGTAGACCCCATATAATCCCTGTGGAGACAGCTTGCTAACACAGCAAGCCACTGGTAACTGTGGCTCCATTATAATTTTCCAGCTGATTGTGGATCCTGCTTATGCTGATTCCCTGTGGAGGCAACTTTCTTAGTCTCCATTTAAGAATGCCCTCTGTGGCAGACCAGATAGTTTGAGCATTGTTATGTCGCTCCTACTGCTGTATCCTAGTTGCTAGGCCAGTTATCCTGTCACAGAAGGAAGTTAGACTGGTTTGACATCATCTGCTCTTGACAAGTTCATATTGGCTATTTCTCATGACTTTATTGTGCTCTAGGGAGCTTACAAATGGATTGTTTTTCTTCCTGGGTTGTCCTGAACACTACAGTTAGTGTCCTTGTATGTAATACAATGAGTCCCTCCTGCTTCCATCATTTAAAATGCTGCATTTATGTTTCTCCAGTAATCTAGCATCTCCCCTTCTGTGCTCTTTGCTGGTTACAAAATAGAACGTTATGGAACTGGCACAAATAGAATATTGGAAAACTAATTACATATGTATTCTCATGAGCTTCTCATCTGAATACTGCAGCTATTAGAGGATTAATTAGCTTGAACAAACATCAAATATTTACAGCTAACTGATTTTTCAGCTTTACATCGTGCACAATAATATTAAGCTAAATTTGGTGTGATTTTTGCACACAAACTTCAACAACAGCTACTCCTTGGTACAGTACATTTAGTTTTCAGGACAACTTTTGCTGGTTTTGTACCAACACATCAACTGCCATGCTAAGCTGCCGTGTTCCAGCCCTGTTCCAAATAATATACACTTCAGCCTGTTCAACAGCTCCTGAAAGAAGCATGTCTGTGATCCACCTTAACAGCTGCTGCTCAAATATGTCCAAGTATATTTGACAAAAATGATTAACAATAAAAAGTGTTGCTGATCTATTTGCATTTCTCAGACCTAAAGATACACAAAAAATAGAGCAAAATGGGTGTAACTGAAATGTCAGAAAAGGTTTCCTTTTCCATATTTGCATAATCTGTGCAAAGCCTACTTTGCTGTATTCCATATCCTTCTTCAAGTCCTTATTTATAAAGAATGCGTGTAGCCATTTAAAATTTGTTGTTTCATTCAAGTTGAAGAGTTTATTCCCAGGTTTACTAGTAAGCATGCTTGCAAACAGTTGCAGGAATGTGCTTCCAGGAGATCTGCTACATTTCTTCTGAACATTATAATAAATTCAATTGATGGCATTTGAAAGAGCAAAACCCTTTGAGTCTTCTTTTTGTACCCATTCATGGTGTCCTGTTTCATGAACATCTTGTTGCCTCCTGTAACTCTCACCTGTGCTCTTTAACCCTGAAAATTGCCATTGTTTGTTTATTTTAGGACTACAGATTATGGTAAATGACCCTCTGACTGCATTAGTTCTAATAAAAACATTAAGATAAGGTATTCTTTGGATGCAAACTGCTTAGATTACATTTGTAGAAAGAATTCATCTGTGTCATTTAATGTCAACTCTATTTCAGAATTGAATTTGTAGACAGTTGCTATCAGTGTTCTTCCTAGCACCTTACAATCCTGCTGTGAAAAAGTTTGTCCTGAATAAAGACAAGTACAATTTATCGTTTAGAACTTGTATTTTTAAGGAGTCTGTCAGCCAAGAAGACAAGGTCTTTTGTTGCTGGAGCTGAATATAACAAAGCACAACAATGAAGCATCTCATTCAGAAATATTAGGGAGTTGTTCTGAGCTTTTGTCTCTTGGGTTTGGATTTGGCTTTCCTGGATTTGACCTCTTTCTGAAGTTGGTAGGGAGATTTCTGTTGACATCAAGGGAAAATTGATCAGATCTCTCATGAACAGATCCTGTTAAAAGTCAGAAATTTAGCAGGATTGTTGCTGGCTAAAGATCACCTGAATGTCATCAGCCTGCTATAAATGGGTCTGCTGGTGTGATTTAATCATGGACAATCTCCATTCTGTTGATGAGCGTTTTCCTATGCAATGATAACGACCAGAATCATTAATAATATGTGTGATGACTTGTGTGTAGAGATTTAACACCATAATTCCAATTTCTGGAGAGCAGAGGGTCACAATTAAGGAAGCTTACTAGGCTACTAATTTATTTTTCAGTATTAACAGAAAAATACAGATTGTTAATCACGCTGCTCTGAAAATAACGATGAGCATGCTGGGAACCAAAAATACCACTATGGGTTATTCCCCAACACATTTCTGAGAAGGTCCTTCACAAAATGTTCAAGGTAGGGTAGCCTGTAGAAGCTTGCAGAACTTGCAGAGCTACTACTTAAAATATTGTGTGTAAAGGAAGGAATTGTGCTTGGTGTTAAAAATAAACTTTTGTCTTTTAGAGTGTAAATTCATATTCTCTCACCTTTTGGAGCATTTCTTTAATTCACACAATCAATTCTGAGTATACCTTTCCATATGTTCAGACCTAGATTTATTTCTTTGTGTTATAAAGTTTTTATAATTACATAGTTAAATGTCTCTTCTCTCTTTTTGTCAGTTTAGAAAAGAAGCATTCTTTATTTGGAGAGGCTTGCCATCTCTTTTGCTCCCACTTATTTAAATCTTATTCTTGCTGGAAATTGCCTTTATATTTTGCTTCAGAAAAGTTTATTTGACAGTTATGAGTTTTCAGTTTGCTGAATCAGCTGTAAACCTTTCTGTGCTGTAGTAGTGATGATCTTTAAAGGTAAAAGTGATTAGCTCATAAACAGATCTTTAATTTCTTTTTAGATTAACAGTTTGATATGGCCCACCAAGACAGTTTTGGGTTGTTTGGTTTTGTTTGGTTTTGGTTTTTTTGACATATGCATAATAGTATTTTTCCTGATCACTATCAGCAATTTTGTTGTTTTTGCATTGTTCATGACTTGCTAAAGAAATAAAAAGGAAAGAAGTAATTGCTGAAATAGTTTGTACTTTAGAAAACAGGAGGTGACATGAATACATTACTCTCTCTTAGGTCTCAATTCACAAACTCCTCTATAGCACTGGCATCCACTGAGTTTAGGCATGTACTGATCTGAACTGGGATATTGGGTTTATCCAAAACAATATGAAAATGCTAAGTTTATCTTAACTGATAGTAGGAGTGCTGTGACACCTTAGTGATATGGGATCTGAGATTTAGAAAGGACTTTGAATGGGAAGCACTGTTGTTAAAGTACTATGTTCAGTGTGTTAAGCAAAATGTGTAATATTTCAGTTCATTGTACTTCCTTAATATATATACTTGTGGTAGAATAATAATTGAAAATAATACTGCTACAAACTATAAAGTAGTGTCTCTATCCGCATACCATCAGCTAGTGTTGTCTTGATTCCAGCTTTACTATTTAACCAGAGGTTGCCCAGGCCATTGAATAGGAGCGATGCATTATTGTGTGTGATGTGTTGGTATTAGAGTCTAGATGGTTCTGTTAAAACTGTATGGCTACTGGGGTGGGGTGTGTATGTATGTGTATGTATATATAAAATTGCATTATTTAAAAAACTTCATAGTGCTTGCCATAATCTCATTTGGATTAATTAATTGTACTTGAGTAGTTTTACATGTGAAATGCTCATGGTGATCACAATATAGGCGGAGAAAAGAGTGAGATGCAATAGCTATCGGAAAGTAGTTCACATTCCCATAGTCACTCAGAAATATAACTTGAGATGAACATAATAACAACTGTACAGATGCAATACACTGTACAGAAGCAATAAATTAATCCTATAGGACTGTACACAGTTTGAGCACTTCAAATAAACATCAGCTTTTTGTTGACTTGTTTTTTCCCAGTAGGCCTTTGATTATTGTAAGGGAGGACAGGCTACAGACCTATCTTTCAGTCACAGCCGATCTGTGGAAAAGAGTGCAGTGATGTTGCAGGCTAGGGAGTATAAAAAGTTACAGAGCAGGGAAAGATAAGAAGTGCCTTTGAAGCTAATCTTATTTGCCTTCTGAGGACTATCATACTGTGGTGCTGTTAGCAGTCTCTGATTGTAAGATTTCTGTCATGTAGATATGAAGTTGAATATATGAAATCTCTTTTTCTGCTACACATAGCAATACAAAGGATCAATGAATTCTCCAAATGGTATAGAGAAAAAAATCTGCATCCAGAATTTGAGCTGAAGCAGTCAAGAACAGGGCTAATCATATTTGCATTAAAGGAATGTTCTTTTTTTTTTTTTTTTTTTAATTATTCCTATCTGACTTAGTAAACTCTTCTTCCAGAAGTGTGGGGTTTGTTTCTAGAATGGTGGTTGTTTGTCCTCAAGAGTTGTTCTTTCTCGAATCTTCCAAAGCAAAACTGATACTCTGTGCATTTAGCACATAGCTTACAAACTCAGTTTGCTTTATTAGTCTGTGTATTTCAGTAGTAAAGCTAAAAAATGCATGCTTTTCTCTCACAATATATCAAGGAAAAGTGCTTTCTCTTTTTGATGCGAGAGCATTTTTGTTCTTTAAAATGTATTGATACAAATCTTATTTTGATATTTTGTAATGTATGACGAATGGTAGATACTGCTGAATATGCATTGAGTTGCTCTTGGTTGGTTGACTCGGGAAATAAAATTGGTAAAAGTAGAGTGTTTTGTTTGTACAGTTCATATTCTGGGTAACACCAAAGGAGAAACCTTCACTCCTACGTTGCCTTCACACCTGAAAAGCCTCCAGTTAGAGTGACTTCCGAAAGTAAGTACAATTTCAGCCTCTTTCCTCTGGTCCCTGTTCTACAGGGTGCGCAGGGGAGAGGAAATCCCCAGAAGCAATTCCAGTCCTTATTGCCACCTATGCAGCATTCATTGTCCACTAAATGTTGCCCATCCAGCAATTAAGCACCATGCAGCTGCTCTTTCACATCTCCCCCCTTCCAGGGTGATGGGGAGGAGAATCAAATAAAACTGGTGGGTTGAGATAAGACCAGTTTAATAACTAAACTAAACTAAAAATATATAAAAAATTATAAAATATAATAGCGACAACAGCAATAATAAAATATAATAATTGTAATGAAAAGAAACATAAAAAAAAAAAAGAGAAAAATAAATCCCAAGAAAAGACAAGTGATGCACAATGCAGTTGCTCACCACCCACTGACCAATGCCCAAGCAGTGATCCCCTCCTCCTGGCCAACTCCCTCCAGTGTATATACTGAGCATGATAGTCTATGGTATGGAATATCCCTTTGGCTAGTTCAGGTCAGCTGTTCTGGCTACGCTTACTCCCAGCTTCTTGTCACCTGCTTGCTGGCAGAGCATGGGAAACTGAAAAATCCTTAATTTAGGATAAGCAGTACTTAGCAACAACTAAAACATCAGCAGCCTGTTATCAACATTATTCTCACACTGAATCCAAAATACAGCACTGTACCAGCGCCCCGGACGTGACGTCAGCATGGTATTGAATAACCTGGCTAGAGGTCCCTCCCCACTGCTGGGGAAATTTAACCCTATCCTAGCTGAACCAGGACAACCAGCTACTAGGAAGAAAATTAACTGTACCAACCAAAACCAGGACAGGTGGTTTGACGAGCTTCCTACTGACTGTGTGTGTTGAAATGGCTTGGTGAAAAACACAATCAGTGGTGGCAATCAATGAGAAAGGAAGGCGCAAAATATATGGCCAGGAGCAAGTGGGTGCAGAGGCAGGACTGGAGGGGCCAGCAATCAGGCAGGCTTGGTCTGCTGTGGGACTGCAGCCTCAGTGGCTGCCCCAGGTATTTACCTCTCTGGAATCTGGTTTCCAAAATGAACTAACACCTTTATTCCTTGTCACTTAAATTCATAGACCTCTACATGTTTTGGCCCAGGAGGCTCAATTAAAGATTTACTGGAAAGCTGTAAAAGGATTGTAAGCAGAAGTCTGTCTGTAAGCTGCAAGAGATCTGCTGTGGCGTTCTTTCTGTTGTTCCCATTTACAAATTTCCAGAGGACTAGAAACAATCTGTCCTGGATTTATTTTGTTTCTAGATGAGATTTTTTTTGTCTTCAACTAGCAAAGAAATATGAAAAAGTTTTATTAATGAATATGCTAGCAACTGAGGATCTCACATAAAAATGCATTTTGACAAACTTCATATTGCAAGGCTTGCTAAAAAAATTGGTATTCCTTAAAATTTACCAGTTCAGTATGTGTCTGATAACCAACCATCTTCAAGTGTCCTTCCTCAGAGTTTCTTTTTTTGTTCATCATCTGTCACTGCTTGTGATAAAATAGTTTTGGGATTTAATGATGTATCCCAAATCTCAAACTTGCCTAAACATTCAGTACTGTCCCTGTACGTGTTCATCTAGATGTAACTTTTGGTGCAGTAAAACTGTAGTATGGAAATGCAGATAATGAATATTGATATTTCCAATTATTTCCTAATGTTCCATTCAGTTTTTAATCCTCAACAATTTTCTCTAGCTACACCAGTTACACCCATGGAATTCACAGATATGTGTAATAAACCTAACAGATTATTGATTTGCTTTTATAGTTCCCTTTCTCACTTGTTAACTGCCACTGCAAGGATATTTTACTTGGAAACATATGAAAGTAAAATTATCTGACTTTGCTGTTCTTGATATTTGATTTTTGGATGCCTACTAGAATTGGCTGTGGTATGAAGCATATTTTTCCTTCACGTCAGCCTGATGAATTAGACATTATTGCTTAGCATATTAGAAGAAGAAACTAAGAAATATAGATTGATTCAAATTTATACACCTATTTTCAAATACAAAAATTGTCTGGCTGCTATTTTGCACAAAACCAAAAGAAAATACATTGTTTTGCAGTGGGGTGGTTTTACATTCTGTGTTGTAAAGCCTATTTGTTACTTGAGATGCATTTCTACCTGCCTTTTCTATCTGAGAAGACTGGGTTGATGAGTAATGGATCCAGTCACCTGTGGGTGGAAAGGTGTCCCTATCATAAAGAACAGAAGAAGAAGACCTTTGCTCATAGCCTTAGCAGAAAGGACAAGGATTAATTCTGCATAGACTAGGATACCCTTTCAAATTTTCAAATCAACAGGAGGGCAGCATGTGTAAGGGAAACTTGTCCTGAGGATGCCTGTGCCATGTCTATTATTTGGATAAACAGGCTGCCTTATTCAGAGTATCCATCAGTTTGTCATTTCCCCTACATATTGAAATTCACCTTGAAATATAACGAAGAGTTTTTCTTATCAGCTCTGGAAAAGCCCATAGATGCAAAAGAAAGAAAAGTGCAAGAACATCTTATATGTCATACTTCTATTAAGTGATGTCATAGAACCACTTCTGATAATTTTATGTACTGCATTTTATGAAAATTTCTAGCTAATGCAAAGTAAACTCTGACAAAAGTCCTTATGATAATTTTTGGTGTGTGTTGCTCCACAAAGGCATCCACAAGGTCATCTTAAAAGAATTTTGTACAGAGCTGATAAGAACCTAGTCTGTAAATGGTCTCTTACTGAAAGCAACATTATACTTAGTTTTTATTCATTATTAATTTCCCATAAACAGTATCTGTGGTTTTAATATTAAGCTCTGTGAAGGGAGCCATAAAACTTGTTGCACAATGATGGTGTGTGGATAGTTTAACCCTTTGTTCTTCCAGAACTTCTACTGCCAGCAGAATCATAAGATACTGCCAATTATTATAAATGATGTTTGCATTTGAAGGAGCTGTGTTTTGCCAAGTTGTGTGAATATGTACCGAAAACATAATGTGCTGGTTCAACCAAGCACTGCTCAGTGTATAATTTTAGCTGGGTGAATCATTATATTGTGCTAAAAGCTTGCTACAACCTTATTGCTGTAAAGCATTAACACAGAGTCTGTAGGCCTCCATCTCCATTAAGTGAAATTCCATTATAAATGCATCTCTAATGACATGTATTTTGCTGTGGACTAGTAAATGCTTTTTCCCCACCAAGCATTTCACTTCTACATGCGGGGCACTCTGTGGTAAATAAAGGTTTTGTGAATTAGTGCGATGTGGGAGATGCTTAAAAATCTATAACTGAATCTTCCATGTTACTCCCAACACCAATGTTTTGATTGGAAACCTTACAGATTAATTCATTGAATGCAGAACCATATGGCAGTGATAAAGCATAGCACAGACCCTGCGAGTTGCACACACAGCAGTAATTGGGAATGGCAGATAATGCAGAAGTCATAAATCTCAAAAGCATAAACATCAGCTAAATATCTACATAAAATTACTGACTGTGTCTGTATTTCAGGGTTCTGTTGTTTTATACATTTTTTTCTTTTGAAAAGAAAACCAAAATGGAAAGGTGTAAAATATGTGTTAAACCTAATACTGTTTGTTCAAGTAAATATGTAAAAGCTGCATGAAAACAGATGCTCACAGAAATTTCTGCAGTGATCTATTTAAGAATAGCTGCCACAGAGTAAAGTAACTACAGTAACACACAGTGCTTGATACTTCCTGTGATAAAAGATACAAGGGAGAGAACTGCCAATGGTATGTGCAGTTGTTACAATTTTTAGTGTCACAGTGTATTAGAAAACTGTTTCAAACACCCACAGGAGGCAGCACATTGGTAGTGAGTTGCTGAAAGTTGTACAAGACTGCTCATATTGGGTACTCTCAGGTAGACCAAACAGTAGCATTATTCCTGGCATACTTATTCCTCTCAGAGCTTAATCAAATCATTGCCAAAGTGTTTTTCTGAAGAGAGAGGAAAAAAAAAAAAAAAAAAAAAAAAAAAAAAGGATGCCATCCATTCATTCATTGGAATGGAAAAAAAGAGCCATTTCAGGAAGATGTAAGAGACAGCAATAGCTAATTTACCCATTCCATCTAGGGGTCCTACACAGGAAATGAAAGAATGCACCATATCCAGATTCACACTGTAGAGACATTTTAAAGTAGTGAAGGTGCAACTAGTTAATTTAGAAGCTGAAGCAAACAATATGGATTAGTAGCCAGGAGCAAGTGCTTTGCTTCTCCAGTGGCCCAAACCTGTAAAGATGTTAGACAGAAAGCCATCAAAGGTCACTGAAATACTGGCCATCACTTACTCTGTTGAGGCAACAAGGTCGTGGCTATGCACTACTGTAATAATTATAATGGGATTTGATTGTTATGGCTCTGAAATGCTGCACAGCATGAGGCAGTCCTTAGGGAACACACCTGCTGGGAAACAACTTAAATGCAACCTATTTGGGATCTCCTGATATTTCTGTACTCAGAAATTATTGGGAATTTGGAAGAACTCTATATTTTCCTGCAAACCCAGATTAAGCTAATAAACTAGCTCTCTTTTGGTGATGATTGGTTTTGTTCAAGCTAAGGAGTAAAATTTAAGCCATACAAAAAGACAGATATGTTAACCATAGTTGCTGCTTGACTGTCTAATCTCTGAAATACTTGTTTTCTTCTGAAAAATAATGTAATCTAAAACCACATTAAGTTCTTCATGTTACAGCAAGTTTCATTAGGACTTGAGCCTCATTGCTGTCTTCCTAATAATCTCAGTTAAAGCTGTGGTTTAGATCCTATAATTTACTTTCAAAAATTTTTTTTTTTTCCTGCATCTAATAATAGAATAATAGATAGGAAGGGTTCTTTCTCCTCAAGACATTACCTAGTTTAGCACCCTACACCAAGGAAGATCAGATTTACCTTCAAATTTCCTAGTGGATATTTTTTCTGAACTATTTGCAAATATTAAGAAGGAATTGTACTAAGAAACTTGTTTAAAATTTTCCTGTAACTTGGGGGTATTTTCTATAAGGAGACTCTTACCATTCCTTACTCCTCTTTCCCCTTTGTAATGTCCAATGGTGAGTTCATTTCTGCATTCTGCAAAACTTGCACTCTTTTGTCAGACCAGGACTGCACCAATACCTGCCCTGTTCAAGTGATTCAGTAAGAACAGGTCAACATTTTCACAATGTATAACCTTAACGCTTGCTGCAAATAGAGATCTTTTCTTTGTGGCCTCCTTTTTCCTCCCCTTCCTCATGCCCAATGTACATGTGGCCATTGAGAACAATTCATATTTTATTGCAATTTTTTACTTATTGGAAAATGAAGTTTGGTCTTTAAATGAAACAGTCCAGTTGCATTTCCCAAAACGTATTTTAATTTCTGCTTCTCTCTCCTCTGCACTGTGTGTTGTCTACATCCTTTGCACTGTGAAGAACTCCAGTTTGAGCCCAGTATCCCATTTGAACATGTTGACAAGGCAGGCATGATTACCTCTCCTATCTTGCATATAGCATATAATGTTCCTGTCATTACCATCCAGGACTGCTTTTATTTTTTTCTGCAGTGTTACATAATTGACTCAACTATGATTCATGTCAGCACTCTGGTAGTTTTCAGCAGTGCTGCAGTGTAGGCTGACAAGTTCTCCTCCTTCACATTTCAAAAACTGTTATTCTGTCCTTTAATCCAAAGGATTTAAGTTGTGCTCTCCACATTCCAAGTTATCATTTGGAAAACTCAGACATTAAAGAAGCATCTAATGGTACATGCTAGTCTTCCAAGAGAAACTACTTATAAATACTAATGCTGAAGGTGGTTAGTTTTAAACTGTGTTGTAAAATAAATGAAACCCTTTTCCTTGCTGTTCAAGTCAAGGGTATATGTGAATGAGGTCAGATGAGTTGCTTTGAAGCACCAGTTGTGGCTGAGGAATGACATTTTTCACATGCAAAGCGCTTGTTTGTAGGTCAAGTGTAGAAGTGACTAAGTCTTAATGCTGTGAAGTAAATTAATGGTTGTATCAACTCAATCTGAAAGGTTAGGAGTTCCATAGATTATCAAAAATGTCATCTTTATCATAAGATTAGCAGGAGGAGGCAAAGATTATGTTGACCTTGAAACAGAGTTCTGTTATTATTTACAAGATGATCCATTCAAGCTCAGTCACATTTGTTTAACAAAGTACCTTATATGTATGTCAGTTTCTGCCCGAGTATGCCTGGCCTTTTGCTTTCTATAGGAAATTGTCTTAGGAATTACCAAGGCTAGTGTCCTCTTTTTAACATTCGTTTCTTATTTTCTAACATACACAACTTCTGCTTCACTGGAATTGCAGGAAAAAAGGGCTAATAAGTTTTTAAAATTCTTGCTTGGAGGTTTATAAGCTATTGCTAATGTGAGTATATTCCATTAGCAACCACTTGACTAATTTTGCTGCTTAACTTGCTATGAAAATTGGTCCTAATATGTTTAATCTTGTTGCTTGCTTTCTCTTGAAATACCCAGTTGCCCAAATGTTATATGGCATCATATATCAGCAAGTGACTTTGTGTAATACTGTTTGTTTGAGAAATATATTCCTTAGTGTCTGTCTACATTAGTAAAACATAATTTATCTTGATTAGAGTACTAGTATTTCCTGCTCAAGGGATAAAACCTCTTGGATCATTGTACACTAGAGAAATCCGTATCCTTTCACAATTTTGTCTGTGTAAACATATCTTCTCTGAGTTTCCAATATCTAAATATTTTCAAAGAAGTTCTGTGATTACAATAAACAAAGGGAAGAATTACATAAGTTGTGCTGCCTTAAAGACAACTAGCAGCACTCTAGGACTGGACTGAGACCTCCAAATAATTTTTCTAGTCTGAGGGACTCAGCTTCTGTCTTAACTTTCTTTTAAATGCTTTTTTGGCTCATGTTACAGATACTTTAGCTGCCCTGGCTATTCTGTTTTTATTCTCTCTATAGTCAGCGCATACCGGAGAAATACACATCTTAATGTGTCAAATCATCCCTGAGAGAAAAGCCTGAATTTGTGAAGTCCTCCAAGATCAGGGAAAACCTGGTAGGAAAACAGCCTACTTATGTTTCTGTCCCAGGTTCAGGAACACTAAGACACATACATCCAGCCTAAACTATTATAATGTGTACTAAACAAAGAGAAGCCAATGCTTACATAAATTAAGTAGCCATGTCAGCTGAATGGCCTGGTTACAACCCAGTACCAAAACATAATTGTTTCAACTAGTCACTTGGTTAAATAGGTGGAATTCCTACATCACTTTTATAAAGCATCAGACTAAGCTTGTACAGGTGTTCTGCCCAAACATTTTCTCCCTGAGAAATCCATACTTGGTTAAAACAAAATATTTCAGAATAATAAATTTTTTTCTGTATTATTCATTTGAACAATATGACTTTCCTTTAACAATGAATGAAAACATAAGCAAGCTATTTTTACAGTTCTTTTGAGTTAGAAAAGTTAAGGCACATTGCATTTCGTCACTGAAAAGCAGGGATAGATGTCAGAAGAGGTGTGTTTGTGTTTCTCAAAGGGATTTTACCTGTTTTTCTGTTTGGAAAGTTTTTTCTTTTCCTTTTTCTTTTTATGAAATCATTCAATGGTTTCTGAAACGAAACACTGAAAATGTGCTGAGTAAGAATCCCTGTACACTTCTGAGTTAGCTGTTACATTCCTCTTAGTTTCTCAACAATACCCTGGATGTCTGGGGCCGCATAGTGTAGGTCTCTAAAAGGGCTGGAGTATTTTTCTTTAAAGAAGTCTTGTGCCATTCTCCTTCAGTTTCTTTAATCTGGGATTGACTTGTCAGTTTTGATTTGGTGTCACAGGGAGCAGTTATTTCTATTTTAAAGAAATGCCAAACCCATTTGATTGAAATATTTGGCAAAAGAAGGAATTCAAACTAGTGCCTTCTGAAGCTTATATAATGGGCTGATGTTTTCTTTCTTCCCTTGACTCTTGCTGCATTAAAAGCAATGTGGAAAATATGCAAATATAACAAAACCTTTCAGAATGGAAGAGGAGAGAATAAAAGCTGCTCAAAACCTATGGGGAAATTCAAAGATATTCTGTTGATTTTTCCACCAAGACCAATAAGGTCTTTTAAATTCCAACCCAGAAAGAAGAGGAGCAGCTTTAAAGAAAATGACTGACACACGATTTTAAGAGAGAATCCTAGGATTTATTGGGTCATGCACGTTCCGATTGATTTCAGTGTCTCTAATTCTACAAAGGCTCTGTAAAAAGTTAGGGATGAAACTGCTTGTTTTTAGAACAGGACAGCATCAATTAAAACATGTTTTTTATTTAGAAGGTGTTTTAGTTGGATGCTACTTGTGTAACAGAAACAGGCTTAAGAGATTTTCTACATTGGATCTCAAACTTGCAATCCAAAGTTTGATGCCAAGTAAGAAACTTCAGAGCTGCAAAGAGGAGATAATAGTACCTTCTCCCATAGCAGGGTGTAGTAAAGACTCTTGGTGAAACACTTGGATACTAAAGTGATGGCCACTGAGGGAAAGCTCCGTTGGAAAGGTTCCTGTCTTAAAGCAGTTTTTGATTAGTATGCAATTTGCCATTATGTCTTATGTCACTATGTGGTAGTTTACACTGAACAGAGAGACTAAACCAAATCGTTAACTGACGTCTGGTTCACTGAGCGCTGCCTATTGTGTACACATAGCAAGCAAAGTACAGTTATGTTACTTGAAGACTGGATCACAACATCCAGAGGGTGAAGTCAAGGTTATACAGACTTCTCTAATCATGGCCTTCCCTAATTTTGGAATGCTTTACTTGTACATGCAATGATTACTACAATCATTTTGAAGCCTTAATAATCTTCTCCTTAGCACACTCTTTTCATTATGATTTTGTATTCCATCTCTTCTTCACACATAACATAGGAAGATATATGTTCCATTTTTGCTCAGTAGCACTTTGTTGTTCCAGATTTCCCACTCTAATTAAATGAGAAAGAATAAGTGATCCGGGAACCATGACCCACAGTACACAAAAATTATAGTAGAAGACTCAGAGTATGTGTATATATTTTATGTTTTTGTGATTTAGGTCTGTGTTTGCATGCATAATTGTTCAAGAAAGTCCCTCTTTAATATGTATTATTTCAGTCTTTGCATTTAGTCATCTGTCTTCTCCCTTCTCTCTTCCCCCAACAATTTCTGATCACTATGGAATGAAAAATGTCACTGAACCATATGTAAACTCTTGAAGCTATCAATGCAAATTCCTCACGTTTTTCAGGGGAGGAGAGTTTTTGGCATGCACCACCAGTTTATGCAATATCTATATCCTCCATAATGCTGCAGTTTGTTTAATGGTTTATGTTGTTTGACATTGCCCACCAAAAAAACAAAAAAAGCATGATAACAGTGCTTACTGATGCAGTGTTACTCTTCCAGCAATTTAACATAGAGACTTTTAACATTAAGTCAATCACTATATAAAATCTGCTATGGAAACAGCTCATCTGAACAGCTTGAAGATTGGGATGCTGTAGCTGTCACACTAAAGCAGTGTAAATTGAATGTGAGATTGTAAGCTTAGTCTTACTATTTCCTTAAGTTTCTGATATCTGGATTGGGCTTTCTTTATTAACTGCTAACAAGAAAATATTTCACATGCAGTCATGTGTAGGTAGGAGTAAGGGGACTCAGTTGCCTGTGTGATGTTCTGAAGAGGCAGTTTCTTTGGGGGAGAAGTAATAGTTGATTCTTATTTTGGAGCTGCAATGTGCTGCAATGAAGTTGCATTTCTGTTCTTAGTTCTGTGTCTTCTGAGGTACCAAGCAAATATATGAGAGTATGTAGATGCGGAAGAGATTGGAGGCTTTCTTCACTGGCTATTACTGTTGGTCTGTTGAAGACCACCACTGGAAAGAAGCTTCTTTTAAGAAAGGAGAGAAAAATAGTACTGTATTATGCCCCTTAAAAATCCTGAGTGAAGCAAGGGACAAGAGAAGCTTTCTAGCTCTTACTGTGTGGTGTTGCAGTCAGAGTATTTGATATATGGGTATATATTTATGCAAGGAAGCTGAGAAATCTCTCCATTAGTACTGATCAGTATGTGCACAGTCTGGCATCACATAAAGTGGTTGTTGCTGCCTGATTTAGCTTGGATGTATAGCCACTCCTCCCCTTCCTCACTCACTGAGCAGCTACCATATTTTCTCAGCAAGACTTCGCTTAGAGCCATGACTGTTCTTGAATGACGTTGCAAAGCTTGAAATGGCAATTTAGCAGTAAGGCCGAGCCGGTTTTCAGTGCAGTGCTACTTAGAATGGCTCTGGTGCATGGTGTTCCTGCATTAGGCAGCAGGGGTATTTCAGCACCAGAGTCATTTCAACATCAGTGTCAATACTTAATGCAGTACTGCAATGCCAAATCATAGAACTTTGTCTTTGGACTAGACATTTCTCTTGTAGGAGCTGTTATTTAGAGTGGATCAGAATTTTAATTTCACTTTATGCAATTTAGATTCTACTCTGGTTGATGCCAACCTTTTCTTGAAGCACTTAATCCATTAACTACTCATCTTTCAGGGAATGGTATAATGCCTTTCCAGATTAAGATTAAGACAAAATCAGACTTTTCCTCAGATTTAACTGTTGCTTGCACATAAGCAATCATCTTCTTTCTACTAAACTAACAGTATTGTCATTAAATGAGTAGCAGGCCTAAAGTCAGTCATCTTTGTCAATAATGTCCATTGCTGACAATACAGTTGAGTTGATGTTATCCTGCTGAAGTGAAACATGAAGAGGAAAGCAGCAGATCAATGATGCTTTCTGATCTTGCTGAAGAAAATAATTTTAGCCTGGAAAAGAAAGTTAAATTCCTTTGATCGGTGCCATATGCTTGAGTTTACGGCTTTTGTGTTCCCTCTTAGCTTGATCAGATTGAAAGTGGGATAATTATCAGTGAGGGTTAGAAATAAAATAATCAGTTTGCTATGTCAAAATATCTTCATTTTTATGTCAATCATGCTGTCTTTCTGGTATAGTGAAAATCAACTCTGGGTTTAACAGCAACAGCACAATAATTGAACTTCAACCCTTTCCTTGCAATTGGTTGTGGAAGTCACCAGCCTGTTTTGCCTTGTGGACAGGGTAATAGTGCATACATTTCTAACTAATGGCTGGTATGCTGGTATTAAGGTTGAAGGGTTTGTATTGGTAAAAATTATAAGCATAGTCCCCCCTTTCCTCCAAATCAGAGAATAATCAGAGTGTAAATATTCCTTTCTTATTCATCTCCATTTTTTCCCAATAAGATTCAAATATGTATCATCTGTACTACAGAGTTTGATCAGAATTGTTATTTCAATGTTAACTTTGAATGATCAGATACAATAGCTTAAATTGACTTTGACAGTTGCATGTTTTGGAGAGATATCAGTGAGTCTGCAGTGAGTTTATTGACATTATCTATACTGATGTAACGACATTTATAAAGGTAAGTAAAAAGTACAACAAATAGTGCTACTGCATGTCCTACTATGTACCTGTGCTTCACACCCCCCGTGGATATAAAAAAAAAGAAAGACAGTAATTTAACTGGTTTTGAAACAGTAAAAATTTTGCATTACAGTATTTGCAAAACAAGTAAGAGCAAACATTTGGCCTTGTAGCTATGGTCATCCACTCCTTGTGACTTCATTAAGAGTTTGTCTGGTTGAGTTTGTCTCTGGAAATGTGTGCCTCTAATTAAAGAACTTCTAATTGCTTAAGAAATGTTATGACCCTAAAGGCTCTTATAAAACCAAGAATATATAAGATACTTAAGGGAAGCACTAAAACCTCTAGTGAGACTGTGTTCTTTGTACTGTATTTTATTATATAATTTTAAGCAAAGCTCCAGCAGTCGTAGGTGTTAGGAAAAGATGATAAGAGATTGTTGCTATAGATGACTTGTATTGCCATGGAAATACTGTTCTTCAGAAGTAATAAGCCTCCTTCCTATTATGCATTATGGACTGCTAATAAAGCATATTAAAAAAAGAAGAAGCAAAAAAAAAAGTAAATTAACTTACTTGAGAAATAGGCAATAATAAATGTTAGGATAATGAAACAAGATACAGGGTTGGATAGCAAAATTGCATTTGTTTTACAATGGGCAGTTACACAATTATCAGATGATTAGTCTTTGAACATTTTCCAAAATTAGGTTGGTACAGAAGAATAAAATTTGTTTTTTGGTTTTGGCACATTGTGATTCATTTCATAAAATCAATATGCGAGAAATCTGCTTTCAATACCGTCTGGCAGGTCTTTTTTCCCCCTAGATTTCAATTGTGCATATATTATCTGATAGGATAATATATTAACTGTTGGTAACTAAAGAATGTGTCATGATTTGTATAGAAATGGGCTATTTGTTCTTCACTCTGGTTTTAATTTGCATAAGAGTAGATAACTGTTGTTCTTCTGCAAAGGGATAATAGAATCAACACAAGTGTGAAAGTGTTTGAGAAGTGTTTATTAGTGGAAGCATTCATTATTTTTCATTCTTGGAAATTTCATTTATTAATATTTGAGAATAAACTCCTTTCCCTGATTTACTGTCACACTTCTGGGAAAGCCTAAAAGCTATATCTAGACAGTTCTTAAGAGGTTTATTTATTTCCATTTCACTACCTTTTTTTAAAAAAAAAATCTTAAAATACTGAAAGAAGGATGAGAGGAGACATGTGCTGTGTCTTATTCTTGTCTGCTGAAGCCACTGAGAGTCTGTTGGTTGACTACAGTTGGTTTTGGACTTCTCAAAATGGGGAAAGAGATTTCAGTCTTCCCATTTTCTGTGATCTTCAGCATGGGGATAAAAGGGTATGAAAACAAGTATGCATAAACAATTTAGAGTAGAAAAGTGTTACTGTAGCTAGCTGGTTGAAAGCACTGTCATAAGACATTACCTAAGGCAAATAATTTATCTTTGTTCAAATAAGTATAATGGAGACAATTCTGTTGCCTCAACCAGGGTAACAAGAGAAAGTCAAGACAGTTCTTGCTAATGGAGTATCTTCTTTTTATGGAAAACAGTCTGATTTTGACAACTCTTTTTAAAGAATTGTTGTTGAATTGGAGAAGTTCGTCATTACCATTGCATGTCTACTGATTGTGTCACAATCTCAACAGGCATGTAAATCTTGTAATGGCACAGTAATAATTTCAGCTGTTTTAGGAATGAGAAAATCTCCAGCTTCGTTGTGATTGGGATAAACGCTACAGACTTGATCCTGACTTGGGTTAAAGGAGTCATTCACCTATCAATTCCCTCTCTCCACAAATACAGAGCATTTAAGGTATGTCAGTTTTCCCCTCTATTTCTTTCTTTTCTAGTACAACTGAGGAAAGGCATCACCTACTGACACACAGATAAGATATGCAGAAGCAGGATTCTGAACATTGAGCATTGACAAAAAAAGGGAAACCTAAATTAATGCATTTCCCCAAATCCTCATAGAACTGGTATTTTTGCCAGTTCTTTTAGGTGTGCCCTGTAACTGTAAGAAAACAGGCTGGGTCCTGTTTTGCAGTCTTTGCCCTTTATTAGAATTCTGGAGCTCTAATTCTATGAAGTGTAGGCTATATCCACATGCTTTTATTAAAGCAGGCAGAAAAAAAAATGTGCTGCGTAGGTTTTGTTTTTTTCAACCAATTTTTCTAAAAGAGCTTTAAAAATGCTCAACTTGTTGTAAAAAAGAAACAAGTCAAATGTGCTGCAAACATTTTATATAGTGAGGCGCTGTCTTCCTCTGAAGTATTTCAATACCCTGGTTGCCATGGCAAGAGAGAAAAAGAATAAAAAATTCCTGCAGCGAATACCTTTATAACTCCAAAATCATCACTCAGCAGGGCTGTGTGCTTAATAACTCATAAAAAATACTGTGGATTTTTCAGAAGGTCAGGAAGGAATTTCTCCACTGATTTGTCTCATTCTGTTCAGATGATTTCACATGTTGCTAAAGAGCAGAGGTGACCAGGAGGGGTAGCTATATGATGGTGTGATTTTTAGCTGTGACGTGGGTGTGAGCGTGTTCAAACCTTCAGGCAAAGAGAGCCTGGTTCCCTGGCACAGCACAGAGGAAGGTGGGATGGAGCGGTGCCGCTCCAAGCAGCGTGAGTGGCGTGGGACTGCTAGTGTCTCTTGTGCCTCCTCCTATGCAAAGAGGAGGAGGAGAGACTGGGCAGCACGTTTTTCAGCCTGAGGATGTTTTTGTTAGCTGATACAGTTGAAAGACTATGCTTGTGCAGACTCACGATCAGCGAAGGGTCCCTGAACCCATGTGCCTTGTAGCTCCAAAGAAGGCCACTTACATCTGTCAGTTGACACCTTTCACAGCTGTGAGCTGTCCCCTTTGTGCCAGGCCCTGGCCGGCTCACACTCCTGGCATGCTAACAGGCTTGAGTACCTCTATGTTATGCCATGTACAAATGCTTAAGATTTCCAAAAGCTCTGGGCTTTATGCTGGAAGTGGGGGAACATATTTTCTCAGTGAATACAGGGTAGACATCTCCAATGTCCTGCCTATTTTAAAAACATCCCAAGTCCTCCTAAGCCACAGGAATGTAATTTTTGAAGCTTTTCCAAAGAAGCCTGACCCAGAGGCACTTGATACCCAATAAATCATGTTAGTACTTGGAGCATTTCACAGAGTTCAGGTTGAGACCTGCAGTAGGGTGATGGCATTTTGAGACTTTCAGTGATAGATGAGAGTGCCCACAGTCATAACAACTTGATGCAGCATCCTACTGCTAGCACCATCTGCTACAATTTTTAAATATAGAAGGGGATTTTTCTTAGTCAGCATGTTTCTGTCAGAACTAGCTCTTCATAGACCTAATCTGAATGTCTCCGCACAGCTTCAAACTTCCATCAGCTTTCTAATGGAATAACACAACACAGTCTAGTCTTTTCAAAGATTAGACTTTGATTTGCCTTTTCTTAGCAAATGGAATAAATTTTTACTCTTCAGTGATTTCTGTGGCTGTGTCTGCACTTATGTCTAAAATGTTTCCTGTCTTTGCACTATCATTTATATTTCTATCAAGAATGATTTTAGGGTTTGAGAAGCCATCAACTGCTGAAATATGCAAAGAGTTGCGATTTTTTTCCCTTTAATATTACTACCATAAAGCAAAATCTATGGTAACACCATCAGACAGCTACCGACCTTATTTAGCTTCAGCTCAGTCCCAATTTTTATTTAATGGATGTCTCAAAAATGTGTATGAAAGCAATGCCAAATAGCCATGGCAACTCTCTGCAAAACGCCAGATAACTTTTCTAAGATTGTTTAAGCATAGGATTGTTGTCAGCTAGGAACATCTTTATAAAACATTCTGAAAGCCACAGACAAAAATACCTGGTTTTATGGTATTGCTTGTTGGTAGTTAAGGTAGTGCTGTGCAAGTACTGATCCCAGTACTGCAGGTAGCTCCCTCTCTGCTTATTGTGCCAATGAAGCTTCTTGGCATCTAAACTTTGCATCACTCACACTGTCCAATATTTCTGAACATGAGGACAAACACACTCAGAGGCAACAGCAATCCATGCTGCAGGAAAATCTTTTTCCTGAGCTGACAGAGGGCTTAGGCCTATATAAGCCATCAAACAAGCTAGTCCTATCCACTGGCAGTATTTCCTCTTCCCTCCCCAGGAGACAAAACTGTTCTGTTCCCTGCTGAAACTTTTTACACACTGCTGCAGGCTCAGGGTGGGCTCAGGCAATGGCCAGGATGAGGTGTGATGATGACTGGTCCTTCTCCCAAATCCGTAAGACACACACGGTTGTTCAAGGAGTCCACAACTTGTCCTCACCTTCAGAGGCCCTTTTTCCCCCCCTTATGTCCCTTGGACCCCAAGGAAGGTGCGACACAATAGGGATGTCCTGCAGGATTGACACCTGCAGGCCACTTCTTCCTCTGATTGTTTCCCCATGTTCCTTCAAACACTTCCTTCCCTTGCTGCCCCTAAATAGCAGCTCAAGAAACTAAACAGACAATGAATTGTCAACTGTGTAAATAAAATAGAATTTTACATATGTATGTTGTACTTGCAAATCTTAGGACTTTAGCCTAGTCTACTTAAGAAAGATTTTACGTTCAGTGTTTGTTAGGATCTTGCTAAGCAGTTGGTCATTTTGCGGAGGTGTGTGCCTGTCTGTCTTCTCAAAATATTTTATGGTATAGTTATACTGTATTGACCTGAGATTCATCAATAATTTGAACAAGTAAACAGATGATTTGGAAATGCTCATTTATTTATGTAACAGTCCATAATGTCACATTCTGAGGCTGTTCATCCTGCAATTATATACCTCATTTAGTTACTGAACTGAGAATATATGTGTGTATTAGTTAAATATCCTCTTGAAAAACAGCTACAGTAATTATTCTTCCTAGCTACATATCATATCTAACATATAAAATGAAAGAACAAAGTCACTAGCTGAAGCCTTGGACAGCAGATGAAATGTATGACTAATAAAGCCTGAAAACCAAGACTGGTGTAAACATTATGATTATCCTGGCCAATGTGAGTTTAAGAAGCCTGAGATTATTTTGCTTGAATAGTCTTAATGAGGAAGAGAGTGAGAATCATGTGCTAGCAGAGCAACGTGCGGTAGGTGCTCTTTGGAGTGGGGTTGTCAGCCCTTAAGGAGATTGTTACTTCAATGTTGCTTTCTCTCTGAATAGCACATTTACAAAATAGAAATAACAAGTTCTATTTTTCTGCATCTGCTGTTCATCAAATCCCTCTGTATATGCTTTTTGTCTTTTTTTTAACACTTGTGAATTAGCACAGCAAGCTTCAGCCTTCACTGGCCAAAGTAAGTGCTGCAGTAAAATGCAAGTAAAGGACTCCAAAGGAGGGGACTATACTGTGAAGTGTAATGACAGCAAGTGTGAATGTCAGGGCTAATCCCTGAGATTTTGTCTGTTTTTTGAAATTTGAATTCAGTACATGACTGAGAAGAAATAAGGCTCAGTATCTATTTATTTTCACAAGAAGAAAGTCTGCAGTTAGGTTTCCTATAATGGCATTTTACTTATGCACAGGACGAGTACAAACAGCCAGAGGGCAGGAGACTAGGAATGATGGATTCATGGGATTATAGGATAGTCATGATAAAAGGGACCTCAGGCAATCATGTAGTCCAGCCTCCTGCTCACTTGTTTTATTTCTTTGTTTTGCCAGGATTCTTGTCTGGTTTCAAGTAGATGGTTCAAATTTTCTGTGCTTTATATTTCAACAGAGGAATAATATAAGATTATCAAATGCATCACCTGAATGGTAGTCAACTTCATGAAGTCTTGTGAGAGCTAAAATAAACAATATTTCTTTAAATATGAATACTATTGTTGTTCTAGCTAAATCATATATGGCACCAAACAATTAGCTGAGTAATCAGAACCAATTTCTGTAAGCCTACATGGCAATAGCTACAGTTAGTGACAAAAGCAGAATATCTGACTCAAGTGTCCATTGCACTTCCGAGGATGATTCCCCTTTAAGAATTGTTGCAGTTAAGTGCTCAAATGACTTAATAAATACAAAGTACATTTTGTCCATCTCTGAAGCAGATTGCATTTCTGATCTAGCCTTCCTATTCACATTGTTAAATTTGTTAAGAGATATTTATCTGATTTGAGAGATGTTGAGCTCTGGTAAGGTTGCAATGAATGTTGAACTTGCAAGGAACTCACAGATGATCTAAGAACAGCCATGGGCTTCACTGACTTTTGTATTAGCTCTCTGACTTCCAGAGCAGTTAGTACCTAGCCTGTAATGATGTCTTGTGGGATCTTCATCAATCCTGGCCTACCTCAGGCAGTTGCATGGCAGACAGGAACCACATTGCAGGAGTGAGTACTGGAGTCAGAGTTGACGCTGGCTGACATGAATGATCAAATGATCAGATTGCAGGTGATATATAGTACAAAATTTACAACCCTGCCTGCTGTGAAATGTTTTGGGGAAACTGAAATTCTCTAAACAACCTCGGGAAGCAAATGTTTCTAAAGCTACAGAACTGGTGGAAACGTGATAATATATCGGTTCCACATAACTCTTATCAGTAAATTATAGCTATAAGAAAGTTACTGGGAAGATAATGCTGGACACTGAAAGATTCCTATTTTTGAAGCAATTTTCACAAAAGTGACACCTAATGTGCCATCTATCTTGATAGATTTTCTTTTACTAGATGATACAAAGATAAATCCACAAGGGGGAAAAACCTCTTATGCTTGTGTATTGTTAGGCATCAGCAAATGCTCTTTTGAATAGTGTGTGACCTTAATTTCTGGAGAATTATATATTCTGTAATGCATAGCTTGTGATTTCATTTACTTCTGTATTTATTTTTTTGTTTGTTTTATATCTCTATGTTGTATTTTGCATCTACTGTCCATAATATACACGAGTTCAGTGCTCTAATTTCAGACTTCAAATACGTATCATCTCCCTACATAGTTTTTTTTTAGATTCAAATTAAGACTACTAGAATTGTTGCAAATCACATCTAAGGGAAAAGGGAAAAGTTGGTCCCTGAAAGTTCTTACCTCCTTAGTACATTTTAAATTCTGAAATCCCTAAGATTTATATCAATTTACTAAGAAGGCAACTGATGACTAAAATTTTCAGGTGTTCAAATTTGATGATAACTGTACACATTTATTTGGGAAAGGGCTCCAAAAAGCAGATATTTCATTAAACTTTTACACAAAGTTTTCACCTGCATTCCTGACTAGAAGGATCTCCATGTTCTTGCCTTGAGCAGAGAGCTTCTGGTTTTACTGTTTGAGAGCATGCCAAAATCACTCATTCTTATTTCTTTCCCCAAGTTTAGCTTGTGCTCTGGGGTGGAAACTTAAATTAGTTCACAGAAGACCGTATTTGTTCTTTCTTAGCTGATGTGCCAGTTTATTGTTTGGGTAATGACTATTAGCAGGAGAAGTAATTTTTATATTGTAGATCTCTATACTATATTTTTTTAATAGAAACTTGTGAGGCATTAAAATTGTCATCTTGGTTTTACCTTATGAACTCCAATAGAGTTGGATTAAGAGCACTTACTTCTTTTTTAATCAGTTATTTGATAATAACATGTCCATTCAGCAGACTTGTCTCCCAAAGCCACCAGGGTGATTGACAGATCATGCTCCCTTGGAACTCATCTGCACTTTACAAATCTGTTCATGAATGCTTATCTGTTCCCAACAGATATAATGAATCTTTCCCCTGCTATTCAAGATCCTATTATTCATACCCACTTTCTTTTGACCAGTAATATTAAAACCAACCTTTTCAGTGTAAAATTTCTATACCCAGATAATCACAATATAATGAGGAAGCATCAAGCCTATAAAAAGTGGATGACAGAAAATTTAGTGGTTTTTTTTCCTTTTAATTTACTGTTAAAAATGGACAAAGAATGGAATCATAATTGGGTGCGTGACAATTTTCTTAATATAATTCTACTTATGATGACATCAAAAACTCAACACTTGTCAAGAAGAGTTTTTAAAATTGGTTTTCTGTCCACTTACTGATGGACAGTTTCCCAGCTTGTGATAGTTGTTAAGGACAGCATTCATATGCAAGATGGTTAACAGTATTGAATTACTAAAATTTACAGACACTTCCCCTTACAAGTTGGGGTTTTTTTTGCAGATTTTTTGTGTTACTATTTTTGTAGGTTGTTTTATTTTAATTTCAGCTATTTCTGATAACAAATTCAGAAACAGAAATACAGGATTTTTCTTCTGCTAATACATTTAAGTGGCCATTTCTTAGAATAGTATTAGTGCACTTCATAGCAGGCCTTTATAATGCAGTAAGAAGAAAGTTGTCATTATATTTCTGGTGGATTTGCCAGATGGAGGTATAGGTGTCTGGGCTTCATAGCCTGTGCTCAGTGAGTTCATTAAATCCAGGAAGCACTGAGCTTATTAGGCAGGTGCTGCACCTGCCTAGTGACAGGGTGACTTTTGTGCGCTGCAGAGCAGCTTTGTGGGAGCACAGTGGCATGTCTGGGTGGCTGCAGCTGGGCTGTGGGATGCACACAATGTACAAAATTCTCTACTTATGCCTGGGCAAAACATTCAAATGGGGAAGATAAATGTGTGTTGGGCATGTGCTAATCCAAACGATCCATACACAATTCCAACCTGTTTGGTGCACATATGAGACCAGCTAAGCATATTTTTATCCCCTAGAAAGAATGACAGCAGCTATAGCTGTCTTTGTCAGACAAAATGCTCTGGTTTTGATTAAAATAAAAAAGGTTTATTCACAGTTGGGTGTTTGGTTTGCTTTCTTCATTATAAATTGCAGTCTAAAAAATGACCTTTGGAGAAAGAAAATTCATCTTACTGAAATGCATCCTGTGGACTTTTTTTTTTTTTTTAGTTGAATGAGATGTTGTTGGAATTGATATATTTCTATGGAGTTTTACAGTGTAAGTTACCAATTTTTCAACAAACTAGTTGATTGCTGCTGACTCACACTGGGGTGTGAGCTAAAACTTCTGGAGTTTTTCCATTTGTCCATTTGTACAGAATAAAGGCTGTATTTTATGTATTATTAGACTTGCAGTGTCAAGTATTAATAATTTGAGATCTTAAATTTTGTGGTTACTTTTAGAACTTAACAGCTTTTACAACTTCTGCTTCTTTTATGTGTATGTTATTTTTTTACTCTAATCACTGTAGTGTTTTTTTTTCTATACAATCTTTGATTCATTTAAGTATAGAATAGCTCTCCTTTGTGAGCATGACTGTTTTGTGAAACCTCTGTATCGTGTTGTACACATTGGGAAAGTTACACTTTTGGAGACAGAAATGCATGAAGAAATGCAACATTTTAAGCTGTTGAATGCTATCTTGGAAAAATGGGTTTTCTCACAGTCTTTATCACATGCCGATGCTGTCATGACATATGTGTACAAAAGGACTAGATGAAAGTTTTGTAGGACCTTTTTGTTATTTGTTTTGTATAATGTTCCAATGTATAACTATTTGGCTTGGCAACTTTACTAAAGGTTTCCTAACATACTTCTTCCTTTGTTCCCTATAATGCATGACTGAATGACTGTACTTATAAAAATTTATATTTCCTTCTTTTTTTGTTCCCACTCAAATCTCGTTTACTGTTTGATTGGTTACATTGAGGAAATTCTTTCCCTTTTGCAACAAAGTCAGAGGATGAGAGTGTGTGCTCTGACAATATTCTTTTATTAACCTGAGTAGCTTACATTACATACAGTATTGTATGTCTTATTTTTTGTGTTGCTTATTGCTTGGAAAAGTTTTAGGAACGTTGATTTCCTCTATGTGCTTTGTTCAAGCAGCTATGCAAATAATTCCCCTGCCTGAAAGTGATATAAAATCTGCTGGAGCCCATGTAGAGTAGAAATAAATTCCTACAGGTCAGACAGGTCTTTGGGATGGTGATGATCTATGACAAGCATGGTAGAGTCCTGTCTGCTACAAAATTTTCCAAAACCATCAACTGATTCTACAAAGCTCCCAGATTTTTAGTCTGTTTATGGTTTTAGATCTTAGGGGAAATTAATTCAGCGATGTTGAGATACATGTGGATTCTTTCAGAATTAGAATTATAATTAAAATTTAAATTAAAATTAGTCATTATGAACATATAGGGTGGTTTGAGATGCAAATACCCCAAATAAAAATGATGAGTGTTTCAAATTTATATATCTATCTGTCAGCAAACAAGTCCCCATCTCTCTTCTGTTATACTGTTTCTTAGCAACTGCTGTATTTCTCTTTGAGCTAGTGTTTCCTTGACAATACTCGTGGCATATTGTACATGTATATAAGGCACTTCATTCAAATGGCTTTACAGTCCAAGAATCTACTTGTAAAGCATCATTGAAATGCAGCTATTGTTTGGCAAAAAGAAGTAAGCCAGCACAGCACTGTTGCATGATTTGGTAGAAGGAATGGGAGAATAGGAAACAGCAGTTTGGGATAATCATGACAGGGATCCCTTCAGATATAACAAAGAGAAAGTCTCTGGCTAAAACTCACCATTTCTGTCTTCAAGTTAGCAAGGTGTCTCTCAGACTGGTGAAGGAAAGCAAATAAATAGTCGACCTTGTTAGGGCATCATTTGAGCAGAACAGTGAAGTTCAGATAAGTTATCATTTGCTTTGTTCCTGGGGAATTTTACAAACCTCTAGTCCTTCTGTAGTCTAAACCTCTTTACATACTATGTTGAAATTATTAATCCCCTTCCCTACATCCTGTCTTCACCCTGCGTGCCCAAGACCCTAGGTTTCTGCACTGTTAAATAGTTGAACCTCTCTGTGGCAAACTGTCAAACTAGCTATGTCTAACTGCATATCTCTCCCTGGCCTTGTCAACTCCCACATCATGAGTAAGCAACTACTGTAATCCAGCTGCCTGTGATTTGGTTTTAAAACACAGACAAGGTGCTACCTTTCTTGAGATCTAGATATATCAACAAAAATCTTGTTTTTAGGGGATTTCACCAGGCAAGTTGCTCTAAGTTTCTGTATTTCTGTATTCTAATATTAAGAAATTAACATTCTTGCTGTTACCTAAGAATCTTGTTAAAGATTTGCAACCATTTCACAACTCAGGGAAATCAGAATTTTTGTTTAGGGTAACTATCAGGTCCAGACAGAGAAACACTGTTATTTTTCAGCTCCCCTATTATGATTCTTTGTTGATATTATCCATCTAGTTTTCCAGACAGTCTGTTCTTAAGAGGTAGTAAAGGACATGAACTCTGAGATACTTTTAATTGTATGTTTCTTTCAATTTTTCATGTTTGCAGCTTTTGTTGCTTTCCATTTCCATTTGTCTCCTTTAATTTTGTGAACAGAAAGAATTTGGAAGCTTAAGGCTATTGGTCTGGAACTGCTCATCAGCCAGACAAATTTGTCATGGATTGTGATTTAACATTTTGCTTCATCTATTTTCTTCAGAGAATGATTGCAGTTTAATGTTATTTTGCATTCCAAGTAGTTGTAGATTCCCTGTCTTTTATCAGCCCATAAGACTTCTTTCTGAGCTCTCAAAAAGTCCTTCAGTAGCTCTCAAAACTCTGTCATTTGCTATGCTAAAAAGCAGGTTGAAATTTCAATGGTAATTTGTTACAGAGAAATCCATGAAATTTGAATAAATCAGTAAATTCCTCTTTCCATCACCAACCCATTTTAATAACATGAGCATTGTTAAAAGTTTAGTTTATGCATCTATTACTGATTGCACGTTAGTTTGGCACACTACCCTAGAAATACTGTCTTGAAAATCAGATCAAGAGCTGAAAATTGGTGTGCAATAAAGATTTTAATGGAAAATTAAATGACTACAATTGGCTGTTATCTGATTAAGCTACATGAAATGGATATCAATTTGGGGCTGGATGCCATATATTTGCATTATTCAAATGTGTTTCCACCTTTGGGGAAAACAAAACAAAACAACCAAAACCAACCCTAGTTGATATACTTTGGCATATCAGCTGAGAAGACAAAGCAAGGAAAGCCATTGCTTGGGGAATCTCTGATGGCTCAGATGCAGGACAGTAAGAAAAGAACTACTGCAGCTGCTTCTGTAGTCTGCTCTGCTGACTTTTGTGCTGAACTGTTTCCATCCTGTGATTAATGGTGAAGTTTATTTTATGGAGCTGTCATTTTGGCATCTTTCACTAGTACAGCAATCACTTTAAGGAAAAAAAAAAAAAACAAAACAAAACAAAAAAAAGGGAGGGGAAACTTAAATTGGCCCCTTTATTTTTGTAATCAAGAACAGGATGCACCAGCTTTTAGCTCTAACTGGCCCATTATGTACACTTGAGAAATGAGTCAGAACCTTTTAGAATAGATTCTTGTTGGTGGGAAGACGGACAGACTCAAATTCCCAGATATGAACGTGCTTCAGTGTTTTTATATGGTAGTGAGATCCAAAGCAGCAAGGGAAGTACTTTGAAGTTCTCGGTTTAGAGTTCATAGATATGCTAAAGTGATGATAACTTTATCTGAGACGTGTTTGTAATGACATGGTGACACCATTAGATGTGTCAGTTAACGTAGCATGTTGGGTGCTTAGCTACTGAGTAAAAGTCAGTCTCTAGTGCACTCCATCAACATTTTCAGTCCATTCTTTTCAGAGCTTGATAGTTTCACTCCATTCTTTTCCTCAGAATCTGTTATCTTTGTTTCATATATTACTGAATAACAATGGTTCTAGTTTTAGAGCATGTGTTTAATCAAATTACATGATCTTCTGTTTTGTGTGTATTTTCTCTTAAGTGATAGATCAGTGCTCATGCAAGGGTTTCGGTCTTTTTTTTTTTTTTTTTTTTTTTCATTCTGATTTCTCATTAATTTTGTATGTATGCTGTATTTGAAATGCTCTACCCTCCAGAGTGAGAAACTAAGTATGAGTAGCTATGGGTTAGATAATGCATATCTTCCTGGTCCTATTTATGACTGACTCTGCTGTTTTATTTTGTGTTCTTTGCCACTCGGAATGTTATTGCCATGTCTGCATTTCTGCCTTCCTATCTAAAATTTCCACTTCTAAATAGAGGTTACACCCTCCACTGAGCAAAAAACTGAACCTTTCGTTCAGTCAAAAGACTGTCAATAGCGAGGTATAGGCCTTATTTGCCCACATGAATGATTCTGATTGTGTAAAATTGAAGAGAGATAAAATTCAGTTCCCTAATTAAAATTTGCCTTCTCCATTTGCCCAGAATCAGTTTTGAATCTGTTATTGAATTTGAGAAATATCTACCAAAAGAAGCTACTTATAGGAGCAAATGTTCTACCACAGTTAGATTTCTGCTTTCATTGCTTTCGATTTTCCAAAAGGAAAATGCTTCTTGGGTACAAATTTAAAAGATGAATTGCAAAGAACTTATTTTTGATTTAGAGCAATCTGTTGCATTAGCTATGTGAAGTACAGGGGTTTCTGCCTCCTTCTGTTGTACACCAGAGTGACATTATTATTTGCCACTCACTGCAATGATCTACAACCTGGGTAGAAAAAGAAATGCACTCCAATGCATTAAAAAAAAAAATAAAATCATACTATTACCATTTCAGTTTCTTTTTCCCTTAAATCTTGTTTTATTTTAGTCATCTCAGTCAGTGGGATGATAAAGATTGTCTTGCTTATAGCATTTGTTTTGAACCCCCCAAGCAGATTCCAATTAGTTTCTAAGAGCTTATCCAAAAGTATGGTCTTTTGGAAAGGATGGTCTCTGGGACAAAATATTTGCTAGAAGCTTTTTATAACTCAACTTCCTTATAGTTTATGGTGTATGTCAAACTGGTGTTTATGTGTGGCAGTGTTTGGATGTGCAAAGACATGTTCTTTTATGTTTGCATCTTGCTCCTTGTTGTCAGTACCTTCATAACCTTCAGAATCAGTCAGGATTTGATCATTTTGTTTAAGTTGCAGTTTTGACTAGCAATGGGTTTTTAATTAAGTGACAGCAAAACTAAACCAACCAAACAAAAAAACCCATGTGAAATGGTCAGCTATGAACCAGCCTTTGGCTTTCTGAAGCAACTACACAAGCACCTGTGCTAGCACAAGAAGGACTAGCAGGTAGGTGGGGTGCAAGGGAAAGAACAATGCCAGACTCTGATAGCTTAAAGTGTAGTTGTTTTTGGCTTTAGCTTGCCTTGTTCAGGAGGCATTTGATTCAATGAAGGACCAGATTTTCCATCTGTTCTGGCATTTATTTGGGCATAATTCGCTAAATCCTATAACCCTTGAAGTGATGTGAACCTTTCCTTTAGAGGGTCATATATTGGTAGCAGGTCTGGTCTAACTCATGCTCCTGTGGTTTTGCTCATAATTTTTTTTCTCCTGGTTTTTAGAGCTGCAGGATTTTAATTGTTTGAAAACAGGCAAGGTAAACTCTCTAATCTTGGAAACTGAAGGAACTTGCATGATTGTGACTTGTTTGGCAGGCTACTTAAGTGTCTTTTATTGCTGCACAAAGTTATGGAGTCACCTGTTTGAGTACAAAGAAGTTTAGCAGAGCTAGACTTGCCTTCTGGCAATTTTTATTTGTGTACATACTTTCCAACATATTACATAGTTTGGGGCTTTTTTTTAACGTACATCTATTTTTTAAAGTGCTTTGAAATTTACAGATCAAAACACAATGTACATATAAGTGTTATGATTATGAAGTCATACAATACGTAAAGGGTTGGAACTAAGTGTTTGCTAAAGACATTCTGCCCAGGATGAAAAATTTATTCAAAGAAAACCATAACAGAAATCAGTTGCTCTCTTTAGTCAATATCAATAATGCTAGAGATTATGGAACAGGAAAAGGCATTAATATGTCAATAGATGATGAGGAAGAATGATGCAAATCACGTTTTTGATTTTGTCACTATGCATGCATTTGGCAACTTGACTCTGTATCAAGAATAGCATTAGCAAAGAGATTATCTTGCCCATTGACAGCGTTAACTGGAATAGAATGAGTCTTAAAGTGGATTTTATATAAGAGGGACATACAGTTAGGAGACTGTAGGCAGATTGACAAGAAATGAGCCTATAATCTTAAATGTCCGTAAAAGGAAACAAAACTGATTTTCATTGACTGGTTTCACTAACAGATATAGAAAATCAAACTCTAAATAAAAGCAGGAAAATTCAAATTAAATTCACCATCCAGATAGAAACTGAGGATGTGCTAATAACTAGAAAAGAGATAATGCTGAAGCATTCCTGAAGAGCTAAATACTAAACTGAATATTAGGAAGAAAATTCTCTATGTTAAAGGCATACTGAATTTAGACGGCAACAGTAAGTACAAGACTCAGAAGAAGGAATCCTAAAGCAAATAAAAAGCACAGCAAAACCCCACTAATCCTCTCATAATGCTATCTTTAATGAACCAAAAGCAGGAACTGACTGCTCTAGGAAGAAGCACAGTTGGAATAAAAATATCTGGATAAACTGCAGCAGTCCAGTAGGATTTATGAAATTGATGACGCTTGAACCCTAATTCTGATTCCAACATCTATAACTAAATACTAACTTACTGTTCTGTATGTTTTAACATTTTCTTCTGCACTAATTATTGTTTAGGGAAGATTTAGACTGCTAGAGAGATAGCAGTTAGAAATCTTACTGACATGTAGATAAGGCTCCACTTCTGCTCCCATTATCATGTATCCAGATCTTCAGTGTGATTGAAGAGCAGGCAGGGAAATATGTCTATATTTGTTAGATTGCTTGCAGTAAATAATTCAGCCATCTCTGCTAACTACACAACTCTGCCAAAATAGTTCAATATCGTACTACTATGTTACCTTAGATTAAAATTAATGCAGAACACTGTGCATGGTTTCCTTGTGCTCTCTGTCTGAAGAAATAAACGTTTTGATGAACGTTAAATACAAATATGTCTTTTTCTACAGCAGGAAATTTTCAAGGCCTGGCCTTGGAGTTCATTTGTGAAAGGATGTTATAAGTCTGTATATAAAACTGAACCTTTTGGAAAGAATGTAGGATACTATAATGATGGGTTTACCTGTTTTAAGAACAAAAACCGCATTAAAATAATAGCATAAAACTTGCTTTTAAATTTTACTTAAAGATTTTAATCTTGGTCCAGTGGGTTAAAGGCTAATATATAAAAGAGGCCTAAGTCTGAAGAGTTGTTAAAATGCTCACGAATGCTTGGTTCAGGTCTGCCTTTGTGAAAGCTCAGCTCAGACTCATCATGGTCTTTGACTGAGGTTGAAGCATTCAATGGCTTTTTCTTTCTACTGACTGTGATCAGATACTTCATGTAATTGGTGGGTATACTAGGGAAGACAGCAGACTGGAATAGCACATTAAAACTAGCAATAAATAAATAATCACTAATGTTATAAAATACACAGGTTCCGAGTTAGTTAATTCCAGATTATGTGAAGAACTAACTACAGCAGTATTGCTGAAATGTTAGTGAACATTTTTGTGATGGAGGGAGGATGGTATCCCAGCCAACCAGAGTGAAAATGCAGGCTCAGACAGCTGAACAGGAGGAAAAGACACAAATAAATCTGAAGTCTATTAGTCTGTTGTATAACTGTGATACTTGAAAAAAAACCCATGAGAGCAAATGTTTCAACAGTCAGTTTTTGGGGCCCAGGGGGCACTCACAGGTCTCACTGGCCCTGACCCTTTTCCCCTGGAGTCTTCCCCCCACCCTGCCCATGGCTCAGGACTCCGCTTCAGCCCAGCACAGTGCCATCAGCTCCCCACAGTCCTGCCCAGCCGTAGGCCCCACTGAGCTGGGCTTACCCGTGTCCCCTGGCTGGGGCAGCAGTTGGGCCCTGACCTTAGGCCCTGCCCTGCTGCACCATGGGGAGCCCCTGGAGCATTTTGTTTTATTGTTTGGCAACTAAAGTATAGAAGAAAATCCATGGGAAATAAATCCTGTAAATCATTATGTTACTTGCCAGTGTTTTGTGACAGTGAGTACTGGAGAAACTCAAAGTATTAGTCAAGATTAATTACTCCTCACTTCTTGTACTGAACAAGTATTTACATCAGCAACACCTGCTATAAAAGCATGTAATGCCCAATAACACAAAATAAAGAAAAGATAATTTCTTGGGGTTGGGAATGACCAGTATTTGCCATAAAATGCTGTATATGAAGTTCTGGTTTGAATGAAGATTCCTTTGTCTTTGGAGCACACCATAATATTTAAAATGCAGATAAAGGATACAAATAAATGATTAAGAATTGCTAACCATACTGTCATCTCAAATTCTCGGACTGAACAAAAACAAGATGTCTGGTCGTACTTGTGGCAATTAGAGAAATTGAGAATTTGCACTGTAAGTAATGTCTCAACATTCTTTGTTGTGTACAATCTTTGAAATTGCTTAAATAGTGCAATTCACAACCAAACCAATCTCACAGTGTTTATATTTCAGCTGCATACTTTTGAAAACAAGCTGAAGTGACCAACCTAAATTCAAATGGGGTGAGGTTTACCTGTGTGACCCATTTAGGCTGACTGGAGATGTAGTTGGCCTATAATTTGTCATTTCAAACTGATAAGTCACTGACTATGGATTTTCAATTTATTCATTTTCTTGATGAAATTGGCAGTTTCAGAATATAGTTGGTGAATGTATGCAATTTGTTTCCAGTGTGTTTTCACCTTAAGCATATAACCTTTGGGAAGTGCATTGAAAGTTGTTCAAATGCTGCTTTGGGGTCTACCCTCAGCTAATACTTCTGGAGTTTTAATAGTTTAGTCTGAACTGTTTAAAATTTACCCAAGGATGGGAAAAAAATATCATTAGCCAAGGTGAAACAATTGCGCTGCTGCTCCCCTGCCTATTAGCAGATTTCAGCTATTGTGGATTAGTTATCATCCATCAGATTCTATAAAAATTAAATCTCCCTCCTTTCTCGGCTATTGCTTAGACCTACCATCCCCGTTTCTCCTTTTCTGTAATATGTCATGGTATAGCTCTTTTACTCTTGTGAATTGTTTATAATATTCCCTTATTGTACTTAGTTCTTTGCAAAGGTTCCAACTTTCACTGTATGTTTACTTATGTTAGTATGCCCTTCCCTTTTTCTCAAATCTCTCATATTTCAGTAATCTCTCCATTTAAATAATGTCAACTCTTTTCTCTGCTACCTAGATAGAGAGGAGACTTGTAATTTATTTTGTTGATTCCTACAGGGAAGCAACCACTGTTAAGACTAATAAGACTGAGGGGAGAAAAAGATGGCACCACTCTGCAGGTAGATTATAATAATATTATAGATTGTTACAAAGATTAAATCATGTAATCTTTTCACTCAAAGTACAAATGCACATATTTAAACATTTCAGTTCCAAAATTATGGCTATGTTTTACAAATTTGGAGGAGAATTATTTTGTGTCAGAATTAACGAATGTCTGTCTTATCCAGGAGAAGGAATCTGTAACATCATCTTCTGAGAAAGGATTTTGTCTTCGTTATTTTAGGTCTTTACTGGGTGTCAGTTCTTGAATGAGGACAGAAGAGAGAAATGTACAAATATGCTGCTTTGCCATTTTCAAAATAAAGTAGTGGAAGTTTGTGGCATCCACTTGTAGAAGCTTGTAGACAACAAGTGGTTTATGATAATTTACACTAACAGTTCAGAAAAAAAAAGATATTCATTACTGTAAGATTTTAATGATGTTATACTCTTGATAGCAACCCCACTTTTTTGTCCTCTCATTACTACATACGCTTGCAGGTGGACTTTACTGAGGTTGTTAACTATATACAAAACTTGGTTTATGTTTTCTATCAGATTTAGAGTTTGGTGCACAGGATTGGATTTGCCTAAGATTTAAACCTTTGCAGGCACGGTCATATTGCAAAGCAAGGGAGGGGACTTTTACTTAAGTAGAAAAGCAATGCACGTTTATGAAGGAAAATTTAAAAAAAGTTAATAATAAAACTCATTATGTGAGAGGATGCATCAGGACCCTTTATCTATTGTATCAAATGTCAGAAAAAGCCTCAATTATTAGCAGAATAATCCTATCAATGCCTGTTAATTTGGAATCTTGTAGAAATATCCTGCTGGTTAGCTCATGTTGATGGCCGAAGGTAACGCAGCACTGATACTGATTTAACAAACGCTGGATGCATGACAGTCAAATGTTAAAGAAGGTGCTTTGGTGGTGCCTCTAAAACTAAAATCAACAAGGCTCTGGGGGAAAATGGTTTAGTTGTGCAGCTCACAGGTGGTTGTAGAGGGTTACTTTAAGACCTGAAAGTACAGCAATACTTTCTGGAATGGTAATGTAAATTAATCCCCATGAATATCTTCTTTCAAATTTACTAACATTGCTAAGAGCTAAACTAGGAGCTTAGTCCTACAAGTTTTTTCTGTGTTTCTGTACTTGGGAAAGCTTTTAGTCTGCCCTGCTGCACAGTGATTCAAGAAAACATAAAATGTATTAGGTTAAAAATGGTTTTGCTATTATTTCCTTGTGTTATACCTACTTTCTATCAAATAGGTTGTTTAGCATAATCAAGTCAAACTAAAAGTATAATTAATTGCAGCTGGTACTTAAAGTTACTGCTTCAGTTTCAGACTGAGGGAGAATTTGTGGAGACAAAATTTGTCTGTTTTTCTCAGCAATATCCATTGGTCTAATTTAAAATAAATAAATTTTTGCACAAATTATATGGTAGCACAAAATATATATTAAATGAGACAACCTTACAGCAATAGAGATTTTTCTTTATTTACACCTACCTGAATTCTTTCAGCTGTAAAAACACTAATGACTTCTAATGCAGCAGCAGACTGTTTACTTCACTCTAATC
This sequence comes from Strix uralensis, assembly GCF_047716275.1. Classification (NCBI taxonomy): domain Eukaryota; kingdom Metazoa; phylum Chordata; class Aves; order Strigiformes; family Strigidae; genus Strix; species Strix uralensis. The sequence continues at coordinate 14,440,165 of NC_133978.1, read as the reverse complement.
AAACTGAGATGAAGGAAATGCCCATTACAGACAGGTGTTTCAAATGCATAATCGTTTCCTTTTGTGGATAACCACACTGAAATCCCTAATTCTCAGGGGTCGGAAGACATGGCACATTCTCATAGGGAGGCTTCTCCCTCTGAGCTGACATTTTAGGCTAGGCTTGGGAAAAGAAGACTCTGCATTTGTTATACCCTTTCTTCTATACTCTGTGCCTCCATAACTGTGTGTCTAAGTTTTTTCCAAAAAATTAATATTCACCATAGCCCAAGTGGAATACCAGACTCACCCAGTTTACCATATAGTAAGCATTATAGTAGTGTCCTAGAGATCCCCCGCTTTACATCATTCAGTGAAGATGATGCTTTTGTCACAAAGTGCTGTTGAAGCCTTCTTGCTGAAAACAAATGTACAGTCAGAAAGACGTAGGAGTTAGTCAAGTATTAGCTTTGTCACTTTTCCCCACAGATTTAATAACATAATTGTGAGACTGCTATTATCCTGATTAGGTTTCCATAACAATGAATGTTGCTCTTATCTTTGGTCTTTAAATGGGCCCTGCCATTCATGGACTTAAAAAGAAAAAATAAAAAAAAAAATCCCAAACCAAATCCTTAGAATACTAGGCACCTGAACTATGAGGTGCTACACTGTTGAGATACCACTTAACTTGCAATAAGTAGAAGGCAATCTTGTATAAATGCAAAAGGCAACCCTGCAAAAGTTCAATGACACCGGTAAAATTAAAAATATGTTCTTCCCTCATGGTGTTATAGTAATGTGAATAAAAAAGCATAGCTTATTTCACTGGTTGGGGTATGACGATATAATACCTTTTTGTTAAGCAAAACAGGGTTTGTGTCAGGGCTTTGAAGTAGGTTATTGAGAAATATTAGAGGCAGGAAAAATTGCAAAATATGTTGAAATGTTACATAACAGTTGCCCAAAGGATTTGAAACTATTGTGTGAGTTGAGAACATCAGCCTGGAGTGCCTGGTAGCCATTAACTAAGACACTTGTGAACGTGCTTGGGAAGAGCTCTAATGCTTCCATTGTACTGTGTAGTACACAAAGAACTCTGTAATGGCAGTGGGCTGCTGTGGCATTTTCAACCATTTTTTTTTTGTGGGTGAAAGGTGTAGTTACAAACATTTTTTTTCTGAAGAACAAGGAGAAAGCATAAAGGATCTGTGCAAAGAAACCATTTGATTCACTGCACCTGCACAATGCACAGAGACTGCAGTTCTACAGTTGTTATTAATGTTCTTTATTTGTGCACACTGGTCATTTGAAGTGCTTGTCTAAATTCATTCTTTGTTTGTAATTTGGTACTAACTATTTTACTAATTTCTTCTTTTTTCATGTCTACAAACTGTCACTGATGGATGACATTTTTCCCAGATGTATTTCACAGAGAATTTATCAAATAATTTCATCAGCTCATTAACAAGAAATTGTGAATATTGGTTATAGGAAAACTGGCTGAATGTTCTGTCCCAGCTGCATGGTCCTAGATCCTGTGCTGACATAGGAGGTGTTTCATTAACTTCCATCACATTTTATTCCTTTGCATTTATTATTTTTGTTATTTCACTGGAAGAGCTCCTTGTTGAATTGGGTTTGGTGTGAATGCTTGCAAGAAGTGAATTCTGTTTACATGAATTGTGCTGCCAGTAACTTTATTCATTTAGAAATGCTGCCAGTAAATAGACTATTCAGAGAAACTAAACACAGATGCTCATACATACAATGGCAGATTAATTTAAAATTTCAACTAGTATTCATAGAAAATTGTTTTTGGTATTTTCGCAGACTTATTTGGAGTAGTAAAATAAAAATTATTTTCCTTGTTCAAGATATTATGACTGGGTGCAATGTATGTTGTGTGTATGCTCTTGGCCACTGTTAAAGAGCAACTAACCAATGTCAGGGATTTATTTTCAGTATAGCTTGCTAGTTTTTTGAAGAAAAGCTGTAATACCAGCTATTTTAGAAAATAGATTTAAAATGGTACAAAGGCCTTCAAACAGCTTGAGGCCCAAAAAGCACCTAAAAAAGGCATTTTTTTTATATTCATTAAATTTGTCTGTGGCTAGGCATTTAACTCTATCAGATAATTTCTATGAACTTATTAAAAAAGTAAGTTTCTCCTTTGTGGGCATTTGCATTTGGTAAAGCGATGATTATAAAATGGCTGCTATTATCTGATGTGGGCTTTGTGCTGTTACTAAACAAGCATAGGAAATATGGTAGAGAAGAAGTTAGGCGAAAATCATTCCAACATTGCTCTTTGTCTTTTGTACCTTGCTACATAAATCTTTTCCATATATAAAGTAACCTTAGTCATCTAAATTTAAGACAAAGAAATAGTGCCTAAAACTGCAGATCACTTGAGACTTCTTTGGTGCTAATTAACTTACTTAGCGCAGTTGGTTGGCAAATTTTAATCAGTATAAAAGCTCCTGTGGATATTTTAATCTGTTTTCATTTTAAAAGCAGAAACATACAGTTCTTTAAAAGATGTGTGACTTTCTGTACTCATTTGAGAAATTAATGTTTTCATGTGCAGACATACATTTAGTTTCATAATCACGCATTTTCAAACTTAACCCCTTGCAAACATTGACAGAGTTATTGTGCTGGGAACAGTCAGCCTATTTCCTGAAGACCTTGCCTTTTTAATCTTAACCAGAAAAAAAATGGGTGTTTGCAAGTATTTCTACTAAAACGACCCAGATAATAGCACAATCTCTTAAGCTTTCAAAATGTGTTGATAAATTTTTTAAAGTATAGGGCCTATCTCATTTAGACTTTTAATGTTTGTCTTTAATAATTAGAATAACAAAAGCTAGAGGGTAGTTGGTCTGCCTTCAGACATGCAACTTCACGTCTTTGCCTCTCTGTGCTATTCTTCACATTTTTACCCCATTAGAAATTGCTACCTAATTCAACTCTAAATGACTCCCAGTATTCTCTAAAACTATTATAATTTTTTAGTTGAAATAGTTGATGTAGTCCAACCCCAGTCTTATGAGATTGCAAGCCTGGGTATCATATAGTCCCTCGTGAGTAGTAAAAAAAGGCCACTATGAGGCAAGGAAGTGAAATCCTTCTGGGTGTGATTTGGCTGTCCATTAGTCAAACTATTAATGAACCGTTAATGAGTAATTTAAAAAGCAATCTTAATATGCATGCTTTTGTGAAACAGACATATGTAAAAGCATTTATATTGCATATTCTGCATGTGGATCAAAGGCTTAACAAATTGGAATGCTTCTTTCCCAGTTATTCCACTGTTTCTCTGTTTTCATTTCTAGCTTTGTCCTACAAGGCAAGCGTGGGAGTCTCGAAGTTATGGATATTTCTCCCTATGAATTCTATGAAGTCAGGTTAATGATAAATGATCGGTCATCACTGATGATACCAGAGTCACATCTTAGAGCTTACTAATGCTGACAGATAAATAAGATTCAAAATACAGTGTCCATGTCTCATTTACCAAGTGGTATTAATTTATCAAGTGATAGTTCCAAGTGCAAAAGCTGGATTTAACAATGTTTTAATACACTTGGGCTAGATTTTGAAATTTTGTGCTAAGAGCAAATAAGGTGCAGTTTTATCATTTTGACTGTGTCATTTTGATTCACTTGTCTCACTATTACTATTCACTATCACTGTTATCATTCAATGTAGTTTTAATTTTCTATAAATTCTTGAATGAAACAAGTCAAACAAAGCTCACAAAATTTATGTGGAGTGCATTTAATCTCATTTCATGTGTTGCTTGAAAATGAGACTGTTTAGCAAAATATTTCATATTAATTAGAAGACATACCTCCCTCCCCCCAAGCCCTGTAACACTGATGTAAGATAACCTGCAATATTCTGCTCCAAAAAAATTTCTTCACATGATAGAAACAGTAGGAGGGGAACCCAGAAAAGAGCACATCCTTACTAGCTTTCCCCTGAGTCAATGCTGTTTGCTCTAAAATATATAAAGAGGCATCCACAGAGTCGTTTTTCTCAGAGCCCCTGTGATAGCTCTGGAGCATACCAAGAAGAGCTTTCCTGAAGTTTGGCTGCAGCAGCAGTACAGTATCAGTTTGTGGTATGTTTTCTACCTCTGCTAGAGGGATTGAGTTTTCTGCCAATATAACCTGGCTTGCTGATATGCTAGTCATTGTCATTTGGAGGAAGGAACAAGTGGGGCGGGAATGGTGCCTTGGTTGTGGTTGCTTTCTGGAGCAACCACATCTGTGCCCAGATACTGAGGAGAAAGGGAAGAGAGGATTTCCACCCATTGTATTTAGGAAATGTCTTCACTGATTATGAAGGCTCTTAAGTAGAAGTCCTTTCCTGCACTTTCAGTTAAAATCTAGTTTTATTGCATTTCCACTGGGGGATCATCTCAGTTAAGTCAGTATCAGCTCAGCGTATGTTTCTGTTATGCTGAAAAGAGCAGAACTCTGCTCTCCACAAGTATTGCATCAGAAAATACAGTTATAGCTATAACAAAATGAGGATGTTGTGCCACTTTCTGTGACAAAATAAGTCTGACTGAAGAGAGTGAATATATGTGAATGTACTGTTCATTCATTTGCATTTTACAAAATTGCCTCTTTTTGTATTAGCGCTGTGCATAATATCAACATATGTGTCAACATATTAGCTGCATTTGCATTGGATTTCCTTTTTGCAGCAGTCATCAAAAATGTTTCTGTGTTCACGTTTAATCAGTATTACACATCTGGGAATGACTATTAATATAGTAGGATTTAAAATTACTTTTCTGGCTGATAATTAAAATATAAGAACTTCACACATCAGTAAAAATCCATATTGCCTGGGTAGTTATGGAGTAAATATATCTAAAAGAAAAAAGGGTAGATGTAGCACACAGGTTATGTTTGTGCAGTATTGCCATATGAGGATGGTAGAGGACAAAGAAACGTTGGCATGCAGAGAACAGCTGCATTGAGGCAGCCTTCTGCAGATTCTAATAAACCTTTAATTTCATCTCTGAGTGCCTGACTAGTGAGGTGTTGTCACTTCAGAAAACCCAGGTCGAATCCCTCCGGGAACATGCTACGGTGAGTACCAAGTGGAATCCCCTTTTTTCACCTGTCCACCTCCGCTTTTCTGGGCTGTACCACAGGAGGCAACAGCCTCTGCTGGAAAATCGCCATCTCCTCTGACTGCCTTAAACTAGGGCTGTCCAAATTCTCACAGCACCTCCCTACTGCGTTTCCTTCCCCTCTTCCTGAGGCTTGCAAGGGGATATTGTCCTTGTCCTTCAAGCACTTCCAGGCCAGAGCAATGCCCCTGACTGGCTGGGGGCTTTCACTGCTTCACAGATTAGCTGTGCTGTGCTTCTTCAGGAGTAAGGAAGCCTGTCCCTGGTTTTGATGCTGCAGTAGTGCTGACAGCAGTAATGCCATGCAGAAAACCAAGTATTAAAGGCAGCACGTTTTTGCTTTTTGGATGTAAATTGATCCTCTCTGCAATGTTTCAGATGTATGGCACAGCTGGGGAAGCTCGGTATTCAGCATTATCTCTGAAGCGATAGAAGTAAGGGCAGATGCTGGACTTGGTTCAGGTTAGGATATCTTGGCTTGCCCTGCTTTTTGTGACATTCAAGTGATGTAATTGATATGGCAGCAATAGTATACGAAATGAATGCTCTATTAATAACTTCCCTTTAATAGCCACTTAACCCAGAACCTTAGCTTGGTATTGAAACGTTCACTGATAGTGCTTTGCAGCAATTGTACTGACACCGTGTCTTAAAAGTTAATGGGATGCCTAGGAGCAAACGTTTGTCAAGATTGACAACTTTTAGAGGTTTGTTTTAGGTACAGTTTGTCTTGGTGTAAGAGACTTGAAAATATGTCCCCAGTGTATTCTGGTTCTTTTTCATCCTTTCTCTCAGTTCTGTGCATGGAGTGATTTCCCTACCAAATTTGCAAAGGTATTATTTGTTCCTTATTCTATATCTCCTTTAATAACTCTCTTCATTTGTAACACTAGTAGAAAGCCAGTTAGTTTTATATACCCATATTATATATATACAAATACAAAACATTTACATTATATAAATTTGTTAGCTATGTATGGAAAAAAATGCATGTTGTTTGTAATTTCCATTTTCCAGTCTATAAATTCTTTTATTTCTCTGTATTCAACAGCAGTATGTATGTTATCAGTGCTATAGATGCAGTCTGTACCAAGGTGTTCTAAAAAGTGGTAATACGGATACAAAATGTTAAAAACCAAGAATAAATACTATTTGCCAATCCCAGAATAAAATGAGGGCAAAGTTATGTTTTTGAACTTTGGGAATTTTAGTAATTTTGATCTTGTTAGAATAAAGTCTCCATTACTTATTTATCTTAATCTGTTGGTCAAGCCTTAATTATGCTTGGACATATGTTTTCCTGCATTTACACAACTGAGGGATGAGAGAAGGATGCATGAGACCAAATATTTACCAAAAAGCATTCAGAAAGTTATACATAAAGCATCCTTGAACAATGAAAAGCTGCTTTAGGATTTAAATTAATTCATACTAGCTAAAACAGGGAAGGTATCCAAGAATTTTAAAATTTGCCACAATATTTGTATTAGGGACAGGGACAGTTAAGTCAATTTTAGATTTAAAGAGAAGCGACCTACACCTTCAGCCACACTTAGATTTAAATAGCATCTGAATTTAGAAGTGATGACTGTAGTTGTAAAAGATGTGTGTACCTGGGCAGGCACCCTGCTGACCTTGTAATGCATTTTTGCAAAAGCCCCATCTTGTATACAGCACAGAGAGACATGTAGAAAAATTTGAGGTCTAAGGAGTGGAATATCCACACCTAAGAAACTTGTTGAATTGTCTCCTCATTTTCACTTGAACCAAGCGTGTCTAATTTTAATTAATGCTATAGCATTTACATTAATATGTAAATGTACGTAAAATTGCTTGTCATTTTTATCTGGTCAAAAGACCTAACCTTAGAGGTTTTTTAATAATATTTTTGAGTTATGCTGTTTCTACTTTATAACATTGTATGTGGTTTTTGCAACACATGTACATGCGTATGTTTTTACCAGTTGTAATCCTCTGTGACATAGCTGCCAGTGTTTTCTGTCATTTGATTCATAGTGCTTTGTAGTCTAAAAAAATCTTAGTGTAAATAAAGTTACTCTCTCATATAGAGTCCTGTTTCAGTCAAAGAAATATCTGATGAGATGGAAGCTGGAATGAACCTTGTTACACTTTGAGCAACAGACCTGTAGCTTTTTGCTAAATCTTATATTTTTTGAAACATTTTCTGAGATAAGTTACCTACAGCATGTAAAAGACCATCTACCATAGGAAGGAAATTTTACGTATTCAGTTTTCATTTTGTTTATAGATGTGACACGTTACAGACACGTAAGTCTTATTTCGCATACTGTGTCAGAGTGTGGTGAACCACTCTTGTCAAGCAGTTTGCTCACAAGGGTAATCCAACTGATCACTTATGTTTAAAGCTTATCTATCTATTGAAAAGTAAGAAAAGTTGTGGCTAAGATCTGCAGAAAAGAAATCATTATACTGAACAAATCTTACATAAGCAAGGAGCTCAAAAGATGCAGCTGAAAATGTGATGAATAACACTTTAACTGTGTGATGGAATATACATTCTGGAAAAGAATGATACCAGTCTAAAATGGGTGCACTTAATACATACGAGATAAAGGCAAATGCCAGTTTATGTCTAGTTTGGAAAGGATTGTAATGTAGAGGGCTTCAGGATTTTTCTGCCATTCAGGACATCTCTGCTACACTAGTGTTGCAGTATGACCTTGGAAAGGTCGCACAGTTGCTATGATTTTCTTTCTCTAGAATGGAAAAAAATATATGACCTTTCTTGTAAATGTTTCCAGATCCTTTCATGGATACCACATAATTCTAGAACGACTCGACTGAAGACTTTCAATACTTTTCAGTCAAAAAGGATACATTTTTGACAAAATATTTCCCTTCATTTTTTATTAACTGTTGTATTATTTTTTAATATAATGTTACAGTAAGAAGTATTGAATCAGTTGTGTGTATGTGGTTAGTATTTGTGTGTGTCTTGCTCTTGCTCTGCATACCTCAGGAGAAAAGAGAAATTAAAAATGCTGAACATCACCAACTTTTAACAGCAAAGTTAGAGAAATGACTGATCATCTGAGGCCAGTAGTAAAGTGCTGTATACTGGTGTTTAACACAGTACTTTGCATGTAATATAAATCAGGAAAAAAAGTGTTACTATGATGATTTAATTTCAAATTCTTTTGCTGCAGAAGGCCTTGAACTCTCTATCTAGGCTTTCTCATACTGCATGCAAAATCACACTCTTCGATTTTTCTTTTTAAGGATATGGATTGCCTTTGGTGCAAGGAAAGGTTAATAGAAGCTTTCCTTGATGCACTGGACCAAAACTGAAGAGTTAAATGCAGATCTCCATCTGAACTATGTAGTAGCTCCTTTGAAACAGTGCAGGCAGCTGACAGTCTGGCTCTGACAACTCCAATTCTGCAAGTACTTATGTGTGTCTAAACTGCTTTAAAATGAGTGCAACTTAAGCATACACTTAATGTTAATTACATGCTTAAGTGCTTTTCAGAACTGATCCTTTAAGTAATTCAGTAGATCATATATATTGGAAGCAGCTCTTACCAACACTGCAAATATTGTACTACAGTTTTATAGTCCTCAGGTCTTTGCAATGCAACGGCAGAATTGAATTATAACCTAGGTCACAGCCTGCAGTTTTATTCTTATCCTGGGATTTTTCCACCTTTTGTTTGCATTTTCTGTTACATAACTAGTATTTTAGTTCTTAAAATTTCCAGGCTTTTTTCTCACCACTTTACACTCAGAAGTAAAGTAGATGCCTGTGGGGAGAGGAAAAAGGAAGGGGGAGTGCAAGAGGTAAAATGAATCATGCCTGTGCACGAACAGGGATGTGGTAGCTATTTATACTGTAGTATAAATACCAGATTAGTAGGATTTAAAATGTTATTGCTCTGTAGGTCTTAAAAGGCATTATAAACTCTTAGGTTAGTTCTGCTTCACTACTTTCAAGGTAGACTTATTTAAGAAGACAGACATTTTCTTTCATTTTTAAGAAGATTTCTAGCACATAATGGCTTTCCTGGACCCATAAACTATTTCCCCACCCACTGCTTGCTCTTTGAAAGAGGGGTTGTTTTCTGCTTGCCAAGGAGAACTGCCCACTGACAACCTCACTCCTAATCTTACTAGCTCTCAAATGATTCACTGCAGATTGGTGGACGCTGTTCTCGTAATCCTCAAACACATTTGGCAACCTGTCTGTATTATGCAGTCAGCACTGGCTATGGATTTGCCATTCCTTAAGGAGGAGGGTACTCTGCTTGTCCTATTACCCCCAAACCGCTTGTATTATGTGGGGGAAATAGTCTGTTATTTCTTGCTAAGTAAAAGGATAACTTTTTTATTACAGATTTGGCAACAAATTCCTGGAAGAAGAAACAAAAGGTGTTGTCAAGAGGTATCGAAACATGCCTCTATATTTCTTAGCAAAAGTCTTTCCTGTCAGAGCAAATAACACAATCCCGAAATGCACAATGCCATTCTGAAAGTTATTTCTTATACTTAATCCCTTTCCTTGGTCAATGACACCAACTGGCACACCTCATTTATTAGGTAACTACTGAAAGCAATTATCTACAAAGCAGTCTCTGAAGCAGAGTTGTCTCTTCTGATTATTCCTTTCAGACTTCTAGCCCTGTGTGGCAGTAAAAAATGCAAACAAGGCTTTTCTAGTCTTGTTCAGCATACGGCCAGTTACGGTATATCAGGGATGCTCTGCTATGTATAAGTTTATTTCCATATTATATCCTAGTTTAGGAAGTTTGTAATTCAGTTGATACTAGGTTTCTCTTGCAGATGTCTTAGGAAGAAAAACCATCTCTGTCTCTCTCAACATTTTGGCATACAATTCATCCTTCACTTGACATGCTTTATTTTATCTGTTCTACATCAGACACATTTTTTGCCTTGATGATTTTCTTGCCTGTGAGGTGAGAGCTAAATGTCAGTCATTGTGCGTGACAAATTACTTTTCTCTTGTGCAGATTACCTTGAAAACGCTAAAGGTGCTGTTGGCAGTAGAGTAGACTGATAACAGGGTTCAGGAGGGGATTCTTGTTTCAGCAGTAGCCAAGGAGGGTGAGAACTGACTGCAGGCTTGAGAGGGGAGGCTCAAAAAACAGTCTAGGCTATTCATGGTGCATGCTGAGAGATGTTATAATTGTAAAAGGAAGCATTTGTTAGTGAAAATTATTTAGGAAATGAGTAGGAAAGGAACAAGAATTCTTTACAACTCGTATACAGACAACACTTGCAGACCCTCTTATTTCAGTCATTTATTAATGTCTGGAACCAGAAGCTGCTGCCTGTGTTGGAAGCTGGCTAGACTGAAGGCTGGTGGGCTTAAGGTAGCAATGTCCTCAGATTCCTCTGAGGACGAACATGGTGTTGATATCAGTGCCATTGTTAAACCATCCCATTGAAATGGATTTGGGACTGGAGGTAATGCAAAGCATTTTTAATAGTCCCAATGGAAAGTCTACAGAAGCAGAGGAATCAACAAGTAAAGCTGTTCAGGAAACCTATTGTCCCTGGAAAAAAGGGCATCTTCATGTCGTGGCTGTAGATGTCAGGTAAAGACACTAATATGTAAAGCATATGTGGGACCTGAGCTGCTGGTATGACAAATCCCTGGAATATAGAGTAGCAGGCTGGGAGCAACTGAATCTTTTATCAGGCTAATTAGTGGTTAAACAAAACAGTTGTGTCGGGATTAGCTTTCTGGTAGAACTGATGTGCACTTCAAGAGGTGTCAAGCACTTGCCACCTAATGTTTTAAAGAATTCATGCAAGTGGTTTTGTCTATGGGAACTAATTATCTTTGCCCATAATCGTCTGTAGTCATGGTATGATTCTAGCCACCTGGGAATATCTACAGTTTATTTTGCTGTAGTGCCATGATTTCTTTTAGGGGAAAAACAAAAACCAAAAAACCACCACAGATATGCTGGGATGTACATGTATTTAATACGTAGGAGGTCTAACTATTGCCGTCATCAAAAAAATAGCAATGGCTTTTTTCTTTTTTAGACTGGATGAAAGTATGACATGGATGATTGGTCAGATCTTTGTAGAGTTCAGTTTTTGATTGTAGAGGTCTGCTAGTCTAGGGTTTGAAAGACAGGAATGTAATTCCTCACAGACTGTGTGAGCTCCCTGTGTTGTTTATGGATGATTTAGAACGGGACTGTGATAATTCTGTAGCTCTCAGGGAATGAATACTTGAAAATGTTGTGCTGGTACCCCACTGGATGGAGTCACACACAGACAAAATGAATGCGAATGAAGAACAATGCAGAGAATTCCATATAGTACTTTATTTCTTTATTCTGCTTCTCTCTTGCTCAGGAGTCAGAAAAGTGCTCTCCTTGAAGCACTGTGCATGGAATGGTTTCCATTCCTCTCTCTTTTTCAGCTAACTGTTAAGAACAGTGGATTAATGTTTTCAAATCAAAATTGCTGCTCTGCAGGGTTATTTTATTATGTGAGGTGCATGTTCAAGTGTGCATAATTTCACAGATTAAACCCACAGGCTTTTGCTTTCCTGTGCCTAAAAACATGATCTATAAAGAACTGATTTTGCCTGACCTGTTTCAATATGTAAATACATTTTCACCTTACTTACTAAAAAGTATATTTGAGATCTATATCATCAAAATTAATCTTCAGACTCAGTATATTTGTAGGGAAAGGTGAAGAAGAGATGAAAATCCATCAAACTGGCTTAATTTCCAGTTGGACTGAATACAGTTTCAGTCATCTCAATCATAACAAATAGTGCCAGTTTTTAGAAGTATTGCCATAGTCAAGTGAGAGAATTTTTTTAGACAGCCTTTTTAATTCACCAGCTGTAAATGATTATGTAATAACAGCATTATATCAAATTAAGGAAAAATCAATGTCTCTGGAGAAAAGGACTGGGACACCAGGGCTTTCATCTTTAAACACCTGGTTCAGCTCCAGCATGGGGCCATGCTGTCCCCTTCCTGGAAGGCTCTAACAGAGACACATGTTTTCTCCTTGGATTGATGGTTCAGCACTGGAAGAAGCTGCCTATGGGGGCTCTCATGGACTCTCATGCCTGGAGGTATTCAAGGCTCAGCTGGGCAGAGACGCAGCTGATCCAACGTTGTTAACAGCCTTGAGTTGAACGGGAGGTTACATCTGATGACCGCCAGCGGTCTCTTCCAAACAACTTTTCTAAGGTTCTGTGATAAACTTTATTGTTCATAAGTGTTACATTTACATGATGGACATCTTGGAATAAGTTTACTAAGTTGCAGGGTTTGTCCTGTTACAGAGGAGACAAAAACTGTGCTCCCCCCACCCCCAGCTGTCATGACACTGATGGAAAACAGATATCCTGCTATCAGTGCCATTTTCTCCCCTGCCTGGTTCTGTCAGGAGCCACATTTTCAGCCCACTGCCATTGTTGTATCCTTTCTGACTGCATGCTGAAATTCAGTTCTGAGCTGCCATCACTTAATAAATTGGCAGTCAGGGTTGTTTCACGGCAGAGAATTCCCTTTGGTAAAAACGCGAGATGTGCACATGTGTAGTATCCATGTAACATTAGTTACTGGTCAGAATATGGGTCTTGATGTAGTGTTCCAAGTTCACCAGCACTTGTTTTCACTAGAGTTATCCCTCCCCAGAGCAGAGAGGTTGCAAGAAAGTGCTGGTTGCCTGAGAGAAAGAAACCAGATTGTACCTGACTTCCTGTGGTTGCTCTGTTTCTCTGGAAAGCATTTCTACAGCCCCTAACTGTGTACAATAGCTCGGTCACCTTACTGATTTGAGCTGCCTGATCCATGTCATCTTTTAATGAGCTACTTCTAAAACATCTGCAGGAGACCTTTTCGGGAAGTCACGCGTGTGCTGCTGCACACCAATATAGGTGTACCTGTTACTTGCCCTAGGGCCACCTGTCAGCAAGCTTAGCTCAGGACATACAAGTACTAGGAGCCATTTGGGAGAGGGCAGTTTACAATATTTGCAAAAATTTCTTTTGTGTGTTTGTGTTTGCTTTACCTACTCCTAATTCACATGCACAATGATATATTTTGGTTGCCTGGCAACCAGCTGGAGGCATATGGGATGGAAACTGCGACTTAAGTATAAGGATTTGGTTTTCTTTTCAGTCAGTGTCAGAATAGGTGATACTATGTTCAGATTGATTAATATTTGGTGTGCATGTATTATTGCATCACTATTTTTAATATTGATAAGGAATGATATTAACTGCCTTGGTTGCTTGGACAGGAAAGCAGGGTACTTGCTAGAGCCCATGCTAGGCAGTCTCTGTGAAAGTCGCCCCCCAAGCAGCTCTGCCACTGCGGCTTTGTCCTGTCCTGAGCACTCCTGTCCTGCCTCCAAGCACATGTTAGTGGTAACCAGAAGCTGAGTGGTCTCTGGAGGGGGAATAAAAATACCACACCCACTGAAAATGAGCAGACAAAAGAGAAAATTTCCAAAATGCTGTGTTTCTCTTGGGATGGGGTTTTTGTTTCTTTCCTGCCTGTGAAAATGAATTATTAATAGCACTAGCTTTCTAACCAGGGGCTAGTCAGAACCAATATTTGTGTCAGTATACGTTTCAGTTTTTCAATGTCAAATTCTTTCATTCAGGTACAAAATAAAACACTTGAATCATGAAAATATAATCTGTATATAGCCATTGTCATTAATTTTTATAGAAAATGAAAGAAAGGTGAAATATATCCAGTGTCATACCATGGTAACTGACGTCCTTTCTGACATGTCATATGATGCACTGCTACTGTGCAATGTAATAAAGAGGTAATAACATTTGAAACTCTTTTTTAAAAACAAAGTAGAGAGGAAATGGATTTTGACTGTGGGATAAGGAAAAGTGTCTGAGAGTCCTGATGTGCCTCCATGTGACCTAAAAAGTAGTTCTGAATTGTTAGAATTTCCACCAAAAAAAAGACATTCAGAGTTCTTTTTGGCTCTAAATCTTAATTGTTTTGATTTTTCAAATGCCTTGAGCAATCAGTGTGATATCAAGTGCCACCAAGGTCAGTGAGGTTGCTTACGGTGTCATGTACTGCCCAGGGGTTGATAGGCTGCTAACCTTGCAGTTGCACACTGTGAGTGTGATTCCATTTTCTGGAGTAGAGGCCAGCTGTCAAAATGAATGTTTTTGTTACGTGCACAAATGGGGATCTGAATAAGATTATTAAGGGGTTTTGCTGTTGAATTTGTTTTTCCTTCTCCTGGAAAAATAAGGCAGTATTAGATGCAGGCAGAGGCATCTTTCTTGCCATTTTCCTTCTCTCTCAAAATGTTCTTTTACACTTCTAATTTGTGAAAACACTTTTGGACTCTGAGAAGTACAAAAATATGTCCATGTAAATATGAGAAATAGGATGATAGTCAGTAAAAGACCCAGGGGTACAAAGCAGTAATTAAGATAGCACATCAAGATGCATCAGACTAGTTCACTACTTTCTAAATTCAATGTGATAATTACAGAGAAGGATCGTCAAGGATCCTCTGGGCTAGTATTGAAAGAGATACAAAGATTAGATCGCTATCTGTGAGAGAGAATATAAAGTCCAGGCCTTTATACTGCTGGCCTTTAATCCAGCAGATGCTGACCTACCACATTTGCTGTCAACTGACACTGTAAGATAGGTGGGGCAGTGTATATGCTGCCTGACCAACAGCCAGCACTTTGCAGCAGCGTCACTAAGGGTCGGTGCCAGTTGCATTTTGACACCTCAAAAACTCTTTGACCTGCAGAGATTCTGCCAATAGTTTTGCTGCCAAACTGATTGATGCCAATGTCAAGCTTACTGAGGTCATCAAACAAAGCCCTAACACTGGCAGGTATTTTGCTTCACACACATTTCACTGGTAGGGCAAGGGAACGGGAGAGTGGAGACTGCAGTATGCAAGCCAGCTATACTTAAACTCTTTTGCAAGCAGTACTTGTCTACCTGCACCACAGCAGTCATTCTCTAACTTGACTTTCTAGTTTTGGAGGGTTCCTACCAATGCTGATGGTGAATTCTGCAGCAGTGAGTTAACATATATTTAAGCCGTATCCTACGTTTATAACTCTCCCCCCTTCTTGGTTTTTAATATGGGGCATGTGTTTGGTTCTTGCATGTCTACATTCTAGTAATAAGTGAAAAATTTAATTTGTAAACATAAGGGGATAATTTGAAATTGATTTCTGTACTTTTGGTTGCTGTTGGTTGTTTCCATGCTGGTAAATAGGAACTATGAGACTGCTACATGTCTTACAAAGTAATTTTATACCATATGCTCTGTGCTTGCAGATAAAGTTGCTGTAATCAGTGATAGCAAGTGTATTACTTTGCGTAACATCAATGTGAGTTATAATTGATGTCTAGCAGTTTGGAAACAGCTCTTATCAAGAACGTACAAAGATTATAGCACAATCATTGGTGGTTTAAATAGTCTCACAGAGATTGTCTGGTGCTTCCTATTGGGTATCTGACAGCTCTTAACATATGTAGGTTGACACTTTTGTTACAAAGCAAACTTCAGTTACTCATTTCTAAAAATGTGTTCAAAACCATTAAGTGTTTGCCTTCAGCACAATCAGGACCATGTCACTCATTCAGGGGCTTGTTAAAGGAATGCGAGCATTCAAAATAGAAAATTCATTCCGAAGGCTGCTGCAGCTGTGTATGCCACTCCATCCCTTGTACACTTGGTAGAAAAGGAGTTTAATATTATTATTTTATGTGTATGTTCCTGTTACCATATCTTCCCTTTTTGCCACCAGTGGCTGCTCATATCTGTATTTATTTAATGTGTTATCATAATGATGTAGTGCATAAGCTCTTTGGTGTTTGTCTCTACTCCTGCCTCTTTTGTGTCTGGGATCTTGGGGCTGAACCTCATACTGACTCCTAAGAAACCTGGCCTGGAAACCCTAACCAGATTCTAGGTCAGTGGGCTTGGTCAAATGTTGGTATATACATACTAAAATCTTTAAGAGATGATGTATTACATGGATAAATGGAATGGGATAAGAAAAAATAAAAGATAGGAAAAAAGCTAGTATTATGTCCTATTTGCAGAGGGAGCACCAAGACCCATCTTGGAGAGTATTTGACAGAGGTAGGAATTACAGCTGTGTACCAAAGTTAGTAGACCAGTGCCCACAGTCCTATCATCTTTTTTAATAATAATAATGGATCATTAACCAAGCCTGGAAGTGTTTGATGCCCTAATTTGGGAAGGACCTATGGTTTATGAGCCATGGCTTTGAGTGTGTCTCTTGTGCTTACCAAACGCTACATGAGGGATTAGGCAGTGGCTGCTAAAGGTGCCAAAGGTAATCCTGCTTTAGGAACAAGTCACATGCCCTTAATATTCCTGCTCTGAGCTGGAACAAAGGAGCCCCAGGAGTTGTATCTTCTCCTGAGTTGATGACACCTGCCACCTTGAGTTGCAAAGGTCTAGCCAACCTAGAAATCAAAGCCTCCCAAGAGAACATTTCTGTTCTACTTTAAGCTCTTTTCTCTTTCCTTTCCTCTTAGAATCGCTTCCTTTTTTTCATTTTATGTTTCCTTGTCTGCAGTTCTCATTTATTTCAACTTTCTATGTCTTTGCCTCTTTTGGTGGCTCGTTTGATATATATGATTGGTAATATAGATCATGTATTTTCCCCTTTCTGATTACTTATGGAATGTTTTCAGACTTGAACATCAATAACTTTTTTTAACTAAACATTATTCTAAATTATAATTAATTCATTTAATAAAAATCTGACCATTCCTGGATGTTTTAGTAAATAGCTAGGGTTTACTATGATAATTGTGTATAACAGCAAATAATATAACTACACAGAGAAGTGTCATTTTGTAGAAATACTGTTATTTTTTGTGAAGCCAGATATGTGATTAATTTTTGGAACTAGAATAATTGGTAACTGGATGTAACATGACTTCTTTTTTCTTCATTAATCAGAAGTGCTTTTAGAACATGTATTTCTGTCACTTACCTTATAAAGTATATAAAACTGTTAACAATATTTTTTCCAGTAGAGTATGGCTATTCAACAAGATATTAAGGCCAAATGCTTGTTCAGTTTTTATTCGGACTTTAGTGAGGCAGAATTGTAATTTATGTCAGTCTAAGATTTTTTTTTTTTTTCTGTTAAGCAATTTAGCTAAAGACTGGTTCTAAATTGCAGATATTTGTCCCTAGTTACCAAGTTTTGGCTCTATCCTCTCACTATAGTTCACAGCCTATACTTCCCAGAAAACCAAGCATAATCATTGTTTGTTGACTCTTCAGAGAAAATTTAGCACTGCTTTTCTACAGTACTTCTGGATGTGAAGTGAAAGAACATTTAATTTGCCTGACATGCACCTCTGCCATTCAAGATGGATGCAATCAGCTGAGCAGCTGACAGGCTGCAGTCCTACATTTGTACTTATAATTTTTTAATCTAAAGACTCTAGGTTTTGAAAAAATGGCTTGGTTCCCTTTGCAACCTACTGGCTAATTAATCATGGTTACAGAGTGCTGTTTCAGGCAGCTTCTTACAACGTTTGATTAATAACAAGTGCTGAAATAGGGAATGTGTTACAGTGAGCAGGCTCACATCTGGCAAGTCATCATGGCTACTTGCTGCTCTGCACTGTAAGCAGTTTTTCCCCCAAAAATGTGTTGACCTGATTCTATGCTGTTAAATTCTTGAGTTATAGTTACTACCTTGTAGTGTACATCATATGTCCAATTCACAGTTTGAGACTGTGAGATGCAGACATAAACTGAGACTGCTGTGCAGGCATTTAGAGATCTCTCAGCTCACCAACTATTTTTTTTTTCTTTTTTAAGCAAAATGTTTTAAGTATCAGATGGGCAAATTTGTCAGTGACTGCAAATTTTGTCCACATCTAATCAGCAGTGCAATTATTTTTAAACAAATGCTTCTGAATTTAAAAGAAGATTCTGAATTCTGAATTTTATGTGATTAAATATTTAAGGAAAAAGTTGAGCTAAAATAGTTCATTGAATTAGAGTGCCAGAACACTGCTCTCAGGGAAAATGTGGTCCCATTTTTTTCTCGGCTGAGAGAGGTTAGGTACTTCCACAAGCAAATGGTCTTTTTGTGGATTCATCATCTTTTTATTTCCCTAGACTTCAAATCAAGCTCTTCTTGTGTGGATCTTCCATATTTTTAATTGTGAACCGTTTCTCTCTGTATATCATATAGCAAAACAAATTATTGCAGAACATACATGTTCCTTAAAAAAAAAAAAAAAAGCCAACAAAGAAAACCCCAAAACCACCAACCACACCAAAACAAAAAAAATTCCACTTTTTTTTTTGAGTCCTTTCTACATCTACACTAAGGCAAAACTAGGAATGGCAAGTGACTAGCATTAAAGAAAAATGTTTTGATAGTACCTGACAGGCATCTGTGTAACAGTTACATCACAGAAAATTATAATACAAAAATAAATCAAGAATCTCCTGAAACACCTAAGCAAGGACTAAATACATCATAATTTCCAGCATAAACTTTATGAGACTATCTTTCAGGTGTTTAAAGATAGAAACTACATCACAGGTCCTTTAGATTGCTTGATGGATGTACTTTTGAGACATTAAATGTTTAAATTCTTATTATAGGTTGAATTGCTTGCAAAGTACAATTGAATATATTCCAGATTACTAAGGGGGGTTTTGTTTTGAGAGAGGAGAAGATTATACTTGATACCCCTTCAAATTAGGGCTGAGACTTAGCCTGCCAGAGTATGTTACTTCATTTTCAGTAGTTAAGTTTTAGCCTAATGAAAACTGGAAGGAAGGGGTCATGGTACCACAACAGCAGACTATCTGTTTGCATAATGTACTGTGATAAACTTTGAAATCTGTCACTATTTATGTATGTGCATATTAATTGTTAATTATGCCAACATTCATGATGGTAAACTTGTTACCCATTTTACCATCTGTGCTTCTTATTGTTTATTTCTTTTTTTTCCCCCTAATATCGCTGCAATAAGGAAAACTTGACTTGGAGTTAACAGAAAAGAATTTGTACCACCTTTCTCTGTGAGCCATGGAGGGAAGGATTGGCATGATGTCAATATGAGTGCTAGTAATCAATTGTGAGTCATTTCATGATATATAATGAGAGTTTTCCTTGTCCTCAATTCAGAGCTATTTTCAGTACTGACTCAGAATGGTCTAACACCAAGATTTATAATCAGCTTTCATCCCTTCCTGTTGTTTCCATTGGGGTATATTATCTTAACCATAAAAGCAGTAAAATAGTCATTTGTAAAAGCAAAGCTATCCTGGTAATCATGCTGAATTGTTCTGATAGCCCATGTCAATGGAAGAAAACATGTGACTGAATAGTACTGCAGCACTGTAAAAATTAGGTCTCCGGCAAGATTAATAGGATGCTTATAGCAAAGGTGGTTCCTTCCAGATGGGCCAGACCAAACAGCATTAAGACATTTTATACTTGTTCGATCTTGACAACTCAACCCTGATATCACTGAAGTTTTAAAATTTAATGAACATAAATGTTACTATCTATTCAAGTATATAGTCTAAAATAGCGAAGGCTTTCTTACCACCCCACCTTCCATGAACCAACACTTTAATGACTCAGATATGTCTGTTTATATGACATAACAGGACTTGGACTATATTTTTATATGATAAAAGATAGTTCCTCTTAGGTGGAAACAATATAAAATCTAAATTGGGACTGAAGTATAGGAAGGGGTAAACTGTTCTTTATCACAATACAAGAGTGCTGGAAAAGCTACTGTAGTCTTTGTCTCTGGAGTGCCCTGTCCTTCTTGAAACATAGCCTGCAAAAGGTCGCTTTTAATTTCCTGAATTGGGCTAAGAACAGAGCAACAATATAAAAGAAGTAAAATATATTAGCAGAACTCATGAAATTAGTACAATAAGCATATATGCAAGTTTATATACATCTCTGCTGCCATATTCAGTATCTATCTGTATCTGCAAATATTTCAAAGCTAAGATACTCACAGACAGAAGCTGCTGGTGCTTAAAGGTGCAGGATGTAAAATCCCTGTTAGGGCTGAAAAGCCTCCCTGGGATCAGGAACTGTAATCCGATCATGTAATAGGATTGATATAAATATAATCCTATTAGTAATCCATGTGCTTGCATGTCAGAATGAACAGTGAATAAAGGCTGGAAGATGTTTGGGTCATGTTGCTCTTTCAAAACAGAAAATCAATGTGCACCATTGTAATATACACTGATTTAAAAGGCGAATTTTGGTGTAGGCAGCAACTTCATGCTATAAATTAATTTTGCTAAAGGTTCTGAGCTGTCAGTTGTTGGGGTTTTTTTTTCCCCTCTCTTTTTTCTCTTCCAGCAATGTTAAAAATGAAGGCTGAAATGATTTAGTTTTCAATAAACCTCATTGTCCATGATAGATGCAAAACAACAAATGATACCATATGAAGTAAACCCCCGTATCGTTTCAGAAGGGAGAAATCATCTATGTGTAAAATAGCATTGTATGCAGCTGATATGAATAAAGCTGAATGGCTCATGGCAGGTAATTAGCACAGTTATAGTATATTAATCCCTTAACAATGTAAAAGCCAGCAACCATTTGTTGAAAGCCAAGTATATATATGGTGAATGACCTGGATTGCTGAGTCTCTTGAATTGCAGTCATGAAGAACTTGGCAAATTAAGTGCCTTTGACCTTTCCTGACACATTAAGCTTGCAAAGAAGACACTGCAAACATTTTATGCAAATATCATGCCAAAGAAGTGCTGGTAGGAGCTTTTTTTGGCTCACTTCTTGTCATCAGTCTTGAGGTAGGAGACACCCAAAAAAGGAACTGCACTCCACAATTTTTCTAGTTTTGAACCCTGAACCAAGATAAAAGTATTACAGTAGGCCAACAAATCTCCTTTTCATTTCTCAAAACACACCAGATACCACATTCCTTCATGTAGCTGATTTTGTTTCAGAAGTAGTGCTAAATGCATTTTTGCATACGGTGTAAGGTAGGAAGTTTTGTTCTGTTTGTCTATGTGGTATAGCTATCAACTATGTTAATCTGACTTTGGTGAACAGACTTATAAACTATGCCCTCATAAGTGAGCATGTATGCAAACATACTTATATGTGCAAATGTTATTTTAATTATAATTAAATAAGTAGGAAGTTAGACTGGATTATCTGCTCATCCCTTGACATGGTGTTTCCAGTTCAGGATCTGCAAAGCCTTGTGGGTAATCTTTGTGCTACTGCCACCCAGGAGATACCTCAGTGCTGTCTTCAGGAGCAATGTGTATTCCAAGTGGGAAAACATTTAAATTACTATCCTATCAGCATATCAGTATCTGATAAACCAGGTGCAAAAAGAACTGTAAAAAAAATCAAGGTGCGTGCCACTTGAACATCTAGAGGTGTATCAGTCTGTACTCTGTTGACTAGAAGAGTTTTTTCCAGCTTTGGTCTAAGTAGTGAGATACTCTGCAAAGATTGCTAGATGTTGGGAATGTGCATTAGTTACGTTGCTATCTGGGGTTACTGTGATTTCAGTATGTATCTTCTCTACTCAGATTTAATACAGTAGAAAGAGACAATCCCTCATTAAAAAAGGTCAATAGTCTAAGTAGACAAACAATTTATATTCTTTCTAAAGGTAATGGGAAAGGGAATAAAGGAAAAGAGGCAGAGAAATGCTTGGAATTTAGTTCATGTCTTTTGAATCCCAGACAAATACTTATGATCTCAAGACTCTCAGGTCTCTAGAATTTGATTTCTCTAGAAAAATTTCATTTAGTAGGTTCCCATTTTATACTTTCATCCTGAAGTAGCCTGTTTTGCATCATTACAATATGGACATAGAGAAATTAATTTTGTGGGTGGGCTATTGGAGGAAATGGTTGTCTGGTTTTAAGTGTGGTTTATGTTAAAGGCTAATATTAGGTCAATATGCAGTATTTCACAAATTTCACACCTTTTCTAAACCTAGTTGAGGAGGAACTCATTGCGGTTTGTCCTCATCATTCTTGAATTATCTCCTGATATAAGTATATGATTTATCAGTGGTGACAGATGCTGCCTTGGCTTTGCAGTTCCTGTTATGTTAATGGGTCATAGTTTGGTGGAAAACAGCTTTTCTCAAATGGCCTGTCCTTGTTCAACAGCACTGAATTATTGTTGCACTAGCTTTAGTTTCTTCTTATAATTAACTTTCAAATGTGCTGTAGGAACATAAGGAGCAAACAAACTCATTTTACAGCAACCTGTAAATGAAACCATTTCCAAAACAAAACTGACAGTTAATACCATGCAGTAGTGCAACTTGCTGCCACTAGAGAGAGTCATGTAATGAATTACCCATGAACATGAAATATTGATGAATAACTAACATTACCTCACTTCATTCTTTTCATATAGACTGTGCACAAACGTGTCTAGAATAAGGGCGGGAGAAGGGAACAGAACAGCTTTCAAAGTTTACTGACAAAGTTTACTTTCTTATCTCCTTTAACTATTTTCTTGTGTTTTCTGATTAGTCACGCAGGTTACTTATCAGTGCCTGATTACTACTTTTATGTAGTTTACCATTTTTTTGATGATGTGATCTATTCTAAGATCTGTTCTAATTAATCTTTTAAAAATAACAGTGTTCAACATCTCCATGCTCCTAATCCAAGTCTTTGTAGACATTACTAGTGGAGGTCTACATTATATGGTGTATCACAAAGAAACTAATTTAAAAGTTCATTTCTTTTAAGTAGCAATGAGTGGTACTGGAAAAAAATGTTCCTATTAAGCTCCTTTTATAATCATACACTATGGATAACTATAATGTAGTACCGAACCATATGCTTTCATTATATTTACTTGTGTTGCAAAATGTTCAGCCTTTAGTGCTTTAAGAAAAATTATTTATGCAGGTCAGAGCTACAAAAATCTTGGTTTTTAACCTCAAGTTTATTTAGAGCATCTATCCTTGTAAATGTGGCTAGATAACAACTGTTTCCTAAGAAGCAAAATTGTTATTTTAACCCCTATTTTAAAAAATCTTTAGGGTAAAGCTATTTTGTAACCATAAAGTAATCTTTTTTAGTCAAACACTGATGATGTACTAGTGTATCTGAGATCAAAACCATACATTTTGCAACATGCCATAATTTTTTATGCATAAATGTTGGCTGTACAAATACAGGAAACTATCATAATTGTAATAACTGAAAAATAGTATTTAGCTTATGCATAGAGCTCTTGAAATCCATGCAGTTATACATTTTCCTTTCTATTAAAACTGAGATGTCTGAGGCACAAAGAAGCATGGCTTGTTCCAGGTGGCCTATCAATGCAGTGACAGAACTAATTGAGCCCTATGCCCTGGACACCCAGTGTGTTAATGCTTCCATGATTTGGGTAATAGAAATTTATCAGAAAAGGAAAATTGAAAGAAGATACATTTTTACAATGTTTATCACTTTATTTTCTAGCATTATGAGCTTTATGATGCTCCCATGAAGGTCATTGCATAGGGGCATCTGGGGAAACCTTGGGGTTAGAGAGAATGATGGATGATAGGGCTTCTCACAGTAAACAGTTGCAAAGACTTTTTAGAGTGTTTTTTGGAGAAAAGCAAAAGAGAAACCATACACGGACAAATCTTGCCTTAAAAAAATCCAAAACCAAACAAACCAACCTTAAAAAACACCAAACAAAGAAAAAAACCCACAAGGCAGCAGGACCTGGGTATTGCAAGGAAATCTTGGCTCCATCAACAAGACAAGAAAAACACTAAACCTTAGGAAGCACTTCCATAATAATAGAAGTATTTATGACTTAGGATGATTCTTCTAGAAGGAAAAATGATCCCACAAGCATGTGATATTGTTTGTGATCACACACACAGTTTGTGTATAATGCCAGTTCTCTTTTCTAGATGCTATGCTACACACAAATTGGCAGCTATTTTTAATGGGGTTCAAGCAAGTGTGAGGTTAAGACTAGAAATAAAAGCAGTGAGAAGAATATCAGTTTCAGAGATCAGGAAGAAACACATCTCAGTTTGATCAATTATAGTGTTAATTTTTCTGCATTAACAAGACTCAACTTTTTACTACTGGACCAGGAACATGGTGTAAAACTGCTAACTGACTAAGGCTGTGCTGGATTGTGGTTACCATTATCGGTGGCTTTTATGTGAGGGTTGGGTTTGAGGTTTTTCTTTTTCTTTCTTTTGGTTTACTATTTCAAAGGAGGGAATTATTGGATTAGTGTTTCCTATTTTATTGATGTTAGGATGTTCTTTCTGTTCCAGCAAGCTTTTACATTTTAAGAAACCAGCAGGTCTGAAAGCTCTATTCCTTGAACAAATTACGCTGAGGTTTTCCTCTACTGCCACTGATAGCAGTTGTTTAAAAAATAAGTAGAGATAAATAAAAAGCCCTTTGACCAAATCAATACTTAGATAAGAGATATTTATGCACCTTTTAATTTAATTTACATAGGGCCAGATTTATCTTCCTTGAGAAACCAATCCTATGTTTAGAAGGCGGCAGCCTGCAAGCATATGATGCTCTGCTAAATGTGTTGGACACAGGATTTAGCTTCATGTTTCAAAAACATGTCCATATAATTACAGGTCAGCTCTACAGAGGGTAACATCATAATAAAAATTTCAAAAAGATCAGGCCTACCTAAGTCCTAAAATTGATGATCTTGTTTGACAAAAGATAAAACAGAAATGCTAGGGTAATCTGTGCTCTAATCTAAATTCTACCCACTGCAGTAGAAGGAATAGGAAAAGGCTTTGTAGAAAAGGGGAGATATTACCTCACTATTTAGAAACAGATGATTGGGTTGATTTGTTGCAATTTTATTAGACTGTCATACTGTTGATTTTTTACCTATAAAGATCTGGAGGAAAAGTTAAGTCCTACTAATGGGAACATAAATACCATCTGATAGCTAGCACAGTAGCATTAACTGGGAATTGTTTTTAAAGCTGAGGCTTGACCCTTTGAGTTGCTGAATGTTCAAAACTCCCGTGAACTGTACTGAAAACATTTCTGTCTAATCAACTTCAATCATGTGGGGGTCTCAATAACTGCTTTCTATGACTGACATTTTGTGTAATCTGTGTTCATGACTGATTTCAACCAGGAGTTGAATTTACTCAACATCCCTTTTCACTGATGAATGTGTAGCAAACCCCCAAATCACTTCTAATAAAATGCCCTTTGAATGTGAATTATAAACCATGGGATTGTGAAACATAGAGAAACAGCTGGTCAAAGACAAACAATTTGGGAACATTATTGAAATGTTTCACTGATTTTATTTATATATTTATTTAATCTTCTCAGTATTCATCTGTACACACTGGAAGTTTAGAATTTGTTTTAGACATCTTATTTAAATTCCTTTGCTTTTGCCTTTTTTATTCCATCTTTTTATAAATTTACACTGGCTGGCTTCCCTCTAGCATGGACTCCTGCATCAAATTGCTGAAGCAGTTTCTCCACTAAATGCATAGAAACTAGTAAATCCAGACATCCTTACAGTATCTTCAAAATATGATAAAATAGCCATCTTCACAATATGTCTAGCTTTTGTCCCATTTGTGTTATGGTTACAATAGTGAACTCATCTGCTTGAGAAGCTTGGTTGGTTTTTGCTCATTATTTCAGATAACTTCTGCACTCTGTGCTGACAGATAGAAACAAGTTGTTAGTACTGAAGTTGCATGTATGCAGTAAAAAAAAAAAAAAATTAATTCCCCTTTATATGTTTGATTTTTTTTTTTCCCCCCCACTTAAGAGGTTAACACCCAGAGATGAATTTAATACTTTGTGGCATGTCAATGTGACTAGATTGTGAGGAGTGAAGTCATTTAGAAAAGTTCTTTGTGAAAGTCATTTTTCAAACCTGAGATTGATATCTACAGAGTGAGATATTTTTCATTTTAGATCATAACATAATTTGGTAACAATCTGGGGTTTTTTTTGTTACTGGCTCAGCTAAAATGAAATAAAAGATGAACCTATGCAATGAATTCACAGCAATTAATTCACTGATAATCTACACAATACTAGAAATTAAATAAATTGTAACTGTTTATTCTTCTCTCCCCCTCCCACCAGCTCCAAATCCCTCTTATCCATTATGCAGCCTAAAAATCTTCTTATCAGATCTCAGGGTTGTACTCCCAATTCAGACCTGGTATGAATGTTCTTTGCAACTTTCCACCCAGTTTCTCTCTTCTGTCAGTCTCTCACAGATTCCCAAGCATTTAAAAAATAATAGCTATGAAATTCCCCTGAAATTCCCCAAGAAGTTTTAATAGAGGTCATAGATACCTGGCATCTAAAAAAAGGATTTTTCCTTGTGGTGCTAGTCAAATCAGTATTTGCTGAATACATACCAAAGATAAGTAGTATGTTTGTTACTTTTTTTTTTTTTTAACATGTCAACAAAATGATGCTTTAAATTCTCTGTTTCACTTCACTCTATTTCCACTGGGTATTTCCAATGGGGATTGCATGACCACTTACAGAATTATGTTATACATGTAAAAGACAGCCTGATTTATTTGTAGAAGAGGTACTAGAAAAATCAGAGATAACAGGTAACATTTTTATACCAAGGAAAAGCTAATTTCCTGGTGTCACAGAGGAGCCTGGACCTGATAAGGATGTTATGTGCTGGTAGCTGAGTAGTTCTTGGGCATTACGACATATGTGATACTGATGGTGAAAGAAAAACCTGTGTGGAAGATAGCTTAATTTGATTACATAGTTAGGCATTCTCCCATTTTTTTTAGACAATAGATGAAGAAAATATTTTTTAATACGTAAATTGATTTTAAAGTATCTTTCCTGTCTTTCACTGATGTTTTTTTGCATACCTGAAGGATTACAGATTAAATGAAATAAAAAATTACAATGTTAATCTGATACCCTTTATTTGGGAAATCTAATAATTTATAAAAACATTAAGATATTAATTAACTAAATAGCAACACACATCTCTGAAGAGGTATGACTGAACCATCCAACAGCTGGCTATCAAAAGATATGATGAGGTTTTGACATACCCAAATCATAATCAATTGTAGTTCACATAATTACATCTGGATTTTCTACAGATTTTGATATGCAAAGCTCCATTTTAGTTAATGGTTGGTAGTTCTTTAGAGGAAAGTATATATCACTGGGTTTACCTTCTGTCAAAACACACTTCTCACTGGCTCGGTATTTATGAGACTCTAAAGTGTGCAGCATATTCTGTCTTTAATCCATTGCAATTCATGCATATCGTTGATGCTCAATGTCATGATTCTATGGGAATGTAAAATCATGTATTAAGTGATGAAGTAGTGGTCAATTAAGAATATACTTGAACTGAGTTTAGGCTAAATTTGTGTTTAGAATTTACAGTCACGTAATTAGTAATCAAAACCTTTGCCTTCAAATTAAGCCTGTGTCTCGAGGCAGTTTCTGATGAGCTCTGTTTAGACACCTTTAACAATAAGCAGAAAATTGTCTTTCCAGCTGACGTGTTGTAAATTAGGGCAGAGTAACACTCATCTGTCATCTATGGTGGTTTGATCAAAGCATGTTTTAGAGAGCAATACAGGGAAACCTTAATCGTTGTGTTACATGCTCATTACTGTGGTGGTGGTGAGTATGGTGACACATTAACCAAGCTGTGTTTGGTTCCACTTTGCTGTGGAACAGGGATTTCAGGGATCTCTTTTTAGTAAGGAAAAATTAATATATAGTGGGCTGTTAGCATAGCATACTGTTACCCAGCCATCATTATTTGGGAGCCCACTACATGCAAAGCAGCCTTTGATTGGAGGGTTCAGAAAAATAGCCATGATTTGGGGAAGTTTTCCAGTGATCAAACTGACATGAGTTAACAAGAGTGGCAGACTGCAGAAGAATGAATCTATAACTTTAGTTTTTCCATGTAAGCTGTTTTCCTCTATTCAGTGTGACTCAAAATATACGAGATTAAACTCAACAGACAAAAGATTCTGTCAGGTTACTTAGTCTTTTGACTGAAAATGGGAAATATTTTCAGAACTGTGATGGAATCTTTTGCCAAAACAAGTATAAAATTTTCAGAAAATGCCAGTGCCTTGACTTAAAACTTTACCATTTTCACTAAAGTTTGTCTTTCACTTATGTCCATCATCCAATCTGTCACAATTATAAGCATTTGCACCACTGACCCCACCCTGCTTCTCTAATGGCTGATAGGGAGAAACAGTAACACCCAATTTGAATGTCAAAGATGCAGATTCAAATCCCCACTCTGCCCAATTTGAAGCAAAGACTAAGCTTGGGAGGTCTGTCTCTGATTAAGACAATAGAACTAACCTTAATATTATTATATTAATATCTCATCTTCCTGACTTAAATTTTCATGAAATTTTTCCTATTGGTGCCCTAAAGCTTGTAAAGATTTTTCCACAAAACTTTTTTCCTTTGAAGAAAATGCTGATTTGATTTTTCAATAACAAAAGCAGCTTACAGCAAATTTTCAAATTACTGTTCCTAATATTTTTAACCTGCTGAAACACTTAACGTTGACCTTGTTTTTCATCTTAAAACATGTGAAAATTTTTCTGAATAAAATTAGGTGTTTCACATCTCTCATAGTAAATTCCTTGTGTAGGGTTGTCTTATATGGCTCTTTATAAGCACTGAGATTTTGTACTGTAATTGATTGGACCTTTATGTAATATTGTCTGGTATATGCATTTTTCAAACTTCAGTACAATAATTCTACTGATACTAAAAAGAGAGCTTTTAAGAGATACATAGGAAAAATAAGGTGTTTTGGGGCATAGATCAAAGGAATATTCACTAGCTTCTACCTAGGTTACAGAAGGTTTTACTTTCTCTAGAACAATTGTAACCAAATCCCTAGATTTGACAGCTCATAACATCATGTTGAATAGCCACTCTCCTATCATTAGAGTTGCCTGCACTGTGCTGGGTTGGCTTTACACTGCACACCCAACTTATTGTGCTCATCGGGATCTTGCCACAGCCATCACTCTCAAGGCAGTTTGACACATATTTAGAGGATTGCTAAGGTGCCAATAAGCCTTAAATTCCCCCACTGCTAAAATTCCCCCAATAATAAAAAGTTATTTCCTTTAACATTTGAAAAGGCAAACCCAGTTCTGAAATGTAAGATATCCTCGAACATCCAGTCTTGTGAAAAAGCTGCATTGCATTTACTTTTGCATAAACTCAGTGTCTGCAGGTTCCTGTAAGAACTATCTATGCTGTACTGCTGCTTAAGGAGATACTCTCAGTGATCAGAATCTGATGGGAAATGTGAAACAGTGGCAATGCTAACATTTTCTCACAAGATTTTCTGCCAAGTTCTGCAGACTCAGAAAACTTGGAGAAACATCAGATTTTTAATTTTTTTAAAAACATTTATTCCAAACATCTGTCAACTCATGATCTGTTTAAGGTACTCCCATCACTGGTCTAAACTCTTGGGGGTTAGCACACACAGTCATCTAGTTTTTCTAACCAGAAATCCCACCAAGAAGATAGCAAACTTTGTCATCTAATCTGAAAGTTCATCTTTTTTCGATCAATATCAATCCTGTAGTGTAAACAAAAAAATTTAGTGCCTGAAATCTAGAATAGGAGGCCTTGATATTGCTACCAGTTGTTGTGTGGGGGCAGATAGGTCGGTGGGGAGTGGCCTGTGTAGAACAGCCTGCAGGACTGATCTGTGAAGAATGCCTGACCGTGTAAATTAGGGATATATGGTTATTTATGGAAGTACCATTCTTGTAATGTTACTGTGTGAGAGTGCAGAGAAACAGGAAGGACGTCTGGGGCAGTAGTGTTTTAACCTGTTACGGTAGGATGTGCTACAGCTTGCATGTTATAGCCCTTGCTTTTTGGGAGCATGTTCTGAAGATGATGACGCTGGTGCCTGGGTGCACTATACAGTTTCTTCAGGTGTCATCCCTGAAGTATGAGGAGTTGGGCAAGAACTGACTGGCAGTGCAATGCTTTTGAGCCATTTCATGACAGAATATTTGGATCTTTTATGTTGTTGTACTGAATTTCAAGTTATGCTTCTATCTGTGTGCTTGGACTCCTAGTAAGAGCATTGTCCTGGTAAGCTTTTTCTCCCTGTCCTGCAGCATTTAATGCACCACTCAGAACAGAATCTGTCTCATGGTGAATAAGCTATTTAAGAATGAAAAGAAAACAAACTCTCCAAGTGCATAACCTTAAAGAAATTTTAATTAATGTCAGCAGGGAAATCTCTGTGGGGAAAAAAATGGAACTGTAAAGTGTTTGTTCTGGTTTCACAAAGTCTTTCTGCCTCTCCCCTCCCCAGCTGGTTTCCTGCACAGATAAAAACCACAGTCTCCAAATGTAGAGAGATAAATATTGGCAGCTCTCAGGTTTGCTTTTCATCTCATGTCTGATGGGAAAATACCAGTCAGTTTTCAAGCTTTTCTAAGTGAGCGTTTAGGGGCTTATTCACCAGACTTTGAATTTCTGGTAAACTGTTCCCTGCAGCTTTGGTTGTGAGACACAAAATTCATTTGTATCCCATTTTAAGTTTTTGATTTGCTGCCTAAATTATTATGAGTAGATTCTTAGAGGGATTTTTTGGTTTGGGGTTGGGTTTGTTCCTTTTTTTTTAAACTCTCCTGAGCTTTACTCAAATTGTTGTAGGCAGACTTTTTGAGGCATACCCTCTAACATGGTTTTAGTCACTGACAAACCTCATCTTTTTGTTTCCATAATGTTTCCATAAAAATATCCATGAAAGTTTCTAAAATATTTGCTAATGAGAAATTAATTTTGCTGTATTTTATGGACCATGAAAAATTATTCCAATGAATCAGCATTGCTGCCAGCCCAAAAAGGTGCATTACTTATGGCTAGTATGACTATAAAACAGGATAGGTGGAAAGCTATTGTACAAATAAACACCAGAAAGACTTTAACTCAGAAGAAATTTCAGCCAATGTTTAATGTGCTTGTTTATAGCAGCAAATTTAGGTAATCTAAGTGGTGGTGGTTTTCAAGAAAGCCACATATGCATATTATTTCTAAGGTAGGGCAGCCCCTGAAAAGAACCATTTCCATGATAGGGACAGTTAAAACCTTTAATAATAAGAAGAATACAATGTAAGGAAATTAAGTTCTATCTGCCTGATTTCACTGCACTACACAGACCACGCTTAAATGACTCTATGGTAGGAACCATGCTGCATTTTTAACTGATTAACTTTTCTTTTTTCCTCAAGGGAAACCTTTGTTCTCCTGTCATGTTTATTAATTTTTTTATCTATGTAATTCAGTGGGATAAAGTGCAGACATCCAAATAAGTGACTGGAGAGAGCTGATGCCTGATAGTTGGTCATGTATTTGCTCGTAACCCAAGGTGAATGAAGGAATTTAAGTTAACTCTGTTTTACTAATGACTAATCTAGTGTGGTTGGCTTTACTTTATCTAAGAGCACTCACACAGCCCATTGCTGTTCACATGTTTATGCATGGTGACTTGGGGTAACTTGTTCCTGTCAGAGCCCTGAGTTATATGGGCTGCTGGTTTACCAGAGAAAAATTATGATGGTGATTTTAAAATACTGATTTCATTCCAAGTGCTTTAGAGTCTTTCTCACTGATACTTTCTGTTGTTTTCTTTAATTGTAAAAACTGTTTTGAAGTCAGACATGACAAGAGGTTTTTTCTTATTAACTATTTTGCATTGTAATTTAGGTCCTCAGTCTTATACAAAGAGACTTACTCTTTCCTAGTCTTGTAGAGACTACTAGAAAGATAGATTTGTTTGTTTTAAAGGGGGATTACTTCTTCCATTTAAGATTTTGATTATATGTAATTGTACAGGGTCTGGCTGAGCTGGAATTGGTTTTCCCCTGTAGCAGCCCTCATGGTGCTGTGTTTTATGTTGGGAGCTGGCAGGGTGTTGATAGCACACTGGTGTTGTGGCTACTGCTGAGTAGTGCTTACACAGCACCAAGGCTCTTTCCAACATCTTCCTCCCCCAGTGGGACAGGGTGGGCAAGGTCTTGGGAGGGGACACAACCAGGACAGCTGACCCGAACTGACCAAAGGGATATTCCATACCATATGACGTCTGCTCAAGTATAAAGCTGGGAGAAAGGAGGAAGGGGGGGAGGGGGTGGGGTGTCACCCTTGGTCCTCCGAGGCAACCGCTACGTGTATCAGAGCCCTGCTTCCTGAGAAGGCCTGACATCACCTGTTAATGGGAAGTAGAGAATAAATCTGTTTTCTTTTTTTTTGCTTCCATGCACGGACCTTTGCTTCGCTTTGCTTATATTAAAACTGCTTTTGTTTTACCCACAAGGGTTGGGGTTTGGTTTTTTTTCCCTATCTTATATTCTTTCCCCTCTTTGCCCTGTTGAGAAAAAAGGGGGAAGGGGGGGAAGTGATAGAGGGACTTGGTGGGTACCTGGCATTTAGCCAGGGTCAAACCACCACAGTAATATTATTAATATAGTACTGTGAACTAACCCTCTAAAGTAACAGAACAAAAATAACAAAGAATATTTATTTTCATGTCAGAATGGAGAAACTTCCTTAATGTTAGCACAGGATTATTAATTGTATGTCACAGTCCTGTGGGCTGTTAGGAAGCTGGTGCTGTAAATGGGGCTGATGTTGTGTATTTGATGGGAAACAACTGGATATGAACATACAGCAAGATCACACAATACTGCAGTCCTGCTTGCTTTAATATTTCTTTTTACTCTCCTTTTTTTCCCTTTTTGTTCTTAATTTTTCCTTTTCCCTTTTATTTTAATAGGTGTTTTCAGCAGGTGACAGACTTGCAGCTGATTCCTAAATCTGTGCATGGGGAAGAGCCATTAATCTAATCCTTTTCTCCTTCATAGTGTCAGATCATAATTCCCCTGCTCCTGTTAGGCAAAAAAACCCAAGTGAATGACAGCGTCAAGCAGATGCAAGAACAAATCTGCATCTTTACTTACAAATGACTCTCCTTCCAGTAATGATCTCCTAGCCTGATGGTACAGGAGGCTTCTCCACACGCTGCTTAGATCCAGTTCCCTTACATTATTTAGATCATCTAAAGGCCTCGATCCAGCTCACTAGTGGGTACTATATGGTACTTCTGATTTCTTTATAATCACAATTTTATTTAAATTTTATTTAAATTATTTAAAATTATTTAAATTCCAAATGTTTAAAATGGTAGGGCTGCAGGCCTGCCAGAGTGCTGATTTTGTCACCTGAAATAGAGAGTATATGGTTTATGCCTCAGGGCACAAGGTTATGTAAAGTGCGCAAGGTTTAAAGGATGTGTCTGGAGGACTGTATAGGTTAGAAAGAAGGAAAAGCTGGCCTGGTCTGGCCCATGATTTCTGCTGAGAGTGTTCTGCAGTGAATTATCCTTCAACAGAACTGGTATTATTCTCTGTGAAGTAGTGGGTATTTTTGTTAACAGGCAGATATTAGAGGAAATCTATTTTTGAGCTTAGTGACTAAGTTGGAACTTCGTTATTCCTCTCAGAAGGTGTTTTATCCATTGCTACAAGGCTGTGCTGCTATTTAGAATGAACAATTTTGCAGGAACCTGAGTATCTTCACTCTGAAAATCTCAACGTTTTTGTTGTATTAAAAATGCTATAGGGATGAGGTGCATTACAGATAACCTTGCAACACGGTACAAGAAGAGAATGGAGACACTGGCATCATAGCAGTGAATTCTGCACATCGTGATTTCAGAGTTTTGCAGTATAGTTGATACCAACATGCACTGATGTGGTGCTACAGAAGTCAGAAAATATATCAATAGGTGCTATATAATTTCCAAAGATAGATAATAAATTACCACATTTTTTAAGAAACTGTATTTTCCCTTATACGTCTGCTTTTTCTCTTTCATCAGAGGGAGATTCAAATTGCTTGAAAACATTGTAATCTCGTTGCCCCAATAATTTGGTTTGAAAACATGATTCAGTTTTATATCTTCTACACATCTTCTAAAGATATGATCATAAAATGGCCAACTATACTTTAGTGGGGCTAAAAGATGACTTTTGTCATTGGATGGTAACTCCATCTAAGAAGAAAAGATACTCTCTGAAATAATTGAATGGGAACAATCATGGATTAACTGAAAATCTGATAAAGACAACTCAATACCTAATTAGTCTCTTTGTTGCATGTTTTGAAGCTTGAGGTTCATCATTAATGAAAGTAATTAAGTGAACAAGTATTTTATCACCAACAGCATTCTAAGAGAAGGGGACAGGTTGGCAGTAAAGGGATGGGACAAAGGCATGGGTGGATCAATAACATGAAGGTCTGCCTTTCCTAATGACAAGTGCTTCAAGTTATAATTGCTTGGATAGCACCCAGAGAATCTAAGGTGAAGTGTGCAGAGATAAATTAAGATGGAGGATTTATGCAATAATCTTGTGAAGGTGACCACTGTACTTTGAATTGACAATTTTTTGTTGCTTAGAGAACTTATTAATCAGTCATGTAACTTATTAGAGCTTGTCCAAAGGACAGACTGAATAGGCTCTGCTTAGCAACTCCTAATATAGTTCTGATTTTCTCTTGACAGCCAAGGTTAAATTGCAAATTTGTACTGCAACTCATTACTATCTGCAAAGGATTAGCCTTTATACTGTCATTCTTGCTTCATTATATTAAAGGTCATTTGCCAGTTGTCACTCTTCCAAAATGAAAAGAATCTACACCTTACTTAAAAACCCAATTGTTCAAGAAAATATGCTGATAAAGACAAAATATTTGCCAGGGCTAATAGTAAGATATTGGACTGACCTCTGTGGCATTTGCTAGTCAAAACACTTAGTACATAGGATTAAAGTGGGCAAAGGTATTTTGTTTTATATTACATTTTGATCATGAAACAGCTATTAGAAATTCTAGATCTCATAGACTTAAAAACAAAGGAGGATTCTCTTGGGCAGATCTGTATGACAAGACTAAAATTGAATATTTAGTGCCCACTGATCTTGGATCATGCAGAAAGACCAGGAAATTCACAGTATAATTAGTTGAGGAAATACAAAAAGTGTGATTTAGTTTTGCAGAAACTTACTGCATAGAAACAGATAACTCCCAAATAGCACCTAGTGTCTTATGTCCTAACAAAAGGATTAATTTGCATTGGAGGGATGATGGAAATAAATGGAGCTGCACAGTTGCCTTACTGTTAATGTATGCATCGGAAGTGCATGACAGTTTTTCATGAAGGTCTGATTGTAAATGTCCATGTAGGAACTGAAGAGCAAGGAACATTTCTGAAAAATTCTGAAACTTGTTTGAGATACCTGTTAGCATCAAAAGGTACTTGGGGAAAGGGATTGTTTTTAATCTAACAATCTATATTTGAGGCTGGGTCTTCCATAAGATCTGTTTAGAGAAGAGAATAGAAAAGCAAAAAGAATAAAGACAATAGTTTCATGGGACAGGAGCTGTGGAGCTCAACTTGATAGAAAATAATGGTAAAAGGGGACACTTTCAGAATCCAGACATGACTGGGATATAATTTGCAATTGGGAGATAAACACTTGAGTCATTCCCAGCAAGCTGGAAACTCCCTGTGGTAGTGTGACTCAGAAATGAATGCATTTGTAAGTGTTTCCATGGTAATATGCTCCTCCACAATTTTTATTCATATCTGGCAGCAGTGTACAACATTCCTCAGAAAGGCAGAGGTTGTGGCAAAGAACAGGTATCTGTCAGCTCTGTTACTAATGTCTGTAATACAGGAGCATTTGGTGTCAAAGACCTTTTTTTCCTTTTTTGGGGTACAGGCTCTTGATTAAGTTGGTAGAAAGGCCTGGGCTTGGAAGCAAGTTGACCTTTCAAATATTATCTATACTGGCATTTTTTAAAAAGCTGGGGGAAGATTTAGGAAAGGGATGTAAATAATTGGCAAGTAGAGAAGAGCAAATGACTATCAAGTTCATCTATTATAGCTGACACAGAGACTCCTGGCCATTTTGGGCCATGAATGAGTGGCATATCAGAAGAAGGAAAATAAATAAGAAAAGGAAAGGATTAGCTTACAGGTGACTGAAAAATAAAGGTGTTGCAGCAATGTGAGAGTTACAGCTCATTGATCCTTAAACTATTTTTGACACTCCAGTGGCATATTGATTCAAAAGGTTGTTACATGGGAAGGAAGATGTATAGATCTACAGAGAGGTTGGTAAATTGTTGAATAAAATAGTTATCATGGGTTCATGGGCTTTTGGGGACTTCTAGCTACGTTGTAAAATGAGATTATTTTACCAGAAAATTCTTGTTAAAAGTTCTATTGTTATTGCCAATATCTATGGTCTGTCACAGCAATTAGATGCCTGTATAATGGTACTGGTAGGTGATCACTGAACTGAACTGGAGTTATCCTAGACTTCAAACAACCTGACATGCCTGTGCTATCTGGGAGAAAATAGAACTAAAGCAAAGAGGTTTTGAAAGCCTTTGAAACCATTCCAGCAGGTGTACTGTTACATGTGCTGTCTCAGAAGCTGCGAATATTCTGAATCATTCTTCTTACACTAATGATATAATTTAGAAACCACGTGCCATTCTTTACCTCCCCTTTACCACTTCTTTAGCAGGCAATTTTATCACTAAGTGAAAAACATGTGTTTCTCTCTTGAACTGAAAACTTTTGGTTTCTCTGATAGCAGAGGTGAATACGGGACTCTCTAAAGTCTCGTGAGCCATGAAGTATAAAAGTGAGGAGCAGAAATGCTTTTAGCACGTAGACTTCTCT
The DNA here is from genome assembly GCF_047716275.1 of Strix uralensis. Lineage (NCBI taxonomy): Eukaryota > Metazoa > Chordata > Aves > Strigiformes > Strigidae > Strix > Strix uralensis. Next base: position 14,403,170 of record NC_133978.1, on the reverse strand, counting down.
ACAGTGTGGGGCTTGCAAAGGAAGGGAAAAAAGGTACCAGCATAGCTCTGCAGAATCTGCTGCAGGGATGAATGAGGGGTGTTAAGCTCAGGTCTGGTGTGTTTAGATTCTGTGAAGTTACTCCAGCAAATCTAGCCCAGGTTGTCTCAAATGATCTCTTCAGAAAACATTACAGAGTTAACATGTGGGACTTTTTTAAAGGTCCCAGCTGTACTTTACAGATGGAATTGTGGTTGGGTATGTATGCATGATCAAGGATGATGATTTACCACTCTGGGTGACACACTCTGTGCTGGCTGTTGGCTGCCTTCAGAAAGGCTTCTGCAATTCTTTACTGCACTCTCTCTGTAACCTGTTCAGTGTTTCAGGTAAAAGATAAATAGGGATTTTGTAGTAATTATAGTGACAGGAAATCCATTCATGCTAACTGTAGTTATGACTACTAGTGGTTATGGCCAGTATGTGATCTGGAGAAACAGCCTGCATTTAGCTCGTGCCACATGGTTCAGTGGAAGTAAATTGGGTGTTATAGAGGTAAAATATTAAACACATATTTCTTAGCACACCAGTTGCCAAATGAACACTAGATACATGTAAAATACATATACACAAATTACATACATATAGAATATAAAGAAATTTTTATATCTTTTTATTTATAGTTGCCCATATACAAACCTTTCTATATGGCTGTTAGTAAACCATATTTTGAATCTGCACTTATACCTGGTGCGTCTCTGGATTTCAGAATCTAAAAATCAGAACTTTCCATTATAAAGTCTAACTATATAGTCTAACATACCCTAAAGTAAGGCTGACAGTATTAAAGGTTTTATGTAGAGACTTTCAGCAGTAACAACTAGAAAGAGTGTTTCAGCAACGAGCAGAAGGGAATTCAGTCTGACAATTAGGTGTCTGATTGGTTTTGTCCTTAATTCAAGAAAAAGAAGATGATTCTGTTAATGACATAATAAAAGCATGTGACCTTGTTAGTTTAAAATGTTTGTAAATTTGATAATAACTTGAGTGTCTTCATAAAACATTGGTGGAGGCAGGCTAGGTTTTTTTTCACATAGTTACTAAAATTCAGGTTAGTTAAATGATTGACATTGTAACTTTAGCAATATCATAATAAAAGAATATGCATGCTGACTTAATCAACAGCATAAGATAGTTAAACTGATACAGGTTAGCAGTGTTGTACAAGTTGAATACATTAGGGAAGACCATGTTGAAATGAGAGAGAGAGGACGGGGCAATTGATTCCCTAAGATGTTTCATGCATGTTAGAAAATTTTATTTGTTTTCTCTTATGTTATCTTTGGGAATTCCTAATATGTTTAAAATTTAAGGCTTTCTTCATATCCTTTCTGACATTTGACTCCATTTTTGTAGTCTTGCACGTGTTTAAATGTGTGGTTCTTAACCTGCACATAGTCTGTGGAAAAGTTGAAAATCACACATTTAAACCTGGGAATCTTTGATAAATAGTTGCAAGTAGCAACCAAATGTACTTTGTTAAAATATTTTAGAATTATTTCTAAGTATGTTATCATTATTTTCTTTAATGGCTGTGAAAGAGAATATGAATTTGACCTTTTGTAAACACTTTCCCACCACTCCAAACTAATGAGTGTTTGATATGCAAATTCTCATTACAGAGGGAGCTGTGGATGATTTTCTGATAAAACCTTGCTGCATGCTGAGAAAGTATTAGCCTTTTTAAATTCCCAGAATAGGTTATATCAGTGCAATAACTCATTATATTTTGTCTGCTAATTGGGCCTTTTAATTTAATTGCAGTGCAACAGAATAGTATCAGGGAAAACAATAAAAATAAAATGAGCAACAGGTTTGTTGGATAAATGAGAACAAATCCACTGCATTTCTGTTTTAGCATCCAATCAACTTCTGTAATTGTTTATAACTGACTAGCATCTCTCTAAATCCACCATTAGGGCAGAAAATGCAAAGATACAGTAATCTAATAGCTTGCAATCTTGCAATGTTCCATGACCATAACTTTTTTTGTTTAAAAATTTGATTTTTTTTAAAAAAAGAGGAAAAAATTACATTTATGTAGTTACAATACAATTCCCCCAGAAGATGCCCTATGTCTTAGCTCCACTTTTGCCTCTATTCGCCATTTTATAAAATGGTGATAAGAGTTCTTCTATAAGACCCACTGTGACAATACAGACATTTTTGAGAAGCTCTCAAAAACATATGCCAAAAATTGCTTAAGTGGCTTAGACATGTCTTAGCACACAACAAAATATAGATTCTTGCAAAAAAATTGTAAGTGCAATTGTGAGATTTTGTGATATGATAATAATTAGCTGTTGGTAGAGAAATTTAATAATTGTAAAGAAAAATGGTTTTATATAAGAAATTGATGTTTGGTATTTTGTTCTCTATGTCTGTACTGTCATAGTGACTGAATATAATATAGAAATCACAGTAAGAAGAACTGAGTCCCAGATTTATAATGTCTTTTTAGTGCACATCCTTGTGGTAAATTTTAGGTGGGTGGATTTTGTAGCCCCCCTGCTGACATAAGTTTCCTGTGATGACTCGTGAGCTTATTAAACAAAAGATAAAAGCAACAGTATTTTTTTAAAACTACAATTATTTTTATGGTCACCCCAGATGGTACCTTTTTTCAAAAGGGAAGAATTAAGTTTTCATCTGATAATGACTGGTCACCAGAATAGACAGAAACATTTTTACTTGAATGTAATAATTTGTATGAAGAACTGCAGGTTAGAAAATACAGCTCATCTAAAGGATGCTGGAAAATGAAAAAGGCTTCCTTAAGCCCTTTGCCTTCAGTGAGTTTTGGATTAAGCCTGTGGGTAAGTGCAAAGCAAAAGTGTATGCTGAACATGTATGATGAATTAGGTAGCTGAAGACCATCACACATCTGGATGACTGATGTGCTATGGTGTTTAGCAAAAGAAGACACCACTTTGAAATGAACTTATGTGACCTGAGAAATTTATTTGTGGGAAGAACAAATGAATGTGAAGAATGAGGTCATTCTGATGCTGTCAGGGAATATAGAGCAACTATGAACCTGAAAATAATGATGAACATAACTCAGAAGGTTTTGTACAGATAAGCATTCAAGTGACTAGAAAGCAGTAAGAGCAGAGGTGCACTGAAATTTAATGGAACCTATTTCAAAGTTCAGAAATGCATTCAGGTTGTGCTGGATTTTCTAGAGTTCAAGACTGGTTAACATTGAAAGAGGTGTTTCATCCTTCGTTATAAAGAAGGCATCCAATTTTGAATGCAATGCTCCTTTACAAACCTCGAGGACTTAACTATGTGTTTAGATCTAACTGAAATAAAGGGGAATAGCATGTATACTGAAGTGCTCTGTTGAATACAATACAGTGCAGCCAAAGAGTATCGATGGTAGGTCAGTATACTTGTAGGGGCCTATCCTTGTACAAATTTTTCTATCCTGTGCAGTTTGCCACACGGAATTTATTAAGATTTTCTCCTGTTAAGTGTTGAGGTACAACTTACAGATTCTTTGCTCCCCCATTTGAACCCCTAACCATGCCCCAGCTGACTAAAACAGGGCATGATGAATGCAAGAGTTAATGTTAATTAGTTGAGACAAGCCTTAGTCTTAATGAGATCTTGGGCTCATATAGATGACTGGGCTTTATCTGGAGGAAAGAATAGGGTGGTCATCATATTCTGTATACTCTAATAAGAGGAATTTGCAGTAAGCATTTTTGTTGTTGTCTTGGTTACTGTCATGCTCTTGCCATAAACCATAGAGCTAGCGTAATCTCATCTGCGCATGTGGACTGTGATCTGAAAAGCTCTGAAAGACCCTTCTTTATTCTTATTACTGCAGTTTTAGATTGTACTATGAACTTTGCATAGCCAAATTTCACTGTTAACATTGGAAAGTTGATGCTCTGTCATTTTGTTCTCTCTAGGCAGACTTATGCCCTTTAAAAAGTGATTAAATACATCTTTTAGTTCAAAGGGAAATTAATTATTTTTGTATTTAATTAATATTCCCATTAATAGATCTTCCTATCTATTAGGGAAGATATTATTTTCTGTCCAGGCAAATGTCGCTAAGACAATTACCTGGTTTCTGTTATCACAGTATCTGAGCAGCCCATACCATAACTGCAGTTATCTCCTGCACACTTATGTTGTTTGCCTTTTTCCTGAGTCACAGAAAAAAGTATAACTTATGGCAGCAACAGGATGTTGACTCTGTAGCTGCAGAGTGCCAGTGTGTGACTCTAATGAGATGTTTCCTCCTTTAGAAAACTGACAATACAATACTCGGTCATCCTTGCCTGTATCATTTTCTGTAAGGAGCTTGTTGCCATAGTGGGGAATGTTGTGATTATTTCTAATTATTATTACTGGTGCCTGATTTTTATTTTTTTTCCATACTCTCTGCTACAGAAGTAAAAGCATTAATTCATTCCTGAAGGAGACCTGCATGAAGGTGGCAATGATAGTACCATAACTGAAAGTGCTGAATGAACAGCAAACTCTTTTGTAGAAGTGGACTTTTGTCCTCTATACCTTTATTGATGAACTAATCAGATTGGGCAGGCTCCAAGTTCCCAGAACAGATAAAGAAACTTTGACAAGAATGAAACACTGCCTGTGAGCTCAGAGGAATGCACACTGATTAAATCAGGTTACGACAAAGGCTTCTGGACAGCCATTTCATCTGTTCCCAATTATGGTAGGTACTTGGAACAAGTGGACCTCCCAAAACTTGCAAGGAAAACTTGCAGAGAGGTCCTAAGCACTTCTTTTTTTTACCCTTTTCCTCTTGTCTTATGTTTGCTTGAACAAATAGCTTTTTGTTTTGAAGAGTCCCTTCATACTTCAATAGAAATCAATGAGAGATCAAAGTACAATTACTTACTGATAGAACATAGGTGATAATTGGATGGTTGTGACCTAGGGACTCCATTTGTATATGGGGTTGTGCATAGGCATACGATGGTTGCATTATTATTTTCATGAGTGGAAGTGTTCAGAGTACCATGAGAGAGATGATTTCTAATTGGCAGCTGAAAGTACTGAAAATTTCACGGGGGACCATTCCTCCAAGCCAATTTTATGGATTCACGGTTCTCAACTGTTCATTAACTGGTCAATCCAACTCATATTTTACTAAGTCGGTCCTTTTCATAATAGAATATAACTATGCTCATCGATCTACTAATTAGGATGAACTTACTTTTTCTAGTGGGACATTTTCTACCGAGAGACATACTAGTTACTCAAGAAAGTCCTTTTACGGTGTTAAAGATTTGTTCATCATCCTTTCATCTGAAAAATCCTCCTGCTTTTGATTTGCTACATTATAATCTCTATGCAATGAATAGAGGTGAAATAAGCAGTAAAATCAAAACCAGCAATCATGATCATTTGTCCTTTGCTGTAGCTGTGTCCAAACACATAACCTAGAATGGCATTAAAAGCCTAGCTTTAATGTTGATGCATAGTGAAGGATGTACGTAGTCAGCTAATCATGTTAAATGCAATTACTCTCTATAGATTGCCTGTATGTTCCATGTCTTTAGAGAGAAAGAAAATGTTGCCTCTTTTTGTAAACACACTTTTTGATGATATCTGTTGAGGGTGTTGAAGATAAAAATGTTCAGTAATGAAGTAACATTTAGTAACCTTAATCTTCAAGGAGATGTACTTATCAATACAAGATGTATCCTTATCAATAAGGATAATATTTTCTCTAGAGCATGCAGAGAAGATATGCCTTGACTTTTGTAAGAATAAAAAAAAAAAAAAGTTTGTCTAGTATATTAGAATTTTGTCAGGTCTGTGTGCTGCTATAAAGTGGAACCTTCCACTTTAAAATATTTTTCATTTAATTTGATGGTCATAAAAATGCTTGGCTGAAAGTTGTGGATAATGTATCTTCTGTGTTCCCAGAGCTAAGGGAGAAATGTTAGAGAGGTATTTCCTTTGAATATGCATTTAAATTTTTAAATGACGTTGCTTTGGTAATAGACATACCCCCTTTGAGGTTTGTGTAGCACAAATGTTTGTGCAATGAGATATAAATGTTCATACTTGTGGTTATAATGGGTTTTAAGCATTCTTATTGGCAATGTTCTAGAAAAAAGTTGGGATTCAATGAGTAAAAGATGAGCAAAAATAAACACACCTTCATGAATATTCTGGGGCACTATAGTTAGAGAGTATCTAAATATTAATTAGACCAACAATGTGTGTATGTGGGGATGACCCATAGTTACTTCTCTCTATAAATGCACATCCTAGTTTATACTTGTGTCTGTTGCTATAACTCTCATTAAATCTATTTTCCTAAAATTATTCATTAATAAAATTAGAGTATCTCTACATATTGGAGAATTTTGGGAGTGTGCTATACACTAGCCTCTGGATGGTACCCAGCTCTTAATTACCATGACACCTGGGCTTACTGTGAGGTGGGTTAGACAACATGGTACTTAAGAACATCTGCAGCCATATGGTGTTCTTCATAGGTCAGCATTCCCAATATTGCAGTTTCTGGTGGAGTACTGGGTGATGTAAGTACTTGTGGGAAATTACAGGGCTTTGACATAGGTTAGGAAGCAGTTGGCTTTAAAAAAAATAAATGTGGCTTTACTTGGAGAAGTATCTAACTTAAGACAAAACTGGGTAGAGGATGACAGAGATAACCAAACTGCAGTCTAACCAGGACACTGTCTGATCTGAGGCTTTTGACCTACACTTGTGAAATTGTTCAGGGACTTTGGTAGCCAGGAGACACTATACTATTGATTCATTATCTTCTCAAATTACAATCTCCTTGAATATGGGAAGTGGTTTTCTGCTTCTTACTTAATGCCGAGTCAGTTTTACCTTAGCTATTTTGAAAGTGTGATACTATGAAAGTGCAGTGTGGTATAGTTGCAGGCAGAGGCAGGTTAATTAGGCAACTGAATAAAATTATAAATCCTTTGTAGGTTAGCTTTTTTGGGATAGCATGCCTTGCTGGAAACATGGTGCATGATTCACTTTGCTGAATTTAATCGTGACTAAATTCAAGTGCTACTGCAAGTTTTAGAGTCCTGGATTCATGCAGCCTTTTCTGACATCATAAATAACATCTGTTGGTACTTTCTGGAACAGCAAATATGCAGGTTTGAAGCCTTGGGCATACAAAATCTGTTGTAGGCCCTTTAGTTTTTGGATTTAAAAATATAAATTTATTTATCTGTAAATGTATCTCCTCTAAACATTTTTTTCCATGTACAATTAATAGTATGCAGATGCATTTTTAATGAAGTGTTATATGAATGAAAAACTCCTGAAAAACATAAAGGAAATAATTCCTTGTCAAGTATATCTTGTTGGAACACACTGCTTACACTGAAATGTAGAGCTCAATGTGTATGAATAAGATTTTTACTTATTCTCATAACACATTTGACAGCTATAAAATGCTTCCATGGAAAGACATTAAAATAGCAGTAATGAAAAGCTGGCAGTGGCCTGGCATCAAATTACTCTTTACTAGTCAATATTGTAACATTTGGAGAAAAGTTGGGTGTAGCACCTCTCTATCAAAGGTCTATTTGTGTATCTTCATCTGTACGTTCTGTTCTTTCCAATGACAGTTTAGTATCTGTGCAGAGATGTTGCTTTTATTATTAGGCATTGCCTGAGATAAAATGCTACTTGCTAATACGCCTGAAATATTCTAGGCTTTACAGATCAGTTCTATCCCTAATAAAAGTAATTTGAAAACAAGTTCAGCAGAGGAATTTTTCCTTTTTCAAGAGGAAATAAAAAAAGATTATAGGTGGTGTGTGTTCTCTCCAAGGTCTTCTCTGGCCGTGTGCATTTTCTGTCTTTTGTCATTGCTTGTTCTGTCTGGTATGTACAGCTGCTCACAGGGCCGTTGACAAGGAGGAGGATGGCCACAAGATAGTATTATCCTATTTCTGTTACACAAAGTTGCAAATAAAAAGCTTCTGTATGGTGCAGTCATGTCTGCTGTTAGTTGAGTATATTTTTTTTTCCTCTAATGTGCTTTGGGTGGATTTATTTAATGAGGCCCTACCTCTTTCTGGCTGTCCACAAGGACAGCAACAGGTGGTATGCAAAGCAACCTGAATCAGATCTCTAAGCTGTTTTTCCTACTTTTGAGCAACTTCGTTTTGGGTGGAAAACAACAGCTATTTTAATGATTTGCAAATGAGCTGGCTGGAAAATGTCAAAGATTGTCACAATAAATTACCCAGCAGCCAACAGAAAAAATAATAATTTTGAAACCAATACCTAAGCTTAGCTGTCAAATACTATTCCCAGACTTCAATGAGTAATGAAACTATATGAAAAATGGAGTACTCTGAGGAGAAATTAAATTTCTGTCATTGATTAATTCAATAGGCTTTGCTTGCAGACTAGAGGAATATGCAAAAAAGTTTTTCAGCTAGATTTAGTTTATGGAAGAGTCTTCCTCTTCTATGGTCAGTGCTCTGAGAAACCATGTGCCTTGATGGGTTTGGTTTCAAAGTCTAAGTAACACATTTGACAGAAAACTACACTGTATTATAACGATATTGGTCAGATGAGACTTGTGCTGGTTTTGGCTGGGGTAGTGTTAATTTTCTTCCTAGTAGCTAGTATGGGGCAATGTTTTGGATTTGTGCTGAAAGCAGTGTTGATAACACAGGATGATTTCGTTACTGCTGAGCAGAGCTTACACAGCTCAAGGCCTTTCCTGCCTCTCACCCCAGCCCACCAGCGAGGAGGCTGGGGGTGCACAAGAACCTGGGAGGGGACACAGCCAGGACAGCTGACCCCAACTGAGCACAGGGATATCCCAGACCATACGGCATCATGCTCAGCAACAAAACTAGGAGGAAGGTTGGTTGGGGGGCCACTGCTCAGGGAATGACTGGGCAGTGGTTGGTTGGTGGTGAGAAATTGTTTTTATTTGTATCACTTGTCTTTCTTGGATTTTATTTCTCTCTCTTTGTTGTTTTCCTTTTCACTACAAATTTTATTGTTATTATTTTCTTTAAATTATTAAACTGTTCTTATCTCAGCCCACGAGTTTTCTCACTTTTACTCTTCCAATTCTCTTCTCCCCCATCCTGCTGGGGGCGGGGGTGGGGGGGAGTGAGCGAGCGGCTGTGTGGTGCTTAGCTGCTGGCTGGGGTTGAACCATGACCAGCAGATGGGAGTCGTTAGAGAAATGTATGTGGCTCTGCTAGGCTTTCATGAAAAAGGGTATCAATTGAAAAGTTGTTTGTAGAAGCATAGTTTATACCTTTTAATATTATTTTTTTCTATGTTTCCATTTGCACCTTTTCATTATACTTTCTTCCAATTATTAATTCAAGATGGTGTCTAGTTCTAGAATGTACACTGGATGATTAAAAACAAAGGGCACATACTGTGACTCTGCAACCTTCTGCAGTTAAGTCATTCATGCTATGTGTTTATGTTTGTTTCTTTGCCACAGAGCTTATGTATTCATCTGTGTGTGAAGGATCTGATTACTTTGCACAACTGTGCAATATAGAGGGATGTTGGATATCAGAAATGTGTCCTGAGAAAATGTTATCCAACATGCATATTAGACAACAGGGTTATGTGTTCAGAAAGCCAGTATTGTTTTTGCCACAAGGCTAACACATCTTCAATGAATGAACATTTCTTAGAAAATGTGTTTTAAAATCTTGTATGCGTTGGTAATAATGCTTCTGGACTGAATGTAAACACGGAAGGGAAATGATAGGCTGTTATTCCTATTTCTCTATCTTATGTGGCACACAGCTGAACAATAAAAATGGTGGATGTGACCTCAAAAAAAATTATTTCAGTAACAGAGGTTTTGCATCTCTTTTTAAAAATAATTTTTTCTACTTGTTCACTCAGGCCAAAATGGAGGGGGTGACACGTGTTCAAAGTGTGGTCAGCCAAATAAAAATACTCCTTGATTGCCACATCCTGTGTCAGTGAATTTCAGTCTAGATATGTTAAATGAAATACCTGGTTTTGTTTGTTTTTAACTTGCTACCTAATAATTTCATCTGATGCACTCTACTTGTATTTTCACATCGAGAATAGAACTAACAACTTTATTCTTCCTGTTGCTTATTGTTTTATAGACTCCTGCAAAATCATCCCTTGATCATACCTTATATCTCTAAACCAGATGGCACAATCTTAGTCTGCTTAGTTTTCCTTATATTAAAGATATTCTCTAACTTCTAATGTTTGGAGAAGCATTTTTTTCTTTTCCTTATTAATTTAATGCTTGTAAAACTGCTGTTAGAGCAGAGGTGCTTGTTTGTACATAAAATAGGTGATTCAAGGTTATATCAATGCCAGTATTCTTACATTCTTCCTGCCCTTTTGGCCTATTTTCCTCTTGCAAAGTGCCAGTTCATATAGGTGTGGACAACATTAGTCTCACATGTTTTTCCATGCCACCTACTGAATCAGTCCATCTCACACACACACACATGTAAATTTGGCAGTTTCTTGTGATATGGTAGCCTTGATGCACAGATTATACTTTGGTTTCAAGCCAAAAAATATTGCTGGCAACCATTTTATTTCATTAAATATGATGTTCAATACTGAAGTGACTAGCTACTTGTCTGTTAAAATTTTGTTTGATTCATCATCAGTTCTTTATCTGCTTGATTATTATCTACGTTCCTACTATAACTTTTATCTGGGTGCCATTGCATGCAATTACATTTCCAGAACAGGGAATATTCTTCTGTTACTTGTGATGATGGATCTTCATTGGATACTATAAATAAACCTTTTGATGACCTAAAATATTCAGTCCTCTGTACATTGGCTTTCTGTGATTTGTTTTGCTGAGTAGATTTAGCGTGAAAGCATGGAAAAAAATCCATGTTTTTCTGAAACTACTCTTTCATTTTGAGTCTTTTGTTGCTAAGATCAAAAGGTGTATTACTAAGGATCATACTATAAGAAATTATCACTACATGTTTGAAAAGGCTTCTCTGCAGAATCAGACTTATCATTTAAGTAGAGCTATTTCATTAGAGGTTAGTGAATCTTTTAATAAGGTCAAGTACGCATTTTTTAATGCTATTCAAATAATGCTTATATTATTCTTTCTTCTGTCCTGTTATGCCATCTTTTATTAGTGCCTTGGCTTTTCCTACTGTATAGTCCCCAGTCTCCTTCGTATTATCTTTTTGCTCTGCTCTTTCATTATCAACAATATTCACACTCTGAATTTCCCATGTAAACTTCTCTATAGGAGATAACTTTGTATCAACTGGGATTTTAACCTAACCCTGATAATGAAACTATCATTTCTCATTGTGTGCAATACTAGATGTTTTACTGCAGTAGGTGTGCATTAGTGTTTATGCATATCTTTTACATGTTCACGTTGTCCTGTTTTGAGTATAATTATCATTTTCTAGGCTGAAATGTTCTACTATGGGGTATCCATTTAATTTATTATTTATTTTAAGGAAACTGTGTGTAAATTGATCAAAATGTCTGAAGTAGGTGTGGAGGGTGAACTAGGTTGTTGAGAAGTTGCATAATTGAAGAATGAGTGAATGAGTGGCACATAGGTTATATCTAACAACACATATTTCTAGAATTTGGGGTTTATTTTCAGGCAATTTTTATGAAGTCAGAATAGATTTTGCATTTACCTTTTTTGCTACAGAGAGGCTGATATATATTAGCTGCAGAATTACAAGGAGCAACTTTGAACTCTTCATTTCATAGACAGTTGTCCAAGAACTAAACACCTAAGTGAGAGTGAGCATTTCCTTTACAAATTCATTATATATTCCTGTTACTTGTTTGTAGTTTTCACAGCTCTCATTGAGTTTGCTTCCTGGTGAAACTGATACTGTACAAGAAATTTAGTAGGGGTATTATCTGTGAAACCTTAGGGGCTCAGAAGGACCCACTCCAAGAACCACAAGCAAATGATAATGCTGCAACTTGAGCTAAACAAAGTTTTCTAATAGAATTAGCACACAGAGCAAACACAGAGGAGGAAAGAATGAGATATTTTAATGTGCATCTTGACCTCTGGGAACCAAGAAGAGCTAATGTACAAAGATCTTTAAGCCCACCAGTGATAAGTAGTTACGAATGGGGTTTAAAACACAGCATCTGTTTAACATAGTAGAACACTGCCAAACTGTTGAGGACAAATAACTTCCTTGCTCTAGTCTGGAATATATTGAACAGCTTGAGCCAAAGAACAATCAGTTTATTGGCAGGGGGTGGAAAAATGTACTTGGCTTTCCCCTCATATAAGTACATAGCTGAGAGGAATACAGAGACATGGATAAAGAAAAACAAACAAAAAACCCACTGTATTAAAAGATGCATTGATTTATATCCACTGAGATTGAGAGTAGTTTAATCTCTCTAATATCTAATGCTGTCTAAAAATGAGACAGATTCTGAGTATGTAAACAAAAAGAAACCAAACAACTCTTGAAATAGGTTAGTTTAGTTGCAGTTGCTACCCACACTTGGATGCAATGAAAAAAATGGGAAATGATGTACACATGGCCACCTAGTGAAGATGCTAGAAAATTGCCAACTCTGACATCAAGTGAGAGGAAGATGGTGATTAACACCACATGTCATACTAAAAGGGTAGTTTTGCATTCAGGACGAATCATGGGACAACAATGTGCAACTTGCCTTTTACTCCCTGAGTGAGAGAGATGAAAGGAGTAAGAGAAAGTGAAGACAAGAGCTGGTGAATATTGCAAGGACAGAGAATAGCTGCTGAACTTTTGAGAAGTGAAAAGGACAGTTTTCCTAGTTTTTACTCCTTGCTGACATAGGGTGAAGACTTCTAGTGTTCATTTAGTTTAGTCTTGAAACTTGTCAATTTTCCCTGAAATAAATAATTTAAATAAATAAATGCAGTTGTCTTGAGAAAGTAGGAAAAATGGTCTTGGTAATACATTCATCATAAATGCTCTACTTGTAAGGAGGTTATTGTACTAGCACAATTTTAATGAGAGTTATAGTAATTTCACTTTTTTCTTCACAAATATAGTGTCATTTCTTCTCTAAATAGAAACCTTTATACATTGTAAAAGCAAAGTTAGTATGTCTTCATATGCATCTGAAAGAGTTACATGTAAAACCCTCCTCTCCCTTTTATACATGCCTTCTTCCCTTTAACTGAATTATTCATTGATCTTTCCTATGCATGGAATGTTCTTCTACAAATATCTCTGGGTTATTTTTGGCACACCCTAGGATCATAGGATAAATCATATTGGAAGGGATCTCAGAAGGTCTCTAGTTCAATCTCCTATGAGGTCAAACCAGGTTGCTCAGAGCTTTCTCTGGTCTTGAAAACCTCCAAAAATGGTGATGGAAAACCTTTCTGGGCAACTTGTTCCACCACTTGGCTGTCTTCATGACAAAAAATTTCTTTATATCCAGTCTGAACCTCTTTTCTGTTTTTTTAACTTATACCCATTGTCTCCTATCAAGTACTACTGTAATAAGCTTGGCTCCATCCTCTTGACAACCTTCTCAAGGAATATTTCGTATCTTAATATTGTTTGTTCTCCAAATTTAAAAAACAGCAATCGGGGCTCTTCTGACCTAGCCCTAGATTATAGCTGTTATACCTCTCTCCTGTGTTGAGCAATTGACTTTTCTACTGTTTGTCACTTTTAGTAAGCATGAGTCTTAACAGTCACTTTTACTGCATTACACTTCCTTCTTTTAGACTTTTTTGAAGTATCTGGCACTTTGCAGGCACTACAAAAAACCCAAAACATTGTACTCTGAACAGACGGGTTGTAATAATTTCTAGACTGCTCTTCTACCTGCATCATCTTTCTGACCAGTGACTCAAGTTGATTGCATTGATGCTTGTGCAGTGGTGCCTGATTTTAGCTTTAAGCTTAAAGAAGAGCATTTGAGTGTGTGTCAGGTCTTGCTCAGGCATATTTTCAATTGGGCAGTTACTATTATTTACTTTTGTGTAACCTGTTGAACCTACCCCAAGCTTGTGATGAACTTTGTGTAATAGTAGGGCAAACAAGCTCTAGACAAAAAGAGCATTAACTGATAGTAAGGACATTTATGTTTTGGTATGTTTCCACACAAATGAGGGAAATAGTCATAGAAATGTCTTGCCCAAGGTCATGCAGGTGGGAATTGAAGCTAGCTCTTCAGACAGTGATGCAAATACTGCAGCCATTCTATGTCGTCCTTGTATCCTTCTCCCCTCTATTCAGGCTGCTTCTTGCTGATAAGCATGAGGTTGTTTTTCAGGGTGTGACTCTCAGCAGAGTTTTGTCTGCGTGCCTGTGTGAGAGAGATTGAGACTGGTGGGGTGGTATAGCTGCCTTTCCTTTCAACTTCTACTTCTGAATCTTCCCAAATGACTGCACTATTTCATGGCTTCCAGTAAGGGTCTTAAAATCACTGTTTAAAAACCTCAGAAAGGAACCATCCGCAGAATACCTGTTGTATGGAAAATGATCTAGTACAGCAAAAAAATCTAGTATTTCTTTTTCCTGTTGTCATATTATTGCTGTCCTCTTCAAAAGGTCTTGTATTCTGTGCATGTTGAGATAGCACGAAGTCATGCAATATTGATGGTGATTTCCTTTTCCTTAGCATAGAAATTAAGAATAGTATAAATCGGGCAGTAGCAATATTCAAATGGGGTAATGTCTTTTAAACATTCCCAGCAGCAAACTATAGCACTAAAGGTTAGGGCTATGCATGATTCACTAACACGCTCCTTTCCATATATGTATCACAACTGAAATAAAGAAACTATGAAAGTGGAGGCCAGGATATCTCTTAGGGGTGTCTGTTAAAATAATGAAACACAAGGGTGGATCACAAGATTAATAATATTAAATATTAAATAATAAATAATCTTTTTTTTCTCTGGTTATTATGACAAAAATTTGTTACTATCTCACAGCTGTTTGGCTCTTCGTGTGCAATAAACTGACGGGTCTGGCTGGTGACTTGTGGGCAGCTGTCCACACCGTGCAGCTGGCACTCCCTGACAATCGTTCAGTAAGGCCAAGTTTTGTATGGGTGTGGATGTGCAGTGCTGCCCTTATGCTTAAATCTGTCCCCTTGTGGACATGATTGATATAATTTGGCTGTCAGAGCTGTGGAGGCAGCTTGCACTTCTACTATGCGTGCTATACTTGTCTCTGCTCTAATGGAGTGGTTCAATTTCTGTGGCTGTATAAGCCTGGCATCTATCTCAAGCACAATAAAAATTCCTTGAACATGTCACATGTGCACTTTTCCTTAATTACCAAAAGAGTATTTCTCAATTAAAAAAAAAGATTCTTATATTAACCGACTTCTCATATAGAGTGTAATTTGATACAGTGGGCAGGCAGTTGGTAATTGGTCACAAAAGCCAAAGGGCTGCTTTTTTGGTTTGTTTGTTTGTTTTGTGGTTTTTCTGTTTACCTGAAATCTGCCAAAACTGTCTACTGCTCTAAATCTTTGGGACCTCATGTAGTGTCATGCAGAGATGCCTATACTTGCTTTGCCTCTCAAAAGGACTAATGAACCTGGACGGAGGAGTACATTAAGGCAGGTCTGTTACTTTACTGGCTGGCATGCTTAGGGTATCTCTGCATAGCATTACATTATGTGGTACTGATGTGATACATCTGAAGAATAACTTTTTGTCAGACCATACTCTTAGTCCTCTTGTGGTTCAGCTTGGTTTGATGTTCTACTGCCAAGAGATCAGTTACTCAATATATGATAATTTGCTTGAACTTTAGAAATCTGAATGTTTAGATCTTGCTTGCAACCCTGGTGTCAGATCATTTGCATGTGACCAGCCAAGTATGGAAGAAAGATCAGCTGCAGAAAGTCCTTTTTCTTATATGCCTTTTCTTATATATGCCTCTTCTGTTTTAAATCAGAATGTTAACTCCTGACTGGAAAAAGCTCAACCTTTTCCAATTAAATGTCTTACAAAAACCAACGATTTCTTTAAACAAAGAAAATTTTTGAAAAAATCTTATAGTAATGCTGGTGAAGCATGCTGGCCTGTGAAAACTACTGTTAATAAGATGTAAATACTGCATAAGCTGATGGACATTTAATATCCATTTGATAGTTTTTACACCCTTGGTAGTTTTTAATCCTAGAGTCCCACACTATGCAGTTATGGCATAAAATATATCTATCTAAATTCTCCCTGAAGTGTTATGTGGACGTATTTTTCCTTCACAGCAATCCTGAAAATGTAGATTGTGGTGATGTTGAGAGCTGTCAAACTGCTGTTCGGTCTGCCTGGGGTAGGTGAAGTAAATCTGCTCTACAGCATATTAGGCTTGTGAGCTATTTTTAAAATGGGAGCTGTTCTATAAATGTTTTAGGCATAATTAGAATATATTGGGAGAGAACTCCCTGTGGAAATAAGCACAGAGTCTGGTTGGCTGGTGCAGGGTCTCCAAGGTGTTACTTGCAGCAGACACATAAAAGGTATAAAGAGCTCAGTCAGTTTTAAAGGTAGGTGAAATAAGCAGCTGTAAGGTGATATGGCTTGCAAAGAAGGAAAGAAAGGAAATTTGCCCTGGTGGCACATTTGCTATTTGACACAATGAATATTTGATGGTAAAATTGTCAACATGTTAAAGCTAATCTTTCTAACCCTTTACAAAGGCTTGGGAAGCTAACAGGGGAGGGAAGGAGAAAACAAATAACTCTTTCTAGCAGCACCTATTTCAACTTGGTTTTTCAGTATTTGTGGAAAAAGAAGAGTGGGCTCAAATAGCTGAACCCAAGTTTATCTATGGCTTGTTAGCTTTATCAAACCAACCAGATATGGATGAAAGATGCCTGATGGAAACAGGATTTATTGCAGAGGTAAAAAGAAATTGTAGGTAGAAAGACTAGTGCCTTACCCTCTTTCCAGATAATAGTAGTCTGTTTTTAGCTAAACAGAAAGTACATTTGTTTGATAGAAAATAAGGAAAAACAGGACTTAATTTAATTTACCTGCTGTAAGAATCTTCCGTACAATTTTATCTCAGGATTCTAGTATCTTCCTCAGGTATGAATGGACAGTGGAGTGGAAATGTGTAATTGTAGCAGTCTAAAATGTTGGCTGCCAGGTGTCATGAGAGTGCACTTCTGTTGAACAGTTTTTGACATGGTGCTAGTTAAGAGTTTGGAAGAAAGCCATTTTTGGAGCTAGTATAATACCTATGTGAAGTGGAAAGCAAATTTAGTGCAGGAGGTAAGTCACTCCTTTGGCTAAGGAGATGAGATACGAATTCAAAATAATCCTTCAGCCAGCTAAGGTGTTGGGTTTGGGTTTTTTTAAGCAAGTGTCTGTACACATATGCTGTGGTTGTATTTAAATAGGTCCATAAATTCTTTGCCTTTTATATGACATTGTTTGGGAAACTTCATCTCTCCTACTCAGCTGAGCAAATGCTTAAGTGTTGAGAATAGTTGATCACCTCTTCATGTTTACTATAGTCTGTGGGTGATCATGCCCCAGACTTCTCCTGTCCCTTTGAGATGGGATCTTAGTTTCTTTATCCTTAAAACATGGCCATATTTCAAATTAATAGTTTTGACTGATATTTGAAGTGCTTTGAAGGAAGTATGAAGTTGGAAGGGACTACAGAAGTACAAACTGTTATTACTATTATGCTTCAGCTAAAATTAAATTTTGCTCTCTCTAGAAAGAAAATCTGCCAAAGTTAATATTTAATCCAGTATCAGCAATTTATTCAAGAAATGCATATGAACCACAAAAATCATGCAGTAGAAATGTTCAGGTGTTGAAGTCTGCATAATTTAGCCTTTATAAATCTTTACATTTTAAAGGAACCAACAGATTCATCATTAATTTTTGAATGATGTACAGAACATTCTCTCCCCCTTTCCATCTGTCTCAGAAGATTATCTTTTTCCTTGCCCTTTTTTCCCCCTTCAGAGCAAAAATGCTAAGTAATCCTGAAGACAGGAACTGTATTTATAGTCCCCCAGCTAACTCACTGAGAGAAGCATTAATGCAAATCAGTTTATGCCTTTTAAAGAATGCTGCAGTCATGTGATGCATTTCTCAGGCATGAAAGATAAGGTATATCAAATTTAGAGTCTCTTGATATAGGTATATCCTCTTCAACAGAAACCTTTGCAGTTATGAAATGAGAACTATGCAATAAGGAAAAACAAAAGTGGTAGATTTATGTTAGCTAATAAGCATATATTTTAAGGGAGAGAAAAAAGCTAATAAAAAACCTGTTAGACTATCCCCAACTCCTGATAATCACATCATTTGTGTAAAGTCTATGCTGCTATTTGTTAATATGGTTGCCATGGCAACTGAAACCCTACATCTCTTCAAGGTAAAATCAGAAGTGCAGTGAATGTGGAAACACAAGAACCGACTTTACATATACACAAATGCATGCTTTGTCTATTCTGCCTCTTTTCACAATAGGTAATGACTAAAGCTTTTCTCTTCATTTTCTTTTCCATTCTGGCACTGGGAAGTGTAATTGTGAGTACCGAGTGGTAAAATGTGAAACCCACTGGGGGACTGAGAGACTACTACCTGCTGGACTGCCAGCGATTTCTTCGACAGATGGTATCAGGTCTCAAAAGGGTCTAATTGGCTTATCATAGCCAATGCACATGTTACAAGTGCTTAGATAAAGCCAGCAAATACACATTAGCTTGATGACTTGATTTTGAAGCTGTGCTTTTAAAGAAAAATTATAGGCAATACAGTACAACCCCATTTGAAAGAGCTGGATTCGAGCCTTTCTGAGCCTGCCATCCTTTGCTGGAGTCCTAGTGCAAATTACTAAAAATGGTCAATCTCACTATCAAACTATGGTCAGTCTTACAAGCTGGCACAACCTGTGCATTTGCATGGGAAACTCCGTGCTGTCCCTACTATAGGTGTTAGCCTGCTGCATCACTTGTAAACTGACAAAGTCTACGTGACTTCATAGGAGCTGTCTCAAAAGATCCCTCTGAGGTAAATGTGTCTTTTATGGGTATTTCTAAGAGGCCTCCATTTGAAGATCTTGGCATATGTAACATTTAAGTAAAACTCCTCTGGTCCTCTGGCACGTGTACAAGCAAAGACTAGACTGCTGAGCTGGCTAAGGAAGTGACAGGTGAAAAGCAGCTTCTAGCAGGGTCTGGACTGGGGAATCAATAGGATCAGTTTTCTCTAGTTCAGCAGGGAATTAAGTTCAATATATCAGAATAAAAATATCTGTTTGAAAATACAGGATTTGTTTTGCTCCTATCCAGTTGTTTTCTATTTCAAAAGATGTTCTGAAGTTAGGCATCTGAGGACTCTCAGGGGTTGTTCTGAGGGTCAAAGAACTTCAGAAGTCCAAAGGACAGAGAGTGGCTGATCTGAAGGTGCTTTTGGTCAGGGCATAATGCAGATGTACCAAGGACAGAGCAGATAAACTCATCCTACCATTCCAGTCTGCTGTACCAACTGGCACAGCCAAATAATTCATTGCATATAAGGGTTTTTGGTTTTGTTTTTGTTTTCAATTGCATTTAAAAAATATATTGGCTACTGTGCCATCATGAAGCTTCCTGTAGGTCCACAATGCTGCCTCTAAAATAAGAAAAGAGCTATCAGATCCTCAGGCTGATATGTACTAGATGCCTTCTTTGTTATCAGTCTAAGAGAAGATGCTAAGGAGACGCTGGTAGATGG
This sequence comes from Strix uralensis, assembly GCF_047716275.1. Taxonomy (NCBI): domain Eukaryota; kingdom Metazoa; phylum Chordata; class Aves; order Strigiformes; family Strigidae; genus Strix; species Strix uralensis. The sequence continues at coordinate 14,383,423 of NC_133978.1, read as the reverse complement.
CCCATCTGTGTGAATACAAAATGGGACCTATGTAAGGAAGGTTGGCATATCACATTGCCTCATTATGCTTCCTTACTAAATTCCCATACATATATATATGAAATATATATTCAGATATAAATGTATGAAATGGGCTAATTAATGTTCAATCACTTGGACTTTTTTTTTTTAAACTAAATTCAGACACAGAGGCACATTATCTCATGGGAGTTCTCAGGGAAGATCAGCTAATGTTTCTAAATCATTGTCATGTTGTCATGATCTGTAAAATATTCATGATTCATATACTGTAGTTTAAGGAAAGTCATGGAATTCAGGAAATTACAATTTTGTGGGAGGTGGTATAGTCTCATTAATGAGCTACATCTGTCAGTTTTAACGAGCACAAGGACTTGTCCCTGTTTTTTTCCACAGGACTTATCAACAAAATAAGTCCATTGCTAAGAAAAATAACTAAAACTGTCTCTACTTAAAATATGGGGTTTTTTTCCTTTTTTTTTTTTTTTTCTTTTGTCCATTTCCTTGTGGTTCTCTAGATAGCAGAGGTGGTTCTCTAGATGCCAGATGAAGCCGTTCAGTGCCTGTGAAACAGCACTGACTTCGCAGCTTGTCAGTACTCCTTCTGGACCTTTCACCCACTATGATTTGCCAGAAGGTGATTCTGGCAAATTTTTCATGCAGCTGCCTAGTTAAGCTGGCTAGCAAAGCCTGCCTTAGCCATAAAAATAAGCCATTCATTTATGTGTTGTGTAGTCTTCAAGTTTTCAAAAATCTTCATAGTCCTGGATTGAAACTGCTTTTTTCTACTTCAGGAGTTCCAGAATGTGTGTGTCCTCAGTGGGCAGCTTAACTTAAAAACAGTAACAAGAACAAACAAACAAAAACCATCAGAGAAGCTAATTGTCTCTGTCTTTGACATATAATATGCCATCCAGGAAAAAGTAGCAAACATTAAAACACAAACCAAAAAACCCTCCAAAACTCTTGCCAGTTTTTACAAACTTGCAAATGCAAGAGGATAAAACAGTGAATTTGAAAGAATCTATGGGCTTGTCATGTGCAGACCATACAGGGAGAATAATTCTGAATCTAAAACCAAAATTAAAAGACCTTTTTCCCTGTGCAGTTTTTGCATGATTTTTGCAAGATTTTAAGGCCGGAAACCTTCAAATGAACCTGGGCACAGAGATGCTTTATCAGATGGCAAAATGAAATTATTCTGTGGAGAATGACTTTCAGAGATTCACTGTATTCATGTAGTTACTATTAGCATACTGCGAACAGGGGCACAGAAGCTGCTTTTGTGGATTTACACAATGAGATTATGGAAGAGTGGAGATTATAGAAAGGGAGCAGACCCAGGAACCCACAGAGTATTATTCGTTGATCATGATACTGAAACAGAACTGCTTTCAAATCCTTATTCAGTTCCACGGTTCCTTGCAGGGTTAAGCACAGATTCGCACATCTTCTGTAACATTTGTTTGACTGCTTGTGGGATAGGCTTATTTGTGACTCTCCAGGACCTGGTCAGCAGTCTATATGACAAGTAATATTCTGATTTTTGTCATGCTTGGATTTTGTGTTGTTTCAGTTTACAAGTTGTTTTCAATTTGAACTTTGTTTTTCCAGTTGCTACTGTGTTAGAAAGTTACAAAAATATCAGTATATATCAATTAGCTGCACTGTTCTTAAATTACTTCCTGTATGAAACAGTGAGGTTTGTGGTTGTGTAGGTCCACTCTTCTGGAAAGAAACAGGTATGCCAAAAGGTTTCTCTGAACTATTTATATATAGGGTGAGTAAACAGTCTACAGAAACCAATACAGTGGCATCCTGTGTCTCCAAATTAGCAAGTAACTAGAGTTTGATTAAAATTGATATTGGATTCAGCAAGTCAGAGAGTTCTCGCCTAACACAATCTATAAAATTAATCAGCCACAAAATACCACATGCAGATTGGCAAGGTCTTCATCCAAAAAGTTTTAGAAAATAAGCACAACTGGCACTTCAGATCCCCAGTACATATGAGAACAATATGCTTCACAGCAGTTTGTCACAAAATAGCATGCATATTAACAACTCATTAAGACTGCCACATGTGCAATAAATGCACATACATATATGATGCTATTCCTGGGAGTGCTGCTTCATTGTATGGATTGGTTATGGTGTCCATTGTCACTTAAGAGTCCCCTCTATAAGTAAATGCTTGTTTTCCGTTTCACAGATGCTATTTGGAGTGTAGCAGGGTATAAGCCTGCACAAGAAGTTTGTTGTGATAGTTTAAAGGCATCAGCATTGCAAGTGCCATTGTTTCACCCCTGGAGAACCCAAAGGAAAGTAATGTGATAATCTGTTTGGTTTTTAAGTTGTATGGTAAAACCTTAAAAACTACGGCAGGACAGGCTAGATGAGTTCCTCCATAGCTCTGCATCCCAGTAGAGACCTGGCTGACAACAAAGCTCCTAGTCAGTGATCCTATGAAAAGAAGGTACATGTTTTTCTAGTTGCAAAATGCCGTCTCTCTTCAAAGCACTGTTCTTAGGTCTCTCATTAGTGCTCCCCACACCAGTGTTCATAAACCGTCTTCTGATGTGCTGTACAAGCTCTGCAGAAGGAGGGAGTGTAGTACTCTGCGATTTTCAGCTCCAGGTAAACAGTCTTCACAATAGTATTAAAAATCTCCATCCCAGGTTGCTCCAGGCCAGTAGTCCAGGAGCTTATTTCCCAACCTCTCATTTACTAACCATGAACCAGTATCAATGTTAGATGGCCTGGGGAAGATAATTTATAGACTTTTATACTGGATAAGGCTTTCTGTTGCCATATTGTGATGCTGAAGGAATGGGGCAAATTTTTTGTCCAGGTCTGTGATTATTTCATGCCAAGCTTCTGGAGTAACTATATCTGCAAACCAACAAAATCCTACATTGCACTAATTGGCCTGCTCCCTGGGTACACAGGGAATTTCTGTCCCAGAGTTGTCAAAATCTGTTTTATAACCTTCTTGGCAGTTTCCAACATCCTTACACATTGCTGCAATCTCCAAAATGGTTTTCCTGGACTGTTTGTGCAGTAAATGCTTCTCTGGACATCCTTCTGAATTGCTGCATGTGCTGGCTGCAGTCAGCAGGATCTCCCTTAGTCAGTCCACACACCCAGCCCTCTGGAGAGGGATCCACAGGCGATGTGACCTTAGTGAGACTGAACAGTGGGGTGGATAGGTATACAGTGTACTGCAATTCAGAATGATACTTACTGTTGTTCAAACAAGTTTATAATAAAATATTTTTAAATAGTCCTGCAACACTGAGAAGGTAGTAATGAGTGTTGTTTTTTTCTGGTGCCTCCTTTCTCATTGCTCCAAGACCAGTCCTTTTGCTCAGATGATTCTTTACATCAAGGTCAGTTCATTCATGACTAGAGAGCAAAGTTTTCTTCTCCCTAGAATTTAGTTTCTAAGCCTCAGATATACTGCACTCTAAGACATGAGATGGTTAGAATTGATTTTAGAATATTATTGTTCATGATCATTGTTTCGTATGTTCCAAGGTTGCTACATCATACTTGTTTATAATTACCATCTCCACTTCACCAATGTATTTTGAATGTTTGGGTGATTTGAATTGAAGAAGGGTTTAGTTTCATGTGTTTCTTTTTTCCTTTTTTTTCTTTCTTCCCGCCTCCCCCTCCTTTCCCCCCGCAAACAAAAGCAATATAATCTGGCAATTTAATTTAGAAATCAATTATAGTAGATAACTCTTATACTCAATGCCCGTTAAGTATAGAGTGTAATTATTTGACTAAACAGTGCTGCATGTTTTGACTTTAAACAATTTGGCCCTCATAGTTAATTTATATGTTCTCATTTGTGCTTGGACTTCAAATGAGCGTTAGCAGATGTTGGCAAGAGGAAGGAGCTAACCACTGTGCAAGTTTGTGGCCCATACTTGGTGACTTCCAGCAAGATATATCATTACCCTCAAGAATTCTTGATTAAAAATCACTCCTCCTCTTTTCGGTTCGGTCAGCAGAACACTGAATCTAATTTTATAACAGTGTTGACCTAATTTTAGGAAACTAAGTTCCTGTGGGGCCTGTATTACTCCCTAGCCTATTTTCTGCAAGCCCCTCTTACAAGGGAATAGCTGAGGCTTGCCTTGGAGTCTAAAAACCATAACCAAAGGCCACACTTACAGATATTTTCATCTAGGCTCTTCTTGCTTGCATGAGAAGTACCCCGCTGTAACCTTTCCTTTAAGGTTTTGTTTAGGCAGCGGTTATCATGGTTTATTGCTGCTTGTGGTCACAGTAAGGGATGGAGCACAAAGGGAAATAAAATTATCTGAATTCCTTTCAATCAAATACATTTCCCAGTCATGCTTATTTTGAATGCTAGTATTCAAGCCTGCTTGAGTATCTCTCGTTATGATGTGAAAGTTTAGGCCTATAAATAATAAATTAAATAGATCATAGCTAACTAAACAAGTGATTTCTAGGAAAGGCAAGTGATTTTGTTCATTCACATCCTTATTTATTGCACAAACATTTATACAAATGCGAGGGGTTATCTTCAGCCATTTTTCTTGCATCACAGACAATCCCTTTTTTTAAAAACAGTGATGATTCTTACAGCAACAGCTGGAGAACAGAGTGAGCTGAAAGAAAGTGTTCCTTTCAAGGAAGCTAAGCACACACCATTCCTGCTTCCCTTTGACACAGTGAAATACCATTGTTCGGCTATTGCTTACACACTTTTCCTGTTTTAAGGTACCTGACTTGTGTCTCTTGAATAGGATCCATTGTCTGTGATAAACTGTGAATAGGCGATGATGAAGTGGTGGCTTCCTGGAAAGGAGCAGAATTAATCTTCACAATTCCCCATCCCTTATAAAAAAGCCTTCCGACAATTTGAAAACTGACAAGTGTGAGCGTTGTTAAAATTCATGTGGCTTGGAAAAAAGCCCTGTCGGATTGTCCATTTAAGCTCATTTTTAGGCTGGAAGCTTTTACTAGCTAGTTACAAATATATTTATTTTTAAAAAGAAATTATTGACCTTTAAAACCCTGGGGTTGGCTGCTGCCTGGCTTATTGGAGACTTGGTTATTTATATTCACAGAGGCCTAGGTAAGAGCTGGCAGTTTAGAGTCAGAGCCTAAGCAATGATCAGAGGGGTGGGTGATGAAAACACTGTATTTACATGAAATATAATTAAACAAGACTGACTGCAGAAGACTGAGATACCACTTCAGGACATTGGTCTACATTCCAGAGTGGGGGACCTTGAACTTCGTTTCCTTGCTTCTTCCACCCCCCCGCCCCAGGACAATTCTCATACCATCTGCAGTTTCAAAAATTTGCTTTATTCTTAAAATTTGCTTTATGCTTAAAAAGTAATAACTTTTAAAAGTAATATTAGGCCCTACCCTATAAGCAGTTTGGTACTCACAGAAATGTGTGTGATTGTAGGTTTCTGAATGAGGGCTGAATGTATGTATCACTAATTGTTGTATTTACCAGAGGAGGACTTGGCTATTTCTGCTGTGTCTTTTTGTATTTATATTTTCACCTCAGGAAATAAATTGTTTCCTAAGTTCAGGCAGAGGAACAATTTTCTGGCTGTCAAAACATATCAAGAAGCGATATATGAATGGGATATTAGTTACTGAGTTAACAGTACAGATCTGAGCATAAAAACTGTTGTTACTTAGCAGCTATAGATTGATGATAGATTAAATAATACATATTGGGTTGTTTTTCTATTGATTATTCTTTTAGTTTTCCTTACTTAAAATGCTTAGTTAATATCGCAGAACTTCCCATCCCCAGCAGGTTAACTGGCATAGAAGGCTTGGCTCTGCATATTGAAGATGTTCAGTGAAAAGAGGTTGTCATGATTTAGCATGGCTCTGCGTTACAACAGGTGAAAATCAAATCCCTACGTAGTTCTACAGCTTTCAATTTTTGTACTAGTGATATACTAGCACCCACATTTCTTCCCTTCATTATTTCTTTAGCAGACTACAGATGTCTACTATTTCAGTATTTTTAAGGAGATGTTCACACCATATTCTTTATATTTCAGTGGTGGCTCCTAGGTCTTTTCTTTCTTTTCTGCATCACAAAATCCATTGTCCCATACCTCCACCATCTACAAGATTCTGTTCCTTCTGGATGCCTACCCTTGTGTACTGGCAGTGGGAGACTAAAAGGCAGCGTGGATTCTGCTGTTTTGACAATTTATGGATACTGAACTGTCCAACAGAAGGATCAGAATTCATGTTCCCTATCCCACTGCCACAGAGAAAATCCATTTGTCCTGCAGCGCTTCAGAATGGTGACTGTCAAGACTACAAAAGATGTTGAACTGATTTTGTAATGTACTATAAAGTAATGTCATAGTGACAACCATCTTTTGCTCTGGTATCTGTTCTCTAGCACCACCAACCCCCACGTGCCCCCCACCCCCACCCCAGCAGGCATTATCCCTGCTTTCATTGCACAAGGATTGTGAGCTGAAGGTGCAGATGCTGTGTCACAAGGTCTGCATCTAAAGACATATGTTTCAGTTCCCACCCACAGTATGGACCATAGGACAGCTACAGATTTGGGGGAGATGACATCTGTAACATCACCTATATATTCTATTTGCCACTTTATTTCACTCCATTTGTATTTGTTTTCTTTTTCTTTTGTATTCATTTGTAACTTAATTCTTTACTGATTCTTTCCTAAATCCACTGTAAGTCTGGGAAATGTTGAGAGTAAAAGAGGGGAGCAAGTACTTTTTCATTTCTCCTTTTCCTTCCCTCTCATTTCTTTCCTTCATTTTCCAATGAGGTCTATCACTCCCTTTCTCCCTCAGCTGTAGTTATTTTATTCATTAGCAGAGCAATGCTGCAAATGGATATTTCAGGTGGCAGTAGGGAGCACAGAGAATGGCTGAAGGAACTGAGGAGTTTTTCTCTGTCTGTAGATCTAACCATGATGCTGCACAGGGATATTAGTCTCTCCTGGTCCTGTTCTCTCCTACTGCACAAAAGCCAACCTTTCATTTTCTGAATCCTTTATGGTGTGCATGCATTTGGCTCCAAGAACTTTATAGACTCCCTTTGCAAGAAAGTGCACAAAGAGAGTTAACATTTGCATTTACCTTTTGAGGTGCAGCACTGATAAACTTTTGATTAATGTTAAACCTAGTAGTTTTTTCTCTTTCCCCATTAGGGTATCTAGGAACAATATGCTGAAGAAAAAGTACATTATTCAGGGAGGGCGGAAAAAAAGTAATAATGTGATGTTGTTGCAATTCTCCTGAGACTTCTAGAATTATTAATAACTTTTTTTTAATAGCAAGTGGTAGAAGTGGCTGTCATCTGTGTTGAATTCTAGCTCACGTTCTCTAATCACTTTCCCTTTCTTTTTAATGTTTCTCTTAGCTTTCTGTGAGAAATGCATTTTGAGATTAAATTACCATGCTTAGACAGGGTGAATGTGTTGCAAGGTAGGGGGCTTTAGATTAGCTGGTTTGAGGTATGTGCAGGGAGCAGAAGAGAATGATTCCACTCTGTTCTGATCAGTATTTGTAAGGTCCTGCACTTGCAGCCTGTATTACCATTTTCAAGTTCTGAAACTATTGTTATAACAATAGACTTATCTATTCAAGATACTAGGCTTGACACAGGTAAAACTGGATGAAATTACAGGGTTACTGTAGTATGTTGGAAGTCAGACTCTGTATTTTTCAGTGGTCCCATTCAGCTTTAATATTTATGGATCTTTCTGTTAAGTTTTTGTCCTTTTTCATCAAATATCAAACTTCATTGCAAGCACAAATATTCTACTTAATTATTTTCAACTCCTGAGGTTTCAAACCCATTAAACAGCAGAGAGGCTCAGTAATTGTTTTATTACTAATACTGAAAGTGTAATAATACTAGTGGCAACAGAGGACAGTGAGCAAAGCAATAAGAAAAATGTAAAGGCATAAATGGCATCATTAAAGCTGTTTCACAAAAGATAAACACGACAGTCAGGTTAATATTTCAGACCACAGATGAAAGTTTTAATTAACTCTTCCTTCCATTTCCCTGGTGAAGAAACTAGCTGTAGAATTATTTGGCTTTCTTAGAAGTCCAAGGCTTTCTGTATTGTTTCCTTTCCTTTCAAGTCAATTACCAGCTATAATGAAGTAAACTACTATAACGTAGTAGATGCTTTCTGCAGTTCCTGGTAACATAGAGGTTGTCTTTTTTTAGCCCAATATTTTTGTCGGTTCCCAGTTCTGTTCTGTCCTGGCCTCCAAGGGCAGCAGATGGGGTACACACTGTTCCTGATGCATCCTGGTGGGATATGGCATGGCTCTGCTGCACACCACTACAGTGGTGTCCCCAAGAAGGAAGCCTGAACTGTGTCCGGGTATGGCAGGGTCTTATGTGTTTTATGACCTTAACGGTGTCCTGGAGTTTTATGGGATAATTTCTAGTTTACTACACATTCAGTATAGTAGACGTGACATAGTGGTGATAGTAAAGTTGTGAGGATGTGGTTGTAAGCAAGGCAGAGTTTGTAGGTACTTTAGCAACTGAAGAAAGGCTAGTCTGCTCAAAGCTTCCATGTCCTTTTCTGTTTACCTGAGGATGCCTATTTAAATTTATTATTTCTGCCTACAACCTTACCTCAAAGATGATCAGATGTGATTTGTGAAGCTGCAGTTGTATTTCTGGTTTTTTGCTTCTTTAGCATCTGGAACTGTTATGGTGTTATGCATGCACATGTATGTAAACACAGCACAAAGGTTCATGTGGTTTTTGAGAGTTTTATCTTTTAAAATTTCATGACAGCACTTTTAATGTTTAGAACCTAGAAAAAAACTTGAGTCTTTTCACTGCAAAAGATGGAATGAAGTCTGTAACATTTATCTCAGTTGCTGTTTCCACCACACGCTTTATTTGTGCCCTTGTACATCTTGATGCATTGGTCTTGTCCTGTAAAATTCCAGTGTATCTGCAGCATGCAAATTCGTCCTTTGCTATATGGTTTCAAGTACTGTGTGGCTACAGGCTCCAGGCTTCTTTATAAATCAACAATCTCAGTAATTTTGTTAGTAAAACCTGCTCCTGGGTGGCTTTTACACTGGTTGCTTCACCCTGTGGATCATGGTATTGTCCTCTGTGTAACCTATGTATCACTTGGATGGTACATGCTTCGCTAAACGTTACCTGACATTGCTGGTGCCCTCAGGAATAAGAACATTTTTCTCATATACACACCATTAACATGACAAGGTTGGGAAAGACACAAGTAGAAATAGGAAGAAAAAGCTACAGAGAGCTTGCTGAGTATAGCCAAAAATTCAGATTGTGTCTAAGATCAATTTCAAATGTGTCATCCCTAGAACTGCTTTAGAGAATGTACTCTTTGCTTTCAGAACTGTTTCCCTTTGAACTGTTATTCGTTTATTCACACAGATTGTCTTTAATGCAGCATTCCTAAACTAGCCAATAACTCAATAATGAAATCGCCTCAAAAACTAAAGATAATACATGCCTAGCATACTTAGTTTCCTCGTAATTTTGGAAATTTAAATTACAGTCAAAGGAAAAGAAACAAGCTGATATGAAGTTAAAAGACTTTTTACATGTTAATGAAATGAACAAGGAGAAAATTTTTTCTATTGTTTCATTTGTTGAAAGACAGTTTTGACAAGTCCGAATTATAAGACAAAGTTCAAAAGTATGGGAAAAGCTATTTTGTGGTGAACACAATATTGTTTTTATTTTGCTTGAGCAAGAGAGAACTAAAATGGTGCCTTGGAAACTGCACCATCTGTGTTTTATCTGGGACAAAATACAGAGCACTGTTTGAAATAAATAAATACTACAGATTTTAATGAAAAAGGCATTAGTCCTAACAAAATAATCAAATAGAAACTGAAAATTGCTGACATTATTTTAAAGAAGAGTCTGTGAAAATTCAGTTGTGATTGAAATGGATATATTACCTTGTATTTATATTAGGTTCTGACACTACTTTCACACATGTATCCTGAGATACACCACACATTTCTTACTCCTTTATGCTTCAGTTGGTTGTACTCTTCACTGGTGTAGTTGGTCAAAGGTTCAAATTCTATTGGACTGAAAATGTAACAAGAGTGTGGTCAAGTTTGTTGAGCAATACAAAAACTGAAGGCAAAGAAAGCAATAGTACCTCTCCAACAGATTCATTTAACCCTAATTTACGGGATGTTTGAAACCAAGACTTCTTTACTCTGAGGAAAGAAAAATGCTCTCATCAAAAAGTAATGTCTAATCGTAATGGTTAGATGCCTGTTTTGTATATCATACATGCCTTACTTTCATCCCTATGAACATCCTTGATCTTAGACTAAGATTAGGTTTGATCTTAATTGATAGACTATGTTACAAGAAGTTTCTGGAAAGCAATATAGCAAGTGTGCGAAATGTCCCCTGTTCTAAAACTAGCTCCTGTGTATAGTTCAACTTAAAATACCATTTTAGTGAAGATTAATAGAACTGTTCAAAATATTACCTGTAGGTACTGTTTGTTTACCTTTTAACAAAGTACTATGCAATGAGGAGGAGGTAATCTTGACTCTGTCCAGTGTGCAATGAATAGAGCTACAGCTGCCTGAGTTACAGTGACATTAATAGTGAACCATGAAAGTGGCTAAGTGTGCTTGTTGCAATAGAGAGTGAAATTTTACCCATCTTTGCATGCCTGTGTGGAGGAGAGTATGTTTTAGCAAGTAGTTGGGATAAATTTGATACCTTTCTAGAGGTTGTTATCAAGAGCTGGTATGTTTCTGATGTGTAAAAACTTGTTGATTTGTTTAGAGCTCTTCATCTTTGGATGGAGCTTTACTTTCAAATGAAATTTACAGAAATAAGTGAGAAGTGAAGTAAAGCAGCTTCTATTTAAGCTGATTTTTTGAGCTGAAGAACTTGGCTGAACCTTCACCTTTTCTGAATGAATTTATAAGTCAAAATCCACTTAACTAACCATAGCAAAACTTCTGCCTTTCCTGACTTCAGTTTGTGGAGGTGAACTGCCAAGAGGGACATGAAACTCAGAGCTGAGGGGATCCCTAGCCACTCATCAAAGCAGCTGCCTGACTCCAGTCTGTGGCTGGTCTAACCTTTTTAGGCTCAATCAGAGCTCCAGAGTTGAGCATCTCTGTCTTAGGGATGTTTCCTATGGATTTCGGTATAGCAGCTATGTGTCTTATGCCCCTTGAACATGAAGTTACAGTGACAGTGGACTCTCTATTTGGACTAAGATAGGTAGGACAGTAGGTAGAACTGTACTAGCTGCTCTTTAGCAGTGAGACTAATTTCCCTCTTGCTGTCCTCCCATCTCACCAGTAAAAGAATGACCCAAGAGCCTGATCATAGCTAAATAGTACTGGAAGTGCTTGCTTGTTTATTTTGGTGAAAATATTACACCAGAAATGAAGCTTCCCAGGAAGGCCAGCAATAACCCTGTAAAACCCATACAACTCATCTGGACCGTAGCCAGACCATTTTTCGACAGTGATATGAAATGCCATACTTTTCCTTAATAATTCATGTTGCAACCAAGAAGCCTCAAATTAAAGCATGTGCTTCTGCTTTACAAACAGCTCCTTGCACATGTGCTGACTTCGCAGCTGCTTCCTGCAGTCTTTGACTTCTGTAATTAGAACAACCAGAGAGCCCAGCTAATGATATTAAACTAACTGGTCCACAAGTCTAGAATGTCATTTATCTCAAGGGTTTAATTTGCTGAGTATGGGGCAGCACGATACAAGGTTTGCATGCGTGATGGATGTAACTTGATTTTTTTAGCTCTTGTTGCTAAGTTACAATAAACTGTTATCACAGTACATCGTCTGCATTTAAATGGATGCAGATTCCACCTGAAAAGAGCCATACTGATGAAAACTGATAATATACTCATGTCTCTCACAGACAGGAAAATAAAACAGAAAAACCCAACTTGTGAACAGAATAATTTTGTATTCGAGACATTAGCCAGACAGGCTCAAAAATAACTGTTCAGACCCCAGAGACTATGACATGTGCTACAGTAGCAAGCGACTAAGAGCTTGCATACAATAAATAGCAACTAATTTAAAAATAAGTTGCATGAATATTATCACGTGCTTAGAGACAGAATCACAATGACTTGTTGTTTGAATTGCACTTTTGAGTTATATTCCCTGGAAAAAATCTGATACCCTTGCAGTCAGATATCATATCTAAATGCTAAGAAAAAAAGGTAAATTAAAAAAAAAAAGTATTGAAGTCTCTGCAGTTGTCCAAATGATTAGAAATAATCTTAAAGCATAATACTGGTAAATGCTTTCCACTTTTAGTGGAAAAATGTACCATATTCTGATGGAAAATGAGGTAGAATCTATGCTGACAAGTCAAGCCATTGTCCTACCTCCTCCTGAAGATCCGTACCGAAGTCCTTTAAGTTCTCTGAAATAAGAATCTGTTTTTCCCTAATCTATTTAAAAGATTGCATGGAGGGGCAGTAACTAAGGGGAGTGTTTACTACTGCCATCTTTGAGTTCATGCCAAAAATATTGATGCTGGTCAACAGAGCGTGGGTCTTGGTGACTACCTGGAAGCTGAACAGTGTTCAGTGTTAACTGCTGATACCTGTTTGGTCATCTCCATCGATGTGATCGATGTGGGACCTGTCATTGTCTTTGAGTAGAGATTCCATTTCATAGCAATAATGTCAGGGCAGTTCTTTGTGGGTTTAACAGTCAACACTCAACTGATTGCAAGTACACAGGAGGTCTGAACAACTAGAACATGTAAGACATTGCAGAAAAATACTGTATAATGTATAAGAAACATAGGTACATCCAGTTACAATTGCAACACTTGCCACAGTACAGAGAACATGTAAACCAAACGAAATGTCTTCACTGCAGTTAGACCACTAAAGATCCAAAGGTAAGATTGTGCGATTCTGCAATGGGCACTAGCTAGTCTGATATTCTGTTTTATAGACTTAGAAAAGCAGGATGCTGGGTTCATTTTAAAGGTGTCACCCTCTGAAGTAAGCCATTTGGTAAAACCATTGGATTGACAGAAATTAAGCTGTTAGACATTCAGTGAAATCTTTTCATTAAAATCACACCTAAAAACTGTCAATCAGCCCCAGCAGAAACCTGCTTAGATAACTCTGCTTGATATCCTGTACTTCCTTAGAAAATGGAAGAAGGGAATTTTGCCAGGATTTCAGAACTGGGAGAAGCAGCTTCTCCCTTTACTTTAAATTGCTGTGCCAGAGACACGTACCGTCCTTGCAAAAATCCTCCTGCAACGCTGAATTTTTGATTCACAGCAGAAAAACCAGAGAGAGGAACACAGCCAGAATACGCAGCGCAGCGCTGCGTGTGCTCCCGCAGACTTGTTCTGGTGGTTTCAGCGGGCACTACTTTTGAAAAGCCTGCACATGGATCATATCTCTCTGATCCTACGAGAATCCCTCAGAGGGAGGGGAAATGACAGGGAAGCGTTTCCGTGGACTGTGGAATTTCAACTCGTTAAAGTGATGAAACAACTGCCGTGGGAACGAACCCGCACGGAGCCCATGGCGGGCGCCCGGTACGCTGTATTCCCGGCGGCGGAACACAAAAGCCCGATCGTTTTAGCAATATTGAGAAGCTTCTTGTATTCCCCGAAGCAGGTGGTGGTGCTGCCGTAAAAGTTGCATTAAGGGGAGAAAATGCCGTCTCCAGGCTCTGTTTTGACCTGCCGCCCCTCCGGGCGGGCGCAGCCGGGAGGCGCGCACAGGGTTAAGGCCGGGCGGGCAGAGGCCGATGGCACGGCATGGCACGGCATGGCATGGCACGGCACGGCACAGCACAGCACAGCACAGCATGGCTCGCCCGCCGCGCCGGGGCCAGCGGCAGCGCCAGCTCGGGTGGGTGCCCAGCGCGGCCCCCGCCGGGCGTCGGGCGGCTTCTGGGCAAAAAAAGACTTTTAAAGCTCTTACCTTGGTCTAGTCCAGTGTAGCTTTTTGGTTGCTGTCCGTCCGCTGCCAGAAAGAGAGAAATGAGTGCCAGATTCCAGTGAGTCATCCTAAACGGCAGAGCGGGCTCCTCTCCGCACCGGCTGCTGGCTGCCTCCGCCGTCTGACAGCTGCCGCCTGGCGCGGGGACGCGCGCGGCCCATTCCGCAGCCCGCGGCGGGGGGGGGGGGGGGGGGGGCGCGGGAGCGGAGCCGGCGCCGAGGGGCGGCGGGAGAGGCAGAGGCGGGAACGTACCATGTGGCTGCTGCCCCCCGTCTCCGCCCGCGGCGCAGCCCCGCAGCGCGCTGCCCAAAAGTTACTTTTCAGTACGTGATGCGCTCTCTGATTTCAGAGCCTCCCCGCTCCTGCCCTCTTCGCAGTCTGTGCGCAGAGGAACTTCTCGGCATTTCGGCGATAGCATCACCATCGCTCTCTTCTGGAGGCCGGCATGGATGCTGTACGCAGTGTGTTCAGTAAAGGGAGTCTGTCTTGTGGCTGTGTGAAAAGCAACTCTTGGTTTCTTGCAGCAGATTTATAGGCGGTTTATCTGAAGTGGGAAACCAAGGGCAAGGGCGGTAATTCTGGCATCAGAGGGAAGAAATAGGAAAAAGATGTTGGGAAGCACAAAATCGTACCTAAGGTTGTTGGGGAGGGAGATGTTTCTTGGTGACTCCTAATAGAAAGGAAGGTTGGGATAATTTCTGAACCTCTGATTTATCATCCTTGGATGTACCTCTGCAGACCAGAACTCAGTGCTAGAGACAGGACCAGAAGTCAGTGCTAGAGGCAGGACCCTTCCTGAGGATTCCTGAAATAATTCTCAAGAGGAAAAAGCAAGCTGTTGGAGTAGGTAACATTGAACTAAATGGCAGAAATTTCTCTGGGGAAATACTGCTAGTTTCTAATCACCCTAAGTCTCCAAAGTACAGTTTAATAATTTCATTACACTCATACCCCTTGTATGCATATGTTTGTTCATACAAATACTTTCTTAGGAAACTAGTGCGGGACAGCTTCACAGAAGCTGGTGATTGCTATAAATACTTCAGTGTCACTAGGCAAGAGGAAGAAGTATTTAGGTTCCCACTGTTTGCTAACTAGTTCTTAGCCTCTATCAAAGGGTAAGTCTGGAAGGCTTTTGTGGGCTTTTGAAGGCTCTTCATTAAAATATTTGTAGCAGAACCTTAAGAAAATCGAAAGTGCTACTACTCTGTGTCAAGCTATGGCCAGATGCTCTGAATATTTGTTAAATTCATCTGCATCTAAAAAGAGTGGTGTTTCATATTTTGTATTCCTGCAGTGTGAATGTGAGTGGATGGTCTGAATTCTGATTGTCACATAATTCCCAAAGAAAACTAGGGAAAGAAATAAAACATAGCAGCATAAAGGTGGAAGAGCTAAAATACATATGTATTCTTGATTAGAAAACTGAATGTATGATAGCTTCACATCTACTCCAGATGATTGCACCAGTTAAATATCCATTAGGTGTTCTGCCTGTGTTTCCCTCTGCAGAGTACAGGATGATGTTTTCTTTTACTCTGGTGTTATTGGATAGGGATGGTCCTGTGAGAACGAGTTATGAGGTCTTCAGATATTTTTTTTAACATTTGGTTTAATTATATATATAGCTCTGACTTTGCAAAAGATACTAGGGATTTACCAGCCTCATAATTCATAATGAAGCAGAACAGCAGCCCATATCCAAGAGTTTCAGAAATGTTTCCTTAGGCTGATTTGCAGGCAATCTCATACTTTGGGTTTTTTTCACTGTAAATTTGAACCACCACAGCAACCTTTTTTTTTTCTTTTTTTTTTTTTAACCCATAAATTTCCACATCTAAAGCTGCATGGTGGCATGAACAGTGTATACCTGTGAGCTGTGTGCTGGTGTAGAGTATAAGGAGCTTTCTCCTTCAGGCTGTGAGTGAACAGCATGAAGAATATCCACAAGAGTGTTTAATCTGAACTCCCTGTGGACATAAATTCATCAGGAGAAATAGGTCTTTGGTACCATTGGGTAGTGACCAATGAAGTGATGACCCACAAGAAGTGTGTCATCAGGGATCATTAACTGTGTGTAAGATGTCTATCCAGGGTTCGTCCAGGTCTCTTAGAAGTCAACCAGAATTGTATGTGAATTCAAGATTAGCTGTGTAGTAGACCTCAGCTGAAAAATGGTTGGGTAGGAGAAGAAAAGGACTTTGTGCCATGGAGTACGTCTGTTGTAACAAGGACTATGCTTCAGACACCCTATATGGTACTGGAGTTGTCCCTTATGATCCTGTACTGTTGGGAAGACTCGGTGGAGAGAGGCAATGCAGGGACAGGTATCAATGACATGGTACCACAAAATAATTAAACACATTTTTCTGAAGTGACAGCCAGTGGCAGCTGAAGCTGTGTATCCTCCATGGTAGGGTGGGAGTGCATAGAGATGTCCGGAGGTGTCTGGAGCCAGGTCTGAAGGTGCGCTGGGAGTCTGGGGTGCTGACACCTAACAACAAATGGGCTGAGGAGCAACAGGGTGATAGAAGGATGCTTGTCCTTGGATACGAAACTAAACTTGGATTAATTATCTGCTGATGTAGACTAATATTTTGTAAGACTATTCTCCTAAACTTTAATTAAAATTTTATTAAAATTGTTCCAATTTCTTCCATGCTGGTTGTTTCCCTTCTGTCTGCTTGATATTGCGTAGAGGATGCTCAGTAACCATGTGAACTCTGTCTGCAGATGTGAACCTGAGCTGTATGTTTTGAAGAGATCTTTAGTTAATTGAACTCATTTGTTATTGTTGCCAGTATCACCTGGCAAAACAATAACATACATATATGTTTCTGCCCACATAACTGATGTTTCTGTAGTCAGAAGTTGGCAGTTTACCCAGGCATTTACTGATGGAGAAGAAATGAAGCAGATGGATATAATCAATTGTTGTCTTTTTTGGAGCAATTAAAGTGACTGTAATTGACATTCATGCATGTTCAGAGAACCACAAACTTGGTAGATTATTCTGTAGTACAGTTCATTCTACCTTTCACACTGATAGAAATCTCACTATATTGCCAACTCATGTTCCTATCAACAAGACACGAACATTAATATCAATATGAAAAATGTTTTAAAAGTAGGAAGGACTCGCTTGAAATCTTTATTTCTTTCTTTCTTTCTATAGCCTTGTCCTTTAAATCCCCGAGGGGATGCGGTATTAGTTCTTTGCAAATTCCGTTCTCCATTGAAATTTGATCCAGTGTGAGAGGTTAAGGAATAGTAGACCCAGTTTGGCTCCAGTTTGGCTGGGAAGGTTACTGCTATTGTTTTGGCAATCAATGTTTGTAATGGAGTAGCAATATGGAGTAAATTCTAATTCCAATTACACTTGTACAGCTTGATATTACAAGAGCTGCATGAGTAAGACTTCTTTCTCAGATGTCTTTTTTTTTTAGCATTACCCACGACTTTTTGTAAAAGCACTAGCTGATGACAGGAATGGTATTTTCTGGGGAGGTTGGTTGACATCCTTCTTGGGAGCTGATAGTGACTATTTGGGTATGCCAGAATAGTCCTTAGGATATCAGTTGCCAAAATAATTGGAAGTCTTTGCTCCAGAGATAATGAGCAGGTCAAAAATTAAGTTAATTTGTAAGTCAGAAGTCGACAGGGTTGCATACAAAAACTTGTAGTGCAAACGCATTTGACTGTAGCTGCCATAAAGTCCAGGCCGCTTGGGGAAGCCGTGACATCTGTATCATTGCAGTATTCAAAACCAGCTGAGGCAAACACAGGAACACAAGAGGGCATCCAGAAAAGAGAACATATTTTACTCTGAATATGGCTGCTGTGATTTTCTTTCCTTCCCATGTGCAAAACAGTCACTGAATAGACAAATGGAATGAGGTCAGAGCAGGTCCTTTTCCTTGACTTATCGTTGAATGCAGCAAAATCACTTGATTGTAGAATCACATTTTGGACTGTTTAGATTTATCTTTTGAGTAGCTGGGTACCTTCCAAGAAATTACTGAAATCTCTGGAAACCAGTGGTTTTACTGAGTTCTTCTTAAGCAGTATAAGCCATTCTTACTCTTCCTCATCCAAGTTGTTATTGCTTCTCAATTTCATCCCTTCACACCTCTTTGTCTTTAGTTGCAAATAGAGAAAAAAGCTTTTTTTTTTTTTTTAATTTTGCCTTTTTCTTTCAAAGGCATACGTTTTTGTGTTTAGTTGCAGTTAAGACTCCAGATAAAGTTACACTTAAGTCAAAATTTTGCACTTCAATCTAGGTGCTGAAAAAATTATTTTAAACTCCAGGAACAAATTCCAAGAATTGGTACTGCTATATCTCTTCTTGCAGACATTATTTTGAGGTTGAAGTAATGGAGTTTGAGTTATGGAAAGTAATATAGACTTGAGAGAAACTTTAACCTTGACTGTTAAGGGCGAACCTACTCCAGTGGTGATCTGCTAGGTACAGAAATCATTTGATTTACAAAGTACAATTCCAGAGTGCAAAACTATTACAAAAGTTGTATTTTTTTGTCAATACCCAGTTTTGCAGCTTGAAGCATTACATTTGGTGTTAGAAATGTATTCAAGAATCTGAACTTACTGTAACACCGGTATTTTTTGAATGGCAGCTATTATGTCCATAAAATTATTCATATGAAAAAAAATATGCTTTTTAAACCAATGAAATAAATGTATGAATGAGTGTTTCAGCTGAAAAGATGGCTGTACACAGCTGCCATTGGCTATGCATAGATATCTGTGTTACTGCTTATTTTTTAAATGTGAGGAATGGCATTGAGGGAGAACACGATGACCATGTAAAAAAGAGAAAGGACTTTTTGTCTGTAGATAAGTAAGCTGGAATATTTACTGGTGAGAATATTTCATGATTGCTGAAGCTGACTGAAAAGCTGAAATTTTAATTTCTTACAAAACTAGTAAGATAAAAAAAATCTCCATTCTGTGAAAAGATGGACATTTTTTAAAATCACAATTTAGAAAAAAGGCACTGCATTGCGTTGCTTTCACTCCTATACCACAATGCAGCTAAACCTGTGTCAGTTTTGGTTTTGCCTGCACTGTCTCTGAATACTACTGTGGTATGGATTTCTCGGTTGCCCCCGGCAACCTATTCCAGTAGTTCTTTATTTTTGTTGTTAGAAAGTTTGGGGTTTTCTTTTTTCCTGATGTCTAATGCAGTGCTTCATCAAAATACATTGACCATCACTTTTTGTCCTAATTGTACAGAAGGGAAGCTGACTAATCCTTTACTTGTCTGCAGCAGCTTTTTAGGCAATTGTGTCCACCCACATCTCATCTTCGTGAGGTGGGCAACCCATCTCTGAAAAAATTTGCCTCTCACTATATTGTCACATGAGAGGATACTTTAGAAAACAGATGGATGGTCTTCCTGCAGAGTATTCAAGTGAACTTAATTCTGTAGCGCTGTATCAGTGAATCAATAGCCCTGAGCATCAAGGAGATGATCTCAGGTTTCTAAAGCAGTAGCCGTGATATATAACATGCACTATGTGATTTTACATGGATGCTGAGCCCTTGAAAACAGATTTTGTAACATGTTTGTTATACTGTAGCTTAATTCAGTTGCAGTTTCCATTGTGAAACAGTATTTCGGTGTCTGAAAAAATCCTGAAAAAAATCCCTTTGGTTCAGTTGTTGTTTAAGGACTTGAGCCCTAATTGTTTTTTTTTTTCTTTCTCTATAAAATTGTGACAAAAAATATTTTGGTCATTTTAGAAGACTTTTGCAGTCTAATTCATGCATGATTATAGACGAAAACTCTCAACATTTACCTCTCATAGAAAGATGCAAAACTCAAAGGCTGAAAAATCTTTAGCAAAATAATTTTCACACTGGAAAATCAACAGTCCGTTCAAATGCTAGGCTATCAGGACTTTTTTCCACTTCTTTCCTCCTCCTTTTCCACTGGAAATATGTCTGTTTTGGTATAACATCTGGAATAGTTCATCCAGATGAATGAAAGTTCACCTCAGATGAATGACAGATTCAGATCCGTCCAGTATTTATGGTTAAGATTCTTCTCAGAAACCAACTTCAAATTTGTGTCTTAAATTGAATGACAAAGGGACTGTCCGTGACTCGGAGAAGTTGGAAGGTGTGCCATATCAAATGTTATTCCAGATTACTAAAATGTCTTCATTTTAGATTGCCATAGAACCCAAATAAATTTGATGTTTAAAAAAACCCCAAAGCCGCAAGAAGGAGCTGTCAAGGGAACAGATAGTTGAATAAGGGGTATTTATTCAGGTTCTCAGGTAAATTGGATGCCTTTTCTCACCAGCACACTTCAGTTTTATTCTTCTTAGAGGCTAGCATGAGTGATTGTCTGCTGTTTATTCAAAAGCACTAAAAGTGCCCTGTGGCAAGTGCACTCATACTGAGGTATACTCAGACTGATATTTGGGTAGTGCTAAGTGTTCCAGAAACTTGGGGTATCTGAAGTTGGGGGCCCAAAACTGGAAAATCTCATTTCCTTTTTGTATTACAGTGATACAATCCTACATACGAAGACCCTTCTCTAAAAATCTTAGTGCTTTCCCTAAAACATTGTGGAAACATCTTTCTCAACCCCAGACTAGCATTTTTCACTTTTGCAGTGTGGGAAAAGATTCAGAAGGAATTAAATTGCTTTGGTTTTTGTTCTGTTAATGAAATCAGTTTGTTTCAATGAGAGGAATATAGTTATATTTTAGAATAAATTGTTCAGAGCCTTGAAATTCTGAGTAATTGGTATCTGCTGTTAGCAAAATATTTACGTACCTATACCCCAGAAAAACTACTTAATAATCTGTCATTTCTTATCTCCTCGATGGGTAAAGCTTAGAAAATGCAGCTTGCTTCACTGAGCTGGCGTTTGTTGCTGGCAGAATTGGTACTTGATGCCACTCCAGTTTGCTTTTGTAGGGGAAAGTAATAACACAATCTTTCCTGGCACAGTAGCTATTTTGGGCTCAAGAGGTAATGAGAGGTTAAAGAGTGTGAAGAAGGGTTCCAGCTACCTGGTTTTGATGGCCCATGCATCCCAGAAATTTAATTACATATTAATGGCTGTTTTCTGTGCTATTAATGTTGTGAAATGGCCTGTGAGGGAGATGGTCTCAATTAGCCCTTGCATTAACTTTTTGTCATTAATGTGTGACAGTATTGATGCTTTTAATTGCATGAGACTTGTGGAGAGCTCCGAGTAATCACACAGGGATGCCCAGTTTGACCGAAGTCTAGCCTCTGAGGTCATAGCAATAAAGAACAATTGGGTTTGTTTTTTAAAAACATCCAGAAATAGGGCAAGTGGAAAGAGATATTCTATTTTTACAACACTAGGAGTGTTTTGGAGCCAGCTATTATTTCGAAGTAAACCTTTCCTTTTTAATGACAGAGAAACTATCAGTGGCTTATTTTTAAAATCGTAGGAAACTTCAACTTGATTTTCTTGTCTGCCCTTCATTTCTTTTCTGTTGACTCTCTCTCTTCCAGTGGCTCAGCCTTTTAAAGGTTTCCTGCCTTCTTGTGGATACCCAATCTGTTATGCAACATAGTGACAGAATAGCCTAGTCACCATGACATCATACTCAAGGGTCAATATTTTTAATGCAGGTAGAATTTAAGGGAAAATCTTTAGTGCTAAATGATTCTATTTTTATCTGCTTAAAATCTCCTGATTTTTGCAACAGGAGGAACAGGACTGTGAAAAGGATCTGCTTGGTTTATGGGATATCATAGAATTAGTTTCATGTATTCATTAAAGATGTGATTGTTGTTCAACCTTACTGAATAGATTTATTGAAGTTACAGTGATATAAGGTTTTTGTTTTTAGGGAAAGTATTAGTTTGGAATATTTCACCCCCTGAAATTATATCTAATTTACCCCTAAATCTATGTGTTTTCCCTTGAAGATTACATATCACTGAGGCCAGGCTATGTAGTTTGCAGTTTCTTAACATGTTCTTTATTAAATACAGTTTACTATGTTTTCTCTTCTCTTGCCATGCAGTGCCATACCAGGTCAGTTAACATTGTTAGAAAACCTGGCTTATGCATTTACCGTGTCACATTTACAATACTAGTTCCTTTGCAGTCTGAGCTGGAGGTCAGTCCCTACTTACCCTGATGCTTCTTTTCTGAATTTTGCTTCCAATCAATGTGGATATTTTCATTTCAATACACAGATGCTTCAGTTTCTGTTTTATCAGTCTTGTATGGGAAACAAGCAAAGGATTTATTTAACTTTTCCTGGTCGTCTTCCAAATGTGTGAACACTGCTATTTGTTTCAATATAATTTCCAAATTTTAACTAGCTTGACTTTCTACAATTCTTGCCTCTACTACAGCATTTTTTAAAATATATTTTATTCATCTCTACTTTTTTTGACATTTGAAGTATACCATTCTCCCTTTTTGTCTGAAGCAACTTGCTATTGCTCCACCCAGTAATATTTTCCAGCCTAAGACTGCTCTTCACCAACATCAGTCTAACAAAAAGCAAACAAATTTGTTGGCTACAACATTGATAAATATCTGGATTATCATTATTAACCACTTCCCCCCCCACCTGGTACCTGGACAATTAGTCTTCCAGAATAACACAAATCCTGGTTCTTTTTGCCTCTGTAGTAAGAGTGAAAAGATTTCTATCTGCTTATATTCAGTCCTAATGATATGTAATACTGTCTCAATTTTCCTCCAGAACCACCTCTTTATAATCATTCCCTAGAGGCATTATATAAATTGACTCTGTTTTATCCATACTGTGGTTTTACCAGCAGAAATGTTACTCATTCTTAATGTACAGATCTGTTATGCTTACTTAATCTTTTCTTGCATGCAACACATGTTTGTTAACCCTATGTTTGTTTCGTCCTTCAGAACTTATTCTCAGTCCTCTGCTTTTGTTGCCTTGCTCCCTGTTCTCGCAGGTTTTTCAGTGTGCCTTAGTCCCTTTCAGTAGCGAGCACTGTGTTCTCACCAGTGTTCATTGCCATCAATCTTTATTGCCATGCACAACATGGCTAGGCACAAGTCTCAGTGTACCTAAAGGGCCTATGGTTGCATATTAACCCTTGATCTCTTTAACGCCACATTTTAAATCATACATCTATGAGATCTTGCTATCCCTGTATACGTGTGTAATTCAGCAGTAATTTTAGAAAGTAGGTATGTAGCATCACATTTTAATTGCTAAAATACATTTTAGTTTTGTCTGGATGATGTGAAATAATGTTGCATCAAATTTTAGAAGTATTAATTAAAAGTAACTCCCAAATAAAGAGTAGATGCCTGTTTTAACAAATAAAGAATCTGTTTAATGAATGTTAGGAATATCAATAGCAGTTTAGACAGGCTACTTATCAAGGACAGCCAATCTTCCTTGACACAGGAAGGCTATGGGGGTGGAAAAAGGTTCATTTATTGATTTTTAAAGCTGAAGAGTTAGAGAGACATTAGTGAAAAATGCCAGTAGTATTTTTTTTTTTTAAGCAAAGTTGACTTGCAGCAAACTTCCAAGAAGTTCCTATTATTAAAACAATTTATCGCTTAGTTGAGAAAAGTTTCACAGTAGCTGAATGGATGGTTGGTGTAGGTATTCTTGCATAAAAAAAAAAAAAAATCTGTATAAATCCTGAGGCAATGGTTGTCTGTCTTCTTCCTCAGCTGAAACATTAGAGTAGAATAAAGGCTGATTTTTTTTTTCCTACTATATGCATGAATTGAATTAGATTTGTTCTATTTTACATTCATTTATTTTTCTGTATTTATATTTATGTCAAAGTCACTTCATATCTTTATTCATTGTAAATTCACCATTTTGTTTCTAAGCTTCAACAAACTTGTATGGTAGGAGATAACTTCTTTGCCAGTGCTCCTAAAATATCTTTAAAGAACAATCTAAATGGATCAATAAATCATCTAATTAGAATAATTCTCTTTCTTGTAGTTTTGATTTATATGGCAGTAAATCCTATCTGAAACTAGCAAATGGAAAAAAGTTCTTCTGCACCATGAAAGCTTTGTTACGTGCAGAATATTCTTGTAGTAGTGTGTGTATATATGTAGTGTAACTTCAATTTTAAGTCCTCAGTAGCTTTGAAATTAGTGGTTTTATTTATTTTTAAATTAAGTGATTTTATTTATCAACCCCTAATGAAGTCAGGCTTTTGCAGTGTATATCATGTTTTTGTAAATGTCACTGGCCCAAGGTCCCACCACATTCTGCCACACCCTCAATTCCATGTAATAATTTACCGTTCGGCTTTCACTGTAGAAATCATCATTGGTTTTCCTTTCAATTTTCAGCTTATTTACTGCTGTCATGATTAGGCTTTATTATTACCATGCAGAAACCTATAGAAAAAACAGAAAATGGACTGGTGAACATCAAAGGTAAAAAGCACTGGGAACATAGGAAGACCGTTCTCTACTTTGCCAGACCAGTGCTGCCAATCTTCAGGGAGTTTCACTTGCAAAACCGAACTGAGCTGTGTTAACTGAAAAACTGTAAAGTTTATAGAGGGTTAATTTTTATGGAGTTATTAACCAAAGCAGCATATTCCCTACCAAACCAAAAATATAACTCACTAATGTAAATCATGGGTCTGCTAGAATGTGTTTGTGTCAGAATTATAATATTACCTTTTATAAGCGAAAAATATATTTTCCCTTTGTTTTTTTTGCATGTGAACGTGCATGAGCACACACAAATCTAATTCTGTATCAGAAGGGTGCTCAGCATAGAAAATCACAGCTGACCTGGTTAGAATTTGGCAAAGTGGAAAAAAGAGTCTTATGATGGAGGAATTTGGCAGAAAGCTTTCTTTCTGTCTTTCTAATATTTTTTCCTCTTACATATGCTATAATAATCAATGACTCTGTTATAAATATGAATAACAGTGAAAATGAATAACACATTATGCGATTAACTGTCTAAACCAAAGGCGATGCAGCTATTTTTACTGTGATTTAGTGAATCTTGTGGAAAGGTTTCATGCTAGACTGTTACATCTACTAGTCAGAAATGGTTTGTAGTATCAGGGATATAATCATATATAATGACAGAAATGGAGAGGGAAGTAAAGAGAGTGACAGTTTGATTAATAATGACAATTCTGAGTGTGCTGTTTCTAAGCCTTGCCCAATTAAGACATTTAGATGTCATTTTTAATTTTCACAAATTTGAGCTAGTAGAAAAGGTAGTGTTAGTCTTTCCAAATTCATGAAGACCAGACCTCTACATCTGTTAGACAAACCATGGCTGGCTGTTTCAGTAACCTTTCTAATTGAATGGTGGGTGAGATTTAAGTGCAACTATATTCCTGTCATGCATATTCACGTGCTAGATAGAAATATTTTCTCCTGACTGTTGAGTAAGTTTGCATCTATTTTTTCACTGCAGAAGCTGAAATACGTATTTTAATAAGTATGGTAAGGTTTTAAAATTTAAAAAGAAATAATCTGAGTAATTTCACTAGAAGGAGAAACTTGGAGAGTTTTCTCTGGTGGTGTGTTAACTTTGATATCAGCAGAACTTGAAATCTGAACACCTATGTATAGGATGTTCTTGATATAATTTTAAAAATACATATTTTTATTAGTATTGATATAGTGGGTGCAGATAAACCACAACAAACAAAAAGAATTAACTTTTCTCAGGTATGGCATCTGCTAGTTCTAATTCTGCCCTGTCCTTGTCCTTCATACATTGAGGTGATCAAACAGATAAAGATCAGAAAAATAATCTGGGCATTGTGTGTAGGGCCAGAAGTATATGCTGATAATTTATATAAGCCTAGGTAATTCAGAAGTTTAACACAAACATCCGAATCATCTGTTATTTCTGCAACACCATTGTATTTTCTTTCCAAAATAGTCTAATTCAGCCACAGTTCAAGTAGTGGAAAAAGAACCATAATGTTCTTACTATGAGGAGCTGTTCCTATATCCAAAGTTTGCAGTGGAGGCGTATGATTCCCATTTCCTCTTACTATTCTGGTCAGAATGAAACAATACCTAAAACTGAGTGTTTTTGGACCTTCCATCCAGCAGTGGGGGCTACTTGAGGAGTCCTTCTGGCTGGCCAGCCTGGAGGTCTTTCCAGATGCCTGACTTTACTCTGGATTGAATTCTGTTCTTGCCTTGCAAGAAGGTAACTCTTGCAGAATTTACCACCTCTTCCCTACATCTGCCCCACAACCTGAATTTGTCCCATAACTGCAGCTGTGCAAAATACCAGGTACATGAATGAGATAACTTGTTCTTAATGGTGGTAACTAATATAAAATTTGTAATCTTTTTAATTTCACACGTAATTCAGAAATAATAGTTACCAATTTGACCAGTCTACAGTTGAAAATGTATTGCTTTTCAAGGGGATAAGATCAGTTCTCAGCAGGTCTTTTAGTTTCAGCGAATGGACAGCAGATACTCAGGAGAACTGGCATATAGAAAGAGCTACACCAAGGAAACCATGTGAACCAAACCAACTTTTATTAGCCATAAACAAAACGTATCATGACTAAGAAGCCCTTATTAGCACCGCTTTTAATACTGCTACCAAAAATATCTATACCTAGAGCTACTGAAAACATCTCAATTTGTAAGACTGGCTTGTAGCAGTCTAAATGAATTTTGGCTGTGTGACTGGGTGGACAGAAGGGGCTGTAGCACCAGTCACCTCTGTGGCAGATGTAGCAACCTACTTCTCTGTTTTGTGCTAACTCCATGCCACAGTACTCAACGTGCCTTTGGGAACAAGACACACAGTAGCTGTGTTTTACTTTATTAAGTAAATTTATTTAATAAAAGAAGTTAATTAAACATCTTGCATGGGTAATCTCTTTCAGCGTAGGCTTTTGGAGAATTCATTGCTTTTACTTTTCGTTTCTTTTCTTTAACTAATACTTTTGTTTCACTGAATTCCAGAATCAGTCCATCTGCATTAAAAATTATTTCACAGTTTCTGATCAGAAAGTGTATATCAGGAGAGGTTCTGAAGTTTCTCATGAGCTGAGGATTCATCTCTTTCTCTCAAGGAAATGAGCCAAAAATATCTTTTCCAAAGGATGTTTGAATTCTATTTTTTTTTCCTCAAAAAAGCCAAACTGGGTTTGGGGTATTGTGGGGGTTTTTTTCTAATTTCCCAACAAACTGGTATTTCTCCAGGGTATAACAAAAGTTTTATTTATTTTATTTAAATGAAATTTTGTTTTGTAAATGAAACATGGTATTAATGCTACAATATCTGTATTTGAGACTTCAAAGATACAGTCTTTCTAAAGAAAAATAGGGAATATGGGCATATTTTCTAGTGTGATAAGTATTGCTATTTTTGAAAAGAAATCCTGTACAAATTTAAAATACAGGAAACTAAAATTCACTGATAAAAAGTTTGCCAATCTTAGTCTTCGTTTACCCCACCTTGGCACGTTAATTTGTTGAGCCAACTCTTCCATGTTTCAAAACATCCAGGAAACCTATTAGACCTCAAATCTGTGTTCTATTCCCTGGCTTTGCAGTTATTTTTGTAATTATCTCAAATTTATTTTCTTGTTCACCTGGTTTTGTGCCACTTCTCAGTTAAATGTGATTTCTTTTCTTCTGCAAATAAAGTCTGATTAGGAGGGGTCATTTCTTTCCTATGTGAGTATTTCTCAATTAAGTGATTAGCAAATTTGGCTGGGAGGTTTTTGTCCTTTCTTTCTGCTTCAGTATTTTTTCCCTGCTTGAAAGAGAGGTTTCAAGAATCCCCATTACCCCATTGCTCTCCTGTTGTTTGTTTCTTGTCAAATACCTGCCTGCTCAATGCATTTTTAATAATGTCACAGTTTTTGTTTGCTCATTTATGAATTTGATTTTGTTCCAAAATCTGTTTTGTGTATGGAAGAGCCTTTACAGCTTTACTGAAAGATGTTAAAGGTCACCTACGTTTTGTTTTGCAACCATGTATATCTTCTACTTCATCAACAAAACAGCATAAAATGTCTGAATATGGTTGGCAATTATTTATTTTTCAAAATTGACCAACATTTTTAAAGAAAATTTGAAATTTTCCCACATGATAAAAAAATACGTAGAATGTTCTTTTTCTAATCTTGAAAATCTTTACTCTCTTTTATATTTTGCTAGGGATTGCTATTTGCAATAAATATTGGTGCTGTTCTTTTTGTTGCAAATTTTCAACTACACAAAGATATTTACCCAAAAGAGTTCCCCAGATGTGGCACGCATCTTGGGGGTAAGTGTATTAATTCATCCCTTTATTTTCGTATTTGTTTTTCTAAAGATTTTGCTGCAGCTGCAGTCACTTTGTGAATTATGAAAAGTATTGAGGCCAGCAATTAACATCTAAATCCTTTCTTCAAACTGAAAGGGCAATTTATATTTAAAGAAAGTTATATTTGGTATTTAGGAGATTAAGCCTTCTATAGGTCGGAATATTAGTTCACCCAGTCATGCAGTTCAATAACTGACCCTTACTAGCTATCACTATTAGATCAGTTTAAACATGAAAGGTGAAAACCTATTTTAATAAAAGTTGTTGGCAAAGCTCCCAGTGACCTTAGCAGAGCCAGGATTTAGATGGAGAAAATGCCTCTCAATTATTTTCTGATTTGCAGAAAAAAAAAATTCACGCTTATTTCCACAAGGAAAATAAAACTGGAAATGCAATAGACGAATGATTTTATCACGAACTTCTACTTTTCTCTTTTTTCCCTATGCATGTCTCAGCTGGATGAAATATTTTAATCTTTACTTGAAGTGTTAGTACTGAGTATGTAGGTCTTCACAAAACAAAATCTGAAACCCAGCCAGCTGATCTTGTGAAAAAACTTCCACTGCTCTGTAATATAGGCTGGAAACTGCAATAAAACGATGGATTTTTGCATTCTAATTTGAAAACACTTTTTCATTGGTCCTATGGAAGAAGAGAGGAACACAGAACTTTAAAATCTGCACTGCAACTCTCACTATAAACTCTGGCAGAGTTGCTTTACTGTCTGAGATGCATGTTTGAGTGTGTAATTTCACAGATTAAACCTATAGGCTATCAGTTTCCCTGTGTCTAATAAACATGATCTATGCAGAGTTGATTTTTCTTGGACAGTTTCAAGATGAAAACATATTTTTATCTATTTTTCTAAAGTGTTTGTTGAGGTCATTTCACATACTGCAGCAGAAGAGGTGAATGTTCAGTGTTTTCATGAGATAGATGAGAGGCGAGATGATAAAATCTTGCTCAAATGAGTTGGTCTGCACCAAATTAATCCAATTTCAATGAAAAAATGAGACTGAAAAAAAAATCATGTGCAAGAAAGGCAAGGCACAAGCACAAAGCCTATTTTTTTTCATAAGGCCCATGTAACATTTTGTTTTTCTTCTTCCATTTTGGATATCATTCTGTAACATGCGCTGCACTCCCATCAAATGTTGGGGTAGAGGCAAGTCAGATCCTTTTATCTTTTTTTTCCCCCCTCTTTCTCTTTTTTAATACTACTCTGAGTCCCTCTGTATTGTTCCTTGCCCTTCAGCTGCACAGACACCAAATGCACATGAAAAAGCCAAACAGGTTGATTCTGTACAAGTTATCTGAGCAATGACTAGATGGTAAGCTATTCAACTGGTCATCTAGGACGTGCCTCCTATCACAACCTCTGGTGAAACTGGTCTTATCAGTCATTTGGTTTTGTTCCTCCTTCTGACTAGATCGCTCCAACCAGCAAAAGAGACTCGGCAATAATGGGGGTTTTGAACAATATTTTCCTATTATTACTTAAAGATGTATTGTAAAGGCTGTCTAACATTGATCCAGAACATGGATTTACACAAACTTTCACCATATTTTTTGCAATACTTTCTGCCCTCCTATTTATTCAAAGGTGTCAGACATTTTCTATTCCTATAATAAATGTCTGAAATACAAAATTTGTGAAACTTGGTGAGATGTTTGCTGCATCTGTGCTGATCCATTTTCCAGTCAGTCTCTGATTGAAAGAGTAGGAAGAATCCAAAGAGCAAAAGAGAAGTTTCTCTCAGTTGCAGACTGACTTTTCTAAGAGGCGTTAGAAGGAAGTCCTATCTCTGATACTTCATACAGCTTTTCTTGCTTTTTATGTCAAAAATTTGGATGCATGCATTCAATAGAAAAAACTATGCTATTAACATATCTAGTCATTAAATTAACATGTTAGTTCCAAACCACATTTTCAATAAGCGAGAGGAATCCTCTCCAGTGAGAAAGAGACTCTATTGGAAACTTTATAAATGCATTCTGCCTTTTCACTTCATCATGGACTTGGCTGAGTGAGGCTGCATTACTTGATTTTGAACCCGATGCTTAATCTATTTTTTAAAAGTGTGTTTGGACTACATTAGCATTTGAGCTACCTAAATAATTATTTTCATTGTGTGTCCATGTAGGAGAGAGGGAGTGTTAGTGCATTTTTTCAATATCTGTAGTTATTGGTATATGTAAATCTGGAAGGGGGGGAGGGAAACAAGTTGTTTAGTGACCTAGGGCACCTTTTTCAGATATGTCTGTGCTGATAGAGACTGGAGGAAAAAGGGTAATTCTAGACAATTTTCAGCAATGTATAAAGAGCTGAAGATTTTTACAGCTCTGTTATAAATATATAATTGATTTTCCTTTAGATTCTTTTCTGGGTGAATAATACAGAAAAATGAGGAAGCACATGAAGATGAGTTTTAATGCTGAAGATTTTCCACTTGTTCACACACACTAAATAAACTTTAAGCATTGAGGATGTAAGTATGAGCTCTCATTGTGTTATAATACAGATCAAAATATCTGCACATACATCTTTTGTGATAATATAGCATGTATAACATTTTCTTTCCAAGATGACCATGTGTTTACTTGATCTATTTACCACTGTTTAAATTATTATACAATATATAGTACCAGTAGCAATTTTGCCCAAGTGGGGATGAGTTAAGATAATTATTATAAGGGAATTTTCAGATTTCTCAGCTCTTGAGTACTTGCTTTCTCAATTAACAGGGTTTTTATTAGGGGAGCTAGAGATACATATGATGACCTAGTAGAGAATCAGGATTTGTGTTTATCTATGAGTTCATCGTGCTTCCCTATCTACTAACAGAAGCTACTAGGAAAAAAACAGTAGTTCACTATCAGCTAATCAGACATAATATAGGTAGATAACAGAATAAACATGCTTAAATAAGTCCCATACATATGTCTTAATAAAAATATATTTAAACTTACTTTTAAGCCCAATAATTTTTAATTGATGTGGCATCAATTTAATTCCATAATAAAATTGTTATAACACAGAAATCTTATGTGTAACTTTCTTATCAAATCTGGCATGTGATTTAAGCTGACCATGAGTCTTTATTTTTTTATTTAAAAAGCTAGAAAAATCATGTCATTGTAAATATAACTGAAGAGGTTTCTAAAACATGGCAGTAAATTTTCCTCTTTGTTCTTACAGCTTGAGTCATCAGTAGGGTTAAAAAGAGAAGTGGTTGTCTAGCAACACTAACATCTGTATTTCTCGTTTTGGTAGTACTAACCTAGCAGCATCTACAGCTATTGGGAACACATAGTTTGGAGGTTTTTCTTACAGCTCCTTATATGAAGCATAATGCATTTTTAGTGGTAGGCAAGAAACTAAGTATGACCTTTGTTTTAAAAAGATTGTGTTGCCATTTTAATATCTCAGTAATGCACATATACAGTAATTTTTAAAAGGTAATTTAAAAAAAAAAAATTAAAATTGTATTCCTCAGAAATAATTCCTGACTGTAGATTGAATAATTCAAATTCATAAATTACAGTAGGTGTCCTGTGGATTAATTTGTGTATCACTGAAAATATAAGGTATTTTCAGCTCTTTTTTTTCAGGTATTTTTTATCAAGTGACAACCAGATTTATATGATGATATTTTCTGCTGAATTAATATTCTTTGCACTTCTTATCCTCAGTAGACTGAGGTATCTAGTGACCAAATTTCTTTAAAGCAGACGAACAGCAGGCTAAAAGAATAAGGGAGGAGATTGACTGAACTTGGGAAAAGATTGATTTCAAGATATTGAGTGTAAACAAAAGACAAATTCTCAAATGTGGAAAGGGTTCAGAGGATGATAAGAAAGGAGGAAGATGTTGCATCAAAAAAGAACTACTAGGCAGATGCAGTCAAAATCTAAGAGGAAGGAACAAGTAGTAGAGAAGTCTTGGAAATAGTAATGTAGTTCTTAATTGGATTCCAATGTGAATTCAGGTGTGGAAGATGTAGTTAATGCGGTCCTGTGTGACTAAGGTAAGTTAATAGCTCATTGGTGTTATGCTTGCATAGGGAAGACATCAGTGAAATGCTATTACTAAAGCTGCTCAAAAATAGGCTGAATAGAGTCGTTCTGTTTGTTAATTAGTAGTTTGGTATTTGTACAGTAAAAAACTTTAATTCCCAGGATAGAGGTGGGGTTTCTTTCAGAGGCAATGGAGTGATAGTGATGTTTTCTTTAAATCACATATTTCTAAATCTGTATATTTCATTTTGAAGTATAGAATTTTGAAAAAAAAACCAAAAACACCATAAGAACTGGGATACTAGATTTCATTAAAAGTTCTCCTGGCTCAGTATCTTGCTTGTGACAGGTAAGAAATGTTGCACATATAGAAAAACCTGCCTTTGGTATATCTTTCTCTCTTTGGGGAAGTAGTTTTGGGACATCTCAAAGCAGAGGCTGCATGTGAATCATTGTTTTTATGGGTACTGTTGGATGTGTTGTCCATTAATGTTTCTCCTTCCATTTTGGATCAATTTATACTTTGGGTCTATCTGAATAGGAAGCTTCAACACATTTTTGTTTTGTAATTTCTTCTGCTTGTTTTAGCTAGCTGCCTCATAACAACACTGATTTGCCTACATATCTTGTATGATGAGAAATAGTAAATATTCATTTCCCACTCACTTTCTCTGTACTATTCATGATTTTGTAGCTTTCTATGATAGTTCTTCTCAGTCATTAATTCCTTGAAAAATACCTCTCTTGGGTGGCAAGCACAGTGCTATGAAGCCTAGGATAGCTGTCTGCCTCACCCCAGCAAGTAGGGCATGGTGCATCCATTTACACTGAGTCCAGAGAACAGCTGGCCAAGAAATATGTCTGTGGGGAGCCTTTAAAAAATGTAAATTACAACCTGGGACATTATTTATGCCATATATGGCGAGCAAGATAATCAGAAGTACTTTACACGTCATTAAGAGGACTTGTTACTTGCAACTGGTAACATAAAAATTCTTGGAGTAATGTAAGGTTTTTAATAATCTTATAAGAAAAAGAAATCTTTCCTCTTTCCGAAGATATTGGCATTCATTGATTTTTCTCAGATATTGCATTTAAGTCTCCCAGAAATTTTTGTAAATCTTGGGCAAATATTATCAACCCTGGATAGATTTTTCAATAAACTGAAGTATTTTAGAATATTCCCTCCAAGATATATGTGTAAATGCAGTGGATTCTTGTCTGAAGCTTAGAAAGTCGATGTCATACTTTGAGAATGTACATCTGATTATCACAGAAAACCATTAAGTGTGAGAATGACTGAAAAGTTGAAATATTGGAGTGTAATATCTGATGTTTAAGTTGAGCAGCCTTGGTACATTTAATTACATGTCTGATGAAGGTTTCATGGAATAGTTATCTTTCCTAGTTTTGCTATGAGTTGATTAAAGGTTTAACAGAGGAGTTATAAATACGTAGTTGTACTATATTTGCACTGTTTTCTGGGGTCAATAGCTATATGGACAACACCAATCTTGTAAGAAATCTCCTTGTCACAGTGGTTGCAGATGACACTGTACACAGCTGCTGTCTCATCTACAGGTGGGCTAATCGGACACACTGATCTGATGTTTCCTCTTTTGGAGACAGGAAAACATTGAGGTCCTGCTTGCATATGGTTATGGAGAAACTTATCACGTTTGGACGTGACTAAAGTCCCCTTATGGAAGTTTGCTCTGCAGTTTCAACAGAATGAAATTTGAGTAGGTAGGGGCTAACCCTCCACCGCCCCCCACGCCATAGAGATGGTGTCAAGCTTTGGGAATTTGTAAGCAAAGGAGATGAGGGAGAGTAAAATAACTCAAGGCAGGACTGAAGATGTAAGATGATGTTTGAGGAATGAGATGGGAACCATAATGGTGGGAGTTTGAGGAAGGAGGGCTTCCTTTGCTTTCCTTCCCAAAGCTCTGCTTGGTGGGTCATTGTCCTGAGAGTAACAGGACCTGGCTCAGTCCTCTGCCAGAGCAGCCCATGTAATCTTCAGGTCTTTCTGTGGTTTTATTACTATTCATAAATAGTCAATAACAGCAGTACTTCCCCATCTACTCCCTTTATGAATAGGTACATTTGAAGCTGTGAAACATGCAAAAAAATGCTGTGATTAAACTGATACAAACCCCTAAATGGAAAGGGACAAGAATTATAGTGAGGTTTCACAAGTGCTTGAATTAAGGTTCCACACCTGATCTTGTTAACAGCAAAAATTTTCAGTTTACATAGCTGAAGTAGGTATAGCACCATATTTTTTAGACAAGCAACTGATGAAGTACATTACAAGGAAATATAGTCAGCATCAGCAAAGCAAGTGTAGGTGCTTACTGGAGGGTGAAACAAAACAAATGAAAAACTGCAATCCTGAAATATTTTCTCTAGAGATCATATGGATTTTTTCCTTCCCTTCAATCACCTTGCCATCTCACAGTCATCTTTCCCTTGCTCATAGTTGTTTAAGTTTGTGCTGGTTAGAACTAGAACTTAATTTGCCGCTATAGGAGTCATGTGGTTCTTTGAAGGAAAGCATGCTTTTCAGTTGCTGTTAATGCATTTACTTTTCACACATTCAGATCATCGGGTTATTCTTTTGTATAGAGCCAATTGCAAGGGCTTTTTTTTTTTCATATTTCAGAATAATATTGTCAGGTTATATCTCAAGGAAGTTAGAGTTTGTAGGACTGTAGGTTAGAGCAAGTAATGGTTTAACTGACGTAATTTCAGCAAGGTTTATTATACTCATCTCTAAACAGGCAAATTGATTTATTCTTCTGAGTACTTCCCTGAGTCTAGAATCTTCCCTGCACATTAAGGCTACTGTGAACAGTCATATTTAAGCAAATGCCTGTCCTGTATGATCCATAGAACCATACTGTAACATAATAATTGGCATATCACAGCACAATCTCCACAGCTCGGTACAAATTAGCAAAGCTCTGCTAAATATGTTGGTGCTACTGTAGGATGTCTTGTTGCCAGAATTTTCTCTAGACTAGTTTTAAACTTACACTGAGAATCATGCTGTTCTTCCTGTAAGACCATTCATTGCACAGTGTTGCACTCTTATTGCCTTACTGAGTAACAGTCTAGGCCTCAGTGTTTAAAACTTGTACTAGAACTCAACCCCACATGCCAGCATATTGCAGACATAGGCATGCATAATTCATCTTTTATTTTCATTGTTAATACCCTTTCAGGTATTTGCAGGCTGTTATGTCTTCCCATCCTGTCTCCATTTTCAGCTAGCCAGGTTAATAAATATTTAATTATATAAATTTTCTGTCATAAATCAGTTCTTCCATGCTCTAATCT
This sequence comes from Strix uralensis, assembly GCF_047716275.1. NCBI lineage: Eukaryota > Metazoa > Chordata > Aves > Strigiformes > Strigidae > Strix > Strix uralensis. The sequence goes on along the minus strand of NC_133978.1, from coordinate 14,347,711 downwards.
GTTCTGCTGGTTTTTTTCTTAACTCACTGCAATTTGTCAGTCTTACAGCTAACATTATGTCCTGCACTGGATTCATTCTTTATAGTGTGCTCACACTAAAAACTGTCCAAAGGTCAGGCAATTATAATTTCTGCACTCCGTGCTGAGTTGTCTTCAAGGATTTTAGCCTGCAACTGGACTAAGCCTGTGTTGTTTTTCGGTATTGCTGCAACATGGGAGTATCTGTCGCCCACGCTTCTCTTTTGCTGTTAGTATTTCCTAGATTTCTTCCACTCAGTGAATAGCCAACTACACGTTGATTTCTATCTCCCTAGGTGTTTTTTATGTGCATTTTTTAAAATTGAAACTCCTGCTGTCATTTTCTGCCCACTAATGCCTCTGGCTCTGTCACTAACATTTCTCAGCTCTGACTGATACTCACAACTCTTGCTGATTTAGTATTGTCTGCAAATTACACCAGAGCATTATAAAGATATTAAAAGAAAGGCAGAGCTCGTTAAAGGATTCTAGAAGACATCTTTTCCAAAACCAAGTATGTTCTCATCAACCATCTCATCTGTTGTTTCCAGAGGATTTGCCATAGCAGAAATCAAAGCTCATGCTTAAAACGAATAATAATCTTCACTTTCTGATTGGTATCTTTTTTTTAGTATTCTTCCCTGGTCTTTAAAGTACAAAGTTGAATAAATATATGGTGTGTATATAAGAAAGCCTGGCAAGAGATTTGTCTCATTGCAAAATTAAGGTTAGAAGTCAGTTTATTTAAGGGGGTCTCCTTATTTAAAAGGAAATGGGAGAATTCTTCAACAGGAAAAGATGAAGCCTCCAGAGTTCTTCACACTCAGAAAACTATAACATGTTGTCCTTAGACATGTTTTGGAGTAATGCTGTACTCCTTGGTGCTATTCCTGTACAGTTCTAGTAATTTGGCTGGATTTCCCTGGCTGTCCTTCCAGGTGTCATGGGAAAATAAAATAGAAAATGAGAGACTGTGAGACTTCTCAGCTTGGTGCTTTGAGTGAGAGTACAGCAAGTGGTGGGTGAAATTTAGCTGACTTGATCAGGAGTTGTGTTCACAAATCTAGCAGGATGGCTGTGTCTGCTGTGGTGATCTGTAATTTACTGCAAAGATACTAGCTGGATGTATTAGGTGTCCCTGCTGATGAGATCCTCTAGCTGTGACAAATAGAAGCTGGTTACTGGCTTTTTGGATGGGGCACTGAATGCTGGAGAGGATTATGGTAATAATACTGAGGAATAATATCAAGGAACAAAAGGAGCAGTGGGCAGCCTTGCCACACCACTTGAAATTTCTCTGCCTGTTCCAAGTCAGTGCGTTTCAGTTCCCCAAGGGCAGCTGCACACACTTTTGTTAGGAAAGTGAGGTACATCAAAGAGCACCCGGCGCTGTAAGATTCTCCCAATGCTAAATCTCTCACCTACATGCCAATTTGCCACGTGGCTCAAATGATAACTGGAAAAGGTGAGAAAAGCCACAGGCTTGCAGGGTGGCTGCTCTAACATGGACACATGGTAACACAGTGAGGAAGTTGGCGTAATCAAATGAATTACCACAGACCCCTGCAAGGAATCCAAGATGATGGAAGGGATCCAGACTCAGGGACAGAGGCAGATGTGAACAAATGCTTCCAATTTTCAGTGCGTCATTAAAGACACAAACTGAATCCAACAGTAAAAGGATCAGTCATAGAGGAAATTTCTTTATAACAATAAAAGGCTGTTAAGGCCTCTAGGTTCCTGCTTGCAGCCATGCTTTACTGCAGCCTAAATGAGAGGTACATGGATCCATTAAAAAAAGTGTCTTTTAATATGCAGTACATGTCACATAAAACTCCAAATATATTATCCACAGATATAAGAAATCCCAAATTAAGAAACTGATATTCTGATGTGGAATTTTGTACCCTACAGTAAACTGAAATAAGATCAGATAGAGTAGGAAACTGAAAAAAGAGAGACACCCTTTCATGAGCCTTCAGGATCCCCTCTCCTAGAACACAGTCTTGCTCTTTAATTGTTTCCTTACTATTTTTTATTCCTTCAGGTTCTCCTGCTGCCTCTCTACCTTTGCAAGGTCGTTTCTAACAAAGAGCAAGCACGGAGCCAATGGAACAGCTTGTGCAGTTATTGCTACTGAGGCACTTTAATTCTTGGACTTTTCCCCTTTTCCTGGGGCAGCCATTTAAGAGACAGGTCTCCCACCAGGTGCACAAAATGCTCTTCTAAAGAAATGGGAGATAATTGCTATCGTTTTGCTTCTGAACCTCAGGGCCTGGGAACCAACAATGGTCTGTTAGACTGATAATATGAAAAACCACAGTACTGTAGGCAGTTTGCTTTGATATGTGCAGGAATTAGGAACAAGCTTAATAAAAGTACGAGTGTTTATGAAGCTTAATTTCTTTAGTTTTAGTTTAAATATTGTTTAAGCTTATGCCACAAGGTAGCTAAATAAAGAAGCAGATGTATGGAAATCCTGCAGTTTGAAATCTGTCCACTGTGGTTTAAGATAGTAGATCTGCTTTTCATAAATGTGTCCTGGGTCTTAATGAAATGCCTTCTGTAAGTGGAAGAGAAGTGATGTTCTCATTGGTCTCAGTTTTCTAAGTATGGTCTCAGCTTGTTAACTTTTTGGAGACCCTTCACTGCCATCAATTTCTGTCACAGCCTTTTGTTAAGATAGGACAATACCTTTGTAAAACCACTGCCATACTACTTTGGGAAAGAATTGTTGTAGATTTAAGCAGTTGTAGCACCAGGAGGTCTTATTGCATTTGGAATCTTGGAACTGGTGTGGATTTTTGTAGGATTGTTATTTATTAGTTATTGTTAAACAGCTTGAGAGTATATCCATTAAGGATGAGGATGCAATGGTCAGTCTGAAAGAAATAACAGATATATAACATGAAATTCTTTGTTCATACTTTGGAATAAAAAGATAAAGTGAAAAGTTTTAGTAAAACTATGATTTAAGCTAACACGATTAGCTCAGACTCCTGAAATTTGCTATGTTTTCAGTGTTACAGTAGGCTGGATGTAACATACAGATAAATATGATATATTTCAGTATAGTTTTAAAACACTAAACCCCCCAAAGTTTTTGGTACTCTAAACCTCTGAAGCATTATCTTGGAGAAGGAATCTGATCTTTGCTTAGAATGAAACAAATCACCTTGTATTGTAAAGCACAATGTTGGCTTTTAACTTGGATGTTCAATGAAATGTAATACAACTATTCAGAGACAGGAGATGACCTACTATGAGATATTTATTGGTTGACATGAATAAATTCTGTTTCTCTCCCATTCTGCTTGGAGAAGTTCTGTCTGTTGATGTATGCAGGAAATAAAGACTACACTGTGTAAGATTATTCACTAAGTAAGTTTCCAGTTCTATGGAGTTGGCAGAAATATCAAACTTGCAAGTCAGCTTCTTTCCAGGTCCTTTTCTAACATCACTTTCAGGGTTACCTTGGTTTATTCACGCAGTCCACACAGAAAATAGACATAAAATCTAAACAGCTCTTATCTCCTCCCCAGTAGTCTTGTTTTGGGTTATTTTTCATTTCAGAAGTTTTAATATCACAGTCCTGATAGTCTCTTGAGTTCTACAGAGAAATTTACATAAGAAGTAAAAAGGTATAACTGGAAAAAAAGTTATCATTCCTTTCCTTCTCCCTCCCCCCGTTTTCTTTTGTTCTGTTAGCAGTTTCCCCGAAATACCACCCTTTTAAGGAAGATAATTACTGCTCTTCCCTGGCATGCATTAGCATTATGCTGTTGTCAGTCTGTCAGGTGCACTTAGTCAGGGTTTAATAGGCTTGCAGTGAGCTACAATTAAACTCTAGAATTAACATTTAAAGAGTGTTTACATGACTTCCTCTTCCCTTCCTCCCCCGCAGCAGTTTGCTTAAAGACGCAAGCAGTCTTCTGTTTTGTTTTAATTGTTATATGAGGAAAATACTGAAGAAATCAAGGAAGTTGACTTTCATTTAAAAATTAAGTATTTTTTGCAGCTCTTGGTAAACATTATGTTGTTTTTTTTCAAAAGACAAATCACAACAATTTAAAACCATGTGGTCAAATGCAACCCGTGTTGTAACTACACTAACAAATGTCACCAATTAAAAAGAGGAGGAGCTGTTGCTCACTCTGAACCAGTGAGCACTCCACTAAGTTCTGAGTGGAGTGAGAGATGCCCAGGCCTGCTCTAGTTCAGAGGCAGAGGAGACTTGCTTGTGCGGGAACCACTGCTTTCTCTGTAGGCCCCATGATCTTCACTTTGCTGTCTGCAGATCTCAGCCCTTTCCTTGGACACTCAGAAACTGTGAAAAAGACAGACATGTGGACTCTCAAAAAGTTAAGAAAGACCTTGTTTGTTTGTATGGATTTAGAAACGCTTTATGTAGATGAGGATGTGCTTCTATCCCAGTCAGGGAGGGATCCTTTGTGCTGGGTGACTCCAGGCAGGATCCTCTTGGCATTCACTTAGACCAGTTCTCTTTCCTCAGCTGACTGACAGCTTTATCAAAAGACCTCTAGACTCAGGAAAGCCCTGCACACTCCTGTCTGTCTTGCAGAAGTCACCAGTGGGCTGAAAGAACTTTTGGAATTAAATGATAAATGCATATTTGGTGCTGTGAATGCTGCATAGACTAGCACTGGTTGGAAACCTCTTAGTAATGGATAGAGGACTGAGTTTTGAGGATTCAAAATCCTTAATGGGGAAAAATTAAAATTATATTATATATGTGTCAGTGCCCACTAGCTATATTATTTTACTACAGCTGAGGATATGCCCTAGGGTGTTGGAGTTTTCTTCTCAGCTTAGGCATTGGATGTAAAAGAAGAATCTGTTGCTTTTCTTGTATATGATGACTTTGCAATTTAGTTCTGAAGAATTTCTTGGATATCCCTGCTTTTCAAATAAAACACACAAGTTTGAGCTTCCACATTTGGGAAGTTTATTGCTACATTGTACATTGTCATTTTTTTGTTAATGATTATTATCCATATCATCTTTATGCAAACCACTTGTGACTCCCTAATTTTACTTGTGGAAAATGAGAGCAGCAATACCTCAGCTTGAGAATTTTCAGAATTTTGTGTCACAAAAGCCATGCAGATTTATGGTCTGCAGGTGATATAAGTCTAAACAGTCTCCCTTATTTCCATGTGCAGAGATTATATCTGATCTGTCCTAAATTCCATTTTAATTAAGAAGCCATTAATCTCTTTTTATTTTGTTACTTGTGAAGCTATAGGTTGGTAGTTGGAAGTGTGAAGGTTTTAAATTAAACAGCTGATATTGTTTGTCCTTCAATATCATATTAAATTTTCTTTTAGGTAGGCATGCAGGAACTTTATGGAAAGAAATGAACTCTCAGCGTAACTCACAGATCAACAATGATGCAGTCATATTACTGTTAATTGCTGCATAAACCTATTGGCCACAAGTGACAAGTCTAAATTAATGTTTACCTTCAGTTCCTCTTTCTCCATTTCTCTGTAACTTCAAAACTTGTCCTGTTTCTCTCTCAGCACAGCTATCAGAGGACTTTATGATGGTTTCTGATGATAAATCCTATTAAACCAGTGGGAAACTACTAGCTTTGAAGACCATTTTAAAGGTGTTGCAGAACCAGTGTTTGGACAGATATAGTGAAGCCTGTATTGAAACAGAGGATTTTAAAATAATGTTACTGGGGTGGTTTTCTTTCTCACAATAGGATGAGAGCAAAACACAAGTGTTCGTAGGTGTCAAAACCCTTCATGATCCACCATTAGTGTTAATAACTGATTCATAAGTGTTTTTGCTATCCAGCTGGTGACTGGTCTCTATTAGCTAGTTTTTGCTTAGGCTATGTAAATTATGCCATTTATATCTGTATTTCACATTACACAAATCTTTCCATTCAGATTTTTAATGGTTTAATCTCTCAAATCAGTTCAATTTCCTACACTATAGGGGTGTCTGAAGGAAACAGTTTGTTTTGCAACTTTAAAAGATGACCCCTGGAGCAGGAAATGCTCAGAATCAAATAATCTGGGTGAGAGGTAAGGGTTATTTAGTCAATATTTCTCCACCCTGAAGACAGAGCTCCTGTAACACAGGAACATTTTCATTTCTAATCCTCAGTATTTGCGGAAAAAACAAAAACCATTTTCTTTGTATATTGGACTCTTTGGGCCATCGACTAGTGTGCTACTAGTGTGTAACAATAGAGAGGAGTTGACTTTCCTGTTCTTAGCACAGGCTCATCCAAAGCATTGTAGCTATGTAATTGTCTTAGCAACAACAGGAAAACACAGACTGCAGAGTGCTATGTGAGTCATGCTAAAGCCAGACATTGTACAATTTGGCTGGAAAAAATTACTGAGAATACTACTTTATTTTAGATGAAATACTCTTTCTGACTCCTTAACTTGAGGGCACATTATCAGGTTACAGGGCAAATATGCTCTAGGATGGGTGATCCAAAAAGAAATGGAGAACTTTGAAGACATTGTGCTGCAGGCCAGATGAATTTTTTAAAAAAAATCAGGAAAAAATGATCCTATCGTAATACTATGCCAATCTTTGAATAATTCCACTTTGCTTAGACAGGAGAGATGCATCTTTTTAATTTGTGTTTTACCTTATAAAAGATGTAACGTTTATGGTATTGGAAATCTAATGATATCTCTTTATTCAAGAACAATATGCAATAGCAGTGACAGCAGGCTTCCTACTCTGTTTTATTTATGTTGCTGAGCTTTGAGATGGAAGCTAGCAATCTAGCAGGACTGAGCTTTGCAGTTATCAGTATGGCACTCTGCATATCTTTGGGAAGTCCCATTTATATTGCTATGTAAAGTCCTGCCAATAGACAATTGCTTTCACTAGAAATTGGACCAAATTAGTTGCTATAGTGTTGGCAGAGGGCACCCCTGTCTTTGTGAGCAGGGTTGTTAACCTAGCTGTTTCCAGGCTAGAGGATGAACAAGTGTAGATACGTGCTTTTTGTTTCAGGAGTCGCTTTTGCAGAGTACTCTTATTATGCCTGAACTCTGATTAAGACTGGTAGGGAAAACTTCAGTGGAGCTAATTGACAAAGATATTAACTTCACCTCTATACTGAAGATTCACCCAGGCCCTAAATCTTTCCCTGCACTGGGACTGAGGAAGAATTTTCATGCACAGAGTCTTTATAGATCCAAGGGCAAGAATTTCAAAAATGTTTGATGAACATGGTTGCTTTCAACTCGTGTGTCTAATAAAAGAGCGTTTTAAAGGAACAAAGTTTTCAGAAAGTGCTGCATATTCTTTGCTCCTTGCAGAGACTCAAACTGATTTCTCAAAATAGATGCGTCCAATATCTTTTTACACTAAATTAGCTCCCCATTGAAAGGGAGGGAATCTGGGCTGAATTTAGAGTGGGAGGCTGAGATAGAGTATCCTTCAGCAGTTGATGTTTTATACCTATAGGTATTGAAATTACACTGTGAAGGGTCTTTCGATGTTAGTGATACTCTGTGTTCATTTAAAAAAAAGTCTGTCTTTGCAGTTAACATTTCAAAATGAAAGATGGTCAGTAGTGTTGGAAGTTAGTTTTGCTTTGAGCATGTTTCTTCAAACACTAGACAGAAACAGGCATAAACCTGGGTTTGTTACTCAAATGATCTAAAATGTTAGATCAGTGAGATACTAGAATATTTTAATAAAAGGAGCCTACAGCCCTCTTTGAGAGTGTTTAGACACGTTTGTAACAGTAGAAAAGATATTGGGGATGATTGCAAATGCTAGTTGTGTGCAGCCAATTTCACTGCACTACCAGTGTGAAAATGGGTAAGACATTAAAATGGTGGATGGTTAACAGCAAGAAGGATTTGTGTTGGTATATTGCACTTACATCATCTTATATCTTGGCATACTTTTACTAAGTGAAGTATCAGTGTTTGTCACTAAAGAGTTACGTCAATGTAAAGAATAGCCTGCATGTTAAGAAGTTATTAACCATCCAGATTTCTCTATGTTCATTGTATTATCTCTTCCGCAGTGTGGATCTTAACTTACACTAATGTGATAATAATGGAGAAACTGACCCCAAGGATGTAGGCAAAAATTATGCAGTAAAACCCTTTCTCATCAGTAGACCAGGACTGTGATCACTTAGGAAGCAGAAAAGAATTGGTTGGACTAATGAGGACAGACACGGAGTAATAGTGGTTTACCTTTCCTTTTTGATTTTGCAAGGAAGAAGTTGTACATGATCTTGTGGGGGGGCTTTTACTGCTTGTTTCTCTCCTTAAGAATATTACACATTTTTAAAGGAACTTTATGAAAAAAATTTTAGAGGAGTTTGTTGCTGACTGAAACGTGTTGAAACAGAACTACTGTGTATGTCGATGAAAGAATAGTCTGTTTTTTCATCAGTATAATCTCTTTACGTGCAGTTCTCTGATAAATTTTTTAGCAGGGGAATAAGTTTATTAAGTTTCAGAAATCAAAATGAGATTTATAATATTCACGCACTTTCACCTTTAATAAAATTTCTACATTGATGCACCAGCAATAACTCTTGGAGCTATGAGATATATAGGAGTTAATAAAAAGCCTATCAATTTTAATTCAAAATGACAGAATAGATCCCGATTTATTATGATGTAAAAACATGGTCTCCTCTGTGATGTGATATTCTCACCCTGAAGAATGTCCTAATTTAATCATAATTCCCTTATATTTCTAATAATTAAAGAACATCCCTTCAGTTACAAATAAAGCGCTTTATGCACCACATTTTCATTGCTTTATGTCTGTTTCTGAGCAGTTACAGTTATAGTGCAATACGGTGAGGCCTGGTAGTTCACTAAAGCTGGAATATTGTAACAAGAAGCAAATGTATTTTCAAGAATACTGTGCTTTAAAATAGTATACAGTGTATAGCATAAATCCAATGACTTGTATTAGGCAGAAAAAGATGCTTTTCTGTTATGTTTGAAGACCCTGGAAGTTCTTAATATGAAAAATTGGAATTCTACCCCAAAGATGATGCAATTCTTATTATTAGCACTGAAAAGGGACTATGATAACAGGCCTAGGAACTTGTGATACTGTTGGTAAACAGAAGCTTTTAAGGTTTTTGTAGGTTTTTATCATTTCCTCTAAGCCCTGTACCAGAGGAATATAGCACCTCTATCTACAGGAGGAAGAACAAAAAAACAATTCCGGTGCCTTTTTAAAAAATCTTTTAAATATTTGTGAATTTCTTTCCGCAAAATATGTAATACAAACTGAATGCTGGTCATCAACATGGAGCATTATAAAGATTTTACTGGTGCTTCTCTGAGGGAACCCAAGTAATCACTTTGGCCTTCATGACTCTTGAATAATGCAACTGTGTTGAGCATACACCAATGAAGTCTCTATACTATATGTTTCTGCAGTCTGTGCAGGAAGATACTAAGTATAGCCCGTAGGACAAGTGAAATGTTGTTTCTGTATCCTTTTAATCCAAGTGTGGTAAAAAAATATATTTTCAATTATTATTTCCTCCACGAAATGCAGAAATGAATGTATTTACATGTAAGAATCCAGTAAAATACTATGGAAATAAACTGAGAGGACAAAACAAAAACGTTTTAGGGATTTAGGATCCTCCCTGTCTAAGTCACATCTTATGTTTTGAGACTTACTGTAGAGAAAAGATGGGAAAAGGTCTGATGACTTCCAGTTTTTATACTATTGAAAATTTTTGTGGGTCCCATGGCATTGAAAAAAAAAGTAAAGCCGAAGGGTGGAGCAGCAGCAATGAATGGGTAGCCTTACTCTTAGAAGGATAATAAGATTTTTATGGTTTGCTATAAATACTTCCTGGAGAAGGATTTTCTCCATGGCTTAATGAAAGTTGGAAGATTTTTGTTACTATTAGGTGCAAGCATTGTGGTAGAAAAGATGCACCTTGGAAAGAGGAGAATCCTGAATACCTGTGAAGTCATCTAGTGCTGTTGTCCTCTCAGTCTATTATTATACACCCTAATGGTCATTAAAAATAAACATGACTATCAGCTCTGCATAAATAGGCCTTGAGTAAGGTGAACTAGAGTGGCCTTGGTGATCATGATTTACCAGTTCAGCTGTTAATAATGCTTCAATACAAAGCCTACTTGATAGAACTGTAATGGCTTCAAATTATAAGCTTAGTAATGCTGTGGCAGTTTACTGCCAGCAGAATAGAAGGCCATGGCAACAGCAAGGTACACACTAAGGGCAGGTCTGTTGGGGAGCTAAAACTTAGAACTGTAATTTGTTTTTCAGAAGCTTTACATCTGCTGTTGATAGTGAAGGAATTGAGAATCCAATTTGGCTTTCTGCTCTAATACTGAGCTGTTTTTTGCAGAAAGAAGTATACGTATGCATGTGTCTCTGTCTTCTATACTGGAGAGATCATAAATACAGAATAAATACAAAACTGCATGAAGCTAGCTAGGGTGGGGGGGTTTTTTGAGCTCTAACAGCCTTTTAAACTATATTAAATTCCATTCACTAATTCATATGCAGTCTTCTCTTCCTCTTCAGCTAATGTGATTCTGAAAATATTCTGTTCTATGTTGGACCACTCCTTCAGGGTATACAGTCAGATCCCCCCTCCCATGATAAAATCAGTTGCCCTTGGGACTTCTGGGGTGAGAAGAATTGATGCATTGTCTATTTTGATTGTTAGATCTTGCAGTCTTTCTAAATAGTGCAATATTCCTGAAACTTAATCAGTAGCTGATAGTGAATCAAGATATTACTGTGGCTTCCAACTGGTATTTGAATATTTTAACTTTAAATAATCATCTGTGGATTGATGTGATTTAATGGAGCGGAGAACATATTCTATTCTTGTCTAATACATTCAACCTCACTTGCTAACTTTTCAAGCCTGTCCAAGTCTACATTTTATCTTTCTTCCCTTCTTCACTTTACAGGGAAGTAATTTGGTGACTTTGCATTTACTTGTATGACAGTACTGCCAGGTCAGTGCTGTCACAGGGAAATGCTAAATGCTTCAGCTATTCACTGTGCCACCTCTGAAGTGCAGGTGGAAGAGGTGGAAAGGGCTGTCTTGCACAATACATTTTGAAGTGATCCGCAATGCAAGGCACCCTTCCAGTACTGCCTGCATTCCCATGGATAGGGTAACTCACCAGGACCAGATTTTGCAATGGGGTCCTTTACATTTTTCCATGATTAGTTTGTTTCTATTTATATTTGCAGGCTTTTGCTGGAAGTGATTTCCACCACTAAATCTCCCTCTCTCAACCTAGTCTATTCATCTAGATGCTCAGATATCCTTCCATGCCTGTCTGGTTGGCACTTCTTTCTTGTTGCCTAAAATATAGCTTACCCTAAAAAAGGAAGGTTTGCTCTTTGTATTAACAGCATATTAGTGTGCATCATTTGTGTTAGTGGAGGATTTGTCAGTGTTGCAACATCTCAGTTGCTTTTTTTCTTCCCTCTCTCCTCTCTTCAAGAGTTTTGTTTCTTTTACCTAGGAATAAAGTGGAAGATTAGCCTTAAAAAATTATTTCTGATCAGAGAGTATGCTGAAAAAAGTCTCACACGAGTGTCAATAGACAGCTTGGAAATAGTTTAAAACTATAGAATTTTAGGATTTTCTTGCAATTCCTTCTTAGGACATTTTGGCTTTGCTCTGGGCATGATCTCTAGTTTTTCTCTGGAACACACTTCTTCCCCCTAACCCCACTTTTAAATGAAGCTGAGATAGCCTTGCAATTACTTTTATCTGGGTTGTACAACTTTAAGTAAAGCAACACATATCAGAAAATATTATAATCACAATAGTTAACAGTATCACTGAAGTTAGCTAATAAAATGTCTGCATCTCATCAGTTGGTATTTCAAAGGCAGGAACAGCAACCTGGTATTAGTTGTACCTGGTTGGTATTAGTAATTGAACTGGAGTAAAGAAGTAATAGTGATGTTTAATACAATATATTAGAGGCTGTGTATGGTGGAAAAGCCCATCTGGTGTGATCTGATTGTATTGATAACTGCTATCATCCTGCATTGTTGCAAAAGTCTGTTACTGATTATTCATTAACTGAAAAAATCACTCTTTCAGGTTAGGTGATTTGCAGCTAATAATTGTACCATCTTTGCCATATAGCAACATTATCTGTCAGTGGAATTTAGAAAGTGTGCCTGTAAAAGACCAGGGATCTTATTACTGAATTCAAAGATCATTCTGTTCTAACCTGCCTTTATCTGACTCTTTTCTGTCCCATTACCAGGATGTATTAGAACAAAGCGAATCTCCAAGTATACATTCAATTACTAGGCTTGCAATGTACTGCAATTTGGTTATGCATTCTGTGCTTGCTGGATTTATAAGGCAATAAGCTGGTGCATACTGATGAACCTCGCTTGGAGATGGAGGTGTTTGTAGTGTGTTGTTTGCATTAAGACAGCCAATACTTGGGAATAGATACAGAGGGGAAAGCAGACTTGTTTTTATTGTGCTAAATGTTGCAGTAAAGATTGTGCCCATTTTTTTTCTGCCATCCTGCTGTGCATCTTTTTAAGCACTTCACAGTTCGAATCAATCACATTGCAGCAAATTGGATTTTATTTAAAAATTTAATTGGATTGGTCTTATGTGAATTGGTATTAGGAAAAGTCTTTTATCTGGTAAATGTTGAAAATTTTAGGAATATTAAAATCTAATTTTTTTGCAAACTGCTTAACTAGTGAAAATGTAAATTTTGCCCATGGAAGATTACAACCCCTTTTTTGATTCTGTTTGAATAAATGGAATTTCTTCAAGTGAGTGACTATAATGCAGTCATTTCTGTACATTTTACTTTCTGTCTATTATTACATTAATAACATTTCTAGCTTTGCTGAATTATGATGGATTAAGTTTTGTTGCTCTGATTCCTCATTTGAGAACCATGACTAGTTGATCTGAGGGATGGGGAATTTTATTAACCAGTGCAAGCCAATGATGTGACAGATTAAAATGCAATCAATTAATTGATTACAAAACAGCTGCTTCTAAGTAAATAGCTACATATTATGACAAAAGAGTGGAGATTGTCTCTTGCATTAGTATTGCAGGAATTATGAATTTAAAGTTCTTGCTTATGTAATTAAATAATTATCTCAGTGACTCTCTTGAAGAGAGGTACAAAAGAAAACATGCTGTATATGAAAAGAACAATTCATATTTCATATTACATTAATACTAGATGGAACCCTCAGGAATTGTTCCCTTGGTGGGTAATTGACTGTACTACAGATTTTAATTTATGCCTTGCCATTCCTTTTTCCTGTCTCAAAACTTGAGCTTGCTGTCCTTTTTTTCTTCAGGTTTCTTAATAGTCAATAGAGAAACTGATAATTTTCTGAATAAAAAGCCACAGCTATGTATGCTTTTGCTCATGTTTTCCTCATCTGAATAAATTTGCATATGTAGCATGATCCCTGAACACTTCGCCTCTGCAGCCCCGTGTGGATTAACCTCCTTTTTCTCACTGTTTTTTGTCACAGGTTGCTGTGGCACTGACTGGCTACTTGCTGGCTTCAGCCATAATATGAGATAACTGTGCAACAGTGTTTGGTTCAAGTGGTAGTGAATTCATGCAATGAATTGACAACTTCTACAGGTTTTTAATGTCTGTGGTTAGAGTGCCTTTCTAGATAATTTTTCTTAATGTGGAGCATGAAAAGATGCAATTCTGTAAGACCCAGCAAAGCAGTCTCAGGACTTGCATTGATGAGCTGAATGAGCCCAGAAGTAAACTTGATCCTCCCAGAAAAGCGTATGTTTGCTACTCTCGGGCAGGGCTAACATATATGGTGTCCTGTACACGTGCTTGTGCACGTGCACGCTACTGTGGGGGTGATGAGGAAGGTATCCTCTCTTGAGGACATTGCCGTCATCTATAGGTTTCTTAGTTTTGCCAGCTACTGTGGTGATTCACAATTATATGCCAGGTAAAACATTAATAGCAGATTCTAGTGAAAACAGGTTGTCACAATTTTCCATTAAAGTATCAGATGCAGGAGCAGTTTAGGAGGCCTTAAAGACTATGTACCACACAAGTTGGTGGGGTTTTTTTGTTTCTTGATTGGTTTCAAGAGTGAGGGAGAGCCGCACAAGCTGTCTGCTCAGTCACTTGAGCTGCTAACATTCTTGATTACATTGGGAAGCAAACTCTGGGAAACTTGCATTATATGTAACACCAAAACAAACAAAGCCACATATGTGGAATGGGAAACAAAGGAAACCAGAGGGTGTGTATTCCAGCTGAAAAAAAATTTCAAATTACTGTTTATCTCATAAAAGCCCTTCTCATGAGAATTTGTAATGAGTTAATCCTGGACTCTGCCTTGAGCTGAGATTCCCTTAAAACAGCTTCAAGCCCAACAGTACTTTTAATGCCAATACAAAAATACAGAATGTTTAATAAACAATGCTGACCTTCCCCAGATCAGAAAGGATCTTTGGGGTCTGGTTTTGCAAATCCTTTTAGTACCGAACAAGGTAAATTGCATCCTTTCGGGCACAGTCATTAATCAAGCTCTTTGGTAGATACTTAATTGATGGATGAAGTATTTTATAACTTCTTCAGCAAGGCTTTTCACAGTTGTAGATATTTTGGTGGTGTTATTGATTTCTTGGTGTTGTGAAACACGAAATAAACTTTGAGAATTGTTCCTACAGATTTTATTTTTTTTTGCAACTCCTCCATAGCACTTGTGCTAAGCATGACGGATCTTGAAGAGTTTATGTGTTTTGTTCAGTTCAATATAATTTCACATAAGGGTTTTTAAGGCCAATGAGGACTTTGGTATTTCTGATTTTAGGCTATGATTAGTCTTGCTGAACTAATAGGTTCCATGGTAAAAATAAAACTATTCAAATGGTATGAGAACTCACATAAAATGTCTTCTGGAAATATTCTGAGGTATCATTAAGTGAAACAACAGTTCAGAATCAAAAGAAGATTTTGTATTTCCAGATGCCTTCAGAGTATCAGACAAATCTGCTGCTTTCCCTGAATAAAGCCTGCAAGTTTCTTAGTGAAGCCTAGGAGTTCCAGCTAGAGAAATAGTTGGAACATGAAAACAGCTCAGCAAACCACAGTGCAAGCTCCCAGGAGCTGGGGCCTGAGAAGTTTCTCCCATTAACATTTTTTTTGTCCAAATCCATGATTTCTCATAAAAAGTCTAAGATTTCAACAAACTGACACTTCCTGATTTAAAAAAAAAAAAAAAAAAAGAAAAAAAGTTCAGCTGAAAAAACACCCAGCTAGCTCTTACATTGATGTATTTTTTGTGTTTCTGGGCTATCCAGATGCCACTCTCTGGCTCCTTATTTTTCAATTGCTGAAGGAATTGGAAGGCAATGAAGTTACCTGATTTGATATGAACTCCCAGCTTTCCTCTTAATTTGTAGGACTTTTTAACAGATTTATTTCCCTGGCAATAGTTACACTTCTAGGACATACCTTAGGCCGAGGAAGCTGCTTTCGAGAGCAAAGCTATGTGAGTTGACAGAGAGCCCTGATGTATTCCACATGCCCTGCACAGTGGGGTTTCTAAGGGCTCATCCAGAATGTGGTGAGCGAAGGACGGTGCATCCAGCTCGAAACTAGTTTGGTTGAGGGAAGCAATCGTTCAGACATGTGGTTGGTGATAAAACCCACTTGAGAAACTGAACAAACTTTCAGAAAATTACTATGAGGTTCAGGTTCCTGTGGGTACACAAGATAAATAGGATTACATGGGTATGTCAGCGTAAGGGAAGTGCTGCAGCAAAGCCCTATTTTAAAATACTTAAATGAAGAAAACATCCTCTTTGTTCATGCTCAGCTGGCATTGGCATGGCCCTTGCCCCTTCACCACCACCAATGTTCTCTAGCAAGCAGACTTTACAGCTGCTCCCAGGACAGCTTTGCTCCATCTTCACCTGCATTCATCTGTTGTTTCAAGTATCTGTTGTGAGAAAGCATTTTTCGCCCTATATCTTATTTTCTGTTCACTTCTCTCTCCTGAAATTCTGATACATGACTAGAACAGTTGGAAACAACATCTTGAAAAGCCAAGAAGTTCAGTAATGGCTAATTGTTTAATATGAGTCTGTGGAACTCTTCTGCAAATCAAATCTGTAAAATTCAAAGGCAGAAAAAAGGAGGGGGGGCAAGATCTGTAGAGGGTGGTAAGAAAGGGAGACGGGCTAGTGGTATGTCTGACTTGGATTCCAGAATTTCACACCTGGAATCTAAATTTTATTGTGTACTTTTTTGACTTCTAATCACGTCTGCAGTGTAGCTCTGGTGATTTGTAGCATACAGTATTTCCTTGACAACGTATTTTGTGCACCTATGTGGCTTTGTCATTATAACAACGATTTTGCTTGTCCTCTACATTGTATATTTACTATATATTACTGTATATTTATGCAAAGCATTATCAATTCAGTGAAGTCCAGATGTTTTCTTTATGGCCATATCCAATACAAAGTGGTCCGAGCGGCTCAGAAGCCTGCCACAATGAAACATCCCTGGGGTGGTACAGCATCAACAGAAAAACAGCTTTAAAGAAGTCTCTCCATAAAACTGGTCATGGTTTCTTAGGCAACATTTTCCAAATGGGGCAAGCCTTGGCTCTGCCTCAAGCTGCTGAACATCTTGCTTTTCCAGTTCATTCCATAAAAACTTCCCAAATTTAGCAAACCCCTTGGACTCCTATTTTTCCCTCTTTTTGTTTTGTCATTTTTGGATGGAAAATCTCTGCTGGCTCTCATGTAGCTGCTGTCTATAGCTATTCCACCCCTAGCAAGATTAAGATGTCTCAGTATAACTTTTCTATTCTTAATAATGATCACAGATTTGATTAGGACTGACGTTGTGTGTAATAACAAGCAGTGGAATACAGATCGGGCAGTCCCATGGGATTTCTCTTATAGGTAAGGTTGTTTCTTTAGCCTCAAGTTTTTGTTTGATAAAGAAACCTGTCCCAACATGAGAGGAATTCCTCATTTCTACAGACAGCTGATTCAGTTCTACTATTGCATGCTGAAATTAAGGAAGCAATAAGGGCTTATATTTGTTGCACGAGTAAGGCTTCTTTATTCCTGTTTCCCAAGAAGTGCAAGCATAACACTTTACTTTTTCAGAGACGGGGAATGAAAATATTTTCAATATGTAAACTTTTTTTTCTGCATTTTTGCAATAAATCCTATGAAAAATTGCAACATTTCTTTGTTGCAAGACGTCTGTAGATACACTTTTGTCTTATGAAAAGTGAAGTCTGAAAAAATGAGATTGAAAAATGGAACAGCATTTCTGTGGCAAAAGTTTTGGGAGGATATTTTCTCTTTATGTGTGCCATGTATCCAACTCTCTGGTGTCAAAGCTTAACGCTCTGTGAAGAACTCTCATTACTATCCATATCACAAGATCACAATGTGTATCAGTGCCTAAAATTTAAAAGAAATAGAAATGCATATGTATAGAAACTTAAGTTGATATGAAAAGATGCCTTTGAAGACTGTGAAGAAATGAAGTTTATTAGTAGAGTACATACATACCCTGATCTTTGAAAAATATCTTTCACTCTTGTTTTGTTTACACGTTCTAAAGAACCTTGATAAATCAACAGAAGTAGTTTCAACAACTAAAGCTAAAATCTCATGAGGTAAACCCACAAAGCTATTAGAAAACTAATCTAAACTTAATTTCTTTTTCGCGTTTCAGGTTTTGAAACATGAAGGGTTCGCATTTTTGAGATTTCATCCATAGCATTAAAATTTTTGTCTGATGAAAGCTAAGTTTCTCAATAATGAATAAATTATTCTTGTTATTTTAAAGAAGAAAAAACCCCAATACAACCTCAAGATTTGACAAGAAAAAAACCACTGTTTGTGATTCTGAACACTAAGTTGAATGTTTCATTTTCTGTTGCCATTGGTAAAGGTAAAGAAGGCATTGAAAAAAATTTATTTTGGCAGTTTTTTCATATATTCCTTGGAGAAGAATTATGAAGACTCTTGTTTCTCCTTGTCATCTGTCTTTGTATTTAAAAAGAATATATAAATTCTGGGCTAATGTGTTATTGCTAAAATTGCTCAGCTGTATTCAGTAAAGGTAGTAAGTGGATCAGTCTGTGAGGCAGAATAGTTCTGATACTTTACCATAGAAAAATGTCATTTAATAATACTGATTTTTTTACTTTCATGGAGTGACTCTGGGCTGAGTATCCTTGCATAAACCATTTATATGAAAGCAACGCTACAGGTGGCCTAAGACATTCCTATTTCTGTGTTGCTGGTATGAAAGTTTATGAGATAACAAAATTTCAACTTTCAATAATGCTCATGGAGGTTAGGAAAAGAAACTGCAGAGCATCTGACCTGGCACACTGTAACTGGCTGTAATCTCCATAGCAAAGGTGCTTTAGGAATTCCTGTCCCAGATTCCTCATACAGATGGCAAAGAAAGAAGAAATAAATTTGCATTTTTGTATACCAACAGTAAGGAATTTCTGAAAATACTTAATGTAGTCAAGGTGCACAGTGTCTTTCAGGGACTGTCTTGCCAGGACTCCAAAAAGACAGAAGTGTTTACAAGGGGTATGGATGAAAAACATAGTGCCATTCACATTTATTTTTATGTGGCTTGTCAGGGATTTATGCTGGCTGGCATCTTTTCAAGACAGGATGCCTTTCTGTTTTAAGACCTGGGTAGTAGTGCAGAACAGTAGTGCTTTCTGGTCTATTTTTAGCTGTATTAAATCTCAAGCAGTAATTCAAAATCAGGAATTGATGGAAATGATTTTGCTTCCAAAGTTTCTTACTCTTCCTTCCTGTTCCCCCTCCTCTTTCCTCCCCCACCTCCTCCCCACCCAAATTCTTGATATCAGCATTTTTAAAGCCCAGTTAATTGGTGTTTGGTGAATGTAGCCAGAGTTAGTGTTGCACAATTTCATATGAAGAATTTCCTTGAGATATTTTTCTTGCCTGCTATTGCCAATACACAAAATGGTCCCAAATGTTGCATTCCTTTTGCTCTCCTCTCCAAATTGTTCTGTGTAATGTATGCAGAACCAAACTTTCTTTCACTGTTTTCTAGGTGGATAGTCAGCACTTTTAAGCTTAGTTATCACATCAAAAGCAGGTAAGGCACTAGAGCATGTGAAAATCATTTCAAGGAAGGATGCCATTCTGTTCAGTGGTTTGTCTAAATTATAGATGAAATTTTCCCTTCGAGAGAGAGATGTATGTCTCAAAAATTTTAGGCTACATTTTTTTTTTCCTCTTTTCCCTCCAACAGTAATGATTTTATATTGATGGTTTTCTGCCTGAGGTAAACAGACTCTGCTGAAATACGTGAAAAGTGTGCGTTGGTCTTGGCAAGTCTTCTAATTTTAGCAGGATAAAAAGTCATCATATTTATTAATTCCCTAGTATTCAAGGACAGGGAGTACTTGTGCAGCCAAGGGCACTTTGCACAGATTCGAACTGTACACTCTGTGTTATCATGTCCCCTGCAATGACAGTAAGAGTCCCACAATAGGAAAAAGATCTAAAACCAAAAGGGAAGCAAACAGTGCCGGTCAAATGGACACTGCTGAACAGAGGCTATGCTTTCCCAAACATCAGTGATAATGTAATAGCAAGCAGTGTATGTTAAGCAACATCAAGTGGTTTTGGAATTTCACTACATCTTTTTGGAAGGATGTTAATATATTGCCACATTGAAAGCAAAGCAACTCAGTTAACCCTCTGAAAAGGGAGCATCCCCTCTGACTTAGGTTTTAGCATGTTAATATGTTTTCTCAAGCACTTCCTAAAGTAGGTTGAGATGTACGGCTGATTGAATTATGCTTTTTTGATCAGTAAAGATGAGATGAGTTCTTAAATGCAATGATTAAAAGAAGCACCTCTGAGTGGGATGGGTAAAGAAGATTGAGAATATGGCTGTTGTGTCCTTTCCCTTTGTGTTAGGTACTCATCAGAAAAAAAGCAGAGCAGTCGCCAAAAAAGATGCCTACAGTAGAAGCTTGCATTGCAGAAAAACCTTATGCTTCACTTTGAATAATGTTTGCATTCCCAGCAGAAGTTTATATGACAGAAAAACTGTTCTTCATTTTAATTGATTGTGTTCCCAGCAAAGCAGCAGTTCCCCATCAGTATGTGAATGCTTAGAGAGACAAAAGAATAGGTTTTTAAACCAAAACCTTTACTAAATTTTTATAACAGAAGTAAATTGGCTGTTCTGCCTGTATATTTAACATTCCACAGCATCATGTTTTGCCATGCAAACCAAGGATGTGGATGCATAAGCACTGACTGCGGTTGTAGAAACAATTCACTTTCTAACTGCAGCAGCTTTTTCCTTGTCCTCTCCTGTGTCATAACATGAGTAGTTAATACGAACAGTAATGGGGAGTGCTGTGCATAGGAGAGGGATGCTGCATATCCATGCTGCTTCCACAGTACTTGTGTGAATAGGTCATAGGAATCCACTGTGTGCAAACTGAGTAGGTTTTCTGTGTCCCCCGTATGTCCTGCAGTAAATCTGTCCTAGTACAAGCCACCTAAAGGGGACTGTAAGCAGTGCCCCATGCCTGTAGTTCACAAAAAGTAGTGTCTACTCCTACCCTCCAATTAGTCAAGATATAATTAAGCCTTAATTTATCAGAGGTTCTCACAACACTGAGCACGATAGAGAACAGACAGCATCTCATGAGATAGAAATCTTAATTTATTATTGTTTTCTCTCCATAAAGCATCAGTGTGTGCATAAATGATCAAATAATACCCACCCAACTGGGAAAAGGCAGAAGGAGGGAAGGGAAACAGGCAGAGTATGCACATGGCATCTCTTCAGTGACGATGGTGGGAGAGTGTAACAAATAAACCCCACGCCTGTGAATACATCATTCCTTCTCCAGGCCTGTAGTGGGCTGAGAGGCAGAATGAGAAGCAACGTGTCCTGAATCACTTCATAGCATTGCAAACTACTACTTTAGAATGAAGATTTCTTAGCAACTCTGTAGCAAACACCACAAGCAAAGATGAGTTGAGTTGCTTTACAAGGAAATTGCACGAAATTCTAGTCTAACCAGCGTAGAAACTGTTCATGAAAGTATACTAAATGATGAGGACTGTAAATCTGCGTCAAAAACAAAATTGCTTGCATTACGGAGAGACAAGCATGACACAGTTGTTAATAGTGTGGAGAGGCAGGAAAATTGGAAAACTAGGACACCCTGCTCAAGGTGTGAAAATGACATAAGTATAAATACCATCTACTGCTTGTAAAGTGAATATAACTGCTTTCTTGTCACTTTGCTAATAGCTTTAGAGGACCATTGATGTTGCAGCTGTGGCAGAAAGTAAATACATGCTTGTTAGTACCTTAGAACAAAGCTTAATTCTTTTAACAAGAAAGAAAATTAATCTGGCTATGTTTGCTGTTCATTTTATACGGTGAATTATATATTGTATCAACAAGTTACTGTTCTCAGGCTATATATTTATCAAGATGTTTATGGTTCGTTAAGTCCATAAAGGTACGGTCAGAAGGTAAAATAGCTTTGTACTTTACCTGCTTGTGCATTTTCACCCTTTTGTCCCATCCCAGATGAAATGGATTAATAGCAGATGACACTGGCTGAGAAAGTGCAATCTTTCCTTTTTAGACAGATTTTTGAGGCATGTGTTTCTTACTGGAGCCTGAAAGTGTTAAGTTCACTGCAGGGGGAGAAAATAGACTGTATTTTTAATGTTGGTCCCCCGTACTAGTTTACATCTAAAACTTTATCTCTTATCGAGAAAGTGTCACTTCTGCTAATGTCAGTGGGAATTTACACAAATATATTGCAGCAATGTTGTGGGTACATCTATGCAACAATTACTTACGTTGCATAAATATGTAGTTGTCACTTAGCACTAAGAGTTTTAAATGTCTTTATCATGTGTTTGGTTTCTTCTGGTATCATATAGTGGCATCCACTGCAGCTTCCCTATCATGGTCCATCTTTCTTGATCTATTTCTTTTTCATTTCCCTGCCTAAAATATTTCTTCTTTCTGTATCTCCTACTATCTCACAGCCTTACCCATCCTTCCCTAACCAGGTAGAAATTAATTAATGCTTATATTAAGTTTGAATGCTTTTTTAAATTACTTTTTTGCTTATTTTATTACTACTTACTAATGTGTATTAGGACATAGCTGAGGATGACAGTGAACAGAGCTTGTTTTTATGTACCAAGAAAATGATTTTGCTCTGGATTTTACTAATTTCACTTTTAAAATCCTTGTGACAAAAGAGTTAGAAACTAATTTCAGACAAAGCAAAATGACTTACTCTCACACTTGTAAATCTATGATGCCTTTTTGATATCTGCTTGGTGATTTAACAGCTGTGAAAATCGGCTCATGGTAGGCAGGAGCTGATGCACTGGATTAGCCTATTTAAAAATTCTGGTCTTGGGAGGCAGGGCCAGGAGCAGTGTAACCCAGCTGCCTTTTTGGCAAGAGGAGCTAGGAGCTGCTTCCTCCTGGGCCACAGGTAAGAACTGCAAGTCTTCAGTCCCCAGAAGCAGATTAGTTGAGTATGTGACACTTAACATTTGTGTTCTGATGAGCTTTTTAAAAAGGATTGTCCGGATATGAAAAAAAAACCTAAACAGATTTAACAAACAAGGAAGAATTGTTTTTCAGATGCAATCTGGGGATAGTTGTATGGCCCCATATCTGTCTCTAAATAAGACCTCATTTTTCACTTAATCTGGCACATACTGTCAAGTATTAAATTTTATTGCAGAAAATGATTTTGCGGCTGGCTTTTTTTTTTCTCTCCTAGTCATACTGATTAAACTCTGCACCCTAACTATTTCACAGTTGTTAAACCTTCAGTAAAAAGTCTTTTAAGAGATTGACATACAATAATTGTCGTACTTAATTTAAACTAAAATTTGAATTTAGGATTTTTAAAAAACAGATTAACAAAGGAATAATTACTGAAACTATTAAAAAAAAAAAAAAAAGGACAGGTGGAAGAAAAGTAGGCTTCCAATTTCCCTTGCAAGGCACTGGCAGTCTGTTTTTGCAGGTCACTCAAGTCCTAATACTGGAGAGCATTTTGCTTCAGATACAAAGTGTGTATACCTCCATGAGTTATGCACCCCCATGGAACATGAGTATGTGCTGTAAGGGTAAGTGCATACTGAGCGCTTTCCTGGGGACTCAGTATTTTGAAATTGAATGAAATTGGCCACATTGTCTGTCTGTCTGCTCATCCCCTACTCTCACACGTTTTCTGGCCACTTGCCTATTCGTACTGAGTTATATCAGCGTTTACATGAAGATTAAGCTGATGAGAATCAGTCATCTGTAAGTGATGGCTAAGTTTGATTATGCTGCGTCTGACAAAATTATTTCTTTAAAGATGTCAAATTTGTGACATAAACTTCAAGTGGATTATGGTTGCCCTTGTTTAATACCGGTTGTTAGCCTGTTTGCTATTCCAGCTGCTGTTTAAGAAACACTTCTGTTGTGAGATTGAGTCTTGCAGGCAAAAGTGGATTGTTGTTCTAAGAATTTAGAGGATATCTGACAGAGCATTACATGTCCAGCATTATAAGGAATATATAGCACTTTGAGAACTTAGAGTGCCATATGTGATCCATAGATGTTATGGTAAAGTAGTAGCCAAAGTTCATCTGGCAGATTTAGTAAGCAAATATCCCCACTAGAGAAATAGGATCATTTTTCATACCACATTTCTTTCCCCTTTGGGGCCTACTCAGACCTCATGCTGTCTCTAAATTATTAAATTAGGTCTTCCTTGATCATCCAAAGGTCATGGTGCCTAATGCGTTTTAATGTGATGAAAGTGTCAGACACAATTAGTTTCAGTAGTAAAACATGGCTTTATAGCCCTAAATGTAATAAATTATAAATTGTGCTGTAGACTGCTGTAGTCAGGGAAATTTCTGCACCATTAACGTTTGATGAGGAAGTTCGTGTCCTCTTTAGGTAGGAATGGGGAGCACTGGGCAGAAGGTGGTATGATATGCCTCACCTCCATGATTGTTATTACTTCTCGTTTGAGAAATTCTATATCAAATGGACATACAACCTCAAAATTCCACTTTCCCTCTCACGGAAAGCCAGGCAGTAGAGTTTTTACACTACTTGCATATTCTCTTTGCTGGTATCTTTATGCTGAGAAAATTTCAAGGCACATTTTAGGCATCAAAACATCTTTAATCTTGATGCTGAGAAGGGTGCGTGCTGTCAGAAACTGATCTGTTTCTATACAGTTTGTTACTGAAACTTCAAATTTCTGCCATGAAAAATTCAGCTATAAATAGATGTGGATGATAGAAGTGGGTAACCCAGGAGGGCGTAATAAAACTGACTAAATTGGCATGTTCTGTAATCTGTCTAATGGAGCAAGATTTTACAATTAACTGTGCCTGTATCTGTTTCCTGTCTGTAAGCAGGAAAAAAAAATAACAAAAACCAACTAACCAGAAAATAGCAGGTAAGCAGGAAAGAGGTGGATCAATTTTAATTGAAGCTTCTGGTAACTTTGCTCTTGAAAGACAAAAAGCAATGCCCAGCTGTGGTAAATACTATTGATAAACCAAAGACCTACCTGTAAAAGCCCATTTACATTTACAGCATATACTGAATTGTTACAAACTTAGACGACATATACAGAAGCAAGTACTTTCAGTAGCAAGGAAGTAAACAATTTACGCCTGTGAAAAGTGATCCTTCTGGGAAAAATATTGCCCTCTTAAGTGGCAATTCAGTGTTTTTAATAGTCCTGGATTATTCATGGGGAATCATTTCTCATGGATTGCGGTTTCAGAATAGAAAAAGAGGCTTCCTCTTCTCTGAGTAGAAGGAAGAGACTGTGCAAATTGGTTTGCACATAAAAGAAGTTGGCCAAATTTGGATGTCTGGCTTCCTCTGACAGAGGAATCCTCTTCAGTTGAGTGCAAAAATGAAAGCCTCGAATCAAAGCCTTCAAATCTGGCAGAGTTAGTGAGGAGAAGTGAGCAAAGTTCTCTCCACTGTTGGATGGTTCTTACCTGAGTGTCATGCAGTTTTCAAGGGAAATCTGTTGAAATATACTGATAACACAAATAATGGGAGGCATATTTAATTCTGAGGCAGACGAAGACAGCTAGAAAAAGTAGAGAGCAGTAGACAAATCAGAAGAGTGAGGCTGAAACAGAGTAAATGCCATAGTGGTCCCTTTGGGAGCAGATAATCAAATGTATAAATATAAGTTCAGAGAGTGCTGATTAGGAGATGGAAGTGGAGAAATGATGTAAGGGAAGATATAATTTGAGAGTGAGCATCAAATTGAACTTGACTGTATAATTCAGTACTGCCATCAACTGCAGTGCTCTAGCATATAAACAGAAGAACTGGGTGTAGGAGAGCTGTTCTACAGTGGTTAAAGTACACCTGGAAAACATCTGCTTTGGTCTCTGCACTTTTAAAAATAAGGCATGTGACTGTTGCAGCAAGATGGAAAATCAGACCTGAAAGATGTAATCAAAATAACAAAAGTTCTTTTCCTCACTTATGTAAAGAGTGCCTGGCACACTACTGCCACCATACAAAATTAGAAGACAAGACATGTAAAGTCAACCAGTAGTCTGAGTTCACGCTGTTTAAAAAAAACGTTGTTTTATTTTTCATTCAAAAAGGAATGAAGTTCCAGAAACAGTGGAGAAACCTAGTGCTATCCTCGAAGCTTTTAGCATATTTAGTTCTAACTTTTAGCTTTTAGTTACAATAAAAAAGCAATCTGAATACAGAACAAAGAAAGAGGTCCCACTACGCTGACAACAAAGATGTTAACCAAGCCTTTCAAAAGCAATCAGTAACAGCAGATGTTGGTGGCAAATACTGAGTAATTTCAACAACGATCCATATTTTAACAAAATCAGAATTTGCAAAAATTTAGTTTCTTTTCAAGGCATCTCAAATTTATAGATGGAATATTTGCTGTGGAAAACCTTGGTCCCTTATTTTGACTGAGAAATATAGAATGCTAGTCCTGGCAGGATATTTATCTCCAAACTGTATGGTAGACTCACTAGGCTTCTTCTGTTCTGTGGATATTTTTTTTTTTCCTGTCAAGGAGGATGTTAAGCCCAAATGCTACATGTGGCATGATATTTTTTTTTTTTTTAAATATTGGTACTAAATGTGCTTTAAAAAATTAAAAATGGAGACCTATGCAAATCACAGTAAAGCCCTTAATCTACCAAAGTTCTTCAGCAATAAAGATCTCATTGGCTTTAATATGATAATTCTGGGGTTTAAAGTTAAATATATGAACAAGGGATTTGATAAAGCAGAGCCATGTTAGAGATGCTATCTGAATTGTTGTTAGAGTGATTTCACTTCTGTGCTGGTGGTTGTGGGGGTTTTGCCATAATGTGTTTTAAGGTTTTTCCTTTAAAACTGTGAAATACCTAGTAAAGAAAGGATTAGTAGCTATGGAATAGAAAACATATTATGGTTGTGCTCTGTTTATGACAGGAGGAGTTATGGGCAGTACTTCCTGCACACTTCAGTGGATTTGAGTTTGCTTTGCTACTGAGTCAGCACATATTCTCATCATCCCTGTTTTTCTAGGCAGAGAAATCAAGGCACAGAGTGTGTAAACAACTTATCCACATTCTGTGTAATGACACTGGTGGGCCAGGAATGCAGTCCACTGTCTTAATCTGACCTGCACACAATCAGCCCTGCTGCATCTCCCCTATATCTCAGTTGAAATATCCTCACTAAACTTGATTATTCAGTGACAAATCAATTATAATGCTGTTATCTGCAGTTCCAGGAATGGCTGTTGTTCTTCTGGGATTCGAAGATTGAGACCATTACTTAGCAGGGACAAGCTTTGATGATTTGAGAGATTGCCCTAGCTCCAAACAGCTGGATGTGTAGTCCATGAGATCAGCGACCTCACATTCAGATATGCCCTATGTCATCAATCGACATTGTTAATATCACTATTCTATTAATCTTTCCTCCCAAATAATTTCCCACATAAAAAGTATATTGATTAAAAAACATGAACATCTGACAACATTCTAACATGACTGTTGAAAAAGTCCCCTGGGAAAAAATTATATCCTGTATCCATGCAAAGGAACCATTAATGCCATCCTGTTTAGGGGATTGGCACCCTTTTGTAAAGTTCTTTACTCTTTAGTGTTTTGTATAATTTTATATGTACCAGATGAAATCTCTGCCCTGTTGAGTCACATTGTAAAGTACCCCAACTGAGTCCCCTTTTCAATTCTAAGACCAAATTCCTGATTGTGTATGCCTCCTCTTTGCATTTTTGTTTTGAGATGCTTTGTTACCTTCTCAGGAGATAAAAGTTTGTTAAGTTTGCTTATGGCATTTTTGATCTTAACTTGCAGTTTCCTTCCAGATCCATAGACTATTTCTAAGAGGCCAATGAAAAGTAAAGGAAAAAGTAAAACTTACTGTCTGTAGGTTGTCATGCAGGAGTCCAGCATAACTGGAACATGTTAGGGAATCTATGTATCAAAAAAAGTTTACATTTGTTGGCCTAAAACCCTGACCTTGTTCTTGAAGCTTCTTACGAAATGGATTCCTTCAGCTCTTTCAGTTTAATGTGAACGGCACAGAAAAATTTGCAGTCTGATGGTGCTTTTACTTACTCAGTGGAACCTTTCCTAGTAAAAGTCTACATCGTTCTAAAAGTACTGTGTATTTCCAATCCTGGGCTGCAGGCTGGCCACAGGATGTTCAAAACTTGGCTAAGATCTGTTCCAAACTTCAAAAAAAAGCTTTCTAGGAAATTTGCCTAGATTTCCTGAAAGATGTTCCTGTGTCCGTGTTACTATCTTGACTTTCATCTTTTTGTGATGAAAGTTGAATTCAAACAACCTTGCTGATCTGTAGTTCATTAGGTAAGGTTTGTTGGTTTGCCCTCTCTGTGGCCAAATGGGATATTATTTTTGGTAGTAGGTGTCTTTAAAACTCTCCAGCTGTTCATATGGCACAGCAGATTGAGCTCTCTGTTTGTAGCCTTCCTATTCCCCTCACCCCAGTGTGTGCTGCACAACCTTACTATTCTTTTATTCTTTTTAGTTCTTGTAAGAAATCAGGATTGCAAAGGCAAATTTAAAACTGCAAGGGAAAAGCAAACTGGAGTTTTGAATGAGGCACAACAAGGATTTTTAAGTCGGCTCCTCTTAGGGCTGCATTTTGGCACTCTGACTCTTGGCCAGCATACATCCCTGTTCAGCAGAAGGAATCATTCAAGCAATCTGTGCTAAGACTTGTCAAAGCCTAAATTAAAATGCAGCTATCTTATCCTGGTTTTATCCTAGGCTTTTACAGTGTATTTCCTGCTAGTAAACTGGAGGGGGGAGGCATTTATTTTGGCAATAATTGAGATTATTTATTATATATTTTACATCTTCTACATCTGTTCATCTACAAAATTAACGTTTTATATCATTTGTGTCTCAAGAGAAAAAGAAGCTGGTGATGACTTCTGCAAAAGGAGAGTCCCTATAGCATGATTGTCTTTTGAGACAATATAAGTGTAGTTTTCTTTTTAGTTACATTTATGATCATGTTTGGGTGTGTGTCTCTTAATCTGCAGAATCTCCACAGAATGGTATCAGACTTTTGTCCCATGGATCCTAGCTGCACTTCATTTTATTACAATCAGCTTCATTATAAGAAAACCTCTTTATGCTCAAAATGCTTTGAAGTTGAGAACAGTGCTGTAATGAGTCGAAATGTATATATGGTGTTTTCCCAAATGGCACAGAAAAGAAAATGTACAGGGCGGTGCAGGAACGTATAATTCTATGTAACTCGAAGAGTTTAGTTATTTCAGGAAGCCAGAACCATTGACTAGAGTTTAGATCTCGTAAATTAAACTCCCTGTGCTGCAGCTGACTAGCCAAGTGACCTTAGGGAATACCCTTATTCTTTTTGTACATTTTTCCTTTGATAAAATAAGAATAATGTGACCGCAGAGAGGCACAGTGAGGCTTAAATCATATTTTCACAAAGTGCTTGGGGATCCTCTAAGGAAGGGTGTGTATAAATGTGATTATTTATTATTTCATCATTTTAATCTTTTGAAGTGCATGAGGGTTGCTAGATTCTGACAGCTTGGATGCATACAGGTGTCATAAGATTACAGATACGATTTCCTAAATAGCAACAATACTGATGTTTTGAATCAGTTGGGCAATTCAGGGTTGCAGGTGTAGTGATAGCTGCCACAGAAGCTTAAGTCTCAAATATTGTCCCTGAGGGGAGATTCACAGGATCATCAAAGAGATTTAAGAATGGATATAACAAGCTGGTCTGCTTTCTTAAACTGGTTTCTTATGTGTGTTCTTCAATCTTTTGATATGCAAGGATTGGTATTTTACTCTTAAATGTACTTTGGATTATATTTTATTTTTTAGTTTGAAAAGTAATTATTTGAAAGAAAGCTTGTGTTTTTGTTGGTTTGGGGGGGAGGGTGGATCAGAGAGGGAAACTGAGTTCTGAGAACAGTTTTCAAGAAATACTTGTAAGATGTTACAAGGCTGACCATTTCAAAAATCCTCATAGAAGCTTAGCAAGAAGTGCTCCCTGTTGTTCAGGGACTGCAACTTTTAAAAGCACTCTGGCCTCAGAAAGCAATCATAATAGCCAATACTGACAGATGGTATTAAAGACACAGGCAGGGAACCAACAGGGTTTTGATACTTTACTCCCATTACAAGCTCTCTCAGTGCATGCCTCGTGGGTTAATTACTTGAGCTCTCACAGAAGGAATCCTGGCTTCTGGTGCAACAGCTTGTTGCAAGATGTGGTAAGAAATCACACACGATTTTCAGCTTGTAGCCTGCGAATGTGTGTCACCCTGGTAACCGTTTGCACCTGCAAGCATGAGTCATAAGAGCTGAGGAATTGTAGGGTGATTTTTTTTTTTTTTTTTTTGGTAGTCTTCTGAGCATCAGAAATTCTCCATAGACAAAGCCACATAGAATAGAAAAGAGCTTTATTTGGACATTCTGGTTGCTTGGTGGTCATGACCAGGGCACCTACCCCAGTCTTCTCTGTCCCACTGCAGTGCACATAGACCCTTAGGCCAGCGTCCATCTCCTTTTTTTAATTTAAGCTGTTTTAGATGGTGATCATTATATCTGTACTTGATATATAGAAAAACAAGACAGAATTTGTCAGTAACTACAGCGTTTCATTTTTAGGGTTGCCAAACATTTGCTAAAAAAACATAAAGAAATACCTTTTTCATAGCTTAAGGAAGGCACTTGTCAGAAGTAAAACATGTCTTAAAATTCAGTCAGTGTGGGGACCATGCTGATAAACTGGTGCTTTATTCTGCAGGTATCTTTCTAATAAGAATGGTATTTGTCCTCTTACAAAACCCATTTGATTTGAGGAGCAGGTGCTTATGAATTGGATAGCTTCAGTGACTTTAGAGGGGAACTGAAAATTAACACCAGCTGAGGATCTGTTCTTGAGAGTTTTACCAATGAGATATTGCTAGTTTGTAGCACCTTTCATCCCTGTGTCTCACAATGATTTGCAAACATTAATTAAGTCTCATAGCACCCCTCTGATGTATGTAAGTGTTGTTAGTCTTAGAGATGTGTGAAATATTCATGACAAAATTGGAGGCGTTCAGAGCTTACCCCCCTCACAAGCTCAAGGATATAAAGAAAATGCAAAATTGTTTGAGATTATCTGCATCAGAGAATTTGTCTGTCTTTTCCTTTCTTTGCATGTTCACAGCCAAAGTGTCTGTAATGTTTGTGTGTAGCCTTCTTGTTATTGTTCCAATTTTCAACAGGAGTGATTGAAGTTCCTTCACATAGTTGTTGTATTTTAACTCTTTGTACTTCCTGATTAGCCAAATCTAAGGTGAGTGACTCCCTGTGTACTCAAGAAAACTGCAACTTTAGTCAGAATTTATCTGGGCAAAGATTTATTATGAAGCTGTAACGGGAGAAGGAAGCTGTAAAGCAAGAAAACTTGTTATTGTTTGATTGCACCATAACTATAAAGGAATTTTTTCCTCTTCATACCACTGTGGGTGTGTCTATGTTAGTACTTCAGATTAATATTGGGGTTTTGAAGTGAATCTCTGCTCCCCGTGCTTTAATTCATATCACAGAGAGGTCTTGTAGTTCATGAACTGTATTTCTTTCGGATGAAACTGAACTAAAAGATGTACCCCAGCCTCAAGTGGGCCATCAGTTCATGGGACCAGATTAGACTTCACTGAGACCTAGCAGCAGCTCTTTCATTTCCTAGATCCAGTCCTCTTACTCTGCACTAATGGGGAATTAAACCGAGTCCCAAATACACCATTCTTTAACAAACTTTCTAAGTCTCAGCTCCCTCATATTTATGCTGACCAGAGTTTAAAGAACCAATACGCTCTTGTTTTGGGTCTCCTTCACCCAAGGTGTGGTAGGGAGGGTGACTTGAGTGACCCCATTTATTTTCTGCACTATGCTTTTTTGTTAGAGTATGCTTCACCTTATGTAGGAGTCTGTTTTGTTTACTCTCTGTGTTGTTTAAGCTTTGATATGCGTGTTTGTTTTAGTAAGTAATTAAGTTTGTTTTCCTTAAAACTGGTTTGCATGGTGTTGAGCAGCAATAGTTACTTTGGGTTTGGCTGGCCTAACCTTGGTGTGATTAAGCTGCACATATTTTCCAGATTGTTAATAGTCTCCAGTTTTGATATATAGTTTTTCAGTATAATTGAGCAAGCAGCAGGAAGGGGAAGCTATGGCTATTGAAAAAAAGTTTTTATTGGAATATTAGAACTGTCTGCGTGATCTACTGGACTGGGTTCTCACAAGTATGCAGCAAAGAGGCCTACAGTGAAACTAATATACAAGATACTGAATGATTCACTGCTTCCGATGTCTACTATAATCTACATAATTTATCACAACTTGCTATGCGATCTTTGTTCACTGTGTTAGAGTCACAAAACTCTAAACTTTCCCTTTTAGAAAGCAGGGGAACTACTTTAGAAAGGTGTTGAAGTACTTTGGGGACTTTTCTTTAGGCACAGTTGGCTTTCCTAATGAAAGTTGTTTAAGAAAAAAGAAGCCATGACCATTCCTATTTTTCAGGTAATTTTGCCCTATGTAAGCATTTTAAGCTAGGGGATGTCCCTTTAATATGCTGTTTTATTCAATTGGTTTGATAAAACTCTAAAGGTGGGAGGCAGAATTAGTGTGCAGAATGCTGAAACAAAACTCAAAAAGACCAGAAGAAAGTACGCTATATTTAATAGTCTATCCTACTGTGTAGCTCAGGGTCAAAAGGAACCCCCTGCCTACACGCACACGTCACAAAGTAATTAGTCTGTTATTTTGATTTGCTTTTGGTTAGTGGTTTCTGATAATGAATTTTCATATCATCAGGTAGTTTTACCAAAGCTGGGTTGGCAGGGGAAGAAAGGACTCTCTAGGACTCTATGACTAGGAGAAGGTTTATTTGAACTATGAGTGGTTGTAAGCTGCAGTGTCTAGTTCTAGAGATCAACTCAGAGTGTTATCCACCAGGTACTTCGGGATTCTGGCTTGGACCCATATCTCTGTAAGGGACTGTATAATGGCAATTGAGTGCCATTTTCCCATCTTGGAACTGTCAGGTGCTGAGAAAGAAATAGTGGAAATAACATCAGAGTTCATATTACAGACTTAGTGACTTGCTGCAGAAATGTTCTGATGAGTCACCCTGGTAACCAGCCCAAGTGCAAATCATAGTTCTGCAAAGGAAAATAAAAGGCAGGACAGAAGGGCAGGTGGTTCTCTAACGAGAAGGGAAACCAAACTATCAAGCCCAGCAGGCTATAGTGGCACTTCAAGTGCAGCTTTGTGTGGGAGAGAAGAAGGAACAAAACGGGGTGCTTTGCCACTGGATTTTTTGGAAGTGGAAGACTTGAACCAATCTTAGAGCACTCCAGCCTTTCAGCTCCCTAGTATACTGAAGAGGCTGACACCTAAGCAAATATTGGGTAGAGAAGGGCAAATCAAATATATTTTGAGGCTGTTGACTTTAAACAGCAAAAAGATGGAAAATTTGAATTTCTAGTCAGGTACACACGATAGGCATAATGTTGTGTTTTGCCATAACATTAATTTGAAAAAGAAGATTGTTGTGTTTGTATTTAATCTAGTTAGGATCAGCTCCCTTTTTAGCTACTGTTGTATTTTAAGAAGGCAATTTTTCAACTCTCTGCTAATGTAATTTATCACCTACGTTCAAGGCTCTGACAAGATACCAACTCTTGTGTTATGCATAATAATTGCTGCTGCCCTCTTTGGATTTACTCTCTGTGTTCTTTCTATAGCTGGAGTACTTCTCCCAGATCTGCTTTTCTGGCAAGGGTGTTATAATGAAACAAAAGTGTCATAATTTCTCATCACATGCAATATAGACAGTCTGTGATTATCCTTTTTATAAAATGAGGCATATAGAGACTTAGTCTAAAGTGTGTTACATCCTCAAAATGAAAAAGGTACATTTGATGTATTAACTGGCTAGAGGAATGACATGTAACAGGGTAATTCATTAGGGATCAGGTACAAAGAAGTTGGCAATCAGGTCTCTGATTAAAAGCTACTTACCTACCAGTGACTGCTTGATGCATAATTAAGGCAGATTCTTTACAGACTTCAGTTTATGCAGAATGATTACAAATAGTGTTTGAGCAGTTCGTTCACATGACACTTCATTATAGGCTTCTTCATCTCTTTCATGATCTAAAGGATATAGAAGGCATAGCACTAACATAATTTAGCCACAGTTAGAGTTCTAAGCTCAATTTTTCAACCTGAGACTCTCAGTCTAATAAATTATTCAAATTTCAATATTTACCAATTATAATTTCTAGTTACACTTAACTTTGAGAGGTCTGAAAATTAAAACACAGCTCGATTTTGATACATTAGTGACCTAAAAGCAATCAGCTAGAGTAAATGTAGGATATTGGCTATCCTTTTGCCTCTAGGATTTACCATAACAATACTTTCAGAGCAGCTTTGTCTCACTGCCACCCAGGCAACTTCCATGTTGCAGAAATTTCATTGGAAAGCAATACTCATGCAAAATATTCCATACAAGGTGTTGTATACAGGAAAGTTCTTCATCTGAATATTTCTATTAATTATAAAAACCCTGAGAAATCCTGTGTGGATTCTTACAATACATCTTTTAGAAGTGAATGCAGAGTTCTTCTGGATCATATGGATGATGGATAATTAATATTCTTTTGGATTCTTGCTATCTCAGATGCTCACACAGAGAATTTACAACCTCTCTGCTTATTGCTGAAAGTGAAGTTCTCATGTTAGTACAACAGAGATCCAGAAATAATTGCAGTCTCATCATGAATATGAACATCCAGCTGGGATTTAAATCCTGGCAATGGAGCGCAAAGGGTAATGCATTAAAGCTGCATTCTGATTAGTGAATTGAACCTCCACATTGTGGTAGGTACAAAATGTCTATGCTAGTTGGAAATTAAAGGAGCAAGAGAAGAAGGAAATAAGCAGTGCTTCTGAGAATGTGGCCTGGAAAATTATAAATGTGTTCAGGAAGATATTTTTAATTAAGTGCCTAATACCCTAGTCATACCAAATAATTTTCTTGAGCTTCGATAATCAAGGTTAGAACTACTCTAATCTCATCTCCTCCTCTTGAATCTGATGGCATAGATACATATGTTGGCCTAAAGACAGTTCTGTTCCATAGCACCTTTTAGTCTTCTGACACTTATCAGTTTTGTGCTGCAACAGAAACAAAATTGTGCACAGGTTTTGCATAACAAAATTTTGTCTAAACAAGCATCCAGTTTGAATTTCTTCTATCAGCTGAGTCTATGGAGCTGTGGCCATAAATACCTTCCTAATTAATATGTTGTAAAAATGCATATATTTCCATGAAGTAGGTGTATGTGCATATGGCAACCCACACTGTATATTGTGAATGGGGAAGGTTTTGAAGACCACCTTCTTTATCAGTTCATTTACTTCATCTGTCTGTGTTGTCAGCTAGGACCACTGATTTCCGTGAACTGGGTTCAAAGTAATTGCTCTCTTGGTGACTACAACCACTCCTCATCATCTGACAAGGCAGTCAAACCTGACAGCTTGGCCATCTAAAGGAAGAAGAAGAAAAAATGAAAAGTGGCAGGCTCTGGGAAGTCTGTCCTGTAATGCAGATGAGCTCAGCAAATATGTAGTTCCACAGATAGAAAAAAAGTATTTGGAGCTCAAAGCGTATTAAATGCATTTGAGATTTCACAGGTAGAAAGAACATTGAGTCCCAATAAGTAGTTTTAGGAAAACTTTACATTTGATACAATTCTGCTCTAGTCAGATTCGTTTTCCATTTTTCGAGCAACAAAAACCCCTCTCTAATAACAGGACATTGACTATTACTTCATCTCTCACTACCTGTGAATTACATTGAGAACATGTTTTAACCAGCCCTTCCTGTTGCATGCTTGTTGCATTCAACTTTTTGATTTACTTCTTTTAACTTCTGCAACCTCAACTTCTGCAGAGTCAAACTCCTCTGGAGTTGACATGAAGACATTTGGCTCCTAAGATCTTCTGTTCAGCACCTTCTGACCCTAGATCAAGTATCATTTTAAATTAATGATATTTAAAATACTAAATCCACAACTTAAGGGAAGAAATTACCTCGTGGAAGTTCTTATATTAATTTTGCTGTGTTATCTTCAACAGTAACCATGAATGCAAATGATCTCCTAGCATATACAGAGAATGTGGATTTAATTTTGTAAATAGCTACTAATCCAGATGAGGATGGTTTACTATCTTGATATGTCCACTGAGAAAAAGAAGGATTCCAAACAGCTGTGCTTGAAATAGCAAATCTAGAAACACAGGTGAGAGTTGATATCTATGCATTGATCACAATGTACAGTTTAGTGCTGGCCTGTTTTCACATGTGGCTAATAGCAGCTTTTAGGAGCAAGTGGAAAAAAGAAAAGCTCATACATAACTGATTTCTCACAATGTTAATCAGTGTGTAATTTGCATACTATGTGCAAATCTTGAAAGTGGGAAGCCTTTCCTCAAAATCTCTTCTGATGGAGAGTGCAGTGTTGTCCATAGACATGGTGCAAGAAAGTACCAATAGAATTCAACCCTTCTAATCTTTGAGGACTTCTGTCGTGATGCTCTGTAAGTAGCTAAAAAGATCTTGTTGTCAGGTTGTCTTTCTACACATTGACACAGTGGAGTTTTCAAGGATTTATGCTAATATAAAACAAAACTTTTATCAATGTTAATTTTCCTTATGGCTAGGACTGTGAAGTAGCATTTGGATTCCCATCTTTTCAGAATGGACATCTCCATCCTACAGGAAGCGGGGTGAGTAATTCAGATGGATTTTTTTGTTCAGTGAATAATCAATTAGTGATCCATAAACCAGGTTATGACCACTTGTACCATTGTCTTTCATATGTAGTGTCAAACCAAGAAACAATGGGTAACTGAGGACTGTATAACACACTTTGCAGAAGTAGTCTTGTATTGATAATGGTGGCACCGTTATTTTCACCATCTTGTAAAATTACCATTGAAGTTATAACTGATGCTGTGTTGTTGAAAACAACTGTTGATAATTAATTTTTTTAATACTATGCACCTAATGTATTGCACTTCATTCTGGAGTATCAGAAAATTTTTAGGAAGAGGAAGAGTATCATCTTCATTTAAAAAGGAACTTAAATTGGATGTTAGTTTTGTTATATAGCTAAGTACTGGGCTTTACGACTATATCTAGTGTCGTCTTTGGTAGGTCACATCACAGGGGAAAGAAGTCGATATATTTTGATGAGGAACTTGTACCTCTGAACAAGATTTTGATTGTGGGTAAGGTGGCACAAAATTAGTTAAATGGAGTTGCTCTGGATTTCATCAGAGTGAATGAGATAAAATCTGGCCCAGAGCCCGACAAATGTCCCAGAACTGCTCACTTCCTATCAGATGTGATATTGTTTTCACTATGTATTTGATGAATGTGTTCTATGGTAAACTTCCTCCTTCAGAGACATCTTTTTTGAGCTCTCCTTTATGAAGTGCAAAGGCATTCTCTCTGCCTTGTTATCTAGGTCCCATTCAGAGCACATAAAATTATGACATTTTATTCTTTATGTAAATGTATTTTAGGGAAGTAAAGCAAATAAAAAGTAATGAGAAGATGAGCTTTTGTGGTACTGTAGAAGGAATGCAGTATTTCAGTGAAACAAGTGACAGTCAATAACGCTGCCCTGTTTTATCTTTTTGAACACATTTTACATTTCATTCTAGTGCTCTGCATTAATTCACATAATATGCTTGTTGATAACAGGTTTATTTAAAACTCATTAAAAGTTGTAGAAAAATGAGATTTGCATAGAAAAAAATGTCTTTGGAACTTTCTACACTTCCTCCTTCCTCCTTTGTCCAACCTGCAATGTACCCAGCAAAACTCTAATATGGCAGACATCAATCAAACTTCTGTTGGCATTACTTGTCAGTATTTCTCAAAAACCTTCATGTAAAGGAAGCAGGCATAGGATCCAGGCTCGCCAAACTCATGAAGGCTGTGAGCCTAAGGCAGTCCTAGCTGCCATTACTGGGGACTGGGAACAACTTAAAAGTGCTCCAACACGATAGAGAGGCCTTGTGGTCCAGTGATTCTTATTTCTGAGCATGTGAGACGTTGGTGTTTGTTGGAGATGCCAGGCTGAGAGCCCTGGAGGGAGCAACTGTCAGCTGGTATGCAGAGCAACACCTGTTCTGCTCCTTGTCATGGCTCACCCGAGTACCCAGATGCCCTTGTGCATTTCTGGATCCCCTCCAGCAGTAGAAATGTAGCTTTTTTTTTTCTCCTGCTCATTTAGTTCTTGGCTGTATTCCTAATTCTGCCCACGAGGAGGCATATGAGTAGCAATTGTTAAAAATTTGGGGATGTGGATGCCTGCCCATTGAAAACTGGGGGCAAAAAGCATGTATTAAACCATCAAGTACATTAGTCAAGCCCCAGTATCTAATAGCCTTTTCCTTGTAGCTGCCCTACAGTAAATCTTCCATTATTCATTGTGTTATTTAGACTCTAGTATATGTATTTATGCTGTAGTATGGAACTGTTTCATAGGTGGCATCTAAGCAGATGTCACTCTAACCTCTGAATGCGCTGTAACCTCTTTAACCTGTTTGCCTTATCTATCACATTTATTTAGGGTTTTTCTGTATCACAATGTGAAGTAATCGTTGCCACAGGAACTGCTGCAGTTGTGAACAAGCAGCCACATAGCTGTCGCTACACCATGCAAGGGCAGAGGGACAGCACAGGCAGCTCCGCAAGGGACAAGAGTCATATTGTCCCTGCAGTCTAGCTACACCATGTTTTGGGGGGAATCTTTGCAGCATGCTTTCTGGAGGTCAAAGCATTAGATGCTGTCAGCTGGCTGCAAGGAATAAATAAATGTTTTGCTTTTGAAATGACTAGACAGAAAATTGTTAGCTCTCTGCTGGCAGCAAAGGTGCTTTGAGTATGTTGTCTGCAGCCTAACCGGCACAGCATTCTGGGACCTTTCAGTAGGTCAGATGTAAAAAGTCAGGCTTATTAAGAGAAGTACGGAGAAGTACATTGCTCTCACTCTTGGAATCCAGCTATTGACATCAGTGTTTCACTGAATCATGAAGCAAGCTAGTCCTGGGCTTTTGGCATCTAACTAGTTAACGCCTTGCATGGGCTGAAGGAGGAGAGGTCAGTATGAAGAAGTCATGTGTTGTGAAAGTTCTTTCCTCTTCCTGGGAAACCGTTTTCTGTATTACCTGTGGAATTCTCTTCCCTTTCTTCTCTACTTCCATAATTTGGTGTGATCACAGCTCCCTCAGTGCTCCTGCCTCTACCGTTTGTTGTTACCCACTGAAGGAGCCAGGAGAGTGGGGGCTTTGCTGCAATAGCATACACTGGAAGTACCGCTGGGGACTCCACTTCCTAAATCCATCTGTGCCATCTCCTTGACTTGCTGCCAGAAAGAAATGATTCCTCACCATTTTGAAGAGGGGGAGGCCCCATTTTCACTTCATTTTCCTCAGTAGCACACCGATCTCAATGAAGAAATAAAGTAATCCTCAGCTCTTTGCTCCCCTCTAGCAGTCCATAGTGGCCAGAGTGAAGGAGGAGATTATTTTAGGAGAGAACAAAGCTGGGAAGGATAGGAATGAATTGGGGGGACAGAAATCTTTTTCTGTTACTAGTGAGTCAACTTATGTAAGGGCTTCACGGCAGCTCTTTAGCACATGTCTGCTTTACTTGATATGTTGCAGTTTTTACCAAGACTTTATTTTTTTAACAATTTAGGTACAACCAATTGTAACAGCTGCTTCTTTTCATTGTTTGGCTTGCAATGGAGAAACTATCAAATTAAAATAAATTCTTGGTTGTTGATTTTTTTTAAATTATTTTTAGGAAAAAAGTACTCTTTCATAAGGCAAACTAGTGGTGGAAAAAAAATAAAGATATTACACAGTACTGAGGCAACCACTGATGTACAAGCTGAATTACCAGTCCTAGAAAGTAGGGGTAATGAACGAAAGTTAATGAAAGGTCAAGACCAGTATTATTTTGTAGAACCCCTTCAGTGTGATAGTGCTTAAGAACAAGCATTGAACCCCTAAAGAAAGGACTAGGATAGCTTAATAAATTAAAGTATATTCTTGTCTAAAAGAACTTAGCTGAAGAACTGGGTGGATCTCAGTCAGCCAGTTGTTCCTATGCCATTGCTTTGGTATATTTCCATACTATTTGTGGCTTTATAATGTGTTAGGATGTTACAATGGTGATTTTATCTTTTGTTGTGCAAGCTGATGTCAGTTTTATTGCATGAAACTGTTTTAATTATCTGCCCAGAAGAATAAAGGACAAATTAAAAAATAAGGAAGTAGCAGATACTTTTGAAATTAGATTGCTTTCACTTCTACAATCTCTGACCCACTGTCTGTCTTATGAGGTGAAGCAATTGGGTAGATGCTAATGTAAAAGTGAGGGAATGAAAAAGAGTGATATCATACATATCTATTAAATTACTGAAGATTCTGAATTACTTTCTCAGTGGAATTTTCTTATGTTAATAGCATGTTTAAACTCTCAAGCTCAACACTGTGCAGTAAGTCTTATACAATCAGCAGCATTTTAAAACTAATATATTAAACTTAGAGGATGTGTATGATCTTTTTAATACAACGTAAGATATCTGTTCTTTTTAATACTATTCGCTAGTAAATTTCTTTCTTAAGTTATGCATTTAGCTTTCAGCTCTGAAGAACCTCATGATAAGTGAATTAATATATAGTATAGCTGCTATTCATATCTTGTAGTATACTTCATATTTTTCCTTTCTGATAATTCAGTTTGTGTGGTTTGCAGAAAATTACAGGTAATATACAGAGATTGTCTAGGCAAAGAGCTCAAGAGCCCTTTGAACTAAGAGGAAGGAATAAAGAGAGACAATATGTCAAAGAGTGACTGTACAAGGTCATGCTGAGAAAAGAAACTAATGGAAGAGGGTGCTGCTGAAGTTTGATAAGAAGCCCAGGAGCCAGCCTTGGGAACCAGTGACGATATAGGAGATGAGTTGGAGTGAGTGAAAGCGATGATGATGTGGAGACTGAGATAAATGCTTCAAAGAACTTTTGTCCTAGGACATAAATGATATTGGTTTCCTTTTTCCAAAGAAATATGGAAGGCTGAGATGGTTGGGTCTGCGATAAGGATCCCAGAAGAATCATGGTCTTGATGTCTCTCCTTCAGAACCAAAAGATGGCAAGGCACTAGAAAGTAATGCCATCACACAAAATTTACAGGAAGACAGAGCTTATCAGGCTCATTCTGTGGATGACCAAGTACACCTAGAAAATATTCACTAAATAATCCAAACCTGTCAATCCTAAAATCAGTGTTTCTTGTAATTCTTCAGAGAAATTAGGTAGTTTGTACACATGCCTCAGGCAGCCCTGCAAAACCATCAGTGCGGGGTAGAGGTGATGTATTTTTTATGAGAGTTAAAATATTCATAGATAGCAGCTGAGCTAGCTGGAGACAGAAAACTGCTTTCAACTAGAAAACCTGATAGATAGGCAGGTTAAAAGCCCAGACCACCACGTTGTGTCAGCATGCATGCCATTCACAGATGTTAGCATCATCCACACGTGTGCAGGTGGCTGCAACCAAGCTTCTAATTTACTGACAGACCTTTCTGTCAGAGTCCTTCAGCTGTTTTC
Source organism: Strix uralensis (assembly GCF_047716275.1). Classification (NCBI taxonomy): domain Eukaryota; kingdom Metazoa; phylum Chordata; class Aves; order Strigiformes; family Strigidae; genus Strix; species Strix uralensis. The sequence goes on along the minus strand of NC_133978.1, from coordinate 14,306,307 downwards.
TGTGTTGAATTGATTTATAACTTCTTGATGTCAAGCCTAGCAGTATGTGTGCTTTTACGGGTTTTCGGTGGATGTGCCAGCAAATTTGCTAACCACATTTGTGTTTAACATTTTGTTCTTAGTTCAGTGCTGTCATGTGGAGAAAGTGAATTCTGAATGGTGGGATATGGCAAGAAATCTTTTGTTTCACTTTGATTTTAAGCAAGATAAATATTTTGGGTTTTAAACCAACTATTCAGGGTTTTTAGCTTTTTGTACACGTCATTCACATGTACATAAGTTTTCATTGCTTTAAAAGTAATTGAGTTTTTGAGCTTGAAAATGCACACAGTTTTGGTGTGGGTTTTCATGTCATTGTACTATCTTGCTAACAAACATTTTAACTTAAGGGCTTATTCTAAATATGAAGTTAATTTTCTGAGCATCAGTTTCTGATGGGTGGTTATATTGTTACTGGTTAACTGGATAGCATTAGAAGGAATCTGGGACAGAAATGGATCTCAATGATGCAGGTAATTTAGAAAGTAAACACAGATGTAAACCTAGTTCCCCTACCTGTGGCATAAAATAGATGGTTTTGTCCTTTGGCAGTACAAATAAGGAGGAACTCAGAAAGTAGCACCTGTGCATTTAAGGGGATTAATTCCTTTTGGTATGATGCTACATAAATAAATCAATGTCTGCTACTGATTAACATTTTTATTCTTCTCTTGCCATGCTCTGATGAAAATGTGGTTCCGTAGATGCTGGTGGCATTTTTTTTGGGGGGGGGGGGGGTTGCCTTGGGGTTTTTTTAAGTCAATTTAAAAAAAAAAACAATAGAGCTCTGTCAAAAAGTCAAATTTTATAGATTGGTGGATAAGACATGAAGTATTTTTGTTACTTTTTTCTTTAAAAGGTAAGAAACAGGGCTTTGCTATGACCAAGCCATTTCTCAGTGTCACACAGTATCAAGGAACTGAAACGTCCTCTCTGAGTTCCAACACCCTTCTGTCATGGAGCACCAGCCAGTCTTTTCCTACATCCTTGTTTGCCTAAAAACCTTTCCATATACGTGTGTACTCAGGGACATTCCTGAATGACCTCTAAGGAGACTAATGGTATTTATATAAGCAAAGAGCTGCACTGATAATATTGCCCTGTATTATAGGGATAAAGTGCTTCTAAATAAAATCATGCAAGGACAGTTTAAAATTCTCTTTTGCCATGATTTTAATTAATTGGCTTGCTCCCAATGTTGTGGTATTGTCTCCAGAATAAATGGTATTAAGCCAATGTAAATAAGATAATTACTGAGAGGGGTTTGCAACTGAAGAGACAACTCATGTATGATTAAACCCCAACTTTCTGCTGCATTTATCTGTTAGACATTAGTTTTAAATTTATTTTTTATTAATTTATTTTTGCTTTAATTAGTACAGCCTTATTTATCATTCATGTGTAGTGTCAAACATTTAGGAATGTATTTTAAAAACTTTAAAAATGGTGTATGAGTAACTTTAGTCTTTGTGTTTCTGAATTCCAAATGAAATGTTTAAGTAGTAGGAGAGGGAAGGTGCTTCAGGAAATTTCAGCACAGAAACACACAAGTCTGACCAAACAGCAGATGATTTGAATCGTTTTAGTGTTTAGAATAACCAATGTCTTCTGAAATAAAAGCAAAAGTATCAATTTTGTGTTGATAGTAATTATGAATATCCACCATTTTTTTTTTTTAAAGCCTAAAATTGTAGTTTAGCTTTATTATATCACAACAGAAAGGTGGACTAACCCTGTGATTGACTGAAAAAATATTGGTGGATAGCCCTGTGGCAGATGAATGGTCTCCTACTTTAAGACCAGATATTTTTCAAGGAAGTGGTTTCTGGTTACTCTGTTGAATACAAATTGCAAAAAAAGCTACAAGCTATGCATAGTTACTTCAGCTTTCAAAGCATATATTCAGTGTTCAGGAAAGACACTGGAATAACAACTCTATAGGCTTTGTTGCAGAACCTGCTTTAAAACAGGAGCCAACCTTTCAAGTTTTTCCTCTTTGTTCTGCCTTTGTTCTTTGCAAATAAATTTGAAGGAAAAGTTCAAAGATGAGAATAGTTGTTTCTCATTCCTATCCAATTATTGGCCTTTCTGCCAGCTCCAAACACATTGACCGGTTGCAGGTACTAATAGTGAGGTATGCAGGTATGTATGCATGTAACTGACCCAACAAACAACTTCATTAAGATCATTGTCACCAAATTTCCATTAGTCCCTGTCATCTAGGTTTGTACTGATAGTTCAGCTGGAAGACAGAATTGTCTAGGTTGGAAAAGACCTTGAAGATCATCTAGTCCAACCATTAACCTAACACTGATGGTTCCCAACTACACCATATCCCTCAGCGCTGGGTCAACCCGACTCTTAACCACCTCGAGGGATGGGGACTCCACCACCTCCCTGGGCAGCCCATTCCAATGCCTAACAACCCGTTCTGTAAAGAAATGCTTCCTAATATCCAGTCTAAACCTTCCCTGGTGCAACTTGAGGCCATTACCTCTTGTCTTATCGCTCATTACTTGGTTAAAGAGACTCATCCCCAGCTCTCTGCAACCTCCTTTCAGGTAGTTGTAGAGGGCGATGAGGTCTCCCCTCAGCCTCCTCTTCTCCAGACTAAACAACCCCAGTTCCCTCAGCCGCTCCTCGTACGACATGTGCTCCAGACCCTGCACCAGCTTCGTTGCCCTTCTCTGGACACGCTCGAGTAATTCAATGTCCTTTCTGTAGTGAGGGGCCCAAAACTGAACACAGTCATCGAGGTGCGGCCTCACCAGTGCCGAGTACAGGGGGAAAATCACTTCCCTGTCCCTGCTGGCCACGCTATTTCTGATACAAGCCAGGATACCATTGGCCTTCTTGGCCACCTGGGCACACTGCCGGCTAATGTTCAGCCGGCTGTCAATCAACACCCCCAGGTCCCTCTCTGACTGGCAGCTCTCCAGCCACTCCTCCCCAAGCCTGTAGCGCTGCTGGGGGTTGTTGTGGCCCAAGTGCAGCACCCGGCATTTGGCCTTATTGAAGCTCCTACAGTTGGCCTTAGCCCATCGCTCCAGCCTGGCCAGATCTCTCTGCAGAGCCTCCCTACCCTCGAGCCGATCAATACTCCCACCCAACTTGGTGTCATCCGCAAACTTACTGAGGGTGCACTCGATCCCCTTGTCTAGGTCATCAATAAAGATGTTAAACAGGAGTGGCCCCAAAACCGAGCCCTGGGGGACACCACTTGTGACCAGCTGCCAACTGGATTTAACTCCGCTCACCACAACTCTTTGGGCCTGGCCAAAAGCTTCCAGTCTCTCTAGTTCCTGGAAGAAAATCTTGCTTGAAAACAGCAAGTACTTCCCACTCAAAAGCACAATCCCTGAAGATGCTTTACTTGGAGACGAACATAAGGTTATTCTGAGAAACGCAGGAAGTTGCAGCAGAGCAAACATCAAGCCCATGGTGCAGAATGATAAGATACCATGAGTTTTATATAAGTCTTTTAAAGTCTGTTTCTGGTGTATCTCTGGTATCTGTGAAACTGCTGTTGCAATTACATGTCTTAAGAAAGCATAATTTAAAAACAGTACTCTATTGGAGACAGCATTGTAACTGTGCTGATTTGGTCTGGTTTGTTCACTAAAGGCAGTTCCCTGACTTGGGCCTGTCTTTCAAATTTAGCTATCGATGAACTGCTCAAAAGCCACTGCTGTAGAGTAAGGGGCCTCTTGTACTTGTAACATCGGTTTCATTTAAAAGAGTAAGAGGCTTTCTTGGAGACTACTTTCATTTACCATAATTTCTGCCTTGCTTCACGGTAACATTCCTGTGGCCAAGTTGTTTATTGAGAGAAAGGGCACACACACATCACACATGCCTGTTTATGGGGTAGCTGCAATGTTCTCTGTTTCTCTTTGAATTTCCATAGTGTTTAGTGTGTGTAAACTGACAGTGAGTGCTATTTCTGGAAGAAATCATAGTCAAATTATGTAGTACTTTGATGTATAGTGCTCTTTAAAAAGAATGTGTGAACTTTAGCTTCAAAACAAGAAAGAAATGCTTCAACCCATGTGCACACGCAGATAGCTATATGCTGTATTTCTTATGCAAGTGGAGAGATGGTATTCAAAAGAAAAGAAGGAGGAGAGGTCATTTAAAAAAATCAAGGAGAGGAATAATATCTTAATCTACTTTATTCCGCAGATTGTTACTTTGATGCACTTCTGTTTGGTGGTGGTATTCACGCCACTGCACATCTACTGCTGTTGCTGTTCTGATCAGTCTGTTATTTTTTCTTAAAGATTTCTTTCTGGGCATATAAATGGAACCCTTTCAAAGCCCGAAATAGTGTTTAGTCAAGGGGTTAAATGAGAGTGCTTCAGACAGTGAAGAGGAGATGATCCAGAAGAACTACAGATGTCACTCTAAGAAACCTTCTATTTATTTGTGTTTATTTATTTGTATCTTTGCATGTGTGTAACCATTTTAAGTGTGTGTGTATTTATATATACTTTTGAGAAGAGCAACTAGCATATATCAATGTATCAACACATATCTATGTATATTTTGTACAAATACATAAGTTTATGCTAGAGGAGGGAAGCTTCTTGTTAGTATCAAAATATATGCTAATCAGTTTATTAGTCACAGAACTTATACGTCCAGTAGTTTAAGCAGTTATGGTGTCAAATATTTTCCTGTGAAATTCACGACCTTTCTCTCCTGGCAATTTGTTTCTAAATACTGGCATTGTTATGTAATCAGTCCATTAAAAAAACAGTAAGGATTTCAGATATACTTTTATATCCCCAGGACTTACAAGGACTTTGTACTGAAGAGATTCAGGAGTGTCTAAAGGAACTTGATTCAACCTAAGACAAGGAGACCATTCATTCTTCCCTCAGTCTGACTGATAAATTTTCATATGGGGCCTCGGGGAGCTACTCTAGATCTCCCTCCAGCATATCAATTACATTAAGTAACTGATCTTGCTTAATGTAGAGGTATCAGTGCTTTTTCATGTGATCTATCGCAATGAAGTTCACAGCTTCTAAGGGTATATCTTGCAAGATCAGACCCTCTACTAGTGCTAGATGAATCATGGAAATCAGGAAAGAATTAATTTGCTACTTAGGCTAGTTCTACCTGCAATGGAGTGGAGGCTGTGTCTAATTTTTCCAGGACTAGGAAGCACAGTTGTGCCTAATATTTGTCTCAGAAGTCCCATTTATGAGTAATTCCTTTTTCCTGATCAGGCAGTCTGGCATGTACAAGCACTTTCTGTCTATCCACCCACACTTTGTCCTTTCTGACTTCATCTGAAATACACCACTCTGGGGCTCAGTAATACAAAATTGATGAACAAATAGTATGCTACAAGTGGGAAAATACACTGCTGAGTAAATGAGTTGGTTGCTGCTGCTTTCCAAATGCCTGAGCTTTAGCTAGAACAGCTCATAAAACCAGAGATTTTCAGCATTGTTTTGTCATTTCCCAGCTCTTTATGTTAAACTATATGTACTGTCATTCAAGATAAAGTACTGGTGTGGTAGAATACTTTTACTCCATTGAAGGAGAAAAATGGGAAAGCTATTACGAGTATATTATTAAAAATAAAGCACACATCTGACTTTTTCTGTAACTGTTCCGTTTTTACCATGTACACAGTATTCCTAACCATAAAATATATTTGTATATTTTTTAAGGTTTAAAATATAATTTTTATTTTCTTGGCAATTACAGAAGATTGAAAGATCCCATGGCATTAGATAGATTCTGAACATGAACTGAGATTTCTCTCCAAGGCACAATGCCACTTGCCTTTAAGGCAGGATGCAATGACCTAGAGTATCAAGCATGAAAATTGTGGCTGTTATTGTTAATAGTGGTTATCACAGCATGGTTATACTGCCTAGCTTGGGTGTACAAAGTTATCTTTTGCTATTATCAGTGACATTAAAAACACATTTGCTACTCTATGATCTTTATTCAGTCAGTTTCCTGGTTCTGTAGGTACAGAAGTTTGTGGTTTACTGCAGAAGAAGGATATAGCTGTTCAGTTCAGGATAGATCTTGCTATGTGTTAGGTTCGTGTGGTGCAAAGCATAGCATTTTTGGGGCTCAGTAGTTTAACTGGAGTCTCTAGTGTGATGCAAAATGGAAATGGGAGGTAGAAGGGAGGTCAGGCCTCTGAGGCGACTAAGGGAGGCATGTTTTGGTGCAATGAAAAAAGTGAAAATGAGACAGTTCCAGGACTAAGGGACAAGTGTTAAGGAAGTCAGTGAGGAATAGGTTACTTCAATCAAAATGGAAAATGGACCTGGATGAGAGGAGATGTCAGAGAGAGAGAGATGAGATAACTTAAAATCGGGGTGATATAGAGTATTCTGCATATTTTGTTATTGAAAACAGCTTCCAAAATAACTCCAGAGAGTTTCTGACCCCCCATCTCCTTCCACTCCCTACTCATTATGTCTTCTCAAGTAACGCTGCTTGCTTAGCTGTTTTCTTAGGCGTCTTTCTTTCAGAATATTCCAGCATTCCCTAACTTCATTAGTGCCTTTTTAAAGAAGAAAGCTCTTGTGCTGTTGGGTATTTGCATATGGACCAGTTCTCCAAAGGCACTGTGAAGACCCAGTAAAAAAAGCTTGATTTCTTGACTGTAGAATACTTCTTCCTGGAGTATAAAAGAGGTCAAAAGAAATTCTCCACGGGAGGTGAAAATTCTGCTTTCAGTTTACCTGTACAGTCCCAGTGATTACAGCTACTTTTCACATGGTGCTCTGAAAGGAAAATTTGTCCCTGTAATTCTGAAGCTGAGAAAAGAGGAGAATTAAGACTTTGCCTAATTAGTGCTACCTTTTAAAGGTCTATTTTAAGCCATCTTCCTTCAGCCTGAACCATTTGATAGTTTCCAAAAATGTAATTTAATCATATCTGATTGCTTGCTGGAATCTGCAATTAACTTAGGTGCAAGGGAATTAACAGTATTTGCCAGGTGCTGCATAATTTACCAGGAGCTGCTTATGCCACATATATGTAAAGTGTTGGCTGTTTAAGCTTAAAATATTCCGGCCAATAAATTTAGATTGACTAATTTTTATTGCTCCCTTTCATTTCTGTCCCCAGGATGACTCACATATGAAATACCATATAATTATATTCTCTGTACTACCAAACTATTCCTTGCAATTATGCCACATTGTAGTTGTTATTTTGAAAGATTCGAAACTACCTATCTAGAAAGTTATTTTTGGGATGCAATTGGTTGGTGTGAGGAAGCTAAATTTTCAAGTAATTCTAGACATGATATTGAATAAAAAGCTTAAATGAACTCAGTGAAAAAGTAGTTGTCATCTCTGAAGACCTCTGAAATTCCTTTCTATCAAAAAGGGTAGAAGTAGTTCTAGAAGACATCTTATTCTGTTAGGACTAACATTTTTGTCCTATTTGGGAGTCAGTTCTTGCATCAGTTGCATAATTAAAAATAGCAAGAAAATGGAAAATGTGGCCAACTCCCTACAGGAAAAGTATTGGACTAAGGGTTTGGAGTGCCCTTCTGAGATCCAGATTTCTACCCTAATCCTACTTTCAAGCCTTCCTGCATTATAAATTTCTGAACACCAGACAATCTCAGGAGACTTTCATGTAGTCTTTGTACTTTATTTTTTCTACAGTTTCACAAAGGTAAAACTTTAGATTAAAGTAAACCTCAGGTCTTGGTTCAGGAATGACAATTGTTACAAGTTTTCATACTTCATGATCTGGCAGAAAGATTTCTACCATCTAAAATCTCTCTTCTCTGTCAAACTTGGAAATCCGCACAGTCATTAGTATCTGAAATTCCCTGGAAAAATTATGCAGAAAATAAGTTGGCAGGGCAAACATTTTAACTGGAGCACTTGCCTAATCTAAATATCAGCAACAATCTGAAATTTAAAAAGGTCATATGTACTCTGTGGTGGACAGGAGGTTATCAGAAACTATGGCTTTAGACCACCATTTAGTTGGAAGTGATCGCAGTAAACACAGGCACAAATGAGAAAATTACTTTTGTTTCACGATTTTGTCAGTCAGACACACAAGGCTATGCAACTTTCATTTCCCAAGTACAAAGCAGCAAGTGTGCGCTGACAACATAACAACGTGGGGATCTGCAATCAGTTCTGCATGTCTTATATTACATGTTATTTACATTGAAAACACGAGGCAAATTGCTCAGTTTCATGCTTCTGAATTCATTTACAGCATTTTTCTACTGTTAATAAAACTGGTGAATACTGTCTTTCATTGAAAAGAGTGTGCAGATCTTAAATTTTCCAAGGAATAATGCATTTCCATAATGCTGTTGCAGACTCCAAAAAGTGAAAGATAAGGGGAAAACAGCACAAACCCAACAGACTTGACAGTTCATCGTTGTGTGAACCAATCGCAATTGATGTAACCATATCAGAGACTTGCAGGTGTTTTAGATTTTAAGATGACATTTGAGACTGTAGAAGTAATATTTGCAGCAACAGCTTTGATAAATATAATCCTGTCTGAAGCTCTGTGAGCTCCCGGTACAACTGGCACTTTAGAAGAGGAGAAAAGGTTCATTTATAATCACATACAGAGAAGTTAACAAAAGTTACTAACAGCTTTTTTGAGACCGAACTGCCAAAACCTGCCAACTTCTCTAGCCAAAATGGACTGCCCAATGATTTGCACAAAGTGTGTGTGGAGATCCAGAAAGGTCAATCTAGAGAGTCAGATTTAAGCATTTTTGGCTTCTTCTGGTAAAATCTACACACTTCAGGGAGTGATTGTCCATGGAAACTAGTGTCCCCTTCAGTTTGCAGACTTTCTGGAAGAGTCCAAGCCTGTCTTCGAAATGACTCTCCCAAAGACTAGAGAACAAGATACTGTACAGCAAACTGACATTTCTCTGTGTATAAATCTAGATTTAGATACTTGACATACTACTTCTCTGCTTATGGAGAAGCAAGAGGAGTAGTCATTTGTCCTACATTTGTCCCTGAGCTTTCTTCCCATTCTGCTACCTTCTACCTGGTTTTGCCTTCCCACTCTTTCTGTCCTATCCTATTTTCCTTCCTTCAAATCTTTGCATCATTACATGTTGTTTTCTTTCTTCTTTTTCATTTCATCACTTTGTATATTTCTCATTATTATTCCTAAATCACTAAAATAGGCTTCTTTCCTGTCTTGCAGAGTCAGCTTGTTTGGAGACATTGCCTGTGATGAGTGATTTCCAGAAACACTGACTCGGTGGAGTCATGGAACAATAATGAAGGTTAACTGTCCAAAGGTAATTAGAAACCTCTCTACTATTTTATTACCATGGAAGTCCTGTTCCTGCCAAGGATGGTCTTGTTAAGAAGATGCCAAGTCTCAAGGAGACAATTCAGTAGTACAAGTCATGCATTAGTAGACTCCTAAGGAGACTGTAATGGATCACAAAAACAGACAACACTTAATGCCCTTCTTGAAATAGAATTGGAAGGCGTGATCCTTCATTGCATGTAAAATATTAGAGAAGTGATCTTGCAACGATGATTCAATAAATGTTAAGTTAAATCTCTTTCTAGATTTGAAGATGCCAAGCTGATGTTTATATATATATATGAAAAATTTACTTGAGGCAACAGATGCGGTAAAGTTTGCAGAAGCTTCTCTGAGCCAGGAAAAAAAAAAAAAAAAAAAAAAAAAGCAGTTGATTTGCCAAGAGAAGCAAATACCACTAAAAAATAATTATATGCTATGCACAGTGAAAACCTAGAAAGTTGGGGTTTTTTTAAAGGCTTTTATTAAGAAATTGAATTCAAGTGGGTTTGCAGAACTGTGGATGCAGAACTCTGCCTGACATTTTGCTTAGCCAGTGCAACAAAGGATGAGAGCTGGCATTGTTAGAACACTGCAGGTGGTTGAATATACTGGGAAAGATACATTTCACTGGGAACTTTGAATTCAAGTTTTCCTGTGAATTGTCACAAATATGGTTCAAGTACTTTTGTGTGCTGATGCAGGTTTTTCAGTGTGTTTCAGAAAATTCATTGCCATTTATTGCTTCAGCTGAGTATGAGGAGACTTAGCACCATTCTTTAATCTCTTCGCAGGTTTTCAAAAAACTCTTAATATATTTTAAAAGTTGTCAGCACTATTGGCAAGCACTAAAGATGAACATGAAGGAGTTGTACTTTTCTGGATGTGATTAATTTTGGCACAGTGCTTGTTCCCATGGTTAAGCCCTGTGTGTGCCGCTGTTCTTGTCAGGTTCGTTATGTGTGTTTTCCCTTTCCAAGGTATTATGTCTTCCCTGTGAAACATTCATCCAGAGTCAGATTTGGCAAACAGAGTCTGAATCTAGCAGCATGCTGGTTTCCAGGAAAAAATAATTTGTTCCCTTGGAGTGAGGGAAGGGATTTAGATTTTAAGATCCTTCATTGTATTTTATAACACAAAACTCGCTTTACATTTCTGTATGTAACATTTCACCAGCAGTCGCTTAGAAGCGACCTTGATGATCACTGAGTAAATGATAACATATTATTTGAAATTTCAAGTTCTGTTTTTAAATGTTAAATTCTTAGAGAGTAGTAATAGTTTCAGAAGTTCAATGCTCTTAACATGACTGTTGATAATATGTTTTTCTTTCCAGCTGAGAGCAGTATATAAGTGAGATTTTCAAGCATGTTTTTCCCTCTAGGAAACTAGCCTTGAAATTATAACATGGCTGAGGAAACTGAGTAAAGACACAGGTATTGTACATAATCTCCCAAATTGTCTGTGCAAGACTTAAGAGGAAACAGAAGTGGTTTAAAGCTTTTCTAAACTAGATTGTGTTTATACCAACAGAAATTCCTATATGGGTTTAAACTGATATTTCATCTAGTACACTCTTCTGTTTCTAACAGAGGCTACGTAGAAAAATTGAAGAATCGAATATTAAACAGGGGTAGGATTTAATCGCCTCCATATTTATCTTATTTCTCATCTCAATTTGATAATAAAGCATAGAGCTTACCATGAATATGACACAAATATTATGAGGAATTAGTATTTAATACTGTGCTAACAATCAGTCTCCAGTCAGATATTCTCATGGTACACGGAGTGAAGCATAAATAGCTTCTAAATATCTATAGATTTTTACTGCTGGGGCAAAAATACATTGAATGATAAGTGCTAATTCTTGAGGGAAGTGTTTACATTTGCATTGCAATATAAGCAGTTCATTTATTGCCAGTTGTCTTTCAACTCCTGTAATACTTTAAGATAAATGGATGTTTATCTGCAAAAGCAAAATCCATCATGGCCAGGGCAGATTTGTGGTAAAATGGGACTAGCTTCGTAGTGAACTTTGAGGCTATAGGGACATGTTTTCCAGGAATGGCTACTCATGGTTTCAGTATACCAATCCACACATATATATCCACACACATATACCAATCCTTTTTATCTTGGGCATAATCTATTTTTCATTACATAAGACTGACATTCTGTGAAATTGTGCCTTCATGAAGGGCCTTTTAATGAAAATAATGAATAGCTGGGTGTGGTTCTGTGGCAGTTTAAGAAACAAAAAATTCATCCTCAAAAATACATATTTAAAGGAGGACTTCATATTTTGTAGACTCCAGCAAACTTTTGATTTAACACAGATGAAGGATACCAAGTACACAGTCCAGGAGTCTGAAATTCTGCTTACTCCCAGATTAGTTCAGGGAAAGATTGCAGCAGTGATGCCCTCCCAGTTTCATTCTCATCATAAGTATTAGGACTTGGGAACAGCTGTCTATTTTTCTCTGCAATATTTGCTGCTCTGAAGCTGCAAGCTTAGATGCCTGTTGTAGGGTGAATGATTATCACTATCTGTTAGGTCTGAGGTGAAATTGGTTTCATAGAAAATAGAAAGCTGAGTATATTTCTTTAATAGAATAATTTTGAAATTAAAGTAATTCTTCTGTTTCTTGAACTATTATTTCATCTGCTGATGAATAAGGAATTGCATATTGCAGTAGTTCTTATTTCAGTCAAATCTGTGTGTACAGACTTCAAGCCAACAGGATTTGTGTTTTAACAAGTCAGTCATTATTATTAGATGATTATATTAATCAGTGTAATGAGTTTCTGAACTTTGTAATTCCGGTTAAATGCAACCTTCTAAAAGTTAAGGGTTTGAGTATGTGTTGCTCAGTTATTCAAAGCCATTGGGATGCAGCTTTCAGCCAATGTATTTCTAATCCAGTTATTGGTTAAAAAAACCCCAAAACTGCAATTGTATGTTTTAACCCTCTACACTGCCATTACTGAAGGAAGTCTCCCTCATCTTTTTTGCTCAGTGAGATAACCTGGGTGATAACCTTTATATAGTTCAGGGACTTACTTCATTGCTTTGTAATAGAGTTTCTGGAGAGTGTAGATCTAGATTACAATGCCGAATGGCCATAGTGCCTCAGGGAAATATGTTCTCATTAATGGACTTGTTAATGATTGTCATTGAAGAGACTCTAATAGTATCAGATGTAAACGTTGTCACAGCCTTCTATCTTTATCATGCGGATATGGAGATGCATCATTAATTCTCACAGACTGATTCTCAGAGCTGTGCAAATTGATGCAGTGTGATAATGTCTGAAGGAAATTAAAAGCTGTGCATTATCAATTTAATATTTTAGCTTTCTATTTCCAATTAATATGGTCTAAGAGATAAGAGGAATTGAACCATGACAGTAGTATGGGTCATTCAAAAGAGATCAAATTCAGACTATGCCTCTATCAGTTCCAGCTTCACTACACTCCTTTGCGTCCTCTTTGAGAGGGATGTGACAAATACGAACATATCAGTGAAGTCTCCCAGCTGCAAAGTTAAAAACATATATGCTATACAAGCACAAAAAAACCTATGGCAGTACGAAATAGTTTACAGAATCTAGAATAATTTTTAAACAATTTCTTTACCAGGAGTTACTAACCTTTATTCAGTTATAGTAATATCTTATTCCTTTATCTTGACTTTTTATGCGTTTATTCATAATGCATTGAGTGCAATAAATGAGAATCTATCTCAAATTTGTAGCTTTAGACACTACACATTAATAGCATATTTGTTAATTGTTTGCTCAAATGTTATAAGAATTTGATCATGAATATTTAGTTTGGGTTTTTGAGGGGGATTTTTTTGGTAGGAAACACCCTGGATTATTTCTTTGTTGTAACCATCTGAAATATCAGTATTTTCAAAACAAGTAAGAAATGTGATGATTTTTGTATGGAAACACTAAGGCAAGCTTTTAGAAATAATAGTGCACTTATAACTATATTGTCACTTGTGTTGAAAATGGTAGAGTAAATAGGTGGGTGCTAAGATAGTGTCAAAAACTAGCTTTTCAATGACCTGTTTTGATATCAGACTGTCCTATTGGATGGGTCTCCTTAAATGGCAGGGGAAAGTGGAAGAGCACATTTTACAAGTGGTGGTGGTGTTAAGTTGTCCTAAAAGGAGGACAAAACATAAGCAGCTAATAGTGTCACTTGTGCTGAACTGTAACCAGTTGTGAAGTCATGAACAAAAGAATTCAACTCCAAACTCACCAAGGGCAAATGCATGGGGTGTAAAAGAATTTGCCTTTGAAAAGTCAAATGAGATATCCCTAATGAAAGATAAACAAAGTTAACAAAGTATGGAGATATTATTTTAGACCAGTGAAGAATCAACAAAATCCTGAACTAAGCATGTACATCAAACGAGGGAGTAATTGATCTCATACAAGAGAAGAATCACAGGAACATGTAGAATAATGAAAAGATGAAAAGTACACCACTAGAATGCTGCATGCAATTGGGAGATACAGATTCTCTCAAGTCTACTCAATTATATTCCTATTTGGGGGAAAATACTGTAAGAACATTTTTTGTATCTGTCTCTGAAGCGTAAAGTGGCTACAGCATTAATCTGTTACGAACTTTGAAACTTTGAGAGAGTATTAGTGAAAAGCATTTGAGGAATTGATGAAAGGAGTCAATTATAAGGTCCAGGTCAGGAGGAATGTTACCTCAATCCGTCTGCCCCATTCTTTTATTAGTACAGATGAAAGATTACAGAAAGTATGGTCTTGCAGAACTGGAAAAGATGTAAAAATTACTATTGACAAAGGAAATTTACATCAGAGACTCTTCTTTCATGCAAGAAAGCAGTAAGGGAAGTCATCTGTGAAATCAAACCTTAACACAGCTATGGTAGAAAATTCATGCATAGTGCTACGCTACCAGCAGTCAATGTTGAGACACCACTAGCTGTGACTGTCCTGGCTGGGAATAGTCAGGATATGTGCAAGATGCCACAGTTACGCTACTTACTGCTGACATACTGAGTGAGCAGAAGCTAAACCACAAAAAATTTCTTAAGTAAGGCTTCAGTACTTTTAACTTCACAAGAGGAAGAATTCCTGAAGAAAACCTTTATTTCTAGTATTTCCTGCCCACACTGATGTACACTTGTCTCACATTGCTTTCAAGTTATTGAAAAATCTATGAAATGAAGTATTCTAATTACTTATCTCTAATGAAAACATGCAGACTTCTGAGATTGGTCCAGTGCTGCTATAAAATGTCATTTTATTAAATTTCTTCTATAAGGAAAGAGAGGAATCAGTGCTCTTTTTCTGAAATCATACATATTCCTCTGGCATTACTCTTGGTGCAATACACTGACTGAAGAATAATGCTCACTTGCTTCCTCCCAGTTGTTTGGACATTGTCCTTTGTAGGGGCCTGTCAAGCCTTGCAGAGTTTTGACAATGTGGAGACTGTATGGTAAGATCTGTAATGATTACCTGGCTTGCTATGAAAAGTTGGAGAACTGAAGCATTAGCATTTTTTGTGCCATGTTAACTCTACTTTTCACAAAGGTAGTTCTCTCTCTCATCCATACTGATTTGATGTGGTATTTACGTTGCAGTCTGTGCAAAATATTAAAGTTTCCACCTATTCATCTCAGTCTCTCTGTCACACCTTTCACCTGCTTTCAATTTCCCCTTAGGAAGTCACTTTCTATCCCCATTGCAAGGTTCTAATTTTAATGATCCCAGTCCATCCAGAACTGTTTCCCCAAAGAAGTATTTCACTGCACACATCACTTAGTGTGGTGATATTTCTTGTTAGTATGCAGCGTCAGGTTAGCACCTCTAGATAACCTTGATAAATTAAAAATTGGCTTATCAATATTCAATCAACCTAGCTCATTTATCCAAATGTCTGACTTCCTTTCTGTCAGAGCTGAGCTAAAAAGGCACTGCAAAAGTAAATGGAATTAAAATTGTATATTTTCCTTTTAAACAGAAATTAAATCAATCTGCTACTAATGTCACCTTAAATACCATCGTTTAGCAACAGTGAAATAATATACAGTGGCAGATATGATATCAGAAGATGTTAGTTTTCATTAGACAGTTACTCTTCGAATACAGTGAACATCTAATCAACACTTTATTAGGAAAATTTGGGAAAGGCAGGTCTGGTCTGCCCAGTTCTTTGTATTACTGTTGAGTCTTACTGATTCTTCTATGTCCTTTTTTTTAAACTTGTAGAGCTTTATATCTTCCAAAGGGCTGGGGGTCAGGTGGGGTGAGCGCCTCCTGAACTCATCTTCTTTTAGCATACCGACAGCTGCATAGTTTTCCAAATTAGATCTCCCTTCATCTTGAGCTTCATTGCCTTTGCAGTTTAGAAATCCTCAAACATCCCTTTGTATTTGCACAATTGTTTTGCAGTAGTTTTCTGTAGGTGTTCCACTCAGTTAATCAACTGCTCTTACTGCCTTGGGCCAGTCTTTGCGTCTGCCCATCATCTTGGTTTTGCGATTTGCAGTATGTTATTCAAGGGAAATGATAGTGTTGTTTTAACATTATAACAAAAATCTAACAGCCCATCATGTCAAAGGACAGGCTTAGCGAAATTCACCAGGCCAAGGCTTTCAAAACTCATGGTGATTTTGGGGGCCTGTACTGTGATGCCATAAATAGATCTGTTTGTCAGTAGGCAGATGGGCAGCAGCATTGTTACTGAAGAGGCTTCTCATCTCTCTCTGTTTGAGAACATCTTTGTTTGATGTTCTGGGTATGAGGCAGGGACCCTGAAGCTCCAGGATGTTCTGTGATATGTTCCTAAAAATGTTCACGCACTCATTTCTCAGTGGCTTTCTGTTGATTAAAACTGTCTGCATTGTCAGTCAACAGAAGGCAAAAAGAAGCCAATCTTTTATCACAATACATAGATCTCATTGATTTATATATAGCATGAACCCTGAAGGCCCTAACTCATAAAATCAAACTTTCCTGGGAGTTTATCACCTAGGTTCATTTTGTATTGTATCAGCTGTCCTGGAAACAGAGGACTTCAGCAATTCCCTGATTTCCTTCTGTTTTCAGTTTGTGTTGACAATTAATTCCTTATGAAGCTCCAAAATTATCTGGCTTTCTGTTTTTTGTTATTCCTGTTGCCAACTCAGAAATGCACTTTGCTTAGCACTGCTTATTCTACTAAAATTAATCTACATGGGGTTTTGCATTACGATATTTAAAATTACTTCAGCCCTGCCAAATTAAAAAAACCTAAGGTCAAGCAATTTCCCTTTGAATTCATTTAAGCAAAACATTTAAACGAAATCTTGTGGGTTAAAAACCTTAAATTTAAAAGTAAAAATATTGTTTTAAAAGGAAAAATAAAAAAATAATTTAAAATTGCATAAAATATTTTTGTATGTTTGTTTTACAAGGAATTTCATTCTCTAAGTTTTGCATCCCTGTGAAAAAATGAATTATTTGCACAGTTCTAATGACTTAATTAACTGATCAACCCATTCAAGCACATTTTGTATCACTAGACTGCTTCCATGACACTCTCCTTATCTGAACTTGACATAGCCTTATAACAGAAGTCCAATAAAACTGGAAGACAGAGTCAAAGAAAAGTAATTTTCAGAAAAGTCCCTCCCAAGATTTGAAACTTTTCCTGGAAAATATGCAAAGGATCAGCATCTTATTCTTGAAAACATCCTAGTAATTTAAAAAGGTGTACCTAGTAAATTAGTTTCTAAATTTTGCAGTTGCCTAAGGATACAAATATTAGAAAATTTTAAGGCTATTTTCTTCACTTCGTTCTTACGTTAGAACCTGCAAATTGGTGTTTAATAGCTCCTCAGAGAGTCTTTATACCCTCCCCCAATTTGAATTTGATTAATGCCCTAGGTCACTCATTGATTCTTCAGCTATTCTTGCCTTCCTCCACCCCAACACAAGGGTAGTTATTTTAAAATTAAATAAGTATAAGATAGGTTTAATTAAATCCTGTCAAGATTCAAAGGTTTCACTTTAAAAACTCAGTACAATTGTAGCTAATTTTAAAAGAACAAAAAAAATGCTTCAGACAGTGTATATGCACAATGGAGGAAAAATACAAGGGGAAAATGCAGGCAAGTTGTTGCACTTTTATATTAGATGAATATTTGTGTGTGTTTCCTAGTGGGATTGACAGTGTATTTTTTAAAAGTGAGAAATTACAAAGCATATACAGTAAAAAGGATGCCATTTGATATAATCAAAATCTTGCTCTACTAGTTTCACTATATTCTAGGTAGAAATGTAACGTAGGAGTGACCTTATTATACGGTTTTTCATCAGTAACTTTGTAGTTTGGTCCAACCAGGCATTTATCCTGAATTAAAACTGCCAACTTGAATTCCGTAAAACAACGGCCTGTTTTATTAGCAAAATACTGCAGAGAAGTAACACTGTCCTGCTGCTGATGTTACTGTTCACCAAAGAGCTTTCTAGAAGCAGGAAAAAAAAATGTGCCCATTTCAGAGTTGATTATCTGTGTTTAGGATGTCTGTTGTTTCTTTAAATCACTAGCCCTATGAAGTAGGTTTTGTACAGTTAATCAGTACCTGTTCAATATATCAGACTGCTCTGTTACGTAGTTCCTGCAGGGTAGACAAGTTGCCCTATGGCTGGAAGATGTTCCATGTCGTCTGGTAACTCATTTCCTTTCACTACAAGAATCAGTTTTTCTGTAGGGTTTGGAATTATGGAGTAGGATGGAGTAAATGAAAGCATCTAAAATGAATAGCAGGTGAGGAGGTGGTGCATCCTGGGACACTGGCCAGAGGTTGAAAGTCAAAGACTGTTCTAAAGGTACAAAATACTTCTGTGTTTGACTTACAGCAAAGAGGAAAACAACCACAACTACCAGTAATAGAAGCTTGAAATATCCAGACTGAAACACGATTCAGTGAGTAGGAAACTTTGGTAACCACAGAAACAGTAGGCAGCTTCAGCCTTCAAGTTATTCATCCTTGCAGCAGGAATTTAATAGAGTGGTGGAATTTGTGCTTGTCCCTTGGAAAAGATAAAACAGGCCCTAAGGATGATAACATGGAGGAGAAAGCTCTTTCTGAGTTTGAATTTTAATGGAAAAACCTAAAGTTTCCACACAGCTTACTGTCTTGTATGTAACTCCTCAAAAGTCTGTGCAAGGAAGAACTAAGAGAAGAACCTCTTTGCTTTTATTTTGCAGTTTCATGTTAGCTTAGTTTCATGAAACACTGATTTTCATGATACTATACTGGAAGCTGTGCTTACTTGGCTATCTGTATACTATGTTCCTTTTAAACATTTCCATTTCATAGTAATTCCCATTTTGAAGTTAACATTAAAATCTGCAGGTACTAGCTGCTCTTGCTGCTTAAACAGTATTAACAACTGATCTGAGTAAATCTCTGTCTATATTGCTTTGACTTTTGCAATACCTGTGATGTACATTATGGTTTTAAATCAGAACCAAATTTTGTGGTCGGTTGAGAGCTAGGCATCTAAAGCTAAGAGAAGACTATTGTCTAACAAAAGTCAGGGTTGTTATGTACAGAGAAGACTAACTAATGACCTTATAACACACTATCTTCTTACCTAACAGATTATCACCTTCTTCCTAGGAGTCACTGAAGGTCTGGCCAAAACCCATGTGCCTTAGCTTTACCTGTCTCTTCTTTGAACATCCTTTACCAGATGGTCCTAAGCACTTCACAAATATTGAATGTTGTTTTATAAGGAATGGTGTTCTGAGGTATGGAGTAGTGATGTAGCCTGTCAAATCAAAGAGGCTGTCAGTGGCAAAATCCACAATGTCTTGTCTCCTCTTTCTCCTGCCCTTCACACAGAAAAGACTAAGAATTCCTTTGGGCACTTCAGCATGGGGAAGAAAGAGAGAAGGTATGAAAAATAAAATTAATTTTTAGTTTTATTAGTTTAGTTTTTAATAAAACTAATAAAACAGTCTTTTTTTTTCTTATACAAAAAATGAAGATCAGTTACCTCAAAATATCAAAACCTTAAATTTGAATTCAGAACTGTTTAATTTAAAAAGGACTGGTCAGTTTATGTCCGATAAAACATAAAATTGTAGAGTACTGGTTTTGTCTCTAATAATGGAAAGAAGGAATTGGATCTTTTGATGGGAATATGGAGATGGAAACCCAGTATGCTTTAGTGTCTTTCATAAGATCATGTGTGCTGTAAGGTTAACACAAACATTAAAATACAGAACATCTGTAGCCCTATGGGAGGGGTTGAACATGGTGGCTGGACAGACTTTTTTCCAAAACTGAAAATTTTTCCTAAACCGAATTTCACAGGAAGACTACACTGGTGCATAAGTGAGAGATGCATGTCAGCCTAACCTCAGGAAAGGAAAACCAAGCCGGGGTTTGATAGGAAGATGAATCATGTTATTTTGTGAATTTCTTTAAATGTCCCACTAAATCTGACAGAGAGCAATTTGGCCCAGATGTTAGCCATAAACCATTCACTTTCAAATACCCTTTCCATTACATAATGTTGATCAAAGAAATGAACTCACATAACGGATGCAAATTAAGCTTTTTCTTAATCTCTGATTGTTAAATGACTTGGTTTTATATTGACTACCGTACGTATTTGCAGGACTCCACCGATGAATATTTACTGCTTTTGGAGGAGGTGGTTTCAATTTCTCCAATAGCTGGCTTGCTTGATAAGGCCATGTTAAGATAGATATTCCATAATGGCTTGTCACAGGATTTTCAGAATCTCTTTGAAGCCTTCAAAGGTGCTGAGCAAATTGTAAGTTTAGGACCAACATTCTTGGTTTACTGTGAGACCCAAATATTTTCGTACTAGAGAAATATCTGGAGTGTTTGGATTTCATTAGTAGTACAGACTTATAAAAAAGTATTTAAGAATTTACAATCTCCTTCTGCTGTAATTAGTGCATATTTGTTTTAATTATTTCTTAAAACAGTCTTTTACTCTCTATAAATTTTATTCCGTGAACTAGAGCTCCTTCAATATAAGTGATGATAATGGTGCCCTATTTTTCATCTTAGCCAATTACAAGTCTAATATGTGAATCATCACATATTCTTTGTACAATTGCCATTTTTATCCTATACTTCATGTTTAGATGAAGTAAAATTGCTCTTATTTTTTTTTTTTGTGATCTGACCTCATTGGAGAAGCAGAGAAACAGCAAAATCATTTACTTCATTTTAACAACTAATAAAAATTCTAGGATTTATTTCAGCTAGGGTAAAACTTACAAAAAGATTTCAATGTAGCTTCTGAAGAAAATGGCTTGAGCCGAAGAGTATTAATTTCTACTGTACTTTCAATTTCCTGTGGCATTTATGGTAAGCTGATAATTCTTAGAATTAATATCCAAAAATGGAATTACTAACACATGGATAAAACATATCTTGTATCCCTTCTCACAGACATATATACATTCACCATCAGGTAGGTAGATATATGTCCTTTACCTTGACAGGCATGTAATGTTTGTAAATTATATCCTGGTTTACTTCTGTTTGTAAGTTGTCAAACATTTGGTCATCTTTCTGCTTTGTGACAGGTCTTTGACTTCTCAACTTATGAGAAGCAAAAAGCTTGGCAGCCAACCATTTTGGTGGGTGGCCACATCTGCAAATGATACTAATTAATGAAGTTTTCTCATGTTCTGCAAGGAAATCTGATTTTACAGTTGCATTAACACTCTAACCCTCACTGAAGAAAGTACTATCTAATGGGATAACTGGCATGGATTTCTTTCTCTAGGGAATACTGAAAAACCAACACAAGGTAAAGTTTTAATTTTTTTCCACTGTAACAAAATTAATGCCTAAATGGACCTGTTTAGTCTGAAAGATATGCAAGTAAGAACACTGTATACACTTTTCTTCATTCCTGAAACTTGGAGGTTACATTATTAGCTTGAATGTCAAGCTTGACCATGAGGATGCCTACTAATGAATGTGAAGTCAAGCATAACTTTGAATAAACTAAGAGAAAGGTAAGTTTTGTTTTAACACCTTTGTTCTCATAAGTTTTCTTTCACAAAGATCATGATATTCATACATGAAAGAATTAATTTCTGGCTAATGATCCAAAATGCAGTCCCAGGAACATATGGGAAAGCACTAAGACTGTTGGGAAATGACCCGGTCACCTCCAGAGTGGGATGGCAGTGGTCCTCCTAGTCTTCTCCTTCATCTCAGATCTCACGCTGTGTCTCTCCTTGCAAAGCACTGCTCTCCCTCCCTAGGCAGAGGCCTGCCTAGCAGGAGTGTATTTCTTTGGGCAGTTCAGTGGGAGATCTCTGCAGACCTGCCAGCTGGACTGGGTGCTGATGTGCTGAGGTTGGAGAGCCCCACTGTGTATCTTGGGTACTCTGAGCTCCCTGGGGCATCCTTCAGTCTGCCTCTGTGTGTAGAGTGCAAGTAAACCCTCAACAATGTAAATGTTTTAAAGACTCATAGGTAAGTAATGAAAATGCTCTTTAGACAATTAAAATGCTTAGCTATTGGCTAAGCACCTGATGGTGACCAGTCAGTGCTGGCAGAGATTACTGGTGACTTTTATTTTAAAATGAGAAATCTAATAACTGAGACTTGCTAGGATGAGAAAAACATTTCTTTGCCTTAATGTTTTACTGTACACTTTTTTCCACTTTAATGATAAGGGTAGCCAAAAAGCATGGAAAAAAATCTATAATTAGCTCCAGCTATGTAAGTACAAATCCATATGCTAGTTAGCCTTTAGAAAAGGAGCAATTTGTGTTAAATTCATTAAGACTTTCCCATTAAAAAATGAGCACCCATGAATTAGTTTGACAGAGAAAAACTGCTGGAGCGTTTGCTTGGATTTGGCTTGGTGTGCTCCCAGCCTTTGTCTTCACTCTGAGCGTTGCTGCTGGTTATTTCACCCAGCCTAGCCACAGCCTTGGAGACCAGAGTGATTTGATTAACAGATGATGAATTATGCTAACTTGAACTGTGGCTTGTGGTTGAAGCCCCACTGCATTATTACTCTGATTCTCAGTAGAGTTTGAATATTTTGCCACAGGCCCTGTTAGGTTGACTAGTTCAGATTTGAAGCATTTCTTAAAATTAAATTAGAAATACCGGTGATTGGATGGGAGTTCATTTAGAGAAAATATATATGTGTATAGCTTTTGCTAATACTGCAATGAAAGAAGGCTGAATAAAGATATGAGTAAGTCACTCAAATGTAAGCAGCTCATCAGAAATGTTCACAAAGTTGACGGCAGATTCAGCTTATGAAGCTGAAGTGTTTTCATTGTGAGGTCTCTGAGTAATCTTGAAACAAGCTGCTGCTTTTTTTTTCTGTTTACATTAGAAAAATCTCCCCAAAAATCTACAAGTGTTTTTCCCTCTTAAAGCACAGACACTGAAAGGAGTGATGTGGCTGGTGAAGGAGATTGCTAAAATATGAATAGAGGTTATAATTATAGCAGCCCCTATCTGTTGAAGCAGAGTTCTCTGTATTGTCATGAATTTCTAAGCTCTGTTCAGAAGCTGCAATACTGAACCTAATTTATTGTTTTCTTTGTTTTGAAGTGGTTTAGACCATGAGTTAGTTAACTGAGTTACCTGCATGTTGAGTCCTCCAGAGTTCAGGTAGGGAACTGCTTACTATATTTATCCATTTGATGAGATATTCAGTTATTCTGCCTTTCTTTTTTAAAGGTAAGTGTGCAAAGAGTTAAAAAATAGTTCTAACATTGAAAAAATACTTATGATTGTGTTTTAGCAGTAGTTTCTGTCAACTTCTAGACTAATACTCCGTGCATCTTTCACATGGTTAATTTTTCTTAGTGTTAGCTAGTGCACATTATTCTGCACTCTTTCCTCTAAAATTTAAATAAATTGAGTGAGAGCTCATGATTACTCTCCTGTTCATTATCACCCAGGCTCAGCTTGACTGAGTCACAGGAGATGGGGAGGGTAGGCTAGAAAAGAAGAAATGCACGCACAATAAAAGACATGATGGTATTGCCATAAATACCTTAAAAATGCTTATTGGAACACATAGAAATGAATTATGTTACAAAGAATATTGTGCTTCCCAACCCATGGATACTGCATTTAAGCTCCTACTTTGTTTCCAAATCTATTTATAGTTCCTAGATTATGTGAATTCCTTATGAAATTGTCTAGTACCCATGGTTACCAAACACATTTCATAAACTAACACAATTCTAGTACTGTGATATATCAGCAATTTTTTGTCTTTTCCTAGCAGTAGTTTTCTGGTACATATCCTCACAGGTATAGAAAAAATCCAGAAACATGTCCTGTGTTTGCAGTAAGCTGTATTTAACATTACTGTTTCTGTGTGGCTTTACCATCAGCATGGTAATGTGTCACTTTGGAAACATAAATAGTCTTGGCCTGCATTGTATTCCAATGAAAATTGACAGTCTTTAGGACATACCATTTCTAAACAGATGAGAAAGAGCTGAAAAGCCTTCATGCCAAAATCTAAAATGGAAACTGCACCTAAACCACATAAAACTCCCTTTTTATTGTCCTTTTCTATTGAAAATGTAAGCAGACAGCAGCAACTGTAGCAGCTATAGCATTAGAGGTTCTGTGATATTTTCTTATTGTGGTGGGATCCACACTTTTTAAATGTTTTGTTCTTTTCTTCTGATGATTCAGGAAACGTGTGAAATGGAGGTAGGGATGCTGTGTTTTATGGATTCTCTGTGAAATAAAGATAGGAGTATTCACCAAAGAGTTTTACAGCTATGAATGATTCCCTGCAAAGGGAAGAAAACGGACACGATTGGCATAATGCCATGAAATTAAAGCTATTATTTCTTGATCCTATTGTTTGTTTTTTCTCCTTTTTAATGCATTAGACCATTTTGTTTTCTTTGTCTCTCTTTTGACACTTTTGATACATATATCTCACACACACATACAAAAATTGTGTGATGCTAATTGAGTCATAACAGAAAAAAATAATGTTTACAAACTCTATTAGTTTCATCTACTCCTTTCCTGTTTTCCTCTAACAGTCCCTTCATACATGCTATGTATATATCTAATTAAATCAAGTAGCAAAAGCCAACATGACACCCATATGTACAAGTAATTAGCAGGTACAGTCTGATTGCCATCAAAAGTGGGTAATGTTTCGGCACTAATGGGCCATTACAATAAGTGGGCATTACAGTCTCAGCACTTCTTTTGTGTAATAATGTTGTCCTGTGCATTTTCGGCTTTTCTTGCTGACAACAGCTTGAAGTAAAATCTCAGTTAAACCAGGTAATCCACCTGATCCAAATCTGATCACTAAGGCAAAACAGTTGGGAAAAGGAAGTATTTGGAGTAATGTTAATATTTCAGAAGTCTGTTTAAATCATCTATAGGGCTTCTATTGTTTTCCACTCTAATCATGCTAAGTGTTTTTAAACAAAAGGTTACAGGAATCCATCCAATTCACAGGAGAGCTACAAAATTGTAATGCATATATTCATTCCTGTGAACTGTTTGTTATATCATTGCAATTCATCTACCCCTTCAGATATGTGTGTTATATGGCAAACACAAGAATTGGAAACATATCCGAAACGCCTGTTACTCAAAATAGTTTTCTGAAAGGGGGGGGGAAATAAATAGTTTGCGTGGAGCTTTCATTTTCTCATTCTCTCCTAAGCAGTAGATAGGGACTGGTAGGTGCAGTATTACTATTTATCAGTGGACAAAAAATAACTTTTGGCTCACTTCTGTCAGCATTTATGCTGTCATTAGGGACTGGGAGATTGAGGCAAGCAGTGAGAGGTTCATGGCCTGACAGGAGGCAGTAGCTGCTTCTGCCCCTGGCTTGGCTGTGTTCACAGCCTGCCATATGCTGAGCCTCG
Organism: Strix uralensis; assembly: GCF_047716275.1. NCBI lineage: Eukaryota > Metazoa > Chordata > Aves > Strigiformes > Strigidae > Strix > Strix uralensis. The sequence continues at coordinate 14,281,032 of NC_133978.1, read as the reverse complement.
CCAGCAGCAGCTTCTCCTCTGCCTTGCAGCATCAGGCTGGACCCATGCGAGTTATTTTGCAAGGGCTGTGCAGAGAACCTTACCATCGGGAACAACTAAACAAACACCCACTATGTTTGTATAGGGTTGTTAGGAAGGGAGAGACTACCTGATCATATGCTGCAAACCACATTATACCTGGAAAAAAGAGAATTTTCCCTTCTCTTTTTAGCCTGGCTATGAAGCTTAACAAACTTGGCATAGCTAGAGCATGGAAAATCTGTCTGTGGGAGGAACATATCAGATGTCTTGAGATATAAAATGCCAACAGCTATAAGCCTCACTCCTCATTTTATACCCGCCTTGGGAACAGCATGTGAGAGTGGACCAAAGCTGTTAATGTAAGTGAGTGTGAAATGCCTAAACAGAGAGCCGGTAGCTGTTCAGAAAGTGAAATGCAGTGAAAATGGGTATGCTCAAATGACCATGTGATTGCACCGCATTCCTCACCCAGTCATGGAGGAGCAGTAATGTGGGAAACATGCAACTGCGTTTGACCCGCTAAGCCTGTCAAAGAGGCTGCAGCGCAGGGTGCCATGTGCTGGCTGAGGCAGGAAGGACTGGCTCCCTCCTCTGCTTCCCCAGGTGCAACTGTGAGCTGCCTTCAACCCATGTCAGTGCAGCTGGGTGCCCAAATTGCTGCTACCTCTGTCCCTGAGCTGGCCCAGCATGCTAACACAGTCTGTAACAGCTGATGCACAGTTTAGGAAACTGCTTTTTCCTACCTCCTAGCTAAGGCTTGTTTCTTCATGAACTTTTCCCAAGTTTTCCCAAACTGGTACATGTTTGCGCAAATGCTTAGGATATGTAAATCCAGGACCACTCTAAGGTGACAGTATTTGTGATCTGAGCCTCAGTATACTCTTGTCAAATCTGATCTCAGCATCTGTTGTGTGAGGTAATTAGTGTGTCTTGGCTTTGCGTCTAGTGTTAGGCTGAGCAGAAAGATGAACACACTGTGCAGATTAAGGTTAAACCAAGAACAACATTTCCATGAATGTCACTGAAAGTTTGTCCACAGCATAGTTTTGCAAATGTGATGTCTCCCCATGAATCGTTTACTCTTCCAGATACTCATAAGTTCTGTGTGGTTTTGTTTCTTTGTGATTTATGTGGAAAAATATCTGCCATCACACTATTCACAGTCTCTGGACACTGTTCTTTATTTAACGTCACTGTCATCTGGGCTATGTGATATCATTCCCATTATGGACTAAAATGACCAAACTCCTTTAATATATGTTATTTGATCTGTCTATCTAGAATGTGGCATGAGTAATTTTAACTACATTGTGTGAATAAAGCCATACCTAGAATCACAGAGCAGTAGAAGAATCAACAGGGAAAACAGATAATTGATTGGAAGAAAAGTGAATGATGCCCACTTTGAATACGAGATTTTGGATGTAGAGTTATTTATGGTTTAAAATCCATGTGGTTTTGGTGTAACTTGCAAGTGAAAAAAATAGTAATTGATATTAAAGACCTATCTGTGGACTTTAAGTTGTGCTATGAATGAAAGCAGGAGCATCTCTATGTGCAAAAGTTATCACAGAAAACTGTATAACTGTAAGTTTTAATTGTAAGGGGTTTTATTTAATATGTCACTTGCTCTTCTGCGAATTGTTGCTGTCCATGTCCAGATACTCATGAAGGCCAGTTCACTTTCAGATTGAGAGAATTTACCAAAATTTTGAAACCGAACGTATTGGAGTCTCATTTAGCTTCTTCCTTTTGCCTTGTCACAAGCAGTGAGATAATGGGCATCAATATCTGTGATTAAACTGAACATTTTAGCTTTGGATTTCAGCTTTTTATGAAAGGAAGAATACCTGCCTTATTGTGATCCTCACAATTCTTAAATTTTTCTTGAGAAACTTGTGCTCAGATGCAGTTTCTACAGTGGTAACCGTGGTTTTGTGAATTACTTGCGAACCTATCTAAACCTCTTGAATCTTTTTTTTTTTTTATTTGTTGTAGTGATTATTCTCCCTTCCTCCCTCCTCCTCTCTCTTTTTTTCTTTTTCTTCCCCCCCCCTTTTTTTTTTCCCCCTCTATTCTTCAAAGGTAAATTCATCTTAAAGTCAAGTTTTCCCAGCTATGTGTTGGGGAGGATGAATCCTAAAACACTAACTAGTTTAAACCCACTATCTAGATTTTTACTGGACTCACTGCAAAGCCCATGTACAACAAAGGAGACTCTGCATCAGCTATAACAGAATTCAGGTTGAGTAAGCATATTGTTCTTTTTGGCACAATGCTGTTTCTCCCTCTTCCTCTTTTCTCACTCTCTAGTCTCTCCATTTATTTTATTTTTTTTAAAGTCTGAATGCTCTTTGCTTCACTTTTTCCTCCATTTTATTTTCTCCTCAGTGGGATTAGAAGAAGAATTTGACTGGATTATGCATTAACTACATAAGTACATTCATCTCTTTTTAAATATTCCCATATTTAAAGTTAAAATCTTAACTTTACTTTAGTAGATGCTACTAACACTTCCATAACTTCATTGTTTGATAAGAAAAAAGACCTAGAAACTTGCTTTTTGATTGTATAGATCTAAGCAGTTTCATACTGTAAATGATACTGCATAATGCAATTTCACACTATAAATCTGTAAATCATAAATTATAAATGTAGCCAGTAGCTACATGACTGTGTGCAGTGACCGCATTTTTCTAAGTTTTTCTGTAATAATTTAAGTCTTCTTTTAGGATATCTGATATTGGTACTACAGATTGTGTTGGTGATGATTTAGCAAAAGGCACTCTTCTTTCTGGTTTGAAACAATATGGTGCCACAGTTCAGTGATTAAAAGCAGAGCTGTACAAGTGGGCTGTGCTAACATAGGGTGTATACGATGGTCTGTGGATGATGATAATGGCTTGATCCACTGTCCTTGCAGGATTTATTTAGTTATTTTATTTTTGCCTTTTACAGGATTTTCAGTTAAAGGATTATGTGTGCCATTCCACTGGAACTGTTAAGTGATGACAAGTCAATGAAATCTTGCAACCTCTGTGTGTGGCAGAGCATGATCTTGGATATCATCAGCAAAGAATGTGAGCTTCTCCCAAAAGAGAAGTAATTTTCTTTCCAGCCATGAAAATGCAAGGTTGGTAGTAGAAGAGAGGAACTATGAAAAAGCACAAAGCATGCAGGTGCATTGCAATAAAACCTGAGCAAACAGATGGGATTTTATTTCAATTCCAATTCTGATAGCACTGTTCATTTCATCTGGCAGGATATACTTGGGGCACATCTTTTTAGTTCTATTACTAATTTTTAACCATTTTTAATTAAGATTAGATTGGATCATCACTGATGTGAATAAATCTTCAAGCTCACTGTCCCAGTGAACGCAGTGAAGTTGCCAAAACTTCTGTGGGCTGGAATTAATACTGGAGGAGTTGTCCTAATCCATTACCATTAATTTGCACTAAGAATAATGAAACAGTAAGGAATTTTCCTATTTCATTATGTGTGTATTTTATGAAATTGCTAGGTGAAATTAAGTTTGCTTTGGAATCTGCAAGAGGTTTGCTTTTTACTTTAATGGCAGTGGATTTCACCCATTACATTCTACAGCTTTTGAAATCAAAAGGGAAAACAAAGAGCACAAACTCGTTCTTATTTTTTGTTACAACTTTTCCTCAGAAATCGGTGACCAGCATTATATTCCTGCATGTATCTCTTGGAAGGGTGGTGGATGTATCTGCAAATGCAGGTGCACTTCAGGTTTGTGCATCAGTTTTTAGTGCTCTCTGTGAAGACCAGTTTCATTTTCCTTTTCTCTGGGGATTCAACATGCCATTTATTAGACAAATGAGATCCTTATCTCCTTTTCGCAGAAGACATCATCTTTTTACTGCTCATCTAAGACTAACTGTAACAATCTCCAGCATGCTCCTGAGACCATGTCCTCTACTTACAGTTTTTAAATGAGCTGACTTGAATGCTTTTTTTTTAATTTATTGTTGTGTTTTCATCAGGTTAATTAACCCCCTTCTCATTGTTGTCTGTACCATTGCAGTAATTTATTTTAAACAGTTGAGTTCATTCTACTATTTACACAAAGCTTCTGAAGAAATCATGTTGCAGTATAAGTAGGGTTTAATCCTTCATTTTGCAGTAGTTTTATCTATCTTTTTAATTTTATAATTCATGTCATCACTTTTGCAAGAGGTTAGTTGCTATTCTAACAGAGTATTGTCTTGTCATTGTAAGTCTTTATGCTGTCAGATACTAATCTTCTGTCCTGAAAGCTTCCCACCATCTGAGATATTAACTGCATGTTTTATGTTCCAGTTATCTTTATATTAACTATACTCTATATATTGTTAAAGATCTGGACAGATATTTGTCTGGCATCTCTTAGAGGCTGCAGGAAAAAATATGGCAAAGAGAAAGTATTTCCATGATAAGGAGTACATGTTTCTTCTTAAATCAAATTTTTAGTAATTTGTCATTAGCTGTCTCAGCACATGCAAAACTCTTTCCGAACAGGAAGTCTCCCTAAAGAAGGCTTCCTCACTTTGTTGCAGTCTCAACTCTTGTTTGACACTGGCTGTGTCTTCTATATTACACTGCCAAAATGTTTGATAGCAGAAAGGTTTTTATTTCAATGTTTTATCTATTTTTGGTATAAAAGCATTCTTTAAGTGGTATCATCTAGCCATTACATGAAGCAGGTGATTCCTCTATTACTATCCATGTGAGGTAATATAATATCAAATGCACTCAGAATTACCTAGGATAGAAACACAGATTGATATTAGGGGAGAGTTTGCCTATCAGACATAGGTTGCACACCTGGTTGTTGGTGGTTTCATAGCTCCAGTCTCAGAAGACTTGAGCAGTCAGTATCCTGAACTGAGACAGATCATTGCAGCACCTTTTATAAGACCAGTCTTTTTGGAGTGTAGACTTCAGTTGTTGATTTCTGTCCCTCTAATTGCCTGGTGAGTGGCGATGAAGGTGCAAACCTTACATTTGTCTCTTAGTCAAGAGATGCCCTTCTACATAAATACAATTATACTGGGAAATTTCAGTATATACTCAATCAATATCAACCTAATTTTAACTTGCTGTGTCTTTTTTATTTGACATGCCATATGGTGTTACAAGTGCCAGGGCTGTTTCTTAAGCAAAGACTGAAAGGAATTTAATCTCATTTTAAGTTGCAGCTCCACACAATTTAAAAGTGTATAGCAGTTCCTCATATTCCTCTCCCCAGTCAGGGTTTTATCAGTATTTCATTCTAAAATGAAATTGAAAATAGTTCTGAAATATTATTTCAGATACAGTTTATAGGGGTGTATGTATGCATGTGCATGCGTGTGCACACGTATGTGTACATATATTTTATGTATAAAATAATGCTTGGTAGAATGGTCATGTTTTGTTTGTTTGGAAAGAATTTTTTCCTCTTGTACAAAATTATTTTCCTCTGTACTGACCTTTTGGTTCTTGGGATTTTACTACCATAAACCTAAACAATTTACACAGTTATTATTCCAAGGGCTTTTACATTCAGCATCTAGTGTCACACAGGACTGGATCCTTTTCCCTCTTGATTTGTTCTACAGAACAATTCTAAACTGCTGATTTTGTAAAATGGTGATCGAATCCAGAGGAAGAGAGTAATGTTGCAAATACGGAATTACAACTTCACACCTGGCTTAGGCAGTAGAAGAAACTGGATTCAAGGGATCTATGTGTTTTCATACATGTCCAAATATCTAACATTGAACAAAGAAAAAGCAAAGGAGAGGAATGTCCAAGTTCATTTCTTTTTCTGTAAATGTCCTCTTCTCTTTTTGAAGCTTGTTGCAGTGAGAAGGCTCCACTTCAATTATAGTGAGCTATAATATAGTTTCTAATGAGTCTGAAAGGCGTAAAGCATCTGACACACAGGCTGCCCACAGGAAGCCAAGCAAGTGTCAAACTGAGGTTCCTCTTTAAGAGTTAAGGAGATTATATGCTGCTGTAGAAGCCCACTGTGCAATTACTTCACTTTCATAGTCACGGATTGCTACTGAAATCCTTCTATCTGATAGTATTTGATGAAGCACTTAACATTTTGAATCACAGTGGACTCATATAGTTCAGAATGAATCCTGAGTATTTTAAGTGGATGGAATGCGTCTGGGAATTTTTTGTCTCAATATGCCATGCTTTTTTACTTTAAGAAAATCTTGGGCACTTTATAGCATTGAAAATTCCATATGCTGCTAGAGATGCTATAAAATATTTTTTTTAAAAAAACCAAAACATTCCTTGGTGGGTCTGGCCATTCCTTTCTCATCATGAAGTATGTATTAGCTCTTTGAGGCAGTTCAGTAGTCCCATTCTCATGGGCACTGAAAAGCATAAAGTCACGGGCAATCGCTTTGCCATTGTATTCAGAGGTTAAGAACAGGAGCTAACAAATGAGACAGACCTTGAGTCGGAAGATGAGGTAGCATCAGATAATGCAGCTAAACAGTATATCTAGCATAGATTAGCTCTGAATGAATTCTCTGCCAGTCATCCCTTTGCCGACCTGTTTGCCAAGGTAAGGTCTTGATTTATCTTTCAGGTAGTATTGATTTTTATTTTTACTCTTGAATTATTTTTGGTATTCAGTTTTAATTAAGATTTGTGATGGTCTTGTATGCTTCCAGGAATGTATAAAGAGCATACTGTGCATTATAAAACTCTACCTGGACACCTACTTCTGTGGTTGTTCTCTTTAGTCCCATCTTGCCACCTGAATGACCTGATCCTGGCAGCACATATTTTTATCAATTTTCTAATGTAAAAAGCAGTCTGTAAGGATTTATGTGAAGGTCTTGAGATGACTCAACTATTGGCTTGCATCTCTGTAGCAGAAGGCTGTGGTTTCCATTTCCACCTCATGTACTAGGCTCATACCCAATGCTTGGCACTGTATTTCAGTGACAGGGGGTGTTTCATCGTGGAAGATGTCATCCTGAAGATGACATGATGAACTCAGCTCTATTGTTTCTCCATCTGGAAATGAAAACCCCAAGGAATACTTCAGAAAGAGCAGGAGTTTAGCTTAGGGCCCTGCCAAACGTTCTTAAAGACTTTGCTGTGGCAGTGTGTGTGTGAGATGTTCAGTACATGACAACTATGTTTCTGCCTGAAGAGTTTTTGCAGCATCACTGTCTACACCATTTTCATCAGTGCACTGCATCTGTTGTGCCATTTGTAAAACACTCACATTTCTATTAGCAGAGCAGAAATTTTTCTTCTGTGAAGTGACAGAAATTGTAACAAGTCAGCTTTGCTGCTGCTGCTGCTTCCTCTTCCTACCTCTGGAGAGGTGTATTCTTCCTGTTGCTGCAGCTGCAGGGTGAAAGGCAGTTGTAGAAGTCAGTGTGTGGCACCACTGGAGCATTTAAATGCATCTGCCGAGGGAAATGCTCTAGCTGATTGCCTATCTTTCAGTGATATGGAGACAGAAATTCTTTATTTATGGTGCATGATGGAGGCAGTCACAAGGGTCCAGTATTGACAGTTTATAGATGTCTTCAGTAAAACAGCTTGATGTATATAGGGAAAATAGAAGATTTTTAGTTCATTAGGATATTCTGCTTTTAATCTGCACTTTAAAAGAATTCTTTATCTTCCTGAAGTCTAGAGAGTAGATGTCATCTTGTCTGTGCATCTAACTCCTTGTTAGCCCAGCTTTTCTGTACTTCTCTCTAATCTTATTACACCTTTCTGCTCTTGTTTCCTTCCTCCCCTCTTCAGAGAAAGAAATAAGAAATCTTTTAAGTCCTTCCTCCCTGTTTGCTGTTTTTTCCTTTGGTTTGAGAAACATGGAAAATTCTTGACCCTACCTATGAAAACTGTGATAGCCCTGTGGTTTTGTGCTCTTCGATGGGGAACATGCTGATGAATCTGCACAGATGTAGTCATAGCCCGTTAATGAGCTCGTTCTCACCCAGTGAACTGATAGTAGATTTCAGATGTTAGGTATACACAAAGAAAATGCTTCTGTTTGTTCTGTTCACTTTAGGCTGGACCATTTATATTATACTGTATAATATTTAGTGCAGTAGGTTTTCATGCATTGAGGGCATGCATTGAGGATTTACTCCCCTAAATCCTGAAATTATTATGTGATCACTCCAAGGTAATCTTTTGCCAATGGCTTTGTCTCTCTCTACTTTCTGATGGTCTACATGCTAGTAAGAGACCTTATTGCAAACTTTTTTCCTAGATGGCTGTAGGACCTAAAAAAACCATCAAGTTTTCAATTTCTTGCACGTTGTGAAAGAACAAACCCCTTTATGTTTTGATTTGGTTTGGTTTTTTGGTTGTTTTTTGGTTTTTTTTGGTTTTTTTGTTTGTTTGTTTCCTTTAGAAGCCTGCTTAGGAACTATAGAAAATCAGAGCTGTAATTGTATGTGAAGTCAACATGACATGACTGGACAATATTCAGAGTGCAATTTCAATGCTGATAGTGTTAAAAAAAAACCCAAAACCAAAAAACCCAACCAACTAAAAACCCCCAAGCCACCAAAGCCCCAAACTCAAACCCACAAAGCCCACAGATAAAAGGATTCTATCTCTCAGTTTCAAGTAATCTAAGGTAGTGTGGCTTGTCTTCAAAAGTTATTTAAGCACTTAGCATATAAGATCTTCTTTAAGTCCAAATCTGTCTTTTCTAAGACACAATTGAGCATGTTAACTAAAAGCAATAGTATCATTGTTCCATTGGTTCTTTCTGAGACTGCTTTTATCCTATAAGTATTCTTACTAGACTGTTTCTACTTTTATATTTAATAGGTAAGAATAAACACTTGTTTGTGAATGTGCATAAGTTTTATGTGAACAGCACTAAAGTTTGCATCAATGAGTTCCTATAAACTAGTGTTTCTTCTAAGTTTTTTAATATCTTTGCCTTCAGTGACTATGGAAATAACTAGCAAGCAACTATTTTTCTGGTGGTATGACAGATTCTTCCATTTACACTTGGAAGTATATGGGCACAGGCAGCTGAGAAAATACCAAGATGAAAATGAGATGTCAGGAAGCTCTCAGGTTAAAGCCCTGGTTGTCATCTGGTGTGATGAGTAACTAGAGTTTAACCCAAAAGTGTGTCATTTTCTGTTACATATATTGATATATATGTAAAAATACAGATACTTTGTCAGTGTTTTCTCTGTTTCTGACTGTTCAGTGTTCTAGGGTTACAATTATTACAGGCAGCATGAATTATTACAGACAGCACAAATTATTAATAAACAGTCAGTCTTATTCCAACATGTTTAGAAATGTAAGAAAAAACCTAGAAATTCTGGCCAAAAATACTGGGACAAACTTGAGTTTAAATAGCTTAAACAGCTTTGCTAGTGTACAGAACTCCAAGTCTGTTCTACGTCAATGATCCCGTTGGACTGAGGCACTGGAGAGTGCTGTCTGACCCTTCTTGCAACTACAGTTTTGCTGCTCCTTCAAGTCAAATATGATCGTGGGTCCTGTTCAGAAACACGTATAGGGATCACACTGACATTGCATAATGAAAATAATTTTGAGTGCAAGTGTCAGGCTGCTGGATACTGTCATGGATTTGTACTGTAGCAAATGCAATATTCTCAGCAAAGTATGGCACACTTCTAGTATCTACCTATACAAAAGCACAGAGGTTTTCCTGGGAGTTATCTCAACCCACAGCTGAACAGCGTGCCAAATTTCTTCAGTTACTCTCTAGGTTTCATAAAAACTCAATTAAAAAATATTTTCTTGGTAAATGAGATATTAGGTAAAGCTACAGTCAGTAGTGACACCTCATTATACTACAGATATTCTGTGAATGGGTTGGTGAGGCTTTTTGGTCCACGGCGCCTTTGCATATTACAGTGAGTGATGCCAGTGAATGGGACAAGGGGTGGCACATTGTGAAGTACCAGCCTTGCTGATATCAGTGGAAAACTTGCCTGCTCCTCCATTCACCACAAATCTAATTTTAAAGAGCAATTAAAAATGCACTTTAAATATATATTACAATGGCCTATAATCCCTAGGCAAGGGATATGAGAAACACCAAGATTACCATCATGTATGTATTCACAACCTCCTGGTAGACACTTTGGAGAGCTAAATCTTTCTCTGTGTCTGAACTCAGAAATAACTCTTGATGGAAATTTGTAGAAAATCAGTTCTGAAAAGTATTGGCAAGTGAGAAAAAAAGTGTTGTTTAGTATCGTGAAGAACATCTTGCATCTTTACAGGTAGCATAAATGTTCAAGTAGTACCTTTCTTGTCCCTGCAATTCTCATGACACAAAGCTCAGTTGAAGACCCTAAATTAAATTTGTCTTACAGTCCACAGAAATAAGGGAGCAGGCATCTTCAAAGGAATCTCATGTGTGAGCAAAGTTGCATATAAAATAGGCTGATGTTAGGGAATTTAAATAGTTTTCTTCTTTAAGAAGAATATGGCAGTTAGATGCTCTGCCAAACTTTTAGTGGGTTAAAACACAAAGATCTCTACAGATATCTGGAAAAAAGCCACTTTGGACCATGACTTTTATCAACAGGAATTAGAAGGAATGATCAAAACAAATTTGAAGTTTTAATAAAAAACCAAGTTTCCATCTTCATTGCTTATGTTGCTGTTTCCCTCTCTTATGCTACAAAGGTATTACTAGATTGCAGGTAGCAGATGGGATTCTTGTTCTTCATTAGACTTTAATATCACTTCATATATATTTAAAATTTATAATAGGTCTCATGAATTCAAATGAGATGTTACAGTCCACAGATACAACTGAAATACAGTTACACAGCTTTTAGAATATAGCCAACCCCAGATGTTGACTCATTAATATTTATACACATCAGTCCTCATGGAAGCAAAGTACAATTTGGACCTGATACTATTCCCAATAAAATGGATAAAAACCACCCAGAACCAGAAAAAAATCCTTTAAAAGACATCTGAGAAAAAATAGTAATAATTTTTCCCTATCCCCATGTGTTTCCCCAAAAAATGGGATGGGGGAAAGGGATCATAAAATGAAAACAGGACATAGTATTTTTTTTTAATTATTGTGATGGTACATATTTTTCCTAAATTTGGAATATATTTTTATCTTAAGACATGTAAACAAACTCTTTTTTCCACACAAAATTTTTAAATTGTGTCACAATGTTTGAACTTAAGCAAATATTCTTTACATGCTAAATTTCATGAATTAAAGTAATTTCTATGATGCCTGTGGAAATAAAAGCATACTACTTTTTTTTTTCTTAAGTCAGTAAAGATTTTATTCTAGTTTTATGTAACTGGAATGCAGCCAAATGGATTTTTGTCACTTAAAAAAACCACTCATTCAAACCTCGAAAATTTCTATTCCAAAATGTGATTTTTGGAATGTTCTAGGAAAAAAGAGTCTGTAATAGAAAGGAGATAAAAATAAATACCTGGCAAAGTATGAGCTGTAGGTCAGATTCTGATTTTATTTACACCCTTGGAGATACTAGGATATTTCCATAAAGTAACATTGTTAGAGATTTATCTCATGGCACTGAGATCAGTATCATGCACATGAAGGTCTGACAGAGCAGAGGTGAGATGCAGGAATTTCTCTCCATTGAGAAAGTGGGGCAATTAGATCAGAAAAACAGAACCAAAACCAGACTTTATGTGGAACTTAATATTTTCACTCTTTCCTCATTTCTACATTTTCCTCCTGAAAACAAAACTCCATAAACCAAGGAGATGGTAAAAAGGGTAGGAGAAAATGCTTGTGGCAATAGAAATGTATAAAACTGCATCAAAATAAATGAGGTACATTTTATATCCATTTAGAATGTAAATAAAGGTGTGTGAAACATGATTAATTGTTTAGAAAGACCCAAATCTGTTCTTGTTTTTATAGTGACCATGGATGATGGGGGAAGTTGTGCAGAACTGGTGACTGTATTCTACTCTTTTTCCCAGTAGTCCATCATTTTCCTGCATTGGCAGGTAAGGTATTAAAGAACTCATGATCAGCTCAGTCTGGGAAGTCTTCTCTGTATGTCTTCAGAGTTAAAGAACTGTACTGAGTTACAGAAGACAGTATGTAAGTTCAGTAGTCAGCAAAATTAGAAAGGAGAAATTTCTCATCTGTTTATTTCAATGCGACAGTTCTCTAGCAATGGAGAAGAAAAAAGTTGATTTCATGGGGTGATATTGCTATTACTTAGAGGACTAGAGCTATGCACTAAGAACTTTGTATCTGTTCAGTTGTCTTCAGTTTTCTAACTTGTGTCAACTTCCAAAACTAACTACAGTTTCAGGAGCAATATTACTACGCATAAATGTAGGAAAATTTTTGCAAATATGGCAAAAGTAATACTTTATTTCACTGTGACTTGTCTTGAGCACTTATTATATGAGAGTTTTTGAATAGCTATTATGTACTTGTGAGAAAGACTTTGCATCCCAGAAGACTTACTGAAAGCACTTAAGGATGTTATTTCATTATTCTTCCATTTAAAATATTTCACAATTAGGTAACAGAAATTTGACTTTGGTGTTTAAATTTTAAGCTGGGTATAGTCACAGTAAAAAACTAATACTTTGATGGAAAAAGAATCAGCTTGGGAATTATTTGTAATGTGCAGTAGAGCCAAGAAATAATAGCTGAAGTTCTCCTTTAAAGGAAATACAAGAGTACATAAATGAAAATTCTTTCCTATGCACGACCAGAGAAGAACATTGAGTAGACTGCCCATGTGGCTATCATATAGGCAATTTTGCATTTTCTCTCATTTATTTTTGTTAAATATATTTTTAATAAATATGCAGATCTCTTTGAGGAGCATAGTTCTGCACAGGTAGGGGGCAACGTCCAGGTAACACATGACATTGTCATTCCTTTGTTCAGTGCAACTGTGTAAGGAAGGGCAACCCGTTTTCCTCACGTGGTCTCAAGACTGATAATCAGGTACAGACAAGTTGGGATTGATTCCACACCTAAGAAGGGATTCATATCAGGGGGAATAAGTGGCATAGATGAGTTAGATGGCTGTTTGCAACCTAAGATCATGATGGAGCCTCCTCATCTCTCTTTGGATACCAAGGTAAAAGCAGGCAGTGGCAAACACCATGGGATGTCTTTGCATCACCAGGGAATGTATTTTGCATTTGTTTAGTAACTGTAACTGCTAACAGAAGTCTGCAATATCTAGAGGAACAGCTTAGTGCATAAAAATTTCTTGGAATTGCGCAAAACAAAGCTGAAAAGCTGAAAGTACAATCAGTTTTCTATGGATTCCAACAATTAAGGCACAACTAAATAGGTTAAAAACATCTATCTGTACTTATGCAGAAAACGGTTTAGGATTTAGATGTAACAACATAACCTTGGTCAGCTGTATTTGAGGCAAAGTTTGGAGCTCAGTGCTGCATAATGATTAGAATTCATACAGAAGTATTGCTTAGAGAGGACATTTTAATTCATATCTTCCAATAATAACGAAATATGACATAAGGCAGCATAAGAGAAGAAAAGGGTATGAATCATCTGATGCTCTAGCACTTTGTTGCCATAAGGAACATCTTTACAGTTTCATGACTCTGCATTGCTGGGGTTTGATAACTTACACATACAAGAGCAATAGGTTTGTGTGAAACAGAGTGAAATTTGGATCTTAAAAAGAAATGAGGTGACTGAATGTGTGCCATGTTCAGATTAGCAATTCAGATGTAAGACAGTCCTCCAGAGAGACCATAATGTTCTGTGAGAAAATCTAATTGAAACGTACCAGCAGTACATGTCATCAAAATAGCGGTGCTGGAGACTGATGTGTTCTGTAGCCACGGAGCAGAGATATGCTAGTGAAGGCAGGCTTTGCCCTGTCCCCAGCAACGTGCTTTAACTCTGATGCAGAAAGGCCACAAGTGGATCTGGAATAAATTTTTTGCAGCAGCAGCAGCGTAACTGCATTTGAGGAAACATCAGCGTAGGCAGGACAGCAGTGTGGGTGTTTGATGACTTTAGTCTATATTGGGCGAGGTTGGAAAGACTGCATGATTTGGAGCTGAGAAATCAAAGTATTAGCAAGCTGAGGGAGGAATTCCAATTCCTTCTGACTCCATTACTGAACCTGGCAGCATCTAAGATGCCAGCAGGGATGATGTTGTACATAATGGGACTATACCATTCAGCACAGGGAAGCAGATTGCACACAGACGATAAAGCCACTGTCAGACCAGTTGCTACTGGCCTAGACTAGTGTGAGACGCTGGCTTCTCCCGCTCCTCCCCCCGCGGCCAGCCCGCTTTTCCAAACGGGGGTTAAATCAGCATCGCTGCCTGGGAAAGTGCTCGCGCAGAAATACCGGCATCCTGTTCAGCCCCCCTTCCCCTCTCCCTTCTGTCCTGCAAAAACAAGTAAGGCGGCCGTTTTCTGCTCCAAGAAGTGATTGCTTTTGGCCAAGGGGATGGCGGGCGGTGAAGCTGGCCCCGAGGAAGCGCTGCCGCCCGCCGCCGCGGCAGCTCCCGGGCTGGGCGGCCCCGGCCCCGGCGGCTGCTGGCTCTGCCGCTCCCCCTCCTGGCTGGAACACTCGCGGAGCCTTCTCCGAACCTGCTGCAAGGGAACTGCAGCCTGCCAGCATTCCCCCCTGTTCCAAACGTACCGGAGAAAGCCCAACACTGGTTTCGGCACAGCTGATTCCCCTTAATGAGCAGCAGGTTTATTTTCACCTTCTCTCCCAGCTGTTTTTCCGCTGGTCCTGCCTGACGGCAGCAGCGGGAAGGGTGAAGAAAATCAAAGCAATGCTTTGCAGGGCTTAAATGCAGTAATTCACCCTTATGTGCTGAATAAACACTCTGAAGAGCTTAATAACTGCCCGGTCACGTTCAGGGGGATGCTGCAGCCCAACAGATCAGCAGTGCTTTCCTTAGGCTCATCATCTTCTAGCACTGAAGACTCCTACTTTAGGAGTGGATGTCTGCAAAGTATTATGATGGCATTATGATTAACACCTATGTTAATCTGTTCTTCCAGCACCTTAGCAGGCATACAGCCTTTAGAAGCATTTTCAAACCATTACCATGTTAGATTGTGGAAGCATACAAAAAGTGCAGTTGGATCCAAGAGCATTGCAATAACCATGGTAGACAAGCTTGTTGTCAAAACTTTCATCTGAAAAAGTAGTTGTTATTTTGTACATTATTTAAATTCAAAGGGCAATCAGGTGCTTTGGGGGAAAACCCCAAATTTTTTGGAGGAAAATAACAAACACCTCATAAACACCTTTATGCATATCATAAATGCATATTAATTTAGCATGCATTCTTGTCTGTACTTTTGCTCCTCAAGTGGAAACTATGAGATAATTTGATTTAAAGGAGAAAAAGTGACAGATACATAAATCTTGTGTTTAATATTAAAGGCCAGACAGAAGAAGAGCACATAAAAGGCGTACCAGGAGAGCATGGCAGCCTGCACAAGCCTATGGGAAGGTAGAGGGGGAAAAAATTACAGAAAAATGTGACCATACCTCAAGAGAGTATATCTGAAGAAACTGTGGAAAATAAAGGCAAGTCAAAGAAAAACACACACGCACACACACAAAAAGTTTAGGTGTTTTAGCTTTACTGTCAGCAGCTGATGATTATGTTACTTGGTATATAGAAATTATAAATTTTCCTGATTTATCTGACCATTTATCCAGTTTATATCCCAGCATGTTTTGATAAGAACTTTAGATACTGCTGGTAAACAAAAGAAGAATATCAATATAATAACTTACCTTTGCTTTACAGATTTAATTTTCTCCTCTTTTCACAATGACCTGGAGCTAGTACTTTAAATATCCTTGGCTCCAAAATACAAGACAATTTATGTCAAGATAGTGAGAGATTTAGAAATGAAGTAATAAATTCTTGTGCTTTACAGTTAATACCAGTTTCCTGCTTTTTCTTGATATCTTGATATCTCTTCTGCCCATGATCACCTCTGCATGCCAGTTAGAAAATACAGAAGCACCATAAAGACAATTTTTAAAGAACAATGGTATATTGGATAAAGAGGAAACCACAAAACCGCTGCCAGACTCTGAATGTCTCCCTCTAGAGCTGTTCTATGGTGCTGATTAAACTGATTGAGGCAATTCTAGGTCAGCAGATGAGAGATGTCTTCTGAGTGGTATCAGACCCTCTCTCATATTTACAGCCACTCTATGTTTTTCTGTCCACATCATATGACTGTATATTTGTCCACATATTTATTGTACTAAACACAAATGAAAGGAGAAATAGTTTATGTAGAACATTAGGTAATGGTCTATAGGAGCAAGAAAAGTAAGTGGGTTTGGATGAATGCCCTACTGTACTATTATTCCATTGTTGTTATCAGAATATTTTTATTCCTTAGTTGTCTTTTGAAGCTATACAGTTCTCAGTGAAAAATCAAGAATGATTAAGAGAACAGATCAGAGCAAGCATATCTCTCCAGAATAGTCATCCACAGTCCTTTTACAGAGTTTTTTAGTACATGTGTATATGTAGTTTTGAATGCAAAGGCATTCAGATATGCTTCCCTTCAGTTTTATGAATACATCAGTTTTCTAGTTTAATTTATTACTTTATTAAATACAACACACTTAGTAGATGATGTCTTTGTTACCTAAGTGCCTAGAATAATGGCTAAAATTTGGCAGCAGTACCATTTCTTTCCCTACCTATTCCAAATTCAATTCAAAATCTATTTTTTGTGATACAAGTGACAATCTATGATAACTGCATTATAGTAATTTAAACTACAACCTCTTTAATCTCATGTAATTTAGATGCATCTAAGGAAGACAGTTTCAGTTAAAAATTTTGTTTTCTAATATTGGAAGTAATGTATGTAGATGGAAACTAAACTATAGAAGTTTGTTTCATATTACTTTTATGGCCGTATAATGCTCTCTTAGAAAATTACTTGAACTGCGCTCAGAATTTACAAAATTGCCACTTAATAAATGATTAGCACTGTTATTTGTTTGAGTCCTCATAATCTTAGAAGCCTGTGTTTAGGTTTTTATTTTGTCTGTCAATGAAAAAATAAGAGAACAAATATTAGGGAAAAGACTGCATTTGCCATGAGAGCTAGCTAATAGTTTTATCAGTTTTATTTTCTGTTCCAAAATTTTGACCGGAAGACAGGTCTAGAGACTTGGGATAACCTCACAACTTTGTAGCTTTTGAAATGCTCAAGACCCAAGGAGAATGATATGCTTTCATTTTGGAAACCACAGTTTCTGAACAGCTATCTCATTGCAAACAAAGACTAGGAGGAGAATGTAGAAAACAAACCAGTTAAAACCTGAAGATACTATTTTTGTGTTTAAACAAACACAGAATATTAGGAAATGATTAAGGGAACTACTACAAGAAGGGCAGGTAATTTGACCTTTTTGGCTTCTGCTAGATTGCATGCCCTTGGGTAGGATTTGATGTAGAACATCAAAAGTACACAAGAGGTCTCCAAGGAGAGTTCAGGGTCCAACATATTCTTCAGTATAGAAACTGGCTACCTTTTAATAGACATAATTATTTTGTCAGCCAGGAAATTCTGCATAACAATAATGTCATAGCAGAGCAGATCTGTTGGATTTGGGTTTCAAGGAATGGATAAAAGTAATTATTTTCCTTAATTAGTTTCTCTACCCAGCAGGTGGGTTGGTTTCTCAGTTTTTAACAAATGTCATTCTGATCTGTTTGTGTCTCCTTATGCTTGAGCAACTGATGGAACACTGATGCAAGGATACAGCAAGCACATTTTTGTTTATCTCAGTAGCACAAAACAGCTCTTGCGGTAGTTACTGGTCTTCCTCAGGGCATTTGGAGTCTGCAGCAGAGCCGTGAAGAGAGTTAGGGCTCCAGCCAGCAGCCTTCTGCTGTGCTCAGGTGGGACTGAGGATGTTGCTACCACATATTTCATTAGTGTTAAGATAAAGCAAGCAGGCAGTGTGTTGCTTTAAACAGAAGGTATTCTCTCCTGCCTACCCTGGCTGCCTCTCTGAATTCTTCCTGATGCTTGACCCTCTTATTTGGATCTATTCACCCTCCTGAACTGAATCTTTTCCCAAGATTTCTTCTGGTTGTGATGCATGTAACTATGAAAATTGGATTTAAGAGCACTGTGGAGGTCCAAAGGGTTTTTTTGTTTTGTTTTTAGAAAATTGTTTTAATTTTTAAACTAATACCATGAGCTTCTGGGCATAAGTCATCCTTTTTAATGCCAAGAGGGAAAATAATGAACTGATTTGTGTACATAAAGGAAATATTTCTGTCTAGAAGTATATCCTGCATGAGGTACATAGCTAGACATGTGGCCAATGAGCCATTTATTTTAGATAAGTATTACATATACTTTATGCTAATTATCTGCACAGATATTAATTCCATCCGAGACAAATTAACCAATATCCTCAAATAACTTATGCTCAGTGTTCCTCATATTGTTAAGTTAGATTTCATGTCAAAAGATTGACTGTTCTGCTTTTTCATGAAGAAAAGTACCATGAAAAGGAATCCTACATAATGTAATCACAGGTGCTTAAGTCAAAATATCTCTGTGCAGTATGACAGACACAGGAAGAGCCTTGCTAATAAAGAGATAACTGTCTTGATTCCTTTAGAAGTAGATCGTTTATATCATGACACGAGTAGTGACTTGTTTCTTTTCTTTGTCTGTCAGCTACAAATCCAGTTGATTTTAACTGTATTTTTTTAATGCAAAATGGCAATAGGTATTGTGACAAATATTCCAGCCTCTCACATTTTTGTACCAAAGCCCAAACCATTTTGATCTTTTTGAGACTAGATTGTAACATGACCTTTCTTCCACTCAGGAGTCAGAGGGTTCAAGGTGCCCTGCCTTCTGATCTGCCAACCATGTCTTAGAAAGTGTGGGAACCAAAGTTATTGTATTACCTTCTATGCAAGCCTAGAAATGTGGAAAACAGCCCCCCTAATTCTCCTCATTTAGTCCTGCTTCAATTGGTGAATGCAATGAATCAGCCTATGTCAGTAAGCAATTATCTAATTGCTAATTGGAAAGAATACAGCAACACACCTGAACTATCTTTGGCTATTTAAATACTCGCTTTTCTGAGGATAAAATGTTGTTGTGATGGCATAAGCCTCAGTCTGGGCTGCATGCGTCTTCCCAGCACTGGTCCTGTATGGGTGTACCTAGTTCATCTCTTAAAGCTTCTCTGCTTTTTGTACCAGACTAAGTAGGTTAAAATGAGGTTGAGTTTATCTGCAACATGGTTGTAGTGTGCATTGCCTAAGGTCAGAGTGGTCCCAGCCTGGTCTGCTCCAACTCCTTGGAAATGGTGCAACATACTGCTGTCTCCTTGGGATTGGTTTTAGGGACAGCTGAATTTCTTGCATTGCTGTTATATATACTGAAAATATAAACACAAGTCAATAGATTTTAGAAATAAGTTCTTTTTCATTTCCCTTTCAGGTGTAAACTAAATTAATTAAATATAAGTAATGCCATAAAGTCATCAGATTCCACATTAAATTTTCTTTAAAGAATTCGGCGAGAGACTTAGTTTTAAGAGATCTAATTCAATAGGTTTCTTCAGTAACTCCTAAATGGAAATAGGATCACATCTCCATGACCAAGGAAATATCTGACTAATCTTCGTGCATTTTTTCTTTTTAGCCCAAAATATAGCTTTAAATTGCAAGAATTGTGCAGTTATATGCATTTCATCATAGTTTCTTGGAGGTCAAAATAGCATTCAGACACTATACAGCTGAGATACTATCCTTATCTTAAACATTTTGGGAACAAAACACTTATTAAGGGTGGCTAGCTCTATCAGGTAGGTATAAAAAGTGGAAAAAGGGAAGAAATTGAAGTTGAGATAGTCTGGTTTGGTGTACCTATTTCACTTGCTAGTAAAAATGCATTTTTAAATACTTTCACAACTTTGACATCTCCTTATGTGATATTGATTTAAATAAATACTTCTTGAGTATATCTAGCAATTTCCAGAGGCCAAGATGAGCATGGATGAGGACTGATTCTTAGTCACATGGAACTTCTTTAAGCCTATACAAAGGTGAAGCAAGGTCACACCTCCATAGTGGTTATCTGGGAGAACTCATTAAGAGTGAGTGAAAAGGAAGATATTTTAAATTAATAGTCTAATAATATTATGGGAGACACTACAGAAAATCAGAAGTTCCCACTTTCTGATTCCAATGAATAAAGAACTGTAATTGAGAAGGCTCATAATATATTGAAGCTCCCCTACTGAGGATGACCACAACTGATACATAACATGCAGTTTTAGAAAAGAGCTGATTATAAAATATTAGAATAGCCTAGTGTAAATAGCTGCCACAATATGTTTTGCAGGTGTAAAGGGACAGAATAATAAGGGTTCTTTCATTCACATGCTGTGTAATCTGGTTGCATAAATATAGTCTTAGCTTATGTGCATATTTTCATTACCACCACTTACTTATACCAGTGGTACCTGTTATGCTCTGTATGGTTTTTATCCTCTGTAGTCCTTTTATTCTCTCTGTCACTTTGCAAATGTACTTCATAATGCTTTAAGGATTAATTCCATAATTAAAGGACATAGTTAAATAATGAAATTCTGGCTTGCATATACTGAAGTAGCATGTACAATCTTCAACCATTAAAGTACATCTAAAAGCATATTTCACTTGAAATAACAAAGTACCATCTAATATTTTCAAAAGAAGGACTTACAGCTGCTAATTCATGACACATCAGTTAAGTATGAATATAGTATCATATATTATGCTTTGACTGGAATAGAAACATTACGACTTAAGTGAAGTAATTAATCTCTGCTATTGTCATATGACAGTAGAAACACCTGTTTGTTAAACAGAAAAGGCCTAATTTTACCAGTACACCATGGTAACAACCCACAATTGATTGAAGAGGCAGTGATATGTGCTGAATCAAAATCTAAATATCCTACAGACAAATTACTCCAATTCCTATTCAATGGCTTGTCTGACTATAGTCAAGCAGGTCATAAGCTCATTCAAGTGCAGTCCTGTTTCTTCAGTTCTGACAGCTACCTCCATTTGAGAAATCTGTCCCACATCTCCTGCCATAGCAAAGTCATCCTGCTGGCTGAACAATAATAGACTAAGCAATCCTGCCTGCTGCCAGAATTCAGCAAGGCACAGGTAGATGCAACAGTTATTAGATGTTTGAGCAGCAGAATACACTGCTTCTAGTCATTTATACTGAAGTGTTTCACCTGGGGAATTACTTTATCCACTTGATCTCTTCAGTTTGGGCTTGAAATGGAACCCTGGTGATGACTTTTTATAGTTAATGGTCCACCAGATATCACTAGGACTTCCCTTCACTTGCAGCCATGAGGGAAAAAAAAAAAAAAATTAAGATAAAAATATGAATTGTCAGGGTTTTTTTAGATAAAAAGCAGCATCTGATAGAGTGTTATAGAAGTACTGAGCAAAATACTGTCTGTCCTGTGAGTAAAACCCCAAGACTAGAACTGACTGAATCGTAACAAATGTTTCACTAACTGCCAAAATACCTATAGGAAGCATGACCTTGTTGGGTAACTGAGCACATGTAATTTTGAATAAAGTCAGCAATATAATGTGCATTACTTGAAAAAGGTTGAACAAAATACTGTAATATATCAACCCTGTAAGGCTATGTAAGGTAAGGGGGAACTTCAGGCAACCATGAGGAGCAAAAAGAAACAATGGAAAGGGTTTGATGGGAAGGGTGTTATTGAGTTTGAGGCCTTGATTGGAGAGGAGGGGATCGAGACAGGGTTTATAAGCTGTGGGAAGTAAAGCTGGTGAATGACCCAAGGAGTATGGGCCCTGCCCAAAAGTTCTTGGCCTCGATACGGCTTAGTGAGCCAACATCAGTGAGCTACTTCAGTAGAATGAACTGTTATCCATAGGTATCGCTCTCTTTCTTTGTCTCTCATTCTCTGCCTGGAAGAAAGAACATTCTTTCAGTTGCCCTATGTGATCTTCTTGCTTTTGGCAATCTATAAGGGAAAATAAAGAATCGAAAAGCAGTGTCCTTTCCATAGTAGCAACATGGTAGTGCCCCTTCCATAGGTAGCAACATCCTGTAGTCTCTATTTAAAATCTATTGATAAGTGGAAATAGAAATTTGATGGTCTTTCTCTTAAAGTTTAAGAAAAGGTGCTGGATTACCAAGATTAATTCTTGGTACTAGTGTTTGTCCTCCTGTGTTCCTTCTGAAATGGATTTTCTGAAAGAATTCCTGTTACTGTAAGCTGAACTTTCTTACTTTGTAATTACTACTCTTAGCAAGGTCAGGTTGTTGGTTGGTTTGTTATTTGGAAAGGTGTAGAATTAAGGTTTCTTAAAGTCTGTCAGAGGATGAAAAGCATAGAAACAGTTCCAGTGGGGATACATTTGACCAGAACAATGTTAAAGTCTGTTCTTAAGGGTCAGCCCTTGTGGTATCCCGGATTGAGATTCCGTCATAGCGCAAGCCTTCTAGCAACTTACTTTAACATCTATAATCACATATATATATTAATATATGTACATATCTATGCATAATTTTTATCTTTTCTTTATCTTTAGCATCTTTAGAGTGGAGCGTGAAGGGAAGGAGGCAGGGGGCACCCCGTTGAATCCCAGAGTAATCCATGTTTTACACAGAAAGAGGGTAGCCACAAAAGAACTAGTTTAAATGGAGAGTAGCAAAAACACATCTATTGAAGTACATTGTACTGAGGACAATTTTTAGAAGATTCTGTGACCTTTGTAAATAATTGGTCTTCATTACTGAAAAGCCAGGTGTGTGTACAGGTAACATAATGTGAATCATCAGGGCAACCTGCAGCAGATGAAGCAGCAGTCAATTTAGTGCACTTTTTCCTTCTTTACTGTGTCAACACTGAACTTTCCATTGTTTGTGATCTCTTTTGTGGTCATAGCTTCAAGTATGATAGGTGCTATTCCTGCTTACTGTAAACTGGCACAGCTGAGAAACCAAAGCTCCTGTCACTTAATCCATAGTGTACATATATACATGTATATGTATAAAGTGCCAGATTCTAAGGGAACGGTTCACGTTATGGATCTTCTAAAACACAATTTCAAAATGACACATCTTTCATGTCTCTCTTAATTATGTTCTTTAAAGATGAAGCAGTACACAATTTGCCAAAGTTTTGTTTCCTTAAAGAATTTGCATTGTCAATATTAAACATGGAGCTCGTTTTATGCAGCCATTGCAATATGTGCTCATATCTTATGTTGAACACCAGTGCTGGATTTTAATTCTTCTCCTTTCCTGACAGCAGTACAAAGTGCAGCTCTAAATTACGCTGTTAATACAGAAAACTTGAGACATAAATGACTGTCAGGGCTGGTGCAAAATTATCGGTGTGACAAGCATACAGTTGTGACTGTAGAGTGTAAATATTGCAAAAATGGTGGTTTTAAGGCATGTGCATGAAGCTGAAAATACAGCAATTCATTTTCTTAAAAAAGCTGCCTACCTACAGACTGTGGTTGCACAAATAGCTCTGTAGCATAGAAATGACAGGATGCAAGTAGAAGCATTCAGATGTTAAAAATGTGCAGCCATTTTACTACAAATTATAAATGCCTTAGATATCAAGTCCAACAAAGTGACTCTTTATTCAGACATGAAGTAAGGAATGTTCAAACATGAGGAAGTGTTCAAACATGTATAATTTAATGGGACCTGCCTGAAAGACCAAAGAATAAAAACATCTGTGTGAGTACTCAAACTTTTGATGTAAGTATGCAAATAATGCCTATCATAGATGTTTAGCATGCCTTTAGGTTTTTTTGTAGTACTGAAACAGATGTACCTTACTTTGCATCAGGATACCCTGATTGCAAGTAAACAGTTGAATGATACTGCTACCACCAGTTTCATATGCTCCTGTCCTGGTGCAATCCCTAAATGGTAACTGCCACCTCTAATCCAACTCAGACTTTCCAAAATTAGGAACCAAATATTTGTGTACTAAATAAAACATGAAGAAATAGGATGGATGGCCTTAAAGGAGAAAAGATAGATCAGAATGTGCAAGTATTTAATGTTTATTCATGGCTCTAACTTTAAGTTCATCCAAAGGATTACTGTTTTATATCACGTAGTGAAATAAACCTGTTTTAAACTGCTCAAGAATTAAAGATTTGGATATCCTTAAACTGTGATACATGTTAAACTCTTAGAACAAAAAGCAAAAGCAGCGTTCAAAGTCCAGATAGAAACTAGGTATATTACAGGCCAGGATACCTGTGGTGTAGTGCTAGAGTTGGCTTAGGGGAATGAGAGCTCCTGAGGTGGGACTCCAGCAGAGCCCTGCCCAGCCCAGGGAGCCTGGCTGGGAGCTGGGCTTGCCCAAAGGGCTGTGGCTAAAAGTATTCTTGGAGAGGGTGATGGCAGGCGTTGGGTTAAACTTAATATCACCAAGCATGTGATGAATACATGGGAAAGAGGCCTGAGGCTGACCTTTGTGCCAGACCAGGGAGTGAGAGTGGAACAAGTGTTCTGGTCCTCCTAGCTGTATGACGTCCTCAGGATTTGATGAGATAATGCTTCAGAAGTATCTCAGTGCTGTCATTTAGGCAGGAAAGGCAGTGACAGTTGGAAGGAAGTGTTGCTGAGTGAATTATAAAAGCAAAAAAAGTTGCTGCTCTTTGGAATATTTAGATTAGGTCAACAGCAGTGCTTCTTTTTTTGTTTGTTTTCTTCTGATATGCAAAACAAGAAGAATCCAGAAGAAGAGAGATTCCGTATTGTCAAAATCAGATCAGTTAAACTTAATTGCACCATAGGCCAATGAAACGCTAGTGAAAAAATGACAGTTTTGAATTGGACCATGAGAAGGATTAAAAGGGCCACATCAGTGTCAATCTAGCAGGTATAATATCTACAAATTAAAATACACGACTGGCATATTTCTTTTCTCATTGTCATAAACACTTTTTTTTGTGTCTGGAAATTTTTTGCAGACTTTTCTTTGAGAACCATTTCTGACTGATGTAAAGCTGGCTGCCAGAGCTTTTAGTGCCTGCCAACCTGCTGCAAAACTAAGGTAAGCACTAGACTTCAACCTTGTCATCATGCTGGTGTTGTAGCTGCATAGATGCCAAAGTATATTTCTTTAGACTAGAGTCTCCTCAGTGTTTCTTTAATGACGGTAAATTTACAAGTGGCATAACATAGGTGATAAATTCAGAACATACTCCATTTTAACACTACCCTACATTAGAACACTAGCCTACACTTGCAAAGTGTCTTTCAACGTTTTAAAACAGGATTAGAAACTCTCCAGGTTTCATTGAAAATACTATCCCTGAGAAGAAAATTATTTTAACTGTAAATCAGATGTGAGAGTAATATAAGGAAGGAACAAAAGGAGTTTAAGATCTCATCTACACCTAAATCTAACAAACATGTTAAATATAAATTCAGGCTTGTAATTTAAGTCAGATTTTAGAAGGTAGAGGGTATTGTATTTAGACTCTCTGTAACCAGATATATGAAGGCAACCTTTAAAGCGCTATTTCCCCTGAGGTCACAGGGAACGGCTTGGGAGTCAATATTCTCCTCTGATAAAGACTATGAGAAGAGCTGACTTTTGAGTACTTGAGTGGCTCTGGGTTCATATAATGCCAAGATTTTTATTCCTTTAAGGACTGCTTTAAGGAAAATTCCTTTAAGAACTACTTTAAGCTTCTCTGTCACTTTTCAAAACCTTGATCTTAGGCCACATTATTACTGAAACCGAGTTAGTAACTTAGCATGTCCTGCTTTTGCTAATCAGGGCTGAAGGAATAAATCATTGCCATTTAGAAGTGTGTGGAAATACTCAGCTAGAAGACACTGCGGAAGTTCTATGATGATTATCTGTGGTAGACAGCCTTATCCAAGTTCTAACAATACTTTGATTATTTAGCCTTGATAGTTTTTGTGCACTGGGCTATAAATTAGTGAAATCATAAAAACTGACATTTTGATTACAGGGGAAAAATCATGTGTAAAACTGAAAAGCAACATCTTTTAATCTTGCAGAGAAGTTCTTTCACTTCTCTGCTGTAGATATGGGCATCTCTGTGGAATGTCTTCCACAGCAGCCCATAATTATATATTCATTTTTTATAATAGATGATAAAATGACAGCTGGAAGTGGGGAAAAACACTGGGCATTCCAGATGTGGTCTGAAGAATATGAACTGAGGTGAGTATATTGCAGAAGAAAAATCTTTTCTGTTTGTATTTCAGATTTTGGATTTACTGCTAAGTTCAACATCGTGCAAATGTACTCTGGGAGAGGCATGATTCAGAGTTGTTACAGTCCATGGAAATATTTTCTTTGCCTTTATTAGATTATATTTTGATCAGTCCTAAATGTAGAATTTGGAGGGGCATAAGCAATAGCTTGCAGTAACTTAGACATTGTTTCTGGTATTAACAAATACTCTGAAAGCCTAATTATGATATGCATTTCGTTTCTATTATGTCATGAAGTAGGCATATCAGTTAATTAGCTATCAGCTGCAATTCCTTTGTTTGTACAATGTAATTGTTTACCATGAAAAAAAGTTTAGATTAAGTGTTTAATTATTTAAATGTACCTAAAATGAAGTGGCATAGGGGAGAAATTTGAGATCATTCTACTAATTGCTTAGCAAGCTAATGGAAGGTTGAACTCCAAAATTACTTCTGCTTAAAACTTCTGCAAAGCTACAAAAATTTTGGAGTAATTAACTGACTGCTCTCTCTACCTCTAGTTTTCATTTTGTCTTTTTTCAATGAAGCTGCATTCAGGAAAGGTGAAATTATTTCATTTTTTTAATTTAGAGTCTGTATTTATGTAGAGGGCATTCTGATGATGTATCTAGTGTAGTAATGATGAGTTTAACATAATGTGTGGCACGCATTAAATGTGCCAAAAGCAATTCATATTTCTGGCCTCCTGTTTTCCAGAAGATATGTTGATGTGCATCATCATCTTCTTATTGAGAGTTTATAATTCTGGACTTGAGCTACACTGGTGTCATTCACACAAAGCAGCTTATCTGTGCATGTCTACCTCTTTTCACGGTCAGGAAGATAAATGTATATTTGATATATCCAGTCTTTATGGGTTTTGGCTGCTGATTACAAAACCCTAAGCTTAGTAAATTGAATTTTAGTGCAGTTCTGTTTGAACAAATTCAGTGTATCCAGAGCAACTGTGAGCTCAGATGCAATTGGGCATTAGCCATAGCTAACAAGTAAAACAGCAAAAAGGAATAACAAGAGACAGGATTATAAAGGCTGAATTTTGCTTTCAAGGAGGAAATTTAATAGTTTAGCAGAAATATCCCTATAATTATCAGTTAAAGCCCTCACCAAGCTCATCACCTTACAATCAAAGAATAAAGGCTTCCAAACACTTTGGATACCTGCCCCGTCTCTGAAGTCCTCTTATTTTCAGGGGACATCGTAGACCCTTAACTCTTCCAGACCAGACTGAGCAATGCTGCTGCATCCAGTGCTGAGCACATCAGTCCCAGGAATGAGCACTCCTGGTGACAGCTCCACCACTGCAAACCCATGCCAGGCTGTGGCCCTGCTCAGAATGGAGAGCCAGGCAATGGCAGCAGAAATAGAAAGAAAATAGGGGTAAAAAGGGATCCAGGTACAGAAAAATGTCTTTCTCCAATTTATCTCACTAAATTCAACTATTCTTCATTAAAATGATGTTTAGTACAGTTTTTCTGAAACTGTACTAAAAGGTGAAAGGTGAAGGTGAGATACTAGATGAACATGAGACCACCATGCAAAATGTGAATGGAATATTACTCAAGTATTGTTCTATTGGTCTTTCAATTCTAGGTTACCATATTTAAATATGCTCTGGTCTGATAGTGAATTAAATCTGAAGGATTCCTTATGCCTTTTTTTAAGGAAAATATGAAGCTGTATATGATGCCCAGTTCAATATTTTATGCTAAAGCTAGAAGCGTCTATACACATGTCAAACTTTTTTTCCATAATATCAAGTAGGAAATGAAAGGCCAAAATAAGAGAAATTCTGTATACTTAAGAACTCTTTTCAATATAAGTTATTGCTAATAATGAGGAATTCATTAGCTCTCTGGGAATGCTCAGCCAACATCCTTACCAAGCATGCTCAAGCTGACCTAAAGTTGAAGAATTTCTATTCATTATTAAGACAAATAAAAATGCTTATGTTAAAACTGAAAGTTGATATGAAAAGCTAAAGCTGTCTGGACCCATTGGAAGCATCATTCTGACTCCTGTTAAATTCTGCAGAAATCTGATGTTTCTAGAGGGTTAAAGGGAAGAAATTTAATTTCAGAGAAGGTCTGAAAATTTCCCACTACCAAGTTCAGGAAAAAAATAGAACTCTTGTGCAAATGTATGTGTGATAAGAGATTGAGTACTCATAAAATGCAGCTGCTTACAAGAAAATACTGTTAAGGCATTAAATCAATGAAAAAAACAGTATAGAAGAGAGGGCTGCTGAAGGTTGTGAAAGGTCACATAATCCATCTCTCTGCCTGAAGGAAGGATAGAAGAATAGTGCCTTAGAAGAATAGAGCAAACCTTAAGGCGGTATACTTTGCATCTTCACTGAAGCTAGTTAGGCAGAAAAATGCAAACCTCTCTGATTCAGGCAAGCAAGGCTTTCCACCCCTTCCTCAGCTTTTTGACAGTGATGGTGACTTATTTGCTCATCTGTGCTAGCAGGCAGCTGAAGAGGACAACATGGAAGATAAGGGAGTCATAATATCTTGTCACAGACAAGTAGCCTTGTGCATCACCACTGTAGCTTCAGTGGCAGAAGAGGAGGCAGGTTTGCCCCTTCTGCCTAGCAAATCAGTCACAGCATTAGTCCTCCCCAAAAGTCTTCCATAATTATGTACTCTACCTCAGTTCTTGCAAAGCTTTTTATTATTTCTCTGAATATTATCAGGATCTTCTCCAGCTATTTTCTAATTTACTTTGATACCAGATATCTAGAGTTTCTCTACAGATTTGCATTGGTACTTGTTGTGGTTCCCCTGTAAGCAGCCTGGAGAGGATGGCAGAAATATCTCTAAAATATGGCATACTTGCACACAATTCTTATCTTGCCACTGTCCTCTCAGGACAGGTATTTGAATAATATATTTTTCTCTTGCTTTCTCATTTTCCTCTTTAGAAATATCATTGACAAGAGCATCTAATGCCATTCTGTGCAAGTATAAGGAGAAAGGAAATATATTTTTGCACTTTTGTTCCTTGAAGAATTCCTAAGAGCAGCAGAGATGGTGAGGACGATACTAAGAAAGATAGGCAGACCAAGATAAAACAGCAGCCATTTTCCAGCTGGAGGAGCCTCCCAGCTTAGCTAGTAATAGAGACTAAAGTCAAAACACGCTTCTAATAAGGCCAGTATTAACTCACCTTAATTACCTTACCTTACAGTAATGCTAATTCATCACCTTGGCACTGCTCTAAATAGATTATCATCGCTTCACATTTTCCAATAAATTCATTACATTCTGAAATTAAGTAAGGTAGTAAAATTTGTGATTCTACACAGTAACACATAGAAATTGCTATTTACCACAGAAACTCCTCTTAATGAATGCAGCGGTAGGGGTTAGTGTCGATGTTAATTTCAGAAGAGAGACTGAATTTTCTCCTGAAATAATTTATATATTTTCAGTATATCTAGGTCAGTGCAGTTGTGTAGTGTATATGGAAAATTGGCTGTGTATATTATCCTATGATGAAAGAAGAAATCCACTGTGTAGCACTGAAGTCTTTTCACTACTGTGCCTCCTCCCATAAAGTAACTATACAAAGCCAGATCGGGCAAACTTGCACAGAAAGCAGTGTCTCTTTTCCACTTAAATAATTTTACTGAGGCCAAAAGGAAGTCTTAAAAAAAAAGCCATTACAGGAATTTATTCAAGAAGGATATAAATGCAAACATCTGAACTTTTTGAATATATTCAGTTCTGGAATGCCAGTTAAGGTCCATAAGGATCAAATTTTCTACTTTGTACATTTGTAGTGAAAGATTAGGGTTTCCTTTTAGTTGTTACAGCCTGTGTCTAGTGGTTTTAAGAGCAATCTGCAAATGCTTACAAAGCTGTGAGACTAAATTAATGATTTGCTTTATTTGTACTGTTTCTCTTCAACTTATTTTCCTCATCTTCTCAGATTCAACTCATTGGATCATGAAGTGTTGAGGATCTTCTTGGAAAAAATGGACTGTGAACAATGTTCAAAGACATTAGAAGAGCTGGGTGGCATAGTTTAGCCTTTCCTTAAAGGAAACAAAAGACACATAAAAAGAATAGCTTACTATTATAGACAGAAGCCTTGTAAGGTAAACAAACATGCTATAAGGTCCACTTCCTCTTTTCAGGGTGAGATAAGGTCATTGTTTAGACAGGAGAAGCTGGTGTAGCATAGATACAGTAGCTTCTGTTAGTCACTTCCCTCATACAGATACATTTTGAAAGGTGAATCAAATTGAGATTGTGTTTGCAAGTTTTTTGGGCACCTGTGGGGTTGCAGGTTTTGTTTTGACCTCAGCTGAGAGATACAGCCAAGGTGTTGCATGGCTGGTGATGATACACTGATGGCATAAACAATGGCAAATTAGTGTGTACAAGGAATACAATATTCCTCCAAGAAAAAACATTTCCCAGAGTTACTGCAGCTTCCTCAGAGATCTGACTGAGGTAATTCTCCAGGATCTTAGTAACACCAATGTAATGTAAAGGCCATCTCAAAGGGTTTCTTGTTCCAGGACCCCTTTGATCCTGAACCCTCTAGATCTTTCAGAGAACTACAGAGCTGGAAACCCATTTAAACTTTTCATTTGGAACAGCAGTACTTAACTGAACTGACATCAAAGTGAATTGGCAAATCAGCTATGCATTTGTATGCAGTGCCTTCACATGTGGGTCACTCAGGGAAATAATATGGCCTTGCTCAGCCCGCTCCTAGAAGCTGCCACTCTGCTATGCTGTGCTGAAAGTAATTTAGTTGTATTGTGCTTCTGGGTCCTCCTCATTCTCCTGTTCCCAAAAGGCACGATTGCTGGTGGAAAAATATTCAAATCTGGTGTTTCTGAAGGTAACTTGAGACTTCAAAAGCTCTTCATTGCCAAGCTGCTGGGCAGCTTGTTTTTCTAAGCAGAGAGCAGTGCTATAGAACAAATAGCACCTCAGCATAACCATTATTTGAAATAGATGATATACAGGCAGGAGAAATGCTTAGGCATGTAAGTAATAAAATCTTACAACTCAAACTGGAAATCAATAGAAACAAATAGAGTAGTAAAAAGAGAACAATGAACAGATGCATAAGTGAAAAGATGGATCCTTCAGTAATTTCTGACTCTTTCATTATGTGTTGTCAGTGTATCATATTTAAGTAACGTTTTGGACTATATTGCATAAATGATGTTCCCATTATGGCTGTACTGTATCACAGTAACAAATTCACTATTTTAGCACTCTTGCCTGGATTCCACATTGAAGTTTGTCAGCTACGTGACTTTCTTACTTCATTCATTGAAAATTAATATTCTTGTTTTCTGCCCTTCATAACACTTTTAGACAAAGAGAAACTGTCTGCTGGGTAGTGACTCACTGAGAGGAAATGAACATTTCTTCTTACTGCAATGTGATATTAGAGACAATAAGTCCTCTCATGACCTTATTTATCTATTGTGTACTAGTCAATTCACAGTTATGTGTGAAGAGCTGTGATGTATCCTGTGATTATCTAAAAACAGGTTAGAAAACAGTGGGAGAAAATGATGGTTGTTTTTTAGGGCTTCTCTTGTATGTGTGAAAGCTGTTGGGGATCTATTCCATATTTTTCAAAATTATGTCTGTATTTAGACACACTATTTAAACCACCATGTTAAAATTAGGCTTCTTAAAAAAAAAAAAAAAAAAAAGTGGGTAGATTTTCAAAAATTCAGGAAACCCACAGCTCTCATTGAGGTCAGTGAAAACTCTGGGGTACCAGACTTTTCAAAATGGTGACAAATGTCTTTGGGCTGTACCAAAAAGGGGCTCCACAAACTTTATGGTGTAGATGTTGCCCATCTACTGGAGCAGTTACTAACAAAAAACAGTCTGTGTCAGAAGATCCTGTTATGCTATATACCTCACTTTGCATTATAGATTATATTCAAACTACAGGTCATATAAAAATTACTCAGACTATACAAGAGAAGTGACTAGCAGAGTAACAGTCACTCTTATTGCGCTGGAGCTGCAAACCTCCTGTTGGATGGGACATGGCTGAAAGCCATTTGAGAGCTAAGGGGTGCTGTCGGAAGACATCAGAGAAATAGTTTTTTAATTTCTGTCATCATATCAAGATATATTTGGCTCACTGTCTTTGGAAAGATCTAGTGTTTCAAAATCCTGGGTCTGGAAAATCTTGATAACTTCCATATTTTTGGCAGTTACCTTTTAAGAGCAGTTAGGATTCATTCCCTAATATTTTTCAAGTACCAACATGTTGTGTGGAAAGATACTCTACAAATGCAACAGCTTTGATTTCTAATGAGTAGTAAAGCTACCAGAGATTAATGATCACAGCTAGGTTTTTTTGGATGGTGCCATAAATTAGCCAAAGTGTGGGGAGGGGGATTAAAACAAAACCATAAAAAATTTTAAAAAGAGGGTCCATTTTGGTTTTAGTCCATAATGTGGGGAAAGTGTGCATGAAATTTACAAAAGGCAAAACTTCATCTCTGTTGTCCTTGCATTCAAATGTCAGATCCAGAGGAGGCACTGGGAAGAAAGCTTGTTCTTTGTTACTGTCCATCTACTATGTAACAGCCTACAGATGTGTCTCAAAGAAGCAAGTAAAGCTTGAAATGTTTCTCTAGTAGGGTCAATATGCAAAATTGTATCTGCCCCACGACCAAGCTGTGAAACTACTCCAAAATCGTTCAGAACCTTATGTTTTTGAAATAAAGGGGGATGAGTAAGTGGAAACATAATAGGAAGTTGTACAATTCATATTTATGTATGACAAAGTGAATACAAGAGAACTGCTAAATATTAGTGGAAATTAGGTGATAGGAGCTACTGTACTAGAGTAGTTATTATAAGTATTTAATTTCTTTGCAAATATTAGAAGTTTGAATTTTTTCTTGAGTTCAACGTTAACCCTGTTGATATAATGTTGAGTTCAACATTAACCCTGATATGTGCTTAATCTGGAGGCCAAAAAGTCAATGGAAAGCTTTACAGTGTCTCAACTGCTGGTCAAGCAGCATATGTACTTTAATTAAATTCAGATTTTAAAAGTCAGGTAGCTGTTGAAGCCAGACTAGTTCTTTCCTCTGTTTGGGTAATAATTTTGGTGGGGAGTAATTGGAGGAGGTGTTCATTTGTAGACATTCCCCATTATCTACGGAAATTCAGAAGCATCTGGTTTACTAAGGTCTCTATATAATATGAGAAAATGCAGAATAATTAACAAGACAATATCTCAAAGAACACCAGAAAATAGTGAAGGAGTGATTACTGAAATGACATGGAAATGGATTTGGCATAGAAATACACATATTTGAAATCTACCTTAAATTCACTGAAGATCAGGAAATTTAAATTCAGTGCAAAAGGTCACACAAAATTGAGAGTGATGCTAGCTACTGTTTTATTGCATTAGTTTTATTCAAGATGTGTAAATGTGTATTATTAATTAAATAAGTCTTGTGTTCCTTTGATATTACTTCAGCGTAATATGCATGTTTGGTTCAGAGTTAGTGCAGAAGACTGTGGAGTTAGTGCAGTGGAGTTAGTGCAAATCAAGCCTACTCTTGATGCTTTTCCATAGCTAGCACTAAGTTCAGAGAGGCTGAAGACTGAGACACAAACACGGTCACTCAGGCACCTGGGTGTGTGGGTATGCTCTTCTGTGGCCATATTGGAGATACTTTGCCAGCAGAGAAGGGAAGGAGGAGTTGAGGGAAAGGAGATCCCAGGTATTAAAAAAAAAAAAAAAAAAGAAAAATTTAAAAAATTCTTTCTTGAGGTCACATTTATTTTTTGCACATCCATTTGACTGGTAATAATGCCTAACTGTTTTCTTGTTGAAAGATTTTTTTACTGAAAATGACATAATTTTGGCAGAGCACGTAGAAAAAAATTTTTGAGACAGCTGTCTAAAAGGCATGCGGGATCTGAATTTCCCAATTGCTTATAGTTACGAAAAAGTGCGATAACACTGCCAGTATGGTACATCAATTCAAACTGTGTGGATGTACCACATTATATTGCAGTACCTCTTAGCCTAAGGTGTTCATTGCTAAATTTGATGTCCAAAGAAGCAATGGACCATGGAAGTGCTTTAGCAGAGGTGAAAAAGTGCATTCCCCTTTCTCTTCATTTGTTTACTAAAAATTCTGAAAATATTAATTCTAGAGAAGAAATGTAGCTGTTTAGCATAAATATACTATTGGCTCATGTTACTGTTGAACCTTAAATACTTTAAAAACATTTCAAAACCAATGGTTTCTCCCCCCTTACCCCACAGCAGTCCTGTTTAGCAAGAGCTTGATCAGACCTAAACTGTTTGTCACTATCCCAACATTACAGGGCTCAGCTGTTAATGGAAGTATTGGAATATATGCTAAAGGAAGTATATGGCTTTGCAAATCAGGGAGGAATTTATTTAGTAATAGAATTTTATTTAGAGATTGCTCATTAATTCTTTAAATCAGCTTTTGGTTACAAGTATTTGCTTAAGTTTATGCAACATAAATTGCATACAACTACAGCTCAAATTATTTCTTATGAATAATGTATTTGAACAAATATAGACCTTTAATGTGTTTGCAGCTGATTTGTAGTCAGTTCATAATTTTTATGTCTGAGCTCATTTTTTCAAGTTGTTTACTCGTTTAGGTTAGAAGTGGGATTTTACATATCTCCAAGTATTTACTATGCAATTTTCAGGATGTATGATTTATTGCTTGAGGTGCTTTTTTCCTTTCCTTGGAATTCTCTGGGGGTCCACCTGCCTAATAGACTCCTGAAACATTTACTGTGTTTGAGTTTACTGTGCAGGTAATGGAAAGAGAAGTGTAAACATGAAAAACATTTCTCTGTTTCTTGTGCAAATATTAATACATGCAATGGTTGTGCTACCATCTAATAAACTCTTTTGCATTCCTCCTATATGACAATTCATGTGTCCAAATATTCATGACTAAATAAATAATAGTGTGCACAGATTGGCATGATTCAGATTAAAGAACTAGAATAAACCATGAGAAATAGTCCAGGAGGAAATTATTTGGTTGCAAAGTCATGTTTTCTGAAACAGGAACGTTTCCTTCAGATCAGTTTCTGAGAAACAGCTGGAAATGCTGCTGTTCCTGGACCCGGATGTCCTGGTGCAGCCCTGCTCACTCTCATGCTGACCCTTTTGAGCTGAGATGGACTCAGGTACTTCTCTTCTTTCTTCGAACTGATCTGTTTCAAACTGAGGTAGCTTAAGTTTTCTGCTTACCACTCAACCCCTTGCTCATCATTCAGTCACCCAGAGCCTTCAACTCACACATGTCCTTTGAGAGAGGCAGCTAAGGGATAACAAGCCCATGAAAATGAAATGGAAATGAAATCCTCCTCATGAAGGAGAGTTGCCATCCCTGCAGCCCCTGTCCTGGTGTGAGACCAAGGTAGCTGTGACCAAGTGAGGAAGACTGGACATTTTTGGGAGATGTTGAGGCAAACGGTGCTTGGTCTCTCAGAGGTGGGAGTGTAAAGGGAAAAAAAAGGGAACAGCAGGCTTTGGCTGGGAAGTGAGGCTTCAAATGTTGTGCTCTTGTGCCGTATGTGTGTGTGTGTGCAAATGGTGCTGAAAAGGAGGCATTTTATACTTTTGTGTTTCTATCCGTTGCAATCAATGAGTGCTAGGCATATGCTGTGCAGGGGAAGGAGCAGCAATTAATATAGCATGTGCTTTGTCCCAAAGTGATATTAACTTGCAGTAACGCCGCTTTAGCAGAAAGAGCAATCAAGTCATAACAGGCAGTCTGGGAGAGATGAACAAGGGAACATTGTCCAAGACAAAAGACCACCATCTGAGCTCCTTGTTATAAGCCATAGGCATCATTTAGGCTCAGGCCTGGGGCTGGGCAGTTACAGGCACAGTACAGTCTGATGTGCACCTGTGTCACTCTCCATGTAAGATATGAAACCAAAAGCTGTACAGCTCTTCACACTGTCTTCTGAAAAGCTACTTAGAAGCGTGCTCTGCCATTTTTATCTGTGCTCTGCTTAGTTACTGTCACAGATGTGTTGACTTATATTGTGATGTGATTTTTCCAGTGAAATTTTCCTCTCCTGGTGGAGAGTTAAGCCAGTCCTTAACATGACTAGGTAAAAAAAAAAAAAAAAAAAAAAAGTGTCTTTAAGGATGCTGCCTATTAATATGCCTTGTAATTAGTACTCCTGGATCTATGTTCAAGAGGCAGAATTTTGGTTAACCTCTTTGGCCGGTGGGAGTTCCTTGTCAATGTGAGTGAGGGGGGAAAGCAAAATGGTGGGGGCTCTGCAGCTCTATTCCCTAGCCCCTCTGGTCTCTGAGAAAAATGACTCATGGATCAGTTTCCATGGATCAGTGGGCATAATCCTCTGTGAGGAGACTTAGTTGCCAGGACAACTGTTGCCAAGACAGACTGGTTTTCCTTGGGAACAATTTCACTGTGTTATTTCTGTACAACAAACCATCTCCCGTGTCTATTGTTAGACCCATGTGAGAAACTATTGGAGTTTTAGCTCCAGGTGGAAATTAGGAAACAGTAGGAAGGGAAAACAAGTCTAATTACCAAAAGGTAGTTTTCGGTCCTACATGGATCTGCACAAAGTTTGTGGTCTCTCAGACTATATGTGCACTCTGCAAACATGGGCCCCGAAACCCAGTGTTGGAAGCCTCTTCAAGCCATGAGATCAAAATGGATTCCAAATCTTACAATTCTCTTTAAAAATATTTAGTTGGGAATAGGATAAGGTCCTTGGGGATATTTTGCATTGTAGTACATAGCTATATAAGTTCTTATGATTGAGAACAGTGGCTGTGATCAACAACCTGCATGTGCTGGAAGCAACAGATTCCACCACCTCACCTGACCTGGGAAATGCTGGTGGTTTTTGGAACGACTGACATGCCCTCAAAGGACCACTCTGTTCCATTTGAAATTGCTTGTGAGTTTTATATCACCTGAAAGATTGCTTTAGCTTCACTGTATTAATAGTATATATGCAACAGTCACGAATCCCTGTTATAGAGGCTTTCAAAGTTTATGATTCAAAACTTCACCATTCCTGTATTAGTTTCCAATTTTTTGCATGAAATACTTTTGGTTCAAGTGGAAAATATTTTTTATTATTGTATGATATTAAATAATATTCAGCTGAATGGGTGTAAGCTAGTTAAATGGATAAACTACTCTCTTGAGAAATACAAAGCAAACAAATTTAACACTGTTCTTGTCCAGCAGAGGTCACTTACAGGCCACTTTATTCCTTATTGACTGTGCTTTCACTTGCCTAGTTAGCATCTGTTGTTTCCGTTACTAAGTAATTCTGGATCAGCTGTGCAAATGCAGGTCCTGAAGACCCTACTAATGACTTCGAATCTTTTCTAGAATCATTAAGAAACAGAAAGGCAAAATCCTACTGAAACATACGAAAAATCATGAAAAAGTATAGGGACTTCATTGATCCCATAAACTCAGTAGGTAATCTTAGTAACTACACCATGCTTTGCAAGCTTTGCTGTGCATATTAAAGAATTTTCAGTGCAAACATACTCTACCCTGTGTTACTAAATCTATGTGGGATTCTTATCTGGTTTCTTATC
This sequence comes from Strix uralensis, assembly GCF_047716275.1. NCBI lineage: Eukaryota > Metazoa > Chordata > Aves > Strigiformes > Strigidae > Strix > Strix uralensis. The sequence goes on along the minus strand of NC_133978.1, from coordinate 14,243,057 downwards.
TGCTCAATCTTCACAAAACATTTCTCAATGTGCACTTAAATTGAGACGCAAGATGTGTTTACAGCTTCTGATAATTCAACTGTATGTGAATCTCAGCTGTTGCATGCTTGCAGAGGCCTTTGCTTCACAAATTTTTGTTGCAACATGAAGAAAACCCTTGAGTAGTCTTTACTTGACCGATTAGTTGTCAAATGTGAATAACTCATCCAACTTCAGCAAAACATGCCATTCTGTGTCTTCTATTGTGGCTAGAGTGTAAAGCTGGAAATCAGACATGGTGTTTTATGAGTCTTGAAGCATCAAGGCCTGCGTTTGAAGTGGCCTGAACAGAAAATAACCCCATTCCATTTCAAGTTTCATTTACAGCAGATGAAAGAAAAGCAAAAGAAAAGAGCAAGAAGGTTCTTGTCTGCCCAAGATGAATGAAGGGCAGAAATTCCCTATTCGTCTATAGACACCATTAGCCCAATAGTTAGATTATGTGCTCTGAACTTTGTATGAATGGCATTTATTTTTGTTTTGTTACTTTTTGATGGCAAGATTTAACCACTTCTTATACAGAGCAATATAACACTGAACAGTTCATGTAAGCAACAGCATATTTTTTGTTTGATTTAGTTGAGTAAATATCGAGGTGTAAACTGTGGTTTTATCATGAAGCACTGTAATTTATCTTTGTATGTGGGTACACTGGAGCAGAAAAACACCCTATAAAATCTGCTGTCTCTTTCTAGCTCCCTGATTCTTCTGACACTGGGACAAAATTGTAGCTGCTTTCAAATATAAGGGTCTAAATATGTCATGATTTTACATTGTGCTTAGTTTCCCAGTTGCACTAAGCAATGCATTCTTTGCAGATGTCAAACACAAAGCTGGGTGAAAAGTGGCCTAGTGGCTGGATAAAAACTTTTCTTGAGTGATGGATGGTCCATACAGAGACACATTACAAATGTATAAGGTAAGTTCCTTTAAAATCTCTATGAAGGTGAAGACAGAAGTTGTTTGACTTTATGGTCAAACTTTTACAAAGTAAAGCAGAACAGCTGACTAGCAATGGTAAGAATAGTATCTTGATGTTATCTTTCTGAATCTCATGCTTTTAAAGCTCAGATCTCTTTTTAGCTCAGGTGACAGGAAGCTCAGTCAGCAAATTTTCAAAAGAGGAGGAAAAACACTCAGTACATGTGTTCTTAATAGTCAGTACCCTGAGTGAGGGATCCTTCGTGAATTGTGAACTGTGCTTGAATCTCAGACAGAATTTCTTCTGAGTTAAGCAGGTTGTTTGGGTTTTTTTTGGTCTCGTCTGCTTCAGAACTGTCTCACTCTTACATCTTCTATAAAGAATACATTCTCAGTCTTGCAAACTCCAAAGTACAGACTCAGCACCTCTGCAAAGTCTGTTTTTAATAAGAAACAGGAGTAGTTTTGGGTTTATAAGCTTAGGTCCAGACTAATGTGCAGTCATTTAAAGTTTGAGAGAGGGGAAGATGGTACAAAATTCTGCTTCATTCCTAGTTTGTCAGCTGTCTGGCCCAGGACGGAAAAATAAATCAAAGAATATCTGACTCTCATTAATGTCCACTGGAAATGTGCTGTGATCTACTTGTTTAGGTCTTTATTTTTATACATAAACATAAAATCAGAGTATTATGCATGCTGATGCTTATGCCGTCTAATTTCTACCATGAATGAAGGGTGAGACTCTGTAATAATTAAATTATTATTCCTATTCCTACTTATCCTACTACAGCATTGTTCTTGGTGTGTCCTGCTATATAAATTCCCTCCTCTCTCACAAGCAGTTCATACTTTTACCTTGCTCTTAATATACAGAGTGGACAAAGATTTTATCATTAATGAGGGCTGATTCGGGGTACTAGCCCAAACAGGAAGCCACTCTTCATAGTCTCTGTGGTAGGCTGACAAATGAAAGGAAATACATGAAGAGCTTCCGCTCTGCTCCGTCCTTCTTACTATGCAGAAGTATGGATGCATGGTAGGTTATGCAGGCAAGAGAAATCACTACTAATTCAGAAGAAAAAGATCCTGCACAGGACAGCTTCCACTTTATATCTTTCTAAGAGCCCTAATTAAATGCACTGTATGAGCACCTATTAAGAATGGTGCTCCATAATGCCTGGTCTGAGGTTTTTCCGAAGCAAGGTTATTCCTAGGTTTTTGTTCTTCAAAAGTCTTTAATCCTGACTCTCGTCTCAATGAAAAGTTTGAAATACTTTGTAAACTCCTGGTTTGGGGATAAGAGTACTCTGTTGGTCTGACATCAAAGTGAATCAATGAGCTAGCTGTGCATTTCTATCCACTGCTTTAGCCATATATTCTTTTGCAAGTGTCTAGAAGCTGTCACCCTGCTATGCTGTGATGAAAATAATTGGATATAGTTCCCACTTCTGTTATTCCCATATGATACTGTTGCTGGTGAGGAATACTCAAAACTGATGGCTCCAAAGGCAAGTTTGAAACTTCAAAAGCCAAGTGTTCTCACGTGCTGAGCTGCTTGCTTCTCCAAGGAAATCTTCAGAGAGCTGCACCATATATCAAAGAGCAGCCAAACATAAGACCATTCCCCCAAATGAATGATATGCAGAAAGAAGGTACATTCAAGGATCTAAATAGTGAGGAACTCAGTACTCAAACTGGGAATCAGGAGAACCAAATAATTCTGGAGGAAGGGAAGGCTGTATACAAATAAGGAGATAGAAAATGAAGTTACAAATTCAGTGAAGAAAGACATTTAATAATTTGTGAATACTAAGCTACGTGCCCTTATGATTTTTATTTGTCACTTAATGCAGGAATTTACAATAGTCCTGTAAATTTGGATACTGCATATAAACGTGCTGGGTTTACTACAGCTTAGTAAAATTTCCATTGTGTGATAAACTATGTTTCAGCAAGACAGTGTCCTGACCTGGCGAGAATTTAGGGGTGGGGAAATTGCTGAGAATCCTATCTGCTTTTACTTCTGCTTTTTCAGGCAAGCAAACTTCAAGGAAGTTCAACAGACGTTCAACAAACCAGGCATTTTTGTGTGTTACAAGGTTACAAGATGAGGCCTGGATGCCATGTGTTGACAGCACATAGATACCACATTTGGTTCTTGGCCAAAATAGCAAAGGTCAGTGTGGAAATTTCATCTTCCTATTTTAAAAAAAAAAAAAAAAAAGGTCTCTAATTTCAAGTCTCTGTTCAATGATTTTGGCTCTACAATATTTTTATCAAATCATGGCTGAGAAATAGCAGTGCTCTGAACTGATGTTTTCCTTTTTTTTTTTTTTTTTTTTTTTACTGAGACTAAATTTATTCTAACTCCTGAACAGAAAAGATACAGTGGCAGCCTGACAGCCTACAACATCTCTATCTGATGTCACCACATCAGAGAACAGCCCAAGAAATGGGACCTTGAGAACAAAATCCCTCCTGACACTGCTGCAGCGATGGAGAGTTTGAACTGGTTTTTGCAGCTGGAGATATCACAGAATCATTCAGGTTGGAAAAGACCCTTAGGATCATTGAGTCCAACCATCAGCCCTACTCTACAAAGTTCTCCCCTACACCATATCCCCCAACATCTCATCTAAACGACCCTTAAACACATCCAGGGATGGTGACTCCACCACCTCCCTGGGCAGCCTATTCCACTGTCTGACCACTCTTTCTGTGAAAAATTTTTTCCTAATGTCAAGTCTGAACCTCCCCTGTTGGAGTTTAAAGCTGTTCCCCCTTGTTCTGTCACTAATCACCTGTGAGAAGAGACCAGCACCAACCTCTCTACAATGTCCTTTCAGGTAGTTGTAGAGAGTGATGAGGTCTCCCCTCAGCCTTCTCTTCCTCAAACTGAACAGCCCCAGCTCCTTCAATCTCTCTTCATAGGATTTGTTCTCCCGGCCCTTCACCAGCTTCGTTGCCCTCCTCTGCACTCGCTCCAGCACCTCGATATCTCTCTCGTATTGAGGTGCCCAAAACTGGACACAATACTCAAGGTGTGGCCTCACCAGTGCAGAGTACAGGGGGACTATCACCTCCCTACTTCTGCTGGTCACACTATTTCTAATACAAGCCAGGATGCCGTTGGCTTTCTTGGCCACCTGGGCACACTGCCGGCTCACGTTCAGGTGCTTGTCAATTAGAACCCCCAGATCCTTTTCTTCCACACAGCTCTCCAGCCACACCTCCCCAAGCCTGTAGCGATGCATGGGGCTGTTGTGGCCCAAGTGCAGGACCTGGCACTTGGCCTTGTTGAAGCTCATCCCGTTAACGTTGGCCCACCGATCCAATCTATCCAAGTCTCTCTGTAGAGCCTCCCTATCCTCATGCAGATCGACACTACCGCTTAACTTGGTGTCATCTGTGGATTTACTGATGATACACTCTATGTCCTTATCAAGATCATTTAACAGACCTTCCTCTTGGTAAGAAAATTTTCTGACAGCAGAATTGCCCAAGACATCTCTTTCTCAGCATTATATTTTATGTTATTAATTTTGCAGAACTACCCGTGGCAATATCCCACAATTCTTGCTACTGTACTTTTCATGTCCACACAACAGCACCATAGCCAGCTGGACAGTGCAAGCTCTATTGAGAAGTTTATTCTAATCATGAACTGTATCACTTGCATTATAGGAAGACAAGTAATAAATGATTTACTTAAAAGTTTAAAGATATATTCCTTTACCCCATGTTTTTTTCCAAATCCCCCATCCCATTTTTAAACATAAATGGGTATGTTTCAGTTGGCCAAGTTTTTTTCAGGGATAATTCAGAGTACATTGCAGAAAAGGCAGCCACTGCAGTCAAGCAAGCCTCAAATACCCCTTCCTCTCCTAGGTTATTAAAAAATGAATCAATTGACTGGATAAAGGGGAAAAACCTTACAGTCAAAACTTTCAGTGCCTGCAGTTGTTCTAATGTTTTGGTTGTTCATTTGTACTGTAACACAGCCAATGTCTGTCCAAGGCCAGGCAAAGAGCAAAGGGCTCACTCCCAGAATGTCATATGCAGTACCTGTAAATAGGGGTGGTAAGATTGAGGTAGGCAATCATTAGGATTGTGCAAGACAGAGATAAGCCAGTAAGCAACCTCTTCCCAAAATAAAGCACAAAATTACAGCTTTCAGTAGAAATATAGGGGATTTTTTTTTTCTCTTGGCAGGCTTATCTTCATGGTAAAAATTGAGCATGTTTGTGTTACATTTCTTCTCTGCTACGTCCTGTTGAGCTGTCAGGGAAGCCAGTGGTGTGGTAAGAGTTTCACTGTGTACTGATCAAGTAAAGGTCTTGGTAAGTAAAGATCTCTCTTGCTCTGATAGAATTAGACCATACTGAGGCCATGCAACACTTGCAGGTGCACACATGCTGGTTAGAAAGGACCTTTGTAGGCTGCCCTACTGGAGCACAGAAAGCTGATGAGGAGGACTGTTAACAGGATGTAATCTATCAGTTTAACAGCATTCTGTCCCTGAGTATTCTCTGTATAAATGTAATATCTGCTTTTGAGGAGCAGTTGCCCTAGTACTTGACTTCAATAGGGCTGTCCTGTGCTGTCAGACTTTCAGGTTTCGGGCTAATGACTCAGAGCTGTCACCTCCAAGACTAGGTCTGGAACAAGGATTCCCTGCTGCCTCTTCCAGGATCTCTTCTCTCCTGTTACCTGCACTGCATGAATCACCTTCTAAAGCACTTTTTATGGAGGAACAAAAGAGTTACCTGAGATCTATGTCTTTAAATAGGACCTTCAGAACTAACTACCTCCTAAATATAAAAGTTTCATGACATCTTTCAAAACCTAATTCTGATCTCTGGTGAGAAAGTCTGCAACTGTGTAAGCCTTGGGACCTGGAGACTGTTAATCCATTCACACTTAGTGAGATTCTCCATGTGGGGTTCTCCATCTTCTCTAAATATAAATATGGATTGCAAAACCTGTTTTTTTCTATTTCAGCTCCCTAAGATTTACTCCATTTTTGTGAGAAATTTGGAAAATTTTGTTTCTTTATCTAAGCCACTGTTGATGCCAATTATTGTTAGTCTCTTTGGGAAGTGATTTCATTGCTAGGAAACCCTGTCACCAATTTGCCAAAGGTAAACAGACACTTCAGCTCTCCTAGAATAAAGGATTGGGGTGGTCAACTTGGAAAACTTTGGAGGTAAATAGATCTCAACTCCTGGTAGGCAAAACCAACAAAGGTTTGTGTGAGGTTGAATCCTGTAGGGAGCAGACTTCTCTAAGAGCTTAACATTTTGTTTTCAAGTTTTACTGTGCCATTATTTTGAGCTTTCTTGCTGCCTTCATTGGAGACAGCAACAATGTCAACTTCCCTGTTATTGGATGATTAACACAGTATAAAAAAATCAGCAGAAGGAAATCCTTAGAGGGCTGTTAAGAACTGGCTTGAGTCCATGAAGCTGGATAAGAAATATAAACCAGGATTCATATAACAAAACTAGTTCGCTAAATACCTTTCCTTATTTTATTTTGGTGTATGCCAATGCCCTGGATTTTGATGCGAGCCTAGTGGAGGAAGCACAAAGAAGTATATAGAAAAGTGGTTCTTCTTAAACTCTGCTTTTTATCCTAATGATAATGTTCTCACAGTAATATGCTAGTAATTATATTTTATATTGTACTTTATCAGATGAAACGTGACAGGAGAAGCTGCTCTCTGTGGGTAATCTTTTCTGAAGCTTAAAATAAAGAGAAATAATTGAGGTGACTAGCAAAATTCACTAGTTGAATTTGATTTTCTCTCCTTACCCAATCTGTCAACCAAATGTTGCTCCTTAGACTTGTTTTTCATTTTGTCTGGTAGAACTGGGAAAAAAAAAAGGCCAATGGACTTTAGTATGTGGCTTATTTACTATAAATGTTTGTCAGCTCATGTTTGTGGTAGTTTCATTTTGGATTTTTAGTTAAACACAGAATACGTGGGACATGATTGCCTCAAAATTGACCCTCATATTACAATCAAGGACTCTTATTGTGGTGCAACTTGTCAGAATGTCATGCAGACCTTTAGCTTATGATGTTACTCCCTGTTCCTGTTGTTCTACTCAGAGAACGCACCAAAGTATTGCGGATCTGGGATCCAAGAGGACTTTGGCTCCGAGGCATAATACTGAGAAAGAAATGTATCTTATTAATATACAAGGTCTGAAAGGAGAAACTGGGAGGTAATTAGATCATTGCTACATAAACACACTTAAGCTTTTTGTCCTTTAAGTTATGGGTGTTTGCTAGTAGTGGAGATGCTATAAAGAGAAACAGCTTACTCACTCTAAGCTTAGACATACAGCAATCCTGATAGATGTGGAAAGAAGAGTCCCAGCAGAAACACAATAGCTGAAGAGTTCAGGATTCATCCCAAACTGGAATACTGTATGACTCATTTGAAATGAAGAGAAATGCTTTAGATTTAGACATACAATGAACAAAACATTGAAATGGATTTGCAGCACAGTGCAACTGATGACTGTTGCTATATTAGGCATTTTCATTACACCTTGAGATTTTCAGATTCTTATAAACCAGGTTGTTTCTTTTCTGGTTTCCATACATAAAGATACAGTCAGAGGCTAGATGAAATGGTTCAGACACTATCCCTTGTTCTTGGCCTTTTGCCTGAAGATGGAAGTGTATTTCCTATGCAATGTAAGCAACCCTTTCCAATGCAACCCTTTTAAATTATGTAAATGGAGACATTTGTGAAATGACTCTGCTTGATTTGTCACAGACCTGTGAACTTAGCAATGGCTCTTCTTCAGCCTTTCAATGCCTTGGTACTTTGGCTTTCACTGTTGATGGTAACAAGGTCAGTCAACACAGATAAAGCTGAAGAGAAAATTTATTCACACCCAGTAATTCAGTGCAGTGCTCCTGCAGTCAATAGCTTACCAGGCAGAGATGGAAGAGGTGGTCCCAAAGGTGGAAAGGGAGAACCAGGTACGGAGCTATGACCATTTAGCAATGTTGTATTTTTTTATGATCCTTATCATCCCTTTAATCTTGTTTCATGCCTCCTTCATTCTTTCATTTTGTGTTTTTACTTCTCTCCTTTTGCCCCATTAACCTTTTGTAGGCTCTGCGCAATTTCAGGAAGTTGAAAATGCTTTCTGCATTTATAATGCTTCTCTAGATATTTGGCTTTTAATCAATAAAAAAAATACAGTACATTTTCACAGCACGCCATAAAACAGAGATGTAATGAGGTTTTAACCTGATTATACCATTGGTACTCTGAATCACTTAGAGTTTCCTACGATATCCTACTAAATGATTATTGCACTTTATTTCCAGGGGCCAGCTCTCAAAACCAGAAATCATGCTTGGCTACTAATCTGATGGTCATAACTCGATTGCTTCATATTCACTAGGTCCCAACAACAGGATTCCCCCAAGGCAAGGTTTGTCAGTTAGGTAACTTTTTTCATGCACTGCTGCAAAATGCAAATAGATCAGCAAGTGCTTTCTGTCATGTAGTAGAACCAAGTCACCTGTTCTCCCAAGTTGCCTAATCGTAATTTCTGTCCAAACACTTAATAAGTACATATGGAACCATATACTCTCTTACTGTATCCTGTCTGTGTTATCATGTGTATACCACACATCCTGGTATTAGATAACTGCTTTTCAGCCTTCAAGAAAACTGCCATCATTATCAATACCATTTGATATGAACTATGACATAACATTTCAATGACATACATTGATATTCTGTATAGACATTTATTGGTCCACATACCCTCAGTATGCCCTCTGCAATTTTATGGTTGAAGTGAGTAAAGCCAGCACTATCTGTTTCAACAGACTGCTTCAGAGGTATCCTTAATCTTACGATTTAGCTCATTTTCTAGATCATATACTGTGATATGTGATTGGATTGCAGCTGAAGTATATTGGCTTTCTGGTTTTAGAGCATGTGTACCTCTGCAATAACATGAGACAGCGTTTATTTCATTGATTTTCAGTGCCATAAGTAGGTGTAATAAAATAATAAAATAATGTAGTAAAATAATGCATTTCCTAGCAAATTAAGCCTTCAATTTTCTTGAGATGTTTTTATTTTCTGGGGCAGGGGAGAAGGTCTACAGGGTTTCCCTGGGAAAATGGGACCTCTGGGAATAAAAGATTTAGCACCACAAGGAGAAAAAGGAGAACGTGAAAGTAAGAAATAAATTTCTCATGTTTCTATAATCTTGTTTTAAAATTTTTAGTATATTTTCAAAAAAAATATTTGTGTTAATGTCCAGTATTCTTATAACATCATTTGAGGAAAGTTGAGATTTCCAGAAGTGTGAGGAGCAGAAAGATGAAGTCTGTTACACAGGAGATGAGCTGACCAACCTTCTGAGGGAAGAAAGGGTCTGGAAAGAGTCACTAGTTTATTGTTGTATGTGAGTGAAATAACAAACCCTCTGTCTCATAAACAACATTTTTTTCTGTCATTCTTTGCCTGTTCGTGTTTTTTTTTTACTTCAACTTTAATTCATTTAAAAATGTTTACATGTGTGTTTTGCATTTGAGAACTGGACTTTTCCCTCTGAATAGATGACTTCAACAACCCTGAGAATTCAAAGCCCACCCAAATATTCATCCTGGTAAGAGATAAGGTTTCCCCAGTGGGACAAATTCCCATGGAACAAAGCTGCAATGTGGCCTGTCGTTTCTGCTCTGGAAACCAAATAGTTCTCTCACATGGCATCAGGTTACAGGACAGCTAAGCATCTCAGAGACAGTTATTGTGTAGCCATTTTAATACAAATTACTAAATAACACCTTTAACTGCTAGTTGTGGTAACCAGTTACCTGCAGAAACAAGTAACTGCTTTGGAAACAAAAGTACAGGGTTTGGAGGCTGAACTAAACAGACACAAAAAAGGTAAGGTCCAATCATCTTTTTGACCTGGTAAAATGATGGACATGCTTGTGCTGGAGAACGGACTGAAAATAGTAGGTTGAAACAAATATTACAAATTTCTTGTGTTACTCATGGGAGATGGTCATTAATTAAATGCTGTCTCACTGAATATGTCCTTCCTGAACTGACCTGCCAAACTTTAAGGATCACTTTGCCAACATACAGGGCAAGGGCTTTTTACATGGACTGCGGGATCATCAGGGGAAAATTTAACTAGGCGTATGTCCCAGTTTTTGTATCATTGTTATAAGGTGGTAGACTCCCTTCACACTGATCCCAGAAACCTGTTAAAAACAATAAGATAAAATAACTTGGCCATTAAAGACAACAACTGTGTTTCAAAAGAATTGCTGCTAGCAGTTTTATCTGCTAAGTGAACAAGAGCTTCACTTGCCATCGGCTTTTCATGAAAGCCTGTCAAGTGTGCGACCTATGTATTCCTACTTGTAAAATAATATATATTTTCTGGAGAAATATTCAGTTTCCGAGGCTCACTAAAGCTATCCTTATATCTTCTCTTTCTGCTCTCTTGTTTTAAACCCTGAATTCTGTTACTGTCCCTCAGTTCTGGTTTCTGTGATAAAGCTGATGGGTACAGAAGATCTCCTAATTGCAGCTCACTTCCTTTGTATGATTTTAATTGATCTGTGATTTTTGTATTGAAACCTGGCAAGCTCTTTTGTCATGCTTGCAATTTGAGTGTGAATTCCTTCATATCCTGATTCAAAGGCTGCAATACTATATGAACTGGAAATGAAAAACATTAGAACAAGACCTGTGATCCAGTTTCTTGTGAAATTCCAGTTTTCTTGAAGTGTAGGCTTGTTATTTCCAGGTGTGTCTTCTGTCTGACTTCCACTGGATTCTGCCGACTACTTCAACAGATAGTCTGTTTACAGGTGGTATTAGTTATTTCTGAAGTACAATTGTGACATGGATAAATAACTATAGTGTGACCAATTTTTGGTATAATACAATCACGTTCCCTTTTGATTCTAGCTTTGATTTTAAAGAACATCATCAGGTGTATTGGTAAAAAATATTTGTCTCCACTGGAAAGAAGATACTTTTGACTATGGAAAAATCCCTTTGTGCAAAAGCTGGAAGTGCACTTACCTCTCCTAGAAATGAGGCTGAGAATAGAGCTTTAGAAGACTTAGCACCTTCAACACAGGCTTATATGGGGATATGTGATGAACAGACTGAAGGCAGGCTCATGCATCTGAATGGAGGGACTGTAACTTACAGAAACTGGAATGCTGGAGAACCAAAAGATCTAAAAAATGAAGACTGCAGTAATACAAGACTCAGGAAAATGGAATTATGTTAATTGTTCAAATTCAAGGGCCTTAATTATTTGTGAATTCTTGAACTGATGCATCTAAGAAAACCCAAAGTTTTTGCTCTCAATTATGTGGTTGATACAGAAGTTTGTTCCCATAAAGGTGGCCTGGAGTAACCAGAACCAGTCTATTTATAATTGTTTTCTCTTTGACATTCAGTTTTGAATCTCCTAATAAAATATAGATTTAATTTTTTTCAATCATTATAAATTAAATTGTGTTTATCATAGCAGTAGTAAGGCTAATAAGTTATGACATGCTCAGCAGGCTGGTTATACCTTCCTATGAGTTCCTCATAAATGCAGCATCAGGGAAATGTTTTTTAACAATCTTGAAACTAATGAAAAATTTTTATATATTCTGTCTTCGAGCTGAACTGTAAACTTTGAGAGACTACTCTCCACCACTTGCTTCTGATATGTTCTTTTATCATGTAAATAATGGACAGTGTATACATTCCTATGTTATGTCAGTATTTAGTGATGGCTTTGCTCCTAATGCGCTTTTACTTTAGTTCTCAAACTGACTGATGATGATCACTTAGAGCCTAGAGTGGTATTTGTCATCTGGGTACAGAGGTCTATTGCACACAAGTGATTAGTGACATGCAAATAATTTCTGTTTTGAAGTTTTGGCTATTTTTGTGTTGTTTTTTCCATGTGATAGGAAAATGAAAAGTGCTGTAACTACAGAGGAATAAAACAGTAAAACGTCCAACCAGGTTGCTTTGTGTGCAGTAGAATCACAAGAGAACAAGAAAACCTTTTTTTGGCTATTTAAAGGCATCACTTGAAGTACAGGAGATATAGATCAAGATTTAAATGAAGTAGAAAGCAGGAAATTTTTGTCTTAAACATAAGAGCCTACTGGTGAAATGTACTCCCAAGTGCAATTTAGCTCATGCAGAAAAACAGCAAAAGACTTTATTTATGTGAATAGGTCCTTAATGTGAGAGAAGTGATACCATAGGCTTTTATGATTTTCTTGATGGGAGTTTCTTTCACCTCAAGCGAACTACAAAAAGGTGAACTACAGACTGGATCAACTAGGAATAGGTGAATACCATGACAACAAAGCCCAATATTAAAATTTTGACAATTAAGAAAAATGTTTACATGCAGGCTTTAAGTTTTTGACTGTGGAAGAATAGATCATCAATTCCTCTTCCACTTAGTGTAAGACATGTAAGCTAAGTATCTCTATGGAGAGGACTGTGTCTACACAGGCAAGTTATGTGGACCCATGGGAGCACAGCAACATAGCTGTACAGAGGAGCATTTGGTGCCCAGCTCATCTGTTTTACAGCTACCATTTGCATTGCCTAATTCCATGTCTACTTTTATAAGTAATGAATTTCTCTGCATCAAGATACAGCAAAAAAGCAATTACTGAAAATGGTGAAGGGTATGAATTTTCTGGAGTATGATTTATCTGCTGATCTGCATCATGTTCTCCTTGTCATTACTGGCAACATACCTTTGCAGTTCTCAAATGAACTGCATTACTTTCCTTCATTAACTGATGTCCTGCAGCTGTGAAAACAAGAACTTCTAAAATTTTGCCTGGGAATTTTTAATCAATATCTATTATATGAAAATGTAGGATATAGTGTAATATTTGAAAGACAGATTTAGGTTAATGTAGGACAAGAGACATTCTAGAGAGTAGGTATAACCCTGTTGCGCTTCCAGGTTTAGGGATCAGTGGTAATTCAGTCTCCGATGCATTTATTTGGAATGGTTATGGTAAGTCTACTTTGAGATTGTATCCAGAAAAGACTGTGATATGTTTTGTGACCATTTCATTTGGAACTGGACTAAGAGCAATGATGCATTATGCCCCCAGCCAGTAGGTTACAATAACTAAACTACTGATTTGAAAAAGATTTGGAGTTGTATTTTGCAGATGTGAATGGTTGTGTTCTTTCAACTGAATTTTTTTAGAAATACTATTCCTAATTGCTCTATCAGTCACTCTCTCAATAGTCCAGCTCTGAAATATAATTTAGACTAATTTTTACATGATTTTGCCCAGCAAATCTCCAATACAGTAGTTAGGAATTTATGAAGCTTCATGTAACCTTATGTTAAGAGTGATTGTGTTCAGAGAGCACTACACACCATTCAAATGGGATCTATACAAACTGCAAAACTGTTTGCAGGTAAGTGAAAAAATATTCCTATGCTAAAAACATTGGGAGTTCACAAAAGCAGAATGGGAGAACATTCATAGCGTATACTCAGTTTCATACAGTCCAAAGTTGTCAGATAACGTAACTTTTTTACCAGGCTGTGTATGTGAAAGTTGTATTTCACCCCAGCAAGGATGGTGTGTATAGCAAATCCGAGCTGCATTTCTTGAATCTCCTTGAAGTAAACACCTGGTCAGCTCAACTCTTGGGTCCTTAAGCTCCCAGGTTTCAGTCTTGTATCACTTCTCCTGTTCCCAGCATTCCCAGCATCTTTTACCCTGCTGTAACCCATCTCAAGGAAAATGATTCCCCAGCTGAAACACCTCCAAACTGTGCTCTGTATTACACTGATGAAAATCCATATCTGGTGGAGTTGCCCTAGAAATGCAGCTGTGTAAATGAAAGTATAGCTCTATTAGTCCGGGCTTACCCAGTAAACTGTCCTGTCCTGAACTGTTGCTCAGAGGAGCAGAATAGCAGCACCAATGCTATACAGTCCACAGGGCAGGAACAAGAGCTGGAAATAGAAAATGAGCTTTTATTAAGTCATATTACTTGAAACTTTTAAACTCAGCAAGGTACTATCAGATGTGCCCTAAGTTCTGACCTTTCTCACCATGTATGGTAGGGACACCTTTCTTTCTTTAGGGACGCTTTTCTTCAGTAGGTGCTAAAAAGACAGAAAGAGTTTGAAATTGTGTTTTGTTATCTTCCAAGAGGCTTAAATCAGCATCCCTGATGACCACTTAATTTTGCATTAATTATAAACTAATCTGTATCTGCTGTTATACCCCTGATTAGAACCATCTCATTTGCTGCTAATATGACCTCCACAGAGCTTCTGAGTAATTCAGGATAAGAGCAGCATTTGTTAATCAACTGCTGGGTTTATCTTTCTAAAACAGAATTTCAGGCTAAGTACAGTCTTAGGAAGAGCCATCCTGTCACATGTGAAAAAAACCCACAATCTCTGAAAAGCTCTTTTCCTTCTCTTTATTTTTCAAGTGTCAGTTTTCACTGGGAACTACAAGGTGGAAACAGGAAGCTATTTCAATCAGTAGCAGCTTCTACTTACTGCTTTATTTTTTTAATTATAACACGTAAATATGGGGGAAGGGTGGTTAACTTATGCTCAGAGCAGAGGAGAAACTTGCCCTTTGCTCTGGCTTGCTTCCTGTTGTGAAGACATCACTCTCTTGTGTGAAACATGCAGAGAAGTGTTATGCAGGGAAGTCTGTGGCTTTAGTGTTCCCAAAGTGGCTCTACCCTTTGTCCTAGCACCTGGAGGCATAAGGAAAGAAAAATAATTCCTGGATTGTAGTTTAGCCAATGGTGCCCAGGAGAAGAAATAATGCAGGAAAGCCTGGAAACCTAGGTGCAGTCTCCTATCTCTCTTCAGCTCTCAGCACTATCTGCATGACTGGACCCTCTGTGTTATCTCTAGGGAATGAATTTATCCTGAGGCACCTACAGTTAACATCTCTTTTTATGGTCTGTGACTCTGGTGATGTTTCTGACATCAGTAGCTTGAGCTGTTTAGATCAGTGCTTCAGGATAGACAGTTGTGAGAGCTTTTTCCTGGCTGGCTGTGGGCTCTGCCTTGTTTATGTCTCCAACTAGCGGCAGTGTGTCCCACAGAGCTGAGCTTGTGCATTAATCCTGCAAGAAGGGAGGAAGACTCTACAGTGTCTAACTGGTTGGCATCCCCTTCCAGGGTGTTTAAATACAGATACAACTTCAAGCAGCTGGACTAAGTATACAGAATGTGAGAGCAGTAGTCAACCCACGTTTAGGTGTCTGATTTCAGAGAGTCTGAGTGTGCTAACATTGGGCTTCATGGAAATGGACCTGTATCAGCTCAGCAGTGCAGCAGACTGAATTTCAGTGTTCCATTGCAGCCTTAACAGAAAATATTACTACAGAGCTGCGAAAAAACGCATGATAATGTATCCTGTCTCACAACATTCAAAGCCCCGGAGCTGCCCTCTGTTCCTGTGTTTGCCTTAGTTTGGTCTCTTTTCACCCTATTTGGATACTCACGGCAACTGTATCATGAGGAGTCCCAGTTGTTTACATCCCTAACTGTCCTACTCCATCTCACAGCTTGTACTGAAGACATTTCAGAGATGTGCCAAAGGCAGTGAGAAGGGGAAGGTGGAATTAAACTATCTGGTCTTGCTGCCTTGTTGCAGCTTTCTCCATCAGGCTTTCTGTGCTCTCTTAGAAGAGCTCTGGACAGCCTCTCTTCCCCTTCCTCCCATCTGCACTGTTGCGCTACAAATCTTGGCCACCTTTGCCTTGTGCTTGAGATATGTACAAAAACAAGACTCTGTGCAACCTTCACCCCTGTCCCAAGAATCATTCCCAAGCATTATTCCCAAGCATGTTTTTGATTCAAACTTTTGTTTTGATACAACAAGAGACGCTAAACTACTACAAGTTGCTTTAGTTGAGATGGGCACAACATTTCACCAAATTTAGCTGGAAATCCTGAAACCTCTTAAGCAGCATCATAATGAATACATTGGTTACTCTCCTTACTATCTCCTATCTTGCACTTTATGGATCCAATGACATCTGTGCAAGGGTGTCCCACTCAGAAGTGGTTTGATCAATGCTACTTTGCTTACAGATCACAACCTTTTAACCCATCTATACCCTTATGCCCTCTCCACCCTGCTTAAGCAGCTATGTGCATTCACAGAAGCAAGGTAAAGACAGGAAAGGAGAAAGGCAGGAAGGAGGAAGAAGTGATGCATATTTTTAAACCAATCCTTTTTACCTCTTTACCTTTTATTATAGAGAGCTACAGCTAAACTGGAAAATGGGGGCAGGGTATTAATGATACTTCCCAAGCCTGCTAAGTAGGTCTTTTATTTTGCATCAAAAACTAGTAGTACAAATACTATCTTGAGGCTTCAGATTGCCCTCTATGTGCTGTTATTTTCTAGTACCTGGTATTTAGCTTAAAGCTGCAGTTTCCAGCATCTGGAGAATCTCAGCTTTCATTTTCAAGACTAAAGTCCATTTCTAGCTTTCATGACACATGGTGAAAAAAGGTTAAAAGCCTTTCAATTAGAAAGTTCTACAAACAAAGTTAGAATGTTTGTTTCCTCTTAATCTCATGTTTTAAAGTCTGTCTTAAAGCAGGACCTGTATTTTTAACAAATGAGGATTAAGCATCAGGAACAGTACGGCAGGACTCTGTATGGCAAGAAAAGCTGCCAGCTCATCACATAACAGCAGTTGTAAAAGCTATTTAAGAAATGTTTCAAATGTTGTCTATAATGCTTAAGTGTATTATATATCACTTCACTGAAAATTGTATACTATATTCTGTCTTGAGTTACTAGGAGCCCTCCAGTGGTTTTGAATGCTGCAGCAATTTGTCAAATGTTCTCAGAATACTTCTGAATTTGGCCTTTATTCTGGCAAATTGTGTGAGTCGTTGGAAAGTATAATAGTTTACATCATTTATCTCTGTTACAGTGGCACAGTATGTTACTCTGGAAAGGTGAAAGAACATAAAAGATGGGAGTTATTAGACAGTTGAACCCCGGTTGAGTGGAACCATAGTTGGGAAAATAGATGCTAGCGAAAGGTAACATACCATTTGCATGGTAACACTGGTACTGAACCAGTCAGGAGCACAGTTGTTCTCCATGTTTTGGAAATGGAATTTTAGAAGTTAAAGTTTAAAATCCACTTCAGCTTTAGAAGAGAGTCCAAGATAACAGTGGATATGGACTGACCTTGTGAAAGGGGCACTCCATGTACCCAGCGGGCTGGGTTCTGCACAGAGCTGAACACACGTCTGAAAAGGCACAGTTAGGAAAAACTTATGCTACACTTTTTTTCTAGCTTGAACCCCCCAAGACAGTCTGGTAAGACAGACAAGCAATGATACTACTTTAAAAATAAGCATATTTGAAGCACTCTTGCGTAGATTCACACTCTTGACAAACATATTCTTAAAGCATATTCCTGCCTGCCAGCTGCCACTGATGTTGCAGGCGTGTCTGTGTCGCAGTCCATTCCCTTACAAACTAGAGGTTATAAGATATCACAGCCCACTTTTATAGAGGGAATGCTACAACCTGCTTCCCTCTCATGAACATAAGAATATTCAGAGAACAGGAAAGTATATGACTGGTGATAGATGTGAGAAACCATCGAGGATTTCAGGAGATGGGAGAAAGGCAGAAAAAGGAAAATATTATTAGCAGGACAAGAGCAGCTCCAGTGATGTAGCATACCTATCTGAGGCTACTGGTCTAGACATTTAGGTAAACTTCACTGTACTTGTGGCATATGAGCTACACTGATGTGAAAAGTCTCAATTTAGTTCAGTACTTGGTTGGAAGCTCATGTCTCATGTCATGGAAAAAACAGTCAACAAAAAGGGTACCTGTAGTGTTGTTTATATTTCCAGAACAGTACAGATAGGCCAGCAATCTGTAACATCTTTCATAGTCACCGCTGTGGAGACAATATTTGAGCAAGATAATGGCTGTGTAGTTGCATGGTACATAGATGCCCTGAGATCTAAGACAAGATGAACAGAAGTTGCTGTTTGTGCTTTTGCATTTTGGATAGAAAAAGTATGGAGATACACATAGTCCATTGTACAGGTATGCATATATTTGTCATGCTTAGCAGAATAGATTTGAAATCTCTAGGCCAGGCTGTAGTTCATATCATTAAGAATTGCTCTTTAACCAGGCAGTGCGCTGCTTGAGCATATGGGGCTAGATTTCTGCATGCCAACCTCCTAGAACGATTCCTCAAATCAGAGCAGTGAATGATAAACCAAATTTAAACATAAATAAATAAATAAAATTCAATAGGTAACTGAAATGATTATTAATAATTTTGTAGAGCTTCTTTTGCCTTACTAAGAAAAATAATGTTTAAGCTTCAAAATTGTGTATAAAGCTGCTATAAAGGCTGTAAGGAGTGACCCCCACGGAATAACAAAATTATATTTTATTAGTTAAGTAGCTGACGTTCATGGTTATTACATTTCTCAGAGTTATTAAACATTCTATTTTATTTGTCAGGCAAGCTAAGTCTGCTGTGTTTTAATAACCTACTAAACAGTTTTAGTTTGTATCATTCTGGCCTCAAGCAGTATTCAAGATTTCCCAGTCTCTCCAGAGAGAATCTGAGGTTGTAGGGCTCTGTTCATACCCTTTTGTTTTCTTTCTATTTCTCTGGGTCTTCATCTGTTCCTCATTTTTACCTATTAGATGAACTCCAAGGGGCTTTAACTAGCTAGCTAAAAAAGAAAATGCACTGCAGAGCTGAAAGAAAACAGATGGGAGTGTATTTTTTCATGCAACTTGCACTATAGGTTGCAGTGGCTTGTGCCTTGCCTAAAGGAAAATGCTAAGTGACTGTAACCCGCAGTTGAATAGCTCACCTTTTTCCCTCTCAATATCTGATTAGAGACAATTTCCTCCCAGTGATTTCTCAGACCTTCCTTCTCCACGTTTTCCCATTCCTTATTCTTTTTCATCTTTCTCCTCAATGTTTTACATGCCTAAGAAAGTTTCCAAAGGACAATTAAGTACCCAATTCCCTTTGAAGGTCACTGGAAATTAGAAAATTTTAAAAGTGCAGGTGTTATGTTTTAGACTCAAAGTTGCATATTACTACCTTTTTACATAGTGTTCCCTGAATCATTCTTTTCAGTACAAAAATGCTCTTTACTGGTTAAAAAGTAAAAATTTCAAGAACTTGCCACTGTTTTGTTCTGTTCAATGTGGATATTTTACTGAAATTTTCAAAGAAACAAACAAGGAAAGAAACTATTGGGTGTTGCTATGGTTTTTAAAGTGCCATAGATTCAGCTGCTTGAATTTCAGTTACATTGCAGTAGTCTTCTAATCTTCACAAATGAATGAATATATATGGTTTGTTGTGCTAATCTTTCCAGTTCTGGGTATCCGTTTTCACATTTTATAATCAGAGCAAAAGACTTTTAGCATAGCCCAGACTGTAATAATAACAAGCAAAATGGTATAACAGGAGTATAGTTTTAGCAATGATGATCTAAGGATGTAAATACAGTAAATGTTTGCAGGGGGAGATTATACTTTTTATTAGGGCACCAGATATAGGCCTTAAGCTTCTATTTTGGATGTGAAGAATTTCTGTGATCAAATCTTGCCATTTTTACTATGTCAAGATGGTGAAAACATGAGTCCTTATTCTTCAGGAACATCTCAAAATACATGCTGAAGCAATGCAACAAGCATTGCAAACAGTGCCAATTTCGTATGAAATAAGTCATGCTTCTACTGAGAGAATCCTCTCAATTTTAACCTATTTCTTTACACAATTGTTAATCATGAAGTAAAATTTTCCTCCAATTACATCCTCTGTATTATCTCTGTTAGCAGTTAAGTAGTTTTGGTCAAATCGCACTCTATAGGAAAATCCAAATTATTTCAACAAGCTGTGTTTATTTTCTTTAATAAGAGTTTGGCTTGCAAAGTCTTTCAGAGAACTTACAAACTGGCTTGTAATTAAAGAGTGAAACTACAAGCACCTTTCAAAATATCAATAACCTTAAGATTTCTGAAAAGTTAGTAATAAAAAAAAATAGTGGAGAAAACTACAAAATAACTCTCTTTAATATTTGGGCTCCAGAATATTCTGTTCTGGATGCCCAGCTATAGTCAGGGAATGCTCAGGGTGAAAGGAAAAGGGTTTTAATAAATATATGTATGTAGGTGAGTTTTACTTTTCTCCCCTTACAGGAATCTTCCAAGAATATTTCTGCACTGAAGCCTCTGCAATAACTGCATCTTATATAGTTTCAAGTCAGCTCAGGTATCAAAGAAAGATCATGAGATTAATCTGCTTTCTTGGGCACTTCAGTCCATGGCCTTTCCTTGGCACCTGAGTGCTCAAGCTATTCTGCCAGCACTACCCAGCATGGCTAGTTTGAAGCTGGCAGGGATTTACATGCAGAAGCTGCAGTGCTGCCAAGTGGGGCAACGTGCCTTTGCCGCGTTACCCGTCTGGTGTAAGGCAGGGTGCAATGCAGCAGCAGAGCACTGCTTGTGCTGCTCCCCCATCCCCTGGCCCTGGGGAGCTCACAAGACCCCTCCTCCAGAGGTGAAGCATAAAACCACCCCATGGACTGCAGGAGCTGGATGGACGCAGGGCTGTGCTCAGGGCCTCTGCTTTTCATGGAAACTGATATTTGTCTGCTACCAAAGAGATATAAATTGTTCCTCTACACTTTTGTGCTAAATGTGCCACTACAAAACAAAGAGATTCAGTATATTAAACACTATATGCTTCAAACAACACAATCAGCTAAAACATACAGAATTTGGTGTTCAATCTCCTGAAGAGTTTTGTGCAAAATGAAATTCTGTAATACCTACTGTCTTAATTTTCAGCTCATAACAGCAATAACAACCACGATATGTGGTGTTTCCTGGGAATTCATTACTAGTTGGGGTTCCCTCAGCAAGATGCAAAGTAGCTTCATTTTACTGTGACTATCAGACCTTAACAGCAGCTTGTTGAGTTTATTATTTTCATTTGTAACTCTGTATTTTCTGCCATGTGTTTTCAAAAATGAGTTTCTCCCAAGGATTTTGAATTTCAATTGCAAATAAAATGTTGACAATGCTTTTGGATATATATGTTGTAACACTTATCAACGAGACATTAGATGGGCCATTTCCCAGCAATAATAACATAATAACAGTTTAGCAGGATTTTTTTTTGCTATCTACAGGCTAGATTATCTTTATTTTAAATTGATAACAAGGGCCAGGTGGCTGTTTATAAGGGCAAGATACGAATTACAAGCGTATGTTTCCAAGGCAATCTCGGCCAATGGCTGTTCAAGCATAAATTGCTTCCTATTACCACTCTTGATAGGAGGGACACAGTACAGTTCATCTCCATGGGAACACAATATGACAGGACACCTCTGTGATTAGTCTTTGCACTATCTCCAGTAAAAATAGGCAATATTTACTCCATCATGACATTACTAATTGATATTTCAGTGGGTAATTTTGTTGTGTTGTTGACCAAGGATTAGGAATCCTCTCCCACACTGTTGCACAGTATTCCCATAGAGGGCTACGTGCTTAGCATGGAAGATACAAGGAGGAATTATAGAGTCAGTAATATGGCCTACAAGATAGACAAGTGCTTTGATGCTTTGAAAAAAAACAGGCTTCCTCAATGATCCTAGGGATAACATCTCTCTCAACTTTAGTTTCTCTAGTTGTGAAACAGGTAAGATACAGACCACCTGGAAATCATTATTAGGTTGTGAAGTTAGAATGAGATTATTTGTGGGTTTCTGTTTGTTTCTAAAAGAATAAGACAGAAGCTGATTTACAGTATGGCTAAATGTTTCCTAAATCTGGAGAGACAATACGGGAAATGAGAAGGGGAGAGTACTTGTCCTGCCTGAAGCAACAAGGCTATGTCTAAAACTCTGTCGTGTTATATCAAAGCAGGAGCTGTTTGCTGTGTTTTAATGTGTTCTAGTTGATTTTCTCTCTTTTTTTTTTTCCTCAAGGCATAGAAATAACGGTTCAGTCAAAATGACTTGTCTAGCAACTTGCCTTTTCATATAATCCAAGAGGCCATTTTGCTGATGTCCAGGAGTATGCTGACAATGAATCTGTAGTTTAAATCAGTTGCTTCAAGTATATAAGAAAGAAGGATGCATCAGATATAATCTGAAAACAAAGGACAACTAATTCTTCTGTTAACATAGTTACAAGGTTGTAAATTTTTGGCAGGAAGGAACCGTGCCTGGTTTTTTAACAAAAGCTCTGAAAAACCTGGTCACCCCTTTTCTTGATAGTATAGTTTGAATTAGCTTTTCCTAGAATGGAAAATAGATTGAAACAGATGTGGGTTTTTAAAATTTAATTGCTTGAAGGCTTTTTTTTTTTTTCTTTTTTTTTCTTAAGCTTACATTTTCTGTACTTTGCAAGAACAATGCTATGCAAGGGCTGTTTGGTACAGTCTGGTGGAGCCAGCTCTTTAAAATCCATTACTTCATGCGCTGTTCCCTGTCTCTGCTGTCCTCTCTTTTGGAACCTCATCATCTATGTTCAGCATTCCTTCTTCTCCTCCATCCACCTGCTTACGCTTAAACCTAGAAATCGCTGCCCTGGGATCCATTCCCCAAAATAACAGTGTATTAATCTGGCAGCATGTCACTGGTAATGTGTTTGTTCACAAATACAAATATGTCTCATCAGCAATTGCATTCTTCCTGTAAGATGCTTATCCTCAAGTTAAAAGTGGCATAAGTCTAGATTACACACAGCAATAATACAAATTTTAAGACCTACCCACAGCAGAACTTGTATTCTTTCCGTATTAGCAGTGTAGTAAGATACCATACTCTCTGCATTTTTCATCCTCTTCCTGCCTCAGTACACTGTAAACTAGCATAAAAATGATTTTATCAGTGTTTCTTATTTTCCAAAAACAGGAAGACTGTTGACCATTCCATATTTATTGTTTGGATTTGTCTCAATAAAATTAAACCACAGGTGGGGATGAGGCAGCACTTTACCCACTGGATTGTTTCATTACTTAATAGGTGACATATGTTTAGTTCCCTATATTTTTGATGAGGGCTTAAGCTGATGCCAATGTGTCATCTTAAAACTGACTATAGGTACCTAAGTCTGGATGATTTTAAGATCTGTAGTAGCAGAGCAAATAGATTACAGTGGAAATACTAGACAAATACAAAAAATGAATGTTGTTTTGAACAAGGTAGATGGAGAATTGACCACACCTCCTTCCCACACAGATGCTGTGCCAAGGACAAGCTCAGAGAGCTAATACCAGGAACTTGCAGCACAGTGACACATTTAAGATTAATGTCTCACAGATTTCTAAAATAAACTAATATGGCTGTACAGCACTGCATTTTATGTGTAAGTGTGCGACATAGCTTTATGGAGATTGGGCTATGATAGGTAGGTAGTAATGCTCTTATTTCAAAACATTGTGGTGAGCAAAATCTGGAGTTCACCAAGTTTTCTGAAAATTGGAGGTTTGGTGGCTACATAACATTGGTTCTGGTTTTGAAACCACCTTGGCAGTTACTAGTTTTCAAATTACTGTTTTGAGGGTAATGTGCGTGGCTGCTATATAAAGAAGCAGTCTTTCTGGGTACACAGCATCTTTGAAAAGCAGATTCCTTTTTTTTTTTTTCCAAGTTATCCTTTGCTAATACTTGAGCAGGCCATTGCGGGGTTTGGGTTTAAATTGCTGACGTTAACAACACAGCATATTTAATGCATTAAGGGACATCAGAATTAATCTGATTGTTCTACTTAATGACAGAAAAAGGATGCAGTATCTGGGGCCAACTGAAACCATTAGAGTTCCTTGGCTGGGTTCTGTGGGTGCTACCCAACCAAAGATCTTCAGCCATTACCACATAGGTTTACCCGTACATTTCAGAATATCAGTGCCAGATTGCAGAAAAAACACTAACTTACTTTCTTCCTTATTCTATTTGTTTTCCCTAATTCTCTGCTACATAACTAAGGAAAATAAATCTAATGACTAAGTAATCTCTCATGTTGGATTATGTTTTAGATTTCTTATCAGTTTCCATTGTGTAAGTGTCATCTGAATCATGGGAGAAGAACTGTTATAAAATGTATGCTTCTTTGAAAATTTTGGTAAAAGATAGTGATTTATAAAGTTTTTCTACATTTTGAGCCATTATAAGCCGTGTTTTGGTAATGCCAGTTTCCTGAATGCATAGAGATAGTGTGTAAATTGTGGGGCTTTACTGACTTCCTGATTAATGTTTCCAATTCTTTACTTAATTTTTTTTTTTAAGTATAAACTGTATTAGGTGGAAGAAATAGTACAAATCTGCAAAGATTTATCATGTTGCTCATGCATTAAAGATGCATATATATGCATGAGGAGGATGTATATGGGCAGTGATACCACAAAACAGTATTAGCTATTACAACTGTTGCAGAGTTGCATAGAAACTGGATCTATATGAGATTTGTGTTCTGGTAAATTAGATTTCCAAGAACTTGGGCACCTAATAATTTAAAATATTACTTCCCAAACTCTGGATCCATTAAATTCCATCTTATCTTGCAATTGCAGAACTTTCTTAGAGCTGTCAGTACCTCAGAGGTCTGCTGCTATTCAGAAACAGAATTACCCATGTCTTGATTGTGCTGAATTGCCTGGTATCTGCTATTCTCAAACTGCAGCAGGATTCAGAAACAAGGTATTTTACCTACTGGGTCTTACCTAATCCACATCTTACATACTTAACACCAGTTCTCTTCACCTACCTCATTTGGACTACAGAAGAAAATAGTTTCAACTGGTGGGATTAGAGGTTTTGTAAAATTACTAACCTGCATTCACCGCTTTGCTGCATGTTGGGTAGAGGAAGGACTTGAAGACAGATTGTTTATAACATACATTTATGAATGTTAATTGATCATTTACTAAAAAGGACACTGATATCTCCCCAGTTTACTTTTTTTTTTTTTTTTTGAGAGGGAGGACAGACCATGCTGAGCACTTTTAACGGCAGCACAAGGCTCACAGATGTGAATGGAAGTGGATTTAAGTGACTAAGTTAATTCTAAAGGAGATCCTAAACATATCTCCTCCTTTGGTATTTTCTCTTAGCTAGGCCAGACAGTTGATATTAGACATCTCTCTTTGTTGAACAAGGAGCCTAAAGATGTTAGCTTGCAGCTGTGAATTCTGCTGGGTAGAAAGACACTATAGTTAGGGTTCATGCCAAAACTTAAGGAGTTTTAGTAAAATGCAAATGAGCAGTAGAAACTCTTCTATCCTTAAGAGACCACAGTGTAAATTGGAAAAATAGAGAAAAGATGTGAAGCAGAGGTATTTCTGTCTTACAGGTGAGGGACTGATGTGTTGGCTTCCTCAGGTTCATAAAACAAATCTCAGCTAGGATTAAACATAAATGTCCTTACAGCAGAAGGCATCAGAACCAGAAGAAAGTTACTCACGAGATCCCAATCTTTATTGCTGGGAAACCCAAGGACCAAAGCTTCTGGTTTCTTTTTTTACTTGAAAATGTTGTCCATTTGAGAATTTTGTACCTGTATACAGATTTTCTCAGGATCCATCTCTGACCAAGTGAAGATCAGCTGTACTCTACATGCAAAAGAATCCAGATGCTCACAGAAACACTGAGCATACACAGAGCTAGAAAATGGCATTAAGGTAAGTACACCAGATACTGAGATGGGAAGCAAAGGATAGAATTCTGATTATCAGGTCAGACTATCTGGAAGGTAATGTGCTTCCCAAATTAACAAGAGCATCTTCCTGGCCACTGGTAGTCATATGCCATTTTTGCTTTTTTAAAACAAGAAAAAATTATTACATTATCACTTAGAATCACCAAAAGTTTCTTTACAGTTTTATACATTTTGTATGTGCCTACAAATCTGGAGTTATCTGTTAGTTCTAGACTGTTTTTTCTCCATCTTTGGCTTTTTGTTCTTATAAAAAAAAAAATATATATTTATCAACCCTTAAAATTGTTCTCAGTATTTGCATAACACGTGTGTAAGCAAAACTCAGAAGGCTTGTTCATACCCTCATTATCCAGCCTCACTTCAGCAGTGTCATTTAACAAACACAACACTATATAAAGGGGAGTTGTGCAAACCACTCTTTCATTTCACTTTGAAGCAGAAGGGTAAGTTGAATTTCCTTTCAATAAATCATAAGGAACTTCAGCTAGAAGGCAAACCTGTTCCTTTTCATTTCTGTGGTCATATTTACATTCTAAAATTAAATTTTCCTTTATTAATATTTTTTTACTTTGCTTATACTAGCAATTTTAGTAGATGAGGAGATGCCTGAAGGACAGCAGATTGTAATGACTGATGAAGGTCACTAAAACTGGATTAAAACTGAAGAGCTGTTTTTTCCATTTTGCTATACAACTGATCAGGACTCTGACTCTGCATCATAATCCAATTATGAGCTGGATGCAGTAGTCCATTCAAATGTGATTCCCTGAATGATCAGCTCCAGATGAAGAGTACCTGTTGTAATTGCATTTTGTTATCTCAGGGATGTAAGTATTCCTAGCCACCTACGGTAGGATTCTGTTAGAGACTTTAATAATCAGCTCCCTGAGTCATTGATCAGCATTGTCAGAGGTGTCTGCTAGCCTTCAATATAGTAGAGGATAAACAACTTGGGACGCTTCAGATTCAACACACAAACCTTGACACCACTTTTAATACAGCACGTGTCTTCTCAGGTGGATATGAAATTTCTAGCTGTTGAAGTGGAAATTTTTGACCATGAGGAATAGATACTGCTATTAATTAAACAGATTCTATATGTAGCAAAACACTGAAATTCATGACATAATTTAATATTCTTATGTTCAAGGGTTTGTCCCACTGAATTGATTTTGATGAGACATTCCTCTAGAAAAACAAGTGAACTTTGCCCTTTAAAATAGTTGGTATTGATGCAGATTTAGAATTGTGTCAAAAGCCTTCTATGATAAGAATCGATCTGGAAGATGTAATCAATACTTCTTTTTTAAGAAAGCTCAGTCCAGTTTTAGTGTATCCATTTAATAAATGGTAATAATAATAACCTGATATTTTGATTCTGCTTAGCATATATGCTTTGAAACAAACAGCTTGTTTTAACTGATGAACTCAGGTGTTAATAATCTTTCAGCATTCAAGCCAACCAAGATTTCATTCTCAACTTTAAGAGGAGCTGGATTTAGAACATATTATGTGTCAATTAAAATGATCTTGTCAATTCTGATTTTTTTAAAGGATAGAAGTTTTTAGGAGAGTGTAGTTCATGATCCTTTCTAATTCAGAAGAAAAGTCATGGGTATTGAGTTATATGTTTTGCATGAGAGTCAACCCATCAGGGTCATCTCGTTAGAAAGGCATACTCATTCTGGCATCCTGAACCTTTCTTTCTCGCTATTATTTTAACAGAATGATGCCAATAACTGGATATGTCCATGCCATAGCATCTCATAGTCCATTGGTTCAGGTTTTGTAACCACACAGCAGTACTAATGCTGCATACCCACTAGCTGCATTGTAAACCCATGAGCTATAGTTTCAGAATGCTTTTTAGTCATGATATCTTGGCACTGAGATTATAACCCTACTTAATGTTATAGCTGAAAGGATAAAATAAGATGCATAGGCCTATTTCCAACCAGCAAAAATGCATTTTCTACAAGACTAACTCTGACATTTTCAAGCTTGTGGAATTTTGTTCAAGACAAGATAGGAATGCCAATAGAGCTATAAAATTTTGCCCATGCGTAAAACACTCTATCAGTTGTCTTATTTCAAATAAATGTGCTTAAATAGTACTGTGCTTAAAGAGATTGCTAACTAGCTCCAAACCACCACAACAACCACTGTAACAGATGGTGCCTTTCAGGTTGGTAACACATGCATCTATGTTTCATTGAGTGATTATAGCCCTTACAGACAACTAATGGCTTAAGTGTGATCAGTTACATCTGAGCCCATCATTTCTCAAGAATTAATCCAACAACTAGTCAGTGATAACAAAAAGGATGATTTGTCTTCACTACTCCTAAACGTGTAGCTGTCATTCTGTAGTGAGCATACCAATCTGTATCAGTCTAGAAAGAGTTTTGTCTATAAGCTATGCAACGGTAGCAAAAGAGATCTGGAAAAATCTCTTATACCTAAACTATAGACTTTATTTAAACAAGGAAAGAATGTAAATTTCAAGAAGGGACAAATGGGAAAGAAAAAAAAAAGAAAAAAGTGTTCAATTATATAAGCCACCGCCTACAACTTCTTACAGAATCATTGGCTGACAAATATGTGGGTTTTCTTACAGCTGGCCTGAGCAATCATGTTGTCTTACATGTCCTACATGGTCACAGCAGTAGCTGCTTTGCTAGTGACTTGCCATGCACTGTGTAAATGTCCAGGAATTCCTGGTCTATTTGGTATACCTGGACTGCCTGCAAGAGATGGTCTGAAAGGACAGCCACATCTACCAGGTAAGTAAACTTCCCTTTTTTGCAACAAATCCTTGTCATGAAGAATGGATGAATAAAACCAGTTAACTCAGAAGGACATGTTCCCTTGAGGAAGCAGCTGCATTAAACAGGAGGGAAAACTGAACAGAAGAAATGGTTTAATTTTTTTTCTAAAAGATAGGCCTCTTCTCTCTTCTAGGAGAAGAGGGGAAATGAACAGGTTATCAATACTTAAAAATATAAATATAATATATAGAAATATATATATATATGTAGTGCTTTTCCATTGACCTTGCAAAGGCAGTTGCTTCTTTCACAGCAGAAGCTTTTTTTTTTTTTTAAGTATGAAGAAAATATTATTCTGGTATTTACAAGTGTAATTAAAAGGCTTCTGGCATGTCTCTCTAGTATTCAAAGATGGTATGCGCAAAAGAACACACTTTGCACTGTGTAATTTTCTTTCTATGTAGAAATGCTTTCTCCAGGTCCATTACTAAGGCTAAAGCACTATCAAAATTATTCATAGAAGTCACACATTTCAGTTTGAGGTTAAGTTCTATTTCATCCTGAAGTTCCCAGAAAATGCATCAACTGGAAAGAAAATAATGCTTCTCTTTTCCAGGTCTCTTAGGAGCCCATGGAAGAGGTGTTCTTCCTTGGCCACAAGGTGAGAAAGGAGAAAAAGGGGATATTGGGCTACCATGTGAAAAAGGATGATGTCCATCTAGTGTTCTGTCAGTCAAGTGGACTCTCTCTATTAGGTCAAATATGTTGTTTATTACTGGCTGGGAAGTGCAGTAAGAGTTGTAACAGTGCAACTCAGGGAGAGAGACGCAGCAGTATTTCGTGCTTCTACACTGCAATTTGTTTTAGATGTGAATAACGGGAATATGATCATGGGAGCACACTAGTAACTTTATTCTACATGTAGGACCCTTGTTACCCATGGAAATTTGTATGAAAAAAAAGTGTCTACCTTTACAGTGAGTTCCCATCTTTAGCAAGCAGTGCTGGATGGCCTGTACTTCACACAATCTATGCAGAAACCCTCCTATACCAGTATTCATGGTTTCCACCAAAATAAGATCCCACTATAAAAACAATCCATCCAGCAGATTAAAAAGAAAATAGTATGGTTCCTGCCCCAAAATCTCAATAATGATTATTAGAATGAAACAAATTCTCTTTGGCAAAGCCAAAGACATGACAAACATAAGGCTTCAACCTAGAAAAATTCATTTTCTTCTGTGCAGAGGGGAATGATCAGCATTTCAGAGGGTTGGAGGCTTGTGTTTGTTTACTGTGATATAGGTTAACAACAGCGTGAAAAAATACTGGGGAAACATTTATTTCATGCCAGATGATGATAAAAAAATACATTGTGTGCTAGCTAGTTTTGGAAAATTATTTATCCAAGAAATTGTTCTTATCAGCAGAGCCTAGTTTTGCTTTTGTATAACTTCTATTTTTCTCTGTGTAGGTCTACCTGGTTCTCTGTACACTGAACTCTGCAACATTTTAGATTTGAAACGTCGACTTTCCAGACTTGAAGGCGGTAATTTTTCCCATTTTTACTTTTTAAGCTCACAATGAGTTTGAAGTGCAATAGGCAAAATTCATTATAGAATCATGACTTGCAGGAAAGAAATCACACTTGGAAATGGTACTACATCCCAAAACTCCATTTTCTCATCCAAAGCAGGGGAGATTAGGGCTCATTTTCCCTGAAGAAGCAGATTTTTCTAAGGAACACTAATGCACATTTATTCAAATTCAATTTATTAAAAAAATATTCCAGCTGTTGCACATTCCACATGGATTCATGGGAACTACTCAGCCTTGTACCATGTTGCTAGCATTTTTATCTATCAGATTGTTAAAGGTGGTAAATTGTTTTGTACTGAGAAGGAATCACAAAAATTATAATTTGTTTCACTTGCTCAAATTCGAAGCAAATTCATCCTTTTTATATAGGGCTGATAGTGTATGTAGCAAATGTTAGTGGGGCATCTTGTCTTGGAGAAGACAATGACAGGTGGTCACAAGCAGGATAACAATATATTTAGTGAATGACTAGTGATTTGGTAAAATTTTGAAGATCTTAATTCCTCTTCATGCTTCACTCTCATTCTTGCCCTCTATTCTTCTTACCACCTGTAATTTTCTCTTCATCTCTTGATTTCTCTTTCTTTGCTTTCTCATCAGTATGCCATAGGAAATTAAAAAAGCTAACTAGGTTTTTTCTTTTCATGTTTTAGTGCTTGCTTTGAATGGGAAAATAATAGAAGTAGGAGAGAAAATACTTGCCAGCAATGGGAAGGAAGTTGATTTTGCATCTGCACTAGAATCCTGTGAGGAGGCTGGAGGAACTCTTGCAACTCCCACAAACGAGGAGGAGAATAAAGCTATTCTGGGTATTGTGAAACAGTATAACCGATATGCTTACTTGGGCATTAAAGAGGGTGAGACTTCAGGTCAATTTACGTATATGAACGGCATACCTCTGAATTATACCAACTGGCACCCACGTGAGCCTAATGGCAAAGGGACAGAAAAATGTGTAGAGATGTACACTGATGGGAGATGGAATGACAAAAGGTGCAACCTGTATCGCCTCACGATCTGTGAATTTTAAAGAATGGCCTTTCAGCCACCTCAAAGTATGGAGACAATTAAATATCCTGTGTCTCAGGTTTAGGCAATTTCTGTGATTATTCTATGTCATAAAATCTAAAATTAATCATATTATGGTAATTTTTTTGTCCTTAAGAAAATGCCAAATGTGGTAGGTGATTAACTTAATTAAAATGTGCCTCATCTGCTGTGTTTGTCTCTTTTGGAGGGTTGGGAATAGCTCAGCATTCATTTTCCATGGCAGACTGTCTCTGTGCACTGCACCTTTGTGAAGATTAGAAGAAAATTCCAAGGTTTGACTTGGCATATTGGAAAAGGCTGAAGTTAAAATTGCCCATGGCTTCATAGTGGAAGCATTTCCAACTATTTAATAGTTTCTGCCTTAAAAGAGATGCACAGAGGTTGACTTCACTGGAGCAATTATGATCTCAGGTTTTGTACGTCTCTGCGTTATAGAGCTTGTATTCTGTCACACTGAAGCATTGCACTGATTCATTCAGCATCCCTATTTAACTTTTTATAAAACAAAATACCAACAGTACCAGTTACAATTAATTTTCTTAGTTTCAGAAGCTATTCTATAAGACACTAAGATAAACATTGCTTTAGATCCATGTAGACATAGAAATATATGTATAAAATACTAAAGATTGCCTTTTGTTGCTCAAACATCACCTTCCCTCATAAAACTATGACCATTGCAGTGATACAAGGCCACCTGCCTTCTCCCAAACCACTGAACCACCACATAATATGTTGGGGCCGTGGGCAAGATTGGAAGTTCCATCAGTTCAAACACAAACTGTTACTCTGCTGATGTCATGCCAAGCAACCACACAGCCAGATCATGATTCAAATCCACTAGGATCAGGAAGCATCTTTTCACTAAATATTTTCATGGCTACTCAGTTCGGGTAGCTGGTGAGTAGTGGGAGCTCAGTAAAGTACCACAAGTAGCAAATTCTCACACACTTACCTTGTAGTGAGGAAGTCCTGAGCTCATCTATTACCATTTTCACACCACCTGAGGGATAAAAAGGAAGCACTGGGGTTAAAATACATGCATAACCACCTTTACTTCATCTTCTCCTCCTCCCCCACATTTGCCTCTGTGCAGGGAGGCCATAGGAACCTGAGCTTGACTCTGGACAGTGTTGCCCCTCGTCCTTAGCCTGCATGGAGGAAGGGATGGGATCTATTCACATGGTCATTTCAAGCCCTATCAAGTAGGAAAGCTTTAGCATCTTCAGACACAGGAGATAAGGGGGTACTTTTGGCAGTGGAAGATTCATGTCCAGCATTGCATACAGCACACCAGCTGATCTGAGAGTGAACAGGGACTTTGAAATAGGAAAAGTACACCCAGTACTATGTTGAACAGATTTTAAAGTGTGAACCAAAATAGCTTCCTTTGAAACCTATGACCATGATACCATTTTGGCCAAAAATTTCAAATGGGAAGGGTCATGCCATGACAAAAATTATGATCATCACATTACTTTAAGATAAGGCTAAACTTAATACCTTTTCGTTTTTCTAGGCTTAGCTCTTACCAGCTGCACTAAATCTGCTAGAAAGAGTTGAAGGTTTACTTAAAACTACCTCTACCTCTTGCATTTTAATTATTAGTATTTTAATGAGTAAACCCTGTTAGCAATTTTTGAGTCTTTCAACTGTACAGATTCTTTGTTAGAACAAGATGATTACCTGGCATAAGAAGGCATCATGTTGAAGACAGACACACACACACACACACACAATCACTCTGACAACATGATCTTTTTTTATCTGAACCAAATTCACATTCAGTTACATAGATCCCCAACTAGATTTGGAGTATCCTATTCCTTTAGTTAATCAACAATTTATTTCCACCACAATGGTGTTTACAAAATTACTACACAAATCTCTTGTTGAGAATGTTACAAATGGCTTAACACAATATATCACGTATCTCTAAACATATTTAGACTTCAAGACACTTGGGTGCTTTTAACCCAGATTATTTTTTTAGTCAAAAGCTAATTTTTAATATATCAATAAACAAAACATCTAAGCTAGGTCTCAGAGTCAAATTTCTTTCTGCTTAAGCCATTACTATTAGGAAAAAAAACAAACAAACAAAAAAAAACCAACAAATCAAACACATACATGCTGCTTAAAAATAAAAACTCCTCCAATCCAGTCAAAGAACAGCTAGGCAGCACTTTCCCCTCTATGGTTCACACTGAGATCTGTAACATTTCAGGTAACTGAATGAAACTCCTCAGTTATTTCCATAAAATATCTCCATATAACTCATATTCAACTCTTCTCTTGCTATGCTCTAGTCTTCCCCTTACACCATTCTGAAGCAGCCCTTCTTGTTCTGTGTCCACAGCCTTGACTATGCCTCATATACAAAACTGAAGATATCAAGGGGAGGTCTGCCAGTTTCCTGCTTCCTTTATTAAAAAAATTGTGTCCACATTCTTTTGCATGGATTTATCTCCTAACTTTGATGAACTTCATAGAGAAAAAAAAAAGTCCAGTGTCAACCATCATATGTGGAAAAAATAAAATTCCCTAGTAAAAGCAATATTTTGCGGACAGGCTTGGAATGTGTTTGTATCTCGTGGAATTCATACATGGTAATTAAAATCCTGGTGAAGGCACACACTCAGTAGAATGTTAGTTGATTATTCTTTTCAGTTCCACAGAGGAACAGAAAAGTATCCAGAAATTGTTATTTTGTTCTTTTAGATGGCTTTTCTTGTGCATGTATAACTCTATCAATTTCAATCCTTAAATGCTGTTTAAAACACAGAAATAATTGTTTCTCTGTTCTGTTGTTGTAGGATAAATAATTTTGATAAAGTCTTTCCTTAAAAATGCAATGAGCAAAAATAATCCGTGGTGCATAATGACCAGACCAGGAAAAATTCAGGTTAGTCTTTTTTCCTTAATTTATAATCATTTGCTACAGAAAAGAAACCTAACAGTAAGATCTTTAATTCAGAAAATAACTTACTTGCTTCTCAAATGTTATAAAACCAGATTGAAAATTAAGACCTTAGTACAAGGTAAAAGGTCACAAAAATTCAGTCCCTTCTGAAGCAAATGGATTGTGCATCACATAAGAGAAATTTAATACAGTTGTTATTGCAGGTATATTTAACAGAGTTTTGTCTGGCCACAAAAACGATGGATACTGATTTAAGAGAGAATTCTCTCTGGTCTAGAGTGATATTCTCTGTTATAACTGTATAATTTAATTAGATGCTTTAGTTTAGAAATACTATTAGCAATTTTGAGCACTCAAAAACCTCTCCCCCACTCCCATCAATCCCCACCACATGTAAAGAAATTGACCTTCAGTTACAGCAAATAAGTATTTTTCTGCAGCTTCCTGATTTTTGTAGAAATTTGATTAAAAAAACCCAGGCCCCATGGTTCTTGGGAAACTGAGTTCAAATTCAACCTTATGTGAACATAGTAACTGGCAGGATGTGACACAGGCTGACAGGGCTACCTTATCTTGCATAAATTGTGAACAGTGCCTCCTTTATTTAATTTTTTTTTTTTTTTAAATTTTTGAAGCCGAATTTAAAGAATAATTACATCATTTCTCTGTTCTTTCCCAGAGAAAAGAACATATGTGGTGGAAAAATACCAGTACTTGCTGCCACAACATCCTAGCAGTGCTGCAAATACAAAGTAGGGTGAAGATTAATCATACATTTTACATTTATTTGCAACTTTTCTTTAGAAGAACAAGTGCAAATAGAAGAAATATTTGCCACCAGGAAGTTTGTTACCTGGTTTTGAAACCACACTGAGGAGTGGTAGAAAGACAAATGGCCCTATTACAACTCTTATGAACCAGAGGAAAACAATGTTCTTAGGAGTATTGTGTAATGGTATAACGGACATGTTTGTCTGGACCTCAAAGAGTGTCAAATTGCAAATGATTTTCATTATCAGAAGTTGAAACATATTGTTACAAAATCATATTGACCTACAGTTATACAAACACACCTGGGTTTAAAGCACAGTCAAAACAGGATGCTTGGAAATTAGAGTAGCACCTTTAAAAATAATAAGGGGACTCGGATTTGATTTGAAGTGCCTGTTAGGAAACCAGGGTTTGGCAGAATTTGGCTCAAGGATGATAAGCCAGGTGAAACCTAGTATGAAACTTTGACCCTCTCCGACCTTGTGGCTCAGGAGCTGTACAGCAAGGGTATGTTAATCCGTGAGGAGGCTGCAGCAATGGTAATTATGGTAGTAAAGACTGTAGTGAACAGTTTAACCTTCCTCTGCAGATAATGGAAGACAACTGCAGAATATATGGAATAATAGTTTCATCTGGTTCATAAACACAAGGGGTTTTTTCTCTTCCCCATTAGAAAACTATTTTGCTACCAACAGCTATTGAAGAAATACTGTATTACTGTATTTCTGTATTGCTTTCTATTTGTTATAAACACAAAACTATTTCTTTCTGTGTTTTTCAGATGAGCTGCACCAAGTGACGTATCAGAGACCTCCACTTGGATCCTTCACACACAACTTCAGTCAGTGGAGCAAGACAGCAGTAGCAATTACAAGCACTGATCACACTGTCTACAGGTAAAATTAAGACTTTCTGCTCTAAAATGCTGCTCATAATTTCAAAAAAAGCCATGCTGAAGTTTGGCATCCCAGGTGTCCATATCTTGCTGAATTCTTTGCTTCCTGTTTTCAAAGCTCAGCAAAAATAGCCTCAGCCCTCTGCTGAGAAGGAGACACTAGGTCCTGTGTGTTCTGTGCTCTTCCTGATATTCCCAGGCATAAGGGAGCTGCTGAGGACAGTCTGACAATGATTTGGAATAGAAAAGGAAATGCAGAAAGCACAGAACAAGGTGGTAGCAAGGTAGAATGGAAACAATAGCGGAACAGGACAAAATCAATGTTACCCAAAAAAATATAAGTTGGGTTGGGGCCATTTAAGTACAAACTGAGAGTATAAGAAAAGAATTTTCAAGGTTATCATCTGAGGTGTGACTAGCACTATGAAGGAAAAAAAGCAACTTTCAGGAGGTTAAGTATAAAAAGGAAAGGCTAACAAACAGGCTTATGGAACCCACTTTCATAAACTGAAATTCAACTCTAGTGTCTATATTTCTTGAAGCAGCTAAGAAAGCAGCATTGACCAACTTTTGTCCTTAGCATGTTTTGCATTTACCTACCTACCTTGTGCAACGTAACATACTCTCAGAATATCCTTCATTTGCTTCGCTAGCACTGAAATTATAAAACTTCTTAATGAGAGATGTGGAAACACAGAAGAAAGGTTACCTCGCTACTCAAAAATTGTTTATTCTTTATCAGATGTGTATCCCTGAACCTTGCTAGACTTCTGAGATATGCAGCTCAAAGGAAGATCAGAAAATAGTTTACAAGTTTTGATCGTTATATAGAATATTCTAGTAGGCAAGCATAGCAGAAATGTAAGTATTTTTAAATATCTATTTTAGCTTGCTCCACTTCAATATATTAATGAAAATCAAAGGAAGAAAAGTTTAGAATTTGTTAAATACATCGGTTCTTCTCGGGAGTCTATCACACAAGAAAACTTCTGTCTCACTTCAGGTTTCCCAGGACATCAGTCAGCATGTGAAGCCACTTAATGGAGGTCAAGCCTCATCCACTTCTCATACTTGCCTAACCTGTGGTTTCTTCCAGATGCAGTTGAAGTGCTAAAGTTATTCTCACCACAGATGCAAAGGCCCAGGTCCTGTCAGTGACCTTTTCTAGGGCTCATCTGAACCACAGGTAATGGCTTGTCTCATGTTCTCTGGTTTTTGGGGTTTTTTCCATAAAACAGTTAGACAACCTCAGCCAAAAGAATGTTAAAAGCATTAAGTCAAACACTCAAAAGCTAAGAAACTTGAAATTTAACAAAAAACTTTAAACAAAGGTTACTCACACAAATTTAAAACAGCTCTCTTCTGTCAAGGTACATACAACTGAGTACTGCTTATTTGTTTTTCACAAGACTGGTGCCTTTTCCAGGGTACTCAATAAACAGTGCCGCAGGAATTATTCAGGTTCCGTGGGCACAACACCAGTGACAAAGGACTCTACATCAGTAATGCCAATGCATTTCCATATCAGCGATGCTCCATGTCTCGAGACCTCTGTACTTACAGGACTGGTTTAGAGCAGCTTTTTCCTTCACTGAAAGGTCATTGTTCTGTTGGATAAAACTGTTATTATTTATGATATATAAACTTCCCCTGGAGTATTTTGTAAGTTACTTAAGTATGTGCTGCTCTGGCTGTTACCTCTACATACGCTGCAGATGTATCAGTGTCTTTTGGCTTTGCTGCTACAATTATGAGATTCTGTTTAGTTACAAGACTTCAGCAATTATCACTGATAAGTTCTCAGTCTGTATTGAAAGTGGTGGTGGTGTTCCTGGTGCATATTATATTTCAGGTGGACTTGTTTTGGCTTATCTTCAGTGACATTTACAATTTAACATTTACACAGTCATGCTGTGGAAACATTGGGTATTTCCAATATGTATTGAGAAATTGCTTTGTTCTGCTTCAGGGTTGGTTTTCTTTCAATCATGTGAAAGTGTTTCTAGAAATCAAGGCAGTACCCTCAAAGATTTTTCTCACATTTTTAGCATGTTTACTTCTTGAGGAAACCCCCTATCATTCCAGTTAAAGTTCATTAAATTTCTATTCATATGCAAATTCATATCATATTACATGCTCTTTGTATTTTCTGTAGGTAACAAGATGAATCTCAAGTTACATGCCCTATAAATTAGACCATTTAATGAGTCTTTCTTATTTCGTGTTAGAGCTGCTAGGTAAGTTGAACATCTTTAAATAGGTTTCTGTTTAAATTAAGTTGAATCCTACTAAAGTGTATCATAAACCTTTCCATTTTAGATTTTTTTTCTCTGTATCTCAACATTTTTATTAAATTTTTCACCTACTTTTACAGGATATCATCTGAGATGAAGATACTTTAAAAGATGGATGCCATATTGAAGAATAAGTGTTAAAAATTGTTTTGTTCTTAAGCCAATTGATTAAGACAGCATTGTCTGAGTTTATCTTAACTTGGCTTTCTCTTACTAAAGCAGATATGCGTCTATTGCTCCCATGTAAAATTAAGACTGAAATTGTAGCTTTTTGCATGGGAAAACTGGCATATAATGGTATCTGCTGTACAAAAGAGCTTTGAAGGGCATGTTTTGGTTTTTTGCTCTGTAGACTCTTGCAAGCCCGCAGACTGAGTCTTTTGGAAAAATACTTCAATTATTTGAAATAACCTAACTTTGCAACTACATACATGACATTCCTGTCACTGGGGGCAAAGCTTTTAAGGTACAGAAAACTTCTAACACAGACAGCAAAATTCTGAAACATTGTTGTTTTTTTGGTTTGGTTTTTTTTTTTTTTTTTTTAATGCAAGATTCTACACTGGAGAGTAAAAAAGTCTGGTTTATATTTGGCTTTAAATAATCCTGTCTCCAACAGTCGTTTCACAAAATTTTAGGAGTAGCTTTTTTCCTGCTCCCATGCTGTTCAAGGTAAACCTGCA
Source organism: Strix uralensis (assembly GCF_047716275.1). Taxonomy (NCBI): domain Eukaryota; kingdom Metazoa; phylum Chordata; class Aves; order Strigiformes; family Strigidae; genus Strix; species Strix uralensis. The sequence continues at coordinate 14,204,313 of NC_133978.1, read as the reverse complement.
GGTTTTGTGCACTTGTCTGAAGATGGGATAGATAAAGGATTTATACCAGGTACATGCAGTTACCATCTCCATGTTTATCTAGATGTACTGCCGTGTTCTATTTTTATGCTTTATAAACTCATTCCTATCATGTGTAATCTGATATGGGTTCTACTTGATAGAAAACAGATCTTTATTAATTACTTGTATGAAGTAAAGATAGTTAAATCTCTCCTACTTAATGACACAACTCACAGAGAAAAGGATATCATTTTCCATAACATAGGGCTCAAGAAACTTGTTGCTAGGTGTTAGGTTGCAGCTGGAAGCAAGTGCTTGAACAGCCTGAAGGATTCTGTCAACAATCCCTAGACACAGTTAAAAATCAACTAAACCTAATGCACAAGTGCCAGTGTTTTGCCTGAACTGGCTCAATCACTTATAGAGTAAAGACTAACTCAGTTTGCTAAATCAAGTTTTCCATAAACATCACTGCTCTGCAGGTAGTTTCCAGGAAAGTACTACCTATCCTTACAAAGATCAATGTGTGAAAAGATCCCTTATATAAAACACAGCAGTAAACTAAAACGGGTCAAACAAACATTTTAAAATTTCATATTAATTTCACATGATTACCTCTGCTTTATCTTGAAAGCCAAGATTCAAACTGTTAAGACAAAGAGCATAATCACTGGTTTTGTTCATAGGTTTCCCACTGCTGGTTGATAATGAAATGGAAGGCATCTGTCAGTTAGAACATAGATTTCCAGACTTGAAGGAGGTAATTTATCTGCCTTTTCTTTCTGCTGTAGCTGGATTAGTGGGCATAAACAAGATGAGCCACAAAATGGCTTCTTAGGAGGAAAAAGCAGAATTTTGTACAGTTTTATTGTATTCCAATTATATTTTGTTCACTCATAGGTAGAAGAGTGATAACTCAATCTGGGACAGGGGAGACAGTTTTTTAAAACTAGGGGGAGACACCTAGGTAACAGCTCTGAAGCATTACTGCAAGACAGAAGTTTATCAGATTAAAATCTCTGCCTATGCAGAAGTGCTCCATGGGCACCTCAAGCAGCTAACAGACAAATAAACCAAACACTAAAAACATACCAAAACAATCACAATCAGATCACATCTAAGATCCTACTCACTCAAGGACTGACATACACCCTTGTATACTGCAAGCCATCTCAGAGAATTTATACAGAGTCTCAAAGAAAATAATATACATTCTACAAATGTAGGATTCCTCATTTCCGTCTCTACTCCAACCTCTTGTGCTTCGCCTGTTTGATCATCTGTATATTTATATGTTTCTTCCCTTCTTCCCCTCCCCTCATCTTTTCACGTCTTCTGGCTTTTGGGGGTTGTGTTTTTTCTTTTATCTTTGATTTCAAGTTTTCTTCTCTTTACATTTCCCTGGGTTTAATCTAAAGTTAAGTTACTCCTCTTGCAGTCCTCCACTTGGAAAAGATGATAGCATCTGGACAAAAGATATTTGCTACCAATGAGGAAAAAAAAGCCAATTTCCATACCACACTGAAAAAAAGCAAAGAGCCTGGAGAGTCTATTGCCTCTCCAAGGAACCCAGGTGAGAATTGTGCCATTCTGTACTTTATGAAAAGTTTTAATACCTATGCCTACCTGGGGATAAAGGAATCTCTATTTCCAAACAAATTCCAGTTCCTGGATGGTACACAGCTGTGCTGTAGTGGCATTTAAATGAACCTTCTGGCAGAGGGGATGAGGAATATGTAGAGATATACACTGATGGCACTTGAAATGACAAGAGGTGCCACCAGAATCAGCTTACTGTCTGTCAGTTCTAGTGCTTCCCCCTGCTGCTTTCTGGCAGGCTCCCTGGAATACACTTGCCTATGCCCTGTCTCTGCATTTGTAGCTACTGAACTCAGATAATGCAGCATGAAAAATAAGTCACTCTTTCCCAGCCTGATTTGTCTTTTAAACAAATGACAATCATAAAGAGGAAATTACTTATAATGAAAGCAGTGACCATTTTGTCTGTTCTGTTATTCATTGCCCACTGAGTTTCTTGATATGACTGCCTATGGGTTCCTACTGCTGTTAGCTTGCTGACTTATTACAAGAGCAAAAATTAGATCTACTGGGCACACACCTAAAGTGACTTGCAGCCACAAGATCTTCCAACACCCCTTTACCCACAAGTCTCTAAGTTGTGTGTATTTTGACGCCTTTCTGTAAGTTTCCCTCACCAAACCTATTTGTACAGACATGCGTGCTACCACTGCTGTTTCTCAACCTGCATTTCTTTGGCCATCTTCACCCATAACATGATACCCGTAACATGAAATAAGCAATGCTGCTAAGGTAACACAGAGGTATAAACACAGGGGGAACTCACCCATCTTACATTTTCCATGGGAAAGCTTCAGAGTCAGCAGGTCTTTAACCTTTGTATAGCTGAAAAGTGGTGGCCAAAAGTCACCTGTCCTAAGCCCCTCCAGCAACTCCTAATCCCTTTCCTGACTCATAGTGGTAACAGCACAAGAAGCCCAAGGTCCCATGCCACATGGGATGCGTGTGGAAGAAAACACACAGAAGCTGACAGGAGTTACAGCGCCCCTGTGGTTTAGGGAAATCAGTAGAGCCATGACAAGGCCAATTTTTTTAAGCTAGTAAAATAGTAGAGAGATTCGGATATAGCTAATTTGTGGGCACCACAGAGCTGCTTGGCAAACTGTCATTGGGATTTCCATGGGGCTAAGCTTGGTGGATGCCTGTTTCTGAAGCAGCTTAAACTCATTGCAGAAGCTTCTCAGAGCCTGCACCCTCCAGCTCAAGCTAAAGGATTAAAACAAAGCTTTCTGAACATCTGCGTTACTGGAGTCCAGTTACCTTCTGTAGTTGAGCGTTCCCAAGGTTAGATTCACAATTGTGCAGTATAACAGGCATATCCAGAGCTGTTTCTGATTTTTTTTTTTTCCTTCCTATTGCGGGGCAGTTGACTTCAATATAACTTTAGGCAATGAAGGCTTTGCATAAACTCCATGACATGGTACAAAGGCTGGCTGAGCATGCCTCCATATACATAAAGCCAAATGCCTGGCTATTAGTCACATTCACGTGCGTTTGTTAATTCCAGCTTGGTCATGGAGAGCTGAGCAAGGAAACATCCAGACTAGAGCCAGATCAGCTCCTCTCACGCCTGTGTGACAGGGAGAAGAACAGTCAAACTATGAGGGTAACTGGGGAGGGAAGGCAAGCTCACAACTGGTGCAAATGCAGGGGCCGGCAAAGGGGCTGCTTGGAGCCTCATAGTCATGCACATCACTGTAATTCCAGAGCACCAACTGGCCATGCACAACATTTCTGCACTGACTTAAATTCAATTACTCAAATATTTTGAGTACATGTTCTCACCACCTGCTTTGTGACAAGGCATGGATCTTCCTGGCCTCCGTTCAGCCCTCTGCTTGATGTCATGGCCTGTGAATCATTCCTGCTGTTATTCTCTGCAAACTAAGCAATTTATCTCACAGGTATTTACTCAGGATGATTAATGCAATGGGGTTAATGTCAAACCAAGACACCTTTCTGCTTGAACAATTTGTTGCCTGTGGGTGGTCTACCTCCACAAGTTACTTAATTATTCACTCCAGCAATATCCAAATCCTTCATCACAATAATGCATACTAAATAGCACCACATTTCCCTGTTCTGGGAGCTGTAAAGTTATCCCAACATATGCAAAGAGAAAACTTTTGTGAGTAAAGTCCTCAGTTTATCCAATGCAACTGTTTGGCCTGTAAGGAGATCTACACACTGTTAACTAATGCCCTATTTCTGGGCAACATAGTCAAAATACAAACTACTGAACCCTGTACCATGTAAGGTCTAGATAGATGGTTATGTTGCTATGTTAACATAGTTGAAACAGATATGTAGAGGAGAAATGAGGACTCAGGAGACCATAGGCACTGTTTCACTTTCAAACTTTGTTCTTACTCACAGATGTTTTACAGCTCACCAGTATCTGCCTGCACTCATCAGCTCACCTGCCCAGAGTCTTCAGCCTTGCGTGACTCCTATTGTGAAACCAACTCTGCCACAAGCATGAGGAAACAGGAACACCGGCATCACCTCATACAGTAGTTTTCCACTCATCATATTCCAATAAAGTTTAGGAAGTTTACAATGATTAACATCAGCTTGAGAATGAGGTTGGATTTCCCCCCCCCCAACATTTTAAGCCATAATAAGTTTTTCATTTTATCCTGTTTTTTTCCGGGGGGTTACAGAGTTATCTCAAAATTAGAGCTAATTGCAGGTATGTGAAAGAAAGTGGTTGCCTTCAGTGTCAGTCTAATGAATGTGCCACAGCAGGAATGTTCTCCCACCACCCAGTATCTGGACTTTTTCCCCAGTGGACTCCCAGGGAAGAGGGTAAAGGACTGAATGTGTTACTCCACAGCTGCAGATGCTAGCCTTGTTCAGATGCTCTAGCTACTTATGGTACTAGATGAGGACCTAAAACCTCAAGGCAAATATTTCTCTCCCAGCCTGAACCTGCTCCCTCCAGCAACCCTGCTAACAGCAGGCAGGTCTGGAACCAGCAGTCTTGGCCTGAAAAGCAGATTGTTTCATTATCTGGGCACCTAATTTATTCCCTAAATCTGAATGATAGGGCAGCACAGCATCCTCTGATTTGTAGAAAGACAGGATTCCCCAAGGCTGGCAACTGTTTACTCCAAAGTTATTTTCTGAACTTATTTTAAAATCCCAATCCACCCTATCCTAACCTTAAATACTAGTTGTGCTTTATAAGGCTGCCACCATTTGCCTTGCATTTACCAGTACTTGCGCATGTACTGGGCCACCCAGGTTGCTGACAAGCTAAACTGCGTCATGATGTTCAATTTTCAGCCAATGGGGAACACCACTTCCAAAGGTGCGTGTAATGACACTACCATCAGGATTAAGGAAGGTTAAAGTCTTATTAACTTTAAGAGTTAGTAAAAAAACATGATAAGCAGATTTACTGGAAAGAAACTTAAAAACGAACTTGGTTTTGGCAAGATCAATGAAATATTAGTGTTAACTATCAAGAGAGAAGAAAGTTGTATGTCAAGTTTTCGGGGAAGAGTGTTACTGATTCTGCCTTGTACAGTAGAAAACTTTTTTTTTTACACAAATATTCAGAAAATTGTTTTTAATTCTATAAAAATATCCATCATGTGAAAAATTATTCTTGTTATTTTCTGTAAAAATACCCTCGTTCATATCTTTTGTGTTTTGTAAGCGTTTAAAAAGCCAGTTAGGTGACTTTGCGGTCTAAAGGGACATGCTTGAAGTCTGCACTTTGGTTTCAGGTGCAAATGCACACCCCTTTAGGTGTATGCATTCCAAGACAGATAGTTACACAAACTTCATTGTCCCCACCACTGGGTTTTTAACCCAGGCTGCAGTTTGGCCTTCACATCTTTCCTTGTCATCAGACAAGCACTAGATGCAGTACTGTGTACAGATGAGGGGGCCAGTTCTCAGGGACTGTGTAATACCACCTCCACAGCAGCATGAAGCAGAGCCAGAGCTGACTTAGCAAAGCCTCTGAAAAGGGTTGTATGTGCTTTGTATGCCATATAACAGATACTGCAGCAGCCTGACTGTAGCCATGATTTTTTCAAAATTTTAAATAAAGCTAAGCTTGTATGTAGCAAGTGGGTTGTTGAACATACATAGCTGGAAAAGAGTTGGGTGTATGGACCCCTTGGGTCTGCAAAAATCTTGGGGGCATCAGCCTTCATTCTGTGATTGTGCTACTCATTAAATAACTCAGATTCTGACTGGTTGTTATTATCAGATTATTCACTTCTGGGTAAATAAGGTGATTTACAAGAAAAGCCGAAGTGGTTTCCTGGCAAGAAAAAGGCCATCATTTTTCAAAGTGACTCTCGTAAAGCACCTTGTGGATGTGTGAACAGCCAGCTACTGTTTTACTGATCCTGAGCAAACTGCGGTCAAGGCAGAATGGCTCCATCCTTTCTTTGGAAAGGATTGTGCCACTTTAAGAACACCAAGTGGGAGGTGATATAGGCACCACTGTACAAACAAGTACCTGTGCGCACTGCTGCGCTCACCTGAGCCTCGCACAGCTGAGGGGACACTGCCCACACCCTCCCTGGTCTGTCTGGCAGGTTGAACACCTTCTCTAACACGGCTCTTGCTGCCTGACAGCAGAGGGTGGATGCCCAAAGCAACTTGATTTTATTTGCAAGACTTGCAAGACACCTTGAGGACGCTGAGAAGGTAGGAGTGGACAGAAAAAAGCTGAATGCCTACAGGATCACACAAGCTTCAGAGAAAGTCAGAACTTATTTCAGGTAGTCCAGTTGAGGAAGATGCAAACATTCAACTCAAATTCAACTGCTTGCTGGCCTTTCTGCAAAAATAAGAGGATAGCTAAATTATTTCTAATTTGGTTAAGAGATTTTCAGCAGGGAAGGGATGAAGAGGAAAATACAGAATTGCTATTCATGTGATTTATTTTAGGTTCATTAGTATCAAAATAGTATGCTAAACAGAGTTATGTCTGAAAGTGCACTGTATAAGACAATCCTTTGTTTTCCTTTTACAGTTAGCTTGCATAAGTTTATTCAAAAGTGTTTAAAGTCTAAATATTTCAGAACAGGAAATGTCTATTTGACTCAGATGTATATAACTACTCTCTGAAATTCATTCAAGAGTCAGAAAACAAAGAGCCATGAAGTCTAACACATAAAGCCACCTTATTAGATAAAATACAAAAATCAGAATTTACGTGTCCAGAGAAAAAGTTCTTTATGCATACTTCCAATAACAGCTGAGAAACTTGTTGCATTTTAACTTTCATCGTAGGCACCTGCTTACTTTGGAAGCAAGGTGAAACCTACTACAACTAAAGGCACAATCAGCAAAATCCTAGCACTGTGCTGTACTACTTTTGCATTTTTAAATATGCTCTGTCTTCATCATACCTTTCTTTTTAACATCTCCCAGATTTTATACATCTGATTTCTGCACCCAAACTTCATACTGTTATTAAAATTCTTTAAGCTAGATTTGCATCCTGTGGTGACTTTACTCACAGAAAAGTAAATATACACAGGTTTTACTTAAAAGTAATGAGACTAAACTACAGCATGCTTTATAAAGGCTGAAATCTTTTAAAAATTAATACTGAAATATTTATAATTAGCACTTTATTCAATCGTCACTTGTAGAGGAGATATAATACATGCAAATTCAGTGATACTTCTTTTAATATTTTATTATTCTGAGCATTTTCATAACTCTTAGTTTGAAAGGTTTGGCCCTCTAGAGATCAGTGTTATTAAATCTTTGGAGGTTTTACATAGTTGAAATACAGCCTTTTCTGAAAAGTACTCAAGTCATGAATTTGATTTCTGGTATTTATAGGAGTTTTAAATTACACTTTTAACTTGCAGTATAGTTATCTCTTGATCACCCCCCTCATTTCCAGTCAATTACTGTGCAAGAAATCCACATCTCGGAACTTTTCACATTCCTACCATTTTCTACCTCTGCTTAGAACATAGTCACCTTTCTGCAGTTGCACAGTTACAAGGCACACCATGGACATTGCAGCAGTGATGACCTCTTCACAAAACTAGTCTAGACGTGTAGCAATCTTTAAATATTAATAGGAAGTTGGCAGTTATGTTAGAGAACAAGTACACAGTAACATTTGTTTTCCCCATTTGAAGGCTAAAGATTTAAATCACTGAGTGGAACAGGAAGCAGAACAAGTTCATTGCTGTTGCTAGTTTAGCCCTTTTGACTTGTTCTTAAATAAGTACATGCCTGGGAGAAGCAGCATTCACAACTCTGCAAACTGGGAAGTGTTCTGCAGCTGCAGGTGTGCTAAAGCAACTGAGAGTCAAGCTTTGTATCTAACTGGGGAGCTCTCACATCTAGATAATAAAACCCCACCCCATGTAAAGAGCTATAAGTCCTGTTTGTATAAGATACCAGAAATTCAATATTACATGTCTGGGTTTATCTGATATACTTAAATAGCATAATTTAGTGGAATTGATGACCTACTAAAATAGCAAAAATGATTGTGTAAGGACATAATTAATATTCAATCTTTAACATTTCAAATCTATATTTTTGTTAGTACTATTGATTGTGTTTTTTCATCCAAACTCACTGTATTAATCTCCACCAGGAGATTAATCTCCATCAAGCAAACTAGCAATTGATTACTGTCACTTGGTCACACAAAGATAAGTGTGACCAAGGTATTCCCAAAAGTGCCAATACAACTACATCTCATAGAAGCTCTTTTGTACTGCCTGCTTTAGTTTCAGTTTGTTTCAGTAATAACGAAAATCCAGGCTTCTACTGAATAGGACCCTGCCTTTGCCGATGGAGAAAGAAAAGGGAAAGATTGATTCTCAATTAAATATTACTGAACAGTACAGTGAATGGCCTAGAGCTCTTGTAGAAAACTTGTCTTGGCCGATTGGTCTTTCTTAGAGCCACAATCATTTTCTTTGATGTAGGAATAGTTTTTCCTCTTCCCTCCTCCTCCCTGCAACGTGGAATGTGGAAGAGGCTAAAGAAATTGTGATTACTTGACAGGATAGATGATAAATACCAGTGCCCTGCTACCTGCTTCAGGGACAACAGCAAAACCATGCCTCACAATATGTGTTTCTAACCAGGTCTTTACAAATGATACTTACTGCTGAGATCCATATGCCTGCATTTGTTAGTATTTTCTTGCCTACAACAAGATCTGGGGTAGAACTTGATGTTGTTGCCAAGAGTAACTAGTAACACTAGAAACAAAAATCTTAGAGCAGGCCGCCCTGAGCAAAATTAAACACCAAATTCACCTATTTTGACATTAGTCAAGGGTCTATTTTCCTTGATGTACTTCCATAAATACTCAGACACGCAAGCCTATAAGCAAGCATCAGCCTAAGGCATGTTTATGCTTGCTTTACAAATATTTAGCACCAAGGATTTTACTTGGCAAGAAGAGCACTGAGTTCACCAGTGGGGAATTTGTTCTCTTGCGGGCACTGAAGTTCTCATCGGCCTGAAGTCATCCAACTCCAGAAATCAGTTGAGTCACATGATTTACACAGAATCAGTTCTTTCCAAAAGCATGTAAATATTGGTGTAAACCTGAAACATTATGTTGGGAGAGATGGAGGAATTGCAGCTTTTCTGTTGGAACTGAAGATGAGGAAAGGCAAACAGTCTTTACCCACATTTCTTGTTTGCTTCCAACTGAGTCTTTTGCTCTCGGGTGCTTTTTGACTGACATTAAGTGCTGTAGTTGCTAATCAGAATACCCTGATAAAAACAAGAGAAAATATAACTCAATCCACTGGTACAGAACAGGCCTTGCAGACTTCAATCCATTCTGTCTCTTGGTGGCTTCACTTGCAAATTTACTAGTCTCCCAAATAATTTTTTAAAACTTGTTTTTCTGTTACCAGAGGTTAGCCAGCAATACTAGATTTGTGACTTTTCCAAGTTAGAGAAAAAATATTACACAATAGTCAATTATTCTAAAATTTGGAGGAGGACAAACTATACAAATAGGTGCCAATTCAGATATCAGATGATTTTTCTGCCCCCATGCAAAACATCTTCAGAGGAACCACAACTGAGAGCAAGTAACAGACTGGGAGGTCCCCAGCCTCCCACAAGCATCCCACTCAGGGACCTTCTCATGTTACAGTAACCCTATAAGCTTCAGAAGGCTGTCTTAAAGATTCACACTGCTTCTGTAGACTGAAAATAAGCTTTTTTTTGCATAACAGTATTGCTACCTTCAGCATTTGGCTTCATCATACATGAAGGAAGGATAGCTTCCCCCCCACTTGTGATAGGGAGATAAATACATCTGGATTTTTGTAAGGTTTTTCCCTACTGTTAGTTCTCTAAAATCAAAGATAATGAGTAACTTGGAGGAAAAAAAATTGCAAGATTAGCAGAGAAAAATAACTGACTTTTTAACATAGGTTCATTACAGCTAGAATCAAAGATTACATTCAATAGAGCAATGTCTGCAGCAGGCAGGACAAGCACTCTTAAATAGTTTCAGCAGGTGGGGAAGATTGGGGTAGATTCCTTGCAGGGCAGAAGCTACAAGGCAGCTGTCTCAGCTGTACCCTGCCCATCTGCTTCACTGGAAGAGCACGGCCCACACCAAAGAGTAAATCACCCCATCTGCCTATGTGGTTTTGCTTTTTCCTAATAATCAAAAGTTACGGCTTCAAATCAAATGGTCAAACAATATTTTATGGCTTTTCTATATTGTAGCAGGCTGTAAGCTGTCAGACAAGTACGTCAGCTAAATATACTACAGTGCAAATCTTTTGTATCCTGCTTATATAGTTCTCAGCTACAGTTGTGTGTCATGATCTTAAAGATATTACAACTCATAAACAGATCTGTGCTAAGATAAAGGGAGCAGTGAAACAATCCACAATCTAAGACATACATTTTTACAAGGCCTACTTTAGATTGCATTAAACATATGCAGTTAATGAAGCATACCAGCTTCATTTCCAGAATCATGTAACAAAGTTAAAATTTTGTTTTCTGTGGAGGGTATAATGAGAGAATTGTGATTTTTCTAAGAAAGGATACTGTCCACTGTGCTAAGATGACCCCTTCTCTAGTGTCCAAAAAGGTCTTCTATCAACTACAGTCAGGAAAAAAAAATAACAATTTGTGTAGCTACAGGCAAATCTTAAGTGAGACACTAGAAATTGAAGGTACAACCAGAAATCACACTTCTAATACACCTCTTTTTTCCTCTTCCAAATGCCTTCATTGTTGTATACTTCTTTAGAGAAGTAATTTATTGCATTCCATTTATTTCCTTCAGTTCCAACCCTTTCAGAGTAAAACTCTTCTACCTAGTTGTTAAATTAGGTAGAATTTTTTGCAATTGTTTCTGCAAAGTATTTTGTGGTTTAGAGACCAGATTTGATATGCTCACATACTTGATGAGGATTTTATTTGCAATAAAGAACTTTCAAAGCTCCAGTGACTGAGTGTATTTATTCTGAAAGAAACACCACTACTTTTGTATTTCTAGAGCTATATTTTGGTTGGCCACTATCTTGATTCATTCATACCCTCCCATAATCAAACCTTAAGAGGTTTGGAAAGATTATTTAACCACACACAGCCTGTGTGCACCAAACACTGTCAATGTGAGAAACACCTCATTAACTGAGCAGTCCCAGATGTTTAACAGCTGTGCTGCATGAAACCCAGGCTGACTGAGACCAGGCAAGCAACATCTAGAAAGGTCATTGAGTCATGGCCTCCAACCTCTGCACCTGTGAGTTGCACAGCACCAGTTTAGTAGACTCACTTGTCAGTGCACCTATTTCTATTTGGGATGGATTCCACTGTCATCAGTGTACCTTATTTATGACATATCTTACTGAAAATTATGTAATACAGTAGTAGTGATGTGTGACATGACCCCCTTGTCATATAACCATAGTTATGAAGAGTTGCTGATGTACTCAAGTTCCTAAAAGACCACAGCAAGCTACATAGGCACCCTGGGGCTGTGCAGCACTCATTCACTTACAAGCCAAGAGCCCAAAGCCTTAAAACACAAGAACATGAGTGCAGGGAAAGCACAGAATAGGTGGGTGAAGGACAAATTTGTAGTTTAGGGATATTATATAAGACTTGCTATCGTTTATTTGTCATCAGCACCTTTTCTAGCTAAAGCCAATGTAGTCAACAGCTCCAATAAGCAAACAAGGCCCTTGGAAAATTAACTGCTGCTCTTTACAGTCTTGACTACTTGAATCTGTCTCCACACTATCACAGACATTCCCATCACTTCCCAATTGCTTCTGCAATATCACCCTCACTTATTTTCTGACTGCAGAGCATTTCAACTCCTCAGAAGGGCCAAGGCAGACAGAAACCTAGCAGTGTCACCCAGGGAGTTCTTCCCCCCACAGAGGCAGGTAGGTCTGTTTTGTTTGACCTTTGTTTCACTGCCAGGACAGCAATCCCTTATCCAAGCATAGTGACATGTTATGTCTTCTTTAGCAAGGGGTGAAGCAGAGGGGTGCCTTCCCTGTGGTGCCTCTACTGTCCATATGCTCAAGCACACCTCACCTTCCTCACCCCAAACCATAGTGTTTACTTTCTCAGCAGAGAAAAAAATCAGAGCCTTTCTTCATCCTTAGCATCCAGGGTGCCTTGGGACCTCTATTTCTCATGCAACACGGTATATAGTCCAGCTGAAGATCACTGGAAGTTCATTTTGTGGAAGTTTAACTGGTGTGACCTTTGCTCACAGCTAGGATTTAAGGAAAGGGGCAATGCTCTGCTCTCATCCTCACCAGATCAGGCTACTAGGGCAGCAGTAGATGCTCTCACTGGATTTTTTTTTTCCCCCTTAGCTGGGTGCTGGTGAGGGATCAATAGAGCAGAAAACAGGGGCAAGGGATTTCCCATGCAGATTACGGCTGAATAACTGCTTGTCCAAACAGGGGAATTGCAACAAACTGAAAGAGAGGAATGAGGAAGAGAATGAAATAACAGCAAGAATTGAACTGAAAGCTGGAAAAGGAAGCAAAAGTAGAAGCAGCAAGAGGTTAACAGAAAATGCCTGACATAGAAAAAGGCAGGACCACAAAGCAAGTCAGAAATTAAGATATTTAACAGAATTCATTGACGGACAAAGGAAATTGAATTAGAAGATGATAGGCCCACCTCTGATATCTACAGTGCAGCAGATCTGTGCAACAATGAAGCAGCACAAGGCAGCTCCCTGAGCACAAACGTTCCTTCTCCCACAGCTGCCTCCCCTGATTGTGAACAGCCTCACACTGACTTTCATCCAGCACCCCGGGGGAAGAGAAGAATAAAGAGTGCCACAAGAAAGGTCAGAATACCACATAGCCCAACAAACTCCAGAGCACAGCCCGCATCAGTCAGAGCTGCAGGTCTGAGCAGATTTAAAACAAGCAAAACCAAGCAGCTATTTTGTGGCTCAGGTGAAAATGGACACTGAGCACAGACAGCTGCAGGGAACAAACCTGGTGGGCAACATTCCAGCACCAACGACTGTCCTACCGCAGGTATGTGGCTTTGCTGGCAAGGAGGCAGAAGCTGTGAGCATGCTCCAGGCTCTGAGCTAGGGCAGCTTTACCCACATTCTCCATTCTTTTCTCCAGTTTACAAAACCTGACATTAATCTAACTGTAAAACTTGACACAATCTTACAAGAGGTAAGGTTTCTGAAAAGGTCTTGACACTGCTGCAAGGCAGACACCGACCCTGGCTGGGCAGGCACAGCCAAGTCTGGAGAGAGAACATGTTTTCCACTGCCAAAGTCTGAGTCTCCCAAAATAGGCTGAACTTGTACTTCAATAGCAAGAAAAGGCAAATGAAAGGTACAAGAAAGGTTGGCACCAGAGAGCCAAGGTTTGACTGAGCAGTAGCATCCAGTTCATTTAGCAGCCATCTAGAGTCTGCCTAACAGACATCTAGCCTTCATTAAGGAATATCAGTACTTAAATCCTCCAGGATTTGTTACCAGACATCTGCTGCTTCTCATCACAAGCCCCAGCAAAAAAATTGAGCTGAGAGTAATTTTAACACTGTTAAAACAGGTACAAAATTGCTGGCAACTAATTAGCTTCCCATATATACCCAAATTCTAAATAAGCATATTCTATTAACCCTGTTTCAGTCTTCTCCTTCACTTAAGGGTCAGGATTTAGTGACAGAAACCCAGTATACCACCCACTCTGAAAAGTAACAGACCAACCTGATATTTCCTCTGGTGAAATCTAGGCCAAATTCTCAGGCCCAAGGCAGCACTATAACCCCTCAGGAAACCTCCTTACTGCCAGGACACTAAGACAAGCAAGCAGCTATGGAGGAAAAAAGCCCAGTTTAAGCCATGGCCACCACCTTTTATTCACCCTCCTTATGACTTCAGCTTCCTTATAGCTTTCAGCTGTGTAGGTCCTGTGCTGAAGGAATTGCATTGAGCCCTTGATTAACTAGGACACACCTGTTAACAGACCAGGCTCCTTGTCTCAAAAGCAACATGATTAAACTCCTTCCTAACTGGTCTATTCTATTTTGCAAAACTAAAGACTTGAGACTTACTAGCTCTGCTTCTGCTCTGCATGTACTCCCCACTGCCTGGCTGCTAAACCTCTCTGCATCTTAAGCTCATACTGTTTGATTAAACTATTTCAGACAGAAATCAGTTTTCAACAGATTTAACAGTTTCATTAAAATATATCTGTAGTCATTTGCAAAGCACGTAATTGTTTACTGAGTGTCCACTGAGGCTCTCTGGCAAGCAAAAAGTTTCTAAAGCCTACTTTACAGGGGAAAAAAATGACATAAAATACACATTCTGATGGCAGTTAACTTACAGTTCTCTCTTCTTTCCATTGTATCTTTTTATTCTCAGCTTTAGCTTTGATACATGTCAATGTAATAACCATTTTGTGTAATGATGCTCTAAGTGGGAGGGGAGGGCCTTAAAAATCAAAATTTTAAAGAGGTGACAAAGGCTTGCCCAAGAGTCAGGAATGGCATTTCTGCAGCGACTGCAGCTGAGCCAAAAAGGAGAGGCACACTGATGCTCCATGGAGGCTCTTGAGGGGACACAGAGCAAGAGACCAGGAGCTCTTCTGGGGCCTGCAGCAAGGGAAAATGCATTTGTTCTTCAGGATGAGAAAATAATAGGCCAAAGAGGCTGTCAGCCTCTAACAAACACATCTATACAGTCATAATGCCTATTTGCAAGAAAGTAATTCAGTGTATTTTTTGCTTTACAGTTTCAGACTCCTGACATGGAGGAAATCATGGTGCAAACGGTCCTGGCCCCATGGGAAATACTGCTGGTCATTTTTGCTACAGTGCTGATAATGAGTTTTCTCATGTTTCTGCCCCCTGCTGTGGTGGTGACCTGGAGGATGAAGCGTGTGCCACAGATCTCACTGCATGGCTCCGTGTGACCCAGCCCTGGCACAAGCTGTAACACCACCGATCCCTTTAAAGGATGGTTCATAATGATAACATCTCTCAGGATCACTCTTACTGCCTCAGATGCATCCAAAAGTGATGGGTTTCACAGTCTATTGCTGCTAAGTTCCTGTGAAAAGAGAATGGGTACAATTTTGTCTTCACGTACTACAGTTCTCAGCAGTTTGCCTTCCACTTTTTGTCTACATTGTAATTACTGTTGTTGGCTTAGTTCCTAGACTGACTTCTTCTCTTGCATTATAATGGACCAAAAACAAGACTGAAAGAGAAGCAAGCGTAATACAGCATTGTATTCCCTTAACTAATATCAGGAAAGTCTCCCCTTCTGTAGTTACACTGTAAATATTAGCAAAGCCTTCAGCTGGGATGACTGACAGTTATGCAGGTGGACATATCAAAAGCATGCGGCATACTCTGGGGAGGTAGTGGTTTAGTCTGGTTGGACTGTGAAACCTAAAAAAACCCAACAGAGAACCGTGCAATAAATAAGCATCTTGTGCTTTTGTCTCACCTGAAAACTTACTGGCCTGAAATGTCTTTTGTTTCTTTCCTTCTATATGAATTTTTCTCTCTCTGCAAATCCCGAGTGCCAGAATACAAAGCCCTCCCCATCCCGGGGTTAGAGCAGGAGCATGAGGGATGGCCTGATGCTCACACATGCCCAGCAGACACCTACTCAAAGTTACATCAACTATCTGCCTGAATTTCATTATGCAAAGTTGGGAAATAATGTGATTGTTTTCTTTAGTTTTTAACTCTGTCGTATAGGCTTATTGGTTCAACTTGCTTTTCTCATATATAAACAAAACAGAACAAAACTGCTTCTCTGCAAGTTTATGAAAAAACTCCAACCACCCAGTCTCCAGCTTAATACCAAATTCATGCCACATCAAATTAAAGCTTTCCAGTCTAATTCTTCCACATTGTGGGACACTAATTAGCAGGACTTCTGATGCACAGATTTATCAGTTTCTGTTAATTTACAAGAGCAGTGGGTTTGATTTCCTCATGAAATCCAATACTGGGTTTCTTTTCTTTTGTTGTTTGGTTTGGAAAGTCACTAGAATAACTTAATATAACTCAGAGAAAAATGTTTCTAGCACCAGTAGGAAAATGATACTAGAAAGTGCTCAGTGCTTCAGATATTTTATCTGAGCATCAGCTGATAATGAATTGTCTGGAAATGAAAGACTCAAGAACATTATAATTTCATTTGATAAGATTATTTGTTTGCAAGAAATAAACAAACCCACCAGTGATTGAAGAACCATTGCTTCTTTTTAAGACTGCAGCACTTTTGTCTCCAAGAGAATGACTTAAGTTACTGCCTCATAGTTTATAATCAGCCAAAGCAGCCAGCTCATCCCCTTGTTAGTGTAATTGTCTGCTACACTCATAGTCATATGACTGTCTGGTTCTGGGCCCAAAAGCAACTGATGGGTTTTTTTGCTTGTAATGACTGGATTCTGAGCCTGAAAGAGTGTGTATTTTTATATATATGAATCATTTAATTGATTAATGAGGCAAAGGTCAATTATACACCATGTACTACGTAACTATGTAGTCTGTGCCTGAGAGATTCACAGGAATAGGGAAAGGTAAAGAAGAGAGAGGAAACACAAACAGATGAGCTGGCTGTCTTCAGAGCTACAGCTTCATTGTTTGCTCAACAGAAGAAAACTAAAACAAAATCCCAAGCACAGATTCCACTGAAAACCAAGCAAGCAGTAACTAAGGTTTTTGTTTAGTTTTCATAATAATTCACATCTGTTCTGTAGCTACAGCTCCACAAATAAACTGGATCACCAGTGCTGAGTTGTCTTTGGTCTTCACTTGCACCAAGTGCCAGGTGAACAACAGCCCGGGTTTTCTGCTCTTTCACACCTCTTACTCTGTGTCTTTGGTTTTCCAGAGTACACATGCACGGGGGGGAGGAGGAGAGGTGTGTGTAAAAGAGAGAGAGCTCACAGAAGAATGGGAATTGGAGAAGGAACAATTGTTTTTATATTTCATGGTGATATATACAGGAGAAGCCTTTGAGTTGTTCCACCAACAAACTGCAGTGTTTCAAGCTCATGCAAAACCCAACACCTTGAACAGCTGTATGTGCAGCCTAATTTAACCCCCAATCAAGGGGCAGGCACATGAATAAAGAATTATACCCCTACAGCCAGTAACTGTTGTCACTTGCACTGCTTTAATGGTCATCAGAGAAACAATAGTGATTAATTAGCAACTGTAAAAGCAACTAAAAGCATGGCCCTCTCTCGGTAAAGATGACCCCTGACAGAAGATGATTTTTGATAACAATGACTGTGTTTAACTAATGACTGCATCTGTTAAACAACTCTAATTCTTATTTAATTCCAGTTAGACAAATTTAAGCCATAAAAGTGATCTTTCTTCAAAACACCTCTACCACATGAGCTATGGGATTACATTTAGCCTATATATCTGTACCCAAGAGCTGAGGTCAAATGATGACTATGATCACTAGTCCTTTAACTAAATAAAAGCTGCATGTTTACATGTCTTAGCAATGATTTCACTGCTCTATTTCTCTTGTCAAAATACCCATGTCAAATTGCAGATGGCTGATTGGTCTGTGGCACAAGCTTTTTCATGCTAGTAACCACAGATGATACAATCAGCCTCCTTGTCATGGTTGGAGCTGTCAATGCCTTGCTCATGAAGCTCTCTGAGGAAGATGTTTAGCTGCTCTGCCTGAGTTTCAGTGCCAGCTAATGTGCGCATACAGGTGCTGTTGGTGGGGAAATAGGCAGATTTAGCTCCACTGACGGCCATCTCGGAGGCTGAAAAGATCAAAGAGGACAAAAAAGAAAAGCAGCTGAGTTACTTAGCTTAGATTTGTCCTGATCTTTAAACAAGCACCAGCATTTCTATTTGCGAGACTAAAGACTTCAACTTGGAATGAAAGTTCTGAGATGATTGCTTTTGGTAAGCCTTGGGATAAAACTGCTCTAGCAACAAGGCCCTGTCAACAGTAAAATATTTTCCATTAACCATAGGAGAGATAGGTTGGCCCTTTTGTGTGTCTATACGCACATTTATTGTTAAATTAAGGCAATAACGATGGAGTCAGGTAGCCTGCTTCAGGTCATGGATTGCTCACTGGATGAAATGGGAGCAATCTTAAAATCCTTGGGCTGCCACATGAAAAAGGCAGCACTGCTGGCTGGGGGCCAGCTCCTGGGTTTTATTGTATGTATGCACCATGAATAGTGCAGGCGTTGGCCCCTTTTGCTGAGGTACTTCAAGTACTATTGCAAGATAAACAGCAGTTTTATGTTCTCCTGCTGTCTGTCCAGTGGGGTCACACAGCCCTTGTGCAACATAGGGTTTGTGTTAAGATGATACCTCTTTACTGTTTAAAAAAAGTTGCATCTTCCCACAAATATTGGATACATGTCACATTTGCTACCCCAAGCTGAAATAGCAATGCTCAGGCCCTTGTGATAGTTTCAAAGCTAACATGATTTCTCATTCAGCAGTTTGCCAGCCCAGCACTAGCTCTCACAATATCACACATGCCAAGGTTGTCACACATACCAAGAGAAACTTTTCTTTCTTCCTTTTTTAAAACACAACAGACATAGCCTCCCATCCCTGTGACCAAATGTGACTGAGAAATACTCACGGTTACAAACAGCCAGTGTCTTTTCCCCAACAAGCTGTGTTGTCCAGGAAAACCCAGTGGCATTGCCACATACTTCATACAGTCTACTTCTTCTGAGGAATGGAAAGTCATAACCCTTGGGAAACAAAGGTGGGGAAAAAACAAATGGTGTCTTAGGTTACATCATGGCAACTGTAAGATGAAGAAATAGTCAGCCAGTGAAGGTCAATACAAACACTACAACCTCTTCCTGCCCTAAGGGAGAAGAAAAAAGTATAACAAGAAAATTCATTACACAATAAACACTTGTAAATTAATGAATAGATGCAGCAATATAGCAGCAGTAAACCATGACTATTACCTTGTTGCACATGGGTTTGCAGTACTGAGCATTGTCAATGGTGACACACACCAGCCCGCCGTTTCTAGGGGCTACTGGCAGTGGGCACGGAGGTAGCTGCTTGCAAACTTTTGAGTGGATCACAAAGGAAAAAAGAGAGCAAGAAAACAACATGTCAGAGTGAAAGTGAATATAAAAATCTCCCTTTTCTCAAGCAAAACATAGGCATACTCATCGACCAGAGTATGGGTGATAACTGCCCCCACTAGCCGACTGTCAGAGTAAGCATTTTTGTTTGTTTAAAACGTTCTTTCTTTTTTTTTTTTTTTGGCAACACACAATTTTTCCATCACTTGTCACTGTGACAGCAAAGTCCCTGTCAGCCCCACTCACGCTTTAAAAGTGGCTGTAAGTGGCGTTTGCATTCACAGCACTGGCATTCAGTACTATTGCGGCCAAAACTATCCAAGTATTTCCCGGAAAAATATGACTGACATGCCTGCTCCCAGGCACTGAAGAGGCTCCTGCTGGCAGGCAGAACAGGCTCTGCTGCCTCTGCAACTCTGCACTGTGGCCCAGCATCGGCAGCTGGGCTGCAGGGCGGGTGGGAGTCCAGGCACTGGTGCTGCCGTGCCTCCCAGATGCCTGCCAGAACAGTGGTTAAGCACTCTTGCTTTCTGACTTGTTGCTCAGATTTTTTCCCCCCTCGAGAAAGGCAGACACTTAGCTCACTCTGACTGTAGGTAAAAAAAATTTCTTAGTGCTTCTCCACTGCCACTTTGTTCAACACTGAGTGAAAAAGAGCAAGGGTTCAGGAGGGGACTCACATTTCTCTTGAACAGGGCGCAGGAGATCAAGTGTTTCTTGCAGTGTCCAGGCAAGCAAATTGATTGAAGTTTTTTCACCCTTGGCAATCATTTCATGAAAGCATTTTGAATATTTCTATGGAGTTAGGGGAGAAAAAAGGTAAGTTGAAGAGGAAAAGCCTTGGAATTAATTTATGAAAGTCATCAAATACATTTTCCTTTTTTTTAAAAAAAAAGTACAGAACAAGAACCATCTTGAAAATTATATAGCTTTAAGTAACACTAATTTCCCCACAATGTTTTTGGAAGAAATCCGGTAACTTTTTTTTAAAAGAGTGTCTAGATAGGGTTTTTCCATTATATTGAGTTCAAGAGGGAGGCCTGGTATGGGTTGGGGTTTTCTTTCCTATGTATGAAATGGTGCCTTTATAAACAACTGTTGTGTCTTCTTTCTATCCAAAACATTGGTTTGTTATTCTTATCTTCTGAATGCTGGTATCTCGCAGAGAGAGCATGTGTGTGTGTGTTTCTGTATTTTTATCTGCCTATAGGAATACCTTTCAGTCCATATATGTGTGTCTATGCACATATGTGTATAGTGGTGGTGAACGCCACAACCGAAACACAAGTGTGTGCCATCATTATAACGGGCACCAGTTACTTTGAACTTACACAGACACAAGAAAAACAGCAAGTCCAATTTTCAGTTGCAGCTGCTGAAGCACTAGCCAGCAATGGCTAACTCTGCTCCTTGGGATGAAGCTTACAGAAACATTGTTGAAAGTGGTGGGCATCGGTCATACAAAGAAAATAATATCATACGAATCTCGGGGGGAAAAAAAACCTTAAACACCTGGGAGCATGCCTCCTCAGCAAGTGCTGCCCTCAGCCTTTTTTTTCTACCCCTGTGTGATGAGAATGATACTCCAGGGAAGCTCACTATATGTACTGGTATGTGGCCCCAACTCCAGCATTAGTTCCATGTTACTCTTTTACAGACAAATGTCTTTACTGTGTGTGAAAAATTTTTTAATAGGGTCTGCCCTGGTATTTCTTTAATATTTCTGCCATATTCAAGGGTCACTGTCTGCTCACTCCCTTATGATATGCCTAGGCAATAGAAGACAGGGGCACTATCTCATAAAAGATAAGCTTTCAGTTGACCGGCTTTACTTGTATTTAAAATACTTAGCACTTTATATTTGAAAGTGGGATTGAAAACAATATTATGCATGTAAGGCAAAAGACATAACCAGTTATGTTCAAGATACTTCATGTATCTGGGAAAAAGGAAAACTGGAAAATACACCTACAAGGACCTTTTTTTTTGACTAGCAGTAGCAGAGCCAAAGACATGGCAGGTTAAATGACACTAATCATTTTTTGGTCTTCCATCTTGCTCCCTCCCCACCATGTACTTTTGTTCTGAGCCAGGCGTTACCAAAGCAGTGTGCAGGTTATGCTTGCCCATCCAGGGCGTGCAGCTGCACAGGCGGCAGGGCCCTGCTCCTCCCACACTGCAGAAGAGCTCTGCAAAGCAGGACCTGGGGTGGCCGACGTGGCTGACCTCTTACCGCAAGGCTCTCATTCACATCCTGTATGTTTGCACTTTCACATTCACTTGGACTGGCAAAAGCTCCAATTTCAGTAAAATCTAAAAGACAAACAGAAGCAGGTATATAGCTGGTTAATAGTCCCTCCCAACACATGAACAAACCCCGAATACTGCATAATAGAACTTGCGCCACTATGCTGCAGTCCTAGTGACACCTGGTATACCTGAGGTGATCAGGGCTCAAATGTGAATAAACTGTGCAAATACTGATTTATTCTAGTTAGCAATCTGATTGCCTGGGCTGGGTTCCCAAGAGGGATGATTCATTTCTCTAAAAGAGAGCCGCTATTTAAATAGTTGTTAGTCATATTCAAGAATGACAATATCTTACCTGCAAGAAGCACTGCTAAATTTGTAAAAAACAGTGTTTTCCAGAGTGGGCAGGAGCTGAACAGCATCTTTTCTGCAGGAGACCTGGGGCTAGTTACTTGTTGCTTGTGGAGCCTAAGAGCTGAAGCGCTGGTGTCAGGCACAAAGCTGCATGTCTGTGGCCGCTGGTTGCTCACGGTGTGCCTCGCTCTGGGGCAGGGCTGTGATAAGGTGTTAAGGGGGGGTGCAGGTATTGCCCAACTTGCTGGGAAGCCAGCAGAGAGTTTGCCAACATGGTTTAGGGAGGGCAAGGGGAGGTTTCTCGTTATTGTCCTCCATCCTCTCTGCTGCTGCCAACCCCACCGGGAAATCTTCAGATTAACTGGTTTACCGTAAACATGTTTGGTGTATGCACACTCTTGCATGTTCTTGCTCTCTCCCCACCCCACCCCACCCCACCCCACCCCACCCCCTCATTCTGTCTCTGTTTGTGTCTGTCTCGGGCTCTCACACACACATATATATACATTCATATATAAGACATAAGTATGCTTACTTACAGGGCTCAACCCGGTATCTCATGCTTCAAGAGAAAGCTCAGAACATCAAATGATGGCTAAACTGATTTGGACCAAGGGGATGTGCTCTATATCCTGTAGCAGCCAGAGTTTTGCTACTTGGTAAGGGGAATAAATTACAGTTTCCAATTTCTAGCATCTGGGTTATTAAATACAGATTAAATAAAGCAGCAACAGCAGCAGAAAAGCAGGGGGAAAAATAAGTCTTGAGAACACAAACATACTTTCTGTGTGTATATCATATAGCCAACCACATACCTGCTCTCTGTGCATATATCAGCAGCTGCATGGTATTTCTATTTGTAGCTTTGGGTTTTTTTTAATGGAGCCATGAACCTCATATGCTTATATCCATTTATGGGAAAAGCTGAATAGCTAGCAAAATTGCCACAAAAGGTCAATCACTTCTGCACTATACATTTGCTAGTAGATTAAACCAATTATCCAGCTAACGTTCACGTGCTAGAGGTGTGGCTGACCCCATCTGTAAACTGCAGGTTTCAGAGTCATGGCCTTTCACCCAAGAGCCTGTCACACACCCCCCCATGCCAAGGTGTCGTGCTGACCTTGCCTGCCCATCAAACCAGACAGACGCACACACACTCCCTCACCAACAAACGCTGTCATGGTCGTTACTGTCACTGCCAGAGCAGAACTGTTCATGTTGTCTGCAGATGTTTGGTTTTATTGAGACAGGGACATTGTGCTTTCATGTTACATTATGCAACACATTTATTTACACAGCACCTTTTCAGGTTTCTTTTTATTTATTTTTCATTCACTTGCTTCTGCTAGTTGTAGTATAACACATTATGACCAGGAGATCCTGAAGATGTGAAGCCAATGGCAAGGCCTCCATCGCATTAACAAAGACATGCTTTCTTATGTCATCTCAGGAATGTCTTGGTAAACGGGTATGTGTAGAACTGTAACACTTCGACCAAACAGTTCTGTGGCAGCATGAATGGTGACTTCCTTATTGTTAGTAAAATGCCTTTGTATATATTACTGATAGGTAAAAGTTCATTAGCAAAACAAGTCTTTAATAATGAAGGCCAAGGTTTATGTTTCTAGGCAGATCAATAGGACCTCGCTCCAAACAGTTTACATTTTTGAGGCTGGCACACACAACAAGATGCTCCTTTGCAAGACAAGCAAGACAAGCTGGGAAAATAGTCCCTGGGAAATTTCTATCAATACATTCTTTAAAATGCAGCTGCACTTTAGATATTTTTCTGCCAAAATACATCCAGGTGTCCAACGAGGGCCGTGGTTAATGCTCTAAGTCCTTGGGAGATCAGGAGATACACATAAACCTGCTACTTGTCCATCTCAATTTACACGGTACATATAGCACACTAGCATAATTACTAAAGTGGAGCAACTTCTGGCTTGAACAGATAAAAGTTGTGTTTGTGACATACTTGGAAGAGAATGAATGGCAGCCTTTTCTAAATGATCATCACAGTCGGGCACTCTCTTTCTACCTCAACATCTGTTTGAGAGACACTGTAATTTAGTTAAGAGAGGAATATGGGGTGTCAGCATTTCATCAGTGTAGAAGGTCTAACAGGATCCTGCTTAAACCACAAAGGTAGGATTAAGTGACTCTTGAGGGCCATACATAGGTAACCCTTGCATTGCAGGATTAAGTTAATCTGTGTTGCCTACTGACAAACAAAACTGATCACAGAGGATGTGATCTCACACCCTCCCAGTTTAAACAAACCTGGGATTAATCTACAGTTCTTTGCAAAAAGTAGTTTGTCACTTTATAGGACAATCTAGCACATGAGCACAGAAGGGTCCTTGTCCTCAGCCTAGCTCGTAGCCAATCCACCACGCACACCAGCTACCTGGCTCTGTCCAAAGGAGTGGCTGCCATTATCCCCAGACAGAGCTCCAGGCAGAGGGTACCCAGACTGAGCAGCCGAGTCCTGGCTCAAGCAGAGCCCTGCTTTCCACAGAGAGCTGCTCCCACTGCGGGCCACACAGCCATCTAGCGGCTCCTTCCTCAGGGAGAGGCTGCGGGACAGGGCAAAGGGCTAAAATTTAACTGCATGCTCTGTATATTTGCTGATGGTTTGCAGTTATTTCTATGCAGTTTATTTTATTCCAAAATTACATCAAACTTAGTAAGCCATGCAATAAACCTAACAATTGAGAGCAAAAATTATGTGACAATACTGTATAGCACAAACCTAAGAGTTAAAAATCTAATACTTTTTCACCAAGTTTCTATTAATCAGGACTAAACAGTGATCACAGATGTAGTGAAAGGTAAACTCATATCACAATTCCAAAATCTAATAAAATTCAATTATGTTGGTAAACTAAAATCCTACAAGAGTATAAGAGGCTGAGTTGAGATGGACCATTATACTACAACATTAAAAAAACATAGAGAAAGAGGCACCTTTACATACATGGTAGGAAAAATCTTTTAATTCTATTTAATTGTTGTTTTACAGGAGAATACTTATGTTTCAAAAACACAAGTAATTGAAACACAACAGTAACAGCACATACGCAGTGAAGGTGATTTAAATATTACATATATGGTAACATCTTCTATAAGAGGCTGAGATACACTTATGTAATATTCAGCCTTCTCCCATCAAAGCAACCCCCAGCTGTATGCAATGCTAACTCCAGTAAGGAAATTGGACCCCAGAATTTCCCATTGTCTAATTAGAAGCAAGAGATCTGCTGATCCTTAGTCAGAGTTGGGAAAGTTGTCTCCGTCTTTGCCCATGAAAGGTTTGAGGTTCAGCCATTGGTTTGTGTACCTGAGTCATACTTTGCCGTTATCAAAAGAACCAACAGAGCAGCAATAAAAAGTAAACTGTATTTTGTTGTTTTATGCTGATTAAAAAAACAGACTCTGTCCTTTATATCTTAGATAATGAAAGACACTGAGGGTTAAAAAAAATCAATTTCCAAGAAAATATCCTTTTCTTTCTTTCAATTTAAAATCTAAAATTCCTTTTTTTGAATACAAAGCTGTCAAATTTGCTTTTCAGAAGCATCCTCATCATTAGTGGACTTCTCTTCCTTTTTGTTTTTAAAGAGTGACTGCTAGTGTCAAAACACGAGTTTTTTAGGCACCTCCCATGAGAATTCATTTCTTCCAAAGTGACCATAACATGCTGTCTTCTGGTAAATGGGCTTTTTAAGGTCCAAATCCCTGTGTGTATAATAAAAAGAAGAGAAAATTCTTCACATTAAGGTATTTCATGATAACAACCATTAAATTCCTGATGGTGATACTCATTTCATGCCCTTAGTCAAGCAAGCATATTTTGGAGATGCACACATACCAGTGAACATGTCCAATGGAGAACCATAAAAGTTACAACAAAACTGAAATGTGAAGTACTTTGGGACTACAGGAAAGTCCTTACTATTGAGAATTATTAATTTTAATGGAAAAGATTAAATAACCTTCAATTCCTTTTGTAAAACAAAACATACCTTTTTTCACAGCAAAGTAACTTAAAATTCTTGGAATACAAAAGTTATTTTATTTGAGTTCCATATGCTTCATATGAAACTGGAAAAGTACATCTGTTATCTTAAAAGATATGGCACACTGGTAGATCCATAAAAGGTATCAACTGTGAAGTCTGACAGAATGACAGAATGGGACTCTCTTTTGTACAGCATGGAACAATCCCATGCTAGTTCAACAGGCTGACTCTTACACTGTAAGATCTAATGGTTTTGCAAGAAATCATTTCTAGCATGTGATCACCAAGATGTTTTCCTTTTTGATGGTTTCTATACCTTACAATAACTCCAGGCCGAAGATCAAAGTTATTGTGCACGATGTCCAACAGCTCTTTCTCTGTTTTCTGGGAAGTTCCATAAGTGAACAGTGAAATAGACAGTGGATGAGCAACCCCAATGGCATAAGAAACCTATGGCAAAAAAGACACCATAGTTAGCAATTAAACATGACACCTCAATGGGCAACAGTATACGACAGAAGAAAGCATTCATTCATGAACCATCTTAAGAAAACTAAGACCTCTGCTTTACCTCCCATATTTGCACAATCTGTATTTCTAGAAAAAAAAAGAGAAAATTTTGAAAATGCTGAGGTCTCTAGATAACATTCTTCTCCATTAACCAGTCATCCCATGCTCATTTCCGTGACAGTAAATGTCAGAGGGTTGAGGGCTCCATAAATGTCTAGAAAAACAGCCAATAAAATGAAAGCTAAAGGAAAAGTTCCAGCTACAAGAAGCTGATAGGCTATTAGTGACATTACAGTGGTCTTGAACCAAACACATGAAGGTCTTCCTTTCCTCAACTCCAAGCCATCACCAAGACTGCTTCTACTACAGTGTCTTGTACAGTGTGTATTCCAGGTGACGCTGAAAAAGAAAAATCTCATTGAGAAAAGCAACATTCATAGCAAACCATACCTGAACCAGAACACGGCGACAGAGCCCAGCTTTCACAAGAGACTTGGCCACCCAACGGGCTGCGTACGCAGCTGATCGGTCCACCTTCGTATAGTCTTTGCCAGAGAAGGCACCACCTCCATGGGCTCCCCAACCACCGTAAGTATCCACAATGATCTTTCGACCAGTAACACCAGCATCACCCTGAATCAGTAAAAGAATTTGCCCATTTTACAATCCATCTTATTATGTCTCAAACAAGGCTATGCATCCTTCAGAAGACTACAACGTGTAAGTTCACCACATATGGATTGCTGTGGGGTAGCTGAAGGAATGAACTTGTCTCACCAAACTACAACAGTAGCTATAAAAGTTCTTTAAAGCCAGATTCATAAGACAAACCATTCACGAATTGCATTTAGTAATCAAGCAAACAGGTTTACACCCAGATAGCTAGAGCATGCACTGCCTCTTTCAAAAGTAAATTCCAGACAATATGGGAACTTTGGTTTAGAAGTGACCTATCTATCACATCCAAACTGAATACAGAATATTGCTAACAAACTACATGCCATATAGGAAACATTGAGAGATTTTACACTGTTAAAAAAAAATAAATAATTAAAGATCAGGCTTTTGTATCTCTTGGTCAAAATCTGAAGTTGTGTGAATATTAAATAGTAGATGTCTTTTTTGTATTTACCATCAAAAGGTATGTTAGTGCTACCTTATACATCATTATATGGAGGCTGGCAGTCAACACTTCCAGTACAGTATCATTACAGAGACTGTCATACAAATATGTATTAAAAACCACATTTCCAGACCTGAAATATTTCTAGTCTAATTTAAACTATACACAACAGTTATGCAGTAGTAGGCAGTTATAGGTAATTGAGAAAGGATTACTTCTTTCTAAGAACAGATACTTTAAAATATTAAATAAGGAAGTGCAGATAACCTTTTAGCTGCCTACACAGCTATCCTGATTGTTCCTCATATGGTTGATATTTCACTTAATCTTGGTTAGATGCTCAGTAGCTGACTAATCATCTAACCCTCCCTAATTTACTAAATGCTTAAGCTTTCTGGTGTGAATGGAAACATGGTCAGATTTGAAATTCAGTTTCCACCTGTGCAGGAAGGTTTGAAATTCTTTGTCTACAGAATACCATGTCAGTAAAATTCAACTGCTGCAATGTTTGCATGGCAAACACAAGTGGAGAGTCAAAGTTTTTCTTAGAAAGACTATGCATATACACAGAAGAAAACCTTTGGTACTGTTTGTTCCATTTTGCTAAGAAAACAGCGGGATGTAAAGCTGAATTGCAGATAGCTGAGCTTGTGTAAAAGATCCTGTCCTGGAGTTCTTTTGCTTGACTCAAACCTTAATTTCTGATAGCATAGACAGTTGCAATGAGAACACCTTGTGTACCATCATGACTGCAGAACTAAGTGAGAGGAAGAGAAAGGGACAGGTCAAAGGAAAAAAAAAAACAAACCCACCCCTCTATTTAAAGGTGCTGAAAGAGCACAAATACATTTGTAAAGCGTGTGGAAGTGACTTTTGCAAAGAGCTGTAATGTCCTCACAGTACCAGCGGGTGTTGCTGTTGGGAAAACAGTGATAGCAGCAAAATTACTAATTTTGCCATAGCCAGAATTCAAGGTACCACCATGCTCAAAAGCATAAGGTGAAAATCCAGGTGATGTGTCTTCTTTAGATGAACTGAGCTGGAGATTAAGACAGCCTTCTATAGCTAGCACTGTTAAAAATAAAACTGAGTAATACTGTTATGAAAAATAACCAGAAACTTCACAAGGGAAGAAATAGTTATTTTCTGGTTGCTGCAATGCTATTGTAAATTGCTCAAGTGATGATAGCAGTTGTAAGGCCATGGACACACAGTCAGATTGACCCACACTAAGTAAACTTATCCCAGGTTTAAAAAGCTGCAAACATACACTGCAACGTGCCTGTGTTTGTATGTGCAAACATAAGCAGTATAGTTCCACCACAAGAGTAGAAAAGGCATTCCTGGTTGGCTTACCAAATGTAATTATATTACATTTTTAAATGGGTGCAGTTTTGTGCACACCTGAATATTTTCTTATGTGTAGCCTTCTCTTTGTATGTAGCTATGATTGCTGCATTGGTTCATTTGCTCCAAGTTACGGCTCAAGTTCGCCTATCCATTTGTCCATAGTCTAGGATGTGAATGATACACAAAATTTCAGTGATACTACCAATTCAACTACACAAAAATACAATTTTTGTACAATCATTATTGTAATGATTAATCTCAACACCTTTCTATCTGTTCCATGACACTAATGTAAAAAGACACAGCATGTTTTCAGGTACAAACTCCAGCAGACGAATGAATTCAAACAGCAAAGGAAAAACAATGTGTACTTGGATTTGTAGTAAAATTTGACCTAATTTCAGGGTGGAGCTTTGAAATTTTGCTGTGATAGTTCTGAAGGGAACTGAAGACTAAAACATTGGGAATGGTGAATTTGTTTTCGAAAACTAAATCTCAGAAGTCCTGATCCTACAGAAAGCGGAAGTTCTGCCTGACTTCTGTGAGTGCAGGCAGGATCAAATTATAAATCCCAGCTCCTGCATTGCCTAGATAAAGCAAAAGCAACATCTATTTTCTCACCAGGAGAAACCTTTCAGGGTCTGATTTTCAGAACAGATGAACACATTCAGTTCTCATTGGTGTCAGGCAGAACAGTGTGAGCTATACAGATCACATAACCAGGTTCACTGTAAGAGAAGTAAAACTTCTCTTGTCCATCTCTCTGTAAGGAGCGCTTTCCATGAGAACGGATTGCATGTCCCACCCAGCGCTGGACTCAAGAGGGTTTGAGGAAACCCGGAGCTGGGCTGTACATTCCACACACAATGTAAGATTCAGCTCAACTTGCCTGCCTAGTCACAACACATTTATCATATAACCATGCCCTCGAAGGCTACTTTGGCATACAGCACATGAAACCCTGGATGCTTTTCCCACATACAACTGCAGTTAAAACTTCCAGTAGGTAGCTTGCTTCTCACACCCTAGGACAGACATGTCAAAAAACAGAGCATTTCTTTTAAGACACACACCCAATGACAAAGGCAAGATGATAAAAGCACCAAAATAATACAACACAAACCTGAGGCCCTCCAATAACAAAACGTCCACTAGGTTGAAGGTGATAAATGGTTTTCTCATCCAAGTATTTTGCAGGGACGACAGCTTGGATCACACGATCCTTCAGGGTTCTGCGCATATTCTCCAGAGAAATGGTTTCATCATGCTGCACAGATATCACAATGGTGTGAACGCGTACTGGGATGACTGCCCCATTCTCCTGGATATACTGAACCGTGACCTGAATAGAACAGGGAGAAGGAGGAAGAGAAAAGCAAAGTTGCTATAAAACGTATTACTGGTCTACATCAAACATCACACTATGTTATTCCAAGAGCAAAATTGTAGCAAAATGTCAATGCTGATATCATAATGATGCTCACATTGTTGCCAAGGTATGAGAAATGAAGCCTATTTTCTCATTCCTCATTTTTGCTGTGCTAAGCAAAAAAAAAAACCCAACTCAGTATGGGCAATCTGATTTTCTATTAAATTGTCCAAAATGTGTCTTTCATTTATGTTCTCAGTGCATCTTCAAAAAGGCCAGCCCGAATCCCTAACGACAAATCCTTTGGATTCTTTGGATCTCCTGTCACTTCTTCAATGAGCACAGACCATTTAAGTCTGAAGGGTTAAATGTTTCTTCACTGGTAGGTGGATAATTGCTCCTAGCACTCTGATAGAGGTTAACCATTTTCCAACAGTCAAGGAGACGGTATCATAAGCAGTGGAAATGCTTTATCTGCTGCATGTAGGTTATATATCTGCTACTTGTAGGTTATCCTGATACTCGGAACACCATCAACTGCTGTCTTTAAAAATATTTAAGATTTATGGAAAGAAAAAGTGTTAGTTTTCAACTATCTGAAATATCCATAGCAGTATTTACCTGTGTCTTAGAGTCAGGCCTCAGCCAAGGAAGTTCTCCATTACGCCTCAGCTCTGCTAACCTGGCATTCAGTTTATGAGCAAGAATAATTGTTAGAGGCATACATTCTTCTGTCTCATCTGTTGCATAACCAAACATCAAACCCTACAGGAGGAGAAGATATACTTCAGTCACTGTTAAAAGCACCACAACCAAAGGCAACCAGATTTCATCTGAAGCAAAGAGCAAACAGTACCCTCAGGTTTACTTTCTACTGCTTTACATTACAGTGCAAGAAGCCTAAACTCAGATCAGGCTGCAACATGTTACAGTGTAATGAGAAACAAACCACGTTCCTAGAATTTTTCACTGAAAGCCTGAAGGTTTACTTGTTGAGCTGGGAACCTAGACAAAAATGGAGACGTTTCTGTGAAAAAATCAGGTTCTTTCACAGAAAAAAAAATTTGTTGGAGTAAAACAATTTCAGGACTATTCTGTCGTAGGAAAGGCATTATCATTAGCCCAGAAAGGTTGTAGTGGCTTTTATGCATAAATACAGACACATTTATACTGCAGCTTGCATCTGAAATTTCAGTGGAATGGGATGTGAATACTCCATGAAGGATGTACCATTCAACAGATTAAGGCACCTCCCTCATATTTTCAATGCCACATGCTTCTAGTCACAGCTTCTACTATTATTCAGTCATGGTCCCTGCATCAGATTATAATTTGTTAAATAGAGTTAGCAGCATTTTCTTTCTCCTCATCCAGTGTATGTTTGATAAAAAAAAAGAAAAAAGACACAAAGGTACTTTGATACAATGGAAAGGGAGGCCATCAAAGTGACAAAGAAAGTCAGATATCTTTTCATCTTATGTAGTATTATGACCCCATGACAGCATAAAAGCATTTTAATTTAGTCCTTGAGGGTTTTCTGAATATTAGCATGGCTCCTGGACTCTGATATCTCCACTTATGGTTCTCAACAGCATTGTTATAAACTAGATATTACTACTAAGGATAACTACTGTAAATGTTAAACTTGCTCATACTGGCATCAGCCAGATTATGGAGTTTTTATGTTAGCATCTTTCTCTTGGGAACATGCAATAATTATCTACATATGTTATTTAGCTCATAGAAATTAAGCTTGGACAGCCTTAATTATGTGGAACACCTATTACAATAGATGCCTCTGGGAAATAAATGAGAATTAAAAGTACTCTGGCGTATTTGCCTTCATTGTACGAATGCTGAAGACAGTTGAAACATTGCCTAATTTTTTGCTGTGTAAAATCTCAAGAGCTCTGTGAAAGTTAAAAGGTGCTTTGTTTATTCCATCTTACACAACAAGTCTGGCTGCAAGATGAATGGTCTAATGAATCTAAAGCTACTCAACAAAACCTAGAAATGCATAAGCAAAAAACCTTTGCTAAATTCTAAAGTACACATCCTCAGCTACTATAAACTGCCAGAGCTCTCCTGACTTGCATGACTGCTATAACAAACACCAGACAAAAGTCTGCTCTCAAAGAACTTCCAACTGTTTTAATAAAAATATGGGTTTTATTCTGGGGTAGCCCAAGATGGAAGTGTGGAAATCTTCATATGGGTTTTGATTTAGAAAACAGGGAAATAAGATGGGGTAAACTTTTTCCATTCAAACAGCTTTGATGTTTTAGATGTGATGTTATGTCTACCTGATCTCCAGCACCAACATCCTCTTCATCCCTGTGTAGATGAACACCTTGGGCAATATCAGGTGACTGCTGTTCCAGTGCCACTAAAACATTGCAAGTCTTGTAGTCAAAGCCTATTTGGAAAAAAGAATAGCAGTGAATAGCTTTTTCTGCCACAGTTAAGGAATAGAAAAAGAATAGCTTTTTCTTCCACAATTAAGGAAAGTAACATGGAACCATATGACAGAATTTTCATTCTGAAGGATATTGCATTCAGAACTCAAAACCTAATTGCTATTTTTACTTATTTTTTTGTCAATACAACACTTGAAACCTTTTTTTGAAGGTGGTGGAGTATATAGGGTTGTCTTTATTGCTTGTTACTGCTTGTTTTCTCTTGCATTGGTACCCTGTGCCAAGCCAATTCAAATTAATTGTTAACTGCAGAAAACTACTCATAAAAGTAAATAATGAGCCCCTCCCAAATAAATAGTATTAAAAACCTCTACGTAAATTCCTAGGAGCTGATGTTTTCAGCAACTGAAGACTCTGCTCTCTGATTATACTTTATTTGTAATACATGTAAAGCAGTGTTTGTACCTGAATCTCTCATGGGAGTTTGTGAGAGCCACAAACAGAGAAAAAAACAGATTCAAGTTTCATAGCAAACATGGAAGTAGGAATTTTCTTTCAAAGATCAAAAGGAGGGTTTTGAAAAGAAATTGAAAGACTTGCAGAAGATTGTGGCAAAATTTTCCACCTGTTCCCAGATATATTAATAGTAACTTGCTTCTCTCCAAATCCAAACTTTCCTAGAAATGTAGCTACTGGCACCTGCTGACCAAACTCATGTTCAGCCAACACAACATATACACACATCCATATGCATATGATCCACTTGAAGAATGCTCTTTTAAGTAGTCTATGTAGAGAAGAAAATCATATTTCTGTGTGCAATTGTTTGTTTTAGATTTTTGCTTTATTTCTGCATAGAAATTTTTTTTACTGGGTCACTGCATCTCCCCTTATCGTTTTTGGCAGTTAGGATAAAAAGGAGATTTATGACCTACTAGATTTGCCAGTGTTTTCTGAAAGCACTGCTGTTACATGATGGTAGAGGTAACCTGCAGATGTGCTGCTATAATATTCTCCCACCACAATCTCCCTGTAAATTCAACAGCAATTAGAGGATTGCAGGAAACACCTTTTTTTAACCAAAAGTTCTTAAAAGATACACTTCACTGTAACACTATACTTGGAATATTTGTAGTGTATAAACAGACACATGGCAAATCAGAAAGCGAAATGTGCCTAGCAGATAAAGCATTTTGTCTTTTTTTATCATTTGTACATAATGCAAACTGGATTTGGACTACATACTCAGTGTAGGAGGAGCTGTTCAGAGCTAACAGAGCATCTTGCACAGTGAGAACCTGCTTTACACCTGGGAATTCTAGATGCTACCACAGTACAAATATATAATGGAACAACGAAATGAACTACGTTTCTTCTTCCCTCTCTTTAGCACCAGGATGCATCAACCAGCTTGCCAAATGAATAACCAAGATTCGAGTTCTTGCAGGTTTGGAGGAGTGGTAGATTCTGTGGCTCAAGCTGCAGGTAACTATTCTGGCCTAATACCACAGCTCAAAGTATATTCTGCCTAGTCCCTCTCAGTTTTAACTCATATATGATGGTTTTTCTACTTACTGGGATAAAGTCAGAAAGTGTATCACGTAGTACCATGTAAGCAACTTTCACACAGGATACCCAGTTTTTATCAGGCTTGCTAAAGCTCATATATAGAAGTGGTGACAGACCTGTTTTACAGTTGCCTATTTCTTGCTCTTCAAGGATTTCATTAGTTTTTTCCACCAACCTTTAGCTGAATCATCATAGCCAATATGTCTAATTGCATCTCGGACAACTCGTTGATAATCCACAATAGCATGAGATGTGATCTCCCCACAGAGCAACACCATTCCTGTCTTACATACTGTCTCTGAAAAGAGAGATGAAAACAGGATTACAACACCAGAATAACCCAGCCCACTAAGACAAATAACTATGTTTGTGATGATGGTGATTTTGAGAGATCTACTGGGTATAGTGTAAGTCCTTTCTACCCATATTTTTAGCATTATTAGCTCCTTCTACAACAAATTATTTTTATATTCACTGCATGCCTGAAAGTAAGGAAAAGACTAATACATCCAATTTACAAATGGGAAAGTCAAAACACTGAGCATGATTCAATGATATGCAGAAATTTTAGGGAAATATAGTGTTAAGTTGTGATTTCTAAATCCACTTAATCACTCTAAGATACATACTGAGGCTAAATAAAACTTATCAGTGATCAACTATTTTGAAAACTTGCCTCCAGTCCCAGGAGGAAGAATCTGAAGATGAGGTTTAGGTACATAATATATGAACTGGGGTAATGACCTGAGAGTTGATGGTACAACTCTGAAGAGATTTCAAAAAACAAGCACTTATGGGGACATGGACTGAAAAATTAGTACTTTATTAAATATAGTAAATGAACATTGCAACAAAACATTCAAATATTTCAAAAATCCACTGCAGTGAAGACAAATCTGTTCTTCCCAGGAAAATTCAGTCCACACACAAGATTAATTACCCTACCCTTCTACTGCCTGCTTAGGCTTCAGTCTTTATAAAAACTTTCACTGTTTCTTCTCATCGCTCCTCCTCTTGAAGACTGTATTTCTTATGTAATTTTCTCGAGAGTAAAATTAATTAGCAAATGATAGCATCAAGCTCTTTGCAAACAACGTTAAAAAAGAACAGTGACTAGGTGATGACTTAAAGCAAAGCAGCAAACAACTTACCACAAGCAACCTTGGCATTTGGGTCCTGTTTGAGATGAGCATCTAATACAGCATCGCTGATTTGGTCACAGATTTTATCTGCAAGACATCAAAGTTGTGATTCAAAACCATAACGCTCAATATAAAACATGGACTGTTCGCATCACTTTGAATAGGTAGGTATTTCAGCAAGGAAATTTTATAGCTAATTACTGGAATATTTAAGCTAGATAAATAGAAAGACATATGAAATATCCTGCAAACAAAGTCAGTAGATACAATGGGGAATTTACTGACTGGTGTAAACTAATACTGGCTACAACTTTACCTGTAGTTTTCTGCACTTAAGTGTGAAGCAAGTATGTTGTGCCTAGAATCACGTGAAAGACTAAGAGGCTTTACTCCCAGCCTTCTTCTCTAATACCACAAGCCGATACAGCATGCTCATCAGTAGTATGCTAACAAGAAGGTGATATTCCACTATCAACTTCCATCTCCCCAACAAGAAGTTAGAATGTACCTGATCAACACTGCCAATAAGGCCTGAGAAAGTGTTCAGATTCATACAGATAATGCACAGCTCAAAGTCAAGAGCCTGTTTCGGGTTTGCTTCCTCTCACTGCTTCGACCATCCTGCAATGCCATCTCCTAACAATCCCAGCAACACACCTAAGGCAGGGGAGTGAGCAGCGCACACAGAAGCAAGAAGGGGTTACCAACTGAGGTCTGCCTGAAGTTAATCTTGAGTATATTGTCAGTTATATCCCAAATACAAAGGTTTCAGCTCATGTTTATCATAATAATCTTTTCTCTTTTTCTTTCTTTCTTTTCTTACCTTTTTAATGAATAACGAATTTTAATCAAATAATGTAGCTAATGTAATGAACATAAAAGGGCAGCACCCATAACAATGCCTTCCACATGAAAATGGTAATTTTTCTCATATATTTTAATTTTATTGTTAAAAAAAGTCTAGTATTACATCCTATGTTTAGATGTTGCCATAATATGCTGTGTGGCAAAATAAATTAATCTCCTGCCTTGCCATTTGCAACACAATCTTTGGAAAGCAATGTTTTGTAAGAGTATGTCATTACAGAGTTTTAATACATTTAACCTCGAGTCAAAATAAATTATCATTTATTTTCATGAGGAAGGTGTACATTTAGCTAAGAGGGACAAATCAAAAAATAGAGAACTAGTGTGATTCTGACACTCCTATCTCCCATATTAACCACTCCAGCACAAAAAGAACAAATGCAAAAGACAATTAGCAAATGTAGGCTGCATTGGAACTTTCAGCCTTGCAAGAACTGTACATGGATTACTAAATTTGGGACAATTATTACCAGACAGGAATCACACCCCATTCTTGCAATTTAGTTAGAAGTCCAAATGAACCTTGTCTAGCAAGACTGGGGACAAAAGTGGCAGGAGTGATTAAAATGAATCTCTGCTTGCTCCTTTCAAAGTTTCCATTTTTATAGGGAAATATATCCATATTTTCAAGCATAAAATCAAAAATTATTGATGAAAATACGTCATTTTTTATTACCTTGGTGGGACAATAGAGTAACTTGGATAGGATGACCTTCTTAGTGCAGGCCCAGTGCCCTGCAGTAAACTCCTAGTGATTGGGACTGCTTTGTAGTCTTTTTTTCACCACCCAGAGTTTCTATGCCAGGAACAACCTTTATCCCTGTCCTTGCTCCACATGAAGCACATGTCACCTGCATTAGATGCCAGTGTCCCATGTTTGTCTAAGTTCCCTGTATGGCACATACAGGGATATTATATGCATTCTTTCCAGAACATTCAAGAAGAGTACAGGTAATCCCATATAATTAATTCATCCTCATTTCTCCTTATGGCACCTATCTGGTACAAAGAACCTTATGTTGGTTTGCATGCTTTGGTTGAAATTAATTTATGAACTAAAACTTTCATTAAATGTCTCAATGGACCATTAGCCATAGTAAAATGAAAAAGTGAAATCAATAAGTGATGATTTAACAGGATGTTTTAATGTTATTGTGTTTTTTGCATGAACTGTATCATTAGTATCTACAGTATTTCATGGATATTGGTAGATAGAAAAGCAGTTCTTTTGCTTCCCTCTCAGAGAAATAACACAGCAAACATTCATGAACAAAAAGGATAGTTCCCATTTACAGAAGGGGAGAGTTTGTCTTACAAAGCTGTTACTCTGAAAAGATCATGATAGAAAACCAGATGAACAGACGTCCATAGAAATTAAATTATCTCCATACAATAGCATTAGTGAGACTACTACAAAATTACTAGATTTTGGTGGTGGTATTCCAAAGATGATGTTAAGAACTGGCAGGAAGGTTTAGGACAGACTGAGAAGAATGCCCCAAAATCAGAAAAATCTATTTTACAGGATGAAATCATTCAAGCTCAATCTAGTTTTGAAAAGCTGAAGGAAAGGCAACCTACCAGAGGAAATCCTTATAGGCACTGGGATCACAGTCTCTAAGAACCTAAAAGTAACATGCTGAAATATTTTTTTTTTGTCTGATGGACAATAATATAACTACAGCTGATAGCTGAAAATTAGAGACAGATATAGATTCAAAAAAGAAAGTCTTATACGGGTGAGAGCCATTGAAACCATTCATCTAGAGGTATGCAGGATTCTTTGTTCCTTTCAAATCTCTAGATGAAAATTGGCTATCTTTTTAAAAAGTGTGAGTGAAATCCAACCATCATTTACTAGCGTGTTTGAAGAATTCTTGGACAAAATATCATTACCTGTGTATGAAGGTCCGACCAGATTATATATCACAGGTTCCTTCTGGTCTTTAAAATCTATGTGAGAATTTAATCAATTAAAATAATAAATTAGAATAATTTCATCTACTATGCTAATAGCATATCTTTAGATTAAAATGGGCTGAGACAAATCAGTTTGACAATTTATGTCATAGCTGATTGTTGACGCAACAACCAGCAGTGTTAGTGCAACTAGATCCAAATAGTGATACAGATATATCTATCAAGGCTGGAAAGAGAAATCTAGCTGGATGTTTGGCTGATTAATGCATTAAATTAAGGGCATGTCTATTAGTAAAGGTCTCTGGTGTAAAATAAAACCAGGCGTTCTATTTTTAGCAATGCTTAGCAGGCTTTGTGCACCCTTCATTCTGTTATTTAAATTCTCATCTCAACCATCCCCATTTCTCTTATTAGCTGCTAAATGTGACAGGATATATTTGTCCACTATTTCCTTCCTTTTTTTTCCTTCTTTTTTGGAAACAGGGAAAGCATAATGGAACACCTCTACTGAGGCATTACCATCTAAAAAAATGATGTAATAGGTAAGAGTTCAGTTCATGCATACCTTCATGTAATGAATTACTATTCCAATAGGATAAATATTGCAGAAGGGATGTATAGGCTGAGGATTTCTTGACTGAGCAGGAAAGTATTAGATAACCATAAATTCTTTTCATGAAATCCAATCATCCCACAGACACAGTCTTATGGCAGAGATGCCAATGAGCCGTAAAACAGCTCTTGCTAACTATAAAAGGAATGAATGAGACCAGGGGAGCTGATGATAAACCCTACTCAGATGCCCAGTTGTCAAATTATGAAGGAGTCATTCAATAAGAAAAGTGATCTCCAGTAATTAGAAGGAGCTTCACAGTTTTCCAGATAGTTGGACATAAGTTTGTTACATGAATCTTGACTGTGTAAGAGCCTAACACAAGCTGTGACATCTGCAAGTTCTCAGGACCTCCCCAAGAATTCAGTTTCACAGATTCACCACACACACACACACACAAAATAAATCTATGAACACCAGTAACAACTGAAAATTTAATTCAAAAAAGCTCCGCCCTTTGAAGCACAACAAAAAGGTACAGCCACACTTCTGGCTTTGATTTAAATATAATAAACATTGAACATTACAAAAGGTAAGATTGAATTTCTTAAAAACCTGTGATCATCAAAATAAAATTTGATTTTTTTAATGATACATTATTCAGCTCAACAGAAAAAAAAAAACTAGAATGTAAAATTATATATTCAAAATGTGATAAACTGAGGAATTCTCAGGTTTCTGGTAAAAAATTAAAATGGTCAAGAAACACAGATACTTATCATGAGCACTTCACCAAAAAATAAGCTTTCCACCAAAAAAGTTTCACTAGAAAGACTTCAAATCACTGAATTGGGCTGTATTACATTTTTCCTATTTAAAAGACTCTTGAGGAGTGCTAATTGAGAACTGCAGTGGTACTTCAATATTAACACTACACTGTTTAAATATCT
Source organism: Strix uralensis (assembly GCF_047716275.1). Taxonomy (NCBI): domain Eukaryota; kingdom Metazoa; phylum Chordata; class Aves; order Strigiformes; family Strigidae; genus Strix; species Strix uralensis. The sequence goes on along the minus strand of NC_133978.1, from coordinate 14,164,746 downwards.
TGTACATCTGTTCTCTTTGTTCAATACACAGTTTACTGAAGTATTATGTATATTGTTAAGTATATACAACGTTAGATATTGTTAAGTATATATAATGTTAGATACAAGACACGCAAGCATTAACTTGCTGGAAAGATCTGCATTTTGTGTTTACTTTTTTCTTTTGTAACTTTTTTTCTGTGAATATCCAGAAGATAAGCATATGTTTTTAATATGGCTGAAAATCTGAGGGTGCTTTTAGCAGATGCTTTCTCTTATATTTTTAAAGAGATTCCTTGATACTTACTGGAAAACTGAATGACATTCTGTTTGCAGGCAATTCCACCTGAAGTCACACCAGATAGGGGAAGGAATTAATCCTAAGCGGTTTGGCACCTGTAAGACATTGTGGGTCAGAGAAACACACAATGCCTTTCAAAGCACAGTGAAACCATTGTGCAGCACGGACAGACACTACTGGACAAAGCAAAATGGAGCAAAGACAAAAAGCAGCTATAAAAAAAAAAAATCTTTCTCTTCCCCATGCTGCTATCTATGTGGTTTTATTATATTGAAATGAAGAAATCACATGTAAGTCTTCAGAGAGTTTGGAATTTACCCCACTAAATGCCAAGATTAAAGACCTGGAAGGAAGTCCCAAATTTTATACCCAAGTGATCTTGAAGAATTTGGATGGAGAAAACGGAATAAACAGAGTCTTTATAAAATCTTTGGACAGCACAGGTAATATCTGTACGTTAATTATTGCCAGCTATTACTTGCTTCTATGGAATTTGGGCTACTTAGTGACACGCAACTCTTAGGCATTGCACAGGTATAAGGCAGTTCTCTGTATACCCAAATAAATAAGTATGTAATTTCTCCTGCTTTGTTTATTAAGAAGGAGATTTCCATTAAAGCATTCAGTCCTCAGCTAATATAATCAGAATGATTTCCACTAGACAAAGATCTAGTTCAGGATCTTCACTTCAGATAATGCCCTCTAGCAAAACTATACTATCACATACAGAAAGGAAATAATCAAGAACACGCAAATTATCCATTTGGTATCAAACAGAGGCACTGAAAACTCACAATTAAATTCTAGTGCTACTGATAACGTCTGAAGCCCAACTACTTCCTCAGACACCAGGCCCCGTTTTAAGAAATAGCCAAGATTTTCCTGGGTGATAAAAATTTAATGGCATGTCTACACCTCTTGCAAAAACACAGACACGGAAAAGGGGGGTGTGCCAGGACATAAGGGTGATCAGTTTGCTGTCAGAAACTTAAGCTATCGCTAATATGATTAAGACCTATTGTTGGGCTGTGTTCAGGAAGAAGAATTTGCAGGACCACCCAGAGTTACTTACTGTCAACCTGTCCTCCCTTGATCTGGAAAATCTGTATTTTTCCTTTGTCATAGGCGTCTGGGTTTTCAGTACCCTACATGAAGACCTAGGCTGTTTAAGTATAAGCATCACGGTCTTGAAAATGTGGAGTAAATGTTCATTTTCTGCCCCCTCTACAACAAGCCTCTCAGGTGGCCACTTCTCATCTCACAGTACCCAGAGATCTGGCAACCTCTGCCAGATGAGAGGCTGTACACAAATCTAACAAGTGGTAACACTGTTTCTCAAAGGCCTGCCAAGTATTTCAGCACAGGAGGAAAAGGGTGCTCATGGGACTTAAAAGAAGGCCTACTGAGGGCCAGTAAAGTTTTGGAAATAAAGAAGGGAATGTGAATAAGAACTAAAAAATAGGCCAAATTCTAAAACAAGAAACGAGACAAAAAGAGAATTGGTGAAGGAAGGAAACCAAGGGACAAAGCTAAACCTGGGGACTCAGTTGAACTCTTCCTATTCTGAGATTTACCTATTATTGCCCCAGGGGGATTAAAAACAATGATTAGAGTAGCATAAATTGAGACCTATCATCTTTGGAAATACCATCAGCAATTTAAAATTACCATCTTGCATAATGTTATTTTTCCCATGAAACTACATTGCGCTACAGACGCTGGATGTAATTATATATAAATTTGAGATGGGACCAATGTCCCAAGGACTGAATGTGGTTGTCATTTTCTGATTGTGTTACATCAGAAAGAACCCCAACTGGCTTAACCTGATGTAGCTGCCTTGACATTGACAGAGAGGTACTGAGTTGCATCAGCCATGGATTTGATCTGCACTAGTGTTAATATTATAGAAGAGTATCAGGATTATAGACATAAAATTCTCACTGCTGACCTTTTTATACTCTGCTATGTCATTCCACCCATTTATGATTTACTCACATAACACGAGTACAGACCTGAAAAAGCCTGATTATAGCAAAAGGTAGAGGACACCAAATCGGCTTCTTAAATAAATACACTTTTCAGGACATTAAACAGTCTATTGTCCCCTGGCCTCATTTGGGGGAACACTTGCTGTTGACATAAGGTATATGTTTATGGCAGATGAACATTTGTTTTCAATAAAATTGAACTAAGCTCTGCTGACCATACATAAAGTTTAGCAAATAACTGTCCACTATTTGCTTAAGCCATTCCATATATTGCATCAGATGATGGAATGGGGGGAAAAAATCAGCAACTTTGCCATGTACAGCTGCTGGGACCATTGATTTTTAAACGCTTTAAAATAGCCTGCTTAGAGATATTCCTGTCGTGGCTGACAGGTTTAGAGCATAGCATATATGCAGGACAGTTTCACAGGGCCCATAAAGATCTGGAACTTGAGAAGTAAGCTATGCATTCTTATCCTATGTGCAACTTGAGTCTATCAGAGATATAGTAGTGTCTCCACATAAATACTGAAGGAAATTCAGATGAAAAGGAAGGAGCAGCAAACATAAACCACACTGCCCTCCTCAGTGTAACACACATCCTGCAAAAGCACATAAACTCCTGTTGGAAGCACCCTAGTTATAGCGGTCCTATAGTCTATATGGACAAAGTCCTATAGAAATAAAGTAAAAAGTGCCCTGTTACAAATAACTTCTATAGTAAGATTAATAGCAGATGAATTCTTTTTCAGGCTTTTAAAACATTTTAAGTGAAAATATTATTTTATGCATTTGCCAGAGCTGGTTTCTTACCTGGATGCCCTTCTCCCACTGACTCCGATGTGAACATAAAAGCCCCTTCATCATCCAGCGTGTAATCACATAAACCATCCACTGGCCCATTCATGGTTGTGATGCTTTTCCTGATGGATTATTATAAAGAGTGGTTGAAGAGTTCTACCTTTAGCGCCTTCTCTTAGAGAAGGTTCTTTATCAGCAGGACTATCACTGTCTTTACTTATTACCTCTTACACTAACTTGAATTTCAGTGTGTGAAATCAGCATGTGCTTGCATCTGTGTACGCATGCAAGGAGTATGCATGTGCCTGAAGTCTGTATCCCTACCTAGCCTGATCTGTCAGTCCCTGAGCTGCTCCTATATATGGAAAAGTGAAAGTGCCTAGATAATCATGTGAGGAGAATGGAAGAGCCCATTTCTTGGCAGGGGAGTTAGTTACTTTAGGATATTTCACTAATTAACTCAGTTCTTGGAAACATTCTGGATTCAACCTGTGCAAGACTGATTATCTTAGCAACTCAACTGAGCATGAAGTAATGCAGGAGTACTGGTGACAGTTCAGGTCAGCTGCCTCTTCAGTCTGTCTCTCCCCTAATCCTGGGATCTATGTTGTGCTTCCAACTGTGTGTTGTGGTTTTACAGGGATAGATAAAAAATCTGTAAATGCATGTCTTTCTTAGTGAGAGACTAGAAGAAGTTTGCTCTGCATCATATAACTGTATTCTCCTTTTACTTTTTCATCTCTTGAAAGGTAGAATTCTCTCCTGAAATATTTTTTTTCATTTTCATTCATTCTTCATGCACATTTGAGAGACGAAACATCTGATAAGATCCAGCGTGATGAGTGCTTCTCATTTATGCAGACATCTCCATTCAGCCTTTGCTTTTCTTTTCCTCTGTCCTCTCTTCTATTAATTCAGATCCACCTTCATTCTCTTTTTGACCACATTCTCATTATATTCCATACAATAGAAATACAATAGCTGCCACATCTGAGTACTCAGTGCTCAGTTCTGCTGCTGAAAATTTCTTCTAGTCAGATGGCTCATGTCTGGAATATGCTGATGGTATGCCAGGTATGAAGACAGATGGCATTTTGTGGGTATACGTGTCTTTAAGTTAGTATGAAAAAAACAAGTAAACATACCCATGGGGCAGATCCAGAAAATACCCAGCACTACTGCACCATTACAAAAAAATGTAATTGTTGTTAATTCCTTTACAGAAACCATTCTAGTCTCTATCTCAGATCAAATCACTGGTCTACCAAAATAAAAATTTCCCTTTAATTCCGTGAACACTGAATCATACTCTCTTAATCATTCAAAGTGTACCTGATACTTGGGTTGTAATGAGTAACACTGCTTGTTCTATAGCCCTTGTAATTTTGACAGCAATGAAATCCTTATCACCAGTTTAAAAACTGACTTAGTTTTCTTCAAACCCTTGATCAGTATCATTTTAAAAGATCACTTTATATGGCCCCTTGGATTCAAATTTCTGTATTACTACATATTTACGTATGCCTACATTCCTGAAAACAATAACCAATGACTATGAATGTTCGCCAGTAATCTGCTGTAGCATTGGCCCCTCTGTAGTTATCATTGACACGGAATCGTTCATTTCAAAGACATTTTCTTGGGTTTCTGTTGTACAGAATTCACTTCACGCAATGAAAAGCACTGGTTGCACTTAAAAATGCAGAATTCACACATCAGATACACGTTACAAGGCATGGCTTTCTCTGAAGTAAACTGTCATCGCCCCACCGACACGAAGATTCTATCCCAGCCTGAATAAATTACGCATTAACACCACCCAGGAAAACAGAATTTGTAAAAAAATGGAAGACCAAAGAGTAAATAATTATATTAACCCTAGTTAATGGATAACATTCAAAAATTATATTAACTTTTAAAGTAAAATAACACCTGTGATAAGCATTCATTCTTAAATGCATTTTTTTTTTCTCTGTGGAAGCACAGAAAGGCATGATGGGAAGGGATGAAAGACATCTGACAAAAAACTTTTTGTACATGTAAGAGTTTTCTTTCTAATTCTTCAAACAATCCTCCAGCAAAAGCAGACAACATTGATTATTGTCAGTCTGTGAGTTCCACTCTCTCTTGCTTCTGGTTTTGCTTTTTCTTGCTTTTCAATGTCACTTAAGGACAGAAATTGTAGTTTGGGAATCAGCATTCTTGTTTTTAAGGTAACACTTAAGCGGAATGCAGAAATAGACCTCTCACATAATCCTCTTATCCCATATAAAAATAAAAAAACCCATAAGCTCTTAAATGCTGAAGATTGCAAGTAATTTGACATACGCGAGTAATGAGTTTGCAGGCCCACTGTTTATTTTGCTTCTATAGTTCCTCTTTTTGGACTCACTTCTGGCTGGTTAAATGCATTGTTCTTTGAGACCTTTGGAGGGTCACCATTCTCTAAAAGACACTCTCTGGTAATAGTATTCTAGATATGCTGCACAGCTGCATTTCACATCACTTGTGTAAAACCTCCAGTTTGAACTGCTTCCAGTTGTGGTTTTACTATCAAGAACAACACATTTGCTTTATGGCCATGAAGCATCTCAGCATGTTCTCTTCTAGGACATCTGTGACCAACTCTAAACCACTGTAGGGTTAGGTAATGTTTAATTTGGCTTCTCTTCCCAGACAATTTGATTTGTTAAATATTTGTAAAAAGGTAAAATAGTGCTCTACCATAATGTCTTTTTGGCACAGATCTTCTGCCTATGCAAAAAAAAAAAAAAAAAAAAGAAAAAAGAGTATGATAGTAAAATAATGGTTGATATCAGCATTTTTCCTGATTCCATTTTATTGATAATGATTCATCAGTCAATGAACAGGCTTCCAAATTTTCTGTTAACTTTATTGCCATACTCAACAGCTTTATGGGACTGAGCCCTAAGAAAGTCAGTTTCTCTGCAAATCTATAATTCATATTTTGACCATCATTGTATTAAGTATCTTTTTACTATATTCTATGACCTTTACTCAGAAGATACCTAATGGCAAAATCCTCTCAATCCGTATGACTCCTGTGCTTTGAAATGAGGCTAAAGACAGGAAAATCATCATGTAAAAATAACACTGTCCTTCTGTATTGCTTTAAGTATTTATTCATATTGACTATAATATCAATCCCAATCACTGGAATAGCAGTGTGAATCTTTGTTAACTGCAAGAGTCTTCGTATCTGGCACCATCCCATGGTTTTGCTACTTTTACTCACAGCAGTTCTGCAAAACTAGCCCCTTTCTAGTTCATATAACACTTAACAGCTGTCAGAAGGCATGGTTTTACTGCAGCTTTGAGAAAGCCCTGAAAATAACGAAGTGAACAAGATTTAACTAAGAAAAAGAATTTTATGAATGATTGCTATTGATGCTGCTGATTCTCTAGACAGATATGACTGATAAATTGTCTTGACCCTAGACCTCTCATGACATATTCTCATCAGATCATCTTACTTGTCCATCTTCTCCTTTCCTTATCTGTTTTTCTGCTCTACTCCCCTTCCCTCATTTTGTCTTGCTTATATCCTTTTGGTTAAAACACATTTCCCTTTCTTTTTTCGTTTTCCTTTTACTTACTACCCGTCTCTACTGGTGTCTCATTTATATTACAAACCACTAAGAATGAAGCCTACATAGATGAATGATATCTGTAGAAAAGAGAAAATGAGTTTGAGCTAGTAGCTTACAGATAAAACACTTCTATCACAGCAGAAAGGGAAGGAAGAAAGTAGGTATCCTTAAAACCTGGTCATCCTCACTTCAACTGCAGAAGAATCATGTTTTCACAGGAAGCAGTACAGGTTTAGACTCATTCACTCATACTGTTTCACCATCGTGGCAACTTTTAGGTGACTTCTTTTGAGTGAGGAGGAAATAGTGTCAAGACGACTGAAGAACTTCTACATGAATGGAATCAGTCATGGGAAAACCTTTTCTTAAACTATGTAATTTGTCTCTCTCACCACAACTTTCAAATGCAAAGGACAATGACTTGTATTGTAGAGAGGACACACTTCACAGTATCTTAAAACTACAATTCCATTATCATTAAAGGGCCCAAACACACTTAACTTTAACAATATACAGAAATACTTATGCATACGAATAACACATAGGGAAGTGTTTTCCTAAATACTTGTTTTGTTCTCTCAACTTTATCATCAGATAAGACTTTATTTTACTAAAGTTAACTATTTAATAGGCTAACAGTTTAAGTTTCTTACCTTACTATTTTATTCTCACTTTACAAAATCATGCAAGGAATTTACTCCTAATTTATGCCTGCGGAAATCAAAGCTTTCCAGCTGTTTATGAAAACAACTTTAATACTAGATTCATTTGTGCTATTTACTAGGAGTAATTCATATAATATAAATAGTGTGTTTTCAAGAAGTGACTCCAGTTTGTGTTTTTTCTGATTGGAAATAAGCACTAAATTATGCAAGCCTCACAGGGGTGTCTTGGAGGGCTTTTTGGTTTGTTGGTGAAAAGACTTGATTTAGCCTGTACATTTTGGTTTGGGGGAGGTGGATGTTTTGTTTTGCTTTTAAAATTAACATACTGAAGATTTGTTTAGCTGGGTTTATTTCTTTTGCATGAAGAATGACAAGCCTGGTCAGAGCAACAGAGCTTGAACATCAGGAACACAACACAGAACTCCCACCTGCTTCAGAACTCTTACCTCTATCTGTTATTACCTGAAAATAAGAGTGGCTCAAGGCCTCTCAGATGTGCAGGTGTAGAATTTCACTGGCTCATAAACATTCAGGGTAAAATAAATATTGTGGGGCAGAAAAAACGGTTGTGATTGTAGAAGGAGGTAGTATTCTGAAATAGGTGTTTATCACCCAGCATTTGTTCTTTCATATCCCCTTTCTCTGTCTCTGGAGTGTGGGACCTCCTGCAGCCTCTGCACACTACCATAAGCAACTCAACTCTTTCATTCTTGAGTTTTCTGATAACTTTAGAGTGAATACCATTTCCACTCACAGCAATTCCTTGGTGCACATTCCATATAACTTATTCCAGAGTTACTTCAACTTCAGAGAGATCCTCTGCTGTGTCTCCCATCTGCCTTCCCTTCTACTCCCGAAGAAGTCTCTCCAGGTTCTTCCATTACTAACATCAAAGAAAATAATTAATTTTGCTCCTCTCCCATGTGCTTGTCCTTTTTGCATCTGTTTGACCTCAAATTCTCTATTCTGACACGTCACTGAATCATAGAATGTTTGATGCTGGATGGTATCTAGTCCAACCTTCTGCTCAAAGCAGGACCAACTTGAACAGGTTGCTCATGGCCATGTCATGAAGTAACATGTGTCAAGGCCTTATACATGAAGTAGCAACTTTGAGTTGCTTCAGAAATAATTAAAGCTACTTTGGGGGCTAAATTCTGCTTTCATTAAAGTCAGCTGTAGCCTTGGTATTAATTTCACTGGGAGCATTATTTCCTCAAACTGGGACGCTAGGCAGAATTGAATACAACTTAATTTTCTGTTTATTCACTTAAATTTCTAGCTGTTCATGTCTCAACCCTGAGATCATTCCTCAAGGCTCTGTAAACTAAACACTTGTTTACAAACACAGGCATTTTTAACACCTCATAGATAGACACCCCAGTTTCCTGCATAATAATGATACATTAAAAAGTCTCTGTTTTCTAATCAGTCTTCATAAATCAGTATTGTTGTGCCAGAAATGGTGGAAAAATAGCAAGCTTAGTTAATGTTTAAGGTTTTCTTTACACTGAATTTGTTTATTGCTTCATTTAAACAGCATTAAACCATACTGGTATATAATTAGTTCTGCCTTTAGTCTTTGGCAGTTTTTCCTGTTTAAGTTATAAGCTCTACAGAGCAATGTACAAGCATTTGTTTGTGTTATGTCCTTACATGAAGCCCTACTACAACAGAATCATAACTTCTCTGGGTCCTCCATAAATGATGAGGGCATAGATGAGAAAGAACGGAGCTCTATTCCATCTTCGCCTCACACAGCAAAAAGGTTTTTGTTTGCAAATGTAACAGTGTATAACTTACAGACACACCATTTTGCTCATAAGCTATTATGCTAAATTTAATAAACCCATTCATTGTTAAAGTTATGCCTTGGATAGGAATGGAAAAGTCTTCAGATAGAAATGTAGTCACCCTTTAACCTCACAGAAAGCCATCTATGCATTTTCCCTGGATGATTTTTCCAGTTGCTGTGGTCAGTTGTTTGGCTAGGGAAAGATTGTCATCTGACATGTAACAAAGCACAACCCTCAATTTCAATTGCGTGGGGCGTGACCACACATCAGATACACACACAGCCACAGCTCCTTTCTGGGGGAATAGTTAGGACTCCTTGCTGTTAATAACAGGTCTGGTCACCTGTCCAGACTAAACCCCATTACAGCCATTGGTCTAGATCTCAAAAACAATTTGGCTAGAGAGCTTCAGCAGTCTTCCAGCCACTTGGATCTGTATGATCTTCTGCTTTCATGTGTCTTGTGACATTATTAGTGTATATATGTAAACCATTAGGATTTCCTCAGTACCTTAGGAAACACACTGATGCATTTAAACAGCCATTACCCAAGAGTTTTTGCTTCAGTGTTTCATTGATGTTTACAGTACAGGTGGTCTTTGAACTTTGAAACAAATATTGACTCTAGTTCATGAAGTCAGGTTTCAGGAACCTATCTGCAAGAACAGTTGTGGAATTCGTAAATTCTGGCTTCCTGACAAGGAACATTAGGTTAAATTCAGACACTTTTACCTTTTTCTAGATATATAATGCCAGAAGAGACTTTTCTTTTATGTGGTGTAGGACTGTAATTACTTTTCTGAAACATTTAGTGTTCAAAAATCTTCATAAATCTATCCTATATGCATAGTGAATGTGAAACAATAACCAATATTTGCAGATGTACCTCTTTTATGGTTGCTATGAAAATATTTACATACTTGAACTGCTTGATACAGGCAAACACATCTACTTACACACTCAGTACTAATCTAGTAAATGATGCACAGCAGAATTTTATATTAATTTTGCATGACTGAAAATGACTGCACAACGCTGTGAGCTCCAGAATTAGGCTTATATGGCTATCTGGAGATACAACGCACACCCAGCAACTTTTTTAGTCATGATTCCTATCCACGGGTTATTCACAACCTTTTCAGAAATGCTCCCACTATCATTGCTACAGAGCTCAAATACACTACTGGTGCTCTGAGGTCTGTGGGAAACTGCTAACTAAATAACCTGATTGGTCACATCTTTCAGCAATCCCCCAACCTGACCTTGTTACCACTGTTGGTTCAGCCAGGGAAGGTTGCCATTCAAGTAGCCATTTCACATACTTCACCTGGGCAAATATATTAGCAAACAGCAAGCATCATTACCTTTCATCTATGTCTGAAAGATTTCACTGCCACTAGTCATTTAGGCAGTTTCAGATAAAAAAGTCTGAAACACAGCCAAAAATATTCTTAGATACCTGTCTAAACAGGGGACATTAGATAATAGATGAAGGGTATGTAGCATCAACCAGCACAGGGGACATTAGATAATAGATGAAGGGTATGTAGCATCAACCAGCACAAGTATATAAATGGTTCTAGACAAAAATGTATACAGTAACCAGAAGACACAAGATTTCTACAGATTCCCATTCATAGATGGAATACAGAATGGAAAATGTCAATCTCACCAGAAGATCTTCAGGTTTATAGACATAGTTACAATCTCACAGTTTCATTATTATACTCTTCCCCCCCCCCGCCCCCCCCCCCCCGCCCCCCCAAGTCCTTTGCCCTGAAACAAACTAAAAGTCTCAGGATTTTATCCAGACTTGTAAATAAATAAATTTAGTTTCTTAAGACAAGGCAAATAAGACCCCAACAACTATTACTGTGTGCTACTGACATTTTAAATAGCATTCCAGAAATGCTGCCTTACAATTTTTTTAATTAGTTTTGAAACTTTATGTTCAGAGGAAGCTCTGGGGAATGTCAGCAAAAACTCACAAGATGTGCAGTGCAGGTTATCACTACATCCCTCCCCCCCACTACCTTTGGTTTGACTTTATTTTCCAAAAATTATTAAAATCATTATGCTAAAAATTGATTGATAACCAACTAGAAAGAAACAATAAGGGTAAGAGGTCTCAGCAAACATTATTTTCATATGCATAAATATATATATATTTGGCCACATACTTTTTCTACAGCTAAGGAATTTCTCCATCTCTAAACCATTTTAACATCACAGCATGCTTGAAAGCACCTAATTGTGATGATACCTTGAAATGAGACAGATGAAGGTGCTTAGAATAATTAGGCTCTAAACTTTCAAGACAGTATCATGGAGCTTGTTACAATTATTGTTATAAACTTACATATATACTGGGCTAAGTGCACAACTAAGTCATGTTATCTATGCCATTGTTTTTCCAACAGAATGCTTATCATGAGAGTGAAATGCAAGTAATATCCCTTTAAAAAGCAATTTTTTAAAAGTCACATGCAGGATTATCAAAGTTTAAAGATAGAAAAAAGATAATCTTTTAACGTTCCTTCCAAAATTATTAGTAATAAAGACATATGCACCTAGTGGTTTCTTACTCCCCATGTTCTTTGTGACTGACAGCTACTCGCTCACTATTGGAAAACAGAGCACCACCAAAGAACGCCGAACCAACCCAGGCACTTCTGCTAGAAGTAGATGTGTAACAACTTTGTCTTTTCTGTGAGGGCAAATTTTTACCCTTCTGCCAAAGGGCACTAGGTCTAGCTAAGAACCAAAGTGGGACCTGTGAGGTGCAATGATCTCGTTTTGACCTTTAGCAACAAGAACACTTTTAGCAGAGAAATGTCAGGACTAAGAATGTCACACCTTACCTGTTTTACTGAAACATGCAAAAAGGACTAAAACTAACAAAAACCTAAATATGATCTGGTGTCAGCATTTGTAATGTGAATTAAGACTATAAAATTCAAGATTTGGTTCTTAAGGATTAAGATCAATAATTTTTTCATTTCTGCAATGCAAAGTATGGACCAACAGCACTAGATCTCAAGGAAGCAGACCCAGTTTTAGTCCTGTAAAGGGAAACTGAGGCCTGCAGCTCTACTAGGCAGGGAAGAAGGACAGAACTGCCAACTATTCTCTTCACCATCCTAAATCTCACCCGACATGGGTACATAGGCTACCCACAGGTAGCCATAGCTAAACAAGTGCAAGAGCTGCTCTTAGGGTGTATCTCATTCTTCTTCCACTACAATATTTTCCCATCACTTGGTTCTTTTTCCCTCTTTCGGTTTTTCCTACTAATGGATTTCAGGAGTCCTTTAATTTCCTAAATTCATACCAATCATTGATTCCATTTCCTAGGCAGAGGATTGTTTCCTGTTTCTGAGGTTGACAGCTTCCAAGGTTCCTGCTACTGCTCCTTTCTTACATTCACAATCCACACTCCTTGTAATTAAACACCAGTGTTGCCTTTGGTCTCTAAACTGTTAGTTATGAAGTCAACCAGAAAACAGATAACAGAGCAGACCTGCCATAACCAAAACCTATCAACTATACCTATCAATTCTAAAAAGAAAAGGCATTTGACCCATATGCATTAGAAGGTATAGACAGTGAAGTTTAAGATCACAATTTCTGCTTTTGAAAATTAGTGTTGAAATTGGCACCCATCATAAATCAACACCTCTAAGACATCCTCTTTTCTGTGTCTTCAGAAATCTTGGCTAATGAGAAAACTAATGGTAAGTCTACACTGTAGTTTATTATTAACCACTTCCCAACTGCTACCAATGGCTTAGCATCCCAACAGCAACAGTCAGAGAACAAGGCATTTGGAGGTTTTGGGTGATTAGTTCTATTTTGTTAGCTCTCCACCTCTCCAGTACCATAAAATAGGTCACTGGGATTCTGTAAGTCTTTAGAAGCAAGGTCATCAAAGTGATTTCAAGGCGTAATTATTTTTAAGACACACAGAGATATTCCCATGCAGCTGGCATGAATATTTTTACCAGGACTCAAGTGGGAGTCCTGCCAGTAAATTCAGTAAGCACAGACCTGATCTCATTAGAAACTAAAATATTCTCTACACAGACAGAAGACTAGAATACAAAATTCACTTCCAGACTTTGAATTCACAAATATTTGAACCTATTCAAAGCTGTGGGTTTCATTTTTACAGTGTTTATAACATCAAAATACTGTAAGCAATAATTTTTTTTTTAATTTGATACTTGGAATTTACTTATCCTAACAAACAAAGCAAAATACAGAATAGTCAATGGACCTTTTTTTTAAAGGTTAGATGGTCCTTTGATTTAAAGTGTGAAAAAGAATACTGATGTATTGCTCCCAGCTGCGTGAGCTACCACACATACAAGTGGCAATTTTCTTGTAGTCACAGAATAGTGAGACAGTTGTAGCTGCTGGAGAGGCATTTGAAGAAACTGCAGAAAGAGAAAAGAAAAAAAAAAAAAAAAAAAAAGGAAACCTGCCTTTACAGTACTCTGAGTCAAGAGTCGGGCCAAATATATAGAAATATATAGGTCTGGCTGTATTCTCCCGATCTTTTGCGCCAAGCAAAGCTTGGGCAAATTCTAAGACAGCTTCATACATCATGTAACTATGCTGAGTTTCTAAGTGATATTTAAAAAAACCCAAAAAGCTACAAAAGACACATAAGAAGGCTAAGGGGCATATGTGATTGAGTTAACAGTGGTCTATGTCTGAGCAGTGCTGAAAACACTTATCCTAAAGATATTAAGAGATCAGTGGCTATAAAAACATGATCTATTGAGAAAAGAGAATAGTGTTTCAGAGGGATGATTGATCATAGTTTTTGCAAGAAGCCTGACTAAAAAGTTTTAAAATACAAGCAAATGTGATAACTCTTAACTCAAGTCCAAGTAAGAAACAAAATAGTGGTGTATTTTCTTCTATACGCTCCACTTAGATATATATGCCCACTGAAAAAATGTTGAAGAACAGCTGTCTCAGAACTTCACAGCAGTCCCAGCCCTAGAAATTTTCAGCTGTCAGTGCCTAAGGGTAACTTTTCAGTGCAGCTAGGTTTACAATGAAACAAACAACAGATTCTGTTTCCAGGGTTACAATTATCAGCTAAATAAATAACATTTTTTAAACTTATCTACTAAACACATCAGTGGCAAAACCGCAATTGCTTAAGATAATAATGAACCAAATACAGGTGTGTCTGCATGCAGCCAGTCATTTCTGGAAGAAAGTGCATTCAGGAGGTGGAGTAGAAATGAAGCGGAATGATTGGAGAAGCCCAACACACTCCCAGGAATGTGACTTGAAACTGAGCAAAGGGGAGCTGCAGTATCCCTTTGCTGCAATGGGAATGATTTATTATCTGAATGTTTCCTCTCTCCCACCCTCCCCGCAACAATTTATCCCTTTTCATTTCTGCTGTTATCTTTCCTTGTATGTAGTTTGAGTCAATCAATTCGCTCATGTTTTAATATTAAGTATATTAAAAGTTTAACAAATAAGAGATGGCTTTTTGGAGGCAGAACTCATGCTCACGTTAGTAGAGAACTCAATGCTCTTATGATTTCAACCACACCTTTTTCTGCAACTTCAATGAGAACAAAATTGAGATCCTTGGAAGACTACATCCTCAGTGCACCAAAAAATGCTTTGCTTCAAATTTTTCTGGAAATAAAACAACATACAGCTTTATTATAGGGCTGAAAATATGATTCAGTTCATTAAGAAAAACAGACTAACCAAGATACTGATCAAGTTCAGACATACTTCCTCCTCCTCCCACAGAAAAAGCTAATTTCTTTACTTGGAATCTGCTAGACTATATCTAAATTACAGAAGAACTACTGAGTAAAATAATTTATTTCATCCAGAAAACAATTTGCTGAACTCAAACACCAAGGGGGTTCTTGCATCAAACAAAAATAACATATTTTTCACACTTACTTTCCCAAGATTATGGAAAAAAAAAATCCCTTTAATAATAGCAACTTCTATTGAGATACATGAATGACTACATGCAGAAAGTGGCAAAAGCTCCTTGGGGAGTTTGTTAAAAGATTCCTAAACCTTCTAAATACTCCTTAGAGAGGTAAGATTATTCAGATAACTTTGGTATGATATTCCTAAATATCAATGTTTTTTTCTAAATCAAATCCAAGCTTCATATCATCGCTTAACTACATTGAAATTTTCAATTATGCCAGATGCAAAATAATGGGGAAGAGTTTTGATTTTTAGTGAAACATGTATTTCTGTGTCAGTAGAGACATCAATACAGCCTTTGTAATGGATAACAACTCAAAATAAGATTAATCAACAAGAAGCAAAAGGCAACCTTCTCTACTTATTACATTACTTGACCATTTGCCTGTGGATTTACTTTCAGGTGATAATACAAACATGCTTGGTATTAATAACAAAATGGCTTCATATAATCACTGGTTTTTTTGGTGTTGTGTTTGGTGTGGTTTTTTTTTTTACTTCCCCCTCAATTAGCTCATGTTTATATAGTCAAAAGACTAACCTAAGGAACTGGTCATCTCTTTTTTTTTCAAAATGGCCATTGATTTTGGGTGCCCTACAATTAAAGATAAAGTGGAAGCACTCAGCATCTCCACATAGCTGCTAGTAGCATCTTCTAGAGTAACTTATTTGAAATAAAAAATACTAGTATAAGTGACAACAATGCCAATCTCTAAGTTAAACACTGATTTTGGTTTATAATGATTCTACAAGGTGCAGGTCAATACAAAAGACCCACAGCATTCAAGTTTGATATACATCCGAGAGCTCTCAAATTCTGTGAATCAGTCTTCTGCTTCTTAAAAAGTTTGCTACACTGTGATAGCTTGATTAAATGGCACGTTCCTCTACCTTGCCTTTCTTCCACTACTGTTAGCCTAATGATACCTACATAAAATGTTTATAATAGTATAGCTTTTTCCATCATATGAATTGAAACAAATACACAAGTATAAAGCACAAAGACTGCATCAGGGTTTATAATGGTAATGCCAGAAAACAAACAAAAGTAAAAAAAAAAATTAAACAAATGTACTGTTAAGGTATTTTAACAAGTAGTTCAGTCCTTATGAGCTAATAACAGGTTTAAACCCTCTTTTCTAGCTGTAGTCGTTAGACAACACTGTTCTTTATCTAACCTAAGTACAGGAAAAACGTCACAAAAGTAAAGCAATTAATAGCTGACTTCAAATACGAGTCAACTGTAATAGCAAAGTTCAGAGGAATTCAATTTTACATTTAATCCAGACTAATTCATCTGACTCTCATTACCATTAGCAAACTACTGTATAAAGCTCTTGCTTACAAAAAGATAAGTTAGTTCCTTTAGACTTTGAAGGAAAATCATCCATCATTAGAAAGGGGACAGCAGACTTCATACAGCCTATTCTGTTAAAAGGTAACATTAAAACATGCTTGCTGCAACATGTATGTCTCCTTGTAGGAGAAAAGCTCACATTGCAAAGCTGAGTTTCTATCTCGATGAGCAGACTGAGGGTTAATCTGATTCATTTTGTCCTATTCTGGGCTTCATATCTGTTTTCATCCTTATGCTCCAGTATTGCTGGAATGAGAACAGCTGTGAATGGGCACGATACTATCAGCACGTTCTTTGGAGGATCTGTACATGGGGTCTGATAGCAGCCTAAATAAGTCTGCTCCTATTCTGAAGAAAGGAAAAATTACAGTTTCATAAATCTTCTGTCAGTATTTAGCATTTTATTTTCAGCAACATTTTCCATCATCTGCCTCTGAATTCCATCTTCTTTATTCCACAAAAATGTATTCAAAGGGAACGTAAGCTGTAGCTGAAGTTACATTTGGTAATTGCATTTTTTTCAATATACAACTTTAGATTTTATGCAGAAGTTAAACTGTACTAACACTTCTGAAATCACATCACATGCAGTAACAATAAAATAGTATCTTCTCCTCTGTTCTCTTTCTGTTCCAGGCTCTAACTTGCGACACTCCAAAGAAGGTTAAAGTTCAGAAGGAGAACGCACAGATGATTTTAATCTCTCTCCAGGATTAGACACCCAAGCAGAAGGCATCTTTGTTGTGAAGTATGTTTCCAAGTTACCTACAGGCTGCTTTGCACCTTAAGAAGGTACTGAGCCAAGAACTGTTTACCCTCTGGTCCCATATCCAACATAAGAATTGTTATAAAGCCGTAGAAGGCGATCAGTGCACCAGGTCTAGGCACGGCAAATCCTGAAAAAATGGGAATTCCTATAAATAACATTTAAACAACTTATGCCTTCTGTACATAATATAACAGCAAAGGAATATGTAAAGTGGAATCTACCACTTAATTTTGACCATTGCTAAGCAATTTTCTGATAAAAGTTTCCATCCAAAAATTCAATTCCTATCTAGAAAGAGAACGGGGAACTGCAGGATCAGAAAGAAGTTACAGTGAAAAATAAGCTGAGACAAAATGACAAACAAAAGTTGGAGTTTTCATGGGTTGTAACTGACAGAGCCACCAGTATGTTTATTTAGGATGCACTCTAGTGGACACACATATAACAAAATCAAACAAAGATGGAAATGTTATGAAAAGATAGAAAATGAAAGCCACATGGTGGAAGTAGTAATTATAATTATTTACTAGCATGTTTTAAAATATATGTAACTTGATTTTATTTCCTAATTAAATATGAAGGCTGTATGAAGGCTGAAATTTTTACAGTCAACGTAAATGAACACAAGTTACTTACCAATTTTTGAAAATTTTAATGTAAGTAACAAGATTCAGTTATACATACTCGTTCAGAAGAGAAACTCCATCTATTTATCCAGTTACTCCATCCCTTTGAGATTGGCACAAGAAGCTGCTGCGCACACAGTGTTAATAGGTGTAATTGGAAATGTAGTAACTTAAAATGCAGCCTTAAAATTATATTAACTGTTACTAATAAATACAATCATAAAGTGTGACAAAATCAGTTTGCTGGAATATCAACCATAAGGGCATATTCATGCCACAGAAAAGGGTCTTGACAGTCATAGAAATTGCAAAGCTATACCAACGCAGAATAAATGCAGGTAGCAAAGCCTGACCACCTAGTCACAAAAGTAGTTCCACTTTTCATTACCTGAAAAGTTACACAAACATTTCTAAGTATTTATACCTGGAAAGTGACATTTTTCTCCATTGATTTTAAGGATGTTCATACAAGACATGCCAATTAACAGCATCCAAAAAGCAATATGGCAATAAAGAGGGCAAAAGGAGTTTTTTTAATAAACATACTTTATTATTTTTAAGGGAAAAATAATATATTACTATACTAGAAATCATTAGTGCTTACTTTTTTAAAAATTTATAGGATTATGCCCAGTATGAGCTACATGAACAGAACAAGTTATTTAGAGCAGAAAAATATTTATTATGTGATTGACCTTTGCCTGTCGAGTGTATAGATAGTTTTAACATTTTGCCAAAGATAGCAAAACCCTTAAAGCTAGCTATAATACAAACAAATTAAAGTGAAATTATCCCAAAAATCTCTTTCATCCCAAAACCGAAGAATGCAGTGAAAGCACTAACTATGTACTGAATTTGTAATGAAGAGTATTTTCATTATACAATATTGGCAATGACTTAAAAGTTAATTGCCCAACAAACCTGTATTGTTAGAAGACAGAGATGCAAAGGCACATTTTAGCCAAGAAGTGTAGGATTTCTTGATGTTGGTGTCTTTTCCATTTATAATGAACAGACACAGAACATTCTTGACAACCTGTACCAAGATATCAGTGATTACAGGAATTTGTTCTTATAAAACCTAAGGCAATCATTAAGGATTATAAAACTTATTTTTATAGATAAATATGGATCAAGCTAAATATTCTTCCAAATTTTTTAGAAGTGAAGATCTGAGAACTAGTAATGGTACTTAGTAAAGACAACACAGATGTAATTCATTGATTTGCAAATTCAAGACAAATGCAGAAAAGATCATTTTAAGACTTGACTAATCAAAACTGACATGCAGACACTTGGATCTCACTTCATATCACACAATAACCAGAAAAGGTTATTATAAAGCTTAGAGCAAACACCTAGTGTTACAAAAACCACCTCATGATTTCTAAGAGAGACAAGATCTTTTAGTACATCTGTCTATGGAGTCACATAGAGTTCAGTTTATCTCTTACAGGTAAACTGGAAAATCATCTGATTTGATTTTGCATCTAGTTTGAGGTGCAGAACTCTCTCTCCATCTTCTAATCTGTAGAGCATTCTCTCTTTCTACCAGAAACCATTCACATTCTTGGAAAATCCTTTTCCAATAGTCTTTTATTCTTTTAATATTGGTTCAAATTACCATATCGTAGCCTCTACTCCAAAATAATCTTGACACGTTAATTATATCTATAATTATTAATTTTACACTTCAAGAATCAATGGGTAGTATGTAAAAAATATATTTACTGCTTTCATTTCAGTTGCAGTTTTCTTCCTCTGAGTCAGCCACGCTAGCTACAATGGTTTAAGAACAAAAAGGAAACATCACATGCCAGAATTAACAGACTTTATACAAACACCCAGAAAGCACAGAAACTGAAACAACAGGTATGTAAATCAGTTTTATATATAAAATAAATAAATTAAGATATTACACTTCAGGATCAGCAAGTAATGAGTAGAAAATATATTTATTGCTTTCAGATCAGTTAGGAACTTTCTTGTCCTGCTTCTGCCATGAGATCTGTTACACATTAAAAAATAAAAAAAGAAATTCTATCAGTTGCCAGCATTAACTAAATTTTATAAAACGTTAAAAAGAGTAAAAAAGAAAAAAACCATGAGAAACAATTCATCAATATAATTACGTATTCTTCCATTCAGTGAAATATGATGAAGTTTATCACCAGACTTTTATTATAAAATACAGTGAGTCTGGCTGAAATATGATGAACCTGAGAGCAATTTTAATTTTATTGACCTGTTTTTAATTTGTAGTTTAATTCAACAAACATATCACTGTAAAATCTGAAATAGCGTCACCAAAGGCCAATGTAATCCAACTTTAAACACGAAAATGTGGAAAATGGCACATATAAGAAGCATGTACGTTTACTACTCATTTTCACTTCTGGTTTTGCAATTCACTTATTTAAGAACACATAAAATATGCCTGAAGCCTCTAGAATAGTTTTTAATACGTAATTATCAGAAAATTATAAAAATTGGGGCTATATGAGATCTTGAGAACTCATCTGATTTACCTTAGTGAAAAAAACACCTGTGAAAACCTGACCCTAAGGGTACTCATAAGTATGTTCATAAATACATTTAAAGAACTCTTATAAAACAGACTGTTATTAGAGTAACCTTAAGCATAAAGCATATTAGTATCACAGTATAAATTCTGAGCTAGAATTACACTACTCATACCAGAAATTAAGTGAGAAAATTATTAAGGTTAATAAAGGAAAAAGGGTTCTAAATGAGGTTCTAAAATTAGTGTATCAAAATCTCAAGTCACAGCACTTGGAATACTCTAACTGGAAAAGGTCAGACAGATATCAATATCTTCATGACCAGTGAATATTCATAAAGCTGAGTGATTTTGCAGGATTTGGCATTATCTGTTAAATGCACTGCCATGCCTTACAATAAATGAAGGCTGATTCATGTTCTCTTATTTCCCTGGTATAAGTATAAAAAGAATTTTAAAAAATAAACTAATTAATTAAAAGCTGGGCATAGAAGATGTCTGAGGATCACAACAGAGGCACAGCTGTAGTACTGCAAGCAGTACATTCATGTCAGCACAGGGCTCAGAGAACCTGATTCTCAGCAGGTCCTGGCCTTAGTGAGCACTGTGTGTCCTTAATATCTGGTGTTATATGTTAAACGTTTGCTCAGATATCTCTGCACAAAAAATATACTTCACACCAACCAGAAAAATATATAAATAGCTTCAATCACTCAAGAGTGAGTCATCTTTTGTGATTTAGTACATGTTGCATATGACTATCTGTTCACAAGGCAAAGGAAGTGAATATTCTTAAATATTATTAAATAATCTGAGAATATTCCTACTTTCCATTTGTAACATATCTGAATACAAAAGGGCATCTTAAATCTTGAGGATTTAGTCAGCCACCACCACCCAGTCTTTAGAATGGCTTAACTTGTACCAGAGAACAGGCTATGGGTGGTTTGGAGGTTGTGGCCAAAATACCATCCCTTGAAACCATAGGAGAGAACCGACACAGTCTTGACTGCAATAGTTTTAACCTTTGGTATGTCAGCACAGAAAAGCAAATCTGTAAGAATCAATCACTTATAATCTCCCTGTTCTTTCTAAACACTTACCTCACACTGGCCTTTCTCATCGAGCTCCTCAACTCTGGTCAATTTAGGAGCTCCAGGTCTATCTGTAAGTTCAGCTATCATCTTTTCATTTCCCTATGGTAGTGAAAACCAGTTTTCAGTTAAAAGTATTCCATGTCATGATTAATTACCTATGGAGAATATTTTAGATGTGCTAAAATGACATTACGTATTACTACAAAGAATACTTTGGATGCGTGCTAGACAAATGTGTTAGTGTGTGAATATGGTCTTTCTATGCTTGTTAAGACTATTTTTTCCAGTTTTTTTAAAACCACAGGAATTTTGGTTTAAATTTCTACATATTCATTTTTTTCTGTCACTTTCATACTGTCACCTTTCTACAATTATGTTCTGTCAGTATTTTAACAGAGTGCTCTAAGAACATACATATCTCTAAAACATGACATGGTCAACATAAATTTAAGAGATAGTGACATTTTAAAGTTTTATTGAGATAAACATGCCAATAATATAAATTCCTGTGCACCAGGAGGATCCCAGAATCAAGAGGCATCCCAGTTCCAAACCACAGTTCTTTTTCCAGGTACAGCAAATGGACTTTGCACTGACATACTGTAACATAGACACTTAAATTAGACATGCTTAAGTTATAATGCTTTCTCATAAATACCACCAAGGAATGTGAAAGCATCAAGTAAGCTGACCTTATGCTAAATTTTTCAACAAATTTATGCTCTGTTCTGAATATAAACTAAAGAAACCTAACAGAACAGACCAAAAATCCAGTACAAAACCCAGACTGGAAGCAAGGTGTTAAGACATTCTTCCCATTTTTTCACTTTTTCTTTTTTTTTTTTTTTTAAATTATGGGTTAGTTCAACACCCATGGGCCTCTGCCTTGTGTTTCATTTTTAGTGTCTGCATCTGGAAAAGACAGGTGATTAACAGTATTTTCAAACCACTGATTAAACTTTGTCTTAAACCTCTTGATCTTTCCGCTGCAACAGTATTTCGTCTTCTTCGTTCTGCAGTTCCAGCTCCTGACGTTCTTGTTCCAACTGACTCTGCAGACAGTTTAAGAAAGGACAAATTAGAAGGAAAAAAAAAAATACACATTCATCTTCCCCCTCTATTGCTTACAATGTATTTCATGATGGAAATTTTAAATAAAATAAAAAAGGAAGCATAAAACATAACTGCAATGTTAATAACATAAAGCCTTTTCACTATCACCTGACTCAACATTTTCATAGGTTTTAGACTCGCATGGATAGCAAGGCTTTACTACCAAGAGGAAGAAACAAACAGCTGAAGTTAGTGTACACACTTAAGATATTGTCTCATTCCGCATACTCTTTATCAGTCTATATTCATTATCTCCTATACTTTGGATTAAACTCTTTGTATAGTATCTAGCACAGACAGATGAATTCGTATAGAATCAAATCTATAGAAAAGACTGGTAAGCAATGTCATTAACATTAATCATCTTCAACAGCAATATTTAATATTTCCAATTGGAAATATCTAATACAACGTGTTTATTCTTTGTGAGCCTAAGTCCTATTGCATCAAAACTTCAGACACTGCATGATCTAAGCGTTCACATTCAACCACACTAGGGCCTAGAGAATACTGTTTGCTGTAGCATTTTGTGAGCAGTTACTACAAATATGGTCATATTGTAGTAACTAGTTTTCGCTTTCCTTTTTGGTACCTATAATCAAAACATGCCTGAGTATGTGACTATAGCCAAAATTGTGAGTTAGGTTAAAAATGTGTCTAATGTGAGTATTGTTCAACATCCTTCCCGTAGTTTACATGAAATAATTTATTTAATTCTCTGTGAATTATCTCTAAACACAATCTCATATTCTCGTTACCATTTACTATTTTAAATTATTAAATCATTTAATCATATATTATTAATAAATTTAAATCATTAAATCCTTAAGCATGTAACTTTTGGTCTGCAAATTAGTAAATCCCAAATTTAAAAAGTACAAGTGAAATAGAACAAATGCGTCTTACACTAGAACTGCATTTAACAAGATCAGCACAGATTTAAAATTACACTTTTGATTTTAACATCATGAAAGTCAGCCATGTAAAAAATCCAGCCAGATAATATCAATATTACCACAGCAACACTGAAGTTCTTACACATGTGGCCAAACTCATATGACTCCTTTATAAGGAAGAGCTAGAAACACAGATCTTATCTTTATTTCTCATGTTTAAAGTCCATACAGTATAGGATTCAAATTGCCTTCTGCCAATAGAATGCTCAGGTAGCTAAGGAAAGAAAAAGGCACCTTACTGGATCAGGCTATACACACAGCTTAAAAGTGCAACCTTTGCCCATTCATTCCCAACCATTTTCAGAACTCTATAATTGTATATACATTCTCCTTACATTTTTTGGCATTACTGATCTTACACTGAAGTAGCTTGAGCCAATGATCAGTTATTACTCCCAGGCCTCCTAGCAGGCCTGCAAAAATTTTTGCAATGATTTCAAGCTTTACTTGCACCAGCTCTTGTTCATAATTAAATACAGAAGATAGTCTACATTTTAAGTTACTTCTGCTGTAAGTCTTAAATTGGTTGCTTTTTACCTTAGTCTCCTTCATTTTTTTTACAACAGTTTACCATATAGTATGTAAGTTTTCCTTCCCATGTGCTGACTAATCATTTCAGTTATTACGTTGCCTTCTACCAAAATCATTATACAGATATTAGAAGTATACAGAGAGCTACAAGATGCCACAGCTTCACATCCTATTTATAATTATCTGTTAAGTATTATTAACCTGACGTTGTCCTTTAAGTTTCTGCTGGATCATTAGCTCTTCTTTTTTCATTTTTCTTAACATTTCAAGTTCTACCACGGCCACCTCCCGTTCTCGTTCCAGCTCAATCCTCTCCAACATTCTCTATTTCAGAGGTAACACAGAATCAATTAAAAAAATTAGAGACATTAAATAGCATCAATTATATTGTCATGATTTTTTTTGCCCAAGACATATCCACCTTTTTTTCTTCATCTAAGATTCTTCTGTAATTGTAAATCCAATGGGCCAGATACTCTATTGGATCTGCCGGCCGATGCTCTACAACCTCTGCCAGTCCCTTTTTCAAGCAATTTCCCAGGCATCTCTTCAGATACTGAGACTCCATTCACGTCTACTAACAACAAACAAACAGATATTAGCCATCAATGTCAGAATTAAAATTAGGGGTTTTAAGAATTATTGTCTCAGGCACCAAACACTGAATATGTTATTACTCCTTTTATTAAGCTGGCAATGAATAAAGTTATTTAAATTTAATATTGGTTTAGTTCTTAAAAGCTCCAGTGATAGATCAGTTATAGCAAGCACTGCAGAAAAAATTCTCAAAACACCCCTTACTATTTAGGCACATATAATTCAGAAACTGCTTGGAAATATGCTGGTAATTCTAAATCAGCATAATAGCAAAAAAACTCAAAACAACAACAGGATATAGAAAATTTCTATACAGATATTGGAAGAACAGCAAAGTAGGTCTGTGTATGATTAAGGGCAGATTTTAGTTTGAACTAACAAAGCTATGTTTAGGATACGTATGCAAGACCAGGGCTTGAAGCAATCACTCTGTACGGTTACGAAAGACACAGATCTCTGTGCACACACAAGGTTTTACTGGCCCTGTGCCCGTAAACACATGACACATCTGAAACCCGCTGTCTGCAATGCTGAAACCCGCGGCGATTGCTGTCAAGGGGAGGGGACCGAGTCCGCCTCGCGCAGCCGCGGCCCGGAGGCGGCAGCGGACCCCCGGCCCGGGACGGCGCCCGTCGAGCAGCCGGACCCCCGAAAAGCACCGCGCACCCCCGCGCCCCACGGCCCCTGGGCAGGAGAGACCGGGGCCCCTCGCACCGCCCTGTCTGAAACGCCGCTCTATAAAACCTCTCTCGCCCTTCGCCTTCACACCGACTCCCGCGGGGGCGCGTCCGGAGCTGGCTGCCAGCGCCCGGAGGGCACCCGTAGACCTCAGTCTCCCGGCCATTTCCACCCGGAGCCTCCACCCACGTCCTCTGCCCCCGGGCTCCACTTAAGCACAGGCTGGGGCTTTTACCCCCCCCCCCCCCCAAGCCACACGCTGGGCGGGCCTGTCCCTCAGCTTGGCTCCCGTGGGCTGTCCGGTGGACCTGGCACGTTACCCTGCCTCGCCCGGTGCTCCCTGGACTGTCACTAGGACCCGGTGCCGCCAGCACCCTACCTCCGCCGCCGTGCGGCTGCCGCTGAGGTAATTAATTACCCGGCCTGCGCTACACCCGTCCTCGGGTCTCCCCGCTCGCCTTCCCTCAGAGAGCAGCCCCGCTCCCGCTGCTCCCCGACACTAGCTCCCACAGCCCCGAGCGCGGCCCCGGGACGGCAGCCCGCCCGCCCGCTCCGCTCCCCTCCCCGCTCCTACCGCCCGCCCAAGGGCCGCCGGGCGCCGCTCCACGGCCAGGGCCGCCACCGCGTACCTGCCGCGCAGGGAGCCGATGGGGAGGCGCGCGCCGCCCCATAACGCGCTGGGTTGCTAAGCAACACCGCCCGCGAGCGCACCGCGACGCCTGCGTGGCCGGCGGGAGGCACGCGATTGGAGGGAGGGCGCGGCAGGGCGGGGCCCCCGCGGGAGCAGTCTTTCCTCTCCCAAGAGGAGGGATTTCTACAGAAAAATGAAAAACATCTTCAGTCAGTCCCCGATGCCATCAACTGGCAACGTACGGATCCTTCCAGATGAGAGATTACATCAGTGTATGTGTGCGTGTGTGAATAAATATATACGGACAAATAAATAAGGAATAGGAAGCAATTTAGCGAAGAAAATATTAGAATTTTAGCATAAGGAACCTGAGCTATCACCGAGTGAGGATTTTGTAGCTAAGTGCAAGTTACCTTTTAAAATGGAGATCTCCTATGCTTGAAGTTAGACTTCCAGCATTAAAGCAGAGTGGGTTTTTTTTTCTCCACACTGACAAACTTCTTGGCTGATACCCACCTGAAGTTTGTCCAGCTGTTTGTTTTACTGCCAACTTTTAACCAGGTATTAAAAAAAAAAAAACCAAACAAAACCAAAAAACCCCTGCAAATAATTGCAGCTGAAAGAATTAATTCAGTAATTCTGAAGCTCCGTTGCACGGACATAACCTTGGTGTTTCCCTAGCAGGAAGGAAAGGCTGCAGAATGAATTCTTTCCGGAGGGAGAGACTGCACCGGAGTACCGCAGCACCCACCGGACAAAACCGCTCTGGAAAGGCGAGAGGCTTCTGCAAGGCCCCGCGGTCCCTGCGCGGTGCCGAGCGGGCAGAGAGCGCCCGCCGGCCCCCGGCAGGGCTCTGCCGGCCACAGGATGGCGCCAGCGCTCTGCAAACGGGTCTCCCCGGGCGGCGAAGGCGCGGCCTCCTTTACCCCCGCCCCGGGGCTGAGGGGCAGTCCGCCCCGCGGCCTGCAGCGGCCGGTAGCGCGGTCCGCCGCCGCGGGACAGCCGCGGCGCCCTCAGCGCCCCCCCCCCCCCCGGCGGTCGTTCTGCGCCTGCGCGGCGGCCGCTCTGCGCCTGCGCGGCGATGGCGGCGGGGCGCGGGGAGGCGGCCGAGGCCTGCGTGGGGCAGGTGGTGCTGCCCGGGGACGTGCTGCTCCTCCCCGCCCACCCCGACGAGGATGGGGAGCGGCTGCGGCTGGGCGCCGGCGCGGCGCCGCGGGGCCGGCTGCTCTGCGGGCCGGGCCTGCGGCGGTGCGGGGCCGGGCTGCTGGTGACCAAGTGCGGCCTGTTGCGGCACCGCCGGGCGGGTGGCGCGGCCGCGGGCGGCGCCTACTGGGTGGACTCGCAGCAGAAGCGGGTAGGGGCGCGCAGGGACCGCGGGCGGGCGGGGGAAGCCGCCGACTTGTCCGCGCCTGCCTGACCCCGTTTGTCCACCGCCACCGTTTGCAGTATGTTCCGGTCAAGGGCGACCACGTCATAGGAATAGTGACGGCCAAGGCGGGGGACGTGTTTAAGCTGGACGTCGGTGGGAGCGAGCAGGCGTCTCTCTCCTACTTGGCCTTTGAAGGCGCCACGAAGAGGAACAGGCCGAATGTGCAGGTTAGTGCTCTCGGTCGTTGGCGGTGACGCTTTAGGGATGTCGTTTGGTGGTGCTTCTGTTACGTTTTAGTAGTTTTTCTTAGTAAAAGCATTTTTACAAGTCGCATGTAAAAGTGCAGGTTTATTTGCAGTGATTTCGCCTTGGCCCTCCTCGGAGGCTTTTGCACGGTTACGCTGTGGGCTTCCTGAGGTTTCCGAAAAGAACGTGTAACTCGGTGTGGTTTGGTATCTGTCAGACGGCAGGCTTTCCCATTCCTCACCCTTTAACTTTCCCATAATACTGCCAGCAGAAGATGTAATTCATGAGTAGTGTGCATCCAAGGGCGCACTCTGAAGTTAAGGTTTTAAACAAGCTTTTACACCATCTGGTAGAAAAGGATTTTTTTAAATAACGCTGTTATGAACAGTTGCGTGGCACGTGCATGCCACAGCTTCTGCATTCAACTGAAATACCATCACCAGAACGTAAAAATGGACTGTAAAGAAAAACAATAGATTAGTGTAACTTTTCTGGTGGTTGCTCTGATAAATGATTACAAGAACAGGTTACTTAGACTTTTAATACCTTTAAAGTCTGAAGAGGAATTCAGGTTTGGTATACCTTTAAAGTCTGAAGAGGAATTCAGGTTTGGTATTTTTTAAAAAAGAGGAATACTCCATGAAGTGAAATTCTGTACTTTTTTTATATCTTTCAAATTCTAGTAATGGTAGAAGATAATTGTTCCTATAGGATGTTGCCTTTAGTAAAAGAAGAAAAAATGAAAATCCCTATTATACCAGTCTATTTTTCTATCACCAGTATTTTGTGGCCTCATGAGAGGATCTTTATCAACTGCGTATTTATATGATCTTCTCTATTACTTTTGCTTTTTGATGTTCTTTGTTCAGGTGGGAGATCTTGTTTATGGTCAGTTCCTTGTAGCAAATAAAGATATGGAACCAGAGATGGTCTGTATAGACAGCAGTGGAAGATCAAGTGGAATGGGAATAATTGGACAAGATGGCTTCCTCTTTAAAGTTTCCTTAGGTCTAATAAGAAAGTAAGTACTAAGAAAAGTAAGTAGTCATTCTAACATGTAACATAGTGGGTAGGATTTGCACAACTATTTCCTCTGAGCAGTGTGGACAATTTGGTATTCAGAATGTGTAATTCTTTTAGTGCATTTATATCAGTATTACTGACTAGAGTATGGGCCTAGAAGGAGCATTTATTTTACCCCTAAGAGATTTAGATGCTCTTCAATATGGTGTTGTGTGACCTGTTTAAAAAAAGTGATGTGGTTGCCACAGAATTATGGAAAATAAAACTAGTGACCTGGGGAAATCAAGCATTCAAGTTAGGGTTTCGGTACTACCTTGGAGTTTAAAAATTGGAAATGCTTGCTGTCCTTTTTCTGTTTAATGGAATAGTGGGGGATGTACATTTGACTGACAGCTGATGAAAGGGGTTTTTCCACATCAATACACATAATTTTCTGGCTTCCAAAGAAAAATAAATTGCATTGAAATAAGGATACAGATAATGAATTTGTGGGATTTTCATTTTAAAGTGACAAACTTTAGAGTTATGCTGATGTAAATACAAGATCTTTGTGTCTATAAAAGAATACCAGAATATATGGATAAATGAGAGTGAAGGTTTGTTGTTGCTTTTGGGTGGGGGCTTTTTGTTTGGTTTTGTTGTTCTTTGGAAGAGCAATCTGGTGATGCAGAGCAACTATTTCATACCTGGGTTTTTTAAGTGATGATTTGTCTGGCTTACATATCCCATCGGAATTCAGCGTGAACCGATACAAATATTTTTGCAGCCGTTCTGCTTCCTTTCCAAATTTTGCCTGTGTGTAAGTAAAGAAAGAACAGTATATTACAGGTAAACTGCTAAATCCTGATATGTTTGTTTCTTCTTCAGTAAAGCCTGTTGAAGCTTGATTTGATCCTAGATTTATTACAATATTCTTGACACTTTTATTTTTTGGTATGCTGTCACCTAATAAAAATATTCATTTACTGCTGTTAATACTGTCTCCTGAAGGAAAAGGGAAGTCGTGTTTTGAAAGATGCATCTTTAACTCTGGCATCAAATTTATTAATAGCAGTGCTTTAAAAATGCCACTTGTCAAACGGTGTAGTTTTAGAATTTATTAAATTATTGAATTGTTATAAAAATACCAATTAACTTTAAATTTGTCAGGTATTACTTCTGAATCTAATTAGAAAACAACCAGCTAAATTCACAAGTGCTTTGTTTTTTTAGGTGCGTATATTGTATATGAGAGGCGAATTAAAAATCTCATACTGTATTGCTTTTTTGGATGCATATGCGACTTGATCATCTTACCTTTTTGGTGTTGCTTTAATAGCTCCTGTAACACCAGTACTGTGGTTTAGTTATTGATTGATAATGTGGTGTCTGTCAAATGTGAGCAGTTCTTCCTCTGACTTCTTTTAATCTTGTTTACAGACTCTTGGCTCCCAAATGTGAAATAATCCAGGAATTGTCACAATTGTACCCGTTTGAGCTGGTGCTGGGAATGAATGGAAGAATATGGGTAAAAGCAAAAACAGTTCAACAGACTTTAATTATAGTAAATATTTTGGAAGCCTGTGAGTATATGACTGCAGAACAGAGAAAACAAGCGCTTGCCAGATTGTCAGGGAATTGATAAGAGAAAACCTTGAGGATTTGTTTGGGATGACTGTAGGGTGTTTTGGTTATTTTTGTATTCAGGTTTCTATTAAAAGCCATTTTTTAAATGAAGTACTAGACTTTTGTTGTTGTTATTCAGTTCCCTTCTTTATCCACTCAGCTTGTTTTTGTCATCTTTAGGATCTTATACTTGCTTTTGTGGTTACGAAACCCTGTTTATGAATTTTCTGACTGATCTGGAGAGTCTTTAAAAGCTACCATTAGCTGTGAGTTTTGAGGCATAACTAAATCTTCTTTAAGAAAACTGGTCCATTTGTAAACTGCATATATTTCCTCTTTTAGTCATTACTAGTATTAGAGCTTCAGACATTACATGTTTACTTGGGGTAGTGGAAAGTATCCTGCATGTCATTCATTCTGGTCAGGTGCTCTACTTACACAGTGACAAGAAGTGATGATTTAATATTTTACAAAATTTTGGAATAGAAACACAGGTGGAGAATACCAGAAAATAATTATAGGGTGTAGCATAAAATAATCATAGGGTAGTTAAGGCAAGATCAGCTAAGACCCAACGTATGGTCACAATAACCCTACCACTTTCCCTAAAAGATAACCTGGCTAGTAGTAATAAGGAAATGGTGATTAGGACATAACTTGAATATGAACATTCAGGAAGCTTGATGGCTCACTGGATGTAAAAATACACTTAACAGCAGTGCTATTTGAAGTCACTTGTAACTTTCGTAAGTGCTTTCTAGCTAGCAATTAAGTAAACACCACTGCAGCAATAGCCACCTATTTCTCAATTTTAGACATTTTAGATTTATTTTCTTTAGTTACAGCATGAAGATTCTCTATAGCTTTGCTTCATGTTTAACAGAATCAGCATTTCTGAAAAATGCTATATTAGGCTTCACTATGTAGTAGTTCATCTCGTGCATGTAGAGGCAATGCTGTCCTAGGAAGGATAAGCTGTCAGTCTGTTTCAGTATGTGAATAGTTTGCTACTGTTCTTTTGAGAGAGAACCCTGGAGTAATAGAAGGGGAATTACTGATGCCTGCTTCCTGTGGGAGAAAAGTGGAAACAAAATTCTTCCTATTTCATCCAAAGTTCAGCCTGTGGTACTTGATTATATGGTTTTCTTTGGCATCTCTCTTGTTTGGAAATGGCTTCAATTCAGAGCCACTCCTCTGAGTCATCTGTAATAAGCTTACCTAGGGCTTCCCCTAATTTGGTAAAAACACAACTCTTAATGGTTTCCATGTGAGTCCCATGGCTACAATTCAGAATTCTTTCGGGGTTTCACTGTCCTCCCTATTTAGCATTTAGGGTATTGCTCATCTGTCTTTGTAAAACTTTAGTCATATTTTTTCACCTGTCTTCTCCCAGCTGAAGTGACTTTCATTCACATCCCGTAAATCTTTTAGCCCTATAATCTATCTCTTACTACATATGAAAAGCTGTAATTTAATAATGGCTTCACTAACTCTGCTTTTCTCCAGTGTTTTTTTAACTTTAGCTAACCAGAGCCCATGCAGGTTGTCTGCTACTAGAACAATAGCTGGCATAAGCAGAAGAGCACTTGCCAAATCATCTCGGGGTGCTAACTTTGTTTTCTGTGAATGTTCTTGGATCGTAATAGTAAAACCACAGGAATGGGGAATGACATGGATCATTTCCTGAAGAGTTGTGGCTTGAAATGCAATTACCACTCCCCTTTATACCTGTCTAAGCAACCTCCCTTCCCTCCCAGAAGGCTGAGGTTTAAGCCTAAACTGCAAGATACATGAAAAATCCCTGCTTTAAAAATGCTGTTTTGGTAGTGCAGCATAGCAAATGGTGACCTTGAAAGTTTTAAACATCATTAGTGCCCTGTTTCACACCACCCATTATTCTGTCCCACTGTCAACTCCTTATGACCCAAATATAACCTTAGTTTAATCAAGAACATTAAAATTATGCTTGTTTTTAATTTAGCAAAATGGTGTATCCACAAAGTAGTTGAGTTTTACCGTCTAGGCAATCATTTTAAGAATGTGCTCAGCGTAAGCTTGACAATTTATACAGTGGCAAAAATGACAGTGGATGTGAGCAAAATGGGTGTAGGGAAAAATGCTTGAAAGCAAATACATTTAAACACATTACTAAAGAAGGCAGTATTGGTGTGTTGGGCTTTTTTTTACTTTGAGAAAAGAAAAACTATATTCCTTAAACCGATACTGGCTTTGACAAGCTTTATCTAATGAACAAAGTATTCAGGCAATATCTATATGATGTTTTTGTGAACTTTCAGTTCTGGCTCAGATGACTAAATTGGGGTCACCAGAAAGAGTGGTTCTAGGAAGAAATACTGATTGTGAGTCATGTATTCTGCTAGAAATGTTACAGGAAGCCCTTCACATTCCCGTTAAAGGCACATAAACATATATATTTCAGGCAATGGAACTTGCAGAAATGATGCTGTGGACTTGAAACGTACCTTGCTTAGAATGTCTTTCTGTTGCATTTATCTGCATGATGTATGCTTCTGTCAGTTTAAGTAATTAGTTACTCATTTCAGATACTCGGTGATTGTACGCTGGGTGCTTTGTTACTTTGCTTTTCTTTCATATTGTTGTGATGAAAATTAAGAAGTAAATGTTGTAGATGTCAACATGGACACAGTCCATATCCCCAGAGATGAGCACAGCCCCTTATAAAGAAAGTTCACAAAGAATTAAATGGAAACCATTGAAAATATGAAATACATAGTTTGTGGCTCTTCCTAGGTTGATGTGTTGTATAAAGACCAAGAACAAATGCTCACAGAAAGTACAGATATGCAGTGTTGAAATTAAGTGTGATAGTAAAACATTTGTATTTTGCTCTAGCAGAAGACAGGCAAATAATTCAGTGTAATAGGATTAAGAGCTTAACTCTAAGGCTATGGTTAAAATGTGGCTGTAGCTCTGCTAGGTTAGAAATTTACTGTGCCCAATTAGTCATTACCACCTTACCACCAGAAGTTGCAACTAAGGTTTGCTGGCCTGTGTATTTGATTCCTAGACAAGTTCTGTCAAAATGACCCAAATTGGTATCAATGCCTTTAATAGTGGGGTTATATTATTTTTTCTAACCTGGAAGTTCTTTTAGCAGAAGAAGTTATGGAATTTTTCTCTCAGATTTTAAATATTAAGAGCAGCTCATCTACTACTGGAGAAGCTCAGATGCATTAGAGAAAGTCTAGTTTTCTTCCTTAGTGCTTGAACAAATAATTCCGAGTAACAACTAAATCAACCAGTAAATCAACAGATTATTTTAAACCTTACGAATTGGTCACCTCCAAGCTTTACAGACATATTAAAAAATACACCAGTTTTTTCTAGCTACATACAACTAATTTGGTGAGATACATTATTTGACTGAGTATAGAAACTAGCTGTCTTAAGGACAATGTAGGACGCCTTATTTAGTTGCATTAGTAACACAAACAGCCTTGTCCTTACTAATGACTTGTATAGATTGTGAGATGTGTAACTATTACTGAAGTCTATATTAAGGAATTAAACATGCCAGTTTTGCCCCAACAACTTGAAAGAGAAGTAGCCTAGAAACATGTTGTGTGCCTGGGTTTTAATAGAAGCTATGTAGTAATTGTGGGCGGTTAACCAGGAATGCTGCAGAACGACTGTTTTCCTCTGATGTCCTGATCTCGACAAAGTGCAGTGCTGTCTTTTCGGTGCTATCAATATGGGTATTTTGGGATGTTCAAGAGCCCGTTTTTGCTTATAGAGCCTGAAGCGTGATCACTGTTCTAGTGGCTTGAATAGTCGTTAAAAATAATGCTTTTCACTAGGCCTCAGTGTCCTACCTAGCATGAGAAAAACTAAAAAATTGGAATAGAATAACAGTATAGGTAGCACTGCAGTAAATGGGACAAAGAAAAATTATAGGCCATGGACACTGAATTTTGCTTTAATTGCACTTAGGTGACGTAAAGATATTAAAGACTGAAGGACAGACAGAAGGACTAATGACCTCATCCGCTCTTTCCAAGGCTTTGGTTATCTATTGCATTCTTGTAAATGGTAGGCTTTTCTGTGATTCAGTGTTTATTAGGCCATTGCCAAAAGAGATTTGTACAAGCATCTGTATACCAAATAAAAAGACTTACTAATTCTTTGTTCCTGCTCTTGTCCAGATGGAGGCTGTTGCACCAATCTCTTCTTGGTGTTCCACTGTGAACTTCTCACGTGGATGAAACTGATTTCAAAAGACCTGTAGGTCCTTTGGTTTCTTCTATGACTACTGCACCCTGATCTTACTTAAGATAAACCTAAGATCCTGTGTCCAGGCTGGCTGTAGACAGACTGGTGCTTTTACTTCCTGAGAATCAGGGTGAGGTTGAAAACACCACCACATGAGTACATGCCACCGTACAGCCTCCAAACAAGAGGTGGATTTTGCCTGGTCTAGTTGAAACCTATGCCAGTCTGCATATGTGTGGATATGCCTTTAGAAGCACATGGGTGAAAAGTTCAAGCTGTATTTTTGTATATCTGCATCCAATCTTACTTGCCCAATATCAAAAATCTTAATTAGTCTGGAAATCCTTCTACAGACATAGGGCCTAGATCCTGTCTTAGCCCACCACTGTTTCTTCGTTGCTTTTGAGATCTCCTGTTTCCTGATAGAAAAGACAGTTTGTTTAATATAAGCCATTTGTCTAACAACGCCCTTGGTCTAAAGCTGATCTATAGAAGCGTGATCCAACAAGAAATAGAAATAATTAACTTCAGAAATAACACACAGCTTTGTCATTCTGTGCGTGAATTGAAAGTTTCGTAATGCTAGATCATGTTTTAGCATAGATACTGATACAGTGCATGCTGGATGACTTATGCACAGGCATGCTAAGGAAATTTAATTAACTGATGTACAAGCAGTTTGCAGACTGATACTCTTCATTCAGTTTAACTGCTGTAAAACTAAATTATGAAAGCAGGAAGAGAAGGGCTCAATGTGCTTTTTAAGAGCACTATTCAAAACCTGAGAACTAGAAGATTAAGTGTTGGTGCCTGTTGCTCTGTGAAATGTTCCTTTCATGTGTGTTAGGGACTTCATTATTCTCTTCAACAGGAAAAAATATGTGAATAACATCTGAATAGTGTATGGAAAAGCCAAACTATTATAGATCAGTCATAATGTGATTTTCTCAAGAGGGAAAAACAGAAACCTAAAGAAGTCAAATACCCATTCAGCTTTCCCGCCAAAATCTCACTACCTTTCTAAAGCAATGAAAGCAAAGGTAGTCTAAGAAGGAAGTTTAACACGGATAAAGTAGTTGTTGCTGCAACTCCCCTTATGCAATACAGTAGCTTTTCATGGAAAGCAAGCCCTTCTGAAGATGTGAGCAGACGTTAGATTCCAGTATTTTCATGACACCATTTTTCTTTGAGTTCTGCGTCTACTAGTGTGCATGCATTCAAGGGATTTCACTGCTTTGTAAAGTAGGAAGATATTCTTGGATGGAATCCAGATGTGATGGGTCAGACTTTTCTGCATTTTTCCTTTTTACAATAGGGACAAGTGAAGTCAGAATCACTTCTGTGATTAACTGCTTATTGTTCTTGCCTGATGCCTTGTCATGGACTCCTAATCAGAGCAAAGAATAACTAAAAGATGTTTTCATCTTGTAATAGGTGGGGTTTTTTCCCTCTCAGGAATACTGGCTACCTTTGAATTGTGAAGGCCAGCAGCCAGATTTTTAGAGGTGTAATGTGCAGAAGTATTGTTAAGAAAAAAGTTCATTTTTTTGTTTTGTGTGCTTACCATGGCAACAAAAATAATGGAGCTGCAATTCTACTGTTGCCAGTTGTTGACAGCTGGAGCTACAACCATTATAAAATTCAGAAGAAAGGAATGTTGACAGCCTGCAGAAATTACGGTTTTAATTACATGATGATGGCTGACAAAATTTGTCAATCATTTTTTTGTCATAATGCTTTTCTGAAGATTGCTGTGTCACAGTGGCAGACACATATATTCTAATTCTGATTGCATGTCAGAAACAGTGAGAAAGCCACTTCAGCAAATTATGTTTGGTGTTGACAGAGAACCTTCCCACACTGGTTAAAAAGTAGAGATATTAATTTGGTTTCATATATTTCCAAGAAAGCAAGCAGGCCCCAAACCTTACAGTCCTTCCAGATTCCCCAGCTTTTTCAGGTAGTCTAGTAATGCTGTGAAATTTCTTCATGTTGTTTTTTAATTGGTGGTTAAGACCTGAGTGACTTTAGTGCTTTTTCTAATCCATTTGATTTCTAAAAGCATGTGTATAGATAAAAGCATAGCTATCACAATTCCGGGCAAAAAGACCCAAAATCTTTTCCGTGCAACTGCCTGAGACTGTGCCATTCTGACATGTACCAAGCAACATGATGCAACAGGGCTCTGTCCTGCAGACCCGCTGTCCCGCAGCGCAGGGCCGCGGTGCTCCCCCGTGGGAGCAGGGCAGCGGGTTCGGGGAGCAGCCGGCCTCAGGGAAGCGGTGGGGCTGGTGCCCGAAGGGGTGGGCTGGGGTGCCCAGGCAGGCTTCCAGGCGATGTTTCCTGGTGCATCCCAGCACACGCAGTGTGTTGCCTCCAGTTTGAGCCGTGCTAGATCAGAACCGTGACACTGCTGTTGCTTCTGATTAGCAGAGACCTTGTTTTGTGGTGAGAGTCCTCAAAAAAACAAGCTCAGCGCTAAACAGAAACTGCAAATAAGGGGTAAACATAGCAGGTCTAACCAGAGTGGCTGGTGACTCCCAGTTAAGAGAAAGATAAGAAAAGGCCATTTGGTCTAGGTAAGTTTGGGACATGCTGACAATCAGTGGCTCTCGGCCGTTTGGAATGTAGACTCTCTGGTACGACCAAAGAGGTTACTAGTTCATTCTCCTGAGCTGCTGTTGTGTTACCGACGAGACTGTGCTGTTATTGGTGCTACCCTTTTTTGTTTGATTTTTGGTATTTTAAGTGTCAGGTTACCAGGAGGCCTCAGGAGATAGTCCCAAGGCAGTGAAGGTGAGTCCTCTCGAGTTTCTGGCTGGAGCGGCGCCTAATGACCGCAAGCAACCGAAGAGCGCGTTTGTTAAACGATGTTGTGACACGTTATTGGCTGGCTTATCCCAGCAAGTATATTCTTGAATGTAATATATATGTTTTAAGTGCCCCATTAATCAGACTACTTGAAGGATAACCTCATTACGTTCTCGGGCTTGAGTCGTTATGTTGGGGTTGTTTTTGCCTTAAATATACCTAAGCACTGTATCTTAGAATGCATCTCGTTTCTTTCTTTGCTTAGCCAGAAGCTAAAAAAATCCTGCTGAGGCGGGGACGGGTCCCGGGGGGCACAGGCGGCTGCTATTCCTTCCAGCCCCTACGGGCGGGGATCCCCCCCTCAGCGCGGCAGCTCCGCGGACCCCCGTGCAGGCAGGGCGCGGAGCTGCCGGCCTGCGCACGGCGCCCCCGGGGCGCGCTGCCTGCGCTGGGGGCGGGGCCGACGCGCCGCCCGCACGTGCCCTGCGGCGGCCGCGGGGCCGGGAGCGGCGGCGCGTGGCGAGGCAGCAGGGTGAGTGCGGGGGCGCGGAGCGGCGCGAGGGGGGCGCGGGAACCGCCGCTGCGGCGGGGGCCGGGCTGTCCCGCAGCGCCTGCGCCGCCTCCCCGGCTCGGCCCTGCCCGGCCGGCGGCCGGCCCTCCTCCCCACCGCCGCTCGCCTTGCGCGCCCCAGGCGCAGTGCGGGGCGGAGGCGGCAGCGGTTGCCGGCGGGAGCAGAGAGGGGCCGGGGTGGCCGCGCGAGCAGCGGCACCACCGCGGGCAGCGCAGCGCAGCCGTGAGGAGCGCTGGGGGGTGAGACCCCTCCCGCCCCCGCTGAAGGGCCATGGTGGTGGTGGCCTTTGGCCTGCTGCGGTCGCCATCGGCGCTCTGCTGCTCCCCAGGCCTTGGCAGGCCTGTAGTTCTGCGTACGCCTGTCCTCGTGGTTTAGTATTTTCATTGATCCCTGCTCGCTTGTGTAACAGCCTGGGTGTGAGCAGGCACGGCAAGATCGATGGAAGACAGAGGTGGCCTGCTTCGTTTCTCGTGGCCTTGCTGGTGCGCTGGTTTGCTCGCGGGCGCGATCGCACTACTCGAACTGAAGAAACCCACTGAATGCATCCTCAGGCTGCCTGAAGCACCAGTTGGCGTCCTCCCAGCCTTCTCTTGTAGAGCCACGGCCACGATTTCCCCATCAGCCCTGGTTCATAGCGGGCAGTGGAAGGGGTAAACTAGGTTGTGGGGAAGTTAGTCTCAGTAGATGCGCCCAGCTGAGAACAATGCTTTACAGCTTCATTTATGCATGGGAACCCCCCTGCTCTGTGGGTTGGGGTTGAAATGTATCTTGAGTATCTTGTATTTTTGCTTTTAGTAACAAATAACTTTGCTGTTACAAATTGTGTACTGTGAGGAACGTGAGAGTTATACAAGCAAGGCCTAAGAATCAAAAAAGGTGGAAAAATAATTCTTAATTTAAGCTTAAATCTGCAGGAGTTCTGGCTGGGTTGGAACAGGAGGGGACCACTTGCTGTCTAGCTGGTTGCTGTGGTTTTGGTGAACACTGATTTGCATTAGCAGGGGGTCTGTTGGTATTCCCCTTTTTCCCCCACCTCTGCAGGCTGCCACAGCATGCAGCTTTTCTGCAGTGGCAGCAGACCCAGCAGAGAGTTCAGCCTGTATTATCTTCTCTTAAGTACTTTTTGCAGTTCTTTACTCCAGGTACTTCCCCCCATCTCCGTGGTATCACCATATTGCTGATTGAGCAGAGATTTGAATTTTCCCATAGACGGTATCTAGCTGCCTGTCCCCTCTGAATACACGTAAAGAATTGGAAGATTTCCAAAGTGGTGTGCCAGGGCTCTTTGCTCTCCCTCGCTCAAAACAAAAGGATTGTTGAGATGTTGGGTTTCTTTAAAACAGTCTCAGAATGAGGGAGATTATTTGGTCTAATAACTAAATTCCTTTCAAAGGAAGGAGTATGATTTGCTTGCTTGACACAGCAACTTTCTCTTCAGCTAAAGCCAAGCGCAGTGTTGTACTGAATTCAGTAATAAAACATGCGCAGAGTGGGAAGAAGTCTAAAAAGATGTCTTATTCTTGACACAAAGAATGGTTTGTTAACAGGATCTTTACAATGGCAAAAAGAAAAATCCCTCGTGTTGTGAAAATTACTAGCATTCATGCCATCAGAAATGTTAGGAGGCTTCTTTGTGCATTGATTTTGGCATTTAAAGAACAATTTAGGTTGGAAGGGGCCTCTGAAATTTCTCCAGTCAAATCCCCACTTAAAGCAGGGCTAATTTTGAAGGTCACTCAGGATGCTGTATTTTGTAATCCTTAATGGTACTTAAAAGCTCATGAAATCTTGATGAGCATATTACCAGGTTACTGTGAATTGTAAATTTTCTTTATAGGAGTTAGATTACAAAGATATTTGTAATCATATGACTCATTTTCTGGGGGAATGTCTCATAAAAAATAATCAGCTCAACTTGTTTGGAATATGCAAGTTGTGACAAAGCTCTGAAAGATTTTTAGGCTCAGTATGGAATGTTGTGGGGAGTGGGAGAGAAGGGA
The DNA here is from genome assembly GCF_047716275.1 of Strix uralensis. Taxonomy (NCBI): domain Eukaryota; kingdom Metazoa; phylum Chordata; class Aves; order Strigiformes; family Strigidae; genus Strix; species Strix uralensis. Next base: position 14,124,866 of record NC_133978.1, on the reverse strand, counting down.
AGAATAAGCAATGGTCAAAGCTATTTTAGACTAGGGTATATGTGCTAGTGCACTCCAGCTGGTGAGAGTGCCCACCAAGTGTTTCCACTTTCGCTCAGGTGTCTTCTTACGAAAAGTATGCAAGTAAATCTTGTGTGTACCCTGAGTTTTATTGACAACTTGAAAACACAGACTTTCCAGGGGTTTTTGACACAGCTGCAGTGGGGCCTGTTTATACTGCTAAAATAAATGTTTAAGCATAGCTATCCCCTTAATGGCAATTTTTTCTCCAGTTGTGGGTGGGAGGGAAATGAGACATCTTGAAAACCATGTTTTAACTGGTCTTGACGCAAAGTGAAGACCCATGAGCTGGCACTTACAGCAGGGTTAAGACTAAGCCTATTTAAATTCAGGTTAGATGAGTACTGACAGCCCATAAATTAACTCACTTTAATTAACCTTGGAGATCTCTTGTGGTCACCTCAAAAACACACAAAAAGATGTTTTTCCTTTTTACTTTGGCCTCTGCTTTCTGTAAAGAGAAGTGCTCATTCCCTTCTAAGGGTTTTTGCAGAGTTGAGAGCTTGCAGATCTGACAGTTCCAGAGAAGATGATGCTCTGTAGCGAAGGCATGTTGCCACTAAAGCAAGTAACCAAGCTTAGAAACACTGGATTAATTCACCAGTACAGCCTCTGTATTGAAACTTTTTTCTAACATTGTGCATTGTGATGGCTTTTTCATTGTTTTCAGGGTTGTTTGTATTGTTTTGGCATGCATTGTGGGGGCGGAGGGTGTTAGAATAGGCTGAAACAGGGAAAATATTACTTGTAAAAATGCACAGTTCTACAGAAAAGCACAGTTTAGCATGCAGATCTTAAAGTTTAGTGCTGGTGTGCCCAGCTTCAGAAAAGCTTTCTGTAAATCCTGTTCCCTGTACCCACCCACCCCATAAAGACGGTAACTGTGTGTTCAGTTTAAAAAGAAAAAAAAAAAAAGTTGAATGATTAAGATACCTTTAAAACAATCTTGCCGTGGATTGGACAGCTGTTCTTTCGTAACTGCTGCAGGGTGACTGTGGCACGTATTGCTCAAAGACGCTGAGAGCCAGGTCCTGGCCACAAGGCAAAAGCTCCAGAGCTGGACTCCTGCCTAGTCCTGCCCACTCGCCACCCGTGGCAGTGCAGTTTGCCGTCCCTGCTGCTTGCGTTCACATTCAGGGGGAGCTGGTGGTTGCTGATGCTGGTGCAGGCTGCATGGGTTCTGGTGAGTGCGTGTTAAAAAGGCTTACAGGATGCTCTGTTGTACCTTCTCCTCGTGGGCTATGGCTTACAGGATGCTTTGTTGTATCTTCTTATTGTGGATTGTCATTTGATGTTTAAAAACTCATGGAGTTTGATCATAAGACAGTAGCGTTTGTATTTTAAGGTGGGGTGGAGGGTTATGAAGTTATTTCGGTCTTCAGATTTCCTTAATAAACAGCAGCTAAACAGAAATGAAGCTCCTAGTTGCAAATACTCAGCTGTTTTCCATCTAGCCTCTTCACTTGGGGTTCAATGACATAGATGTGACAGGGCTCAGCCTGTCTTGTTAGCAAATGTTTTAATAATCTTGGCTGCTGTTTCCCATATGTATTTTTCAAAGTGGCTCACTGTGGTTTTTGCTTTGCAGGGAAGGAATTTCAGTATCACCATTTATTCTGTGTCCCTATTCATTTAAATAGCAGAAAATTCCCATATTTGAATAGGGTTTTTTTGTCACTGAGTGGAGACCAAAGAGTCTGACGAAAGAGGTGTGTTGACTAAGCTTAATGATGTATCAGCTGCAACTGAGTGGAAGCTGGTTTTTAGCAATGCTAATAATGCTAACAATGATAATAATGCTGATAAAAATTAAAAGCTATGTGAGAACTACTCATTAATCAGTTGCCACAAATTTGGAAATGTTTTTGTACGCAAATGACACGCGCAAGGGCTTAATACTTGGTTCTTACCTCCCCTCTCCTCTTGTAACTAAGAATTAAGAGAAAGACAGTTCTTGACCAGGCAAGATTCAAGTCCGAAGGGTGGTTGGATAATCAAACTCCAGGAGGGAGCAGGGCTGTAGCCTTTTGGGTATGCCACAGAGATTTTAAGTCTTGACACAAGGATTTTGCTGCATTATAGCAATGCATTTTGAGTTACATTTTGGTAATTCTGAAGGCTGGGGTCAGGATGGTCTCTGATATGAGTCAGGCAGATACCAAAAAATTGTCATTACAATATGACTTTATGTTTGAAAAAAGTATGTAGAGAAGGCAGATATGGTCAAGGAAGGTTCCCCTTGGTTAGAAATAAGTGGTGAAATGGGGTAAAATCTGTTCTCTTATCTGCGTTATGTTTATGTAAACTGGCCTTGTTTCCTGCTTGGGGTCATGGATTACTCACGTTTCTAGATACTAAGATACTGTCTTCCTTGGAACCAAGTATTCTGTTAAAGGAACAAAGCGATCTTTTTTTCCAAACTGTTTTCCAGCTATTTCTGCAGGTAGGCAGTTGGTTGTATTTGTTTGTCAGTAGTATTCTGGAGCTAGTTTTAATGTTGGAAAGGGATTTTCTGCCAGAAGATTCTGGGCACAAAAGCAAGGAGCTACTCTAGTTCTTACTTTCTGAATTCTGGCAACAGCTAGCTGTGGGGATAAAGATTATGTGTGTGTCTCGTTTATTGCCAGTCACAGTTCAAAACAGTAATATTTTCCTATATTTATGAGGGGTAAAAAAAAGTCTCCCATACAAAAGTATGTACAGATGGCAATATTTACTAAAACAATCTTACTGGGGAATAGGGTTTTGCTGATGATTCTGGAAAAAAAATGATTCTCTGTATTGTGTAATACTAAAGTTGGGTGACTTTAAATCTACAGCCCTTTGTAACACATAACTGTTGTGATGTACAGTGACTTTATATGCTGCCAAAACTGCAATGATTCTTGTATTAGTTATTGCTCAGAGCTGGATCTTGAATTTTGTTGATGAGGCAGGGCTAAGTGTGCTTTCCTGCATCCCCATAACTGATACTGCCTCACTGGAAGGTGGCTGTCAGCCCTTTCCAGGCTTGTGAAACATGTGCAGAGTCAGGATTGGGCTGTGGGGAGTTTGTGGATGGATGTTGGTTAAATAAAATTGCTACAGAATTAGAGTCACTGGTAACAACAAGCAGTGTTTGTACTTGTAAGACTTGAGCACGCATATGTAATTGCTTTCATTGCAATGTTATCAGTTCTAACTGATGGGTGTGAGTTTAAGTTGTTTGTTCCTGATGTCATTTCTGCTTTAGCCAGAGTGGAAATCGGTTAGCATATAGAAGGTGCTGTACAGGGCATGTTTGTAATGTCGGATCACTGTGTCTAATAAAATGGTTGCACGTCTGCATATTTCTGTCTGCAGGCATAACTGATGAGCTCTAATTTTGGTTTGGTGCCTGCTTTGGTTCTAGTGTGGAACTGTAAGGAACAGGAAAGATTACCAGTTATGGTGAATTAGATATAGGGGTTTTTTAAGTCTTTTGTGGTATATTTGTAAAGTTTACTGTTTCAGATAGATTAGTGCGGAAAAAAAATACATTTAATCTACAAATGCTTCTGTTTTGAAAGAAACCACTGGTTTACTGTAATAATTTAAGTTACTGGCTGACATAAAGGTCATCTTGTTAGAGGCTCTTTATTACACACATATATTTCAGTCATCTTTCTCCCCACTGCATCTGAGCACTTTAATCATGAATGTTTTTGTCAGTTGGGTATCAGGAAAAGGTAAGAATATCTTGTAGTTTTGATGTGGGTCAGGTGCAGAACTGGAATGTAATCTAGGTCATCTAAACCCCAGTTCAGTACATTAATAAATATGCAGATCATCTCCAATCAAATGAAAAATATCCATGTGAGCTTTTAGTTGTTTTAATCCAGTTCCTTCTTGTCTGGCATCATTGATGTCCAGCGTTAGAGCTGCTTTCTTCTTTCTCTTTCCAGAAATGTCCTTCCTGCCTGACTTTGGGACCTTTACCATGGGCATGTGGACTGTTGGTCTTGGAGCCATTGGTGCAGCTGTGACAGGGATCGTCCTTGCTAACACTGACTTATTTTTGTCCAAGCCTGAAAAGGCTACGTTGGAGTTTTTAGAGGAGATAGAGCTAAAAACTTTGGGATCAGGTAAGATTCTGGATGTTTCAGCCCACATTCTTCTGTATTTGGGCTTTTATAAGAACCTTTGTAAGACCAGGGTTGGAAGAGTTTTTCTTAGTCTTTCCTAGTTACAACACGTAATTGGGTGTCCTTGATAGCCAATGATTCTGATGAAGGAAAAGCAATCAAAACTGATATTTCTGGATGAAACATGACACACTTCCAAAAATCAATAAAGCAATAATACCCTGTTATGCCTGTAGAATTTTTTTCTGATAGAACTGTATCTGAATGGGGAATTCTCTGCAGTGTTTTGGGTTGGTCCTTAAAGCACTAATCATTATAAAGAAGAATGGCTGATATTATTGTTAATGTTGTTTCTCCTGTATAAACAGAACAAAGAACATTCAAAGCAGGTGAACTATGGAAGAAGAATGGTGCAGTGATCATGGCTGTGCGAAGACCTGGATGATTTTTGTGCAGAGAGGTATTTGCTGGGCTTGGGGATTAATTAGGAAGAGTTGAGCTCTATTTGCATTCGCTTTAAATAAAGGGAGGGGGTGGGTAGGACAGTCATCAGATACGTCTGAAGTATCTGAAAGGTCTTGTTTCCTAGCCCAAACTGGTCACCAGCTAACAACATAGTTTTCTTTGCAACTGGTTTGTATAGTCTAGGTCCTGAGCATTCTCCTTCTGAAGGCGATGGTTACATGATTTTTACATCTGCCAGGGACCTAGCCCGTGGTAATTAGAAAGGGAGATTACACAAAATCCAGTTGGTAATGAGTCTTACAACCTAGTTGTATTCCATATGTCCAAAATGAATCTCTGTGAGCCAGGTAGTCTCTGGTCAAAGACTGGACTGGCAGAAAGCCATCAGAGAAAGCTCATCGGCAAAAAAGAGATGTGCATAAAGGGGAGTCCCTCGCTGTTCTGGATGCTGAATGTGAGGCAGGAAGGTAAGGAGTCTGAAGACAAGGAGTTGCTGTTCCATAACAAGGTGGGTTGGGAAACAAAATTTGATCCTTAAGGTGGCGTTAGGCTGATTGGATGGAGGTGGGAGTAGACACTTAAAATATGATTCGAATGTACCATGTGCCTGGGAACAGCCATAACTTGCACCTTGGCCATTATTTTTCTCCTAGCTATGGGGAAAAATAGCTATTATGTTGTTACTCACTATATAACATGGAGTAATTAATATTGCAACCACTTAATTAAGAGATTGCTCCCATCAGTTGTAACTGCTTAAGTATGTGTAGAATTTATGGAAGGTTAGGAATTGAAGTACTTTGCTCTCTGAACAGGTGTAGTGTAGGCAGGTCGACAATGTGCTACATGCCTGACTCTGTGCCTTTCGCATACAGTCAGACAGGAATTCATTAATGATTTTTATTTTTTTTCTAATGCTGACTTCCTAAGTAGAAATAAAGAGCCCAATTCAAAGAAATGTGTTTTTTTTCTTTCAGGAAGAAATTGAGGAGAAAGAAATTTAATTTTCTAATTCTTATTTTTGGTTTAAAACTTCATTTTTTTAACAGAGGCAGAACACTACTGATCAGCTAATTAGGGCAAAGAATTGTTTTATATTTTAACTATGAAAATGTTTGAAAAAGCTTTAAAATTGTCTAAACTGAAGTTATTTTTGATAATTATATACTCAAAGCATTTTTGTGAGTTGACTCTTGCCTTTCTCCCAAGAATAGTTCAGTTGCCCATTTTTTTTGTCCATTAACGTTTCTCCATAGTATGAAAGCTGCTTCTTTCCCCACTGACTCTTAGCTGGTGGAATGGTTCAATACAGGTGATTTGCTGTATCTGTTAACCTGCAGGCAGTAGGGGTTTGTTTTTTTGTTGGTTTTTTTTTTTTTGCAAGAGACAAAATACACCTGGTTCTCACTATCGTAGACCTTGGAAAGGATGCTGGACTTTGTCCTTGTTGACAGCACCAGGAAGGAATATATACTTCCCTGGACACAGTGCTGGCATTGAAAAGTGGCCATTCTACCTCACAGATCACTAACCTGATATCAGTGGTGGGGACATGCTGCCATTATCCACTGCAAAGGATGTCACAGATCCTACTAGCATGATGCCGTTGGATTCTTGAGAATTGAGGCCTGTAGAGTTAAGAAATATGGAATCTTTTATCTTTATCATCTGCATCCTAAATCATCAGATTCTTTTTTTGTTAGTTAAGATAGACTATGCTTAACAGGACTGCACTTCTCATAGTCTGGATCCAGCCATGTGTCCAGTGCTCCAGTCATTGTGAAAGTGCCATGGGCCTGCTCAATATTGTAGGTTTCAACTCAAGCAGTCTGAAGTAGCAGAAGAGCCATAGCTGAACTATTAGAGGGACAAACTGAAATGGGAATTGTTCTTTTGAGTTGTCCGTGCCTTAGTGAAGAGAGGAAGTATTCTGCTAGGGTGTGCCTGTCTGCTTTTTACAAAAGCAAGAAAACATTTTCACAGACTAGATGAAATGGTCACAGCCCCGTGGTTAGGCTGTACAGCTGTTATGTGATATAATTTCCCCCCAAAACAGACTTCTTTGCTTTCCCTTATTATATAATTTTTAAATAGCAGTAAAGAAAACCAGATCAGATATAGTCCCAAGATGCTGCTTGAAGCATAATCTCTCAAGAATTTTAAAACTTAACTGTGCTCTTACATCATTTCTGCTCTCTCCCCTCCCAAAAGCCAAGCAAGGAGACACAAAATAAACCCCACCAAACTGCTGAAGTGCCTTTCTCCAAAAGGCTAATCAAAGTTTGATGGTATCGCTGTCTCTCCAGAGACAGTGATTTCTGGCTTTACAGAGCACCCCACTGCACTAGCCTGGAATGTCAGTTCTGAGACATGTTAGGTACACAAATCTTTTTTTCTTTTGTTTGTTGGCTATGAGAGCTTTGAACTGTATTAAAAATCCCAGGTAAAATTGTTACCAACCCCCATTTTAGGAAGATCATAAGGCATTTTGTTGAGGGAAAACAGAAAATAATTACCAGATCTTTAAGAACAGAAAAGAGGGGAAAGATCTAACAAGCGTAAGCTATGATCCTTTAACTGTCACCACTCACTACTCAGTGTTTGCTTGTGGTGCTGATTCATCCTTTTTCATTTCCTCTGAAAGAGTAGTGAACTGGAAAGCTGCTCTTACCCTTTCACCTACTGATGTTTTTTCTCTAATGTCTTTTCTCCTGTTTGTTCACCCTGCCTATCTGCTACTTGATACTCGGTAAATTCTAGCTGACCTGCAAGCCTCTGGGTTCAGGCATTTCAGTTAGGTGGCTTAGGGTGTTCATGTAAACTGTGTCCATTTCTTAAAGCGTGGAGTTCTTTGTGGGAGCTTTGTCCTGCAAAAATGACGTTTCTCCATTGGAGATGAGAAGAAACGTATTTTCAATGTGCACTCTGATCTGTTGAAAACCTCAGAGATCTTTGTACAAACTGTGGGAGCTGGGATTCCTTCAGCAGAACAAAAAACTCAGCAGATGAGTGGTGACACCTTACACTCTTACACACCAGAAAAAGCAGTATTACTTCTGGGATACTGAAGGTGTATGAAGAAATTCCCTGATTAGTTTCACTGGGGGATCTAGGAAGGGAGAGTTCATCTTCATTCCATTACTTACTCTGGACTTCTATAGCCTGCTCCTTCACAGAGCCCTGAAAATACTTTGCAGAAGGGCTGATGATGATGTATTTCTACTTGGAAAAAAGGATTGGAAATTCTGGCCTGGGGAAGTTAAGTGAAGTGCAGGCAGTATCTTTTCACTGTTCTATAAACACTATAAAAGATAGTTGAAGCCTAGAACAGACAAGGTTTATCTACAGCTTTGAGTTAAAAATATGTTTTCTCCAGGACTTTAATATTTTATCCAATAAATGCTAAAAAAAATTCCTTCCTCCATGCTTAATGAAGAACATTTTATTAAATCTAATAAAGACCTGCCTAGGAGTAGAACTAGCTTAAATGTCTGATTTACAGGTCTGTTTCTGTTTTGCGCCTCAAGCTCGAATTTATGTATGTTTCTGACAATCTTGAAATTCAAGGTGAAGCTTTCCAACCTCCATTTACTGCCTGAAATGTTTGGGTTTTTTTTTCCTTTCTTAGGAGGCTTCTGAGCTCTCCTCTCTGCAGCCTCAGCTGTCCAAGCTGGGTGTCCCTCTCTATGCTGTTGTGAAAGAGAAGATAGGGACTGAAGTGGAGGATTTTCAACATTATTTTAAAGGAGAAATCTTTCTGGATGAAAAGGTATACTGAAGTCTGTGTTCTCGTTTTGTTTAAAAACAAACTTATGAATGTTGTCTTTGAAGAGCTTGTATAAATAATATAGATAGAATGTGGCCTGAATGAAAAAGGATTTAGTAGCACTGTAGTTTTAAGAAGTTAATTAGCTTTGCTTTTCTATATATATATATACTGCTCAGCTTACAAACTGCTCTGTAGCTGTGCACTGATAACATGCTGTTGCAGGATTATTTCTCCTGTCCCTTTTAACAGGTAAACAATATGGCCTATTAATATTTGTTCCTTTCTTCCACTGGCTGTGTGACTTGCTGATGTTTATGATGTATGAATCAAGGTTTGAAGGTGACAGACGTAATTAATTCACGATGTACAGGTCAAATTGCAGCCATGTGGCTTGTCCCAGTATACTGGCACATGCTATATTGCCAATCTCATGTCCTACAAAACCATGGCCCTGCTTACTCCTTAACCCAGAAGACACATTTAGAAATCATTTGACTTCTGAAGGAAAAAGAAAATGTAATACTCGAAATCAACTAGAAGATACCTTAATTTTCCACCCCCGCTCTGCCTGTGTGAAAGCATCAGGTTTGTTTAAAAAAACAAACCAAAACAAAACCAGATGGCTGATAAAGTTTTAGAACTTGGCACCACTGTTATCTCTCTACCAGCATTTTTATTGTCATACTTAAATATCTTTTTTTCTTATTTTTGATGACAAAGCACCCTTGTTGTCAGCAATGGGGATGTAGATGTACATGGGGCTTAAATACCTGTGGATCAGCTTAAAATCCACATGAATGGTGACAGTACCACTAGTTGGCTGTGTGGAGGTAAGTGGTCAGGTAGTGCATTAAAGAAGTTAGTTCAGGTGCAGTTTCTTTCTAGTGCTGCCTGGTTAGCTTTTGTGTGTTTCCACCTTTCTTGGGTACGGGGTTGGCTGGTTTCCTGAATTTCGTTTGGGAGGAAAAGTCCTTTCCAGTTTGTTTGCTGAGATACTTTCTCTTGCCCTGCAGAAAGGCTTCTATGGTCCACGCAGACGAAAAATGATGATGTCGGGCTTCTTCCGCTTTGGAGTCTGGCAAAATTTCTTCCGTGCTTGGAAAAATGGATATAGTGGTAACCTGGAAGGAGAAGGATTCACCCTGGGAGGAGTATATGTGATTGGGGCAGGAAGACAGGTACTGCAGGCCATCTAGGAGGCTTTTATGTCTCCTGTGAGACTAAAAGTTTCTTTTCTGGAATTGTTCAGTTCCTAGTCAGTTGATCTCCCGTGGGGAGACTAGTGTATGAATTTCTCTCTTGTGTCTTTAACTAGGGCATTCTACTGGAGCATCGTGAGAAGGAATTTGGAGACAAAGTCAGCCTTCCATCTGTCCTTGAAGCTGCTGAGAAGATAAAACCACAAGCTTCATAAGCAGAAAAATAGTTGCACATGTTTCTGAACACAGCTTGAAATGTAGAATGCATCTGGTTTTTGAACGTGCAGTTTAATTGCTTCTTAACTATTTAGTGATCAATGCAGAGGAAAGATTCTCTACTTGGACATAGAAAATGATGAAAATCCTCCTGGAACTTTTTTTGTTGCTTTGCAGCCTTTCGGGTGGTCAGGATTTCAACTGCTCTTTTGTGTCTGACTGTATTAATGAAAGGCTGGGTCTAAAATCTGACCTAACCTAGATGTTTTCAGTCAGAGACAGTCAGTTGAAAACTTGTCTACCTAGGGTAGCAAAGCTCTGCTAAGGCTGGAGTAATGGAGTATCAGCTGAGGTTGAAGGATAATAAAACTTATATGAATTAAATGCCTTCACTTTTTGCTTTTTTGTTAGCATGTAAACATGTGTTTCTAGAAGACTAAATCCTGTCAGTCTAGATTATTCTGAGATTCTGCTTTCAAGACATGCCACTATGTCTGCCCAATAAGTTTCTTGTTAGTTAAGTACTGGCTGTTTGTGTGATTCCCTACAAGGAAGATTGAAGACATCTAATGTTCACCTTGGAAGATAATTGTGGCATGAGGCAAGTTCCTTCTTGTGTTAAAGATTCTAAAAAATACAGAGAACAATACCAGAGAGAAAATTAAGCAGAATTTCCATCCTGGCTCGAGTTCTGCAGTAGAATGGCTGGGCTGTTACTCCTAAAAATAGATGTAGTGTTGCACAATGTGATCCATGAAAGCCAGTGCCATACATAGCCAAATATATGTACCTAGCCTCAAGTATGAACAGGACAGCATGAATTTTCCAAATGTGCTGATGTTTCAAAGTCTGAACAAAATCTTAGCGCTGCACTTAAAGAGGATTATCAAGTGTTGCGTATCCTTCATTGGCTGGTGTATATAAAAGGCTAGGTAACTTTGGAAAACTCTGTGGGCTAGAACATACTAAGCTAGCAGAAGAATTAAAGGGAAGGATTCTTTTGTCCTGGCAGCAGGTCAGTCTGAAGTGTTATTCTGCTTTCTTCTGACCTTAAAATTAATGAAACCTTCATGTGTCGTTGGTACTGAGGGCAGGGATACTTTGCACCTCTGAAACTTTGGTAATACACCTATTTTTGCTCTGTGTGCCAGTGCCTATCCGTCTGTACTGTTGACCCATGTGGAAAAAAAGTGGTCATAGCTGATGCTGACTGTATGAAACCTAAATGCCAAAACCTGACTTCACAAACACTTGAGGCCTGACTTTGGTCTGTGTTAAATCAGTTATGCAGGCTTTAGAATTGCATCATTATGAATGAAATCCTGACTTTTTTTTTAATATTTATGTCCGGGCAGAACAAATTTTAACTAAAAATATGTGCTCTTCAGAGCCTGTTGTGCGCAGTTCCCTGAAACAACACTAGCAGTGAGGATTTTGTGTGATTCATAGGTTCACCAAGGTGTTTGATTTGAAAACTAAATGAAAATTTGACTCATGTATTCTACTGTCAACTGAAATTTGTGTTTGAATGTTTTGGGGGATGGAGGAAGGAACCTCCTGAAGTTTGAAGAGTAGAGCAGAAAGGTCTACAGCAAATTGATGCCATGAATCGGACTTTCTCTATAAAGGCTTTCATAGGAGTCATGGACAGGTGCAGAGAACCATATACTGTGCCCATATTCTGAGCTGCCCAAGTAAATATGCCCATAAGATGGTGTCAAAAAGCAGTTGGATGCTCAAAGACCTAAAATGCCTGGAGGTGGGCTCCCCTGAATGGCATCCAGAGCAGCCAGACAGCTGCCAAGAGTTTGCTCCATGAAATGAACTGTGCTTGAGAGCTTTTTGTTCTGGGTTTTACCACTGAAAAAATATACCCCATTGTGAGTGCTGGCCTGACACAAGGCACCTAAAACTCTTCCTCTACAAGCCTGGAAAGTTCAAACTACTGTGTAAGTAGCCACTTGTCTGCAGTAGGCGTATTGTTACTTTGGAGCACAAGTGGTAGAAAACACAAAAGATGCTAAAAGAAATGGGTGTGAACTACTGTTTCTTACAGTTGCAAGATGCTATTAATAGCAAAGATCTTGCAATAGGAGGAGAACTCTGAATCACAGCTCCTATAGAGTTCTGAGTTTTCTTTCCAGTAGGAACTGGAAAGCTTTGTTATTTGCAGAGAATGGATCTTACACAGAGACAGGCAAAGAAGTTACTGATCTTAGACCTGGATTTCAGGCCTTGTTCCAAGGGCTGTTCATGCATTTCACATAAACATGAAATGTGAAAGGCATAAACAGTCCTTGGAGAATGGGATGGAAGCTAGATAAATTGCAAGAAGTTTAAGATAAAGTGCCTTTAGAACCTGCTAAATCTGGAGAGTATCTGCGTACAGTTTTGTGTACGTGCAGTTGAATTCCACCCACTCTGACAGAGCTGGCTGCCGGTTCTTTCAGTCAGACTGCAGGAAGTCCTGGATGCTGAGGATGCCGCGGGGTGGCAGCCCTGCTGTTAGCCCACCCAACAGGACTGTTTTTTGTGATCTTGGAAACAGAAGCAGGAAGCCATCATATCCAGCATTTACAATGTTTAGTTGAAGTATAATGGCTGTTAAACATACAAATCACTAATGCTACAACGTGATGAAATGTTCTTTTAGTGTAGAAACGCTTTTAGAAAGACCATTAGCCTTTTTGAGGGTGTTTATTAAAATACTCATGGAGACTGAAAGCTCTCTGCTCTGCAAGGGCATACATATGGTGACCATGTCAGACCTCGGTCTGGGAGAGTGTGTTTTCCTACCCATGAACAGCTGGTGGGACAGTGTACTTCTTGATTCAAACGTTACATAAGCTTACCCACATTTCAGAGTTTTCTAACCCTGTCTTTCAGAGATCAAGTCAAAATTTGGAGCCACAAAAGCTCCAAATGGTATTTGAAAATGTTCTGAAGAATTATTGATAAATCTGGTATTTTTTTTAGGCCAACCTTGGGATTGTTAGGAGTCGATTCATCCTTTCTGATCTCCATGTTGACAAAATACAAATGGAGAGGATAGAAAATGTGGTGCCTAAGAGCTAGGAACAGTTAATAGGAATTGGAAATGGGCAGTCTCGAAGAAATAAAAATGGCAGCAAAAGAGCAAAGGAGGAACAAATGAACTCTTAAGTTTAATTTCCAATGCCGGAGACTGCAAGGTTGGACTGTCTGGTTTTAAAAAACGTTTTCTTCCTTAAATGTAGAATATTCATTGAAAAAATGTTTTTCATAGTTGTTGATTTTGTTGTACCAACAGCTACCTCTGCTGGCCCAGTTCTTTATATGCATTTAATGGTTTTTTTGTTTGTTTGTTTTTTTCTTTTAACACAACATGAACACAAAATCTAAGTCACTTCCCAGTCCATCACATATCACATCACAGTTCAACACTCAGCTGGTTACTGAAAACTCTAATAATTGAAAGTTTGTTTATTCTGGGCTTGAGAAACAAAATTCCCCTGCAGTAATTTCTCTTCAATGAACTTTCCCTTGTTTGTAAGCCTGCTCATCTTTTTTTCAGTATAAAAACAGAGTTAATAAAAATAATTTTAAGAAGGAAAATGCTGTGAAGTCAGTGGGGTAGGTGTAATATAGGAAGGTGCTTTTTACTTGAACTTTTTAAAATACCGATTACATTTCCTATCTGCAGTGTTCTTTTAAAGCTGTTAAAAAGATGGTCTGCCTCCTCAGAGGGTGTTTTCTGTTTATTTCTTGCTATGCATCTTTGTTTCCCCGTGTGGGTTATCCCTTCCCACGGCTGTCAAACTGCCTGCAGTGGTGCCATTTGCAAATATCCATGAAGAGAAGGGAATGCCAGGGGATCCCTGCCATTTTCTGATGCGTTTCCAGTGATGTACTGTGGTAGAAAGAAAAGAATGAGCAAATTTCTTCTCTCTGAACCGCTGGATGTCACTGCTACCCCAGCCAAAATGAAGGTCAGCAGTAAACTCGAGGTTTTCTCTGCAGTATAAGATTTGCATAAGAAAGGTGCCAGGAACAGGTCACTGTAGATTCCGATTAGGCTAGAAGAAAGCTGTTAGAAAAGACATCTACTCCAGCGATCTTTTTACATGTGTGGGCGTTTTCCTTTCTAAAATAAGGAACTGAAAAGAAAGATATACTGTATTGAATGATACAGTCTCTGGTATATATTTCTAAATGAGTGTGGAGGGAATACATTATTAACAGACTCACTGTAATCCTTACTAATGTCTTATGTTTTAGTAATACTAGATACTGCCAGTGTGCGCGTAGCTTCCTTTATCCCACAGACTTCTGTCAAGCTGATCTAGTGGAGCCGGTAGACAGGTGCAATAGCCACTTTGTAACAGCAGAGAGAGCTGGGGAGATGCAGAAAATACCGTGGAGACATAGTAAAGTTAAATCACTGATTCAGTCCAATCCACACTTAATTTTATTCGATATCTGAGTAGTTCCATTCTAATTTATTCTTCTTCTGATTGATCTCGAAAATGTTATAGAGGTTTTCCCTAAAATATTTCTACTTTCTCTTTTAGGTCCAGCTACTGATTTATTTGTATTTGAAGTTGTTTAAAGTCTCTTTTAGTAGCTTTTGTGGTCTTCCCCCCCCCCCTTAACCTCATAATTATCAAAACCACATGATAATTCCAACTTCAGCTCTGATTTCCAGAAACCTCCCTGCATAAATATAAATTTCTTCCACTGAAAAGTTGTGTTTGATGACAATGATAATGCTGAGAAGATGCAATGGAATTGGTGAATAGCTCTGGTCATGCCATTTTCCACCAGCTACTTGTAATGGCTTATTCATTAATTTCAGGAAATGTTTTGTAGGGGTCAGAGGAAACAGCATTGACAAACCATACATGAACATCAGCGTGCACAAGTTCACTAAAAAATCAGATTTTCCATTTTCATTTCTGCAGTATTATTACACCTTTTTACTGCTGAAGTGACTCTCTTTTAAAAATCTTCCATTTTGCTCTAGCACTTAGTTAATGTTTCTGTGATGGATGAGATTTCTACCCTAATTTTCTTGGCAACACAGTGAAGCACAGAGAACAGAGATAATGTCAAAGGCAAATAAATGGGACATAGAGAGGTTGTTCAAACTATCTCCATGCTAACAGTGAACATAGTCAATTCAACTACTCTATGAACTGCTAACACCATTTTACAAGACTATTTTAAATTGCAAGAGAACCTTATTTTAGTGATGAATGCCCTTCCTAGTTCTACAGTCCTTACATCCTAAAGCTGCTGATTTCCCTGAAATTTCCCATTTCCCCTGCTGAGTCTTAGCAGTTACTATTGCACCCTCCATCTTCCCATCTCTTACAGAAGCAGCACACTGGACCTTTCTGCCTTGGCTCTGGACTTTGTGGACATGTGACTCAGTGCTCTGTAAGATGATTTAAATACTTCTGAGATGGAGAAGGGATCTCTTCTAGTTCTTTTTACCACCTGATAAACCAATGACCTTTCCTAGCTCCCCTTCCTCACTTAGATCCTCCCTAAAATTCAGGTCATGCTTCTTCAAGCATCTTCTTTCAGCTTTACCAGTCAATTCAATTTTACTTTGTTTTTTAAGAAGCCTCAAGCAAGCTCAGGAGGCCTGCAACACCCCCCCCGCCCCCTTCCTTTTTTTTTTTGTTTCTACTATTTCTTTGAACAACTATATGTAGGGGATGAGAAGGAATCTTGATAACACAACCAGTGGGTGGGTGATGCACTGGTATTTCTATCTGCTTTCTCTGATTTCAGATGGGTGTGGGTGAGGGAACTGTGCATTTATGACTGTCGTGGTTTGAGCCCAGAGGTAAACTGAGCACCAACCAGCTACTTGCTCACCCCTTCCCCCTCAGGAATGGAAAGGAGAAAATACAACAAAAGGCTGGAGGAGTTGAGATAAGGACAGAGAGGGATGATTCACCCATTATGGTCACAGGCAAAAGACAGACTTGTTAGGGGAAGAAAAAAGAACATCAATTCAAACGCTAACAACAACACTTAAAGTAGGACAGTGAGAAGTATAACCACATCTTAAAAACACCTTCCCCTCACTCCTCCCTTCTTCCTGTGCTCAGCTTTGCTCCCGATTTTCTCTACCTCCTCCCCCTCAGTGGTGCAGGGGCTGGGGCAGGGGCTGGCGTAGCCATAAGTCCCTCAGATGTTGTTGCTACTGCTCCTTCCTCCTCAGGGGGAGGACTCCTCGTGCTCTTTCCCTGCTCCAGCATGGGGTCCCTCTCATAGGAGTCAGTTCTCCACAAACTTTCTCCAACGTGAGTCCTTCCCACAGGCTGCAGCTCTTCCCAAACTGCTCCAGCGTGGATCCCTCCCACGGGATGCAACACTTCCCGAGCTACTCCAGTATGTGTCCCTCCCACATGTTGCAGTCCTCCCATCACCAAACTACAACAGCAGGGACTTCCCTCAGAGTCCTGGCCTTCTTCAGGTGCAGCCACCTGCTCCAGTGTGGGTCCTCCATGGGCTGCAGGTCAGCACCTGCTCCACCATGGACCTCCACAGGCTGCAGGGGAGTCTCTGCTCTGGCACACCTCACCCCCTGCCCTGCTTTCTGCCACTCACCTCGGTGTTTGCAGAGGTATCTCCCTCAGAACTCTTCCTCACAACTCCAACTCCTCCTCCCAGATTCCCCTTCTTAAATGCGTTATCGCAGAGGAGCAGCCACTGTCACTAATTGGCCTTGGCCAGATGAGGGTCTGACTTGGAGCCGGGGGAGCTTCGAGAAGCTTCTCACTGGGGCCATTGCTGTAGCCTCTCCCCTGCTACCAAAAATCCTGCCACAGGCACAAACCCAGCACAAAGCCATATTGATTGTAGAGTGGTTTTGGTTGTCAGCCTGGACCTAGCTGAGAATTATCACACAAGAGAAGCACTAAGCTCACCCCATTGCTCAATGGTTCCTTCCACGCTTTAGCCGAGCGCTTGGTGGGATGGCGGCTGTCTTTGTGAGCAGTGCTTGTGCCTGATCTAGGGGGAATAAGGAAGTCCCCAAAGTCCAAGCCCTGGGGCAGGTGAAGGAAGTGTAGAGAATACGAGAAGGCCTGTAATAATGCCTCTGGTGTTGAACTACCTTCCTTAGCCTTGCCTTCCTGCACACAAATGCATTTTCATGTGAGGCACTGAAGAAAACAGTTTTGCTCTTTATATGAGAAAGAGAATGAAGGGGACAGAAGAGTTTTACCTGTGACAAGAGATCATAAGGTGTGGAAAAGAAGGGATCAGGAGCAGTGCATACAAGTTAGGAGCGAAGCTAGACAGGGAAGGGCATTTCCCCACCTGCCAGGCAGTGACTACCTCAGGTGTGAGCTATCACTTGCTCACCACATGGGTTTAAAATCCACAACTTGGCACCTCCTCCCCCTTCCTCCTGTCTTCCCAGAACCTCGAGAGATTTAAAAGCCCTATGACGCCTAAAGACTGAAAATACCCGTTGGGGTAGTTTTTTTTTCCCTTCACCTTCTGGCTCTCCAGGTAAAGCTCGATTGTGCCTCCAATATTACACTGGAAGTGCTGTCCCTGGCATGCTGGTTCTCCCTCCGAAAGCGCCTGAAACGCCGTTGAGGGGACGGGCGGGCCTCGCGGGCCACATCCCAGCCCCCTCAGCCCGGCCCGGGGCGGGGCGCGGGGCCGGCGGGCTGAGCCTTTTCCGCAGGGCGGGGGACGCGGCCATCTCGACCAGAAGTCGTCTAAAATCAGAAAGCTGCGGGCCGTGCTGCGCGGCCACGGGCGCCCTGCGGCCGAAGGGGGCTGCGGGGGGCCGCCCGCGGGGGAGGGGCGGCGGGAAGGTGAGGGGCGGCCGTTCCCGCCGCTGGGGCGGGGCGGGGGCCGCTGGCGCTCGCAGCCTCCACCCGGCCTCGGGGCCCTCGCGGGTCGCTGGAGCTCCCCCGCCAGCTCGGGGATGCCCGTGGGGTGTCAGAGCCATCGAAGCCGCCCGGAGGCCCGCGGCAGCCTGCAGGTCTGGAGGGCTAGCTGGGCCTCCGGCGCGTCCCCTTTGTGTGAAGCACGGCTGCGTGCGGGGCGGGCGTGGCCGGAGGGGCGGGCGTGCATTTCCGCGCTGGCTCGGCCCCGGCGGGAGCGCGGCAGCGGTGGGGCGGCTCGGCGGAGAGGCAGGGCTGGTGGCCGGCCGTGCTGACGCGGGGAGGGTCCGGGAGTGCCGCCGCGCCGCGTCCATGGACTAGCCGAGGCAGCGGAGGGACCCCGATTACGCCACCGCCGCCTCGCCCTCCGCCCAACTTGGCGAAACTTAGCGAGCAGGCTGCTGCCCCGGTGAGTCCCTGCCCGCCCCGGCGCCAGCCCAGGCATCCCCCTCAGCCGCCTGCCCCGGGGGCCGCGCCGCGTCCCCACCGTGCGGAATGCGCCTCCTCCCCCCCCTGCCCCAGCCCCGTGTTTAAGCACCGGCATTTTGACACCGCTCCCCGTCCTGGAGCACGGCTCTACCCTGCACCATCCCCTGGGACCTGGCAGCCATTGAACCGGGCGGGGAGCCAGCGCTGCCCGGCTGCCCTCCCTCGGGGCGGGCAGCAGCCCTCAGGCGATCCAAGTTCCCCGGAACGCGGGGCTATGGCGACCCTCTGCCATTGTCCTAGTCCATTAAAGGAAGCCGGAGAGGCCGGGCGAGGCTTCCTCTGGGAGTTCATGCGAAGTTGTTTCGTTGAGTGAGGTGCTACAAGGGAGAAAAATATTTTTTTTTTTTTCTAAAAAAAAGGCCTTTCGGGGTGCTGCAGGCGTGGGGCGGCGTTTGACTGCTCCTTACTCCGCCGTTGCTCCGGCTGCTGCCAGCCCCTGCCCGCAACCCAGGCGTTGCTGTTAGCAGAAGCAACTGCTCCGTGTGTGTGAGGATTGAGGCCTGTAACTTTTTTTAAAAAAAATTTTAACTTTAATTACTTGTAAGCTGTGTTAGCGAGGGACCTCTCTGAACACTCTTTCAGCTTCCCTGCTTAAAGAAAGCCTGTTTCGGCTCCTGTGGGGTACCAGGATGGGTGTTTGGATCACTAACACATCACTAGATCCAGTTTGGTTATTTACCTTCTACCTGTTTGTCTTTGTAGTTTCAGGTGTATGTTTTATTTCTGGTCTGTGACCGCTACAGAGCGCTGCCGTGTACAGACCCTATGAGGAGAGTTCAAGTAAAATGCATTATGCACGGTTAATGTGGGGGAAGTGTTTGTTTTTTTCTTTTCGTAAACCTACGTGTTTTTTTAAGGAAGGGAATGGCTCTTGTGCATTTCTAGGGAGAGAGTTTAAGCTGAGCTGGAGAAGGCTTGGTGTTAGGGAGGACCCATGCTGTTATACCTGCCTAACTTAAATAATGGCTTTTTCTTTTTTGGTGTAGAACAAACCACGATTTTACACTTTCAGAGTGAATCTGCATAACATCGTTAGGCACACATCCAACTTTACCTCACGTACTCAATGTGGACTTAGTGGTTTCATTTTGAGCCTTCCTCGATAAAAAAAAATGCTGTAAAAATAAGATAAGTTACTTGTTGTGTTGGTTTTTCCTTCCGCAGTAGGTCTTCAAAGGTGGTGGTGGAGGGAAAGGTATTTTGAGATAATTGGCAGGATAGGATTTTTCCAGCTCTGCCTTTTTTTTTTTAATAGGGACATAAAGCTTGTGACCTAGAGCTCTGGATAAAATGGAAGGAAACGAGCTACTAGAGAATGAAAGTACGGGGTATCTTGTTCATAAATGCTCAGTGGGGTCATGGTCTCCTTTCTGGCTATCTCCATCAGTGAGTTGGTCATCAGTACTCATATGCTCTTAAGACTTCCTGAGCCACTTCATACTTATAATAAATGTGTGAAACTTTAAATACTTGGATGTAGATGGCCGAGATGCTACCACTATCTGCTTGACAGAGGAATTGTGTGGGGAGAGAAGAGGTCAGGTGGGAATTTAAGTCTAGTCATTGGTGTGGAATAGGAATGAGCTGTGGGGGAAACTACTTTGCAGCTTTTGTGTTTTGGTGTGTTTTTTTTTTTTTTTTAAACAAATCCAGGACATCTGTATTGGTGGAGTGGTGTTCTTTATCTTCTGGCTAATGATACTGGAAGAAGGTACTTATAGGGTGTGGTGTATGTCCTTTTAGCTCTGTTCTTGGTGGAGTGGGAAGATCAGTGATGTTGCCTGTCCTTAGATTTTCATGTTCAAAATTACAGTGCCACTGAAACAGAAGTTTTTAGAAATAGTTTCTCAAAAGTTTGGAAATGCATTTATAATAGTGTTGAAAAACAGCGTGCAAGTTAATTATGCGGTTGGTGTTTTGCTTTATTTTTGTTGATCTCACTCATAGATGGACTTGCTAAAGGTGAGATTGAGAACTAAATCAAAATCACTGGAAGTTGCTCTTCTCTGTCCAGTGTGTGCTCTGTGTGGTATTTGTTTAGTGTAAGTTGATCCACTTAGCTTTCATTGTGTCAAAGTGTTATCTCCAGTCCCCAGATAAGAAGACCATATCAGAAGAAACCTCACTTCTTAACTGAGTCTTATTCTTGTTTCTGGGCATACGTTTTGCCTGACATTTAGAGCGCTGTAGAATAATTAATCTTGTGCTCTTTTCCTGTGTAAAGCCTTTTTCCTCTCCTCCCTGCCCCCTTGTGGGGGTGGAGGGGGGGGAGGTGTGACAGAAAATAAAATTATCTTTTGTTAGGAGCAGTGTCTGTGCAAGAGCCTTCATATAGGTAACATACCTGACAGGACCGAAATGGGGTATGTTCTAGACTACCTTTTGCTAGCTTTAAGCCTTAATACTTGATGAAAGAATCATAAAAAGCCCTTGGTCTGAGCGCTAAAATGCTATTGAATTGGGGTGCTTTCTCTGGTATTGAAGATGTAACTTTTTGCTCTTAGATGTAGCAAGAAAATTGTTGACATGGTGTGTTATGAATTTGGTCCTGTCCAGATGCAAATGTGTAGATAATCTGGATGAAGTTTAAATTGTAGCTTAATTTATAATGAATAACTGAGGAATATGCTTTTTGATCCCTTATAGATTGTTTTGTCTTGAGGCTGACCTCTGATTTTCTTAAGAGTGTAGTTATATTTAGTTTATGAAGCTTTGGTGTGTGGCCATTACCTGTAAATTGATGTTTGGAAAAAAAGGGGTGGGGGGAAGGGAGGTGGATTTTTCTGCTGACAAACTCCTACAATTCTCAGTCTTCTATCAAGTTCCCCATTGTGTATTAGGTGTGGCACAGTTTGAGCACTGCTAAGCATGAATAAATTAAACTCTTGTTCTAATATCACTGTGTTAGATTAGAAATCTCATTGAGGTGTCTGTGTGGGGAAGCTGAGTTCACAGACCTATTGTCAAAACTGTACTACAGATCCTCCCTTTGTCATTTTCTGCTTTTACAAAAAAAAAAATTCCAGTAGGGTGTGGGGTATGGTAAAATATGTGGATTTCAGACACCAGACAAGGGAGACATTTATGCCTCACGTGTGAATCAAGAGTGTTTTTACTTGTGAGCTTTTTGTGCCATACTGCTTTGCACTGTGGCTTCCTGGGTCAAAACTTCCTGTTACTGGTAGAATGGACCTTTGTACTTTGGCATCTGTGTTGTGTTTCCAAGGCTAACGGGCTGCAATTCACAAAATCCATGAACATTCTGGGGTTCTTGTGTTGGTTTAAGCTGAAGTACCTCAGATAAAGTAAATCAAACCCTCAAAACAAGAATTTTTACTTTAGAGTAAATATTTCAGGCTATTGATAAGGGGGAATTAAGAAATGGGTCCTTTTCCAGGTGGCTTCTGATTGTATGTCTGAAGGACAGTCATGTGTCATCTTCACTAGTATTGCACAGTCCTAAAATCTATGGCTCTTCTAGAACTGTAGGGTTGGTAGCTTGTGTGAGAGTACTGATGCATCATTCCATCCCCTAGCGCAGCTTGGGCAGGAACAGGATTCTTCTTGATCCTTTGGCTCATACTCAGCCAAAAGCATCTGATAAAGGAAAGTTTAAGAGCAATGTTGGAGGTGATCAGAGTAAAGCTCATCAAGGTTAGATATGTGTGGGTTTTAAACTTTAATAGTTTGGGTCCCCCCCAAGAAGGCTGAGATCTGATTTTAATCTAGCAATCAAAAAAGGGGGGGGGGGGAACCATGAAGTGTCTAGGTTCAGATGACTTTATTTTGAAAACAGACACAATTTAATTACTTAAATATAGTTGAACATCTTGTATTTGAATTTTTTGCATTGTAAAACAGCTTCTTTTTATTCTGGCTGACTGAACAAAACCTGTTTTCAGTATGGTCAGTGAGCTGAAAAATCATTGTTGGGTAAATTCTTCTATTTTAGGCATGTCACAGGTGAGGATTACAGTAAAGGATTTAGCCTGCGGAAAATGGTGCTCCTCAAATATTGAAATGATAAGGGATTGCAGTGTTTGCAGTTGAAACCACTGACTTGAATAGCCAGGCTTCTGCTGACCTTCTTTACCAATATGACATAAATCTTGGAACTGAAGCCCTTTGAAAGAGAAGTATCATTCTGCTTGATTATTCACACTTGAATTCTGTTATTGCTTATGCAGAAAACTTTTAGCAAATGAAAATAAAATATGCTGACCACAAGAGGAACTGTACCCAAGCCCAGGGCTCTCAGCAGGATTTAGAAGTAAGTTTATTTTCCTTTCTGGTTCAAAGTGTGCCTCAGCCCCTGTTTGGAAGGGGGGACCAGTACTTGTTTTGCTTCAGTGTTTCCTGTCCTCTTCCTTTTTGGGAGCAGAGCAACAGTGTTTTATCCCTTTCCTTGTAGTAAAGCTCATACATGATATGTGTAAGTGAATGAATTTCTGTTCTAATCCAGAGTGCATGCTTACATGTGTTTTTTCTGAGAGCTGTTTCTGTGTCCTTGTCTTTAGAAGTCGTGCAAAAGCTGAAAACCTTAGGGCTGTCTTCATCCTTAATCTGAAACTGAATGAGAAAAGCAAGGGTATAATAAACATGGGGCTTTGCTTCCTCGTGGTCTTTGCAGTAAATGTTGCTGAATGTTGTCCTGGTATTACAAAGGAGCTTCTCTCTGTTTTACACTCCTAGTCTAGAGAGCAGGCATTTATAACAAATCGATAAAGTTCTTCCATGTGAAGACCTGCGCTGAAGCCTCCTGGTGTAGTTGGGGCTCTTCCTTTGGCGCTCATAGGCTCAGGCACTTGCTGAGCTTGTGTGTGCATATGAGCTTTTGGCATTTTTATGGGTTGTTTTATTTTGGCTTTTTCATTCTGTTTCAGACAGGTTGTTAGTGTACAAAGCCAAATCTGTTCATGTGGCCCAACAGCCCATTCCAGAAATCTTTTTTCCTGTTTTAAAGGTTTTTGTTTCCCACTCAAAGACTAAATAATTGATGCTTAAGTCTCTCTGGAAAGGTGTTTTCTCTAAATAATAGATGGTCTTGGAGGTAGCAAGGCAGCTTCCAGTTGCTGCAGTTGCAGCTACAGGAAGCAGAATGAAGCACAGTATTAAGAGGCAGCTGAATGCTGTGAATTTTAATATTTCAAAAAGAGCGTGATTTGTTCTGCTTGGCAAGAGCTGTCTACTCTTGCTTTGGGGTATAAAATCAGTGCTGAAACATGTATGCTGACATCTAGAAACTCCTGGAAAACAAAGGTAATAGACTCAAGTAACTTGCATCTGAAGGAAGACACCTGGGATGTTGGACTTTGGTCTCTATGCAACAGCAGTCTTCTGACTGCCCGGATACGGAGCTGATTCTCTTGATGCACATTTCTTTCCCCTCAACGATTTGATTTTAAATGGTGCTCAGGGAAGTACTTAATGTTGTGTGGAATATAAATGCAGTGGTATAGCTATATATAATAAAAGGTACAAAACAGTGAAGCTTTTTACCCTGCCTGGAGTATTAGTTCAGTTTGTCTGCATGGCAAACCTGTGAAGGAGGAAGGTTCATCTAAAAAGTTGTCTGACTTGAAACTAATGGGTAGGCAATTAGTGAGATGACTCTCAGAAGACAACAAGGTGGCTTTCTTTGCAAAGCGTACAGCGCGCTGAGGTTGCAGAAGGTATTTTGCTGAAGTGATCACAGCAGTGGTCTACTTCTGCAAAGCAGAAGGGAGTTCAACTGAAAAACCTTGTCCAGCTCAGACAAGAGGAAAGGGAAGGTGGTGTTCAGCTCTTTTTTTTTTTTTTTGAGCTGTGCTGCGTGTGTAACCAGTAATGCTGTCAGTCTGTTAAGATGGCAGTTTCCTGTGTTGTCACATTTTTTTTTTTTCCTCTGGAGGTATTTGTACTTTTCCTTTTATTAAAGGCACAGAATAGGAAGTGTTTGTGTCTAACCCTTGCACCTTTTAATTTTGCTGGTGCATTTGCTGTTGTTAGCTGTGGCAGAGACTGATGTCTGCACTGGAAGGAGCTGTGATGGTGTCACTTCATGGCTTTTGCTGCCCTGATCTCTTAATGGCACCATGTTGTTCTTGGCATAATCCTGAGAGGTGGAAAGCCTGTTTTTCCTCCTTCCCCTGGGGCGGATGCAGAGTCTTCCAGCAAGACTGAGTCGAGGGTTTCTCACGACCCGCCTGAGCACTGGCTCTTGGGGGAAGGGCTGGAGCTGTTCAAGCATGGACTTGACCTGGAGCAGCTTTGGTCTCTGTTTTTAATTCTTCTTCCTTATGTTGTGGTAGCATGTGCAGGGTGCTCTGCAAACCTATGTGATATGTCTCCTGAAGCATAAGCTTATTTCTATGTCTTTGGTCTGAGACATCTAGAGTCTGCCGAAGAGCTGGCAGTGGTTGGGATTGTTTGGTGAATGCCATTTTGTCACATCCCTAACGTTTTCTGCTGTTGTGTTAGAGGTTTACCTGCTAGCTGGTTTTTGAAAGTCACACAATTGTGTTTCTTTCCCAGAAAGTCAGGTGGTAGGGAAAATAATTACATGGTTATTGGCACTGCCTGTGTGGCCACAAAGAGCTATTTTCTCTTGTGGCTTGTGAGCTGCTGATCGTCCTGCTTAGCACATAAAATAAGGTTCTCCTGGGTGTGTTGTGAATGCAATTGTTGTATGAGGTGGAGGGCAGCAAAAGAAGGAAAGCTTTGAAAGCATACTCCCCAAACCTAACATGCATTAACATCCCATTCCTCCAATAAGTAGTGTCCCCTGGTGCTGGGAGGGTGCCTCATTTGGAGTGAGCATTCCTCTGGTGTTTGAAAGCATGGGTCCTGTTACTTGGGGTGGAAGGGGAGAAAAAAAATTGAGGTTTTTATGGATTCAGCTCCACATTATGTGTCTCTGACATGGGGGCAGCATTGTTTAACTAGAATAAGTGGTGAATGTAGCTAGTACTGTACAGATACATGCATTCATTTCTTAGCATGCTCATTATTGGAGATCAGATGTCAATGCTGGAATTCTTCTTTTAACTTGGATACCTTGATCTGCTTTAAATTGTTAAAAATAGATATCTATTATATGTAATATATATGTATATATTATATAAATACATACATAGGAACATTCAGTGTAAAGGCTAAGAAATATGATGTGGATGTGGACAGATTGCATGTTATACCCAAAGCAAAGAGTGTTTTTAAGAAAAAAACAAAAAAACCCAAAAAAACAACCCCCAAAACAAAACCCAAAACAAATTATATGCTTGTCATTTCTTTGGTTTATATTACTATAATCATTGTCCTGGTTTTCTCTCTTATGGAAAAAGGAAAATGAAGGGATATCCTTTTTGGCTGAAATGTAATTGGAGACTTGAACAAGTGTGTTCCTGTAAAAGGAGGAAAGCCACAATATGTGTAAAAGTTTAAGATGTTCTCTGAAGAAAGAGTGGATTTGTCAGCAATGAAGGTTGGTGGCTTCCTGCCTTTTCTCCTCTAAGTTGTGACTTATTTTTGTGATACAAAGTGGCATAGCAAATGGAGGACCCATTTTGTTCTTGAAGCATTTTAGCCTGTGTGGAGGTATGGGAGGAAGCAGACAATGTATATGGAATAGGTTCTGTTACTGTTGGATCACTAAATAGAAATAAAATTATTCCCCAAACTGGAAGTTCTGGCTCCTCAAATAAAATACTTACTTTGTAAGTGTTCCAAAACCTTCTGTTGGAAGGAAAAAAAAGTCAAATTACATGCTTGCTTTAATTTGAGGCCTTGAGTTTTGCCTTGCTATTGTTGATGTTATAAGGAGTGGGTATGTATCTACTCTCATGAGAGGTAGTAGAAAGCAGCTGAGAAGTCTTGATCAGCTAAGATTATTCTGGCTACTTGTTCTAACAGGCTTTGCTCCCTGGAGTGAATAAACTCCTGGTCAGAATGACTGACACAATTCTATGCATTTCACAATTCCTTTTACTTTGCAGAAAGTTCAGGTAAACATAGCTTGTGGCTTGTTGCATATACTAAATAAGTTACAACACAGGCAAGCTCCTATTCAGGCCAAACTGGTCAATAGCTTTGTTAAAGAAAATTTTCATACACATGAAAGATTTTTCCTAACTTTCCCAAGATGTTAATGAGCCATACATTGAACTGTAGGGACAGTGTCTAGTGCTGGTTTTACTTATCCTGGTGTAATCTGAATGAGTTCCAACTTGTATGAGCATGGGTTAGTGCTTTTGAAGATAAGGTCAGTGAAGGCCCTACGCCCTGTGCTCCTGCTGTTGCCTGCGATTCTTATAAAGAGCCTGACAGCTTACAAAAAGATGCTTCTCTCTTCTGTCTTTCAGTCTTCTGATGATGTTTGGAAAGTTGCTGGCTTTTCAGTTTACTTGCAACATTTCCTTTTCTTTCTGCTTCCTGTGCTATCTCTTGCTTAAAGTGGGAATATGGAGTATACACTTTATTTGCAGTCAGCTCCTTTGAGCAGATTTCCCTTGAACTAGGTAAGAGATCTGTGCCTTTTAGTTGGTGCCTTTGTCAAGTGCTGCTGTACGTTGCAGTGGAAAGTCTCTTCTGTTCACTTATTCAGTGAACCTGAGGTCAGTGGAGCAGAAGTAGCATAAACCTAGTAAAATCTAGTGGATAGCTGAGTAGAGTTGTACCTCTTTTCAGTGTCAATAACTAAAAATACTTGCAGTTTGAATTTACGTGGTCAATACTTGCATTCTACAGTGTCATTGGCTTTCATGATGGCCAGTGAGTATAAATGAAAATATGGATTTTTTGGAGCTGCTTTTGTTGTGTGGAATTTTTTTTAGCATTATTAGTAGCTTTTATGGTTAAGTAGGAATGAAGACTTTAACATGGGAAAGCAAGGCCAGCCAACTATGTCTTTTGGTAGCTTCAGTGTGAGGAATGGTGAAAAGTGAAATTGTTAGAACTGCTATTGTCCTCTGTCACTGCTTTTTAATTGCTGTGGGAGCACTCTCTAATTCTGCTCCCCTTTTTCAAGTCTTCCTTTAGTGTATTTGTTAGTTTAAGAAATCAAGTGGAGCTGAAAATATCCCATGAATGATAGCTTGAATAACTTCTTGAATTACAGTTGTGCAGTGTAGAGCTTTTATGGCAAAGTATTGATGTTAGTCAAGTGGGCTTGACAAGGAGAGGTTAAAAGATGATGCTTCTTCATGCCCATGTAGATTATGTTTCAGAATTTAACATTAACTTTCTGAATGTTAGTCTAATTTCAGAGTACTTTTACACTGTTTTTCAGATACAACTCATCCACATAAAAGTAGTGACTTGGCCAAAAAGCACGTGCATAACTTAAGTGTGTGTTGTCTGTAGAGCTGGAGTGGAGCTCTTCTGAATTGCTTCTTCCTTGGTTTGGGTTTGAGAATACTGGTGTATGTTCCTTAAAAGTTTTCTTAAGGTGCAGTTTGTGCTTCAGGGAATAAAATCCAGTCACTGAAACCTGAAACTCTTCCCATTTATGTATGGGATTGGACCTGCTCTGAGGGATTGTTATGTAGTTTGTATTGGAGCAACTTGTGCTTGAAATATCCTTCAAATACTTTGAGTCTTCAGCACACTACAAAAATAAGTACCCGAAAAGATGATAAGAAATCTGTCTGGCTTTAGTCATGTTTTCCATTGAATTCTGAGATCTGTTATCTGCCATTATTTTTCTAGCAAAATAGCGATAATTCATTAGCAATATCTGTCTTGTATCATGAGTCTTTCAGGTTAAATACCTGTTTGTTGAATAATCCTCAGGTTTCCTCTAAGAATGAGCAAATATTTCTCTGTTCTTCTGGACTGCAGCAGAAGTAAATACACTATACTTGTGTTCCTTGAGAAGCTTGTATTTTCTTTGAGGCCCCAGTTGGAGTTCCTTAGAGACAAAATTACAAGAATAAAGATGACACATGCTTGCAGGGAGTTCCTGAATCATGAGCAGGGCTACTGTCTCTGTTCTAAGGAAAAGGTTAGCCTGTAAGAGCTCCAAATCCTGTCAGTTCTTCTTGCCTTTGTGTTGCACCAGCTCAGTCCTTACACATGAGGATTTGGTGCCCAGCACCCAGATACTGTACTGAATGCTGACTCCCTTGGTGGTCAGCTTCTCTCTGGGCTGTGGAAAGAGTAGTCTGTAGGTCCATCTTAATTGCTCTGTTTTCAAAAGGTCCTAAGAAAATCCCTGAACTATCCCCTGGTCAGGAATAAGTCTTCAATAAGTCTTTCAATTTCACAAAAAATCTGTATTGATTGAGCACCTCCAAAGAATATGACAATTATTTTTAATGGCACTATGTCTTGAATGAACAAACTAAAGCTTCTTGATGTAGATTTGGTGCTGATGGAATAATGACATTAAGTGGCCATATCAAAACAAACGATAGGCCAAAGTGCATCTCTTGCTGTATTTCAGAAATTATTCTTGCTCCTCAATGTGTTGTTCTCTTGCTTTGTTGATTTGCTTCACCAGCTTCATATAGACTTGATGCTTTGTATTGATAAATGATGGGGGGAGCAGCCAACAGCTTACAAAATGAATTTTTTTCTTTGTTTTCTCTTGCTTCAGTTCTGCCCCTCTTCCCCCCAGATTTCATCACTTCTGTGTTAGCTTCAAATGTGATATAGCCTGTGGTGCTGGTGTAGGCTGGCATTGCAGGGGTGCTCCACTTCCATGAGCACTCTTGGAAGCCAGCACTGCTTCTGGCCTCCCATCCTTGTTCTCCTGCCACCTCCTGACTGCACCCACACTGGCATTTGTATGAGCTCTGGGGAGGTACATTGGAAGGCTTAAAACTCTTTTATTTTTAGTGCATGGTACAAGATCACAGCATTGATCTCAAGATTTGCTACATGATTTGCTGTGTGATTGTTTGCTCCCCTGAGTAGGATGATTAATGGTTGTGGATTTTAGGAGGGGGCAGGGAAGGGGATCAGGACTACATGTGGTGGCAGTACTGGCCAAACCTGGAACTTCAGTGCGACTTAAGTCTGCCTTGTAAAATTAATTCTTCCTAAGGGTCAAAAGAATTTGTGGACCTAGATTTAGAGATGTGCATTAGTGTTCCAGTTGTTCTTGTTCTAGATCTAGCATCTCAGCTGTGAGGATTTCCCTGCATATCCAAATTGGGTTATTTAATATATCACAGCTTCTGTTTTGTGAGTGTTAAAATCTATAGACTATGAATATCACTGCTGTAGCACTTTGAAGGTAAGAGTGGAATCTGTGGGTGTAGAAATGCTTTGGAAATGGCAGTAGCCTCTTAATGAACGACTACATTTTTTCCCTCACTAAAACTGTAAACACCAAGACAAAATTATATATTCTACCAAAGCAGCAGTGCTCTATTTAATTTTTAGAAATTCCTGTTGTCATGAGTGGGTGATAACTGTCAGCTGACACTATGTGACTTGCTTTGTCTGAAACACAGTAGAGAAAGCTACTAGTCTATGCTGCCCACATACTACTTCAGTCTTCCAAGTGTTTTGTAGTATTGCCTAACCATAGTTATGTAGCCTGTGATGTAAATTAAATGAAATGCTGATATAGCAATCTAGACTGGTAACAGATGGCCACCTACGTTAGAAAACCTATCTAATACTGAGACTGCTTTTAATATAAACACAGGGAAGGTGGCTGTGTGGCCTTGAGTGAATTGCTTGGTCTCTGCTTGTAGTGTTTGGGGAAAAAGGGCGACACACCTACACTTCAGATTTATTATGTCAGAATGTCACTCCCACTCCAATAATGATTATACTGTTCCATATGGTGTTCAGTGGTCCATCAAGAAGAACCAAAAGACTTCTGATAAGGATAAGCGAAGGGAGTAAGTCAAATCTGCTCTTAATATAGGCAGGTGTTTCAGAAGGTGAGTGTTCCAGGACAGCTTCTTGCAACAAGGAGCTACTACTGGTAGTACTAGGCCCCCTATCACTTCAGAGCATTAAAAAAAGTATTTCGTTTTTTTCATTCTGTGGAGATACTGTGATTGGCATGGACTGGGGCATCTTGCCAGTTGTATGGGGAAGTGGGGAGAAATGTCTTACAAGCTGGTGGTCAAAATGAGGTGGTAGGTGGGGAATGGTGCTTATCAGTAAGGATACTTTTGATGCTCTTACTTCTGTGAATAGTTTCACTGAAGTTGGGACTTGAACAGTTGGATGTATGTCCCAATGCCAGGGAGGGCAGCCTGACAAAAAGTAAGCCTTCAGACTGTGTTTGTATTTTAGGTTCTGAAATGGTATGCTTGCCTTTCTGCCACAGATCGTATTTTAAGCCTTTTCTGTCTAGTACAACCCTGCTTGTATGAAATTTAATGATGTGCTAGCTAAATGCCACCTACTGCCTCCTCTTTTGTAGTGGTAGCAGCAGCAAAAGCGATGTTTCTTACTACTAGTATGTGCATTTTACAGTTACCACTCCTGTCTTTTGCCAGGATCCTGATTTTTGTGGGGAGGATGCAGAACAGTGATGGAGGCCTTGGTGTGCCCGCCTCTGGAGAACACATTTGTGCTGGCAGACAGTGTATTGCTATAATACAGGTTTACACTGATGCAAATGGAGTCTTGGGCTCTGAGCAGATCAGTGGGGTTCTGCTGTTGTTTCCCTAGGGTCCCCTTTTTTCCCTCTCTTCCCCAGACCCATCAGACTTACTGACTTGGACAAGTGTATGACTATTGAATGCTGAAATATAAATTGTCATTTGGAGCTAGAGACTGAAATGAAGTTGAGAAGAGCAAGTGTTCATTCCTTCTCTTGTATTCTCTCAGTTGCAGGCTTAGAAAAGCATGTCAGGAGGGTGGTGTTTAAACAAGTTTCTTTACTATGTCTCATAGTAGTAAGATTCCTAAATGTTGTCTGTGGAGCTGGATGGGTTGAAAAGGTCAGTAACTAAAGCTGAACCAGGGCATGAGGAAACAAAACTGTCAACTTCTTAGGAATGTGTATTGCAAAACTCATCTATATGACTGGATCCCAACTAGGAAAGTCCTTTCCAGTCATTACCTGTACTGCCATAAAGTAAAACTTTCTTTGTTTTAACAAAGGTTAAGTGGTTTTTGCTATAAATAAACTGTGAGCATTAGAACTTAGTTAATAAGGTGAGGTTTGGGAAGGTAAAAAAAAATACCTTGCTTTCAGTGTTTGGTTAAAACTGTATGGAAGTCAACATCAGAACTGTGGAAATACTAAGCTCAGGCATTAATTGTGAATGCTCACACTCTCTAGCCTGACAAATTTTGCAGGTATTACTTCTGTAAGAATGTCCTTCAGTCTTTCTCCAGACTCTGCTGTTTCTCTGAAACCAGATAAGTAGTTCGTTTTGTGTGTTCAGTCCCTTTCCTGGCACTATTGAGGAAAATGTGTTTTAGTTCTGACTTAACTCAGTTTTACTCGGTCTCGTATGGATTTTTTTTACTCCACCTCATATAGAATCGGGAAGAGTAATTCCTTCTTTTAATGACTTCAGTTGCTACTGTGTCTGTCCAGATGCAGTAATCTAGAGTTGCCTGTGGGTAATGTATCTTAAACAACCTGCATAGGTAGCATATGCATGAAGGCTATTAAGGTGATGTCTGACTCTGTTATATACAAATGAATCTGTTTCATGTCAAGTGGATCAGGATGACTTTTGAGTAATACCTACCAACTTTCAGCAGGATCTGAAAATTCCTCTTATGCACATGCAGGCCATTTTAGCTTGAAAAAAGCAGAAATTATTCTCAGTCCAAGTCTTGTAATCTTACTTCAGTATGCCAAGTCACATGATTTTCCAGTTGTTTTATGCATAACTACTTAAAGCTATGGAATATTCTACCAAAATGTACCCTCCTTAGATTTTTCTACATGGTCTCTGCATTTCTGAAAACTATTTCTATTTGGTTGGGCAGCAAAGAAACTGGCTGGGCTTGAAGAGCAGGATGGGGGATGTGTCCGAACCAAGAAGGGACTTTCAGTCTGCTTCCAGATGGAAGTCATGCCTGGCAGGGGGAGACCTCTGGAAGGAAAATTGAAATCTATTTGGGATCTCTGTCCATAGTCTCGTGGGCTGCATATGTGTGTTGTATGTCCTTGATCTGTTTGTGTGTGTGTGGTTTTGGCTTCAGAGGAAAAAAGTTTAAGGCAAGGTTTGAAATATTTGTGTTGAGATTTCAAAAAATAAGCTCCTCCAATAAGACACTGATGGTAGTACTCCATAATTGTCCTGAAAAATAACGGATATTTCACTTAAAAGCTAAAACAAGCTGTTTAGTGTATTGAATGGGATTCTCAAATCTGCAGGTATTTGTTTTCATTCCTTCTTTTAGTAGGATTGTTTTTTACACCCAGGTGCAGATTCCCTTCCAAAAAAAAAATTAGTTTCCCTTCTCATAGCTGTGGATGTGATGGATATCTTCAGTTCTTCGCTCCATGGTGACTGGGTTCAGACTTTGCTGGGTAGGCTTGGTTTTTGCATGCTGTCTGTGAATGTCCATGTCAGCACAGTCCTTGAAGTCTCTTTCTTAGTTATGAGGTGTTTGAAAATTCTCTAAGCTTGCTTACCTGCTGCAAGCCTTTCACTGACATGGGAGGAAAACATTTGCCTCAAGTGGATGGCTGAAATGTGGAACTGCTCCTTTTCTGTCATAGGCAGTGCTTGTGTGGTCAGCTCTCTAGAAGTCAAGGGCTGTGTGAGTGCTTTGTCTTCCCCGCTCCAGTTCTCGATTTAACAGCTTGGCCTCTGTTTTTCCTATGCATGGCATTTATGCAGAGGTGCTTTAGTTATACTCTGAAAAGCTGTAGATCTCTGAAATATTTGATCAACAGCTGCATTTGAATCTTATTTCTAGTGTATGTAAGGAAGCAAGAAAACCAAACTCTGCAGAGCAGATCAGCTGTTTAATGGTGGGCCTTTTGTTCTTGACAACAAAACCTCTTACAGCATACTGATTTGGTAAAGAAACATTAAAGTATGGAAAAGACAGATTACAACTGCCTGTTGTATTTAGCAGTCTGTAGACACTGAGGTTTTCCAGGTAAGTACTTCTAACATCTTGCTAGCTGTTGTGTTGGACGCGCAATCCACAGGGTGTGTGTTTAGACTTTTGCGTAAGTCCAAGCAGCCATCTGTGTAAGTAAAATGGTTTTGAAGGAGTGAGAAAGCGGATGAATGTCAACTTGCTGATACAGATCTTCCTAGGCTAACTGTATAGCAAGTTTCCTTTTTGGGTGTCCCTCCCTGTGACCACATAAGGGTGCTTAAAGAAGATAGGATTATTAAGCAACAAATACTTAGAGGGAGTTCAGGGTGAACAGAAGTTTCAGAGCTGACTTTGAGCATATCTCTGAATGGCATATGGTACAGGTTACTATAGTCCCCTTTCTCAGGAGAGCAAAAGAGATCTAGAAGAAAATTCTTTACTCTTAATCTTTCCCTGCCTAATTCTTTTCATTCTTTCTCTTCCGTGCAGGTGCTGTGCTATAGAAGATGCACTATTACCGATATTCTAATGCAGAAGTCAGCTGTTGGTACAAATACCTGCTCTTCAGCTACAACATTGTCTTCTGGGTGAGTACAAAATCTAGTCACTAAAATAGTTTAGGTGTACCTCAGTTTAACTTCATTTCTCTGTTCAGTAGAGGAGGCTGAAATATTTACCTGAATGTCCCTGGTGTTTTGGAATTGAAGAAGACTATCCCATGTGAGAAAATAATTACTATTGAAAATTGTATGGATACCAATTCCTCAGAATGGTTACCTTCCTTGCTCCTTCCTCCTGACTTACCTTCTGAGTGAAGATAAAGCAGTGAAGCAGACAATAATGGGTTTCTCTGTAGTATTTTTAAATGGAGAAAGGAAAGATCTGCTTACAGGATATGTTAAAAGAAAATAGTGTAGTCTCTATAGTTGCTGACAAGGCCTTTCTGTTTTGAATGATAGAGGCCATTAAATGCTGCTTGTGTTTGGGCAAAGGTTAAAGCTACCTTTAAGTGCACTTAAGTGGTATGTTAAGTTGCTTCCCTGCTAAGTATCTTCTAATACCTCCTTTCAGACCATCTCTGATCTCTCTGTTGGGGTGGTGTAGCTGTAAATACACTGTGCAGAAGAGAAGAAAGGAACTGCCCCAGAGATGTGTCAACAGCTGGCATTACAACATAGTCAAGATCTTAAATGTCATGCTCTGTGGGCAGCAAAATTGTCTGATACTGTCTTGAAATACCTAGCTAGGGACTAGTCTGCCTGTAATGTTTGTTTAGAATTGTGAATGTGAAAAGGGTGCAAAAGCAGGTATGTGGTTTTAGATGTGTGTGATGGTCAAGATCACTGAAGCACCTAACTACCTTGGAAAAGCAGGCTATTCAAAGGTTAGTGCATAGCATTGCATTAGAGATAGTTAACACACGTCTAAGGGGAAGGTAAGGATGCAGTTCAGGTAAACTTGATAATTCTGTTCAGAACTTGCAGGTTAAATGTTAGGATTTTGCACCTGCAGTCATGGAAAGGCATGGGGAGTCATGGAGAAGTGCAGATGCAGTGACATGCCAGGTTCTAGCAGCTTGGACTAATGTTCTGATACAGAGTTGAAATATTTCTTAGTATGGATAGCCTCTTCTAAAGATGTTTAGATTTTTTTGAAAGCCAGAAGGATCAGATAGTAAGAATGAAAGTATGGTATGTGGTTGAATCAACTTATTTAAGTTAAGAGTAAAAATTGATTCTCCTGATGCTGACTTGTCTGAGATCAGTAGACATGCTAGAGAAGACTATAGTAATTTGCTTTGTTTACTGTGATTCCTTAAACCATGTCAACTTTTTACTACATAAAATTGAAGATATACAGAATTGTTACCCAAATCTGTATTTAACTTCAGTAAAAAAAGGGGTTTAGTACCTGAACACAAATTGCAGGCTGCAGAGTCTTGTTTGTACTTGTCAGTAATGACTTGGTGTTTTGCTTGATTAACCCACATAAACTTCTGGTAAACTAGGTTGGTCTTTCTGCACGTTTTGGCTGCTTTGGCAGTATTTAAGGTAGAAAATAAGCCTTTTTTTGAAAGCTGCATGTATGATGGACAAAACTCTAGATTAATCTAGAGTCATAGAAAAGTCTAGATTTGATGCAACATCTGGAGTTCATCTAGCTCAATTTTCTGTTGAAATCAAGACCTTTAGTGTAGGAAATAATTGCTCAAAGAGAAGAGCTTGGGAGTCTTGTGAGCTTCTTCCTCATCAATTTTCTGCTATCTTCAACCTAATAAGAATGTTAGGTAATAGTGAGACTGCAACATATGGGTATTGTTGTTGAAAACCACAGAATGTTTTGCTACTGTTACTGCTTCTTGTTTATTAGTGCATTGTTTTAACATGATACTGGAGCATTAAGCCATGGGGAGTTTATCCTTGTGTGGATAACAGGGCAGGAAAGATGTGTGTGTGTGTAGAAACTTGTTTCCAGTAAGGGTTAATTGGCCACAATATTGCTATAGTGTAAATATTTGTTAGTGATGATTTTTTTTTTTCCCCCTAGCAATTGAGGATTCCCATCATGGCCTTGTGTCAAAAAGTATGTGCTCAAAGGCCACCAGCTCTGTAGTTATTTTTCTTATATATTATACAACTCCTATGTACCTGTAGTGGAGTGGAGTGCAACGAGAAGTAATACCTGCCAAGCTATTCTGGTTTTCAGAGAAATCATTTTGTAACTGGGTGGATGCTCTTCAGCAGGTAGGGGCGGGGGTGGAGGGGGGTGTGTGGATATGTGAGACATTGACACACACTTTTGTTCATGACTATATTAAGATTGTTCTAGACCTCTGCTTGCTTTCTAGTGAGTGTGTCATGAAGTGGGGTCTCTTACAGTTTTTGATGATCAAACAACCTTTGAAAAACTGATTTATTTTTTGTCTTTACTGGGAAGACTATCAAGAATTTGCCTCTGCTTTCTCAGAGTAATTAATTTTGTCTCTTTATTTTCTTACTCCTTGTAGAGTTTCACTTCAAATTTCTTTTACTGTATTCTCTTGAAATTAATGAAGATCCAAGGATTTTTCTTTTTCTTAAAGAATCATTTTTAAAGAGATGCAGAAAAATTGAGGAGAATTTGAAATACAGCTTGTGTGTTTCAGCTGGTCTGCTGTCTGGAGGAATTGATTTTCTGAAATACTAGTAGTCTTGGTAGCTGGCTCAATGAATGGTCTGAAACTTCTCCTGAGAAGTTATTATTGGGCTGACCTAGTAAATTATGTGTACTACAGCTCTTGATAAGAGTTCTGCACCTTTAGTTATAGAACAAGCTATGTAAATGTTGAGTGGGAGAGTAGACACTCCTACAGGCAATGGATGAATCATTTAGCTGACACAGTGATTCAGGAGCCCATGACATCCTGCTGGCTGGGATGACTAGTCTAACAATCTCTTTAATTGGACAAATCCATTGTGTGTAGAACAAAGTAAATTTTCTGTGTGCCGTAAGAACTGAAGGACTACAAAATCAGAAGGGAAATATAACCATGACATGAAAAGCAGCATTTAAGGAGGGAATGTTAGTCTTGATCCACTTTTCTTGGCTTCAGGATAGGTGCTTGTAGGAGCTGGTTTTGTGAGTGTTTGTGTTAGAGAGGGTGGCTAATATATAACGGGTATGAGGAATGGTATTTAGATAGGTGTGTGTAGCCTATAGCTCACTTAAGCTGTTAGTGGAGGTATGATCGTAGCTCACCTGTGTCTCAGCTCAAGAGACAGTGTATTCACAGACCAGTCAGCTTGCATGTAAATAGTTGCATTTGTTCTGTCACGCTTACTAAAGATGCATGTTGACTTCCCCATTGTAGCTCTAAAGATAGTATCAGTGACTGTATAAACTTTAAAGTTAAAGCATATGGTGACTCAGTTTACAGAATATTTAAGCTTTTTAATGGGTTGTTACTTTTCTTCAGTTTGTCGTGTTTCATATACAGTTCACATAGATTGTAGTGGAACCAAATATTGAACTAAATGGACAAATATGGCTATTTTAATGACAAGCTCAGTTTAATCAGCCTTTAGAAATGTGTAAATCTTCACTCTTTGGAAATTTGTTGGTTTTTTTTTTTCAGATAGGCAACTTGGTAATAGAAGGTTCAGTTCTGATGGCTTTGAGTTAGTTGTGTACAACTGGCTTTGCAAAATCACTTGTCTATTTGTTGTTTGGCTTTCCCTTGTAAGAAAAGGAATGGAGGCTCTGTCTTCCTAGACATGATTTTAATGTGGGATTAGTTTATTTTGATCTTGCTTTTCAGCATGCTAATAAGATTTAAACTTCTCCAAGTACAATTGTTATGATGAGTAGTGATGAGGCAGTATTTCAACCATTAAGATAGCCCTGCAGGGAGTGCTCAGAATTTAAAGTGAGATTACCCTATTACAGCAAGCCTGGACCTCCTTTTGAGTTTTAAAGCTTCTTTTTTCCCAAATAGCTTCATGTGTCATAATGAAATTAAAAAAGGTAATACAAGGTGAAGAGGTTTGGTTCCTGCACCTTTCTGTTACGAGTCATTTTGCAAATGA
The DNA here is from genome assembly GCF_047716275.1 of Strix uralensis. Classification (NCBI taxonomy): domain Eukaryota; kingdom Metazoa; phylum Chordata; class Aves; order Strigiformes; family Strigidae; genus Strix; species Strix uralensis. The sequence continues at coordinate 14,087,138 of NC_133978.1, read as the reverse complement.
GTCCTTCTGTGCAAACCCCAGTGGAGGGAGGAGGCAGCGGGTGGACGACTGACCCGGGGGAGTGCAGGGGTGTCCTGTCTTGGGGTGCAGCACTGCTCTGTGCCTTCCAGCTTGCATTTGGGAAGGCCCAGGGAATAAAAGGTGGTGCCTCAATCACTTGTATCTGGTGCTTGCTGCTTTGTCTCTAGTTGAAAGATGATTTTTTTTTTTGGTGTAGTCCAAGAATTGCACCTCAACCAGGATGTGGCTATTTCAGCGAAGCAAGGGATTGCATGTGTGCTCTGCCAAAGCCTTTTAGGTTGCATGTGAGTTGAGAGGAGAGGGTAAAATAGCTTTTAGCTGCTGTGATAACTTCTAATGCTCTGTAGCTTCGTGTGTCACTTTTAAGGGTTTTTGGAGGAAAAAAAAAATTCTCACTCATGCTATAGGAGATGCAGCATTTTTGCCCTGAACACGATGAAGGGCAAAAATTCTCTTAAATTCAGGAAAAGAATTTTGAGTTCACTTTTGAAAAGCAGGAGGCGGCATAACATTTTCTTTGCTTCTGCAGTGTATGTTGTTTTTCAGGAACATCAAAAACAGCAAGGCTCTGCCAGGAAGAGGAAAGAATCTACCACCAGGTGGTTTCCTGACCCTGAGAGGAAAAGTCTGGAAAGAGGGAGGAGGGTAGGAAGGACTGTAGGCTGCTGATTGCTCCAGTATGGGTGGGGCTACAGTGTAAAATAGGATTGTCCAGGGGGTGGAAAAAGCTTTATCTGTAAGAGTAACATTTTGTCCTTACAAAAACTGAGAGCAATAAGAATACATTCCCATTGCTTCTGATGAGACCTTGAGGAAGGCTGACGCAAAATCAGTTTGTGTGCAAGGGTTGTCTTGCAAGAATTGTGTTTAGCTGCAACTTAGATTTGAGAAACAAACTAGACCCATTTTCTTAGTAGGGTGATTCTAATAGCATAGTCAAAGGAATGCAAAGTATGGTTGGGAACAGATAATGCTTAAGCTTAATGGTCTTGTGCATGGTGTCTATGAGTTGGTATCAGTATTGTACATCTCCTGCAGAGCTTACAGCTTGATGCAATATGTTGATAATGTGGATTTTTCAGTTCTAAAGCAGGAAATGACCAAATGCTGGTTACTAGTTTGTTTCCTGTTGAAAGGGGTACGGTGGTGGAGCTGCTTTGTGTATGTTTCCATCTAACCTTCCATGCAGTATATGTCTTAAATGACTCTGTGACATAGAAGTGAATTGGGTAGTCCAGTTCTTGCTTATGCATCATCCAGATTCCAGTGAAAGGTGAATTTCAAAACGCCTCACTTTTGAAATAGCTGGCTTGCTCACTCTCACTCTCACCCTAGGAATACTTTCAGTTAGCATTGCTACTTCTCAGCTGCCTGTTCTCCCATTCACGTGGCCAGTTAGTTCAGTGAGCTGATGAAGGTTAAAACTTTATCACTGTGGTGTTTATTACAATAGTTTTCAATGAGATATATTAAAATATCTTGAACGTGATATTTAAAGCAAAGAAATCTCATTTGGTTAAATAACAGCCATTTTACTTCCTTGCAAATTCGTTGTCTTGGTAATTGTGGCTGTAAATGTAGTGGCTGATGGCTTTGTTTCTTCTGCAAGTACATCATACTTCACTTTTTTCTAAATAAACCTTATGTATCTAGTTTGGCTGCTTCTAGTGAGAATTATGAATCACTTCTGTCTTAGCTGAATAAAGTTTTAGATTTATCCACATTGATTCTGTGAGACTAAGGTTATTTTTCTGCTGCTAAACTTGTTTACTTGTAGATAGTTTGTGTAGGTGCTTATGGAAATAGCTTCACAAAAGTAGCATAGTTTTGTGAAACTGAATGCTTTACAAAAGCATGAGAGGGATGTTCGTGTTCAGAGGTGAGAATGAAGCATGCTAATGAAATATTTACTTAAGAATCTATTACAACTTAATTAAGATGGCAATTATAATGAAAGACAGCCAGTCTGAAGAGGATACCCTATTTGTATATTCAATAGCACAGTATTAGTGTTACACTAACATTAGTTTGTATACACTGTGGAAGATGTGTCTTCCCAATTCTTTTTTTCTTCATTTCTTTAGAAAAATTTCCCAAAGATCCAGCTATGTCTACTGTGTAGTTTACTCCAATTACTGCATATTATACCAGCTGTCTTCACCTGTCTCCCAGCATTCCTGGAGCATTTGGAATGAGAAATTCCAAATGCGAAGGATAAGTCAATTGCATGCACTGTGTAACTTTATGACTTGATTTTTTTTTTCCTATTTTACTTCTTCATCCAAAAATCACTGGGTTAAGATTAGGGGTAATCTGGATCAGTATTCTGTTTATACCCATGTGTTTAATAGTATTTTTAAAGTTGTACTTTGATCCAGATCATCACTTTAAATGTTCTTAGCACATTCAGAATCTGAGATGAGTAGTCATTGTGCTGTTGCTTATTAAGCAACATCTGGAAATCTAATTTAGCACTGCTTTGCCCAGTTGTAACTCTTCCCATGTATTAGTAGTGGATTTGGTTGATTAATCTGTGTGCTTAAGCCCTAAAATGTGGCATATAATACCTCATGCCTGGACAGAAGTGTCTAATGTTATTTGAGTAATTTTTAGAGTGACACTTGCAGCCCTTTTTGGCTTTCCTTTGCCCCACTCGCCCCAGCAGAGTAAACCCAGAACAACATAATTTGCCCTGAATGCAGTTTAGGGTCAGCAGGCAGTGAACCACCAGTACTTAAAATCTACACATATGGTTTTTTGTGTGACTGTAAGAGAGTCCCATTTTTGTTTCTTGTCTGTGCTGTGGGGAATTGCCTGTGTTGCCTGAACCCTCGAAGAAAGGGCCCCTTTTTCAAAGCATTTTTTCAGTTGTTGGGATTTACTTGTCAATGTGTGTAAGGCTTGGGGCAGGGGGAGGAACCTCAGTCCTTTATATAGAATTATAGAGTCGTTTAGGTTGGAAAAGACCTTTAGGATCATTAAGTCCAACCATTAACCTAGCACTGCTAAGTCTAGCACAAAGCCACATCTACAGGTCTTTTAAATACCTCCAGGGATGGTGACTCAAGCACTTCCCTGGGCAGCCTGTTCCAATGCTTAACAACCCTTTCTGTGAAGAATTTTTTTCCTACTATCTGATTCTAAACCTTCCCTGGCACAACTTGAGGCCATTTCTTCTTGTCCTATAGTTTGTTGGGAAGAGAGACCAACACCCACCTCACTACAACCTCCCTTCAGGTAGTTGTAGAGAGCAATAAGGTCTCCCCTGAGCCTCCTTTCCTCCAGTCTATAAACAACCCCAGTTCCCACAGCTGCTCCTCGTAGGACTGCTGTCTTCACCAGCTTCCTTGCTTTCTTTGGACATGCTCCAGCACCTCACTGTCTTCTAAGGTCACATGGACATAGCAGGGTAGAATGCCATTTTAAGTAATGAGGGGGAGCTGCCCTCAGTTTGTGGAGAGGTCGTTTTAGTTTGAGTGTTGAAATTGGATATTAAATACAAATTGCCTGAGAATGGAGAAAGAAAATGAAAGACTAGAACAAGGATCTGTTGCTTCATTTGGATTAATATAATTCGGAAATATTTATTATACAAACATATGAATTGGTGTAGAGTTTGTACGTTGTCAATTAGATTTGTTGCTTATTGAAAGTAAGTGGCTGGACCATTCAGTTTAATTCAAAAGGATTTAAACAAGGTACACGTTCAGAAGACAAACTGTAATTAAAGAAGAGGCTAATATAATGAGCCTTGAAGCTAAGAAGTTATAAAGAGTCAAGCATGGCTACTGTCTGGGGGTGGTACTATAAAATGACTAAATAGGGAATAACCTCAAAATGCATTAAACATTCTCAAATCTTCAGTAGTGTGCAGGTAAAAAGGTTTAGAGCAAGTCACTGGGACAAGGATAACGCCCACTTGCTACTGTGTGGAATTGTTAATTTAGTGCTGTGCTTCTTGAGTAATCATGAATAATCAAATTGAAATACTTTTAAAAAGTAGTTCATAAAATGCAAGAATGGGATGGAGAAGCACTCTAAATCCTTTTTTTCAAGAGATTTGCTCATGAGGAGGAATGTCACATTACTGTTGTTTGAGATCACAGTCAATATTTATTGTAGTTGAGTGACAGTGCTACTGGTTAAGTGTGAGACTGTTGATTAGTATATCTAATTCATTTTTTTTCTTCTTGTTTTAGCTAGCTGGGGTGGCCTTCCTTGCAGCTGGTCTGTGGGCATGGAGTGAAAAGGTAAGGGTAGAAATGACTGTTCTTACTTTGGCTGCCTTCTCCTGCCCCAGTAAAATTATTTCCTTAGGAAGCAGTAAATGTTAAATGTAGCATCTGAGCTCAGGACCATGTTCAAATGATCGAAACTGAGTTTAGCTGGAGTTTCATTCTTGTCCCTGATCAGGTGTTAAGTTGTGGCTGTTGATGTTTAGACCTTTTCATGTAAACTTGTAAGAGCAGGATCCTAGTGAGAATTTAATCTTTATGAATAGTCTTTATGAACTTGTTCTCTTTTGAAAGCATGTTTTCTAAAATACACTTCCCTACCTATCTCTTTATTAAAAATGAGAGGCATTTGGGAATAATGTAAAAGATACATCTTTTTATATTTAAAAAGACCCCAAACCAAAACAAACGTATCTTTGGGACCATCTTTCTGAAGTATTCCAATCTTCAGGCTATCTGTGGTCTTCCACTTTACTCCCCGTGGAGTTGTTTAAGTCTCTGTGCAGAGGAACAAAATTGGAATGTGGTTTAGCTGCATAACACTCTTACTTTTGGCAAAGTTTTCTTTAAGCTGAATAACTTCCTCAGAGAAGTCTGTGTGGGCATGTACCTATGGAGTTTTCCTGTTAGAAGAGATGGTATAGGTATGGAAATGAATGGTTCACCCCCTTGTTATGAATAAAGCATAGCATAGCTTTATGACTGCAAGCTGCAGGAAAAAGTGACAATTACTAGCAGATTTACTGATCTGCATCTTAATTAATATTGCAGGGCAGGTGCCCTCACTGTTCAGTTGTGCTGCTGAGTAAGAACACTTTAATTACCATTGTAGGGTAACATTTCTTTAATCAGAGTGCGTGTACGCAGCAGCATACATACAGAGAAGTTCTGGAATTCCTCCACTTTTTGGAAGTGAAAGAGTTTTACGATGATCTTAATGCTCCATATATGTGTGCACACACTCTCACAACTAGCTTAGTGATATCACTGATAAGCAGCCTGTCTCCACACACAAATGCGTTTACCTCCTATTCTGTTATAAAAGGATTTTCTTTCCAACCTTATAGGGAGGGTACTAAACTCTTCTTGAATTTGTATTCTCTCATGTTCAGATATGATCTTCTGTTCTGTAAAGAAGCACATAAGATCTGTGTGGTTGGAAATGACTAGCTCACAACTACCTCCATTTGCTAAATGGACTTTATGGTACACTGAAGTTACTAAAAGGCAAAGACAGATTCTTTCTGTCTTATTAAATTTTGCCTGAACTATTTCTGCTCTGTCCTATCTTGCAAATAAGTTCTTCAAAGCTTTTCCTGTGGTTTTGAACTTCTGAATGGCTCATGAAATCTGTACATTATTTTTCATGTCTATTGTTCTGTGTTGTGTGGGCAGTCTTTCCTAGTAGTGCTGTTCTTCAGCCGTGGTGCCTGTATAGATCTGTCTGTTTACAGATAAACATCTTGGTGAACAATAGATGGGAAGTAAGAGAAAAACATTCCAGAAGCTGTGCTGCAGTGGTAAACCCAAAGATAAACTACAGGTGGTGGAAGGGTTTTGAACATCCTGTCTGAGTGCAACATGAAGTATGTTGGAGTCCTTTAACTTCTCTGTTTTTTCTTGTCTTTTTCTTTTTTCACTAGGACTACACTTCATACCAATTCTTGAGCAGTCTTTTTCTGGATATAAATCCCATGCATCTTTTAGCTGATAATATATCGAAATGAGATTGCTGGTTTGTGAGAACTGTTGAAAATACTGTATGTAATGTTACCCATCCTGATTTGTGTTACCCATTTGAGTCAAATCGAGTCTGTTTAACTGGTGTATCTAATTGGCCTATCCTTCTGATCTTGTAACTGGGTTTTGTTATTCTGAATAGTCGTGTAAAAGTTAAATTGCATAAAATTTTAAAAGTCTACACAATAAAGACTGGGTAGATGTTAGTATCTGTCACCCAAGAGATACAGCAAAAATCACTAAGAGAAAGTGAATTATAATAAAGTGTTAATAGAAGGGAGGTGAATAACACTGATCTGTCTCATCAGGGAATGGTTTTTATTGGACACACAGAAAGATCTGGGAAACTAAAGGCTAGTCAGCCTAACTTCAGTCCAGCAAGTTCACGGCTAACAAAAAAAATGGAGAAGGAGCAGTCAGTCTACTTCAAAGCAAGACTGTTATTTAGAGGGACTTCAAGAGCATGGAGAAATGGGATGACAGGAACCTTATGGAAGTTATTAAAAAAAAGGCAGATGCAAAATCCTGTGCCTGAGATGGGGTAATGCCAAGGAAAAAAATCCTTGAGCTCCTGCTCATCAGCAGGTTGAATATCAGGTGTGCCCTCATGTCAAGACCAACAGCATACTGAGCTATATTGGCACCAGTGTGGCCAGTGGTTGAGGGAGGAGCTTCTTCCAACAGTGTTCATCACACTTGGGGCTACATCTGGAGTACCCTGTCCAGTTTTGGGCTCCCCTGTGTCAGGCAGGTCTTTTCCAACCGTACCTTATTCTGTAATTAAGTTTAGTTACTCTTTAGTCTGCTGATCTTTGTGTTTGTATACAGAGATATGTAGATTGTCTGAAGGTATGTGCATGTAACTTCTGTTGCAGTCAGTGGCAGTGTGATATTGTGACAATCAACATCCGGTGTACGGAACTTCATTATAAGAAGTCAACTCTCTCCTTGTCAGATGTATTTTGTAGTTTCCATACTAGTGTATCTCAAAACAGTAACTGGTTTGACATTTGTTAATGGGGTGTATTAGAGTTGTTTTGTAGTTGTATTTTTTATTTTTTTAAAGACAATCTATTTTTGCCCTCTGTTGCCAACACTTCAGTTGAAGTGGTGGCATAATGCTTATAAACATTAAAAGAAAGTGAAAAACAAGTGAAGTGTGTACAGTTGAACTCTTAATTGACTGTTCGAAGTGACTGAAAGGAAGACTTACAGGATGAGTTTTACACTTGGATTTTCTGACACTGACTTCAGGTATCAGACTTTATTTCTGTATACCTGTAGGAAACCTAGATGCTGTTGTATAAAAGAGCTTTTACCATCTTGCAGATGGCACAGGCAGAAGCATCCTTAGAGAGATAAGGTAGAATGAGGTAGTTCCCTGAAATAATTCTCTTGTTTACTTCCTTCAGGATTTTTCACTTAAAATCTTTTGTTAAGCAAAAAAACCCTCAGGACCTTCTTTTCAAAGGAGAATGTTGTAAACACCAAATGTGAATATGAAGAAATTGTGAACCAGCAACATCTGAAGGGTGAATAATAGAGCCCAGTTCCTGCCCACTTTTCTTCATAACATGCTTTGATCAGAGGAAGTTGTCTTCCAAAAGATGTTGCTTGAGCAAGTGAGATTGTCTGAAAAAAAGCTCGAGTTCGGGTGTGGGAAGGAGATGGCTGAAATAGTTGTGAAAGTTTCAACATCCTGGTCACACAGTGTTTGGTTTCATAGTGTATTGGTTCTATAAAGACACTGGATTAGCCTAGCTGATCCTGGCATGTCTTAGTTGATTGTGGGGTCTGAGCCAAGGTTTGATTAGGTGGGACTCTCATAATTAACCTGGTAGACCAAGTTTGATAGTTAGCTGTAAGGTCTTACAGTTTGTAAGAATGGAAATGAGTCACTGGTGACACAAACTAAAAAGTCTTTGCTTCCCAAGACTTTCTGAATGCTGAGATATCTATAAACTGTGACCAAATTTTAATAGGCTATTTCAGCTGTTAGTCACCAGCTATTGCAGGGCAATTCTGAATTCTACAGTTCAATTATTTTTTCCTTTTCCTCCCCTCAACCAGTTTTGGTAAAAACAACTCTGATGTCTTGCTGTTGCCAAATTAACAGCTCTAACAAGATCTGTTACAGAACACATTATGAAAGAAGATGAACTCCTGTGTATCACTGTAGTACTGTTAATCAGTGTCTTTTTGTCAGCTGATAAAGATTCTCCATGTGCACATTTTCTTCTAATGCAGTATTTTGAAGACATTTTTGTTAAGTAAGCATTTAAATACAAAGTGATACAGATTTTTCCAAGGTATTCTCTTACGACATGTATTCTTGGCACTTAACTCTAGCACAAATACCTGGATAGCAAGATGAGAACTTACATTCCCTTGACAGAATTGGAATGCTTATATGAATTACTTTGAGTCTCTCTGATATTTTTCTCTTAAACTAAACGTAGTTAACTTGAGAAAATACTATATTTCATTTTTTTCTTTATAAAGGTGTGATTATGGGATATTATACTGTGTTGATTTTTGTTATTTCTGTTTTAAAAGGAAAGTATTTCCATAATAAAATGTTCTGTGTATTGCTGATGGGTGTATGATGAACATGCAGACTATTGCAAGGCTTCCTGAATGTCCCTACAAATTGTTCTTGTTACCTTTAAGAGTTTCAGCTGTTTGTTCCTTCTGTCTTCTGCATGTTGCATCTTGTTTTTGCAGATTACATGAGAAGCTTGTGTTATATGTATCTGGTGGAATTTTAATGGTAGCTGGTATATAGACTTAATTCCTTCAAAACATAATCTAGAAATAAGGGCTTCATTGTTAGCATTATATTTACAAAGACTTAGAAACTCTGTCCGAAGATCTAGGCAGACAGGCTTAAATAGGTAAGATTATTGTCAAGATAAGCCATGTCTCTGGATAATTAACAAAAAAGAAAATATTGCTGCTAAATAATGCAAATTGAAAGTATCTTATAGGGAATAGATAACTTCTCCATGTAAGAATTTTATCTGGGGTGAAAGGGGAATGTTTAGAGTATACTTTTGTATTTTTTGCAAGATTTTGGAGGAACACTCCTAAGACTACTCAATATTAGAAGGAGTATGACTAAACTGTTAAGAGGAAAAATCTGCTTCCCTTGAAAACCAGAACACTTCGTTCTCCTCCCTTAAACTGTCACCCATAACCTGCTTTGTAGTTAGAAGGTCTCTCTCTGCCACCTAAACATTAGGATTGGAAAAATTCCTTTATTAATTTTTTTAAAGACTTTGAAATTGGAGTGCCCTTCTGGTTGATGCACTTCAAGTTAATATAAAGCAAGAATTCTTCTTCCTTGAAACTAAATGAATATTCAGTGATAGTATTGAGCTTTTGGCACCATCTTGTGGAAGTTTTTTTGGCAGACAGACCTAGGAGAATGTGATCTGACAAGTTCACTGTACTGGATTTACTTACTAAAAGAATTAATAGCTATAGCTTTACATTAATATTTCCTCTGCCAGGGTGAAGAAAATTGGTATTGTCAATAACGATTTCACAAGACTTTCCTGTGTGGGTCAAGGGTTGGCAGGCTCAAGGGTTTGCAACTAATTTGTTTGGAATCATGTGGAAATCATGGACATCCAGAAGAGGAATGTTAAATGAAAAACACACTGGTCACCTTTTTCTGTTACCCTGTTTTTCTCTTTCAGGGTGTGTTGTCTGATCTGACGAAGGTGACTGGTCTTCATGGTCTGGACCCAGTAGTGCTTGTCCTAGTGGTGGGAATAGTGATGTTTACTTTGGGATTTGCTGGTTGTGTAGGAGCGCTGAGAGAAAACATCTGCCTTCTGAAGTTTGTAAGTAACATAGTTATATGAGTGGATTATTACACATGTGAAAGCTGCCAATGATGGGTGAAGAACAAGTAGGAAACCCAGATTAGTTAATTTATAGAATTTGGTTTGTTACAATGTGTATGGTAAATTTAGTCCCCTGATGGGCCTTTGAATAATGGTAGTAAAACAGTATAGGTTTAAACCTGTGCATATTTTCCTCCTTGTGGAAAATGTTTCTTCTTTTTCATTCATTCTGCTATACAGTGATGTTATAATATGTATACCAGAATCTAACACACTGTCTGTAATATCACAAAATATGATGTTCTGGAACATATTTAGACAGTTAAGAATTACTGAGAGGAGATGGTAGAGTGGCTTAGGGATAACAAAATCCCTTAAATTAAGAATTCTAAATGTTTGGTCGGCAAAAACTTGGGAACGTCAGTGACTGATGTGAAATCTCTTAAATGGTGTTTTTATACTGAGGCTGCTTCTTTGCTTTAGATCTGAAAACAGTTAAGATGGACAAAAAATTACAAAACTGGAAACAATCCAAGAAATAACATCAAGACTACTTCAGCCCTGTGTTTTGCAGATTCTCATGTACTAATATTTTCACTGCTGTGCATAGTGACTCTGATATGGTGCTTGTTTTACTGTTGAATTCAGGTGACTAAAAGAAAAAGATAACTCTCCCTCTTGGGGGTTTCTTTACATTGTATTCTTATTTAACATGCTTTGTTCTCGTGGTATCTGTACTGAGTGAGAATTTTAACCTAATTCTCTGTGTCTGTTTCTGGTGGAGTAGGACTAGGGATGCATTCAAAATGAATGGATTTTTTCTAATTTAGGACTTTTTTTTTCAGTTCTGTGGAGCAATTATGTTTATATTCCTGCTGGAGCTGGCAGTGGCAGTTTTGGCTTTCCTCTTCCAGGATTGGGTGAGGGACAGGGTCAAGGAATTCTTTGAGAATAACATTAAATCTTACCGAGATGATATTGACCTCCAGAACCTCATTGATTCACTACAGAAAATTGTAAGTTCATATTTGGTCACTTTTAATGCGTTCTAGGAGAATATGCAGATTTGGAAGTTTCCTTTTTTGTTATACATTTATCATTATGTAGCTAATAGTGCTGTGTAACAGATACGCAGTTTTTCTCTTTCTGCATTGAAAGCATTGTGGAGGCAAGATATTCTGAGATACAGTGCTGTTCTAACTGCAAATGTGGAAGCTCTGCCAAGAATTCATCTGCCTTTTGACCTTCTCGACTTGCTCCCCTGTTCTGATCAGTGTTGCAACAGTTTAAGTGAGAAGGGAGCAACAAAGACCTCTTTATCCTGAAAAAATTGTGCAATGGAACCGGTAGTCTGCACTTTTATTTTTAGGGCACACTGCAGTCTTGCACAGGGCCTTTTAACTTCTGAGCTGCACCCAGTCTTGAAGCAAAAGAGAATTTTTGTCAATGGGGAAAGGCTAGTCTCTAGTCAGGTAGTTGTCAAGGAGAGTTGAAACAATTTTATGCTCATGTAGTCCTAAAATCTTCAGTTATCAGAAGACAGTAATGTATACCAGGAGATGACAAGGCCTGTGTTAGTAAGGGCCTGGTGGCTTTTATTCAATCAGCTCCTTTTGTAGTCATGCCCAGGAAACAACCAGTGAGGGTCACTCTTCTGATGTATGTATGTTTGTGTGTGGTTAAAAAAATATGGAGAGAAACAGAGTATGTACGTGAGTGCTTCACAAACAGGTAAAATGGTTGTCTCCTTGATATATTTTTTTTTCCCCTTATGAAAGAAGGTTGGTTTTGTCTGTCTTCCATCTTGTAGAAGATCATGTTTAGATATCTGTGATCACAGCTGGGTTTGATAGCAAAGTATGTTTTAGAGGGGATACTAGTTTGGTGAGCTGTATGTTACCAGTAGCTTACTTGTCCTGTTCATTCATTACTGTGTGCATTGATATGGAAGCATCCTCTGACTAAACTGCCTGGATAGATTTCGGGGCTAAGGGCGCCTGTTTATAAGGTAGGGCTCTTCCTGGCCTTGACCAACACCTGTAATTGTCTCAGTGTCGTCCACTGTTGTTGCTCTTTCTGTTCACCTAGTTTCAGTGCAGTCATCCAGGCTAATATGCTAAGCTGATTTACAGTTGAACTCCAGTGAAACACTTTTAAATGAAAATAAAAGGCTGAGCTTACTAAAAGGAGTTCAGTAGCCAGATTAACAAGCTCATAAACCTGAAAAAGGAAAAAACAATCTCTGAATTCGCCTGTTGTTGATCCATACCTGAAAGTACCAAGGAAGGAGGGGAAGTATGCAGTGCAGATTAGCAAATGTAGTTCTGTAAGGGTTGAACAAGATGCAGCAGTGTGTTCAAATGCCACACTGAAGCCCATCTTCTAAGGAGCTGTGCTCCTTAGGCTGACTTGCTCTGTTCTCAGTGTGTGCCTTGGGACCCAGAGAGCTTTTTGTAGGCAGCTCCTTGCTCTGGCTAATTATACTACTTCCAGGCTGGTGAGTGACCTCTCGTAGTCTGTACCTTGCTAAGGTAGATTAGCATGTTTAGTGGTTGTATGGCTTTTTAGAAAGGCATAGATGTGTGAAGTGGAATTAAAAAGACAAAAATGAACCCCTTTTGCTTTCTTCACAGTAAATGTGCTAGTGAGTTAACAATTGGTCTGTTCTGACTGTTCTATTCAGTTCTAGTCCTGTGAAACTATGTAAACAATTCTGCTCTCAGTTCACATCAATGTCTGTCACAACTTTTAACTTCTGAATCCATTTACTGACTTCCAAGTTTTGATGGTCTTGCAGATGGTTAATGTAAGTTTTGTGAACACAGGCAGTGGGCAGAGGAGAGATCCTAGAGTTAATCCCAGGAGGATAGAACTTCATGAGGTACCAGGAAAAGTTGTGTGATGGTGTAACATTTCAAGTACTCAAATTATAGAGAAAGATTTTCACCCTTAAATATCAAGGCCAGTAAACAGCAAAACATAACTTAAAAAGAAACTAGCTTTCATTAGTTCCAGGAATTGAACATTCCTTGAAATGTTTGGATTTCCCCAACCTGCAATTATGGTAATTGCATTACACTGTTTAGGTCAGGAAACTTACGTGAAATACTTCTAGGGTTGACTGACCTTTGAGCTAGTGAGACTTTACCAGTTAATTCATTTGGATATAAAAAACTTCTCATTTAAAAGAGAGGAAGTATATTCACAAATATTTGGATCCACTTCTCACAGTAAACAAGGAGAAGAAAACTTACTGGTTCATGAAGATTTAAGGATGGAGTCAGAAATGTAAAGAAACACTTTTCATAGTTTTTCTGGTTTTGGCTGACTTGGAAATAATGGGGTACAAAGCATTTGTACAAACTATTTTGTTGCGCTGCTTATGGATGTATGCTGATGGCATCTAGCAATTACATCTAAAGTGATAATTTTTATGATTCTGCTTGTCATGCTGACACCTGTTTCCAGGAGCAGTATGCCAAATGTATTGCTTTCATTTCATAGAGCCACAGCATTGATTACTCATTTTTTACTCTGAAGTTGCCATTGATTCTGCACAGCCTTAGAGAAAGTGAAGATGATGAGCAAATATTCCAGAGAGTTCATTCAGTGGATAAATTGTCTCTAAAATGCCCCCAAATGCTAAATGTTTGTTTATCTGTTTCAGAACCATTGCTGTGGTGCCCAAGGTCCAGATGACTGGGACTTTAACATATACTTTAACTGCAGCAGTGAAAGCAAAAGTCGGGAGAAGTGTGGTGTTCCCTTTTCCTGTTGTATACCTGATCCTGCTGTAAGTTGTTTCCTGGCTTTTTATTGCTCTGTTGTTGTTGGAGAGTTACGAGAGGAAGCACTTCCTGAATAAGGTGTGATGACTAGGCTTAAAAGGTCTTCTAAATGATCAATAATTGCTCCTGCACAGACAAACTCTTCATGTGTCTGTTCCATCCTTTTTTAGAGTCCAAGTTGGCAACCTGTTATAAAGGCTGAAAATGTATTGTCACCAGGAATTCAAGCAATTTTTGTATGGCTTGAGTCTGCAAGTATTGGTGACTTGATTTTTATTTTTTTTTTTTTAATTCCCAATATGTTGTTTCCTTGAATTCCTTGTCTGTTATCTAGCTTGTAAGGATCTGAGAGCACTGTTTAGGCAGTGTCTTTGCCCCGGTTAATGTTACCACTCCTCTGCCCCACAAGTAAGAGTTAACTCCGTTTGCTGATTGTTTATCAGCAACTAGTAAAGTGCATGTGCACAAACTCAGTTTAAATCACTTCAGTCAATTCTCTCTATTTGGGAAGATTTAGGTGCTTATTGGTTAGATCTGTTTACTAAACTTCAGGAATCTGACTACATTCAGTGGACTTCTACTTCATTCAGTGGAAGCCAAAAGGTAGAGGTAGGAAGTAACATACAATGCTTTACAGTATTAGTGGGAGTAGTTGCAGCTCAAAGCCAGTCCAGCAATCCTTGTGTGGAAAAGGTAGCCTTTGGTAGGTTATACTAATGCTTTTAATTGTCTTGGAAATCAGCCAAAGAAGGACTTTGTCAGGGCAATATTCCATGTTCAGATTACCCAGTAATTATTTTCTACTTTAATTTGGAGCAGTACTATTCCACTGCAACTTTTTCTATTGCTGGTGTTGTATTTAAGGAGACATAGGTATGTTTAAATCCTTTTAATATGAGATTTCAATTAATATGATATTAATATTTCAATATAACTCATTATGCATTGCATAAATGATGTTATAATTGTGTAATACATATGTTTTAATAAGTCTCATACAGAGAAAAAGTCTTAAAAGGAATGTCTTTGCATCTTTGGAGATAAATACTGTCACTGGGTTGTGTGGGGTTATGATCTGGAAGATGTTTATGGTCTTCCTACTTGGGATCTGCAACTGGAATGTTTAATCTTCAAGACTAGGTGTATCTTGAATCTGGGTTATGTGTGAGACTTTGAACTATCAGCTGTAGGGGCTCAGGTAGCTTGTAGCTATTACTTGTTTTAACTGAAATGATGGAATTGTAAGGCGTATTTCTACACTGCAAGTGTAAATAAATAGGCCTGGTACCTTTACTGTTACCTTAATGTTTAGGTGTTACGTGAAGTAGCCAACATGACACTGCTCTTAGAAATGCAGATGTTTTATCTATATGCTGGCAGTACAGTTGCTACACTTCCTGTTAAAAAGTCCTTGTTAGTTGAAAGCCAAGCAATAGAAGAAGTAGGAATTTCTGGTGGAGGATGTTTTCCTGCTAGTATACACCTCTGCTTTAGCAGAACATAAGGAAGTAATGACCGTTTTGCTCAATTTTACTAAAAATGCTACTTAAAATGGTTGGTTCTAGCAGTCCTGATTTGTCTGTGAACCTAAAAGACAAAAACTTTTGTGTACAGAGGTGAGAAGAACTCAATTGACTTATTTTACATCTTTTTTGCTTTGCAGCAAAAAGTTGTGAATACGCAGTGTGGCTACGATGTCAGAAAGAAGGTAAGATTCTGGGATCTTGCTGTCTGTCATGTTCTGTGCTTGCAAAGGTGAAACTAAAAATGGTGGAATGGCTGATATGTCAGCTTAAAAGTCTGGGAACTAACCGACTGTGCTACATCATACTATAAGTAGATCATGGTAGAGATTTTTCATTTGTTTAAAGTAAACTTGTACTGTGGGAGGGTGAAGAAAACAGGTGATGGAACAGGTAAAGGGAAGGATGTGTTTCAAAAAGGGGTAGGACTTGCATTTCAAATGTGCGTTTTAATTATTGTAATGGTCTAACTGAATTCTATTACCTGCTAATTCTAAAGTATTCTAATAATGGGATTTGCAGGAAGATACTAACATCAGTGTCTGACATTCCCTGATTTAATCTGGGTATATATGTATTTCTGGAGACTGGGTAAAAGCATTACTGCATAACTGACAAATCATTAGTTTAGCTATATCATGTGATTGACTGATCTTACAATGAACTTGAGCAGAAAAGTAATATTCTTATTTCTCCTTCCCCCATTCAGAGCAAGAATCAATGGGATGATCAGATTTTTGTCAAAGGATGTATTCTTGCTCTTGAAGCTTGGTTACCACGAAATATCTACATTGTTGCAGGTGTCTTCATAGCTATCTCACTGCTCCAGGTTAGTTGTTCTTGTTATGCTACTTTGAAAACAGTGTCGTTTGCAGATGCAGACCTGCTGAAGGCGAAGTAGTTATGGAGAGAGGTAAATACTTTGACACTGGGTTTTTTAGGTATGAGAATAATACGGCAAAAAAAAAATGTAGGGATGGGGACTTAAAGTGAAAATATCTGATATCAACTAATTTAGTTCTGTTGAAATTATGTTCCTGAAAGCAAATTAAAGTCATCATAAAAATACAATTATCATACATACAGTGTATGATGATTGTGATGTATGTTGTTATATATTACTATAACAATATGCTAATATATGATTATTATAGAAAATAAGGTGATACAATAATATTTCTTAAATTTCAATATGCTGTGAGGGAGGGAGATCTTCTGATCATCTATTTCAGTAGATCTGAACTACAGCCTTCTATCACAAATGTGAAATGACTAAAATAGAGCTCTGTCCTTCATGTGAAGGTTACCACTCAGCTGATTGTAAGTGACGTGTAGCATACTACTCAAAAAAAGTTGAGAATGGAAGAGAGGGAGATTGGTGAACAGGTTGCAAAGGTGATATTAGCAGAAACTGATGAAGGAGTTGCTGTGACTTTCTCCAATACCCTATCGGTGCTTGGTATGTCAAAGAAAAAGAACCAAAATTCTCGATAAAATGTATCAGATTACTTCTTTCAAGGTGGATTTTCCTTTCATTGTGGCAGTTGTTTACACTTACCTAATTTCTTTGCTATGGTACTGCTTCATTTCAGTGGGAAATAACAAACTTGTAACTCTACTACAGAATGTATTTTCCGTTTAACTGCACAGCTGAGCCCAGAGTGCTGCCAAGTCCCTTCTCCCAGCCATGGCGATACTGCCCCCTGGTGCCTGGTGTTTGACATGTTCTCACCATCCAATGATAGTGCGTTCATGGCCCTGAGGTGCTGTTCTGAGAACACCTTCTGTTAGGAAGATATTCAAGATACGAACTCTAGTCTTTTGCCAGCTTTTGCCAGCGTGACTGACAATAATTTGATGTTGTTGTTCTTACTCATGTCCTGAGTCTCTGTGAAACCACTTTCAGTCACTTGTATTTTCCAACTGGGTCTTTCTTGTGCATTAAACTATTGCACGTGGGACTGAGTTAGACATAACCTGACCACTTCTAAAACAAATCTTTTGTTTTTTCTAAAACTTCAGTCTTTTGTTATTTCTCTAAGAATGTTTTTTGAAATATGCTGAGTTATGAATTTATCTTCAATTTGTAAATGAAGATTTCCCCAAGAACTTGAGTAAATGTTAAAATTCCAAATTTAAATGTATTGGAGTAATCTGGGACTTTTCTCACTACTGCTTGTGGTGAGAATTTCATTTTAATAGAGGTAATTGTACATTCTGTATTTAAAAAAATTTATCAGAAAATTGGATTATCCAAAATTGTGGAATGAATTAAATTGTCTGATTTGTAACTTTAGCCATAGGTAAGTGTGAGTGTTATGAGACTCAAACTTGGCTAAGTGGATTTCTTCCAGCTCCAAGGCATCTAGAAGCTTATTGTTTTGAATTCTCCTGAAGTGTTACATGAAAGAATCTTTTTCTCATGAGTTTTATTTCCTGCAAGATTTTGCTGCCTTTATTACTTTTTAGTAATAGCCATGCTTTGACAGATGATCCTGGCTATGAAGTATCTGAACCTGCAAAAACTCTGAATGGGTATCTTTATTCACCAGAGTAGTTGCACTGGCATCAGTACAGTGTAATAGGAACACATAAGAAGTGGGTTCCCATTCCCCAATAATGACTAATGGTATTAGGCTCTAATTTTTAGAAACATCTTGCAGAGCGGTACATTACAAGTGTTTCATCTCACAAATGGTTTGTTTTTTCTTTTTAGATTTTTGGGATTTTCCTAGCCAGGACATTGATTTCTGATATTGAAGCTGTAAAGGCAGGTAATGCCTTCTGAATATAAAAGCAGACATGTTTTGCAAAAAACTACATTTTACAGTTATTGGTCGGACACCAAGGTGGAAGAAATGCACAGACGGTGAAATACTGTTATTAAAAACCTTATGTGGATTTTACCCTGCTCATGCTTTTTGTTAGAAGCTGGTACAAAAATCTCTGAACACACACCTGTCTACGTTTTTTCTAACGAGACAACTCGGTGTACCAGCATTGATCTCTGAAGAAGAAATGGAATTTCACAAGACATGGCGGAACGGATTTTGAAGATTCTAGCAAGGAGACATGAAACTGCTGTAAACTCTTTCCTTGAAGGATTACCACAAAGATTGTTCTGTTTTCACTCCCATCTGTCATCTATTTCAATGTAATCTTTTCAGAAGGCATGCTGATTTCTTCAGAATCTTGAAATTGTTTAATTGCTACAGTAAACTCATGCAGTGATTTTTTTTTGGCAAGATACCTTGCAACCTTAATCATCATGGTATTGGGAATTGGATAAAAAAGTCACAAACTATTTAGTTCTTTAATTGACTTTCAGTTGTGCAGAAGTAGGGATATTTCTGTTTGGGAATAACGTAGATGTCTCGGGAGCAGGAGTCTGCTCAGCATCAGAGCTTGTGTAACACATGCTGTTTTGAAAATGCGAGCCTTTTCTCAGGAGAAAATCCTGACTATCTGTAGCATTATATATTAGAAATCTCCATTTCAGGCAAGGGGGTATGAACCCCTGATGCTGTCTCCTGTCTGAAGAAAAATTTAAATATCCTTTATTTATAGAGGGAGAAACTCTTTAAAATGCTTAGCCTTTTATTGATCAGTAATATCTTTAAAAAGTGCTGTCTGCAGAAATTTCACAATGCAGCTTGTTTCACTAGGTAGCAAGCATGCTATGCAAGCTGTTCATGGTGTTCCTCTAGTTTCTCTCACAACTGCTATATTGATCTTCACAAGTCCTAACTGCTAATATCAGGACTGATCAAAAACATTTAAATTCAACATTGATCCCTACTGAAATCTGTTTTTAATGAGGAAATATGCATTTAGTGAAAGATTAGTGTTGTTGAATTTTTAAATCTTCTGTAAAGCTATTGACTCCTGAGTTCTTGTATTCTGATACACAGTTCAAATGCCAGTCACAATATGGTGAACTAGAATTTCTTCACAGTAATTTTCTACATCAAACCAAACTATTCTTGCTGAAGTCATTTTTTAAAATTTTTATCAGAAAGCTAAACTCTCTTCTTTCTGTTCTCCCTTCATGGGGGTTCAGTAGATGGATCTGTAGTTCAGTAAGAGTTCCAGTCTTCTGTAAAAGACTTTGGCATAGTATTTTTAGCTTTAAGATAGAAGTATGTGGCTGAAAAGTTCTTGGAGGTAGCTTTAGCTGTCAGTTTTACTGTGGGCCATATAACTAACACTGTTTACTGCTTCCAGTGACACCATTTTTTTTTGCAGGGAGAGCAGGTTTATTTACAGTGCCTAACATAGTGTAAATTTTAGTAAAGTATATATTTTTATAATGATATTTTACTACATGTAGCCTGCCTGAAGGATTTAATACTTGTGTTTCCAAAGTATGTGGCTTTCTTAGGATGCCAGACTTTTAAATATCTCTAATATCTTTTTTCTATTACGTGTGTATTAATGAACATTTCACTGGCGAAAGCTGATCAACAGTAAGAATCTTTGTATTGATTGTCCAGACATCCTTCTAGCTTTTAATATGTGAAGCTCTTCACAGACAATGCTGTACTTCTTGTGTGTACTTCAGTTCAGCTTTCATAGTTGTTTTTTTTTTGCCAGTGATTGAGACAACAGGAAAAGGAAGCTTGTCTAAGGACGGCTGATTTCCTTACAGTAGCAGAGAACAGTGTGTTATTACTCATCTGAAAACCTGAAAGTAAAATTTTTTAGAAGTGCACTGCGTATTTTTTTTAGCTTTGATATACAACAAGGAAACAATAGCAGTAGATCATTGAGGGGAGAGAAGAGGCATTTCTTCTGTAGAGCCTTGAATCTGAGGTCTCTATTACTTGTTGAATCTAGTTCATTAGAAGCAGCCAGAAGTTTGCTGCTGTTGCTGCTACTTCGCAAGCAGCAAAGCAGCGTTCAGCAACCTTTGTTATAAACTCTGGTGCTTGAAACTTTACACCACCTCATGAACTCACTCACTCTGTTAAGGTTATGTGTAATAATCTGATGTATGTAAAATTGGAGAAGGATGCTTTCTACTTGTAACTACTTATTCGTAAAACATTGCAGTGAAAATTGCATCTAGGGAGTATGTTTCCCATTGCCACAGAATGCTCCTAATGCTGGGAAGTAATTTCAGCAATTGGTGAAAATCATCATGGTGTCAAAGATTTATCTGTGGAGTTCATGCACTGAAATTAGCTGCTGACAAGAGCCATTGAGCCAGTATCACAGAGCAGGATTCCGATGTCTGCAGATCTTGCCAAGTTGCCTGAAGACAAATGAGTACTTGGTTTCTTTTTGAAGGACTGTTCATATGCAAAACAGAATTTAATTGAAGTGTTGTCTTTCCACAGTTAGTTCTTACTGGCTTTGGCCATATTAACACCAGCTTTGTATCAATACTTCAGTTATTTGGAACTGAACTCAAGAGAGCAAGTTCAACCAACCTATTTGAGGATCTTTAAATTCATGGAGTGATTTGTTTTCACTGTGGATAAACTTCTCTGTGCTTATTCAGTATCACTTTTAAAACCCTGGGGCTCTTGGCTGATTTACTCCAAGACTGGGAATACTTTCTTATCACTTTCTACTTAGTTATATTTAGCACCTTCTCTGTGGACCTGCAGTGACTTCATGGCTAAAGGTTTAGATTACGGTTTAAAAAAGTCTTGTCAGCAAAAGCAGTTGGGTGTGAGCCTGCCTCTAAAGTCTCAAAGGAGGAGCAATTCAATGATCTCTCAATGAAGAGAGGTTTGGTAAATTGATGTTGAGATTTCAGTGGTTGCATTTGGAACAACTCCACAAACACTACAATGGAAACAAGGTTTTTAATGAAGATGACAAATATGAGATCAGACTTGAATAACTAGACTGAGAGAAGGAAACTTTTCAGTGTGATCACTTTTATTTCTTGGAAATGAGCACAATTTATTTCTGTGAAGCAATGTATTTATTTGTCAGTATGTTTGACAGTGTGACTGCCCTTTTATTTCTATTAATATACCTACATTGGGACACAGTTTCCCTGTATGTGAAGAGGAGAATGAATATAAGCGCTGAAAGAAGTGCAGTGACCAAAGGAGCTTCAGTTGCCTCCATAAAACCTGAATATTTGTTCCCAAGAGGTCTTTAGTTTTGGTGATGTTCATACAGTGCCATGTGGATAGACTTGTACCTCTAATCCATTGAGGCTGATGTGACAATTGGCTTATATGTAGAATTGCTTTGTTTTTTTGTCTCCCCGTTTCATACTTTCCTCTTCCTTCCCCCTACCACCTATGGTTTATCATGCAGCTTGAATGTTGTTTAGCCAGTGGAAGGGGAGGTTCTGTCTCTTCTTCTGAGATGGCTTTTCTGAGTGACTTTAAGTATATTTTTTTTCTCAAGCCTTAAATTTGATTAAATAAAATGTAATGTTTTGTACTCCTGGAGTTTGGTTTCTAAGGTTTGTTGCTTCCAGTCACTAGTATTTCCCTTTCCAAAGTTTAGACTGGCTGCTGAGACTCTAATTTGTTGATTAACTGCAGAAATGGTAAAGGTCGCCTGGTGTTCATATATATATATTTTGCTGAAACTAATCCTTGATTTTTTTTTCAGTCTGGGCTGCTCAATAATAGATAACACTGATGCTTTTCTCTCCATTGTTAATAGAAAGCCATGAACAAGTGAAGAGCTGCAGAATGGTGTAGAGAAATTATTAAATCTGTGGACACCAAAAAAAGTTAAAACTGCTGTTTGTACTTTGACTGCCGTTATCCACAGTTACCACTTTTACGGTTTGCACAGTCTATGGTTTGTCATGTCTGAGCAGTGTTCCTGAAACTACTCTTAAGAGTGCAGAAGGGAAGTAACTTCCAGGTTTGAAGATGAGGCTTGCAGAAATAAGTTTGTCTGCTTCTTTGACCATTTTAATGTTTCTTTAATGCATTAAAACCTGATTCTACTTTTAATAAGGTCAGAGAAACATTTAATCAATAGATAAAGGCCATATTAGAATGTAATATTTGCAATTAGACACTCTAGAATATTAAAGCTGAATCACTTCTGATAAGAATGACTTAACTTGAATGGAGCTATTTGGGGGGTGTGTGTGTATATATATATCTAAAAAACTTGTAATAGATCCTGATAGATCTTATACTAATGTCTGGTTTGGGCACAACCCCAGATCTTATTCTGAAGTTGAGATTGCCTGAAGCTGTTTCTCAGTTTGACATTAGAAATGTGTAGGATGCCCCTATCACTGTGTGCTTTAAGCTAGAGAAAACTGCACGTGGTTCACCTCTTGTTTTTTTTCTCCTACTATGTTGTCAAAACCTGCTTGCATGTTACTCACCAAGTGTCTTGTTTAGGGTGGTTTATGAAATTCCCTTTCTCAAGAGCACTCCTGAAAGTGCCACTTGGTGGCAAAGGTAGGTGACTAAATAGAGTTTTGCAAATGGGAGGCTTTTGCAGGAACAAAGTTGTAATGTTTGTTCGTAGACATAAGCCAGTTATATTCAAATTGTTTGAGAACAGGAGGCCTTGTTTACTTTGGAATATTCCCTGCTTTATAACAATTTTTTCAAAGATCAGTACTTTTCTATTTCTTAATAGCTTTTACTGATGGCTAAAAGAAGTCATTGTTCCCTAGCTATTCAGCATCTACTGCTACAGGGTTTTGAATTTGATTTGTTGGGTCTTGGCAATGCAACTCTGCAACATACTTGCAACTGCTTCAAAACATTCCCAGAAGAACAAGTTGTGCATTAGATCCTGTTACCTTTTTTATGAAGTGACCATTTTTATATACGAAAGGTTTCGGTAGAAATATTCAGCGACATTTGTTTTACTAGAGTTTTCTATTATCTAAAGTTAAAGCCAGGTTCTCTTACTGGAGATAACGAAATGCCAGCAGTCTCCAAATCTTCACACACGCCCACTTGTAACTTCTAACTAGCTTTAATTTGTACCTTGTCCAGGCACTGTATGGACATTGACTGCAGTTTCTTGTAAACTCTGCTTCTATTGAGTCTCATTCCAGGTTATAATAGCTGCAACTCTAAAACTAGGACAAGACCATGACTTGAGATACTGAGGCATATAGCTGTGACACTAGCAGGTAAAAACTCAGATGAGCTTTAAAATTGGAAATTGAAGGGGGAGTTGGTTTAAAGGTACAGTTTTGTGGTGGTTTTAACTCATTCAGTTAACAGCTGGGCTCACAGGTTGATGCACAATGTGCAGAGATTGATCTGCTGCCAGTTAGCCCTTTGCATTGTTTAAGGTACGGCTCTCATCTAAATCTAAAACCTCATTGTTTCAGGTTGCATGAGGTAAGCTTGAGATTTTTTGTAAAGATTTTAAAGTCCCACTGATACAAGAAAGTTGCAAGTGATATCCTGATTTGACAAAACCAAGCAGCTTAAAATGTATTACAGAAGTGGCAACTGCCTGATGGTTCTAATTTCTACTGTTTAGTGGTAGCTCAGTGAAAAGCAGCAGTAATGCAGGTATTTGTAGGTCAAATAGATGAGCAAATGAATATTTTATTTGTATGTACAGCTTTAAAAGCAGAAGCTGTACCTGGGCTTTTGTAGTGTTGGTTATGCAGCAGCATGACAAATGCAAGGTAGGGTTGGCAAAGCTGGCCTTTTATTGCATTTGCCTCAGCAACAGTGCAGGGTTGCTATGGGGAAGAAGGGAGGCTAATGGATGTCTCTCCTCTCAAAACCTGTAATGTTGTTACAGCTTCCTTGACCACATTTGCATTGCTGTGACTGCAGAGTTGTTCAAGTGTTTCTTTAATCTTGTCCGCTTCTATTTCTTGTCTCAGATCACCTGAATGGGAGAAGAAATGCTTTTAGTGCCATGCCATGCCATAGTGGCTCCCAACAGTTGTTGTAAGATCAAAGTTTGGAGTACTAGCTGTTTAAAATGAGCTGGTTTAATTTAAATAAATTTCTCAATAACTTTTCAGCCATTGAAAGTATCGAGCAGTTTAAGGTTTTCTTCTCCAGTTTGACTTCTAAGAACTGATTGAACAGAAGAAAAGCACTTTGTCAAAAATATAATACAGGACAAATTCCAGAACTTTTTTGCCTGTATGCTTTTTGTTAGTTTTTCATATTAGTAAGACTCAACTCTTAGTGTTACAGTTACTCTATAAAGTGCTAAGTGTATACACCTCTGGGAAAAAGTCCTGCAGATCACACCTGTTTTGTCAGTACTCTGTAGTAGCACTGAAGGATGCAAATGCTTATTCCTGTTCTAATATCTGTGTGGCTACAGGTTAAAAATAGAATATTCTGCAGAATCCATCTTGTCTGCCGATGTAGGGTGGCTTCAGGACTTGAAAGGCAGCTCTCCTTGTGGCGGATCCTTGCCTGAGCACAATCATTGCTTTCAATTTACATGATTTATATATAAAAATGTGAGAAACTGGCATGAGATCTTTGGACTCCTGTTTTCAAGGTGGTGGTTGTTTTCAGTTAGTGTCACACATCCAGAATGAGTCTGATCTTGCTCAAAGCAGTTTAAGTCTTCCGTAACCATGGAATGAGAGAAGCTGAAATAACATCCTTCATATGTTTTACTAAAAGTTGCTGTGCAAAGGCAGCATTTCTAAAATTGCTGTTTTATCTCAACTTCTGGTTTGCTTACAGCATAGGCAGAAGAACAAATGGATGCCTGCCTGTAGAAGATGATACAGACTTTCTTTCTTTCAACACAAAAATGCTGTGGTACATACCAGACTTGGGCCTGCTCGACATTTGTGCATAGTGAATTTGGACAAAGATGCCTTTATTCCCAGGCTCTAATTTTGCTATTTCAGCACTTGATTATGCCACTGACTCACTGGAATAAAGCCTTTGTTTTTTTGTTCAACTGATGGTTTAATCAACTTCTCATAAAGAAGCTACTTGACTGGGATTTTTGGTGATCAATAAAGAATGAACCTCTTTAATATCCTTTACTACTCACTGACTGCAACATAGCAGGCAGCACACTTCAGTAACGGAAAACACTTGTGTTTTCATCACATATCCATCCTTCCATCACAGAAAACTTAAAATGAAGTTACCTGAATTAAGAAGCGTGCACAAAAGGCCCATTGAGTTATGTTTTACTTCAGGACTTGTATTATCATCTTGTAGAAGTTTGTGTAAGCTTTGGACGAGCTGTGATTCCTTAAAAGATTCTTCAAGGGTTTCTGAAAAAGAAGTAAATGAATACCTGAACTGTTAACTGAAAAGAAGCTAGAAAGTGAGCATGCTTGCTTTTTTAAAAAATAAAATTCCTGACTGGCTTCATTTCAGACTGGATATACAGGGATTTCTGGGGCATATGTTTTCTATACTGTAGAATTTCTGTATTTTCTGTGCAGTGTTTCTTCAGTGGCCTTATACTGGAAGACAGAACCTGTATAATATAGATTGTATAAAATAACCTTATAATAGATAAAAAGTTGCAATGATCAGTGCTAGAAATGTTGATTCACATTAGTTGCCCAGTTGAGTTTGAGAGCCTTAATGGTGGACCAAGCAGTAAAATGGGCTCTTTACTGTCTTGCCTGTTGGTGTAGGAAATTCCAAATTTCAAGTTAACTATCTGTCTTCAATTTATCTTCTGATGTAAGTAGACTTCTGTGGTGATTCTTTGTTGTAATAAATTGAGACCCATTTTCAAATGTAATCAGTCATATAGGAAAAATTTGAAAAAAAAAAAATTATACTCAATGTCTCTGAAAAATTAGGTCAGTAAAAGTAGTTAGAACCTTGACAGTTTTCTCACTTGTTTAAGTTATGGCTTCTGTAAGGCCCTTTTGTCTATGCTTCTGCTTTATTCTCTCCTGTATTTAAATGTCTGTCTTCTGAAGATTATTTCCTCCGTTTATAGTCTTCATTGACCATTCAAGCTCATAATTTGTCCTTAATTTTGTCTTCATTTAGACTTTCTCATCTTTTTCTCTAGTCTTTATCACCTTTACTTTCCTTCTGTTTTTTTGTGTAGGCTTCTAACATCATACCATGCTACTCAACAGATTGTGCCTGTCCACACAACCTGATCATTTTGACTGTACCCTAAACAAAAAAACCTTCAGCAATTCCTGAAGCCTATTGCTTTTGTGATCTTCTGGATGGCTGACCTCTTCATGCTGGAGAGCTGAATCTAGACAAGAAACATCCTTTTTCTTACATGTTATGTAGAATGACAGTGGTTTTTAATAATTGAAGATCTTGCACAGATAAATGCTTTAAGGAGAAAAATACCTAAATTGATTGCAGATGCTATTGCCAAGGCATTCAGAGCCTCATTCTGCAAGGCAGCATGCTTGCTTGTTGTCATGGAAACGAGGTGCTTCACTGCTTGTGCCTCCTGGATGGCTTTGACCACTTCCTGGTAAAGCAAAGGTAAAATATCACAGGTGGAAATCTGACTTATGAGTAAAGTAGAATGAAGAGAGAAATGAGGTTGCACTATTCAGCTTCTGAATAGATGGAAATGATTTGCCTGCTGCAATGCAAACTGATATTTGAAGACTAGAGATAATACTGCTTTTGACACTGATCGTACATGTCTGTTTAGGGCTGGTCTAATTTACTTGAAATACCAACACTTGAAATTATGTATATGCATATCAAAATATAAAATCATATGTTTTGTCTCAAGAGTTTTAGTTTGATCTTATTCCAGTTTTTCATGTCAAGACTTCAGACTACCAAAGATTAGTTTTACTTTACCAAAGCCTGTGCAGATTTTTATCACTGCCTCAAAGTAAAGCATGGTTGGGATGCCTGTGTATGATAGCATGATTTACAAGAAACAGAATCCTGTTCTAATATGTCGGCAGAGACAGATCACACCAGATTCATCCATTGCTAGATAGACAGTGGGTTCTTTGGAGCTCCTAGAGGACTGACATTCAGGACAGATCTGGGTTATATTTGCCATTTCAATTGGAAATTTGAAATTAATACTTATGGCAATAAAAAAACTTCACCTACTTACCGTTTGTCAAGCTGTACTCAAGCCAGGGCAAAAGTTGACAAGTGACAGTAAGTAGCCATGTTTCTTGTTTCTGTGCAGTATCTGTGGCTATGGATAGTACTGCTTTCCTGCTCACCTCCCCCTTATGGGCATTGAGGCAGACCAGGAGGGGTTTTTACTGTGAACTTTCATGTTTTTAATGATAAATTTATATGTGCTGTTTAATGCTTAACCCCTAGCTATATTGACAAGCTTTTAAAAATATTTGACAAGGATAAAGTAGAAACATATTATTAGACCAACAGCTTTCGTACTTGGGATCTGTTGTGACGCAAGATTGATGCTAGCAGTCGATTTGCTTCTCCACGAACGCCGATGTGGTCGTTAGCATTGCACCACTGCACAAGCCTGTTGAGCACCATCGGGTCTTGGCCCAAGATTTCAGCTGCATCAGCTGAAGAGAAAAGCATCATCAGGAGACATTCGAAATCACTTCTCAGTCTTTCTGTCACAGAAATGTGAATGTAGAAGTAGCCAGGACTGCAGGCCTGAGTTCAGAATCCTTTAACAGCTGTAACTAAAGCTTTGGGCTTTTAAGGGATCTTGGAAATCTTTATCTGAGGAATGCCAGTTGTGTCAGGGCAACTCTTGGAGGTAAAGAACAAAGTTGTTCTTATAGCCCTAGCCTTTTTAAGAGGCTGCTGAAGCAGGGCTTAAAATGAACAGCTTCGTATCTTTGACAGCAAATACTCTGTTGCTATACAGAAATAATCATGAGGACTGTCTCTTTCTTGTTTGGTTTCTTGCACTTGCTCTTTGAGCCCTGCACAAATGTTATCATGGGCTCTTCAGAGACTGTTCTTGCTGTTTCAGTGCTCTCAGTAATGGTGATAATTACTGTTGGTAGCATGTGGGAAGCCAAGTCTTAGTACAGAATTGCAACATGTCTGTAATTGCATGTCTCAGGTCTTAAGAATGTGCGTTGAATTGTGTATTTGGTATCATCAGAACTTACCCCAGAGGTTGGAGGAGCCCTTTAATTTGCCTTCTCTTGTGTTTCAGGAACCCTCTCTCAAGACTTGCTAGAAGTATTAATCTGTGGTTGATGTTTGAAAAAAACCTCACTGGATAACTTTTACTAAAAAGTGGAACTCCAATCACATGCAGTGGTTTAAGGCTCATTGCCACTAAGGGGACTACTCCCAAAGCTCTTAGGAGTTCAGCAGCAAAAGGAACTTTACTCATGCTATCAATATTGCATCAATAATGCATGGTTCCACGAGTCCTATTGCAATTTAATAACATATCTTTAAAGTGCTGTGGATCAAAAGTGACTAACTGGTGTAAAGTGATTTCCCAAGCAAAGAAAAAATGCAGATATAAGGGTGCTGAGGACTGAAATATTCTATTTGACCAAGTATGTTAAGCAGGGGTTCAGCCCTGAGAACGTCCTGGTAAATACTGCTTCAGTAATTTCAGTTAGTTGATTCTGTTCAGTACTTGAGACTTTGAAATTCTAAATCTTGGTTCAACTGAGATTTTCTTCTAAGTGAAAGGTGCCAGGAGAAAGATAAGACAGATGTAATGTGTGCAACATAAGCTGCCTTTTTGTAGGGATTGAGTGCTCACCCATTTGGCTTTTAACACAAAAGTGCTGTTTTGTAAACTGCCAGACTGCTGTTTCCATGTGTTCCAGTTGATAATGAACTGAGGATATAAATGCACAGAACTTCTAACTGGGCACCAGATGTAGCAACTGGGATGCAAGAGTAATCACAGGACAGATGCTTACTTTTTGGTGTAGAGTTAATCTGTTTGCAAAAATACACTGTGGTTATAAAGTTGAATTCAAATTTATGAGTCTCATGTAGTTATTTGTAACTAAGTTTTTCTTGGATTTCATTTTGATCATCTTATGTCCTGTCCCATGCCTGCCCACCCCACCCCTCAGTGCTGGAGGACCAGAGCAGATGAGCATGAAATGTGCCGTTGTGTGTTCTGAAGGTGTTCATAGCAGAAGTGTACATTCCCTAAGAAGGGCTATAAAGGGTCTGTGAGCTTTTCCCCATCTTCTTCTGCTTTTCCAGTATTTTAAAATAGTTCTAGGCCTGAAAGAAGGTAACCAGGGAGATCCCTGCTCCTTTGGAAGCAAATTCAGAAAGGGGAAAAGTCTGCATGTTTTTAGGAGTGTGAAGTTTGTCTCTTGGAATTTTGCTTGAAGCAGAGACTTGAGGAAGAACCAACATTAACATCCAGAACAGAAGGGATAGGTTTGGCTGATAGGAGCATCACCCTGTTTCTGTTTGTTTACCTGTCCCTTTCTCTGTGTGTGGCATTTGTTTTGAGATACTCTGGAAAGGGTGAAATAGAGTGTGCACCAGAAAGTCAGTGTCAATAAACCATGATTACTCTGGACATTTTGCAGAAACTGTAAGTCAACCTATACTCTTACTGTTTTGGGTAGGGAGATGAGGAAGGATGGACACTTCCTTTTTTTATTTGTCTAGTGCACTAAGGAACAATCCACAGGTCAAAATCCCCCAAGGAATCTGTGAGTGTCTAGCCTAGTTAAACATGTTTGTTTTGAGATAAGAGTTATGTCTTGTTGCACAACCACCTGCATATTACCTGCTGTAGCAGAAAGGCTTTTTTTTCTAGGTCAGATGTTACATGTTAGTCTGAGGAGATCATGGTAATCCATCTTAGTACAGAAAGCTGAAAGAGGTAAGAGGGTGGTGAATGTAACCAGTCTAAGAGGTTTGTTCAAAGGAGAGCGGTCTTGACCCAGTTTGACAGGGATTTCCTGATGTTTACCAGCAATAGAGCTCTTTGAAACAAACCCTATTAGTTACTTTTAACAGGAACAGGAGGACCTCTTAACTTATGCCAAATTTGAATAAATTTTGTGTATGATTGAACTTTAAGTTGAGCTGAAAGTCCTCTGGCTGTTGAAGTGTGCAAATTCTTCTGTTCCTCTGAAGCAAAACAGTGGAAAAACCAGGAGTTAATGTTAACATCTCTTTAGTGTAATGAAGCTGTCAGATCTGACTGCAATTTTCTATAGTTAAAAATAAACCTACTGATGTCTTCTAGTCTGTAGGCCTCAGCATGTCCAGTGATTGCCAGAGTAATGAATTTATACTAGATAATGCAATTAACTGATTTAGTGTGGACTTCTTAGTAGATGTGTATTTTTAAGAGTTTCAGGCTGAGTTAGTTAAGGGCAATGTTAGCTCATGGGTAGACAGAATAGAAAGTAATTAAAGGTGGGAGAAATGTGTGCAAATAGTCAGGAATGGGTAAACATTGAATAATCTTCTGTGTCTTTTTTTCTAATCTACACTTTGATATCTTTATTGTTTCAGATTCAGAAGTTCTACTGTTTTGTGCCAAATTCTGACTTTGTACCAGGGTTGGTAAATAGCATCGAGTCAAAAAAAAAAGTTTGATAACTTAGATCTGTGTTGTTATGTCTCAATTTTAAAAGCTAAATGGTCCCCCCTGTCACAATTGAGATACAGCTTCAGAGAAATGACCTTGTAATGATTTCTTCCTTTAAAACCTGAGAAGAAGAGACTAAGTTCCTGTAGGTCTTTCAGTGTCCATTTCCTACTATGGTGAAATAGAAATAGATGAATAGAATAAATAGATGAATAGAAATAGATTCCTGCGAGGTGAAATAGAAGTGGAAGCAGATTTTTACTGAGTGGAAATCAGTGCAAATTGAGTGCTAGACCTAAATTTTATATCATGCGTATTAATTTGAAAAGGATGCAAGTAGCTGCCATATCAAAGTGGTGTAAATGAGTGCAACACAGAATGTAGGAGAGTGAGGTCTTTACCCTTCCTTATAACTAATGAATTTGTGATTGTAACTGTTTCATATCAGCTGTCAGTTCCCATTGTAAAACAGTCACAATTTTTCTGATTCTGATTTTGACCTATTGCTATTCCTGCACATCAGGGTGGTCTGTACTGATTGATTAGTGTTCTAGAGCAACTGCTGTGGTGATACAAAAGAAGTAGAACACTTAACCAAAAAAACCAAACCCCTCAACACTTGTTTTTGTGTTCTACTCTGGTAAGAAGCTAGCTAAGTCTGAGGATAAATGAAGATATTGTAGTAGATATTGGCGTAATTCTGTTATTGTGCATGTTTCTCAAAATGCAACTGTATGCACAGAGTGAGTGTTGTTGCCTTTGTGTACCCACCTCGGAGTAAAACTGAATGAAGTACATAATCCCATATTTTGATATGCAAAGTCAATTCAACATTTAAGTCGCACAAGCAAGATAAATCTGGCAATGTGTATAAAGAGCCTGTGTGACAGGTAGAAACTAATTTCTTCTGCCTCTCTCCACCTAGCTCCCCTTGATCCTTTTATATTCTCCAGTTCTTCTGTTGATTTGCTTTCCTGTGATTTGCCATGGTAAATCCTTAGCCTGATTCTTTTCCATCATACTCATTCCTTGCTGGTATATCTCTGGTGGAGAACATCTTCCTTGTAGGCCTTTGCCATTTCTTACTGACCTCTGCAGATTTTTTCATTTGGTTTGTTTCTCATCTATTTCTGAGGCTGACTGGGTCACTATGGAAGGTCTGCAGCCTCCAGCAATCGTCTCTGGAACCTCTCCACGTTGAGTGCAATTAGGTTAGCAGGACGCTTTATGGCCCTGCTGTCTTGCAGGAGAGGAGGGGGTGTATAGTTGACATAAGTAGACATTGGCAATTCCCTACCTTGACCATCTGCTAACATCCGTAGTGTTCCAAGAAGTTTAAACTGTACAGGAGGCATCTCTGACCTTAGAAGTGCTTGAATCCGTTCTGCCACACCTTCCTCCAGCATTTGAACCTTGTTAACAACTAGAAAATGGGAGAAAGATGTTGATGTGAAGCTCAGTAACTACACAAGCATCTGAAAATGTAGATACGACGTTAACTGTTCTGAATTTTATGCTCTTAGCAAAGGTCCGACTTGTTAGAGTGCTCAGGAATCAAGTCAGGGCTACCCGGCTGTTTAGGCTTCTCTTTTGATCTAAAAACTTCCTAGGAATTGCTGTTACGATATGTTGGTTACTTTTGATCGTAGGCCTGCCTGGAATGAAGTACATGAAAAAAGATAAATGCAGGATTGTTTTTCTTCCTTTTTCTAGTTGTAAGAGATTATCCATCCACTCACCCACTCACATGAGCAATCCTTTCCTATGGTTGCTCATCTTAACTGAACTGGATGGCAGAAGTGTTTTACATGGCCATATTTCTTGAGAATGTGTTTTCTATTTGAGCTATTTTTATATGAGCTCACTGATCCCCTGTTGTTCATGCCTTTGCTTCTGTGCTTTCCTAAGTCCTGCGTCTGCTCCAGTTGTTAGTGCGGTAATCCCTGGTAATAATCAGAAGCTTGTCTGGAAAGAGTCCTAATACTGTTTAACTGTGCTACCAAAAGCTTCTTCCTCCCGAGGAATTTTCTTCCCATCTTCTGCATGCCTTTTTTTTGAGGGGAGGGGAATGACAAGACAGTGAAATTAGGGAGATAATTGTTCTATCCCTTTCTCCTTTTATTGGGAAGATTGAGAAGCAGACACTGTTAAGTAACTTGCTCTTAATGTCCTTGTTTTTCAGTGGCACAGACTGACCCCATTCACGAGAGCATAATGACTTTTAAAATTTTTTTATAAGCACCTGTTCTCTTTTAAGATCACTATTTGAATTGAAGACTTCTCATGTGCCCATTTGCAAGTATTGGCCCATATTTAATTAATTTTTGATTTATGTGGATTTGCACTCAGTCTTTTTTTTTTTTCCCTCAAGTAGCAGATTATATTGTTGAAAGTGATAGAGTTTGTGTATTTCTGGAAGTGATGTATCACTGTGAGGGAATGTCTTACAGCTTCCATATTCTGATATTTTTACAAATAGAGAAGTACAGTGTAGGGATAGCATTTTAAGTGCTATGCATTGTTCGCACACTTTGAAAGATCCAAAATGGTTTGTAATAGACTTGAACAGAAGAGATAACCAAAATACTCTGTATTGATGCATTGATTTTTTGTAATTCAGAGTTGAGCCTTTAAAGTACAGCTGCAAAGAATATTAAGATCTGGTACTATGTGTAGCAGGCAGTGATACAGGGGTAAAGTTGTAGGTTGCAATCACGCTTTTCTGGAGTTTTAGATCCTGTAGTCTTTGTTTCGTTAAGGAACTCCCAAGAAATGCCTGGGCTTGGCATTGCAATAAGTGGGCCTTGGTATTCATTGAGGAATGGATTCTGTTGTGAGTTAGAATGTGATCATCTCTGCTTGTTGTCAAGGGGAACTACATCAAATTTACTATCTGTCAAATGAGATTAACTATTATCTTTGCTGCTTGTAATCATTAAATCCTATTGTACATATTGCAGGAGTGAAGTCAATGAGAACTAAGCTAAGCATGGGACACCCCTAGGCTTATAGAAAAAAAAAATCCACCTTTTAATTCTAATAAAGATAGCTACATTTTGCCTACTAAATTACTTTCCTAATTTCAGCTGGATGGCTCTCGGATTTTTCAGGATTCTATGATTATCTTCTAATAGCTTTGTGTTAGATTGTAACTGATGTAAGGTAGCTGGTTTGCATGGTTGAAATACTGCATGCTCTGTTAGCATTAAAAACAACATGCACAGGCCTCTATCTGCTGATGTGAATGGTGGTAGAAAATCTCTTCACAAGAAGCAGTGAGGGGTTTATGGTGTGAAATATGTTTATTAAAATACTGAACAGACAGACATGGCTAGCTATTATGATCCAGAGAGTGTGGTAATACTATAACACAAACTAAATAAATTACTTGAGAGCATATAAAAAGTAAGTTGAAAGAAATAGGTGAAGTTCTGAAGAGAGCTATCTGCAAGAAGAAATGAGTGTGCATCAGGCTTTAAAAGGAAGTGGACGAAAACTAGCAACTAGTATATTCTGGGACTCTCACTTGTTCAGAGCAATGATTACATATAAAACTGTTAAACCAAACATGCTGGCTAGCTTACATAAAATTGGCAGACAACTTAATGTTCTTTTACTTTCAGAAAATAGCGTTGGTGTCATGCTCTTCTCTAGAGTACTGTGTAGCAGTGTAAGGACTGCTTTCCAGGGTGCTGTACTATTAAGTCTCTAGCAAAATATTTTTGGCCTGATTTGCACTTTCACATGGAAGCAGTAGATTTGAGATGAGAAGCAGCACAATTTTCTGATGCGTATTAGCAAAAGATCACAAGAGTAGAATCATAGAACCATTGGGGTTGGAAGGGACCCTTAAAGTTCTAGTCCAACCCCCCTGCAGTGAGCAGGAACATCTCAACTAGATCAGATTGCTCAGAGGTCTGTCCAGCCTGACCACGAATATTTCCAGGGATGGGGCATGTACCACCTCTCTGGGCAGCCTGTTCCAGTGTTTCACCACCCTCACTGTAAAAAAACTTCTTCCTTAGATCTAATCTAAGTCTACCCTCTCTTTAGTTTAAAACCATTACCCCTTGTCCTGTTGCAACAGGCCCTACCAAAAAGTCTGTCCCCATATTTCTCATATACTCCCTTTAAGTATTGAAGTTTTAAAGTGTGTTACAAAGGCTGAATTTGCAATGAATATTGGCTTTATAGAAGAGGAGCAGATGTATGAAATCCCTACTGTCTGTGATGTGATAGTTTAAAATACAGAGTATGGGGTGGAGCTATAAATCCTGTTCTGCATTTCTGAACTGCTGCATGCTGTTAGTATGAAACCCATTTCAGTAGCTGGCAATGACATCACACTTCATTATATTTAGACCCTTTATGTAGATGAGAAGTCCTGATAAATTATTCAAATATATATGTCTCTGCAGGGGGAAAAGAGCTCGGTTGCCCCTCATAATACAAGGGACTGGATTTGATGACTTGGACAGAGCTGCACAGATCTCCATTAAATGATCCATCTTTACAGACAGTCACAGTACGTCAATTGTCTTCAAACTCTGTACCTGGTATAGCAAGGTTTCGAAGTGCACTGAGTGCAGCATGTTGAACAGAGATGTCCCCACTCTCTACGTGTTTCTCCAAAAGATCCAGAAGCTGATGTATGACTCCCAGCTGTACCATTCGTACACAGTTGCCATCTGAAGAAAGAGGCAAAACCAAGCAGGTGAGAGAGATTAGAAAGTGATTGAAATTAATCATGCAAATTGAGAATTCAGGGAGTCTTTGCCTTGACTGTTTTCATGTCTTGATAGGATTGAGACTGTAGCTTTTGCATTGCTTTTTACAGCCTTCACCTCTAGACGTAAGTAAAGCTTAGCTTGAGAGAGCTTCCTAGGGACAGTCATTGTCAAATTCAAAACCATATATTCTCCGGTCAGTTTCTTCATCAATACTACTTTATTTTCCTCTCTGTATATGTTGGAATACTGGTGGCATTTCCATTTCTCCACGGGATAGCTTTAATACTCCTATTTTGCTGTTCTACTGGTTTAAGAGACTATGGTGAGACCAAGGATCTTATCCAGCAATGGTGAGTCTGTAAGTCTGATTACTAGGTTTGTACTGCTGTTACTCCTTGTATTCAATCAAATAATTTGTCATTAACTAATCATGGAAAGAATCAGGCCTAGCCTTTTCATACCTGTTTTGAGAAACTCACTTTCTGAAATGAGAAGTCTAATTGTGTTGCACTCATACGAAGCTAGGAAAAGATGAGTTGATCTAGAGAGTTCTGATCTGTTTAATACTGGTGAAAGCAGATTTGTACATTAGAAAGAAATACCATTTTGCCCAGTGAATGCTCTGCAATATTTTGTCAGTATGTTTCCCTCTGAGAACTTGCTCTGCAGAGGTGACAGCCCTTCTGTCATCAGAAGCTACATAGCTCACCTTGATAGGAGGTGAGCTCTCCTGAAGAGCAAAAGGAAACCCTTCATATTATGGTCTCCATCCTTCCTGAAGAAAGTGTTTTGAAGATACCATGTGGCAAATATTTTTCTGTATTTTATGCAGTTTATTATACCTCAAGACAAGCACGTTCCTGACACTGGTCAACATTTCCTTGCTGCTGTGCTGTTATCATGTGAATGCTGTTTGCTCAAACATGGCAAAACAGTGTGAATGTTATATAGGAAGACCACATCTTCACCTGGAGTAAGCAGTTATCCATGGAACTATACAGAATTCATGCAAATACAGAATATGGCCTAAAGTATCTTTAGGTGCTTCTCATGGTACTAACTGCATGCCTAAGATGTACATACTTCTAATCTTTGTGTATATACCACTTAAGAATGGCTCTAGTAATTTTAGCATCTTTGCTGGTTTGAATGTTATTTTCTCCCCAAAGTAGTAGAAACAATTCCATGTTGTCTTTTGAACCGCTGCCTACTATTCCTTTAATCTCAGCATTTCAGTTAGTAGCATATTTTTCCCTGTATTGCTACATATGTTAAATAAGAATTTGTCACATGCTTATAAAACGTAAGTGAATATTTTCATGAGAACTGTCAGTCTGTGGAATCATTCAAATTCTACTCACGCAAAAATCTTTTGATATGAATTTATGCATACATTCTCTAAAGCTGATGGCTTTGCTTGTGATTCTTCAGATGTTCTCTTGCCTAGTCCTAATCTTTAGAGATCAGAGTATATGAGAAAAATTGCTCAGTTCTCTTTAGGAACAGGTTCTCTAGGAATAGCCCATCTCTTTCGGTCTGACAAAATTCTACAGGCAAAATACTTTGATCTTCATATAGACTAACCTTAATTGAACTTAATTTCTTACCTCCCCCCACCTTTCAAACCAAAGAATGGCAGAGCATTTTTTCCTCTTGTAATAAAGTGCAAATAGGCAGAACCCATTAATGGGTGCCTTGCTTTGATTGTCACAGAGCTCCAAATTGGTTCTCTCTCCTATGGAGTTTTGCTTGGATAGCAGCAGAACCTTCAATTTAATGGCTTATAGTTAGTCTGATAGGAACAGCCACTTTCATAGCTGTAAAAGCTGTCTGTCATCTTTTCACTGCCTCAGAAGTAATTTGATGCTTAGATCAGATTTCCATAGGACTCTTTTTCTCTTAGATTAAAGGCTGTGCATACATCAGTGGCACATACCAGGGCCTGAGAGGGATTATTCACTTTTTCCACATGAAACCTCTAATGGGGTTGTGGGGAAGACAGAAGGAGAAGAGCGAGTGATAAAGCAAGCCATTTAGCTGAATAAATTGAAGATAGCCAGTTTAAAGACACCAAGGACATTTCTATGGCATTTGTAGAATCATGATGCCCAATGGCTGATTTGAAGCAAAGGTATAAGACAGGAAAGAAAGGGAGTCTAGAAAGGATGTTGGGGGGAGATGGAGAGATGTATATATGACAGCTTGCTTTAAAAAAAACCCCAAACAGATGAGGCTGACTAGCTGAACATTCAGACAGATGTGAGGGAATCTTTTATGATAATTAAGCATGTATTAATGCAGAAAATTGAGCAATGTTGAAAAATCTCCTTTTTGTTAATTGATTTTGGGCCCAGTACAGTAGCTATCAGTGAGAAAGAACAGAAAGCATGGTGGGGTATCTTCTGCTGACTGATTCAGCACAGCGTGCCTTCCAGGAGTCTGTTTATAAGAGTCTCTCTGTTTCTCTCTGCATAATATTAAGGCTTAGTACTTTCTATAATAGGAAAGTGTGAAAGGTGAAATGGCTTATTTTGAGATTTCTTGTTTCCTCCTGATGTCTGAGTAACCCTCCCTTCCTAAAAGTGACTTAAAACCTACAACATCAGTAACTGTGTTATTTTTTGTATTTCTAAGAAATGTATTTGCTATGAAACATTTCCAGTCTCCCTTCTAATGTGTGATTTAGGAAAAAAAAAAGTGAAAAGCTTGTATACCTGACCACCTCATTTTTCACAGTTAAGTCCCTCAAGCTACTTCAATATCATTAGCATCTAATTCAAAGGTATGCAAGTCTCCAGTCTGCAGAAAAGAAAAATGTTACTGTTTCAGAGCCAGGGAGCAATGAAATCTAGTGTTGCTTTTCTCTCCACTCACAAACAGTGGCTTTCTATCTTTGAAGGGTAGA
Organism: Strix uralensis; assembly: GCF_047716275.1. Lineage (NCBI taxonomy): Eukaryota > Metazoa > Chordata > Aves > Strigiformes > Strigidae > Strix > Strix uralensis. Next base: position 14,048,949 of record NC_133978.1, on the reverse strand, counting down.
GAATAACCAACCTTACCATTTTTTGTAAAACTAGCAATAGCTGTTGCTCCTGTCTCTGTAGCTGCATGTGTTTGGACGTGATGCGAGTACCAATATTCTGGGAGGTGATACCACATCCCTTAGCAAAGAAGTTCTGCATGGACTTGGCATGAGAAAGAGAGACCATCTCATGTCTGTCTATAATTAGCTCCAAAGTGAACTGTTCTGTCTTTGTGGAGATACGAATCAATGATGACTGATGATTGTTGTTATAATTAATAATTTAAGACTTAGCGTTGATTGCCTTGGGATTGGGGGTGATGGATGCAGTGTAAGTGTCCAGTTCTTGATGTTTTATTCTTTAATCTGTATTTCCCAAAATACATCATCACAGGACCACCTAAACTAAGTTGCTGTTAGGTCTTCAACCTTTTTGTGTTGTTCCTGAAATCAGCTTAAAGATTTAGTGAAAAATCAAGGTCAGCAATGGTGTAGTCTATTTCTAATAGATAGATACAGAACTTACATTATGAGGAAGTTCTTATATTTCATTTGTTAAACTAAGTGTTTGAAGTATGCACACAGATTTGGAATAGTGAATCAGGAAACATGAGTAGTTCAATACCATGTGAACTTAATCTGATGATTACCTTTAGATTTAAAACTGGCTCTTACGCCAATTTTGAAAGCAAATTTATGGAAGCAGGATGTGAACTGGCAATCACAGGTACAGCTACAATGGTCTGAAGTTCTTGTACTTGTGTTTGTGTTCTGCATAGGAGCAGTCACAGTGGTATTAGATGACTTGAGGCAACACATGTATATGCTTGAAGGAAAGTATGGCAATGTGAGCGCTAGGCTCCTATAAAAAGTGAAAAAGTGTGGTGTCTTGAGAAGAATTTCCCTAAGGATTATGAAACAGGTTGCAGATGTGTCCCTGTTAAGGAAATGAAAACAACAGAGCAGATGGTAACTCCTCTGCTTAAGGGTACTTTTTGATGTTGTTTGTTTATGTATCTGGACTGTCAGTATTCCTTTTTTTTTTACCTCCAAGAAGCAGAGAGACAATGAGATCTGATGCAGCCTTCACAATGCATGTATCTTCAGCTTGTGAACTACCCTGAAGCCTCAGCAGGATCTCGGACAGCACCTCTTGCACGCCTGCTTCCACCAACTGCACTTTCAGGACATCTGTAGAGATCACAGTAAAAGCACACTTAAAAGCTTCTTGGGTCTTTGTTGAAGTGTTTCAAACTAGGAAGCTAAGTCCTCGAACTTTAGCCAGTTTTTTCACATGCATTCACTGTTTTGGTTCTGTTTGTAACAGACATTCTGGTGCTAGGATGACACCAAGGCAGAATGAGCAAAGCTTCTGCATTGATCTTTGACACTTCTTGTATGACCAGTCACGAGTTTTCATTTCTTTAAAATATGTATCAGGTATCTACATATTTTCAGTGGATTCTTGTTGGTGCCTGTTACACCACTGCATAGTGTAGACGACATCAGTGATGTTTGGTTGTTGTTTTTTTATAAAAAAAAAAATTTGTCTAGTTTGCTTTCCTGTTACACAACAGGGAGAATATGAGTTTGAATCTGTTATCTTATGGATCCACTGAAATAGAGTGGAATGCTACACCCTCCCTCCTTTCTTTGTTGTCTCACATATTAAGCTTCAAAGTCTTGCTTGGGCCAGGATTTCATATGTTCTTGTGGCTTAATTCCACTGAAGGGATTGCTGCTTCCATTAGTAGGATCCCATGGCAAGCTCGGAACGCAGAGTTTATGCTAAGTATCAGTACCCTGTCTCCCCTTACTTCCCCAAGCTGAAGGGAGCCTTACCATTTTCTGCAAGTGCTTGCAGAACCTCAAAGACAATTTCTAACCTCTCATGGTTCTCTGCTCTTCTCAATTGTTTCACCAGCTGTTCAGCAACCTTTGTCTTGCTTAGAGCTTCCTTGGCTGTATCTGTGTATACGATAAAGTCAGGATTTTGAATGTTTTATCATCTGATTAAATGTTAAAAGCATATTCTCCCTATAATCTGAAGTGATTAGAACTACTTTGCTTTTGAATGCTTTTTCTGTTTTTATAGACACTTTGTCCCTTTGGTCAGCACTGAGTCAGCAAAAACTCTACTTCATCCCTTCTTCCCCACCTTCTTTCTTTAACGCTGTTTTTGTGTAATTCCTGTAGCTATGACCTTATAATAGCTGGCTATTAATCCTGGCTTAATTCCACTGATTTATAAATCCACCTGTAGTATGATTATTTGATCTATCAAATTGGCACATGCCAGTTAGTGGTAGTAGTATATTTTCTGCCTTGGTTAGATGGTTCTAGTCTTGCTGGGATCTTAAACATCTACAAGATATATGTTAACAAAGATCACATTTTTTTTAAAGCTTGCTGCTGCCTGATGTAGAACACATTTGAATGGAATATGATATTAAGTAATATAAGAGATCTATAAAGGACAGACATCACACTGTCACGTTATCTTCTAGTGAGACAATACCCCCTTCCCTGTCTCTCCCCCTAAATGCAGGAAGCAGGAGATCAGATTTTAGTCAGACCATATACAAAATGTGGTTATAATTTTCTACTTGGTCTTTTTCTTCCATCACTACTTACAACTTGTGTAAAGTAGGGCAGTGTATTTTAAATCAGTAGAGATGCCTTTGGTTTGAAAACTGTGTGAAAGAAAAGGGAAGCTATTTCATTAAGGTATATAAACTTAATTATTAAATAGAAATAAATTTTTAATAAATGAGTACTAATGTACCATATCTGAAGTAGCTGAAACTGTCAATTTACCACATGAAGTTATGCCCTCTATACTTTTTTCCTAGGTCAAAAGCTGTCTATTAAATCTTAATTGTTTTAATATAGTACCAGCAGTTGCTGGTACTCCAGGAAAGAGTAGTTACTTCTCCAGTACAGATACTGTGGCCAGTTCCTGATCAAGTATCAGTGGTGTTTAAAAAACAAAACTCCAAACAAAAAAACCCAATCTCCCCAAATAACCCAACAAAACTAACCCTCCCAAAAAAACCCTGCAAAACAAAGCAAAAAATCCCCCTCACAAACCTGTGGGCTTTCTGCATGTACATGGAAAGGCAGTGACAATGGGAAGATGGTATTTTGCTCCAAGATACAAAAAATTTACTTACCAAAGTCTGCGAGATTGCATAAAGCCAATAGATCAACATGGACAAGTGGCTCACTCTCTGCATAATCAGTTAATATTCGGACTAGGGATGTGATTACTCCTACCTTCACCAACTCTTCCTGAAGATCCCCTGGTAATAGTAAGCATAGAAGTTAAAGGGTATTAAATAGTGACCAATTAAATCAGTAAAAAGGGTCCAACTGTCATGCTTTGCAGTAAGATAGTCTGATTCTTTCTTGCATTGTTAGGGTTCACAGCTTTTGTGCTGTGGGTTCAGACTAATGCGTTTGTGTGGGAAGTGCAGGTTCGGGACAGAGTTTTACTAAACCTCCTGGTTTTACTTTGGCTCAAGGAATTAAGCCACTGTAAAAATATATAAGGGCATTTGCATGAGCATCTCTACTACTAGTGCAGCTTGTAAAGCAAGTTCTGATGGACTGTATATCTTGGTATTTATCTTAAAGTTGGGTGAGGAACAGACAGGAACCCTCTCAGGTAAGGGGAATCTCAGCCTTATTATCCTATGGCTTCTTTTGTTCTGAAGGGAGATGGAATGGACTGGAAACCCAAGATAAAGCATAGTCTAATGATAACTCCACTTTTGGGGATCAACAGTGTTCTGAGTCATACACTAAATGTCCATATACCTGATTTTGGCATGTTAGAATAATGATTTTTTTTTAAATAATTTGTAAAACAAGACACTTTACCAGTACCTGGGCTATTATAAAATATCACTGAGACACAGACTGCTTTAAAGTTTAGCTGGGGGAATCATCCTCTTACAGTTTTTGAATGTTGGTTGCTCAGCAAGTAGGGAGTCTTAGGGTACTTGAATTCAAGGTATCGGTGGAATTTTTATCAGCTGAGTAAGGTTCTCAAGCACGTGTAAATTCATGTGACTTAAGGGAAGTCAACGAAGTACAGTAAGTAAAAATTAATTTGGTCCTGGTTCTAATATACTAACTACAGTTGTCTCCACATGCAGAATTGCTGAGGAAAACATTGATAACTGTTTGTTTTCTTTTTGTAGTTTGTCTTGTAATGAATGAAAGCTTAATATCTAAAATGATTTTGAGAACGCTGAGAACTATGAATACAAAGTTGGACAGTACTGGTTGCTTAACAGTACAATGACACTGCTTTTGCAGTAGTGTATTGCTGAGAGGTAGACTGCAACTTGAGTGACAATGTGTATGACAGACACCAGAAGGTGTCTGGGTGCTATTGTAGCATATACAATTGTAATGCAGTCGGGGAATCACTGAAGTTAATTTTTCTGTGATGTATTTATTGCTGTGTTAGTAATAGAAATTATTAAAGCATGTATCTTAGTCATCTTGTCAAACCTGGGCTGGGCCTGTGTTCTGACAGAAGTGAAGCGGATTTGCAGTATGGCCATGTGCTGTAGTAATGTTGGTGCACAGCAGTTGCATAAGTCTTGTATGTAATCATACGGGGAAGGTTTTTTTAAACTACTGTGTGGCATTCCTTGGCAAATACATGTAATTTGCAGGGGGCTAGTAGAATCTGTACCAGGTACCTGTCATGCTTGGATTTCATAGGAACAGTGCAGGGAGACAAACCCATAGCTTTCTAGATAAAGCTACACAGGTCCACACTAGAAAGACAAGAGAAGGTAAATTGAAGGCAGAGAGAAATGGGTAGGAGATATTGGGTGAAAAGTTCCATATTATGTCTAGTATGCAATAAATATGTTTGGTCAGTCTGGGAATTAAAGGTAAAAAAGATCTTAAACTGTTGGGGCAAGTAAATGAAAAGGGTTTAATTTTTGAGACCAGAAAGCAAGTTAGTGTACTGGCTTTATGGAAAAATATGGAGCACAAAGATCTCCTGTATGCAAGCAATGTCCTCAGAGGCCATTCCTTGCATAGATAACTATCTCAGTATTTTTTATTTTTTAGAGCGCTTTTTAAATAAGTGCTTTGCTTTATAGGTGCTGGTATTACTTTGGAAGAAGACAAAGCTATTCAGGATTTGGGCCCAAGGCAGTTCTGGAAAATTAAGATATGTATGAGGCTCTGTTATATGTGAGACTCTTGTAGTTGCAGAGCAGTTCTGACAAAGATGTGTCACCTTGAAGTCAAAAATACAGGGGGAAACCGAGTGTTTGTGAGGTGTTTGGTATGCATTCAACCTACTGTCTGTGAGCTGTGTGAATTGTATGTATGTAACTGGAGGTCGAAGTGCATTATGTGCTCAGGTATCATAACATTATTATGAGTTACAGGTTATAATGCCTTTATAAAATAATGCCTTGCAGCTAGAGAAAAGAGTTCTCTCAAGTTGATACTTACGATTATCATAACAGATACGGCCAATAGCCCTCCCAGCATGAAGCAACATTTCTTGGTCTGTGCTCTCCAGCAAAGGTATCAAAGTTAGAACCAAATCTGCTTCAATACACGGTTTTTTCATTTCCTCTGTGTAGGTAAAGGAGAGGGATTTGTAGGGTTTTTGCCATGTTGAAATAAAAACAATTGCAATTGCAAGACTAATAGCTGGTAGCCATGAAACAAAACTCAAGAATGGAAACATGTGCTGTAATGTGCCTTGTAGTAGCACTTTAGTAGGACGTACCATTCTTGGCTATCTCTGAAAGCACCTGGGCTGCTTTCACTGCACATCGTGGATTGCCCTTCAGGATTTTTGCCAAAGTTCGGAAGATCCCACTCTCTCTGAGTAGGCTGAAGGATCTCTGCTCTGTAATGATAAGAGTGTTAACAATACCTGCAATAGGTTTGCAACTGTTTTATTTACATGTTGTTTTGTTTCCTAGAGTTCTGAGTGGGTATCTGTGGGATCTAAGGTTCTGATTTAACAAGGTCCTTAGAGACTCTCTCAGTCTAAGTATATGGGAACAGTCATCTGCTTGAATTGTAGCAAGTGTAGTTCCAGCTGATTATTCTGCTTCATGCTGAATTTGAAGCACAGGTGGCAAAGCAAAGAGGAAAGCAGTTTCATCTTCTCTGACTTTAAAAGGATGCCTGCATAAGACATGGGAAGTCAGGGATTAAGATTCTATTCCTGAGGTGTGGCCTAGCAATTAATTTTGTAGCTAGGCATAACATCTTTTATTAAACTAGCAATTAGAACCATCAATTCCCCTAGCCTTTTTTTTTTGTCAAAAGTATGGCTAATTGTCCTTAAGGTAGTAAATCACCATCTGCCAGGAGATTCAAATAAATACAGGTTTATGTAATTTCAGGAGAATGTGCAGAGACCTGAAAGACTTTCTTATAAGGAGACTAGGAACTACTTCTTAAAATTCCCGACCTGATGAGGTCACCCCAATTTAAGCCTAGGTGTTTGTAGTAAATAGAACATTAAATTTGGAGTTTCTCTGTGGCTTCAGGTGTTTTGTTGACCAGTAGCTTTATTTGGTCACAGATAGATTTGCAAGTACAGAAAGAAAAAAGAAAACAACAAAACAGGCTGAGGACAGCTATAGTTCCAACAGCAATCACTTCTTGCGTAATACAGATTACACAATAGATGAAAATCTCCAGTGAATGCTTCTGGATTGTGCAAATGGTTAAACAGTGATCTGGAGTGATACTTAGCTATCTTCAGTAAGAGCCAGGAGAATCCCATTCAGACTTTCAAGGATCTGATCTTCAGCCTCTGTGTCATCTCCACAGAGCCCAAGGTATTCCAGGTGCTGACTCAGGGTTTCTAAACAGAATGGGATAGAAAACAGGGGTGAGCCAGTATGGAAAATATTTTGAGTTCTTTCTGGTATTTCTCTTCAGTGACAACGGCTGACCACAAACTATCTCCTGAAGGATCCAGATATAAATATGCTCATTGAATAACTCATGTAATCCAAGAGCATGAGTGCAAAGGCTTGGTCCACTTCTCAGCACATAGCTCTTGTGCAGGCATAAACATGCAGAAATAAATTCTATCTGGAAAAAGAAATTAGCATACGATAACTGTGGCAGAGTTTGAGGTGGGGAGGAGAGGAATAATTAGAGAACCCAAATCTAAATACCTCTTTATCATAGATAGTACTTGCAGTTCAACTAGCTGTGTACCTCCCCTGATAGTGGCCAGTAGCAGGCACTGAAAAAATGCAAGAATGAAACAGGTACAGTAACATACTTCTCCCTTAGTTTCTGGCAACCTTGGCCTGTAGAAACATACATATTTAATACATTTTGATGGACAGGCAGACTCAGACTGGGATTAAGACAGATTGTAGTGTTTTCTACTCTTTTAATCCTCTGTCTATTTAAGAATGTGTTTTGTGCAGGTATTCAAAATGACTCTCTTCTGGGCAGGAGGAGTTAATTTAGGCCCCACAATTATTCATAGTTAGGCCATCTTTTCCCCATGTATATTGTTCTACATTTGCAGACACTGAACTTCATGTGCCTCTTTATCCCAAGTTATACAGGATAAGATTTTTCTCCAACTCTCTACAGTCAGTTTTAATTTAAAATAATCCAAACCCTCTTTACCATTCTGCTATTTTGAGATTATGAATATATTGAATGACACAGGTTCCAGCAAAGGTAACCTCTAATAATTATGGCGCTCTATTGTGAAAGCAGTCTTTATTCTGCCTTTCAGACTTCATCAGATAACCATCTCTCATATCCCAAGATAGTTTAGATGATAAACCTTATAGAAAGGTTTGTAGAAATTGAAATGCATTGTTACCAGTATCTCCTTTATTCACCTTCCTGCCAGCTCCTTAAAAATATATTTAGAGAGAGAGAGGTTGGGCATTGCTTGCTCCTCCAAGACATATATACTCTCCTTTTTTATCATATACTCTCCTTTATTCTGTGCTTTACTATAATCCTACAGTTCTACCTATGCAGAGATCAGATTTCTGTACTTCAATTTTCTGCATTCCTTGCAACTGTTTTTGTAAATTCATGCCACTCTTACTGCTTTCCACCTTATTAATCCTGTAGTTGATTTAAATAGCATGCTACATGTCACAGATAATGATTTGACAATTCTTTGTTTAATTCCTTACAAACTCTGGGGAATAACATCCAGTCCTGGCAATTGGTTACCATTTATTTTATTGATTTGTTCTAAATCTGCCCTTTCAATCTGCAGGTTCCTCCACCTACTTCCTGAAAACAAAAAGACCTAAAGTGCTTGAAATGAATGTAAGAAATAATGCTGGAAAACTGATGGCTGAAGTAGTTAACTTATACTAGCTATGTAGTAAATATGTAAGGTGTTACCAAAACTGTAGTAAAATAACAGGAGGTTGTTTTACAAATAGTGGGGAACAATCTACATTACTGGTCACTCATTAGGTTGGTATAGTGGTAATTAGAAATCCAGGTGCTTTGTTATTTCTCCAGGGAATAGACCAGTAGAATAACACCATATGCATGATGACAGACAAAGTCCTTGTTAAAGATCCTTCTGGTTACAGTCTGTAGTGTTGTGAAATTAGTACTATAAGCAGCAGAATCAACCAAGTAGCTGACTGAAGAGCTATTTTTATAAAAGTCTTGCAGAAGGCAGTGTTTAACAGTAGCAGTCTTAAAATACTGAACCCTTTTCTCAGATACTCAGAATTTTTTGTTTTATTTATAAAAACTTGATTAATTGAATCAACACGGGACTGATTCTTCAGTACTCATTGTCTTTAAGTTCATGCTTCTGGAGTAGAATTGAAGCAGACACTGAAGACACAGTTATTTTTGTGGAGAGGCAATAATAACAGCATGCATACAGATTGTGACTAAAATTGGCCAGAAGAGGGTATTTCTGTTTTGTGGAAAATTGCAAGTTGTTGACATTTTGTGTCATCCCATGCTGGAACAGAATGTCGATGTGGTGGAACTTCAGGCAAAACAGAACAATTTGTTTCAGTTTTTTTGCAAATGTGGTTCTTCCCCTGATGGGGGCTGCCTGGCATGCTGGCCTGCTGCCCAGCCAAGCTGGTAGGCAAGCTGGAAAGAAGCCAGCTGGGCTAGCCAGCTGGTCGGGCAGCAGGGAGTGCCTGCCTGCCTGGCTTCTGAGGAGGGTTTTAGAAGAGTAAACATGTTCTCAGGGAATATTTTTTGTTCGCTTGAATCAGCATTTTTATCAAAATATTGTTGATCAGCTTTAGTAATTCACTGTAGAAGCTGGGGAAATGGACTCAGGCTCTGGTCTGGAAAGCTCTAATTTTACTTTCTGAATGATTACCTGCAGAGTCTGAATTTAGAAATCTCTGGAGATCAAAGTACAAAAGGCTTTTTTCCTGAGCTGAAGGGCTAGGTTATCAATTTGTGCATAAATCTGTGCATAAGCTACTGAGTAGAGGCATAGGAACCAGACTTTTTCTGTGGGAGTTGTTTTTTGATCATCTTAATGAGAGCAGAAACAATAATGCATAAAACATGCTGCACCACAGAGACTTCATCTGACTTCTACAGTGGGGAAAGAGCCATGAGGTGTGAGCTCTTCGGATCCCTTGAACCATGGCTATGTCAATTCCCAGCACAAATTTTGACCTATAAAGTCCTCTGAGTGAGAAAGAAGGAATCCCACACATCTCTGTATTTTTCAGTGACTGATTATGCTGCCTCTAAAATGACAATGCCTTATCTGATTTTTTTTTTCCTCATCTTAGTCTTTCACATGTGTAGGAACTATATTTTTTTTCTGGAGGAAATATAGATCCTGTCTTGCAATACTAAATGCTACATTTGGTATCATTTATTACTATTTGGATCCTGAGCAGTGTGAAGTCAGTATGATCCAATTTGTTTGAGGGCTTGAAACAACTTACTGTAGTTGAATGCCTCGCCTTTTGTGCCTACTTTACTGCTACCTCTTCCTTCAGTAATTTCACATAACAAACTTATTCTTCTGCCACTTACCTTTAGTATACTTTAGGAGATTCTTCCATGGACTTCAATTATTATTGTTATTATTATTATTCAAAGCTGGGAAAAAAAGTTAATGTATTTTTCCAGAACATAAGGATGTGGTAATTGTTTACAACAGAGGTCCATTTAGCTCCATGTAATGTCTCTAGTAATAGAAGATTAAAGAACAGTAAAAGAAGACAGTACATATCCTTTCCCTGGTATACTTTCTCAACTTCTAGTAATCAACTTGTTAGGGATTTTCTTTGTTGGAAGTTTCATCTTGTTTAATTGCACTTAAATTCATGAAAGTATTCATTTTGAACTTGTTTGTAATTTAGCTTCCAGAACATAGACTGGTTGAGTTCCACAAAGTAATTTTGGATTGAGAGAGAAAACTCATTCTTGTTTTCTGTTGTTGAAATCATCACCAGGGCAGGGAACACAAGTCTCTTTTAAATGCATCCTGTGTAACAGCTGAGGGATAAGAATCCATGTTGATAAACTGCTAGAGTTCTGCAAGTCAAGAATAGCTGGAAGACATGAGAGCCCTGAAGAAACTAAAACTTCAAGTCATAATACTGGAAAATAGCTGCTGGGTCTAGCAATTTAATAATAAAAAAATGAAAATTTGAACTGCATTTTTATTCATGTGGCTGCCTGCAAAATCATTAAGCTGTAACCCTCCATTTTCTCACAATATTTTTCAATGCTCTTCCCTGAAATAACAAAATAATTCCTAGTCCATGGCATCTCCCATATAAACCTATGGTAACAAATGTGCCTGCATGCAGAGTAGAAGAATTGGCAATAGTAGTAGAAGTAAGGCTCCAGGTCTCCTCATCTAGGAATGTGATATTAAATTTACTTCATGATGAAACATAAAAATGGTATAAGTTGTAGATAGAGAAATCTAGAAGGGCTGGTAAGTGTATGTGTGTTAAGGGCAAATAAAGCCTATAAGGTCAAATACATTCCTGCTGACTGTGAATGGTGCAGCTGCATGATTATAGCAGTTTTGCTGTAACCAAGGGAAGAAAAAACTGCTCCTTTAGACTTCAGTGGCCCTACCAGGGAAGGGAGGAGAAGAGTGGAATTTAATTTGAAGAAAGGTTTCTGAATTTCTCCAGTGATGAGTTATTATATTCCATCTCTAGAAAGGCATGCCACTGTTCTGTGACTGGGCTGACTTATATTCTTTCCAATAGAACTATCTTATCTTGGTGCATGAAGCAAAGTATTGGAGGAGCAGGTCCTTCATCTCTTCAGACTTTCAAACCCATGGCAAGAAAATTGTCCTATAAATCAGATAAGCTATTATCTATGTCTCCATGAAAAGCCACTTACAGCCGTGTTAAAAGATATGTTTTGTGTCTTTGTCACTGCACTCAAGGGTGATGAGATGTAGAAGAAAAATCATTAGATTAAAAAGGAGCTGGGGAGAGAATTTAAAACCAATATCCTAAGGATGACAGATATAATTATGAACAACTCACCTGACTTTTTTTTTACTTATTTCTCTATAAAGTGTTTGATTACTCATGTCTATTCTGTAGCTGTAAAGAATTCACAAGAAAAGTAAATTTTAAGGATTCCTTTGACTGAGTTTTTTTAACTACTTCTGCATGGAAGTTACTTGAAAGCATCTGTGGACAAAAAATGAATTCTGCTTTGTGGACAGATTTGCTTTATTAAAATTAGGAGAGGAGGAAGAAATATTTTGAAACATTTTTGAAGGCTTGAGACAGTATTTTGATTTGCAGTTCTCTTGGTGGATGCTCACTGGAATGTCCTTGATTTAATTAATCTGAACTGAGCTTGAAGCTTGATCCAGTGTGTATGGTAACATGGGGTTGAAATCTAAGATGTTTGGAATGGCACCTGACACTACTCTAATTCAGCCTGGGAAGTGCTGTAGTTTATGATCAGGTGAGCATGTGTAGCCTTCCTCAGCAACCTTCTTCAATGAGGAAATGAGTAGGAATGGATGGCTGGTATAGGTTGTCCTAAAAGGCTGGAGCTATGTCATCTGGGAATTGAAATCTCTCCTTCTGCCCATTCTCAGAACATGGAAAGGACCATATTTTCCCCAATAATCTTTTCTCCTAGTCCAGACTATTGGTAAATACTCCCAATGGTAATGGCCAAATATGTACAGTTTGTAAGCATGCTTTAAAAATACCTGGAAAATAGAGGAAGGCCTACTGTGTTGTCCACAGCAACTAGCCTTTGCCCATTGCTTTTGAAGCCATTCTGGATTATGTTGACTCATCCCTGAACTCTTTAGAGTGTTGTTCAGTGCCTATGATCTTGTGGGATGCACCCTTGAACATTGTACTATTCAGAGACCCTGAGAATGCAGTGGGTTTTTTAAGGAGGTTTTTATGTTTTAGCCTGAGCTGCAGGTTGGAAGGATGATGAAAACGGGAATTTAAGCCTGACTGGCTAGTACTTACATTAACGTTCTCTATTGATCACAAGGATTTAAGAAAACTTTCTGTAGTCCATGTCTAAAATTCTGTTAATTGTCATAGATCAGCCAGGACAGCCAGAGATACCTTTCTTTGATGTGGTGTCATGTGTGGCATTAATTTCTTCAAAAAGTGAGGTAGAGAATAATAGGAACCACCTAGCAGTAAAGTAGAAAAAGAAAATAGATATAGAACACAAATGGGACAGCATCTGGTTGCCATGGCTGGATACTGAGTTGAATTTTAAATGCCTGAACACCAACCATTAGAAGAACATTGCAAGGGGATGGGGAGCAAAAAGTATTAAAGGGAGTTTACTATGGTGTTGGTATGTCTACAATATGTGCATCAGCTGGCCTTGGACAGTTCTGTAATGTCTCAGCTGTTGATCACCACCACTCAGCCTTTACTGCTGAAGGGTTTCCTACAATTCATCTACAGTTTGGCCAGAAGGCTTAGTTCTCCTTTGACCTTTGATGTCAGGCTTGTTTCCAGGCATATTCAGAGTGGGTATCAGAGAACAGATGGGTGGGCAGAGTGGTTTGCTCCTGAGCAAGAGTTTTACTACCAATATGACTACCATGAGTGGTGAAAGATAACTTCATTATATGGCTAAGAGATTTAAAAGGAAGAAAGTGTGCTGATGCAGGAAGGGGTTTTAATTGATAACATTTATCCCATGAGAACCATGCGTAGTTTTAACTTGAGCAAAATATGAGTGAGTGAAGAACTTGAAAATATAACCAGTTAAAGGAGATGTTGCAAATTTGGGTGGGAATTACATGGTGGAAGCTTACTGTTTCACAGTGCAATGGCTGAAGTACAAAGCTGTATGTGCATGAACAAAAGCTTTTTTCTTTGTTAGTAGTAAGAGACTCAGCTATGCTTTACATGATCAGAAGATGGTATTTGCAGAAAACTAGCAGAGAAATTCAGGCTCAGAGGAAGAGCCCTGGTAAAAGGTAATACTGATATTTCTTGTGGTAGCACAAATTTATATGTTGTCACTGGTGAGGAAAATGGCAATTGATAAATTTTGCAAATTTATTTTGGGATAATTGAATTCCACCAAGCAGGAAATACAGGAAAGCGTGTGTGTGGGGAAAGCTCGGGTTAGAAAGCAGATCCTGCTAGCCTGTGGCACATGCTGTGCCCTGTGGAGTCAACAAGAAAAATGGCTGAAGAACTCTGCCTGAAAACAGATAAGAGGTAAAATATGATTATCCTAGGATAACCTAAAACAGGTCAGTGAGATAAGTCGGAAGCAAGCTAGCTGAGTGCAGTCAGGGAGAACATATGTGCTGAAGAGATGACTCGTAGCATAAAAAGCTGATTAATCATATCCTGCTAAACTTACTCCTTTTTTTGAGGGACAGAGAACAGGAATAAAATTCACTTTAGTATAAAGGAGTCAAAATGTTGTAAACTTGTGTACAAGTATGCACCTTTCTATGTGCCTGATAACTGTGACACTTAGTGCTTATGGAATAGGTCTGACATAATGCCAGCTTCATAGGTTAATGCTGAGCCTGAGCTCTCAGATGCTCTAATTCCTTATGCAAGGTAAGGGGAACACTAGCTTTTGGGTTTAGAAGTCAGACTTGCAGAAATAACAACAAACGTACAATGATCAAAAGCAATGAGTAATGCACCTAAAAATTACTTTTTTTCTCTATGCATAACAGTTGTCTTTGAGTCATGTTTTCAGGTTTTTCTTTGTAAGCAAGAGGTCAGTAAACTTGCTGGTTTAAATGAAAGCTCAGCTTTTTTTGTAGTTGTTTAGTTTCAGGAAGTGTTAATTTCACCAAGTATTGTGAAACATAGGGGTAAATTGTCAGAGCTGGCAAAGCTATGTGCTGACTACAGCAATGTGAGCAGATAAATAATTGGACAAATTATGACTGCTGAGTATAAATTGACTGACATGGAAATGAATGAAATTCTTCTGTCTTGCTCACTGGAGGTCTGGTTTTCTGCATTTGTTATGAATGGTGGTGTTCTCTAAAGGTACCTTTGATCACACAGTTAATATACATCTTAAGTAGCTTATCTTTTGTATGATGGACTTGCTATTTGCTCACATTCTGTGGTTTTGCAGCACAAAGTGAATTAAAGGAACCCTTCCCTTTGGTCATTGTGAGTGTATGGGATATAGACCATAGTCTCAGCCAGATAGCATTCAGTGTCATTTCCCTGGCTCCCTAAATTTAGCTTGAAGAGCTGTCAGTGGAGGAAAAACCAATTAGACTTCATAGCAAAGAAAACACTAATTTCCTTTGGCTGACAACTCCTACAAGAGGTTTTTCAGCCAAGTAAAATAATAACTGGGAAAAAATAAGCCTTTGCGCTGATATCAAAGCATCAGTCCAATCCTCGGCTGTCCCTGCTAAACAGTCTGTTTGGAGCGTAGGTGGATGTTACAGACTATAGACAGTGATAATAAAGCTGGTGGTGTCCAGACCACAGCATGTGTTGTCCTAAGATGTTGACAGGTGTTGGATGTAGACCCCAGAATGGTAGGCTGGATAGCTGGGAAGATGTGCCATCCCTGACCTCCAGTTGTCTGCTGCCTCTGCAGTGAAGCAGTGAAGTCTCATCCCTGGCCATTGCAGTTCATGTAATCTGGTTCTCCCCAGGAACTTGTTGCAGAGCCATCTGGTTGGCTGCAGATGTTTCGGTTGGTGTATAGGTGTTGCTCTAGCATGGTGATGCACAACTGAAGCCAGAAGGTGTGTCTGTGGTGGAGAGCGCATCACCAGGTAGAGTCTGGAGAGTAGGACCAGCTGCACTGGGCAACCCAGCCATGTGGTATGACTGACAGAACAAGCAGGCCTCACCAGGGAGCCCAGAAGTGTGGGAGCTGCATGGACAGATGACAAGTAATGAGGCAAATGCGATTATTCGCCTTTTGTGCCTATAAATAGGCACAGCACGCACAGCACAAGGGTCCCACAGTCCAGAGTAAAACTTCTGAACTTGTAGAATTTAATGGTGGTTGTCTGTGCAAGAAAACTCATAGGCCTGAGCGTTTGTCTGTTCCATTTGTGTGTGACAAATGCTGTTTGAGGCAGGTGTATAACATAGATTTAGGGGGCTGTAGTACAAAGTTATGCTGTCAGGCTTGGAAGGACATTCCTTTCTTTGCTTCTCTGGTATAATGCCAAAAAAAAGGTGTGTTTCTGTAATTCTTGAAAGGACAGAGCTTTTGTCTTTCCTGCACCTGTCTTGTCCTTGCTAATTGCTTGTATGACTTCACCCAAGACCTGGAAAAAGCCACTGAGAGAGGGAGGATCTTGTTTCTGCACTGCTGAGGGACATAAGGCTGTCACATGATCTACAGCACTGTTAGTGAGGTTCCTTATTAATCTCAGAGGTTTCCAGAATAAAGTAGACTGTAGTGACAACTTGCATAAATTCTGGCAATTTTTTTCTGTGGGCACTGTCTGAAGCTTTTGTAGTGCTCAGTATTATAGTGTCAATCCTGATGTGTATTTGACCTGTTTTATCACTTCACAGGGATGTGAAGATGATCCTTGGAAAACAGCCTCGAAGTTGATTGCATAAGGGACGTGCTAGGAATACTTTTTTCCCTAGTTAGTGCAGGTGTGTGGCTATTTTTGTGCAGTATGAGATACCTCATACTGAAAAAAGGATCATTCTGAGGTCTGACATACATTTTAAAAATTATGGCCTTACAAAATCTGTCAGTGGTTAATACAAGTGACATGTTGCTGTAATATATGACCTATATTTTAGAGCTCTGCTCCAAAAGCAGCATCTGCTTATTGGTACATCACTTTATCGATACTTACAAAGTGTTACTTTTGTTCTTGTTCACAGTGGAGCAAGAAGGATCAAATTTAAAGGTGTGTAGATGGGCACAGGTGTCCTAACACTTTGGAAATGTTGTGGGGTTTTTGGTTTGTTTTAATTATGTTGACCTAGTGTTACCTGTGCTGTATGAATAGGTTTGAGCTCTGCTGCACAAGTGGGTTGGCGTTGCCTGGGCATTGAAGGGGGGGCATGCAAGGAGGACGGCAATGCAGCCTGCATTCTGCAGAGGACTTGCTTCTGGGACCTCCCAGTAGCTGCTCTCTGCTGCCAGTGTAAGAGGGTGATTATATCAAACAGTACTGTTTGAAAGGGAGCAGGCTTATACAGCTTGACATCTTGAGAAAACCGTGGTTGTATTAATGAAATTCAATAAAGCAGTTGCCACACATTCAGTTGTAAAGCATTTTAGAGTTTATGTCTGCAATAGCTCTAAGCCTATGCAAGATAACATGAACAGCTTCTATCTTGGGTATCTTTCCCTGGGCTAAATATTGCAATAGGGTTTTCATGCACAAACTTATGTTTACAGAATGCTATGCAAGCTTTTTTGAGATTAACCTGACAGTTCTAGGTAAAGTCTGTACAGGTTCTCTCACTTTTATTTGCCTGGAAGAAACGCCTTCAATGGTTAATCTAAGTCAGTTTTATAATATCAGAAAGTATATCAAAGTGTATGGGAGGGGGCTTGGAGAAAGGAAAAAAAGGAAGCATTTAATTAAGGGGGGGAAGAAGTGTCTGTGAACAAGTCATAAGATTCTTTTGCTGTGGTGGGCTTGTGCAGTTTGGTTTAAGTACTTTGTGACTAGATTTCTTATTGTTCTACTTTTGCACAGATAAGTTAAAGAATCATAAAATGCTTTTGATTGAAATAGTTTTGGGGTGCTGGTTGTTCCAACACATGAGTTGAATAGTGTTGATTCCAAGTACATATTCCTTAGTCTTAGAAGTAAATTATTTTCTAATTTGGAACATGGGCTAATTTTTCTTAAATGGGTATTTACTTTTACTTTCTGGAATTGGTGTCTTTGAAGGAGTTTCTAGAGGTCTTCCGGTAAAGCTGAGTAGCTTTTATCCCCAAATATTTTTAGACTAAACAGAACAGTAATTTTATGCTCCAGTGTACAAAGGACCCTAGAAAAGTCCCCATACCAGTTTATAAATAGGAATATACTGTCACTATACTTCTACTGGACTGAGTCCTGAATGAAGTACTTTTTATCTATAGATTTTAAATCTCTTCATTAGGAAAAAAACCTTCCCCCAAAATTGGATTTTGATATTAGACTAGTGAAAAGATAATTCAACTCTTTCCAACTGGCACTGTGTTTTATTAATTTAGTCTTTTTTAATGAAGGGTGTGTGTGTGTGTGTGTGTCAGATCCCAAAGCACAGGAATGATAGTTTTAGGTGAATGGATATTAAAAGTTACCTGGATTGTCACAAAGAGAGGTGGGGTTTTTTCAGATTGTGGGTGATCTTGTGATGCAAACAAGTGTTTAGGAAAAAAAAAGGGAAGATGGAAACACAGATAGTGAAGTGCTACTGGGTATGGGCCTTCCACAAGTGCAAGAGCTTTGTTGCATAAAGAACATGTAGCTGAAATGATGCTGAGAGACTTTGAGGAGTTTGCTCAGCACCATGCTGTTTAGGACCTTGTCTCTGCTTCTCCAGCCTGTGCAGTTCGGGATAGCTTTATTGACTTTGGAGTCTAGATTCTAGTTCTACAGAACAAGAGTGGCTCAATTGCCATTAGGTACTGGAAAGCAACAAGCTGCTTTGACTCCAATTTATTTAAGTGCATCTGACATAATGCTTTAAAAATCTATTAGAAAAAAAAAATTTGAATTAAAAGCAGCACCTGTGGGATTTCCTTACGGTATTGATGTATTAAGCGTATAATGCCGTTGAAGCAAACGGCAAGATGCTGGGGAGTGCTGAGAAGAACATGCACAAGGAATTTGTAATATTGTTCAGGCTGGCTTTAATATTTTTAGTTGTAAGGAAGGTAACACAGCTTACATGTAAAAATTGCCTGAACTGTTACATGGTTTTACACGAATGTTTCTTTTGAAGCTTGGCAAATCTGTACTTAGAAGTGTATGGGTTTCTGTTTGTCATTTATTATTCTGCTGTCCAAAGTTTCATACATGGGGAACAGAAACAGTGCTGTGCGACCAAGTGCATGCTGTAAAGAGCACTAACAAAAGTGGGAATAAAAACCTTGAGCCACAATCAGCAAATATCTCAAAAGAATAAGCCTTCTGAACAGAACATTTGAAAAGTAAGACAGGTACATATAAATGATGTAGGAATAGAAGAAACAAGTTCAGTTATCTCCACCTGAATCGCAACAGAAAGTCACAGAATCATCTGGGTTGGAAGGAACCTTGAAGATCATCTAGTCCAACCGTTAGCCGAGCACTGACAGTTCCCAACTACACCATATCCCTAAGTCAGTTCTACAGAAATAATTCAGTACAAAAAGAGCTGGAGCAATACCTGTCTAATACTGATTCAGTCCATCTACATTTTGTGTCCATCTCTCTGTTTAAGGTGCTTTTAAATTAAATTTTGAGCTTCTTTTTTTATTAGTGTCCCAAAACTCCTGAAGTGTTTAACTTCACTTTAATTATTTGACTAGGAAGGTAATTACTCTGAATGGCTGCTCAGTTGTCATACTTCACTTAGAGACAGATTATTTTGCCTTTAAACACGTTGAATAATACTAGGATTAGTTCTACTGATGTCATGAGG
The DNA here is from genome assembly GCF_047716275.1 of Strix uralensis. Classification (NCBI taxonomy): domain Eukaryota; kingdom Metazoa; phylum Chordata; class Aves; order Strigiformes; family Strigidae; genus Strix; species Strix uralensis. Next base: position 14,029,888 of record NC_133978.1, on the reverse strand, counting down.
TCTAATTGTGGAGTAAGTTACTATCATGTGAATGAAGGTGGAAGCCTGAACCCTTTGATGGAGTTACCTGATACCTTTGATTGATCTGGAGAATAATGGAAATTAAAATCTCAGAAGTGTGTATTAAATCCAGTATGAATGTCATTACTTTCACATGGAACAATTGTAGCTAAGGGCTTACACTCCAGCTTTACCTAGGCTGAGCTGAGTCATAAAGAAACCTATTCAAAGGCCGGACCACTTATATGCATCTCCAGTCTTTTCAGTAGTGCTTGACAAAGTGAAGTAAGTATGCAGAGGCATATGTGAGCAGCTTTGCTTTGATGTATGTTGTACTGTCCATAGAGAATGATGAATTTTAATTCCATTCAAAATACTTAAATTCATCAGAACTCAACATTTTCCAATGCTTTAAGTTTATTTTTTGTTGCCATTCTCATACTTATCTAGTGTTCTTTAAACAAACCTTAATTTTCATGTGACTTTTAAGTGTTAAGTGTTGTTTGAAATAGGACACACAAGAATTTCAGGTCACCTATAGTACTGCATTTATCATAGAACTACACTTCTGTATTTAAATGATCTTAAATTATTTTTCTAGTTCTATCACATACATTTGCAATTCCTGTATGAGAAGAAATTAATCACATATTAGAGATCGTACCTATCTATAGTTAACAAGAGCTTTACTTACCCATAAAAGCTGTAGTTCTCCAGAATGGGGACAATAAAGAATAGCTGATCTGTACTGTGAGCCTTTGTCCTTTACAGCTAGCAAGCTGTGAATAAGGGGGAATATTTTATAGCTTTCAAGCTGATGAGCAGCCCCCACAGCGTGCTCACTCTCTCTTCTCCTTCTGTCTTTTTCTGTGACCCTGTTCTTCAAATGCATCTAATACTCCATAATTACTTAATCCTCTACTGCTGCTTGTGTTTCCAGTTCTTAGATGTCATTAACAGAAATGGAAACACAGTAATTATCATGCTGGGAGAGAACTTTTTAGATCTTCAAAATAATTTGTATTCAATTTCCCTCTGCTGTCATTCAGAAGAGTGATTACTGAATCTACTAAGGGACAGATTTCCAAGAGAGCCCAGATCTGTTATTGGCATCTAAGTACACGAGCGAGGTTTGGAAACTGTTTAGCTCACAGAAGCTACTTCTAAGGTCTAGCCAAAATATATCAATGCCTGAATCTTACCTGGTGGGTGCTAAGCACTTGAGAAAGCCTAATCCAAACTCATGTTATTTTGCTTCGCACTCACCTTTCAAGTTTGTGTGGCTGAAACATAATGGGAGTATTCTCTTCTGTCCTATAAAGGTAACATTAGAGCTTGAAGCTGCCATCTCTGGCTTACTATTTTTGATCAAGTAGAATGTTTTTTTTAAATATTCTCCATTTTTTCGGTAATTGTTATGAAAAAAAAATGCTGTCTTTCAAGCAATAGTCTCAAAAACGTACATTTTTTTCTGTTGTCTTTTTCAGCCCACTTTATTGGAGAGTTCAACCTCTAACAAATAAGAGCCAGTTTTGGGATGGCTTATGAAGTATGTGCTGTGTGCTATTCAGGATGCATTACAACCCCCTAGCGTTGCTGCAGAGTGAGCTAGAGGAAGCACTATCTGCCAGTTAATACTATTTAAAGATTGTTCCAGTAAGCAGATTGAGCTTCCCGGTGTGGTGCTGCCTGGCAGTGACTGTGTATTGCGGTGTTTGTGGTGGTAGCAGTGGGCTCCAAGTCTGTAGCGTTTTAAAACTTTGTTGTACCATGGAGCTATAATCGCTGTGGTGATTATAACACTGGAGGGAGTTTAAATCGTTGACTCTTAAAGATAAAAAGCGATCCGATAATGAGTTTGGAGCCTGAGGATCCTGTTAAGGAGGTTGGGATGTTTTACTGACACTCTTTCTAGATAATTAAAAAGCTGGTCCCTTTGGCTGGGCTTATGGAGAGGGAGGGTGAGCTGAATGCTTTCTGGAATTTTTTTAAATTATAATGACATGTTTTGGTAAGTGGCAAGTGAATTGGAAAATAAAAGTCCTAAGGTAAAGATTGCTACATTACATCTTGTAATGGGGAAAATTGCTTGTGTGTGTATCAGTTGTTTGCATTGTCATGTTCAGAAAAAATGTGTTCTGTAGACATTGGGGAAACATAGCATGTATGTTTGACTGCCTAACAGGGGCCAAGATCAGTCATGGATCAAGCTGCATGTCACAATGCTGAGACCTTCCTGCCAGTTCTGGGATTAACAAGATGAATTGGTTCTTGACGACTTTTGGGTATCAAAGATACTGCTCTTTATTGAGGTTAGAGTGCAGACGGAGTCTTAAGCAGGATTGCCACATGCTGTCAGCATGGGCAGAGGTGGTGATGTTTCTGAAATGCAAGCAAGAGGGGTGAATGTTGGCAGTTTATGGGCAGACATGGTAAACTGTCAAGCCCCAAAAGAGACAAAATATAAAGTACAGAGGGGACGAGTAGGTGGTGTTACTGCAGTATTAGGTATGCAAGAAGCGTTCAACCTCCACAGGGGCCAGTTCCAGTGTCTTTTGAAGTCAGTGGGAATTTTTTCAAAGGAACGCTGGATCAGGCTCATGGATAGATATGTAGAAAATGGTAATAATGAAAAAAAACCAACCCAGCTTTCCTTTATAAAAGACTGAAGACAACAAAGGAAACAAAATGAGGTATACAGTAAATGGGTGAAGACAAGTAAGAAATCACATCAGATAAACTCATCTTCAGTGTCATTCATCATCTTGCTTCAGTGAATACTAATCGGAAAACAGAGGTTCATAATATTGCACAAAGCACTGACAAGCAGCCAGGTATGGAAATCATGTGCCAAATGAACTGTGATTTTTATATGCAAACTAACCAGTTACAAAGATTATGGCAAAAATAAGACAGTATGGGAATCCAAATTTATAGAACAGCACTGTCAAGCTAAAATGCTTTCTGTTTAAATATAACCCTGCAAACCTGTTGTGAGATGCACTGCAGAAGGGTCTTAGCAACATCAGGTGCTGATTATGCTAGGTGCTGTACAAATGCACAGTGGGCAATTTTTGTGCTGATAAAGTTTAGAACCAAACTGAAAAATAGTATAATAGAATAGAATGGTTTGGGCTGGAAGGGACCTTAAAGACCATCTAGTTCCAACCCCCTGCCATGGGCAGGGACACCTTCCACTAGACCAGGTTGCTCAAAGCCCCGTCCAACCTGGCCTTGAACACTGCCAGGGAGGGGGCAGCCACAGCTTCTTTGGGCAGCCTGTTCCAGTGTCTCACCACCCTCCCAGTGAGGAACTTCTTCCATACATCTAATCTAAATCTACCTTCTTTCAGTTTAAAACTGTTACTGCTCATCCTATCCCTACACTCCCTGATGAAGAGTCCCTCCCCAGCTTTCCTGTAGCCCCCTTTAAGGATTGGAAGTCACTACCTGGAGCCTTCTCTTCAGAAAATACCTTGTCAGTAACCTGGATGAGAGTCAGTGGCAGAGGTGGTGAGAGGACCCAGTGGTGTCCCTCAGGTGAGGGAGGCCTAAGCTCTGCTCTGGTGAAGCATTAGTCAGTGCTGCTGAGAGGGACGGTGTGCCTATACAGCTTCTGAAATAAAGCTTGGTCATCAGGGACTCTGCCTGGGGGACCTGAGGTATGTTTATGCCTGCTCTTCTAGGCACATCCCAGGATTGACAGAGAAAATACTTTCTCTGTGGAGGCCAATGAGAAAATTTCTTTTGCTGAAAGGAAGTTATCTAGAATAAATGGAGGAGTGTTTCTTATTTGATGGATTGCTTTAAATGAAGTTAATCTAATATTCTGCATCATGATGTATCTCTCATTCGAAGGTTAATTTACTGCTTTAATTTTTTACAAGGTGGAAATGTGATTTTTTTTTTTTTGATAGTGACTTCAAGTAGACTGGCCTCTTCTCAGAAGAAAGTGGACAGCGAATACCTGTGTTGATCTGAGCAGTAAAATACCAGAAAGACTTATTGTAAAGGTCTCTTTACACCGGGAAACCTACCGTGCTTCCATATGTTATTGTTGTTCTTCTCTGCCCTTGAATGCTAGTGAAAGGATATTTTAGTCTGGTTCACAGGTCTAGTAGATGCAGTTATTTTGGGAAAACGCAAAGATTTTTAGAAGAGGAACTATCATCAGCTTATTTGCTCAGCATGAAATTTCTGTAACTATGATGGAAATAAACCTAACAGAACAGAAGGGAAAGTGGAGGAGTTCGACCAGAGGGTGAGCATATTGGAGAGTAGAGCTAGGACCTATGGTCATGCTTCAGCAAACTTTTTTTGGGAAAGAACTGGAAATAAGCTGATCTACAACATCCCATTAAGATCCACAGCAAGTCCCAGTCTTTTCATGGGGGCATATCATCACGCAGAGTAGTGCGCAACATCACAGTGCTATGAGAGATGGGGCTGCAGTTCTCCCCGTATGCTGCAGTGCTGCTCGAGCTGTGTAGAGGACTTTAAAGATTTATTACTCTCTGCAATTTGATGGGGAATCCTTATTAGCAAATACCATTACTGGGCTTAGAGGTACACTTGATTTATTATGAAAATAATGATTTATTCTTATCTGTAAAAACACATAACCACAGTTAGCAGAGTTCTGTCCAAGATTTCCTGGAAAGAAGCACACACATCTGCTATGCTCTGGATTCACTGTATGTGTTCCTGTGCACGTCAAACATAACCTGATCATGCTGTTTGCTTGGATTTCTTGATGTTTTACAGTTCTCTTGTAACTCCAGCTCTGAGTGGGCTACAGATATCCCCAAATCCAAACCAAATTGCTATTATGTATCTGGACCACTCTGGTCTGAATGCACATGCTGGGGACCCAATTTGTGCGTATTTAGGGGCCATGTTTGGAGTACTGGCAATTTGGTCAGTGTTGTATTGGGAGGTACCTAATGGTCATGTTTTCAAATTAAGTTCAGGATGTCCTGATGGCAAAAAAGGACTTGTCAATGAAAGAGCGTATGAGTTGATGCTGTCACTGCTACTTCTTTTCAAGCAGTTTTTACTAATACACTTTCAATATTATGAGAAGAATTTGGCCACCAAAAGCTTGTCTACCCATTAAAAAACCATGGCTTTGTGAAACTGAGGCAGTGGGCCATCTGAATACTCTTATTTCACTTTCAGACTGACTTAGGTTGGTGTTTGTAATAAAAGCAGCAACTCTTATGCTCATAATGGAGACGTTCCTACCAAAGATTTTAAATGAATTGCTTAAAAATGGATTGCATTAAGTTGAAACCACGGTTCAATGTAAACAAGTTCAACTGGCTATGGCATCTCTTAGGACCCTTTTTCTTTCTTGGCTGCCAAAAAAAAAAAAAAGGTGATTGCCTCTACTTCTGTATGCATAATTAAGTGTCCTGCTCACTTTAGAGATACGCCCTTAAAATTTTGGTCATTAAAGTTTTCCACTGGTTACTTTCAAGTTGTGTTTGGTGTTTTTTTGGTTTTTTTGGGTTTTTTTATCATATATCCATGTTATAAGTTTTATCTTTCTCTGAAATAGTCTTCCCATCATATAAAAACGTGGAGGTGATAAATTTGTAGTAATATGGTTTCATCATCTTGTGTTGTATGACTGTACTTCTTGTATAAAACATAATCCAGGGTCCAGGATTCATTTAATGCCATACAGTTTTAAGCAGGTTAGTAATCATTTACTTGAAAAAGTTGGTGTGTCTACCTGCTGTAAACTGACTGAGAACCTTAGAGAATATCTCTAGGCAACATCTCTGCTGAAGATCAAATTACTTTTGAAAGTCTGCCTATGAGTACTAAGAAGAATAAGGGCTGATGTTGTAACCTCTCTTCTAATCCTTTTTAACGTTCATATTTTGACGATAAATAATCGGGGAGCTCTACAAAGAAAAGTGTGATGACGAAAATAATGAAAAATAAGATGTAAAAAAGGATGATACATTTAGCAAATAATGTGTCAAGTGTGAAAAGCTGTACTTACTACTTGAGTCAGTCTGTTTCCTGCCCTGTCTTTACTACTTGAAAGCTATCTGTAGTACTTTAGGGACAGGAGGGTTGTCCTTTTCTATGCATTCATAAAGTACTTAGATCCTTCAAGCCTATTAATGTTTCAATAGCTTTGCCTGTCTTTGTTGTCCCTTACTGCAGTTTTGAGGTACCACTTTTTGTTTCCTGTTTTGTGTGGGGCTGGTGCAATAAAAATATGCATACACCCACAGCTTTTTATGCTTTTTAGTACAGAATAAAAATATCAAATGAAAATGAAAAAGCAGCGGATGCCTGTCAGCCTGAATATCTCCAACTGAGAAAAACCCACTACCATTATCCTGCCTTTCCCTTGACTCACATTTCAGAGAAGCTTATCTGGAGTTTTTCTATGATGGACAGAGACCTGAAGGAATTGAAGTCTGATTTTGGGGACCAGAAATAAACTCCCTTTTTTAAGAAAAGGCAGATGAAAACTACCAGTCATTTCAGTCCTCATTTTTAAGAGGTGCTTCTGGGAGGCAAAGAAATGATTAACAGGAATAGATATGATAGTGTGTGATCCTGGCTGAATTTAACTTCAGTCAGGAAGCTTGCATGTGAAAGATTCAAGCTGGTGATAATGATGTAATGCTCTGGTTTCTTATTTTGTGTGAGTCACTTTTACGAGGCCCACATACTAATGTTTCTCAGAGTTGTCAAAACACTGTTCCTAGCCTTGTTTGGTGCTGTAACAGTGTCATGGAAGGAATTCAGATTAGCTCTATCTAAGTCATAAGCACCATTAGTCTCAGCATGATAGCCAAATTACTGTGTGCTAAAGAGTAGCTCTATTCTATGCATACTGTATTTGGATTTATTATCCTTCACTCCCATAACATCTTAAGGACTGGTGTTGGGACAAAATGGTTGGTGTGGTTTCAGTCCAGAAGGTCGTTCACACTCTTGAGTTTCGCTTCTAATTTGGCGGTCTTGTACTTCTGTCATAGTGGACCAGCACAAGACTTTATTGTGATACTGTGTCTTGCTATTGTGTATGTTTATTTGGAAGTCTGGGGATTTTGTACAGGGACTGACAGTGGAAGTCCTCAGGCTTCTTGAAAGGCCATTGCATAGACTTGCACATATGGAACTGCTTCTCATCTGTGTGATAAGATTTATTTCTCTGCAATTTGTAGTTAAAGGGGTTAAAGCAGGGTTAATACTTTCCTCTCTTCCTGGAATATTGAGGCCTTACTTACTAGGCAGTGAATAAAATGACTTGTAGTGAAGTAGAAATCAGAATTTTGTTAAGGTGGTAAAACCTATGCATTCTTAATGTGTATGCTCCTGAGCCTTGCTCAGTGGGACAAGAACTGTGGATCTCTGTGACCAAAGGACAAGTATAATTACTAACTAGTACAACCTTCTTTTACCTAGGAATCCTTTATTATCATGAATATAGCTCAAACTTCCATTCCATGATTCTTTGGCTGTAATGTATAGCATAGGTGAAATCCTAGATTGTCATTGGTTCACTGTGAGAGTTTATTCATATAAAAAAGGGGAAAAAAAAAAAAAGAGAGGAAAAGGGATATTAACTTTTCAGTAGGTTCCCTAGCTTTGTGGAGGCTGAGAGATGACATGTCCTTCTATATAACTCACTTTTAAATCCCTTTTCCCTCAGGATATTGGTCAAGAAACCTTCTGAGAGAAAATTAATGAACTTTCTAATTTCACAGACTAAGGAATGATTAAAGGAATATCAGTGATCTGGGGGGTAACTGAGCAAATCCCTTGTTTAGAATTGCTCTGCCACTATGTATTTGCAAAATATTCTAAGTGTTATGTGTACCAGGCAGATTTTAAATTAGCTATAGATTTTTCGTTCTTCCCATCTGGTTCAGTAAAAAGATAATTTGCCTCATAACGTGTTACAATAACAGCTGGCTACAAAACACCAGTTCGGTTTCAGAAAAGTTTTTTCAGGTTTTGACATCTTATTTTCTTCTACATAGGGAAGATTTTTGACTTGATATTTCCACAACCAGAACTGTACTGGGATGTTATCTCTGGAATTGAAACCTTGGATTTCAATTAGAAGACTGTACATACATATCCAGCTAGGCTGGTAGAGCTGGTTTGGGAATGGGCAAATATACACCTCTGTTCTGCCTGCTATCTGCTGAGAGTAAGTTTTAAATGAGAATTTATCCAGATACATCAAAGACTTTAATATTAGGGCCAGTGCAATGAGAATATCTCACTTTCATACTTAGACCTAGCCCCAACCACCCTTTCTTAATAAAATGTTTATTGATAAGTCTCTGAAACATTTAGGCTTTCACAGAACTTTTTTTAGTCAAAACAATTCTGATAATGTGTAATGATTTCCATCCATGTGTGACAGCATGTACAGCACAAAAGGAAAGCTAGATCCTGCTTTCTACAATTAGTACATCTATTGCTCAAAGAAAAGGTTTAAAAGCAGGCATTAGATTCAGTTGGTTGTACTTCATCTCTGTCAGGCTCAGAGAACTCATATTTGACTCCAGAATTCAACACTGTAATATTAGTGAAATCTTAGTATCTTCTATGCCACTGTTTAATTACCTATTGTTATAGAAATCCTGCTGTTCTTTCATTTTATAATGGAGATCAGAGGAATTTCTTCACTGCTGGGAGTAATTTTTGGTGTCAATTCATTTATTAGGTCCTCTGAGTATTTGAGGGTTTTCTTCCTATAATTTTCTCTAATAGAAGTTTGTTTTTTTTGGCCGGTTCTCCTTCAGTTGCACATACTGAGGCTCAAGAGACAGATTCAAAGCTCACTGAACGAATTGTGACTTGAGGTGCTCCATTCCCAGTTTTCTGCCTCATGAGGCAGTGAATATTGTAACATCAAGGGAATGAAGCAGATAGGTCCTACAGCTCAGCTGTATAAAAAGTGATCAGAGTCCTTGCTTAGGGATATTGAAGGATCATTCCAGCTGACCTTTGAAGGAAGTCTAGAAGATAGAGAACCCAACCATGCTTGTTCCTTGTGATATCTTCCTGAAATGAAATACTCTTCTAAACCATTTGAGAGAAGAGTTGCATTTTCTTAAATAGATATCTGAAGAACAATAAAGCAATCTAGTAGCTGCTTTGTTCAGAGAAAAGGGCTGGTGCATTATGCTTATGGAATTATAAAATTGCTTTGAAATTAAAAAAATTGTGTTATTCATATTTTTTTAAAGAAAACATGTGAAAGGATTGAAACTACCCGAACCTCTGACTTTGTAGTGCATAGAAGAGCCTGTAAAATACATTGTAAATCCACAAAAAAGATTTGTTGCTGGTACGCATGAACTTAAAAAGAGAAAAGGCAAAGGAAGCATATGTGCAATTATTTATGATGCTCAGAACTGCTTGTATTCTTCTGAGATTGTTGTGGATTTTCTTCCTCTCATTCTACTTTGCTGACAATATATCTTTAGACATAAAAAGTTACTAGATTATTTTTTTTTCTTTTAGAGTGGAGATGCATGTATGATTTATCACAATACTTGTATGGTAAAGGAGTGTGTAAACACAGAACTGTATCCTTATATATGATTTTGCTTATTGAACAGTTAAACACCAAAAAATATCTTTGCTCATAAGATCATCAGGTATCATTAATGGTATGAGCTATTTTGTTGAAATGTAACAGCTGCAAAATACAGTGATACATCAGTAACTGCCGTTGTATTCAACCTGCCGTTGAATTAAGAGAGAACTTATTCATAATGGAGAGCAGGCCATAGAAAGTCTAGAAGCTTATGAATTTCTGGGAGGCAAACATCATGGAAGTATGGGTCTTGGTTGCAATTTCAGAATTTCGACCTGTCCAGCACCTGTAGTCCTCTAAGCCACAAAGGGATCCCTCTAGCAGAAGAGTTTCTGATTGTAGATCCAGATTACAATATTATATTTGTGGTTAAAGTGTGGGATCTCACTTTAAGCCAGGGTGTAGTCTGTTTATTTTACTTTTAGTTCGTGAAACTGTTAGCGCTTCCTTTCTCCCTCTTTTTTTAAATGTACCTCTGACTTTAAAATGACTTCCTATATCAACCATCTGCATCTTCCTGCAGCTTGGTTTTTTTTCTGAATAGACTCTTTAGTCCCTGTTCTACATACTGAATGTCTGTAATATCTCTCCTAGAGAATGCAAATATTGTCCATCTTGCTCTATGATGGATTTTACTTCCAGCAAATAAGAAATTTTAATGCAGCATTTTTGTAGTGGAATAATAACAGCTAAAGTAATATGGTCTCTGAATATTTCTGTAGAATCATATGAAAAGAGACTGAAATTGAAAGGAAGACAATGCAATAAATGACAATCTCCAGGGCCTAGTCTCCAGTTTAGCTGAGCCAAACACTTTGTATAGCCTTGGGGTCTGTGGGAAGGGTCTGGAGTAAAGTTGGGGAAGTTTAAATTCCTGTTAGTCTAGAGGAGCCTGAAGGTTGTTATAGTGCTCTACCTACTTTTTCTTGGCCTGAGGGACCTGAATATATACATCTTTTCTCTAAAGCCACCTGTTCTATAGCATCCTGCCAATGCCTTGTAGCTTGCTGTTCAGCTGATATGTTTGCTTGTTTTTGTGAGCTGCTGTATAGACTGTAGGAGCAACACAGTCTATGGAATGGGGAGTCCTTTGGACACTAGCTAAGCTGTTTGTATGGTCCCTGTGGCTTCCGATGTGCTGTATCAGGGATAAGAATTTGGCCTGTATTTCCCTATGTATTGCATAATACTCCCTTGTACTTACGAGGCTTTTTTCATGGAAGATGCAGTGCCTGATCCCATTTCTTCAGTGACCGACAAAGCTTTTTAATATTACACACTCTAGCTCAGCCCATTCATTTTACTAGAGTTGACTATAAAGCATAAAGTTAAGAGCTTGCTTCAGTCTCTATTTTCATTAACATGTGGGCCCACAAAGGAAGGAGATTGCTGGTGACAAATCTGCAAGCAAATCCAATAAATTTTAAAGAGGGATTGAAAGCTGCCTTGTTTTCAATTCTATAATAGTTATGTTTATAAGAATTATTATTTTATATGATCAAAGACTAAATAAAATTATCAGCACAAGTACTGCATTACTATAGTACCTTCTGGCAGTTATCATATTTATGTGCTAACTTTGTTGTGCTATTTGGTGACAATTCCACTTGGGAGCAGTCTGTCTCACTCTTGGGTGAGTTTATAGATTCATAGTAAATAAGCCAGAAGGGACTATTAGATCATCTTGATCATCACAGGCCATTAAAACTTCACCCAGTCATCCATGTAGCATTTGCTCTTAAGGCTGGATATAACAGATCTATGACCTTTCTGAATTTCATAGGAGAAAATGGAGTGGCTTCATGGGGATTGCTGGAGCACTCTAACACTCAGAATTGCTTGTTAATTTAGTTTGCAAAAGACTGTTTGTGGTGCCAGTAGAGAAAAATTGAAAACTTCCTGCTAAGATGGGCCTTCAGCTTCATGTTAGCGTATAACTAGTCTCATTGTGAGACTAATGATTATCAGTGTAATTTAATCAAAGGAGCTACTTGTATCCATAAGTTGTAACCTACTGGATGACTCAGTTCAAACTCCCAACAGAATTAATGTAAAAATTGCCTCCTCTAGTAAATAAATCCATTTTACCAGTCTAATCGGAGGGACCAGGTCTTCCTCCATAGTTCAGACTGAGCCAGATTGCAGTTTGTCATGCTAACTGAGAATTTAGGAATAACTGAATTCCCTGATGCCTCACCTTTACTTCCATAAACTGATCTGATCTACTTGCTTGCTCTCATGAGTGATCTTTTCTAGCTAACCAGTTTAGCTGGGAGGTGGCAACACACTCAAGGGCTGCATAAGCCCAGCTTCTATGGAAGGGCCAGCCTTGAGGCTAGTGTGGAGAGCTGGGCCACAGGCTGCACAGACATTGGCCATAAAATTGTGTGCTGGCATGGACGTTGGGCTTGTGAGGAGAGGACTGAAAGAAGGCTAAGGAGAAAACCAATGAGTTTCTTTGTAGTTTGGAGCAGAACAGTTATTTAAGGCTCCTGGAGTTCATGGCAGTGTGGGTGGAGGAGACTTCTGAGCTACTTGGTTGTGCAGTTAGGTCAAGTGGTCTGTGGAAGAGATGACAGGACCTATTAGGATAGCAGCTACTAGTGTGGAATATGGTGAGTAGGCCTTGGTATGAGACATCAGAATTCTGAAAATATCCTAGGAGCTGGACCAGTGATGTTCTCACAAACTTCAAGGAGCTCTAGTTATTCCAGCTGTAATGGAAATGGACCTACAGGCAGCTGCAGTCACCTGTGAGTGACTCAACTGGATCCTCTAACCATCACAGGCATGACTGTGCCCATGACTGCAGCCCACTTGGATAACTGCAGTGCAGCAGCTAACTGAGCTCTTCCAGATTTCTGAGCACAGCTGACAGCAGTTTCTGTCATTCAATACTTCGCAGAGAATGGAAGAGAGCTGAACTGCTGATGATCCATACAGGTAGCAGTGAGAGAGTAGAAAAATGTAAAACAGTAGTAATACACTGTCTCCTGCCTGAACAGCACACTCGTTGCCTGATCGTAAGATAGAAGTACTTAAAGAATTCTAAGATGAGCACAAGAAAATAATCTTGTTTGGTAATTGGAGATAATCTTATTTTTGGAAATCTCAGGATATCTTCTTGAGGGCATGTAGGTGGCTTAAGCTGACTTAGTAAAAGGAAAGAAAGATCTGGAGCAATAGCCATAACCTGCTTGAATCCATTGTTACTCAAGAATGGCTAGAAAATTAGGCCAATGTATGGTAGATGTCTCTTTGCAGAAACTAGCTTGGATAGTGCAGTGGCAGTTTTTCCAAAGCAAGAGCTTCTGTAGGAAGAAAATCCTTAATCACCCAAGTACTTTAGCAATTTTGTGGTCATATTGTATAATGTATTTAATATAATAAAGTGTATTACCTCTGCATAGTTGGGTCATGAGGAATGTAGAGCAGCTCATCTTCCTGTTGGGAGAGGGTAAAGGTGGGATACCACAGTGACAGTACAGTCCTCTGTTGCAGTTAGAGGAGCAGGGATGAATTTACCTGAGGTGGTCCTTTTCCTCATGAGGTGGCTACTGACAAGGGGTAGAGGCTTTAACGCAGGAAGCAGCAGTAGAAATCTAAAATGCAGAAGCTTGGAAGAAAGGAGGAAGTAAACAAAAGCGTGAACTGCACTGCACGGCACTGTTGGGAAAAGAATGAGGAGGTGACTACCATGACTGAGGATATGACGAGAGAAGAGAGAATGAGGAGAAATAGAGCTGCTCTTCATAAGTCTGAAACAAGAAATTGACAGGAGCACGTGTCTATTGTGAAACTTGGATCTGTCATGATTTTGTAAACAGCTATGAAGAGTGTATTTTCTTTCTGTCAGGTGAATGGAGCACAGATACAAATGCCAAAGCTCCTAGGGCTTGAGCTGTGAAAATGAGTTGGTGGGCTTAATCCAGGTGTTGGGGTTTGAAACTGTGAGGATGATTAGAGTAAAAAAAAAATCGCATAATTTTCAACAATGTCCTGAACTGTGCTTAGTCCCACAGAATGTGACAGTAGTGGAGAAGATCTTAAAAAGGCTATGAAGTAAAAGGGAAGGATTTTAAGAATACTCTAGGTATTACTTTTTAAACCTTTTGAACAGTACCTCAGTGTCAAGACATGGAAAGTGTTGAGTGTGATCTGCAGCAGAAAGTTACAGGTCTTTTGCAGCAGAGGTTTTGCCACTTTAGAAGGTGGACAGCAAGTGAAGCTGAAAATTAAAGGGCTTTAAAGAACGATATGATACCAAAAGTGTTTGCGGATTTTTCTACCTGACCCTTAAAAACAAGGAAAAGTCTGGCTTCTTATGGTGAGTGAAATATTAAAAAAAACAGAAACCAAAACAAACCCACAAAAAACCTCACCAGGAACAAAACCCAAATCAGAAACCGTCACAAGTTTGATGCAATTCAGAATGGCAACTAGCTTTGTCTAGCTGGATTGTTGACCAGGTCTTTGCAAACAAGAGTCCAATAGTCAAAAGAAATCCTATATACTCTGCATGCAGAATATGCTCTGCCTTCTACAAATCTATAGGATTTTATTGCCAACAAAGATGACAAGAATAAGTGGCTTAAATGGGCAAAATGCTATGCCCTGAAAGAAAATCACTTGCATGATGCCACTAAAGCAAGACATTTTGTATATAAAGCTGATGAGTCATTTAAATGATTAAAAATTTTCCTATTGGTGGCCTTCAATTACACAAGTAATCAATTTAGCTGCCATAATGTAGTGTCTAATATGATGTGAAGTTGATATGATATGACTGCTGCATTATACATAATGCAGCTAAATTGTACCAGGGAGTATATTCAAGAAAATTAGCTCTCAGATGATACATTTTGATGCACTTACAGTTAGATGGAAAAAGGTGAACTTACTGAGCATCTTCATAAGTTAATATATATCTGAGAGAAGAAACTCACATAATTTAGAGTATGATATCTCTTGGGTAGCTTATTGTAATGAATTTCATTGAAAATGTACCAAACGCTGGAATAATTTCATGTAGCAATTAGGTCATGAAATCCAGAGGTCTCTTGGGCTTTGCAGATACACAAAGCGAATAATTCATGTAAAGGAGAATATTGAATTCCTGCTTGAAGATATGTCTCCTATCATTATGCAGACAGCTAGGTCTTGGAAAGGTGTGTGCTGAGGGGCAGGGGAAGAAGAGCAGGCTACACCAGTATTCTTTAGGTAGCTCTCTGTACTTGGAGTTTTGTCCTAGGTTAACAGTTCATTGTAAAGATCAGACAGAGGTAAATCAATAAAAAGGAAAAATGTGTAGAGTCTTAAGAAAAGCCCATCACTCAGGAGTTGAAAGGCAACCAGTTCTCCTTTGAAGAGTCGTGGATGGCCTCCCTCAGCTACGGAGACTTTTGCTGAGAAACAGATGGCCTGATGTATTTTGCAGTGTGCAGTGTAAGCACATGCTGTGTCTAATACAGCGAGATATGACATCAGGATCTGACATGAGCAAGGGAATGTAAATAGGAGAGCAGGGGGCAGTGCATTCTGCATATCTTTTTGAACTAAGAAATTCCTCAGAGACTGTTGCCAGTGGGCCTTTAAATCTGTGTTAAGGCTGTATCCCTACAGACACTTAGTGAGCTGTAATTGCTTCCTAAGTAGAGCCTGCTGCCTGCCAACCACGTACACCCCATTCGTAGCAGAGGGTCCAATCTGAAGAGCTTGATTACTGTTTTGTGAATAAGATATACACCAATTAAATTAGCACAATCCAAGTGAGAGGACGGTGGAGTACTGAGAGCTCTATTTTAGTTAACTGCAGTGTGTGAGTGTTTTGCCTGCCTTTTCTGCCCCTCCCCTGCAAAGCGTTTCTCTACAGCGCTTAGCTTATAGGACACCAGTTGTTGCTTGCAAGCCTATGAACCATGTTTTCTCAGATGAACTCTCTCAAAGAACCTTGACTTTTTTTTTGGTTGGTTTACTTTACTAGCTTTCACTCTGAATTATTTTAATGGTGGATGTTTTGTTCTCCATTTGAAAAATTATGATGGGACTTGCCATGTCTTTGATGTATCTTGCTATTGTGAGTATATTAATAGCAATAAACATCAAGTATGTAATGTTCTAGTTTGGGTTGCATCCATGTCTATTACTATAGAAGTATTAAAATTAAAACAAATCTAAACTTAAAGTTGACAAATTTGTGTTAACCTCAGACCTTTGTAATGTAGGTCAGAATTTCAAATATCTACTACAACTTGAAAAAAAATTGGAGTGCTGCCCTTTCTACCCAGCTTCCCAAATCTTTGAAAAATTGTCTGAACGATGAAGGCATTACAGACTCCAGTGTAATTGTGTGTACAACAGCTGTAGCACAGAACACAAAGGGATAGACCTAAAGTAATCTTGCTGGGTAGGACTGCCATACTGCCAGCCAAAAATAATCACTGATGTGACTTCTTCTGAAAGTAAATAATGTTGCAGAGTACAGAATTAACCTTGGGAGAGTGAAGTAATGACAGATTGTTCTATTGTCTGCAGCCCTGGACTTCAAATAGTAATTTCTCTGGGTTAGTTCCTATCCCTTTTCTTTCCCTACTGTCAGTGCTATCTGTATTTGGGATTGTCTAATTTCTGCAAGGGGCTGAGGAGTAACAGATTTGAATTTTGAAAAAAGCACCAGCTATCTGATGAGACTCCTGGCACCGTAAATTGTTGTTGAACCATTAAAATCCCAAGGTAGCATCACTTCACTTAAAGCTATGTAACTGACAGTATGATAAGACATCTTTCCTCATCAATTGATTTGTAGCTCTTCTGATGCATTTCATTTCTTTAAGATGAGGCTTTATGTATTTCATTCCTATTTTGCTATACAGACCTCAAGTTTTTTCTTACTTTTTTTTTAATTATGGCAGTGCCTTGTAGTAATATCAGTCTTGAACCAGTACAGAGATGATGACAAACACACACAGCCAGTCCATGCTCCAAAGCACTTCATAGTCTGATTTACTGATACTAGCCCTGTATGGAAAAGGAAGGTCTGGAAAAACATACCCTTATTCTTGCTCTATGTGATGCTTTAATGGAATAGCAGCTTCAGGGAAATGATCGTTCTGATCTAGCTGCAATTGTGCTGTTGAGGAGCTCATTTTAGCCCTTAGAGGGAGCCACAGGCTTGACTATGGAATTGGAAGAAAAACAGGCAGGTTTTGTTACATCCATCTGTGATAGAGGAGGTGGGGAGGGGATGATTCTCAATTGGTTTTGTTTTTTTCTAGTTTTTAATTGACAGCAGTGTGCAAATAAGACATAAGACTGGTTTGTTGTGGTGAGTGCCCTAATGTATTTGCTTTTCTAGTGACAGATTTGTAAGGTTTAGAAGGCCTCAAACAAATGTTCACTTTACCTTTCCTGTTTCACATGGTCATCTCCCTCCTACACCATTCAATTCCAAATTCCACTGTTCTCCTTTTGATGCTGACACAGCAGCACTTGAAAAATTCAGCTACTGTACACTGCTTCCCCTTAAAAAATGAAAAATGTAAAAAAAAAAGGCATAAACGACAAAAGATTGTTTAAGGCCATGGAGTTCATAGTCTGGAAAACATGATTGTCACATTTTCTGTTTATTGGGTTTTTTTAATTCTATCCTTTTCTTTAAGGAGAGAGGTGCATTACCCCCCTCTCTTCCTCTCTAATATGTAGATTATAGCAGAATATTTTTATGTAAATGACAAGGCTAAGATAGGTTATATGGCTGTGTCATAAAATCCAAATGAAAATGCTGTTCTGCTAGTTCAGCATTCATCAGCATTGCCAGTGAGCTATTCAGTTCAGGGAGTGGAGGATGCACATGCTCAGAGGAAAATGGATGAGGAGATTTGCAGGCCTTGGCCATTAAGCACTTCCCCTTTTCTTAAAAATAAAATTAAAATGTTTTTCTGTACCATTTCCTCTCCCTCCCTCCCCTTTCCCCAGCAAGATGAATTCTAGTGGCAGTGTTGAGGACTGCTTACCCAGAAAGATGTTATACCAGAGACGGGACAGAGTGTGTCTAGTCCCAGAAGATCCTGTTAAAGATTAAAGGAAACTCCAGACTTAAATTTTAAACAGCTCTGAGCTCCTTGCAGAGACTGCTACTAATTAGAGCATCAAGTTGTGTGGTAGTTATTGTAACGTAATGACTGCCAACAAAGAACTGCATTAATAGTAATTTTTATTTTGTGTATAGGCTGTTGAGGTGTAATGTCTTTCTGTAATGATTTTAGCTTAGTTTGGACTGTTGAACTAGGGGTAACCAATATAGAAGAGCAATGGAGAGGTCATTGTCCTTCTAAGCTGTTTAAAATACTTCCCAGAAAGGCTGGGAAGATGATGACTCACCACAGTCAGGAAGCAGACACCCTTACTTCAAATTTCCCTGCTCTTCTGAGACATTAGTCCATATCTTAATCAGGTCTGGGAAAGGAAGGGAAGAGAGAGAATTTTTATTTTGCAATACAAAGTTTTATTTTGTGTGTTGTCTGAGTTACCTCCTGTTCCTCAGCTTTTTGACTGTGGGTTGGCTGGAACTACAAAGCTCATCCATTACAAAATGTGAGCTAATCCTAGAAATAGCAAGAGTTTTTGAAGTAGGTTTGGTGTTTTTTTCAAGGTTCCCTTTTGAGTTTTGGGCCTCAAATTTTTTGAGAAATCAGTAGAGTTCATGATAATTTCTTCATGATAATTCAGACTATTAGTTTGGAATATTTATGGAGAGGTGATCTATAATGAGAATCAGTGTCTGCTAGGTTAAAAATCCAGTCTTGGATTTGCATAGGATACTGCTGGGAACATTTCATATACAGACAACAGGTTAACTGAGATAGCCAAGAGAGAAGCAGTCCTGTCATCTCTTTAACAGGACCATATCTTTGATGAAGAGAAAAATAATTTTCTAGTAGACAGATGCTTCCTCTGACAGGGTAGGTTTAGAATTGGAAATTCTGTTCTTGGTTATGCAAGGGAATTTGTGACCTCTCATTTTTTTACTTTAACTATGGTGAGTGTTTTCTCTGAATTTTTGATTGTCAGACATCTTTCTTATATCAGCATTTGTTTTTACCTGAGGTCATTCCAGAGATCATCATTCACAGAGGAATCGAGTGTCTAGCTTTCTCTTAGTGAAGAGGGTGAGCAGGAAACAAAGCTACACAGATGCCTGGGTCCCACTGGTCATCCTGACACCCCTGTGTATTATGGGAGTGGGCTGTGAAAACAGTCTACTTTTAAAGATCAACAAAGGCCAGATGTGAGGAGGGCATTAACATCTAAAATTATGCCTCCCACAGGAAGACAAGCAGTGTAGAAAGAGAACATTTTTGCACAAATATTCTTTCATTCTGTATAAAGGGTCAACAGCTAATCAGGAAGGTTATTATATTTGGACCGCCAGCTGAGGAAACTGGCTCTTCCAGAAGCTTCATCACAGTGGGCAGGAAAGCAAGTAGAGGTTGGAAATAGAGGACTGGAAAAAGAATGAGGGGGAGACTTTTTCCTGCAGTCCATCTTCCCCGTGATGGTTTTCACAAGGGGGCAGATGACTACATTTTGTGGAGTCGGGTTTCTTTATTCTTTGCAGTGCCTTTTTGGGGTCATTCTGCCTGGATGAGAGAGATCATTTAACTGTTTTCTAATAATTCTTCAAGAGTATTTCTTCAGAGAGGAGAAATGTGATTCTGAAAATACTTGTGTGAGATGCAGAAGAGATTTGAGATACTGGAATGGTGGCTAGCGACTACATTGTCTGAATTATTTATTGCTCCTTAGCACTTCTAGTCTGATGAGGTTATATGGAAGGTGGGCCTGCTGTCAAATTCTTTCATATCCTGCAAAGTGCTCAGCACAGACAGGTTGGGTGTTGCCAGCTCCTGATGAAAGAGCTTTAGCTCCTGATGAACAGGCTAAGGCCTAGTTTGGGCCAAACACCTCATTGGCCCAAAATATTCAAAGCTTTGTATTTCTGGGAACACCATTCACCGTTAGTCTTTTCTGATAAGTGGAACATCAGATTGTTTCTCAAGCATGCCTAGTACTTACTTACATGACCAAGGTTCTCTATACCTTTGAGATCTGCAGCTGGGTAACCATCTGTCCTTCCATTCACTCCATTCCCAAACTGTTATCAAATCAAATGTTAATTGGTAAGGGAAAGGAAGGGACTGGTGAAAACACTTGATTCTTCCCATTGGTCCTCTTGGATTTTCCACCCCATAAAGAAACATCAGTCGTAAAACAAACTTGGCTACTAGTGAAAGCAAAGGGAGGAAAGTTGATGAAAAACTGCCACCCATGTGAGACTTTCAAAAACCAAATGTTCTGAAGCAGAGCATTTTTATCTTGGACAAGAAACTAATGGCAGACTTTGATGTATCTTTCTACTTCTGTTGGATGTTGGCTTATGTCAGAGTATTTCTTTATCTTCCTTAGTTTTTTATTTTGGAGTTGCTATGATCTAAAGAACTAAAACTATGACAGAGGAAGTTGATCAGAATCATTGCTGTGATTACATGATAACACTTCCACATGTGATTTCTTTAAAAAAAAAAAATTCCCACACAGATTAATTCCACTTGATCATTTTGTTATCATTCTCAAATATTTTTGGTGAATAATCTTCAGGCAATGGGTTGTTTATGAAGTATTCATTTAATCTCCTTGCTTTTGCTCCTTTTTTTTGTGTGATTGCTCATTGAACATTACGAGTAGTTGCCTGAAAATTTGTTTGTATGATGTCTTGTACCTTGTATCTTCATCCTGAGCTACTTCTGCAGCTAAATGCAGGTCAGAAATGGTTCTTCTTGTCATGCTTAAATGCATGATGAAGAGTTTGTTCATTGCACTGTGATAGCTTCTGATCGGGATTTGATTTCTGTTCTGTGAAGTCAAGTAAAATAAAATAAGAAAGACGACAAATGGGTAGAACAGCAAAACTGCTTGCCCTGAAGCTTTAGTAAAGGCAAGTCTTTTTCAATTAGTGCCAAAATGTGGAGCCACAGCTCTAATATAATTGAATAAAAGCAGAGAAACAAAGGCCAAACCCCCCAGGCTCTCCGTTTTCTATACCTGACCAAGTAAAATAGAAGAAAGAAGCAGTAACAGTGTTTCTTACCCTAGGTTTTTTCTTGCCAAACTGTATTTCTTAAAAAATAAAAAAAATTAAGCACTTGATTTCATGAGAGAAAATCTGTACATAAGAGAGATCCTGAATTGCAGAGTAGCATGCATGTGAACTGAACTCTGTAAAGCCCAAACGTGATGGGTTCTGAAATTCTATTTCATCTGAAGGCATCATTCAAGTGTAATCTTTGGATTCATGCTTCTAGGTGATACAGTGTCTTCTCTTGAATTTTAGTTTAGATCAGATATATATTCCGCCTTAATTAAGATGATAGTATTTTGCATATCTCGAAAGAATGTTACATTAATAGATGCATTAACAGTAGAAGTTTTTGAACATGAGGATCATGGAAATCATGAAGAGTTTGACAGATACTGGATAAAGCAGGTCTCTTGTGAGGAAATAGAGGACTGCTTTTGCTCTTCATTCTTGTGTAAGCATCATGCAATGGGATGTGGCTCAGCCTGCAAATGTGATCTGTGTTCTGTTATGACTCTGAGTGGCCACATCTTAGTTCTCCTCAGAAGATGACCCCCTTCCCACAACGTGCCTCTGTTCCCGAGAGGAGCTGGGCCCCTGCCCAGTGAAAGCTGGCTCTGGAATCCAGAGGGTTTGTTTTTTGGATTTTGGTGTGTTGTTTTTTGGGTTTTTTTTTGTTTTGTTTTGTTTTGGTTTTTTTTAAATGTAATTAAGCGGTTGTTGGTCCTGGTGCTGAAATAATATTATTTTACTGATTTTGGTAAAACTGTCACATGGTGAAAAGCCTCATTTTGCTTGAAGAGCAACATTGTAACTTTCTGCAGTCACAAAGTGGAAAATGAATTAACAGCAGGACTTGGATAGTCCTCACATGAACTGCTGAGAACTTACTCTTGTTTAATTAATATTAATTTACTATTTATAAAGTGATAAGAAGATTCTTGTGGCTTTTGTGACATCTGTTTTTAATTTGAGAGACATTTTAATCAGTTTGCCGCATGAGAATATTTGTCAACACCAGGTAAATAGGATCTCTAATATGACCTACCCTGTTGAGACTAGTTAACAGGCTAGACTGGGAAATAATATGCACACTCGTTTCTCCTCTCTTATCGGAAGAGATCAGTTCCCAAAGTGACATAGATATTGTTGGTGTAGGTGATACCTTTAACCATGACATCACTTTAAACCCCTGGGCAACACTTACACCCTTGGGAGTGTATTGCTGCTGAAGGGAACCACTTGAGCTGAAAGTCCGAGACTTTCTCTACATTGAATTTCCTTCTGCTCAAGGGAGCAAAACTGATGGGTTCAATCAAGAATCCCTTACTTTTACTGGCTTGCCATCAGGAGCACTGAAGTGACTTTTTTTTCCCCTCCTGTCCTTTTAATTTTAATCCTGTCCCTACCTTTGGAGGATTGGAGGATGAGATAAGCAGAGAAGTCCATCCCTGTAAGAGACCATAAGCAGAATATGCCTGCATGAAGAGGGCCAGAGCAAGAATCAAACCTCTCCTGGGCAGGCAGGAGTGGGAGAGCTCTTTTGCTGCAGGTTGCTTTCTGGAGTGCTGTCAGTGGGGTTTTATCACTGTAGTGAGTATAATTGGAAGCAGGCTTCTCTCTTTTTTTTTTTTTTTTTTTTTTGGAGTCATCATGCTGCAGCAAATTTTGCGTGATATGTATATTGACCCTGAACTCCTGGCAGAGCTGAATGAAGAGCAAAAGCAGATCTTGTTCTACAAAATGAGAGAAGAGCAGCTGAGGCGCTGGAAGGAGAGGGAAGAAAAAGCACGAATGGAGGAGGCTGTGCTGAGAAAGACAGCAAGGCACAAACAGAGTAAGATTTGTGACCTCCTTTTATACTTAAGAGCTGGGGATGGTAAGCATGCAACTGGTTATGGTGCAGCATACGTCTGGAAGAGTTTACAAAGAAGGGTGCCGGCTGTCCCCATAGGCAGAAAGACTGTCTGGGGCAGCAAGAGCACCGTGTTCCTGCTCCTTGTCTCTCAAGGCTGCTTCTTCCTCCAGGGGAATAGTTTAGTGTGGGAGTAAGGGGAATTGTTTTGAAGTGCCCCTTTCAGTCAGGACTCTGCTATTCTCTCAGTGGTAGCAGATGTACCATGACCAAGTTTCCTCTCCACTACTAAGGCTTTTTTCTTCACCCACCATCCCCACCGCTGCCCCTCAGTCAGGCAAAAGACAGTCTTGCCAGTGCTGTCGAGGTTTCTTGACTTGACATTAAATGTTTCCAAGTGTCTGGAGTAGGAGATAAATTCATGAATTTGAGCTTGTTATGAAGGGCTGTTTGTGAATAAGATGTGATGTCAGAACAGCCATACTATGTGAGACCAACTGTACTAGTAAATGCTTTCCAAAAGATTATGCCTAGGGAATAGAATGATAGTGGGGTGAGCACGTAAAAAAACCCAACAACCAAAACCAAAAAAGAAAAAAACAGAAAAGTGTTTTCATGCAATATGTGGTTAAACTATGGAGCTCTTTCCACAGGCTTTATGGATACTAAATGTGTGTGTTGACTTAAAAAGCAAATCAGCAAAATCGTGGAAGAAAACATCAAAAAAGTTCTCCAAATGTCATTTCCAAGTGTCTGGTCTTGGGTCCAAGTGGTTTGGAATAAACAGAAATACTTATTTCCTTGCTCTCTTCCCTGAAAATGTGGCTTCCAACTCTTTCCCCATTCACAGGATGAAGCTGTTAGGCTAATGCAAGATAGAAAATATTTTCATCTTGGAAATGTAGTTGCAGTGATTCCTCACTCAACAAGGAAGTGTCACAGAGAGATGTCAAACACTCCTTTCCCCATGAAATGCCAGAGATCCTATGCTATCTTTAAATCTATTGAAGCTTGAATATTCAAAATTTCTAATTAGTTTGGGTACCTGATTTTGAGAAAATCTCTAATAGATACGTGACTGTTTAAAGTGTTGCTCATCTTAACACACCCATGGTAGAAAGCTTTGCTTGGAGCACCGTAATACAGATGGATTATTGGATTCAGTTGTCAGACTTCTTGAAATGTTTAGAGCCTCTGAACCCTACAAAGTGCTCATTAGATAGTTAACAGTTCGAAGACTATTATAAAAGAAACGTGTTTCAAAGCAAAACTAGTTTCCAAGACTCACTTGAAGCAAAGGCCTTTATGAAATTGCTCTAGAGTAAGTTACAATGGTAGCCTCAAAATAAAGGGGGAGCATTCCCTAATCGGCTGTAATAGGAGTTTAAAATGTCCCCTCACAGATGGCGAGGTGAACGTTGGAAAACCTCATTCTGTTTAATTTGTTTTCTTCATGTTAGTGTTCTTACTGTGAATGGCGCTCTCCGAAGAGGGATGGCATCAAAATGGCTTCTCTCATACAGCACAAAAACCTTGTTCGTTTTGATTGATTTGTGGCTGAGAAAAAATTAAAAATGCAGCTCAGCTACACATACGAAAACAACATTATATCATTGAGATAATCTGTATTATGCTCATTCTTTGAGGAAGACAGATGCAGAAAAATCTAACTGCAAAAATATTTATGTGATGATTTGTCACAGTGTTGACACCTAAATTTCCATATATAAATTATACATTAAACCTGCTCAGCTTCCTACTACAGGAGACCATTTTCTGGGTAATTAATTTTCTGATTTATAAAGAATAAGAGAAAGGAGAGCAGCAGAGTAACCTATAGATTATATTTGCTCTGACAAAAGTGTTCACAAATACACATGGAGTTAAATTTCATAATAGCCCATTTCCATTTTACTGTCTCAAATTGCCAATTTAAGGTATTGCTTAGGTTTGACTTTTGCCCACTGTTAGAAACTTTCTACTTCCTTCAGAACTATACTAAAGAACTGATCTTTCTGATTTTTTTAGAGAGAACTATTGGAATTAGGTTTGCAAGTCAAGTATTTGGTTCCACTGAAAATATGTTTTGACTTCCATGAACTACAAAAGATAACTTCCATCTTTCAGGCATGCTGGTCATTAACTATACAGATACTTGTAACCGATTTCTACTGTACAGTTCCATAATATGATGGTAAATGGTCTCATAGTGGAGTTAGTTTCTTGTTTAAAAAAAAAAAAAAGGTGAAAAAAGTCAACCAGAAATTATGGGTGTAAAATAGGAATTACTGTGCAATATTTTTGCCTATATGACTCAAAGGGTCAGAGTAGATGACTGTAATAATCCTTTCTTATCTTAAAATATGTGATTTTTTTTTTTTTTTTTTTTCCTAAAAGACATTTGGCATCAACATTTTTTGGACCTTGAAGCCGCTTAATTTTCAGTTTCCATTGATGTATAAGTGAATTTCCAAACATTCTCCCCCTGCTACACAGCATAGAATATGGAGTATTTTTATTCCTGTTTAAAATTAGTGGTTACTAGGAAATTTAGAGCTACTGTATTCTGTTCCTCTGAAGCTGAGGGATTTGAGAAGTTTCATCTGCAGAGTTTTGTTTTTGACTCTCTACTGCATGACACAGGTTTATGTGTGTGCTGTTTTGTTGAAACCAAGAGTTACTCTGACTTTATAGAGATCTTTGTAGCCTAACATATAGTAGAACACAGAGGTAAGACTTCAATATATCTAATGTTGTGCCGAGATTGTGAAATTTTCTAGGTGACAGAAAAATGTATATGTTTGTGAATGCGACATAAGTTTTGTATAAAATAATTTTTTACTAATTTAATTGAATTATCTTTATAGGACTAGCTTTCAAATCCTTCTGTTTTCCTCATAGTTTGAATAGCTACATAAGAAAACTTTGTCCCACCTCTTTGGGATTGGATAGGGTGAGATAGAGCAAAGGGAATTAATGACAGTGGGCACTCCTCTAATTAAAAATGCTCCAAAAAGTGCTTGGACTTGATCTGGGGTCCTGTACGTCAATTGGTACAATTCTCCATCAGTTCAAGAGCTTACCTGCAATGGTACATGTGAACCCAGCAGCATAGCAAAAGCGGTGGATTTTTCAAAACAGAGCAGTGATTGTGAATCCAGATTTGATTTTCTACAGTCACTTGAGGATGAAGCGTTCTTGTGCAAGGTTTAGATGTGTTGTCTTACAGAAACCACAAGTGCAGAGTTGAGGAGGAAAAAGGTGGCATATGCAGATCAGATTGGCCTTGTGCTTCAGCTAAAATCAGCAGCAGGGTTAGGGAATACTCATAAATGTGATCGTTTTTTAATTGTTGGGAAGTTAACTATCAAAGGCCCAAAATCTACAGTGATTTTTATAGGAACGTCACTGAACACTGATTGTCTGTAAATGTCCTATTCAGTACTATGAAATTTGCTTCTCAGAAAACCAAGTCCAAACCATGAAGTAAGATGTAAGTTGTTGAGAGTGTTTAGCAAGCCAAATAGTGTAACAGTCTATATGTAGTTAGTCTTATTCTTAATTTTGAAAGAAAATAATAGTTACCTTCAGTAAATGCTAAATTGTGCCTGCTTTTCCATTTGAGTCACTTGGTTTCATGTGGCTTGAGGAAAGGTTAAAACTGAAATTTGTATCAGGATGAGTCAATGTTAAGGAATTATTTCACTTTGGGGGTAAATGAATTTTTTTAAGATTGTTCAACAGTTTTAATTTCCTTCCTTTTTTAAAAACACAGATCAATGTCTAAAAGGGAGAAATATGTAAACAGCACTTCAGAATGAAATATTTCCTTTAGAAGATACTGAATGAACTGTTCCATGTTTTTGCTGTTTGTACCTAGTTTACATTTGTACCTTGCCTCAAAATATTAGTAGAATTTGGGCATCATTTGGGTCCTCCAAAACTGCACCGTTTTGTGAACTTATTCAAGGTAAAAAAAGTATTTTGTAGCTTTAATTAAATCATGACTGCTGGCTTGTACTGAAATAGCTTTACAAGTGAGTTGAATTCTTGGAGGTCTGTCTCCAGTTCATTTACAAATCACTCCTGGGCAGATCTTTCAGGAACATATTTTAATTGTAATAAACAGGTTGCCTTTTCTTATTGTGCTAAAATCACTAAGGGAAGTCTTCTCAAAATTTCAAGATCCCTTTGGGATTTGCTGAGAGTTGACTGACAGGCAATTTGCAAAGAAACATATTTATTTGATTAGGCAGGAGCCCTTTAACCAGTATAGCTGAGTTGGGAGTAAGCGAAGGACCCTGCCAATTTGGATTTTGACTCTGATGCAGTATCCAGAGCTGTCAGCATACCCAAAATGAGATCTCAAAAACTGTTGAGTATTAGGTAGCTGAAGCACAGCCATGTGGGAGGGAAGACAGTGCTGGTCTGCTGCTGCTTATTCTGACATTTATTTGTTGTGAACTGCAGCTCATGATGTTCAGACGTGAGCTATTTGTAAACAGTTTTATTTACCTGTCCTTAACAAGAGTAACTGGGAGAAAATTAGGTAGGCTTATCACAGCATGGCTAGAAAATAATTTTTCTATCTAAATGGTATTTGCATTATAAAATAATTAGAGAATAGATATTTGGAAGCAAGTATTTCAAATATCACAAGTGGATGGTTGGAGGATACGTCAGTGTCACATGTGAAGGCCAGTGAGTGGGCGTGTGTTTCCATGTGTGTATGAAGGGTGAGTGGGTATGTGTGCAGCGACACTTTGTTCTATGTTTTTGAACTCAGAAATGTATTCCTCATTTATCCTCTACACACCCTGGTGATGCTTAGCTATGATTTTATCTCCTACAGAGACATGCTCCTGGCAGTGTTCATTGTGTCCTTCTCTGTATCATTGGATATGGGTCTAACCAGAGACATCAGACTTGAGTATTTCTGAAATTTCTGACTGTATGTGGTCTTCAATTCTGTAGAGCCCTGTCTTTTGTTTCCAATTCAGATACAACTGAAAAAGTAACTGAATGTTGGTGAGAACATTAGAATATTTTTTTATTAGGGGACTGAGCCAACTAATTTGAAGTCAATGGAAAAGTTTTAATGTATCATTCACAACATATATAGCAGCTTGTGATATGACGCAGCTTTGTTTGTACTGTATACCCTGGGGCCAGAACTCAGCTGCTCGGAGCTCGTGCTCAGTGTGGCTGTGTACTGAGGTTCAGTTAAACAGCAGCTTGTAAACTGTCTGTTCACTTCTCCGAACCTGGGGCTGGACAGAGACCTCCAACTTCCATATGACCTAAGTATGTACGAGATGGTACAAATCCAGAGGGACTTCTCTGCCCTCCTAGGATTAGCTGTAAGTCTGTGCTTTTTAGTCTTGTATCCTGCCCTGCAGCTGACTTCCCTGTTTTGCAGAAAAGTGACAGCAGAATATTGCTGGCCACCTGGGCCTTATTACACGGGAGGTTTCTCTTGCATGCATGTGGTCCTCAGCGCTCCTGTTGTCTGAAGCATCTGGCATCAGGCTGCTTTTTGAGAGAGGCTACTGGGTTAATTGAGCCACTGGCATGGAGAGTGTTCCTGTGTTTCTCTGTGGTATTGTGTTCCTCGGCCTGTCTGGACGCAGTGGTGTTAGATGGGCTTTCTTGTACATACTGGTGCTCTGGTAATGATACGAGGTTGTGACTGTCTGCAAGCTCATGAATACTTGATATGGAAAGAGGACAGTACTGCGGCCAAGGGGAGAATGGGATTCGCCCAAGCTAATTCAATATTTCCTTTCTGATTTTGCCAGTTTTTAGCATAAGTGACTGAAACACTCAAGGACAGAGGCACCAGGTTTTCATAGCAGCATTTGGAAGACATTGAAAAACTCAATGTATTCAAGTCAGCAGTGGATATAGCCAGGTACTGATGGCGGCTCATTAATCTTCAAGTCCACTCCTGTGCTGTGGTGCTAGAAAATCTCACTGTAGTGGTGTGGTTCTCCATGCTTTTGTGGTCCTGTGTGCCTGATAAAAGGAGTCTGTGCAAACCTGCCACACTGCATTAAGTAGGGGAGTCTGGTGCAGAAACTGATCCCTAGTTCTCTGTTCATTCCGTGACAGAGAACAGAGAACCCTTATTCCTCTGCTTTGAGTTTTCCAGCAGACCCTGAAGTAGCCATGCAGACTTGTTATTTTTTTTATTCTCCAGCAGTGGGAAAACCTGGATGCTTTGTGATAATCCAGTGTGGGAAACCAAATTCTGTATATAGCTTTTAGTCTTTACAAGAGGCAGCTGGGATCAGGAATCAGAAATTATACTGCTATGTTCTTGACCTTATTTTTTTAATGAAGAAAAAAATTGAATGATACTGATGTGAATGATTTTACAACCTTTGACTTTGATCTGATGTGTACCTGCATTTTTATAAAGTTTACAGTGAAAGGATCATTAAAATGGACAGACAAGAGACTACCTCTAGATTGTACACAGAGTTAAAACAATGTCTTTAAGAAATTACAAAATTGTTATGTGTAACAGGGTGCCTTGGCCAGGGAGCCAAGAAAATATCTGGGACGTACTAGATAGAGACCATGTAAATGATACTTTATTTCTGTGTTGTGGGGGTTTTTTTGTTGTTGTTCTTTTTGGTTTACAATATGCAAACCTATATATACATATTGCATATATACATACCATGTGATAATGCATACCCACTTTACCTTTGAGTGTTATGTACAGTTATTTTTGCTACATTTGTTAATTGTCATAGTCTTATTTGAGTAACTATTTCCTTCCTTAACGTTTGCTCCCTTGCAGTCACTCTTCCTTTATTTGATCCTGCAGGGGTATATTGCAGCATAATTATTTCCATGGTAACAGGCTGTAATTCCATAAACAGAAGATTGAGTTTGTTATATGATCAGGAAGCAGCTGGAGAACCATGAAGGCTGATTTTTCAGCAATGCTGAGATCCTGCAACCCTTATTGGTATATTAATGTAAATCAGCTGAATTTCTTCCTCCCTCTGCAAAATTCTCCTTTAAATAGAAAGGCACACAACACAGTGCTGAAATTGGAGGGTGTGTAAACTGAAGTGTTGGGGGGATGCTTGAGAAGTTCAGAATTTTTCCTCATTTTCTTGTTGTTTTAAGAACTGAAGTGACTGATTTTTTTGAATGTGTTCTTGGAAGAGAGGGGTTCATAGTCCTATGACTATTAGCAGGGGCAGACCACAGAATTAATTATATCAGATCTTCAGTTTATTGTGGGATTATGTTATTTTCATTACTTTTATCATTATCACCTAATTATTCTACATGTAATTTAATGGATTTATGGTAGCTTATGTTTGTAAAAGTGCATTGTCCTTTGAACAGTCTCTTAGAAACATTCACCGTCATTTCCTAGGTTTTCTCTTTAGAAAGAAGTCAAATTGTGTGTGTGTGTGTGTGTTTGTATAAAAAAGAAATATAATTAAATAAAATCCTTGTAATGGGTAAACTCAAGGAACTGAGAGCAGCCTAAAGCTCACATTCTCATTTTCATCCTAATCAATGTGCTTCTAACGCATGTCCTGCAGCTAATGAAACTCTGAACGGAATCTCATCTACCCTGCAGACTATCAAAATTCAAGCTTCTCCTTAAAGAAGCCATAAAAATAATTTGCTCAGAAAGCCAAGGGTAAAATCTCATGTAAAACACATTGTGCTTAGACCAAAGTATGCCGGATATCTGAATTCCAAAAGAACAAAAAAAGCCCAACCCTCCAAACACACCAAACTCCCTAAGCTACTGTTTATCTCTGAATGACAAAAGTAGATCAGGCTGATCAGTTTGTCAGCAGAGAATGCTCATGCAGCCTGTTTCAAATGCAGAATAAATTTTAAGAGCCTTCTTCTAGTACTGAGTAAGAAAAGAAAAAGAATATTTTCTAAAGAGAGAGTCAGGATATTTGTATCACTACAAAGCTTTCCAGCGAGTGAGGAAGGAGAGTCAATTGCTATTGCAGAGATTGGTAGCTTCCAAGCAGAACTATGATGGGAAGCCCAACCTCAGAAAAACACGACTGTTCATGGAAATAGCACACCCTTTTGAGGAAGTTTCTTTGAATGCCATGCCATGTTTCTGAGACTATAAATCAGTGATCTTCTCATTTTCTCAATTTACACTTGACACAGCCTGTAATATTCCCTGGGATGGGGAGGCTGTCAGGGTTATTTGGCGCACTCTATCATTTTGTGGACTAAGCAGGCAGACTGTGGTGAAGTGACAGCACAGCTGGGAGACTTGACACCAAATCAGGCCTCTAATGGTCCTTGGAGTAGTTCCCTCATAAACACTGGAGATAGATACAAATGGGAATTGTTGGGGGTGCTGTAACTGTTAATGACGAACAGGCTTGGAGGAAGGAAGCTGACTCCAGCAGTATTCCATTTGCTCTGATTACTGTTATTTTTAAAGCACTTTTAATTAGAAGCATGCATGAAAATTAAGCTAGATACAACCCAAAACCACAAAAAACAACCCAAACCCCTCAAACCCAATTTGTGGTTCTGCTCCTCTGACCCAGTTAGCAGAGGCAGTGTAAGGCCCAGTTCTCTGTGTAACTCCATTTGTTTTAAGCCTTAGTCACAATGTGGAAGTCTGAACTGATTGGAATGGAAGCCTGATTTAGCCTGGCCATTGCAGACAGGATTCCTGCTCCCATGCACCTTCAGGTGCTGTTTTTCTTTCTCTCCCAAGTGGCTGGCAGTGTTCGTATTTTGTGGCAGCATTCAGCCATGGCAGTACTGATATCCTGCCTACACCAGGGATGTCCTAAGGGCAGCACAAAGGCCAAGAACAGCCAGTGGTGCCATATATCACAACTTAGGTTGCACTCCAGCACTCTGTGTGTGTGTGTATGAGATTAGTAGTGCTGCTGGTAGAGACTAATAATTCTTATAGGTGAGAGTCTTGGGTTTAGTATTGCTCTCTAGGGCATTGTTTTATACTTCCATTGCTGTTATAGAATTGACTGCATAAATACAAACAAATAGAAAACGTGATTTGATCTTATTTTTGATTGTGTGTGTTTATATGTGCAAATTTGTGTTGCTGTTCGTTCAGGCTCGAGGTCTCCCAAGAAAGTTTTCACTGTGATCTCTTTGTGCTGCAAATCTGAGATACCCAATTTTGCATTTGTCTGGAGTAAGGACCAATATCCAGAAACCAATTTACTGGTCTCAAAGCAGTATAGATGTAGGTTTAGGGGAACTCCATGGGAGATAGTAACTCATGAAGGAGCTACAGGTGAAAAGAAATGCAAGAATTAATATTGCCTTCTTGTGGTGCTGCAGAGTTGTTTTAGACAAAAAAACTGGTAGAATACTACAGCCGACAAATTGTTGGTCTGAAGAGTAGAGATGGAAAAGACTTGGTAAATTATTCAGTACATTTTCATGATAAAGCAGTGCTTGTTTCTAAATCACTTTCATTTCTACTCTCCAATCCAGACTAATTTTGATGTCCACTACTTCCTAATGGTAATTATTTGCAGCCTGCCACAGTCTCTCCAGGAAAAGAAAAGTACTTTTGTGGTCAAGGCACAAGACTGGAGCTCAAGAGATTGAATTTTTATTTTCTGACTCTGCATTAGGCTTTGTGACTGGGCTCAGAAGCCTGATTCTGAACAGGAAGCATGAGGTTTCCTTGCCACTTTCTCACCTAGATTTCAAATGTGTTTAGTCAGGACTTGTCTCTTCCTTTTAGATTTAGTTGAATTTCTTTTCTTTTTTTCTTTTTCTGTTTCATCTGGAAATAAACTGTGTTAACAAAAGATCTTATCTTGAAGAAGAGTGTAATACTTGAGAGGCATCTTAAAACATGTTTTATCATAATTAGCCCTCAATGGTGGTAATTCTTCAGACAACACTAGTTTCCTAAAAACATTAAGGAAAATCATTTACTGTGCCTTCAGGTCAGATCTGGCAATTGGTTCTACAGTTTAAAATTATAATCCCAGTATCAGCCTAGAATAGCTGACACTGACCACTGTGAACTTGATTCTGCAGGTTGCAAAGACTTTTTGTATGGCAGGAATTCTGTTTTCACAGTGCCAGATTTTCTCCCTGAGCTGCTTATTTCTTTTCAAGCATACTCATTTTTGAATGTTACTCTTTGTTAAGAAACTACCAAGTTTTATGGTCAGATTGTGCAGTAAAGCCCATCTCCAACTTTATGGGAGTGTAGGTTTAAGGGAAGATTTGCATGGGAGTAATTTCTTGAAGTACAATAGAATGAGTGGTTGGATGTGAAAAAAACCTCTTCTAAAGAAAAACCTGAATAAAGGCATACGTGCTCAAGTTGAATTGTTTTAAAATTGTACATGTGGAGGTCTGTTTATTTCTGAAGCTTAAAATTGCCAGATTGTTTGATATTGCTATTATCTTTCAGCTTGAACTATAGATACATACTATACTGTAGTACAGAGTAGTTAGTGCTGAACCAACAATATGTTATACTGATGTTTTCAGAAGAGTTCATACATTTACTGTCTATAGCTTTAGAAGAGAGATCCATTGTTTTAAAAGGAAGAAAGAGAACGATTTATCGAGACGTCTACAAATCAACTATTTGTTTTATGGGGCTGGATAGTAATGGGTAAGTTGTGCCTCTGAGAAACATTTATAACTCTTTGGCACAGAAAACCTGGAAAGAAGCAAAGATAAAATTTGTCTGCCTACCTGAAAAGCTTTTATTTTTAATTCTCTTTTCATCTGCTAAGTTCATAAATGAGCAGAAGTGGTGAAGTTGTCTCAGAACAGTAGATGTATTTGGTGTGTGCCAGTTATGATACAAATAAATTAACATGAGGCATGTTATTTGCAATGTTTTCTGTAAAGTACTAAATACAGTACTAAGATATCCAGATTCCTATCCAGGAAAAAGGATGTGGGCCACTAAAAAAAAAAAAAAAAAAAAAAAAAAAGCTGCCTTTGGTTATGTGGGATCAATACTCCCAGGAAATCATTCCATAGTTCTCAAGATACTTTGCCATGAAATGCAATAGATGAAAACCTTGCAAGCAAATACTGATATGGCCAGTCAGTTCTTGGCGGATGGAATTCAAATGCTGTATCCAAAAAATACAACCTAAATGTTATGCTGACAGGAATACAGAAATGTATAGAATAGGAACTGCAATAAAATACATTCACATTTATAACCTGAGACATAATCTGATAGACTGTGAAAGAGCAAATGCTCTTGAGAGTTATTGAAAGAAAACATTATTAGCTTAAATTTCCACCCCCCATGAAGTCAGTATGATTAGGCCAACACTGGGAATTTGTATAAATCACATTTTCAAATTTGATATAGAATATGAGCTTTCATTGAGAGATCCGATATGTTCCTTGCATTCAGTTTGTATTGTCAACACTTGTGAGTGTGGGTTGGCACTGGCACTGCCTGCTGTCAACAGCCCTGCTTCATTCCCTCCTGCAGTTTTCTCTCTTCAGTCTGGGATGTCAGAAACACTTTATTGATTGTGCATTGGGAAACTTAATCTGGTTAAATGGATACTGTCCTATCACAGAACAGCAGGTAGTTGAAGGTGAGAGTAACTAAGCTGATGCTAGTAGAGAAAGATGTAGAAAGAATAGAAACAAAGACTGGCCATTCAAATAAGAACAGGTTTCTTTTAACTCTTAGGGGAACATCAGAGAAAAACTACTTAGGAAAACGGTGGACTGTCCATTTCTTCATGTTTTCAAATGAGACAAGATGCCTTTTAGAAGCTATGTAGTGATGCACAATTTACTAACCTCAGTAATTAGGTAGGAGGGTAAAATCTAGTGGACTGCAATATACAGGAAGTGAGATGAACTGCTGAGCCTTTCTGGCCTTTTAATCTGTGTTCTTTAAAATAAATCCATTGTTCATCTTGGCAATGCTCTTTCTAGTGGCATGTCCTTTTTTGAAGAACAGTTTCAATAAAATTGCAAGAAATAAAAGGTAAAAGTGGTTTCATAAGAAGTGTTTCTACAAATTCCTTATTGTGAACCTCTAAAATGCATGAAGTATCTGTGAGTTATACATATAAAAGCACAAGGAAAAGACCAAACCACACTAAGTCAGGTAGTGTATATGACTATTAAAATGTATCCAGATAGGATCCAGTGCCTTTTGTAGTCAGCAGGAATCCTATAGTTGGTTCTTGGATTTGGATGTGAAGGTTCACCAAATGCAGTCTATTTTGTAAAGAGCCCTTAGGCTTTTTTGGTGGTTTAAAAAATCACTCTGTCAACACAGTAACCATAGATTTTTTTTCACGGTGTCTTTCATGAAAACTGAACCAGAAACTTAATCCCTTTCAATAGCCTACCTGAACAGAAGAGCATTTGCAGTGTTGAGTGGTGTGCTCTGAGTATGCAGGCTTTTGGAAACTCTGCCTTCATACAGTGGGAGCAGGAAATTCCTGGCTTTTTTGCAGGGGTTCTGATGAAGTCTTTATATGCTCAACACTCAACATTCTCTATGTGCTGAAGTATTGCTAGTCACATAATGTCGCTGGTGGTTGTTGTCACTCCATCTCTTTTTTCATTCTCTTCATTTATCCCTTGCTGAGTGAAGCAAGAAAATATAACACTTAAAAAGGGATCATAATTCCTAAATTCTGGGAAATGCATGTCAGAATTAATAATTCCTTATTTCTGTGGGACAACGAGTCCTTAAAGATTTTGTGACCTGGAGTGTACAAACCATTTTTTTCTCTAGCATGGTAGATTTGTCAAATCTGAAGATTTCATCTTAGTAATGTTTTATTCTGAATTGTAAATGGCAAGTTTCTGAATTGCAGATTTCTCATATTTTCATCTATATTTACCTAAGAAGTTGAGCCAGTATTTATATTTTTGGTTTGTTCTTGGTGGCTGTTGCAGGTAATGGCAAGCATGTGCAGTGGCTACGTGGGAAGGATGGTGAGGTCTGGGTCTGGGTTATGGGAGAAGCCCCAGGTGACAAGCCATATGAACAGATATCAGAGGAGCTAATAGCAGAGCAAGCCAGGCAACAAGCACAGAAGGAGGCAGAAGAACTATGGTGAGGATTTAAGAATCTGAATTCAGGGTCCACTTGGCATAATGGGAGTCATGGCCTTGTAGAAAGGCAGCAGGTAATGGTGGGTAAAACTGGTAAGTGAATATTTGCTTTCACATGTTGTGGCAATTTTTCAGCACGTGAAAAATGCAATTTTATATTTACCGAATACTGAAAAACCAAAACCCTCTTTCACAAAAAAAGTGAAGCAAATTTTTCTTTTGGGGAATTTTGCTAAACCGTTGACCAGTTTATAAATAAATAAAAATGAAACAATCTGTTTTTGAGATGATTAAATTAGAAATGTTTGTTTTATCACATATCTATGCCCACAATGGGGATTTGGTACATAAAATCCTTTTTGAAATTGTTTTTATTTGCATATTGCGTGTGTTAATTCTTATCCCAGCAGTTCAGAAACTGATTACACAAAGTGCCATGCTGGTGTTTCCAGCAGGGCCTCTTCCTGCTTTGGGATAGATTCAAAAGTGGTTTGATGCTTGATATTGTTAGGACGTGCCACCTGCCTCCTGCACTTCCTTTTGTAGTGCTGCATTGAAAAGTGGCAGTTTAAATATTAGATTATTCTATATTATTCCATTTCATATGAGATTCTTGTTGCTTATAGTGATTGCATATTAAAAGCTTCAACCTGTGCTCTGTGTTCCTTTTACATTGTCAGTAATAATAAAGAATCTACTGTAAGAATGTGGCAGACATTTGCATTGATATTTGAGAGACAATAAATTCCCAATCATGCTTTGCTAGATTGACAGAAAAATATATTTTTTTAGACAGGGAAGGAAAAATATAGGGTATGACTCAAAGACATCCAAGAAGTACTTCTCTAATTTAGAAGGTGCTATTTTAATTAGTCATTTATCAAAAACTGAAAATGTCTGCTTTCTGGATAGTTTCTTCAAATCTGATTTGTGGTAGGCCTCTTGATAAATGCATTTTAATTCTTTCCTTGTATATTTCCATGAAGTCTTATGCTAATTATTTGCTGCAACCAGTGAGCAAGTATTGATCCTCAATTTAAAAATAAAAATCAGTGTCTTAAATTATTTTTGTTTTCAAATTCTTTTCTGAAGGAGACAAAAGGAGGCTGAAATTACAAAGAAATTCCGGGATGCTATGGCTCAAGAAAAAGCCAGAATAGTGGCAGAAAAATGGAAAATAGAAATAGAAGATCGGAAAGCTGCCAAAGTAGAGGAGGAAAAAATTCAGGAGGAACTGAAGGTTTGCATAGAGTAATTTAGCTTTTTTAATAGTGTTTTTATATAGATTCAAAGTTCTTGTCACCTTCAGTGCATGTTTATTAATAAGCTTTGAAACCAGAGTTGTAATTTTTCATGCTGGAATATACGAATAGCTACATGGTGTTCACCAGAACAGCTGGGTGAGTGATGCAAAAAAATTACATATCTCATTCAAAAGTGTCAGGACAATCAAACTGGTTATTCAGCTCACACATTAACAGAATTGTTCAGTCAGCTGTGCTGAGTGAATCTTACTGGGGGAGAAAAATGTACAGTTGTGAAATGTCTCATTTTAAGTTACTTTGCTTGAACATATTTTGTATATCTTGGATGAGTTGTTCACGTATTTAACTTGAAAATTCTGTCACTACTTTCTTTAAGACAATGAGGGGTGGAACCTTCTCCTACTCAACACATGGGAAAAGTCCAGTTGGCTTTATTGGGAGAAGCTAATTTGCCTGATTTTTGTTGACTTCATCATGAATGTTCTATGGGCTCTCAGTTACAGTACTTTAATGTTTGCTTGAATGTCACATTCTCTTGTCAAAAATAACAATTTGAAAACTAAACAGGAAAAGAAGGCCTCTGTCTATCCCTTTTCATATTACTTTATAGAGATAAAAACTTGTTTAAAAATGAGAAAAAAATGGTTTAGTGTGCAGAGAAATTATCACAGTCTTCTGAGTCTGGGATGTGCATTCTGGGTCTACACAAGATTGGTGAGGCTGGGTTTCCATGGAGAAAGCCTGTAGCAAAATATGACTCCTAGGAGATCTGCATCCCATAACTTTCGTCTATACGCCTTTCCCCTGCTGACAGCTTGTTATGTCATTTTTCTCTTCCTGGGATAGTGATTAAAGGTGTGGAAAGTGCAGATAGACTCCCCCTTTGTTTCCCTGTGGTGGGAGGAATGCTGAAAAACTCAGTGTTAAATTTATGCAGTTTGATTACAAACTAGAGTCAGCAGGTCATTCTAAAAACTGTGGGTCTGGGATGTGAGGGTGGTTACGTAGCACAAAGCAAGGGCAGTTCCTGTAGCCTCTGCACAAAGCTGCTGATTTACCTTTGCACAATTAATTTGAATTCATAGGAGAGAACAGAGCCTTTGAAATTTGGTGTCAATGAGTAATGAAACTATACCTTTCAAGTACTTTATTAATGTATGAATAATGAGCAACTAATTAAACGCTCTTTCCTCTGCTTTCCAGAAAGCAAAGCCCTCTTGAACAAAGACTGATACACTGTTCGCTTGCATCTCTGTGGTTGATTTACAGTGCACTTGATGGGGTAAATGTCCAAAAGCTCACTGTTACTATTCTGTTTCAAAGAGACTTTTTCAAAAGCAGAGTGAGCAACTTGTGAGAATTTTAGTGGCCAGCAGTCATAATTTTCTATTAAGGAAAACTAGTCTTTCAGTTGTTGATACAATTTTAAAGGAATGGCACCAAATTCTGCTCACTTTCATGTTGATGGAAAGGAAATGTTCCAGTGATCTGTGTTCT
The DNA here is from genome assembly GCF_047716275.1 of Strix uralensis. Taxonomy (NCBI): domain Eukaryota; kingdom Metazoa; phylum Chordata; class Aves; order Strigiformes; family Strigidae; genus Strix; species Strix uralensis. Next base: position 13,991,474 of record NC_133978.1, on the reverse strand, counting down.
CACTGCTTCTTGGGAAGGGAGCAGGTATTCTCCATCCAACTGTGTGCCTGGTAGGAGCAAGAATTGCACTGCTGTAAGTGGGATGAGAATTTGGTTCAGTTTCTACTTTGAATTTCAAATCCTAACTTTTGGCCAGGATTTCTTTAGCCCTATTCATAAAGTTGCCAACATCTTTGTTTTATCAAAGAAACAGAAACCTGTTTTCTCCTATGGTTTCCTTTAAATCAAGCATTTGAAGAGTATATTTGCAAAAATTTAGATAAATGAACCAAAATTTTTAATTCAAGACACATAAGGAATTAACTCTTTGGCTTCAAAAATGAGTTTGGAAACAAGATATTATGCAGTGTTTATTTTTTAAATGCCCCTTTATTGTGTGTGCTCCTGGCATTTGTTGTATTAATACAACATGGTCTAATTATTCTTACAGCCCTGAGTCTTCAATTAGGTCTATAATTTGAGAGGGACTTAGGCTAACGTAGGGTTCCACCAGCAGAAATCCACATGCAGGATTGATCGCTCGTACTATAACACCGCACCTTTGCTACTCAGAAAAGCAGCTTATCTATTACTGGGTCTTGAAAGAGCAGATCTTGTACACAGTGCTGTAGAACTGCTTAAAAGCAGTAAAGGCATTTCAAAGACAAGTGAATCTCACAGGCTAATATGGGGGAGTTGTTAACTTCTCTGTCCACTGACTAATTTAAGCTCACTTGGCTTTCCTTCTTCCCATTTTACTCTTTTTATAGCTACTCTTGTGCAGTGGAAGAAGAACATGAAATATTTACAAGCTGAATGAGTGGAAAGGTACCTAGACAGGAAAATAGGAAAGTTATGTTTCTGGCATCTACCTCCAACTACAAAAAGTGAATAGAACTAAGGTGTTGGGGCAAAGATGAATTACTGAATCTACTCATGTATGACTGCAATCTTTGAAATCATGAAGAAATGTACCCTTCATGAATGATTCAGGGTATGGAATGAGATGCAGATCAGTTAGCAAGCCCACTTTAACAGGTTTAAAATATTTAATGCATTGGTAATCATCCTTCTGTGATGATGACCAGACTGTTTAAAGTGGTCTCCAAACTGGGCTATGAAAAGTTCAGCCTTTGCTAATGCTTCATCCTCTTGAAGCATGTTGACTTGGGAGATTGAAACTCGCTCCTTTCTGCTGATGTGTTTAATTTCTAACCATATTGTATCACAAACACTCCTTTTTAAAACGCTTTTATTCCTCTTGACCTATCATGGGACTTTAGGGCTGTCTGCACTAGATAAATGATATCTCACACATCAAAGTGAATGATGATCCCTGTTTCCTTTTCCAACACTATTAGAAAAGTATTGCTTTCCTTGGTGTTTCTTAAGCAGAAATGCCTTTAATTTATGATGCTAGAATATAAATGTTGACTGCTCTATTTTTGCAGTTTAAGGACAGCTATTCTTTTATGCACCTATTGCAAAGGACAAATAAGAGAGCCAATTACTATCATTAATCTTTTTGCTAATTCACAAAGGCTGTGAGATCATAGGCATAATTTCCTACTGTTATCAGTTGCTGTCATTAAGAGTCTTGAACAATGTGCAGAGCTAGGGCAAATTAGAGGTATGAGTGTCAGCCAGCCAGGGGTGGATGGTATCCTTCAGCTACATTTAGAAATAACAGAGAGACTCAGCTCGCTCTTCATGTAGTCTACATGAAGCAAGCTAATATTAATAGTAAAGTACTATCTGTATGACAACATCAGATACCTGCCAAATTTAATAATATAAGCACGGTTGACAGTAAAGCTATATCGCTCCTTAAAAAATCCTTCAGAGATGAAATGTGTGCTAACCAAAAGCTGCATATAAACTGCATCAGTGGGAGTTTTAATGAGAGTGAAACTTAAGGAGAAATAATCCTTATTCTCTTGATAGGCAACAAGAGAGTAACAGTGCATTATAATTTCCTTCCACAATTGGTTTTTTTTGGGTGCAAGTTCATGACCTTTAATTCCAGTTGGGATTGTGGTGAGTGAAGTGAGTTTAAGGTGTAGATCCAAGAGTTTCTATGACCTGGCTATTCCCATTCTCATCAAAGATGACAGGTTTAGAAATCAACCTTCAGAGAAGAACAGAATAATTAGTGCTTCAGTTCAGGAAGTATTGACAGCTTATGCTTAATAGAAAGAACACACTTCAGTCTATTGAGTTGGATGGGCCTTCAGCAACACACGCCTGAGTGCTCTACTCTGCCCAGAAGTGCTGTGGACCTCATTCTTCAGACAACTGCTGCAGAGTTTAGGAATACAGTAAAATGTCACCATCACCACTTACAGTACTGTGGGCTTCTTATGATAGAGTCATCTATGTTGGAAAAGACTTTGAAGATCACCTAGTCCAACCATTAACCTAACGTTGACAGTTCTCAACTACACCAGATCCCTCAGCGCTATGTCAACTTGACTCTTAAACACCTCCAGGGATGGGGACTCTACCACTGCCCTGGGCAGCCCATTCCAACGCCTAACAACCCATTCTGGAAAGAAATGCTTCCTAATATCTAGTCTAAACCTTCCCTGGCACAACTTGAGGCCATTACCTCTTCTCCTATCGCTTATTACTTGGTTCAAGAGACTCATCCCCAGCTCTCTGCAACCTCCTTTCAGGTAGTTGTAGAGGGCGATGAGGTCTCCCCTCAGCCTCCTCTTCTCCAGACTAAACAACCCCAGTTCCCTCAGCCGCTCCTTGTACGACATGTGCTCCAGACCCTTCACCAGCTTCGTTGCCCTTCTCTGGACACGCTCGAGTAATTCAATGTCCTTTTTGTAGTGAGGGGCCCAAAACTGTCATCGAGGTGCGGCCTCACCAGTGCCGAGTACAGGGGTAAGATCACTTCCCTGTCCCTGCTGGCCACGCTATTTCTGATACAAGCCAGGATACCATTGGCCTTCTTGGCCACCTGGGCACACTGCTGGCTCATGTTCAGCTGGCTGTCAATCAACACCCCCAGGTCCCTCTCTGACTGGCAGCTCTCCAGCCACTCCTCCCCAAGCCTTGGGCGCTGCTGGGGGTTGTTGTGGCCCAAGTGCAGCACCCGGCATTTGGCCTTATTGAAGCTCCTACAGTTGGCCTTAGCCCATCGCTCCAGCCTGTCCAGGTCTCTCTGCAGAGCCTCCCTACCCTCGAGCCAATCAACACTCCCACCCAACTTGGTGTCATCTGCAAACTTACTGAGGGTGCACTTGATCCCCTTGTCTAGGTCATCAATAAAGATGTTAAACAGGAGTGGCCGCAAAACCAAGCCCTGGGGAACACCACTCGTGACTGGCCGCCAACTGGATTTAACTCCGTTCACCACAATGAATGATATAGCAGTGAGCATTCTATCCTGGTCCAAAAAACTCTTGTCTCCAGTTAAACATCAAACAGTTGAATGGGCCTGTTATCTTTAAGTAGAAATAAGCTGTAAGTTCAGCTCTGTGCTTTGCTGTGCCAAGAAAACACTGAACTCTCTCCCAAGGACAGCATATTTAGAATCCAGGAATATGACAACAGCTTCTTGCTGGGGTTTGGCACCCAGTTCATTCTGAAAATGCCTCAGTTGGGTACATTCAAGCATGATTACAATAATTCAGTAATACTTCATATTATTTTCTTTTGTGTGACAACAGTTCAGAAATTCTTTATTTCTATGCAGTTGTCTCTTGAACAGTATTAGAAGTGAGGCAGCTGTTAGTTTCTGCTGGGAATCAGGTCTTCAGGTTTTTCTATCGTATTTGTGAGGAACTGTGGTAAAATTTTAAAAGAAAAATCTTTTCCCCAGTGGCATCAGTAATGATTGTGCTGCTGAAGCCCCATCTTTATTCTGTATCACTAGTAAAAACTAGCAAAGCTCTGATATTTTCCATGGGTAAAAGGGAAAATCTGAGCCACTAATGAGGATAGTTTGCATATCAGGAATTCAAGCTGTGAAGAGCCACTAAGATCCAGAGACAAACTTTTAGTAGATTGGCAAGTTATTCAAGCAGAGTCTGCTCCAACACGTGCAATAGATCTCGGATCTCTCCCAATAAACTTTGTTTTCTGTCTCATCTAAAAGAGGGTCTTTGTGGAGCAGAGTATGTTGTTAACTCCCTTATGAGCCATGTGTGACTAGCATGTCCTGGGGCATATCCATGACTGAAATGTAACTGCTTCTGCATAAAGCACGACTGCATTTCGTACATTTGTCTCTGTGCAAATACATGCACAGTGAAGTGATGCAAACCCTGTGTTCCTTTTGAGACACTGGTAATAGAGAAGAAAATAATGCCTCTGCAAACACTTTCTTTTCTGATGCGAGTGAGAGAATTCTCTCAGAAAAAGATTGGGAAGGAGTTGGACGTATTTCTGCTGATACTCACGCACACGCACAGCTCTGTTGGAAACTGTCAGGTGGGTTTGAGGAGAACTCTGATCTCTGAATTCTGCCTGCAGTGTCTGCCTTGCTGAGAGCAGGCTGTCCTGGAACTGGGGACCCAGGGATGTCCAGATTTTCTTCTTCAGAGCAGGGAGTCCCAAGGGCTCAGATCTGAAGACGAGCTGTGCTCTTGGCTCTGTGGCAGGCAGACTGAATGTCTGCGCTGGCTCAGGGGTGATTGCCGAGGGGTCTCAGGAGATTCACAGCAGCTGTAATGCAGCAACGAGCTGCAGCTCTCGGGGCTGCCAGAGATGCTTCCTGCCAGCCCGGAGCACCGAGGGAATCCCAGGCATCCTTTGCTTCGGAGAGGGCTGTTGTAACAAATATGTCTCGTAGGCTTTGCCCTGAGGAGGATGGCAGTCATTCAGCTGCCCTGCATCCCGTAAGACTCCCCAGAGAGACACCAAGAGCCATGGCAGACAGAAGCTCAGTTTTCCATTGCAAAAAAATCAGCTGTTATATTTTGGCTTTTCCTCAGTGTATTTTTTAAATCTTTCTGCAGCAGAAACTGAATGCTGACCTAATCTCCACTCATCTGCATTGGACTGAAACATTAGAAGCTAACCATGGCTAATATTAAATATTATTTGGAGCTGGCTATAGTAAAGCTATAAAACGTTGTGAGGCACACATTTACAGTAACAAGGAACAAGTTTGTGGTAAATGCTCAACTGCCAGAGGCTAGATGAGATCATTTAGCATGTTCAAATTCTGCAGTGGAGTTAAAGCTGGAGAGGAATACTGCTGCCTATTGAATTGCGGGTGTGATTTGTTGCAGCAGGTTGGTGTTTCTTGGCAATTTGCAACTATGTACTGTGTTGTCACCTTCCTAATTATTCTGGAAGAGCTGAAAGGGTCACGACACCCAGTACAATCTCTCTCAGCTGTCAGGCAGAAGGTGATGTTTGTAGGTTATTACAGCTCCTCACTCTCAGCTCTGATGTGCAGGATTGGGTTCACAGAGAGAAGCAGATAAACTGGTTGCTGTATTCCTCCAGTGGAGTAAATGTGAAAAATTCAATTGTTATTCATTTTAAATACAAACACACTTTTTACTCATACTTGACAAAAGGACGACGTTTCTTTCCTGTGTCATACTCTAACAAGGATTGTTTCTCCTCACACACATCTTTGAGTTGTACAATATACTTGCTCATGCATCCACGCACTAATTTGAATAAATAGAATTTAAATTTTTTCTTCCTTTAAAAAGAAAAATTAAATGAAAAAGTTTTGCGATTTCAGAATCAAGTGCCAGCATTAAGTTTGTTGTCGTTGTCTCTTCTTTGAATAAATCTCCTTCTCACTAAAAAAAAAAAAAAGTTATAATTTTCTTAGTAGGCATTACTGCTTCCCGTTAAGAACTCAAACTGAATTCTAGATTTTATTTTTTGTGGGGGTTTTTAGACACTTTCATCTTGTTTTACTACAAATGCTTCAACAATAGCTACATTTAAAAAAAACCAAACAACAGACTTGTGACAAAACTCTTGTGTGATTCAGGGAAACTGCTGAGAGATTGATTTCCCTGCCGCCCCCCCCCCCCCCTTAAATTTACCTTGTGGTCTGAGATGTTGAATAGAAAACATTGATAACTCAGGATTACCCCTGTGTCTGTCCATCTTCCTGAAAAGATAGCCTAGGTGTATTGGATTTTTTTTAGGTAGTGAAACTAAGTGAATAAATATTCTCCTCATAAGAATAAAGAACAGCTGATTGCATACTTTTTCCAAGAAGGGAACAGAGCCATTTACTAGCAACTGATATATGGAATCCTTAATTCTATGGAGTATTTAAATTTTTTGATTTTTTTTTTTTTTAATTCTTGAAAAATCTTTGAAATCAGTGTTTACTAGTTTACTAAAAGCATTGACTTCAAAAATAATGAACTGTCCACTCAACTAGGACTCAGGAGATAACAATGGGAGGGTGATGTTAGAAATAATCAGAGATGCTAGCATTAAAATTGACTGAAGAACAATACTAGGCTTTTCTTTCTCACAAATAAGAAGAGTAGCCTAATGTATTTTTCCTCATGTGTGTTATGGAACTATTCACAACACAGGTACATAATTTTTAATACCCAGTATTTCAGGTCTTTTGATCTGTTTTATTATCAAGAAGACAGATCTTCTGCTGGTGTAAAGTGGTGGAGGTCAGCTGTGCTAAATGGAGAAATGTTGATTTATGTTACTTAGGGAAATGGAAAACTGCTGAATTCTTTCAAAGGTTGGGGATTTGCTTTTGTTTTGTTTTCCCACTCTGAAGATGGTGTTGCGTCACTGCTAAATTGCTTTCTTCTTTTCAGTCTTTTTGTCATTCTTCCTTAAATGTGCCATTGTGTGATCTGTGACCAGAACCACCAATTAGTCCTGATTCCCTCTGCTGCTTCTGGCCCTCACTGAGCTTCCAGAGGCTGCAAACAGCAATATTGTTTGCTTTGGAAAGCTGTCTTCTGAAAAGAATTGGAGTTGTCTTCCTTTAATTCCAGATCTCTGGTTAACAATAGATAACTTCTGCAGAGCTAGAGGGAACTGGGCTGGGGGGAGGAGAGAAAAGAAAGCCTTTCCTTCCCTGTGGTGGACAAATATTTTTTTCTGTTTCCCAGACACCTGTTTCACCACTGGGAAAACATGTATGATTCCCCCTTAGGGGCATTAAACAACAATATTGTTTGGACATTCATATTCTATATTCATGTTGCTTTTGGTATTTGTACCCTGGCAGGTGTTAAGATAGGACAGACAACCTTTGAACAAGTACTTCCTCAGAAATTCCTAAGAGGTAGGAAATTTCTATTATGCCTGTTGTTATAGGTAAGAAACACAAAGTTGGAAGAGACAGTAATTTTTTCCAAGGTACATAGCTACTCTGTGGGAGGAAACAACTGAAGCAGTGCCTTAATTTTTGGCATGTTCTTCCTCTTTAGTCACCTCTATTTTACTTCATTTTGCCTAGAAAAGAGAAGAAGAGGAAAGACAAAAGGGTGAAGAACAAATAAGGCAGCAGGAAGAAATCCGAGCAAAAGAGTTGTATCTGAGCCTCAAGCAAGCTCAGCAGCATAGTCAACACAGCGACGATGACCAGGAGTGGGAAGAACAGTGTGAGTAAAATTACCTTCACGGGTTTCATGTATCTCTAAAAACAAATAAAAGGAGATTTGTAGAATGGAAAAGGTGTTACTGAAAATCTCTTCTACCTAGAGCAATGCAAAATGCTGGATTATTTTGCAGGAAATTACCAGCTTGACCCTACAAACAGAAGTTACTGTGAGACTACCAATTTCACTTTTCTTTCTGAACAAGAATCCCTGTCAATACCTTATAGAAAATTTTTCATATACAGTGACTGAGATCATTAATTTTTGTGTAATATAATTAATTAACAGTTTTGGCTTAGTAGTAATAATTCTGGACACAGTTATTTTGACAGCTTTTTCCCAGCTATCTCTGAAGAGGTAAAATCTGTCTTCATCTGTATTTTAATTACTTCCATATGGTGGTGGGGTCAAGCTATGATGTCAACACTGAAAGTCACTTAATTTGAAAAGATTACAGTAAATAATACTTAGATTGTTGCCCTGAAAAAAGTCCTTATGATGATGATCTCGCTCTATGGAGATGCTGTTCCTTTTTAGCCACCCTGAAGTTCTTTATTAATATCATCATTGTGATTAATTTAAAAATACATCAGTGATTTTGAAAAGCCTATAAGGAACAGGACAAATATTTTATGTATACATTACATACTGCAGGTAAGTAAAGGTCCACATTATGAGTAAGACTTAATAGGTTATTGTGAATAAAATGTACATCCACTCCATCTGAAGTCTATTGGATAGTTGGCTTTAGAATTAGGAAATTTGTTTGCAATAAGAATTGGCATTTTTGTTGGGGGAAGAATATTTTTTATTTCCCACATCTATACTGATTTGATTTCTCTGCAGAAAAAGGAAGTGCAATGATTGGAAAGTTTTAGCTTATGTGGCATTATTGTGTTAATTATATAAAACACAAAGGTAAATCAACTAATACTAAAAATGGAGTTCTAGGGTGCTTATAGTATGTGTTGCATGAAATACCTCATGAAGTAGGAAAAAAATTGCTATAGTGTTACTTATTTCCTGGCAGAAGTAAAAGAAATGTACCAAAATACGCAATGAACTTATTTTATGGTTTTAGTCATCAATTCAGGATTTTCTGAAGACTAATTACTGAAGTCCTATTACCTGGAATTGGTGTGATAGTAAATTGTTCTGTACAACATGAATTAAATCTATATAAGATACACTAGTGCCATTTTCCAGGCTTGTAGCAGGCTACACTCATTTTTGATCAATAAAACCTCTGTATATTACACTGTCAATAAAGAGAAGGTAATTATTTCCTGGAGAATTATCTAAATCCAGGTGTACATGTTTATTCAGAAAGGAAATCTGTAGCTTTCTTTATATTGGGTGTTGAAGAGCAGAATGAGTTGTGCAAAAAATAGCCCTTTAGTTTTGTAGAAAATGAGGCATCAATTACTATCAGCTGGCAACCTAGCATAGAGGATGGTATTAACATTTGTGACCATGTTATTTAAAAATAAAAATCCAGCCTATATTTACACTGAAATCGGCAATAAAACAAAATACTATAAACATTACTAAAACCAGCTATCATTTTCTTACTATTGCATTGAAGAGGTAACTGAGGTTTTAAATTGTTGTCTCAGTTTTTTCAAGGATGCTGGCTGTACAGGGGCAGATACCAGCAATGCAGTAGAGGAATTATGGGAGAAGGCAGAGGGGAAAGGAATAAACTATGAAAGCTTTTGACCATGATTTCTGTAAGGGCATTCTTTATCAAAACGCTTTCAGCTGCGTCATATGCTGATGAATACAATCTACCACCAGTATTTTTTCTTGTGTAACCTTTGGAGTATGCTGTATGCTCTGAACAAATTCTTTCACCTACAGTCTGTATGCCTGTAGACCTCTCTGCTTGTGGTCAAAAGGGTGACTGACTGCAGCTCATGTCATTTCAAGCTAACTAGCCTGGTCACCCATAATAGTGATGCTATGGCAAAACAAAAGCTCAGCACCTTCTAGCTGGCAGCACCACAGTTGGGTTTTGCAGCCCATGATAAATTCTGTGCTGCCAGAGTTTATGCTGTTATCAGTAATTGATTTAGCATTAAACTAACTGCAGACTAATGACTAGAGTGTATCACATCCTTGTTTATCTTCTTATGCTTATCTCAGTGTCTCAATTTATCCCAGTTGGTTTGAGGGCTTAGAACTGTGTTCCATTAACAAATGGGTGTGACAATTTAAGATATGAAGATGCAGTGATTAGTGCCTTATCTGAAACCAGTTCCTGGCTGGTTTAGACTATGCCATCAGACTTTGCACTGAGGTTCCTGAGGAATGTTAACATCTTCCGTTTCCTTAACTTTGCTGCAGAAGCCAGAACCTCCAGCAAATGGGCAATAACAAATATTTGGAAGTGGGAACATCTGAAATTTCTATGGAATGAACTAGTACCTCAGGTTCACCATATTCTTCACTTTTGATTTCCATTCCAGATTTTTTTTTTCCTTTTTTATTGTAATCCTTTTATTTTGCCTTCAAATATTCCTTTGGGACACTGAAGAGATTTAGTCAAGTTAGACAAAGCTATCCACTTGTCATCTTTTCTAAGCAATAAATAAATGCATGAATGCATAAGCGAATTACAAGCAGATGTAATATTAACGTCTTTTGTCTCTACACACCTGCAATGGAAACCATATTGCCCATTAGGAACAAGGCCAGGCTCCTTTGTGTCTTACCTCCTTGAAGTCAGCCCTTCATATTCAACAGTGCTGGGGGGTCGGTACTGAAGAGAAACAGCAGTGCAAGAGCAGCTATTGTGGAGGGTAAATGTAGCAATGATATTGATGACACTACTAATTTATTTAGTAGATGGAATTTAGAATGTGATGAGGATTCATCTCTCCTCATCACATTATCCCTCAGCTGTTTATTGCCAAGGCAATAAGCAAAGTGTTGCTAATATTAGTTTCTGTTGTTTGGTTCAGTTTGCTTCTGCTGTTTGCCTGATTGTGCCAAATAATAATAAAAGCCCATAGAACCACCATGTTAATTGACATACATAATTTTAGTGCTTTTTAATATAATAAACGATAAATGTAGAATAACTTGAGAAATCTGTACTAAAAGGAAACAAATGATGTTGTAAGAGCAATTATACACTTTGATTTCATATAATGGATATATGTCAGGGTATTTTAGAGGACAGTTGTGAGTTAATATATGGAACAAGTATATTGGTAGGCAAATGAGAAGATGAATAGTGGAAAAGACTGTTTCAAAGAGTCCACTGTTCAAAGCTCTTATTCTCTGAAACTGAGAAGTGAGAACTAAGGCTCAGCTTGGATAGGGGAGTGTTTATATTCCGAGTAGTTTTGGACCTTTCTATGGGCTGTTCCATTTTGTTAGGTTTCTAGAGTATTTGATAAACAATACCCTATATCACAGTCTCAAAGTGTGACTGCTCTCTGAGAGCAGAAAAGGAATCTGCAAAAGAAAATAGGAAAAACTGTAGCATAAATATTCATCTGATTGAATATTGCAAAAGGCTTTCTGTTAGTACACTTACAAACCCCTGCAAACTGCATCAAGCAATGAAGTGCTCAGATACCATCTGACCAGCTGTACTCATCTCCAGACAAAAATTATTCCAGTAAAAATGTAAACAGAGTTGAGTGACTTGATCTATTCTTATGCCTTTCCCTAAGCACCCACTTTTGGTCTCTGTTGGAAGTAGGATACCAGGCTGACTCATTATAGCTTCTTTTATATTGTTATATTTTTATGTTCTTCTGCAAACTATGTCTATGAATTTATTTTTTTCTGAATTTTAAAGGAATTTATGTTCATTTGGTACTTATCTTCTGCAGAAATTCAAGTCAGTGAGTTTACTGGCAGGAGCATCTGATAAAATGCTGAATTTTAAAGCGAGTAGTCCCCAGTTTAGCTATGCATTAACTAAGCAAGTGCTCAACCTTAAGTATGGGCTCACTGAACTTCAATAGGTGTCAGAGTGCATTGTTGAATAGGGATGGTATTATTCACATGCTTTCAGATAAGAAGATTGCTGAACTGGAGCAATATTGCAGAGTATTTTGTGGGAAGTTATTTTCCAATTAGGAAATGGAAAAACACTGTGTGATTTGTATGTGCACGCAGAAAATGTGAAGATAGAATTTTATCTATTAAGTAGTTGTTCTGAATTGCTCATAAACAAGCTTCCAAGAATTATTAACAAGGGTAAAGCTGAAACAAAATAATTTAAAAATTAGCATGCATATTCATGGCACATGCCTCTTTTCCTGTTTTCACATAGCTCTGACTGTAACTCACAGCTCTTCAAAAGCACAAAATAGATTATATGAAATGGAGAGTTCCTAGTCTTTCACAAATGACGTGATCACATTCAGCTGCAGCACAGCATGAATTAATCCTCAACTGTATCAGAAGATTTGGTATTAGAACTTTGCCAGGACTGCTAATAGGGATTTCCCAATCCTAAGTAAAAATACAAAAGGCAATCTTGTATTTTCACTCAAAAGACAACTTAGGTTATCATAGAGGAATAGTAGATTCTTGTAAACTGTTCAAGGTAAACAAAGCAAACTCAAATTAAGACCTATAGGAATATAAGAGCTATTGCATACATGAGCTTTGCAGTTTCTTATTTGTTAGAGTATGTTCACACTGCAGGTCACGTAGACATGTCCAAGCTGGCTTTAAACTATTTATTTCTAGTAATGATAGCTGTATAATCATGACAGCAGAGACCTCAATCTGGATATTTTTACCACTTTTCCAGGAGAGTTTGGTAAGACATTTTTGACCTCCTCTACTGCAGCTACAATCATATTGGCACCTAATATATAAATGGCTCAGGCATTTCTACAAAGGTTACAATGCCATCAGGGCAGAATTGTGCTTAATTTTACAAGCGCTGAAGGAGGATGTACCTGTTGTTGGTATCACCACACCTGAAGAGAAAACTAGTGGAGATGGGCTTACAGGAACCGGCTGAGCTGTAGATTTCCTGTGAGCTTGACAAATCAGTCAAATTCCTAATTTCCCATTCTTGTCAGTCCTGACGTTATTCATTAATATAAAAGGAATATGATGAAAATGTGAATTATTATTTGTAGTAATTCTTGACACTAGATATATGGACCCATGGTGATGATTCAGAGATTTTATGGATGGAAGACATCATTCAGATATTTAGTCTCCCTACTGAAAATATTGACTGCTGAATTTAATGCTTTGTGCAGGGGTCATGCCAGAAGTATGTTTACTGTAAAAGGACAGCTAGTCAAGAAAAGTAATCTGTTCCAACTTAAGATAGTACTAGAAGTCCTGACCACTTTTGCTTTCTTATTGTGAGAAAGGCTATGATGTGTCCTGAAATACAAGTAATGCAGAATTTGTGGCTTCTTTGAATATTTGTGCTACACTTGATCCAGATATCAAGTTCTTATTTCTAGTGAGATGGTTCAGCATCAGAGAGAAATATGAATATTCATTAAATTCCATTGTAAGAAAAGCCTGCTACTATGTCCAGATTTGACTTTGAGTGACTCAAGATATATTCATTGGTGGGAGGTGTCAGTAAGGGAGGACAGTTCATGTGACACACATCATCTTATCTGGAGTGTAATGGAAAACTTTTGTAAATTTGTGACTGCAATGACTGGATGAATCTTTATCCACAATGCTCTTTCCAGTCACAAAAAACAGTTATTGATGTCAGTGACTTTGATTATTTACCAGATACAAAGTCCTTTGACCAGTCAGAGAGTTTTAAAAGAAACTTGGAATAACATAGCAACAGAGATCCACAAGAGAAGCTTGTACTAGACAACTCCTAGAGATAGAGGAATGTGAGGAAAGAGGGAGGGGTTTCTGGGAATTAACTACAAGAAATGAGATAGGGAGAAAATCAGGACTCCAGTAATGGAAAAAAAAATGGATTAAGAGACCCTATGCATCTGTATGGTCAATTATACAATTCTTCAGATACCTCAGTTGGGAAAGTTCAATAAAAGTTCTTCATAACGTGAAAGAAATGCCTATATATATATAATCTATATGCATGCATTTAGATACCTATGGCCTACAGCCCTCCCTATCCTGACATATATAAAAGTTTTCTGAATGTTAATATTTGACAGTTGCAAACTATGCTACCTCTCCCTATTGTTTTGTGATAAGAAGTATTAAGTTTGGATACAGGCTGGGAAAATGTGGTCCAGGTCACTGGCTTCTGATGGTGTAGATTTATTAGCTAGCAAAAATACAGTACGGATGTCTGTTGAAAAGAGTATCTATTGCTGAGGAAAGTGGGGCATGAAGATACTTTGCCTTTTTCATTACCAGGCAACCTGTACATCAGTAGAAAAACATCCCAGAAAGCTCCAGGCAGTCTGCCCTCGATATGTATACTGAGATTGTGACAAACAATGACTGATTTCTAAATGTCTTACCAAGCTGCATTGCACTCATCTTCCTTGCTGTCTCTTGTGTTGTTACAAACACAAAGTCCACATTTACAGCAGCCATTACTGAGTGGCTTTACAAATGATAAATCACAGAAATTTTGTAACTAATATACGTGACCCATTGAAGTAGTATATTTGAATGACATTATCTACCTTTAAAAATTACCTGTTAAGATAAATAATGAAACCTGTTACTCATTTTCTGTGCTGTACAGTTGTTTGTTACTGTGTTTAGCTAAAACTACAGGGTATGTGCTTAAATGAAACTGAAATCCTGCCAGTTGTGTACATATGAAGCATCTATAACTGGTTCATTAATGTTATCTTGATGAGCTTTTAGTGCTGTATGTCTTTTTACCTATGATAATATTATATAACTCAAAGGTCTTTTCTCTTTCCCTCATTTGCCCAGAGGGTTTTATTTAATTTCATTTTGCTTTGAGTGTTTTTATTTCTTGATTCCACTAAACCTTTTAATAATTTGGACAAATACTTCTGCTTGCTTTAAATCAGGAGCATAAACCAGAGGTGTGCAAGCAACCTAATGAAATGCAGCTGTCTGGTATTATATCATGCATTCCTAGTCGCAGGTATGATCACAGTAGAGTTAGAAATAGTTGTATGCACTTTATGAATTAGGTATGATCTAAGCCAAGATAGTCATGGCAGGACTGATAATTGCTACTGGAGGCAATAGCTTGCTTCCTTAATATTTGCTTCACTGGATGTTTAAGGTTTGTTTTTCGCTGCAGTAATTTGCCTGCCTCAAGTTATTTGTGTCTCCAAAAAATTATCAAAATAGGGCTTAAGGCACCAGAAAAGAGCTGATAGATGACGAATATTTGCAGTACAATTATTGGTGCATTTAATTATACCATTTTGAAGTCAGGATTGTTAGTACAGTAGTTTTAAAATGAAGAAGCTTTGGTGAAAGATGCCTGACCTGCAATGGCCAGAGCAGCAGTCTCATTTCAGGATTCGGAAATATGTAACTCCCTGGTCAGTGCCATTGATATGTGTGTATTAAATCTTCCAGTACTGATTCTGGTTCTTTATATGCAATTTCAGAGACTCAAGTGTGAGACAACCCAATCCATAGCATCAGCATGCCGTTTCTATTAATTTCTAATGCCGTTCACTATTAATTTCTCCGTTGTTACTGAAACCATTTTTAGACTGCAGTTTTCAAGATAGAGAATTCTGTGACTTTACGTACCATAACAAAGATAACATCGGCCTTTCAGAAAGAATGCAACATTAACAACAAAAAGTGTTACCTGCATGTTAGTTTTTATAATTGTAAGTTTTGGGAGTAGCTTCTGCAGTTCCAGTTATGTGCATACTTGCAAAGAATTCTGTTAAACACAGACTTAGTTTTAAGCGATAGTTAACGTTCTCTCTTGAAACATAACACTTGGTGCACTGCCAGCAGAAGAAGATGTCCTGAAGCAGAATTTTTCTTATTACAACCAAAGCAAGTGTCAGATGCAATCGCAGTATGTAGAGGCTCAGTTATTGCCAGTGATCAGTTCATGGATAGCTCAACTCTGGCATGCTTCATCTAGTAGTGGCCTGTATTTGAAGCATCAGGAAAGTCATCCAGTTAGCCATCTCTTTGATAGTGCATTGTAATTGATATGTTCTTAAAATCAGGTCATATAAGGAATAAAGATAGTAAGTTGTATAAGGAAAGGGATAAATGGCTGTTTGTATTTCTAAAGTCTCTCCTCCCCATCCTTCCCATTCATTCCACCCAGTGCGCCGCTCCAAAGCTGCAGATGAGGAAAGAAGCCACAAAGCGCGCAGAGCCCGGGATGAATACCGACGACAATCCTTGCGTGCCATCCAGAAGGGAAGAGTGGCTGGCCTGAGTAATTTGTTCCAGGGGACAAGCCTGAATAACGATCAGGAAATAAAACTGAACAACAATAGTGCAAGTCCTTTGCTGTCTCTCTCTGCAGCGTCCAGGTTGGTTTGTACTGGAGTGACTTTGAAATAGTTTTCGGTTGAATTGCTCCCTCTCCAATCCCCACCAGTTCAACAAGTTCTTCTTCAGTTGCTGGTAATTCCCAGTCTTGCTCTTTCAATACAACCAGGAAAAGAATGTTTAAAGAAAAATGAAACCAAATTGAATACTTAATGTAAACTAAATGCCATTTATTTTTCAGACAGGTTTCTTAGAGTTCAGAGGGAGAGTGAGAGATGGGCCCTTCAAAAGTCAGTATTAGATTAGTATGCAAGGCTGTGATATGGAGAAGTCAAATGGACAAACTCTTAGGCAATTCTTAAGCCTCAAGCCTAAAACTGCCTGCTGCTTAACAGCTCTTCAAAACATTTTACAGAGAGCTGTCCTACTCCTAAATTTCAGGGGGTTTAAGGTATTTTCAGGCAAAATCAAATGTCTTTGATGTTTATTCATCTGACTATTTAGGAAGCACCATGAATTGCAGAAGAGGAAAGAATCCAAACTGGCAGATGAGTGTTAGCAAGTTGACTAATCACTCTTTTCCTGGTTATTTCTTATACCATTAATTTGGCTTCATGTGGCAATAAATGCAATTTGAGCACTGTCAGGAAGGTAGCATTAAATGCTAAAAAAAAAAAAAAAAAAAACAATACCAAAAACCTAAATCCCAGGCTCAGAAAGGAAAGAGTCCCATTACATTGTTTTTCTTTACCAGTCAGTGTAGCAGCAGAGAGAATCAGTCCCTCATTGTTTGGAAATGTGTTCTGCTTTGACAAGTTCTTTGCTCTACTGCGTTGAGACACAGAAACCCTCCAGTTTCTGTGGGAGCCAAAACTCCCAGTTTGAGGGAGGAATCAGAATTTCACTCTGAGACAGCAGGATCTTTAAAGTTACCATCAAATCAACTTGTTAAAGGAATTCTCTCATTATTTTCCAAACTACTTAAAGCCTTCTTCAAATTGAAGTAATAAAAACACTAGTAAAAGTGGTAGATTTTGAAAAAGATGGTCCATGACTTTGACCTCAAGTTCTGAGCTTCTGAGGTGAGGTTATTTACTATAGAATTTGGTGGTGCTAGGCATGATCCTTTTCAAAAAGGGCCTGAAAAAAGAGCTGAAAAATATTCTGATTGTTATCCAGCTCATGTTCAGTACTATCTATCTGTTTCTAAGCTATGCCTATACTACAAAAAGCAGTCAGTATTTATTTTTCTTATCTCTTGAGGCTCCTCTTTGTCTGTCCATGTGAAGATATCAAGACAAATAAAAGTTGCTTTAAACATGTGCTTTAATAGTGAATGTACATAAATGTATATAATTCAACTTCTCGCGCCTAACACTGGTATGGTAAAGCAGAAGTAGATGTGTATCTAAAATGTTCCTTTGCCAGTGACCTGGGAGGTCAAGGAGAAGATGCACAGTATGTTGTTATTTACCACTAGTGTGAGACAGATTTTTTTGCCTCAAGGGAGTGTGGGTGCAGTGTTATGTCTGAGTTTTTCAGCATGAAGCATAGCTCCTATAGTTCTTGCCTTGCCTTGCCTTTTCTTTTAAAAGTCACATGAAAATAGTATTCTTTTATTTTTACTTGAGATCTCTCTCTTATAATTTCTATATAGTTTAGAAAGATTCTATTTGATTTTTTCCTACTATCTTTCATATTTTGCTGAGTGTTCTCTTCCTGATGAAACCCTTTGGCCTGCTTACTCACTTTTATTCTTTTGCCTACTGTGTTTTGATATTCTTTTTTTTTTTTTACTTTTGTGGTCGTATTTCTTTCTTCCTGCTCCTACTGAACAAGACCAACCAGTTTTGTGTTTTCAAAACTAAACTGAACTACAGAGAAATGAGTTAAGAAATCAGAAGGGATTGTAGGGCCCTGGAATTTAAAAGATTTCTTGTTTCTTTATAGAAAATATTCAAAAACAGAAATAAGAAACACATGTAGTTTGGTGTTTTTTAATGTGTGTCTATAACTGAATTCTCACTGTCTTCCCTCACTCACAGTTGTATCTTCAAATTTTGTGATGAATATCAGCCAGATCTACTCACATGTGTTTGTGTAATTTATCAATAACTGTTACATTCACTGTGGGCTTCATCACTTGATATCAACAGAATCAATCACTAGTTTTAGTAACAGCAAGACAAGCTGAGAGAAGGACTCAGTTGCATATCATCAAGCAGACAGCATCTATATTTTTGCTTTTATTCCTTTTCTAAAGAGCACCTTGCTGTCATGAATTGCAGAACCCTGATTGGTTTTGAGGGTTCTTGATTATCTTGCAAATTAGTTTAATGCTGTTTTATGACTTCTGAGCTGACATTCTAATTTTAGTAGTAGTTCTCCGTTACATTGTCTAGAAATACACAATATTAACTGGCAGCTCCATGGCAGGTGGAATAGGAAAGCTAGAAGTATGTAGCCAGCTACTGGACTGGCACTGTGAAGTATGTGTCTCACCAAATGAAAGTGAAATTATAGTAGAAGTAGACATACCCACACTAGCCTTCATCCTACATATCTAAAGAAGATGATGAAGATCTGATAATTTGTGCTAACAGTTTGAGCACCCAGAAACCCATGGGATTTAAAACTATGCAGAAATCCATTGTAAAACCTCCCCTTTACTACTGTTATCAGGGTAAATGAGATTGTATGCTTAATTGGAATGCAGTCATACTTTCACTCAATATAATATACCTTAGTCCTTACTTGGGGAGTAGCTGGATGCATTTCCCACATTTTACCTGATTTGCCTCCTACTAGCTAAAATAATCTAAAATGCATAGAAAGTAGTAGAAACAGTAGGTAGAGAATGCAAAGGGAACATAAGAGTTTAAATAAAACATTCCTTCTATCATGCTCAATGTTTTGGATACACAACCTATTATAGCTGATTCTGATTTAGAATTTCTTGCCAGTGAAAAGGAGTATACTCTAAGCAAAAAAAAATAAACTGCTTGTCAATATGTACATTGGAATAAAAATGAGGTGGAAATGGAAAGCTGGCTGAAATGTCCATTGCAACTTTTGTGGCAAATTGTTTTTCAGTTTAAGTTCTGTGCTTAAGAAAATGTTTGAGGTTCCGTTGGAAATGTTAAATCAAAATATTCTGGTTTCCATAAAAACTCAAAATAATTTACAAATTAAAAAAGCTAAAATTGTTCAGTAAGCTATACTGAACAGCAGTTTTACTGACCATTTTGTAGCTGTATGGTTTGTAATTATTTAAAAAAGAGATTAATATTGTCCCTTGTTTTCATACACTGCTGATTGTCTGTGTGACTCTTCTGTAATTATTTGCCTTTCAATGCAGTAACATCTGGGAGCGTCCTTCTAGACCCTTTTCCCGAGATGTCATAATTCGCTGGTTCAAAGAAGAGCAGATTCCTCGACGTGCTGGGTTTGAGAGGAACACCAACAGGATTGCTCAATGGTTTCATGGTAATATGCTGATCCTTCATTTATTATACAATTGAGCTGTAAGCATATGCTCAGGAAATAAATCTTGCCAGCTTTCATCACGAAAAGAAAGTCTACTGACCCTGTGAAATCTAGTGCCTGTTAAAACAAGATTTTGCATCATTCCTATTATTAGCATATGATTTGCCTGTTTTATTTTTCTGATTAAGTAGACTTATTTGTGACTCATGTCACCAAAGCATTTTTCAGGAATATTTTGGCCTATATATACTTGCTGTAAAATAGCAAGCCAAGCAGGAGGAATGAGACCAAGACAGGGTGAGGAGGACTCCAAAATAAACTGGCAAATACCGTAGTGATATGATTATGTGGATGACTGACATTCATGTTTCTGCTTTACCTGATTTGCAAGAAGGACTTGAACGCATCTCTGTTTAATCCCTGTTGTACTTTCTAAACTGGGGTAGCATTTTTTCTTGCTTGCTTTCTTTTGCAAACAAAAATTATTGAAAGATGTTGATTTTTCTCAGAAGGACTTGGGAATGTATGATTTTAGACAGTTTTCATGAAATGGGGAAAACAATTCTTGTTCAGATCAATGATTTGCTGTCTCATGTGCTGGAGTTCCTAGCATCTCTGAGGCTTTTGCTCTGTATAGCATTTGCTACACAGCTGAATCTTTGATATCAAACTCACCGGTAACACATCTTATTTTCGTAGGTATTAGCAATGATCTTTGTATTTGTTATACTTAAACATGAAAAAAAGAATTCTGGCTTAAGCTGACATAATTGAGGGACTGGAAAGGCTTTAAAGTTAAATCTCAGAATTTTTTCATTGCTGCTTTTGCTGAGACTGATATTTCTTTGTTCAAAGCACTAAGCTGACCGTGATCCTATTTTCATGATTCTCTAAGCATAAGATGAAGTTGTGTGGGCATTCTAAACTGAACCAGGCAAGGAAGATTTGGTCGAAGATTTCTGAACAAGTTTAGCATTTCATATATTTCAGATTTCTTTTTACGATACACAAATCCTTATGTGTTAAGACATCAGCAAGCTGCTATTTTCATTGGCTTAATTAGTCAAAGACACTGAAGTCAGTCATGAGTAGACTGTAAATGCTACATGCTTAAATTTCTTATGAACAGTGATGCAGACGGGGTTTTTTGTTTTCTTACAAAAGACATTTAGTGTGGTTTCTTTGAGAGACAAACTGATTAAAATTTCATCTGTGGAAATTTTTCAAAAGTATTTTCAACCATGATCTTTCTCTGTGGTCCAATGGTAGATGTTTTCTGTTCTTGTGGGAAGTTTACATCCATATAAATTGACATGAATAGTTATGAACATAATTCACGCCTTAAGAAAGCATCTGGGCTTGAGCTAATACCTCTGCAGTCTTTCTGCTAACTTCAGTGGCTTTTGAATTAGTCTGTTAATCACTGTAAGAATTGAGGAATACATGATTTTTTTTAGTTTCTCAGATCATGCTGTTTACATATTAAGAAACTGTGGCTATCCAGTGACATTTATAAAAGTGAGCAAAGTACTTCATTTGTCCTCCTCCCACTCAAGGAGCCTGACAAAGATAATTAAGATAGATTCCCAGCACAAAGCTCAGTGCTTTTCTTTGCAGACCCACACAAATGCTGCTTTGGTATGCATTTTCTTGGTTAGCGCTTTTGCTTCTGGAGCTCTGGTTAGATTCATTGTAATCCTCAGTGAACAACTCAGCTGCCTTGTAACTCTTCTGAAGTGGTGGAAGCTAAACATCAGGTTGTTACAGATGCAGTAGTCAATGTCTGGTAGTGTTAAGTAGTGTCTATGTTACATTTTGTATTGTAGACAAACTCTGAGGAAAAACAGACAAACAAACAAGGACAAAAATATTAGGAAGTATTGACATACTTTAACTTTTTTTTTCAAAAAACCCACACCCCTTCTTCATTGAATTGGCCTCCAATTTGGGGGCCAGAGGAGATGGGAGGGGAAGACAACCAGAAAACTTTTGATCCAGCCAAACATCTTTTTTCTATTCTTTATTTACTTCTCATTAAAATACAGATTGTGACTTCTGTTGTATAGTCCTATTTAGGATCTTCTGTGTTACTGTATTCAGGGAACCAGCACATATATATATGTTTTTTGTGTATGAACAAAAATACAGCAGAACACATCTGACTTGTATAAGAAATTGGTATTCCAAATGAAAGCCATTCTGCAAAGCCCAGAATCATGGCTAACCGCTTGAGCCAATGGGGCAAAAATCTAATCATCATTTGGATGGGTGGAAGTTTGTGTAGAAAGAACTGCTGCTTAGTATTTAATGTTGTCTAGTATTATGATGACAGGTCCTTAAAACCTCAAGTGTCTCTCAAAACAGGTATAATTAGGTCCTTCAGCATCCTTGAGCAACTTCTGTATTTTCTTATATCCCAGTTTTGGACCATAAATGGGAGGATAATATTGTGCTTCACATTAAGGGTTTTTTGAATTTGAGATCTATTACAGCAGTACTGAAAAGGTTGATAGTAGTTTGTTACAAAATTACATGTTTTTGCCAAGGTCAATAGACCTTTGCTTACCTGCTTTGACTGTCGTGTTGCTCAGCTTTTTAGCTAAAGTTAAGCGTTAGCCAGTTCACTGTCCTCAAATTGTATTATGGAATATGACATTTTCTAATTATACAGAGATGAAGGTTTGAGACAGATGTGACTATGAAAAAAAATCATGTATTCCTCAATTCTTACAGTGATTAACAGACTAATTCAAAAGCCACTGAAGTTAGCAGAAAGACTGCAGAGGTATTAGCTCAAGCTAATAAAGAAGTCCAAATAATAATGCAAAAATGGTTTTACCCTCATATATTTGGCATGTTTCCCACATTAAGTCATCAAACTGATCTGGATTCTGTTTTAAAATACATATTGTCTTGGGCATTTTCATGGTATTTAAAACAGGGTAACGTACGGCATATTTAAAGTACCTGAAGTTTTCCTTTTGTCTTCATTTGAAGAATCACTATAAAATGTTTCATTTGAAATGGAGTGGTAAAATCTGTAGTAAAGTTTTTTCAAATCTGAGCATTTCCTTCCTTATTCACAAAAAGCTACTTCTTAAATGAGTATCAGCTTCAACTTCATCCACCTCTACTTGTATCTGGAAATTATCATCAGTTATCTGAACTCCACTAACATGTTTTTAGCTCATTTTGAATAGGCTTTATGTTTTCATGATTTAAAAAAATAACATGTTAAGGATACAAACTGTAATGTTCAGCTGAATTTTGGATGTAAATTCTATTATTTTTTATATGTTCGAGTAATAGATCCTTGCCAAAAACTAGATCATTTACCCCTTCAATACAGGATAATTTTTTTAAGTTTGTAAAGAAAAAAATGTTATTCTAAAATATTTTTAAATGTTACTTAGAACTTAAAACCATCTTTAATCCCTTCAGAAACCATAAAATTAGATGATCTTTACTTCATTTGGATTGGGAAGCAATGAACCATTTTTTTAAGTGGCTTATGCTCATTTAGTGGCCACAGTGCAATGATGCTCAGTTCTCAAATTGCTAAAATAAAGGAGAATCAGAGCAAGCAATTAAGGTGTCACTGAGATTATCTTGGGATATAAGGTAATAGGTGTCTATATCTTTTGTACAAAATCCAACTGTTTCTTTTGCGTTATTTAATAGTTGCCTTAGGTTTGAGTGAAAATAATTATTTTGACTATGAAAACTGAGAAATAGGTCTAAATTTAGTTAAAGGTAAATTCTGATGATTTTGATAACTAGGAAGTTAATAATCATATTATGATTTCTTACCTGCTAATTGATAAACATGGGCAGATGAGCCTATCACTAAGTGCATCCTAATGTTGTATCAAGATGTATGAAACTGTTTTGTAAATCTGAATTTAAAACATGCTTTGCCAAGATCTCTGTTGCTGGTACACTTTGAAAGCTGGGAAGTAATTTGGTGTTTAGGATGGGAGGGGAGGTCTGTCTCTCAAAAGGGCTAGAAATGGAGGCACGCTCATTGTTTTGGCCAAGTTTTAGCTTTGAACTGGAATTTTCAAACCTCTGTGTGAACCATGACAAGTAAAGGGAAAGTTACCAGCCTTCCCTCTATGTTGAAGAGTTTTGCCAAACTCTATCACAGACACTAGCGAATTGTAGTTTTCAGTTTACTGCAGGCATAAGACACTGGGAATAGAATTCCACATGGCAACAAAACTAAAGACCTCTTCCTCCTGTATTTAACAAAAGGATGCTGGTGGCTGAAACAGATAGTATTTCCATTTGTCTGCTTTGGCTTTCGTTTGTCCTTTAACCTTTCTCTTTTGCCTGAAATCTGTTTTAGCATTTTTTTTCCATTCCCACTGTTTTGTCAGCTTTTTTTTTTTTTAACTTCACATGTTAGACTTTTTGCTCTTACATATTCTGTTCTGCATTTGGTTATTTTCCATTCAGAACATAGGAGAGTGTTGCTGTTTGTAGGGGGGTGGGGCTGATCTCTAAATATTTCCCCAGCATTAGTTGAGACCAGCGTTTTATGGTTGTTGATGTTATTTATCCACAATATAAAAGGAATCTCTCAGATATATAGTGAGTATAATGGGATATGACAAAATGAGGAATTTATTCATTGCCTGTCTGAGAGGTGGCTGTATGCATGTTTGCTAAGCATCTACCGTAGCACTATCAAGTCTCTACTTGCCTTCAGGTTGAAAGGAAAGTTCAGAGGCTGATATCACAGATCTGGAAACATGAGGTAGTTGCCCTAAAGGTTGTACCTTTAAAATGTAATTGCAGTAGCCTTGTTCCTATTGTGAAGAACTATTTTACCAGAGGAAGTCAGGTGGCAGTGCAGTTACTGGCTAAGGGAGTGGCAAGTGGTGAAGAAGCTGATCAGAGAAAACTGAAGGATGGATTGAAAAATGCTGAGAGAAGCAGAAGCTGAGTAATCCCTGAGGTCAGGGGAGCCAGGGAAGACAATTTTCAGTTTAACAGGGTCATGTTGCAAATGTTTATAGATCAAGGTTCAATTCCAGATGGCTAGTATTGATTTCAAAAAGAAACTTGTTTTCAGGAGGAAAATCTAGCAGACCTAAATAGAGACAATGGTTCTGCGAATCAGATGCTCTCAATGAAGGATTCAAGATTTAATATTTCTGAAAATCTACTAATTTTGAGTCCTTGAACAGCAGCGGCAGTGCTGGGCATATTGGTATAGCTGAACTGTGAGAAATATAAAATATAGCTTGTACTGTAATATTTTTTAAGGGACGCAGAAATGGCAGTGGTTTGGTTTGAAAAACATCTAACAGTGAATACAGTTTGCTGCTTTGAACATAAAACCACACTTTTTCTTCTGCTGTTGAAGAATAACCTTCCAGTCATTCAATAGATGCATGTTAGGAAGATAAGAAGCAAGTGCTGTAAATCCAGGAGAAGTACAGCCTTCTTGATATTAATGATCTATTTTCTAATTCACTGCTTTATCATTACCTAGCTTTTACCTCTATTCGCGAGAGTGCACAGATAGATTCTTTGATTAAGTAAACTGAGCCCGAGGGTCTGGGTTTTCTTTTTCCCTTCTAGTATTGTTGTAGATGGGGTACTTTGTTGCGGGAAAAGATACAAGATCTTGTTAAAAATCTCCTGAATTCATGGAGAGCTTTTCCACTGTCTTCCACAGGTCTCAAAAGATGCATCCAAAAACTAGCTATATGCAAAGCTTGGTATCTAAAACATCCTGTGATTGGGAAACATCTGGAATGAATCAGAATTCCTGACTCAAATGATAAAACCAGCTAAAATAAAAGTTGTCAGTTACAATGTCCCTCTTATCTTCCACACATTTGCAGGACAGCTGTGTGTCTCTAATTTATGCACGTAAATGAAGAAGGGAAGTAGGACATTAAAAAAGTTACAGAGTATAAAAATTTATTTTGAACTATTATCTGGGAAAGATTAAAAAATATTTTCAACATGATAGATTTAGAAGAAACTATGTCTTACTCTCTTTATCAGAAAGGTAGATTGTTCTGTTTTCTACTCTGCCAGCCTGTTCTCAAAGAGAGAGGGCTGGCACAGTTGTGATCAGGAGTTTGAATATCTGTAGACATTGTGGCTTGTGACTGCTGCAGGGATACACCCAGGTCAACACAGGCTGATAGTTACTGCCACCTGGTTGATTTTATGTAAAACAAGTACCCTAATCTGTGGATTTCTCCAAAAACATTGTTAGGAATGTTACCTTTACTGGGAATCTTGGCAGGAAGGACAGATATGGAACAAGTTTGGACACCAAATTATGCTCCCATCATAACCCTGCATTGGAAAATGGGTTGAGGCATCCTGTTAGGCCTGAGTGAGGAGGATGCACTGCTGTCACCCCTATTGTCCCTATTCTGTTGTTAAACAGGGCACATTAACTTCCAAGGCTGCTTAATCCTGTGCTTTTCATCACCGCTGAATTCAGACACAGAGATGAATGATATTCATATCACAGTGGTTATGCAGGATGAGTGAGAACCCTCTGTTATATTAAATAAAGGACTTACTAAACACCAAATGGGACAAGTCAGGCTGGAAAATCTGTGTCTAGCATTTAAAGGATTAATGATATGGCACTCTCTGGTTTTACACCATGGCCTTTAAATAGCAATAATACTGTGTAGTAATAAATAGTAGTAATTAATAGTTATAATTCCTTTGAAGTAATTATAAACCAGTAATGTTTATAACCTACACATACAGGTTTTATTTGGGCACTATACATGAACCAATTTGTCCTTGCAGTTTTATATATATTCTCCATATGGGTGGATTTACACATAGTTATTAGAGCCATGATCATCGGTTTACTTGCAGTGAGATGGAACGCTATTTTTTTATATTTCCAGAACGTATTCCTATCAAACATCTACTGGATGTTCTGGTAGTATTTTTCAAAAATATTTGGAGTTAAGTGTTTAGATCCTGTGGTAGATTCTGCTACTTGATTATGGATGTCTCAAGACAAGTCAGACCCATAACATACGACAAGACCTATATAGTTCATCAGCTCTAAATCAGTTCTCAGCTTCTTCCTTAAGAAATGAGGGGTGTTTGCTGTTTTCTGAGAAATAAGATGATCCTTCATATACTGAGTCATTCCACTTAGGTCATAATGATTGTTTCAGTCTGTCAGTTCTTTTGAAGGCTTTGCGATTGTTTTTCTAGTGCCTTTACAGTTCCAAAGTGTCTACACAGACAGGTTATTAGGAAACAAAATAAATGTTTTAGACTCATGGCTCCCCTTGGAAGGGAGCAAAGTATCAAAGTGAGGTTATGTGAGCTGTAACATGCTGCAAGGAGAAAGGAAGCACAAAAGAACAGCAGGGAAACTGTAGAATGAGGCAATTGAATAATTAATGTAAATAGGCTAATTGCTAATGTGAAATGAGCTTTCTTATTCTTTTACAATACATTGTCCTTCTTGACTGCTTTTTAACTGGAAGCTATATTCTAGAGATTAGGCATGTTCTAAAGATAGAAAGCAGCAATTTTTCTGAACAGGTATTGTAGACACTAAAAATGAGATATAATAAAGAGCATGTGACCACAAAGGGGAAACAAGTTTGATGAAGTGTTAACGGTTTCATGGATACAAACAGGTCAGGTGCAGTGCCCATACAGTGCACTGCTACTCAAAGATTTTTTTTAAAAAAAAAAAAAAAGGAAAAAAAAATCCTTTCAAGTTCCAGTTTGTGCCACACAATTCTTTGCATTTGTGAAGAATATGCACCAGCTTTTTCATAGATTTTTACTTCCACGTGAATTTACTAATCTCTTAATGAAAAAATGTTTTGCTATTGAAAATCAAATTGCTTTTTTTAAAACACTTTAAGATGATCTTCTCCATGTGCCACTATTAGAGCATGACATAGTGAGCAATTATGATTTCATTTAATAAGCCATCGTGGTAGCTTAATATATTTACCTGTAATTTTATATTACAGTTCTGTGTTCTGTCTCCTTATTTAACTGGATTCTGTGTGAATACATTTCTCTATTACTGCAGCTCCTTCAGTCAGCATTTCTTAATAACATTACATAAAACAAAAAAGGAGGCATTCCTGAATGGAAAGCTCTGCTGTTAGTGTTTGGAAATGAAGAATCATTTATAAAAACCAAGTGATATAAGCACATGAGTTATTTGGAAGAAATCATATATAAAGACTTGAAATGAACCCCTTGTAAAGAAAATATTTTATATAAATCACAGAATCACAGAATTGTCTAGGTTGGAAAAGACCTTGAAGATCATCCAGTCCAACCATTGACCTAGCACTGACAGTTCCCAACTACACCATATCCCTCAGCGCTATGTCAACCTGACTCTTAAACACCTCCAGGGATGGGGACTCCACCACCTCCCTGGGCAGCCCAACGACTCAACGCCTAACGACCTGTTCTGTAAAAAAATGCTTCCTAATATCTAGTCTAAATATTTTAAAGAAAATGTTAGAATCAAGTAAAAAGCCCTGACATCTACAAAGGTTGTTTATACTAAGACTGGAAGAAATTATGATGACTGTTTATGGTGACCAAAGTGAATTCAGAAGGTCTTGTTCATCTGTCCAGCAGCTTGAATCTGAGCTATGGTACCCTTCTACATATATTCCTTACATGCTGGATCCTGCTCTCTCCCTTAAGTGTCAATTGTATATGTGTTAATTGGTTGGTTAGTTTATCCATGCACAAGGTGCACTTAGATGTCAGTTGCTTACCAGCGCAAGACATTCAGCTCTACTGTGTATCTTTAAATGCTGTATCTGGATGTTTCCTGATCACCCCTTCTAGCAGGACCCACAGGTGTCCTGTGTAGAACCTTGTTAATATTGGCTGAATTGTTGATATCCTGCTCATTGTTAGTCCATATCTAAAAGTTTATCAGCCATGCCTCCAGCTCTTGTTCCTTTGCCTGTACACTTAAAATAACATGCTTTCTATTTTACAGGCTTTCATATATTTTCTTCAGCTTATGCTAGACTAAGTCATATTTATTATTTTATCTGCACTATTTTCTGTTTAAAGCACAGCAAATACTTGCAGACCCCAAATCAGAAAATTTTACTGGTTTCCCAGCAGATGGCCTTCTTACTGGTCCTTCAGCCTTGCTATGCAGAGTATTGAAACTGCCATCCTATTGATCCAGCCTCAAGGCAAAAGATTACAACTTATTAGTTTGACAGCTCCTTTGAAATAATGCTATTTTCCTGCTAAGCAAACACAACTCTCTCAAACAGGGTATCAGCAGGTATGGTGTGTAGTCATGCAGCGGGGAGAAACATGTGACTGCGCAGAATTATGTTGCTGGTTTAGCTTAACGCCAGTTCACCCAGTTAGGAGCAGATTGTAACACTTAAACTGCTTTTACAACAGGAGATAAACAGTAGGAGATGATAGTAAAACCAAAGGGAAGAGGTTTCTGTGAGTCTGTAGGCAGAGTCTGTATGTCTGTACATACTAGTACCTGTATGTGCATCTTTACCATGTAACGCTGACATGGAGGCAGAATGAGGTGGAGTGTGGGAAACATAAATTTGCCCTTCTCCTGCAAAAGTTAAGGGAATTGACAGCTCCTCCTTCCCTCTTGGATTTCAGAAAGGTCAGTTCTTCTTTCTCCTGGCCTTTCAGTGAATGGGACTGTCACAAACTCATGAATCTTTTTAAGAGGTAAAACTCCAAAAGAGCTATGCTGATTAGCATTGGCTCTGACTGGATCGTACCCTACCTCTCTATCCAAGATTAGCATCTGTAATATAATACACAATAGTTCTTAATCCATGATAGGGAGGACTCAGATCTAAATTGTATGTAATTCCACGGAACATTATGCTGCTGCTGTTACCACTGCTTCTGACAATTAAACACAGCATGGATCTTTCATGGGTGCATGTGGCTATTGTAAATTCATTCCAGTACGCTTGATAAAAAGAATCTTTCGTACTTGCAGTGAGCTGCAAACATTTATAGATATTTCAATCCAAGATACAAGAAAGCAATAGTTCATTAGTCATGGGACAGGGCTCCCCCTCCTTATTTTCTCTCTTAACCATGCTACTGTTTACAGGGTAGGGATGGAAGCTTTGAGAGCTAAAATGGTGGTAGCAACAAATGATTCTGCACACTTTCTGTCTGTGTCCAGATTCTCTTATGTAAACTGGAATACTTCCACTGATGAAATGTAGCAAAAATGAAAGACTCTTAATTCCAGACTTTGTTTTAGAAATTAAGTAAAAAATCCTGTTTGCTTCTGTTTGTAACTTTTTCAGAACCTCATATGAAGTTGGTCCCTCCATTGAAGCCATTTCTGTTTACTAAGTAGTGGCTTCAAACACCTAATCCAGATTATCCTGCTGTGAGTTTGAGTCTACCTGCTAGCTCACTTACCTTAATTTCAGTGCTGGTAGGAAATGAGGCTATTAAGTGGCTGGTTTTTAGTGGCTTAGCTGAGAACTGGGTCAAACCCCAGAGGATGTCCAGAACTGGATCATTTTAAGAGCTGCACGTGGTTATTATACTGCTGCTCATTAGGCGTGAACTTTTTACTATGCCAATGTTATTCTCATTTGACTTTCAACAGTGCTTCAGTGTCTGGTTCACTTTATTGAGTGATTAAAGGTAACTTTTTCCCCTGAGGAACAGTACACTAAATCAATATGCAAGAATGTTGCAAGCAGCTAGAATGCACTGCAATTAACAAAGTTATCTTAAAGTTCCCAAATCTAGCCAAGTGTGTGAGAAGAAAAATTAGTTATCAATATTACCCCTAGATTTATTTTTCTTTGAATTGGGTAGAAGTATAGTTCATAAGTACTTACAGAAAATACCACAGTTTTGTAGAAATCCTTCTGGAACTGCTATTTTAATTTAAATACAGCAAAATACTCCAGATATTAAAAAACATGTAGAAAGATTTCTTCTAAGATCAGTGATGTCATCTGAAAGATTCTCACAAATGTAAATAGAGTGCAGATTTGACTGCTAATGTACCTAAAAATGTTTGCATTTTTAAACCTTACACAAATGGAATATATTTGAGGCAAAACCATTTTCCTTCACCTACGAAAAAAGCATGAAAAGCAAAGAACACAGTATATTTTCTGCTTAGTTATTTGTTGTAACGCCAGCTGTAAAATTTGAATTCCAGGGCTCCATGTCAACTTTGACTTTTTTTTTCTCCTTCTATTGAATGAGCTCTGCTGACAGCTGTCTTTTAGCTTTATGAAAAATGTATCTTGACAGCTTCTTCAACACCTATGAGATTAGTGTTCTGTGTAAGCTGTAAAATGGGTGTGCTTTTGAAGACCATCATGGGCACTTGTATTTGTATACATGTAAAGTTTTCCTACTTTTTGGATCTATTAATTTAGTTATAAAAAGGAGAAGGGTTGATCATTTATTTTTGAGTGTAGGACGTATTTTTGTTAATAATCGGGGGGGGGGTTATTATTTAAAACCCAATTAAGAATGCATTCAACTGCTTTTCTTCTGTCTAATTCACAATCAAGAACGTTACCATTAAAGCCTCCTGAAAAGTTTTTATACCTTATACTCACAAATTATTGTAGTGATTGCAGAGTCAATTGCAATATATAATTGCCATTATCGGCTGATATCTACTCAGTGAATTCATGGTAGTGTGTCAGATTGGCTATAAACTCTGCGCCAAATAGTCTAGGTCCTTCCTGAAATTCCTGCCGGGAACGTACAGCAATGTCACAAGGTACAAGGAAACGTACCATGGGAAGAGAGAAGCTGGAGCTTACTGCACCCTAGTGATGATACCGTTCTGGTGCCTACCCACCTGAATGAGCCTTGGGCTGCCTTTCTAGGGCTGATGTAGAATGGACCCCAGAATCAAAAAGTCAACCCTTGTTGCTTATAGAACTGGAGGTCAAACCAGAGGTTTAATGAGTCTTGTTAGATGCAATGAAGAATCAAAATCTAACTTCCATATACTCAGATAAAAAGTAAATTAAAATTCAAATAGCATAGGTACATCAATACAAATCAGTATCAATATAAAAAGGCCAGTGGAAAGCATTAGCAACTCTAGCAAATTAGCAGCTTGTCAGAGACTGTAATGTGATATTTTGTTTACTACCATGTAACTCAATTAACTTCTAGACATTTCAGTGTCCATTCATTGGGCAAATGCTCTTACAGTGAGACCACTAAATTAATGAAGTTGTATTCATAATGCATTCCCAGTGTACTGAATGACAAATCAATACTAGCATAAAATAAAGCCATTTAAACTAGCAATATACCAGGAAGACTCCTGAAGAAGGATCTGAACATTCCTAATGCTCAAAACATGATCAATCTAGATATCACCTCTCTGTCGTTAACCAGTGGAATTACAAACCTTTTCCCACACAGCCATGCAGTTTGTATTACACTATTCAAGACGTTTGTTCACAGAAATTTGACATTTGCATAAAACTTGCTAAGTATGGATGTACATGGAGAGATTTGGTTTTCAGTTTATATACAAGTAGATTTTGAATATCTAATAGTCCTTACTCATGTCAAAATCGTACTTCTCTGTTTCACAGTAGTAATTGTGAAGGTTGTTTGTTTTAGGTAGAGCTGCAAATCAATTGCCTTTATGGAAAGTAATTTAAGTATTTATTCAATGTTTTTTCTGCTGCAGAGATGCATCATATAGAAAACTATTTGGATCCACAGAAGTATCAGTAACATCCGCTAGTCTAAGGCCAATCCAGTTGTTTTCCTTTTTATACTACTAGCATGATCATTGTTCTTCAGATGTTCTTAAAATGCGCCTTCATTCAGTACATCTCATTTATTTTTTTTTATTCTAAAATAAGATTAAAATAAGTTTTATTCTAAATAAGATTAGTGTATATTTCCTGTTTGCCTGAAGCTGTAATCTATATTTTTGGTTGCTTTATTGCACCCAAATAAAATAGGTCAACCCTCTAATAAAAACAGTAAAGCTCAGTTTCTAAGTCCCAATTTGAAGCATTAGGCTTTATCTTAATTCACCAAAATTGTGAAAAACTGTAAGTATGTATTGAAGTTATTCTTAAATGTACTTTGTTTTTGTAATGAATAAATTATACTGCTTTTATACGAGACATATTGATGAGCTTTATGGCAGTGCAGAGAAGGAAAGAATACCTGAGAATCACTACTCCTCGTTTTTTTTTCCTATGGATGAGTTTGAGAAAGTGGCACTGCTGATTTTCTCTGAGTTTTAACTGTTAAAAATTGCAGGCTTTTTATAATTTAGCTCATGACTGAATGTGCTGTTTTTCCCTCCTGGGTTTTTTGTATGGTTCTTGGAGATGCTTTGATAAAGGCAGGAGTACCCGTAAAATGTGGTGATATAGATAGGGCTGCCTCGCTTTTGTTTGTCTTTTTTATAGTCAATCTCTGCATCATGCAGCTTCCAGTGCAATTAACTCAGGATTTAAGAATCTTCTTCTTGTTCGTTTTGCTACTTCTCACTTGGCTTGATGAAATTTGCTAGTAACTTCCTATTATCTAAGTAATTTGTTTCTTTTCTTCATTTAGTAAATCCAGTGGGTATGTTTCATAGGTATTTACAGGTATGGCAATAGTGGCACAGGAAAACTGCACTAGGATTTAATGTTGGTGTCTTATTCCTCTTGATATGAAATCATAGCATATTACAATCCTCAGTAATTTATTACTATTATTATTAGAAAACTTTTTGGCAGCTGGTTGTCTGATTTTTTAATTTGTCTATTTTCTGTACTGAATTACATGATGGAAAAATACATATAATGGGTCACAAAGCCGCCCAGAATAAATGCGCAACATACAAGGCAAAAGCAAATCTGGCAACCTCTGCCAAAGTTTATGTTGATTTATTATATTATTTATTCAGTATAATGTCATAGTCACAGCCTAGACATGAAGAATTTCATGGCACTGAATTAAATCCCGTT
Source organism: Strix uralensis (assembly GCF_047716275.1). NCBI lineage: Eukaryota > Metazoa > Chordata > Aves > Strigiformes > Strigidae > Strix > Strix uralensis. The sequence goes on along the minus strand of NC_133978.1, from coordinate 13,958,062 downwards.
TGCCTCTAGAAGAGGTATATTCATGGTAGAGCATGCAAATGGTGGGGTAACCACAGTGGGCTCTTTTAATGAATGTGCATTATTGCTCTGTTCTATACATCCTTAAATGTGACCATGTTTTTAGAAGAGAAGCTGGTTACACAAATGATCCAGTCTGCATTTGCAAACATAAATGGTTGTTTGCCTAAGCATCCATGTATTCACAATTTGGAAGCATCAAAAATGATTTACATATCAATACTGTAAGACTGTAAGTGAAACCATATATAATTGGTTTTAGCATACTGTGTTTTTCTTATGTCAAAATTATTTGAGGACAGAAAGAAGCACCTTACTCTTTAAGACACATCAATATATTAAAATGTGTAGTTAAAAGAAGCAGAACTTGGTGCTAAAATAAATATGTTGTATAGCTTTTTAGCTTTTAATTTTTTAAATAGTGCTTATGGAATTACATGTTTTGTAAAGTATTCCACACGCTCCAGTCAGTAATACTTATTTTGGAGCTAGTAAAATATGTATGCTCTTTTAAAGGATTTCATAGTTTATACTTCTAGGTAGAAGATTCGTCCTTGACTTGTCTTTCTTCTTGAGATTAGACACCTGTTGATTTGCAAGTACAAGTATTTCTTCTGGTACTGGTTTTCAAAGAAAATCTTGGTGGTTAAATGTACATATATACTTGAGTGAAGGGAAAAGCAGCAAACTGATAAAAATCTGATGAGACATGTTTTTTTCAAAAGCTCTCTCTGAGACTGACAGTAATTTTAACACTTGCAATTTTTCATCATCATCTTCGACTTGCAGAAAGTGGGAAATGGTAACATTTACACGCACTAAGTGAGCAGGTGTGTGGAGTTTTAAGTTCCAAATGCAGCCTGCATGGCAAATTGGAGAACTTGCACTCAATTCTGATTCTAATGCCTTCAGCATTTAAAGTGTCCAGCGATTGATGATTCTGAATTGCAAATAATTTCTACTTTTATGTGAGTATTTCTTTAAATTCTTTTTTAAAGGAACCTTTGATTCAAGAAACAATTCCCCCCAGCCTCACAAACTTTTCTGTTTCTCTGTGTTCAGAACTGTACCTCCCAACTCTTCTTCAGCAACTCTGCATCAGCCAGTAATGGGCTCTTTGAAACCATGTCTCTGCAGGAATGTCATCCCAGCCAAGGCTATATAGTTGCAGAGCTATTCCACGCACTATTCTTGTCTTTGGTCCCTGTGTTCCCCCTGGAGTGTCATCTGGCAGTGTTGCCTCAGAAAGGATTGTACACAGCCAGGAAGGGGCTATGAAGACCACCCTTAACTAGTTCTTCTACTTTGCCTTTTTACAGAAATCTAAAGCAAACAAAAATCTCACTGTGGACTTTATTTTGTTTTGTGCAATTGGTTTGGTAAAAGCTCAGTCTTCCATGTTTTTTCATGTCCATGCTGCCCTCCTGTATTTAGGAGGAACAAGGACTTACGATGGCTGGAGTTATGAGAACATAAATACATCCCAGGAGGGCTTTTGCGCTCTCATCCTCTCCTCTCACAGATCAGCTTTCTCATCTTTTTCCTTGATTTAGATCTCATTTGCATACCAGAAGATTTTCTCCCTCATTTTCAAATTCAGCAAAATTTGAGGATTTAAGTGAAAAGCAACAAGGTGAGTAATGTAAACAAGCAAAGTGGGTAAGAAGTGCTTGCAAATGATGCCCACAACCTAGAATTTCCCTTTCTTTTTCTTCTGTTGCTTGCAAGACCAAGACTGAAAGAATGCAAATATTTTGTCTGCCTGGAGAAAGGATGGTGTGCATACTGGCCACAAACCTTCTAAAAAACTGCCATGCTTTTCATTTTTCACACAAAACACAATATCAGTGACTACTGTACCAGAACAGATGTGTTTCACTTTGCTGGACCAGGATCAGAGCTTAAATCAGCTTCTTTGCTCTACAGTGTTTTTTGTATTACATCACTGTACTATTTCTAGCCCTGGCGCGACGCTCTAGTGAGGTATTTCTGTGTGCTTTACTGTTTAAGCAAATTTTGATGTTTCAGAAGATACAGTCAGGTCTTAATATCTACTTTGCATGTGTCACATCATGCATCTATCACCAAAGTTTATTGATAGAGTCTGTATAGTTGAATATCTTTTTCACAGATGATAGAAGTAAAAATTCGATCCTATCTGTATTGTAAGGATGTGAACACATCCTACAGGAATAGTATTTGTAACAAAGTTCCCTGTTTGGATTAGTGTACTGATATTTTCTCAAAGCATGTTTGTTTTGGAGTTTGCAGACATCCTCATGAATGTGCTTCTTTTCCATGCTATTTGCAGGAAATATCAGCTATCTATGAGAGCATCTAGGATGCTTATATAGGCCCAGAAGTATTTACTGATGATTTTTTTTCTAAAAAACTCTCTTATTTTCTACTCATCCTATCAGCAAAGAAAAATCATTATCACGAATATTTGTACTGTTTATGTAAGGCATCCTATTTAGGTGCTTGGGACCTCCATGTTGTTGATCTTCTATTGAGTTTACTAGAACATAGATGCTTCCAACTTTAGTCAGTGAAAACAATAAAAAATTAAATATAGTTGCCACTAAATTTCTGTCAATTTACTGATCATACATGGTAAACTACATGAGAAAGAACTGAAAATGGAATGGTTAACTGTTCCATTTTTCTAAATGAGCTGCTTTTCAGAAGCTGTTCAGATGAGAAGAGAAGACTCACAAAAATTAAAGGGTAATAGCAGAGGTTTAATGCAGGGATTTCAGGTCAGAAGAGCCCATCTCTATAGAAAAAAATCAAGAAATATATATATGAGATAGAAGGTTAAAGGTCTTTTGTGCTACCTTTTTTCCTCTGATAGGTGACAATAATGTATAAAGAGAAAAGAGAGTTTGAAATCTTTGTTTTCCTCCTGGCTAATGCATTCTATAGGCTAATCTGAAAGGAAGGAAAGAAAGAAACCAACACTATGCTTTGAGGAGACATTAACAGAAAAATTTATAACTCTATTATACCAGTGGTGTATTCAGACAAGTAATGCAAACGCCTATCTTTTATGTGCTGCACTGCTTGTTAGCAAATATGGCATAAATATTTTGACAGAGAATATAAAGGGGTTTTACAGTATTTGATAGCTTGGATATAGAATGAACTTTAAAGGAGACAATTAAGGGGTATATTTTCTGCAGAGCGCATAGGGAATTAACTGTGAGCCGTACTGGCAACAATGGATATAGTACATCTGATTTTCTGTAAACCTGAAGAAAAATACCCATTATAACTGCATTACTCATTTAGATAGGATTTTTTAAAGATCCCCAGGGGAGTAAGGCACCCATTTCCTTCAGAATTTCAGGAGGTTTTTAGCTGCTTTAAGGAATCTCAGCCTTAGGGAATTAAGAAAGCTTCTGAGGTCTGAGTTTTCTTTATTCTAAGAACTGCTTTATCCTGACAAAACAGAGAAATGAATCCATATTATTAAAAAAATAAAGAAAAAACCAATAAAATAGGCCTATATTTTTACATATGATACTTTTCCTTGGTGACTTTCTCCTGTGTATAGAAGCTCAAGATAGTCCTATGCACCACATAAGTCTTCAAGGAGAGCTTATTTAGGGCATGGTGCATTACCAGTATGTCTCATCCTCATCTGAAGGGAGCTCTTGCCATCACAAAAACATTATTCCTCTGGGCCTTGGTTTTCTATACGTGTCTGTACGTAGCCCAGAGCATAGTTTCCATACTGAGCAATGCCCACTCGGGAGGTAGCTGAGATTCACTGATGTGTTGTTTCACAATTCTGTGTATATCTTAAATGTACCGGGATGGTTACAAAGAAGAGGAGTGGTGAAAAATGTGTAATGGACTCCTGCTCACCTTTCAACAACACAGATTTATCTCTATCTTAGGTATGCTACTGCACGCATTGCTCCTGAGCTTGCGCAGAAGCAAAGGTGGTGAATATGGAACAAAGAAAGGTCTCTCCAGAGGCTCCCTAACCAGTGTCACTTCACTTTGCCTATGTAGCTCAGAGAGGAGGCCCTGTACTGACCACTGAGTACTCAGATAACCTGTGACATGGCCAGTGTATTTCATATGTGCACTTTACCTGTTAATTTCTAAATACATCCCAGCTTTGCCTCCTATTGTAGTTCTATGCAGACAGGAAGGGTTTAGTTTGTTTACTCATATTTTAGGTTTTGCTTTTTGTGACCTATTGCATATCTTTTCTCTATTATCAGCACAGAGGTCTATAGCCCCTTACTTAGTAACATTTATGGATACTGTGCTATTTACTAGGACTTAAATCAGGTTACCAACATGCAGCACAGCATGAAATATCTGCATTCTCACCAGCTGTAAGGAGGAAAAGCATTTCATAGAAACTCACCTTCCCTGGGCTCTCAGGCTCTTGCCATGACACTCGTGGCCAGGTTTTTAAAAAAAAAAAAAAAAAACCAAAACAGCAAACACACAACAGTTGTTGTGCTGTTTCGGGTTTTTGGGTTCTTTTGTTTCTTTTTTTAAAAAAACCTGGCCGTTTATTTTGATGCCTAAATGGGAATAGAACTCTTTTGAAGATCTAGCCCCATGTGAGTTTATCCTGCATTAACAGCAGATGGTGAATAGCTTCAACAGCTTTATTTCTATTACCAGCCGTCTTTGATTTACTCCCATGCTTTGCTTTTCAGTCTTTATTGCTTCTATTCTGAAATAGCAGAGGCAGAGCTGTTGTTATCTCTCAGCCATAGCTTTTCTCACACAATACTATTGATCTCTTTTTTCACTATTTGTTTTGTTACACTAACAAAAAAAAATTGTGAATAAAAGGAAGGAGAAGGAGGATGAAAGCTTTTTAATAGAGTGGCACACCAAGATCCTATTGCTGCAAATATTTGTGCATGTATTTATTTGTGCATGCTACTCCTGCTGTAAATGCTGGAGAAATGACAAGGTATGCCCTAGATATGTACGTTATCCTTTGGCTATTTCAGGTGAAGATGAGTCCATAAACCACCATAACTGATAACAGTGTTCTTTAAATTATATGTGACATCGGTAGTCTCAGAGATAAGATATGCAGTCTAGACATCATAGTTTTGTAGGTTAATTGTGTCCTTCCCAAGGGACAAGCGTAAGCATGTTCAGTCAGTTTAAGAGTCCACATATAGACTTGAACCTGTGGTAGAGAACTGAGAAAGTCAACCTGAGGAAACTATTGCTTTGAGTGATGTAGAGACTGCTTTTCCTTGTGAGCATAAACTATAGCTGCTCTAGTTCTTGCACTGCAGGGAAGCAATCACTTCATCTTCCCTGCTTTTATGCCTTTGATCTTGCTGAGTGGTTGAAGGAGCTGGATTTTTCACCTTTTCCTAGACCAGAGCTGGTTGCTAGTGTCATGCATTCGAACATTTGTTTCAAGCCTTTACTGTCCCACCTTATTATGGGATCTAAAAAAAGGTCAGATTTATTCTAAACCTTAGTTCACCACCACCTGTTTTCATCTTAGCTTGTGTTTGTTCCTCGCGTATATCTTCCTTTGCCGTGGGCTCTAAAATCTATGACCCCCTCCATTAGGTTAAATGACTAGTGTTCTTACAAGCTCTTCTTGCACCTCCTGACAGAGGTTTATGTTAATGCTGGCATGCTAACACAGGCTGTCAGTTCTTCCTAAACCATACTATCTGTAGTTGGATCAATCCCTTCTGAATTTATGTTCACTTTTCTGATTATTTCTTTCAAAACTGATTGCCTTTAATCATAATTTAGTCCCAAGTAGGCTGTGTCTTTACTTCCAACTACATGATTTTTATTATTATAATGATGTAGGCAGAAAAATTTATGATGTATTTTCCTCTCCTCAAACTGGAACTTTTCTCTTTTGATTAAAAATACCCAAGACCCTAAAATCTGTTCTGTACAAACTTATTTTCAGGTTTATAGCAGTTTGTTACTTGTTTCAGCTTTTTTGCAAGGTGAGGTGTAATCCAATTTTTGACTCTCAAATTAAGTCTCAGAGAGAGGAAATTTATTTGGAAGTTGTTGGAAAACTTGCTTGTTTGTTTCACTTTGGGAAGCATTTTGTTCCAAACGATATAGTAGTATGTCTGTCTAGCTCAGTTTTTCAGTTTCAATAAATGGAAGGGATTGTCTGGTGCTTAGCAAACTGATCCTCCCTGGTGCCATTTTATCACTATCTTTCAAATTACTGTTTAGTTCTGTCTGTGTAATTGGACAAATACAGTCCTTATTCAGGAGTTATCTGCTAATTCCTCATGATTCCTTGTGTTTACTCATTTATTTATTGTTTACCCTTGCTCTAAATGTAATATGTCTGTATGACCTTTAGCATGTGAATTATTCATGTAATGATTGCCAGGAATATTTGTATTCACATGGGCTTTGATCTAATCCCATTGAAAACAAAAGTGATACTGGTATTGGCTTCTCTGTGTTTTGGATCCTGCTCCTAATTTTGATTGGTGACCTAAATCACACACTTCCCTCATTAGATGTCTTAAGTTGTATAAACAGGATGAGTCTCTTTCCTCTTCATTGATTACCTGTGAATATTCATAATTGTTCAACAAATCAATTTTACATCAAATAGAAGGCTTTTTATAATGGTCATGAAAGCACTTTTGGCATGAATGCTCTCATTAATATTTATTCATGCCAGAATTTGTGACGCTTTTGCTCTGTGAGTAAAACCTCATGCACTAGAGTGTTTGAGATCAAGCTAATGAAAAAAATATGAAAAGAGAAAACATCAGCTAAGCAAATAGCTTCTACTGCAAAAGGGTAAATGAACACTTCTAGGCTGTGTTTGTACCTACTGTCGCTCTAATCTCAGTTGACTTCTTGGCATATATAAATGCACATATGCATATTAAAAATATATTGATCATTAAAGGCCAAATTATCTTTATATATTGACATTGTTATTACATGTGGTACCTTAGACCACTGTAAGATTACAAGAATGGACATGACGTAACTTTATCTGTATGATCAAAAAAATAGTTTTAGATCTTGCTTTGTTCTAGTCTTGCTTTGTTTGCAAAGTTTATCAGCTTTTCTAGTTTGTATTCATGCTTGTTGTGGCATTCTCTTAGCAAATATTTATGTATTTCATCTCCTGAGTTTCACTCAAGGATGTCTGTAGGATAATGCTGAGAGAAGAGTGGGAAGCTGAAGTGTCATTGCATAATATTTCAAAATAGTATTTTCTGCAATTGAACTGCTGTAAACTTGGAAGCAGCATCAAGATTTCTTAGCTGTGCCCACTAAATTCACAATGGGCCCTCCAGTTCCCACGTGAGCTTAATATACTCTAAATGTTAGGATGTTCTTTTTCCTTTTGGAAAATTGGTGGCAGTAAAAAGAACATAATTACAACAAAAATGTTAAGACTTGCCTATCATCTACAAATTTTCATTACAGGCACTGTATTTAAAAATGAAGCTGTTAATTAGGAACATGTCAGTTGATGATGAATGTCCTATGATTTGAAATAATGGTCTTCCAAAATGTTTTTCTCTTGCTAAGAATCCAAAATGTTAATATGTATAAGTATTGCAAAACTAGAATGTTTAAAGTGGATAGGTAGATGCATGTAAAGTGATAGATGCATGCAGTGAATCTGGGGGGCAGGGGGCTAAAACTCAAGCCAGCTGATAGGGTTTCCATGCTTTCAAGAGGAGTGAGTTACACCTTTGATCCTCTCCCAGTCAAAACCCTACTGCTCTTTTATACTTTGTTATAGACAACAGCAGTTTGTATACTCTGAGAGAAATTGTTTGGTATGACAGGTAAAAGATAAGTGAGTTTCAGTGGAGTAGCTAACTGCTGTCCAAATATGCTGTTGTGTATTTGGCCACATGACGAGTTAAAATTATGATATTGATGATAGATTGATTAATTGTGAGGTATTTATTTAAATGACTGATTTGCAAAGTTGTGCATACGTGAAAGGGTTACTGGTTTTGACACTGTGTTGCTTTACAGCAAGTGAAAATGTTGCTTTTTTTCTTTTTTCTCCTTTTTTTTAAAGAGATTATCAAGAGTTAGAGAGAGGGGAAAAAAATCACTTTCAAAGCATCAGTGGTTTATTTTCCAGATAATAATTCCAATTAATATCCTAACTAGCACAAGTAAGAGCATCAATGATTCTGAACCTCTTACCAGACCTTTGGGAAACTGAAGTTTCTTGACTTCGAACAGTTTTAAATGTTCATGTAGGAGTTTCACAGATGTTTATTTCTCTACAGTCATCTCAGGAGTGAGCAGTGCTCACAACTCAGTAGTTGTCTTGAGAACAGTATAACGTTTTTTAAAGGGTGGAGGGAGACTTTCATTGCTGCAATCACCACCCACTGAAGAATTGAACCAGAGAAAAATAAAATAACTGGGAGGCAGAGAGAGGGAGGAGTTGGTGGGGAGAGATGGTTTCTCATGAGCTGTTAACAGAATCAGGAGAGGAAAAGGTAAGAAAGCAGCTGTCTGATAATTTATTACACCATTTTTAGCAGAAACGAGAATGAAAACAAAAAAAGAACTTGGCTGTGAGCAATGTAGCATTTCTCACCTATTCAATGATATAAAGTGCCCAGAACAAAAATAAGGTTTGGCAAAGAAGATATCACGTGGAAGCCTGCAGTGTTTTAGCTTTACTGGTGGGAGTAGAAAGCAGGTGAACAGATTGTTTAGCATTAAACTAATCGATGCTAAATGAATTTCATATTATATGCCTGATAGTGATGGTCATTCAAACCCTAGAACTATCCAAAGAATAATATTCACCATATAATACAAACCCTCTTTTTTTACAAACCCTGTATTTCTATAGGTGCTAAATTCTCTAGGCCACCTCATTCTCTAGCAGGGTTGCATAACAGTTCTGACACTGCTTAGAGAAGGGGTAGTTGTAACAGCACCGAGTTCCTGTCCCAAAAGTGATAAGCATGGTTTCAATCTAGAATTACAGTATAAATATTGATTATTGGAGTTAATGTAGTATTTGCTGATGATGGAACTGTTTTTACTTTTCTGTATCACTGAATGCTCTGAGCTTGTTAGTGTGTCTATCTACATGTATTTCTAGCAGAGACTTGTCAAGGAAGTAGGCATCATAATCACTGTATATTTAAATTAGGGTAATTTGAGAGAAGACTAGATTAACAAATAGTGTGATTCCAGAATCAGTTTTTGTGTAAATCTTGGCATGTGGCTCCTGCTATTGGGATCTAGTGATACAGCTTCACTTAATATGCTGTATCATATTGATTCATATTAGTACTATCTTTTAATTTGAACAGAGTTCAAGAATTTTTAACAATTCATCTTGGAATACTTCCAATAAAACTGTTTTTAGTTTTGCAAAGTGCAGCAATTTACACTGTTGGCTGAGCAGTTGCATGCTGTTTCTAAACAAATGCATATGTTTGTGTGTTTACTGCCTGTTTTGCATGTCTGGTGCAAAGATGATGTAATATCTTCCAGAAATGAGAACAGTATGTCATTCAGCAGAATATATATGTGTGTTTTTTCTTAGTACTGAGGACCTTGGAGCTTCACTGAGATTGAGCTGTTGTTGTGTTCATCATTGCACCAAGTAGAACCATAAAAGAAATTAATTGTCTCAAAGCAGACAAAAACTGAAAGAAGGAGATGCTTTTCTATTTTTCCTAACATTGCACAGTGCTTGCTTTTAGCACCCAGATCTTCTCAGTCCCTTCCTATGTCTCCCAGAGGAATAATTTTCCTTGTGGGTTTAATTAGAGCATCCCGAACTTTGGTCTTTCAGATTGGCCCATCCTTGTACGAATCGGTAATCCCTGGGATATGGTTATTATTACACAAAAACAATGTGGCTTTTCAGTACTTGGACTCCATGGAACCCTCACTAGGACATGTGTAAGATTCTGCGATGGCAAGCAGTTCCATTAAATATTACATGTATTGTTTTGAGAAAGTTTAGCTTCACAGAGAGTAACTTTGAACATGTTACACATATTATTTATTGACATTTGTGCCATGTTCACATTCAGGATGGCCTAATTCAACATCTGTTCCTGATGAAAGTGAGCATCTGGTATTTTACAGATAATTATGAGACATGAACTTACTGTCCTTTAGGCCTACCAGACAAATTGGAACCAGGCTCTCCAGGTGGATGGTAAGACCTGTTTCAGTGCTGGTTACAATTCTGATCACACCTTTTATGTAGGGTGTGATCAGAATAGGGTTGATCTATTATACCCTGTTTGCAAGCAGAAGTACCAGCAACTTCAGTGTTGTGTCCTAGGATCAGGAATAAAAAGAGAGATGAGGATTTTTCCAACATGGAAGAATAAAATGAGAAAGTTCTTGAAAGCTCTACCACTGTTAAACTTTTTCCTTTGATCACTCTGAAAATCTGAATTTGTGACCCTTCTTTTGCCCTGACAAATAAATTTTTCATGCAGCAAAGGAATGAATTCACCTATAAAACAACTGCTTGGTGACCAGGGTATGGGGAGAGAGTTTGTTCCCTGATGGAATTTGTCTGGGGTTTGTCCAGGGAGGTAAACTGGCTCATAGAGAAAATAATCACAGGATGATAATTATGTATGGCAGGAAGCCCCAACTAATTTTGTCTTCTCTTGTCCTGGAGCAAGGTTGTATAACTCATTATTGTTCATTATGAATTGTAAAGATGAGCTCACTTCTGGTCAACGATTACAATATTCAGTCTTTTGTTTGCTGGTGCTCTGTTTAGCTCATGGCTGTGGTTTTTAACTAGAGGAGACTGTTACTCTGATATTAAGCCTGAAAGGTCCCAGAGGAAAAGACTATGATCTTTGTTTCTTGTTTTCCTCTGTGACAATGTTCCCTAGAAATGCAAGCCTGTGAATGAGTAATTGTTGCGGATGAAGGTATCTCACATGGTTATGATTTAATAGCAATTTAAGATTTATTAATGGTGTGAGCAGCCCTTAATGGTTGATTGATTTAATGATTAACAAAGTGATTTTGTAAAATATGTTATGATTAAAATAGTGACTTGATTACCGATTCAAGAACGACAAGATTCACACTAACTTACTACAAGGTATTCTGAATCAAAGTATATGTGCAAAACACAAGACATACAAACAGTACAGAAATATTTGGATATCCAGTGAACTACATAAACGTTCACATTCATAAAGGTAAATGTGTGTAGTTAAACACATAGATAGGTAAAGAGGTGAATGGAAGAGGCTAGCCTATAGTTAAAATTTCCCTCTTCTCAAATTTGGAGCAAATACTCAAAATGCATCAGTATTTCTCAATGGACAATAATTGAGAGTCAAGAATAATTCTGACTTCACCCTGGCCTTCTGTTAGCTTTGTGGGCAGATGATATTCAGACTTCAGGAAGTCTGAGCCTGAGACATGTCCCAACTCAGGGGAGATGCTGGTCACAGCCCGCTGCGATCCAGGAGAGCTCAAAGGGTCTCACTTAGAATCACTATTCATAGGGTCTGAGATAATTGACTTTCATCAGGTAATTTTCCATTTCAGCTCAACTCGGATGAGGAAATACTCTGGTACTTTCTACTAGTTGCACAGGCCCAGAACTTGCTAGAATTTGAAGTTCTGGTATCACCGTCTTTGGGCCACAGCCCAGGTACAGATGTACTAGGCTGTCAGCAGGTGATTGACTGTTGTCATTCCCAAGCAATAGGAGAAAGCAGGAGCCAGGTACATTAAGGGGGTGCCTTAACGCTAAGGTCCGTTGTCTTTTGCAATCCATCTTGGGTTGGTATGTGGCCCAGGAGGAGGGGAATTGCACCACACACTGAGCAGCCCAGGAGGGGGGAGGTTGCAGCACCACTGTAATCTAACACACCCATCTCTGTTAGCAGCTCTGTTAGTTGCAGGATTTGATTTCTTTGTGCTCCAATTTATCTATATGCATCTATAGATGTGTGTATGTACAGATGTATGAAAGCAGGCAAATGCTTCTTCTCCTGGCACTTGCTTTATGTTCCTTCTTTAGAACCTATAAAACAGCTGTAAGGCAACACAGTCAGAAGTACTGCAGTACAATTGCAAATATCAGCAGTGTATTGCCAATTCAAATTGCAATGCCAAACCATGCTAGTCTGCTAAATGATCACTTGTAACAGAATTTGCCGGTCTGATAGGCCAGTTGTGTTTATACACTTCCTTTGAAAAAGCAGTAGGGATGCGAAAAAGCAATTCTCAATCAGATAATTAAAAAGCATATCCCATCAGACTCCATCAAAACGCTTACAGCTATCCTTCAGAAGAAAATAGCATAAACATTGTCTCTATAGCTCTAACTCCTCCTATAAACATTTCAGTCTTGAGAAGTTATGTCATTTGAATTTCACTTCTGCTCTGTATTTGTTGCATTTGATTTACTCTGACAGACCTGTTATCTGCATAACCATAGTTTTTTTTTTTTTTTTCTTGCCAGGTATTATCAGCCGCCAGGAGGCAGAAGAGTTGTTGATGAATAAATCTGAGGGAACATTCCTGGTGCGAGTCAGTGAGAAAATCTGGGGCTATGCGTTGTCTTATCGCCAGCAAAGTGGGTTCAAACACTTCCTGGTTGATGCTTCTGGGGATTTCTACAGCTTCTTGGGGGTAGATCCAAACCGACATGCAACACTGACAGATCTTATTGATTTTCACAAGGTAACACTTGCTAGGTAGAGATCAATAGCTGAGTGGAATGGATTAATAATTTAAAGAGGAACCATGTAATTTGAAACCACACTGGAAAGTAGTAGGTAACTAGTGGGGAAAAGAGTATACATATATATTCTACAGTAAGCCTAGCTGTAACATTTACAGTTTGTGTCTTTTGTTGCAGTGAATCAGAAGGATTTTGCCCTTTTTCAAATGCTTCAGCATGTATTGTTGTCCCCTTCGAAGCAGATTCTTATGCAATGGATGCTCTCCTGGGCTAAAAATGGACTAATAAGGGCTGACAGAGCTAACACTTTTTGAGCCTCTTTGCTGTGCAAAATTGGATTGGAAATACCGTAGAAAGGTCTTTCAATGAAATTTAAGCATTTTTCAACCTTTGATGTGAGGGCTGTCACGTGCAAAAGCAAAGGAGTGGGGCCCTGCAATAAAGAACAGAACATGGAGGAGGTCTCTTTTAGGGATGTGCTAAGGATCATTCTTTATTATCCAAAACAATCTTACAAGAGTGATTTACTACTCGTCTTTGACTTTGAATTACTTTGCCTCTAACTTGTGTTTCTTTTTGCCAGACTGAGACTAAACAGTAGCACTGTTTCTGGTAACGTAGGTCGTTTTCATCATCTTGCAACTCTCCCCATCTTCATCAGTTTTAATCCTGCTTTTATTTTAGCCACCTTTACAATTTCTCTTCATTCTCTCTTTTCTAGTTCATTTTCCTTTTTTATCCTTTTCTCGCTCTTGTCTCAAACTAGTTCTGTTAATTTTCTGCTCCCCCTTTCTTTTATTTTTTCAGTATTCAGTCTCACAGACTCTAAGCAGAGATTATTTTTCTTCTAATTTCCCTTCTCTTTTAAATCTTTATTTCAGCAAGTTTGCAACATCTCTTCAGTGTTGCCTTCATGTCCCCTCACAGATCACTATGACATTATACTTCCACAAATTGTATTCCACATGGGAGGATAATAGGTGTTACATTTGATCAAAAAATGCCTCCTCCCCTAATTTGATGAAATTCTCTCTCAATGGCCACTTTGGAAGCCAACCCCCGCAACGCACCCTTCTTCCCCTGTCCCAGTTTCTGTTGCTGAGCATGACATTATATGGTATGTAATATCCTTTTGGCCAGTCTGGGTCAACCAACTGGGCTGTGTCCCCTCCTGTCTTCTTGCTTATTCCCAGCCTACTCACTGCCAGCAGGGCCTGAGTGGAAAAAAGAGAAAGCCTGGACGCTGTGCAAGCACTGATCAGCTATAGCCAAAACAGTAGTGTGTTATCAACACTGGTTTAGCCACAAACTCAAAACACCACCATACAGACTGCTGTGAAGAAAGTTAATTCCATCCCAGCCAGACCCAGTACAACTGGAAAGAGTCTAACCAGGGCCTTGTCAGGGAAAGAAGAGCACACATACAACACCTCAAGTGCAGATTATCAGGCATTGGATGTAGGAGCTCTGTCTGAAGAAGTATCCCCTGTGCTTCTGGAGAGGGGGGATGGTGACAACTCTCTGCTCCAGCTATGTTCCTGTATTTTCGTCACAGCTCATCCTAGACAATCACTGTACTAGAAACACATCTATTTACAGACAGCAGTAGGGCACTTGTCAGGAGCAGAATGGCTTTTAGCTCCTGACATTTAGGAGGAAAAAAAAAAAGTTCTCCTAGGTGTCCCCTGATAATAGTTAATAGTTTCCCCTGTAGTAAGCCTATCAGAAAAACTGGTTCACCTTTAATGTCATCATGCAATTATCTTTTAACGGTCTAGTTTAATAGCTGGTCCAAACACTGGTCTCTTTGGCAATCATTTCAGGAGGCATCTTATCCTGTCTCTCACATGGTTTTCTTTGAAGCTTTTCTGCCTGCCCTTTCTGGTGAACTACACTGTCAAGTGTCCCAAAGCCTTCTGGTAACCAGCTACGCAATCTTCATGTAAATGGTTGCACCGTGGGCATGCTTTCTCTTGCAGCTATTGCTATATTGTTTGGAAAAATTGCTGCTTCCTCAGGACTATTTTTGGCAAGAGTATACTTCTCCACCTCCACTTCTCTTTGAGGGTCCTTTTCACTTTCAGTCAAAATGAGCAGGGCTGGCATAACTGGCATAACTACTTTGTTAGTTGGTTATACTTATTCATCTAAAACTGCTTCATTTTGATCTAAAAAAATTAAGAAGAGGTCACTCAAGCAGCTCAGCTGACAGATACAAGGGGATGGTAACCATTAGCTGTAAGAACAATCTTCTTGCAGAAGAGGGTGTGAGTGTGCATCTTCTCTTATTACTATTTGCATTTAAATACTGTGTGGAAAGCAGCAATAACATATCCAAGATCATTGCTAAATCTTTGTATTTAGTTACTCATAACCTTCTCAAATTTAATTTGAGTAGTAACTTTCTGAATTTATTCTCAGTCTGATGTAGTGATTGGGAAGGAACCACAACTGGGAGCCTGCATGCGTTCTGAGGAAATCAGACACCAAATTTCCATTAAATTTCACTAAAAACTGGCTAAGTTTTGAAAATGCTAGGCCCATATATAGATCCATAACTTGGATCTAAATTTTCAGATGAAGGATTGCTATTTTAGTCAATATAATTCTGGATTCTGTCTGATTTTGGTGCATCTATAAATCTTAAACTTCTACAAAAATAAAAATAAATTATCATTACTCTCGGAATAAGTGCAAAGACCAAGTCCTCTACTTTTCCAGTAAGTTTTTTTTGTATTCATCTTGGTAAACAATTACTGGAATGACAGACTTGGCATGTGGGTATTTAATTAGTGAGACTAGGTGCTATTTTGTAAAGACTGTCTTTACCCTAGCAAGGTTAATATCTTTGACTTCTCTGTATCAGTCAGAAAGCTGTTACTGTTGTGTATGAGCACTCAACATTGAGCTCTTGCTTGGTCTGCCTGGAGAAGCTTCTTTCAACCCAACGACTATGGAAGTGGCATAGTAGGACTGGCATATGTCTGCTAAATTAACCCTTGAGAACATCCTTTATAGGGATTTGTAGCGTAAGTAAGAGATAAACAAAGCATGAAGAATGAAAAGCTGACAGGATCCCTCTGCGGGTCTGTACTCATTTTATCAAGCATTTATTCGTAATTGGTACCAATTGCAGTGGAGTGATGGTCTTTATTGCTATTAGTTGCTTTTCTTAGAAGACAGGGAAAGGCTTATACCTTCGATATTTTAATTGGTTTTATCTTTCTAGGAAGAAATCATCACATCCTCAGGTGGGGAGCTACTGCTGGAGCCATGTGGACAGCAGAAGAATCCACCAGACTACAGTCCTTTATTTGAATAACTGATCCAGGACTAACAGGAATGCATTGTGAATAGCTGTAGTAATAGATAGCTACAAAAGTAAACACTGAAAAGTAGTTAACAAACTTCCAAAGCCACTGGTCTTGTGGCCAAAATATATCCTCATTAGGAGGCCCAAAATATTTCTGTTTTGCATCTGATTTATCATCATTATTCATAATGCTAACATTTTAAAGGTGAGAAATTACTGGCAAATTACAAATGAGGACTATTCCCAGAAATTTTTCAAGGGGTTGTGGCCAATTACACTGAATGCTAAGTTCCTATCTTAATTTTCTTAATGTCTGAGATTGAAAATGCAAAATGCAGCAAGAAGTATGGATGGGAAACTATTCGTAGAGTATTGTATGAAGTACCAATATTGGTGAACAGATTCTTTTTTTCCAAAGCAAGGTTTGTCAGTTTCTGTTGACAATCTCATTACTCAGTGGTGCACTTTTGATAACAAGAGAAGCAGCCTTAAAACATCCTTTTGCAGTTTGTGATTGCTTAAATGGTTAGGTGTAGCTGGAAACTTGCCATTGTGCTTTTGAATTCAGGCCTACAAAGTTCACCACAGCAGAGACAGAATAAGGTCGCTCACATTGAATTTACAATTTCATGCAGTCCAACAGCCTTGGAAAGAATTTTACTCCTGCACTGGTCAGTTTATTCTAAACTAGTTATTCTAATGAAAGCAGTTTGATTTGCAGCAACAACTCCTCTCACTGACCTTGTCATATTTTCTGCTTTCTGATGTGCCAGATACATGCTGAAGATTCCTAGCTTTACATTGCTACAGGACCAAGTTTCCTTAGTTGAGCTATGAGTGAAGGTGGGGGTGGTATATTTATCCATTGAAAAGGTACAGCTAATTACATTATCATCATCCTATGTCATGTTTTAAAAAAGATGCACACAATGTATTCTCAATCCATTTATTATACATACTAAACCCGATGAAAATAGACCTGTAGCCTAGATCTGTGGAGCAGTTGCTTAGTGTTTGGACTAAAAAAAAAAATCTCATCACAGTAGTTAATTTGCCCTCCTGAAGTTTGTGTCTTAGCAGTCCTTGCACCTTGGGCTGTCACACAGTATAGATGTAGTCCTGTGTTGTTTCACTGGTAAGTTGGATTCTACTGAGGCAACCAATTCAGGAAATGGGAGTGCAAGAGTTGAAGAACTGTTACTATTACCTTTCTGTGCTTCTTGCTTTGTTTCCATGAATGGCCAGATAGAAACTGCTGGGTATAGAATTGTTCTTTCCAGCTCCAAACATTCATTTTGCAGGGCGATATTTCAAACAGGGCTGTGACAGTTTTGTATGCAACTGATTTGTTGCATGAAGTGAAGGAGGTACTTGTGTACCTTTTGGTTAGTCTCATAGTCATGTCTTTGATAGGCAGTTTCTCAGTACTTTTTCATATGTGATGTGTATTTTGACATGTAAAGTGGACCAATCCGTATGTGGTACTGTACCTCCATGGCTAATTTTTTCCCGGGAATCTCTGAACACATAGGAAAGGCACAATGAGTTCTACTGCTACTGCTTTGGGCAGTCTCTGAATTACTATGTGGTTCTCATCCAAATCCCAGCGTAGACTTCCTTCCCAAACACCATGTGAATCCATCTCTTCTCCAATAGTCATTTCTCTGGACTCACTGTTACCTTCTATACTTTGTCTGACCTAGATGGCAAGCTCATCTAGAAAAAGAAACTTGTCCAAGTTTATAAAGCACACTATATGTTTAAGGTGCTACAGTAATAATAAAGGGCTGTGGTAATAACAGCAATTTTTTTTTTCATAAATAATTCTATTGTTAGCCCATGTTACAGTACAGATTTTTGCACACAACCTTCATTGTTGTTCAGGAAAATTTTCTTTAGTTAACATTGCTTTTTGTGTGATTTAATCCATGAACGTTTGTGACCCATGAAAAGAAAATTCTAATGAAGTTTCCACAAAGACTTAGCTGGACAGTTTCTGCATTGATTACTTGGGACACTGGCTCAGAAGGTTTTAAACAGTTACTGTTAGCACCTCATAACAAAGCAAATCAGGAGCAGCTGCTGGTAGTGCACAGTGCTCAAGTAAGACAGCAGCTGGGCTTTTCACAGCAAGTAAATTTACAGAGGTAGGACATTTTTTAGCTATGTGTCTGGTATCTTGAGAAAAAAAGTCACTTGACAGCTAGATAAAGGGTCAAGATACCCAAGTGGTCTTGGAATTTTGTTAAAGTGTGGTCCTTTGCAGGTCACCAGGGGCTGGATTCTTGAAATGGAACACAGCTCTGCAATTCTGAACACAGTAACACCTAAGCAGGCCTCTAGTAGGATCTATAGTCTCCATTAAATGAGAAGCCTGGTATGTGTGATCTGGGATCAGAATACACCTGGTACAGGTATATACAGACATTGAATTCAGCTGCCAGAATGTGGAGCTCAGCACAGAGTAATTCACTGTGCTTCAAATATGGACTCTGTAAAATAATCACAGAGTAAGTTGCTTTTTTCCAACAGGATGTTCACTAAGTGCAATCTACCTCTGCCAAAGACCTCAGTATCTACCAGCTGCTTCCTCTGAGAAACTAGCTCTGCACTTGCTCCTTCTATATAGGCATCTCAAGAACCACCTCAGCCTCAGGTTATTCACAGCTGCACATGTTCCATCACAGAACAACTGGACCCCTACTTTAAAGGAGAATGGAAAGGGACCTTTTAAAGTTAAAAAATGTAGGTATCCACAGACTTACCTCTGAGGCCAGAGAGCAGCAGCTGGCTACATAGGTCTGAGGGTCTAAAGATGGTACCAAGTAATTAAGGTGTATTTAGATACCTAGGCATCTTTGCAGACTGGTATTTTGCCTTTATGAACTGAAAAAAAAAAAAAAAGGCATAAAATGCTGCCTTCTCTTTGGAAAAGGTGCTAGGCATGCTAGAAAAGACATGCAGTTTCCAAAGTTTTTGGAAGATTACTCAACCCATGGTATGCAATTTTGGGAATGTTTATAGATAGAACATTGAAGAACTTGATCCATAAGAAATTCTCATTCAGAGACTTACAGTAATACAGCTATTTATTTCTAGTGACGCACTTCCCAGCAACTGCTTGCATTTTGTTTAGCTGATAAGAAGGCTTGTAAATATTAGTTCTTTAGCTTATGTGTCCTCTTGTGATGTAATTGACATCACAACAGCATCATCATTTTCACTTTGGACTACATTTCCTACGTTTAATTTTCTAAAATTTTCTGTATGAATTCCATCCACTTCTCATTCTAGGTTTTACCTGGCTTTAAAATAAATCCATTGTAAGTTCTCCTGCAAATGAAATTACTTGGAAAACTGCAATTTCATCTGAGAGCTTTATTATGCTAATAAATGTCAGAATTCTCATGTAAAGGAATTGCTTTTTTTTTTTCCCGTAGCCCCACAGAAATAATGAAAAATAGCCAGCCAATTCATAGAGTTACCAGGAAAGAAAAACTCAACAATACATAACCAGAAGCAGCAGTAATAAAACACAGTGCAACTGCAACTTAACTGAAGACCAATTTTGAAGGAAACAAAAGGAGATCATAGCAAGCAGAAATTAAGAAGAACAGAAGCTTTCCATGGTAGAGATGTGCAGCTGCTGCCAGTATACTTGAGGGCTATGGGAGAAATACAAGCATGGAGATGTTTTCAAAGCTAACAAATGCTTCTTGTTGCCTTCCAGAAAATAAATGGACTATGAAAAGGTAACCAGTTAGTAGAAAGAGTTTAAGGGAAAGCAACAAAGAAGTAAATATGGAAAATTAAGAAAATAAGAAAGGTGCAAATGTTCTTATCCTATTGTTTTGAACGCATTTTGGATTTTTGTTACTTTGGGAGGAAGACTGGACCCTGCTACGTCCCTTTCACTCTGCAAGTCTCCAAGATTTCAGCTTTAAGCTAAATCTACCTTGGAGCTAGATTTTACACTCTTAGTCTGTAAGAGTTGGGCTGGTCCATACTGCAGCCTTGAATGCTGCATCTGCTTCATGCTGTCTGCCTCTATACTTAGTGCTGTCTGAAGTTGTTCATCACTGTATACAAAAATCTTTTTAGTGCTGCAGTTTCATTGTCTGGAATGGCTAACTTTATTCTATTACACAGTGACCTTCATGTCTTGCTTTCTGATCTGTTTTTCTAGTGGTGGCTATTGTTGAGTCGTAGGTGGTGCGTGTTATGGATTTTCATTATAAGATTTCCTGTCAATATTTCTTGTCAATGAGACCACCGGGAATACACTGAGACACCTATTATGGTAATTCTGTTTCATAAGGAAAAATGCTACAGCAATAAGGAAAACTTTTAAACTTTTAAATGAATTGAACTTTTCTTCATACCTGTTTCACAGCAATAAAATATGACACACAAGGTCCCAAGCTTGTTTGCATACATCTTTGAAAAAGCACCTCTTGAGGATTTATTTTTGCTTCTTCATGGATCCACGGATGCGTCCGTTTTTTCTAATTTTGTTTTAATCTGTTTTTGTACGTAGACATTTCCAATTTAATACTGTTCTCTTCTCTAAGAGAACAAAAACCAAGCAAAGAAATTGGCAGCAATCATGGATGAGATTTTCAGGGCTACTCAAATCATGTAGATGCCAGTCAATTGCCTCTTATAATTACTGTAATGAAATAATTATGAAGTATGAGTATTTACATATTAGTTTTATAAAAGAATAATCCAGAGCAACTGTAAAGTACTAAATCCCTATTATGCTGAACAAGTACTGAGCAAAAGAAGGTAGCTCCTGCCTTAAGAGAGAGATACCTAAAAATTTTAGTTAGAGATTATTTTCAGACTTACTGAGTGGAAACTGTTTCCAAAGACCAGATTCAGAGTGAGAATTTCCACTAGATTTCAATGGCTGTAAATCAAATTAATAAAACCTAGTTCTTTGCTGAGGTGAGCCAAGATTAATACACTGACAATTCAGTTTTGTATGAACTAGGGATCCACTTCTGCTCATTCTTTGCCTGAGTCCCCACAGACCTGAATATAGAGCATTAATGGAGTTACACCACACTTCATTGCAGTCTGAATTCTTCTCTTTACATAATGCCACAACACAAACCTGGTCTCAGGTGAAATGTGGTGGCTCACAGTGGGAGATATTTTTCTCTTCCTTTGTATGAATAAATTTTTTGGCATCATTTACAGGTTGGAGTTTATTTTTCAATTATTTTTAAGGACTGATTTTCTCTTCTGTTTTATTATGCCTTTGCTTTAAGATTCCTTTTCACCTTCCTAAGAGGATAGGGTTAGTGACCTCTGAGAAGTAGTAATGTGTCCCTGGCTGAGCTATCAATTGAAGAATGAGTGTTTGCACTTGACCAGATATTTGTTTTGTGTTTCTTGAGATGAATCTTCTGGATACATACTGTCTGATGATAATGATGCGTAATTGATTTTTATAGCTAATTTCTTGCCATGCAAGTGCTGTGTGAAACCTTCTCTTCAAATATTTGTTGACTGCTAGTGATTAGTCCTGTAGCTTGTATATTTACATTATGACCCATAGCTAATGCAAATTTTCTACTAGGCTAGAGCCTTCAGTGAGTTTGCTTTCTTCTCTCCTGGAATTTCTTCCAGTAGTTTCACATGAAGGTAACATCATTTTATGGTATCTTTATTAAAAATCAGTAAGTGATTTTTCTTACGGAGGAGAAATTACTTCAAAAGAGATTGGACATTTAGTTTGGTCCTAATTGTGTTCATTTGATCTACGTGCAAAGAAAACACTTAGCATGTTAATGTCTCCTTTGAAGTTTAGCTGCCATTTCTCCCCTGTTCTCAGTTTTAATGAGAACTGTATGTAGGAGAAGGTCATACGCCCACGAGCACTGGAGAGAAAAGAGAGGAGGTAGGACTGTCTTATTTCATATAATTTTACATATAACAGCAGGCAAAGTCTTGAATTAAGTATTTCCCGGGATGCAGTGTTATTCCTGCTTAGCATTCAGAGGATCTAGGCTGAGACCTATCGTCACTACTTTTCCCATACCCAACAGCGACAGGAAGGTGTTCATACTGGGTGTGAAAAGAGCCCAAATGGAGCTGAATGAGTAACATTACAGTGCCTCAGGAATGGTACAGAAGTAGTGCATATCAAAAACATGGTAAAGACATATTTTGTATATAGGTGTGTAGAGCTAGGAGTGATTGCAAATTCTTGTTTGGTAGAAGTTAATTCTTTTAATTATACAGTTGTCATTAATGCTGAATGCATGTGAAGACATGACCAATCTTAATGCACTTTGTATTCCACAAATTCATAGAACATAGATTGCCTGAAAGGAAAATCAGAAATACTTGTCTTAGACAAGAGTTAATATGCATTATTGTATGATATTCGGGGCAGAGACTTTTAAAATGTATTATGCATCGCTATCAGGATATGAGAACGTAGAAGCTAAAGAAGTGAGCTGCTTACCACATAAAGCATAACAAACTTCTCGATGTAAGTTTTATAGCACTTAAAGTCAGTGAAGAATAAAGTTATCCACAGTTATGCTCCTTTCCTGTAGGAAATCTGACAATATTGTAAACAAGAAAATGTCTTCTCATCTAGGAGTTTAAGCTTAATAATACACTTCAATATTACAGCAAATCATTTTAGAGCGCTCTACACTGAACACTGCATTCTAATTAGTAAGACAGCCTGTTGCACTTATATTTGTTCTTGGTTCTGAAACTTGTCTTGCCTGTGATAGCCTCATGCTAATGAGAAATATGTTTTTAGTAAGTCATTCAAATCCAACTTTATGGAAGATGTATTAAGGTACATATTTCATTATCATTTTTACCATTAGCATTTTCTCTCAGGGAATCCCGGAAAACATAAAAATTTCTGAGAGTGATGACTAAATGCATATAGTTCTGGTCTGACTGCCAGACAGTATTTTGTTACCTTTTATGTGCTGTACTCACAGCACACTGGTTCATGCATTTTGAATTTCAGTATGCTATGTGCTACACTGGAACCTATCTACATTTTTTAATAACAAAACTGTAAAGAGCTGTGCACGTAAACAAACTGTTCTATGGGATGAAAATGTTCACTGAATTCTAATGCTGAGCCCCCCCAACATCCCCTGGAGTTCATGTGGCAATCCTTAGTTGATAAATATGAGAATTTTTTATAAGGACTGCCCATCAGAATCACTTTTCACTTTCCCCAGAAAGAAATTGAGCTACTCTAAAATCTTCCATTGACACATTTTAATGGACAAATCGTCTGTTTTCAAAATGCAAAGCTTCATGAAATTGTTTCATCTTTTTAGAGTAAAAAAGATTAGAAGTATCTAAAGGCATTTTTAACTGTAGAAAATATAAAAAGTATGCACAGATTTAACAGAAATTCTATTTTTTATTCAGCCCTAAAAGAAAATGTGCTGCATTAGGCTCCAAAGTCAATACAGATACTCAGTGGTTTTGACATTTTGTTAGGTATCTATCCTCTCTCTTAATGCTAGTTTCCTTTTAAGGGAGAATGGAAATACCTGGGGGACAGTTATTCAAAGTGTCAAGCCCATTAAATATCCGATTTGACAATGGAAATAAATTTATGAAGGTTTAAATAAGACCCCAGATAATGTTTTTTTCCAGAAAAAATCAATCTAGCAATGTAGATGAGTTCAGAAAAAAGAACTGATGTATATTGTTCACAATTTTGAATATTTTGTGTTACATCCTCACAGAATGACTGTATACACTACTAATAAGTGTGAGCACTGAAAAATAATTAATTTAAATGGAAAAATAAATAACATAATGGAAATTGTCTGCTATTCCAGTTTCTCTGAAAAAGGCTAATTCTATCAACCATATGGTTATGTAAAAGACTTAAGTCTATTCATGAACTTTTGCAGGGAAAAGGATCAAATTTTCCAAGTTGTCATTGTGACTACTCACAACAGAAATCTTCTCCTGGATGAAGGTCTGATTAAGAAGTACAAAGTTCTGACTACACGTTCAAATACCAAATGGAAACATTTGCAATGAACCCTCTGCATGCAAATGCGAAACATCCCATAGAATAGCCATTGTCATGTAGCAAAAATGAATAGCTTGGACTCCAGTTGTTCACCTTAAGCTGGTCTAGAAACATTGGCTTCATCCACAGTTCCAGGTCAGTGTGGTATCAGCTCCTCTGTCAAAGATCACTGGTTATTTGAGGAGACATGGGGTCAGGAGAGAGTGGGAAAACTTTTGAAACCTTGAAATATTTCCATGATAAAAAAAATACTTCCCCCTTCTCTACCTTATGTAAAAGTCAGTTTGCAAAGGAAAAAAAGGAGGCTTTGTGGAACTGTTGCAGACATCTTTTTCACATTGGTGAGCAGACATTTAGACAATTTGTTGAAGTCAACGAGAAGTAAGTGGGGAATAAGGATTTCACAGCCGGGTCATTTTTTATTCATTCTGTTCTACAGCACTGCACATACAGTCATGAAGTGCTAACCCATCTGTTCTCGGAAGTTGTTCAAATCCAGTGGACTAAAAATATTCTGTCTGCCAAGGAGACAGTCAAGGTGATTTGAAAAGGCTTGGATGCTTTTACTTTGGGCCACAGTCTGCAGATAAATTAAGAGGCATCAGGGCTTTCTTTTTTTTTTCCCTCTCCTCCTCCCCCAGAGCTATTAATAATGAACCAAATTCACAACAACCAAGGAGAAACCTGCCTGCTGGCTAATATTCTGTTTGTAATACTGTGTCTGCACCTGCCCACGGTGCTAAAATTCATTTCAAGTTACACTTTAGTAATTGATGATCACTTGCCATATCCCTTTATAAAGCTTTTTTATCAATGTCTTTGGTGGTTCATTTTGTATCAGCAGCAAATCAATGAAATTTTAATGGAACCAAGTGCTCTACTTGAGACTGAATTAATGTTGCTTTACCTGTTTCAATATCAAGTGAAGTTTTCAAAGACTAGAAGGATAATAGTTTTTCAGATTTTTTCTTTGATAACTTTGTTTCTGCACAATGGTGGCATTTTTGTGATCAGCTGTAATAAAGATTACATGCATTAATGAACTTAGTTTAACATTAGCAATGTGCCTTGAGAGTCAATGGGAAAATGTGGGCTTTGAAGCTGATAGCTGGATCCTTGTAACTGCCACAGAGGCGTAGCAGGGAACACATTAACTCCTAGAGTACTAGCTGGGGAGTCAGGGAGGATCTGAAATGGTTTTAAAATCTCCAAGGTAATGCAATAAGTAACCATGCACAGGGAAGTACAACAGGGTCATGGATTGAGTTCCCTTCTTTAAAACTGTAGGAGGAGCTTGTGCTGTTTTCAGAATAATCTCACAGCACTGCACCCACCTCAGAACAGCCTGTGAAGTACAGCTGTCTTGCCTGTGAACTCGGCACAGAGGGAGTACTGGGGCTTTCAGTGCATAAATCCTGCCAGTCTATGTCTATCACAAATTAAGAAACTTATGGATCTTGAGAAGCTCCAACAACTCTTATATTGTCTTGGAGCCATCTGTACAGCAGAGCGATTGAAGTATTTTATTCCCTTGTAGAAATGATTTTGTGGTCCTCTAAGCCAGGGATTCTCAACCTTTCCTTCACCACAGACCCCCTTTAAATACCTTTTGTGGCCGTGGACCGCCAAGACTTAATTTAAGACTGCATCAAACATTTATTTCAATTTTCTCATGAAGGGTCTTCAAATTTGGAGAGAGGGGGAAATAAGTTACTCTGTTAATGCACACACTCCTATTATAATATCTTCATTGCAATGATTCTATATGAATTTAAAATAGCAGCATCAACACTCTTCTTGCTCAAATGGCCCATTTTATGGTATTTTAATGGGCTAGTTCCGAATCTGATGCCAATTTTTACATTAAAATTTGATGAAAGGTTTTTACAATTCTTCTCACCTCCCCCCTTGTTTGTCTGTGTTCAGTCACCATATCTTTTTGTTTACGGGTCCAGGGCCACCACTTGGAGGAACAGACTTCAGCCCCGTTGTGGCCCTAAAGAGGGCCGTTGGGTTAAGAAAGTGTCTTTAAGAGAAAAACCGCCCAGTTAAAGTGGGTCCCACCAACCACAGTATCACCCAACACACGAGCGCGTCAGGGCAGGCGGGTGGGCTGGGGTATGAGAGGAGCACTGAGGGGAGGGGGCTGTGGGGAGAGGAGGCGCAGTGCTCGCCGCGGGCCACAACAAATATTTCGGG
This sequence comes from Strix uralensis, assembly GCF_047716275.1. NCBI lineage: Eukaryota > Metazoa > Chordata > Aves > Strigiformes > Strigidae > Strix > Strix uralensis. Next base: position 13,931,806 of record NC_133978.1, on the reverse strand, counting down.
GCCGGATGTTCCCAACCGCTGCTTTAAGCCTTCGCGGACCCTCACTGAAGACATCGCGGCCTCCCAGGGGTCCACGGACCACAGGTTGAGAACTACTGCTTTAAGCCATATGAACTAATTATGTGGTATTTCACGTTATTTTTTGCTACAGAAAATTGTGCTAGAGATTTCCTTAAAGACGTCCACAAATCGAGTCTTCCAGTAGTTTTAGACTCCCGCGCATGTTTCGGAGCAATGAGGTTTCCAGTGCTAAAGCTCCTCTACCTGCTGCGCGGCCCACCCCGCCCCGCCCCGCCCGCAGGCGGCTGCCAGCTCCCCCTCAGGCTGGGAGCCCCACAGCAAGCGGCAGCCAGAACGCCAGTGCAGTTTGCAAAACGCCATTTGATTTCGGCCTTTCCAAAACAGACACTGCTAGATTTTATGCTTCAAATATGGCAGTTTTTAGCCATTTTAAAAACAAGCAAAGAAACCCTTTGCAAGTGAGAGAAAAATTGAGACGAACGTGAAAGAAACAACGCTTCTTGTTTTGCATTGGATAAAATTAATTGAATTGATCTAAATTCCCCAGAACTGATCTGGATTCATCGCCTGGCTCTGCTTCTGTCACCAGTGTTGACAGAGTCCCCTCCTGCCACCCTGGCCCGCGTCTCTCAGTGTGGCAGTGCTGTGCCCAGCCCTGTCACCGTGTGGATTTGGGGGTGAGAGGTGCTGTGGTGCTGCTGGGGGAGCTGGCAGCTACAGCAGCTTCAGAGGAGGATGCGGGTTGGAGCTGTCAGGGCATGTTTTACTCATCAGTGCTCCAAAGTGAAGGCTCAGAGGGCTTAATCTTGCAGCTTTACTGGAAGACACTTTCAATAGCAGTTTTCATCTACCAAAGGCCTCCTATTTACCGAGTCCTGTCTGAACCAGGGCCCAAAATGCAGTCCTGATAAAGACTTTTTCCATGGTTGAGTCTTCTCAGGCCGAACATAGCAGATAATTTACAGATTGACAAAACTGGCAGTAGGAAATACATGGGAGAACATGGAACTATCCTGGTTTAAGGACTCTTCATCTGCTGAAGAGGACTTAGTTGTGCTACTTGTGGCTGGAAAATAGAAATGGGAAGATCATAAGGGAGGAAGCTGCCATATTGCCTCCAAAGACAATGGGAAAGATCCCTCTTCTCCACTAATATTCACCTGATGGAGGCAGACTGGTAAGTAAGATGCATTTTTTTGTTGTTTGGCTTAGTGTCCCAGAATTGCCAGGGCAACAGTGCTGGAATGCAGGAAAGATACTGGCTGCTTTTTGAAATAGGAAAAGCCGCAGTGATTGCTAAGGAAGTTAGTGGTCACTGGCCTAATTTGTTAACCAAATCCAAAGTTCAAGTCTGATCTAGAAAGAATCTAAAGGAAAAACATTGTCCAACATGTTTGTATCTCTGTGAATCACTAAAAGACGATTAAATACTAGTTCAGTATCGAGGATATTTACAAAAATGTAAATGTTTTCCAATGTTTCCAAGGGGTGTTGGATCAAGCCTTGAATGCAAAAGAAGATAAATCTGCCTTCTCACCTTCACAGTCACAGCTGGAACACACATTATCAGGACAGCTTGTGTTTCCCTTAATGGAACTCTTTCTATTCAATGAAATAAAGTGTATCAGTCTCTGAAATTGTAAATTTAAGTCTTATCACTAACACCTTTCTCCATACAGCACTAAACACAATTTCAGATACAGGAGAGGGAAAACTCTCTGAAGACTTTGAAATGTCAAATAAGAAATGTCTAAAATGGAATTGTGGTGGAGAAAGTAGAGTGACAAACAGCTATGTTCTGGTTGATTTGATGTGCTTTGATACAGTCTATAAACTTTCAAAAACTGGGACTATTTAATACATACTGAAATAATGCTCAGTAATGTAACATAATAAAGCTTTTGCATAATAAGGAATGTTGTAAATAGCTACCAAACAGACAGTGATGCCAGTTTTTCACAATTAAATTATTCTGTTCTGATTTCTTTCTAAAGTAATCTCAATATGCGTTCTTTCACTACAGAAGAACAAGCTAGAGAACACCTAAACGAAGTTAATGTTTTCTTAAATACTTCAGATGAAATGTTTTGCTTATTTAGTATTTGGTAGGTATTTTCCATGGTAATTTAATTTTCAGCAAACCAAAGTGTCCAACAGAGAAAATAAAATTTAGACATGATATTGTAATTTTAGTTGATTAGAAACAGCAGGTGAGAGATGAAGAATCTCCTGTCCTCATTCTGCACAGCACAACACTGGGTTAAAGAGCCACTTCATAACATGAAAGAAACTGCTTTTGACTCACAGTGGAAGAACTGTAGACTCATAGAATAATTTGAAGTTTTAGGGCATCTTTGGAAGTCATGTCTGTACTAAAATTTGAGGATGGCTTCCTGTGGACTTGTGTGGAGTTCTTACTCAATTTTCTTTAATCTTTCAGCACATGGGATTTTTTGTTTTCCCTTCCTTGTCACCGCACCCTCTGGAAGACCATAGGTGACTCATATATTCGTCCAACCAATAAATTTTCAGATCTGTCCTTGTATTGTTACAAATTTCTTTCAGATTGTCATTCCAGGAGCTTATCTTTCAGTAAAATTTTTGCCATTCACTTTTTTTTTAAAAAAAATCTTAGATTACAGCAGAGATGCTGGAATTCATTATGTGTGAATATGAGCAGAAGTTTTACTGAAAGAGGCTGAAAAGTATTTTACAGAAGAGAATTCTTGCCCATGTTTCATTTTCGTGGTATTAAAGTTCTTAATATGTATATAATAGCGCTATAAAGGTGTTTTTATTGTTGGGTTTTTGTTTATTTGTTTAAAAAAATATTTGATGGGATACCAAAGGATTTGTAAAAGGCTTCCTTTTAGCCTTGACAGCTGGAGTTTCTTCTTTAAGCTTGATATTTTGCAGTGACTGCTGTTGTTGCATGTCTGATAAAACACCACTGCTGTGAGTTCTGTAACAGCTACAGAACAGCTGAGAAAGTGTCTGGGGTGTTGGGAAGTATATAGGGGAAAAAAAAAAGGCAGCCCATTTCTAACCAAAGAATACGAGGAAACAATTCGTCACTATTACAGCAGGAAAATTAATAAATATTGCAATAGATATATGTCTACCCAGTGAATTTATATTAGCATCTGAGTGATGTCCTGTCTCAGGAAGGCTAGTAGACCAGTGTTACTAACTTCCTTGATGGAGATCTTTCGTCTCAGGTAGTGAATTTGTGGTGTGAGATCAACATCTTTTTTATTGTTTTTGTTGTATTCTTTTACTTCCTGAAGGACTATGCACATTACAACATTATACTATGTTTAAAAAAAAAATAAAGAAGGTCTTAGTTGCGTGTCCAGAGCTAGGCTCCAAAATTTACATTTTGGCATCACAATACAAGTGGCCAAACTGAAAAGTCTCAGATATTCTACATAACTTTATATGTACAATGTATGTTCATCATAGTGGAAAAATGATGATTCAGTATAGATGCAAAATAATAAATTTGGAGCCTATGTTGAGGTACAGAAAGTTCTTGTCTACCTATTTAGACACACATTATGAGAGTCCCTCGTCAATAGTAATCATAAGGCTATAAAAGGAGCCAGTGGATCACGTTTTTCTGGGACAATAAACAGCTAATTGTAGCACAACTCAGCCTATAAACTGGTTCAGTGTTTCTACTTGATTCTTCTTGTTGCTCAGTCTTCCAGGTCCAGGACCTTCTGCTTGCTTCTTTTCAGAGATATAGATATCTTCCTCTTCTTGATTTCTCCCTTCTTTTTTTTTTTTTTTCCCCTTTTTTTTACAGTCTAGTGTTTGTGGGTAAGTTGTAGTCACTTGAGTGCACCATTAAAGTGTGCTTGAAGCATTCCTTTGGCAACTGTGCCAGAATAGTTATTGTAGAGGAGAAAAACTCAGATAAACAATTTAGTTAAACAAAGGAAAACAATTTCAGGCAAACTGAATTCATTCTGGTTTTATAGAAACAATACCGGAACTCTTTTGAAGTTTAAGAAAAGCTCAGTGTCTCCACTTCCAGTCTCCCCTTAGGCTCTCCTAAGTTCCTGATTCTTACTAGTTTTGAATTGAGTGCTAAAAGAATGCTCAGTTAGTGCCTGCCTGATCCAAAACTCCTTGAAATCCATGCAAGTCTGCTTTTATCTTCATTTTCCAACTCATTAAATGTCTGATACAAGAAGATATATAAAGAATGGGAAGTCTCAAATGAAGACCTTTCTAGGAATAAATCCAATGGACCCCAAAGACCTGAATTCCATGAAACAATTTCAGATGAGTGTCTGAACTATTGTGCTTCATATAAAATTATTTGCAGTTTTTGAGAACAGCCAATCTCTAATGAAAATGTCCTTATGTATTTTTTAATCTGTCCTGCTACTTTGGATAAGTCCTTTAATAACTCTTCAGAATACATCAAAATGTCATTCTGTGCTGAACGCCTACTTCTTTCCCTCTGGATCCTAGCTTAAAAATGAGTGCTGTACAGTAGGAGATCATTTGGATTACAGAACAACTTCTCAAAATGTCAGTGGTAAATAGTCAGCAAATCCCTCATTATCAATAAAATGGCACTGGTATTCAGTAAAAAGCCATTTGTAATACTTTCAAATCCATATCCTCACAAACCTTTTATCTTGTAGCAATCCCACCAGCACCATGCAAAATACAGTTTAATGCAAGAGGGATCCTTGGTCTTTTTGTGTGCCTAATGAACCTGAGTAAAGGTGTTAGAAACTCTTGCTGGACAAGGGACTTAGATTTTAATAGTGTTTTAAATGAAACCATTTAAAGATGCTTTTAATTCCCCATCTTTCATTACTGTAATAGATAGAAAATCCTTTACTATGTGTTCAGATACCATTCATTTTCTGAATAACAGTCTATTACTGTTTATGAAACTGCTTTGCTCTAAATTAATCTTGTTGAGGGTTTTGGTCTCTAACTTGTGTTTGGTTACCTTATTAATTTACACATATTCCTTAAAAGCTCTCAATCTTGCGTTAAGTGAAAAAAACCACCTCTCTAGTGTTATTTGTGTGGAAATTGTAACTCAGTAGGCCTAAAGCCAGTGTTTCTTCGATGTAAGTCAACTGTAAAATTCCCATTGACTTCAGTGGCAGAGGAGTTAGAGTCATATGAGAAGCAGAGACAGAAAGCAAGTCAGTGGAAAAAATACTATGAAAATTTTATACTGCCAGATAAAATGTGGTGATGTTGAAGACAAAAAGTGTGAGCATAGTGATAAGCATTGGTGTTGGATTGAAGAGTGCAAGCTTGTTTAAGTGCAGTGCTGGGCTTTCTGCACCGCATTACTGTACAGTTCATCTTGGTTTTGTAGATTTTAAGACTGGGAGGATGAATTTGACTCTATGCTTTTAACTTAACCTGCTGAGGTTTCTGACTGGTAATTAGGTAGCTGTTTACTGGGAATCCCATTAATGTAAGACAGCTCATTTTACATTAACTTCTGTAACTTATCAGCCTGAACTGAGCTGTCCTTGAATAAATGACTCACAAGGGCAAGTCTAGGCATCTGGTGGCAAGCTGCTGGCCCGTCAGTCATATGTAAAGTATTAGGAGAGCTCATAAAATATAACTCATAAAAAAATAAGTTTACCAGGAGATAAGTGGATCTGTAAAATTTTTGCCAAAATAATAACAATGAAAATGATCTTGTAAAATGCATCTGCTACACTTTAGATATTGTTGCTTACAAATAAACATTGTTTCAGTAACATGCAGTACTAGGTCTTCAAATAGAGATGTTTTCGAAAGGAAAAGGCTCTCAAATTTTCAAATCAAAACCAGCTAGATTTGACTTCCAGAAATGATTCAGTCTGAGTAAAACAGTGCCACAAATGTGTGTCAAAGTAATTTTCAAATACCAAACCATTTAAAAATCAGATTCATGTAAAGTAGCTAAGTTTCAAACATATACGTTCTTTTTTATAATGTGTTACTCACATGCTCATGACAAAAGTTGGTAGACCTCTGGTTGACTTCACTAAAACCTGGACTGCCTGCATAGCTTTTCTTTGTCAAACTTGTGGTTCCTGAAAGTATTTTATGATTCTTTCTCCAGCTTCTTTTTCTTTCTAAAGTGCAGATCGTGGTCCATAACTGAGTACTCGGCAATGCTGACAGTGGATTGCATAGTTGAATCTCGAAGCACTTTCTGCTTGGTGTACAGATTAGACTATTGCAGTGGTATGCCTCATTTAACACGTGAGCAGAGTTGGAAACAGCTAGGGCTGAACTTACTTGAATAACTCTATCCAAAAGGTAGAGAGAGCATGCAAACTCCAGAGGATAATCTAGACACACCTCAAGGTGTAGAAAGCAGAGCTTTAAGATGTAAAAGTGGGACTCTGAGGTTTGGTGATCATCACAACAGCCCCTCTCAGACAGAAGCAAGTAAATGCATGTCTAGCCGTTTCCATAGTGTATGCCTTGGGTATTATGTCTCTAAAGAACATAATCCTCGGCTTCAATTCGTTCTCTACATGGGGATTTAAATTATTTTCTTCCTTTGACATTGTCTAGTCCTCTTGTCCTACCAGAGGAAAATTCAGTCATATTCAGAAGACCGGCACACAGCCAACACAGATCTTAAGTATTGTTTTTAAGCTCCCGAGTGGCTGTGCAGGGGGAATTGGTATACTGGGAAAACTGTAGTAGTGCCTTGTCATGAACACTGTGTTCCCACAACCTGTAGAACAAGGCAGTTGGATATAGGCTGGAGACAGAATTGGAAAGAGCATTTGCTATGTGACAGGCTGCATTCCAGTGAAGGTCCACCACAGCAATAAGTTAATGATGGAAGCTTTAAGCCAAACACTAAAGACTTCAATACAAAACATTAGGTGCCAAATGTTTGCTTTGCTGAGAGGGTTTTTTTAATGTTACACAAACAGTACATCGAGTTTGTGATAAGCTATGCACGAAGAAAGAGAAGCGTAATTAAAACCCCATTAAAACCGATGTAAGGAGAAGGGCTTGGAAAAAGTGATTCCCTCAGAAGTTCAGCATATCTAACTTCTTTCCTTTTGAGCTTAGTGTACAGAATCTGAAAATGAGAATATAGTCTAAATAGTCTTATTCACACAAATATGAGTGAACTCTTTTGCTTTGCATATTCCTGCTGCAAGCAGACATGAATGTATTCCTCCTGTGCTCAGAGATCCAAAGGCAGTGAGCATAGTGCTGAGTCAAACTAATAAACCCTGAACCGAGTGAGTATATATTAACTCAGCTCTGACACTGTGCAAATCGTTAAGCCTAGCTCATCATTTTTGGTGCTCAACTTGATGATCATCTATAACTTGTAATGCTGGAGTCAGGAAAGTCCTGATGGACTAAAGTTGAAGAAGGAAGAAAGGGGAAAGATCTTGCCAGAGTTGTTCCATTTTACTTTCTCTTCCTTTTTTTTTAAAGTGCATCAACATGCTACTTGATTTTATTCAACTTGCACAATTCAAGAGTGATAATTATTCTCAACTCTCTGTTACCATATTTCTCGTAAGCTTTAGCCTTCTAAAAAATATTTTTGTGTATGATAGTATTTATTCAAATATTCAAAAGGTTTAGTCACTAGGACAAACCTGCTGAATTGGGATTGTCTTGCTTGCATAATCCCAGTACTTTGGCTAGTTGCCACATATTTGAAAACAGTATTTTATTGAACCAGCCAGATAATTTTTTTTTCCTATTTGTTCTTGGTATAATAGGAGATCTTTGAGTGACTGTAGCATCCCCTTGTAGCTGGCTTAGTTTTGAAAAATATATATATTGGAATAGTGCCTTTCTTCTTCTAAGATAGGGAACTCCCTGCTGCAATATTCTGCCAAGATTTGACAAGGGTGCATAACTCAAATAAATAATGAGAGTAGTTTTGACAGTCAAGTAGGTTGCATTCTGGTTTTGTCCGGACATTCACAATTAAACCCTTCTCAGGGTTTGGCAAACACAGCCAACTTAAAATGTTTCAGATCACACTAAAATTGGAACGGGCATAAAATCCTCCTTAGCTAGTGTGTCACTGTCACTGCAAAAAACCCGAGTACTGAAATGTCAGTGAATTCACTTTCTCATCACCCTTCTACTTGGGAGACAAGCAGACAGCACACTTAAAAATAAATATTTTAATAGTATTTGGTATTTTGGATTGCATGCAGTGCCTTTGAAATTAAAACCAGAGAACGAGACAAAAATTGACTTGTTTTGTAGAAACAGTAGCCATTTATGAACTAGGATGACTATTTGCCCTTCCAAGAAATACAACAGACAGGGCTGATCATCTTGGCAGACAGTACTCTGCAGTTCATGTATTTGTATCTTGGTGGATATTTGAAGCACAGTCTTGGTTGGGAACATACTACAGCACAACTTTGCAAATGTGCTGAGTGGTTTTGCATTGCCTTGTTTTGTTAGAGACATTTTGTAAGTTTTTATATTTGCTAGTGCTTTACAGAATAAATCCTTTCAAAGGAACACAGGTGAAAAGTTGAGGCATCCAAAATCATTAGTCATTTTTGAACAATCTTTCTTTCCTTGTTATTTGATAAAAACTTCTTAACAGTTCTTGATTAGAGCTTCTAAGGGAAATAAGGGTCCGAAATATGGTTATACACAAGAATGGTCAGCTGATGGTCTCCATTTTGATGGATACTTTTAATGTATGTTAAATATAGTACACAGATGCAATGCTGTAAGCCAGCCTAATCAAGAGAGAAAGTCTAGCTCCTATATGGCCCACCACCATCTTTTTGAGAAGATATGGGGATGTGTTGCCAAAACAGTAGATGCTGCTCTTGATCCAATGACATGTAGAAAAGAGGTTGGTTGAGCAGGAACAGAAATGTGTTTACCTACAAAGGAGAGAAAGGCTAAGAAATAAGTCATCTTTTCTGGCTGATTCACCCTCAGGTGGATGTGGAGCAACCGGAGGATAACAGCTGCTAGAGCCCTGGTACTCAGGTGAGAGGGATGATGAGTGCCATTTTGCCCTACCAGTCTATTGGTATCTCCATTGGTTAATGCAAATTTATGACCTCTCCTCATTCTCTCTCCTCTTTGATGAGAATGTGTGGGAAACTTCAGTGCAAGGTAAAAAGCCTCACAGACTGAAAGGAAGCAGAAAGAAAATCAATCCCTGCTAGCAAGTCTCTAGGCAGTACTTCATCTAGGAGTTGGGCTAAAGTTCTTGTCCCTTTTTCATGATTTGTTGCTGCTGCTTCTTCTCTTCTACATTACCATTGCAAAGAGTTGTCCTTTCAACTGTGTAAGCTTTCAAGGTTTCCAGGTAAGTGTTATTAGGAAATCTATTTTTTTTTTTTCATGAAGACTTACAGTGGGCTAAAAACAAGATTTTCCTTTTGATATTTCAAATTCATTTCAGTGTTTGAAAGTTCTGTTAAAAATGTGAAAGAGGATTACCCAGAGTTTCACAATTGTGATGACTATTGAAAATAGTTAACTCCATGAAGACCATTGAGAGCTGGCTCAAAACAAGAACTTGGTTCCTCCCTTCCTTTTCTTGACTTCTGTATTCTGAGAAACAATTTGTGTAAGCAGCTCATCTTCCTAATGTACCTTGTAGCTTTCTGGCTGTGCTACCAACACTGGATGAAGACATAAAAATAGATTTGTAGTTTGGGGTGGGGTGGGGGTGTTGTCTTTGGTTTTGCTATGTTCTACTGACTTTCTTTCTCCTACAACTTGAGCAAGAGATTCCTGACTGAGAAAAACTGGGCTGATCAGGTTAATCAGGGGAGTAACTGGAGGATGATTGGAAATGGAGGGTGATAAAAGTGATTCATCATGTGATTGGGGAGCAGGTATATATGTTTGTATGCTTATTTGCATATTTGAAGTGAATACTTGCAGAGACAGTAAGATTGCTAAGCAGCCCTAAATTTTGGGAATATGTTTGTAATACACCACAGCACTGCCAAGACTAAATTACAGACATAATGGGTTGAATATCATAGCATTATTAATCACATTTACTAATTCAGAAAATTGCACTGTTCCACCCAAATATCATTAGAGAGAAATTATACGGTACTGACACTTTCATGAGAAATTAACATTAAAACCAGTGTTTTTTTCCTCATAATACAAGTAATTAAATAGGGAAAAAATCAGCATCAGCACTAGATTCCATGGGTTTCAGACATATGATAGCAACAGACATTGTGAATCAGGGTTTAAAAAAGAACATGTCTACTCTGAATACTTCATATATTTTTTTACAAGATTCACCTACAAAGCACCAGGCAGATTTAACCTATTTGTTTTGAATAGCAGAAAATGCTTTAGCTGTTACCCAAACTCAATGACTTAAAAATAAGCTTAAAAAAACAAGCAAATAATCTTCTTATGGTTGAAATTTCTCTTCAGGAGTGGCATATGCGTTAACCAGTCAAAGATTACTATTACCTATCATCCTCACTGTAAAGCTGCGTGAATGCGTACAGTATTCACAGTTTAAATGTGCAAAAGAATGTAGTCTATATGCAGAACAGGTGATGATCAATACAATTTAAGCACTTTATGGACCATCTGGGCTTTCAGTTATTTTAAGATGGAGAAACAACTGCTTGACATGTTGACTGTGAACTGCAAATACCAGTATTTGTACAATATTTTTCAGTATTTTGTGTCTTTTAGTGAAAGAACGCATACAAATCTTAGAAATGTAACATTAGAAAGAGACCTCTTTATCTACCTCATCTCCTTTCAGTGAGGTAGGATTAATGACAGCTGTTCTGTCCTTCATTGTCTAAGTAGTGACAGAACTTCTTAATGATAAACACAGAAACACTCTGAATTATAAAATTTCTTCCGGTATCTATCTGAAATCTCTGCTGCAATGAAGGTTTGGTTCTCTTTTTCCTTCTCCCAGTGATACTGGAGAACAATTTATCACTGTAGCATTTTTACCAGTTTCACATTAGAGAACTGTTGTCATGTTACCTTGTAAGATTTCTCTTCTCTAGACTCTAACCCTAATGAATTCCTGCAGCTTTTCCTTTTAATTCACATTTTTAAAACCTGTTATTACTCTTAATGTTCTCTTCAGGACTCAGTAATTTGCTTTTGTCTGCCTTAAGCAGACTGGCCAAACTGCAGTCAGTGTTCTAGCTGAGCTGTTACCAGGATGATGAAAAGCAGAGCAATTTGCTCCATTTCAGATTTACAATATTCCTGTTAGTAGAGTTCAGTATAAGTGCCCTGTGTGGTTGATGCTTATTCAGGTTTAATCTTAACAACTAGACTCTTTCCTGACATAATCTGATTGTTTGTTTCCCTTTTTTATGTTTATGCTGTTTCTCCTTCCTAAGGGCAGTGCTTTGGACTGGTCTGGTCCTAACTGAATTTATATTATTGACTTTAAACCGTGTTTCTAACTTATCAGGGTAATTTCAAATTCTGATTGACATCTCCAAAATGTTTATAAATTCTCCCAGTACGATGCCATGTGTGTTTATTTCATTACTCAATTTACAGATATTATGGCTTGAATAGTTAAAAACCAAAAAAAACTCATGATAGAACTCTGGAAGACCTCAGTTAAAGTCTCTTAGTCTGACAATGAGTCATAAACTATAAATTTTTGAGATTATAATTGTGCTTGCCATTCTGCAAATATTTCCAGTTTATTACAGTGTCAAATACCTCACTAAAGCTGAGGTGTGGCACGTTATTACTTACCTTCTAGCTAGCTTAATCAACAAGGTTAATTCAGTTGCTCTAGTAAGATCTTTTTGATAAGACCATACATCATAAAGTGGGTTATTTTATTTACTTATCACCATTCTCAGAATGCTTAGCAACTCTTCCAGGATCTTCCTGGGTATCTGATAAGGCTGGGTGATTTGCGATTCTCAGGTACTCCTTTACTCTTTTAAAAATAGGTATTATTTTCCCCTTCTGCTTTTGCAATCTCAGTCATACTGTTCTCTAAAAATCAGGATTGGTTTCTGATCTCGAGGCACAAGTGTATACACCTGTGTTTCTGGGGGAGCACCTGCCAGCTGTAATTTTATTCACCTTGTGGGCTCATTGCACTTCTCTCCTAGCTGTCACTATCTTGCTATGTATGCATGAATGCATGTATTACAGGCACTCCCAGAAATCTTCATATGAAAGTACTGACTTCAGAAAAAGCAAGATAGAGCCCACAGAACAATACAGAATTTTCAAAAACTATCTCACAATATCAGTATTTTACAAATATGCATAAAGGAATGTTATTAGAGATGGAAATTTACTTGTACCCTGTAAAATGGAGGAGTTACTTGCTAAGGTTCCATGTTACATGTAGATGTAAGTGAACATGCAAAGTACAGATCACTGGATAATTATTTTCTTCATCCTAAACTTATGAAGGAAGTGAACAAAGAAAAATGGGAGCTATGATTGTGATTACCAGATAGCCAGAGCTCCTTCTCAGGATAAGAGTATGCAGAAAATATTGGAAGCTGTTAGCACAGAAAAGTCATGGTCCCGGTCTCAATTATCTGATTACCGTAATGGAAGGCTTTTTACTCTTAAGCAAAACTAAAACATTTTGTTTGTATAAATTAATTTGGAACTGCAAACACACCCCGTAACACCCCCAACATTCAACCAACTTATTTGCCTGCTCCATAATTCAGGGAGGGGGGAGGCAAGGGTGCAGGGGTGTCTGTATTTTTATTAGATATCATACATTTGGTGTAGTCTGATTATAGCTCCCAATCTAGTGGGTAAATTAAGATGTTTTTAGTGAAATACATGTTACAGGAAGTCCCCAATTTAATGACATGGTAGAAAATTATATCAAAATAATAAAGAAAGATGCAAAAGCTAACTGTGCTCTGTAATTTTTATTTTAAATTAACAAAGCATCAACATTGTTGCACAGTTGGTTATTTGCTTGTATTCATTTAAGAATTGAAACAAGAATGCCTGCATTGTTAGAGCTCAGCCATTGTCACTGGATATGTGCAAGCAAATAAAGTGAGAGCAAAGCCATATGAAAATATTCAGTGTATTTTAGCCTGCTTTGGTGAAAATGATTCAGAGCATATCTAAGCCCTCAGGGGTGGTCAGGGGAAAAATGTTAAGCGTATGATGTTGATACATAAAGCGTATCTTTGAATTCCATGCAAGGACAATTACAAATAGAGGTCTTGCATAAGATCTCAAGGACACACTACAGTATGAGACCTTTCAGCCGTGATTACTGTCTCAAAGTGCTGTTCTTGATGTTTTTATGTGCTGAAGCAGGACGACTCAAAGACCAGGAATATAGGAGATCTTTTTAATGTGCTGAAATTATGAATAACACTAGTTAATGTTACTATGTCAGAATGGAGAGAAAGTATGCCCTTAACAAGCTCTGGCAAGAGCCCTGTGGCTTGATTATTGCAGGTGAAACATATCAGTTGCAAGGGGATGGAGCAGACCTTTGTCAATTTTTTTTTTTTTTTTTTTCTGAGATACTTCTAAGCTCTGCTTCACTTTCCGTGAGAATCTTTGTAGGAGGCTGAGACTGCTATAACGTTAGATAAGTCTCTAAAAGTAGGATTTATTTTGAAGTAATCTGAATGACTAATTAGGTGATTGATATACAGCTTGGAGCAAGGCCTCTAGAAGTAGCCAAGACTGTATTCCAAACTGAGAACTCAGTTGGAGTCTCGCAACACAACAGAGTTTTGAAAATTCTCATACTGAAATGTCAGACCTTCAGTGCAAGTTGCCCAGCTTCTGTAGAGTTCATTCAATTGTATCAGTGTACGCCAGCTGATGCCTTCTCCTATGGACTTGTAACAACAGAAGTGTGGACAGTAAGATAAACAAAACTGGCGTGCCAAGTTGTCTTTTTGGGAGCTACAGTTTATCTGGGAATTAAGCTTTAGCATTGTAGGGGACAGAAAGCCTTTTAAACATGAAAATAATTAATGAACATTAAACATCAATTAAAGCAAACTTAAAAGTGGATAATCGTGGCTTTCAGTTGTAGTTTAGATATAATGTGTGGTTATGTTTGTTTCAGAATGCTCAGTCAAAATGATTGAATTACGAAAGGAAAGCAAGATGATAATAGCCTCCTACTTTAATTGTAAATACTGATTTCTACATCAAAGGCTCCATTTCTGCTTTTAATACTAAGCGGAGAATGTTTTGAGGATTTAGTATTTTTTCCTAAGCTTGTGTTTTTCAACTCCAGCATTCCAAAACCAATTCCACTCTCCCAATACGTGGTCTTTCGTCACACTAACTTTGAGGAAAGTCTTTCCAACATTTCAGAAATTCTTTAATAGAATAAATGGCTACAGCTACAATAACTGTTTCTTCTAGCCCATGGGGGTTCATGTTTCTGATAGCTGAGGAGCAAACATCTATTTATATGTTGAAAGAGAAGAATGACACACTCAAGCTGTGATACGTTTTATTGCCTGAGACTTCATCATGTTCATTAGGCCTTGAAATTAAAGTTTCTTGTAAAACTGAATGTGCTTCTACTAAGATTTGCCTGGATAAATGCAAGAGCATATTTGTGCTGAAGACATAACACACTGGTTTTTTTTTAGTAACATTGAAAGTTACAAGTCACATATGTTCAATTTTTAGGTTAAGTCAAAAGCTATTGTTCTCTGAAAAATTAACAGGACTTTAGGGATGGGAGATCAATATGGTAATTAGTTTTCACATGTTCACTAGAGGACCTTTTTCATGCTGGAGATGTGGGACAGAAAGCCTTGTTATATGTATTCTTCATAGCTCCTAGTAGAAGCCTCATGACTACAGTTTTACAGCATGACTTATTTCTTCCTTGTCATAACAACATGGAGAATGAAAGAAAGGGCTGGTGCCGTTTTTTCTGCAATATCTATGTCAGAATCAACCAAAGTCTCAAGAGTCCTTCCATTAATTTCAGTGTTTAGCTACCAGTGCATTTTAGAGGCTGATTTGATGGACTACCACTGTAAAAGGATTTCAAAAATTTTTCATACTATTGTTGTAATTGCTGTTACTATTAAGAACTTCTTACTTGTTAATTTTTTCATAACTGTGAATCTTAACTATGCCTAAGTGGATATTAATGCAAAGCTTTCTTAAAGTTATTTCATACTTCCAACAAAAACCTTGATTTTTGGAAAAAAGAAATAAAAATTGTGTTTGACTTTTTTAAGTATTTGGGATGAAGAAGAAAAAAAAGGAGGGGTTCTAAAAAAGCTATATCAAACTTTCCATCTTGTAGCAAATTGTATACAAATTTTCCATGACTGCAAAGTAACTTTATCTTCTTGCTGTAGTTTTGAATTGGTTTAAACTACAAATAGTAGCTTAAAAAGGAATAGCATTATGACAGAGGACCATATTGAGTACATTTAGCTAAATAAATAAACTCTCTAATCCCCAGTGATTTGATGAAATACCAAGATTTTCTGTTACCACCATTTAGAGTTTAGAATATAGCACCCACAATTTCTTTTTTTATTTCTAGATTTATACACACACATTCTTGCATGACATGTATATAAATGTGAATAATCTGCAGTGGCAGCTGTGACCTGTTTGAGACATGCAAGTGGAATTACTAGTTCTGTTTGTTCTCAGTCTGAAATCTCTGTGATTCTATAAGAGAAAGGTACATTATCTAAGCCTCAAAATGAAACTGGTGTCTCTTATTCATAAAATCAACTAGGGGAGAATGTTCAACCTAGAGAATGGTGTTAGTAGTTAATACAGAAAGGGAATGGTATATGTGTAACAGTCCTGGTAGTAATATAAAAATAGGGGTTCCATGCTTTAGTCTAACTAGACTAGATCTTTTTCTTACACCTTGCTAAACATTCATTCAGTATGAGCCAAATGAGTAATCATTCAGAATGATACCTATAGACTAATAACATTCAAGAGCCCTTTGGTTTATTTTTTGGTTAGTGAATGGGGAAATTGTAGTGCTGCACCATGAAAATACTGAAAATAATTAAATTATGCTGGCTCAGCTGACATTAAAGCACTGGAATGAAGCCGTATGTTACTTAGAAGGATATTTCAAGTTGCTCAGCATATTTTTCTTATATACTAAAGTCAGTATGAGTGGTAACTTCCTAGGAAGTTCTTAGTGCCATGCAACTGTTGATACTTGAAGTAGTTGTAGTGGAACCTGGGTATTCACATTCCCATATTCTTGGAGCATATGCTTACAAGCAACTGTTATAAAGGTCATACTACGGCAGCACAGTTGCCATATAGAGAGATAGCTTCATGCTGCTTCTGCTGGGACTAGAACTTGAGTGGAGTAATCAAGCTATTTTTCTCTTTTTCATCTGGCTCTAATACCCACGGTTAAGGGTCAGGACCCTTAATCAATTCTCTCGGAGGCCTGTGTATCTGATTTCATGCTGCCCTGAGCCCTTCCACAGAGAATTCTTGCAATCTCTCATCTACTGCTATTACCATCAAGAATTTATGTTGGCATCCAGCAAAATGAGGTCAACAGAAAAAGCAAATCAGGAAAAATCTTGTGCATTTTAGGTAATCAATGTTGTACTTCAATGGACACCTTGCCAGGCACACAGAAAAAACAGTCTGAATAGCAGTTAGGCAATGCTGTTTATTTTAGCAGTTCAACAAGAACAAAGTTACAAACTTGAAAAGAATATATAGCAAACAATCAACATATGTCTCTTACCAATACAGGGGGGAAAACCTAAACCTCCAAGGTAGTTTGATTTAAGATTTAGGAAAAACAAAACTTATCTTCCCGAAATAAATTTGTAGCTGTGACTTCATACTGTTTCTAGTTTCTAGTGTTTGCAAGAGTTCTGTAATGTCTCCTTTACACAATGCAGTTATACTATGAAGGTGCTGAGCAGTGACCCTGTTTGCAGATTTGGGCAGATTACAGGTCTGTCAAAAGAGTAGTTTATATAGCTGTGGAAATAGCGGAAGCAGTGTTGATCATTAATCCTATTATAACAGAAGTACGTTGAGTGGGGTGTGCAGGGGAAATGTTGTGTGTTGAAATGTATGTGGAATTCCTACTGGGTGCATGTTCCTGATCAGGTTTCTCAGAAGACCCTGATCTAGAAAGACATGAACCAGTAAGTGGTTATTGCTGTTCCGTCCACTTAGTGTAAGTGGGTAAGTAGAAGCACCGAGTCTTCGTGGCTACATAACATGGTGCTCTTATCCTGGCTCATTTGATCTCCACGTCTAATAATACTACTGTTCACACCTCTTTTCTGTGCACAGTATGCAGGCTCCAGAGACGTATCCTTCTTAATGAGTTCTGAGAACATTCTGGCTTCTTCCAATCAAGTATTTATTTAATTTATCCAGTGCAGTTTTAATTTTATATTCTAGTTCATTATTATTCAGGACACTTTAATATGAGGGAGTCTTGCAACATTCACTGTGGTGGAACAAAAATGGCTGTAAAATTATTGGTAAAATTTAGAGTAAAGCCAGTCCTTACTGAAGCCAATGACAAAATCCCAAACACAGCAGTAAGGCCAGTGCTTGTGGTCTCAAAATTTATTATGATGTTTTAAATCATAAAGAATTTTATAATAAGAATAAATGTTTCAGTTAAAATCCTAAGGACAGGTCAAACAACATTTAGATAGAATCCTGTTCTCTATTAAAGTTCTCCAGGGAAACCTCACATTTGAAAAGCTCTTATTACCAAACAAAATGAATAATCTTACTGTCTTTAAAAGTCTGTTCACTTTTCTTTGCACAGGGTGACGTTGCTGATCAATGGATATTTAGTGTGTATGTACTTTTCAGGCTTGAGAATAGTACCTGAAATAGAACTTTAATGAGTTTTCCTCCTGTGAGGGGTTTTGGGTTGGATCTGGATTTTCTTTAAAGAGTGTCTGGCTTTACAGGTATACCAAAAAGAGCTTAACTTGCTGTTGTTTTCCAGAGCCTCTGATAATTTTGGTCCCTTCATCCATTATTATTTAAATATTACAGTGTTTTGTTGTTGCCCACGAAATTACTATCTGATGAGAAAAAAATCGGAGGAAAGTATTATAGATGGATATTTAAAGACTCAATTTGAAAGTGGGTTAGCCCTTATAACTATGATTTATATCATCTTGGCCTGATTTGGGATAATAATGAAGGACCACGGGCCAAAATAATCTTTTGGGAACACTATCTCATAATTGCTTTGGGCCAAGAATGTGAAGGGGGATTAGCCATCCCCTGATAGGTGGTAGGGGCAACTTTCTGAAAAATAGGCACAGAATTTTGTCAAAAAGTATATCTTTGCCCATAGCCAACTGAAAGGCATAAGACCTGAGGTGATGAAATCTAACTGGAATCTAATTCATTAAGCTCAGCCTTTGTTTGAGTTGTAATCAAAGGTTTGATTCCTCTGCCAAATTACTCAGGTTCTATGGCTTGGTTATGTTTGTAGAGTGGGAATATAGCACATGCTGTGAAAGGACAAGGAAGCTGATACTGAGTGCCTCTCTGGATGCCCACCTAGATCAGGGTCATGGTCCTTCTGGCTGTTTGTATGATTGGTACTGCTGTTCTGCATTAGAACATCCATCTGCATTTCATGGCAATGTTGTTATATAAATAGCCCTGACATCCCTTGACTATGTTTTTTTGTGTTCTCTTGGAAATCTAAATAAGTTAAAGTTGTTAATAAGAGCAGACAGTTCCATGACTGTTCATCAGACTGCTCACATGCCTCACCAACACAGAGCTAAAATTCCAGAGAGAAGCCTTTTATTCCTTCTGCCAGCACCATCCAGAGGCAGAAAAAAGTTATCTTGAAAAAAGAATTGAGGCTTTTCTTTGCAAAATTTCACATAAATTCCTATTAGCTGAAAAATCCGAAGCCAAAAGTCTTAAAACATTTGCTCTGCCATTGTTTTGGCAATTAATGAGGCCTGAAGTTTAAATGAAGTTGAACTCAAACAAATTCATATTGTCCCCTTTAGAAGTGTAAGGGAAAACAAAGTAATGAATGAAAGAGATGAGGGAGGAATTATTTTATATGATTATCTGTTTGAGATGATTCTGTCTGTCATTGTTTTGGATATGATTCCCTTTTTCCTCTCCTCCATTTCTGGCTGAATAGTACCATGGAACTGTGAAGGTCTTATAAAGTGAGTAAAAAAGCAAGTTTAGGTAAACTAATGAGGCCACAGTTCCACTGTCTTAGGTATGCAACTGACTTACAGAAGAAGCCCGAACAGCCTGAACAAAAATAACACTGACTTGAAGCAAAAGACAAAACTTGAGCTTAACTTTTTTTTTTAAGATAGGACATATGCTAGGTAACTTTTAACACATACCAGCCCACATGTATGTATTAAGTCTCAGGGAACTGCAGATCTCTGGGTTCTACCTTTATCTCTCCACCACACAATATATAGGGTATAGAATTCACTAGTTTGCTCTAGCTGCCTCTGGTGTGAAACTGAATAGAAATGTTGGTTTATTATTTAAGATAACATCTTACAGAAATTAATCCATAGAAATTAGTGGTTACCTGCCTAGTTGGTCACTTCCATACATATATTCCATATTTACTTGTACATTCACATTTGCATGAGCAAAACTGAAGTCAGCTGACATTGTCATCCTGGTGATAATTATAAGACATTTTTCTCATCATATGAAACTAGAGGGGAAATTATATTTTGACAGAATAGTTATCAAGATAGAATTAGTACAGATTGAAACATGTCTAGGAAAATTAAGTGCATGCACCTGACAAATAGATTAATCTTTCTCCAAAATAGCATTGCATTTTTTTGCATATGGTGAAAGAAATCAGGTGATCCATGGCAAAACAGGACCTTTTTCTCCTTTTGAAGAATTTGCTTGTACAATAGGCAATCTTATATGGCATACTGGACACAATAAAATTCAAGATACTTATGAAAATAGGCCTGCATGTCACACTTGAAAGCTTTCACACACCATGTGTTCCTGTGATTACCCTGAAAGTTCATGTCACAGTTACACAAAGGAAAGAAATTAGAAAGTTCATGTCACAGTTACACAACGGAAAGAAATTAGAAGAAAGACCAGGATCATACTGTGAAGCCCAATGATAGTCTGCCTGAGAGTTGATAAAAATAGTTAACACACTGTTGGCATCTTCTTATTCAGACTGTAATTCATTCTTCATCAGAGGAAAAAGAGAACTCTATTTTTTCCAGGAAATTGTTAGTAAGTGAAGGGATGGCCAAGTCTAGTGCACCCTCCTATAGGTAAGTCACTTATGAACTCATAGGCATTACCAGTATACCTGACTGCCACTTAGGAACTTGAATATTTATGGGAAAGAACTGCTTTTTCTCTCTGGATGGTGTTGTATACTATGTCAATTTAAAAGTGCCATGGTGGGGGACAAGACCAAGCAGTTTTGGTGATGTGATTTTTTCGGAACACAGCGTTTGAAAACAAAAAAACCCACAGAAGTGCCTTTATTAGAATGTTTGATGTAGTGCTCTTTGCTCACTTATTCAGAGATCATGGGGATTAGAACAGAAAATTCAGATAAAACCAAATAAGTGGATCAAAGCACCTGTGGCTACTTAATTTTGTAATTTGGTGATTATTTAAAATTAAGGCAGACTTCTTGTATGGATACCAGTTAATACCTTTTGTAATGAAATGGGACAAAGTAAACCTAGCATCCTGGGTTTTAGTTGCTCAGAATTTTTGCTCTCTCTTTCTCTCTGCCCCCTTTCTTTTTTCTTTTTTCCCAAGAACCTAAAAAGACTTCAGGGAGAATCCTTACATCTGGTTTACTGGGTTCAGTGCAGTGGAATCAGGGTGCTTTCTGCTGGTTTGTATTGTGTGATAGATCTTGGCAGTTGACTGAGTTTACCAGTTTCATTTTAAAATGTGTGGGTCAAGATGTCCTTCCTTGTTGTACCTCTAGAGGCTGTGTACCCCAAACTGTTAGAGCTGCACTTGATTTTTCTCTTTTCCTGAATTAGACTCGCTAACAGGTTATTCATGTAGGCTTCATTTCCACACTAGGAAGCACAGTTTACAAACTGTGAAACAGTTCACCCTGTCTGTAGCCTTGTCCTTCTTCTTTATGGTTCCATTACTTTGAAAGGAGATGTGTGGTTTGTGTTTTTTCCCCTCTCGTTTTACTCTTTACCATCAGAAGATGCTGCAGGGAAGCAAAAGCAAAATTTATGTGCTTGAAGCTGCTGAATTGTCCCTCTGTTCCAGGGCAATGTATGTCAAGGGTAATGCTAACTATATGCAAATAGGGATGGCAGGCTGTGTCCTGCAAACAGGAGTCCATGTCTGTTGGAGGTATGCAAGATTTCTGATATTTGGACTCCTTTCAGGTGCTTGAAAACATCCTTCCCTGTTTCTGAATGGCCATGGCACTATGGTGAAATAAGTCCACCCCCAAAGAGGATTTAGATCTTCAGCTCAGTATTTGCCCTTTGCTGGTGCATGACCTTGACTGTAAGAATTTTGTTTTGAGGTTTGTCAGGAAGGCTGTGGTAACTGGTGTAGAAGCTGAGCAGTGTTGATGCAGATGAAGATCTTTTGACATGAAAACACAAGCATTCCCTTACAGAAGGAGATCTGTAGTATCTTCAGTTTTGTAAGTTTGACAATGGAAACTATGTTTTGTGTCTGCTTCCCTTCCTTTTCTTGTCTTCATCCACGCTGTGGTTGTATCTCTCTGAAATAACTTGTCTCTTAGCTGTAACAAAGGAAAAGAGCGCCTATAGCTTGAGCTGCTGGCATTTACTAATACAGGATGACAAAAGCATGATTAAGAAAGGAGATTATATTAAGAATAAATAAAGAATGATTTGAAGATAGATCTTTCAAACCTGCTGTTGTAACCTGAGGAAGAGACAGATGGATAACGTGCCACCTTCTAGATCCACAGCTCATTTGCACCTCAGCTGACACTGATTTCCAGACAACTGCCTGACAGATGCTGCCCTCCTTTGTGTTTGTCCACCTCTGAAAGAGGATGTAACCCGGCCAGGGGAAGGCAGCCTTACTGCGGTATGTTACGCAAAGCAGGACAGTGAAAAGATCCGATCATGAGCAGTGCAGACGGTGTGAAATGAGACGTACTGTACTGTCTGAACCAGTCACTGACCTCGGAGGCACAAATGCCTTGAACTTTTTCTCAGCAGGTGGCACTATTGAGCTTATGTTAGCAGAGCTGGTTCCTCACTAGATTTCTCCCCCCCCCCCCCCCCCCCCCCCCCCCCGCTTTTTTAAAAAATTATTTTATTTTAATATCATGGTGATGCATTCTGCATGTGTCTCAAACTGCAAGTCATGACAGGGTATTACTGTACCACTTTAAGTGCCGAGGGCAGCAAAAACACTATACAGGAACAAGGTTTCTCACATTGTTTGTGCTGGAAGTCCATTTCTTTCAGCTACCAGAATAAAAACCATTCTGATTCTGAGCCTATTTGTATTATATTTTTAATGACTAATTCTATTCCTTAGTTGAAAGAAATTGCATGTATATTGATAGAATACATAACAGGACAGCAAACAAGAGTTATGGGCAGAGTTTAAGATGGCTGAAGTCCTCTCAGCATCTTGCCCTGTGCTCCAGATGAAAAATACATCCTACAGGGGGGGACCTTCATGGCCTGTATGAATGTTGGCCCCAGCCTTGTACGTAGTTGTCTCCCAAGCAACCTACTGCAAACACTTTCAGTGTCATTCTGCAGAAGTACTAATGTATGAAATACTTTTAACACTAAGAACATTGTGGTTACTGCAGTTACATTTTTTTTAATTTCCCTGCACCTGTCAAACTAGTTTCCAATGGCTAAATGGTCACATCTCACCCCTGCTGGTTCACCAGCTATGAGATCTTAGGGTTGTCATTGATGTAAACCTGAACATAATGAAGGTCTATTCTGATAAAGTTGATTTGTATTATGGCAAGGTTAGGTTTTAAAGGAGCTAACTATTTCTCATTCATTCTTGTGTGGCTACTGTCTGAATTAGCTCCTTCTATTTACAAGAAGTGTGAGCTAATTCAGATCTGTGTACTTTTTTTTACTTGAAAAGAGCAGGGCCAATGACAGATGATGAATAAGAAGAATCAGGAATAACAACTAAGAATAATTACCCCTGCAAACAGTTCCTCAGTGTAATTTGTAGGAGATAGTCTACATTAAGACTCAAGAGGAAAAAGAAAAAAGACAGTCACTTGAAAATGCTTACAACTGGTATGTTGGTATTCTTAGCAGGTAAATAATGACATCCTTCATATGTCCTCATTTATGTCCATAACACTTTACAAGTAAAATATAGGTTCCACAAGGCAATTAAATGAGTCTGTGTTCAGCATTTCCACCCAGGGGTTACCTCCACTGTTTTTTATGTAGATCACATCCACTCTGGGGTAAACTGCACCCATGACACAATACAATACAGATATGTCTGTGTTATTCCTGTGCAGAATGCTGCCTTTGCCTCAGTCTTTAATAGTAAGACCAGTTGTTCTCCAGGTACCCAGCCCCCTGAGCTGGAAGACAGGGATGGGGAGCAGAATGAAGCTCCCATAATGCAAGGGGAGATGGCTAGCGACATGCTACACCACTTTGCCACACACAAGTCTATGGGGCCAGATGGGATCCACCCAAAGATACTTAGGGAGCTGGCAGAAGTGCTCACCAAGGGTTATGGAGGAATACCAAAGCAGCTTCACACGGATAGTAAACTTGAACAAACTTTAATTTGTAACTGAATCCAGCCAAAACCAAGAAGACAACGAGGGTAACCAAAACAACGTTCCAATAACATTTAACAAACTGTAGGTTTGGTGTACCAGTTGGGGAAGTTATTACTACACATCACCACCGAAGAACAACAAAACATAAGAATGATGACCCCAGAATGTGAACACACTCACTTGCTGAAGGGGCAACCTCTCACTCGGAGGTACCTAGAAGAAGTAATCACTCACCCAAAGGGGTGAGGGCTCACTCAAGGATATCCAGAAGTATTCACTCATCAAGGGGGAGGTGAGGGCACTCAGTGCAGGGACGTTTCCTTGTGTGGCTTTGCCGTCCCAAGGGGAGGGCTTCTGATCCCAGACCTGCTGCTCCAAGGAGAACCACTCAAAGGAGGTCTCTGTTGGGGGCCTCGGTTTATAGCCTGGTCTGATTTGAACTGTGGTCATATATGGTCCATGTTCTAGAAACTTCTCTTGACTGAGGTGTTTCATTGGCTGAGGGCCTCATCTGTCTGCCAGGGGTCCTGCCTCCCTCTTCCTGCCATGGGGGGTTGGGGGTGCCGTGTACTGGCCTGCACCCAGCCAGGGTGCATACATAGAGCAAGCATGATGTGCCACCAGAGGCATGAAAATAAGGGCATGAAACAGCTGGAGGACACCATGTTAAAAGGCCTCTCCCCTGGTGGGGTGGTGCTCCTGCCACACCAAGCCACTTTCCATAATTTTTCAGCGGTCGTGGCTAGCTGGGGTGGTCCCAGTTGACTGGAAGTTAGCAAATGTGATGCCCATCTACAAGAAGGGCCAGAAGAAGGATGTGGGGAACTACAGGCCTGTCAGCCTGGCCTCAGTGCCAGGGAAGGTTATGGAGCAGATCGTCTTGAGTGCCATCATGTGGCATGTCCAGGACAACCAGGTGATCAGGCCAGTCAGCACGGTTTTAAGAAAGGCAGGTCCTGCTTGACAAACCTGATCTCCTTCTATGACAAGGTGACCAGCTTAGTGGATGAGCGAAAGGCTGTGAATGTTGTCAACCTAGACTTTAGTAAAGCCTTTGACACCATTTACCACAGCATTCTCCTGAAGAATCTGGCTGCTTGTGACTTGGACAGGTGTACTCTTCTTACTGGATGCATAGCTGGGCTCAAAGAGTGGTGGTGAATGGAGTTAAATCCAGCTGGTGGATGGTCACAACTGGTGTTCCCCAGGGCTCAGTATTGGGGCCAATACTCTTTAATATCTTTATCAACAATCTGGACAAGGGGATCGAGTGCACCCTCAGTAAGTTTGCAGATGACACCAAGTTGGATGGGAGTGTTAATCGGCTCGAGGGTAGGGAGGCTCTGCAGAGACACCTGGACAAGCTGGAGCAATGGGCCAAGGCCAGTTGTGTGAGGTTCAGCAAGGTTCGGTGCTGGGTGCTGCACTTGTGTCACAACAACCCCATGTAATGCTACAGGCTTGGGGAAGAGTGGCTGGAAACCTGCCTGGTGCAATAGGACCTGGGGGTGTTGGTCAACAGCCAGCTACATATAAGCTGGCAGTGTGCCCAAGAAGGCCGATAGCATCCTGGCTTGCATCAGAAATAGTGTGGCCAGCAGGACTAGGGAAGTGATCAACGCCCTGTACTCAGCACTGGGGAGACTGCACCTTGAACACTGCATTCCGTTATGGGCCCCTCTCTACAAGAAAGATACTGAGGTGCTGGAGCGTGTCCAAAGAAGGGCAACAAAGCTGGTGAAGGGTCTAGAGCACAAGTCTTATGAGGAGCAGCTGAGGGAACTGGGGTTGTTCAGCCTAGAGAAAAGGAGGCTGAGGGGACACCTTATCGCTCTCTACAACTACCTGAAAGAAAGTGGGTGTTGGTCTCTTCTCCCAGGTCACAAGCAATAGGACAAGAGGAAATGGCCTCAAGTTGCGTCAGGGTTGGTTTAGATTGGATATTAGGAAAAATTTCTTCACTGAAAGAGTTGTCAAGCATTGGAACAGGCTGCCCAGGGAAGTGGTTGAGTCACCATCCCTGGAGGTATTTAAAAGATGTGTAGATGTGGTGCTTAGGGACATGGTTTAGTGGTGGACTTGGCAGTGTTAGGTTAATGGTTGGACTTGATGATCTTAAAGGTGTTTTCCAAATTATTTCTAAATGATTCTATGATTCTATATATTGTGATGTCTTACTCATTATTTTAAACACCTTTTTTCTGCAAATGTCAGCTATATTCCTATACTCAATAATGTGAAGCAAGAGCACACTGCATAGTATGTGTTCAGATTTGCTTGGCTTCGTATGGGCAAGTAAGAAGTGAAAAATGACTGAGAGGCATGGTACGTGCAGTTCTGATTGTGGTCTCTCCTTAGCTGCTTGAAAACATGGGTGTTGTCGTGAGATGTTAAAAATGTATTATGGAGAGCTGAAATAATACTGACTGCTTTTAGCAAGGATCTTGATATTTTGTTCAGAATCCATCTGTTGACCTCTCAGTTACTGCTTAGGTTTCTCACTTAATGAACAAGAGAGTATGTTTCTTTACTCATCACTTCTGAGACACTAGCAGCTTTTCAGGCAGGTATTCCATCTAACTGGAGATTCAAAAGATGGAGGCGTTTTAAAGCAGATGTTTCAGCAGCATCTGATGTGACTAATCATGGGTGATTGCTTCAGCAACTAAGAGATGCTATTGGAATATCAGAACTTATCCTCTCTTAAGACCAGTAAGAAATAATCAAACTGCAGAGATGGTGCCTAGAGGTATGAAACATGACATGTTTCAAGGATCTGTCTCCAAACCTTTGTTGCTCAAAGGACATGTGAAGCCTCTAGACAAAATTGTTTCCCAACACAGCATAGAATAACATCAGCACTCTCATAATGCACAGCTGTGTATTTTGTACCCTGTGGAGTTTAGTCTCTGCTCTGGAGAATTGCTTACATGATATTGCCATCTGGATGCATACAAATTATTTTGTTCTTAGTTTCATAAAAACATTAGCCTGGCTGCTGAGGGGAGGTCATTCAGGGTGTCTTTATCGACATGTACATAAACACATGTTCCCTGCCCAGACAAGCTTACAATGTATTGTTGCAAGGACACAAGGATTGCTTGACGCAAACGATAGTGTCACTATAAGTACGTAAAGAATGTAGTAGTATGCCTACTTTATTTTGCTAGTGAAGACTGTCATTGCAGCAAGCTTCTTTTAATTGTCTGTCTACACCTGTTGTATGGTAAACCCAGTTTGCTGGACATGGTATGAAAATGTCTCAAACTGTACATTTGGTCATCCTGTGCTCTTATTTGTCACAGGCTGACCTTGCAAGTACAACACATCTTCCTCATAAGCATAGTGCTTGATTTATTGCAATTCCCCTTCAGTCAGGCTTCCAGCAGAGTAGCTGCTCTACTTATGCTTCTTCAGAGTTCAGGGACTTATTTACTCTCTGATTTTGAACAATCCTGAGCAGATTAAATCTCTTTTGTCTCCTTTATATTGGCCGCCTATAAATTAGCAAACAGACTGTAACAAGTATAAGTAAGAGGTAATTCAAAACAAATTATATTGTCCAATTTTTGCTGATTTGTTTTATGGTTTATTTTGGGGGGATGGTGACTTATTTTGTCGTCTTTTAAGAAAAGTTTTTAGTGAAAAAATGTGTTAGGATATGTTTGTATGTGCAATGCATGCCTCAGGAATTTGGCAGGTTGTGTGGGTATGCTGAGATGTTTATCAACCTCAGAAAAGAAATTGTGTTTTCCTGTATTACTGATGCTCAGTGTTTGCCACCTTCAAATCCTTTTGCGTGGTTTTTTTTTTCTTTTTTTTCCCCCCAAGCAATTAAAATCTAATGATGGTAACAATGCTGTGACATATGTGGAATGAGATTTTAAAAAAAGTCTCAAAACATCAAAGCTCTTCACACCCCTTTAGCTGTGTCATCCTGACAGCTGTTCTTGGGCAATGTATTAATCCCAGTTTACACACAGAGAAACTGAGGCACAAATTGTAAGATTAAACATACTAAGTTTGGGTTATTCCAGGAAACTACAGCTTCACTGGAGCTGTCTGAGCCAAGGTTTGGGAATGTGCCAAAGGAGGAATTTCTGTTGGACCTGTGGTTTGCCTGCAGTTACACAGAATCATAGAAATTTTGCCTGGTTCATGATCTTTAGCAATCATGAAGTCCAAGTTTCCACTCAAAATAATACTTTGGTCAACAGTAGATCAGGCTAGTTGAGGCTTTGTCTAGCTGAGTCTCAAAAACCCTCTAAACCTGGAGACTTCTTAATCTCTCTGGCCACCTGTTCCGGTGCTGTGCCATCCTCCTGTGAAAATATTTTCCTCTTACGTCCAGTCTGTACTTGCTGATGTGCAGTTTGCAACTGTGTTCAAAGAACTGAGAAAGGGCTGATGCCTGGCAGAGTTACCTGTTGACCCTCCTACCACAGAGAAAGAAGTTCCATAAAAACTCCCTCTCCTTTGGCTGCTGAAAAGGACACTTGAAGATCCATGAGTGCTTAAGCTTAGACAGTTCTTTTATTCTTCCCTATCTGATGAAAAAGTAAACAGACATTGAGGCTGTTTGGAGAGTAAAAAATGAAAAAAAAAAAAAATCAGGCAAAAATATGGTAAAACTGCTTCTCCATTGTGCAGTCTCAAAACTGAGTCTGCCAGAACAATGAAGTTGTTTAGTTGTGTCAGAATAATAAAAGCGCTGTCCTGCTTGATCATCCCTCATTTGTAAATAAGATTAATTTACTATCATTGCTATTTTTTTTCATGACCACGCAACTTGTTACATGTCAAATGATGAGTCCACTCCAGACCCTATTTATTGTACAATCAACCATCTACAGAACTTGGAGGGACTGAAAAGTTGACAGGTTCAAACGTGACCCTACTTGTTTATGCGTTCGGCAGTTCAGTGAAGAATGCTCTGTTGATCTTAGTATAGCAGCTGCAAATCCATTTGATTGAAAAACAGCAGGTAAGAAGATGTGGAAATGACCCTCATCCATACTAGGTACAGCATAGACTGTCCAAGCTACTGGAGAAATGGACAAGTAGGAGATCTGGACAATTAGCTGCAGCAGTAGAATTAATATGACTGGCTAGGAAGTTTCAGAAAGAAGTGTTCTTAGAATAAGTGCTCTTAGAAAAAGAGAGCATAAAGAATAGTATTTCTCAGGTTACTGTCATGCTTCAGTCATTTTAACCTTTAACTGTAACTTAACAGCACTGTGCATGAAGTATATTTCCCTGTAGGTTCTCCTGATTCATAGTACTTAACTGTTGAGGTCTACTTAAATATTAAATGATTCTGCCCTGAGCTCAAATTAAGGCTTACATTCTTGAAACTTCGACACCAATGTGTGACAGGTTGTGGAATGAAGCTAACCTGTGCTTCTTTATTTAGAAGACACTAAGTTAAGAGAGGTGATGGATTTGGGGGACCCATGTGACCTTTTAGAGTCAGGAATACTGAAACCTTCTTGCTATTCTAATTTTGTCAATAGAATACAGAACAAGAGAAACATATGTAAGAAGATAGCTGATGTTGTTTGTTCATCTCTTAAACAGTAATTTTCTGAATTATTTTAACAGGCTATGTCAAGCTAAGAAATGCTGGTGTTGTTTCTTAATTAAATAAACCACTATCACTGAAAGTATTCAAGACTCACTGTTACCCTTGGTCTTTCCAAATTATACTATGTTGTTTTGTCTCAGAGGTAGCAAGCAAACATGCTTGCTATTAAATATGGTACTTGTTTTTCTCCTTGCTCTACAGGGAAATAAATAACCTATCCAAGCTGTTTTCTTCACCCATGCGAGTTCTTCTCTTTACTGGCTTTTCTGCACAGTGCAACCAGTTTCTTTGTAGAAACCCATTAAATTGTGTTTTGGTCAGAGATTATGAAAAAAAATTGCCTAAGCAGAGGTCTAGGTATGAAAGCTTTCTTTTGGCAGCCTCATGACAGAGCATTTCCTTCATTCCTCCCTTCCTCCTTTTTCCCTGGCTTATTAACATGTTGAATTTTACAAGACATGGCTGCCAAGAGTATTTTATGGTGCTAAAGAGAGATTGCTGGAGGATATTAAGAACTCTCAATTTCTGCCCTTTTGATCAGTAATTGCCTAAACTGCTTTGGATTCTGTCCCTCATCAGAAAAATGATTCGATCAGTTTATTTAGTGTGGATAGACTTATATGGAGCTAATACTGACTATTTTCTCTAAAAACTGAGATTGTATAAGAAACATAGATGTCAAGGTGGATAGACAAAAATGAGCTTTCAAAACAAAGCTAGGGAAAGAGGTTTAAGGGAGTCCTTGGCTGTTTACAGTGGAGATTGGTGAGAAGGGAAGGACTTTCATCTCTTTTTGCCACAGGTAAGAGTGATACTGAAATTCTGTGTGAAGTTCCAGTACTCATGTTCTTCAAAAGAACGTTGAAAATCTTCTGACAGTGCAAAAAAGAAACAAAACCCCTGTGTGTATGAATTGGAGATTATTATTTAGAGAGAGACACAAAAGAGTTCAGCCTGATTAGTTGACCACCAGGGAAGACTGAGAGATGACATTGATTACAATGTATAAGCATTTTCAAAATAAAGTATTTTGTAGGAAAAGGCTGTTTAGTGGAGAATGACTTAATGAAATTGGATGTCAGGAAACTGAAGCCTGAATGAAAGTAAAATAGCTCTAAAATGCAAACTTCTAACTTTGAGATTATATTTTGCTGTCCTTGTATTAGGACCCAGTATATTTTACTGACCAGTTATTAACGCAGAACAGAGGGAAATATAGTATAGTCACTTTGGAAAAAGAGGGTGGCATGCAAGAAGATGTGTCAGTGTGTTCTGTATTCAGCTGTATAATTTATGCATTGCGTAATTGTAGGTGCTTGTCATGGGCTATCTACAGTTTACATCAGTTAATTTCATAGTTAACTTCTTATATAATTGAGAAAATGATATTTTTCCATCTGACCATAATGAACAGTGACTTTGAATAGCTGTTCTCACTTCAGCCTATGCTGTAATTCAATAAAGTTAAAACACTGGTGGGTTGAGATTTGGAGGGAATTATTAGTGACTTCCTGGGTTGTTTGTCCATGGCAACTGAAGCAAGATTTCTGGGTCTAAAACAGAGATAAATGAAGGACACCCCTTATCAGTCTGAAGATAGTATGGGGTCATCAGATCCTACCGTGCCACCAGATATGAAATTGTGAAGAACAAGAATGCACACTTACTTAGCATTTTAACACAATAAAATAATTCTGTTTACATGACTGTCTTCTCCAGTGACTGTTAACAGTGCATAATAAATCACCTAAATTATATCTAGAGAGTTTTACTGTTCTATAATTGCTGCAGTAGGGTGTTTTGTATGCTGCGGTTGCCTTCTACTATGCTCATTTCACTTGGAAGACATTGAATGTCTTACCCAAACAAATTTTCACCCTGTGCTGTGTCTCTTAGGCTGCACAGTAGATGATACTTTTAAGAGTGGGGGTCAGGAGGGAGAAGCAGAGTGAAAAAGTGAATTCTGAGAAGCATCTAAATAGGTTGTCTTGCCAATAGTAAAGCAGTAACAATCTGAACGATAGGTAGGGCTTCTTATGATGATTTCTCTCCTGTTCTTTCTATGAATTCTAGACCAGCATGCAGGGTGAAAGCTTAACTACAGTGCTTTACTTCAGAGATGCTCATAGGCAGTGGAGCATGCCAGACTTTACTGGAATTTGAAACTGCAGTCAGTGGCATTTTCTGCCATTCTGATGCTCATCCTATTCAAACAGTAAATTTACTATCTAATCACAAGTTGCCTTGTCAGTCTAAACAGCGTAATGCAGGGCTTCAATCCATAAAATAATCCAACAAGAATGACAGCCAGTAAAATTACTCTTGTGTTTGCTTCTTCATCATGAAGGGGGCCTTTGAGCTTTCAGAATTAGTGGCCTTAAATTCTTTGGGCCTTCATAGGTGCGCGAGTCCCATGTTATACATGGCAATCAGAAAGGTGGTCAGCTACCACATTCCAAGGCTAAGTAATGGAATCAGACATTGATGGAAAGCAAAATAAAATATCACGATCAGTCTGTAATTGCTTCATCAGAGGCAATAGCCATCATCCTTTGCTCCTTTTCACTTTAGGTAGTTGCATACAAAGACTCTGCTATTCACCTGGGCAAAGAGTTCATGGTCCATGACCCGGCGAGTATTCTCTACTCACTGATACCCATTGCAACACTTTGTGTTCTCTTGGCATGAATTTAAACAGACATAGAAGATTAACAGCCCTAGAAAATCAGGCTGATGTTGTTGCTGGAAGTCATTATCGACCTTTTAATTTTGTGCATTATGCACCCTCAGGGACAGCCTTGGGATAATGCTATTTTAAAATAACATCAATATTTTGACATGAAAACCTAACAAGGACACCAATACAAACTTAAGTCAGAGGTGCTACAAACAATTCGCGTACAGCCAGATGCAGAAGGGTATGCTCAGTCCCGGAGGCCATGTACCATTTCTGTTGTGCATATTATTCCTTTTGGATGGTTGGTGTCAAATTTAACGTTACCAAAGTAATTTCTAAAGTGCACTTCTAATGATTTACACAAATATTTAGGGGGAACAGTGATCATGATAAGTAAGAATGACTTCTGCTGAGAAATGTAACTTTGGACTTGTTGATTCCTCATACGTGCCATCTGTAGTACTAGTTTCTCAGGATAAGATGTGCTTATCTAGATGTTGAATAAGGTGGTCTAGTGTACTGGACACCTGAATCTATAGTAATCTAGAAGTCTATTCAGTTAAGTGGGAATCGGGAACTTGACGTTGTTTTCCTATTTCTGACACAGTCTTGCCAGGTAACTTGAGTTGAATCACTTAATCTTGTATGATATTTTTGTATTACAGATAGAAGACTTTCAGCAGCAAGAAATGGATACTGTAGAATAGGAGGGACGAGAACTTTTTGTTTACATGTTTTGTGCATTTGTCATGATGTTTTTTTGATGTATACCTCAAAGATGTACATTTATAGAGGATCATTGGTCTCCTGTCTTGAGGACACTCATCCCCTGGCAGAATGCCATGCAGAAATACCTATCTGAACCATTGCAAAAACTACTAAGAACAGCTGACACTGCACAAGGTATTGGACTAAGAACTATTAGACTTACAGAACCAAGATTCTCCATGGTTACATTTCAAGCACAACACATTTAGGGAGATCATACTTCCACTGTATATGCTACACCTGTCCTGAGATGTATGAAGAATTCATGTTCTAGAGCTGTTCATCTGGCAGTTTTCATCCAGAACCAGATTCACCTGTCCTGAAAGCATTCCTGGCCAGAAGGAAGGAAGCAGCTGTCTGAGGTAGCACATTACTTTCGGAAGTGAAACAGCAACAGTACTACCATCTGTTTTGCCTACATCCTGGACTTGAGCAGTGGGCCTTGCTGCTGTTTCTGTTAAGCTGCTGCTACTGCTGCCAGGGGGTAAGAGAGTTTTTAGACTGACTACAGCTGCTGACTGCTACTGCCAGTTGCAGTGTTATCAGTCACCAGCAAGCTTGGCTCTTTAGACCTTTTTCTCCTGCCACCCAGAACTCAGGAGAACCCTGCCTTTTCTCTCCCTTTCTTAGTCCACCATCTCTGTGGTAGCTAAATTCAGTGTCACCTTCAAGTTTCCTTCCAGCCACTCATTGTAGTTTAATCTAAGCTCTTTTGAAAAGTACTGCAAAATGTATTAAATTAATATTTTAATTAATGGAGAACATAATTATATATATTTAAAGATGGTAATGCAATAAAGGCTAGGATGATTTGGACCCTCATTGGCCCAAATTTTAGAAAATTGCATTGCAAATGAAATAGATTGGTTTTTTTTTTAAGAGTCCATTAACTTTTAATGCAATGACAAGTTACTTTCTATTATATGAAATAAATCAAGGCTGTAACAATGACTGACACAAACCCTCAAGACTAATGTTTGCATGACAGGTATCAATAACAATGACAAAAACAAGCACCACTGGAAAACTGATTTGAGACCTGTTTTTAAACCTACCCAAATTGTATTAGCTCAGACCTTTTACTCAAAACCTATTACCTGAGTTTGTTACCCTAAAACTAACTGGAGAGAAGGATGTTTCAGTACCACACTATAGCCATTTATATTGATGTGCTTAAGTACGGCAACAGGGTTTTGATTTATCTGACAGAAAAATAAACTCATTCTCTAGAAAGAGGGATCCAGTGGTTAAGACCTAAGGTACGATTTTATACTAGTCATAGTTGGTCAGCTTACAGTCTAAAGAAATAATCCGTCCTGTAGAAAAATGACATGAAAGATCTTACTTTAAACAAAAAAAAAAAGGCAAGCAATCTACACATACCATTATGAGAAGAATAACATCTAATAGAATAAATCACTTTACACTTTTATTCTTGTCTCTGATTTTCTCTTAATTTTTAAAATTAAATGCGAGTTAAAGTCATTGTCTTTTGTACCATTAATGCTCAAAAAATCCCCAACAACTTCGAAGAAGAGATGAAAGAGTCCATTTTGTAGCCTAGGAGAACTGGCATAGTTGAATGTAGAACCTTGTTTGGGTCCATTGTAATCTGATTTGTAAACAAGTAATTATGAACTTTTAACAATTTACATTATTTATGTGTGACTTTTCTACCTAATAACAGAATTACAATCTTATTTAAGCCATATGCTATTCAATAGCTGGAAAGAGCCTTGAAAGGGTTATTGGTTTGCACCACTGTGTAATTAACAAGTTGTGCAGAATAAGTATTTTTTACTTCAACATCCATTATGGTCTCTTTAGGGTGGACAAATGCTGCTGGGTGAAGGTCTAACATACTCACGTCGATTTTTTGCTTTCTAGACTAGTGATCTCACAGTCCATATGATCTTTTATATTTCTCCTCTGCACTAACTTAGCAAGTAAAAGGTGTGTCTGTTTCTGTAAGTGGCAGGTATGGGTTCACGTTCAGGCCAACAAACTTCATTGAGCAAAGTGTATTAAAAATTGTAAAAATTGTTCTTAATTTTTTTGCTAAGTACCTACTGATCCTGTGCCGAATCTATATTTCCATTGGTCCATATGTGAAGAGAGCCATCTACCCTTGTGTTAACTTGCTGATTCATAAGATTACTTATAGTAGAGAAATAAGAACTTTGTATGTATGAGGAGTTCTAAGCCTAGGCTTGGTTCAAACAGTTCAGAGTTGGAGCACATGCCTACATGGGGCTTCAACACTCTTTGCATCCAGAAGAGGGCTAATACTTAGCCAATTTGCTATTATAATGCTTTGAACATCTTAGTCAAGATTCCTGAAGAGTTTGTATTGATGAAACCAGCTATGCTGTGCATACCTTGGGAGCAAAGTTCATACAGATAAATTACTTTCATATGTATTTTAGTGATGACTAAAGCTACAAAATGTAAGCTATTATCACTTTTAACCTTTTTTTTTTTTCCACTGAAAAGGTAAAGAATACTATGAAAATGCATGTTTTCTACAAGGTGATGTGGGATTTATTGCATGCAATATTGTTGCATTGTAAGAACTGTGGTTGGGAAAACAGACACATTCAAAAGTCTGTTATTCTAGATGACCTATGTCTCTGGAAATCAACTGCAGCTTCCCCTTAGACTGAATGGAAGTATATTTTGCAAAAGTCATGGATTTATCTCAAATTTGTGATTTCTTGATTTACTTATTCATGTGACAATAGTGTAGCTTTATTGGAACATAAATTGAGGTGCAGGGTTTTAATGATTACACAAAGGTGTTCTAGTCTAATAAGCTACCGGCATGGGTGTGAAATGCAGAATGTTTTCATAACAGATAATGCTGAGTGACAGCTGAAATAATTTATAAGAAATATACAAGTATTAAGCTCCTCCATTAGAATCAGTATGACAGGATCCACACAAATTGTCTACTTGGCATGTTAACTATTTCCATCTTTTATTGTGGTTTTTATTCATCTAATAATAACATCAATTACATGGGTAAAAAACCTACATTGAGTATGTGTGGGAAGCCTGTTTCTCAAAAGTTCCTGTTTGATTTGACATAATTGATCCAGTTTTATGGGATACTCAATGTAGAAGAAGCAAAGAAACCACGCAGTTTTTCATGGTCTTGAGTGAGTGACATTATTCAAGGCTGGCTTCTACTTGCTAGCCATTGTTTAGGTTTTCTGTCACTGTCTGTTAAATTCATATAGATTGGCACAGCATGATTCTTTTCCCATACTCCAGTTGCTTAAGGGTCAAAATAACTCCTTTAACTAATCACATTAAAATGTCTTACTATAATTCAGTGCACCTAAATATCCTGCCCTGTGCCATTTACAATTTATCTAAGTGGCCAAAACTCTAATACATGACAAATTGACCACCTGCCAGCTTCTCTTTGCTTTATAATGGAATACATAATGTCTAATATTGTCAAACTTCAATACCTCTTTCCAAATATTTTTTGCCCTTTTTATTGCAGCAAGAAGGAACATGCTTTGAAAGCTCATCCCTTCTCTGAATGGACTTGGTAGGAATGGAAGTTCAGCAAGACCAGCCTCTAAATGGGGTGATGACTCATGTTAATTATTTATAGATCAATTTTGTGGAAAAGAAGGTGATACCACTGGTAAAAAGCAGTATGTCACAACCTTCCATCCTATTCAGACTAAATGGTAGTGATGTTTGCGAATACAGCCATTGGGCTAAATGGTATAAAGACTTTGGGGCTTAACTGTTATTTAGTGCTCAGCAATGTTTAAGCCACTTCACTGAATGAGGGCAGCCTAAAAGATATCTCTCTTTGTAATCAGCACTTTTTACTTTTAGTCAAGGATACAGAGAAGTCCAGGAGTGAGAGCTAGACAAAAAAAAAAAAGTAAAATAGCTCAAGGTGAAGGAACATAAGAACATCACGACAAGTTGGTAAAATTTCAAGAGTTAGTGATGTGTTTTCACCTATCTAGATGCTGCTTGGTTCTCCTTTACTTTACTGGTGTAAATCAGCTTGAGTTACTTAAGTACTAGCAGATCAGACCACTGTTTTTTATGGAATCACTGTAGTCATTTTAATAATATCAAACTCTTCAGGTATTCAAGTAAATACCATGCATAGTTCCACTTCAGTTATATGATAACCTGTCATAAATATCCACCTATATAGCATTAAAAAGTCTCATCTAGGAATTTTTTCAATCTTTGAGAAAGACAAAGACTCTATATTTGCATGAGAGTACGTATAGAAGATCATGAACACCTGTATTTAACTGATGTTGTAAAATTAGAAAATCTTTATTTATACTGGATAGCTGTGAAATTATTTGATTGTTTGCTGCTAATGCATGAACAATGATTACTACCCTGTAACATTAGAGAAAGCGAACATTTCGCAATATGAAAAGAAAAAAACCTGAAAGAACCTCAGCTTTATGTTTTTCAATTTCAAGAACACAAACTGCTATATTAACTTCCCTGGAGCCAGAGTGCGTAGCTTATGTAATATACCTTTGTTAAGGGATTGAGGAGAAATAAGTCACTTCCTTATTTCCCTATGACAGCTAGCAATATTTATGGTATATCTACAGACCTGCTGCTATTCCTCTAGATAAATCATAGTAGGTCCAAACATTTGAAATATTTTTTGAACAAAATATAAATACAGATTTATTTTTATTTCTTTCATATTTTTTAAAGCCTTTACTGTTTTAAAGATTTCTCCATCACCTTGAAACCTAACTTTACTTTTTTTAGTTTACATTATGTCAGAATGACATGCTTCAAAGACTAGGTACTTTCAAGGAAAACAAATGTGGCATTGCAGGACGTAGGTATGACACGTAGTCATGCAAGAAGGCAAGGAGTGAATGAACAAAACCAGGCACTTCTCTCTGACATGCTGAGCAAAGCGGGCACTATAGAAAGTCACATTGCATTAGGTCTGCATAGTATATATCTTCAAGAACAAGGAGGCGGCCATTACTGTCACTGTTTATTTTTCGGTTTCCTCTCAAAATGCTGAGTCCACATGTACGATTTGTAGGAAATCAAACAGCAGTTCAATCTGTTCCATCATAGCTTTAGAAAGCTATGAAAATAATCTTACTTGAAAAGAAACTATTTTGTTGAGGAAGGAGAGAAAGAGGTGGTACACTTGTGTGTGAGCAAGTGAGGGGGGGAAAAAAAAAGACTTTGGGAGAATCTTCAAAACATCTCATTGAAGTTTGAAAACATTCCAGTGCTCTGGGCATGGCTGTGGATGTTTGTCAGACAAGAAATGTCAGAAACATAAGAACTGGCCCAGATTTGATTACTTGCCTTTTTAATGTCTGGGTGTTTATATGAGCACTTCTTTTGTTGGGAAGGAACAGTGGTGGAAACAGAACATTTTCTTTAACCTGTCAGGACTGGTTTTGAGAAAGGTGTTCTTACCAACTTTTTTTTCTCCCCAGGACTGACATAAAACAGGTCTCTAGGGCCCGATTCTGCAGTTTTTTCTGTCTCTGTTTCTTTGGAGATGCACTAATTTCACTGGGCAGGGATATACCCATGGGAAAACTTCTTGGATTCAGGTTTTTCACTTGAGGATTTTATTTTCTATGTGTGGTAGATTTACTGATATGTTGTTCCAATTTGTTCAGCTTGTTTTCCAGGGTATTTAGATTTAAAGCTTACTTTCTATCCCACCTCAGCCTCCTAAGAATATCCCTTCCTGAATTAATTTAGCCCAAAAGAACCTAGTCATTTTTGCTGCTGTGGACTGACTACTGGCAAACAATGAGGGTTAATTTCAGGATAGTTGCCAAGATACCCTTACTTGGGAGTTGAATTCATCTAGTGTATCTTCTCTGTATTGTCTCCTAAATAATTCTGTAGGTAGTTTATTTCTATTGATAATTCCCACTGAATATTAAGCATCTCACTTATTAACAGATATTATCTTAGGGATTTACAGACTGCTTTTCTTCACAGCACATTGTGGAGCTTATGCCTGTGTGATTTTTATTGGGGTAAAGTGCTTGCTATGGTACACCTTGGTTACTAGGGTAGTGGAGCATGCTGTTACTTGATTTGATGTGGAGGAGGGGAGTGTGAAGTAGATAAGGGTTGAGAGGTGGGTGTGAGTGGCTGTGATCACGGAGTACCGGAATAAGAGCATTGGGGTGTAGGGGTGGGGAGAATGAAATTACTGCCTTTGAATTGCTTAGAAACTGCTTGACTAATAACCAGCTCAATTTATAAGGCTGATAAGTGGCTTTCTACCTTCTGTCAGACTATTATGAGTGAATAGAAATCATTTCAGTCTCATGAGGGAGAGAGGTTTCTATTGTCCTCAATAAATTTGGAGATCTTGTGTTGCTAGTTTATAATATAAATATACACACATACAGATATGCACACATATAATTATATGTATATCTCTTCAATGTTTATTTATAATAAATTAAATCCTGTTCTAAGAATCCTCTGAAATCTTGGGACTCTGCTAAAGGACTTCCAGCTTCTGACAGTGAAGCTATTGACAATATTCTAAATGAAATTCTCTAATCTCCCAAAACATTCTAAATGAAATTTTCTAATCTTCCTTTCAGATGGCACGTTTTTTCCTGTCTTAAAAGGCACGTACCATAGCATTAGGACTGAAGGGTCATACAGTATAAAATCAGTGACCATGACAATAAAGATGAAAATGTTTAATATGAGATGAATAACTAACCCAAGCCTGACTTCAGCTTTAGCATTGCTTACACACCTGCTAACAACCCCATGTCAAGTAAGGACTAGTGCTGTGTGTATGACTAACTTTAACTTACCAGTTCTACAGTGGTTTTGTATCTGACATGTATTTAGGCACTTTGTCTAGTAGCAATAGCAGCATATACAGGAGCATGACATAAGAATCATATACTGTGACAAAAGCTAAGGTAAAAAAGGTAACAAGCATAGCTTCTGTGTGATTTAAAGTT
The DNA here is from genome assembly GCF_047716275.1 of Strix uralensis. Classification (NCBI taxonomy): domain Eukaryota; kingdom Metazoa; phylum Chordata; class Aves; order Strigiformes; family Strigidae; genus Strix; species Strix uralensis. The sequence continues at coordinate 13,892,015 of NC_133978.1, read as the reverse complement.
CTGAACATTTCAGAAATGAATTGTCTGTGAAATGTTCAAAGGGTTGATTTGAGATCTGTGAAGCTGGAGAGAAAAAGGAATTCCCGTTTGTCCCTTGGCTTCAGCACTTTCTTCTCACTTCAATCCTTCAGTCGTACATTATGATGAAAAATTATTTATTATTACTATAAGCTAATTTCATTTAACCAGATAAAAGCCTGGACTCACATGATTTAAAATATTTTTACTTGGAAAGGAGAAATCAATGACTCTTGGTAATACTTGGTAATACCTTTCCTATCTTGAAACCATTATTTTCACCATTGGAGAAATCAGATAAAACCTCTTATTGCATTGTTCTATCTCACTTATCCCTCAGTAGTGGGAAAATGCAGAGGAATACAAAAATATTACTATTTATTTTTGTATTAATTTTTCAAGTTTAAACATGGAGATGTGGAGGAGGGAGAAGTACTTCAAATCTTTTATTAGAATCAAGTCTTTCTTAACTTACTTATGGTTGATCAAGAGGAGCAAGATTTAATTTATAATGATAATGTAATTACCCTACTAAAGAGAAAATCTTACTGAGCACTCTTGGTTGTTTGCTGGCTGGTTCTGTCTCGTGAGAGCTGGTGTTAGTGGATTAGCTAAGAATTTGGTCTTCAACTCAATACTGACATTACTACTGTGAGTTCAGTAGATTTATGAAGCTCTGACTCAATGCTCAGGAGTCAGGCTAAAATGAATTTTAGAATTTTTCAGGAAACTCAGTGAACGAAACAGAACTTAATTACACCTGCTTCTACAGCCACGGTCCATCCATATTCTCAACACTATACCCATCTGTTTCCTTAGCTCAGAGTAGAAGACCTCTCCACAGACAACTGGGGAGAGGGTATGAGAGAAGTCTGTGAAGTACTGGATGGCTTCCTACTTTCAGACAGTATCAGCAACAGGTGGACTGTCATAGGCAAAATTACCATGAATGGGATATGCCTGTAGAAAAGGATTATCGTCTTTCAAAAGTAGCACAGAACTCATGTTATTAATGTTTCACAGTAATATTATACTGTCACCATTTCTGTTTTTTCTCATTGTCCCTTCTTATTGTGAGACAAATTGGATTCACGTGTGTCATTTCTCATCTGCTTTCAGATACTTGTACTCAAAGTAATGCCATTCGAAGTTTGCCATGTGTTTGGCCCATGAAAGATATCACAAACTTGAAACTCTATTTGTCCTGGTTTAAACCCGGCTGGCAGTCAAACACCATGCAGCCACTTGCTCACCCTCCCCCACCCTGGGGAATGGAGGGGAGATTTGGAGCGGTAAGGGTTAAGGAGACTTTCAGCCTGAGATAAAAATTTTTAAATAAAATAAAATTAATAATAATACTACTACTGGTAATAATAGAATATACAAATGCGTAATGCATAATGCGATTGCTCACCGCCAGCTGTCTGTTCCCAGCTAACAAGCCCAGAGAAGAGAGAATACTGAAACCACAGTCCCAGAAGCGAGAGTGAGCTTCCCAATCAGCCTTCATCTATATACTGAGATAGGGAATACTCCACTGGCCCGTTTGGGTGTGTTGCTCTGGCCATGCTCCCTCCCAGCTTCTTGTGTACCTGCACATGGTCAGGACATGGGAAGTTGAAAAGTCCTTGATTTCTTAGCAACAACTAAAACCATCAGGATATTAACAACATTCTTCTCGCATCAAATCCCATACCAAATCCAAAACACAGTGCTATTCTAGCTACTAAGAAGGGAAAAAAAAAAATAGCTCTATGCCAGCCAAAACCAGGACACTATTGCATTCTATAATTTCATTGACTGTCCTTTTCCTTTCCCTCCTGTATAAAATTCTAGTATAACTGACTTGTGAAGAATTAGTAGAGTGGGCACCCAGTAAAATGATATATTTGTTTCAGAGAAATCATGTTTCTAACTTAATTCATTGGTGTAGAAATTGGATTTCAAAGAATGAAAAACAGTTGCATTAAGGACACAACCTTTATATATCCATGTAAAAATCTACTCTTTTTTTTTTTCTTTTCTTCCTGTTGTTACATTAGATTCCATATTTTGCTACCACTGCTTCTTCGTGTCAGGAGCTTTTTATCCATTCTCATGACTTTGAGAATGATTTTGAGGCTTTCAAAACTGTACACCAAAGAATCCAAAGTATTAGAAGATCCAAAGTGCTTTCTGAAACAGGTTTCGGAAACATTACCTTCTGTTTGCGTGACTGCATACTTCACTCTTTTTTGCATCAGTCTGAACTGTTTGTAGACAAGCACTTTGTCCCACTTTGGTTGTCCTAGCCTGTGCTGTAATCCATTTCACTCTTGAACATATGTCACACAATTTTCATTTCATGCGATATGGATGACTTTCCCTTGGATGTACAAAAAATATGCTAAACTTGCTTTATTTGATGACATAACTGAGTCAGGTGCTTTAACTCAGGATGCAAGAGGGCAAAAGGTTTCCTAATTATTCACTGTGCCCCTAGCCCACTGGTTAGAAAATGTCTGCTTATCAACCTGTTAAATGGTAAGAAATTGTATTTATATGTGCACTTAGTATGTAACCTTTCCACTGCTTCCCTGTGCCTTACATTCCTGATGTCTTTTTCAGATGTCATTCTGAAAATGTCATAGATCAAATCCTTCAGTAAGGATGTGATATAGAAAAACCTGACTTGTTATGACTTTAAGATTTGTTTTGTTGAGCTGCACTCCTTCTGTTTCCAGAATATGGCTTCCTAATCTGCATAAGGTGATTTTTTGTTTTGGTTTGTTTTTTTGCTTTGCTTCGTTATGTTTGAACATAGCATAAAAATGCTCCTAGCTAGCAGAAAGAACACATCTTGCATAATAATCAAAATACTTCCTTAAATAAGAAGTGAGTGGCAAGTATGGGCCTACATTATACTTTCAGGGAAATACCTTCCTATATTCCCTCCAGTTACATCTACACTAATAATGCTTCACAGGAAGGAAAGAAGTTTATAACTCTAGTTTATGTTTATTCATATTTTACCAATTGCTCTGACAGGCCATTGAAAATGTTTGCTCTCAGAATCCTGTTTTCAAATCAGCCAAACTGAATTTCAAACAAGCCCTTTTACAAAACGCGTCAGTAACAGATTAAGGATAGCAGCTGTTAGCTAACATGATTATTCCTATCAGTGGTATAAACAGTACCACTGTTACTTGTCTTATTTTGATACTGGAATACTGGAGTCTTGACTGTAGATCCTAAGAAGAAAGCTTGGATATGCAGGGAAAGCTGTGTTTGGATTGAGGAACTGCAGATAATGTAGCATCGATTAATCTATAGGATAATACTTGTCTAGATGCTATTGGTTTCATTGTTTTGTTTTGTTTTTGGTTTTTTTTTACCATTGTAGCACAATAATTATAAAATGTATTCTGGAGATATTGTCATCAGTTGTCATAGTTGTCACTTCCCCAGAGAAAAGTGCCATTGTAAACAGAAAACATCCACATTGAAGCTAAATGCAAAAAAAAAAAAAAAAATTATTGTGTGTTACACTGTGCAGTATCTGTGAAAAGCAAGAATTGTTTTTAAATTATTCATTTATTTAGAAAGTGCAGCTGGTCCACTTCTATTTACAAGTCCTCTGACACTTGCCTTAAGAATGTCAGACAGACTCCATTGTAATAACCCTTGTTGCAAAATTAGTTCTCATCTGCTTACCTGTTCAGACACTTGGAAAGGTGGTGATAAAAATGCTTCTTACCAAGCACAAATTACAAGGGAATACCTCTGAGTCAGTGCTTTTGCAGAACCAAGCCATTACAAGGTTTTGCTTCTGAAAAAGAAATACACCATGGTGGTTGTCTTCCAGCCTGAACCCAGGCTGTACGCAGTAATCTGCTTCCCAGTCCTGGTTCCAGGAAAGGGCTATGTTTTGCTTATGACAGCTTCTGGCAGTTAAAACTTCTACTGTGAAATTGTGGTAGCCAGTAATCCAGATTCTTTCCTTAGAAGACAGAAAAATCTATCAAAATGTGATAGAAATGCAAAAGCAACCCATGGCTGCTCTCTAACTCCTCTACCACACTACCAAAGCAGAAGGGTGTGGTGGTGTGATCCCTGCCCCATGAGAAAAGGAACTGGGGCCCCTAATGCTTTCTTCTGGCTGAAGCTGTGCACTTGAGTTTTTTCCTGCCATCTGACAATTGTGCTATCTGAAAGGGGTGTCCATCATGACCTCTGTGCATTTGTGGATGAGGTGTTACAGAGGGTTACTTCAAAACCTCCTTTGGTTCATGGTCTAGAGCTGCCAAATTAACCAAAATTGACCTGTCATATATCATCCAATACTCTAATTAAGCCACAAAGAAACCTGTTAGTTTAATTTTTTGCATTTCAGTCTGCCTTCTTAAAACCCTTTCTCTGGGAGGGGTAATGAGGGAATGCAAAAGATTTTTTTTTTTTTTTTTTCCCCAGGCAAATTCCACTCTACTAGTATTTCTGTGGAAATAATTTGGATTTAATCACAGTAAATTTTGCCTATACAGCTACAAGCAGTGTGGCAGTTAATTACAAACACACTCAAGTAATTGTTACTGAGGCAGCATAGTATGGAGGAAGAGTATTAACCTAGCAAGCCAAAATTAAATGAGCCAACAGGAAGAAAAAGAAACCAAAGCCCCTCCCCAAAATCCTCTTTCACTTTTTCAAGAATTTATTCTTTCTATTCCCACTCTTCCCCAAGTACTGTCAAAAAGTTGGCTAGAAAACACTTTTTTTTCCAGAAATGTAATTGAAAAGGGCATCTCATTTGCAGATGAATTATGTCACTGAATACATTAGTGAAATATACAGCAGCCAAATCACCAAAGGAACATGTATAATGAAGAGATCGTGAGCAAGTTCTAGAGTGATATCTGTTTTTGAATTCATGTGTTGCAAGCTTTAAACAATGAACAAATCTCCACCTTAGTCAAAACCCATGGTACCTGTTTGACTTCAGATGTCTTCTTGAGTCTCACTGAGGCCAAAAAGTTTTTTATCACATTGCTAGTCATTTCCCAGCCAGGGTCAAAAAGACATGGAGTTCACAAGGGTTGAATGTGTTGACATAATTTTCATTATGCAAAATTCATAAATGAAAGGACTTTGCTATTGTTCAACAAATACCAACCTTATTTTTTTTCCTGGTGTTCTCATCAGATCAGTGAAACTCGTAAGCAGTAAAAGAGTTTATTTTTTCAGCTATTCTAAAAGATGTCCACTTCTACATGGATACTGATTTTAAAAGCAGGAATGAATATGTTTTAAGATGACAGCTTCAGAGCTGTGTGTAACTATCAAATTTAATGCAATTTTTCCCTATACAAATCTAGCAGTTTTGTGATTATTTCTTTTTTTTAGAAATTTTACAACTTTGCCATTTATGCAGAGTAAAAACAACTCTTAAAGCTTTTCATAGCCAAAGCCATATTTTATTTTTAGCAGTAAACAGTAAAAAGTGCCCAATGAAAATAGAATTTTCTTTCTGCTGGCTTTCCCATCAAAGTGTATTTTTTTGACAGCACTCATGAAATCTACCACTTAATTTTTCCATGCTTTGAAGATGCAATTTAATTTCAATGCTAATTAACAAAGAATGCTTAATTAGAGTAACAATGGATATCCAGCCTTATTTTCTTTCTTGCCTGATCCAAGATACAAGCTTTATTTTAAAGCCCTATTAAAAACACATCAAATGTCCTGAACTGCTTCAGTGCCATAGCTTGCCCAGTTTTTAAGCCATGGTATGACACGTACACAAAGATTTTTCATACATCTATACACCCCTTTTGAAACTGTTCCACAGTTAGATTCTGCTGCTATATATAGCCTTTCATTTATCTATTTGTGTTTGTGAAAATGTTGAGTTTTGGGAGAACAAGCTGTGATGTTCTTAATTTTTGTAATACTCTGTGCTGAGTAGAGGATGTATTTTGTAGAAGGAAGTAACAAAAGAATTTAATCACCCATTGGAGCATTAATTCAAGTGAGCTCTTAGGGAAGAGTTATATCAGAGAAATGATTGCTGTCTTTGGCTGGAATCTCCCCAGAAAAGTTGGCTTAAAATTACATTTGTTCTTTTCCCTGCCTGGTGTGTATGTGCAATTTAGTCACATTGCACATTACTCAGACTTCCTCCAGAGCTGAAATGAAAGGTCTCAACTAGAGGTTATGAGAAGAAATGGAATGCTAGATGAGAAGATGACACTTGGTATCAGAAAAGAGATTACAAGAGGGCAGAATGGACATACAAGATGTCATATTCTCCATGTAAATTTGTAAGATGATTGGTTCTGCTGCGTAGCTGTTTCACTTTCAGGTGACTGCCTCAGGCTTCAAGGTGCTGGTGACAACTGGGATATTCAGCACCATCAGCAAGAGACAATTTCAAAGAGCAAAAAGCAGCATGCAACGTACTGCTTTCCCTTCCTCAAAGGAAAATTTCCAACAGATCCTAAAACATGAGTGCATAGTTTATGGTGTTTCTATATTTCTTAGAATATTCATAGTAATTATTAATGGTATTCACTGATTTGGGAATCTGGATGCTTTATCTGTGTGCTTAGATGAAGTTCTTTAGTGATGAACTATTATTTAAAACCTGATATTTGTTTCTCAGCCACAATTACATTCCTTGGACTAATAGAAAGTCAGGGAAGTCATAAACAAATTGAATACACTGACTATTGCCAATTAAGATTTGAGACACAAAGATTCTCCTAAAAATAGAGAAAGCAGCTTTTAGTGCAAGCTGTATACAGCAGCACGAAGGCAACCCAACAGACTGAGAACTGGTGAAGGATGTTGCTGCAACACTGAAAAATACCCTGCAGCCAACAGGAAGCATGCTTTATTACCATGAGATTAATGACAATAACCATAGCATTGATTTTTTTTTCTTTCTATAACTTTGGCAAAACAATCAAATAATAAAATGTAAATTGCAATCTAATTAGAGAGGCAAACACAGCACAGTTCACTGTTATTTCAGCTCCCATAGAGAGGAGCAGAGAAAGTCAAGATCCCAGTCAGTGATAAGTAATGTATTGCTCCCACAAGATACTAGAAGCTTAATGAACACTAACAGAAACTCCCCTCATATCTTTTCATGAATTCATTTAAGTTGTGAAAAAATGCATATTACTTGGGTCACAGGGGGAAAAGAATTCTAGCAACTTCAAAAATAATGCTACCACCAGATGGCTAAAGAAAGGTAAGGAAGGCTAAACAGGACAAAACCACAACAGACCAGGAAAATCAGTTTCCAAAGCCACAAATGAACCACCGTCCTCATTAGTTACCCACATTTATGCTAAGTTCAGTTTAAATTTCATCTCATAGAAGAATATGCCAAGAGATGCAAATTGATGCATCGTCTTGGGTTAGTGGGCCACAATCCTGTCATCTCAGTGGGCTTTGAAGTACAGGACAAAGGGAAAACAACATTTGCATCTCAAAAAAGTGACAGTAGATACTAGGGTTCCACCATTGTTCCTCCAGCCTTTATCTTATCAACTTTTTCATTCATCAGTGGTAACACAGAGCTACCATTAAATATAAGAAAGGATGGGTGGTTTGCAACTTGGTCTCTGTGGTGTCCTCATTCACGTGGGATTACAGGCTGTTGCATTATGTTGGATAGAACATACATAAAATAACTCCCATCTTTGGTGGAAATGTCTTTATTTCATTGAGATAAGATTTTGCTTATGTGAACAATGAATAAGTGGGCTTGGTAGTGACAAATTTTAAACAATTCCAACAAGTCTGACTGTTTGCTTTGTACTTAGAAATAAGGATCTTTTGGTAAAACTTCAAGGATATATTACATGAATAGTCTGCGAAGTTGCAAATAATACAAAATGTGTTAGCATTTAAGGACATTGTTAATATAGCTGTACAGAAGGGTGAGAAAATGAACAGATAATTGACTCAAAATTGTTTTTAATTAGGTGTTATCCATATTTATTTTCCCTTTTAGTGATGAATGTTTCAAATATTATATTCATCTTTTTATTTCAGTTTCCATCTTTGTCTTTTTCATATTGCTTCCTAACATGTATAATTTTTTTGATATCACAAGACAGTGAAGAAACATATTCACGGTAACACTGCTGCAGTTTATTGCTTCAGAATTAAATATTTCACAAATGTAATAACTATTTTGTTGGCAGTTTTTGTCCTTCATAAAACAATTGAAAACAAACAACAAACCAAGGGATAATATAGTCGTCTTGTTTCAGATCCAAAGCTCAGTGAAATCAAGAACCTCTCCACTTTTTTCCATTGATGGTCATGTTCAGTAGAATCAGTCTGAGTCATGCCTGAAGATGTGACTCATTTGAATATTTTATTAAAATAACTGCATTTTTTGCACTGCTTTATTGAAATAACTGTGTGACATATTTTTAATTGTCCATCATTCTTAAATAACTCCTTAGAAAGATCTGTGCTCTTTCTTCTATGTAAATCTTGCTTCAAATCTCTGTCTACCCCTTTTATAATGGGTTATGTCTGTCTTGGGTTATATTATAAGCAGATGGAAGTATTTCTTTTTAGAACATATTAGAATAAATTGTCAGATTCATATCTTATCAAAATGCACTGTTTCCTCTGGGCTTACATATTAGAATATGTGATGAATAGTGTTTCTTTGTTCACATTTGAGTCAGTGCTCTTTTAAGAAGTCTGGGAAGAGGGATGGGAGACTGCTTTGTACTTGACAACTTCTGAGCCTGCTCAAGGCAGAAGAGGCTCCAGACCTACATGTGAGAATGTGGAGTTACAACAGGGAGCTGGGAGCCTGCAGCTCCAGCAGACAGTGTCAAACTTGAATGAGGAGCAGAGGCAAGACAACCAGGCCTAATTGGCATCAGAAGGTGAAACTTTCTTGGAAAGAGGTGATGGTAATTTCACTGTTTATTTCAGTAAGACTGGGATTTCATATCAAGTTTCATTCCATTAGAGTATCCTCGAGTGTGGATATGGATGCATGAATATACAAAAATCTTAACTGATCCTTCTAACTAACTCTGATCCTTCAGAGGGTTTTTTTTAATCCAAATGGAAAAGAAAAATCCTATGCTCTGAATAGAAAGAAAAAACAGGGTATAGACAAAATGAAAGGGTGTAATTCTCTTCATTTCATTTTAAGGAATCAGATTTCATTATAGAGTAGGAGAAGAAACATTGCTGGGATAATTTAGTGTTAAGTAAGAGAATGTGGCAAATGGCATAAAGGAAAAAGACATTTTTCTCTGTGTTCAGTGTAACATGCAAAAGAAAGCACTTTGGTTCTAATTTATTGCACCATTTAAGAAGGAGCATCCTTCAGCTCAAAGTTTTGTGTTTCTTAGGTAACTAGCTAGTCACAAGCCTATCCTAGACTGGCAACATATGATTACTTGTGGGGAAATAACTTCTGCTCCCTCTCAAAGGACAGGTGCTGACCCTGAGACTCAGTACCACAGCTACCATGCTAACTTCCTTCATGTTTTCAGCAGCAGCAGCCAAGGTCAAGCACAGACCTAGTTTTGACACCTTGAGGTCAATGTGGCTACATTAGCAGCATTGTTACAGGCTACCGAGTACTGCCTCCTAGCATGTTTTTATCTGTTTTGTGGATGAATAAAGAACTCATTGGAGCAGGGTGCCTGAAATGATAGCAGTCAGGACAGAGTGTATGAGATATCTTCATAGTTCACAGGACTGAGTGTCATGAATGGACTATAACTAACAATTTAAATTAATTTTTAATTTTATTTAATATACTGATTTGGAAGGGACCCACAAGGATCATCGAGTCCAACTCCTGACTCCACGCAGGGCAGCCTAAAAGTTAAACCATATATCTAAGAATTGTCCAAATGCCTCTTGAACACCAACAAGCTTGGGGCCATGAACACGTCCCTGTGAATCTTGTTCCAGCACTTGACCACCACCTCAGTGAAGAACTTTTTTCTGATATCCAATCTGAAGTTCTCCTGATGCAGCGATAAGCCATTCCCTGGCATTCCTATCACTGGTCGTCAGGGAGAAGAGATCAGCCCCTCTCTCCCTGCTCCCCCTCATGAGGAAGCTGTAGAGAGCAATGAGGTCACCCCTCAGTCTCCTCTTTGCCAAGTTGAACAAACCTAGTACCCTCAGCTGCTCCTCATAAATTATGCCCTCTAGTCCTTTCATCAGTTTTGTTGCTTTTAATAATTTTGTGTACAGCATTGGAGGGGGGCTACGGAATTAGCACTATTCATGTCATGGCTAATAAGGAAGTAATGGCTTCCTTACGTTATCTTAGGCCTTGCTTCCCACATCTGTAATGTGAAATATGGTTTTCAGTGGTAAAGATATTGGTAAAAAAAGTCTTTTTTTTTTTTTTTCAGATTAACTATGACTGATGTACAGAAAAAAACAAAAGCTTCACACTTCTTAAAATCCCACTATGATTAAAACAATAATATTTATTGTCCCAGACTAAACCAGATTATTTCTTAAATCAGAAACACATTTTGTGAGAAGGAAATGTTTATGTGGAGGAAGAAAGCCATTAAAATAACTTCTGACTGAATATTTGTAGCTGCAATGAGACTGATGCACAGTGGAAATTCTCAGGGTACTGTGTTTTTTATTTATAAACCATAACGATCTTCAGATCAGGAAGAGTGCGAGTTTTTAAAGTCTGTGGTGTTTGATAATCCTTTTGGTAATCCTTTGGAAAAAGAGTAAAAGTGAAGAGATGGTTTTTACAAATGGAATTTATGTTTAAAGAATCAATATATTACTGATGTGTGACAAAATCTTACTCCTCCCTTTCCTTTTACCTTGGTGTGTATTGATAGAGCCCCAAGGCAGCAGAAGCATATTTCAAATTTGGGTATCTATGGCTGACAATGCAGTGAGCTGGTGCAAAGTGTCAGGATGATGAAGGTGCACTCCACAGTGCTTCATTTGCAGAGCAGGAAGAAAGGAAAGTTGCAATGAGCTATAAGTAGGCGCAAAGGATCCCTGTAGTCATAGATCATCTGCCAAATGTAATGTCATGGGATGAATACCACTTTGAGTCCTTAGCAGTATCTCTCATGTGCTTATAGCTGTCCTTTGTGATCTGTGGAAATACTCCGCTACCTTCAGTAACCTTGTAAAAACCCTGTTTAACTGGAATTTGCAGAAGGGAACACTAGGACACTAAATTAATATATGTCTAAATATATATACGCTACAGTAACTATGATGCTATTATTAGGTGGCAATCTGTGTACTGTTTAGGGTGCTGCTTGGTATCATAATATTTTTCATTGCCATAATTATTACGTATATGACAGGAAGGAAGAAAGGTTTCATTTTTCTTTCTCTGCCGCTAAGGAAATCAATTACAGGTTTTAACAGATTAGGTTTAAATCAGTTTATTGTCCTTTTTATAGTGGAGACACTGAATGAGTCAATAGTTGATGATACGGTGTGACCAGAGCAGCATCTCTTGTTTCTTCTCTGAAGCATACTTTGCCAAAGTGCTGGATGCTAAACTGCAAATCGACTTACCTCTGTGTTATTTACATAGTATTTCAAAATCTGCATTTACAGAGTAGCTTTGATATTATCTTTAGGAAACCAGTGTGATGAGATACTAATTTCCTTCCTTCCAATTTTCCGCCACAGATTACTCTGCTTTGCAAAGCTAATCATAATCAGTCCAATGAAAGAGTTATTTTCATTAAAACTTATTTTTACATTGCTTTATGATATTTTAATATAGCACATTTTTCCACCTGATTCTTAATTTTCTTCTGCAAAGATAATGGATTTTGGAAAAGGTTGAGATTTCAGATGCATAATATGCACTGCATTTCACTTTTTGGTTTGAATGGTAAAGCAGCACCCCTAACCTGATACTCTGAGTTGTGACATAAACTGCAATACGTAGAATGGATTAGAATTAGGACCAGTGATGTTTCAACTTCACTGTGGCTGCTTTTAGATATTAGATATTTTAGATCTAAAATTACATTCTGCCTGAATAACTAAGTAGTCGGACCATTGGGATCTGCAAAATGGTGCTATAAACCTCAGTAGAGTTTCTGTCACTTCCTCTGTCAAAAAAAAAAGTCAGTAATTTAGAACTCCCCAAGTTTATTTCCAGCAGGGAATACTGCAAAATTCAGTTCTTAATGACATCACTCTCTATTGCAGTTTTGGTCACACCCAGAAGTATCAACTCATAGAATTTAGAATTTGCTCTTTGATTGACAGTTGTTCTGTTGACGATCACACTAGGATGTGCTAGAGCCAGAGAAAAGGAAATCTAAGCTTTTGTTTTTAAAACTTGCTTGGGTGAGTTTGACTACAAGTATTGCATATTATTTAAGCCTGTTGATATACTGTTGATCTCTCAAACTGAGGGAATAGCAGTGTTTTCTTCTGGGAAGGACCACATTGTAGAGATATGAATACTTGTGGATGGTGATTTGCAAGTGCTATTAAATGGTTCTATTCTACACTTTACTGTTTTTATCTGTGCCATGCACTTCTAAACTACCTTAGCTTCATAATACCTGTTCTACTAATATTATACTAATCTTGGAAACACTGCCTTCTGAAATCTCTTCTGTTAGAGAAGTGTCAAAGTAAACCAGACCTTACTAATAGCTGTGATACTGAGTAATTAACACATACTGTGTTTAGGTTTCCAGGCGTCTCCCTTTGCTTTGTTTAAATGAGGTAGGCATGAACGATAACCGTGTGATCTGTTTTGGCCTTTATCTCTGCCAGTTGTGTGAAAGTTTCAGAAGCGTGAGATACAATTCATTAAGAACACACCAGGTTTACCAAATCTGTTATAATTAAGCCTGTTCTGTATTCTAGATTTCAGTAATCGGATGTGATATTTTGTATTGTAATTGTAGTATTCGGAAGTAGGCTTCTGAATGTGTGTCAGAATTCTAATAGTAAATCCCATTTTATGGGTGTGAAAAGATGCAGTATGAGAAGCACTTGTAACTGACAACTTGGTGTATATGAAATAATTTTCACCTTTGAAAATACATTGTTTTATTAGCTTCTGTTAAATGTAGTATATAACTGCAACTGAAATAATTATCTGTCTCAGGAAACATTAGATATGTAGTGTATAAAAACAAGCATACCTTGGGGAAGTGGTCAGTAAATAATCTGAAGAAAACTAGAAATAAATTATATTATTTTTTATTATATACATTATAGTCATGAAATAACAGGTTATGGAATGTTGTGGAGAACTGGTGTTGCAGAGAGAAATATCTTGTTTTCATAGCACTTTACACTGGCAAATTCCATATTATAGCTGACTTTACATTTAATAATTTTAGTTATGTTTTTATTGTAACTTTTTTCCTCGTGTAATGTTTCATTTAAATATTGCCATTTAAAAAGAATCAGCTCTAGAAATATTTGGAATTTTCAGGCATTTAAATTGTTATTGCAAGAGCAAGTCACATAATAGAAGATGGGTGTAGCAGCTCCTACCCCACTGCTCATCCTCTGTCCCAGAGCCAGAATGGACTGAGCTGTTTGGTTAGATCAATGACAAGCAAAAGCTGAAACATCACAGTTTCAGAGTGCAGTGTATTGAGGTAAACCAAAGCTGTCCTTTGGTTTTCTATAATACATCAGGCTGTAATTCATGGTTATCCAGTAGCTGCCACACAAGTAGCTGCGCTTTCCCTATAGTCAGCTGGAGCAGGATTGTATGATTGCCACCTCAATGCAAGCTATCCCTGGTCATGAATTGGAGCCCTGAATATTTTCAAAAGCTAGGATTTAGCAAATTATTCCCATCGGTCTTCTCTCCTGACTAGTTTTTTAACAAGTTCTGTGAACTAATTATCAACCTAGTCACCAAATGTGGGAACCAGCAAACTGACTGGCAGTTTTGGAGTAAAGAAGACAGCTAAAGAGTACTGACTTTTGTGCTGTACATAATCACGTATTACTGTGTCTTTTTCAGTGGTGGGGAAACTGAAATCAAGAAAGTTAAATTCGTTCACAGAAGTCCCTAAAATTAAACAAAGATAGATTTTTCTCAGAAAGATTAAATATCTTGCCTCCAGATCTAGGCTCCATTTGCATGAACCTGGACTAATCTTCCCTTCTCTGAATTGCCCACTGCAAACAGAGTTACTAATGATATTTAACTTTCCATGGAAGTGTTTTGAGAAATAGTTAAAGAATTTTTATTGAATTGTAAAAAATGTAAAGATTTATATGATTGTCTGCAACAGATAGAATTTAGGGATTGCTGCTTCTCAAGTTTCAAAGTATTTCTGTGAAGAGTGGGGTATCATGCACACAAAAAATGTCACTATCACCAGCTGAAAATGTCCAAGCTGAATAATTTTTTTTTTTGGCAGTTAGGAGTTTGTGTGTATAAACTTTGTCCAGCTGAAATGTAAGGGAGAAAAGACATAAAATGTTGAGATGTGTGAAACTATGCTTCACAGAGAACCACTGCTCAGATCACATAGTTTAAACCAAATCAAGATCAAAACACTTTATTGAATACTTGTAATTAACAGACAATCAGTGAACTATACATTCAGGATCCATATCAGATAAGCCACAAAACTAGACACAAAGTGTTAACAAATGCCCACAAATTTCTAAACACCCCTATGTAACTAATCCCCAAAGTCCCCAACCCCCAGTGATGAGCTCAGACCCCCCCCCAACCTCCCCACCATGCCCAAGTGATGTACACCCACTCTAGGTGTGGGTCCCTACTTTGTGCACCCCAAGGTCTCATTCTGGCTGGAGTGTGGCTGCTCATCGTGTCTGATGAAGATGCTCTGTCAGGCCTTGACAGAGGATGTGCTGCTTGTGGGACAACTTGTGACAGCATCAAACCAGGTTTTGACTAGCTCTGTGTCAACCTCAAGGTCTCCTCTCTCTTACAAATGTTCATGGTCTGTAACTTTTTTCAGGCTGACTTCTTTGTTTCAGAAGTCTGTGTAATTTCTTGGTTGTTACTTAACCCAGTTGATGGTTCTCTTTCACATTAATGTGAATAATTTGGTGCAAATATCCTCCCAGATAGTTCTGTGTAATTTGATTCGCTCGTGCTGTTTACGCTTGCATTCCTATCTTTACAAGTATTGGTATCCAGGCCATTTGTCAAAGGAGGACCATGGGAGCACTGTCATACTCTGCAGTTGAAAATAATATTTACAGTAAGTGTTTTGAAAGCTTTTGGTTAGTTTTCAGCTGTGGGCAGATGGAAACATTGGTGTTGAAAATGTCAGTTCAGATCTTAAAAGATGAATGTGAATGCTTTGGAAATTTTCACCCTGTCGTAGCTTTGTCATGTACTTGCCCATGCCTGTCTGTCTGTTGGTGCAATTCATCTTTCTGCCCTTAATGGAACAGAACAATTTTGAAAAATCTAGGATTATATGTGTTGTGTGTTGATAATAGATACATATATATGGCTCCTATATTAACCAATTATAGTAACTCTTATGTAATGTACTTCCCAGTTTGGTCTTTATTTTCATTTATATTTTGCAGTACATTAGGGCACTTAGTCTTGCATTATGTTTATATATTAAGCTGTTGATAAGATGAATTATGTTGCATTCTTTGACTTACATGAATTAATTAACATTGTATCTTCCACTGGAAGGGACATTTGTTGTCTGTTCTGTTCCATCTTTACTATGTCTACTTTGTAGTGATATTCTGTAAAAGCTTCAAAATTTAATTCTACCTGTGTGTTCAGACATACGTATAATGGTGATATCAAAATCTTTTTTCACTTCTTAGCAGGATCCTTCTTAAATCACCTTTTGCTTAGCAAAGGCAGATATAAGGATATTGAAATACTTGGTCAATTTATCTTTGCACCTTCTTGTGTTTTACAAGTTTGTTTATTTGCAAAAGTTAAATGGTGAATAGGAAAGAGCAAGTAGAACTCATGAGAGCTTTGCTTTCTTCTTTCTTCCTAGCTTACCTGGAGTGGACATATTAAAGGATATATAAAGGTGAACAGAGACTCCATTTCTGTATTTTATTTATTTTATTTCCCAGCCTTTAGTGCATTACCTAGGGGAGAATTTAGGTATTATTTGCAGCGTCAGTAGTCTGTAGGAGTGAACGAACTTCTCATGTTTAGCACAAGGCTGAGTACATTCAACACTCATGACAAGGTTATAGCTAGAAAATATTACAGCTCCTCTCATGGGCTTCATGAAAGCCATTTGCAGTGTTTCAGTCAAAGACTGAAAAATTGTGCCTGCAAAGATACAGGCTCCAAATTCATGTGGAGAGCAAAACAAAGTCATGGTCTTTACAATCCAGAACAGTGATCTTCTCTCTATAGAAGCAGAAAATAAGAGGAATACATTTGTATTGCAGAAGCAGTTGAAGTACCTTGGGACTAGAGAAAACTGCTCTCTCCAGTCCTGTCAGAAGAGGGAATAATGAAACTTGCTTCAACAAGGTAAGTACTTTTTCCTTTTCCTTCATGGCTGGCATTTTACAACAGCGTGTATATCATTGATAGAGACTTGATTATGGTACCAAAGAAGATTCATACCTTCTAGCAAGAATGATAACTTTCTGGCTTCTGGAGGCTTCCAGGGTATTACTCAGTTACTAATATTGCTGTGTGTTTTTTTGTTTGGCTTTAGGTAAAGCAACTGATAGCTTTGTACCTCCTTCTTAGTCTGTAAAATGGATTTTACAATATTTCCTTTGCCTTTTTCTGTTGTAAACTCTTACGTGCATACAAGAGGGCTGTTGGGTTTGGCTTCTGATCTTTATTTTAGTATAAATTACAAAAAAATCCCAGGAAGGAAAGAATGATCGTTATTACTTTGCTTTAGACGTATGCTACAAATCTGACAGGACCAAAGGCCCTCATCAGCTTCCAGAAAATTCAGTGCAAGGGGTCTCTATGCATCACTGCCCAACACTGGGCTCATTATAAAAGTCTTTCTCTATGCAAGCTAGCTTATCTTTAACAAATTAGTCCACTAGAGTTCACAGAGTATACACACGACTGCAGCAAGGATTGCAGTAGATATTAAAAGGCAATGTAGATAATATATCTGAAAATGGTAATGCAAAAGACAGCCTCGAAACACTATTGCAACTCTCATACTGCAATTGCTGTTGATGTAGGAAGAATTTATCGGTAGTCACAGGAACAAACACGGACAAAGATATCTTTGTCAAATTTTCTTCCTTTAAAAAAATGTGAACAATGACAGCTAACTATTAAAGACATGGACGTTTCCATATCTAAAGTGAATCTAATATATCTCTTCACAAACTATGGTGAAGAGTAAATACTGTAAATAATAATTCAAACAGGATATAGATAACTAAGAAAAGCATTATTTAATCACTGAGTTGGCCAAAGGGATGTTACATAGTTTTCAGTAGTGTATATGTACTTGCAATCCAATACTGTGTTTTCTATGTCTCAGGTTCTTGGGCAGAGTTCCCACGATCATAGAATCATTTGGATTGGAAGGGATCTTTAAAGGTCATCTAGTCCAACCCCCTGCAGTGAGCAGGGACATCTTCAGCTAGATCAGGTTGGTCAGAGCCCCGTCCAGCCTGACTGCGAATGTTTCCAGGGATGGAGCATCCTGTTCCAGTTTTTCACCACCCTCATCATAAAAAACTTCTTCCTTAAATCTAGTCTAAATCTACCATCTTTTAGTTTAAAACCATTACCCCTTGACCTAACACAACATGCCCTGCTAAAAAGTTTGTCCCCATCTTTATTACAGGCCCCTGCAGCCTTCTCTTCTCCAGGCTGAACAACCCCAACTCTCTCAGCCTTTCTTCACAGGAGAGGTGTTCCATCCCTCTGATCATTTTTGTGGCCCTCCTGTGGAACTGCTCCAACAGGTCCATGTCTTTCCTGTGCTGGGGTCCCAGAGCTGGATGTAGTACTCCAGGTGGGGTTACACCAGAGTGGAGGGGCAGAATCCCCCCACTCAACTTGCTGGCCACACTTCTCTTGATGCAGCCCACAGTACAATTGATCTTCCTGGCTGAGAGTGCACATTGCTGGGTCATGTCCAGCTTTTCATCCACCAGTACCCCCAAGTCCTTCTCCACAGGGCTGCTCTCAATCCCTTTACCCCCCAGCTTGTATTGATACTGGGGATTGCCCCAACAATGTCTGGTATTGTACAAGTTCCACAAAGAAAAGAGGGTTGCACTTTGCATCAGGAGCCTTATTAAGTGTTTGCTGGATCTACCAATTCATTAGAGAACCTATAGATTTATGCCACAGGATTGATCAATTCTATCATTTTGCCAATCCATGAATGGTTTAGGATTGGGACCTTCAGGAAAGCAACAAGACCTGAGGTGACAGTGAAAGAAAGCTCAATGGCATGAACAGAAAGAACGTCAAGTGAGAGGAGACGTGGAGAAAATATCTTTTAAAGTTGTTTAGCAAAGGACAGGGCAGGGAGAGAAGTATTAAGGAAAATAAGCATTGATGCCTTCATCTCCCTCTATCACAAAGGACCTCTGACACCCTTGTGGTGTTGCAGTCATCTTAAAGTTATCATTCCCTAACTTTTTGCTTTTACTTTGTAACAGTAATGCTCTTTTCAGTGGAATATCTTTGTATTTGATTTATTATTTGTCTAAAGAAGCAACCTAAACAAAGTTTTCTGTCTTGCTTTGTGTATGTTTGTTGATTTGACAATCTTAGGACACCCAAACTTATAATTTAATTTGTGGACACAGTAGACATTACATTTCTCTTTAGGAAACAAATAACATTTATTAGTATATCAAGGATGAAGATCCTTGGTGATAATTTTTATGCTGTTATAATTGTAATTATGTTTTTCCATGCATCTGTTCTGTTGTGTTTTTTTTTT
This sequence comes from Strix uralensis, assembly GCF_047716275.1. NCBI lineage: Eukaryota > Metazoa > Chordata > Aves > Strigiformes > Strigidae > Strix > Strix uralensis. The sequence continues at coordinate 13,873,107 of NC_133978.1, read as the reverse complement.
TACTTCAGCAATCCATATTGTTGAATTCTTAATGTGTTCTAATGCAATCAAGGCTCATGCTAGCACAGAAAGCTGTGGTGATAATATGCGTTCTATATTCAAGATTTGAAATCTGCTCCACTTTCTCCTCTTCCTTCCCCATAACAAGAATAGAAGGAATTAACTGTGTGAAAACTAAGCTTATGGTGCTATTGCAACGTGTACAGCAAATAACACTAAGAAATCAGCATTTCCTATGTTTAAAAACTTGAGACTTTTTCTATTAACATTAAAGTTATTAGGACAATAAGGAATGCTGAAATGTGGATTGTAAAGTTGCTGAGATTTAAAGAGCAATGTGGAAAAGGTTTGTAGTTTCACTTGGAACTTTTTGTGCCAGCTTGGTAGTGACAAGGAAATGGAAAGTTAAGTAACGTGCACAATGAACATTTTTGGTTTGTATTTTGGTTTTTGGCTTGGTGTGTGGGGTTTTTTTTGGTTTTTTTTTTTTGTTTTGTTTTGTTTTTTAGAGAAGTAATCAATAGGGTGTGGTGAGGAACCCATAGCAAAAGAGAGTGTTACAGAGAAGAGGAAGATGGCCAGAACACTGGACCTTCTGGTGCTTTCTGACTGGCAGGTTGTTGGGTCATTATTTATAGCACAATTCAAATAGCTCAGAAAATGATCTAAAAACTATGTCCCCAGATTTGGTGAAGGAGAGTTTTATTGTTCATTTACATCTTAATCAAATTGTGGCAGATACGAGGAGATAAACTGTTATTTCTTGTTTCTATTTGTTTATTTTTTCAGAATTATTTAGAATCAGTTTGCTTGTGTTAATCACACAAATAGTAATCAATTGACTTACTGGTGTTCCTTTTGCTGAAAACCATTAAAAGACAGTAGCATGTGACAAAATTATTTAATTCAGTTTGAGATTATCACTTCTAGACCTGCAGCAGAACTATTTCCTGAAACTCGGACAGGGCAATATTCCATGACCAATAAAAAAAAAAAATGTTGATTTTGCTAAACTCCTGTTTAGGATGAATACTGAAAGCTCCAATATGATTTAAGTGCTATATTTTATTTTCACATTTTGAAGTGTATTTTTGTGGTTTTTGTTTTTGTTATTAGATATTAACAATTCCATGTACACCCAGGCTTTTTTTACTGCTCTAAGAATTCTGAAAACCTTACTCTTCACTTAGAGCTTGAATGAATATGTATTTTTAAGGCTCACTTCTTCGGTGAAACAGCTATTTTGCCCTCTGTACATTTCTAATTATGCTCCTCTACAGTGCTATATTATGCAGAGTGGTTCTTGATTATACTGTTTAAAACAGTGCTTAATTTGTATACAGAGATCTGTAAATGTGTCACTTTCAGCCCCTATAACTACTGAAATGAAACTCCTTTCTTCTTGCTTGTGAACCTCCTTTTCTTTTATCAAGAAACCAGCATCATTATTTTTTCCATGACCATGTGTTAACTTTCTCTGATCCCTTTTTTTTCCTCTGCACTTTTTCTGTACTTCCTGATTTTACTATAACCATAGTGGTTTGCTAAACTGTAAACAGAACATGTCCAGGTGATTTATATTTTGTAGCCACTGAAATTCAAGGCCAGTCCAAAGACAGTGTCAGATGAGAGCAATGTATTCAAGACAAAACCATGAATCATCACAACTGGAGGAATGGCCCATTTGCAGAGCTCACCACTCTTCTCTTCCCTGCTTTTATTGCTCTGGAGATGTGGGACATATTTTGGATGATGGTGTTTATTCCAAAGCATCAGCTCCCAGTTCAGGATGGAGTCTGAATTTCAACTCTGATGCATTGCTGACACTAGAAACAGATGGTTCTGAAGCCACTGGTATAAAATAGCTGCTTAGAGAGGTTAGCTGGGTTTCTGTCATGTCTTTTGAAAACAAGAATGTCAAGAGCCAAGGCGATTTATATCTATTTCCTAAATTGAAAGGATCTAGTATCTTGTATCATTTATTTTGATACACAATCTACATCTAAAAGTCATTTAGACAATTCCTTCTAGTTGATATTTGTCTAAGAAACAGTATGGAAGAGGTGAAAAACTGATGCCCTGTCTTATGGGAATCAATACATCCTTGCACTTTTCAAAATGGTTTGAAGCTAAAAGCTTTGACTTAAATCTAATTTGTATCAGAAAAAGGAATGTGATGTCACTTTGATATAGATAGTGATAAACATTGGGAATTTAGCAGTATAAATAATACAGCAACTAAACTGGAGGTCAAGGACTCAAGCTTCTTAATTTCTACTGTAAATCTTTGTAAACTGTTGCTGGGAAGTTTTCTAGCCTCAACGTTTATTTATTTATTTATTTGTTGTTAAAAAGATCTAGGATGTAGTGCGGAACTCATTTCCTGGGACTAAATGATACTGGGAATTTATGCCGGGGCAATAATTATTTTTCAGAAGTATCTGTAGGCCTCAACTACTACCATGATCTCAGTACCTAGAAAAAAAGTAAGAGCAAGTGTCTCCCTCAAAAAGTGTATGGCCTGCAGAAACATGGTGAAGCCAGGTAAGAGCCAGGTGGCAACAGTCAAGAGGGCTGTCAAGCTGGAAGGTCCCCTTCCTTCCTGCAGGCACAGGTGAGTTCCCTGAATGCCACTCCAGCCCTGCAGTCCCTGCAGAGAAGCTGGCATGAGCTAGTTGGAGGCTTGCTGCACCCAGGCTGCTCCCTACTTGTCTACTGTGACTTCAGCTGACACCTTTCACCAGCACTAAATTACTTAAAGTAAGTGAGGAGAACAACAAACTAACTCTCTCAGAAGAGTCTTTCCAGAAATATACTGGATTTCTTTGCTACCTACCTTCCTTCCCCACCTCTCCTCTTCCAAGCCTCCAAGGACACAATAACATTACAGTGCCAAACTGGAAGCTTCTGATGATAGACTTGAAGTGTGCCTGTTAGCAAAGGTCGTTTAGATCTTCATTCTTTACTTAGATAATCAAATATGCTCAAAATGGTCTTCAGAGCACTTTAAAATATTTTCTAGATCTACCCTAAAAATGTAAAGATTTCCATATTTTTCTGAATATGGTGAAATAGGAAATAATATCAAACTTTGTGCTGCAAAACTATTTAAACAAGCATAAAATAGGTCATTGAGCAAAGTGCTAGTAGACAACATATAGTGAGTTTATTAGTATTCACTGCACTGACAAAACTTACTCCTATTACCACACTTTTTGCATAGGAATGAGTAAAGGTTTAAAGGGAATTATCTAGATTAGGAAAAAAAGATTTCAGTGGTGTGACACTGTCTCAAAATCAGCATTTGCTAATAGTTTCATTTGAAAAATATCCTAGAATAAAAAAAGACAAACACGGGAAATGTGCTGCAAAAAAAATAATTTCAAAGTCAATTTTTTTAAAATTAACATTTTCACATTACATATTAGCACATTTCAAGAAATGCTTCAGAACTGAAATTTTACGAAATTTAAAAATTAAAGCTCTCTAAAATAGAATAAGCCACGTTTTGTTCATTTCACAAGATTATTTTTGCTCATGAGTTCTCATTTTAGTGAGAAAAAACATAATCAAACTTCATAGAAGTTGCTTTTCCTTATCTCCTTTTTTCAAACTCCTTTTGATTTAGTCACTGTATCAAAAAATGAGTGATATATACAGTTCACAGAGTTTATGTAGTTCTTTTAAGATGCCTGTTATTTGTAGAAGTAATATGATCAAGCCTGTAAAATCTGGTGGTTTTCATCTCCTGGAATCTTGGGTTCCTGTGAGAAGCGCAGCTTCCTTTATTGGAATGGAAGCTGAAGTTGCCGCCTTTGCAGAGCAAAACGTGGCAATGTGTAGTTCAGAAGTTCAAACAACAACTGGAAGGAACCCATGCATTGCATTTGCAAGATGCCAGTTGCTATTCTTTGGAGGGCAAGTGTATATTTGGTTCATGATTCTTGAATGTTTGGAGTTCCTCTAATGTGTCAGTTTTCTGTGGCTGTCAATTGCATTCTTATGCAGTGTCTAACAGGCAGGGCTGGCACAGACTGAGTAGAAATCCCAGAGGGGCATTGGTTCTGCGTTTATCCAACTCTCCTCTCTAGGGCCCTAGCAAATGCAGTTTGCTCTTATACTACAGAGCTGTATGGGACAGAAATCATTGTGACATCAAAGCTGTGGGTTGGAATTTTAAAAATCTGGATTTAAGCAAATTAAAATACCAAACAGCATATCTGCTATCTCAGCCATAGACTCCTGAGGAAGCAAAGTACTTCACATCACATACACCTTTGCTGGCCTTGCTAGTTAAGAAATGTGTGCAGGTAATGGTCTTGCCAGTCAGCATGATTTAATTAACAAAGGAGTGGCTTATTCTTAGAAGAAGTGGATTCTTTGTAAAAGGATGTGCTTTGTAGAGTCTCTTTATCTGCAGGTTTTCAATTGCTGTTATTTACCATATTCAGTTTACCTGTCTGAATTTTGGTGAAGGAGTTGTATAACCTAGAGGCACACAAATTCTGTAACTCTCCCATTTTGGCAGAGTTCTTATCAGCAGAGTCTGTCAGTCTGTTGCTTAGTGTTCTCTCCTATAGCTATAGTAATAAGCCGTTTCTGTTCTGACCTGATCTAAATTGTAATTCTGGTTATTTCCATAACGTTTCTATAAATAAAAAAGTGAGGCTGTGCCTGTATGGGAATTCATTGAGTGCATTCAGGTAGGATGTTCTTGTTTTGTTATTTGTCTCTGTAGAAATGGTTATGCAAAATGGATTTAAATGAAGTTCCAAATATGTGTTGGATGTGTTTCCAAGTACCTGTAAAGCTCCATTGTTTACTGTTGTCCATTGACCACAAAGTGGCAGTGAGACCTTACCGCTAGAGTATGATAGATTGCCACGTCCCTGGTTATTTTCTTCTTGCTGTCATGTGCCTGCTGAAAATATGTTGCCATATACTAAATAAAACCATCCAAAGTATTCAAATGGAAATAAAAAGGGTTAAAACCAAAATGAAAAGTGCTTTAAGTATAAAAGAATTCAGCAGTCACTGTATTAATTCACAAGAAACATGCTGTTTTTCTACAAGTCATAATTACAAACAGTGGTAAATGAACAATCTTGTTTCATAGTCATGCCTTTAATAAGTTATTCCTCTCCCATACCTTTATTTAACAGCGCCCATTGTGTTCTTATGTATGGTTTGATGCAAAACCAACTTATTTGTTAATAGCTCTTGAAGAAAATTTCTTCAACAGGTATTCACAGAAACACTTGTGCAATTGATATATTTCCGTTTCAATACACCCTTGTTTAACGGACTTCTCTGATCGAGATGAGGTTGACTGTCCCACAACTTGTCTCTCTGTAGAAATGCTATTTTTTGTTGCTTCTTTGGGCTAATTTTTCTACTTCACACTGCTTGAACGCAGTTATGGGCTGACCCATGGTTGTCTATACATTATATTACTAATTTTATGAGGCAGGTGGAGATACATGCGAAACAGAAGATCATGAAAACATTTGTGTAAGGCTCTGAAGATATGTTCTTCTTTTTAAAGACATCTTGATTCAGAAAACCATAAAAGATGACATTTTCATAAAAGCATTAGAATGTTTTATTATTTCTTCACACACACACATACACTGCACACAGTAATATCAGTAGTAGCAGTTGTCTCATGTAACTAGTACCACTTTAGTGTTAGCAGAAGCAGCTTCCAGGAGCAAGGAGCAATGATACCAGATTGTCTTGTCAGCCTTACCCTAAGCAACTGCTTATTTTACCTAGGAACTAGAGACAGCAAAAACTGGAGTATGTTGCAATGTTGCTTAATGGAAATTTACCACCTCTGATCATTTTTTAGATGGTAACATAACTTCTTCCACATTTGGTCTATACAGATATGCAGGGAGTCTTCCCACAAGTGTTGGGTATGTTGTGTTTTGGTTTTTTTGGTTTTTTTTTTTTTTTACATCTAGGTCATTCCTGAGTGTGTGTATTTGTTGAAGGTTAGAGGTTTAGAAAATACTTCCTCTCTCTTCCAGGATTTTTTTTATTTGTGAAAATACTACAATTCAGGTATATCATTGAAACATTGCTTTACTTTTAATCACACATTGAAACAGCAAGAGAGATTTTAAACCCTAATGGTAGAAACAATTGCAGGGGTAAAAATTACTGAAGATCAGCTTTGCACAACATTTAGAAGGACTCCAGCCACTTAGGTCTTGTAGTAATGGAACATTTGATTCAAAGTAGCTAACCTTCAACTTTTGCTTTGTTTTGTTTTGTGAAATTTTATAGTCGCTGCATGGCTTACATGGCTTAAATGAAAGGTAGATTTAGAGTTCACATGCTTACATCACAAAAATACCTGAAAAAGGATGTGAGCTGACAAATCAAAACTAAAGAAAAAAATTAGCATCAGATTGACATTGGATAGGAAGATAAGTATAAACTAGAAATTGAATGGTGTAGAGATACATGCATGTGTGAGCCTTGGACAACTAGTTAGAGCAGATGAAAGAAAAAGATCAAAAGGAATTAAGAGAAAAAGCAGGCAACTTGAATAGAATGCTGATTCATCTATTTGAGGTTGTAGTGCTGGAGAGATCATTGTAATTACCCAGTCTACTTGTATAACTCCTAGTTTGAAACCTTGTAAGTAAAAGGAATTGTTATAGATCTGACTGACTGTAAATTGTCCCTCCCTGGGACTAACAGCACTCTCGCTCACTTGCTGTTCCACTAAACATGTCAGGGTGTATTAGGGACCTCTCTATTCGAGTACATTAGCATCTCCCATCCACTTATTCCCTGTTGTGATGGGCAGTTGTGTTCGTGTTTGTGTGTTTCATGGACGTTATTTAACCCAAACAACTTTTACCTGATTTAAAAAAAGCTATAGATGTCCAGAGATACCAGCAACACCTGTGAATTAGTTTTTTTATTTATAACAGAATGGTGTCTTTGATTTATAAACACATGTAAATATATGCATACATGTGGAGACAAACATATGTAAATATATAGGGGTGTCTAGGGAATGGATTATGAGGATTAAGTTTTTGTTGTGTTGCAGTGTAGTGCGATTAGTTCCATGACACCGTATATAGCAGTAAACTAAGTTAGTATTTCTCCTCACTATGGTGTGCATTTGTTAAAAATACTTAGTGTTTGCACTAGTAAAGCAATTCAGATCCTTGAAGTATGCATTCCAAGGGGAGTTAGAGGAGATCCTAATCCTTTATCAGGAAAACTGATTCACAGCTTCCTAAAGATGCCTGGTGAATAAAAGGATTGACCATGCTGTTGAGTTAGGAGAAGGAATGAGTGTGGAACATCACAGACTTTGTGAGAAGACTAAAGCTAATTGTACAGATAGATCTTTTGACCACTGAAAAAAATTATCTTTTCAGTTGTGGACTCATGTGCATGGTTCTTCAAAATCTGTGCTTGGTAAAAAGATAAATAAACTAAAGAACACTTCCCCACTCCCAGGAACTCTTATACTTTCTGCTTTAACGTGCTTTTTTAGATTGTGTTTTTAATGTTTTAGTATTGTAATGTGGGGTTTTTTTGATGATCAAAATATTTAGTTTATATATATTAAGAAAAACACAGGCTGTAAAGTAGCTTTACTCATAATCACAGCTAGTTTATGGACGCATGGTATAACCCCTTTCAAGTTTTAAGGATTTTTAAAGGAAAAGTTATCTTCTCCTTGGATATTCAAAAATAGTTTCCTCTTTTAAAATTCTTTCCTTACTATTGAATTTACATAGAATCTAGGCATCTCCATGTATACCACTGCTCCTTTTCTTTCCTAGTGCTTCACAGTTCTGATGTTCTAGTCTGTAAATTCTCTAGCAGTTGCTACCCTAGGAAATCACATGTTACTGTATAGTCTCTTTGCTAAACACTTCTCTCTCTTGTGCTAAGCATACTTATTTCCTCGTTCTTATCACTAAAGGAGCAGGATAAAGCATAACTTCTCCCAGAGCTCCTAGCACAGAAGATATGAAATGTCAACATCACATTAGAAGAGTGACGATACCTGTTCACTGTGGTAAAGGGTTTACAGACAAACGTCTTTATGTTGTCCTTTTTTTCTTTCAGGAAGTTTAGAAGGAGCATCTAGCAGTTCTTGTCTGCAGGCCCCAATCTTGTAATTGGCCCTGGTACAAACAGCAAACGAGGGAGAGAAGTGTCCTTGGTTGTCTCCTCCAAGCATTGTCGTTCTGCTTTACAGTTCACCCAGTACTAGGTAGCCTGACTGTTTTTGGCAGTAGGTATCTTAACCTGGCAGTCTGCAAGTGTCCCACTGGGAAGGCAAGGATTTTTCATTTCATGCCTCATTTATATACTGTATCACTGAGCCTATGAAGTAGAAGCTGATATTTAAAAATGGAAACGAAGTTAATGAGCGTAAGAACCTTTATTTATTTTGGATTCTCACTACAGGGAAATACACATGGAAGTATGTTTACTTTTGTATAGTTTTTGAATCTTTTAATGGAAGAGAACCAAACCGTAAAAGTTGCAGGCTGTAGTCTGTGGTGAAGGTAACTGAATTTCTCAAATCAAAGTACCATCAATGTGTACGTCAGGACTTGTGTAATGAAGTCTTACATGTATCACTGAGTAAGAATTTTTTTCGTATTCTTAGCTGAGCTGAAGATTGGTACTGCTGCCATCAGTGGGAACTCTGATGATGGCTCGATTGGAAACACGACTCTCCTTCCCCCCTTGCATCCTGTGATGTGTGGCAGGCAGATCACATCCTGTGTGCAGACAGCAGCACATTTTCTCTGACTGCAGAGATTGCCTCTATTCTGCTTCAGGGCAACAACAATTTGCAGATTAAAATGTCTAAATGTTTGCAGACTAAAGTGTCCAAATGTTATCAGTGATAGGAAGATTAGCATACTCAAACTGAAACCAGTGAAATTTCCGAGCTGTTGTGTGAATTGCCATGATGTGTGACAAAAGATAGACCAATATGTTTGAGTTCTATCACAGCCTGTAATTATTCCCCTGTTTTTAATGGTCACTTTTCATAAAACAATTCAGTTGAAATAATCAGAGGCTATGACTCAAGATTTCCCTTCTAGAAGGAGCTCCCAGACCACTATCCTGGCTTCATTAACCCTCCTGGCCTCCTTAATATTGCATCCCTGGACCTCATCTTCTGTCTGTGTTTTATAAAAACGGAGACAGAAATTTACTTTCAGAATAGGATTCTAGGCTGTGATTCTGTGTTGAAAGCAGCACCTTCTTTCAACCCTTCGTTAGGCTTTATCAATGGGTTCACTGGAGAATTTTCAGCAAAATAAGTAGGAAACAGGTCAAGCTGTTTTATGAGATAGAGAACATTACCTCTATGAGGCACTGACCCATTCAGTTGTTGCCTTTTAAAACAAGTGACTGTGCTGTGCTTTTCATGGAAGTTCAGCACGGTTCAGTGATAACGCAGGACAAAACCCCTGCTGAAATGTCGTACCTCTCCTCCATAATAAAGTGCAAATCTGTGATTTCTACTAGTTTACATATCTAAAACTAAAAGTTTACATAAATAGAGCAGGCAAGAGGAGGCAAGACAAAACTATTTAACTATGAATGTTTCCCCTTTTAAATTAAGGTCTAGTTTCTGAGAGAATGAAAAAATGACTGCACCGTGGATTTATTTTTAAGTCTTCTCCTTCCAGTTATTGTAAGCCTGTACTTTCCTTCAGTATTGAGTGTATTAGGGGAAAATAGAACTGAATATCTTTCAGATACTCATTAGAAGCAGCAATCACTTTTTTAAGCTTTGACAGTTAACACTGTGGAATTTAATCTCAGATGTAGGCTTTAGAACAATAAAGGTTAATAAAACCTTATTGTCAAGGCTGTGTTGTTTTCTGTGATGAGATCATTGGAACTTGAAAATTGACTTCTACAACTGGAGGAAAGTAAAGGAGGGGGGAAAGCATTACATCTGGATGAAATGTAATTCAAAGGCAAGAGAAATACTAAAGTCTTACCCAGTTGAGCTGCCCTACTCCGTTTATTGATTTATTAACAAAATAGTTAACCGGGAAATGCATATGGAACACTTAATTTTTACGGATGTTCTCAGACACGAAAAAGCATTCATTATGCTCAGCTCTCAAGAGCCAAATTTGTAATATAATGCAAACAAAGATTTTGAGTAAGAGGAATGTCTCAGTATTTGTTTTTAATAAATTTATGAGAACAGCTCAGAGCTTTTGTCTTTTGGGTGTCTATATGTAAATATATATGCAAATACACATACCAATATTAATAACTTGTAATTTTTGTGTTGTATAATGCAAAACTTGTTTGGCCACAAAATTGCTAATTTGGGAGAAAGATGAAAAACCTGTCTTTAAAGAATGGTATGAATGAGACATTTGTAATCGCAAGGATATACTCAGCCTATTGATATGGGAAAGATTGCTCCACCCTGAAATTTTAAGTGAGATTACACAGTTTTACAATCTCTGAACAGGATTGCATTGTGTCTGTATTAATGTCAGAGCTATGCTGTGGTGCTGATTTCTGTAAGACTGCACGGAGGGTAAGCAAACATGAAAGTCTGAACCATTAGATTAGACACCTACATTAATGTTTCCATAGAGGAATGAAATATGTTTACACATAAACTAGACCTCTTGGGAGTGATGAGTTGGTTACAAAATAATAATATCATACATTGCTTATATTTATGGTATATTCCATGTAGACAAACAGTATCCATATATGCCTTTCTGGTGATAGCTTAAGACTAGAATGCTGGGGTTTTGAGTGATTGAGGTATCATTTCTGCTACTGACAGCAAAGGTTATCTTTTTACATAAATGCAGGATGGTATTTTGATAAATTTATTTGCAAACACAGAGCAAATGCATGCAGCTGGGCTTGAGACCTTTACCCAGGGAGTACTGCACTTTCATCTTCCCCTGTATTCTCAGCCATTCTTTTCAAGTTCTTCAGTTTTCTTAATTTTTCAATTTTTTTTTTCCCATTTATTCAAGTGCTGTTTTTATTTTTTCCTTATTACGTGCCTGCTAATCAGGAAGAATATGTAAACAAGACACCATTAATATTCAGATACAGCCATTGAGTTAAATTAACCTATTTTGTTTATAAGATGAAATTGATTATCTTTTAGCAATAGTTAAAAGTAAGGTTAGACTTAAGACTTTCCTGTAGACTCAGGAAAGTATTTTAGTAAAACTGTCATGAATATAGGATAACTATATTTCCCCTGAGTGAAGAAGGCTGGAGTTAAAAAAGCAGAAAACCTGAATATGGTTACTGCATTATTAATAATTGAAATATGTAATGTGATGCACTACAGCTGATATTTATTTCCCCATTTTAAGTCCATCTTAAAAGGTATAATTTTTGCTCTGTTAAAACAGACAAATGACAATTGTAGTAAATCTGGTCTTTTCAATACTGTATAGCAATTAAGAATAAAACAAGGTTCCTGCTGAGAGCTCATTATCAGTAATTGTTTCCCACAAGAAGAGAATAATTCTGCTTTTTTTTTTTTTAGAAGAAGCTTTTTTAAAAATTCCTTTTTTATCCCTTTTCTCCTTTTCTTTTTTCCTTTTTTCTTTTTTTTTTTTTTTCCCCTTTAGATCTATATATTCTCTTGTCTGAAAGAGATCCCCAGGTCTGCTGAACTTTCCATATTAAAGGAGGTGGGACTCATACGTATCATGAGTTTAAGTATAAATAGGAGTAATCACCATCATGACATGATCTGCCTTCAATATAGTGTCTCTATTCTGTGATTCTATGATTTTTCTATATCCCCACAAGGACACATTACCAGATTCTGCTTTTGGAACATGTCAGTATAAGAAGCAAAACCAAACCCTTGGACAACATCTTAAGGAATGAGGAAAGCATTATGTCTGTACAGTTTTATGCCAGCTAATTCAGGAGGAAGGGGATGTTCCAAGTCCACATGGTTGTATTAAAACATAAGGTAAAAGAAGCATTCTATGACAAATCTTTACATATATAATAGAGATTATAAAAATTGATGTTTATTGTATCCTGGCAGTCACTGAACAGTGTTTTTTCTTAAAATAAATGTCTTAAGATGGCAACAATGTGGACAGCTGCTACAGGGAATACAGGTAAAATTAATGTTAAAATCTATATGTCCCAACAGTGCTCAGGTGCCATGGGATCGTTTAGTATCACTTACTATGAGTCAATTAGACCTCCAGTTACAGAAATATTCTGCAGTTCACTGTTCATTAGCTTGACAGTTGCAAATGAAGTGCTTACAGTTTATGCACTGTTTAATCCCAGAGCTATGAAAATGCAGGAGAATATGAAGGCCTTTGTGCCTCCATGTATTTTGAACTTTGGTTAAGAAAAAGTATTTTAGGGATATTCTTACAGTAATAACATAGGTTGTCAAATGTTGTTTTTCTGCAGTGAATGAGGTGATCTGCTTTATGGACATTTAATTGACCTTTTTATTTATTTTTTACAAGGTAAATATATTCCCAGAGGATTGTGAATGCTCTCACTTTCAAGTTATTTTAATGATAAATGAGGTAGCTTTTTTTCCTTCAGGAGTGAAAACTTAGTTTGAATCCTGACTGAGCAAAAGAGTAGGTTTTGAAAAACTGGTTCAGTATCTAGGGAACAGTATGGGGATTTGAAGTGTCCGCATATCCCTTCTGAATTCAGTCACACATGATCACATGTTGTGATCTTGGGAAAAGACACTTCAGTCTCTTTCAGATGAAAAAGCAGGAGTATTTTGATTTCATTACTTACCTGAGCTATTATTGTGTTTCATCTGGATTTCTCACTGACTAAATAAGGACTGCATCAATTCCTGTCTCATGTGCAGGGTGGTCAGTTCAATAATGGTTATTGGATTGTATTAGTGATTTTGTTGTTTAAGAAAAGCTAAAGTCAGTATGTACAAGAGCCGTGAAATAAAAAGATATTGTTCAAGGTCATCAACACAATGAAGGTCAGCACGTTGCAGGCTGTCAGACATGCCAAGTGTAATATTTTGGTAGAGCAGGTTGACATTGACAACATCTCTGAATGGGTTTTTGCCTGGGAGTTCATAAAAGATGATGGTGGGGAACAGATGTTAGAAGCATATAGATTTTTCTGAGAAAGGAAGAAGAAATGCTAAAAGAAATGAGGATTACATGAGAACAGGTGATCACAAAATTAGAACGTCTGCAGGCTGACAGCCATAGGAACAGATGGAAACAGAATTCAGGCTGAAGTAGAAAGGAAATAGAGAAAATCTCAGACAGTCTTACAGCATAGTGCACATATGATCTGCTGTACTATACGTATGTAGGTGTGAATACAAAAATGAAAGGCAAAACCAAGCTCTATACATGTGAATAAACCTGTGGATTTAAATGTTACAGAACTCATTTCATTTCACATTTCAAAGTGGAGCTAACGCATTACTATACTGATTTGGTCCAGAATAAATGACTTCGAAAAGGGAGAACAATGAAGCAATGAAAAATTCAACACAGTGTCAACGTGAGTGAGATTTGCATAATTAGAATTTTGTACAGTGTCTAGCTCTATGTTCAAAGTTCTCCTAAGCTGAACAGTTACGTTAGAGTGATGAAAAAGAGTAGATGGAAGAAAAGAGGTTAAATGATGTGACTAAGAAGAATGAGGGAGAAGGTTGACATCTCCCTTGTAGTTATGGTCATGTGGATACGAAACATTCACAGAGTTTCCACTGATGTTCCTGTATTAGTGCAACTCTGCTGTGGAAAGAGAGCTGAAGTACGTGGGCCATCAAAAAGACTTTCACTACCACGACATTCTGATTCTCCATGAGAAAGTCTCCTGGCCCAACTAAAGCAGTAGAAGTTTTGTGATACCCGTGAGCACTCCAGAGCTAGATGCCTGCCTCTGAATCTGTAGGCATAGCAGGATGAGAATAATAGGCTCTTCCTGGTATTGCAAAGGTGTTTGCAGGTTACATTCATTAAAGGTTAGAAGGTGGGGGAATAACCTGGTAATGGGAGCTATGTGAGAATTTTTCTCAGATTGATACCACCAGGGAATTAAGAGAGAAACTCCTAATCCTCTATTTCTCATGGCCTATTTGAGTGAGTTTGCAGGTCTCAGTTACAACACAAGAACACAGCAATAAAAAAACCTTGTAATAATTAGTGGGCTTGCTGGAAGGTAAAGGAAAGGTACAAATTCAACAGAAAAGTAAGGATTCTTGTTTCTCATTTAAAAATCTACTTTTTCTGCTCTGCTAGATGTGTACTAAACTGGAATTCTATGAGCAAATTTAGTTTCACTAATCCGGTATGAAAATGTCACTGTGTTAGCTGATTTTATGTGTGTACCCCAGGTCGTGCCCCTCCCCTCATCATCCACCCTGAATCTTTGAGTCTCTGTTAGCACAATATGACTAATCCTATCTAGGTCAATGGTATTTTAGCCAGTTGTTCTCAACATCAACACACTGATATTTTACATTGTTACAGAAGATGGGTTTTGTTATCCCCTTCAACACAGGTGCAGGAAAATTGTGAGGACACATCTTTGGATATGTCTACAATATTCAGGTTAATAACCTATTAACAAAAGCTGTTTAGGTTAGCATGCTGCCTCTATCAAACTGCAGCGTCCTGATCTACTTGTTTCTCATGAACACATCTGCTTACTAAAAGTAGCCATTTCTAACGTTACATTTGAGTGTTAAAACAGTCTTCGTGAAGAGCCATGTATTCTTTACATAAGGTGGGACTGAAGACATGTATCCTGAGTACTGTTTTCTTGTATGTAATATTACAGTGCAGTGTGACAAGTATCCTATTGTTGCATGAATGTTATGTGGATATTAGGGACATAACAGAGCTAACTACAAACATGGAGAATGAGAAAAGCTTTAACAACAGTTATTATGAGGTAAATGTCTTGTGATTTGCAATTGTGAAGCAGCATTTCATGATATTGTTACAAGGATCACCTGAAAGTTCAGGAAAACTTCTATGATAACATGTGTCATGCTTATTTTAAATTACAATTAAAGTTGTTCGTTCCATCATAGGATTTACTGTGCTTCTATGGACAGCTGTATAAGGAAGTCACATAACATCATTGGATCTACAGAAGTGTATTTTCTGTTGAGGAAGCTTTGCTTTGTTTGCTACTTCATGTTCTTATTTTATTGTGAGATGAAAATGGAGGCTTTCATTACAATTATTAAGCACTTTCCTACCTAAAGAGTGGCAAGACAAGCTGCTTCTATTAATGAAATCAAGATACGCACAGAGGCCTATCAGTTATAGCAAATATTTACAATGCAAGGTAGACAATAACCTTTTTTTTTTCCCTTTACTAATGCAAACTACATTGAATACCATATGGGAATTCATCAAACTGCTGCAGTTCTGTGCTTTGGTGTGAGTGTGATAAGTAACAGAAGTTGCAGAGCCAGGCTGTTCAACATTGTAGTCAAATAGTACAATAAATACAGAGGAATATAATTTACATCTAACATCTTTCAGGATAAACTTGGCAAATGTGATTCTCACCCCTAGGGAGTGGTGCGTTCAGAGACTTTTAAAGCATCTAGCAGAACATGTATATTCTTGTTTCTATAAACTTGACAATGGCATTGTTTTGCTGTATGAGTTCCCTTATATCATGAGTTGCTCATTGTACTTTTCATTATCTCAGAATTTTGTGATTGTTCCTTATCAGATGAGGAAAGAGAGACACATCATTTTAGAGCAGGTCTTTTGAGGAAAAGGATAGTGACAGAACTAACTTCCTGTACATGGAGTAGAATAGTCTTCCTCAGCCTTTCTCAAAAATTTACAGTCCTTTTCTAAAGGTGTCTTTGAAGTAGCTGGAGAATAAAAAGAGGATTTCCAGGGGCGCCTTTAAGGGCATATGTGCTTCTATTCTGTATTGTATTGTTCAGTGTCACTGCTCTGATTTCTGGTATCTGACACTGAATTGACTGCTACCCAAACTTTTTTTCAACAAACAATGCCTATAGTCATACCCACCAATATAAAATGCTGCTCACTAATAGCCCAATCCAATAAAATATCTTCTCCATCTGGTTGCCAGTAATCCAGATAAAGAAATCTCTACCTTTAGCATTCGACAAGCTGTGGTGTCAGTCTGCTGCCTCTATCCCCTACCTTCTAGTTTTCTCACCTTATTTTTCTGATCTCTCTCCATCTCAGTCCTGTAAAATTAATAGGTTAAAAACTCTTAAATGCTAACTTTTTTCCTTTTCTTGTTTGTTAAGTATAATCTATACTACACGAGAAATCTATGTTAGGGAGAAATCAGATGAGCAGAAGTGAGTGGGCAGCAGTCTTCAGGAGATGCAAAGACTAGCAGCATGAAGAAATTGGTAACTAGATTAGCCACACATTAAATCAACTATTTAACTGTATCTTATCTGTTGCTCATTATAATTTAGATACCCTCTACTGTCTGTTGTGATTCCAGCCCTGTCTGCTTTTGTGGCTGTCATAGCTCTGCTTTCTGAATAGAGGCCCAAGTAGCAGATGATGATTGAGATGGAGATGAAAGGCAAAAAGGGGTGGGGGACTAATCGGGAGGGGAGAAAGAGTTCTGAGGGAGAGAATGGATCACACTGGTTCAAGAGAAGATACAGTGAGGGAGGACAAAAAAGGAGGATGAAACAACAGGAAGAGAAACTGCACAGAGGCTTTAACCTGTGGTGAATCAGCCATTCCACACCATGGTAAATACTAAGAATGTCATTAAATTGCTATGCAAGTCAAACACTACTTTCAGAGGTCACCTTGGGGGGCAGGAAAAAATGACTTTCCAGTGTTCTACAAGTAATGTGATTTCATGCAACTACTTGCATGTCAATTTATCTTAGATGATATGGCTCTGAAAGTATTGGGGAAAACTACCTAAAGAAGTTCAAATCAGAATTTTTTGTAAATACTGGAACAGGAATGTAATCTAAAAGTAACTTAACTGTAAATGAGGAATAAAACTCTTGGTGCCCAGCATGCTATTATACAGGCACTTTAATTAGACCTATTTAATATTCTTTGAGATTCCAAGGTGGATAATGAGTATTACACCAAAATAAGGGTTCTTAACATCTTGTTTAAATATCTAAAATTCAATTACCATTGGAGTTAATTAGAAAAATAATGAAAACAAAGCAGAAAGAAAAAGACAATGTATTATATGAAAAGATGTGTAAAATTTAAGAGATATCCATTAGAACTTTTTTTGCAATATTCACTCAGATTATTTCTTGAAATGTTTGCCAATATATTTTTCTAGCCAAGGATAATCATAGAAGAATAGAAGAGGGAAATAACATTAAAAATATCTCTGTATATCAATGCAGATGTATGTGTAATATATACTAGGTATTACAATTATCTATAATAATACATATAATATGCATATATAAATACCAATCCTTCTGAAGTACCGAACAACTGTACATGAGCCTTGGTGATGCAGGGAGGAAGCCACAGAGTTGTTACAAGAAGGACACGTACCTCTTTTATCTATCAAGATCGTTAAAGAATGTGGTTTATTACTGAAAAATGGTAGTCTACAATGCTTTAACAGTCCTATAGATGGAAGTGCATAGGCATTTCAATACAAAATTTATTTCTAGAATTATAATAAAAATTGCAGTATTGGCAAAGCAGTCAAATAATATCTTAATTTATCTGATAAAGCATGCATGTAGATTTCCAGGGACTGAAAAATACCAGTTTTGATACAGTTGTGTGTGGTTTGTTTTGTTTGTTTGTTGGTTTTTTTTTTTTAATCAATGGTTGTAAAAGATCTACAGCTATTGTTAAGACACAAGGCATGATGATGGGCTGAATTACCCTAGGGAAAGATAATGCAAATTTTATCTAGTTTTTAATCTGTTTTATTCAGGGAAAGAGCTGTGCTAGCCTACAGAAATTACATACGTTTTCTAGATATTGACATTCTGTTTTCCAATATCTCTGCATTCATAAAAAAACCACCCCAGAACAACAAAAAAACCCACAAAAGCCTTCACTCCAAATTCATAAATAAAACCTTCAAGAAAACCTGTTCAGTGATGACAGTCTCACCCTGCAGTTTTCGTGAAAAAAGTCTTCATTTTTATGTGATCTCAGTCCTTCTGTGATATTTATGGAATTTGTTTGGAATACTGTCTGGAATTTGTTTGGAATATTATTGTCATATAAATGGCAGCAGCTGTGGTATTTTGCTGATATTCTGTGCTCTTTTACTTTCTATTTTCTCAAAAATTGGAAGAGAACGGTGATTTTTTAAAATGAATATTACAAAATATTCAGTAAATTACCATTTTTTTTGCCTGATCTTTGGAAAAAGACTTTCAGTTCATTTTTTGATAACTGGAAATAATGAAGTCTTGCCCAAAACTTCCACAGGAATTTGAGTACATTATTAAGATTCCCATTTTTCTATGGATTTTTAAAGAAATTAAACTAATCTACACTCTGCCAACTACCTAAGTGATAAGCTAATTCCCTGAGGTTACAAGCATTTGGGTTTTCTTATATCTACTGGAACTGCCATGCAAGTCACCTACAGTTTTAATCCACATTTGAATACATATTTCATCTGTCATTTATGAAATGCATTCTATTGTGTCATGAGAACCAAGTTAATACTGTTGCTATAGTCCATAACCACTTCTCAAGAGTAAAGTATCTTGAATAAGGATAAACAAGGTAATAGCCTCTTGGGATGTTCTGAGTTACATTGTGAGCGAAATGCTGTAATACAATTCCTGTCTATTGTAGCTAGTGGTTTCGCTATTGAGTCTCAGTTTGTGTAGTAATGTACGCTTTATATAGTTAAACACTGGGACATAATATTAAAAAGTATGTTTATGATGGTGAGCTGTTGCAGACGGAGTGAATCACTTCACTCATAAAAGAGAAGTAGCAATATGTTTATTGATATAAAGCAGTGATTTAACAAAGTTTGATAGTAAATGCAACAGTGGCTAACAAGATTCGATGGCAAGGTTCACTTGATTATTTACTGCATAGAGGACAGGGTCAGACAAAACTGTCAGGGAGACCCTCCCATTGAGTCACAAAGTTCAGAAAAGACCCCCTTGCTTTCTAAACTTCTCAGAGGGGAGTCTAAGTGCATCTGGATCCAGATTCAGTCCCAGACTTGGTCAATAGTTTATGTCTAAAGGATTATCAATCCTTTATATCACTTCATATCATTTAGCATGCTATTAATCACTTACTGAGAATCTGTTGTGGCAGGGACTCCACCTTGAGGAGTAAGCTTGAGAGGTGTCCCTACTCAAGGGCTCAGGGGGGGACACCCTGATGTGCAGCCCGCTGCTGAGCAAGAGAGCTCAGTGAGTCCTGGGCCATCCATGATTTATGGAGTAAGATAATTGACTTATGGTCATATTTACATACTGCCTGCAGATGTTAGTTTCTTCCAGATTTGGCTTGAGTTGGCCATTGACCAGCACCGTGGTTAGGTGGGCACATTGCTCAGATTAGCCCTTGGCTATTGTGTTGTTACCTGTCTCCCCCGAATCCACACAACCTGATGCATCCATTACGACCGTCACTGGTGGTTATTACTTGGGCAGGGTTATGGGAAATACAGGTCAAGTGGAGGGGAGGGGGGGGGCGCGGCACACTGTCGCATGAGCTAACACATAACTCTGCTGATCTTTTAGTTTAGGATCTAATGTTGTTCTAAAGTTTAGGGATGTATTTCTACAGGTATTCAGTCTTGAAAGATCTAAATACATCTCTAGCAGCATTCTCCAAAGCTTATATGTACCTAACTACCTTTGACTTCTCATTGAGAGTTGAGCATGTTTTTATTCTACTTACCGGTTCTGTAAAACGTCAGGCATGCATATACTTTTAATTATGTAGCCCAAATACTTTTCAGTGACAGATATGCATTGAATTTAAAGAAAAAGAACAAACAAAAAAAAAAGTGCCTGTACTGGAAAATGTATGCAATATGAATTTCAGGAGTGTGAAGCATACACAGATTTGTTTGATATCAGTGGCAGCTGAGGTTCCTCAGCATCTCTAAAAATGAAGCAAAAGAACAGTTACCATGGAAATGTTATTTTTGTAAGTGTTAACTTAGGTGGAAGACAGGTCAAGATAAAATGTTTTTAGAAAAAAGAAGTAAGGTACTTTTTCCTTTCTGGAATATTTTATTTTTAAGTCCATTTCAGCTCTAGATTAATCCTTTTGTGTAGTTTAAGTTGAAAAAAACCCTTTGCCTTAATCACAATTACTCCAGCTAGCTTCCAGCCTGATCTGGAAACACACCTATTTTAAAAGCAAAGGGTACATGGTAATTTCTTAATTAAAGAGAAGCTATCATGAAATGAAATGAAAAATGGAAGGAATTTTAATGGCAATGTATGCACTATAAATGGTGACCTTGAGCTGTGTTTCTAATTACTTGTGGTTTTATATATACACAGATAAGATGTTAATATAAATCATGCAAAACATCATGTTTGCATGAACTGTTGTGAATATTTTTTATAGATGTGTAAATTGCTCAGAGTAAAAATGGGGGGAAAAAACCAAACCATAATTAACATAGTCTAAAAGCTTGGTAACATAGAATACTTATGTGACTGTTACTTTATGTTATTTCAGATATCTTTGTGTTCTATATTTGCTAAAGAAAAAAAATAGATGAACCGTATGAAAGAATTATGTGGTAGGTGCGTACCTCAGGGATTGTCTTTATCAGCCGATAAAGAGCAGATGACAGAATATTAGGAGGGGTAGTCCTTTGCACAGGAGGCACCTAGAATCTCATGTCCAGTTTGAAGTCAGTGAGACTGTGAAGTCACTGCCTTCCAGCCCTGCTGTGAGCTGTGTCTTTCAGAAGCACTTCCTTTTGCTTTCTTTAAACTGGCCTGAGTGGCAAGTGTTACATTAGCATTTTAAAATAAATTTGTTATTGCTACCCAGTGTTGAATTACAGCTGATTACAGAATTGTAGCTGCTTTGTTGGAAGTGGCCTGTAAATTACAAAGCTGTTTAACAGTGGGAACACTTCTAGGATGGCCAACTTAGTATACAAGTCCCATTCTGTTTGTATATTTGGAAGTTCAGATTTTTTACTTCTTTCTTTTTTTTTTTTTTTTTCTTGGCAAACCAGAAAGCTCTATTCTGAGTAATGATATAATGATAGCATCACAAAGGCTGTGCCTAGAGTTTCTTTGGTAGCTGGGCTTGAGTTTAGAGAGGAGTATCTTAAGCTAGTTGAGTTGACACTACTGCTAGTGTGGCTTGTTTCTGGAAGAGTTTGTGTATGAGCCAGCAAGTTCACTGCTGATGAACTGGAGTGAGAATCAAGCTGTAGGCAGTATGAACCATCAAGGGGTTCGGGGTTGAATAGAAAGCAACCCTCAAAGCGAACATGAAATGATGAAGGTACCAATACCACATCTGTACTGCAGGAAGGAAGCACGGGGTGGAGGCTACTGTCCTCCCCCAGGTTTTGTGATCTAATTTTCTTGCCGAGGTAACTTGCTAGTTTGTGACAGCTTGCAAGGGAGCTAGCACATTTGTAGGTATGGATGCCAGTGGCGGGCAGGCAGGAGTCTGGAATGAGATAGGAACTGCTAAATTGTCAATAGGGATTCATATAAAAAGTAACAGAGAGACCCAGAAGAATTGAACAGTACAGAAGATTCACCATTTTCATGAAATCAGTTCTTTGTTCTTTGAGTAACCTGCTTCCACTATCGGCCAGCTTCCTAGAACTTGTTGGCAGCTCTGCATGTGGCAGGCAGGCATGGGCTTCTGCCAGGATTTATACCAGAAGATTAATCCCACATGTTTCAAGGAGAAGGAAGACAAGGAAGCATCTTGTATACACATTGTGGTATGTTCTTCACCCACAATGAAGAGCTAAAACTTTAGCCATTATTTGCTTACACTGTCAGCTTGGCAATGAATACACAGGTATATTGAGATGAAGAAAATGTGATTGCAACAGGAGAGCTTATCTGGGCAGACACTGAGGAAACCACTGGAAACTCGAACTCCTATTAATAGAGATGGAGTCCCATTTCTCAAACTCCCCTCATGCATACTCACATGTTTGTAAAAGGAAGCCACCAAATTCTTCCCTTCTCCTCTCCAGCTCCAAAAAATCTGCCACTTCCTTTCTCTTTTCATGAGGCTTTTTGTTTGTTTCAGGGTTGCTTTGTCACTTCTAGAAAAAAATGTGAATGTTTTACAGTTCATCTATTCATCAGCTCCCTTTTTGCTCATAAAGAAGAGTAAACATGATCAAACAGGGATCCTGCTTGCATTTTAAAGAGCAAAGGCTTTGAGTGATTCTGCTACTCAGATGAAGCCTACATGATGCGGTAGAGAGGTTGCAGTAGTAAGTGTGCTCTCTCATTAAATATGTAACTTATTGGGGAGATTCTTTTATTTTTCTAAGCAAAGAACTCATAGTCAACAAAAGTGGAGAAAAAAGATTTAAGAAAAATGCTCTAACTTGACAAATAAGATGAATCAGCTGTCATTATATAGTGACAAAACAGGTTTGCCTGTAATAAAAACCATTTGTATGACACAAAAAATTTAGTAGTGCTTCAGTAAAGTAGGTGAGGATATCATTCCTGTCCTGAGTATTTTACTTTTTTTTGAAAGACGGATCAAACGATACCAGGCACAATGGGAGAGTGAAGCTGGTAGAAGGCTCATGGGAAGCACCAGTTAGCAGGCAAGGGTGCGTGCTCCTGGATAATCCTGTTACCTCAGCTCAGCATCTGACCAGTCCTGACAGTGACACCCTACTCTGAGGACTACCAAGCCCTCAGCAGGCAGGTGCACGTTTGCTCACTGTTGCTGGTATTTGGGGTCTTCTGGTTCCCTGACTTCTGTTACTCTTGCTTCTCCACCCTTGCTAGATTCATCATAAAGATTTTAAATAAAGATGTGGTGGTGAGCATAATTAGAACAAGGCATTGCCTGTGATACAGAGGGCAGCATTATATGAGCAGTCCATCTCAAGGAGGAAGAGGAGAGGTTTTGATGAAGCTGTTTAAGAAGATTCTTATTTTATGCTGTAAATGTCTAAATGATAGATTCAAGTGGAAGGGGTTTGATGAGAGCAATACAAATATTTGGACAGAACGAAGCAGAAGCAAAAGGTGAGTTTAGAGAAATCAATCTGTTGAAAAATAATTAGTTGTGAACTTGTCAGGAAAATGTTTTTCTCTATCACTTTTATAATTTCCTATTTAGTTTTCAACTGTACCTGTAAGAAACATGCTATTTTGATGCTATATAGTGCATGTCTCCTCTCAAAACAGTAACATGAAGCTACCTCTGGAGTGCAATCACTGTGGCTGTTTCCCAGAAACAAGGTTTCCTTTTCCACTGCTTGTCCTTATGTCATGTCTAAAATTAATTCTGGCACAGTTCGTGATTTGTATTCTCCTTTGGGGAGGGGGGGCATGGTAAGCTCAGTTTTGGGTGCTGGTGAATAAATAAGAATACATCGAATGATAAACAACATGAAACAATAATTCTAATTAATATTTATTTTGTGGAGTATTCTGTTTAATTACAACTGGAGGGAAAGACTGTTTTGCAGCCATAGGGGTCCGTGGGTTATCCTGGTACTCCAAGATCTTGAAAAATTGTTCTTTTGGCTATGAAAACGTTATCAGAATATTTCTGTGGTACTTTAAACCGTTAATAAGAGTATTTAAAAACAAAACAAAGAATTCAGCACTATCAATACAAAAAAAAAAAAGGCTCAAGTGGGGCTACAGTTAGAGTTTTGTGATTTATCTTTCTAGCTAATTGTAATGTGTACTACCTTCTGCAAATCATCGTGTATGCACTTTCTGTTAAAATACTTGATTTGTCCATGAAACTTAGAAATTCATGCAGAGAGTCAGTAAGTTTGTCATTTGTGCGTGTTATATCACAGTAAAGGCAAGGATTTTCAATTAGTAGAGAATCCCTATTTAAATGATTTGCTTTTCTTATAATGCACTCAACCTTCCATGTAATAATTTTAAAGGAGCTTTACCTAGATAATTCTTTAATCAGTTAATAATTCAGCAATCATCTAATTAAAAAAAACCCAAACAAAAACAACAAACCAAACCACAAACCTAAACACAACCTGTCTATGTATAAACAATGTAAGCGATCTGTGCAATAGCCTGGGACCGCTCTGTGAGGGTGTGATTTATAGAAATGTCCAACCGATTTCAGGAGCACAAGTTTCAATGGAAGACTTAGGCATATGCAAGAGTAATGTATTCAAAACGTACTAAATAATTCAGTCTTACTGACTTACAACAAAAATAATGCTTTTGATGCAAGTCCTGTTGCATTCATGAGATTTTACATATTCTTTTAAAAACCTGACTTTCCTTGTTTCTGTATGAATTCCATATAGCTCTGGAGTCAACAAATTGTAAGAGGAAAATAGGATTCAGGGCACCATACTCTTCTTTCCTGTGCATCTCCTACAATCACTTACATGAGTGCAAAGTATGTGTAAAATGCAAGTAAATCAGGATGGGAATGAGGTACAAGCTTTCTGCAGAGGCATAAACAATATTGCAGAAAAATATAACACCCATATCTAAGATTTAAAATAATATTTAATATTGTCCCAAGCATTAGATTTAAGCTTGATGTTTACTTCAACTCCAGACTATGGGATTCAAATTACCTGCAAAATCCAATTTGTATGAAGTGGGGTCATCTACAGTAAATCCAATAAATTAGTATTTTTTCCTCTGTGATTTCCACTGCTTTACTATAATACTTTATTTGTTTTTAAGACTTTCTTAGTTTTCAGCAGTTCCCAACAACTTGCGCTGGATTTTCCTTTGGAGTATAAATTATTGTAGCACTTCTGAAATATATAGTGATGGGCTAAGCTTGTGACATTTAAGAAGGAAATTCTGTAGCATTAGAAAAAACTAAAAACCTGTTTTTTCTCTGGCATCTTGTGTTTTTCCAGTGTCCAGTACTTATTTGGTCTAGGAAACAGAACTATAATTTAGGACGTTCATTCTAGCATGTCAGTCATGGGCACATCCGTATCTTGAATGAAGAGTATCAAAACCAATTTTCAATCCGCTGCAGGATAAAACGCTGATACAATGCAGCTGTAGCAGACTTCCTCTTCCCCCAAGTGGAGATTTTCTTGTTGCATTTTGGTCCTATTGCAAGATCAGTAAAAATGGTGCTGGCAAATCTGCAAACAAAGAATTACTGTAATCCAATCTGGATGCTACAAAAACCAATTTGGCTGTAACAAAACATTTCCTAAATCCTCTGAAGTTGATCAAGATTTAATGCTTGTTATTTTTGTAAGATGATAACAAGCTACTTTAAAATGCAGTTGCAATGACTTAGCAGGTGATAATGCTGGAATGGGTGCATTTGTTTTTGAATCATCGCATAACAGAATGAGGCACTGGTTTTAGGTGATGATAACTGTGAGCACTGAGAATCTTCACATTTTTTCTGGACTACTGTTTCATTCTGTATCTTTTCCATCAAAAATGCTCATGTGCACCTTGATTTGTTTGAGCAGCTTTATTTCCATGGAACGTCTCTGTCCTTGTACCAGCCCTATAAATAAAATAGAAACTGGTACTGAAAATTCATGGAGGAGACTTTCCCAAAACCACCAGCAATGAAGAGCTACGTAAGAGACTTGAAGCTTACATATCAAAATGCTTATTTTTTTGGTTGATCATTTTCACATTACAAATTTTTCCTCAGTTTTATTTTGGTTCGTTGTCTTTTATGGAATTTTATATCTAAATACATTTTGTGTTTCCAAAAATTTTACAAGGTTGAATTATCTGATATGAAAGCAAAACTATGTCATTGGCACCTATGAAGCTGGAGAAATCCATATGCAAGTTTTCATGAATGGATTCAAGGGGCAGCATGTATATATGCAGAGAAGGAGAGCATAAAAAGAGATTAGAGCCTTGTGGCATATTCTTGATTTGCAAAAATGCTTTTAGCAAAGTTCATCAGAATGAAAATGATTGAATTCATACTTAGAGCAGAATAGCAAGTTTAGGTCCTTCAGTTTCAGTGACTAACCATTGCAGGGCAGACTATTTTTATTACTGCAGAGCTGGGATGATTAAAACCCTTATCTAAACTGACCAGGAAGGCAATTTCTGCAGCACAGGCTTGATACCTGGTCTTGGATAATGTGCAAACTGGAGACTGCACCTCATCCATTACTTGTATATATGGAAAACTCAAAACCTGAACATTTGGAGATGAATTCCATCTCCTTCATTTTCATAGAATCTCATCTTTTATGAATAATGATTTTGGTGTTTGGTTTTGTAGGTTTTTGTGTGTTGTTCTTTTTTTTTTTTTTAACACAACCATTTCATTTAGAGAAGCAGCTTTGAAGGTTTTTTACAAGTTTTAGTCTTTCCACACTTAGATTGCTTACAATGTTTTTTGTTTTCCGCTCTTCCTTTCTCCCCCAGGTTCTTTTAGTCCTGTCATTTATGCACAGAGAACTTGTAAAGGAATCTATAAAAAACAGTCATATTTTCTATAGGCTTATAATTCTCTGTTTCTCTCTCCCTCTTCCTGCCCCCCCCCCCTTTTTTTTTTTTTCTTCCTTTTAGGGATAAGCAAATGAAGAAGAGTTAAAATACTGCTCCCAGTGTGCACAGTTTGGGGTGGGGATGGTCTTCCCAGGGAGCACGTCCTGTTTGGAACTGTTAACTGAGTGTAGAATTTCTGAAGTTGTGACTGAAAAGCAGACAGCATATTATATAGTGTGTTATCTGCAGCTTGGTCGTCACTACCTAATGGGTATTACAGCAAACCAAGAGAGCCACTTATATCTTCATGGAAGGAGTCTGCAACACATTTGGTGTAAATGTGTTTGGATTAATGAAAGCTTAATTATAGCAGATGAAGAGAACATTTGCAACCTTCACTGGAGGAAACGAATTAGAAATGACCAGCCAAGGAAGGCCGTAAAGAAAACAGTCAATAGTATTAAAGTGGGGAAAATGGCTCATTCTTACTCTTAAAAGAGCAAAAAGGGAAAAAAAGTTATGTTAGTGTTGGAAATTACCTTCTGATAAGATGACAGATTCTGCTTTCAAATTTTATAACTGACAGCAAGATCTAAGAGTCCCCATTTAGTTTCTAATCTTTGACCTAAAGCTCTCAGTTTAGCAGGTGTACCACTGACCCATACTGATCTAATTTAAGTGTTATTAGAATTACAGCACTGTAACATGAGGGAATAAACAATACAAGAAAGAGAACAATTACAGCAATTAACCAAGTCATGCACCACAGAAAAATCACCCTGCAGCAACTTAGAATTCATTAAAGTAGCAGAGAAATTACCGAGTTCTCAAAACCTAGGGCTGTACTGCTGCAGAGGAGAGGAAACCCTGGTAGAATTAGAAGAATGAGATCAAAAAGAATCTTTATGTGACCAGAGAGGCATAAAAAAAATAAAAGGAAGGCATTGGGCAAGAATAAAGTTAAAAGTATGCGAAAAATGTAGTAATATTTTCCTGGACTTGAGTAAGTAATAACATGTAGATTCTGAATTAGAGATCTCTTGGTGCAAAGGTGAGACAGCATAAGCCAAACATAATGGAAGATTATGAATGAGTCTGACATTTCTGGTGACTTATGATTCAGTAAAAGTAAATACTGTCTGAAAAGAACAGATCCCTGTGAGAATAAGAATTACATATTAATGGAGAGAGGTTCCAGCCAAAGCAAGAAACCTCGTAGACAACCTGTAGGTTTGGTTTGGTTTTGTTTCTTTCAGTCTCTGTCATGAGTTTTCTAGTAAAACAGATCTGAACTACAGTCAGACTGGTACCATGCTAATGATGAGGAAAGATGTACAGAAAATGAAATTGTCCACATTGCTTTGACATATTTGATAGGCCTGGAGACAGATCAGTACTAACTCAAGGGATGAAGCCTCCATCTTTTCTGTGGAATCAGGAAACTCCCTTGAGGGTGATGAATATGATGATCACATGGGTATTTCAAAAGCTGTAAGTTCCTTCAGGACCAGGGTGCTCCTCTGTGCATGGTTCCTGTACCTATTTTAACCAGGTCTTAATAACAGAATGATAAAAAAATTGCTTGTGTCTTAGTTGAGGTTGTGTCCCACTTTCCCCCTGGCCATCTTGATGCTTTGTTAGAATTGCACTGAGCCAGCCTGGCAGAAGTAAGGCACAGGGAACAGATCAGCATGTTTGAACAGATGATAGGAAACCATGTGCAAATGAAGCATGCTCCAAAGATGTTAGCCACTGCAAACAAAACTACTGTTCTGGGACTAGGGTAAGGGCAAAATAAAAATTAATTAATATGGTAATAAGCTGTTCCAGTGAAGTCACTCTGTGTACTGAATGCAGCTGGTTAATACCGT
The DNA here is from genome assembly GCF_047716275.1 of Strix uralensis. Classification (NCBI taxonomy): domain Eukaryota; kingdom Metazoa; phylum Chordata; class Aves; order Strigiformes; family Strigidae; genus Strix; species Strix uralensis. The sequence goes on along the minus strand of NC_133978.1, from coordinate 13,844,616 downwards.
ATGGAAACACATTAAGTGGTGCATTAGACAGCAAGAAAACCGTGATGTAGAATGTATATTTGATAATGAGGAAAGAAATGTATGGGCAGATATTTATTCCTTTATATTAGGAATAAGGGTAGGGGGGACATAGGACCAGACTCCGTGTGTGGCAGGGGCAGGAAGGTCGCAATGTGGAATAAGCTGCAGAGGCTGGTATGTTTTCATTGTGTGATTGTTAGTGCTGGATTCAGAGGCTGCTGTTTCTCCATTCATGTAATGCTATTGCCCAAGACTACCACACAGTTTTTATATTCCCCAAGTACAAGTGGTATCTAAACCTTCCAGATAAATGTCTGTTTGGCCAGAGTCTTCACTTCCTTAGCCCTTGAAAAAAGAAAAGATATACTTGCAGAGTTTTGTAAGTTTTAATGAAATGAGGTGAGCTAGAATTGAGTACATAATAATATCTAAAAATTAACAGAGCTGATAACTAGAAGTCAGAGAGACATCATTTCAGTGGGGCTGCTCAAGTGTACTAGAAGGCCTGTATGTATTTAAGTGCTTTTATGGGTTGAGGTGTAAAACCAATAAGCTTTATTGTCTCTTCAAATAATGCTATTAAGGTAGACTGCCATAAGTTACATAAGATTCTTTCCCTGATAATGTTTTTGCCCTTGTTTTCTCTATTGCATTCTTGGCATCTCATCTCTCTGTGGGCCTTTCCTTAATTTTTCTCTTACTAAGATCACTGGGGTTGAAAATACTTTTATTATGAAACTCACAATTATGGGCTGTTTTTCTTAACTCTTCCGGTCCCAGAGCAATGGGTCTTGAGAACCTTACTTTCTATTTTAAAAGAAAAACATTGAATTTTTAGCCTTGATGATTTCAGAGAGAATTTTGAAATTGTAAGGTAAAGATACAATAACTGTAAAAATAAATAAATCCATTTTAAAGTTGTTAAAATTTTTAAACCAATAACATATTTTTCCTTTTCATACATTTCAAGATAAGCAATGTTATTTAAATGTTTTCCATGTGGCTCTCATGAATGTTTTCCATGAGATGGCTCTCATGAAACATATCTGTAAGTTTCCTTTATGATAGGTATTTGAGCAAGTGTGGTCATCTCTGCAGTTTAGATAAAGCATGCTCTGTATGAGTCCTGTCTGTTTAACATTTTATGGATGCATCATTTACTGGAATCTCTGAGAAATCTTTGGATGCATATTTTCAGGGCAGACTATTCAAAGAGGAGCATCTTCCTGGCCAGGTACAGTCATTCATATTTGCTTTTGAGAAAAGTTCTATACCCAGTTTTGGATTTTTTCAGGGTTGAAGCAGTAAAGAATATCCCTTGACATCTGCTCCTTGCCAGAGGAGTATTATTTCATATTTGTTGGACTAGTTTTCGTAACAACCTTGTGTAGTAATACCATTCTTTCAACACTGGCCTTTGGGTCTTGGAAGGAAACGTTACTTATCTCCATGTTCCTCAGAAAAACCCACTGTAATATGCTTATTGTGGGAGTGTATACCTACACCAGACTTTACTAGATTTACTGCCACTGCAGAAATAGAAATCCGTTTGTTAGTGTCATAGTAGGGCTAAGGCTCATCTTCTGTGTAATCCTGTCACAAGCTTCACAAATAGATGCCTAGCTGCCTAGTTTCTCTTGTTCAAAATCTGTGAGTCAGTAAAGCTGAAGTTTCAAAGTATGTAGCAATGCATTTTCCACTCTGTTCTGAATAGCTGGTGTACCAAACTACAACTGCTTGTATTTTTTAGGTTACATTTGTAGTACAAATGCATGTGTTTCTGTTGACTTGTTCTATAAAGTTCTTGGGCAGTTAAATTTAATTTCTTTGCCCTGGTTTGTGCTTAGTTAAGAGAAAGTAGAGCTAATAGCTCTACTTGGTGACATTGGTCTTGAAAACTTAAGGATCATTTCTCCTTTGACTTTAGTCAAGTTCCCAATCAGCATCTCCCATACTGTCTTTTACAGGGCTGCTAAACTATTTATATGAATTGTTATTCAGCATAACAGCAAACCTCTCTGAAACTCACCGTGTACAGTTTGGTCCAGCTTTTTAAAGAGATTAGGTGCTTCCTGAAGGACCTAGTCCCAAATGCATGCTTGTTTTTGACTGTATCAATACTTCAACTGTCTGATACTTACGCAGCATATTGGTGGCACAAACAAGTAGACTGTCATTGAATGCATCTCCTGTATGTTACTGGGCCACCTGAGAATACCACCTGTGTATAATGATCATAGGTACACAATTTTCAGCACAAATGTTTGTTTAAGGTGGTATAAATTCCTTTATAGGCGAAATCATCTAGATAAATGCAGTGTTCAATACCTTTTCTAATTCCTGCAAAATTAGATACTGGCTAGCTCAGTGTGCTGTATGCAGTGAATACAATTGAAAAATATACAGTTCTGAAAAAGGGGTTTGGATTTGCACTAAATTCTAAAAATCTTGACATCCACCTCTTATAAATGAATGTTGAGTGTTTTCAGTGCTATTTTATATTTTGATACTGTTGAGGAGGGTCTGTAGCCACCTATTTGCTTGTAAATTATATTTTCAAAAATTCTTTTAAAATTTAAAATTGTTAATGATTTACTGTCCTTTGCAGTTTGTTGCAGCAATTACAATATATCTTATATCACTCAGGAGATTTCCTTTAGAGAGCAAATCATATTTCTCTGCCTTCTCTTGGCACGTATAAGAAATACAACAGAAGAAACTGCCTAGGTCATAAACAACCAACTGTTCAAGATTGGCGCAGGGAAACACCACAATAAATGCTAATTGATAGGGGAAAAATATGTATGCGGCTTCCGACCAGAGGAATTCACAATCTGCAATATTGTCCTGGAATACGGTTAAAGCTAGCCAGTATAGCTCAAATTTTGAGTAACAGATAGTTACCCTAATCCATTAGGAAGTGACAGACCAGGAATTTATAATCTCTGTATTATTACAAAAATTATTCTACAAATAACAAGAATATTCAGAAATAGGAGAGAATTCTGATTAAATGGTAAAGTGGAAGTAAGCAGGTCTTGTGTGGCAGCCAGCATCTTGATTTGACTTGAAGTCGTGTGACCACCTTAGCTCGGTGCTGAGCTCTTTAATGTATCTTCAACTAACTTTGACTCTGTGACTTTCAGGTGGCTCCAAGCAGACCAACCTGTCTTGCACCTGTGTGTAGTACTTCACATCAACTTTACCTTATTTAGCCCTTATTTTAGGGGAGAACAGTGTTAATAGCATTACAAAAAGCAGGGTGTGTGTGTACATATATGTGTATGTTTATAAACACACATATCAATAAAATTGTATGTGTAAGTATTCTTATATACATGAATAGAAAATGCGGAATTCAATTCTGAAATATGAAATTTTTTTTTATAATTTATGGACTAATGAGAATCTTGAAAAGGGTTCAGATTATATTATGATGTAACAATAAGCTAGTACCTTTGTTTGCACTAGTTAGAATGAAAATAATAAATCATTTAATCTCATGTTTTAGCACTGAAGTGAATCACTAATACTAATTGGCATTGTTTATAGGAGATGGTATGTGTGCTGCTGAGTGCTGCAGCAGGCTAAAGAGCTAAATAGCTTTGATTTTGCCAGCAGTTGGCAATCTGCAGGGTAAGGTGTTATTTATTGACTCTTCAAGAATTATAAAGATAGGCAGATGTGAAGGAGCACTCATGAGATGCAGATTCTAACTATGAGTACTCTGTATCCAGAACATCTCACAGCTGTGGAGATCTGAATTCATTTTGTGATGCACTATGGATTTCCACTGCCATATCCATACTTCAGCACGTTTTAGATAAATTTCCTCATTGTTTCATTTTTTTAGTCACTGTATTGTTGCTTGTGGAGGTGATGACTGGTCACAGAAAGAATGGAGTCTGCCATATTCTATGCTGTGACTGACTGGATATTAGGGACAGGAGACAACGCTGTCACTAAAAAGACAAAAGTGGGGATTAAATTCAAAGCAATTAACTGAAGACAAACAGATAGAGAGCACCAAAGAGAGTTCGGATGGGCTGAGGGAGTTGTGAAAGGAGTCAGTCAGCAAACGTCAGAGATTGTACAGAATCTGTAGGAAATACTGGATGATACCATATGCCTCCTACATTCTTTGCTTCTTATTCCCTGTGGTTGCCTTTAACAAAACCTGTGTGGATGAGGTGGTGAGGCAGTGGGAAGGGCATGCTGTAATAGATGTGTGATTTCTAGTGTTTGGGAGCAGGCCTCCTGATGCATGTAGTTAGCAGGCAGCCTCAGTAGCTTTCTTCCATTGTACTCTGTGCTGCTCTAAAACAATCCCTTGTGTAGGACAAAGCATATCGCTGGACAGGGGAACCCTAGAGCCATAATGGCTACTGAATGCAACTTCGAGTTATGAAAAGGGTCATGTATCTTGATAGAAATGTTTGTGCTATAATTTCCAATGTTTTATCTGCAAACAATACTGATAGTCCTGCTTTTTCATGTGAAAAAGATTGTTAACAATTACTAGAGTAAATAAGCTCAGAAAATGTTATGATCAGCTCACCATTAATGGGTTTTGGATTTGTTGCATCAGTATGACCTGCATATGTGAAAAATGGCTACCTAGAAAACCAAGTTACCCTTGGTTCTTAATACTTAGACTTCATTACACTTAATTATTTACTGCTGTTTGGATGACAAAAAAACATAGCAACAAGCCCTATTTCAGAATGGTGGACTGTGGGGTTTTCTGCGGGTAGTTTGTTTCCTCCTCACCAGAAATGCACTGTGCAATCTCAGGAAAACTGCAGTTACATGATTTTTTTAATCTGTAGAATGAGCAATGCTAGATTTAATTTAATTATAAGATATTTGAAGTCTGTTTATTAAAATTTCTAAAAATTTATCATCTTCTTTACGCTCTCAAGGAGCACTTGATCAGACACTGAATTACCAAATCATATGAATAATATGCTATTCCAGTTGAAAGGGGAGTAAAACACTGATTCAGTTCTCTACAGGTAAAATAGAAACAGTGCTATAGTAATCTTCATAGCAATAAAGGACATTTTAGCTGCTAAATTATCATGGAATAATTAGTAGATTTGGATGAATAATGGATCCCTGAGATGAATGGCTGAACTGGAAGATGAAGGAAAATCTTGAGTGAACTAGAACAGCATGGTTGTGTGGTTGTGTGTGTGTTTTTGTTTGTTATCCCGCCCCCCTCCCCCCCCCCCCCCCCGCCCCGCCCCAGCTGAAGAAAGCCTGTCCATAAAGGTCAGCTGGAAACACTTTTTTCCATCCAAAGAAAAATGTCTTGGGGTGATTTATTCCTTTTTTTTTGGCAATTCAGGTCAGTTTGTAAATGAAGCCTATTGTTTCAAAATGAAAATTCTAAAGGTTTAATTTAAAAACTATCAAATTAATGTGTCAGTGTTTTACCAAAATAAAATTAAAAAATAAGTGCTGAGTCAAGATTGATTAAAGTCCATGAAAATTATTGGTTCCTCCCCAAAATTCTTTTTCATGTGAATTTAAATTTTCTTACAAATGATAACAATAATTATCTCCTGACTGTTCATTGACTTTCAGCTTCAGTTTTCACTACAGTCACAAGATGCTGTGAAATGCCACAATTGTGTGCACTTAAATTTTGGAGACTGTAAGAACCTCAGGGCACAGGCCAATCTTTTGCTTCTCTATTTTGGTTTGTTTTGGTTTGGTTTTTTTCCTATGCATGTCTGTGACATTGCAAAAATAATTAAGAATGCAAATAATTATCTTCACACTTTTCCTTTCTTTCTCCACACCCTCTGGAGTCCAATATGTTGAAATATAATTAACAGCTAGCTAATTTTGGCAGAATTTTTTCATTTTGAATTGTAAATTATGGTAACCCAGGATTCAAGGAGCTGTTTTGCTTGCAAAACCCCTTAGCACAGGATAAGTTGTAGAGTGGAATTTTACTGGTTGTTTTTAAGAATAAACTGAATATGAAGTGTGTTGAAAGTAGGACTGCTTGAGAATTTTGAGTGCTAAGGATTTATGAATTTTTAACCAAGAGACTGCATGCAATACAAGATATTCAGCAAAGGAAAAGAAAAATGTTTTCCTTTCTCTTGTTCAAAGTTTTCTGTTGCAAATGTACAACATAATATTCTCTGAGGGCAGACTCTGAAGACATAACAAAGCAAGTGTCCCTTTAGGCTTAATTATACTGATATCCTTGTTTTAGTCAGCCTCTCAGCTTCCTTCCAAGGTTCTGATTGCTTCACTTAACAACAATTCCACTATCACATAGTAGGCATGACTACGTGCCCACTGCAGAAAGCAAAGGCTATATGGCTGTCTGTCATCTTTCACCCACTCCCCTTGAGCTTCTGTTGTGGCATTTTTGTGTCTGTCTTGATAAAACTGTAGGCAGTGCAGATGTTATGTTGAATGGTCACTAAACTGCAAAATACTGCTTCTTTTCACAGATCTTACCACATCAATACATGGCTTATTCTGTAATCACAGCTCTATTTTACCAACTTAACACCTCATCTTTATACCACTGCAGTTACTTTTAATGTCTTGTATGTGTTTCAGGATTTTTTTTAGACTGAATGAGTTTTTTAGGATTGTTCTTCAGTTCTGCTCAGACTTAAAGTGGCAAAATTACAGAGTGATCAGGGTCTTAATAATAAGCAGCTACTCCAGGTGTACTGTTAGGTACTGCTAAATAATAACAGCTAAATAGTTTCCAGATATTCCTTATGAAGTATCACACTGCAAAGAGCATGCATTCTCTCTCTAGCTCTTTGTATTCATTTGAATATCATTTTAGGATATACTTTGGGTATAATAGTCTCAGGGTACAGCCCTGTCAACGTCCCACTCCTTACCAGTATGACAGCTATTATGTCAGAATTACATTTGAGTTCACCAATGGAAAATGGATTGCTGATACTGCTTTCCAAGGGGATGGTGAGCTGGAAAAGAACCCTTAAGAGAGATTGTTGCCATTTGTCAATAAACTAAATTGGTGATCTGAATAAGCTAGCAAAATCTGTGCATCATGTCTCCTATGATATTACAAGAACCACTCATTATGGAAAGAAGTAATAATATTTTTGTATGGATGGTAATGGTGTAAAAACTGCTCTCCTATTGTTGCGCATCTTGTGTTTCATTACCACTTTAGTGTGGGAAAGTCCTATCAAGTGTTTACGCAGCAAAGTTAACACAGGCTTAATCTCTTTCATAAATTATCATGGAAAACAGACATCTTTTATGCATAACGATGAAAAATATCCCTCTCCTAGTGTGAAATGACATGTTTCAAGCAAAACATGGCACTCCAAAGCTCTGACATTCAGACCGCATAAAAAAGCAGTATTCAGTGATTTAAAAGTAATCCTAGTCAAGGTATGTGAATGCCAACTTGGAAATTATTTGCATTAGCCTTTATTAGGAACGCTTCTGTGTGTCTGGCCCTTTGTGATATTTCTGGAACTTGCAAATATATCTTTGGTGTTAGGTTGCTATGGCTGCCATAGATTTTGTGACATAAAAATGTACAGAAAATGCTAGCTATTTCACAGATGGGTAGGAAACAGTTTAATTGTGTGTAGCACAGTAGGTGTTTACCTACTTAAACCAACAATTGTCCAGGAAAAACAGATGCAAAGAACATTTTATTCACTTACTTAAATGTGGTACTACATAAGGGAAGAAGAAAATTTAATTATAAAGACTATTACCAAATCTTAAATATTTACTCTCACTAACTGCTTGATGTTTGCCTGTGGCTCCTTTGTGTAGGAGTCATCTGTGCTGTACAAAAAGATGTGTCAAAAGTATTGTGTACAGGGTAAAATTAAGATTATGGACAATGTTATTAGTAAAATGGAAGCGAACAGCTCTCGAAGTCACTTCAAGAGCTTCAACCTCAATTCAGGAGGTATTCAATTTCAACACCTAGACAGGCTATGTGTTTCCAATTAAATAATTCCTCCTGCTTTTAATATTCATCAGGTATAGATTTTGGGGAATGTGATCTAGAATCTCTCTTTATGGCACCCCAGGGAACTTCCATCATTTACTGATACTCCCTATCTCTTTTGTGCCCTCTGGCAGGCCAGGGTTATCCAGAAGGTGAAGCCTTGGCAGAGCAAAGAAGCTGTGGAGCTGGGAAGTACCCCATACTCTATACATAGGTCCTAGCTGCAGCCCCACTCTGTGACTTTGGCTGTGATGTGACCTGATGCCCAGCATGGGACATGAGTGCCTGGTGGAGGATTTGTTGGGGCTACTTTCATCAGAGTTCAACTGAATGCTTTCCTTTATTTTTTTATTCTTTCTTGCAGCCATGAATTATTACATTGAAGCTCTTCCCTTTTCTAGGGCATCCCTCAGGGTTGTCCCTTTCTCTCCTTCTGTAGTGATCACAAAACTAACATCTACTTCTGATTCTTCCTTTGAATCAGCTTCTGCCTTGTTTTACCCTTCTGTTAGCCCTGAACTGTGTTAACCATCATACTGAGTTGGAACATGCCTGAGAACTGCTGGGTTAAATGCTGTATCCCTGTCAGGGCAAACTGACCAGTTACATTTAGCACAACGGTACTTTAACATGCTGAAATCTTTCTCCAGTGTGGTGCTGAACACAACAAATGAATCTTTATATAAATATATATGTATAATTTGCTGTTAAACTTCATGCTAGTTCTCATGGCTGCTCTCAACAGACAGCATGCAGACGTGGTAACATTTTGCAATAGAGACCAGGCCCTCTGTGAATGAAATACTTTTTGCCTTTGGGAGATGTTGTAAAACTTAATCATTTGGCAATTATGAAGTGCTTTATGTGCTTCAGATGAAATCTGCTATGTAAGTGTGAATTAGTATTATTGATGAGTTTAAGCTGCAAGTTTGAATGCAAATGAGAACTTTTCAAGATAATAAATACCCATTATTCATCATGAAGGATGATGAAAAAATTAAATACCTTTCACAGAAGGTAGCAAAAGTATGAATTTAGCTGTGAGCTGAATCAAGTAGAGTGGTTGAGTCAACCCAAGTCTATTATTACCATGACACAGATGTGGACCAAAAAATAGGAAAAGCCTCTGGGCAATGTGACAGAGTAGCACAGAAATTCCTGTCAAGGTGCATTTGTGTCTATGTTGCATCCTTTTTCACTGGTGGTCTTACAGATAAGCAGGTATGTTGAAGGAAGAGATTATAAAGTGGCAGCCTGCAGCATTGGAAGCATACGCCTGAAGTGAAAGTGGGACAGAGGGAAGATGTATAAATAGTTTGGAACCTTTTTTAAAGGTTGGTAAATCTCTTTCTCATACTGAGTGAGTGGCTTCACTGGACTGCCAAATACAAAACCCTCATGCTTGCAGTTGAGCAGTGCATTTTGGACTTTTATATGTGACTAATTTTCAGTATCTGCACACAGTCAGTATATCAGATCTGTCTCATCTTTGCTGGATTGTTAGGAGTGCAGATGTTCTTTCCTGAGTCTGAAAGCCATTTGAAAGTATTTTGGCTGCTTGGAAGACTATAGAAAGCTTTACCTTGCAGATTTTTGGTCTTGTGAACCAAATGCCTGTTAGCTACACTTTCATATGTTGGTGTCACTTATTTTGCATCTTTTTTCTTTTTATATCTCTTTAATAAAACCAGTATGTAAAAGGCTTGGTTTTAAAGATCTTTAATTATAAGGACAAGTTGTTGTGGTGGGTTTTTTTGGTCTTTTTTTTTTTTTTTAAAGCCATCCATTCATCTAGTTCATGTTGGTTTGCATTTGTCAGCTGAATTGTTTTTTTCCCCCATTTAATTTATTTTGCAGATTTAGTAGCTCCTTAAGAATTATTTGGATAGACTGTTCAATTGAACACTCTATATTATTTCTTGTATTTTAGAACTCCATGCAGGACAGAAATTGTTGCTTTCCAAAAGAATCCATGATCTAGATGTATGCAAGAACTGGCAAGAGATTAAGAAAGATTAGTATGAGGAAGGAAAGACCAGCACAAAAAGAGCATGGCTCTCCACAGGAGAGAGCAGATTTTTTGTTGTTTGTTGTAGCAGTTGCAGTTAGTTTGCAGGCACTACAAGAGGAGTGAATGAACTGATTGGCGGTAAAGTAGATGTTGAAAAGGCAAATCCATGAAGTTTATAAATCGCTCATATATAACTTGTGTGGATTCATCTGAATAAATACAAGTGTGTATCTCAAGATGTATGCCCATCTAAGAAAGTCACTCCAGGCAGTCCATGTAATCAGTGATGCAGTTCATATGATCAGAAGTTAACGTCTGTGTTAAGATGGGTTAGGATTGAACCCTTGGCACCTTTGTATTGTCTAGATCACACTCAATATAAGGGAGCCTGAAATGACTAGATTAGATTCAGGTGCCAACACAGTAGGCTCCAGAAGTTAAATAAAAAGATCCATGCACACGTTCCTCTAATAAGCCCCTATCTTTGGCTGCTCTCCATGAGAAGACTGGTAACTATCTGAGATATATAACAGAAAACAGCTATGACCTTCCTTCACTGTCTCAGCATCTTCTTCTCAAAGCCAAGATAACTGAATATGTGGCAAATCATGGAGAGAAATTCCAGCTTTTCTGCAGGAGGCTTATATCTCGGTGCTATGAAGTTCTCTGGATTCTGGTATAAGCCACTGGAGAAATTAAACATATGCACAGCTTCAAATGTGTTAGCAGTAGAGCTAAAGTCAGACTAATGCTGGCTGAATTTCTGCAGGTAGTTGTAAACTAGAGCTCAGTGTCTTTCTATATTCAGTGATAGATGCAGCCCAGGCATCTACTCTCTATCTGATCCAAGTGTAGTGAAAGTATAATGACCCACTTGTTCACTGCTTCTAACACAGTAATCTGTTTCTTGCCATAAATCAGAAGCACTGAAGTCCATATTTAAATGGAATAAAACTTCTGCTAGAAACATTGCAATTCACAAAGCCTCGACATCGTGAAGTCCGACAGAACGATTTCCTCATTTATTTAAAAAATAAAAGGGAAAAGGTCCAATTCAAATTCTTTAGCTTGTTTTTACTAAGAAATTATTTTCTGATTTTTGTGCTTTGGGATCCCTGTGTTACGTAGTTACACTGTATGTCTTTATAGGAATTCATCTTTTGGCATGAGGCCTGTATTTTGACAGCATCAAGAGTATTAAAAGCAAAACTAAAATGCACCAGGGCTTCAAGAACACCAGTTTAAACAGGAAGAAGCCCCTTTAGTCTTACAAAATTCAATACAAGAAAGAAACATTTAAAACAGGGCTACTTCAATGATGCTGCTGAGTTAGACTCCATATTGAGGATCCAAAATAGAGAAAATTAGTTTGGTGGTATTGTACATGAAAGAATAGAATCATCCTTAACTGAGGAACTTTCTCTCTCAAAGGAAAAAAATGAAAGCAAATAAAAAACCCCTTATGAATGGAAACATGCAGCTATTCTTTAATAACTGTGTCTGCTTATGCAGGACTGTTTGAAGTGTATGAATCATATGGAAATCAGCTAGCATCCAGGCTGCTTTCCTGGTAGAACCATCCTCTTAAAAGTGGTGTGTCTTTCAGCATGGAAATATTATATTTTTTTCAAATACTTCTACCCTGAGCCAGCAGCTGTTCTAAGCAAATGACTCTCTGAATTCAGGTGGGCGTTTGTTTATATGCTGCCAATACACGAGGCAGATTTTGCCCTGTATAAGAATGTTTCTCATCACTAGAGTTGAGTGACTGTACAAGATAGGACTATGGTTCTCCATTCCCAGGTGCTGAACTTGGGAATAATTAGCATTTTCCTGAACAACCCCGAATTCTTACATTAGCATTAAACATTTAGTTGATCCTGAGCCAAGATGGAAGGAGGAAGACCCACAACATATTCATACCTCAGCCTTCCCCCTTATAATGACAGGCACTGGCCAGGAACTTCTCTTCCCATTAGGCCTCTGTGCATTTAGGGATTGTTTAAGCTACTGAGTGGTACAAAAGGATTCCACCTTTTGAAAACCCAGCTTTCAATAGCAATCTGACTTCTGCTTCCTAATACTTAACAGGATATCTCCTGGCCCTGCTGGAGAAAAGCAATCCCTTTTGATGCTCGCAAATGTTAAAATAGCCTCTACTAACAGAAAGTAAAAGGTGTTCTGTCACTTTGTGTTGAAATTGCTGAGTCACATACACGACTTCAATTGTGATGAAAATGAGGAGGGTGAAAAAGTATGAATGTTCATACTTAAAATCATATAGATATGGAGATTTTTTTTTCCCATTTTTGCAATTTATATTAATGGCCATATAAATCTACTTATGTAAAATCAAAAAAGGCTATAGGAAGTTAAGAGCTTAATATTAACAAGGTACCATGTGAGGATGACTGTTTTTATTTTGCTGAACTGATCACATGATAGAATTTATAAGTCATACATTTCCCTGTAAACAATAGTAGCTTTTCTTTCACATCTTAATGTTTGTACTTGCTTTGGAAAATTGAACCAATTGTTTAGAGTATCTTACATTTGTTTTCATTATTCTGTACTTGTTAGTGACATTTATTTGTCCTACTGCAAAAAGAAAAAGCCCAGGATGAAAGACATCTACTTGTTCACCTGCTCATGTAAGTCTTGTTTTGAGGTTAGAATAGTCTGGAAATGGTACCATGTGCAAAAAGAAATTGTATTTGTAAATTCTTTCTTTCCCACTACAGATCTCGTTAATCTCTCATACTTTTCCCATCCTTATGTTACTGTTTCATCCCACTGCCTTTTCAAAAACAGAATTCATCTAACATAGCGGAGGGGAGTTGGTTTCAACCTCTTCTCTCATTGTCCAGGCGGAAGATTCTCTCCCAGTGCATAGGTTTTGAGGTCATGCACACTTCTCTGTTTGAAGGTAATGAATTCTATTAGTCTCACAAGCATGAGCACAAATCAGTTACACAGGTCTCTCAGTGTTGTTGTTTTTACACATGTATATAATATATATATGCATTTATGATGCACACATATAAGCACAATGATAAGGATAGTTATACCTGAAACTAATTTTAATTGCATGTATACTGCAATGATCAATTCGTATGTCTACATTGTGCATCCCAGATATTTTTTATTATTTTGTTTTTAAATTCATAGAATGGTGTTCTAGTCTAGTTGATATCAGTGGGACTCAAACACTGAAACTTTGGATAAGGGAAAGGACATGATCAGTCCCCCATGAAAACAATTTCACCTTATGGGATTCTGGGTATTTTCCATATAAGAACTCTTAGTTAATGGCATAACTAAGAATTTTCATTCCAGGATTTTTCTTTATTTGACATCAGAAAATTCAACCATCAGTAGGAACCTAGGCTTTATTTGATCCTTTCTTACACTTACATACTACTTGCTTTTTTCTTTTAAATAAGGTGGCGTTCATCTGAGAAGAATAAAGAACATTTTTCTGTATCTCTACAATCCTTTTTACTCTCTCGCTCTCACTTCTGAAGTTCACATTCAAGGTCTGATTACCTTTAACTACTATAGGCTTTTGTCTTTGTCCTTCCCTCTCTCAATTCTCTTCGGTCTCTTCAAATTGCTAATGTATGCTTTCATATACATTAGTATTTAGTTGGGAAGAACAGCTCTTTGTTTCTGATGTTCTGTATTTCCCCTTTGGCCTCCATCTTACCTTTCATTTTTTCCTCATTGCCATTTTGCAAGCAGTGTAAATGTTAACAGCAGTATTGAAGATGATCTGGCTATGACCCATTTTAAGCTAAAGGGAAACCGTATGTGCAGGAAATTGATGTAAACCAGCTGCCAAACCATGACTAAAGGATGCTGTGAGAGGGGGTGGTATGAGATAGTAAGCAGAGAAGAGCTTAAGGTATATTGCCAGAGCCTACAAAGTCAGTGCTGCATGAATAAACATTTTTGAAAGGCTGGAGTGTACTTCTAACCTTTGCCCTTTGACAGAAGGCATTCCAGTCCTCTTAATTATTAAGCATATGGCTTTATTTGGCAAAGTGCAAAACATTCATCTTTCTTGATGGACCCTTCTCAGACTTGAATCACATCCCCAGTTGTACTGTCTTCTTAATTTGGTCAAAATCTCAGTGCAGTAAGCAGGTCTGTGGTGTATGACATTCTTGCCTCTCTTCTCTCTCCACTAATTCTTTTTCTTCCCTCCAACTTCCTAAATCCATTTCACACACAGAAAATGGAAAAGGTGGAAAAGTTTGAAATTTGATGAAAAGTAATAGGAGCCAAAGGTATGTGGCCAGCAGTTTCATTTGAAGGCCAGTCAGTTATAAATTCAGGAGGTATTCACTGTCGCAGGGCAAGTGCTAATGAACTCATTTGGTATTCATGAGAAATGCCAATATCTATCTATTGGTACAAGTTTCATTGAAATTCAGATGCACACCTAGGAACATTCAAGTATTATATTAAATATTGCAAGCAGCCAGCTCTTCATAAGTTAATTAGTAGTATACTTTTTGAAGACAGATTCTCATCTGTTGTAAATCATTAACAGTCAATGACATTATACTGGAGATCTGGCCAATTCCTTGTATTAAGGTCTTGGCACAGGTTGGGAAAAGAGCCTCCATTACATATAGAATTAATTACTACTTGTAGGGAAAAAAAGGACATAAGGTAGAAGGGGAATTGATATGGTTGTGGCTGCTGGACGTTGAAGTTCGTTAAGAAAATGAAGCAAAGCTTGAGTTACTGGTCTGTGTCTATTGTTTGTAAGGAGAAGGTCCATGAAAGTAATAACACTGAAATAGCTTACTTGGTTCATAGTTTTGCGATTGCAACAGACCACTCTGAGTACTATAGGCATTGAAAACAGTTTAATATAGGCTGGAGCTCTGGCTGCATACAAAAGGCACAATGTGAACCTTTTATGTCCTAGCAGGAATTGTTTAAAACTTAAAATCATGAGCTTCTGCATAACTTATGGGAACTAAATTGACAAACCAGCTTGGAATGTTTTATGAACTGCTTGAGAGATTTATTGTTTGTGCTTATTTTCTATTAATAATACCCCTGCTATCCACCTTTCAATTTCTACTG
Organism: Strix uralensis; assembly: GCF_047716275.1. NCBI lineage: Eukaryota > Metazoa > Chordata > Aves > Strigiformes > Strigidae > Strix > Strix uralensis. Next base: position 13,829,500 of record NC_133978.1, on the reverse strand, counting down.
AGAAATCTGGTAAGATATTTGATACCATATCTCCATTTACTCTTGTGCTCTGTTTTTGCTCCAGCTATATCCATAGCTCATAACACCACAGCTCAAGGCCATGTGGTATCATTTCTTCTCTCAACTGAGCTTTTCAGAATAGTTTTGGTTTAAGAGACAGTCCTGATTGTCTTAAACCATCTTTAAAAGCAAATGTAGACACCTTGCACTAGTTTGTGATAATAGTTTAATGAAAGATTCAAAAGCTATAATGTACTTGTGGCTGAACTAAAGTCTGCTGTCAATTATGAAGATAAGACATGCATTTTAATTTTTCTTTACTTTCTTACATACACTGACTTGGTGAGGGTAGATGTACATTCTTTTGCAATTGTGGGAAAGTAGATTCCTTTTAAAAACTTGCCCCTCAAACATGCCAGGGAAAAACTAAACGCCTCTTCTAAAATCTGAAAGTTGACAGTGTAGGCAAAAATCTGCATACTTGTCTGTCAGATTAAACAGTGATCTGTTGTTAAAATAAACTTGGTGTAGGTCTCTCAGGTCCTGTAGCTCTATTTCACAACTTCCCTTATTAACAGCAACAGGCTGTGTTTTTTTCAAGAGAGCTGATTTACCTTGTGATACTATCTGGATTGTAATCTAGTTTGTCTCTGTGTAGTACTGTACTCAGATTTACTTAAACATTATCTGTCTGCACAACTTTCAACAGACACATTCAGGAACCAGTTATACAAAGTGACAGAACAGTTCAGGTTGAAGGGGCCCTCAGAAGGTCTCTAATCTAAATTCTCACTCAAAGCAAGGCCAACTATCAAATCAAACCAGGTTACTCTGGTTATTCACTCTGGTCTTGAAATATCCTAATAAAGAATCATTTTAACTTTAACTTTCTAGAAGTCTTTTGATACAGCAAGTAACTATGTTTTTAAGTCAAGATTTTCAAGGCTATCTGAGAAATTTGGATGCCTCAGTGGGTATCTGTAGATTCTCTAATTTTTTATAACAGAGTATCCAATTATTGAGTACCAAGGTTTCTGTAGCAACTCAATTAAAGGTGAATCAGGCTTTAGAGTGAAAATTATTACAGTCCTTTACAAATATCCAATTTTAGAAAGGACTAGTTCAATAATTTATAAACAGCAATTATGATTTTTTTTCTGCTTAAGAATTTTTATATTTACAGTAGTGCTTTTCTTGCAGTTGTGTCCAAGTTTTGTCTTACTTTTGGCTGTTTTGCCCCACTGTGAGATAGCATCGTAACTCTTGAGGATTTACAAAGTATTGCTGATACTATGACAGGAATGTCTCTTTCAAATGTCTTTTCCAGTCAGGCTGTATTAAGAGAATATATGTTGAAACAAGTAATTATTCTCTCTTGCCATTCGACTATTGCATGTGTAACATAAAGGAGTATATGTAACGGGGTATCACCCATAGATGATCTCATTATGGTCTTCATAGTATCTTCCAAGGGTGGTTTGTATAATTATATCGGGGTGCAGTATAAAATGTGATTAAACTGTGTTATTTTAGGGGATATAAACTTGATACAGCAGGAGCAAATGCAGTCTGGCCTAATAAGCTAATAAATTTTTTTGAATGACCCCTTGTTGTGTCCTGAAGTGTTGTATGACATTAAAATAAATTAAAAGGGAAGAGGAAAAAATAGGGCAAAATGGGAACTGCAGATGCTGCTTAGATTTATTTTTTTCAATTGTTGAATGTAACATTTATATAAATCTGTTTCCTATATCACATTGAATGCAAATGGATTGTTTAGACCATGAACTAGTTTTGCTCTAAGAGCTTAGAGATTTTGTACTATTCAAACCATAATAGGAATACATTATACCTGTAACTGGTACACGTGGAGCTATGGATATCTGTATGATGCTGATGAGGGGATATCAGTTGCATGAACCGATACTTAAATTCATTTTTTGTTGTGTATATGGTTTGCTTTGTATCTCCTCTTTGGGATACGTATGTCACATTTCCATCCTGACTATAAAAGTGAAAGTCACTGGAGTTTTGGCTTCTGCTGGTTGTGTACCTTGTGTGCTTTCAGCTCTATGAAATTCTTCAAGCCTGATTTTTCGTGTGATCAAAAGAGAAGTTTTAAAAGTGAACATAAAATATTGAAGTGTTGTAGATTTCACTGCAAATACTGCAAGTATGAAGATGTTACCTTATGGAGTGATGTTTCATTACTGGGGAATGCACATTCCCTGGTGATGTGATATTTTTGTTACTGTGCCACTAGGAAGACAGTTCTAAAACAAACAACTTCAAATAATAAGAGGGGTTTTTGCAGTGAAATATGAAATTTTCTTAATTTTCTATATATTCCGTAAATTAAGGGTAACACCAACTCTTAGCCTTTGGCTAGGAGAATTACTGAGGAAATAGTGTCACTTGTTTGAAAGACACTGGATGTCTGTGTAAAACATTTATAAAGGACATTCTTTTATAGTGAGTTCTGTGCAAATTTTGGGGTTTTTTTTCCCCCTTTTCTTCTTGTAATAAACAATATAGTTAATCTTCCCAAAGTTTTCCTATATGGTTAAAATTACTCCAGTGTAGATCTGCAGAGCTAGCATCTTTTCGTTCTACAAATGTTTACAGCATAATGCCATGCACATACATCCACTACATAATCCACTGCAGAGTTCAAAGCTGCAGAAAAGAAGATCACTGTTGATGCATGGCCTGGTTTAATTTCATTTTCAGCCCTCTGCCCTACTGTAGTTTACTAGTTTACAGTAGCTCTCATGAAAATTACTGTATAATATTTTACCAACTGTTATTCCATCAAGGACGCAGTAACTTTCTGGATTTTTTTATTTTTCCTTTGCATCAGTTGATGGTGTTAACCTGTGGCAATATACTGCTCACCTTTCCCTCCTTTGCTTCCTTAATGAGTTGGAAAATAACACTTTTAGGATGATGTAGAGAAGCATGAAATTTAGCTTTTCTGAACTTATGTGCAAAGCATTGATGCAATAAAATATACACGTATTTGCTTGACAATCTATCAGGCATATGTAGCAAAGAATGGAAAATTATCCTATTAATCTGTTCTGCTGGATTAGGTCTCTATACAGAGCTAGTGTATGGATTTATACAGATAGTTTTTTATTAATTGTTCCAGACTGTACCTCTGACTGCCTAACATATATTGTAGGGATCAGCAGTTTATTTGAAAAATAGTCTGTGTCCCTATGAAGTTAATTTCTTAAAAATCTTTCAGATTTCTGAGAAATTTGGGAAGTGTAGATGGCTTGTGAATTCTTGGAAATACAATGGAAAGAAGGAATAGTCACTATGGCATTGGGTACATCATCTTTTGATGCTTTCTAAGACGCTATGTCTTGTGTTACATTCTGCTAGCAAATGGAATTTCCTGCACAATCATCACTCTTGATTTTACCAAGATAGCATTTGCTTAATTTTGAATCTCACTTCATCCATCCTTTAAAGTAAAACAGCAGCCTAAAATAAAATTCCTAACAATCATCTATTTCCTGAAAATAGGTAGAATAAGGTTTAATACTGAGAAATGAATGTCTTGTTTTGACTTGGGAAGGAGGGAGATGAAGAGAGTTTGCCAACCATGCATAGTTTTTTCATCTCCACATACTCTTGTCTCTGAACCACTGTTGTGCTTGACCTCAAACTGTCTTTGTAAGAGAGATGCACTTTCCATCACAGTCCACCATTCAAAACTTTGATTTTATGGTGCTAATAGGATAACAGACTCTGCATATGCACACTGTCAGGGCAAAGCCTGCAGCAAAATAGAAGGTATACAACTAACTACATTTAAGATTCAGATAAGACTTCTCCACAAAAAATAGTTTGTCAGAGTTATAATGGCTGCCAGGGTCATTTGACTACACCATGTAATTATCAGAAGAAATCCTCTCAAGAAGATTTCATTTGTCAACAAAATGTGACATGTCATAAATTTGCAATTACTTTGTCAAAGAAGGGCATTTTGTCATGTCCTTTACTCTTGGTGGTTATAGGAAAACTATTTAGCATGACACTTTATTGCCTATACGGACAGGGAACTTCAACTGTACTGTTGAATCGTTGTGATGTGTCAGAAATAGACAGAATATGCAGAAGAATTTTATTACAAAGGAGAAAGCATAATTCTTCTGTATTTTAATTACAACATTTATTATTAGTTTATTAATAATAATATTACTATTTCATAGTAGTTTCACAGATCTAATAGTGCCCTCCATAGAGACTTTAATGCGTATATCATAGGATTTATTTAAAATAGGTCTGAAATGTGATCAGTAATTCAAACTGATTTAAACTTCATAATGGCTTCTAACCTTAGAACATTCTTTTTAGTACAGAGGATATGAAGGTGGTATTAAGTTTAATTTAAAGTGCTATTAAAAAACCCACGATCCTAAGCTAGAGGTATTGCATAAGGAAGGGAACACAGCCTGTATGGTAAAATCAGGCAGATCTAAACAACCTCCAGTAGTTATTTTCTTATATTTTTAGCATTAAATCTAAGATCCATTTTTGGTTTCATGGTTTGAATAAGAAAGTAGATTTCACATATTTATTTGCCGTGACAAATTTAAACCAGCCCCCTTTATACTCTGTGAAGTGAGGTACCAGTGGACAGCAGAAACCTTCAACAGATAAATAAATAAATACTAGCATTCAGACACTTGCATAGCTAGAAATTGCCAATGTCTGTTTATTTAAATTCATGTTTTGTTGACATTTATGGAACTTCTTTGTTTCTTTTATTTGTCTAAAAACACCTAGAGACATCCAGGCTATCATTTATGTTTAGCAGAGATGAGTATTTACCATAATGTTCAGTGGGGGAATTCCGTACACACCCAGCTGAAATGCTAAATGAATTTATTCCTACTGAGTTGACATCTGTTTGGGGGTTCTTCCTGGAAAACATATACATAATGACTTAATTGTTAGAAAAATCTGGAAAGCTCATTACAATTTAAAGGAAAATGCAAAATATTTCTGCAAAGAAATCCTAGATGTAGGAACTTGATTTTGCCCAAAAAGAAAATCCAAGCAAACTGCGTAACCGTAGAGTTTAATGAGTATAGCTTATATTTCAACTAGCAATTAACTGCGCATGAATGAGAAACATTATCATGAGCCATGCTGCTGAATAATTTTGATGAATGAATAACTTTTTAAAAAATGTTGATCTATTTAAAAATAAATCCTGAACACTAAGGTATGTAAGATTCTGTCATTTACCATGTTGTATACAGGTGTTAATGATAGTATAAACAGTACAATATGTAGAATTAACTAATCTTGTTGTTCATTAAAAGAAGTGCAAATCAGCTGTAGATCATTAATTTCTAATGCAATGAGGTATCTGAAAAATTGTGATTATTATTCTGACTTGGAATGGTAAATTATTTTTATTACACTATTTCACTGGTTTTATCTATCTACAATCCACTTGCTATATCTTTTCATCTGGGTTGCAAATGTGTGACCTACACTGAGGGGAGGTACACTACTTTTCCTCCAGCCCATTTCCCAGGTCTTTCATTGAAGTCCTTGCTAGAGAATGAGGCTGCAATGTGAATAGGATGAACCTTAACCAACAAAAAAACCCCAAAAAAACTCCAAACAGAAACACCCCAAGAAACAAAGAAAGAAATGAATTGTAACTTGAGCTCCTCATTAAATTGTGATCATAATTAGGCCTGGCTGAAAAAAAAAGGTAAACTCTTAGGTCTTAAGATGCTAGTCGTGAAAACCTTGTTCTCCAAATTATTTCAGTGTATCCAAGCCATTGCTTCTTTTTCACTCTTTTCAGACCAACTTTTCATAATTCCACAAAGCATTTTAATTTAATGCAGTTGCCTTATATACTATAACTGATGACAGTTCCTATCAAGCAGTAACTACTGTTGTACTTACAAGTTTGCTGTATTCTTTGCATCCACAGTAGTTTTGTCATTTTGAAGGTTACATACCTATTGTATTCAAGAAGTGCAGCTGTGCCATCAGGAGGCCCAACTCATCTATGACTTACAGTTTTAACTATACCAAGTGTTAATACTGATGAAGCTCAGGGCCCTCTGCTTCAGGTCAGGCTCTAACATTGTGTCTGTCATGCTGTGTACTACAGAAGAACAGCAGGCTGTTTCCCTACTGTAAGCCCGCCCCTTGGTTAAAATTTGTAACAGCTGAGAATTGTCTATAAGGAAGTGGCAATATTTTTAAGTTGTTTTTTGTTTTTTTTTTTCTTAGAAGGTTTTTTTTTTCACATAACTGTTATTTGCATCATGTTGTTTTGTTGTGTTTTCTCAATCAGTAAGCAACAAAATGTAAAACAAGGCTTTCTAATAGATTACTGGCATACAAAAGAATAAGGGAAGAAAAACCCTTGATGTGATGGTACTTAGCCTCCAACAGCAGCATTGCATGATCAAAAAGATCGTAATTTCACTTTGATATCAACTAATATTGCTTAGGCTTGGGATATTCTGTCATAGTCTTCCTTTTTATGATAAAAAAAAATAAATGCCCAAGAGACTTGAACAACAGAGCAGTTTTCCCCTCTTAAAGAAGGTCAGCAGAGAATTCTCATGGGATATACATATGGTGCCTTAAAACTTAGGTTGTTTTTGGAGATTACTTGCGTTGAAAGTCAAAATAATTTCAAGGTATATATGCCATTACAAGCTGCAGAAGTTAATTTCTGTGATCAGAGCGATTATGCTTTGAGAGTCAGAAGAGTGGTGGCTGGTGCAGTAAAACAAAATCTTTCTAAGTTAGAATTGCTGAGAATCTCTATGCTGCATCAAAACCTATTGCTCTTTCTCATCTGTGCTGGAAATTGCAAATATCGGCTGACTGGTGAAAGCAGATCCACTTTGGCTGTTTTAGCAGGTTTTCAAATAAGCAGTGAGTAGTTCTAGGGTGGTGGCTAAGAGAACACATCCCAATGGAGTGAATTAATGCAAATCCTGCTCAATAATGTGGAAAGTGTTTTGGTTCTTTTTGATTAGGATTGTGTACATTCCCACTTAATTGGCTAACAATTAGACACCTTCATAATAGATTGTTCTGCCCATAATTAGAACAATATAAGTAAAATAACTAGTATTAGTCACTGTAAAGCCATTCTCAGAAAGATGATTCCCAGTCATGTACTGTGACATTTGTAGGGGTCAGTCAGGTAGGTAGTTGCTGCCATGAGAGGATATTAATTATGTTCATCTTTTAAAAGCAAACTGGAAAGGATCTATTACAATAGTTAAGTTTACCTCACAAGGTGAAACCTCCTTTTTAAAAAATATTCATTCAAATGTATATTTTATAAATCAAAGTGATGGTTAAAATATCTGAAAGCAATACAATTGAGAAAGAAGTCTGGGTGACAGTGTGCTACTTTATTCATTGAAGAAATCAGGAAGTCAAGCTATGTGCAGTGGTCTATATGGTTGTCACCCTCCATACATTTTTGTTCAGTTGATTAAAAACCACTGTAATTCTATTGATTTCAAGAATACTTGTAGCCATACAAAACCATGCTGAAGAAAACCAGACTAAAAGTATCTGGGACTTCATTCTTAACTAAGTGGTTTTGCAAATATAAATGTGTCTAAATGTTTTTTAGACTTTATATACAAATTAAAGATTATATAGATAAATAAAAAATAGTGTGTGTGTATAATATATATATGTGTTTCACATGTCTGCTTTAATAAGTCTTCCCCATTCAAATTAAATGCATTTGTAAAGCACGGCATCATTTTTTGTATCTCATAGCTGAGTATACATTCTGTTCAGCCTTAGGGGCTAGCCGTAGGCATATGTGATGTCTTCTATCTGCTAACTATTTAAATGCAACATGTTATAGGACAGAAATATTGTTAAAAATAATTGAGAAGTGATACGTCTGGGACTTACATCTGTCTCTACCAAAGAAGAAAATCTAAAGAAGTCTAAATATGGGTGATAGACCAAAGACTCAAGCAAATTCTCAATTGAGAGAGATCATGTAAATAAGAAAGGACCTACGTAATGAATAAAATGCCTACCAAACATTCAATAGAATTTATATACATAGCTCTCTTCGTTTCTGCTGAAAATTCAAGATGGAGAATTTAAATTATCAGTGAATTCTTTCTCTGTCATGCTAGCCTGGAGTAATGACCATCTGAACAGTAACAAAAGTGTAAAAGGACTTAAATTCTAAATTTAAAATAAAAATATTTCCTGTCGCTGCTAATAAGATTGTAAGGAAACTACCAAACATACTTAAGGAAGGAAATTGAAACTGATCTGAGAACATTATCTGGAAGGATCTTTTTGTAAATGCTGAGTTTTAGGGGGTTTTGTTTTTAATTCCTACATCTATTTTCTTTCCATCACCTTCATTCTTCCTTTCTGCCACTTGCCTTTTATCAACTTACTTTCCTTCCCTCTGGCTTTTCTTTGCACTACTTTGTCCTTTTTCTTGTATTTGTGCTTTTTTTTTTTTATCCTTGACTGTTTCTTTCTTGAGTCTTCCCTTCAAGCTCCTCTTTTTTCCCTTTATTTTTGTTCCGAAACTATTCACTAACAATAACTTACTTATTAGTCTTATCTTAGTCATAACACCTGTGTTCCTTCTTAGATACAGGAGAAAATAGGGAAATTTCAAAAGTAAAAAATATACATATGAAATAGCATAAATAAAGATGGAAGTCAAACAACTATGATTTAGAACGAGAGAAAAATATGCGGTTTGCTTTTTGTGTCTTTACATATTGTTCCTCCAGAGGATTTGGGTAACTGCGTATTCATGGGAATTGTAGTGGTCTATGAACTAGGAAATTTATGCTAGGAATACACGTACAGTGATGCAAAATTTGTGTTGGGAATACACGTATCATTGCTTGCTGGTCTGAATTCTGTAGTTAAAGAGAGCAGGAAACGGGCACAGGACCATGCACTTTAGGTTCTGACACTGTGTACCAGTTGCCTGTTGGTGAGCAACTGCATTGTATATTACCTGCTTGGACTTACTATTGTTACTGTTGTTTTGTTACTCTTACCAAATTATTTTTTTTATTCAACCTATGAATTTCTTTTTTTTATCCCTTCCCTGTTTCACTGAAAAAGGGGGCGGGGGGGGGGGTGTAAGATGAAAGTAAACAAGGTGGTGATTGGCTACCGACTGAATTCAAAACCACAACAGTCTTTTGGCGCCTAATGTGGGGCCTGAGGTTTGAGATAAGGAGAGATTGGTTCATAATGTCTATTTCTTGACTCCTTAAGATTTTATCACCTCATTTGCAAATGTATTTCCCATGCTGTTGCTCACCATCCATGAGAGTTGGGTTAAGATTTTGGTTTTGCTGTACTTGTAATGCTGATCTATAACAGGATGCAGTCATCGGTCCTGCGGCTATTTACAATTGTGTTTGAGAAATTCAGGAGTTTCAAATATCATTGGAATGCTGACATGAACATGACCATCTTACTGCTAGGAGCCAGTCTATTCCTGCATGTGGTTCAGGGTCAAGCAACAATTTACGAGTATCACCTGCAGATCTACCCCAAGGTTAGAGAATTATGAGTGGCTGGGGGTGTGGAGTAGCATGGGCAAGTACCTAGAACAGTGGGCACCTCCGGTGTATTGGAATTTCACTCCCAAACAGGTGCAGAATACTGAAGAACTAGTAAAATATTTGGAAAAAGTATGCGGTCACCCAGGTAATTCCAGAGAGGCACAGCTCACTGCAACATGCTGGGGCCTGGCCCACACCTACACATTGCTATTAAACACTGTTCAGCACCCTCAAGAGGAAGAGAAGGGCTCTGGATCTGGTAACCAAGTGACAGAAACTGCAGTCACTACAACCCCGAGGACAGTTGCTCCCGTACATAAGAAGAAACGCACAAGAAAATCCCCTCGCAGCGTACAGGGTGACGATGAACCAGGCCCATCACAAGAACAGGAGGAGGAGGCAGAGCCAGTGATAGCCACCCGATCTTTATCCCTGAGTGAGTTGCGAGACATGCGAATAGATTTCAGTCACCATCCAGGTGAGCAACTCGTTACCCGGCTGTCCTGATACTGGGATAGCAGGGCCAGCAGCATGGAAGTAGAAGATAGGGAGGCCAGGCAGCTGGGATCCCTGTCTAGGGAAGGGACAAAGCCATTGGAAAGAAGACACAAAATCTCAGTCTCTGGAGGCGACTCCTGTCAAGTGTGAGGGAGAGGTATCCCTTCAAGGAAGATTTTGTATATCATCCAAGTAAGTGGATCCCTATGGAGAGAGGTAGCTAACCGTGCAGGAGAGAGTTTACTATGACCCAGATAATGCACAGCTACCCGCAGATCCAGATGAAGTCCAATGCACCCGGCCCATGTGGCAGAAGCTTGTACAGAACACACCATCTTCATATGCCAGTGCATTAGCACTAATGGACTGGAGAGACGAAGAGGGACCAACAGTGGATGAACTGGCTCGCCGACTACGACAATATGAAGAAAGTCTTTCCTCCTCCCTCCTTGTGGCTGTGGAGAAATTATCTCAAGAACTCCAGCAATTTAAACAGGACATGTTCAACTTCCTACCTGCACGGACTAGGAAGAGCGTGTATGTGAGTTGGGAGGAAGAACAACTACAAAACAGGGTTCTTTTAGGAGAAATGCTGCTCCAGTTTCCAGTAATCAAGTGCCCAAACAGAGCGGAAAGGTCGACTTTGCTCATGATCCTATGAGAAGAACTTCTGATTTGTATTCACAAGAAATAAGTGACCAAGATGAGACTGAAACCCGTGCACGCCACACGAACCCATTTGTCGTTAGCGGATATTATGACCAACATTAGAGGGGCCCTGCCTCCAGCCAGGTGGAGGGCAGGGACAATCGAGTTTATTGGCCTGTGTGGATTCGATGGCCGGGCACATCTGACCCCCAGCAGTATAAGGCTTTAGTGGACACTGGTGCTCAATGCACCCTATTGCCGTCAAATTTTAAAGAGGCAGAATGCATTTGTATTTCAGGAGTGACAAGGGGGTCTCAACAGTTGACTCTGTTGGAGGCCGAGGTGAGCCTAAGTGGAAAAGAGTGTGAAAAACACCCCATTGTGACTGGCCCTGAAGCTCCATGTATTCTTGGTATAGATTATTTCAGGAGAGGGTATTTTAAGGACCCAAAAGGGTATCGGTGGGCTTTTGGTATAGGAAGCCGTGGAAACAGAAGGAATTAAACAGCTGTCTGTGTTGCCTGGTCTCTCAGAGGATCCCTCTGTGGGATTGCTGAGGGTCGAAGAACATCGCGTGCCGGTTGCCACTACAGCAGTGCACCGATGGCAATATCGTACCAATCGAGACTCTGTAATCCCTGTCCATAAACTGATTCTTCAGCTAGAGAGCCGAGGAGTCATCAGCAAGACGCGCTCCCCTTTTAACAGCCCCATATGGCCAGAGCGAAAGTCTAATGGAGAGTGGAGATTGACAGTAGACTATCGTGGCCTGAATGAAGTCACGCCACAGCCGAGTGCTGCCGTGCCAGACATGTTAGAACTTCAGTATGAACTAGAGTCGAAGGCAGCCAAGTGGTACGCCACGATTGATATTGCTAACGCATTTTTCTCCGTCCCTCTGGCAGCAGAATGCAGGCCACAGTTCGCTTTTAGCTGGAGGGGTGACCAATACACCTGGAATCAACTGCCCCAGGGGTGGAAACACAGCCCCACCATTTGCCATGGACTGATCCAGACTGCATGGAACAGGGTGAAGCCCTGGAACACTTACAGTACATTGATGACATCATTATATGGGGTAATACAGCAGAGGAAGTTTTTGAGAAAGGGGAGAAAATAATCCAAATCCTTCTGAGATCCAGTTTTGCCATAAAGCGCAGTGAGGTCAAAGGACCTGCACAAGAGATTCAGGGGTAAAATGGCAAGACGGATGTTGTCAGATTCCAATGGAGGTGATTAATAAAGTAACAGCTATGTCACTACCGACTAACAGAAAGGAGACACAAGCTTTCTTAGGTGTTGTGGGTTTCTGGAGACTGCACATTCCAAATTACAGTCAGATTGTCAGCCCTCTCTATCAAGTGACCCAGAAAAAGAATGATTTTATATGAGGCCCGGAGCAACAACAAGCTTTTGAACAAATTAAAGAGGAAATAGTTCATGCAGTAGCCCTCAGCCCAGTTCAGACAGGACAAGATGTTAAAAATGTGCTCTACACTGCAGCCAGGAAGAATGGCCTTACCTGGAGTCTCTGGCAGAGAGCACCAGGGGAGACTTGGGGTCGACCCCTGGGGTTTTGGAGTCGGGGATACAGAGGATTCGAGGACCACTATACTCCAACCGAAAAGGAGATATTGGCAGCATATGAAGGGGTCCGAGCTGCTTCAGAGGTGATCGGGACTGAAGCACAGCTCCTCCTGGCACCCCGACTGCCAGTGCTGGGCTGGATGTTCAAAGGGGGTGTCCCCTCTACACACCACGCAACTGATGCCACATGGAGTAAATGGGTTGCATTAATCACACCACGGGCTCGAATAAGGAGCCCCAGCCATACGGGAATACTGGAAGTGATTACAAATTGGCCAGAAGGCAAAGATTTTGGAATGGAACCAGAGGAAGAGGTGACACGTGCTGAAGGTGGAAGGCAGCTGTGTGGAGCCCCACACGACGGGCCGCTGAAGGTGCTGAAGGAGAAGGGGAATGGAGTCAGTTCACAGAGGTGAAAGCCATCAGCTGGCCTTGGATATTGCTGAGCGAGAAAAGTGGCCAGTGCTCTACCTCTATACTGACTCATGGATGGTGGCAAATGCACTGTGGGGGTGGATACAGCAGTGGAAACGGAGCAACTGGCAGTGCAGAGGCAAACCTGTCTGGGCCGCTGAATTATGGCAAGATATTGCTGCTCGAGTAGAGAATCTGGTTGTGCAAGTACGCCATGTAGACGCTCATGTACCCAAGAGCCGGGCCACTGAAGAACATCAGAACAACCAACAGGTGGATCAAGCTGCTAAGATTAAGGTGTCTCAAGTAGATCTGGACTGGCAACATAAGGGCGAACAATTTACGGCTCGCTGGGCCCATGATTCCTCAGGCCATCAGGGAAGAGATGGAACATACAGATGGGCTTGTGACTGAGGGGTGGACTTAACCATGGATGCTATTGCACAAGTAATCCATGAATGTGAGACACCTGCTGCGATCAAGCAAGCCAAAGAGTTAAAGCCCATTTGGTATGGAGGATGATAGTTAAAATACAAATATGGGGAGGCCTGGCAGATTGATTATATCATGCTTCCACAAACTCGGTATGGCAAACACTCTGTGCTTACAACAGTAGAAACAGCCACTGGATAGTTGGAAACTTACGCTGTGCCCCATGCCACTGCCCGGAACACCATTTTAGGCCTTGAGAAGAAAGTCTTATGGCGGCATGGCACGCCATAAGGAATTGAGTCAGATAATGGGACACATTTCCGAAACAACCTCATAGATACTTGGGCCAAAGAACATGGCATTGAGTGGATATATCACATTCCCTACGATGGACCAGCCTCTGGGAAAATTGAGCGAAACAATGGGTTAGCTAAAAACCACACTGAGAGCAATGGGTGGTGGAACTTTCAAACACTGGGATGTGCATTTAACAAAAGCCACATGGTTAGTCAATACCAGAGGATTTGCCAAGCAAGCTGGCCCTGCTCAGTCCAACCTCCTGCATACTGTAGGTTGGGATAAAGGCCCTGTAGTGTGCATTAAAAATATGCTGGGGAAGACAATCTGGGTTATTCCTGCACTGAGAAAAAGTAAACCTATGTGTGGGATTACTTTTGCCCGAGGACCTGGGTGCATTTGGTGGGTAATGCAGAAGAACGGAGAAGCCCGATATGTGCCTCAAGGAGATTGGATTTTAGGTGAAAATAGCCAATGAATTAAACTGTTAAATAACCTTGTTATTGCAGTTGGTGCCCTGCAACATCCTCCTGCCACATCCAAAGCCTCCTGCTCCACCGACTGAGCCAACTCCACCTCATTCCTCCAGCCGTAAAGACTGTCATGACAGATGGAAGCCAAAGTGATAAGATATGAGCTATATAACTTCAAGCACATTATCTGTTTTCTGTGGGAACACCCAGGACACTGTTGAAAGCTCATGCAGCCTGTACTTTTGCTGAAGGAAGACCAGTTAACCCACATAAGATTAGAGTGGTGTTGACCAACAAAATTGGGCCTGACCATCCCCTGTGTGTCACAGTAGAAACAAAAATCCCCACAAGCCCTCAAAACAACTCCCTCTAAAGCAATAGGAGTTTACAACAGATGGGTGCTTACTATTCTGTGACTGTATCATTTTCAATCTGGTGCTAGGATTCTGAAACTCAGACTTGTTCTATTGTCAAACCATAGCCTTAGATAAACCACCAGGCAATAGAAATAGTGAAATATTGTAAATGACTCACCAAAGAAATGCTAAATCTGTAACAGATTATGGACAATGAAAGATTCCACTATGTTTACACGTTAGTTGTCGCGGTTGTCATTCTGCTCCCCCTTGCTTTGACATTCTGCTCACTGTCCTGTTTTCCTTGAAATTTTTAAAATTTAATTTGGAAAAAACAACCAAACAAACACCACCACCACCTCAACTCCAAAATCATTTATCTCAAAAAATAAATATAGCTGGGTAGGAACAGAAATCATCACTAAACGGCAGCTTTTGTTCCCACAGGAATCTTTGAACATTGCTTATAAGAGAGCAGAAGAACTGCGATAATAAGATAAGACTTCTGTCTCTTCAACAGTGTAGCCCTGAAAATCCACTTCTAAAACTGATCACTTTCCCTGCAGTTTGTCGTTGCAGAAAAAAATCCAGTTTGTAGAGTCTGCAAGGAATGCATTTGTCCTGCCATTAAAGTGGCACTGAGAAGCCTAGTTGAGAATAAATTTTAGTATAACTATGTCTTTATACAAAAATATAGACAATAGACATCTAGATATGCCATCTAAGTAAAAATACCTATACAAGCAGAGTATATCGATACTTTCTAGAACCAATGATGGTCCCTAATGAGTGTTGGAAGATGGTGTTTACTAAGTATTCACTAGTGTGCCTTCACTAGAAGTGACTGGTAAGGTTTCCAGCCTGTTCCCAGTGTTGCACAATTCTTCTACATCTGACACAGCTTTATTGAAGTCAGTGAAGTTAAACATGTTTCTTCAGTCTGCTTTACCTCTCCCAACATATGTAACATGTTCCATTACTATGCTTAACATTCTTCTCCCTGCTATGTATCACATTAATTCACTATGTAAAAATGTTATTTGTGACAAATACAGATATTTGGGCATTTAGTTTTACAAAACTGGTTGTCTAAATTTTATATTTACAGGTAATACTTTCCAATAGCTTGAATATAATTTTTTTTCCCCATGAGAAATACTAGGGAAAGATAAATATTTAAAATGAACTCATGTATTGGGTGGAGGGAATCTTTCACAGATATTTAAACAAATTTCCTCCCTCTATCCTCTGGGCATTGGTCTGCTATTTTTTCACTTTTAAATCTCTACAGACATTCTTGTAAACAAATTGGTGGGTGTTGGTATGCGCTTTTTTTTTTTTTTTCCTGTTTCTCCATAAACTTCAAGATTGTGAGAATTTTTCATGGAGATAGCTTGCAATATTTCTTTTCAGTTCACTGGGTTAGAAGATCTTCAAGATTTTTTAGCAGAGAATTAACAAGTCCATGTGACTGAGCTGTTCAGTCATGCATGACAGGAAAGAGTTTGAGTGTATAGCTCTGTGCAATGTAAGGATGAAGTGAATGGTTTTAAGTATATGAAGAACTTTCTGTAATGAAAACTAATTGAGCAGCAATCTATCAATTCATACATTTTATATCAGCAGATAGTATTAAAATAATTTGTTTGTTGAATACAAATGGTTATACTGTATTAAATGTATTATCTAGTTTAACCCTAAGACTTGACAGCAATGAAAACAAAAAGATTGTAGCAAAATCAGTATCACATATAAAAGCCATAGGTCTTGGAAAGTTAGCATTGATGTCTTTCACAGAGGAAAGAGGGACAAATGTGATCAATAAATGATCATTTTGTTTCCATGCTTTTAAAAATTAATTAGAGGTCAATAGAGGGGTTAATTTAATGAGGCAGGGATCACTGAATGACATGGATGCTGTAGAAAAGGAACTAGAATAGTTATGAACTGAACAGTGTGAATAACCTCAAAAGAAAGGAAAGCAGAGAAAAAATGAAGGATAACAGTATTCAAGATTATTTTGTTTTAGAATTACTGATGGTTTACGTTTTGTTTTTTTTCCACCTAGTAAGGGGATGCGTTCTATTGAACTAAGATCCATGTTAAGATAACAAGTATAAAATAAAGGAAGATGTAGAGGTGGTAGTGGAAACTTCACAGTTCAGAATGTCAGTGCATGTGAACTGGAAGACCGGTCAGTGTTTTCCTGTTTGTACAAGGAGAAGGCCTCCATTGTGTAGTTGAGAATGATAAATACAAGTATTTCAGTACACAGACTGAATGAAAATATGTTGGGAAAAAACCACCTTTGTTTACCAGAAATGCTTAATTTACCCATAAAGGTAATACTTTGGTTTTTAACAGAGAACTTGAAAATAATTATTATTTCCAATCAGCTTGAATTTTTTCTTTATTTTTTTTCCTTTTTCTGTTTTATGAAGAGCTGTCTGACATACTTAATAGGAATAATACACTTCTTTCCATTTCAATATATAGATTATAAAATGTGTATTAGGACATAGCCCAGATTCTGTTATTATTGCTTGTTTTCTATTCCTTTAGTGAGGTCCTCTTCTTCAGTAAATTTCTTAGGTTTTTCTCTCTATTTTTAATATCTACTGTTTTGATGGAGAGATACTTTTGGCGTGTCCCCCCCACCCCTAGGCCGTATCTGGTATAGCAGATGCTTTGATTTAATTCTTCATATAGGTCCAAGATATTTCCTTCTCCTTTTCTGAGTAAGAATACAGATTAAAAAAAAAAAAATCATCAATCAGTTTGACAAATCTTGGCATTTGCTATGCTGCTAATCCACAGAAATCTAGTATTTTTTGTGAGCATTTGTCTTTTGAAAGTATTTAAAAGTCTGTCTATAATGTTGGTGGATTTCCAACTCTTAAATCCATATGCTAAGATGGAAAATGACATTTGAGTTGAAGATTTATAAGTTTGATTTTTTTTGTATGCTGTTGAATGCCAATGTGTTTTGGGGTGTAGTTTTTTTTTTTTTTCTTTACAGCTTTATAGATTCGGGAAAGTCATATTCACTTCTATGACTTTCCACGTTATATCTGAGTGAAGCGGTGGGCTATCATTGCTTTAGAACTATGAACAGCATCTGTTTTGATGCTAGACAAATCTTCTGAGATTTGCTTTCATGATGGTCGAGCTCTTGGACAATATGTAGATGATAGCAGAATCTAATTCTAATGTATTATTGTGTGTCTCCAGAAGTTTGATACAACCCTTCTCATTGAAGGCAATGAAAAATAGAACAGATGAGAGAATACTGATGTCTGTTCTAACTTTTTTCAACTCTTTCTATGTTTACCTCTTTATGAGCTGAAAAATCTTAAAGTTGATAATTTTTCCTAGAATACTATACTTCCAGATAGTGATGTATGTTTACTTATTTATGAATAGTCATAAAATCCAAGACTTTATTACAGCATCTCTTCACAGAATGTACTATGCTTCTGTTAGTCTGGAAGTGCTGCACACTTACGATGAGCTTTAATTGAATTTACTTGAGTTGTTTGGTTGAAAAGAGGAAAAAAAAGAAAAAAATGATCCTTGAAAGTCCACTGCTGGCTGTGGATTTGGAGAGATATTCTGAAATATTTAGCTAATTAGTAAGCCTGAAGCAATTAGCTGGGAATTAATGAATCCTTTGGACAGAAAAATGGTTCAGGCTTTGCTGGCAACCATGATCAAGGTTCACAGGAATGCCTTATGTTACAGCTGAATCAATTCCATGTATGCCTTCTGCAGAGGTGCTTCACTTGCTGAGCATCTCAGTGTAATGGGATGATTTGTGCTTGCCAAAATATATCAACATGATTTTCTTCTAAACTGAGATCCTTTCTTGATACTCAGACCATGTGAATGGGGCCTGAATATGTCTGTAAATGTATTTACATGCCCTTGAATCTGGGAAGAAAGTGTAAGGATACTTAATACTACTGAAAATCAGATTTTGCTGTTTGTTATGGAGACAGCAGATGACGAAACTTTCAACCTGTTATTAACACTGTCTGCTGAATGCTGCTAAATTCTTTATTGACTTATCTATTTTTATGCCATTAAAATAAGAATTATATTTTCTGTTCTCTACTGATCTGAACTAAAAAGTTGACTTTAACAGCAAAACAACTGAGCATCATTCTTGTATATCCAGATCTCTCACCCAACACAGCAGAGAAATGTAACATAAAAGAAACTATTAATGCAGTGCAATGTAAATTAAAATCATATCCATAGCAAAATGCACTTAATATGCTAACTCCAGACTCCTTTCCATCCCTTTGGATTTAACAACCATTTTCAGGTACAGTAACTCAGAATATGCAATTTAGTTCCACTTGACCAACAAAGAAATAAAAGAAAAAATTACTTTAGCAATACATTGTTCAACTAATGTTCAAGTACATTGAGATTCATCATGAAAATTCTAGGTATGTGCATATGGCATTAATCAACCCAGTTGTTGTTATTTGAGCTCTTGTATACAAGCTCTCCAGTTAAAAAAACATTTCTGCTAAAACATGACAGATACATAATTGAAGGAGAAAGGAACATATTTTTTAAAAATTCTCATAGCAACTTGAAAGGTTTTATCACTAATCGCTCTTGAAATAGTGTGAGACTCATATTGATCCTGCAAATAGGATCAGTGTAGAAAATAAATACAATAAATCAATAGAATGCAATGTAGAAAATAGGTATTTCTAGAAATTACTCACAAACTTTTAGTAAAATGCTGGTAACATTTGTCAAATTACAGGTTTCTCTGAATAATAAACATGGGTTTTTTTAAACACTTCTTCAAAATATCTGAGGGAATTTTTCATAATTTTGGTAATAAGGCTGTGTTTAATTCAAACCCAGATTGAATTGAGAAGTACAGAAGTTTTCTTCAACTGAGTAAGAATAGCAATTTCTGTTATGAAGGCACCTGATTGTATGGAAGGGAAAACATGAAGAAAACAAAGCCACAGCAGAGCATTTGTGAGTCACTCATAATCTGGCACTGTGAGAGAGTAATAGTCCTCATTTACTGTAACTTCTTTCCTTGGGTGGGACATTAGAAGAGTTGTGGTATGCTTAGCTGTTAATTTGTTCATGTCCTCCATTCCGGTTACATACCTCACCAGTTTGAAAGTTTCAGGAACCATTTGGTGATTCAGAAATAGCAACATTTTCCCTAACGCTTCCATCCCTTCAAGCAGAGCCCTGTATCCCATAATAATGATATTTCTTGCAGGACACTGAAAAGAGATTTCATATTAACAAACTGGCTTAAGAAGAAAATAGCCCACTAAACCCTGCAGACATGAAACCATTTTATTCTCTCACAGTAAAGGTTTATTTTGGTTTTTAACTTTTAAGTAGATTTTCCCCTTTTGTACTCTGATCTCTTGTCAGTAAGAGTCAATGGGCAAAAGACCTTGATTTCTTTCCTTTTTTACATTAGTACATTTTTAACAGTGTGCAGCTATTCATTAACTTACGAAAGCCTTACTTTTGTCACCCCTTGAGATCATCATAGCTTTCAGTAGATTATATAATCCTCTGCATTTTTTTCCTTGTCAATGAAAATCTAAAGCAGACCAGCTGTGAGTTTAGAAGAAATTTGAAAGAATCCATTTGAAAAGCATTTAAAGGTGTTTTCCATCAATAAAACAGCATGGGTTTTTTATTGGTATCAATATGCATTAATCCTTCTGACATGTATTTAGGCAGCCTATGATTTATGACATAGATGCCAAAAGCTTTCAGGTTATAAATGACAGCACGGGATTAGTTGGTTTGGAAAGCAACCTTTCAATCTAGTCCCAAATACAAAATGGGAGTGTGGGTGTATAATAAAAAGATACTGACAATGTAGTAAATTTCTGTGATACTAACATAACAGTTTATTTTATAATTTTATCAATTTTCTAAAATTCCACAAATAACCTGACATGTCAAGACCATCCAGCAGGTGATATTTGAAATAAAGCGGTTATTCCCTCCACAGCTGTAATCTGTGAATTTCAAACTTAAATTAGGTGATGTACAGTCCAAACCAAAAATTATCTCTGCCCCAGAGAGTATAAAAAAAGATAGAGATCAGGGAACATAAACATGTTCAGGCACACAGAAAATCACAGCTGTTGATCTTGTTATGAAAATCTGTGGTCTTATTGTCTCCAGCAGCTGATTTGTTGTCAAGACTTTTAGAGGTATTGTGGAAAGAGAGAAATTTGAAGAAGTGTTTGAGTGAAAGCCATGAGCTAACTATGTGACTGGTTATAGACAGCTTTTTCCAAGCCTGAGGGGCAGCCTGGATGAAATAGCAATATGCTTATTTGGAAATTGAATGAACAGGTGGTGGGTGCTGCCCTTACTGGTTGCTCTGAGGAGCTTAATTTCCTGACACTGAACCAGAATGAGATGAGGATTGAAGTTCTGGAAATGAAGATATACAGCTAATAGTTCTATATGAATGAAAAAGGGAACTGGTAGAAGAATGTGAAGAGTTGTAACTAATACACTAGGAAAAGAGTATTTGCAGCAAGATTCAGAATGTAAATTGATAGGATCGAATCATGTTTACTAAGATCAAAGGAAAGCACATTGTAGTTCTTGAGATCCAGGATAGTAGAAGAGTGGGTGAGTTTTAACTCTGTCAGTGGTTCCTGTTCCACCACCATTCCTGTCAGCGCTCACACAGCCAGGTAATAGAGTGTAGCTCTAAGGGCTTCATAGCAGATCGATTTGACCTGCCACCATGAATGAGCAGTGAAATCTTTTTCATAGAATCAGCTAGGTTGGAAAAGACCTTTAAGATCATTGAGTCCTCTACCTCATTTTTCTGGTATTTCAGATTCAAGAAAATGATGTGTTTGGGGATTATAGAATAAGGGAACAGAATTCCATTCTTGTCTTTTCCCCCAGTGAATGACAGCTAAATTAAATTCTACTCTTTTGAATTGCAGCTGAGTGGTACCAAACTCAAATGATTTGGACACTGTACTCTTAGTCTAAGCCCCATGTCATCTTGAGTTTCCTCCTTGACTTCAGTGGGCTTTGCTTTAGGTTTCTTTTCTTGTTTTGTTTTGGTTTTGTTTTATCTTGTAAATTATTTTTTGTTTGTAGTTCTTATCTTCAGGCTACTGATTAAGCTTCTTGATTTCTGGTACTAAAGAAACATCATTCTGTCCAAAACGAAAATATCTGCAGAGTAAACAAACTGTAAACTGTAAAAACTGCTTGTTCCTCTGTCTTCCCTTGCTTGTTTTATGCCAGTATTTATAACAGAAAGCAAGGTGGATAGTTCTGTCTTAGCACATCTCTAGCTGTTATATAATAGGGTTTTTAGGAAGAAAAAAGACTCCTATTACCTTCCAAAGTCAGCAAATGTAAGTCCATTTTAAGGCAATACTTTTCTATAATCAGAGTATGCGAGAGAGGATAAAAGAAGATTTTCCATTTTCTCTGAGTAGCACAATTTCCACTGAATATATTAGTCCTAATTATTTGAGTTGATGCATACCTATTTACATGAGTAAGGAGAGTTTATAAACAAAAGTGTGCATGTTGCTTGAGTAGCTTCATCTAGTTGGCATAAGAGTAGATTTTAGCACAAAGAAGACCTGAAAACTGTTGCTGCCTTCCATAATACTATGCATTCTGCAACAACATGAATCTGAAACTAGATCTTTGGCTCGCTATTGTTGTCACATGTTCAATGATATCATGCAGTTTTGTCTACATTTCCAGCAGGGATATTACCTATACAATGCTAACAAAATTCCAGTGCATTGTCCATAAAATGTCACATTATTCTCTTCATCATTCAGGGATTGAAATGTATTTTTCTTTGTGAGAGACTCTTCCCACTCTTTCTGTGAGTACCTCTTTCAGTAATCCTTGTCCCCTTTCACCGCAGACATAAGTCTTGTAAAAAAAAAAAAGTTGTTCAAACAGGTGTTTCTAAGTTATATATCTCAATCGCCTAGTTATCTCTGTAGGATTTCCAACAGTGGATGACCACTCTTTGTTGAGAACTGTCCTTACTTAGGTAATGGCTAATAAGCTTTGCAGCCCCTAAATGAGAGCACTGAAGAAGACAACTTCTAGGGAGTTAAATGGCTGATCATAGAATAGAAGCTAGTGTGTGTAAGATTTTTGTTAAGATGCAGTGGAATGAGTATATAAAGACTGAGAGACAGCAAGGTGTATACAAGAATTGAATTTGGTATGTAATTACCTTGCCTAGTTGCCTGGTTGAGAATATTCAGATTAGGTCTCATGCAAATAACTAACCTCACCTGACTGGCAATTTGGGTATGAAGTTATTAATTTTACATGCATTCAATTTCACAGAGAAATATTTGGACATTTAGAGACCCCTGACCACTTCTTGTTTATTGAGAAATATGGATACATTCTTAGAAGCTGCATTGCCTTGGGATAAGGATGAAAGAAACCAGGTGAGACTTCACTGAAGTCTAATTTTTCTGTTTTTCAGAGTTCAAGAGGCTACAATGTACACACATGCCTAACACAATTTCCACTGGCCAGCATCAAACATGTTCTTAAGACTTTCATCAAGGTCTTTTCTATTAGTCTCTATAATAAGAGAACTACCTGCAAGATACTGCCACTGTTCTCATCTAATGATGGTAACTCTTTCTTAGAATCTGTGATGAAGTTTTGTCATTTCTCTAAATGACTGCAGTTAAAATAAAGAGCAAATCAATCAGAAGATACAAGACACTGAACAAAAGTAATTGTACATTGCAACCTTAAGGTGAAAAATGACTTCTCTTAAGCATTTGCTTTTCTGGTAAAACTACATATCTGATATCAAAATTACTTCGGATCAAAATGACATCAGAAATGCTGTACTTTGACCCATGTTAGATTTGCCATTTCCTTCCTTTTTCTCCAACAGTCACAGAAAACCAAGAAAAAAGCTAAGTTTAAAGGTGACTTTTACTACTAATTCCCCAAAATATGTAAACACACCCTTCTCTGAGGTCTTCACCCGACCTCCACTGAATTTACATATTGTCCTTCTACTACCTAGCAAACTTTTCTGTTTCCAGAATAGCAACCATATCTGCTTCATTGCTGCAGACAGGGTGGTACTTTTCTTTTTCAGCATACCTTACATACAGCCAAGTGTTGTATCAAGTTCTAAATATCTGTGAAACACTAAGGGTGGAAATTTTAGCAAAATGAAGGGCTCTCGAGGGCTTTTTTCCTACAGCAAGTGCAAAAGAAAAATGAAAAGATGAGATGAGGAGAAGTACCTGCCGAACAAAGATCTTTGGATTCCATCATACTGTCTTATTCATAGACACAGTGGATAATGTGAAACACATAAAGTATCGCCATACCTGATATTTTCCCAGATACCTGGAAAACATTGTGTCAAATATCCTGCTTTGCTTGGTACAAGACATAGAAAGTGATTCTTAATTCTTAGGATCTGTCTTTAGATCTGGTGGTGGCTACAGGAAATAAGACACAGCTGTAGAACTTCTGTGGATTTGCAACACATACACATTGTTGGAGGGGAAAGGGCAGCACAGGAAACGTATTTGGTATTCTTTTAAGCTAGACAATCTCTCTATTGACTACTGGTTGCCATTTTGTTACTTACTTCTGTTGCCTGAGTTGGACAGATATAGCCTGTAATGCTCCAGTAACTCAAATTTACACCTTCTCAATGAAAGGTAAGAGAGAGTTAGTGGTTTTCCTTTCCCTGTTTAGTAAATACCGGGAAGGAGTGTATTGGTGTGCTGTTTGTTTTGAATACAGGAAAGGATCTCTTCCATTTTTTTTGTTAATGAGAATTTCTCCCGCTCAGATACTTGATACTACAGATAAGCAAGTCTTTCTTGGATTTCTTCAGCAGTATTTCTGGCCCAGGGATGTTTCCCCTTCTTTTTGTCAGAATGTATTTGAGTATCAATTATCCTGAGTGTGTGCGTGTTTATGTATGTATGGCATAGAATATATATAGTATGCCTATCGTATAGATGTTAAAGATATATGTGTATAGTATAGATATGTGCATATAGTATAGATATATGGAATATAATATGTTTTATAAGGAATTCTTTGTGTCACCTGGCAAATGTTGGGAAATTCCTACAGAGGCTGTTGATCCAGGAATTCCTAGAAAGCTCCAGAAAAGTATAAGAAATATTCCAGATTCTAGAAATTCCTGGAAAGCAGTGGCATGATCCTGGAAAATCTATAGATCCAGTAATCCCTAGAAAATACTAGAGAAGTCCCAGAAAGGGTCTTAATCCAGGAATTCTGAGAGAGCAATTAGATATTCCAAGAAAGCTTTGGGTAATTCTGCAAAAGCTCTAGATCTGGGGATTCTTAGGAAGTGACACGAAATTTGTAGACAAATACCGTGACATTCCTAGAAAGTGCTGGAAAATTCTTGAAAGCAGAGATGGAAAGTCCAAGAAAGCAACAGGGGGAAATTCCTGGAGAGCACCTGGAGGACTCCTAGAAAGCAGTGGGGAAATTCCTAGAAAATGTCAGGAGGATCACTAGAAAGCATTGGGGAGATCCCTAGGAAGCCTTGGGGACAGTCCTAGGAAGTATAGATAAGAGTCACATAAAGTAGTGTGAAAATTCCTAGAAAACATTATGAGGATTCCTAGAAAGAACACTTGAAATTCCTGGAAAGTAGAAGTGAAATTCTTAGAAAACACTAGAAGGATCCTCAAAGAGCCATGGGGAATTACCTAGAAAGCATCTGGAGCATTCTTAAAAAGCATTTTGAGAGTGAGGAGTGGGATTCCTAGAATCTATTAGGTAGCTTCCTAGAAAGTAGTTGGAAAATTCCTGGAAAGTAGTGGAGAAGATCCATTAAGAAGTAGAAGAGAAATTCCTAGAAGGAATCAGCAATATTCCCAGAAAGTCCTAGGGGAAATTCATAGAGAGTAGTGGGACCATTAGTTGAAAGCAATAGAAAAATTCTTAGGAAACATCTGCAGAGATTCCTAGGAAACGTATGTAAGAATCCTAGAAAGCAGTTAGAAATTTCCTAGGAAGAATATAAAATTCCTAGAAACCATAGAGACAAAACTCCCAGAAAAAAACAAGGGGGATTCAAGAAAGCACCCAGAAATTTCTTTGAGAGCACAAGAAAAATTTCTGGAAAGCATTGGGAAGATTCCTTGATGAAAGTGCTGAGAAAAGAATTTGTAGAAAGTAGTGGGGGATTTCATAGAAAGCAAATGAAAAATTCCTAGAAAGCACAGGGGATATTTCTGAAAACCAGTAGTAAGAATTCACAGAAAGCATCAGGGGCATTACTAGAAATTATTGTGAAAATTCCTAGGAAGGAGCAACAAAATTTCCTGGAAAGCAGAGGGAGAAATTTTAGAAAGCATAAGCAAAAAATAAATTCCTAGAAAGACATTACAGAATAGTTTTATTGAATGTTTAAGAAAGAAACAGTCTTTGAGGATACCAAATGAGAAAATACACACTGTCACTGGAAGAGTTTAAATATGTTTGTTGTTACTATAATTCTACCATGCCTTGAATGTGCAAATTCCTGTATAGAATGTTTTCAAAGAGGTGTTGGTTTGTGAATAGTTACAGTTGGCTGTAGCAGGAAAAAGAGATTGATGTTAATGGGGAGTTTATTTCAGGAATTGAGTCCAAGCTAATATGTTATTTCTTCTCTAGCTATAGTGTCTTTAAAAGTGCTGAGAAGAATTACCTTACCTGAGGGTTTGAAGACTCCCTAATGGTATGCCATTAGCTCTCAAAGTATTGCCACTTTAGTTACTAGCAGATTGCTTCTAAAGAGATCATTTTCTTTCAATACACTTAGAAGCCGTGCTCAAAATCCATACGGGCATTAGTTCTCTGTTAGCAACAATCAGTTACAAAAGTAGTAGACCTTAGCATGTGAGGGTTCCCCTTTCCCACCCCCTTTAAACCCACATTATCCTATTGTGCTTGGTCTTCTAAGGATTTTTCTGCAACAGTTCTTTATCCTGGTTTGTCTTTTTTATGTAATTTTTGCCACTATTTTTAGCAAAATTGCATTGATTGCAT
Organism: Strix uralensis; assembly: GCF_047716275.1. NCBI lineage: Eukaryota > Metazoa > Chordata > Aves > Strigiformes > Strigidae > Strix > Strix uralensis. The sequence continues at coordinate 13,803,121 of NC_133978.1, read as the reverse complement.
ATCTGAGAATGACAGTTAATATCCTAGAATCATGATGTAATTTTCCTTGGTAGAATCAAGGTGTAGTTTGGAATTTGAATGGTTTCTTCTATCTGCCATTTTAATTTAGGATTGTCTACTCCCTAGTGACCCTCCCTTTTCCAATTGTGTCCTTTCGCCTTCCAATAAAAAAATACTCTATGTTTCTTGATTAAGTTTTTAGAAGATTAGCCTAAGATCACAAGGAACAAACCTGTTAGTTTTAAGAGCTGTGTTTACATAATAATTCTCTGCAGGACACTAAGCTATCCTGTTACTGTGCCTCCATTCCACTCCACTCAAGCCTTGTCTACTTTAGAGAAATGCTGTAAAAGTATCCTACTGTTGCTGAAAACATTGAATTAACAGCTTTACTATAGAAATGCACCAACTAGTATAAATAGTGTTTCTGCTTGGGTAGAAAGATTAATTCCATCAGCAGCTGCTAGTTTTCTACTCCAGGAATTCTAATTATATTACAATACTAGGTGATCTTGTGCTCTTGGTGATCTTAGATGATAAAATTTTAGTCTAAATTCAGTGAAAGGTTTTAAAAAGTAATTTCTGTACCTTAAACTGGTAAACCATTTGCATTTAACTGTTTATTAAAGGATACGATAAGCTGATACGGCTTATCTGCAAATCTCACACCAGACTTCTCAGAATAATGCTTAGAAGTGCATCCTGGTTTATGTACGCATTAGCAAGGGTTATGAGAAAAATGTTTTTCAGTAGCCCAGAGTTGCTTTGTATTGTTAAAACGTGATCTTATTTAAAAAAAGCCTATAAGGTCAGAAAATAAGCACATGTGAGTTGAAAGAAATAAATGTTAAGGTTTCGTAAAGATTTTGTGTCCCTCTCAGCTTAAATCTTTCTTAGTTCCTTCTCAAAGCCCTTCCCGTGTTCCTTTATCCTCTTTATTTTTAGGGTATTTTCTGTCTCACCTGTATGTGTCTCATTGCCACTGGTGGAGTTTCCGTATCTGCCAGGAGTGGTCCTTTTGTCCCTTATTCCCCGTGCAATTTTCAGTGTCTCATTCATCATGAATCCACTGTTTGCTTCTCTTTGCTTGGGCTGATCCCAGCAGGGAGCATCCCCTCTGGTTTGCCATCCTGTTTTCTCTGACTTTATGGGGATTAGTGCACAGTGTCATTCTTCACCTCTGACTGAACTGAGCTGAAGCTGAAGATGTTGACCACATCCATGTTTTTGTAGAAAAACACGACCCATACAGTATCATTAGTTATGTAATTTTGTAGATTGTTGCATGCTGCCTGTCTCTTACTAACATACAGTGAAAGAAGGTTATAGAAGTGTTGCCTGCTGATCATTTAGACATAGCCAAACTCCCAGCAGTGCAGAAACCATTTCAAGTTTAAAAAAAAAAAATAAAAAATTGGAACAAACATCAATGTATTCACACAGAAACCTCACCAATTTTATCAGTGTTTGAAAATCAAGGCTGCAAATTGTCAAACCGAATTAGTCAAGAAAATGCAAGCAGAAAGATTAAACCAGTAGTTCATCTGCTCCAGGATAGTATCTCTGATGCTGAGTAGCAACAGCTCCTTCAGACATTGAAATTATGCAGTCATCTCTGTTCTCCTATAGAAAATATTTTTTATGTCTACCAGGTAGAAGCTGCTAGCCTTAACGTTCACAGGTTATATCTTTCAAAGCCTTTTCAAATATACTTCTATATATTTGAATAAGTGAAAAATACATGTATATAAATAGTCATGGTAACTCTGAATAGTCTTGTTATTTTTATGCATACACAAATATATTCACTCTTTGACAAGTATAGAATTTCTCCTCGGCATTTTTCACCACCAAGCTTGATTTTTAGAATTACATGCAAATAAAATGGAGTGTAAGAAAACAAAAACTGAATAGCATTTCAAGAAAAGTATCTTTCAGAGGGAACTTTCTTCAGTCCTACTGCTCAGCTCTTATAAGGTCTTGCTTTTGAAATTGTCCAATGCCTGCATTTTTCTTCTGGATTCCCAGCAGCATTGATGTAAATGCAAATTGTTTGATATATCTGACTGGTGATAGCTAGGAGAGCAAATGACTGCAAGAAATACAAGGACAAACCTAGAGACTGATTTGTAGACTCAACTTATTTTCTCTACAATATAAGGTTGGATCCTCTACATTACTGAAAGAAGTTTTGCAAATTTTTATCATCTTTAATTTAAAAGTTGATTTAAATTCTGCTTTCTTTCCTTCTGGTCTTTTATTGTGGGAGGTTCTTTTTACTTAAAAGTTAAGGTGTGATGGGAAGTCTGACTGGAAACCAGTTTTCACTATTTTAATGTAATTCAGTCTATGTCAAAAGCACAATGGAATGATGATAGATCAAGCGGATATTTGTTATACAATAATATCAGGGATCTAAAACCCTTAAGAAAAGCAGGATTATACTTGCACATATATAGGGAGAAAAAGGACCCATAAAAGGAAAGGATCAAACACAGAGCTAATTAAGTATAAATAACATATTGCATCTACTTTTCAAAATGCAGTAGCTTCCCATATAAAATAACATTTTTAGAAGGATATGGTTTTGCTTTTGAAGGAGAGAGATTTGAGCTCCAGGGAATGGGCTTTTGCCACCCTTTCTTATTGCTGACTGCCTTTCACTGCGTGTGTTGTTTCTAACCTTAGTTCTGAAGTGAATCTCATTTAGTAATATTGGAACACAGGACAATACAAATGATGGAAAGTTAGCTATATGAAAGTGCATTCCTAAAAGCACCAAAGAAAAAAATTACATCAGAAAAATCGCCTCCAACACAGAGAGAAGCCAGAGCAGTAGTTAGAGAACTCATTTCTTAAACTAGATGTCAGTACTCCCAGCATGACTTGGCCTCCAAATTGCAGTACTTAAATTGCCAAAACTCCTACAGAAGTCATTCCTAAAACGGTGTGTGCATGAGGAAAAAAATTGTCAGTACTCTGATTTGTGATATTGTGATTGCATTGACAAAACCACAAAACAATAGATATAAACTATTCACAGAAAAACTCAGCATCTTCCTAATGAAAAGTATGCAATCTCAGTCTCATGGAGTTTTATTTCCAATGGAAACATTGGTGAAAATTAAAGAGATCAGCATATCAAACTGTAATGTGTGAAAGCACTTTTTGGCGTTGAATGGTTGAAGTGAAATAGCCTATCCATATCGTGGGCATACAATCAACCAAAATCAGTGTCCTGCTTATATATGCAAATATTTTCCCAATTGCCTGCCTTTCAGGAAAGTTGTAAATAAGTACAAGGCTATTAATGCCTTTTGTATTCTATTTTAAGGGCTGTTCGGAAACACTTTCAAACAGTAGAAAGGTTTATTACGCTTCCATGATTAGTTATGAAATGTGCAGAACCATGGGGTGGGGTTTGTTTGTCTGTTTGTTTTCTAATTACAGGGTATCTTGAATCACAGGAAAGAGTGAGAGCTGAAACCTTTCTTGATCTCTTCCCTTGGGTATTCTAGCATCTATTTCAACTTATCCTGTTTACCTGCTCTTTGAATTTGGATAAATCTCTCTGCCCTTCTGCACCTTGTTTTTCCTCTCCTTTTTGTCCGGTGTTCAGACCAGTAAGTTCTTTGAAGTTATGACTGCCTCTGCCTCTTTTCATTCTAGGCCAGGAAATTCACAGGGCTGAAACAGCATAAAGCAGGTTTTGGACAGTGTGAAACAAGTCTGTTATCTATAAAATTATCGGTACAACTGATCAATTGTAATCAGGAAGGAAGGTTCTTCATATCTAAAGAAGAATGGATATGTACAGGAGATCCCTAAGTTGTTGCTTGAGGTAGAAATTGTATTATATTCCACTATGTTTTTATAAAGTGTTTTGCTGTTGCATGTCCACAATGTTGTAAGGGCTTTTCTGTGGCTTTTTTTGTTGTTTGTTTGGTTTTTTTTAAATGATGAGCATATATCAAATATAACTTAATTTAGATTATATTTTTCTTCTGCACAGTTTCACTGAAATCATGGACTTCACGATTTCTAGCAGGAGCTCTGACCTTGTCTGTCTCTTCAGCATCTATACTGTTACATGAAGATTTCTAAAACGTCATCCTTACCTGGTTTTCTTTCTGACGTGGATATATACTAAAGGAAAAGGGGCTTATAATCCCTAGTGCTTCTATATCTGTTTTCAGAAGTCTTATCCACTACATCACTGAGTGCCTCTGAATAGAAGCTGAGGGTGTTAATTACCTTACACACTCAGACCCATCTGTAATAGCAGTTTTCAGGAGCAATGGTAAACATCAAGGTGGGAACACAGTCAAGCTATGAAAGGAAAGAGTAAAAAGATGTTGTGTCAACATTGATCCAAAGAAACCAGACTGCTTTGAAACAGGATTTTTTAATGGGATTTGTCAAAAAAAACCCACAAAAATAAGCCAACCCAAAAATAAGAAATTGTGGTACGAAATAATGCTTCACTACTACATTTTTCGAAGGGAGTATTTTGTTGTCATTACCAAAGATCTGAATTAGTTTCAGAGTGTTGTGTTGCCATGCCAACAGAGGACTCATCAGTTTGTTTGCTCCTGCTGTCAGAATAATACATTTCTGAGTTTAGTCCTCTGAGGAAGCCAACTGTAGCCTGAGTGAAACATCACAAGCTTCTTTCAAAATTGAAAACAATATCTTCAAATATATGCATACATAATGTTCAGAAGATAGATTAGCTCATAGGTAGAATAGTTTAGGGGTTTTTTAAATGTTTCATCTTAATTATTAATAAAACTTATAAACAATTAAATCATTTAGGAAAAAATAATTTTTCATGGAATTTGGTACCACAGTGATGAATGTTAGAAATACCTAGTTAACAAATAGATAGATTGGGTATCCTCTAAAGGCTTGACAACTGGCACCGGACCAAGATGCGAGTAATTACGCAGAGCAAGAGTTTATAAAGCTAAAATCTGTAGAAGTTCAGCATATATATAACAGCTGTCTGAGTAGACTGAGTGAAGAAGTTTTGGTATAGCCTAGTAGATAATACCCAAGCTAAATCAGTCCGTCCAGTGATGCTCCCTTCTTCCTATGCTACGAAACTGTACAAGCTAGAGGCATTAATATTAATCTGGCTCTTGATATTGATTTAAACACCCTTGGAATCTGGAAATCAGCTCTCGTCCAACATTTATGAAGCTAGCCACCAAGGTCCTCCTCTTATTTTTCTGACCATGGAAAACATTGATTTTACTGAGTTTTCTGACAGCTCCATTCCATACTTAAGCGTATGCTCTTTACCTGATTAAGTTTTTCCTCCAGCTTCCATCAGGTACATTTTAGATACTGGTCAATAATTGAAGACCATCATATTTCAGTAACCCATTTTTATCTAGATAAACTGTCACCACATTTTGTAGCTGTGTCCTGCATACTAATGAGGATTGGATCAAAAGATAGATGATGGTATATCTACACAAGGAAGGTGTAACAGTCCCCAGAATTTCAAAATTATCTCATTGCAACAGGCCGATGGACAGAATCAGGCCTCAAAGTAACAAGGTAACCAAGTGAGGATGGTGTAGGAAGAAATATATGGTACTTAGTCATGTATCAGGTAGCTAATATCCTTGGTATATATTGAACCAGAACATGTACTACTTTGTTATGGCTACCTAAGAATGTAACTGAAATTTAGCCCAACACAAGTCTCCACACTGTAATCTGCAGGTTGTTAATTTAGGGTAATTACATCTGAAGTGATAACTTGGAAGTACTCCCAGATTTGCCTGGGTCTAGGTGTGTGTTCTTGCTCTTTCCTAGCTATATATCTTGCAAATCCTGAGCACACACTAGTTCTTTTCCCTGTGTATGCATGGGTTTGGTTTTACAGGGAGAAAAGCTAAGGAAGGATCTGGAAAAAAGCTGTGGTGGGCTGCAGGTTTGTGATCTAGACCATCAGAAGAGTGAAAGTCTGGCATGCCTTGTGGCACAGAATGGCTGCTCACTCCAAAAGTAAGTTGGAAGTCCTTTCATTGACTACAGTGGACTTTGCATTAGGCTAAAGGTTCAAAAAATACCTGAGTATTTTTGTGACTGTAAGGAACATCTAGAGTTTTCATAACAAAACCACTTTTTAGAAGTGACAGTACATCTTATGTGTTGGGGTAAAAGTCAATCTCTTTAGATATCAGAATAAAACCCATGTTGATAACTCTTCTTTTTTTTAAAAAAAGGGCCTATTCCTCAGCTGCCTGCTGTTTGCATCTTACATTAGTATGTGATACTACTATTTTCAGATGAAATAACATATCCTGGATCTGATCCAATATGATAATTCCTATATTTCTATTTACTATTTGATTTGAGTAGGGATGCTGTGATGAATAAGAGCATCCAGAATCAGGCTCATAATAAATATAAATGATGTCTTTTATTTGTTGTATAATTTATTGTTCATTTATGCATTCTTCTTTGCATGAGTTAGCCTTTCATGCTAATTTCTCTGATGTCTGGATTTATCAAAAGGATAACCAGGAGATATTTTTCATTTTAACAAATACAAATGGCAACCTGATGTTTTCTTATCTGTTTTCTGAAGCATACAGAATAGCTTTTGGAATAATTATTAGGTGGTGTATTGTTTTTCTTTTTTTTTAAAAAAAGGGTAAAAAAAAGAGAAAAGTTGTAATTTCATAGATATTAGGTCATAGAATTCAGAGCTAGATAAAGCCTGTTAATTGACTGAAGATGTCTTCTGTGTGAAATGGAAATTGGGGTACTATTAGGCATTAAACTGACTAATGATAGTTTGATGGTATTCAGTTTCAATACAGTATTTGCTAAATTCTGCTCAGTGAAATCCCTGTTGCAAAGATAGCGTTATTGCAAACAGAAATGTAATTGTGATTTCTGTGTATTTTTTTTTTTTTTGGTGTTAACTCCTCGATATTGCATAGTAAAAGTAACTTAGTGACTTTATTTTAAGCTAAAACCAGTAATGAAAGGAGTGACATGTTTTCTGTTGAAGCAAATGAAGTTGCAATCAACTAAGAACATCAATTTTAGCTAATATAGGAGATAAAGCTGGTGCTGAAACTTCTGGGAAAGCAATGTCCTATCTCCCTGAAGGAGAAGCAAGACATTCTCACATGTCTGAATCCTTGAGAGAAATAAGGGAAAATCAGATGACAGTAAATTTGATAGATGGAAAAGGCAGTTTATTTTTGGTTTTCCTCACAAGAGTACATTAGGATGGTTAAATAGTCATATTTTTTTACTTTATTATTTTTATACTTTTTTCACGTTATTTTCAGTAGATTTTATCTGACTGCATATGATTTATACAACTCATAGAAAAGTTCTATTCTTTGTGATAGATTTGGCACTTTGTGGCACATTTATATTTTACTGGGCACAAACCATTCTGCCTTGCTAGAGGGACTGGCTCTGAGGCACCAAGAGGAGTGCCTTGCTTGGGTAGTCAGTCTGTTGCTATTGGAGATGCAAAAAGCAGAGATGCAAAGTCATCAGGGTCTAATTATCAGTCCTAGCTGTTCACTTGAGTCTTGGATTTATATATTTGCCATTGTGTTTCGGCTACACAGTAGTTTAAGACAAACTTGTGTTGTGGTCAGACTGTTTGCAAGCTACAAGAGAAATCTGAGGCATGTTGAAGGGAAAAAGCTTGGGTCAGGCACAACCAGGTCCTTACTGGGAGCATGGCTGGGCTCCTGCGCTGTGCCCAGCCTGCAACCACATATTCCATGGCATGTACTCCTGCACCAGTACTACAGGGCCAAGATGAGGTAAAAAATCAGCTCCAGCATGCTCACATGATGTCTCAAATTGCTCAAATGGTGTTAGACTACACTTCTGTAGTGCCAAGGCTGGCAGCTAAGTGCCAAGAGCCCCCAGCATCATGCAGACATGCCTGGTTAGGCTGTACTTAGCCCTCTTGCCTAGTCTGTATTCCTAAATCACTATAGCCAAGACTACTGGGCTGACAGTCTAAGGAGGAAATTCCACAGGCACAGCAGGGAAAGCTATCTCCCATGCCCTATCTGCATCCAGAGTAAATGAATGCCTGCTAGGAATAAATATATCATTCACACAAATAAAAACCATGCATGAGAACTGTCCAGAGAATTCTGTGGTTAACCTCAACAATGAAAAAAACTATTTTTCATATGAAGGATGCATTTTTTACTAATAATTCGGTTCTTGTCCAGTAATATACAATTCTTCAACTATATGTATTGAATACAAATTTAATTATATGTATTGAGTAAATTTTTTCTTGCAGTAGGGGAATTCTTTAAGCTGTATTTAAGTCTATTTTTTAGGTCTTTGTGTGGCATTTACACTTTGATCTGTCTCTAGAATTTATAATTTTTGTCCATGGAGGAAAGAATCTACAGTTGAATAAAGGAATAAAAAGGTAAATACAGGAGCAAAGGGTTTAATTTATAAACAAATAAGTAAATAAATAGGCAGGGTCACTGTGCTATGTCTTAGTAGTATGAATACACTAATTTCTTCAAGTTTCAGGGTATCTATCAGAGCAAAAGTCAAGTACAATTACTTTAAAATTAATGCAATAAACGAATGGGTTGGAACATTAAAGCAGATTGTGTTTCCTGCTCTGCATGTTTTAATTTTAATTTGTTTCCTATTTAACAATTAAAACCAAGGATTTCATTAATAAAGTTGGTATTTGTTAATCAGGCTTAAATTCTGTATCTTAATTAATTCTGCAAGGAATTTAATGGATATTAGAAAATTAGAAAACTGACAAAGCAGGCAAAAAATGAATTTTCACTTTTAAAATCCTGTTTTAGTGTTTCATAGTTGGAGCTTGTTAAAAGTGATTATATCATAAGAAAATGAGTAGATTTTAAATGTTAAAAGTAATGCAACTTTGACACCTGTTTCCTGTTTTGAAAGCTTCCCACCTACATATTTCATGCATTTCTATTCTACTTAGAGTCACATATCAAGTGTACATTTAGTATGGAATATATGCACCATATGTAGGATAAGCGTTAGAATTGTGCCTCAGAAGGTGCTGCGGTGTAGCCAAAAGGATTCATTGCCTCTGAGGGTATGTGCCTGGGCTCAGCTGGTGCCCATGTCTGTTTGCCCAGGGATACTAGAAGACAGCACTGTGGTGGAAGCAACACTGTGTCTGGGAGTGGGGGGGGAAACAATCAAAAGCTTTCTGGATGTTTTCGTAAATACTAAATTATTAACTGTATGAACTCTCCCTGTATAGATGTATTCTATATAAACTATTAAAACTGTGAGACTTGGAGCTTTCCCATGAATGCCTTGCAATTGAATGAATGAGAATGTTAAGGCCTCTAATCTGTCCCAAAAAGCCCAGCCAAACTGAAGGCCGTGCATGAGTGCCATTAAATGTCCTTTAATGCTTTTAAAAAATTGTATGCCGTGGTCACTGCTTTTCAAACACAGTAAGAGGAAGCTATACATCTCTAAATACAGGTAGCTATTTCATATGTGTATCACTGTAAAAATTAATGATATGTTTGGAAATTCAGGCCCATGGAATCCTTTCATTCGAGAGACTGGCCTAAAGCTTTTAGTACTGAAAAAGCAGCTGTTGAGAATAGTTTTTTCTTGGCAACCTGTTTTGATTTTAGAATGACATATGGGAGAGATGAGATGGAGATGGTAATCCTGTTTCCCAAGGAAACAGCTGTGTGCACACTCATGTACTGGAGGTGACACTGTGATCTATTTTCCCTCCGTCAGAGGGTTTTACTGGACAAATTACAAGGGTTGTTGAAAGTGATAAAAGGAATGCATCACTGCATATTTGCTTTACAAGCAAGATACATGAACAGAATGTTTTCTCACAGCCACCATGCAGAAGCATCCCCAGTGCCTTTATAAAAATTGATCTGCCCTTTGAAGCCATGTGCAGTCTGAAATGACAAGATTTTGGTCTCCAAAAAGGGGATTAAGGAACTGGCCTCCAGATAATGCTGACAGCCCTCTAACTCTATACTACTTGACTCTCACAGCCAGTAGTAAGCTTTTGATGCTATCATTAAACAGAGAGGCACTAAGAAGATTAAATCTCCAACAGAGGCACGTTGATTTAAAATATATATGCATGTATACATTTTAGAGCTGCATAATTCATAATTTGGTTTAATTTTCTGTAGAGTGATAGAAAAAAGTTAAACACATGACAACTGAACACCAAGTGAATAAGGAGGAACGAGCAAATACTTTAATGAAGAGTGCCTTAGAGACACAGAAGTAATATGAAGTAATACAAAGTCTGTGAAAAACTGAAACCTGCTTATCTAAAACTAAACTGTAACTGTATACAGGGTACAGGCTTCCTCTCAACACTGTCATTTAATGCTACCTTTTCAAAAAGCTGAAGTCTGGAGTTGTAAAATGTGGGTGTGTTCAGCATGATAGACAACAAGCACTGAAAAAACAGAGTATTAATAAATGCTGGAATCTGTTTATTTTGTGACAGGTGCTTGCAGCTTCCTGCTCTCACTTAAAGGCATTTATCTGCTGGAATGAACAAAGAAAAGCTATATTCAGAAAAAAGTAATAGATAATTTTCATAAAGCAAAGTCCAAATATTGCTCCTATAACACTGGCAGATATTGTTATAAATCTTGTTAATGGAAAAAGTAAATCATACTTTGAAAAGCTGCTGGATAAGGATATCTACAGTAACAAAGAGATCAATGCAAACATCAAAGATAAAATTTTATTAAAATGTTTATTTAAGAAATCTTTTTTGAGATTCCTCTGAATGTTTTAACTCCATTTTATAACTTGGACGCTGCATTTCTTTTTTAAAAGTCCTTACTTGTATTGCTACTCAGTCAACTGGATTTTTGCTTACTGAAATATAGTGACTCTGCAAAAGCCCATTTTACAGCTGGCTTGTAAGTCAGTATGTTCCAATTAGGAACGTGATCTGAGACAATGTTTCTTAGCCCTGGAAAATGACTGAGTTTAGCAAAAAATAATAGACAAGTTTTACCCATGTATCTCTAACTGTGAAGGTATATTGCAAAGTGGGATATTATTCAGTATTTTCTACAATGAAATCAAGCAGTGTAAACAGCTTTTAGTAAAAAATGGGGAACAAAATATCAACACAACAAATCTTGTTAACAGATGGAAAGAACATGAAATAGCATGTCGAACAAACTTCTGTGCTGTTGTGCCAAAGTAAAATCTTTCAAAGGCTGTGTGAAACATTCAAAGATGTTATATGTTTAAAACTAAATTTTACTATGTTTTGATGAATCAAGTCCTCCTTTTCTTTACCCACTTCCAGGTTCTCCTGTCTAGATAGTGTGGTGGAATAATCTTGTGGCAGAGATTTGACACATTCAGGAAAGATAATGAAAATTAAAATCTTTAAAGTTAATATTTTAATATAATCCTGTTTTAATTTAAATGAGCCCCACTGATAGTAGTGTACTATTCTTAAGAAAGCTATCTTAAGAAATAGCATGCGTGTCTGTACATGGATTTTTTTCAACCAAATATAAGATACATTGATAAACCCTACATAGTAAAGGAGGCAAATGACTTGTGATTTTTGTGTAAGTTACTAAGAACTAATAGATGGTACACATTTTTTATTTTGTCTTGTCTTTGCATCTTACCATGCAAATTTTCATACTTGCAATCTTTATATTCCAGGCTAACTCTGAAATCTACCTATGTGTCTAGGACATTTATATAGCAAATGAAATGAAAGCTTAACATTTCTGTAAAATTATCAGAATTTTATGTTCAGTTTCAGAATTCCCAGGTTGTAATAGGTCAAGGTTTTAGTAAATGTGCTTTTACTTGTTATTTTAAGCTAAAAAACTTACTGTTTCTCAAAGTCTCTTAGCTGCAGTTGAGATATGTGGACTATGTCAAGAATACCATTCTTCTGTGAAGATGACGTAAAATTTCTATTACATTAGAGATTTTGCATTGTATCATGCTAGGGTTGATAGAAGGTAAAAGTCTTATCATATTAGTAAACATCCACTGTACGGTAATTTTGTGCCGTACTTCTACTACGATAAGAAAGTTACTAATGTGCTTGATGCATTTCTCAGATTAAATTCAAGTTCTGAAATATATCAGTGAAATGTGGTGTTTCATACAGATATAGGAAGAGTTAATTTGTTTAGGGAAGACAAAACTTGGAAAGTTGAACTGGAATTTCACTACCTTCTTTTTTTTTTTTAATATGGTTCAATTCCTTCTGGATCTTTCAAGTCCAGAAACAATAGTGATACAATCAGATAAAAGCTTTTTTTTTTTTTAAGCTGAGTTTAAAAACAGTCAGTGAACCAGAAATAAAATGCTATTATCTATATAGATCACTAATCTTAAAGGAAAGAGCATATTAATTTTACATAATACACTTGCTTTCTTCCAGGACAATCTATATTCCAAGTATTGAAAAAAAAAAATCATTCTTTTCACATTTCTCCATCTTGTGCTCAATTGAAATTTTAATGCTAGTATAAGGAAAAAAAAATCTTTTACTATAGTATGTAATTTATTGGATTATTGCATGTGGAATTTCAAAGTGATCTTTGAATCATTGGAACGAAGTGCTTACTTCCTTTCGTGTTCATTGATATGTTTCACAGGATGTCAAGAGCTGAATCAATAAATGCTTATTTTTCACAGTATAACAGTAATCTTGTTACTCAATACTTTATCCTTGAACACAAATACCCTAAATAAATTTAAAGAGGTGCCAGTATTTAGCATTGAATACTTATGAGAGAAGCATTTGTAATCCTATGAGGACAAGTAACAAAACTAGTTTGTGCTTAGCATTTAGTAGGTTATAGAGATTTGATTTTTAAGATCAGAAGGGACAGTCTGAGTCATATAATTTGATTTCCTGTAGGGTATAGGAGAAAGAATCTTACCCTGCAGTTTTGGTGTCAAAATCCATAATTTTTGCTTGAGGTAGAACGCATATTCTGAAGAATATGTTCAAATCTGCTGTAAAGATTTTAAGAAATGGAGAATTCATCACCCTGAATAAATTGCCTCAAGTAACTTGCTCATTGTTTAAGGAGCAGAAAAATCAGTAGCAGGAAGATAGGTATTTATAGCTGGGTATCCTCTTCAGAAACATGTTGAGTTCAGAAAAGAAGATACTTGCTTGCTCACAGGTACTAGAGTATAAATAGTAAACACTTTGCTGGATGATCCACAGGAGAAAAGATATTTTGTAGTTTTTAAATTTAAAAGCTGATCTCAATAAAGAATGTTCCCTGAAGGATATTTTCTCTCTGAAACCGCTTTATCACATTGGAGAGCAATGTTTCTTGCAGAATTTCACAAGCAACTTTCTGAAACACCTGAAATCTCACTATTTTTCAATGACAGAAAAAGTGTTAGAAAAGATAAAGACAAAAAATTGTCCATTTGCTTTGCAGATGTTGTCACATTCAAGCTTAAGTTCCTAACAGTAAGATCAAGTAGGTAATGAAAGTCTTTGCTGAAAAGATAGAACACCTTTATAAGACAGCAGAATATATTAGAAACACAATATACCAATCTTCATATTTTCACCATTTGAAATTGCACAGATTAAAAACTTCTTTTTCCTCAGTATATTTAGGCAATTGTATTCACAGCTGGTAAAAACAATGGACAGGTCAGCTCCATTGACTACATTGACAGCTAGCACTAGGTGAAAAAAGCCTACCTGAATGATTTGAGAATACTCTTTATTGGAGGTAGAATTCTATTTGTGGCATCGTATATCTTTGCTGTTCTCAGAAACTGTGAGTTTGCCCACATCTCAGTTGGGCCTGAACAACTGCTAACTATGTTTAATACAGAAATATTCACCTGCTAGTTTACTTGATTACTTTTTTTTAAATACTACTTGGAGTGGTATTCTACTGTATTGGGCAGTTCTTGCTAAACCATGAATGTTTAAGCATATTAACTCTTTTTTTCTTTTCTTTTCACCTTACCTTGAAACTTGCATAACATACCTACATTTTCAGATAAACAACATACCATTGCATGCATGATACTTTCTGTTGTATTTTCAAAGTCTCATTTTAAATAGTGATTCATAATTTTCTTCCAAAGTTTAGTAGCTTCTTTCTTTTAAAGCCGAGTTCTTTCAGTGGAATTAGACTAGTAACTGGAAAAAGTTGAAGAGACTCTTGTATCAAGACAGAACTGAATTGGAATTCTGGTGTTAGCACTGAATTGAGATCTTAAACAAATAGTTCCATCTCTCTTTTACTTTATTATAAGGCTGTCTGTAGGTACCCTTTTATCTGCATTATTTAGCTATAACACCTAGTATATTGCAAATCCTCTAGTAGTTGCCAGTGACTTTTCATTAAATTCTTGGAATTGTGTGTTCTTGGAACTGCCAGGGAAATAGACCAGACAGTCCAGCATACTCTGAGTGAAGAAAGATGGTTCTGTTTTCAAGGGTCATCTATTTTTGCAGTATTTGAATAAGTAGGTTATTGTGACTTTCTTTACGAAGTTGTTTCATAGTCATACCAGTTCCAATTATCAGCAAGTTTTCTGTGTTAATTATTTTCTCAGTTTTATTTAATTTCTTCTAGCTTTTATTCTTTGTGACAGGATATATAGGAGTTGCAACAGACAATAATGCATCAAGAGATAATATGATCTAAAGTAGCACGTCTTTACCATGTCGGCAAAGCATACCAGAGTCCTTACAGGGAGAGTAACCACTGTCAGAGGACAAGTGGTCTGGGAGGAGAGTTGACATATGATTTTAACAAAGGGCCAAACTACTCTTATTCTTAAAAACTCTGCATGCTTCCTCAAAAAGGAGATGGGCTGGATACAAACCAATGTTTTAACAACTGATGAGTGATGTTTAATTATTGTACTGGCATGCTCACTCCAAAAGGAAGAACTCTTATCCCAAGGGAAGACAATGCAACATCTGAGACTAGTAATTTTATTCCCTTTCTTCTGTTTTTCTTTCTTGTGCTTTCTCTTATTGTTGGAAGAGAGAACTCCAGAGTAAGGGGAGCAGATGAACTCCCACTCTGCATCCTGTTAGAAAATCTGTCTCAGCCCTGTCAAGGCAGAACAAGAATATGGTCTCATCTTTACTAAAGGATGCACCGGAGAAAATGTTTACCTGCAATAATCCTATAAATTACTGGTATTCCCAAATCTAAAAATTTTGTAGATTACATTGTACTCTCGCTGTTCATTGATTCTGTAAGGAATTTGTTTATGATGATCAACAGCAGTACACCTTTAGCATGAACTTAAATTGATCTCCTTTCCTGTAATCCTGCAGTGCAAACTTGTATCTTCTTTGTTATCTATCATTCTGTTTATATCCATCCTGTCTTGCTGGTGTTCAAGATCTGCTTTTTCATCACTTGATCCTTACTGAATGTTGTTTTCTTAATTTTTATTCTGACACTAATTCTAACTAATTTTTAACTCTTTATATTACATTAGGGCGAGACTGATGAGACACAGACTCATCAGTGTCATTGATTTCTGTCTTTTTTTGTGATGGTTGTTACTAATACAAATTCATGAAATCTAGTACCAGCAAGTTTAAATGAATTCCAGGATTAAACAGTTTTATATGGCTAAGTACAATCTGAAAAATACTATAATTTTCATACCGTACGTAGTAAAGTCCTTGCTGCTATAGTTCCTTTATAAAGTTTTTTATTTTTCCCTCACAATGAATGTAGTTTTGTCTAGATTAATTCATTTATATGTGAATCTAATATGTTTCTTCAGGATCATGGAGTTTAAATTCTGATTAGGACACTCAGGATATTAGTGGAGTTGCTTGCTTTCTTCCTTTTCCCAGCCTTAACAGTCCAATCAGAATTATAAACCACTTTACATGCAGACACACATCAGTAAGTAATTAAAGGTGCTTTTTCTGGATCTTCAGAGAGAGAGGGAGATGTCCTTACAATTTTCCAGTTTGCATTTTCTTCATTTGTTCCCAACTTCTTGGCACAACACATTTTATTTACTTCAAACAATGTATCCAAGGTCAGGATCTGCTGGTAACTCATGGACAGCTTTGCAGCCCACATTACCAAACAAGCAGTAATGGTGCAGTGAACATGTAATTAAGAATATCAAGCCAAATTAGAATCTAACTGATGACCTAATGATTGACTGTTTCGTGAGCCAACCAGTTTCTTTTGGTGCACTGAATTTTCATTAATGTTTATGTAAAGACCAAAGCAAAGAACAGCCTTGCGTCATAGGCTGCAACAACTGTATAATAGAACCATACACTTTGATTATTTTAGGCTTATGGAGATAAACAAGAATTCTGTAGCAAAAATGAGACTAGTTTGCCTGTATAGATAAAGGCTGAAATATGTACATGAATATCTCGATAAGGTAATTATAGGGGGCAACATTATCTAGTCTTATGTTTATCACGGGGAAGTAGTGGATACTGAGTAATGTCACCTCTCAAGCTTAATTGGTTTTTAGCCTCTACTCAGTCATAATGTTCATAGAAATAAGCAGCTATTGTATCTTAGCAAAGATTTCTGCACTTGATTTTCTCAATTTCTTTGCATTTCTTGGTATGTGGTCAAGTCAAACATATGCAAACACATATATCTTGGTTTTACGTGGCTTTTTTTTCGTTTCATACGTTTATGTTTTTCTTTCTTGCTGTATTGTCATAAAATATCATATGCAAAAAAAAGTTGAATATGAACTTTTTCCTATTATCCAGCTCTTTCTGATGGAGAATTACGTAGCACAAAAAGAAGAAAGTGAGAAATTAATAAGAAAAGCTCACCCACAAGCCCATCGATGTTTACTTAATTTTTTTTGACTGCGAAAATGAACATATATGACACAGCAAGTGGGGGAAAGGTATCTTTTCAGAGACCTTTTTCCCATTGGAGGAATATATTGTAAAAATCTGATTAAGTCTGAAAATCCCATAGAATGGCAACATCTGGGAAAAGAGGAGCTTAGATACTGGTAAAGTTTCTTTGCAAAATACATAGCTTTATTAACATTTTTGGTAAGAGAAGACAGAGATATATGAAAATCCGTCGATAAGGTATTTCACGTGTCAGAAATAAACAGCAGGCGATACCTTCTGGAAGTATACATAGATTATCAAAATAAGTACTCATGTGATTGTCCATCTTTAATTTGCACAAAAGTTTAAGAATAAAAAGATAGGAGGAGGTACTATTTTTTAAATACTCAGGATAACAATGAATGATCATTTTCCTTTTAAATGAAAGGAAAATGACATCATTTTCAACAGTGACACGACTGGTCTGAGTGCATATGTGTATCAGTTCATACAATATCAAGTGAAATGGGAATAAAACCCAACTCTTTCATGAAGAAGTCATGATTCAAAGATCTTTAGCTCCAAGACAGCACACTTACCTTTATTTGAACATATATGCTAATGCAATTACAATAAAATCTGATACTCATAGGGGTTTTTTTTGTGGGTTTTTTTTGTTTGTTTGTTTGTTTTGGGTTTTTTTGTTTGTTTGTTTTTTTACCTAGGGAGGGTTACACTAGAGGGCTTCATGTTTTTAATGATAATGGTATTCTGGGAGAGGTACAAAACTGAAAATGGCATTAATGTTGATGCTCTCTGATATACTGAGTGTGGCCCATAAAACCAGAAATTTCTCACAAAATAAGTGAAGATGTCTTCAACTGTATCTTCTTTTGCTGTAAATGAAAGATGTAGCTCACAGAAGTAAAATAAAACTTTTGAATCCCGATTCTCAACTGGTTCCAAACATTAGAGCTTTACGCCCTTGAAGATACAGATGCCTATTCTATCTATACTTCTAAGTTGGACCTCGTCATTTGCTTTATGTCATTTACTTGTGTTCTATATGGAGTCAAAACTTTGAGAAATTTGTAATTCCTTCAGCACCCAGCAAAAGTAAATCTGTGGAATCTACTCTGCGCTCGTGAGGCCCGATCTGGAGTACTGTGTTCAACTCTGGGGCCCCCAACATAAGAAGGACACAGACCTGCTCGAGCAGGTCCAGAGGAGGCCACAAAGATGATCAGGGGGCTGGAGCACCTCCCTTATGAGGTCAGGCTGAGAGAGTTGGGGTTATTCAGCCTGGAGAAGAGAAGGCTGTGGGGAGATCTTACAGTGGCTTTCCATTTCTTAAAGGGGGCTACAGGAAAGGTGGGGAGGGACTCTTGATCAGGGAGTGTAGGGATAGGACAAGGGGTAACGGTTTTAAACTGAAAGAGGGTGGATTGAGATCAGCTATAAGAAAGAAATTATTTCCTATGAGGGTGGTGAGGCACTGGAACAGGTTGCCCAGAGAAGCTGTGGCTGCCTCCTCCCTGGCAGTGTTCGAGGCCAGGTTGGACGGAGCTTTGAGAACCTGGTCTAGTGGAAGGTGTCCCTGCCCATGGCAGGGGGTTGGAACTAGATGGTCTTTAAGGTCCTTCCAACCCAAACCATTCTATGATTCTCTGAATAAGTTAGGTGTGCTCACTGCCTGCGGAAAGTACTGTCACATATTCTTGAACCACAGGTATTTGTTCTATTTCTGTGTAACACTTTACTCTTACCACTAATTCCTTCAGTGGCTCTGTTTTATGGAACATGGTTTTCATGATTTTGCCAGTCTTATTGCAATTACAGTAATGCTACATGCATAACTGCAGTAAATTAGTTCATTATTTCAATCAAAAGCCTATTAAATTATCCCTAAAGATAGATTATACATATAGATCACACATAAGGATCCAGCATCCATGCAGATCTTCTGAAGAACCTAAATTTATTCCTCTTTGAAAATGTGAGTAGCCTTCAAAGCTGCTAAGCAATTATGTGACTAAGGACATAGCTTTGTTTCCTACAGGAGATGTGGGTGAGTCACTGAATTCAGTGATGTTATTTGATATTATGCTTAATTTGATTAAGCATGAGAGAATTTCTAACAAATTAGTGTTCAGCATGATAAAACTGACATTCTAGCTGAGATAGGCATTAAGATGTTCCAGATTATTGTGATAAATCACTGAAATAATACTGTACATATTCTTAAAAAGTCAGAGAGGACACAATAATCCTGGAGTATTAGAGCAAAAGATTTGACATGAGCATACACGTAAATTTTTTGCACTTGATTTGCTGTGAACAAAGAATATTGTATTGCCTGCATTCAGGACTCCCATATAAATATCCCAAAATTTCAGTGATGGTGAGTGGCTATTTGCAATTGAAAAGAGAATACTCTAATGTAAAATAACAGAATGGTAAAAAAGGTAAAGATAAAAGCTATCAGGAGAGTTATCAAATTGAATCAAGATGGAACCCAAGTTAAAGAGATGCTTAGAATTGGGCAACTTCTTTGCATTGATGTTGTTACAGGTATGTGCACAAGTCTGTTTTTAGAGTGCAGATAAGATTTCTGGGGAATTCTAAAAAACTCTGAAGTGATTTTGAAAACCCAAATGGAGTGTTCAACTGTGAAGGAAAAAAAAAAATCTTTGCCAGAAGGCATTTAAAATTCAAAACTATTTTGGTCTAAATGAAATCTTAGATCTATGGAGTGAACTCTTAAACTAGAATCCACCTCAGAGACTTTCAGCCATCTGAAAAAAATAACTCTTTATTCCTGAAAGTGTACCTTATATGAGAATTGGAGCAGGCATTTAGAAAAAGATCCACAAATGACCTTGAATGTGGACAGTGTTTATTTAATAATCTTCATTAACAAACTAATGAGCCTTACATTGTTTCATTGTAATTTACCTACATAACTAGCAAGTGGTTCCACCCCTTGGAAGACCTCCATCAATTTATTTCTCATATATTATTTGACAGATGACCCCATTTGATCCTAAGCCAATGCCAGGTGGAGCAGCAGGAGAGCTCCCAGCTGTTCCAGGGTGACTAACGCGGTGGAAACTGGCAAAGAACAGCATGAGGATTGATTTGCACATTAAAGTGCAATAGAAAGTGAATAAGTTATCTTCTTGCTATGACAGGGTAATCCCTTTCTTTTATTCTTCATTTCTGCTTGCTTTTGTAAAAGAAGCAAAATACCAATTTCTCAAACCAGCTAGAGTTAAATGCATGTTGTGTGAACTTCCTACTCTTTCTATCCCTACAGTGTACTATTCAGGAATACTGGACACTGTTACTATACTGCAAGATAAAAAAAAAGTTGACATAAAATAATACTGTGTGTCAGTTTAATTTTAGGATTTCATTTTAATGTAATCTTGAAATTTGACAGCACAATGCAATTTTTTGTGCATTCCAGATTTTTGCAATTCATTTTTATGTTAATCTCTTATCATCTAACTGGTATTCATATGCTAGTTTGTTATTAACATGCCACAGTACTCTTTTAACATACAAATAAGTGAACTGGTGCCATCACACAGAGGGGCATTTAAAGAGACAGAGTTGATGAGTTTGTTTAACAAAGAAAACACAAAACCATATGCTACTCACATATTAGCATTATTTAGCATTAGAGAAATTCCTTCTGCCTCTCTGAAATTTATGCAGCAAGCCAATATGAGAGAGACAATAGTGAGGAATATTGTCTATATCCTCACAGCTATGCAGCCCTACCAAATTCATCCCCTATGGGACTAAATAGATCCTGTGTGGATTATACTGAAAAGGGCAGAATGGATGAATAACCCAGACACTCTTCTTTGTCTCTATAAAGAAGACCAGGAGGGGGAAGAGAGGGATGAAGTGAGTTGACTGGTATCTCATAGCAGAGCAGTGCAAAGTACTCAACACTCTTCAGCAGCCCAAGGAAGGGGAAGTCTAGTGCAACTGTGTCTCTCAGAAGACCCCTGAGGCTCTGCACTCTTATATTGTTTCCAGAAATACCTGGACTAAAACATGAGCAAATGTCTTGATTTTAGCAATGGTAATTTGTTTAGTAGGTAGAATATGGGCTACCTTGTGCATAACAAGAGCAAGGTTCTCTTTTTTTTTTTTCTTCCATCCTTCAGCTGAACTTGTTCAGCTTGCATTGTAACTGGTTTATTTAAACTTACTTTACTTGTAAGATTCCAAAGTTTGTGCTGGGGGAAGGAAATTACTGCAGATACAGACCCTTCCAGTGCTAGGTTTTTGCAGAGCTTGAGAAACTTGATTTGGTAAGATGGCTTTTCTCTTTGTTAATCCTTTTCTCTTGAAAAGTGTTTATAGACTTGTATGTGCTTTGATCGTTTTGCTATTGCCATACTTAGGCTTTGCTTTTCCTGTAAGGATCGGAGTGAACGTGTAAGACAGGATAGTGGGAGGTGAGAATTTCACACACATCCTACCCAATACTCAGAGATGCTTGGGAACTCTGCCATCACACAACTACAAACACTGTGCGTCATACCTTTTTGGATATACATTGCATGATTCAGAAATATGTATTTATAGTTAGCTGCGGCTACTTCTAATTACTGTATTCAAATATTTACTATGTCCAATACCATTACACAACGAAACTTCATAAAAGCTGTACATATATGGCAGCATAACTGCCATGGCACAATGTATGAGTGATGTATCTGCTGGGGTGACCTTGCAGGTCAGGCTTCGTACTACAGTTGGCTTTAATTAGAAGCTGTTCTATTCTCTACATGCATTAGAGCGGCAGTCAGAAAACTGAAATTTTGTGCTGTCTTTGGAAACATAAAAGAAAGAAAAGGATGAGAGATTTTGCAGAACTGAACAAGGAAGGGGCAAGCACATTGAATTTCAGGACTAAGAAGAAAAAACTTTTGTAAATTTATAATTGCACCATAGTTTAAACGTGCAAGCAGCAGTCAATAGAATAAAATGTATTTTTCTCTGTCAAGATGGAGAGAAGGAAGGATATTTCAAAGTTTATTTTGTTATATTTTTTGCGATGTTTTTTGAAGTCTTTATTTGCACTTGTCCTGTGAGCTTGCAAAGAATGGCAGCTATCATTCTCAAGTCTGGGACTGAGGACTTCTAAGGCTACTAGTTGTGAGTCGTGATTTTCTTTCATACATGACTCAGCTCCTATTCAATTAAGAATGCCAGTGAGCTCACTCATTCACTAGTTACTAATGAGATAAAGCAATTTATTTACTAAGTCAGTTTTTTGAAAATTAATTTCTCCACTGCGTTTGTAGCCAGAGAATTGAAGTTTCCGTTGGTTTTTAGCTGCTAAATCCTTCCTATCAATTCTCAGCCATGCAGACTTGCCTTACCCATTTCTTGGTTACTAAGAGATCCCCTTCTCATAATGCTTAATACATATGCAGCTCAAAGGCATACCCATATGGTCTCTTGCAGATTAGGGAATTCCTTCCTATGATGTCTCACAGCACAGAGGTGCTTGGGACCAATAAAGAATGTGGACACTTAATTGCGTAGTTTGGAGGGAGTTTTGAAATTATTAACTCAGGCGCTGGTAATAGCAACACAGGACTCAAAGACAAGATTATTTACTTCTTCCAAAAGCTACTGAAGCTGTATTGTAGACCTAACCTGTGAATCACAGACTCTTACTTCATGTGGAGGAATTAAAGTAGTTACAAAGCCAAGAATGTGCTTTCACACAGATGAAGTACTGTATGTTTAGGCAGCATGGAAATGTATATTAAGCAAGGAAAGTGAAGGAAAAAGACCCAAAAACATCAACTTCATGTGGTACTAATCATGTGGTACAGTGTTGACTTTCAGCGTGCCCAGTACTTATAGAGAAATATATGTTTTAGAGATGGCATAGTATGCTGACGTTACTGCTTTTTTATCTGACAGATTCAAATCTAGACTAAATTAAGAGAAATTAACAGTAGTGATGCCTATTCCTCAGTGGATATAAAATAAGCCATTTGAGGCCAGTTGTCCATACTTTGATGTTGTCATTTTGCCATAATGACACCAAATGGCAGCATTACTGGCAATCATATGCATGCCAGTAATTAGATAGGCATAGCAAGTGAATATCTTCTCGACACTACTACTAGTGTCTCTGTAATTATACTGTCACATTGCTGTGGGTGGTGTGGGGAATCTTACATTCATCTCTGCAATGCTAAAACTACTCTGTTGTGTAAAATAATGTAGACATTACATAGTAATGTATTTTTGTAAATGTAAAACTACATTACAAATAATGTATTCTTAACAAATTTTTAGGAAACATGGGTAAGGACATTTAAAAAGAACTGTTACAAGGTGTTTTACATGGCATGTTGCAAAATTGGTGCTTGTTCTTTCTGAATATCATAAGTTTCTGTAAACTGCTCAAGAAGATGGGGCAGGGGGGAGTGTAAAGTGTGTGTCAACCAATCAAAAACAATGGATCCAGTTACTCAAGTATCTGTAAAACAAACCCAAAATTTTTACCAAAATAAGTAAGTAAGGGAATTTAGACAAGCCTACAATATGATTTCATCTTGTTAGAAAAATTAAAGATCAATAATAGAGCTGGTCAGAAAAAAGGTAAATATATTTTCCAGACAATTTCTATATTTCATAAGGTTCTGATAAGACTGGTAAGATACAGAAGGTGTTTATCCTGTCTCCTGGAAGGAGATCTGGCAAGCTCCTGCTTTTTAAAACCATTTATCTGTCCACCTCTTTAACTTTATAGTAAAGTTCATCCATTATCTCTAAACTTATATTACCCTGGGTTTGCAACATCTCCTGTGAAATCCTCAGGAATTTTAAAATAGTCTGCAAAAAATTCTTCTATTAAGGGATGTAAATTGCAAGGGAGGTAATAAATCCTTCCACGTGAGTCTGATGTCTCGTTTATTATATGAATTATTTGGTTTAGTTGAATTAGATGGATTATACAAAATCTACCTCCATATTTTTCCTTATTTCTTTTTTAGAGATAGTAGTCAATCATGAGGAATTTTGAATTGCTCTTAAGAATTAACTTAATTCTGTTTCTGTTGTAACTAAGGAAATGTTCAATGACTGAAAAATTGGTGGAGTTAAAATTAATTCTTGAGAAAATGTTACAGTCAAAAGTACTTTATTGCAAATTAGCATGGGTTGTATAGCATGAACCATTGCTTCTGTAATATGGTTTATGAAATGTGTCCTAGCAGACATACCAAGCTCCTTCTTCCCATATTGTTCTAGAATTTTGATAATGATCTTGATTTTTTTCGGCTGTCTTCCAGGGGTGCATTATAGTTTGCCTTTCTTGTGGGTCTTAAACTTGTCATAGTATGTTGTTTTATGACCTATGAGGTCTGAATATACAGAGAGTAGATGTATTGTGAGCTCTTCTGGAACAGACTTTGTAAATGCTTCATGATTACCGGGCCTGGATCCAGCTGTCAAATGATCCCTCTCATGTGTGTGTTCCCACAGCCCCTCTAGAACTCTGTTGTTCCTGCCAGGTACCATGTGGAGTGACTGAGCCATGAACTCAATGCATAGGAAGAGGTGCTGGTGCTTGCTAGCTGTAAACTTTAGCAAGTCTTTTTGGTACAAATATGTTCCTTTGTAACTGCAAGATCAGACTAATTTCCTTTTGCTTATGAACTGTTTGTTTCCCTTTTGAATATTTTTTACTGGCTCAAATACTCCTTGCACCTGCTTTCTAAGAGAGAATTCTTTTAGTCTGCAGTGTTGTTGAATACATATTATTGGTATAAATTGTTTTTAAGTTCATGAGATATTACACAGACAGTAAACTTATGAGCCTGCTGTTTCAGAAGTTTCTAGCAAATCTACTAAAACCCTCTAAGAGTTACAGCTAATAAGCGACACTGAAAATCAGTTCTTATAAATAAAACTGTGTATTCACAAATCTGTACTTTTAATCCATCACACTGGGATTTACTTTTATTGGTCATCAGAAACCTGGTGGTTTCTGTGATCATCAGTAGTCATCAGAAACCTGGGCCTCCATATACTGCAAAGCATTGAAGGAGTTTATGGCTGACTTGCTGCATATTTCCTTTCATTAGTTTAAGTACCTATTTAAGTACAATAGCTAATGCAAGCATGACAGGAGAAATAATTCCGCGTAAAGGAGCATTGGAGGTTTAATTTATAATAAAATAATCCAACTGAAAAATTGAAGGAAGTGCAGTATATTAGTAAAAACCATCCGTATGGGTGGAATATGTAAGTATTTAGAGCTTCTACTATTCTGTGCAGGTAGTCCCCTTCAGCTATATGGAATTGTGCGTTTCCACTAGAGTAATTTCCACATGGAGCAAATTGGGAGAATGGCACAAGGCAAAAAAGTGCAAAAAAGTTTAAAGTTGCTGAATAAATAAAAAATTTAAGCCCAAATGGAAGTCCATAATTGCCTTTGCTTGCAGTTTTAGAGTTCAGCAGTTAAAACACTTGTACCAAGAGGCCTGCTTGCAAGCCCCATAAGCAATTTCAAATGCACATCTACCTTCTAGGAGAGGGAAAAAAAAAAAAGAGGCTATACATTATTTTGTGGCAGTGTTTACACTTCTGCTGAGCAACCCTGTGATATGCACTAGGAAGAGCACCACAGACCAGGCTCCAACTGTCAGAGTAACCTTCTACAGAACTTTGTTTCCTCCTGTGGTTTCTTAGAGATAATACTTCAGCAATAGCCATGGAGAGTGCATATGCTTACTAAAAATGTGTGTCAAATTCACCCTACTTAGGCCATTCCTCCATGTCATGGTTTAACCCCAGCCAGCAACTAAGCACCACCCAGTTGCTTGCTCACTCCCCCCCCCCAGTGGGATGGGGGGGACAATCGAAAGGGTAAAAGTGAGAAAACCCCTGGGTTGAGATAAAGACAGTTTAATAGGTAAAGCAAAAGCCACACAGGCAAGCAAAGCAAAACAAAGGATTCATTCACCACTTCCCACCAGCAGGCAGGGGTTCAGCCATCTCCAGGAAAGCCGGGCTCCATTACCCGTAATGGTCACTTGGGAAAACAAACACCATCACTCTGAATGTCCCCCTCTTCCTTCTTCTTCCCCCAGCTTTATCTGCTGAGCATGACGCCTCATAGTCTGGGATATCCCTGTGCTCAGTTGGGGTCAGCTGTCCTGGCTGTGTCCCCTCCCAGCTTCTTGTGCACCCCCAGCCTCCTCGCTGGTGGGCTGGGGTGAGAGGCAGGAAAGGCCTTGAGCTGTGTAAGCTCTGCTCAGCAATAATGAAAACATCCCGGTGTTATCAACACTAGTTTTAGCACAAATCCAAACCACAGCCCCATACCAGCTACTAGGAAGAAAATTATCCCAGCCAAAACCAGCACTCTCCAAGTGGTGGAAAATATGGTATAACTGATTCTGAACTCTGCTCTTTTGTAGTGATCAAGTATTCTGATATGGGGTTTCTGTATACTGGAGATTGTAACACTTGAAATTAAAAATTACTCAAGATTGCAGCTAGAAATCGTAGAAAACCCAATCCCTGTTGATCTGTTTTGGGCATTGCCTGCAAATGTCTACCAAACCAGGATATTGTGGAAACTCAGACTATAGCAATGCTTAGTTTATGTCTTCCGATGAAGGACTGTGAGAGAGCTTTTCAAAGTTGAACAGTTGTGACAATGCATCAAAAAGCTTTTTGGAAATTTTAGGGAAGAAAAAGAGAAGCACTTTTAGAGTTGCATCTAGGTGGGGCTTTTCAGAAGCACAATTGAGCATGTAGGCAAAATTTAGATGCCTATAGCTCACTTGAAAAACCTAAATTATTTACTGGATTTAGAGGATGAAATAATATCTTAAAAACTGATAAGGATGGACAACTTTTTCAACTTTTCAGTCAATGAGAGTAAGTTTTCAAATGTTAAGTAACTGAAATACTTGAAGTTCTTTCTTCTCCCTTAGCAGAACATAGAATAATTTTTCTTTTTCACCTGTAAAATGCAGCAGAAGCAGTTCAGTAACACTACATCCCATTGGGATATTAATGCAGGGAACCCAGCCATTAGGGAAATATAAAAGTGCTTGGCTGTACTGAACTACTGGACCCCACAGGATATAAAAAAAGAAATGAGCTGGGAGAGAAAAAAAGTTGTCTAGGCTGTCTAAGGAATCAGTGGTTTTTTGGAAGTAGAGGTGGCTTTAGTGGAAATAGGTCCTTTTTATGTTATTTTAGCTTTTGTTGCACAGACCTGTCTTATGTCATATGAAAAGCCTGGTCGAAAGATACCTTTCATCTTCAACAAATTGTCTTTATCTCTGAAGACAAACCCTATTTCATTTAATTTCAGGCTTTGAGAATCTCTGTTGCTTATAATCTCTTAACTCATAAAAATCTAGTGCTAAGTTAAATGTCTGTTACAAAGCAGGTATGTAAATCCTGTAGTAGTGCAAAAATTTGATAGCATGTGTTGAACACAGGTTAGTTTTAAGTTCAGAGAGCTTGATTATGTTTGAAATTAGGAAAAACTTGTCTACCTCCTATCTACATGCCTTTAGTGGCATTTTGCAGTGCATCAAATATGGCTTGTTTTCTTTTGCACGAGATACAGAAGTCTCACAGATAATGATTTTTTATTAATTTTTATTTCACTCTGGGAATTTAGCAGTGGCTAAGGATTGGACAGTACTGCAACAGACTAAATATATTCATGGAAGGCTCATTGCTTTCACTGCGCTGCTTTCCCATCTATTTTTTCTACTTAAAGAATTATTAAGTGCAAGGAAGATCTGACAAAGATCTTGTCTTGACATGTAATAAGCAGATTTTAATGTGCAGGGCGCAGAGGGAAGAGTATCTGTATTCTTATATGATCATATAGTCCCACCAACACTGAAAAAGATTCTTGAACAAGTGGAATTTAGCAGTGCTTTTATTATTGCTTTCTCATTCATTCCGTATGGAAGAATGAGTCAGCAGCCATGATTTTCGCCTGTCTTTGTGCTTGTGCTCTTTTCTGAGTTGAAGTCAATACACAGCAAGAGGTTTCCTCCAGCCCTCTTCCCAGTGGCATGGAGCAGAATGTCTAATCAACCATCTCCTTTTACCCTTAATGAATTGTTGCAACAAAAATACAGTGATGATTATTCAACATCACTGCTAGTTACTGACAGTGATTATGGCATCCTTAACAGAGCATTATGATTTTCAAATAGGGATTAAGTAGCAAGAGCAAATACATTTATATTTATTCCCTCTCACAAGAGTTTCCAAAAGAAGAGGAAGAAAAGAAAGGAGAATCAGTCCAAACCCACGTCACCTCTGTTGAAAATAGGATATGTCAATAGAATACTTCCTAGAGATATTTTCATGCAGTTTCAAATGGCTTTTTAATCCCTAGAACTGTTTTCCAAATCAATGGAACTAATAGTGAAGGAATTAATATTGACTATGAAGCAGATCAAGTACAAATAAGAGAGTTTAAATACTGGTCAATACAGGAATAGCAAATATGACATAAAATATGAAGAGAAATACCCATTACAAAAATGTTTATACTATTCACTTCACCAAATCCCTTCCTCCTCTTCTTCTTCCTCTTCACAGCTAAAGTATACTTAATGAAAAACCTCTCTCATTTATGTAAAACAAAAGAAGCAACAGGAATTTAGGGGAGAGATTGTTAAGGACCATAGTCTGAAAAGAGAAATTAATTAGGCCAGTATAAAAAACAGTGAGGTAGTCTGACAAAGGTCTGAAATTATCATGTGATATTCAGCTATTTTGAAGGGTGAAAAGTCAGCAAAAGAGACCACATGAACCAATCACTGCAAACAAAGAGTATATAGGAGGAAATTTTTTATATATATATATATGCACGCACACATACATATATGGTTTATATTTGTCTTCTATACTTAGAAAGGGACTTAAGCATTCAAAAATACTTCAGGCATGGGAATTGTAAAGATTCTCTGCTAGAAAATATTTATCACTGAAGTAAATCTGGAACTTGCTAAGGAGTTTAAGAGGTTTTGACAAGTTAGATCAAACTTTAACATTGCTATGTACAGAAGAAGCTTTGCAACTTACAGAGGATATTACATCAACATCTGGAAAAATGGAACTTTTCACTGTCAAGGAAGAAGTTACATTATATTTTTATAATAATTGATAAAGAGCATCAATGAAATTAGATAACTACTTAAGAAAAAAATTATTTGGAATTTGGAGTTAGGTGAAGGACCAAGGACAAATGCAAATGATCTCATGAGCAGAGAAGGAAACTTTATAATGTAGCACTGTAGATAGTTGGTGACACTGGTGGAAAGGCGCTGTCCTCTAATCATGACTTGTTCCAGCTAAAATATTGTGAAGTTTCCTTGAAACAACTGGCAACATAGCTGCTTTAAGAATAATGAATTTACTGCTGACCTCCTTATTATTTCTTGAGATAATGTTGTTCTTCCACATATGGGAGTGTGGTCCCCACAATGGCATTAAAGAGAGGCAGGAAGCCTCTAGTGCCTGCTAGGTGATTTAACTTACAGGCGTTTCTTGGCTCATCATGAGTGAGAAGGTTGAAGTTTCATGTTTGTCTTCACTGTCTGTATAGCCTAAACTCAGTGGAATAGAAATGTGGGTGGATAAGCTGTAGAACAATTTTCAGTAAAAACCAACAATGTATTGAAAATTAAAGATTAATATCTCATCTAAAAATTGTCATTCTCATGTCCACTGTATTCATGAGTTTTGAATGAAAGCAAAAAAAAAAAAAAAGAAGTTGAAGCCTTTTTTTGGACTCTGGAGTTACATAAACTAACGTTACCATTACATGTACTTAAAGTGGATGGAATTTATTATGTTTTGTAATCTACCTGCAGGAAGTTTACAATTATTGATTTAAACCCTATTCAGGGACTGGTGATTTGAATTTATCTTAAAATATATGCATTGTTTCCCTCCTAAAGATAAAGTTAAATGTTATATTTTAAGTAAGTTACTAAAGCTTTTGCTTAGTTTTATTCTCATACTGATTAGTTATTGTTGTTCTTTTCCTTACTTAGCAAAAATGTCCCTAGCAGTTTATGTTGGATCTCATGTCTGCCTTTGAGAAATGCAGCTCTGCTACTTTAGGGTAGAAAAATTTAATAAGTCGTCTTTATAAAAACAGAGCTATGCTTTTTTTAAAAAAATAATTTGGTAGATCTTGCGCTGATTATGAACAGTTATATTACATTAAGGTGCCTGATTTTGAAATCACTGAATCTAAAACTTCAACTTTCAGATGAAAAAGAATAAAAATCTGTGTTGATAGCCTATGGAAAACTGTACAATGTTTCACTGTCACAGTTTGTGGATGATTCTTTTCATATTTATCTTTGCTTTTACAATACAATACTTATAATAATGTGATTATAATACATACTATTAATAGAATAATACTTAACACAGAGAAAAGAAGTTTAACGCACAGTACCTGCTGTAAGTTGATGAAAAGTCTTAGAATTCTTCAACTGTTATCTTTGTCAATTAAAGGCTTTGGATCCTTAGTTATTTAGAAAGCACCAACCCTTGAACAGTTTGGGGACAAAAACATCTAAAGATAGTTAAATTGGCCAGCTATATTGCTGAGATAAACAAAGGATGAGTTGACATAAAGTCAAAATGAGGCTTATGATTGTGACATTGTGCTTTTCTTGATAGGGAGTGATAATACAAATAATAATTTGTCTGAACCAAGAAAACAAAGTATAATGGAATCTTTAGAAGATGAAAGATTAAATGTAGAGTCAAAGCCTTCTTTCAACTAAATGGGCCAAGTTTATCTACAGTGAAATCTTACTGACTTTGGTAGAATTCTACCTGCAATTAATTTGGCCCAATTTCTTTTCCATTGAGGATAACCTGGAGGGACATAAGAATTTTGGGGGAAAACGGAGGAGAAAGGCTATTGAACAAAACAAGAAAAACAAAAGCGGAAGGAAAGGCTCACACAGCAGACAGTTTAATCATTGACCCTTTCAAGAATGGCTTAAAATGTGTGGGTTTTTTCCTCTTTATGGATCATCACAGCAAAATTCTAGCTGATACCTGAGAAACACTCTTATCTGAGATACCAGAACATATGCTCAGTAGAATTAAGGGCACAAACTTTCAACCAGTGGAAATGGGCTAACTTCCTTGAAATCAGTGGAAGTAAAATGATTTTCATAGATGAGTATCTGATCACAATGCAATCTGAAAGAAATTAATTACACTATACTTTGATATTTTAATGTATAGCTATTTCTGTTGACTGAGAGATTCATGATAATACATATTGAATTTAAAATGACCTCTGAAATCAATATCTTCCTTATAATTTTTTCAACTTCTTAGTCCCATAACTAAAACTTGGTTGGCTTTCTCAGCTGTTGATTCCAACTCACACTACTCGATATTAGTCAGTTTGGACAATATCTAACCAGTAAACTAAATTAGGAACCGGCTTGAGTGGATCCGTTTCTTTCATATTATAATTATATATAAACAATTTGACAGTTAGTTTCTGGGAATTCTATTTTGCTTTGCCCTCTCCAAGCATGGCCTAGATTAATAGTAGCTTTATGAATAACTTGTAAAAAGTATTATCAGAAATTCTCTATCTGCTGTGTAGCCCTTTCTGAAAGACTAGGCTTCCTGTTTTAAGACAGTGTGAAACAGAGGATACTGAGAAACAAGCCTACAAATACATAATTTTATTAGTCCTTTCTGAAAATTTCAGCAAAAGTGATGAAGTGTATGTGTGAATGAGTCTGTGCATCTGCTAAGCTAAAAGGAGTGACTGAAGTTTATAGCTGTGTGGTAAAAGGTATGTGTTTAGTACTGCAGGTGCCACTTTATTAGTATTTATTGCATATTTTAGTCTTATTCATACTATAGAAGCAAAATGTACAGATAATTTCATCAGATTATTCAAAAGAAAGCTAACATTAGAATCAGTTTCAAACTGGGAGAATTGTAAAAAGATGGATAATTCCACTCAGGGTAATATGGGAGGCAGCTGCTGCTAAGAGATGGAAGGGAGGTGCAGATAACAGCTGGTTTCCCCCTCTTTGGGGTTTCTCATTCCTGCCAGACACTTTTTCAACCTTGTTCTCCTACTGAGGGTTTCAAAAACTGCCAGTGAAACAAGATTTCACTGTTAAAAACTTTTTGTTTAACATCTATTTTGGCTATTCCTTCATGTAATTTAAACTTAAAGCTTCTTGCCTTATCCAACATGTAGGACAGGTACTTCCCTTCCTGTCTGCAGCTCTTTTAGATTTTTTGACTGTTAGCAATTCAGTCTTCTTTCTTTAGACTAATCAACACCAATTTGTTTAGTCATTCGTCATTATCATTGCTTCCCAAGCTGGATGTAGTATTCCAGCTGAGACCTTACCAAAGCTGAACAAATTTTGCTCTCCCTAAATTGAAATTCAGAACATATGGGAGGTGTTTCTCTCCTACGAACCATTTGCCCACATCCACTAAGAAGGCAACAGACTTCTATGTGAGTAGAAAATACGAAAGTCGATTTTTAGTACAAAAAGAGTCTTAAAGCCTGTACTCCCAAAATAAAGAGCAGTGTGATGCTACTGTATCAGAGCATATTCTGGTACCATTAAAATGTTCCTGTCCCAGGGAACCACAAACACCAAGCTCAGAGTTTAATAAGCCTTGGGATATGGGGCCTTTCATCACGACCTGGTAGAGACTTTTGTATACTTGGTACCCTGTGGTACACTCAGAGCAGTTTATCCCAGAGGAAATCAGGACAAATGCAACAGCAAAATATATTTTATAGAAACATTAATGTTGTAAGAGAAGGACCAATAGCTTCCATTCAAGCAACAATTTCAAACTTATTGCAATTGTACCTCTTCGAAAAAAATTCTCCCTTTTCTTTCAGAAATCTACCCTGTACACTGAACCTACACTATACACCTATATTTAATATTGAGATTAAAACCTAGAAAATAAATATACTCCTGGAATAGCATCTGGAAAGTGATTAGTTTCTAAGATGAAAGAAAAAAAAAAAAGGATCTCTTTTTCTGTGCATGGATCCCAATGAGGAGACAGGAAATAGAATTGTAATCCTAAACAGATTCTTAGGACTGTTTTTGTATGAAATAGTACTTTGGCTGAGGCCCAAATAAGACAATTTTTAGTGGTCTAAGAGTCTCATTAGGCATGAATGAAAAATATATTGCTACAAAAATTTCTGTTGCCTTAAGTGGGGTAACTGGCATCTGAATAAAGAAGTCGGATATATGGGAAATGTTAGTTCGATCTCATTCCACATCCTGAAGGGTTCATATAATACAGTGATTCTGGAAAATTGAGACTGATTAACTAAATGATTAACTGGAAAGTGCAATTAAATTTCTGGTGCTCTTATACAGAAGGCTTTGTTTGTGATAGTTGTCATTCAAGTTATGTAATTTAATATGTATATTAATACATTTAATCTCTCTTAACTTTCCTGATTGTCTCTATGTTGTGACTTACGCAGACAGGCTCTAACAGGAAACTGGAAAAATGATTGGTTTTGGAAATCCTGCTTGCTTCCATTTTCTTCTCTTACATAACAGAATTCAAGTAACTCCACTCCAATCAACATTCTTTATGTTAATGGTAGGATGTTGGTTTGTTGGTACCTATGCTGGAGGATACTAAGTAGAATTACACCTTCCTAGTCTTTCAGAATTTTACATCCTCTCTGATATGTATTTTTTCAGGGGACAGCTCTATGAATTTCTTTTATTAGCTTCAGAAACTGGTGTGTTTTGCTCAGAAAGTTGTTGATTTGCTCACAGTGAACAGCTGAGTATAAGGAAACTCTTTCTGAGCAAAGGCAGAAATGTTGTTTGCTACAACTTGAATTGTATGCTAGGAAGTCAAAGGTAGCTCGCCTTTCAGCAACACTAGCCAATGATGTCACTTTAGTTCTTATTTGCCAACTCTTCTGAGTGTGCTTGAAGAAAAATCTCGGGGTTGCTGGAAGTGTTAAAGTGTTTATGACAGGGTTAAAGCAGTCAAACCTGAGAACTGATTATAATATCTTCTTGTAATAGTACTTTCTCCACTTTGTTGGTTTCTAAGGCTCACAATATTTGGTGATTCAGAAAAATCTTGGACTTTATAGAACAGTGTTTATTCTCCCTCTTTAGAGGAAGATTCTCCCTATCCCATATCCACTTATTTTTCTATTTCTAGGAAATTTTCTAGCTACTTTTATTTCTGTGACACTGGAAGGATGCAGTACAATAGTATTTTAAAAAGCTAAACTTTGTTGTATTTTAGGTAAATTAAGAAAACCCATGAAATTAAAATGTGCACATGCACATGGGGAAGGAAGTTTTAAGATAGCCTTTCTGTGTTACAACCCAATCATTTACCCTCTTGTTTAAAATCTGAAAAGGCAACCTTTTGATTAAAATGTATTAAAGGTTGTAGATGCAGTCTTCTATGATTTCTTACCTCATGTAACTTGGAAAAAAGGCTGTGCAATCCAGTATGATTTTGCTCTCTTTAGGGCAACTTGGAAGAGAGTAATCAGCTCCAGGGCTAATTCATAGTGACAGAAGGCATTTAGAATGCCTGAGTTCAACATCTACCTCTTGATTTAGGTTAATATTAGTACTCATTGAGATGTTGCATGCTTTTAAATACACTTTTAAGCTAAACTGTAGAAAGTTTCAATTTTTTCCAAAGTTATTCACTGCGTTACAACATATTTCTGGTTGAGAAGAAAATCATAATGTTCATTTCCTTTGAATTACATGTCAAGAATAAAGCAAAGCAGGATATCTCCCTGGCAAAGAACCATAACCAAAATTTAAGCCCAGGTGTCCTGACACACAGTCCCAGAGTCAGTCCCATAAACTGTTCTTCCTACAGCAAGTCCTTGGTACAGACTGTATGCACATTTCTTTCTATCCCTTGCCTTTGTTAGCTTTTCAGAAACATTGACTCCACTGAAGGCTCTCACAGAGCTGCCTGTCTTCTCCTAGCCCAAGCTGACAGCTGTCTTACAGTCACTTGGGTTTTATAGATCAGTTCCAGAGTTAGCTGCATTTTACTTTGTGAAAAACCTAAAGTATACAAAATTGCCATGTCATCAGCTCTGTCAACAGCATTGATGCTTATTATAAAAAATTCTGTCATCCAAGGTGAGTTTTGCAACAGACTTGCCCAGAATGACTTGAAGACTAGATTTTGGGAAAGGAGCATGTACCCAGCACCACCCAGTTGGCTCAGGGGCTGTTCTCTTTTCTGTCATTGCACCACACTTCAAGCAGATTCTTACTCTTACTTCTCCCTGCTGCAGTAGAAACTGCTTTCTTTAAATTTTTCAGAGCTATTTGCCACTAACAGAAATTTAGACGTTACCTTTCCAGTATCTGACACAATATGGTCTAACCTCACTGTGTAATTTTCTTCCAAAAAACGTGACCCATTGTTACAACAGGTCCTGAATTGGAGAATAAATTAAACATTGTTTTACCAGCAGCATCTGTGGCCTGCCTAAAGTTCGGGGTGCTAGATTACCACTTTGATTGACTCTCTCTGGATTCAAGCATGCAGAGTACTGTCTGTTTAACAGTTATCATTTTAGTTGTAGTGTCCAGGAATTCTGTTCTTAGATATATTCATTTCCTAAAACAGAAAGTAAACTTTACTGAAGCAGAATGTCCGGGATGTTGTAGGACTGCCTCAGGGACTTGAGACTTGGAGAAATGTGACTTTACCACTCTTACCACTCTAGTGCTTACATGTTTTCATTTTTTAAGATATAAAAACACCGTAAAAATGCCAATCAAAACTGGTGTCATTTTTCACTGACTCAGTTAATGCTTTCTTTTTTCTGTGATATTTATATGCGTTTCTTATTCTGGATAGGTTGCAATATTTCGTAATTTAGTACCATAACTTCTGATTTGCCTGTGCTGAGAGGTGTTCTACACTGTTCTGGCCTCACCATTTTCCTATTAAATGGAATTGATTTTGCACTTTACACATGATCTCTCTGCTAATATGCAAAGCAGTATCTGCTTAGTTATAGATATCAACAAAAAAATATTTTTTAAGAAATGTTCCCACCTCTTACCATTGACACATTTCATGAGAGCATTATTCAATGTTTCTTTCTTTGCAGTTTTGTCTTTTCTGTGGTTTCATCCAGAGACTTCAGCACTCCGCTCTGCTGCATTGTTCTCTCCAAAGTCTACCCTTGGTACATATACCTGTCATGAATTTGAATGATAGTTTCCCAGCAGCTGTGGATGCATTCTTGGGCTCACGTAATTCTGACCCCAACCCAGCGATATAACTACTACTGTGTTCTGCTTGCCAAAAGCAGCACTTTTTAATTGTATACGCTGTTATAGTCTGTACATTCAGTAGAGTTTAGAAATTGTTACCAGCTGCTATTGCAATTAGATCCAATACCTAAAGCAAGATTGTAGGACTGAATTCCAAGCTGGTAAACTAGAGGAAGTGTTTAACAAAGGAGGAACAAATACAGCATTTACTTTTTTTCCCCGTCCATTTGCTGCTGTTCCTTTTCTGCATTATGTCCACTCTTCTCTTTCTCTCTTCCTCTCAACGATAAATCATAATAATTTTAAGAACCAGTAATCAGATCCTACTCTATTTTAAATCATATGTGAAAACTACTGCATTGTGTTTCTGTAGGATACATCCTTCTGTGAATTGAATGCTGTCACTCACAGTAAAGCCTTTGACTTTAGATGTTCTGGATGCACTTAGTTTGCCAGAGTTAATAATGAAATTAGTTTCCTACATAATATACATATGTGTATTCAAGCATTTTTTCTAACTTGAATAAAATTTTGTCCCCTTAAAATCCCAGATTATTTTGGGAACCTTTAAGAGCATTTAGAAGAAAAATATGGACTGCCTTTGTTACTGTGTGATCTAGTCACTGTGTCCATTGCAGCAAATGTGGCAATTTGCAGGAAAAGGACAACAAAAAACATTATGATGGTGCCTTATATTTTGTGTCACACAAAATGGGCTAGTAATGTTTCTGAAAAAAACAGTGGTCATTATTTTGATGATGTGAAGTGACACCTTAGGAAAGCTGAGATTGTTGAAGCTGAAAGTTGGCTTGGTACATATTTGTTGTAGTGTTTAGATTGCAAACTATATACAGTGTGAAATAGCTTTGAAAGGGTGATCAAGAAAGGACATTTTTTTTTTTTTTTTCACTCCCCATAAGTTCCTTAACTCTTTAAGGAGCTCAAACAGTCCAAGGACCCAGTAAAACTGCACTAAAACTGGCTTGGAATTTTTCAACACAAGAGTTTTTGAAACTGTTTGTAAAGAAGATAAAGCAAGATTTGACCATGACAACTACTTTAATCTGTTGGTTACTGTTTTTTCTGAAATGAGGCTTTCTGATTACTTTGGAGGCTAGAGGAGTTTGGTGAAGATAAAAAAACAAATCTTCAAGCTAAACATGAAGATACTATTATTTCCAAAATGGAAGTAATGTCATGTACAGCTCAGATTTTTGCAGTAGTTTTCAGTAAGTGTTTAAACACAGAAACACCCACTCAAACATTTATGGCTCTGATTTATTTATGTACTCATTTTGTTTTTGTATGACTAACCCCATTACTTTGCATGGTTTTGTGCACATAAAATATTATTATTGTTACTGGCAAGGCATGTCCACATGTAGATTTAGCTGCCTGACTTTAGCTGTTCAAAGTAAAAATTGTTTGCTTTGTCCTCTCTGGTTCATGGGATGACATCTTCCTAGCTGGCTGTTAATAATTCTTTTTCATTAACACTGTATCAAAGATACTTTCTAAATACAGGTTGGTTTTTTTTTGTTTTTTTTTTTTTATTTCAATTATGTGGAATAGTTAGAATATAGGCTTTTTTATAATGGATTTATCCTTGTTAGGGTTCTTTTCTTATTCTCAGAGCTCAGTAACAGTCACAGTTTCCACTTCTGCAGTATTGTCAAAGCATGGCACTTTACAGGCCTTATCACAGTTTCAGAAACTCCCTGTGTCCACATTTACATAAAAGACAGTTGGGCCTATGTTATGACATGGTATAAACTAGCTTATATGCATTGATTGGGAATGTCATCCTTGCTTTTTGAGTTTTCCAGTAAAGATGACATTCTTTGAAAGTCACAAGAGATGGTAGAGATGCATGTGATAAAAATAAAAGATAATTTATTTTCTTTTCCACATATTAATATAGATACTCTGTTCTGAGAGGAATTCCTTGAACTTATCAAGATCATAGACAAAATGACCTTCAAAAGGTCCCTAACTTAGTAGCTAGATGGAGAGCTTTGCTTTTTAATTATTGTTTAACAAGGAAACCAACTATATGACTAAACATCTGTGTCAGATAATGAGACAAAGAAAATCTTTAAACTGATTCTTCTCTGATTTGTAACCACGTTAACTCATAATTCCACTGACCTCATGTTAATTCTGGTGGAGTCAGGGTACAAAAACTTCTGTGCTGTCAAGAAATTTGCATTATGTCAACTATTATCAAGAATAGGGAAGGAATATCTGCTGTAATGGTTTGAGAATGCTCCTGTTAACAAATATTCATATGAGCTTTATCTTGGGACTACCCTGAATTGTCTAGTTTGTTTTGCAATAGAGTAAAATTGTTGCTTATCACCTGCTACCAAAAGTCTTAATGGTTACATATTTCTTTATAGAAATATAGCTGTCAAAAAGCAAATTGAAGCCATTACTGTTCTGGAACCCACATTTATAAGATACTGTCTATAACCATAGGGACATATGGGCTTATGTAAATATTTGTTTCTCCAGTGCATGTTATGTTTTATCCTTAGCAGTGCAAACACAAAGAGATGTACCCAAGAATCAGAGTCCTCCTGAGAGGGGAATTGGATACACTGAAGACATTTGTCACTTCTTTCTAGGTGGTTGATATATTCTGTAATGTTTGTACATTCTTTATATTGGATATGCGGTACACAAAATAGCAAGAAAAATGTATTATTGGCTGGTATAGAACTGGTGAGCTAAACCACGTAATGCAGTTGTAGGAAATTAAGCTATTTGTAAATGTAGCCTCTAATGTAGCTGCCTGTTTCTCTAGAATTCCTTTTAAATGTTTTGTTTGGATTTTATGGGCTCGTAAGAACCAATGCTGAACACCAGGGTGCTCTGGAATTCTTTTGACAAAAGTGTCTTTTTTTCTGTTTTAATCTTCAAGTGAAATTACAGCTTTTTGGGAGAAATGGACTAAAAGGAATGAAATGAGCAATTGGGTCCAGTTTTATGTATTACTTCTTTCTTACATTTGAGGATGGGTTATCAAACTGAGATATTCCAGGGTAAAAAAATATTCAAAATCAACATATAGACATCTTGATTGGAAAATTTCTGGCCAGCATGGATTGCCAAACTGCTTCTCATCTTCATAACTGAACCATTTAATTCCAATTGTAAAACAGTAACCAGAAATTAAGGAGACTAAATGTTTTGCAGGAGTCTTGTACTTCATTTACTGCCTATCCTCATCTGGTTTGCTGTAGGCGATATTACTATTTCTACTGTCCTATGAGAGAACACAAGACCTGTGACAGCCTTCAGTGTGTCTGGAAAGGAAAGTGAAATGAGGTTACTTGCCAGCCTTGCTGTCGTTCATTTGCTACTCTCTGCGTTCCCTGTCAGATCCTCTGTGTCATGCAGATATTTGTCCAGGATGTGA
Source organism: Strix uralensis (assembly GCF_047716275.1). Taxonomy (NCBI): domain Eukaryota; kingdom Metazoa; phylum Chordata; class Aves; order Strigiformes; family Strigidae; genus Strix; species Strix uralensis. The sequence continues at coordinate 13,763,463 of NC_133978.1, read as the reverse complement.
TTTTCTAAAAGAGTAACTAAGTCTTTGCTCTCTTCAATGGCTCATAATTTATCATCGTCAAAAATATGCAAGTGTTTCTTTTTGTTAGATGGATGAGAACAGAATATAAATGCAAGTGTGTGAGTGACACTTTCAGCACTGATGTCTATGGTGGCAATCAATCACATGTGGTTCAGCGAAGCAAGGTTACTGAAATGATGTGCTGCAAAACAAGAAACATTGCAGTAGGTTGGGATAACTAGGGCTTTTATTAGTGTTGTTACACTGTGATGCTTAAACAGTATACTGCTTGCCTTATATACCCTATGACTGGAATGATTCTGGGAATGGGCCTTTGCTATTTCAGGCATATGTACAGCACAGGAGTTAAAGGAGAATTATCCGTTGACTGGACAGGTTAAGTTTTGAAATTGATGGAATTTAAGAAAAAGGATTTGGAAAATATTTCCTAAGTGGTAGCAGACTGCTTTCATGGGTGACTGTAAGGGAACTATTTTCCCAGTAGCCACAAAATGGAAAAAGAGTAGGAAAAAACCCTTTTCTATTTTTTCTTGTTCTGAATCTTTATATGTAAAGGGAAAGGCATGTAACTCATCCTCTAAAATACCACTGGGCCACTGTGGCTTCATGAAGGAATGTATTGCAATAGACAAAAGAGGTATATTTTGAAGCTGGTCACAGCCTGTCAGGTTCAGTCCAAAATCATCCCCCGTCCTTCATAACTAGGAGGGATATGACCTGTGTTCTGATTGCAAGGTGGCCAAACCAGCTGACATGTAACTGCTTTGCTTTAAAAGCAATGGGGAAGACCAGCGCGTGCTTTCAGGAAGGTCACACTACTGCAAGTGAACCAGTAAATTTCTGTGTAAACAGAAGTGATTTATCTTGCACCCTAATTATGGAGGAGAATTGCTGAGCGAAAATAAGCATATCCATGTATATACTATTGTTTTCTTGTTCTGAAAAGAATATATAATACATTACACAGTCATTAAAAAAACCCCAGAATTTAAAAAGAATGTATTACTGAATCAAATGACATTTCATCCCAAATAAACGCACATCACAAAGGACACTCCAAAAACAGAGCATTATTGCAAAAAATAGTCCTTGCTGATGAGCAAACAGTATTGTACCATACAGCAGGAATTCTGGTCTATATAAGAATATGATCTCTTCCAGATGACAGGAGATCTGAGTGCTTTTCAAAATATGGCATTGTGCAGAGGAGACTGAACTAGCAGAGACCCAAAACAAAATGTCCTGACTGTCCACTTTGCTTCAGAATTTGCTTCTTATGACATGTTATGGAGTCCTGTTTCTCACTGCTCTTGAGACTGACAGACTCTATGCAGCACTGCGTTACCTTGTGTGAATCAGTCACCCTGGCCTTCTTTTCATGTTTTATTCCCCAGTAAATCAATATCTCTGTGAGCTTGTCCCTCAGTGCTTGTCTCTATGGTATTATGTACAGCACCACGGAACCAGAAGCCGTGCAAGGGTGGTTACCATGACACATAGGGATGTTAGCTCAGACTTCATGCTTTTACCACACACTCACATGCTATCTGGACTAGTTCTCTGTTTTTCTTCACACCCTCCATGGCTCAAGAACTATTTGTTTTCAATCAGTCCTCTTCATATTACCTGTAATCTTTCCAGTTCAAGGATGATAATGTCAGAAACTTTGAAAGAAGAACTGCATCTAACCTGTTCAGCTTGTCTTTCATTCTGTAAATGACTTTGGAATCCTTTGCAGTGGCAGATATTTCTTGAATGTAAAATTCTTACTATTGCTGAGTATGTTCTCAGTAAAGGTAATTCTCCATTTAGAACAAAAAAAGACGTCATTTGAATTTCCAATATTGAGAACAATTGATTAGATTTCTGTTACTAACCCAGTCTTTTCCTTTGACTTTGCTTTATACTGAATGCTTTATTTTGAAAGAATGCTAACTTTCATTTGAAAAAAAAGGTATATCTTGAAACAGACAGTGTAGACCATCCGGTGGCTGCTTCCACCATTGTAAGCACAGAGTGTTTGCCATGCCGAGTTTGTGGAAGCATGATATAATCAATCTGCCAGGCCTCCCCATATTTATATTTTAGCTATCATCCTCCATACCAAATGGGCTTTAACTCTTTGGCTTGCTTGATCGCAGCAGATGTCTCACATTCATGGATTACCTGTGCAATAGCATCCATGGTTAAGTCCACCCCTCGGTAACGAGCCCATCTATATGTTCCATCTCTTCCCTGACGGTCTGAGGAATCATGGGCCCAGTGAGCCATAAATTGTTCACCCTTATGTTGCCAGTCCAGATCTACTTGAGACACCTTAATCTTAGCAGCTTGATCCACCTGTTGGTTGTTCTGATGTTCTTCAGTGGCCCGGCTCTTGGGTACAGGAGCGTCTACATGGCGTACTTGCACAACCAGATTCTCTACTCGAGCAGCAATATCTTGCCATAATTCAGCGGCCCAGACAGGTTTGCCTCTGCGCTGCCAGTTGCTCCGTTTCCACTGCTGTATCCACCCCCACAGCGCATTTGCCACCATCCATGAGTCAGTATAGAGGTAGAGCACTGGCCACTTTTCTCGCTCAGCAATATCCAAGGCCAGCTGATGGCTTTCACCTCTGTGAACTGACTCCATTCCCCTTCTCCTTCAGCACCTTCAGCGGCCCGTCGTGTGGGGCTCCACACAGCTGCCTTCCACCTTCAGCACGTGTCACCTCTTCCTCTGGTTCCATTCCAAAATCTTTGCCTTCTGGCCAATTTGTAATCACTTCCAGTATTCCCGTATGGCTGGGGCTCCTTATTCGAGCCCGTAGTGTGATTAATGCAACCCATTTACTCCATGTGGCATCAGTTGCATGGTGTGTAGAGGGGACACCCCCTTTGAACATCCAGCCCAGCACTGGCAGTCGGGGTGCCAGGAGGAGCTGTGCTTCAGTCCCGATCACCTCTGAAGCAGCTCGGACCCCTTCATATGCTGCCAATATCTCCTTTTCGGTTGGAGTATAGTGGTCCTCGAATCCTCTGTATCCCCGACTCCAAAACCCCAGGGGTCGACCCCAAGTCTCCCCTGGTGCTCTCTGCCAGAGACTCCAGGTAAGGCCATTCTTCCTGACTGCAGTGTAGAGCACATTTTTAACATCTTGTCCTGTCTGAACTGGGCTGAGGGCTACCGCATGAACTATTTCCTCTTTAATTTGTTCAAAAGCTTGTTGTTGCTCCGGGCCTCATATAAAATCATTCTTTTTCTGGGTCACTTGATAGAGAGGGCTGACAATCTGACTGTAATTTGGAATGTGCAGTCTCCAGAAACCCACAACACCTAAGAAAGCTTGTGTCTCCTTTCTGTTAGTCGGTAGTGACATAGCTGTTACTTTATTAATCACCTCCATTGGAATCTGACAACATCCGTCTTGCCATTTTACCCCTGAATCTCTTGTGCAGGTCCTTTGACCTCACTGCGCTTTATGGCAAAACTGGATCTCAGAAGGATTTGGATTATTTTCTCCCCTTTCTCAAAAACTTCCTCTGCTGTATTACCCCATATAACGATGTCATCAATGTACTGTAAGTGTTCCAGGGCTTCACCCTGTTCCATGCAGTCTGGATCAGTCCATGGCAAATAGTGGGGCTGTGTTTCCACCCCTGGGGCAGTTGATTCCAGGTGTATTGGTCACCCCTCCAGCTAAAAGCGAACTGTGGCCTGCATTCTGCTGCCAGAGGGATGGAGAAAAATGCGTTAGCAATATCAATCGTGGCGTACCACTTGGCTGCCTTCGACTCTAGTTCATACTGAAGTTCTAACATGTCTGGCACGGCAGCACTCGGCTGTGGCGTGACTTCATTCAGGCCACGATAGTCTACTGTCAATCTCCACTCTCCATTAGACTTTCGCTCTGGCCATATGGGGCTGTTAAAAGGGGAGCGCGTCTTGCTGATGACTCCTCGGCTCTCTAGCTGAAGAATCAGTTTATGGACAGGGATTACAGAGTCTCGATTGGTACGATATTGCCATCGGTGCACTGCTGTAGTGGCAACCGGCACGCGATGTTCTTCGACCCTCAGCAGTCCCACAGAGGGATCCTCTGAGAGACCAGGCAACACAGACAGCTGTTTAATTCCTTCTGTTTCCACGGCTTCCTATACCAAAAGCCCACCGATACCCTTTTGGGTCCTTAAAATACCCTCTCCTGAAATAATCTATACCAAGAATACATGGAGCTTCAGGGCCAGTCACAATGGGGTGTTTTTCACACTCTTTTCCACTTAGGCTCACCTCGGCCTCCAACAGAGTCAACTGTTGAGACCCCCTTGTCACTCCTGAAATACAAATGCATTCTGCCTCTTTAAAATTTGACGGCAATAGGGTGCATTGAGCACCAGTGTCCACTAAAGCCTTATACTGCTGGGGGTCAGATGTGCCCGGCCATCGAATCCACACAGGCCAATAAACTCGATTGTCCCTGCCCTCCACCTGGCTGGAGGCAGGGCCCCTCTAATGTTGGTCATAATATCCGCTAACGACAAATGGGTTCGTGTGGCGTGCACGGGTTTCAGTCTCATCTTGGTCACTTATTTCTTGTGAATACAAATCAGAAGTTCTTCTCATAGGATCATGAGCAAAGCCGACCTTTCCGCTCTGTTTGGGCACTTGATTACTGGAAACTGGAGCAGCATTTCTCCTAAAAGAACCCTGTTTTGTAGTTGTTCTTCCTCCCAACTCACATACACGCTCTTCCTAGTCCGTGCAGGTAGGAAGTTGAACATGTCCTGTTTAAATTGCTGGAGTTCTTGAGATAATTTCTCCACAGCCACAAGGAGGGAGGAGGAAAGACTTTCTTCATATTGTCGTAGTCGGCGAGCCAGTTCATCCACTGTTGGTCCCTCTTCGTCTCTCCAGTCCATTAGTGCTAATGCACTGGCATATGAAGATGGTGTGTTCTGTACAAGCTTCTGCCACATGGGCCGGGTGCATTGGACTTCATCTGGATCTGCGGGTAGCTGTGCATTATCTGGGTCATAGTAAACTCTCTCCTGCACGGTTAGCTACCTCTCTCCATAGGGATCCACTTACTTGGATGATATACAAAATCTTCCTTGAAGGGATACCTCTCCCTCACACTTGACAGGAGTCGCCTCCAGAGACTGAGATTTTGTGTCTTCTTTCCAATGGCTTTGTCCCTTCCCTAGACAGGGATCCCAGCTGCCTGGCCTCCCTATCTTCTACTTCCATGCTGCTGGCCCTGCTATCCCAGTATCAGGACAGCCGGGTAACGAGTTGCTCACCTGGATGGTGACTAAAATCTATTCGCATGTCTCGCAACTCACTCAGGGATAAAGATCGGGTGGCTATCACTGGCTCTGCCTCCTCCTCCTGTTCTTGTGATGGGCCTGGTTCATCGTCACCCTGTACGCTGCGAGGGGATTTTCTTGTGCGTTTCTTCTTATGTACGGGAGCAACTGTCCTCGGGGTTGTAGTGACTGCAGTTTCTGTCACTTGGTTACCAGATCCAGAGCCCTTCTCTTCCTCTTGAGGGTGCTGAACAGTGTTTAATAGCACTGTGTAGGTGTGGGCCAGGCCCCAGCATGTTGCAGTGAGCTGTGCCTCTCTGGAATTACCTGGGTGACCGCATACTTTTTCCAAATATTTTACTAGTTCTTCAGTATTCTGCACCTGTTTGGGAGTGAAATTCCAATACACCGGAGGTGCCCACTGTTCTAGGTACTTGCCCATGCTACTCCACACCCCCAGCCACTCATAATTCTCCAACCTTGGGGTAGATCTGCAGGTGATACTCGTAAATTGTTGCTCGACCCTGAACCACATGCAGGAATAGACTGGCTCCTAGCAGTAAGATGATCATGTTCATGTCAGCATTCCAATGATATTTGAAACTCCTGAATTTCTCAAACACAATTGTAAATAGCCGCAGGACCGATGACTGCATCCTGTTATAGATCAGCATTACAAGTACAGCAAAACCAAAATCTTAACCCAACTCTCATGGATGGTGAGCAACAGCATGGGAAATACCTATTGCAAATGATGTGATAAAATCCTAAGGAGCAAAACAATCAACATTATTACCTGTTCTGTCATTATTTCAAACCTCAGGCCCCATGTTGGGCCAAAAAACTGTCGTGGATTGAACTCAGCTGGTAGCCAATCACCACGTGACCAGTTGTTTACTTCCCCCCCCCCGCCTCCAGTGAAACAGGGAAGGGATAAAAAAAAGAAATTTGTAGATTGAATAAAAAATATTTAGTAACAGTAAGAAAACAACAGTATCAATAGTAAGTCCAAATGGGTAAAATACAGCAGTGGCTTACCATCCGGCAACCCGTATGCAGCCCGCCCCCAGCAGTGATCCTGACGGCACCAGAAACCCTGCAGCACCGACCAGGAAACTGAAACCGGGTCATGAGAGATCATGTGTCCACCTATATACTGAGCATGATGTCACATGATATGGAATACTCCAATGACCAATCCAGGCCTGGCCCTCTAGCTGTGCTGTGCTCCCTTTCAGCCCAAGGAAATTAACTCTATCCTGACCAGGACAGTTGCTGTGAAGAACAGACCAGGTCATTGATATGAAAGAAGGCTCAGACGAGATCCTGCCTGCCATCCATGACAAAAATGTAGTAGGCATAATTGTATTTCTCTGGGAAGTAATCTGCAGACATTATTGGAGGAACAGGAGAGTCACATTTTGCTTTACCAAACATCAGAATGGCCACCATACACTTAGCACAGCAAATTCGAGTACATGTTACTTTTCACCATTTTTTCATATATATAAATAACAATGGAGTACAGATAAGTGTCAAGTATATAGGTTTAATTCTGTTCTCCCTTGAATGATATAAACCAGAGACTACAGTAAGGAAACACCTGAATTGTATTTATTTTCCTGTTTACTTGTAAACACATTTTACAGTATTGAATAATTCTCTTTTTTTCAAGACATAATACTGTAACATTACATTTTCCCTGTGGGTCACTTATATATGATTCATTGTTTGCTTTTGCTATTGATGCAGTTCTGTATAAAGATTGTATGATGTTTATTCTGTACACTGATGAATACGAAATAGAAAAATGGTGACTGATACTCTCAGAGAACACCCACACCATAGTATTAGGAAAATTAACTGGCTAGGTTCCCCAGAACACATGAGCCAGATATGTCATGTGGCAGCACCAGAAGTAAAATGATACATTCTCTGGGAGAATTCACGTTAGTACATACATTTAATCAACTGTAGGATGAAACTAATGAAGGGATGTAGTATAACAAGATACAAAGGCTATTCATGTATCCTGAGATAGTGTTTCTGTATTTTGGGACTGTCCTCCCCAAATGCTCCCAGATGTAATGGAGTAATAATCAGCTCAGAGTGCTTTGGCCAGGGAAGCACTGGACAAAGCCTGAAAGAGAAGCATGTTTGTTAACAGATTTCATCCCTGGAGATATGGAGTCTTCATTACGTTACAGATACCAACATATATCTGTAGTTCTTAACTTGTCTGTCCTGGCCGAGGGCTAACTATTGACTCCCTGCTTCACTCAGTGGTGTATGAGCATGGATAAAAGGGACAGAAAAAGTAAATCAGCAGACATACTACTTTGCAAGTGATCATCAAGTGAAACAGTGTTGTGGTACAGGAGTTCTGGAGATTTATTTACTAACCTTTTGTTAATGTGTAGCTAACCCTAACCCAACACCCTAACCCTGACCTGACACCCTAACCTTAACCCTAAGCCTAATCTAACACCCTAACCCAACACCCTAACCCCTAACCCTAAACCTAAACCCTAACTCCTAACCCTAAACCTAAACCCTAAACCAACCCTAACCCTAATGGCTTTAACCCTAACCCTAATGGCCCTAACCCTAACCCTTGCAAGAAGCAAGGTACCTATGGACCATTTTTTTTACAGTGTTTTGACAGTTGGGAAAGGAGGAATGACATTTAGTCATCTGGATTAGATGGTCCTTGGACCTGTTTCAGTTTGTTTCAGTAGTTGAAAAATACTTTTTACTGCTCCCCTTAAAGATGTCAAAAGGTGCCAGTGGGAAACCCAAAGGTCCTTGCGCCAAAATCCCATGGAAATTATATTTTACCTATTTGAATAATCAGCCAGGTGTCTGCTCATTTGAAAATCTGTCCCTCAGCATAAAACACCAAGGAATGTTTGGAAAAGCAATTTAAATCCATCTGCCAAGAGGATGCATGGTTGGCACAATTATAAATAACACTTAAAAGTTAACATTATACCATGACTGCAAGCATTCAGATTTGAATGATTCTAAAAATCTGTGAATGCTTACTAAATGGCTGTGAAAACATTTGTTTTCTATATGGCATTAAAAATCATATTATCAAGGGTAGATTTACATGGTTAATATAATCAAACTTTTTACTTTGTTTCACTCATATTTATTTGCTTCGGAGAGGCTCAAATTTCATTCCTGACGATGATGACTTACTTCAGCCAAATGTCAGTTCTGCCTGCTGAGAAGACAAATGGTTGACTTCTGAATTTCTGAGAGAGAATCCTTAAAAGTTCTTTTAGATCTACAGAATGGAAGAATAATGTCTAAAATAATTTTTAGAAGAAGTATTAGAAATAAATCAACAAACATTTGCTTCAGGAGTTCTGTTTTGGGGAAAAAAAAAAAAGAAAAAAGACACATTTACAATCTGACTACTTAGTATACAGTGAAAGTGTGAAATGCAACACGCCCGATTTTACTCCATCCAGAAGGCTCTTCTAGCTCACAGCTGGTGTCTGAACACTGGGAACAAAATAACTGTGTGTTCAGCCATCCAGAATTTTGGAAATATTTCCCTGTTTTTACTTCTAAATATCTCTTGCACTAATTCCATCTTGGTTTGAACTGCTGATTTAATTGGCATTATAGCAAGTACTTTAAAGGGAATAAAAAAGATATATGGTGTTTACAATGTAATTTGTCCATAGAATTCATTACCATGCAGCATGATTGAGACCAAGTTTATTGAAAGTTTGATAAAAGAAATGACAGTTTCTATGTGAAAGGGGACTTTCCAGTGCTGTAGTTACAATTAAAAAAAAAAACCAAACAAACCCAACAAAAACCCTACAAAACAGGTAGAATGATATAACTTACAGATTCTCCAATTAGTTAGGACTTCTTGCCCTTTTCTATGAAGCAGCTGAGGATGTGGGTGACTGTCACTGATGGAATAGCTCACTGAAACAAGTATTGATCTTAATTGAGTATAATGGACACAATGCCCTTAAGAATTTCAGCCATGAAATCCTGATAGTATTAGAGATAAGGTACTGTACCAAAATTTTTAAAAAATAAAACAGAATCTTCCAAATGCTAACTCAAAATCTGATTTTTTTTAGTTTGATATAGAAAAGGAATCTTTCACCACATGGGCAAGAATTACATCAGACAAAGCTAAGGTTGGATCGCATGATCCAGACTCCAGCACTGAAATGGAAATTCTGGAGCTAAGCAGGATTGACTGATGCTTAGTGTCCTGGGCTCAAAGTAATCTGTTAGACCATGACCTGAGAGCACATAGGAGAAGAAATCAGCTGGATTTGTTGAAGCTTGTTTTCTAAATAAAAATTCAAATTGAGTGATTCAGGAAATGTTTTTTATGGAGTTAGACACTCAGTTTACAAAACCTGCATTTTTACCTTAGTGTACAGTATTTTCCTTCTTTCCTATTGTAACATTACTACATGACTTATCTGCCTTTCTGTGGGTTTTGGTTTTGGTCTTTCTAATCAGCTGTTATCAATGCAGGTATTTTGTTGTTAAAAAACTGAATAGATTGATTTTGTTATTTCTTCTGGAGAAACTTTGAGAATAATGCAGTTGGTGATGTGAGACAGATTTTTTTCTTTTTCAGCTCTGAAATGATTGTCTTCTTTCCAGCCACACAGAGCTCAATTCAATCATTCTAAGCAGAGAGCATGTTGTTCAGTCTGAGGACATGTTACACCCTGATAGATAAATCTAACACAGAGAATTAATGTGCCCCTAGCTAGTACACATCTTCAAGTAACTGCCAAGTTCTCTTTTGGATATGATGAACAGGTAGAAACTGAAATGCACAGCATTATTTCAGTTTGCTTTGTTCTTAGGAAGTTATTGGAATTCCCTAAGGGAGAGCTAAGTTCTGTCATCTTGAGAACTAAAACCAATAGTAAACTCTTTGTCTCCTTAAAATAAGTAAAAAGTTTGAGTATGTAGTTCCAAGTTAAAGGCTGGCAAACCCATGTGTTTATACAAATACCACAATGGTGTATATCATGCTGTGAACCTCAAGGCTAAAAATCATGATTGGCTTAAAAATTATGAGATAAAAAATTAATAACACCTTTGGGTTTTTTTTATTTTTTCCTATAATTTTCTAATTCTTAATACTGCACACTGTTCACGTTTTCAGACTTTTCTCCACAGTCATAAGGGCTAGAAATATATGTTTTTCTCTCACTTTACTCCAGAAGCAAATTGTAAGGTCTTAAAAAAATAACAAAACTTGTAACACACTCATGAGAGGTCACAGAAAAGCAGGATAAGTCTCAAACTTGTATGACTGAGACACAAATATAAAGCTTAATTATAAAGACAAAAGAATCTCATATAAATCAAAACCTACTAAAAGGATCAAGCATACACAGATACTCCAGAGAACTTGGAGTTTAAATGTATGTTCAGCAACTTTTAAGACTCACAGCCCAGTGAAATACAAAACAATTATCAAATTTTCACTAAATACCTTCTAATAAAAAAATTGAGAAAAAGTTTGGCTATCCCCTCTCCACCTCAGAAAGCTTGCTAGGTTGTACAGCAATGGAAGAATAGCAAACAGTCCTGCTCATGTTCTGACTTATTCTCACTCTGTCAATCCATCTGCTGAAAGAAGAGTTGAAGCTGGTTCTTCCGTGGTCCCCTTTTTATGTAAAAGGAAGTCAAGGACCAGTCATAACCTGCACTCCATATACCCTTTGACATGTGTAAGTATCTGGCCTACAGAGTGTAGACATAGCAGAATATTATTTAAATCACTGGTGCTATGTAAGTCATAAAACAGTGGGGCCAGACACTGTTGCTTGTTCTAAGATGATTGTAAGGGCAGGCAGGCCTGTTTCAACTTGCTTTTGTTAATGGCTTTCATTATTATAGAACAGGCTTGTATATGTATTATAAAAGTAGAAGTAATTTCTTTTGCATCCAGCTCCAGCCCTTTGTCTTCTCACACAGTTTCCAACATGCAGGAGTAATATGTAAAAGCTACATCCCAAATTCCTAATCACTGGGATTCTTTCCTGGAAAGGGATTTTAAAAATGTAATTAAAATTAAAAGGCCACACAAATGAACACACCAAATTCTGACAACAATAAAATTTAGATCAGAAAGTTATGGCTTTTTTTTTTTTTTTTTTAACTTAAGAACTTTATGCAAGTTTAGCTAAACCATCTATGTTTCATGCCACAGGTTTAAATAGTTCGTTTTTTTTTTTTTTAAAAAAAAAGGCAGGCTAGAAGGATCCAGGCTAGAAGTTTTTTTGCAGGAGAAGTGTTGTCAGAAGTGTTAAGCAGGTTTTGGTTGGGATTCCTATTAAACCTGAGTTACTTAACTGATACCTTACACACTGCTTTGACAATACAGTCTGAATTGGGCAGTTTTGACTAATTGTACAGAAGTTCACTGTGAAAAACTCTAAATCCTAAATTAAGTTAAACACATACTGAAGTATAATTCAATGTGTATCGTGCTATGCTGTATGCCAATGATTGTGTGACTTGGTTCAAGTTAATTCTATGTCTACTCTTATCTCAGTTGATTGAATGATGTGCTCTACTTCATGGTGTATTTTGTAGCTCTCAGCAGTTTTGCTTCTTTGTGATATACAGTCAAGACAGGAAAGCAACAACTGAACACAGGGCATAGATGTTTTGTTTTAATCCTTGCTTAAGGAAAAAAAAAAGAATGAACAACATATGACTGCTAAGATATAATAGGATTTCCCAAGAAGAGGAGGGGAACGGTAGGGATACAAATGATAAGATTTTTCCGGAAGATGAACAAGTTGATCAAATTGTGAGTAACATACAACAAACAAAGAATCATCTCCTGACATGTAAGCCACCAAATAAATCTTCAGGGGAAAAAACCCCTTTTGCTGGGGAGATATGGAGTGTTCATGCTGAAGCATGATGGTATGTATGATCTACAGGTACTGTTCAAGAGATAGCCTAACACATCACTCCTTCCAGTTTCAGCTTCACAAGAAGACAATGTTATTTAATTACTATGGTCAGGGGCTAAATTGACAGGAACTCCAATTCATTCTGCCTCATGAATAGGAACTGAAACAGGTTCTGAGCTTGGGCAAATCTTAAAATTATTTATACCTCAATTCTTCTTATGTAAAACAGGTAAAATACAATTTTCTATTTTGTGGGAAAAAAGGATACAAATCAAATCGCTTAGAGTAGGTTGAAAATCTCCAGCAGTCTGGATTAGACTGTGATGGGAATGTTCTTGCCCTGGAGCCAGTCATAGTTACACTGTGGGTTATACATCCCCCTCCTGCATACCCAGTATTCTCTGTCAAAAGGTGCTTGCGAATTCTTACATCAGATAAAATAAACCAATCAGAATTCTACATGGATGCTATCAATAGACAGTGACTTTTTCTAATAAAATAATATATTAAATGAGTTATATGTATCCTTGTGCTTTAACATACCTGTGCAGACATACACATGTGTGTGTCTATATTTATCTACAGTGAATTTGTATACATACATATATGTATATCCAGCTCTAAGAAGGTATCAGGGTGAATATTTTCCCTCTGATTGTAAGAAATACTTAGGATCCTAATAAATTTGTAGATAAGGATATCCTAGCTGATGTCAAAGCAGCCTGAGACACCAGAGCATACAATATGAGGTCATATGAGGTCATATAACACTAACAATGGCATCAAAGTGGTAATTGTCTTTTGAAGATCTACAGAACTTTACGTTGAAAATATTGTCCTCTGGATGTCCCAGTAACAAAGGTTTTGGCATAAATTAGTAAGAGAAGGAAATACCTGTTAACCACATGCCTTGTCTCATGTGAAGTATAGGAACAGAGTTGTTTATATTTGGAGTGGAAATGTTAATAACAAATATCATACTGTCCCCTGGCATCCTTCCAAGCGTGTAATCAGTAGAGTTAACAATGGAGAGGTTTGTTAGGTTATGTCTCACTGGGCTAAAATAGTAAAACAATTTATTGCACTACACCATGCAAAAAAACCAGTGTGAATAAGTATGATACTTCCAAGTCTACAGGGCACTTAATGAAGATGATAGCACATGTAGTATGTTTTGATAGGTAGAAAATGTGTATCATTCTTTAAAAAGCAACTTTATTGAAAGGCTGTAACATGTGATTCTCCATTTTTGATTAACTGAACCCACATTTTAGCATATAAGAAATCTCTCCTTGTTTTTTTCACTTTGAAACTGATTATCGCTGGCTCAATACTAACCATCCAGTTGTGGTGTTTAGATTCCTGTGTCCATGAAATCTGCATGCACTAGATGACAGTTTATGTAAAGAACTGGATCCTCATGTGTTATAAATCAGTGTAACTCTGATGTGGATAAGATACTGTCTTCATCTCTATTGGTGACCTGAATAAGTCATTAGACCTTTTATGTGAGAGATTCATTTCATCTTTGCTTTTATCAGTGTCATAGGAAAAGCTGCACAGTGATAGGAAAGTAGTTGGTGGAGATGTGGTGAGGTGGAGATATGCTGGGAACTACAACCATTTTGTTAAGTTACATCACCACAGTCACAATCTCCACCAGTCCTACATAGTAAGAGCCATTTCCACACTTCCATTATTCAGGTGATGTCTATAATTAAAAATGATTTTAGGATATAGTATGAATAAGTGAATTTCTAAAACCTGTTTGTTTTAGACATTTTCCAATAGTGACATAAAGTAATATTAAATAAAATGCTGTTACTGTATAATGTTAATGTATAACAGAGCCTAGCAGACTGCTACCATCTTCCCTTCAGGTAAAAATGCCAATGCAGGTGTTAACTCACATACATTGAATAGATTTATTATGGTGGACACTCATTTATGCACTCGAAATAGTAATCTCACAGTTTGAACTGCTAAATAGATGTCCAGATTAGGTAACATTGGGAATCAGCTATGAGAAGCAGTAGCTATAAGTAGTAGCTTGCATGATAGATTTTTATGCTTTTATGGAGTTCCTGCCAATACTCCAGCCTCTTGCTTTCAAGAGCAGCAGTTTCTATGTCAGATATTTTCTTTAAAAAGAATTCAAATGCAATAAGGAGGTAATTCTGCAGCTCCAGCCTGTAAACTTAAGGCAGAGAATATAGCACAAAAAGTAAAACCATTGTGCAAATACGAGGAAAAAAAAGGAGTCAGGGTTGCATAGACTATTGGTACTGCCTTATATTCGGTATTGTTTCCTGGTACCTGCATTCCTCTAACTCCTTGTCTGCTAAAAGTACTAAAAGTGACATGCTAAAAATTTGTAATGTAATTAGCCACTTATGTTTATATAGCAGTATTCCTGCAAACATCTCGGAGCGCTTTACAGTCATTAAAATCAAATTAAAATACTATCTCAATAAAAGGAAGAATGTGCATAGTAATTCTCATTTGAATATTAACCCAGTGTAAATACTGACCTCTTTCTGGAAAATTCTAATAAAAAAAACAACTCCATGACAATATATTTTCTCTTTGAACTATTCTATAAAGAACAGAATCTTCAGACTGGATTCTGCACCAGCACTCATAAGTAACTGCATAATATCATTACAGTCAATAGAGCTACTCAGGTACTCAGTTATGTTTAAGCTTAACTAATGTCTCAGGTGGTTAACTACTGTTAAGATGTTCTTGAAATAATGATGAGAGCAAAATCTAAATTGTTTATCCACTATGCACAGAACACAAACTTTATTAATAATTGCTTATGGTATATTGCATATGCTAAGGAACCATCTCCAAATATTTTTTTTTCCTTCTCTTGGTCCTAAGGCATTTGGTGTATTTGTTGCCTGGCAATAGCAAATCACATCAGAGCCATGGATCCCCTTATTTTCTTTGATCCGTTTCTTCACTGACACACAGAACGTGCAGCAGTGCTTGCTTTGGGGAACTCAGATGAATCCAGTTAGTGCAGCTGGTGATGGTCCATGTGGTCCATCTTCTTTTTAGTGTAATGTCTCATTCATTGATATTTTTAAATAATGTTGGCCGTCAGTCTGCTTCTTATTTGTTGGTGACAGCATATGGAAACTAGAAAGCAACAGCTAGTGGTTTCCAAGTTTCATCAGTAAAAACATCAATCATTTTTGCAGAATACTCTTTTCCATAGTTGCTTAGCTGTTCTGCAGGCAAGCAGATGACATTTGACTGCACTTGGCTGCAAGTAGGAAGCCTTCATGTACTCTAAGTGTGCTCCTTTATTTACTATTTGCATTATGTATTAGATTATTGGCATGCATTCATCCATGACCTCTGGTAGACTGCCTGAGGGTTTTTTCCCCTCCGTTTCTCTGAAACCCTATATTAAAACAGGTTTTGTGCAGGAATCAATCGAATGAGCATCGTATTTATCAGTGGATCTCCCTTGATACTGGTTAGTGAAAAAATTTGCAATGCAGTGATTACGTCTGCTCACTTAATTTTATGTTATTTCTTGATATTTGTCAGCTAAAGAGAAGATTCATACTAGCAATTTTAAAAAATATTTGGGGGCTTATAAGATTAACTGGGTTTTGTTTTAAACTCCAAAGTCTGTTCCTTTCACTGGAAGCTCCTCCCCAGTCACAGTTTTTATGAAACAAAACCAAAAACTAAAAAATTGCTAAAAAAGAAAAGTTATTAGGAAAAAAAAGACCATCAGTTGAAATTAAAAATGTTGACCATCAGTTGAAATTATCAATTCTTCCAGCAAAAGAATGAAATAATGGATTCAGCATGAATCAATCAACTGAGTAGAAACTGATAGCATTCTGAGGATAAATAACATGGCTGTGTGGTTTATTGCTGTGTGGTTTATTTTCTCTGCAAAGCTTCTTCTGGAGCTCTCCTTACAGAAACACCATCTGTGGTTTAACTGGGATTCCTTTCAGCCATGAAGTAGAGTTGGGTGAGGTGAGATTCCGTAGAATTACAGTGTTTTGGCTAGGAAACTCTAAACAGTGGAGGAGGGTAGAATGAACCGCTCCTTTAGGGCCCATTAGCAATGTAAAACAATATTCTCACACTATAGGAGATTAAAGCTAATACTTTGTAATTAATGGAAGGTAATGTAGTTCCCTGGGGGTGTCATATCAGTAATTGATGCACAGTGCCTGGATGGAGTTTCTTCCCTGTATTCCATATTCATGGTTCAGAAACACATTTAATATTGTGATATGATCTCTGTAATTCCCTCATAGTTAACAGTCTGCTATAAGGAATGAAGTGTTCTGCTCCTAACAGACCCATTTTCATGAACTTTTGAAATAGTCTAAACTTATGAAGAAGTGATACTTGGCAGCTTTCAGAATAATTTTTAGGGTGACTACAATATTTTCAAGGCTGAAATACAGTATCTTAGTTGTTCTACATTAAAGCAGAACTTGAGTGTAAAGAAATTGCTAGTGGCAATAGCTAACAATCTGTTATGATGATGAAGAAAGGCAAAATAATCATCTTGTGTAGTTCCAGCTGTCTACATTTCAGATCCAGTAGACACCTACCATTTTCTGGACATAAATGAAGGCTGGTTTTTTTTGGTTACTCACATTAACAAAAAGTGAATCCACCACTAATGAATGCTACCATGAAATTGCAAATCAATGGAAGAATTCTAATAGGCAACACTTTGTCAATTTTCTGGTAGAGAATCAAGCACTTTTAACATTTCTTGCTGTTGTAAGACTGTGAAAAACTTGTGGCAATGTTGCTCAAATCCAGAAATAGTTTTGCATTTCTTGCTGTAGATGAAGCATCACCATATGTACAGAACCTGTACAGATGACCATGCTCAACCACAAAACAAAAAAAATATAAGAAGCATTTTGAAACCGATGTGTAGGTGGTTGAGAAGACTAGATGACTAATAATCATTAAAACTAATTGTAAAGTGACTATAGTGCCACTATATAGAAGGAGATCTTTACATTTAAAAGATTGCTTTTTTGGGACTGTTATGAGGGCCCTAATCTAGACTGAACATATGCTTAGCTTTAGGAGCACCAGTTAATTAGTGTGAAGGGAACTGATTAGATGTCTAAAAATAAACAGATGCTTTCATATACTGGTGAATCCAGACTTGCTTTCTATTCTCATATAATAGGAAAGAAAGCACAAGAATGAAAATATCCAAAAGAGCATAATGAATTTCTAGTTTACATGCTTAGAACATTAATCGCACTTGCTTTCACTGGGACTGCAGCTCCAAAGTCACTTATAGATGCATTTCTAAAACTATTAAGTAGACTAATAATTATAAAATTGTGTGTGTATCAAATTCTCTGTATATTAGCATCAAGATACTATTGAAAATTTCAGCAGACGTATAGTTCACTTTAAAACATTGAGATCCATCTCTGAGATATGTTTTAAAAATCTCATCTATATCTGTTAAAGACAGTGCATGTTCATTACAAACCTTGATTTTATTTGGGAGTCTGTAGGTCCTTGTGATCCATGTAATTTCTGTGATCTGTACAATGCGTTCTGTAAGTTCACAACAAGACTATATTGAAAATAAGATAAAACTCATTATTCTACAAAGATGTATAACAAAAATCTTCTATAATTGCAATATTCTGACTGAAGTAGCTGTTGTTCTAAACTCTCACAGAGCTAGAAGGCAAGAGATCTTAGACAGGGTTTGCTAGTTTTCATTTATGTGTAGGTAATCTTTTTCTCCTAAGTTTATGCATATTTATGGTACTAGTCATCCTAAATTTTGAAAACATGATTTTTTTTGGTATTAGAACACTTAGGACACAGTCTTAAAAGATGCTGAAGACTCCAGTCTGCATGCAATAAATTAGATCCCAAGTAATTCCTTTTTAAATTTACATTGTTCACAAAGCAGGAGTCTGACATGTTCAGAAGTTTTACAATTAAAAAAAATTGCTAGTTTGCTAGAGTGTCAAAACCAGAATTATGAAATGTATTTCAGAAATGAGTTCTAGAACTTAGCATAACTCAAGCAATTTGACAATTTAGTATATATGTAGTGTAAAAAAGATCTATATAGAATATAGATGCCAAATATTTGCATTGCAATATATTTTTTACAGATACATATTCAATCTACTTTAAAACTTAATTTCTTTCCCCAGTGTGACAGTAACGTAGGCTATCTGTAGATTTGTCTTGTGGTTAATTAGGTGACTTAAAGAGGGAATACCTTGTGTTGTCTTATTCTCTGAAGGATAATCATCTGTCTCCTTTCTGACCTAAACCTTATTTCCAAATATAACTTAGATTATTAAATGGAAAATGGATGTTTCCACAGTAACTTATTTCAATATACTCAACAGGAAAATACCTTTCATAATGAGATGTAATAGAGGGTTATTTTGCAGGTATCATCCAGACTGTTCTTTAATTGCCGTCTATGTCTGGCAGCATGAAAACGAGAGCTGAAGAACTGCACATGTCTTTAAGCCTCACTCAGGTTGTGCAACAAGATTTTATTTGTCATATATACTCTATATATTTTAATATTTAGATGCTCAAGATTTTCTCAGCTTGTATTTGAAGTATTTACTTTAATTGGCACAATTTTGATCTCATATTTACAATATTGCAGAACTGTGTTATCTACTTTTTAATGAAATTACTAAGTGGGATAAACAATGATTTCTATAACATCTTATGTCTACACACAATGTGTTTTGTCATGATGTCAGGGTGGTTCCACCTCGTTTAGAACAGAGGAAAAGTTTGTCCAAATAAACTTAAAATTTCTGCCTCAAGTGATGCATGCCAAATATAGCAGAGTTAGTCAGTTTTTAAGAACTGAATGCAGTCTATGTCTATGAACTAAGTACAGATACACAACACAATACACAGTAGAAATACACACTGAAAAGTGGTTCAGTTTATTCGTTCCCAGTTTCATGACATTTATATTTTTTTCCTTTCTCATCCTTTTTCTCCTCTCTGCTTTTTAGTTTTTATTCTTCTGATCTTCAAATAATTGCCAGCCTCTTTCTATCCAAATCAGCATCTTCTAACTGCTTGTCTCATCAGTTGAACTAAGATTGTCTAGAACTATTTGATTTTCTCTATGCTGCTTGTTTTGAGACCAACCCACTCCTCTGGCTGCTTTTTCAGTCAATTGAATTCTTCTTTCTCCTTTTTCCATCACAGCTTTTAAATTCTGTTTCAAAGGATACAGCCACATTAGAATTCATATTATCCCTTCCTCTTAAAATAAGCCATTGAGAAAATCAAAGAAGGACATTGATAATCCAGTTAAAAGATCAGAAAGAAAAAAAAATATTCTAACCATCTAATTCACTACTTTCTGCAGAGAGAGAGAGATAAAAAAATCAGTGATGTTTCTGGGCTGTCTATCTTTTTGCTTGATTCTTGCATGCTTTGAGTCATGCTGTTGATTAGTAGAAGTGAGGGTAGAAAACACAAAGTAAATATCCATATGACCTTTGGGATCTTTTCTTTCAGACTGGCCTACTAGGTCATAGGACAAGATGTGTAGAATAGTGTCCAATTAATAGTAAAATGAATGAAACCTGGAATAAATCCCATTAGGAACAGGACTGAACTACATCGTTCTGCCCCTATGGACAGTTGAGGTAATGAGCAATGCTGACAATACAGAGTTGAAACTGAGAGTTGAAACACAAATTTAGAATAGAAGAGAAATGATTGAAAGTGAGCTAGAATGATTCATTCCTTATCACACATCTGTCAATCTTAATGTTTTGCTGTCTATCTGTAAGCAATGAAAAGGGAAGATAACATCTATTGTCTAATGAATGCTATGTTTTTGCTCCCTTTCTTAAAAATTTAAGCCTTTAAAATAGTTATATCTCTATTACTGTTTAGAAAAGGAATAAACAAAATATCAGTTGATCAAAACAAATTGCAGCTTTGTCTCTGTTCTCACAGCTGAGACATTGTGAAGGAAGTGAGGCATGAAACACGGGAATTGTCAGCTTTAGAGTTGCATGTGAAGGGATAGGATGAATATATTCAGATTTGCATCTAGAGTTGAAACATGAATACAGAACTTCAGGCAATACATGATGGGCTTCTCTATCTATCTGTTGCCAGTGGTCATGGAAAGAGGCCAAGGGAGCTGGTTTCGCTGGTCCTATTCTTGTTTTGAAGGTCTGGTACAATATTCCATCTATCATCGTTTTGACTTTCTCTTTGGAAATGGTCTTTCACAGTGTTATCATTGTAGGTTACAAATAAGGTTTACACCGTTAATGGAAAGCATCATTATTCAGATAGTGCTGCAGGTCCAAAAACAACCCAGTAATACATTTTAGCAACTGAGAAACTGAGAAAAAAAATGGATGCTGTAACAATGATTAAATGCAAGTGATGCTTTCTAGCTCAGTGTCAGTTCAATGTAAACTACATGGAGACAATTTGAAGACCACAGCAAGTAGAATGAATGGTGGTATGAGGGTTGTCTGTCTGAGGCAAAGGTAGGGAAACCTGTGACTGGACAAAAAGAATTAGTTTGGCTTAAGACCTAGGAATTTATAGAAGGTGAAAATTGAGGTAGTCATCCAACATGAACAAAACAAAGAAGTTTCTGACCTAACATCTCCAAGGAACAACTCTAGGAGACAAACAACTACACAAGAACGTGGTCTCCCCAGTAGCAAAACCTAAGACTTGATCAAATCTCAGGTAACTGTAGCTGTGCTTATTTGTATTGTCTGTAGAGTTAATTTAGCATGTGTGGTAGCTATTGGTAATAGTCATCAAGTGACTGGTGACATAATATATCACTCTATTTCTATTTTGAAATTCTTGCTGCAGTAAGTCAGAGTAGCTATTTTCCCATGTTGAAAGGATTTCCTTGCCCACCTATGTTAGGAATCAACTATTGAGCAGACCAAAAGTTTTCCTTAAATGTCTGGCTGATTGGTGACACACAGCTACTCTCAGTTGGGGTAAAACACGGAAAAAGTAAATAATTGTTTATAAAAGTATTCTCAAGTATGTAAGTAATAATGTTCAGAACACACACACAAATATAATGCAATTGCCCCAGTGTGAATGTATTAAAGATCGACTGATTTGTACTTTTTGAGCAGTTATTTGGAGAGTTTCTGAAGATGCAGTTATGAAAACAAAACCATACACAATGAAGTATGCAAATAATCTAGCTACATGATCTTGCTTCAAAATGAGCAACTAGACTAACTTATTTCAAAAGCTTGAATCTCATGGTGCAATTTACTTGAGTTTCAAAAATTGTAACTCTCCTGTAAACTAGAATACTGTGTACTTGATGGAGGCTGAGAAAAACTCACAGAAATACAAAATACTACATAAATAATATCTGGTATAGTGCTAGATGTCTAAGCCTTGTTTTGAAATGTAGCACTTCCCAAAAAAATCTGATCAAAGCCAGTTGCATATGTGAGAATAAGCTATCTAGCAGCTCGACCATGAGAAACACACAGATCCAACTCACTGTTTTTGTTAGTACTCTATTTTCTAACATTTGTTAAGGTCCTTAAAGTCCGATTTACTAGACACTAAACCAGACACCATCTGAGGACTCTTAGGGACTTGGGATGGGGCAGGGCTGAGCCTACAAGGGACAGCTGAGAGTAAAGTTCAGCCCATTGTGTGCTTCCTGTGAGTCACCTCATCAAAGAGTGCCTGCTATCTAAAAATATCCAAAAACTATGGGACAGTTATCTGCTATCTCCAAAGTCTCTCAGCTGGAAGGTAATGCTCTTCCAGCTGCTGCATCTCAGCATCTTCATAGGTCTTGGCTTCACTGAAATCACATTTTTAAGGTTACACAATAGGTCTGTGCATTATTTTGTACATTTTCCATGTTCATGGCAATTTGTATTAATGTGTCATTTTTACTAATAAAAACAAAAAAAAAGCATATTCAAATTCAGTGCTCAACTAGCAGAATCCCACTTTCTAAAGGATACCTCTGGCACTAATCTAGAATTTTTCAGGAACTATTTACTTTTAACATGTTGGTAGCTCCTGCTTTTTTAAACTGAACTCTCCCTACTTGATCTCCAAACTTTTTTGTGTCATACTTGAAGAGGAAGCTGAATGTTAGTACTAATAGATGTTTTTAAATTCCACCGCTGTAAAGTTCTGAAATCCATTTGAAGCAGGTGCAACAAATTATACGAAGATAACATCATTATCACTGTATTGGGATAGTACTTGGCTTGCCAATATGGTATTTCATTTCTGCATAGTATTTGGTGGCTTCTCTGCTGTTTAAATAGCAAAGGTGCAAGAGTGCAGAAGCAGTCTCCATACAAATGCATTTTTTAACAGTATTTGTGAGAACATTTCTGTTTAGGCATACCTTAGACGCTGTAGCTCCTTATAGATATGCTGGAAGAAGGCTGTTATCATTTAATATAGTTGAAAGCCTTAACAGATCTAGTGGTGGCCAGAATAATACAGATTTTAGCAAGATTAATAATAGAACAGCAATTTGGAAACTGCCTATTTTTCCTTGTTCTTTACATTTGAACCTCTTTTTTTAGGGGAATTTTAGAGAACAACATTCAAGGAAGTACAGTGTTCCACTGTCATTTCCAAATACTCTATGAATTGTCTCACTAATTTGGGGACAAGGTCGGTGCCTTGCAGGGCAAAGAAATAAGAACAAATGTTATTTTTAAAAGAACAAGACCCGGTTAGTGTCGTTAGTTACTTGCTTAAGGAAGCGCAAGTAAGGGATAGTCATTCAGAAAAAGCATTGTGCGTTTTCTAAACATTTGGCAATTGCCTTTTGGCATCCATTGTAACCTGTTGTCAGATGGATCCTTAGATCACATCATTTTATAATTTAATGAGATATGACAGATGTAACCTGCTGACACTTAAAGAAAATGTTAAAAAAATGCATCTGCCCCAGGGTTGGACTTTTATAGGTTCTAAAGGAAAACAGAGCAGCTCTGAAGAATTCAGGACTTTGGAAAATTAAATAGAAGCTGAGACTAAATAAAGAAAAAGAAAACAGAAGGTACTGCTGATTAGGATATACTGTGTATACTAAAAGAAAACAAAGGGTAACATTGGTCAGGAAGATGCCAAGCATGTTCAGGAACTATATAAGGATGGCTATAATGGATTATTTCCCTGTAACAGAGAAAATTATATAATGGCAGATCTTATGTACAAATCATACTATAGACAATTGTCAATGTGGTCAAGCATCCTGATGTCCAGCAGTGGTAAATGCATGCCTCAGGAAAAATGTGAAGCCTTTATAAAATCTTGAACTGTACAGGGTTATTATTTGAGACAAATAACACTTCCTGACCTGAGGCAAAATTCACATTATGACCTAACCTCAAAAGTAAAGCATTTAATAGTTCTGTATTCTACTAGGAAATGCTCTCTGCAAAGTGTCTCATCTTTTCTTTGACCTGTACTAAACCACTTGCCTCAATGATAGATTGTGATAGCAAGTTTCACACGAAGTTACGTAGTACTGTTTCATTGTGTCTGACTTAAGTTTGTTTCCTGATATGTCTGCAATGTATCACACTTGATTGGAGTTTTTTAATAATTACATTTATCATGCCCAAATCAGATTTTGCCTTGCACACATTCTCTTCAAACCAGGGAATCCTGGTCAGTGTAGTCAACACTAATATTCTTTTTTTGTGGAACATTTTTAATAGGCAGTACCTGTCAAAGGACAATGTTTTAGGAACAGGAAAAAAAAAAAAAAAGAAAAAAGAACATAATTTAAAAGAGTATAAAATTATTATTAACACAGAATATGAATCTACATTAGTCCCACACTACACTTTCTCCTTTTGTGTGTTATGTGTCAGCATGAATCTGTGATGTGATGCAAATAAAAGATACAAGTCAAAACATTAAAAATTTAATAGAAGCAAAGAAAGAGAAAAAAGAAGCAAAACTGAAAAAAATGAGAATTACGGATTAGAGATATATAAGAAGGCATGCTCGGAAGGTATGTAAGATATTTACTAGTACAGATAAGCTAGTCTAGGAACTTATATTTGCTTTTCCATATAGTGCATCAAAAAAGAAACATTGAAAATGGAAAGAACCCAGATTTAGCCAATACACTGAGTTTTCTTTAACAATGAACACTCATTGTCATATGAAATACCAAGAGGAAGATTTATACAGTTTCAAGAGAGCAGCCAATGTGTACACAGAGAAGAAAATCGGTAGCCAAGAGTTTAGAAAGGCAAAAAAGCTTATGGTACAGACATGGAATTCATGAGTCAAATCAGTGATGATGGCTGGCCCAGAATTACTCTGATATTCTACAGAATTTTCTGAAGCATGTAGTGTCTTTTCTGTTAGAGAAAGCATAATGGGCTGCACAGACTGCTGGCCAGGACACAAAATGACATTTCCCATATTTCTCAAATCTGAAGTTGTGTCATAAAATTCTTTATAAGATTACATTCATAATTTTCTTAATATTGTCATAAAGTGGCAGTATAGATTTTTTTTAACTGGGCAGTTTGATTACCAATCTAACTCTGAGATTTTTTGGAACAAGGTTCTATATGACATCTGATTTTTCTTTTTCATGGAATGCAGACTCTATAGGAGAAATTATTAATGAGGTCCATGCCAGCTGCTGCTTTCTTTTCATGTCTGTTTATTGTTTTTTATTTATGATTTAGTCTCTCCTTGAGCTGTGCAGAAAACTACTTTTTAAATAATATTTTGAATTTGTTCAGTACATTGTGGACTGAAGTTCAGGGCAAAGACATCAGAGAAAGAGCCATCACACTAGTTGCAGGATTCCATGAAAAATTTTCTTGCCCTTTTTTGTAGACCCTAGATCAGACATGAAATTTCAGAATGGTCTATTTTCACAGAGACAGGATTGAAAATGTTCAAATATTTGCCGAATTAAGCAACAGAAATTATAGTGTGCCTTTCCTGTAACCAAACTGAAATGGATTAAAAGTTGACTTCTGAATCCTTTGATTGTCAAATTCTCCATGTACACTATTGACATATAGAAAACTCTTGTTATTTGTAAAATTATGCTGTGGTTTTAATTTAGTCATATTGACAAAGAAGATGAGAATCTTACTGCTTACTTTAATGATTTAAAAATAGTGTCTGGTCTAGTAATTGGGATTTTTCCAGGCAGTGGAGGGAGATCGTGCTCTTTGTGGGCTATTAAACCCAGCTGTCTTAAACATCTTCCATAATATGGCAGGAATCACATTTTAGAAGTACTTAATTTCTTTCCACAGAAGAAAAAAGCATTGACTAGTTTTGCCAGATGCCTAAATTTTAGAAGACAGAGTGGGGAGACATGAACCCCATTCTTAAGTAACACATGTTTTGTTACAGGCGTGACTGTACACCTGTGTTTCACTTTTTGACTAACCTTCCAAAAAGAGTTTTCTAACAGGTCAGAGGAGCCAGCGTTCTAATAAAATCTTAAATTCATTCTGTTGTGAAATGTTGTTTGTCTTATGAGAAATTAGTTTCTGGACCAGAAGACACCCATAGTCAGCTAAATTTCCCCCGTTAACAGCAAAGTAGGCATTTCAAGAATAAAAAGTAGAAAGAAAAATCATCCAGGTTACATTAACGTAAAATAATTGTGATAATAAATTACAACTAACATTTGTTATACACATAAAATGACATTAATCTCTCATGTTCCTGAAGAAAGGACT
Source organism: Strix uralensis (assembly GCF_047716275.1). NCBI lineage: Eukaryota > Metazoa > Chordata > Aves > Strigiformes > Strigidae > Strix > Strix uralensis. The sequence goes on along the minus strand of NC_133978.1, from coordinate 13,737,465 downwards.
TGTCCCTCTTTTCAGCATAACCAGACTACATTGAATGTGGTTTACCCATGATTAAAGCCTGAAACTGAAACAGTAATAAGCAACAATCTCTGGAAATGCCAAATATTAGAGTTTATGACACTAGATTTAGACTAGAAACTGTATTTTGACTACAAGGCCTTCTAAAAAGGATAAAGAAGTTCAAAGCAGACTTTGGAGATGAGGAGATGATGGTCATGTTGCATTTTCCTTCAAAAGTTTTGAGGATCCCTTAGCACAAGCTAATATTATCCCAAAGCATGTAATTTCCATCAATTCAGATCTCAGTTAACAGGCAGTAATGACCTGCATACATTATACCATTGAATGAGTCTGTTTGAAGCATTTTTATCAATTTACGAGGAGATGTAAAATAGAAGGTTCAGTGACTAGAGGTGCTTCACACTGAAATGCACGAACTGAGTCACTATGTGGGGGAAGTTTAACGACATTGAGTCAAGTTAGTGGGCTAGTCAGCTACTGGAGATGGCACCTGATCTGCTAAAATGACATTTGTATCTCCAAAGAGGTGAGACAGTCTATAATTTAGTGAGAGAAATGTCAAAACTACCTCCTGAATAGCTTAGAGTTAGATAAACTTCAGAAGGAGGAAACTGAGCCTGAATGGATACCATGAATCACTCAAAGAAATGAAATGGTATAAAAACTCCAGCAGGAAAGGTTTGTCTCTGATAAGGGAGATATCTCTGATATGTATATACCTGGAAATCTAGAAAGCAGGAGAGGATTTCTCTCCCAAATGGTAATACATCGATTAATCTAGTAAAAGCAGCTAGCTAATGAACCAACAAGCACGTTCAAATCCTCCACAAATCTGAAGAATTTGAAGCATTCAGTACCTTGGCAGATCAGGCTCCAGGTTTTTAAAGTAAATCAGCACTTTATTTATAACAGCTAGAATTATTTATAACAGCTAGACCTGTATTGGGTAGCAAGCACATTTTCTGCACACAGATATGACTACAGAGTAGGCAAATTGCCGATATTCTGCACAGCTTTGGCAATATCACCTACGGTGACAAGTGCTATAAATTCTTATCCTCAGAATAAATCTCTTTTAGATTTGACACAGTTTAACACAGCCATCATGTTCTGGGAGAAGGGTTTGCGTGCAGTGCGTCACAAGTTCAGAAGGCCTAAACTGCTGCTTCTAGATTTGCGAGCAAGTAGTTGGCTACCCATGAGCTTGACAGTACTTTTTCAATTTCAGTGAATACAAGTTGGCTGGGAATAACTTGCAGCTGGTACAGCTCTATTTTTAAATAGATTTATTAAAAGAAATTGAAATTAGCCTTTCTGCTTCCCCTCAAAATTCCATCTGCTACAATTAATATTAACACGATTTCTAACTTGTCCTTTTAGCTAATTATATTTTTAGAAAGACTCCATAAAAGGTTAGTGCGAAGAACATACATTTTGCATTCTTGTCAATCTGCTTGCAGAAGATGTGATCCTCCGTAGTAACATCTAGGTCAAAAGGAATTTTATTTAATACTTTCCAACTAATACACAGCACATGAAGCACCCTCAAGCATGTAGGTGTTTTTGAGATATTGTTCGAGCCTTCATCACCATCACACAGTGGATTGCATGTCGGCATTCACGGGGAGGCTGGCAGAATTCAAAGGCAGCTGAGCTCAGAATTAAGTAGAAAACATTTGCCTACCCTTCATCAATAATACATGTCTTCATCATCTACGTGTGCTATAAATATAAAACAGTCATTGGAAAGAGAGCAGCTTTTCAAGATATTGTTGCTCTCTGTTCCTAATGCTTTAGTGGGTATTAAAGGTCCTCCCTAAATTAGGTCATGGTCTTTGTTAAATTGTCTTATTTGGAAAATGCTGTCCTTACCTCTGTAAGGAATTTTATCTAGAGGCTTCTAGTGAATTGTAGTAGATCTGTAGATGAAATTATTCTGACAAAATTATCAACCCAGAACTGATCCAGAGAAGCAGTTAACCATATAATTGGCTTCATTGGATCTATTTTTATGAGAACTTTATACTGAATAGCTTTTAAGATGCTCTTTAATGCAAAAAATACCTTGTATGTACTATACTAATTTTAAGGACATGTAGATGTGTGTAGGACCTCAATTACAGTGTGCTTTTGAATGCTGAAAAAAGCAGTATTTCCTGCACTTGAAAATAGCATTCTTCAGAATAAAGTGTTGTGAAAATTAAGCCTGATCATGTAATCTTTTCCCATTTGAGTCTCATCAACATGAATGTTACTGTTTATTTTTAGGGAAGGACTTGTAGGATACGTGCTATGTTTTTTATTCACACTGTGGCCTAACTCATAGATCTCAGTACTAATGCAGCGTTAAAAAACCCACAACAGATCTTGTATGTTCTGTACAGACAAATCTGCAGGCACACACATAAAGCAACATCCATTTAGCACTCAGTTGTGAAATTTTACACTTATTTTTGGGGCCAGTTTTATAGAGAACACTGCTGATGCTCAATATGCTATCAGCAACAATTCTCTAAAATATACACAGTACCTAAAAAAGAGTACTGACAGTTATCTTTCTACTTTTTCTAAAGTCTGAAAACCTCCAAAACTTTTATTTATTCTGCAATCTTTTCCTTCTATTGAATAATGACATTTTTGGTTAATATCTAACCTCAAGAATGATAGTAGAAGATGGAGGTAATAGTAATTAAGCTATGTAGATACCTGGGTATTGCCACTGCTGCACAGGCAGTAAAGAAGGAACATGGGCCAGGGTGAGAGTGCTCACTATTGAGGGCAGAGGTCCTGAGCCACATGGTGTTTGCATCTGCAAATCAAAATACATGGAAGAAACCATTTGTTCCCATGAAATAGTTTGGGTGTAGTTAGAAAATTAAATTTGTAAACTCTCCACTGCCCTCTTCACTGCTGTTTAACTATTACATTCTGCTGTGTATTGAAACAATTCTAATAAGTACCTTAGCTATTGCTGAGCAAATAAATGAGTAAACACAATTACTGCAATAATGAGCTGGGAACACAGTTTCTGGTTTGAAAATATTTTAATAAAAGAGAAATTCATTAGCACTCACTTAATGGCTCTTCTCCTTTGCCTATGTTGAAAGTACCATAAGAGGAAGGGGAGAAAGGGAAGCAGAGGCATCCTTTTTTAGTTGGTGGGAGTTTCCCAAACCAAAGACACCAATAAAGTTAATCTGCATAATATTATTTTGTTGACATTTACTTAATGGTACATTTATAAATAGCTTTTTATTTCAGTCTTTAAAATTAGCTTCTTCATTGAATATTTATAGTTTTGTATAGTTTATATGATCTGTCTTGCACAAAATAGCCATGTTGGCCCTTGTTCAGAAAATTATGTATGTACTGCTTAACTTTAAATATATACCTAAGTGATAATTAAATCAATGCTAATCAACGGTCATGTGGGAATCTGAATTAAGTTGTTTTCCAAATAGAAGGATGTGAGGTGTAAAAGTAAAGACAACTTGGAGGGTACCATAAGAAATATTTGTAAAGAAAAAGATGCTGTCCCTACAGTGAACTGAGGTCCAACTGTCTTTTCCAGATAGTGAATGAATTGAATTGACCCAGATTGGTCCAGTCTCTGTTTTATATAAACAAGATCTGCCAGTTTCAGTTGGAGAAATAAATATAACCTGTCTTTATGCAGGTGTGCAAGACTAATGAAGTTTAAAGTAAAAACTGTCAAGGGCATAGTCTTATTGTAGCATCATCAGGTAATAGAAACATACCCTGTGGAAGCAGTTGCTGTGTTCAGAAAATGAAGGGAATGAGTTATTTGTGCGCTAGAAAAGCTTTTCTGCAGATGTTAGTTTCATACAAGAGTCCTGGGTGCTGCCAAGGGGTTGGGCTAGATTGTGGTAAATTCCTACAGCTGCCTAAACTTCACACCTTTCTAGAATGCCCTGGGAATAAAGAAATTAGAGTTCTCTGTTTTGTCATAGAGACAATTTCTTTTAAAGAGGATTTACCACTCGGTCTGCTTACTTATTAAAAAGAAACACAGTTCACTTCTCTGTTCCTCCTACGCTTTTACACTCTGGAAGTTCACATGTCTAATTCTTCCACAGCCCCCTTTATAAATCTATATTCCAAAGGGATATAGTGAAATATTCAAATTTCTTCCTGCTGGCCACCACTTTTCTGTAAGGAGTTTTAAAAGAATAATTAAGTTTCATTACTGTTAAAAGTGGAATTATTCTTTATGGATTTGGGCAGGTGAAGTACTAGTTTCCCTGGAGGTTTTGATGGTGAATCCAGTGCACTCTCTCGAGGCCTGGAAAAATATGTATATTACAGTCCATTGTCTGCCTCACAGGACAATAGTGAGGAGGCATGACTACAGCCTTGCCTTTGTCTTGCCCAGACTTATTTATATGGCATTTTCAGGAAGTTGGTACTCCTGGTATCCTACATATACAACCCACATAACCAAAATTTAGCATACCACAGTACTTCCTATCAAATTTCCAATTCCCCAAGGCCTGAAACAGGGTCTGGTTTCATAATAATTATCTCAGGAAGAAATATCAGCCTTTAAGAACTTTATAAAATGCAACTGTTTCTGCCAGGAGCTAAGTCCTTACAGTGAATAACTGTCAATGACTGTAAGCTTGCTTTCTGTAACCAAGGAGTCAGCCAATACATTTTCATTTCAGTGAAATAATTCTTTACTGTAATATTAAATGAAAATTTTATGAGAATTTGTTTAATCTAGGGCTTGTTTCCAACTTTTTGCTATGGCTGTTTTCTCGATTAAGAATTCCTCACTCGTGTATCATTCACTCATCTTGGTAGTGTAGGTTTTTCTTCAAGTCACTTTGAAGTTGGATGGGCAAATGCACTTCTGAAGTTCCCCTGTAAGTTTCACTCTCTCTGAATAACATTGTCCCTCTCGATCACGTCTTATTTTTAATGCTGTCATTTTCCTGAGTCTCTAAAGTACCATTGCTCTAAACGAGCAATAGTGTAATCAGTATTTATTCCCTGGAGAAAAGATGTGGATAAGAACAGAAGGAATCCATAGTGTTAGGAGAAAACATCTTGCAAATGGGCACACCATATCAGGAGGCAAAGGCACAGCTACAACACAAGAAGGCCAAAGTGAATGTCCACAGATGTCTTGTGCGGAAGGAGTGTAATGGCTTGCATTGACGTGGGAAGGGAAAGAATTGATGTTCATAACATTACCACTTCTCACATATTGTCAAATGTGTGCTTTCTTATGAAAATAACTGCTTCTTGAAAACTGTACAGTGCTACTCTGTTCTCATATCCACTATTTCAAGCTTCTCAGTGTTGTTGGCACTTTTTCCCACATTTGACAAACACAACAAGAATCAAGTTCACATTCATTTTGAAACCATATAAAGGTTATTTAAAAAGAAAACAAAACTGTCAATGCAGAAGTCAAACACCTTAAGCATTGATTCACTTCCTATGAATAAACTAGTATGTGTAAAGCAAACCCTAAGAGGCAGAACTCTCTGTGCTACATCCAGAAGTGTTCTATAAGGCAATGAAGCAGAGACACCTGAAAATACAGGTATTTACAGATGAAAAAGTCTTACTTCTTTCTAAAACCAGCAAATTTCTCTTTCCTGTTTGAGAATAAAAGTCTGTTAGAGTTTGAAATCAGATTTCTGAATTGTGCTCTTGTGTTTAATCCCTAACTTTTGTTAAGGTAGTAGCTTTCAGAGCTCAGTTGTACCGAATCTTCCTCATTCTAGTCCTTTTATTGAGAGACTTATCCTTACTGCATTTAAATTGCATTACATTTTGGCCTATTGTTACAATCTTTCCAGTGTTATTTTTTACTCAGGTTATTACTTGTTCTCTCATGAGCAACTGTGCAGGTGTCTCACAGGAAATTTCATATGACATTGTGATAGCCGGAAACTTAACTCACCCCAGTAACTTATAAAGTAGTTCTGGAGTTGATAGAAATTAAAAGTGACTTACAGAACACACTGTACTATGTCACCTCTCTGTGTGCAGTAATGGAGTGTCTAGTTACTTTGGTAGCAAATCAGAAGATGGAACAGTCTCTCCATAAACCATATTCACCAGTATGCTTGTTTTCATCTCCCTCTTTAGCACACATACAAATAGCTTTGTAAGAAACAATCATTAACATGCAAATACTCTGAGTTTTCTAATATTTCATTAACCATAAGAGACCGAACTATACAAGGCAGCATTTGGGCTTTGGATGACTATATCATTTACTTATGTCTTCTTCTGAGACTAATGAATCAGTAGGCTTTTGTCTCCATATAACCCATAATGAATATATAATATTGATGAAGTTAGTTAAAGTAGTAGTACAAAGAGGTTGGAACTGCCTGGCTGCTATGTGCAGGGAAAACTGTTAAATTGCATACCAAATTGAGGGAAAAATCTAATTCTCCCAAAATTGAAATGAAAAATTTCCAGTGACTTCATGGGAAACTGATTCATGTCCAAAATTAGATATTTAAAAGTAGCTCATGTAAGCATGTTGTCAATTCATGGCACTGCTTCTGCTTAGAGAAAATGCAATGTATCTCCACATACCAGGATTTGGTCTCTATCTTTTTGTGACAATGCTTACCATGAGTGCTCAGTCCCAAACCTCAGGATCAACAAGGCCTCTTTGTACTATTTTTGTAGAGTACAGATTGTCTTTATCTGCTCCAAAGTTTTGAATTGATCCAGGGTGATTTCCTAAAATAGTCTTTGTGTTATCAATAAAATCTCATGTGCTGACGTGTTAATTGCTCTTGTGTGCAAATATAATCTATAAAAAGCTGTAAAATCTTGAACAAGTGCTTGCACATCATCAGTTTTAATTGTTCACTGAATATATAAAAGATGAGATCATTAAAACATGTTAGTAATGTTCAACGAATAATAAAAATGTTTACTGAGACAATCTAAAATAAATAATATTAATGAGCATTCTCATTCCATCATATTAGTACAAATATGATCATTAACTTAACCTTTTAATACTTTTTATTATGTTGTTGTTAAACATCCAGTAATGTGTTTTTAATGAACTCTTATTTACTGAACAATGAAATAGCCGACTTAATAAATTTAATTAGCCATGCAAAAATGATAATTTAAAAGAAAAAACAAAGGAAAATTACATCTGTGTGGAATACTGCTGCTCCTGTCAGAAAGGTTGCCAGGACCTGCTCACACAAAGCAGGTCACAGACACTCAAAGTGAAGGCGGTGCTGGAGCCAAGCTGTGGCAAGGGATCCTAAATGGTCCAGGGTCCCAGAACCTGAAACTCAGTGTGTCTCCTGGGGTCTCTGCAACAAGTGGGATCCTGGAGAGCTGCAGTGACTTCATGCTCCCTGCATATCTTGGAAGAGCTTTAAAAATTTTATCTAACTAGAGCCTCAGACGTTGTTGCTAGGTTTGTCTTTAAAGGAAGAAGTCTCAAAGGTTGACCTCAAGATCAACCATTTAAAAAACCACACTATTTCTTAAGAAAATGTTTTTTAAAAATCTGTGAGAATATAAAACCGGGTTTATAGTCCCATAGGATTTATTCCACTAGATTTTCCAAACCTTTTGTGTAAATTATTAGAAGACAAAATGTAGACACAATTTCTACATGGTATTCACTAGAAAACATAAATTATTCTTCTTTTAAATTAGGGTAATTGCATTAGGCAGCTGGCTATGTGAGTGCAATACTAACCATGTGCTAATGTATTTTTTCTGAGGCTGTTGCCTGACTAAGACACTGTATCATTTGATTTATCAAGGAAATTTCAATACTATAGACTGTAGGAGACATTTCTTCTTGTCTGACAAATGCTAGTAGACTCTGTGCAACTTTTTTCTGTGTTATCTGCATGCATATAGATATGATTTTTTTTTTCTTTTCCTTGTCTTCAGAAAATGGAAGTGTTGGAAAGAATGATTTCTTCATGAGGAAGTCTTCACATAGTGAAGTCTCTACTGGGCTGATTGAAAGTTTATTAATATTAATGGAGAGATTTCAGTAGTTTAGGTTAGGATGTAGATAAGCCATTCTGGTGATATACCAAAAAAGAACGAACAAGCAAACTTTTTAAATAAAGACAAATCCTGATTATACTGAATTATATATTCTGTACCACAGTTTATTAAATTCTGCAAGGTGGAATCCACTGTTTTCACTGATTTCACATGGTTGGTATCCATGTTTTCACATTCACTCACCTCAGATTACTCTTACCACTTTTACCATGCTTTTTTTAGTCTTCACATACGATATAAACATTTTAATTCAATTCACTGACTTCCAGATGGCAACAGTGACTCAGTCTGGAGAATGGTCTTACTGAGGACAACCATAGAGTACTGCACAAGGAATTTAATGTCATTCAAATTTGTCATATGATACCTGAAAAATAGAATGTTGTAGCCTACGAAGTCATGTAAGAAAGTGATTTTCTGTACATTCTTTTAACTTCTCTCTTTAGTTTTCTTTGAAAAACCTTCCTTCCATTTATACTATCAAAAATCAATGGGATTTTTTTTGGCTTTTTTAAAAAAAATTAAATTAAGTATTTTAAATATAATATTTTATCCTTGGAATATGTACAGTTATAGCTGCAAGCACTGGTGTCTTCATTTTAACTAACTTTTATATTTTGACAACAGTAGCAATTTTGTAGAGGGGGGACATAATTAGAGTGCTTCGTGATTTCAACTGCTGAACATGATCATATATGCCTAAATGTTTCCAGTTTTGAAAATGAAATTTTACTACTCTGTCAGGATAATGTTCAGTTTAAAATTTGAGCTTTAAAAAAAGGATGAACAATTTTTTTTAAAGGACTATATCTTTTTATTCCTCGGAGCAGTTGTAGACCTGGAGCCAAATTTACATTAATTCTTTCTCATCTAAAAAACTGAGATATAAAAGATAGGATGTAATTAAGCTGTGTTATATGGAAGAATATAATTCTGTAGTGACTTACTCTATATTTTTTAAATAGAAAACATTTGTAGTCTAAGGTAGACTGTGACTGTTGAGTGTTCAACTTATATAAATCTTTTTACAGGTCACATGGGTGATTGTTGAATAATGAGCAATCTGAGAAACCTTTTTGGCAATTTGAAAATTTTACCATAAATGTGGTCATAGAAGGAATGAAAATCAAGCCAATCAGTATAACAAACTGAAAATAACATTACTTATCAGCAGTAATATCAGAAAAATTGAGTCTTTTCATAATACGATGAGAATGAAGCTATTTGTGTCCCACATCCTATTCATGAGGACAGGCCCAGAAGTACCTGGGATGTGAGTGGCAGCAGGTAGTCTATGGGTTTTTCATTCTGTAGAACAATTCCTAGGAAGCACAGAAAAGATTAGAGTAGGTCAGAGTAGCTTCTGAGTAACTGAGTAGCTACTTCGTAATTTATAAAGGTTATGTTCTCTTTCATTTGACTTGCTGAATTTCTGCACTCAGGAGAATATAAAAGGAATTGCTTCAGTTTTTGTCATTTCTGAATCTGTATGGAAGAAAAAGAGACATTGTTTAGCCATCACAGTTAAGGTATGCCATACTAACTTTGAATAATATAATCACATTAAAGTCGATTTTAAAGATGGACTTGAAATAGAGCAAAACAAATTTATTTACGTTTCATAGGTTTTGTTGTTCTGAGGAAAGAATGATATGACCTATGGTCTAAGAAAAAAAAAAAAAAGGAAAGACCCTCTCACAGCTGATTTTACTTTAGTCTTTTTTTTTTTGTACCCTTCTTTGGGGTGAATGTTTAGTGTTCTCTGCATCATGTTCTCAGTTCATGTGGATAACGTTTAATTTCTAAAAGATGGTGTGTAGTATACTCATGCAGTTAACATCATAACTTGGCTACTAATGTTAATCATCAGCACACTTAAAAATGAGGATAATGCAAATGTGCATACAAGTAAATTCACATTATGTGGGACTTGTATAACATTTATAATTAGGATTCATTTTAAACGAGCATGAAAATGCCAGGAGGAAATTTAAAGTGACGTGTATTACTATTATGCAAATCCAGCACTTACTAAACTCCTTATTCTCATACTAAAATCTGCTATCTAAATAATTGCTTCACAACTGGAAATTATCACCAGCAGCCAAATTCTCCTCTCCCTTCCAACCCCTCCCTTGATTGTGTTTATTCAGTAATACAACAGCATTCAGCAGTGTTGATAAACATGCTTAGTGTTCATTTGGTTAAGCTTCAGTAAACTGAGCCTCTGGAATTAGCAATCATTGGTTACAAGGATGCAGTACATAGTGTAGTATATTAAGCTACTCTACCAGAACCTTAGCTAAAAGAGCAAGGAACGTTTCAAAGCTCAGTTGACATTTATTATTCTTCTCTTGGCAATGTCACTAGTTTTTACATCTGTTCATAAATCATTTTTAGCTTAATGCAGTATTGAGCCTTGTTTTGCAGTAATAACCATGGTTCTGCCCAGCAGAGGGAACGCAAGCAGATACCCAGACTTAATTATTAGGACAGGTAATGGTGACTTCACTTCCTCAGCAAGTGAGAGAAAATCATCATGATCTGATAATAAAAATAAGTTCTTTCAAAAGATAATTATAGATGGAGTAAGATAAGCAGAGAATAAACTTCCAAAACAGTTTTAAAATTGTCAGACATACACAAAATAACCAGGATTCCTACTTCATCTACCATATTGATTTGTGGGCTGGCAGCATGAGAAGCTCCTCCTCACTTTCACTTGCTCTGCTTTTACAGGAAAAATTACAGATATGAGGCTTTCTTTAATACTCTGGGTTTAGAGATCGTCTGGCTAAACAACTGGCCAGCCAAGGCCAAGCAACCTCTGCCTACTGTGGCTGGAATAAGAGTTTTCCTTTTTCTACTTCTAAAAAGACTGATCCACCATGTTACGTACAAGTCCCGGAGCAATTGCTGCAAAGTAAAACCTCCTGTATCAGCTATTGGAACTGAGCTACCATAGCCCTCTTGTGGGGTCAGTAACTGTAAAAATGGTAATCATGTTAGAATTTCACGATGTTGGGGGGGGGAAATCTCTACCACTCCTCCAGCTATTGCATTTCATATGAAAAGCAGGGGAAAATTAAGAGATGGTCTAATAACAAACACTGTTTACTTGGAAAATTAATATTTAAGACTTTAAAATATGTAATGGTGATTTACTTCCTAAGACATGGGTCTGTTACAGGTTTCTGTAGTGAGGTCTTGGAGTTTACCATTTAATCTTTTCTTCAAAAGCAATCAAGAGCTGAATTCATTTGATATGGAGTTTGGTTTCAATTTGCTTGATTCTCTTGCTGGCATTTACACAGTTTTCATCTGAACACATGCAAGATTGAACAGTAACGACATATTTTTACAAGCTACCAGTGGGCATTTCATTGGAACAAGTATTTGTGGCAAAGTAATTAAAGAGCAAATTTTGCCACATGTACTCTCCAAACAGCCGTAGGTAAATATTCCCAATAATGAACTGCCTGAATTATTTTAGTTAAATGAAGTGGTAACAGCAAGACTAATTTCAAGACATATTTATGAAACATGAGATCATATTTCCAGATGACTGGCCTGGTACTGATCCCACTGATACCAATGTAAGTCTTGCATCAGTGCTGTTCTATCTCACACATCTCCAGCTGTTATGAGTTCACCATACCCACTTTTGTAACTATATCACTAAGAAGAAGAGTTTTACAACTGAACTGTGATTACATATCTGAAAAGGTGATTAAATGGAGAAAATATGCGAACAAGTGCAGGAGATTGAGATCCAATCTCATGTGCTGTTTTGGAAAGTTTTCATCCTCTGTCTAATAAAGACAGAAATTTTTCCACTATTTAAACATTAAAAAAAGAAAATATGAAATAATTTATCAGAGCAATATAAGTTAATTGTACCACTGAGACAAACCCTTTGTACTTGGTTATAATCTACTCTCATGGTCTCTGAATATAGCTCTGATGATATCCATGCTGTAGTTGCTATAACTGTAGAAGCTTAGCACAGCTGCTATACAAATCTGGAATGAAAAAATGTAACCTTGTAATTCCCAGAAAATACTAGCACTTACTTCTACCACCTCTATGTAGAAAATTACTACAGACCTGGATTAAACTCACTTAATGCCAGCTAAATGTAAAAAGACTATGAAGTCAGGCTATATCAGACATCTATGTTTTGTCTATAGCCATGGAGATAACTCATCCTATTACATCTTGGTGTTCAAGATTTTTTGGCTGTATTAACTGTTACAGGTAGTCTTTTCCCTTTAATTGCAGTGGGACCCCGGCCCTTAGACATTCCACTTGGTGTGCTGATGGCTTCAGTTGGCTTAACTGCTGGCCTTTCTGTCTATGTAGTGCCATGGACTTCAATTAGGATTTTCAGGAGTAAGATGTCAGTCACTCTTTGTAACTTGTGGCCCAACTTGCATTTTTAAGCAGCAGATATATTAAGAGGGAAGACACTTTTTTTTGTAACAGTTATGTCAAGCCTATTTTTAGAGGAATATCACACAGCAAACGTTTGTTAGTAGATTCTTCCTCCTGGAAGCAGAAGGCAATTTCTTAATTGCTTTAAAAAACATTAAAAAATATTTTTGCTGTCTACTTAATGTCTTGTTGCATGTTAAAACTGTACCAGGAGAAGGGTCCTAAAAGCCACAGCCTTTCCCTGTGTCACTCCTTCTAATGGTAACAATATATGCAAACTGAAAAACATGAGAAAAAGGAAGGTCAAAGCTGTCTGGGAGTTCTGAAGAAAAGTACATGCCAACCAAAAGAGAAAAATTAACAAGCTGCAGCTCAGTGTTTCTTCTCAGTTGCAACAAAACTTATCCTCCTTTCCAAACAGTATAAATAGTAAGTATTCACTAACAGAAGGTAATTTCAGAGGCTAACAACTTCAAGACAGTTGATTCCTTAATGGCACCAAATGGAGCTTCAGTACAAGTTGGTCTGCCAGTTCAGAAATATCACATGATGCAAACCTCTCATTTTCTTACAAGAAATAAAGGATGAATCACTGACTTCTGTTAGGAATCAGATTTTAAAATATCAACACAGCGTATAACTTCAATAGAAACTCAAGTGTTTTCCTACATTTTATCATTTAATTTCACTCCACATGGTATATAATCAAATGTAGGTGCTGAGACAATTTCACTTTTAACCCGACTTCCTAAATATTCACTTATACTCTGTGTGTGTCTGTGTATGTATCTGCCTGTCATTCCTTCTTCCAATAATTTTTAAAGCTGCTAGACAATTTTAGCTAAATTGGATAGAAAGATAGAAGTCTGAGATACGTTTAGCTCCTGCAAGATTTAGAAGAATATCTAGAGGGAAGAAAGTGGAGGAAGACAGAGAGGAGAGAGACAGATCTTTGTGGAAGTTTCCCCCTGAGGACACAGGGTATGTGGCATCTTACAGAACTGTGTTTAATACTGAACTGGCCAGAGTGCCAATCATAACATTTACCCAGAAAGTAAGACATACTAATAATTCATTATGAACAGCATACTTGGAAGGGAGATACAAGGGTAGGGACAGATCAGTCTGTATTCATAGAATCTCTTCAACTTGTAAGTGTATAAGTACAGTTCTTCTTCATATTAATGGATGGGAGAGTTCCTTCAAATTTCCATGGTAAATATGCACAGCAGACTATAGTATGTATAGCATTTCTTACTTTAACAAGGAAATTCCCAGAAAGAAAATCAACTCAGCTAACTGAAAAATCATAATTGAGATGTTTTATTTCTATTTAAAAAATTATATGCTGAGTATATTACTATTAATAAAACTTTAATGATAGAAAAGTAGAGAAGTTGTCTGGTGAGTTGAAGGAGAATAAGAGTCAGACATAAGGTGATGTGACCTCTTTGAGCGGGAGACTAATTTTAAAGAAGGGACTACCTTGTAACCATCTTCCAGAAGTATGTCAGCAGATGGGCACTTGCACATTTGAGGCACCTAAGAACCAGGTGACACTTTTTAACCTGCATCTACATAAAGGAGACAGATGCTTACAGAGATGTATGCAGAAGGCAGAAGCCTTGTATTTCCAAAGGCATGAAGATTAAAGGTAGTCTATTAGCAAGAAAATGGAACAAATAAAACTGTGAGCAGCTATTCTTTAGCAGATCAATGACAGTACTTAGAAATATGGTAATAAGGTTTGGAAAAGGGTGGCAGTAGCTGATGATAATGCACAATGTAACAGATCATTATTTCACAACTCAATGCAATTGTAAGCATGTTAGTTGTCTAATAAATATAAAATCATTTTTATTTAATTTTGTAGCCAATAAAATTTGCATAAACTACGTTAGGTTTGCTAGGGGTTTATGTTACCCACCCATTATGGTAAACTACTTCTTGTCCTTTTAATATATAAACACATTATTCATATTAAAATTCATTTAAAAAAATGTACTGTTACTTAAGTTGTATTTTCTTTCTTCATTGAAAGCAAGCATTGGAGACTAAGGAAAATACCAGTTTTATGAACAAATCTATGAGTTCAAGACACAAAATGAGTCAAATGTACCTTGGAAGATAACATTGCTTAATAGTCAATAGCCTTACATAAAACCAAAGAATTTTATGATACACATTTTTCACTGTGCACTCACAAAACTTTTTAATTTCCCTTTTTAAGATCCACAAAATAATGACAGTATCTAAAATAGTGAGGACAGAAGCAGTAGTTTGAGAAAGTAAGATTTGTAATTATTCCCTGTAGCAGGTGCATTCCCTTCATTTCCTGAAAAGCTGGTGTGTTTAGGTACATTAAGATCTCTTTGTGTTATTTGAATTCCTTTCAGGAGTTTCAGGACTGGATATGGAAAAGATGTTATCCCTGCAATTCTAAATGGAGCTGCTGATCTTGGCCAATGCAGTCATCCTAACTGAGACATCCAAAGACAACTCTACGGAGTTCTGAAGCTTCTCTCAGTAATGCTGACAGGTAAAATTTGATAAGCATAAAATATTTGAATTGGAAAAGTGCCATGAAGTTTGAATGATGGTCATTCCTGAGCATCCTGCCTAGTCTTGAGAAAGTCTGGGAAGAGAAAGAAAGCAATGCGGCTTACCATATGTCTTAAAAAATCTATGGAACTGTATGGGGTTATCTGTCCCAGAGCTGTTTCAACTGCTGCATAGATGGAGTCTTAAGCATTAGGAAAACCCCAGTGATTTTATATCATCACTCAATATTATTTCTCCTCATAGTTTCTATATCAGTATCACAAAGAACCATGAAGAAGCCATCAGAAACTTGTGAAAAGTACCAGTGGAGTAAATTGCTAAAAAATATGTAATTATTATTAAAGCTTTAATAATTAGGTACATACATAAAAAGATAATTTTTTTCCTGGCACTGCATTTCTTTCTTCATCTATTTTTCTTTTAACATGCCATCTGATTTTCATAAAGACTGATCAATTATGATATTGCTTAATAACTCTGCTGGGTATTTTTCAGACATACAGGCAGTAAGCTTAATAAAGTTTCAAATATTAGTTGAATTAACATCTTTATCAGCTAAATGATTATTCCTATGAGCTGATGCTTCTATATCCGTTAAAAGTTTTCATTACTAAAAGTTAAAATTAACAAAAACATTGAGAAAATCTTGTCAGACTATGTTGCTGCCTGAAGACACAAGGTTTCATAATTACTTAGGAAGTAACTTTATTTCCCAGAATCTAAAAGCCAGATTTTATGTAAATATTTTCTTATGAATACATTTAGAATTTTATTAACTTGTTGGTCTGGAGAGGAATTGTCAAGTCTTGGACCATAGGGATTATCCTTTACTGTCCCTGTAACCACATAATAGTGTAATGGCATAACAACTGGCTAAATTTGAGTTTAGTTGTATAACAATATATCAGAGAAAAAGGATCCAATGGAATGATATTAGTGAATCTGTACATATCTTGTGACAACTGTAGCCTCAAGGATGCATTTCTGCCATGCTAACTCCTTTCAGATTTCATTCACTGTGTGGAGAGCCTGCAACTTGTTCTGTGAAAGGAATATCCTAAAGCTGTGATCTATCAGTCTGGATACCTCACCTTTCTCTCCATGAGATAAACAGTGATAAACAATTAAAATAAACTATCTGGATTTCTTTCTCTCTCTCTTTTATTATTTTGCCTTAGAAAATTACTGAAGCATCATTTAATAATAATAAATCTATTTAAATAATTGAATGTCAAATGCTTGCCTGAAAAAGTTACTCTTCTAAGAAAATTTATATTATGTGCCAGGAAACAAAATTACTGTCCTCTAGCACTATATCATTACTGTTGTTACAGCTCTGCTGTTAAATTTGTGGTGTGATAGTATTGAGTTCAGAAAAATAAACGTAAAAAGGAAAAGAGTGAGCTGGATCTTGAGCAGTATAATTCAATGGAATCTGATTAAAACCAATTTAACATCACAGATGATCTGACCCATAACAGATCTGGAAATCATGCCTCCATCTTTACTTTGGAAAGAAAGTGGGAATTGACAATGAGGGCTTCTGACAAATATTGACTTTTTCTAATGGTAATTACTGCAGAGACTGTTTGAAAGCATCTGAAAGAAGGATCTGAATATGATGAAATGCTGCCCAGACTTGATAATATAGCTTGTCTTTCGTAGGTCTAAGTAACTGTGACCGGTATGGATCTGCACTAGCAGCTCTGAGTTTTAAATGAGAGGTCATGCAAAGAATAGGGCAAAATAGATAACTGTGAACATTGTAGGGTACCTATATTGTAATTTATTCCCACTGAAAAACAATTTTCGGAGACTAAAACATGCAAATCCTGGCTTCTATTTATGCAAATGTTTATACTGAAATGAGAAATTATTTCACTTCCAGTGAAGTACTGCAGAATGACTTTATTGCTGGAGAAAAATCCTGAACAAAG
Organism: Strix uralensis; assembly: GCF_047716275.1. Taxonomy (NCBI): domain Eukaryota; kingdom Metazoa; phylum Chordata; class Aves; order Strigiformes; family Strigidae; genus Strix; species Strix uralensis. The sequence continues at coordinate 13,720,465 of NC_133978.1, read as the reverse complement.
CTGCAGTTAACAAAGAGTAATTGGTACCATTGAATTACAGGTGACTTGCCTTTTACATGTGTACAAAACAATCACTTATAAGGTCACTTACAGGCCAATACTTATTAAACAGTAGATCTGGAAAGCTCTGTTTCCTTCATGGACTTGCAGTATCTTATCTGTATAAATGACTTTCACTAAGCAGCTTCATTTTCAGTTCTTCAGGTCTAGCTTGTGACTTAAATGAGTCTATGACATTTGACAACATATGCAGGTTCAGTACCTGAAAAATTAAAAATACATCACAGTAGCCACTTGAATATCCTCTAGGTTTATATAGCAGTTCAGGGGAAGGAGGGGTATCAGTATGGCAGTTCTTTTGCATTATGCTTCTGCACCTTAAAATAGGAGGGTTTTTAACAATATATTTCATAAAATTGATCTTCAGTGACTGACCAACAAATTCCTAACATGGAAGAAGGCCCAGAGGAGATGGGGAGGGCAATGTGCTCCTGGAGCTCAGCAGCTGATACCGGGTGTGACTGAGCACAGGAGTGGCAAAGCAGCTGCCGTTACCCCTGCACAAAGGGAGCCGGGGGTGGCCCGTGTTTCAGAGAAGCAGCTATCAACAGCTGAGTGGATCAACTGGTGCTGTAAGTGTTTCTCCTTGAGCTCATTAAAAGAGTGTGGGTGTCTCCCTGAATTAGCCAGGCCAGCATGGCAGGAGTGAATAGGTGGCTCAGCCCAACAGAGGGGATAAAACCTAAACAACTACCAAAAGTATTTCAAAAGAGCAATGGGGTCATGCTGACTTCGACCCACCTACTCCTTCCCAGCATAGTGATGGGCAGCGTGTTCCAGGGACCAGCAATGGGAATCACATTGGTATTGTCATTAAACTATTTATTCCAATTGCTATATATATATTTTGCTAAACATACCTTACATTTGTGTTGTATTATGCAATATGTGTTGTACTTCTTTGCTAAATCAGGAATCCTGTGTAATATTTACTATCTTTAAATAAATAAATTTGATTTAAATGTAACACCCTCCATGTGTGGAATAGCTGAAGGAACCTGCTCAGAGAGTGTTGGACTGTGCCATAACAAATGACCTTCACACAACAAGTATCAGTTTAGTAATAGCTGACAGGGCTGGGGAACCATGTGATTTGATCTCTATTGGATGCCAGTGAGAACAGAAGATATGTACATTGCATCTTGTACATTGATGCACTTTTCAAGTAACAGACAATTTTTTGCAAAGTTTTTAGATAATATTCTTCTGAGTCGCTGACCAAAAATTCCCTTATCTAAATGAACTAATAAAACAAGCCTGGCATCAAAGGTTGCAATTATTGCTTTGGTGAATGAAGGGAAAAGTGAAGCAGATTTAATATTTAAAAATGTACTTTATAGTTATTCACTAAAATTTCCAAGTGTTAAATGGAGGATTAAATTCAGTATTAGAGCTCAGAAATGTGAAATTTTATCAAATTATTCCTTCCATCTAAAGAGTCAAGTAAATCCAGTTTTATTTGATTTCTGAACTATTTTAAGCTTTATATGTTTTTTGATGCATTAGGATATTAGTTGGTTAGAAGGATGGTGCTATCATTCTATTTCTATATCTCATGTAAATTATGACACTTTTATGGTGACCACTGTTGCAATAACATTGCTATTCCGAACATATATTGGAATTCTTATATATGAACTCTGCTTAAATATGTGTGAAGATCACTAACTCCAAGCAAAGAAAGAGAAAGGTTTGGAGACAAATAGGTTAAGATATAGCATACAAAATACTATTCACTTGATGGGATTAGCAACCGAATACAGGATATACTTTTATGGCTAACCATGAAATACATAATGTAAACCACTGTTTACAATATAGAGTGGCAGTTTTGTTTTGAGAGATGTAAATATTATGTGTTACTCTGTTATTATTGTTTGCTTTTTTAACTGAAATTAATTGCAATGTAACACTATAATGTTGCCATTCCTGCTCTTTTCCAAGTCAAAACATTGTATGCCATCATTACCAGGACAAAGAATCTTACAGTCTTCTTGTCGTTACATTGCATTTTGCAGAACCAGTGTCATTCTAGAAAGTCAGTGTTGATGACTGTGTTAAGTAAGTTGCAGTCCACATCTTTGAGTGTAACACATCTTAGACAAGACTGTCCCAGATTCAGAACTGTATGGTTTACTTCCAGACTGTGTCATCTAAACTTACTAATACAAAATGAGGAATTATATACAACCACCAACTCTTACTCGTCATGGCTTGTACTGGGACTTTGTTTATAAATGCAAATACATATAAAGCACAGTTTACGGTTTTACTGTTCCCATAACAATTTGGCAGTTACTGCCTATTACAAGGTTCTCGCTATGCCAGAATGTAAGTTTACCGACAATGCTGCTGTCCTTGAATATCCCTTCTCGTGTCCTGGTAGACGGGATATTTCAGGTGTAAAAGCTGAGCTATTTACATTGCTCATCTAATCTATCTTTACATCTTCTGTATGCGGCTGTGTCGCTTTTTAAAAACTTCTTTCCTTATGCTTTACTGTTGCGATACAAGTACTGTGTGCAAGGGAATAAGGTACCTGTGTCCCCTTACCAGCAAGGATCATTGTCTATTTCTGCAGGCACAGAATGAAGAACAAACCACAGATTTAAATCTTTTTGCCATACATTCATGTATCTACATCCTTTTTCAGTTAGTTGTTAAAATATGGTAGATTGTGCACAATAACTTTTTGCACATCATTTACTGTTTACTTGTGTGTATATTGCAGTGTTGATTCATTTGCTTATTCTTCAAAAAAGGGTTATGTTTGAATAAGTTTGTGCCTAGGTATGACTTTGAAACCGTTTCTTATGAGTATTATTTCTCTAGACTGTGCTTGAACTGTGTGATTGGTCTAAATCTGTTTATTTTCTTTGACTGGGTGATTAATATTCCACAAGTTACTACTACTTCTGCAAGAATCGTGTTCTGTTTCGTACTGTCTTTTCATTTAATCTGATTAATTGGCAAGAATTCAAATCTCATAGGATGGTTAGCATTGGAAAACCTCATAGGGATCAGGACTCCTTGAACTCTAGCAAGTGTTATTCATTACTGGTTTGGGAGAAGCTTTCATGAGACATCTCATATTAATGTCCATATATTATTTAAAATAATTTCATAATTCAACCTGTGTGTATATGTATACATATATGCCAAATATTCAAACATAGTGATCTATTTTATAACTTAGTCTTTGAGTATCAAAGAGAAGACATTTTATAGTGGATTGCTCTTCCATCTTCTGAACATTAGGCAGCTAAATTTCAGGCTGTTGGTATCCTGAGAAAAGGAGGATTCTAAATACCAAGTCTCTTTTGAAAATCTGGGTTTGGTCAGCTAAAAGCACTAGAAACAATTGTGATGGTCACACTTGGAAAAGAAATCATTTAAGGGTGCTTAATTCTCTAACCCATATGCAGTATTTAGAAAGCAGAAAACTTTCTGGTATGTGATCATCCCTACAGCAATCAGAGCTCTCTGAAAGATGCTTGTGAACAAAATGAAACAAGAGTTCACTGGAACTTCAAATCATTTACTATACAGGCTAGTAAAGCAATAAAAATTGATTGGGCATGTAGGAAGTGTGGTGGAGGCAAAAAAAATGAAACAAGAGGGCAAGAAGTGTTCCTTAACATTCCCTTGATTAGCTAAATGCTGTTCCCATATCATTCCAGGAGCAGTTCCTCACCACGAGTATAGGAAATCTCATTTGCTTTGTGTCACATGAGAAGCAATGAACGCAGAAGCAGCAGAAACATTTAAGACCAGCCCTTGCTGGAAGCTGTCTTTTAGTTCAGATGAAAACAAGTTGTCTTTCATTCCGATGAAGAATCGGAGAGAAATATCTCTTAGAAGTACATCAATGACTGTACTTCTGTCCTTTCCAGGTGTACACAGTGGGATAGATGACCCCATGTTGCTTTTCTCCTGGGACATATAGCATTAGCCTTTACATTCAAAACCAGAAGCAGTGATTATAGTGAACTCTTCTATACATTTCTTCTGCCTTTTTATGAGTAGAATTGAAGGTAAAAGGGCATTCTGTCAGAGGAATGTGTACTCTATCTCTAAATATATTTAAAAAAAGACATGAATAGAAAATAATTTAGAACTTAAGTAGGAAAACAGCAATGCTTAGCATTAAAACTTTAACATTTCTAAGAGACTAGAAACTCCATGCTTAAATTTAGCATTTTAGCTACTATGCAGATTATAAATCATTTTTAATGCAATATATTTTCTGACGACCACTACAGTTAGTCTTTTCTTGATATTACCTTGTAAATTATTGAGGCAGTTTCATACAATGCATCACCTTTTATTCATTATTAAGAATGCAAGCCACAGAACTCTCATATTTTCACTTGGGTGCTATTAATAACAAGAAGAGAGCTAACCATGGCAGGACAAGAATAAGGATTGTACAGAGAGAAAACATTTCAATTGAATTTTCTTTTTCACTGGAGAAAAAAGATAAACATTTAAGTCTACCTAACAAAAAATACTGGACTGAACTAACCAAAGCTGACTGTAGCTTTAATTGAACTATTGATTCGTTATTTTTAGCTAGCATTTTAAAAAATACATAATTGCTAGTGTACTAGCAAGAGGATGATAATGTTTCTGTTATCCTGTATTATAACATGAAATGTAGATATTTTTTTTTTTTTTAAAACAGAAAAGATAGGAAAATCCTTCATTTCAAATATCTGGAGAATTTCACGTACGTTGCATTGCACGCAATGTTTGTAGAACTTTTATTTATTCGTGCTTATTTACTTACGTTATATTCCAAGGTAGATGACAAGGATACATGGAAGATAAATGTTTGTTTATCCCATGGTAATGGACAGTGTGTGCTTGAAAGACAATGTATGAAATTGTGTACACTAACACTAGGGGGAAATTTGGAGAAAGAGCAATGCCCTTTTAAGCAGTTGAACCACATGTGAAACATGTAAAACTTTCCACAGACATTTTAGAACACTCATGGCACCCTCTTGTTTTCACCCTGAGCTCTAATTCTGTACAGAAAATTGAATGTTAAGCTTTAAATAGTGTTTCCACTACCATTTTAGATGCCCTAGATGCTGCTGACAAATAACACATTCTTTTACACGATTCTCCAGGGATGCTATGACACTTAACACTTTGCTTTTATTTTCCAACGCCTTATAATTGAACACAGATAAAATCAGTGCAAGTCATATATACAGTTCATTATTACCTCTTAAATTTTTGACTATAAATCCCTATGTATATATAATATCAAAGGATACTAATCAAATCAGCCATAAATATCCTAGTATCTGCATTCACATACTGAGTGTACCTTTTGAAAAATGTATCTCTCTAGGGGATCCCCATGGGAATATGGTGTTGTAAACCTTACCCTTTTTATAAACCTTATAAACCCTACCTTTTTATACACTTTTACCCTTTTGTTTAATGAGGCAGTCACAGAGGTCTGCACCAACATTAAAAATGGAAAACTTATTTGCAAGGGTTTTGTTTAGAAATTGTTTTTTTGCTTTTCAACTTGCCCGTGTTCATAATCTTTTTTGCTTGCTTTGTCATTAACATTCATGCAGTATTTCTTAATACAGGTGTAATCTTTCATGTGTGGGTAAGACCACTTCCCATGTAAATACTGGGATTCATTATTCACTTAAGGAGTGCTGGCTCCTTTACAATAAACATCACTTTACTCAACCAAGCAGCAGAAGCAATACAATGGAATTTAGATGTCTGAACACAAGAAACTGGAGCAATAAGTTTCTGAAAACATAGTGGAAGCTGAAGCTTGAAAAAAAGCTAAGGCTGAAATATAGCTTAATATTTCATTTGTTGTAATAAAGAAATCTATAAAAGTCCGAATCTGAATGTGAAATTATTTCAGAGAGAAAAAGGGAAATATTAATTAGATCATCTTTTCTAGACATGTCTGCTGAGCAAAAACTAGTCAGGGGTGGATTTATTTTCGAAACTGCCTATTCCCTACCTCAAGCATGGTGATAATTCTAGTATTAATATAAAATATTTTCTTAACCAATTCAAATTGTGCATTTACTGTAAAAACTTTTTTAGGGGATTAATACAGAAATCCTTACTTCAGTAAAACTAGAACATGACTTTAGCTGAAAGGTAAATTGAGATTGTTGTACGATGGGAAGTCAGCATGGGCTGCTAAGTCTCAGATAAGCTTTTTCATGATTGCTTATGTAACATGTTGACCTTGGGATAATTTTCTGCAGAGATCTGGGAGATTTTTGACTTGACAGTTTTTAAACAGGAAGTTTTGCATTAGATTACTGAGGTTCACCTGAATGCCTATTTGTTTTAATTCTATATTGACACTGTCCCGCACAAAATCCTTGTCTCTAAATTAGAGAGACATGATTTGATGGATGGACCACTCAGTGGATAAGAAATTGGCTGGATGGTCGCAGTCAAAGAGCTGTGGTCAATGGCTTGATGTCCAATGGAGAGCAGTGATGAGTGGCGTTCCTCGGGCGTTGGTGTTGGGACCAGCGCTGTTTAACATCTTTGTTGGCGACATGGACAGTGGGATCAAGTGCACCCTCAGCAAGTTTGCTGATGACACCAAGCTGTGTGGTGCGGTCGACATGCTGGAGGGAAGGGATGTGCCATCCAGAGGGACCTGGACAGACTGGAGAGGTGGGACCGTGCAAACCTCATGAAGTTCAACAAGGCCAAGTGCAAGGTTCTGCACATGGGTCAGGGCAATCCCAAGCACAAATACAGGAGCCCTGTGGAGAAGGACTTGAGGGTAGTAGTGGATGGAAAACTAATTATGAGTCAGCAATGTGCGCTCGCAGCCCAGAGAATCAATCACATCCTGGGCTGCATCAAGAGAAGTGTGGCCAGCAGGGCGAGGGAGGGGATTCTCCCCCTCTACTCCACTCTTGTGAGAACCCACCTGCAGTGCTGTGTCCAGCTCTGGGGCCCCTAACATGAGAGCGACATGGACCTGCTTGAGCAGGTCCAGAGGAGTCCATGAAGATGATCAGGGGGCTGGAGCACCTCCCTCATGAGGACAGGCTGAGAGAGTCGGGTTTGTTCAGCCTGGAGAAGAGAAGGGTCCAGGGAGACCTTATAGTGGCCTTCCAGTACTTAAAGGGGCTACAGGAAAGGTGGGGAGGGACTCTTTATCAGGGAGTGTAGTGATAGGACAAGGGGTAATAGTTTCCTGAAAGAGGGTAGATTTAGATTATATGTAAGGAAGAAATTCTTTCCTGTGAGGGTGGTGAGACACTGTTACAGGTTGCCCAGAGAGGTTGTGAATGCCCCCTCCCTGGCAGTGTTCAAGGCCAGGTTGGACGGGGCTTTGAGCAACCTGGTCTAGTGGAACGTGTCCCTGCCCATGGCAGGAGGGCTGGAAATAAATGATCTTTAAGGTCCCTTCTAACCCAAACCATTCTGTGATTCTATGATATCTTTAGTAATTACATCCCTTCTTTTGAGCATTTGGGTTTAGAAAACTCCGGGCTTCTCTTCAGCTAAACTGAAACTACCAACTCTATATAACTGAAGTCTATTGAAGTTATTGAACAGATGCAATAGGGGCTTATTCTACCGGTATTACACATTTCACTTATGTAGCTACGATTGATACAAAAGATAAGAGATAAATTATGGGATCCTTGTTTTTGAAATTGTTTTGCAATTCGTTAAACACCACTTGGTACAACTTGCCTTATTTTTCATCTCTGCTTATAAAAAAAAAATCTGCTAATCTTTATTAGAAAGCAAACAAGATTCTGAGGTTAAGAATATGACACAGAATATCAAGAGGATTCAAAACAGAAGAAAATTGTTTCTGTTTCATTTGACTAATGAGAAGGTTCAAAACTAGTCTATGAGGTAATTCAAATATTCTCTGAGACAAATTTTGGATTCTGAATGGTTTTCCTGGTTGAGATTTGCTTCATTTTTATATTCCTCATTATCCGTGTTTGCTTTAAAGAGCAGTTCCACAGAAGGAGAAAATATTTTAAAGTTTTGTGGTTTTTTTGAAGAAAAGCGAAAGTAAAGACAGGAAAATGCTTTTTTTTTTTTTTTTTTCTTTCTTTCTTAACTTTTATATAGGTCATTTGAGATCAATACTTCAATAACTTTTATATTTTTTTTTCTTGAATTACCATTAGGTTTTTATGCTTGTTATTACCTATTACCTTTAATTGGGTCTGAATTTACACCACCTTTAATGTAGTTATGTTTTAGTTCTTGGTTCTATGCTGGAGAATCTCAAGACTAGGACTTCAACACTTGGGGAGAACATGTGGATGCAGAGCCCAGACGAGTCTATTTGCACACTGTTAGATGAAACTATTTTGAACTCCTGTATCAGTTTTATTGACATCAGCGAAGATTGTTTTTTAAATGGTAAAACCCTAAATTGGATAGCGAAAGCTATTGGATTGCCTGAGAAAAATTGTGAAATGGATTAGTTATTTCAGGGGATACAATGACAATTTATTTTGAAAAAAAAAAAAAAAAAAAACAACCACAAAAAACCCCCCAAAATACCCCATGAGGGGTTTAAGAAACTAGGTTTCCTAGGCTATTTCAGAGGCATTTAAAATATTGCTTAGCTTGGTAGGCAAGGCATCTCAAGGGCATCTCCTTGCTATGCCACACGTTGCCAGTCAAACTGCTTTGACATTCAGTACTTCAAAGCACTGCTCCGTGTCAGACTGGAGGTGACTGTTTACTGCAGGAAGACAAGCAGCTAAAACCACACCGATGAAACTACAAAAATGTTTATTGATAAATCAGTTCTGCAGGTACTTCACTTCCATTTTTCCCATATTTCCATCTCAGCCACACTTACTGCCAGCAGGAGGAGGAAGGTGGATTCTCTAGGGAGGTGATACAAGAATGGCAGGTTTGTTTTCCTTGTGGAAACTCATTCGCTATATTGGCAGAGTCTTATTAGAGATAGGTACATCAGTTAAGATTCAGGGATGAGGTTTCAGTAACCATATGTATACCACTTAAACATTCAGTGCTGTTGATTGTGCAAAACAGGAACTTTTACACCACTTTCTACAGAACGTACTCTTATCTCTGGACTGATGTATTGGTGTTGTATAACCTCTCTATTAAGGATGTGACTCTGTGCAGTGCTGATATTACATCTATGGGTTATGTTCAGATTATCTCTGCTGAGAAACTTGATTTTAGCTTTGCTGCCCACATTGCTCTTTCTTCTTGATCAGAGAGTCATTAAAGGAGATCTTGAAAAGCAAGTTTTTAGACTTTAGGTATTAACTATTGCTCTTAAACTGCAAGTTTAACCTGAAGGCCATCTGTGTAATACTGGAAATGCTTTTTAGTTGGTTTGTACTGTGTGTAATGACTTGCACAGATGTCAGTAACAAGACTGAACCTTCTGCTGCCTGTCTGTGAATTGTTTCCATCACTCTCTGGGCAGCAGTGCCAGGGAGCACAGAAGGACCGAGAACAGGGATGTTCAGAAGCTGAAGGCTGAATCTGTGAATTAGTATTTTTATGGACATTCTAAAGGGGCACCAAAAAGGCAGCAAAGTCTGCATCTCTCCGTGAACTGTGTCTGACAGGACTCCTTAAAAGCAAAATATAGTTTAATCTTAGTAGCACCATGAGGCCAATATAATATAATATCGAGAGTCTGGCTTTTGTTTTCTTCTTCCTGGCATGGGTACCATCAAGTTTTGTTACAAAGAATAAATGCAGTGTTTTTTAAAAAGAAAGACAAGAAAAACTTGTGGGGGAGAGGGTTCATCTTCAAGTCAGCAGATCTAACACAGAGCAAGCGTTGTTTGTAGATCTGTTGTGGCAGAAAATGTCACCTTACATACCCATTTTTCAAAGTACAGCCATGCTGTCAGAAGTAGTAGAATTTTAAATTTCAAGTCCATGATTCATCCAGTCATTCTATTTTTCCAATCTGTTCAATGCTCTGCAACCCTCCATCTCTCATGGAAAGTTCTTCGCTTACACACCCATTTGGAACTGGTTTTCTTTCTTTTCCTTCCTTCCTTCCTTCCTTCCTTCCTTCCTTCCTTCCTTCCTTCCTTCCGTCCGTCCGTCCGTCCCTGAGTCACTTCATCTTCTGGGATCTCACCAAAATGTTCCTGTTTGCTGTTAACCTTTCCATTCCCTTCACCGTTCCTGTGGCACAGCAACACCTACCTGCATCTGCACTGCTTCCAAATTCCAGCTTCATTTTCTTATGTGTATTCTTTCTTCACATATTACCGGTATCTTTCTGAATGTATTCAGCTTTCTGTTCCCTTTTTTCCTCCCCCCTTTAAATTACTTTAGAATACTTTTCTTACATTGGATTATACAATAATTCTTGGTCTGTCGTGGCACCCTCTCCTTTCTCAGTCTTTAGAGATAGCTGCTTACCTGATATAAAATTGTCTTATCCAAAGGTAAGGGAAAACATCCACTAGCATGCCTTCATTTTACTATTTACATCAGCCAATATAGGCTGCTACAGAACGGAGTGGTTATGGAGGAGCGGTCTATAGTTTTGTCTAGTGTGGAAACTTAGTATTTCAATTTGATCAGCAAGTTAAATTCAAGATGATTATTTTCCAAGAATGAGACAGTGTGTAGTTTGGTGCTGTAACACAGAATTCTGGAGTCTGAAAATGAAGCAGTAAAAGGCATTTTTGTAGTGTTTCAGTCAGTCAAGAGTGTGATTGCCTGCTTACTGAACTAATACATGTTAAAGCCATTAGAACAGATCTTAGTATTTTCATTAATTAAGTTGTCTTTTTCTAGTAATTTTTAAAAAAAATTCTAATGATTTATATTATAACATTCCAGTGTATCTAAACCAGGCAACTCAGTATTTGTTAAGAGTCAGGATGGAAAAAACCACAAATGCTATTAATAGAGACCTGCTGGCACTGAAAACACAAATGGAGATCCCTGTTGGAAATCCAGGCCTAAATCTAAGGTACCACTTTACATGCAGGCAGCTTGTCAAAATAAACTAGACTGGTGGAACACCAACCCTGAGAAGATTAAGGCCCAAGCCTTTTCTGTTTAATTTAAGCTGAGCTTTCTAGGGAAGCCCAGAGGATTCTAACACACAGTTCCCAGTGAAGGTGAATACCTGACTTCCTTAAGCCTTATTGAAAATCTTATCATGAAGCCATTTAAAATCTGGCTTCTGACTGTCCTCAGTTTGTGCAGGTGTGAGCTACACATATTCTTCCTCACTACTTATTCCTGTACTCGCTGCCTCTAGATTGTGTTGTGCACAAGAGAAAGAAATTAGCAAGCTCTGATCATAGCTACCTCATGAAAGAACACCTAGATTAAATAAAGATATAGCTTTAATGTCACAATCTGATTCTCAGTTATTCGTTTTAGAGGGGGATTTAGAGAATGCTACGCATGTTTTTGCTTCATTTGAGTGGATTATTTGTCATGAAAACTGTCACACTGACAACTTTCGGATAAATTTTCTGTGTGTCCATCCTAGACTGCAGGGATGCCTTTTAAAGGAGAGCAGCTGTCAGAAAGGACATCAATTAGTGCCTGTTGATGGAGGGGGGTTTGTTGTTGACATCTGTTTAGGAGAAAGACCCATCACCTCATCTGCCATCAGGCCGTAAACAGCCATTAAATTTTTTTTGATACTTGCTACTCTGAAGTGCATTTCAGTTGACAACTGCAATGTTGAACTGATCCTTTATTGTTGTATAGGAGCCTCATTCAAGTCAATGGGGACTGGAGAAGGCCCCAGGATGCTAATAGATAGTAAGTGCCACTATAATCGAATTGCCTTCTAGTCTCCTTTGGATTAAGCTATTGTTTTTGTATTTTGTGATAACACATATCACTGCTATTCTTAAAGATTAGAATAAAACAGAAATCCTTTAAGCCGTTATATCTTTATTACCATTTAAGCCTGAGGACAGATGCATTATTCATATAGGTCTCTAAGGCAGAAACTAATGTTTAAATATATCTCTTTATGAGGGGTTACATGAAAAATATAGGGTCAGCTGGCTTCAAAATCCAGGATTGCTTATTAAAAGATTAGGACTTGTTGATATAATGACTACAAAAAATAGATGAGGCTGCTTGTTTTAATGAGGTGGGGAATAACATGTGTGCATAGCTGTGGCATGTTGTAGCAACATATCTTTCTTCACAGAAAGAAAAAAAAAAAATAAAATATAAAAAGGGATCTTTCAAGACTGCTTGACAGGCCCCTGATCGGTGCCAGATTAGTTTAATGAAGCACTATACTACTAATCCCTTTTCTAAACTTCAATCCATTCCCTTAATGCCTTTACCTTTAGGTATGCTGGGTTATGTAAAAGCATAGAAGCTATGCAAAAGGAAACATTAAGGTACTCAAAAAGCTGCATGAAGCTAATCAGTGATCAGCTTTTAGTAGCTCCAGAGGTGCAAGGTTGCCATAGCTGATCAAGTGTTAATACATGCACTGCATGCATTTACATCTTTCCAATTTTTCACTTTAAGAGAGTGCATGCACTTTTCAAAAGTTTAGAGATGCAAATGAAGCTGCTTTCATAATTACAATAGGATTCATGAGATGGAAAATTACTTCATCAGAAATTTCATATTATCTCGATTTTTATAGTAATATGACATCTCCATAAATCTTGTCTAATTTTGCACCCATTCTCTTATTGTTTGAAATCAAGAATGCAATGAGGATATTGTTATGTATAAATTGACTGTGTCAAATCAAGAACTCTGTATCTTGCAGCATTTAACCCTGTTGCACCACAGATCTCCTCTCGTGAACTATAGAGAAGTGCACTGAGATAATGATACATTTTTCATTCATATGCATGTTCTGTTATATGCATGTCAGAATCTTTATGACTTGACTTCTCTTTACAAATACTTTCATATTGATGTTGTGGAGAAATATATAATAAGAAATCTTCTTTTCCGTATCTAGTTGAAAATACTTTTGGTCAAATATTTTGATGCTGGGTATCATCACAGCAGTAATGAATGCTCCTATACATATTTACACCAAGCGAAGAGTTGATGTTGTGTGTTAAATCTGAAGATTAAAGAAATGACAACATAAGTTATTAAAAAAGTTGCTAACATGCAATGCATATATACTCCAACATGTCATTTTCTTTCTCAGTTAAATTTTGATATGAAGATGCCAGATAAAATACTGTAAAATTATTATTATACTAATTTTTAGTAGATTACAGATGTTGATGATATAGAGATGTTTTCACTTTTTGGACATGCATGCTGGGAAAATTCAAATTCAAGAGGTTGGCTTGACATAACTGGATTGTAGGTGTGTTGGTATTTAGAAACCACTCAGTTATAAAGGTTTTGGGGACATGTGCTGCTTAGAAATAAAAATTGAAGACATGGTATTTTTCATGAGGTTAAACATGCAGCCTATGACTATTTTGGGTGAGCAGTGAAGAATAAGGTTACTACAGTACTTACCGTAGTAAATATATCTAGTAAAACAGTAACATTTTCATGGGCTCTGTTGTAAGTGAAATGAAAGTAATTAAAGTAGCTAATAAAAATTTAACTCTGAAGTATTAACCAATACATCTACAGTACACGCTAGAAAATGCATATATAAATAGGAAGCATTTGGACACTATTTGATCTGTTTAATAATGAATACAGGAGTACCTAAGAGCCCCAGTGAGCATTTGGGCCTTATTTAACCATGCAGTCTACATAAGAAGTCATACTCCTTGATCTGTAACCAGTATCATCTTACTGATCACAAATGAATACAGTCGCTTCTGTGCCAAGTTAAATAGATAAAAACCAGTATTTCACACAGTGATGTGATTTCTCTCAGGCTCTATACAGATGGCAAGGGAGCTGCCTGGTGGGTCTGCAGCTCAGGAACCTGCCTGCAACATGATGTGGCTTCCCCCCAGCCCACAAGCCCAGAATAAACAAGGGACTTGTTTCAAGAAGGAGTTGCCACAGTGGTTCCTGCAGTTCAGACACAGCTTAAATGACCACATTTGTTCCACTTTGGAAAACTTTGCATTAGCATAATCCTGTTTACAGCTTTGTTCTTTCCTCTCAGCTCACAAAAGAAGAGTAAAAGAAATATTGTGGGGCACAAGAGCATTGAAGTAAATCTAAGACTAACCTGAAGCTAACGCAGAAGGAGTAGCCTAACAACGTTCATGTACTTATTACAATTTCCTGCTGAAAGCTTCCAACCAAGATCAATTACATCCTAAATTATTTTAGCACATCCTCTTGCCTTCAGCACAGGGAATACTGAATTTTGTTTTGTTAGACTTGTTCATCACATTTCAGGCACCTAATTTTCTCAGGAAAAAATGTGAAAACAATATGTGTTAACAATGTAAGGGCTTCTTTTTATCCTATTGCCACTTGTGTATTTTCAAGGCTAACACAGCATAGACCATCAGCAGATCTTAATAATGCCTCTATTATTCAGATATCTAAAATGCTAAATGGAGAGCAACGTTTAAACCTAGCTTCACCTTCTGTGTGAGCTGGCTTGTTCATACTGTCATCCCGCATGCTACTTCTGTCTGAGACTGAGTTCAGTCAGGTGAAGGACATGCATTTCTCCTGCTTGAGAAGTTTTATTTATTTGCACTGGGAATGATAGCAGCGTTAATAAGAAAAGTTTTATAATGGTACCTATCTGTTTCAGTAGTGACTTTTTTTTGTTATTTTAGTAAGTAATTGCTGCAAATCCAAACCAGTCCAAATCACATAGTTGTGTAGGCTGAACAGTATGGCAAATGAAGACAGTGATCTAGCAAACGTTACGTGGTAGTAATCTGTAAATCATGGGAAGAAGGAGGTCGATGCTACCTACTTATACATTATATATTTGCAGAGTCTGCCTTCTGCTTAATTAAGTCCATATTACTTAATTAGTATTTAGACATGAAGGAGGTATAGATATGTATCTCCTCTGAGATCCAATTTTGCTAAAACAAAAGGAGCCAGAGGAAGTTGGCAGTAATAGAAATTTATTAACAAATTTCCAGTTTGGCACCTATTAAGTAGACAAAAAATTCTATTCACTAGAGGAAAAGCATCAGCCAAGGGCCGAGAACATACTTCATAGTGACAGGTATTTAAAATTTGGCAAGCAAGGCAGGCTTTGGACTGAGCAGAGGGCCTAGAAATATAAGGAGAAACTGTTTCAATTTATTTACACTACATAAAAAGCTTGAATTTAGCACTTCCCTTTATAAAAAGAGTGTTAAAAGCATAAACTCATGTGTGTGATCACTGTCCTCACAATATCATTCTTCACCACCAGAACTGCTCAAGATGGATCTCTTATTAGTGGAAACCAGAATTATGCTTGTCTTTCTTATTGAAAGCATCCAACTCTCTTTTTCTGTGTAGTAATACTTCCTTATCCAAAGGGGCCAGTAACAGAAAAAAACATGTTAAACCCACTTATTTTTATTGCTCCTTTATACTTTCATGCACATTAAGAAAGAGCTGAGTGAGTCATTAGGTGCTTGAAAGACACTTTTGCTAGCCCAGGTACAAGGTCTTGTAGAGATGCTGCTAAGAATGTCTTCTAAAAAAAAAGCAATTTTGATGTTGCAAAAAACTGAAGGGCATTTTAAAATGGAAAATTTAGTGATCAGAACAGCTGTATCTCTGCAGACATCTCCTCTGACCTTGCCACTGAATTTCCATGCACTGATCATTCTTTCCATCACTCAGATTTGCTATAGGTAAGCAGAAAACATTAGTGTGGTGTTTAGGTTAGTTTTAATTAGTTTTCCAGTTTTGCTCATCTCAATATGTAGAGCATTGTTGCTAATGCTTCCTGTATTGGCTATTTGCTGATTACCCTTACTAGTATATAGGGAAATGAGATGTTGCAATTCCCTTTTCTTTGCTCATGTAGCAGGCACAGACATAGACACCCACACATTTATGCTAAGCTAAAATCTTTAATTTTATACTGAAATCTATTTAAACTGTTCCCAGCCTGCAACAAGAACTTAATCAGGGGGAAAAAAAGGCAAAAACTGAATATGCACTTAATTAAATTTAGAGTAGCAGATTGGAACTCTTCTTTGGACAACTATTTGTAGTTAAATTTTGAGTAATTTTTACACTGATTATTTCTGGAGGTAGACAGCAGAGACTGCATAATGACACCCTCATGATTAGCAAGTGAAGAGACTGCAAACTGTATTTTATTGTTATAGGGTAAATGATTAGAAATTAACCAACATGCTGCTCTGGATTTCATTTCAGGAAGTAGTATTTCATCAAGCCACAGTAACATTTTAATTAGAACTCATTGAGGGTACTGTTGTATTAGGAATGCAGAAACGAAGATGACTTGGATGTTAAACCATTCATCAAATAGTTTCGTTCAGCTTTTGATCTCACCAATAATGTTTTTTGTATTATGAAAAACTACTTGGTTGCTGTTCTTTTAGTGAAATTTAGATGGTGATTTATTTTGACAGGCATAATATCAATTCAAGAAACTGTCATATGGATTAAAAAACCCCACCACAAACCCAAACTCTAACCCAAACCTAATGTCCCCCATAGGTGAGCTACTCCAACTGCAGTTTTTTTCCTATTTAATAATGATAATGACCCAATAAATGTAATGAGTTTATTCAGATTTCTCCAAATATAGATAAAGCAAATAATTTTCCTGTACTTTTTATACTTTCACATCATAAGGATCAGTTCTAGACAGGGAAATAAGTGGTACCATGGCAACAGAAATTTGTGATTTTCAAAAAAAGCCTAATATCAGAATTTCTTCTACTATTACTAAAGGCAAAATAATGCGTATTAAATAAATATCATTTTTGTCAGGTATAGTGGAAAATAAATATATAAATAATTCCCTCTTAAAGAAGTAACTTTTAAAATTCAAAGCTGACCCTTTCTTTAGCAATAACTATTACTATTTGATATAAAACATATAAGCGACCCCTTGTCTATACGTATGTCTGCTTAAGATGCTATGTTAAACCACACTGGGAACACAAATGCATATTGCAGCTATCATTACAAACACAAATAAAGAGACTATGGACTGGGAAACTGTGGGGTTTGAGCTGTGACACATTGCACACACCTTCCCCTCTGTCTGATGTCTGTCCCTTGAGGGGCAGGGACATAAGATACTGAGTCACTTTTTTACCTAAAAGCACTCTTCCAAAATTCTTAATGAAATAACTGAATGAAGGAATGATGGAATAAATGAATTATTTCTGAATGAAATAATACGTTGCTAAGGAAGTAGTGGTTTAGGGTCAGAGAAAAGTCAAGGTTGAAGAGTTAATACCTTTTATTAGACGACTGGGAAACAGACACAACCTTCTATTTGCTCTAGTCCTTTTTGAAGTCTAAAATAGTTGCTGATTTCACAGCTGAATAAGAACTGGGAATCTACTGATCTATCTAACCTGGCAATTTGTTCTATAAATTATATAAAGTCAGAAAAATATCCCACCTCTTTCCCACAATTGATTTAATTATTCAGCTCTGACTATAGTAGAAAGTGTTAGCTGTGTCTTATTTAGATTAAAATAACTGTATAGGAATAGGTCTATAAATACGTAAAGATATCTTCTGTGTAAGGATGTCCAGTTTTTAAGCAGCTGCAGTTCAAACTCCTGTAAGTGTCTTTGCTTTATGAAAACATTTTAGAAGTTGAGCATGAGGCCAAGAAAAGAATCAAGGAAAGCAGGAGTAAAAATATAACATGCATATTAGAGGCTAAATTCTTATCACAACACACAAATGTAATTGATAGTAACAATGAGGGGAATATCATATGCTGAAGACAATCACTCTTGTTGCTCAGGCAGGTTTTCAAAAGTATTTTGATGCTCATTCATCCTCTTTAAGAGAAAATTAGGATGGAGTGAGCATGAAAGCAGGATTAGCTTCACCATACTCTGCAGTGGCTCCACATGGAGTTGAGGACAGCATGGATGGAATTCTTGTAGCCCCGGCCCATCAGCTCTGTGGATCCACTCCATGTGCGAGTCTGCAGACCTGGTGGTTTGGTGCCTTGCAGAAGTTTTCAGGTGTCACCCATCCAGTTCAGAGGGTGTTCATCAGTTACCTCAGTTACATATGCATTTTCCACAATTTTTTGTTGGTTGGTTTTTGTTTTTTTGGTTTTTTTTTTTGTTTGTTTTTTGTTTTTTTTTTCCCCTACTTATGTTCTCATTAATATCTTTTACCTCACATTCAGGTCTGGTTTTCCTCTTCTGACCTGGTCAAGTGCAGACACTATTGCTATTCCTCTGCCTCATGATGTACCTTATGATGTCCTCATTCAGTCTTTTCTGTGTGACTCCTGGATCTTGCCATCCCAACTTCATTTTGCTCACAAAATAAACAAGAGTTTACAGTCTGCAAAGTCCTTTGGGGTGTATGCTGTTTCCTGATATTTTTCACAATACAACTTGGATTTTTTTTTATCATACAACTATCTGGTGAAAAACAGTAATGATAAAAATCTCTCCAGTAAGTGATATTTCAAGCAGTTCTGTCTATTAAGAAAATTTTGGTGGAAATGTTATAGATTGGTTGATCAGAATATTTCAGTGTTATACCACACAAACAATCAGAGACCACAGGTCACATTTTGAAGAGGGAAGGGTAAAATGAGTGTGAAGCAAAGTTTATTAGCATGAAGGACAGTCTTTCCCTTGATTCCAATAGATAGGTTACTGATAAATATGTCCTTTGAAAATATGTGTGTTACAGATTTTTCATGCTGCTTCTCTTGTTTTGAAAATAGAATACTTCATCTCTTGTTTATATTATTTCTATATTATAAACTATGTGTGTCTACCAATTTCTACTTAAAAGGGAAAAAGAGAATACTATCATTTATGTAGTCATTCAAGATATATATCCTGGAAAACTGTACACTAACTGTGTTGCCAGCCTCTCTGTATTTCTTAATGTGCAAGATTATTTTCTGTTATTCAGTGTCAGTTTGAAAAAAAAGACAGATTGCTGGACTGGAAAAGAATTAGTCCTTCAATTTTTTAATTAATTACTGCTTAACTGTTTAGGTATAGTGAGTGATTATAAGTGCTCCTTCTGGTTTGAGGTTACATATACTTTCATACAACACAATTCAAAGTAAGGAAGCTAAAAGAATAATGTTGACCATCAATCACATGTGCAGGTTGATTTAAGTGTGAAGAAACTGGATCATACTTTACCATGTGATCTTTATGAAATCATAGGTAATGGGGCAACGATGACCCAGATACAGTAACAGAAGGCCTGATCTGAAGTCAGTGCAATCAGCTGAAAAGAGACCAATAAACTTTAATGACCTTCAGATCAAACACACAGTAAATTAAATGTTCTATGCTGAATAAAATGTACTGCTTCCCCTAAATCCCTTTTTGTGTCAGCACTGAAAACCTCTCCCTTTAAAGAACCAAATATGAGTGCACTAAATTTCAAAATGCTGAGATTAAGATATAAATTTTGAAGGACCTTGTATGGAGTAGTTCTGAAGTCCATTACTAATAAAGATTGACATTTGAATATGGGAACACCCTCTAAAGCCAGGGCATATGGTATAAAAGCTGTTTAATAACCAAACTAACTAAATATTAGTGGAAGCAATTATTGTTTACCAAAATATCTCTATTTCTTTAGTACCTGTAAAAACACGTTGCTTTAAACTTTAGATTTTATTTAGGTTTTCTAACTGTGGGAATACTCTGTAATTTAATGTACACTGATGATGAGAAAATCACTAATTACAGTCAAAAAAGTATGTGAGAGAAGATCAGCTATTCCAGGAGAAACACACGGAATAGTAGATCAATCTAACACTAACTTGTATTTCTCTTTCCAATTTTCTTGTCAGTGACTTATCACTTTATG
Organism: Strix uralensis; assembly: GCF_047716275.1. Classification (NCBI taxonomy): domain Eukaryota; kingdom Metazoa; phylum Chordata; class Aves; order Strigiformes; family Strigidae; genus Strix; species Strix uralensis. Next base: position 13,700,476 of record NC_133978.1, on the reverse strand, counting down.
CTGCAATTTTACGCTTTTTCTCCTGTCAATCACATTCACTGGTGTGAATCCAGACTAAGTCTACAGGCTTTGATAGCATCACTCAGTATTTACAATAGTGTAGCTGAGATCAAAATCCTGCACTATTTTAACATACGTTCCTCCCAGTGAAGCCTCTCTTCTCTACCAATGAAGTTCCCAGAGTGCACTTTCTCTAGACTGATGCTTATGGTGTATAAATAATTTGGCAGGTGCATTGTATTAATATAAACGATCTGTCAAAGTACTGATTTTCTTGCAGCCCAAGTGATGTGTGCAGGAACAGAGAAAGTGGCAAGTGTGCCTGTTTAACTCTTCCTGCTAGTGCTGTTTTAAGGAGGGCTACATTTATTTGTAGCTTGTGGGCATTCTGATCCTTTCTTCATGTTTTTTTGGATGCATTTTTTTTCCCTTATAAACTAAGTGACCTTTTCTGCAGGATAATATGGAGGTCTCAGGGATCTAATTACCATGTCTTTTTCTTAAGAAACTGCATAGTCACAGCAGGTTAAAATGAAAGCTGGAAAGAGAAAATACAAGGTTATAACGATGAGATACAAAACTTATTTAAACAATCTGATGAACCAAATGTACTAACTGCTTTGAATAAAATTGTAACTGCTTAATTATTACTGTATTACATGAGCCAATAAAATACAGTGTTGCCCTTATGTTTACCATAGTAGTATCTACCCTGTGGACATAGAAGCTGACCTTACCACGTAATACAGGCCTTCAGGCCAAATTCATTGTACACCCCCACCTTGAGGGATAGTTTCGGGGATGGTTTCGAAACCACTGGATCGCAGTTCAGCGCTATCCTGCTTATCTAGATGTAAATAGCATTAACATGCTATGAGTTCCTATACTGTTCCATATCTCTCTAAAAGGTTCTGTACAGGTTTCTGAAGTGCCCCTGCTGATATAATATTACTTGTATGCATCAGAAGCTTTTCATCCTCACAATTCTGTCAGTTCCTTCATTGCTGGTTTTCAGAGGGCAGGACTGATGCGCAAAAAAATCTGTATAACTTGCTCAAGGTCATATAGAAATCTGTGGCAGAAAATAGAATTGAAATACCCTGACAATCATGGTTGCATAGATATAAGTAATTCAGTTCTAGTGTATGTAAGAGTAAATATTGAAACTGGATAAATTATTCACAGCAAGCATGTTATTCTGAATGTTTAACTCCTCTTCTATGTAGGTAATTTTCAGATTGTTATAAATATGTTTATTTTTCCAAAATGCTCAAGCAACATAGTCTCATACATAATATTTGCTGAGATTATTTTCTGTTTTCACCATTCAGCAGTTATTTGCAACCTGAATTTTTCTGATTATATCACTGATTTGATGTTTTTGAATCTTCTCTGTATTTTTAAGACTATTATGGAATCATTTTTATTTAAGCACAAACATGACCACACATACTTATGAGAATTGAGAACTTTTTATCCTTTTATTGACAATGTTGAAAAGAAGAACACTTGAATATACTATCATAACACAGAAGATATATAATGTCATCATAGCCAAATCATGAATTTTACTGTCACAACTGTTTTGTCTCTAAAATTTGCTGTCTAGTATCCAGAATGCATATATATATATTCCAATATTTTGCTACTGCCAGTGACAAAAATACAGTTAATTGGGCATGCTGAAAGGAGAACTTTAGCTACTTTAATATGCATTGCTTCTGCCACAGAATGTTCAAACAGTGGTGGTGAATCAATTTGAAAACTCCAAGTAGGCTGGTTAATATAAATTAAATTAAAAGCCCAAGGCTGCTTGATATGCACTTTTTCAGATGTTGGCTGAAATCCTGCTTAAAAAGTCTCTGCCAAACTCAGCCACAATTAAAAAAATTATCATATTTCAACAAACTCCCATTTAAATGTCATGAACGTTTCTGTATTTGCTTTCACATCGTTACCGCTTACTGAGATACCTGTGTACAAACAGAAGCTCTCCCTTCTATAAGCATGTCCCTGATTCATTCACTGACAAAGCATTCCTGTGCTGTAAGATCATATTCATTTTTGTAAAAATGGTAGAAACATAGTGAAAGAAAATTCCCCACTGTTGTTTCTGTTGGCTGGAATCCATCGTCTCATACTGCTCTACAAACAGGAACTGTGGCCCTGGGCTTTCGCTTCCGGGTGAAGAGGAAATGCAATGACAGGTTCTCTGCTAGCTTTGAATTTCCCGAACAGGGGGGAGAGTTTCAAATTCAGAGGAGAGCATGATCACACGTTCAAGCCTTTCCTTAGAATAGATATATTGGAAGTTCTTATACCTCTTTTTCTCTTTCTGTTTTTTTAAAACTTTCCAAATTTTGCCTGATTCTGGTGCTTTTTCACATGTAAGTTTAAACCCACTTTTGAAAGTCATCATTCAACTGCATCTCATTTTATGTGCCATAAGTGTGTCATTTTCAGAGCATCACTAAACCTATTACAGAAAAATAGATTGAGAGGACCTTAAGAGGTTCCTTTTCCTCAGAATGGGATTAGAACATGTGGCAGCCTTGACAGAAATGTGTTAAATCTTTTTGTGTGTATGGAGCCTTCAAACTTTACAAGAGGCAATCTACTCTGAACAGATTTCTAAGGGGGGTTTGGATGTCTAACCTGAACTTTTCTTCTTGCAATTGCCCCATCCACATGAGTGTGGAAAACATTCTATTCCCTTTCAAACAGCCTTTGGCATACTTTGTGCTTCTTAGTATTTTTCACTTTATCTTCTCAATCCCTTTCTTTTAGCCTTTCCCTACATCTTGCGATTTCTGTTTCCCTACCTTGGGCTCTCCCTCCTTCCAGATTCTTCCTGAAGGTGCAATGCTTGCACAGGACACTGCTATCCTGCTGAGGCAAGTCTAGTACTGGGCAGAGCATGACAGTATCACATCAGGCTGTATCCTGATACCTACACCCCAGGATGAGGGGTGTTTTTGTATAGTGGTATATTGCATTGTTGACTCATATTCAGCTTGCAATTCAGTATGACCATAGACTGTTTTCTGCAGAACTGCTAGCAGACCATTGTTCCTCCTCCAGGTTCTGTGAAATTTATTATGCCTGACTAAGCATGGCACATTCCACTTGTCCCTGGGAAAACGCATCCCATCTTTTCAATCCATTTCTCCAGCTTGTCAAGATGAATCTTCCACATACTGAAAGTCATTGTTAGTTCCTTTCATGTACTGGAAGTCCTCCTTATTTCATACTAAACAAACATACCCTCCTTTCACTGCACAGGACTGGACCCATGGTAGAGCTCTGACAAGTCCAATTCAGTACATCCTTCCCTTTTAGCTGTTCAAAATGGATGTTGTTATGCATCCCACTAACATTGTCTAGTCCAAGTTTACCTATCCCTTTTATAAGAATATCCTCTGGGACATACAGGATAAAACTTACATCATCTGAATTTTCTACTCTCCCCCATTCACAAAGCCTCTACACAGGTAAGGAATATTAAAGGAAATTAGGCTGATCTGACACAACTTATTCCTGACAGCTCCAATTTTGCTACTACTCATCTCCTTGTTATCCCCAGATGTGAAAGTATGTGAATGATAAATAATGCAGTAACTTGACATATTTGTGTGTGCCATTACTTAAGAAAACCAGTTACAGCTTGAACTGGTCAAGCATTTTTATGTGTTTAAGATCATAAATATTTATGGAATATATTTTATTGTAAAAATGTTTCACTTCATAATGAAAACTTGTAGAAAACCACCATTTTTACTTAAATTATTTACATTTCTTGTCTCTTATCCTCCATTTCTTCCTTTCCTTTCTCTATCAGATGAAGAGATATGAAAAAAAGGAAGCAAAATTATAAATATTATCAAAAATGAAAACTAAATCAAGTTTCTGGGAACTGTGAGTATTATGGGGGGGAGGCAGTGTTCCTTGTTGCAGAATATAATACTGGAATGAGCTATCCTCTGTCTAGCCTCTGCTCATGCACTAACAGCTTCTTTTACTCGTTAATAAGAATAATTAGAATATCTGCTAAAGTTCTCTGTCACCTATATATTTAAGAAAACAATTATACTATAGAAATAGTCCTTCCTTGGAATTGTAAACCATGCATAGTAATTCATAGTGATATGTGAGTATTTAGATCACATTCAAAACAAAATTAAGACAAAATTACTCTCTGCAATCCCCCTTGTTTCCCCTTTCCATTATAAAAATCGTATTACGTTTGCATGAGCAAACATTGAAACATTAGACTATGTCAGTGCAATCTTAACTTGGCCCTTGTGAATATGTTTTTAATACTGTCTTTAATCATAAGATTGTATTTTTTTCTCTCATTAAAATCCTGTCTCATTCTGTGCAGAATGAATAGTATTCTTATATTTTCACAACCTGCTCTTACTTGGATTGTTCCCCATCCTGTTCTTGAGTTGTCTTAATCCTTTTTAAAAAACTCATCCATGACTCAAATGCCTTTTTGTAAACAGTTGTTTTATCCATGAACCATACAAAGGATTTTTATGTCTCCTGCCCACTCCATCTGTTTGCTAAGTACTACAGTTTAAAAGTATCACTAATGCAGCTGAACACATACAGGAATTAGCCCTATCTAGCCTCAAAGTGTTTTACTATAATACAAATGTTAGTAGAAAACATGTTTTTCCGCTTTTTATTTTTCCCACACAGAGAAAATGATAATGCAGTAAGGGCAGCAGTGTGTGATATCTGCTCAGCACACTGGAATCTCCTGTATTTCTTCCACTGTAGGTGGTTTCCAAGCAGACTCCATTTCCTAACAGAACACAATAACCCACTACCCAGCAAGAGCACATCCAGCAGATGCATACAGACCACAGAACTTGCAGGATGTACCTATTTCCCAGGACTTCAGTCAATTGGGCAACTCCAAAATAAAATCAAAAGTCACAAGCTCCTTTTCCCTGTGAAGGCTTAATATTAAAGCAGAAAGCATTAAGTGGATGGGATACATCTGTACCTTGTTAGTAGTGCAGGAACAGCTGTGTTGTGTAATGGAGAGGATAGAAAGCTCTAGGTCAACAGGGAAGCTTTTGTCCAGGTTGGCTTCAGTTTGTGGTAAGAGAATTTATCTTTGCATGTATTTATTTTCTGATTTGGCTGAGGTTACATTTGTAATGAATGTACTTGTTTCTGAAAACTCTCTGAGAGGGTATTGATTGAACGTAGGGAGGAATTTCAGTGCCCTCTCTTGTTTTAGGTGGGTAGCTACTGATAACACTGTATATTGAATAATCATATTTGTCAGATATAAGTAGAAAACCCTCTTATAATAGTTACTAGCTATTTTGTTCTTCTTAATACCAAGAAAATCATAATTTTATTGGTAAAGTGGGACACTAAGGCATGACTCTAGAAATTCATCCACCTCACTAAAGTAGGTTCAGGTTGTGTTGCTTCATAATCTGTAGCCAAATTTCTAGTCATAATGAAAAATCCTCATGCATTCCTGCACTTTGGTGGTATTAGTTACCAAATTTGTCTTCTTTTGTAGACTTATTATACTTTGTTGTTTGCTGCTCAAATACAGACTGCAAGCACTTACATAAGGCATTCCTGTACTCTCAGTGCACAGCAGCTTGAATTAATGAACGCTAAGCATATATAACACAGCATCCCTGTGGTCTTGCTCATGTTGCATGGGACACCAATCCCTTGATTGTAATAATTAGATGAGACAGGAGAAAAAGTGTATGCTCCTTTTTGTTGGGGTGGAAGAAAGGACTGATCTCTGAAAACTAGACAAGGCAGAGTTTTTGTGTTGAAAAGGCTGAGATTTACAGGGAAGGCCTGAGCACCCGTGACTGTGCTGTACCTGGTTGGTGGCTGCAGGGTCTTTGCATGGTGTTGGAAGTGGGTTGTTACAGCTGATGTCTAATATAATGCCTAGACGAGTTGGTTTCTCTCATCTGTTTGTTATTGTGTTGTTTGAGGAATCAAACTCTGGTCATTCTGTTAAAACATGACAGATTTTTAAAACTTTCCCTGTGTGTATATATATACATGAATATACAACAGCTTTGATTATAAAATAATTGCATGACTGTGGGAACTAGATAGTCAAGAATAAGTTTGTCTTTGTCCAGATCTATCTGCACAATGTCTGAAGAATATTATTGTATTATTACAGTGCATATAACCTGTATAACCTACCTCTTTCTATAGCATTGAAAATGCTTTGTTTTCCAACTTTAGCCTCTTAATGTTATATTGATGCAATTGAACCAACATATTTTCCTGATAGGATTCATTGGTATTTTAAAACTTTGTGAAACACATGTGTATTCCCAAGTTTATAAAGTATTTGCAGATAGATGGGGAAAAAAAAAAAAGAAAAAAGTTGATTTTCAGAAGTTATTCTTTATGTATAGGTTGCCTTCTTTCATAATTGAGTGTTCCTTCATATAGGCTCAAAGCACTGCCTCTTTTGCCTGTAAAGTTGAATATAAATGCTTATTATTACTGTTTTCTTTGCATTCCTCTTCATTATGATGGTCCTTGTTATATGAAAGTGGCATATGTAAGACCTAACTAGAGCTGCTTCTTTAAACTACTCCTGACACTCACAAATTATTTGTGAAGCCTTTTTAAAAAAGCTCATTTCCCAGTGTTTTAGGTGATAAATATTTTTGCTGAGTAGTGTTTAGTGTTTTTTTCAGAAAATCTGAAATAGACAAACCTTGTCTTTTGTCACAAGGTGCAAAAAGACATTTTTCATTGAGTCAGTTTCCAGAGTAAATTTTAATTTCCCAAGAGAGAGCAATTATATTGATTAGCTGTGAAATCTGCAAAATGGTGATGGATCTGTGACATCTGCTGGAAGAGTTCAGAACATTGCACTGAAGACATTCCTTATGAAATCAAGTGTATTTTTTTTTTTTTTTTCTACAGAGTTGCAACAATTTCTCTTTGGCCTAAAAAGAGATTAAGACTGGTTTTCTGGGGAAAACCCTGAACAGGAGGCCTCACTGTCCCTGCCAAGGAGCTTGGCTGGCTTGCTGAGGATCAATCAGCTGTGCTAATTTGTTCTAATACCTAACTCAGTCAGAATGTCTCAAATGAACACAAGTAAAGGACAAGGAATCTCTGCTTTAGCTTCCCCTCTCCTCACTTCTCATTTGCGAAGTGAGGATACTTTTCTGCCTTATAGGGTTTTGAGGTAAATGTATACATGTATACATGTATATTTATGCCTTCACCTGCTTGGGCAAGTGCAGATGTTCCTGGCTGCATATGCCAGCTTGCACATTTGTTCTCTGAAGCATACTCTCATGAGGTAGCTACAGCTGAACTTGAACATGTCCATATCCAAGATGAGCGTTTCTGGACATTTCTACACTTAGGTTTTTTCCAGCTGCAGAGCTTCAGAAATACAGATAAAGCCAAACAGAGTGCAGCCATTTAGGAAACTTCCACTGCAAAGAGTAGGTGGCACTTATACCAGCTCTCTTTGCATTGAGGGCCTAGTTTGCATGAACTAACAGAAGAATAATGTCTGTTTAGTGCAAAACTAGCAAACAAACAAGCTTGTGGTTACTATAGAGATGTTCTTTTTGAGTCAGATTGTATCTAATGCAAACCTAATTACTTCTCAGTATGGAGTAGGTACTTGTTAAGTTTATCGTCATTTTATGGTGAAGGCCCAATAATGGCTGGGTCTAACTGTATGGAAGACATTCATTTAATGGAGTGTAACTTGACTGGAATCCTGCCTCATCAGGGTGACAGAAATAAACTGTAAAATTTTATTGACTGATGAAACAATGGGTCAGAAGCTCAGTGTGTGCAAATCAACACAGCTGGCTTGCGAGTCAGCAAAACACCATCAGTTTACGGCAGCTATTTTGTTTCAGTTGTCTGAGAAGTTTTTTAACATGGTAGCTAGAAAATGTAAACAAACCTCATCTTTGCTCTTGATCTTGTGAAGATTGCGGATTCATCTGTTTTGCCTGTTAACATTTTTGGGATCTATTATCCAAACTGTGTCTACTTTCAAGTTGGAACACAAAGTTGCCATTCAAGTTTTGCTATTCAGTGGTTTCCATGGGCAGTTACACATGATACAATTCATGCGCCTTTCCTTAGGTCTTTGGTTTGAGTTGTTTGGCTTTTTTTTTTTTTTTTTTTTTTTTTTTTTGGCAAAAGGAGTAACTTTTCACCCAGTTTTCACTTTCTTTGTAACTCTTAACAATGTGGTTATTCACTAAGATATGCTCTCAGTATTTTCTTTGATCATATTACTCAGTTTTCTTAACTTTTTTCCACCATGTTCACAGTGATGGCCCTCAGATGCCTAGAATATTTTCTGAAATTGTGGATCTAAATTGGTTGTAAAAGTTAGTGCATACATCTATGCAGAGATGGAGCAGCACAGAAATTCTGAGCTTATTTTGCATAACATCTGGGGTGATGGTGAATGAAAAGCAAAAATGTGAGTCAAATTGGAAAAGGAAAAAATGTTTGCGAAGACCTCAAAGTCAAATTTATCAGACAAAAGACCGACGCCTCATCAAAACAGTTCATGTTTTTTCAAGAAGAATTTTCATTTAAACAAAAATGTTTTGAGTTGTTTAATTTTCAAGGACTTTCCATTGCTATTGGAATAATGGTAAATTCCCTTTCAGTCAATATCGTATGGAATCATGTTGCTAATTATTTATGAAGGTACTTAATAATTAAGGAAAAAATTGATCTTCAAATTTTAATTTCTTGTTCTAAAAACATTAGCCCAATTTTATTCCTCTAGTTATATCACTGATTCATTAGAATAGCTTCTTAGTAGAATCTTACTTATGGTTTGTGGCATGTGGCAAAAATAAGACAATGTTACAAGCAATCGCATTAGGCAGCAGTACTTATTTCTATTCGTACAAATAGAAACCAAAAGAATAGCAATAGCCCTGAAATGCCTTTTTCTTAAATCATCAGCGACTAATCATATTTTATATAAGAAGTTCTCCTACAAATCCAGACTGATGCAAAGATCTCTGAGCTTTTAAAATCTTTCAGTGAGCTTCAGGAGTAAACTTTGATCTTCTAGATGATCTAATGCTTAATACTTTGACCCTTTTAAAATTCAGTTAACGTCCATTTTTTTCTTTTAAATCTGATTTATTTCAACATAAGGATTCAGTCTAACACTATAAATGCAAATACTTAGTTATGAAAGTTTCCTTGGAAGAATTGTCAGTTAGATGCATTTCTCAGAAGTCGTTTAATGACAAATTCAAAGAACTCTATAATTTAGAAAAACACTTATTAGCAAAATTTCTGAACAATACTTAGCATGTGATCCTTTTCAGTTCATGAAAAGTGCTTCCCACAGCTGAAATGACTTAGTTTCTGTAGTGGCCTCTGAAATCCTGCAGGTGCAGTCTTTGTCAGGGATGCTCAACCTATTTCAAAACCATCTTTCACCTCAAAAACAATGCCATAGGATATATGAACACCTCTGTAATCTCAGAATGCACAAAAGCAAAAGAACAGCCCACATGCCCCAGTGAAAAAGTGATAGGCCAGGATGAGGGGAATAAGTTCAAATCTGTGTGGGTGACAGGCATGTTTTTCACACTCATTCCAATGCAGTCCCAAGCATATTGAAGTCTATATATATATATGTACCCTAACATAGGGCATGTTCCCCATTGTTTGTTAAAGTAGTTTTTAAAAGAAACAGTGCAGTTTTAAAACAGTTTTTTTCCAGAAAATATGAACTGATTCTAATGCCCATTTAGAAGCTTGAAAAAGCAAAATAACATCCAAACATGCAAATACTACTTAGTGTTCTGGAGGGAGCTCTCTAACTGTTTTTGTCAGCAACTGACATCAACTTAATATATTAGGCTTTACAGAAGTCTTACTTATTGTAACAAATGAAATTGCTGCCAGGGTGCTCATCTGCCATGGAACTAGTTTTTCATGTCGTCTGTTGTGTGAACAGGAGATGGGGGAAAAAAAGCTTTCTTTAGTTATAGATCCGATTTGTGTGTGGAAGAAAATGTATGAGCTAAGCCCTACAAGAGAAATTCACTTGCAAAGATGTTCAGAGTTGTGCATGTGAAGAGAGATACGCTTGCATGTGCACAGGGTGAACTCCGAGTACTGCATTTTCCACAATTGACATCAGAGCGGTGGAGACTCACAACAGAATGGTTTCAAAGCTGAAGTCAGGTTTTATTATGCAGAAGTACACACCTGTGTTTCAGGGAAAAACACAGATACATTAATTTTTACATACAAAAATAACATCATTATGGTCCCCTTTCCTATTAGGTGGAGTGATCTGTAGATTTTGTTTTCATTACAGACAAGGTCTGGATTGCATCTGTTGTGGTCTCTTTAGTTATGATGAGCTTGATAACAGTTATATATCTGATACCCTCGCAGAGTTCCATGAGTTCAGAACATCAGTCTTCCTTCAGTCTCTCTACAGTTCTAGAATCCATCCCCTGGAGTGCAAGACCTGGAAATTCGCCCTCGTTTATCCCCTAAATTAATACCAAATTTTATAGAGTGTTACATATTTTAATGAGCCATTTATTTAATGTGATTGTTTGAGATGTTCTTTTGAGGCTTCCATTTTGCATACCTTTGCAGGGACCCCTGTGGTAACCAGCAGACAGGATGCTGCCACTCTGAAGGTGGACATGGCACACATCTATTCAGTGTGCGATACAAAGCCAGCCCTCTGACATACTGAAACAGAGGATGCAGTTGTACAAGGATTTAATTTGCATAGCAAAAAAGTGTGAAATGTAACATGACTTATTACGGCAGTGGAACTGAACTTGGAGTTACTGGAAAGTAAGGTGCACTCTACTAAAAGTATTACTCTATCCACTTCAATATTCTACCTTTTCTTAAAGAGGATAACTTCTAGGGGAGAATAACTGCAGAGAATGAAATGTAGAAGACTGACCTGAAGCTTGCAATTCCTTCTATTTTAAGTGAGATTTTAAACTTTCATAAAACAAGTGAAGAAATACCTGAATATGTCCTAATCATGTGAAAATAACATATGTGGTTTCAAAATGACACATCAATTATTACATTAGAGTTGGAAGCTTCACTTTATTTCATGACTAACTTCTGAAGATTTAGCCTATATGGATTATGTAAAAGCCTTTGAGGGTTTTTTTTTTTTTAGTATTTAAAGTATTATGAGTACATTTATGTAATGTATTAAAGGAAATCTTTATTTGTCCCATAGTCTTCTGGCTCCTATAAACCAGAAATCATTATCTTGGCATGTTTAGGCTTGGTTCTTTCTCTTTCCTTTGAGAGGACACGGTTATAGTATGAAAGACATTTTGGTGCTATTGCATTTTTTATTTTTTTTTTTTTAGGAGCAGACCTGGGTGACTGTGAGGGGCAATAGCTCAGTTGCTCAGTGCTGGGAAACAATATTTGCTATTAAATTAGAGCATCTAGTGGCCAACCATTATGATGCCTTAAGGAGTAACTTTGTAAATCTAGTAAAGTCACAGAAGACTCAGAAATGAATAAAGGCTGAGGCTATGTTGGACAGTTTCTTCTCTTCTCTCTCTTCCCTCTCCTGTCTCAGTCCCTCTTGTGGTAACAAATACAATTACTCTTGAGATGACGCATTGTTTTGGGCGCTTTAAGATAAGCTGAATACATACCTGTATAAGGATTCCCCCAACAGTTAATGATGATGATGATCGGCTATGTCAATTCAGAAGGGGAGATTCTGAGTACAAGGTCATTTTTTCAGGAAGACTGTTATCTCTCCTCTAAAATTGTATTTTTGTGTTTTGTGCTAAGTTTGCAAATAATTTTCCTGTGATGAGTCACTTACAGGTTGTGTGCCGTAAAGAATTCAAATCAAGTGTCAGTATGAAAACAAAACTGTCCTTATTTTTTATTTAAGTGTTCCAATAATATCTTTCTAATGGAAATAAAAATAAGCCCTTGTGATATGGTACCAAACATGGCAGGAGCTGTACCTATTCAAGGTATCCTGAAATATGATGCCAGCTCCAGGCAGTCTCACAGTTTTGAGAGTACTCTGTAATACTGATCACCTTTGTGCATTCTTCTGTTACTATTTTTTCTTACCTGCCTTCCCACTCTAAGCCTGGTTAACATCGTCAGCACAATTTAAAAAAAATTTCAACCCAAACCATTTCTTCAGCACTGGGATTTTTCCGTAGAAATGTGGAGAGGCAAGCAGTCTGAGAAGCAAAGAGCTGGGAAAGGGAAGATTTAATATGTGGCTTTTGCTTTACTTGTCCTCTCTTTCTGGTCACTGAACAGTCCTCTGAAGTTATGAGAAGTGATTACCAAGTGCTTCTTCATTTCACATACTACTTAAATATGACTGCAGTTGCTCTGTGTTCACAGTATTTCATAGATGCTTCCCAGTGTTTGCAGAGAAATCTATAGCAGCAGGTCTCTGTATGAGATTTTGGGGCTAGAGCCTTACAAGAGTGCTGTCCAAGAGCATATGATGAATGTGTTTCTCCATAAAAATTTGGTAACAATATATTTTAGTTCAAAATTATTCTAAATAATAAAAAAGACTATATTAATAACATAATCTTAAGAAAAAAAATAATAAAATTGGTAAATGTAATATTTCCACATGGGAAAAGTTGTTCTTTAGCATAGATTTACAGGAAACATGAGTAAAATTTGGATGCATATATTTCAGCTGATGCTTTATGATAATATAGTGACCTCTGTTTCCAACATACTATCATAGCCTTTAAATAAAATCTGTTCTCTGATAATTTTAGTGTTATATACTGATGTCTATCAACTTTTCTTCCTTTCTTTCTCTTCTCTTTGCAATCATATTTTGTGGCAGTTATATAAATACTTTGATATCTGTGACTGAAAACTTAAGTGTTGGCTAAACACAATCTATCCCCGTTTTACAGCTTGTGAAGGGCTGTAATGGAGAAAATTTAATGTCATTCAGCCTGAGGAAGAGACAGGGCCTTGCAGTGCTCTGTGGACCACATTGCTTTCAAATTGTTGGGGTTAAGGTAAGAATTAGAGACTAGGATTAAATGTTGAAAATATCTTTGAATGTTGATAAATTGTCTTCATTAATTAACCTATAACCACAGTAAACCATTTGAAACATCAGAACGGGGATATCAGTTTGCTTGAACCATAACAAGTGCATATTCGAAGTTAACGGTTCAATGAGATTTACAGTTGTTCTACAAGCCTACTAGTCCCTGGCCTGTAAAACACAAAAGAAAAAAGATGATAAAACAGTAAGAAGTCTGCCACCAATTTCATGGTATGTACCCCACGGGTGTGCTTTGTATGCTAATTAGAACCCAGTGGATGTGAACACTTCACTGAATGCCTTTGAAATAAGAAGCAGGGAGACCAGAGAATCCTGTTTAGCTCAAAGATGCTAATCTTGCACATGTTAGACCAATATAACATAATACTGAACCTTTGCTCATATGAATTTTCCAAATTTAAAATGAATGATCCCACTGCACTGACAGAAGTGTTGCAGGGTTGAAGCCACATACATTATGCGTAAAAGCATCGTTTGCATTCACTTTTTTATTACCATCAAGCAAATTTGCTGTCACTTTCTTTACAAAAGCAAGAAACCAGCTATTAATCAATATAACTTCTCAAATTAGACATCTAAAATATAACTAGTGCTCTTAGGGGAAAAAATACCAAAATTACAAAAACACTAAAAAAAAAAAATTCCTTAGCAGTACAAATAAGTGAATTTGCTAGGATGAACATAATGAACTTCTCACTATGTTTCTGCATCTTGCCTCATAAGTTGGTCTATAAAGGCTTTAAAACCTGAATTTTATTAGAAACCTAAGACTATGTTTTATTCCTTCACAGAAGCACTGTTCCAGTCTCCCAGATGCATAATCACTAAATTATCTGTAGTATTTCTGGAGAGTTAGCAGAGCATCATGACAGCTGTACTACATAGTTTTGGTGTATTTTGTATTTTCCCCCCATTGGACCCGACCTTATCTTCACATGTCATGTGGCTATTGGCTGTGTTGGATAGTTGATAGCCATTCTTTTGTCATACAGGTGTCACTGCTTTTTCAAGAGGAAATGTTCCACATACATCAGTCTAACAGGACCACCTCTGAACTAAAGTAGACAGAGATAGTCTAGATCTACTGCAATATAAGATAGGTTTTGTCAGAAAAAGTTTCTTACCATACTGGATACCTCAACCAAACTCACAATCTTGTGTGACAGTTTGGAAGAAGTGTTTGCTACACAGATAATTGTGAGGGTCTGAAGATGGGGAAAAAAAAATCAGGTAGAAGCCATTTAATTTCAGTTTTGACTCAAAATAACATATGCATTTCCTTTCCTAAGGGTTACAGAATCTCTAATACTTAGGGTTAAAAGGCGTATGATACAAAACCACTGAGATCATACTCCTAATATAAGAAGATAAAAAACTTGCATTGAGTTGGTGAGCACTGATGCAGTTGACACTTTCCTCCCTCTTTGAACTGCATTTTTATCTCGCAATTTTCAGTCTTGTTTTGGTATTGCAGCAGTACTTCTCATAGATATTCACAACTGCACCAGTGGCAGACTCTTGAAGCAATACACTTGACAGACCCTGGGTTCAAACAGACCCCGTCTCTTTAAATCTGAATTAAAGTTAATGAATGGCTGTGTCTGCCAACACTGATAAGGCATTCTGTTCCCAAATCTTGTGCAGAAACTACCGTATCATTTCCCTATTCTGATGCACTGAAAGAAAAAATAAAACAAAGTCTGCTTACATCTTTTGTGCTCCTCTGTACAAGAAGTCCTCCTTGCCTCTGACCTTTACGGATTTATTAGTGTGTCAGACACAGGTAATTCAAGGACCACTGATGGAAGTAATATCTTACTAGAAGTACACAAGTATTAAGGAAGAAAAAAACCTTCCTTCAATTGTGAAAGATCATTTGAGTTTATTTCAAACCTGAGAAAAGCATTGTTTGTCAAAAAATCATGTTTGCTTTTTACTAACCTGCTACTTCTTCTAATAAATACTACTTGCAAATCTATTCTGTTCTGTCCTTCAATCACCAGTAGCTACAACCCTACAACTACACAATGTACCAGTACAAGCGCATATCGGAGAGAAGACATGTCTGGTTTTGAATTAGACTCAAGGCCTGGGGTGCTTTGGCTGCTCTGATGTTTTATTAGTCCACAATAAATTTTAAACCGCAATGAAACAGGTAGCAGTCAAAATTTTAACTCCACTAGGATTTCTCACCTTCATGTCTCTGAATGCAATTTGCAACAGAATACACTGAAACAATATTCTTGTTAACTGATTTTTTTGCTTGAAGGCAGTGGTGGTTTCTGTTATTGTTTAATGTTCAAAATTGCTTTTAGTATTCTAAACATGGCATGCTGAAGTTTTAAACTGTTAAACAAATAAATATTATGGCTGTAGGTTGTTGAGTGATTGTCTTAGAAATGTGCAAGTTCAACTCTCTTTAAGGAAAGAGAAAAAGGGATGAGACAACATGATATTGTTGACAGTAATGTTCACTGCTGTAGCCTGGTTGAGGGAACAGAGTAAATATTTTCTTTTACATGTTAATTTCAGTGTGTACTTGGATATGATTTTCATGACATGTCAAACTAAATCAAATCTCTGTTTGAAGAGATGAGTGAAGAACCCTGCATTTAGTTTTTTAGGTAACCTTTTGTGGATAATTGCATGACATTTGAAGGTTAGATTTCACGTTTAAAGATGGTGCTGCAAATAATGATGAGAAGAACAGTATGGGTGAAATGTAGATACATAACAACCCTAGAAATGCAGCTTGGCAGCTAGCAGGTAAAAAATGAGCATTGACACTGACAGCTGGAGGACAGTAAATACCAATAAATGAAATGAGGTGGCACATAACAAATCATGCATAATACTGCACAAAATTGAAAAAATTTGGGCACTTCTGTAGGTTTTTTTGTTTCAGCCCAATACAGAGGTACAGTAAAAAGGACTAGAAACATTGGGTAGTGCACCCTGCAAATGGAAGCTTAAAGATGATGGAGTTTGAAATTCCACATTATAACTCACCCAACAATTAAACGAGAAAAAAGGAAAACATGGATGTTTTCAGCTGTTGTGCCACTGCTGAAAATAAGGTAGTTTTCACTAGCATTTCTACTCCTCTGTTAAAACTCACATGTCAGCATTTGACCTCAGTTGCTTAATGTTTCAGCAGCTCTGAAGAGCACATCCATCCCATCCCTCACACTCAGCAGTACTTTGGCCAACCGATCTTATGGAATATACAGCAGCATGAGAAGTTACATTGCAAAATCATGAAGAAATGTTGGAAAATGTAATTTTGGAACTACTAATTTTAAAAAGGGGTTTAACTGACTTTAGTAAACAACAGGGACAATTTCAGAATAGTCCTCCGTGCATACAGCTGGATAAAAACTATGGTTACTGGAGATGGTGAATTTCCTGCAAGCTCTATGCAAAAGGGTAGCAGGTAATTATATTTGTGTTCAGAGTTGCATTATTCTATAACTCCTCAGCAAAGTCATTTCCTGCCATTTCTGTGGAGCAGTGGCAGATAGCAACTCTCCTGCATGTAGCAACTCTGCCTGCATCTGTTGGTGCCACGCAGGAGAGGGTCAGCCTTGCCTGTAGCCACTTTCTCTTCCCTTTTCCACACAACCTGCTATTCACATACAGAAAGGCAGGAGAGGAAAGTATCTACTTACCACTTACTGTTCTTATTCTTCTGTCAAATCTTATGTCTGTACATAGTGAATAGGCTCTCTAGACTCTTTACGGACCACTTAATTCTCAGCTGAATGTTTGAGTTTTAAAGTAAACACTTGTGAAACTAGTCCTTTTGCGGGAAGGCAATAATGGACTGCAAGATGAATCATAAACTTCATAATGCCTGCTGAATTGGACATACACTATTAAGTGAGGAAGCAGTAGCAAATGTAATTAACTGTGATTGTTAAAATGTAACATGCATCTCAGCATTCATGCTATCTCGATTAGTTACATACATTGCTTAGTAATGGATGTATGAAATAGAATATACACATATGTCACCTCCCAGCAGGGTACCTGACCACCTTTCAGGGTATGTTATATAATGTTATTTAATGGTTGTCATAACACTTCAATCTTTTCCTCTAAGAGGCAGCAGCAAATCGAGTATTTTTGTTTTGAAATGATATGTGTTCTTTGATTGATTTTTGTTTAGAAGATCTTTACTTTGATATATGTGCTAGAGAACTTGTGATCAGTGAAACTGAGTTGCACCTGAGGCAGGTGAGTCTTAATTTCCTAAGCAATTCAATTCCCATACTTGGACTGGCCTCATGAGAAGCCTTGTTCATCATTACAGAGTATTTAATTTTCAGTGGGTGAAGGACAACTTCTGACCATTACAGTAAAACTCTGTTATACTTAAGGGCTCCTAAAATTTCAGATGTTTCCTTAGCTAAGCACACATTGTAACAGCATTTGAATTATTTGTCTGTTAAGGACTTCATATTCCCATGCAAGTTTCATGTAAAATCCATTATTTTTCTGGCTTTAATTTTTGGTTCTTTGAATCTCTATGAATCCTACAAATTTTCCATGTACAACACTTAATTTTGGGCTTACCATAGTTTTTAAAGCAATACTACAGATGCCTTGGGTGATTTGGCACAGCCAACTCCCAGGAAAACCCTGGGCTTGCAGGCTGATCTAATTGCCCAGAACTCAGTTTCCTCTGGTACCGAATGTGTGCTCAGCTCTTGAGACGATTGGGAACACTGTCCTGACAGGGACTGCACACACCATAGCAGGGGATATTTTTTGGATTTTTTTGAGTTGTGGATTTCTCTTGTGAGTCTTCATGAAATTATTACCTAATAGTATGATCTACATTTATACTTTTTACTATTTCTTGAGAGATTGTAATTTAATAGCTAGAGGTTTTGATTAATTGTCTTCATTTTTAAAATTTCCTTTAATATAAGCTACTTTTGTTTCTATAAAGGTATCTGGTCACGATTTACTCTATTGCTTTAATCACAGATTTGCTTGGAATACTGTAATAGCTGCCAGCTACACTATTAATTACAGTTCTCAACCCTGTATCTGTTAATTTTTCTTCATTATCAGTGTCAATTTCAAGTTGCAAACAGTTCATTAATACAGTCCTCCATTTGCACCAAAAAACCCCATGTAAGCAATAAAGCTGCTGTTCCTTCTTCGTGCAGGCTGCCCAAATCAATTCCATCTACAGAATGCCTCCTGATGGAAATTTTCCTTCTAATTTACACTGTTAAAATTATCACTGTTTGATCTGTTTTAATTTAAAAAACAAACAAACCAACCACAAAAACACCAACCAAAAAAAAAATACTAGAAATCAAACCACAACAACAACAAAACAAAAAGGAAAACCCCACAAATGAGATTACCTGTGGTGCTACTCACTATTTCTTTATTCTGACTCAAGGTTAAGCCAGATCTTCAGAAATACACCTAGAAGTCAAGTGACTAGGAAGTGAATAAGTAGTGTGTTCATCAAATTAGCTATATCTTACATTGATAGAGTAAGTATAAGGAGAAAAAATGCAGTGATCAAAAGAGACTTCCTGATGAAGAAGCATCACATTTTATACAGTTGAGGAAGACAACATCTCTAGCAAGACAGTAATGCAGCAATCTTTTAATACACACAGTGTATACCAGGGGAAAATGTCTTGACAGAAAAGTGATTCCGATTTAATATGAACAATGGTTTCTTATGCCTGAAGAATTATCTTTCCTTCAGAGTGATTGTTTGGGGCTGCCTTAATAGTTTTCACATTCAGTACCATTGCCATAAGGTCACTGAGGGAGGGGGAAAAAAAATCCTTCATGCAACATGATAAGAAGAAATAAAAGGAAAGTTGTAGGGATGGTTGTGAGAAAATGTTCTGACTGTCCAAAGTCCATAGTTGTTACAGCATGGCCTAAATTCAAGTTTTTGTCATAAATAAATGTTTATACTGCTTACTCTGAGTTAAGGAACGGGTATAGAGGGTAGGATCCTCAAGTGGCATAAATTGTTGTGACTCCACTGACAGCAATTTACATCAGTTAAAAGTTCAGCTCCGGAAGTTTAGAATAGATGGGTAAACAGTGGAAGATAAACATATCGGGTAGATTCACTATATCAAAACCTGTAGTTTTGATTTGGTAGACAATTGGGTAATGCATTAAAATACTAATTTAAACAGAAATCAGGATCACAATTACATATATTTAATTTAGGAACAATCATAAAGAACTTTGTCGGGAAAATCCTGCAAGATCATCCTACCAGAAAATACTTCTATAGATTTTGGTAGTCATCTTACTGAATGTATTAGTTCATTATATTTGTATAAAATATTTTTGAAAAGTTTCAAACAAGCTATTCAAAAGCATAACTCTGATTCTGGTATCATGTCCTTTGAAGCAAAGAAAACTCTCCCATTAATTTCTAGGGGAAAGATATGCTTTCATTATCTAAAAAGTGTGTAAAAATAACATTATCATTCTACTGGAAAAACAGTCTCAAACTATACAGTCTTTAGACTTCTGAGGGTATAAGATCAATGGATTGTTTTCAGGTCTTTGTTTCTTTTTTGGAACCAGTGTAAATTCCACTTGTCTCACAGATACTCATATACGAAGTTCATTATGCCCTAGTCCTACAACAGGAAATATGTAGTGTGTGTCTGTACATATGTATGTGTGTGTGTATATATATATACACACACCCAAGTATTTAAAATAAAAAAGTACAGAATATTATACTTAAGACTATACTGGGCTAAGAATAAATCAAACCTTTTGCTCACTTAGAAGAATTGAGACTGACATTGTTACTTAAATATTATTTCATGTTTACTGTAGGCTACTAGAAGGTTTACTCCTGCAGTTGAACAGAAACTGTTAAACATATGAAATAGTGAGGAAAAAAGCTTATTTTCTTGTATCATAGTTGTTTTGTCAGGTTTCTTTTGAAATATCACTGTATCCAGTAACATAATTATGTAAAAAGGTACTTTAAAAGAAATATAGCCATATGACAATAGCATGACATGGTGCAAATCTTAAAATCCTGAAGGGGTTTTTTCACTAGTGTTTGAACAGCTCACTACAGTTTTGCTCCTACGTTTCAGATCTGTATGCACAAAAAAAATCATAATGTAAAGGAACAGTTGTGTATGAAAAGCTTTTTTTCCAATTCTTTGAATGGGAAGTGAAGGGATAGAAATATGAGTAAAGAGTGAGCATTAGAATGTGTTACAAATTACCTTCTTCCAAATACGGGATGGGGAGCCAGATCCAGAAATCTCCTAAATCATGTTCAGAATTAGCTTTTTTTGTTCAAAAGGAGACTTTAAATATGAAAGCTACTGTTTAAAAACATGTATAGCCCTAGAGCTGTGAGATAAGGAAGGATCATGATCTCTTGAACATTAATGAAAATCATTAAAAAGATTATAGTTGTATAGGTAGACCATTAGGGTAGATAAAGGACTCTGGATTTTATTTCTTCACGTTTGTTTCCTGTACTCAAAATTAGGATGATTCCTTTTGTACATTTTTCTCACATTTATACATGCCAAATGAGGAAGGTGGTGCAGTACCAGGAATTATGTTAAATATGTGAAATACTCAGAATATCAGGGGACAGTTGGTTTCTTCAGATTTAGTTTTTTCTGATAAGTATGTAAACAAATGACATCCTCATTCAACAGATCTGTCCTACAGTGAAATTCATATTTTACAGAAGTAGACAGTCATTTAGGTTCTAGATGAATCTCATTATCAGGGTGGAAGATGAAATATGTCTTCTGCATATCTTTTGAGGAAAGGCAAAGTTCACATCTGAGCATTACCTATATCATACCTCTTGACAGTGAGAACTGTAGCAAAGTATCTAATACACAAGGAAGAGGAGTCTAGATTCTAGTCTATCTTACGAATTATCAACACAGGCTTTAGATATTTCCTGTGTTTCGTTTTTTAATTATTTCATTCTGCATGTGTTGAATTCAGCGTTAAATTTCCATCAATTTCAGTCTCAGGGATGGATTTAAAGTTCCAATCACTAGTAAGGTGACCAAATTTTATGTGTCAAGAGTAATACAGAAGGAAGAGACCAGAACAGAAGATATACCTTAAATAGAATATTCCATGACATTTTCCAGACAAATAGGAATTTTTCATCTCTTTTTCCAGTGCACTATGTTAATTATAAATTATGGTTCATTTTTAAGCTAAAACATTTTTTTGCCATTCTTCTAAGTCTGTGAAAATGGCAAGGCATTTAAACAAACTGGGTCTTTTTAGCCATCATCATGTTAAGTGTTTATTCCTACAAAAGTGTGAATTGATTCTCCATGTGCATAGACTTTGAAACTAAGAGATTTATTAGAGAAAGTGAGAGCACAATACTGAGCCTGTTGTTTAAAAAAAATTCAAAGCAAATCTGTAATTGAAAAGCTGTAAGAACTGTCAATTTTCCTATAGCACTTGAGCTTATTTAGAACTGTGGCATGACTTGAAAATAGAGATGCAAAGCAGGTTTTTCTTTTTTTTACAAGTTTTTGTGAAAAAGGTATGGCTGAAGTGTTAACAACAACAAAAGCTCATTTCTGGAACATAAAAACGTTGCTGGGATATTCAACTTATTTTGCTATTGTTCAGTGAAGTGTTGCTTGCTTTCCTACTGAGCACATCATGTTCAATCCGTAATGCAAATAGATTCAGTTCCAATTCATTTCATCCCCATGTTTTACTTGTTTGTATCCCACAGAGCCATTCTTTTGATGCCAGATATCTGCTCACTTTACTTCTTTTGTTTTGTTTATTCATTGCCCTGCTGCACAACCGAGCAACACATTCTATCTGTCAGTAAGGTATACATGAATACATGGCTATTTATCTAGAATAATAATGGTCAGCTGCTATTAAAACTGGCAAGATGACTGTCTCACATAATTTGCATGATTTTATTGTGAGACACTCATTAGTTCTGACCTTTTAATATGGCTTTGCAAATCAGATTATGTTAAATTCTAAAAATGCCTATTTAAAAATCTCTCCAGGTTATCTACATTTATATGACACATGGATATATTTATCTTTCACTGTTTGTCATATAAAGCAAGATTCTTTTTTAGAAATTTATTTCAAAGCTATACACATAGATGCACACTAGGATTGCTTTCAAAATAAGCTAAGATAAATATCATTGTGGTGAGTTATATTTAGTACTGATGAATTCTTTCACTGGCAAACAAGTAGGATCTGTCAAAAATGTCTACACGAATGTTCACTACTCAGTTCCGAATCTGAATCCTCCCAACACTACTGAATGTCAGAAACCTCTAAGCATTTTCCTAGTCTTTTCAGTAAGTTTTTATCTTCTCAGTGGAGTGCTACAGAGGAATGATTTGTATAGTTCCTTTCTTTATGTTCCTCCAGCTGCTGATGGTACAATCCATTTGTTATTAGTTGCAGCTATTTACACCTTTCTTGAATAACACTAGAGCTAGAGTTGTTGAACTCTCCACAGAAAATTCCCTTTTGCTATAAGTTCGTTCTATTTAAAATCTAATGCTTTTAAGGCATGTGCTTTTGGGATATTTAGGTGATTTTTGATGGATTTACAGCATTCACATGCAGATCTTAGTTTAGGTATTGAATATTTAACTTAATAGTATATCTGGCTGTATAAACTTATACATTGAAGTTGAGGATTCTGGCAAAATAGTCTAATGTCAGCCTAACATGTGTTTTCTTGCACACTAGGATTTTCTCTCAGGCTTTAGCTCTCCATTAATCAGTGTCTACTGGAACCTCTGTAGCTTACAAAGTAAAGCATGCAGTTAAGTCCTTGTAGAACAGGATCTTGAATAAGAAATAAGAGTATTTATTAGGGATTTTTAGAATTCTATTCTGAAGAGGTAGACCATTTTTTTCCCATCATATTAGTACTCATGAATCCCCCAAATCCTTCTATTCTTCTTTTTAGTGTTCCATTTCCAGAAACAAATTTTATTTACATGAATACTAGTTAAAAGTAAATTCTTAATTCACAAACTGGGGCTTTTACATCAGTGAATGTACAGTGTAAATGGAATATGACAGGCTTTCTAAAACCTCTCAACCGGACCCTGGTGCATAGGCAGTTAAATCAGCCAGCTTGCACTGAGGCCAAAGTCCTTACAACCAGAACCCTACACACAGAAGTCATTACTTAGTCTGATTCTGATAAGAGAAAATTAAATGTAAATGCTGTACCTAGCTAGAGAATGCTGCAGCGACCTGAATTTTCTAATCATGAGGTCTCAGAAAGAGCAGTGGCTGAAAAAAAAAAAAAAAACAAAGGAGAAAGTTTTAATATATTCTAAGGTTTCCAACCCTTTCTCTTTAATCTGCCACTTGTCTCTTTTTGCTATGACTACTTGAAATATTGAAAACCCCAGTGGTTTCTCTAGATTTTTCTTCTGTTTTTGACTATGACATCCAGTCAGTACTTGATGTTAAAGAAGGAACAGAAGTGGAATATCAAAATCACGATGTAATGTCCACACTTATTTCACACATTAAACATTAAAATTATAAAATGATTCAACTTAGAGAAAAAAAATCTACCTAAAGAAAATACAATCTGGTTTTAGGCATGGCCACTGAGAAATGAGCTTTCCTTTGAAATTTTTTTTAATTTAAATACATTGTATATTTACTTTCATTACATGTGGCTGTGGCTAGAGACCTGGAAAACTGATGGACTTTGTTTACACTGTTTTTAAAAAAAAAAAAAAGTTGAAGAATTTGATCAATACCTTGCAAAACCCAACCTGTCAGCGGAGATAAAGAATTTATTTCCTCATCAAAGTAATCATCCTCTAAAATTATTCACTGAAATCTTATGAAAAGCTAATGATTTTAAATAAAATATTAATACATAGATAATATCTTAAGGACACATGCTCTTATGTGGGAATAGCTAGATATAGAATTAAATGCTAAAATCCTTTCTCTTGTACTGTGTTTGGTTCTAGTCATTTTAGTCTTTGTATTTTAATGGACACCAGTAGATGTGGGATCAGGTCCATAGAAAAGATTTCTGGTAAACTAAGGGAGTGTTCTACTTCTCTGAATTCTGAAATATAGTATATACTGACCACTGGGAAGTCTCAGCTAAATTAGAACAGAATAGCATAAGAAATCTGCTGAGCTATCTTAATTTATTTAATTTTTAAAAGTGAACTTTTCAATTTTCACAGGCCCCTGCATGAGGCATGAAAATCTCTGAAATATATAAGCTTATTCCTAAGGATTGTCTCATTTCTCTGACAAAATTAAAAACCCTGTAAAAGTTCAGCAATTATACAATCAATACATTAGTCTGAAGGTTTAAGAAATAAACAAACAAGGACAAGTTTATCTAGCTGAGAAGGATAAATTATTCTTGAAGCAGGAAGCAGATGGGAACTTGATTAGCTTTAACAAAATATGTTATTCCCATGGACTTCAACAAACTGCAGCAAATTAGGCTTTGACTAAATGAGTTGTTAGGTGTCCAAAAGGCAGTAAAGTTTGTTAGGTTATTAAGTTCGTTCCTATTTTTAGAGGATGACATGGTAAAATGTCAAAAGGTGAAATATTGGATTGACTCAGTAAAACAATAAAAGATATAATTAGATAAAAACTATTTTTCTTCTATTTGCTCAGAAAAAGCAAATGAAGGCGGGCAGATGGGAGACGAGAGGTACACAAATTAGAGAACTAAGTTCATATTGATGAGTAATATTGTACTTAGACGATGCCTGCATTAGCCATTATCCATCTGTAATGTAATAAATGTTCTCTTCAAAAAGATATCAAAACAAAGATTCAATGAACTGGTTGGTTTTATTAAATAGACAATTGAGATTGTAGAAAAGAATTTGAAATAAACATTTTTCCATTTATATTGATAAATTATAGTCACTGAATTAAAGCTAAGAAAGGAATTTAATCTGGTTATTAGAAAGTGACTAGTATTCAGAGGGTACTGCAAAGATTTTAAAGGCAGTGCATGATTCTATCGCTGGTCTTAACACGCTTAAATGTCTATACATTGGAAATATGATATCACTAAGGATATGATTAGCAATATAATCAATGTTTTATTAGGTGTTTGAAAGAGGTTATAATAACATGGTATTAGAAATTGCATTTAAATTGCTCTCTGATTGGAGATATATATTCACTTCACGCAGCTCAAATATTATGAAGCAAATAGAAATTGACCCTAGTTCTATTCTGAATCCTCCTAGCATAACATACCCTTCAGCAACTATAGAGAGAGTATAGCTTCGCTTTCCAAAACTGCTTATTTATGCATAGACTGCTATATGCCTCTGTAACTAAATAGCAAAAGACAGCCTAAATATGTAAAATGCCAATAAGATCTGAATGATATCTTCACCTTCTGGATTATATCTCCAGCCATTGTCACTGGAAAGTAATCTTTTCTTGAGAAGCTTCTATGGAGTCTAATAAAACCCGCATAAAATTTTAAGCGGTAACAATTTCAATTTCCCTTCTCTGGCAGATTGATGAAGATAATTTTTCATCCTTTCGTAGGTATCTTCCTTAAATTCTTCCTGAATATATGTATAAAGATGCTCTTTTTTAAAAGATCAAATAGCACTATGCATACAAAAATTAGTAGAAAGTATAGGTGAAAATAATTTCTCATGCACAGTCTCAAGCATCTCATTCTTTAGAGCTGAAGTCATGATCAAACTATGATAAGAGGAGTTGCTGTGTCTAGGATTTCATATCTTCATATATCTGATCTCTTCAGTGCCTTCTGATTTATTTTATTTATTTTTTTTATTACACTAGTCTGTCGGGGATATACCAATCTATGAAAGTTGTCCTCTATTCCCCTGACAATGATCTTAACAGAAATCATAGTCCACATGATTTAATACATTTCCTTAGCTATTTGAGAATAATTCCTTGAGCTTGATATGCAAATATAGCAAAATGGTATTGTATATGGTGGGGAAGTAATTAGCTTTTTTTAGCTTTTTCAGTGGTAGCTCAGAATAAAACTGTATGTCTAAACTCAGTTCATTAGAAGAAAACATGATGCTGTAAGCCCACAGGAGAAGGCTGACCATTGGTCTAGCTGGGATTTTTGTCCACTGAATTCAGTGAGGGCAGGATCCCATCTCATCTCTTTTTTTTTTTTTTTTTTTTTTTTTATGTCAGTGCTTCATGAATTTCAGTTACATCCATCTTGGGAGTCACCCAGTATGATGCTGATCACTTTCAAGCAAGCTGAGATAAAAAGATATTTTGAAATAAGCTTCATTCATATGGCCATTCATATGACAAACCTGGCATTTCCACCCCAAGGAATCATGGATGATTATGCCACCGTTAAGGCTAACTTCATGAACAAGTTTATCAAAACACCTGTAAAATAAGACAAAGCTTAGAGAGATTAGACAGCTCGCTCTGGCTCAGCCATTGCAACTCAACAACCCTGAAGTTCAAAGGCAGCATTCTGTTAATGCAAAAATAAACTACTTTCTGAGTAAATATGATGTCCTGCCCACTTAAGCTTATCTGGTTACAGGCAGTAAATTTAAAAAATACTTTAAATATTCTTTTAATAAGTTACTTAAATACAGGTGAAATAAATATATATTTTGTTGTTGTCTTGCAGCTGTGCAAGTTCGTAGAATAGAATGAAATTAAAGATGCTACGATAGGGATAGTTCTCAGGACACTATCTGGTATGTACTGCACGATGCAAGGTCATGAAACTGTTCTAGCAGATATTAGACTTGCCTGAGGGACAGAATTTCCAACAACAGAGGTACTACAACCAGTGCAGACAATCTGAGATTCTTTTCAGTTTATTTATGTTGCTTAATGTTTGTGCATCTTCAATCAGGTTAAATAATTTTAATATCTTTACCAATAAGTACGTTTTTATAATACATTTTTTCAGACCTTCATGCATCCTGTTTGAATTTTTTTTTTAGAAGAAAAATATATCATCCCTTAACAAAATACACCTTTTCTTGGGAGCAAGATGAATATTGATTCAGGTGTAACACATAACTTTACCAGAACTGACATTAACAAACACAGAAATGGTGATATGCTTTTAACAAAACAAGACAGTAGGCTGATTTGGGATTTGTTTCAACAAACGTTACCATTCAACTCTAGCTAATATTTAAAGACCTTTATGCTTTAGGATCATAGAACTTTCTATGAATCCATATATGTGTATTATCTAAAAACTGTACAGGACTCATTTTCAATTAAGCAGTACACTTTGCAAATCTGTATTTTTCTCTCCCCTCCCCCTCAAGTACATTATTAACTTCTGGTATAAATTTCCAGGTAAACAATCCTTCTTGATAAAATTCATTAAAAAAAAAAAATTGGTTCATAAAGCCGTACCCAGATCACTGCAGGATACTCACTCTCACAGGTTTATATCAGCATCCAGAACCATGCAGCCAGCCTGGTGCCAGCCTGTACAGTGTTCCAGGGAAATGGGCAGTTGTAACAGGGAGCTAGCTATCAGAACTGCCTAAGGCAGGCTCAGAGGAAAAGAGTACAAATGAAGGGACCTACACACAAAGAGCCATGGTTCATCACTGCAGTCCAAATTCTGTCTTGGAGGAATTAAAAACAAGAGAGTAGCTACTAATTTCAGTCAGCTTCCAACTATGGGAAGTATGAGCAGTATTTGGCCAGGAATTTTCAGTGAAATTTTATTCAAAGTGCAGTGTCAAGGGTTAAAATGTAGTATCTTTAAAATTTATTCTGAAGTCCTCTAATTTATCATACTCTTCCTTGTTCTTCCCTGTCCCCCAAGCAAATGCTTAAACCTACTTACATTCAGATATGAATTCTTTTCTCATCTAGCTGAATATGTTCATGAATAAATAGCTTAGATGGAGTAAATTGTATGCTTTTGTCTGAGTATAATGTGGCAATGTAGTAACAGACCTACAAAAGAAACTGGGTGGTAGCTGCCTGCCTTATTGTCTGATTTTAATGAGAGTTATGAGGGTATGAACATGGCAGAGATTTTTCCCACAGTTTGCAGTAAGCAATCTCAGACAATGAGTCCTGCTTTTTTGTTATTATTTCTAGAATTATTTAATTGCTGTTATTAGATTTTTCTTTCATTTTTTCTGTGCATAATTAAATTGCTTTATTGCAAAAGCTTATGAAAAACCACACCTCTCAAAATGGAAATGACCAGGCTCCATTCAAGTACTTTTAGGCCATATGTATCATATCATCATCTTTATTATCATAATTCTTCCAGGAATATAATGAACATTTTTACTTTCTAGTAACATTTAATTTGTCAGTGTAGCATTAGTAAAATGGTCCTTAGAAGATCAGTAGTACGAAAGTAATCTTACTTGTATGGTACAATAAAGTTCAAAAATTTCTTACCTTCAGAGGTTTCTTAAAATTATTCTTTCGATATAATCACTATTTAGAGAACTAGCTTGAAGAAACTGATAAGGGAAAATGCAAAATTACTCTACTATTGGTTTGTGATAAATATCTGTAGAAGGCAAAGCTGGTTAGGTCAACAAGCGCACTAAAGACCTGGTACTTGTTAAAGCATTTTCTTCACAGTGGTGAATGAAATGCTATGATTCATGCCATAACCCTTAGCGTAAATGAGGAAATTGTATATCTAGCCTATTAGCAATAAACCCAGTGTCTACAATTATTAGACACTGAGTCATGCTACAGACAGTGCAGACAGTTACCAATACAAAGCAGTTGTTCCATAAAAGCTTACAGTGAAACAGCCATAATAAGTGGGTACAACAAGAAGACGGATTGGGGGTGAGCACCAGCAATCCGATCTTTTGTAATCAAGTGCCCAGAACTCTGTTGGCCCATGCTGCAAACTCAGTATTAAAGTCAGTTCTGAAGAAAACAACTTAATCTTTGAAACTTTCTCTGATGCCCCAAGGCTAGTGCTTCACTATTCTGTCACTTTTCAAATTGGTCTAAGTTTTCAAAACCAAGCTGAACTAAATGCCTTCACTTCATTTTGTTGTCAGTCCTTGTTATTCTTAAAATGTTCATTTAGTTCTCTGGGTTTATTTCCCATTCTTTTTCCCCTCCACATTTGGTCAAACTTCTTATTACTACATATGTCTCCCCCAAACACAGTGCAAGGTAGATGGAAATTTTCATTAATTTCTTTCAATATTAAGAAACCGTTTGCAAGATCCAAATTGTTTTGTATTTGTTTCTGACCTTTTATGAAGTCAATTTATATTCTATGTAAGTAGTGAAGATCCAAGTGAAAGCAACTCTTTGGAAAGTCTGCGATGTGGTAACATCTTCATTCCTCATGTAACCGTTCATGAATATCTGTTTTAAAATTAAATGAGATACCTCTAAATCCACTATTAGAAATTCATAGATTTTTAAGATGTCATTACTACCAGATTTTTTTTTTTTTTTTTTTTTTTTTTAAATAAACTTCTTTTGGTGATCAGTAGAAGAAAGACTTGGCAAAACAGAATTGATCCCTGGTCCTCATCCATATCCGTCCAAAGTTAACTGGTTCACTTTCAGTCAGTGTTAGAAGAAATTAATCCGTCTTCCAAAGAAATTATTCACAAGGCCATCATGCAGTCCTAAACACTCTAGACAGCTTCAGGAGAATAATGGCTTTCTGTTTGCCTAAAGAAATGGGAAATGACTGATCTGTACAACTACTCCTCCATTTGTCCCATGGTGCTGTTCAACACTCAAACAATTGAGGTATAATGCATATTGCAAAAGGTGATACACCTAGCACTGATTTAGATTTCTAAAGAGCTTGTATCTGCAAAGGATAAGAGGCAGC
This sequence comes from Strix uralensis, assembly GCF_047716275.1. Classification (NCBI taxonomy): domain Eukaryota; kingdom Metazoa; phylum Chordata; class Aves; order Strigiformes; family Strigidae; genus Strix; species Strix uralensis. Next base: position 13,670,495 of record NC_133978.1, on the reverse strand, counting down.
TGAAAGCTCTAAATGCAGAGTTGTTTTCATCAGAGTGAAAGCTGTGAGCAGCTCATGGCTGTGAATTTACTGCATGGATTTTGAGGTCCTGTTTTCACTATAATACTGTGTACAATAATCACACTTTTCTGTTATGATAGATAATGCACAATAAAACAATGGTATTCTTTTCACTCTTAAGTAAGCCAGAGTCTTGTGTTTTAAGAAAGGTTTTTCATAAACTAAAATAACTTTTTGCAATAATCCCAAGATATTACTAGGGTAAATTGAAATTAAGAGGGAGAAGTAAAAAAGCCTACCATGTCCCTTCCTTCTCTCCCTACCCAGAGAGAGGAGGAGGAAGATGCGGAGCTCCCAGGGGCATCAGAGATGCCTGGTTCCTCTGAAATGAATTTTTTCCTGATGGATATAGTGATAGATTCTCATGGTGCATGGGAGCAACCAGAAACCATTAGTAATCTATAGGCAGTGTTCACACAGATAACATGGAGGATGTTTTTTATAAGTGTTTTTGCCACTGCTCAGGTGAAGTGCTTTGATTTATGCTGACACTGGGTATGTTTGTGGTACTGTGCTGGGACTGGCATTTTCTCTCTGATTCCTGGCTTGCAAATTGTCATGAAAACTGAAAGGGAGAAAATTATGTTTGCCATTGTGTGGGTATTTTATGCTTGGATTAGTGTTAATTTTTCACCGTTCCACATTTCTACTAGGGATGCACTATTTGCCTTTTTTTGTCAGGTCTGTTTCTTCCTGAATAAAGACTTCTTTAATGAACTAGGTTTTGTAGTGCATAAGGGTAGAGAGATAAGATTGTTAGCTGAATTGCTGGACCACTGTTTCAGTATTGGTGAAATCTCATAGCTTTGTGTGCAATTAATTCAAAGTTTCAGAAATATCTTCTTCAACAGAAAATTTCGAGCTTTCAGTAATGTTATTTGAAATCATCTAACTCCAAAGTATTGGATTTTTGCAGTTCTAATAGATAAGCCAGAACACCACATGCCACTGGCTTTATCAACTGGTTTTATCTATTTTCAGTATTATTAGGGTCTTTCATACTTAGAACAACAACTTAAGACTGGATTTGCAGAAATACACTTTGAATTACATAGCAAGGAATGAATCCACTTTCCTGGAGATTTACAGAGGAGTTAACATCCTGTGAATCAGTCCAAATGAGGTCAGAGTTAAAAACAAAAACAACATTAGCGATAAAATTTAGTCTTAATTTTATGCTTTGCACCTAGTCCTGGCTTGCTGCTTCCTCACAAAACATAGAGAAACATGTCTTTACATTCTTATTAAATTTATTTTTATTTCTTGATGTTTCTCTAAATTTTCTATTTAATCCCTTAACAATTAGATTTGCACTTATTCTGCTCTACTGAGTAAACTTTCATACAGCTCAAATCATCAGTGAATTAAGAAGTAAGGATTTGCAGCGATATGAAAAAAAGAATCCTGCTGGTTTTATTTTGGCCTTTCTCAAGTCTTACTTGCATGTATTTATTCCAAACTTCCAGTACCAGTGTCTTTCAATTGTATCCACCACCTTGCAAAGATTTGATCCCTTCGTTTCTTTCCAACAAATTCCAATGTTTTCATGTAGCTTTCCTTTGGAGAGGAAAACATATTGTTAAGCTTATTTTGGGAGGTTGTTGCACTCACATTGAAGCTGAATTTGAGGATATTTTGATTACTGCAACACTGTACCTTTTCTACATAACATGTTCAATGAAGTCCTGAGCCTTAACCAGAAGCTTCTCTTCCTGTGACTCTGCAACCTGGCTGCTCCTTGAACACATATAAAATGCCAGTCTAAAAATTCAATATCAACATATTTCCCTAGTTCATTTACCCTAATTATCCTAATAACAGGATAACTGAAGTTTCATTATAATTGGTTTTTCAATTTCTATACCCTTTTTGATTTCTTCTACAATGTTGTATTTGCTGTCCTCTTGGTTGGGAAGGAGGAATATGCTCCCAAAACTATATCATTCTTTCATGAACTGGAATTTTAATCCGTCAGAATTCTGCATTATATATAGACATTTAGTTAATTAATCAAAGCTGAAGAACTCATATAATACTACTTTTCAGGAGCATGTAATTACCCTTCCTGTACTGTGCTATTAGTCACATTAGCATTTCTATTTTTCACTAGGTTTATTTCTAAATGTTCTGTCAAAATAGAATCTGCTTTAAAAAAACCAAAATAAACCCCACAAAAACACAAAACAGAAAATAATAGATTAATTATTGATTTTGAATGAGTCCACAGGTATTTTGAATTTGATTGATGTATCAATTTTAAGGATTTATCTGAAGTGGTTATTAACCATTTTGTAAACTATACATAATTTTCAGTCTCCCTTTTACAGCATAAACGTAATCTGAATAGATCTCCTGGTTTGATCTGTGGGAATTAACACATAGGCACAACATGCCCTATGGTTTTTCCCTTAAAAGGTTATTGGAAATGAGCACATCCAATCATAGTTTCTGAAGAACAAAATTATGTTTATATGATCCTTGGATTAAGGAAATCACAACATTTAACATTTTGGCTACAGCCAGCTTGCAAAATCTGTCACCCACTGTTGTGGTTCACATGCAGCCATACTTGCAATTCTTTGTGACAGAAAGAGCGTTCTCACAACATTAATATGTGTCTAGAAAACTAAGAGTTTGTTTAAAATAAAGCTGCAAGAACTTGAAAATCCTACCTGGCAAGGGAAGTGTCTTTGCTTTTAAAAACAAACAAACAAAAACCCCATGCTCTGAGCCCCAGTTGCTGGAAAAAACTGAAGGCAGCAGAGAAAGCTGACAGGAAAAGAAATGACACCTTAAATGTGATTTAAAAGAAAAATATTTTTTGTTCCCTGACTGGTCTTAGTCTTAGATGAAAAAAATTAGTTTCTAATGGCAAATACATAGATATTGGCAGTGCTGAGGTATTCTTTCCAGCCAAACCAAGCTGCTAAGTTAGTTTCTGTGTATGCTTGGCTACAGGGACTTTTCCCATCCAAGATGGACTCTCCAGAGAGCAGCTTGCTACTATTCATTTCTAAACTAATCAGGTCATTAACGTACTAAAACTGTGCTAAAACGTGAGCGTTACAACCTCTTTGTGCTCTCTGGGAGTACATAATTTGGGTACGGCAAAACGTTCCTGACTAGGTGGCAGCAGCAGCACTTGTTAACCATGTGCGAACTGCTGAGCCCAGTCATGCCACCAGGGTAGGCAATGCCGGCTAAGCATGGTGCTAGCTAGAGACAACTGCCAGAGCCCTGTCAGAGAATACACACGACTCCACAGCAGCCCCACAGCAAGACTGAGTTGCCCTAATTTTATCTGAGGACAAGGAGTGACAGCTTGCTGAGTTAGAGGAGGTTGGGCTGAGATTGACACTGGGATATCTCATTTTTCAGTGAGTTCTTGCAACTTTAGAGTTTTGAAAATTGCTAAACTGGAGTCATCTCCAGCTTTTTCCTCCGTATGTGTGTCCTTTAATCGTTACATTGACACAAATCTTCAAAAACTTGACAGCACTACAGAAGTCAAAGGGGGCAAGCTTTATATGTTCTCTTTTTATGTTTCTGAACTGTCCAAGATTCAACTAAACAATCATTTAATCCCATATTACTTATGAGAGAAGTGCTCTGAGGAACTGTAAGATATTTTGTTAGGTCAGAAATCCTTTACAGTCTCTGGGAGAGCCCATTTTTTCTAAATAAAAAGATAAGAGGATTGACTGGCTGAACGAATTTTTAGACAAAAATCTTTTGGGGACCTAACGTTTTCTAGTCAGTTTAAGAACAAAACCAAAGGGGACAAAGGAGTAAAACCAGACACAGTTAATACAAATGTTTCACAGCTAGATCATATTCAGGTTCAACTTTGATTTGGAATTAAATTGTCATTCATCAAAAATTAGTATTAAAAAGCAGAATTTGAATTTAGGTTTTACATATTGGGTTTTCATGGGATGATTCTGAGATATCTGTATACTTGATACAGACTGCTTCAATTTCTTCCTATGCTTCTGCTTGGCCAGAGCTAGTTTAAGCAGTCAGGGCAGGTTATCCAGCTCAATGGAAATTATGAGCCTACAGCAGCTCCCACTTTAAGACGCAGTAGTGATAAAAGCAGTCTTGATTTCCTTAATATATTGGACTGTAAATTGCAGTGCATCATAACCAGCAAAGCCATCCTTTCAGCAGGGACTCAATAACTGTGTCAAGGTATGCTGTTTCCTTCAATTACTCAGACCTCCCAGTTTCTCAGATCAAAAGGAAAAAAAAAAAAAAAAAAAGGACCTGAAATGCTCAAGATCAGGATTACATTTTGTCTTTACTTTTCATCTAGTCTCTCACTGAGCTTCATTTGAAATTTGTAATATACAGAAGAAATCAAGTTCTAAGCCATTATAAAAGTAGATCCTAATCACCTTCAGATTTGGGCTGGAAGCTGATGACATCTGTATTTCTGTGTCATTATTACCAGGCTTCTTATTTAACAAGAACAGGAGAGAAATATTTTTCTTTCTAGCTGCCTAAAATGAAATGCTTTTTGTATTAGCCAGAAAGACATTCAGCACATATCTGTTCAACACAAATGTTCCATTTTCCCATGAAATCATATGTTGCTAAAGTGTGCCGAATTATGGTATTTCTTTAAAATGTGTATTACGTATTTGGGAAAGTATTTCTCTGTTTGGATTCTTTTTTCATTTATTTCATTTACAGCAACCAGAAGCAGATGAAGGCTACCAAACTGTAACATCAAATTTACCTTATTTCAGCAATGATATTGTTCCTTTATTTTAAAAGCCATTATCATGCAACCTACCAGTGCTACTGATATGTAATTATAGTTTCAGGTAGGGTTTTCTTCAGATATTGTAAACAACAATAAAATTCATAATCTATTTCTTAGATCTGTATTGTGTGTGCCTGCCATAAACTATTATATCATAGTTATAATTCCTTATAAGAAATTGAGTCATAACAGGGTATTTTGGATTGAATGAGGGAAATTCCTGTTGTATGTTGTCACTGTAAATTACAGTATTTACAGTAGATGCAAGTAATATTTCCAAAAGTTTGGAAATTGTGATCAAATTATTTTTAGCTTTGATTTATTTTATTGTTCAATATCTGCATAGTCCTTTTTATAATGCCAAAATAAATCTAATCTGTACGAGATACAGCTGAAATACAAGACTAGTAAAACAAAGGTGATAATACATAATATATATGCTAGTTTATTTTCTTAAAGGAAACAAACTGACATGAGATTAATACTGCAGTATATAAATGGACTCTATTTCTTTATATATGTACAGCCATCCTTACAAATTCTAAGTATTTTTAGTGATATTTTAGAAATTTACTTAACTACTTTAGCATCTTTTTCACATCTAAAGTATGAGGACACTTTATGATGTTTTAAGCATTTTAGCTGGCAGGTAATGGTACAGCAGGGCCAAAGCCATTGTTCAAAATGCTACGAAAGACTGCACTTCACAGTAAGACACTACGTAAGTTAACTGCTACTTACATGTAGTAGTTTTCTTGGCTTTGACTTCAAATTTTTTTAACAGCAAAAACATCCATGACATTCGTTCCAAGTGGATGTTAGTCCTTAATCTCTAATGTGTATGTGTATTTTGAAAGTTGATTGCAGAATTTTGTGGCTGTGCTAAGGGTTAATTCATGGAATCATCATTGGAAAAGGAGCTTCTCAGAAGTTCTTGTAAACTAGCTTTTCTTTTTAGTGAAAATAATCAGCAAATGAGCTTTCTGTTCTTAATATATATGCAGCCTACCTGCAGAAGTACTGCAGCAGTTGCTGTAGACAAGGTACAATCAGGCTAGAGGTCCCAGATATTGATACTACATCAATAATTAATCTGTCATTGGAAAAATTAAAACATTGAAAATGGTTAAATAATATCATTTTAGTATATCAGAGATACTTTAAAATGTGTGTTTAATAATGATTTTTTAAAAAAAATGTTAGATTTCTAAATGCTTCAAAGTAATTTTTTTTTTTAGGTTTCCCTGATCTATCAAAAGAACTTGGCATGAACTGACAAAGTACTTTCATCAATCCTAGTTTTTGCTTTTTATCTTGCCCTAATGACAATTCCAGTTAGGACCTGTGTGCCTTTCTGTTTGATCTGTGAAGATGTCTGCTGGAAAGACCGAGAGATCCATGCATAGACAGTGCTGTGAGATCAGTTCATCTCTCTCACCATGGGAAATGACAGATATGGTCATATCAGAAAACTGTAAAGTTTGTTTTAAGGCAATAATTCAGTATTGAACTCTTCTAAATCATCACACATGGTATATTTAGTGGGATTTTGCAAATCATATAGAAAATAAAAGATTTATAAGAATAAAGAAACAAAGCTGAAGTCCTTAACTTAGAGGATCATATCTACATGGCCTTGCTTTTCTCGTTATTGGATCCTTTTTATGACTTACAAATTTTTCACCATTAGACCATTTTCAAGTAAGTCTAAAGTAGATATTTTTTGTTCTGTCTTGTGAAAGTAGCCTACCACTTTTTTCTCCTGATGGTACTATTGTCCTGCTGTAGACATTTCAGAGGCCATATAATTAAATTTGTTTTCAAGGCTTTTTTCCTAATTAATTCTTATAACAAGTTTACAAAGCCTGGCTACACCATGGGACTCACTGGACAAGGTAATTAAGAAGGGCCTTTTTGTGTTCAGCTGGGCATAACTGTTTCTGCCAGGACACAAAAGATCATAAACTAACAACTTTTCCTTTTAGCTGAAGAAATTAGGCTTTCTAGGTAGAACAATACAATATTAAATAAAATAGAGTCTGCAGTTGATGAACTTGGTGTACAGAGAGTTGATTCAAGAAACTACACAAGCATAAAACCAGAATCCTAGAAACTGCTATTTTAAACTTGAGGAAAAGTAAGATTCAGCATTTTGGTGGAAGCTGGTTTGGACAGCTATTTGTTATTAATTATAACTTACACTCCTAACTGCAACTTACGCCTCTAACTTTAAGTATGGAGAAACTTTGTATAAACAAAAAAATTTTAAAAAAGAGTATTTTCAACTCTTCTGTGCACTGTGCAAGTTGCACAGCAAGGGATGTAGAGCTCAGCAAGCTGTCAGCCATCCTCATTCTGAATTCTGTAAAAGGCAGCAGCAGGCAGGCAGAGGTCCAAGGTTAAGTGTGTGGTGGGCTAGGTGACGAAAGAAAATGATGTTACATTCTTTCTCTGGGATTTCTTAATTGCATATCCTCTTCCTGCAATATTTATTTCAGTGTATGCTCTTGAGCAAGCTCTGAATTCCTTGTTTTTTTTTCTGATAATGAATGGTGTTTCCTTTCTATTGCAAATTCATTCACAGAGATTATTTTGCAATATTTACTCAGTAGATCATGAAATGCAGAAAATATTCTTCTCTAAGCAGAGAACAATGCTGTGCTGTTCTCTATTTCAGTCACATCACTAAACGTGATTCCAAAGTAGATGGTGTCAAAATGCTCCAGAAGTAGTTAATTACATCTAACAAATGGGACTTGTTTCAGAGTATCTTTCTCAAGCTGGGAAAGAAGGTATGAATTAGATATGTGGCAAAGTAACAAAATTCACACTAAGTGAATCCTGAGATGCTTTATGGCATTTGTATCTTTTCAGTATTCAAAATTCTTTTCTATATGGGTTTTTATGATGTGCTATCAGTATCTTTGTCTGCGTAATGTCCAGAAAGTATGGCTATACACTTTCACCTCTTCTTCAGCAAAAAAGCATGGGGACTCTGAATTTTGAATATGGTATTAGAGCTACTGTGTCTATGATGTTGGGTGTGTTTTACTCTGTATTGTTGTGTTTGGGTGAGACAAAGTAGAAATAGGGACAGTGTTTGGAAAGGAGATTTTTCTGAGGTTGGAAAGTATAAAAGATGCAGCTTGCTGAGGTTCTGGAGGAATGTACTCCATAGTCCAGGCTCCACTGCTGAAGAAGCAAAGGCTTTCCTCCTGGGGTGTTGCTGAATCTTTGGCATGTCCTGAGACAGAACACAGAAAATCCCAAAATGAAAGCAATGAGTCCTTGAACTTCAATCAAAAGCTGGTAAAAAGATAGAAAAAAAGACTGTGTTTAATCTTGCCTGTTGCTGAGGAAATTAGGAAAACAATGTCATTTGATATAACTTGGAGTTTCCTAAATGCAAGGTTCTTTTGTTGATACAGTCTCCAAAAGTAATAAAGGTTTGGATTTTGGCATGAGGTCTCTCAGCCAGCTGAAGGAGAGAAAGCATCACTCTCAGAGACAGTACATGGTTGGCGTCAGGAGTGATTAAAGGGAAGAAATGAGTGTACAGGTTGTCAGAAAATGTTGAAGTTGCACTTTGCAAATGTGGTAATGTATTGAAACCTACAGAGCTGAAGGTATTTCAGCGGCAAACTACAGCAGTGAGTATTTGAATAAATGGAGATGCTGGAAGTGTATAAGAATCTTGTTTCCATGTTAGTCGTATATCCAGTGCCCACATATGAAATATGCTGACGTAACAGTGGTAGCATGTCTTTCTGCTTATACAAGAATATTTCCTCTACTATTAATTATTTTGTGTCAGTTGCTTCCTGCAGTTAAAATTAATGAACCACTTTGTATCAATCTAAAGAAGTCATAGACGTGCGTATATATGTATTCTTCCAAAATGTTTTGTAACTGTCTTAACTTGTACAGTTCAATCTAAAATCTAGTACCGCAAATGTACCAGTGCTTAGTCTTAGTAACTGTTTTACTTATTACATCACTTTACACTAAAGCACCAATCCAGAGGCTTGTAAGTTAAGTAGATGCTCACTGTTGTGCTTCATCAATATTTTGTGCATTATATGAAATGTCATGGTGATTATGCAGCCTCGGAGAGTAGGGTCATGCAGTCTTAATGAATTAATTATAAACCTATATGAAAATGGCCACAGCTTTCTATTCCTCAGTAACAGCAGAATAGGAAAGAAATTCATTTCTCATTTAAAGGCAATTGTCTATGGGTTGCATGTTTCATTAGACCAAGTTCTACAGTCTCCCAGACTGAGTTATGTCTGTGCTGACAGGAAGCAGAAAAGTGTGAGACTTGCTCATTTCTTTGCACATTTCTGCCTTTCTTAATTAAATGGCTTATAACTCACTGTGATGACAAGTGCTAACTTTCTGCAGTTTTGCACTCTGTTGTGTCATCCAGAGAAAACTAGAAACAGTTGTGTCCAAAGGAAAAGACAATATGAAGTGACAACTTGTGCTGGCCTGTAGGAACTTGATCACGTTAACTCCCTAAAGGAGAAGCTAATGTATGTCACCACTGTACCATGTGTAATGAGTTCAGACTGGAGGGAACAGTGTTTCCTCTAGTTCAATATGTTTTGATTAATTTGCAAAAATATTACTGTGGCTTTCATTTTTATCTATGACTAGTAAAGATATTTAGATATTACTGCTCGTTTTTTCACAGTTTAAAAGGAATTCAGTGAAGTGAAAGATCAAGTGATAAATCACTAATTAGTCAAAATGTAAATAAACAACAACATAGTAAGGTGCTGTGATCCATGCAATAGAGTATTAAAAAATAAATAAATAAAAGGGAGAAACTATTTTCATGTCCAAGTAGTTCTCTCATGGTCAATTAATGTGCAAAATCATAAACTAACACATACTTTATATATAGCAAATTCAAGGTGCTTCATAGTATTTAAATGAAGTTTTCTCATCAGTTGCAAACCTTGCATCTATAAATATATATATAAAAAAACCTTTTTCTTTTGAAGAGCAGGGATAGTCTTGAGGATGAGACACCTGAAACTAGAAAAAATTCCTTTTCTGCCTCAATTTTTGTCACCCAGAAATCTCTTAATATCTTAATTATTGTAACTGCAAAATGGAAGCAACAGTTCATATTTTCCTTTACCTTGCCTACTTAGATTTTATTACCTTTATACCTAATAAGAGCTATTCCTTACTTCATCAGTGATGTCTACAAGTAATACTGAGTTTAGTTGCTCTGTTCTACTGTTCACAGTTCTACTGTGTCATAATCATAACACAAGACTATCAATATTTAAAAATCTATTAATTTTCAGTCGTCTTTATCTAACAGAGGACTCGTGAGGTGGAAGTGATGAACTGTTCCATTCCTCCTTCTTTCTACTCGTAAGGAATTTTCCTTGGCAGGATTTATTAAGCATTCAGAAGCATTCTCAATGCTTGTGTTTGCAAAAATGTTACCACTGAAGTTTCCAGGGCACTGTAGTTATACTAACTGGTATATAAATGATTCCAAATTAATTTAAAAACAGGGAAGTGAAAATTTATGCAAGAAACAGTTTGAATTGAATACACAGGTTTTAGAACAGAAGCAAATTTATGAAATTAATCTGGAAGGACAGTTCTGATGCCATTGGGAGTTACCCTTCAGGTCACACATGTGCCTCCTTCACCCAAACATGTTCTGCTTTGATGCACCATCCATGTGGTAACTTAATACTTCACTAGGAAAGCCAAAAGAGTTTATTCATAAGCATCCTGCAGGCCTTTCTGGGGACCATTTGCTAGTCCTCTCTCTGGAAAGGAAATCAGATCTAGAAGCTTGAAGAGTGAAAAAGTACCCTCTAAAAGTTCAATTTCTTTTTACCTTTTTTTTGTTTGTTTCTTACCCCTGATGGTACTTATAAGAAATTACTTCAACTATAAGGACTTCAGTAAGTTTCACTTCCTATTTCCTAAAGTTTTATGCATTTAAACACTATTTATAGTGTATCAAATGATAATCAATGACATCAATATGATTTGCATTTTTTTATGCATTTTGCAAGTAGCTCTATCATTCAAATAGATGGTTTTAATACTTTTTTTTTCTTGCACAGATTCCCTGATCTACATGTGGACTAGAAGTACGGTGACAATTTTTAAAAGACTTTATATGGAAGAAATTTGTGTCTAATGTAAAGCCTCAAAGAGAAGTACCAAATCATTTAACTGTGTTTGATCACAAAGAAATAAGCTGCATCTACAAAAAGAATTCTTCAACATTTCTAATTAAGTAGCTTAGGAGAAAATATGCAGCGATTTTGTTTGTACCACTCTTCTTACATAAATGACACTTCAGATCAGCTGCATGCTTAGTCACACAAGTCTTCCATTGAATTATTCTCAGAAATGCACCAGACTCATCGGAAGGAAAACCTTTGTTGTGTAAGTAAGGTTGACTGATGGTTACTTTAATTCCAAAGCCTCAGGGAAGAGGTGAGCCACTGAAAAAGTGATGGTATGTGCTACATGGAAGGTTCCTGAAGTTGTGTGACAAAATACCGATTTGGTGTGCAAACAAGATAATTACTGTCAATTGAGCATTTCTGCGACTGCATACATAATGTCACTTATTCGCTTCATCTAGAGCTTTTGAAGATCTATTTTTTCACACAGCTGTAGCATATACCTTCATCAACTGTTTCCTCCGTATAAGAGGCTTGTATCTTATCACACGGAAATGCAGTTCAATTCACACAGTTTATCAAATTGGGATCAAAGCAGTCTATTGGGTTTTTTTAAGTGATGTATTATTGATTGCTATTTACTGAACTATACCTTCAAGATCAGTATTTGTAATACACAAGATAAAAAATATTGTTTTGAAAAAGTGTACTTCCTTTTGAAATGTGCCAGTAATAATAAGTAAGAAAATAATTTGTACTGATGGGGAGAAACTACAATTACAATCTTAAATATGCACAAAACCAGTATCTACACACTGTCATTGGTAATTGAGTGCTCAGATAGCAACCCTATTTCTTGAAACAACCACAGCATTTGGAATATTGCATTCAAAAAGCCATCCATGTGCTTTTTGTGTACAAGAAGCAAGTTTACAAAAATTATTTAGACACATTCTTGGATGAAAATGGAGAAAATGGCATTGCGGCGTGCTTGTTCCTTAAAGGTACTGTTGCTAAAATATTTGATATTGTGGAGGACTACCAGCGTTAGCCCAGTCTGTACTTATATGACTATTGCCAAGCAAATATTTTGAGGGAGTGGGACATAAAAATTTGCCAAAATACAGAAGTACCATCAGAAGAAAAAGTTCAACTTCTGAAGATGAGCATCATGTGACATAAGTACAATCACCTGGTATAAGAAAAGCACTGGGAACAAATAGATGAAAACAAGTAGTTTGTAGCAGTGAAAAGCAATTGGCACAGCATACTGGGCAGTTGGATGTGTCCTGTTGCAGGACATCGTGTTCCAAAGAGGTATCTAAGTATTAGAAAGGCTAATGGAGACACAAAGTATTGTACAGCATGTACAGAAAGAAATTCCATAATTTTTTTTTTAATTGTTACCAGTCAGTGTATATCTATAGGCCTCTGTGGATATACAAAGGCAGAATGCCATTTCTGATTTCTGCACAGTTCCAAATGGACAGCTGAAGAAAAGTACTGTAAGTATAGCAGAACATTTTATCCTAGGTTACTGCAAGCAACTGAGCATTTATATCACTCCAGAGATGATAATCAATAACTGTAGTTGTCCAGTTTCTTTGTGTGTATAATATATATAAAAATATATAATGTATATAATATATATTATGTATGTATAATGTATATTGTATATAAAAATATATAATGTGTGATAGATATAAGATATATATATTAGATAGCTATATCTACTTACAATAAGTAGGTGTTTTCAAAATCATTCAGCAACTGGCGCTAACGAAACTGAAATTTCCACTGCTTTATACATGTAGGCAGGGCTAAGCTGCACCTCAGTCTAGAGAAGAAGGAAAGAAAAATCTGGATGACAATATGAGAGTTGCATTTGTGCTCCTAGTCTCCATTTCTTCAAGCATCTGAAGTCTATAGGTAAAACTGCTTTTAAGTATGTAACACTTTTTGTGCTTAGTTCACATAGTTTGTAGTCTTTTGTTTCAAGAGAAACAAATCTAACTCTTCAAAGGCTCTTTAGAGATCTCTTTGACATGTGTCATTTATATCAATTTTTGGCTCTGTCTGGTACCGTCTCTGAGATTTTACATGAGTGTAACCCAGAGTTTTTAAGCAGCCACCAAGGAAGATCTCCCAGAGATCATGTAAGTTGTAGTTGCCAGCCCTGAGTACTTTTCTTGGCTCTTCTGACGGGTTTTTTCCTGTGCCTAGCTTACTTGAAATAAATGAACGTATAATATCATGAAGACCAGGCACCTGAAAATGTTTAAATATTAGTCATCACACTTCAGAATCATCTGGATAGCCAATGGGAAGCAATACAGTGAGGGAAATTTCCCCAGGCCTGGAGATATGTGAAGAGTGAAAGGAGAAATAGAGGACAGCAGAAAGTGAATTATACATAAAACACTTCTGCACGGATCAAAGAGAAAAGAGGGGAAATGGTGGAAAACAGGGAGAACAGTTTCACCCTTTGCTTCTTTTCTCTGTGCAGGTGTTCAGGGTTTCCATAGAAACTTGAACATAGACTGAACTTGGGGGAAAATAACATTCTTCCATTTCTGTTTAACTGCCATAAATGCTATCCAAAAATTGATGTGTGGTTTCTGTTTTGCATAACTAGGCCAGCTACTTCCACAAAAAACATTCACTAAAGCCAGTGAATCTATTGAACCTTGAAATTATGAATATATGTTCTTTTTACATGTCACTAGAACAGTTTTGGTCATAAAACAAAGATAGGTGGTATCAGGAGTTAAAATGGAGTATGTCTTTCATCTCAGCAGGTGATGGACTTATATTGGTTAAATGGATTTCTTGAAATATCTATATCTACAATTTCCACTATGTTTATGCAAAATGATGGTACCTTTCTCTAAAGGAACACTTCTCTAATGTATAGTTTTTGGGTATTTCTGCAATGTCTAATATTAGCTTCTGTTAAAAATAATGTGTATATATTAAGGTACATTGCTATCTAGTGAATAATATTTGAGAACGGTCAGTGTTAGGTTAATGGTTGGAGTAGATGATTTTCAAGGTGTTTTCCAACCTAGATGATTCTATGATGCTGTAATATCTAGAAATTGACAAAAATTAATTAAAAATAGGCTATGTAAAAATGAGATACATTCCAAATGTGTTGTCTGTAGTTGGTGAATAGTTTATTTTTTGTGAGCCTGGCTGCATATATATGTAGTTAATTCAGAGACTATCAGCCTGAATAAACTGACAGTTACTTTGGCATTATCACCTCTGGATACTGTCAAGGTATGAAACATTTCTGAATTAAATTCATAAGTGCGGGTTAATTTTTAAAGTATGTCTTACTTCCATGAGAAAGTTAGAAATTAAAGGTGTTTATTATGGATGGACATTTGGCTCAGCTGTAATCTGCAAAATTGCTCCTGAAGACAGCACCCAGTTATAAACAGTACTTTCACAATCTAATTTTAGAGAGTGGGTTTCTGTGTATCTACACATGCCTGGGAACAAAATATGGAATTGAGTGTATCACAGGGAAAGGCAGTTACTCCTTCATATTAGGAAGCAGCTAAGTTCAATTCTACAGAGGAATATGGACCCTGCAGTGCTAAGAAGGTGGAGATGACATTCCCAGTCTTTGTTAGAAGGACTTTTTACACTGTTTTACAGCAATTGATCATAGAAATTAGTGCCTTTAAAAAAAAAAAAAAAAAAGAAAAAAAGCAAGGAGCAGAATATGGGATTCCCTATGCTGAAACAAGAGGCCAGGAATGAGGAGCATGACTGGGCATAGGCAAGTAAACAGTGTGTGTGGCTGGCAGGAGGGTGGGACAAGCAGGGCTGCTGCCAGAGCATTTGGCTTGTGCTAGAGCCTGGGAACTTGGTATTGGCAGTGCTTTCCTAAAGCCTGTCCTTGGACTTTGATGCATGCCCACTCCAAGGTGCTCCTCAAATTTTGTTCACAGTGAAAATATTGGATGCTGTCCATCACATGGCATCACTTAGCTAAGCATGGACACATGTAAGACACAGTTCTATTTATGGTTGTAAACAGGCTGGATGAATTTGGGTCTAGATTTTGATAAGAACTCCAAACTATGGTAATTCAGTTCTCTCTAATTATGACAAAATTAAAATTTCAGCCTACTTTTTGTTGTTGATTTTCCCTCTATAATTTATCTCACTTTTTAAAAAATCTCCTGTTTATGCTAAAAATGAAATAGGTGCAATTATTTCTATACACATAATATAGTTCATTTATTCTTAGATACTGTCCTGGTTTCAGCTGGGATAGAGTTAGAAATACACACTTTGAAAAATTTGTCTATTGAAAGATAACATATTAGAGGAAAAATACTGAATATAGGAAAAGAAAGGTTTCTTGATATTAAGCCTAAAATGTCAATAATATTCTCATTATTAAAATTTATTATTTACAGAGTATATCCCATCATTTACTTTTATTGTGATGATTAACTACAAAAATTTCCTTTACCTTTTTAGGGTGTCTGCTCTTTCTCTTCCACTGCAAGCATTTTTTTCTGCCTTTTTTTTTCCTTCCTTTCTTCATATTTATTTATATAAAACCAAATACATGGATCAGCATGCATACATTTTTGTAATATTCATATTGCAGCTGATACACATATTCTGACTTTAATTCTTTTCTATGCCAGTGGAATTATTGCAATGATGGTTTTAACCTGTGCTCTTGGATGGTCATCTCCAAAGTCTGTAAGAAGGGTCCCTGACTTCCATGCAATTTGAATCAGGTTATATTGGTTAGTACCTCATAGTCTCACTGAACCAATTGATGTACAATATTTCATAGTGTGTTGTTTCCCGAGTAATATTGGCAGAAAATGTCTGGCTCCAGTGGGCTGAGGCTTGAATGCTAAATTGAGGATGTTGTTCTCATTGAAATTATTTTAATTATACCTTTCATGAGCATTAAAATGAATAAATATAAATTAAAATTAAAAAGTAGTGGTTAATTGCACTAAACAAGGAGAGAGATGCCAGATGCTAGTCACACAGCTTACTGAGCTGCTGGAAAACACTTAACACTGTGGGGATGAGGGCAGACAAAGATCAAATAATGTATCACAGAACATTCGCAAAATTACCTCAATGCAAAAAGGTCTGACTGATTGAGCACCCCTGACGTTCACCAGTCTGATACGAGTATTTACTCAAGTTGTTTGTGGAAGAAACATTTGAAATATAAAAGAATAACAAATAACAAAAAAGCGTAAGTTACAATTCACAGAATTTTTACAAGTGTCAACAAGTGAAAAACATCTCAGCCACAGTTGATAAGGAATACATTAACTTAAATGTCTGATATTGAAACTCTCACTTAGAAGTCTGCACCTATGGTTGACATTGCAACTTTACACTGTCAATGTCTTGAAATCATCTTTTGAAGCTCTGAAATGCACAGTTAAAATATTCTCTTAATATGCATCAATTTTAAATAGACAGAATAGCATACATGCACACAAGAGGAATTTCTAGGTGATCTATTTCATGTTTTATTAAAGCACGCTTCAGTATGCTTCCCATTACCTGAGAACTTGACTCTGTGTATTTCTAAAAGAATAGATTTAATTTAAACTTCACAGCTTTAACTCACCTCGTCACAACTAAATATGCTTTTACTTTTTTCTGATCTTATATCACCATGTATAGAGTAAAAGAGCCATAATCTGATATTCTATCACAAGTTAAAATCTGTAGACAGGTAGTATTTGCCCCTTCCCTGATTGTGAATATGGTTAACAAACACAATAACCTGGATACATCTTGTGATTAGCAGGGCAATCTATTTTTAAGCCTGAGAAGTCTACTATCATTCCATTCCTTGAAAATGCAGCAGAAATTGCTTCTTATTTTGAAACAATCTAAGCCTTCAGAAATTAAGAAAAAAAAAAAAAAAAGAAAAAAGAAATACTTTTTCATTGGGCTACAGCTAATTTGGACTCCTGAAGTTTCCATAAATATTGTTTCCCTAATAAAGAACTGCTTGATGGGTTCTGAAGTCCTTCAGAGAGTTAGGACCTTGTTTTATAGACCTCTGCTAGTAAATTTATTCCCTGGTTTAAATTTTAAAAGTCCAGCTGTTTCCAGTGTTGAATTCTTAACGACTGAAATATTGAATTTATTTAGTCATGATAAATAGGACAGCATTTGTAGCATTAGAGGAGAATTAATTTACCAGTCTATAATAGTGGGCCTCGATCCCACAATTCAAATTTATGGAGACCATTTATGTGAAAGTCAATGCCAGCATTTTACATCATTAAAATGAACAATATGATCCATGGGATGCCAATATAACAGCTCTCCAGGACCTGAAAAATTTACTAAAAGACTTTCAATTTACTCCATTGTTGAAAATCCATGGAAACCACTTTGAGAAAGCTCCTAGATATTTCTGTTTTACAGTGGGGATACAGGTGTTTGGATTCACAGTCTAGTGCTTCCAGTTATGTTAGTAAGTCAACTAAATTTTATACTAATAACATAAACTAGGCCAAGATGTTTCATTTATTATGACACTTGTAACAGATGTCACTTGATATACCACTATCTAAAATGTGATAGGAAATTAATAATATACTTTGAATTTTTCATTGTAAGAAAATGTTGGTTTATTGATCATAATGCTAATTGCTGTGTATTAACTGAAACAGGTATTTTTATATTAATTCATTATGGTTACAAGATACTTTGGAGGATGATACTAGAGAAACTGTTTTCCAAACAGACATGATTTAGGTTAAGTCCTTGAAGGCAGTTACACAATTTCATTAATTTTATAAGCACTGGTTTCACTAAGCATTCATTTTTTTTTTCAAATCTCTAGATATTTTAGAACTTTTCTCGCTTGAAACTCTGTAAGTGAACTGTGGTCAGCATATCTCCCAGCACATTTGATTGTGCTCACAGGAACCAAGTTGAAAACTTAAGGTGAGACTACATGAATGCACTTTTCATATAAAAACACATGCATACCACTATCAAACAATGCCTCTTCCAAATGGAGGTCTGAATCTCTCAATGGAATATCAATTTTACTATTATGCATGGGAACTTAGCTTCTAATTGTCACCTTCTTTGATGTGCAATAAGAATAATGTCTGTAGGCAAATTTTCTGTGGAATACATCATAAGTAAGCAGCCTCACTGAAACATGATCACACACATCTCTTAGAAGCTCTTGAACTAAGTGTTGTGTTATTTACAATTGTACAGAATTTAAAAGTCATAGGGTAGAAAGACCAGATATTATTTATTAGCTGTAATTGCTGATATTTTTGTTGTTTTCTTCCTCTATTGATGATAAAGCTACATTTTCTATTGAGATTTCTCTTTTCCAACGCCTTCTTTTCCCCCAAAACACAAAACAATAAAACCTACTACAATAAAATTGTCAAGCCAACTATTATTATACACATTTCTGAAGAATTAAAAAAACCCTGGCATATGTTATCCAGGACAAAAAAAAGAATTTATTAATTCATCTTTTCCCTTGGAGGAGCAAAAGTCTCAATTATGCATCAAAGGACTGTATCTATCAAAAAATATTTTCCTTAGTCTAGTATGTGTTTTATATTGATAGATAATGAGTAAGCCCGAGACAGGTTTATAGGTATAGTGTTATCTATATAAAAATGGAATTGATCATGTTGGTGTTTTAAAAATTTCACATAGCTTCTGGAACAAGAAAATCTGTTCTTCCAAAATACAATATTGTTTTAGCTTATGGTCACTAATTTTATTATAAATCATTAGGATCTTCTTTCAGTAATATACACAAATACGTTAGTGTTTGCTTTAGCAAGAGTATTCTGGAGACACTAAATGAAATAACAAAGGAAGATTTAAAATTGCAGCAGATATATCTGCAATCCTTAGAGGTTCAGAAGCTTAATTCTGGGTGCTAGAATTATGTAGACAGAAAATAGTTAATATGGAACGGATGTTGCAGTTTTGTGACTAACTGTAGTGTCAGTTACAAATCTTGTCATATGTACCAGACATTCAACAAACGTAGTTTCTTTTTGAGCAGCCCAGTTTCTGATTAGATGACTTTAACTGTTAATTTGACAAAATTAACAAAAATACAGATTTAAAAGTAAATAACATGGTTGCAAAATGTTCTTTATTAGAAGGTTATAAGCCAGTCTTCTCATGAATAACCAACCCAAACTCCTCCCCAATTCTTTAGTATTGAACTTAGTAAGCATTATAGCTCGATTTAAGTTCAGATGAAAAACATTGGTTTGTTATTTCTGAACTTTTGCTGGTTTTGACCTATGCTAACCAGTGTGAAAAAGCATTACAGAAATTGCATGCAAAGCCAGGAATCAATCAGAACTTTAATTAGTGCTGATAACTATAGTGATATGAACGGTTTCTATAACTTGTTCTCAGAAGGATAGTTCCTGAATTGTTTTTTAAGATACACTTGTAGTCATGTTGCCCTAGCCAGACTGCTTCTTTTAGCCTTGATGTTGCATTGTCTAGCCTGAAGGACCACATTACTTACATTGTGTGAGGACTACAGGTGTTTCACCATTTAGAAAAAGAGAAAATTAAACTCAAGTAATCTAAATTGAACATTTTGCAGTCTGAATAGCAGATTAACAGTGGAAAATGAAAGTAATAGTCATTATTTAGGAAAATCCATCAGATTCACAGAACTTGTTGACAGGTGGGCCAGGCTCACAAATTTTAATGAAAACAACACAGCTAATCAGCAACCTCTAATGGGATTAAATGGAGAGACAATATGACTGATGGTTAGAAGTGTTATGTCCTTATTTCTCTCAGTATTTACTGTATGAGGTTGATAAAGTCATTTGACATTTCTGTATCAGTGTTTCATTATGAGTAATGCTGATGTATCTTGGTAAAATTCAATGAAATCTATTGATAAAATAGCTCAAGTTTTGTGCTAAATAATGCTTGCAGTTTAGCTCTTCTGTGACACTTTATAAGTATTGGAAAGGGAGCTGGGAAACTCAGCTGGCATGTAACTGTGTGTGGATGTAAAAGGTATGTCATTAGATGCAATAATCATTAGATGGGTTTCACTCTGAAGAAAAAAATGAGGACATGAAATATTTTCTTTCAGTGTAAGAAAATGGCATAATAATAGGTTCTTTGTAAACTGAAGAAAACCATGGCAGAGAACCCAACTAAGTAGTACTCCAGGTGATATTTGGTTTTTTTAATGGAGGATATTTCTAATATTATCGTCACGGACATGCACACAATGTACAGTAGAGAGTACCAGAGGAATATAATTATGCATTTACCCTACAAAATCTAATTATTCCTCTGTGCTACTATCTCAAACAATAAGCGTTTTCATACTAAAACTGCTTCTGTCAAACATCTTAACTATTAGAAAATTATTGGGTTGAGGTTGAAGTTATTAAGTCAAGAGTAATTAAATTATCACACCAAAAAAGAATTTTTTGACTTGAGAATGCCTGAGTCTACATTTGTGTTTCTATCGATACTGATGTATGCTTGTTTTAAATGCATGTACTTCTTTAAATCTGGGAATGTTTCTGCCTGAAAGAGATCATATTTGATACTGTTTTTCCTGATTTTATGACTTCTTGTGAACAGGAAATCTAAATTAATGATAATTATGAATCTGTGAAGGCAGATTAGAATTAATAAGGAAATTGAATAAATGTTCAATATGTTGTACCTTTCATTAAATAATGGCATATTTACATTTTTAAGCAAGTCTTATAAAGCAGATTTATTGTTTTATTCATATCTTGATTTAGTTTTTTAGTAATTGTCGTTATAGGATAGATACTCATAATCTTTTTACCTCTGCACTGATGTATAAGTAGGTAGTATAAACTCTTATAGTGACCATGTTTTAAAGCCTTCCCCTATAAATTGGATAGCTGGACAGACAGCTGGACTTTATGTGGGCAATCTTGAAAGTGTTTTCAAGAATATTCCTGAGCCTACAGCTTTTAAATTCTTAAAATCCCATTTAAACTTTTCTCATTTTTATCTTTAACAAAGAACTTTAAGGAAAAGCTATGCAGGAATAGCAATAAAGAATACATTGCAGTGCATGACATTCCATTTCTTTGTAGCTGGGGAGATTAATGAACTTGCCTGTAGGTTGGCCACTGCTATCTCTAGCGATACAGAAATAAAATGGCCTTAACTATAATGCAGTCTCTCTTGCTTAGGTCAAATGCAGCCTTCCCTTCAAATAGTTTCTTTTAGATTGTTTTCGTTTTTAGTTTTTACCTTATTAGCATGCCAGTATTTTAAGAATGTTAAAGATTAATTCATTCTAGCTACAAAATGTAAATTTGATTAATTTCATTAATCTTAAACCCTGAATATTCAAAATTAAGCAACTAAGGTTAGATACTTAAAATTTAGATACCTAAATACACAATCTGATTTTTGAAAGTACCTCTTGAAAAGAAGTAACATCTAAAATGAAATACCTCTGAAAATAGCATGTTATAGTTATGGTATGGAATTTTAAGGACTACAGGAAGGAACATGTTGCTCTAAATGTCTAGAAATTAACCAAAAGCAAGACTTAACTGGTAAGGATCAGGTGCAAGGAAATATTTCCAAAATTAAGTTATAATTAGACATACTTATTCAATTTCCACAATCCTCTTGCATGTCATGATATTTTAAATGTTTTGACTCAATTTTCCAAATTTCATTATCATAAATTTATTTGCATTCAGGGAATTTGTTTCCTTTAACATTCTGTAGTATATAATCAAGTCTTCCAAACAGGCTTCTTAGGTCATGTTCCAAAGTCCATCTTATTCCTGAGTGGTGTTCTTTTAATGGTTTTTTGGTAAACTATTCATTTGATTTCATTGTGCAGTCCATTAGGGGAACTTGTATCTGTCCTTAAAATTAAAAACATTTAAAATGTAATTTTTAGTATGTAATTTGAAAAATACTATTCAAATATGTAAAAATAAGTTCAAAAAACACACCTCCACAGACATGTAACTTCTGCTTGTTTTAATTCAGTTCAAAACAAAACTCATCGTGTCCTGGGTGATAAATAAGGTGTGCTGACAGGTGTACTATGGGTGTTTCAGCAGAAGGAACCTTTAGTTTGACTAAACTTCAACACACCCACAACAGCTGGGAACATGATTTCCACATTTAATGTATTTTAAAAAGAAATCAACAGAACTTTTAGTTTTCTTGTCTTCAGTTTTTCTTTCACTTTCACCATGGCACAGGACATATCAGGACCCAGAAATGCAAATGTCCGTGTTTCTGTAATTAAAAATAAGGAAAAAATGAAGAAAAAGCAAAGGTTATATTGGATGATTTGTGTGAGAAAGTCAGTGAGTTTTATTTGACCTATTAGTAGTACAATATTAGACATTTTGAGATTAGATAGAGTGTATTGAGTCTCTGTTCATATCTTGCACTCAGTGTTTCAACAGTGAGAATAGTAAATATTCTGCTATTACTTTCCAGAGCAGAATCTTCTAGAAAAAAGGAACTACATACAGCTAAAAATAATGGATGGCAATTTATCTCCTATGCGATAGCCAAAGCCTTATCCTAACATATCTCAAAAGTGAGGAAAAGGAAACATTAAGTAACCAAATGCACAGAAACAGACATAGGGGCTCAGACTATCCAAGGATGCCTAGGTAAGAGGTAAATAGTATAATAATATTTTCTTGGAAGAGGAAGCAAGAAGGAAAGACACAGATAATATTAAAAGCAACATAGCTTTACCCTTTATTTTGCTGCTTAATACTGGTGAGCATCCCTGCATTAGGCTGGTCAATGAGGAGAACAAACAGATTAGATAGCCTTTCACAGCTTTGTCTGGGACGTTCCTCTCCATTTCTCATGAAACTGTCCAGAAACAATAGAAGCTACAATAAATAGCAGGCTACAACTCATGGAAATTATCAATGCCAAATTAATTACGTATATAAATTACCCCATAAAATACTACTAGCTAAGTATTTTGGTGACTATTCAGATACAAAATAGACCACAATGAATTTATTCCTAGCACACAAATGTATTTTGCCTTGAAGTATTCTTATCACAAAGCTTCAGATTTATCACTTTTCCATGCTACCACACATTCTAGGAATCAGGTATGCCTAAAAAACATTCAGCTATCATCCTTCAATGAGCTAATTAAGCTAAAGCAAAAGAGAAGTATGGAAATGAATTTGTTGTCTTTTTTGCATGAAATCAGGCACATCATTACAGAGCTGGGTGCCAAGATGTTAATTTCCTTGTACCACAAGGATTTACAAACACTGCCAAATGTCTGTTCTTATCAAACTTTACTCGGTTGCAAATGAACAAAAGATTTTAGATCAAATTTTACCATTTAAAGCAATTTGATTAATTAGTAGACATGGATTAGCTAATTGAATAAAACTCATACTCTAAAACATAGAAAAATAGCTTGTAAAATTACTGAACAGCATGAGAAAAAAAATCTTCAAATTTCTTACCACTCAGAATTTGTATTGCTTACTAACACTTTAAGGTGTGAAATGGAAATATATAGCTAACTTTTCTCAGATTTCTTTCTAAGAGCTATTATTATTTCTGCCTATGAAAAAAGTACAACACTCTTGCTATATATTTCTTATGACAGTATTCAAGTAGAGGGTGTGCCAAAAAAACCCAGACAACATATTAAATTGCCACAGTGAGAAATCCACAGTCAGTCCTAGCTCCAAATGTCATGAGACATTAAGAGAAAGACCTCAGCCTGCCCAAGTCAGACTGAGCTTTTCTTGGTACCAGCTTTTGTGCTATTCACACAAAGCTCAGTGCTCACACTTAGTTCAGTTTATTGTTTGCTGCCTCACAGCTAGTGTTTGCACAGTGGCTGGGAGGAGGCTCACTCTTCCCCTGTCCGCTTCAGCAAAACAAAAAGCTGAGCTTTTGTTTCTCTGCTTGCAGGCTGGTTCTCCCTGTGGGCCTGCATGCCACGGCAAGCTGCCACCCGAATGTCATGGAGGTGTCTGAACACTGGTTTGAGTTCAGGCCTGCCATGGGGAGCTGTCAAAAGCCTCTGAAAAACTGAATCCTGGAGGGGGGTGGCTTACTTGCCCTCATCTCTGATCTCCACAGTTTTGCCCGCATGTTCCCCAAAGCATTTTGACAGGTCTCAGAGTCTCTGCTCAACCAGCAGTCTCCTCAGTGGCATACCCCCTGTGGCAATAAAATAGTCACAAACGGTATTCACACATTTGGAATATTAAACCACAGGAAACAAGATAATATCCATAAATAACATGTGAGTTGTGGTTTGAAAGGCACAAAGCAGGACCAGCCTCCATGCTTAGCACAGGGGCCTGCCGGGGTTTGCACGCAGCAACCTGTGACTGCTAACAGTGTGGCACCTTTGAAGGTGGGAGCTGGCAGCCGTGTGCTTTGAGTATGGGGGCTTGGCCCCTATGCCACAACATGGATTGAGCCCCAGAGAGGGGAGGCCTGAGGACCTATGTGGTCTGCGAGCCTCTGCCCACCTGCCCATACTCAGGGCCACCTGCCAGGGGCAGGGCTAGCAGCCCAGGTGGGGCAGGAGGGATGTGGTGGCACAGGTGCAGGGGAGGTGGCAGCCATCTTGTGGAGGTGAGGGGAAGCAATTTGTCTCACAGTTTGTTGGGCACTGCTTGAGAGATGCTTTTGAAAGTCAGTAGAGAGGGGTAACAGGAGCAGTAGAAAGAGTGTGTAGGCAGAGGGAGATTTGTTTTGAAAAGTTTTGTTTGTTATTACCTGTTTTCATATTTCTAAAACAGAACATAGCTTTTGAGAGCAGAGGCTCTTAGCATAGCTACTCAAACACTTTGACTGATCGACAGGCAGCTTTGTGCTGTATGCATGCAATCTCCCCACGTGAATTGGGGTCATGGCACTGTGCTCTCAGTGATCCTTTTATTACCCTATGTCTGTCTCTCCCACCCTCCTCTGTAAGGCTGGGTTTCGAAGAACAGCTCATGGTTGCCATGTGCCAGCCCTGAGAAGACCTGTGGCAACCTGGGTCCACTGTGGGGATCCAAAATTGTGCTTGAAATGAAGTTTTGCATTTAACTCTTCTAGGGAAAGAATTTTGGAGGCTGAAATGTTTACTGTTTGGTATAGAAAGGCACAGCCTGGTAATTTGATTATGAAATGTACCTAAAGCAACTTTGCAGAGTAGGGTAACATGGGGTCTGGGCTATGGGATGGCTGTATTAAATCAATTACACCCAGCTCTTTAAAGCTCAAGTCTTTACTGAACTCAGGACACCTTAAATTTCATTAGGGCAGTGGATGAATCTCTTGGGTTTTCAACAGGTAATAGCTGTAAACGGTGAATCATATGGAATACCTGAAATCCTATGAAAAGATGATGATGCCTGTTTGTCTTTTTCTTTTCTCTAGAGTAATCTCTGAAGGAGGATGTCAGCCAACAGCAGTACATCAAACCCTCCAGCAGCTAAGTTGAAATGGTTTTTGGATCACCTTGTAACTAAAATGAGGGAAGCATCAAAGGTCATGTCTTGGTGTCTTTGAGTGAACGTCTGCGCCCAGCATGGGAGGCCAAACGTAAGTTTTAATGCATGAGTGCTTTTTACTTTCCTTTGGTCATCCCTGATATGACAGTTTATATTTTTATACAATTTTGGCAGATATTTCTCTAAACAAAGCACATGATGAAGAAAATTTTCTGTATGATTGTTTGTAAGTAGCTGGATGAAAAAATTAGTCTGAATTTCCTGTATGGTAATTGAAACCCTCTATTCTGTCATTGTCTTAAGGAACATGCACCAAAGAGAAACTGTTTCCTGTATAACACCAGACAAAATCCTAGATTTAAAGCAGCAGCTTAGTTTGGTTGGGAGAAAGCGGTCTTTCACTACTGCTGCTGGTGTGAATCATGTTAATGGAAAACAGCTGAGTAAAAGATCAGTAATTGGTTGCCATAGGTATTACTTTTCTCCAGATTCTCAGTGATGTGCCTCATACTGCTTCTAATTCCTCCATTGTATTTTGTGGTTTTTGTTGAAAAAAACCCTCATATACACTTCTCTCAACTGTTTGATGTAATCCTTTGATGCACACCTAAATGATAAGACCAGTTTATTTTCTAAGGCGTGGAAATAACTGACTGAAAATATTTACCTAGATAATCTTATAATTTTGATAAAAGGAGTTGAGAAGCATTTAGATAATTTTTGTAGCAGTGTCTCCTGCTGAGGGAGATAATGTGGGAATGTACATCTGGAATATAGAAAAGAAAAGGGAGTACCAAGATTTGCTCTTGTAATGCTGATGCTTTGTACAATTTGTTCCCTGTGCTGCAAGATGCTGACAAGGGAGAGTGCACATTTTTATTGGAAGTTTGAGTTTTTTCAAAGCTACCACAGAGTGAGGTGTTTTGGCATCTTTTCCTTCTAGGTCTATGCTGTGTGAACATGCTCTGTCTAGAAGCTGTAAAATCAGAATTTTGTAAACTTTTTAATTTGACTTGCTAATTAGGGTTTTTGAAAACTCCTTTAATTCTCCATTTTGGTTAGGGATAGAGTCCACCGCTGCCTGTTATTTGAAGCCAGTGGAATTAAAGCAGCAGAGAGTTTGTCTCTTTGTAACTTGGAAGAAAGAATGGCTCTAGTGTGAAATCTTTTCACCTTGATTTTGAATAAAAGAGATACAGTGATTTTCATCCCAGTCTGGGAAATACAGTGAAGTCATAGCTGCTCTCACTTATAAGAGTATCTGATATTCTGTTTTCTTTTTCATTTTTGAGAATTGTGATACTGTAGTAAATATTTTTGCCAGGAAGTATATTAAGAATAACCTGTCTTTGACACTCACTGAGTTACAAATAAGCAGTTAGAATGTAATGATAAAAAAGAAAGTACCTGACCTTTTCCAAATGGATAGTAATATTTATTCAGGATGATTTCCTAGCCAAGAGTTTCCTACCTAATGAGTTAGTTTAACAAATTAGTTCCTTACCAGTCAATTAGCAATTTCAGGCCACTGGTAAGCAGTCAATTAGTGCTGTAGTGCTTCTTTTCTATAGTAAGTCAAACCAATTTGTAATTATCACTTCTCTTTCAATTTATGAGTATTAATATCTATGACATAAATTCTGTATCAGTTTATCAAATACATAAAATTAAAAATAAGTCTGGAAACGCAGGAAGGATGTTGCAGAATAACTTAGGCTTTTGCTGAATTTATTTATGCCATATAGGAACAACATAACATTACTACCCACACAGCAATGCACAGATAATTTATTGAACTGGAGTCACTCTCTTTTAATAAGGAACTACTTTACAAAAAATGCATTGTTAAGAGTTGGACTGGGATATAACTGTATCCAAGAAAGATTAGGTGATTTAAATTGGGAAAAGAGCTTAAATAAAAAAGCTTGATTATATTACTGGGAGAATTAATTTGGTATGTTGAGGATATGAATATGATTCTATGTAGGGTCTTTGGTATGAATTGGTACAGATCCTTATGAAATGCTATTCTGTAAAACATTGACATTCCCTCTACTTATGTAAATTTTCATTCTGCATCTACAACTTGAGACCAGAGCAGCCCAAATGACAATCACAATCGGAGAGAATTCCTGACAGACTGCTTTTCTTTTGCGATGATTTGTGATGGAACTGGACGTGACAGGGAATGGCTGTTAGCCCATTTCTTGGCCTCTTTCCTGATGTTTTTACGTGGTCCTGTCATTTTTGTAACTTTCAGACATGTTTTTAATTCAGGAGAAGTGCCACTTCACCAAAGCTGTGCCTTTCCCTTTTATCTGTCATCAGAGTAACCAGCTAACTCCTGTGTAATTGCCCTACACTATGATTCAGGCAAGCTACTGCTGGTACCACTTGGTTTAATTGCTGCCTATGTCTGAAGGAAAGTAACTTTCATGGCAAAGGCAACAAGTTTTTCAGCTTTCCACAGAATAAGCAAGGCTAGTCAAACAGCAGCATAAGAGTGTTAGGACTTTGAATTTACTTCACAGCCATATAAGATGATCATGGTCTCTGGACCTCCAAAATGCAACTTATGACCTAAAGAAAATCATAACAACTCTCCTCAGGTCTGATTATGATGATTTTATTGTCTTTACTTTTTGTTAAGTCTTTGATGTTCTTTTGCTCTTTCCCCCCCTGCTATTTTCTTCAGAAAGAATTTTCTGTGTGTGTGTCCTGCACTTTTACTAAAAATACAGGAAACAGCATGCACTTACTTCAAACTCCTTACCTAATGCTTTCCTGCCTCTGTCACTAGGAAGGAACTTGAGTGCACTTTGCAGCAACCTTTCTAATGTACAGAAACCAGGAGGAGAGTGCAACATAAAAATTGACCTTTATAGTAGCTTCTTTACTAAACAATAAGGTAT
The DNA here is from genome assembly GCF_047716275.1 of Strix uralensis. Taxonomy (NCBI): domain Eukaryota; kingdom Metazoa; phylum Chordata; class Aves; order Strigiformes; family Strigidae; genus Strix; species Strix uralensis. The sequence goes on along the minus strand of NC_133978.1, from coordinate 13,642,060 downwards.
GTTAGAAAACAAAAGTTGTTAGAACTAGCTAGAATGATTAAACTCATGGTACCTTTCCCACCTCAAATCTTGAAAAGACAAGAAAAGCTGTATTTTTATGTTATAAACCTCCCAGGAACCGCAAGAATCTAAAATTCTATGGAGAAATTCTCTCTGAGCTACTTTTTCTACCTTCTCTCACTAAACTCAATTAGTAAAGATTTTTGTGCATATCTGTCCCATCCACAACAAAACCTGTGCTTGGAAAACATCAGAAAAATGGGTGTACAACTTCATAATATTACAGAAGACTGACCGAATGTGAGTTTACTGGCAGATTTGGTGTTCTGTATGGATGGGAAAAATAGAAAATTGTTTATATGCATACGGTGTAATGGTGTGTTATAGGTGATACCTCATGTCATGACTTCCTAGGATATGGAATATCTATGTCATTACTTTGTGATCAGTGTGTATTGACATGTTTGGCAGAAAGTGGGTTGTTGCAAATTTTCAAAATGCCATATATCAGGAGTAAGCTGAAAAGAAACTTCAGAAATTTGAGGAAATATCTCTGAAATATTCCAGCAGCTTTCTTCTGAATTCCCTACCCTAATTATTGTGTTGAGATGGTCTTCTGTGAAGTTTGGCATGCAAACTTTCCCTAAGGCCCTCACAGGAAGGACTGCTGAGAGGAGCTGCTCTGTCTCTGACAGCTGCAGACATCTGAACTGTGCCTTTGCTTACTCCCTGTCAGGTAGGTTCTTGCAAATGCACCATCCACCACCTTCTTGTGGGTGGTCATATGGGAGTGGAAATATGTTTTGGCCATGTCCCTGACCAGAAAAAAGTGTTCCTTGAGGCACGTTGCTTAATGCTGCATAATGGTAAGGCAACCACTTTGATGAGTAAGTGAGAGGATATACACACTGTCATTCTAGGATGGGAAGGAAGAGAACGAAAGGAGAGAAATAATAGTGAGAATAGTTTTAAATGTCAAGCAGCTATTGTCGTGAAAAATGTATATTTGGTGTAAATGGAAAATGAGGGATTAGCTTTCTACCACACTTCTATTTACAAGGTATGCTTTCCATCTCATCATGTGCCAGCTGTGAAACAGAAAAGTGTTCTAATAAGCTATGTTATTGCTGAAATAGCTGCTGGAAATAATGACGACAATTTGTTATTAGAAGAAAACAGTTTTAAACAGAACACAAGCAATGAAATAACCATGCTGCAGCTAAAGCAGATCTTTGGTTTTTTTGTCAGTAATGAGATTTTTAACAGAGGGTAGGTGATTCTCTTTGCGGAAGGCCAAGGATCCCTACTTACTCTGTCTCATTTAGTTATCACCAATGACATGGAGAGCTCATAAAAGTGAAGAGTCATACTACATACCTGAACTCTCTCTTTAAATTTAGTCTGAGTTTTTTAAATTCAAGGAACTGTCTTCAGCCATGGAAATTAATGAATAGTACACGGAAATGTTATATTATTGAATACTATAGTCAAAATTAAATCCTTTGTTTCTCTTAGTTTCCCAAGTTCATCTCTCGATACATTGTCTAAATTATGTCAGCTTTTAACAGAAGAGGCAAGTTTTATCTTAAACTAAAATTCCATTAAAATCTTATTGGGGGAAAGGGGGAAATACTATAATTTAACTCTTGGTAGTGATTTTGTTACACTGTCTCTGCTGATGTCAAAGGCCTGGTGGTGTCACTCTGCCACAAAGATAGCTGTATCCTGGGTTGGTGCCTTAGTGATGCTGCTTACTCGTTTGAAAGATTGACACCAGAAAAAAAATCTTGGGGGAAGAGTGTCAATGAAGTTGAGGAATGGGAGTAGAGAGTGTGCTGATTTCTGAATGCAGAGGATTTAGATGATCCATTGCATGCTGTATACTACATCTCCCAGTATAAATCTAAGAAAAATGTTATCTTCTTACAATTAATATATGCAAATGAATAAAAGTTCCTTTCACAGAGCTGTCTCATTTCAGAGGAGATAAGGCCTTTCAGTTAAGTAACTCCCACAATTAAAATATGTAATGTTTTCTCTTGTATATATGGGTTTAAAGCTCCTATCTATTACTAAATATTTCTATGTGTTGTTTAGCAGTACAGTGAATAAGTCAAAGTGCTGTTCAAAAATAGATCATAAAATAAAGCAATCCAGAGATTTCAGTGAGATTTAGAAGAAAAAAAGCACAGATTTATGGGAAAATAGGAAAGGCAGGGGGCTTATTGTGCTTGTTGTTGCTTAGGAAAAAAATATTTTTTTTCTTAGTATTTCTTTGATTTATTACTTAAGGTAAAGCTGATGGAGCAGCTCATCCTGAGTACCATCACACAACACATGTGGGACAATCAGATGATCAGGCCCAGTCAGCATGGGTTTGTGAAAGGCAAGTCCTGTTTGACAAACCTGATCTCCTTCTATGACAGGGCGACCCACTTACTGGATGAAGGAAAGGCTGTGGATGTTGTTTACCTTGACTTTAGTAAGGCCTTTGACACCGTTTCCCACAGCATTCTCCTGGTGAAACTGGCTGCTCATGGCTTGGATGGGCACATGCTTCGCTGGGTGAAAAACTGGCTGGATGGCCGGGCCCAAAGAGCTGTGGTGAACGGAGTTAAATCCGGTTGGCAGCCGGTCACGAGTGGTGTTCCCCAGGGCTCGGTTTTGGGGCCACTCCTGTTTAACATCTTTATTGATGACCTAGACGAGGGGATCAAGTGCACCCTCAGTAAGTTTGCAGATGACACCAAGTTGGGTGGGAGTGTTGATCGGCTCGAGGGTAGGGAGGCTCTGCAGAGAGATCTGGACAGGCTGGAGCGATGGGCTAAGGCCAACTGTAGGAGCTTCAATAAGGCCAAATGCCGGGTGCTGCACTTGGGCCACAACAACCCCCAGCAGCGCCCAAGGCTTGGGGAGGAGTGGCTGGAGAGCTGCCAGTCAGAGAGGGACCTGGGGGTGTTGATTGACAGCCAGCTGAACATGAGCCAGCAGTGTGCCCAGGTGGCCAAGAAGGCCAATGGCATCCTGGCCTGTATCAGAAATAGCGTGGCCATCAGGGACAGGGAAGTGATCTTGCCCCTGTACTCGGCACTGGTGAGGCCGCACCTCGATGACTGTGTTCAGTTTTGGGCCCCTCACTGCAAAAAGGACATTGAATTACTCGAGCGTGTCCAGAGAAGGGCAACGAAGCTGGTGAAGGGTCTGGAGCACATGTCGTACGAGGAGCAGCTGAGGGAACTGGGGTGGTTTAGTCTGGAGAAGAGGAGGCTGAGGGGAGACCTCATCGCCCTCTACAACTACCTGAAAGGAGGGTGCAGAGAGTTGGGGATGAGTCTCTTAAACCAAGTAACAAGCCAAGGACAAGAAGTAATGGCCTCAAGTTGTGCCAGGGAAGGTTTAGACTAGATATTAGGAAGCATTTCTTTCCAGAACGGGTTGTTAGACGTTGGAATGGGCTGCCCAGGGCAGTGGTGGAGTCCCCATCCCTGGAGGTGTTTAAGAGTCGGGTTGACATAACACTTAGGGATATGGTCTAGCTGAGAATGGTCAGTGTTAGGTTAATGGTTGGACTAGATGATCTTCAAGGTCTTTTCCAATCTAGATGATTCTGTGATTCTGTATTCTGATTAATTAAATAGCTGAGCCAAATAAATAAACTTTTACTCTGAAGACAACTTGTGTATAAAATTGCTTATACTTATTTAAGTCATCCTTCTACCAAACCAGGAACAAAAATGTAAAACTCCAGTACTGAGAATACTTTAGTGAGAATTTACAGTGTATTTAATACTCTAAAGAGTCTACTAAGTCATATGCATAGTTCAAAAACATATTAATTGTACTTTTTCCTGTGCTCACAAATTAGCATGCAAATTAAACAAGTTGCAGAGTCACTCAATTGGCACAGAAAGGCTAGCTCAGGCTAATAACCATCCTGTTCCCAATGTTTGCCCATTATCTGTTCAGCTGAGTCATTTTGACTTTGAGCTCTGTCAGTGTAGCACAGACAGGCCCAGTGGGAATGCTGACAAAATCATACAGTCAGACTTGGAAACTGAGAAATTTGGGTTTGGGTCATCTGCTCCCCAAAACATTTTTTGTTTGTTTGTTTCAAAAAACCTCTTATCACTCACACCTACTTCATCTCTCATACTGTAGATCATGATAATTTTAGCTGTCAGCCTTAGTTAATTAGCTGAGCCTGCTTTGTTTCATAAAGAAGTTATTGACTATGATTTTGACGGTTAGTTTTGTGTGTGGAAACCTAGTAGAAGTCTGACACAACAGAAAGTATTGGTTAAAGGATTGGGAAAGGCCCTTGTATAAATGGCTCTTCTCAAACAATGATTATAACTTGCTATAAATTATTATCACTATTTTTTAAACTAGTTTTTAAAAATCCTTTAAGGTTAATTCAAAACAATACCTTTAATTACTACAACAAACAACTATATGCAGCTCAGATCTGTCAGATGATGTTAGCTTAGTTTTGTAAATCAATGTTTCCTTAAGCTTGTTACTCTAAAATCACAATGGGGCAAAGCAAAATCATACAGAACAAATATGCCCAGCCAAGTACTACTTCTGAATAAAATAAGCTTAGGAATGTACGAACTGGTCCAAGCTCAGGTCTTTTCACAAAGAAATACTAGGAAAAATTTTAACTGTTTTTGTGACCATGTGATGCTTCTCTTCCCTGTTTCAGTAGTATTACATTCAAAAGATGGGAACTATTAATGTAAATCTGTCTTCTAGTTTGAACAAAGTAGTCTTTATTGATATCATCTGTTGTGATTACAGCAGAACAATCAGATCATTAATGATGCTCATAATGACAGATAAAGTTTATAGACTAAATAGGCAAGATACATAAAAGAAGAGACTGGAAAGAGAGATGGAGATAGTGAGTTGTAGCAGAACCAGAAACAGGTTTTGATTTTTGCATTCCTCTGACTATATTCTACTATATCACTTTCATATTCATGTAAGTGTTCTGAGGTTTCAGCTGGATTTTTGGGATGCTTATTTTAGTACACGGTATAATAAAGTGGAAGATTACCTCTGTGTAGAAAATTACCCAAATAGATAAAACCTCAGCCATGTAATGCCCACAGAATCCATTTAAAATAAATACTAATCTTATTAATTTAATATGATACTAAAAATACATTAAAAACTACCAAATGTAATTTTTTCCCTTGCAATGTAATGAGTGAAAAGCAAAAGTAGGGTGTTTTCAAATCAGAACATCAGTAAGGTGAACTTTCACACATGTGAGGAACAAGTGTAAGCATTTGTTTATTGAAAACTAGAACAGTTCACCATTAAAAAGCAATATGCGGATCCTGAGCTGATGTAAAGGTGCTGCCATGTGTTCAGCTGATTTGCACAGCTGAATTCTATCAGAATGAAATAAATGAAGATAGAGGTGTGCTGCTTCACACAATCTCAACAGCCACTCTCTCCAACTATCATTTATGGAGACAGTATTAGTCAAATATGTTGACAATTTAATTTTGAAAGCCAGTTGAGACTTGAGATATCTGCCAGTTTCTAATGTGTGAAAGAGAAGGAGTGAACTTCTTAGTAAACTCTGATAAACATGGAAACTACTCCTTGGATTTAGTACAGTGGCTTGTTGCCTTATGCACAGGACTATTGTAGTTCCAATACTGGCTACCAGTCACTTGAGTAGTGCAGGTTCTACAAGTACATAAAGATGGATATAGAAATTATCACAGTCAAAAGCTGTGAAATGTTTTGTTTAACTCTTTTGTTAGTCTTGTGCTAAATATTATGTTTGTTGTAAAGTAGCATTGTTAGAGAATGTATAATTAAGAACATGCTAAAAAGATACTTGTTTGCTTTATGATTTGGGGGTTCTTCTGATTATTTTTATGCTCCTTTCAAAAGCATGATATGCACCACATAATTCAGTGTTGCAACTTGCAATTCACGAGCAAATAAGAATGAGAGTCCAAAATACTAACTAACCTGGTATTCAGTGCTGATAACTATGCATATGCACATTATCCTCTGAAGGCAAAACCCTACCCAGCTTTTTGAATGCCAATTTTTTAAGTTGCTAAAGCTGTACAAGTGCTGAGAAGGTAGATAATCTTGTTGTTTATTTAGCAAAATCAAGCTTTTAACAGAACAAATGTACAGTTTGTTCTTTATTATCAAGGAAATTCTATAGCAACCAAAAGTAAAGCTCAAATTCAATTACAATCAAATGAATTATCTATCATATCTGGAGTAATGAAAGCCAGGTTCTTCATTATTATGGGAAAGGAACTACTCAGCAGAGAGGCTTAATATCATTCCCTAACTGATTGATGAAGGAAAAGCTTACTAGAGAGAATTTGTGAAAACACTTTCTATTTCTTACCTTTATTGCCTGCTCCTTGTGATGAACAAAACTTGACTTTACAGTATTCTAATCCTGTGAACATCCAGCTTTCTGCCAGCAACAAGTTCTACATGTTTTAACCTTGGTTTTGAGAAATTCTGAATGATATTGGATGGAAGTCATCTTTGCAAGTATGCAAGAATAGAAAGGACAGAGAACAAAATATGGTCTCTGAAAAATTTTAAATATCGAGATATAGGGAAAAATATATTTTTAACCATAACACAATATTATTTTTAAAAGACATTATTTAAATAACAATGTTATTTTAAAATAACATTTTAAAAGTGTTATTTTTAAACCACAAAAAAATCATTGCACTAGACTAAATTCAGCAAGTTTGTTTGGACTGAAAAAGATATTCTTTACTCATGATATCAAGTGTTTCAGTTAAAATAGTACTCCCAAAATTAAAGTATACAAGCTCCAGCCATGTGGTATCCAAATAGCCAAACATCTACCCAAGCATGTCTCAATGTATCACTGCTCCAGATAGTAATGGCAGTATCTCAATGCACATGTAATAAATTCAAGATTGAATTGATTTCAGAGTTCTGCCTTCTCTTTATAAAGATATAAATATGTAGTGGCTAACAGTTACTGAGGTGGTTGGAGTGGCAATTATCTCTTGGTCTCTTATCTCTTAGTCTATTGCTGAGTTTTGAGACTGGAAATCTTAGCTATTGTATTTATTGCTATTTCTCCTTAAAGTCTTTTTTGCCATTTTCAAAAGAATGATGCTGATTCAGTTATGAGGTTAGTTGATGACAGTAAATTGCATTGCAATTCCCTTTGAAATATTCATTTTATGATTTAAAAAAATAAAACATGTATGACTTCATGAATGAAGTGCTTTCAGTATGAATATAGTGTCATTCTAGTAGACTGACTCAGACTGGAATGTTCTCTGTAAAAGCGTTGTTAAATACTATGTCAGGTTCCTCACCACCATGACAAATGCTACTTAAAAATCTGAAAAATCTGTTTATTTGCCTAGCCTTCAGAATGGGAGCATTGCTTTTATGTTTTCATCCTTCAGTTAAGCACACACACACATTTGAGATATGCAGTGCTTGTGTTTTAATCCCTTCTCCAAATGATAGTTTTTGGCCCTTAGTGATCTTGGTCTCCCTTTTAATATATGCTATTGACAAAAGTGTGGGACTTATCTTTCTTAATTTCTGTATCTCTTAAAGAAAATAATGAATTTCATTACTTCCAGTAAAATAACAGTAGTAATACAAATGCCAGCTTTGAATTATACATAATTTTCATTTCTAGCTGCCAGGCGGTCCACCTGAATTTTCTTTTGTTTCTAAAACACTTTGATTGATTTTTATTTCTCACTCTTACAGAAGAATTTCTGAACTCTAAAGAGCTAACAAACAAAAGAACCCCTAAGCAATTCTTTAAGCTGACACTTAGTAAATCACAATTGCTACATTTTACCATGGTAGGACTTAAGCTTAATGCAGAAGATAATATAAGCTTAATGCTTTTTCAGTGCTTTTATTTATACAGCTGTTTATTACATTTTTAAAGGTCTGTTAGTAATTTGTAGTATTTCTTAGTAGTAAGGCATATTTGATTTATGCTTTTATGAATTAAAAAAAATAATCATTGTAAAAGCCAAGACTATATCAAGGCACAAAAATGTTTTATAATTAATAGCCTATGTTTTATCAAGCTTAGATTTTTTCTTTTATTGTTTTCTTGAGACTGATGCAGTATTTATGAAGATTGCTGACAGAGAACTGTGAAAAATTGTTGCATTAATGCGGATATACTTTATAGGGATTTTCCCGCTTTATGATATCTGTGCTGTGGTGGCTACTAGTGGTCTGATGGCCAATTCATCAGTCATCTGGAAGTGGTACACAAAATGAGTAGAAGTAGTAGCACTCGAGAAATTTAGTGGCACATTACCAAATATATTGTTATAGCAGTGAAAGTGACTGCACCTACATAGGGAAGGGATAGGTATTTTAATTCAGATATCCCTCAGGTCTTGCATTTTGCTCCCACTACATTTTGATAGCTCTAATGTTTAGGTACTGAAGGAGAAAGGGAGCTAGGGATCTGAAGGAAATTAAGGGTCTAATTTGCTAGATTGAGCTTTGATAACATTACTGGGGGCAGCGCCACCTTTGTTGTGACAGCAGTGAGCGCTCTATAGTATCCAAAATTACTATACTGAAACCTTATTGTCTAGGATGTTCTCTGTGGACAGTCTTCAGTCCATTCTTGTCATTCAGGTTTTCCCGAGTTTTCCCCACATACATAAAATAAAGAAATGGCATTGTAGGAGAAAGAGAAAACAGGTGATGCCAAATAAGCTTCTGTATCATCCATTCCAGAGAAATAGTTGAGGAAAAAAGTCTGGATTTATTCATGTGGATCGTATATATTATGCCATTCAGAATGCTTCATATTCTGGAACAGGTAGCACATTATGATTTGGACTTGGTTCAGTCTAGAAAATTATGTATGTTGCCTGATGTGAGCATGTGTTTGTATATGTCTGTATATGTGTTATCATACACTATCTATATGTATTGCTGCCATATGTATTTAAAAATATATATGCGTGGTTGAATACGTAGGCATGTGGGTAAACATATATAATCTGTAGACTGAATCAAGCCCTAAGTATAATATCGTCTGTCTTTCAGAATAATATGAGAAAAAGGGAACCTTATATATGTATGTGGTAACACCTGTTTTTGCCACCCACTTGAGAAATTAAAATATAATAGACAGGAAGAAACATCTGCCTACTGGAAATCATCAGAGCAACCAGCATGTCCCAGAGTGGCTCAGAGTGGAGGTGTCTTGTCTGTCACCCACATGTGCAGCTCCAAGTGACAAATGCACTGCAGAGAAATGCATGTGCTGCTTGCAAGATAAAGCCCAGAGTTGTATACAGCTTTCTAGGTGGTCGTGTCCACAGTTCATTGCTGGAACTGTCAAAAAGTTTGGGTTCTTTAAAACCACTGGACTTTGCTGCTGTAGGCTTGTAATTTAATCAGTGCAAAATTAAAAAGAGGAGTTAAATTCAGCTGAGCAGTCTGATTGCACTTAAAACCAACGCTGCTTTAAAGATCATTTCATCTAACAGTTATCTGTGTCTTGCTACAACTGATCTCTTTTGTTTTTCCTTTACTATTTTCCAAAGACCCAAAACTAGGACAAAACTTCCTTCTCCCATGTTTTGTCAAACTTAATCTAACACTTCAGACAATCCTGGTGTTCTTGAACATTTTCTTATATTACATATTCATGGAAGGAGGATAAAAAGAAACAGCATGAGACAGCTAGCATCAGTGACAATACCTATGTATTGTATTGTTAAATTAAGTGGGTGACACATCAATACCCAGAGATTCATTCTCAAGAGAAGGCCCTTTGCCAGTGAAACACGTACTCCTGGAGAGCATGAGTGATATGCGTTGGTAGAACAAATGGTAGAGCCTGATCACACTGTGGGGGGAGAGAGGAGAGGATGAAGGATATTCTCCTGGTCACCTGTGTTGACAGATCTTCTGTGATGCATCTTTCTGGCTGAAATTCATTCTGGTGAAAGAAATCATTTTTTTTTTGGATGTCTGTCCAGCATGTTCTACTGAACCTAAAAGGCAGAATAGTTTGCTTGTGCTCTATTTAAAGAGATAGATACTCCCTGTTTTGCTGTAATTGTTACTTGAAGCTTGGAATTACAGTTCTGAACATTACCTTTTTGTTATTTCAGGGAATAATAGTTCATGGTTCTTATCACAAAATATAACTGAATTTATAAGTAATTGTGGGCATGATCATGATTTTACAGTTAAAATTAAACTGAAAACAACCCCAAAGCTACTCTTTAAATCTCACTATCCCTTCGTATGTTTTTGATGTTTGGTATGTAAAAAGGGACTCTGGAAAAACATTTATTGGTTTTCAGACTTGTCAGTGATGTACATTACTATTCATAAAGTCGATGGTTAACTATCAGCCTGTTGTCTAAAAAGTGTTGTTTGATTTGCTATCCCTTTCACTGGGGTAGAGTTTGTTCTTGGAGTATCTGCAAAGTAAGAATTTATTTCTACATCCTTCTATTACCGTTCAAATTTAGGTTTGTTCTGAGGCACTTACATAGAATAACACAACTAAAGATCTGGCCCAGAGTGTGTATTTTGTAATATAAATAAATCTAGCCACAACTCTAGGTCCAGGCACTGAAGTCATGTTCAGATCCTTGCATTAATGTAGCATTTTTTGTGATAAATATGATGACACACTTCCAGATCACAGAAAATGGGTGTATTTTCCCTTCTGAGCCCAGTAGGGAGTAAGTTGCAATTATTCCTAGAGAATAAATACATCCATCAAGAGCTTCATTTCTCAAAAGATGACAAAAATGGTCTGTCGGTCTGCAAGATCAGATAGGAACTTCACTGATACTCCTATGGTGGTACTTTTTCTTGGGCACAATAGCCAGCTCCAGTTCCCAGAGTGAGAAAATCCTTTGGGTATATTCTGTGTCTGTGTTCTCACTGGCACAGAACCTTTCACTCTTGATGCCTACAGTCTGTTTTCAGGACATGTGAGATTAGTCAGGTCTGTTACTAGGACCAGTGGCGATGTTTTGATCCAATTTTCAGGCTCATTCTCCTCTACAAGGATGGGCAATTATTATTACTTAATCATAGCATGTAAAATAGAGCACTGGAGTTAGACCTCAGAGGACTTGCTTCTAATGCTTGAATGAACACAGTTCCTTTGCTGGTGTACAAAGGTTTCAGTTATCTAGTTCTGCTTGTTTAGTTTGTGTCCAAACCAATTTGTTGCAAGTTCTGTCGCTCGTTTACAAACGGAGAAGACCTCCAAATTTTGCAGCCAATTTATTAAAAGAAAGCCGTTGCCCTCTCCCTCTGTCCCAGAAATTCTAATTGGACATTTTTTTTTAAAAAAAGAGAAACTTTCTGTTGCTTAGTTGTTCAGATTTTCTTTTTTGCTTCAGAAGATAAACAGTAGACTGTTTACCATTGCAGACTCATTACTGCATCTTGGTGCTGAAACCTTGGACAATTTATTTTTCATAAACTTTTGAGAAACATATATTAGCAGAAGAGAGACACTCTACCAAATCAAACTTTTTTTATGTGCCATGCAATGGCTGAATATTGAATTTTTAGAGAGTAGGTCTTAAATTGTTTCAAACCTGCTTTAAAAAACAACAGAAAAATGGGTAAAATGGGAAAATTTCCCAGGAGTACTCTTTTTAATTTTCTAGCCATTCATCTTACAGTGCAGCTGATAATTTTTACTTTCTGAAGGAGCTGATGTGTCAAACGTTTCACTGATTTGGGATTTTCTCCATGATTTTACTATAAACTGACCAAACTATTTTCTGAACAAATACATATGAAGATATAGATGTATGCTGGAATGTGGGTTTATTATTTTATTTGATATTTGCCACCAGCAATGAAGATCTCTGTTGCCAGTAGGCCATTGATTGATCCATTGAGACTCTGCTGTTCTCTCTTCAGCTGGTTACTGGAGCAAAGGGTTAATTCAGTATTGGTTTCTTAGTCTGTCATTGTCTCTTCTTTCCTTTTCTCTGTGATTTAAACAGAATACTTCAGTCTCCCAGGCTGTCAATCTGTCACTTTTCATGAGTGCTAAATACACTCGGGGAAAAAAGCAATTTATTACATTTTCGCAACTGAGGAAGACTGGATGGCTCAGGAGATTGGTAATGAGTCCAGATACTGAAGTTACAGATACAGCATAGAGCTACACATGCTACTCACAAATTCAAAGATGTATCTATAGGGACACCCTATAGATTGCACCAAAGAAACTGAAGATGGAATGCTGTTCATGGGACATGATTTTGTTGTACATGATTGCAGTAAACTTGAATTGAAATACCTTGAAGTCCAGTTTCAGCAAATTAAATTCTTGTCATATGTGCCTTTCCCAGCTGTTCTTCTTTCGAGAAATCTACTGCAGGTGGACCTAGCGCAGAGTGAATTTTCTCTTCTTGGCTTCAGTCTGCTTAATAGTCAGCTCTCATACAATATAAATATGATATAAAGTTGATTATTTAGATCAATATGGTAAATCATATTATGGCATACTGTAAGTCCAAAGTAAAAATGTGTGAGCAGAATTCCACACTTAAATAATGTAAAATATATAAAAATAATTCTGTGAAATAAAATTTTCAAATTATTTTTTTCTCTGAAATTAAATTTCAGAATATTTTCAGGACTTTTTTTAGCCTAAATACTGTCTAACAGGAAAAACTGATTCAATCTAAACTAGAGTTTGCAGTGGGCAGCTGCTCAAACAAAAATTTCAACAGCAGTGGTCTGTTGCATGTGGAGACTCTTCAGGAAATATGTTGAATTGCACTATCGAGTTTCACTAAGATTTAATGATCTCCAGGAGCTTTTGACTCCAGTTATTTCGGTCCAGTGATGTGAGGCTGCACCTAACTTTGATTGAAAATTCAGACTGGTGGACCACTTGAAATTGCAAAATTATCCAAAATATTTGTTTATATTTCATTGATTGATGTAGGGTCTTTTGAGATTTTAAAAAGGTTAAAATTGAATAGAAGTGTGGGTGTCTTGTTTGATTAGAGGTGTATGACACTCTCCTAACAGGAGCTTTTAAGTGTTTTAGCAACTTTTTCATTTATAACTAGTTAAGCAATATGGAATTTTCCAAGATAATAGGTGAATTAAAATGCATGACAGCTAAATGATGCTCACATGCTGCTGTTTTCCACCACCTGAAGCAATATTGGAAAAACTTAGTATCAAAAACCAAAACAGGATGCATGAAAAAAAAAACCACAAAAAACCAAACCAAACAAAAAAAAACCCCTGACGCCAAAACTCTTCAACAAAACCATCTTCCTTCATGTGGGATGCATCATCTATTGCCTTGTAAAATATCTGATATGACAAGATGTTCATTTTGTAGTGTTTAAACATGAACCCTGATCAATAATAAATAAAGCAGTTGCTTTCACCATAGTTTAAGGTTGAATTTAGAACTAAGAATAGCCTAGCAATTTACTTTCATACAAGTCACGTGCAGTTGTCTTACCAGAAGCTGAACAGGATAATCTTTAATGATCTTTGTAGTTTGGTTAGGAGGTGACCTAGGAATGAAATTAATCTCTTAGCAAACTACATCCATGAGGGAAGGAATAAAGGTATCAACTCACAGCTAATGCAAGTATTACAGTGCCTTTTACATACTTGTATATTTTAGATACTTTATAGACATGTATTTTTTCTGCAAACAAAAGATGAGATTTTCCACTTATTAGCTATCATTAGATATAGTTTGCTCATAATTTTTATATGTACATAGGGACATACGGAGTACATGGGGAGGAAAGTGATCTGTAAAAATATGCCCAGGACAAATCATTGGTTTCATATGCTCTTATTAAAACTTGAACCCTCCTCTACAAGGACTGTAAGCAAAAAATGAAGAACCTGACTCCCTGGAATCAAGAATGTATTCAGATGCGACACTTCCAGTTCAGGCTGTTGGAAGACATGGTTCAGTTCTGTTCACATACAAATGTAATCAAGGTGAATATTTAAATTGGAAATCTTAGTTTATAGCTAAGGTCTCTGCCTCTCAAAATTTGAGGCATTATTTCCCTGTGCTGCGTATTTTTGGATACTATTTTATATCTGCATGTTTCATCCTTAATTGGTGATTAAAAAGCATTCTCTCAAGAATAGCCATTTTGTTTCACATTTGATTAAAATGACATACTATTTACATTTTAAAGCCTGTGTTTAGTCACAAATATTGAAAAGTTCATGTGAAAACATGTATTATTTTCATATGTATTTTGTATAAGTTAATAATAAATCTAAAACTGAACATAGTGACATACCAAGTGAATAGCACGTCAGAATTTGGAGTTATCTGATCATCATCATCTTTGCATATATATTTTTGAATGAGTCACATGCTTGCCTACCTATGTTTGTTCAACTAAGCCATATGCGTATCTATTTATATTTGACTATATCTAGACATACATATGCATATATACTAGCATGCAGAGTATTAGTTCCTGCAGTGTTGTGTGGATCATGGCTGATGATAAAAACTACTTGTTTGTAATATAGAGGGAGAGCTAGTCATGATATTTGAAGCCTTGTTTTTCCTACGTGCTGAATCACGTAAAATGAAGATAAAAGTACACTATGGCTTTTTTTTTTTTTTTTTTTTCAAGCATATACACGCCTTACACTAACATTTGGAAAAGTGATGTTGAATCTCTTCAGTTTGGTTGGTAAATGCATGAGTATTATCTTGTGTTTCTTTCTACAGTATAAAATACTCCTAGCAAAAGTCTTCCGAAGAAGTAGATTAAAGTCACTACATTACTGTGACAGTTGTGTAAGGCCTAAAAAAGTATGCTTCACTACAGTTTAGGTTTTACAGAATTTTGAAATTATAGGCCTTCTTTAAAACATTCTGGTTTGAAAGAAAGAAGCTACAAAGAGAATTTAAAGATTTTCACTTATGACCATCACTTACAGTTCTGAGGTTACCTGATCGAAACTAAACTATATTTTTAAAAAGCTATTGCTCTTAACTGGCGCAATGTTGTAGTTGTAGAAACTAGCATGAATTAATTTCAAAACTATCACTGATTTAATGATTACAGAATGAAGCTGCCTTTAATTCATCATCTTTGCAGATACACTTTTTTTTATTCAAGGGTTTGAAAAGAACATTATTGCCATAATTACATACTATCTGACAGATGGTATAATGGCAGTGATGTATCATGTTTTACTAATATATTTCATTATCAGATGTTCACACCAGAACTATTTGCCTTTATATAACATTGACATCAATTGTGCAGGCTGCAAAACAGATCTATTCCTCCGGAAAGGTGTTTTTAATAAAATGAATACAGTGACATTTGGAACTGCAGGCCTTGAAGCATTTGTATCCTGTACCAAAAAACTTAGTTAACTCATAGCTTAGGTTGTTTTGGTGTGTTTGTTTTCAGCACAATCATTAACAAAATTAGTCAAGTATATTACCAATTGAAGTAAAAAAAGCAGTATAATAAAGTTAGTTCATGTGTCTTATTGTAAAATCAAAATCTTGACATTGGTATCACTGAAAAATCTCATAGGATGGGAAACTTCTGGGTCTTCCTCTGATCAGTCCTGTAATCGATACCAAAACAGTACCAGTTATCCAAACATCAGAAAATAAGTCATACTGAACATCAGATTGATGAACGTTAATAGTTCAGCAGTTAAAAACTTTTCTATTCCCTCACTTTCTAGTGAGTCTTCCTTTGTTAGAAAATCAATGACTGAATATATAAATTCCATCAGAAGAATCTTGACTGTGCATCCTTCAGTCGTGGTACCGTTTTGCTCTTTATTTGGTCTTTTTCTGTTTTCATCTCAGCAGATGATTGACCTTTAAAATGCTCTCCTATTCTGAACAGCAAATTAATAATAATTTTTAAAAATACTTTTGTGGAGCTAATGTTTATTGACTTCATAATTTTCTGAGGTTACAAAAACAATATTTTGGAGGTTTCTTCCTGAGTGCAAGCACTATTTATAGGTTTTTGAAAGACTCACTGTGTTCATTTCATGTCATGGTTTTTACTTATAATACAAGACACCTTGGAAGAAAAGCCTTGCTCACTGCTTATTCACTACCAGAGCACTCAGCCATGAGGTACACCTCCATAGAAAACCAAACTTCACTAGTACCACTCTGCAGAACAACTTGTCTGTAGTATATTGCTACAGGTATATAATTTCTCATATTTTACATGAGTTTATTTCATGCAATGAGCTTCTAGCTAGCTAGAGGCATCAAAAAGGACTTATGCCATTTATTAGCCAAAATATGCAAAGGTAAAAGTTGGTTGTTGGTTTTGTTTTGTTTTTTAATTAAAAGTCTTGATATAATTGTAGTATAGACTGTGGCTGGAAACTTGCATTCCGTTACTATATTGTCAGCATAAAAGCAATGTAGTTTTCCATCAAGCTCTTTGAAGTATAGGCATGTGTTTTTATTGTAGTCAGAAAGAAAACCTAATAAATACATGTATGTATGCATGCATGTGTATAAATGATTACAAAACTTGGCCGTTACGGTGGGTTTTTTCCTTCGAAGCAGAGATTTTGGGTTTTTTAATCTGAAACAAAAAAAGAATCCTTAGTAACTTTGGCAGTATTGGCAATCATCTTGCAACATGGGGAAGGGACAGCCATATTCTTGGTATCTGAGAAGATTTACATAATACTGAAGTACTGCTTTTGGCTTGCAGTTTGGTAGCTATTTGTTTTGCCTTTAGGTATTTGAGCTAAACTATTGTTTTACAGAGCTGCATGTTTTGCAATATTCATAATTATGTCTCTAAATTATCCTCTAGTAAGTTACATGTACAATATCTGATTGTAATGTAACTTACACTTAAAGTATGAGAAAGAAATGTAACTTTTCAGATAAAGGCATTTTTTTAATATACAGCTGCCATATTGAAATCTTGGCTTTTTTATACCTTGTCTGTGTACTCTGGAAAATCTTAGCCATACAACCCACTATATGCTAAGGGATCAGAGTTTCAAAGCTTTAACAACTCAAATTTTGTACATAGGGGAGGCAGTGTTTTTTCTATGACTTCATTTATTTATTGAGATTCATTTCCTTATGAAATGGCTAATTATGTCCATGACTGAACAGACATTGAGAGTGCATTAAAAATCAATAATTAATTAAAATTCACTAGAGAGAAAAGATTGAACAGGTAAAAAGTACTAGATGGAATTGCTAATAGGGTGAGATAGGTTTTTGTTAGGCATCTGAAGGACTGGAGCTTAAACCTTGTATTCTGTCTTGTTTTGGCTTTAAGTTGAAAAGCAAACCTATCAGTCTATTCATCTGTCTCTGCTTGCAGATTCTTTATTAAGCTGCTTTATACATGAAGGATAACAACTCATCAGCAAATGGTGAACTGTATCAAAGATGGTTTCATTTGGGGCACTTGTACTGATCTGAAGAGCACATTGGAGCCAAAGCAGAACACAGTGAGGTTTAAAAATTACCTGCCTCTTACTTATTCTTCAAAACAGTGCAAAGGAAATTTCTAACAGAGTATGAATGCAGGCTAAAAGGAAAGGTGATATTGATATGGGGCCACAGACTTAAAAAGAGACTACTTCAAGTCCTTGCATAAGTTGTTATTCTTAAAAATGGATTTGGGAAGAGGATTATGCTTATCAAAACTAAAAAATAAATTGAAAAAAATTAAATCCATGAGTGGCTTCCTTGCCTGCATTGTATCTTTTCCAAGGTGCCAAGTGAAATTTTGTGGTATAAATACGGAGAGTTTAATTTCAAAATATTTAATTTCTCAATTAAAAATATTAAGCCCCAGGGATTCTTATTCTATTGCAATAATTTTAGTCTTTTAAAACACAACTATAACAATGTAAACCACCAGTAATTGGCAGATTAATATTTTTTAAAGTTCTGTAATTATAACTCCTTGGTTTAAATACAGTCACAAGAGAGGTAGAGCAAGTTATTTGTTGAATAAATGTTATGTATTTGAGGTACTTTCCTTACAGGTTGTTCAGCTGCTACATTTTCCAAAAGTCAAATATGATAGATTTGGGTTGATTTAATTTTTTTGTTGATATTTATATTTTATGTAGGTTTATAAATTAACTTGTCATCCAAGGTAACCAAAGCATAGTTGGTTTGTCATTGTCAAGTCTTCCATTTTTCTTGGAACTCTTAATTTAGTTTTTCATTTGTTTGCAGCTATTGTAATGGAACATGACTTATGTACTTTATATCTCTTTCATGCAGTGCAAGATCTAATTAGCTCATTCTTAATATCAAATAATTAGTGATGCTTATAATAGATACAGAAATATGTGGGAGGGAAATATTACAAGAATAGGAGCTTTTTGTATAACGCTTTGACATGAAAGCAAACCTGATTCCTCCTGGTAATGGGAGTGTATGAGTAATTTCATAATCTCTTATAACAAAATCTAAGTTGTGGTTACCCCTGTAATGGAGCTGGTATAATTTCTCTCTTCTACTCAAGCTATAAAACTAGCTTTTCTTTGCTTTCACTTCTATAATGTGATAGTTTTGCACTAGATGGTAAGTGCACCCTTGGGCTTTTCACAAAATTAACGTTGTACAGTGACTTGTATTCTAAAAGTAGGGTAGTAACTCCAACTTTGGTGCTAAACATTTAGAAGGAGGAAAAAACATTATCTGCTTTTACTTACACCATTAATGGTCCTGTGACAAGGAGATTAGGAGCTCACAATGAGTGCTGGCATGTGCTTTTGAATTTAGCAGAGGCCAAATCCTTGGGGCTTGCCGTGGTTAGTCCTGGCAAAGCACTGGGGGTGTGTGAATCAACGTACTTTTCCACACCTGCCTATGGGGGGGTTGTATGTTCGGTTTGTATCGTAGAGTGAATGTACTTTGGAAGATTGGCTTCTGGGGCCCAGAGGGTTTCTGCCAAAACTGCTGATTACCAGTCTTCCTGGAGTTTGGGATCAAAGTCTGTCCTGTGAATAAGAGGAGACATCATCAGGACAGCTGCTGGTGCACTAGCTTTCCTGCTAATGCATGATATACACAGATCAAGTAAAGCTGGATTGTGGGTCCACACTTCTTCCCAGTCAGAGACCTTGGGCTGATGTGTCTTTGAATACCCACATATTTATAAAGCAGATGAAGACAGTAGATATCACAACTGAAAATGAAGATGCTATCTTCCTTAAATCTTTGAGACTGCTCTCAGGATAATCACTGTACTGTTTTTCTTCTTGTTGCAAGAAAGCTACGTGAATTTAGAGATTTTTCTATGTTTGTTTTATTTGGTTTTAAATAGGTTTGTACAGGAGATGACAAGCCTGAATTACGTTTTCAGTTGATACAGGGCTCTTGCACTTCATGCCACTGTTGAGCTAGCGATAAGATCACATAAAGTTGTTTTTCCTGTGGCCAGCCTGTCCCAGGACCTTGCTAGGGAGCTGCTGAGTCTAGGCAGTGTTCTGTGGGGTCCACAGGATGGTGGGGGGCACTGGGGCTTCCTCATGCAGTCACAGACCTCCCCCAGCTGCCAGTGTGCTGTGGTGATGGTGGAAAGGTGACTTTCATGTAACAGAGGAGGGGGGCACTATCCACATGTTGTGGTGTTTTTTTTCCTGGAGGATGGTCACACATGGTTATAATTATAGTATATAGCTACAATATATGATTAGTTATACAATTACAATGTAATATATTTCATATGTTTTATATTATGCACTCAGGTGACAGGATAAAATACAGTTGTGAACAATTTTTCTATAAGCAAATAGTCTTGAAAGCTTTTTGCTTTAAGTAATTTAATCTTATGATTCAGAATGGAATGGTTAACCATGTATGTTCTTATTCTTATAGCTGTCAGAAATGCTCCCAACTTTCTCTTTAAGACTGTACATTTCCCTCCTGACAGAAGGAAACATGACATTTATTTACATGAGGAATCAGTTCTGGAACTTTTGTCCTCCATGTGCATTTTAGATTGAACTCTGAAGTAACCTTAAGAACTAAAACATCATCCTATTCTTAAGTCTTAGATGCATATACAGAGGTCTCAAAGTATCAAAGAATTATATTTCTCTCAATATTGAATTTGACCCTTATATTTTACCCTCTTCTGTTCTCTGATCTGTTCTGTATATCAGGCTTCATGAACTAGGGCTTTTTTGTAAATTATAGAAATAACAACCAAAAAACATTTATAAGGGCAACCCTTATAAATGATTTTTAAGTCATTTAAATATCGGTTGTTGTGACAAAAAAGTACAATGTGGAGTTTAGCCCTTGCAGCATCAGTTTAGCATTATTCAGAGATGTATCTCATTTTCTTTCTTTCTTTTGTAGGTTACCAATGGGACTTTCTGCTTAAAATTAGTTATTATAGAGGTAGAGCTATTGGGAAATCATGGGTTTGATGCAATTATAAATTTCATAATGCTGTACTGCCACATGCTGTTCTGATATGTGGAAGTGTATTGATTTAGACATGTTTTATGGTTTGTGTTATGTGCCCCATATCACCAAAAGCAATCCTATATCTATTTAAGTGTTTTATGAATTCAGATCTAACAAATTTGATAAAGAGAAGAAAATGTATATGTTTTGTTAGAGTAAATGATGAGGGTAAATACTGGGGGAAAGAGAGTGAAAAGTAGAGACAGGATTGGAGAAAAAGCAAGAGTTGTGGAAAAGGAGAAGAGAAAAAGAAAAGCAGAATGTAAATAAGAAAGGAAAAATGCAAAAAATTACACTGTCAAAACGGATTTTAAAAATTTCTTTCAAATATTCTTATTACAAGTGAGTCAGTATTTCTCCTTCAGGGGAAGGATGTAATTAAATGATTCCCCAAGCATGCTTAACAGGCCTTTAGGATGTCTTGACATTACATTCCGTTTATCACTCGGATGACATTGGTAAAATAAAACCAAATGCTTTAATGTTCCAGTATATAAATTATAAATTTAATTTGTGTTCTTCAGAAGCAATAGGTAACTGAATAAAAGGCTTCACTGAATAAAATTGAAGAGGGCAAGAGGAGTTACTTCAGCAAGTACTAGGGCACAAGTTCAGTGCACGTGTAGTCCAAACCTATGCAATGGAAAATAGCGAAGCTCTTAGCTACTGTGGAGTGCTGTCTTCAGTATGTGTTCTCAACATTGCTGAAGTGTTTCAAATAGTTATTTATTCTGTTCTTGTGTGTTGGCTTTCCTAGGATAAGATTCTGTGGTATCTAGAAGGGAAGATTATTTTTTAGAAACCAAAACTATATATAATGGAATTAAGAGAAGGGGTTTTTTTGCAGGAAGAGCTTTTTGTCTGATTTCCATTTGAAAAGTGCTTATAACATTGTAGGTAAAATACAGTGATGCTGAAAAATTATACCTGTTGGATATTGAAAGGAAGCTGGGGACTCATTGAGCAGGACTACAAGAAGGAGATAATGTAATATTGGAGGCAATAGTCCTGAGAAGAAAGCAGGTACAGCATTATCCAGAAAACTAAGAGGAGCTGGGTGATTTTTTTGACCTGTGCCATGTATTTTCCCTACCACTGATGCTAAAACTTTCAGCTTCATTTTCACAGCTTTGTTATAAATTGATGCTCTTTAACTTGCTCGCTTTGGCAGGAGATTACTGACTTTTTCAACATCAGACTTGAGAAGCACTGAGCTGCCTATCATGGCCAGGACAAATTGTCATGGTACACTTTCATCTGTCAGCCTGGCAACCTCACTACAGCTCCCCTTACTGAGTCTATTTCAGACTTTTGAATGGAAACTTGATCTTCATGAAAAACCCCTTTTTACTATTTTAAGTTTTTTCACTGGCTGGAGTTTTCCAAAGTTCTGGTTTAAATTTTAATTGAAATGAACAGTTGAAAAAATGTCATGTTTTCTGTTCAGATGGAAAAGATTTCACCCTCCCCTACTTTTTGGGGCAAGAGGATAAAAGCCAGGTAAGGGAAACAGTTAAATCATATAAACTCATATAAACTGTGGAGTTTGTTTTACCTTTTACTTCCCCTTCTAATGACTTCCTTCCACATATTTGTGAAGTTTTACCCTATGTAAAGAAGATGAACAGGAGAAGATCTATGCATAAACAAGGTCTATGCATCAAGTCTGATTTCAGGGCTTAGGCAGGATTTAGAAAAATAATCTTGAGCTCTAGCTTCTAGAGAAAATTTCATCAAACACATAAGAGGTTCTTCCTTATTTTCCCTTTCCTTAATCACATATGCTAAGACACTGAAAGAAAAGCCATGTGCTGTAAGTTCACTTTAGTGTTCAGCCATCTCTATACTGTATTAAATACATTAATTTGGGAGATTATTAGAATAATAATTGGCCATAATTTGTAACTTTTCCAGAATTCTAGTAGTAGGATAAGCCACAGAGAAATTGCAGAGAAATTGTTCTAATGTGAACACAACTACAGTGTGTCAGATATTTCAGAATTTGACAGTACATTCACCCATTTTATTAACTTCAACAGTGTATTGTGTCTGTATTGCATAACAACATCTTCTAGGAACTGACAATGATTAAAAATACATTGTCAAAATATTTTTGAAACTCCTTTTTTAAAATTGATTTGAGGGAGAGACAGAGCTATAACTTTTAGGTATGTGAGATTATATTGCAGTTCTGTTATTCACAGAAAAAAAATGTAAAATGAGAAGAAACACAGTCACTCTTTCATCTGATAACCTGTAAGAACAAATCTCTGGATAGAATGAAAAGTTGTATAAAAAAGTTCTACTTTGGACTTCAGTTTAAAAAAAAAAAAAAGGTATGTATGAAAAGTGCTTCAGAGCGCTCTATCAAAATAAGGGTGTGGTGGTTTGGAATGGGTAATTTTTCCAGTGAAAAATCAGTACTAGTCCTATATAATATTAAAGTTTTCAATTTCAGTATCTGTTTCTGCTACCAAAAACCCCATCACTAAAAAGTATGTAGAAATGAGAACAAAAAATATTCCTTTTACACAAATAATTTCTAATGCTAACTACAGTCAGTAAGCTTCTTATGGCTATAGGACAGATTTAAAAATATTAGGCTTCATGTTCTGATTACTTTCATAAATCTATTCTGGGCCAAACTAGATGTGCTTGTTCAAAGTAGAATGTGTTTGAATGTTAGTATTTCCCTGTTAAGTAATTAAGTATGTAGCACATTCACAGATATATGCACCCAAAAACTTGTTTCTCACTTGGTATTATGACTTATGAATTACATCAGAGCCAACAGAGTACTTTAAAAGCTTTTAGTCCCAGTATTAGATACATTTTTCATATCCCAATGAAAATGGAGTTAGACTGTGACTTAAGGAGCCTTTAAAATTATAGTCCTTAAAATTTTGTATTGCATTCTTGAAGTACATACAGTGCAAGATCATTCCTTTAATCTGGTATGATACCAGAGAAGCATTTGCTGTCTGCTAAACTATACTATATATCATGAACAAATAAATGCGTCAGTGTTGAGATCATTCTCTCCTTAGAGAGGCTGGCATTCTCTGTTACCTTCTATTCAGCTAACAATATTGAGGAAAGCCAGTGACTCAGCGCTGTTTGATTGTAACTGAAAATAGTCTCCCATCTAAAGTTTTTAGTTCCACAGTAAAAACCCCAGGAAATGGGCTGGCCAGTTGCAGAAGACAGAAGGACATACTGTCTGACTGCAAAGAAGCAGTTTTCACTTAAACCTCTTCCATCTTCCTCCCACTACTGACTTTTTCCAGTAAAAGTTACCAGATAAAGAGTTACTAGAAAGGCAATTAAAAACTTTACTTGAAAAACCTGGGGTTTGGATCTGTGTGTTCCTCCATCTTCCCAGTATCCGCTTACTGAACTTATTTTTTAAATGTGTGTTCCAGAAATCCTACAGGCCTAGGCACTGCATCAACCTAATATTTATGGGATCTCTGCAAACACTCAGTAGAGTTGCTGTACTGCAGTTTACTCCTTCTAAAAGCAAGCTGGGGAAAAAAATAGAACCGATTTTAATTTTCAACAATTCCTCCCTCATTTCTCTTTGACATAATAAACCCTTGGCTGAACAACTCAATCCTCTCTTCTATTGATATATCTGGTTTACTACTTTTTTGCTATCTGGGAGTCACTTGGTCCTCCTCATTCTTTGTTGGATAGAATATAGCCTTACCCAGCTGCATAATCTACAGGGGAGTAAACTCAACCAGTCACTTCTGGCTATCCTCAGCTCCCTAGAATTTCCACTTCATGGTTGACTTAGTGCCACTCTTTCACACTTTTTCTCACTCCTTATTGCCTCATTGGGCGCAAAACTCTGATCATTCTGTTCTATATACAAAAATGAAGCTGTAAAAATTTACAGCTGTTACCCTCTTTAAAAGCTGCCATTTGTAATTACTTCTCAGCAGAAGAGCTTTTGACATATACAGAAGCTAGTAGCTGGCATAAGATAGTGTAGCAGTAAACCTAGAAATGTCATCTGAAAAATGTTTTTTGCAATGTTGATTTCTATTTACTCAGTAGCTTGCCTGATTGGCAAAACTGTGCGTTTGTATTTTCCTGTTCTGAACAATGAGTCCTTATGTGTGGCATATAACATTCTGCATGAGCCTTTTAAGAGACACGGAAGTAATCTCCTCAGCGTTGACCTAAGTTTTTAGAAAATAGCACCAGTACAAAGATCTGGTTTCCAGTCATAGCATTTGGTTCCTAACCAAAGGTGGTAATAATGAGCAAGCACTTAATTCAAGACAGACTCAAACCATTTTTTCTCTGAAGACTGACCAATAAGTGAAGAAAGATTTTTATTTCAGGTAAGAAGTAGTTGATGGTCTCACTTGTCCTAAAATGGATATTAGTAGTTTGAATCACCTTGTTCTTTTTGATTACACAGGCAAAGTAAAGCCAGTTTGAAATGCTTTTAAATAGAGTAGCTAGAGCAATCATTTGCTCATGCTGGAAAATATCACCTGCTTACTACCTCTTGCTACACTTACAGATTATACTTATGGAAGTGTCAGTAGAATATTTTTTCCTACTTACCCTGTGAGCTGTTATGCTATTTTGATGTCAGTGGGGTCTATGTTATCCCTTGTTCCCATTCTTAGTACTATGGTGTTTCCTATAGGGTAGTACACTTTTGTATTGAGCACTGTTCAAGAGCTTACATATTTATCTGAGGCTAACTTTTTTTCTTTATACAACCAGCAATAGAAGTCAAATAGGTAACTAAAAGGAAACAATGAAAAATAACACCACAGTCCTCCAAAAAACCTAATGTCCAGCTGTTAGATTTTTCTATAGGCATATAGCAGACAGATTTTATTTAGACTTGAAAGAGTAGGATTTTTTTTTGCAAATATATATCCTAAATATGTTATAAATAACAGAGCACTTTCATGCATGTCACTTCTTACCTGCTAGGTTTATTTGTTAATAAATATTCAAGATAGCATGACATAGAACAGTGGCAAAAGCAGATGGCTTTATACTTTATGTAATGTAGCAAATAAATGTTTTTACGGATCTTACAAAGTGAGGACCAGTGCAACTGAAGGGATACCAAGGTGTCAAAGCAGTGAATGATCATGGTAGTTACATTTCCTTATTTATATGTATATTGGAGTAAAAAGTTCTGGATGTCAGCATACATGGAGAAAGAAGCATTGTGCTGCAGGATGGAGGTGGAGCCAAAATGAACACAAAACTTGATGTTATTTAGGAAAAGATAACAGTACAGAGTCCTATGAAATAGAAGTACTTACCATCCCTACTACTGTGTTAAGTGGAAAAGACTTCTGGAATCAAAGGGGGTATTCCATATGTAGTCATTTCGTTCAATCCAGAGGTTCTAGGTATTGGAGATGTATTTCAGCACGGGGATGTGGGCTGTGGAGTATTCTACTTGTGCAAAGCATTTGACACGATCCCGCATGACATTTTCGTCTCTAAATTGAAGAGACATGGATTTGATGGATGGACCACTCAGTGGACAAGGAATCGGCTGGATGGTCGCACTCAAAAAGTGATGGTCAACGGCTTGATGTCCAAGCAGAGAGCAGTGATGAGTGGCGTTCCTCAGGGGTTGGTGTTGGGACCAGCACTGTTTAACATCTTTGTTGAAGACATGTACAGTGGGATCGAGTGCACCCTCAGCAAGTTTGCCAACAACACCAAGCTGTGTGGTGCGGTCGACACGCTGGAGGGAAGGGATGTGCCATCCAGAGGGACCTGGACAGGCTGGAGAGGTGGGCCCCTGCAAACCTCATGAAGTTCAACAAGGCCAAGTGCAAGGTTCTGCACATGGGTCAGGGCAATCCCAAGCACAAATACAGGCTGGGCAATGACCCAGCAATGTGCACTCACAGCCCAGAAAGCCAACCGTCTCCTGGGCTGCATCAAGAGAAGTGTGGTCAGCAGGTCAACGAAGGTGATTCTCCCCCTCTACTCCACTCTCATGAGACCCCCCCCCCCCCGCCCCCGCAGTGCTGCATCTAGCTCTGGGGCTCCCAACATAAGAAGGACATGGACCTGCTAGAGTGGGTCCAGAGAAGGCCACAGAGATGATGGCGGGGCTAGAGCACCTCCCTCATGAGGACAGGCTGAGAGAGTTGGGGGTGTTCAGCCTGGTGAAGAGAAGGCTGCGGGGAGACCTTATAGCAGCCTTCGAGTAGTTAAAGGGGGCTACAGGAAAGCTGGAGAGGAATCAGGGAGTGTAGGGATAGGACCAAGGGGTAATGGCTTTAAATTGAAAGTGGGCAGATTTGGATTAGCTATAAGGAAGAAATTCTTTCCTGTGAGAGTGGTGAGACACTGGAATAGGTTTCCCAGAGAGGTTGTGTCTGTCCCCTCCCCAGAAGTGTTCAAGGTCAGGTTGGACAGGGTTTTGAGCAACCTGGTCTAGTGGAAGGTGTCCTTGCCCATGGCAGGGGCGTTGGAACTAGATGATCTTTAAGGTCCCTTCCAACACAAACCATTCTATGATTCTGTGATTATTTGACTCTGTATAATATAAATCAATGTACATTTGGCTTCAATAGCATTTGCCTTTGTCCTCTAGTCTTTCTTTCAACTTTATGATACCTCAGACTGTAGTTCTAGTCTCTAGATATTTAGTAAGGTATGGTAGAGTAACTGGCAAAAGTCACTAACAGTCTTTGAAAACAGAAATAACAACAAAACCAACAAGGCTGTATACCAATAGTCCTAAAATGAATAGAGCTTTGAGTGCTTTTTTAATATTTAACAAGCCATTTTGACGTATCTTATTAGGCTGACCTAGAACTGCTTATTCATACAGATTCCTCATTAATAATTAATTCATCCTGGGAAGAAATAAAAAATGAAGTAAAATGCACAAAGAACTTAGAATCCTGGTTTTGCTGATAATCTTAAAGGCTGAGGTTCTGATTTCCACATGATCATCATGTTCTACTATCAGCAATTCCATTAAATTTAATAGATATTCTTGTGGTGTAAAGCATTGTTGGTTGTAAATAGACCCAAACGAGGTTTAAAAGTAATTCTGATGGCTGTATCTTGGGTTGATATAAGTAACTAAGGGGCCTCAGTTTAAAAGTAAATGTGACTTACATGCAGTACACTCAACAAACATTATTATTTGTTGTGTTTGTCTGTACTGCTTACATTACAGAAGTGCATAAAGTTACTATCCAAACCAGTATGTTAGGTACAGGAAGAGACAATATCCGCTTCAAGAAATTTGTCATCTATATAAGGTCAAAGAAGTAAAAAAATGCAGCAATATAGTGAATTCACTTCTTGCCAATATGCAGCAGATCAGTATTAGAGCAGGAAGAAGAGCTTTAGGTTTTTTCCACTGTACCCTTAAGTTAAACTAGGCAACATTGAGAGATATGACTTGCTGTAAGACACTAGAGGAACCTATCTTTTGTTTGGGTTTTTTTGTTTGGTTTTGTTTTGTTTGTTTTTTTCCATGTTAACAATAAGAGAGGACTGCAAATAGTATATTCTCTCATGGAAAAAGTAACCACCCTTTAATCTTTCACTCATCAGAAAACAATCAAACAAACCAAAATCATGTCAACTTGAAGGAATCATGTATTGGATGAGATTTTCAAATGGCATTAGTTTTATTAAATATATTTAGATCTTATGCTTGCTCTTCCTGGTGTCAGTTTCTGCTTCTCCTTAGTACCTTCTCCATTCATCTTCAAACTGCTGAAAGCTCCTAAAACAGACTAGAGAAAGTTCAACACCAGTTAAAAAAAAAAAAAAAAAAAAAGATGACAGGTGGACAAACACTAGTCATTTAGCCAAGTAAATCAAGAATCGTTTCATTGAAATATGTGGAATGCATTCTATAAATAGCAAAAGCATTTAGCCCTTGATGTTTGAGTGGGTATCGTATATTTTGTAGGAATGTCTAGAGATTTCATGGTAAATATGAAAAGGGCAAGTTTTGCAGTGTATCCCTGGAGACAAGTATAGAGAAATCGGGACTTATGTTCTGTATATTGTTTGCACTTTTTTGTTCAGAATTTATTGTGTACTCATAGATTCATATTTCTTGTATATTTTATAATACATATTTTTATGTATATTATATAGTTATCTGAGCAACTATAAAAGATAAATATTCAGCAAGTTTTTTTATATATAATTTTAACAAAAGTACATCACACAGTCTACTTGTACAAAAAGTGTTCAACAGCGCTTTGCTTTGCTACTTTTGTGGTTGTCTAGTGATGAACAGAAACTGGTCATGCTCTGTTTTGTGCATGTTCAGATGTCACTATAAATATAATAGATCTTAGCTACATTTTGTTTTTGCCTCTCAGGAATGTTATTCAGTAATGCTAACATAACCTTTTTATAGGACACTCATGTGCCCACTAAACACTAATCAGAGGTCACTTATCATCTGTTTTCTGACTCCTTAGATTTCTGTCATCTGACTTAAGATTCTCTGCTAGTGTTAGAGGATGTAATGAAAAATGCAGAATTACTGTAAGGCATGTCTGTACTTGCTTCTAATCATTTCTGGTATATTGTTGATATAAGTGTTGTTTGTAACACCAGTTGTACTGCTGCCAATCCTGCTGTGGAAATGAGATAACTTCATCCCCAGAGGTGGCCCATGAATTATCAAGTAAACGTACAAAAGAACTTGCAGTAGAGACTGAAATGTAAATGAGAATATATTGTCTTTGATCATTTCAGTTTACCTAGTCATTTCAGCACATACAATTCCACATCTCAGGATATCTATAATATGAAATAATATTATGTAACTGCATAAAATTTAATTTATGAACCTAGGATGGATTAATAGCAAAGCATTTTTAAAGTATATCAAAACATTAGAACTGCACAGTTTTATTTACAAATATCTGGAAAATAGAAGTTGCATGAAAGACTGAAAAATACAAAATCTTAAAGGTTTAATGTTGGAGAGTTGCAAGGTCTTGGATCAATTTCCAGATTTATTTTGGACTTAATTCCTTAGTCCTTGTCCATCATGTCTACCACTGTCATCTTTCTTCAGGAAATGGAATCATTTCCTTAATTTTCCATCAAAAATTAAACCTGTACTTTTTATGGTATGAAGAGTCATAGTTCTTTTTTTCTGAAATTATTTAGTGTTCTGTTACTTGAACTCATCACCAAATCCCACTCTCAGCTTCAGCAAATCATCTTTTCCTTTTAATGAGAGGAAGAAAATGCAAGACCATCACCATACAAGCCTACTCAGTTAGCAGATGTAACTGAAAAGAGTACTAGCTTCCACTGTCTAAGTACAGGAGTTTCTGAAGGTAGAAAACTATTTTCTCTCCTACTTGTCTCTGTAAGAAAATAAAGAAGCCAGAAAGCTGTTGGAAAAGCGCAGTTATCCTCCAAAAAGGAGAAAGTGTGCAGGCGTAAAACTTAGTGCTTTTTATAATTTTCGGATTATGTTCTCTTGGCTGCCTGTTGAACTTCATTGATCATTACTACAATAGCTGTGCTGATGTGTATGAAGTTTGTTACTGCATAAGTGTCATTTAGCTAGTCTGCTCATGTGTGTACAGTTTCTTTAGTAAGTGGGACAAGTACCACTTTGTGGGTAAAAGAAACAAACAAACAAAAAAAGAGAACAAAGCTAGGAGTATTCTCACAGCTGCTGATTTGTTTTTATCATCTGAGCTGAGAAAAATTCAGAGGAAGTGAAAAGGGATCTAGAAGCTCTTCCATTTTTCTGATAAGCTGAGGCATCCTTAATAACAAAGATTCATGTAACATAGACTGCTTGTATTTGTAATTACCAATATATCTTTACAGTATTGGAATAAATGGTTTAATTCAAGGACTTCCCTCTGACCTAAATACTGCGGGATGATGGTGGTGCTTGACTTGTTATTCTTTTGCCATTTTTCTGGACTGAGATATGTACTAGATGATCTCTGCAATACAGCAAAATTAATCAATGTGCTTTTCTGTGAGAATCTCTCAGCAGGCTGAAGGTAGACCAGACCCAATACTTCAGTAACTGCAATCCCCAAATGACTGGGAGTATGGACATGGTTGCTGGTAAGCTCTGGTAGCACAGAGAAATACAAACAAAATCTGAAAGACCTCCAAGCTTCTTTCTTTCTTTTTTTCTTTTTTTTTTTCTTCCAGAAAAGAATATTTTGCAACTGATGCCTTTATTAGCCCCTAATTTACTTTATTAGACACCAGATAACTGCAATAACAAACATCATTAATATCTTCCTACTTGTAATTAAATTAGAGAACACTGAGTTTAAAATACTTTTGGACCAGGCATTTGTAGACACTACATCTTTCTGTCTTTTGGCGTGTTTGAAGACTTAAATGACTACCAGTCACTCAGGAGTAATTACTTTCTTTTAATGCCTGTATTTATAGATGGTTGAATTGAAATGTGTGTCTGAGGTCCTGCAGTTGCTACATCTAGTCAGTATCAGTCAATTATTTTCAGTACTTTAAAAACAGGCAGAAGAGATACATTTTTCAAAAGCTACGAAGGCATAAGTGTGTGTTAATGTGACAACTGGTCTTTCACATAACTTTCAGAATGTTACTGCATTACTTTAAAGGTGAAGACTGCTGCAGGAAAATTAAAATAATATAATGATTGGAATATGCCCGATTCATATTTTACGATTTCACTGTCATCAATGATGATTGTGCTTCAACAATTAGTGTGGAAGAGGCCTTGCCCCATGTGATAATATCTAATTTAGAGCAGGATCCATATCTGATATAGAGCAGACTTTCCATTGAGTGAAAAACTCACTGTATCTCAATCTACCCAATTGGAAAGTAAAAATATGCCACTTAAAGTGTCTTTGAGATTACTGAAGTTGTGACCTGAGTATTTTGTGGTTACATATTGCTCTTTTGGTTGGTTAGACCTAAGAATTACAAAGATGATATAGTATGTAATGTTCCTAGGCATGTGCAATAATTGTCTCTAGCTGATGTAATGAAAACTGGTGTGTTGCCAAGACTTCTGTACTAGCAGATAAGTTTGTTGTCAGAAAAACAGGGACTCTGAAGCAGCATTAATAGTAATTTAAAAGGAAAGGCTTTTGTAGTATATGAAACCCTTGTTCTAAAGAGTCTCTTGAAGATCCTGAATCTGTGAGATTGATCTATGATGGACTAAGGAAACTGCAGAGAAAGAGATTTAAGTCTCAGCTCAAATAAAGAATCTTCTGTAGGCACCTGGCAGATAAACTCATCTGGAATGTTGATTAGTCTCACAGTCAACCAGCATGAGACTTCCTGACTAGTGGGCTATAAAACTATGCAAGAAAGGAGATAGAAGACTGATGCCAATTTAAATTTTAGGTGAGGGGGGAAAAATCCTTTTTTCTGCTTTGAGAATCAATCAGAAATAAGACTTTAGCCTCTGAATCTCAAAGAAGTGTCATATGTGCACTCTATTTGCACTGCAACATATGTATGCTATCACTGATAACAAAGCAAAACTGAAATATATTTCAGGGGAGTAACGTGGCATGTAAATGGAGAGCAGACTTGAGGCTCAGAATTGAAATGTGCCCCCTACAGACAAACTCTACATAGATGGACATGCATGTTGATGATGTGATGTGATTCTTCTGACCTTGATGTTTATTTGTCAAATGACTAAAGGTATTTAGGAACTTAAATACCATGTAAGTGGGATTTTAATAAACATTGTGCCTGTTAGTAATTTTTGCCAAGATGAAGCTAAATGTCTTTGCTGCAATTCATAATATCATACTCAAAAGAACTTGCATTATGCTAGTAGTATGAAAACATAGGGATGCACTCTACTCAAATTACATCTTGATTCTGTGAGTGTGTAATATAAAACTGGTGCTTTTCCACTTGAAATAAAGAAAGGAGCAAAGTTGGTGGGTGTACACCAAGTAACAGTTGAACAGAAGCTCAAAATTTACAGAACCTAGCTAGTTAAATAAATGGAAACTATCATGTGCAGTTCTTTCAGTAGGAATGAATTATAAAAAAAAAAAAAAATCAGCTTTTCTTTTCAAAGTTGAAAGTGTTAATATTGTATGTCAACTGACCCACAATTATTTTTTTTCTTGTCCACCTCTTGATGATTCCCACTACTAAACATTTGCTGAATATACATAACCCAGTGAAAGTTATTCAGACCTAACCTTTTGTTATAGATCTAAAAGGATTTTAAACAACCTTAAGCAAACTTGCTGTCTATTGCCATTGGTTTTTTCCAAAAGTGTTTCATGGGTTTGAGTGTCGAATCCCATGTGAAGGTAGTAAGATGCAAATTGTCACTGAACAGTCCTATCTCATTGGACCATCACTTCTGGGGGAATATGGCCCAGCAGACAGACAGAAAAGCAGAGAGGTTAGCACCCAGCTTAATCATTCAGCTAAGATCCATCCAAATCTAGTTAGGGAAAAAAAAATAGACAAAAAGCAAACAAAATAAAACAACAAAACCACAAAACCAAACCAAAACCATGGAACTCTGTCCACAGCATTTCATGAATAACTGTTTATAGTAGTGTTCAGGTGTTATGAAACTGCACATTTCTCTTTGTTTCTTTCTTTGGGAAAAGTATAAAAAGGAAGTTTTCTTCTCATTAAATGTTTTTGTGGAGATGGCACTAGACTTCAGAATTAATAATCACTGAGATGCAGGTGAATGTTTCTTAATTTGTGCAAAAATTGGTTCCAAACCAAAATAACTGTGGGAACTCAGACTATATTAAAGAGAAGGAATACCAGATTGCCACACAAACCAAAAGGCACAGGCAAGTAATTCAGGCATAGCTTAAAGCTACTTTTAGATATGCTGTCCTGAAGTATTACATATTAGTGGAACAGTGCTACATCATTTTTTAAGTTTGAAAATGTGAAAAATAGGTGATTCTTCTTAGCCTCCCATTCCCTTTAAAAGAGTCCTTAAAATGTTTTTAAGTCTTAATTTTTCTCTATAAACTCCACTGTATATGTGTAATACAGATTTATTTCTCTAATATAACACTTGTGATAAGCAAGAGAATCTGATAGTTTTGCATGATTTTGCTGTATCAGTGAATCAAAAGGTCCATATTCTGAAACTTAATGGCAGTGAGGAACATTTAAAAACCAAAATAAAATGAAAAGTTAGTGTGGACTGGTAACAGTTTCTGTACAGAGAAACGCATTACACACCAGTCTTCACAGGGAAAAAAAACTATTGACACTCGACTCAGTTTCAAAATAAAGGATATCAGTGGCTTGTATATGGTTTCAGAATGATAATTCAGAAGAAATATTATCATTACTTTATTATTGTTCCTGTAGCATTCCATCTCAAGAAAGAGGTTGTTGATTTGTCTGTGGTTATATCTAGCATCTCAGTAAGTAAGCTTTTTAATTACCTTTGCACATGTGAGTGTAATTGTGGCAACCACCAAAGCATGACATAGTCTGACATAGATTTTTTTCTTTCATATCTGATAGGGGTACTTATGTGAAAACCAGTACACAATTTTTTTTTTTTTTTTAATTTAGATTTTCTAATACCCATTAAATGAGCATAAAACCATGAATATTTAGGTATAGTTGAGTAGAAGGATAACCGAGGAGAATAAATTCCTCCAAAGTGGAATTTGATGTGATTTTCTGGTATCTTGGGAAGGGGGTTTTGACACAGGAGTAGGACATAGGGTAAAAGTTTATCACTTACCAGCATCATCTTATTCTACAATGCCACCAAGTTGAGTATGAGCTGTATTTTCTCTCTTTGACTGAGGAGTGAAGAATTTCAATTCTTCTCGTGCTTATTACAGGGTGAGAAAATATGCAAGCAAATTGCCGTGGAGCTTTCAAGTATTCAGTAACTAAGACTTTATAAATTGGTTTTCTATAATTTCAAAACCAGCTTGTTAAATAAGGCCTAATCAACAGTGCTTTAAGACAGGCTTTAAACAATACGTGCTTTAATTTTCTGTAGACCTTTATGTCATGCTATGAAATTAACTCTAGACATTACTGTAGAACATTATTTAGAGATTTAATCAGAAGTTGATATTAAGGTATCATAATATTTAGCAGTAATGGGTATCATTTTTACAGCAAATGATTGCATATATATGTATTAAGAAACATATGATAACAAGGGGTTTTTTGTGGAACAGAGATTCAGCAGACAATCAGTGATTATCATTACAATAGTCCTTCTGTAGAAAAGCATGCCAAAATGTGCCAGGAAGGAAAATCAAACAGTTCAATGATAGCTGTTCTTTCTTTTTTTTTTTTTTCCTCCCTAAATGTCAACAGCTGTTTCTTCCTGTAAATTGCTAGATAAAACCATACCATGTACAGCAGCATGGGTCTCTAACATGTTCTTCTAGAAACAGCTACCATTGTTATGTTAAAGACATTTTGTTTCTAACTTACCATTTAAACTACAAAACGTAATCTATTGGTCACCTCAAGGGATGGAAACTCCTGTGGTATTTCCACATGAAGTTCTGTTGGTTTTATCTCTCTTCAAGTGTTTATGTTTACAATATTCTTACTGGTTTTGAACTGTCTTTTACTTTAGATAACATGCACAACATGCATTCAGGCTTTTTTCTTACTGCCTTTTTAAAGATTTCTTAAAAGGATGCTACTTATTTTTCAGAAACACTTTGATTCCATCAAATTTTAGTGTGCTTCTTGGATATTAAGAGTGTATTTAAATGTATCATACTTAAGTACAGTGCACTGGAGAACATTTACTTTTATTGTTTATATTTGTCACTTGCTTTGGGTTTCCAATTTGCAGTGCTCCCTTTGAATACCTAATTGTTTTACATATAGACTTGCAAATACTTCTCCTACTTTTCATAGCATTTTATTGCCACCAGCAATATTGGAATGCATTGTTAGGAGTCTTGCCAAATAAGGGTGTATATGACAGATGAAAACAGGGCTTTGAAACAATGTGGTGGACATTTTGACAATATGATGTCTGCATTGTTGTATGTTTTGACAATGTAACGTGTTCCAATAGTTAAATGTCTCTTTATCTGTCCCTGAAACTTGAACTGTCCTGTAAGTTCACTGTAGGTAAACAGACAGAGCAAGCCGATATTTCCCGAGTACTATTTGTTCTTCATATCTTTCTGGAAAGTTCTGAAATTAAGGCCACAAAACCTGTCCCATGATTTTAAAAATTTGGACATGGAGTGAAAAAAACCCAGAAAATTAGAAATGTAAATACATTCATAAGTAATTTATAGTTACGTGAAACACTAGGCAGGTTTTATCTCTGTTAAATTTCCACTGAGAAAATATAAGTAGGTCCAGGATTAATTTGTCCCTTCTAATGATCTTGATTTACTTATAAAGTTGCCATGAATGGGCATGTAAGCCACGCTGCTCACTTCCAGAAATTCAGAAAAATTGAATGTATGCCAATCTAGAGTGATTCAGAATGGATACTTTAAAAAAAAAATAGAAAAAATTGAAAATGCTCAGACTGGTATTAAGAAAGTTGTGTTAGTTGATTTAGGTTATAGGCAAAAGAAGTTTGTATATTGTTCATGCAAATATATGTACATACTTCAGGCTCTTATTAGCATATGAAGCGTATTAGCATTTATCCTAATTTTACTTCTGAGACCAAGTCATAACACCAGTTACTCATGTGTGAGAGATTAGGGACTGACAGATTGTTCTGCTTTTTATAGGTGGGACTTTGGGCTGGCTGTTTTCCTTTTGGGAGAGAACAATTCTGACCAAGGGGAGATAAAAAAAAGTGAAGCTGTAGTGAAGACAAAAAATTTATGTGTGACATTGAAATGGAACAGAATTCATAACACAAAGGCAAGACTCAAGGTATAAAACTTGGTAAAAATAGGGATGAGGATTGGGTCAGTGTACAACAAGGAACAGAGGAGGTGTAAGACTTTTATTGCAAAAATAATTTTAAGAAAAGGTAAAACAAAAAGAAAAACAATAGAAAACAGAAACAAAAGGAATATCCGTGTAGCAGAGAGATCCCCTGAATATTCTTTCTAATTAGCTCATATTCAAAAATTTAATGAACCAAGTTTTCAAGCAAACATTTAATCAAATTCTTGGCAAAAATGATACAAATTTTTGCCAACTTTCATTTTTTTGACTGGCTTTTATTTTTAGTATTGTTTTTGGAACATGCACTTGCTGCCATTCTGTCTGACTGTAAAAAGCTATAGTTCAGTTAAAGGGCTGTTTGCTGCCTTTCAGAATGCATGCATCGATCCTTGTTCCCAGTGAAAAGCAGTGATGTTTATTCCAGCTGAAGTGGATATGCAAGAAAGGTCTTCTAAAACAAACTAACATCTGTAATGCTAAAATAACAGATGGGTCTTATCTGGCTCCTTCATGTTTGTAGAGAGGATCTGATGGGAGAGAACATTTCTGCTGGCAGTCTTTGATCTTAATACCGTGCATAAACCAGTACAACAGGGAACTCATATCTGTCCATAATGACTCTGTGACAAATGGATGTGTGTGAAACCTGCTTAATGTCAAACTGGACAAACTGTCCAGTCTGGACAAAAATGTTGGAGAGACTGTACAATCCCACATTCTGATTTTTTAATTTTTTTTTAACATTGAAGTGGTGCTCATTTGTGATTGAGAAATGTTTTCATTCTCCACCTATGCACACTAGATTTTAGATATCTTACAAGAATTTGTGTATGCTTTAATTATTAAATCACATAATTCTATGTGATGTTATCTTTACTGTAAAGGTGAGGATACGAAAATATGCAGAGTATCATAAACATTAAGGTAAACACCACTCACAGCATTTTACATCTTGTTGCTTCTATTCAAAACTATTGTTTTATTTTTCTTGTTTCTACTGTGGCTGCTGTCTTGATCATTCTCTCTCCGGAAGTAGTCTCCCATCTGTGACCATTGCTGGCAAATCGGGTTTAAGACTGGGACAGAATTAGTCCTCAGAATATATGCTAGTTTTCTTGTAATAAGGATACATAACCAGTGGTAACTAACCAGGTAATAAGAATCTGTATAAGGTAGTTAAAAAGTTATCAAACCAGCTTGTATCTGATTTGAATCAATGCCTTATCTAAAAGGGGCATTTCAGCTTTTACACGTACCTTTAAGGAAGTTCAACTTATTCTGAAGTGTGCTTTGAGCACTTAAGCATACTTTGGTGTGCACTCCATACACCTTTGTTTTCTTGGTTACCATTAAACATCTATAAAATGTAGGCATCTACCAAAGCAAGAATATATGTGTTTGTAGTTTAGTGCTATTCTAGAAATACTTAACATTCGTCAGGACTTTATTTTTTTCCTCTCATTTTTCTTCTCGTCATTCTTGATAAAAATTCTTAAAAATCAAAACCTGTTTAGAAAAATGAAAATAATTCATATGTCTGGCAGATGTTACGAAGATACAATGACCATGTAGAAATTCAGACATCTTCAAAAGATTTTAGTCCTTTCATGACTTTCTGGAGGTGGGAGGAGGGCAAATGTAGTTTGTGGAGATGGTTAATAATAATTGCCATATCAGAATGTATTGAAGTGAGGAGCAGAGGAGATTATATTAAACATGTAAATATGCTAAATCTGCTCATGCACTAGAATCTTTTATGAAGAAGAAAGTGTAATTTGTCTCAGCTTTACAAATACTCATTACAAAATATTTGTATCAAAACAAATCCATGTCTTGGTGGGGGCTTTACCTTATCATAATAGTCTTTTTTCCTTTTTATTTTAACAAGATTTTAATAGTATCTCTAAAAATGCATTAAAAAAAAAAGTAATTATTGAAACCATTCAATTTTGGGAACCTTTCTCAAGATAATTGAATCATTCACTACAAAATACTTCATCTAACTCTGCCACTACATAAATCTCCAAATATTTAAATCCCT
Organism: Strix uralensis; assembly: GCF_047716275.1. Lineage (NCBI taxonomy): Eukaryota > Metazoa > Chordata > Aves > Strigiformes > Strigidae > Strix > Strix uralensis. The sequence continues at coordinate 13,603,622 of NC_133978.1, read as the reverse complement.
TTAGGGTCCAATGCAATTGGAAATTACTTATTGTACAGTAGCAGAATACATAATTCAATGGCAAGTCATCCCTTTTTGGTTTTTTTTTTTTTTTTGACCATTTGACTTTTCGTATGACTATTCTTAAATGAAATACCTTGGAACTGAGAAAGATTTAAAAATGTAAGCAACATCATACTTTAAAACTGCTAGATAGACAACCAATCATGAATGTTACTTTTTATCTTAAAAGTATCGAAAACTTTTTCTCTGTTTAAAAATAATCAGCTTGGTTCTAAATAGGGGAATGTCTGTGGCTCACAGGGCTGCTCAAAAGCACTGTGATACTTGCCCACTTGGGAATATATAAATAATGCACTTGTGGTTGAGTTTGAAAACTAATCTGCAGTTCAGGTTTTTATGCTATGTCTTTGAGGTATCACACAGAAAGGGTCTCACTGGGATAAAGAAAAGGGAATGTCTCATTGGGAGAATAATGGCTTCTCTAACCTTGATCTGCTTTGTACTTACCATAAGGCAAATCCCAATTTGTCCCTGCAAATTGCATTTAATTTCAGGTTCATGGAGGATTATACTTTCAGTTGTATACCTCCATGTTCCTCTCCCTTCTTTGTTCCACTGTATTTTGTTCTAAAGTGTTTCTAGATGAAGTGAAATTGAATTATTTTAATGGAATTTGAACCTGGCTATATCAGCAGAATTTATGGTACTGCAGTTAAGAAATTTGCACCAAAGGAAAGAAACTCCTCGGGCTTGATTGAATATGCTCATAAGTATTGGAGATGTGATAGCTAGGGCATCAAGCAGAGACACACATGCACATTTGGTAAACTGGCCTTTATTAAATGATATCAAAATTATTTGTCATGGAGGGGCTACTAACTCTGGGTTATATGACAGACTTTTATAACTTGTCTTCAAAAAAAGTGAGCTTACTTATACAGAGCTGAAAATACGGAATTATTTGGTAATTAGTGACCCATAAGAGGTAAAACTGAATTAGAAGGAAGTTTCTAAAATTCTGTTTAATACATTTTGCTCAAGAGTATACCAGACTAAAAATAAACCTGATTATTAATCAACCTGTTACCATGTCTCTCATTCCTATATGGAGTTACTGGAAAAGTAGGAAGTCTGCCCCACTGTCTAGAAGCTACAGGAAAAACATGCTCACCAGAAAGATGAATATGTCTTAAGAGACAGTAGTGATATTGCCAAAAAGAAAGAATCATTTGAAATAGCTACTGATGTGAATTCTTAGAGAAGCTATATCAAATGTTAAAAGATCACTGATGGGATAAGTTCCCCAGGAAAATCTATAAAGATTCAGGCAAAAGATATATATGCTGGTGGGATTTGTGCTTAAGGATCAAATCAACTTAAGGGAGCCCAATGGTAAAAACTACAGAGGTCCATAAAGTGCTTGTATGCAGAAATTCAGGACACACTTGTCATTGTTTTCCTTAGAGACTTGGTGACCATGGGTTGCAAACAAATGCAAGGGAGAGACAGTAATATAAACAGAAAACATAAAATACGCTTGCATGCTCGAGTTAGTTTTGTTCTTTTGTATACCTTCCTGTAAGTTCTTGCAGGAGCAAGGTTAGAGGCTGTCAGACACCTAAAAATAGCTTCTGCAAAATAACAGTGGTTATTCAGGGCTATATATTGTTCTTTCTGTCTCCTTCTCTGATCCATTTTTCTTCAAGCTGTATGTGTTACACTCCTGAATAATCTCCTGTGGCTGCCTGTGATCTGTTGTGAGGACTTGTGTTTTGGATCAGTTTGTAGGTTTCGGTCTCTGTTCCCCAAGCCTGCTTTTCCAAGCCACAAGAACAAAATGGGTAATATTTTCTATGATATTTAATTCAGAACAAAACCAAAAGGCAGGATAAACAAAATCCATATTATATGAAGGATTATAAAATCTTTATAGTGTTAAGTTAAACCTACAAATCTGTATAAAACTCTTTGCTTCTAAATATAAGGTAGGAGAAATGATGGAGGATGTAATATTTGTACATCTGTCTGTCTCATAGGTAGACTATAAGACCATGACATTTGTTCTTGGTTTTACCGGAGTCTTGTTGCATGACCTTGTACAAGCTACTTCATGATTCTGTGTCTCAGCTTCCCCATCTGTCAAATGATGCTTATAAAACATTTTGAGATGCTGTGGTGAATAATGTCATAGGAATTAATAAATCTCAATACAGAGAAAGTAAGAGGTGTATAAACTTTGAAAGAAAATGCCATGCTGAAATAGTGTACACATGTGTGTGACAATAGTCCTACACCCTAGGACAGATAATGTGTAGATCGTATCATTATACATATATATAAGAGAACAGATCTATTTTATAACTTCAACTACATATTTTCAGATTACTTGAAATTTTTGTTTTTTAAAGCTGTGCTCACTGCAAGATTTGTTTATGAAAATATTTAGATTTCTGTTGATATTTTCCATAGTGTTGATTATGCACTTCTGCTTGTAGCTTTCTCTGTTAGCTTTTTTTTAAAAAAGAAAAAAGTATTAAATACTGTATGGTATGGCTTGAAACTTAAGGAACTCTTTTTTTGTCTATTTTGAGATGGCTGCTTGGCTACATAAAAGCTGTGAAAAAATTAACCCAATAAATCTTTTCTCAAATTATCATTTTCTGATATTTTTGTGACAGAGGAAAAAGTTAAACTAGGAACAGAATCCACTTTATGTCATAACATTGTTCAATTGCTTGACCATTCTTCTTTTCTTAGTTCAGGCTGAGTTGGAAACATTAAATGCTTGATTTATGCAGCTGGTTATGGGTCACATTTTTGCCACCATTACACTATGAAACACCTTTCTGGCAAAAAGATGTATTGAATTCAGTTAAGTTACTCAAGGACTGTAGCACTGCCACAATTTTCTCTTTTACTCTGGGTACAAGCTGGAGCAGAAATTTCTCATGCCTTCTGTTTAGAGGAAATATTTCCTGATGTGACTATTTCTTGATGCCAGTCTTTTTTATTATCATTATTATACTTCTTCTAATGTTTCTGTAATTTAGAATTCAACTTCTTTGACCTGTAACTTCTAGTGAAATTCTGGGGACATGGACTTTTATGAACATGTTAATTCAATTTCAATATTCTGTAAGGTTTTTTTCTTTGTATATAGTTATAGTAAAAATTGCATAGGTTACTAATGACTTAAGTGTTCCATACTTAAACTCCTAAATTCTAGTTCTAATAAATTCATTAAAAGTTACTTTAATATATCATGAGTTTGAATTTCCCTTGAAGATATTTTATGTTACATTATCAGTAATTCCTCATTGAAATAATTGCTGCCAATGCTTTGCTTCTGGACTTATGTATTCTGTTAGCTTTTGACAAAAAAAGAATTTCTCTTTTACTTTATTGAAAGTTGCTGATATGAAAATTACCATTAAAAAGTTTGTGAATTGCCTTCTTTTTCTTAATTAAAGGTTTTGTAACCTATTTGTGGATCTGGAACATAAGATGATAACTGCCTATACTTTGCTGAAATATTCCCATTCATTACCCAAATAGTAAAAAGAGAAGTCTTTTTCTAACAACATTAATAGGTTAGAGTCACGCACACTGTCAGACAAAAGGTAGTCTTTCAGAAATTCTATCTGGTTCAAATAAATAATCTTCTTTAAAAACAAGTCAAATTCATATTTTATGGTGTTTTGTTTCTGCTAATTTGCTGCAGTCATAGTAGTTCAAACAGCCTTGCTGGTTATTAGCTTTCTGAAGTAATTTAGAAGTTAATTTTTCTTCCTTGTGAGAGAAAAATAATTACTGTATACATGAGCATAAAATTATTTCAAGCTGGTAGAAGTAGAAAAACATGAACAGAAAAAAAAAATCATTAGTTAATTGTGAACCTGTAGTGTTTCACAGTGCTCAGAGGGTAAGGTCATGAGTTTAAAAACAAATGCTATTGGGACTTTCAAACTGGTCCCATGTAGCATCCTTATATCCTAGTTAGGATGTTACAGTCTGGATGGATGGACAATCAGATGAGTAAAAACCAAATGTTTGAATGATCAAACCCAGAGAAGGGTGGTACTCTACTTGGATGCCAGTAATACATGCAATAACACAGGGGTCTATCTTGGGACCCATCCTGTCTAACATGAGGATGGATGGAGAGCTTGCTCATCAGGTTTGCAGGTGACACCAAACTAGTGAGAGTGGTTGATCTGCTCAAGAGCAGGGCTGCTGTTTAGACCTAGAGAGGTTGAAGGAATGGGCTGTTGAGAATCATATGAAACTCAAAAATGCAAAGTCCTGCCCCAGGAGGGAAGAGAACTGGGCACTGACTAGCTAGGGAGCAGGTCTGTGGAAAAGGCTCTGGGGGTCCTGGTGGGCAGCAAGTGGGACGTGGATGAGGAGTGTGCGACAGCAGCAAAGTTGGGCAGCATCATCTTGGTCTGTATGAGCAGGAACACAACAGATAGAGCAAGGAAAGGGATTATTCGCTCTATTTAGCACACTTTAGATGATATCTGGATACTGTGTAAAATTTTGAACCCTCCATTACAAAAAAAGTTAACTAAACCAGAGTGAGCGGAGAGCCACCAAGATGGTTGGGGGCTGGAACACTTGCCCTACTTCCAAAAAATGAACGATCCTACCCCTAACTCCCCCCACACACTGATCAGATTCAATTGTATGTTAATCCTACATGAGGTACAGGCCTCTGTGTAATGACAGCTTTTTTTTTTTTTCAAGGTGACTTGGAAGCAGTGTTTTAATCCAGAGAAAAAGTCGGTGATTGTAAATCACATATTTAGATCCTAATTTAAATTTGATTTTGCAAGAATGTTGCTGAATTTTGTGCTTTAGGCAAATGGATAGTGGGTACAGTATGTTATGTGGACTTTGGGTTGTATATTTTCCTACAAATACACTAAGAGTTTATATATTTTCTATAATTTCTTATGGAAGTCATGATAAAATGACTCAATTTTGTCAGACCAGAGAGTTAACATCAATAAAAAAGAATCCCCTAAGTATATAAGCGTGGATACATTGGATCTGGTACAGATTCAGCTAATTCGGGATCCTGGTAGCCATTAACAGATTCCTGGGAAAGGGTGTATAAACAGGACAAACATAGCCCAATATTTCCTTGGAATACTCTTCCAGACTGCAGCATCATGTACCTTGAGGCTTGCTTTTTTTTTTTTTTTCCTTGGGTTTTATATAGTGTGTATATTTAACAGTGGGTACATTCTTTTTCCCTTTTTCCCCCGCTAGATTCATATCTAGCCAAATCAGATCTGTTAGCTGCAACCCACTGGAAAGCAGGCTGGGAGGAAAACTCTCTCTGGACTGCAACTATCTCTTGAAGTTTTTAAGATGAGCTAGGAGTACATGTATGTATTAACATGGGGGTTTTTTTATACGTGACCCTGTTATTTTCAGTGGATTTCCTGCCTTGTATTATTAAGTGCTCAACTCCACCAGTTCTGATAAAGTTCATGGGTTAGATTTACTTGTCTCTGTGTGTTGGGTTTGGATTTTTTTGATTGTGTTAATATCACTACCTGTGTCTCTTACCAATCACTGAAGCAAAGTTAAGATTTTAAATTGTCCTGCTACTGTTACCGTTCTCAGACCTGCTGTTGCTGACAGTTACAAAACCAGCACATCCAGTGCCTCCTGCACATCTGACAGTCTCTGTGCACAGTGGCTGTGCTCTTCCAGGCGCAACAGAATCGCCCCATGGCACTAATACAGTGTTGGCCGTTTTCCATGTCTTTGGGGGATCCAGTAATGTGTCGACAGAAGTCTGGAAAGCAATTCTCATTGTCAAAAGGAGTAAAGCATATCTGATGATATGAAGGAATGAAAACTACATTTAAGAATTGAAATGTTAGGCTTTGTAATTTGATGGATATAAAATGTTTAAAGTACACACTAACGCGTTTCTACTTCCCTAAAAAATCATACTACTTAAGCATGCTATTTTCCAACCACAACCAAAACGTGAAAGAAAACTTCCTCTGCATCCTCAAATCATCTCCTTGGATGCTTTCACACACTTCTGTAGCCTTTCCTACATCTTAATTGGGTACATCAATGCCCTATAAAATGTAAATAGAAGCTTTTTCACTAAGTCTATCAGTCTGAAAATTCACAAGTACAAGAAACACTCTAAGTAGCCTGTGAAACGTCCTATAATTTAAGAAAACCCTTATGCATTCTAAATTAATTTCCACCTCAATTTCTCAATATATTGGTGGAAAATTATGAACTTGTGGACTTTCTGATTGCTGTACTGATCAAAAAGGGAGAAGTAATTTTTTTGAATCTCTTTGAAGAATAATGAAAGCAAATGAAAGATGAAGCAATTGAAGGACGTCAAAAAGAATTATAATTTGATGCTGACTGACTCTTTGTTACTGGTCCATTTCCTGTTCAGGATTGTATATTCTCAAATGTACTTCGGATGAATGGATCCAAACTACAGCCATGGATCTAGATGCACAATGAGACTGAGCAAGTTCCAAACCAAATTTCTTGAAAATTTTAATGTTAGTGTTTCCCTGATGAGCAAAACATAGATTCAGAATTAATGTCATGATGCTTTTGATTGTGAGCCTTGAGTTGAATTTCTTGAATTTACTGCATAGCTGTAATATGAAATAGCATCATGAGTTTATGTTTTATATTACAGTATGGTTATATGCAATGTATAGTTTCGGGTAATTTCAGATGTGCGTATTTACTGCAGAAAAATATTTAACTGGATGTTTTAATGAAAGTATCACCTTTTTCGGAGAGCTCACCTAGGGTAGACTGTTAGATATTTCAGTTTGAATCTATGAAGACGAGAGATCATGATTATGTCTGCCATGGTACAGTTGTTGGTTAAAAGATGTTTCTGATGTTAAGAGTATAATGAATTGTCAAAGCAAGCCCAAACACAGCACAGTAACTGTGTTGCACTAGCAGGTAAGCAGTACTATTAAACAGTCTACTTCTGGTTGGTTTTTTTTTTTTTGGTTGCTCTACTACTCATGCTGACCAGAAATGTAATGAATGTAATGGGATACAAATGCAGAGTTGCTTAGCAACAAGTAAAATACTGTGTTTCCTTTTAATGTGTTTTTTTTTTTCATCATATACCTTTTGTGATGTTTATATATGAAAAATAATATTGGATAATTTTAAAATCAGCAAGGGCAAAGATCCATAACTGTTTAAGCCAGAGCTATCCATGACACAGATGTATCAAATGCCTATGGAATGAATTCTTTCTGCTTTCATTTTTTGGTTTTTTTTTTGTGGTTTTGGGTTTGGTTTTGGGGTTTTTTTAACAAAATAGTAGGCAATTTACTCTCTTGCTTCTCCTAGTTTTCTTGGGAAATAGTGGCATGTAAAACTGCTTTCTTCTGCATTCTGTAATGACCTTGTGGTACTGATATGCTAATGTATTCAAATGAGACATTATGTTTCAAAACCCACTAGCAGAGATTAAAAAATGCCAATATACTAAAAATAGAAATACTTTTGGAATGGGGGATATAAATTTAACTATGTTCACTAACCTAGCAGTCAGGTTCTGAAAATAAATGTTTTGTCAAAGGCCAGCAGCAATATGGAAAGGTTGGTGCCACAAATATTTCAGCAATAGATGCACTGATTTCTTCAGTAGAGCAGTGTTGGATAAGCTTTGTTGTTAGAGTAAAGCATGAGAAGCCTAGGTCACGTTAAACGATCAGCCATGCAGCCTGAGCATTGCTGGAAATGGAAGGCTGTCATCAATGACATAGATGGGCAGAGCCATAGAGGTATATTTTTGCCTCCAAAGGCAAAACTGTCCACGTTTCTCTGTCTGCATCATGCTCTCTATGCATTGCAGACTCCTTTCAGCTGTTTTCATGTCATATGCATCTGCCACAACAAACCTACAACCTTTCTAAGCAGCCGCACAGAGTGCAGAAATACTTGCCCAGATCTTGTGTGTCCCTAGTGAGTTTTATGGCAGTTGTTTTTCCTGAGTGGTTTAGCATGTGAGTCTTTACAGAAGGTAGTAGTGAATTGGTCTCAGAATAAATACCTTATAGTCCCAGAACTGACTGAATATATTAATGATATTTCTCTGTTAAATATTATGATCAGATCCAATTTCTTTTGGGGCTGAAGGCTGGACAGCTTCTGTAGATGAAGACAGGGTTATCACCAATAGGTAACAGGAAGAAAGTTGTGATCCTGTAGTATTTTGTAATTATGAAATATTTCCTGATTTACCCATTGGAAGGAAAGATCAGAGGAGTTCTGGTTAGGGGTGAGGAGAAAAAAAGATGTAAGCATAACAACTTCTCTCTTTTCCATCATTGATCTTGGACACGAGTTCAGATTTTTTCAGATCAGGCAGTTCTTGTGGTGATTATTATAGGTTAACAAACAGAATTAAACTTGCAATTTGCTAATATATTACCCTGCAAGAAAATACCACCAATGGCTAAATGTAAGTAGTAACAGGTCAACACCAGTGCTTGAAATAGAAACTTGCTAGCATTTAAATATAATTTGCCTTTTCAAATTATGTTAGTCTCTCTAAATCAGCCCATTCATGAGACAGTGTAGAGGTCAAAGATTTTTCTTGAAAAGATAGATCTGAATTTTTCTTTATTTGCCCCTTAGATTACTACAGATGTTGAGATTCTTGAATGTTCTTCATACAAGGCCTTCACGATTTAAACTCTGTATGTAAGATGAAATTAAACTATACTTTTAGATAGCTGTAGGGTGGATAAACACAGATGGAAATTTGAAGAACAATAATTTGGAGCAGCTTGTTTACATGTGTCCTTCAGACTTTTAATTTAATGCAACTTAACAGAATCAATTAGCTTTGTTCATTCTTTATCTATTTTGATTTATTAGGAATAAGCCAAATAGAACTACCTTTCATCATCACTGAATTTTTGGGATTATCTGCATCAGTTAGGTTAAAAACATTCATTGATTTCTTTATAAATAGTAATTACCTAGTGCCCTGGCTTCCATGGAAATAGTATCTTATGGCAGAAATAGCTTTCATTGTTGTACAAAATATCTTAAGCTTTAATCTCCCGAGAAAACTTTACTGTACAGGAGATAAGTGCATATTCCTTTAAAAAAGCTGCACCCTCCCCTCAGTGTCAACATGTTTTTTATATTTTCTCATCTACCAGAGAGTGATTGGATCACTCATATTGATATGTCTAGAACTAAAACATTTGGGTATAGTTGAGAAGCATGATTATTTGGATCTGGGTTTTATCAGATTTTTTTTCTAGTTCTTGTTGCATAAACATCAGATGACTCAATACAGAGGCAACAGAAGTAGTTGCAACATTACGAACATGCTTTTTAATAGCCTCTTTGTTTTGACAAGAAAATAAGAAAAAAAATGTTTATTAAGTTTTCTTGCCTGTTTAAATCTTCTATGTGCCTGTTTAAACTTTCTGTGTGACAAACTGCAGTCAAATTTCTCAGTGTATGTAATAAGAAACTATTATTAATACTCAGATGGCATTATTGTGGCTTTTCTGGGCTTTACTTTCAGTAATTTGAAAATAAATTTACTTAGTACTCAGAACATTATTGTGTATAAACCCTCTTCTCATATCCCCTTGAAGTTAAAAATATGTTGTATAGTTTTCCTATAACAGAGGTTCAGGCTGGGCAATTTTATGTAAGAATTAATATTCACTATATATCTTTGAAGAGTAATAACTAATTAAGTTGCCTATGTAGGATTGTTTTCATATATTCACTAATTAATAATACTGCACTGAATTTCAGTTTTGTCCCTTGTTTGATACAACTGGAGACACTGGAGAGTCTTCTGTGGCTGTTTAATAATATCCCTTTCTTAAACATCAAGCTCAATGTTATGATGTTTTGTACCACATCATTTGTTTCTGTGCCAGTTTGTCAGTAAACATAAAATAGTGCTCTTCCCACTTCTGCCTCCTCCAGAGTTTACCCATCTGATTTATTTATAGGTAGAAATTCTATGTCCTCTTAGGTTTTATGTTACTATAAAATTAGGTTAAAGGATTCTGTTCTCTTCTGATATGGTAGGTCCTTCAATTCCTTACTGGGACAAGTATGGCTCACTGGAGAAGTACGTGGGTCCTTGGCACTTTTTTACTCTACTTGTCTGAATTCATGTCTCTTGAATATATATTTTATGCAATATTGCAGATACAATTTGACTGATGAAGACTTTTTCTGCTTCGTAATGTCTTCTCTTTTCAAACTTGTTTTGAGTCTTTTTGCCAACTAGCACATCAGCTTTTCCTCCCCCATCATCCTCAAATGATGAGCTTCCAACTTAATAGCAGGTTAGTCCTTGCCCTTTATATGATTATATTAATCACATTTCTGTTTTGTCTCATCTTGAAGGCCAATCACGCTTGCTTTGTGAAGTCCCAATCCACTTTTGTTCTTAAAATGCCATGTAATTTCACATCAGCAATGACTGTCATTAATGCATTCTTACTTTGTGTTAGTTAATGTAAACATGAAATAATATCAATCTTCGTTTCCATCCTTCAAGAACTGATACCCTCCCTGTGGTCTGGTAGTTTGACTTTCAGCACTATCCATTATCATCTTTTCCTTAAATAACATTTTATCCACAGTTCTGCAAAGCTTCTCCTCCTCCAGCATAACTAATAATTGTGTGCAGTCATAGAAAAATCATTACTGAAATTTGGATTCATAAAATCTGCCTCATAATCGGTTACCTTTTCAAAGAGAGAGAGAGAGGGTGTGTTAATCTGATATTGTGTCTGGTTTTTATAATGCACACAGCATTTGTTGCACCTTTCTTTTACCTCCATATCTTTCATGGTAGTAATGGTTTTCATTTGGTTTAAATCACTGTAATGCTTGTATCTATTTCTTACTGTTCTTAAATACAGCTATTCCAACTGATTTTTTAAAACATGTGCCTAAACTGTATCTCGTACCCTGGAGGGTGAAAAGTCACAGTGGATTTACATACTTCCATCACTTAGCTGCTCATCATGCTCAGGTACAGAATCTAACATGAAACAAGATTACTTCATTTTTTCTTCCCCCCCCCTTTGTTTTTGGGGTGGGGGTAGAATTTGTTGTTTTCTGTTTGTTGAAATTTACGGCTGAAAGAACCTAAACCAAACCCTACTGAAGTAGATGGAATTAAACAAGCTGTAAACTAAACTGGGTACAGATAGTTGTGACTGTGGCATTGGAAATGGGCTTCCTAATTTTTCTTTTACCTTCAGGCTGTGAAGAGTTTTGCAGCTTTGGTTTTAAACACCTGCATTTTTAAAATCAAGAACTAAGACAAGTTAGAGATCATTCAACTATGTTTACACAATATTTAGCAATTTCTCTGATTTGTAGTGTAGACCTATGTTAAAGAAGATTTTTTAGCAGGATGGGAAACTGTAAAATAATGTTGAAGTTGAGTTCATAGTGTTTGTATACTTGGTACTGGTATTTGCTACATTTAAATAAGCTGTAAATTCTTGTGCTTTAGCAGAGGTAGCACACAAGTTGTAGTACCTAAGCATATCTTCTCTCCCCTGGGCTCTGCACTGCACTGACAGACGTGTTTGTCACCCAGAACCATGCTGCAGTAGGTTAAGCATATGCACTGGAAGCAGTTGTCTTCTGTACTCTTTAAACTCAAATCCGTGTATTCCATTCAAAGCAAAGTCTGGTTTGGTTTTTTTTCCAACAGTGTCAGATATGAATAGCAAAGGAGGAACTTTTTTAGATCTCATGCTAGATCTTGTACAGAGAGAGCTAAAGCTGCATATGGCAAAAATACAAGAATTATCTAATATGTGAACACTTCACAGGCAATGAAGTACCAGGAAGTCACTTCTGCAGGAAAAAAAAAAAATAAAGAAAAATACTTTAAAAAAGGACATTGCTAGGAGGAAATGGGGCCAAACAATATTAGTTCAGTTGTTCTCTTATAAACACGTCACTGCCTGAATTGATTCTGACCATAGATGAAGTCAAATCAGTTTCTTCACCTAAGAAGCCTGGATAAACAGCCTAGGTAAGCAGAGGTAAATCACCTTCATTTCAAGATTTGACCTTAAATCAACCCTTGCTATGGAACAGCTAGATAAAGTTTATAATTACTTAGCTGAAATTATGTCAGACAGCTATGGTAGCATGACTAATAAACACAGAATTCTTGAGAAAGAGGAATCCTCTTTCTGTAGGAAGGGGAGCAGTTACCCTCATTGAGATTGCAATTACAAAGTTGATTTTTCATCATCATTTAAAGAGGAATTTTACTGACTTAAATTCCTTTGATATCTACTGAAAAAGACCTTTTATAAATTAGTCTGGAGAGAGAGACCCTACTGATCAAGGAATAATAATTTTGCTATAATCCACCTGGAAGTACAGGGTGACACGTCTTTTAATCCATTATGCTCTTATGATTTCTTAATGGAAAAAATATATAAACCTTTTACTACGGGAAACTGCCATACTTCTTTTGGCTATTTTCTTCCACAGTGACATGAGGAATGAGGCTCATTAGCCTTTAATCTTTTCAAAGCATGTGTACTGAGTGAGTGTGGTATTACACATTTTAGTGTATAGTGCAACAATATAACGTATAGCTACTCTAAGACGGATAGGAGGTCACTTTCCTCATGTTAGTGCCTTGGTTTGGCAGAGTTAGAGTTAGAATTAGAATTGAAACCTGCCTTTTCACCTTGTCCAGTTCTTGCACAAGAAAACATTGTTGTTAAAACTGTACAATCTTTAACGAGAAGCCTTATTCTCTTCAGCTGTCCCAGCAACTCTTCTACAAGCATGTCAAACAAGCAGTAATGAGATAAAAGCATACAAGGACACTTGTAAACACTGCCCAAGCACCAGTAGCTAAATTTGTCTTTTGGGTTTTTTGTGCATCTTTCTAATATTGATTTCTACAGAATTGAAGAAAAGGGTTATTTCTGTAAATAGTCATAGAAGTGAAATCTCTGGAAGAGATATGTTACCACCAATAAGTTGTAATCCTTTGAAAATTAAGTAATTCATATGTGTGGCTGTGGTGGTTTGACCTTGGCTAAATGCCAGGTACCCACCAAATCACTCTATCACTTCCCTCGCCTTCCCCCTTTTTTCTCAACAGGGCAAAGAGAGAAAAGAAAATAAGATAGGAAAAAAACCCAACCCTTGTGGGTAAAACAAAAGCAGTTTTAATATAAGCAAAGCGAAGCAAAGGTCCACGTGCGAAGGCAAAAAAGAAAACAGATTTATTCTCTACTTCCCATTAACAGGCGATGTCGGGCCTTCTCAGGAAGCAGGGCTCCGATACGCGTAGCAGTTGCCTTGGAGGACCAAGGGTGACCCCACCCCTTCCTCCTTTTTCCCAGCTTTATGCTTGAGCAGACGTCATATGGTCTGGAATATCCCTTTGGTCAGTTTGGGTCAGCTGTCCTGGTTGTGTCCCCTCCCAAGATCTTGCCCACCCCGTCCCACTGGGGGAGGAAGATGTTGGAAAGAGCCTTCGTGCTGTGTAAGCACTACTCAGCAGTAGCCACAACACCAGTGTGCTATCAACACCCTGCCAGCTCCCAACATAAAACACAGCACCATGAGGGCTGCTACAGGGGAAAACCAATTCTGGCTCAGCCAGACCCAGTACAGTGGCAAATACTGGATTAGAAATTCCACTGCGATTGTTGTGGGGGAAGGGAGGTAAAGGACCGTGGCCTTTATGTTAGCACCTCTCGATGTTGCGCATATATATGCAGTAATGTCATATATTGTGACTGATCTCCAGTATTTATGTTGCAAATGAGTATCTCCTTGAAAACTAAGTTATTTAGTGTTAGGAATTTCACTGAAAACACCTGTACTGATCAGAGAGAATGAACAAATTGTAATTTTTTAATTTCCAATTTAAGTGAAAATGAGTGAATAAACCCAAATTTTGAGTAACATAAATTTGTATTAAATATTTTCTGTGTTTAGATGGAGCAGTTTTCTACATCAGTTAAAAATAATCTTCATAGTATCATAATGCAGAGTGCTTGTGCATGGCAGCAGCCATTTTTGTATGCAGGTAGAATTGCGGTCTGTACAAATAACTTGGCTCATGGTGTTTGTATGAGCATCTTGTATTACCCAAAAAGCAATTGCATGCATGCAGTTCACGAAGTGAGCTCCAAATCCCCAGTGAGTTTCCCTAAGAGAATAGGCCTGTTAATTCAAGCAGTTTGACTACATGCCAGGAACTTTCGAGTGAAATTCTGTCTCTGTGAAAATCCAGTGGGAATCTTGCTATTAACTTCAGTAGATGCAGGATCAGGCCATATATTCCTATGTGACTTCAGTGCCACATTTTGCTCTATATAGGCAGTACTATTGTGAAACTAGAGATGTTTATTTCATCCATTTGCTCAAAATATGTCAGAATTAGGGTTAAATAAATACTATAAGTAAGCATGACAGTGTTGATTAACAAAGTATAATACTAAAAATAAGTAAAAATTACAGTTGAATTTGGCCTAGTGATGAGAGTATAAGAGCAAAGTAACCAATTTTTCTTCTGTCTACTATATTCTAATTTTTATGGATGTATTATTAAAATCTTCTATGTAGCCATCTGTATTGCAAAGGTCTCAGTAGTGTTTGGTTTTCTACTTTTGGTAATAAATAAAAAAGTAAAAATAATTCTCTGTATCTGTTACAGTCCCTCTGTAAAGTGCAGAGGGACTAAGAAGTTTCATATGTTTGCTCTGCAAAGCTTTATTTGAATGCGACTAATTAAATAATGTCTGCTACATTTCCTCTGCAGTGTCTCTGACATATTGAAAGTTGCATAGTGTGCCAAAGAAACACTTTTTTATACAGTATAATTATATACAAGTATCGTTGACACTGTCAAGGCTGTAAAATATTTACTCAGCTTGTAAAACACTGAGTGCTAAAACATGAAATACAACTTTGAAAAAAAGAGAAAAATCTTTAATCTGACAAATATTTTTGAAAAGAATTTTAAAAGTGTTTGTTGGGAAGAGGGGAGTGGAAATGGGTTTCTTTCAAACACTGCATACTATGTAACATTTTGGCTTATTTTTTAATTAGATTAAGCTGACTTTAATAAAAAAGCATTTCTGAGTAATATGAATAGAATTTGTATTTTAAACAATTTACAGGTGATTTTTGCTTAGCCGGGCAGAATGCATGGTTTTCTTTTTTTAGACACTGGACTGTGTAATCCCTTCTCCCTCAAGTCTGTATTTGTTTACAAGACAGGCAACCTTTATATTTCACTTTTGTGGGGTTTTTTTTTTTACTCTATTTTACTCATCAATGTTAATTCACAAAACAGCTGAAATCCATTGCTAGTTCTGTCCATCTACAGGGAGAAGGAGAAGGAATCATCACTGAATTTATATTCAGCTCAACCAAGGGCAAGGTGAGAAAGGAAAAGTACCAAAGCGAGTCAAGCTATGGGCAGGTATAACCCAGTTTAGGAGGTTCTCTATGATTCTGAAATGACAGACCTTTGCACCAGCTAAGAATGTGATGAAGTGGCACATGAACTTTTAAGTCTGATGGGATTTTTGTACGCAGGCTGGAGAAAGAAGGCTACACAATTACCAGTAGATATCAGTTTTTTCAGAGGGAATCTCCCCAGCTAATCCTGAGAGAATTTGCTGTAACTATTAAAATTAAATATTTACAGTGTGAGCCTCGCTGAAGTAATTTAATTAGTGCTTATTCACTGGGGAAACAAGGATCCCCTATAGATCACCATATTAGTTGATATTGGATATGTGCTGGCTATCAACATTAATTTGTAGGAATTTATTTGATTTCCTGTCAATCAACTGACTTTATAACATTTTCATGAGAACTTCATGTGGTTGAGTCAAATTTATCCATAAATTGGACAGGAAATAAATGTAATTAAAAAAATGTCTAAATCTTGTCAGAAATTTAAAATATTTTTAGTAGGCTTCATTGCTCCCTGGTTACCAGAATCCTTCATATTAACTCCTTCCAGGTATACTGTCTTTTAGTTCATTCTTTGACAGACACTTATTTAGCAAGCACTGCACCTGTTTATCTTTTGCATATTACTGCCCGATTCAGGAATTGCCTGCCAAGGGCTTGTATAGAATGTAGAAAGTACTCTAGGTAAATAATTCTCTGTTGTGCTTGTTTGATGTCATCTCCCATGTCACCTGTGCTACAGTGTAGTAAACTGGTGTCTCCCTAGGGCAACTAAAAGGGAATCCCATGAGAAACTCAAGTGAGAACAGAACTACCTGACTGAAAGGCTGATATTTCATAGGCAAAGAAAATAAGTTTATGCCATCCTTTAAAATGAAACTTTGAACCAGGTGTACTTCAGTTGTCAGCTTTGTGCTCAAGCAGTTGTAGATCAGAAGTATTTTGCAGACTTAATGTGTTTCTGTTCAGGTTTCTAAAATATTTTCCATTGCCTGCCCAAGAGGGAGTTTTCCTATTGTATTTAGCAAGAAATATGAATATTTTTATTAAAAAGATTATTAGTATATAACAGTACTCAGAGGTCCCACAGCATGGTTCTATATAGAATGGATCGTAGATGATGTTCTGGAGTGGGAAAGGGAGTCCTGCTAACCTACAGCATCGTTTGCATGCCTCTGAATTTCTGACTGTATACTCACTACACTTTTATCTCTATCCAATAAGCTGTCTCTTTGCCTCTAACTAAAAGTTTTAAGTGCTTGTTCTTTGTCCCTAACCATTTCCATGCTGAAGTACTAGGTGTTGCAGAGTTGTAACCAACCTCATCTGATGCTTCTTGCCACAAGTGGAGCCAAAAGACATCACTATGAGTAGGGCTGTGGGTTCTCACACTGCATGTCTGTGCAAAAGATGAATAGTTGTGTGTTTCATAATAGCAAGAATGACACATTTCTCCTATCTTTTGTTACTGCATCATTTGCTTTAATTTATTTCAACAGAACAGAGAACAGGCAGTTATTTGCATCTTTCAATCATCCAGTCTAGGAATTTTGTGATGAAAAGACTAGAAGAAAAAAACCTGTACTGTGATCCCTAGATTTTCAGAGTAGTCTGTGTTTCAATTCTAGAGCATTTTCTGAATTTATACGGAAGACATATACTAAAAGCAAATTGTGTTGTTGTTTCACTAAAATTCAAGAAATCACCTCTTTTAGTGAAATCTTAAATTCAAATGACTCCATGTGTAGAAATAATATTTTCAATGTATCTACTGAATGAAGGCTCAATATTGTGCGTTTTTCATTATCCATTCCATGCGTGTTCCATTTTACATTCAAATCAGAGGCTGATTTGCAGTACATCAGAAAAGACAGGTAGATCCAGTATAGGAGATGATGAAAGGGGATATGGAACAGTAGATTTTGTACTTCATTTTAATTTGGAACATAATATTTAAGTCCTATGGAAGGCCAGAATAGTCTTTCACTCCAGCAACAGAAAATGTAGCTCAAGTTATTAAAATTAGGAATCTTATCAAAACAATCAAAACAAGTCGTAGGACTGAAGCTGGTATTGCCTGTAGTCTTTAACAGTATATTTGAGCTGATTTCTTTTTTCTGGATTTTTAGGACTTAAAATATCATAATGCTTAGTTCCGTGAACTAGTTCTCTTAGAAGAAAAGAAAACTCTGAAAAAGAAAGATGTCTTGTATAGATTCTTTCTTAACTGCATTTTTAAAATGTCTTTTGAGTTTTCTTTCAATTTTTATTTTCAATGTTAAAACAGAAAAGGCCACTTGTTATATCCATAGCTATCTAAAAGTTCTCTCAAGAAATTTTTGTTTTTCAATTCTGAATAACTCACATAGTAATTCATAATTGCATTGAAAAAGATTTTTAAATGCACAAAAAAAATGCTTCAAGGAATACATCGTTTCCCTGATATTACAGAGTAAATAATTCCTGTAGTGGTCACTGCTGTAGTTTGGATATCAGACTTAATAACTCAGTTCTTTTATTCATTATAATAAATCCTATAAATCCACAGAGTGATGAGGAAAAGTCTATCAAATAAAAAGGCTGACAAGAATTAATGCAAAAATATCCTTTGTTCTCACAACACTGGACACAATTCCTCATTAAATATATTGGTGGAGAAATAGCAACAGAACTCTTCTGCCTACCCTGAATAGTTTAATTTTATTCAGTGGATTTAATTGTTGTACCTGCAGACAGAAGTTAATCTGTTGCATGGCATATAAACTTTGCAGAGTGGGAAATTCACTTTAAATTGCTTTGCTATTGAATCCAATTTTCATCCTCACTGAGGGAGAAAATATTTTTTGTTATGAATGGATGGTTATATATTTTAACTACTTCACCTTTACCTCTAAGAATAGCCCTAACAAGGAGTTTCTTATTTTCCACATAGTGCTCATAGCTATTTCTCAGATACCTCTGTCTACCAAGACTTGTTCTGAATTAGTGCGGATTGCTGTCACTTTGGGGAATAGCGCTTAAGTATGGCAGCCCTTTTCATTTTCAAGCATGATTCTGCAATTGGCCATATCTCATCCCAGAACTCAGTGGAGTTCCACAAGGAATGGATTAAGTACGTCAGCTGCATTTCTTTGAATACCTGTGTACAATGAGTAGCTTTTTCTCTGTTTCACAGATAAGCTGGTGCTCAGGGAGCAACTTGCCAATGCTGAAGAAATTGTATTTTACCAGAATTGGAGCTGAGGAATACCTGGCTCCTTTGCCTCTTCTGAAGACATACTTCTCTCATTGTGTAGCAAATTAGCATTTAGCACTCTCATATCCATGATAATGACCTAGCAGCCCTGAAGAAAAAACATTTTCTTGCACAGAAATTTCAGTCTGCTAGAACCTTCCACATTTTAAAAGGTTGGAGATACTGGGGGACTGGAGAATAAGCACTGGTAGGATCTGTCCTTTGCTCAGTCAGTGGGGTTACTGTGGATGTTGTTTTGGTTGTGAACAGAATGAAACTCCTAAAGTACAGGAAAATCATCTACAATGATGCATACTGTTAACCTATCATGGGATGAATAATTATTAAAAAGTGAAGCTTGTACTGGGTGTGGGTAGAATAACATTGTTTGCTTTTTAAGTTGTGTTTCATTTAGACTAGAGGGTGGACCTGCTCCAAATGAAACCCCTGGAGATTATTTTTTTTTAATTGAGGGAGGAAAAGAATATATTATTTTTGTTGTTGTTGTTTTGTTTTACAGTAAGAGTGATTCCTTGTTGGTGGTGTTTTCTTAATACTTCTAGACCTATGACAATTTTTCTTTCCCCATTTCCCCATCTCCCATCCTAGCCTGACTAACACAAGTGCACACACACACAAACACGTATAAAACAATGAGTAGTCAAATAGGATTGTACATATAGTTATGGTACCCATACTCGTGCAGGATGATCGCTAGGAAAGTGATTTATAGGGATATTTTTTAGTTTCATGGAAAATAGAGGTGGAATCTATTTTACTGTGTTACAAATCAGTTTTAAAGATGTATAGATCTGCCTCAGCCATGCCCCTTTATGCCCAACCCAAGATATTCCTGTCTACAACATTTTTAAAGGTTATGTTCTTTCTGTATCTGTGACAGTGAGTAACCACTGAAAAAATTCCAAGGGAAGAATGAAAGTTCTGATTATGTGAAATCTTTAAATGAGTTTCTTTTAAGTATTAGGCCCTAGATGAAGCTCTATTTGCCAGCCCTGGCAGTGCTTGCTTCAGAACTGATTAGGTGAAATTTGATGGCCAATTTTAAGTACAGTCTTAGGCTGTAGTGATTGTTCTTATCTTAAGACGTGAATTGAGATCTTGCCTACAGCAGCAATTTTTACTACATATGTTAAAGAACTTACTTTCATTTTTTGGATTTATTTTGCTGTCTGCTTGCATTTAACTGCATGGAAATAAAGAGTAGTGAGATTACATGCAATAACACACATGAAATGAAACCTAAGTGTCTATTTAAAAGATGAAAGGAAGATCTGAATCTCTTAGTTGTTATGTCACATCTATTCTGAATGCATGGGTTAGTTTCTTTCGGGTCAAAAGAATGCTTTGTAAAATAGACCCATCCATACCCCAGAAAAATGAGATAGTGGTCAGCATTGAGATCATGTAAGGGAAATGAAAAGCACCACAGAAGCTATTTGTGATATCTCTAGCAGCTTTAGTTTATTTAACACATATTTACTGTGACTGTAACCAAACCCAAAATAGCACGCTTTGAACT
Source organism: Strix uralensis (assembly GCF_047716275.1). NCBI lineage: Eukaryota > Metazoa > Chordata > Aves > Strigiformes > Strigidae > Strix > Strix uralensis. Next base: position 13,583,337 of record NC_133978.1, on the reverse strand, counting down.
GTGTTCACAGCTAACCCTCTCTAAACTAGAGTTTAATCTGATGAGGAAAAAAAAACACTATTCAGCTAAACTTCTGCTTCTCTGCTGCTTCCCAGTGCACATAAGGTATTGCCTTTATCACATATTTTGCCTCTCCTTCAGAGTTTAATTCACTTGCATTGTGAGGTTTTTGTGAGACTTTTTATCCGCATTTTCTATCAGAATAGCTGCTTTCCAGGAGTGATTGAAGACCAATTGATTAGTCATGAGTTTGGACAGTCTAACTGCCTAAAATTGGGGAGACTCAGCAGCATGAAGCTTCTTTAGAAACAATATTATTACAATATCATAATTTCACTAATAGAAGTAACATCTCACTGCACCACATTTCCTGCATTGTGCAAACCTCTGAAGAGTAACAGGGACAGTTTCTTTGTTGTTTTAATATGTATTTGCCAGCCCTGAAATCTTTGCACAACATAATGTATAATATTGTGTAATGTGTAATATTATACTTTATAGCTCTGTGTGGAGAACAGGAAGAACACTTTGTATAGAGAAGACAAATTCTATGGAATTTTGACAGTAAAAATATAACTTCTTGAGCATCCAGGTTAGTTCACAAGAGGGGAAGGATTTCCAAGGTTGCATATTTCAAACTCACATGGAATTTACGTGCCTAACTTACTTTTACAGATCTGTGCCTTCACCTAGGTAGAACTGTCATTAAAGAGTTTGTTTAAAGTTTTTTGTTAAAATATGTAAATGACCTGTATGTCATGAAGAAAATCTATCCACTAGAAGTTGCTCTCAAAGTTTTTTTGAATTACTGCAACTACACATAAGAGAAAAAGAATATACAGAGGAGTGTAACAATTTATTCCTAACTATGATGATAAATGGAAAGGGTATAGTGTTATGTTACATTTGCATTTCAGGGTGGAATAATACATAGTTGGCAATCTGTGAAAATGTACTATGCCTTTTTTTGATGTCTTTCTGGTATGCAAACCTTCAGCACCAGATTTTAACATCACCTTTAGACTTACAAAAGCCAAACTACATCATTTGTTCCATTTGAATATTATGAAGTTTCTCATAGTGAATATTATTTTGTTTGAGTCTTTGTGTTGTTGCATTCTCTCTAAAATGACGTTTTTGAAACCAAATTTAGCTTTTGAATGGAGGAGGACATTCAAGGGTTATATAGGGTTTGAGTTAAGCTTTATTTAACTTGTTATCCATGAGGCCTCATGCTTATTTAAATGTTTTGGAGTGATTTGCTGGGATTCATTTCCCTTTCTTCTCCCTGCCCCCTCATTCATTCAAGTGTTTATTTATCACTGTCTGTGAGGAGGACTTATTTAAAAATGTCTCTTCCTACAGTTTTTAGTATAACAGGAGAAAAGAACAACCTTAAGACAAAAATCTCAGCTTTTTTGTATTTGGTGGTTTTTTTTGTTTTGTTTTGTTTTTTTTTTTAACAGGGTAAACTATTGTTCTGTTTTATGGCTTTTAAAGTTTCATTTGTTAGTATATAATGAAGCAGTGTAATGTAATAAATTAATTTATACTGTTGGATTTTGTTCATGTTCTACTGTGATCTGAGCATGCATTATGCATTTGAATTTTATTCTGCTTATGGTTGTTGTTGTTCACATGTGATAATATGAAAGGATTAGTACATTTTCTTTCTTGACTCTATTTCCCTGCATTGTAGACATGAAAAGATGGTGGTGTAAGTGCATTTGTTCTAAGATTATTTAATGCAGTAACAACAACATGGATAACATGGACAAATAAACATTGATTTAGCCTATAACTTCTGGGAAATTTGCAGTACAGCATTTACAGACATTTCTCAGACTCTTCATGAAGTTTTTTTTTTTACATGGAAAAACTTATTTATACCTGTCTTCGTCTCTGCTTTAAACTATAAGCTCGCTCTTGCACTATGGCTATGTAGAACTTAATAAAAAAAGAATTCTATCCCTCAGAACCCCAAAATCCTAATATCACAGACCAAATGCTGATCACATAGTAATCTTGTTCTTCAATACCTATTTAAACACTGTGATATGTACACTCACAGTAACTAATTCATGTCAGCAAGTAAAGATAAAACTTTAATACTTCATTATTAAATCTATAATAAATCAATTAGAACTTTATTTTAATGATTACAAGAGTGCAGTCTTTTAGAAATAGTGTACACACATTAATATTGCTGTGAGTTTTGTTTGATTTTTCAGGTTAAAATACAAACCTATAAAAACATATGGCTTACACTATGCTTGTTACTTCTCTAGTGTATCTGCAGCTTTTATTTTAGATGTTAAGGCAACTTCCTGACATCTTTTTCATACTGGCAGTCCAGTGGACTTCAGTTTCTATTAGGTTTTTACTAAGCATTTTCACTAAATCTCCCATGTCATTATTATTAGAAACAGAGTTTAATTCAAATTGTGGGTCATAAGGTTCCTGGTATGTACCAGAACTTGCAGCAAGTTGTACTTCAAGGAAAGCAGGAGCAATCCAGAAATTGTTGGTGTATTCATAAAGCCATTCCTAAAAAGACTAGGCTGGCTGTTGTTTGAATAATGGATGACTCAACCCATTTCTCTTCAGGGTCTGTATTAGAAAGATTGTTTGTTGTTATTAGCACAGTGATAAAGTTTTTCTATTTCTTTGCACACCGTGCTGCTTTTTTGTTACATTATTGTCTGCTGCTCAGAAGTATACCCATCAGTGCATGATCAGGTGTCAGTCATGCTCTGTCATATCCGATTTGTTTTGCTCACTCTTTGGGACTTTCTCTCTTAATTTCACAGCTGAGTTTGACATTCAGGGTCTCTTCCTGTGCTGATTATCTAGAGCTAATGAATGCTGCTTGTATATGCATGTATTTTCACCTTAATATAAAAAAAGTTTTGACATTCAAAAAATAACACATCAGTCACAGACTTCTAAAAATAAATAGATTAATCAAAGATACCTTGCCTTCTCACTGCTTCATTCAAATTATGTTTATTTGTGAATCTTAGTTTCTAAGGAAACTATAATTACCTATGTGATGTAATATCTTTACAGATTTTTAACTGTAACTTTTGATATCATTATGGTTTGATAAGGAGCTCAAAAAAAATAAGACAAGGTATCTCAACTCAAAGAAAAAAATTGGTGAAATAAAAGGTTGTTAATAGTTGTTAATAATTTATCCTTTTAGTAATCAGTTGGATATTACCAAATGGAGCTTCAGATGAAAGAATAATTTTGCCAGTGATTTCAGTGGGGCCTCTTGCTAACTCCTACAGCAGACCCAGGGCCTGGGCTTGCAGTGGCTGTGGCAGTCACTGAAATAGCTAGTGGAAGTAAGGCCACAAGGGAATAGGGGTGAAAATCATGCCTAAGGTTTTACTTTACAATATGACGGAAGTGACTGGGAACAAAGCTTCACTATCTTTTAAGTCATTACAAAGATGAAAGTTGGACTAAAGTAATGGAAAAGATACAGGTTCCATCCTGGTGCAAAAGCTAGAGAACACCATGCAATGCTTTCAGGAGCACAGTCACTTTCAACATCATGGAGATGCCTTTAATTGACCATGCAGTAATACTGTTGAGTTGGGTTGAGGTTAAATACAGTGAACAACCCTGTCTTGTTCTGTTATTGTCTATTTTAAAACTAATTTTGATACTGATCTTTCTTAAGTATTCTTAAATTTTTTCATGAATAAATTGATATGAAATAGTTGATCATAGGAAATACTCAAATGTTTCTAGTGGGGAAATCCACAGAGTAATCTTTTAAGTGTCTAAGGCAATTAGAAAATATTTGTGAATGGCATTTCACTCAAATGCACCCTGCTTTCAAAGTGAGTTATGTCTATATCATGTAATATTTACATCCATTCAGACTTTCCATTAATGCATGAGAATATATTCTTCCTTGGATCCATGTATATAATGTGATGAGGTAAGGGGAGATAGCCACTTAAATTTTAAGAACCTGGCCCATAAATGGTCCATGAATTCCAGCTTACAGTGGAATAAGATAAAATATACTCAGTCTGGACAAGCATGCAGTAGTTTGTGTTGTCTTAAATAGATGACTGTATTTTTAATTTATGCACCATTAAAAGACTGGATGGATTTTGGAAGCTGGCATAGTACTGTTATCTGTTATCTTCAGTGGCACTAACTCACTCACGCCAGACAAGAATAAACTCCAGAGGGAGGAAATGATACAGGCATGTCAGGCATATGTTTATATATAAGGCCTAATGTAATTTGGTATGATTCCAATTAAGTGTTGGCTTTAAGGTAAATTATGGAGACTTGCTAAAATCCTTTGGCATGAATTAGAAGCTTTTGTTAAAAGCACACAGTTGAAAAATGAGAGCTAAAGAAAAACAGAGTGCTCAGTAAAGAGGGCAGATGGCAAAATGCTGAATGCTGGAGTTGGAGGTTCAAGTGATGGTTGTGAAGAGGGGGTTCTTGGTGCTCAGTTCAGTCTGAGATGTCTCTGAAGTCTCCCTTCATGAAATTTGTTCCCTTCCCTTTCCTTGCCTATTAACTGCCAAGTACTGCACTGATCCTGTACCTTCAGCTATGAGGGCAGAGTGAGAGAATTTCTCCTGTTACCAAAAGTCACAATCTTCCAGCCTCCCCTGTCATGGGAGCTGCTACTGCTACTCACTGAAGTGCAGTTTTCAACTGTTCCTCCTTCATTGCATCATTGGTTTCCTGGAAGGTCTAAAACCATGTCACTGTCCTGTTCATCCTTCCCGATGCTACAGTCTGCTCACTTTCTGTTTTGCATGTCAACTCAATTGGAGCACACTCCCCTCAGGTGAGGCCACTGTCACCCTCCAGCCCAAGGCATGGGGCACCCCTTCCACCTTGGCCTTGAGCCTCAGCTTCCACCGTATCTCCACAGTGCTCAGTCATGGCCTCCAATTATCAGGGCACTTTCTCCAGCTGAAGCAAAGTCAAGTCCTGTGTGCACCAGCACTGAGCTAAAGGCATAGCTCAGTGTAATTCAGTGATGCGGCTTGGTGTGCGTCATTGTCTCTTGAACTAAAGAGACATAGTTAGGTATAATAGTCAGTAGATCAAATTTAAGTGCGCAACATAAAGGATAAGGTGCAGAATATTCTAAAGCATTTCACATATGTTAGTTCTTCATTATTTTCAGTCAAGGCTGAAAATGAGCTGTGTAAGAAGAGTATATCAGTGGAGCTTGCTGTGTAGTTGAAGTGCATGTGAGTACAATTTTATAGGTGCCACTTTCTGTCTGCTGAGCTGTATTTCCCAGTCACAGAGAGAGAAAGCTGGTGGAACGTACATTGACAATTTGTGCTTGAATTTTCTGGAAGGTAACCATTCAGCCAAAGTCAGTACACAAGATTCAAAGCAGGTACAATTCAAAATTCTCTTTCCAAGTGAGATTTGCTGTAGTAGTGAGCTGTGCATCAAATTTTTGTCAAAGCATTTAGGAAGGCCATTGTCTTTCTAAATACTTCTAGAAATGTAATTGGAATGTTAATTGGAAAAAGTTGAGCTCTGTGACATTTTTATAAATCTGGGTAAACCACAACAACTCTACATTTATACTACTCTAATGAAAAGCACCAGTACAGCCTAATGAAAAACACTAAGCCAGAATCTTAAAACGTAAATGGTGTCCAACTTCTTAGCAAACTAAATTTGGAGCTGAAGTCTCACTAGTTTGAATTAAAAAATGAAACTAACTTCCTATTCCTCTCTAATCCGCACAGTTAAATTTTTCCCTGGAGTATAAACAGATATAGGGATCTCAAACAGAATTTCACCCATATAAAAAGTCTAATTATCTTGTTGCAAGTAAGTAAAATACCAAAGAAAGTCATGTATCTCAGGACCACTACTAGTTTAAAATTTATTTTAACTATTTTTAAAATAAAAAAGACAACACCTCAAACTTTCAATGTTTTAAGCTTTTAAAATTAATTTTAAAAAAGAAAAAAGGTTACCATTAAAAAACTGTTAACTAGTTTTAACTGGAACTACTAGTTTAATAACAACTGAAGTTTATAAAATGCTCACAATTCCTCAGGACAAACAAGTTTTAGAAAAATTTGAAAGCCATATATTTCACTGACAGTAACTTTGCTTACAGCACAACATTGGCCATCCATCGGATTAGACTGCAAGAGCTATTCCTAAGATTCACAATAAAGACCAAGTACGTCACAACATTGCAACTGTAGGAGCATGTTTCTAATCAAGAAGTGCATTTGATAAGGACACTTTGTTCCAGAACAGCAGGCCTGCAGATGGGGAGGAACACATTACAGTACATTGTTTCTTGAAGGGTACGTGCTTTACAAACAAAGGCTACTCTAAACAGTGCAAAATGCCAGCCTGTTCAGGCTGCAGACACTATAAATGCAGTAGTGCATCTCATATGGGTAAGCTGCACTGGGATTGCATCGTTACATTTTTCTTAAATACACTAGGAATTTTGAAAACTGGGATGAATTTATCTACACGAAATGCTTCCAAGAATTTTCAGTAAAAGGAATGGTGACTACATTAATTTAGAAAATCATGGTTTACGTGAAATCAAAGCGTAAACAGGAGCCAAAAGTGAAAGAGCAAGATTAAATCCTGGTTTAGCAGTATACGTTTGAGACAAATTCAGCAAATGCGATCAGAAAATATATAGCTTATTCAAAAAGCTGGTAACAACCTAGCAGTAAACAAGGACAAAAAGTGTTCAGGGGTACAGAAGAACTGTATGAAGTCATAGGCAAGGATGCCTGTAAATTTTGCAGTGAAGCAGCCTAATGAAAAAGTGTAACCAAAAGAAAAGCGTGATTTAACAGAAATTGTAAGAGCATATCTGTGGAATAAAAGATTGATTATAATGGCAGCTCAAAAGCTGAAATAGATCTTTGTTTGTTTTAGGTAGGAGGTGAATATTGAAGAAATGTTGATGAATTATTTCCCCAGCTGCTCTCTGAGGAGATGGCAACTAATGCCAGCAAGAAACAAATTTCCCATGAGAAGGGATAACATTCAGAGAGTATCTAGCACATGGCAAATCAAGCAGTTAAGGAATTGGCTGGCAAAGTGCCAAGGTTAAGAATGATAACTATCTGAAATTTGAAGGAAGTGGCCAGAGGGATAGGGAAGTGCTTCGATATCTTTACGGAGAGCATGAAATGGCTTAATAGCCCATTATAATCTCATATTCCTTAAACCGAAAACATAGGCTGTTCGTCAAAGTTTACCAGTTACCACTTATTCTGCTGGATAGAGTAAAGTCTTAAACTAAATATGGTGGCATTAGGGAAAATTGTAGAATCCATAGACTGAGTTTTGCACTGACTGTAGTAACATGAAGTAGAAACAATAACCAGAAAAATATTAGGAAATTGTCAGGAGAGCTGTGATTTAATTAAGGCGAGTGAAGCTGGATTCCCTAAATGAGAGATCAAGTCTAACAAATGTTATGGAATTTTTCCAAGCACACTCAGTTACAGTGTGCATATTTGTAAAAGTTTCTCTTATATGGCAAATGCCTGTTTAATTAAGATATGCATTAATTACCCTATGACTGCACACAAGTTTTGTTTGTGTGCTCTAAATTAGAGTAGATTACAAGGAAATTTTTTTTGAACTAAACCACAGCAGCAGTCTGTAAGAGTACATAATTATTTTGGGCTAGATCAATCTCTCCTGAAGAAAAAAACTCAAATTGCAGTGCCTTCTCAACATTTATTTTCAGGTAGTGGTGTCAGGATTTCATTTTCTGTCAAATGGGTCAACCGAGCCAATTCTATGAACCTTACAATTTTCTGCACTGAGTTCTGTAAGCACGGGGAATGGTCCCAATGTCTCATGTCTCCTTTTAATGGGGATTGCCATACTTGGAAGTGATTTAACTTCATAACAAAGTCTCCAATTTGCAATTTCTTTGTAATCCTATCCTAGAGGATGCAGGAAGAAAAAGTGTGTAAAGTGTTTCTGATATGGTACCCTGGAGGCAGCTCTGTAGCTCCTCTGTCCTGAAGGGCTTGTGTCTGTGTGGGCACCACTCTTCCTTACCCCTGTACTGTGAGATACTGACTGTCCAGATCAACATACTCTGAAAAGTTATGGCTCATAGTGAAATACACAACCAATTCAGAAAAGTAGAATTTACCTCTGTTATAGAACTACAATTACTGTTGGAACTTTAGAGACTTGAGAACATTTTATTATTAAAAAGAAACATTTGCTTTGTCTCCTGAAACTTTTGACAGGTTCATAACAGCAGCAAGATTATGGTATAGTTCGTTCACTGAAGTGAAGGAGTAGAAACAGTAACACTAATGGAATCTATTGTTCTAATTTTTAAAATATGAATTATTTTAATTATTATGATGTTAAAATATTTAAATAGAACATCTTGGAATTTGACTAATTGCTAGATTTGTCTATGATGTAACCTGATAAATACTTGTACAGATTTTGTCTTTATCCAAGGAATATAAAGATATTAAAAATAATGTATGCTGGAAGAGAAACCATCTGACACCCAAACAGTTTGAGTTTTACGTGTTTAATTAGGGATCTTCTACCCTACATTCAAAAAGATACAAAACCAAATTAAAAAAACAGTATTCAATTGAACCTTTAGCCTGGAAATTGAGAGATATGGATTATGATCTTTCTTCTTCAATGGATTTCATTAGGCTTTGGTCATATTTCTTAGTCTTTGTGCCCCAATTTAACAACTGCAAAAAGAAAATAATATATCTGGGAGAGACTATTGTGGAATTCACATTAATTAACTTATATGAAATGTTTGGAAATACAGCAATAAGAATTATAGAAATATCTATGAATTCTGTCTGGAATATAAATTAGTTTAAACAGACATCAAAGAAATCCAAGTTGAAATATTAGTAAAACTATATTTTATTTATTGCTGATCTTTAATTTGCATTAGGCACTGAAATAACACCTTGGATAATAGAGTCCCCAGAGGATATAAGATTTGCACAAATATAGTTTTGAAGATAATTAATTGTTTATTTAGAAAAGGATAACCATTTAAACAGCAACACATGCTATAAATCTCATTAAAAGTTAAAAAATTCTCTGCATATGTTCCATGTATATTGGTGTTTCCAATCCATGCGGCTGTCCAGAGAGCAAGCTAGAGATTCTGGCAGTGTTCAAACAGTGCTCCTTCCCATCACAGTGGCTTCTGTCAAATTCAGGGGAGAACTGACTTCTATTTTCCATCCAGAAATGTATCTGCTGCTTTCCCTGGAGTTGGCCGCTCTGTGCCAGTGGACGTCTGGCTTACTGTGTTCTGTACATAGATGACAGAAGTTCATAGCTGTGTATTTCTAATATGCTCCTTGTAACTGACACTTAATTTTCAGTAATAGCATTTAATATTAATTACTATAGAGAAGGATGCCTGTATGAATATGTGCAACAAAATACACAGCTTGTTTTCAAACTGCTTTTCTTTTTATACTCAAAACATGTCAGAATCCAGTCAATATCTTTCACGAGTATAGCCATATGTTTTCCCTCTGCACCCATATCAGGACCCATATGCTTGGCTGAGTTTGTTTTCTTGCATGTTCTAGAATTTTTCCGTGGTATTGCCTCTTTAGTTGTCTGCAAATAACTTAATTTCAGTTTTGAGCTAACATTTGTGCAAGGAACCAATTATTTTCGAATTAAATATACATTAAACCTGATGGAAAACTATTTAAGCTTTTTTTAAAGCACCAGAATAGTAGTTTTCCTATAGCAAATTCTGTATCACTTGAAAGATATCAAAGCCTTCCCTAGCAAAATATTTTTAGTTTTATGAAGCTATGTGTTGCAGTGATGATTTGTGCTTAACAGCTTGTGCAGTGATAAAGAACCTGTAGCAGGCAGCCATTGACAAGCAAAAAGATAAACTGCTCATGAGAAACCTAGATGACATAAAACTTAATTTACTCAGAAGTTCAAGCAGGTAACTAAAATGTTGGACATCTATTAGAAAAGAGTTCTGCTATGACTGTTCTTGCACTATATCTTGTTTTCTGATTTATGAAGGTATAAAACTAAAATTATGCATAATACCTACATAGGAGTAGTATCGTAGCTTTTCTAACTACTGCAGGTAGATTCCTAGAAACTTATGTAAGCAAACAGGACTGTAGTGGTAAGGTAGGTCTGGAATCCAGCAGTTTCAGTCATGGACTGAGTAAACCAGCCTGCCACTGGTAAATCCCTAGAGTTAGTGAATACAGTTGGTGTAGTCAATAGTATATGCAAGTAAATCATGCTTATCTAGTTTTATATGGACCAGTATCAAATTTATTGTCTTCTGCATGCCTGTAGGAGACAAAGTCAGTCAGTTTATCTGCTTGCAAAATTATATATCACTTTACAGAATAAAACCATGAAAGGGAATGGGCTCTGTTACCTTAGTTCAGAATTGGACTCTGAGAATAAAATTCCCAAGTTTGTCTTTCCTTCTGATGCATCTTTTTTCTATTTTTTGAGTCATCTCTCCAGGTATTAATACCTTCTATAAGATTAATTGTCCTAAAACCACACCCTTCTCAGATAGACTATTTGCATATATCTTCTAACTAGTGATGCTTAGCTAATCTTGTCATTAGTGTTACAGCATGTCAGTCACTGCTAACATGTCAGTCTTTTGAGCTCTGCAGTCTTCTTGTTATCCCCAAAAAGTTAAATGGCTTACCTTGAGGTAGTAGCAGAGCAGGAAGAATGAATAAAGCCAACCGCACTCTAATCCATTATTGTCCTTTCCCTTTCTTTAGAATATCCTTTGCAACGAGGAATTTCCATTTCACAGTTGAAAATGCAGGTCATTTATTGTCATTATTCAGATGGTAATTCAGATTTTCCTAATATATTAAAATCAGTCTGTTAAGAAAAGGGTGAAAGCTTTTGTCTCAATTGTCCTTTGTTCAAGTTTCTTCAATGGAAATGGATTTTATTTACATGAAAATCAGTCTTGTGGTCTCAGGGCAAAAGTGATTTAGGGGTGAAAAGGAATTTATTGGTCTGTGAATCAATGTAATGCTGAACTGATTAAGGGTATGCAAAAAATCAATCATATTAATCTTGATTGAGGAATTCATGAAGTCAAAATATTTTTAATTACTGGCTGTGGGCAGAAAGTTAGCACTGGTTGTTTATAATCATCACAAGGATTCAATATTACTATTGTTATTGGACTTTTCTTCCCCTCAAAATATGTTCAGTAAGACCTAACTTGTTAATCAAAGCGAGTTTGATTTCAGCAACTAAATTATAAAGCACAGCAACAAGACTATTTTTGTCTCAATTGTTTTTCTCTTCATTTTCTCTGCCTCTTTAAATATCCATCTTCAAAAGGTAATATTTTCTCAAGACCGAGGCTCACAGTAAGCTGTATTAACTGAATGATAAAAGAATGTTTGTGTGTAAAACCAGGGAGTGCTGGTGAGAGATCTTCCTATGAAGCAAATGGCTTAAACACCTCTGAACCAGCAGTGATACTCTGGAAAGGCCTTTTACAGCCTCAGGGTATTTTTGCCTCAACTCCAGCGTAACTATTCTGCAGTCATCAAGTACGCTTCTGTAGATAGCCAAGTTTTCTGCATTCTTAACAATTACACAGGTTATTTCTGGAACAACAAATATAAACTCACTCCAGGCTCTTGACAAACCTGCAAATAATTGACAGTCAGTTTGGCACACTAATAATACCTATAATAATACAAATATAATTTCCAGCTAAGGAAAAAGCTCGTGTACTTCATGCCAAAACAGTAATTTGGGAATGGAATAGATCATTCTGCTTTAAAAGTGAAAAAAAAGGGGGGAAAATTTTGTCTTAAAAGAAAAGCAAAATAAATTGTTATTCACAAATCTGTTGGAAAAGGAAGACTAGGAATAGTGTTCACATTTTAAATAGTCAAAGTAATATTGTTTACACAACACAAGATGTAAAATGCTGGCTTCAGTTTGCACTTCTCAAAAGAACATCTTGTTCCTTTACTATGGTTTCAGCTGCTCTTGGTCAGTCTTCTGTGGATTCTCTGCCTGCTTTTGGAAGTAATAGCCATTTCCCAGAAGATGACCTGGAAATTTTGTGTCCTATGTTGCAAGTAAACACCTTAGGGAATAAATCTTTTCTCTTGCCCAATTTCTGACCAGTGTCCAAGGCACAATGAAGAGAGAGGCTCAAAATGCCTCAGGGGAAGGGTGGCACTGATGTCAAACTTGCTCTGCCCAGGGATTTCTTTTGGGCTGTCAGTTAAATGGAAGTTTCAGAAACCACACTACCATTTTCCCCCCTCAGTTTCTTTCTTTTTGATAAAAAAGTCAGGCTTAACTCAAATTCCTAAATTTACCCAGAAGTTCATTAAAAATTGCCCAGTTTTCTCTCTCAATCATACTATACTGCAGTTTCATTAGAAACTCTGTGCAAGGAGTACTTCTAAGTAATAGTATATGTAGCGTTAATTTATTATTTTTTATAAACAATTAGCCAAACACTAAGATAATTTAGTAGCTATAGAGTAGGAAACCTTTCACCAAATCCAGATCAAAGTAATTATGGCCAATGGCTGTTGTCTTGTGGTCTGTGAAGTAAATTGCTGAGAAGAGCAATAAAAATAAAATAAAAAACCGCAAAACCTGTCCTCTCCACTGATTTACACTTCGCACAAAATATATACTGCTATTCTAGGGATTTGTAGTTTTCAGATTATAAAGAATGTTTTGTGGGCTTTTAGCATGACATCAGACAATTTGTAGTGTTATCACATCTAATATGGGCAAAACATTTGTCAGTTTACATGGATGAAAATGCAGAACGGTATGAGAACTTACTTGCAGTTTAAACTGAATAGAAATTTACTTAATGACTTACTGTTATTATTTGAGAAATAATAAAGAGAAGTAGTAATGAAGTCTTGTTAAGTATTACAGTACACTACTTTAAAGAATGAGGCTTAAGATAACAGAAAAGATTATCAGATGTTGTCTTTCCCCTTTCACCTAATAATCTAAGACTGGTAGCTAGTCCTGTCCAGTGCAAAAGAAGACCAAATTTTATCATGTAAAATGTTTTGGGGTGATTACATCCCCATGTTGCTAAGAGCTTCACCCAGTGGCTCCTGAAGTGCCTTAGTTGATGTGGGTGCTTTGGACTACTTTCCAGAGTGTAGCTTGTAAAGATGAACAGGGATTTGGTTTGGGGTAGCTGGGTGGGTGGGTGGGTGGGGAGGAGAGGGCTGAGGTTTTCAGCCATCCCTAAGGAGGTAAAAATGAAGGCAGGACTGTCCTTTCCAGTGATGTTTGTGGACTTTGGTGAATGTAAACCAGCCTTGAGATCATGTCTTCAAGGTACTGTCAGTAAACCTAGAGTAAATTCATCAAAATTACTGGGATCACCTGGAATGAATTCAAGAACCAAACTCAGAATATCTGGACCTTCAGGAAATGGGTTTCCCAGACAACGTCTCCTGGGATTTCTATGAGTAGAGAGAGTTTGAAAATAACTTTCAGATTTTTGCTTTCTTTTCCTTAATGAGACTTAACTGCCCTTTTATGCAAGTTATAATTTTGTTAGTGTATTCAGACAAGTCCTAGTCAACTATTAGTGGTTACTTTAATGAATGTTATATTAGTTAAAATTAGCATAGCAGGAAGGGAGGCGAAATAAAGGAGACAAAGATGTCTATCAGCACTTCCAGTTAAAAATACAGGACCTACCACCAAAAACTTGAGTTGAAGCTTTTAATGGTCTACCGAGTTCAACACAGCAGATATATAATATGCATAGCACAGCTCTCCAAGTTAAAAATCGCTAGTAGTGCAGATGGTGGTTACTCCACTTTTTTTTATTTTGTTTCCATCAGAGGACATTGCACTGCATTAAGAGCTGTCGTCAGCTCTGCCCTAAGGGCTGGGGGAGATCCAGTTGACCTTCTGCATAAACACAATTGTACAAAGCTGTACCTTGCACTGATGTACAAACTGCATTGGATGAAAGCTGCAGCTCTGGCCTAAGGATTTTCCAAGCCCTTGTCATTGTTCTCCAGAAATACTCACAGGTTCTGACTAATGATATTCTTCTTCAGATCAGATCTTCTAACTATATTATATGTTAATTAAATTTTTTAAATTTTTGTTTACATCTTTCTCCTTCAAAGGTATACTTACTTATTCTATTTACGTGTAAAGTTTCTACAGATCACAAACCTTTTAAATTTAATTTACTTTTGTTCTCTGGGACTTTTAGGATTTCTTGGTCACAGTCTCCAGTATGTTTTGTCTGGAAAAATTCTAACTGAAAGGAATAACCTTTTACAGGGTGCTCAGAATGCTCTAATTTTACTTTCTTTCGTCCTCCCTTTTTTCCTAGCAATTCTGATGCTAAGCTGTCCTCTCTCTTGTTGGCCTTTTCTATTTTTACAGTCTGTACTGAAGCCAAATGCTGCGATATATTTAGAATATTAATGGATGTTCAAACAAAATCAACTCTGCAATTAAAACTTTATGGGAATCTGTGGCCTTTGCTTACCTAATTGCTGTTATTTGTTGTTCTATGTAAAGTTCCTTTTTGTTTATATAAATGTGATCAAAAAGTGAGAAAGGTCCTTTCTCATTTTGGCTTTCTACCTTCTTAGGTGGGAAGAGGATCACATGCTATGTCAGGGAGAATGTGGCTGTTCATGAATGAACCCCACCTGGATCAGTGACTAAATTTCTAATGAATCTTTGCCTGTCATATCTGAAATCTTACAAAAGCAGAGAAATTGTAGTTTTAAAAATATGGCTTCAGTGATATTTATTTTATTCAACAGCAGCAATTCTTTCTCCTTTCAGACCTTCCTGTTTGTTGCAGGTCACTTTTCCAGTTATTGAGGATGAAGTATAATTTATCATATCTATCTATCATCTGTTACCTCACCCTTCTTAGCATCATGTGCATTTCAATGATAAATAAAGTGATGTTAAAAAAAAAAATTTACTTTTACAGCGATGACCTAATCTCTGTGTTTACAGCAGATTGACTGTGTAAAGGATGTAGACAAGAACCAACTCCTAAACTGATTACAAACAAATAGAATAGCCTTAGAGGTTAAGGTTTCTGCAGTGGGTGTTTACTAAATATTCATTATTACATATATTACATATTTTTATATGTTTATATAGTTCATACTATATAGAGAGCACTTTGGAAAATTGAAGAGAGGCTTTATCTGAAATTCATCACAAAATGGCAGAAAGCAGTATCTGTGGTGTTTTTTCTCACAGTTTCCTCTAGTTGCCCCCCTCCCCAGTTTATGTTTAAGAACATAAGGCTTAAAATGCTACTCTGATATGGAGGGATTAGAATGTCTAAATCATAAATGTCTATCTATAGCCATAAATGTCTATACATGAAATTAATGCAGAAAAATAGATGTCTCTATTAGTAAATAATATTTTAATGGGAAATTTTAGAAAGAAGTTGAGTTTAAAGGGTTCTGAATATAATAATAAACAGTTAAAGAGAACATAAATGTTTACATTAATGGTTGGGAAGAAAGGATGTAACTCTTGTTATTGACAACATACAACTTTTGAATTTCATAATTCTATAATATTTTAGAAAACATGCTCTACATCAAATCTGCCACCTAGTTTTTTACAGAGCGAGATTGTCTTCTAAAATATCTAGAATATAGAGCGTGTCAATGTTGAAAAAAACCTTTTATCCAGGGTATTTCTCTCTGTCACTTCAGCCAGTCTCTCAGCCAAATTCAGTTTCCTCCTGGCCTAAAATGGCAGCAGCATCTCTGGCAGGATCTGGTGGCTAGAAGGGTGACAGCTACTGCAACTGTCCCAAACGTTGCTGCCTTGCTGTACGTGCTGGTCTCCCAAGACAGTTCCTAGTGCTGCAGGGTGGGAATGTCTTCAGAAATATTTTACAAGGATTGGTGTGTTGCTGCTGTATTCCAGATAAATTGCCTTGGGATAATAAAGACAACATAGTATACAGGATATATAGTACAGGCTATACTATACTTTATTACTATAGACAATAGTAAATGCATGAGCTGTCTGCATGTGAAATACATAGCAGTTATTAAACACTGAAATGGAAGGACTTAACTTTGGAAAGAAACTGAAAGTGCCTCACCTCTGGTCTTAATTAACTAACTCTGAATTAAAATATAGAATTGACTGATTTTAAATTATGTCAGTCATTCTGGGGGGAATGCCATATTAACACTATTAAGAAGAAAATTCTCCCAGAAAGCCGTTGTTGCCACAGTCCATTTTGGATTTGGAGGCTGGACTTGAAATACAGAATGTTTTAATTATTTTCCAGATGCTTTCTAATACAAAGCTAAAACCCTTCTGCTATCCAATGTCAGAGTTTTACACTTTATTCAGCCTAAAACATAACTATGTATCTGACCTTATATATTAACAATCTTTTAAAATGGAGATTACTGTAATAGTCAAAGAATCACGTGGCTTCAAAATTTACAATCATATTATATTTTTTTCCAAAAGTTTTTTGCAAGGAATTGAAGCAATTATTTTCTGGGCGTACACATTGTTTACTGAATTATTTTTAAACAAGCTACTCAAATCTCAATTTCATGTTCCTCAAGGCTCAGCCTGAGCATGGTGTTTAGGAAATGAATAAAACCCCAAATCACAGCCTACTTATTTACATGTCTTTACTCTCCTGCTTATAATATAATTTTTAGACTTATTTCATCTTCCATCTAAGATATTACCAAAAAGTGTTTGTAAAGTATTAGTAGCTGGGTGTTGTAAGTAAAAATGCAGTCATCTTACTAGTTCTACTCAGCAGTATACTGAAGACTCTGAACAGCTGTCACTGTTCTCTTCATTGGTATCATACTGTCTGAAGACTGAGTTTTTCTAAGTATTTCATTGCTGAAGTGTTGAATTTTGGAAATCAAGATTTTTCAGGGGAAAATTGATTTGAATCAACTGCACTGTAGAAAATCTGCTGTGAAGAATGGGAGGCCTCTAAAAGATAACGGTAAGAAAAATATTTTCCTACAGTTCTGAAGCCCATGAACAAAACTGAAGCCAGAGGGAGTAAACAGTAGTAGCGTGTCATTTGTTTCTAGAGAAAGGTTTTAAAACACACAGTTAAAGATTTTGGATGTTTGAGAATGAATGTTTCTTCTTTTTTAACTGCAGTTAAAATTTTGATAGCAACTATGTAGAAGAAAAAAATTCCATATTTGTGTTTTCAAAAAAAATCAAAAAACATGGCATGGATAAACACACAGAAACTAACCCAGGTAACTGGGGAGTTTAAAATATTATGACAAATACATAGTTTATACATCAATAGAAAGACCAAAGCAGTAATAACCCTTTATCCCTTATTAACTCTTGTAGATCTGGAATCTGAGATAGAACTTTTTTCAAACAGTGGGAGAGCTGCAAGATATGAAAATAACTGGATCCAGCACCCACCATTAAGCAATTTTAAACTTTACTGTTAGGAAGGGATTAAGTGTTATATTGTCTTCTCATATTTTTTCAGGTGCCTGATATGGACTGCAGTCTCTGCACTAAATTCCCTGTTTTCAGCTCTCTCTGCCCTTTCATCCAAATGACACTAACAAGGTGGTGCCTGTCCTGCCTCTTCCCCAGCTTCTACTACAGCGTTTTTCTCTTTCTTGGCTAAATGGAAGGTTGCTTTGTGTACTGGAGACTTTTCTCTCTCTCAAACCTTCCAAAGTCTTTACACATAAGAAATGATAATGAGCAACAGTAACATGACAAGCACCCCAATACACCCACCACAAATGCCCACAAATAATGGTTTGATGTGTGAGTTTCCAGCTCACTTCTGTGGTCCTACTCCAATATTAGTGCTAAAGATAATGCTTAAGTGCCTTGGTGATTAAAGACTTAACACCACGATTTCGTTCTCTGTAATAGGGACCAAATTCCAGACTCCTTATTTGTGTGGGTCAATGAATCAGTATGAGGTTAAAGATTATTAATGTTTATTTACATTTTATGTCACTTTCCACTCTGTTCTTCTCTTTACTCATAACTTCATCTCTCTCAAGAGACACTGTAACTGGCAGACAGGGATGTATGTGGAGCGTCACTGGAAAAAACAATGGTTATAGAAATGCACACCTAATTTAGCAAATACCATGTGAATAATAGTAGCAATTTTATCTAAGTGATGAGACCATACTGCAATACACAGGTATAAATCTCTGCAAAAAACTTCCTAGATTTTCTTTTTTTAATAGTTCAGTGGATTTTAGTAGAGAATCCTTAAATACTTCCAAAATATTAGTATGTCTGGTCCTTCCCCTCCTCCACAGTGACGTGATTGAAGCCCAAGATACATATTTTAGAAAATGAATTTTGTCCTTGAATTGGTAGAGCATCTCAAGTGGAAAATCACAGGTAAGGATAAAAGACTCACAAACATATTTGTTGTAGCTTTAAATACTTTTAGATCACCTTACAGTCCCATATTGGGAAATACCATTTTCTGATATTGTAAGATTAAGGAATATCAAATTTGGAAGACAACTACTGTACTTACAATACCATTAGTCCTGTTTCATTGGTACTAGTTCTAGGTTCAATTTTAAAATAAACTTTCTTTGCTTGAAAAAATTGACATTTTTGGAAAGAAAAAATTGTTAACTTCATATGAAGTTTTTGATCAGTGAACACCTTTTTCTGGAGAAATCCTGGAGAAATTTCTTCCCTTATTTTTTTCAAATGAAAAATAAATATTTTAAAACTGCTAAGTGCTTTCCTATTAAAAGAAAAATCTATTGGCTTAAAATGTTACCATATGTTATCATATACCCATTCAGTAATTTGTTTTACTAGGAAAGATAAGAAGTGAATATATACAGGAATATGCACATTAAATCAAGAATTTTATTTAAGGTACAGTATGGTTTTAGAGAATGGCAAATAGTCATTTGCTTACCTGTGGGGGTGAATAGTCAGTGCGTTATAAGGGAGAAAGGAAAAGTCCTTGATAATTAATGCAGTGTCATCATGGACATGTTTGTAAGATTATACACAAAGGTATAAATGTTATGTATGATTTAGCGTATACAAATAAATTCAATGCGAACACTTGGTTTATAACAACTGCTTCTCCTGAGCCTGCAGACCTGGTTGCTAACACTCTAAGCAACAGCCAGATTTTAGGGGCTAGAGAGAAGCCGCTCATGAATTTGGGAACATCCACTTCTCACACACCCACAGATGCATTGGAGTTCTTATAGATATGCCCTCTGCAAGACTTTTCATGTCTTTTCTGTATGCTGTTCTGCCCACCCACTACTTTTGTATACGCTGGTGTTTCCAAAGACCTTAGCATAGGTATCATTTGAGCAATTTAAGGTGTTCTAAAGTCTGTATTAGTGTTTTGACTAATGTAATGTATCGAGCTCTAAGTGCAGAAATATGACGTTCTCTGAGTTTTTCAGAATCATAAGACTTTTGTATAAAGTTTGCCTCCCCTCAGTTTAGCCTTATTCTAACTTGGCTTGACTTTTTTTTTTCCTTCCCCTACTGAAATCTATCCTAAATCCTAAACTGTTTAATCTTTCATTGTCTAGTTTCTGTTTTGCACAGACAAAAGTGTGCAGTTAAGAGTGTGGTTTTGTTTGGCTAGCTGATCTTTAATACATCTGTATATTACCTAGTGTATATTACAGCTATTATTATGAACAAGCATTTACATAAAATGTAAACTTACAAGGTTTTTTAGATCAGTAAAACATGTTCTCTGCCTCAAGACACTTGGGATCTGTATTAAGCAAGACAAACGCTGAGGCTCAGGAGAAGTATTTGGGAAATGTGAAGAGTGCATTAGGATAATTTAAGAGGCACTGAAGGGAAGAATCTTGGCACTAAAGGCTTGGGAACATGGAAAGAATTCTTGGCAGATGAAGGCAATAAAGGCATTCCAAGTGTGGGCAGCTAATCTGACAAAGCTTAGGCAAAATATTTGAAGAAAGTAAAAGGTTTAGGAAAGTCTAAAAATTAATGTGAGAAAGTTGTAGAAAGCTGAGGTAGAATTGAAAGCAAAAGGATTTGTGTGATGGAAAAGCCTTATACACAAAGCTTTATTTGTATATACACATATTTCTGATGTGTATACATCAGAAAGGTAAGTTTTGAATTTGATGCAATCAGAAATAGAAAGTCAATGGAATTTTCAAGAGGTAAGTCAACCTTTTATGCTGTGCTGCAGAATCTGTGCTCTATACATACTCCCAAGACAGATGATATGCAGAGCTGACATGCTAAGGTGGCTGTGTGCTTTTACTTGAGCAAATACACATATTTCTGGATTACTGTACAACATGGACAATTCGTATGGATACAAAATGTACATATGTAGTGGAGGAGAAGTGAAGGCAATAGCTTTACATTCTGAAAAAAATGTTGATCCTATTGATGAGATAGTTGTGTGGTGTGCAACAATTACAGAGTATGCATATATTCAGCATAAAATCTAATGTATCTCATTTGTCTGTTTATACTATATGAGTCAAAAAACAGTCTAGCTCTTGAAAGACAGTTGCTCTAACATGGACTTCTGTAGACATTCATCATGTTAAGAAATGGAAAAGGAAATAATATAAGTATTCCCACATACATCATACAACCTTTGTTGACCAGTAGAAAGTATTACATAGATAAATAAATAAATAAATTCAACACAAAATCCTTTCAAAGCTAGGTTATTGTTGATTTATTGTTGCTTTGACTTCACAGGCAAATTGCACGTTTGCATATGCCATTGTGATTATCCTCCACTCTGCTTTATCACTCAGCCAGTCCAAGCTGTTAGAATAAATTTGGGATTTATTGCTAAAGTTCTTGTTACCCTTATCCATTATCACTGTGATCAAATCCTATTCCATCCTCAAAGTTTAAAAAAATACTAGTCAAACCAAAGCCCTTTCTTGTGGTTTTTCATATGTCATAGTTTTTCCTACACACAGCCAGAATGCCTCACAAAAATACTCCTGCAGGAATCTGTATTGATTGTCATACTGTGTGGCTTTGCTATACTGGCTGTTGTTTGGTAACCGATGTATAGTGTATATCTGCTTCGCTGAAATCAGTATGATCAAAATTCTATTTTGTTCAGCTATTAGCATATATATCTTCCATTTCTTCTCTCTCTTTATTTGAAGCAATGCATGAGAAGGCCTTTTTCTAGAAGGAACAGTGCTTCACCTTCTCTTCTAATTCAATTTGTTGAATGCAGGCAAGAGAGGGAAATTTCAAGAGGAAAATTGCTAATATAGTATCCTGTTGAGAATATTCTTCAACTGCAGGGTGGCACACATTTCTTTGAAGGCACTTTAAAAAATAACTTACTATGAGATCACTGTACCAAATTAGAAATGGACAGCTGTACTCATCTAGTAATTCCCTCTTTAAGGGCGCACTCTTCTGTTTTAAGAACTTGAATTCTTCTTAATTTGAATCTGGTTTAAGAATTTCTGTTTAATTATTAGGTAATACCTAATAGAATTTTAATAACATTTGTAAATTGTATTTGAGACCAAGAGGTAATTCTATAAAATGAGAGAAATAGTGACATGCCTTTACCAGGTTAGATATGTCTGTCTCAGAAAGTGTGTTGTTCTGGACTCCTAATAGTGCAAACAAAAGCGGCTTACTGCCTAAAACTGATGGTAATTCAATGATGTCTCCTAGTTCAGTTTTGCCTGTGGGATTTCCAGCCTATTAAGAGGTATGAGTATGAGATACCATCACAGAACATTCCATTCTAATTCATCTTCTGACTTCAGTGTGAGTGAACTGATTTAGGAAAGGATGAGGATTTTGGATTACATGTTGATTTAAATGAAAAGCTTTAATAAATAGACTGCAGAGGTTGGTAAAAATACAGCCTTTCTTCATGGTTGGATGTATACAATTCTGAGTGACTCTATAACCACATAAATATTGGTATGATCACTTATTATCCATCAAATCAATTGGTCTTTAGTTCCCTGTCAATATCTCAAGTTGTTCAATATACATAGCTGCCAGTGTGTATTCTATCATTTCCTGCTCAACAGCAAGAACGTCTATCCAGCTTCTCCAGGCCTGGGACCTGTTATATCTTCTGAATGTCTTGTTGTCACTGTGTTTTAATTTTGATGTAACTAATCATGTCATCCATTTTGCATTTCCTTGAAATGAGGAGGATAATGCTTTCATGCTTCCTCAGATTATTTAAATTATAAATTCTTTGGGACTTTTTCTTCTTTCTGGTTTCCGAGTGATATCAGGTATAGTTCAGCTGGGGCCTCTTGGTGTGTAAGTAGTGAAATAGATAGTGAAAGGATTCAGTTCTCACTTCTGTTTCATCTTTATCTGATTTATGTATTTTCATCGG
Source organism: Strix uralensis (assembly GCF_047716275.1). Lineage (NCBI taxonomy): Eukaryota > Metazoa > Chordata > Aves > Strigiformes > Strigidae > Strix > Strix uralensis. The sequence continues at coordinate 13,560,890 of NC_133978.1, read as the reverse complement.
GGATTTTTCATTAAATGAAGTACAACTTCCAACACTGTTTCATGTCATCCTTGTTCTTCACCAATTCCACAGTGTTTACTGAAAACAAAACTAGGATTTTTAGAGAGAAATAGTGTAGCTTGGTCATAAGTGCCACAAAGACCACACAACGTGAAACCAATCCACGTGGGTGTTTATTATTTTAATTTTAAGTTAGCATCATTCTAATGGTGTGCTTCATACTAGGTGCCCTGTCACCTTTCCATTGTAGGTGTTATGACTTGGTAGAAATTGCTTTTTGTATTGGAAACTGTTGTCTTTCATGATGATTAGCATTGTTTAGCAACAATATGTTGTACATGAAAAAGGTTTTTGTCCTGAATTCAGGACCTTAGAACAGAGTAGTCTTTTGTGTTTAGAAGAGCAACAGAACCTTAAGAAAACTGAGAACAGTAACCCCTTGAATTTTTCACATGTGCCAACTGTCTTTATTACTCTGTTTCCGAAAAAAAGGATGAATTAGTTCTTAAAAGGACAATATCAATATTGTAAGGGGAGAATAAAAGCTGTGAGTAGCCAGGGTTAGGACTGCACTACCAAGATGAAATTTACCTTTACATCCTGGCTTTCCAAACTCTGTGTAATCATCTTTGATGCCAAAACCCCCAACTTTTACTACCTAATAGCTATGTGATATATATGTGAAAATCATAACTTTAAATGAGGGCAGCTTGCTAGCAAACCTAAGCAAAGGGAGCCACCTCCACCCACCTTTAATATCTTTACTTGCTAAAACATCGTTTTAAAATCATGCTGTTCTTTTTCTGTTGACTTTTTTAAAGCTGTATTTTAAAAGCCCCAGCTGAACCCAACAGCGGTCAAGACACTGCTGCATAGGTACTGGACAAAACATCCTTCCAAAAAGGTATCATCTGTGCCCCGGAGTCTAAGCAGGCTGAATAGAAAACATAAGCAACTAGGGGGAAAAAAGAGAAATGTAATCCTGCTTTGCAAATGGGAAGAGAAACATGAACAGATCTAAGGTAATGATGTAGACAATATTTCACCTTACCACTGAGAGTAGTTCAAACAGCGTTAAATTGCCATGGACTGAACCCTGCAACACTGGCATGGGTTAGCTCATTAGTTCTGCTGAGAGAGATGGTGTAATACAGATTTTGTCTATTGGACACATGAACTGGAGTTTGCTGCATACTTGATTTGGACATTCCAGTTTAAGACTCTGCATTACTCTCTGGTGAGCTGTTCAAACATGCTCAGAGGCTGTATAAATAAGTCTATGACAAAGATACGAGTTTTCCCCAGATCCCCCAATGTCCTCTTCATTGCCAAACACATCTGTTTGATACTCTTGCTGCTGAATTTCCCTTTTGTATTTTTCTGTTGATCATACTATTTGCCATCTATCGAACACATGTATAATGGGGTAACACAGACTAACAAAAGCCATGGTCTTATTGCGTTGGAAAGGCAATAAAGAAGATATGGTGAGACAAAAAAAGTCTCAGTTTAAAGTTACAAATAAATTTTCATCTTATCCATCTGTGGTCTGTCTCTCTCTACATGTGTATGTTTAAGATAACAGACTGTTATCTTAACAGTCTGAATAATCTGGTTTTTGTTTGCATATCTGTTAGCAAAAGTCATATTATCTGGCTGGCATTTTGCTTACTAGGCTAATCTCTACCTGACTACTTATTGACCTTTTTCCCTCTGTTTTTACCTGCTTGCTTGCCTGCCTGCTGCTTCTTCTGAATAGTGTTGTTTTCATTTGCTACACCAACTTGTCTGTATAATGAAAGAGCTTTTTTTGCTGGTTTTAAACACATTTCTGATGCATTTCAGGTAGCTATTCTTGCTTGCTTGTTCAAGTCACTGCTGTTGTACTAAAGGGAGCATGAGAAACACCATAGCTGCGATCAGCTCACTCTAGGTGGCACTAGTAGACACAGCAAATGCCTCTAATTCACTGTAAGTAGGGTGAAGTTGATATAGCATTGCAATTTCACTGCAGCGACATATGGCAGACAGTGCAAATTTCAGGTAGGCAAGCACTGACCTGTCTCTGTCTAACCACAGTCTTTAACACCTGCAAAACGCCAGTTAAAAACGTTCTGGAAATAGTGATAACTGCTTGATGCAGCAGTAAGCATTTGCACAGCTGCATTATTATTTTTACTATAAGGTTACTTTCTAATTTCCTTTTCTGTCTGTTTTATGAAACACCTATTTTATGATTAAATGTGACTCTTCTATTGTACTCACATAATGCCTTTATCTTTTAACACTTCAACTATCCTGAACTTCCTTCTTCAGAATATCAGATTCCATGCAGGGAAAAGGGGAAAGAAATTCTCTTCAAAATGACAATGAGGAGAAACCAGGGAGGGATGTCAGCTCAAAAAACAAGCCTGACATACTATTTCCTCTTCATATTCTGCAGTCTTCCTTCACTTAAAATTGCAAACTGGATTCTGCTCTGAGGAGAGTATTGTCTCTTGCTGGTTTGGTTTTTTTTTTTGTTTTTTTTTTTTTTGTTGGTATTGTGACACATTTCTGCAATGGTAGCCAATCAAATGAAATATTGAACAAGTGTTTTAAAGAATTATATTTTATGTAGTTTTCTCCCAATTCTTTTTTCTGCTTCTATAAGGAAAAACTGCCAATTTTGATCTCGTTTTCACCTCAGTTAAATCAGATAATACAGGACTGGGTACAGAGGTTTACAAAGCCAGGCTGATACTATGTAATCTGTTCATGTGCCATCAAAAGAGAAAGCATGTCAAGTATTAAGTGCATAGGTTAGATAGGATAGTGATGATTAGGGCAGGAACTGTAAAAACATGAACACGGACCACTAGTTGACCACTTACCCATGCAGCTATTGAGGGGATGTTGAGAAAATTCCCTTAACAATCTTGTTAAACCCACTTTGATTGTAAAGGATGACTATTGCATTTTACCTCCCTGAGGCCTTAATATGCTGAAGCAGGCAAGCTGTGCAGTTTTACAGGAGGATATAGACTCCTAAAAATAAATTAATTGTATATGATTTTTCATGCTGACAGATGCTAGAGTTCTGATGAACAGTTTTATGCATGATGTTCTGGCTTTTCCAACCTAATTTGGCCATAATTTTTTACTTCCCATCTGAATATGTAAAATAATGTACAGAAATACAATCTGTTGTTCTTAAAGTCAGAATAATTTCTGCTAGTCATACGCTCGGAAAGAAGCATTATCCAGAGCATGAGGCTAAGACTGAAGGAAAGTTCAGTGAATGTTACATTTTCACTGTGGCCTCAGATAGGTATTTAGGATTGTATTTGAAAATGTTTGAAGATACTGGCAGAATTTTCAAAACCACTCTCATAACTTCTATGGAAAACCTATTTTTATCAATCTGTATGTTTAGGTACCTAATTACTTTTGAAAATTTACCTTTATCTTTTCTTTGATGTACTTTCTTCTGCATCTTGTCCCTTATGAGGACAAAAGACTTCTGTTCTGAGAAATCTAGAAATGGATGAGATGGAGGTGGAGTACAGTCTGTTGTTGTAATTGGATTGTGGCTCCTGTAGGTTCTTCAGCATCTATATTAGGCACTTATCATGCATTACACATTATTTTTTTTTCAATTTTTCTACTATAACCAGCATAAGGGGAACTTCAGATGGCCAACACCACAAAAGACAACAGAAAATCTCCCAAGAAGTCTGAGATCATTCAGCTGACGTTCACTTTAGACAATGCGTGTGAGGAAAAATTAATACTAATTTTGCATATAAAAGAATAGTTTCTGAGAAGGCTACTAACATTAGATATGAGACCTCAAGTTTTTCACAGACAGTCCTGTGAAAATATTGGCTCAGGTCTTTGTAGTCATTAAATTATAACCAAATTAAATGTAAGGATTTTCCAATTTCTTTTAGAATTTCTTATATGGAATAAAATAGATATCATTATTGTTTTACTTAGTAAATTCATGGTGTGACCACATCTTGTATGCTTTATAGTTATTGTTTTCAACTCCAAAAAACATATATAAAAGCTTAGACAGAGGATTAAAGAAGGATGACAAGGTCTGTCAAGTATATGGAATGGCATCTGTGTGAGGGAAGACTACGTAGGATTTCCCAAGCTAAAAAAAACAGATGTGGCAACTAAAAATATATTTATGTATCAGTTAGGGATATGTGATATATTGCTATGATGGGAATGTTTAGAAGACTGACAAATTAGAATTGCTGTAGGTAACTATCAGACTTCAAGAGTGTATTGAGAGAGATTCAGCAGGAATCTGACTAGGATCCAAAATTTTCCTTTAATGATACAGCAGGGAAGGACTTTTAAAACTACAGACAATATCCAAGGCTTGAAAAAGTGAAGAAATGGGGTTTTTTTTAAAAAAAATAGGCAATTTTGTGATAGTAAATATGAAGTTACAGACTTAGCAATAGTCAACTGCATAAATATAAAATTGGATGTGACTGCCTGTGTAATTTTTCTAAAGACAAAGGTCTGATTACATGTCAGCCATGATTTCTCACTGAGAAAAAGGTGACCAAAATCATTCTGAGATGCATAAACAAAAGTATAATTGGCAAAATGTTAAATAATACAGCTGTAAATTCTCAGTTAAAAAATTTTGGTGAGTCTACATTCATCACAATGTGAAGCAATTGCAGAAGTACTAGACAAACCAATGAAAACAATTACAGTTACAGAAAATTGAGCTTGTGAAGAAAGGTTGCAGAAATTGATGTGAAGGTGACTGAAGGAAGGCATAAATTTTAAGTATTTAAAAAAAGATTTAGGAAAACTATTTTCCACATTTTAACCTAAGTTATATACCTCCATTATGCAAGTTAGTTTGGAATAGGGTAGGAGATCTCTGCTTTAAAAAAGTTTAATGAATTAGACAGCCTGTCTTCAGCACCAGTTCCAATATTGTTATCTTTGATATAGCTGAACCACTATTAGCAACTGCAGGAATGGTTAAAGCTAAGGTAAAGCTAAAACATCACTGATCAAAATTCATTCATTGGTTGTTTTCCATGAACAATTATAATCTTTCCTGTCAAGAGTCTCTCAGCTGATACACAGTTTCATGGTTTCAGTTGCCTGGGATGGTTACTGGTTTCAAAGCCTAATTTTGCCTGCCTTTGCAATAACCATCACCCATTTGGAAGCAGGCAAGCCACAGGGCAAGTCAGGCACGACAAGGGCCACACAGGCCACAGGGGCACCGACTGCCTCAGCCTACAGGGCAGAGCCTCTTTTGGTGAGTTTTCTCCATATCAGCAGTGTTCAGCCTGCCTTTGGGAAGGACCCTTCATTCATGGTCCCATCATTCACATCAATAGCAGTTAATAGCTCATGTTTACTCGCACAGGATGTTGCTGAGAAGGCAGAGGCTCTTTATTTTCCAGGCTGGCAGTTTTTTGGATCAGCTCTGATCTGACTTAGCGGTAGTTTGCAGTACAGAGCCTGTCCTGCCAAGAGTGATCAATGATCTCCTGTGGGTTATCAATTGTGGTCACTATTCCATCTTGATCATAGCTGATTTGTCATCATCTTGGGATTGTACAGGCCGCAAGATCTGCTGTTGTAACAAATTTTCAATAATTCCGCATACCTGGTGTTAGTACCCCGTTATGATGTTCCAGCACTATCCCATGTTGTTAGGATATGAACATGCAGGCTGCCACGCTGTAAATCTCTTCACAATTTCTACTTCTGATGTCTGTTTATTTTCATATTAAGATTACACATGCCTTGGAGAATGCTAAAATGGTAGAGAAGAGAGGAATCATTTTCACTAATTCCAAGTCCACGTTTTCTATTTCTGCAAGATAACACTAATAATTTGCTGTGTCTGCTATTTTATTGTCCATGCTAGAATTCTAGATGACTGATGTAATATCAGCTTCTTTTAACAGGCAATGTCTTCTGTGTTATGTAGATCATTGCTGTACCACAGCTTCACTACCAGAACTTTATTTGTTTCTGGAAACCTGAACTTTTTAGAGCTAATCCTACCGGTGATTTCATGCCAGCATATTAGACACACATATGTATCAGGTGATAAATACTTTTGGCTGACTAACAGTATACTTTGTTTAACTTACTGTTGCAATATGCAAACTTTTACTAGACTGAAATCTCTCAAAGGCTAGGCATAGTTTTCATGTGACCTGCAGAGTCACTTCAATATGGCTTTTATATGAAAGGCAAGTGCACTATGAATTGTACCAAAGGCAAGAGTGAGACAATGAAATGGTGTGGCCAAGTTATTTCAATTCTTTACTTTCTTTGTAGTTTCCATGTATTGTAGGCAGGATTGCAGTTAGAATACGTTGCTTATGTGGGGTATGGGGCACTCTCTGAAGTTGATGCTCAATGCACTGGAACTGAGGCACAGCTATATACCTGGCATATAGGTGCCTATATTCAGTTAGATGGTAGGTAGGGTCCTAACTATTTTTGAGGCTATAGACTTCAGTAATTTGGATGACTGGCCAAATATTTTTATCCTTTATTTCCCTTGAAATTGCTAATGCTCCGTTCAGAATTCCATATCCACTTATCCTCAGGAATGAATTGATATAGTTGCAGGAGGTTTATGCACAGGGCTGGATCATGTTGTGTCCAAACAAAGGATCACTGGTAGGAAAATGAGCTGGAGCTCTGTCTTATCTGTCAGGAACAAGTTAAGTACAAGAAGCTTTTTTTGAGGCAGCATGGGAATTGAATCCCTCCTCCTACTGTGTTGTTTGTGTAGATGGTTAGTACATGACTTTGATAACAGAACTTATTTGTGGGACAGAGTTTATTACTGGATAGAAGAACACCTGTGTATCATCTACCTTATGGCAAATTGCAACAAAAACATTATTTTTCTCAGGAGCTCCTTTGTGGGTACTCCTTAATGAGCACAGTGTTACTTCCTTTATCTGTATTACTGAATGGAATAACCATCTTTATAATATGACTGTATATTTTAAGCTTGTTCAAATGTTTTCGGATCATACTTATGATTTCCTGATAATTTGTGGGTTTATTAATCAAAATTTAGTGTTGAAGGAACTATTAAGATAATAATGTTAGAAAGACTATATTAGGAACTGTACAGAGCCCTCAGCAGACTCAGTCTGAGTGGGGCAAGACAGGACCTTCCTGCATACACACTCTGCTGTGATATGCCCTGTGGTGGGTGTGATGCACAGCACCAGACAAATGTTAAAGAGAGGGATTCTGCAACCTCTTGTAAATTTACATCTACTAGAAGACAAAACAGAGATGGTTGCCTCATTGCACTAAACTTTCTTGGTATATCATGTCAGAAGTAGAAAAAATTCCTTGGTTCTGTTTTACTTCTGGGTAAACTTAGCTCCAAGTCATAGTAAAAAAAGTATTGTATATAAATTTGATACCAACTGGAGCAATAAGATTGCTTGGTCCTGTGGGTTGTTTTTCCAGCAAATTGATCCTGGCTGTGCTGCAAAGTCAACGCACCTTAAGGTACAGCTGAGAGGACTGGGACTTGTGGCTGTATAATACTCTAACTGAATTGCCCTGAAAACCCACTAAATATACTTTGCTAAATATAACTTGCCTTTCTAGTTTTAAAGTTACATGAGTAGACATTGTGAGTGCAACCAGTGGAGGTGACATGCTCAGACACCTCAGTTACCATAAGATCTGAGATTACTAAATAACAGGTTAAAATGCTGTTGTAGGAATCTCTCACACAATGCTCAGTGAAGCAGTTTTATATATGAACTGAACACTACGGACAGACACTATTAAAAAATTTACCAAAGTTGGGCTCTTAAATCCATATTTAGACAGCCAACAAAGTGACTTTTTTCCCCCCGAAGTGCCAAATACCCAGCAATTTCCATTAAATTCCCTTAAAACTGTGCAAAGTCACCAGGGCCCCATTGGCCCCTTGCTCAATGTAAGCTCAGCGTCCCTCAACAGCAGTGTAAATCAGTGTGGAACTCGCATATTTCAGTCAAGCCAGAATCAAGTAAAGCAAATAATCCTTACTGGTTTATTAATCTGTAGCTGTTTGCATACATTTAGTTTTCATTTTCCTCCCTTAACATGCTAGACTGGTGCAATTAAGTCTTACACAAAAATTTGCAAAAACACACGAGAGAAAAAGCAAGCAAGACATGTAAATATGTTAGAAAAAAACTGAGTAAGGAAAACTGAGAGAAGAATAAATCTTATTTCAATGAAATCAGAGTATGAAAGGATTTTTCACTAAGAATCTAAAGAAGAGGATGAGCTGAGATAGCTGGCTGAGTATGTGGGCAAGTTAGTGCTTATTGTGATAAATGTTGTTTATGTACACACCAGCAGGAAGTAAACTGAGATTGCTTTTTCTTTACTTAAATCCTGGGAGTGAAGCATTTGAACACTTGCTGATCTGAAAGTATTGAGATTAATAGGGTTAATTTTTCCTTTTAAAAAAAGACAAACACCCCCTCACCCCAACATTCATGAAGCCACTAATGAAGGACTAGAGACCCAGAACCTGCCTAGGGATTGAAATGAGCTCTTTGGCAGTAACTAACAGTGAGCACTAGCAATAGATTTTATATGGTTGTGAACTAATGTGTAGATATTATAAACGATCAACACAAGTAATCATAAGATTATTAACAGTTTAACCAGATAGCTTAAAATTAATGTGTTTTTCTTTTTTCTGTATACATTAGAAGTATGAGGAACCTAACTTATGATTTCATATATTTTTTTTCAGGTGGCAATCCATAGTATTCTAATGAAACAATTGAAAACTGGCATTGAATTTCAGGTCTTAATAATAAAAATTACAAAATGCTTAATCTGGTGTTAACGTAATCTTAACCTAGATCTTGGAGAATCTCTCTGTCTTTTTTCATTATTGTTTCCTTTATATTTGTTTTCTAGTTCTATAGTGAGAGAGTTAAGAAGGTCGTTCTGACCAAATGGCTGTAATATCTCATATTTCTATTTGGCAATTCTTCCAAGTGGCTGTTTGATCGTAGTTGTATACTACAGATGTCTTCCCATTTAGAATAAACTGCAACTGGCTGCATGACTGTTCTACATAAATCTGAGTGCATTTAGGCTTCTGATAAAAGTGTCCAATAAACTTTGGGCTCCATCATAAAAATGAGCTGGGGTGTCATTCTTTCCAATGTCTTCTTTTGGGACCAATATTAGCAACATGAGTGTTTCAGGGCTTGTTATAACAACTGGAATTCATTTCTATATGTTGCTGTAAATATCTATGCCTTTCTGCCCCTGATTTGATGTAATGTTACTAATAGATAAAAGCAAGATATTTTATTTAAAGAACGTGACAAGACTCTATTTCCAGTGGTTATAAAGAATAGTCTAGCACTTGCTAGTGAACAATATATGCTGTTGCTTCCTGTGTAGTTTTTTTAATAGATGTTTGCATTTACATTTCCTACCTGAAGGCGAAACGGTAGTTAAGGAAAAAAAAAAAATCAAAAATCATATCAAATATATCTTTCTATATTGAAAACAAATGTATAGAGTCCCTTGAAAAGAATATATTTCAGATGTGTTCTTTGCCAGAATAGCATTCAGGCAAATGGCTATTTAGGCCATTACCACAGATGCAAAATGATTGTAGAATTCCACAGCTATGGGGAAGACTTTTAATTATATTATCGTTTACAGTAATAATTACGTGTAAAGAATATACACAGAGAGCTACAGGCTGTTATTTGTACACAAGTATTTATCTTTTTACAAATACTTATTTGTGGAGTATTGCTATATTTTATATCTACAAAAAAGATCATATACTTGTCTGGCATTTGATGAACATTCTTAGATTTGAGCATAAAATGTGGACTGTTGTCTACTTTTATGTCTAAAACTTAGATTAGTGGGTTAGTTAAAGTGAAGTTTTATCTATTTTTGGAACTCTTGGATTCAGTAAGAATAATAAGCCAAAGTCTAAACAAAGTTTTGCTAAATTTTGTTCATTCAGGTTTGGACAGTAGGACTGAAAAGAATAAACACTTTCAAGTATGCTCTCTTCCACAGAACTCCTTTCCTTTTTTTTTTCCTCGGGTTTGAGCACTAGCTTTGTAACTATCATCCTGATACCTAATTTAAATATTTTAGAATAGGTGTTTGAAATTTTGGATTCATATGGAGACCAATGAAAGATTATCTGCAACATTGGAATACTGTTCAGCAGGAGGGTTATGACTATTACTTGTTTCCTTGGGTTCAGGTTGTTTTTGCTTTAGCCTGAGATGATACTGATTTGTAAGGACTTTTTTCCTTCTTGTAGTTGCACACAATGAATTATCTGAACAAATAATACTGTTCTTGACAGTACTACTGGGAACTCAGTTGCTAGTAAAGCATGCAGTAAAGCTGCCTTCCAGCATGGTCTTGCAAAGCCTATAGAAGACAAAAATCTAGTCTTCAGTGTCTTTCAACACACAAACATTCAGTAAACCAGTCTGTCCTGGAAAATGCAGCTAAATCTTTTAAGTGCTGTATTTATTCACTAAAAAGGCTTTTTACATGCTGCTAGTAGAAACCAGAATCTATAACATAAGGGAATTAAAAAAAAAAAGAAGTGGGAAACATGGACTAGAATCACATCTGAATATATAATGTAAATTAAGACATCTCCAACAGGACATTATCCTACTGCTGCTTCCTTTTTTTTTTCTTTTCAGTCAGGTTGGTATTATATTGATTGTCACATTACTCTGAGTTTTTTTTGTTTTTCTTTTGTCCAGAAGCTTGTACAAGGAATTCATATGCATATTGCTCTAGTTAGATAGGTTAGGCCTTCTTGGAGCTCATGTATTTCCTTTTGAAAAACAGAATCTACATGTGGTCATTTTTAGAAGTTATATTGTTAAAATAGTTATAAACTTGTATCTAAAATGTTTGTTGATGATGCCCATATGGTATTAGGAAGGCTCATTAATCAGTTTTTCTAATAAACTGAAGGTGGCTCAGTAAATTTCTAGCTAATGCATTTTGTAAATACTACCATGATTATACATTTCACTGAGTTGTTATAAAATGATTTGTTCCCCTGACATTCTTGTAAGTGAGAAGTACTAGCTCAGATGTTCTTATCAAGAGGGAAAGGTTAAATTAACGACTGATTCAGTCAGTCTTTCACCCTTCATTAGTAGTGAATTAATTTCTTAAAGAAATGAAAGATCCTCTTGAGTTGTTTAATGTGTAAAATTCATTTTAAACACGCATAGGTCCTCATCTGTTTACAGGATAATATGTTAATGGTGAGGTTTAAAAAGTATGTATCCTTCACAAATGGCTAATCATGCTAAATTGCAAGACCTTCACTCTACCCTGGCTCTGCAGTAAAAGCTAAAAACATTCACAGGTTAGTAAAGTTGGTTTTCACAAGGAGGCATTCTATTTGGAGTAAACATTTGCTATGTTAGTACTGTATAAATAGGATATGGTATTTTTAATTAATTTATAGGACTAGCATTTTAGTGTTTCAGAAGGTGGCAGTGATAGGCCTAGAAATTATTACTGTGGTTTTACTTACAAAGTACTGGAGAATAAGGGTTCTTATCTGCTTCCATAATAAATGAGGAAAGAGTGCTTTCCATACAGAAAATATTTTTAAAACCTATTCAAATATTTGACTAAATGTATGCAATCTCAGACAGTACTCTTATAAATAAGATAAGATCAAATAGTAGAGCAAGAGGTCTTAAAGGTATTTCTTATGTTTCCTTAAATGATACTGGTGACTCACTAGGTCATTCTTCTTTTGAATCAGTTTTGAACCAATGTTTCATAAAGTACTAGTGGGAAGTTAGTGTGGGAAGTGCTCTTTCAGATGAGACCATATGCGGCCATGAAAGTTTCCCCCGTTCTCTCTTCAAGAGTAAGATTCAGAGGTTTGGATTTTTGTTTTGCCTTGATTCATTTCATTCCACCTACTGCATCTAAAAATGACTGCTGTAGTTTTAATTACAGTAGCCATTCCTTTATTTAAAAAATGAACAAAACCGAAGTCTTGATTAGTGTTTTCTCATGTGAGGTCCATTGAATTGTATCCTTTATATGTTTGCAGTACTGTAAAATGAAACTGGAATCCATAATTCAGCCTACAAAATTTTTTTATTTCTTTAAGACTAGGAAGAGGTGCTGTCTTTTATTATTCTTATTAAATACATGTAGGCCATACAACAGCCTTTGCTATATTTTAAATTATGGCAGGCTATGTGAAGGTATTTTTGTTCTGTTTTTTCCAGTAAGGTTTGTTGCTTCGATTAGATGAGGATTTTTTTTGATAGAAAGATGTTTCTATCTGTATAATTTATAATTCAGTGTGTGAAAAACAACACAAAGAACATGCTAATTATTTGATATTTTCTTTTTTTTATTGGATCAAATATGCATATATCATTCCCCTAAGGCATCTGAATAGATAAAAGTACTGTGTATAATGGCACACTTACCTGGTAAATATTCAGCTACTCTGCATAGCAGTTTGTTCTGTTCAATACCATCTGGCAGCTGCAAGAAGGAAAAAAAATTGCCAGCTATATCTGCGGGTAACCTTCCTGTTACTTCACTAATACCATCCAGTATGTCATGGCTGAAATATTTTTCATGGTTAATTTATTGACGACACACAGAATGCACGGAATTTCTTTCAGAGTGTTATTGTTGAAACAATTCTGAGATCCTTGATTTGATAGCAGAATCATGAAGTTGAGCTAATATGTCAGCCTTCATTCATATTATTGTTGTGATTAATCAAAAGAGGCTAAAAAGATGAGGCCTTTGGCATGGTTTCTATAATCTAAATATAGACATTGAAAAAGCAAGCAGCAAGTTTTTGGAAAAAGACTTGGAAGGAGCAATGAAACATTCAGAAAACCTGAAAAAATTTAGGTATATTTTAGGATCAGATGTTGTTGGGTTTATGCTGCTCCATCTGCTTCCATATTAGAGAAGCTGAAATGAGACAGGGAGGGAAAAAAAAAATCTTTAAATGTTTATTGATATTTTCAGTTGATGTGTTCAAGTACGTTTGTATACTGACTAATTTTGATGAACATTCGTGTATTCCAATTACACCAAGTCATGAGTTCACAGGCAAACATTTTGAATGGAAACTTATGAATATATGAAATTTTGAAATACAATTCAAAATCAAAAAACCACCATAGATAATTTTCTATATAAAGGTGAAGAAATTTATCAAATTCTTTTTCTTCACTTCAGGTTCAATGCACAGACCTGTTTGCTTAGTCAAGTAGTTGAGGAGATGAGAATTGGAGGAAATTGAGAGAATTGTGATAGGAGTGAAGGGGAACATGGGAAAATGTTGGGAATATAGTGGGAGGGAGAAATGAAACTTTCTCTCACAGAAAATTAGATTACTTATACAGGAATTATAGCAGACATTGACCTAAAGCACTTTGTGAGTCACAGTTTGATTTTTGGGCTCGATTCTCTAACTCTGTGTGTAAAACGGCTGTCCACACCTGTATATGGTACCACAAGCACAAACCACAAGCAAACAAGAAAGGTGGCTAGGAGCAAACATGTATACTGTGATTATTCAAAACTTTGAAGAAGATTAGCCCTCTGTTAATATGTCCATGTGTCAGCACAGCAGGTACTTTTCAATATCAGAGAGAGAGCTAAGTTGACAAATATCAGCGTAAACTAGCTTTGGACCTTCCTGCCTAAGTTCATTATAAAATGGTGGTTTCAATCAATCTATTTCACTTTAATTCAGAAGCTGGTATCAACATACATTGCTCTAAGGTATAATGCCCTCTCTGTGGCTGCTAAGGGACTGACCCATAGACTAATTTAATCATAGCACTGTACATCTCTTGATGCATATGGAATCCTATGGGATTACAAGAGAGAACAGTGTCATGGACAAAAATGTAACTTTGTTTTGGTGATGACTGCAAGCTCCTAGAGTAAGAGAATCTTTTCTTCTTTGTTTTACCTTTAAAAAAGAAAGCAATTCTGTGATAACTTAGTTCTTTTAGGAATGTCTTAATCACTGTGATTTAAATCGATTCCACTGTCAGATCACTGAAACTTTTGTGTATTTCCCTAGCTACTGTTACATATTAAAAGTCCAGTGATACTGAATCTAAATTGTGAAGTTTCTCACAAATGCAACATATTGTTCAGCAAGGAATAAAGAATAAAGAAAATAGACAGAGCTTGTCAGGACACGTTACAGTTCTGAATTGTATACCCTTCTTTGCCTAATGTGGGGGTTTTATGCAACCTTAATTGGAACGAAATGTTTATAACAAATATTTAATCAGGATTCAGTGATTAAATAGGCAAATTTAATTTTGCTGTCATTATTTTTTCCTAGGTAATCAATGCAGATGTGATTTAATGACAAAGTCTAATTGAGTACTTTCATTTTGTGAAAAGAAAATTAAAAGGAGAATATTCACTTTTTAAATTAGAAGTAATGATGGAGGAACAGGACAATTCCTGGGGATTAATGACTATCTGAGAAAGCTTAAGGCTCAAGCCTTAGCCGTGGGCTGTTAACCTCAGGTGGTCATTAATTCTTCAAGTAATGCTCCATGCCCTGATCATTATTACAACTAAACAGTGATGGAGTAGCAAGTTTCAGCAATTAAACCATCAGCAATATTTTTAAATGCACATTTTTCTCTCCCACTTGGATATCCTGACACAAAGCAAAGAATGAATCAAACCATTGTTAGTATTCAGGCAAACCCTTGGTGTTTTTCTTAATTTGTATGATCTATCATTGAGGACATGCCACATTATATGACTGCATTTGTCGAGCCACACGTTGTTGTCCTGGTAGCTCTGCCCCACACACATTAAATATATGACTGGATGTATACATCTCTAGGGAGCCTTGAAACTTACACAGATTCTTGTTCTGTCTCTCAAGAATGATGTAGATGCCACTGGCTTAGCTGGTATCAAAATTACAGTGTAAGTAGCATCCTCCTGTCTTCGCTGTTCTACATGCTATTCTCCCCATTCTTCTGCAATTAACTGTGTAGCTAAACCTTATATTGCTAGGTTCTTTGAGGCTGTTGGGCGGCCTCATTAGTCAAAGGAGAAGCAAGACAGAATCCCCTACAACCTAAAGCTAGAACTTGTTAAAAACAGTGTACAAGCCTGTACCAACCTATCGCTGGTTTGGTATGGCTTTTTTGATACGGCTTCACGCAGCAATTTTGGATGATCTGCAGCTAGAGATTTATTCAGTTCTATGAAGAGGCAAAAGATCTCATACTATTGCTTTCAGTTTGAATCCTAGCCATGTTAGGCTAAATTTTCCTGTAACCAGCATTACATTTACACATACTATATACTTGGTTCACATACAGAGAGTTTACAAATACCCCCAAGTCTTGGCAAAACATGCAGTCTTCGCTAAAGTCAGTCAGTAAGTGGTTCAGAAACAACTGTTGAAATGTTTCAGAATTCTACTGCTGAAACATTTCAGCCTATGAGTCAAGGCCAGATTAACAGACAAAAGCAGCTAATCCAAAAATCAGCACTTTATGCCTGACTGGAACAAACAGACTAATGAAGCGTGTAGAGGTAGGTAGGTCTCAGTAAGATGTTAATAACATATCTGCAAAGAGGTGAGCCAGTCATGGTGAGCCACTTTCTAGACCGACTTCAGGTGAGAAAAGGACCAAGAATTGCTGGAAACATATCCTAATTAGCAAAATCATTATCACAGTGTCATTGTGGACATAGCACATACAGCATAGGTAGCACACCAAAGCATTTTGGTGTCATCTGCTGGTTTAAAGTGCAGCATGTATGAGAATGTATGGCCTGCAGAATAAGCATATGAAGGTTAAAATGTATTATATTTCTTGTTTTACATAACTTTGAGTTTTAACTTATTAGTTTCATTTACATTAATACAAATGTGAGTATAATAGAATAAATTATTTTTGAATTAATGTAAAACAATAAAAACTCTAAGGCAGCTTTGATTATTTAAGTTGATTATAATAGTTAAATGTTGACAGGATAATGCATTCACCATTTATTCCACTGAATAATAAATCTTTTGTTGCAGTTCTCTGCTTGTCAAAATAACGCTCTCTATTTTAAAATAGTCTCTACTGAAACATGCATTTGTGGTTGTGATCTCCCATAGCTGCTGCAAGGAGGAATAAATTGTATGCTTGCACATTTTGCCAGTCCATCAGCATGTTGGCATCATATACAACATAAGCATTAATGGCAGCAAAGTTAGAGTTATGGTTGCTACTATCCCCCCTGACTACATGGTCCATCTTTGTTCCATGTCAGTCATAATACTTGGAAGTTAGAATTTTTAAAAAATATTTCTTCCTGAACTAGTGTTTAATAGAATTCTTCTCCTTATGATCTTCCAGCAGAGTCATTACTGGGAAAATAACAGCTGCCCTTTAGTGATTACTATGGAGATCCCAGCATACTGTGCTTGGGGAGAAGGGGAAGGACTCCATGTGTGTGTATCTGTGGCAATAAAAGTGTGGTTTAAAATGAGAAATAAGCCTAAACCTACTCTGATCCATCTATTTCACAGGTATTTTCACAGATTTTTTATCTCATACCCCCATTTGATCTTGTTCATATGGGTAACACAGCATGGTATGGGCAGCAGGTCTGAGTGTAATTTCTTCAATCTCTCTGCAATAAATGACAAGATATTCAAGGCCTCATTTCTGTGTTGGAGTTCAAGTAAAGTACTGCTACTTATCTAGCTGTTGCCTAAAAATGGAGGCAACTTCCAAGTAGTCCCTTGGATGGTGTGTGAAAAGAATGTCTTGCAGATCACTTGTGATTTTGGAAGATTATAGCATTAGTTTGCACCCACGATGGACTCTAGATATCTCTGATAGTTTCTGGCTAAGTGAAAATTATTGTAAAATAACAAAATATATCAGATATGTCTATAACATGAAAACAATAAACATATTAGAATTCAATTCCTTACTGTTGAACCCTGAATGTTTGAATTTCACAAGGGGTCTTCTTTTTACTTTTTGTAAGTGAAATCTTATTTACCAAAACATATTTCAATTACCAAAAGCTTTAATTTGTATATTTTCAAATTTTTGCTAGATTGATCTCTCTGTGGTAATATTTCCTTTTTCTCCACAGACAATGTTTGATAGTCTAGTCAAGCAGAACATCTGATACTCAATCAATTTTTTTAGGGAGGTGAGGGTGGTAACAAAGAGATTTGGGGTTTCTAGCTCTTTCAAAGTCCCGAGTTTCAAGAAGTACTGAAGGCTATCCTCCAGAAATGAAGCCATATAAGGGGGGTTAAATAAGCCTCCACTGCCTTCCTCCTCTTTCATTCTGTGAACTTTGGAAAAATCATCATGGTCATCTGAGCTCATGCCAAGTCACACAGTGATTAAGACTGGTTTGGATGCTGCTGTCAGTTCTTAGACTTCCAATAAAGTATATCTTCTTAGCAGTTAGGGCATCTTAGCCAGTTATCTCTGTTTATATATTTAATGTTTTGCTCTTCTTTCCTAGTATTCAGTAGGTTTTAATAGTAGTTTAGACCTGTGTATTGGTGCTTCTGATAATATCTATTTTTATGTTTGTGATTACAGTTAAAATGATTATATTTCTGTAGATGGCCTGTGACACTCAGGCTCAGACTTATATAAAAGTGTCAGGCTTGATGGCTGTGGAATATTTTCTCTGATTAAATTAAAACTTTGTAACAAAAAAAGGTTGTTTTTTTTTTTTTCTCTTTAAACTCATGATTTAATCGTACTTTGTTTGAAATTTTTTAAAATTTATTTCCCAACAATAGGGAAACTCCATATTCTGTGTATAATCAAACATACTTTTTATATTTTGCATTATAATTTAAAAGTAATTAAATTAATTTAAAACAAGCATTCAATTTTATAACTTTCTAAAATATATTAAGTATAACAAATAAAATTCATTTTTACAATTATAAAAAGAAAGGGAGAAAGAATTGCTATCTGTGTTGATCTGTCCCTCAGTATTATCAAGAAGGGGTGCTTAATTTTTAAAAACATCCACAAGACTTCTGGTGCTGTAAATGATCTTTATTACACAAATTGACCAAAATCCACCAGGGAGCACATTCAGGTTAATACTTGGAGGAAAGACCCTAATGCGTCTCTATATGGCAGAGATATGCATTATTTTCTTTCCTGAAGAGTACATAATAAAACCTTTCATAAAGCTGGCTTTACTCTTATATCCACAAGTTTGCCACCTTTCACAGCTCTCATTCAAGGAAAAAAAACCTTTATTGGTTTGATTCTTGTCTATTATCTTGATTCAAAGTCTGCTAACAACAAGAGAAGGTCTATTATTAGTTTAAATGAGTTGAACTGGCCTGCATCACTGCGGGTATTCAGCAGCTTCTGTGGATTTGTGTGTCAGACGTCATTCACAAACAGAAAAATATAAATCATGGTAGTTTACTGAGTGCTGGTGAGGGCTGGTATACAAAATATAGTAGAACCGAGGAGCTTTCAAACATACATTATGTCAGCATTGCAGCTAAGGTATCTGGCTGTATGCGGCTGCAGGTATACAGATGTGGTTTTGATCTCGTTAGCTTGGGGTAACTATAGAGGTGGCAGAGACGTTGGCTGAGGAGCTGTTGTGAATCCTTTTACAGTGCCAGGGGCCAGCTTGTGCAGCTGCGACTACTGTTGGCAGCTAGGTAAAAAGTAGCTTCATTTTGTCATCAAAAACTTTTCAACAGTGAGAACTGGGAAAAGAGTAATTCCAAAGATTAGTTTACTGAAAGAGTATAATAGCAAGCAATAAATCCTAGACAGATTTGGTGAAATAATTTCCTACAAGTGTGGGAAGTAACTTAAATAAGGGACTGGGAGTAACACTGTGTGGCCTCTTCTACCTAACACGCTGACAAGTCACTTCTATTTTCTATGAATTAGTTTGTTTCTAGAATAATTGGTATTGACTGTCTTAATTAAATTCATTAGCTAAGTTGAGCAGAGGTCACTTTATAATAACTGATGGAAATTCTCTACTTTTCATTTCATTTGTCATTCTATTATAGAATAAAGATCAGATGGGGGAAGGAGAAGGCAAAAGAATTCAAATGCTGCAAGTTCCTCACAGTGTTTCCAGTTGCAGCTGGCAGAGATATATTGACTTCAACTTGCTTTGACTCAACAAAAAAAGTGAGTTGCATAGCCAATGAATATACTTGTGTCCAAGAATCATCAGTTAAGACTCATGAATGCCAATCCATGAGATTAGAATCTGACTTTAAGCTATTGTTCGTGATATTAAGACTGAAGAGATGTGTTTTCCTTCTCAGATAATGGACCCAAACAGGAGCGATTGCAAAGTAGCGTGGGAGACATTATCTGAGTTCAGTTTATACTATTCTGTAGATAGGTAGAAGTGTAAGGCTATAACTTCATGACTCCTTATCTCTTACAGGGTTTCAAGTAACAACATGTGAGTTTGACTTTCTCTGTTTTACGCACTGGGAATGTAAGAAGTGACAATATGTTTAGTGTTTATAAATGCAGAAAGTAGTTCCCAACACTAGCTTTTCCTTCCCTGAGGCAGCTCTGCCTCCTCTGTTTCCTTCTTTATCCTGTACAAGGATATTTCTGTGCTCCATGCAAAACAATTCCTTTATACCAGAGAGTTAAAAGTAATACTGAATTCTGTGTGATCATATGAAGTAAAAATTAAAGCTTTTGCCCATAATATTTTGTTACCATTGTGTGTTTAGTCATTGCTGAACCTATAAATGAGCAGAAATCTTCATCAGAAAATCTAGTTGACCTATAGGGTATTTTGATGTGATTAATATTCAGGCACTTGAAAGATGAAATCATAGAATGGATTATGTTGGGGAGAGCTCACTGGAATTTATATATAGTGAAATTCTGGAGTGTAACCATTCATACTAACCAATGCCCTTTCTGTAAGAGACTATCTCAACTTATAGTGAAAGATACAGAACACATTCCTCCTTCTTCTCCTTTATGGGTCATCTTTATCTTCATTAAAATATGGATTAAGATTCTTATCCTCCTTCTTTATCTCCATTAAACCACTATCACTTAAGACAAATTTTGTCCCCCTGGTTGGTTTTTAGTGTTATTGGGCTTTTCTGGTGTAGAGGAGTATATGAAATTTTCAGCTTTCAACTTTTCATCCAGATAGTTGTTTGGAAAATCCTGCGATGCTTTTGTGCAGAGAAACCAAGATTTTTCTCTTTTTTACTTTTTCTACCTCTACAGTATAAGTGATCTTTTCCTCTGACCACTGATCTCTTCCCAAGAAATTAAAAATTTATAAAATATTAGGACATTGTGCTGGTTTGGGGATAGAGTTAATTTTCTTCCTAGTAGCTGGTATGGGGCTATGTTTTGGATTTGTGCTAAAATCAGTGTTGGTAACACAGGGATGTTTTTGTTACTGCTGAGCAGAGCTTACACAGCTCAAGGCCTTTCCTGCCTCTCACCCCACCCCACCAGCAAGGAGGCTGGGGGTGCACAAGAAGCTGGGAGGGGACACAGCCAGGACAGTTGACCCCAACTGAGCACAGGGATATCCCAGACCATATGGTGTCATGCTCAGCAGATAAAGCTGGGGGAAGAAGAAGGAAGGGGGGGACGTTCAGAGCGATGGTGTTTGTCTTCCCAAGGGACTGTTACATGTGATGGAGCCCGGCTTTCCTGGAGATGGCTGAACACCTGCCTGCCGGAGGGAAGTGGTGAATGAATTCCTTGTTTTGCTTTGCTTGCCTGTATGGCTTTTGCTTTACCTGTTAAATTGTCTTTATCTCAACCCACGAGTTTTCTCACTTTTACTCTTCTGATTCTTTCCCCCATGCTGCTGAGGGGGAGTGAGCAAGTGGCTGGGTGGTGCTTAGTTGCTGGCTGGGGTTAAACCGCAAGAGCCATTCATTCAGTTGGCTTTTTTCTGTGTGGTTTCTTAGCAAAGAAGGCATTTCTTCTCACACTATATGTGGAATGTACTTCATATTGTGTGTTTCAGCCAGCAGTTTAAACACACCTCTTGATGGGTAAAACATGAATGGCAGTCTTACTGGCCCATCTGCTTAAAGTATTTTTGAAGTGCTGTAGCACAAGCCATAATATTTATGAATTTTGTATTCATTTGGATAGTGACAACATTTTTAACTTTAGCTCTTATTTTGTTTCTGGTTTTATTGCCATAAAGATGAAATACCTCAGAAAGGAAAACATACTGGAGCCTAATTCTGCAGAAAAAGGCAAAACTTTGCATTGAATAAGCAATTGTTTGAGGTTTTTTCCTTTGCATTTTCCTATCAAAAAACCCCATATGCCCTGAAAAGTTTGGGAGCAAGTTTCATACCTTTGGAAGCATAAAGCCTAAGTCTGCCTAGTTGAGTCATCAGAGTTGAGAGTAAACCCACAAAAACTAATATAGCTCCAGCAGCGTGCAGCATACAGCAGTATGTAACTAATGTAACAGAGCTTTGAAGTTGGGCTTACTGATAGTGGTCATTCTCTTCAAATTAGTTTACAGACAGTGCCAGATAAGATTATTGAAAATCAAAAAAGCCTCCAGCATAATGAGTATTTTACTGAGCCAAATATTCATAATGTAAAAACAAGTTATTCTAGCTCTCACACCATGCATCCAAAATAAGTATAATGCAACCAAACCTGTCTTTGAATAAATGCAGCAGAATATGATTAAAAGTACAGTAATCAGTAGGTTATTTAGCTCTCATTAACTTTCTTTTTTCTGTCGTCATATTCTTCTTAATATGCCTTCAGGTTCTTCTTAGCAAAATATATTTTTAATTTCTAAGCACGCTTTCTTCAGCTTGCATCATGCACTACAGTTTATGCATATATGAATCCGGAAATTAATGTAACCTGTTTGTACATTTATCAGATTATATCTACCCCATTAGTCTCCATTATGTAATGGTTCCTTATGTATCTGCTGTGCTGACCTCATCTATCAGTGGGCCCACAATGGAAAAGATTCTCCTGTTTCCAGTAATATAAATTACTCTTTAGCCCAGGTTATGCCTTCAAGTTGATATAACAGTATTATTCAAGAGTGAAGTTACTTGTGTTCAGACATATTTTTAGTATATAACATCCCAATCCTACACCAAGTCTAACAAGACAGGAACATGGAGTCCCTAGGGTCCAACAGCAGGATGAGTGTGTAAGTATAATCAAAATTGACAGTTTTGAACATTAATGATTAGAAAATTAGTGGCTAATTCATTCAAGCTTCATTCGTTTTTTTTACCTAGCAGATACATTAAAGGCAAGTTAGAAAATTAGTTCTGAAACAAAAAATATTTTCAGGACTTTTAAATTCTAATCCTAAAATAAAAATTATTTTATTTTACATCAAATACCTTAAAATCAATTCAAAGTGAGCTAAATATGTTCTGGGGATTGCAAAAATGTATATATAAAGATGTGGAATTGTCATGTCCATTTTCTTCCAATTTGGTTTAAATATATTCAAATGAACACTCAACATGAAACATTATTACAGAGAGTAACATGGTCTCTTTGTGTCATTAATGTGCATCTCTTTCCTTTGTAGTTTGATAGTTCTTAGGATAATGGAATGTTTTTTCCTGCAATTTAAACAGTTTGAATAATTTTTAGATATATTTCAGCTGCTTGTATGCCGAATTAGAAGTATGATTGTGAAATGAATGTTGTAAACTCTGATTCTGTTCTGTCTTAGGAACTATGAGGTAAAATATACTCAGTGGACAAATAACAGTTTTACATGCGATGAATACCTAAGTATTTTTGCAATTATAATACTTCATTATTTTCTTCAGTTTAATGTTATTTAGCTGTATGCTGTGTTTTAATTCTCTGTGCTAAAGACTAGATGGTTGGTAAATTCAATATTTTGTGAAGTTATTGTAATATATGAAATTTGTTTAATTTGGACAAGGTCTGGGATTTTTTTTTTCCTTAAGCTTAAATTCAAATCTCCCTATAAATTCAAATCTCTACTCTTACATAATGGCTACTAGACATATCACACCACTCTTTGGAGGTAACCATGGCATCCATGTATTAAAAAAGTGTCAACTGATTATTCTTTTTCTTCTTTATCCCACTTTAACTCCTTATATGTTGGATTATAAACAGGACATATACTGTCCTATATCCTCTGTATATATCCTTTTACTGTCCTGGGGACCTGTGGCACCTGCAGGCAGTAATATATGTGAGTAAATTTCAGAGGGACTGTTTTGTAAAGGAGTTGGAATAAGAGGTCCTAGTTGGTGTATTACCAATAACTTGGTTTTTTTTGCATTTGGGTCATCTTTTTCCAGAGAGGAAAATGACTGCTTTAAAGCAAATCACAGCAAGCACCATCACACGACAGTGACAAACACCCTCCCCAGGCAGTGGCCTCTGATTAGTGTCAGACCCATTCCAACCTGCATCTCACTCCTACTGTGCTTCTTTAGGCAATGTTCAAAGCCAGATTTAGCTGATTAATGCCAACATAACTGACTAAAGTTTCTCATAGTTCAAATCCTTTCAGTAGTATGGATGTCATGCATCATCTTAGGTATGAGTAGCAGTGAATTAAAAGGTAAGAACCGTGCTTGCTCTCCAACCCTAACTACTTAGCCAGCAGAAACAATTCCATACTGAAATAAGAAAGCTGTTTTTATCAAAAAAATGTCATACAACATTTTGTGTTTTGGAATTCACAATGTTATTTTTTCACTTAGAGAAAAAAATAATACTTACAATAAACATTTTCAGCCAATACAGGAAGAGGATGAGAGCAAATCTTCAGATCATGTGATTTCCATTGAGAGGAGAATTAGGGATTATTTTAGAATTTCTCACAAGTTCTTACTTTTATTGCTATCATGCCTGGTTCTTCTCCGCTGACACATCTGGCACCTCTTACTTTTTCTGGCATCAGCAACTGATTCTGTCAGTGTACATAAGAAGCTGGTAACTGTCTCATGTCCCCTTATAGATTACGAATCCTAAACCAAGGCTTCTTCAAGTCAGAGAGGGATTTCTAAACTAAGAAAGTCCTAGGAAATTAATTTTAGGGAACGTCTAGTATAACTCAAGTCCTGTGTGGAATCAGCTGAAATAAAACATGCTGGTACCTAGTTTAACTCCTACATTTGAATAATTAGTGATGGTTTTTAAGAGCTATTTTTTATAGTTTATGGTTGATTGTGCACTATGATAGTGACTTCTTGTGTCTTGTATACTTTTTCCTATTTGAAGGGCATCATTCAATATAGTATCCGTATGACTTCATTAAAATGTTATTTAAAATGGAATATTCTACAGCAGTCAGCATTTTTATAAAACAGTCCATGTATTTATTACTGTTTGCAAAGATCAAAAACTTGAGAAAATAATATTGCAAATATAAAATATCTAGCTTACTGTCTCAAGTATTTTAAATGTATTGTAAACCTCAGATAGAAAGAGCTAGTAAACCAGCTGACATAAACTCCATTATTCTATTGACACTGTGAAAGATATATAGAGAACTAAAAATTAAGTATATTATCAGGTAATCCATAACCAGATACCATTGTAACAACAGGCATGTGCTTTTTGTGGTGTTCATGATAAAGCAATACGGACAATCAGTTCACTTCATTAAAAAGGTACACCATAATGAAGAGATGAAAACCCAGTGCTGTTTAATATTATCTTTACAATGGATTACATTGTGGTATTGGATTTGTTTTTTTGGGGTTGGGTTGTTTTGGGTTTTTTTGCAAGTGAAGATTTTGTAATTTGTAGAATAAACTTGACAGGCAAAGGCAATGTTAAGATTTTTCAGACAAAGGCAAGCACTGTTTCAACAGGTATGTTGGTATGTATGGCCCTTAAAGAAACAGGAAAAATTTGTACATTCAGGACGATTGATGAGATGATCCATAGCAGACTTTTGCAAATTCTTTTAAAAAACAAAATAGTAAGGGTGGTTTTGCTGTTATGGATGGTACCTGAGTTGTTTTGGCTTGGTGATGCCATATAAAATACCTTCCCTTTCCTTCCATTATTTATTTATATGGTATTTTGCACTATGAGAGCATTAGAGGCAGTTACAGAGGGCAAGCCTTCAATGTTATTTTCTCATTCTGTCTTTTCTGGCAAATCTTCTCTAAGTGAAATAATTTTGGACTTAGTACTATAAAACAGTTGCCAGCACAAGTGGCTAGAAACTGTTTCTTCTGATGGTTTCTCAGGTTTTCCTTTCTCTTTTTGTAGGAGCTTTCTTGCTCATTTTTATTCAAAATAATAGAAAAGAAAGACTAATTAGCCAAGACAAAGCTTCCCTTCCCACACACTTACAAGAGCTCAACCCAAGCCAAACTTTATTTAAAACTGGAAAACTAACTATGTTCATTGATTCATTCTGAAAAAGGAAGCAGATACACAGAGAAAATCAGGGGGGTTTTAACCTATATTTGCAAAATCTAGTATAGTTGAATTTAAACCATCAGGTTTTAGGAATTTTACAGAGCACTCAACCTATGAAATCCAATTCTCAAAATTTTGAATTTACTCTGTAATTAATTTATATTTAACTCTTTATTTCTGATTGGGTCTTTATTTTGTAATACATAAAGGATGATATCCACTAGTCTAAAATGAATTCAGAATTTGAATTTGTTAAACTCATAGTGCAGTTCTTAATTGTATCTGGAAATGTTTGTTCCACTGGAGAGAAACTATGCAGAAACTCATCTCTAAAATTAGGATTTTGTGAAGTAATGAAGGGCCTAAGGATGCTTAGTTCAGGATAGAGTAGATGAATTGAACTGTATATTTTTAGTCAGAACATGGAAATGGACCATAAAAAAAAAAGGTGTTGTCAGTGTTAGGATATGCACAACCCTTTCTGATGGCCTTCTGTATGAGAATTCCCTTTAAATAATTGATTCAGAAACAATCTAAAGGCCATTCAGCTGTATCGCCATCCAATTATGTTGGCGATGTTTCCGTTTTGTAAAATGTTTTCTTTATTTCTGAAGTAGGATTTTACATGCAACTTGATATTTTTGTTCCCCTTAATAATGCACATTTCTTGAATGGTCCTTTCGATGAAAAAGAAAATATACCTGAGTTGCTAAGGTAGTTTATCTTGTCCCACAAATTCTTATTAAAGAGGAGAAACAAAGCACCTTTGTGGGAAAAGTAACGACACAAACAGCTAAATTAGGATACAAATTTCTGGAAAACAGTAGCTCATTTGGCCAAGAAGAAGACAAAGAGAATACTGTCTTGTGAAACAAAGTAAACAGAGTTAAGAATGGATTCATGATCAGATTTATGGGCAAAGAGTGGAGGCAAAAAACCCAAAACACCCAAAAGCAAAACAAAATGAATATGATACAGGTAACTATAAGTAAAAATTAAACATGAGGCTGCATTTCGATTATGCTTCCTTGAGCACCATTTTGAATTAGGTTAGAAGAATAATATTGAAAGTCTATCGGGAAATAAATAATGGTGGCTTAGTACTTTGTGCCCAGTATAACCTGATAAAACGCTTTTATATTAAGGATTTAAAGGAAAAACATCTTGTATCCAGTCTAATATTTATTTCACTGTTCTGTACCCTTTGGAAGTATAAAGAGATCATCCAGTCTCACCTATGCGTCACAAACTTTTAAATGTCACCCCATTATCATTAACTTGATACTACAACTGGGTTTAAACTAAAATCTTCCAAAGGCCAAAGAAAGAAACCTGGGCACCACCAATTTAAGGGCAGAGAATTTAGAAGATTACTTATACCATATAAAAGAACACCACAGTGGGTTTTTAATCCATTTTAGTTATGGACAAGTTCTTCTCAAGTTTTTTTGTATACCCATGCTTATCATCTGGATTTTAGCTTGATTAAACTCTTTTCCACTAATTTATCACCTGGAAATTTGCAAGGACAAAGTAGCTCATTGTATCCAGTTAAAACAGGCAATTAAAAGAAATTGTTACTATGGTCATGTCACACGATGAAATCCAAAACAAATGTACTGAACATACTCAAGGAGTAAAAGGTAGTACAGCCACATTGGCCAACCTGAGGTAATTAGTTTTTGCCAAGAGTAAGTGCACTTGTAATACATTTGGTTATGCTGCTTCCAGGATGTTTGCAGCTATTCTTCTACTGCCTCGTGTGGGTGTATCAGTTCAGCTGGCACCAGATTACAAGTCTCTTCTCTGTGATCTGTCAGTGATTCTCCCAGTGAACACAGGGTTTAGAGTCCTAAAGAGAGATTTTAGTGCTGTAGCAGTTTAATCACTCTCAGTGCATATTTTATTAACAAAAAGAGGTTTGGGTCCGTCTGAAAACAAATCTTATGTGATTGCGCTTTTTGTGTATCTCTGTGCTTTCTTATAGAGACACTTGAATTTGATATATAATTTCAACCAGAAGGCAATAACGGTAGGAAGACAAACCTGAGAGGGGGTCAAAGATAAGAATTGGAGGCTAGGTTTTCACAAACTAAAAAGATTTAACCACAAATAGTGCAGAGCTTCTTACAGGAAAGTCAGCATTCTCACAGGAAGACCAATGCTTTTTAGGCAACTAGGCACTTGTTCATGCTCTCTAGTTCACTTGTGAGAGTGGGTAGCAGCATGTTTTCTTCAGTCCTGTATAGAAATGTGGATCATCATGGATTTCCATTTTGTACGTCCAGGAAGGAATTGATACAGGACTTGCTTAGTGCCTTGAAACTTTCCTTGATGCTTCCCCAAAGCTGTCCTTCCTGCATTGCACAGTGACAGTGGCTGCAGGTTTCCAGTCTCACCTGCCCTTGTCTATGGGAGAAAGTCTAGGCTGACCCTGACTTAGAAGACAAGAATATATATGTCTGCCTGTCATCCTTATTCCTCCCTTCCTCCATTCCTCTTTCCTTTTCCTTTTCCTAAGAGCTAAGCAACTTACTGACCTTACTTAGCAAAAGTTGTGTCTAATTTCCACTGAAATTAGTGACACAGTTCCTACTAGCTTCTATGGGAGTAGTAGCAGGTTGCAAGTTATTGACTGCTTTCTGAGGTTATGGCCATAATCTATGGAAATTGGCACATTTCTAATAACTTCAGTGGAGCTTTGTTGATTTGTAAGTGTTGGTCTGAAATCATCACATGTTAATGCCTTTAAATTAAAAAAATTGAAATTGTAATAGCATAAGGATTCATCAAAGTAAAATGGAAAAGAAATAATTTAACTTTTGAGAGAGATTTTTTAACATACTTAGATTTAATGCTTCAGATACCACATGAAGAAAATTCCCATCTAGCAGCTAGCTGCCTTGAAGTCAGCTTCAAGATAGAGAGTAAATCCCACATGAAGAGACACCTAGCTTTTAGTGTGCATCTCCCATGGTCACTCACCAATAGATGATCCAGGACTTGTTCTTCTGAATTAAGGTCTGAGCTTAATGAAGGTGAATTAAGCATTCATTCCTTTTAGAGCAGTGCTCTAGTTGATACCAATGGCTTTCAGAGAGGCCAGCAATGAACAAAAATGGTGGTCAGCCTGCCACCAGCCTTTCTCTTCATTAGATCAGTGCAAGTCAACTTGGCAAGATATAATGCTCAACAGAACAAAAATGTGTATAGGATGACACTATCACATCACTTCTAAAGAACAGGTATTCCAAATGTGCCAAACAGCATTCTGAGACCAACTTAGCTTTTTGACAACGCCTTTTTCAGTATAGAGTTTCCTGTCCTCTATGTTCGTTCTCACCTCTGCTGTCTTTCCACCTTGGACACAGTCACTTGTTCAGGAATTTTCTCCCTTTTCCTTGTTTCAAAATTTCTTAAAGTATATAACCCTTCAAACTTTTTTTAAGTGAGAGTCACCGTTTTTCAGCATGTTATGCTACCAAATTAGGAACAATGCTTCACAGTAGTTATCGGACAGTAGTTACTTTCAAAACAGAATGATCATTGGAAGTATGACAAGTTTGACTTTGTCACTTTGGCAAAGTATCACAGTTGGTAAACATTGATAAAATCTGAGGATTAACTTGAACAATTTAAAGTTACCAGTCTGACATGGGGAAGCCTAGCATGAGATGTGTTTATCTTCCATGTTTGGTATCTTAAACAAGAGTCACTGCAGATGGTACTAGACTTTCTTGGAGAGTTTAAAATATCATTTTACTTATTGTAGCAGTTAGCTAGTCCTTGGAGGTCAGAATTAGGTAATCCTCCCATTCTGTTTAATCTATATAAAGGTGTGTAAAGCTACATGACAGTTTTACAGAGAACTTTAAATATGGTAAGTATGATTGTCTTACTGACCACAAAGGTG
Source organism: Strix uralensis (assembly GCF_047716275.1). Taxonomy (NCBI): domain Eukaryota; kingdom Metazoa; phylum Chordata; class Aves; order Strigiformes; family Strigidae; genus Strix; species Strix uralensis. The sequence goes on along the minus strand of NC_133978.1, from coordinate 13,531,490 downwards.
AAGTGTGGTTAGTGTTGTGCGGAAATCATGCTTCCTTCATTCGAAACTGAGTTTAAAAAGAGAAAGGGTTATCAAATGAAAGATGATTCCAGAAGGAAAATACAGCTCCAACAGCTACCAGCAATAAAAACTGTCTTATAAGTATTTTAGGAAATTCAGAAATATTAGCTGCTGAAGGAGTCTGTAACAGAACATGGGACTGTGGATAGAGCAATCATTCATCATTTAACATCTGAATCATTTCTTGCTGACTAAAGAGAAATACATATCAGAGAAGTCAAATAATCCTTTCCCGTTATTATATATGATTCATGAATTCCAGATATTATACAAATGCATCATTAATCTAAAAGGAAGTAGTGTTTGTCAAAATAGCATTTAAATAGTGTTTAAAATAGCATTTAAAATTATTTTCAAAGTAATTGTGATTTTTTTTCAATATGTTTACATATTTAAAACCACCCTTTCAGACAATATCAGGATTTTTGTAATGTAACTGCCATATAAATATACAAAAAAATGTTTACATTTCTCCTGTGGAATAAAAAACATACAATCTCCTATCAAAGATGAATAAATTTTATAATTAAAAGTGTGAAGGAACTAACATTAAAACCTTTTTGTGGCATCTGTACTTACCCTTAGTTTATTCAGTGCCTATATATTCAGAGATTTAGACTGAAGATACATGATATATGAGCAAGATTTTTTAGACGTTTGCAAAAATGTAGTTGCTGATGATACAAAAGGAGTTAAGTTCATCTATGAGGTCTCCAATTGTTTTCTTTGCTCATGAAAGCGAGAGAAGGTTTTGGCACTTTGTCACTGACAAGCTCCTCACAGCTGACCCTGCTTTCAGCAGGAAGCAGCACTAGATGATCTACTGAGGTCATGTCCAACCTGAATTTTCCTCTGATCTTTTTGGTACCTAGTTAGGAGTGAAGGAAAGAGATTCTGGGATGAAATGTGATGCTGTTTTATATCCTTAACTGTCCTAAGAGTGTTTTTTCATGTGTTTTAGAAGCTTTCGAGATCATCCATGGAAACAATTTTTGCATGTAGAAAGTAATTTAGGTAGTTATTTGAGAGATAGCTTTGACTTTGAGGTTTGTTCGTCTTATGTGAAAGAGCAAAAGTAGTTAATTGTCAAGCAATTCTCAAGGTGACTGAAGTGTTTGTTAGGATTTATAATGAAGTGTTATGTAATCTAGTCATAAGGAATATTTATTTTCTAGCTGGGGAAGTATGAAACATAGAAATTGGAGCACATGCATCCTGACTTGGTCTTAATCCCTGCTTTTGAACAACGCATGTGCTATGATGAAATACAGTAGTAGCAGGATTTGCACTATATTAAATGTGCTTTTGCTGATAGGGAAACACTGTTTGACCAGACTTTGGAATTATTTTGATACCCATGTGTAATTATTTCAAAGCATCCCGTAGAAATTTTTGGGATTTGTTACTGTCACTAGATCTGAATGTAGTAAAGTGAATCTCTGATGTGATATCTAATACACTTCTGGGTTTAAAAAGGTTAGCAAAACTTCCAGCTTTGCACCCAAATGCATCAGTGCCTTTGTGTTCACAAAAGTGGATCTGGAGGTTTCTTTCTTTCTTTTGTTGAAAGGAAGTAGGATCCTACTACACTAGGCACTAGACTGGAAGTCAGGACTTCCCTGCTTGTGTCACAGACTTTCTGTGTGGCCCTGGACAAGTCATTTGATTCCCACCACTGCTGTTTTCCATTGAAACTAGAAATGTTGCTTTTCTATTTCAAATAGTAGTTTAAGAAAATATGTATTAATCATGTTTGAGATATTAAGATGTAATGCTGATAGGTGACTATAAAGTAGTGAACACATTCTTATTGAAAGTTGAGTTTTGTATGTAAATTACTTAACTCAGTAATTCCTTTAGGAATTTTCTATTAGAAAGGAATCCAACAAAAAAAATTCTTATCTTGAGCCTAAAAATATTCATGATTTGGCAGCAGAAAACAAAATCAGGAATACCTTTAGCCTTAAATCTACCTGTTGAGTTCATGGTATGTCTAAAAACAGGTTAATTTCAGGAAACAAATCTTGATACTTCTGGTTTAGAATTCAAAAATCAGTGAAAGTCACCTGTCATCATCTTAACTCTCAACTGAAGGTTCTCAGATAATGCTTATATTGTAAAGTAAAGAGGCAATACTTATCCTGTTACCTGCATTATTAACACAAGTAATATATATGGTATGGCTTGTATCATTAATACTGTATTACTTGTATTACAAGCATTACGGTTCTAGGTCTCTCAGTGGCTCAAGCTGGAGAAAACTATTTAAAGAAGTCCCTGACTCAGTGGTGCCAATAAAAAGTTTATATTATATTCTGATGTATAGATTTATGAACATCTCAAATTTTTGGTGGCTTTTAAGAACTCTTCTCCAATACTCCTCTATCTGCTGATCTGGCAGAGGCTTGTAAGTGAGACTTGCAGGCATTGAAATGTTGCTTAGCAATTTGCCGAAGCCATAGTTTTTCTATTGCTCTCCTGATGTGACTGAAATTCACCCATTTATGTTTAAGTATGACAATATGAACAAGCAGAAATAACCACTATTTGTTTTATCATGTCTCTGGGACAAATTTGTTAGTTGTATTTCTGTGATGAAAGGACTGCTGCATTTAGTGCTTTGAGTTTTTAAATCTTACACACTCCGTGCCTGAGTATTGACAAATGCAGTACTCTAACACCTTATTTATTTTTTGTTGAAACTAGAAGCTTGCTTTGCCTCCCTCTTCTTGATTCTTGTTGATGTCAGACAAATTTACATGGATGATTGCTCCCTTAGCATGCTTATCTATCACCATAACTGTGAGATATCACCATCAGTGCAAACCAGAAGAGATCACCCAAATACTGCTATTTATTTAAAGGACACGTTAACCTTCAAAATCTGATTTATTCTTTATTTACACATCCATGGAATTCCATGCGTTTGTAACATTTTTATATACACTGTTCCCATGAAGCAGGTGACTTCAGTTCTAATGCCTCATTTTTCTGAGTATCTGAATCTTGTTGCTGCTATATCAAGCCTGCTGAATTTCTGGTTTTGTAGGGAGATGTGCAACCAAAGCATAAAAGTCTACGTTTGTTTATATTAAATGTTTGAAACATTTTTTTGAATGAGATCTCACGGGAAATTAGGAAACAGTTATGTGATGTCAGAATTTTTTTTTCCTATTTGCTTAATTTCTTGGGGTTTTTTTGGTTTGTTTATGTTCTTTCTCCTTGTGCACAGAGTGTACCACTTACCTGTAACTGAATCGGGCAGTTTATCTGGTCTGATAAGGGTTCTGTTCAGTGTGGTGTTGTCAGATGGTCCACAGTAGGTTCCTGTTTCATTCATGCAATGAGAGGTCACCTGAGCACCATTATCTGTGGAGGAATTGCTCATCATGATCATTGTTGTTCTGGTAGGAATTCTCCTTATTGCTCCCTCCCTCACTGACACAGTATGATGGCACTCTGTAGTCCCTCTGAGTCAGCTGTCATCTCCTATTTATCATTCCTCTTCAAATAGGTCTGTGCATTTGACTGGTGCACATTCCCATGGGATATGAATAAGCTTCGGAACCTTCCTCGGACCAATAAGTCTGATCCTTGTGCATGATCATACTGAGCGTTCTTCATATTGTCATCTGAGTTTAAAATTTCCAGGTTGAATAAGTTCGTTCATGCTGTTGAGGTTAGTTTCTACTTATGTCTCTTCAAAGGCTAAGTAGGTATACAAGCAAAAAGAAATACAGCAAAATAAATAGAGTGCCCTTCAGATTTTTTTAACTATGTAAAATTCACAGAAGTCTTAATGGCGAGAGTTTGAAAGGAATTTTAATTATCCAACTCCCATTTGAGACTTTGAAAAATCTTCCTTCTGTCTTTAACCATTATAATAATTCTTAAATCACATGTTCCTCCCCCAGTTCCTGGAGGCAGTCAGCACACCAGACAGTTGAAAATACAGTACAGTTTCAAATATAATGACATCATCATTACAGGCTGACCCAATCAGCACCTGTTTTGGCATCCTCTTCACAAGTAATCTTGAAAAGCTACAATACTGTATTGAATAGTAACTAGAGAAGCTGGTCAAGGAAAAACAATTTATTTAGTGACAGCACTGAGGTTTCTGGGTTTTTTTCTTTCATGATAAAACATTCTGAATGTTTCCATGTATCTGAAATAGAATTAATTGAAAAATTTAGATTTTCAGCTTAGGTCTCCTCTGTATATCAATTGAAAAAAGACTGCACCCTGGACCAGTTAAATTGCTATTGTTTTATGGTACTTTTCTATTTGGCTGGAAAAACATTATTCAATTTAAAAACCTTTAGATGAAACCGCTTTGACCAGCTCTTAAAGGTAATCCCTTTACCATCTATTTTAATAAGTAATTTTAATAGCCGTTACACAATATGTGAAGAAAAGGGTTATCCTCTAAAAGAAGACCCCAAACTAATCATAATGGTAGACTAGATTCAAAACGAAGACTAGTAAGACCATAACTGTCCATAGTAAAACTATACGTTGAAGCTTTTTACAAAATACACAGAGAAATGTTAGACCCTTATAAATGGCATTTACACAAGCCAGTGCTCAAACAAAATGTTTAGTATTATGCGCTTTTTCCCAATGAATTCATGCACTCATCTGACTTGACTCAAAGCTCTGGACCCTCTTATGGAACTGGATATTCAGAGGAAGCAAGTCTTTCCTTCAAAAAATATCTTGAGGGTTGAAGTTTTAACTAAACTGTATTAGGAATGTTAGTGGCTAGAATGTTTTCAAGTGCTATGAGGCTAAGCTCTTTCATTTGCTTAATGCGGCTTTCTTGTTCTCTCACATCCTAAAAGAGTGTCCAAATTTCCATGATATACAGTAATCCAGGCAAGACATCGCCAAGATTTTCCAGAGAAGCAGTTGGTTATGTATGAACTGGCTCCACCCACAACCCAAATGTTTGCGTAGATCACTGGTCCATAAAATATTTGGGCCCTAATTGCCACACCTTCTCCATCTCTCAGCAGATACAACTGCTGGGCTACTAGAGAGAAAGGATGTAACCATGAGCAGCTTACTGTTTTGAGTGGTATCAGAGAGATAGATCAGCTTTTAAAATCATCATCATTCTTAACATATTTTCTATATTCTCATTTGGTTAGAGTTTAACCTGTCTGATTATATCAAGGCACTTTCTTAGAAATGTGGCAGTTCATCATATACCACGATAGAAGGAATATAGTTGCTAACACCCTGTTAACAGACAATAAAATTGGAAATTGCTGATCTGATTTTGAAAATTATTCAAAAACTGTTACCTCTTCTGGAGTAAGACAGTACTTTTCTTTGAGCTGTTCATGTGAAAATCTTTGGTTTCCATTTTAGCAAGGACACCCAAGGAATTTTCTGATGGCAGCCGGCCGAGTCTATTTCCATATCTCTCTCTTCACTCTGGGGGTAAGGAGCCTGCAGTTTTTATTAATCTCAGAACAGAGAATATCAGTGAAGGGCTGCCAGGATGAGTGACAGACGAGAGATCAACTTTTAAATGCATAGTCAAATCAAATATATGTTTTCTAGAAGACGAAGAAATGGGAACAGAACCTCAGACATCTTGTTTGGATTGAATCTTTATCATTCATTTAAAGTATATTAACTTGAAATGATGGATGTAATTTACCATAAGTAGAGTTGTAATTTCTGACTGACTAGAAGCAGAAGGAAAACTTTTAGAATAAGGCTGAACTTCAGAAACCTACATCTCATTTGCATTTAACAGGTATATTGAATCCCTCTTTCTCAGCAGAATGATAGCTAGTGGTGCATCAGGAGTTCTTAAGTGTTACTTGTTGATTTGGTGGTAGCTAAAAAAATGATTTTCCTGTCATTGTCAAAAAAATATTGATATATAAAGTAATTAGCTACTGTCATATAATAGGATGCATTTTAAGCTTATAAAATTGCATATTTAATTATCTTTTTCTTGAAATCCACAGTTACAAAGTTCCAATAATGGATTGTAAAATGTCTACGAAAATGTTCTTGACTTTTCAAGAATGTGTCTTGTGTCTATTTTCATTTGTTTTTACGGCTGCAGGAAACCTAGATTTCAAATGAGTCTCTAGCATGGACCAAGAACCCTTAACAGTGTGTATTGCTCATTTAACACCACCACAGATGATGAAAAATACACTTTCATCCTAGTTTTGGAAGGTTTCAGGGGAATCTGTGTTCAAAAGTAGCCATGATTTATAGTCATAATTGAATGTGCCAATACCAAATCTGTAGTTCAGACAAAATTTTGCGTTTACTGGCAAACTAACACAAGTGATTGGAAATCTCAGTTAAGGTGAAGTAGCAACTAAAATATGATTAGTTTTTATTATAAGGTGAGGCAAATGGAAGATCAACTACAATAGCTGCTGCATAATTAAGGTGCAGAGTGTTGTTATGGGAAAAAGATATATTTTGAAGCTTTCAGAATATGATTTTAATGACTACACTTGGGTTAAAGGTTAAATTCTCTCTTTAACATTTGTCAGCAAGACCTTGAGTGTCATTAGCATAGTTGAAAATATTAAAGATCACCATTTCGCTTTTCTTCCAGAAAATGTGGTGCAGCCCAGCTGGTGTTCTAATTTCTGTTACTTCAGTTTCTTTGAATAACTATCTACTCTTATAAGATAGATTCTTTTAAAAGAAAATTTTAAATGAGGGTTTTAATTGAAGGTAGAGTGTTACAAAATATATAGATCAAAATATAAACATGAGTGAAACTAATTCATAAATCCTGTTTTGGAGTAACACCTTTATGTTTCTGCTATTACTGTGCTGAAAAACAGTTATGACATATCATGCCTTACTTTCCTCTTTAGAGTGGTTTTTTAGCTTAACATATAGAAAGTTCTTTGTAGTTATTTTGGGTTGGCTTTTGTAGGAGTATGCTTCCGTAGCCTAAAGTAAAATCTCTTAATTGCCGGCAGGGCAGAATGTGTAGTGCATTTTATGTATTGAATCTTAATTATTTCATCCATATGTATAGTCCCATCTGCTTAAGCATGCTGCACTCAAAGAACAGGGGGCCTTCTTCCTTCTTCCCCCACCTTGAAGATGATTTCAACAAAGCAGCATAATTTGTTCCAAAGAAATGCAATTCATTCTTTCTTGTAATGGACCTGGATGGGGTGATCAATGGTTAGCTGTAATTGCAACTGCTCCCTAGTATGGTACAGTTTAATTCCATTGTTTGTAGTGACACGTATCTAGCAGTAGGGTTACAGTCCTATTGGCTGTCTCCCCATGTTAAATACAATATAGAAGTTTATAGTATCTGAAATTTCCCTCCCTAAACAACTTTGCAGATCAAAATCTAAAGCCACTCTGGGAAAATATGTGAGGCTCTTTCAGGAAAATATTGAATAATGTGAGTTTGCTTGGTATCAGTTATACCCATATTATTCAAATCTGTTCATTGGGCTTCTTAGAGCAAGCAGGGTGGGTCATTCATTTTTTAAGCTCTTCTGCTGAGATAATTATTCACGAGATTTGCATAGGAGTGTGTCAAGACGGTGATGATATAAGATTGTATTTATGGGTGTTTAGTACATTTAGATCTGTTAGAATTTTGTGCGTGCATGTGCATAGAATTTCAGATAGGGATTTTGAATAAATTAATAATATTGTGAAAAACACCAGATGAATTGGTTTTGCCATGGAAACCTGAGAATTCACTTGAAATTTATGTAAGTAATATAAAATGTTTTACCATTTTTATCCTGTGGTGATACTGTTGGTAAGACGTGTCATTTATGGCATGCTATTTAGAAGGTATGAGAGAAACAGAGAGCTTTCTACATTCTTGAAGGTTGAATGGATTGCTAAACAAATTTTAAGCAGCTTATGCATTCAAGCACAGCTGCAGAACTTCAGTAATGACTGTATTTATTGTACAAAAAGTACTGAACCACAGCAACGTTCTACACTGATTTGACCATAATATGCTCTTCTAAGGAAACACAAACGGTGGATTCTTTGGGGGGGGGGGGGGGAAGTTTTGGGAATATGCTGTTTGTTGTAAGAAATTACTTTTTTAGAGGAAAATACTTTGCTAACCTGTGTTCTGAATTCACTGCTCAGGTTAAAGCCCTGGACATTTGACTGTAACCACCAGCATTGTTACATACTCCAGAATTTTCAACATTTGATATAGCTGTCTTGATATAAATTCTCTGTTTTCCTAAGCAATAGTGTTAAATCTACACCTTTTTATAATCCCCCTTTTACTGAAAAGGACATTGAGGTACAGTAATTTACCCATCTCATAAGTTCATTGTAGAAATAAGTAACATGTAAATTTGCTAATTGGTTTCCATTTTTTCTTTGGATGTTGGTCTTTGATAGATCTAAGCCAGACCATACAGAATTTCATTTTTCCAAGTTACTAGCATCTTACACCTCTGGTCAAACTGGAAATATCAAAAGAATGGGTTTTTATATGGTATTTTGGATTATGTTTCTATTTCTGATTATACCAATACTTATGCAGGAAGCTAAAAATGGGGAGGGGGGAATGAAAATGGGGTTTTTTCTTTCAATCATCTTTTACTTTTTTAATACAGTTGGACCTTCAGAATTAAAGATCATGCTTGCTTTTCATAGTAAATATGAATACCTTATTTCCCTTCTATTTCTAGAAGGAAAAAATACTTTTTTATTTTCTTAGAGTCAAGGTAATTATTTTGAAAGATGAAGCAGGAACATTTTGATTACTTTCAAAAGGTTGCCAGTTCTATTTTGTCAAGTTTTATCTCTTAGAGAGGACATGCTCCTGAATTTGTTTCCCTCTGAGCCTCAGAAAAGGAATAGCACTCATGTCCTTCTAACTCTAGAAACATGCACATATCTTGGACTTTTTAGCAAAACCCAGAAGATGTATACATCTCCATGGATGTTTTAACGGTGTTGTAGAAAAAAATGTATTGCACAGAAATAATATAACATGAACCCAGCCCACAGTTATGAAAACAAAACAAGAGTCATTGTCAGAAAAAAATTTAAAAGTAGAGTTCCATATGGTCTTTCTGTAAAAATTTTGCAATAGTGAGAGAAATTTCCTGGGGTTTTTTTATTATAAATATAATCTAAGATTTCAAATAGAAAACCAAGTAAAAGAAAACCACTGAGGAAGTCAAATTGTATTGTGAACTAGTAATATTGAAAAAATTTACTGGGTTAGAAGGACTGTTAGTGAAAATCATAATTCTCCTTACTTTGTTATTCTGCCACGATTTTGCTGTTATTAGAAGTAGTACTTAAGATCATTGGAAGAACTGAAGGTCATTAAAAAACATAGAGGAAAAATTATTTGTCTCTATTTTTAAAAAGAGGATGTCTTAAGTTCATAGCAATTTCCCTATTATTTTCTGTCACACACAGAAATTAGAATAAAAAAGAAACACTGAAGGATTTCTTTAAAAAATCTAATAGAAGGGGTTAATAGTGTAACCTGCTTTCGAGAGTGTTAATAGTGTAACCTGGTTTTGAGAACATGTACTGAAAGGTTAAAAATACAAGCACACAAACACACACATACAAACGTTATCATCCTAAATCAGCTTTAAAAACATATGGCATTTTATTCTCTTAGTCTGTCAGTTTGAAGATGATTGGGATATTTAATATAAAATTTATTAATCTTTAATAAAACTTCTGGTTAAAAATCTTAGTATTCATGTAAAGTAAAATTAGTATGCACGTAAAGACTTCTCTAATTCCTCTTGCTCTTATAACTGAAAGGTCATGCCTGGACAAGAATGTGTTCTCAGAATAACTAGGAACACGGTCATGCATCACCAGAATAAGTGTAAGTTACTCTTTTCTTAAAGATTCAATGACAAGCTATCTCCATGCATTCAAATACCTGTTCTACTGGTAAACAGGAGAGATACCCTGACATGTTATGGTGAGCCAAATGAAATGCTTGCCTATATTTAGTCACTGAGAGAACAGTTGTTTTTGTAACCAGACAATAAGGACAGTCAGGTCAGTTGTGATGAGCTAGAGTTTCTCATTCTTTTCACATCTTTCACATCTCAGTTCAAATGATGACTTCTAACCCTCAGGTTTTCTTCTTGATTCCCTGATTAGCTCACATAGTCCTGGTATCTTAAAACTATTTACAGAGAGAATTATCAGATAGTTTAGCTGCTCTTCAGGTGTTGGATACCTATGATACAGTCCAAATGAGTGTGTAGTTTAAGCAAGATCTTCTCAAATGACTAGTTTTGCTTTACTTTTTCCCCCACCACCTACATGTTTCTATTCCCAGCCTTCAAAAGGATCTTTCAGTATCCAGTATCTAGAAAAAGAGTTTCTGTCAGGTTAGAGAAGCTGTACCACAGATACAGGTAGAGTGTAATAAAAGTCTATCCTATCAGGTTTTTCTGCTCACTGGTCTCTAAACATGACAGAAATATGTCTATTTTGTAACTAGCTGCTGCCTTCTAAATCTTGTAGGCTGTAAGTAGTTTCTTTAAAAAGCTGTTCTAGTGTCATTTCTTTTTCTATCTGATCTGGCCTTGAGTAAAAGGGCATAAAAAGATGGTTGCAAAAATAAGTGGAAGGGAAAACATAGCAAGAAATTTAAAATGTTTGCACAAGCAAATTACAGGAATCAAAAAAAGCATGAATCTGCATACACATTTTTTATCATTTTGACACACAAGAGGTAGGGGGTATGCTATCTTGACTTAAAAGGAGCTTTCAACAATTAGCCCTCTAGTAAAGTAAAATAGCATCATGTAAGATAATAAAAATTACAAACGTAATGCAGAGAAAGCAAAAAAACCCCATTTTCATTTAATGGAAAAGAAATTCAAGTAATTGTGTAGAGCCTTGCTGTTCCCTGAATCATCAAACCAAATAACCTTGTGCACTATTAAATAACATCATTTAATTATATACACTTTTCTATTAAAATTTTACTTGTCTGTGTAGAAGAACATACCACTATGTTGAGCATAACCGCATTCTATTATTTCTCTTTGCAAACATAGTCATGTCTTCCTGAGCTATATACACCTGTGACTTAGTGATGGTGTCCATATCACAGTTTTACCGTGGTTAGTGTTTGCAGAACTCTAGTTCAAGTGCTGCTCTAATAATCTGATGAAAGTCCTTTGGAGATAATAGCAAGAGGTGAAATGTTATAGAGGACTTTAAAGTGTGAAAATAGAAAGTTACAATAAAGTGAGGACTAGTCAGGGATTTTTAATTTAAAAGTAACTGGATAACTGTGAATGTTAAAACTTTAAGATACAGACATGATTTCTTTCAGCTGTATACATAACGTTGCCTTTCTCCTACATTGCCCTTGAATTATAGCTTTGAAAAATTCAGAAACTGTACATTTTTACATCTAAATCCTAATATCTAACAAGGAAATCTTCTACTTTATCAGCTATCAGTTTATAGAACATCATATTTCCTTGGAACCTGCCCCCCTGCCTTATCACACAGAATGACATTGGACTCTCATTCATGATCTGTTTGCTATTGATTTGCATTATGGGAACTTGTGAACTTATTAGGGGAATAGTATTCCTCTTTCTCTCTTTTTAATGAAAAAAAAAAAGAACTGTTTGCATGGGCCAAACCAATGCCCACTGTTCCTTTCTTAAAGCTTCCACAGACCTTGCATGTTCCTTCAGCTGTCTGGTGTCTAGAATAAAATCATAATATTAAAGAAAACACTGTTATAATTATTTTGACCGATTAGCACATAGGAGAATGGATTTAATTACTTTTTTTTTTTTTTTTTTTTTTTAATGTCAGACTTAAAGTAACTGGAATGGCAATAGATATTGAGCCAAGTAAATAACTGTCTGGTGTGATTTGTTGGGGGGCAGAGGGAATTATTTTTGGATGACATGAACTTTCATGGTTTTGGTTTTAGATCTGGAATAAAATACATTGGAATAAGACATGTCATCTATTCTGTTGGCAAGGCGTTTATATGTAAAGCAGATTTTTTTTTTTTAATTTCATACTTCTGTTAAACTAAATAATTTGTAATCATACATTTTTATACTTATATACAGGTAGATAAGTATATTACAATTATAGCAGAACTAGAAAGGGAATATTGAAAAGCGTTGAAGATATCGTGATATAAGATATCATGGTAGATACTGTTCAAAGTATTTATGGTAGTAATGTCATGATTATATACATGCACACAGTATATAATTTTAGTCTGATATTTTACAAATTATTTTATAAAAGCTGCATACTCCTTCAGTGTGAAAGCACAGTTAAAAATTAACATTTTCATATTTCATAAGTCCTAAAGCAAAAAAGTTACAAAATTATGCATGCTTTAAATTATATGTGACACTTTAAATTTTCATTAAATAATTTAATCCTCATTGAAAAGACAAATTTGTTTTTAACAATCCACTAATTTCACTAGAGTCAGAAGTTTTTTAAATGCTAATGATGACCAGAAAAAAACTGCAGTAGGGGCTTATTTCTGATGTATTTGAAAAATAGTCACATCTTTACATAATACTTGTTCTTTCTTAATGGGGAAAGATGGAAGAAAAGGTAGTTTTTAGTAATTTTATGGGGCACTCAACTTGTTAACACCTTTTATCTGGTTGCCCATCTTTTTCCATTCCATCAACCCACACTTTCCCTTTCTTTTGGATTCAGTTTTTCTGAAATGCTTCATGCTTTTCTGTGTTTGATTCAGTGTTTTGTTCAGATTCTTCACTGTTGTTGCTCCAATAAAATTGGCTATAAAATTTTCAGTACCAAGTTTTTGTAAAGCATCTGATTGCCTACAGCAATATCACCCAAGGCTGTTGTCTTGCTTGATTTTTATTATTAGCTAAGCAGAGATTGACTAGGTCAGCATTTGTATAGAAACCCTCTAGGTAAGAAAGAGACGCTGTGAAGCACGAAAAGGAGGATTCATTATCACACACCCCTTTTCTATTTCCTTCAACATTGGCTTAATGCTGCAGTTTGGTCATATTGGTAGGGTTATACATACAAGAGTATGATCAGTTAGTTGATACGAGTGACAGAATCATTTATCAATTAAGGTTTTAAACTAATGCTCAGAAGTCTGCAAAATATACAGTTTCTCTGTATTCAGCTATAAAATAAGCAGCCTATGTAACACATTATTTTTCACAACCCTTCTCTGTCCCCTCTGTTCATATTCCTCAAACAAGATAATGTTTATTCCTTTGTGAGTATGGGAGCTCTAAACCAGTAGAGGTTCAACCTTATTCAAGGCCCCTAGAAATTAACTGTAATCTGTACTGTGAGGATATACAGATGTGTGATTTTTAAGGTAAAGCAGGAGACCCTTAATTCCCAGTGCCAAGTTACAGAGTCATTCTATTTAAAAGTATTCTTGGGCTTGAAATTTTTGCCTGTGTCCACACTTCAGGCTTTTTGCTCATGAGTGATCTGATAAATTTCATAGGGATAAGTGGCCCATGGATTCTTCAAGAAGTTATGGATGCTTGTACAAAAAGTAATTTTCTTCTCCCCCCATAATAACTGAATCCCAGAGGAGATATCAATCAGTTACAATCAAACAGTTTGTAAGCAACTGTAATACTGGCAAAAATGCCATATATGGGATTTTTCATGGGAATAAGGAATGAGTAAAGGAACAAAAAAATTAATGAACAATTTTGTGAGTTCAGAGATGGTTGAAATTATGGGTAGGTGAAATTCACCAGAGTATAAGGTGACAGTGTTTCATCTTTCTTTGGTTTGAAGCTGTGCTCACAATCTCGATATGGCTGAAGTACTGCCACGTGGTTACACTACCACTTACTTCAGCTCTGTGGTGCTTGCATAATTGCTGATTTAAGTGGCAAGTTAGCATATGATAATATGACTCTTCTCTCCTTGGCAGATGAATAAACTGGAAACTGAAATTTTTCATCCTTTTTATTTGAATGTAGATTTTCCTCTTTTCTAATCTGAGGAAAAATTATGATCCTTAAGTGCAGAAAATGTTGAAAAAAAATCACTTTCACAACTCCAAATTTGCTAACTCCTAACAATGATAAGTAAATCTGGATATATGATTTAATTAATATTTTTTTAAATTTTCATGTTAATTTTTCTTATTTTTATTTCTTATTCATCATGCATTCCTTGGATCTCATAATGGTCTCTCTCATTTTTTTCTGTTTCCATCCCTCCAGTGTATCTATTTGGAGGTCTGGGTTTGGGTTCTGGTGTCCGTCCCCCTTATTAAAGAAAGCAACTCGACAGTCACAATTTCAAACAGTATACTAGAGCAATGATGATAGATTAATGAAACATCAAAGTGTGGTATGCTGAATGTGTTTAAATTTTAATTGATTCTTGAGTTAAAAAGAAACACAGCTACTATCTTATTTCCATAAATGTATACATAAAGAAATAGCACCTATAAGAATGTTAACATGAAGAGTGAGTTAGAACAGCAAATGATTACTAGCATGCACAGCTTTACAAGTTATGGTAATTCTCATCTCACTTGCAAAGGAAATCAATATATCTCAGATAAATCATTTTGCCTTCTAATTATTATTTGCAGGAATTCAGTACTTCCATTCTTTTGCAGAAACACTGACAACTGAGTCATAAATGCATTTGAATAATTTCTGTCCATTTCTATGTATTGCATAAATCAAGACTAACAACCTGCAGGTTTTTGGGATTTTGTCTTTGTCCAAATTACAGACTTATTATATTGCAAATAGTTTGCATGTTTATTTAACATTTTCAGAAAGTTTATTGAAAACAAATTATACATTAAGACATCTGATGCTTGATTCACAAAGTAACATTTTGATACATTTTTATTGTGTTACAATGTTTTGTGTATCAATATTATAAGGTCCCTAGCGTAGTATAATTTTCATTTTGTGATGTTAGACCTACATACACTTTATTTTCATTTGTAGGTTTTAAAAATTATTTAATATAACACTATAAGAACAGCAATATTGATTCAGCTTAAAGGTGTTGACAAGGAGTTGTTGATTTGATAAATATTTCTAACATTGAAATATTAAGTAGCTTAAATACTATACATACATAATCATGAGTTTTAAATTTGAGTTTCCAAATATTTTTAAAGTCAATTTGTGTTGTATCAATTACCAAGTGAGAAAACTTTTGCAAATCTAGATTTCTACCCATTTTCTGGTGATTAATATGGACGTATAATTGCAGTTATCACACACTGGATTTACCTGGAATTTCTCAGTATTCAGGTGTAAACCATGCTGCTTTGCAACATGCCAGAGAGGTGTCGTGACTGGTACTAGTGACCAGATGATACTTTGTTTCCTCAGTCCATGATGCCACCTCTAATGCAAGTCTGCACAAATATGCCAATGCACATGGGCAGCAAAAGCAGAGCATGCCTTTTTATGTGCCAGGTCATTCACAGACAGGATTATCATGAGACAAGTTTAAAGGATCAAATAATGTCCTTTTGCAATAAGAGAGTAATGTTCTAAAAAGAGGAAACAACAGCATGTATTAAAATATACTTAATAGCTATACTTAACACTCTTTTTATGAATGTCATATCATATGTAGGTCCCTCTTTTTTTCTTACAGTAAGCCAAAATATCTCTCAGTTTTGTCTCTAGTGTTTTTCATGTCCCTTATCTAAGATGTTACTGGCTCCTCCTCTTCCTGCCTCTGTACCATCATTCTTCCTGTTATGGAAAAGATAGGATCACAGGCATGTTGAAACTATGCTCTTTTTTCTTATGTTCATTCTAGTCCTCATTTTTCTAGTTTCTTGTGACTGACAGGGAGTGCTTCTGGACTACACTGGTGTGCATTACTTGTTTTCCCTTTTTTCTGGATGTTCCAATTACATATTCAAATGGTTTTCCTGGTTGCAGGTTGCTACAACGCTTGATAAAAGACCTTGGACTTTTGAAAACTCTTGTTAAAATGCTATGCATAATATTATGAAAATTAATAAATGCACAGTTCTTAGTAGATGCAGAACTGTGCCTCCCTGCGCATCATACAATGACTTCACATGATATCCTGAGTGCTGACATTTGAGGGATAGCTGCTTACACTGAGTTCAGGTGTCCCCTCTGCCTAGCTCTGAGATACTGATTTTACAGAATCTACTCAAGGTGCAGTGTCACAATAATATACATATTTAAAATCTGCAATAGGTGCATGTAACCCCTAGTAGAAGGGGTACCAAGGTAGTAAAGTGTTCTCTCTATTCTGCCCAAGAAGAGATTGAAATTAGAGATAGATGATTGATTACAACAATGATAATGGATAAGGAGCTGACCTCAGCTACAAACAGGGGCAGAGCAGATGGTAGAGGCGTGTGTTATGTCCTCTTATGTTAGGTAAACACAATGGCTGTCTCTCTCCCTTCAAACACCATTTATTTAGCAATAACCTTACCCATTTTCAATAATGGCTCAATCTGTGCAAGAAAAGAATTCAGTCTGTGCTACTACCATCTTCCCTCCCCCTGATGAATGCTTTTACTTCTTCCTCATTTTCGTTGACTTCAGTGCAGCCTTTAGCATCATGCCCCTTTCTAAGATATATAGAGATTTCTTTCTTTACAGTTTAGTTTCATTTTTGTGCACTTTACTGTTCTGCTATGCTTTTGTGTGTATGTTTGTATGTGTTGGCTTACCTGCACCAAGACCTTCCTTGCCGATGTTTACAAAAGCTTATTTTGTGATCTGCATTAACCTTCATCAATTTATTGTTCCCTGCAACTCCACATACACAGAGATAATACAGTGCACTTCTGGGTTGAAATTTCAATGTCTTGTAAAAAATCTGAGCTTTCTAAAAATGCAGTAATGTTAAGAATGTTAATGAAAGGCTATGTGCATAAGTTTAGTGCAGGTTTCTTTACTCTGCATGTCGAAATACAGCACAGAGATTTTGGGGAACATCTGTTTTCATTCTTACCTCTGTTTTGGCTGGTCATTTTCTACTGATATTTATCTGTTTTCCTATTTACCACCTTGCAGTTGCTGCTGTGAGAATCCCTGGCATCTGGGATAACTTTATGACATCTCTCTGCCTTTAGAAACCCCCTGAAAATATATGCTTCCTCTGTCTTCTTAAGTATTCACCTTTCTTTTTACTTTTACTTACTTTTTTACCATTGCTATTGTATCATTTAGCCTAAAGCACTCTGAGACATAGTTTGTACACTATGCAAAATAGTTATATTGTGTCTTATTAGGGAACCATAGGTCCTCACATGTAGTAGTTATAAAAGAAATCACAAGTTGGTTAGATGCGGTATTCAGGCAGTCATTATTTCAGTATTTGACAGAGAAAAGAATAGATAAATATTAGACAGTTAATACTGTAGATTCTTTGACTAAACCTTTTTTACTTGATGTTACAGCTCTCTTCAACTACTTTTTATTATTTTCCTTTTCTTTCTTATGAGACATATAAAGAAAAGACTATTGCCACCTGAGACAAAAATGAGTTTGTGTTGAATGATATGTAACACCATTTAAATGCAATCATTCTATGAATGAAACTTACTTTAAAGATAAATTGAGGAAATTGTTTGGAGGGAGTCAACCATTTCATAGTAATAAAAGAGAGCAAACACTGTTGCACAGAATAATACAACAGTTGGATAAATACTTACAAGATAGCAAGAGTTAACTATTTTGAATCAATTTCTGAGCCTTTTCCTTGATATCCATAATTCATGTCTGAGGAGAAGGATTTACACATTAAAGTTTTGGATAAGCTACCACAAAGAAATGGGTTGTCTGACATAGAAAGAAACTCAAAGGGGAAAATATGGGTTAATTAGGTATGTAGCAATCTGTAGATATCTGATCTCAGGGCTCTTGAAGTGAAAACCTGAGTTTATGTGACTTAAACATGATATTCAGAAAAAAAGGTGACAGCTAATGAAAATAAATAGGGCAATTTTAAAGGAGTGTTGTGGATCCACTGTTTTGTTTAGAAGTTTGTGGGGTCTGTGGTAAAGCTGTATAAGTTTAAATGAGCTTTAGTCACTAGATTCACTAGATAGGAAAAATATGCTAGAGGGAGTTTCAGTTCTCATGCTGAGTGAGGACGATATCAATATATCGTGAGCATTTAACATACACTTACCATGATGGATTTCTATGTGGCTGACTGTTGCAAGCTGCTTCTCTTCTGCTTTAAGATTTTAAGATTTTTTTCCCAATCTCCTTCCATCCAAAACAGTTTTCTTGACAGCATTTGAAATCAAATCGTGTGCCACAAATCTCTCTACTTCCTTAGGTGACTGGTACTGGAGCTCAAGCCGTGCAGTTTTGGGGGGAAAGAACAGCACAACATAATCCCTTGTAATCATCTCTTGCTCCCAACAAGGCAGTTCAGTGTGCTGTGTTTCTTCCTGTCAAAACCAAGTTTTTGTTCAGGTTCAGGATATTCATCTGTGGATCAATGTCCAGAAAAGGAAAAAAGGATAAGAGAAGAGATAGACAGGAAAATGTAAAGACACAAAATCCTTGCAGAACTTTGAGCAGTTATGTGGGTTTATGCCTCAAGTGCATTCGTTCAGAAAAGCTGCAGCCTATGCATTTCCTAGAATTGTTCTGAGAGTTTAGTGTGTTTAATTTTTGGTCCCTGTCACTGATAGACATTTATTATGTTCAGAAATTCTACACGGTTAAATTTTTAATGTATCATTTTTAATGTTGGGGTTTTTAATTTTTTAAGGAACTTACGAGTCTGGGGTTCAGTTTAACAGACAAAAGAAATGAATCAGCACTGGTTTGAAACATAAGAATTTGGAGATGTTTGCTCAGTAAGATGCCAGATTCAGAACAGATTAATACCTAGTAATGCAAATGGCATGCAAAGGGTGTGAACACCTGAGAGATACACTGACATCAAAATCTGCTGTGACTTAGGCTGATATCATCAGGGAACGGATTTGGGGCTTTGATTCTTGCTGGGTTTTTTTCACATATTCGAGGAGAGTGCTTTAATCTTTAATGTTAAATAAAAAATGTTTGGAAAGTGAGTCCTGGCTCCAAGGCAGGCTGTGCAAACTGACCGACACCCATACAACTAGAGCAGACTGTTTGTAACTACTGATGCAGGCCTCGGACCAGGATGAGGACACAGGAAGCAGAAACACTACTAATATAAATACTTAGGCATCCCTCAAAGCTTGCCTAGGATATTGTGTAGGAGACAGTTTTAGCTGTCCCAAACGGACATGAGAACTAAACCAACAGTTAAGCACTGTAAATGACAAGAGGTCCAATACTTGACTTTCTCTGTAGCTCACCTTTATTTATCAGTATTGATGGAGCCAGAGTGTCTGCTGTACAAGGAGCTACACAGTCCGGGCTTCTTGTAGTCAGTGAATCAGACTTTTATGAGATATCTGAGGAAGCAAACTCACTGATTTGTTTATCTTGCTGAATAGATAGGGTTCTCTTCATCAAGGATCTAGTCCCTAACGAAGTTTCCAACAGCATTGTCTTAAAGCATATGGGTATGGAAAGACCGTATTACAAAGACTCAGAAAGAAGAGTACAAAATACCAACTGTTAGGTTGCTAAATTAGCTAAACAGGATATAAGTAAATATATAGATATTACTATCTTGTAGTTAAATACAATACAAAATGTGTGGGTTTTGGCTTTCCAAGCAACAAAAGAATAGTGTAATGCTGACTCTGCATTTCTTCCTTGCTGTCTAGAGCATAATTATTATAGAAACTAAGTACTTAACCAAAACACCTAAAGTCATTCACCACCTAGAATAATTTTAATAACTATTTCCTAGGTTTGGGATTTTTTTTTCAGCTTTCTATCATATCTTTTCCAGAGAGGTAAAAAATCTTTTTTCATCTAAGTAAGTGCACTATATTTAAACCCTGTGTAAACATTTATTAAGGATAAGCTATATGGATTTTAGGAGCTAAATGGATTTTTCCATCGGAATTTTAAAGTTCCACACAATTAAACACACATTGTGGGCAGTGTGGTGTGTTTGTTTGTTTGTTCTGCAATGGACTTTGGTTTGTATGAGGCATTTCCAGTTGACTACATATTCTTTATTAGCTCAACTGATCTTTTAGAGCCCTTGTTGCCAATTCTGTGCAAACTGCATGTAATTAATCAACCTATTTCTTTTGTTTTGTTCCATCACAAAACACATCTTTACATTCTTTAAAGTCTTAAAGATGTTAAAGTCTCTGAAATTTTGGGGGGGAAAATTATTACATAAATGGAGGACACAATTTCATGAAATGTCTCCGTGTGAGGTGAATCAGCTGGTATATGATTACTTATGTTTTTTCATGTCTACATAAAGGCTAATCAAATTCTTAAGGCATCTGTGTAGACATGCATGGGATTGTTCTGTGGTGTACAAGACCAGCATTTCTTGACAGATATAAAAGAAAGACATAATATCTTTAACTGCCTTATAAAGAGAGGGATTTATCAGTGGGCTTGGATCCAGAATATTCCGATATGCTGAAACTGAAGTTTCTTTTCTAGGATGTGTCTCAGCACCTACCAGACGGAGTCACAAGTCCATCAGCCCCAAACAGATTTTCTGTTTATAGTACCTTAGTTGCTCATGCTTGAAAAAGCTGCAGTGAAACAAGGCTACCTTACAAGTGGTTGTCTCAACCTTTAATTTATGGCAGCAGTAGTGGAAGGATGCTGATTCAAAGACCTCTAGTGTTTTCTTTAAGTCAGTATTTCTCCTCTCCAGCTTAGTATTTGTCTCATCATGATGATTTGTCCTACTTTTCTACTCTCATCTAATGGATCAGGCATGCAGGGAATGAGAATTAATTTGCAAGTAAATATAAATAAAATTTAACAAAACATGTCAACTCTCAGGCAATCTCCTTTAACTGCCATGTTGTGAGATTGAAAATAACTGTGTATATGTAACATTTTAAATGACATTATAAATTGTTATAAATCCAGGCCGGGTATATGCTTATAGAAAGGTGGGTACTTATGAATATAGGACACACAAGTAGTTATTACTGGGGCAGATGCTGCATTCTACTAAGAACATCCTAATTATATAAGAAGGCCTACACGGTTTTGATGTCATTTCCTGAAATGGCACCATGTGTGTAAGATGTGTAATTTCAGGGATGGAGTGACAAATAAGCAGTTGGCTGATTACTAATACAGTAATTTTAGATTCTCTAATTGTGATGAGTAATAGTCACCCAACTTCACCTCTTGCCAAAAATCTGTCTCTGGCACCTAACTTAATTCCATTGATATGTGTTTTTTTGTCACTGTTCTAAGTAATCCCACTGGAAAGCTTTTGATACAAAGTAGTCCAGGTAGGATGCAGTACAATGAGGAGTAAGGGCAGAGGACAATTCAGTGATGATAAGGAATGTCAATCCATTGAGAATCCCCTGCACATTCATGAAGCTCTATCTCTAAGCTACTTGTCTCTTTGCCTTTCGAGCACTCTTTCGTAACTACAGTATCTCAGGATTTGGAGGGACTGGTGTTTATTCCTCTTTCTTTTTTCCTGTACTTTTGAAAAATATGAACGGTTTTGATAAGCTGTGGGAATGAGCAAGCAAGAGGTGCTACTGTTAAAGAAACATATGGTGATGGAAAACAAGTGGAAAGGGAGGACAGAAGAGGATAGGACTCTGAGGCTCGTGGGGAACTAGAGAGGATCCTTAAAACAATTGTATGCCTGTGAGCAACAAACACAGGATGATGTGAGGAGATGCACTTACATAGTGATATCACAAAGAATGAGACCACTGTGCTAACCTTGAATGTCGTGATTTCCTTGAAAGGGTATTTTGCTTTGTTCTGTCACAAAGGATATTGCATTCCAAATGACATTTAAAAAGCATCATTCAAAACAGCATTTTTTATTTCCTATAACAGAGCATGCAAATAAATTTAGCAGGTGTTATTAGAGCTGGTAGGGGGTGGAAGACGAATTAAAATTGCTGATAGGGATTTTCTCAGTGTGCCACTGCTGGGATCCTGCAGAGACTAGACAGTCTTAGTTAAAGCTGCAGTATGCTTGCTCTTTATGGGAAATCTATCTCTTTTTATATTATCTCACCTGTGAAATCTATTTACAGAAGAGGAATTTTCCATTGACCTTCCCCTAAGATCATTTTATTTTGTTGCTCAAAGTGGAAGGGCAGTCTGCAGCTATGTATGTTAAACCGGTGAGATTCGTTATCAGGAATATAAATGAAACATTTTCCTACAAGCTCACCTTTCTCATTTTCTGTGTAGGTCTAGAAAGTTCATTGAATGGACTGTTCACACACTACAAGCTATTACACTCTGTCACTTTTAGCTTGCTTTCATTTTCTTTTCTTTTTCCTTAACACATGTTTGCCTAAAAGTAGGCCAGCATGATAGATTGTGGACTAAAATACTTTTATATCCCATGTTCTGGATTTTCCAGATTTAAAAGCACTCTGAAAAACACTGTGCTTACAAGAAAACCGGCATATTCAATTTATTGTTTTCTATTGCCTTCAGTAGAATTTATTCTGAATATGAAAAAACAGTTCCTGAAACAGGAAAATTTGCCTTAAAGTTCTTTTGCAGATTCCTTATTTTTTGGGATGGGAAGGATATTTATTCTCAGAAAATATACACATCTTGATGGTATTGCTATGAAGAAATGGGTAACAACTCTAGAATGAAGTTGACACTGGTGAAATGACATGACTCTTTCCTGCTGAAAAGATATGGTTTTTCAGATCCTTTCTTTTCTGATGATTAAATTCCCATTCTGCTCTCCTGAAAATATCCCTGAACTCCTCCCCCCCACACACACTTTTCCCATCTTGTTGCTGAAGCTTGTTCCTACTTTTCTGGAGCAAATCCATCTCCCACTGTCAGTGGCTTAATCGGGATATCTCTTAGAATAGGAACTTGACCAGGATTTCTGTGAAGATAATGAATTGTTTTCCACAAGCAGCATTCTGAATGCTGAACTCATCAGCACAGCCCCTTCAGTTACTTTCCTAGCAGGACAAGAGACTACAGTCAGGGAGACATTTTCTTGCTCTAAATTCACTTTGTGCCTTAATAATACTGTGCAGGGATGAGTTTTTAGCATTTTGACTGTGAAAGGGGTTAAACTGTTTGCAAACCTCTGCATATTCCCTGTCCTCTCCATTGCACACCGCAACCTTATTGACACTACTGACAGAAGCCTCTGCAAGGTGCTGGGAAAACACAACAAACCTTGCCCTTTGAGTCAGGCTGCTGCTTCTTGCAAAATGCCACACCATGACCAGTAACGTCTGTGTACTCGCAGGTTAGGAAAGAACACGTTGCTATTGCTGGTCAGTAATTAAACAGCCAGCAGTGATTGAATCTGACAAGCAGAAGCTAACTGTGCACTTGCTATCTTTGTATTTTTTTTAAAAACTATGCAAAAGTAAATGCAAATTACATTGCCTGTAGGCATTTTGGATAGTGTCAGTGGGACCACGTTTTCTGTAGAGCATATATTGTTTTTTAACGAGCCTCATATGCCCTTCCTTTCGTTTTTTTCCTCTCTTTCCTGGTAATCGAGAGAACAACTGTGAACCATAATTGCGCCTTTCATATTTACAGTGTTCATATTGTCTGTGTCCTAAATAGTTAGCTTTATGAGCAAAAGAGGGAGTGTTTTTCCCCCTCCTATTCTTTGCCTTACTAAGAAAACACTTTCTATGAAATCTGAGTTGATGTCTCCCCTGCTATCACACTGCTTAAGTGACACTGAGAGAGTGTGGATTAAAATTGTGAAGTGAGGAAACAGAAATTGAAAAAACTAATCTTAAGTTACTTTTTGGTCTTGGCTTCTCTTTGATTCATTAAATCTTTTTTCTGAAATTGCTGTTAAGGAACAAGAAAATAAGCTATACTGAGCAACCCATTTGCAGGCAGAAATAATCAAGAATTGTAAAATACCTTGTTTCTTTTGCTACTCACAGGAGGAAATATTTTGGCATCTCTTGTGGATTAAAACATAGA
This sequence comes from Strix uralensis, assembly GCF_047716275.1. Taxonomy (NCBI): domain Eukaryota; kingdom Metazoa; phylum Chordata; class Aves; order Strigiformes; family Strigidae; genus Strix; species Strix uralensis. The sequence continues at coordinate 13,507,380 of NC_133978.1, read as the reverse complement.
AACAAATAAACAAAATTCAAATTATTTCCATGCCCTACAAAAGGTTTTAAAGGTATTTTTGATTTCATGGAGGCAATATATGGACTCATTCTTCACTAATTACTCTGTATTATGCTGTTAAACTATTAAAATCAATGCGATTCAATCTTAACTCTTAAAATTCACATTTACTCGAATAGAATTGGACCATTTTTTCTATTTCAAAGTCTGTCCCAGTAGAATTAAGTTACATAATGTTATGCAGAATTACAGCACTGATTTCACCCTGTTCCAAACTCGTTTCTTAAAACTAAAGAAACATTAATAAGGCAATAATGAAGTGGAAAAAGATAATACATTTAATAGAATTCAGTGAGGTTATATACTCACTGGTACAGATAGTACTATGCATTTTTGCAGGAAAATAAAAGAAAGAAAAAAGAAGTGTTACTTTTGCCCATCAAGGTTGACACCTTGGACGTCTCCATATGCCTTCTATTCCTTACAAAGCTGCAACATCACAAAGATAAATGTTCATACTTCCTACATGTTTCTGTTGAAATGACTTTGAAGATTTCCAAATACAAAATATGTCCTTTATCAATAAAGAACTTATACTAAATAAGAGTATTTCTAAATCAGTGATTCAGAATATTTATTGTCACTTGCAATGACCATAGAGTTTTTTGTACAAAATATTCATATTTCTGTCTTGAAAGATAATATTAGTGCTATATTCATATTTTGCAAATGGAAGCCAAATAGAAACCTTTTTGTGCAGAAGCCTGGCATTTGCATTTGTGCACAGAATTATTTTCTGAGATGTATTGAAAGCTTTTCATTTCATGATCAGAGCGTTATTGATTGTTGGAAAGGTTTTATATTTCTTGCTTTTTGTTGTGTTTTGTTTTTTGTTTTTTTTTTTCTAATACTGTAGTGTTGTTGCAAAGATTTGTTTTTCAGTGATTGCTGAGAAATCATTGTGGAAAAATGTATTGAGGAAAATAACCAAATATAATTTCTATGTTTTCAGCAGAAATAGTGGAAGACTAAACTGTACTTTTTCAGCATAAAATAAGAAAATCTAAATCCCTTTTTTCCCCTTTTATATTGGATTTTCTAAATACAGAATTGTGCTACAGTCAGGAATGAGTGCCTACTATATTAGTACTCCCATCTGACATCAAGGAGAATGTAGAATAATAAATTGCTAAGCACAAAGACAGGAAAGGCAATGTTACAGTTGGGAAGTTGCATAAGACTTCATAGCAAAAAAAAGAACATGGAAAATACATAATTTTCAAAAATAACACAAGTGAAATAAGCATTTTAATGCTTTGAAAGAATACTGACTGCCAAGTTGAGAAGGATTGTGTTGATTCATTAATCATCCTGAACCTATAATAGCATTTTCATATGAAAATTAGCAATCTGAACTTTTTTTGTATATGTAAGGTCAATCCACATAGTATATTCAGTTATGCTGTAGGAGTTCATCTAATTACAACATGATAGTTCCACAGAGGAAGTGAAACTAAACTCTGGTAAACCATGTGTAATTTGTTAAAACGTAGAATAGAATATCAAGGTTAATGTGCCTGTTGCTATAAAAAAAGGGTTTGGATTCATTAAAGGATAGTTTAAAGATCCATGTTTTCAAATACTTACAAATTTGCAAATCTTTAGCAGTTCTGGATGAAAATATGTTGAACGCTTCATGGAAGTTTATTTTTATTTCAGCCATTTTCATTCACTTGAGTAAGCCATTTATTTTTCAGGCATACAATGGTCAAGTGTGCGCCAGTGGAGAGAAATGACATGACACATAAAGACTTTTCAGAAATGTACTTAATATTTTCATTGATGAAAAATTTAAATAAATAGATCCAAGAACAACTAGAGGGTTCATGTGGATCCAGTATAATTGGACTATTTGGTACATGAGATAAAAGACAAAAGAAGGATATGCATTGTGAACAGGTGGTTCTTATTAGGCTTTTATTTTGTGTAAATGCAATTAAATATTGGGTGATGCTAGATGACATTAAATCAGGGAAAATCCATCATCCGGAGTTAGGTGGGAAGTTACGGCTCAAACTGAACTATACTTAGAGAAAGGTCTGGAGGTCTCGGTGAAGTGGCAGTGCACGTTAGTATATGTAATTCCGTCCAGAATATTTTTTTTTGGGGGGGGGGGGGGGGGGGGGGGGGGGGCAGAAGAGAGATATTCTAATAAAATGGTAACAACAGCCATTATAAAGCCATCCCCATTTTTTTTTTCTTTTTGGCATGCTGACGAAGGTGAGACTTGGTAGGAATTTCTCCAGTTATCCTCAAGGTTTAAGCTGTTCTCATATCTTTGAACTACTTAATCATTCTGTGTATAATTCAGAATTAGGACTTTCAAGGAGTATTAGCTACTTAGCTTCTTTTAGCTTTAATTGGAATTTGGAAAACTAACTTCTGGCTCTTTATAATGATCAATGAATAGCAGCATCTTTAGCTGTTTAGCTTATTTATAAAGTGTGCCATTGCATTTACCACTCATATGCTCTTCATACTTCCATCCTCTCTGTGACGACACAGGCATGTCTGCTCAGCAGTCCTGCAGGCAGACTTTAACTGGTTAGTCCAGCTACTCCAGGAGCTCACCACAGGCTGGCAGCTGAGAATTTATGCAGGTTTTCAAGGAGGTTTTGCAGCTATGCTGACCTGTATACCTCTGTAGCAATAATGATCTATATAGCCAGCTAATTTAAAAGGATCTGGGTATCCTTACGAGAGGCAGTATAGACAGAAAAAGAGGGAATTGTTTTGCTAGTTGTTATATGATCTTGCTAGGTCATGATTAAAGTACTAACACCTGAGAAGATAAAGGAGACCAGAGCATGCTAGTAGTTCAGAGGGCATTCCCTGGGAGTTTGCAACTTTCCTTATTGGACTTGGAAAATATGTAGGCAAGAGATTGACTTCACAAGCCTTCACAAGCAGCTGGTATACCTGGAATATAAAGACACAGACAAAAGTACAACCACAAATCTGTTTCCACAGTCTGTAGGATTAAGCTGTGCTGATATTCTCTCACTTTGCTTTATTTAAAATTCACACACCATTAAATTGAATTGAACTTGCCATTAAAAGTTGCCTTTCTCTTAGGACTCAATTCTACTTGAAGCTGGCAGCAAAATCTCTGTGGTTCAGAACATTCTGTACATGACAGAAATAGGTGGAGCTGGTTGGTATAGATATGCTATATTTAATTTTCTAAATTTTTTTCATTCTAAATAAACTATAAACATACATGCTTCTTAAACCCATGTGCCTTTTATTTGCAGTCTCCAATTTCACTTTACACCTTGCTCTCATAATTAATTTGACTGTTCTGAATGTGTGATAGTCAAAACTACTTTTCTGTGACTTAAGTTACAGTTCACATCAGTATTATTGGGAAAATTCCTTCTTCTGGATAACTGTAAGGTAGTATCAGGGTTGGAATATGACTTTGCAGTTACAGTAATTCAGATATTCCTAAATGTTAGACTTTGTTACAGCTGAGAAAGGTTAGACATAATGCCATGCTGTTCAAGGATATGCTCCAAATACTCAAGGAACAACTTGTCTCTTCCTAAATATGTTTTTCAAAACTGCATTCCTAATCCTCTATTGATTTTGGTAAGGATAATATGTTACATAAATACTAAACATCATACTATAAATAAAATCCAAGCTTTTAATGGATATAATAAACATATAATATTTATAGTTTAAACTCAAATATTGTCACACTATATCCAATACCTGTATGTGCTTTGAAGTTCTGAAGAGTTGTTCTCAAGACAGCAGGAGTCTGTTCTTGTCTGAGATATTCTGTTGTGTGTAATATGGCATCTTGCTTAATCAACTAATGTATATATGTGGGCAAGCACAGCAGGTGACTTTTGAAGACAGGTGGTAGCACAGCTACACCTCAGATTTTAATGGTGGTGAGGGGAGTGGGAGGAGAGAAGAAAGTTCCAAAGAATGCTCTACCCACCTACTTTGAATTTCATTTTTCAGGCACATAGTGATGAATCAAGTTTGCTAATTTTTCAATTTCTGGTGCTTATTCCCTGTCCTGTATTCTGTTCCTCTCAGGGATGCTAGAAAGGGCAGGTTTTGTTTCTTGCACAGACTTGTAAAAAGTCTTTTCTTTGTTTGAACAGAATTGTATGAATCTAGTCAATTCTTCAGTATTGAAAACTGGAAAGTTCAAAGTTTCCTTTTTTCATTCAGTGGCCAAACAGGAAACAAACCAAAATATTTTGAAGTTAAAAAAAAACAGATTTTTTTGTGAATTTGTGAAAATTTATATATTTTGGTGTTGTCGTAGAGTGCTTTGTAGTACCAAGAACAAGGTGTTCTCGCTCATTTGTGAGTTATCAATGCTTACTCTAATTTTATAAGCGTTCAGGTTTTGAAAATACCATCACATATGAAGTGTTTAAATATACTGTTTAGAAAATGTCAGAATTTTCAGCTAAAGCTATTTCTCAAAGTCTTGCCAAAATTAAAAGAATATTAATCATTTCAGCATCCTGTCATCAAATAGTTTGCATAATTTAAACAATAAACAACCACTGTTTGACTAGTCTCAAATGTTCTAGTATCTTTTGAGGGGTAAGTAAAACCGTATCAGCTGTCGCCAGCAAGTATTACAATTGAGCGAAAAAGGGACAGAAGGTCAGGCTAGACAGATGCCTGTACTTTGTTTAAAAAAGTTAATACTCAAATAGAAAGTTACGAATTAATTTCTATTTAGCTGTATTGGAAAACTGGCAACCATATTTTGGAGAGCTTTGTTTAAAAACATTATCAAAACACTGCTATGAAATTGTGGAAATAAGGGTACTTATAATATGAAGGGTTTCCTTCCACCTTTTTGGCTTATCACCTGTTAAACTGACAGAACAGAACAATTGCTGCCAGCTAACAACAGGTTTTTGAAGCTTGTTGCCATTCTCAATGCGATACATGAATTGGTCCTTTTCTCCAGCTGTCACATTTTATTAGCTATTCCAATTCACTTTGCTTGCACGAGGTCTTTTTTCCTTGTAGTTTTGATATAGTTCTGATGCTATTTTAAAATCGCACCAAACTGTGAACTCATAGTAACTAGTAACACTTGAAAGACAAGATGCTACCTGCAAAATGTGATACTGATTTATTATTGTGACAGGTTACAAGAATGCTTTTTGATGTTTTCAAAATATGCCTCCCACTTTGGACATGGGATTTCATAAAAGTTCTTTCAAGAATTCCCTTTGTAATGGGAATTCCAGTTCACATAAGACTAAAGTGAAAGCAAAGCAAATGACAAGAAGACAGATGACATAGGCATTTTTAAAAGCCTCATGTGTGCTGGGAGTTAACTTTTGTGTTGCATTCTTTATGAGCAGGGGATGTATTGGATAGCTGTTGGCTGGGACAAGATGTTTAATTGGATGGTACTTTCACTAACTTCCTGCATACTGTGGATCAACTTACTTAAAATGAGAATAATGTATATCCTATCCTCCATGCATGTTGCATTTAGACTTTTCTATTTGGACTACAAAACTTCTGCCACTTCAAGGGATGTTCACATTGCAGGAATACTTTGTTCTCTTTACACATGAGCAGAGACAGTCTGGGTGGAAAACATCAAGTCAGATAATCTGGTAAGGATGGTAATGGGCGATGGAACCTCTGTGACTGTAAACCCCAGTGCTGCTAGTGAAATGAGTATTCATTCTGTCAACTGCTGACCAAAAGATTTTCAGGGCTTTTTAAAAATTTTCATCTTTCCCCAGGGAGTTTTTTGTATGTGTGTATGCTCATACTAACCAGGAAAACCTAGTCACAGATTGATGGAAAGAAATCTACTTACATTTCTAGATTTTAACTGCAAATTAAGCAAGATGTGTGTATGCAAAACATACACACTGTGGGATCATGATCCATAATTAGGGCTCCTATAAAAGAAATGCCCATCCATACACTAATGAATTATATTTGCTTTAAGTGTGTATGTGTATCTAGAAATGTATACAGTAAAACAACAGTAGGTGGGGCTCTATCATTTATTCAGTAATTAACTTTTTTGCTTTTCTGAGATGAACTAAATGCTGTTTCCACGGAGGACCCAAGGTGTAGTCATGGATATGTAACAGAGCCAACTAAACTGCTGGGTTATCTAACATTTTGCACCCTGATCACCCACGCTCTCCAGCCTTTTGTGGCTGCTATCTACCCTTTTCTTATTTACCTTTGGAGAGGAAGGCAATTAAAAAAGCCTTCAAAAAGCTTTTTTTTACTTTTTTTATCAGTTTATAAAATGCTATTGAAGACTGCCTACTATGAAGTATGAAACTTTCCAGAGAAAAGAAATTCATGTTTTCTTCTCCTTAAACATTAAATGCCTCAGAAAACACCAACTAGCATGTGATGGCTGCTTGTTGTCATTAAGGTTAAAAGCAGCAGGCCTTTGGCTGTTCCATGGCATCTTTTCTTTGGAAAAGCAGTGTTTTCCTTACTAGTAGCAACAGGCTTTCCAAGAAGCAGCCTGTTCCTTCCCATTCTCCCTCCTTGGCTGATTCTCTCTTTAAGTCTTTTTTACTAGGAATACTTCTCACTAGCCTGTTCCCAAGATCTGATTCCTGTTTACCAAAAATATAAAGCAATATAAAATACAGCATTTTTACAGAAGAGGCTCCAAAGCCTCCAACATTTAATAGATCTTTTAGATCTTTCTTTACTCCTCACAAAGCTGTAACAGTAATGTTCTTTAGTGGGGAAGGACTTGGTGAAGATTTGCTTCCCATGGGTTTTTAATCTTTTAAAGGTAGTGACAACCTACCGTGACAAGGGGCTACTGTTGCCCTTATGTATATTTGCAAGCTATTCCTTGATCAAAAAGTTGGAAGGATGTATATTCATCATTCCAGAAAGTTTTGTCCAGCACCTCACTGATGTGCCTGGATGGGACATCAAAGCCCAGGAACTGAGAACTGTGAATATGTGTTTGTGCAGAGAACTGTACCCAAACCCCTGCCTTTCTTAGTTCTTTTAAATTCTGAATCTTTCTATGCTTTCAAATTCCTATTTTAATAAGATATTTTTTCTAATTTTGAAGCTCAGATATGCAGTATGACAGAAATAATAAAACCTCTCCATACCAGAGAAACATCACAGCAGTACTTTGTGATAAAGGTAAATGGTTCTGATCCCACCTCAAATCCTTCATGAAATGAGGGGATTTTGCTGTTGGGAATGATCATTTTACCATGAAAACATTGAACATTCCCTCTGACAATTGCAAATGTATGGAAATTCGCACCTGTGCTCTGGAGGTGGAATTTCACAATTCTTACAGTGAATATCTGCTTTCTCTGACAGAAATGGCAAATGTTTCACCCTGGAGCAATTACACAAGTGCCCATGAAAATATCAGTTTTCACACACAGGTACTCAGAGAGGAATAGTTTGAGTGCTAGCCAAATGAAGCACCAGAATGAGGCCACATCTGGGAATAGAATACTCCATTCTTTCCTGTTAAAGGAAAAAAATATATTTTAAATGATTGTACTTCTCAAAGACAGGGTACACAGGGTACTACTCTGTATCAGCCGTTCACTAAGAGTGATAAATGTGTATTACTGCAAGCGTCTTTCTATACGTCTCTAACTACATTGGATGACACCACTTCAACTGTGCTCTGGCTAAAAATACAGCTTTACATCTAAAGTTCCATCTGTGTTGTTGTAATGTAATTCAGCTGCAGAATGCAAACTCCTGTTTCACTGACTCCCTGTATCTTTGTACTGAGAAATATCAAGGAGAGTGAAGCAGAGAACAATTCTGTCCATATATGAGATATTCTTATATAATGTCCTAATCTGGAAATCGTTTTTGTTGAACAAGGGAAAAAGTCAAACAAATGAGGGGAAAAAAACCTAATTAATAAAAAATTGGGCTCAGGAGGGCCAATTCAATATTTCTCTTTAACATTTCATCCAGCATTTCAATCTGGGTAGAGAAAAGCAATTCCATTTTAAAGAAGCTTTCAAAAATTTGGTTGCCTTCCAATTTGAAACAAATGCTCAAATCTGAATATTTTCTACTGGGCCCAATTAGAATTGCAGGGTGAGCCTGTCTGGGAGGCTGTGCTTGAACACAGAAACTAAAAGGCTGGAAATTCCAGACTCCAAAAATACCTGCGTGGCTGCAAGTGAGGTAGCTCAGAGCTGCTGGCTCTAAAAATAGGAGCAAGCGAAAGCCTGCTGCCTGCCGGTGTGTCTGATCTAAGTTCTGCTCAGCTCCAGCTGACCCTGTGAGTGTTCATTGTTGACTCTAATAGACACGAGACTAAGTCTCAGATAGTACAAACTGTTCTAAATCTCTTCTTGATCTTTCCAGATTTCTATGTGAATATGTGGATTCCAATTTGGTTTACCCTGATTTTTCCTTCAATTGAATTGTGGAATTCAATTTTGGAAAACAAATAAGTAAATGCCTGAGGTTACCACAGTCTTCTAAGATTTTAGATGCATTTTATCTATCTGAAATGCTTTACTGGTTCTTATCGTGATTAGTAACACAGGTTACATTATGTTTTGGAAGCATTGGCTGTAAAACATATGAAAGACTGCTTGTAAAAATGTTAGAACAGTAAAGGACTTCTTCCAATGAAAAAATTGGTCCAGAATGTTGTGGGGTCTTAAATGGATTCAGAAAACAATATTCTTTAAGGATTCTCATTTCTGTTGGGTGAAGATTTCCTGGTAGGTGCTGTCACTGCAGGTATATATTAGGTGAGATTAACAGTTATAATAACTTCTACAGGAAGGTGCCGTGTGTGATATGGCAATTGGTATTTGTGAAAAGCTATCTGGCTACTTGAAGACCTGCATACAGATGTGTGGTCCTATTCCCTACACAGACTTAAAAAGGGATAATTTGTCCTTATTCCCTGTATTTATTATCGATTATCCCTTCTAAGAATCGTGTTTCCCATTGACAATTTACATTTCCCTTCAAGAACTTTTTGTGTAGCTTTAGGATACTAAAACTTCATTAAGCTATTAATCATTTTTCAAGCCTTTTTTTTTGCATGATATGCCAATACCTAATTACCACTGCTACTCTGAGGTGCTTCAAGCTGTGTGCCTTTTTCTTTACATACAGCAGGTGAAAACACCCACATTGTATTAAAACTCTCTTGCTTTCTCCTGCATTTAAACAATAATCATGCCATCAAAGCAGAAGTTAGTGACTAGAACAACATTTAAGGATGGATCCTGCCCTGCTGAAATTATATTGAAATTATGTTCACTGTCTTATACCTCATTCTTCTGTAAAAGAAAGTTATACATGGATTTAGTCTACTGCTGTCCTTTCTATGACAAAGCAAGAATAGTATTTAAGAGGTTCCCAAACTCCTAGCCAAGACCTATTATAATCCTGAAAAGAAGCATACAAAGTGTAAATTAAACCAAAAGTCTTTGTTTTCTATAAAATTGGGGAAAAAATGGATCTAAGAATTTTATCAAATGCAATAATATGTTTTACTAACTGCAGTAATGTTATCCTGATTCACACAGTGACTGGAGAACAGTGTCTTCCAAAAGATTCTAATACTGTTCTAGTAAATAAACTCTCAATAATTATTCATGTTATAGAAGAGCCTGAAGGTCTAGCCAAGATAGACAACTGATTGTGTGGGGAAAGTTTGCGTGCAACAGTTTCACCTTGAGGGCTTTGTGACCTGTACTAACAAAATGGAAAAAGAGCAGTGAAAGTACTTGCTCTTTCGTTATGCAGCTAGGCCAAGATCTTTCACGTAGGAAACGTGGAAGCTAGCAGAGAACTGAACTGTAAACTGAAGTCTGCAATATTCCTGCCAATGGGTTAAGCTTTGTAATGGACACCAAGCCTTGGGTTGGCTCATGTCTTGGTCCTGGCCATGTGAATGAAGATGCCTGTAGATGGAGAATCTCAAGGTGAAAGCTGGGAAGTAACTGAGTCAGGGCCACTGCAAGGAAACTATTACCAGTCCTGGAAGTAAAAGGCCTTGCCAAAGAATGAAATTATGCTGTATTGGAAATAGGACTAAATTCCTCCTTTTGATCAAATTTACTTTCCAATTTTAATTCAAAGTAGATGAAGCTTTCATTCTCTTCAGTACAAATAATGATTTTTCCAGGTTATCCTTTTTGTTCGTTCATTGTCAGTGATTAGGTCTTGATTAGGTCACTTCTTGAATCTTAGACTTTCTGTTAAAGGCCTGTAACAGAGTAGAAGTGGCACTGAGGGGGAAACGGTTAATTCTGATAGGAGGATTTTAGAATGTCCAGTTGCAGACGCACAGAATGATCAGGTCAAAGCTTATAGATCAAAAAGCAACAGACAATTTTACATTTGTACCATCTATGGCAAAATGATTAAACAAACTCTGTGAAGGATTCTTGGTTGGACTGAATCCACCAAGTGTCCTAGAAAGCAATTAGTCTGTTCTGTAGCACATGCTGCAGGCCAGACACTTCAAAAGAAAAAAAAAAAAAAAAGGTAACAAAAAAAGTGGAAAGGGAAAAGGGAAAGAGAGGGAGAGGAAGGAAAACAGTAAATGCCTCTGAAGAATCTGAGTCTCTGCCAAACAAATGCCTTCAGTGTTAGATGCAACCTGCCAGGTAGGTATTTGACACCGTATAAAAAATGTGTTGGCAGTGTACAAGAAGTAACATTACAGATCTGATAGGCATACTGCAAAACCTGCAAGAAAAGTTATCTGTGCATTTCATAGCACTTTGACACAACTCACACACTAACAGCAGAACTGTACTTGGCATCACCTCTTCAAAATGCACACCTCGCTGAAGAATCAAACAGGGAACCTCTATTAGTCTCTGCTGAGCACAATGTGTGATGAAGCCACGCATAATGACATACTCCTGAACTCACACATAACATGTCCTCTGTGCATTTTGGTCTGTGTCTGCGCAAGGTTAAAACTCTAGCAACTGGAGGGACTGTTAGTAGGCCAAACAGATTGAAGTATCGCTCTGCCCTGAGCTCCTTATTCGGGCTTGTTGCATTAGAGCTGTGGTACTGAGTAGAGGGCTCATGAGCTGTTTCCTCAGGGCAGAGAGGCCTTACCCCTGATTCTGTGGCAACATCAAAAGCTCTGTCTAGATGTATAGGATAGCAACGTTTTCCAGATTCTTACAGCAGCATTTAACTTGGGCACTGTGATTACAATTACAAGGCAAAATGCTACTTGTCTGAGGGGATAGAAGGTTGCAAGTGAAAGATAATTTTGTCTTGCTACGCAGAAGGCACGTGTGTTGTGTAGTTAGATGACTTTTAGGATTGCTCTGGCAAACATGTCTGCTTAGTGTGTTAAAAGAATGCTAGCACAAGTGGTTTAAGAATAAACGGGTACCATTGGCTAAAATCTAGACAGCTTGGATACAGTTGCTCAGGATGATATGGATCTATGTGTTTGTGGCTGTATAATGGATGTGTAAATTATGTAATGTCCCATGATGGCAGACTGTACATCAATACTCTTACATTTATGCATTAATACAAAACTATGGTTTACAGCCTGTCAGGATGATATGCTAACAGTTTAAGTACAGAGACCTCATACAGTAAGGCAATTAGGTAAATTAAGTACATAAGCTTGTGTCTAATTTTATGCCTGGGACCAATTACAATGATATCAAGAAAACTGCTTCCGTGTTAAATTCTAGTCACTGTCCAGCCCTGGAAGTATTCTACAAAGAGCATTGCAGTAGTACTGTATATGCCTGTGACAGGGTTTTCTGAATTGAAATCCACCACAGCTCCTTAAATAATATACACTAGGAAAGACTCTGCCATGTCCTGGCACTTGATGCTACCAGCTACTAGTCTGTTTTTGCAGGTTAGTGGGAAAAGCACCTCATCTAGATTTTCTGAACTCATGTTAGGTTGTAGACAAAAGAGTTTCTGCAGCCCTGTTATTTGGCCATGTTGTTTCCCAGAGAAACATGTCTCTCATTTACTACCATTATCAGAGGCTTCTCAGTATGAGGTAAAAAAAAAAAAAAAAAGTGTTATTAATGATAAATTTAGCAACACAATGCCAAAAGCAAATTGTAAAAGAATAGGAAATTCAAATGAAATCCATCATCAGCTTCTTGTCCTACCTATGCCTTTTTTTTAAAGGTATCAGTCTACTGTGGAAGCCAAGACGTCCATTCAGCAGTATCCCATCTCTGTAATAACAGTTACCATCTTTGAGAGTATTCTTCTGTCACTAGGTTTCCTTCCTGCAGTTTTTGTTTTCTACCAATTGCTAGTCCTCTGTAACTAGCTAAAACCTCCCTCTGCTAACCTGGGGGCCCTCAGTCTGCTGTAGTTGTAGTTGAGCTGTGCAGACATATTGAGAGCATATTCTGTGGACATATTAATAGCACACCCATGAGCTTTGATGAGGAGGATTCCCATGTAATCTGTACAGAGGATCGTTGGAATCCTGATTAATCTATGCATTTACTTTTTCTGTTAAGAAAAAGTCAGTTGAACTGCATTCATAAACCAATGAAGTAATATTTATTAATCATAAAAGTTATTCTTGTCCTCAGCATGCCACAGTTTCATTTGTCTTTTGTTTTAGTAGCATTGCTTAGAGCACCCATGATGTATTTATCAACAGTGCTGTTTTTAGGGTTAGTATGTCATACAAATACTGCAAAAATACTGATTTAACTCAGTGCCTGTTAGAAGGCTGAGATTTGGTTGACTAGATATTACAGTTCCAACACCAACATTTTTATAGGAAAGAAATACCATTTTATACACCAGATGGTGAGAGAATGTTACAGGGTTTTTTTTAAGTCCATTACCCATGCAAAAAGGCACTAGTTCTATACACTTACTTCCACTTTCCTTAAAACACACTATGCATTCTACAATGCTATTGGAAACCTGAGTTTTCCACTAGTTCTACAGATACCAAAATGTTAATTTTGCAGGCTTACTTGCCTTGAGCTGGGCCTGTAGTATGAGTGGACCATGTGAGCATCCAAGCAGCAGCTGTGTGATGAAATAGAGCTTGTCAAGTGTGACTATTAGAAAATATTTAAAGTGCTTTTCAGCTGCATCTTGCTTAAAACTATTCAAGTGTTAACCCCCTGAAGTCTTTTATTACTGACAGGAATTATTAATAAATGAAGGTAAAGGTATATGAACAAAACACTGTATATAATAACTTAGTCTACAAACTACAAAATATTTAAGACCGAAGAAACTGATTTACAGGATACAAGAAATGAAAAAGTGGTGGAAGAGATTACTTGTCTCATTGTCTCACCCACTCATACACAGACTGTGCCTGACCTAATCCATTATCCTGTCATCACTGCCATATAGCAACAGAATATCATTTTTTTATTAAAAGCCAGAAATTTAAGCTTTAGAGGAAACAAAATAAAAATGCATAACTTAAAATCTCTGCCACTAGCTAGATTTGTGTTCTGCTCCTCAGGAAAAAAAATACACTGTAATTTAGCTTTAGAAAAATGGCCCTTGGATTCAAATGATGGGTCAGAACTCAGCTAAGTTCTGCTATGATACCACGTATCTGTAAAATATTATCCAAAATATATCCATTACAAGTAGAATCTAATTAAAAGTATAAAAATTACAATTTCTAGTATATGAAGTGGCCATTTTTTTCCCTGTGGACAATTTTAATTTGGCCATAAATAATATGTTGAAATACTTCATTCTGAACACACAACCTTAGAGAGTTGTTCCATCCTCCAGATATTTGTATTTAACTCTATAAGAGAATAAGTTAGGAAAAAAAAAAGTTTGGAAGTGTAGAAATATCTCTGTATGCAATTCACTATTTCAGTGCTTTCATGTCCACCTTTTCAGTCACTCAGCATCCCTTTGATGAATTCCACAAAACTAACCAAGTAAAAAATAAGCTATATTAATATATTGGAGAAAGGCTTTTGGTCTCTACATATTCATTCTTTGGGAACTAATTAAAATTGATTTTGCTGCTCTTGGCTTTTAATGCCATCCTACATTGTTACTGCTTTTTCCTATGATTATTTCATACTTCTGAATCAGGGATCTCATGTAACTGGTGCCTGGCAGGTTTGACACCCATAATTTTTTCGTCATAAATATTTAGGTTTTCTGAGAGAGCTTAACTTTATTTAAATACATTGAAAAAACTGTTATGGTGTAGGTGTCACTCAATTTGATCTAGTAAGTTGTGTGGTGTGGTGTCCTAACAAGCCACTATTTGTATGCAAAGCACTGCAATTAGAGTCATTTTCTTTGCTAGTGATTCTGAACTTGAAAGAAAAACAAACTAGAATAAAAATGCAAACTCTTTATACCCCAGTATACTATACATTATTTGAATATAAAACCTGACCTTCATAGCTTCAGAAGAAAGAAGAAATAATACTTTGTCCTGCTCTCAGTTTGAATATGCTCTTTTTTCCCCGGAACTATTTTTCTGGTTCTTTTTGATTTCCAGCTACCTTGACCACAGATGTATCTTCTTAATGTTTCTCAAGATTCTCAGAGAGATGAGGACTTTACAATACGTTTAAAACTGAGCAATCTAAGTCTCTTGTTATTTTCTGAAAATAGTAAGCATGGCCACTCATGAGCTAACAGGTATTCAGATTGTGTAGGAATGGCTCTTACAGTAAGTCTGACTTTTATCTGAGTTGCTTGACCAAACTGCAAACTTCATAGAAGTTTGATAATAAGAATATAGAATGTTCTACATTAATAAGAAAGATCCCTTTAATTCAATAGACTCAGTATGAAACATCTAACTCTAAATTACTGCATTGCTATAGGTGACATTTTGGAACAATTTCAAAAATACCTTATTCAGAATTTTTCTGTTTAGAATTAGCTCAAAAGGGTGGGTATTTTTTGTTTGTGTCAGTTTATAAAAATAAAGAAGACCCAATAGCAAAGGCAATAACCTGCTGCACAGCTCAGTTTGAAAGGTGACTGCCAAACCAAAAATCTCACTGTAATAAGAAAGATGACAGAACAAAAGAAATACATTTCATTAAATGGTGATTTTCCTTATCTTACTGGCTTTGATGAAGAAAATAATTTCTCATTAAAAATCTTTTTGGTTCAGTAAGTAAAGGCATGGAATGTTGTGGAGAAGGAACCCCCCATGCCACCACTCAGAGAAGTACTCTGGTTAGGCTGGGAACACTTCTGCTGGCTTTTTGGGGGATACAGCACATATCCTGAACAAGGTAGGGGGAAGTAGGTTTCCTTACTGTTTATACAACTTATTCTTCATATATCTGAAATAGATGATAATGATAGCTGCTGAACAGCAAGCAGCACCTTGCCTGTTGGAGGACACTGCTGCACCACCACGGTCTTGTGACAAGGAACATGGCATTTGTGTTGCTTCCTTTTCACAAGAGAGAGTGCTGTCAAAATATAATAACAATGACATCATATGATGTGCAGTACAAGTCTGTCTTACTATCACTGTTTTGGTTTTAGCGCATTTTGCTTCAGGACTTCCTGAGCTAGTAGCACTCAGTGAAAATTTGCTGTCTCCTCCTACAGACAAGTAATCTCAACAGTTTCACTTTTAAACTTGAGTCAGTTCTCAGTTGCTCTGTGAAGATTGTAAGTAAAATCATGTTCCTGTTGAAATACAGAGAAGCTCTGCTATTGACCACAGCTGGGACTGGATTTCACCTTATGATGCTGTCAAGTTTTTGACATTTATATGCCATCCTCACTTCTTGAATCATGATTGCAACTAAAATGTAGCAATGTTTAAAAAGAAGGAATGTGTTTTTCCATTTGCATAACTTTAATGATTGAACTGATTGAGCTTAACATTTCCTTCAAAGTTCCCACTTTGGCTGGCATTGCTAGCATTGAAACTGCAAATATATATCTCAAAAGGAACATATTTTTAGAAAGTTTTATGCGATAGGAAATGGGGTCTTAAGATGAAAAGTGCTTTTCATCTTGGCAGTAATTTTTATCTCGCTTGTGTATGTAAGCAATGTGCTGTGGAGGAAGTCAGACTGTGTGTATGTTATTAGCTATATGTACACATTTTCCTGCTTGATTTTTTTTTCTAACTCAATCGAAAGAAGTTTTTAGGATGAACAAATAGGAGATGAAGCAAGGACCAGAGTCAAGACACCCTTCTGTACATTACCTCCTAAGAATTAATGGTGAGACTGTTACTGGGGAAGTAATTAAAATTATATCACTGCTTTATCAAAAGGATGCTTAATCATTAAAAGCTTCCTCATTTAGAATAGAAAGGCAGTTCAGTATTTAAGTACCGTTTGCACAAAACCAGTGAATGAAGATAGTGACTCTGAGGGATAGATTTACAACAACTAGGATACCCCAATGTTTGTGAGATGCAATAGGTTTTCTGAGACCAAAGGTTATAGATTTTCTGTTCTTTGTATACTTTTGAATTTATATACAGCATATGGGGGGGGGGGGGGGGGGGGAGCAGTTTTCATTTCAAAAGCTGCTTGAGCTGCTTGTCTCAAGCTGCTAGAGGAGTTTCTTGTAGGTGCCAGTACAGGTTGGCCTGTTGCACCGCAGGGCTGAGAAATGGAGGCTGAATTTGAGGACTTCGTTTAAAACAGCTGAATCTAGGGCATATCCTCAAGAGCACAGAAGTAATGAAATCTATAAGCTGATCTTTCCCTGCCTTCAGAGGGAGGGCAGCAATATCTACAGTAGAGGTTCTTCTTCATTCACAGCATGAACAGTTATATAAGGTAAATTTATACCATGTATTGTGCTTGCCAGCTCTTGATGCCGAAAACTAAATCAGGGTTTATCACCTAAAGCATGCCTCTGCCTCCTGGTCACACATCTGGTTTTGGCCCAAACTATATACAAGAATGCAGTATGTAGGGTAAAATAGCTCAGGGATAACAATACATCTTGACTTCTAAAATTATAGAAATAAAGTTGACCTTTACTTTCAGGCACCTAAATTTGTGAAAGTAAGGTTTATACAGAATTCATGCAATTGACTGGTGATTTTAATGGAAGTAGAAGATCTGCAGCACTTTTGACACTGGTGCTTTATATAAGATGTTCAAATAAACATTGAAAATGAGGATTTAAAGCACTCAGGTTTGAACAATGTTTTGCTGTATTGTGAATGTAATTTTGTACTACATTCTACTGTAGAAATACAGCAAGTGAAGAAATAGCAGTAGAAGCTTATGCAGAGACCTTGGGGACACTCATGATTCCCTGACCACAGGTCTGGATGATCAGGGAGCTAGAGCAACAAATTTTGAAATCTTTGTTTCTGGTCTCTGAGTTCTGAGTACAGATTTACCATTCTGCTGAGCCTGATTCCCTGATTATAGACAGATTCACTGGAGAGGTTTCCCCTTAAAATAGGTTCGGTTTCCCAAAACAGATGAAGGGAAATGTGGATGGCTGTAGAACAAATGAATAGCCGAGCAGTGTATGAAGTCTAGCCACTTAGCCTTTGCTGACAGTTGTTTTAAATAAAAATCTTCATTTTGCACAGAAAAGAGATACAGAAATTCTGATCCTGCTTTGTGATTGGGAGCTTACATGATTTTGTTCTTGAAAGACCCATTTTATAGCTGTTTTGTTTAGGAATTCCTCCATGCATCCCAGCTGATGGCGAGAGACTCACTTCAGTGTCTGACTGCCAGAATAGCCTGGTACATCATGGATGTGTAATTCGACCTTAAAATATGATTCAATAAAGCGGTTCTGTATTGTGTTGCTTCTAAAACCAGGAATATATGTACATGTGTATTTGTACGCAAAACTGAGCTGTGTGACTTTGTTTAACAGCTGATTGGTGGCTGCTTTGGTATCAAATGGGACAAAGTCATAGAGGTTTGTTCCACAGCTATGGTATGTACTCTTCTGTTTACTCCACAGCTTTAACATCTTCCTCCTCAAATACATATCTACATTTACAGACACATACATATATGTCTACATTTATATAGATGGATACATATATAAAAGCTTTGCCACTCTCCCTTTAGATCTATTAGTAGCATTAAAAATGTAATTTTGTAGGGAAAGAAAGGGTTTAAAGTAAAGCAAGCCTTGTATGACTGAAAGCTTGTTTTCTTTAGCCAACTAGCTCAGCTGATCTGGTAAAAAAACCCCCAAAAACAAACCCAAAAGAAAACAAACTCTTTCAATAAACCTTACATCTCTTTGTTTATCATGCTTACTATTATTAAAACATCAGAGTATGCAAGGTATATTATTATTGGTATAATATTTTTTATTAAATATTCAGACCCTGATTATTGAACTGTAGAGAATTACTACCATGATGAGGGCTGTGCATTGATGTATTCATAGTATACACAAAGAAATACAGTATTACAATTCAGAATTACTAACTGGGACTTTAGATCAACTAATTCATCTCTAGTTTTCCACTGGACAAATAAATGTCAGCAGCTACAGTGTTAGTAAGTGGAAACATAGACTTGTACATTGGTACTTAATTAGACTAAGGTTGAACCCTAGCTTTTTTTTGAAAAGTCTACTATTTTTAAAGCTCTGAGGTTGAAAGTTAGACTAACTGTTGGTATTTCTATTGCTTTCAAAATGCTAAAATTTTCAGAGTACATTCTTTTTTTTTTCTCTCTTTTATCACAGCTTTTTAATACAATAAATTTTGTATATAAAAAGGCAGGTATTTATCAATTAACATTTCATCTCTTGTTCTCTTTGAAATATTTATTCAGCAGCTCTCTTGCTCTAGGCATTGTTTTACTTCTTATTGTCCCTCCATAGTGTCTTTCCACGTGCAGTTAAATTGAAATCATAGAATCACAGAATCGTAGAATCATAGAATACTTTGGGTTGGAGGGGACCTCTAAAGGTCATCTAGTCCAACCCTCCTGCAATGAGCAGGGACATCTTCAACTAGATCAGGTTGGTCAGAGCCCCATCCAGCCTGACCACGAATGTTTTCAGGGATGGGGCATCTACCACCTCTCTGGGCAACTTGTTCCAGTGTTTCACCACCCTCATAGTAAAAAATGTCTTTCTTATATCTAGTCTAAATCTACCCTCTTTTAGTTTAAAACCATTACCCCTTATCCTAGCACAACATGCCCTGCTAAAAAGTTTGTCCTCATCTTTCTTATGGGTCCCCTTTAAGTACTGAAAGGCTGCAATAAGTTCTCCCCACAGCCTTCTCTTCTCCAGGCTGAACCACCCCAACTCTCTCAGCCTTTCTTCACAGGAGAGGTGTTCCATCTCTCTGATCATTTTTGTGGCCCTGCTCTGGACCTGCTCCAACACGTCCATGTCTCTTCTGTGCTGAGGGCCCCAGAGCTGGACACAGGACTCCAGGTGGGGTCTCACAAGAGTGGAGTAGAGGGGGAGAATCCCCTCCCTCGACCTGCTGGCCACACTTCTCTTGATGCAGCCCAGGACACAGTTGGCTTTCTGGGCTGCAAGCACACATTGCTTTTCATCCACCAGTACCCCCAAGTCCTTCTTGGCAGCACTGCTCTCAACCACTCGCCCAGCCTGTATTTGTGCTTGGGATTACCTCAACCTATGTGCAGGACCTTGCACTTGCCTTGTTGAACTTCATGAGGTTTGCACAGGCCAACTTCTCAAGCTTGTCCAGGTCCCTCTGGACGGCACATCCCTTCCCTTCAGCATGTCCACACAGGTTGGTGTCATCTGCAAACTGAGGGTGCACTGTCCATGTCATTGATGAAGATATTAAACAGTACTGGTCCCAGTACAGACCCCTGAGGGACACCACTTTTCACTGATCTCCATCTGGACATTGAGCCACTACCCTCTCAATGCAACCATCCAACCAATTCCTCATTCACTAAACACTCTACCCATCAAATCCATCTCTCTCCAATTTAGAGAGAAGGATGGTGTGGGGGACTGTGTCAAAGGCCTTACAGAACTCCAGATAGATAACACCCG
The DNA here is from genome assembly GCF_047716275.1 of Strix uralensis. Lineage (NCBI taxonomy): Eukaryota > Metazoa > Chordata > Aves > Strigiformes > Strigidae > Strix > Strix uralensis. The sequence continues at coordinate 13,487,370 of NC_133978.1, read as the reverse complement.
TAGCTCTTCCATTGTCCACTGATGTGGTAACTCCATCCTAGAAGGCCACTAGGTTAGTCAGGCATGCTGGCTGACTAACCCTTGGTGAAGCCATGCTGGCTGTATTGAATTACCTCCCTGTCCTCCATGTGCCTTAGCATAGCTTCCAGGAGGCCATGATCTTCCCAGGCACAGAGGTGAGGCTGACAGAACGGTAGTTCTCAGGGTCCTCCTTTCTATCCTTTTTAAAAATGGCTGCAATGTTTCCCTTTTTCCAGTCACCAGGAACTTCACCTGACTGTCATGACTTCAGCCAATTCCCTCAGGACTCTGGGATGCATCTCGTCAGGTCCCATAGACTTATGTATGTATATATAAGTTATACATAAATACATACATAAATACACAACAGTGATGAAAAGACAATTCTCATCTCCTTTATTTTTCATGACTAAGCTGTTTTAGGCCAGATACAGAATAGTTTCTCATAGTTACACAGGGGTGCTAAGAAACAGTTTAACTCCTGTGTTGGAGAAAGAAAAAAAAAAAAAAAGGTTTTTCTACATAGCTGAAATCCACCAAGAGGTGAAGTGCTTGAAAAATTTGAATGATTTCATGGACGTCGCAAAGCTTTAAAGATGAAAGATCCAGCTTTTCTTCCTGATTAAGCTATGAGAATTATGAGATCCTGTGGGCTTTTTCTTCTTCAAAGGGTCATTCAAATATAACTCTAAGGACAGATCCCACGAAACTATTTCCATGAAGTTTGATAGAATTAATTCCTTTTGTATTACATGGAAGGATAAGGAGACTGCTCCCCTTGGCTTGCTCTACCTGTTGCTGTTCTGGACATTCAGGGCAGCTTTTAAAGAGGTACCTGCTAAGCTGCTGAAGCTCCTAAGTAGTGGGAGTCTGATGTCCAAAATCACATTAATAGCACTCATTACTTTTGATATAATTCTTCCAGGCAATTTCCTTACATTTGATATCAGTTAGGTCATTTCAGGAATAAATGCTGCTTAACTGATGTATTAGGGTATGGAAATCTGGCTTCCATGGAACAGATTCTGTCCTGGAACATTTGGAAGCAGCTGCTGTCGTCTATGGGAGAGCCAGACCGGTACATCAGGGAAAGTATGGGTCAGCGTTGTTCAGCATTGCTACCTTTGAACAACTCAAGGTTAAAAACATGAATTTCCAAACTTGTTACATACAGGTTTGAATGTCAATGGCTGATTTTGACATGTCGAATACAAGAAGTACTGTTTCAAGTTGAACTCACGCAAGCTGAATATGACCAATTCCTCCTGACAACAGCCCAAACAAACCACTGATAATAGAGCTGTGAAAAGCACCATTACAGAACTTTACTAAAGTGAAATGAAAGAACTCACAACAACAAAGTAGTAAGGAAACATTGTTCTAAATATAAGGAAATTGTGATAAAAGAACTTAACCAAGACTTAAAAGCAAATCCATAGCTGGACTGGCTTACTCAGTCTGGGCACTTAGTCTGTACCACAATAAAACATTCTGGTAAGAATAAATTTCTGGATGAATGCTAATACTATGAAGAAAGTTCCAAGTTCATTTCCTCAGGATTTACACAAAATTAATTGCTCATAGCAGTTTCTCTTGTCACTGCTTTTCTATGTGTTAAAATTGGCAGCAATATTTGGATTGATCAGTCATCTGTTTGGTCATTCTTGGCAGAGAAGCCAGTCCTTTTGGATGTAATTTAATTGCTGGGACTGATGAGGAAGTTTTAATCTATCTCTGCTCCTATATACTTTGGACCTCGCGAGAGCATTAAATTTATTTGAAGTTATACTTTATCCATCGCTATGTTATTCCTCCCTATAATATAGATTTCCAGTGCTTCTGTAGCCCTGCTTTGTCTTTAATCACTGGAATCACTTTACAAAATAATTGAAATAATTTATTTAAATATAAAATATTTTTAACATAATAGCTATGATGAATATACTATTTATCCAAAGACTGTGACAGAAGGTGATTTTATTTACCATCAAAACTAATCAAGACTTAAAAAAAAAATCAGTATTAGAAAGCAATTGTAGTTTTAGAGAAGGCAATGATTTAAGGCTTAGTTCGAAGTCATCTGGAGGTGCACTATTTGCCCTGTGTTGTTACCCTTGCAGATTTACCATTTTAAAGATCATTCATCTCTGAAACTGAAGTAGGTGAAACTAATTTAGCATCTGGATGCCTCATGCTCTTCTTAAATTTGACAGTCTCTGTTACTTTGGGTTAATTTCCGAGGAAAACTCAGAAAGAATATGCTGGACGCTTCAGACCTGTTAGTGGAGGAGTTTCCAGGGTTGTGCCTCTGCAGCAGAGCTACTGCTGGAGGCTGCTGGCACACATCCTTGCCCATCCCTGGGGCTGTAGGGGAGAGGAGGACCCAGACAAGCACTCGCCTTTCTCTCAGGTACATTTTAAGAGTTTGTAACTTACTCTCTTTGCCCCTTTGGTAGCGTATGGAAATCACTGCAGAAACAATAATTTCTTTGTCACCTTCCTGCAAAGACTAAAGCTTCTACAATGGACAGCAGAACTAAAGGTATTTAAATCTTTATCCATTATTCCATGCAACAGACTGCTAAAAGCGGGAACATTTCCAAAATGTCCCATGTCATGTGACAATATCCACAGCCAGACCATTCACCAAGCAACACCCAGTAGCAGTGTTCTCTGCACTAGGCAGCAAACAATTTTGGAAAGAAAAAGGAAAGATGCCCAAGTCTGAAATACAGTATATATTCCCTTTCTGCCTGATGAATTGGGATTGAGTGTACTAATTGGGATGGAAAAGTGTAGATTTTCAGGAAAAAGAAAGGAAGTGAGTCATAATAGTAAATAATTTTAATTTTCTTTTCTGTTGATGACTGATTGCTTCATAGGCTTTCTCACTTGGTGTTGTCATAATTTTCTCCTAAATCTTGGTTTAGGGCTTAGTCCAAGACAGAGTGCAATATACTGAAAGATTTCTGCTAACTTCATCATGCTTTGGAGAAAGCCCTTTTGATGGCATTTTCCATATTTGCTTTCAAATATTTCTTCCCCTGGCATCCTAAATTCTGTTATGTTGCAGTGACTTCAGTATATCGCAAGGGCATTGTTAAGACTAGTCACTATATTTCTCAGTCTGAAATCATTAAGTGTGTTCTTAAGGGACATACAATAACACTAAAATCAGAATTTAAAAATTACTTTGATTTTACTCTTGACAAACAGAATTTCTCCTATTGAGTATTTGGCTTGATAAAAAGTGAGTCAGGACTTCAGGATTTCAGTTATTTAGTAATAAATTCCTCCAAGGAAAGTATTCCCTTTACTAATATTTCCTGATTGAAACATGTTTTGTAGGATTTGGGATGTGGGATTTTTTGTTAATGTCATCACGTACTTCAATTAATCATTATGAACCATGCCAAAATAAACATTTGAATTGTATATATTCATTGGCATACACTCAAGTGTAATTCTAAATATTTAGTGGCAGCCCTGGCATCTGCAAATAGGCTACACATGATTTGAAAAACTGACAACATGCAGACTGTTGAGGAGGAATCAGCATACCTGCACTGTTTGAAAGGATAGCTATTTTATCCAATTAATCCATTAGCTATGGGATTGTTATTCAGAGTTTATATTGCAGTGAGAGAGAGCAGACTCTTCTCCTTATCCCAAAATTAACTGTCACTCATCTCACACCTGTCCGAGACTGACATAATGCTGACTGGCAGCTTACTAACGTCCCAAATGGCTGCCGTGCTTTTGAACTCTGTGGTGGATTTCTCACTTGCTGCGTCTTGTGCCATTCCTCCCAGGTATCAGGAGTATTCATAACATCCTGTGTAAAAATACAAGGAGGAATACTTTGGGCTCTACGTTATGCACAGGTATGTAGCCCAAGTCTTTTGACAACAATAAAACTTAGTCAGTTTGTCTTGCCTAATGGCTATTTTAGCAATCAGAGTGGGAAAGAGTACTTGTTCTCAGCACTGGTTAATGGGATCAGTGGAATGCTTTTTATATGTTTCACGTGGAAGAAAGAATAGAGTTACACGCCGACCTCAGACAAAAAGCAAGGGTTTCCTTGACAGTGAACCAACCATTAGGGACACATGTATGTTGTAGCCGAGCTGGGGTTGAAAGCTAAGAGGAAGAATGAAGTAAAGAATATTCAAATGCCTAGTTTGGGAAAATACCGCAGCAGCATAACACCTATTGATATAATCAGCCCCAGTTCTAGCATCCTTTATTTGTGAAATCCTGTTCTGTTTGCCACATCCAATTGCCAAACTGCCAGAACACAGCAAGTGAGATGGGTGCTGGAGGAACTCATAACTTTGAGAGACTGTTTATGCTATCAGCAGCTGATAGCACCATAAAGTGAAGTAACTGTAGAGGTTTTGTTGCTCACAGCTTCAGGTATTATTTACACGAATTAACAATGAATGTCTTCAGAGATTTTGTAAAGTTGGAGTGGAAAGAAAGGCTTCTAACTGCGTGTATATGTGGGATTGGAATATCGGCATCTCACATGCATATTGTTTTGGTGCCAAAAGGGACGTGGCTCCAAAAGGGTCTTACGTTCCAATTTTGAATTTCTGTTTCTTTTGTTGGCTATTCTGAGAATAGTTATCCTGAGATTCCTAGGACTGATTCCATTATAACGGTTAAAGAAAATCTAACTCCTTTAACTCATCTATTACATTTCACTATCTGAAGACTATGTGGCTGTACGTGGTTCTGCTGTATGGAGGCACGTGTGAAGCCAGTCAGGAACAGCACCCTTGTAACAGAACCATTAGCTGTGGCATGCCTACTGCACAGCCAAAGCGTAACCCCCCTGTGACAAACAAAGTAATATATGCATAAACAGTGTATCTGTTATGTGTGTGTCACACCAGTCCTTAAGAAAATACTTCTGACTCCACCGTAGATAAATAATTTTATTCCATCCCAGTCACAGATGTTCTTGAGGAGATACTAAGGATTTCTTTGCATATTATGAAGAAAAATCAAGAAAAATAAATTCTATGTTGTTTTCGGATCATGATAAACATATTTCCAGAAAAAGTAGAAGAGTTGGCCTATGATACAGAATGAGTAGGAAGAAATGCAAGTGAAATTTACCAAATACCTACGTAAATTAGAATTAATGCACTGCACAGATTCAGTTTAACAAGAGTGGGCTGATTTGAAAAACTGATTATGATTTGAATATTAATTTTTGAGGACAGAGAAATCATCTAGAAGCATTCAGAGACTGTATTTTTGTACACATCATAACATTTTGATTCATGACTAAATTATTACAGGAGGAGGTTTCCATACATTGCCTGCACTCAGGTGTCTGTCTAGGCGTATGGCATTTTTTATTTTTTTTAACTGAAGGATAACCTATTTGAAATACATTTGCATTTACTGTGGGTTTAAGGGAAAGCTGCTTTGAGCTTCCTGTATCAAGATCCATGCCATTTCATATTTTTAGACCAAAGAACTTTCTTCAAAGGGGATAATAGTAAGATCCTCATAAACTTATCAGGGTAATACCTGTTTTTAAGTAATTCACTTAAGTAAGGCATATTGAAAGCATTCCACAATCAATTTCAAGAATAGTTTGTCAACCCTCAATGATAAGAATGGGAAATTGTAAGAAAAGAAGCCTGAAAATCTTTACTCATAATACGAGAAGTCTTTCAATATTAAACAATGAAATGACTACACTAGAGTCATCTTAATGGTATCACATCCTGATGTCCATTAGAACCATTACAAAATTTAGGAGCTGACAGCTTGAAAATCTGACTGGGGGGAAGAAATGCAGCCGAGACAGATGAAACACTGAAAGACTTCAGGACATACTTGTGAGAAAAATAAAAGCTCTCTGTCTTGTGAGGGTTGTAAAACATTTTTGTTGTGTTCTGTTCTTCCAAGAAACATGTACAAATTGTTTGAGAATGAATACAAAGAATGATTTGTATCGAGCTTAGTGGACAGCAATATGGTTGTGGAAGAGGTAAGAGCTAAAAGACATTTGTACAGACGCTGCGGAGCCCAGAGCAGGACAAAGGTATTCACAGTTTGCGAGGAAGGTGAGGACAGCGCAGGACAGGCGCTCACTGCTGAAAGCACCTGGTTCTGGTGCACCTGTACAGGGCAATGCTCGTGCGGCTGTTTCTAAATGCTTTCTCCTAATCTTTCTGCCTACTCATTGTTTTCCAATGCCAAGGTGCTTTTTGATGAGAAAGAGTTTAACAGTACACTTACCTGATAAGCCACTTCCACAGGTTTTCCTGATAGCTGTTAGCATAGACCTTAAAGAAGCTGCCAAACCCCAGTTGGATTTCTTGAAGTGACAACAATCTAGGCATCTATTTGTAATAGGCATGATTTATAATATCTATATAATATATATTGATATTATATTATAAATTAACATTCATTCTGAAGAAAAATTCAAGCAGATGTGTTTCAGTTGCAGTATTTTATTTTCTATATTTGTCTGTGTATATACAGAACAAATGTGTTTCACAGTTTGTTTCCAACTTCTCTGCTCAATTATTTTGTATAAATATTAATATGCTTTTAAATACACGACTAAGGAAATTATACTTATGTGTCAATACCAGGAAATGACACCGATGAGGTAACATATGAAAACATCTGTACATCTATCATTTTAGAGACCCTTTTCTGGAAGTTTGAAAGTGATGATAAAACCACTTTTTGGGAGACTGCTGTTAACCCTTCAGTGACCACCCTAGCAGTTGAAATGTGTGACCAGTAAGTGAATGGAAAGCACACACCGTGTTGACCACAGTGAACTTGGAGTGCACCTCGGGAGCAGCTCAAAAAGGTAGTTTCAATAGTAAAACTTGTCTGGCAGCGTCCTGAGAGCTGCAGCCTCCATACGTGCCTGCGCCATCGGTCGCCCCCGGCTGCTGAAAAAGACTGTCCTTGTGTTGCAGGTGTCTGGTGGGTTTTGTTTTCCTTTAGGGAATCCCTTTTAGAAACAACAACAAAACGCTGCTTATTGTTAGTTATCAGACAGCATCAGCGTCGGAAAACATCAGGTCCTGAGCCCTGGTCTTTCGCCCGCAGCCCTCTCCCAAGGCGTCTCCACCTCCCTCACGCACACGCGCACCCCTCGCCGCTCCCTCCACTCGGGGCTTCTGTCACGGAGAGCCGCAGACGTTGCATTGCTACCACAGGATGGGTTCAGGCGCTCCCCCCCGCCCCTTCTTTTCTCTTTTTCTTTTCTTTCCTTTCCTTGGCTCCGCTTGCTGTAGCATACACCCTCCCGAGGGGTTTGCCTGGATCATTTATTTATCCTGTGCGCATTAAGAAACCACCATTAGGCTTTGGTGGGAGGCGCCTTAGTTTCTGCGCGCTAGCCTGCCTCCCTTGCGCTGCGATAGGAATACACAATTGAACACAAGCTGCAAGCTTGGCAGGAGCTGCCTTCTGCGTGCCTATTTATTTGCCGGATCCGTATTTTTTTGCCGACTGGGTCATTGCCGCCCCCCCCTCCAGGGTTTCAGTCTTTGGTTGTGGTGTTTTTGGTTTTGGTTTTGTTTTGGGGTTTTTTTTGGGTTTTTTTTTTTTTTGTGTGTGCGTGTGTGGATTTTTTTTTTTTTTTTCCGGGAATCCTCGCCGGAGTTTCGATGCCGGGTCGGACTTAGCGCGGGCGCGGAGGAGCTGCGCGGAGCCGTGCCTCCTGCCCCCGGGCCCCGCCCGCGGATCGGCCTCCCTGGCCCGGCGCCGGCCGCGGGTTGGCCGCGGGGCCGCGGAGTGGCGGGTGCGCTGCGCCGCCGCCTCCCCGCGGAGCAGCCGAGGATGCTGCTGCGCCGCGGCCGGGCATAGGCAGGAGCCGAGCGGGCGGGGGAGGGAGCGGAGGGACGGAAGGAAGGAAGGAAGGAAGGAAAGACGGAACGAAAAGCTCCCCCAGCCCCGAGGGGAGAGGAACAGGAGGAGAGGCGAGAAGGAGCGTGAATGTGAAGGAATGTGCCAGCCCGCCGCCGGAGCCGCCCGCTTGGGATAAAAAAAAAAAAATAAATCGAGGAGGCTGATTCTTGCGACTTACTACACGGAGAAAAAAAAAAAAAAGCAAAAAGCAAAGCAAAACGTGAGAGCGGAGGAAGAAGAAGGAGAGCGAAGAGGCTGAAGCGGGCAGCGCAAGAGGCGGACGCCCAGCGGATGGCGCGGCCGTCCCGCTGACTCCGCGGCTGCGGGAGGCTGCGCGGGGCGGCGCGGCGCGGGCCGTGCCATGCCGGCGGCGTGACTGAGCGGGGCGCTCCCGCCGCCCGCCCCGCTGCGCCGCGCTCCCCTCCGCCCCGCTCCGCTCGGCTCGGCTCCGCGCCGCTCGCCTCCGCCCCCCTCCGCCGCATGCCGCCGGCAGCCGCGGCGCGCTGATGCCCCGGGGCCGCGGCGGCCCTGCGGACGGCCCCTAGGATGAGCGAGGGGGCTGCCGGCGCCGCGGCGCCCGGGGCGGCGGAGGCGGCCGCGGCGGGGGGCCCGGGCGGGGATGGGGCCGGGGCGCCGCCGCGGGAGCTGCGCTGCAGCGACTGCATCGTCTGGAACCGGCAGCAGACGTGGCTGTGCGTGGTACCCCTCTTCATCGGCTTCATCGGCCTGGGGCTCAGCCTCATGCTCCTCAAGTGGATCGTGGTGGGCTCCGTCAAGGAGTACGTCCCCACCGAGCTGATGGACGCCAAGGGCGTGGGGCAGGACCCCTTCTTCCTCTCCAAGCCCACCGCCCCCCCCCGCGGCGCGGAGACCACCGCCGCCGCCACGCCGCGGCCGCCCAGTCGCGTCAGCCCCCGCCTCACCACGATGAGCCGGGCCCCCCCGCGGCCCCCCGGCACCCGCGGCCCGGCGCGGAGCGGCCCGCGGCCCACCGCGGCGCGGCACCCCGCCGCGCCCCACACGGCGCCGCCCGCCAGCGGCCCCCCCGGCACCGCCGGCCGCGGCGCCCGCCCGCCGCCCGCCGCCCCCAGCACCCCGCCGCTGCCCGCCTGGCCCACTGCGGCACACGCTACCTCCTCCTACAAGATCTACGTCCACGACTCGGCGCCGTCCTGGACCTTGTCTCCCTTCCAGGAGTCCACCACCACCACGCCGGAGGCCAGCACGACCCCCAAAACCCGTAAGTAGAGCAGCCGCCCCGCGCCCTCGGGGCGCCCGCGCCGCGCCGGCCGCTTCCTCGCCTCTGCCCCTCGGAGCGCGGGGTCCGCCGAGCGCCGGCGGGGCCGGGCCGATGCCTCGGTCGGAGGCTGCTGCCGCCGCCTCTCGGGGACGCGCGGGGCTCCCGTGCGGCCGCTGCCCTGCGGGGGGCCGGAGAGCTCCCAAGTTTGCGCTTCTTTCCTCCCTCCCCCGCTTGCGCCCCCCCCAAGTTCCCCGCTTGTGTGATGGATGGTGAGGCAGGAGCAGCCATTTGAAGGGACTAGAGTTCGCTGTGGTTTTTAGGACAGATGCAGACCCCCCCGCTTTCCCCTTCCCGGCTGGGCTGCGGAAAGCGGTCGGGAGGTGCTGGGAGGTGCCTGAGCGGGAGGGACAGTTGATGACCCTCCCGGCAGCGGGTCCCACGGGGGCCGGTGGGGAGAGTGGACCTCGGGAGGTGCGGGGCGGGTTGTGCCTGTGCCTCTGCGCCGGTGAGGGAGTTGGGCTTTCACACAGTCGTCTCCCTTGAAATAGCTGGGAGCGGGCTCCGGAGGATGCTCCCTCCGTCCCAGCGCCCGGCTCCTCAAAGAGCCGCCGCGAGCTTCGCCAGGAAGGAGCCCCGGCCGCGCCGCCAATATGCAGACGCAGCCAAACGCTTTCCCGGCTCCCGTGTGTAGCCACAGCACTGTCTTGCTGTAACTGAATATTTTTTTGAAGTGGAGGGGGGGCTGGATCCCCGATTGATGCTCGGTGGCTGGCTCTTCCCACCCTCCCAGGCGCTAACCTAAGGATTCAGGCTCAATCTGAAAATTCATTTGGTCTGGGTGCATCAACTTTCAGCTTCTAGTAAAGGTTATCTAGGACAAATGCAATCCGTGCCAGAAGAGCTCCCGCGTGGTGCTATTTAGTGAAATGCTCAATTATAGTGTATTGTAGTCATCTTCTGCGTTTTCTTGGATGCAGCAGAGGAAATGAGAAGCCGTGTGTCCTCCATTAACTCTTAGTTGCTTCTGCTAGGAACGGCGATTCAATTGAATGCTACCACCTGAATTGCTTTTACAGCCCAGGGCTCGCCTTTTGCATGCTAATGTATGGCTATTCTGCTAGAGGATTTTGTTAGCAAGTCATTTGAACTTTATTTTGTCCGTTAAATCTATTTGCTGATGAGCCCCAAGGCAGAGAGTGTATGCAGAACGAACCGATCTTGTGAATTGACAAAATCGGGAGAACAGCAAATTGGATGTGTATGTGTGGGTGGGTGGGTGTGCAGGTGGCGGATGGCTGGGAATGATTACGAATAAAACTATCACTAAATCAGAAGAGCAAACAAGGCAGTGACTCGTTTCCCCAGTGTCTGCTACAGTAATTGAGAGAGAACTGTCCCTTACAGGTGTGTCTCAGCCTGCCTGCTCTGTAGGTATAACCGAAGCAAGTCAGATGCTACCAGAAGGAAAATCTTTTGTGGAGCTGAACCCTACCCCTTTCACTTAGGCGTAGGGAGCTGTATAGGGCGCTTCTTAAAAACAAAACAGCAAAGGGAACCTGATTTTCAACCTGTGTCTCTGTTGTCAAGCCTTGTGTGAACCAGAGATGTTCGTTCCATGGTGTTTCAAACTGCTGTGACCTGTGTGTGTCTGAAATGCTGCCTGGGCTTGCCAGGTGGGATCTGCCAGGGTCTAAATGCTCCCTTGCAATCTCTTTCTTTCTCCCTTTTCCATTTTTTTGGGTATGTAAGAGAAATCTACAGCAATTTCCGCCCCTCTGTGCTGTCTCCTTACAAGGTATAGAAGGCAAGAATATCCTGATTAATAAATAATGTCCAGCTGGCAGGACTCTCCTCCATGCAAGACGCACGAAGGAAGCAAAAACCCACAATCTTGAAAATGTTCCTGGCAGTTGCAGAGTCTGGTAACTATTATTTGTTTTAGGGAGACTGTTAATACCAGTTGCAGAGTCTGGTAACTATTATTTGTTTTAGGGAGACTGTTAATATCTTTTACAGCAGGGTGTTACCCCTCATTAGGTACAGCTCAGTTATAGGATGAAATGCAAGAAGTGAAAATCTGGCAGAAATTGACCCTGTTTGGGCACATTGATAGCAGAGATTATCATTAATGGAAGATTAAATAGATTACATAAAAAAGGATTTGAATTTTTAGGGCATGTGGAAATTTTTTTTAAAGCCTGCAGCTGTACTTTCCTGATACATACAAGCACCTCAGGATACATGTAAAATTCTCTGAGGCTGCAGTATCCACTGGAGGGGAGAGGGAGAAGAAATGCAGTGTTTCTGCCGTGAAGTGCTGACACGGCGTGACCCCAAAGCAAGTGTCTGCATCTGCCACTAGCAGCTCTTAGGAAGAAAGGGATTCTTTTTTAAACAAATTCATCCTCATTTCCCAGGTTGAGCTGCATGTTCCTTCTGTGCCCGTTGCTCCAGCTGCTATTGAAATGAAAGTCATGGATCCCATTGTACCGTGTGAATACAAATCTGATATGACAAACCTGATGCCCCAGCTTTCAAAATAGTGCACGCCCTTGTGTGATCCTCTGGCTTGGCAAGGCACATATGTGGGCAGGAGTCATAGGTTATTTAGCATTTCACAGCTTTTAAGAAAAGAGGCAGCTGTATTTATGCTGGTTCATGTTGCAGTTTATTTAATTGTTTTAACACGTTAAAACGTGCTCAAAATATGACTTAGGAAAATGGAAGGCAAATCAGAAGTCGTTTCTCCAGAAAGCCGGATGATTGCCCACCTGAAGTAAATGTTGGTAAAGCCTTTTCTCTTGTGTGTATTCATCTGAGGAGATGTTGTGAAATCTCTCTTTTTTTGTGGGTGTGCATAATGACAATAATTCTTGGTTGTGTTTCACTCAAAGTCAAGCTATCTGTTAGCTGTTTTGAAAGTTCTTCATGAAGATCCTTCAGGTTCTGACTAAGCAAAAGCCACTTACTCATCAAATCTTTCTCTGTGTCTTGTGCCTGCATGTGTTTCTCATGATCATGCACGGACTATGGCTTTTCAGCATGAGCCTCTTTATCCAGTGCTCAACATAAAAATCAATCGTTGATTTAGAAGGACAGTCCAGCCTGTAGATCAGAAAAAGCAACCAACTGACTGGAACACACCAGTGAAGTTTTATTTTTATCAAGCCATTGGTTTCATTTCTAAAGAGTCATGCCCTGATTTTTCCAATATGCATTTTTCATGGTATTCTGGGTTCTTCGGTAATGTTATTATCTTTAAATTGAGATGCTGTACTTGTAAGAATTCCTGTGTGAATTCAGGTATGAAATAGCGCTGTGGTTTCTCTGGTGTTCATAGGACCAAAGGCTAACACAGAGAACTGAGGTCAGGCAGGTGGGGCTCAACTAATGCATAGTAACCAAGGAAAGAGATGTTACAGAACTCATAATCAACATGTCTTGTGAAGTCCAGTTGCGACCTTTTTTGATGAGTCCAGACTGCAGCCTGAGTGTACTTTGATTTCCTGCTAAACATTTTCTGGTCCAGTCGTTTATCCTAGTCATATCTCGGTCTGTTTCTTATGCACGGCATGGGTTCAAGTAACAAGCATCTGGCAGATGAACTGTTACCAACAATGACATTTTGGTAAAAGCTGTTTGTTTTATTTTGCACTGACTCAAATATCTTTTTCACATTAAGGATGACACTTAGATGGAACTGCGGGGTTTTCACCAACTGGAGGGTGTTGTGGGAGGTGCCAAACCATAGTAAAACCAGATCTACTCTTCCCAGAGCTCTAAAACGTTCTGCCAACAAATGACATGTATCTGCGAACACTTCACATTATGATCATGAGCTGTCATTGAAATTGAGGGGAGCACACATGACAGTAAAGCACGTGCCTTTTAGCATTGACTAAGATTACAAATTGATAAATAACTGACATATTAATGCATCAAAAGCTGTTGAATTGGAAAACAAAATACTGACGTGAACAACTGGGATTTCTAAAAGCATTTGCTGCTGCTTCATTCCCACTTACTTTCTATTCGCATACCATGAGTCAACGTACCACAGACATGATTAGATTTGTTTCCCATCTTAAATACTTGTCAACAGGAGGGCTACCGTCAAGATAAAAATCATAAATACAGAATTGTAGTCACACCACTAAAGTGGAAGTTTTTGTGATTTTATTTTATTTTTAATATTTTACAGCTATAACTTGCTTCATCTGCTTCAGTTAAGTTGGATGACCCTGGACTTAATTCTGTTTTCCATTTATAATCCTCTTTATAGTTAGGAAGTAGTGCAGTTATCACTGAGTTCATAAGGAAGTGGAATGTCTAAGTTAAGTCCCACTCACAAATATGTACATTGATTCCGTTCAGATATATTTCCTCTCGGTTCCTTTTGTTGAAGTGTTTGTTGGAACCCCATGGCCTAGGAGAGCTTTCACAGCACTGGTATGATGAGAGGAAGGGATATGGCTGAAATTACTCCATGCTGCCTTTTATCCCCGAAGAATATTCTTTTGGGGGCGGTAAGGATTCTCATTACATTGATTTAACCTGTGATCACTGGTAAAAGCAAAGCCTTGCATTTTATTTGGCATATTTTTTTAGCATCTATACAAGGACATTATGTGATATATTATATCTTGACAACAGAATACCATTATTAAATTAAAGTATTGATTCATTGCAAAGTATTATGCTAAAGTAATGTCAGTGGTTTGTCTAAACCCACAGAAAATGGAAATTAAAAATTAAAGCAAAAGACCTGTCTCTATCTACAGTATTGTGTCTCGTGTTACAGTACATTTATCATCTGACTCATTGCTTTGAAACCTCCTGCAAAGCCCAGTAAATACACAGATTGGTATGGATTTGGCTTTGACTCTGTCTTTAAATTGTATAGCTCATGTGGCTTTCAGGAGGTACCCAAAACATACTAGTGTTTGGTTTTGCTGATTTCTTCCATGATTTGTTTGGAAACACACTGCACAAGGAAAAGTGCCTAGTAAAATCTTGTAGGATTAGCTGGTCACAAATATAAATAAATAAATTAAACCCAGGGACTTCTACATTTCTCTGAGCTTGGTGATTTCTTTTTGAGATTCATTGTGGTTTGAACAAGTTTGCAATACTCCAGTCTTAACTATGCACCTGTGCGCACACACACGTGCACACGTGTGCAGAATACAAGCAGGTATTTGTACATTTGCAGAGTACCTGTTTTCGAGGGGGATCAGGACCTCAAAGACTGTAGCAACTTCAGGATCGGTCTTTGCTAAGCAAAACAGCTACTTTGGTTGTGGTGCTTGTCTTTGCAGTGTAGTTCAGAAAAGAAACCTGGAGGTTGCATTGTAGCGAACTAGACTGAATGCCAAGTTCAAGTGCATCTTTTTTAATTTCGAAGTCTCTTCATCTTTTTTAATTTGGAAGTGTCTTTCAGGTTCTGCTGTGTGGAAGGGATTCATTGTTACTGTTAAGGATAGGTACATTTTCTTTTTGCATTGCAGGGGTAGGCAAAACACAGGAAAAACAACGAGATACTTTGTGTTATGGAGATGATTTCTTACTCTAAGGGACTTAGTTCTTGGATCAATAAGGTGAGGGTTAGAAGTGTCATTTAATAAGGCAGCTGTGCTCCAGATCAAAACTGGGGCTCTGTTTTCTCATTGCTCAGAACTCAACTTCAAAGGCGGACAGCTCTTAAACCTGCTTTCATACTTTTACCTTCCCCTTCATACCTAATCTCAAGGCACTCCACCGAGTAAAGTACATTTTAAGTGAAGGAAAGTACTCCCTGTGAGGGCTGACCAGATGGACTTGCCAGGCGAGGGCACTTCTGACCAGGACAAGACAGGATGAGCGTTCAAATGGCTTCTAGGGAGCACACAGAGAAAGTAAATGCACATAGGTAAACAGGTGCTTTTTCAGTGAGTTTTTACTTTTTATCACACAGGTTTCTGGGGCCCCTTGGTAAAATGCATTCAAGAGGAGAAAAATGGTTAAAGCAGGAAAATTAACATAGCAACTGCATTTATAAATTTCAGTGTCCACAGAAGAAAAACCTAATTGGTCAGCTCTTCATGGTGAAATTTGGTGGTAGCAGGGAAAAACAAAGTTACTAAATGCTTATTCCTAACTGTTTAAATATTTGTTTCTGAAACTTTATCAATAAGCTCAATATTACTTCAGTAATATTTAAAAATATACATAAGTAAAACCTACAAAATTCTTCCAGTATTCCATATTTTCTGTCCCCCAAGGGCAGTATTTAGCATTTCCAAAGTTATGTTTCTCATCTGGCATGTAAATAGGAGGAGTCCATGACTTTCAGGTCTCTTTTACAACATAGTACTCCTGAATTTTTTTCTTTTTTTGTGGTATAGTTCTGATGACTACTGACTACTATAGGAGACAAACTATTCAGCTTCAAAGATAATTTGCTTCATATCATGTTTAGCAACTGATTTTTAAGTCCAAATTGAATTATGTTTTTTCCTCAGAGCAGTTTGATTTTTGTATTTCTGCAAGAATTAAATCTTTGGGAAAAGCTCCGGTAGAATGGGAGAGGCTTGTTGTCCAATAAAAACACAGCTGGGTAAAAAGATGAAGTGAAGCCTTGATCTGAAATACCTAAGAAATTCCTGCTTTAGTCACTGTAAAATATGCCCAGCAACTTGCAAACTCTCCTCTTTTTGCTTTAACATCTCCTTTTTGTGTGTTACTTTTGGGTTTTATGGCTTTCCTTTTCCTTTTAAAATTTGAATTAATCTCTTGTCGGTTCTAAGGGCCCTACAGTTGTGTCCCCATCCCGCCCCCCCCCCACCTCCCCCTTGTATTTTGTGCTCACAGGGAAGATGCACATTAGCAATGCATATATGTTGGCAATGTGGTAGGTGCTCTTTTAGAAAAAAGAATTAGTATTTTAATTTGTATGAAAAGGGCTTTCACTGAGGCATTTTGTAACTTTGTTAGCAAAGAACTGAGGTAAAAATATCCGGTAGTATTCAGTGTAGAAGTTGTGTTTCTACAGCACATTAAGTAGTTTAGAGTCTTTGGTTTTTATAATGAGATTGGTTGCTGTATGGCCCAATTCTGCAAACATATAGGCCCAATTTAGAGTGTGCAAGAGATGCCTTCTCTCTTTTGTAGAGTTATGCATCTGCAGAATCAGGGTCAATTTATGTGAACATCTGTGTGATTAAGTCTGTTACTGTGTCTTAGATTGCAGTGTGAATGCTTACAAACATGCCTGTGTAAATAAATGTACATCAGCTTTAAAGTGCTGCTTTTAAAAAGTTGTCAGCATTATTTAAATGTGCTTTTTAGAACTGAGTTTCCATTAGTTGCGTTTTCTGTGTGTGTGTTTAGCAGTACCTGAAAAATATACCATTATCTTGTTTGTTCTTTGCCCTGAAGTAAGTTCTGTAGTAAAATCTTTGTACTCTGGGGGAGTACAGCTGCTTAGCTGTAGACTGTCACAAGACATGCAGGTCATGAATTTTTTTGCACATCACTTAAATTAGTCCCTTACCCGATTTTTAATTTTTTTTTTGTATTGTTGCAGAAGATAATACTTCTGCTTTTGTACAGTTTTTCTCTGTATTACTTCCACAGCTAGATATATACCAACACTGACTTTTTCCTAAAGCTTATAGATAGAGTTTTCTAAAACGTTAGAGATGGCAAGTTGTTATTTTCTGAAACTAAAATTATGACATTGTTCATTTCACAACATCACTACTGTTAAAGTTCAAGATTCTAGTTCAGTAGGAACTGAGCCTTGATTTCTGGTTGTTACCAGATAGAGGGGCTATAGTACTGTGTAACAGCAAAGCATTAAATTAGTATTAATAGCAAATAGCCTCTTTTCCAGATCTGATTATTCTCCCTGATGTCAGAACTTGTAAAGCAAACGTTTGAGATAAGATGGGGTTATTCTCTTGGAAGGGCTTTGGTGGTCTGTTTTTACTGCAATGACAAGGGGTTTTTTTCTAACGTGGTTGGCAAGGAAGGTAGAAAACGTACCATCTAGCCTGCAGTTGCTGTGCTGCTTCTAAATGTAATCAGGACTTTAACAAAAACAAAACCCATGTATCCAAAAATGTTGCTAACCTGCAAAACTGTGCTGCATTGTGCAATGCTAATATTTACTTATGTCTCCCAGTTTAATGCATAATAAAACAGCATTTCCAATAGTGTGCTCAGAGTGGCTGAGAATTGTAGGTAGCTAACCTTTTCAGTGGTAATACTGTTGAATATTAAAAAAAAGGTGTAGGGAATCTTTTTTTCTTCTTTCCCCAGTGAATTACAATACAAGTGGTCAGAGGGTTATCATTATAATAGTACTAAGCTATCCCAGAAGTTTTGACTTGGGATTGATTGTGTAATACTTGCTAAAAACAATCTAATAATTGTCTTCCAAAGGGGTATGCTTTGTTAGTGGTTTTTTAAGAGTAGTGTTGTGTGGCGAGGAAATGAATTTTCTTGTTCACTGTGTCAGTGAATTTACAAAAGAGAATCAGGGCTTTTGTTTGAAACCTAGAGATAAGCTGCACTGAAATGGTACGGTGATTTTCCTGGCATTTAACAGTATCAAATATGAAGACTTTGCACTGTCAGGGTTCAGTGGGCAGAGGGTTCAGGAATTTAACTGAGGGGATTATTCTGATGAGTGTCAGTGCTCCTGATTTAGAAGGGTAGAGGTACTTTTATAATTATTTCATAAGTAGCTAAACCACATTAGTCTTTAGCCTGAAATCTGTCCCAGCTACATAAGGGTCATAGCGTTAAAGTTCAATCCTCTCTATTTTTTTTTTTTTTAAATAACTAAAAAGCCAAAATGCCGTGCATAAATACATACAACAGTGACTTTTTCCTTAAGCAGTTTGGGTTTCTTTAGGTTTTATATATCAATCTTTATTTTATAATTTATGTTAATAGAGCATACCATGCATTTTACAGGGTCAGCTGCTATTTATAAGACTGTATCTCAATGTAATAAAGTTGATTGTAATTAGTTTACATCAATCAAAATGTTAGAAAAATCTAGATTGCAAACTAAAACAATTTATAAATTGTATTATCTAACAGGTGAAAATACTGATTTTATAACATACACACTTTTAAATTCACTGATTACCTCAAAGCAATGTAGAAAATATGCAATCTGCTGCTAAACTGAGACTATGTACTTCTGCAGCAGATTTTGATAGTGCATGTAGGCTCTCTTCCTACCAAAGCTGCTCTGTTAGGAGGTTGTAACTTTGTCTTAACTGTCTTAACCTTCTGAGCTGTGAAGATGATGACCTTGATGCTCATAATGATAATAAAAACAACAAAGAAAATGCAAGATTTACAGGATACTTCAAGTCACAGGATTTACAGTCCAAAGGCTCAATTGTACTGGGGAAGGTGAATATTTGCCACTTGGTAACTGCTGTCACCTTGCCTTAGAGAAGAAGGGTGGCAGATGGGCAGTGGAGATGACAGGGTGAGCTGTACCCGTCCTACACTCCTGCGCAAGAAGCTCTTCAGCACGTTTTGGCGTGATCTGGGAAGACACAGCCTTTGCCTTGGCTCTGTCAGCATTAACTATCCTGCCTTGTTCTCTACAAAAGCACAGAGGGAAAGAAGTGTTTCTAATACCTTTTTATATCTGGAGCATATTCATTACAGAGGCTTACTTAGTCCTAAATGAAAAGCAAGAATAGTAACTTAATATTTTGAATTGGTTTTAGAAATATCTGCCTGCAATAGGGAATTCTTACAGGTTTTAGTTCTTGGATGGCTGGATTTAATCTGAATTTATGAAGCTGAAAAGTTAGTGTGTGATATATTTAAGAGGGGAAGAAAGAAGAGTCTGATACTGTAATTGTTATTTTATAGGAGATTGAAGAGATCACTTGCATCTACTGAATTTCAGTAATTGGATACACTACAAGGCTTGATTGCATCTTGTGTTTACATACATTTGAAAAGCTATCCTCTATTACCTTGGCAAATGTAGGGGATTTGTAGCCAGCCACAGCTTCACAGCTGTAAGGTGCATTTATAAATGTGAACAAACACAGTTTGAGGAGCTGCTGAGTAACAGCTCCTTATTCCTGCTTTGTTTATAGTGCATATTTTGGAAACATGAACGGGTATTTATTCAAGTTTTATAATTAAAATACATTTATCCCGGATTTTAACAATGATCCTTGCTGATGAGAGATGTACCTGTAGAAAATGAAGTGTACTGAACACGCCTAAGCTAAAAGTCCCTACTGTAAAGAGATTATTGTGGGTAGAGTCCTACAGCGAAGATGAGGTGTGCTAGGTAATAAAAAGATGAATAATTCTTGTGAGATGTTTTATTTGGATACTGTGAGAATTTTGTCTGTTTAAAAGCAGTGTGGGTTTATTAGGGAGCTTATTTTTTTAAATGCTTTTACGAAGATACTGTAAGATTAATTAAATACATCGCATTTGAACTATTTAATTGGAGATTATTTTTCAACCATCCCTTAATGTTCTAACACTCCTGTAATATTTTTTCAGGTTTGTAATCCTGTTTATAAATGCAGTCTATATGACAGCATAGACTCTTGGACATTTTCCTTAACAAATGCTACTTAAAAATAAATTTACTGTATTTTGTGTGATGAAATAGAAACTGAGGAACTCATCTCATATGTAACTGAGTATTCAGTGGGAGCTGTAGGCTGCTCTTCAGTTCTGTAAGAATCACAGCAAGAAGCAGGGTAGACCACAGACAGGCACTAGACTGAATGTTTTACGTGAGAACTAATAATTAAAGCTTGTTAAATAATTTAGAGTCCAAACATAATGAAGCTCTTCTAATTATCACCAGATTTTGGGCCAACTCTGCAAAGCGGTAATTAAAACCTTCTAAGTTCAGTTCTGCATAAATGAAGGTTGGAATAATCAAAACACATAAATAAAGGAAATAGGGAGGATATCAGATTAAATATATGTGATATGTCATTTCAGTAATAGTTATGGAAAATAAGTTGATGTAAAAAAACCCAACAAACCCCAAACCCCAAATGCAGTATCAGAGATTCAACGTTATTTCATGTATCTGTTAGTTTGTATAATGATTTTCTACATTACAGAGCAAAATAGCTTTTCCCACTAGGTATTGAAAAAGCATATCTCATAGTGCATGGATGGAGCTACTTTGTGTGAAGACAGTGCTCAGGCTTGAATAAACTTCTGTGCTGCACTATTGTCTTTGGAACTCTGCCCTGCTCTGCCCTTTTTTGTTACAACTGACTGAAATTAAGTTTGTCTTTCCAATTCTACCAGAAAAAGGGTGACTTTGACAGTATAGAGCTATTATAATAGACAACTGCTATAGAATGACTTCATTTTCACAATTTCAACTTGCTTATTAGTCTGCAATTCATCCCCAAAAGTTGTTCAAGCCTCCAGGAAAGTAACAGACCATAGATCATTGTTGCAGGAAGTTAGGAGACCAGGAGTGGTCACTTATTTTTCTTAAGCTCAGGTTTTCTTATTTGTGAAATAAAGACATGGTGAAGAGGTACAGATGAGAAACGAGAGGTTTGTTGTAATGAATGTTCAAAGAATAATAAGGAAATACACTTCACAAGTCTTATTTTAAATTTCAGAAAGTACCTGATATCCTTGATTGCGCCATTAGTTGAGTGTGTGATCATTTTCAATAATTTTCTGGCAGTCAAATCTATTAGACTTTAGTATTGAAGAGAAAGGGACAGAAGCTTTTACTTTTTTAGGTGATTTAAAAACATATCTCCAAATATAGCCAAGATATGTCCCTGAATAACAGGGGTGTATCTGACAGCAGGGTAGGGTTTTATGTGAGACACCCTAACAAGCCAGTTACTCTAGTTCATAATTCTTTATTTTTGTCCTGCAGTGAGTTGAATCAGGTTTGAATTTGGGACACTCATTAGGCCAAAACCTGCCATTATGACAACCCGATTTAAATCTTTTTAGCTTAACTTTTTAGTCAGTTGTCACTGGGAATTTTAGTAACTACTATGTCTTATATTGCTGTCTTGTTATATTTTAGAAGTGAAGTGTTATTGTTGCCATATCTCACATCAAAAGGAAGAAACACTTTCAGTATGGTGTAGTCTTCTATAGATAGAGTCAAAATGCTCTCTGAGTAGGTGGGATCCTTAGCCAAATCCAAACCCAATGAGATAAGTGAGAATAAGTGGGCTCTAGATAACATTTAAAATAAACAGTTAGAAAGGAGTGACTTGCTTAGCCTCGTCTGTTGTTCTGCATTTGCTCATAGTTGACTTTTATTAAACATAGCTGTGCTGATCTGTTAAAAAAAATAAATCTGTTCTAACAATAATGTATTTATTAGAGGGGTTCTCATATGCAAAATGAGACAAGGTTTGTAGGAAAGCTATTCTAGTAGACCAACTAATACAATTGGAGAAAAATTGGCAAATGCTTTTTCTGTGTCTTTTAGAGGTGATGTAATGGATTGCCCTTTCACTTTTCAACCTCCTTCCAATAGTAGGATTCTAACATCAACAGAGTTTTAGGTATTCTTTTTTAATTAACTGAAAGTGTTTTTCATAACTTGAACTGATATACTTAGCTTTGAAGTTTAGATAGGAAAGTGTTGTCCTTGCTAAGTGTTGTCCTGTTTGCTTATTTACCCTGCTGTTAGGTTTGGGGTTTAAAAACAATGTCAGTGTCACAGAAACTTACTAAAGGTGAGTAAGAAACTGTTTATCATCTTAAAATTCTCATACATTCAGATTGTCTTCGTAGTTTGGAGAAAGGTTTAGTATCATTAGTTATTACTGAAGATTAATACAGTGTTAACACCTAGATGTATGACCCCAACACAGGCATTCGCATTGAAGGCTCACTCATGAATTTCAAAGCTTATATGAAATGATTTATACGTGCTTGAAAATATGTTTTGGTAATAGCCTTTTTAATGCCTTTAGGACATTTAATTGCCATTAAGTGGCATAATCTGCTGTTTGGAATGGAGAGCTGGGAGTATTTTGGTTGCAAATAGGATAATGAAATGGATTGAAAACAAGGAGGAGTAATAATGAATGGATCTGTACTATTAACAATGAGCTTGGGCTCGGCATCCTGTTTATGACCGGAGTATAAGGTGTACACCACCTAAGGTGGTGGGATGTCTTTTTCCCAGGCAATCATGGGGTTGACTACAGGTAGTAGTCTGTCTAGGGACTGATCCTGTCCCTGCTGAAGTAGTATTAAAGCTGTGTTATTTTTAATATTAGTGGATTAAGCCTGCGAATCTTCATTTGTTACTACTGAAGTCAGTGGAAGCTCTGCATGTGGGATACATTCAAACTCTGTCTGGCACTGTCATGGAATGCCCATTTTACTGAACGGTAGGCTAGTATCTGTGTAGAAGGTTTTTGACAGGGTTTTTATATTCTGCATGACTCTCAGTGGTTCTGTCAATCTTCATTTGTAACACATCATCATCTCATTACATGAACATCAAAGCACTGAAAAAGTTTGTGGTTTCAGATGGTTTTGCTTTAAAAATAACATAAAAGTTAAATCTTCCCAAGTGGTATGCCCCCTTCATTTCTATATATTTCAGTTGTGATCATGTTGCAGGGTACTCAGTTGGTAGTCAGATAAGCATTAGGAGAAACTAAATTATTTTTGTGAGGGTCTCAGTTTGAAGTGCTTGCCTTGCCTTGGAATTTTCTTGGGGATCTGCAAGTGCAGCTTTGTTAATGCCATTTGTCATTTGTAAAGAAAGCTGCACTGTAAACTTCAGGTCTTAAAAGGATAGAGTATGTAAAACACAAAAAATTAAGTTTGTGAGATACATTGTTGAAGTAAGGTAATGCTTACACATATTTGTAAGTTAAGACAGCATTTATCTAAGCAACTGCTGCACTGATCTTGCAGAATCAAAGACCTCCTCAGTGACTATTTTGAGCCAATATTTACTCTAGTATGAAACAAATGGCTAATATAGGTAGACTCCTGGTATCCCAAATAATCCTGCTTGTGTCTAATATTTTTTGTGAGCTTCATGTAAGAGGTGTGCGTGGTTAGATTTTTCCCTTCAGAAGTCTCCATTCGAGAAAAGTCTCTGTTCTTCAGAAACCGAAGTCATAGAGTTTTGCAGCTTCAGGTTGAAACAGTTCTACAAGAACCCAACTTCCAGAGTTTTCAAGGTCATTGCTTAGTAAGGATTTACATTAAAAAAGGTAAAAGTCTCAAGCTCTTTATTGAACAATTCAGACCCGACACCCCCCCCCCCCCCCCCCTCCCTCCGCCCCGTTCTCCGAAGTCCCAGGTACTTTCTCTGTAAACCATGTGAAACTCTACCAAATGACCGACTTCTCATAGAGGCAAGCAGTCGATTGTGTAACGAGTATGCATAGTCACTGTGAAATGTATCACAGAAAGTGGGATTTTTAGATGATTTTGTAAACACACCTAAAATAAAAAAAAAATCGCGCAGTATATTTAGAGTTTTTTCATGAAATGAAGATATGATGAAAGGAGGATTTGGTACTGCACATTTTTAAAATTAACTGTAGTTTTGGGCTTAATCTTGCAATAGGCATGAAATCTAATATATTCTGCTATATTTGCTTCTCAAAGCACAGACTGTAATAATGATGTAGAAATTTCATTGATGGGTTCTGTAGAATCTTTTAAATAGGGACATGTAACAGTTATTCCCAGGTGATGTATTATTTGGAGGATGTGTACACAATAAACCTAACAGAAGCTGTCTTTCTGCATTTCTTTTTTTGATATATGCTATGCTACCTGTGTTTTACTGATGTAGTGAAATTGTGAATGCTGTTTTCAGTGTTCTGAGCTGATTCTTCCATTGTTGCTGTTTCGTTAAGCTTTTCCAGAAACACCCAGAGAGAACAGGACAGTAGAGGTAGGAGTAGAGGTCTTGTGCTTAGAGGGAGTGAGAAAGACAGATTTAGAAGCTTAGGAGATCAGAAAAAACACTGGAATTGTATGTGTTGTGAAGATTTAGCATGCTTTCTCATAGGCTGAATTTATTGTGATAAAACTCCTGCCAGTAGGTGAATTATTGAAGAGCTGAGAAGGGAATTGCCCCAGGACGATACACTGTGCCCACAACCAGGTTGATACAGTCTGCGATCAAGTCCTGTTGTTCTCTCCAGCAGGATCCTGTAGTATTTCTCCCAGGGATTCTCCTGGGATGGGTGGCACTACTGAAAAGAAAGAAATAATGTGAATTAGACAAAGAATTCCACATATCATGGGCCATTTTAGTGCATCTTTTCAATTTCCCCAACAGAAAGATTTCTTGGTTGAACCTGTTTTTTTGTCTGCGCTGCCTCTGCACTCTGAGTTGAATGAACATTTCATTGTCATCATTGTCACTTGAGTGTGGTATGCTCCACCACCCCTGAACCTTGTTGAAAAGCTGCCCTAAGTCTCAATGAACAGAGAATTGTGCCCCAGAAGATCATGCTCACCATAATGGTGCTCACAACATTCTTATTTTTCTTGCAGTGGTATTTCATCCAAAATGCTAGTTTTCAAACAATATATCATGAAGAGCACCCGTGTCTCTTAAAATTCTACCTAATAGGAAAAGAATTCTAAATTCATAGTAACTACATAAGACACTCTGAAAGTCCAGTAGTGGCATTGTGTTTTGCCCTGTACCATCTGTTTTGCCTCAGTTTCCATTTCTCTGCTGCTTGCTGTATTAGAGTCAAAAATACTAAAGAAGGCAACTGCAAACCTTACATTTGATGCTTGCTTCCAGTTAAGCAGAGAGTAACACTTCTGTATTCAAAACTTGCTTAATTTTGAGAATTAACCTTACAGGTCTTTTCTAGTCTACAAAAATCATCTGAAAGTCTTTGGAGAGAGAAATGTGTGGAATATCTTGGCCCACCTTTGTTTGTGAGAGTCAAAGGTATAGTTAGATATCTGTTCATGATTATCTGTTTGTTCTGGTTTTGTTTTTTTCATTGGATTGTATTTTATTTTTCGGCAAATGCCCTGGAATTCGCAATGAGCTTTAGAAAGTAATTTTCTAGAACCTTTTCCTGATGCTTCTTGTATGTAAGTGCTTCACTTTTTCTATAAGTGGTTCCTACTGGAAATATAAAGTTTGTAGGAGATGTTTCTCCATCATATTCTGTGGTAAAGATCAATGCACAGAAGTAATTTATTTTATCTGCAGTATCCATAATTTATGCCTGATCTTTTAGTGGAACATCTGATTCTTTCATAGCCTTCCTGTGACTGATACACTTAAATGCCTTATTTATTGCCTTTACCTAATAGCTTTTAAAATTTTCTTGGTTTTCTGAATAATTTGCTCAGGCTAGATTTTATTTTTGAAAGGATGTATTGTCATTTAACTTGCTGTCTTCCCCTGCTTTGTTCTCTCTCTCTCAGGGAGAGGAAGAATTCCATACCTTCCTGAATAAGATTATGATGTTATTTGAAATTCTTATATTTCATATTCTCAGGCTTTCCCCCTTCCATTTAATTTCCTTTTTCCTTTTTTTCTAGCTTCCCAAGCCTTTTCAAAAGCTTTACCTGTTATTTGTAATGGCTGTTGTCTTCTTTGTCATCCCTCTCTTCTGTCATAACTGAGCTGCATCATACTCTTACGTTTTTGAATCAGCTTCTGATTTTCTGTGAGAATCCAGTCAAAACTGATCACCTGGTATCCTTTACTTTCTGTTTGGAGAAGCAGCTGTTTAATGTGCTGAAGATTTGCTGCTAGAAATAACAGAATAGTCACTATAAGAATACAGTCACATTTTCCCCTGTTTATTGTGTTCTGTGATCTTCTAAGTGGTCACAGTGGGGTAGAATTTTCTGTATTTGCTTGCATCCGTCAGGTAGAAAGTTGTCAAGTTACCCACTGTCCTCTGAGTCTTTTCTTACCTTATTTTATGAGCAAGAGTTTGAAGACTTTTTTCAGCTTTAACAATGTTCACGTTCCTGTCTGCTGGCATTTTCACATGATCGTTGCATTTAAGTGAGTAATTTTTATATTATCTTTACACATTGAGAGTGTATTTTCTGTTACACGTGGGGATAAAATATTTGCAAATGACCCCTAGAAATAAATGTTTTCTTAGAATAGATCTGTCTTCCAAATTCTATGTTGTGATTCTTTAAATGACATTCTTGCTATGAATCTACTGCATAAACGTGGCATTTTCCTAAGTATTGCATAGTGCTTAAGTAGATGGATTCATGCAGTCAGCCCTTCCGATAAGCAAGTCCTTATCCTTCATGTTCCCTGCCAGTTCACACATGGCTGTGGATACTTCTGGGGTTTCTTTTCTCTCTCTCTGGACATCTGAAAGCTGTAATTACAATTACATGAATGGTTTGGTGACTGAGCAGCAGTCAGAGCAGTCTGACTCTGATGAAGGATCAATTTCCTCTTGGTTTCTTCGTTTAGAAGATCCTCATTTGGAGAGAATGCCAAGGACGCTTTGATATGGTTTCCTGTGTTTTGCCGCTTCAGCGCTTCTTTCCATTACAATACGTTGATTTTACAGTGGCCGAATTTGTCTTCTGAGGGCCAAATACATCACCAGGATAGCAGGTTAAATCATTCTATCCTCTCCTCAACATGTGGGGTAGTTTCTGTCTTAATTCACCTGTAGCTGCTTCTTGGTTATATGTAAATTGGTTAGGATATATGTACTGCTACATTTTTACTTTGGAAGTTGGTGTTTGTGGGTGTATGTCTCTAACTTCAATAGAGAAAAAGGTTATATTTTTTTAAATTGTTATCCAGATAATTTTTTTAATGACTTTTCGTCACTTTAGATCATTATCTGGTACTATAAAATTCTAATATAATAATTTGGGTAGAGAGGATGTGTATTCTGAATGACAGATGTCTTCAAAAACACTGTTCCATAATTTTAAAAGGCATCCATTTTTCACTTAAAAATAAGATGTCCTGGCTTTATGATACTTTTCTGCTTCCCAAGGAATAATGCAAACTTCTCAGAGTATTTATTTTTATAATTTAGCACCTTTTTGACACTTTCCACTTTTGCGTTTAATGTTCTTGCTGTTTTCCAGAAATTATGATCCAAGTGGCTATTTCAATGCACTAAGAACTTTAAGAACTACAGTAGGTTGCCTTTATTCCTTAGATACGATACTAACTAAGCTTTATTTTGATCAGTAAGTTTGTAGTGGCTTTATTTTTCTCTGGAGCAGGTAATTGACTGAAGAATAACACCATTTTGAAAGAAAAAGCCTTTTACATTTTCTTCACATTCCTCAACACTAGGAGAAGATACAGCAATATTGTATTTAAAAGGACAATACAGAATTTAAAAAATAGAACATTTTATTGCATATTAGATAGCACCATGTTGTGTTTAATATGCTCGTGGGATCCTTTTTTATTTGTAGATGTGTAACATGTTCCAGTATGTATGAATACATTTGTTTTTTCAGAGGTCATTTGCAATAAAACTTCTACTGTACACAGCTGAACTGTTTCATACTGTACTTAATCACTTTTCTTGGTTATGTGATTAACACATATCGCCACAAGTCATATGCAGCCTTAACAGTGGTTCTGCAGAACTCAGCATAAACATCTATCAAGTAAAATAGCCCCTTACATGTAAGGTCATGAGTTAGAACAATGTTAAAATGGTAGCATAGAAAGTATGGGATTAGTTGTTTAAACAAGTGTCCTAATCTGTTAAAGTTCTGAACAAACAGTGATTCTTATTATGTCTAGCCCCAGCTATTCACCATCAAACATTGCTGATAAAAATGTCATCTGGACTTAGTCTCCATTCCTTTTCTTTATTGGAAACATTGGCCTATCTTTATTTCTTGATGTATTTCTCTGAGTAGTAGACATAACTTAAATAAAAACTGTATTTTCAAATTTGTAAAGGGTTCTGTGACATCATAAGCTTTAGTATGCTCATTTTAAAATATCTTTAATGATTTGCCCGGAATGGTCTCTGAAAATGCAGAATACTAGCAATATGTTTATCTAATTTGATAAATGTGGGTCTATTATTGTTTGCCTGTTGAAAAATTATTTTTGTCCACCAATTTGAATGCCCACTTATATTATTTTACTGTCTAACCTTTATATTCAATTGTTTTTTGTAGGCTAAAAATGTTATTTTCTGAGTTACTTCGACGTAAGGTTGCAATTTCCATGGTATGTACTTCATACAGTAGTGTGTGGCCTCCAACTTTTCTTCTTATCTTCTCTGACCGCATTGATTCGCTTGAGTTATACCACTGCAGTTTTTTTAACAAAGTATTTGTAAGTTTTGTGGTGTGAGGGGGGGCTGTGATGGTTTGGAGTTTTTTTGTATTTGCCCCTTTCTGTTTTGGAGATCAATGTGAATTCATGCAATCACAAAAGCAGAGCCTACCAACTAGTTCCTCTCCTTGTCTTCTCAAGTTTCATCTTCAGTGCAGGATCAGTTAGAAGATTTGTAACACCCTGTTGCCCAGTCTTTGAACTTCCACAAAGGCAGTTTTATTGTAGTGTTTCACAGTCCTTACTGTTGGAAAGTTTTTCTAATGTCTAATATGACACTACTTTTGTTGTTCTTTCTGAGGTGCATAGGTAGAATAGATGATACCCTTTGCATCAGTTTGGCATCCTTTTTTGTTGTTTATTTGTTGTCTCGCTGTTTTTAAGATTTGTTAGTCATTTGTTTTCTGTGCTGTGTGGTTGATCAGTTCTGCTTAAGCATCATACCTTGTGTTTGTCCTGGTTGAAGAACTTCGAGTGTTTTAGATCATTATCTGCAATCGATAATTTTATCTCTTTGTTGTCAGCAGAACTCTAATTGAAAGTCTTCAAGTGAACTACTTCTATGGCAATGGGAAGCAAAATGAGTTGTTTAACAATGTATAAGGGAGATATTAATGTTTTTAGTTATTCTGTGAAATGAATATCCGTATTCTGTGTTTTTCCAAGGTCCATCACTGTCCTAGAACCTTATTAATTTATATTAACTTCATACTAGTTTAGCTGTACCCCTTTTAGTGGTTGCATCTGAAGGAATTCTAGCTGAGACAATCAAGATTTTAACAAGGTGAGAAAAATAATGTGTTTCTATTTTACTGTTTATCTGGCATGATATGAGCACTGCAATTTTAATGAATCTCAACCACTTAATAAGAGTGTTTTATACCCTTTTATATAATAGGAGATCATATTACAAAGCAAAATTGAAACACAACAGTAGTCTCTTTAATTTTTATGAATCTTAAGAGGGTTTTTTTTTTTACTATAATGATCCATTTTCCTGTGTAGTTTTTTTTTTTTTTTCTGCAGCACATAAAACAGGAAGGTGTAGACCTGCAGTTGACAATATCCATCTGATATATTTATTTTAACTGGATTTAAAAGTTTTAGTACTTTGTATGATCTTTAATGGGTTACAGGTTGAATAACTCTAAGAAGCCTTAAAGACCTGGTTTGATGACTTGCTTAGTGCTTCTTCCAAGAGCAATTTGTAGAGATTAAGACTTAGTGGGATATTATTGGAGGATTAGCAATTACTTTTTAAGGCATTCTGAGTTGACAGCTAATGGATAGCTTTCCCTGATAGCTCTTTTATAGTCCACTGCAGCTGGATAAAAATCAATGAGAAAGTGAACTTAAGTTTGTTTATACATTAAGTTTGGTTTTAACAGATGAGTTTGGCTGCTGTAGTAACTTGCTTAATATGTTGTCCCCATCTATCATGATCTAGATAACCTCAATTAACACACTGATTAATCCTCAAGTTCTTCTTCAGTAGTTCCCTTCTTGACTGCACAATGTGAAGGTGAGTGCTCCCGGCATGTCTGAGCAGACAGAACACATGCTCATCAATACCCAGATAAATAGAGCCTGAAGAAAGGAACACTCTTTTCCTCGTATTTCCTGCCCTCCCTATGTGCAAAATAAAACTGTAGCTACATTAATTTTTGTATTTGTTTTTTCTTTATCTGTTCTACATTTTGCTATTTGAACTTAAAACAAGTATCTGCCTTGAACTTTAGTGTTAGCTGGGAATCCCAAAGCACATTTCAAATGTCATCATAGAAATAGCAAACATGGTATAAAATGGCTTTATTTTTAAAGATTGATAAATGGGAGTGAAAAAAACTATGTAGCTGTCAATTATGCAAGACTTTTTGTGAGGAAGCCACAGCCCTCATTTCGAATCTGCTAGTATTCCCATAGCTGTAATCTAATTTAAGCACTCTGGTTCTTAACTTTAGCTGTCATATCTATTGAATGTTGATTGGGGGACAGTTCTTCCCTTTAAAAGTTAGTGACACAGAATAAATACCATCCAATATTAGGTTGCAATATTTTTACCATTTATGTAGGAACAAGCATTTATTTATTTCTTTGTTTTATGCCTTCACTTAGTTTATAAAGGTGAAAAAAACCCACAATACATTTGGGAAGAGTCCAATAAAAATGTCTTTATTTTTTTTCCCCCTTCTGAGCAGGAACTAGCTATGGACCTGTTTCTCTGCAGTAGGAAGGATTAAGAAAAAAAGGTTTTAGTAAGAAATTTATGAAGAAACTAAATGTTCATGTTGAGTGAATAATATTTAAGAGAAGGCTACAGGGAAAATGATCTAGACATTTTTATAAATTTTTATAAATTCAAGAATTTAATGCGTGGGTGAGATATTACAAGAAACTACAAAATAAGCCATTTTATACCACAAAAAAGTATCCATTTTACTTTTAAAATTTTGCTTTAAGTAATAATGATCCAGAGCTTTACTTAATAACCAAACAAAAGCCTCTAGGTTGCTGTTGTGAGAAACATTTCCTGTACTGCCATGCCTTTGTAGGATGCAGCTGTGACACAGTGTTAGCAATGCTACATCTGACAAATTGCAGAAATAGAGTTGGAATTTGCAATTTTTTTTGTAGGTTTTATGATGCAGTTTCATTTGTACTTTCATTTGTTTCCTAATACTGATGGTGGATTCTCTTTGAAACACAACATGAACTAGACCTTAAGTCTGGGAGACTTTAACTTCCCAGACATCTGCTGGAAATACAACACAGCAGAGCAGGACCAGTCCCGGAGATTCCTGGAATGTGTGGCAGATAGCTTCCTAACACAGCTGGTGAGTGAACTGACCAGAGAAGGTGCCCTGCCGAACCTCCTCTTTGTGAACAGAGAAGGACTGGTAGATGATGTGATGGTTTGAGGCCCACTTGGGCACAGCAATCATGAAATAATAGAGTTCTCTATTCTTAGAGAGGCCAGGAGAGGGGGCAGCAGAACTGACATCCTGGACTTCCAGAGGTCTGACTTGTTTAGTCACCTGCTTGACAGAATCCCTTGGGAGATGGTCCTGAAGGGTATAGGGGTCCAGGAAGGCTGGGCACTCTTTAAGAAGAAAGTCTTAATGGCACAGGAGCAGGCGATCCCCAGGTGCTGTAAGAGAAGCCGGCAGCAGAGAAGACCACCCTGGCTAAACAGGGAGCTTTGGCTGCAACTCAGGGAGAAAAGGAGAGTTTACAGCTTTTGGAAGAAGGGGCTAGCAACTCAAAATGATTGCAAAGATGCTGTGAGGCTATGCAGGGCAGAAATCAGGAGGTCTAAAGCCCAGCTAGAAACTAATCCGGCTTCAACAATCAAGGATAACAAGAAATGTTTCTATAAGTATGTCAACAGTAAAAGAAAGACCAGGGAAAGTCTCCATTCCCTGCTAGACACGGGAGGAAACATGGTAACAAGTGATGAGGAAAAGGCTGAGGTGCTTAATGCCTTCTTTGCCTCAGTCTTAATAACAAGACTAGTTGTATTGAGGGAATCCAGCCTCCTCAGCCAGAAGACAGAGACTGGGAGAACGACCCCCCCGCAATCCAGGAGGAGACAGTCAGTGACCTGCTGCATCACATAGACATACACAAGTCTATGGCACCGGATGGAATACACCCAAGGGTGCTGAAGGAGCTGGCTGGGGTGCTCGCCAAGCCACTTTCCATCATTTCCCAGCAGTCCTGGCTGACTGGGGAGGTCCCGACAGATTGGAAATTGGCCAATGTGACACCCATTATATAAGAAGGGTCGGAAGGATGATCCAGGAAATTGCAGGCCTGTCAGCTTGACTTCGGTGCCCGGGAAGCTGATGGAGCAGCTCATCCTGAGTACCATCATACAACACGTGTGGGACAACCAGATGATCAGGCCCAGTCAGCATGGGTTTATGAAAGGCAGGTCCTGCTTGACAAACCTGATCTCCTTCTACGACAGGGCGACCTGCTTGTTGGATGAGGGAAAGGCTGTGGATATTGTCTACCTTGACTTTACTAAGGCCTTTGACACCATTTCCCACAGCATCCTCCTGGCGAAACTGGCTGCTTGTGGCTTGGATGATCGTACGCTTTGCTGGGTAAAAAACTGGCTGGATGGCTGGGCCCAAAGAGTTGTGGTGATCGGAGTTAAATCCAGTTGGCGGCTGGTCACAAGTGGTGTCCCCCAGGGCTTGGTTTTGGGGCCACTCCTGTTTAACATCTTTATTGATGACCTAGACGAGGGGATAGAGTGCACCCTCAGTAAGTCTGCAGATGACACCAAGTTGGGTGGGAGCGTTGATCGGCTTGAGGGTAGGGAGGCTCTGCAGAGAGATCTGGACGGGCTGGAGCGATGGGCTAAGGCCAACTGTAGGAGCTTCAATAAGGCCAAATGCTGGGTGCTGCACTTGGGCCACAACAACCCCCAGCAGCGCCCAAGGCTTGGGGAGGAGTGGCTGGAGAGCTGCCAGTCAGAGAGGGACCTGGGGGTGTTGATTGACAGCCGGCTGAACATGAGCCAGCAGTGTGCCCAGGTGGCCAAGAAGGCCAATGGCATCTTGGCTTGTATCAGAAATAGCGTGGCCAGCAGGGACAGGGAAGGGATCTTCCCCCTGTACTCGGCACTGGTGAGGCCGCACCTCGATGACTGTGTTCAGTTTTGGGCCCCTCACTACAAAAAGGACATTGAATTACTCGAGCGTGTCCAGAGAAGGGCAACGAAGGTGGTGAAGGGTCTGGAGCACATGTCGTACGAGGAGCGGCTGAGGGAACTGGGGTTGTTTAGTCTGGAGAAGAGGAGACTGAGGGGAGACCTCATCGCCCTCTACAACTACCTGAAAGGAGGGTGCAGAGAGTTGGGGATGAGTCTCTTAAACCAAGTAATAAGCCATAGGACAAGAAGTAATGGCCTCAAGTTGCGCCAGGGAAGGTTTAGACTGGATATTAGGAAGCATTTCTTTCCAGAACGGGTTGTTAGGCGTTGGAATGGGCTGCCCAGGGAGGTGGTGGAGTCCCCATCCCTGGAGGTGTTTAAGAGTCGGGTTGACATAGCGCTGAGGGATCTGGTGTAGTTGGGAACTGTCAGTGTTAGGTTACTGGTTGGACTGGATGATCTTCGAGGTCCTTTCCAACCTAGATGATTCTGTGATAGATAGCAAACATATATTCCTAAGATCTGAGTGAACGTTAGAATGTGTATCTTGTTTAGAAATAATTTTCCCTGGTGGACCTAATTTAGTTTATAGGTTTATTTTCTAATATATGCTTAGAATTTTAAAACAAATTACAATATATAATCTTTCTAAACAAACTGGTTATACTCAAATGGTAGTTCTAAGTGTCTTTAAGCTTTGTTTTCCACAAAACCAGATATTAATCCTTACTAAGCCAGAAAATGGATCTAAACATAAGTCTTCCCTGTCTTTGGTGGTATTTGCCCGAGTAGTTTCCTGTGTTTCTGCGACTTCTCACAGTACCAGATTGCAAAACTCTTACTCAGTTTCTAATGTAGAAGACCAGTGTGGTGCTCTCATCCATTCCTGCCTTTTGACCCCTGCAGCCTGGGGGATGCTCCAAGGGTTTGCGACGTGTGCTGACATGCCCAGGGCTTCCTGCAGCGCAGGCCTGCTCAAAGCATCAAGTGCAATCTAAAATCTTTAATGTCATTTGAAGATATCTCTGCCTTTGCCACTTCACCTGTGGCTCTGCTGATGGCAGACACCTTTTAAGAGTATGTTAATGCTAGAAGTAGTTTTAAAATATTTTTAAAGCAATTCAATGATTAATCTACTGTTATTATTAGTAGAAGAATATTTTAAGCAGAAACTAGGCAGTTTGTCTCAGTTAAAACAAGAGTTTGGAAAGCATTACTTCATCCCTAACAACAGAGAAACATGTCTGGAGCTTCTTTACAGAAGCGGTCTTTAAATTTAGCAGCACTGTGAGTGTCTCAGAGCCCTGCTACCTAAGAGCATGTGATTTAAATAGGACACGGAAGTCCAGGTTCTTAACAGGGAGGGTGGTACGTCAGTGATACCACAGCTCAAATGCTTTGACATATTTTCACCTTCGGGAGTTAACAACACTGAATTCAGGGTGTGTATAGCCTCCCTTGCAGAATTTCTGTAACTCATCAGTTGAGCGTATTTGTTACTCCCAATCTTCTGCACTGGAAATATTTTTAATAAGCACACCCCTGATGCCATAGAGCCCTATTTATTCAATGATCGTAATGCTGACTTAGCATATTGAAGCAAAAACTTCCATTAAATCTTTTGAGTCTAGCACCAAACTGAAAAACCTGCAGACAGGAAAGATGAGCAAACATTTCTTCTTAGGTAGCAAGTTTCATTCTAGCCAGGGGAAATCCTTACAGCACTGTTTGGTTTCTTGCAGGAGAGCACAGGTTAGCCTGGAGGACTGTTAAGAGCTGGGCTGTCAGCCTGCTCCACTGAATAGTTGATTTTCTCTTTCTTATTTTGTTGCTGTTAAGATGTTTTGTTTTTAAAGCACCTGAGGAAGGGACTTCCACTGTTGTAGCTGAAATTTTTGGTAGCAGAAGATTCTTTAGTGTAGTAGACAAAGTGAAAACATGCAAGAGTGGAGGCTGAAATTCTGAATGTTCAAATTGGAAACAGTTTTCCCAGCCATATAGAGATACTTGAAAGTGAAGACTTGTGGTGATAGGACCCAACCTAGTATTTGGTAGTGTACAAAATTCATCCTCAGCAGTCTTTAAAACAAACATTTAGAGATTATTGTTTTCAGTAATGTTTATCAACTTTGAGACAATCTGTAAATTTCTACAACAATACTGCTAAGCTGTAATGGCACGTAGGAATACATATAAAGAGCAAAACTTGTGCTTCAATCTCAAACCCTGTTTAAAGCTTTGTTGTAGATTTCTGTGACACTCCTGGTAGCCTTCAGTTGCATGTATGGATACATGTAAAGAATGAAGTTTGCGCTTCAACCTCAGGCCATTCTAAAAGTTTCATTGCAGAGTGATGGCTGTGTGTGATGTTCCAGTAGTAGAAGTCTCTGCTCAGGAATGAGAGTTTTCAGAAATGTTTGGGTTACTCTTACTAACAGGTATTTAGTCAGACTGGAGTGTCCTCTGAAGCATGGCATCTTTAAATGCCATCTTTGGAAAAAACTGTTTCTCAGCTCTTACCTGTAAAGTCAAACTTTTCCTGATTGTTTTTATTTCAGATCATGTGTGAGCTGTAAACCATACTTCATAAGTCTACCCTAATTCAAGCAGTATAATTCAGTTTCAAGGTATTTGTACTCTGTATCTAATTGATATTTTTACTTTTTTTCCCCCCTGAAAATGGTGACATTTGAGTTCATAATTTATTTCTAATGCAATATAGATACAGACCATTTTTTTCTAAAGAAATTAATCATACAGCTCTTCAAATTTGTCATGGGGCTAGGGTTTGACTTTCACCCCAGATAGTTGTATTTTTGTATTCCACTTCTGGTAGGTAATAAAGGAAGATGCTAGTTACTTCTGTAGATGCTTTAAAAAAATCAGAAGCACTTACAAAATATAAAAACTTAATTCACTATTCAAGTTTTGATATCTTTCCAAATAATCCTTTGCTGACTAGTCACTCTGATATAAAATTTCAGCTTACTGGCTGCCTTACCTCCTATCACTCTACAGTTTTAGGAGACCTGGGAAAGAGGTCCCTTTTTCATGACCCGCGTTTAAGGTATTAAGAGGCAGTACAGAGATGGTGTTTCTCTACTCCTGATAGGCATTTTAAAGTCCAGGTCACGGAAGGTCCTTGTTTGGCTGCTGCTGATGAACAGTTGTGTCCTGTACCTTCTCTTTCTGCTTTCCTGGGAAGAGCTCAGCCTTGCTGTTGCTATCCCAGGTTGGAGGCAGCAGACTTGATGTTCTTTCTTACTGCAGTCTCTCGATGTTGGTCATTACCCAGAGATTAGTTTCAGATCATTAGCCCAGAAATAGCCAAACATCCCATCCCTTCAGCTTTCCTATCACTTTGGTAATTTGCAAGGTTCACCATGTCTCCTAAGGAATATTGTTTCTGGAGTTTTGTTATTTTGCTTATTTGCCTAGTAAATGTTAGTAATATCCTCACAATTTCATCTCTTTCCTTTTAGCAATTGTCAGCCCCACACTGATCGTTTTTAAGATTATCTAATTGTATATGCAAAACATACCACTTATTACAGGACTTAATTTCATTATATCTGCATGTAAGTCCATCATGACTACTACCATTATAAGGCTTTAATTTGAATTTTTAATAAGGGCTTTGATCCTGAAAATAATTACAAGCATTCAATTATAATTGTGTATTATCAATGTATATTATGTATGTATATTATTATGCAGAGAGCTTAGTCACATGCAAGTTACTAATGTACAAGTACTTGCATAATTAAATCCTTATTTTATCAACTTTTGGAAACATGCTATTATTACCATATATGCAGTAACATTTTTCAAGGGTACCCAATTTTCTTTTCAGTAGTGATTTAGACACTTAGCAGCGTTAGCCCTAGAAGGGGAATATTTATCCTCCTTAAGTGTGTGTAAGTGATTTTGGTGCTGTGGCAGAAGCCATCCCTTTCAACTTAATGGTTGTGACTTGAATAATTGATTGATAATAGACCTGCATGCACACACATTTTGCTTTCTTCATTACTGAGGTGCAGCCTCTGCTGACAGAACATACACTTACATTTTAACTATTTGCAAAATGGGATCTAACAGCTGAGGAATATAGTACCTAATTAGTTCAGTAATACTACATTTTTCCTCATTGCAAATTAAAAAAGGTGCCTTGAAATATATCAGCGTACCTGTGCCTTTATGAAAGTGTAAAGTACAAGTACATGTAGTAAAACTTTCCCGTCTAGTTGGTTTGCTTCCCCCCCGCCCCCTTTCAATATTTTTTCAATATGGAAAGAAAAATAAGGCTGAGAGAATTCTTTGATAAGAATACAAACTTTTTTTGACCTAGAGCATCCCTTTGCTTTTGGGGAGTATCCAAGAAGAATATTTATATGATTATATCTCAGCTCTCAAAACGTAAAAAGATGTTTCTAGTTCAGCTCAGTAGTTGGTTCTCAGGGAGCCTTTTTTCCTCAGCCTGCCTTTCAAGTTAGGTGTTATTCCTCATGGACCCCACAGGATTTTCCTCTGCCCCATACCCTGCCTTGGAAGACGAGTAGAATAAATGTAGCACACTTCTTGGCATACTGTCTCCCCCTTGTTTATCTCTTTTGAGAATGAGGAAAGGATTCCTGTTGTCTTAGGTAATAACGTTCTATGAGTTCTTTAGTGTTTTATGCAAAATACTTACAGCTACCTTAGATTACATAGAAGACCCTCATTCTGCTGTGCTGCTGTTAATCTCAGTCACTGATCACTGAACTAAAAGTGCTTATGAGAATTTTGTTCGATGAGTAAAAACACAGTATGGTCAGTGTTACAGAGTAAACATGGCATACTTGCCAGTTTAATATATAAATATATGTATGTGAAATTGAAAGCAGTTAGGAGGGAATGGAGTAGGAGGTAATACTGAAACATAAGAATACCAGTGATAATTGGGAACTGTGCAAATCTGATTCATTAGATGCCAAAGAATACAACTCATTAATCATAAAAGAGAGTTTATTTGGATTAAAAAAATGTGATTAAAAAGGGAAGTTAATCAACAAGGGAGTAATAAGGATGAACAATAAATAGATAAAAATGGAAAAGCTGAGAGCACTGCATGTTAGGAAATGGGAAAGTGCTAAATGATATCAGTGTAACTAAAAAAACGGATATGAATTATTATAGTTTTCTTTACAAACTGGCAGCAATGAAATTCTAAAAATGGCATCAGTCTAATCATATCTAGGTTTGCTAAAGAACAGTGGAAACAAGGCTAAAAATAAAAGTTTTCAAAAAACACTTGAGAAGGGGAAAACTGTATTTCATACAGAGATAATTAAATACTCTTG
The DNA here is from genome assembly GCF_047716275.1 of Strix uralensis. Taxonomy (NCBI): domain Eukaryota; kingdom Metazoa; phylum Chordata; class Aves; order Strigiformes; family Strigidae; genus Strix; species Strix uralensis. The sequence continues at coordinate 13,448,899 of NC_133978.1, read as the reverse complement.
ATTTTTACAAGTAACTAACTAATGTGTTGAATAATTTGGTATACAGTTGAAAAATTTTGGCCTGTAGGTCTAGGTAGCTTACAGCAAAAAAGAATATTTCATCTCTGGATAAGGAGTTTTCTGAATGACTAGTGTGGATTTTTAATCAGTTAAGGTATCCTACATACGTTCAAAAAGTCTTGTGAATGACTACTAATATTTAAACCCCATAAATACTAGGATAAGTATAGGGGAGGTAAAGTGACAGCCATTTTCGAGAAAATCATGGTAAAGCTAATATCGAAACAGCTGGTAGTTAACCAGCATTAATCTGATTGTAGTAGTGGAAAGGAAGTCCTGTCTGATCAGTAATATTCTGAGAGAATCTCAAATCTGGCCAATTTATGCCTTTGCCTTTGCATCATTCACTTCATTTTGCCACTCGGCATTGCAGAAAAAGGGACATAATGCTTTTGAGTGAACAAATGGTTTACAAAATTGATGTATGTATCATGTAAATCCGTGTTAAACAGACCAAAAAAATAAAAACCAGAACAACTGATCTCTAGAAGGTCTTGGGGGAACAGTCTCAGCGTGGTGCTTGCTCTGGTGTATGAAAGAAAGTGCAGGTCCTTCTATCTAATGAGGGAATTAGAGATGTTCAGATGAATGTTATACTTGTGTGCTTGAATTCTTCTCAAGTACAGATATCCTCCAGGTTTGAATCTTGACCTCTTTGCACATTTTCAGTTCTGATCCCACTCAGACCTACTTAGCTAATGAGGTATAAGATCATTGCCAGAGGTGGAAAGACTGTGGCACATCAGAATTCACAGTAACGTTGTTTTACACTTGAGTGGAAGTAGCAGTGAAGGAGTTGCCAAATATGCTGTGCTTTACAATTAATATTTTAAGTATGTGTTGAAGATGCCTGTGTCGTTTTCTGTTCTTCACTACTCTGTTGCTGTATGATGCATTAAAGAGCAATAAATATATTTTTTTCAGGTATAATTAAAAATCTGTTATGGTGCATGTTACACTTCTCTGTTTTGCAGGTGACTTACTGTAATAGCTAAAGAATTTTGGTTGGGCTTAATGTTAAATTGAATTTTTTTTAATTAAAACTGTACTCAGTATTTTTTATGACAGTTTTTCCTTATCTTGAGGCAATGTGCATGACAAATGATATCAAAAGAATCTACAGGATAACTTCTAGAGTAAAAACTGTGCTGATATCTGGTATAGTTAGCCTAAATTGTATTGGTAGTTTTAAAATGCTTTTTCTGTATAATTCTTCTCCATTTTATGTATATTCTTACCCTTAGGAAGGAATTAGTTCTTCACTCATAATCCATTATATGTATTTCTGCTGATTCTTATCATTGGAACGTACATCTTAGCATTGATGTTGCTGATTGTTTTAGGTTTTGATTTTTGGTGGCAAATGACGTGAACCAAGTCAAATCCATGCCCTTTACAGTGAAAGGAAAGACATACAACCCATGCAACATCCATCCCTTAGTTCTTTATTATCTCTCAAAGCGGTATTGGCACTGGTACGGAATAAACATGTTATCCCTGTTGTACTGCACTAAGCAGAACTGTCTGTTTCTTTATGCAGATTGTTTTAAGAGTGATGAATTGATAACAGAAGCAGGGAGGGAGCATGGTGCTTCAGCTGGAAATGTGGTCTGTGTGCAGTTGATATGTCAGTTCCCTTCAGTGGTACCACAGGAGCACATGATAAGAGCATGCTGCTCCTTTATTGAATGGAGCTCCCTGCAAATCACTTCCGCAACCGAGTGCTTAGTCCTCCTTGTGGCAATATGGGGCATTCTTCTGTGTGTGTCCCTCCCTGCTGGATGCATGTGCTGCTAGAGCAAAAAATGTTAGGTGAGTGTGTAATTTTAGACAAGATAGCTAAAATTTAAGTGCCTCTAATTCAAAACTGCATTATATGTACCCAGCACGGAATTACGTAAATCAGTGGTAATTTAAACAGTACTGCAGTCAGTCTGTGTAGAATATTCTAGAGGAAATACAGATAGCTGGAACTTTCTCATTGTATGACTTAATTACATTGCTGAGTGTGCATCTGTCAGATATACATGTAATTGTTATTTGCCACCTCGTTGACATTTTACAGGGCTTTCTTGTGTATCAGTGATAATGCTGAGCTCTCCAAGTTGGAATGAACAATTGAGATGTTTCAGCCTACCAGAATGATTCATTTGTTAGTTAGCACCTGAAAATTACTAGTCTCAGGGGAAGTGTTAAGGAATAATTAATAATTTTCATATAATTAACAGAAAATGCTTCAAATCCTGTCACTTTCTAGATGCCAAGGCAAGTGGGGTGTGTTGCTGTAGAACATTGCAGCTGTGAGTAACTGGGTTTAGTAGTAGAATACTGGTTCAAACCTGATTTAGAAATATCACTATGCTCATTACTTTTAAGTCCCCCACTGGATTTGATTCACTCAGAAGAATTTGTCTTTCAGATACCACTGCTGATGCTCAGGGCACAGATCCCTGGCCTGCCGTGTCAAGAGCAACTATTCAATCAGAGGTAGGCTTCCCGTATTTCAGCCCTTCTTGATTCCAATTGAAGTGAGTGTTCCTCGATAAGAGCAGCAAATTGCAGGAATCTGGCTTAACGCATTGATGACTTTGTCCCTGTGCTTTCTTTTTTTCCCTAGGTATACTTGAATACTTTGAGCTGAATTCCTCACATAGGGTGCTCTCACATGGGAATTGTTTAAAATACTTCTCTAGAGTATCTTTAAGACAGAATAAAACTTCCTTTTTTAGATCATTAATTTCTCTGAAGTTTCCACCTAAGAACAGTTTTCAAATAAAATTCAAGATGGAGTCACTGCCAAGCATTGTGTTTGTTACGTGGGTCTGGAAGTCATGAAGTACTGGGAACTCTGCAAAAGCAGGTTTGGTCCTACTGAGGAGTCTTTTAAACTGAATAAGGAAGATGCAGGAACCTCTAATCTTGTCTTCTGCCTGGAGAATGATGTGTAAAAAAACTTCAGTTGCTCAAACTGTGGTTTCAGGCTAGGGACAGAAATAGAGGAATTGCACTCATACGGATGGGTATATGTGATGGGATGTGTATTATACAGAGTAGGTACAATAAAAATATTAGTCATTGGACTTCCACTTTTTCCATATCCTACCTTTCCTGGTGTGTGTTTTGCTGGAGGCTCACAGACAAGGTACAGAACTCCTATAAAATCTTCAGTATTGCCATGTCCTCAACTATTTTCTGTCTGCCTTTCCACCAGTCTCTGTGTCTCAGCTTTCTGGTATTTGTCATTTATCAAGTGGTCCGTTAGGTCTGTTTCCATCTGAGTTCTATGCTATAATACATCCATTTTATGGATGGAGAAACTAAGTCACAGTTGATTTAACTTCCGGAGGGTAATCAGTGTGTAGAGTACAGAGGCTGTTTTGTTTACAGAACCACAAATGTAAATTGGTTTTCTGTGATAAATTTGGGAACAGTGTGAACTTGACAAACTTACCCTCATGTCACTAGTGAGAAATTTATCCTTATTTGCTCCATGCCTACTGCTTCTCTCTGGTCTTACCTGTGTAGAGATGCTGCTGGGCTGTGAGTATCAGCCGAGCACAGAGAAGGGGGTGAACATGACCGGGGACCTGGCAGTCGCATTGCTCTCTAAAATCCCAACTCTGAAAACAGAGACTGGCCTCCGATTCTTCAGAAATACTTGACTTCTATAAAAACTGGCAGAACTTGAGTCAAACCATCTGTGGGTTAGTATATGACAGTATTGCAAGCGTTGGTGTCTGCCCTAATGATTTAAGCTCCAACTTCTGAAATTGGACAGTAATTTGATGAAAGCAAAGATAATATATTTCAGTTGGAATTTCTAAATGAGTAATATCCTTAAAGCCCTGAACACATTAAAAAATAATAATAAAAAGTTCTGATGTTTGAATGTTTGCTGTTGTCAGGAGAGCTCCTTGCAGTTTGTTTTCCCTTGTTCTCACACTCTTGCCATTGCTAGCCAGTGTTAATATTAAAAGGAAAAGATAAAAGGACACTAGGACTTCAAATTTAGTTGGTATTATTTTATATTACCAACATCTTAGAAGATCATAGTATCATTTAACAGTTTGTTGGCACTGAAAGAACATTACTTATAATGTAATTGATACAAGTATAAATGAACCTGCAGGTGTCTTGCCCAAAAGGTAACTTGGGCATCGCTTTAGGTCTGCTCTGCAGTAGTGGGTGCTGTTGTTACTATATCTGACATACGTCATTCAGATGACTACATCTGAAATAGGGAGAGGAAATGCTGCTATGGAGCTTTGAGGAGAGGTGACGGCTATTGATGCAATGCCCAGGATAAAAGCCTCATTTCTCACTCAGTGTCAAGAGGTGCAATAATAATTATTCAAGGCAGTTATTGTACAAACTGTGGTCTGAAACAACTGGGGTTTTTTTTGGCTTTTTTGTCAAAGAGCTAATACAAGGCTCATTTTTCATACAATCCCAGTCAGTGTATAAAAGACTTCTCAGTGCAGACTTTATATAAACATTAATATTTTTTCTCATAACATTTAATTCTCTGAACATTATAGCAGATTTTTTGGTGAATTTAACGCACACACAAATTAGCATATATGATTCACTTCGATAACAAAGGAAAATTCATTCTAATTTTTCCTGTTGAAGAGTTGGTTGTCCTTAGAAAAATGCCTATAACGAAGATAATGAACAGGAAGTTAGGTCACTGGACAGTATAAAAAAGTTGGCATCAGCCATATCCAAGGTCCTTACTCTACATGCTTAGTGAGTAATATGGTTATCTTCAAAACAGTAAAACAGGTGTCACATTGGTTTTGACCTGCCATATAGGATATAACTTTAGTTGGGACAAACAAACAAACAATGGATGTATTTTTAAATTCTTAGGTCAAAGCTGAAAGCTTTCTTAGCTCACTAAAGAGCCAGACATGCATGGAAATATTAGTTGAATATTACAAATAAGACACACATTTGTCACACATTTGAAAGGGTAGAGATTTTACATGTTCTGAAAATCTCTTTACTTGAGTATTCATTCAAATTCTCACTGAGTTACAGAGGTAAAAATGCTGCATAATAATCTAGCTAAAATGCAGGTAACAGCAGCATGTTCTCTACGCGTTTTATGGAGACCTTGTAGAATATATAGGGCACCACTCTGAGGAGCATGAGAAATGAGAGGGATAGATGTAGTTCTTCTTTGCCAGCAGACGATGAGTGTGAGTCCTGCACTAAGAATGTGGCATTGAGGTCTTTAGAACATTAAAGCAAAGATGTGTTATTTTAGGAGATTAGAAACTCAGAAAAGAAATTGATCCATACTAGCACTCTCGTAGATTGAGGGAAATCCAGCTTCATGTTTGCATCTCCTGATTTATAGTCGGCAGAGGCTCTGAGGAGTCTGAAATATCCTGCTGTGTTTCCAATTTTCATAATTTCATTCTGATTTATCTGGTACTCGGAACTTTTTTCAGGGGTCCTGGGTTCTTTGTTTTATTTGAAAATCTAGGCTTTCTTTTTTTCCTTTTCTTTTTTTCTTCTTTTTTCTCTTGTTTCTGGAGTCAGTTGTTATCATGGTAACTATAGTCAAGTAAATATTTTTTTTCCCACTCTTCCAAATAGAGAAATAGCTACAGACTAGCTAATAAACTTTATAAACTTTAAATGAGGTTAACACAAAAATGTTAACACTTAATCATCAAGTGCTATGAAAAGAACATGAGAATGGAGAATCTGCTGAGTAGCTGTTAGGGAGGGCAACTCTGGTGAAAAAAAATAAATGAGATTAACCAACCCCCATTTATAAACTTGTAGATTTAAAATCACCTGAAATCTTCATGGTGTTCTACTCTGGCCTCTGGTCTAGAGAGACATAGAAGTTCATCCTGTAATTTGTTCTTACTGGATCAAAAGATACACTTTTTGCAAGCCATGTTATAAAAGTTTTCCAAAGCCAACCAAATCACTTAGTCCATAAATCCTAGTAACTTTTGGGAAACTTGTATTTTTAGCTGCAAGAATACTTCTGGTGTCAATCAGGGCCTGATGCAAAGGTTGCGAAGTTGGATTTAGCTATATTAACCTGTAATCTTGAGTTAAAGATTTTGTGTGCTGGAGGTTGTGTAAATGTGTAAAAACTTGCACACTCAAGCTCATAAAAGCCTGCTTTTGTGTCATTTTAAATAGACCTGATGATGTTATTCTATTCACATTTAAAGGGAGATACTCTTACAAAGTTCAGTGAGAATCCATCCCTCAGGTGTTTATTTTGTTTTGTGCAATTTTGAGGAAAGGTTGGCTGTCTTTAAATCATAGGGAAATTTTGTTTGATATTGACCCATTTTAATCCTGCGATATTCAAATTGTCATGTTAAATATTGCTAGTCATTTCATTCTTGCAGTTACTGTTTCTTGTATTTTTAAAAATAAAACCTTTTCCAATATTGTTTTATAGTTTTTAATCTGTTTCTCTGCATGGTAAATTACTCTTACTCCTTACTAATCCCAGAAGTTAAGGGAAGCTGTTTTCTTTTTCCTTCAGGCTACCTGATGATCCCTGAGCAACCTGATCTCATTATACCTGCTCTGAGCAGGGTCTTGGACTAGGTGGCCCCTAGGGAAGTCCCTTCTAATCGGAACTGCTCTATCATTCTATCATATAGGAAACATTGATTCCATAATGCAGTAAAACCTTTTATGAGCTAGTAGCTAGTAGCCATAAGGGAGGATTATGGATTGGTCATTTATGATTAGTGAATGGCTGCTCTAGAGCAACAGGGCTAGCAGGGACAGGAATTCTCGGCAAGCATGGGCACAAATCAACATCTTTGAGATGTTTGGGGAAAATGTTCTTTTCAGTGTTTTGGTTTTTTTTTTTTTTTAAACAGCTATTGGCATGTATATTTATTTTGAGTCTGCTTTTGCAGTAATCTTATCTCTATGAGTGATTACAAGTATAAAAATACACAGCTTGCTGAAGTAATTAATAGTGTGAAGTGGTTTGTAATTTCAAATAAGTATAATATTTATTTTCAATTACTTCTTTAACACATCACACATTTTTTCTGAGATGTAATGGATCTAGTACATCAGTTCTTGAGCTCCAGGGGAGAAGCACTGTTTTCCCAGTGTGTAATGGTGCCTCATTTTGACCTACAACTTTCATATATACATATATGTATATTTAAATATATATATATAATATAAATATACATATATGTATATTTAAATATCATCCTTTCATTTTTTTTTTACCTTATATTTGTTTACCTGTACTTATCCCATTGGTCATCAAAACAAACCCCTTACCAAGGTACTTCTGTTTGTTAACAGTTCCCTGTGTTGTGTTGTCATACAGAGTTGTTCAAAATTCTGGAATGTTTTCTGAACTTTAGAGTGTAAAATTGGAAGGGCAGGGTTCTTTCCTTCTAGCCTGAGCCCCTTTGCAGTCAGTGAGAACTCTATATGTATTAAAGTCTGGCCAAGTACATCCATATACATCCAATGCAATTAATTTTTTATGTTGTGGTGATTTTCTTTGACATAAATTTGGGTGCTGTGCCATCAGAGGAGGGCTGGATTCAACCAGCTGTCAAAACGGGGATCAAAGTCTACTCACGTTATTGTTTGTTCTGTCCTTGTTGTTTCATGACACTGTTGGTTTTATTTTGGCAATGAAGGTGTGCCCTTTTAAAAAGAGAAGGTTGTCTTCAGCCCCACATCCTCAGTCTAGGTTGTGGCCACCTCCCCCTGCCAGATGTATTTCTATTTAAATCATTGAGTCAGATACAGTATTTTGCAATAAAACGTATATGCATTCACCATTCTCCCATTCATCATAGGTGAGGTATTTTTGTTTTGTCTGAAAGCTGTTTTCTTTTGTTCCCTGATGCATTAATATTTCATAAACGTACAAGGTTGTTACTTAGTTTTGTTAATAGATTTCTGTCATCAGCCAGAAGCAATTTATTCAGTTCACCATTCATCTTGCATTAGTTTTTTGTGTCTATGAAATGTATCAATGGGATTTCATCATTAACGCTGATGCTTGTACCTTGTTCCTTGCAGAGGTTTTGTTTGTTGTTTCAAACAATTTTAAAAAATATTACAAAGATAATTTTAAAATGTTGTGGTGTTTAAGGTGTTGTGTAATTCAGTGGGAGCATTAAGAAATAGTTTGAAACTCCTATTAAGATTTATAAAGAATTCTTCAGAAAAGAGGATTCTAATTGTTTCCTAAGCATTTACAATATAAAGAAAAATTACTTGTTTTTTAACATTATTCTTAGTCCAAGAGATCAGGCCGTAAAAAGAGCTGTTTGTATTGAAGTTCGTTGTGCAAATCTGAAATGTCAAAAATGACTGTTTTTAGAGGTCTGAATACAGATGAAGGAAAACAAGCTTTTCAATAAAGATTTATTTCCATCCTCCAGTAGGTGAAATGTAGGTAGGCGGATATCACTATAAACTGGTAGAGAGGAGTAAATATCAAATTAGGCACAAATTGGCATTTGCAACAGAGAACACTGGAGGAAAGAGACTAAACCACCCTGCCCAGCAATTTCTATTTCTTATTTTTTCTAGTTCAGAATGAAGAGAGATGTTGAGGAAACCTCATGTTGCTGCTTTCTGCTCAGTGGAGAGACTAGAAGGCTCTGTCTTTACTGCTGTCCATGCAGCATGTTGCGTGAGCAGTAATACTAAGATAATTGTGTGACACACGGTGACTATAAACTTCCTTAACTAGAGGTGTGCTGTGTGTCTGTTTATCTGCTGAAAGCTTAGACACTAAACATATGGAGTTGTGCTGGGTGTATTTGTTATAAAATTAGAAGCTTTTCTGTTTAATCCATTTAAAAAGTGAATTAAGAACCCTAAAATGTTAATTTCACAAGACCTTATTAACAATTCTAATTCAGGGAACCTTTAATAAAGTTCTCCCTAATTTTCTGGCAGTGCATAGGGTCCTGTTGGGCACAGCTGAGATAGCTGGAACTTGCCTCTTCCATCAGTTACCGTAACCAAGCAGGAGTCAGGCATGATTTCTATGGGGAGCATCATTTACCATGAAAGGAGTAGCTGTTAGTCCTTATCTGGGGGACAGCAGGGTCATCCTGTCAAAGGCACCGCACTGACAAGGGGGAGTGCAGGTGAAGACACACTGAAACAATTGGGAAATGAGGAGATGGACTGGTCCCACAGCTGTACAGCTACCTGCTGGGCACCCTTCCCATATCAGCTGGTCAGTCCACAGCCTAGGAGCACCACCTTGCTTTTTCCTCACGTCCTTGAGACAACTGATAGAAACTGCAAATTCAGAAATTCATCTTAGCTCTGTACCAAGAAAGGGACATTAGCATTTGTGTGTCTACTTTATTAAGCGGAAGAATTTAAACTTTTGGGAGATTTGCTAAACATATGGCTAAGTTCTCCCCTGAAGCTATTTAAACTCGTAATATGGCTTCTCTCAGAAAAATTGCTATTGCTTGGGTATGTGCATATTGGTTTTTCAAGATGTATAATAAGGTAAAACTCTCCACTTTACTGGAGAGTTAAAATGAATCCATAAAGTTGAATCTTATAAATATTCTCTGTTTTGACTGGCTAGATATTTCACCTCTTTCCTGCAGGTTGTAAACAGGAGAGAATAGGAATTGCCAACAAATCAAATTACAGAACATTGAAAGTGTCAGAGTGGTAGTGTTCATTATGCTCGTTCACAGAATATATGGGTCATTAAAATTCTGATATTGCTTCAGAAAGACAGAGTTTGTAATGAGAATTAAAAAAAGCCATTACTTGCATTTCTCTTTCTGGCAATGATTGTTTGGAAAATTAAGGATAATACCAAAATGATTACCTGTTTCTCATGGAGTCTTAGGTTTTCAATCCTAAATGCCCTGCCTAACTGAAGTGCTAGATATAGCACATTCTGAAGAGGTGCAGTGAAAAAGTTCTGATCTTTCTGGAATTACAAGTAAACGGCTTTCACATTCTGGCTACGAATTTTCTCATCATTTCAAGTCCTTCAAGTTTCTTTTTTCTTAGGATGAAATGGTTCTTCTTTTTAAGAAAACTGTGTTTTGAAATGTTTCTCATGCAGAATAGATTTTTTTTTTTTTTTTTAAATTTGAGATTACTTAAGCTTATGCTAGGGTTGTGCTAGATGCTCGCTTTTGATACAAAAGTGTATGTGCATACACACTCAAACCCCTTTTTCCAAGAATCATAAAGTCAGGTGAAATTCATCTGGCCCTTTTTTCTTTACAAATCAGTACAGACAAGTTCATTACACAAGTAATTAACAGAATATTGTCTTAACCACCTATGTGTTAGTGATGTTCATGTTCTCATGTCAGTTATGAATGCCAGTCTGATTGTCTTTGCACATCAGTGATCCCTTTGTATGACTCTTTCAAGTGCTACTTGAAACAGTATAACTGCTATTTTACCTGCTTCTCTTGAGGAGACAAGTTTGTACCAAAATAGATGAAATGTCTGTTTCTGGCCTTGTCTGTGGATGTCACTGAACGATTCCATACTTTACACTTTGCAGCATCAGCTGGTCTCTGCAAGAGGTGTATCAGCACCAGCGAATTTGTGCAGCCCCTGAGTCTACAAACACAGCTGGCAAAATGCTTAAACATTTTAAGCACTTCTCAGAGGTCTGTTCATGGACACTTTCTTGGTCTGTCCCAGGTTTCTGAAATGCCAGTGCAACTCTCCACCTCCAGCTTTCTATCTTAAGTGGCAATAAAGTACTTCACATCCTTTTTATAATCTTGTCTGTCTTTAACAGTCTAAAATCCTGGAAACACAGCTCTGTGAATATTTCCTAAGTCTTAATGGGGAAGAAATACCACAACAATAGCTTTTTTTATGGTTTTCTGGAGTGGTCTAGTAATTTTCAAGGACTGTCGACATTATATAAGCTGCTGAACAGTTGTGTTTCTGTTGTGAAGAAAAACCTCTACTTGGAACCATCAACTTTTTCACCTTACTGAACATGCCCCCCTGTTGTATCAGGTTGTCCTGTGTGCAGTACACTTAATTTATTGTTTGAAAACATGCCTTGTCATTCTCTCAAGATGGTATTATGTTCAGAATACAGCTGTAGATTGTTACAAGAATGCTTAAACTAATACAGTAAAATCACATAGCAGGTAATTTGAGGGCTAGGAGAGCCACTTATTTGCAAATTCTAAAGGAATGGTAGCCACTCTTCATGAGTCCTGCCTCTGTAGTGAACAACTACTGGGTAGTGAAAAAGCCGGACGAGTGCTATTATTTCCTACGCCTCTCCAGATGCGATCAGTGATATGGGTAGTGAAGTGCAAACTAATTGCAGCTGCAACTTGGTCTGTGATTGATTTTTAACTAAGTGTGTAGAACAGAAATGAATTACGTTTAAAGAAGAATGCAGTGTAAGAGGTTTTGCTTATTTAATGGGTTTCCACTCATCATAATTTGATGCATCAGGTATCCAACTCTGTGATTTTGTGTTTTATTCCAGAATTGCAGGCAATGTTTATATCCAACCCTTTTTATTTACACTAACAAAAAATTTCAAAGAGCCTTTTATTCCAGCAAATCAAAGCATAAACATTAGAGATGATCTCTGGGCATTTTAAAAGTGAGAAAATAAAATGTGACTGCTTACACTAAATTGTATTTGTAGATGGGATGAACACAGCTCTTAAAATGGAATATATTCACTGGAGGAAAAGGCATGTTTATGTTTACTGATCTGAAGTAACCTTTATGATAGGTCGGTAAACATTTCAGTGATTTTTAGCAACTTTGTAAAAGGATGATTTTTTTTTTTTAAACCCTAAGGTATTCAGGGAATGAAATTATTACTATACTATGTCAGAAAAAAAAAATTTTTGTTTTAAAATGGTGCTTGTATAGATGAGTAAGAAGGAAAAAAAAAGTGCAGTTTTGTACAGTGCATCCCTAAATATTATAGGATACAATCAATTTAAATCTGATGTAACTTTAAAACAGTTAAATTCAATCACTGTTGAAGCTTCCTGTTCACTGTCTCTTCGTGTCAGATTTCTAAAATCTTGTCATAATAGATATGTTGTGTAGAATGACCTTCAAGATCCAAGAACCCAGAAGAACTAGGACTGTTAAAGCAGCATAGGGATAGCAGCATAGATGCATGATAATCGTTTGTCTTTCTGATCACTGGCCATGATGACTGCTGGACACCAAGGTGCATAAGTTACTTCTACTTTGGGAGAGCGCATTTAGAAGCCACCATATGTAAATGTAGCTTTATATTTTGACGGAATGTGGAATTATGTTTTATTTCCCTGATTCTGAGAGAAGGGAATTTGGATGCTAGTCAGCAAAGCCCTACATTTCAAGAAAACTTACATTTGCCTTTGGACCTCAATGATTTACTTAGCAGAAGATGCTTTTCTGTATCTATCTGTCTAGGATGCAGAGTGCCTGTAAATAGGTAACTTTGAGAAGTTCAGTGTTAGACTACACTGGAGAAGGGGGAAGAAGAAGGAAAAGGGACTAGGAGAGGTAAATAAAGTATGCTGGAGATGTGAAGACTATGGTTTTAATGTGTCTCACTATCTCACCTCTGTCTAAAACATTTTATCTCATCTCTGTCTAAAACTTTAGAAGAATTTTGCATACCTGCTCCTAATTCTCTTAATTGACAACAGAAAAAGCTTAATAGACTAGTTTAGATGTAGATGTGTACACCATAGATGTTGGATAGAGGAATCTCATGTTCTTTTTCTCTCACAAATCTTAGTCCAACTCAGAAGCAAGTCCTATGTGTGTGAAGCACACAGATAAACTGGTGGCAGGTAACTACAACGTGAGAGATGAGGCAGAGGGATGTTTTGCATCATTTGGGATACTTTACTTTCTTATTAAGCTGCACTTTGCAGTCCAAATGTATAAACCCCTTTAATCAATTGTGCCAAGCGCATTCAGTTTATGAGCTGCTGATGATTAACATGTCAGGCCTGAGGAATTGTGAATTCATGTTCTCAAATATTATGTCCTAGTGGTTTAAATGATTTTGGTTTTTTTCTTTGATTTTTCTTGTTTGTTTGCTAAACATATCACAAAAATATTTACAAACTTATTGGCAAATATATTTATTATTTCAGACGGTAACAGAAAATCCATCAGCTAGCTTACTTGAGAATTTCAGCATAATGTGATGGAAGTGATCCAAATAGTTTGCAAGTATTGAGTATAAGATTGAGTTCATTCTGGATATAAATATCATTCAAGTTAATAGTTCAGTTTGGCTTTCACTGTGCGAGAGAGTCACCCATTTTGTCATAAATAATAACCCAGAGTAGATGAGAAGCAGAAATGAAAAGTTAAAAGGTAACAGGTAAAGCACTAAAAAAAAAATATATTTTTTTTTTCTTCTCTATCTGTAGTATTTCAGTCTACTTGCTATCTCTTAATAGCGTGTTAATCCTTTCAAATTTTGCTGGATTATGTGTGATAGTTCCAGGATACATTTTTTTTTTTAACCTGATAAGGACACGTCCTTCAACTTGATTGTGGTAGCGGAGGTAAAATGTCAGTGATTTATCCACTGTCCTTAGGCTTCTTGTGAAAGGTTTCTTTAACACACCTTTGTTATTTATTGTTTTGTTAACTCTTTCATTTATGTGTTAGACAGCTGGTTATTAAATTAAAGAAGTCTTTTGTTTCCTCATTACAGTTGATAATGCTGAAAGATAGCAATGCTGACATTTGATTTCTAATTTTCAAAGGTATCTTCAGGCCTTCTGGGGTCATGTATATGATATCCTTGACTGGATCTTTCCATGTAAAAATATCCCCATTTCAGACTTAGTTTCAGAGGTGAGACAGACAATAATCCTTTTGATTGTTCTCCCTTTGTCATCATAGATTCCCTGGGTTAATATGTCTGCCCATCTTCTCTGACCCTGTCTGTTACAGTTTATGACTTTGATTTTGGAGTCTGACCTTTTTTGTTTTGCCTTGTTGCCATCAAAGAAAAGGGGAAATGTTTTAGATTACTAAAAGCTATGTTTCTTTTTTTGTTTGTATAACTTCAAAGGAGACTTACACCTTACAAATTTACAAAAGTCCTTTATGCTTTTGAAATGCACACATGTAAAATTAGTGGTTGCTGTTGCTTTTCAGAAGATAAGTGGTCAGCTGAAATCAAAGAAGAGAAGGAAATAGGTGCAACTCTGGCTTGTTTTCTCTCACATTATGTAATATAATAACTCATTTATAACATGCAAAAGGAAACTGGATTACACTTATTCACAGATTTGCAGGAAACAGATATCCATAGCATTTTAATGTTGAATTTTTATTTGAATTTTTGAAGGATGCTTTTCTTGAAGCAGCTACTATGTAGGTTACATTCCTACATTATTAACAATGTAACTTGAATGAAAATCTAGGAAGTTTAATATTTTAAAAAACCTCTATCTGAAGGTATCTTACTACTTCAGACAAAGAATACTTGGTCTTTTGTTGATTTTCATACACAGATGAAGTTTCATGCTTTGTTCCTATCCAAGCAGAAGAGAGTATGTACTGTCCACCTTACGTCAGCAGTCTGAGTGATGTGAACCACTCACAAGGACTGAGCTCTTAGTAAAATACTTTAATATTAAACCTTCTGTTGAAAATCTTTGCTATGGCCAGGACATTAGTTGGCAGGATTTGTCTCATGTATCTGCTACTTCTAGCAGATACTTAATTTCAGTACCATTTACCTCAGTAAATAAGAAACTTGATGGTAAGTAGTTTCTCAATTATTCACTATGTATCAGAAATTTCAGCCATGTATTTTCTCTCACCTTTTTTTCATAATACATGGATCATGAGGCATAATTTCAAAAAGCATCTGAGGAAGAGGTGTGTTACTGACCTTGACAAACCATTAAACATGTACATTTATTGAAGATTATAACTTTACACCAAAAGTTTTAGGTTTTGTGAAAGAAAGTAAGCTCTAGTGTATGATAATGCCATAGAAATATGTTTTCAAGCACTAATTGGAAAATGTAAATTCTATTGAAATCAGACTATGTTATTCTGAAATGTAATATTTTTTTCAGAATTTCACTGAAAGGAAATGGCTTACTTTTATGTTGTTTAATGGAACATTTAGCTGTATTATGTCTATACTTAAGCAGTATAACTTTATAGATTAAACTCTATAGATGACACCATATTTTAAAAGTACAAGAACTGAAAGATCTTTCTCTTTTATTGAAACAGTGTTTTCATTGATATTTAAACACGATGCTGGAGAGCCAGTAAGAATGTATATATTTGTCTAAAGCTCACGTTTTTTCATAGGTTTTCTCATAATGCTTTTTGTGCTATCAAAATGCAATTCACAAAAGCTTAATACAGTTCTCCAGCTTATTCTAGCATTAGGCTGTATCAAAACCGAAACAATATCTAAACATATGCATTTAAGATGGAATCTCTTTCTAGCTAGACTAGCCAATCCCACCTCCTCTAGGTCTAGGAAGATGAATTTCCTGTATTTCACAGAAAGTTTCAAAGATAAACATTATCTAACAATAAAGAAAGTTTATAATAGACTCTGCACAGGATTGTTAATGTATACCTTTTTTGTTAAAAAAAGCCTTTTTTTTTTTTTTTTTCCAATTGTAAGACTGTCATCTTATGCTTTTCCACTGTATGATACAAATGCATACAGTTCCATAGCTGAAAATACTCTCAGCCTGTATGAGAGAAATCAACGCAAAATCACCTGGAGTCTCCGTAAGGAGTAACCAGAACGGGTGCCATTGCTTTCGCAGAGTGGAGTGAGGTACAGGGAAGAGGGAAGTGGTGCCGGTGCTCATCTGTTGACAAGCTGGAGATCAGCCACTGGAAAAGTCATGTCCCAGTGAGTTGGAAGTCCCTGTACTACTCTCTGAGATCACTGGATCTTCACAGACATGACATGTATGATGTTCTGCATTATATAAAAGATGTTGTGGATTGGGTTTTGTTCAGTTTTTATGCTTTTGAAATACTGAATAACTGTTGAAATATGATGTGCTTTTTTGAATGTCTTACAAATTTACTTAGAGCCTTAGGAATAATTGTTGCATAAGTCTCTATCAGACACATTTCCAGCAAAATACACCAATTCATTAAATGGCTGTGTATACATTTAAAGGACTGCAGGCTCTCCTAATTCTTTCCCTTGTTCCCCTTTCTGTAAACCTGAATTTAGTATTTATCATATTTTTTTTCCTTTTTTCTCTTCTGTTTTTACTCTTGCATCCTTAATTGATACCATCTTGCTACGTGGTTTTAAAAACAAACTTCTTGTTTCATTGGTTCTATGTGCCAAGAAGAACCTGTCTGAATGAAAAATAATTAAAAGGGAATAGTAAGTTAGTCTGTTAGGCTGCATAAATTGGCTTTCATTTCCTAAACCATTTTAAGTGACAGTAAGTATTTCACTTGAATTTCGGGGCTCTGATGAGTCACCTTTTATGTGGGCATTATGATGGTACTGTTGATGCCTCACTATGACAGTCTTAATATAGCTGTAATTATGCTCCAACTATTCAATAAGTAAAATCATTGTGTTAATCTGTCTGTTTTCTTTCCAGGCTCCCACAGAAACATTTAACTCAGTTCTTTCTCATGTTCACCTTATTCTTACACCACACTTTTGCAGGGATTGGGGAGTGGAAGTATCAGATGGAGTTGTTCAGAAATCCTGATTCATACTTGGTAGCTGCTCCTTGCCCTCATGCTTTTGTTTTTTCCATTTTGGTAATTCAGGTGCAGTAACCATTGTATCTCCATCAAACTCATACCTGTACCTGTCCATCAGTGATAGCAGATCAGTAGCAACCATGCTGGTAATTTCAGTAATAAACTCCTGTTTGACCTGTATGATGGAACAATAAAACTGCCTTTCTCACACTCTTGTCTAAATGTATTCACGAGGCCGCTACACATAGACTACAGCTGAAGCACATGGCTTTGAATATTAAGTACAAATATCTTAATATTTTGATAACATTAATAATCTGTATTTTATAATTAATTACTTAATAATTTAGAAGGGTAAAAGTCTTTAATAAAATTTAGAAGAATTTATTGCCCTTTCTGTGATTGTAGAAAGCATGAACTACCTTAGTAGAAATGCCTTTAATGCATGTACCTTGATTAAGTAATAGGCTCATGAATTAATTTAATAGTTATTTTGCAATCTTCTGAATTCCTTCTGACCCTGATTGCTACAAGAATTAGTTAAGTATGCCATGCGTGTGTATATTACATATTATTAAAAAAATAAAAGGAGAGTAAAAATCTTGAAGTTATACCACTGACTTTAAAGGGACATAAGATAAAGTTAATTCTTTGCAATTTCTGTCATGCAATAATTTATTTAAGAATGTTTCTTGGAATCCAGTCCAGTAGACTACAAGTAGTATTTTTACAGATAAGAACCATATGGGATACAGTGCCAAATGGGGCTTTAACAAAGCAGAATGCCTCACATGTCTTCTCAGTTCCCATAGAGTGCAGCTTTGTTGTGCAACACATTTATTTTGCTGGCTCTAGTTGAATTAGTAATTCCTTGCATTTCTCATATAGCTGGAATATGTTTTCATATCTAAAACCAACCAATATAATGAACCTAACAAAGCAGTCTGTGAATTTATATATGCAGTGACCATGAATACTGGAGTTATTTTCTAATGTGATGTATAAAATAATCCAGTAATTCATTACAAAAGAATCATGGTTCCCATGTGGTTTATAAGGTAGGGGTTTTTTTTAAAATCTACTTTAGATCCTATGGAGTATGCTTACTTGATAATCAGTTAGCATTTATTGACAACAATGTGTGTATTTGCCTTTATACCTTAGTACCATCATATTTGTTGCAAGCAACAGAAACCTAAGTCGTTTTGTTACTTTTTCTTATGAAGTCATCTCTACCTTTTGAATTGAAATAATAAAAGTACCTCTAATAAAAACATTGGAACTTCCACTGCTATCTTTTGAGGAATGAAAACCATCACAGATCCGGAGAACTGAAAGAAAATGCTTCTCTGTCCCATTTGGGCTCTGATGCTTAACAGTTGTCTAGCTGAAGGGACAAAATGTTGGATCTTTTTCTGGTGCTTTTAGCATTTTAAAACTGGTATGATGTCCTGTAACTCTTCCTGTGTGCTTACAGGAAATTCCTAGTGTCAAAAGTATAAAGTATATGAACAAAAGTAAAGGAGATTTTTTTGTATAGAGATGTTTTGGAGTACAGTCTCTCTGGTCCCTGATAGATATGTAAGCTGACAAAATGGACTTTGAATATTGTTGAGCACATTGGCACCATAGCTAAAAATGCCTTGAGAATAATTTCCTGAGGTCTTCCCAGATCTTTTATATCAATCAATAAATTTAAAAATAGATAAATATTAATTTTTAAATTTTAGATGAGTACATATATGGCTGTCACCAGAACTTACACTTTAGCAAAAGTTATCTGTTGTAAACTTTCCCTATGCATTGAGATAATTTTAATCCATTTGAACATAGGTACTTTATCTTTACATTTCAGTTTAAGTAGTCAAGTGTGATGACACTTCTTTATATATCGGTGATTAATCTATTTCTTTTCTTGTTACAGTTCTTGGATGTGAGATTGACTTTCATTGTCACAAAACTTAGAATATCTATTTTTTATAGAGTCTCAAGTTAGGAAGACATCTGCCACTGCTATTCATGCTGCACTTAATCACATTTTTTCACTGTTTTTAGAAGTGGTAATTCTGGATCTTTCTCTTTTCCTAAGCACAGATTTGATATAATTTACAAATAGTTCTCTGAGTTACATATTTATTGATAAGTATTAAATAGCTTAAAAAATCAGGTTACAAAATATCTTTTTAGAATAATTATTACAATGGAGACACAAAGTATGTTGAATGCAACAAAGTTCCACATCTGACCAATCAATATTCATGGCTGGTCATGTGCTCTGAATAAACTAAAAGCACCTATGTTTTTCTTGAATAAAGTATAATTTGATTTTCATAAAAATAAGCTTGGTAATAATAGTTTATTGCTTTGATTCAGAATATAGAATATAAAGAGAAAATTAGTTTGAATTACAGTAAGTCTTGAGTCAAAAGTATTGGTTTAAAAAAATGTCAGTGGTATTTATATCGTATCTTTCTAAATCCCTAACCTTGCAGTCAATTAATGTGTTTATAGGGTTTTGTTCAGAGTAAATACATTGGGCAGAGTCCTGGCTGCCCTGAAATCAATGTTAGTTCCATTCATTTCATTAGTGCTTATTGACTTAAGTAGATTTATTCATCTGCTCAAGGTAGACATAACGTTTATTTTTCCTGCTGAATAAACACTAATTTTGAAAGTTTTCCTTTTATGAGTCTTAGTTTATACACAGCCTCTTCATTTATCTGCATGAAAATGTTCAAATATGAGGATCCTAATCTGTGCATGTTAGTTTATAAAGATGACTTCAGTTCTTCTGCATTTCAGGCATCATTGAAGCCTGTGGGAGCTGGAGGTGTTTAGTGCTTTTCAGAAGTTTTCAATATGAAATCTAATTCTAAAAGGACTGAATAAATTAGCTATTTTTCCTCCGTACAATATGGCTTTTAAACACTGAATGAGCTATACGACGTGCAAATGTGCACTGAACATGGTTTAGTCCTAAAATAGAAATTATACTAAACTGCTACCATACATTTTTCTAAATTGAGAACATAATTTGTGAATTACTGAAGAAGTCTTGAGCATGGCTTGAGGGAGTCCACCATTGGTGCTGCAAAGCAATTGTACTTTCAAAGGGTTAAATAGATGATAATACGAGACCAGAAATTAGTTCTTGTTTGTGCTTTTCCCCATCTCCAAAGTTAAAGACTAGTTCTATGCATTTATACTTTCACTATGTGTGTCTGGTGTTTGTCTTGCTCATATTCATTGTCACAACACAGTGTAGCTGTATGTCCATAACAACTTTTTAAAAGAAATTATGGTGCAATTCAATCCAGACACCACCACCCCCCCCCCTTTTTGTTTACTCATTTAACGATGAATCATTCAAGCTGTCCTTCAGTCTGTGTAGAAAAATAAGCAAACATCATTTCTCTTGTGCACGGCAAAGCAATGTTTTCAGGTCTGTGTCAATTACTTTATTCCAAATCAGTCTGCACTTCCCTCCAGCTGGCAGTTAGAGCTGTTATTTGATAATCAGCATTAACTCTGTCAAATAAAATGCAGAAGTTATGACTCCATCTTGACTTGAAATATGTAAGTATGCCTAAATCTTCCCCCCCCCCCCCCCCCCCATCCCCAGTAGCTCCTCATAGTGCAGCTTGCGCTCAGCGGAGTAGGATTCCTAGCAGCAGTTCAGGTTCACACCTTCCTAATGAAGATGCAGTTATCTGTAACAGGTTGATCTGATGGAATGCATAGAGTATCTCCTGTGCTAGCCAGAACATTTTGGAAGTGATGCCATTTTTCTTTCTTTGGTTTAGTTGATTTTTTTAGTTTCTGGTTTGCTGACTTAGTGTGAAATGGAAAATTAGCATTTCTAGGCCTAGGATTATACCTAAGTTTTTACTTTCACACCAAATTTCAAGAAATTATTAGTTATAGAAATTGTATGATAAAACGTCTAGATGATAATTTTTAATGAAAAGGTCTCAATAGGCCACAAGCAAGTCAGTGACATTTTTATTTCATTTGGTTTTAACACGTTTAAATTAGAATATGTGCAGAAAGTTGAGGCATACAAGTAATTTTGACACAACTGGAGTTGATGTAGAGTATGTTGCAGATGTTCTTTCTACGTAGCTAAAGGGAATATGTTTATTTTATAACTTCTTGTTTGTCTGGAATATTCCTTTGAGACTTTGTGTTCTCAGAGTTAACTGCCTGGGATCCTGGTATAATTCTAGTTTCCAAATATCATTTTAATCCTCTCATAGGACTAAACAAAAGGAAATAAAAATACTTCCTTTATCTTTTTTTGAGGTGCAGATTTCAGCATGCTAATCCATTTGTTCAGGCTTGCAGAGCACAAAAAGTTTGAGTGATTTTGCTGAATCCAATTAAGTTATACATAGTGTAATTAGAGATATCACAACAAACGATGAGAAATGAGAGAGTTTATTTCAGATTGAGTACCTTAAACTCTTTAGCACTTAGTTTTTGAAACCTTTTAGCAGTATATATCTTGAAGTTACATTTTGTGATTTGAGGAGGACAAAATACATTTTTTTTAAAAATGTCTTTTGTTTTTAAAAAATGTTTTTAAAAGTCTGACACTTGAGATCCTTGCATTCTGAACATCTGCTTTTGGTAAAATAGCAGGATTTAATGACACTACTAGCATGTAAAGCTGTCTTGTCTCTGTTTTCTTGAGTATCCACATATATGAGGAAGACAAGTTTATATTGCTTCAATACGAAAGATAAAATGAAGCTGTATCATGCATGAAGATAAAAGATATAAAATACAATATGCAACTTGAAAATACATAAAAGGTTTCATATTACATTGGGAATATGAATATTAAAAATTGTAAACCAGATAAGATTAGCTTGGCAATTTCTACCTGTAATAAAATAGGAAATGTAGAGTTAATTTCTATGTTCTTAGAAACTGGAACTTATAAGCAGTTCAGAACAAATGGAAATTGTAGTGCAAAAAGAATTACTCTGATCTTCATTCATGAGTTCGAAGTAGGCTTTGCCGATCTTTTAGTCCAGCTTTTCTCTATCCCATATTTTCATAAAATCAGAAATGTCTGATGAGGAGTCCACAAATACATCACAAATGGTGGGACAATGGGTGCAGTGTTTCTAGGATAAATTAGAGTACTTAAATTGGTTTTACCTAAAATCACCTTTACTGTGTTTGCTGCCATATATTTTATAGTTGTATTAATGCTTGAGTTGTAATTGCAATTAGTCTAGTAGTTGGCATGAAATAGTGAATAAAACTGCTGATCAGGACTAACTTTTCATTACATATATATAAGTATATATATTAATATATGTAATAGAAATGTCTGAATGTTTTTGACAGTTTTACAGTCCGTATATATAAATACAAGTATAAATATTTATATATGTATGATTTTATATATATTATATTTGTATATGTATGTATATACATTTCAGCAAAAGTAACAGAATTCTTTTCCTCCTAGAATATTTTTAGCTCTCTTCTAATCAGATCTTTAAATCCTATGTCCAGAATCAGGCTTTATATTCACATTATCTTTAGCCAATAGTAGTGTATCCATATAAAATCAGGAAATAAGTAGTGGGTGTAAGCTATCCTGCGTGCAATGTTGAATTTTACCATAGTGAATAAATTTTATTATTTCTGTTGTATTCCTTTGAAGTTCATGCTCTCTCAGAAGCTTTCCTTGGGTATGTCCATGCTTCAGTATTTCATGTGTTCATTCACCAAGAAATACAGCAATAATTCTTCTGTATGTGCATTTATTGTCCATTAAGACACCCTGTGTAAATACTCCTTGAGCTAGAATAGTGAGAGCATAAGCGCCCTGCTTAACTTAGTGTGGGTCTCTAATTACTTCAGTCTGTCAGCACCTTGGTTTTCTCTACAAATTCTGTCACACACTTCTCATTGACTGGCAGTAAAATGAGCGGAAGTCAACTAGAACAAGGGCTTCAGCTTCTAGAAGTCATCAAATGATAAATCTGCTTCTGTATGAAATATTTTTCTTAAATTTCTTTCTTTTGCTTCAAGGTAATACAGTTTTGTTTGGATAGGACAGTGAGGGGTAGCAATGTTTACCTTCACACAGGTAAAGATTTTTTTTCAAGAATCAGATTCAGTAGGTGCCTGTCTGACTTCATGAAACTTTTTGAAGTTTTCTAGCCATTGTGGAAGCTAAACTCTGCCAATAAACATGTAGCTCAACAGACCTGGTTGTGAAATAACAGTCAAAAATACACAGACATTCGTATATCTTTTTCCTGTGATTTGATATATGAGGAACCTTGGCTTACGAAGTTTACAGGATGTGCATTTATATGAACTTTATCCCTTTTCTGAGTTGTGGTATTTTTTGCAAGCAGCATGGAGGATTTATCATGCAGTAGTTTTCACATTTTGTGTAGCAGTGTTATTTTTCTAATGTATACAGATACGATTTTCCACTTCAGCAGGGTAATAATGCCTCAAGGGAATGACATGTATAAATTGAAATTACAGCCAAAGAGGGGACACTGTGCTGTTCTAAATGTTTCTGGTAAATATGAGGTTAGATATAGCCTGATTGCTGGCCATATGTTTGAACAGCTCTGGAAGCAAGATCACCACAAGGCCATCAGGGAGGATTTAGATGGATGATTTCCACAGCTTGCTTTGAGGAGGCAGAGATGAGTGAGAGATCTGACCATGCCTTTTTCAAACAGTGGCACTGGCTCTGAGTACTGTAAACTGATGGGACACTGCAGCGTGGGAGTATGGGGGTTCTAGTCTGACTGCAGTTAGAACATGCAGATGATGAAAAGAGTAAGGTGATAAAATCACTATAGTGATTCGAGATTGTACACATTGTACTGCATCCAAGATAGTTCTCTGCCATCAAATGAAAGATCTTGTCTAAGCTGCTTTAGTTAGCTTCATGTTCAGTAAGGATTGACTACAAATCCTCACACGTGTCCAGCCTATATGGCAGAGTCAGGGTTATCAAGATTTGCAAGCTTTTGGAACAAATAAATCCCCTGTATTTATACAGACAGATAGAAATCTCTATGTATATAGCTAGCAATTTGTCTCCTGACTAATCTAAATAACTACCTTTGCATCATGTGAAATGTCTGTAAGATCTATAAGATTTTGGTACAGCTTTTCTCAGTGCTGGGATGGGAACGTACAGGGAAGGATGCATTCAGTGCAGCTGGACTGTAAACAGGACAAATAGTCAAATAAGGAAAAGTTTCTGGGTGGAAGTATTGACAGTAAAAAGGCTCATACTGAAATCAGTCAGGCATACAATTATCTTTTGAAAGTAATGGTTGAAATCATGTAAGAATTGTTATACAAGATTATTATTAGTCCATTTTTCAATATAGAATTTAAGACAAATTTCAAAGGAATGACAGAACTCCTTATGTTAGTAGCAATACAGGCTTGAAAGTTTTCCTCAAAGTAGAGGTCAGGTCAGAGAGAGGGTGGAGCTGACTCCTTCATCTTGCTCTGGAGGAGATGGCAACTACTAGTCTTCATGAAGAATTGCTGTCATTGAGAGCAGCATGTATTGTGATACTGATTGAGGTCTGTTTCTGCAGACCTAAGAAAGTAGGAATAGTATCAAGATCTTGAGTATTAATAGTGATATGAGCAAAATTAATAGATGGGAACTTTTTTGAAAGCTACATGAACTCGAGGTATTCAAACTGCAAGTAATTATGTGCATGAGGTTTTTTTTTTTTCAGCCGCAGCATAATAATTTGAAAAATTCCCTGTGATTTTAAGGCTTTTATTATATTCTGTAATTCACTTTATAAACTGTAACTGTTAGCTTTAGGGAGGAAGTTTTGTACCATGTTAAAAATGTGCAAAATGTAGAGCCATATAAACGAATTTTCTTTTTCAGATCATATATGTTAAAAAATTTCTTCCTTGGAACTGCTTTGAATGCTGATAAACCCACCGATTTCAATTAAATTATCCGTAGCAGCTTGATGCATTTTTTTTGCAAAACATTCTGGCTGTGTCTGTGGCCTGCTTGCATTTAATAAATGTCTTATTTTTGTTTTGACATTTATTTAAAATACTTCTGGTTAAAAAATGAATTTAGAAGATACTTAATGAAATGCAATTTTCACATACCTTGTAAAAACAAATCAATCTTTGGGGTTTTTTTCAAATGAAATTTAAGTCGACATAATGTTTTAACAGACATTGCTAGGGCTTATATTCTTTAGTGTGTACATTAAAAGTCTTCTTAGTAGGATACTATCTATTAATTAATTCTGCCCATTATCAGTATTTTGCTGCTATGTAAAATGAGACATGTCTACAAAGTCTAATTCATCAGAAATACTGTAAAAAGTCTGTGGAAGATTCAAGATTAGAGTCCAAATGTTGTTGTGGTAATACAGTACTGACAATTTTATTTCCTCTTGTAAGAAAAGGCAGAAGTGAGATTGGCCTGTTGATCACAGGAGAATTGAATTTAATGCAGATGTAGTTGTTAGGGATCAGTCATACTTTAGCAATTAAGCACTCTGTGTAAGATAAGGATTAATCCTAAGAAAACATTACTGATATTAAAATCCTAAGTTATTACTTACTGTTGTAAGTCACCTAGTAAGACTGAAGAAGAAATACTTTAAAACTTATTTTGCCTGTGCTATGGAACTTTGTTAAGAATACACAAAGGCACACAGGAAAAGTTGTACTGATATGAGCTGTGCTTTACTAAATGTCCTTGAGATCCCAGTCTAACTTTTAAACAGGCAAACAAAATTAACCTAAAAACCCCCACACTATTTCCTCTTGTCCAATGTTTTCACTATTTAAAGAAAAAATTCAGAAAAAATAAATAAGAAAGAAATCATAGAATCATAGAATGGTTTGTGTTGGAAGGGACCTTAAAGACCATCTAGTCCCAAACTCCTGCCATGGGCAGGGACACCTTCCACTAGACCAGGTTGCTCAAAGCCCCGTCCAACCTGGCCTTGAACGCTGCTAGGGAGGGGGCAGCCACAGCTTCTCTGGGCAACCTGTGCCAGTTCCTCACCACCCTCACAGGAAAGAATTTCTTCCTTATAGTTAATGTAGATCTACCCTCTTTCAGTTTAAAACTGTTATCCCTCATCCTATCCCTACACTCCTTGATAAAGAGTCCCTCCCCAGCTTTCCTGTAGCCCCTTTAAGTACTGGAAGGCAGCTATAAGGTCTCCCTGGACCCTTCTCTTCTCCAGGCTGCACAATCCCAACTCTCTCAGCCTGTCCTCATAAGGGAGGTGCTCCAGCCCTCTGATCATCTTCATGGCCTCCTCTGGACCTGCTCAAGCAGGTCTGTGTCCTTCTTATGTTGGGAGCCCCCGAGCTGGACACAGCACTGGAGAGGGGGGCGTCTCCTGAGAGTGGAGTAGAGGGGGAGAATCCCCTTCCTCGACCTGCTGGCCACACTTCTCTTGATGCAGCCCAGGAGACGGTTGGCTTTCTGGGCTGTGAGTGCACATTGCTGGGTCATCACCCAGCCTGTATTTGTGCTTGGGATTGCCCAGACCCATGTGCAGAATCTTGCACTTGGCCTTGTTGAACTCCGTGAGGTTTGCAGCGGCCCACCTCTCCAGCCTGTCCAGGTCCCTTTGGATGACACATCCCTTCCCTCCAGCGTGTTGACCGCACCACACATCTTGGTGTTGTTGGCAAACTTGCTGAGGGTGCACTCGATCCTACTGTCTGTGTTGCCAGCAAAGATGTTAAACAGCGCTGATTCCAACACTGACCCCTGAGGAACACTACTTATAACTGGTAAATATATAAATCAGAAATAAAACAGAAAATTTAAACATAAGGCAAAATTTTGCTAACTTGTAGCAACTGTGTGGTGTGTCAAGTGGGGAGGGAGTGGTGACCTCTTGGAAGATGTGATTTAAAAGAAAGTCTCGTTGTTAAGAATGACCTAGAAACCAGGAAGTAAAATTTTATTTGAAATTTTATGGGTGCCATCTCACATATTTACCTTTATGTACCATAAAATACCTACTTGTATATAAATAATGAGAGATAAAAACTATTTTCAGATAAATATTACTTATTCTATATTCTATGAATGGAGAAAATATTGTTTCAATGTTTAATTATTACATTATTTTTAGTCTTCTGAATAATTAAAGCATGCATTTAAAAATAATTAGTCTATTTATAAAGTAACTGTACCTCTTTTTCAGTATGCTAGCATCTATCAATTTATTAAAAAAGAAAATCCCTAACTTCATTTAAATAATAACAGATACCTTTTTATTACTTCAGGAGAGTGATATGTTCAGTTAAAAATAAATCCCTGTTTTATAACCCTGAGACACTCAGTCCTGTCAAACGTTAGGTATTGTCTACTGGCATGCCTTGGTAAGGAGAAATATTCCCCTTCACAGCCTGTCGCAGCCTGCATGTTCTCCCCAATTCCTGTTTGAAATGCCACGTTTTCCTAACATTATACTACAACCTGTATGAACAGCTATAAAATGCTTCAAAGAAGACGGTGAAGAAGGAGCTTTATAAGTGGTATGCACTTACCCATCTCACTTATGGGGCAAGATCCAAATGAGAGAAAAAAGCGAAATGGGACAGCTAACTATTGTAGACTTCAGCTCACAAAGAAGATTTTGTTTTTAAGTAAGATGTCCTGTGGACATCATTAGACCGTTATTAGCAGTATACAATTATCAAGTAAAGGTCTGAGAACGTATAGGATTCAGGCATAAATGTTAGGTCAAAGCTAAGTTTCCATAACACACCTGCAGTTGAAAAGACTTTCTAACTATGGAAGAAGCAAGTTTGGAGCAGTGGAGACACAAAACCTGTCCAGCAATAACTTTGAGAGTATTTGAGATTATTCTCAAGAGTGAGAAGGGAAAACCAGCATGAAGCCTGATCCATATTATATTTTTCCTCCAAGTCCTCTTCAATTTATATAGAAAATAATATTTGTCATACTGGGCTTTTTGAGTGAGAGTTTCAGTAGGAGACAAGGAAAGGAACCACGAACAGGTATCATTAAAGCTTTAGCTATATACAGAGGTCTAGTCAAAGCACATACCTTAAAGAGGACTGATCTAATGGTCTCAAATATCCAAATAGTTGCTTTGATTTTGCAGTATTGTTACAAGTGCGGAAGATAAGCAGTTTCACTAAGTGAAAAAAAAATCTGTGGTGCTATTGATGTGCTCCAGCTGAGATGTACGTCGCATTTAAAAGATGTAGTGTGGAGCCAAAGCTGCCAATTTCATCATAAAAATGTACCAATTTTGCCTAGTTAAAACCCATTAGTTGGCTGAACTCTTGCACACTGGTTATGTTTCAGGAAGTTATTTTTGAATGTCAAGCACTTACTTGGGCAGTCAGATTTTTCTTACAAATTTCTCAAGGTTAGTGAGGCCATCCTGTGTTTCTTGTGAGTGCTTTGCCAATTCTCATGCAGTGTGGAGACAGACAGAAGTATTGGAGGCAGGTGCTATTTTGAAGTCTTTGTTTTAATAATAGCATTCTTGAATATCTTTATGAGGCTGGTTTTCTTTAGACTAAGTATTGATTTACGTATTTAGTAAACTGGTATAAAAGAGTTTTGTATAACAGGATTGTCAAATAAAGGAAGCATTCTGAAGACATTACTGTATCATTTCCATGTGTCCCACTGATCTAGGAGACAATAATTATTGTGTACCAGGGATTTGAAAGGGCCATAAGCATGGCATGATGCTAGAGCAGGAATTGCCTCATGTTATCTATCTTCAGAAGATGAACTCTCTCATTTCATTTACAAGAGAAATCGAGGAGGATATTAACCAAGGGATTGTATTAGGTAATTTTCAGGGCTCATTTCATTATTTAAATATATAACAAAGCTAATTCAATATGCAGATGTGAAGACACCTTTACTTTTATCTTCTCTGTGCTCTGGGGTTTATTCTGGCATCTGGCTTACACTCAAGTACAACTGAACTTTTTGCTAGTGTTTGCAGCAGACTAATTAGTCTCCTCTGGGAGGCATCTGGTTAGCTCTCTTTAAAGACCTGCTACCTGGTCCTTCCCAAACACGTGGTGACATATGGAAGGGCAGCTGCAGAATAGCTTAATGACTTTCTGGGCAAGATGTGGAGAAGGAAAGGAGATTGTGTGTCTTCCATCCCAATTTACCTTTCTTCATGGCAGATAATGAAATAAGTGCCTAGATGTACATGATCTTCCTGTATTTCTAAATTGTTTTTAAAAAAGATTGCTGTTGTGCTAGCCAAGAATGAGGACAAATACCCATCTTTGGGTCAAACTTTTGGTGTTAGTATACATATGGAATTCCGCAAACTTGTTCTGCAGGAGGAAGATTAACACTGGTACTGTCATGCTCCTTCCTGTTAGTATGTTTCATGCTTATTTTATTAAATTTCCATATTGTAGCATGTGCAACATTTACACAAGGTAAATTTTATAAGCCAAAGCTGATTCAATGTGTACAATACAGAAAAAATTGATTAGATGTAAGTCTAATAGTCTGACAACTTTGAAGTCATTTACAGGACTTTTTTCGTCTTTTAATGACGTTTGATTCCTGAAAGAACTGTGGTAAGTGTTTTCACAGGAAAAACAGTGAGGTTAGATTATTGGAGTGGATTTTGTGGTTGTTGATTGGTTTTGGTTTGTTTGGGTTTTTTTAATAGCAAAGTGAGTAACGTGATGCCGGCACAAAGCACTTATTGAACTGTTATGGAGAAAAGTACAGGTAGACCATACAAGCTAACAGTGGATGTTAAATATAGAGGGGTATAATTTCAAATTATTTGGGTTATAAACCAGGACAAGTATGGCATTTCAGAGGCACTGAAGAAGGTAAGTATTTAAATGTTTATACCTATAATCAGCCACATGAAGATTGTCATTCACACGTAATACATGTAAATGTAATACATCACAGTGGTGATTGTATTTCAGTGTTGATATTTGATATTGATGTGAATTGATATGAATTGAGTAAGAAATGGCAGTTTCACTTCAAGTGAACTTTAAGTATTTCAGGAAATTTTATTCTTGTGAAGAGTCAACCCTGAAAAATTTATGTCCCTGAACATTATAAAGAAAAATTAATGATCTTAAGAACATTAAAAATGTGTTTGTGTGAATATCTATTTCATATTTCTCATTTAAATTTAAACCTTTTTCCTTAAAATATAAAAGGCTTTGAAGTTTGAATTAATTTCAGAATTCATGTGATCTAGCTTTACTTTCAAAATGTAGAAGCAGGCTATTTATGAAATTAACCTTATACCATAAATGGAGTTCATTTAATCAATTAACTCTTCCAGTGAAAAATGCTTGTTAAGAAATACATAAAGAAGAAATATCATACCTTTAGCAAGCAATGCTCTGTAGGCTGAGAAGGAAAGCTGACATCTGAAACAATTGGAAGTATTTGGGTTTTGCACTCAGGAGTTGTTTAGTTGTCAATGAGATGCATTTCACTGTATAGTTGTGATGTTTGGAATTACCCTGTCCTCTATTTGCAAGTAAGAAAATACAGCTAAAGAGAGGATAAGATAATCTTCATGTCAAGTAAGATAGGCACGATAAGTAGGAAAATCATCTCTCCCCATAGTACAGCAGTTGTGTCCACTTCAGGGTTATGCAACGCAGCTACAGATGTTACATTTTCAGGTTCAGAAGCTTGTGAGTTCTCTCCTGTTGGTTTGGGAGTAGTCTGATTTTTGTTTTAAACTGCAATTTTTTTTGTGACTGAAACAAAAGAAACTTTTAATGTGAAGTGCACAAAAGGTTTTTACTTTAAAAAGGTTTTTTAAACATGCCAAAAATACGAGTTGTCTAAAATCCGCATGATGGCCAGCAGGAAGGACTCGATGGATGTTTACAGTAGTGGCATATGTAGCTCTGTGGATGTGGAGGCACTCTGCAGTGTCTCAGTTCAGGAACCACTGCTGTGAGTTTCATTTAAAAGACCTGTCAACTACTTCTAGGTAAGTTTTCATTATTGGATTCCAGATCTGCTGGAACAGCTTACTTTGACCAGTTCTTGTTCCTGCTGCAACTAATCACAGACTCTTAAGCACTTGGACCTCACTGGGAGAATAGCTTCCTCCACATAGGGATTATTGACTCCTGCCACAGACTAACGAGATCAGCATTCGAGGAGGATGTGTCAGAGTTGTAGAGGGAAGCCTTTTGCAGTAAACCATTTGGTCCTCAGGTCTCCTCTGCACCAAATGTTTTTAATAAAATATCTGTGCCTGGGGATTCTACAGACTGCAAGAAGTAATCTTCTGACAAACCAGAAGGAAATCCCTTTCTTCTTGTCATTCTTGAAAAAGCAATAATGATGGAATAAAATGTGGCCAAAATTATAATTTTGTCTGTTGCTATTCTTGAGTACTACCAGATTCTTGCAACTTCTGTGTTACTGATAGGGAAAGTGAGATGTGTTTTGAAGTGCAGAATATTACTTGTTCCAAACCTTCACTTTGGTTTCTGAAATGGGTAAATTTAGAGGAGAAAAAAGAAGCAAAAATGGACTAGGTATCTCTGTAATTGCTTTCATACCTATCAGCAGATACCCTGAGTGCAAGTAATTTGGCAGAACTGCCAGGTTAGGTGAAGAAACAATAAGCAGCTTTTTTCCGCTAGGCTGGACTCTTCCAGCTAGTAAGAATATTAGCAGATAAAGCTAACAAACTGTAGCTGTACAGGGAGATTTAAATCAACCTAGTATTATTAAAGGATACTCAGGTATACATACTGCGAAAATGAGAACGTGCCATTTCTTGTGTTTTGCATCTAGAGGTTTACTCATCCTGTTACCAGTATAGTGTAATGGGAGAAGATGTGGTGGACAGGATGAGTACATTCCAAGCCTTGCAGAATCTGTTGTGTGCCCATTAGGTGCCTGGTTTGAAAATCCGCTAGAACATTTTTTGCTGAAAGCACAAGAGTATCTTTGTAGGCAGGACAAACTGATACTGAAGGATATACTCTAAAGTAATTTCTTTGTTGGCATGTGGAAGGAAGTCTTGAGCTCTTGAGCAGCTCAGATATGTAGGGAATGGATAATAAAGTGCTGATAATTTTACTTCATTCTTCTTTAAATCAGATACTTAAATGCTGAATGTATCACTCAAGAACATGATATGGACTTGTAGCACCTTGTGGAGGACTGCAGGTCCAAAAATCAATGATGACGTTCCCAGGGATTGCAAATGTCATAATGTTATTTGAAGTGCCTTTTAACATGTCATGCACCAACCCTGGTGTAAGCTTTTAATGTCTCTCAGCACCATAGTACTAGTGATTTGGAGGACAGTGCTAGACATTTTTAATGTTGCAGCAGATCTATAAAATGAAAACTGGACTTAGGCAAAACACATGTAATTTGACATTTTTAGTGGAAAATGTTTAATTTTCACATCTTGAAGCAACTTGCTAATGATAGTAATAAGAGAAGCAAGGATTCTTTATTTGCATTTTTTCATTTACATTTCTTGATTTAAAATTACTAATTTAAAAAGCACCTCATCCTGAAATCATTACCTGGCTCATTTCTTTAGGTCACTACTGCTAAAATTACAACATACTGATGGAATTACTAGAAGGATCTTTTTTTATGGAAAGGTAGGGAAGTGTGGGTAGATAACCTGGGGGAAGTTAATCGTGATGCTTTATTTGCTAATTGTTAGGATTTTTGCTTGTGTTCTTGTACATATAAATTGAATTCATTATGACAGTTATGTTCAGTTCATTAATGCATATCCAGCAAGTAGGCAGAAAAAAGGGGTACAGAAAAGTCATCTCATCTGTTACATCTGACTCAGATATTTAAAACCATGGGATATTTTTATTATTTAAAGGTCATTCTTGAAAGCTTTTATGAAATTTTAGTCACATCTGTTGTCACTAATTGGCGCTGTGTAGTTTTACACTCCACAATTCACTAAGGAGGTGGAAGTTGGTGTTAAATCTGATGAATGTGTGCTTATTTCAGTAGGCAGTTCCAGGACAATGATTTGAAATATTTCAGAAGTCACAAAAAGTGCAGAGCAGTGGGCAGATGCCATGTAGGCTTTTCACAGTCACCACTGAAAGACACAAATTGCCATCTCTCAAACAACCGTGTTGCTTCCCACAGTGAGGGATATAATCATATTAATGGAAACTGCCTTTGTATTTGCACAATCTAACACGAACTTTTGCTTGTATAGTTTTTCTAATCGATGTGTAGTAAGTAGAACAAGAATTTTTTTCCTTTTTTTTTCTTTATGATAAAATCTCCTTTGATTGAAACTTAAATGTAGCTGCTTTTTCTCAGTGTCATTATTTACAAAGAGATTCAAAGCTGTGCCTCTGGAGTTTGCATGTGTTGCCGACAAACAAGATGTTATATGAAAATAGCCCCGAGACTTAAAGAAAGATGTTGAGTTGCATTTTCTTAGTAAATATATTCATTTCCTCTTGGAAGGGAAGATTTAGGATAGTTCTGTGTTCAGTCTTACAAGGCAATGCTAGAATCTAGTCTAAGAAAATAACATTTGCAAATGCTGTATCTGGGTAATTTTCTGATTGCTGTCAACAAGAAAAAAAAAAGGAATTGAAAACAGAATAAAGCAAACAAGTTAAACCTCAAACAAAAATAAATCCTCAAACTTCTAAATCTTAGAGATAGTGGTCTTGGTTCCTTCACAGGCTACTTAGGTGGATTGGATTCTTCTGAGTTTTTCAGGAATTCAAGGGAGAAAAGCAGTATAAAAACTTACAGTGAAGTTGTCTGGGTAGAAAACTACTTTCCATGTCCATTAAAAGATCTGTCTCAATAATAAGTATTGGGTAAGAATTTGAATAGAACAAAACTTCTTGAGTTGAACTAGTTATATCAATTTATGCTGTGAATTTAGTTAATAAGCAACTTGATAGCGGGATCTCATGGAAGATTTCATTGTATTTGCTATCTTAAAATGAGTGGGACTAGTTTGTGGACAAGTACCCAAGTTTGTGGGATCTGCATCCTTGAAGGTATTTAAAACTTGGCTGATGGGTCCGTGAACATCCTTATCTAACCTGGCATTAGCCCCACTAGCAGGGGATGGACCAGATGACCTACAAAGATCTCTTCCAGATTTTCTATTCTTCCAGAATTATTCTGTGATCCTGTACTAATCCACTCTATTTCCACTTGCATCTTTCCCTACCAAAAACGTTGTACTGAGTTTGGTCAATATAGTATACAGAAGTATAATTGTGTAACCTCTTCTTATCTTTACAGGTAACACACTGTCTTGTATAGTTCTCCTGGAAAAATAGGTTCTGCTGTGTGTTATTTTTTTAAAAACTTCCTGAGTCAAACAAACAAAACTAATCAGGTCTGTCAGACTGGATTTAAATGTTAGGTACTGTTCATGGACAGAAAGCAGTATTATATAAAATGCTGAATTGTATACTGAAGGGTCATGGAAGTTACTGTACTTTAAAGCTTCTTGATTTTTTTGACAGTTACAGCTGTTAACGTATTTACTGCTGATGAGAGGAAGTAAGATGTATTTATGTGGTAAATGTAAATGTGACCTTAGAGTGAAGCCTGTTTTATTCTATCTTAAAAAAAAAGGGGGGGGAAAGGATGCCAATATCTTCTGCTTTCAGGTTTGCCAGTGTTTCCTAAATTCTGCTAGCTTCTGTTTCCTCAGTGTTGAATCCAAACACATTATTCATAGTAACAATTTCCATTTCTGTTGTTTATTGGGAGAGGCATGCTGATGTAATTACAGAGAGGGAATGGGCACTTCTAATCTATAGTGCTGTCCTTAAGTCATACCAGTGGCTATCCCAGCACGAAGACAGTGCAGACAATAAGAAGTGAAAATGTGATCCCATTATTTCTGCAGACTGCTCTGAGGCACGGCATTAGAAAGCACCACCATTCTTGCAAAGCCTGAACATCTCCAATGTTACTACCTCATCAGTCAGATCTGGTTTCATTTACTCAGTAAGTCAACTAAAGTATCCTAGCTGGGAGCTCTTCAGAGAAATACTAAATTATGCTAACTTCAAATTTGACCTATCATAAATAATTAAGTAATGTAATTATTGAGGCTGTTTCCCTGGATGTGTTAACAGTAGATTTAACATTCCAATTTACAGGCAGCTCTAAATCTATGTTTGTTGAAGATGCTTTGATCAGTACACTGTCAGATAAGATTTACAGTGGCACAAGAATAACCTGATAAAGTAGGACAATAGTTTTTAATAAATTAATACCAGTGATTACATACTGAAAATATTGTAACCTGCATGAAAGATCAAAGTAGTAAATGTACTGCATTGAGATAAACTACTTTGTTTTGAATTTAGTACTTTGAGAGTTTTTGTATTTCGTATTCTAGAAAAGCATAAATTCTGTGACATCTCACAAGACAGTCCTTACCTGCTGCCAATAGGTGTGGTAATTACTAGGGGGACCTTAATGCGTTTATTTATAACAGCATTTTTCCCTCTAATTATTATGTGATCGTTTGGGGTTTTTTCCAGTTTCCCCTTTGATTAGCCACCCAGTTGAGTTCTGTGAAGTGTTTGGAGAGGAAGGAACAGAACCTTGTGTCTGCATACTTGTAAGATATGCTGCTTCACTTTTGTTGAGAAGGTACAGTGGTGTCTGCTGCCCCTCTATTTAATCAGGCACTGAGCTGGCCAGTCTTTCATTTAAAGCAAAGCCAAACCAATTTTACCGATACTAACAAAAGGGTGGTTTGTCAAGGGGATGAAATGCTGCTAAAATAGAATAAATGATATAATTAAATCTTCATTAAACCCACTCTCAGGACATGGCACGCTACCTTTCAATCTGAACAAGTCAGGTATGTCTTAAAATTTTGAAAATTTAAATTCAAAGATTAAACATTTAAGCATTTAAATGCTTACAGTCAGACAGATATTTGCTGCCTCAATAAAGACTCTTTGGTCCAGTCCATTGATGTGTTTGTGCAGGGTGGGGTGGATAATCTGGCTAGTCTGGTGACTCCATACTGTTGGAGTTAATTTCTGTTTGGTCTGTCAGGACACACAGAGAATCAGGAGAGGGATGAAGATAGATGCTACTACTTTGCTTCTTCTGTGTGCTGTAATTTTAGGGTCAGGAACATAACTTTCTCCATTGTAATTGAACATGTGGCTATTGACATCTTAAACTCTTTTCTGCCTTCCTGCTCTACAGGCTCCACTTGTCTTCCCCCCACTCTCGCCTTCCACTCCTTTTCTCTGATACATCTTATTGTCATTGGGCTGCTTTCACCTTTAGGAAAGGTAAACACTGCTAGGAAAGATTATGGTTTCCCATTATGGTTTGGGTGGGTTTTTTGTGTGTGTGCTTGTCACTTTAGGACTGGGAGGAGGGGGAAGGGAAGACTGTACTTACCTGTCAAGAATAAACACCCTACTTTCCCACTGACCCATTATCTAAAACTTCAGACAGTCTGGGAGTCCCAGGCGCACCATCCCACGAGGTAGTCCTTGCAACAGCTCGGTGCTGGATATAGCTGCTGCCCGGTGCCATAACTTCCTCTGTGTGCTGCATACAGCTGGTTGTCTTGGTTGGTGGTTTCCTGAGGGCGCCCTAGCACTGGGGAGCCCGCAAGATGCTGGTCTTCCTGTGAGGGCCCCTTAGGGCACTTGCCCTGCCCAACATCAGGCTAATGTCATGGCCTATCTCCTTGTCACCACGGGGAAGAAGTCGACCCATGGGATGTCCCAGTCCCCAGAGGGGAGTGCTGGGGCTCTTTGTGTGGGGCTGGCTGACAGGAACACACAGGAGGCGTGGGGGAGTGCGTCACAGGGTCTCTTCTCTGCCCTGCTGCTGCATAAGCACATAAAAACACTTTAGCTCCACCTTTCCCTGCTCGAGATCTGATGCTGTGAATTGCTCCCACTGCAGAGAGGGAAAGGAGACAGCCGTTTGCAGTATGTCAGTCATACTTTCCCATCTTCCGACTGATAGGGTTTGGCTGATTTGAGAGAGCATACGCAATGCAGACTTGGAAAAGGATGCGCGTGAGTGCGGGGAGCTGGCATGAGTGATCGCATCCTAACGTTGCTGTCGTTCTTCAGTCTCCCCCAGACAGCAGTCACTCTTCTTGCCTGTACCAGCCACTTACTCGTTCACAGCACAAATGTTCTTGTTTATATGACAATGCTAATTGAAAGAGCTGTTCCAACTTCAGTAGCTATTTGTTTGGTTATATCACAGACAGTAACTTCTAACTTAATAAACCAAACAGACAAATGTTTAGGAGTTACTACAGCAGTGTAAAAGTGCTTGTTGTTTTCCCCAGTGTGGCAATGTGTATCCAAAATACAATCCCCACCTGCAGCCAGTCTGTACATGTTGAGAAAGGATGTTCTTAATCGCTCTCATCCCTGATCTTCTATAGAGTTAATTTAAATGAAAGGTAGCCTGGTTTGGCTTAGGAAAGTGTAGTTCTCGCAGATTCTACAAAGAGTTATTGTAGCCTTCTAATCTGTTTTTCAATTCCCCGTACCTTTTGAATATCAAATTTACAAAAAAGTGATAGAATTCTTACTATCAATTTACTCATATTATTAAGCCATACTGATGCTTTTAAAAGCCATGGTAAGTATATACCCCAGGCGGGGCTGGATACTCTGTACTAGAGATTGTATCCATCAGTGTACACAGGCGAACCACCAGAAAGTAGGTGTAACCTGCAGGGTTAGATTTATGAGGATTATGTGGCAGATGGAGGAAAGCTTTGTGCCTTTTTCATTATATGCATCCTTCTTCAAATCCCAGTGCTTTCAGTGCTGCATCTTTCTGTCATGCGGACTTCAGGCATTGATCACTTGCTATTTTACAGTATGAAATCCTCAATTCTAGTTACAGATTTAATTTCCTGTAGAAAAGGAATTGTGGCCAAGGATGCTAATGTTCGATTCAGCTGGTTTATTTCAGACTGCAAGAGAGAAGGTGAGGAGCTTGGATCTAGAAATGAATCATGGCTACTTTGCACTATTGTCAGCCACTGTGAGCATGTTTTGACCTTAGACCAGGTTAGAGGTAAGTCTTATTAGCAGTACTGATTTGCAAACAGGTAGATCCTCTGACAACAGTAATGAAAGCCAGAAGACTGATTTTTTGCCAGTGTAACTGGAGCAGAAATGTCTACTTTATTGTTTTACAGCATGGTATTTGAAATACAGCTTTCTCATGCTGGTGCACACATTTATTAGTACTAAATCATACCAGAGGAGAAGGCATCTTTATTCTCCGTTCCATTTTAGCTGGGCAGGCAGTCTAAAAGTCTGGATGGTTTTATAGTGGTTACTTTCTGGAAAGCAGTGTCAGGGTTAATACTGTACAATGTGGGCTAGTATCTGTCACTTCTTAATTATTTGAGTAGTAGATAGCATTTGAAATTTCTCAGTTGCTGCTGTTAGACAAAAAAATTGCTAAAAATAATGTGGTGTTTTGTTTTGTTTTTTTTTAAAAGGCCAGTCATACTAACTTGCTGTTTCTGGGATTTTTTGTAGATAAACCAAAGATTTTTATTCCATCTTCAGTTTCTTAGTGTTTAGTGCTGCCATCTGATAAACCAAGTAAGCATAGATGTACCAGGGAGATATAAATGTTTAATAACAAAATAGCTATTCTGAGTAGTTTTCTATATGATTTCTGTAGGTGCCAGTGTTTTCTATTAGCTGTGCATTTGTTTGAAACTTATTGGAAGAATCTGGCAGGAGGTGCTGTTTAATAAATGATGCCAATCTGCCAGACACCATCAGATGCTAGGCACAGCCTGTTTGGAAAAGGTGAGGTTTTTAAGGAACTGCCCATTATGGTTTCTTAAAATTTCCACTTTTTCTTTACCACATGCTGTCCTTGCTGAATATATGAGAACTACAGTAGAGTGATGATGTGGATACTTTGAGGAGAGTATCGTGTTATGATTTATCATATATATATGATTCAAGGAATCATTTGTTCATGTACTGACCACTGAGGGCAGTTGCACAGATTCAGGTCCAGCATCTTTGGGTGCTCCTAAGATCCTGTATCAGGGTCACAGGGAGCAGATGCAAACACTGGCTTTTTATAGACCGTCCTTTGATGTGAGTTACTGCGTGTGTCCAGTGTCCCCTGACTGGTCTTGGGGATCTCACTGTGCTTCTGCCTTTCGGCCCTTTCCTGGGAGCGGCGGCGGTGCTGCGTGTGTGCCAGGGAGCTGGGTCTGCCAGCCAGCACGCTGCTCGGCCGAGGAGCACGAGGGAAAGACAGTGGCTTCCAGTGGGCTGCTGACTCTGCTGCTCCCGAGATGCGCGGTTAATGTTGGCCCTGCCAGCGAGGTAGTTGCTTTACAGTCATTTAAAGCCAAGTTTTTTCCTCACAGATCCACCAATAATTCATCTGTACCTGGGTGTTTGAACACTCAATCACCATAAATTTGTGTAACCAGACAGCCAGGTTTCTGAGGCAACCTCAGAAGTCCCCGATGAGATGTTCAGGTATCTGATATGCATGTGTAATTATCGTTTTGGGTATTGTTGCAGCTTGCATAAGTAGACCATTAGCTGTGCTTACACAAACTGATAAAAAAAATAAACACTGATCCTGTTTTTAAGTGTAACTCCGTGTAACTTTAAAAAAACGACAAAAAAAGACACTCGACCTGCCCTGCCCGCCTCCCCCTCATTGAAGTGTATTGCATTTAAATAGCAGAATTGAGTCATGCAGGTTAACACTTTTGGAAATTTTCTAATTATTTTTACATGTACAACAGAATTCCAGTGCAAATGCAGTTGATTTGAGAGAAATAATTAGTGCGCCAAAGATGTGATGACAACTGAGAGAGTGCAACGAAATGTTCCAACTTCCATTAGAAAATAATGACCTTCTTGGCTGAGTAAAAGTATTTTAATTAAACACCAACAATTCATAATAATAAGTGAACCTATTAGCCATGAAATTTGATTCGCTCATCATGGACTGTTCACTTCTGTATTTCAGACAAAAATGAATATGCATATCATTTCAAGCCTAATGTTGTGTACTGTTTTAAAATACTACTGTAGCATTTCTGTGGATTAGGCAAGTGAAGCTTTAAACACTTTTTCAGAAAAAGTTGCCACATGGTTGACAAGAATCAGTAGCTAACAGTGCTGTTCTTTATGTCTGATGCTTCAGTGGGAACTTGACTGGCTCCAATTTGTTGTCTGTGTAGCAATAGAAAAGCAATTGCTTCCTCGATTGGTTCCATCTCTTTTTGGTGGCCTTTACCATCAGGGAAGCCAAATGAGAAAATATCCTTAATGGAGTCAAAATATTTTCAAAATTGAAAATTATTTGCATGAATTGTACTCCAGTCTTGTTAACAGCATTTTGGAAGCCGCTAATAACAGACTTTCTACTTTATTACCAACAGTGAAACAGTAGTAGGGCTTTTCAGACAGACTTGTAGGAAAAAAAAAAAAGGATTCCATACTTGCAATTTTTGTAAAAAATGTTTTATTTGCTAGAAGCTCAGCCCTGTTTTATGTAGGGAGATGCACCCTTTAGCTTCCTGCAGAATTATTACAAGATTTAACTGCTATGTGACCTCTTTTGTGGCAAGTTAAAAGAATGCAAATGTCAGGCTTTCACTTGCAAGTCTTAAGTTGTCGCTATGCGGGTTCATATGATTTGAAAATGTTTCAGGCACAAATGGGGCACTTGCACACTGATAGATCATCACAAATGATTAGTGGAAAAGTGAGGCATGGGCAACATTTATAATTGAGCAGCTTTGGGTCTAATTCTATTCCCACTGAAACAGAAAAGAAAACAATTACAGTTTGCTTACTCAAAGAAGAATCACAGTTGGGAACTACAACATGACACAAGGGAGGTGCAAAGGGACTTGAGTGCATTTTCTGCTTCTGTGACTTTGTCTTTTATGTCAGGAGAGTAACTGAACTAAGGACATATTCAGTAATTTGAGGTTCTCTGTGAAAAGATAAAACTCTAGAATTTTGCGCTGAAGTGCAAGGCAGGGATTTCTTAACTAGAAGGGTGTTTGCCTGCTTTTGTCTTGGTGAATGACTTGGTTTTTCATTGGTTGTATAGTGAAGCAGCTGCAGCTCTACGACTCTTGCACAAGAGGTCTTTTCCCTTGCCACGATGAATTTGTATTTCTTTGACCAGCTGCCAGGAGCTCTTCTTTACCTCCTTGACACATGTTGCCGTGTCCTTTAAAAACAGTGGTTGTCTCTCCATTCACTGCTGAATCTCATCACCTTCAGTTATCTGTAAATTCTGTTGTGTGCAAAAATGCTATTTTTTTAAAATGGCTAATCATGATCTGGAAAAGCAGCACTGAAATTGTTTTAAAAAACTTCATTAAGTATAGCTGACCTACGATTCAGGTGAATTTCTCATCTGTTACATGTGAGTAACAGATGTTATTTTGAGCATCACCATGTTAAATTCTGTGGTTGTACAATTGTTGCCTTCAGATTTGCATTTATAGTTACTGTAAGTGTATGATTAACTCATTATTGAAATAAATAGTGTGATACTTTGTAACCCTTTGGTCCTGCCTCTTCCATGAAAGCACTACATAATAAAAGCCAACTTTTAGAAAGAATAATGAAAGAAAGTTGTAATTTGCTGATCTAAAAAAGTCCCCGAAAATGACAACAAAGTAGGCCATCATTTTGCATTGCATTTTGAGACATTTGAAATGTTTGTATGAAGAAGGGTTACCTTGGTGTAATATCACTTCAGCTTTTTAGATATAGTTTAAAAAAAATAGGATTTTTGATAAAAATAATTTTAACTACTTTATCATGTTCAGATTTCCTATGGAACCTAAATATGTCTGTGTGTGGGGGTTTCGTGCTATTGTATTTATTGTTTCATATTTACCAAAATGTGAAAAACGTCCATTTTATGCAGACTATAAGGGAGACAAAGTCCAGGAGAGGAAATCATCAAAAAATTAATGAACTGGAAAAATGTAAATACATTGCATCTTTAATGCATAAATAAGCTGTTTTGTGTTCCTAAGGCCATTAGATCTTAAGGCCCAATGTTTTAGCTTCCTGCATAGAATCATCAGACTTTAATATTGGTATTCCCTTTCAACTCTGGAAGATTTCCTCTCTGATTTCCATATTAGCATTTGGTAGATACAGCATTTAACATTCAGTATGCTGTGAAGATAAGAAAGGGTTGAACACAGCTCTGAGGAGACTTGAATGATTGCTTTGTATGACCACAGATATATCATTTGCATGAATTGATAGCGAGAGATGTTTGACTACAGTTCATCTTCAGGAAAAAATAGTGACATTTGAAATATTAGCGTGACATAACAAATTGAGAGACTACTTCAAAACTAAGAATTAATATCTCAGTGGAAAAATTACATTTAACTCCAAGGTGGTGATTTCAGTCATGTGAGTGCGCACCTTATAAGCATGAGTTTACAGTGCAAAAATGGTCACTCTGCTTTGGTCTGTGTCTGCTCTGAAGAAGACTACAATAGTGTGCATGCAAATGATCCTTTCAAATGCATCTGGAAACCTGAAGACCTTTCTAGCTGCTACGTTATATCTGACCATCATGCTATATTGGCAAATTGAAAGGCATTAAGACCCATTCAGAGGGAAATAACAATTATAGGGGAATAGAAGGATTTCACTTAGAATGAATGACTAAACTTACGTATTTATTGCACATCTTCATATCATAAATTACAATATTTTGAGTTACGTTTTTTTAGAACTCTTACCAAAATATTTTTGATCCATACCAGGAATCCCTTAAATTCTACCTTGGTATAAAAAATAGTAGTAATAGTGAAGTCTGGGGGTTAGGGAACATTCTACAAGTAGTAGAAGAATATAAGCATTAAAATAATGTTAGTATAATAATACAACAATATAACAATACTAGCAAAAAATTGCTAATACTAATTACTAACAATAGTGGAAAAATCTGTGCTGAATGTCAAGAAAAACTTACTGAGGGGAAGGTTCCTGGAATGTCTTCCTGCGAAACTAAAATACCAGTTCTTTACACCACTTGAGACTTCCTTAAAATTAAATATTTTTCTTATTGGAAATAGTCTTTGTACATAATATGATAAACTGTATTATTTAATAATAGTAGTAAATATTGACACTCACCAAAAAAAAAAAAAATAAAATGCATGCATCCTCCAGTGTATTCTGTTTATCTGATTCATTAAGGGAAAAAAAAGGAGTACAAATGTATATTGGCATACAAAGGACATGAGGAGAGAGCAGACAGAGAAATGTAAAGATGAAAGAAACATTTGCTGCCTGTTAAGTTCCTGGAGATTTATTTTTCCTCTGTGCTTCCATGAAAGAGAGAGAATGATGACACAGAATAGTAAAACGTGCATATTATCCTTTTTTATATACAGTTTTAAAGGTAAACCAAGGGCAATCAAAGCGTCTTTACCAGCACTGTTGAACCCCAGGCTTTGGGAACAAAAATCCAGGTCAATGCAAACACAGACCGACTGTCAGTGAAGGAAGAGTTGGTATGCAAACCATTACAGGAGCTTGACGGCTACAAATTGATGGGCCCTGACATTATCCACCCAAGGGAGTTAAGAGAGCTGGCTGACGTTGTTGCAAGGCTGCTCTCCATAGTATTTGAGAAAGCTGTGGAGATCAGTGAATGTCCCAGGAGAC
The DNA here is from genome assembly GCF_047716275.1 of Strix uralensis. Classification (NCBI taxonomy): domain Eukaryota; kingdom Metazoa; phylum Chordata; class Aves; order Strigiformes; family Strigidae; genus Strix; species Strix uralensis. The sequence goes on along the minus strand of NC_133978.1, from coordinate 13,405,384 downwards.
TGGAAGAAGTGTACATGTCACCCCATGTACAAGAAGGGCTTAAAGGAGGATCTGGGAAGTTATAAGCCCATCAGTCTTACTTCAATCCCTGGGAAAGTTATGGAATGAATCCTCCTGGGGGCTATCACAAGTCAAAAGAAGCATGTGATTGGGAAAGGCCAGCATGGATTCACCAAGGGCAAATTGTGCTTGATAAACCTGGTTGCCTTCTACGACAAAATAACCTGCTTGGTTGTTGTGGGGAGAGCGGCGGACATCGTCTACCTGGATTTCTCCAAGGCTTTTGATACGGTTTCCCACAGCCTCCTCCTAGAGAAACTGATGTGTTATGGTCTAGACAAGTGGTCTGTGCAGTGGGTGGGGAACGGGCTGACAGGCTGCACCCAGAGGGTGCTGGTAAATAGCTCCTTTTCAAAATGGCAACCTGTCACACGCGGGGTCCCCCAGGGATCAATATTGGGCCCTACACTGTTTAATATCTCCATGAGTGATCTGCATCATGAGATCAAGTTTACCCTGATGAAGTTTGATGGTGATACCAAACTGAGTGGGGAAGCAGACACTATGGAAGGGAGAGCCACCCTGCAGGAGGACATGGCTAGGCTGGAAGAGTGGGCTAACAAGAACTTTATGGAGTTCAACAAGGACAAGTGCAAGGTCTTGCACCTGGAGTGCAGGGTGCAGGAATGCAGCACAGGCTGGGATCTAGGTGGCTGGGGAGCAGCTCTGTGCAAAGGGCCCTGGAGGTCCTGGTAGACAACAAGCTCAACAGGAGCAAACAGTGTGCTGCTGTGGCAAAGAAAGCCAACAGGACTCTGGGTTGCACCAACAAGGGCATCACCAGCAGAGATAAAGAAGTCATTATCCCTCTCTACTCAGTGCTTGTCAGGCCACAGCTGGAATACCACATTCAGTTTTGGTCCTCGCTACACAAAAAAGCTGTGAACACGCTGGAGAGGGTCCAGAAGAGGAACCCAAAGATGATCAAAGCCTGGGAAGCCTGCTGTATGAGGAAAGGCTGAGAGAACTGGGTTTGTTCAGCCTTGAGAAGAGAAGGCTTAGAAGAGACCTTCTCACCATGTTCCAGTGTTTAAAGGGTGAGTACAAAGAAGATGGAGACTTCCTTTTTATAAGGAGTCACGTAAAAAAGACCAAGGGTAATAGGTGCAAGTTAATCCTGGGAGATTCTGCTTGGACACAAGAGGAAAATTTTTCACCATGGGAACAATCAGCCACTGGAATAATCTCCTGAGGGAAGTGGTGGATTCCCCAGCATTGGATGCTTTTAAGGTTCAGCTAGACAGGATGGTGGGCCATCTTGTCTAGAGTGTGCTTTTGCCAAGAAAGGTTGGACCAGATGATCCCTGAGGTCCCTTCCAACTTGGTATTCTATGATTCTGTGAGTCTGTCTTGAATATTATAATTTGGCTTTAAATTCAGATGTTGAGGAGAACAGTTTCCTTAGCTCAACACATCTGTAAATTCTTTCTGTATTCTTACTTCACAGGCATCATGCTGAAAAGTAAGTAGTTAAAAGAAGTTGCTTCACATTTTTGCATCCTAAAGGATTTTCTGATGTTTTGTTTTTGTCATATCACTGAGGATGTTCCTAAAGAGAACTGGTACTTGATCAATAAAACATTTACTGACTACACTTTAAACTGAAGCTATACTGTTGCCGGAAAAGGAACGCATTTGGAGCTAAATTAATAATTAATATTAGCTAAAATTAATAAATATTTTAACAGAGATAATGCAGAAGGGCTATATAGGAAAACAGGAATTTCCTATTTTAAAGTCTGCCTACAGTCAGCCAATTGCGATTGCTTGACTTTCAGCTGTGAATTCGATTTGCCATATGGCATGGGAATAAGAGAGCTAGGCTTACCACAGAAAGGTGGTGTTGATATGCAGACTAAAATGGAAAATCAGATTTCCTTCCCAGATCACTGTAAAGAGTGTGTTGGATGTTGAATTGAGACTCTGTTGTGGCAGGCAAGTGTACAAATTCTGTTTAATGTGGGTTTCATTCTTTCAGACCATGTCTTGAAACCTGGTGATGCTGTTAGGAAGACCTTTAATGCTTTTTGGTTATTTTGTTGGATGGTTTGTTTGTTCCTGGTTTTTCTGAGCTATGTCTTCTGAAGTTGACATGAAGAGTCCAAGTGATGCTACTTATCCTTGTCTGTATAATTAAACTTAACTGGTCCAGTATAGAAATAATCTTTTCAGGGTTTTTTAAACCCCTTTTTTCTGAGCTTTTTTCTCAGTAACTAAAAATGGAGTGTATGACAAAAATAAAAGCACAAATTTTATTCTGGTTGGACAAATACATTGATACACATCCATCCTATGAAGTCATGCTTTTTTTAATGGAGACTAGAGCTTAGCTCCATTTAATTAATCACTCTGTACAGAGAATCCTACTTCAAAACAAAACAAAACAACATTATCGTCCTGGTTTTGATTGGGATAGAGTTAATTTTCTTCCTACTAGCTGATAATGGTGTTGTGTTTGGGATTTAGTATGAGAATTACGTTGGTAACACACCAACATTTTTAGCTGCTGCTAAGTAGTGTTTATACTAAGTCAAAGACTTTTCAGCTTCTCATGCCTTGACAGTGAAAAAGCTGGAGGAGCACAAGAAGGCAGCCAGGACAGCTGACCCCAACTGGCCAGAGGGATATTCCATACCATATGATGCCATCCATGCTCAGTAAATAAACTGGGGGGAAAGCTGGCTGGGGACTGCTTCTTGGGAGCTGACTGGGCATCGGCTGGCGAGTGTTGAGCAATTGCATTGTGCATCACTTGTTTTGTATATTCTAATTCTTCTTCTTACCGTTATTATTATTTTCTTCTTTTTTTTGTCCTACTAAACTGTCTTTATTTCAACCCACAAGTTTGTTGTTTTTTTTTTTTTTTTCCCCGACTCTCTCCCACACCCCGCTGCGGGGGGGGAGTGAGCGAGTGGCTGTGTGATGCTTAGTTTCTGGCTGGGGTTAAACCATGACAATTATGCAGTGATTATATGCATCAAAGTAACTTTGTTGATAATCCACTCTATTCCTGTCTTTTGAGTATATGATGTTTCTGAGCTATGTAGAGAAGAAAATCACTTTAAAAACTCTGAGGAGCTATTATAAATGAGTGGACGTGTCTGGACATGTTAAATCCCTTGTCTTGGCAGTCTGGTAAGCTTTGCGGTGAGCCTTTTGTTTGTCAGTTTTCTGGTGTCAGCATGAGCTGTGCCGGACAAGCCTAACGTGATGGATGAGTTTGGTTTTGGCTGGATCAGACTCTGTCTGAAGAGGTCCATCTGGAGTATTCCCCTAAAATTACTTTTCACTCCTACACTTGAGATTTTTAGCATGGAAGTTGACTGCAGTGTAAACCAGCAGTAAGCAGAAGGCCTTATGGCTGGCAGGTTCTTGTTTGGAGATACAGCCTCTGATGCACTGTTCTACAGTGTAAAAATTTTGTAGATCTGTTCGTGTACTCTGAAGCTCTGCATAGCAAAATTAAGCCTGCAGACAGTGGTTATACTCTCAGTTGTGTTCCAAAGATAATAGATTGAAAACCATTTTTTCTGATGTACTCAAACTTACAAATCCTTAAGCATAGAGGGAAAAGTTCTAAACCAAAATGTGTTAGATCTAGTCTCTTTGAAAGTGGGAATTCTGCTGCAGTATTTATTGTACAATATTTGACTTCATAAAAAGAGCTGAAACAGCTTTTAGATTTATAAATGCATCAATGTTATAAAAATGTGCTGGTAGTTGCAAAGTTTCTGTATTAGCAAGCAAATACATTTGATTAAGTGACCATCTGGTAAAATGTTTGTTACCAGTGAAAACACTGAATTTTGGATTTTGCATGTGCCAAGTAAAATGTGGGTAAGAGTTATAGCTGCATAAATTGAGTGGGCAGTAATTGGACCATATACCTTTCAAGCCTACTCCTATCAATCTAAATAAATATTGTTATTCTCAAAGCCATTTTGCTTAGCTGATCTACTCCATCTACAGTCAGTTATTTTACCACATTCAATTTGGTAAAATTTCTGTGAAAAAAGATTTGGCTTTGTGTATTTGCATCTGTACAAGGTGGATGACCTAATTTTTGGTAGGATTAACACAGACATAATTAGGCCCAGTGTTCCATGCATAAACCATGATCTGAGTGAGCCCCATCGTCACACACACCAGACCTCAGTGTCACAGCGTTTGGAAAGGTTCTCACCGATGTGGTAAAATGACTTGTGGATAAAAAGGATGTGTAGTTTTGGCTACCGTATTGTCCTTCCCAGAGCTCCCCTGGTGCTGTGGCTTTTGTTGTCTGGCATGCTAATAATAACAAATTCAGTAGTAATTGCAAAAATTGTCAAAGAAAAAAACGATTTTTGGAAGAGTTGCTGTGACTTCAGTTCATTGAGAAGTGTAGAAACATAATATGTTTGCTGTTTTCACCATTAACACATCAATGGCTGTGTCATCAATAGCAGTTATATTTTTCTCTCATAGCCCCTGGAGCACCTATAGCCTTTTCAGGAAACCTTCAGCATTCATTTGTAAGATATCAACATGTCAAAAAGGTAAAATATTTAAAATAGGAAATGTCACAATGTGCTGTTTTAATATTTCTATAAAATGAACCTGGAACCCATACTTGTCCTCCTTCCTTTTTTATTTCTTGCTGTTTTGAACAATATGTTTTTTGAGGCCTATTATTTTATTCCTATAAAAATGAAAATATGAAAAAGGTTTAATATTTGTTCTGCATTGTATTACATATTGATACCTGTGGGAGAGTGGGAAAACTAGATATCAGTACTATATTCAGTTTTATCTTTGATCCCAGCCAGTTTTGAAGTGTGATTGCCAGAGGTGAAAACCAAATTGTTTTTACAGCAAGAACTATTCTAATGCAGGGAATGCAGTATCAGTTGTTCTGTTCATAATTTACCATGTACATCACTATGTCTTCATTTCATGTACTCATGGAATGAGTAATGAAGTGGTGGTTATTTTATAACTCCATCTCCTTCTCCCTGACATTAAATATTGAAGCTACAAGCCCTTTCTGAGAATAATGAGATGAGGAGCTTAGAGTTGTTTCTTTGATAAACAAAACACTGCAGTAAATACAAATTAATCAGAATTCTGTGGATTCCATTTATAAATTAGAAGACACTTTTAGAAAAGGTGCTCTGTGAATACTGTGCTCCTTGACATCCTATAGCACTTTTAAAAATAGTTATGAAATTGCTAGAAAGTTGCCTATGGGTTGCTGAACTTAGCTCTTACTCAAACTGAAAGATGCTGTGAGCAAGTAAGAAGAAAGCTGAAGACATGGCCATTAAATAGTTTCTTTAAAAATGTAAAAGGAGTGATGAATAGATGCATTTTATTTCCCACTGCTAAGAATGCAATTCTTGCTTTCCTATTATGAGTGTTAGAAGTCTATAATCTCTGTTATTTTTCTTTAAGTGGAGGATGATGATAGAATACCTTTCACTAGTATTTCTGGTGCAATTCTATTGAAAATGTTCAAAATGAGGTCTTTGGATTTATTTCAGCCAAGCTATACTGACTGACTTGGAAGTTTGTCTTTTTATATGATGATCAATCTCAGGATTGAATCCAGGGAGGAACCTAGATGAAAATCTTGTAGCATACAAACCAGTGTTGTCTATATTTTGAGGTGTGTTGCTTGCTGTGAACCAGAGTGGATTTGTACTGTCAGTGCCTTACACCATGATGCATGGGGATTTACACATCACACATCAGCTAGGGGCCATTGCAATTGTCAGTCTGGCCAGCCAGCTGTCAAAATGCTTTCAGTCCACTCACTGCTTGGTTTTAAGGAAGTGGGCAAGAAAGTAACTACAGAGAGGGCAAAGGGCTATTCCAGTTTACTGTGACACTTCAAAACTCAAATGTGTTGAAGCACTATGCCACCAAGTCACACCTAATGTATGACTTGATCATCAACAGTTGCAGAATGCATACAGTAATTCAAATGTCTACTACAAATAAGCAAATTACAGTGAAGTGAGTTTCAATCAGATTTTAAGCATTCTACTGTGTTGTTTCTTGGATCCTTGTGTTGTTCCTTGTCTTTAAGTCAGGACCATCTCTTGTTTTTTCTTTTCTCCTTTGATTCCATCAACATTTTAAGCTCCTGGGTTAAACTGATTTTTATCCTGTCCAGTCAGTGTCCACCACAGGCAGCTGACTCACTTCACATTTTCCCCCATTTATTGCAGTCTTCTGGCTGCCTCAATCTAGTTCATGTTATCACTGAATTCAGTTAAATGCAAGAACACATCCTTTGTTGCAAGGTATGCTTTGCCTTTTCTTGTTTAGCAAACGTATGACCAGGTTATTCTGGGAGCTGCAATACGTCTAAATTAACAGTATCTCCCATTGCAGTACAATATGATGAAACTTGTGACATTCTCCAAACACTGTTAGGAATCTTTAACACCAATATTGGTGTTTTCTTTTTTTTTTTTTTTTCCACTCATATGCAACATTTATAGTAAAGGAAACACATCAGATTAGTGTGCATTAAAAGCAGCATTTTGCTTTTTGACAACATATCTCAAATTATGTAATAAATCACCCCCCCCAGCTGCAGTAAAGTGGATTGGATCAAATTACATATATTTTGCTATCACTTCAAATTAGAATTATAGCATACTTTCTAATGACATCCCTATGTATTTCAGCTTTTATACAATGGTATATGTACATATACCATGCAGATACTTTAAAATATCATCAATCAAAATTTCCAGAAATACAGAGTTTTGGGCAACTGCTGACAATGCATGCCATTCACATTTTTGGACTTAGTGCCTGATAGTGTCCTTCTAGAAAACAGTGCTAATGAAGATCTTCCAGCTTACAAATATGCTTGTTTTTCCAATAATGTTCACAAAATATACACTCTACATGGTGACTGCAGGATGCATAAAGTAAAATATAAGATAGCCACCTGTGTAAATATTAATTGAAGTAACCTGCTTGGAGAAGGGGTGTGTGGATGGGTGGTGTGTGTGTGTTTGTGTGAGAAATCCCCAAAAGGGATATTTCAAACTGAGGCAGGAATGTGGCAGGGAGAAGAGTGTAGGACCTTGGAACTTTTCTGGGGAGGGAAAAAACCCAAAACAAAACAAAAGAAAAAGACATTGCAGCTATTTGAAGTGTGATGTTCCATAGCAGTCAATTCTGTGATAATTTAGATAATTAGGAGGAAGCCTTGACTGCAAGATCCTTGCTGAGCCCTAGTAATGCCCCAGGTAGTTTGTGCTGTGCATCTGCTTAGCAAAGCCCAGACCATTTGTGTTGGTGTATTCCATTCACAGCCCAGGCTGGGATGTGACATCTGCAAGATAAAATGCATCTCTTTTAAGTCGTTTAAGCCTTGTTGCAATACATTCATTGTTCTTTAGTTGCCATGTAAGCTTTCTTCAAGATGTAATGTTATACTTTGCAGCTACTTCTGTGTAACGAATAGAGTTGAGTAAAATTAAGAATTTCCTACTGAAATGGTGACATTTCAACTCAAGAATCTTTTTTCTCTTCTGTTATTGTTTTTCCTTGCCATGCCAAAAATTCTCTTTAGCATTTTCTAGCCAGACGAGAAGTGCTTAATTCAGACAGAACATTTCTTTTTTTAATACTCATATATTAACAGTAGTTTCATTGTTTACCTGTTTCTGTTGGAAAACTTCCAGATTTCTCTCTCCTGCTTAAGCTATGCCACAAAGAGATCCTCTAGAAATACAGAGCTGTAAACAGCAGACTTTGTGACAGGAGCTCACCTGAAAGTTCATGCCTCAGAAGTTCCAGTCTTTCAGCTCACTGATGAATGGTGACTAATGAACTGGAATGCTCTGTCTGCCAGCAGCGTGCACACTTCTCAGCCGCCTTCTCTGAAAGGATACGGACTTTGCTTAGGCATGGCATCTTGTGTTTGGGTCAGATCATACAACGTGATTTATCTTCTATGAATGCTACTTTATATTTTGTTTGTCTGGGAAATAAGATTGAGTTGAATGGCTGAAAAGGTGGAAAGGTATTGACTGTTATTGCGTTCAGTAAACAATGCTGGAATAGAAAAAATTTTGCATTTTATATGGTTGTAGTAATAAAAATATGTCAAAATAGCAAAGGTAAAGAGCTCTGAGATTTTCAAGGAGAGGATCTCTAAAAATGGATATTTTCTTGTACATTCAAAAAGTTAGCTCTGAGCGGAGACATGCTAATCTTTTTCATAAATGTCAGATTTATAGGTGGTTCTTTGGGCCTTTTCTAAGCTTATTTTAAAAATCAAATGGGTCTAGTCTTCCTTGATGATAATCCTATGCAGCTACAGAAAAATGAATTGACTTTCAGTATCGATGTGGCTATTTCTGCCCAGGCTGTAGAAGGAAGACATGTTTTTTATTGATTTGGCTATGAATTTCCCAGATTCTTGATGAGCACAAATGAAAGAACCACTCTGGAGGTAGTTCTGAATCAGCAAGGGAACTAGTACCACTGCCTTGGCCAGACTCTTTTGTTTCTTCACTGTATGAATTATACATTGGATTACCATCACAGTAATTAGAACAGGATCCAGCTATTAATGCATGACCTATAGTAAGAGGGTTGTTCCTTGGAGTGCTACATCTCTGCATAATGGTAAAAGAAGAGGTTTATATAATTATAGAGGAAGGTTGACAGGGCTGAAACCTTTGACAGTACTGGAAGTTCTTGTGTGTCCAGAAGGATGTTGTGCTTGTTTCTGTCAGAAGAACAAATGAAAAGGGATTCAGGAGAAAGATGCAGAAGAACTATTAGCTGATGTTTAAGGCCATGTTAGGGCAGAATTGGGCAGTATTTTGCAGTGGTCTGACAGAAGGCAGCTGGGTTGCTTGGGGCTTTAAAAATTCTGGATACTTCACTTACAAGCCTATTGGGAAACTGTCTGTTAGGGTACTGAGGAGTGGTTTGAAATTTAACCTCCAGGAGATACAGAGTTACTAACAGAGATACAGGCCATCTATAGGACACTTTGCAGGACCAGGCATCTTTCTCTGAAAAAATACTGTATTGCATAAGACTGGATTCTCTTCTCTGTCACTATGGTCAAATGGTTTCAGTGCTACTACTCCTGATGACTCACAGGTGTTTTTGTAACAGAGGAAGTTAATGCTTCATAGATAGCTTCTCCTGCTTTTTGTTTAATTTGTTTTTCTCACACACACACATATTTAATATGGAAGCTTGATGTTTTTGAAGCTTTTGTGTTGATGACAGAAGAAAACATGAGTATGTCTTTCAGAAAGAATAAAATCTTAAATAAGATGCGGTGTCATTCTCCAAAATGGATCCTTCCAGTAATATGGTTGTTCTCCCACTCCCTCTTTATGCTAGTAGATAAGATGAACTTATTATTTCAACTTTGTCATAAACTGGATTTACTCTCTGGTTTTAAGCAGATCTAAATCACATTGTCAGCATGCTCCTTTGTACTAGCATCCTTTAAAAAAATAATAAATCTTTATAGCTTTGTTGTATCCAGCCAAAGGCAGAGATAAGGCTGAGCCATTTCTTTTATGTATGTAATTTAAAAATCAGCAGAGAATATTTCTTTCACAGGAATCAATAAAGTATGAATATAAAATGGTCAGGTGATAGCAACAGTGTGATGCAGAGGATTAGTGACTTCTCCTTTTATTATCAGGGACTGAGTTCAAGCTTACATACAACAAATCAGAAATAATATTGTGCTGCATGGGCTTTAGTAGTATTGTACGAAAAGAGCTAATGTGTATAATACCCCAGTCCAGCTGGGAAATATTAAGCACTACTCTAATCTCTTGCTTTCTGCTCAGATCAACTATGGATTCTCAGTCTAGTACTTGGTTGTTGATCATTCTTTACCATCAGGATAAGTCTTCTCCACAGCAACAGAAAATTAATTTTAGCAAATTCATATTTTTATGTGCTCATGAAGTAGCAGTTCTTCTTTTAGGTGTGGTTCCAGGCAGGCTCTTGGCAGATGCATCAATGATGAAGTGAAGAGGGGCTGAGCAGTCTCCTGCTGGGAAGGGGAGCGTAGCTAATTCCAGTTCATTAGGGAGGGACCCCAACTGGCACCCTTCTCCTCAATCTTTGACAGTGGTGGTTGCTATGGAAACTTTCCTAGGAATGAACTCTTTTAGCGTTTAAATGAATAAGCTGAAAATTCTGTCTTATTTTTCTAACAGTATCTAATTTTCTTTGGGATAAGCAAACTACGAATGGATTCAACAGTCTATCGATCCAGCCTCCAGAAAATACATTAAATAGATTCAGTGTGCTGTGTGCATTTAAATATGGCTGTTTGCTTGTCTAGAAAGCATACAGACAAAGGCAGAGCATGGCCTTGATATTCTAACTCCACTCACAGTTTTAATTACACCTCTGAAAGAACTATGAATTACCTTGTGAAACATCAGTTAATACCACAAATAATTAGCTTTGATAAATCCAGTGAGTTGGGCACTCCTAAGTAATTGCTTTGTTTCACCTGAGAGATTTTTGCATTTCAGTGGTGGGTTAGCAATTCCCATGCATGGTTTGTAAATCTGCTTGTAAACACTTTGGGAATGAATACAATCAGGAGTAGCTAAGGAGGAGTACATGGGTTGCACGGGTACCCATAATGATCTGGGAGAAGGAAAAACGTTATGTTAGCATGAGATTGACTTCAGCGTGAGCTGAACAGTATTTGAATAAGTAGGAATTTAAATCAACTCTGATTTATCAGAAGAAGTGGGACATGAAGGATCTCTACAGCTTGCCAAACCTATTTGAAGTAATACTGCCTACTTATGCAGTTCAGTTCCACAGAATGATAGCATCTCACCTGTTCATGTGCAGAAGTAGGCTTTGAAGAGGCCAGCCATAAAATACTTTAACTTTAGAAGTGGATCATCAATTTCAAAAATTTCTGAAGACAGAAATGGAACATTATCTACTTGTGGGCAGGGGGAATTTCTGTGTGCAAGCCAAAGTTCATATTACCAGACCAGTCTTGATGAACAAGCACAGACATTTATAATCAAGCAGTAATACTGGACTGATGACTGATGGCTTCAGTCACCTTCACTTAGGGTGTTGTGTTGTATAGGATAGGTTTGTCTGATAACCTCTGCAACATCTGGCATAGAATGCTTATTAAGTTGCATCTGTTTTAAAGCCATCTGAGTTTTTAGTCAAAACTTTTAAGGCAGTATCTGCCGCATTCCAAGTCTTGACAAAACAGGCCTAGTCGGGATAAACACAAGTCATGTCTAGTGGAGATTTTTTCAAATGTGATAGCTTCTAGTTCATTATTCTGGAGATTTACATACAAAAGAAATAGGAAGGCAGTAAAACTGCAGTAGTGCTGACACCAGCGTAAAAGATGAATGCTTAGTACAGCAAAGTGATGGAGAGCGCATAATTGTGTTCCCAATCACCTGAGCTGAAAGACATTTTTAAGTGAAAAATTCATTCAGAGACCCGAATTTTGGCTGCACTTCCAGTGTCGTGCACTGTAGAGGGTAACACAGAAGATTCAATTTATGCTATAAGAAACTCTAAAACAGATCATTGCACAAGTACAATTTACTGTATTAAAAGAAAAAGAGCAAAAAATTCTCCAATAGAGTTGACGTGAGGGACTTACATAGCCTTCTTTCCCTATATTTGAATAACTTTTCAGAGATTTGCAAACCTATTGAAAACTGTTTTCATGTTCAAAAGCTCTGTCAACTGGAATAATAGAATTATCGAGTAAACTGTGCTTTTCCTGAGGTTTATGATGTTTTTGTCATGCCAAATTTATCTGCCTTTTTTCTGCACCTGAAAGTTAAACTTGTGTTCTCTTTTTTGTTGTTTTGCTTTCTTGTAATTCCTTAAACAAAGAAAACTATAGTTATCTATCAGCTCTGGAGGAAATAGCGGTTTTACCAATTTAAGTTTTACCTCCTTTTTAGTTTCTTAAACTGATTCCATTGTTCTGATTAGTTAGTACCTTTTAAAGACGGAATTCGAAGTAGACTCTCCTAAATTGTTTTACATGTTTCCATTATTCCATGTAAACAATGAGATATCAGGCTCCTACTTAAGGAGTTCATGTGACTTAGCCTTCTGATAGACTTATCCTTCTAACCTATTCCCCCAAGAGGGAAACACTTAATGCATCAAGAAAAGGTAAGGACTGCACAGGAACTAGAGTTGAGTCATATGTTCCCTGATCCAATAGAGAATCATTGTCATTCCATACGTCGTGGGAAAATGGATGTTCGGTCCTGCGAAACCATTTTTACTCCATTAGTTTACTTCTTCTAGCTGTTGGTATGTCTGCTGTTCTAGCACCCCGTGCTCTTCGGTGGAGTACAGTGGATAACCAGGGGCCCATGCCCACGGTAGGGGGAGGCAGCACTGCTGCCTGCAGTGTCATGACCCTGCCTGCTCTTCAGCTTCCTTCCCTCAGAGAATAAAACCTGTTAGAAGCCTGGCAGCATTTTCGATGTTAGAAAAAGTATAAAATTATCAGTATAATTCCTTTTTTTTTTGATCTCCAGATAAGTATAAAAAGTCGAGCTTTCTTCTGTGTAAGTAATCAATCTTTTATCTTTATCTGCTTTTAAGATTTTGACAGGCTTGTTATTTTTTCTTTATCTGTTTGCATTTTGTATGAACTGTTTCAGCCAGCATAAACTTACATAACGTTTTTAATCTTTCCTTGTTTTTAAAGATGAAGGAATTCAAAAGTAAGGAAAAATAATGACTGTTTTTATGTAGGCTTTGCCTTTTTATAAATGTTGGCTGTTTAAATCTCCAAGAATTGTTTAGACTGTAAACCTGAGGTTTTTTAGGGAAAATGATTTGTGTCCTGTTTATCAGTTGACAGTTTGCTGATTCCACCCATGAAGGCTTTTATTTAGAGAAACAACAGGACTTGATACCACCTGCTTCTGAGTAATTGCTATCTCTGCAGACTTGGTCTGATGCTTGTGACTAGTAGCTGGAGATCAAAGTCTCCCTTTTTATTCTTAGCATGTACAAGAATCTTCATCTTCCTAGCTTGGTTTGTGAGTATCTCACACAAAAAGCATGACTTGAGTAAAGTAGCTCATTAGTAAGAATGTGTTATCTAATTTGAAAACAAACCATACTTTTTGGAAAGAGTTTTGGTTATGAAAATGGGACGGAGGAAGGTTTCAGTAACTTGGGGCATCAATCTGTTTTGGAAAAAAACATTAGAAAGTAAGAGAGGAGCCTGCAGAGTAGTATATGGTCATTGTGTGTGTCTTTATTTTTATTCACAAATATTAATGGTTGAGTGCAAATTAGGTATTGTTGTATGACTATAAAGATTTGCCTGAATACATTTGTCCTACACAGTCATCTGTGCTTAGTTACAGAGGGGGAAAAAAAGTTAAAAGGCAAGCAGATGAATTATTTTATTTCCATATTTGGACTTACAACTTTGTCTTTTTTCTCCCAAAGCAAAAATTGCCTTGCTCAGATGGGACAGGAGTAGGTCAATGGCACTGTGGTCCTGAGAGAGGCCCGATGCAGCTGCAAAGGCTTCTGCTGCAGACAGGCATAATCTGCACCCAGGAGGTTCCCTCCTGGGATGTCAGTCATGTGTAGCTGCTTGTACAACTTCTGCTAGCATGCAGCAGCCTCCTCCCTACTGCTTGGCTGGTGAGGCTTCATCCATGAAACCACTCCTCTGTTCCCCCAGTATAGTGCGCTTTCTTAGTAACCAGGAGCGTGGTTTTCTCCCATATATGCGTGAGGGACAAGATCTTGATGATAAGTATCAACATTTCTCTCTTGGTAGCTTCTATGTGATAGCAAGGAGGTTTGGAGATAGATTGATTTCTTCAAGAACTGAGCATGCTTTTCGTTTTTGATCTAATCTGATCATCATCATATGTATTTGCGTACATAGCGTCTTGTGTTTGGAACACACCTTGAAGTGCAACACGGGACAAATTCTGTGTTTATAGCTCTTTTCACTGGCAACTTCCCTATATCCAAGACTTTGTGAGAAGTGTCCTTTTCTTTCTTTCCTCCCTTCCTGCCTGTCTTTCTTTCCTACAATTGTTTATATTAAATCTTGTGTTTATGTAGGTTCTAAACCAAGACAACTCTTAACTCTTATTCATTGGTTTTGGGTATTATTAAAGAATCGATAAAATATATATAATAGAGCCTCCAGTGGGCCTCTAAACAGCTGACATCTTCCAGGGACTCAGCTCTATTTACCAAGTAAACAGAGGGCTTGTGCCAGTGGGCAGAACAAAAAGTTGGAGTTAAACTAAAGAAACATAATACATTTTATCTAGAAGTTTGAATTTCACTGCTCAACAAAGTCAGCCAGATTTGAATAATTATTCCGATGAATATTTCATGTCCTTAATTTCTTGGTTACTTGGTAAGAAAGGTCAAAAGACTGGAGCAAGGCTTTTATCTTACATGCCAAAAAGAGCTTGTTTGTTTGACTGTAGCAGTTGAAGCAAAGGATCATGGTGATACAATTCTTAGCATCTTACCTGAACCTGGAGCTTCAGTCCATTTGGGATTGTCATCATTAACAGACACACTTTGTTGTCCCGTTGGATTTGAAGAGATGTCTGAACTGTGGAAGTGCTGTCTCTTCACTTGCAGTTTTAAACATCATGAAAAAAAACCCATGAGCAAAGTATTTGGAAATAACAAGTATTGTGAATGGTGATACCAGGCAGATGCAATGTGACTTATAAATAGATAGCTTCTTTGTCTCTTAAAAACAGATGTGTACAGCAAATGCTATTAGTATTCCATAAGGATCTGTGTACTTTGTTCAGAAATGCAGATGACATGAAGCAATAAGCCTACTAAAGCTCAAGTTGCAATAAAGCAGAAACCAGAGTGCGCTGTGCATTGTGGATAGTATTCCTGTGGATGGGTAGTGTATATGCTGTTTTATAAAGGTAAGGCATAGGTGTTATTGAAAAACAAGTAGGAGTACTGCTTTTTCCAACATGCACCCTTCATCAAATATTAAGTTTGGTTTTATGTTGAGTGTTACCTTTCCCTCTGTCCAGACTTCCAGTAATTTCCAGTTAGTTCCCTACCCCATCAAAGTATTTTTTCTTGCTGTTCAGTTAGAGCTTTTTAAAAAATTAGTTTTTCTCTGAATAATTTTATTCAGTTTTTTAAATTTGTGAAACAGGACTCATTTTTCAGCCTTACTCTTTTTGTCTGGAATGCATATAAGGAGATTTTTAAAACAAAGCTATAGATTCCCTTTCCCATATAATGGCTGATTCAGAACTGCATTAATGCATATGTGGAGTTTTATTTGAATTGTCACAGGGACACTGAGTTGTCATGTTTCTTTCAACATTTGTGAATGTAATTCAGTTGTGCCTTGCTTCTGTGGTACATTTGTGTTTAGTTATTGTTATTAACCTAAGGTAAAAAGCCCTAACAGGGACAACCAGGACTCAGCTTTCCACTTAGAAGAGGTGAACAAATAGAGCTGGGTTCTTTTCTGGATTTTTAGTTTTATAAACCAGCCTTTACAATCTCTTAATAAATTTTTAGTAGCTTTTAGAAATAATTTTGGACAGATCTGGAGGAACCTCTATATTTTTAAATGAAAAGTTGGTTGGTTGTGTGCCAGCAAATACAGAAAATTTATTTAGAAAAATAAATTAGAAGTAATTTATAGGAGCTTGTGATGCTAGTCAAAGTAAACTGCATTTAATTTTCACGATGATCAATCTACAATTACCCTCTACAACTACCTGAAAGGAGGTTGCAGAGAGCTGGGGATGAGTCTCTTTAACCAAGTAACAAGCGATAGGACAAGAGGTAGTGGCCTCAAGTTGCGCCAGGGAAGGTTTAGACTGGATATTAGGAAGCATTTCTTTCCAGAATGGGTTGTTAGGTGTTGGAATGGGCTGCCCAGGGCAGTGGTGGAGTCCCCATCCCTGGAGATGTTTAAGAGTCGGGTCGACATAGCGCTTAGGGATATGGTGTAGTTGGAAACTGTCAGTGCTAGGTCAATGGTTGGACTAGGTGATCTTCAAGGTCTTTTCCAACCTAGATGATTCTGTGATTCTGTAATCTGAGCTTTATCAATCATCTATCAATAACATTTTGATTTGAGGTGTTATGAATCAAAGTTGGATTTATAGTAATTCATGTGATCCTGTGTAAGACATTTGTTTGAATTATCAGTGACCAAATTAAATTCAAGAAGTGTGTTTCAGTTTAAAGCTTTAAAATCTCCTAAGTGAGCTTGGAATCACAGAGCTGTCATTTTCTGCCCAAACTGGGAGTTGACAGAACTCGTTGGTTGAAGGACTGTTATTGCTTCTGGCAATACTTATTTATCCAAATAAAGTGACAGTTACCTAAACCCAAAAGACTAACAAATTAACTCAGTGGAAGAAGATGTACCTTTTGTGTCTCGCAGGTTTAACACATTTGATAATGACAAATTGTATTAGATTAATTGTAGACCTTAAAATTTACAGTCAGTAATTCACCTCCTTATCAATAGATCTGAACCATTTCAGATTGTTTCAGAAAAATAATGAATTTCTTTACTATTTAGTCTAAATGCCTATAGTTTTTGCAAATAAAAACACTACTTCAAAATAAAGTAATTCTAAGGATAATTAGGGAGATTAAGGCATCTGCATACGTCTATGAGGCAAGCATTTCTTTTCACAAAAAAAATTAGCAAGAAGGAATTTTGGATAGTGTTTTTTTCATCTGTGTTATGATATCTTGAAAAATACTGCTTGTCAAGCTGTGCCACAGCTGTCCTTTCGCAAGCAGGATAAGTTGAAAAAAATAATTAGGGTCGTGGATTTTGTTACCTCTTCTGTGCAAGGTAAAATTTGTATGCGTAGGTTACATCAGCTTGGTTTATGTTCTGTGGCCACAATCTTTTTTTCCTCATAGAAGCAGTGGTTTGCTGGAAATAAGTTGTTTGTGTTTAGAAAACTGAAGTTAGGTGAGAGTAAAGTGGAATATAGTTTTAAGAGGTTTATGCTGGATGCTAGTCCTAAAGATCCTGGCAGTACTGTCTGCTTTGATCACCTCCAAGCCACACGTGTCTCCAGGGGCTGCCGACAGCACAGCAATGTCCTAACTCCCATGTATTGGCTCACGGTGCTATGTGCAGCTTCTGCCTGGGCTGCTGTGTGCTGCTCTCGTTTCAGACAGAATCAAACTAATTATTATTCTGTATTCCTCTACACTCATAAGACTTTTTTTGCTAGCAGTTACCCCCTGGCAGGAGTCTGCCTCTGCGTTTAGATTGTACTCCATCCTTTTTGTGCCCTACAACCATTCAAAGAGATAACACTCCCCCTTTCCTCAGTTAAGTTCTTCCTTTATTTTTAGAACCTAAAACATTCTCTCCTGAGATCCTATTTACAAACAACTACTGTGCTAACTACGGTAAAGCTAAAGGCAATTCAAGATTTCTCTCACCATGATGCTAATATTCCTTAAAAGTCCTAGATGTAAAAGATACAAAAAAATGTTGCAGGTTCTGTTTGTGTTTATCCATTGTTCAGTCTCCCTGCTGGGATTGCCAATGGGGCTGGTGCACCCAAGCAACCACTGGAACATTAAATTAAGAAAATAGTAACATTGTGAACCTATTCAGTTATTTTTAAACCAAGTTTGAATATAGACAATATACTACTGGGCATAGAGATGAAATACTTTTTTTCAGTTTTAGTACCTCACATCTATTGTATCACTGTCTTAAAATTTTGAGGTGGGGTGGTTGGGTGTTGTTTTGTTTTGATCTCCCTCACTTGATTGGTTTGTATTATACCCTCTCATTTTCACTGAATATTTTCTTCCTCACATATTACAGGCCAGAGTTTATCTAAAAATATTTAACTAATAACTCTTACTGGTGTTAGTCTTACCAAAATCCTTACTGTATTGCAGGGTCTATCTGGAAAAAAATAAATGCTTAACAATGTGAATGCCTAAATTTTTGCTTTGTAAGCCAGGCTGGAATTCCGTTGTCTAGAGAATTGTGCACATAAAAACTGGTAGTTAGATTTTGTGTATTTCTTAAATACCAAGAAACAACCAAATGACAGACCTAAAACTAATTCTGGATTACCACCTTGTTTTAACCTGAATATCCCATTTCAAGTTAGTCTGCTCTGTAAGAAGTATAATTGATTTTGGAAATAATGTTAACTACAGGAACAAACCCACTCCTGTCAGTGTAGATGCTGAAAACTGTTTTCAGTTTAGTAAAATAGCTGCTCAAAATGCATTGTGCTTTAAGGTGCATACTTAAAATTCTCTTTTTGTGCTTTGAGACTGTAAAATGAAAGGCGCTTTAATTGCAGAGTTATTACGAGGCATGTGGTGGATTTTTCAGGAACTGTGACAGAAGAGTGTCAGACAGTAGGTGTAAGTCTTTTCCAAGTGATGGACATAGTCCAGAGTTATTGTTCCCTGGGACAAGTGATGTTTGTTTTCATAACAAGTGGTAGCATTTATCATAGGCTATTTACTTGCCCAGATGTAAAAAAATGATGACAGTCAACATAGCATTGCATTACAGTACAACAATCCAGTTAGGAGGAATACTTCAGTAAGTGCACGAACAGCTATGACAAGTGGCTTATATGCTAAATGCAATGCCCTGTGAGTGGCTACAAACCAAACAGCTGTGTTACGGTGTTGATCTCTTATTAGTTTTACAGATCCTATTTTCTTCTTAAAGTGCTCATACACTTGTTTGTCTATCCCTGTGCTGGTTACCAGCCTTTTACTGGATTAAACGATTTGACATGACTGAATATGAAATCATGGGAGATTTAGAAGAAATTTGCTTTGTCCTTTTATAACATGATTTCTATTCCAAGAAGAAGAACTTGGTATTTGATACATGTTTTGAACTGAAATTAATTCCCTGGAAATTATTTCAGCATCCTGCTATGAGCTCTCTCTGGTTTACTTCTATCTTCCAATAGGAAAGCAGTTAGTCATTGCAGTCATAAGGGCCATAAATAATGATATGTTAAGAGAGAGAGAGGGGAAATTGACACACAAACTGTATCTCCAGTACCATTGCTTGCGGCTCTATGGAAAAATAAGCTTGATAGTTTACAGAAGATAATCTCTATATATACCAAAAGCGTGGTTCTGCAGCTTTCACAGTAGCTGGTTAGGCTAGTTAATAACTAGTCTTTAACCTTAGAGTCTAACAAGTGGGCTTAATAATAACTATTCACTTTAATTGGTATTCTGACTGGGAAAGAAGTACTTTTCAGTGTCAGAAAATTTATTGGAATTGGATCAATTCACTAGATGCACTATTTTACAGGACTTTTTTGGCCACGTCTCACTGGAGAACTCCATGCAGAGACTGTCTCACATGACCTATCCCACACAGCTTATTAAGGAGTAGGAAAGATGGGCACAATCACAGTCTTTGCTGTAGGGCATTACAGCTTACTTTTGCTTTGAACAGTCACAGCACACAGTGCAGCCTGCCAAGAGGCCACTATAACATCTAAGCATACAATTAACTGTAAGAGTGTGAGTAATCTCATCGTTTTTCAGTGAAGCATTTAAGCACGTGTTTATGGTTAATGATTAGGTCCAGATGAAAGCAGTAAGATGATCTATGATTAAAGTTAAACATATGTTTGTGTGCTTTCTTGAAGAGGAATGAAATTATTCAAATGCTTTAGCACTGTGGGTCACCTCACAGTACTATATTTGCCAGATTTAGCTATCAGATTCTCCAGTGGAATAATTTTAAAAATGTTCTGAATGTGTGAGGTTCAAATACATTATTCTAAATTCTCTTACCTAGCTGTTTTGGTCTGAATTTTGGTAAGAGTATTTGTACTCTGTCCCTAGAATGAATCCAAAGTGCTGATGAGGAATAATTTGGCTAGTTGTGAGGAAGAATTTGGCTAGTTGAGGTCCAGTTCCTAGACTCAGAATCTGACCCTGTAATAGTATACTAACTAAAACACTCTCCACCAACTTCTTTCCAATAAGTCCTTTTTGAAAGTGTGATTGGCAGTTGCCTTTCAGTGGAAAAAAGCACACACTGCTTTTATGGGGGTAAAGGGGAGAATTCAGGAAAGATACTGCTTAAAATCACTTTGGGCTTTGAGTTGTAATATTTTTTATGTTTAGAAATAAAATTCAAAAAATACACTGTGAGTGAACTTTCCTAATGAATACTCTAAGGCGAAATGCTATGTAAATGATGGGGATTTTGAGGATAGTAGTTGAAAATAGGTTAAGATAGTCTGCCCTCCCTAACAAAAAGTGCACTATAATTTCTTAATAACAGTTCTGGGATCTGCTGATGTTGTGACAACTTTTCCCCAGGCTGCCAGAAGACACACAAGTGACTGCCACAATCCCATCCCTAACACCTGACATACATAGGAGAACCTGAGAGGAGTTCCCCATGTACTTGCTCTATTGGATTCTTTTCTTGGAGGCATATAGGTTATTTTGTTGTTTGGAAGGGGTTTTTTAGTGTTGCTCTGCTGCTTCTAAATGTATGTAGGAAGGCAGAGAGGGAATGCTCACCTTTGGCACTCTGCTTCTTGAGAGTTGTCTTTGGCAGACCAAAAGTCAGTAGTTTTTGTAACATAGGAAACCAATTAATAAAAAACTGGATGTATTATATGAAATTTTCAAAATGTTTCATTCAAAAAATTCAACCCTGTTTCTTTGAAAGTCAGGCTTATAACTAGATTGTTAAGAGTAATTTCTTCACTTCTTCAAAGTTTTCAGTGAAATATGGCTGATCTTATACCTGATCTTCAAAAGTTCATTCCATTTATTTTATTAAATACATTGTCCCTTCTGTAGTATTTATGACACAAAGCATTTTTATCCATGTAAAGTGAAGAAAGAAATAGAATGATGTGAGAGTTATAAAAAAAAATATTGTTGTTTTTGTTCTTGGCAGACACTTAGTGTAATCTATAGGATACAGGTTATAAAATATGGGGATTAAAGAGGGGCCTAAACCCCAAACTAGGATTTTCTGAGATCCATGTGTGAATTTTCTCTGGAGGCTGGATCTTAACACCAACCTCACAAGGGTATGATAATCTAGAGTTTTGCTTCTTTACTTGCCTCTTTTTATAAATTAATGATGGGTCTGCTCTCTGTCCTAGAACAAAACCATCTCTTTGTTGACACTAAATGCAAAATAGATCCTCAAAGTTGTTTTTTTTACATAGGTGAGCTAGAAAGAGGGACTAGAGCTTCCTAATTATACACTGGGACTTCCTACTGGTCAAGCCTGAGTATTTGTAGAGCATGTTAAATTTCACCAATTCAAAACCCCTAGCAGTCCTTCCCCAGGTTTAACCTGCTTCAGAGGCCATACTCTGGCTTCTGCCTAGTCAGGGGAGAAGGTGGAAGTCAGGGAAACAGAGCCTGGAAATTTTAAAGGCATCTGACCAACTTCATAATACAAAAATTAAAAAAATGAATCAAGGTACTAAGTGATAAGTCAATAATTTTAATTGCTTATGCCAGAATATGGATAGGCAAGAAGGCCATAATGGTTTTGTGGGCTCTTTCCCGCAGAATCTCAGCTAGCTCTGCTGCCTTGGTGCACTGAAGAAAACATGCTGCATTAAATAGGTTTGATGGAAAATGTGTTTTCCTTGTGCATCAATTTAGGATATTAATTCTTACTGAATCACATTCTGTTTTCTGGCTGCATTTACTGAATGCCACTATTGTTGTAACAGTATTACAGACTTTTATTTTACGTAAAACTGCTTACACATTATTTGTGATATTTATTTGGAGACAGATGATGGGAAAAACATATTAGATAAAACTGAATTATGTTGCCAAGCTGTAGACTCTCAGTGTTTATAAACTGAGACAGTTGAAAACAATTTAAAAGCAAAATTCATACTTCTTACAATCTTCAGTTTCCATGCTGTTGTCACTCTCAAAACAACATTTCATATTCTGACAGTTAAAATTTGATTCACATTCTTCCCCAAATAAACATAATCTTCAGGTTCGTATTGGATTTGTTGTTTTATTTTTATGGACCTACACGCGAGTGTTTTCAGTGAGTGCTTGTGAGTATACTTGCTAACACTTTTCCACGGTAGACACCAGTTAATGTCTCCACAGAAGATAACAAAATTGTAATGGGACCTTTTGAGGCTCAGTCTGCACTGTGTACAGGGATGCGCACTCCTCTGTCTACTGCCTGGGCATGGGCTCCTCTCACATCCAGGGGTTTCTCACACCTATGGAGATAGCTCAGCTTCAGGCAAGGATCTCATCAGCAGCCTTGTCATGTTCTTGCAACCCTCCAGGATTTTTTTTGTTCCTCCTGAAAGCCAGTAGCCAAGGGCACCGGGAGCCTCTACAAAGAACAAGAAGCATGTGGTTTATTTGTCCTCCTGCGACTCGGAAGCACTCAACCTTTCAGCCCACCTCCAGAAGGAGAAATCAAGCATGCCAAGATTTGGATATGATAGCAGCAGCTCAGCTCCTCCAGGGCAGGGAATGGAGAAGTTATTGGTAGCAGGTATTTACCTAACAAGGGAACTGTCAGTAATCAGAGACAATTAGCAGTTCGTCCAGCTCCAGATGCACTTCTAATCCACAGTCACAGCTCCTTTGCACTCTTGGTCACTGAAGACCTGGCTGCTGCTTTTGTACCCAAGAAGATTCTGTGTTTCTGTCTAAGGTGGGGACAGGCTTCTCCGTGTAATTTAATAGTGCACTACTGTAGGTAGTGCACACGTATTTAAGTGTGAAGAAATGAAATAATCTGTGTGGCAGATTATAAAACAAGGGATATGTGATGTGGAGTTTATGTCGCCTTGGTTAGTGGTGAGATTCATTCTGTAATGTCTCCTTGTAGAAAAGTGTTACTGAGATATCTTATTCAGCAGAAAGGTGGTTAGTATAAAATTACTCTATGAATGCTTCAGAATGAATTTGAATGAGCAGCCTGAGCCTATGCTGGATCAGCACTTGTATCTTGTATGACTGTATTGATTTTGATCCAGCACTGTCAGCTTTAAAGCCAGATTTACTGTACTGTCAAGCCACAAACTTTAAAAGCTATCTAATTGAAGAGAACTTTAATGTGATATATGTAGAAGAAAAATCATTAATCAAAGTTTTCTTACATTCTGTCTATGAATGGAAGAAGTGTTGTAGCAGAGGCTCCTAAGGCTCGGGCCGCATGTATTCACATTTATTTTAGCCCATTCTCCCCCATACCCACTAGAGGAAAGTTCTGCCAGGATTCTCTCTGTGGTTTATTTAGAACTGTAAAATCTGTGGCAAAGAGCATGTCACATGTAAGCCAAACACCATTGCTTAGTTTAAGGAAGAATTTCTAGGCTAGATAGAGACCGATCTAGTTAGAGGAGAAGAAGATGGGCTTGAGGAGGAGCAAGGACTGAAAGAGAACAATCTCAAGGAATAGGTGTTGGTATCGGGAAGACATCAGCACAGAACCAAAGAGAAGAAATGAAGAAGGAAATGTCAGTCTTATAGCCCTGGCATGCCATATTTTTTTTGTCTGTCTGTTAACTGATTAAAATAAAATAGGGAAGGAATTTTTGAAAAAGAGTAAAATACAAGTTCCTATTGTGTCCTATGTGTTCCTATTCCTACTTATCTTTTGTATTTTACTATTATGCTTCTAATTATATAATTGGTAGGACTCTAATTACATTGCATGAAGCTGTGTCTTTTTGAAGGAGTAATTTACATTTAAACTCTTTTGGAGTGTATGCATTTTGTTTTTGATGTCCTTTGATTAGTAATTGCAGCTCCTGTTATCAAATGTTACATTTAAAGCAAAGCACTTTCATATGTCTCTGCTTACTTATATTTTCTTGGCAAGTCTTCCACATGGTGAAACATTCTATAACTTGTCCTATTAAGCTAATCTAAATGACTTTTAAAAATATTCTCCTGTTTTTGAGAGTTGAAATCAAGAACTTCAAATTTATATATTCATTACAGACACAGATGAATGTGAACCCATTGACTTTGGGCAGAAGAAAATTCTGTGATTTAAAACATTGATATGGGTATGCCGATGCTCTCTCTTCCTGTGCTGTTAGAATGGTATATTTACTAGTTGTACAACTTTATGTACACAGTTATGAACAAACAATGTATTGCATATGGATATTGCAAGAGAGTAGGTTCTTATTTCTCCTTCTTTCGAACTGGGGAGCAGAGTGGTGTCTCAAATCAGACAAGGTTTGAAAACCTTCTCTCGCCTATGACAACTGCTGAGTCCGTTTGTTCAATGCATCCTAAACATCACTGCATCCATACCAAGCTTCTCTCTGCTTCAGCTCATTCTTTTAAACTAACTATTATTATAAAGATAATTACATTAATAAACTTCTATTTCCAGGTTATATTTCTGTTTCCAGAAATTATATTTCTGTGTGTATTCTATCTCAGTGTTTCCAGATTTTGGGTAAAGTTAGCCTATGAAGCAAATGTTGTACTTTACATCTACTATTTTGTTAAATAGTCCATATTTTTATAAAGAAAAACATAACGTCTTTAACATTCTTATCTTCTGACATGAATGGGCTTTCTGTGTTCCTACATGATAGAAAAATTGTTCAAAAAATCTAGTATTAAATCACTGAAATACAACATTGGCCATTTCAGTGCTCACCTAACATTTCCCCTGTTTTTATCAGGAGGTCCACGTAAACACAAAATGCTGGAAAATAGTTTCTGAAAAGCATGACTATGTTTGTTTATTCTGTCAGAAGTGAGAAAAAAACGTTGCCTGAACTTTCTCAAAACAGCAATTTCAAAATTTGATTCCTCAGAGAACAAAACAGCCATTTAATATATTACTGCATTTTCAGCAGGACTTTGTGCTTCCAGATTAATTTACATTTTAAATTGCGCTGAAAGCATTAATTTACTGAGCTAACATGGGAAGTACAGACGAAAGAGCTATTTAGTTTATAAATGGTACCATCTAGTTTCAATACAGGAATGCTTAGTGGCTTTAAAATATATAAAGACTTGTTGGCCCATAGATTTTGTAACCAGTCATGTTAGTAATGTTCAGTTGTACTATTTGCAGCATTGACTGTTATGCACATGATAAACATGGGTCAGCCATATAAGTAACACTAACAATTTTGAAATCAGCCCAGTTGAAAACTGCTGTGCCAGAATTAGTCAACTCATATTAAAAAATGGTCAAACATTAGAACAGCTATGAAGAATAAATTCATTGCAATCCTTATATGTATAGTTAAAAGTCTGAAAATATGAACATCAATTCAAAATTTTTCTTAATTTTGGAGGATTTAATTGTGGCTACAGCCAAGGTGTTAGTGTGCATTTCTAAAATAAGATTTTCTGAAATTCTGGTGCAACTCAAGTAAACTTGAGTACATAAATAAGTTAATCCCAAATGATGATGACAGTTTGCTTACATGGTAATATCTTTGCTTCTCATTATTTTAGTACCTTCTCCCATCTCTGTTGTGTACTTCTAGTCTATGAAATATTTGCTCATCTTTGATCCCTGTAACTTTTTTGATGAGCAGCACACAAATAATCAGTAAATGTTCAATCTTATTAAGGCAAAGACTAGAAAAATAAAAATTAAATCTCTTACTCCAGCAAATTCAGTGGCAGAATTTCCTGTAAGAAACTCCCAAGTTTACAGAGCCTAACAGCCTCATTACTAGGGCAGTATCTTTAAATCCTCATATCTTTATTTTTTAGTTTTTATACTGGTTTTCCTTTTGCTTCCAACCTTCTCGGTCTTGTAGTGGGTGGTATGATCTGGTGACTTGAACTGGGAAGCAGTGAGCAAGTTCTTTTGCAGACTGTTCCAAAAATGTCCTTTAGTAGATCTTGAGAAATGAATTAAACCTATTTTTTTAAAGGATTGAAGGGTGTAATAGCATTCGGGTCCACAGATACCATAGTGTGTAATATACATGATATGCAGTGGGAAAAAAAAAAAGTCATTCTAAACATACTTGAAGATGGTATGATTTCTGAGACCAGGCAGATCAGAACAGTAATGTGAAGGCTCAGGAATGGTTTTACCACTTTTCCCTTCATGTGCAACTTCAACAAAACATTATTGTGCATTTGCTGCTTTGGTATTCTGAAAATATGGAAAACAGTCAGTTAGGCCATTTTGCCCTTAAAACCACCAGTAATTTTTATGGAGCCTCGAGGTAGCCTCCTTCAAAGGGTTCTGTGCTGGTCCTTTTAATAACCTGAGCATAACGGAGAAGTTTTTTCACCCCACCTCTATCTGGTGGGGCTTGAATTTGGGTCTCTGAAAGTTGTAGTTAAATGAAACCTGTTTTGTATTACAGGATAGTCCACATTTTGCTCTTCTCCCTCTCTGTCATGTCTCAGATCATAAAGATTGCTTATACCAAAGCTTATATTTAAACAAGCTTCTGTCTGCAGCAAGGAAATCTCTGCTTGAATATACAGCTGGCTTTGTGCATTTGATTGGAGGCTTTTCTACTTTGACAGATACACTGTCTGTGAAAATTTTGCTTAATAATTGATGCAAGTGCAAGTAAATATGATATAAAGCTGTATGTTAAGAAACACTGCAGTTACATGCAATGCCTCTTTCCCATGGAGGCTGGCTTTTTTATGCTAATTTCTAGAGTGCTCTGTGGGAGTGTTTTTTTAAATTAATCCATAACAGAGCAGATGTCAGAGCTGTGCCTAGCCACTAATAAAATCTACAGGGAAAAGAGGCAGGTTTTGTAACAAACTTTTGGATGGCAATCTCCATCATGTCAGAAAATCTAAGTGAGATTTAGGTTTAATCTATTTTCTTTGGACAAATGTTTGTATATTAATTTTACCCCCCTCCCCAATATTTATAAAAATAACATGGTGGTTTGTCTGAGTTTCATGTTGGTTTATCTGCAGTAAAATTCTTTTAATCCTGCTTGTTTCTGATGAGCAAGATTATCTTATATATGTAATTTAAATTTATGGGTATGGATACAGAGGCAAGGAATAGATTAACATTGTTAATTGATCAATAATAAAGAGAAAAAGAAATGGTGTCTATAGGTACATATATTCCCTTCGAAATTTATCCCCAACTTCATGGAAATAGTAGACTCATATGATTTAAAATGTAAGCCTATATTTAAATTGTTTATTTTGATGAAAATGTTTTAGGTATTTGTAAAATTGTATACTAAATCATCCACAGTTGGGTCTGAATGCATTATTTTAATTATTTATTTACAGATTTTTTTTAAACTATTGACTTTATTTATTTATTTGCTATGAGTGAATCCCATGCAGATGGTGCAGTTATCTCTCAATTAGGAGTGCGGTAGGTAGTAAATGGTAAGAACTGCTCAGTTCTCCACAGATACAAATGATGATGTTGTGTAAGAATAACCCGCCCTGAAGTGTCCAGCCACAGCAGACTCCCTGCATTACTCACAGGTATGATTAATCACCAAAGTAAGCAGATAAGTTCTTGCTGGTTCTTGTTTCCTGTACTTTTGCTCTGAACGGGTCTTTTCTTCAGGGAGTTGTTTCTACATTCATAATTTGCTGAAAACACAAACAATCAGTGAGACTTTTCTCCAGGATGTCTAGTGAGATGAAGGTTTTAATATAAACCCATTTTATTTTTTGGTGAAAGAAGGCTGAGCACGCCTAATGCCTTCTCCTAACAGACAGCTTTTCCTTCCTGCTTGGGTGTGTAAGGATATACGAAGTCCCTATGAAAGAAGGCTTTGATGTGTCTCAATTAGTATAATTAATAAAATATTATTATACAGATATACCGTGTTTCCTTCCTGTTTGCACTATAACTTCAGTGCGTAACCTTGAGGGATAAGTGACCTACTCAAAATTAAAATCGTATATTCATGATGAAAGCACCCTGAGAGCCAGTGCTTCAGTCTCAGTAGATTACTGACCTTGCCACCCAGGTGTGATAGTGGTGTGTTTAAATATTTGAACATTTGTAGAGGGAGGTCTGCTATACATGTTGCCCAAGCAGCCCAGATGAATTTGTTGGTGACCTTTTTTACCCCTTTGACTTATGGCGGAGCTGCTGACCAGCCTCAGCTGTGCCTGGAGAGCAGCCATGTAAGGGCTGCCAGCTGGCCAGGGGGCTGCGCAGGGAGAGATGCAGGACACCTGGGTGCAGGTGGAGAGTTCAGATACTGACTTGCCTCTGTAGGAAACCTGCTGGGGAAAGAGCCTGGGGGCTTTTGGCTTCTCTTAAAAGACCATTAAAACTTGGATGACTAAGGGTGTTGGTGATCTGAAGCCCTGACCTGGGGAAAGATTCAGGATAGGCAATGTGACTTGTGGATTTAGAGATGTCTTTTGCCATCAGAGGGATGAACTTGCTGTTTTAAAAATATGTATGAGATTACTGATGGTTTTAGAGCTGCTGCATCAGCCCTGGCAGAGGTTTATATTGCAATTTGAGCATGAAAGAAGAGCAGCCTGTGAATCCCATTGTAAGTAAGAGTTATTTTGTGTTGTGGTATTGTCATTTATTTTCTTGTTATAGCTGTGGTCATGCAGTGACTCACAGGCTACGTTTTATGACACTTTGTCCTTTAGCCATCTTTCCTTGCAGATCTTTTATGATGAAGTGAGGTCTGGGTGAATTGTTGTGGTAATGGCAGTAGGTGTTGATTCCTCATATGTAATGTGGTAACTGAATATCGTTCTGTGCTTGGAGGGGGTTGCAGTGAAAGAGAGATATAGCACGAAAAAACAAGTATTTAGTGCAAGTCATGTAATCCACTGCCATTTAAAACCTGTGGATTGTCCTAGAAACAAGCAGTAGTCCCTGGCAGCAGCAGTAAGGAGAAAACTTACTGTGGGTATCTGTGTGCTGTGTCTGAGTATAGGAAGCTGCTATCTTTGGCTCTGCTACTTATGCTTTAAATATAATGAAGGCTGATGATTGTGTTCTGCCTTCTAGTGCCATTGCTCTAGTGTTATGTGCCTGTAGGAGACAACGTGTTAAAATGTCAAATATGACTGAAGGTATGCTGCGTGCCTACTGCAGAATTACTTTTGATAGCAAGTTAGGAAAATTTGGGACATAGTATGTATGTCCTGCTGGGTGGTGGTGTAGAGGGTTTGTTGTAACTTGTGTAACATCAGCTAAATGCAGCTCATGAGATCACTAACACTGAATTATTTTCATGATGTTGGGTAAATATTGATGTCTCTAAAATATAGAAACTAGTGGGTGTTGATATGTGTAAAACCTAGTAAACTGCTAGGAAAATATTTTAATCTCTTTATTGTGTTGATTTCTTCATAAATATTAAAATATTACCAGAGTACCCCTCTTCACAGTATCTAAAGTGGTGAAGAGATTTACTGTACAGAGCCTGAATTGGTATGTGTTATTGCTGAAAGCTATGCAGCTGCTTTAACTTCCATGGACAAGAATCTTTCATCTCTGGGACTCTCCCTCTAATTTATGCTCATCCACAGTGTGCTTCATTTTAAATATGCTCTGTGAACGTAGAGATGTGTGACCACTGTCACCTTATGTGATCAGAAGCGTATGTACCACCTTTTGTGGCTGTGGATAAAGCTGTTTGCTTCCTCATTCAGCATAACTTTGTAACATATTTAAAATGTAACTTTATGTAATATCACATTAAGGGAAAGCTCTCTTATATTTGTGGATCAGGGAGACAGTTTTGTCAACTTGTACCTGGAAGTCAGGGAAAAGGAGTAAATGGGAAGGCTTGGATCAAGCTTGCAAATTAAGAGCTGGTTTTTGAGCAACACTCAGCTAAGGTACTTGGAATGAAGTAATCCTAGGAAACAGAGATAGATGTTTTATTTTTGAGCTGCAGCTTATTCTCTGATGCTTTTTCTGAGTTTTAAAAATGGCTGTTTCTACACAGAGAGCTGTGTAACAGGGACAAAATCATATCTTCACTGGAATTGAATGCTAGAGAAACGCTATCCTTTGTACAAAGACAGTAAGGTTCCAATGTGTTTTGGTTTTAGAGAGAAAAGAAACGTGTTTACATTTCCCTACAAGAAGTTTGTGTCCTTTCACTTTTCTTCTCAAGGTAGCTTGTTCAGATGTGAAAATTTCTCAATTAGGCTTTTAATCCAGAGCAGAACAAATTACCCATGCTTGTAGAGAAAAATATGAGTTATTTGGTCATGTTCCTTTTTCTACATCATCAGAGTGTGAATTTAAAATTTATTTTGCTTAACTGACAACTTAAATCCAGAAAAACTTTCATAATACAAGATTCACTCTGCTACATGTTTCAAGATTTGCTCTAATATGAATAGTCTACCATATGAATATGCATGACTTGAGAGATGAAGCAGAGAAATTGATCAAAAGTTATTTTTGTAAATGTTCTTTATAAACTCTTATTTTTGAAACACTTCAATGTAAAAGCTTCTAAATGAATGAGAAAATCCTGAAATATGGCTGATACAATGCTATACTAATGTTCTCATTCTGTGAAAGTAGACTTTACAAACTGAATTTCTCTGTCTCCCCCCCCCCTCCCCCCCAGCACTCTTTACTCATACATGATAATCTGAGAAGCCAGGAAAAATGAGTAATTGGACAGGCTATAGAAGATCAAACGTGCAAATTAAGGGCTAGTTTATGATGTAAGGTGCGGTATTCAGCAAGGGGAGTTAAAACAGAGTAATTCTGGGAAAAATTTGGAGAAAAAGATTTCTGAAGTGCAATTTCTTCTCTGCTGCTTATTTGACTTGAGGTTGACTGAATCAAATTACTGCTGGGTATAGATTATGGAGCCTCTCCTGCCCAAAAAAGCCTTTATAATCTCTACTTTTATTGTCTGCTCCGCAGTGACAGAAAACTACTGGTATTTATATATTCCTTTCCTGGGATTCAAAGTTTACATATGAAATGCAAATAGGCAGCGATTTATCTTTTTTTCTCCCCATTATTTGGACAAGTAGAAAATTAGTTTGCCAGCTGGTTTGGGGGAGCTTTTTGGGGATAAAGCAAGGACAGAGAGCATGAATGAAAATCATGGGTTTTATCTAAAGTTTGGAGTTTTTCAAACAGAGTAAGCTTATGAAATGCACAGATTAAACTTAATCTTCTCTGTGTTTATGAGTATTTAAAATTGGTTAACTCTGCAGCGTATATTTAAGTGATATGAAAAAATAAAATCCCCCCTAGAGAGCAAAGATAATATCCTAATGAATGTGTCTAATATCCTGCAATAGTGTTCCATATATCACCATAATTATTAAATAGACAGAAATGGATGCCTTAAGAACATATCTTGTGTGCACCATGCTTTACTAGATCTCACAGGCCTGTCTTGTAAACACTAATTAAAACTATATTGCAATAAAGAGAAACATTGCAATAAAGAGAGGTGATTCACTGCGAACAAGTACCTGTTAATGTTACTTCCAGTTTATGATGGAGCGATTTAACCATAATCTAAAGTGGTATCTACACTATTGAGCACATCCCGTAGGAGGCATGCCTGTCTTTGGTCATCATGAGGAACTAGCAGTTAACTTGATACTAACGTGTCCTTTTTCTGAAAACGGGTACCATTTAACTTGATTCTAGACACTTTGCAGACCAAGCTGCTGAATGTAAATTGCATGTCAATACTGATATAGTTGGAAATCTGAGATACTGCCTTTATGAAATGAATGATGTTCTCTAGCACTCAGCCTGTGCTTAAGTGGCAGTTCAGATTAAAGTGACTTTGAGATGGTTTTCTCTGGTAAGTGGAAAACAAGTGAACTGCTTAGGTGACAGCTCAGACACAAGGGTGCAGGTGAGAAAAGGGATCCCACTTTGTCTTGCATTAATTAATTAAAAAAACCCCTGCAATTGTTAATTTCACTGAAAAGAAGCTTTTTTTTTTTTTTTTTTTGGAACTGTCAATACCAAATAAGTAGAACAACTGGGGTTTTTTGTTTATTTTTTTATCAAAATAGCTTGGAATTTGACTCATGCTGCTGAAGTTTATGTACATGCTCTCTGTAGCCTCTTCTATAGTTCAGCTGGTTTTGTCACATGTGCCTCTGAGCTTCATAGATGTATCTATGCTTTCCTTGTTTAAAATAATCCTTCCTTTATTTAAAATAGGCATAAAAGTACCCCGAAGTTCTTATGAGAATATATGTATGTGGATGTAAGTGGCCTGTTATGAGGGACTGTAGAAGGAAGAAAATACAGTGCTGAATAAAATAAGCGAGTAGTCTCTGAATGTAATTAGTAATTTTGTAATTATACAGTTGAGATGTCAGCATCAAGGCCTCTGACAGTTAATATTTCCAGTTCAAAACATCTTTCTTAGATAGTAAACCTCAATTCATAAGTTTAGCTGTTGACTTCCAGGTTTTCAGTATTGATTTCAATTTAAACTTTCCAGACTGTGATTTTTGCTATTCTCTTCTAGCTCTTTCTATCACAACTGTAACAGTTGTCATGTAGCTGCTGTAATATCACATGCAGAATGTTTAGGCTATATTTCTGCAACAGAGAATTAATGTAGGCAAAAGTAACTGGACTGAAGTCAGTTACTCAATAGTGTATCTTATATGTCTTATATGAAAAGCTGTGAGGATCTGGCTTCAGAAGTCAATGGATATTGTAAGCACTTTAAATCTGTCTGTAATTGGAACTACATGGGCCTCTAAATACAGAATATAGCTGCTCATGACATCCAGTTGGACATGGCAACTTAAGAAACCCTTTTAATTTTGAAAGAACTTTTAAATTTATGGGAGTTTCTTTTTAACAACTTAGTTCAGTTTTCCTGCAACTCATTTTAACAGTCCTGTGTTTTCCTAATAAACTTGTTGACTGGCAGTTCCATTAGTTACCAAGGTGCATATTTAAAAAAAGCTACGGAAAGATTGTAAGAAGGGTAGAGGACTTTTCCTGAGTCTTGTTCACCACCAGTTGGGTGATGGCAAGTGATCACATGGAATAGGTGAACCATCAGTTATAGTGATAGTAAAGTAAACTTAAGTATCTGCCGTAAACAGGGTTTCTGTGCCATAGAAAATAGTGATACTAAAAATATGGTCACAGTTCAGGAACAGAAACACAAAAATCTAAATGCAAGACAATGTGATCTTAAATCAAGCAAATAATCAAGCAGCGATACAGAATGTGTGCTTTGGGATTTTGCTTGATTTAGTTCTGAGAGTTCTGCCTTTCTACTCCTGAAACCAAAGTTTGTGTGCAGTCTTTCAAACACCACCAGCCATGCTGTTCAAATATTTCTGCTAATGACAATTTTTTTTTCCCCAAGTATTATTCTCATTGATAAATCTAGCTCAAGAGAGGAGGTAGGATACTGGCTCATGGAAGCATACCAGTGGTTTTAGGGGCTAGATGCCAACTACGACGAGTGGGGAATTTTTACGGTGTATTTGGAAATTGCTTATTAAATATGCCAGGTCTTGTTGTAGTATCCACTGTTATTGACCTAATAAACCCAAGACTAATCCCTTTTCCAGTAATAAGTGAGGAGGTAACAGAGCATTTCTGGGTATAGATTCTTCATCCTGTGAGCAGTAATGATTGAATAGTTAGCTTATATATATGTGTGTGTGTGTGTTTCTTTTAAGGGTTTTAGTGGTTTAATGTATGACTTTTCTTTACAGTGCTGCATCTTATTTCTTAAATGAAAAATCGTGTTTATAACTAATATGGATGCTTGAATCATTGATTTCAGTTTCACAGCTCAGTCCTCATTTCAACTATCACAACTATATATTAGCTTTAATCTTTTCCCACAAATATGCGTTTTTAAAGGCCAGTTCTATACTTAAAATGTTTATATAAAAATTACAGCAATATTTTATGTGTAAGCAGTACAAGAAAATTACTAGTAAAAGCAAACGAAACCTGGAATCTTGCCTCCTTTAGCTGCCATTACTATTTAACAAAACCACAACTTTACAGTCAACAGGTTTAATCAAACCTGTCTTTTCACAATATACTGCATCATTCAATGTACATAGAAAAGGAACACCTTAATAATTTTCAGCCATAAATTTTTAATAGCTTTTTAACTAAATGGGAGAGAGAGAAGGAGAAGGCAAGCTAATGAAGGAAGGTTGTGAGTGAAGTGTGGAAGGATAGTCTTGTATAAATTTTGACTGTGTGATACTATAATGAAAAGTAGACTAGAACCAAATGTAAAAATCTTAAGCATTTCTGGGCAATGCCTGATTTGGTGTCCGCTTTCCATAGGAGACTTCACGACCAAGTAAGCTAAGAGCATTATTTACTATATGGAACAGAAGTGCTGGAATAGTTAGGCAAAATCCTAATATAGTATTATTTTTCCATCTAAGATATATGGCTCACTTCTGCTGTAGCTGCTTTCATGCTATTTCTGTTGCCCACTTTTATACCTCCTGGTTGCAGGGCAGGGCTTCTACTAAATGAATGAACCAGTGTCAACCAAAACTTGAACAAGGCATACTTAAATTCTTAGGCTGCCACACAGAGAAACTATAAAGTATAAATTTTCTGTAGTTGCTTGCTCTTTTGCTGTATTGCTTCTGATACCATGTTCTTGGCTGTGGATGATGGCACTCGCCTCTTCTGAGAATAATAGCTGAGTAGATGTAGAATGTGCAGCAGTGGCAGATTCAAAGAGCATTTTCTGTAAAGCAGTGTAATAAAATATTTACAAGATTTGATGTAATGAACTAGGCAATTATGTGTGAATTGTACTGTCTTTAGTTGGTTTGAATAGGCAGCCTGCAAGCATTTACAGAAGCTCCTTTAGCATGGTTTCAAAATCATGTTTTATGGAGCGAGAATATTGTTCCCTTCTACATAAGGTTTCATTTCATCATGATTCTTATGATGGAGCACACAAATATTTACAGTTGAACTTTGAAAAAAAGGAGGTAAAGAATTTTATTACCACTCATAAATGAACTTATATAAAGATGTGTGCATCTTGAACCTGCCAGAGATGAGAGAACAGGTGATGAGTTTCTCATTTTGGAAGGTTGTGGGCAGCTTCACATTCTCCAGGCATCTTTCACCTGTCTTTCAATGCTTTTGATGTGAAAGTGCAGGAACTTCTTACCTTCCCTGCTTAGCTGGCCATCTTTCTGGAAAACCTGTGCTGCCTAGCTGTTTAGAGCCTTGTCCACTTTCTTACAGCTTCTATGCTTATATTATAAATGTGTGCTAGTACTAGTGTCTGTAGTGTTTCTTGGAGTACAATTGAACTGATCAATTTTCTGAGGTCGGGATAAGATTTTTTTCTCTTCACAGATGTGACAAACCTTATTCTGTTCTAGTTACCCAGTCTTCCATTTATCAGCCCAAGGGATGTGGATCTCAACCAACAGGCTACAATATACTACCTATTTTGTATTGGAAAATGAGTGAGAATTTATTTGGTTCAGCCCTCTAAGTCCAGAGATACTGGTGTAACAGTGCAAAGAGCAACTGACTAGTTCTGCTACAACTTTATTTTTGGCTATGTAATAATACTATACACATTCACTTACAAGTATTTTTCTGAACTAAGCAGAGGAAGGACCTTAAATGTTAGAACGCAGCCTGCCAGTTCTGACACATACTTCTTATGTAAAATTGACTAAATACTTTAATGCTCAGTTCCAAAAGAAAATTGATTCATCTTTCATCAGTCTTTGTATCACTTTTACTCTAACACTGTAATCTTCTCAAGGCAGACGGTACAAAGCGTTGATCTTCATGTTAGCCACTTGGCATTGCTTTCTGAAGTTACAATCAGATTCTTTGTTTGAAGAAGTTAATTGGGCCACTGAATGCAGCTTCTTTTTGTGAAGAGAAATTTTACCTAAATGACAACTCTACATTCTCTTCTCTCTTTGGCTATTTTTGATTCTCTGTAGAAGGGATGTAAATGCAAGTATGTTTATTAAGAATATCATGTCTAACTTTATTTATAAATGAAAAAAGGAAAATGACTTATCTATAACTCTTATAATTCCAGTAACCTATCATATTTTTCACTGTTCTGGAATGATCATAAAATGTGACTGGTGATCTGTTGAAGTCTGTGATTTAGTACTGCAAGGGCATCTTAATTGGAGTTTGATCCCTTTGACTGTTAAACTTTCTTCTGCATATCATTGTCTCTTTCTTCTGTGGCCTCGCCTAATGGGAATGAAGCTGCTGAACAGTAGTCTGTGGCAATATATAGTAGGGAAGTACTGGCATGCATTTAGACTCTTCAGATGCTTATTTGTGTGCTGCAGTCTGATCAGCTCAATAACCCAAGACACTCAGTTTTATCAGTTTGCATATGTTATGGATTTACAGTTGAAAAATGGGGAGTGGGGGCTGGTGGTGGACTACTGTTATATAATCATTTAGATGAAGAACAAAAAAACCCCTTACATTTGTCTGTGAAACCATAGAAATTAGATCCACTGATATCTCATACTGGCTGATTTGAAATCCCCAGTGTGCTTGAAAGAGTTGGTGGATGCTCCAAAAATAATGAGAAACATTTATAGAAATTTCTTCCAGCTTTGATCCATACTCTGGAAGAGCTATGCACCCCTTCAGTACTCATTTCTCTTGACATCTCATTGATTTTTAAATGAGAACCTGGAAGTTAGTGGAGGAGCAAAACTTATTTTTCATAAAATCAAGGAATGAGTGAAGTGTTACCAGCTTTAGACAATGAGGAGATACAGGCTGAAGGGAAGAGAAGTTTGCTTTTTACTGTCTGTGCGTTTTTTTTTCCTCGCACAATCTCATTCTTGTAACGTATGCAAAGCATTATTAGTGATGAGCAGATTCTTAACTTAAACCCCAAAGGGAGGCAAGAAATTAAAATGGCTGTGCCCAAGAGATGTAGAACAGCTAAGTCATTTATGAACCTACAAATTTCTAAGGGCTTCTGTAGTAAAGCAGAAAATAGGCAGTGACCTTTAGGCCTCTTTAACATTGACTTATTTTCACATATATCCCAAACAGATAAACTAATATTTTTTTTCATTTTACAGTAGGAACTGTGGCACATCTGTTTCTTTCTGAACTCAGTAGAAGTGTGGTGAATATGATTAAAATGACTGTAAAAAAAAAAAGAAAAGCTGTATAACTTTGTGCTGTGAATTGCTGAGTCTAATGGGAAGCTGTTCAATACTTCTTTTTCTTTGTTTTTAAAACATTAAAGGATTTCTGTGTGATCTAACAGATAACATTTAAAAGTCACTTTGAATTTTTGTTTGTCTCTCTATTAAACTGCTTAGCAGTACATAGTATCCATGAAAAACAAGGTAGTTTCATCATGTTGGTGTAGGCTAGATATTTCTATTTAAGTGATTCCTTAAGAAGCGTATGTGAAAGTGACACCTGCTCTTTGGCCATTGGTAAAAAGTCTAGTGTTTTTACGCCATACGGTGTGGCTGCAGGGAGCTGTTACAAGCAGTGTAGTAAGTCACTTGAGTTATAGGCTACCCACTGCAATTAACACAAAGTGAATTAATTCATGTTCCTGTCTCTATTCCTTTGGAATATGTGCCATGCTAAATTTGAGAGGTATGAAGTACTTGCCTGCAGTTTCACTCCTTTTGATCATTCATTATTTTTTTCTTTAATTCAAATAATGACATCAAGAGATCAAGTAGACACAATAGTACTTGGAGATTGATACATTTATTGCATGTGTCCAGCTATAAAAGTGCTGATACGAAGTTCCTAATGACTAATATTGATATCACCATACATGTAGAGTTTTGTTTTGTAATGGTTGTGTGTTGAAAGCATTAATTGAATTACAACCTGAGAATATTTGTGACATTTGACTGCTTATTTGCAAGTCTGTTTCTTGCAGACAGGGTGATTCTTGCTAGATATGTTGCACAAAGCTTTTGTAAGTCTCTAAGCATACTTGCAGTGTGTGCCTGTCTATTGTTCAAGATGTTCTAGATATTTTCTTACGGTCCAGTACAAAGGAAGGATAGCAAATCTACCAGCTCTCCCATATGTCCAAAGCAGTGAGACATCCACTCCTTTCAGCTCTTAATGCACCCCTCCTCATGCCTTGAGTTATATGCATTTATAAGAATTAATGCAGTGTGACATCACACCTGAAAGTGGTGTTCTAATAATGCTACTAATAGCTTTAACTTCAGAGAAGTACAACACAACTGTTTCTCATTATGTTGTGAGACTATTTTTGTCAGTATCAAATTTTTTTCTTATACTTCATTAATGTTGTCCATGTTTTCATGTATTTCTTTTCTTTTTTTTGACAAATGCTACTAGTTTTATCTTGTTTAAATTCTTTCGATTCCCCAGTGTGATCCACATTTATGAGGGAAGTTAGGTTAATGCCACTTCAGTCCCACTCCTCATTTATTTTAATGTTCATCATTCTGGCAGTTTTTTGTATTGGAATATGCCATCTTAGATCACATAAAGTGCTTTTGCTTGGGCAGATAGTGAAACTAAGGTCTCTGAACTGATCTTAAAAGATAGAATTGAATGCTTTTCTGAGTTGGTGTCTTTGAAGTCCAAGGGTACTACAGAATAATAAGTTATGCTGTGGGGTTGTGGCATTTTGTTTGTTTTGTTTGGTGGGAGAATGCAATTATTAAAATGCAGTGGCTAATTAGATTCTGAGGTCTGTCTATCCTGCTGGCAAGTACGAGTGCAAACATTATCTAGCTCAGGTTTCAAGAACAATTTAGCATGGCAGTTCCAAGCTCTCTGTATAGTGGCAAAGCCCTCCCAAGACATGGGTAAGAAACTTTAGGGCTGTAGCAAATTCCATGCTATTGCAATTAAATTGTGGCCGTTGTGTAGGCACTGGAGATTTGCAAATGTGACCTGGGCAAACGAGGTGCCAATGCACTCTGAAAAGTTGTAAATGGTTTGGAGAATCTCATAGGGCTTGCTTGCTTCCCAGCCCATGCCAAACCCTATCCAGGATTTACCCAGTAGAACTAGATGAGAACTTCAGATTATTTTTTTCCCCGGGATACTTATGGAAAAAGGTCAGTTTTGATGGAATATCATTGGAACTTCAGCAACATTTTGCAAGCACCAAAATATTTCTTTTTTTCTTTTAGTTGCAAATCAGAACATGAACTTTTTGAGAACAACTTTTATTTGGTAAGTCTATTTAATGTTGAAACTGTGTTTGTGGGTTGTTACCCTCGACACCATTCCATGCTAATTTTGGAGGCAGAGTAGAGCATAGCAATGGGAAGGAACACTTGATCCTGTTTGCTATAGGAAGTTTTGTTTCAAAGTCTCAAGCTTTCTTGACTTCTGCTGAACTGTGTGGTAACATCACTTCTGAAAATTGTGGTGTATGCTGCAAGCTCTGGTCTCTGAGCAGGTTTGATTTAATAGATGAGTAATAGACAAGATCTGGATTGATCTCTATCAGGGATATTAGAAGTATCTAAAAAACTTAGAATATAACTTTTACTTGTAACTAGAGCTGCATAGGGAACTGGAAAACTTTCTAGAGAGTGAAGGTTAAATGTACATTCTGATCTGGTGTGAGAGGAGAGTCAGAGCTATAACTGCTCAGAATAGGAAGTTTTGAAGCTACTAGAGGAACTGAGCACATGTTCTGGAAAATGGATGAAGACTTGGCTTGAGCTACCTTAGTGGGAATTCTGTTAGACAATGCAAACGGGGAAAGATCTTGCAACCCTTTCTGGCTTCTGCTGAAGCTTAGATGGAGTTAATACTTTTTGACCAGAATTTTTGTTTCTTCTGACAAATTAGGTGACTTGCAACCACAGCATAGCATCCTCATGGAGTTTTAATCAAATAGGCAAAAATTGGGCCAATAAGTAATAAGAGAATGGTTTCAAAGAATAAAAATGTCTATGACAAAGCTGAGAAAGCATATTTACAAAATCTTCAGGTCTGTGTTTATCTGAAGGTTGTGGAGAAGGACAGGGTTATTTGAAGGCATGGCAAACTGAATGTGTCCCAACTTTTCAACAGGAAGGATTTGGGCCTTCAGGATGTAAGTGCACCGGTGGGTGGATTTCTGTTTCCAAGGGTTTTTATCTACTCTTTCAAAACCCATACATTTATTAACATACTTTGTTAGAACAAATAGGCAAACATTGCTTTTAACAGTGCGTAGAACCTGCCAATGCAAAATAAGTGTGAATACTTCCCTGCTGGAAAGATAATTCTCTAATTAGCCTCCAACCATTCAGTGATTGAAAATTTGTGGATGCAAATAATTTTCAGATTACTTAAGTCACTTAAAAATAAAATAAAGGATTCCTGCAGAGCTGGTAGAACTTACTTGTAGCTGAGGTGTTTCTGACGTCATATCGCATCTGGCAGGAGGAAAACACATTAATTCTCCTTATTATCTTACACACAGCACGTGCCAGAGTGATGAAAAAAACACATGTAGAGGTAATTCTTTCCAATATTGAAATGTGCATGTTTTACTGGGGGAATAGAGGGAGGAAGAGAGAAAGGGGATCAGGAAAATAATACATCGGTCTCTTACGTTTTCCTCTTGTTGATTCTTCCATTCCTCTTTTCCTCAAAGCCTCTACAATTGATGACAATGCCTGTCATTGGGTTCTCTCTTGCTTAGTGACCATGCTTTTTAATTAAGGAAATGTGCTCCTTTGTCTCCCTCTGATGGAGAAGCCACCTGTCATCTCCATCACCCTGCTGGAGGTGTAGGAGTTGGGAATTATTTCTTCTAGCTTCAAAGCCTGAGGTTAGTTTTTGCAAAATCTGCTATGGCCAGACTCCAAGTATAAGTAGTTAGTGTTTACTGGCATACAGAACAATGCTTTTTAAGTGATACTGGAAGAAAAGCCACATGTCAATACTTGTTCGACAATACTTCTATTACACTGTTTTTGTTGTCTTTATCTCACCAGAACATTAACTTGGAATCATTGTACTGGTATCTTTTTATATTACTTTCACCAAGCTTTTGGTCTTCTGGATTTTTGCCTTTTGAAAATGCTGTGCAATATTTTTATGGAAATATTTTTATTAGGAGCTCTAGCTTTAACTTCCCATTCTTTACTGTGAAGTCAAAGGCTTTTTTCACTCCAGCTGGTGGTCCGTTGATAGCATACCACTTAAAATGATTCATAAATGTATGTCTCGGTGACAGATTCACTCTAGGCAGGCTTGATATGAAATTTTCTTCTTGTCATTTAGTGTCTGTTTTAAAATAGAAAGTGTTGAGGGTCTCAGCAGCCTAAGTTTGAAGTGGCTCTTAAATCCATTGCAGCTTGAATTTTAATCATACGTCATCAACAAGGAAGCCA
This sequence comes from Strix uralensis, assembly GCF_047716275.1. Lineage (NCBI taxonomy): Eukaryota > Metazoa > Chordata > Aves > Strigiformes > Strigidae > Strix > Strix uralensis. Next base: position 13,363,999 of record NC_133978.1, on the reverse strand, counting down.
TTGGACTTGCCAGTAGGATCATATTGCCCACTGTGCTTTGGCAGTACTAGTGTAGGTTGGGACACCTTGCACATCAGTCCTGGGTACAGAATAAGCAGCCTGCCAAAATCCAGATTGCCTAAGGTAAGAATAGCCTAAGGAGGATAGCTGGTGTAGGATGGAAAGTGTGTTGAGCTGTTTCCTGGATGTGGTTTAGCATGTGCTAGGGGACATGTGGCATTGCATTTCGTGGGTGACAAAGAAGGTTAAAGCAAACAGAATGCACGGTTTCATTCAGTCTCCGTTACTGCTGGTGTGTATGGCACTGTGAGGGAGTTGTTCAGCCAGAGAGCTTGGTGTTTGCTGGAAGAGTGTATGTGCAGAGAAAAACCACCTCAGCTGCAAGAGTGGACAAGCATAACTCAGAAGAGGATGTGTCTGAAAGTGGGAAATCTGATTGAATAGCCTTTGTCCCCGTCACTCAAAGGTGTGAAAGGAAACAGGACAGTGGCAGTGCTTGAGCAATGGCTGGGGTCAGAAGATCTGGAGGTGGACACAGGCACTTACGCATTCATGTGCACTAAATCTCCTTGTTCTTTTTTCCAACATAATCCCTTCTTGGACCAAGGAAACTTTTTAGTGCTAGTTTATGCCTTGAATTATATGTAGTTTTGTTACAAAGGGCATTGCAGCCTATCACTATGTGTTCCTCTTTAGTTCCGCGTCATCCCTCACCTGCATGCTGGAATTGATGAGCAAAGCTGTTTCTTGTGCCTTTGTTGTCAAGGTCATCTTACCCTACAGCTTTGCTTATAACTTTTTTTTTGTGCTCAGTTTGAGGGCTTGTAATGTAGGTACTCAGTTTTCAAAATATTCCATGACCATTGTTTCTCTCCCCTTCACAGCCAAAAGTGATTATGCCTATTCTAAAAGTTGGCAAAGGCAGGTGTTGCTCAATATAAGCATTAGAAGTGTTGTTACTGTAAGAAGACTTCTAAACAAATAAAATTTGTTTCTGGTAAAAGATTTCTTCCCTTACTGTATTGCTCGTAAATTCATAATTGCTTTTAATATATAAAACATTAAAAGAAATTTCATGTAGTAAAACCAGGTGTAGGCTAATTAAAATAGAAGACTTGAACATTCATTATAATTATGTTTTAATTGTTTTTATGATCTTAAAACAATTCTTACTACCGAGTACGTGATTCAAAGAGACATGTTTGCAATACTAGATAATGGCAATATTAGATCAAAGCTGTTTGAGTCTTTCAATTACTCTGTGCAGTATTGCTGAATTTGCAATTGCATTAGTAGTACATTAGTGGAGTTGAGTATGCTGCCTTTTCAGTACACAACCTGTTCCTGTAGTTTCATGTAACCTGTAGGGCAGGAGAGCTCATTTGTTCAAAAGAACTAGAACTGGTATTAGTTAACTGAGGAAGAAACAGTTTCTATTTACATTGTAGTTTTCAAGAAATGTAGCCTGTAAAACCATCAACCCTGTTTCAGATGTAGTTATTTGCTTCCACATAATTATGAAGGACTCTGACACCATGTGAAGGAGTTCTGTGTACACTCCGATCTGTTACAGCTTGCTTTACTGATCTGCAGAATCTTGTTCATCTTCTCAAGTGAAGGAAGGAACAAGCCTTGGATTCCTTGCACTGAAAATATTGTTCTGGTGCAAAACGGATATCTTAAAATTGCTTCCACTATGTTCTGTTTTAGTAATGATTTCTATGTGTGCTGTCCTCAGCTGCTCAGCTTATAATAGAATGAAAAGTCTCTATTTTCTTCGGCTTTTTTTTAAACTTTCTGCCAGAAATGTCTATATGTTCTAGCTTTCATTCACTACAGTAAATTTGGCTGCAAGCAGAAAGAATCGATTTCCATCCAGACCACCTTTTCTTCAATCTTATCACAGTGTGTAGTCTAAAGACTATAGCTAGATGAAAGTTTTGTGTTACATGCTTCATAAAAGCAGGGTAAGTACTTTAAGCCTCCAAATTCTGCAGTAAATATGAGACAAAAGGTTTTCTGTGACCTTTTGCATGTAGTCTGTGAGAGATCTCTAAGCTGCTTCCAAGTAAGGTTTGACTTCACTTTAGATATGCTCATTTTGAATCTCTTTTGAAATCCATTAAAAATAAGAGCAGGAGGAAATTTTAAGGAGTGATTTACTCTTTGTTATGTCCTGATGAGAACTTATTTCAGCAGTGCTTTTGTTTATTTAGAGACAATAAAATATACCCTCTATTATCAGAATTATATTGCTGTGATCTTAATCTATAAAGCTAGAAATCTTTGTACGAAGGTGCCTTGAAGACTAAGTGACCTCTCTATCCTGTCTTGCCATGGAGTAGTTTCCACCTTCGATCTTCTCACACCAGTGAGGCACCCAGAATCAAGTCCCACTGAAGAATGTTTGTAGTTGTAAAAGACTGTATATTTTTACACTTTCTTGTTCCTTAAAGTGTGTTGGTTCCGAGTTCATAATTCCACATACCTCACCTAAACATTTTTCTTGATTGCTATAAGATACATCAAGACAATATTGAATTTGTTGTGTTTTGACATAATGGGTAAGGGTTGAAGATAAATGTAAATCTCAGAATGTATGAAGTAAATTACAAGGAAGAATACTTCCCAGTAGTTTTCTCACAAAAAGTCTACAGCTAAAATACAAACAAGCATAGAAGGAGTTAGTTAATTTAATCCTTCTTTTTAATCAGTGGCTACAATCTTTAGGAAAACAATGCTAAAATTATATTTGCACGTAATTTTAAATGTGAAATAGAGAAAAAAGGATTAGAATTGAAATGAAGAATGCAGCACTAATGTGTATGCTGACCAAAATCTTTAGAAAATCAAGCAGGAAATAATTATTTCAAAATAGGTACTTACAGATTATTTTTAAATAGCTATTCTCATTTATCACTAGAAAAATTGACAGCCTTTTAAGGCTGTCTTTTTCAGTGTTCCTCACCTTAACCAATGTACATTACTTCTGAAAGTCAAGTCTGAAAATTTCACCTAGGTATAAGACAAAATAATTCAAACCAGCACAAAGTCTGCATTCTGCTTCCATAGGCTTAGGGTCGTCTTAGAGCTGATTAGAAAGGAACCAATCCATTTGCCTTTGGCATGATCCATGCATTCCCTGCTGCTTTTTGTGAATCTAAATACAGTTAGAAACACTGTAGAAAGTACACCTCTCTCCTAACACAAGTGGATCAACCTTTTCTGTGTGTATACATGTGTGTACCCACAGGTATATTGATATGAATCTCATTGTTTATCTGTTGTGATAGAAATTCAGCCCAACTCTGTGGGATTGTGTAGTGCCCATGTGTTGCTTAACCCTTGTTTTGCGGACACTTGATGCACTTAAGTGATGTAGGAGTACTGCTGAGGTGACTCCTCACCCATTGTCATTTGGCTAAATCCAACACATATCATATTGTAGCTTCCAAAAGTTCCCATGGGAACGTTTACATTACTTTGAAGTCACTGAGCCTAGGAATTAAAAAGTTCAATAGAGCATATAGGGCAACAGACTTATGAAAAACCTGATCACAAAAATGGTAAAAGCCTGCTGGTCTGAAAAGGGGAAAATTAATCTTTTGTAACAGCCAACCACAGCTGAGTTGGAAATCGTTTGAAACCACATTTTATGAATGGGCCTATTCCACAAAAGTCATGCGACTCCTACCTTGTTAAACTCTCTCTTAAAAAATAATGTGCAGTTTTGATTTTTCTTTCTTAGTTTGGAAGACTTTTATTATGCAGTGTTATAAAATGTTAACTGCTGTTGCCATCTTTACTTAGCTGTTCGAGGAGACAAATGTTAATAATGTTTAAATCCATTCTACATTAGAAATATTTGGGGTAAATCACATGTGATATAGAGTGTAATGTAGTGCAGTGGGATCATCTATATCCCAATTAATGTGTTCTTATGAGATTCTGTTGTGCTTATTAAATTATAACTCCATTCTGCTAGCTTTGCTATTTTGCTTGGATGAGGATATGCAGCATAGGCAAATTAACTCCCTTTGAAATGTGTCAGGATAGATATTGAAATTAACCTAGATAGCATGATAGACACTGAAGGTGATCTAGATGACATGAGTTTTGGCATGAGAAAAAGAAAAGGTGTTTTGAATATCATCACATTTCTCTTAAAACAGAATTCGGTAATGTAGAATGTTTCCTTATCATTAACACGTCCTAAACAGGTCATATAATTTTTAGAATTTAACTCTGGGGAGGTCTCCACCAGAAAATTATTGGTAGGTATGGAATGATTTTTAAGTAAATTTTTGGGCCTTTCATCTATTTTGGAACCTTTTTTTTCCCACTGGTTTCAGTGAGTTCCATATGGAGGACCCATACAAAAACTATTCTATAAATAGCAGTAGGACTATAGGTATCATTCCTTGACAAACTGAGTAGATACAGTAACACTTCAGAGATACATATACTTCATTTCTATTACCATAATTCAGTGACTAGGAAATCCAATGAGACCATATAGCAAGACATGGATTGTTTGAAAGCAAGTTTGTGATAGCATTCAAGATTAAATGATATAGCTGAAAAGATGATGTAACAGCAAGGCTTCATAGAGCTCTAGCGTAAGTTCTGGTCTTGTACAGTATCTTGTTGGCCATTTGTGATGTTGCCTATGTAGACTAAGTAGGTCCAAATAAATTCAGTCAGATTTCCTATAAAATGGTGGATTTTTTTGCATGTATGGAAGTGCTTTAAAAAAAAAAAGGCCATGGGAGAGCTGTATCCCGTTCAACCAGAAGGGCCCCAAAACACAAAAAAAGTCTCTGCTTTGACAAGACTTGTTCTATAATTATCCAATGTGGAGAAGTTTGAAAAAATACATTCACGTAAGCCAAATACAATCAACATTCAAACCCCAGTAGGTTTGTCCAAAGCTGCTATTAACTGTCTCATTCTTATGTTTCCTTTAAGGATTTTCGAGTGAATTGTTTTGGCCTTTGAGGGAAAATTAGTGTTGGTTTTGCTGTTAAATCATAAGATCTTTCCCTCCTCATGATTAGTGAGATAAGCTTCTTGAATGACCGCTTAATTTAGTGATCTATTTTTAAGATTTAGAGACTGCTTTGGGAGTATTGGTAAGTATGAGAGTTATTTATAATTACAGCAGTAGCTTCAGAAAGGCTGCTTTCTACTTAAGGATGTAATGTTGCTAATACAAGTTGGTTGTGTATGGAGCAACTTCAAGTGTACTATGTCACACTGCTTCGTTTAGAGCAGCTGGTTATAACTCAAATTGATTGCAAAGTCCCTTATTGCAATTAAAGGCCAATTTCACAGTTGCAGTCAGTGTTGATCCTCATATTTTATTGATTATGCAGTCTCTGAAGGCAACAGGAAGGGAAGCCAAAAAGTTCTGCCATGCCACGGGAGGAGCTGTTTCCAGGTGCAGGTCTTCGGACAGTATGACTGGATTCTGTGATTTGCACAGACTTGGTCCTCTTGCCGTTGCCATTTGTAGGTCCAGCCAGTAACAAGGCTGAGCACAGTCTCCAGAGACACAGATGGACATGTGCATAGCACAGCCATGCAGATCAAAGCGGAGAGTCTGAAAGCAGTGCCATCACTGCTTTATCATCTCTGTCCTTTCCTTCTTAAGGTTTGTACAGCTGGGTGGTTAATTTATTACTTTTCCTGTCTTTTGTCTTTTGCTGAATTGCCCTTAATCAGATATCCTTATATTCCATGCATCCCTGCAAATTTTATGTTCATTTCAGTTTAAGAGTAGTCTTTCAGAGCAGCTAACAGTCTTGTTGCCTCACCAAGGTGTCATATGTTCTTGTCCAGCCTCAGCAGAAATGCACATCTGTGCAGGATTGTAGGCCCCAAGAGCTGGAACATGTTTACATAAATGTCAGCTTTTACCACTTCCTTGTCAACATTTTGGCTGGTTGTCCAGGGGTGTGGATTGCCATGGCTCTGGACTTCTACACCTTGTTTCTAACAGTTTTATACATGGTATGATCAATCTGACAGGGGTAAAGAAACCTGAGATTAAACGACAGTGCTCATATGAATTGCCATGAATTTTCTGTCTCTTCCTGAAGTTATATGATCTATTTGTCAGCCAATGCTCAATATCAGTAACTGGATACTTGGTTTGATAGGATATTTAAGAAAAATGCCAAGTGAGGTGATGGCATCCTCTGTTTCGTTTGCTTGGACAAACAATACATAAACACCTTGCTGCTGAATTTTGTTCAATGAGGTCCATTCAAGCTGATTTTTTGTCTGTCCTGACAGAAAGGGCCTGTCATGTTGGCCCAATGAATTACTGATACTATACAGTATTTGCTAATTTTTGGTTGGTTTAATCCTTATTTATTAGACATTAAATACTAGATGAATGCTTTTATAGTATGCAGAACTTAAATAAAAAAATCTAAACTAAAATACTAGTTCTATTTGGGTTAGCTGCTTTTGATAGGTATCTTATTTATAGTCATCTACTATTGTTGCCAAAAATTCCTGGCAGAAGGCAGAAGAAAGAAATAACTAGGTCTTTAAATGTAACAGACCAAATACTACAGTCCCAAAAACTTCTTTCACGTATCTTATCTGTATTTGCCTCTTTTACTCAATAACTTGTAAGGGGCTGTATCATCAGTTTTGTTTACATCTTAAAAATTAGTGAAATGCAGTTGTCTCACTTTTCCCAATGCCTCCTTTGAATATGAATGTTGTCTAATAATGTGTTCCTACTTTTATAAGACCTGGGTGAGTTAATTTGAAACATTCACCAGCAGACCAGAGCAGTGAGTACTTGTAATTGCCCACCTGGTGTGCAAGATACGCTCTTATTTAATGCAAAACTTGAAAAGCTCAGTGAGTTTAATTAAAATGTATGAAAGAACAAAAGTGAAATTAAAAAGGCAGCTAAAGTGGAGGAAAAAAGAAACAAAAAGAATACAGGGAACTGCTAAGAATGTGTTGCAAACTTTAAGGAAATCATTTTTAGGTAAATTCTTGAGCATCAACACAGGACATGCTTTAGCTGAACACTAGGAGTAAAAACGCAGCTGTCACACTTGGTCCTAATTCCCAAGCTTGTTAGAACTGGCCTACGTGTATTCAGCATTTTTCTTTCATTGCAAGTGCATAAAATATCTTTCCTGATGCGAAAAATTCAAGCCAGCATGCCTCTATGGCAGTTTCTGAATACTTAGTGGGTCACTTGAATAAGGCATCTGGTAGGTTGTTTTGGGGAATTTTTTTCTTCCCACCCATGAATTCAGGCAGCAGTATATTCAATTAAAGACAGTGAGCGCTTCAGGTAGTAAGTGTTGCTGGGGTCTGAATGACTTCATATGTTGATGTCTCCCTGCGTGATTCTTTGTTTCATTGGAGTTTAGCATTATAGTCTATGTAGGAAAACGTAAAGAAAGAAATCAAACCTGCATGGAACGCCTGTTGAAACAGCGTGTATGGTAGTCTCTCCATCTAACAACATTTTGGGATTTCTAGTTCTTGGGTTGTTTTTTTTCACCCCTCCATTTTGGGAGAAGTTGCTCTCCTGACTCTGAGGATAAGAAAAACTGAAACTTTGCAGTGATTGTAAATTATCTTACATGCTCACAGCGTTTGAAGTCCTTTATAAGCCCTTGGATATAAAAGGGGTTATGAGTGCTAATGTCAGCAATAAAAGCTGAAAGAATCCTTAGTTGTTTCTGTAGGGATGGCTTTGTGTCCTGGTTCAAACTCAGAAAGAGATAGATAGGATCAAAAAGAATTGCCGAGGTTGTCAAGCTGGAGGTGTTTGGAACCAAAACTTGAAGATGCTGGTTATAGCTATGACACAGAAGAAGAATATTCTTACATACTGCAAATCTAAACCTTTGCAGTGGAGATTAAGTAAAGGTATACAGTGGGTAGCTACTTGCTGCTTTGGGAAAATGGGCAACACCCTCACTCTGTGAGCTCTGGGGTCAGTCCTGTGGTCATTTGGGCAAAGTGAAGTATGTCCGTATTTACTTATTTCTGTATACATGTTTTTAAAAAGGCCCTTAAGTGATATTGTAATCCAACGATGACTTGCTGATATCGACAGAAAAGGCAGATGTAAAATGTATTAAGTATGAAGAATTAATACTTGAAAGTTGTCATTCAGTATCACAGTTTATACTGTGTTATGGAACTATAGTGTAGTAAAAGCTGTTAAGTCATCCAATTTGTCTATGAAATATTAATTTGAATGATGTGGAAATTTTCTATGGTATCAATATGAATACCAAGACAGCCAATTTAGTTCAGGTTCAAAATCCTACACAAAATCCTTCTGTTTGAGAAGGAAAGCAGGAAGGAGCAATGAAAATAACGAAGTAACAGAAGTTAAAACAGATAAACAACAAACTAGGGAACAAAACTTTATAAATAAATAAAATTCTGGTATCTCTGGAGATAATGAACAGATACTAGTAGGGTAAGGGGAAAACCAGTGCTTCAGATAGCAAAACACTAAATCAAAACATGCATGTGGATAACTGAGTCCATATATAGACAACTAAATGCAGTCTCTGTATGCTTCATATATGAAGATCTGAATATAACTCCCATTGAAATCACAAGAGCAAGGTTCTCAAGATGTTCAGGAAGCTTTTAGGGATGCACAAAGTGGCAGGTGATAAAGAAGGATCACAGAACATGTGTCCAGCTGTAGGTTGTTGGGTTTTTTTAATTTGGCTATTAAAAACTTGTGCATCTTTAACCTTCATAGAGAAGGAGGAAGAAAGGTTAGGATGAAATTCTGGCTTCTGTGAATTTATTCACCCAGTCTCAGTTCCTTTTTTTTCTTGATGTGTCTTTTAAGTAGAAAGAGAAAACTAAAAAAACATACTTTTTTATTTTGCAATATGTAATGCCTTTATAGAGTTCTATATTTTGCTATTACTGTCTACACATGTAAAATTACTATAATTTTTCTGCTATTATTTGCAGGGCAAATTAGTGGTCTTTGCTCTGTTTTTTATTGTTCCCCCCCCCCCACACACACACACACTTGGAGTTCATTTGAATTAGCAGATGTGAGATGGAGAACCCATGCTAGAAGCAAGAAATGTCATTGTTTAATGTTAATTTACAGACCTTTTGTTTCATTCCCAACTTAACCAGAAGATAAATGTACTGATTTACTCCTCCCACACACAATTATCAAATAATTCTTTCCTAAATTGTGCAGGATAACAGTGATATGAAGTAGTTGAAACAAGTTTGTGTACCACAGTCAGCAAGGTGTGGCATGTGGTAAAGATTAAAACAGTGCTGTAGGCACGGCTTTTGCATCTGCTGCAGTGTTATTCAGTGCTCTGTTTGCTGTGAAGGTTCGGGTCAGGCAATTTTTTTTAAACAATTTATAAGGTAGAAATATACTTCTATTTCTAGGTCTGTACTGATTTTTTTTTTTTGCCTTGTTTTTGTATATGTGTGGGATGTGTGTGTTAAACTATAATAGTAACTGGTAGAATCTGGCCACAGATACTATTTTCTGATAGATGACATGTCATAGGAATCAATATAATGGAACATCTTAGATTTTTATTATAGAATCATAGAATCATTTAGGTTGGAAAAGACCTTTCAGATTATCAAGTCTAACCATTAACGTAGCACTTCAAAGTCCACCACTAAACCATGTCCCTAAGCATCACATCTACACATCTCTTAAATACCTCCAGGGATGGTGACTCAGCCACTTCCCACCGGCAGCCTGTTCCAATGCTTGACAACCCTTTTGGTGAATAATTTTTTTCCTAATACCCAGTCTAAACCTCCCCTGGTGCAACTTGAGGCTGTTTCCTCTTGTCCTATCACTTGTTACTTGGGAGAAGAGACCAACACCCACCTCACTACAGCCTCCTTTCAGGTAGTTGAGTGATAAGGTTTCCCCTGAGCCTTCTTTTCTCCAGGCTAAACAACCCCCATTTCCTCAGCCACTCACCATAAGATTTGTGCTCTAGACCCTTCACCAGCTTCGTTGCTCTTCCTTGGACATGCTCCAGCACTTCAGTGTCTCTTGTAGTGAGGGGCCCAAAACTGAACACAGTATTCAAGATGCAGCCTCACCAGTGTGGAGTACAGGGGACGATCACTTCCCTAGTCCTGCTGGCCACACTATTTCTGATACCAGCCAGGATGCTATTGGCCTTCTTGGCCACCTGGGCACACTGCCAGCTCGTATTCAGCCAGCTGTTTACCAATTCAGATCTTTACTTTTTGGTCACTTATTAAATGACTTGTTTGTTGTGATGATAGTGATGACTTATGATGTTTTAATCTTTCTCCAGTTCTGTCTAGTCATATGAATAGCTGTAAATGGATTTTATGTAATGAAAGTGAATTTCCTCAATCACTCTAAGACATGGAGTTGAATAATATGTGCTAAAATGGCTTGGTTTACTGACAAGTTATGTGAGACACTTGTGGGGAAAAAATCAAATGTCCCCTTACCATAGATAAGTAATTTTTAAAGGAAAGTATTGGTTAGGCAAAAGATTAGGAGTTAGAATTAGAAAACATTTCAGAGCAGTCCGTCTTTCGTCCAAATTCTTTCTTAAAGCACACAAGTACTTAATTCTGTCTAAATGCAAATATATATAAATTATTGGACACCTGTCTTAGACCCGGCAGAAATGGTTGACATCAGTAGCTGCTTGGGCATTCAGCCACCTTCCTGATCTTAATTCTGTTTCTGTCTCTTGGTTATGTTGCTGCTAATACCCTGCTGAAAAACTCATAAATGTTACTGTGTGTAGAGCACTTCACTGTTTGTTTTCATTTAGGCATTCTTAACTCTTGACCTGAGGAGACCTGAGTATCAACTGAAGGAGCTGGCTTACAAAAAAATGGATTATCTTTTCAAATTTTTTTTTTTCAGTTGTCCAGGCTTCTTTAACAGTGGCACAGCACCAAGAACCACACAGAAAGGCTTTTGTCTACCTCTTAAAGGAAGATGTGTCTTTGTATACAGCTGAGATGCGTTTTAGATTTGTTCAAATCATGTTACTGAAGTGGTCATAGACATCTTTTCTTTGTCTCTAGCTGTTAACTGTAATATGTTCTTTTCATCATGTCCTTCAGTTTTGTCGTTTAGTAAGATTTTGCTCATTTTCTCAGAGTCCAGTTGTCTTTTTGCAGGGGGATTTATTTTTGTAGTATATTCTTTTCTGTTGGCATTGGTGAGACTCCCTTCTATTTTGTATCATCTCTGAAATTGGTATCTGGTTTGTTTTACTTGATGATCTGATTTAAATAATGAAGTTAGGTTTAGGCTATCTGCAGTTATTACCTAACCCCTTACACTTCTGTTCAACAGTGTAACAGAGTCCTTGCCTGATGGCTTCTCTGCAGTGGTGAGGAAACTTAAAGAGAAAACAGGAGGTCTGTTCCTTTCTGTGCCTGATGGAAGAGGTCTGTGTGGTTTGAAGTAATAAATAATACAGCCTGAAAGATTTAGTGTTGGATTCTCTACACGTGTACAATAGGGAACACAAATATTCCTCCCAGATCCCTCACTAGGAGTGATGCTGTTCTGTATTAGTCCAGAATTTTACTGTTCTATAAAGATTCATCTGATTTTTATCTTCTTTTTCCATTTTTACACTAACTGAGATTTGAAGTCTGTTCAGACAGGCTGTTGAGGTGAGGCATTCTCAGTATCGTACATCTTGGCTTGCCAGACTCTGGATGCTACATTAATTTTTCTGGCCTTCCAAGGTTTTTATGCCTTCCTAGAACAGGAATTATACAGTGAATTTAGATCCTAATTTACTTGTCATCTTAACTGATCACAAGGCTTTATGCAGCAAATGTTTATGTAAAGATAATATATTTATGTAAACTAAGTGACAAATGCTGGATACATATTTTTGGACTCATGCAAACAGTACCATTATTTACAGCTATCACTAGGCTGATTTTTGAACTGTGTTAAAGTACTGTTGATATGAATTCAGGTCAATCTAGATATGGTAAAACAGGAGCAGCAATAACGTAAGAGCACACTTGATGTGTCAAATAGAGCATCTTTTTGACCAAACGAGCATTTAATTTTTGTAATAACAGATATTTGTGACTGTTTTGGATTAGATAAGGGACAGCAGCAGAAGCTAATGCCTCTTAGAAAGGGAGAGAGAGATGAGTAGATTTTTTGACAAGCTGTATTTGGTTACAAAAGCTGTGTTTTGCTTTGTTGCTATTACAGTGCCAACAGGAGGGAACAGATTGCTGTCTATTGTTAGAGCTATTGCACTCTTGTTACACTTGGAGAAAGGTACTCCTTTAGAGGCTTAATGTTTCATTAAATTATACTAGTTTTTCATAGGGTTGGAAGGACAACGGAGAACACCTTTTAAAAAGCTTTAAAAGGTCATATATCAGCATTTTTTAAAAGAAGTTTGGATTTTTTTAACACAACTATTCATTTTGGCGTTCTGAGTTATATAAAGCAAAAAAGTTACCATTGAAACGGGATATTTATTAGGCCACTTTTAATGGTTTCTTTTGGAATATCCAGTTTTCAAGTTATCTTTAGGAAGCATTTTGACACTTCTGGATTTTCTTCTTAGCTCTGAGGGGGACTGGGTGGGAAGAATGATGGCTTTCAAAGAGATGTGCAGAGTAATTTCTGTTAACTCACTTTATATAAAATAATGTTAAAATATTAAGGTTGCAGATAAGGCGCCCCATCCTCCTTTGCAAACTAGCCCTGTGTAATGCATTCTCTGAGTTACAAATTCATTCCTGCTGAAGTTTACAGAATTGACTACTTTCTTGTTTTCTAAACTCTTTCGGATTTAAATCATGTGGGGATATTTCAGTAGTAATAACTGATCATGCAGTTTGTTTTTATTACCATTTACGTTGGGGTATTTTATTTCTTGGTTTTGAGCCGCTGGTTTCCAATTTTACTTCCTCTCTTACCTCTACTGGAGAGGTGACACAGAGAGAGAAATTTAAAAATCTCACTCAAAGCCAAATGGTGCATTTGTGGTGAGATCACATATCTGATGTCATTTATGGCTGTAAAGAAGTTATGTCATTAGGGGACAGACTTGCTGCTCCTGTACAGTAGTGCTGCTTTCTGACTGATACACACGATTAATTGCTATTTATATAGAAAATAGGCTATTTAGGGTTTTTTTTAAATAAAAAATATGAACAGAGCAAGTATTGGAAAAATAATATTTAAACTTCAGGACTAAAATACTTAACTATACTTCTTTAATGTGTTTGTCTATTTGGGTAAATTTTCCCTGAATTTCCAGTTGATGCAGAGAAACAAACAAACTATCTGTACAGCACAGAACACCATTGCAAAGAAACACACTAGAAATAGCTGATGAAATGGGCTTCAGCATTATAATGACGAAGGCACAGCACTGTGTTGCAGGGAAAAAAAGGTTATTCTTTTTCAGGAGAACCACATTACTTTGCTTTTGCCTTATCAAAGGATCATACAGAGTGATAGACTAATATGACGAGAATGAGTGTGGCACCTGTATTGTTGGAGAAACTCATGCAAGCACAGCAGCATAGCCTTTTTGGTATGTGAAAAAGGACCTTTCCTCTTTCAGCTAGGTTTCCAGTTCACAGAAATTCAAGCTGAATGGAGGAGAAGATGCAAGACTGAAGATGAGAATTAAAGGGTCAATAGAATGGACTTTCAGAAGCAGAAGGTCTGGTTGACTATTTAATAATACAAGCCCCTACTTCTAGGCCTTGCTTCGCACATGGAGTTGTGTAAGGCCCATCTTTCATTTCAGGAAGGCAGAAACATTATCTTTTCCCTTGGACTATTCACAGTATTCAATCCTACTGCAGTATCCTCCTGTTGCCTTGAGAGAGGGCAAGTGTTTGCAGTGTTCCTCACCAACTTTATCCTGCTTAATTATGTGCAAATGCTCTTCCAGAATTTGAAGCTCTACCTCTCAGACACAAGCAATTATATGAGAATTTCATACTTTAAAAACAGAACAGTAGTCAAAGAAAAAGTGTAGAATACAAAATGTGTACACAGATGCAAGCAGTAGAAGTAAAAAATGTATTAAAACGTGACCTCCCTGTGCTTGTCATCAACACTATTTGTACGTGCTCACTTTGTCAGTATAGGAAAGAAGGTCCTTCTAGGAAAGGATTTGGATTTTTAACTTTTTTTTTTTAAACTCAAGAAAGAGCTCATGGTTTTTATGACATACAAAACAAGTATATACAGATCAAAATGATAGAATAAGTAGTCCAAGAAACATTAAACACCTAATCTTTGTCAACCTGTTTTCCTTTAACACGGTAATTTTTTCTTAAGAAATCCATCTGACTCTGTACTGGATCAAAGTTATTTATTTATTTTATTTTTTTAAAGAAGTCATCCTTCTCTTCTGTTTGGAGAGGCTGTTCTAGTTCCAATAATCAAAATAGTAAAATATGGTATATGTGAAATGACTTGCATGTGAGTATGTGACTGATTGAAAGAATACTGTAGTATAGTTCTTAAGTCTGTTATCAAAATTAAAGGGTTATTAAAATTAGAGATCTAACCTGGCTCCAGTGTTGCTTAGTATTTTCACTAGTAATCTGAATGAGGGAATAGAGAGTCTATTACATTTTTAAATAGCAACTAATAACTGGGCAGGATGGTGTGTTCTAGAAGACAGGATTGCAAGCCAAAAGAGTACTGACAACTTAGAGAAATGGTTGGAGAGAAATCAAGTGCAACTGAACAGGGACAAATGCAAAGTTGTGTGTTCAGAGTAACTCCTCTTCAGAGAGAGGCTAGAGAGAAACAAGGTTGGCAACAGCTCTGCAGAAAGAGTTTGACAGTTTAGAATGGTAATGGCATTAATAATGTCATTAATGCTGAAGTCTGTTATTAAAAAAAAAAAATCTAGACAAGCATTTATCAGAAATAACATAGGTATTGTTGAACTTCTTGGGGAAGGGGTGGATTGATTTACCTCCTGAGCTTCCTTCCAGGTCTGGTTTTTGATGAATGTTTGACTGAAATCCTTTCAGCTTGTGGTTATCTGTGAAAACCCTACTGGACTGCGGGCAGACCTATGGAAGAGAAGGAAATATATATTCCTGCCTATAGTTTAACACCTATGACATTACCGTAACAAATTGTCTGTGAAGAATTGCGATTTAGTAATGCTAATAGATTTTTAGGGTTTTTCTTTTGTTAGCACATACTTGAAAATACAAAAGTAATCGCTTGAACAGAATGAATGTGTATACTTCCTACGTTTGCTGAGATTCAGTTTTAATGAAACTTTTGAACCTTGCAGCAAGACCCATATTTGCATATTTCACCCCTGGGTGTTTCCCCTTGGCTATTTGCCTAAGAAAGTTTCTATTTTAACATTGTAGCACTTCTTTTAGATACAGGTTTTTTTTAAATTGGATTTAAGCATCCAAGTCAGTGCTTTCTATTGCAGAATGGCTATATTAAAAGCACTCTTAATTGCTTTTAATTCAGCAGTACAGTAAATGTACCAATGTCCGAGCAATCACTTCAGAGAATAGAATAACACTGTTAGTTTAAAAAAAACCCTTCAAACTTTTCAAGTGATTTTTGAATCAATCTGCCAGCTTTTGATAAAGCCAACCTTCACCAGCCTCTGTCAGACTGCTCAGTGCTATTCGATAAGGTAAAGCCAGATATACCCCTGTATTGTACTGCCACTATATCTCAGTCCTCATCAGTATTGACCTTTTTCTGGAGGACTTGTATCTCAAAGACAACACCAATCCTGCTGTGTTTTGTGTTTTTAACAGATGTGTCTTGGATTATGCTGGCAGCACTAGACTCATCTCGTTTGTCACCTGCAGTATGTTGCGCTCTTTCCCAGGTCACTAAAGGCAAAATGTGACTGTGTTTAAATCCCTGCACTGCTGCCTCTCTTTTGCATACGTATCTGCTTCTTCAGCATTGCTGTTTAGAACTTCAGAGACAACAGGGTTACAACTATGAATCCTTGCAGCAACCACAGTAAGATTAAATAGGAAAAACTGCAGATCAGGGTGGGTGAACCTTTTTTTGTCCTACCTCAAATTAATGGTAACTATAGGTAAATGAGTTCAAAGAATAAGCAGAGCTGCACAAAAATACTGGAAACAAAAAATATAGCATGTAGATAGTATTAATTAATTAGTAACCTATATAACTGACACTGCTAGAAGTTTTTTTTAAAAAAGCAACAGCAGTGAAGAACAAGTAGATTCCCCTTTACTTCCAGAGCAGGGGGGAAATACACATGAAGAAAGCAGATGCTGGAAAGTAAGGGACTCTTGGCTAAGCTTGAGTGGTTTAAGATACTGTTTTTGTAACCATTCATTTTCCCTTTGCTTAAATTTGTTTTTAAAAAGATATGGAATAGAGATTTTTTTCCAGCCTTCAGGAAAGAGATGGTCTGATATTGTGGCTCAGTGTGACAGTGAAAAGGTGGATAGCACAGGGACATTTCAGGAGAATATAAGCATTGTAACTGTGCAAGTGAGCAAGGGAGCGTGGAGAGAAGGATTGATTGGGGTTTCAAGGAGGGGGGGAGAAGTCCATTATAAAACCCTGAGGATGATCTGTTGCCCTTCAACTGAAGAAAAGCATTTTTTGGGGTTTTTTTGTGCTACAGCCTTTACAGGAGGAAACATCATGCTATATATCTTGGGTGTGTCTGTATTAATTGTATATCACACACTGTGCCAATGAACTTATTATAGGATCCCAAGCCTTATTTTTGTACATTTGCTGATCAAAAAGCATAATAAAAGACTCTCTGGAGAAGTGTTACAGCTGCACATCATAGCCTTGTTTGGCAAGAGTATACAAATCCTACCAATCTTGAGCGAGCCTTCCCCTTCCTTTGGGAGTGGTAACAAAAGGATGAAAATAACTGGTAGTGCTTGTCAGTCCATCAGCTCCACATAATCATGACTATCATACTTTAGAGAAAGATCTATGATCTTCAACATCTCAAGTTATTGTTCTAATTACACCATTGTAACACAGCACCTAAATTCCAATTCAAAAGTAAGCCGTACTTGCAGTGTACTGCAGTTCACAGGTACACGTGCCACCTGACCATTTTCTTCACTCCATTCTTGTTTAAAGCCCATTTTTCTACTTGTCTGTTTAATCATGTTTTACAGAGGAGTCTGTGCTGAAATTCTTTATTTTACCATTGACATCTCTGAAATTGGTTACTCTGCAAATATTTTCACTGCTGTTTGCACTGTATTAATATTACATCTCCATAAAGCTATGCGATGGCAAATACAGCTGTGTAGCTTAGTGGTTTCCTCCTATGGTGTTTCAGACAAAGAGCAGTGCAACCTTTGGCTTAACGGTTGTTAGGTTTTTTTCTCCTGTCAAAATGTCAGCATATTCAGAAGGGAAGTGGTATAATTATTAGATGAGATAAGGATGATTTCTAATTTTTTAGACAAAAAGAAAATGAAAATTATTTACCTTCAAAAGTTCTCATCATTAAAGAAAAAGCTAATAGTGCTGTGGTGTTGTGTTTCTGAACTCCAGCAGAAATTTTTTTGCAGCAAAGGACCATCCTGAAAGTATGTGTGTGAAATTAGAGTTGAAACTGATCTGAAGGATAGACTTAAACACTTGGGACCATAACAGTGTATATACAATTCAGAGAGTTTGCTGGGGTGGAGTGATTTTATTGCTTTAGTAATATATCAATTAAAAAAAAAGTTGCATTAATATTTTGTATTCCCTTGTTCCTTAATCAGAATATCATACACAGATTTTTCTACTTTATTAACAGTAAATGTCTTAACTTCCGAAAGTGATTGCATAAGCTTTTACTAAAACTTTTATCTTAATTCTTACTGTGAAGAATATGAACACTGCTGGGATTCCTGTTTCACATACAGTCTGCTTCTACAAAGATGTGCCTACAACTTATCAAAGAATCATTTGATTCTTTGCAATTTTTTTTGGCAGATCATTGGGCCATGCATAGATTTGACCCTAAATGCTTGTAAATATCATAGCTGAAGCTAACCACTTCGTTCTGATTTTTAACTATTAAAGTTATGATCTTATCAACCAAGATTGATAGATTCTTCTAATCTGTAAGTGGTCAGTCAAACATGTTGCAAATGTATGACCTTGCAATATTGAGTAACTTTTTAATTATTCACCTTTATCATGTCGCTTAAATGTTCAGAAAAGTAGTATGAGAGTTATCAAAACCTAAGTGATTCTTCAATGACCATATATAATTAATGTGCCTTTGACTTGAGTGTGGAGTATACTTTGGAATTGTTCTTATGCACGATGACCATAAATACAAATAAACTGTGGAACACTTGCGCAGTTTGTACACAGCAATTCATACAGAGTCAACTTCTTAAAGTTTTAAACAAGGGTTTGTTGTAGAATGGCTGTAATTTAGTTTTGTGAACTAAACCATATTAAGGATGCTGTATAATGATTATTACTTTTTATGAGTCAGTTTTATAAGGAGAAACTTGCAAGTAAGTATTATGGTGGTTTGACCTTGGCTAAATGCCAGGTACCCACCAAATCACTCTATCACTTCCCCCCCTTCCCCCTTTTCTTCTCAACAGGGCAAAGAGGGGAAAGAAAATAAGATAGGAAAAAAACCCAACCCTTGTGGGTAAAACAAAAGCAGTTTTAATATAAGCAAAGGTCCACGTGCAGAGGCAAAAAAGAAAACAGATTTATTCTCTACTTCCCATTAACAGGCGATGTCAGGCCTTCTCAGGAAGCAGGGCTCCGATATGCCTAGTGGTTGCCTCGGAGGACCAAGGGTGACCCCACCCCCTTCCTCCTTTCTCCCAGCTTTATACTTGAGCAGACGTCATATGGTATGGAATATCCCTTTGGTCAGTTTGGGTCAGCTGTCCTGGTTGTGTCCCCTCCCAAGATCTTGCCCACCCCGTCCCACTGGGGGAGGAAGATTTTGGAAAGAGCCTTGGTGCTGTGTAAGCACTACTCAGCAGTAGCCACAACACCAGTGTGCTATCAACACCCTGCCAGCTCCCAACGTAAAACACAGCACCATGAGGGCTGCTACAGGGGAAAACCAATTCTGGCTTAGCCAGACCCAGTACAGTCTAAACAGATGAAGGGAAATTTTAACTGAAAGCTGCCTCTATCCATTACTGCTTTGTTTCAGTATTCACCCTTGCTTCTGGGGACTTTTTCCTTTTCCAATCCTTTTTCTTTTAGTTGATTATCATTTCAAACTTATTTTCCACTTTTAAAAGCATGTGGATTATGTGGTGGTATCAAAGTATATAGCTATAACATGGTAGTTCACTTCAGATTCCTATTTTATATTTATTTGGAACAATTTTTGGTTTGATTGTTGATGTAGGCAAATCCAAAGACTATCCTGTAAAAATCAAGTATGATCTCTATTGACATACAGCAATTAATTAGAACAAAACTTTCTTTTGTAATAAAGCTATATTATGTACATACTGGTTTCTTCCCTCTAAATGTATTCTATATTAAGTTTTAGATTGAATGAGGCTTGGGTTTTGCTATTTTTCCCCAAAAAATGTGTTTAAACATTGACTGTCTCCAGTATCCTCAAGTGCCAGGATATTGCTGGACTACCTCCTAATCTTCAAACATAAATGTAGTATGTAGTATACGCACATGGCACTGCCTTCTATGTGCTTTGTACACCAAAGTAATGTTAAACCCATGTTTAATTTTTTATGGGATTATGAACTCTTCATTTCGTAACTGAAGAAGTGAACTCACACAATGAGACTGCAAGGATGAGATCTCCAAACAGACTAAGAATTTTTACACTCTTTAAAATGTTTTACCTATTAAAACTAAGTTCTACTGCTTTCTTTTACCTATACGCTAACTCCTCTACTGCCTTGTTGTTTATTCAACTTCATGTCTTAAATACTCTTTCCTTTCTGTATGCTGGAATTTAGCACTTTCTATTTGTGTATCACAGTGACTGCAATTTGAAAGCCCTTAAACTCAGCTGGGCTAAGATAAAACCATTCTTTAGAAGTACAAATACATTGAAAGAAAATTTAAAGGAATTATTTTGGTTTAAAGTCTATACTAGTAATAATAGCCTTATTTATATTTAGTTTGCTGGCATGTTTATGCAAACTTTAAGAGAAAAGCTTAACTGCATGTTTTGTTACTGTATCGTTTCAGCAGTTAAGTAGTTATTTACAGAAAAAGCATGGTGAGGGGACCAAAACAGTTCTTGATTTGCATAGACTGGTATTTGAAATACTGATATTTTTTTTTTTTATTTTTTTCCTGGACCAAAAATGTTTCACATATCAGTGGGACAGCTGATAAATGCCACTTTAATGATAACATTCTTTGGTTTTGTTTTTATTAGGGCTGAAAGAGTTTGCTATGTGTATCTTATTTATTGCAAGGAGAAATTATAATAAATAAGGCCCCAGCTAAACAGACTGCTCTACACAATTATGGAATAAAAAGAAAAATATACATTTTGTGGCACGTTTGCAAAAATGCAATATTTTCCTTTTCAATCCCAGTGAATCTGTAGTAATGGAGAATACTGCCCTAGGATGTAAGGGGCTGCATAAATTGTGGAAAATTTACTGGGAGATATTTGCAAGTTGCAGAAGTTCTGGAAGCATTGATTAAGATACATTGATTAAGATGCTAGATTGTTTTAACACTCCAAAATAGAGATTTTCTGTACCTGTTGGAATAAGTTTACTGTAAACAAAGGTAACCACATCAAAATGATCCCAACTGTAACAAAAGTGTGCATTAATGGTTTCAGTGACGTCTTATTTTCTTGAATTACTGTAATTTCTGTGACGATCAGAGGACTAATTATTTAGTACTGCAGAAACGTACTTTCTAAGTAATTCTTCAGATTATGTATTTATATGGTTTTTGACATGCATTCTGTTGCTTAATATCGTATAATTAATGTTAATTGACCCTTGCATCAGTTATACATGAAACATGTAGAAAATTGACATGTGGTGTTCTGATCAAATACGCAGGAAAAGTCAATTACTTGCAATGGGCAGTTACAAAGTTGGGGGCGGGGAGGGGAATGTATGTTCACCAGTACTTCCTTTGCCAAGGTCAGAATAATTTGAGCACCTCAGAAAGCTTTTAGATTTTTTTGATAACACGGTTTCAGCATCTCTAAATGTGGATGCTTGTCCCAGAACTGTAGTAGTAATCAATTAGTAATGTGGTAGTTCATATTGATTACAATCCAGTGGAAGCATCTAAGGTAATTGTGGCAGATCTCTTCTGCCTTGCAAAGGAGAGAATCAATATGCAGTCCCTTT
The DNA here is from genome assembly GCF_047716275.1 of Strix uralensis. Classification (NCBI taxonomy): domain Eukaryota; kingdom Metazoa; phylum Chordata; class Aves; order Strigiformes; family Strigidae; genus Strix; species Strix uralensis. The sequence continues at coordinate 13,342,642 of NC_133978.1, read as the reverse complement.
CTAGAGATTTTAGGAAATGAAATCAGTACCTTCAGGAGCCACATCAAACAACAGTATGTTGGGAAGTCCCCTCTCTTGGAAGCCTTAGAAGAAGTATTAAATCTTTGCGTGCAATTCTTGCACACAACCCAACAGTTTAGCATTGTGTTTGCTGTATGTGAGTTATCTGTCATTGAACCATTTCTGTATAAAACTCATAATCATGAATTAAGTCACACACTGAAGCATTTCATGTTATCAGAGAAGCGTTGAAGTTAAAAGTGAGAATTTGGTATACAGCAAAGGATTAATGAATTCTTATTTTAGGAGCTGGTGTTCCTAGTGAAGACCAGTATTTACTAGAAGTATTTACTTGTCTTTAATCATAGAATACCAAGTTGGAAGGGACCTCAGGGATCATCTGGTCCAACCTTTCTTGGCAAAAGCACATTCTAGACAAGATTGCCCACCATCCTGTCTAGCTGAACCTTAAAAGCATCCAATGCTGGGGAATCCACCACTTCCCTCAGGAGATTATTCCAGTGGCTGATTGTTCCCATGGTGAAAAATTTTCCTCTTGTGTCCAAGCAGAATCTCCCAGGATTAACTTGTACCTATTACCCTTGGTCTTTCTTACGTGACTCCTTATAAAAAGGAAGTCTCCATCTTCTTTGTACTCACCCTTTAAACACTGGAACATGGTGAGAAGGTCTCTTCTAAGCCTTCTCTTCTCAAGGCTGAACAAACCCAGTTCTCTCAGCCTTTCCTCATACAGCAGGCTTCCCAGGCTTTGATCATCTTTGGGTTCCTCTTCTGGACCCTCTCCAGCGTGTTCACAGCTTTTTTGTGTAGCGAGGACCAAAACTGAATGTGGTATTCCAGCTGTGGCCTGACAAGCACTGAGTAGAGAGGGATAATGACTTCTTTATCTCTGCTGGTGATGCCCTTGTTGGTGCAACCCAGAGTCCTGTTGGCTTTCTTTGCCACAGCAGCACACTGTTTGCTCCTGTTGAGCTTGTTGTCTACCAGGACCTCCAGGGCCCTTTGCACAGAGCTGCTCCCCAGCCACCTAGATCCCAGCCTGTGCTGCATTCCTGCACCCTGCACTCCAGGTGCAAGACCTTGCACTTGTCCTTGTTGAACTCCATAAAGTTCTTGTTAGCCCACTCTTCCAGCCTAGCCATGTCCTCCTGCAGGGTGGCTCTCCCTTCCATAGTGTCTGCTTCCCCACTCAGTTTGGTATCACCATCAAACTTCATCAGGGTACACTTGATCTCATGATGCAGATCACTCATGGAGATATTAAACAGTGTTGGGCCCCATATTGATCCCTGGGGGACCCCGCGTGTGACAGGTTGCCATTTTGAAAAGGAGCTATTTACCAGCACCCTCTGGGTGCAGCCTGTCAGCCCGTTCCCCACCCACTGCACAGACCACTTGTCTAGACCATAACACATCAGTTTCTCTAGGAGGAGGCTGTGGGAAACCGTATCAAAAGCCTTGGAGAAATCCAGGTAGACGATGGCCATTAATTCTTTCCAGAACATTTCAAAGTGTGCAGTATTATACATACTTCACTCTGCATGGTATATGTATGTGAGAGAGAATGTTAGGATGGAAAATCAAGAGGCTTTTCAATAGTTACTTGCTACACAGTATGTGTGCTTATTTTCCCTTTTTCTGCAAACTTCAGCATTGAGAAGTTGCAAGAGTTAATAGAATCACTGAACTGGATGACAAAGGTTTTATCTATTAAAGTTACCTGTTTTAAATTTCACCCGTTACACGTGATAGGTATTCAAATACATACCAGTTATAAGGCAAACTGTTCAGCCTCTCTGCTTTATTGCAGTAGCTTTGTGTTCAGTAATCTGTGTGCAATCTATATCCTTATTGCTTATAACCTTATCTTCTTTGCTTACATGTATAAGTAAAGGTGGTATCTTGACTGCCAGCTACAGTTCCCGTGGCGTAGGTTTTTGTGGATGAATAGGGATCTTTACTTCTGAGTCCTTCTATATATGTCAACTTTTAACACATTAAAATTTTCTGAAAGAATAGTGATCTTGTTGTCTGGAGTCTATCAGCATAGGGTTTTTTCTCGTTGCAACAATAATGATTTAAGATTTCTGTCCCATAAAAATGAAGGTTATAGCTTGCTATGTGTTTCATTACGTAAGTCTGAAGTCTGATTTTTATCTTTTAAAGATAATGAACTCCAGGAGAGACATGAGTAGCACATGTTTTTTCTAAAAATGGTACTCAAATCTGCAACAGACAGCAGATTCAGGTGCAGCTCTGATTACATTTGTGAAGGTTAGAAAGAAGCTAGTAGAGTGTCACAGGAGACTTAAAGATGTTTTCATCATGAAAGCAGGAAGGCTAGTACACTTTTCTTAATAGCTACTTTAACGATAGGGACCACCATATTGTAACGTGATCATCTCCACAGTTGTCCAGATGGGTTTTACAGGAGGCAGTGACTTTGTTAAGCAGATGTTTGAGTGCTGTATTAAATTGTTTAATTTCTCTGGGTGATGTTAAATGAATACATCAGCGTACTGCTTGACATGTTCTGTAATTGTACAATTACACTTTTCCTTTCCTCCTTTCACAAGAAATTTTATTGCCTGCCCTTAGCCTGTTTTAAGTCACAATTAATATTTGTGGTGTTTGCCTTATTATGGGGGTGAAATGTACAGAAATTAAGAGAAAATAAGGTATTCAGACAGAGCAGCAGACATTTTCAGAAACTGCCCTCAAGACCTTGGGCAAGATACAAAGCTGCCCTTCCTTTTTTAAAGTGAAGGAGTGTGGGAAGAAAGGATTTCCTTTATTTATAGAGGTGTTGTAATAATAAATAAAGTCAAAGTGATGGCAGTACTGTGGTGGGACTCTCATACTTAACAGAGGCTAGAATGCATTATTCTGCTATTTTTAGAATTTAAGGGTGTAAATATATGGTTCTGATTCCTTTTACTTCTTTGTTGTGTGATTTGGGATTTGAATGTTAGGTACTTATGGCCGTTGCTAGAAATTGAGATGCTCGGTGATGAATGGAGCCCCACATGCTGCTTCAGCTTACATTGGGAATTTGCTGAAGACAAGCAGAAGATGGGGGATGATTTAAGAAGGTGGCATAATTTCAGAAGGCTTAGCAACGGGTATTTTAGCTGCTGTCTTGGATTTCAGAGTAGTAACTGTGCTTTTTTGGTTGACAGTGAGGGCAGCTGTCTTGTCTCCCCACTTCTTGTTGATGAAAAAGTAGTTCTAAGTATGCATTTGTGTGTAGGGGGCAGGGGGAGTACTTATTTTAATTGTTGCTCTGATGTCCTGGTGATTACCCCTATACTGTAACTTCAGTTATAGTAGAGAGGAGTAGAAAAATAACAAAATTACAAGGCCGTAACCACTTACTCAGCAATAAATGTCTGTGTCAAATATTTAAAACTAAAGATTATCTCCTGGAAGATACAAGTATCCCTTCATTTTTAAATACAGACTCACTTTGTTCATTTTTTCTTTAAGTTATTCCAGTTACAGGATGGCTACCTGCCATTTCTGTCTCAGAGGTGTTCATTGATGTTCTCCAGAATGCTTTGCCCTTACTATGTAATACCTTTCACTGAAGGTTCAGTATGTGTAAATGGAGAAAGGGAAACCCATTTCAGGGAGCTCGGTTAGTCTGTAGACTCCAGATACGACTCAGTAAGCCATTGGCATCATACAGAGTACCTGCTGTTGCAGAGCTACAAGAGCGCTTGTAGGAAATGAATGATAATAAATATTCCCTGAAATATCTCTAGTTATACAACTGCTTAATACATTGTTGTTACTTTAAGCAGACTATATGTAGTTGTTATAAACCAGATTTTCTTAGTGCATGTGAACTTGTTATTTTTAAATGTTCAAAGGAGATATGCGTATGCATTATGAAACTGGCAGAAATAAATCCAGGGAATTAAATTAGAAGAAATAAGGGAGTGAGTAACTACTCTTAAATACAGAAAAAAATAACAGGTTTGACGCTTTCTGAATGTATCAAGAACATGTATGGTGTTCCAGTTGAGAATGAAATTATATTCAGCCTGTTAATTTTTTAAGGGTAAAATGGCAAATGCAAAATTTTATGTATAAAATTTCAGTCTAGCTGAAGTTAAATCTGAAAATCATTGCAAGAATAAAATTTTTGATTATCCCCATCTATAGACTGGTGTGGCAAGAGAACAAAATGATGAAGAAATAATAATTTTAAATATTATTCAGACAGACATCTTTGTGAGTAACAGAAGGTGTACTCTCCAGAAATCCTAACTGCAGCTGAGCAGAGCCAGCAGGTAAATCATGCCATGCCAATTATCTCAGGTTTGTCGAAGTCACTGTGCCTTGTGCAGTGTGTTAGCCAAACCTTCTCATCAAGCCATATATGATGCGTTCAAGAACACGTGGGTTCATCCTGCTACAAATGTGTTGTTAAAAAAATGAATTCAGAAAGAGCAGCACAGTATAGTGTATTTCCTGTCATCTGAGGGCAGTATCAGTCTCCCATGGAAGCAAGAATTAAAAGTTTTCCTCCTACTTGTAATTCTTATGCCAGTGTTAGCTTGGATGAAAGGCAAATGAAAGGCTACTTCTTGTCCTCACTACAGTTTCAAAGGCTAAGATTTTTCTGGGTTTGGAAGAGGTCTTTGTAGGTAAACATAGTATAGCTCAAAGAATACCAGCTGTGACAGTCTGTGTCACACTGCTCACTGATTCTCTAGACTTTGTTTTAGCTTTCATGCAGATTTGTTTATTCCATAAATTGTACAAAATAGTAACATACAGTTACTATATAGGATAAAAATCAAAAATAGTCAAGTATTTATACTCTCTGTAACAACTGAAAAAAATAATTTGAGGAGTATTTAAAAACATTTAGACTTTATTTCACTTATGAGTATGAGGAAATAGTTTGCTAATGGATTTTCTGATTACTAAAAATAATTAAGACCTCAGTTAAATAGAATAGGTTGGAAAATAAAGTAGCGTATCGCATTTAAATTGTCAAAATAGATATATTAAAAAGTGTTTCTGGATTTTCATTGTGTTTTGTTGTGGAAAGCAAAGTGGATGGGCTTAAATATTCAAAGTAGTTGTATTTTTTTTTTTTTTTTAAATTCAGTTAAACTAACAACAGTGTTACTGTAAGGCAACCCTGCCAAACACATGCTTATTTCAGATGCTCTACCCAGAGATTATTGCTCTGAGGTAAGGGGACAAACTCACTGCAAACCATTGGAGGCAGGGAACAGGGACAGGACAGGGATGATACAGCAAACAAAAAACATATAGAAATGCTTTCTAAATGAAGTTGTTGAAGGTTTTGATTACACACATAGCTTTTTTAAAGCAAAATATGCTAGTTTTCCTATTCCTATGATTATTTTATATGCACCTATTTAAATAATAGAATAATGTAGCAATCAAGAGATCATCTAGTCTGATGAAGGTGTCATTGCCTCCTCCTTGAAGAATCTGTTCCAGTAGCCTGTCCTTAACATTAAAATTTTTCCCCTAATGTCTAGCTGTAATATAAGCTTACTAATTCTTGAAAATCCTTTTAAATTTATGCAAAATCATACATCTTAGCCATGAAATTGGACCTTCAAAGACTGTATTCCAAAGCTGTCTAGATTCTTTTCTAGATCCTGTTTATCCTGCTATCTGTATCCTTAGAAATTACATTTGTCAGTGTTCCTTGACTGGGACCTAGACTGACTGAAGGGATGGGCCAGCAGGAATCTTACGAAATTTGGTGGGGACAAATGTAAAGTCGTGTGTTTGGGATGGACTAACCCCTGGTAGACATGCACAGCAGGAGGACAAAACATGGTGGTCAGAAATGTTAACAGGAAGGTTATGATGGAATGTAAGGAAGATAGCTTTGCTTTGAAGGTAACTAGGCATTGGAACAGGTTGTCAGGGAGGCTGTGGATTCTCTTTCACAGGAGGTTTTTGAGATGTGCTCAAAGCAAGCCCTGAGCAACCTGGTTAAGTTCAATGCTGCCCCTGTTTAAGCAGGAGGTTGGACCTCCCAAGAGCATTTTCAACCCTAATGATTCAAAGTCTCGAATTGAGTCACAGCTGCATGCTTTCTTATGGCATTAGCTGCAGATCTGTTTTGCCTAGAAAGCTATCAATGACTTTTCACAAATTAAATATATGTGGAATGAAACTGACTGTTTTTATAAATGAAAATGTCAGATTCCTTTCTTGTCTTTAGGTGATGTGGAGAAGCCAAGTCAAAGGAACTAATTTAACCTTTTTTCTTTTTCTTTCCCTCCTATTATGTTGTAATGTTTATTACCTAATGAACACTTTCACATGACCTTTTTTGTAAGTCTTCTGAGATTGGAAGACTTTTTCATTGTTCTGGTAGAGTGCTGGGAAAATCCGCACTGTAGCTGGCGTGGCAACTGCTCTGCCAACTCAGGGTAGTTCTCTGCAGGGTATAGAAAGTCAGAGGCAGGTTCTGATTCACTGCTTGAGTGGAGAACTGCTTGCAACAGAAGAATTGCACTGGTTTTAGAAAGACCTCTGTTACTGAGCAAATAGCTGCTACGTTTTGTACCAGCTGATGATTGTGGATTTTTCTTTCTGCCTCTTCAGCTGTTTGGCTATGTTCCCAGACAAACAGAGCTGAGTAGCGGTGTCTATGTGCATGGATCACTGAGGCTGGGCATTTGTAACAGAATATAAGATGCTCTACTAACCAGCACTCAGCAGGAAAGGGTATCGCCTGCCAGTTTATCTCCTTCAACATTTGAAAGCATTGTGGGAGAGCAAAGGGACAGAGCACAGCACAGTGAATAAGCAATTGTTGAGTGGATGCGTTTGATCAAAGGAGATGCTGAGTAAAGAGACATGGGTTCTGCGGAGGAGGAGGGGGGCTGTAAACAGTATTTCACAAACAGGCAGATATTTACAGTGATCTAATATATTTGGAGTAGCACAGTGAAGTAGTTGAATCCAGGACAAACTGACCTAAACCAAAGTATACTATTTTGATTTGACAAGTGGGAAGACTCTAGGAAAGAAATTAATCTTTTCAGCAGTTTCTTGGCTTGCTGGTTTTTGGTGGGGTGGTGGTTTGTGGTTTTTTCATAGTACACATTGGGAAGTTATAACTCTTCCCTTACAAATTTGCTTTTATAAAGATCTAAGGTTTTTTTAAGGCAAAGTTAGAGCGATCAGCTTTTCCTTAATGATTGTAGCTACTTTCCCAGCTGATTTATACATGACTTGAGTTACAAGAGATCTGAATAGTGATTCTTAAATCCAAATGAAGTTATATGACTAATGTAACGTGTATCTTAGTTATACTTTATGCCGGACTTATTTATGGACATATATTTATTTGGATTTTATTCATGCGATGAAGCGTACAGATGAGTGTTCAGAATTACACACATGAGTACTCCCATTGACTTATGCATCTTAAGAGTTACAGAATTATTGCAGCACCTGTTCTATGCTCTTAAATGGGCATTTAAGGCTACAGATAATGTCTGGACTTCCATGTGACTCACTTCAAGTTTCCTAATTTAATCCATACTGTTATGCTTTCTTTAGCCAAAGAGCATTGTGGTGCTGTGCAATCAAAACAGTTCAGAAGTATTGCTAAACATGCACAGGACTGGTATTGCCTGGTTATAGAACAGCAGATGCACTGTATACCGGTCTGTGGCCATATATGTGCATAAAGATGTACTGTTGCAATAGTACATGCTCAGGCTGTCGGAATAATAGTGCTAATGACCTTCAGGTCACTATGGAGTGAAGTTAAAGGTGCATCATGCTGCTAATCAGCTTAAGTTATTGACTTTTATTAGGAATTCCTGTAATGAATTTTTGGAACACAAATATGGATCTGCAAGTCTGGCTGGCCGAAACTTAATCTTATCTGTAGAATGGATTACAGTCCAAAAAAGGGTCCAAAAAAGTCTAAAAAAACACTTGGGAAACTTTCAGCTCAATGCACTAGTTTTTTGGAGAAAGCTTCCTTCATCATATACGTCTAATGCAAAGGAGCTATTCTGACTTTTACTGAGTAGATAGTACAGAATTCTGTTGTTTTCAGCCACGTATGCAGCTCCTGGGGAGGGCTTGTTATGAAGTGCTTGCTTAACCATTAAGCATATACACCCCACTGCTTTTTTTTTTTTTTTGGCCAAGTTTTCGATCCTAAAACACTATTTAAAATTCAGTCATGTGCAGTGAGAGAGATTAACTTAGAAGTTCACCTACTTAATAACAGACACTTGAGCCAGGGTTTTCAAAAGGAGCATATTAGCTTCTTTCTGAGAAAAAAATTCTTTTCAATAGTGGAAATGAACTTTAGACATACTGAATGCTTTTCAAAACTTACCATTTGGATATTGACTGACATGGAAATGTTAACATTATATGAACTGGCATCTATTTCAAAGAATGTTTTCTTGGTTGGCATCTAGTGTTCATGGAATAGGTTGTTTCTGTATTGTGTTTTAAGTGTTGCTCTCATAGAAAGACTGATAGTTTATCTGAATTATTCAAATATAAGACAAATTACAAAAATTGTTCTAGAAGCTGAACCTGTAAAAAGCCCAAACAAACCAACAACAAAACCCTTTGCATAGCATTTTGTTAGGATATTATGCTAAACTAGTGATACAGACTGAGTATCACTCGCCTGCAGACATGCACTTCTATTACTAACTGATGCAGTTGTCTCATATTTCATAAATGTTTAGTGATATCAGTTTATTGCTTTTATTTCATGAAGAGTGATTTCATTTCTGGAACAGTGAGTTCTTAAAATACTATGCATAAAAATTCTTGTTATTAATATAGGAAACCATAGTTATTTTCTTGTTGAAGAATGTGAAGTTGAAAGATCATAGAATCATGGAATGGTTTGGGTTGGAAGGGACCTTAAAGACCATCGAGTTGCAACCCCCTGCCATGGGCAGGGACACCTTCCACTAGACCAGGTTGCTCAAAGCCCCGTCCAACCTGGCCTTGAACACTTCCAGGGGAGGGGGCACCACAACTCTCTGGGCAACCTGTTCCAGTGTCTCACCACCCTCACAGGAAAGAATTTCTTCCTTTAATGTAATGTACCCTCTTTCAGTTTAAAACTTGTCCTATTCCTATACTCCCTAATAAAGTCCCTCCCCATCTTTCCTGTAGGTCCCCTTTAAGTACTGGAAGGCCACTATAAGGTCTCCCCACAGCCTTCTCTTCTCCATGCTGAACAACCCCAACCCTCTCAGCCTGTCCTCACAAGAGAGGTGCTCCAGCCATCCTGTCATCTTCATGGCCTCCTCTAGACCCGCTTGAGCAGGTCCATGTCCTCCTTATTTTGGCAGCCCATTAAATAATTGTTTCATGAAAATATGGGCAAGCCCTACTGTTTACTTGCCATTCAGATTCTAGTTAGACTACAACATATTAAGTGTCAAGCCATTCAAATTACTTTGGCCATCAAAAATCATGCAGATTCTAACTCACAGCTAGAGGCAACACAGTGTATTATATACCATATTTCTTTATATACTACCAACATGACCACTTTAAGACACCGATTATTAGAACTATATTTAAAGTATCTGTATGCCAGGCTGCTAAGTACTAAGGAATAGAAAACACTATTTCAGTTAAACTTCTTACTATCTCACTCAAAGTAAAATTTTTTTCTAAAGGTTGGTAGATATTCTCATAAAATTATGAACAAAATATTGCATATCACAAACTGGTGGAAAGGATACCAGTAGTGTTGTATAGATGTACACTAACTCTGTCTTTACTCCAAACTAGTTCTGATTCAGAGCTATGTTGGTACAAAAGTAATAACTGCACTAATAAGTCCATATGAATTGTAGGCATTAGCATGGACATGAAAATTCATTGTACTCCATGTCCTGATACCTAAAATCTTTTTTTTTTTTTTTTTAAAGAATGTTGGTTTCTTTTTCCCTCATTGTTTCCAACCAAACGTAAAGAACATAATCAGCAAATGGGTATCACACTGAAACATGGGATCTTAACTCCACTAATTCAAACCAACATATGATAGTTGTGTGCTGGGCTGGGTGTCACATGAGATAACTGCAGTTCTCACTGTAATTTGCTCTGCAGCCTTGAACAAGTCACAAACCTTGCACAGTTCTTGCTCTTTTTAATTTCTTCTAGATTAAAACTCTTGAGGAGGACAGAAAGAAGGTTGCACGCTAAAACGCTTCTTGATTGTCATTAGAAATTGTAGGTGTGTAATGTAAACAACTTGCATCTAAAAAAATGCTGATTGAAATCAGTTTTGCTGTCTTCTCACAGCAGATGAGAGCAGTAATGAATTCAACTAGTTTGCATATACAGCTTGCTCTTAACCACAGTCGCTCATCACATGCTGCAGTAACCTGAGAACTCAGTGAACATTTTTCACACATAGTTGACCAGCACTTCATGCTTCTGAGAGTGTACATTGCCAGCAGAACATGTACTAATTAGTTTAGAATTCATTGCTGTCACTGTGGTGTAAGCATGCAGAGCCAGAGGCATCGTCTGTAGGCTAAACTCAGCCCCTGTAGCCCTTTAATCTGTTCCACAGTCTTCCCATGAATCTTCAAACCTGTGAATGGTCTGTGGTAAAGACTGCTGCAGATACCCCCCCGAGTTAGCATGTCTTGAATGCGTAAATCCACAGGCAGTAAACTGAAGAAGAGATTCTAGTATCAAGGAGCAACAGTAGCAGTAAATGCAATCTAAATATGAATACCAATATACTTTTTTTTTTCCTTTCAAAACTTCTCTCGATATCGGTCACACAATGGCCAGACTGCTGGATCAGGGCTAGTTAATTTTAGGCCTGGATTTTTCTTCACCCCTTTTTCCCACAACTAGTATTAACATGCTGAAAAGATAGTCCTGTTCCCCAATTCCAAGGACCATTTAGGGTTAAGACTTACGTGCTGAAGGTACTTCAACAAAATTTAGGACCTGGCCCAACAGAAGTGATGCTTTCAGGAGTTCTGCCTTTGGACGGGGGATACACTGCAGCTCATCCTCATGTAACTGCCATGGAATAATTCAGTAAAACAACTTAAGAGGTACTTACACTTGCAACTACTTAGTAAACCAGACTGCACAAGAGCAAACTGATTAGATGAATCACTGACTGTACAGATGCACTGGAATAGAATGTCATGTGATTTTATTTTTAAAATAAGAGCATTTAAATGAACACGTGCAAACCTAAGCTCCTAAATAATAACTTCTGTTTCAGATGTGCAAGACATCAGCTTTCCGTGTGACTTTTTATCAGACAGTGGACAGTTCTTGAAGTACTTGTTTCCTTAACTTGAGCACATACTCCGGGTGCTCCTCCTGTTGGTTTCTGAGGCTTGCGTCCTGTGAAATCTGGGCAAGAGGACAGAGTAGCACACTTGCCTGCTGTTACCAAAGTGCTGGGCATCATTGTGCCATATGCTACTGTACAATCTAGTATACTGTAAAAGCCTGTCCTAAAGAGATGGGACACCGAAACCACAAATTGTAAAGGTAGTCCTGATTTTAGCTGTGTGAAATCAGTGGTGCTTTTCATGCAGGTAACCTAATCTGCAGGCATGATACTTAACTAAAGATTGGGCCTTAAGGTTTCCCAGACTAGATGAGTAAAATTGATTGCTTTTTGTAGCTCACTGTCATTTCTAGATTCCTTGAATTAAGCACATCCTGATTAATCAGCAAGTTAAATCAAGACTACACTGATGTACAGCGATCTTTGAAAGCTCAGCAGCGGGGGCATTCTCTGCTGGAGATTCTGATCTCTATGATATGCATAATGTAAAGATATATAACCTAGAGATATAAATAAGGAAACCAGGGCTTCTGCATTGTCTGGAGAAGATAGCATGCCAGCTGGCTAAGAGGAGGAGCAAGAAAACATTCTTTTTTTGGTTTAGCAAAAGGAATGTAAGAGTTTGAGGTTTTCTTACTTTCTTTTTTCACCCAACTCTTATTACCATATAACCTTGTTGCATATTTTCTGATTAAATTTCTTATTTTACTCTTGAGCTAGGTGGTGGATTTTGTGGGTGAGTGGGGTTTACTGGTTGGCTTGGTGGTTTTATTTTTAACTGAATTACAAAGCACTTCTTATCCAGGGATTTGGCAGAGCTATTTTGCAACTCTGTAAAGTAGGACCTCAATACGTGTCATAGCTACTCAGCACACCCTCCAGTCTATCAGAAGGAGAACAGGACTAGGTTACATTTCGGGTGTGTAAGAGTTAGCACAACAGAGGTCAAAAAAGCAAGAGGATATTTCAGTTGCAGATGGTAACCAAAAAGGCTGTCTGATGTGCGGCAACATGCTGGGCTGTGTGCTTGAACCCCATGGGTCACTAAGCAAGCGTGTTCTGTTTTGGTTGGTTGGTTTGTTGATTTATTTTTTTTAAAAGTAAATATTTGGCGGAGTACCTATAGTAATTGACAGGGGTCTGTGCTCAGAATTCGTCTTTCATTGTGTCCAACAAACAAATATTTACTGCTTCATCAAAATACTTTTATTCCACAGAGGTGAAAATGTATGAACAACAATCCACAAATCCAAACCAAATGGGTGTAAGACATTATGCTTTTCAGTATGTGGTAATTTAGATGTTCTGCCTGGGAAAATTACTTTATTGAAACCAATCAGGGGAGCAAAATAATGTTTACACAGGCAACATCGTGGACTCTTTAAAAGGCATAAATGACAATGATTGCTAGAGAGTATTCTTCCAAATAGATGTGTAATTTTTTTCTAAGATTTACAGTTCACCACCATTATATTATCTAGATAACATACTTTTCATAAAACAAGTTTTTCTTAAAATATTGATTTGTGTTATTTTTAAAAACAATTATTTTTATTTTGTTTTTGTATCGAAGGAACGAAAGAATAATGATACAGGTCTTGTAGTAGAAAAACTTTGTCTCCCAGAATATTACAAAATACGTCATCTTGAATATATTAAATGAGCATAGATAGACTAATGTATCTTAAATAAACTATTATTTCATAGTAATTTCCTTATAGTACTCTGTGCCCTTGTTATCATTATTTCAGCTAGTTGCTTTTCTAGATGCTTCCCAACTGAATGGTTGGAAAACCTTTTTCTGTTGTATGAATGTGAGAACATGGTTTTCCCAAACACGGGACAAGGGGTGCGCATATTCATATACATGCAGTGTCTGTCAAAACAGCTAGCAGATATGAGCCTTTTTGGTTTGGGGGTGAGGTGGATTTTGTATTTTAAACACAGTTTGTCATTACACTAAATTCAAATTAAAAGAAAAATGATACCTGAAGAGAGATTGGATTTATAATTTGATGTTTTCTGTGTTGCCTTTTTGGCCTTCTGTTGTCCTCGCTTGCTGCACAGCCAAGCCAGGTCAACTCTTTCAAAGATTGAGGTAATGTGAAATAGAATCATCTATGGTCAGAATGAATGTGCCTGCTTTCTTCAAAAGGTGCTTGATAGGTTATCTCTTCAGGATATTTTCTCCTTGATATATTTCATGTAATTTTCATTTTAAATACACAGTTCTTTGGAGGTTTTCAAGACTATGCAAGACAAAATCTTGAGCAACCCAATCTAAATTCAGTGTTTGACCCAGCTTTGAGTGGGATGCTGCACTATCTAACCTCCCAAGGTCCCTTCCAACTTTGATGATTCTATGACTGTTTTCTGTGGTTTAGGATGAGGAATAGCTGATTAATTGTCAGTACCTTTTACACATCTCTTAACGATTACTTTTGCATTTTAAAGAGCTTATAGCTACACGAAGTCTCATGAAGGTCCATTGTTTCGGATGCACATTCTCATTTATTAAAGCTTTGGTGAAAATGAAAATTAAATTTATGAGACAGCAGATCTAGAATAGTTCAGGTATTCTTGGTTTGTTTCCTAGCTCTGCTATAAACAATGTATGTCACATCCAGTGAATCACTGAGTTTCCCTGTGGCTCACTTGCATTTCTGTTAAAGGTTAATAATGATACTTTCCTCCTCTTTATTTTGGTTTCTGTTACCTTTTTTCAGGACAAGGTCTGTCTCCATGTACTTTCTTGGGAAAAAAAAAAAAAAAAAGGGGGAGGGAGGGGAGAAAATAATTTTTTTGTTGTGATTCCCTGTTAAATGTGCTGGGGGTTGCCAGAAGCTGCTGTCACTCCTGTGCTTGGAATGGTCCAGGTGGGAGTTTGGCTGGAACCTCCTGTTGAAAACCAATCCTGTTTGAGCAAAAAGGTCACTTTTGGAAAGCTGTTCTAAAATAGGCTAAACTTTCTCTGTCCCAAACTGTGGGCTGTTTTGTCATGCACATTATTGTGATTTTGATTCCATTTTTTTTCTTTTTACGCCTCTGGAATGGCAGAAGTTTAGTTTTGAGTTTGTAGAGAGAGTTCTCTGTGAAAGATGTGTCCAAAGATCACATTCTATCTTTGAAGATGTCCCATAGAACTAAGGGCAAAACAAAGATGGAACCGGCAGGAAAATGATGCTGCTTGAATTCATACCTTTCTAAATGGACTTGGGCTGAAAAGTGATTTTTCTTTTTGTATTCTTTTCACTCCTTTCATAGTCCTGTAGGGTATCAGTCACTGAGGCCAGGGAGCTGTGATGATATGGAGATATATTCAAGATGTTTTTTCCCCAGTGAATATCTAAATAAACTTGCATCTAGTGGAATAAAGTAACATTATTTATACAGACGTTTGCCTTCTCTAGTTAAATGAAAACAAGCCTAGCATGTTAACTACTATTGGCGGTGTTTTATAAACATTGCTTGAATATGAAAGTTTAGGTCATAGCAAATAAACCCAGAGAATATTCTGTGACAAACAGTGGATCTTAAAATATTTCTTATCATTAGAAAGATTTAAGATCATTAGCTAATGTACTGAAGCCTTTAACATACCGTGTTATTTTTGGGATTGAAAATAATGAATTAGCTTTTTGCTGTTTTTTTCGAGTATCTCTATCTAAGTGAACTTGTAGTTCTTGAAATACTACCATTGCCAGAGGTACTCAAAGCTCTGTTGGGGGTGTGGGAGTGGGGGTGTGTTGTATACTATAGCTTTAAAATACTAGCTGAAGCACAGAATAGTTCTTTAGTCTGTCTTATGTTACTGCCTCTCCCCAGATAAAACTGAAATGAGATGCTGAAGTTGTTTACCAGCAATCCTGCCCGTAGATCTTTTCCCAAGCAACTGATGTGTTCCTAAGCAAGCAAGCCGGAGCACTTATATGTAACTGTAGGCATAATACATACGTGTGACTGAAATTTGATTAAAAACCAAGTGAATGATAAGAGTATCAGATTTACAACTTCAGTTTATCAAGCACACATCCTGCAGATGACTGTCAAAAGTTATTACTGATGGCACTTGCATGGCTCCATAAACAATCAGACATACATAGGAGTACCCCGCAGTCTAAATTTTCGCACTGCTGCAAACAACCAGTATATAATATTCGCTATAGCAGGTGTTCTAGGGAAACTACTGTGCAACAGTGTTTGTGTATGTATAGATTTCTGTGTACCATAATTATATGAGAAGGAGACTCAGTAACAAATGTCAACCAATGAAGTATAGCTTCCAAAATAAGACACCTCCAGTTCAGAATGGAACTGGGAGGTGGGTGTGTGTCTGTCAGCAAGCCCGGATGAAAGCAGTATGGAAGTAGTGAAATTAAAGACAGAGGATGGGGAGAAGATTATAAATTCTTTTGTGGGTCTACAGGAAAAAAAAAATGGTGCTTTTTTGTTGTTTTGGTTTATTTTTATCATTGATATGTCTTAATTATGAATATGGTACTAAAATCTTAGATGTTTGAAATGACTTCATATGTAATTATTCAATTATAAACCCTGTATTAAAGGCCATCTGTAATGAGAGAGGAAGATTACCTAAGTGGTCCTCCACAGTTTGTGAACCTCTATACGGTGTTGTGGTTTTTCACTAAAACTGGAGAGGCAAACTTCCTAGGAGTAAAACTTGATTTCCTGTATTTTGTGAAGTACTTTGCATATCTATCGCACTAGACAAATAATATCAAATATAGCTCACAGCAGTATGGAGCATATTAACATCTACAGTGTGAGACTTGTAACTGTTCTTGATTTTTAGGGCGGGTTCTGTACTGGATTTTGCTGTACTCTGATTTTTAGGATAACTCAGAATGCTAAACCCTCAACCCTTGAAAGCTCTCGCTATGTAAAATGTGTCCCAGATATGAAAACTGGTAAAATTACTGATCTTCAGATTTCTGCTGGCATTTCAAGGAATGTTCAAAGTACCCAGCTTTTGAAATAATGCCATAATCTGAATTGCTTCCTGATTTGGTCCCAGTTTATTCATCTGTCTTAATTCTGTGAAGAGATGGGAGGGTCCTACACTATGTATATTATGCCTCCAGTGCTGAAGAGGGAGGAAAGGGAATAGGGAAGAGATTGTTGCTGGAGCTGTAAGCCATGCGGGGGTGGACAGAGGGTGGTGCTTCAGTTCTTAATTACAATTCATTAAAAATTAAGCTTTACCCTGAGAAAGAGAGATGTGAAGTGATGAGTCCTTTCTGAGTCCTAAAATAGGGCAGCAAAAACTTGCACACAAAAGCAAATCTCTGTAGGACTGCAGTTCAGATTTTTTGAAAATGTCATGAACATGGCTGCAGCTGTTAGAAGGCTGAATTTCAGCCAAAATTTTATAAATGTACAAGCTTTCAGCTGTTTGCCTGGTTGTTTGCTCTCCTCAGATATCTTGCATCTGACTGATAATGCCATGGTGAAGCGTGAGCCTAGGAAAATCTGCAGAAGTTTTTACATTGCATTGCTGCATGCGGAAGGATGCTGCGGGTTCTGAACTGAAGTGCTGTACAAAGTGAGATTTCTTAGACCCATTGTCTCATGGTGCATGTGCAATTGTGTTGGTGTGGAAAAATACAGCATCAGTGATCTGTTTATTTTCTGAAACAATCATTAGCAACACTAATTGGCCATGTTAAATTAATTATGGATGCAAAGATTTTTAAAATGTTTCTTGGAACATTCCAAATACTAGCAACACTTAAGATATTGATCTAAGTAGCCATGGGGTGTGCAAGATGGACATACATATCTGTGGGCTTTTCTGATACCTGCTGAGACTTTGTCCAGCCATAGAGGATGTCTGAAAATCCTAATTTCCTTCCATGACTCTTGGTGATTCTGTAAAGTTTCAATTTTTAAATAGTCAGTTCAGGTGTGATTTAGATCTTGGTACTCAAAGGCCACTTTCTTCTGATTTGCACTTTGATATACCACTAAAATGTGCAGAGATTTTCAGTAATATCCATACCTCATGTGTACTCATAGATAAGCCTACAAGCCTTATGATTAAGTGCATGTCAGGGCATACCACTCCTTTTGTGTTTGATACTGAATTCCAACAACTCATCTGCATTGACAGGATTTGCAGATACTGGTGTGCTCTGTGCCTTGCTTTGCTATCAAGTTGCCACCTCAAGCAAAGTCTACATGCAGCGTATGTGCAAGTGGGGAGGCTGGGTGCTAAAGACTCAAGATGAACATTTTGTCTTCAAAGTCCTTGTCATCTAGTAGGAAGAGAATTAGCTAGCAGAAACTATCATCTTGGATGTTTGACAGTACTAAGGCAATAGAATAAGAAAATAGAAAAATCTAGTGAATAACCATGAAACATACTTAACTGGAGAAAATAGAAAGAAAATAGAGTAGCTGGCAAATTGGGAGATACAAGCTGCCAAAAGGGATGTGAAACATTAATTCCACCATCTAAGGACTGTTTTTTTGTTTTTTTAAAAAAAATATTTTTAGACCCACCAGATGCCAGCCACATTGCTCATGCAAACTAGATAATCTGAAAATTGTTCTAGCTTGTTCTGGTTTACTCCAACCCCCAGTGCCCCACAGAGGCTGTTGCAGCAAAAATGAGATCAGTTTGGAAGAAAGAAATTCTGACTATCCTTCTCCTAGATGTGGGTATATGCGTTTTATACATGCCAGCGGCTGTTCAAGGAGACTGGCATGGGATCTGTTTAAACAACTTTTGTACTAATGAGCTTTTTCCTGTGCAAAAGATGGCTAATTCAATCCAACACACTATTGAAGCCAAAGATTTTCACTTGTTGATGTGCCAAAGAACTTTGATTCCCCATACCCCCAAGTTTTCCAAGCTTTTGCTCAGGTTTTAAATAGGTCCAAACTATCACAAGTTGTCTGCTGCTTTCTGAGTGCGTTCAGTCTAAATTTACTGTTGGCAAAAAGAAACTGAACACTGAGGCAATGCAAAAATAACTCCTTCAAGAAAAAAAAAAAAATCCCAGATTCAAAATGAACTACCTTGTCATTTCAGTCTGAATGAGTACTTCCAAGCCAGGATTTTAACAAGTGATGTTAGTAATCTTGGCTTCATATTGGATTGGTTTCATAGGTAAGTCTAATTGGAGAGAAAGCAGTGGTGCACTTAATCTGCTTTAAACTGGGTTATAAGTAAAAGCTTCAATTGATTTGTGAAATTATATTTCTATATAGATCTAAATTGATAAAATCTGTAAATAAATATTGGATTCCTAAATATATACCTGCTATTTAAAAACTTAATGTAGTCCACTGTTTAATGATTTATACTTCTGCAGTCTTAAGGTACTCCAAATTACGCCTCTGCTACGTAAAAGGTAGGCTTACATAGAGATGTTAGGTGGGTTTTTTGGTCATTTCAATGTTTCTTTCCTGAAGAGATCTGTTATCTGTTTGTGTGAGCAGGTTTTCTTTCAGCATCCTGAATTGTAACCATTTTTTGTTTGTTAGGCTTCTTCCTCACTTCTCATTCCTCCTAATTTATGTTGATTTTAAAATGTGCTACCCTATGTCATATAAACTTATAGAAATTATGCATTAACATCTAAATGTTTTAATATTTTTTTTTTCCCTTTCATCTTTCCCTGACCTTCTCATTTCACACCCATTCCTACTATCCTTGGTCAGAACTTGCACAAATAAAGCAATCTTTGCCTTAAGAGGATTTACATAGGAGAACAATAGGACAGATGGTTTGTAAAGGAAATGATCTTCATGTTTCCTTGGGAATGGTTGAGAAGCAAATGCATCTTGGTTAGGGCAGCCGTTTCTCTTGTCTCTCCCAGTTGAGCACTGAACTTGAACCTGTATGAGCTAGGTGATATGTTGCTGTAAAGAATGACTGTTAGAATCCACTTTTCCTGTTATTTAAGGACGCAAATATATAAGTGTTTCTGTGTGTTACCTGGGCAACATTACCTGAGAATTATTTAAAAAACAACATGGCTGAGGAAACAAAGTCAAAAATTAATCATTCACTGCAAGAAGAGGGAGAGAAATACTGTAACGATCAAGTATTCGTGTCTGGACTTCTTTCCACAAACTCGAAATGGGATGCTGTTAGAGGAATTGATTAACATTAGGGTTCATCTCCTCCGAACTTCTGACAATGATTACTGAAGTATTTTGGAACCAGTTTATTTGATTTATCAGCTGATTTATTTTTTTTCTTGGCCTTTTCCACACTTCCAAGAGTAGCAGTTGTGCTCTCCAGAGGGGATATTACTAGGATTTTTGCTACTGCTGCCAAAAATCTTCTGGCACAAAATTGCTGTCTGAGTCAGCTTTGTAACATGGCAAATTCAGAGACAGCTGCAGCAATGATATGTTAGCTGCCTATTGGACAGCTTCTGAGTAGACAATAAATCTCCTATTAGTTATAAAATGTCATTAAAAATAGCCTAAAACAATAGATGATTGTGAAATATTGTGCTTATTTTTCTGGTTAGCAGGTTGAAAGATGTATAAGTGATATAAGTTAGAACAGTTACTCAGTTGTGGCTACATATGTTGTATATATTAGCACTAAAGAACAATTATAAACAATCAAAAGAGGGTGATGCACTTTTTCTGTTATCCTTTATTACTCAGCTGTTAATTGCTCATATTTCAGTGATCACAGCTGGGTTTTTTGTATTTGTTTTTCTCCAATGTGGTGGCACTGGAGTAGTGAATACAATGCATTTTCCAGTGGAGAGATTGTAAAATGGAATTAGGCTACCATTGGAGGTGTTCAGTGTTGCATTTACAGAACTGGACTTCTGTCGCTATTGTCTTGTAGTTCTGTGAGTATTATTAATGCCGCAGTTTGTAAGTTAAACTACTAGTTTAATTGTCTTATTCTTTACTGTACTAGTACCTTCAGTCAACCAGAGCCTGCAGCCCTACTTTTTTTATGTCTAATCCATTTCTGTGCCCCAGCCTACATTTAATTTGCACAGAAGTGGAAATGAAGTTGTCAGTGCCATCTTGCAACCACTCTCCTCCCCCTTACTTTAGCTATATCAGATGCCAACACTGCTGATTTGTTGAACCTCAAGCTGTTTTGTTTAGCAGTGGAAAGCTGACTGCTTTGCAGCTATCAAACTGGTACAGTGAGACACAAAGTGCTTGTGATATTGCCCAAATATCTCATGGGTAAAGGTAGGAGATACCATTTCAATTATATACTGAATTAATCTAAGTAATAAAACAAGGGTGCAACTTTGATGTGTGAAATCTCATGTTCTGTACTAGCTAACACTGATAGCTGCCTAGGTTAACATGTATTTGTTTCAGGGGTGTAGGAAAGCTAAGGAATACTTCTGTTTTCTACTTCAAGGCTAGTTTCTTGCAAAGACTGGTTTACTGGAAGATGCATGTTACAATTGTGCTTAGTCTGTATTATCTAAACTAAATAATTTTAGGGTGGAGAGAACTGAAGGGTGAGACTGCACCTTAATGCTTCTCAGAGCGAGAAGAGAGAAGCTGCTACAGATGTTTCATTCCTCTTCTTAATATGAAATAGGGGAAAATGGTGAATTTCATAAAATATCGCAACAGTGCAAATTTGTTGATGCTATTTTAACATCGACTTTACCCTTTTTCGCATGCAAGTAGTGGTCACTTTGTTCTGTTATGATGTTTTCATTGTAACTTCAGTGTGAATGAAGATTGCGGTTTCTGTGGCATTGCAATTTATACTGCTAGAAGCCCACCCTGCAGACCTTGTGTTTTCTGAGTTTGTGTAACATTGGAGGGGAAAACTGGCTGTTTAATTTATTTTCTCTTAGTTGCACTGCTTTATAAGGTACATGAATTACAGTTGCTTTTTTAAGCTTTAATTTAAAAGAATAAATCATATTTTTCCTTAAAATTAAAAAGGAGGAGAGGCAAAGCATAAGACCTACAAAATTTATTTAGTCATTAATTTTCTATTCATTAACCTGAATGTTTTTAAGAACTTTAAAAATCTAGTAAGTATTAATTCTCAGGAGCATTTTTTTGCTCATGATCTTCAGTGGAGTTAAATAATTAGCGGAATGCTTTTAATCATAGCTTTCACAACTATTTTGTTGAAGGGTGCACTGTAAAGGCTGAATAGGTTATTTAAAACCAAAAAATTGTAACTCGTACCAAAACAAGCTGATCATACTGTAAAAAGCTAAGGGAGAGTATTTTTACTGCATAGCACTGTGCTTGCCTGCAATAATACTGCTGTTGCTCAAAACTGAGTAAGGATGAAAGATATGATGCCCAGAAATAACCATAATATCAGAATGCTCTGACAGCTAGAATTGGTGGTGAGATGCAATGTTGGTGAGGTGCCATGGTCTTATACCATGGGTGCCTGGAAGTGACGTATAAGTTCTATAATAATGGTAATCAAAACTCAGTGGCAGTTAATATATATGCCTATATGTGCATATACAATGTTATAATCTCAGTGTATGTAGTAAGTAGGAATTATTAGAGAAGGAGTAGGAGATAGCCTGCTGGTGTGGGTTTCAAATTGCTGACTAAATAGAGACTCTAAGGCTTGACTGCTTTGTGTGCTTCTGGCTCTTAGGTTTCAGAAGGAGCTAATGGAATGTGAAGTATTCAGAGAAGAGTGACGATGACTTATTAGTTTACTAGCTTGTTGTCACTGTTGGAAGATTGAATTAAATTTCCTCTCTTGATGATTGTGGCAGGATATAGCTGCCATAGAGATTACTAAATGTGGTAGGCAAATAAGTTATACTTCATTTTGGTAGATAACTTTTGTATTAATTGAGTTTCTGATACTTTATAATCTTCTCAGTAGCATTATATAAAAGAGCTGTGTGTGTGCTTCTCTTGCCTGCCAGTGAGCCATGCTGTAAACCACCTGCACTCTAGAAAGAAAATATATATTAACTTTTAATATAACATTAAAATTAATGAATTAAACACACCGCAATGGGACATGCAGATTTTAACTAATAATTACATCTCATGAAACTTGCTAATCAAGCACTGAGTCCATACAATATGAGACCTGTGCTACTTTACTCAGGGTGGGTATGCTAACAACTTATAAAATTAGAACTATAGAGCACACTGGATGTAGAGAGTATGCTTCCAAATGCAACTTCACAGAGTACTGTGGCTTGTGGAAACTGAAGTGAAAACAGGAGCCCTGACTGAATATTGTTTGTAGTGGCCATGGTCCCAAGAGAGATTTCTGAGGCATTATACTCTGCCTCTACAGAAGCGTCTTTCCTTATAGTTGCAAACTTCACGTCTTTTCCCTTTACTCTTTTGTTCATAGTTAGAAAGACTATATGTATATTGGTTTATTGTGGGAAGGCTGTGTATTCTTTAATAGTAAAAAGCCAAGCCAAGAAGTTTCAACTATTTTAAACTCCTTTTGTACTAATGTAATAGTCTCAATTGCAGAGAACTTAGCAGAAAAATCTGCCTCGGTTATTAGGCAATGACTTAGATTTGAATCGCAGATATTGAACACATAATTTTGTTTGTATTAAATCTAAGACCAGAGGGAGATGCAAGTAAACCTGATTTGAGTGTGCATCAAAGCTAAGGATTGAGGAAATAGGAAAAGATCATGTTTATATTGATCTGTGAAATATTACAAAATAATCGTATAGATGTTGTGATTAGTATATGTGGTACCCTTGACATCTGTACTGAAACTCAGACCTAACCCAGGTTCTGTTGATGGAAGTCTAGCTTCTGAAGTTGTAGTAGCCTACATGAGAACTTCGTTATCTGGCTATTCCTTATTACGGTTCACTGACACTTTGCTAGGTTGAAGCACTGTGGATTTAAATTATAAAGCTGTGTGTAATTTACCTAATTACTTGCATTAGAAAATGTTAGCCTATAGAGTTGAGCAGTTTATTATTGTGTACTGGTAGTAAGGTCAAGGGGATTTTCAGCATTGCACGTCTCGCAGTGCCATGTCAGAAATGGATAGAAAAGTGTTCTCCTTACCTGAGAAAAAGAACAAGAGAAATCTTGCGAGGTAAGCCATACACAGGAACAGAGCGGTACAGAATGAAGGAACTGTTGCAAAGATACTTTACCTTCTTATACCTATTCCCTTTCTGTTCTGGAAGACTGAATTGAAAGAATCAAGGTGAGGAAATGAGATTTAAAAAAAAAAAATAATAATGTAGGATATATGGACTTCTTTATGAAAGGAAATGCTGAGGGTAATATTAATGTTTCATAACCTGACTTTGCGTGTCATGCCACAAGGGTGTCAAAATGATAAATGCAATAGTGAATATATTTTAGATTGCATGCCTTGGAAATATGCGCAAGCTTAGGGTTAAAATTGCATTTCTTATTTCCTTCATTTCTATTCAATGCGTTATTTGACCTATTTCAGTTCCTTGGAGAAAGAGCATCACGCTTCCAGTCAAACATACTACTCATAGCTTCTTGATAATTAATGTTTTTACATTGCAATGTAAAGTGTTTTCCTATATAACTAGTATAATCCTTTTATTCCATTAGGTATCTATTTTTTAGCCTACAGTACTTTGTCAGTGACTGTAAGAAACGATTTAGTAAATGTTAAAAACATAGTACTGGATAATTCTTGTACAACTCTAAGGAAATTGTAAATGATCCAGAAGAACTATAAACCATAGAAACTTAGAACAGTCCAGGCTGAAAGGAACCTCAAAAAATCATCTGGTCCAACTTTTCATGGAAAAGGGAGCCTAGATGAGATTATCCATCAGCCTGTCCAGTTGTGTCTTGAAAACCTTCAGCAATGGGGACTCCAACCACATCTCTGGGGAGGTTGTTCTGGTGATTGATTTTTAAATTTCTTTTTATAAACTAAAAATTTCCTTTTTTATACCAAGATGAAACATCTTCCACTGCCCCATTTACCCATTGCCCTTTGTCTTCTCTATGTGGCTACTTGTGAAGACAGACCCTCTGTCCTCTTTGTAGCTGCCCTTCAAGTACTTGAAAACTGTAATGAGTTCCCCCGAGCCATCTCTTCTCCAGGGAGAAAAGATGCAACTCTTTCAGCCTTTCTCCATAGGGCAGGTTCTCCAGCCCTTTGATCATATTCATGGCCCTCCTTTGGACTGTCTTCAGTCTCTCCATGTCTTTTTTTGAGTTGTGGGTACCAGAACTGGACACAGTACTCCAGGTGCAGCCTGGCAAGCACTGAGTAGAGTGGGATGATCACATCTCTCTCACTGCTAGTAATGCCCCTGCGGGTGCAGCCCAGATTCTGGTTTGCCTTTGCTGCTGGAGCAGTGTGCCACTGACTTGCCTGCAGCTGCTTGTCCACCAGGCCCCCCAGGTGCCTGTTCCCCATCCTGGCCTCTGCTGGGCTCTCAGGGTATGTTGTCCCAGGTGCAGGACTCTGCACTTGTCTTTGTTCATACAGTTCATACTTTGTACGGTTCATACTTCATACAGTTCTTGCCCACTTTTCCAGCCCATCCAGATCCCTCTGGAAGATGTCTCTCCTTTCTGATATGTCCATGTCACCACCCAGTTTAGTGTCATCATGCGCTGAGTCCTACTGCCCAGGTCATTTATGATATCGAGCAGCATGGGGCCTAGTATCAATGCCTGGGGGACCCCAGTTGTGAGAGGCAGCCAGCCTGAGCAAGAGCCACAGGACCTGAGCCCTGGAGCACGGGCTGTCAGCCAGTCGCCTGCCCACCTCACGGACCGCTGTCCGGTCTGTGTCTGATCAGTTTGTCCAGGAGAAGGCTGTGGGAAACAGTGGCCAATGCTTTGACAAAATCCAGGTAAACAATACCCACTGCTTTCCTCTTGTTGACCGAACATGTTACTTTATTGTAGAAGGGGATTGGGTTATCAGGCATGATTTGCCCTTGCGTGTTGGGTTTTCCCAATCACCTGCTTCATGTTTTGATTTGTAATAGTTCCTAGGAGACCTGGATCTGTTGCTTTCCCAGGGACTGAAGTAAGACTAATGGGCCTGTATTTTCCTGGGCCTATCTTGTAGATAACTGTAAGAGGGTAAATGTCGTACTTATCAGGCACATCTCCTGATCACCAGGGCTCTTCAAAGATTACAGACAGTGGGATTGCAAGAATGTCAGCCACTTGGGTTCCCTGGGTGGGTTCCCTCCAGGCCCGTAGGTTTGCATGGGTTGAGGCCTTGTCGCAGCCGCCTGATCCTGTTACCTGGCATCCAGCTGCACCAGTAAAGACAGAGGCAAAGAAGCTGTGGAGAACCTCGGCCTTGTCAGCATTGGCCAGTTTCCCTGCCCTGTTTAGCCATGTGACTGTGTTTTCTCTCTGCTTCTGCTTACTATGAAAATTTATAAAATCACACAATACTTTGTTTCCAGTAGAATTTTCCTATACTATAGTGTATATAAAGATTATTACAGATCCATGATTGAAAAAGTGTTGGTGCTCAGTGAATACACTTGTCAGTTACCATCAATGATGAGGCCTTCATTATCAATTTTATAATTTCTTTCCTTTAGCAATAGCTGGAGAAGCTAAAGCCCCCTACATCTACGGAACAGCAATATTTACTTTTTAACACTCTTGTGTATGCATTGTGCTGCTTATTTACATACAAAAACCAGAAGCTTTTGGAAAAAATACCCAGTCCTTTCAGGAATGCCCAGATCGTCAGAGCTGAAAGCTCTGTAGGTTGTTTGTGGAAAAAGTCTGAGTTGTATTTTTATGTTCAGAAGAGAAAACCAAACATGTTTTCTCTGAACTGCTTGTTGTAGTTAATAGCAGTTAATAGCCTGAGCAGATTTACAGTTGTGTCACTTCTAATTTCATAGTGAAATCAGTAATTTCTCAGCAATGTCTGGGTAAGTTATATATAACTTTCCAAATAATCTCTATATAAAATTGGGCTTTGCAATGAAGATTACTACCAGCGTCATGGCAATGAATATCTTTGTATTATGACATAATGTCTATTCCTCATATTTTTCATAGCACTTTTAATTTCTATTTGAACCTTTGTATTTTGTGAATGTTTAGAAGGAATAATTTATTAAGTCTTTAAAATACAAAGGTGAGTAACTGAATTCTTACCACACTTTAAGGAATTTGCAGATGGTCCTAATGAGCTGTAAATCACAAAATAATTGTTCCCAGAAGAATTCCCTTACAAGACAGTTATTCTTAGGAATGGAACATTGCTTCAGTGTTGATAATTGAATGCATACTCATTGTAACTTTCCATTACTTTACAACACTACAGCCTACCTAGTTGCTATCTGTAGTATGATTACTATGTAAGGACAAAAAGTGTTGGAGAGGCCTGAGCAGTCAGGAGTCAATAATATGAGTGAATGTCTGCTCAAGCATTCATCGGTATTAGTTTAACAGATTTTTGAAAGCAGAAGTCACGCTAAGCCGATTGCTGATAACAGTGTAGCATCCTTTTATACTAAGCAATAAAATCCCCTTTCCTCTTCTCAGAAGTGTTTAAGCATATCTGCAATGTTAAAAGTAATATCTCATTTTCTTATCATTTTGGAAAGCTCTTTAAGGGTATTTAAGTCAGAAAAAAGCCAAAACAGTTCCCATCCTTTATTTGGCATATATTGAACTTTTAATTTCTAATAGGATACTGTTAAGGAACTGTTTCATACTTCAGGGAAACTATTTCAGTTGTGTAGCTTTCAGTTTGCTATGTTTTGTGGGGTTTTTTTGTTTGTTTCTTTTTTTAAAATCCACTCCAGGGTATTGTCTTATTTATTATCAGAGTTTGATATAAGGAGGCAAAAAAAATTGTGAATGTGAGTGACTGTGCACTGCAACAGGTGGCTATAAGGGGTCGTAGAATCTCTATCCTTGGGGATTTGAAAAAATCAGCTAGACTTACTGCAGCATCTTGATCTTAAAATCGGAGTTAACTGTACTTTGAGCAGGAGGTCTGATCAGATGTCTTCCAATTTAAATTATTTATCATTTTGTAGAAAAACGTGTTGGCAATAGTTTGGTTTGCAGAAAAAGGAGAAATCATTCATTTCTTTTTTTTTTTTTCTCCTTCTGTAAAACTCTCAAGTGGCAGTTATGTGCCTGAAAGTTAATTGAAGGTTTCTCAGCTGTGAGGACATAATTTGATCTGGTGATAGCAGCAGCAGAGCAAATGATGGGTGACAGGATGCAGGGAATGCTAAAGGTCAGATCAGTTAAGCTCCAGGAGCTAAGACAATCAGTGTTTGGGATCTTTCAGCTAGGAATTTGAGCTATCACAGACTTTTACGCATGCATCTCGGCTTTCCTGAGCAATGGGAAGGGTGAAGCAGGCTGGCAAAGGGGCACCAGAACAGCGCACTCACCTCCCTCCTGAGACCCACAGAAACTTTTATTCTCCCCTCTGCCCTCACAGTGTGCTGACGAAAGGGGTTGTTTGATACGCCGATGAAGGAAAAAAATCTTAATTGCTTTATCCAAAAGAAAAGAGTAGATGATTTAATTAAGCTTTCATTTTATGTTGAGATAAATTTAAACTACAGTCTTAATCTGGTCCTTGTTTACCAGTATCTGTCTACTGCAGAAATATTTTTCATGGTTATCTATTACACAGTTTTCACATAAAAGTGAAGAGTCTGTGGAGTCTAACTAATCTGGATTGGTGATTGGAGTTCGTAGAATGAACTGCTGAAGGTTTTATTGCCAGGTTACGATGACAATGTATAAAGGATAAAGAAACTGAATTGTTGGTGTGACTTGTGACGGGAGCCGGGCGATGTGGAACAAGACAGAGCTACATGTGGGATCTGCTGGAATTAGGCTACAATTCATTCCAGCGCTGTTGCCTCTGAGCTGTAGTGCAGGTGGGTGCAGGATGGAACTGCCTGTGCATACCAGCATAGACATTGAGATCCAAGGTTTCTGTCAGTATCTTTCTCTCCCCTGGTCCTTGTATCTAAACTCTTACCCGACACTGTGCTTCACACGCAGGAGGAGAGAGAGGACAACTATGATGTAAGAAAGAAATAGATTTTGGAGGACTGTTAATTGGATTTTTTTACTACATGTAATTATGATTATAACACCACTTTTTATACTCCTTCTGTAGCAATATTGAGTATTTAGTTCATTGCACTTCTCTTGTATTTTCTTTACTTGTATTTCCTTCACTTGTATTTCCTTCTTCTCTATTTCCTCTTATATTTCTTTTTCTTTGTATTTTCAAATACGTCAGATTTGAAAGTGCAAAGTTCTGAAACTCTTTTCTTTAACTTAGAAGGCACTCCAACCAAATCCAGTTAAAGTAACAGTTCTCCCTAGGCAATGAGATGTGAATCCTCCTGAGATCACTTGAAGCTGAGCATGAAAAGTAAAGGAAAACTATTTTCATTTAAGGCAACTTTCTTTTTATTACTATTCTTGATAAACAATGATCAATCATTTCTTCAAACTAACATTTTCTTCAGTAGCCAAACTAAGCCAAAAATGTTTCATCACAAACTTCTTGATGTGCTCTACTGTAGATTTGATACACTAGGTTTCATTTGAATTTTATTACTTTTTTTTTTTCTTCATTGCAGAGGGCTGCTGGTTGCAGACATCATAGATTTAGTGTGTTATGCTTGCTTTCTTCTAGCATTTCTTAACCTAGGCAGAAGTGCTCTGGTTTGGTTTGTTGGGTTTTTTTTTCCACTAAGTTTTGATTGCATCAGCAACTTTCGCACCCCTGGAAGTCCTTTTTCTAAAAAAAAAAAAAAAAGAAAACAAACTATTTTGCTTTCGTGCTGTGAAGTCACTTAATTTAACTGTATTTCAGTTTCTCCATCTATTGGAGACTATTTCGTAGAGCTATTTCTACATCCCCAAAAGGGTGTCCCCTTCTTGTGCAATGGTGCCATCCAATCTCAAGGGCTTTTGCTGACACCAGTGACATCAGTATACTGAGACAGGAGGAACTGCTAGGTGTCAAAGGAGGGAGAAGCCCTGGTGGGGGTGGTGGATGCACTTTTGGCACAACCTTGAGCATGCCACTTTTTCACTGAATTCCCCTCTGAATTTCTTTTAGATCAATTAATGAGAAGTTCTCCCAAAGGACACCTGAATACATGTCTGATTGGCAAAAGCACTCTGCACCTAGAGTGCCCATCAGAACTGTCACAACTCAATTTTCAAAATAACTCTTCACACTGAATGCTAAAACCCTTTAGAGTTTTAGTCACTCGTGTTTCTTTGGTTCTTAGACGTTGAACTTTGCAAAAACCTTGGCCTTTTGTGTCTCACAGGGCTCTCTCCTGAGTAATCTCCCATTTGTTCAGCTTTCACTGATTTCAGTTTGACCTGTACTGGAGAATGCAGCCTCTGATGTGCAATTCTGTGCATACATAGATGAATTTCATTGGTATTCAGAGTTCAGTATTTAAGTTCTGACAGATGTGATCAGATAATACATTCTGAAGTGATGCTAGCTTTATTTGTTTTTCTGCTTTTGAGTTTCAGTTGCAAGATACCATTAGGTGGGTATTTTTTTTGGATGTTGTTTTTAGAAAATGTGGTTGCTTGGTTTGGATTTTTTTTAAGTCATGAAAGAAAAGACTTTATGTAAGAGTTTTGCAGCAAGCAAGTTGTTCTCAACATATACTTCGCTAATAATGCACTAACAGCTTGAAAGTTCTTTAATATGTTTTTCAAGGTATGGATTAGTACTTGTGTTTTGTGATTTCAAACTGATAAAGCATTTGGAAAATGTGAACAACATTTATTTCTGGAACAGTAACACATTAGGAATTAATTTTTGGAGTTAAAACTGACAAGGGAGTGTGCACTGATTTTTGGAGAGATGACTGTCTCTTTATTTGCATGTACACTTTTGGAGCTTGAGCCATTATTTCAGCGTGGATGTGATGCTGTGGCTGTGTTCTGGTGATATGGGGAGAAAAGCAGTCTGTTCAAGGATGTGGTTGGTTGTACCCACAAAAAATGTTTCACAGGAATGTGCTTGTTGAGTTAATATCACATGAGCTTTCTTATATAATCTTCTGAAGTAGATAAAAAGGAAAAACATTTGGACTGTCTCTCACTGATAACAATTTCAGCTACCTCCACGGTGTGGCTGGGGAACCAACTAGTGTAAATGACAGTGTTTTGATGCATCTGCTGCTTTATCAGTTTCTTACTAAATTATACTGATGGGTTCATTTGAATCTGAAGGATAATAGAAAACTCCCAAGTATTGCCATATCTAAAGCACAATTTTGCTTTATATCACAATGCAATCAAAGCCTTTAAAGTGTTATTGGATTAAATAAATTTTTTTCTGGCACAAAATGGTTAAAGGGTAGCTCCTTGAATAATCAGCATTTAAAACATAATTGCTAGTTAATACAAAACTGTCTCTGTAAATGCAGTAAAATATTTTTCATACTTTCATTAAGTTTTGGGTTTTAATCACAGATAAATGCATGCAAAGAGCTCAAGTTTAGGACAAGAACCCTTTTATTGTTTTAAAAAATAAAGTTTTAATTTCTAGATATCTTTAGGTTTTTCCTCATAATCTATTACTAGTACTTTTAAATTCAGTTATCCTATCAGTCTCCCATGGCTAACGCCATCTGTGCTGTGCATTAAAAATTCATCTGTCTTAAATGTTTTTAAGTTTTCCACCCCTTCTCCCTTAATGAATATCTTTCTAAGTCTTGATATCTTCTCCCCCTACCCACATTTTGTTTACTTCTAAAAGCACAGGAATAAAAGCTTTAGGTTATATGTGGTTTAAGATTCAGGATATTGTGAGTAAACAGAGTTTACTCACAATATATAAACTATTCTGTATAATCTTTTTTTGCAAGATACTTTCTAGTAGGGCTACCACATAATTCTAAAGTATCAGGAGAAAAGCACTATGTGATCCTGTAAGAACTACAGGGAACCCTGGTTATACTGAGTCATTGTAAATATTTTGCTGTTGACTTCACTGAACATAAAATTTAACTCTCTCTATGCTCTTAAATGACCTTTTATGTTACCTTCTTTATGAAATGCAATAGTGATATAAAAATATATTGTAAAAAATGTTGGAGTTTTTTGATAAGTTCTCTTCCCCCCCCCCCCCCCCCCCCCACACACACACAACTGGACTTGCATTGTCAGAGGAAGTCCAGTTGTTTGTAATTGGCTTTTTTGTAGTGCATTTAAAAATGGGATCTGTGACTTAAAATAAGCATCTCACTTTTTGGTGCCTCAGTAAGTCAGTGGTTCTCAGATAAATGATCTGTTATAAATAGATAACAAGATAAAGGAAAAGCTAATTTGCATGTTAATGCTGAATCTGTAAAGCTGGCAATACCCAATGGTAGTCAAAGTTTGCAGTATTTTAAAAAAAGTCTTTCAGTGTGTAAACTGTGGTGTTAAACCAAATATGTTGTCTTAAATATTCCTCCTTGGTGATACACTAAGTAGTTGCCATACCTGTGTTAATAAGTGAATGTTACCATGTAGCTCCAAAATTTCAATGCCTGTCCACTAACTTCAGTAAAGTTGTGTTTCCATCCCTTGTTCTCCTAGGTCAATTTCTTCACTCTCTCCTTAGCAACTAAGGCTGTCTATATGCAAAAAAATGTTTACAATGAAGTGCATGCTTTAAAGCTACCATCAAAAATGTGTTTTATTTTGAGATGCATCCAGTAAAATCCGTTTGTAAAGCCAGAATGCTGCGAAATAGATGGGATGGCTGGGAATGGTTGCTGCTGCAGTCAGCGCAGAAAAAGCTGCCATAAATGCCACTGTTTCCCCAGATATTTTAAATCTTGCATTCTCTCTTTTCCTGCATTTGTCCTTTGCAATTACAGGTTTATTAATATCAGACCATAGTACTGGAAACAATGAATCTGGTAGCCTTGCAGGAGGTGATAGTATTTATAGTATCAATATTATGTCTTGAAGATCATTCAATAAATTAGCTATAATGAGCCCTCCTGTGCTGGTATAAACATGAAATAGATTAATGAGACAATACAGTCACTAACACTTCTTTAGACCAAGCTTTAGACCTTCACAAAATAACATCTGAAAACTTCCTACTGAATTTTTTTCAACATTCCCAAATGACTGCATTTTTTTAACCAACTCCATGCTTCTAAATAAAAGATCTTGAAGTCTCCCTTTGAAATGTGAACTGAATTCTTGTTCATTTGATTAAACAGTGGTATCTGAGACTTGACAGTGGTATATCCACTTTTGGAGTATGGGAATCGTGCATAAAGCTTTGCTGATAAAGTGAGATAAGAAAAATAGAGCAAAAATGCCTAGCAATTCTTTACTCCAATTTAGTTGGAAAGACTCCAGCAGAAATCAATAGCCCCTGCTGCTTTTACATGAAACACCTGGACAGTTGGCAATAAAAAAAAAAAAAACCAAAACAAAACAAAAAAAAACCCCAAAAAACCAAAAAACAGCCAACTTCAAGGGATTATGGATTATTTCCATTTACGTACTGAATTCAAGGACATCTGAATGCTTAACAGAAGTTCCCTTTTGTTACCTATAAATGTGTGCATCTGTTACGTTCAAAGACTAGAAATAACTTAAGGGGCTGTACTAGTAGTTCTGTGAATGCCTAGGTTTTATCAATTAAAAAAAAAAAAAATCAAACCTCAATAGGATGGTGGATACTTAGCAGACTTTTGAAGCTATGAAGGACAATTCCACCATGGAAAAGTCAATTCAGTATTTGGTTAGGAGCTCAAAAAAACCAGGGGGAGGCATGGGGGGGGAGCAAATAAGATGATAGGATTTATTATTTATTAGGAAAAGATTCAGGAAAACTATGTAGTCTCTACAGTGTTTTCCATTGTCTTGTTTTTTCTATAGTTCTGTTTAGAACAAGCTTTTACATTTTGTTTTTCAGTATTTAATGAAGCTGTAACAGTGTGTTTCATCATGAGTGCAACATGAAATAACAGCAGGATTGTAACCTTTCAGAAGACTCACATATCCTGTATGTGAGTATATCCAGTAGAAAGTACCAAACAGCTCTAGGGATTTCTAGGATGTCAATTAGTAACACAGCATTTGAACTTTTGAATGTTAGTGAATGACCTTTGTAGCTAAGACATCTGATCTTTGCAGATCAGAGATCAGCTGTACATAGACAGGTGTTTCCATGTGCATCAACCTGGTTAGACTTGCACCAGTATTTCCAAGACAGAAAAGGCTCTAACTGAAAACTGACATCTAATGAGACTGCATTCATTTAAAAAAAAAAAAAAAGCTACAAATTATTGTGTACTTTTCAGCATAAGTAGTGCTTTCCAAGGCTGTCATAAGAAGCCGTCAGCATCGTTGTTACCTACAACTGTTGTGCTTAATTTGGAAGACCAGAGACAGAACTCAAAACAATGCAAGAAAAACTTTAAATCGTGTCCAAGAGGGGAATATGAAATATTACAACTTAGGCCTGTTTATAAGTAAAACAGACTGGGCTTCGAGGGTAACATGTTGACTCTAGCCCCACATTACTCTGCATGAGCAGAGCACCAAGTCACTCCTCTGGAAGTGTCAGAAACTCCAGTTCTGGAAGGATGGCTTGCTGCAACGGCTGACCATAGTTAGCAATTTATATCAGCAGAGAAGTCCAATTACTTGTGTAACTTCCATTAGTACTCAAATTAAGCTATGCTTAAGCTATGCCATTATAAAATGTCACATGGTCCATCTTGGTTCCGCTCTGACACTGCTGAGTTGGCAAAAGTTTCTGCTGTGGGCTTGATTTAGTATTGAACAGAGATGTGATTAAAGCAGGACAAAACCTTTGAAGAGTATATTTAATCTAAAACTTTAAAATGCTGACCTTGACAAGGTATTTTTGGGTTAATTATGGTAGAAGAGGAGTATCCTGCACTTCAAACACTATGAGAATTCAGTATGTCACTACCTCAGAGACACTCTGTGATACCGCGTGTCTCCTTAGTTCTGCTCTCATCCTTTGGGAACATCTCAGATTACCTTGGTCTATGTAATGCAACTACCTTCATAAATGTATTTGCAACGATTGTTTCTTCAGAGCAGGCTAACAAATAGAACTGTTCTGATCTCTGAAGCCATGTCAAGTTGAATTGCTGCTCATCAAACAGTTATAGTTATGTTTTGTAATTATCACAAGTGCTTTCAAATAGTACCTTCAGTTTTTCTTATTTAAAAAGGATAGATATATGTCTGATTACTGTTGTTTAATTTTTGCCTAAGATTTTAAATGGTTATTTAAGTGCTCCTGTGTAAAATTGACCTTAAAAGGTAACTGGGCTACCTTTTTTCTACCTGAAGATATTTTCTTAC
This sequence comes from Strix uralensis, assembly GCF_047716275.1. Lineage (NCBI taxonomy): Eukaryota > Metazoa > Chordata > Aves > Strigiformes > Strigidae > Strix > Strix uralensis. The sequence goes on along the minus strand of NC_133978.1, from coordinate 13,307,973 downwards.
ATGAATTCTTGAATTCAAGCACTTTACCTCATTCTTGAAATGTCAACAGTGATGTGCTAGTCACTGTTTGCATTTACAAACATTTTGTATTGTTTCCAAAATTCAGTTTGATACATTTAACTTCAGGTTTGTTGTAAGTGCTGCTATTGGGGAAAGTGGCAGGACCTTTCATTCTGAATCTGCAAAAACATTTGAAGGAAGACTGTTTGGAGTTTATTGCCAGGATTTTTTTTTTCTCTCCACTGAAAACTTTGAACTACAATATTTTATCTCGGGGGGGGGAGTGTTATATACAAAGATTAGGGTGTGAATTTTCTTATTCTATTAAATGTATTTTATTAATCTTTCTTCACTTAGTCTTGATAACAAGGAAAACTTATAGCACTATTTTCTTTAAAATACACTAAGAATGAAAAAAGATTTTTTGGAATTATCTGAATTTTTTTGCAGAACCATACTTACAGGTATCTTGTATTTCAGTGTTTTGGTTTTCAACATTGGTATTAGCTTGGTGGACATTTACTTTGTATTGAGTCATGACCAAAAAGCAAGTTAATGTGTTTATATAACTTTGAGTTTGCCAAGTTCCATGTGCATTGAGCACTGCTTTCTTCCTTTAACAGCAGGCAACAGAGTATTTTGTGATCGTCTGTATGGTACATAATGAAATGTTCTCTTATAATTTTAATATATATTAGTATATTAGATTCTGGTCCTTGTCCCTGCAAAGTGAGTAGGAATTTAAACTTTGAGAATGAAGATTGAACCATGGCGCCATGGAAATCATTATCTACTTTGAAAATCACACTTCATTAGAAAAATCTTGTCTTAATAAAGAAAATTAAAGTATCTGTCAGTCAGACATCTTCCTCTGAAAATTTCACTTTATCATTGATTTGTCCACCTGGATTGGAAAGGCTAAAGAGATATATTAGAAGATCGGAATGATAGTTCACCCTGACATACTGTCAGCCTATTACAAATCTCATCTAACTACATATCCAACAGTCCAAACTGTAATCAATTTTTTGAACTGTGTTGTGGGGGTGTTTGAATGGACCTATAGAAATATACAGATGATGTACCTGAAATGCCACAATCTGTGGTGCATTGCTTGTGTTTAAATTTTGGGCAATTTTTGTGATTGGTGAATCAAGTTAGCATAGTCCTTAGGTTTTTGACTTTGTCTTTTCTTTCATTGCTGTGGGTTTTATGGGTGGGTTTTTTTTTTTTTAGGTTGTTGCTATATTAACTAATTTTGCTCATTTTTCATGAAAAAAGTTGTGTATTTTATTTAAAACCATATTTCAGTGTATTAATATGAAAATATTGTTCTGGTTAAAGAATACAAAATAGGTGTGTGTGTAAATTTTAGAAGGGATACTTTGGAAATTGGAAGTGGTTGAAATTATACTCAGCTGCAGTCTAGTTAGTTTTCCTGCTAATATTTCCAAATATAAATTTCCTTTTGTAAATCTTTTTAAGAAGCTTGATTGCAAATAGTATTGCAGTCACATTGAAGTTTGCTCACTCTGTGCTTTTAATTTCTCTTAATTAGTCTGTCTTTATCAGTTGATGTTACTGAGACCAATTTGATCAAATTCATTTAATATATACTTTAAGAACATCCAATATTTAGCCTTACAGCATTTCTTTCCTTTTTTTGTTTTCTTCATAGATACTACAACGTATTCCACTGAGCGATCTGAGCACTTTAAGCCATGCAAAGACAAGGATCTTGCATATTGTCTCAATGAAGGGGAATGCTTTGTGATTGAAACCTTAACAGGATCACATAAACACTGCCGGTAAGTCATTTGTAAAGAAGTTGCAAAGAAGTCTTCTGTCCAAGGGAGACAGCATTAGAAAAAAACCAACATTCCAACTTAGAAAGTTATAAAGCAATGGAATTTGCCTCTGATTTGATTGCATCCCTCACAGCTGACGCTTTTTTTACTAGTCTGTAATATTTATAAATAGAAATACAGAAATACAAAAAACATTTTGATTACTTTTATAGATAAGAAAAGTCTTCAATATTCTGTTTTCTAATCATACAAACAAGTAAGGATTAATGGGGGTTTTTTTGGTTTTTACATATTAAAATTTTATGGTCCTCTACATACCAGCAGTGTTCCTTTATTTTGGGTACTCAGAGCTCTGACAATAGCTGTATGCGCTGTTCATTGAGAGAGAGGAAGAGTTGTTCAGTTCGTAATTTTAAGAATTAGGGTTTCTTAAGTTTAATTACTGAAAAATAAAATGGACTGTAATAGCCATCTGAACCTGCTGTATAGCTGTTGTACAGTTTTTATACTCCTGAACTTCTGTTAATGTCTGTGACCGTCCTGAATGTATTTAAAAGAATATCAGAAAATAAAACCAGATCACCATATACAATTATTCTAGATGTAGTGGCCAGTAAAAGGGAGTGATATGCAGAAAGATAACCATAACTTCTTCTTAAAGATGAGAATAGAAAAAATTCTGAACTATTCAAACAATCTTTTAAATAGAAGTGGTCCAAAATGACAACGTGTACTTATGATGTTTTAATTTACTCCTAAGATATTGTATATGGCATACAGAAGGTGTATTTAAGATGCTTATATGCCCAAATTCTAAACTGAGCATCTAAATATATAGATATCTCTAATATACATAATAAAAAGCACCTAACATACTCCGAAGCTTTCCTGAATGATTTGGGACTTAAGCTGCTAAATCCCACTGAAAGTAGAAGAAAAAGTCACAAAATCATATGTGCCTAGTTTGAAAGTGGAGATCTATGGATTTGAAAACGGATGAACATCTGCTTATCAGAAGAATATTCTTAAGATTTTTATTTTTAATACTGTGCTAGTAATTTTTTCTCATTCAGTTGTATATGCTTCAGTGACCATTCATTTCCTCTCTGTATTTCATGTTTTCTTATGACATGCTTATTACATTAAATGAGTCATTAATCATGGGAAAATGCTTACTTTTTCAGCTTCAATCATGAAACCTTACAGGTATTTTTTTCTCCAAGCAGGTGTGTGATTTTCAGTCTCTCCTAAAGTGCCATCAGCTGTTAACAAGGGAATTATATGACTCAAATATTTAAGCATTTGTCATTGTTAGAATATTTAAACTGGACAAAACTGATACAGATTAATAGCAGGGAGAAATGGATATATGAGAATGTTTAATTAGGTTGGTGAGTTTGTTAGCTAATTTCTTTGAACAGACTACTTTAGTAAACTGTATGGGTTAAACTTCTAAATATCTGCAGGAGTATATCTCACAAGAGAGCTGTCTTTAGTTGTGTTTTGTTTGTTTCAAAATCTTTACTGTTGTCTGCCTTTGCCAAGTTCTTGTTTATTTGCTCTGATTCTAATGCCACAGTCTGACTAATGGTTAGAAGCTTTTCCATCCAAGGTTTTCCCCTTAACTAAACAAGCCACAGTGTGGAGTTTTCATTCCTTCCAGCAGAGTGAAATTTTTTCACACCTTCGCTTGTATTATTCTTCCATAGGGAAATATGGGTATCAGTTGTGAACCTGTGATCTCCCCTGTGTAACAGATATACATCACTTGTACAAGTTTCAGGCATTGACACATTCTCTGGGAATTAAACATCTGCTTATTTCAGTGGGTACTTTGAAGTGTGCAACACAAAAAGACATGTATAAGGCAATAAAAATTCATCTAACAAGAGAAGACACATTTTAAAATTTAAAAGATGATTAAACTAATGCTTTGTTTAATTCTGTAAGGACCTTCAACACTGCAAGCTGCTGCTTGTTCAGAATCACTTTTATGATACTGATATGTATGTCATTAATGAAGAGAAACCTTTTAATTTGACCTTCAAATTCTGTATTTATATCTTGATAACAGACTATATGTCTTTTTGTCAAGGCCAGTGCTGTAGTGAGTGGGATGCAGGTGTTTTTCTATCTGTAGCCTAGAACCATGCTCTGAAGTAGCAGCTAGAATGTACACGTATAGAAAAATATTGATGTACTGTATTTGTCCTCTAACTAGAAAAAAAGTAATTTTCCCTGAGAATGAAAGGGTGTTGGAATTCCCGTTGCAATTAAAAGAATCATTTGAATACAGAATTATGAAGATTTAGAGAGTGAAATGATACTTTGTTCTTAGAATCAAGCTGCATTGTGTATTCTCATTGGGAGTTTGATTTTGCATCTGTTCTGGGAACAGAGCACCAATTTACTGAAATGGGAATTTGCCATGTGGAACAGCTGCAGATAGAAGACTTTGATGTAGCAAAAAACTTTTGTCCCACTTTGTCAGGTTTAAAGAGTGTTAGTAGATGATATGCTTAGGCAGTTGTGCAGTTGTTCTTGTGTGTACGTGTTTAAGGACAAATATGCTAATGATTGTTAAATAAATTTTAAAAATACATTTGATAGCAATTAATAAATATTTGAGTTACATCCTGGACCTCTTCTGTATCCCCATGAACCACACCGTCAGTGCAAACAGTCTCAAGTGGCAGTTCAAGCATCTTCCAGAGTTGACAAAATTCATCACACTCTTGTTCAGCAATAGGAGGAGATGAGCATGTTGAACTCCAGCAGTCAGTAATGACATTAGCAGCTGGATGTTGTAGAGCACTGGCTCTATAACTTTTTTTTGTTTTGTGACATACATGCCTTATCTAGTTTGAACCTCTAATTGTGGAGAGTGGGACTAGCGGGCACCCCCAGTAAAGGTCAAGAGGGAGGCCATGTTGCAGGAGACCACTGGGAATACAGTAAATGAGGTCTGAAGCAGCCCTGCTTGTGTGTCTTCCATTCTTATCCACTTACAGAGGAGGTGTCCTAAAGTAATGGGATTTTTTTTTTTTAGCTTAGTTGACAACTGGAGGAAAAAATACAGGAATGGTTATTATTTGAAATTATAGAATTCCATTTTTGTTTGAACTTCTACATTTTATGTACTGTCTCTTGGTGAAAATTTGCCTGGGGATGTCAACTGGCAGAGTTCTCCTGCATGGTTAGGTAATAAACAAGATACACAGGATGTTGTTTGTGCTATTTTAAAGGTATGACTTCAGTATTTATTTTTGCGAATGGTTTAACACGAGCTTGTTTTAAGGATAGGGTAGGTCAACAGTAGGGAAACTTCATATTTAGCTTCTCCATATGCTGAATTTTTTTCCCTGTTGCCTTCTTGAGAATTTAAGCTGAATTGAGGATGCTTTTATTTGTTATTTACACAAAACAAATCAAGTACACAGTCAACACTGACACTTACCTGGATATTACATAATGCAGCCTTTAAAAAAAGAAGTTTAGGTTTTACCTATAGAATTTTATTTCAAAGACCCTATCTCAAGTCACCCTGGGATTTTGGGGTTGGGTTTTTCTTTCATGTGAATATTTCTACATTTTCTTTTCTTTTTAGTACCTTCATTTTCTTCTGATTAGCCATTTAGGACTTGAAAACACTGGATGAATGAGTGGCTAAAACTTTTGAGGGGAGAGGAGGATTGCACTTCCTTCAGAAATTCTCTTCTGAAGGAAGCCATTAAGACTGTTGTATATGCACTGGAGATTTTGGTGTTGGCAATGAACTCTAATGTACTCTTGTATGTTGGATGAGATGTACCTTCTGTCCTTTTTTTCCTGCCCTTCATCTCTCCTTCATGAAGCAAGCAGTATAAAACCTGAATAAGCTTTCTAACAACAGAGTGTGAAAGAATAGATTCACGAATGCACAGTAAACAAAACATCATTCCCAGTTAACCAAATTGCTGCAGGTTATATATATGCATCCAAAGAGTACTACAGTAGTTACTGTCCCAGAGTTTTCAGATTTCATAGGTCAGTCTGGTTTTGATGCATCCGTCTTGTTCTGATGAATTTTGAGCTTGGTGATCTTGCCTGCTTTTGTGCATAAAAATTTCCATTTATACACTTAGTTGATTAAAAAATGATACCAGTGTTGCTCAGCTTTGTTTTAAATTTGTAGTGAGACCAGAAGGATTGAATTTCCTTTTAATGCAAGTCCAATTTGGATAAATGTTTACATACTGTCAGGTTTTATTGTGAGTCTTTTGCATAGTATTAACTGTAATCCAGGCGTAGTCCTTCCTGTCAGTAAAAGCAGGAGAAGGGGATCAAACAAATTGAACTTTAGAATAGCTCTGAGCATGGCATAGGATACATGCACTTAATGGGAAGTTAAAAATCTAAAAAGATAAGTATATGATATCCCTGTTACGTGGCTTGTTATCTAGGTTTTTGCAGTCTGACCTAGGTGTTTTAAAATAGCAGGTACTCCATTTTGTGTGTTTCCCCCATCTTGTATTACAGTGACAATTTCCCAGGGCGCTTCCAACATGTAAAGAAAGCAAACCCAGAAAATGATTCACTATTGAATAGCATTGAATAAATAAAACATTTCATTGATGTCACAATATTACAAGGTTAGTTTCATCAAAAATAATCCATTGTATTAAGCTGACAATGTAACATACAGCTAGAAGAATGTAAAGGATGAAGAAAGCTGTGCTTAAACTTTAGGATACTTTCCATGTCAAGGGCAAGCAACAGACCTCCTGTTGTGAAAATTACTGGTTTATGAACATAGCTGTAGCACATATCTATATTATAGTTGCGTAGTTGCACACATTAGTTGGGAATACTGCCATTTTTAATTTAACATTTACTTTAGAAAAGCTGAGGTGGACTTGAAATACCACATTAAGTAGCTCCAAGCTGTTGTTAAGCAACTATATTTTAATATAGATATCACATTGCATTATTATTACATCACTTGCTTATTTAGCACTGCTTTCACAACTTGTGGTTGCCTTCAGCAATGCAATTGCTTCTGTTAGCTCAAATGAAATAGCTTGTGTGCCTAAAGCATTGTGACTGTGATTGTTTGCAAAACTCAGGCCTTTAAGAAGGCAGGAAGCAGAAATTATGGCCAAGAAGTCTGTCACATGGACTGTACATCCCAAGGGTAGAATGAGCTCAGCTATATTCACATACTCAAGACATGCTAGTAAACAACAAATAAGTAAAAACCTTAATCACTTTAATATTAATAACAAAACTGAACTTTGACTATTTTTCCATTTTTTTATTGGAAAATCTCATGCTTTTCTTGTTTAGTTTTAGATATTTATTTTCCTTCATGCAAAAAACCCAAACAAAAACCACCCCCAAAAACCAAACCACTTCTGTGCATTCTCTTTCAAGCTCCTGCCCTTTGAAATTACAGGAAGATGTTGCATGACTTTGCTGTCACATACCTGTTTCATTCTTTTAAACCTTTTTAGATACAAACTGTTAAGAAAAATGGTTTCCAAGCCTCAAAATGAAATGGTGTACACCTCAAGACATCTGTAGGACTTGTACTTGTTACCTAGGTATTGTAACTTTTTTGCTATTAGCCAGTCTCACATGATTTTTACCATTTGGTCTGTAATCAACACCTAAGATTTGAGCTCATTTACTTAGAATCAGTTAATCAGAATCAAAACTATTTTGTTCAAATACTATACTTCACCAGCATAAAATTAGTACTTTCTCAGTTACCCCTACTCTTACTAATAGCCCTCTAAAGCTCTTCAAGTCTGATATTATGGTATAACAATTCAATAAATAACAAATAGCATTTAAATTTAAATATTGAGTCTTTTAATGTCCTCCCCTGGTGAAATAGTGCAAGAACATATGTGATATACACACTAAACACGGCTATATTCAATAACACCTGATTCATGCTTTCATAAGTTAACGTTCAGAAGATAGAGGCTCTCGAGAAAGCTTCTTGTCAAAGTACTTTAACTCTTTATTAATTTTCACAGTCTCAACACTCCATTTTAACAGTGGTTTTTATTTACAGATTTTCACCTAAATTATTGCATTTAGCAGATACTTGCCTTCTTCAATAGTCTGTAGCTTCGGTGGTAGAACGTACTTTCAGCTTGAAGAATATATATATATGCAAATTGAAAAGTCTTACAAAGTTCAATTACTTTCCGATATCTGCAAAACTGAGTGTTTTAATGCAGCCGTGTAACAGGCTGTATTTCCAATGTTGTGGCAGACGTTTCCCTTGATGTGTTTACAAAAGCATGTGCTGAAGGGTGAATTTAAGTTCTTGAGTACTGCAGAAAATCGGTGTTTCTTGCTGTTGTTGCTGTTCACGTAGTATCATTCCTTCAAGCAGCTCTATGCACTGGAGAAGTCACTGGCAAAACATCTATTATCCATTTATCCCTCTTAAACATTTCCTGAAAACAAATTTGTATTAGTCTTATTTTGGGGGAAAGGATAAACTAATGTTAAAAAGAAACACAGACTAAAATAAAGCTTTACAGTTAGCATCTCTATAGAAAAAAACTATCACTGTAATCTGTATTCATAGTATTTCAGATTCTGTTTGCTTTCTGCTGAGCACCTTCAACAGGACAGATTTTCTAATTATTTCCCTTTGAAAAACATTGATTACTAAACAGTATAATTTCCTGGTTCCATTTCTGTCTTTTTGAAGTCGTGAAATTTACACTTGTGCTTCAGATTATGATGAAGATATACTTTTCCAGTCAGAGCAATAAGGTAAAAGCTACAAGACTGTATGCATAAAATGCATGCCCAGATATTTAAATTGCACACTAATTTAACTTAATTCACCTGTGATTCATTTGATTTAAGCAAATATCCATAAAAATAAAGTAAAATTCAAAGTCCGTTTCATCTTGTTTGAAATGCTTATTCAAATTAATACTCTTGAAAGAGTTTGAGGAAGAAGAAACAAAGGAGAACTTGCATAGCTATGCATCCAAAGTTAATGTTGAAGCTGAAGAGAATGAATGTTTTAAACTTATGTCAGCATAGAGGACTGAAAAACTGTGGAATCCATTTCTCTTTACCAGAATACTAAAAGACTACTGTAAATCCATTTTCAGTTAACATAAAGTATGGGAAAACATAGTTAGAGGCTTAGCATGTCCCGCTGCCTACTTTTTTTTTTTTAAGGCACACATTTGTAATTCACAGATAAGAGCTGTCAAATCAAACAGTGTTAATTCTTTCATTTATGTATGTACACAGTTATTTCCAAAGCATGAGAAGTACCATTTCTTAGAACAACCAGTAATGTGAGTGAAACAAAATATTTCTAGAAGCTTTAAGTAAATTATCATCTCTTTCTGGAAGAGAAAGACACGCAATTCAGTTCTCTTTACATTTGGCAAGATCCTTTCAGGCTGAAGCAAGAGTTGGGCTATAACCTTGAATTTCAGTAGAGGGAAGTGAGAAATGTAGTTGCCAGCTCAGCAGCTGAGATAGCTTTTTCTTGAGGCTGCTAATAATTCTTGGATTTCTTGATTTGGCACCTAAGTGGGAGATTAGGAAGCAGTGCTGTGCTAGCATTTATTCTCATGTCTCGCTAGCAAGAATACTTAAAGCTTGTGGAACCTTAAATTTTTATCACCACCTTTTCTTGTGCCTACACGTTTCTGAAGCTGTGTCTCGTCATTATCAGATAGTGAGGCATCTTGATTGTATAGCACATCTCCACTGGTAGAGATGACTCAAATCCATTCTATATAAATTGAAACTTCCATGAAGAGAGTTGATCTGTTAATGGAAGAAACTGCCTCCTGTTTCCTAATCCTAAAGGAAAATAAAGTTATGTGACCTACAGAAAGCTATTACTCAGTACATGCTGTCTGAAACTAAATACAAGATGAACAGGTATAAAATTAGAAAAATATAAAATGGTAAAATCCTTCCACTGCCAAGGAATATTCCATCAATTTGTAAGAATTGGGGTTTTCTCCCTTGCTTTCTGAAACCTGCCAGTGAAAAAAGGATAGCTTTTACAGTACACACAAAGTATTTGTAGAAAAGAAAACCTTAAAAAGTATGGGTGCAAATATCAATGGCATATATTGCATCTGTCTTGAAGCTAACGTATGCAAATATTCTGCCATCAAACTCTGCTTTTAAATTAACTTGGAAATGAGTTAGGGTTTTTGTTGTTGTTGTTACCTCCCTTAGGCAAAAAGGAATTTGTGAAGTGCGTAATGCAGACATCTGAAATCTCTCATTTAAATTCTCATCCTTGCCAGTGTCTTAAGTACACTGAAAGCAATAGCATTTCCAATCTAATCCTATCTGCAGACATTCTCCCAGAAGATCTGCTGGAAAATATCTTGCTAGGAGAAGAAATAAACTCTGGACAATTGAGTCATTTAAATAGAAACAAATGCCAACTATATCAAAATGCTAAGTACCAAAACTTTAATCCACCAGTACTCTAGATTAATCTAAATTGGAAGAACAAACAAAACCACCTGTTTCCTCTATCCCTTACTCTGCAAAGGAAACTCTTCCTACTTTCTCAAATAGGAAGAGGGGAAGTGAGGCAAAAATGTGTGGATTCTGTACTGTTGTGAAAACCAATATTCAAGATTAGACAGACAGGTAAACTTTGTCATATGAGTTATGTTAAAGAGATAAATGTTCTCATTATTATCCTGTACCCTTTACTGTAGTGTTGAGGAGTGAATGGGTCATTTGAATTTGAAACAAGTTTCTTGAAGTTAGCACAGTGCAGACAGGGATGAACTCTTTAAGCAACCTGCCAAATAATCTAATAAGAAGCAGATTTGTATAAAGTGTATTCAGAGATATCTCAGAAGGTTGTAATGAAGCATCTTTTGGGCTGTATTTGTGCCTTATCAGCCACTTTGTTAGATAGCAAACTGCATTTTTACAAGAATTATGCTGTTGAAGAAGGCTAGTGTCAGAAGCCTAGAGTAATAACTTGACTCCTACTTGAATCAGCATACAAATGTGAGGTCAAACTCCAAGCTGCTTAACATAGTTATGATGTGCCAATGATATCTTGTTAATTGCATTATTAAAATATAAAGGATATATGACAGAGGAATGCAAAAGTCAGAGGTTATCACTGACTTTAGAATTATTTCTGAAAGGCAAGCGTCTGCAATAAATAACTGAGGCTATATAAAAATTAAGTTTAAAACCAGTGAAAAATTACTGTTTGCTGGTTTTGCAGTCTAGATTATCATGGTGGATACCATAGGACTAAACAGTTGGGGAAAGCATTCTTGCCTGACATCAAGCCTCTTGAAAGAACAGAGGAATGTGTTACTGCTTTTAAACATGGTTTCTTTTAACTCTTCTGATGTTGCAACTCATGGAGGCAGTACAGATGTTTCAAACTTAAAAAGCAACTATCTATAAATTTCTTCAAAATTTGTAATAAAAGGAATTTTGATCAACAGTATTGGAGACTTTTTAGATAACTCTTTCTTGCTGTTTACAGCTCTTTTCTGTGTCACACATCAGGTTTCTGATGTAATTTAGATGCACAGCTATGATGGGAAAAAGTGAGATCTGAAGGGGTTACAGTTTTGGAGAATTTATACGGGGATACTATTCCAGTGAATAAGGAAGACAGTTCATTGTTTTTTCCCTTAAATCTTGATATTATTGAAACCAGTTCAATCCACAGTAGCTAATTTAGAGACAAAAAAGCATTAAGATCATCTTTCTTCAGAGACTTTTCACTTATTTCCCTTTCAGAGATAGTGTCTGGTATAGTCTAGGGCAGAATGTTGTTCAAGATATATTTACATATTTATTCATAATTTTAATATATTAAAATACATATTTATATATAGAGATATGACTCCTACATATAAATATATATCTAATATATAAATATATACTTTCTAATTCATGTATGTATATATAATGTATATATTTCCAATGCCTTGCTAGTCATTCAGTGTATGAAATTAAGTATTTAGATTTGCAACTTGGGAAAATAGAGAGACACACCGGAAAATATAGAACGTTGCAGAAAACAAATTTCTAATGTGTACTATTTAATGTTATGGGCGTTAGACAAGGAAGATTTATTTCAGGCCATGATATGACTGTATATATGACTTTATAGTTTATACTTCACTGTGTAATTATCAGAATAACTTCCAAATAGGGTTTGTTGTTATCTGAAACTAAAATTTTGGTCGTTTCCAGAAGGTAAATGTTCATAACTGGTCTTACATGTACTTAGTAGAAATACTAGAGTTGAATGAAATCTGAAATTTCCATTGTGTGTTATATTAGAATATATTCTGGATCATTAGTTTAAACAAACTGATAAATGTTACAACTGCCTACGCTTTTCCCTGTACTTCTCTGTTCTGCTCAGTCATGGTAATCTCAGTTACAAGTGACTTCTGCATATTTGGTTATGTGTAGCCATCCATTCTTCCTCTTTGTGTTCTTAATTTTGCACATAAAGAAGCAACTTGAAGAACAGTAGCTAGGATAATTAGACTTAAAGGGATCCCCTATCATGTCTTGCTGCCTTATGCTCTGAAAAGTAGAAATTTTACATTAAAAGTTGTCCAACATGAGGACAAAGGAAAAAATTATTGGTAGTAATTTTAGGAGAGTGGGGACTTGGAGTGAACTTATCTCAGAAATTTTTTTCTTTGAATTGCAGAAAATAGAAGCAAGCTCCAGAGGTTTGATATGTTATTAGTTATGCTATGCATTTTTTTTTTTCTGGATGAAATCAGTCAGATAATTTTTAAATATCTAGCCTTCTTCTCTTTTTCTACAGGTACCTCCCCCATGCTTTTTTTCATTTTACCCTTCAAATTAAAATTGGACCTGTAGGAAATTCAAAGGCAGAAGCTTGTTATTTTGTCTTTTCAACTAAAAAAACAAACAAACAAACAAAAAAAACAACCCAAAAAACCCCACCAACAACAAAAAAACCCCAAACCCAAAACCCCAAGGCTTTTACTTTCTTTGCATTTGTAAACCATAGAGGACTATGTTTCTGCATAGAAGAACAGAGAGAAAAGAGGAAAAGAAACAAGAACAGAACTGTTAGTTTATGGTATAAAATAAATTTCTGATTTGTAAGATTTGTAGGTCTTGTATGTAAGTATTTTGAGAAAAAGTTACAAATTGAGTAATGCTGACAAGCCCAGAAACAGTGAAGAATTTTGGTGTCTTTAAGGCCACTATGGGTAGGATGGGACCCTTTCCCAGTGTCTCAGGCTGTTTGAGTCCCAATGTGAACTCCTATTTTTATTATGCATTTATTAAAAATTATGGGTATTGGTGCCACAGCATAGCACGAATGTCCATGTGCATTGAACAAGATGAGGTATTTTGAAGACCAGCAGTATGAGAACATGTCTTGACAGTAGACACTGTAATAGACATTTCTCTTAAGTATCTCCAATTAATATTGAATATACAGTTTCAGTAAGGGGAATATTATATTATTAGAATCACTTTGGTGTTAAAAATTAATTGATAACAGACATAAAAAAGCAATATATGCACTATGTACCTGAGGAATAAGGTGAACAAAAAATGGTCTTTACAATGTACATTTGTTATGCCTTTTTCAGTCTTATTTTCAGCTATCTCCATTAATGGGATTTTTTTTTTCTTTTTAGAGTTCTGTCATCTTTGGTAGATGTCTAATAGAATTGTAGAAAACTGGACTAAAAAAAAGGATCTGGGGATGTCATTCATGGTTACACAAAGGCAGTGAACTTCAGACAGATGATTGTCTGACCTGCTCTGAAAGACATCTGAGATGGGAGATTTTAGAATGTTCCCAGGCAATACATTTGGGTGATCTTTTGTTTTTTCATTGGAAAGATTTTTTCCAAGGTCCAGTCTAATGCTTTTTTAGCAGAAGTTCAAGCCTATTACAGTTTGTTCTATTCAGCATGGAAACATTATCACTTTCTTTATAACTTCTTATTACAACTATTACAACTTATTTAAATTTATAATTTTCTTCACACAATACGCCTTTCTGGAGGCTAACTTTTCCAGTCTTACCTCAAAAGTGATGCTTTTCAGATCTTGAATTCTGGGTATACAAGGTTTAACTAAGTTTAACTCATGAGAATGGTTTTACAAAGGAGTTTACATCACTTTTGGGGCAGAAGATGAAGACTGATTCAGTCTCGTAAGCTGCATCCATGCAGATTGGCCATGTAGCTGTTACACTTCCTGATTTCAGGTGTGCTAACTTCGCAACCATACCACAAAGCTTACTTTGAACTAACACTGTCTATGCAGTGTAGGATCAGCTGCTGCTTTCAGTCACTCAAATGGCTCGTCTGCATAAAAATGCTTATTAATAGGCAAAAAACCCCCACTTTGCATTCTCTAAGATATTTCAAATTGGAATGCTAAAAATAATAAAGATGGGATAAAGAACGATTGCAAACAATAAAATGCTTCAGAATATTTTCTTCAGAAGCTCTTGGGAATCAGTTTTATTTTCTGAAATGAAATTGTCTTTAGTGAAAATTTGAGCTTATTTAATCAATTTCATCTTCTGTATATTGAACAGACTTTTTTTGTTTGGGTCCCACCCCTGTGGTGTTCTTGTCGAACCAAAAATAATTTTTTTTTGTAGAAGGAAAATGAACAGCATTGTGGCTGTTACTTAAAACTCAGTGGTGCTGTAATACCAGTGACTGTATTTTTATAATAGAACTCTAAAACATCAAACATTCAAATCCCATTTTTGCCTGATAGATGAGTTGTTCTGCAAGCTGTTAGCTAGTAAAATATTTCATCTGTGTAAAAAAACCTATTGTGGAATGACAGAAAGACGACAAAAGGCAGAATCAAAATACCTCTGCCTTCTAACTTCTCACTAAACTCTTAAAACAGACATGTGCAGTGATGACTTCTAGATGTTGGTAGGGTTTTTTTTTTTTTTTTTCTTTTGTTCCTTCCAAAGTTGTATTAGCCACAGCAGATGACCTGCTGTGATCTTAGTGCTACATGTGTTGCTCATCTGTTGTTTTCCAATGTGATCATCCTTGGAGTAAATGTGTAACTTCTTGCTGTATTTTAAATCACGTTAACACAGAATCAATTCCCAGTGGAAGCAAACCTGAGCATCCGCATGTATCCTAACATTCTGTTTTGTATTGCGTAGCTTGGCATACTGCTTGTGATCCATGAATGTGCTGTGCTAGATCGTGGACCAAACCTTGTAATTGAGCAAGTTAGAACAACAACAAAAAAACCCCACCAACCTACAAATAGGTCAGTGTATACACTATGGACGTTTAACACTTGTCAGAAAATTCTTATGGTGTAAGGTCATTACTGTATCTGCTAAAAAGTATCATAAGACTCAGCAGAGCTTTAATTGGGTGTCTTTAAGCAAATCTTTAGTTCTGAATAGAGACATAATATTTTATTTAATATGTATATTTTAAATCTCTGAAGATTATCACAACCAAATTAATTTAAATTATGCATTCATTTTTTATCAGCAGTGAGTCTTGAATGTGAAATCTAGCTTTAAAGTACTGCTTTTCTGTATTTTGAACATATCACTAAATGTTTATTTTACTCTTGTTGAAAGGTGCAAAGGAAGCACTGGATATTAAATATAAATTGATTACTAAATCACCATGTTCTTCTAGAAAGATGACTGAACATGAGCAAAAATTTGGACTTACTTGGCTTTATAGCATTTACCCCTGTCTTAGCTTTGAAATAAATACAAATAGAAAATTCAACATCTCTGCACAAGTTATTGCATTTTTAATTATTGTCTTCTGCTGATGTTAGATCAGAGAGGAAATTTGTCCTGACCTCCTCAAGTTGTTGATGTGTGTGGTTTTCTGCATACCTGTGAGTCTGTATTTCTTAATATCCTTTATTCTCCTGGCAAAGACCTGCAAATGCTGCAGTTCCCTCCCTGAAAGTGCAGAGCCTGCACGGTTTAGGAGGGCTGGAACTGGTGTGCGAATTTTCTGGAGTATTCAGCTGGTTCCCGTAGTCCTGATCAAGGCCTTCTGACTCAATGCTGGAACAGCGAAAATACAGTAATAGGAGCAAAATTAAAATTGTCTAGTAAATCATAAACTTTGAGTACACAATAAGTCACTGAATTTCTTTTTACAACAGGCTGAAATTACATGATTTTTAATTAGGCTTTATACCTTGAATGGAAATGACAACACTGATTAATTGCAAGGAAATACAAAAATTACAAATTTTGTAAAATTTTTTGACCATTTTTTGGTAAATAAAGATACAAAAATACAAACTAAAAAGAAATTATCAAAATCAATATGTTCAAACTCAAGACATCCAATCACAATATATAGCTTTCATGGTAACAGTCTCTTGGTCTTGGAGCAAAATATAATGAAACCATGAATGTTAGGCAATATGAAAATTTTCTTTACAAAAATGTCCTTAAATGTAGAGAATTTAAACATATTGGCACATTCAAGGAGTAAGTTTAAGTTTCAGTTTGTATTGGATCTTTTAGTCAAGTCTTTAGTTTCTGTTCTTTGGTT
The DNA here is from genome assembly GCF_047716275.1 of Strix uralensis. Classification (NCBI taxonomy): domain Eukaryota; kingdom Metazoa; phylum Chordata; class Aves; order Strigiformes; family Strigidae; genus Strix; species Strix uralensis. Next base: position 13,291,592 of record NC_133978.1, on the reverse strand, counting down.
GAATACAACCAACCTGAAGTCTGAGCTGTGATATGAAAAAAGTACATTGCTGTTAAAGAAACGATATCAAGAAAGAAGACTGGGTGTAAGGTGGAGTTGTGTGCTTAGAACAAAGAAAGAACATTCTGCAACATAAATTATAGGCCATGCTGGATGTTTTTTCCAAGCCATGTGGGACTGTGTTTTATTTTTAATGATCTGTATTAAAAGCCTTCATATTTTGATGAAAGCTAAGTTTATATGTATGTGACAGAATTTATCGTCGTTGTGATTTATGCTTAAAACTGTCTGAAAATCCTTTTTCTAACTTTGAGTTTAAACTCTAAGCTTGCGTCATTATCTCTTCATGAGGCAAATGAATTCTCCATGCATTATCTTTTTTTAGATGATATACTTGCTAGTTCTTTCACAGGAAGCATCCTGCTTGGAGTTCAGTACTTCAATGACTGAATAAATCTCAATAGTATCATGGAAACCAAATACTTTTCAAACTGAGCAGATAAATACCTTATAACTAAAGTACTAGCAAACTGGAAAGGCTGAAGAGAGATGGTAGCTTTTTTCCATCAAGTACTTTATATTTCTTAAAGAACAGTAGTACTTGTTCTTTTTAGTGAATATATAAGGTCTTTGCAACAAGCATTTTATCTGTCTCTTTCCTGTCCTGTGATGCTTCATCCCAACTTCGTGGGACAATTTTATTTTTGCTTTAAAAGCATGTCACAAAAAAAAAAAAGGAAAATAATACTTTTTTTGGTTGTTTTTATAAAAAGATTATTGAAGATGGGAGAAAAAATATTTAGAAATGGAGTGAAGCCTCAGTTTGATCTTGCCAGCCTCAGGAAGATCCCTGCAAACAGTCCACATTCCTTTGGCCTTGTTTCATACAAAAATACGTGATGATTTTTTCTTCCATCCTTTTTGTTATTTTTATTTTGAAAAATAAAAGCTAGAATAATAAATACAATATTTAAACTGACGGTTAGGGGGCTGGAGTTGATGGGGTCACTTTGGCAGACTCTTTGATGCTGGAGAATGGAACTTTGCACAAGGGCTGAGCTTAAGTCACACTGCCCCTTCTGCCCTTCTTTGTGACCCTTTCTTCTCATTTTTCATGTATCTTTTAGTTCCTTCTGATACCATTCAGATAATAGTGAGGTTCTGGCTTTCTGGGTCTACTACCATTTGAGAAGTCTGGAGGAGAGCAGTGTAAATTGGACTGCCTTCTGGAGCAATTTTCAAGTTTCTGCTTAGATTTCTCACTGTGACTGAAGCTCCTGATAGAGCTCATGAGGATGACCAAATGAGGTTTTCTGTAATCTTGTTAGGGAAATGCTAACAAAAGCCTGAAACAGATTTCCACTCTCCCATCCCCTCCAGTGGGAAAAGTTAATTTCAAACATTGTCTTGCCAAATTAATAAGAAAAGGTGAGCAACATTACCTGTAAAGACTGTGGTTGCTGGCTGAGCGGCATGGTTAGGGCAGCAGACTGAATAGATGCTGATCATCTTTGAGGACTCCAGAGGAAAAGCTGGAGAATGAGAATTATGGTGAGTTGGTATACAGAGAACATGGGAAAATAAAATTAGAATGTGATGAATTAATAAGCCAGCAGCAATTAAACAAGCCTAACTGCCTAAATATAAAGGTTTTTGTATTCAAGCACCATCAAAGTCTTTGTGTGCTGAGGAAAATTACGCATAAGGGAATGCTGTCCATAAATCTATGGTGCTACTTTCATGCTAAATTGCTTCTGTGTCCATATGACTCGCTAACCAAAAAACGGTGCAGAAATCATTGGAACTTCATGTTACTGCATTGTCCAGGGTCTATATGATTTTTGTCTTATTAGAACAATGGGCTATTTGTTTTATAAATCATTCAGCATGTTGCAGAAGCTTTCAGTTACATGCACTAAATCAGCTCATATTACTGGGCAGCAGAACACGACATTGCAGCTGAACTGGCAGAGTATGTGTGAATGAGATATTGATCTACTGTGATAGAGAAAAGTTATGCTAAAATGGACTAAAAAAGAGGAGCATTATCTCTATATTGCAGTATTGGTTCAAATTATACAAGATGTTAAAAAAGGATAGTAGTACTGGAGAAGCGAAAGCTTTAGAGTTTTCCTTTTCTCCATTACTTTGACAATTTTGATCATTCAATTCAGGAGAGAGATGTGTGTCTCATTGTGGGTGTCTATAGAGCTGATAACTAAATGAGGATTTTATTATTAGTATTTATTATTTTGCTATTACTGCATTTGGAGCGGGACTGAGAGTTTAGCTCTCTATATTGGAGCTTTAAAATTGTCCACTCTTCTGGAACCAGGAGTTGCTAACTTAGCAAAACAAACTTCTGTCCAAAAATGTTGATTTCCTGAACCCAAATGTTTTATCCAAAATACTTCGTGTTCTACAAATATTCTGCTAAACTGACATAAACATTCTTTTCTGAATCGTTATGGAGGGCTTTTGGTTGCTTTTCCCTACTTCCCTCACAACAGCTTCTGGATCCTTGACCTGTTGATTCTGACTGGCATGTCCCACAGGGCAGGATACCCTGCATTTTGACTAAGTCTGACTAGCCTTGTGGGTTCTGTTTGTCATTAGCGTCCTTGCACAGCTGCTGTAGCATCCGTTCTTCCAGGTTCTACACTACGTAGTTTGTGCCAACATGAATTTATAGAGTGAGAAACCTGCTAGAGAAGAATGCCAAATACTTAAGAAAGATGGCTCCTTTTAGCATATTAGTCTGTCCCGTTGAGAAGTAAAATTAAAAAACATAAAAACAAATGGATGGCTTGGACTAAAGCAGGCACATAAAATTGAAGACAAGTTACTACTACTGTGGTTTTTTGTGCAGCAACTTGGTGGCTTGCTATTTATGGACAGAAGCAGGATTTATATGTGACTTGTGATGATAAAAAAAAAATAAAGTTCACAGAAGAATGGAAAAGAACATAAATCTGTTATAAAATACCTTAAAATTAGTATGTTATTTCTGAGAAGAGTAAGCCTGTAGTGGAATGTTCTCATACCTAAGAACAAATCACCGTTTTATTCTGAGATCTGCTGCTCTTCTCAAAGATAGGAATTGTTGAGGTATCTGACTGCCTTGCAGTCAGGGTATGAGGGCCATCCTGCTGCAGAGAGGAGGAGGCAAGTATCAACTGCCATCTGATAGGGGTGAATTAAAAGGCCAAGTGGAGTTGCTCACAACTGCTATTAAAGACTATGGTATTAGATTTAACAGAAAAGGGTGGCCTTGAGAGTCTTGTATCCATAGTAAAACTCACCAGTTTCTACATTGCAGACCAATGCAGCTTCATTTTTTTTCATCATTTCTGAAATAGTGAAGTTATTCGGCTCTCTGCATTACTTGTGAAGAATAGTTAGTGTTTCAGTTTACACAGCTTGTCAGTTAGTCTAGAAAATGAATCTGAGTAAATGTAGAGCTGATATTTTATTGTTGCTGCTTTTAAAGTAGGAGAAGTCAGTGATCAAAGTTCTCTGGGAAATTCATGACAAGTGAACCCTTGTGATTAATCCTTTACAGGCTGATGTAATACTTAAGAAAAATGTGTTTGTCTGGGGAAAAAGCACAGTACCAAACTGCTGGTGAAAGAAATTTGCTAGTGGGGAATATGCCAAGGCTTTGCTTTGGGTCATGCTTATGTCAGTCATCTCCTAAGGTGAAGACCAAACATAATCTAAGTAATGATGCTAATGTGTGTAACATTTAGCCCTGTGGGGTTTTCTTGCTTTTGAGTCAGAATTCAAAAAACATAATCATGATCTGTGAGACACAGAAATTGTCCCTACTGTCTTTTATGGAAAAGACGCCTGAATAAAACTCAAGAGAGGTTTTCAGAAGCAATAAGGGTTCTTAGACATATTGCATAAGCAATTTTTTAGCATTTCCTTTTAATGCAAACATTAAAAAATTATTTACATATCAAATGCTGTTAAATAGCAACTTAAAATTATTAATTAAAAATAAGTCTTTTTTTTTTTATATGAAAACTGAATTGGATGGAATTCTCGAGAGTAACTGTAACAGCACGTTCTGTTTTATCAGTGACTGAGAAAGAAGGCAAATATCGCCTCTCCCCTAGCCGCTGTACATCTAAATAGATATGTGTGGGTGCATCTTTATTATATTTTAATCCTGGCTTTAGAGAAATGCATCAGTATAAGGGAGATAACACTTTTCATAGACACAAGAGCTATTTCCTACTTGGAGTAGTATTATAGTAACCGGTGAAGCTGAATTGGGTTTGTGTCTAGTAGATCCAGCTCCTGTATATCTTTTTTAGCTCTCTTGCTTCTGTCTCACATCTGCTAACCCAATTTTGTAAAATGCTTTACACCCCTAAGTTACAAAGAGTTAGTTTACAATTTAAGATTTGGAAATAAAGGCTAACAAGAGAAAAGTATACTGATCTGATGCTATACTTAACTAGGTTCATTCAGTGTCTCATCCGTTCCATCCCATCTCCTCCATGAAGAATGCCTGATTGTAGGAACTCTCTTTGACCTAACTGTTGTGTTGCTTGAGAAGGATTCATCTTGTTCACAGCTCTTTTTCTCTTCTTTTATTCAATAGGGATGAAGGTTTAAAAACAGAGCTCTTAGTCTGACAGGAATGGCTGTGCCATACTTCTTGTGTTATTTCCAAAAGTGTGGAGGTAAATCCTACTTGTTTAAAACATCAATTTGCTGTATGTTTTTTGAAAACTGTTACAGCATTTTATAAACCATTTCTGATTAGAAGAAATCTTTATAAATAAATCTTAGCATGTTCATGTTTTTTGCCTCCTCATAGAGTTCGTGTTTTATATTTATAACCCAATTAAAAATTTGGTATCAAGAACACTTCTTTTCAAACCACGTTTTCTTCTCATTTATTATAATTTTGAGTTGGTGATGTTACAGGTGACATATGACCAGTTGTCCTGTTACTTAGTTTTAACAGTAATTTTGAATTCATGTCAAAAGCTTAACGACATGCATGCAGTCAGTTGGTGGCTTGTTACTGCGTTAGCAGTGTGGTCAGCATCTGCCATCAACCCAGAATTAGCACTCACTTGACTTTCTTAGCTATTCACATGGATTAGCTTTTTTAGTCACAATAATTTTGTCTCTCACTTTAGAAAAGTCAGAAACAAAAGTATGTTAATTTGGCAATAATAATCAGTTATTTTAAACCATAACTTTTTAAAAACTATCAGTCAAGTTGAAGACATTTTTGTTTATGTCTGTATGTTAAAGCTGTATGCAGCATGGTGTCTTTACAATGGTAGTGATAGAAGCTAGAGCTGGAGGTAACCGCAAGAAACTTCATGCGTCACCTTTCCTCAGGACAAAACCAATTCCATTAAAAGACATAATATGTAGATGCATATGTGTGTCTTTATCTAAATTTTGCTTTTGTTATCCTTAAAGCCAAAAGAATATGGTGCTAGCCCTTTGAAGTCTCTACTGGAATTAATCAATCCATTGGGAGGAAAATACTGAAAACAAGTCACGTTTGATGCTCAGATTCTAGTGTATAAGCACTTCCTAGAACACACTAGTGTGCAAAAGAACACATTCTGCCTATGAGTGCAAGATGTGACTATCACTTATTTCAAAACTAAGCCTTCAAAACCTACAGGAAACACGTGCTTAAAAAAATGACAAGTGCACAAATTTTCTAAGCTAGGAAGAGTAAGAAGTTCAATATAGAGAGGAGTAAGAAGGAACTTCCAAGAGGAAAGAAAGTATGATAGCACTGCTCAGTGACTCTACTTCCTACTGAAATTGTTTGCATTCGTGAAATACAAAAGCTAGTTGATTGTATTCAGTGATCCTTTGTGATAATGTTTCCTTAAACTGCGGAGAATAACTGGTTAAGGAAATGTACATGTGTTTGATTGCAAGGTGGAGCTAAGTAAATGGGATAAAAGAACGTTTGGGAAACACCATCAATGCCTAGAGTTTGATGTGGTTTTTCTGTAGATACAGCTAAAATAAAAACGTCACAAAGCAAGAAGCAAAGATATTCTCTTTTGGAAAGAACTATCATGGCAGTGGTTTTTAAATGCTCGCTTCTGTAAGCCCCTGAGCACTCTCTGTTTGAATGGTAATGATTTCTACAGCAGTGGAAATGTTTAGTACACTGCACTATGAAGATTTTTTCCTACCTCATTTTTTCAGGTAGTGCACAGTAGAATATTCCTGAATACAAGAAAATGGATGAGATAGCAGTGATGTATCCAATATGTCAGTAGAAAACAGACTGTGTGAATTTTAAATGAAGTGCAAAGTTAATTCGTTATGCATGATGGATAACTATAATATTTGCAGATATGAAGTTTCTAGTAAATCTTATTATATGCTGAATTTTGGGCATCAACATACTTGTGCTCTTCTCCAGAGGGACTTTGTACTTCCTTTCTTTGTGTCATTTGATTTGTTGATGTTGTAAACATAAATCAGAAAACAAGATGCTGCATATTGAGAGAAATTGAATTAATTAATTTATTTGGATATTATCGCAGAATTATCCCAAATGCTGTGGTTTGTTGGCTTAGATAGAAGGAAAATGGTGCTGTCTGTAGCTGCATTTGGTAATTTTTTCATAGTTTTCAAGAATAAGTTTATCTGGTTTTGGTTCCTCCCCCACCCCCATAGTTATTTTCAAGAAATAATCTATAGTCACACCAAATATTTGGTGAAAACAAAGAGATCACAGATCTGTTGCTGTAGTCCAAAGTGCTCTCCTCCTGTTTAAACATTCATTTTGGCTTGTTCATCTGGTATTTTGTCAGAGATGTCTAGTATTAATCTCAGGCTCGCCACAGCACAGAGTTGTTGTTAATCTCTTAATTATTTGTTCAGTTAAATCTCTTTCTGAACTAGATCCTGGCGGTGCATCCTTAGAGCCATAGTGTTCCCAGGGTCTTAAGGGGAAAATGGTCACTGTATCCCAGACATACCAGTTTCACCCCAAATACTTATTCTTCAGTTTATGTTGTCTATCAGGGAACATCTGTTATACTCCTCTCTTGGTGAATGTACTTATTGGACAAAAGCCTTTTCTCCTGTGGAGAAGATTAATCAACATTTCCCCCCTACACCACCCCCCCGCCCCCTCCCCCCAAAAAAAAAAAAAAATTTTTAGAACAAATTTCACTGAAGCATCTGAGAGGTGTTAATGAATTATCCTAGGAGCAGAACTTGGGGGAGGGTAGCCTGGAATAAAGAGCTAGGAGGGACAGGAGTTAATGTGTTTTCACTGGGTGAGGGTCAAATCTCTGACCATCACAAAACTTGTGTTCTCGCAAGCATGTTTTCCAGGAATGACAGAATCCTGCTTATACAAACACTTCCAGAATCAGAATTTGTGAAGGTAAATGGTTTTTGTGCATGGAAATGGAGTGCCGGTCAAAGCGGTAAGTATTTTAAAACCAGACAGGTTTAGCACAATGACTTGGAATTTTGGAACACATTGTCACCCTTTTTTCCTGTCAGAGTAACAGACTGTCCAAGCATGAGAGACCTAACATTAAAAAGCATGATAATTACAATCTGACATAAATTCTTAGGTAGGGGCTATATTGCTTAATTATTTGTCAATCTCCATAATTATGAAATTATCCTGGAGATTATCTGCTGATCTTTTCCTCCTGCATGTGGAAAATGTTTAACCTTCCTGCAAAAATAATTGGAAAGCCAGTAGCTGATAAAAGAATTGTAGTAACTCCAGACAGTATAGCTTCAAGGAATAAATAATTGTGTATATGTACTTAAAAGTATAAAAATTTTATAGATATACACACACAGACATGTATGTATGTATATATATGTGAAGGGACAGTCTCAGTTATTCAGGGATAAGTAACATATGAAAGACTTTGGCAGTAGTAACAGATTGGAAAATTCTTTATTACTTAACAGAGAAGTAAATTATGCACAGGATCTAAATTTTTAAAAATACTATAATGCCATTCCTTGCACGCAAGAATACAATGCTCACAAGTAAATTTACAAGTACACATGGCTCTTCAGAATGTCAGGCTCTGCTTACATAGAAAATTTCTTAGTGGCAATGTTAACGAAGCTAGAGGACCTTGTATTTTCTTTTGGAAATTTTGAGGGATTATTTATTTATCCAGGCATCCTTTTTTTTCTTTTTCTGCAAACACTTTTTGTCTCTTTTCTGTAACTCCACATTCCTTTTGAAATTTGTTGCTCTGTGTATAGTTACTGAAAGGACCCAGTAGTTCACAAGCATTACAGAGGAAAGTAGGAATGGATAAAAGTGACCGTGATCAAGTTGGATGGTAGAGTCTTCTCTTAAATCGTCTCCTGTTACTGCTATAATTTATTTTTGCTTTTAGCCCTTAAGTGGTGTAACCTTAAAAGAGTAACCATGTTAATCCTGGAACACAATTTTTAGGTACAGAGAGAATTACAGCATTTCATGACAGCATGAGCTTGTATCATTTGCGAGAAAACATGGATTCATGCTTAATGAATCGTTATTCACAATAGGATCAGAGTAATGTAACTCTGTAGCAGAAAATAAAAACTTAAGCCTCAGCCTTTTACTGCTTGAAAATATTTGCAGACTAGCCAGGAAAACTCCTTAATGTCTGTAAATGGACAAATTTCGAGACAAGCTTTTCCAACATTGCTAGCACTGAAATTCAGCTATTTCCTATAAGAAAAAGCAGCAAGATGGTAATACCCATCAGTTGTTTTCACTAACTTAATCTGTTGACATCTCAGAAAACAGGAGAGTAATGCTTTGCTGTTTTCATATTAATTACTGAAAGATGTAAGCTTTTCCAAGCCTCTTCACCCTCAGAAAAAAATACAGTAACTGCAGCCTTTGTGACCTTGACACTTTCTCAGTGTTTTGTGGGGAATAAGGAGATTGACATATTTTTCTTTAGATTTGTTCTTACAGCATAGGTGTTAATTTGTATTATATTTTTGTTACACAATGGTGTTAATTATCTTTATTATCATCTGTAAAGTCTGGGTATGGAAGCCCTGTTCTCTTAATTTATACTCAGATGGAATAACAGGGAGGTCTAATTAACAGATTAAAGATTTACAATTATGATTCATAAAATGATTAGGCACTTCGTGTGTAGCTAACAGGGACTGCGTATTATCTTTTATTAAAGATAATACAGATTATAAAGATAATAAAGATTATTATTTTTTTCTTAAAAGGTGTACAAGTATAAAAATTAAAACACATTCATTTTCTTATGTGGAGTTTGTTGGAGTTGACATTATGCTGCGGTTCATTGTGATAGAGAACTCTTGCTCTTCTGTCTAAATCCAGAGGTGCCTTCCTGGGATATCTGTTAGAAGAATCCGTGATATGCATTAAATCTCATTATTTTGGTTCCTTCTTTTCAGGAGTGATGTAATCCTGAACTTCTCAGGGCTAGTCATCTGGTTCTAAAATAGGCTACATCTTTTTACCTTATGGTCCAGACAACATTTATACTTGCTTGCCTGTCCTGATTTTTGAATAGAGTCAAAGTTAATTTTGCCTTTGCTTTTTTTTTGCCTGTCTTGGTACTTAGACTGCAGTAAATCTGGGACTTTGATTCCCTTCTGGTGAAAGTTTGCACTTGCCATAGGGAGATTGTGATTTCATGGGATTTGTAGATCAAGAAAACAGTGTCACAGTCTGAGACTTCCATGTACCTTCAACCCATCCTCGGTTTCTCTGGGTGCTTAAAATACATTTATGCTCTAACACCTTCCTTATAAAATAGAATATTTTGTAGTATTATCTCTCAAACACACAACTCCAGTGACTTTCTAAAGTGGGCTTATTAATTGCGTTTGGAAATGATTACATATTAGAGACTTTTGTCTAATGGACAAAACTAGATGGAGTTACCTATTTACTTTTTGATATTCTTTGTTATGCAATTAGCTTGCTGATGATTAGTATTAAGGACTGATGGATGTGCAAGTCCAATTGGGGAGATACCTGGTTTCTGCTGTCATATGAGGTAGAATGTGCATGTTGCACTGCGGATTGCTGCAATTATTTTCATTTTCTCTGATGTTACATTAATCTGAGCTTGATCAGTATCTTAAATACTATTTAATCACAGCAGTAGCTAAATAAATAACGAGAAGTGGCTTTTAATGAAATTAAAAGTCTACATGCATATGTATCACTCACTGAATTTTTGACAGCTCTCCTATCTTAAGACACTAATATTTGGGGAGTTCTTTTAGTCTGTTCCCATTTATCTGTTCTTTTCCTCTTCTTTGAATTATAAGCCAATCTATTGAACCTAGCAAGGTCAGATGTAAATCTTCATGACTGAAGCCTGCATTGTGTCTTGACTTCAGATTTTATAGATACTTTTATTACAGGTATTATCTTTTTTTCAGCTCCTGCTGGAATTGAATCCTTTGTGATTGCCATTTTGTTGTTTTAGATGTAATCGGGGACAAAGCGCATACCTTTTGCATAAATAGAATATGTTCAAAAACAAACGCCAAATCAATTCTCTGCTTTTTCACTTGTCTCTTTGAGGATCTGGTCTTAGAAACAAACATGAAAACAGAGAAGTGGCTTGTTTTTTTCAGGTTGAAAAGTTAGGGTTAATCAAATTAGCGGTTTTTACACAGTCTCTTTGGAGCTTGTGGGGGTTTTTTGTCAATTTTTTTGTTTGTTTTAATTGAGGTCAGTCCATGCAAAATGCCTTTGATCTGTGAATGTGTTACACGTCAGTGCTGGTTGGTCTCAGGTCAGTATTACTGAGAACATTCTCAGACTTGTATTCTGTTTAGCTCCACTTGGATTTTCTGCACCAAGTGCATGAATATTTGCTTAAGTTTAAGCATCAGGATGGTGGTATATGGCTTCAAGCCCCACGTTCGCAAGTAATCCATATGGCATGTTTAATTTTATGCATGGTATTATGGTGCAGTAATTAAGGTGGAATTCTGTAGTCATGGTTAATCACTCTTCTTAGCTATCATGAATAGTTCTAACAGTAAAGACCAAGTTTTCATGTCTATCTAAAATCATGATGAATAGGAAACCTATCTTCTCTGCTCACCTATTTCCCTTTTTAAAATTTAAGATCTTATATGTGATGATGATGTTTTAATTTAGGTTTCTTTGCAGATTCAAATCTCAAAGTACTGTCTTCAATTTTTATATAAGCGCACAACTCCACATCAGTGTGCAAAATCCATAGGTTAGACGTCATTTCAGCAGTAGAACACTTACTTCAAATAATGAATGGAACTGTGGCACATAAATCTTGGCCAAATTCATTAAAGCCAGTGACTGAAAGCATGAAGGGAACAATACATAGAACAGAAAAGACAGATTAAAGTTCCCTTTGTGCACGGCAATGTAAAGAGTGTCAGTTATTTCCAAACTAGCTTCTGTTTCTAGTGACAGTGGTTTAGCAGAGGCCATGGTCATAAGCTGAAACGGGAGGTTCTGACTTAGTATTGGGGTGTGTGTGTAAAAAGTCTCTCTGAAGATAATTAGGTATTGAAAGACCGGTCTAGGGAAGATGTGCAATCTCTGTTCTTGAAGGTGCTCAAAACCTGACTGGCAAGAACTCGAGACAACTTGTCTGAATTCAGTGGTGACCCTGTTTTGAGCAGAGATCGGACTATGTGACCTTCTGAGCTTCTTTCAAATCTGAATTGTTCTGTGATTCTTTGTGCAGACCAAAGGATGTCAAAAAAGGAGATTAAGATCCCTTGTTTCATCCTGCAAAATTGTATTTCTAAGAAGCCTGAAGAATTTCCTAAAAGGAACAGAAAACTTTGTCTTCTGTTTCACTTACTTTTGTGGAATAGTTGTGTATTAGTTGTGCATGTCCTGTGGCATCTAGTTAATTAAAGATTAATCACTCTTTTAGCAAATGCAGTGATAATCATCAGTAGCCTGAGGTATTTTTACTTGATGGGCTAGAGATTTCCATATGCTTTTTCTGTACCTGCCGTTATGTAAACATATTAAATATATTATTTAAAATATATTTAAATATTTTTAAAATATTATGTGAAACCAATAAATGATAAATGGCCAATGAAAAGCATCTTCCTTGTGTAAAAGTATTCCATGAGCATGTGTCACATTTAGATCTCTATGTAACTGGCGTACAGTTTTTCCTGTCTTATTCTGGTAAGTGGGAATCCAGCATTTACTGGAGTTCTGTTCTGTCTGTTTATGTCCTCATTGTGGATGCCGAATGTAGCCTTGTCCTCTAACAAATTTTTAGTGCTTCAATTTATGTATAGTCTGTAGATAGTTTCTAAACCAGATTATAATCACAAAGAATTAAACATTCATGAAATCTGTTGCAATTAGTTTTCACTGTATCTGTTGGACAGTTCAGCAGTTGGTAGAAGTCAGAAGAGCTCTGTTAAAATGGTAACTTTGTAAGTTTACTCCAGCTGAGAATGCTATGTGTAATGATGGTGCTAATGTATGGCATAAGACTATATACTAAAATAATGTGTTAAAATAAAACAACACACCTATATATTGCATGCAAAAATATTTTCCTTTTGTGAAGTACATATGTGGAGCAGCAACAAGATCTCACATGTAGGAGAAAATTTCATCTAATAATTCTGTTGCCATCTAAAAGCAATCTAATTATTCTTTTTTTATCACACTTTCTCTGCTGGAGTTCCTTGCGTGAAAAGTAATTCCTGAATTTCAGACTGTGAACGCTATAGTGAAGTGACACTACACTCCTAGTTTTAGTAATTACTGAATATCTTAACATGAAGAAGGCATGAGATTAAGTTTTGCACTTGTTTAATTTCTCATATGTCAAATGTCTTAATCTTTTACTTTTTCCTTAACAGTAGGAAAGATGCTAAAATAGATACTGTGAAGGATTGCTCGTAAAGTGCAATGTCTGTGCATGTGCATCTATGTATAACACAGCTGTTTTATAAACACAGGGGCTCATGGTAGCCTGGTTTGACATAATCTGTTTTAGGCAAACACCCTGCAGACAATTCTGTGTATTCAGTCCACATGTGCTATTTACAGTCATGCTCTTTGTTTGGTAGGTGTTTTTATCTAAGACATTTGCCAAGGGTGTGGGCCCTGCAAGCCTCTGTGCTATTAAAAGGATCATCATTTAATCTTGGTCCTTTGAGTCCAAAATCAATACATGCTTAAGAATCGAAGCATTGTCAATTATCAGGCTATCAGAGTGTACTTTTGGAAGATTTTTCGTGCCAGGTACAATATTTCAGGTTTGCTTTTTTAACAGAATTAGCAACTCGGGTAATTAAGCTTAGATCAAGCAAATGAGCTCTGAGACTGGAGTGAAAAGCTGAAAGTTTGTCAGCGTAATTGTAACAAATTGTTGGTCTGACATACAAGGTTAACAGCAGCAAAAGCTTAGAAGGGGGAGAAAAAGGCAATCAATAGGGAAATCCTTTATAAAAGAGCTTTGCTGGGCTTGAGTATATGAGGGAAATGGGGCACACACCAGAGGACAAAGAGAAATTTTGACTTAATATTTAAGAACCTTTATAGATTAAAAAAGCCCCAAATGTACAAGATTTAATTAGAAGCTAACAATTTGATGTTGGGGGGAGCTGAAGGGAGCAGAACTGAGAATGGCTTGTTCGAAATGACCTTGCTGTCAGGGTTTCACATAAGCTGTTAAATGTATGCAAAGAACCACCAGGAAATCAATAAAATAAAACATTGCAGTGGTCCAGTATGGAAGCACAGGACATAAATTACCATTTTAATTTTCAATCATTACAGAAACAGATATCCCTGAAGCCATAAAACATGATCTGCACACAGATGTTCATTGCAGGACAAAAGTGAGTACAGCAGATATCCATAAATCTCTCATAGGTGTTTTCAAGAATAGCAATTGTGAGTGCATTGGTTCTGTGTAATTGGTACTTACCTGGTCCTGATGAGGAATATCCTCTCAAAACAAAGAAGCTTTCTTCATCATTTATCAGTTTTACAAAGCTTTTTGGCAGCTGGCTTTAGAATTTACAGGATGGCATCGGATATGCTTTTTTTGTTTTGAAGTTTGCAGATTTGGTCAACGTTTGAAAGCAGTGTCCTGTGTAACTGTCAACAGGAGTCAGAATGATGCTGCCCATAAGATACTAATGAGGGAAATTGAGTAGCTCAGAGAATTTTACCGAAGGTCATAGTTTTGTAAGTGTTCAAGGTTGATTGTTGCCATAAGCTATTACTTTATGATGGTCTTTCATGTCCGTTTGAATGAGTTAAGTAGACTCTTCTGAGAGGGTAAACTTGTTACAGTAAAATCTGATTGCTTTTCAGTTTGAATGTGAAAGTAAGGGAGCTTGAAAATCTGATCCATTGATACCTTTGATTAGCTTTGAAACCTATTTTTAGGACAGCATTGAAAAAGTTTGCATTGCTTTGCCTGTGCTTCCAGATGGTCAGCACATAGTTTGAAGTGTTTTAACCACTTGGCTTATATTGAAAGGCTTCTCTGAGTACCCAGTGCATTTGTGTTTGTGTTTTCCTAGAAATAATTTAAGGTCTAAACCACAGCTACAGAGACTTGAAACTCTGCAGGATTTCTGCATGTGCTATAAATTAAAACCCCATGTAGAGTATTTGCTCATCTCATGAATTTATTTTCAAAATACCCATTAAGGCATTAAAAAAAAAAAAAAAAGGCAAAAAACAACCCCAAGAAACCCCACCAAAACAAAAAACAAACCCCAAAACGACAAAACTTTTCAAATTGCAGGTGATAGCACTTCGGGGTTAAATAGGATCTGTGGTCCTTATTGACCTTCTAACTCAAATCAGGGGAAAGACAACTGATATGAGTAGGACCAGGGTCACCATCAGTGGCTATCATATGTACTTACAGTTAGTGTAGTTTCCACAGAATCAAGCCCCTATCATAGGTTATTCAGTTCACTGAGAAAAGTTCAATGGAGTGATGTAATCAATAGTTTTCTGCTTGTGTTGAACTAGTGAGAAAACATCTGTGGTATGGGTGCCGGACCTCTGAAGGGCAGAGGCAAGCAGTGCCTGGAAGGATGAAGTTGGGGGTTGACTGGCTAGGTAGCAGTACTAGGATATCTTAGTGAAATGGTTTAGGTAAATAGAGCTTTCTGAAATTTGTTGGTGGGTTTTGTACCATGTGGTTATTTATGTCATACAAAGCAGCTCATCCATATGAATTTTTCATTGAATTTCAGATTTGAATGAAATCAGAATGAAAATAAATGGAAGTTATTTCCGTTTATCTGATTTTTGCAGCAATTCTATCCAACTGAGGAGTTAGCATAATTTCTTTCCTGAGACACAAATCTGTCCAAATAAAACAAATCAGTCATAAACTCACTGAGTAGTTCAGTGTGTCTCTTCCTGACGTTGTAATAAAGCTTGAAGCCAAGTGACAAAGATGCATGTGGCTTCATTTTCAGGTTTCATATTGTAGAATTCTACCTATAATGGGATCATATGGTTGTAGGTAACCTCTTTCTTCCATCAGGGAAAAAGTCCTTGAGAGAACTTCATGTACTCATTTTTGAAAATGGTATCTTTGCATAGCAGAATAAATCTTTCGGGGTTATACCATAAGAGGTGATTTCTGACAAGTTAATACTATATGATAATCCCAGCATGTAATTTATCTTGGTAATACTCCCCATCTTCCCTGCTAGGAGAAAACAAGTTTCCTCTTCTCTGAGAGTGTTATTTGTGAAAAGAAAGACCAAATAATTACCGGTGAAACAAATTCAAAATTTTAGGGAGAAGTTTGCAAACCCTGAAATGCATTTTATTTTGTTTTTATTTATTTTATATGTGGATATTGGTAGCAAATTGGTAAAAAACACTGGAAAAGTATTCTTGTGTGTTTACCATATAGCATGGGTTGAGATAGGAATTGTATATTTTAAGAGGAATAGAATGTTAAATTACAGTGAAATAAAATTTTAGAAACTGAATTTGAAATAATGACGATAATTTCCTATTATATTTGGTGTCCTTTTAGTTTTGTATCTTTGTAACTTTCAGTATTTGTACTTAGAAAAATATCAGAAATGTATTAGAAAAATCAAGGGACATAAAGTTTGTAATTACATTATGCAAACTTCTTAAATCTTTGTATGACTAGAGAAATTATTACATTTTAATAAAAATAGATAATACATAGATTTATTTATTTACTTTTAATTTCCAATAGATAGTTTAGAATTGTTCAAGTAAATTCTAGCATGTGATGTGTGTTGGTTTGGTTTAGTCACAGTTTGCCATTGGGAAAGATCAGATTTCTCTCCTGTAGTGCATGCAGATACTTATTAAGCAGTACATGTGTGCTAATCTCACTTCGTAGTAAATTAGTTTGATTCTTTTGACATAAAAAAATCTGTAGTAGTAGCAATGTTATAAAGTGGGGTTAAGTGTATGCCTTAATGCATACATTTTGTATAGGCTTACAATTTTTCTTAAGAACATATCTATTTATGGCTATTTTCATGGTAAAATCTTGATCTCATGAGAGTTAAAATTTGTTAAATTTCCCCAACTAGCGCTCCAGAAATTAGAAAGGTTACACTATGGTTTTATATACTTCTCAATTAATAAGGTTTTTAAAGATCTTTCTTTTTCTTCATTTTACCAGCTATTCTAATGTATCTTTACCTCTTATTAGAACAGGTAGTAAGGATGTAAATTATACATGTCACATCATCACAGCTGGTTGTACACGGGCACTTAAAACATGTCAGAAAATCAGACTGAAGATCCCAGGTACTAAGTGTTTAGAGAATTTAAAAACATGTGTATATACCTTGCTATATCCTTTTATACTTCATAGAAGTGTAAACAAAGAAGCAGTAAAAAAAAAAAAAAAAAAAGGAATGTAACTGTTTAATCTTTTAAAAGTTGTTTTTAATGTTAAGAATAATTGATTAGGAAGGTAGATTACATTTTGATATTCAAACTGCTTGTGCTGGAAAAGCTATCCTTTCTTCATTACATGGTGTAAAAAGGGTCAAGGTGGAAATTTGAAGTTTGGTTGGTTTGTTTTTTTACTTCAGCTTGCTGCACTTGGAAAAACACAGACTCATGGCTGAGACATAAATAAGGATTTGAATTCATTCATTCTATTCATTAAACAATGGAAAATACATGTCAGCTGCTGTATTTATAAGTATGGAAACAGCTTTCTGATGTTGTCTTTTTCCCCCACTTTTCATATCTGTTGAAAAGTATTCTATCTTGCTTTCTAGAATGGTATTAACAACTTTATTTTGGAAGGTTCAGACTGCTGGTTTGTGGGGTTTTTTTTTTGGTTTGTTTTTTTTTTTTTTTTTTTTGTTGTGTGTTTGGAGGTGGTTTTGCTCTTTTTCCAAACCCTCCACCCCCCCAAAACAAATTTTTAAAAAATTTTTAAAAAGAAGAAAATTCCTGGAGATGTAGTGTGATGTGTAGTCCTACACATTTAATTCCATGTAGGGAATGGAAAGCCTATTTTATCATCTTTGTTCCTTCACTCAGGAGGATCCATAAATGGGAAGAGACTGCTAACCTTTATACTTAGGATAGCAGCAGTGCCTGAAGAAAATAGGGAACAGGGAAGTGGCAGATAGAGAGCCGAGTCTGGCAGAGTAGTGAGTGTGCTCTCTGTTTGCATGTGTGAGTACTGCAGGAGCAGACTGATAACTGGTAATTTCCATTCTTAGTTGAGAAGAGGCAAGAAAGATTTATGTTATGTGTGAAACAGGCTTGCTACTTTGGCCTATTTCTGAAGTCATTCTCTATAGCAAAAAACCCCCTCCAAATATAAGCTAAAAAACCCCCCAAAAACCCAAAACCAAAAAACCCAAAAAAAACCCCAAACAAAAAACCAATTGAGCAGAAAAGTGGTAGTATTCTAATAAAAATTGTACGTTCTGTTGCACCAACACATCTGATTTCGCACATCTGTTGATGCACTCTGCTTTAGAGCTACTACAGAAAAATGTTATAAAAAATAATTGGCTAAAAAATTGGAAAAGGTCACTAGTTATGCAAACTTATTTATCATGTTGAACATGCCACTGGCAAATATTATATGGTTTTACTACTCTCCCAAACAACCTTCCAGTGTCCCATGTATGGTACCTTTTATTATCTCAGCTTGTCAGATAATTTCTAAGGTTCAATGTGCTAGTAATATACAACCATATACATATGATGCCAAGAAGTTTCTAAACCCCTTTTTTCACTAATCTTTATAAATAAGGTCAACTGCAGCGAATCGGCTGCAATTAATAAAGTGCATGAGGGACAATAATTCAATCTCCAGTTAGAGAACACCTCAGTAAGTTAAATGTATTCAGTTGGTTAAGTACTTAAACAGCTGCTAATAAAATCTCAGGTCCATTGAGAATTATCTTTGTGAACTCATGGATATATTGAACTTTAAAAAAGGATGAACTTCATGCTTGTCTTTAAAAAGAGATGGAGGTGGGAATTGCATATCAATTTAGTCAAGGTATTGGGAGACTGGGCATTTATATATTTTAAAGATCCTTTTTCGGTTTTTATGCCTCAGATTTTATCTTAACAATTGACACAGCTAGCAAGTGTTTGTGTATTATGTGAATACTAGTGAAAATACAATTGTGAAACCTCTCTTCAGATGTAGCATCAATTTCTTGGTCTTCATTCTAGCCTAACCAAGGTAGGGAAAGCTTTACACCAAAAAAAATGTGGGGCGAGCAGGAGGGGTATGGTTGGGTTTCACATTACAGCAGAGAACAAGTTTATCCATTTATCTGAATTCCATTAAATCTGTTGTTCTGCATGAAAATAATGAAACTTTCTCTGTCAGCTAGTAGTTTCACAAATGTTTATTGTCTTCAAAAAGAGGGTGAAACTACAATAGCTAGTTTCAGGTCATAAGCAAGTATTGGTCTCTTTGTGCATGTGTGCTCGCAAAAAGTTCTCACCACCTGGGGCCAGAGCATGCTGTGGTATTCCCCTAAAACCAAGAAAACAGAAGGTTCTGTTTTCCATAAATATGTAGCAGAGCTGGTACTGCCCTCTGAAACTGCGGAATTATTGCACATCAGGTTTCTAGTTTGCAAATAGGTTTGACCCTGTCTTTATTCTGTGGTGTATATGTAGAGATTGGAAAAGTCATTTGTTGTAAGAAGGAGTAGAGATAAGAAGGAAGCGTTATGAGGTGTCCAAAACAGCTTGCAGCTTTACCTTGGCAGCAGAGTTTCTCTGGGCTGTCTGTGATTCCTGGGAAAGTGGTACCATCTGCTCTGCCCTTTCTTCTGCAGTCAAATAAGCTCTCCCTTTGCCTACGGAGTCTTGGGAATTTGGGGAAATGGCGATTTAAAGAGATAGATGGTCCTTTTTCTACTAATCTCTGGTTATGTTTCTAAAATTAAATCACTCTTCTGTGTAAATTATGGGTTTTTAAATTTCAGTTACTGATTCCAAACTCATACTGCTTTAATGCTTCCCTACTCTGTTTATTTAACAGCCCTACCTGAATCTCCCAAGAAAACATAAATAAGCCTTTTAAGTAGACAGATTGGTATCAATGTTGTTTCTTTAGATACACATCAGGTAATCTGACTTTAAAGCCAAATGCTCTGAGACAATAACGTTTCATTTAGCCACTGCATTTTCAATCTTTAGTCTAGGTCTTTGTCGATTAGTAAGGTAGATGCATAGTATCTAAACTGATTTTAGCTATTAGTTACTTAATCTATGATGTTTAGGTGAAAAGAATCCTGGGTGAGCTTTTCAGTTGAGATAAACTATTGTTAACAACAGAAAGGGACCCAATTTGTATTAATAAATTATTATTTTCCTTATTTCAAACCTAAAACTTAAACAAGGAGGGGGAAAAAAAAAGTCTTGTTCAGCAGTTTTCCACATACGATACTAAGAATAGGTTCAGGTTCGCGTGGATGAATGATGTTAATTTTTGTTCAGGAAAACAAGCAAGTGAGCACGAAGAATGAGATCTAGGACTCTTGTGCTCTTGATAGGAGCAGTATTGTAAAATATGGCAGTATTTTAAAATTCAACAAATTCCTCTTTGAACCTAAAGAAATATAAAACCTCTATTAATGCGATATTTTTATGTTCAGTATTATTTGAGGTAAGATATAAAACTATTTACATAATATAGTTTTCTGACTATGATTTCATAGGCATATCTGTGTATAGTATAAAGTGACAGAGAGAAAACTATGAGGTCAAACATTTTGCAGTATATGCAGTTGTTAGAACTCCATTATATGTCAGAAATATCTATGTGCAAAACATTTGTGGAGAGGAGTACAAGTGGGATAGTCTCATCCAGGGGTAATACTCTTTAGTTTGTTGGGGGGGGGGTGGGGTGGGGGGTGGGGTGTAAACACATTTTTTCTCTTTCCTTTCATGGAAAAATTGCAGTATGTGTGTAATTTGAGGCAAAGTAATTTAAAAATTACTTAAAAAGTAATTTAAATTACTTTTGATTTTTTTTTTTCCCCCTCATTACTCTTTTAGCAGTCAGACATATTGATTAGTGATCAGCACATAGGACTCCTGGGTTTGATTTCCTGCTCCAGCTCCTAAAGAAATCTAGAGTTTATTGTTAATTTAACCTCTTACTATTTCTTTCTTTGTAAAGTAACACTGGGTTTTCAAAAAAAGAAAGAAGTCCTAGTAAATTTGAGAACAGATGACTTTTCTTTTAAGAGTTCAAACTATTCATAATCTAAAATGAATTTTAACATTTTCAGTTCTGTAATCCAGGAATTATTAAACCTACCTAAGATGCCTCAGTACAGTATATGAGATCATCTGACATTTACAGGGTATGCATTCAAGAAAAATGGAAATTGCAAGCAATTTGACTTTTCTTATGGCAGGCTGAAACCAGCCCCCTGATGCTGTTTGCATGGAAAGGAGGATTTTTTGAGAGCTCTAGACAGCTGCCTACTTATGTTGGGTTTATACTAAATACATTATTTTGCAGAAAAGGGTATTTGCTCACCATGTCCAACATAATCCTTTTAGGATAAGGCATTTTAATAAATCATAGCACTTTTATTACTTGATCAGATTAGGTTTCATTAGTTTCCTTTACTTACATGATGGAAGAAATATCAGGAGAAGTGAAAGAGTCAAGGGATGAAGAGGGATACACTACCATAACCTCTTGCCATTTTGCCAAAGCTCTTTAGCCATTTTTGCAGTTGAATTTTTTTTTTACTTTTTTGTTTGTTTTTGATAGAAGTAGGTAGGGTTATAAATCTATTCTGATCACATCTGGCAAAAGTTAGATCTCCTCCGAGTCAACAGATGCAAATAGATATTCCACTCTTATGCAAAGAATGTCCAGAGCAGCTGAATATTTATATAAAAATCAGTATTGGGTATAATATTCACTGAAAAGATGAAAGGAAGAGAATCACTAACAGATACTGATTGACACATCCTACCCAGTCTGTTTACAAAGAACAAAGAGCGTTAATACACTATGTCTGCCTTGCTGCTCAGTTCCCTTGCACATGATTTTGGGTGTATTTGATCAGGTGAATCTCCCAGAGGAAACTCTCCATAAAGGAGTAACAGTTGCTTGGGAAATACAACCTCTGCCTGTTCTGTTGTTCACTATCTTGCACTTGCACTGGAAAGACAACTGCATTTGGCAAGACCTGTGACAGCAACCTTTGAAGGGAGTGTGTTCAGTTAAGGAAACTGCACCTCTCTGCTTATAGTAACAATATCATTTATTAAAGAGAAGCAACTTATTTGTTCATTAGTCAGGGTGTATATTTAAAAACATTACAAATCATTATTTTAAAAGGTGAGTTATGCTCTCTGGTAATGGCAGTTGCAGTTAAACGTGTAATTAGATTACTGTGAAAAGAAACGTATAGGCTTCATGAAGTGGATTTATAGTTTCAATTTGTTTCTAATTTTGAGTTTGTTTTTGTTATAGCATCATTGCATTTGTGACAGAGGCATCACTGCATGGTATATTTTAAAACATATAGTTGTGAGGTTAAGTGTATTTAAAAAGTTAGTTCTTTGTCTAGCTTGTCTCAAGTTGCAGGATTTAATTTAGGGTATATGAGTGTATTTATGCTAGGGACAGCAGGGGACAGTCTAAACCCCCAAATTCTCTGCAATTTCATTGTGGATTTTTCTACGTATGCAGCAGAGCTAGCTATTTTCACATCTCTTCCGTTTTGCCAACGATCAAGTTTGAGAGAATGCTTCAAATGCTCTATGTTCAGTGCACTGTGTATGATTTAAGACTTTTCATGCCATTATTTCAAAACGTCACTCTGGCAAATGTAATGATCTCAATCTGACCACTGTCTCTTGTTTCTAGAGCATGTTTAGCAAGAACCTTTAAAAAAAATCTGTGTTAGGAGTTTTATTTACAGCAAAAAGTTTTATTTCTTTCTCCCCAGAACTGACTTCTGTAAATTCAGTTAGTCGTTGCAGTATATGACATAATCAAGGCATGAGGTCTTTTAACATGGAAAACACTCCACATATTTCTTAAAATTCCATTTTCCTCTCTCATTTCATTGTCTAGTTCAGTGGTGGGGTTTTCTTTTTTTTTTTAAAAAAAACAGTATCTTGTTTATCATACTATATATGATAATCAGGTATGTTGCCACTTCACATAGTACTGAGGATTTTCACAGGAAAGATTTCTTAGGCTTTTTTTACTTTTAGGTTATGTAAACTGTAGATTGAGAATGGACTTCAGTTGTCAGTTATGAACCTGTACTTGAATTCTGAACACACTTGCTTGCACAAAGAGTTCTTGGTTGGATGTACTATTGAAAGAAGTAAAATATGTGAAATTATAAAAAACAAAATCATTTGGGTAATTTCCTTCACAAAAGTTTAAGTCATCTTAATCTAGTTCTGATTTTTTGCGTTCCTGTATACAACACAACTAACATGTATATTCTGCAAAAATATTTGTACGTGATCCCATGCTTATTTTAATTCTCTGAAAAAAAACCCTTCAGCTTCATTAATGGCAAATGCACATGTTCTGGATGGTCAGGTGGTGACTGTCCTGTTAGGACAGCAATAGATGCATTTGCACTAAAAAACAAAGATGAGAAACAAATCATATATTTTAATGGTATGTATTGCACACGTGGGTTTCATGTTTCTTCCATGAAGGAAAAAATAATTTCCAAACACTTATGAAACTGCAAGCAGTGACACATTTGAAAAATTCCATTCTGGAGAACTTTACTCATGTTACACATGCGCATCACACATGTCTCTGTATTGATGGCTTACTGATGTACACAGCATTTTATCAGAACACCCATCTGTGTTCCCTTACCAACATAACTAACAAATTGTTCCCTGATGGTGGGCAAGAGCTATGTTTGAAGATCAGAGCCTTGCTTTAATCCCTGTAATACCTCTGTATCATCTTCCATCCTGTGTGATACATACTGTGTAAGAGAATCAAATGACATAGTTTACAAGGGCTTCAACCAGGTATATGGAAAAGCAGGAGGGTTCAAGAATTTACATCCATTATTTCATAGGCAATTTTTAATAAATTGCTATAAACGTGTAATTTGTAACCTAGCTGCCAGCTTTCTCTGGCAAATAGAATTTCAAGGCTACAGACCAGTTAGTTTCCTGTTGCCATTTTTTGGTGCAAAACCCTGGTGTGGTCTTCTGAGGTTTTTAGACCTAAAACTATTATTTTCTGTGTAGGGTTCTGGGCTATGTGCCAGTTTGTTGCGTGTCTGTGCAGTATTGTATCTCTTGCTGCCTGGCAGTTTGCCTCTGCTGGGTATGTGCCTGCCTGTCTTCCAGTGCACATAAACAATTTGGAAGAAGAAATAATAGGTTAGATGCCTTGTATTTTCAGCCATGCACAAACGGTGTCAGGGTTTAAGAGAATATCCTCTGCAAGAATCTACCCTTTCATCAGAGGCTGAGGTGTGGACTTTAAGTCAGAGACGATGCATTTCAGTCAGCCTGGCACACGGTGCTTTAATCTGTAGAAGGGATGCTTGGGTTTTTATTCCATGGCATTGATCTGAATTACTGCTAGTAGGAGAAGGAATCAATTCTCTTTGGTGCTAGATTTGAGCTGCCTAAACTATAGAATCACATTTTAATTTAGACTTACTTCCCACTGTAAAAGATAAGGGTTCCTTCCAGACATACTATTAGGTCTCAACCCTGAAGGTTTGTGTTACAATTTCAACATTTATCCACTTATCTTATGAATAAAAGGTTTCTGTTTTAATTCTAGTAATCCCCCATGTGAAAGCCCCTGGCACAACCAGATTCATTGCTGAGAGCATACAAATCAGCTACTGAATTCAGTTATATTGATTTCTCCTGCTTACTTAAGGGAGGGATCAACACCCAGCTTCATTAACAACACTGAGCCAGCACTTGCCTGTTCTGTTGTTCTGTATGACTTTCACTAGCTGATATCTCTTGCCTTCAGTTTGAATCACTGATCTTATACAATGGAAAGCCCATAAATGGATTGAAGCAGTGACACTGAGACTGACGTCTTCTCACTGCCTCACAGAGCAAAACTGCAGAGCTTCATCATAGCAGCACGGTTTTTCTCTGATTTGTAACTGTGATTTGACTGTGTGACATTTCTTATGCTGACATACTTCAAATAATTAGTTTTTCCAGTGCCTGCATATCATTCAAGTCACAGGGAGAAAATCTTCCCTTCTGTATTTTGTGTTTAATTGTGACTGTCAGAGGACTTACCATCACCTTATGAGTGCGTGGAGTTTGAACTGCTGAGTTACAGTTGCTCCGGATTACAGTTCAGTGAAAGTCTAGGCTAAACTCCATCTTCCTGTCTGGTTTTGGGTCTTTAGATGGTCTACAACTTTATTGCTTCTTTTCCAGATCTCTTGAGTCTGCCAAGTTAAGCTTGAATAAATGGAGGTGATAAATTATATCAGCTCATTCTTGTATTTGCAATTGAGCCATAAGAGCCTCCAGAAGAATTGGGAGTATTTTTGGTAGCTGTGCTGCTGGTAGTACCTAAAACCTAGAAGCAAGGTGCATATGGAAATGAAAAATAACAGAGGAATGGAGGAAAGTATTGTTATCTTTAAGATGATAATGAGAGTGCAGTTTGATTTTTATTCTGTCTCAGTTACTTAGTGCTTGATCATACAGATGTTTTGAAAACATCTGAAGTGAAAAACTTCCTTGTTTTGAGGTTGTGGTTATTGAGATGTTGTTGAGGATTGTGTGACAACTCCCAAACAGTTCAAAATTAGCCAAGCTAGCTTGGAATTGCTGAGGGTGAATTTAGCAAAGTTAAATGACTTAACAGAGAACTGGATGAAGAGAATTGCACAGTTGCATTAGAAGCATGAGCTGGAGCACTGTGTGACCTGTGGTTGTTTCTGAGGGATAGTGGCCCATGTAGTCACATTCTTACTTAAATCTAAATGAAGTATTGAGTGAGGATTGCCTGACTGAAATTCCTAGAGTCAAAAGTACCGTGTTGAAATTTTGCTGAACACACCTCTAACTCAAAGCTAAAACGGTTTTGCTTCAAGAAGTTAAGCAGTACATGAGAAGTAAAAGTTACAATTTAGTCATGTACTTTGTGTTTTCTTACCAAAATTGAATCAACTTATTTCTCTGATGAACTGTGTGGCAAGAATACTGCCACTGTTGAGGTACAGCCTTTCATTTTGTAATGGATTAAAATCAGACTTATATATGCTGATGTTGGTTGAAATTTGATGTGTCTCCGAGGTAGCTGTCTAGGCCACAGAGTTAAGGACATTCATCTGCTGAAACCAGCAATTCTGATGGACCTTTGATTTCGTTTTAGATGCTGTTAGCTTATTCTGTGCTGGCAAAAAATAAAGCAGCTGTGACTTGCTTGCCTTGGGGCACTTGTTTCTTGTAGCTTTAGCATTGCTAGTCATCGTGGAGGTTTTTATTTTATTTTACACTGTGAATAATGAAGTTTTATTTGTTGTAGAGCTCAGAGTGACTGTTGGTTACAGGAAGAAAAGAATTAGGCTACAGGGAAGCATGCTGTGATAGCACACCTAAACTTTTCCAATATTCAGGATAGTTCCATAAAACCAAAAATTTTGTAGTGTTTAACAGCCACTGTTTTGCCACTCTTTTTTTACAGACTGTATGTCTTCTCAACAGCCTCTTCAGGAGTTAATTTTAGTTTTTCAGTCACAGGTGAAACTATATGACCTGAAATTTTTGATAAATCTTGATAATTTTTGATAGCCTGAAAGCTATCCTCATGCCACATGAAGAAGAGTAAGAGCATGTAGATAATGTTCTTTGATATACAGCTCAGTTAATTTCCACGTTTCCTATTAGGTGATACAGTTTGGTAATATGTTTTATTTGCTATTCCTGCCTCTTGAGCAGAGTTCCAGATTATTTTTATTAGCATGCTAGAAGAACTGTGTTCACTCACATCATTTATATGTATCTGCAGTATTAATTTGACTTCTGCTTTAAAAAACCCAAACAAACATGGTTTTGCAAAACTTATGCATTATTTGACACATTTTTAATTGTTGTAAATCACTGTAGTGTATCTCTAAGCAGATTTTTCATAAGTTTTATGCTTCAGAAAGTTAGCTCTTGCTGTGGACACAATCTCAAAATGAATGTGTGTATCTTTTATAAGGTATTATGAAAAAAAGGGTGTCTTCAGTTTGCTTATACTTTTTAATCTATTCCCTGTACTCTGCTTCTTTTCTGAGACACAGTTTGACAATGTGTTGTGCAGGCATGACACACATAAAGGGTCATCTTACATTTTTACATTTAAACGAGTATGTACTATTCCAGGTTTAGACATTATCTTTCATCTAAACCAAATTTATCAAGAAATAGTGCCCATCTGCTACCACAGACACAAAATACTTAAAGCTCTAGGCTGTGTAAATATTCTACAAATACACCAGGAAAAAGTAAGATAGTATCTATTATCACTTGAAAATTTTGCAAAATTTTATTCTTGTATAGCTTTGAGGGTTAAAGATTATCTAGGGCCATCAAAGCCTCCAACCAGTAGGCTGTAAAGATACCATGTTCATAAATTGCTCTTGTAAGTAATGTTGTCTTTCTCTCTTCCCCCCCCACTTCTAGATTTAATGCCTTTCCTTTATTATTTCAAGCCGCCTTCTGATCCGCATTCTAGCAAAACATTTAAACTTTTTATATGTACAAGTCTCTGCAGATAATCCATATCCATAAATATTTCATATATCACCAAAAAAAATCATATTGAATCTTCTTTCAATTTATCTGACCTCTGTGCATATTTATGTGTTACTTTGTGTTACATAATGTGTGCTGTACGTTAATTATTTGGTAGTGTATAAAATAGATGGTAAATGAAGATATGAGTCTTAAATTGGAAAAATTGTCTAGTATTATGTTTATTTTGATGCTACATATAGCAGTAGTGTTCTCACTGATGCATCTGGAGCTGTAGTGTCCACAATCGGACATGATGTCCCTGCTTGGAGGATAATTTTTACTTAGTGGCATTGGGACTACATTTAGTGTTCGAGATAGTTTACAATACAGTGCAACAGAGATGGTAATGATATTGAGGGCTTCACTGATGTCTTCATTTTGGAAAGAAATGGGAGACCATTCTGATTCTGAGCATATTTGGAAATTACCAGACTTTCGAACTGGAGTAAAAGAAAGAAGGTATAGATTCCATGCACAGAAGGGAATTCTACAGAATCGGGTTCAGAGGATATTCAGCCTTCTGAAGTCTAGTCAGCTGAAGTGTGGTGTTGGCTAACGCAGTCCTTCCACACCTATAATTATTTACTGTATGAGTTGCCTGGGTGTCTGTATGCTGTGCTCTGTTGGTTTCTTTCAACAGGGAACATAAGGCCTGAACAGAGTAGCTTGAGTGCAGCTCATGTTGCTTAATCTTGAGGCTTTGGTTATGAAGCTATATTTGATCCTTCATGAGAAATCGATTTCATTCAGGTGATTGTTATCCTTTTCTGTCCATCTTATCTAGGATTGCAGATATGTTCAACAGTATGCCCTTGAGCAGTGTTTACTGTGGAGAATTTAAGTACCATACATTTATTTATCATTATGGAAGGGGTAACATTATTGTTTGGGGGGTTTATTGGTTTTCTATTTAAAGAAAGTTGAGTTATCCTTGATATCCATTGTAATGGCATCTTAATGTAACTCTGCACTAAACAAAGCAAATAACCAGGAACTTTTTTCCTTTCCTTTAAGGTGGTAATAAAAATTCCAATTAGCTACCTGTGACTTCGTTTTCCTCCATGCACTTTGACATTTAGCACTGTAGTGTTTTTTATTTACTTTGATTTTTATAAGGACTATTTTTTCAATTATTCAGCCATTTCAAGCAATTTTCGTATCACAATTTAAAAATATATATTGTAAGCACCATCAAGATTTTTTTTTTCTTAATCTCAACAGAGCTCTGCTTACTTGTACCAGTTGGGGTTGTGGTTCACAGATTTCAAGATAGCTGTAGGGCTGGGATCAAGTACTACTTCAGTGAAAGGAAATAAATTGTATAGGAGTTCCTCAGGTGGGGGTAAAATAGTAATCGTAAATTAAATATAATGAAAAAAATCTTTGTAAAGTAATCTAATTTTGTGCGGTACATGGTCTCTGATAAACAAACAAAAAGCAGCGGGGGCTGTCCTTTGAAAATCACAGTGAGTGGCAATAGCCAGTTTAAACCCTAGCACTTACATGTGCTCGCTGACAAAGTAGCAATTCAATTTCTAAACTGTCTGATAATGTGAGCTGGCCTTTTTTGACCCTTTTAGTGAAATATCACTTTCCTTTGTAGTTGCTTTCTAATTAGAATTTTCAATGGTTCTTTGCTGATAGAGGGATGCAAAAATAAGTAATGTTGCAATTTCTGATGGGGAGTGCATTGTTTGTAATTGTTTCACTTTTGCAAAACACTGCCAGGTAGTCCCCGGTGAAAGAATATAAATATAGGTACAAACTGAGCAGAAGAATTAATGTTCTACAGTACCAACATGAGGAAAAAGACCACTCTGAGTCTGACTAACCAGCTTTTGTTTCTTTTGCCTTTGGAAAAAAAAATAGTAAAAGTAAAAAGTAATAGTTTTTCTGTCTGCGAAGAGGAATTATCTAGTTATGTATTATTTATCAAAAATGTATGTTAAGAAAATCAAATACCAAAGACATGGAATTATTTCATTGTAAAAGTCATTTAAGCTATTAGCATAATTTTTTTTCATTTTAATTTTTTTTATAATGCATTGCCAAGGTCACTGACAAGCCAACAGATTAGTTTGCTTTTAACAGACAGATTTAGTGAAAAGATACGATTATATTTTAGAAGTAGCAAAGTAAAATTAACAGAACCTCTTACTTCCTGAAGCACTACTTAAAAAGTAGAATTGGAGACCCTACGAACAGGTCTGCTGTCCTCAATAAATAGAGGAGTTAGGTACACCCGCCCATGTAGTAGATAATGCCCAGTAATGAGGAGTGAATAAGCTCCTTGTTTCTTAAAGTGGCATTTACCCATATCTACATCCTCAGCTTTACTTACTAGGGCTTTATTAGATCTGGAAAAGTTTTGTAATAATCTGAGGATATATTTCTGGAGCAGAACAGTGTGCTCAACAGGAAGTTGAGATGGGAGTCTTACTGAAAACTTAAGCAAATTGTGTGATTCTCCTAACTTTCAGATCCATGAATCTACACCTAAGGCCAGTTAAGCAGAATAATATGTATTTTTTTCTAGTAGAGTGAGGAAAGCTCAATAGTGACTGATACATTGCAAAAGGAATGTGTTCTCCCGTGACAAACATTTGCTGAATTAATCTCAAAAAAGCGCAACTCCCCCTGTTTTATTATTTTTTAGCTGCCAGCTTATTGTTAATGTTTCTCAACTTTTTACTAGTTTCCAAGTTCTCATAGTATAGCTATGTGTACATCTATCTAGCAGATTAAAATATTAAGGAAAAATTAAAGCAGATCTAATCAGTTTGGTTTCCTTTCTTTAGTGGTTGGAAGGAACTTGATTCCCTCCCCCCCCCCCCTTAAAGCATGAAGGTTACTTTGGGAAGGAAGTTGATGTTTGGTGGTTTTTTTGTTAACATATAGATTACTTCGGGGGATTGCAGAATATAAAACATTCTGTTTTCTGGTCAGTTTTGAAAATATAGTTCTGCATTTTTTTATTAATACCATTCCAGTTGGGTGCTTTGTGTTACACCTGTTCTATTGCCTGTGTATTTAATTACAGCTTGCTCTGTAAGGGTGTCAGGGCTGGCATCTAGCAGTTTTGTGGCTGAAAAGCATTTCTAGGGAGTATTAGACATACCTCTTCATTGCAAATAGAATGTGTTTTAGAATATGATTTGTAGAATACTGATATTTACTGGAATTGTAGTCAAAATTTTTTGTTTATACTTGAAGCAGAGCTTGACATAAATGCTTTGAGTAATTGCTCTTTCACTGAGATTCTTCTCCGTGTAAATTCTTCACTGCTTTTGGAATACACATTTGGTGAGGAGACTTCTCAAAAGAAAGGCAGATTAGATACACTAGTTCATCAGGGTTATTCTATATCCATGTTATATGTATACATACATGTATGCATAGCGTAGGTTATATATATTCTAATAAAGGCTTTGCTTTTTTCTACAAGATGCCCTATTCACTGTAGAGGAAGGACTGGGAGAATGAGAAGTGTTGAACTGAAAAAAATGGGTGGCATACAGAGTGTTAGGGTAGAAAGACATGAGTTGTACAACAGGCTAGATTGACGACTTTTGAAAATGGGGGAGAGGGGTGTCCTGCTTCTGCTATGTTGTCTCCACAAGGTCCTAGTAAAATCACTTAGAACAGACTTCTCAGCTCTATCTCTAATTATGCATTTCTTGAGTGCCTCACTTAAAATGCTGGACCATATGAGGGGTTATATACAGCAGTTTGTGAGTCAGCTGCAGGTCTTTAGGGTATCAGGAGAAAAGAAATGCCAGTTAATGGCTACTTAGGAAAACTTTCCTAGCATTCTGAAGTCAGAGACATCTTATTCAACCTCCCCTTCAAAGCAGCGATGACTGCTTCGGTTTAACTCGAGTTTCTCGGGACCTTTTCCAGTTGAGTTTTGGTGACTTTGAGGGACAGAGATTACACCACGTGGTTTGAACAGCCTGGTGCAGTACTAAGCCACTCTGTAAAAGTTTGGGTGTTTTTTTTTTTGTTTTTTTGTTTTTCCTCTTAATGGGAAATGTCCCAAAAAAGATGTTCCAGAGCAGTGTTTTAGGAGCCTGAAATTTGAAGACAACTTTAATTTTGCCTATTCCTGGTTTTTGGTAAAGGTTGTAAACACACATTCTCTTAAGCAAGTTTTCCACATGTAATCTTCTGGTTTCCATGTATGCTATATTTATTCTTATCTAAAAGAGCAGCAGTTTATACCTGTTTCTCCAGTTGTGCCTTTCCAAAAGGAGATGTGTATCCCACATACTGGAAGATGAAGCTTCTGACTGTAAGCGAAGTGTTCTGAATTTTGTAGTTGGAAACAATGCAGTTCTCACTTAAAATACTCCTTGGCTGTTCGGTGTAACTGCTAAGCTGTTGAATGTGTCATCTTCTAAAGTTGGTTTCATTAATTTGGTATGCATACTTACAGGGTAATCTAGCAGGGCTTGAAAGCTAAATAAAGCGGAGTCCTTATATTGAGGAAAGAACATCTTAGGAGTGCAAGGTAAGCCTCAAAGGGGTTGGATGCTTGAGATAAACAGCAACAATTGTTGTCTTGCTTGTCAGTATTTGAAGTTTTCCTCTTACAGGAGCTCGTGTCAGCAGTGTTAAATCCAGAAGCCCTTCAGGAAACACAGAATAAGTATCTGAGACAGATATCCAGAATTTAGGCCTTCTGAAAGGTTGCCCTGAGGTAAATTGAAAATAAAAATGTCATTTGATAAGAAAATTCTTCTCCCACATAAGGGAGATATAGTAAAAGTGTATTTTCCTGCAGGTGCATTCTTTTTTTCCCTTGGAATAACAGTGAACAAAGTACAGTGTCAAAATCTGCATTTAAGGTAAGGTACTTCATGTGAGAAGGTATTGCAAGATAAATCTTTAATACTAAGTATAGCCATCCTTCTTCTGTATGTGGGGGGAAAAAACCTGCTATTGCTTCAGTGTTAGCTTGTATGTGATTTAATATAACCAATGGGAGAGCATCTTAAAATCTTGTTAATGAGCACAGAGATGTTTTGCCCTTTTCAAATGTTCTCTTGTGCATAAATTAGTTGAGTAGTACATGAAATAGTATGGTCATGGTGTTGAATAAAGTGTAGATTGCACAGTTTAGAAATAAGCTACTTTAAGAATTAGTTTCCTTTGTTTCACCTTGAGCACAGATAATGTGGTTTTTAAATTGATGATGATGTCTTTCTTTGTATGACCCGTAATATCATATAAAAATCCCACTGGGCAGTTATCCTTAGATAAACTTGAAGAATTCATTCCATTATTACCCTGCTTACCCCATTGCAAAAATGATCAGAAATCTATGGTAAAATGGTAAATAAGTATTAACCAACCTCATCAATAAAATTCAAAGATTCTAAAAGCAAGGTGGGGCTTTTTGTTTGTCATGTACTCCAGTCTGCTGTGTAGCTTCAGGTACAAGACTCTGACTTCATGCAGAAGTTTGCTTGATGTGGGTTGGGAATAAGATCCTACATCTTCTAGGAAAACATCTAGAATTTCACATGCTTGAAGAATCACTTTTTGACCAATGTTCTGACCTGTAAATATAAGAAGAATATTTGACAAACCCCAGCATAAATAATTAACTATTCTTACATTTACTAATCATACTTCATTTAAAAAAAAAAAAAATCATTGTAAAAAAAAAAGATAAAATACCATTGTAAAAAAAAAAAAAGACACCATCTCAAAAAAAGGGTGGGGAAAAAAATAGCTGGTCAGGTTGTTATTTCTAATAACCTATTCTTATTTCTACTCTCTGCCATGTCATTTGTCATTCAGGTTTTTCTTAATGTTACTATAGTACAACAACTGATTATCTTAGTAAGCTTTATATTTTCCCAGCAGGCCCTTGAAGTTCATATGTTATAATTCGCATTTTAATATTGCCTGTAAAGGGTTCAGATACATCTGACTGAAATATCGTGTGAGTCAGTGTTAATTTGTTGTGCAAAGTGTGCCAAATTTGTTCATCAGCTCTAGTGTTTTAATTCACATCTTTTCAGGATTGTGGGAGAAATCAGAAAGAAAGGACTGTTTTAAAAAATGAAAAAGAACTAAAAGTCTTTAGGATTATGCATAAAAGATTTTATCACCTCTGCATTAAAAATCTCCTCCTTTTATGTATAACCATATTTATATTTAAATCTTCCTGCACTGAGAACTAGCTGAATAATCTGACAAGCCATGAAGGGGGTTTTTATTTTTATCAGTAATGCATATAAGAAGAATCTCACTGACTTTCTTCTTATTTTTTTAACCTTCTGAGTGTTGTGAAGTGTTTTGCCAATACCGTTAGATAGTTCTTTATCTTCAGCAGAAAAGAATCCTTTAGGAATAATTGTAGGCTAAATAGTGTGGACTCACACTGTGTGGTGCCATCTTAAGTCTTTCAGTGTCTTCTTTTTGATAGACTAATCTAGTATGAAGATTGGATGATTTTGTTAATTTCCTTTTTTGAGGTCTTCATACAATTATTTTCTCTTTATGAATGTCATCTGCTCTAATAAGTTTGTGTCAGTTTTTGCTTTTAATGTGTTGAATCTTTTTAACAGAGTTAGTGCCTGGTTTTGGCAATGAGATATGTATAATTGCTGTTTAAAAATGTATTTATCATATCTAATGCTAGTCTTCAAGTATATATTTGGATCAAAAGAAATAAGATGTAAGGATCAGAATGCTGTAAATTAGTGTTTCAAATATATTGAATTGTAATATTAAAGCTAATCATTATAAAATAATAACCTTCCAGTAATGATTACTGAGTATAAAACGAGAGCGAGGCAAAGCTCTGTTGGCTACTG
Organism: Strix uralensis; assembly: GCF_047716275.1. NCBI lineage: Eukaryota > Metazoa > Chordata > Aves > Strigiformes > Strigidae > Strix > Strix uralensis. The sequence goes on along the minus strand of NC_133978.1, from coordinate 13,257,479 downwards.
AATACAAATCACGGAAATATTTATGTAAAAATAAGGAAAAGATATGGGAAAAACACTGGGCAATAAGTAGATTCTTAGTAAGCTTCTTTTTCTCAGCAAAGATGTTGTTTTCTAAATAACGTAAGTGTATAATGTTCTAATAGAACGGAGCACTTAATCAGTAAAATTTTTCAATGCTGCTTCTACAAATAGAGATACCTGTTATTTCACCCCAGCATATTAAAAAATAATAATAATAAAAAAATTCTAGCTTTTAAACAATTATCTACATAAAGATTATGTACTTTCTAGTCTGTGGTGAAGATGACTTGGCATATGCGAACGGGTTGGAGACAGAACAGTAACATCTGCCTTTTTAGCAGCATCTGACTGGTCAGCAACCAAGTAATGGAATATGCAGCAGGGCTGAAGTTTGTCAGCTGTCTTCCTCTGTCACTTCTGGGGTGGTTTTCCCATCAGTTTTACTTGTGGCAGGAGGAATCACGGATTTAGGAAAACACAGAGATGATGCACTATAAACAGATTTTTACAGGCTGCTAGAGGAGGAGGATCTTTAGCCTGAAAGCCACAGAACATCTCTCATTTTGTGTTCAGGGGTCCCTGAAGCAAGGAGCTCTTGCAAGATTTCAGAAGTTTTGTTACTTAGACGTTTTGTAGTTTTTTAACATTTACTAAGAATTGTATTTTGTTTTTTTCCTCATTTACTCCCTTTATTTTGGGAAGGTCTGATTTCTTTCATCAGTAAGATCTTAACTTTGTGCAGTTGTTTTACTTGATTCTTTTGCCCAACATTTAAAGAATAATAAACGTGTTTTATGGAAGCCAAGCTATTGACTTAAGTGTGTAAAGTGAATATTCTGTTGGCTGTTTCTGCTTGTGGATTTGTTAAAGACATTTTATCTATATATTGAGTGGCTAACCCAATCAGTGGAAAAGTCCTTTTTCACACTGATGGAGTGAATGTGGTTTTCACATAGAAAACAGTTTTTCAGCTTTGGACACTATTCTATATCTGTTTAGTCTTGGATGCTTGAATGAACTCAAGGTGAATTAGCAGGCAGGGGCTGCAAGATTGAGTAGTAGTCAATTAACCTACCTGCTTTACTATTTCTGGTTTTCATTGTATGTATTAAAATGCATGGTTCATATCGCCTTCAGTAACTTTAGATATAGAGACTCTTTGTTGTGTTAATTTTTCCAAAATGGCTTTACTTTCATACTTAGAAATGGCTTTGAAGCCTATTACATATAATAAAAGTTATGAACAGCAAAACAGAGTAATTTAGACTTTTTTGATACATTTAGTTTTTCAAAGACATCATATATGACACATTAATAATACAATGATTGATTTGGCAGTTGGGATGGTTTGTCAAATGGTTTTGAATGTATGAGAACAGTAATAGTTTCATGCCATTACATTTACATTTAGACAAACATGCAGAACTAGCAGTTGCTGTTTTATATTCCTCATAAAAGCTAAAGCATCCTTTTGAATTCTGTACATATACAGTAAGAGGGAAGGAAAACATAATATCTGTAAAGCGTTTCTGTATCTATCAGCCTGGATGTGCTGTGGTCACTGTTTAATATTAGCATCTTGATGCATCCTTGATGTTCTTTCTGCTTTTTTTTTTTAATGTAGACACCAAATTCTATAAAACAGAGGAGGTTAATGCTAATGTTTGGGGGGTTTACAAAGAGGAATTTAGTTCTAGACAACTGCTAACCTGTTTTTCAATCCTAAGTAGGCATAATTCTTTCGAAAGTGATAGAAATAAGTGAATGGTATTCAACTCATCCATATAAGTAGTTTGATTTTCTTTGGGAAAATAGGTAATGTGAGTGATTATGAAAATGCATGTGGTAGATGTTTCTTTGTTGTTAAAAGTATGATTTTTTTTTCCATATTTTAAGGCAAAAAGTATAATTAAGTTAATAAAAATTAAGGTCTGAGTTTGTATTTTATTGAACTTAGTGCTGAAAGTTCATTGTAATACGGTATTCTTGCTTAAACATAAGCCAGTGTAACTACATTTTTCTGTTTTATTAGTGTCTGCATGGAATTCTTCCTTCTGGTTGTGTTTGTGGGGTTTTTTTTTCCCCTTGCCTTATTTTCTAAGAAATCCTGTTGAAATCGCTAATGTAATAACTTGCTGGTCCATACATATGAGGTTTCTGCAAGAGAGAGACTTTTGGCATTGGATTCTTATTCATTCCAATAGACACAATGCATAGTTTAGTGGAGCAAAGGGTAGGTGTGGTATTATGACTCATTGGTTTTGCAGATTAGATTTGCATGTTTCTAGTGCTGAGATATAACAAACAAACTAGATGAGAATGGGAGCTTGAGTTGAGTCTGGCTAAATGGTGTCATTATCACAGTTCATAAGATGGGTGTGGAGATTTTGGAACTGATTCACATCTTGTTTTCTGAATAGTGGGAAAAAACTTTTGGTCTCTATCAGCTGTCTCTTTGAGAAAGCTGACACTAATTTCCTAGAAGGTATAGTAAGAAAGAGGCCTTCTTGCTGTTTTGGTTTATTGACTAGTTGTGTTACTTGGTCACGACTTGTCTAACGTAATTAGTAGCCTAAACTGTGTTATCAACACACTTTTTTGTTTATTGACAATAGTGCTCTACTTTCGAACAAGTTGTATCTGAACAGCTGGAAGTTTGCATGTGACCATACACTGGAATTAAATACCAAATACACTGTGTTATTAATCAAAGATCACTGGCTAATGTGCTGGAGGTTAAGCACTTCAATCTTTGAGAACAGTTTTCTAGGTGTTTTGGTTTTGCTTTGCTTTGGTTTGGTTTTTAAAGCTCAAGACTTATAAGGGACATGCTCAGCTGAGTGTTGAGTATCTCCAGAAATAGTGACTCCACAGCCCCTCTGGGCAACCCATTCCAGTGTCTTAGCAGCCTCAAGGGGAACAAAATTTCCTTACATCTATCTGGATTCACCCACATTCCAACTTGTGTCCCTTGTCTCTCATCCTGTCACTACACCTTGGAGAGGAGTCAGGCTTATACCCTCCCACTACATAGTTGGAAGACATGATTTTCCCTGAAAATTATCTTTTTAAGCTCACTCAGCTTTACAGATGATGTGCTATAGCAGTCTGACCATTCGGTGGCCCTCAGCTAGACTGATTTCAGGGTCTTTACTCTGGTCAAAAATAGCCACCACTGTATGCAATTAAAAGAAAAAAAAGATAGCTTGTTTAGGCTGATATTTTATTGGTTTTCCTTGCTTGCTTGCTTGTTTGTTTGTGTTTGGTTTTTCTTGTTTGCTCTTCGTCATTTTGGTTGCACTGCTTTCAGTAACTGGTTCCGGCAACATCATTTTGTATCTCAATATGCCATACTACCATGTAATCCCTGTTTTATGGGCCTGGTGCATTTCTACATATTTTATAATCATTGAGCATATTGCACTTGTCCCTGTTACTCTTGCTTGGGTTTTTTTTTCCCTGCAAGTAAACTGTATGTTTCTTATGTTGAATAACAAAACCACAGAAACTTTGATCTGTCATAATTCTAGGACAAAAACCAAATTGTTTTCCATCATGTTAAAAAATAAGATAGCTTCAGAAGAAGGTCCTTTATTTAGGACTTAATTTACAGTTTCAAAGTTATGAGAATTACCAAAGCTGAGAAGAAAAGGTGTTTTCTGGGGTTTGATCCTTCTGTTTTGTCAACTAAGGTTTGTAGCAGCTGGTGGATAAAAACACTTTTATGTGTCCAGTTAGTGGTTTATAGTTTCAACATCGAAAAACTTACCTTCAGAAACTTCCTTTAGTGTGGATTAAGGGGATTAATTTTTTGTGATGTTACACTTTGACTTTTTGAAAGTTTGCAATAAGGTTATAATAAAGTATTTTGAGCTGAAATACTGATTGATTTATTTTTATAAGCACGTAGTATTATTTGTCATCATGTTATCTAGGCTATTTATAAACAACTTGAATGCTTCAGGAAGATGAATCCTATTAGAATACATTCTAAAGTAGCATAATTGTAACAAATTATCAATAGGCAAATGTTGCACCAGCCAGGTTTAAAATGTCCAGTTTACAAAAGCCAGGTCATTCTTTTATCTGAGGTACACAGATCAAATCACTTTGAGGGTGTCTGTGAAAAGCTTTGTCTGGATTTTCCCACTTGTGAGCTACAGCTGTGAGAGTATTTATGTAGAGAGCCAGTTCCACTTTAACATAGGGAGTAACCTGACAGCCTGCCATGCTGTGTATTTCTCAGTGACTTAGAATTTTTGATAGGTGATGTGTGACTACATAGAAAGCGATGTGAAATATTTATATTCTCTCTTTCTAACCACTTTATTTCCCAAAATTGGATAATGATGTTGGTATTATTCTATGAAATAAAATAAAATTAAAAACCTCACCAGGAAAGGGGTGTTGTAGAAGAAGGAATCCTGACCGTTGTCACATGAGTTGAGGTTAAAAAGATCAATAATTCTGCCACAGAAAGGGTCTGCACCCAAGAATTCCAGTAAGTACCACAACAAGCACAGGTAGTGAGTGCTTCATCCTTAATGATCAGCTGGTTTCTTAAAAACATTATTATGCCCTTCCATTTTTTTCTGCTGAGAGGAGAGAATTAAAATTTGCATGTGAAGCACATTTAGTTTCTCAGCCTACCTATCTGAACAAAATGTTCCTTCATGTGTGTCATAACGATTTGGGGCATTTGGGCTATGAAGACAATTGCACTAAGAGCTCAGGTTGTTCCTATTTTCAGTGTGCATGTATATACAAAGGTGGGGATGGAGCAGGGAGCAGCATTTAACAAGGATGCAAGCTAGCCAGCAGCATTTTACCGCCATGTGCAGTGGCAGTTCTTGTCCTTTCCTGAGCAGGACTTCTCCAAACCAGGGATTTCCATCTGTACTTTTCACAGATCTTGAGATGGTCTCTGAATCCAGTCATCGTCCTGCACACTACCCTCCTCTTCAGTTCCATAGGCATGTGACTGCCTAAGGCATATTCTGCTTAAAAAAATACAAGAAAACTGTAGGTGCATGTGACTCAATTCTATCACTGCTGTAGGACCTGGTGTGTAGCGCAAAGAAAATGTTCTGTATGGTAAGCTTTGCAATAAAAATATTTCTTGTGTTTGTCTAGCTCTGAGGTAGCTTTGCTGACATGATTGTTTCTATCAGTCTCTTATGATTCTGCAGTAAGCTTATTTACCAGATGCTTTCAGGATGTGTGTTCTTGGGTAAAAAGTGATGTTTCCAGCTGTTATATGCTTGATAGTGTTAGGTAGAGAAAATAGCAACAAAAAATGAGAAAAAGCCATTAAAAAGTTGCTTCATCTTATGTAGAATATTTTTCAGAATGCAGTCTTCTAGTTATTAAAGTTTGAAATGCTTGAGGCATGGACAGGCAGATGGGATATGATCCTTTGCCTCTTAGTATCTTGTGCAAGAAGATATGATTTTTGGGGAGACATTTTTCTATGTTCCTTCATTCCTCCACCCAAAACGTATACTGTACCTCATAAAAGAAGAATGCAAAAAAACCCCACAGTTGTTCTGAGTGTTGACATACTCTATCTATTTTGCTTTGTTTCTGTGAACAAGAACTTTTGCTCTTATCAGTAATTTATAAACATCCGTTTTTGCTGTAAAAATGAGAACAGAAGTCTGTACAGGAGAGTGTGGTCATGGAAAACTCACTGAAAACATTATTTTGTGTTGCATCTCCCCTGTTCACCCCATCACCCCAAAGTCTAGATGTAGCTTCCTGTCTGGATAGTCTGTAAGATCTGCTTGAAGACTGTACATTTGATCAGAGAGAGAACAATGTCTAATAATAATTGATAGATTCTTCTGTATCTTATTGTGAACTGAAATAAACAGCACCAAAAAACCAAAACACAGGAATGTGATAAGAGATGGCCAGATGTTGCTTACAAAAATCAGAAGCAAATCTCTTGTCTTTTCCTAAATACTTCAGCTTCTATGACAAAATAATTTTAGGTGAATTTCAGAATTAACATTTATGTTAGAAGCACAAATAAAAAACCCCAACCTCCTAAAATGAATGGCCATAAAATTCTACTCTTAGAAAGTCTGTGGAGTAATAGAGTAATACAAAATTCTTAAATACATGGTAAAGATGTAAGATTTAAAAATCCTTTCTCAGCTAGAGTTTTATCAAGCTGTGCAGATTACCATTCTGTTCCACGTTAAATGTAGCATTTTTTGTTTGTTAAATTTTCTTTAATTATACAGAAGGATGTTATTCCTTTATCACAATACTACAGTTTTACATCCAGTGTACCATCAGGATGAATGTAGCAGGTCAGTCTGGAGGTCCATTTAATCCCTTATTCTGTTTACAATGAAGTGTATCTATGTTACTTCTTAATAACTTTCCAGCCCTTTTTTGATCAAATGCCGCAGGACTGGATGTAGTTTCTATGTATTTATTAATCTTTAACAACCTTCTACTCAAATGTGTTCAGTCTCCCTTAAATCTAGATATAACCTTTAGCAAGGAAGTTCACAGCTCAACTATTTGTTGGGCGATGAGTCATGTCATCTAGTTTTGAAGCTGTTTCCTGTTAGTTTTAGCTGATACCTCCTGCTCCTTATTTTGGAAGACAGAACAAAGAATCAATCACCTTGACCTTGAAGAGCATGTTTTTATAGGCATTTGTTATTTCTTCCCTCAGCTGTGTCTTTCAGGTAAGAGACTGAAGTGGTTTTGCTGTATGTGGGGATTTCTTGCAGAGAAGTTATTCTTTTACCTTTGTCAATTTAAGTTTCCCTTCTCCAAATCATTTTCAGTTCTACTGTATCCTTTTTTGAGAAGGGGGACCAAGATGACACACAGCACTGATGTTGACAAACCATGGATTTATACAATAGCAAAATGAGCACTGTGTCGTTGTGTTCCTTTCCTGAAAGTTCCCAACTTCTACTTAATGACTAGTGATAGGTTAAGATTTTTTTTTCCCCATTGATAGTTCTTTCTGTTTCCCTACAGAGAATTTTATTTTATCTGTCATTTGATTGGCTGCTCAGTATCCTGCATTGCTTTATGATTGATTCTTATCTTTTTTCCCCCGTAACTTATTAGAGAAGCTCGGCACCTCACCGTTCAGCTTGTTTTCAGTCCCTTCATGATAGTGCTGAACATCACTGGTACCAGCATAGATATTTGCATGGTTCTTTTCCTAGAGACCAGACCTTCTGCTGTGGGAACCAACCATTCACTGCCACTTGTTGTTTACTATCTCTTACTGATATTATCTCAGCAAGGATAGACAATCCTTTTGATAACCTGGATGCTGAGTTTCCTGAAAAGTCATTTTTGAAATCGAAGTTAATTGCTGCCTTCCAGGTTTTATTCTGCTACTTCTGTATGCAAAACTTCCTTGGCATTCTAAACTTCCTCATTTTATATTTTTATGTGACTTTTAAAGATTAAATAAGTAAAACAATGATTTGATTTAATTTTTCTAATGATTTATTCAGAGGCTATGGTGCAAAGGTGGACTGTATGTGGCCAAGTAAAGTGTGTTAGTAAAAGTGGTAGGGAGCTCTATTGTAGCCATTGTTCATATAAGCTTTTCTAAGCACTTGCCATGATAGTTCTGAAGAATTCATTTAACACTAAAACATCATATGAAGATGTAAATCACTCCATGTGCATGTGTTGAGAGGGAAATAGAAATTCATAGTTCATGAAAGGAAGTGAATGAATGTTTTTAGAAAGTATAAATCTATTCAGAACTTTTAATGAAATGCCCTCTTTATGATAATGCTGTGGTGTGATTTACACAGCAGCAATTTTACAGTACCTATTGACTTCAGACACTGCGGATTTCTTTATTGTGTGCATCTCCTCTGTCCATGGCTGCACTTTAAGTTTTGCTCATCATCTTTTCTAAGTGGTGCACAGAAATCTTGAACTCTATAATCACTGCTTCTGACTTCAGTCAGAAGTCCCAGTGATGACCTGGCTGTCACCTATCTTACTACAGAAGTATTCACTGGTGTTCTGAAGGGGGTGAATGGGTGAAGTGTTGCAAAACGATGCCATTCATTAGTTATTTGAAAGTGTATGGAAGTAAAAGATTAATTTATTGTTTAAATTTTGATATAGTAACAGTGTAGCTAAATTTGACTAATTCTGCGAACATAGAATTCAGAAGCTACCTCTAGTACTTGAGATCTTGATTTCATTCAGGTATATTAATATATAGCACCCATCTAAGATTAGAAAGCAATACCCTAGAATTGTGTTTCTCAGGTGAGGGAAATTTGCAGGAGTGTATTTTTTTTTTTTTCATTAGTATCTGTGTGACTATGGAGTTGTCCTCAAGCTCATCCCACCATCTTTACAGTTTATCAGTAATGGTGTTTCTACCAGGACAGATACTTTCTTCAGTTTTTTTAATTACAGATGATGTGAGTAAACCCAAATTATCTTGCTACATCTGTCCATGTATTCATAGTTGTAGCTACAAAAAAATGACCAGATCAAAAACCCTAATGTTCATGCTTTTCCATAGCTGGTACAACAAGCAACATGCAAGTTAATTGGCTTTGAGCTGCAAATGTTGCTTTGGCTTGCCTAGGAGGATCAGATCAGGTTTACTGTTGCTGACCTGTCAGTAATCTAGTTTGTGCTTCGTGGTCCCAACTCTTACTTGAAAGTCATACTTAAGACTACCAAAATGACTTTTTTTCTTCCCCAAATACTTTAATAAAGGTCGGGACAACCATGTAATCTTTTAGCACACCCAACCTTTATTCTTGTTACAGTTTCTTTACTTCGTGTCTCTTTGGATTCACATGTCAGTAAATGTCTAAAAGAAATTAAGTTAAAGCATGTATCAAGAAATCCAACAGAAGTTACTGAAACGGATGAGACATTTTCTCCCTTAGTGTACAAGAAGTAATGGCTGCCTATTTGTTTTTCTCATATATTGAACATCAGGTAGAATATAAATGACAAATGGTAAATTTCTGCTATATACTGAAAACTATGTGGAATAATAACTGAATTACCTTGCAATTTTTGCACTCGCTATTAACTTCAGAAGTGTCTAATTTGATTGTGCTATTTTAAATTCTGACTTTAAGAACAGTCTTTAAGTGATGCAGTTGAACTTGGAATTGAAATTACAGAAAGATATTCCTGGAATAAAGTCAAGTCATGTAGTACTTCTGGTTCCAAGATGCCTCAGAGTACTCTGTCAGTTTCTTGTAAATATTGCATGTATCTGACCTTACTTTATCAGTTGCTGAGAACAAGAAAACTCTTGGAGTGAGTTAAAGATGGTGACAGAATCTGTGGACAGGTCTAAGGCTGAAATTGGGGCAGGTGGTTTGTTTGGCACTTGGCCACACATTTAACTTCAACTCTTTTCACTTGCGGAATAACTAAGTGTACCTTCTGGAAAATGGGCAGGTCTGCCCCATCAAAGGAAATGGACTAGAACACATCTTTCAGAAAAGCATCCAACTGTAATTCAAAGTTTTCACTGAAAGGAAAATCCAGTAGTTTGATCTTGGTTTCAAATGTGTGCATTATTTGCATTGTGTATCAGGATTGTCTCGATATCCAGACTCAGCTTTTGCTTATGTCTTTTTTCTATTAAACTGAAGAGTAAATTTTCCTCTTCTCATTAAAATATTTTAGTGCTGTATCTTTTTGGACAAGAGGATGAGCGAAATGACAAAATAAAACCCCTCAAAATACTGCAATGTGTGAACATTAGTTCTGGCTATTTTCCTTCTTGTTAATGGAAATAAGGATGTTAGAAGTAGTCTAGCTATGAAATGTGTGGATACAGTCATATATATTTAAAAAATTGTGGGTGATTTTTTTGTGTCTCAATTCCAGTCATGCTGTTTGACTGTGGTCCATACAGCTGTGCTCAAACATAGCCACGTGGATCTTAATGCCCATGGAAAGCCGGTTTGTAAGATTGGCATCCTGATTTGCATGTGAAAACCCAGTGATTACTGTCAGAACGCTGCAATCAAAGGTGCGAGTTAGGAGTTCCACCGTGTCTGTCCTATATCATTTCAACTTAGAAAATCAAGGTGTTATGCATATGTACTTTTAATGCAAAAATTATAAATAGATACTGAAATGATTTGTTAAAATTGTTAGACAAAAAACGTTTAAACAGTCCTACAGACATGTTCTGAGAAAGAGATCTGTGATGAACTCAGCTCAGGATTAAATCATAATTTTAATGATTTACAATTTTTGTTAAATGTGTGATGTGATGTTAAATGGCACTGTAGATTGGAGAAGCAGATGGAGGGGTGGGTTCCAATAATGCAGAAAAGAATATGAGTTTTACTATGACAGGTGAGTCAGAACAGCACTATTCTGGTAAAATTATATATAGCCTATTTTGATTGGTTATTTTACTCATCTGTAAAATTTTCATTTGATAAAAGCTGCCTGCAGTATAGATATCTTTCCAGAAAAAAAAAAAAAAAAAAACCTTGCAGAAGACTTCAATTGCCGATAAAGTCATACTAGTGTTTCCCAATCTCAGTGGTTCTTTCTCCCACCTGCACCCACATTGAATCAAGCTTTAATCTCATTTCCTTTCTGCTACTTTAGAAACAGAAAATGGTTTCACTGATATCCTGTGTTACTGTATTAGAGGCATTTCCTTAATTTCAGATCTGTTTCTATAACAAAATCATTGCCCTGCAAAGACTGCTTAGAAGCTGACTTTACTGTTTCTGTTGGGGTGTGTGTGTGTGTGTATAGGTTTTGTCAAATCTGAGATGAAATATATGGGTTTTTAAATCTGATTTTACTTCTAGGAAAAGTAGACTTTCATAAGTAGGAATTTCTTTTCACTTGTAGCCTCTTCATTACAAATATCAAGTTCTTAACCTACTGTTAAGGCCTGCTATAATTACTCTTGTTAACAATTAAGATAGGACTTTAGTGCTTTCACTGCAGCATTTTCAATTATTATTACTTCTGTTTTCAGTTATAGAGTATACACCTGGGTTGTGTTTAACTGTTTTCAGTTCAGACTTTCTAAAAACTCGAAAAGAAGTCTAAAAACAACTGAAAAGAAATGTTCAGACTGAAAGACTACTGAATACTTATTTCTTAAATGCTTGAGATATTTTGTTGTATATTATTTTTTAATGCATTCCCACAGCATAACTTTTTACTTCAGGGCATGTTATGGTATGTTTTTATAATGAGACTGACTGTGTTCTTTCTTGCTCTGGTGCACATGACTCCAGTGAAGTCAATGGGCTTACGTGAGACTTGCTGAGATAATATTCAGGCTATTAATCTTTACTTCAGCCTCACATGAAAGACTAGCTAATATTTAAGACTGAACTTATGGTTATTGCTGCAGGTTCCAGAGTTATTTTATTCTGCATTTTATATTTTTCTTATTTTTCCCCTCTTGCTTATTTTCTTCCTTTGGAAAAGGATTTTTTCTGAATATCAAAGACATTCGGTAGAAGAATATTTTTTTCTGGATACATTCATAGACAACATGAATTGATATTCATGGAATATAGTAAATCAAAACTGGAGAATTTTTCAAAGGGAATATGCAGAGTTAGGTTGAAAGGGTAAGGAGAATGTTTCTAGACAGTCTGCAGGGTGTAACAGGCTCAGTGCGAGATTAGATATACATTATTTGTGTTGTTGCTTGCTCTGGAAGGAAAGTAAAAGAATCTTAACACAGAGTTCAAAAACAGGTAGTAAACCAGATATTGAAGAAATAAAGTTTTTTGAAAAGGTATCCCTCTTAGATACCTATTTATGCAGAGTATGAGTCTGACTGGAAGCAAGAGAGTTTTAACACCAACTCTACTTAGGGATTAATTAAATAATCTCTTAGTTAATGATGTGCCTCTCTTATGCATTGAATTATAGGGATCGTTTCTGGTGGCAAACTGTAGGTAATAATTTATGATGACTCCTTTAGCTAAAGCTGTGTGATAAAACTACAGAAATTCCTGAGTTGTTATTCAGAGAAACTGTCAGGAGCTGTGGACTTGAAGAGAAGACAGTAAAGAAGGAAGGTCGTTCAGTATAAAATCATGTTTGCTGTTGGCTTTTATTGTAAGGAAGAAGGGACAAGGAAGAGTTGAAGGCAATATGTGGATTGCTCAAAAAAAAAAAAAAAGCGCTGACTAGATTTTTTTAAAAGTGAATTGAAGATGTAGGGATGTATTACGTAGTGCTATGCTGGGTTTGTGTGAGTGGTGGAGGAAGGACAAAGGACTGTCGTGGTTTGAGCCCAGTGGGCAACTGAGCACCAGGCAGCTGCTTACTCACCTCTTCCCCCTCAGGAATGGGAAGGAGAAAATAAATCAAAAGAGTCTGGAATTGACATGAGGATAGGGAGGGGTGACTCACCCATTATGGTCACGAGTAAATACAGATTCATTAGGGGAAGAAAAAGAATGTCAATTTAATTCAAACGCTAACAACAACGCTTATCAAACCGAGTAGGACAGTGAGGAGCATTACCACATTTCAAAAACATCTTCCACCATCTCTCCCTTCTTCCCGGGCTCAGCTTTGCTCCCAGTTTCTCAGCCTCCCCCTCTCACCCCCAGTGGTGCAGGGGACGGGGAATGGGGGGGGTGCGGTCAGTCCCACTGCTTCTTCCTCCTTGGGGTGGGACAACTTCTTGCGTTCTTTTTCTGCTCCAGCATGGTTCCCCTCTCACGGGAGACAGTCCCCCACAAACTTTCTCTAACGTGAGTCCTTCCCACGGGCCACAGCCATTCCCATGCTACTCCAGCATGGGTCACCCCTGCATGTTGCAGTCCTCCTAGCGCTAAACTACAACAGCAGAGGTTTCTTCCCACAGAGTCCTGGCCTTCTTGGGGTGCAGTCACCTGCTCCAGCGGAGGGTCCTCCACAGGCTTCAGGTGGGCATCTGCTCCATTGTGGACCTCCATGGAGGGCAGGGGGGCAGCCTGCCACCATGGACTGCAGGGTAGTCTGCACCAGCGTACCTCCCCCCTTCCTCCTCTTTTTTCCACCGACCTGGGTGTTTGCATAGGTGTCCTTCTTGTAACTCCTTCTCACAACTCCAACTCCTCCTCCCAGCTTCCCCTTCTTAAACACGTTATCGCAGAGGTGTAGTCGCTGTCTCTGATTGGCTCAGCCTTGACCAGAGGTGGGTCTGACTTAGAGCCTGGGGAGCTTCGAGAAGCTTCTCACAGGGGCCACCCCTGCAGCCCTCTCCCCCGTTACCAAAAACCCCGTCACACACACAAACCCAGCACATTCCATCCCTCGCCTCTGCAAATCACATATTTAAGAATTGTCACTAAAATTCACATTCATTACACAAGACAATATTCACAAACTTAATTCATATCAACACAAAAACAACAAAAAAAAGAAAACCAAAAAAATCTTCCCCACATTAAAAGAATAACATTATCACAAGACTGAAACACAATCCAGAAAATCCACCCCTCGTCCCTCCATCACAATTTTAACAACAGAAATTCCCATAATCATTCCACTAACAGGGTTAAGTCTGTGTTTCGCCTGTTATTTCTCCCAATTACTATCCTTATCTTCTTGCATTCCTCTCCCCATGTTAGGCACCAAAAAGGACTGTCATGGTTTAAACCTGACCGGCAGCCAAACACCACAGAGCCACTCGCTCACCCTCCCCCATCCTGGGGAATGGGGAAGGAATTGGAGGGGTAAAGGGAGACTCATAGCTTGAGATAAAAACAGTTTCATAAGTGAAATAGAATAAAACAGTAACAATAATAGAAAATAAAAATGGGTAACGCACAATGCAGTTGCTCACCACCCGCTGACTGATACCCAGCCTGTTCCTGGCTAGCGATCCCAAAACGCCAAGATCCCACAGTCGCAGTCTCAGAAGTGAGAGAACCCCCTCACCCCTTCCCGGCCACCCCTCCTTTATATACTGAGCATGACATTACATGATATGGAATATTCCATTGGCCAATTTGGGTGTGTTGCTCTGGCCATGGTCCCTCCCAGCTTCTTGTACACCTATGCATGGGCAGGACCTGGGGAATTGGAAAGTCACAGAATCACAGAATGATCTAGATTGGAAAAGACCTTGAAGATCATCTAGTCCAACCATTAACCTAGTACTGACCGTTCTCAACTACACCATATCCCTGAGTCCTTGATCTCTTAGCAACAACTGAAAACATCAGTGTATTACCAGCATTCTTCTCATACCAAATCCCATACTGAATACAAAACACAGCACTATTTTAACTACTAAGAAGAAAAATTAACTCTGTCCTAGCCAAAATCAGGACACTTGCCCAAAGAAGAAATCTGGCTACGTTTAAAAAAAAAAAGTGCATGAATAAATATAAGACAGATGCAAGGATAACTAAATAATATTTTTTAATGAGAAACCTGAATAAAGAACCATGTATTAGGGCAACAGCTGACATGTTTCACTTGAGGAACATGTGTAATTTCATCCAGTTTATCCTTTGGGAATAATTTGCTATTGGTTTGTACTAGCAATTTTAATGGCTTTTTGAATCAAGTCAGCTTTCTCTTTGGCTCTTCCTGCCAGATCTCTGCCTGCCTTCTCTGTTCCTTGGAATGAATAGCCAGCAAACAGCATCAGCTTATCACTTAGATCAACTGCGCTCAGATTTGGTGTACTATGTGTTGTATCATCCATGTTCCCGCTCTGAATGTCAGGTACAAAATAAATTTTACTCTTCTGTTAGATCAAGGCGATACAGCAGCTCTGGCTCTACTTTGAGCTTTCATTTTGTCAATTCTTTCAATAATCCAGTCTCATGTAGTCAAGTCAACATACGGGCCAGGGAATAAGAGAAGAGGTTGTTTTGAGGAGGGCAGGAGAGAAGGAAACCATTAGCAGTAACTCAAACGTTTTTACTATCTTAGGTTGATAGAGTGCTGTCTTTGAAAATGAAATGAGCTTTACCTGGTGGTGTTATAGGGGTGGGGATAACTTGTTATGCACAACTCCTGTTTGCAAACGTATATTCTAATTTTGAATAGTTAACATTCATGTAACTTAGTTTATTAGCATGAAACATTCACATTGGTTTTTGCATCTAAATTAATGTTTAGTGAATGATTGCAAACCAAAGAACTATATATTATCAACACACGGGTAGATTTATACACAAGGAGGAGAAGTCACAATTTGACTTGCTATCTGTATCATCCAGTATTCAGTAAGGGCAATATAAGTAAACATTACAATCCTGCTGTCTTTATGTCCATAGCTGCTGTACAGACTATGCAGAATCTACATTCAGTCCAAACTGATAGCCCAAATAAATGAAAATCTATTCATTTATGAAATGAAGTTTATTGGGGTATTTACATTCAACAGACATTATTAAGAATGTTCACCTTGAGCCAAAGTATGAAACAACCGATCAGTTACTAGTCAGAGCAGGTAACTTGTGAAACCATCACAGCTTTCTTGTTGAATAAAGGAGACTGAAAACTTTCCTGGAAAAGTAGTATTGAACTACACCAAATACTTCTTTCTTGTAGCTGACTGCTGCACTCTAGTAGGCTGCTTTGTAGAAGTTGAGTGGTAAGAAAACACCATTTTAAGTTTAAAAACAAAACAAAAACCCCTGCCATATCTATCAAGTATAACCTAAAAGGTCTATTTAAATATGTTCAAGAACCAAAAGGTGGTATACCTAGTCATTTTACATCATTCAAACTTACAAAAACACAATTCCTTTCCAGTGCAGGCTTCACTTCCCGTTTTTATTTTGGGTCTCGATCAATGATGTTCTTTTCTAACACACCTTAAAGTTTTCTCAAACTGTTCTGCAGGAAGAAGTACACAGTAGATGCCACTTCTGTTATGGTGGGTTGTGGCTGGGTTTGCTTGTGTAATGCTGTTAGAGGACATGTTTTCACTAAGTCCATAAGAACAGATCAGTAGTTGTTCAAAACTTTTCCTTGCTTACATAAAATCTTTTCTGTAGAAGGAGGTGCAAATCCATAGTCAGATTTGAGCTAAATTCTTGATATTATTTTGCTTCTTATGCAAAGAACTGTTTGCTTTATTTCTTGAGCTGTTGTTATAGATGACTGTGGTGTGAATACTGAGTTTTAAATACTGCTTCTTCCCTTCTCTGATTAAATCTTATAATTTCTCTGCTTTGAATCCTAGAATACTTGTCAGATCTTCTCCAGCAAATACAGTGCTATGTTTTAGCCTTCAACTAAATGCTTTCCATGCATGGAAACCCTGGGAAGCTTAACTTGGCTGTGCTTACACACTGTTGAAACGCTTAGAGCCACTATTGCATGAAATGTTTTCCAGTATCTCTGGCAAACTCAGTTTTTATCACTTTAATATCAAACAAAACTATGCTTGTGAGCTCAGAAGGAGTGATAGCTAAATTTTGTCATTTATTTTAGAGTAGCACAGGCTCCAGATGAATGGACTAGTCTTCCTTATCTCTACAGATTTTTTTTCTTGAATATAAAACATTTTATTCTCTATCATTTTTGTGTTATAACTTTTCCATGATATTTTCATGAAAATAAAATGATTTATAAATGGACTTCTCATCAGCTCATCCTTTATCTGTTTTACTTTATAGAGATGACCATAAATCATAGTTAATTCTAATGCAGTGCCTCTTCTAGTTCATCCCCTCTTTTCTATGTTTGTAATTAGCAGAATTTCATTTTATTACTGTGATAAAACTATAAAATGCATCATTGCATTTCCCCAAAGAAGTAGGTGTATGCAATCAGCTTAGTACATTAAGGTTAAGTGTTGGGGCATGTAAGAGAGAAGGACAGATTGAAAAGGAAGTTTATGACATGACTTGCTTTTGACATTTTTGTCCTGTGTTCTGATCAGCAGTCTATTGCCTTTTGAGACCAATTTTGTTTAAAACTCTGCTCAACTTCTGTAAATATTCTAGCACTTTAAAAAAGTCTTATTTTTGCTATTTTTTATGCTTTTTCTGTTGTAAAAAATGGGTTCTGGTGTCATACATCAATTATATAGGCTTCGGAGATGGGAAGGGGAAAGGACAATAGGATGTTTCTGAGACCTTTGAATAATGTACTCAAAATAACTTTTCCCCCAAATAACATTTCATTATTTTGGTCTGACCTATATAGGCTAGAAGCAAGAGCCATGTCCTAATGAAAAAAGAAATATTCTTATTTTTCTAATGATATGAAAGTATTGGATTTTACAGGATATCTGTTTAAAGCTGCTTGAAAGGTTTGGGTGAGTGAACAAAGGTGTGCTTGTCATAGGAACTTTCATTATGCCATATGGACATGAGCCCCACACTGGTGATGCATTAGAATCATATTACATTGCCTTTAGGATGTGTATTACTTGTTAATGCTGCAGCATAGCTATTACTAAGTTTGGAAAGATGAGACATTGAAGAATAAATTTTGTATTACTGGGCAGTATATTTATTTTTTTGACAGTTAGTTGAGGAGCCAAGCTACAATAAGCTTTTTTTTTCATAAGTTGATACTGAAATGAAAGAGGCAAATAAACTTGTATCTTAATATGGTTTCGGAGTAGCTTTTAGAAGAGTTCAATGTTGACACGAAGGAAGCAACCCTGTAACATAGTGTTTGATAAACTGGTATGTGTTTATTGTTAAGCAGAGAGAAATTCATAGAAAGTGGCTTCCTGAATCCTGAAGGATTTTGTGACTCTCCAAAATAGTGTTTGTCTTGTGGCATATTTTCTGAGGCCATCGAGTGAATAATGAGGCTTTTACATACAGATATACTGTGGCCATAATCTTCACTTAAGGTTATATTTTTTTCCCTCATTTTGCAACCTGATAAGGGCTAAGAGCTTTACCACCCACTCTGCTGCAGTTCTTGATGTTTTCCCTTTTCAGCTGTGAAACAACATGGACTACTGAGAAAATAGTCTTCATAAAATCAAAGCACCTTTTCCAATAATCTGTTGGAGGAAGGTGTGTGCATGTGTGCCCAGAAGTTTAGCATTTTTACAAAATGAGTTCAAAAGATACCTGTGAGATGGCTGCCCATAAGTATTTTCCCTTTTTTAGTATTTTCCATTATTTTAGGTCAGCCTAGTATAATTTCCCATGCAATCCTTTCCAAAACTTTGGGAGTGTTGCTCTACAATTACCTTTGGATCCTGACTTCTGAATATTTTTCTGAAATACTGCATCTTCTGAAATACTTGCATCACTACCCACTTCTCTTGGAGGGTTCAGTTTCTGGAGTTTTTCAGTAAAATAGGGCTTTAATAGTTGTAGGTTTTGTATTACAATGGGTTCAGGTATTGAGAGTTTGATGCCCAGACTCTCATTGTAATACCTTCTTGTACATGCAATTTTTGAATGGTTTGTAATCTAGTCTTCTGCTGTTTCCTTACTGAATTCTGGATCTTATGTCATGTTTGTTACTGAAAATAGCTTCCCCCCCCCCCCCCCCCCCTTTAAGACTACAAGTGAAATGGTGTGGAAGTCACTGAAACTAGTGATTCATCTGAAAGTATTTATTGTAGAATATCAATTTTTGGAAATTGTTCTTTACATATTTTGTTATGTTTTCTCAGGTTTTCCCTCCTCCATTTTATATATTTTATTACTAATCGAGTTACAGAGAAAGTGAATACGGAATGCACAGAAGATATAGAAGAACACCCAAAACACTCTTTAAGAAAAGTCCAAGATAAAGCTAGTGAAATAAAATGATAGTACTGATTTTTTTACATCACAGATGAGAGGGAACAAAAGTGAAGAAAGAACACTTCAGGATGAATTATTCAACAGATATGATACTATGGTACACTGTCACTCAAGTAATTTCTGATTGTTTTTTTTAACTGGCTTTTGAATCTTTGGAGAGGTTAGGCTTTTTCAGTCTGGTTGTTGGGAGTGGGGAAAACAATTATCAGAGACACAGTTGTCATCATCTGCAATTCCTGTGTGTGAAAGGAATGAGGAATAGAAGACTATAGCTTTACTGTTGGTAAGGGAAGAAGGCAGTGTATTTTTATTCTTGTGAGGATGACCCGTATTACTTGCAGATGACCCATATTATTGTATCTAGTAAGGGACTGAGGTTCTGTTCAAGCTTGGCAGCTTAAAACATTAATTTTATTTACAATGTTGCTCTACTCTATTACTGGCCTGAATAACATTCACTTCTGGTCACAGATGACCAGAGGGAGTATGATAGGGCAATGGTGGCAATAAGACCACAGAAAATGAGTGTTTCTTCCAATTGTCCTTATTAAAGGCTGAGTAAATGCATTGCAGGTGCACCAAAGCAGCAGTGTCATGCACTCCTAAGTATTAAAAAACCCAACCCCTCTTTGTGATGAAAGTTTAAGCCAAAAGGAATTCATCATGAAGAATTTCTCTGTTCTTTCTGGCTCTTCTTAAATACTGAGAAAAAGTTAGTGGGTAAAAGATTTAATTTGTATTCTCTTAGTCCTTTAAACATGCCCTAAATTTTTATTCACCAAAGCTTTCTGTCCCTGCAAGATACTGAATGTTGATTTTTCATTTTGGCTTTGTATTTGAAAATGATTGCTCAGTCTTTTCTTTTCTTTTGGTTTTCTGGTTTTTAAGTATTTCATTTGGAGAGGTTTAATAACTGAATGTTCAGGCCACTTTGTCTTGCCCCAGTCTGAACCATTGTACAATGAAAATCAGATTTAATTACTTCATTTTGAAAATTAATGAATTTCTGAAACATCAGTGGAAAAATTTTGTCACTAAAATGTATTTCTTCATGGTTCAAAGCAAAGGCCTTGTTGAAAGTGACACAGATGAAACAGGTAATCTCTTCAGAAATAATGAGTTCTTAGTAAATTTGAATATTATTCAGTTGTTGAATTGACAGGTTCTGCCCCAGAGTTCTCTCTTCAATTCTGTTATGCAAAAGGAGTGCTCAGAAATGTTACAATAAGTTACAATACAAAAATCTTAGGCAGTAGAATAAGTAATAGTAATATTGCTATATCAGATTTATATGCATAATTTTCATTTACTTTTGATGAATAAAGGGGTAAAATGGCAATAAACAGCAGTGGCAATCGGTGTTGCTACAGCAATTATTTTCTTATAAAAATAACACTTCCAAAAAGCTGAAAAAAGTCAAAAGCAGATTTATCAGGTAATTGTTGCATAATAGATAAATGGACACAATTAATAAAAAACATTAAGAGATAGATACAATTGTTACAAAACAGATCCAGTATAATTAGCGGTAAAGGTTCAGAATGGTAAGATGGGCATGAAGATCTTTATCTGTTATACAGGTGCTGATGCTAACATTTTGTGTCCCTTGCCCTGAGGATGCTGTTTCAGTGTTGGAAAATGCTTAAAGGTCATTAGAGTGGATTAGAACAGCCCACTTCTCACTGCTTGCCTGTGGGTGTGTACAGGTGTGCTTGTAATGGAAAACATTCTTACTCAGAAACAGTGGATGAAAATAATTGTTGATTACTTTTAACTGTTTTCTTTCCATGCATATTTGTGTGCGGGTTTCCTGTATCTGTCTTCTAATTTAGTACTGTTTGCTATCAAGATTATTGTTTATTAATCCATATGAATCAAACTTGATTTGTATTCTATATATATTTTTTAAAGTATGTTTATATGCATATACTTTATACACACGTACATCTCTATACCCTTTTGTGTGTGTGTATATATATACAGATATACACAGAAATATATGTATGCATACATACACATACAGAATTATGTTTTAGAATGCAACAGGAAAAAATTAAACTTACTCAATATATGTAAAGAGATAGACGCTTCCACTTTTTCCTCTTGCAAAATGTCTGGAACTTGTGAAAAATGGAATATAAATCTCCACTTTATTCAAGTGTTACAGCTTATTTGAGTAAGTAGAATTGTGCCTGGGAATAAAGTGCCTGGAAAAAAAAGCAAGCCTTTTAATCTTCCTGACAGTTGTTAATCAAAATAGAGAAATTAACAGTACTTGTTATAACAGTTCTTGAAATAATGTGGCATACATTTATAAATTTTGAAGTTACATGGAGCTTTCTAAATAATTTAGGATTATCTGTTACAATTAATTATATAGAAAAACACAGTCTCTTTTCAGTTCAGATTTTTGTGGAAACTTGAGGGCATTTTATTCATGGAAAGTATTTTTCTCTATGCATCAGAAAAAGGTGTGTGTTTTGTTTCCAAGTAACAAAATGGTCCTATGTATCAACTGAACAGATATCTGTGAAAATGTCATCTTTTACATGCAAATACTGTCTCTCAGATTATTTGAGATTTCCACAGCTTTTTACAAATGAAATCATCATTTAAGTTCTTTCCAACCAACCTAGGTCCTGCGAACAGAATCAAGGAAGATCAAGAAAAAGTTGCCTTAAATGGGGTTTGCTAGGAAAAGAAAGTTATTTCAGCCAAGACAGTCTTGTTTATTGGCATTGTATTGGGTCTGGCTGAGATGGAGTTAATTTTCCCCATAGCAGCCCTCACAGTGGTGTGTTTTGTATTGGTGGCTAGAAAGGTGTTGTTAAGACACCAGTGTGGTGGCTACTGCTGAGCAGTGCTGCCACAGAATCAAGGCTGTCTCTCCAACATTCCTCCCTCACCAGTAGGCTGGGGGTGGGCAAGGTCTGTGAGGGGACATAGCAAAGGGATATTCCATACCATATGATATCTGCTCAGCAATAAAAGAGAAAGGAGGGGCGGGGCGGGCAGTCGTTATTACGATGTTTATCTTCCGGAGCAACCGCTGCAAGTACTGAAGCCCAGCTTCCCAGGAAGTGGCTGGATGTCCCCTGCTGATGGGAAGTAGAGAATAAATCTTTTGTTTTCCTTTGCTTCCAAATGTGGCCCTTGCTTTTGCTTTTATTAAACTACCTTTATCTTGCCCTATGAGTTTTTTCCATCTAATTTTCTCCAGTCACCCTCCCTCCTCCTGCTGAGGCTTAGTGGGTGCCTGGTGTCAAGGCCAGGTCAACCTACCACAGGTGTAAATCTCAGGGTTTTCATCTTGGGGTGTTGCTAGTTTGCCTGCAATGACTTACAGGTTAGCTGTCAGTGCATAAGGATTTTATTTTTCTATCTGTTATTAGCCATGTTTACTCAGCTTGCACTCTCAAAAGACATTCAGATGTAGAATTTCAGCTGAATTTTACCTTTATAACTCATTCACTAGTATGTGGGATTATGGAAGACCTACTACGGCTCTGTTAAGAGGCAAACATATTATGTCTTCCCATGTAAAACTGAAAGCAGATATTTTTTTTGGAAAAGCTGTCCTCATATAACGCTTTCCAGAAACTTCTGTTTACTTGCGTAACAAATACTTTGTATATAATCTGTGCTGTCCCGCAATATGATTCCTTTTAAATCACACAAGACTGGTAACAATATTGAAAGTTATTGAACGTTTTATTCTACTTGCAACCGTCATACTTCTCTGATTGAAATGTTACTCCTGTGTAATCACTTGCCTGATCATGTACCAACACACACAGCTAACATGAATCCTTCCTTATAGATGCAGCTAAGAACTGTAATAAATGTGCTGCTCTGTGTCCCCTTCCCAAGGTTAGACCTAGCTTGAGTTTTTTTGGGTTAATATACCTATATGTGTCAAAATAACTGATTTTTTTCAAACTCACTGACAGTGGCCTGAGTATACCTAGATCACCTTTTTCATTCAGCAGAGGGGAAAGCATTTTCTTTGGCCTCAGGACAGAGAGGTGTTCTCCATCAAAATAGTAATTTTTCCTTCTTCTCAAGTGAAAAGTACCTCTCAGCATAAAAGTACCTCTCATAAGTCCAGAGTAGGAAAGTACCTCGCATAAATCCAAAGAGGACTCTACTTCATTGCATATTCTTGGATAACAAAGTGATGGGATAAAAAGCTGAACAGAGGCAGAGACAATTTCTCTTGATGCTACTGTGTTGTAGAAAGGGATGACAAATACTTGCTATCTATTTACAGTATAATGTACATAAGACTTTATTCTTAATTGTTAAAGAAACAATAGAAAACACTGTTTTCACTATTAACATTAATACTATGTGGCTAAGGGTGCATTTCAGCTGTCACGTTCTTGCTAAAAATGTTAAGTCATTGATCACACATGAGCAGTTAATCATTCTGGAGGTACCAAAAAGCTCATAGAAGCCATTGGTTTAAGAGACTACTTCTGAGGCTAAGTATGCAATGGCAGAAAAAGTTGGATGATCTCATCTGAACCCAAAATTTCATCTCAGAGCTGCTTGTGTCATTCTCCTAGAGAAGACAGAAATTCTGTGTGAAGAACTGTGCTCCAAAAGCTGCTTGTGGATCAGAATTTTTTGAGTCCTACAGAACTGACAGTTCTGTATCATCTTCATCATCATTGCAATGCATATTGTTTGTTAGCTGCTGATATATGCTCTATTCCTTATGTGGTTATGAGTACTCTTATATGTAATTTTCTTTTGATTCATACGGTACAGAAGAAATAGAACGGCTTTTTTTAATTGCTGAATCAAATTTATATACAATTCTGAAGTAAGTGGAAAGCATTGCAGAGATTTGCTCTTAGGTAGACAATGCAAGGTCTTTATAAACTATTTTGTGTATGATCATGGCACAAAACAATTTTTGACATCTTATGCAAATCCCAATCTGATCTCCAGTCATTAAGGATATTATCTGGATTTGCAATGATACACAAAAAAATATGGTTCTTTCTAAATGCTGTTGGCAGGTTTTGACAGACAGTCCTGATTTTATTCAGTATGTTTCATACTATTGACAAGGAAACTATTAATTTTCTTACTGTTCATGTACCTGAAGCATGAATTTGAAATGTTCCGAGGTATTTGTCTTATTACAAATTCTGCTTTTAAACGTATACAAAGATTAGCTTGGTGTCACCATTTGAAATATTAAACTTCAGGGAGAAGACAAGCAAAGAGTTTCTTTTAATTACAATACTAATATGCTTAAGAAAATGTAGTAAAAAGGTTGTGTCCCTGCTTTTCATCTCTGACCCTTTTCCATGCCTAAATTGGTGTGAGGTTATATCCAGTCATTGTTCCTGTGATGTAAAAAAAACCGCTCATGTTGCAGGCAACTAGACAGCAGATGGCTTTCTGTGTGCAGTGCCATCTTTTTCTCTTCCTATTACACCCCAGAATTAGAGGAGATCAGGGTATTAGGAGGACTCAGCCCTGTACTTTCTCAAATGCTTGTTAGGACCTGCAGGTCAAGGTCATGAATTTGGAGCAATGATTTCACAGAATCGGGGAGACATCTCTCAACTTTCTTCACACATAATTGTGTGGACGCTCATTTAAGACTTCGTGACAGTGCCTGTGGGACCCATTTTGCGAATGCTTTTGCTTTTCATGTTACTGGATATCTTAGCGGGAGAACTGTATTTTACTGCCTATACCACATGCTGTACTGTGTACCTTATCTGTAAAGTTACAGGGCTCATTAAGTAGTATATTTTGCCATATAAATGTACTCCTAATCTGCTATTTTTATCTTCATAATATTGTACAAAAATGATCCTTCCTTGTGAAAAGGTTTTCAGAATTTTTGTTAGGCTGCCCATCTCTCATTTTCAGGCTGGAATTGATTGTGTCCAGCAGGAGGATACAGATTCTGCAGCCATAAGCACCAGGTGCTCATTTTGTCTGAGACTATACAAAGCTGTTCAGAAAAAGATGTGCTTTGAGAATCTTCTTCTTTTCTAATGTGAAATGATGCAACTCTTACTCATCCTTAAATGCCAGTCTATATGCATAGGTGCAAAAGGTGATTTTTGGTTGTTCGGAATGAGAATCCCTTGACTGGATGCTGTGCTTTGCGATGTGTCAGGGTGACCTGTGGATGGGTACGTTGTGTCCCACGACTGGCCATAGGCTCTTGTACTGGCTCTGGTCTGCAGATCATACCCCGAGCAGGATTTCCCAGCAGGAAAGACAATGACAGATGCCATACCTTGTTATCTTAGATCACATCTTCTTACACGAGCTCCAGTTAAGGCAGGACAGAAACTGGCTCACTGCCCCACAAATTCGTATTTGGTTTGAGGGCGGGAAGCAGAAAATAGAGGCCTTGTACCACTAATACAAGTCTCGGCAGACTTACTGTTGTTCCCTGTCCCTTGTGTGTAAATGCAAGTAAGGTAGATGACCATTCTATCATTGCCTGTTGTTTCCATCATGTGTTTGGACAACCACAGTTCTATGTGAAGTGTTTAGATTGATTTGCAATTCTGTTAGTAGTCTAGAAAAGACAACTTTGATCAAGAATAAGGGGAAGATGAAAGTGAATGAAAATTTTTATTCTCTTCATGAGTGTTCAGAATCAGCTATTTCAGTGTAAAGCTGTCCCAGTCTGCTAAATAGCTGCATGAATTTTGTGACATCTTGTACTTCAGATTCTGCACACTAAGCAATAAATGCATTGAGGAGGCATAAAATAACGCAAGATGAGCAACTAATGATGGTAACTGTATAATAGTGTGAACCTTTTGCCCTCCCATGCAGACAAACTGTAAGTCCAGTAGAGTCTGCATTCTCTACTTAATATCTCAGTTCTCAGATAACTCCTGTACCTAAATTGATGCAATGGGAGTAAGACTCTAGCTGGGGCTTTACCCATCACATATATTGATCCCTTGAAGGGTGAAAATATATCTGAAGAACATGTAATTATACTTAAGTCACTGTAGAAGTTTGCGTTCCAATCTGTTCTCATGGAGAATGTAGAAAAAGATAGCTAGAGACTGTTGATC
The DNA here is from genome assembly GCF_047716275.1 of Strix uralensis. Classification (NCBI taxonomy): domain Eukaryota; kingdom Metazoa; phylum Chordata; class Aves; order Strigiformes; family Strigidae; genus Strix; species Strix uralensis. Next base: position 13,231,669 of record NC_133978.1, on the reverse strand, counting down.
ACAGCTTGAACTGAATAATAGCCTTACCAAATATTCCAGTAACATTTTAAAATGCACTTCAGCACATCATCCTGTTTACTTTCTTGTTGTCTAATGAAAGGACTGTGGAGTCACAAAAAGAGTTTCTGAGGTTTTATCCCTCCTTGCTCATCTTTGTGTTTGTTCTTATATTATGTGACATTATCACGGCTATGCAGCCATCCAAAGTTGGATTTGATTGTCTGCCTGTGGTATGTGAACTAATTCAAGGCAAAAGGACGTTAATAATTTTTATTACAGTTGGTAGATTTTGTTAGAAGTGATAAGTAAAAAAGCTGACTAACGCATGCAGGAATTATTCTTTCAAAAGAATGAATTTGGTTTGGGGTCCCTGTTGGTGAAGTAGGAAGTATATTTTAATGGGGTAATGAAGCATCCCAAATGTAACTTCTTTCCATTTTCACACTGGTACACCATTGTATTGCTCCCTGACACCCAAAGCAGTGAGTCATCTTTGTCCGTATTTTGATTGACAGACATGTAACTTTTAGCCAAAATAAACATAGTATAACGTTCATCTGATGAAGAAAGCTGCCCAGTTTATAGTTGGAGATGTAGCTAATACTGATCCATTCTTAAAATGCCTGCAAAATACAGTTAATGAACAATGTTTGTGTCATATGAATTTGGGTCAATGAATAGAAGTATGATCTCATTTATGTTAAGTATTAAACGAGTTACTTTCCCTGTTAAAAATGACACTACATGTAATGAATGCTGAAAATTTGTTTGCTTGTAGAGGACTTCTTTACTAGGAGGGAAAAAAATAAAGAAGTTTTGCTTTTATGGAGTTGAATGTAGCAGTCTTAATGGCAGGGCCATTGCTGTCAACTCTTTTGGTGGAGCTTTGGTACAATTATGCTGCAGGGGAGGTAGATTAATTTTTCTGTGCTGGAATATGTAGTCTAGAGAATAACGTCAGAGAATGTATGTATCAGTACCTTGCTTTTAATAAGGATCTGTCTGCTTTTCTTGAGCAAATTAGGATATGTTCCAAGGTGAACCATGATAAAGCAAAGATACATCTGGTTGGAAAATGAATGTCAAGGAGTAATTGTCAGCAGTTTTCTTTTGCACCAAGATCAATATCCTGATCTAGTTCTAATGTTTTATTTTTATATTTAATTTTATTTTAATAGTAATAGTGAAGCTTAGGATTTGTGAATGATGCCAGTGTGAAAGGAGTTGTAAGTATTTTTGGTTATAGGTAATAATTTTGACAAATTGAAAGGACAGTCCATGGAAATGCAAAATACTGTAATTGGGAAGGTGAACTCTAAGGTGTAAGTAATATTGAGTAGTAAAATGGTTCTTAGTATTTTATGTCTGACTCCCTTAAATAAATTAATAATGTGATAGTTTGAAAATAAGGTAGCTACCATCTAAGGTTATATTAACGGAACTCCAGTTTGCATTTAGCTAGATGGCTTTGCCCAGATTTTGAACCTCTTTAAAGAAAAATCTAGTAAGTGAAATGGATTCCATTGAAGAACAAGAGCAGCAACAGATGATTTAAATAAAGTAGTACATAAAGAGAAATTAACGGATTACATTTGTCCTGTATAAAGGAAGACTCCATAGAGTATGAGGAGAACTTTAAAAATGTAAAAATTGTGACGTGATTGATTGTTCCCCAGGGAGGCTGTGTTTGGGAGGGGCAGAAATCATCTGTTTGCACTAGCTCATATGTTTGGATATTATAAGATTAACCATAACAAATTTTTTTGCAAATTTTGGTGTGAGATTTTTAAGGTAGTTACTTAAATATCAGCCATAGCATTGATATGGTTGGTCACTCATGATCCTTTTCCAGTACTACACAATGTATAAAGAGATTTACTTCTGGGATTAGTCACAGATTCCTTTGTTTGCCGTTAGTTTCTTTCATGATATTATTTTCTCTTTTTCAATGACAAAATGTTCATTAATTATGCTTGTCAGCAATGCATAATTCTAATGTTGTTTAATGTTAATGTTAACGTTAGTCCAAGCTCCTTGAAAAGCAATAGCAGTGGTGTATGATTTTGGGGTTGCTTTGGGGGGTTTTTTTGTTCATTTTTGTGTTAAGATTTTATACAGTGATATTTTTTGGTAGATTAAAAAAATAACTTGTATAAAAAATAGCACAACTGTAATTTGTCGATTCAGAAACATATCTAGAAAAGAACAATAGATCTTAAATGATATTATGCCTAATTTATAAAATCGTTATAGTAAATATTGTAATATTTATCATTTTTCATATATACTGCTGCTGTTGAAGATGCTATTTCATGTATAAGTATAGGTTTTCTTAATCAGCTTATGAAACACTTGAATATATCATAGCCTAATCATTCTGTTGTTAAATCAGGCAGACCTCTAGAGGGAATAATCTGACAGCTCATGATCATCACATTTATAATCAATTAGTGATATTCAGTGAAGCAGTTTAAGGGAATCATTTTAACCAGCTAACATATTGCAGGACACCATCGTTACATACACTATAGGTCACAAATAAAATAGACAAACATATATCCTGCAAAAGCTAATAAACAGCAGTCATCTGCAAACGAACAGCTAAGTAGCAGATGTTAGGGCTCAGGCAAAAAGTCTGAGTGCTGTGCTACATGAGTACTCTTAATGATTCATGAAAATGGAAAGAATTTCTCAGTAGGGTCTGAAAACACAACCAGTACCTTCTTAAAAGCACCAGACCCAAACATTTCTTTGTAAGGTGGATTGGATGTATTTCTCACTGAGGGTGTCATCTGCACCTGAGATGTGGACTTCTCAGAGAAGGTAAATAAAATGAAATGAACTTTGATGCTGTAATTTATAAAGCAGTAATATAAATTGTCTGTGTAACTTTTGTAATTGACTTGCTGAGTTGAGAATGCAGAAAATAAAAGGCTAGCCAGGAATGTTTCAATGAATCTGGCAGATATATATACTTTTTTTGCAGTAGGCACTTACTGTGAACATATTTCTTTCAGGAACTTCTTTAGCTTCTAGATGAGATTAAAATAGGGAGAAAGATTGATTCACCTTAGAAGTAATTTGGGGAGATGTGAATTAACTCTTCAGATTCAGGAAGTAAAAGTCTTATTGATTGAACCACATCTGTCATCATAACTTTGTTTCAATTATAAAAAATGTGTGCTCAAGAACAGTCTCAAGCCCCTGAGTAACATAAAAAGCAGAATAGCAGGGCAGCGACTGCGGCGTACACCTCTTGGTTGCTAGATGGGACTCCTAATCGCTGTGGTCTGGTCTTTTGTGCAAGAGTGAGGTAAGTCTCTCCATTCTTCTGGATGTTTCATGGTTACAGCTAGAGATGTGAAAGATAACAGTTACAGCCTGCTGGAATGATAACAGTTTCTGAAGCCTCACAAGTTTCCTGTGGGCCTTATTTTCATATGGATTTCAGTATATTTTCCGGTAGCATCACTTGTCAGTGGAGACTTGTTTATTCCAAGAGCTTTTCGATGATCAGTAAAGGGAAGCCTTTCTGAGAGAGCTCACAGGTGTGCCCTTCTAAGCTCAGTAACCAGTAGTATAAAGCTTTTATTTCTTTGTTCGATCCCATATCATCATTGTCTAAGGATTGCAAGTTTGCATTCTTACATACACGCCCTTGAAATTTTTAATGCAAAGTATTTTTAATTAATAGAATATGAAAATGTTAATGAGTGTTACCAAATAAATTCAATTGTCTCCAACATCCTACGAAGGACTTTGAGGATCTAGCAGTTGTATTAATTTAGTTAATTCCTCTGTTGTTTCTGAGCTATTCCTTATTTTATGATTTTAAAATATCTTGTGTCTGACATACTTGACCTTTCTCATCCACTTACCACTCAGAGCTAAAACTATTCAGTAGAGCTCTTGAAGTATCCAGATTGAAGACTCCAACAATCTTACACTGGAAAGAAACGGCACACTCTCTTTATAATTGGTATCTTAGGAAGAAATAGACCACTTGAAGACCCATTTGACAGAAGAATCCTGATGAGTATTCTTACCTCTTTTAATAAAGATGATGATAAGGATTAGGAATCCTCTAATGCAGGATCTCTCTACAAAATCTGAGCAATTCTGCAGGACTCTTTGAGAAAGACTTTATACAAAACCTTTTTTTTCCCCTGCTTTTTGTCAGAATTCTCCTGTTTTAATGCATTTTGGCTCAAGTGCTGTGTTTCATTCCTTGCAATTCTTTGTCTTTCATGCTTCCCTTGGCTATTAAAAGCTTGACTGTTTGCTTTAATCTACTGCAGTGACCTTGGAGTGAGTGACATAACATGTATTTGAATGAAATCGTATGATTTCTGAGCTCTTGCAGGATTGAAATATGAATCTCAAAATGCTTAGCTATGCAATTATGACTCTGAGTCTTTATGATTGCATGAAATGTAGTTAAATGTCATAGTTCTATGAAAGTCTCAGAGACCAGTGGCTAAAATTGTTGAATTTTTACACAAAATTAAATATCTTTCTTTAAAACCATATGTTCCCAACAATGTATGAGACATCAGATATATCAGACACTTGTTTATGTCTCTTTTGGAAGACAACTGCTGTACAAGCCTGCTGGGAGATTCTCAGTGCAAATTTCTGAAGACTAAAATAACACTGCTTCTAATAAAAGTCAATGACTATTACAAAAGTGAAAAATACTTAGGCATTTCATTCTTTGTATATTAACTTGATACGTTTATGTCAGTTATGCTGCCTAAGAACTTTTTCACTGTAAATCAGTGTGAAAAGAGCAATAGATTTTTTAAGCACCATAGTTTGTTTTTTAAATTTAGCTTTAAAACAAGTTATTTTTAAAGGACAACTCCTCTTGTATTTAGGCCAGTGTCCTGATCTGAGGAGAGATAATTTCAGTGCAAGGTCCTGTTCTTTGTCCCTGAAAAGAGGCCTCAAAGAATTTCAAGTAGCTGAAAATCTAGAATTATACTGTCTCTTATACTGCCTAGTCTAGTTCTGACCATTGTGGCCTATGAATATTAGTTCATTCATTTGTTTTCCAGAGAGAAAACAAATGCTTTGTGTTCATAAAGCTTTGTTTAAAGAATGAAAAATATTGCCATGTATTATGAAGGAAATGCCACAGAATTGGAATGAGGTTTGGCCTCAACTATCACATTCAAGTCCTTAACTCCAAGTCTGTGATCAGATTTCTGTGACATTAAATTTAGTGAAAAAGTCTATCACTTTTTTAAAGTAATAAAGAGTCAATTCTGTCATTGAATAAGTTGGCAGAAATGAAATCAGTTTCACTGCATACACTGAATATCCAGGTGACATGAGTCTGGAAACTCTTTGTGACTGTTGCCTTAAACCTGTTAAAATCCATTTTTTTTTCTATTGCAACAGTGGCAAACTCGTTCATTAAATTATTTTGCACCATTCTTCTAAAGATGTCATATAAAAATCACAGCAGGAGATAACGCAGAGGAGATCACAGTCTAAACAGGTAGCACAGGGTGAAAAGGAAGCTGAAGCTCAGTATTACTGAAATGGGGGTGGGTATAACATACTGGCATCCAGGAGTGGAGTTTGTTCCTCATGAGCGACTGCTTTTCCCATGAATCTTTGCTGAGGTACCAGCTATGGCCAGGGTTCTTCTGGTTCTGCTTCCAGAGTTCATGAGGCTGCCAAAGTAGATTCTGCAAATGCTCCTAATATCTCATTTCTGATGCATCTGATGTCCCTAGCTAGCAGGAGTGCTTTAAAAGTAAACCCCTCATACTAGTGAAGAATGCTAGCACAGGCTCTACAGTGGGTGAAGAGACTTCAAACAATAGGCAGAGTGGGGCCCACAAAGAGCAGCGTTGCTGGAAATAAAACACTTGACAACATGAGGTTTTTTACATTGCCTAGATCTTTGTACAGAAAACAACTTTTTCACTTAAAACTGCTATTAACATAAATTTTGCTTATATCCTGACTTCCTTATGGCCAGAAACTTGAAATTACTGCAGTCCAACTATTTCTAAAGGATTGAGGCAGCCATTTGCATGTCACCATCTGACTTTGTCCTCAAATTTGAGGAAAGATCACAGGGACCACAGGGTTGCATATGGTGTCTCTGCCCAAGGATCATGCGAAAGATGTCTTGAAGATGTTGCACATTATTTGCATTACTTGTTTTGTCCCTGGCAAAATTCCCCCCAAAATCATGCCCACAATCATCTTTAAATTCGTAATACATTTTAAGATGTTGATTTTTATAATTTTATAAATACATCTTTGGTGTTACTTCTTAAAATCTATTTTTGGAAAATATAACTTCCCTAATTAATTCTGACTAGGTCTAAATTCATATACAGAACTAGCCTTAGAATTTAAAATGCTGTGCCTGTTTTAGTATGTATGTGAGACACACTTCTATGCACTGTCATTTAAAATAAATTCTCTATTCCCCAAATTACATTACACTGTTTAAATTACTATTCAAGCTACCACTTACTTTGACTAATCAGGTTAACGGATTTAAAAATCAGCTTCAGAGATGACATGTAGGTGGAACAGAAACATCACACTGCTACTTAAATCCAAATAAAGGGTGTAAAAGAAAAAAGGTCAGATTTTCTTCTGCAGTAATCTGACAGTTTAAGAGTGTTTCTGCTACGTATCTTTAGTATAAGTTCTCTAAAATTTTAATCTTTCTACATGTTTCACAAAAGGAACAGACAAAATTAAACATTGACATTACCCATTTGTATTTAATAATTTTAGCTATATATAATTAGTAGATGATTACTGCTTATTACTGGAGGAATATTATTTGGAAAAACAATTGAAATTCTATTATATTTGAGTTCTGATTAGATTAATTTATTAACTTTGTAGACCAAGTGTAGTGATTCCATGAAAAGGAAAAAAAAGTCTTCCTACTTGGGTAGTTTTCAGACCATTTGTGATTCATAATTAAGGGCCTTTAAGATTTGGTACATGCGTAGTAGCTATATCAGGATTCGGAAATATGTGACTCCAGATGTCAATGATTTGAAGGTGATGCTAGATATTCCAGTACCTTCTTAAAGGTCTGGGTAATTAGCTATCCCATAAAAGTTCTAATTGATTAATATATTATTCATTAGTTTTGCTGGCAGTGCTACTTTCCTCTATCTTAAATGCAGTAGCAGTTTTAGGAATACATCTGGAAGAACTCTCTAGGACTAATGCAGTGAACAGATGATACAACCATGCTGCAGGATATAAGTCTCTCTAGACACAGAAGAGCTTTAGCCTGATACTCTCCAATCCTCTAAATGTCAATGTTGAGCACTCAGCTTATGTCAGCACTTTTATACATTTTTAGTGCCCTGGAAATGCTTCCTCACTGGTTCAGGATGAAAATACATGAGGAACCACTAGGCCATTTGAAGCTCGGAGAGCAAAGGCACAGAATTGCTGCAAGCTCCACATTTTTAATAACCTTTTTTCCCCTGAGTTTAGGCAGCACCCTAAAGACAGAATCTGTCCATATGAAAACCAAAAATGTAGTTGCTTAGTCACCATAATCTCACCATCATATTCATCAGGCTGCACTGTATTTATCCTCCTGAAACCTCTGCATGGCTGAGCCAGTAAAGTTGCTTGAATCTTATTATTGAAGATGAAGAAATGACTTGCAGGCTTTGGAAAGCCTGTAGTCTTTGCAGATAGCTGCCCGTTTGGGTTTTCTGAAGAATGCCAGTGGTTCAGGCATCCAGACAGATTTCATTTTTAAAGAATGAAAACTTAAACTCGTACATAGTACCTCTGTTCACTAATGGTACACTTCTGTATTTCATCACTGGGCTCAGTCCTGCAAACTGAATTCAGCTAGAACCTCATGCAGGTGGAGAAAGCTCGCTCTCATTTCTTCGGACTTTGATGCATAGTTGGAACTAAAGCTCTTGTTTGTTCTTAAGTGCCTGACTCATCTACTGCCTCATAATACAAACTGATTCAGAGTTGTTAATACTCAAGAGAGTAGAAAAATACTAAAACAGAAACTCCAGGGAGGAATTACTGTAAGTTACAGTCATGCAATTATATATAGTATATGTTATAGATGTGAATTCAGATTTCTTATTTAACACTAGGATGGCCTTAAGGAGTCAAATCTTGTATCAAAGCCTTATTTTCCTGGGCACAGTATAAATTCAGGGAGAAGCAGTTAATGCTCCAGAGACACTATAATGATCCTATCAATAGATGCATTTTCATACTCACAAACAGATCTACATTCTCCTTTGTGTTTCAGAATGAGCTGAAACAGCAGTCTCAACTTTTAAAAAGGTGCAAAGCATACACATTGAATAATAAACAGTATAGGTATTCTGCAGATATCATTGGTTTTACTTTACTCCTACATACAATGTGGAAATCAAAGGAAGTGAGGTTTTTTAAGAGCTTTGAATGTTTTTATGTAGCAGGTCTAGTCCAGTAGTTCTTTCTGTCATGTTTGAACATGGCAGATACTGTAAAAGAAAGTACAGTCAAGCTTACCCTATAAAGGGTAGTGAAGGGTTAATCTTCAAGTGTATATATATATTTTTTTTTTTTAAAGTCACCCTATTTGTTATTGGCTGGCTCAGAGCCACTGAAACATAAAATTTTTGCTTCTCACCAAAACACAGTAGATGTTTCCATGACCCATACATCCTTACTTTTGAGTTCTGTCTAGATGCTGTGGCAATGTGTTCCACTACACTCTGAGTTGTTTTTTTCTTCAGTATTAGATTTGCTTGTGCATCGTATGCACTGCTTATCAGTCTCTTTGGATTCTTCCTTGGTGTACTGCCTTTCGCAAGAATAAAACCAAATATATTCCTGAATTAATATTGCTATCAAATTATATGTCTAGAACAGATTTGAGCTACAGGAGATTCATTCTTCCAGAGTGATTTGTTTTGCATTGATTCTAAAAGGTAACCTGTTTGTTATGAATTACAGAGGCTTTCATAAAATTGAGGCCTAATTAGGAAGAAAGAAGATGCATGAGTAATTTGCAGTCATGTAATGAAAGATAGCCATGGGAAGCCAAGTGGATCAACAGACGCTGAAACCCTTGCTATGGTTCTTGCTATGGTATTTATTTTTTCACTTTACTTCTAGCCTTCTGAGTCATGTTGACCCGAGATATTTGTAGATCTCCATGTAGTACAACAGAAAATTAACATTGCAGCAGATATTCAATAGTAATAATTTTCAATGAAAATAATAAGGATTACATATATCAGAAACCTGAGTTAAATGTATAGGCTTTTTCTGTGTTTAAACTTAATAGGCAATAATAAGTTGAGTAACAGAGACTATGAAGTATATGTTTCTCCGGATAGTTGGAAAGTGTTTATGAAGAGAACTGCTTATCTCTGTAAAGAGACAATTTCTTTGTTTATTACTGTAGTGTTAAACCCATCCCCATTGCCTATATCAGGTTTAGGAAAGGTACGTAGTGATAAACATATGTCAAAAAAACCCCAAACATTAAACCCATTTACTTATCCCAGGTGTAGGAAAGAGATATACTTGATGTATATACATCACAAAAATGCATAAAACCAAGGAAATGGTGTTTTAACTAAAGAGAGGGTAGAATGGAAGAGACGCTTGGGTAGTGTTTTACTGCGACACGCTGAATATGTTCAGAGAAAGGAGTCTTAAAAAAATAAATGAATCGCCTTTCTTGATAGTAGCACTGTGTTCTATAGTACCAAATCCCAATAGTTTTATCCAGTTTGATAGGACTTAGCTAATATGCTTTGATAAAGCAGAGGCTTAAAGGGACTCTTGAAAATCTTATGTTTTAAAAGCACGGTTGTGTGCTTATTGCTGTTTCCAAAAAGATAGGCAGTAGGCAAGGTGAGAGTGTGGTCTGCTTATTTCTGCATATGCGGAAGGACCATTCAAACTTTGTAGAAGTTCTGTTAAGTTACAATTCATTTAAGAAATTGCTTTTAACACAAACAGTGAATTTACTGAAAGAAAAGTATTTGTAATAAGCTTGATATCATGACTATTATTCTGTAAAATGCGCTGCTTTTTTGCTGGTGAAGACTCAAAAAGCAATAATGATATTTTTGCTAAATCAGTATTATAAGACATTAAATACAGGCTCAGATAGTTAAAATCTTTTGTCTTTGTCCCTTTTTGCAATCATAACTTATTGGGTTCGGGTTGGAACAATTGTGTTTGTTCATAGGAAAGATCTGAAATCTTCAGAGAGGTCATCTTTTCATAAAATGTTAGGGAAACAGCATGACTTCTGTCTTTATTCAGCAAAGTCCCTTTGAGCTGTTTTGGGGACATTTTTCTTAGTCATTTCATCTGGATTCTGACTGTACAGAAGATCATTCTCTTCTGTTCTCTTGACAGAGCTGAGCAAAGGCAACTTACGTTACAACTTGCTGCCCGGTTTCATTTTTATATTAATAGAACATTTTTGCCACTGACATAGGAAGAATAGGGAAGCATTAGGAGTGCTTGGTTGTCTAATGACTGATGGCAAGCTAGAAACCCACCCCCCCACCCCCAAAAAATGCAACTTTTAAAGCTGGAGCTGATGAGAGATCCCTCTTTACTGTGGCTTAACCTTACTGTTTCTGTCACATCTTGATAGAGAAATGAATCTGACTTGTTAGGAGAAAAAGTGTTTCTTTAGCTCCAGAAACAGTTTTGCCTTTGTTTTTTAGTTTGGAAAAAAAGTACCTTGGTAAGATTACTGTAGCCACCTTTGTACTATGCTATAGCTTGTGTATGAAACAAGAGCTTTTGTAATCCATTATGAAACTAGAGAGGAAAGTTCAAAGTATGTATTCAATCACTTAAACACTTTTCAAAGAGTATTTAGGAAAGTTTTCAATATTATATATCTGTATTGGTTGACAATACCTCAGTTTTTTCTGTTTTTTACAAAAGCTCATACTAAAGCTCTGAAAGGCGTGAAGCAGATTACTACTCTTGCTATTTAAAGTTAAAATATCTGCCGTGAGTCTTATAAGTACTGTGATAAAGAAGCAACCAGCCTTTCCAAGTTGTTCAAGTCTGCATGCTGTGAATGTTAAACTCTTCTGAGAAACAAAGCCAAAGTTCCTATGTGCACACATTTGTGAGACTCTGCATCATGCTTAGGAATACTTGTTCAAAGACAAGTGCTCTTGTAAATCACGTTAGAATGTTGTTGCCTCCTTGAGAACAGAAGAGAGAGTAGGGTTTATTGTCATCCATTGAATTAGTGAAATTATGGTTAAAACATTGTTAAATGGTTAGAACATTGTTAAAACCCTTTGTTAACTAAGTTAATAAAAGAGTAGAAGTCAAGGTATTAGACTAAAAGAAAAGCTGGTAAGGAGCAGAGGCAAAAAATGTCTTAGAAGTCCAGTTAGAGACTCTGGGAGTATGTGTGTCTCTGGATTGCAAAGCTGGCCAAAGACAATGGAGCCTTCGCTAACTCCGTGCAAAATTCTAATACCAAAAACAAGTTCTTGGGAATGTGAGCCACTTTTGGACAAAATGCTGTCTGGAAAAAGATACAAAACTGAAAAATGAGATTGCCCTGTTTAATAAGAGTTAGGCTTACAAAATTAGACTTCATATTATTGCTTGCAAATTAAACAGAATAGACCCCATCATTAATTCCTTATAGCACACACATTGTGAGGCCTCATATATGTGACTTTCTTGAGGCAAAAGGGGTAACAGTTGCTGTATCTAAGCCGCAGGAGAGAGGAGCAATCACAAGCTCTGGGGCTAATTAACCTGAAGTTTAAATGTGTTCTGGTATGTCAGGATGGGACCTAGTTTTCAATTTCCTCTCCTGCCAAGCAGGGTGATTTCTATTGAAAAAAGAAGATGGTGCAGGACAGTGCTGTGCTGCAGGAGTGAGGTACTCTGCTGCAAAACTGGCCCTTTCTACCCTTTCTGAATAACTCCTCCCCTATCCCCCTCTTAACCAGCGCTTTTGAAATTAGAAAGGAGGATGTCATTGGAGACAAAAAACGTTACTTGAAATGTGTTTTGTAACTGTGACAGTGGACAGCAAATCATGAAATTCACACTTAACCAGTCTCTTCTAGGGTTTGTAGAAGAGAAATACTCAGTCTTGTTCTCTCTCACCGCCGTCAATTTAATCTTCATCTATCAGACCAGATGTAACCTGGAAAGAACTTCATGCTTTTCAATCAGATTTGTTGCACCATGGGGTCAGTCGTTTCTGTGCCAGTTCATATGGAACAGAGGTGAGACAAATCTGAAAGCAGTTATAAACAGATAATAAAAGAAACTCCTATCACATTGGGGAGCTGCTTAACAAGTACCAGTCTATAGTAGTGTGTACTACTATTAAGAAAAAGTTACCGAAAAGCACAGATTTAGTTAAATAAATAAATCTATACAGGGCACAGATCTGTGTGAGAGTCTGTGAGGAGTGGACAAAAGGTATTACATCAGAATTAGCTCAAAAGCCAGAGTCTGAGTGCCAGGTAGAACTGTGGTCGATCAATTAATGGGGAAAAAAAACAAGAGGAAGATTGTTGTTGTGACTTGTTAATTAAACAGAAAGCAGGGAACTGCTTGGAAGATATCAGAGAAATGGTTACAGTGAGAGAGAGCCTAAAATCAGCTGAAGGGTGGGAGAATGAAGCACTGATAAAGGAAAGGACAAAAAGGAATGAGTTTATTCTCAGTAGGTAAGTGTAGAAGCCAGAAAAGAGGTGAAATGACATTAGAAATATACCGATGGGAAAGAGGATCTACTCAGTAGTTCATATATCATTACACTTTTTATGCAGTTACTCCTCTTGGTTTGTTCAGTGTTGGAGGACAAAGAGAAGAGACCGTGTTTTAGACTGGACAGGCAAACAAGCAAGTGCCAATATAATTTGCTTTGGGAACAAAAGGAAATTGTTCATTATTTCAGTTCATTTGTAGTCAGTTAACTTTGGTGTACTGTTATTGAAATAAAAGTGTGGAAGTACTGCAACAAAGTATTAAGGAAGAATAAAATATATTGGAAATGAACTCCCTTTGACACTATAATAGCATTTAATTGACATTAAATAGCTCCTTTGGAACCATTATGAATATGATATGAATACAAATGTATGAAACATTTCCATCATATTGAATCAACAGCTTCAACAGATGAAGTTACATCATTGGAGCCTTTAAGACTTTCACTTTTGCAGGTGAATTTAGTACCTATGAAAGTGCCACGCTGACATTTTTGAAGACTGAAGTCTTACTGTGTGAAGCTTGTTTGTCATAGCAATTTTGCTAACAGGGCATGAACTGGGGGAGCTGATCAGAGCTTTGTGCAACTTGTGTAGCCTCTCGTTGAGGCTGCTGGTACTGTCCTCAGCCATCCAGTGATGGACACAGTGCAAGAAGAAATAGTAGCTTGGAATACAGATGAGTAGAACCATGCAATTGTCACAACATTGTGTCCATGCTTTCTTCCATAATAAGACTTCTAACAATCATGCAAAGAAATCTTTATTATGTTTTGGATGCAACTTTCTCAGGGGATACAGAAGCCTGGGTGAGAGTATTGTGAGTTTTTAGGGTTTTAGTGTTACTTTCTTCTCACTCCACTGATGATCATTGCATCAGAAATAGCGTGGCCAGCAGGGACAGGGAAGTGATCTTGCCCCTGTACTCGTCAGTGGTAAGGCCGCACCTCGAATACTGTGTTCAGTTTTGGGCCCCTCACTACATAAAGGACATTGAATGACTTGAGCATGTCCAGAGAAGGGCAACAAAGCTGGTGAAGGGTCTGGAGCATGTGTTGTACGAGGAGCAGCTGAGGGAACTGGAGTTGTTTAGTCTGGAGAAGAAGAGGCTGAGGGGAGACCTCATCGCCCTCTACAACTACCTGAAAGGAGGTTGCAGAGAGCTGGGGATGAGCCTCTTTAACCAAGTAACAAGTGATAGGACGAGAGGTAATGGCCTCAAATTGTGCCAGGGAAGGTTTAGACTAGATATTAGGAAGTATTTCTTTCCAGAAGGGGTTGTTAGGCGTTGGAATGGGCTGCCCAGGGAGGTGGTGGGCTCCCCATCCCTGGAGTGTTTAAGAGTTGGGTTGACATAGCGCTGAGGGATATGGTGTAGTTGGAAACTGTCAGTGTTAGGTTAACAGTTGGACTGGAAGATCTTCAAGGTCCTTTCCAACCTAGATGATTCTGTGATATTTTCATCTGGCTCTTTTCATCTGGTAGAATTGAACCTATTGCAAGTACTAGTACACACTGTGTATAAGAAAGAATGGGCTGGATCATATTCTCAAGAGCTCAAGTCATTCTGAGATGTAATGAAACCAGCATGGAAACAAAATGAGTCTTTAACTGAGCAAGCTGTTGGTGTTTGAAGTCTCTAATTCAGAGTTAATTGCAGATACTGGAAGGTGCTGCATGGCTTTGCTAAGCACGTTATTGTGTGTGGTTCTCTGTCTGGATTTCTCTATAATTTGCTCACTAATAGGCTAATGCATGTGGTACAACAGATTAAGGTATTAGATCTGTTAATTTTGGCAAGGTATTTATCTTCCAACAAGCAGATTAAGCCATACCCGTCTACTGATCGGCATAATAGAAGAGAGCTCTTTTATTTGTACTCTTAACTTTTTGGAAGCCTACTGAATTTTGCATTTGATTCTTAATTAGAAAAGGGAGTACTTTAATAGAAGGCATATTCCACTTACAGCGGGATGCCTTTGGGAATCCTATCAATGCACACTGGACTTCTTTATGTATTTTGAGTAATTACAGAGTGTCTTCTTCTGAAATAAACCCATGCAGATACAAAAGCACCCTTTTGTGCAGTTAATCTACAGCAATGAATCGTTATTTAGGCCTAGTTTGCTATGGACATGTAAGGTATTTTAGGGAGAGAAGTCATCCCTGTAATAGCAGATGGAGGATTTCTTTATATATGCTTTGGTGCAAAGTAAGAGCTAAAATAAATTTCATGATTTGAATGAGATTGTCATGTCAACACTTATTTAAGAAAATCCTGGATATGTGTGCATATTTACAAATGCAGTTGTAGTTATGGGGTCCTGCTAGTTTAGGACTAAGCTTTTCAGAAAAGTCCACTGACTGTCAATGGGAATTGCGTGTCAAAATTCCTTTAGGTTAACAGTCTGGTCTGGAAGCTTACTTTAGAGAGATGTTTGTAAAGTGTTGTCTTCATGCTGGAAAAGGTGATAGTGATGTAGTTTGTTCAAGATAAAATACCTAGTAATAGTTAAAAGATACACAGTTTTTCATTATAATCAGAGCAAAGAACTGCTATGAATATTTGGAATAGTTATTCTAAATGCATAGCATTTTCCAAAACAACTGCATTTGGAAAACAGCTGCTGGGTAACTTGAGTACCGGAGGGACAGTGCTGCCTATACCTCTAGCTCTGGGTTTCAGTTACTCTTCTGAGCTACTGTGGTTAGCAAAGAAAAAATGAAGATTATTTATTTCTCTTTTCAAAACCTTTGGATAAATTAATCTCTCTGTACCACCTCATCAGCCAAATCTTGTCACTCCCATGAAAACTGAACCCTGTATGAGGGCACAGATTGCTGGTATGTGCTGGACTTTGGGGCTTTGCAGTATTCCATTTCCAGCATAAGGAGCCACAGGTTGTAGAAGTGATACAAGGTACAAGGACTCTGATTCAGCAGTGCCACGTATGAAAAACACTGTAGTGTTTACTACTTCTGAAAATATTTTTTTTCTTGTTCTGAATGTGAATATAAGTTTTTATGTTCCAGTTTAGCTCCCAGCTTTGAAAAGGGTGGCATCTATTGCCAAAGAAAACTTATGAACCCTTTCAAAATGTAATTTTTTCAGAGTGGAAGAAGGCCTTAGTTCTCAACTGGGGGGAAGGTGGAGTGTTGAAGATAGAGGATGGAGAAAAATCACTGCTTCACCTTTCCTGATATTAATACTGAATTACCAGGATTTCACTGGAAATAGGTATGATTTGAAGTAGGAAGGGACCGTAAAACCAGTGGCAAGTTTGGAGATGAAGTTGCATGCCCTAAGAAGCATCTTCTTGGATCATAGGTAAGAGCTGTGCCAGCATTGCATGCTAGGGTTCAGATTAAGCGAAGCATTTAAACTCATAACTCCTATTTAAGATTTTCAATAGAAATTTAAATATTTTTGGCTTGGGGCCTGGAATTGTTTGTTTGTTTTGTTGTTGTTTTTTTAATATCTAAACTAAGGTATTGAGGACCTCTTGGAATAATAGAATTTTTACTAGGCTGTCCACATTAGAGGAGTGCTGATTTTGCAGGCAGGCAGGCCAGCCAGTAATGTTATACAAAGTTACACCAGAATGTCTGTAATTCTAGGTTCCAGCTCCAAATGTTCTATATCCTATTTTGTTTCTGGTGTTTTGCTTCTTTTGGCTTTTTTTTTTCCCTGCCCAGTTTTTTTTTTTTTTGTTCCAACCAGTGCAATAGTTCCAATTAAGGGTGGGATACACGAGGGAGTTATAATGCATTTAGAGGCAAATTGTTCCAGGATAATATTTTTAAAACAGATAGGTGTTTGCCCAATATTTGACCACACGTCCAAAGCATTAGGCAGTTATATAAACCTCCCTTGTTCTGGGTTTCCTTAGATTGCTGTCCTATATATGGATGTCTATTTTTAATATTGTGATAAGTTATTAGACTATCCTTACGTATGCTTTGAATACACCAATATATTCTCAGAACATTTACCTGCTGCACCTCGCTTACTGGTTATGTTTGTGGGGAATGCTCTAGTGGATGCCATGTTGCAGAGAAAGGACTTGGCATGTGGTCCCGTTCTGTGACTTGGGGATGTGCACACTGCACTGGCCGTGCTGATGGTAGACCCTGTGCTTCCCCTCTGCTCAGTAGAGCCTGTGCCACTTTTTTAATTGCTTCTGGGTACAATTCAACATGATGAGTTTTACCTGGAAAGCCTACTTTTGCAGTGCTTGGCATATTGGAAGTAAATGAGTTGCTTTCAATAGCATCCTGTAAATTAAAACGTGTAACGACTAAGGGCAGAATTTTCTCAATGGAGAGCCATCAGCTCTGGAATTCTTTCCTCCATTAATGCTATAGTTTAGTGACATTAAGAACATGACATGAGGTTTGTCTATTCACTCTAGATTTTATCTAATGAAGTGGTAATATAGTGAGCCTAGAGACTTCTCTTCATGAGACACCATTCAGATTGATGTTCGAGTTATTTCTAATATATGTTTAGAAGCACCTTTAATGAGGAAACTTTTTTTTTTATTTATAGTGATGGTAGATTATTAATTCTTTGCATAGATAGTGTGGTGCTTACCTCAGCCAATACTTGCAATAAGTCTGAGAAAGCTCAGTAAAAATTGCTGTCTTCACTTGTAAAGAACTGATGCTGTCACCAGTGCACTCTTTAATTTCAGCCAGTGTCCATGGAAACCTTTGTCATTTTGTATTTTTGTGTGTGGATACTGGTAAAGTACAGCTTGCAGGGGGAAAAGGCTTTGGCCACTCGACCTCCTGAAGAACAGCCGTATGAATTGCCTACTTTTTGCAAGCAGGCCATTTCTGTTGCTCAGGGAACTGTAGTGCTACATACAGCTGAAAATGTGGGCAGCTGATTGTGCCCTGTAAAATTTGGGGAAGAACATGCACATTCCACCTTAGCTTGTCAGCAGCGTTCCGTGGCCCTTCCCCAGTGTCCTGTTACAATATTGAGGAGGAGGAGGTGGTGTTTTGCTATGCTATCTCTTAAGTGCAAGAGTTTTTTGAAAACAGTAACAAGATATTACAGGGAATCAGATATGAAGCAAGAGAAGCAAGTACGCCTGACATCTTCGTAATGGAAGTAATAAATACAAATTTATACATTTGTACAGTAAATACAGAGCTGAGGCTGTCCGAAGAGATTTTCCTTCATGTGTTAAACACAGTGCACAGTTTTTAATCTGGCGTGTTTGGTTCTGAACTTAAAGTTTCATCTACCTCAAAGAAGAGGGTAAGGTTTTAAACCCTAGAACAAATGCACATATAAATGCAACTTAATATGCTCAAACTGGTGACGTGTACATCGTCTTTGTGCAGCTTTATATATTTTTGTCATAACTTTTTAACATCCATACTTTTGCCATCTTGCCTGTGAATTCCTTGGGACAGGAGTTCCAACTTTGGGTTCTAGAAAAGATCTACCACATGATTTAATATAAAAAGTTCTTAGCAGCTGTCTGTTGTTTTTCTTTAGTTATTTGTTCAATCTCTCTATTTTCTAGCTTTTACATTACTATTTACTTTTTAAAAAAGTAGAATTTGCTTTCAGAGCTCTGTTTAAATTTTTCTAGTCAAAACACCAACCGGAAATACACTTCGACTGGGGGGAAGGCTTAATCAGCAGCTACTGTTGCTGTTGTACAGAGCAGAGAAGGGCTGTTAGAATAATGCTCAGCTGATTAGAAAGGAGATGTCATAGTAAAAAAAAATATAACCTGAGACATTGAAAACTGAAATGAGAATATTTACTTTATAAAGCCAGACAGAGATAGCAAAGTCCATTTAATGAGAATAATTTTTACATATTTTTAGACAGTTCAAAAAATGAAAATTAGTTTTAAGTGGTCCACAAACCCCTCTGGTCTGTTGTAGGTACTTGGATGTGATGAAGAACAGCCACTGGGTGCCACTGTTGAGTTTCAGAGCACTGGGCAAAACAGGGTTTCTGTGGCAGCCAAAATTTGTAGCTGGGAAGGAATGTGTGGGTAGTAGTTGTGCAACAGAAATAAATTATTTCTGCAGTTTTAGGGTTTGTGAAATAGAACCACAACCAACATTTTCTTCTTAGTGTTTCACCAGATATTATCATATCTAACAGTAGATCACTATGACAGGTCCAACAGGCCTCTTTCCCTGCATCCCTGGCTTGCAGCACAGAGCAGAAATGATGCTAAATGAGAGGACTATAAATTCGCTTTATTGTTATGAAGCTTTTTATCTCTTATTGCAGGCTTTTTGGCAAGCGCATCTAGTCAGCCTGCAAGTCTTTCTAAATAACATGTTTACTTGTTTAGAGTGGTGCTGAAGTGTAGGAGACCCCGCTTTTTGCATACCTTTCCGTCAATGATTTTCTTGGTCAGCAGAGCATAAATATGTTTTGGATATAGCTTGTCTGTGCTTAGAAAAACAGGAAGAGTAATGGTGACTCACAGCGTGATCGTCTTCTGACTAACTTACTTGAACAATGAATGTGGTTCTAAATAGTTTTGATTTGGGGAGTAGATAATTAGAGCTTTCTGAATCGTAAACATATTTTTTAAAATGGAAAATGTTGCATGAAACAAGATTCCTGTGTTGAGATATGCACTTCATCCTATGTTGTCCAGAATAGCAATATTGTGCAGTCTGTTTTTATGAAATATTTTGCATCATTTACTTTAAGCCAAAATAAAGAAAAGTTGGAAAGGTATCTGTGTGCAATGTGCATGGCACATAGAGTTAAAGGAAAGCCTAGTTGAGTTTTGAGTATATTTTGAAGCTAGAGACTAGGATTTGGATTTTAGGTTCTAATCTAAGTAAACCACTTAAAGATAATAAATAGTTCTCTTGAATTCACAGACCTGGTTAACCTGTTTTGCTGGATTTTGCTGAAATGGGGACTCACATATTGAAATACTTCTGATAAATACTATGCTAATAGCTCTCATGGGAAATCTGTCAAGCATAAACAAGCTGGTTTTGAGCTTTTAATATTTAATATCTAATTTATTTTTAATATTTTTATTAATTGTATGATTGCTATTTATCATTGTATGAGTGACAAATGCTTAGGCTGATTTGCAGTGCAATAGCTGTCCAAAATAAGTGTGATGTTACTCACTTTGGAGGAGCTCTGCCTGATTTGTGTTGTTTTAAGGGAGCTACAGGCATAGCTGGTCCTTGCAAAGATTTAGAAAAGGCAAGTAAGTGAACAGTAAAGCAGAGTCCATAATCAGCTACATGGTTCAAAGTACCCTTTTTTGCTGATTACTTTAAGACCATCATATAAAGGATGGAAATGACTTTCCACAGAGCTCCATTTTCCTTTATTTTTCTCTCATTTTGTACTGTTGCTGAAAAAAAAGTTATTCTAAAAAAAAAAACAAAAGCCCCATCACAAACCCTTATATTTTTGTCCTCACAAATTTTAAGGCTCAATTACACCCGAATTAAAACATACAATTCTGTTATTGTGACATTTGAATTTATTTCTCTTCTATGTATTTTAGATTTGCGTTTGTATTTTGCTATGTTCTTGCATACCATACCTCACTGTGGTGCTCTGATTAATTGATTAATTCACCTTGTAAAGCTCTTTGACACCCTTAGTGAAAGTTGCTATAGAATTTATATGCTGAATTTATCAGTTTTAAGGGAAATGATGTAGGAAAAAGGCAGTAAAGGGACAGTAAATCATGGTATAATTTGTATGGCTGTTCATGTCAGGATTTCAAAGAATAATGATCAGCCAAACACAGTAGATTGTGTGTTATCCTGCAGTGAGAAAATTTCTATATTCATTTACTTTTCAGTTAAGTACCCCACTTAAACTCTAGCACCAATTTTCACTGTTTACTGATCTGTCGAGTTCAATGTTAATCATAATTATATGGTGTTACCAAAATACTGTTTTTACTACTACTAATGAATTCATTGTCATCATAGTTGAGGCAATAATCTGCAAAGAATAAACCTTTGTGTGCAAGTATTTGTAATAGGAACTAACTTCAGCATTCAAGGTCTGTCTTTACCTCTCTGACTCTGAGAAATGCTGTGGTGTGAAGATGAAGACATGTTTCTTATTCTCTCTAAAACTTCCCAGGTAGAACATGATTCGTTGAAACCAAGTCTCGGACCTGAGCTTCAGACCATACTTTTGATCTTTAGGGCCTGAGATTAAATGTCCCAGTTTCTTAAAGATCATTTTTAAATGGTCATTTACAGCTACCTTAGTCAAGTCATTAAATTTGACCCATGTCTCTATCTGTATTTCAGTAAGGTGGAATTCCCATTTTTGTCCTTGTATTTAACTCTGATCTCCTTTGTGTGTCAATTATAAATTGTCTTTTCTCCAATTAGATTTTGCCAAAGTAATTGAAGATGCATTTATTTCTCGCAAATTAAAAATAAAGTAACCCAAATCTTGTTTTGTGAGAAGTAGGGTTTTCTTTTCAGATGTGTTTGGACATGTGAGGTCTTAAAATGTGAAACAAAATAAACGTGAAAGAAAAATCATAGAGAAAGTCTAGTTTATGTGATGATGAGAGGACATTCAATTGGCATGTCTTCTAGGAACTCCTTCTGGAAATAATAAATACTCCAAGTGATCTGTCTGCAGCAGCAGCAGTATAGCAGAGGCACAGCAGGTCAAACTGAAGTATGTACTATATTTCCTTTCTAACGTGGTGGTGAAAGACATTGCTTTTGCTACAGTGAGCTGCAGTTTACTGGTCTCCAAATAGTTGTTAATTGTCATGGCAGAAGCAGAAAAAATAAACTCTAGGTAGAAGTGTAATCTCTAGAGTGTTGCAATGGAGTGTTGCAGTGCTGTGTTTTAAGAAAACTAGTCTCATCTGGGCTCTTCTGAGCTCCTGTTACAGTAGTATTATTGTTAGGAGGTGTGTTTGAACAGGGATGAAGGCTCTTTCACACACGTAGTCTGTTCTCTTTAGGGTTACTGCACTGTACGTCAGTATTGATCTGCCGAAATAAACCTTACTCGAATATAAACTGGTGTAACCACTGACTTCACCCCAAATTGTGTCCAATCACTAAACCAATATAAATTGCAGAAACAGTGTTTATTTCTTCTTATTATGGGCAGGTGTTACACAAATGATTAAAACATAGCTACCTCTATCCCAAAAGATCAGTGGCTATGAAAACCCTATACTTCATCTGCTCTGTAAAAACAGACCATTTCCTGCTGAATTTAAAGATTTTTTTTCATTATTTCCCTAATACAGGAAGGAATTGGAAATTGAGCTTTAATAACTACTCCGTTACAGAACTAAAAATAGCTAACATTTCTGGTTTTTGTTTGATGAATTGGGTGTCCTAAGAGAAATTATTCCCAACACAAGAAAGAAGTGGCTTAAAGAGGATATTATGGTTTCTAGATGTGTTTTAGCCCACCCTCTCAATTACTTTTTAATCTTTGCCCAAACTCCCGAGCACCCTACTAATTTGTAGTGGTGGTGTTAGCAGGTGGCTGCCAGCAAGCAAATTCTAAGCCATAAAAAAAATGTTGCTGTTGACAGAAACAGCCCCACAGAGACCTATTCATCGGAAACCTGACGGCAGATTTAGACACTTGAAACATATGGTCTATCGCTTTTGCCTGAACCTGGCAACAAAAGAGGACTTACCTAATTAAAGATTTACTTTGTTATTTCTTCATTCGCTTTGTCTTTCCATTTTAAAACGATCTGTCCTTTATTCATTCAACAACAGAGAGGTCAAGGCTGAAATCTTAATGAAATCACTCACAGAGCAAAAAAATTTCTGTTTTGCCTGGCATTGCTGACAGTTCAGGTTCCTAATCATGTAGGGTTACACTAAAAGACATCAGTGTTAGATTATTTCATTCACAATCTGGCCAAATAAAGCACATGCTTTTCAGTCCTGTGGTTGCTTCAATTTTTTGTTTGTTGGCTGGAGGAGGTTCAGGTATGTGATTCTGGTGGTGTTTATATGTGACGAGTATATCATTGATACGTATATTTTTGTTCAATTAACAGATTGTTCCTTCTGGGTTATATTTGCATTTGGATAAGTTTAGCAGTGACTTATTCTCTGGAGTAACTCCTTTTCTCAGTGACAAGTAGGGCTTAAGTGATGAGTATTTCACAAAATGTTCCTCTGAGTACAGTTGGATTTGATCAACTGTGTTTTCACCCAGCTCACTTTTTCCTGTTAGAGATACAGGCATGAAATCTGTATTATAATTTGACATTATTCTAGTCAATGTCGCGCCATCTTCAGTTAAAAACCTTTTCTTCATTTGTCCCAATGGGATTGACAGCATTAAATGTTCTTAAAAGAAAAAAATAAAATACTTCTCTTTCAGAAAATTCAGCTGCATTATATGAACCAAATATGATAACCTGGCTGAACTGAGGCAGCAACTCACCAGCTTGGCTATAAATGAGCCTTGATTTTTGTCAGCAGGAATGCAGGAAGTTAATAAAATCCATAGTGATGGCAGTTGATGCAAATCACAAAATTAAAAGTTAGAACTGATTCTTTTAGTCAAGGTAGAAAAAAGATGTGGTAAGGCAGGAACATCGTAAACTTGGAAAACCAAAGTGTATTTACTTTTTGTACATCATGTATGTAATCATGTAGTGTCTCTTATATTGGTTGATATCTAACTTTGCTTATATGATATCCTATTAAAAAAAAAAAAAAAAATCATTCCCGACTTAAACATTACAGTGCATTTCCTCAGGCCTGTGAGCAAGACCAATAGGATTTAGAGGAGCTTCTGGACTGCTGTAAACATGCTGTGAGAGTAGGTTTTCTACTGAAGCTCCTCCAAGGAGCAGATTTGCCATAGCAGACCTTCAGCATGTAAAGAACCTGTCCCCTCATCAGCCTGTTCTCCCACCATTTCTGTCCCCCAGAGCAGAGCCTGGAGTTACAGTGGTGCATGGAGTGTGCCCACGCTGAATTCATGCTATTGTACTCTTGCCAGTCACCACTGACATCTTAAATTATCTGAAAAACAGATTACTTGGGCAAATACTTTCTCTGATTATTTTGTATTTGTTTCTTTAGCAACTGGTCAATATATAACTGGCTAATAAAACCAGTTGTGGCTAACACCAGGCAGATGTGTGTCAGGTCCCCATGTGTTACCCGTGTTTTTCAGCCCAACTCCAGAAGATGGAGGTAGAAGTGTGTGCCAAGACAGTGCCAAGCTTTTCTCAGGAATATAAAATGGAAAAAAAGGTTTTTGAGATACTGTAATTAGTATTAAACAGAAAATGGATCTTGGCGTAAGAAGCATTTATAATGACAGCAAACTTGCCTTGGGATTCCTGAGCTCACCCTGACTTACAGCTATGCTACCACTCTGTGTTTGGGTCAAATTCCTGTGTCTCCTTTTCACTCACACTTATAGTCATGTTTATTTTGATCTCTACTAGGTTTTGTTTTAATGCTGAAGGAGTAAGTTGAGATTTGGAACCCTGGAGCATTATTGCTAAGAGATACATCTCACAGTTGTTTTTATGGCAGTTTTTCAAGACTTTTAATATCTGTTTATTATTTTCATGTAGGTAACTCTAAAAAACCAAAAAGTTTTATTAAAACGTTTTAACAACTATCTTGTAAAAATCTAATTTATGTTTTTTCAAAAATTCTAAATCATGAAGAAGAATATAAAAATTAGATCATACTGGATATATTTCAACAATAAATGATAGCATGAAAAATGTGCCTTTGTTATATCAGTTTAGAAAGAAAAACCCAAGAGTTGTGATGTGGCACTAATACAGTTTTTGAATTAAATTAGAATACTTACAAGTGGTCATAGAGCACAGTGCAAAAATTTTGAGCTCTCCATTAGTTTGAGCTAAAAAATAGAAAAGACTCCTAGCAGAATTGGCAATATTTCTCCATAAGGTATTACATGCTCAGATTATTAGATTATAAATAAGAAGGATTTGGGAAACTATGAATTACATTTTCCAAACCTTATGTAACTACTTTCTTATGCTTTCATGAGAAAAATAAGATCTAAGCTGGTCCATTTATATGGGACATATCTTGTTTTGCTATATCCTTGCAGCACATGTTTAATCCAACATAGTCATAGCTGTGTGATAGTAATTAGGATATTTAATCCAGTATATTTTTCATTTGTTTGAATGTCAGTTAAGTAAGGGATTTACTTACTGGTAAACCTAGGCAGAAGTATATTCTCTTGCATGTCCGGCTTTTTGTGTCTGTTGGGATTAAAGGGCTCAGGAATTCCTCTGTGGCAAAGTTAGGCAAGCAATAGCAAAGGTTGTGTAGGAGCCAGGTTATTCTTATTTTTGTAGAAAAATCTTGAGCTCTGTTATGTGGAATGGGTAGGAAGGAAAAAGCTTTCCTTCAATAGGTGGTCTTAAACTCTGTGTTTTGAAAATTGGTTTCCTAGCCTCTGGAAACTTAACTCATTTTGCATGGTAACAGTGAAGAGAGTAAGAAACATGAGTCCACAGAGTCATCTGATGCTGAAACATTGAGCACGCCAGCAGTTTGTGTTCTGGTGGAGGTAGGTAGACTGTGGGACACATACATTCAGAAAACTTGTGCCTGTATTGATTTTTAAATACAGGCATTTCTGAATGCAAAATAAGCTACTTCATGAAAGATTGTTTTTGCTTAGGTTTTACTGCCTCTGTTCAGAGTTCACAGTTGTGGAACCAATGTAGGAACTTCATTAATCTTCTTGGTTTTAATGAGTGTGGTCCTCGATACTTCTCAGCTAAAAGAAAGAATTCTTTCTATCTGCAGTTCAAATATTGGAAAATCGGCTTCTCATTGATTACTGCCTGCGTGTGTTGTAATGGATTCCTTTTTGTTCTTTTTTTCTTTAAAGTTCAGATTTTATTTCCTTGTACTTTCATTTCTCCTTCCTATGTATTTTCTACCACCTCATTTTATTTCCCTGACACAGAGATTCAAACACAATTTTCATCCTTTTTGTTGACACATTACCCTTGTTTCCAGTCCCTGTTCTCTGCTAAGGTTTGTGCGTCCTCATGTGCACTTACTTCCAAACCTATCCTTACCTCTCCGACTTCCACGACTCTCACTGAAGCTGATTATTCCAAATTTTCCTTCTGCAGATTGTAAAATGTCACAGAACCATTCTTTTTGCCATTTGATGCAAAAGCTGATTTAATCTGTCAGGAAATTGACATGTTCTGTGTTTTAACAGAACTGAATTTATCAAAAATATACAGAAAATATCAATGTGAGTAGGGATCTTTAAGTAAATCATTGTATCTTTGAATTTATAGTCACCCAGGAAAGCAATTTATTTTGAAGATATGGGACTATTTCACAGCATTTAAGTATGTTTTCAGCTTTCATTGACATGACAGATCAGTAGTGATCGACTGATCAGCGGCTTTTCTTAGTAACAGACTAGACTTTTTTGATTCTTTGACTCATACTCTTGAATTTTCTCCATATTTAACTTTCAGGGTAAGATTTACTTATTTATGGAATCAGCTGCTCTAGAGGTAGCTGGTGACAGTTTTTGTCTCTGTAAAATTCTTGTCTAAAGGCACCGACAACTAACCCTTCTGTGCTTACTTTCTGTGATGTTCTCAAAGTGTGTGTCCTGGCTTCGACTGGGGTAGAGCTACTAAAAAGAAAAATTAGCTCTATCCCTGCTGAAACCAGGACAGTGTGATAATTAACAAAGCTGATTATTTTTCAACAATTTCTGTAAGCTTGGAATGAAGGAATAACTCTGATTTGCAGTAACTGCCAATTGCATACCACTGTGTCCAGTGCTGTGCCAAGAGCATACCTCTTCAGTTTCTCTAACAGGCTGTAAAGACATGGATCTGTTAGATTTAGTATGCTGAAAAATTTACATTAGTGTTACCTAGGGTAACTGTTTAATTGTTTAAAGTTTAACTTATGCATAGGCATTTTGTTGCATTAAGATCCATTTTTTTCCTATTTAAATTATAAAAAGACATCTAAACAGTTCTGTCTTACGTAGTGTTTGAAAATAAGTAACAAATACGAAAATAGAGTGTAGCTGTCAAATTTGGAGAGAATCAGGAAAATACCAAAGCCAAACAAGCTCTGTTCTCCCAGTTTCCAAGAATCCTACTGCTCTGCTATAAGGCTTCCCCAAGTTCATTGGTGGTATAGTCTCAGCACCTGAAGAATCATTTCCAAAATTGTATAATGTTAGTATTTCTTCATAGAGAGTAAATTAGGGAAAAGAATTAAGGCAGCATTTTATGTTGGTAAGGTGTTACTACAATACTAACCCTCAACTAGTAAGTCCATTCTGTATTTGAAATTAAACAAGATGAAATATGTCTAACTTATACAGTGTTTTGGAGTGTGGAATTCATGTGAAGTTTAATCTGTGTTATGGGAGAAGATGAAGCAATGCCTGTTAAACATTTTCAAATTAATTTCATGCTCCAGTTTTTTAGATTGCTATCCATGAAGATCCTTGAGCCATGACTTTTACATTTTAAAATTCCTGCATGTGTTAAAAAGCCACATTAGAAAGGGGTTTGCATTAAAAGATCAAAATAAACTTTAAGCAGGTTTAGACACTAAACTGATATGAGTTTAAACCTGCTTGCAACTACAACCAAATGTTTGACTAAAATACAATTTAAATCTACTGCATATGTTAAAAAAAATGCTGGTGCTTGAACATTTATCCGTTTTTAAATCACCTATTTAGGGGGGGAGTATAATGCATACGATTTTTCTTAGTTGATATAAGGTCATCTGATGTATTTATTCCAATTTGTATTTTGTGAAATAGGTAGATGAGAGAGATTTGAAACTTCCTCACTGACATGAGTTAGAAGTTCCTGGTAGCAGTGGTTCCTGAATGGAAACAAACTGCAAGAAGAGTAATCTAGAACTGGAATAAGATGCATCGAGTAAATGTCTTTTAAATATTTCTGTAACTGTAAACAATAGTAGCTAAGCTGTAGTGAGATTCGTTTTCTTTTATATAGCAATAAAGTATTTTCAACATTTCTATATAACGAAATTATTATTCTGTCTTGTAAACCTTGTACCAATTTTATGAAGAATTTGTGCAATATGGAACTTAGAGAAACTTAATGGAAAGAAGAGATTGATTCCCCTTGTAGTTTTGCCGTTATTTTCTACATGATTTTATGCAAGTGATTTCTTTCTTATTCCAGTATAATAGTTCCAGTGGGGTTTTTTTAATACTATTCTTTTCTCTTTCAGAGCTATCAAAGGATTTATTAATCAGAATTGAATTTTATTCAGAACTGAAATTTATTATAATTTCTTATTAGCCTAGCTT
Organism: Strix uralensis; assembly: GCF_047716275.1. NCBI lineage: Eukaryota > Metazoa > Chordata > Aves > Strigiformes > Strigidae > Strix > Strix uralensis. Next base: position 13,203,580 of record NC_133978.1, on the reverse strand, counting down.
CAGTTTCCTTCTAAGACACCTACTTAGTTCTGCCATGCTCATCTTTCATCATGAAAGTTTTGAGTATTATTTGTATTTCTTTTTAAAGTTCCTAGTTGACCCCCTTTTTTTCCCAAACTAGTTCAATAAATATGAGCCACCAAGCCAATCAAGGCAGAAGACCTGAGTAATTTTACTTACTAAAGTCTGAGAGGCAGCTTTTAATTAACCTAATGTATGACTACTTACTTCCACATAATGAAAGTTTTAATCAGTATGTCAGGTGCTATTACTTAAAATACTTTGCAGAAATCCAGATATACAATAACCTTTATTAAATAGATCTGTAATATTGAAAGGGATTATCCTGCCAGGATGCAGGATCTTCTGTCAGAAAAAATGTAGCTTCTGAGTCTATGTTAGTATCATCAAAATATGAAGAAGTCTGAGTACTCATTCATCTGAGAACATTTTTAAGTGCATGGACAATAAAATGGGGTATTCATTCCCAGTTCAGGATATTGTTGCTCTGAGTGCAAGATCTATTCTTTGCATGATTGCAACACTTTCTCACCATGGGGAATTATATTTTTCAGTTCAGCCATTCTGTCCTCTTAATGCTGATTGTAGTGGGAGGTTTGGAAAAATACACTCCTGTGGTTCACAACTGGAGAAAGGGTGTTAACTAATTCCACATAGATTACTTGCCAGGCATTGGCAATTTTGTTATCATCATTACCATTTGGGTAGTAAGTGGTAATTGGAAGCTAAGAGAAATAAGATTTTCTAGGACTTCCCACTCTGAGGCTCATCAATCCCTTTATATTGTATGAAATGCTTCTATATAAGCAGGCAATGAGTAAATTGTGAGGGCATGGAGGTGCAATGGTGCCTGTATTAAATTAAGATTCAAAAGTAGCAAACTTTCTTACTGCTCTATACTGATAAAAAGGCGACTAATCTAGGGTAGGGATATATCTGTCTGAAAGCAACTGGATGTTTCTTTATAAACATGCTTTAGTCTCCATACACATTTTTTTCATTTGTGTATTTTCTTGGATATTTTCCCAAGAAACAAAATTTACCAAATTGCTGTTGGCTATTATTGCTGTTGTAGTTAGGATTATGGATCCATTTCATATCTACAACATTGGGTATGAAAATGTGCAGAATGAGGAAAGTTCAGGCTTCTGAAATTAGGGCTAACATTCAGTCTGAAAGCTATGAAAAACCTCATTGTGCATAGCTGAAATATTTGTTGTATTTTCAATTAGCATGTTACATCCCTGAATCTACCACGTAGGAAAGTAACACTTTTGTAGTTTTATCATGAAACACTAAAGTTTAACAGCCACCATCAAATCAGCAATGCATTTTACTGATACTTTTAAGTCATAATCAATAGAAATTAATAAAAGCAACAATGGGAAGACCCCTAAATATTTATATTTAGTGAATCATTGCCAGATACCTGTTTATTTCGGATTTAAAATGAGAATATTTTGGATGTTCTAAATTTCTGTGGGTCTGTGTGTTGCTAGTGAAGAAAGAAGTTACTCATGTATTTCTTTGGGATTAAATAATTATCCTGAAGTCATTGTTGCTTTTTATCAGTGTCATGTTGCAAAGACAGCAAAAAGAAATCAATCTATGTGTAGTGACAAGGATTTGACATCATGGAATCTTTTGTTTCTTTTATGTTTCTGGAAGCTGACAGAAAATAAACTCTTGGAAAATCAAACAAATAATAAAGCAAAAGGGACTGGGAGGTGATCCTCAGGGATTGACATAAAACTCCCATTACTTGTCAGCAAGTCTTGAGTCTCTGCTTTCTGTCAGCAGGCTACGAGCACATTCAGTTGAACACTTCTTCTACCAAACGTAATAATTTAATTTTCTCACAAGTAAACAATGATTAGCTCTCTACCACCAGCCTTAGACAAAGAATTAAGCACAGTTCTTTCAAGGTGTTTTGTTGTTTGATGCTATAGTTCCTTTAATAAAATTTAGGTTTTAGAGGATGTTGACAATTTTGTTTTGCAGAGTAAATTGTGAGTGCTTTTTCCCTATGAAGTGTTTTCTTCAAGTAGAAAAAATACAGTACAGGATGAAGTATTTTTATGTTTGATTGAAGAAAATGATAGTGTAAGATTTCTCAGTTCTTTCTGGTATTTTTTTCTGGTTGGTGTGTATGTAAACCTATCCACTTGCTGTAAAATAGAGGTCTTTAAATAATTTACAGCCACTTTGACAGCTTGCTAGCCAGAGACATGTTAGCCCTTTACACAAGGGATTTTTTCCACTTCCAATCTTTGTGAAATATGTAAATATATGTATTTTCAGTATGTAGTGTATATGTGTGTATATATATATAAAAAAACATACGTCAACTAGTTGTAAATTTCACTTAGAACTGCTGGTGAAAAAGGTACTGCCATAGGAAGAATGCCAATTTAATATTAACTGTTCAGCCCATCTGTATTTGGTGCAATTGTTATATGATTGTCATCATATTGAAGCATGCAAAGCTCTGCTGTAATCCATAGGAGTCTTAACTGCCTTGGGTCTGCGGTGAAATTCTAGGGAGCTCTTGGAAAAGGGGAATTCTCATCTGATCGCTGGGTGTCAGTCTTCCATTGTTGCCAGTTTGATTTGCATTCAGTTTCCATTTGAATTTACCTCTAGTCAGAAAAGTGTGGCACAGTGACATATAGAGAAATTAAATTTTGCCCAAACAAATTTCCTACGTTTACTTTCTTTTCATACAGCAGAAGTATTTTTTTTGAAAATAGCAAGAAAATGATAATGATAAAAATGCCCAGAGACAAGTATGAATGCAACATTTATTTTCTGTCTCTTATTAATGGTAGAATTTGGGGGATATCTACCAGGTACCTTCTTAAGTGAATGGAGTTCAAATTAGGTACATGATTTTTTTTTCTGAGGCCTGTGTGTCCGTCAGGAAATTACATTCATACAATGGTCGTGTCCTCTACATTGAAATATCTGTGTTATTTGAATAATTGGCTTGCTATCCCGCTGGCTATCAGTGTATACGTATGATACAATTGTTGGGGCTGTTACATTCTTACAGAACTTAAAAGAAAGCAAAAACAAAAACCCAAAGCCGAAGAAAAGCACCGAAATGGTAAAACTGGTATTCAGGTAGCTAAATTGGGAAAACCACTACTGGAAAAAAGAAAAGATGATTATGGCTCTTGTGACCACATCAGTCCTTGCTACCAGCGGCGTTGCCTGTTGCGTCCAGTGAGGCAATTCTTTTCTTTCTCTTCTGCTATCCAGATTGATAACTTCAGGCTTTCAAGAATCCATAAAATCAACCTGTTTTCTGTTGTCTTATTTTATGACTCTCTACAATTCTTTTAGGGCAAGAATGTAGTTAAATTCATAATTTGCCTGGGGAAAAAATGGAGAGGTGGTTCCCCAGTGCAATATCTAAGTGGAACTTCTGAGTTTGAGACTTATGATATAAAAACTTCACAGAGAACTGTGAAGCATATAAGAGCATTTATTGTAGACATTTTTCTCTGAGAAAGCGTTTTAAAATATGAATCATTCCTAAAACAGGATTTTGTAAAAAGGGATTAAATGACAAAGTTTATTTTCTTTATATACAAGTGATAATTTTAGAGTAGCAATGGAGAAGCCTTCCATGCAGTATTTTTCATTGTGATTCCAGGTTAGTGCTGAGACAGAGAGGAGGGAACCTGATTCTGCCTAAGGTGCTGGTGGTCCTCAGGGAGTTAAAGAACAAGGGGATTGCTGCACTGAGGTTGGCTCCTAGCAGAATACAGAATTAATTTAAATCAGAATGAGAGAAAAAAATCTTGGAACAGCTAATGATAAAGTTATCCGGGAGAGGGATGTCTCCACTATTTTCTGGTTAGGTAACTTCATCTTTGGGCTAAATACACGTTTGTGTGTATCCATATTGCATTTCAAAAGGAATAAAGGGCAGTGAATCTTGCAGTGCTGTAAATGGGGGGAGGGGATCCAGATGTCTGTGACATGGTTTTTTTAATTTAAGATTTGAATGGTGTCATGGTTTAAACCTGGCTGGCAGCCAAACACCAGGCACCCGCTCACTCACCCTCCCTCACCCCAGGGAATGGGGGAGAGAATCAGAGGGGTAAAGGTAAGGAGACTCGTAGGTTGAGATAAAACAAGTTAATAATTGAAATAAAATAAAATAAAATGATAATAATAATAGAATATACAAATGTGTAATGCATAATACGATTGCTCACCACCAGCTGACCGATGCCCAGCCTATTCCCAGCTAGCAATCCCAGAGAAGCGAGAATCCAAAAACCACAATCCCAGAAGTGAGAGCAAGCTTCCCAGCCAACCCTCATCTATATACTGAGCATGATGTTGTATGATATGGAATATTCCATTGACCAATTTGGGTGTATTGCTCTGGCTGTGCTCCCTCTCAGCTTCTTGTGTACCTGCACATGGGCAGGACGTGGGGAGTTGGAAAGTCCTTGATTTCTTAGCAACAACTGAAAACATCAGTATATTATCAACATTCTTCTCATACCAAATCCCATACTGAATCTAAACCACAGCACTATTCTAGCTATTAAGAAGAAAAAATTATCCCAGCTGAAACCAGAACAAATGTATATTTAAAAAAAAAAAAAAAAAAACAAAAAACCAAAAAAACCAAACCAACAAAACAACACTGTACAACTACATGCTTGAATTTCTTGAAATGGTTGGGTGGCTAGTTTTGTTATCCATGTGTATTTGTGAGGTGATCACGTGGAACTGGCGCAGATGGTTCGCAGCCCATGAAAAGGATAGCACTTGAGCATGCTTCAGGCACCTTCGAATGCGCTTTTTTTTTTTTTTTTTAGAATTACTGTTTTACACAAGTCAGCCAGCTGTGCAACTCTTGGTTGATTGCGGCTGAAAATCATAGCACAGGGTTTGATTGTGCTTTCCACACTTATTCTAGGTATTAATATTTTAATATTCTTACTGTCTTTCCATGTATGTATAATGAATGACTAACTGTAGCTTGTTTCTGGATATAAGCCTTTACAAAGAAAATCTGTCAATGCTAATTCTTGGGCCTCTAATATCTTAGAAGCCGCAGTGGCATGAGATTTATGAGATGTGACATTTTAATTTAACATAACAGGAGGGAAAATCTGTTGCCAAAGGATGCAAAATGTGATGTTGTAAGCATTCTCAAAAAAACAGGTTTTGTAACTAAAAGTTTTTACAAAAAATTGCAGTATTTCTAGTAATTTTTTTAATATTCTCTGTGCATGTAATCTTTATCAAAGGTGCTCTGTGAAATTCTCTTACAGCCCAAAAAATAGTGTACTATTTTGACCTGTTTTACACATGTACTTATACCGAAGCTAGCTTCACTGAGGTAGTTTGCAAGACTTGAGATCCTCTGCATAATGTAATTTTGTATGTTTGGAGCCTGGTGGGGTTATCTCAACCCATTCTCAATCAATACATTTAGTATTTCAGTTAAAACAAGCAAAACTGTCTCTTTTTTCTATTTAAAAAACAAAACAAAACAAACAAACAAACAAAAAAAAACAACAAAAAAACAACAAAGCCAAACATTACTGACTAAGCGCTAGAAAGTGGCTGAGGTTAGACTATAAAGATGATGATTCTGTGTTTTACTTCTGCATGGTAAATTGAGTATAAAAATAAAACACATAATAAATTAGAATCATAGGTTATTTCCTGTTATTCTTCTGAAAGAAAAATTGGCAATATGTAAGGAAATAGCTATGAACTACAGTCCACTTAAATCTTAGATTAAGGATTTATATTACAGTCCATTTAAATCCTAGATTAAGTCAAAATTCTAGAGGTATGACTTGAACTGTTCTGAGACTTCATTGTTTATATTAGTCTTGTGCAGCTTATCTGAAGCAGTGGGAACCTCCCTGTCTGTATAAACGTGTATGATGCACTTCTCAGGATGAATGAATGGATTCTGGACACGTTTTCATCAAGTGTTGAGAATTTGAGATTTTTTTTTCAGGGAAGCCTTATTTTGTCCAGTAGCGCGTTGGGAGAGAGTTTATAATTGGGAAATATTTTGTGTTACAAGGGAAATTGCCCATCTAGCCTTTCCAAAAATCACTTTAAACTTTGGGAGTGTGAGTGCTCCCATTGAAACGTCACACTGGAAAATAAACGTGGTTAAGCGCTTCTTTGGATCAAGAAGATAAGCTCAGAGGCTGACAGGATCAGCCTCAGATGCCAAGTGTCAGTTCTGTTGGCAGGTAGACCTTTGTATAGTTAAGCTCTGAAAATAAGGACTAATTATTCTGATACCTAAAAATGAGTTTTTTGGTGTTTTAAATAAACAATTTTGAAGCCATCATTTTGGGACCTTCAGTGACATTGTATATTTGAAAAAGACATTTATGTAATTCCTGTAGGCTCTGTCACTAAGCATAGTATTTTAGGGATAATGAAAAATTCAGGTAAGCTGTGGAATATCCACATCATTGTAAAAATTCAGTTTTCAGCCTCAGAACAGTTACAGGATTTAAAAAAAGCCATAGTGGAATTTTAGGAATATCTTGGAAAAAGCATCTCATCTTACTCTTCTGAAGTTATTTGTTGTGTTGTGCAGTCTAACATCTGTTCAGAGTTTTGAAATAGAAATGACAACAGTCTTCTCCTGCTAGAGTATCCACAGGTGTGTTGAAGTGCCACTGGATCTATGTTTACAGAACTTAGGTACATAAAATGCATATTAGGAAAATGCAGAGGAAGGTGAAATCGTAGACAGCAACATATTTTGTGTATGCTTTATAGTTGTGAAACCTGTGTTTACTTGAGAGCTGAAGTAGGTGCATATACAGGCAAACAAAACTTATAAAATACAAAATCACTAGTATAGTGTTAGCATAAAAAGACAAGAAAAAACAATCATGAACCTTTTGTTCTCTCTTCAGTTGTAGTTTGCTTTCTTAAATTTGTTACCTTGCTCATGGAGAGGACCCTGACTCACATGAAGTAGGAAGGGAGCCTGACCACCCTGCAGTACATGAGGAAATCTTAACATAATTAACAAGAGAGTTCTGAGTGGTGTAAGTGCTTAGCCTCATAACACAGTGTACAGGCTGTAGGAGAAAGTGTTAAAATCAGATGATAGCTCTGGTGACTTCATCTGCATCTTTGCATTTCTATTGGCTTCTAAAAACTTGATATTCCCATGAGAGGTGTGGGTCCACAGTCCACACTATGCTTTAATTTTTACACTTCATTCCACCTAGAGAGACTTGCCCATTTGAGCTGCAGGCTTTCTAAGTTAAATACAGTTGTCTTGCTGTGCCAAAAAGTCAAGGTGGCTATAGCCTGAATTCTGCTTCAGAGTAGCCTGAGTAGCTGTAGCCTGAGCTTCTTCCTCTCAGGAAGGTCCTGCCAGGCTGCTGGTCAAGAAAGCTCTGAGAGTGAAGAACTGGTTTCACTCCAGAGGCATCATACTGTTAAGTATGTGCATCTCAGCTGGGCATAGTTCCTTCCTGCTGTAGCAAGGAAGTTTTATCATCTCACCAGATGGCAGAAATCTTGAAACATTGATTTAATTAACTGAAATCCCACCACCAGATGGCAGCTTTTGTGGCTATATCAGTAAGTAGAACAGAATGCTTTAGAGGCAGTATTGTCCTTCTAAAATTGAATTAGGCACATGTTGGGTCATGTAGGGGTTGCTTAAACATCTGTGGTAGGTTGGGAAGGGAAGAGTAAGTGTTAAACTGATAAGGGGATTAGAGTGCAAAAAGTCTTTAGAGAGTACCGATGTTTGTCCTCCTAAAGATAGCCAAGGCTGTGCCGAGTTGTTGAGTAGTATCAGTTGCAGTGACTGGAAGTCAGAGTCTGTTTTAAAAATTTTGGAAGTGTGGTAGGAAATTGGACATGAATAATAGATTCTGTGTTTAATGCATGTGAGAGTTGCAATTATGTTAACATTTGACTGATAGGCAAGCTTCAATTTAATAGAAAAGAGTGGTAATTATTCCAGTTGCCTTTTAATCCAGCTGTAGCTAAGTAAGCAGTATCGTATGATACCAGCTAAAACCAGGATGTTATCGCATACTATCCACAATCTATACATGTACCCTCTCCTTATGAAAACCTGTGAATGGATAGTACATAGGTATCTTTTCCTACTGGGAATACAGGAGCAGTAGAAAGGCTATGCAAAAAATTCGATTCTCCATGTATGATTAAGATAATGTTGGATACTGGTTGGACGCTAAGGTGATGGGGTAAAAAAACAAAGCTGTACTTTGGAAAAAAGAGTCCCATGACTAATTCTTATTTCAGTTTCTGCTTCCTCTGAGAAACCTTTGCCCCGTGTACATGTTCCTTGTTCGCAAGGAGCATATAAGGCTTGAATAAGCTCAGTTATATACAGTGGACTTCAAAAGTGGTTTTGCTGCACTCTCGTTGTAATCTAACCAGTGCTGCTTCACTTTATGAATTGTTAAAGGCTCTCCTTTTACTGAAATCCACAGCTCCATATACTGAGATAGCAGGAACATACAGAAAGAAATTATGGGTGATTGTTGCATTAAGTGTTTCTTGAGGAAAAAATTCAGTAAGCCTCTGACAGATGTGGTTGAAAAAAAAAAAAAAATAGGTGCAGTGTTTTACAAATGCTTGTATTGTACTGATATTTTTGGTAGCTGCTTTCCAATAGTGAATTACTGCAGATCATGTCAGATAGGCTTCAGAAAAATGTCTTGTTTTTTTACAACCATCTGCTTTGCTGTAAAGTGCTTTCTCCAAGCTGTATGCAATCTTTTGCTTTGCCTCTGTCTCTGATTTATCTCTTGCTTCCTCTTTTTTTGTCTCTCCAGAGTGCAATTTACTGTATCAATCAGAATAGGATAAAAAGGTCAAAAGTCTTCAAATGTTTTTATAAAAAAGGGAAAAAATGAAACTAATATAATCAGCTCACACATGGCATTTCATTTATGTCATTTATTCTTTGTATTATAGCTCTAAGTAAGGTGAGTTAAAGCAACAATGATGAAACCAGGCCTTGAGCTTTGGGGCATGGGGAGGAGAAAACAATGTCTATATATAGATCCTAGATCTTTCTTTAGTAAGTAAAGGAACCTGTATGGTTGATTTCCATGACTCATACGAACACTTCATTTAGAAAGCAGGGAATGTTGTTTTCAGATACGGAAATCTGTTTTCCTCTCATCTGTCTCCCATGATGCCAAATGTTTGTTAACAATAATACTGGGATTTAGGAAGTATGTCGGGCTTCAGGATTTAGGAAGTATGTTGGGCTTCAGGTAAATTTTGCTTCTCTAGAAAGGATTGTATTGGTGGAGATTTTGTTGTGGGTTTTTTTTGGGGGGTGTTTTTTGGTGGTTGGTTGTTGTTTTTTTTTTTAATGTGGGAACTCTTGTAATTCTCAGAGAAATTATATTTTCATTTATCACAGAATTGTTAAGGTAGGAAGATACTTCTGCAGATCATCTAGACCAACCCCTTCTCAAGCAGAGTCAGCTACAGTGTGTTGTTCAGGACTATCCACCTGAACTTTGAATACCTCAAAGGATGGATACTCTGAGCAACCTGCTCCAGTGTTTTGCCACCCTCACAGTAAAACAGAGGGCTTTTTAATGTATAAATGGAGTCTCCTGTATTTCAGTGCGTTCCCATTGACTCTTGTCTTTTCACTGGGCATCTGTGAGAAGGGTCTGGCTGTCTTTTGCAGTCCCCCCCACCTGGCACTTCTGCACATCAATAACATGCCCCTTGAACCTTGTCTTCAAGCTCAACAATCCCAGCTCTCTCGGTCTCTCCTCATGCCAGATGTGCCAATGCTTTAACCACCATACAGCTGCTTCTGTCTCATACTGACTTTGTGGATGAAAGTTCATACATGGTATTCTACCAAGAAAGCATCTTGCAGAGTTGAAATTCTGGATCAATCTAGGTGGGGACATTTCAGAAGATATACTGCTTTTGAGGTAGGTTGTTAAACCTGTAGAATAGAGTGAGTCCAGTTTGCAAGAAATAAATCAGGGGAAGAGTTCCAAACCTGCTGCCAGGGATTCTCTTTTCCCAACTATGAGAACTGGTGAAAGGTAACTACAGAAAGCTGTAGGGAAAGGAGAGAAGGGCCTTGGTCTTCCAAAAGCAAAGTTCAGGAAGGTGCTGAAGGAAGCAGTTCTTTCCAGTGATGACTATATTGTTTATTCATTTCATTGATTGCCTTCTGTAGCACTCTGGGACTCAGGTTATTAATAGTGATAGATATGCAAAACTCTGCTAATTACTTGACACTTTCTTCCTGACACTGGTAGAATTTTTGAAGTAAAGTAAAAAAGGAAAACATTTTTTAGGATTGATGGATTTAATTTTCCATGATACAGCTCTAGAGACAGAAGCCTTTATATTAAGTTGTAAATCTTTGCAGGTTGAGTTTGTTTAAATAAGGCATAATTTTATATTTCATATCTGGGAAAACCATTACTTATGAAACCAAGAACATGTTTTTGTAGATGATGTAGATGAACAATTTTCTTGTGTTTATGATTATCACCGAAACACAAAAGTCTTGAAAAGAATTACTTGGAATACAGAAAAATATCTTTACCTGTCTGACTTCTAAAATTAATATGGATATGCCTATTAATATTAGTGAAATGTAGTACCCATATGCTTTGGAATGCATAAAATGTATTCTAAAGTTAATGGAATAAAGTCAGTTTCTGATATATTAGAAGCCAAGATGGGTTTGGGTTTTTAGTGATTTTTTTTTTTTCTTTTTTGAGCATTTAGCTTGTAATCGGGCCATGTAAATTAAACGATAAAGTCAGGAGTTGACATGTCAAAATGACTAAGAACAAACCTAAGTACCTAATTTTATGCATAACATTAGATTATGCTAACCTGAGGCTTTAAAGTGCTGATTTTTAGCTCAGGTTTACTTGACTTTTGCCCCAATATATCTGGTTTCATTCATGTTTTATTCTAACTCCAGAGGAATGCTAGAAACAAAGCAAATTAATGAGAACATGGATTTAAAAACCATGGATTTAAATGAGTAGTGCAATCTTTAAGTTTAGTAATCGTATAAAAGGAAAGGACAACAGTATGTATCTTCCTTAATGTATTTTTAAGACTTCAAATTATTAATCCTTGTGCTAGCTTTAAGTTGGTTATACTGCTGTATCAATCGCTGTTGCATCAGGGTACCTTTTTTTAATTTTACATCAAATCAAATGAAACCACTTCACTGTAAATCCCATGCAAATGTTTACTAATTGATTAGCACGAAATAGATTGAAAGGGACACCAGGTTTAAGTTCAATTGATGTTTCTTTTCTTACAAATCTTGAACTCAAACTCATGAGGTAAATTAAAAGAGTATTTTAAACTGCAAGTATGTGGATTCCCCCACTTGCTTTAAGCTGCTTATCTTTTCAGTTTCTTTAAAATATTATTCATAGTCATATATTTTGAGAAGTTCTTTTCCCCACTAAGTGCTCAATAGGAACATACTGTGGCTGGAGAACTGGTTTCTTAACTCTTCAAGTGGATGTAGTAAGGCATTATTATGTTTCTGAATCTTATCTCTTCTCTGTAGAATGGTATAGCTGTAAAACAAGTTTTATTCTTCTTTCATATTTCAAAACATAAGCATAGTTTTGTATGCAAAATGAATCATCTTTAACAGGGTAGAATCCAAATTAAGTTTAACATATAGATCATTTAAGTGGTGGAGGGAAGTAAAGGGGTGGATACTTCTAACAGGAAGAGCCAACATATTTGGGCAATAAACAAAACATGGTGAGGATATTTTTCAGAGGGGTTCTCTTCTGTTTAGAAACACACTTAGTTGGTAAAAAGAAATAAAATTAATAAGCATCTCATTTCTAATACATGTGAAAGGCAGTAAAGACAACCAAAAAGAAAAAGGCTATTTGGTAGTATCGGAAACAGCAAGCCTGGTCATTTTTTATTTTGTGATTTGTGTACTGATGTTTAAAGGAACTTACTAAATACTTACCACTGGGTAAAAAAAAATTCATCTCATTAGAGGCATAGGTAAACTTACAATAATGAGGAGTTTGTAGAGTAATGATTCTAGTCATAGTTGATATATGAAAAGATTTATATTCCACGCACAAAACTGGGATAAACATGTTTCACTGCAGGGCTAGTCTGACTTTTGAATAATCAATGTATATATAAATGTAGTTAGTTGTGCAGTTATAAGGGAAGGAATACCAGTAAATAGCAATGGTGCGAAAATATCAAGGGTGGCAATACATTATTTAGAATAGTCTGTAATAAAGGGAGTAAAGAAATGTCCAAGCTAACCTTAGATTAGTCAGTTCAGTTAGTCCTAATAAAATAATTGCTGCATATGGAACACACCTCTGGGTGCCAAATTGTACCAAAAAGCTCAGTAAATATGTGGGTAGTAATCTCTGTTGAGCTGTATGCTACGGTGTCATGATATAAACAGTATTTGAATAAGCTATACTTAACTTTTGTTTAACAACAAAACCTTCAGTTTCTGAAATGTTTATGGAATTGAACAAGGTCTCAAGAGAGGCAGAAGGGTGAGACTTAAGTGGGTTGTCACAGTGGTTATCCTGACAGTGAAGTATAACTAATTTGTAATTTATAAAGTTACTAGTGCCATCCTTTTGGCATGTTGAAGACTGGGTCAGGTGCAGAACTGCCTTGGTTTCAGAGTGCTTTTTGGGCATTCAGCTGGACATTGTACCTGCAGGAGTCCTAGGCTGTGCTGTCTCCAGTTACATTGTTGAGATGCTCTGCTCAAGAGGCAGCCCCTGAAAGTTGCTCTGGTTTGGTCCCATCTTACTCTGCCCAGGTGGAAAACTGGAGGGGTGTAGGAGGGACCAGGCTTCTTCCAGCAACACCTGTTTCTTTGCAGATTTACTCCAAAATGATCTGGAAAGTTGCCTGTGAATCTCTCTGGGTCTACTAGCATTAAGACCCTAACAAAGGAGGAAGAACAGTAAAAGTCTTGAAGCTGAAATGGAAAAGGTACACATGTCTGAAATAACGTACCTGTACTGGCCTTAGCACATGTATGGTTTAGCTGATACCCACAATATCTGCATTCACTATCCAGCCTCAGAGGTCATCCAGACAAGGCTTTCCTCCCTTCTTACTGTTCTGTACTCCAAATTCCAAGGAGCCTTTATATCCTATTTCTAGAAAGGAACTCATATCCTGCATGAAAATGGATGGGAATGCCAAGCTTTGCTTTGTTGTTACTTGACATATTAATGTTTTAGAAGTTAAACTTAAAAAAGGAAATGAGAATACCCTGAATTTCCTTATAACCAGTGTTTAATGCATATTTAATTAATGTAGCTTCATTTTTTAAAAAGTCTCAGTGTTTTTCCTCTGAAGAAAAACATGCTGAATGGATGAGTGAACTTGACAATGCAAAGATTTCTGCTTTCTGCAGGAACTGACAAAGGTATATTTATTTTATTACCTGTATAGCTTTGATGCTTACATTACCACCATTACTGCATAGTTTTTGATTATTTCTTCTCACAAAGTTCCAGCTAAGGGGAAGGCTGTGCTGATGCTACTGCGCTGCTATTGCAGCAGCGTCGTGAGCAGTAATGGTGGTAAGTGACTGGCTGAAGGTCACACAAGAGGAAAGCAGTGCGGCTCCCAGAGCAGAGCTGCGGAGCAGACATCCTCTGCTTTCCCCCTCATAAAGGCTTTAGTCATTAATATTTATTTCCTTTGAAATAAGAATGAATAAGATCAGAATGACCTGTTCTGCTCTTTTTGTGTGTATGTGATGAGAAAAATTTGGTAGCACTGTCTAGAGGCAGTACGAGCTAGTCCGCTTTTCTTTCACCTGAATTCAGAAGAGAATTATCAGAAACACGTTGCTGAGTTCAGTTGATTTATGATTAGGAATTCAAAAGAAGCAAATGTATTCCTCAAATTTCATAGGGACATCTTGTCAGAGACTAATTCTAATCTACAAAATGATCTTAAATGGGACATAATGACTTTCCTGATTATTGCTCTCAGCTGCCATTATTTTGAAAATGGAATCAAGCAAGAGTCTTGCATGTACGACCAGTATTTTCTGGCAGCAAGCATGTCAGATCAGTGCTACCTGTTGGAGTTACCATTATTTAGTGAGATTCCAACTCTCAAAGTTTTCTTTTTGGTTGAGTTTGGCAGGTGGTGGCAGATTAGTGCAACTGCCTACTTTTAAAAAAATGGTGAGAAGAGATGCAGATTGTCAACTCGAACGTAGCAGGTCTTTTTGTGAATGCTGTTCTCTTCAATGCATAATTATTTTTCATGTAGCTTCCATTTATTTGCATGAATTTAAGCACTTTATATACCTTAATGTAAGAGAGTGTGGCATTTTGCAGAGCTGAACTGCTAGGAAGGACTTAATCCTGTCAGTAGTGTTATCCTGGTTATAAATATTGACACAGTTCTTGGGAGCTCCCTTGTGTCTAATAACGTTTCTGTTTCTGCTGCTCTTACAGAAGCTGCAGGAAAGCCAGCAAATTAAAATGTCCTGGTTATACTACTTTCTGTCCACAAGTAACCATGAAATAACATGTTTTGTATTCCTGTGCATTAACACAATAGCCAGTAGTGAGAATTGTATCAGCCAGAGAGCTGCTTTGCATGTTGAGCAAGTATTAAAACATAAATTCAACATAGAACAACATAAATTCACCCCTACTTGCTGCGTATCACATGTTTTGGGTAGCTAACCTACTTGGAAGTAATATATTAAAAATAGCTTTTAACATGCTTTCATCTCTGCTAAAATTTTTGAAAATCACTTGCCACCCTTATTAGAAATGTTTTCTATTAACAATATTTATTATATTGGGTCATTCTTAGTCTTTGAGTCATACATTTCTTCAAAATACTGCATTGCTTGTGTTCATCAGCATGTCTCCAACTATTTCAGTGATCTTCTGAGCTAATCGAGATTTGCCAGGTAACTGAATTATTATTTTTAAATGCAAGCTAAGCAAAAAAACATTATCCTGATTTTTTTTTTTTCTCCTAGCATCATGACATCCTTGGGCTTTAGTGTGGTTCAGTTCTTCACTCTGAAGAAAATCTACATTTTAAAAAGCTTGAAAATTTTATCCTGTATAGAAAATAACTGCATTCAATTCAAGTATATTGTTACAAGACTTGGTGTTGTGTAAAGAAACCCTCCACAACTGATGGGCAGTGAAGTACCAAATGTGTTCACAAGAAGTAATGAAATAATTTTTAAAAATTCTTGAACAGATCTGCAAAAAGTGGAACTTGAGCTGAATTCATAACCTAGAATTGTGTTACCATTTACAGTTAATAAATTGACATTCCTGTTTTTTCCATTGGAAAAGATTCCATTTTCTACAAATAAAGAATGGTGTCACTGATGGGTCAGGTACTGTCAGTAGTCAGATGGAATTTCTTGCAGTTAATACTCATCCTGTAGTCTGAAACATGCTCATCCAAACCCTACTAAATTACAAATACATTGTCTGGTGAAGCTTAATAAACTTGCATTAATAACTTGTGGACAAAAATGCTTGAATCACTAGTACTTTTTAGTGATGTGGGTTCTTTTAATTCACAACCAAGAAACTATTTAAGAAGGCTTCAAGTCAAGATTCCACAGTGGAACAAAGGGGGGAGTTTTCTTCCTTGTTCTAATAACATTTTGTGTAAAACATAATATGGGTTGGTGGGGTTTTTTTTACATTAGACATGTTATTTCAGCTTCAGTTGATTTTCCTGCTTATTTAGAGTAGTAAGAGTCTTGCCATATTGCTCCTGTGGAAGTCCACCTGCATTTTATGTAGATGATAAAGTAACTGGGTTTTTTCTTTTGGGTGGCACTGTTCCTGTTGCAGGTTTGTGTTTCTCCAATGTTAGCTCCTACAGACTTTTGCCACTGTACTAAGGAGAGAGCACAGTAAACTCAGAGCAACTTTGGGCTGGAGTCTTCCTTGCATGTTTTGAAGCTTTAAGCTGGTGGATTGCCAGCTGCAGTAGGCACTGTAATGCAATGAAGGCTGCAGCTTCCTGCCTTCTGTAGGAGTTAAACTTGCTAGGTTTAGTGAATTGACCCCAAGACTTTTTGTTGATTGGTAAGCTGTTGATCCATTAGCAGGAGTGCTTTAATTGCTAGTTTTATGCTAAATCTGCATGGTCCTACATATGCCATAATGTCTTTACAATACATATAATTGTCTTTTCAGATAAAAACTATTCTATGCAAGACTTGTTACTAAATATTTCTGTATAATGGGGCAACTTTAAAGATTTGGAGCTTTTCAGTTAGAAACTTTAAATATCATCAGAAAATGGCTTGCTTGAATTTTAACACCATGCATTTTCTGCGTTCTAAATTATACTTAACACGCTAAGGAAGAGTTATTTTGGAAAATGTTTCTCTATTTGAACTTTGCTAGGCAATTACATGTCAAATTGTTCTTATCTATAAAATGCGATGTGTGTTGATCATATAAAATACAGTAACAGCGACATGTTTATTTCCTGCCATAAAGTGAGAGGGCATCATTTTTGTAGACCATCTGTTAGTAGTTAAGGATATTTTAACTGGCACTCCAGAGTGGCTTCATTTATTCTTTCCAAAGCAGGTATAAAAACAGGTAGAAAACAAATACCTCACCGAATTACTGAGGGGTTTTGAGTGTTTGGCAGAGGCACTCTGTCTCTGTAGATAAGTATTGGCTTGATGTGGCCTTGAGCTGTTTGAGAGGAGTCTGTGACAAGTGCTATTCCATATAGATATTATTACTAGACAAGCATCTGAGTTGCTATATGTATTTTAAATTTTGTCAGAAAAATTAATTGGAAAGTTTTGCTGAAATTTGAAAAATGGTTTTGAATCTGCAGGGCTGGACTGGGAATCTTGCATGACTTTTTCATGATAAGCAAAGGATCCATTGTACTTTTAGCTTGGGCTCGAAACAGAGAATTTCATTTCTCTGAGTATTTTTGGCTCTATTTTTGAATTGGGAAATAATCAGTGAAAAAAAAAATGAAAAACATATTTGAAAGTTCTTGAAAGAAGTCCAGGGATGTTGCTTTCGTTAAGTAGCTGGAAGCAAAAGGCATTAATGCTAAGCTTGTAATATGTGTGGGGAGGGAACCAGGAAAAGAAATGCATTCAGCAAACCTGTCCTGCTATTACTAGTGAGTTTGCACCTCTCTTTAGAATTGCCTCATTTATTGTTATAATTGCCATCTTTAAAAAATGGCCACTTGAAGGTGAGGTAAGTTCCTGCTGAACACTGTGATAAATCTGACATCTTTTAGTCCTTTCTTTATTGATTTTCAGACATCTTTTTTTTTCCTACCGAGGTCCAGTCCTTAAAGATGTTTTCAAGAAGAGTCTTGAAGGGCTTTTATAAAGATGGTAATCCTGGGTAGACATAATGTAAAGCAAAGGTCTCATTTTCATTTGTTTTTTCAAGTATTGAATATGTCTTTCATCTGTGCCTTAGCTGCATGAGGCTTTGAATATGGTATGAAATCACTTTCTATTTATTCAAAAGCTTTCTCATAGCTGATGAATGCCATACATAATAAAAGACTATATTCATTTATCATCCATAGTAAATCATTTATCAGACAGGAGAGGTATGTTGTGGAAAAACCTAATCAAAGCTTTTCAGGTTTTCTGGTTGGTTAAATCCAAAACAGCAGAGAAATGATTTCTCAGTTAGTTGGTTAAACATTTTGTTTATTAGGTGATATTCAAAGACAGTTTCTAACGCTTTTGTGGTTTACAGATTGAAGTTTGTCATTAAGGAGGAATTTTTTTTTTTTAATTTTATTTTTAATGGTGCAACATGGACTAGTAAAGTCTGTTTTGATCTTCCTATTGATTTAAATTAGAAAAATAAAGCACTGGGGCAAGGACAGTATTATTGCATTGTGCCATACTTGGGGCTGGTCAAAACGCTGCCATAGGTAAGTTGGTTTGTTATGGATATATGAGATGAACTTGCATTGAACTACTGGAATGAACAGGCTGTGGCAACTTGCACCTGGTATAGGTCAGCACTAAAATCTTCCTTCAAAAAATGAAAGAGAACGTAGAAACTGCAGTTCTGAAGTGGCAGTCACTTCCAGGGTTGCTTCTGAAAGGTCCTGTTAAATGTTTGCCCATCTCTACTGAATTTTATCTAGCATTTGCAGATTTTAGAGTTAATATTGGCATTCAGGACTTAGTTTATGCAGCACAGACTCTAAGTGTCCTTATTTCAGCACTAATATCAAGTAACAAAAGCTAACATGACAAAATTTAGATTCTTAAAATGAAAAATGTTGATTAAGCCTATTCACATTTCATCTTTTCAAAAAGATTTTTCCAGATACTAATATTTTATTTGATTTGGAGTAGTATACTTTTTTAATGATCAAGACTTCCATATTGAAAATATTGTGCTGCCTATCCAGTGCTGTCTGACCTAGACAGAGTCATAAAGTACTGCAATCGCTGTTTAGGTGGAATTAGAAGCATGTATGAACTTTCGAGTAAAAGTTACCACTTGTCAACCTCATAACATTTGATTTTACTGGAGCACAGCTGTGAAAAATTGAGCTGATACCAAAGCATGATTTTCTAATTGATATAAGCAAAGATAAGTCTCCTGGGACAATGGTTTTAAAAGATTTAGCATAAGGTGAGCATGACCTTGTGCTTGGCAATATTGACTGTGTGTTCTTGATTACTTTTTCCAGTTTTATTGTGAAAAATAGAAGTTAAAGTGCTCCTCTATACCCTACTCTAATAAAGTTTTTGGGGTTTCAATTATTTTGTTTAATAGTAGTCTTAATCCCAGAAGGAAGTGTTTCATCTTTGTTCCTTTTGTCTTTCTTGTCCACTGGAATATGTCAAGAGCTAAACATTTGGCAATACTTCAGGAGGATTCTTAGATTTCTTCTACAGATGGGTTATTTTTGGTATGTAAATGCTGGTCAGTCTTGGCCCCTCTATTTATTTTTGATAACTGCTTCTGCCCAGTTCTGTCTGTGGTGTGTATTTCTAGCCATGTTTTTTACAGCAGAGTAATGCAGTGCTATCAGATTTGAATTTTTCTCGCCAATACAATAGACTGCTGCTCTGTATTATTGAGCTAAGAATGGAGAGGGAAAGATTTCATTTCTGTTGATGACTGAACAGGCCAGATGATTGTTGTGATGTCTGTTCTCTAGTCATCCCAGTGTGCTTGGGTTTGATCCTGAATAGGGTCTTACTTAAAGACTGTTCTACAGCTGAAAGGGAAACAAAGGACTTCAAAACTAGAAATTCTGTCGTTAAAATATATGATGGAAAATTAAGTATAGAGGACAGGAGAGGAAGTTATCTCTTGAAATCATGGAATTCATCTTAGCTCAATCACAAGTAAAAGGTTTGTTGGATTTTTTTTTTTCTTTGAAGCTACATAACAAGATTTGACATACATAATAGATATGGTAGCAGCCCAGAGATGGAAGCTCATGTCAATTAGGCTCCAATCAGCCCTGAAGTTAAGCATCTATATGGATGTAAATAAATACATTGATTTTGATTGGACAAGCAGCATAAGTAGTTCTCTCTAGATCCTGGTGCCTTCTACATACGTGATTATACGGCACTCACTAGGGTTTGAAACATGACTGTATTCTAGCTACCTGTTGCTGACTTGTAACTGTACCCTCTTCAAATTTTCACATGCTTGCTGCAATAAAAAACTAAATGCGAAACCTTTTTTCCACCCCGAATCTGACTGTTGAAAGTAAATTATAGTCAGTTGCTAAGTTGCCACTTCAAGTTGTTGTGCATAAGACTTGTATCCAGATATATGTATTATGGAAACAAAGGAGAAAATAATTTCTTAAGGATTTCATTATCCTCAGTGGGTGAAGGTAATTCTTATCCCACAAAAAGCCTAAAGCCTGTGTATTAGTGTGAAATGTTGACCTGCATGTGGATATGTCACAAGTCAATTTGATAGCAACTATCAATAATACAATAAATTTGTATCTTTGGATAAAAATACCTAACTGTAGCAATTCTGCATGGGCTATATGCGTTGATTTAGGTATATAAAACTTTTTTTTTTTTAAAGGGAACACCTTCAAATAAAAAAAACTGGTCTGTTGTTGAGGGGAGAGAAATGATTATTAGTTCAGGTGCTGCCATAGGTCTGGGCAGCTTGAATGGCTTTACTAACACTTCTTGTTAGTTTTCATTTCTTTTTCTGACCTACCTTTTATGAAAGACAAAGAAGGAAAATGGTCCAGATCAGGGGAGGGATGATAATTCAGTAGTTCCCGCATAACTTTGGATGAAGCATTTAAATCAAATCCACATAACTCCTTTCTAAATGCTAAAAGCCTCATTTAGTTCAGTGGTTCCTACAGAGGATTTAGAGAATTCAGACTTTACTAAACTATCCCCATTTAGTTTCTCCAAGTCTAAAGGATCCTGAAACACTGGGGTCAACAAATTAGTTGAAAGTTGTATTATCTAAACCAGGGCAATGACTTGGGTTTTTGTAGCTGTGGCCTTTAATCTCTATGCCATTTACACCAAGAGCATAATAGTACTTCAGAGAGGTGCACTGACAATATACATCCTGAAAAAATATAGTGAATTATACCAGTGATGAGTATGATTTTAAAAAAAGTCTGATTCAATTTCTCAATTGATGTTAGAGTGTTTCAGCTAACCTGGTTCTAGGGCAAATGATATAGGAAAAAAAAAATCTTTTTTTATCCTTCTTTGGCTGCCTTTTCAATATAATTTCCTTTGTGGTTACTTGCTCTACTTATTTTTAACAGCTGCGACATTTTAGAAGAAAATTGACAGAAAAGAGATTTTTTTTTTTTTTTTTTTTCCTTAAAGTTGATATTTTCTGTTCTGTAAGAATTGTTCTATTTCTTTACACAGGTCAACCTTATGTCTTTAAGAAAAGAAAAAAAAAAAGGCAGATATGTATCTTAATCACATAATAGATTGCAAGGTCTTCAAAAATAATGTATGTTCAAACCCTGATATGAAACCTTTATTATACAGTAAATTGCATATCTGTTGTGGAGATTATTTTAGAAAAAAAAAAATCTGAAAGAAAAGAAAGAAAAAGAAGAGAGGGTTGAGTGTCCTGGGTAAGTGTTCTGGCCTTCCCATCTGAAGGGATTCATGTTTGTGTTGAAGAAATACTGTGTCTTTACCCAACTCCTCATTGGGTCCCCAGTTTTGTTCTTTCTAATGCCATGCATTTATTTTAAGTCAGTTGATTTTATCTGTTTATATTCACTTCAGTTTAATTTTAGCTAGTAGGTTATATTCTGTGCATAATATAGACCATAGGGGCTAGAATTTTATGCTGGTCACAGAAGTGCACATATTGCTGCAGTCATAAAACCACAGTGTTTTAAAGACCCACCTATCTAAACATACCTTTTAATGACTGGTTGTGTTTATACTTTTTTGCACAGAAGGTATCATTTTTGCTTCTTGGTGCTAAAAGCCTCTGACTATTTGTATTTGAGGTTACTAAGGGTGGTCAAAAATCCATGTTTGCTTTCTCTGCTTTTCTTACGATGGTGTCTGTAAATTCTGGGTAACCAGATGGTTCGGCTAGTGAAATTGCTTTACTATAGTGATATAAAATAGTGGAGGCTACTGGACTTTTGTGGTCATATATGACTGGGTTATAATATGGGTTATAATAAAATTACCACAACCAAGACCTTAAGGCTGTGTTAGTGAATCCGTATGGAAGATCTCACCTGTGCATTTTAAAGTTTTGATTACAAAATAGCTACCGTTTGTCATCTTTGGACAAGGAAGAAGGATACAGTCTGCCAGTGAGAAGCATATTTTAAAAACTGATTCTCTTTAATAGCTTGGAGTGTGATGAAGTAGATGTACTGTATCTGTAAGGAAACAATTGAGGAAAAACTGCAATTTTTTTTTTCATCTAGCTTTAAAGTTTCATGTTTCATTTCAGGAAGAGATTGAGCTTTATTCAATTATATATGTTGGAGTGTTAAACAGATTAAGGGAGGAATTAATGAAGGGCAGCTTCCCCTGTTGCTATGGTAGGCTTTTGTAACTGGTTTTGTATTAGGCACTGTCACCCTTCCTCCTACTCCTCTTGCTGTCTGTGCCCTCTGCCCCACGTGCTTACTGCCAGCAGCCTGCGCACACCTACGATCCAACACCCACAATCACTCTCACAATTAAGAAAAGCCTTTTCCTTTCAACAGTTTGCTCATAAGTTGCTGCATGATCCTTTTATGAAACAATATGGGAAAAGTCATGTCAACTTGAAAAAGTCTTTCCATTGTGAAACTACAGAAACAGATTTGCAAAGAGAAAAATGTCATCTCTGCCAGCACTACTTGATATATACCTTGTCTCCCATGTCCTGCAATTTCTGGAAGAGTCTCCAATATCCATTAGCTGATTTGCTGTTAAAATGTTACTTCTGGTTTGTATTTCACCACAAACTCTGTTGGGTGTAAACAATTACCTGATAACAGTAGTATCTCTGTCCAAGGCTTGACATATGACTGTTTCTCTTGCTTACACATGAGTACAGCTCTGTTGGAAACTTCTTTTCATTGTCTTTTTTTTTTTTCTCTCAATCTATTTCGAGATGAAATGGAGTAATTCTGATATTTTTTTTTCCAAGAACAATACAAGAACAGTCTTTTGCAGAATAGATAATAGTCAAGTGATCAGAACATTTTCGCAATATAGGAAACCTGGGTTCAAGTCTTTAATGCTTATTTTTCACACCAAAAACTGAATGTGAATCTCTTACTTCTCAGGCGAGTGCCTGACCAGCAAACTATTGATTTTTATGAAGGGTTCATTTTCTGTCTCGCTCTGAGCATGGTATCCACTGAGAAATGTTCTTAACTGTGATTCAGTGGTCTGATCTGTTGAATCTAGGAGGCCTGTTTTCTGCTTATAGTGGCACACTGCACAAGTTAAATGACAAGATATCCTGCCTGACCCTCACTGTTAAGATCCCTTTTTTCTTCCCTTGTGAATAAAAGTTGTACTTAATAACAGTCATGATAATAAGTACAAATTTCCCTTTATTTCAGTTAAGGTCATTCTGGTTGCAGGCACAGAAGCCTACATTTAGATTACCTGCAGACCAGAGGAATTATTTTTCATTGTTTACAGCATATTTCAGGCTAGATTGTGGGACAAACCAATGGGCTGTACAATGTCATAGCTTGCTACTGTATATTTATTGCATAACTGGCTCTCTAACCCATTCTCTGTGTGAAAATAAATACTCGACCAAAATTTATAGACCGTTGGAATATTTCTTTATCATGATCTCAAATTCCACTCTTGGAGAATAAATAAGAGATGCAGTATGTACTCTTATTGCCATCTGATCATCCGTACAATGGCTGTAATGGTGTCACAAGAAAATAATTTGTAACTGATCCAGTGAAATTATGAGATGGATCATTCTAATTAATAGCATTTTTGAGATTGTAATTTTGTAGCTTTTACAAGTGGAAGTAACCATGCGTTGGTTGGGACACACTGCAAGAATGAACTTTCATTTTTCATAGGTACTATTAATTCCATCTTTTAAATTGGATAACTTCTGTTTATGAGGCTAGGATTGGATTATAGGTTTATGTAAGTTCATCTTTTGGGCACTGCACTATTAAGACATTTCTGTTAAATGTCACAAATCACTTTTGGCCTAGCATATGCTTATTTTCCTGATGTATAGTATTATAGCTTTGTCTTCTGGCGTAGTCTGTCACTGAGGTTCCAAATGCCATTTTCAAAATTTCCATTTCAGAGGAAATCCTATATCTTATGGTTGCCAAATTCTGGACTTTGTGCAGAGAAACTATTTTATGCATACTTCTTCACATGACCAAAGGCAATGTGATCACCACACTTAGGGAAAAGAAAAGAATTATTCCCATTTCAAGTGGATGGGCGGTATCATAGGGAAGGAGGAAGGAGCTGGGGGTTAATGACATTATCATCTTTCATAACCTCTGCAGTTTGCTGGTGCCACTCTCTATCCTGCCTTTTGTACATTACCATCCCTTGAGAACTGAAATATTTCAGTTTAATAGGGATATGGAGCTCTATATGGAAGTATTTAGGGAAAATGTAAACTGTGATGGTAATGGCTTCTTGGCCATAAGCTTTGTATGTTCTTCCCTAACTCTTCTAAGTAGGTTCTTTGTAATATCTTCCCCTTCTCCTTCTGGCTTTAGACATACTTTATTCTTCAGCTTCGCGTAACGTGCAATTTGCCACCCCCTCCTCCCCCATACACTTTACTTTTTACTAGTGTGTCGCATATGAAATCTAGGGATTTGGGGTGCTGTGTTATTCCTACACGTGATGGAGTCATCTATTTGAAATCTCCCTTGGCTCCACAAGGTTTGAATACACAAGAAACAATTCTGAAACATGTCCACAGAACATGTCTGTGATCTCTTTGACTAGAATATACATGTATTAATACTATTTAATATTTAAAATGGGAACAAAAAGATTGAATAAATGTTCATACTCTCCTTACTTTTTAATACTTAAGCACAAATCTGCTTGAGTAGAAAAAGAACTTCTCACCAGGAATGAGAAATGTGTTTGTGTGTATGTTTTCACACAAAGGACATTGTGGGTGACCATGAAGTGCAATGTACAATGCAGTTGGACCTCAAAAAACATAATCTAGAGAAAGTACATTGCCAGTGAAAGATGTGAAGAACACATGATAAAATAATCTTAGTTGAATTTAGCAGATACAATTTAGAGATGTACTGTTTGCAAGCATTTTAGCAGCTGCAGATTAGCTTTACCTGTGATTCTCTTTTCATAACATTTAATCAGAAATATTTAAATCATTCCATTCATCCACTCTTGTTGATATTTTTGGTCTAGAGTACAGACAGGTACAGTTATTTTGGTGAAAATCTGAATGTAAAATAGAGAATTCCATTTTCGTATTTACTTTGCAAGGAGGCTGTAATTAACACTATTTAGAGAGCTCTTCACCATGTTCTGCATTTAGGCGTGTGCCCAAGCCTGCTCATACAGTACAGCACTTCAGCACAGAAGTGACTTCTGGTGCTGGAATGGAGCTTAGACTGTCCTTTCCATCCTTTGCTGTGGGGGTCCCACATACAGATCAGAGCTTTCACTTCACAGCAATATCTTGTCCTCATCTCATTTTCTTTTTCCTTAAAGGCATAAAAAATAAACATTTGCTTGTCAGATGATCAAATAATAATTTCTGAAACAGTTGGCTGCATCAAAGCGTTTTCCAAGATTTTCCTGATTACTCATTGCTTTTTTAAATATATCTATAAATATAAATGTGATCATTCACACTGCATATGCCAGTATTGAACAACCTCAGTTAGACTTCCCTGAACTTCTGTATGTGACATAACAGTGCTGTTTTAATAGGGTTTTTTGTGGTGCATTACTTTTTTTGGTTTGGGTTTATTTTTCCTTAGAGGTGTGATGCCAATTAGCAGCATGAGTGCATGTCAGGTATTGTGGGCACAACTATGACATCTGCTCATTTAGGGTGGATGGCAAATGCTTTAACAAAGATTATAGGATGCCACAATGTGGTAAACTTTTACCGTATTGTAACATTATAACTGTCAAATGTATATTCTGCAAGACTGCAATTTCACAAGACTTAATTACAAAGGTTTGAACTTTGGTACGGTATGGCAGAGCAGTTATTGCTATTATTCGGTGTCTTACGAATTTCAAAAATAATTTGTTAATGAAACTATAGAAGACAGTTTTTATCTTTGTCTTTGCTTAAGTTAATATAATTTTAAAAACAAGTTAGTTGTTATCTTAGAGTAAGATTACGTTATTACATTAAAAGATTATATCTATTCTTTGATATATCAGCTACCTCTGTACTAAATTTTGAAAGTAACAAAAATAAATTCCTCTTGTGGAATGTTCATAGATGTGTACAGCTAAGTGAAAATATTACTTTAAATTCATCCAGGTCAGTCAATCAGCTAATTACTGTATGATCCAGTTTCATAGTGATGGAGAAAAGCAGCACTATATATGATAAAGTCAGGATAAAAATAATAGTTTGATATGATAGCCATTACATTTTAAGAGAAGAAATCCATCCCCTATCATTATCTCTAGACTGCATAGCATAGTTGTGGCAGCATGCAATTCAGTTAGGTACCGGGGATGCTGAGTTTTGCAAGAGAGGAGTTGTAAATCAAAGTGACTCTGTGATATATTCTGTTCCAACCCATTTCTCTTACAAAGTCGGGAAGAGAAAGACACAGAAACACATCTAACTTAGTCTTGTACTGGGGCCATACTGTATCAGTTACAGAAGTCTCCTATGAGATTGTTTTTGAGGCCACCAACATTATTGGCATCTGCTGTATTTGCAGCTGGTAAAATGTAACCCTTGTGAACAACATTAAATGGAAGGTGAAAACGTCTACGGCACCTTTTGCAATTTTTACGAGACACAAAAAATATTTTCTTCAACTAAAAGACTGATGTTTGGTTTGGCCCCTGACATGGTAGGATTGCAATAGAGACCCCCCAAATCTACCCTAGCAGCTAATAGTAGCAAAATTTCTCTCCTTGAATTCTGGCATGAGAAATTAATTAGCTGGACCAAAATTAATTACCTGGGCCATCTGACAGATGGAATAAATGGTACAAACTCTGTTTCTCAGCTGTGAAGTGAGATAGTCTAAATTTCTGTTCTGTTATGTGAATGAGGAAAGGAAGACAGCAGAACTTCTGGCTCAGATGTGCCCTGTCAGCCATCAGAGAGGAGGGGAAAGGGATTGCTCCTGCTGGTGTGAGAGTACTTGTAGCACTGCTTTCCTTGCTCCTGGCTGATGGGTATTCCCATGTGCTGATGAGCATTCGGTACAGCTCTTCTAGGAGATACCAGTCTGTGACTCTTTATCCTTACACATAGCATCAAAGTTTTCAGTCATGAGATTAGGGTATGTGATGAACACTTTCATGACTTGCAGACCAACAGTTTAGCACAGAGTTGTAAGTGTGTAATAAGGTAATAGTAACCAAGGCAGGTACAAATGTATGTCGAAAAGTCAATAGAAAATGCTAATGTAAAGACAGGAATATCCCCACCCATGGAGGTTGTTCTTAAGCTTTGAAATGAGGTCTTCCGACTCTCCTCAAGACTGTGGAGAAGAGTTTCTGTTTGATGTGAGGCAACTTCTGATATTTCATAATCAGAGGCAAAAGGTGCATGCAGCAGTGACTGAGGATATGGAGCCTTCTTCAGTATTTCTGACTAGTGGACAATTTTATTCAAATATTTTTGCATTTCAAACAAAAATAAAACATTTTTTTCCTTGGCTAATAGCTTACGGCCACTGCCATAGGATCTGAATTCACTTTTTTCCCAGTCAGTCATTTTACAGATAGGCGAGTACCAGTACAGAAGCTGATCTCCATTTAGTAGCACTCAGTATCCACCAGGGAGAAAGGCAAAACGGAGGTTTTGAAATGATACCTGTATGTTTTTTTAAATCTTTTTCTCACTGTAAATTTCTACTACATTTTGGGGTCTGATGGGAATTCTTATAATTACATATTTGCTCACAAATGTGCTTACTAATCCCTGAATCAATGCTGGTGAGATGCACTTCTGATTGAAGCTTTAATTTATTAAACCAAAAGCATTTTAAAAGGCAACTTTTAGAGGAAACCTGAGTAGAAGCATTGTGAAGGAACAGATAACTTCTGCTCCTGACATTATCACATCATTCAAGCTGCAGTTGTCAATCCTAATGAAAGGTGGTGATGCTGATTTGAGCATATTGTTCATATGATGTGCAAGAGCTTTGGGAGATAAGGAGTCCCTGTTGCTATCATTTATAATTAAAGCGTCCATCACTTTTCTCTGAAAAACTGCTTGGCGAATAAATAATTAAAGGTCTGATTCTGATACACTTAGTTGAAAAGAGAGAGACTTCTGAGAACAGTCCAAATGCAGTAAATGGAATTTCTTCAAAGTAAGGTTTCAAGATAAATAACAGTATTAGAATCTCAGTCAAAGCCACCTCTTTGTTAAGGCAGAAGGATACTCTGGTTTATGTCCTTTAAAATATAATCCCACAGACATCTAAGACTGTCCACTTACAAACAATGCCTGATGTTGTCTATCATGCCTAAACATGTTATCTTCTAAGCACAGTAGAAACTAGTCTTAAAATTAATGGCTAGAGATAAGTATTCCCTGCTTATTCAAACAGCTGAAGACAAGTTGTTAATCTGATGGTTTGTACAGTACAGAAGCTTTATAAAGCTTTGTGTTACCTAATAAGTTTATATTATTACAAATATGTCTATTTTATAGAGGAATTGATTGTTTTACTGAATTGATACTTAAAAGAAGGGTTATGCTTAAATGATATTTCTTTTCATAGCTTCTAAAGTAATCAAAAAGGTTTGGGTTCAATTTTTTGAAATACAAATTATTTTACATGCTTCCATTGTGTTTCAGTAATAACCTTGCTTCCATAATAGTTGAAATAACTGTAAATATGCAAGTCCCTCACAGCATTGGCAGGGAGAATTTCAGTTGATTTTGCTACCTTGAAATTAACCTTTCACTACCGCATGCGTATGTTTGTCATTTATCCCCTTTTTCTCAGGTGCAAAGAGGGCTACCAAGGAGTCCGCTGTGACCAATTTTTGCCGAAAACCGACTCAATCTTGTCAGATCCAAGTATGTCAAATGTTTTTCTTATATTTTTAATCCATGCTGGAGGCTGTTCTTGCTATGCGAGATGACCCTTTGCATATTGTCAGAAGGCATATTATGGATCACTGCAGCTGTGTGTAGAGAATGGTGTTGCTTTTGTTGGTGGGATAAAAACACATCCTCCAGTGCCTGTTCTTATAAAATATCTGCTGCCACAGCAGGGCATGCAATCAGAGGACCTGATTCCTTATGATTTGGAATAATAGTGTCCCTGCTTAAAGCCAAAATATTCATGTTTCTGTACTTTTGATTCAAGAACAAATAAAATTACAGAATCTAAAAGGAAACAAAGTATAGGCTGCAAAGTGGTTCCTTCTAAAGAAAATAAATTCATATTGTCTGGCACTGCAAAGATTATAATCTCCTTGGAAATATTTGATGCCAGTTTACATAAAACTCAATTTTTTTTCACTTTTATAAGTGAAGTTGCTATCTGTTTGCAGAGTAAAGGTGTACTTTCAGGTAGTAATGTGGAGACAAAGTACCTTTGTATTACACTGCTCAGTATATGCTGGAATACCACCTTGCATGTATGTTCTCCTACTCCACTGTTGCCCTTTTAAAATTCTGTTGACTAATAAAACTATGTCAAAAACATTATCCAAGATCAATTTCTTAGACGTGAATCCATTTAGTAATTACTGTTGCTTATCTTAAATTTTTAAATGAAGTGACATACAACAAAGGGTCATATCCAATCTCTTGGTTTTGTTCTTATACCTGGAAACTGTAATGTATTAAGTCTTTTGGTTTTGGGTGCTCTTTAAAATTTGATTTGAGTTGTTTTGTTTCTGTTTTTTGAAGAATAATGTTTGTTCTCCCAGTCTTTTTTTTTTTTTTTGTGCTTTCTGTTTATTTTCTTGTGCTTTTCCATGTGAAAGCCTGTTGCCAGACACCTGTTGTTTTGTAGGGATCTATGTTGTATAGCTCCCATTCTAGTTTGCTTTGTATTTGGTTTAGCTTTTCCTTTTCCTTGACCTTTTGTGGTAAAGCGCAGAACCTATAATGAATAAGCAGATTTTATCTCTGCCAAATTGTATGTGCATGTGTCAACATAGAAGTTGTGTCTATGTCAAGGGAAAAGATACTTTGTATTCTAAAAGTGGGGGAAAGGACAATCAATTAACAGCACAACAAGGCGGTCCTATTCTGACTCGGTTTTAACAGGGGACTCTAGCTTTACTCTCTCAAGAGTAGAGGTGAAATTCATATAGATGCAATACAAAGCCCAGAAAAGACTCCCAGATTAAGCTTCATCTAATAAGACCAAAAGCCCTACAGTGTTTATATTGCAGACAGAATTGTTGTTACTTCTTTGCAGCATTGTGTTGGTTGCACAGATTTGTGTCTCTTTACTTGGGAGATGCTTACTTTAGTTGGTTTCTGACTACATTGTTTCCATAAAATTCCACCTGATCCTGCTCAGTAAGCTAAGGTTCTGCTGAAATGTCCTTTTTACACCTTCTGACTACAAAGGCAATTTTATTTTATTTTATTAAGCCTTTCTTTCAAAATTATATTATTTAGCATATGTAAGACCAGGGGACCTTGGCTTGATGTTGATGTCAATCCACTGGACACACCTGTGGCCCAAGAAGGACCCCTTTTCCAATATGAATAAAGAAGGTTAATGTGAGTTAGGTACTTTCCCAGTCCGTTCTGAAATTTAACTTATATTTGATTCTCATCTGTATTCAAAAGAGGAAAAGCTTCTGTTCAGCTACGTTTCTGTGTGTTGGCATAGTGTGATATATCTCTGTGTATGTATGTGCATATGCACTTGTTCTAAGCATGCCTGGCCTGAAAGGGAGATCTTTGAAACTTTCTGCTGCAGCTGGACAGTGACAGCATGAGCATTTTGCTCAGGAGTTAAATCAGTAATGTATTTATCTTCCTTCTGGAGAAGAAAAAATTTATACCACACTGATAATTAGCACTGAGCAGCATAAATTTTTGCTATTTGCATAACCTGAGAAGTGTAAAAAGTATTTGACGCAGTAGTCAAGTGCAATATGATCATCTCCAAAGGCACTGGTGTTGCTTTGTAAAAGCTTAGTTTTGTGGTTGAATGTGTGTTTGGTTTAGGAAGAGAAAGAAGGAATTTTTTTAAATGCAAGGCTTCATTTCCAAAAGTTGAACACTCAGATGAGAGCTCTTGCGTCTGGACTACACGTAGCCAACATTGGCTGGTGTCAGTCAAGCTTTATAAAAAAGTCCAGCTTATTTGAGTTTTGTGGGATTGCTTAGGTTTCTCAGTAGTAGATGTGTTCAGAACTGCTAATGATGCATCTGATAACAGTATTTAATTCCTTTGAAGTGTGCATGCATGAAATACTGAAGCAATATGTTTTTAATCTTACCTTGTCTGTTACAGTGCTGGTTACATTTTCAGAACATTCACTTGTCATTAAATGTGAAGTGAATCTGAACCACAGTCACTTGAAAACTAGCAACAATATTATCTAAAAATTGTTAGTTATTTACATACGCAAGAGTCGTTTTGGTTTTGTTTTCTTTTTTTTTTTTTTTTTAAATCTCTGAAACAAACCAAGCTTGTTCAGCATAGCTATTATCTGAGGTTGCATTGTGACAAATAATGTGATATGGCTCTGCGATAGTTTTAACAGTATCAGGCCTAACCCAGCTTCTTAGCTCATTTTAGGTGTATGTTAGTCAGGTCTTGACTTTACATCACAGATATGAATACAAATTATGTAATACTTAATACAGATTAATGCATGCTAAATCATGTACATGCAGTTTAATTAAACTAAACAGTCAAGATATTTAAGAGTCAGTTTTCAGGAAACCTCTTGAAACTACTTGATGGTGTTTCAGAATTCCTGAATTGGCATCCATGGCTTCTTGCAGTCAGATCTGCCACCTGCCTACCTTCTTTCAGCTCAAAGTTAGGATCAAATTCATAAGAAAATGGATGTAGGACACACACAGAGCAATGTCAGAACACTCCAAACACAGGCCCTTGTACTGGACCTTCAAGCCTCATAGATGTTAACAGCTTCCACCTCCCTTAATTTCTCCACTCTTAACCAGGTTTTCTGGCTAAGTGAAAGATGTTTAAAAAAAAAAAAAAACCCCACAAACAAAAAAAACAAACCACACCAACAAAAAACCCCAACCCAAATGGAAGTACTTTGAGAAGAAGTTTGTTAATCTTGGAATATCGGAGAAACATGCCTAAATCATGGGAGCCACGAGGAACCTAACAAAATTAATAACATCACCAATAAGGGAAAAGGCTGCATGCTGCACGACAATGCAACCCATGCTCCCAGTCGATATCAAGAGGAGGGCATCTGTCAGCCCTGCTAATACTGGGCAGGACAAGTCCCTGAACTCTCTCTCAGTCATCTTCTTCATCTGTGGAGGAAGTACTAATGGGACAAAGAGAAAAGAAATAGCAGTCACATGCTTGAAGGAAAGGATAGGACTATATTTGAAATGTTGCTTTGGCTTTCTCCATCTGGGCTAACTTCTCTACAAATACAGTTCATGACAGTGGTAGAGCACTTAAATCTTCAACATTATAAATACAACTTTATGTACAAGTCATTTTTCAGGCATGTGTAGTCCTGTGTGTATCTATAGGATTGGGAACTTATATACAACATAAATTGTACAAATGTACTCATGTACTATCCTTTATAGTGTTCTGGAGTAGACCTGCCTGACCCAACGAGTCTTGAAAGGTAAGTTGTATGTAGGCTGTAGATATTTCTTTTGATCAGTTTTTATACTGAGACAAAGTATAACCTTTAAAGCTTTGACTGTTCTGTGCAGATATTCCAAAGCAGGGAATAAGGCATTGAGAATGGGTTTGTCATATTACCCCTTTTTTTACCAAATTGTTGAACTCCACCTTCAACTATTTTGTTCTTAACATTGAAAGCAACTATCCTATGCAAAAAGTGTGTTTCAGTTTTATAATGTGCAGTATTAATTTTATATTTGGCATATTAATATTCAAGTTGTCCCATTTGACCTCAGAAGCTTAAGTGTAGAGGGATCCCCTATTATTGCGAATGTTATCCGATCCTTTTTCAAAATAAATGCAGTATTTTCTAAAAGAAGAAAAATCGGATGGAAAGCTTATAGGTCATTAGGCCACGCTTCTGCTGTTGCAGACAACCCCATCATGTAATTCCTTCCGTAAGCTGATCGTACTTCTGTAAACCACTTACAATCAACATGAAGTAGCCACTAGAAACAGGTTTTGTTTGTCATCTCTGCTCTGAGGGTTTCAAGTCTTTTCAGCTTCCACACAAAATTTATGGACAGCCCAAATTTGTCAATTACGTTCTTTGTTAAAATGTGCACTTTGTTTCTACATTGATATATTTTCCTATTGGTTTCCACCATGTTACAATTTGGGTCTGGCTTTTTTCAGATGTCAAAAGTCTTATTCCTATAGAGCTAGCTATAGCCTGTAGTCTTATAATACTTCAGCCTGTGACAGCATAGGACACATCATGTTTCTTTTTGAATCTATAAAAGAGAAACCTGCAACTGTCATCTGCAGTTACTCATTCTTAGATTACCTCTTTGCATAGCAATGGATCAGAACCCCTCTTCAGAAAGGCTGGGACTGTAAATAAGTAAAACAACTCCAGATAGTTTAAAAAGGAGAAAACTGTTTTTCCAGAAATGTATTTGAAACCTCAAGACCCACACTCGCCTCCTCCTGTAAAAAAGCCGCCAGAAAACCCAAACAAAAATCTTGGGCTTTTTGCCTTTTTTTTTCTTTTCCTTTTTTCTTTTCCTTTTCTTCTCTTTTTGTCGTCCGTCCCCATCCGTGTGTCGTCCATGTGTGTGTGTCCCCTCCAGTTTTGTATTTGTAAGATCATAGGATAATTTAGGTTGAAAGAGGAGTCTGGACAGGGGAATTCGGGAAGTTCAGCCTCCTGCTTTAAGCAGAGCTGGCTTAGAAGTTTTTGCTAACTGTACTGGACACCACGAAGGTAGTCTGTGAAATATTTATAGAATATATTTTCAAATAATTTGAATAAATAAAAGAAATGAAACTTCTGAGTCTCTTAATGATTGATTTTCTAGAACCTGAATAATTTTTTTTTCAACTTTACTTAACCTTTCTGAATTTGTCAACATTCCTCTTGAATTTGTTTTTTCTTCCTTTTTTGATTTCTAGGAGGCATAGGGGAAAATAAGATTTTGTTCTTGGAAAGACTTTGAAGGTTGGTTGTAGATAGGGGCAGTTATGAGTGGAAGAGAATTTAGGGAAAATAGGACTGACTAGCCAGAGGTGGATGTTGTGGAAGGCAAATCCTTCTAAAACAAATTTGACATGGGGCTTGTTTAACCCCAGATAGAACTTTTGAAATCTGGATCTAAATCTGAATTTTGTCTCTAAATCTTAACTTTCTCTCAAAAAGAAAAGGTTTTTAGCCCTTCTGCAGTAATTATGTCATCTGTTTAAGACTGCTTGTATTCAAAAAAAGCATATATGGAGGGAGAGGCTTCAGACCAAGTTTCTTTTGCAGTGATTGTCATTTTATGCTGTTTTATCAATCTAATTGCAAAGAAGAGTGCCACATCAACTGTGTGTTCACAGAATAAAAATTATTAATGTTGCTCTAGGATATTAAGCTTTCACAAAAATGAAATAATCAAGAGGTGATATTTTATTGCCTTGCAAAATTAGATTTTAAGAGCTATGCAGTGACAGCGGTCAAGTGAAGTCCCTGAAAGTGACAAGTCGGTATAAGATCTGTTAGCATGCATTCAAGTGGGTATGACATATCTGCTAACTACAGTTTCTTTATAAGGATATATAAACAGAGTCCTTCCAATTCAAATACATCACAAATCAACCTAGATTAGTGTTGATGCATTAAAGATTCAAAGGAAGGAAGGAAGGAATTGCCTTAATAGAAATAGCAATACAGGAGAGAAGCTACATAGTCACTTCAGAAGTTTTAATGAATTTATCTACAGATGAGGAAAGATGCATCACATGAGAGACAGGCTGGGGAATATGAAACCTCAGCAACGTAAAATAAGAAAGAAAAGATATCCTTGGGGAATGAGGGACATGTTTTCCCTCCTCTTTGATCAAGTGTGGGTAGAGACCTCAGGATGCGGACTGTAAAAGATGATGTTTTTTCAAATTTTAGTTGTGCTGAAGCTGTAAAATTTTACTTCGTGTGAATAGTATGAATCTTCTTGATTTTTTTTTTTGTTTTTTGTTTTTTATTTCCTTTAAAATAGGAACTTGGGCTTTATTCTGCAGAACTCGAGTGAAATGCTCAAAACCAGAAGTGCAACGTTAACAAAGCATTAGTAATATGGTGCGCCAGTGATAAACGGAAAAATGAATGCATTCGTTGTCAGAACATATTGAAAAGTTAAAGCCCAAGAGAGATGAATTGAAATTACAAATGCAGTGGGCAAAGAAAATCACACTCAAAATCACTATCAGTTTTGATAATATAATTGTTTCTTACAATCTTAAAAACAAAACTTAAACAACTGGAAATAATACTTGTTTCTATAGGTAAGCTAACAGTGACTTGTACAGAATGTGCAGCATAGATGTTCAGCGGGGTTTTTTTATTATTTTATTTCCCTGCCAGTACAGCAGAATAGATTTTAAAAATCACAAGTGTATTGGTGATCTTCATGTTTCTAATGTAAAGGGGGGAATATTTTAAATTCATTCTAGGATTCTAAGTTTATGTCACTCTTTTCAAAAATGAAAACAACAACAAAAAAATCCACTAGTGTGAGAGCTGTTTCCAAACAGCATTAAACTGAATTTCTTTAATTACTTTTGCGTGCAATAACAGAGCTTTTTTTCCCCCTCTACTTTCATTGAGTTTCCAGTCCTTTTAGAAAAACAACCAGCAATGAGTTTGTACAACACCCCCCACACACCCCCTGGCTTGCTTTCTGGAAAGATTGAAGGGGGATTTACAATTGATTTCCATTTCATATTTCAGTTTTAAATGAATTGTCAGCCTTTACCAAATTCATCTATCTATATTTACTATTAGCTAAAATAACATTTAAATAAGAAGTCACACAGGTTTATTTGGAAAAGTAGAAAAATTCAGTCTGAATTTGACCAAAATCCTTCTATTAGTTTTAAAGGAGCATTGGTTCTTTGTTCTTCTCTGTTCATCTTTTGTCCTGGAAGGTAAGAATGTATTGGCATCTGGTTACTCTGTTATTTTATTTTCAAAACTTTTCATTTAAAGTATTGAAGTATGTCTTGTTTTGCCAGGACTTTTAGGCCATAGGTGGTCTTCTGTAATTCAGCTTGTGAAGACTGCAGCTCTGTAGAAATTTGTGGAGAGAAGCTGGAATTGGGTAGATGCAGTATCTTTGACAGCAGGGAAAAAAAAAAACAACAAACCTCAAAACCACTTGTTTCCTTCTCCTTTAAAAACTGCCTATATGTGGAAGGATAAATGAAATAGAAAATTCCTTTTATTTGATCTCAGTATAAATCCCAAAGAAGATAGAAAATGGAGATGCCTAGCAATGCAAATCCCAGTCAACAAAACATTTTAATCAGTGTATCTTCCTGTAAGCCATACATGCTCGAAATCAAGAAAGAAATTACAGCCACCCCATACAGAGGAGTTTGAAGGCTGCCTTTCCAATCTACCATTCATCTGTGAAATTTGGAACTTGCATCTAGTCAAAGAATTTCTAGGTCTTTGTGTAGTGATTTTTGCACGTGTATTTTAAGGAAATTTACCATATGATGGCAGAAACACTCGGCTACGGCTTGTTACACAACAGCCACAGCAGATGGCTGTGAATAGAGGTTACAGTCTTATGTAAGGGACAGAGCTGTGAATCGCGCTCTCCCGCTGGCAAACTCGTTATGCCATGAGCGCTGGGTTCATCTTGGTGCCTGAATGAGAGGCGGTGCAGCGCTTTCACTAAACAAGCACCTTCTGAAGTGATGAGCCTCTGAAACATCAACTTCTATTCACTCCTCTTACGTTATGATTTCCTAAATCTGCTGTTGGCCATCCCATGTCTGGAAAACCGTAAGTTTAAATATAGCTTGAAGTATATGTTCTGTGACACTCTGGAAGAGTCTAATTTAGCCTGTTGATCTGAGTAACTAACTTTTCTGACTTGCATACTATTCATACCAACGATATGTTACTGTTGGTGTCAATCTCCCGCTGTCTTTCAGAAGGACTTCTCTGATTTTTGCCTGGATGGACAAGGTGCAATCAATCATTTGACTGGTCAGATCACATTTGCAGGCCTTCTAAGAAGAAAATTCGGCAGTGCAACAAGCATAGCTTCTTCATGCTCAGGGAGAAGAGTATAAGCAAAGATGGTTCATCGCAAGATGACATGACAGTGATTTAGCTGAAAAGCATTCATTTCATCAGGTTCTGTCTTTGTAAATTAGCTACTCAGTTGTCCAAATAGCATTTCACTTTAGCAATACCATTTCACTTTATCTCAGTGATTTAGTCACACTTCTGATGTTAAATGCCTCAGGATTGGTTGAGATGATATGGTACAGGTTTCATAAAGATGTCATAGCCTGTTGCAAGAGCTATAAGAACACATGGAGAAAAGATGGATTTTTTTTACTGGCAACTAATCTTATATCTTTGAATGTATCTCTCTATTAAATCTAAGCCTGAACTGGGTATTTTGCCTTCACCTATGAGTGGTTCTGTGTTAAAATGATTCTAGTAAAAAACGCAGCAGTGCGCGTGCAGATAAATTCCAAAATTGTGGGGTGCCTGATATTCTGATCTGTCCTGTCTACAGTACAGTTATGTGACTGGTAAGTGATAAACAGCAGGAAAACAGGTTCTGTACTGATTCTTACAGGCACAAAGCTTGAGATCAGTCCAACGCACACTGTCTTGAGAGTAAAAACATTAAGGGTCTCATACACAAGAGAGAAAGTTTCCTCCAAGGGGGTTTCTGCTGAGTGTGCTGATCGTCTTCCCAAAACTTTGTAAGAGCCTCTGTGCTCTATACTGATCTTCACTCTTTGTATTAAGTCCATACTCCACTACAAGGATGCTTATTAAGGCAATTATTGTTAGACTTTTCACTTCACATGGAGCTTCCACCAGTGTTGATTCAGCTCATTTGAACAATCTCTGCTTATTAAGGAAAACCTGGAATAAGTGTATCATTCAATATTAATGTAGTAAGTGCTCTGTGTTGTTGTGAAGACCAGATGCTTTGGGGATAACGTGTGTATATATCCTCCTAGGATAATGGCAGTCTTATTGACAACATTAGGGGTCAACATTACTATGAGTTTGATTACCACATCAAAGTAATTATGTTCTTCTAAGAAGATAGTACTGAGACACCTAAAGGCATTTCACACTCATTTCTCAGGCCTTCTGTAACAGTGATATTTGACAACAGGGAACATCTATTTCTGTTTAAAATTTTACTATGCAAACACAGCAATTTATGAAACTATTACTGCCTGGATCACAAAGATCAAGTGGTAAAATCTTGGTCTCACTGAAACTGGTAAATGTTTTATTAATGAATTCTTCAAGGTTACATTGTCCTAACATGACTTTTATTCCACGTATGACTGCAATTTTGCTAGAGATTTTTGTATTGACCATTGGGGGGTTGAAATTGCCAACCGTAAGGATATGTATTATTTTCTTCAGCGATAAATTTAATCATGGAAATGGCAAACCAGATCAGTGTTGTCCCAGGAGTAAATCAACAGGCAGTTCTTGATGAGATTGTTTATATTGGGAGGACTTGATTCACTTCCAGCCTTTTCAGAGAGCACCCTGTTCCCAGGGCTCTGGACTCTTTGCTCTCGCTGCACGTACCAGCTTGCTGTACAGAAAAAGTCCAACTGTTTGCTGCCATCATCAGTCGCAGGTTAAGAAGGGGCCTGGGGAACTGTTGTGGATGGAGTCATGCAGTTCAGTGTAAGAGAGAAACAATAATATACTTTATGGATATAAAGTAGTGAGTTAACAAAGTTTAATAGTGAACGTGACAGTGGTTTAACAAGATTTGATGGCAAAGTTCACTTGAGATTTACTGCACAGAGGACAGGGTCAGACAAAACTGTCAGGGAGACCCTCCCATTGAGTCACAAAGTTCAGAAAAGACCCCCTTGCTTTCTAAACTCCTCCTCAGAGAGGAGTCTAGGTGGGGCTGGATCCACCCCTAGTCCGAGAGTTGGTCAACAGTTTATATCTAAAGGATTATATATGTGCATTCAATCCTTTATATGACTTAGCTAAGTTTTAGCATGCTATTAATCACTTACTGAGAATCTGTTGCAGCAAGGACTCTACCTCGAGGAGTAACCTTTAGAGGTGTCCCTACTCAAGGGGACACCCTTGTGTGCAGCCTGCTGCTGTGCAAGAGAGCTCAGT
Organism: Strix uralensis; assembly: GCF_047716275.1. NCBI lineage: Eukaryota > Metazoa > Chordata > Aves > Strigiformes > Strigidae > Strix > Strix uralensis. Next base: position 13,164,345 of record NC_133978.1, on the reverse strand, counting down.
GAGTCCTGGGCTGTCCGTGATTTATGGAGTAAGACAATCGACTTATATTTGCATAACCAGCAAGATGTGTGGGTCACCGTTCCAGACCGCCCTTGGCTACCATGTTGCCCTCTGTCCCCCAAAGTCCAGAGTAGCTGGATGCAGCCATCACAACTGCTACTGGTGGTTATCACTTAAGCGGAGTGGGGGGGAGCACGCTGCCCCGGAAACAGAACGTTTCTCTTCTCACTTCTGTACACAGCCTGAGTAACAGGTTTGACAATCTAGCTCTGAATAGTCATCTGAAGAAAACAGTATTGAACCACTGAATGACTAAACAGAATAGCCAACCTCTGTCTGTCATTGCCCATTTGATTATTTTTGCAAGTAGTTCTGGTCTTTGATCTTGTTTCCAACTTCCCTAACCATTTTTGGCATCACAGCTGGGTTATCATCATCAAAAGGATGGTACTTGATTATACCACATATTCTGCTGTTTAAGATACCAGTTCTCTCTTTCTTGGCCCACTTGTCTTAGTTTCCTACTCTCTAGTTTCCTTTCTTCTTTCCTCTTACCTTCTATTCCAACATATCTACTTTATTTCCTTCTCCATTTGAGGGGCTTTTTCCCTTCAGCATCTGAATTACATTTCTGTTAGTGACTCTTCACACTCTGCTAATCTCTGCTACCACTCAATATTTACCACATGCTTTTGCTGTGATTTCTTCCCACATTGCCACTGCCTATGGCCTTCACTCTCTTTCTGAAACCAAGGTTTGACTCCTTGCTCTGTCTGACCTGTTTCCCATCTTCCAGATGAATGCCTAGATCATAAATTGGTTTTCATGTGCTGTCTGGTCTGTCTCATTTAGGCTTCCCTGTCTTGCATATATATAATTTTCACTTTTGCCACATAATGGAATAAGAAATATAATTTGCAGTTTAATTTAGTGTCCAAAATGTTCTTTACATGTTTACAGTGAACAGATGTCCACATTCCATTTTGTTTCCAAAGGGGTTGGCTTCAATTATCTCTGAAGATACAGAAAGAGGTTAATACCTGATGCTTATCAGGAGAAAATATCCACTGTGTGGGCTGTTTGTGAAAGGCAGTGTCTAAATTTAACCTGATTTGTTTTTTTGGTTTTTTTTTTAATAAAACGGACTTTTTTTTTGAAAAAAGGTTGCATTTTCAGCACTGAAGCTTTTTATGTGCCTCGACAGTACCTTTATTGGGAAAGCTTTCTCAGGTTTAAAAGAAAACAGTTCTGATCTGATACAGGAAAAACAGATCCCAAATTAGCAGAGAACAGAGTATTTGTCTGTAACAGGTGAAACACAGGTTCAACTCCTTGGTTCTGCTTGACCTGATTTTCCTCTCTTCCAAATGAATGCCTAAATTATGCCACAGAAAAGAGAGTGGGTCAGTGTCTTGTCTTGTTTCTTTTCTGGAAGAGAAAGACTAAGCTTTTTCTGCTATTTCCCAGCTAGCTCTAGTGATGAGCTGGTAGACCTGGAATCGCTGGTATAGTAAAACATATATTTTTACAGTATTACCCTGCCTTAGAGAGAGCACAAGACAAAATTTTGTGTTACAGAAGGTGCTGGAGTTTACAAAATGTATGATATTGACAGGTCTTGATCCTGCAAAAAACTATATTGATACATATTGTTTCTCAGGAGAATTACTTGTGTAAAGATACTAAGCAGATTTGAAGCATCCAACTGAATTATTTGCATTAATTTGTGGTTTATCTCACAAATTTGCAGTTTTCTTGATAGTGAGATGATCTGCCATATTTTAATTCTCTGGATTTGATGAGTCCTTCTGAAAAGACTTTTTCTATGAACCTGAGCAGCTCTAACATAGGAACCTGGCTCCTGCTGGTGGAGGAGCTCCCCCTGAGCGGCTCCATCTGCAGCTGACGGATGATTCAGTACACTGACAGTGGAACAGTGTAATTTGAAGGACTTTGTTGGTCTGTGGAGATTAACAGTTGTAATTAAAAATATGTGTATATAGATATATATAAAAATATATAAAAACAAAAGGTAATTTTGTTACTGTAAAAGCTTTAAATATTTCAGTCTGGTTTAGTTGGCTTGAAAGTTTCAGTCTAATATTAATGCCATATTAATTTGCTGTCTTTATCAGCCTCCAAGTTCTAAGCAATCCTTTTCAACCCTTACTCAAAGGCTTAAACGCTTTTAAAGCCTTAAAATACTATCTATACGCTTTCAGGGAAAAGATGACTTGTTTCAGAAGAAAGTTGTGAAACTAGGATAAGCTATCTCTGTAGATGTCTGAACAATTCCAAGTAAAAATGCTACTTACCAATGCCGTACTACCATTCTCAGAAAATTCTTATTCAGTTTCTAGGCATTGGAAAAATGGTGATTAAAGAAGTAAGTCAGATAAACTGATTCAGTCTTGTATGACAGTAGTCAATGCCACTGGAAAACGGGATTATTTGGCTATTTCTGTATTTGCAGAGCCAGTCAAAATAAATTCATAATTTCTTTTAGAAGCTAGGACAGACTATTAGAGTAATCTAGAATTTTGCATATTACAGATCAAAGATCATGTCCAGTTCTGTAATATTGATACAAATTTTGCTGCAACATTTAAAAACAGATGGCAGGGTAACTTAGTTTTTAGTTTAGGGTTATGTCTATGTAACAAGTTACTGCAAGTTACAGTGTAGATTTACAGTGCAATTAGCTATTCTGTGATAACTGCTATCACACTGCTTGTGTGATAAAAGCAAGCCAGTGACCTGCAGTTGCATTGGGGCAAGTCTCCCACCATAACTTTATAACTTGGCTGCACTCAATAACTTGTTTGGTTTGGCAAGCAATGAACTCCTTGTAGCTTGGTGATGGTAGGAATTAACTGAAGCTACTCTGAGTCAGGTACACATGGAGCAGGGACGACCTGCTCAGTGGGCTCCATGAGATGACTCTTTGCCCCTATGGCTCTTTACATGGTAGTAGTAGTAGGGTTTTGGACCAAGTTTTTACTTCCTATGTGCCTGTTTCTGTTGCAGTCTGTATATAATTGACCTGATTTGGCAGATTAGTGCAATCTTGTTTGAAGTAGGATAGATTTAAGCTTAAGTAGGAGCATCCAAGAGAGTAGCAGTTACTTTAAAAGGAAGAATGTAAATCTGGGCATGGAAAGAGAGGCTGAGGCTTATTTTTTAAATAGTTCCTTAATTAGGCTAACCTTGTCTAGCCTGCAGAAAAGGAGGCTTCGAGGAGACCTCACTGCTCTACAACTGAATGAAGGGAAGTTGTAGCAAGGTGGGTGTTGGTCTCTTCTGCCAGGTAACAATCACTAGGACAAGAGGAAATGGCCTCAAGTTGCACGAGGGGAGGTTTAGATTGGATATTAGGAAAAATTTCTTCAAAACGGTTGTCAAGCACTGGAACAGTCTGCCCAGAGAAGGGGTTGAATCACCATCCCTGTATTTAAACGACATGTGGATGTGATGCATAGGGACATGGTTTAGTGGTGGACTTGGCAGTGCTAGGTTTATAGTTGGACTTGATCTTAAAGATCTTTTCCAACCTAAACAATTCTATGGTTTTATGATTCTAAGGGACAATGCTACTACATGGGTTTGGAAGTAGAAAGATAATAAGTTGGGTGCAGTTGTGGTAGTGATAAAGACACTTTCTGAAGGTGTCAACAACTATAATAGTTGTTGCTAAATATAGAGATGCATCTGCTTAGAGAGATTGTGACCCATTTCAGTTGGTTCTTGTTTTATGAGCTCTCTGTGCTTTTGAAAGTACATTCAGAATAACCCATTTCTCCCTCCAGGACTTCTTTCCTCAACCTGAGTTAGTCAGAAATCTCATACCACAACATGTTGTGAAAGCAGCTTAGGCTCTACATGGTTTTTCATACCACCCTGCAGATGTCTGAATTAAGATAACCTTAAGTTCCTTGTGTAGTTAATGGGGAAGATGTATTCTCCTGCTTCACCAGAGGCTAATTAGAATATGGCAAATAAGGCAAAAGCCAAATTCAGATGTTATAAGTGATATATAGAGGATATTAGCTCTTCTGACTATTTAAGAAGCTTCAATAAGACAATCTGAAGAAGACTTAAAGTCATAGCTGCTCTGTGTCTGGCTGCTTCTTGATAGAGGGAAATTATTTAGTATCTGCTAGGGCAGGTCTGCACTGAGAACAGGGACATTGACCCTGCTGGGTCCACAAAACCTCTCAAATCCAGAGATGCTTAGCTGAGTTCAGTGAGTTGGCAGCACTGTGAAGCTGACTGCCAGAATTCAGCACTTATAAAGATGAAAATATCTTTCTTTTTTCTTCCCTTTTTTCTCTTAACAAAGTTACCATAAGAGGAAGCTAAGAAAGAAAATGAAAAAAAAAAAAAAAAAAACCTCTATATATATGTGTGTGTATATATATATATAGTCTTGGGGTAGGTTGAACCTAGACCTTGCTTAGATTTTAATTTAGGATACTTTAGTTATATCTCAACTGTGAGTGGAATAATGCAACATCAGCAACCTGCTTCTTGGGTTGATACTGCTCCATACTTGTGAAATTAAAGACTTTTTCTAAAACTTGAAGAGTGTTAATAGTTAACTTCTCTCATTCATGTGTGGCATATAATATCCAGATCTTTCTACACTACCCTGCCCAGGACTGTCAAGTTGGGACAATGTGGATGAGGTTTAAAAACAAAAAATAAAAATCCAGTGAGTAGTGGGGTTTGGGTTTTTGGGTGGGTCTTTTTTTTTTTTTTTTTTGAAGTGTACTGTGGAATCAGTTTTTACCCCAGTGGGGAGAGACTTGCTGAAATTAATTCCAAATGAGCCTTTGCTTGCCCAGAATAAGACCTGGAAAGTCTGCTGTATATTTTAACTTCCCAGCCAAGTTTGTCCTGAAAATGAAAATTACTTAAGCTTAAAGTGAGAATGAGATTTACTAAAATGAGAATAAGCCTTACTTAAGCCTTAAAATGAGAGTTACTCAAGTTTAGAGTTGTCAACAGGTATAAAAACAAGATTGATCTTCCCTGCTTTCTAGTCCTAGATCAAGTGGCTCTAAAGTTTTCCCCATCTTGTTCTTTCATATCTAAATGTTCCTCCTAACATCTAGTATGTATGTGCTGAAATAAAACAAAATTTTAATAGTTACAGCTTATCCTTACAATGTGCATTATTTTTGACAATACTGTCTTTCATCAGCTGTCAAATTGCCTGTTAGAGCTGCAATCCTTAGCATTACTCCATTAGAATTACTCCAAGGTTTCTGTAGTTTGATTAATTCGAATATCTGCACATTTTTCACTGGAACAATTTGTATGTTTTGCTTAATGAAAATGGACCAGTTTGGGGGGAAAATCTAAAGTGTATAACTTGGAATCCTTTGCTTAACATATAGGTGTGCTGAAAACCATTTAAAGTTGATTGCCAGAAAAGAATTTGAATAAGCTTGTAATAAGTGGTAGGAAGTGCACACTGAAAATTTATGGTACGTGTCTTCTGTCCTATCTGCTATGGGCTTTTGGTTTTTCTTCATAGTTAGTTTCTCATTACAATACAATACTCTCCTTAACCTAAAATTTAGGAAGAAGAATATGAAAGTAGTTCACACCTATAATATCCGCCAGTGCTCACAGATATTAAAGCTGACAAGTAGTTTGGTGAGTGGGATGGCAGATGGTCTCTGTCTAGGCGGAAGAAAGAGCAGCAGCAAAGGAAATAATATTGCCAAGAGTTGATAGTAAAGTTTAAAAAGCAGTAAGCGTAGCTGTGTGCTAGGCATTAGCTAAGAGATTCTTCAAAAGGAGGGAATTTGGAAAAATATGAGATCAGAGAAGGAATTACTGTTTACTGCCTAAGCACATCCCTTTTTATTCTTTATTCAAAATCCCTTACCAGCAGATTATAATATATGTGGTAGGAGTAGCTAAATATTTAAGTAGTAGGTGGTTGGCTCAAAAAAAAAGACAAAACCAAATCAGGGAGAACACCAGAAAAGTACTACATTTTAAGATGAGTTTTGTGGGGGGTTAATTGTGTAAGACAATGGAGCAGGAGGGGTGGAAGACCAGGAGGAGCAGATGGAAAGTTGTTCTCAAGGTGATGAATTGTGAACAAATTTGGACTTCAAGTCTGCAGAGCCCTGACTGCTAATGCTGCCTTGGGGTCATGGTCAGGATCTGGCTCTGGGGTCAGGCAGGATGCTGAAAAGGGCCTTTGAGATGTTCTGAAAGGTTTCTGAGTGTCTTAAATTGCTGGCCATAAAAAGCTAGAAGAGAAAGGAAAATTAGAATAGACACAGCTGCTTTGATCAATGCAGCAGGAATGTTACTCCCTAGGTTTTGACCACAGGGTGCCTCAATTTATATCTGCTCATCCCTGGCGCATGTTAAACTAAAAATGCCATTTCCCCCCTGAGTTGTTAATGAAAACTGTGTTCAGACACCTTTGAATTTTGGTACAGGTTTACAATCAAGAATTTCAATTCAGAATTCTTCTTTATACTATTATTTTTATTTCAGTGGGTTTGATTGATAAAGACTGAAAAATAACTGCATAAAGTTGTCAAGTTTGGATTGGGACTGTGGTTCTTTATTTTGGTCTCTTTTGTTCATGAAAAAGGCATACACAGAAATTTTTACTGTTTTCATTTGTACAGAATGTGATACTTACACCAGAAAAAATGCAAATATTAGATGTCAGAGTAAGTGAAGTGACTGGGAAAGAAGCAGTTTGTGCCCAGTACAACAGTTACTGTGCGGATGAAGTGCAGTTGTTTTGTGTGCAAAGTGGGATGTGCTAAGATCCTGACGTTGTTACATCCTTTTTTCCTTGTTACACAGACTGATTGATATTGTTGCTTTTTTTTTTTATTGATAGCAATGCAGAAGAATGACTATTCTTTTCTGCTTTAACACGTTTGTTGGCTTGGAAAACAAATTTCTGTAGTATGGTTTGTTCAAAGAGGAAAGTAATACATTACCCATGTCAGTGCAGGACTATGAAATGTATAACATATTTTTCTGAAGACGCAGTCTGCCTGACTGGAGAATTTTATTTTGTTTTGCATTTATCTGTAGACCTGGATCAGTTGTCCAGCAGTTTGATTGACTGATGCAGATTCTGTTCGGTATGCATCCAAATGTACTTGTTTATTGTGCACTCCTGTTATTATCCATAAATCTCTCAAACCTTAGGTACTAGTAGCTGCACCACTATTTGAATGTAAAACAATGCATCTGCTGTGTAAGAATACAAAATCTCTTACACAAAAGGAAAAAATAAGGGCAGAAAGTGAAAAATTATTAGCAGAATTTTGGCACTGTGGACATTTAATAACATTTACACTCCTATATGTCTTAAGTCAGTTTTTGAAATTATACTTAGTGACAATTAACTCCTTAATGCCTTTGAAACACCTGGAAGTAAATTAATGGTTGATGAAAATTTTTGTATACAATTTTAGGGCTTGGGAGTTTTTTCTTTCGAGTCCCAAATGGTATTTGTATTGCATGTCTTGGTTTGGTTAGCTTGGGAGTGAATAGGATATTTGAGAACAGACAATGCACAGGATAACTGGTAATGGATAGGAGGTGAGATAGCAACTTTTTGTATCTGATACATATTTTAGCTCGTGACTCAGTGTTCTGCTGCCTTCACTAATGTCCCGCACAGATGCAGGAGCTTGATCTAGAAATAAAATGTGGTATTTTTCCACCTCATAACATTGCTTTCATATAACTCAGGTGGCACAAAGGGAATTGGAACCAGTGTGATTCCCCTATCTAGAAATTCTGTCTTCATGACACTTCTCTGCTGTCAAACCCATCATGATACAAGGGGATAGGAGCAGCTTCTTTTTGGCCATTTGGAGACAGCAGGCAATCTGTAAAAAAAAATTGTTATCTTCTATATGGCAAAGCAACTCAAAGGCTTTTCTAGCTTATGCATAAAAGGAAAATATGGACAGTTGAGAAATCAGCCTGATGAGTACAGTAGAGAAAATGAGGCCTGTCAGTATATAAACGTCATGATCACTAATGCTGCAAAACACTTGGATATGCAATGTCCTGTGACTTAGATGCTTATTAGCTTCTTGCTAATTGCCATTGACAGTACATATAATCTAGCCTTTTCTGATTTGACTGATCAATTCTGTGCTGCAACAGTGTCTTATGAAGTTTTAATTTGCTCATGAGAAATTTATTTGGCATGGGGCTGTGTGACTTTCCAAGATCATTTCTGCAGTGTACTGCATACTATGCTTGTCCTGTGGTTGAATGAAGAAATACCCAAGCAAATTTGAAATGAATTAGGTCAGGTTGTGGAAGCAGTTTAGCTGCAGCAGCAGAGAGCTCAGCAAAAGCCAATTAATCTGCCTGTTTGCATAAATACTGCTCTGCCTGCCCCTCTCCCTAAAGAAGAAAAGCAATTTTGTCTGTCTTCAACCCAGTAACTCTCATGGGCCCCTTTTTCAACATAATTTACGTGTATTAATCACAGCCCAGTTTTCTTCCCTGTCTGTCCTTACTGCATTATTCTGATCTGGTTTGAGTCGTTGACAAATCTAACAAAAAAAGCACAAAATTCAAGGTCAAGAAGCATCTTTTGGGTCTTGAGAAAAGTAAATAAAGACTAAATCTGTAGAATAATGAATCTGAAGAACTTCTATCACCATAAAATCACTTCAGGAGAAGAACTGGGTTGCTGTCTTCTAGAAACTTCTCTATTAGTGAATTAACTTACCCTAATGAGCTTTATTCATTATTGGCTAATTAAGCACAGTGTTTTGTTCTCTTATTGCCCTTATGCTTGCAAAGCTCCTTTTAGTATCTGTGTTTAACATGCCCTTTAGAAAATAAATTTGCTTGTTTTTCTAGTCTTCCATGTAAGTCTCCATTCTGCATCATCTGATAAAATAGAGGCTTCGTGTCTGTTGCGTATAATAACAACATTAGTTTTGACTCAAGGGCTTAGCCACAACTGAAGATTCTGTGAAATTAGCAGTTAAGAAGACAAGCTGGTAATACCCGAATATATTTGATGCATTTATGGTTACAAAAGAATGAGCAAATTCTCTTGTCTGAACAGGACACATCAAACAAAAGGAAGTTGTTCACAGCTCCAGCACTAAACCTGCCAGAGAAGTGCCTTTCCCACCACTTTTTCCTAGGCCCATACTCTGTGTTTTTCTGCCTTTTACACTCCTCCTTTGATATTTCCTTACTGCTTCTCTCTCACATAACTTGCAAAGCTTTGCGTATGCTGTGTGCACTGGTTTGGAGGACCAGAGGTCTTTTGTTCTGTCATATTGATCTCACTCTCCCCTTGAGTGAAGAACAACCAGAATGCTTTCCTAACCTGTAAGGTTGTCTTTTTCTTATGTGCCCTGTATCTGAGGCTAAAATAGAATACTTTTATTAAAAAAGCTGTTACCGTCACCAAATCTTAGTTGTGCTCAGATGGGCAAAATACCTCCCATTTCTAAATATGTGCCATTTCTGATAGATTTTTTTAATCCACTTTGCACAGCTGTAGCAAATTACTATTTTTTTTCTAACACATACTTTATGCTTGCAAATGCGCTTGAAAAATCACCAAGAGCTCTGTGGAAGCTGCCATTGTAGTAATTGTAAACAGTTATATAAAATTATGCTGTCATGCTGTGTTCCAATTAAACTTATAACTTTCTTGTATGGGGCATACAAATCTATATAGTAAACTGCAGAGAATGGGTCCTTGATGGTTCTATTAAAAGACAAATTATATTTCTTCATGGCATAACATGAGAAAAAATATAAGCAGTGAGCCTCTTTTTCTAAGATGAAAATGCACTAAACCACACAATTTAACAGTACACTGCAATCCAAAAATACTGCAAAGATTTTACCTTTCCATCAAAATCACAAAACCATCTTTTTCAGTTACATTAAACACCTCCTGAAAGTGAAGGACCAGCATGTAAAAATGGGATGAACTTAGTCTGCTTGTACTAGCATGTTATGCTGCTCACTGCTGAGTGCCTTCTGGTTTTCCTTTCTTAGCATTCAGAGTGGAATAGTGTCTGACAAGACAAGGCACAAGGTGTGGTGTCCATTTTTGTGTTTAGCAGATCTGCTGTTCCACTTAATTTATACAAAGGAGTGGTTTTGTGGCAGAGCAGAGCATACCATGCTGACACGGAGACTTTTGCAGACACTGCCACATACCACTGCCACATTTCTCTCACTAGCAGATGTAAAAACGTGGCAAGTCATGTTCCATTGTGGGGTTTTTAAATGCAAATAAACAGTAGAAGGTGGAGGGAAAGGAGCACTAAGGCAGAACAGAGCCTGAACAATCTGATCCTCAATCCAAAATTTCCTGCATGAATTCATTACAAAGCAGTGGAACAATTTGGCATTAAAATTATTTCAATGTGGAATCATTTTATTGGCTGTCAGCTGATTTAAGCACAGTGCATGCTGGCATGTCTAACTTTCATCACTGATTTTGTAATCTTTTGAGTAGTAGTATAAAATATCCTGGCAAGACCACACCCACTTGAAAACATTGAGTGGCCTGTGAAAAATGCCATCATCATCTCAGGTTAGTTCATGATAGACGAAGGCCTCAAATCAAGTATGTTAGTTGTGTCAGAGAAGTTTGTTACAAAGAGAACAAAAATAAATGGATTGGAATTTGACATTGGTTTACCATGCGTGTAATGAACACTGTGCTGCAAGGGGACTGTGCCATGGCGCTTGGAGAGCCCTGTCTTTCAGAGCTGCTTTGGTAACACTTTCAGCCAGTGCTTCATCCCTCAGTGATGGTACGCTCCAATACCTTTAAAGCCTAGAAATACCCATCAAAGTGGATGAAATGTCCTGACTTGGTGGCATATCCTGCACACTAATTAATTTGTTTCTAAACACCAGTTTAGAAAAAAAGAGACGAAAACTCTCATTGGTACCAGTGACTTGACAAAACATGCATTTACTGGTAAAACACGTGGAAGGTCAAATGCAAATGTAAGCTATCCCTGTCTGCTGCCTTCAAATGGCAGGTGAAGCAAATAGGTCTTATTTATGGCATTCAATATCTGACCTACACTCTGATCCTCTTGAATGCTTAAAAGGTGATAGCGTTAAAAAGGTGTGGTTCATTCCTTATAATTCACTACAAATGATTCTTTGACCTAACATACTTTGTATTTAATAGCCATATAGGCAGAGAAAGCAGAAATTAGCACAACCAATGAAAGGCAGGGAATAGAATAAATAACAATAACTTAGCTGAGATACATGCTAATTAATCTAGTTCATCTTATCACAGTAGATTTGTATTGTTATGATTAATTTTCCATTGTTATGGTGGAGATATCATTTAGTAATATCCAGTTAGATGAGTTGTATTTTTGATGAATGCATTTCATAGAAACAAAGTACCTCTGTTCTCCCCTATCCCAGCTCTACAATCATCCAAAGGGGTGAACTGGGAAGAATGGTCTCTAGTTTGCTCAAGAGAGAAACATTTATCCTTAAAATTGCAATTTCTTAAGAAAATGTTTATAAACAGTGTAAGTGTTTTGTTTTCGTTATTTTGCCCTGGAGTGTGTTTAATTTTGTTAAAGTCAGGCTAATGGACTGTACGAAAATGAAAATGTGCAATTGCAGAGCAGCTAATGAGACTCCACCACAGTGACACCAACTTCAACCCAGGCAGACTAGGGCTGTGTGCCTGGGTTTTTTTACAGCATTTGACATATCTGCTGTCTTCAGCCACTTATGTTAGTGCTTAATATATGACTCTACCACTGACTGAAAATACCTTCCAGAAGTAAGGTTCATGTTGTAGGCCTCAACTTGTATTAATTCATCAGCAAGCATTTCTTCTCCAGGTACTGTGGCAGTTGTTAGGGAAGTATTTAATAACTCATATGTAATTACTCTGCCTATATTTAAACTTGCTTAAATGGCATACTCAATAGGGAAGAGAAGTTAACGAGACATCAAAGCTACTATTGTAAATTGTCCAAATAATAAAAGAAATAAAGTAAAAAAGTATTTATATTATGATGATCCTGTGCAGAAATGTTTAGCACCTGCACAAAAGACAGAGGAAAGCGCAGCGCATGACTGCATTTCTTGTACGACTATATGTATACATAACCTGTAATTATCACAACATGATTTTGTAAAAGTTGCCTTTAGAAATGCAATCTTAAGACCTCTGTCTTCAATTTTATATGCCATTCTAAAACTTAAAATATTTTAATTCTGAAAATTGTTCCTCAGTGCAAAACTTGATTATGGAAAAGAGTTAGAGCTATAATAGTTTTGATTTGTTTTATCTGGAAATTGTCGCACAAATATGATAGGATCACATTTTCTCTGTTAGAAATGTTCTCTTCATTTAATAATTCTAGATAAAATCCAGTTAGTGGGACAGAAATTTTCTTGCTAGACAAAAGGGATTTAAGGAAAATCTCCAGATTCATTATAACATTTTTCTCAGAGCTGGACACCTGGTAGTGGAGCAAGCAGCCATGCCAGCCAGCACAATCCTTAATATACCAGTTGGGATGAAATTGCACTTTTGGTGACAGATCTTGTATTCTCCTGTCCCTTGAAGAGCCTGACTCAAAGGTGCTAGTCAAAGCTTTTTACCTCTTTTATTCTTGCTCAATGGTGGGTTTTTTTGTTTTGTTTCTGTTGATTCTGGCAGCACCAATATATACATGGTATGGTTTTTGCTCTTTTCAAGTGCTATGTTTTATAGGTATGTAGGAAGTGATGGTAGGAACAATGATCAGGTTTTTTAAAAGTATTTGAACAACATTGTTTATGTGAATGTATTGCTGATCCAATATAGTAATTGATAGATGTTCCAATGTCTGTCTGGAAATTACAGTGGTATAGAATAATGGCCTGGGAAGTATGTCAGAGAGATATGGTTGGGTCTATAAATACGTCAAGTGGATAAATACAAAGGAAAGATAAGAATGATTGAAGCTGAAAGATATCTTGGTGCAAGAATGAGTGGGTTTAAATTGGTGCAATATGAACTGAGGCTGAAAATCAAAAGAAAATTCTTACATGTTAGAAAAATCAGGTTCTGCATCTCAGAGCCTAAGACATGTTTAAGACCTCAGCTGGTCAACATAACAGTATGATGATAGTACAAGTCACTCAGATTCACTGCCTTTTTCCTGCCAGGGTTGCTGGACCTCCAGAGAACTTTCAACATGTGAGTATGCAGACTGCAGCTTTTGGTGCCCTGCTAGCTTTATGCTAATGCATAATTTGTCAAAAGTAGGACAAGTTGTCTCTGCAGGATGGGTATCTCATAGCAAATTTAGGTGTCTCCAAGCTAACTTGATCTACCAAGCATAAGCAATAATAGCAATGTCATGGAAGAACCAGCTGCAAGACCACAAGGTGTTCCTAAGACCATGATAGTTCATGAGTGGCTGTTCTTCCATGCTGCAATAACTACATGCAGGTATACCTCCTGCTGACTAGTTGAATGTGCGAATGTACAGCTAGGTGCAAGAGTCACTTGTCTCTCTTACAGTGTAGATATTACCCCAAAGAAGTAATATTTTCAGGAGAGATTGAGAAGTCTGAGCCTAAGATGACGGGTTTCCATTTTGAAAGTGACTTCAGCTTTGTTTTACAAAGGTAAAGACTTGGAGTTTTTTGTATTTTACAGAGGTATTTAGGTGCCTAAATATGTTTTTAACCATGTGTTAGCCTCTCTTTAATGTTTTATTTAAGAGAAGAAAATCGCTACTCCTCAATGGCAAGTGCATTTGGCAAATGAAAAATAGAGACAGCTGCTTTTTTAGCTGAAAAGACTCCTGAAAGTTAGTTATATGAAGCACACGGCTTCTGAAAAAAGGAGGGGCCTACAGTTTGCAATGAACAACTGTTTTCCTTTGAGGAAAACAATATTGTTGCTGCTGACAATGTTCTCTGATATTAAGGCAAAATACTTGTGAATTCTTCACAAACCTGTCTGAAAAAACCTTTGTTTTTATCTCCATACCTGATAGAGGTAATGGTATAGCAATATTAGGAAGTACTTTTTCATTGATATAAGCTTATTTCCAGGATATTTACTGATTCTTTGTAAAGCTACTCTGAAATGTAAATACCTGTTTCTGATGCTGCTGTCAGCTCAAGCAGCAATACGGTCCCTTCTGTAACACAGATTTCAGACCACGTTTGATGTAGTGGATGGAGGAAACAGCAGGATGAGGTTGTTATTCTGTACAGCATTTTAGGGAAAAAGACCACTTCTGGTAAATGCAATGAATGGAACAGCTGACTGGGAAGATCTGCATTCAGAGTCCCAGAAAATACAGACGTTATTTTGCTGGAGCCTTACAGCTCCTCTGAAGAGCAATATTTCCCCTTCTTTAAATGTTCTGGAAAAAGGAGGATTTGAGACAGAAGCATATTCTAGACCTCTCTTTTCTGCTGTTTACTGACACATGCATGCACCAAAGAAAAAGTAGCTTGTTTAACAATCTGATTAATGAATTTGGGTTACAGTGATGTGGGTGGGATCTACTCACTGAACACAAACCTTGGCCTGTATTTTTCACTGTTGTCTGGCATCTTTATGCCATCATAAGGAGCCTTGGCTTTCTCACTGATTATAGTCCCTTTAAAAAGTCCTTCTCAATCCTGCCACCAAAATGACAGTAAAATAGATGTGTAGCTAGAGGAAAAAGAGGTGATAGCTGGACTTCTCAGTTTCGAGACCATATACAGGTCAAATAAAAAAACAAAAAACAAAAACAAACAAACAAACAAAAAACCACAAACAAACAAAACAAAACGCCCCAAACCCAGTTTTAAGGAGACTCAGCTTAACAAACAGACTCAGCTTAACAAACAGACAGCTTTTTTGCTGTGAAATCAGTTTTCATCTCAGGTCAGCAGCAATTCTACTTCATTGGTGTTTGGAGCAGGCACTGGAAAATTGTGCTGCTCAACTTTGGCACCTTTCCACCATCTTTGAGGTTAATTTTCCTGCCTGATCTTATTCCGTACCTGAAATTCTGACTCTCAAGTAAAGTAAAAATATACTGGAAATCACAATTATGTGTGTCTTTGTCTCTTTTTCCCTTCACTGTTTTAAGCTTTGTGAACATTTTACAGTGTGTCTGACAGTTCTATAACTATTTGCTTTGTAATATTGCCACTGCAAAAAAGGAATTTTCCATGTAGGCTCCCAGCCCAGTAATTATGGTCTTGTCAATTGAGAGGTCACCTGTCAGTTTGTGCCTCCATTTTAGCAGGCTGCATTGGCAGATAAAATGCAAGTCCATTTGATAACCCAAAGCTTTCCACACCTTGCTGTGGTCAATGTAACTGTATTCATAAATGAATGAATTCATGATGCAGTTTCATTTAGCAAAAATAAAATAAAATTGTGCACAGGTATCAGGATTGTTTACTTTCCTCCTGAAATGCTGATATAGTATGTATTTCTCTTGTAATTTGAAAGCATTTTCTTCTTGTGGGGTCATATACACATTTGTTTTTATGACTTGCTAAAAAGAGAAGACCTTTCAGTAAGGTATCCTGTACTTCTGCTAGAAATTGTTTGTAATGTTTTCTAGAGATTTTATTGGAATTTACATGAGATGCAGTAGTTCTTTGTGACCATATACACATCTAATTTCTCATACTAGTACATTTCAAGGGAGGAAACCCCATTTCATCTGGGTAGCAAATTATCCAAGGACTGTATTAGTTGAAGCTGTAGTAGTGTTCACTCATTTTCCTCTGGTACAGACCTCGGTTCAATATTCATTTAGACCTCATGTAAAGGTGATTTCCATACTCCTGGCTCTAATTCACCAGTGATGATAGAAAAAAACAGATGTTTTCTATATTTGCTTTATATTTACTTTTTGACAGTACAGGAACAGTTAATGCATTTTAATCCCACCTAGGTATTTACCTACCCTCTGCAGTGTGTATATGACAGTGTTTACCCTGCACTTGAATTGCAGTTTCTCTGGGTCAGTACTTGCAGAGCCATACCTGCCCAGCTGCATGTTACCAGCTGTGTTTGCTCCCCCATTTTACAGAGCTTGGGAGTTGCTCAAGTTGTCAGGTAAGGTGCAGAGGTGGAGCAAAGCATGGAAGAGGCAAACTCCCCTTTCCACGTTGATAATTCGTGGAAGTTGAATAGCCCACGAAGAAGTAAAAAGTTTTCACTTGACCTCACAGCTTTGCTCTGAGCAAACTCCCACTGATTTAAAACAAACAAAAACCAAAACCCAAACCTCAGCAGGTTATAACATTATTTTATTTCTGTTTTCTAGACCATCCTACAGAACTCATTTACTTACTGATATACCTAGTTCGTTTGTACTGGAGAAGAATCCAGACCTTCCTTTTGCTCTGTTTTTGTTTGTCAAAATAATTTATGCTCTAATAGAAAGGTCTTATAAGGGAAACATTGAATTCCTCAATATTGTTAACATCTAACTGAAAGTAAGATAAAGTTGTATCTTAAACCTGGAATGAAAGATCTTTGATGGCAGAATGTTCTGAGATTTATTGGGAACCATTAAATCCTTTGAGGCCTCTGAATGTTTGTGTTATGGAGAAGCAACAAGAAGAAAGAAAACAAGTGCACCTTGGTTGTCCAAAGCACAGGTGTCACTGAGGTGTCTCACAAAGGACAGGCCATAGTGGCCCTTCCAATCTTTCCTACTGTCTATCTGTTGCCTTTTTCCATGAAGTCTTTTAACAAATGAGCTCCACATTCATCTAAACCACTTTGCCTAGCTTTTAAATAACGGTTCATGTTTATGAAGGTCATAGAACGAATTCTCCTCATTTTTACTATTTTCATATGCTGCTCTGTGTGGGGTGCTGCAGTAATTTGTGAGTTGGCTTGAGGGCCAGAAGTAAACTGCCAGTGCTGCAGGTATCAGCATATAGCTACCATTCTGGTTGTTTTGGTTTGCATCTGATCCATTCACAAGCAATTCATTTGTTTGAATAGTTCTGACAGAGTGATTACATTCGATGAGTTTAATATTTCTATGTATGGGGCCCTTTGGCACTATTCTCACATTATATTCATAACAATTAATTGCAGTGTATTACCATGTACAAATGAGGGCAAACAGCAGCTTTAATTTTACTGCTCTTGCTGTAGGTGATTCTGGGTTGTGTGCACATCATATGCTTTTGTTCCAATATGCTATTTTTTATTACTGTTGATAGCAGCTAATAATTCTTTTTATCATAGTCCTATGTCTGCTTCAGATCTCATGGATGAGTCATATTATCCATCCCAAATATTAACATTTTTAGACCACCTTTGTTATGTGTATTTATAATAGTTAATGTGGTTTTAATGTATTTATAGTAGTAAAGAATTTGAACACCTATGGTATTCAAACAGAAAAGCAATTAAATACTTTTTCAGATTGTTACCTAAGTATCAGAAGTCATAAATTTGTCATGTGTCCAGAATTACACAAGAAGCTCAGACTCTGTAAGGAAGATCTGATGGTCATTTTTTGCCATCCATTTTTGCTGTTACTTGTTTGTTTACATTATTAGCTAATGACTTCTAAGCAGAATATATTTCCATAAACTTTCCATAAACAAGGCAGCTTAGTCATGGAGAAAAGTCGTGATTCCATTTGTACGTAGTATATCTGACTGCGTGGTAGGGGAATTATTTACTATGCTATCTGTGAGTTCATAAACATAAGTTGGTCTGATGTTGTATGGTATGTGTGCCAACACCCACAATCAAATAGAAATGGCACTATTTGAATTGTTACAGCTCCAGGTAAAAGATACATTTTCTTGGTGCCTTGATTAATATACCTCAACTCTGTAGTTTTCTCATCTCAACATATAACTCATCTCATTATCTTGCTTGAAAAATCCTGCGATTCAGACGTAGTGCTCTGTACGCTCCAGAGCTGTTGTCCAAATCAGTGTGCTTTTCTAAGCATACCTGGCTTAGTATTGATTAGCTTAAACAAATTATTCCCAGATGTCAAGAAAGGATTTTAGCTTGGAGATAAATGGAGCTCTTCTGTGCCCATCTGCTGTTTGTGGTTTGATACCATAAATAGGCTGACAGTTACCAGTATATTTCCATAAAGACTGCTCACACAGTGCACCAGCCTCACAGGGCAGGGTTTGGGGAAGGCATCTGGTAGGTGTTTTGGGAGAGCACTCAGATTGGAGTACTGAAGTGTCCCTGTGCTTCAAGGAGCCTTTCCTTGTATCTGAAAATACTATATAGTAAAATAATCACCTTAAGTATCTGTATGTATTCACCAGCTGTAAATAAAATGTAACTGCTTAAATGTTTTGGTGGAATTGCAAAGTTTTTTGATAGATATTTCCCAGGTAACAAAAAGCAACCAAAAATAAAACCCATTAGTTTCTCTAGCAAACCACTTATACCTGAACTTTTGTCCCTCTGATGTTTAATACCACATACTGCAGTGCAAGCAATGTTGTGTATGCGAATGGTTTGCACACTGTGACATCCAACAAACACGTAGCAGCTTTTAAGCTATTAGTTGAGTTGTAGAATGAATAGAGAGGGAGTTAGCATTGAAAAAATGGAGATGTGCCTATATTTTGAGTCGTTCCCTTGCTATACATACTACCTTCTTGCACATACGGAAGAATGGCACGGTAATGGGAGTATTTTTGTGAACTGGCATTCAGTATTTCCTCCATTGAATCATGAGAGCTGTTGGACAAATGCTGTGTTTTCTGATAAAGTTCACTGCAATAAGTTCTTTAAAGCTTTCAAGTATATAACCCTGTGAAATTGGAACAAATAACAAAAAGGAGGGATGCTTATCTCCTTCCTCACTATATAGGTGAGACCTACGTAGCTGAGAACAACCTCTTATAAAAAAACTCCTTTTAAGAACCACATATGTGTGGATTGCTCACCTGCAGCTGGATCTGAGGTGTAAGGGACTTCCATGCCTAGTTTCCTAGAGAAAGGTGTCTCAGTAAGATCTGGATGAACACTGGAGATTTTGGTCTTTAATAAACTTCTGATGGTTCGGGAAGGTGCATTGAGAGACTCCTGACACACAGTAGTACCTATTGCACAGGAGACTAGTGAGCCCATAAGGCAGCAAATGCCACAGACATTGGGAAAATTTTGATTAAAGCTTATGCCCTTTTATCATCATCTGAGCCTGAACCACAAGACTACTGGAAATAAGGCTCAGTAATGCTGCTGTGTAAGGCAGCTACTTACACGATGTGCAAGACACGTGCACAGAGTAATCAGAGTAAGTTCAAATAATTCTCTTGCTACGTTCTGTGTTATTTACAATGAAACAATATAAGAAAGTGTCTTCCGTGTACAGCAAATATGGTTACTGTTGTCAAAATGAATGCCTAAAGAAATGTGGTTTCCCAAATCAAGGCAGATAAAAAACAGCATCTTTCTAAAAAGGTCTGAGAATCCCACATCTTTGAGTCTCCTGAGTCCTTTTCTGCAAAACTCAGACCAGTTATCTACACAGCTAAGTAAGGATATAAATAAATACGGCGACTTTCTTGTCATTAGAGATGTATAATTCACAACCATTAAAACTTTCAGTCAATATTGTAAAAATCTCGGTGTAAATACCTGTACTCTGCTGCTGCCAGTTTGTTTTTTGACTGCAGTAGAACGAAATTACTTGGTGCATTTTTCACAAATTGATGTACATTCCTTGTCCTGAAGTTGAAAAAAAAAAAAATAATTAGGTTTTAAGAAATTGACAAAAACTTACAAAATTTTCTGTGCCTTTAGAGAGCAGTAAACACGATTGCATCTGAAACATTTTCCTGTAATAGGCAAGTGAAGGACAGCTTAATGATCTGTGGAAGGAGTAAAGTAACATTTAGCATGAGAAATGTTTATTAAATGTCATATGCTCATAAGATGAGGGAGCTATTAGCAATTCCTTTAATGTTTCTGTGAGGCTGGTTATATTTTACAGACTCATATTATCAAATACCTATTTGGAAATAATAGTGCGCAATTCCCTACAGTAATTTTTAAGAATCTCGTGGACTTATTCCACCTTAATAGACATTTTGTGTCATTTATTTAACCAGAAGAGGATTCTTTCTCCCACAGAACGCTGCAGTCAATTGAAATCTTTCACGCCTATGACAAGATAAATAATCTAATTCATACATGGTTCCAAAAACTTTCCAGACCATGTGTTTTGAAATTACTGAATATGCTTTTGATGTATGGCTTGTACTTTTTTCTGGTTTTTGACAAAATATATGATTCTCCTCCCCTCTCCTACCTAGCTTTATGAGACCTTGTCACAACTTAGTTGAGAAAGGACCAGTTTCTCTAATGCAGAGGTTGGCATTTTCAAAGGACTCTGCGTGACTAACCATGCCAATTGCTACTGAAATTCAATGGAAGTGCCTAATAACTTAAAACATCTAAGCTCAATTTAGATAAATACGTTCAAACCAAGTTGCCAGCATTCCTGCAGATAAAGGCGAGCCCATCTGCAGAGGCAGCATGATGCCACTGTGCAAACGTGAAGTAGATGTAAGAGGCAGGACCAGGATTTTATGCAGTGCAAGTCTCAGCTCTGCAGGAACCATTGCGTTAATGACACAGAGAAGGATAGAAGAATATATTGCTTCATAGCCTAATTCTCCTGACAGTTCCTCAGTTGTGACAGTGCCATAATCACCTACTATGTGATTATGACTGTGGGACAACTGTAGTCATTGTCATAGTTGCTGCAGAAGCCAGGGAAGAGTTCTGAATTGTAAAAGTAGGTCAAATAGCTACATCAGTGTTTTGTCTTTGTGTAGTTCTTGGCACAGTCAGAGATCCTGGTATGTGAAACTGGACTTCTAGATGGCAATATGAAACAAGTGTGATGTATGGAGCCAAGGAAAAAAAAAATGGAACTTTACAGGAGATTATAGTCTTCAGTAATGAACAGGAACAAAGAAGAAAATTTACATTTTTTGCAATTACAGTGCTAACACGGGGTTTTACTGATCTGTCAAAACTGCAGAATATCAGAGAAATCTTGATTTTTCTAGAAATATCTATCAGAATCATTGGTTATAACAGTTGCTGCTAATATCAGTAATCAAGTAACCAGGACATAATGTGCAATGTTTATTGCAGTCTCATTGCAGGGGAAGGCAAGGGGTGGGGGCAGAGGGGAAGTTGATCTCTGAGTGATCGTGTTGGTTTATCATTTTCAATATATATTTAGAGAAAACTTCATAAGCAACCTTGTCACCATGAGCTACAAGGCTCTATTCAGGCAGCTTCATTTTCATTTGATGCAGTTAACTAACTTTCATGGAAACAGCAGTACTTTTTTAACAAATAAAATAAGAAAGCATCTTCAAGTTGTCTGACTGGAGACAAAGTGTTCAGAGTGGACTTACTGTTTGCACGCTGATATTCTGGTATGAATTAAAGTCTTTATAGGTGTTGAGCAGTTCTGTTGATTTATGAATGTTAAGTAAATCAGCAAAAATATATCTGCATACAGCAGCAGCATCTAATATTTACCTAACTCTCTCCTTTCATTGATGAAAACAATGAGTTATTTAGAGAATTTTGAGTGACACTAAACATTTTGGCCTGGATCTGGTAAAATTCTTGAACACATTCTTCAGGCATTTAGTAAGTTTAATGGAGTAATTTCAACAGGCTATCCATAGATTTGAAATTAAAGAGATGTTTATTTGCTCTGCTGAATTTATAGCTATAGTAACAAAAATTAACCTAGGGTTAAAATCTGCAGATTTACAATACCATGGATATCAAGTAGAGATTGCTTACATTGTTTGATGAAACTAAGTTTTTTCATTAAAAGCCAACATAGTGCCTCAAAGAGAAGTAACTTAATCTGTTAGCTGTAGAGATGATAATTTAAGGTTTTAAAAATGATAGAGAAGAGACAAGCTTAATCCTGTGAGCCTGCATGCTGCAGATGAGGTAAGTAGTTGAAATTTCCAATTTGTCTTGAATCTGGGAAGATGGAAGCATTGCTGTTATTTATTTTCAAAAGTTAGAAACAGTCTTTCAACTTTGGTGGTATAAACCACAACCACAAGTTTTTGTCATTCAAAGGGAAAGAAAATCAATAGTTTATTCCATTATTCAGCACTGTGTATTATTTATATAACAACAGGTTTTGCTGTATGTTTTTCAAATGTTCCTCTGTTAAGGAATTGATGGGGGGGTGGGGGATTCTGTCCTGAGGCTATACTACAGCCTCTCCAGAGCCATACAAATACTCACAGCAAGTCTAGGGTTTTTTTCCTCCTTTGCCATTTTTGTTCTTTAAAAAGAAATAGATAAAACAATTACCCTTTAGATGTTGTCTTCAATATTTAATTGTGTGGGTTGAGGATTTTAATTTGGTTTAAAATAAACTTAACCCTATCTATATACATTGAGAATGTAAATCTTCTGTCATTGTTTATACTGAGAATATATCAGATTGTAAAATTTTTTATAGATTTATGTGGCCTTCTTTCTATTTTTTTAAATTATCATTTCTGTAACCAAGATTTATAAATTAATTGAAAACTGACCAAGTAACTTGTAAGGGATGTGTTTATTTATGATTTTCATCACTGTGTCTTGATGTAGGTTGGGCAAATTACTGATATATTCTGTGTACTTACAAGCTAACAGGTAGTGAAGAGCCTGTCTATTGCCAGGGAAGTTTTACATCTCAAAAAATTTTAATAACCCTCTTTTTCAGAGGGTAAAAGGAGGCACCAGGTATTAGTCTATTCAGAGTCATTCTCAGGATTTAGTTTGGTCCCTTTTTAAATGTCCCACAGAGGGAAATTTCTATCATGTCTTTCAGTGAAGATGCTTTGAAAAATCAGTAGTTGAACTATCTTGATTTTATGTCTCTGATTCTCCTTAACCATCCTAATCATTTCTTCCACACCCTAAAAAATATTGTGAAGAGTACTTTTGTGTAAATTAATTACAGAAACAAATCACCAGAGTCTCTCTAAAACAACAAAATCAAATTTTGAGCTTTCTAATAACTGAGATTTGTAAAATATATTAATACTTGCTGGTGCTTTTTCTTTTTGATACTGAAAAAATGCCAAACCAACCTCTTGAGAGTATTTGGCCCGTTTGCTGATAACCTCCTGTGGATGTCGGAGAGAAAGCGGGAGCAATGTACCCTTCCTACTGAACAGAGAAATCCCTTGTCCCATATCTCTGTGTGTTCACATGCAAAATGAGGCACCAAAAAATAATATACTTGAGGATTCAAAAAATAATATACTTTCATACGTGTGTATATATATATAACCAGTTATGGTTTTACCTTCATTAAATACACAAATAGGCTGATAACTGTGTGCTGTCAAATATAATAAAACATAATGGATAAAGATGTCAGCAGTTTGTATGTTTAGGTAGTATCCTAATCTAGCTGCCTTTTGAATGGAAGGATTTTTCTTCCTTTTAGACCAAGTTTGATACGTCTAATACTTAAGAATTAAACTTTGTCCTGTTCCTTCCAACCAGATAATCTGTTCAGAGAACTTGAGCTGCCTCAGAGTAGCTTGCAGCATATTATCGTGTTGCTTTTCTGTTCAAGACAATAATCTACCAAGGACAATTTAACAAATCTTACAAGTTTATTGGAACAGATAAATTTCATTTGCAGACCAAAATACTTTGCTGTTGCACTGATTTCCTAAAGCTGTCTCCTTCATGCCAAAGTCAACCTGTCCTTAGAACAGATTAAAATGTCTGTGGTGGTCTACAATGAGTATTTTCATGTCCAAGATTTGTATTCTATAAATCAGTGAGATTTACATGTTTGGATTGTATTTCTATTAAGAGTGTAGTTTATAATGTACCTGGGATAATTAAACCTGTCTTTAACTGGGTAAAAGTCTCCATGTTAATATGACTAAGAAAAAAGCCCCAGCAAACCACAATCCAGACACAAGGCTGTATGTTCTTTGTGAGGCACTAATAATCTATTAGTGAGTGCAAATTTATCTTCTCTTGTGCTTGTTATCAAGTATTCCCAGATGTATATGTATTCATAAAGTATAAATTAAAATGGCTTTAATACTAGCAACAAATTCACATAGTGCAAGGACCATAAGGCACAGTATTTTTCCCACATCAACAACAAAATACAGAAATATTCATAAAATAAAATATAAAAGTGAATAATCTTCCTGTCTGAGTAATATATTAGTTCCTAAGAACATAACAATACCAGAAAGAAAGAAGAAATCACAATAACAAAAATAAAATACACTCGCATTATTTGGTTAATGACCCCCATCTTGTGGAGCAGCGCCTATGCTTCAGCACATTAATAGCTCTCATATACATTTTTGTTGAACTGAGTCCTTAAAGAAATTGCATCGCTTGATGGTGAATTACTTGGCATTGTACTCACTGTGTCCAAGGAAGTGCTCTGCAGGCAATTTATCATTTATATATTACAAGTGTATAGCAATATAACAGTCTTTTATTACACTGTGTCATGTCAGGGGTCAATACTTTACATTTTTGTGTTTGGTTCAGTCTTAGGTCACCACCACAGCTGGCTTTGCCCCCAGATTGACTCTGCTGTGCAATTCCCTGTGCCATGCCTGTCTCTCACATGGACCTGCTGGGAGAGTTTCTTGCTTGTTAAGAGGGAGGAAAGCCATCTCCAAAACTGGAGCTTGTAAAATATTTTATTTTCATCACAGCAGTGCAAGTGAGAGTGACCTCTGGACTGATGGCTGGTCACCAAGGGGCAGCCCGATGATGGTCATAACCTGTTCCACGTACTTCTCCCCATCCCTCCTTTCCCTGCCACCAGCATGTGCTGAGCACAGGGCAGGGAAAGCAGCCCTGGGGACTTGTCTTGCTGCTAGTTTCCAGCAGGGTTTCTGACCCCTTTTGCCTGTATGAGATAGAGTCCAGTCACTCCTCTGCTGTAAATGGCAAGCTGCAGTGTAAAGACCTTACTCCAAGAGAGCCAGCATTCGCTTTGTGCCTTCTGAAAAGGTGTGTTACAGGCCAGCTCAGATAAAGGCTTGGGGATTCAAAGCAGCCATTTTCTCTCCTTTTATGATTTTTTTCAGATGCAAAGTTGTGGGGTTTGGGTTTCTTTATTTTTTGCAGTATTTTGTTTTGGTTTTTTTCCCTGTACCTAGGGAAGTAAACGTCTTCAAATGATAAAACCGTTAAGAGCCAAACAACAGATATGATTAATGACTGCTGACATTTCTTCTAGCACCTTTCCCTTGCCTTGTGTCCCTGATTCAGTATGCTGAACGCTTTTGGTAAACACCATTGCTGCAGGAGCCATATTTGTATTAAGGAAAACAAGTTTTATAGTTAGGGTTTTGATAACTTGTGAGTGCAGATGAATTTCTGCAGTGTGGAGGGCAAGGATGGAAATGTAAGTACATTCAGGCTCTTAAAAGGATTTTTATTTTTTTTTCCTTTTTGCTTCTGAAGTCTCAGAGCAGCCCAAGTAGTGCTGCTGTTTCTAGGATCAGAATGTCTTTTGTTTTTTAAACATAGAGGCTTGACACTCAAACCAGAGAATGAGGGGAAGGACACTGAGAATGGTTGTGTTACAGACTGTCTTCCTGTAGTCGTAAAAAGAGGGAGGCTGGGAAAAAAGGAAAAAACAAACCACCAACCATGGTCTACTGCATTTGAGCAGCACTTGCATGGTACCTGGTGCTGTGGAAGGCTTGTTTGCAAGGTATAGTCCCTGAGGTACCACTGTCACCTGTGGCGTCTCCCACTGTGCGGCCAGCAGGCTCAGCCTGGCTCCCAGCCGAGCTGCCTTTGCGGCCTCCCAGCCATGGCTCCTCTGCCGCTGCTGGCTCCAGTGCAGGATCCATTCCCCAAATGCGAGGGTGAGGCAGAGGCTGGTTCCCAGGCTTGGGCACTGTTGCCATTGTACGTGTGCCACGGCAGCTGGGCAAAAGGACTGCACCAGTGTTACTGGGTGCTAAATCCACAAGAATTATAATTTTATTATTTTCTATTCCCAGATAGCTGCTCACAGAGATTGTTGAACTATGCTTAATGATATAAATTGGCAGCTTGGATATCTTACTGTAAAGGTTTATCCTATTAGACATCCTTTCATCGTAATCTGGGTAAATCAGCTTTGTCAGCAATATATGTTACACTGGTTGCTGAAGTTGCTTTCCAGGCACATGAAATATTTAAAATAAATAACCTGACGTGTTTACACCCTCTCCAGTTGACCATGTTTCCCAGGAAGTCTACAGATACCCTTGACTCTCACTTACATATAAGCCACTCAAAGATGAACTAAAATGCTTTTTTCCATCTTTTTAAAGGAATGGTGTATTTTGTATGCACTTTTTGAGAAAGTGGCTTTTAACTATGTTCGTGAACTCAATGTGGAGATTGCAGGCTGCAAATGGAAAACATGTAGAGAACATGTATAGCCCAGTTAGCAAAGGAGGATTGTTTTTTCAGCTGTTCTACATATACTTAAAAAGATGATATTGCATGATCTTGCTTCATGTGTGAATATCCTAAGTTCCTTGGAGACAAGATTACGGTGCTTTGATCTCTGTCATCATTTTTTAAAGTAAGCAGTTGTTGACTAGTTTACTAGTTGTTGATCTAGTTTACAGAAGGATGCAAGGTGTGAATTGCATGCAGATAAATATTTGCAATTTCACCGATACAGAAAACTAAAGGAAAAATCCCAAGTTACAAATCTCTGTAAATATAGTATGTTGAATGCACTTTTGATATTTCTGGTCGCATGCTCTTATAAAAATTACATCCATGTGTCAAATGTACCAGGGATGTTTCTATATGATACTCGTACAAGAATGCAAGAATTCAGATTAGAAATTGTAATATAGAATATATATATGTATGGTTTTGTTATGTATTTAGTACCAAAAAGAAAGATTCATTTGGGTGTCACTAGACTTGCATAATGTGCCTGTCCTAACACCATGCTAATAACGTATTTACACTGCATAGCATCATCTTACGTTCTTTTCTTTTGAGAAGCTTATTGTGTCTTCTACATGAAGATAAATATGGAATTTAGCAACTATTATATAGATTTGTATGCGAAGTGAACTAAGCAAGCCAATACTCAGTGCCTTCTCCTGGAAGGATTGAAAGGTTGCAAAAAGTGAATCACTCCCAGCATTTTAAACAGAAACCCAAATATTTCCTATTCTTGTCACAGGTACCAGAGCTGACCATTCGTACAATAAAGTGTTTAAAATGACTGTTGATTTATGTTGGAAGATCTTCTTTTAACTTTGCTGTATGGTTCTTAAGTAGACTTTTGAAAGTTGCAGTATGTTAGTTAATGGGACTGAATGTTTCACACAGCTCCCAATAGTACCTCCTAGCTCCAGGCATGAGCCAAACACATCAGTCTTGCTCTGTCTTTCTTGTAACCCTCCTACTGTTTCCTTACTGCCTTCCTCTCCTCAAATACTGCTCTTGGAAACTTTGTCAAAATCATGTATTAATATGTTTTGTATTACAGAAATGTGACTATAAATTGAAAGGAAGACAAACACAATTAAAATACTTTGCATTTATTATGTTTTAAAGGGAAATGCTGCATTTTCCTCAGAAAAAAATCCTTCTTTGTTCTTTATAATGCAAATTCTCCCATGGAAGAGAAAAGTATTTCAAGTCTAGCATAGAAGAGAATTGCGTTTTGCAGTCTTTCTGAACATCTGGCCTTCCACAGTTTCAGTTTGGACTCGCAGCTACTACTTCTTACATGCTCAGTTCTGAAAAGTCAGTTAACATTTTTTCTGTTGCCCTATCCATGCAGGATGGAGAGTTTGTTATTCTTCAATCACATACCAACTTAAACATACTTCCTATCGACTTAAAATTAGTGTTTTATATAAATCTAAATCTGCTTTGCACTAAAACATCTGTCTGTTAGACATATCATATCATATCCTACTTTGTCATGTGAAAAAAGGATCCTGAAATTTTTTTAACTCCATGTAAGTTCAGTCAATATTGTAAAAATGTTAAAATTTTTGCTTCAGTTGTAAATGTCTTGAAGTTATTGCATCCTGTCTGTCAGATGGCTAAGTAGGGAACATGGCTACTACTTCCTGAAGTCAGATTTTCTGTTGCACAACAGATAGCAGTTATGCAATCATACTGGGTGTAAGTGTGGCCACTGTGCTGTAGTGAGAGCTACAAAAATCAGTAAAAACCTTCCATTCAAAACCATTAGGTTTTGATCTCTGTCAGAAAAAATGAAGCAAGAACTTTGTCTAACCAATAATAGAGTTAGCACGTTGAGAGGAGTTTCAGGAGGAAGAGAAAATGAAATTCCTGTAGGTAGCTGGCTTGAGGCACTTCAGTTGAATATAAATATAATGAGTAAAGATGTTTGTGTCCTTCCCCAAATACACTTCCCTTCTGTGACAGCTCAGTGCCCTAAATTCCTGTCTTAGGACTGCCCTTTGAAGGGGCTTCTTTTTGACCAGTACCCACAGAGTGGGCCCCTGACCCTGCATTGCGTTCTGCAGCTCTGCCATATAAATATTGAATGCTACCAGTGATGATAAAGGACATACTTATATTTTAGTCTATTTTCTAACACTTCTGTCTCTTTTTTCTTTCTTCTTTTACATGCTTTCTTGGGTATAGCAGACCATTTAGGAATTGAATTCATGGGTAAGTTTTCATTTTTCTTCCTTTCACTTGCTAATATTTATCTTGGTGCCTTATCCCAAAGCACATGGAAGTTAATGGGAAGACTCCCATGATCTCCATCAGTGGATTTAGGATTGGGGTCTATTATATTTACTGAGTACATTTTAAATTATATGAAGATTTGATTTTTCTCTTGTACACTGCTGGGGGGCTTAAAGACTACATAATGATGTTTTGGTATTTTACTGGTGTTTAATGAAATATAATATAAAGATTGTGTGGCCATGTGACATTTGAGGAATAATATTTTATATGAGATTTTAGGAAATAATTAATGCCTATCTTCATGTAAAGGAAAGTAAATTTAAAATTAAATTATTTTATTTTTCAGAATTTGATGTTGATTACAATGTTAAATGTAACTGGGTTCAGTATGAACCATTTCATTAGCTTTTAACAGACAAGTCAGGGGAGTACTTTTTCAAAAAGGGACAAAAGTCTGTGATTCTGTGAAATAAGTTAACTTTAGGTTAGGAAAAAGTGAAAGCAGGAATAATAATTGCTTCTTACAATTTTGGAAAGGAAAAGATGATGTTCTATTGACTCAGTTGCTGCCCTGTAATGTATTCATAGCCTGATGGAATG
Source organism: Strix uralensis (assembly GCF_047716275.1). Lineage (NCBI taxonomy): Eukaryota > Metazoa > Chordata > Aves > Strigiformes > Strigidae > Strix > Strix uralensis. Next base: position 13,134,998 of record NC_133978.1, on the reverse strand, counting down.
ATAGGCTTAACAGGTCACTACTTCACCTCTCAGCTCGTGATCTGCAGAGAGAATAGGTAATTTCCTTGAGGAAGCCGAGGTTTGTCCTTAGCAGAGTTGCTGCATCATTTGTGTAAAAACAGCTTGCGTAAACCGTTACATACAACTGAAAACACTATAATAAAAACCTTGCAAATTTATGTTGAAGTCACTAAAAAATTACTTTTAATGTCTGTCCTTTCCCTATGTTGAATTTTACTTAATTTTTTTAGATTTTAAAAATAAAAATATGATAGCCTAGTGATTGTAAGTGGTGATATGGGGATTTTGTTGACAAGTTGAGTATAAGTTGTCATGAAACCAGTATGGTGATGAGTATTAGCTGTGTAGCAGGCTGCATTAGCAAGAGGATAGCCAGTAGGTTGAGGGATTTTTTTCTACTGCTTTTGGACTTGTGTGACATAGCTAGAGAATGGTCCCTTCCCTAGAGAAGAGTTCTCTCTAGAGAATTATTCTGTGATCTCCAGAAGTTTAGTGTTTCACTTCACTTTATTTGAAACTTTAAAAGTACTGGTGGAATCAGTGCAAGTGTTTTTACAGACTCAGTGGACAAGCACAACTGAGAAATGGTTACTTTAAAGGCGCTGCATAAATATCCCAGTTACAGTGCTTAACTTAAATTGTAAGCAGCAGTCTTGAGGCATATGAATTGAAGGACAAGCATAGACATAAAAGAAACAGGGTAAGGAGTATGTATAAGATTCTTAGAGTGAGCCTTTCCATAGGAAGCAGGAAAGTGTTACCCAGGAGGCAAAGCTGACTTTTTTTAAACTTTTATTTTGAGCATTTTAGTTTCTTCTGTTTTTTTTTAAAGACATCTCTTCAAGGCTTGAAATAGAGCCAACCCCTGAAGTCTTGGCTCAGAGTAGTCTTCTCATATGAGTAGCTTTCTGATTGTCTTATTTAATATTGCAACAGATTTTGATGATATAGAAATTAATGAAATCTTGTGTCTTGAGCCTGAAAGTATTATGACAGCAGTCTAAAATGAGGCTTGAGGTCATTTTCTGTGGGATAGAAAAAAGCAAGTTCCAGAATCATACTCAAAAGTGAAATGCTTTTGCTCCTTAAACCTTCCTCCAATCTTTTTGAAGAATTACTTAGGAAGTGTAAGCATATATGGAATCGTTAGTGCACACACAGCAAAGTACAAATCCTCACCCTGTATACAGAGAGATCAGGTGACAGCATACTTATCAAATTAGGGCCACTTATGCAAAGCCTCTCCAATGAGTTTACTTCTGTACTGTAGATATTAATTGCAATTAGTGGGAAAAGTATTTTCCAATTATGAAGAATAACAACGTATAGATGCTGCAGAGCTTAGCCTTGTTTGTACGTGATCCAGAGAACACTCTTTCTACTGTTTTTATTGCATTTGTGGACTCAGTTGCCTTAAGAATTCCATTTCCATTGTCATCTTCCAGAAATTTTGCTTGAAAACCCTGTAAGCCTGGATTCCCTGTGAAGGTTGAACTCCTTCCACAGTAGGTAAAACTAAAATCTCATGTAGATAGGAAAATCTGTCTATAGAGGTGCCCCAGGGGACAGATGAAATGTACACTAACTGCACATCTAGCTTAGTGTGCATTTGCCAAGGAAAGTAGATGAGCATAGTCATTTTTTTTTGCTAGACTCTCAAGAATCATTGGAGTGTATATACATACCCAGTCCTTTTACTGTCCTATTAGGGATCTATGGCCCATGAATTTGTGTATCCTTTTGTGAACCAGCTGATACTGTCTTCTTCCACAAGCTCCTGTGGCAACCAGGTCCAGAGCTCAGTAGTTAAGAGGCTATGTACATTGTTTTTCCATTTCCTGCTGAAATCCACTTCCTACCAGATCCTTAGCTCTCACGTGCAGGACGTATTGAACAAGAGTTATGCATTCAGTTTATCTACCACACTGACTGTTGTGTTAACTGCTGTCATGCTCTCACACCCCCTTCCCTTTTTGGATATTGTTAGGTTTATGTTCCATACAATATTCAATATTGTGCATTCCCAAACATGAATACCTGATACTTTAATATTGTTGCTGGCTTTGGTTTGCGGTGTCAGTATCTTTGTATGGATAGCAGAGATAAATGCAGGCATATTAACGTGGCATATTAACGTGGCATATCTGTTTTAAAATGTTGCAAATGTAACAATTAATGTACGGTTCTGATGTATGCATGTGCAGCTTCTCTTGAATTAAGTGAAAACCAGGTATGTGTTCAAGGAACACTATGTCCTTAAAAATGTGGATTTATGTATTGTGATTTGAGTGGCCAAGCTTTATGAAATTTCTGGTGATAAGGAAATGCTTTATACTTCCTAGTACCTCAAAAAAAAGAAAAGTCTTGTGAGAGCTAGATTCAATTTCCATCTCTGATGTGATCTTCCAGAAAGGCTTTGGGCAAGGTATTTTAATCTCTCTATGCCTTAGATTCTCAGTTACAGTAATTTTTGTCAGGCTTTCTGCATTTAGATTCCTCAACTCTCTGGGGAATATCTTTCAGTAGTGTGTAACACAGAAACTATTTCTTCCTTGCAAGAGGGTGCAGACTTCGCTGCCTCCTTGCCAGTGCTCCCTGGTTCCTCATAAGAGAGCACGGCAGTGTGTGGGGGAGAATAGTGTACAGCTCATGCAGGAGGGCAGTGCACCTGGTTTGGATTAGTGCACATGCCTGCATGGTTCCCCATGTCTTACCAGTGATGATGCATGCAATTTTATTTAAATTTCCAACACAAAGGTAAGTAAATATTATCACAATGTTCCTACAAACTGGAAATCTACTAATTGTATTAACAGTTTCCTGTCGATTGAGAACAGGCTGGCTGTTGGTAATGCTCATGTGAGGCACCGAGCTTGTAAAAAAAAGAAAGATTGAAAGAAGCAGCTTTTATTCAATGAGAAAACTAAATGATGTATTGTTAGCATTAGATAGCATGGGGATATGAGTATCTACAGCTTATTATCATTTTTTGACTCAAGTGGTTAACTGCACTTGCAGGCTGAATGGTTTATTTTTGTCTGATGGAAAATTTGGTGATGAAACCAAATACCTCTGATAGCCAGTGTGGCTGATCAGGTTACTTTGGTGCTACAGGTAGCAGTTGAAAGCTGAGTTGTGGAGACTGACCTCATGCACATGGTCCCAGCTGCAGAACGAAAACATTGCTTTAACTGCCAGATAAAAGGAGATGCAAAAGCCTCAGAGTGATCTTTGGAAATAAGTATTCTGGGCAAAGAGTCAGTGCCAGAGACAAGAAGCCATCAGTTTTACTCATTTCTTACACTGAGAATGAGTAGAGTTAAGGTGTGTTAAGGGATGAACCATGAAGGTGAGTGAGTATTGGAAAAACCTGCTACAATACATGAACAAATATGAGTATTTCAGCAATTCACCTACACTGCCTAATTGATGATCCAGAATCTTTGTCTTTTGTTCTGTAACTAATTTATGATGGTACAGTTGAAAATAAAATGTCCTGAGAAAGTGCAATAGGCAGGTTGCTACAGTTTTGATGGAAATAGTCATTACATGAAATAGTCCTCATTCTTAGGCTGCTTAGCAGTTAAACCAATATCAGTGGCGTAAACAGTTACAATGTGATAACTTGAATCTCCCCATGCATGAATTGCAGAAATAATGCAGCAGTTGCTATATTTAGTCGCTACGTTTAACTTGCTGATAACTTGGGCCTTACATAGGAAATTACTATTTTTCCTTAGAACTAGTTATTTTTTCTGGAAAAATCAGAAGTTTCACTGAAGTCAATGGAGTATGAATGATATATAATACCCTTGTAAGCAGTGAATCATTAAATAACATTTAATTGAGCAGAGCAATAAAGTAACTCAAGAACAGGATCCTATTAAAATTTATGTATCTCCTTGCAATGACTACAATGTGAAATGTGTTCAGTTTTCTGTACTCAGAGCAGTTGTTAATATTGGAGAAGATGGTGCATGCTTTATTTTCACTATGCTGATTCACGCTGCCTCGTCATTGCCATAAGATGGTTGTATGCCTAATACTCCAGGAACACATGATCCAGTTGACTAAATTGACTCTGTGACCTTGTGTCATGCACTATAACAGATGCATTTTGATTTTTCCAAACCACAAAATTTGCTTTTGCTGATGGGCAGTATAAGCAAGACTGCAACAATTTAGTATTTTTCCTGTTTGCGAAGAATAAAAAGGCAAAGTTCATTAGTTCGTGCACAGCTCACAAAATGTGCAGCTGGTGAGCTGTCCTCTGAAACTCAATGTCTTGTAGCAGCAAACAGACAACGAAAACAAATAAGCAGTGTTTGCATGGATGGTCCTAGCCTTAGTTACCATTTAGCAGCTCTTTATCTATTCAGAAACACTCTTGTCCTGCTGGAAGAGAGGATGAATGTTCATTTACATGAGCAAAGAATGTACATGTTCTAAAGGACATATGTTTAAAAAATAAAGTTCAGTTTTCCCTGGATTCCTTTTTTTAAAGTATGAAGCAGATAGATCCTTTTCTGGTAATATGGCACACTGGCTGGTTTTATGCTACTGTTTACACAAAATCTGTTATTAGGGATTCTGATCACAATCATCCCCCAGTACGATCAAAGCATATCTACCTAATAATTATATTGTTGTTAATCATAAGCATTTAAAATATTTCATCTGTACTCCTTCAGAAAATCCTTGAAGAACTGAGAGGGGCTATTCTGATAGGCATTGATACTTCTAATGTTTACTGCCATTGTTGTTGTCACTCCTTGAATCCCTTTGTTCTTCATCCTGCCCCAACTTTTCATTACCCTCTTCTGATTTTACCTTTTCAAATGTAGTAAAGGCTTTGCTCTTGGGACCTTGTCTTTCTGTTTGCTTTGTGAAATACCTGTCCTTTTTAAGGATGCTGCAAAGTATCCTGAGGCATGAAATGGCTTAAGATCTTTAGCACTTTCCATGGGATTCTTTTAGCTGGGAAGAAGAGTCATTTATCACCTCTGGAGAAAAGAGACATGAGCACCAGAAGAGAGAGTTTATAGAAACAGCCGATGTGTAAGTGCTAGAAGAGTAATGGATGAAGCAGAGGTTCCTCTTTCCTGGAGGAAGCTCTGCCAGTGGTTGTGCCTGTTTAGGAAAACGTACCTCTTAAATGAAAGTCAGTGTGCATCTGATGAACTTGTTGCAGGCTGCCTTACAACATCTTAGCTCGGTTTGGGGGATATGGTTTGGTTTTGCTTTAGTGGGAGGGAGAGATTTATCCCTAGGTGTTTTGTGACTTAGCTACCATCTTGGTTCAGTGCTACTGTCTGTATTTTTCTCAGTATGTCATTTTTCCAATTTATCTGCATTTTCTGTATTGATAATGAACTGGGTTGGATTAACTTGCATTATTTTTAAAAGGCAAGACTAAGATTTACCATGTGGTTAACTTATATGTGCTGTTAATCGCCTGTAGTGCTTTATCAAAATAGTAATTCTGTGAACTATGTGGATAAAATGGATAAAATAGTGTTAATATATGTAACTGATGACCTTCCTCTGTGTTTGGTTTCTTCTGCTTTCCCTATCTGAAGCTACTAATCATTTGTGATGAAACTTATGGAAACTAAAAAAAAATGATAACACAGTATATTGACAAGTTTAGAAAGCCAGAATTGATCTGGGTTTCTCTGTTTTTCTGGGGGCTGAGTTGGGAGGAGGTGCTAGTTGCATTAAGCCAGGTATCAGTCTGTAAAAGTGGGTGTATGTCATCAGTAATTCGACATATAACCATTTATCTCTCACTTCCACTGTGAATGTGTACTCTGTACTGATGCATGTGCTGATCAGGGACATACTAGTAAGGTCAGTTATCTGTGGATTAGAAAAGAGAATTTGTGAAGGGTTAAACATGGATATTGTGTACAAGCATCCAGGTAAGTTTCCATGTAACTCCTTGTGCCAGGTGCAAACCTATTCTGCATGGTGCTGGTTTCAAGATCATTCATGCTGTATTGTCACCTTGGGGAGAAAGGATCTGTGCTTTGAGGCTGGATTTCAACTGAGGACACAGCATCTCATCTGCATACAGAGGGGCTTTGCTGTATTATGTCTCTATGTATGCAAACTATGTGTAAATTCTGGTTTGGGATTAGGCATGTGCCATAGGTTCCTGCTTGGCTGGTGTATCTCAGAGGTAAACACTTTTTATTGTGAAATACAGGTACCTGGATGGCACCAACACTGAACAGACAGCTGTGTATTTAAATGTGACCTTATATCCAGTCAGTCTCGTAGCCTGCATTTTGAATGTGGTATTTAGGTAAATGCTTCGCTGAGCTTGAGGAATTGTTAAAACTGACACCACAAGGGTATGGTAATGCAATTAGATGACTTGCAATGTTGAGATTTTATTCTTGGCCTTGTTTGGTCTCAGTTGCAGTTTAACCAGATGCAAAAATATGTAGACAGTGACTCATATATATTGTATGCTACTGAAACAAGCCTAGCAGAACAAAGGCGAGATCTGTATGTCAAAGGTGATGGTACAGATAGCTGCCAGAAGACTTGCCAGTGAGACTTCATATTTCCACTTGAGAGAGGACCTGGGAGGAGGCTTCAAAGCAGTAAGTACAATCCAGACTGCCCATGAGAACTTGGAATCCATTGTTAGGCTACTAGGGTTGGGTTTTTTTATTAGTAGAAAGTTGTTTACTGTGTACTGAAGTTATCTTGCTACAGGAGAAGAGACTCCAAATGCCAGAGCTGTGCCATGTTTATGCAGCCACAGTGAATCAGTGTTACTTTGTCCTTTTCCTACTTGGAGGTGTTATGTAGATGTCAAGTCTCATTCAGTAAATGATGCAAGGATTTGAAAAGCATAAGGTAAGTATCGCAATAAATGTTCCATGACAGTGGTGCGCTTGTAATGTATATTATGGTTGTATAGAAAAAATTGATGTTTCTGACAGTGAACTAAATCTTTCTGTGTCCTCTGTGCCTAGAATGAGTAGAGACAGTGTCCTGCCAGTAATTGCTGGAAGCAGAGGAGAAGGGTAAGCAGTGTGGAAAAATTGACAATGCACTATGTAGAGCACTAAATTATTTTTTCATGTACTTCCTTTTCTTTTCTTTTGCAGGAGCTGTAGGATATTGGCATGTGGAGAAGTGCAGACATTATTCCTACTCTGGCTGATTGTTTTTAATAAAGTTATTTTTATAATTGAAAATTGTCTCATGATCCCATTTCCTGTCCCCATCAGCATGAGTTTATCCCCATTTAACTAACCTGTCTGTGATGAAAAAGTTATCTATCAGTATTTGCTACTGACTAAGCCCAAGAGTTATCTGGGAAACAAGCCTGAACAGCAGAAAAGGAAGGGGAGAAACAAGTAGTGTGTATTAGTGTACACGTATTGGTTTTGCATGCTCAATTCTTAACAACAGTTTAAATAATCACAGAACTGCAAACTGCTGCATGCAGATGACAGACAAGCTTTTTTGTTTACCAGTGCTGACTTTTCATCTTTGAATGATAAAACTAATCGCCATGAAGTATTTTCATTTAGTATAGTTTCAGGATTTTCAAACACCATTTGGATCATGATCATGTAGTTTAGTCACTGTGGTTATATTTATTATATCAGTCATCCAGTAATTTTCATATGAATTAATATGGTCCTTTTTTATTTTTGTGATAAGTTAATTATGTACTACTTCATGTCCTCATTAGCAAGTAAACTCTATTGAATATAGTATTAATCTATGGTTATTCTTTCAGGGTTCTTGTAATTTTGCATTTCAAATTCAAATAGAAAGGAAAATAAAAATGGAAATATAAAATAATAACCTGGTAATGGAGCAGAATAAAATGTGACAGTACTGAAGTTCTCAGCAGAATTAACTGAAACACTTTAGGGTCTTCAGTATTTGACAGTGCAATACAAAAAAATCCATTCATAATAACAGGTAGAGAAGAGCTAGACAAAACGAATTAGACTTAGACCAAGCAGTATGTAGAGGAGGCAGAAGTAAGAGAAAAGCAGTTTATTTGCATTTAAGAGCATTAATACTTCTATTAGTAGTTTCCACACATTGCTGTTAATGGCTAGGACTGCAAGTTGTTTACGTCGTTGAAATAATGACGTTAGTCTCCAAAAGTACAACTTTTAAGTCATGAAAGGAACATGGAGTTAAATCAACTGAAGAACTTCCATACTGCCGTGCCGAATGCTGCCCTGCGTAAGCCTTACCTTCGTTGTGTGCGGTGGCCAGCTGCACTCTCAGCCTTCTTGCCAGTCTGCCATGGCATGGGATAAGCACCAAGTTCTTCAGCGCTGTAAAGGCTTAAGTGTCTCTGTGCAAGCCAAGAATATTTAAAATTGATGCCTACAAAGACTTCAGGTGTTTTCAGAGTATTAGTTGACTGGAAATTTTGAGAATTGCAATGTTGAACTTAATAAAAGTTACTTTTGTATTGCTCATGATTTCTGGCTAAAACAGTCAGTGGATATGTCAATATAATTTCTGTTATTTCTAATATAATCTACAGCACTTGAAATCAAGATCAAATGTGTGACTGGATTCACATATGAAGTGAGCTCATCCTTTTGCTGATTGGCTCCAAATCTTCTAAAGCTGAAAACCAGATAAATCCCTCAGCAGTAGTTACAAAACCTAGCGTGTATAAGTAATTTTGTCTAATTGTGCAAAGCTAGGAATATCTTCCTTTCCTCTCTTGAACTTTCATTATTCTTCTTCTTATCTTTTCTCTTTTGTACCCACCTCATTCTTTTCCTTTTTCTATACCCTTGCAGACTTTCCTTTTCTATTAGTTTCATAAATAAATTAGTTTCGTAAACCCAGAAGTGATACAGTGTTTGAAAAACAGGAGTTGCAATATACACTAACTTGCCCAGTTCATAAAATATGAATGCTCAGAAAATTAATGCAGCACTGTTAATGTAGTTAATCAGCTTTAGAAAAACAAAGATACGTATTTATCATGATAATATACACTTACCTGGGATATTAATGAAAAAATACCAGCTACTTCGTTTTCTGTATTCTACACTGTACTTGTTACTCTCATTCAACTAATTTCAATTTGTGTTCAGGATAAGGACAATTTGCTTCTGATGAGAAAAGTTTAGCTGTCTTACTAGTCACTGTTTTCTTTGAGGTAGGGTAAGGTAGAGTCTATGCACTGAATATGAATATGCTGGAAATTTTGTATGTTACGATGGACTTACAGGGTAGACCTTTAAAATTGTTGAGCTATAAATAGTCGCATGTCATGCATTGTTAAATGTGTAGCATGAAAAAAAATAAGACTTTATGCAATTCAACTGAATAACCTTCCTCAGCAAGACTAGCACTGACTCCTGCTAATTTTGCTGCATGAAGTTTCTTTATGCTTCTGTACTTTCGATAATGTGCTTAAGACAAAAACAAGAAAGTGTCCTCAGTTAACTGTTAATTTAATGAATGATGAAGGGAAAATCACCAAAACAAGTAAATGTTTTATTTCAGTCATTTTTCTTTTCTTGTAAATTTCTTTAGTGTGCTTTTAAAGTTTCACTTGCCTGATGGAGTCTCTTTTCAAGGTAAGGTAGTACCAGAGCATTTCATTCTTCCAATTAGTAGTGAATCTTGTCTTGAAATAAGATGGCTGACCATTAGTGGGAAAAGGTTGGGGAATCCTATAAAAATCCTATAGAAACAAATCAAACCATTTTAAGTTAATTTATTCCAAGAAGTGACTGAATGGTGAACTGGAGAGAAAAGGTGGATGTACTTGTCTTAAGTGATGCTGTTTCTTTGAAGTTAAATAGCTATTCATGTGTTTTTCCCAAGATTACTTATTTTAAGCTGCATGTACTACTCAAGATTTTGCTCCAATAAAACTAAATTATCTCATGAAAACCTCAACAAAAATATGGAAATTCTATTACTTATGAATGGTTTGCCTAATGTAACTAGTGATTTGCGAGAACTACATTGGAAGGGGAATATCTTACTTCTCAGTATTGGATCAGAGTTTTCTAATTGACTGTGATACAATTGGTGTGGATAGAGGACATTTGAAAGACAATTAAAATGCATGCCTTGTCATCAATGCTGCTTTATTCAACTTTTATGGCAGGTGTTGTTCTGCTCAAGGGGAGGGTAATATAAAGCCATTGGCTTGCTTTTTCAAGTGATTTGTAATTTTTTCTATATCTTTTAGGACTTGGTTGTATTCATGTATCAGCTATTTTTATAGTTTCATTGCCTCAATACCTTTATGGATTGGATTTAGCATCTGTAGGCCATGAATCAGTTCAGTAATCATCCTGTTCACCCTGCTCATTTGTGCGTAGTGAGGATCTAACAGTCCTTGTGCAAAGAAAATTCAGAATCGCCTATAAGTTTGCAGCTGTAACTCTTACTGACAAACTGCCTTGTGAATTTAGGATTGAAATGTGCTCCAGATACCTTGCTGCACATCTAGCCTGTGTTCCTGGATTCTGATGGTGCTGGTTTACCATCTTACCCATGCAGCAAAAATGGGGACAGAGTCTGTTCCCCTTTTTGGTGCTGTGAAGAATGTGGTGGGGAAACAGTTTGCTTTTTAAGAAGCCCATTCCCTGCGCCATTTCCCCCCAAATTATGTTCAGTTTTTCCAATTCTCTTATAAATTTAAAGCTTCAATTTATATTTGTAGAGTTTCTTCTCTCAATAAAATATGCTAATAAAAATTCATTAAAATAGCACTATATGATTCACTTGTCTTGGATCCTATGATGTAACATTACTGTTCTCTCCCATTCTATACTCCTTATTCTTTATGGTATCAAGGTGTGTACCATCAATCATTTAATTTATCCTTTTGTCATTTTTATTGCTTGCTCGATCTCTTTGATATCTTTATCTTATCCTTCATTCTTTTGCTCTGGGTGTTCTAAAAAATATTGATGCTTGTGTTGATAGAACCGCTGATTGACCTGCTTTGCAAGGTCTTCTGCTGTTCAGAGGAGTCTGTCTCTTGCTGTCATTACTCTTGTGTCACTGTTCTTGAGAGAATAGCTTTCTAACTGTTTACTTCCTTTAGGTATTTTTCCTTTTATTTTTCATCGTTTGGCACACCTCTGTTTGCAGCCATCTCTTAATCCCTGATTATTTTGGTATTGCTATTACTTCTGCTGTTGATGTTATCTTTTCTTTTCTTACCAAAAGTCTGTAATGTTAAATTTTCTGAATTATTCATAAGACCATATATGAACACTGCATTATTCAGCACTTCTTATTTCTTTTATGCCAGAGCCTAAAACCTCTTTATGTATAAATCAATAATAAATGCTAGCCCTCAGTTTTTTCAGAGTTCTTTTTGCTGACCTCATGCCGACTCCAAGGTCCCACCTGTCTTTTAGTTATTTGTGAGGAGCACTGCAGTGCAAGGAACTACATACTTGTTAAAATAATTTAGAGTATCCCTTCCCTCTTTGCTATCTCTTGTCTTTATGCACTAACCTTCCTGTGCAATATATTTGACGTGATTCCTGATTTATAATATATTATTTAGTAGCATACAAATCTTTTTTCTCTAATTCTTAATCTTTTATCTGAGAACATTACTTGATACTTACTGTCTTTTCAGATTTAAAGAGGTGGTAATTAAAAAAAAAAAAAACAACTTGTTTTCTTTTGCTTTATGCCACCTGTTTTGCTCCCTCATGTACTTTTTTATTTCTGTTCCCTGCTTGTCTGAAACTTCTGTCCTCTAGAGCATTACTTGGCATGCCTTTGAGTTTTCCTGTTTACTTAAAAAGTATTTGTAGAATGGAAGTCACAGAACCACTGAATAATTCAGGGGGGAACCTGAAGACCTGAAGGTCTCTAGTCCAACCTGATGCTCAAAGCAAGGTCAGCTCAGGTGCCACCAGGCTGCTCAGGGCTTTATCCAGCTTAGTTTTTAAAAAACGGGGACTGCATGACTTCTCTAGGCAACCTGTTCCAATGCTTGACATACCTAATGGTAAAAGATTTTCCTTATTTCTAGTTAAAATGTCTCAATTTATTATTTGAGTAGAAATATTCTGAAATTATATATTTTCTACTATATTTGTTTATATTTCAAACAAATAATTGCTTATTAATACTCAATTCTCTGCTTATTTACGATGTTGTGTTTTTGGTAGGTAAAAAATTATTTAGTCTTGGTTTTGATAGTCCTTTTCTTGCCCTGTCAAAACTCTACTAGTCCTCATTTATTTCTGTCATCTTACTACTACAGAAAGTATGTGATATAATTCTAAAGTAAAGCTTCCTCTCTGGCTTTGTATTATCCAGAACTACAATACATTTTATCAGCTTTATGCAAAAGCAGGTTCTAAAATTAATGAGATGCAGGACATTGTTTTAGGTTAGATCATCATAACTGAAAAGCTAGGAAGTTATTCTATTTTAGAAATCTTTGCTCATGTAATACAGGTTTGTGATACAGAGAATTTGTCACCTAGTACCTGATTTCATCTTAAATTCTGTATTTAGACAAAAATGAAAAGAATTAACTGGAAGTGTTGAGATTTCTAATGGCCAGAAAGATGAGCAAAGCAGTTCAACAATCTTGACAGTCGGTTTATGGAAATACAGTATGTAATCTGCTCTGATTCCTGATATAAGACAATTTAACAGAATTCAGCTGTAGGAGTACCAGGAATAGTAGGATTCACCATCAGTTTATCAATGTTCTTGAAAGATCTTTTGGGTCTAGCACAACAGAATTAGAAACTGTTGAAACAGCTTCCACAATGCAGTCTCATCTTCAAAGAGCCAAAGTAAAAGAGTTATAAACTTTAGATAATGCCCTCAAAATAAGCTTGAAAATTTATTTAAAGCATAGGCCTAGCTTTAAGCAAACACATACTCTATTCTGTAAGTGACTGATAGACGTATACTTTCACAATAGCCTGAATCAGGAGTATAATCATGAAAGGCGGATAAACAGTCAGGATTGACTCATGCCTCGGTGTTGAAAATCTATGATAGGTTCTTTTTTGATTGCTCTTATGCTGTTGCCTTTCTAACATTGTCTGTATTTAAATTGCTTAAATTGTATTGTATATTCCAAATCTATGAACTTTAAGAGAATTTTAATAACTTTTAAAATAAATACCTATTTAGATAGTATTTCTACTTTCATATCTTATTCTTCTTTGTGTTTTAGTGAATATTTACATAGCAAATATGACTAGTATTATTAAAATGTTTTGCATAAGATGTTTTATGACATCGTTCTTCTAGACTGAGATGCATCTATTCCATTTTTATGGTGAGTGGTGGAAGTGAACAAGCAACTCAGTAAATCCAAGTGGAGTTAATAAGAGTATTCTTTCTTTCCTGGTGTTTCTGCTTTTTCTGACGATGCAATCAGCAAAAGGAAGAAGACTAATAACAATCTCCCTTTAGGGACAACTTTTCCTTTCCTACATCATTTTGCATCTTGGCCAGACTTCTTTTTATAAAGTAAGATGCCTATAAAAAGCAGTTTGATTACTAGTTATGATTATTTCATTACGTATTTCTGCTGGCACCCAAAAGTACTAGTCACTCCTCAAACAAAACAAGGGGCGTGGATGTTTGCTTTGCACTAACCTAAGACACAAATAAACACAAGAGGTAACAACGTGTGTCAGGTTGGGTAAGATGACAGGATATAACCTGGCTCTTCTTGGCTGCTGATCTGACTCCCAGTATGAGAATATTGCAAGATTCTGGGTTACGTTGCACAGATATGCTCATGAAAATATGCAAATGCTCGTGAACGGGAACATACTTGGTTTCAACCTGACATAAGAATGCATATCGAGTATAAGCTTGAGATATTACTAGCACAAGTAAAATAGGTTGGGAGATTGAATGATAGTAACCAAAATGTACTGAAATATGGCAGATGCAAATCTTTTCTGAAATACCCTAAGATCACCTTATCAGTGATCACACTGCCATTCTGCATTGATGTTACTTAACAAGCCCGGTAATGCCTTCATATTACACTTCCCCATTCGTATTGTTTGCTGTCTTTTTTGCGTTCAAGACGGTGGTATAATCTCTGGCTTTTGTAACAGGATGTTGGTAACTAAGCATCCACTGGTGAAATGAAAGGGTAATGCAACTTCAGGGAATCATCAGAAGTAGTAGCTCCAATCGATTACCAAAACCATACTATAGCAGGAGGATATCTTTATGCTTTGGGACACATTTCTACAGTAATTTAGAAGTGGTATATAAATCAGCAATGCTGTTTTACAGAAGTGATTGATAATCTTTTTTAGTTCACTGTACAGTCTAATGGATCAATAGTTTGGGTTTTTTAACACTCTGCAGCACGCTAGCACTTTGGATTAGCTACTGTAAACATAAGTTCATAATGTACTCTAGTATCTATTAATAATGTATTAACTTACGCAGATAAAAGTACAATAGTACAAAAAACTGACCTGATTATATTAGTTTTATTCATTAATAGTGTATTTACTCGAAGTAAATGTCGAAGAAAAATTTACTTCTCAAGTAGTATCTTAATTAAACTAAAATAAAATTTATTAAAAAAATACTAAAATTTCAGAATCCAGTAAGTTTCCAGTCAATTCATGAGCAAATGTAAATGTCCTAAAATTGGATTTAACTCTTATTGAGATATGTGCAAAAAAAAAAAAATTAAAATAATTTGCAGGTGTTTAGAATTGAATGATGATGCCTTCCATGATATTATTTCCCAAATTTTACACTACACTAATGCAGCAAGTTGCAACACAGCATTATTCTAAAGCAATTATTTGCTGGTACTAATCTAGATCTTTAGTGTTACAGCTGAGATATGAAAGGAAGATAATCAGACATTTCCTCTACCATAACTAATTTTTCAGTACTGTTCATACCTTAATCTGTGACATTTACATTTAAAGTCATTTACAGTGATAGATTCTCTGAATAAGGTGAAGGCTTTTGAGCATCCTTCTGTGACAAGTTTTTTTTTGGTGGCCATTTTAGCTTTTTTTTTCCTTTTTTTTTAATTGCAAGGATTACATAACTGAATTCCTTCTATAAGTATAGCGCCTTTGTGTAAAGCCTTTTGTTTTAATCAGAGATCTTTGTGCTATTCTCTCTGTCTTCCTGACAATGCAAATATATTTTAACCCTGCCATGACGCTGATGATTTGTTTTGTTTTCCTGAGTTCTACAAATCGTTTTAGAATTGTGTGATTCCGTGTCTTCAACTTTAAACATTGTGTTGAAGGGTCATGTGGTCATTTTTTTCTGTTCCACAGACTTTGTAAACATTGCCATGGCCTTGCTTTTCCAATGTAGCTTCTGTATGATTATCAGCTGGTGCAGCTGAGTTTGTCTTTCTTAACAAAATGCATAGAGAGGATTTATATTACAGGTTATGTGGTCTTAGATAGTCTTGAGCACTTAAATTTTGAACCAGTATCAAACTGATGATTATTTTGAGATTATTTTAGTAAGGGTGGTCTGAAGGAAAGAGTATTTTTTTATAAATGGAGGATAAGAAACTTGTGAAATCTGTTCCAGCTGCTTAAAAGGGAAACAGTTTTGCAGATTGGAAATTTAAAACAGTGCAATCAAATATTTTGATAGTTTAAAAAAATGTATTTTCCCCACCATGATAGGCGGTTAAAAAGAAGAAAATAATATGTTTTTTCCTCTTTTTTGTCCCTTTCTGTGTTATATACGTTGATTTTTTTCCCTGTCATTTAGCTTGAATGTAAAAGGATATAGTCATTTTCTTTAATGTTATTTTCCATTTTCTTCAGCAAGTGATCATACATTAAGATCTTTTATTCACTAAGTAGTCTGAATGCAACTGTGTGAGCTTTTTTAGTTAGCCACCCAAAAAAATTAATCGTAGAACATCTTTCAGTTTTGGAAACCAAAGGTAACCTTTTACGCTTTTAATGACTGTACTTGTATGTTAGGTTTGTTAGGAGGTTTTTTTAAGTTTCTCCCGCAGTTTGCTAGACATATCTGATGGTAAAAAACTTTGCCATCTTCAGTCATATCTGACCTGTCCCATTTAGATGGGAATAGCAGAGTGATACGTCAAAGACCAGAGTAATCCCCTACACAGCAGAGGGCTGCCAGCTGGCAGCCAGTGTTTCCATTAGGTTTAATGAAAAGGTGAGCTGGTACAGCTGGTACAGTAGCACAGATGAGAACAGAAACAGAATTGCAGGCAGCTATGAATTCATTGAAAGAGTGATGGCAAGAAACAGATAAAGAATTTTGACCACAGGTTTACTTTCCTAACCAAGAAGAAATGAGTCTCTTTTTGAAGAATTTGGTTCTACTGAGTACCTGGATATAAATGTGAGATTTCTGTTGTGCAGTATGATAAAATGCATGGTAGCAAACTGATTTGAAACTGTATATTTAGTTAACAGAAATGATTTCAGATAACATGTGCTCTCAGTTACTAGTTGACTGAATTGTCTCTGAAATGAATATGTGATTAAAAAGTATCAAAACCATATTTTTGTATCTCACGTACCACAACAGATTCTAACTTGTACTTCTAATAAGAATAATTCCTAGAAGTAATGTAATTTATGTAACCTGGCATTCACATCTTTTATCACTGCACCTGTGAAAAGAACTTCATTTTACACTGGTGGGGGATTAAAAGATATAACCTGCAAATGCACCTATACCTTACAATAATCTGTTAAGTGGCTAAATGTATAAATACATGACTATATTAGATGAAACAAAGCTTAATTCCTGACAGAAAATATCAGAAGAATCAATTCTAAAATCAAAAGTTTCGTGAACTAAAATGCAACTCAAGTAAAATGAAATAAGGTTGTTAATGGAAAATTACTGAACTCACGATTTTTTTTTTTGTCTGTGGAAATACCTAAACCAGCTATCTAGTGTATAGATTCCTATTCTATTTTCTGGAATCCTTTCTAGTTTTGTATTTTCTATTCTGGCTTCTATTTTTGCTAAAGCATCTGCACACCCATTTGAAGTCACTTTTTTTTCATTTGTGTTACACAGAGGAAAATCCCCATACTGTCATTCTAATCTAACCTACTGATCTAATTGTACGCTATCTAATGATGCATCCCATTTTGTCCAGGCACAATTATAGCAGTTTATGAAAGTACATTTTCCTTCCCTTAAGAATGTTACTGATATGGACAATCGTGTTGTGGGTGCTGTACTGCTGGTTTCTGTTCTCTGGACAGGAAGTGGAAAGGAACCATTTCAAGTTATCTACTACTAGGAAATATTACAAAGGAAAATGGTTTCTTACTCTGAATTTAATCATTCTTGGTTAATAAGTTTGTCATTACTCTAAAAATCTAAAGTACCACGCAGGTAAGAGGTTATGCAGTTCGTTATTTTAATGTTGTTGAATTAGAAAACAGCTCCTGAGATGAACCAGTCATACATAGTCCATTACCAGAGAAAGTCGGATCCTTCCACTGCCTGCAAGGTTTGGCCATGGTGTGATAACCATAACTTAAAATTTGCTTCCTTCTCTACGGATGGAGGGGACTGATGTGAAGACAATCTAATGATATAGGAATGCCATTTGATTCTTAGAGGACTTTGTAGAAAGCTTTGCAGTTACTTAATAACAGTACCCACCTGCTTTTTTGGGGTGCCTCTTTATGCCCACCATCCTTCCCTGAGGCAAAGCACACATATGCTCAGCAGCTTTCTGACTTCCCCCTGCTGAACGCAGCTCTCGCCACACATAGTCTGTGGTGTCAGAACCGCTTTGGCAGCTGTGCTTGGATTCTTCCACCTCCCTAAAGAGGCACAAATGCTGTGCTGAGTAGCTCACCCACTCACCCATGCCACACATGCCAGGGTATGCTCATGTGTACCTCTGAGGGTAGGTATCTATGCGATTTTAATGGTTGTAGTAGGTTCAACACTCACAGGTAGAGCTGCCAGCCTTTTTGTGAAACTGCTGATAGATACTTTTTTGTTCAGCGTAACACATCTCCATAACTGCCTGATGGAGAATGTGCACCCATTGCTCCTTTATGACCATGTATCCCCCGGTATCTGCCTAATTTGTCTTAGGTAGGGATAAAGAAACCATTGAAGCTCTGTACAAAACCACAGGGGTACCTCTATAAAATAAGTAAATTCCAGTTATTTTACACTGTTAGTGTTACGCTTGGTGTTTTCAAGAGCAGTTGTTATGAATATAGTGAAGAAATAATGTTCTATCATCCAAAATACTGTGTGTGATATGTCTGAACCCTTGTCTTTGCTGCTGTGCCCTTCTGCACCTCCTGCTAAATTGCTGCTTTTTAGGGAGGAGACAAGTAGTGACTGAAAAACACCCTTGTCTGCTGGATTACTTCCCAGGGTTGTTTCCTCAGCATGGAGCATGATGGATCGGTGTTGTAAACTGCTGTAATCCCTCCTGTTGACCCATGTTTGTATGCTAAATCGATTAAGACAGAAGCTGATGTAGGCAGGAAAGGTAAAGTTAAAAACAGAGGGTAAAGTCCAGTGCCTCTTCAAGAAAACAAGGAGAAACCACTTCAGTGCTGGCTAGGAGACAGCGTACTCAGCTAGAAAAGGCAGCAGTGATTCTGTGAAACGTTGTGATTCTGTTGTTTCCTGTTACCTAAAAGCAAAGTCTGGGAATGAAGGGTGTCATGGTGGAAGTGAAGCCAGGAGTTTTGCTGAGGGAAAAAGTCAGTAAGTGTTACAGCCAGTCTGCTTCTGAGTGAGAAAATCAGTGTCGGTCTGGGGAAAAGCATCAATAAAATGTGCCTTTAAGTGAATGTTCAGATTTTAAGACAAATGAAGGTTGTTCTAGTGTGGATGGTGACCTGTTGTACATTGGACTACTTCTGCAAGTTTCTGTTTTTGCAAACATGAGGAACCTTTTTCCTGGCTGTTCTGTTAGGTGAAATAGGAGTGTCTGATTCAGAACAGTTCATGGCTTTGTACAGCACCTTGTAAATGTACCATTGCTAAGTTTCATATTGGGATTTAATTAATTTTGTTTTTCATGTGGTAGTATTTCTTATTTCTGCATATTTCTATAGGCATTTCTGTCACTGAAAATGAAGTCATTTTTTTCTTATTTAATTTTCATGACATGGTGCATTCTTTAATTTAGATTTCCAGTTTGCCCAGGTAAAACTCTTATATACCCCTTTGTACTAGTTTTAACACAGTCTAAGTATATAATCATTATTTATTGGACTTTATTAATGGATAAATATGCTGAACATCTACTAAAAGGCTTTATAGGTTTTTAACATACAAGATTATTGTATTATGTCATTCAAAGCCATAAGAGCAGCCCAGTTTTAAGGGGAAGTGTAAACTTAATTGCTCCTTTCCATGTCTTCCACTAGAAAATAGTTGATATTATGCACACTTTGGAGCATGTCACTAACTTGCTTTTTTCAATAACAGCAGATGATTGGGCACTGACCCCAAACTACTTATCAAAGTAAAATTTCCAAGCTGACATTGAATCAGGGTTGTTTTACATATGGAAAGAATATAGCATGTAAGAAAAATAACACTGTAGAAGAAGTTATAATATGGAAAGTATATAGCATGTAAGAAACATACCAGCACTGTAGAAGTAGTTATAATAGGGAAACCATTTATCTGTTTATCCATCACAGGTGACTTGTAGGGTGAAAGCATGCTATGTGGCACATAGAACACTATGCAGTACTTGCAGCATGAAGGAATGAAGCAACATCTAAAGAAACACAGAAAAGGAGTCTGCATTTATTAAGTGTCTTTATTAAGTGAATGAATCTTACTTATAAGAAGTGCCATGAACCTTCTCTGTACAGAGAGGTGCATCACCATAGAAAGTACAGCTTGAATTTAATAGGAAGATTTTGATATTGACATTGGGAGAAGGCTTGGTAAATATTCACTTCAACAGAGCTATGCTCACTTGCTCCCTTTGAGGACCTGCCCCTCTTATTTTAATTAAAAGGCAGCAGACAAAATCTGATCATGCAGAGCCTGTTCCATACCAAACCCAGAGTCAAAATGAATCCTTCATGCTCAGTGTAAAACTGAATTGAGCAACCATGTCATGTAACCAGATCTTCCGCAGCACACTCTGAAAGGCAATGTCATGGGAAGAGCATCTCAGAAGACTGTGAAAAGGCAGCAAAAGAAGCAATTACAGCATTCATTTTTCCCTTTTATTGTCTGAGTCATGCCAGAAATGTTGTTAGTGAGCAACATTTAATTAAACCGTTATCAACTTAACTTTGGAGTATTTCATAATCTCACCCTTGGCATTGTCTTTTTATTAGGAAAAGGCTTAAGTGACTATGAAATATAATGAAAAGCCATGGGAAGGGCTTGCACACAATGAAGCTGCTAAGCCATTGGAGACCTATGTGGGAAACTTTCATTTTTCAGTGATAGAGTAGAGCTTTGAAAGTTATCAGGACCTTTTATCTTCTAGTCAGCTTTCTCTGAACTTGAAGCCCGATATATGCAAAGTACATCACAGCAAATGTCCACTGACCTTAAGGTGGAGAGACTAATTTATTGCTGCTTTTCCTCAAATGTTTTAGATCTTTGTTTATTTGTTTTATGTAGTGTGTAAGAGCCAGAGTGAGAGTCCAGGACATTAAGCACAATGTGTCCAATGCCCCAGAGAGTTTGGTGTGCAAATTGTTATTCAGACAATGTGGTTTTGACACTGCAAGCATACAGATGTGTATTTTTCTCAACGTCAAACTAAAATAAAAGATCAGGACTGCTCCAGTAATAGCAGGGGTGCAATATTTATCTCTCAGGTTTGTTATTTTTACATAGGAGTCTGTTCATCTGATGAACCAGGAAGCAGAACAGTACCTGCAGTTCACTTTCATATTTTATTTCCTATCATTTTTTCTTTTTATTCAGCATGGAAGAGTCTGAACCATAACTGGGAACAATGTGTCTGTAAAAATACTCAGTGGCTTTGACACACATACTTAGTCAGGCTGTTTTTATTTAGTTTTGCAAACAGTAAGGAGAGTAGTTTGCTTTGTGAAGGAAGAAATGAAGAGCATCTGAGAGAATTTAATTATTTGAAAAGAAATGGATATGTAATTTTAAAAGAGCCTATTGGCAGAATTTGGAGTTTCTGCTGCTCCTTCTTCTGCTCCTTTGGTTTGAACCTTGTCATTCATAACCACACACTACCAATGATCACTCTGGGAGCTACCATCTCAATCTTTTACAAAAATGCCCATGCCAGGCACTTTAATAGGGTTGTAAGTGAAAGCAGTATTTGTCTGTCCCCAGACTCATTTACTGGTGAATAATCACGTCATGCAAAATCTGTTACTGCCGTTCTGCATCCACAGTGCTGTGCCTGCCCATCAGCAACAGTTAACAAAGAAGCACAGCATAAATTAACCACTTAATTTAAACCAGAAAGCATCTGAAGCCTTCAATAGGTCCTTGGAAAATACCTTAACTATTTAGGCTAAATAGTTTCACCAGTCTTTTTTTTTTTTAATAGTTAAAAGTACTAATTCTGAAGCCTTGACTGAAGCTTGAGATCTTAAATTTTCTGGGAAAGAGAGATAGGCTGGCTGTTTTATGATTTTTTTACTGAAAATATAGTGTTTCAGCTTAGGACAATAACTTACATAAATATTAGTTCTGGCTTTTTAACTCTTGTCACTGTTCCTCCACAGAGCTTCAAATATTGTTGTGATTTTTATCAAACACATTATTGTGAGAATTATATAGATCCCACTAGCACGGGAGTACTGAGAAGTACCATAAACCAGAGCACATGTTTTTCATTTATTATTTAGCTTGAATCATTTCCCCATATCAGAAATACTAACATCTGCCATTCAGTTGAAGAGTTAACTGTGACTGTGATTGGTGTTTACTTACTATGTCCAAATTGCTCCTAACAACAGTTGAGCAAACATTTAGTAGAACATAATTACCTTTTTGTGTGTGTTTTCTACTTCTAATCTCAAATCCTCACTTCCTCTATTTTATTAGCACTCTTACAAATAGCTCTTAGAAAAAATTCAGTGATTAGTGTTTAAAATATCTAAACTGGGGTGATTGGATGCCACTGATCATGATGCCAGAATGTCGTCTTAACTGAACTTAACTGAATAATGCCTTAAGTATTACTTAGCTGAAATCCTCAATATAAAGAAGTGCTCCCTAATTTATGAACTGAAATTTCTCTGCTTGCCAACTGAGTTCCTCCTAACTGTATTCAGTCAGAGTAGCAGCATGATGATGGGAGTCACTGATAGGACACATGCCCTGGGGCCAAAGACATTTATCCCTGGGATGCTGTACAGAGGCATTCTTCGAGGGCCATTGAAGTATTCACGTCCATGGGGAGTAAACCAAGTCTTGCACTTGGCAGATACGGAAACCTATTACAGGAGGAGACATTGAGACAGACTCTGAATTTTACTTCTGTGCCAAAGAAGACAGTAGATTGGAGAGAAGAGAGTACATAGCAGAACGGATTCTTTCTGACTCATTTCTTTGTTAGCCACAGGGGTTTATATGGGGACTGCTTCCTTTTCAGTATCCCAGACCCCTGTGGCTGGGAATGTGGATTCCTCTTCAAAAAAATGGGTTTTCTGTGGTTCACTCAGTTGCTTCTCAGCTTCCTAGAAGGGATCCTGCAGGATCTCTGTGCTTTGTTTTTTGGAAACAGTGTTTACTGTGTTCCATCACATAACATGAAATATATGTGTTATAGGAACTTACATGAAAACAAATTGAAATTTACTTCAAATACTTGCAGTTCTAGAAAATTGTGCAGGCAAGCAATAGATATTCACAGGGAAAATAAAGTGGAATTAATACAACGGAAGCTAATTCAGTCTTCTTCCTTTAGTCAAATATTTAGATACAATTTTAGTTAATCAACCTGCTCTTCAAAAAGTATTGAAAAGGTCATAGAAATTAATATCCAATTTTGAAAGAGCATTTGCATTAAAAAACAGGAAGGAGATGCATGTCTTACCAGAAAGGAGTGCAATAACTGTTAAGTTAAAAATAATTAGGATATGAGATAACAAGTATCTCTAAATATATGTAAAGTACAATTTTCAGTAAAATACATGAACTAAATTTTTACCCTGTCTCTTCAATTAGTGTACAGGTTGATATTGGGGGCTCGTTTTTTTTCAATTAACAGAAAAAAAAGCTGTTCAATAGAATCCAAGTAGTTTACCATGCATTGCATTGCATGGTAAACCAACTAAATTTATTATCTGCATCTCCCAAATAGCTTCACTTGCTCATTAGTGGTAATTACTGCTCATTAGTGAAAAAAGTTGTAATCGATGTGTTAACATCACAGAAATAGCAACAAAACCTAATGTCCCTGGTGTAGCATTTGCCTAAAGTTCTCCTCCCTTGGCAGTTCACGTAAATAGATCTATATTTTGTTACCTGATAAGGCTTGCTACAATTTAAGCTAAAAAAATCATTTTCCTCATAACATCTCTTATGTCACATGGCCATAAATTTCTGAAATGTTTCTTTCGATGCTGTGTTTTTCTCTGGAGAGGGATTTTTTTTGGAACGTGTAAGAGTATTCAGTGGTCCAGTAAGCAGTGCTTACGCATTATTAAAAATATAGATATATAAAAATCTTATTTAATGGTGCTATTTATAGTTTCCCATAGACTTGAAATCTTTCAGTAGAGAAAGTTTAACAGGGTACAATCTGGCTGAGGAGGTAAAATTTATTAGGATTGAGTCTATTCAGACATATTTTTTCTTCTTCCTTCTTTGCAGCTTCTATGAGCTGCTAAATAGCAGAGCTATTGCTGACATTAGGTTATTTGATTAACATAAAAAGGCTTTTGCCTCATTTCATTTCTGAATATTTTTGAATATATAAAAAGGCTTGTATTTCACACTGGTTCACAGAAACAAAAATTATTGCATTTGGTTGCATTGCTAAATGTCTCTATAATCTGTAGTTTTATGGTATGAAAAGAATAGTTTGTGCCTGGGAGGAGCAGATGGTATTGTTTCTTGTCTTTAAAGAGATCTTATAAGATTACAGACTTCTTCAGTCACCAGAGTCTTTCAATGGAATGCTTTAGGGCCAAAATTTTGATACTGAATAAAAATATATAGTAAATAAAATTTATCAATGATAGTAAATAAAGCAAATCCTAAACTCAAAAAAATGTTTCTGGGCCATGTTGAATTCATAGTTCATGCAAGGTTCTTGTGTCCTGAGACTTCTTTTACATCAAAACGATCCAACTTTGTTGCAAACCAAGAAAAAATATTGAATTGAATTATTAAATAGGAAGCAAAATAGATAATGATTTCTGGAAGCTTCAGAACTCACTTCTTATATTTGAAGCTATTGCAGTTTTTTATTAAAATTTTTTATCAAAGACAATAGATTATTACACAGGTATCAGATGTTTGGATTAAAGAGAAATACACATGGACTCAACTATGAGATTTTTTTTTAATGTTTCCGTTAAGAGCAGAGTCTTTGTGGTCTAATAGGTAGAATTCATCTTGTCCCACCAGAAATAGAAAAAAAAATTATATAATTAATTCATTATAATTAGTTGAACTCTATAAGTTATTAGCATCCTATTTTTCTGTACAAATAAAAAGCAGATAAGGTTATGAGAAGTCAGGTTAGATGTTTGGTAATTTTAACAGTAGGCAAAGATCTTGTACAGAAAGGTTGAAATAAGTTTGTAAAGTTCTTCAATATAAAACGATGCATTATTCCTGAGAGTTCCATTGCCACTTGGAGAGCAATAGTCTAATATTAAAGTAAGGTGTCTCTTGATTTTAAACTAGATAGATAGGGCATTTTAAGATAAGGGGACTCAGAAAACATTAAAAAGTCAGATTATATCCAACTGGGTACCTATAAAACTTAACTATATTGATGCTTTGCCTTCAAGGGTATTTATAATTTAGGAGTGAATCAAGTGTATTGCTAACCATATAGGGTAAGATACATTAGGGTACCATGTTGTACCAATGCATGCCTTTAAAATACATACGTACATGAGCTAGCTAGAAATTCCATGTTTTCTGAGTTTATTTAGAAAAAGAGCAAGTTGTTTTTTCTGGAGAGAGATTTCTGGCATCATCCTTCATTTTGTTTCTGCTAAACCTGAGAGGCTTTCCAGGTAGCACTGGAATGGCAGGAAGCATAGCAGATGGGAAGAAGTAAAAATTTAGACAATCAGTAACAGATTTTTTTTTTCCTTATTACTCCTTAGTGTAGGGTGGTAAAAGGAGAAATGCCTGCTTTTACTGTAAGATGTTAAAGGATTTTTGTTTAGACAGGTTTGTCTTCTAACATACTGTTGTAAGAAAATGTTAGCATAAATTCACTGTTGATCTCATACTATAAGCAATATAATGGTGTAATTATAGCATATTAAATATGATGCTACAAGAAATACCTTTTATTTCTTTTTGATTTGTCAAATAACAACTTGTAAGGAAGCGCTACAGGTTTTCATCTTAAATACAGAGTCTATTCATATATTTCACAGAGTTTAAGAGCTAGGTATTGAACAATAGTACTATGCCAAAAGTATGGAAACACTGTGCTAGGTATAGCTAGGAAACTTTGTTTGCCATGGAAATGTGATATATTCTCTTTGTTTCAGAAACATATGTGATTTACATGTGTGATTTGTTTCATGGAAACATATATGATTTTCATATTAGGAAGAGCAGGAAAGAAAAGCCAACCCACACTTCAACTAACATTACGATTTTTAAATTATAGTAGTTCTTCAGTCTGTCTTCACTGAACTAAGAGAATGAAAAATTACTCTCGAAGAAAATATTTTATGAGATGAGTTCACTGAACATGCAAAAGAAGACTTGGAGTGAAATATGTTGTTCCACTGAAAAAAATCAATGGCCTTTTGGACTATTGACTTTTCTCAGGAAACATACTACTTGTTTTGATTTTACTAGGAGGAAGTTTTCATCATGGGTGCTTGCTTCAGTCACTAAACTTGGTCAAATTATTAATGATGGAGTCATATTGTCAGAAGAGATAATAGTGCAGAGGAACAAGAGCACTTGAGAAAGACTGACAGAGATGTCTCTGTGTATGTGTGTCTATATATGTATATATAAAAAATATATAAAAAAACCTAATAATGCCTGCTGGAAAAACCCTGGTGTTTAGCTCAGTATTATGTAGCTCCAGCCTTTCTTAAAGACAAGCTAATGTATGTCCATGTCATATATATCATGTGCATGTTACTCAACCTCTCTTCATTAATAGCAACACGATTACTAAATTTACAAACATGTAAGCAGAAAAGTCTGTTGCATTTCAGCATCGTGAGAAGTGATCAGTATGTGTGTGGGAAGCTCTGAGAAATCAAGTTTTCTCATTTTCTTCAAACCCTTCCTCCTGTCTTTAATCATTTCATCCCTGTGCTATCAAATTCCCTAAATTAGAGGAATGCTTACATATGTCTCTTAACTGGTCGTTTGAAAAATTCTGTTCTTCGGCTCTGGAAGTGTAATCTAAAAAAGAGAAAAAAAAAGAAAAAGGAAGAAAAAAGCAAAACTGATTGCCTCTAGACAGGAATTTAAACCTTGAGATCTCTTCTTTCTTTGTGATGTTTCTGCTCCATTTTTCATAGGAGAGGGCTTTATATCACTTGCACCTAGCTGCCCACACATTTGTTCTGTCAATTTTAACCCATTTCATATTAAAGATTAATTAGCAAGATTTGAAATTTAACTGTTGAGGAAGCTTCGAGAAAAATCCTAGCATGTGTACATAATTGCAACACATAGACCACAAGAACTTAAACAAGATAGTTAAGGTAGCAATAGGATTCATAGAAACATTGAATACCAGCTTGGAAGGGACCTCAAGAATCATCTGGTCCAACCTTTCTTGGCAAAAGGAGAGTCTAGACAAGATGGCCCAGCACCCTGTCCAGCCAAATCTTAAGTGTCCAATATTGGGAAATCCACCACTTCCCTGGGGAGATTATTCCAGTGGGTGATTGTTCTCATTGTGAAAAATTTTCCTCTTGTGTCAAGTCGGAATCTCCCCAGAAGTAACTTCTAACCATTACCCCTTGTCTTTTTCATATGACTCCTTGTAAAAAGGGAGTCTCCATCTTCTTTGTAGCCACCCTTTAAAGGTCTCCTTTCGACCTTTCCTCATGCAGCAGGCTTCCCAGGTTTTCTTTGATCATCTTTGGGTTCCTCTTCTGAACCCTCTCCAGCCTGTCCACAGCTTTTTTGTGTAGCGGGGACCTACTGAGCAGGGACTCCCAGGTCCCTTTGCACAGAGCTGCTCCCCAGCCAGGTAGATCCCAGCCTGTGCTGCACTCCTGGATTATGTTTTCCCAGGTGCAAGACCTTGCACTTGTCCTTGTTGAACTTCATAAAGTTCTTGTTAGCCCACTCTTCCAGCCTAGCCATGTCCTCCTGCAGGGTGGCTCTCGCTTCCATGGTGTCCACTTCCCCACTCAGTTTGGTATCACCATCAAACTTCATCAGACTACACTTGATCTCATGATCCAGATCACTTATGGAGATATTAAACAGCATTGGGCCCACTATCGATCCCTGGGGGACCCCGCGTGTGACAGGTTGCCAGTTTGTAAAAGATCTATTTACCACCAACCAACCTGTGGGTGCAAAACTTACAGACTTCCAAAACATCCTATTTTTAGCTGATTTGGGGGATGACTTCACTGTTCTTTCCCAGACTAGAAAAAGTAGAAGGATGGGCTTTTATCCAGGGTAAATTTTGACCTTACATCTGAAGAGTGTGTCACATGTTTGTGGTATTAGATGTTAGTTATGAAGTTTTGGAAATGAATTTTGCAGAGAAATGCTTTCAAAATAATCTGCAATGTTCCTTTTTGACTTCTGGGTTGTGGTTCTTCTCTCACTAATAGTGAAATGATGACAGCCGTCATTGCAGCTTGTTTAGTTTTTATCTGAAGAATAAAACTTAAGGACTCTTCTGAAAAAAAGCTCACGTCTTTCTCCATTTAAAAGTTTTTTCTGTGAGAAGGACTTCAGTGAGAAGAATCGGTGAATAGCTTCTCTCTATCCTGTTTGCAGACTTTTTTGAAGGAAAGAGGACAGTTTCATGTAATTTTACTACTAAAAATAATTGCTGTTGTTTTTTTCAATTATTTGGCCCTGGTTACTGTAAATGGGTCTTGGTTATCATAGGTAGGTTTAACAAGTTAATCAATTATGTTACTAACAATGTGCAATGAGTAATTAAAAAAACCCTATTTCAAGAAGGTAGGAAGTTTCCTACAGATTTAGTGTACTTCATCAGTATTTACGGTATTTGACAGAATTTTTACAAATTGAGAGTTACTTTTACAAATGTAAAATGATATGTAAACAACTCTTACGTAATAGGTTGATTTATAAAAATAGAAATAATATTTTGATCATCAGAAGTACTCTTTTTTTATATTTTCCAGGATTTGAAAGGGGTTCACTTCCAAAATTATTTTTGCAGAAAAGCAACTTTTTCATTAAACTTTATAGTAGAAGATCTTGAGTTACTGAAAACCCTTCCCCCCCCCAAAAAAAAAAAAAAAAAAAAAAACCAAAAACAAACAAACAAACAAAAAATGGAAAAAAAAAACCAAAAACCAAAACAAAACCCAAAGCAAAGCATGGAAAGTCCTGGCTAATGTATGAGTTGATTTGTATTTATGTGTTTTAATTTAGGGGCCTGCCAGAAGGAAAGTTTGACTTTCAGACTATTTTGTACTTGAATTAGATATAACTGAGAATGATTGTGCAGACTGAATTTTGTCAATGATGATTAGCATCATTAAGCTTCAAAGACTGGATTATTTCTATAGTGTTCATAGACTAAAAGTTAATAGTTACTAGTCTCTGCAAGTACAAGAGTTACCCCTAAATTTCTTCCCATTGGCTGGCTTATGCTTGGAAATTCACTGAAGCAAAAATACAGACTTTGACACAGTCACTTACTGAATTCAACATCTCATAAATGACCTCAGTGACTCAATGAATTTGAAGGCACCCACAACATTTGGTGTAGATGTCAGTTATGATTCTCTCTGTAAATTCAAGTAACATAGGTCAGAAATCATTGCAGTGTTACGGTACTCTGCAGGACATAGTTTGGCTCATAAAGTTATGGAAATTTAAGCTGATTTTAGAATACCTAGAATATAATACTGTTTTTGTCAAAAGGTTAAAAAAAATGTTAGTGAAGAAATGACTCGGTATGTAATTTCATTATGAGATGGCTAACAGTAAAACAAGGAGCAGGAAACAGGTGAGCATAAATTCACAATGTATTGAGAGAGCATCCTGCTCAGCATTTCAAAATCCTTATAAAATGTCTTGTCAGAGGATTCACAAGCCTTTGCATGGAAAAATATCTGTTTCTTCAAATATTGCAGTTGCTTCAGTGAAAATATTCTTAATGAACTAAAATCTGGCATTACCTAACAGAGACATGATCAATGAAGGCTTTGCTTAATTGGGACACATAGCTGGTAGTTGATTCTCTTATCTGTATTTTCTAAGCTCTGATTCTGCATTATAGGAACGTTTGATGTTCCATGTGCCAGTTAAGAATACCTGGAAATGGATTTTTGGTTCAATAAGAACCATTTGAGACAAAATATAAGAGGAGAAGTCATATCTGAATGAGAGATCTTCTTTCAGCCAACATATAGGAATGGCGGGTCATGCATATTCTGGGTTTACACCAGTATGACTCAAGTTTTCAGTGAAATTTTCTTGCATGTTGCAGAGCAAACCAGAATCAGTCCTAATGTTCCTAGTGATTTTGCTCTACTCTGCACAAGAGTCCCAACGGGTGGATTTCCCAGGTTAATCCACCCAAAACACTGCCTAAATGTTTCTAATTCAAAACTGAGTTTACAAGGTGGAAATACCCAGAAAGATTTAATAAAAGCTGAAGTGAGAAGCGTTGGGGGTTGAGGAATGTCAGTCTGGCAGGTTCTTGAATCTAGTTCCCAGTTATTAACATAGTATAAACATATATTTATACATTTGTTATATATATAACGTATATAAACAAAACTGTTCTAGAAGAAAAGACCTCTGAACTGAGATTTGATGTCTTCTTTATTGCTAGTAATTGAGGAAGCTGTAAGTCCTTACCTTTTCAATGACAGTTTATTTAATTCCTTTCTCTTAGTTCGTAACTACCATTTTTGCATACCACCTCTGCATTCTCTGCCCATATTGTGAAAATGAAATTGTTGATGACAATATGTTGGCAAGTTGATGAATCATATGTTTTCTGATTGTTTCTTAGAGTAGGTATAAAATGTATACCATTAAGATGATGAGTAAAGAAGGGTCATCTGAAGGAATCTCCTCTCCAGTGCTGCTCAGAGAAGCAAAACAGATAGGAGTTGTCAAAGAGGATGTATGAAGAGAAACATGGAAAGGCAATGCATTTTCCTTGGCTTTAGCAACAGCTGACAGCAAAGGAAAAATTCAAAGACAGTTAAGATGTGCAGAGATTTTACCTAGCTGCCTTCTTAATAATATCACAAACTGGATTTTTACTGAATTAGTGACAGGAGAATTAATCATAACTATTTAAAACTGCTAGGAAATATGAAGACATAAAATTTTAAAGTATGAGTAACTTCAGATGTAGGGGAGAACACAATGGCTTAGAGCCACAGGCAACAGGTCGGCCAGCAAGGAGGACTTTCTGTGTGGAATTTCCGTCGCAGTCCTAAAGGCGTCTCCGTGAACTCTCACACCTCTTCCACAGTGTTGGGATTGTAAACGGCACTGTCTCCTGCAGTCTGTTCTTTTGTGTTCTTTCACCTTTTGCTTTCATGCCATGGCAGTGCAGCAGCTGTTGCTTCCTGCCTCCCCGTCAGCCCACCCTCAGTCGCTCAGTGCTATCCGAGCTCTTCAAAATATGTCTCACCCAGGCAGAAGAGAAAACTGGATCACAGGCAGGCCCAAGTAGGCCAAGTTATTGCATGCTATTCAGCTGCCTTTGTTTGGGTTGTTCTGTTCAGCCTCTCCAAGTCTGCTTATTCTTTTCATTAAGCCATACTTAGAGCTGTGATGTTTCAGCAATGTTTGTTCAAGGCTCAGCACCCATTTGGCCCTATAGTCATAAGCTGTCCATCATGACTGCCACGGAACTTAATGCGAATATTTTTAAAAGACTTGAAGCTCAGGGGTACAGAAAGGGGCTGTCGTATAAAGCATGAGTCAGAAAACACTGCCATGACTGCTTGGCAAAGTGAGCTTTATGATAAAATGTTGTGATGAACCAGAGGTAGTGCTTACTTCTGGCATAGTATTTCCATTTGCAATTTTTAGATAAAAATCATGACCAGAGATGTTGCAAAGCACATCAAAAGCTGCCCTGTGCTGCCAGCATCACTATCGTATATGACAGCTCCTGGCTTGTAACACCCACCCAGGCACTCTGTGTAGAAATGTTTATTAATGGTACCACCAGTCAGGCTTCACTTGAAAACGTTTGACATTGGTGTAATATGTCCTTCAGCTTGCCACACAGTGACTGTGTAAAGCTGCTCCCTTTCATGCAGTCATAAAATAATTCAGGTTTGGAAGGACCTCAGGAGCTCCCTAATCAACTATCTGGGTGTCAAAAACCTCCACGGATGGATACTGCATGTACTCACTGGGCAGCCTGGTCCGCCACTCAGCTGTCCTCGTGGGAAGAAGTTTTTCATCACATCCCATGGGAAACTCTCTTGTTTCAAACATTGTCTGTTTTGTCTTGTCCTCCTGCCATGTGGCACTGGCTCCATCTTTTCAATAACCCCCTCAGGGTCAGAGATAATTTGATAGTTATTTATTTTTTTAAGTTACTTTTACCATTAGACTCCTTGTGTGTGTCATTCTGAAAATACTTTTGCTATTGCTGAGTTTAATTTCTTATTCTATAGATTATAAGAAGTTACATTGTATTCTATGGTTCTGGATAACCATGCATCTTTTTGAAGTGGCAAGTTTATGGATGTTTTTCTGATGCTTTGTGTGCTTTGCTCTTGGGGGGAAAAAAAAAAAAAAAAAAAAAAAAACAAAACAGCATATGTGCGAGATTTTGAAATTTAAAAATCTATTAGTAAAAAATGTATTTGTGTTTATGTACATACTTTTCTTTAAGCATGTGTTTGCATCCTTTTGAGCTACAATTTGCACAAGTGTTTAAAACCCACCTAAATATATTGAGATTTGACTATGTATTGCTTTTTGTATATATCTGTCAGGAGGCCAGGAAGAGGAGTTACAAGAATAAGTAAAACTGTATTCTCAACTACTTTAAGAACATTCTTTTAACTAGGAGCACAATTAGGGTGGATTGTTGATGTCATGCAACATGTCAGTTGCTAAAGATTTTAATCCCCTTCTTCAATCCTTCTGAAGCAAAGGAATGTGATAAGGCTCGCACTGTGGCAGCCCCAGCAGTCACATACACATACAAGTTGGCACTTGAGCAACTTGGTTTTGGCAGCTTGATGCCTACCTGCAGCCACTGCCAAATACACGAAGCAGATCCCTCAACGTGGGTGAGCACAGGGAGCGCTCTGCTAGACGTTTTGTGGGCTGAGGGCTTAATTGTGTCTTAACACCGCTACTCACATTAGTAGGCTTTAAGTATCTGCCATTGCTCAGTAAGAACAACTGGATGCATTATCCCTCATGTTGGCAAAAAGCCTCTGGAGGATTAAAGGAAGAGTGTAGCTGCTTACAGTCACCATATTTGCTTTTTTTCTTCTGCCAGCGTAGTCTGGTTTTCTCTCTGATCCAGCCTAGACTTGAGTGTCGTAGTTATTATGGTGAGCGAACATGCACTTGCTGTGATGGGGACCTGACTGATGGGAACATTTTGTGACAAGGTGAGGGGGGTGCTGGTGCACCCACAGAGGTGAGGGACAACTTGCACCAAGCCAGATCTCTGTCTTCAGTTTCCCCTTCCTCGTGGAGTATGTAGGTAGGTAGGGAAAATCAGCAGAACAAGTAATGGGTGCTTAAGTATACAGTCCCTTAATCCTCCACGTATCTGGGAGCTTTGAGTGGGGATAGCTTCGAGGGGAACACAAATTGACAGAACGCTCTGTGAAGAAGGGCATTTCTCTGACTCCCGCTGGCAATCTCTCTCCTTGTCATCGCATCCATCCCTGGTCACTGGCTTGTGAGGACAAGTCAGGTCAAGGAGTTGAGGCTTGGAACAAAAAGAAGGCAATGCATAAATATGTAGTCCTGTGCTTGCAGAGTCTTGCTTAGAAACTGTTGTACTTCAGTAGCAACACAGTGTACTTTGTCAGCTCTTTCTGGAGCTGGCTAAGCCCTTGCCCTTATCCTCCATGCTCTTACCCTCCAGAGCCTTCCCAGGTAGAACACCATGTTTCTGTTTTAGTGTATGAAGAAGTAAAGCAAAAAATACTTCAAGTTATTAATGAACATTTTGTATGGTTCTTCTGTAACTGCTCACACCATATTTTTGTTAATGATTCTATAGAAGCACTCTGGTTAAAACAGCAGCAGTCAAAACAGAGATCGCACTTCATTATAGTATTGCTTGACTTACTGTGACCTGCTGACAATGTAGCCATCAAAAATATCTGTCAAATATACTTTGGCAGTTTTGATGTTAGCTCGAGATTTGAGTGGAATGTTCAGTACTCGCAAGTGAGCAAGATATAGAATATATAAGCCTCACCTGTGGGAGAAATTCCAGTGACAGGGCTTCGTTGATAATAGCAATACAAGCTCTGAGATCAAATAAAATATCAGCTGGGAAATTCAGACATTATATTAGATGCTTAGGATTTTAGGAATAACAACCTTCATCAGCTAAGGAATTACTAAGGCAGAATTAATGAATGCTATTGCTTTATAAAGTCATCATATTTTATGTAATAAACCTCTCAAAAACTGTCTTTATGGAGTTACATATAAAACAATTTAAAGTGCAATGATTATGTGTCTGATCCAACATCTGTTGTACTTAAAGGTCTTTGGATTAATCCCTATATATGCGTATCTATCTTAAGAAACCATGATAACTCTACAATAACTCATGCAAGAAGCTTGTGTCTAAACGTCCTTCTCTATGATTCCCCCATTTACCAGCACAAAGTATAGCTGGACCAGGGCCTCAGGAGAGCTGGAAAGCTCGGCTGGGCATGGACTTTGCAGAAATAGAAGGTCATATTACAAGAACTGAATGCTGAACGGAAGTTTCACTTTGGAAGGTTTTTCATGCTGATGGTGGAGGAAAAACAGATGATAGCAAAGACATTTTTGAAGTGCAGAACTGTGGTTGGTTATAAGATTTACAATTAAGAAAAAGGAAGGAAGATAACAAAATCAGAGAGGGAAGATGAAGAGCTGTGCCAAGAAGCAGCTAAAAATTAAGATAGGAAAAAGGGGTGAGTCATTCTGGGGCAGGATAGTATACCATTTCTCCCCCCCCCCCCCCCCCCTTAAGAGTCTCCTACAGAATTGTGGAGCTTACACACAGTGTCAGAGTGCAAGGGAATAATACTTTCTGTGGGAAATCTGTGGTATGAAAGGCCTCTAGGGCCTGGCAAATAATTGATAGCCTGAAAGAATATACATGGAAACATAACCACCAAAAACAAACAAAAAAACCCCTAAATCTCTCTGGAAATAATATTATTTAATTTAAAAATAATAATTAAAAAAAAAAAAAACACAAAAAAAATTCACTGTATATTTGTAATATTTTCCAATCTTTAAGCTTTTGTGATTTATGCTTTCAAGCTTTTTTCTGTACAATGCAGGAAATGTTGCAAATTTCTTTGTTCAATGGGAGACCAGTAGGTAACATTCAGACTTCGTAGTGTATTGCAGTTTTGTGGATTTTCTTACCTAAATTTCAAATGGTTTCAAAACCATTGTATGAGAACAGTCAACAGTGCTGTCAACACAAAGATAGCTGGAACAATGCAGTCTGCTTGGTTGGTGCTTGACTGTGAAACTAAATTATCATCATCTTGCATACCCTCCTTGCCTGCTGACAGTATGATGCTGTCACTGAGAGTGGTCTGATGGTGAAATACTTTAAGTGGTTGACTTTGCATCTCTTGGACCTGCAGTAGAAGCACAGTATTTTTGCAGTGTATTTTTGCAGTTGGCTTCTTTGTTACCATTCCATTGCTATTCATTTTCTGCTGGCTGCATGAGTCTGCTGCTGTGCTGCCAGTGCTGTCCCGTCCCTGGTGGGCTCTTGGTGCTGCCTGTCATGCCGTCCATCGTGCCAGGAAAAGCACTCACACAGCACTGATGCTGAGGTGCCGTGTGAATGCACACAAAGAAAAAGCATACAAAGAGGAGATACAGGGCTAAAGTTTCTTTCACAATCAAAGAATGAGAGGGCAAATTGTTCTGCGTCATTGTGATGTTAAGATTTGGATGTTCCTATTCACTGGTGTCTACTTCCTCTTGCTATTCTTAATCTCTTTTTTTTTTTTTTCACTTATGGTAATAATAAAGGCAGAGCTTTCTGTGACCAGAAACCAGTAAGTGGTATACTGCTTATGAGACTTAATTGCTGATGGCTGATTGAGTTATAACTAAATTGAGTGAGTCTGACTTGGTGACTGGGGTATCATTGTTGGTCAGTGCCCTTCTGCACCAAACAATAGGAGATGACAAAGAGATAGGTGCTCTGCGGGGTCCCGTCCCCCTCCATTTCAGACATGACATGGTCTTTTTGGGGAAAGAGACATGGTTTCTTTGAAAATGCCTGCTGCTTCCATCCTCTTCTCAGTTTCAGGAATACCACAACATATAGGGCCATATGCAATCCTTCTGCCCAGGAAAAACCTCAGTAAGTCTTCAGCTTTGTATCTCAAAAATGCAAGTTTTCATGTGAGATTAGGGCAAGAGTTCATCTCATTTAGGTGTAGCTGGTTTGCCCAGAATTTCACACTGATTACCATGATACTATTTCTTCAGTGTCCTGATGCATTTTTAGTAGAAATGCCCTCAACAGTGGTCTAATATAAAATAGAAATTAAATGATGTTTTAGTAGGTTCTTTTTCTCTCCACCAGATATCGAGTTTCTCTCCTTTGGGACTCCTATTCCTT
The DNA here is from genome assembly GCF_047716275.1 of Strix uralensis. Taxonomy (NCBI): domain Eukaryota; kingdom Metazoa; phylum Chordata; class Aves; order Strigiformes; family Strigidae; genus Strix; species Strix uralensis. The sequence goes on along the minus strand of NC_133978.1, from coordinate 13,098,835 downwards.
AGGGGGCTGCTCCTTAGCGGCTTATCCCTTTCACACATCAGCAAAAATCCAGGCAGCTATCCGGCAGGGAGATTACTGTCAGAGAATCACAGTTTTGGACAGCTTTACCCTTTTTATCATGAGATTTTTTTTTTCAGTGTGCTCATTGCCTAAAATATCACCGTAGATTTTTAGCTGTTAACTTCCATTACCCTCATAACTATTTTTCCCCTATATCCAGACTGGAAGTTAAGTTGGGGGAGGGAGGAAGAATGGCCTTCATATTTGTTTTTCTCTTATACTTAGCAAACTTAAGTTAGAACGTTTATATTCAGGTTGTGTCAAAAATTAATAAGATTAAAACAAGGTTCATATGTAATTTTTATTCTTATTAGTATATAGTAATAATGTAGTACAGGTTAGTTTACTGGATGTATTTTTGTAGTAATAGAAGGTCTTAGAGAAATTTAGAATTGCTGTAATAAATTCTAAAACTGAATCTTTCAAAAGGAAAATTAGTGCATCCACACAGAGGCTGATGAGACTTGGGTAGTGAATTTTGTTGATAGATGACTGACCTTACCCATCTTAAAAATAGAATGAAAATAGATAAAATTTGTAATAGAATCAGATTGTGCTACTCGTAAATTGTCAATACATGAAAACTCCTAACCAGACTTTTTCTTAAAAAGGAAGAAGATACCTCTCATCCCTTAGCTGCCTATGGAACTATTTCAAGCCTAAGATTTAAGAAATATGTTGTATTGAATGTACTTAACTAAGGCTTTAAAAGTTTGTTAACTTTGAGTTCTGGTTATAGCTGACACAAATTCCCAGGTTCCCTGCAGATAAAAGGAAATTATTGTTTCTTAAGAAACCAAAGTTAAAATTAATTTGCCTTCAGAATTGTGATCTTGCTGTTTAAAAGTACTTATCAAATTTTCACATCATAACAAGTAGCGCTTACTAAGAATATTGGCACCTTCACTCCTGTTGTAACCATAGATAACACTAGACATTTTTATGTAAGGTTAGCCTCTCTTTTTTCTCTTTTGCAGATAAATCTCCACTGTTTGGCTCATTTTGTTTTGTGGGTTTTTTTAAGGATGGGTTTGATGGAAATAATTTTTCAGGAAACTTCGGTTCATTCATTTTTGAATGATATTTTGCCTTTTACTCACCAACCTAAAATAGTTGGTTGAGAGCTCAGGGTTAGAGCACATACCTTTGCATCCCTTTTCATGATGAGTCTATAACATTATACTTCATTCATTGCTTCACTTTTAATATTCCATGCAAAACTAGTGCTAATTTATCATTAATATTGTAGAATCAAGTACTCAAAATGTGTCAGTCAAACACAGAATCACAGAATCATTCAGGTTGGAAAAGACCTTGGGGTCATCAAGTCCAACCATCAGCCCTACTCTACAAAGTTCTCCCCTACACCATATCCCCCAACATCTCATCCAAACGACCCTTAAACACATCCAGGGATGGTGACTCCACCACCTCCCTGGGCAGCCTATTCCACTGTCTGACTACTCTTTCTGTGAAAAATTTTTTCCTAATGTCCAGTCTGAACCTCCCCTGTTGCAGTTTAAAGCCATTCCCTCTCGTTCTATTGCTAACATGTTGAACACTAATACCTTCCTTTTCTGCCTTCTGTGTATGCAGAAAATGATCTCGCTAGTGTTAAATACCAATAGTCAAACAATGTATAACATCATGTAATTATAATATATACTGGGTACATCTGTTTCACTTTGCTCTCATTAAGATCCTTCTGCTGTGGATGTTCCACAGGTAGAAAAAAATGTATTTTGTTAATCTTTGTCAAATCAGAATCACTGAACAGTTCTTCCCAAGAGAGAATCGCTATCGAAACTATGAAATACTTTACGAACTTTTGCTGGCAGAAGTCAGCTTGCTCTGATTCCAGTTTGAAATGTGAATCTGTGCAATTAACCTTGACTCTGCCCTTTCTGTAAATGATAGGAGACACAAACTTCTGCTCGTAATTTGTGAACCTAAGTGTTTTGAAGCCCTTGAAAAAGGGAAGTTCTACCTACGCAGACAAAAGTTGAAGGAAGAAAACTCAGTGTCTAATAAAGGTAGCTGAAAATTAGAATACAACATGGTATTTTATCTGAAGTAATGCATATGCTCTTAAAGATGTTGGAACAGAGTTATCTGGGGCAAGTTCATCTATTTCATCTATTTGCATAGACTTCAATCCTTTAGTGATTAATATGTTTATATTAAATGTTATCATGTTAATCACTGAAATGAAAGAGGCAATATTATCCTCATGGTTACAGAAAGAACAAGGGTCTTGACTTATCCAATGTCAAAGAAGAAATTTGTGAACTGTGGCTTGTAGCATTTCAACTGTTAAATCGTTCTGCCTTAGCACAAGCTACAGCATATGGCAGTGAATCTGTACAGTAGGTTTTTGCAAGTGAAAGAACAGAGAAAACTCTTGGGAGAGTTGGAAGTCTGATGCTGAGGCGATCACAGATTTTGTGGAACATGCAGGCTTTTTTTATTCTCTTCAAGAAATAAATTTAGAATGCCATATATAGTTCAGCACTTGTCACACATAAATCTAAGTATATAGAGAAATATGCTTTAACTACCCTCTTTCCTTTTAACTTATGGGAATCCGTATTTTATTGGAAATCTTGACGTTGTGTAGGGGTTTCCATGTAGTCCTCTGCTGTTGTATATGGGACTTTGAGGATGCAGGACACCAGTAAGAGTATAAGTGGCAAAAAAGTGTGTGGCAGTGAGCTTAGAGCAGAGGTGACAGTGAACAATTCGCTGCACCTGTGTGGCTCAGTTTATGCATGGGGACAAAAAGAAAGCCTGCCTTCATGCTGTCTTGTAATTTATTGAGGAAAAGCTGGTTTTATGTTCTGTCCATTAGGCCTTGCTTCCTCTGTTAACTTATAAATGGCAGGGATTGAGAAGAAGTTGAAGAAGGACATCTCTACATTTTCTGGTGAAAAATAAGTCATAGAATTATTTTCATAAAATTTTCATTTCATCAATGGGAGAAAGCACATGGAAATACTAATAACAAGATGCTGGGCTTTCCATATTTATTCTGTAGCATGTTGTTACTTGCAGCAATGCAGAGCAGGTCCATTTAGTGGAGGGAAGTGAGGAAGGTAAGGGAATGCTGTTAGGGTTTCTGGTGCTTTTTGGGCTGGGAGTAAAATCTTCAGCAGAAAAATTAATCTGCACATTTATTTAGGGTTTTTTTGGTTATAGAGCAAAGCTTAAGTAATGCATTTGTATGGTAAATGTAATTTCTCAGTTGGCTCAGTTTGAATATTCAATAATTATTCACTGTGATGCTTGTGGCCATATTGAGATTTTATTCAAGAGCCATTGAAATAAGCCACAAAAGGGGAAAAGCTACTATTTTTGTTTTGTTATCGTTTTGCTTAAGCCACATGCACAATGCTGTTCTTCGTATTTGAAATACTTTAAAAGATATTTCGGTAAATTCAGAAAATACACAATAGAACTGGATGATCCAGTAATTATGGCTGGTAATGATTTGTGGATTTAGGTGCTAAAAAAGCCTAACATAATCTGTTTTACTTAACTAAATTATTTTTTTCTCAGTAATATGGTTTGAAACATACATGGTTGTTTCTTAAGGACCTTGTACCAGTGTTCTTCCTTTTATAATAGCCACAAAGAAGAGGCAAGTTTCAGCTTATTTATACAGCAAAACTACCATATCCTTTAGACATAATGATCATAAGAAAAATGTGTCTACCCTACACTTTTTAATCCTCTGAAGACTTACATGTGTGCTTCAGTGGGTCTTTCCACATGCATAAAGCAGACAGATGACAGCCTTTAAGAGTAAATTTTAAAGAGCAAGAGAATAAAAAAACCCAAACCCCCAGTACCTAAAATATGGTGTGTACCTTTTTTTAGTAACAGGCAGATGAAATTTGACTGTGATGTGAGTGCTGGAAGAAACCTTGCTTTCATGGGTCACCAGTAGTCATTTTGTGTTTCATAATGGTAGAAAATGTTTTGAGATAAGCTTAGAAGAAGGAGCACTTGAGGCACAAGAAGTTTACGTTCAGTGGGGTGACGTGACAGAGGTGAAGGGAGAGAGACAATTTTGTAGCAGGAATGAAAATAAGAAAGAATCAGTAGTATGAATAAAAATAGGCTACATGTGACGGCGCACACAGTGAATGGGGACTTGCCTGCGAGAAACCAGCTGTTCAACAGGCTTCATGTCCCATGTGAGTTTGTCTTGTCTTTATGTTCTGGGAAGACCTTTCTTTCCATAATTTTTATTAAACAAAATAGTCTGCATCTAAACACTCTACTATGTGGCTTTTCAGCACTGTGGTCTGTGGTTCTATTTCTGTTGTTATAGGTTATGTATTTTGTATAATTTGAATGCTTGGTGGAATTTGTGTTCTGTAGTCTTAACTCCTCAACTGGATTATCCAGGAATGTCCGTGGCAGTTTATTTTTTTGGTTTTTAGCTGAAATATTTTATTGGCTGCTCATTAAATGAGGAATCCTCCTCCTAGAGTATTTATTTCAATAGAATATAATTAAGGTGATTTACCCCACAAGTAAACATATGAATATATGTGAATAAAGAGAGATTTTTCATAATTTCAGTCACTTTAGATTACCTTTGGAAGTTTGTTTCATTATGTAAATACATGTATGTACAAGTTGATGCACATCTTCAACCAAGGAGGAGGAATTTTCAGTTCTTTTCTACGTGTTGAATTTCTACAGCTTTCTGTTCTGTGAGAGCAAAAGTACATTAGAGTACTTAACTATAGCCTTCTGCCTTATTTAAAGGCCCTATTCAATATGCTTTGGCTAGAGAAGGTCTCAGCTGTGCTATATGTGTTCAGAGCGTGAGGTTAAATCAAGGCAACAGGAGACCTTCAAAGTTTGCAGAGAGAGACAGATTACATTTCTATCAGTAAGAAGGTGTTTTTTTTTAAAAAAAAAAGCCAGTGTGAAAGATTAGAGAATGGAAAAATGCTTAACTGATTATATTTTAAGATGTGGAGACAAAAAATGGTGGAGTCCAATACATAAATAAAGATTTAAAGCACATTAAAAAATTAACAAAGGTGTCTAAGAAATGGAGTAAAGTTAATCAATAAGTAGTTCTTTAAATATGCACTGTACAAAATAAACAAAAAGGAAAGAAAACATTGATCATCATGTGTTGAAAGCTAGTGACAGGGATTAATCTGACTACACAAAAGACTTAAATCTTTACATAGTTGTTTCAACAAGATAATATTGTCCGGTCTCTGAATCGCTTTTATTTTGGTAAGATGTATTCTAAAGTATCTTTAACAAGACAGTGATAGCATTCAGGACTGACAAAAGACCGTAGCTGCATGAAACTCACTGTTTCAAAAAAAAAAAAAAAAACAACAAAAGGAAAAAAGAAAAGAAAGTATTTGATGAGGACTTAGGTTGAAAGGAAAGCAAAATAAAGCCTGTTTGTACACATTACTTAAATCAGTTTCTTTTAATAAATAGAGGGGTTTTTTTAGTTATATGTAATGTTTGAGTGAAATTACAGTTCATAATTATGTATGTTTTGGTTGTGGTCTTAGGCGGTAGATGCTACAGTTGGTATTCAGGCAGAATAGATTAACAATTAGGGAACTGAACAATTCTTTAACTATTTGCAATGTGGTCCAACTTAACTTAAGAATTCAAAATTTGTAAAATTAGTCCTTTGTGTACTGCAGTGGAAGTGGAAGGTGGATAATTGTGTTTACACAGGCTACCAAAAACAAACAAACAAAACAAAAAAAGGAAATTAAAACCCAAACCTTTAGTTCATTGCCAGTAAAGAGTTACTTGTCTAGATCCAAATTTTATACGTGCCAATGAGGAATGGGCCTAACGGTCTACTGGACTCAGTTTTACAGCAATGTTATCAGGATTTCCTGTTGAATTACAACCTTTCCAGATATATTTTTGACATGTAGAAACTGTAACTTGCTATATTTGCTTCTTTTTATTTTTAAAACAATATTTTAAAAATGCAACTTTTACAATTTCAAAATTAAATGAGGGGGAAAGTCAACAGGAGCTGAGGACATTTTGCATCTTAGAAATGGCTTCTGAATCACTGTGGTGTTCTCTGAGCAAGTAAAAAAGTAATTAAATAAAGATTTGGTACTTGTAATTTTATTTGAAATAGCTTATGAAAAGGGACTGGGACTTTTACAAGAGACAAATGACTATATTTAAGATTCAAAATGTTTAGTAACAGCACTGTGATATTCATTCTTAAGAAATTAATAATTGGTACTGATGAGGATACTGTACATGGTCTTCAGTCATTATAACACCAGGTAGTATTTGATTGAAGTTCCTGTTAGGTGTAGATTTTTTTCAGTATTTGCCTAGATTCACCTTAATGTTGTCATACAATATTTTCTTCTTAAGAACCTGAGACTCATGAACCTGAACAGTGCTTGTACTGTGCTTTGATAATCTTACATGTTTGTTTTCTACCTAAAATATATGAATGAAAATAATGTTTTGTATGTTGCATGATAGGAGAAACTGATCTTAAAAAATAACAATCTGTTTAGCATGTTAGCACTTTGGACTAGAGTAGTTGAAATAATAAAAATAAAATATAACACTTAAGGAGCTGTTGATGAATTCAGTGTGTGAAACTCCAGTTGCCTATCAGCTTCTGTCTGCTGTCATGAATGAATGTTTTCTCTTGTTTTCTTAGAATTTTCTTTTTTTTACTTTCATTCTGTGCCTATTTTAAAATTAATTAGAAGATTATGATTTATTAAGGAAATTTATTTTTAAATAAATGGACTCCCATGAAAGCAATATATGGTGCATTGTAGCATAGCAGTCATTGGATTCCATCCAAGTTGATTGAATTAATTTTTTACTGTGGTATGTTGTACATAAGCTTCAAGTAGAGGGAATGACATGGGAGTAAGGCATTACAATCACCATTCAATCAAAAAAAGCCTTACATTTTTTGGGTAGCTAAAAAAGAACTCTGAATCTTGTGGGACCTTGTGAGAGCTCTGATGGGTGTTTCCTTAAGCCAGAAAACTCCATGGTTGTAGGGCTCTCTTATCCTTTCTAAAGAAGCTGAAAAATAACATGTAGGGCAGCGAAACTACTAAACTATCCTGATTTTTATTGTTATGTATCTCGCAGTGTGCATTGGAACCATTTTCTAAAACTTTCCTAGGAGGCCACCATTCTATGAACCTTATCTAGATGAGAGGTTCAGAGAAGCATCCATTCTGTTGAGGAATTAGCCAACCCAAACCTCCAGATCTCTCGTATCTGTCCATCATTAGTGAAACCATGATGTGCTGAAATCCACTTTTCTCAAGTATTGTTTTCTGATGCTTTCATAATTCTCAATTTTGCTGTTCACAGAGAGCGAAGAAGTGTACCAGCGCCAGGTGCTGTCTATTTCCTGTATCGTCTTTGGCATAGTCGTAGTGGGCATGCTTTGTGCAGCGTTCTACTTCAAAACAAAGTAAGAGCCTTCGTATAGCGTGTTTGATATTTAGCTTCTGTACTTTTTACAGCTTTACAATTCCTCAGTTTCTTCACTCCTTTTGAAGCTGTTGTTGTCTCTGGACAGGCTAGAACAGTTCCTTGTGGCTACACTAAGTAAAACAAAAAAATAAATAAACAGGAGTACTATGTGTTCTTGTTTCTATTTTCTGATATCAGGAAAGAAGAGATTGTGTCCTTTCCAGTTCTTTTTTTGACAATAATAATTTTGTTTCTTTTACTATCAGTTCAATAATCACTTTCCACTTTTGAAAATAAAAGTTTAAACGTGCCATCTCCTTTTTGCATTTCATTTCACATCCCTGAATGTCCCTTTTGTTTCTGTATGCTGAGAACAAATGTAAAGTTAGAAATGCAGAAAAAGACAAGTTCTCTGTAGATGTCTGTAACCTGTAGCTAATAGTTGTAAACTGCTAATGTAGTTGCATAATGAGTATCTGCAATGCACAAGCACATTGAACTATCCAAGTGTGGTGAAATCATATGTACTAAACTATTTTCAAGTGAAATACTCACTTTCCACTCTCTTCTTTATCTTTCCAAGTGAGCATTATTTTATAATGTTTATTGTTATGTGTGTAATTTGAGTTGCAAAAACCTCATAGCAATTACATGACATGCTTGTCAGTGCCACTGTATCTATAAATATGTTCTGTATGGTTGTCACCCCTCATTCCTATTCCAGCCAGAGCTAATGAGCATATATCAATATAAATAGTACCTGCATATGATTAGTCATGGTGGCTGAGCATCAAAAATGTGGAGGTTTGCACTATTTAAAAGTTTGGATGCTTATCTGAATCCTCCTTTTTAGAATTTATTTTAATGTGTAGGAAATCTGATGAGGACTACTCTTTATTTAAAAAGAGAAAGAAATTAACATTTCTATCAGGAGAAAAAAGTTGGAAAAGTCACCAGGCCTCCTCCCCACCACCCCCCCCCCCCGCTTTTTTTCTTCCTCTCAGACTTCAGGGGTAGTTTGTGTATGATTTGAGTGAAGATTTGAGTTGGTTAATGTTTCATCTAAACAATCCTACCTGTTCTAATGTCTTGAGGGATTTTGTTTAATTGTTCTTTGGACATAGAGTATGACAGTGGTGCTGGCTGGGAGGATGCTGTGTCAGGACAGTTCCTCTCTGCAAACTCCTTTGTTGTAGTGTAAATTGTGAGCAGAGACAGCCGTTTTGCCACTGCATTAGCAGTGTCATTGTGCATTTTAGATCTGCAGAAGAAAGAAAGTGAGAATAAGGTGTTACTGTTCTTCCTGGAAGGGCTTGGTGATGAAGAGAGATTCAGAAAAGGCAGAATGGGATTGTCAGTTGGAAGAACATGCAGTCAACAACTGAGCATAGTGTGAATAAGATGTCCCTCTGTTATTCAGCTGTGTCCCTCTTGGTTTTGCACTGTTGTAGGGAGTGGTGGAGAGCTGGGTTGGACCAGCCTTCAAAATACCATGACTTTGATGAGGTGGAGAGGAGAGCTATGGCTAAAAATAATGAGTAGAAATAATGCTTCAAAGATGAACTCACAGGACAATAGTGCTTCATATTGCAGCAGGAGGTGGGGGTGTTGGTTTTGGGTTTTTATCTGCATTATAAAGATGATAGTTAAGCATTATTGGGAACAGTTGAAGTGTGCTTATACCAGATTCTGGGAACTGAAGTTTGAAGAATAATGAGAAAATAAACACTTCCTGTTCAGTCAAGAGGTCTTATCAAATATATGAAACACAGTAATGGTAAGATACTAATCAATCCCTACCTCCCTGGCCGTGGCTCCATCTGGCAAACTGTACAAAAACTAAATAGTGTCTAGACTGGCTTGCATAGAGGCCACATAAAACAGTATCATAACTGTGACATTGGCCAGTGTCTTACAGGTGTTTTTACACCCAACAAATTTAAAGTGCCTCAACCCTTACATTAGCTTTTAGTCAGCAGATTTTCAGGAGCTTCTTCATCAGGCAGATGTATCTTGATCATGCTTAAGGGTTATCAAAGCATTCCTCCTGCATGGGGGGTAATCCCTGGGTTTAATTTGATATATCAAAAATTTAAAATATTGCTAACAGCTATAAAAACTCTGGTTGCACCCTTTAAGAAAAAAGTTTCAGTGAAGACATTGACACTGACTTTCTTAGTCTGACAATTGTATAATGCCTGCTGCTAGAAATATGCACTTCCCTATGCACCATTAAATTAAGTCCTCCTTTAAAATAAATTCCATCTGAGGAATTTTAGAACGATAATTAAACACTGTGCCTTTCCAATTATTCCTTTTAGGGTAATCAAGAAAGTTCTGTAAGTGTTAGCAACAGAGAGAGAGTACAGTAAGTTGCTGTTCTTCATGGCTTAGATTTTTATAAATGACTAGTGACTATTTCTTGCTGAAGTAACAACACTTCATTGCCAAATATCTGTAAAGTAGAACATATAAGGCCTATTTGTTTTGCAAACAAAAATTATAAAATAAATAGATTAATCAGTGAGTAACTTTGAATTATTAATAGTTTCTAGTTTTATAACTGTGCATCCTATAGTTTGGCAAAATGAATATGCATAAACCTAATATTAATGTTAGGTTGCATGAACATAAAAAGAAATTAATTGTTAGATTGTTTCTCACAGCAAATTACCTTCAGGAATCTCACTTGTAATGTTAAAGATTGCAGCAGTGAATCTGAATATTCCAGTTTACTTATATAAGTTTATAGATGTAGAAACAAGTCTAAACCCAGGTTCTCTAAATAAATCCAAATTAGAGTTAAAAAAATTTGTAATTTGTTTTGTTATCTTCCCGGTTAAATTCTAAGAACATTGTATGTATAGGAGAGATTCCCCAAGTCTGATGCTGTGATCGTGTTGCACTGTCATTGTTTAGAATTTACATGAAGTCCCTACTTGAAAAAACAGTAATCAAAAGACTGGATGTTCCATAACCATTGGAGACCAACATGCAAGTGGCAGGCGTTCCAGTAGGACATACAGATATATATGCTTATTTCCTCAGTGTATGTAATTTAGCTGGTCAGAAAATAATTATTCATACAAACTCTAGAGTTGCTTTTACGAATTTCCCCTGGAATTTTATGAGAAGCTAAAGAGTTCATTCTGACGTATTACAAATTAAATTATTCAAGTTCATTGGTTTCAAAAATGAGTAGATATCAAAAAATGTTTTTAAAAGAGATGTTTCAGAATGAACTAATTAATTTAATTTGGCATTATAATCCTTCAGATTATATATCTGTTCATATTATTTTGATATTAACTTTACAAGTTGTTTTGGCTAACTAAGAATTTTGAAAGTTTAATAAGTTTCTGTGATTGAGAAATTGTTTCCTCAGCCAGCCATATTCAGAAATCTTACTAATTATGAGCTCCTACCTATACTTAAAATGTGACACAAATTTGTAACATGCTTACAATGTAAATTCATTCTTTTTCATTTGCCATGCTGTTTCAAAATAAGATGTAAATAGAAAGCATCAGAAATACTTAGAGTTCAAGATTTATTGTAGTTTATGACTTGTATTCAGGAAACATGCTATAAAAAAATACCTACTTCTAAGCAGGTGCTTACAGCTTGTTGAATTTAAGCAAAGCTTAAATTGTGCAATGCTGAATGAGAACTAAGGGACTCAAAGACAGAGGAGATCCCATATATTTATTTTAATACATTAAAAAGTATATTATTAAAATTGAATATTGAACTGTGATACTTCTCACTGCTTGCTTTCATATTGAGGGAACTTGTCCTTTCTCACAGTTTCCCCTCTTGACCACCTAAGTCATTTTCCTCTGGTTTCTTACATTTTCTTGCACTAGACACAGACTCCACTGAAAGAAGTTCTTTTGTACTTCATTTGGTATAAAATTCATTAGCCTGAGTCGAGTAAGATGCTATCAAACTTGATGATATCACAAGGCTTTTAACAGTAAAATCACCAGAAATTTTTCAAAATGTTGTTGAAACTTCTTTGCTAAAATTTCAAATTTCACTATAGAAAGACTGTATTTCCTTTATTTCTATGGACACTTCCCTGAAATCACTTCCTTCTGAAATTTGGCTCTGCACCAAGTGCCGTCCAAAAGCTGCTGGTGACACAACAAAGGGCTGCTGCTGTTGGAGAGTCCTTGACCTTGCTGGGCAGTTTCCAGAGCCTTTGTAGGCTCACTGCTGGAGATGCATCTGCTAGGGAGAAAAAGGAATAAGGGAATCAAGGAAGGAAAGAATTAAAATAGCATTGTGGAGTTATTTCTTGTGATCATGTAAAACTGATAGTCTCAGACAATGTAGCTTATCAAAAGAATGGAGACTGATAAAAGACCTTAAACATATTTTGCGCAGCTGAGGTATCTGTTTGCATAAGATAAAAGAAATATTTAAAATAAAGTTTTCTGCCTCATATCCTCAGTCGTACAGAACTTTAAAACTCAGTTTGTCAGTATAGTGTGGCAGAAACAGAAAGCCTTTATTAATAGTGTAGTTATCTCCTGAATATTGCAAGTGATTCATCTAGTGGTATTCCTAGCTCTGACATAGTGGGTCATAGCATAATATGTCAAAAACACAGCCTCAGATACCATACTGATGGTTTTTTTCGGGTTTAAGCGTGCAAGCAAATGCTGGTCCATACAAGATACTGGGTTATAGGTCAAGTCTAATCAGATAGCAGAAATCTTTGATTCTTCAACACCTTTTATAGCCAACAGGAGCTAATGCCTGCTGTATTTGCCAAAATCTTTGTTCCAAATCAGAGCAAAATGCTTTTTTAATATTCAGGCCTACTTGCAAGCTATTGTTAAATATGTCATAGATGATCTTACAAAATTCTGCACTAAAACAACTAGCATGCCATTATAGCTATTTTCCTTTCTTAATCCTCTCCAGAAAATGACCACTGCTTTGAAATCTTAGACACTAGTGAATTAGCTCAGCTGGTTAATCTAATACGGTGAAGTTTTGAACAAAGGGAACCATGGCTATAAAAATATCGTGGCTATAGTAGAAGATCAAACTAGCTCTTTCTTACATGAATTTTATTTCTCTCTGCAGGAAACAAACAAAGCAAATTCATGAACAGCTGAAAGAAACACAGAATAGAAAAACCTACAGCCTAAATGCTTCCAGCATGATGGCAAAGTCAGAGTGTATGGCACAAAGCCGAGTCCAGCTGCAAAATGTAAGTAATCCTGCCAGCTACAACACTTAATAGCCTGGCTGAGTTCCTGCTGCTGATGGCAGCACATTGCCATGTTGCTATTAGCATCTGAGCAATGGGAACAAGAATTCTCACCTCTTTCATAAAATGTTTTCTATCAGGCCTCTTAATGGAAAACACCAAGCAGGGATTTTTTTCTAAAGTTATTTCAATAGCTCCAGGTACATTTTGTTCATGTAAGACCTTCCTGAGCCCCATAGCTCTGCATCCAGCAGTGGAAATTACTATTATAGCTTCTGGCAATACCTTAGCTCATATGTATGGTTTATAGGTGAAGTGTGTGTCCTTGATCTTGAGTGGTTTCAAGTCTTCCAATCGTTAATGAACCTGCATGAAAAAATGTAGAGATTTGTCACAGTTAATTCAGAGTAAATTCAAAATCTAGAACTAAATGTATACATGTAAACCAGTCCCCGAGGGAAGGCTCTGCAGGTGGTCTTTTTCCTGAGTCTTGAGTTAAAGCGATTTTTGATACCAGAGATTAGTCTGTTCAAACTAAATTTGAAATGTATTTATTCTTTTTCTGTACATAGTGGTGTGTACAATCCCACAATCATGAAATGTATAAAGCATATTTGAAATAAATAACTTGAAGATGACCGATTTATTTAGCCCTGGATGCAAAGTATTTTCCAGTGCTTGTCATTCTCTTCCCCCTGGTCATACATATTTAGTGCTGTCTTATTCTGAACAAAGTCTTTGGAACAACTGAGAAGGATCCTGGTAGCAATATAATAGGAAATCATAAAAGATGTATTGAAGCCTTTCTAAATGCTTAACTCCTTAAAAAAAAAAAACAACCACAACTGTCTTAGCTTTGCTTAAAGGGCTGACTACCTTATTTGCCAGGTTCCATTGAAACAGTGAGAGTTTAATAAAAGTGAGCACTCATGCCCGCTTAGCCACAGATGTCTCAACTCCTGGTTTACATCAAATTAATGTAGAAATAAGTATAAGCCCTTTTAACCAATTCAGTGTAAGCAGAGCCTCCATGCAATGGCAGAGTTGTTAGAGCATTTCTTGTGTTCACTAAAAGTTTTGTTTTATAGGAGCACCATTGTGGTCATGATATGCTTTGTGGTTCAGGAAGAATATACTATTTCAAGAAGGAAGATAGCTCCTCTAAATTGACATATTCACATCTTAGGGAACCGTGTGCAAATATTTGTTTTGCTTTCAGTTCATTCAGTCATATATTACTTCTAGCGCCTAAAAAAAGCAGTTGGGAGTGTTGTTGGGTTGTAATGATGGCAACAAAAGGTAAAGTTGTAAAGAGCTTTTGTGATCCTTCTGTTCTAACATATAAAGTAGGTCTTGGTTAACACTAAGAATATGTTCTTTGTCTTTTTCTCACTGTAATTCAGTGCAATGTTTTGTCAACTCGTCATCACGATGAATATTTGATGTCTTCTCAGCAGCTGACAAACACATCAACACGCTTTATTTAAGTCTTTTTCTTTTGCCATAACAATAGCCATAATGGCTGAAGTAGTAGTTTGTAGATTCCAGATATTAGAGATTGAAAACCATTTTTATTATTTTAGTCCAAATTTGCTTTTCAGCTTTTAATGCTGTTCAGACTGGCATTATCAGTGCTGGTAATTAACACACCGTTTTCTTGTTGTTGTGGCTGCTTGCAAGCAGCTGGTTTCTCCTTGCCGTTAATGTATTTTCCCTTTGGGGGCAAAGATACTAAAGAAGAAAAACAGAATGACCTTGTGCAGGATGTACTGTAACAGTGAAGGGTAATAATGGTTTCTATTGTTAGCAAGATTTTAGTGCAGGAATGCATGTAGGCAGTTCATGAAATATTTACAAAACTTGGCAGATTGGAGGGGAAAAAAAGGGGCAGGGGGTATGGCGAGGCAGTAGAAAATAACTTTGAAATGGTATTTTGTAGGAATGGCTAAGTGGCTCCCCATCAGAGACCAGAGATCTCCCCAAACCCCAGGTGTATCTGCTGGGGGGGAAAGGGACCAGGCAGTAGTATGGGGAGGAGAGCGCTCCTCCTGCTCGCTCCTGCGGCTGTGCTGCCGCCTTTCTGCCGGTCACTTCCCTGATGGGACCTCTCTGCAGCTCCCACCTCAGGGGTTTGGGGAGAAATCTTAGTTGTCTTCATTTCCAGGAGCCAATAAAGAAACTTAAATAAATTAAGGTGGTTCTCTTCTGGAGACTAGTTCTCCAGTATGGCATTTTGGTTCATGTAATCCTGAAAGCAGTTTCTTTTCTGACCTCAAGTGCTCCTCTTAATGGGAAAACTGCCTGGTTTGTATGTTACCTTTCTCTCTTTCCCTAAAGGATTCTCTCATATTTTTCTCCTGACTATTTTGAATGGACCTGGTGATACTTCTTTCAGGTTTTTCTCCCTGCTTTTTCTTCTTCTATAGAGAAGAGTACATTACTGTTGACCTGAGAATAGTTGCATTCCTTATTCTTGATGGCTATTCTAATAACGTCTGTCCTGAAAGAGCCATCATATTTTGACTCAGAGGTTGCTACATTTAGTAAAGGATGCATGGATCTCTCCAAATGCTGTGTTGCTCTAGAAAGAGGTTTTACTTATTTCCCAAGACCCAGGGTATAGCAGATAATGTGTCAAGTGGTTTGTGGCTCTAAAGAGCTTGACCAATCTCAGTGAAATATTTTTTGTCCTTGTCATTCCTTTTTTCCCTTTTTACTCTTGACTGGACTTTAGGAATTATTTTTCATTATTTATTTTCAAAGCCAATTTTGAATCTTTTTTTGAATGAAAGAAGCCATGTGAATGTATCAAAATTGCTGTTAACAGAAAAACCGGACATTTCCTTTTTGAACCTAGTATTAAAATGAATTACAAATTTGCATTTTATTCTAGCCTAGGTCATTATACTTGCAGCTGTTTGCATTACTGCAGAATGAAAAGGACTTTAGACCTCAATCCCTGTGATATCCCACCTCTATGCCAATTAAAGCTTCTTTACAGTAGTCTGATTATGAGACCTGTATACATGGTTAAAAGGTCTGAATGTTTGCTTTTAAAACACTCTCCATTTGTATCAGAATTCTTCTGCTGCACTCTAGACTACAGGTTACCTTGCAGTAATCCTTATTTCAAAAGGCAGCATTCAAGAAATGGATTATAAGTGTTGGATATTCCCCCAAGTTCATTAAACATCCATAGGGCAGGATTGCTCTTTCAGATGTGGATATTCCAAGTTAAGTAACAGGATATTAACGAAAAAAAATGTAGCTGGCTAACTGAAAAATGTAGGCTTTTTGGAACTCCCTTCATTTAGAAGTTACTCTCTTTGGGGTTTTTGCCCTCTCTGATCAGCAGGGTAAACACAAGCGAGGAAGAATGGCCACATCCCAGCACCTCCCGTGGCAAGCCCCAAGGTTGAGGAAGAACGCAAGGAGAGTTAGGCATTTAAGTTAAAACAGGGATGCCTCCCTATCATTTGCTATATTACAGGGAATAAAGCTTTTTGTTTGCATTGACACTATTTTGAAGTATCATATGCTTTTCCTTTCCACACTCAAATGCATTACATCTCGTCCACTTCCTTCCTCTGCTCAGTTGTGATTCTTTAAAGTTAAAAAAAAAAAAAAAAAAAAAGGGTTAGATTTTGTCAGGACAGCTGTATTCTCTCTGAACTCCTGCTGCTCATAGCTGGTAATTGTGTTCATCTGTGCCGAGTCTATTTCTCTTGGTACCAATTCCATTATTTTGTTAGGGATACAAATTAGATGAAAAATACTGTACACTGTAAGCAGTATTCACAAATAACTATTTGAACACAGCTCCTAGTATTTGTCCTAAATCTCCTTCAAGTCCACTGCTTTTTCCAAATACTCTGATGACAACATACTTAATTTCTTGCTAGTTTTTCTAGCATCTTGGATTTGGATACTAATAAACTGGTAATCTTGCTATAATTCTTCAGGCAGGAAGAGACTGATGTGCCAGTTTTTAATACAGGATCTTTGAGGGACTCAGAAGATTCAGATTTATTTCACCTAACACATGAAACTTAGGACTTCCTAGTATTACATGCTCCTTCCCAAAGAGATTATATTATCTTCAAGAGATATTTAGCCACTATCCTCCACAAGACTGCAGCAAAAAGTTCAATGTTCTCATAGGCAAAAGGAAGTAAATTGTCATTCTTAGCTGCCCCTCACAGGAAGACAAGTGCTCTGTGCTCCCTCATATATTGTGCAAGGGGCAAGAGGGGGTGTTGTGGCCCTCCTTCTATTTTTCTGTAGTTCACCAGTCTTCATAAGCCTTAATTGTGCTCCTGATTACCAGCTCCTTTTTCCACCTTGACTAGAGGTTTTCTTTAAATTCTCATAACTTGACAAATATGCCATGCAACAACAAGAAAAAGAAAAGCGGCTGAAGCCTTGCTGTTCCTTCAGTGATTCTGAGAGTTGTCATGGTTCTTTTAAGTGGTCCTTTTCACCTTTGTGGATATTAATACCTTTTTCCATAGTACTAAGTGGATCTATTAATTCCCCATCACTTTCCCTCTGAGGTGGTTAATATGCTTTTCGTGCGGTAGTGTGTGGTTTCACTTTTCACTACACTTGTTTCTAATAGCTTGCAATCATTATCTTCAGGTTCCTGATATTCATATAATGAGGGGAAAAAAATGCTCTTTTTGTGTCTTGTTGCTTTTTGTTGATAGTAGGAAATAAATTATTTTTAGTCACTGTGATAGAAACGCAATTAATACATGTTGAGAAACAAAGACACTTAAATCTTTTAAAAGATTACTGTGTGGTTTTGCCTGAGTTACGATGTGATTTATCAGCTAAGATCAAGAGCAAATTCCCCATTTCTATATCGTGTGACTACTTAGAACTGCCAGAACAGACAAACTTTAATTTACTGGCCTCTGTCTAGAGCTAGTGTTGGCAAGAAAACATATAGAGCATATGGGAACAGCTGTAAGGATGTTAAATATACCACCTAATGGGCTTTTGTGCAAGGTCAGCCCATCCAGAAAAATCACTGGCTCTTTACCTCCTTGAGGCACCCTCTCTGAATGTAATTTAAAGTTGACCCCTTTGTCTTCTCAGTCCTTTTTGAAATGGGATCCCCATATCACCTCTCTTCCAGTGCCACATGTGTTTCTGGACTTTAAATTATTATTATTTTGGGAAAATCACTGAGAAAGAAGAGCTAGGAAAAGCTGGGGAGAGGGATGGGTGTTTTGTTTTGCATAATACTAGGACGACAGTGTCAAGCTATTCTGTAGCACTTGAGTGGCATTTGTTACCCATGGATCCTACCTTTTAGAACAAAGAATAGAAGGCATGGAGCAGGGGAATTATGTGCTCACAGTTGTACAGCAGGTCAGTGGCAGAGGCTGATTTCTTGTCTCCTGACCCAGGCTGCCTTTGCAGATTTACTTAGCATTAACTAGCAGGGGGTAGAATTTTATTGTCAAAGAGTTGAGTAATTGTACATTACAGATTATTTTCTCCATGAAACTGTGAAAAATGAAAATTTGCAAAATGGTTTATTTTTAAATGCTATAATTATTCTTTAATTTATTTAGTCATATGCATCAGCGTTTCTCAGTAATTGCTCAAACAAGCACAAATAATTAAGCAAGAAGACAATAAAACCATAAAAAACCAAATAATACAGATAAGCTTTCAGTGATGCTTTCAACCTACTGAAACAGCCCTTTGAAAGTGTTTCACAGCTTATTCTCCACCATTGCTGGGTATTCAGCAGCTCACAACAGTCAGAGGGCTCTGCAGAGCTCAGCCCAGGTGAGAACCAGGCTGTGGAAGCAGCAGGATGGGCTCTGCCGGGATACAGATGGGGAGTAATCCTATACCGTACTTCTGGAGGCACCAACTGATACTGCTGTAAATTCCCCACAGAAATCTGAAGGTATTTTTCTACAGAGAGGATCTCAGAGAACGGATGCGGCACTTACGGTTAAGCTAAAGGAGAATAAACCCAACTGTGTTTAAACCTATTGAAATGTATGAATAATGTGATACATCCAAATAAGTTCAATTACATCGTTCAAATTCTCTATGTTCACACCCTCAATATAAATTGTGATTCACATTTTCATTGTAATTAATGTTATGGCTGTTACGGTATTTGTTAAGTGGTGTATCTGAAAATGGCGTAAAAGAAGTGTTCGGTTGGGGGAAAATAATATCCTTTGCAGGCTGTGCCTGGGTGGTGCTGGGTGTTGGACCTTTAGTATAGTTTGCTAGTCAACATCAGAGCAGCTTCTGGGGGTCCTGGTTTTCCTCAGTTGTGATGAGGAAAGACTCTCTATACCATTACTGCAGCCCACACCCGCCTTAACCATGGATATAGCAAAAGGTGCAGATAATCTCTAATTACCCTTCATGATTCACTTCATACTTATGGTCTTACAAGCCATTCGGACCTTCAATTTAGTATCATGAACAAACAAAAAAGGACAGAAATAGTTTCCTAGCACTAACAACCCATTCTTTACATAGCTCAGATTGATTTATTCAGGTCAGAAATCAAAGACAGTTTCATTTCTGCAGCTGGCAGGATAACTATTAA
This sequence comes from Strix uralensis, assembly GCF_047716275.1. NCBI lineage: Eukaryota > Metazoa > Chordata > Aves > Strigiformes > Strigidae > Strix > Strix uralensis. The sequence continues at coordinate 13,079,483 of NC_133978.1, read as the reverse complement.
AGTTTAAAATCTTCACAGACATGAGTACCTTAAAAATCATACTGCTGTCTGAATATTTTATCTATGACACAAATGACAACTAAGATCATGGTAGCTGAAAGAAGAGTGGAATATGTTTCTTATTATTTCAGTTGTATTTATTTCCTGCATGTGGCAACATTTTGCGTATTGTCACTCTCAGCTTTGCCTTTAGAAACATGTGGTTTGGGCCCTGTTTATGTGGGTATTTCACACAACAGTAAGAGGGAGAAGAGCATGGGAGAAAAATTTGAAGATCTGTTATTTTATCTATAGAAATCAGTCATAACAAGTCTGAGTAGGTGGACTAAAATTGCATGTAACCTATTTTTAAAAGAGTAATCTTGTATGACTTTGATTTTGCTGAAGTCTGGGGAAATGTACATAAGAATAAGTGAGAATCAGAAAATAATTCTGTATTTTTAAGGAGTTATTGGTCTTTTGTTAGAAAACAAAATAATTATGAAGTGTGCTTTGAAACAAATTTTACTATCTTTTCCACAAATGATTATGCTATTGTATCAGAGCATGGCATTTTTTCACCACTGTGGGTTTTTTATATTATTATTAATTTGTATTTTCTTTCTAAAAATTTAATCATGTAATAGCTTCCACAATTCCAGTTTATTGTAAAGATAACATGGATATCTAGGTATCTAGTACTAAAAATACAAACTCAATACAGAAAGAAATGGATTAAAGAAAAACAGACCGATTAGTTTTAGTGCAGGTCATTGTAATGCAACATAAAAAATCTGCAAAGTGCAGTATTTTTTCATACCTGAGTGGAAATGTGGGTTAACGTCTCATATCTCTGAGATATTGCCTAGTAACCACTACCAACATTGATTCTTCTTTCAAGCCAAAATGCAGCTTTTTTTTATACTTTGACTTTCTGGCTCAATTCAGGATAAGAGGCACAATTTTTTCTGAATTTTCAGTTGAGTCACAAAGCAAGAAGAAGAAAATCTGTTCCTGTTCATGTTCGGTGTCTGCTTTACAGACCTTTGTGTCTCACTATGTGCTAAGAGACTGCCCTACGCCTACAACTGTCACAAGAAGAATTATGTTTACACTGTTCTTACTAGCACAGATACTCCCAGGTCAAAAGTTTCAGACTTGTTCAGAAGGGATATCTGGCTCTGTGGATAGGATTCAAATATTTTTCTTACTTATCTGATGCTACAACTGCTGTTTCAGTTTGGTTTTCATAGTTATGCATGCTGATAAAAGCAGTGTTTGACTGAAATCACCAAAGGACCCAAGAAGTTGCTAACCGTCCTCCGAGGTGCATTTTGTGATCTCAGTCTCTGCATGGACAGCCACAAAAACAGGCTTTTAGTCAAAGGGATCAGTGTTCCCTATCATTATGGGCAGAGCAGTCAGTAATTTTCCTACTAACGCAGATATCAGCATTTTGATGTGGAGAAGGTAATGGGGATAATGAGTACCAGCACTTTCTGCTATGTAAACAATAGTGAATGAATGTATTACTTGCAGTGCTTAATTTTAATTTAAAAATGCATTAGAGCACTTCTTACCTTGCTCCAATATGAATTCTGATTGAATAGCACCAACAATGTACTTTGCCTTTTGTGTATTAATTATTTTTATTCTCTGCCACAGTATTCAAAAACAGATAGGCATCCTGGGCCTATTCTGGACAAAGTTATGGAATCTAGTTTTTCAGGCCCTCAGTCTTTCCCAGAGGCCTTGTCTCCTGACAGAGGAACCCAGCCCATCAAGCAACATAGGTAAGCAAATGGCTGTCTGATGGGAGATTTGGCAGGCTTCCGAGGGATGTCGTTGGACTGGTGGTACGTGTGCAGGATTACTGTGCCCTGTGACCAGGAGAGGTATGGTATGGTACCAACAGAGCCTCAGCTGACTCATTAAGCAGATGTCCAAGCATTTTCTTCGCTGCAGACATAAAAGGCAATAACAGTGCTCACCAACTTTATCTGCATTTTGTAAAAGTCCTAGAGGAAGCATTTAAAGACACCATCCAAGCTGTAGAGACAGACCAGTGAATGAAACAACTGTAGTTTGAGAAACCATTAAAAACAAGACTTTCTTTATTGGCGTTCATAAAGTTAATGACTCATTTGCTGCAGAAAGACATGGTTGCAAACTTCCAGCCTTTCTCACTGTTTCTTTAGACAAATAATACTTGAAATGAATAATGACTTAATTATGAACACGTGGTGGCCTTTGAAAACTAGTCTTTAAAAAGTTTGGATATTTGTTTCCAAGAGAAAAAAAGAGGAAAGTCACCCATTACTGGATGGCATTTGGATTAGAATTCTGCTTATAGCATTTTTGGATGAAAAAGAGTGCAGATGCTTCATTATGGGACTAGAAACCAAACTCATGTCTGGTATAAGAAACAGTGTTGGTGGAATGGCAGTGGTAATGTCTGGTCCAGAGCACACAGAGAGGGAAAAAAGGCTGAGAAAAGCGAGTTCAGAATTTTTTTAGCTAGATAATCTGGAGGGGGAAGACTTCTTTATTAAAAGGATAATTTTTTTGAATTACTAAAAAAAAAGTCTGGAATTACGTGAGGTTATGATCTAGCTTCTGTAGTATTTGCATTTGCATTGCAGTCCCCCAGTCAGCTACATGTTCCTTCTCTTTTGAACAAGTGATTTGCTTAACCTACCAAAGTGCAGCGTATGAGCCAGGAAGGGATATTTGGGTCCTATCTACTTTTACTTTACTTAAGCCTTTAATTTGGCATGAAAAAATACTGGCAACTGTCATGTCAGATCCATTTCTTAGGGCTTATTCCTTATTACACAGAGATTTTCAAAATATGCTTAATAATTTTACTGAACATAAATGAACTATGGAACTGTTGCCTAGAATGCTTTCTACAGAAATTCTGGCGGGAATTTTATCTCCATTTAGTCAAAAGGTGAAGTTCAAAAAAACCACAGTGACATTCCCTTACCTTTAATAACGTGATTGCAATATCCAAGTTTGAAATGTTTTAGGTGTGATACCATGATATTACCTAAGCTTAAAAATGTGGAAATAAATTAAAGATTGAAAATATTTCTTCTGGTTCTGAATGTCACTTAAAATAAAAGCTGAATGGCTCTTTAGACTCCCTGTTTTCCACAGGGAAATTACAGAATAAGCCACACTGAATTTACAGTGAACTAACGCAGAATCCCAGATTGCTCATTTTAACACCTTTGCACACTCTCTCTTTACCGGGGGGGGGGCGGGGGGGAACAAAAAAAAACCCAAAAAAAAACAACAACAAAAAAACCCCACAAAAGAACCCCAAAACCCAACAACAACAAAAAAAACCCAAACAACCCAACAGTCATATTTGCAGATGTCAAGCACCAGACTATCTTAAGTCTTTGCTTCAGAACTATTTTAAGATGTGTAATGACTGTGTAATGTGTAATTTATAAAGGATTCTTTTTGTAGTTTTATAACTTAAGATTTATTATACAAGGCCTTTTGCTTTATAAAACATGCAACAGAGTTGAACTGTCTTATAAGGCTTATAAGGCTGTCTTTAATTTATACAGCATATGATGGCTTCCTAATTTACTTAGTTTCTTCAGTTTCTAAATAGTGTTCAAAGTTGTCAAATGTGGCCAAATGAGGAAACTTCTTTTGTTACTGGGATACATTTTGTCCTAAACATCCCTTCATTCCATTCCAAACCTGTCACGAGCCTGGAAAAATTACAGCAGCTCTGCAGGTTCTCTGTTTTATGCTATTCTTAAACTATATTATTGTTTTATTTCTGCTTGCTACGGAAATATTGTGTTCCACATCCACACCTGTTTTCTCTGCTGGTGTTTTCAAGGGCATTAATGATGGGTGATCATTTCTTAAAATCAGGAGCTGTCTGCTTCCAGTTCCTAAAACCAATACAATTTTGGCCTGGCAGTAAGGCTATTAAGGTGAGGAATCATTTGGGGTTGCTGAAGTTTGACTGAAAGAGATCACCTAGTTATTTCACTCAGATTACTAGATAATACCAATTTTCTGTCTCTATCAACATCAGCTGCATGCAAAGGGTTACTGCAGAGATTGAATTGAAAATTTGAATCTCCACTGAATCTTACTCCTAAAAGATTTTGTCTGCATTATGTACTGTTATTATGGTTGAAGAATTTTACATCATCAACTTGCATATGTAAAACGACTCAGTGCTGTCAGAACTGGAAAGTAACAAATGTGTTTAATCAGTAAACTTCCTGTAAAGTATACAATGTACTCAAAAATTCATCTTGGATTATCTGTTGATTTTAGTAGGAAGAAAACCCATACTGTCTTAATTTCTAAAAGATAGAAACAAATTAGAGTTTTGTTAATTATGGGATTGAGTTGTGATCCCTTTGAATAGCAGTTTTCTTGGTAATTAGTCATCCTGACTTTCATTCATTGATTCAGTCATCATTGATTTTAGAGGGATTCATTTCAGAGAATACCATGATGAAAGCCAAACACAAAGGCTTTCAGCCTAGAGCAGTTGTGCTGTCTTACAGAAATGCCAAAATAGGATAGACTTACTCTAAAATTTAAAATAATTTGTGTTTGCATTTTTAATTAACTTTTAACACCATAAGAACCATGGTAAAAACAACTTTTTTATTTAGTAAGCTTTTTACTCTTTATGCTCCCAGTATAATTGATTTATTTCAAATTAAAAGAAAGAGTAAATAAAGTTATTCTGTAAGTAAGGCTATTGAATTTCAACAAACAAGTGTTGATAAACTAAAGCAACTAAGAATGTAAAGGCAGAGGAAGCCCAAAAGGGAGAAAATACAAGGAATCTGATATATTCCCAAGGAAAGAGCATACTTTTCTGGAGAAATTTACTTAAAAGAATGTGTAAAAGGAATGGTGTGTAGGGAAAGAAACAAACTATATCACAGAGGGCAAGAAGTCATACTTGAAGTGAACATTTCCAGGAATCATTGAGAGTTAAGAATTACTGGTAATACTGAAAGCAATCAATTGTTCTTGCTGCATAAAGGAGTACTATGCAGGAAGAAACAAAGCTGATGGTGGGACAGAGATAATATATGAAGCAGTTAGGGCAATCCTGAATGAATATATTTCTTTTTTCAGTTAGGATGATTATTTGAGGATGGAGGTAGAATGGGAATAGAATCAAATGTATGAAAATAGACATTACTACAGTCAAAGTGGAAGTAAAATGCAGAAATCAAAGCCCTTAAGATGGTCTGGTTAATATTGATCAAAGTAGTCTGGAAGGAGAGCTGTCTCATGAAATTTCAAGTCTGTTAGCAAAATCTATCAAAATGGGAGTTGTGCCATATGATGATGAAATAGAAAATGTCAAATATTTAGGAAGAGGAAAAATTTATCGAAGGAACCGAAGATCTGTTATGATGAATTAGACTAGTCAAGGCTTTAGGACGAATGTGTGGGAAGCAGATTCTTTGGGTAGATATTAAAAAGGCTAAAAATTGTCACGAGGTTTACCAGCAGCATGTCCTGCAATACTACACTGATGACTTTCTTTGTATTTGGTGTAGGCGATCTAGATCTCTACTCAGCCTCAGTCAATGTTTGTTGTCACATGTATCTAATGCCTTTAATGGGAGAAAGTAGGGAGAGGCAGAAAAACTATAATGCAGATACACAGAGGTGGTTAAAAGGGAGATAGTAAGGAGTTACACTGAGAAGGTAAGTGCTGAGCTGAAGACATTCACCAGTGGAGCACTAATGAAGTTCCCAAAGAATTAGTCAACATCGGGGACAAATTTTGTTTAATGCTTTTGTGCATGATTTTGGCACAAAAAATTTGGGATATACTGAAAACATTAGTTAAAAGATAGTACAGATAAGGATCTTAGATATAAAGAATTAATTGAATAACTTTAAAGAGTGGCATAACAGAGGTGGATTGAAGCTCAGCAGTACTAAATTACAAAGTCAGGCATTTGGAAACTAATAACAAAGTTTAAGAAAGAAATGAGGAAGAAAAGTTTCAGTATATACTACTTGGTTAAAGGATAACCAAGTCACAAAGTGATGCAGTTGTGCAAAAGATAAATGGGATGAGAGGAAATACTAATCAAGACATTTCCATCGGAAAGTCAGAAACATTAGAACCACTTCATGAGACACTGTTGTCAATTCATTTGAATATAGCATGAGAATACACAATTATCTCACCTGCTTAATTAATTGTGCATATTAAACAGGAAGGGAAGGATTGGGATCCCATCTAAAGTTTAACACTTTAACATCCTCTTGTTCATGCTTTTCATGTTCCTGTTGACAGAGTTGCTTCTGAATGTGTTCATAATGTGATGTATAATCAATTTTCTTTAGTAATTAACTAAAAAGTGGTAAAGGAGGATTCCCAGAGTTACTGTACATTCACTGCAAGTCTTCTCTTCTGGAACACGGTTAACTGCGCTTGGAAGTTGTGTATGTGCCCTGAGAAGAGAATACTCCACCTGCTGAGACAGACTGTTTTACTCAATTGCTCAACCTAAAGAAAATTTTCACACAAAATTTTGCAACAATGAATCCCAGGTTTTTAAATAACTTTAGAGATGATTGAACTACTTCTTTCAAACTGTTAATTCATTTCTCCCTAGTTTATGCATTACTTGTAAACCAGTTCAAGCGTATTCTGATTTTTGTTATTCTGGAGTAATTGATTAATAGATTTTAAATACCTATCTGCTAGAGCTTTCCTTATTGATCTGTTTTATTGAATAGCTCAGTTACATGGGCTGGTTTCTTTTATGCAGTTAGACTGTAGTACAGGAAGGAAGAAATTGTAACGGTGGCTAAAGGAGCATAAATTCCCTGAAGAAATCCAAAAGGCTTTGTTTGCCTCAAAGACAGGAACGTTTCACATAAGCAAGGAGCAGAAGCTTGAGAAGGACTGTATTAACATATTTGGAGGAAGAGTATGCTGATATTCATAGCAGTTTTGTGAAAAAGGAAAAACTTTATTATGCTGGAGTTAGTTTTTCATAGAACTTAAGCCAAAAATTGTTATTATCTTGTCTTTGGTGCTTCAAGAAATGAGCGTTATCCTGCAGCTTGCAGCTTATAGCTGTAAATGTTTTCTGGTCCTTCTTAGTTAATTTGTCTTGTTTATGACCACAAATGATTTTTGTTCATTTTGCCCTCCCATTTTTTCTGTCAGAAATGTTGAAAAAATAAGCCACATTAGCCAGGTTTCTTAAGCTCTGTTGGTGCTAGAGCTGCTGTGATGGCAGGATGATGTTGGGATGTACCATTTCTCCTTCAGTCTAACCAGCCCATACACCTTTAGCAGCCTGTATGATCCAGTGTTAGATGTAGCAATGAGAGGTTCTGTGCAAGTTGGAGGAAGTCCAGATAGGTGGTTTATATGCATCTTTGCTGCAGTTTATACGAATTATCTCAGGTATACCTGAATGCATTGCAATTATGTCTATTACAAATGCAGAGCTCTTGCGAATTTGCATGTGCATGTTATTAGATGGGAGACCATGTGTTCTCATCCAACAAGGAAGATGTGCGGGAGCATCAAACCAAACACAATTAAACAATGCCTTTCTAGTTTCAAATATTTGTAATCAGTCTAAAGTCTGTTAAGTTAATCAGTTTGTTGACTTTTGTGGTACATTGATGAATATACTGCAATCAGTAAAAAACCCTGAAATTCATTATCCATCACAAACTATTCATTCAACTGCATCTTTTAAGATCCCCTGCAGTAATAATCTCAAGTCTCTCCTGAGCAGAAATTGTCAATCGTGTTGTGATGTGGCAGTGTTATTTTACAGAATATGAACTGTAACTCACAATGTGAACTTATCCTTCAGAATTGAAAGGCCAATGCTTCAGGTTTTTAAAAAAGTTTTTTCACAGCCTCCTTAATAGCTAAGGAAAAACCTATTTAAGGAAGCATCGAAAACCCTTGAGGGAGTGCTATTGCTATGGGTTATTGATCTTTTCAATTAAAAAGCACCAGGAAAATAAAAGTGTAGAAGAGAACAGAGCGGAGACCATGATGGAACACTGCTAGCCTGGGCAGTAGGATAGAGACCGTTGAATTTTCTTATGTTTTGACTTTGGGGAGAAAAGGTCAGCTTTGATGGAAATGTACACTCCAAGAGGATTTGTCCAAGATACTTGGTCCAAGCAAGAATTGCTTTGGGAGTAGATGTGGCCCTAACTATAAATAAAGTTCCCACTAGGTATTAAATGCAGATTGCTTTAAAGTCACATTATAATAGGAAAAGAGATGCAAACTTATCAAAAGTCATTTGCATAGCTGAATTGTATCAGAAGTTGAAATTATTCATGTAACCAAAAGTAATGACTCTCACAATGCATCTACAAAACCTATATTAAAATATCATTAAGGATGTGATAAAATATTGGGTAATACATATGCATTTCCTGGACTCAGGAGATGTCAAGAGAAATAGGAGTAGCTGGAAAACAAATAGCTAGTCACACCATGCAGTACTGTGACCTGTTAGAGTGGAAATTGGATATCACTTGCCTTAATTCTGTGTTCCTTTATTTTTGCATTAGCAACAGCTGAATTTATGGTTAATATACCAAAACTATGGATTCTAGATACCTTTTAATTCCTGCACAAAATGGAAAAAAATCCATTCTCCTTCCAAACACTACAAAAATGTTTACAAAAGCAATTTTCTAAAATAAGTAGAAAACTATTACTTGTTTTTATCATAATCAAGTTTGTATTATATCACATAAAGGAACAACACAATATTTATCACTGTATATAAACAAGAAAACAATCTGTATATAAAACAAGAGTAAAAGAATATAGAAATCTTAATTCAGTGTGGAGAAAACTTGTGTCATAGATGGTGTCTTCAAGCTGCAGTTCATAAGCTTCACTTACATTTTTCAGTTATATTTTTTTCCCAATTTAATGTTGTTGTATCAGGAAGCAGCACCTCATAGGCTGATAGATGATATAATGGGCCCCAAATTTAAGATCTGTTTCTGAGCTCAGCTGTAGGTATAATGCAGCTGTGCTGATGTTTATACTGTCTGAGGAGTCAACTTTATATAGTAGGATTATGGTATGAAACATTGAAAAAAAGCATCCCTCATCAAGCACAAGAAAACATTTGATATACCAGGCAATTATTTTAATTCGTAGAAGAGAGGTGGTGTGTTAAATATGACGTAAACAGCAGCTAACTGTGGATTATAGCATTATATTTCCATAGAGAATTTCTACTGACATCATAAACCACCACAGCAAAGTTTATAAAAACAGTAATCCATGCATTATTAATCCCAAGTCTTTACTTTGCAGAAGTTTACGCTTTTGCTGTGATAATTTTTACTGTACTCTTGGTGTTGTTCCTAGAAGTCTCTCTTCATGCTGCAGCCCAGGACAAAAAAGTGGGATGCTACACAGAAATGCCTTTCGGAGGACTCCTCCCTTACCTCGGGGCAGGTTCAATGGAATTACAGGACCAGCATATCAACAGCTAGAAGAGTCAAGGATCACAGACCAGGACACAATACCTTGTCATGGGTAAGTAATAATGTAACTGAAGTGAGCCAGTTTGTGAGTGGCTGCTGTTACGTGGTTAATATGCTTGGCCATTACAGTCCTTCCCACTTGGTTGTAGTGTACTGTGGATCCAGGGTTTATAATACTGAAAGGACAAGAATGTTTTCAGCATACTGGCTCTTTGAAGGTAATACATTTTTATTTGTCTGGCTGCTCTTTTTAAGCCTTTAAAAGGCTGCAGAAGGAGTGATTAGAACAAACTGTAAGTGATTGACAATGTTACTTTTTATAACTGACACTTTTTCTAGCGGTGGTGTGATGTTCAAGTAACTTTCACATAGCATGTTTTGCTTCCATCAGCACTGGGCAAATAAGAGGAAATAATATAGAAGTCCAACTTCCACATTTTTTGTACATTGTGAAGTGTGTTTGCTGTAGACTGAAGACCGATCCCTTCACATAGGTTTGTCTTTGAAAATGCACAAAGGTTCCAATATTTTTCCTTTTTTAATTCAGCTTATTAGAATATTGAATGTGAGCTCCAGCTGTACATAAGGTCTGAATTTCAGAAGTGCTTCTGAGCACCTACATACATTTTACGTAATATTTACATATCCCTATAGATTTCCAAAAACTTTCCAGAATCACTACATACATATTATATGTAAAACTAGGAGTGATATCTAGAATGGAACAAAACAGCACGAGTTTCATTTGGACACATGTAAGTCCCAGCTAAGTCCCCCAAAGTGAACAGTTACACTGCAAGAAGGCAGCTGTACATTTTTGTACTGGAACTGGATTTATGAAGTGCAGACTGAGGTCACCTACATTTTTAATTTTCCTCAGGGAAGAAAGGAGCTATTATCACTATCCACTCTGAGCTCCTGGGAAATGACGGCCGCAAATGCTGACTAAGAATAAGCGTCGTTACATGCGTGTGTCATTGCCTGTGTGGGCACACACACAGGCACACATTCCCCCGCCGCCTTCCTCGCCATGCTTTCCAACCTGCAGCAGGATTGCCCAGTCTGGGGTACTCTAGGAGACGGAGACTTGGCTCACTAAATGTTTTGTAGCTGAATCTACCTCACAAAGTTGGCCAAAGTAGTTAGGACCAAGAACAGGGCTTACCTAGGAAGGGAGAAAGCAAAACGGCAAAAGGTTTGAGTGTCTGGCGACTACTTTTAAAAAGTTCAAATTTGTCTCATACTTCTTTCACTGTAACTATTGGCTGCTTCTAAGGAAAAATTTGTTTATTACTTCTTGCAATAAATATATTATTGTTCATTTGTATGATAATCTGTGTATAATTCCTTACCAGAACTGTGACTCCGAATGCAACCCTTCCTGAAAGGGGCAGGCTAACAGCCTTCCCTCTTCAATGCCAGCATCTTGTAACACAGGCTCTGGAGAGTGCTGCAGCCTCATCCTAGGTTGAGAAGTGAGGTAGAAAACAGCAAAGCTGTCTTGGGGGTAGTTGCATTTACTCTTCTCTAGGAAATCAGTGTGTGATATTACAAGTGCCATCTTGTAATGGGCTATATTTTAAATTTACAGTTCTGATATTTGGACCAGACTGTGACCCCTTCTGGCTTCAATCCACTAAAGCACTTCATCCACATTTTGTGTATTAGGGATCTCTGTAGAGTTAGACCTTCCTACTATTGACTCTAACGATGGGACCTTTCTCTGAGGGAGTTCTCCAAGTACTCCAACAAGTGATGGTGTGACAGGGAGTCACAGCAGTCTGTGTGTATCACAAATACGATACCAAAAGTCTTCAACCTAGCAACCATGGAAATGAATTTTTAAAATGTCAATGGTAGGCATGAAAACAAAAGCAATTCTTTGATCTTATTTTATTACAGTGTTTTAATGATGACAGTTTTTATGAAAATGACATCTTTTAAGAGTAACAGAACTTTTTGTAAGTTATTTTATGTTGCACTAATGAAGTAATCTCTTCAACCAAAATATAAGTACGCATCTTATCTCTGAACAAAAATAAAAAATAATCACTAATTCTACTTTATATGGAATTCTTCTAACTTAGGAAGAGGTTTCCACAAAATCAGATGCCTTTTTACCACCTATATATCTGCTAGTTTTCATAGTGTTTTTATTCTCATTAGACTTCCAGCCCAAATGAAAAGTTCCATTGTCCCCTGCAGAAGGTACACTACTTCCTTTCTTCTCCCTTTTCACCTCCATCTTTCCCTGTAGGGATGCACAAATCAGAGTGGTTTGTCTCCCTAATTCTGTGAGCCTTCCGAAGTTCATCCATCAGCAGCACTGGCTGAAGTTTAGTCAGATTTTGTATGTTTATATTTGATAGAAAAAAGGCTAATTTATCTTACTAGTTTTTCTCTAGTCCTGTAAAAGTGCTCCTTTTCCCATTCCATATTGAGAAGAAAGCTTTTGCTGCCTGCAGGAAGCTCCAGATCTCATTATTTGCAACAGGATCTAATATTTGCAGAGTTTGAGTCAAATACAGCTAGTATCAGTTATTTAATCAGTATTCTACTTGAAGGAGTAGAAAAACCTGCTTGAAAGGAGGGGCCTAAAGAAAACAAACCATCTCCACACCAGTCACATCTCAGAGACTGATTCAAGATCCTCAGAGTGTGTCATGAGTTTACATGCAGTTAAGTAGACAGCGGTTGGATCGCATGCTTTCAGTATCAGCTGTTTGCGTTACATGGTATGAAGTGTTAGAAGTAGCCTGTGAATGTGTACATATACAGGTATAAATGTGTTTATGTACACAAGACCCAATATATGCTGTCAACAGGTAGAAAATGAAGGCTGAACCAAAGCCTGGTAATGCCACTGGAATGACTCCCATTCATCTTAATGGACCTCGCTGTCAGGCTTGTACACTGAACGCTTAGAGCAATAGGGCTTATAGCAAAGCTATTGGTACTATGCTAAATAAAAAACATTCTGTATTTTAAGTTCTGATCCCTTCTGTCTCTTTTTAGTATCTGTTTTAAGGGGACAGTAAGTTTATTATGCTTCTTTCAGTTTCATTCTTTCATTTAGACTCTTAAACGCTGTATAACATAAAGACTGTTGCATATTTATAAATGTTTGAGTTTCTTTTTTTGCTTGGTTTTTAGGAAGAGGTTGGAGAGAGAGCTGCACTTTGAAATACATGCACATGAATGAAATTATTCAAACAAAATAATTTTTCAGATAAAAAACCATATCTTTCTTAGGAGGAACTATAGGTCTGGGAAAGTTAATTATAGAAATATGTAATTAAGATTCTGCAATTATAGATCTAAGTCTCATCTATTGAAAAGAGCAGCGGACACAAGTAGAAGCATAACTCAGTTTGTAATTAACCAAAAGCTGAGTCTCGCATGGTTTGGATGTAATACCCCCACTAGTTTAATACCTTGCCTATTGCACAGTGTATGTGCTTTAACTCAACCTCAGTCTTCCTTCGAAAGCCCTGTGAGCACATGTCAGAAGCACATAATTCTGGCATCAAATCAGTATGTCTATCTGTACTTCAAAAAATAGTATGGAAATATGCCAAGCATTGCATTAAATGTTACTGTTGCTGCCAGTTAGTTTTCAAAATACCAAACATAATTGAATCTCTCTTACGGAATTGGCAAATGTTACTGTTTTCTCACCAAACCCATTTTAATTCAGTCTTTTCTTGTTTTTGCTTACATATCATCCATATAATACATCCATTGCATGTGAATTTCATTAAAAACATTCACTCCCTTTGTTTTCAGGGTGCAGCCCAGAATATATTTAGGGCCTGAATTACCAAAAAAGGGACTAATACAACTGATGCGATCTCTCCAGCTGTAGTCGTTTGAACAATTATATAATAAGCAAAGGAAACAAGAATGGGCACAACCCAAAGGTCTGCACTGTTTTGTTTTCATTTATTTTTTTTAATTGTCCTCCCTCGGGAATAATAGCCCTGATCAGTATTTCTGATTCTTGAAAACTGTTCTAAAAAGGCCCTCCATAAATGGCTACAAATGCGTCTAAGCGTAGTACAAATGTAATTAACCAAAAGCTGAGTCTCAGCTGGCTCAGATGTAAAATATAAATGCAGCTGTATAGCATGTACAAGTTCTAGCACATATCCAAAAAATCCGCTTGCTATATTATTCCCTTGGGTACCACTTCCCAAAGAAGTATCTCTTTCCATCAGATAGCAGCAAAAATCACAACACCTCCTTGTTATCGCAGAGCTCCCAGCTGCGTTTTCTGCTCTTTTGGGGATGCCTGGAGAGTTTTCATACAGCGGCTGCACAAAACTGCATGCGTGCACGTGTACAGGTTAATGTGTCAAGCAGTTGTACAAGCACGGTGCCACCATAGACGACTTAATTACAAGTCAGCAGTGCTCTGCTGGAAATGAGCCTAAAGATATCTCCTCCTCTCTCTCCTGCCTGACAGCTCATCAGGAGGATGGGGCCAAAGGAAGCCTTTCCAGTTAATTAGCGTTGTGTGCTAATATTGGACTATGGCTGCTTCATGCAATTCTCTTTTTTTTCCTTCGTTCTCCTTCTGCTAATGCCAAAAAGCAGCAAGGCACGTATAAGTACAAGGATATCCCTAGTGAAGTCCATCAGGCTTAAGCAGCTTTCAGAAAAATACCCTTCAAGTCAGAGCTCAGAGCATCTGCTTCCACACCAGATCTAAATGTTGCTTTCCTCATCCACGGATAAAACATACTAGACTTCACCATTAGCTTGCCCCATTAAATAGTGATATGATCACAGAGCTGATTATAAATAAAATATGTTCCTGTACTGAGGTGATGTCTGTGGTCCTTGGCAATCATGTCTAGTAGCTATAGTAACTCTTGGAGCATGAAATTTCTAGTAATACTACTTCTCAGATGGGAAACATCTTTTTTTTTTTTTTGTCATTGTTCCCTTTATTTTTTATTTAGTATACTTTCCCTTTCTGTTTTTTAAGTATTTCCTGTAAACAAAACCACCTTCTAATCAGAATAATTAATTTGGCTTTGAAACAAAACAGAAATGTTGATAAAAATTCACTAAGTTGCCTCACAATAAATAAAATCATGCTATGATATGTATTAATGGAGGATAAAGGATTTTTTTTCTGAAACACAGGATTACAATATCAGGAAAACACAGACATTTGCTCAAGCCCAATATATTAGCTCTATTTCCAGATGAGATCTAAGAAAACAAATCAGGCCAACATTATGAGTAAGTGCTATTGAAATAAGATATGTTTTTCAGAGGTACATTGCACTTAGATGCTCTGCTTATTTGAAGGGGAGCGCAGGCAATCATGTCTGTGTAAATAAAGACTACACAACCATTTTGTTTTTTCCTGCACCTTTTTAAGTGTTTTCCTAAAATAGCCATTTGACATTGAGAGTTCTGATGTTGAAGAAAACATTAATCCATTTCCCCAGTTAGGAACGCAAGAATGGAATTTCAAATTTAATTTCAAAAGAAAATTAATACTACAGTATAACTCCTGAAACCTTTTAAAAAGGGATTGTCGTTATTCTCTCATACTGGTGGGCAAAATGAGACTGAGAGAAAAGCAGTGGTTTGCCACCAGCAGATCTGAGAATCAAAAACACATCTCCAGAGTCTGTTGTTTTCCCCAGGGCCACACTATTACCAAGTACTCCTAGTATGAGGGAAAAATGACATGGATCTTTTCAGCACAGTTCACTGAATCTCATACAGCGTTCCTGCTGCCGGTTGCATCTGACCACTTGATATACAACAAAAACTTCTTTTTACTCTTTCCAGGTATTCATCCAGTGGTTTAAAAACTGCTCAGAATACTTCAATAAATATGCAACTGCCTTCAAGAGAGACAACCCCTTATTTTAATAACATGGATCAGAAGGACTTGGTCGGCTATTCATCTTCAAGGGCCAACTCCGTTCCTATCATCCCGTCTGTGGGCTTGGACGAAGCCTGCATGCAAATGCAAAATGTTTCTGAAGTAACAGGCATCAAATGGTGCAAAAACTCCTACTCAGCTGAACTTGTCAATGTGAGTTCCCCAGTCAGTAATTGTCTTATAGCAGAACAACATGAAGTGAAAATATTGCTAGAAACTGTTCAGGAGCAGATTCGGATTCTGACAGACGCAAGGCGGTCGGAGGACTATGAACTGGCGAGCGTAGAAGCAGAGAGCAGCGCAAGTGAAAACACGGCCTTTCTGCCCATGAGCCCCATGGCCAAGTCAGAGCGAGAGGCGCAATTTGTCTTAAAAAGCGAAACGCAAAGAGACTCGGTATTGACCAAGTGACTTTGTGTGGGGGTTGTGGGAGGGGAAACGAGATCTGTGCATTTGATGCTTTGCTAAACAGGAAGGGAGGAAATGAAATACAAATTATTTATATGCATTAATTTAAGAGCATCTACTTAGAAGAAACCAAATAGTCAACCGCCCTCATATCATAGTGTTTTTTAACAAAATATTTTTTTAAGGGAAAAGTTCCAGGAGGGATGAAATGTACATCAGGTGCTTTCTAGGCAGGATTACACATACAGTTTCAGTTACAGAGCATTTTACCATGGTCCCGTTTGGCTGTCCGAAGGCTTGGGCTATGCATCTTTTTTTCAGTAAAGGCCAAGACCATTCTTAGATTCATTTCTGGTTTCAGGGCAATGCTGCAGTAAGCTGCTGGCCAGGGATTCAGACCCTAGGAAGCAAGTTCCATGGCCCCAGCACAGACCTGATCCCCTCTGCCCCTCTGCTTTTGGTTTCAGGTTCATACCATGGAAACAGGCACACAGACATCTACTTCTGAGGTCTGGTACCTGCTGTGGAATGACAATAAATCCCTAAATTGACCCAGATTCTTAACTCTCTATTTTACTTTAATGTATCAGTCAGCCCAAGAAAATCAGTGGAAACATTTAGGAGTTTTGGGTTTGGCCAAGTGTGGAGTGGGATTGGGGTCTGTAGAGACACAGTAGTCAGGAGCCCGCAGCTGCTCCATCTTCTGTGCTTTGCCTATCAGAGCTGCCTTGCTAGAGAGTGAGGAAGAACAAGAAAAAGTACAAAAGTATGTGTTACAACAGGTTTGGTTTTGGTTTTTGGTTTGGGTTTTTTTAAGTGGGAACATAAACTGTTGTTTGTTACCGACCCCTCAACATTTCTAAACTGTTATACTTTGAAGACATTTGTAAGCTCTCAAGGAGCACTTCTGAGTGTGTGTGTGGTTTTTTTAGCTTATTTTTTATTATAGGTTGTTCAGAGAAGAGTCAGGGAGATCCAATATGATCAAAATCCAGCCAATAAGTGTCCACACTGCCCTAATTTGTTCCCACTTTCAGTTCTCCAGTCACTTTAATTAATTGTGGCTTAGGCTTGTGAACTTTAAAGCTTCAACCCTGCAGATGGTTCAGTATGGGCAGACCCACAAGCACGCACAGATCTGATTCTAATGGGGCTATATAAGAGCAGATGTTTTCCACCAAATCACTCCCTGCAGGGGATCAAGGCCTTAGAGAAGAAATGTCATTTCCTGGTTGCCGTATCCCAATCACATTTATAAGCATTTTTTGCATTTGCTTTCGAGTCCCTCTTCCCCCCATAAATTGTACACAATATGCCAATAATGCAATTAATTGGGTTCAGTGACACACACATTACTGTTTTTATTAGTATTAAAATATCTGCTTATTCGTGGGGAAAAAGAAAATCAACTATAATAAATAACTGCTAAATAGCCTTCCCTGGTTAATGTCAGAAGATTGATTAAAAAAAAAA
Source organism: Strix uralensis (assembly GCF_047716275.1). Classification (NCBI taxonomy): domain Eukaryota; kingdom Metazoa; phylum Chordata; class Aves; order Strigiformes; family Strigidae; genus Strix; species Strix uralensis. The sequence continues at coordinate 13,062,193 of NC_133978.1, read as the reverse complement.
TTTACAGTATATACAGAATGTATTAAAATATTCCTTTGCAGTAAATTAATTGTTAAATTTATTAATGTGCCCCAGACTTTCCAGTTCACAAGTCTCAAGACTTCCCAGAATAGCACAATCGATCACACAGTGCTGTTGTATGTTGAGTCAGAATAAAGCAATATTTTAACCTCTGTCAAGTAAATTTGGAAAAGAAATGCTGAAGGTGTATGTCATTTTTTTTTGTTAAGGCAGTAAAAAAATTACTATTCACAGTCTTCATCCAGCAAGTCTTATTTTGGGTTTCTTTTGCAGTTTTGGTTTTGGGTTTTTTTTAAGATAAAGTTGATGAAATTGTCTTGTTTACAGAACTTTCTATGGCTGTAATCTTTGCTGTGTGTTTTCAATAAAAATATATGTGAGGGCAAACTGTGCTTTATGCCCCAGGATGGCACATGCCTCATCCGGACTCCCTTCTTCAAAGACACAGAGCTTTTGTTGTAGCAGTAAGGTGGGATCACCATGAGGAGTGGTCTAACCCTGATGTGTTTCTGCAGTGTGTTGTGGCTGGGCACAATCTCACTGTGCATGAGCTGAGCTGACTGTGGTGGGTATGGCCCCAAGCCCACACCAAATAAACCCTCTGAAAGATGAGGTGTGTTAGGTGGGGCTCAGCTTTGCATCCCTACAGTTTTGTGACTTTTCTGTCAACGCCATTATACATCCCACCAGCTCAGGACATGAGCAGAGTGAGCTTGCCTCTGCCCATAAGCCCTGTGAATCTACCTGTAATGTAAAAACTGGCTGCTATATAAAGCTCTGATTCAATAATTTGTGAAGTGCAATCACAATTAATTAATTGTTCACCATTAATTTAATCAAGAGATGATCTCTCTGCAGTAAAGTGCAGAATCCTGCCCAAATAGATGTTTCAAAATTAAATCTTTTCAATCCAGATGTAAGGCCTTCTCGCCCCCAAATCCTACCAAACTCTGCAAATTCAGCTTTGGCAATGTATTGGAAACACACGGCAAGATTTCTGTTGAAGAAAGAACCATATCATAAGCAATGCCTTTATGGAGAGAATGTGTTCACTCAGCACCCCCAAGAGACCCAGAAAGAGGGGAAGAGCAATGTATTTAAGAGAATGAAATGTTTGACTGAATGACAGATGAAGATCTGAAATGGTGAGGATATCTTCAGTTCATGTTAGATCTTGTACTCAGCAAAGGATGTGTGACTGTTATATGTTAACTGTTCTATTCAGTTTTCAGCATGTTTGAATAGAGAGACGTTAATATTAACCATATGACAGACTAGTGTATTATTTGTTAAGAGTACCACTTCAGATCCTATTGAAACTGTCATTGTTTGCAGAGGAAAAGGAAGTTTTGAAAACATCAAACTAGGTAGCCTTAATATCATTTGTGTGTTTCTCTAATGCAACTGTTTTCCTCCATGGACCCTCCTATTTTACAGTGAATGGGACAACATCTTCTCTGAGGTCTGGTAATTAATTATGTAGAGGACACACAAGAAGGTTGTACTGAAACAGACGAAATGGTAGGCCAAATTTTGCTTTAGTTCTGACCCCTGTGGTCCCATTGAACTCAGTGGATCAGAAGGGATGCAAGTCAACGCACAATGCAGTTCTTTCCTAAAATTACATCTGTTCCCAGACTTGGAAACAGACTGTAATCCCCCTAAAAGAGGCTCTGAACTCAGTCGTTTACCTGTAACATAAATAAAAGTTATATCTGACCTATGAAGTTCCAAGTGTAGTCTGGTGTGAAAATTCACACATGCAGCATTACACTCAAATAAACTGGGAGAACAGCTAACTAAATAAATTGAACTTTCTCTGAACTGAACAGAGAAGGTCTGTGTCTCTTCAGCATAATACTGTAGAGCAGAATTATGGAAGAAGTGTATATCCTGATTTTTTTTTCTTCTGTATAGGATTTATTTAAAACAATCCAAAATAACCCTAAAAAACCCCAGTAGAATGATCCCAGCATTTGAAATAGGAAATGTAGGTGAGTATGGGTGCATTTCATAGCGTTAACCACTGAAAAACTCTTCAGTACACCCATGACCCAAAGCTGAAATGTTCTAATTCTTGCACGATCACATTTAGATCAACAAATGCATCCATGGAAAAAGAGCTCTTCAGAACACACTTCTCTTCAGCCACCTAGCCATGCTCTCAGCTGATGTAGTCAATGCAGTAATGACAGTTTATATCAATAGAGGATCACATCGAGATCTCTTCTACTTGATGTCCAGTGTAGTGTCACAAAGCTTAGTAGCCTACCACATGATGTAAGAACTTCTACACTGCTTTATGGAGCTGCCTTCATTTTGTTTATGAAAATCATACTCATATCAGTGTGTGAACACCCTCACTAGAATATGGTGCAAGGTTCATTGGCCAAGTGATTGGTTTGCCAGGTCTATCTTTTACAAAGTCTAAGTATCACTGACCAGGCTCTAACAGTAGTGAACTTACCACCATGTGGCTCATTCCAGCGTTATTCATCAAAATCCTACAGCTTCAGGTATAAACTGAAAAAACAATGAGGCGATGGCATGTGCTTATGACCAGGCATGTGCTAGGTATGCTTCTGAATCAAAATGTTGAATCAGATAATTCATGTCTACTTCTCATGTAAGTAGGGATAAAATCTGGATTCTTCTTCCTAATTTATCCCCAGCTTCCTTTAGTCTAATTTTGGACATTATTTGAACATTTCTTATTCTTGTAAGAAATTATGAAAATGAACACCAAAGAAGAACACTTTCGGAGTCCTAGCTGCAGTAAATAAAATTAAAGCTTAAAGGAGTAGTCCTGGAATAAAAAATGGTTTTGAAAATGGCGTTAATAAAATGGAATTTCCCTAAAAACTGTTTTTCACTTGGGAAAACAATGAGCTTATGAAGTCATGTATTATCTTGGCATGAATTTAAAATGCTTATCTTTAAGCAGATCGAGAAAAAGCAAATATTTAGTATAGATTTTTCAGCTTTTGTGATTTTTTTTTTTATTATTTTATTTCAGTAGCCCAACAGGTCAATAATCCCATTATCTGTATTGTCTGACACATAGTCCCTTTTTGTGGTCTACATGCTGGACTGTTAGGTTTCCTCAAAGAAAACAAGATTTTATCTAAATTATATTTTTAAATGATTCCTAGGATAATATAGTTCTTTATCTTGCTGAAAATAATGTGATGCAAATGTTTTTCTTTTTGTACTGCATTATTACTGTAAATTCATAGCGAGATTATACTTCCTTTGTTTTGATGTCTACTCACATGAAAACAACTACAGCACCCAGTTTTCAGGTTTTAGACTTGGCACTTCCAAATCATAATATCAAACAGGATTTTTATATTTTAAATAGCAAAGTTCAAACATGACATATAAATGAAATAGCTACAACAGCAGTAAACTTTTAATAAAGTGGTGGGTTATTTTCATTCTTATTACATAGCAATTAGATGATTGGACCATAGGAATCAGTAGTCTCTTGCAAGAAATACAGTCACAGAATATATTAATGGCAGTGGAAAGCCACTGCTGTAGCCCAGAACTGGGGAAAGCCACAACAGAGGAGGAAGCAGTCATCCACAGTGTATGCTGCAGAGGTAAAAGTGCTTTCATCTTAACAGTAAAAACCAGTGTAGTTGTTCAGATGTTGAAACTGCCAAAAAGTTAAACTATCCGGATTTGTTAATGACCATGTTAGTAGTGTTTAAGGAAAGGAAAAGGGACAGAAATTTCCAAATTTGTAATGCTTGTACTGTCCCTTGGAACAAAGGTAATTATGTTTTGATTCTTTATTATTACATGGTTTTCAATGTCTGCTGCAGAGATAGACTGATCACATGACACTGACAGGCTGCACTGACTTTCTTGAAAAGATTTAGCAGTCTCCAATTTGGTCAACAGTCCTGTAAACAAGGAGCAATTTCCTAGTACCCCACAAGGCTATTCTTGTGAAACTTTTCCCAGATAAATAATAAAGGAAAAATGCAGCAAGACAACCTATAATTTTTTTTTTTTTTTTTTGCTATGAGGAACTATAATATAGCTATAATGGAGAAGAGGTTACTGATGACTGAAGAATGTAAATAAAGTACAGGATATAACATATATGTGACATGGAAATCCTGTATTTGTACTGTAGCTATTAATAATATATTCTCTAACACCATCAGAAGGAGACCTACATGCAATTAATACTTCTTTTTACCTTAACAGTGACCATGGTCTGTACCACATCACTATAGCGACTGGACATTGATGTACTCTCATCCATATTCCTTGCTCTTGCATTGCAAGGGCCACTTCTGTGCTGTCCTGTGCCCACTCTGGTTTTACTGAAATCACTGAATTTGCAATGGTTCAGCATCTTTTTTCACATTCAATTTTACCTTGCCCTCAGAATCAAGAGTACTGTGAGACTTCAGACCATAAGCCTCTGACTTCTTTCAGAGTACCAAGAACAGAAGTCATCTCAAGTGTCCTGAGATATAGCTTCAGATGCAACTTTTTGCCTCTTAATACTGAAATGTCTCCAAAGATTAAGACCTCCAACATGCATGGCATTAAATTATGTAATATAAATAATGCCAAAGTTTATAAAATTAAGAGTTATATGGCAAATATTATTGTCTTGATATATGTCTTTGAAGGAGTATGAACAAGAGCTCTCAGTTGTGTAAATATTTGGAAACTAAAAATACAAATAGTACAAGAATAGAAAAGGATACAAAGAATAATTAATATTCTAAAATATTAAGACCTTTATTTAAGGAATTCAGGCTTAAAGTTTCCCTTGCTTGACAATACATTAAGATAATGTTTCTTTCATAACATAAAGCTTACTCCTATACAGAGCCGAGGCAATTATCACATACCTCAACATCAGCAGGACAGAAATGCAGTATAGGTTTCACTTTGGCGTTTTGACTCAAGTTACACTCATATGCTTTAGATTATCTCTGATTTCTTGACTATCCCCAAAAAAGAAATGAGGTATGAATACTCAATGACTTTTTTTCAAAGATCTACCAATTGATACTAAGATTGGAGCCATATGCTGAACTTGAATTCCTAGAAATAGCTGAGATTTTGACTGTTCTTGATGGGGGAAACAGCAGCTAGCAGAAGTATTACCACCCCCACCACCTCAGCAAGATGCACACTGTGAACTTCTGGAGAAAAGGGTAGGGAGCTTCTCTTGGGTATGGCACAGCTTTTTCCATGGGTGAGGAGGGATGGATTTTGAGTTGGGCCAGGTCACGTCATCTGAGAAACTTGCTTGACTTTTATTTCTTTCCCATATCTCTCTCATATCAGTAAAACTGTGGTCATCAGCACTAGCTTGTTTTTTAAGTTAGTGATTCCCAAATTCTGGGATCCTTTAAAGTGTTGAATTTCGGAAGCAGAGACTTCTCAAAAAAAAGGTAAAATTTCTTCTGTGATTTTTTTTAAACCATCTTTGCTTGAAGTGCTTGTATTATGTTAACTATTTTTAAAAAAATTAGATGTTACAAATCTAAATTACAAATATTTATATTTACATCATGATAATAGGGCATGGGTAAGATCCGTGTTTCATGTTTCTCTCCTGATCTAGTTGAAGATGTCCCGGCTCTTTGCAGGGGGGTTGGACTTGATGACCTTTAAAGCTCCCTTCCAACCCAAACCATTCTAACCATTCTCTGGGAAGCATGTTCAAGTTAGTTCTTTAATGTATCAGATTGCCCATAAAATTCTGGAGATTTCTGTGCATATCAATGGCAACTTTGGGTTTTACATGGAGAGGTAAATTAAGCTAATATATTTGCAAAGAAAAAATGGATTACTTAAGACTTACAGGTCAGACTCTGGTATTGTACAAGTGGCAGCTGTTTCAGTGAAAGCACAGTTAATGTGAAGAGAAGGAGGCTCCCAGAGGAAGATACTTATGGTGGTTCAGCAGTTGAGCTGACTGAAATAAAACCCAGGTTTCCACCTCCGCAGTGCTAACCTGTGCTGCTCTCTGAAGCTGGCCAGCCTGAGCCCCAGGGTGTCTGCAGCCCCTCCACTAGTGACTGTACCAAAAGGCAAGTGTCAGCACTGACTGCTGTGAAGGCTCCTCTCATTAAATCAAAATGAAATAGTATGAACTAAAAATTGATGGGACTGATTCTCAATTGCTGTCGGGTTATATGGAGTGCCACCAACAGTGTTGATTTACAGTTTCTGAGGCTGTGGCTCATGGTTTGACCTCACGGGTTAGTTCCCACCACCTGAGCTGGAGCAGCTGATCTCTGCCTGTCAGGGTAACTTTGGAACAGTGCATTAAAGCAGTTTGATTCCAACTAACCTAATTTTTTATACTTCATTGCATATTCTCCTTGATTATTGCAGAGGTGAATCCACTTCCAAAGTCGTCTTAAAGTTGTCATTGCTGATCTGTCTTTGCCAGAGTAACTGGTTGTGATCACTCAGCTCCAATTCTGACAGTGGTGTAAGGCCCTCCAACTCTACAGATCAGAGCTGGGTCCCGCAGTCCAAAATCATGCATATGTACAAGCGAAACTCTCCATACTTGTTCTGCAGCAATCATATGCATTCAGATCTAAGGGTGGATCAGCTACCAGGCTGATCTTTCACATTATCAGTCTTATTTAATAAAGCTATCTTAAATAAAGTTTTCTGTGCTGCTTCTCTGTATGTTGTATAGAGAAGCAGTGAAGGCAAATTCAGCCTGTCTGCATTTTCATCTCTGCTAGCTGTGGTAGGGTTTTTTATAAAGCAGGTCAGGAGACCAAGTCTTTAAAATTCTGACATCGGAGAAGGAACTGATACCCTGGCAAGGAAGGGTTATTCTGAGCAGGTTTTGTCCATGTGCATGTTTATCTAGTCTGTCTTTCTTCCTAAGAAACCTTCTTTCTTCCAAGAGCTGATGTACCTAAAAACACTTAAAACATTAAGCAAAGCTAAGGCAAGAGATGTGCTCTGCCTTCTCTGCAGAGGGGATGAGGGCATAAGTAATGGCTAATTACCAAAAAACCTTTCCAGCTAGTTCCACTAGTATTTGCACAGACTGGTAATGCTAAAATGACTCTGGATGGTTTGGTCATGTTTATTTGCAGTCTGTGATGCATATAAACTGGTAGCCTGTTTTAAAGCCTTGGTGGTTTGTAGTATCTAAGGATGGACTTTAAGAGTGCTCAGGACAACATTTACCACTCTCCTTAACCTCCATCTCAGTTTCATTTGACTAATGGACATTTCTATTACGTAGGTGGCAGTGACACCCCATTGCCAGAGTACCAAACCCCACATCTCATTCTGGCAAGCAGGGCAAACCAGTCCTTCCTGCAGCCTTGCAGGCATCACTCCAGGCTGTGAGGGAGCATCCTGCGGGCTCAGCCCCTTCATCAGGTGAGGAGTAGGGGAGGCCTCCTAAACTAAAAATGAAAAACTCTCCCAAGATTGAGATAAAAGGGTGACTTGGAAAAAAACATAGAAATCACAGTCCTTTAAAACTCTGCTACTCTGTAACCCCATATAGATTGGCAACAAAGTTGTGATTTGCATTTCAATTTCTCCAGTTAGTAGTAGGATAGTTTTGCATTTGTGTTAATTTAAAGCTGTCTCTAGATGGCTTCAGAGAATAAAGAGTACGCATCACTGTGCAAACGCCCGTGCTCTAGGCAACCTTCCATCCTTGTGGGTAGGATCTGGGCAGCAGCACTTTGCCTGTCTTCCTTGATTAGCTGAGAGAATACCAGGCAGTGCCCTGCACTCCTCGCTCACAGGCTGCCAATGCAGCCTGAAGCAAATTCCCATACTAAAAGCACTTAAAAATGGAACAAAGGTGATGGAAATATGGTTTGTTCACTGTGAATATCCAGCTGGGATAGTTGGAATAACTGCAAGGGAAGAATTGCCTTTGCAAATCATGTGCCTGATTTATTCTTTAAATAGTTTTTCAGTCCTCATTATTTAGTCAACAAGGACATTAAGAAGTCTGGAAATACAAGTGGAATGATTAGTTCCCATAACTAGTCTTAAGGGTCACAAATCCAATATTTCAGACTTTTTACTGAGCACTTATCAAGTATAGTCAATCAGGCTTCATTTAAATAGATGAATTTTTATTGCAGAGTTATACCTGATTTCATGCTTTCTTTTATTGATCACTAGATCTTTTCCATATCACATAAAACCATGTTTACCTTAAAACTGATCTGTAGATATGCATGAACAACACCTAATGTGGACATAAGTCTGAGAATTCTCAATGCATAAGGCAAGTCTTGTGAAACCTTTTTAGCAGCCGAAAGTCTTGAACCATTCACTGAAATAAGACAACTATTTGATTTCAGCAAAATTGATTCTGCTGTCAATTAAATCACTAATAAATACTTGAGTTGGATTTGGGGCTTCTGAATAAAATATATATATATGTAAAGCTACATACACAAACTTTTTACAACACAGAAATGAATGCTTCAACTTAAATTTATTCATCTAAATAGCTGGAGAGAATATCCACTTAACCACACAGCCTAAACGCATTGAAGAAAGGGGGAAACGTCTTTATTTTCAACTGTGTTTATTTTTTCACCGGTAAAATAGAACTAAAAACGGAAGAAAAATAATCATAGTGTCTATGACAAAGATTGTGTTTCAAAGAGTGTGCAATGTGTACCATGATTATTTTAACTGCGAATGGAAGCTGCTTTTAGACTGAGTGTGATTGAAAGGAAATAACCTTATTAAAACTGTCATGCAGCATCCCAGGAAATGTTTTGGTTCAGTATGTTTAGCCTCCGTTTTTGTGGAGCTGTACATTCTTGTCCATGGTTTTAAAGGATAAAAAAAGAACTAATTTCAGAATCAATCTGTATTTTGAGTCATTTTTATACTCCCAACACCCAGGTTGATTTACCATATATGTCAGTGAAGCTGAACAGTATCATTTTCCTACTTAGTGTCACAAACTAGTTTTATTGTGTTATTGAATTCAGTCCTTTTTTTCCCCTGCTGAAGTGGTGTGCTCCTGCTGTTGTGAGCCATCTCTCTCTTAAAGGAGAGGTTTCATTTGTTAGCAAAGCTGCAAGGAGATCGAGACTAATCCATCTGAAGGCAAAAGCTTTCTTCATTCAGCCTCACTAGTGGGAGGATCAGCTGGGGTTAGCTAGAGTTTGAGACAACAAGGTCCAGGGGTCTCTGGTGTCTTACCTGCAAGTCTTTCAGTTTTAGGATAAACGAACTAGGTGGAAAGGCTGAAGTGTCCAAAATAACACATTTGCAGGGAGGATCAACTGAGAAGAGAGGCAGAGGTGGCAGTATCTTTAACTCTGGAGTCAGAGCAAAAAGAAGCACAAGTTCTTTGCAAAAGAACCGCTGAACAGCTCCATGCTTAGATTATTCATTAGCCAAAACCCCAAAGAGATTTTCTGCTTGAGTACCTCCAAAAACACCTCTAAAGTTGATGTCAGATAGCCCCCAGGCAAAGCCTCAAGTTGCCATCACCAGGTCTGCTCACAGTGCTCCAAGCATCCTAAATCTCAGCTGAGGCCCAGCACACTCCCAGGTGAGGGAAGAAGGGTGCAGTGCTGGGGGCCGGGATGGCAGCGGGCACTCCCCAGCTCTGCTCCACCTGGGTCACTCTCCCAGCTCCCTCCACATCACTCCTGGCCACTGCCCTGCAGATCCCTGCGTTCCTGGCTAACACTTGGGCTTTTTTTTTTTTTTTTTCATGTAGCTCAGAATAGCTGTCTGAATCTGTCGCTTGGCTTCTGCTAATGCATGTTTTTTGCTTGAAATCTGCCTTACTTTAGTCCAAGTGCTTTTGAACACACTGACATTACAAAACAGCAGAAAAATGTTTTACTTTCAAAGCTGCTCTTCCAGGCACCTCATCCCCCGGGCACAGGCACTCAGTTGAGTTTGATGCTGAACCCTGTTGGTCTAACAAGGTTTTTCCTTTTGCCTAAGGCTAAGGACAGGTTTGGGTGGGAGTATAACACTGCCACGGGTAAGGCTCCCACCCACAGGCAACCCACACACCTGTGCTAGATGAAGCTTTTTCACCTGGTTTGTGGTCACAGCTGAAATCACTGAGGACACCCTTTATCTCCCCACCAGTAGCCACACACTCAGGTGTCCTCCTTGTGTGCCTATACCAGGAGGGTCTCATTCTGCTAAGAGGAGGCAGCTCTGGAGATACGGTTCTGGCAGGAGGTTTGTTTCCTAAATGTACCATTTCTGAGAAAATGTTTGTGTTAAGAAATGCTTTTTTGTTGTGGTTGGGGTGTTTTTTTGTTGTTTCTTTTCCTTTCCCCTTTGGTTTGTGCTGGATATTTACTGTAGTACCTATTTCATTTGTTCTCTGGCATGGTAACTGAGTTTATTAGACTGAGCAGGGATTAAGGTATTAGAGTACAATAGTCTTGCAGCTTTATCTTAAAGCTTTTACTCCATTAAGAGCTATAGCTGATTGTTTTGAAAATGTACTTGCTTGGTAAGAGAGTATCTCCTTTGTTTTCCCCTTCACCCAAGGGTAAATTGCAAGTTTCTTGTCTGCTGTTTTCCAGAATGGAAAAATCTGAAGTGTATTTAGAGCATAGTTTATGCCACAAGAGGCACTGCATACTGTCCAACCATCCAATAAAACAGCCTATGTGCTTGAGGAACTATGCTAACTTTCAAGGGTGCAACTTAAAATGTCACAAATAAGAATGTAATGAGAGCAGCTCATAAAATTCACATTAAGAGTCATGTTTGATACTTGTTTAAAACTTCATGTGCTTATGGAACGCCATTTGCCAATGTTAAATACTCATTAATTATGACTGCTTTCTGAAGCAAGGCTACAGTATGTATTATACTGTTTCAGAAATTTCCTGTGACAATCTGTATCCTAATAATTCAAACCACTTTGCTTAGGCAATCATCTGCAGAACAAAAACTTTCCTCAAATCACTAAATACTTCTCATTCATACTCTTCACAGATCCATAGCAAGCTGTTAAAAATCCTAACAAGTACCTCTCAAGCTGTGTTTAAAGTTATGTCTACTGTTACTGGCAGCTACTGCAGTTACTAACTAGCAAAATCCTTATAGGAATGTCATTGGTACTGTGCAAAATAAGACTATATCTTATTGTAAGCATCTTTTTTGTAAGGACTTGGTAAGCATATGCACATGCAGATCACAGTGAAGTGCTTAGTTACTTGTGAAATGTCTCTCCTCAGCTGAGGAAGCAAAGATGATTGTGAAGCTATTTTGTTTCAGGAGTAGCGCTGCTCCATAATGTGAAGGGTTTGTTACTAATTTAATAATACTTAAAATAGTGCATTTTCGTCTATAGGTTTGGATATTTTCTAATCTTGAGTAGAAGAGTTTGTTTCTCTTATTCTCCTTCAGTACAGTGAGATACTAAGTTATAGGTGGTCAGGCAGAAAAAGAGCAACTACTCACAAAATCCTGGTTTTACTCTTTTCTGGTGACTTCATGGTTGTCTTTTTAATTTGTTATTCATCAGCATTGTTACAACAGGGTTTACCAAGGCACAAAGATGTGAAGAAGAGGCTGACACTTTGGGAGGTTCTGTCTGTTTGCAGCAGAGGAATTGGAGGAAGCTAAGGTCTGGGAAAATGGTGGGTCCCACCTAAGCTCAAGACAGATTTTGGGAGATCTGTGTGCCAAGTATTAATAAGGACTTAGAGAACAAACTCTCTGAGAACCTCCTCCATATTCAGACAGACATAAGCCAGATGGACAGATTCAGGTCAGTAAAGGAGAGCTACTTGCAAAACTAGGTGGGGGGATCTACTCTGAAAATAAGACTCCTTGGGTTTTTTTCTTGGCAATTATCTGCCAGAAAAAGAGGTGGCTCCAAATACAAATTTTTGCTCAACATAATCACAATAGAGCAAAACTAGAGAGGGATTTGCAGGTAAAGCCTGTGGTGTTTGGTTCCTGGGTGTTCTTGACCCACAGCTGTACCTCCAAACTCATCTGTCTGTCAAATGGTTTGAGCTAGGAATGGTGGATGAAAGAGATTGACTAATCAATTATAAAGGTGATGTTTTCCAGCAGAGCCAATTTCTTTTTAAGGAATCAAAGTGGCTAGAGGAAAAAAAAAGCGCTATTATTGCTAGAAATAAAATTGTCCACTTTGAGAGATTTGCTTAGTTATTTCCTCTACTCTTTCTCCTGAAGTCAGGCCAGAGAAAGCTACAGGGATTTAATTTTAGGGGCTAACTTCGGGAACACAAAGTTTTAAAAACTAGTTTCCTGTAGCCTGGGATGGTAGATAGATGGTGATTCTACAGTCAGATTGGGTGCTGCAGGCATACATGTGCCTTTCTCCACTCAAAATCTCTCATTTATAACAGTCTCTTCCCACTATTTCTCTCTCCACCCAGAAAATCTTCCAATGCAGTGGATTTGGGGTTATGGGAATGGAGGGAATATGGCTTCTCTCCTACAACTGTAGTATGCCTCCTGCTTTCTTTTTGGTGTCTTATATAAAGTCTCCAGTTGTCTTTCTCAGGGTTTCTCCTATGGTATCTCATGCTCTAGATCTTTTTCTGTCATGCTTGATAGTTTACTGCTATTCTTCTAAAAATAGTGCTGCTATTCTAGACTGTGATTTATACCAGAAATAACAGACATGACAGCTATTCAGGACTTTCTTGAGGAAAGGAAAAAATAGTTTTGGTTTTGGCCAAGTCTCCAGGCAACCTGGAGGGCCAGGCTGGTCCTGATAGCCGGCAAGCTGCACTGGGTAGAGGTGTCTGCATAGGGGTGGCAGAAGCTTCCTGGGATCCTTCCTGGGACATGCTGGGGTGTGGGGACTCACCTGCTGAGATCACTTATGAAAACACTGCTGAGCCAATGTTGTAGCAGTAATTTGGTAGGGAGGATTTTTTTGGTGAACCACACTTTATGGACATCAGTTGTCCTCTTTACAACCCTCAGCGTAAGGAACACGTGAAGCCAATGTAGTGCACAACACATGAATGAGGTGGGTGGGAACAGATGGATGCAGGTGTCTGACAAGCCTTGGAGCTAGCAGGGGAATTGGAAGAAGGAGAGATCTTGCCTTTCCCTCTGAGCTGTGCTTGATCTGTGAGTTTTCCAGAGCACTGCAGAGATAGGGTGCTTTTTGGCTGCTACTCTTTGTTAACAGTCTGTATTTTACCATTGGATGTAACAGCTTCTTGACCCAACCTCCATAGGGTATGCCTTGCTCTAGGAGCTTTTGCAGTTTGAACTGAACAGTGTTTATAGATTTACTGGTGATAACTTTTACTGTAAATGTAGACCAGTAAGATGTAGAGATGTAACTTTTGATTTCAGATCAAATGAACCTTTTATTCCTATCTAGTTAATTGAGCCAATAGATATATAGTTTAAGTTCTCTAACATACAGCTTTTCCTCTCCATGAATTAAATGGATTAATCTTTCTTAGAAAGCTATCACTAATTATATTAGTGTACTTGGGCTATTAATTCATTTCTTCAAGAAGTTACTATTTTTAGATGGCTACACTGGCCTGAAGTAACTACAACCCCAGTATTACTTGAAGCACTTCAGTTTAGTGTTCTTCTGCTGAAATTTACTGCTTCTAATATCTTACAAATACTGGGAAGGAATAACAATGCATAGAGGGAATTCCAATAAGCATTATCAGAGCAATAGCTGAAGATACCCTAACATACTAGTATTCCTTTTTCACCCTACATAATCACACTGGGGTAACTGCATGCCTGTTTGAGAAAAGGAAGAAAGTGTTCGCTATTAGTATGTGTTAGATTTCTATTAGATGCTAGAAATCATAAGCTATTTATTTTATCTGGTTGATGATGGAAAAATAAGATGATGAGTTACTGCATGTTTGAAGTCTGAGATTGCCCAGAGTCCAGAATTTTCAATGCCAAAGGCTCAATTTCTCTTGTATTATTAGAACTGTAAAATGTTGGGCTGGTGTTGTGCCTAAGAAGCAGTGTTAGTGAAGTGCTTGCTGATTGCCTAATACCTTATTTCATAGGTGGATGAAGCCTACATCATCCCTTGTATGAGAAGGTAACTGGGAAGAACTAAAAAGGGGTTTGTTACCTGAGAGGAAAATTCCTCACCCAAGTTTCATGAAAGATATGTCATGAAGTCAAACAGGAGTGAATCTAATGATTTATGGATTAAATATCACTTTAATCAAGAAGCTGTTTTAAGTAGCCAGTTTAATCATTGTCATCAACTTCATCAGAGTGATTGAAACCATCATTACTTTAGCAACTGATTATCAAGAGCTGGATGTGGTCTTTCTACTAACGCCGGAGCTGTTCATTAGACAGGCATTGGAGGTCCCTGACAGTATCTCTGCATAATCTGTACCAGTGTTTTTGCTGTATTTTGCTAGAGAGTGTGTGGATTTTTCCTTAGATTAAACTTCTTTCAGTATAATTCAAATCAATTACTATTTTGTATTACAAATACCTAAGTATTTATGCATAAAGCTTGTTGATAAAAGCAGAGTGCAGAAGTCTATTTGATTGCTTCTTAGGCTTTATAACCAGGGCCAAACAAATCATTAACTATTTAAACACAGTTTTTTAAAAAAAAAAATCTAAAAGGATTGGAGTTTCTGGGGGAAAATAAAAAATTGTAACTAAAGAAAGCAAAATCACAAAACCATGTATGCTGGAGTAGACAGGGGGTTAATCTGTGGTCGGACAGAAAAGCAATGTTGGGCAAGACTAACAAAATGATAGTCAGTTTGGAAGTTAAGGTATGAGGTTCCCCATCTGGAATAAGAAGATAAATTGATTAAAAATATGGTTCATGTGTGGTACATGGGGCAGATAACAGAAAAAGTCTTATTTTTCCTTTAAGTAATTTAGAATAGGCCATGTAAGATATAAGCAGCAGCAAAATCTTAAGAAGGTTTCAGGAGCATAAAAATGAGTTTGAGAAGCAACTGAAATAACCATAAATTATATAGCAAGTTACTTGTAAAGCTGATGGATCCAGCTAGTCGGAGACCTTGGTGAGCGGGGCTTTCTGTCGAACTGAAGATAAGTTATGCCTAGTTAGGAAAGCAGCCCTCTTGCTCTGGCTTTCAGATTTTATCTTTTTCTAAAATAAAAGCCAAAGTCTTATTTTGGTTATTTAATTTCACAGTGCTAACGAAGACACAGGTACTAGCAGCAATCTTGAAAGAATTTATCTCAAATTAGTAAAATAATCTGGATTTTGCTTTGGATTCTTGATAGGTGTTAGCAGCTGGTCTGACAAGATTATAATAAAACCTGAACAAAAATTCTTCTAAAATACTTCCCAGCACACAGGAAAATCAAGCAGCTCTCAGCTGAATCTGAGAAAGACTTGAAGATTTGTAATCCAAGCATGGTGATTTCTGGTATAAACTAATGATACACCTCATCTGTATTCAGATGGAGATTGGGGAAAGGAAGCTAAGGATGTTTCTGTCATTTTGTAGTAACTGCCATGGGACAGGCAATCATTCTCACCAGCAGCCCTCCTGAAGAAGCAACAAACACAAATAATGAGGAGGGCCCTAGCAATGCACAAAAAAGTGCAGAGGGACACAGAATTTCAATTTGGTTTCAGAATGTATGGAAAAACATCAGTTTGAAACTAAAGAAAACCTTCTAATTATCTTTATGGTTTACAAACTGAGCTTAATGACAGGCTGCACTGAAGAGGAAGTGACGTGGAAAGGAGAACTTAATGAATATGGCAAAAGCAAGAATAAAGGAGTTGGAAGGGTTCTTGGACGGGGGAACAAGAAATGGATCCCCTACCTTTATTTCTTATATTGTGCTGTTGCTCCACCTCTCTGCCCTCCTGAGTGAGTAAGGCTGCATGAAGGCAGAGACACTGCAGCGATGCTGCCAGCACCCCTGCGAGGCTGGGCTGCTGCACCCTGGTCCTAGCCCGGTCCTGCTGTTGCAGCAGAGCTGTGGTTGAACTGGGAAGTTATGATTCGTGTTTGTTATGGCTCATGTGTGTAGGAGAGTTTGAACTAAATTTTCATTTTATTCCTTGGTCTGATAATCTTTAGCATCACAGGAGTATTCCTGCTGTAGCTGCTGTTTCAAAGCACATACTGAAATTTTATTTCTATTGCTCCTTATTAGTGACAGTCTTTCTTTCTCTTCCTTACCATTGTTTCCTACCCTGCAGGTGGGCTTTACCAGGCACACAAACCCCCTTTCCACTGGGGTGGTCCTCTCCATGTTGCCTAGAAGGAGCATTTGGTACAATTAACAGGTTTTTTATGGTAGTACCATTGTTTTGAGAGAGTATTTTGGAGTATCTGTATGCTTGGCAATTGCTGAAGCAGCAGCACCTGTGACTTTCCAGAGAGGAGAAATGAGCTGCAGACAGACTGACTGTGCTGGGGAGTGGCAAACCCTGGTGGCTGGCTATGCTGAGGCTGTGACTGCTTCAGTATCTGAAAATGAGGAGTCCAGGTTTGTGTTCCCATGCAGGATGACGAGCAAACCTTCTAAACATAGCAAATAACAATGGCAGCAGACTGTAGGAGCACCAAAAGTAACAACGAAACACATCTGATGACTCCCAGTGGTCAGCAGTAAATAATCCTGCATGTGAGTTGAGAGGAGCTCCCAGCTCTGGAGGCGAGAGCTGTGCCACCAGCCACGCTGGTCCATGTTTGACCAGAACCTGGACATGGGGGTTGTCCTAGATCACATGGATGGGAACCAGTGTCTCCTAAAACACTGACAAGGAGGGAGTTTACCATAGGGCAAGGTAGTTCCCAGCTCTTAACTCTCTTTAATACTATTGCAGTGCGTTCACCAGATTAGTGGTAGTGGGCAGCATTGAGAAGGACAAGTACAGGGCAGGTCAGCCAGTTTTCTAAAGTATGACATACAGCTTTCTGAGCAAAAGGAGAGTGTGGTTGTGCTGTTGTGTCTGTACCTGAAGAAAAAATTTAATTGTTGCTGTAATGAAAAATGTTATTTAACTTCTCTGCTTCTGCCTTGTTCATATTTTTCCAACACACTTCCTTCTAGATTTCTTTATATTACTACTATCTGTTTTAGTTGATCTAATTTTGTGGTCAAAATGAGCAGATGGAGAGGGATGTGCTATTCCCTAGCATGTTCTAAATGACATCAGCCCAGTGAGTTTAAGCATCAGTGCAAATAGCTGAAGCTAGAATCATAAACAATTGCCATATCTAACACAAATGCTAATGGAGTAGGCATATATAAACCTCCCACTGACATGGCAAAATTTCAGAAAGCTCATGCATATGTTGTCTTGTTGACCTGCTTAAAGAATAAGAGTATATATTTTTATAGGTTGCTGTGAAAAGAGATGGTGCATTGATAGCAGGAGTATTTTTTGAGAAGATATTAAAATTACTAAAACCTTTGAAAGCAAATCTACTGTTATCCATGATAAAAATAAATTCTTGGGTGGGGAGGAAATTAGGAGTCCCAAAGACACATAAACAGCATTATGCTAAAATTAGAGTTGTTTAAGGACTGCTAAGATGCAAAAGGCTAAGTTTTGGTCAGTTTTAGCATCATTCATACTAAGTGCTTCCATCTTAGATGTGTAAATACCTGTTAAATAAGTCATCCTTTTTTCTAAGGTTAAGGCAAAGAAGTCTATCCAGGAGTTTCAGGAAATGGGGCTGAGAAGGGACATCAAGAAACCAAAGTAACATCAACTCTTTCATCCCTTTCAATGGTTACTTGTCTAATTTTTCTTCAAAGGTTGTGTAACTTCCCTGGGCAACCTCTTCTATTAATTTCAAAATTCAATTCTGTGTTGCCTTTGCTGCAAGTGAAGACAATTACTTTATTTTTTTTATCTTTGACACGCAGAGAAGATTACCATTTCCTACTTTGTAGCTCTGTGACTTACAAATCCCTCTGAGCCTGAGGTGCCCCTGTCTCCCCAGAGGTGTTGCTCTGGAACCATTTCACCCTCATGACTCCCTTCCACCAAGGAAGACTTCAGTCAGTGCCTCCCCTAGTTTTGACAATGAAAGCTTGATAATTACTGAGTGCAGAGTATTTTGCCATTAATTCAGCCTCCATGTCGCAGTGTGGTTTGATTTAGCCTGTTTCCTCTGGTTTATCAGAGAAGGTACCAAAAGGGGGTTTTTTATTATAATCAAGATATAATCTCTTCTGGGGCTTACCTACCTACAGGGTCTGCTCTCCTGTCAGGGAAAGAAATAGGACTGGTTTGGTACAGTTAGAGTTTGACAAACCCATGTTTCTTCTTAGTACCTGCAGACCCTTGCAAAACTTCACCCAAATAAATTAAACAAAGGAATTTAAGTGCAGAAATACCTTGACTTTCTTCTGTGTACCCACAAATACTTTCTTCCTTCTGGTATCCTTTAAGAGAAAAGACTTACTGGTTAGCCCAGACCTCCTTCTTCCCACCATCACTTCTTTCTCAGGGGCACTGTGTTTGAACTTTTCCAGTATTTCCAGACCATATGTGAGCTCTTAAACAGTTTGGAGAGAGACTGGCTGAAGCAATGTCTTCTAAGACAAATTCCATAAAGCCCAAGGAAAGTATTTGCAAAGGCGGGAATACAGAAGCTGATGTGCCCAAACAGTGGCAAGTATCAAGGGTCCTGACACTCAGTGACACAGAAATCCATGGCAGGCAGTAGGGAAATGTAGAAAATGGAGGCTGCTTGCCTTGCAAAAGGTCACCCCTGTCCTGTGTGCGCTAATAAACCATATAGCTTTATTTTATCTACAGAACAAAGGAAATAAAGCAGTTCTCTCTCAGCCAGTGTCCTGGCAGGCATGACCTGGCAGGTCGGCACTGACATTCCTCCCCCACCTCCTGACTGTGCATTGGAGCTCATCCTGCCAGGGTGGGCACTCCTACTGCCCAATTTGCACCAGGCTTTGAGGCTCAGGACTCTCTGGTGTAACAACACACACACTCTGTGTGGTGTCATAAGCAACATAGAGGTTGGTTGGCTTTTTGAAGAGAATGATTTAAAGTATGGATTTTGTGGACTTCAAAGAACAGATGCACTAACCCATAGTGATATTCATGTGTATTTTAAAAGCATATTTCCATGGATAGGCAGCAAAAGTTATTTCAAATTAATGTACTTGGAATTCATATTTTTAATGTGAGTACTGTGAGAGTTTCAGTTCAGAAATATTTTTACTTAATTTTTATTGGGGCTACTGCTCTTCAGCTAGTTCAAGGTGATCAATTTATTAGACATTTGAAATGTTTAAATAAAGTTCATTGACTAAACACAAGCCTGAGCAGCATCTTCCACAGACTCTTCATAACTGCAGTATGACAAAATGAAGTTCCAAGTAATAAATGTTTGTGTCTAAGGATACCTATTGTGTAGTACACACTAAAATAAGCACAGTAAATGTGGAAACAAGGTTCTTTATGCTAAAGTGTAGTGAAAGCTGAAAATAACAACAATTAAAAAGACTCATACTTGACTTGAGTGTTTTCTAAGCATTCTCATGGCTCACCAGTGACATGTTCCATACTGGAGATATTACTTTATTTTTACTACATGTACTTCCCTATGGAGACAGGCAATAGGGAAGGAACAACTGTTCATATTGTGATCATAGCTAGATTGGATATGAATGATTGCCTCCTTTGCTTCTGTCAGTAGGAAATTACTGAGTTGCACTGCTGAGGAATAATCTTGCCTGTCCAGTTAATGATCAAAACAAAGGAAAAACTGTTGTGTCCAGTTGAAACAAATGTTTCTGGATGAACTGGGATGAACTTTAGGTTACTTATCCTAACTGAAATCAAAGTTTCTAGTTTATCCATTGGTAGTTAATAGCACATTAGCACTGCTGGTGCTAATGAATTGTTTAATCAGAGTTTTACCAATCACCCACCAGTCACTACTTAAGGAATAGAGCCTCTGCGTGGCTTCAGAGTTGACTGAATTTTTCAAAGCATATGCACGTTGTAGCACCAAGGATGGTTATTCCATTGGATGTGTTTTTAGCACCCTATTTTGACCTAGTTGGGTTGTATGTGTACCTACTGATTTTTCTCTAAGCACTTTGAGTAGCCAGAACCCAATGAACATGTTACTTTTCCCAAGAAGAAATACTAGTGATCATGAGCTTTCCAGAAAACAGACTTTTCATAGGACTATTAGGAGACAGTATGCAGTGAAATACTGCGGCTCAGGTATGTGTCTACAAATTACATCTTGGACTGGAGGGGAGGTCTGAGAGAAAGACTGATGGAGTTAATAAAACTGCTGGAGATCTACAGCTTCAGTTTCCACAGGTGAAGTTCCCCCTGCCCCCACCACTCCTTTTAGGAAGGTCTCCAGCCAGAGGATTGTGCTTAGCATCTGCTGGGAAAATTGCATGAGAGGATCTTGGAGAGCAGGGGAAGTAAAATCATAGAGCAGGGAGAAGGGATGGGACAAAAAGTAAAGAATGTGCACAGAAAAGTTTATACACAGAAAAAATAGCCTCTATATATTCCTACAATAGTTAGATTATTCCAGTAGTTTGGCAGGTGACAGTTACTTCTTGTTTTCCTACTGAAAGTGGTAGGAAAGAGTGGTATTAAGAGTGATTGTAATGTTTTAATTTATTCTTAATTAAATCTTACTGCATTCTATTTCACTTTCAAATTTTTCTGTGTTCATGGGTGATTTGCAGTTCAGACTTACTGTTCATGCTTAAGTTGCCATTTATGCATGTACTTTCTATGGTTACTAACAAAAATTTAACTCAGATTGGATAGCATTACTTTTAAGAAAGGTCCTGAACAGAGTGTATAGTTTGTTTGTGTTTTTTGAATCTCGGACAGTGTTGACTGGGTTCAGAATTTAACCTGAAAAATCAGGACCATCTATTTTCTTCTCTGTGATTATAACACTGTCATAATATGTATTTTGGTTAGTGTTTTGCCTTTGGACTGTCAGCTGAAGAAAACAAAAGGAACAGGGAATGGACTAAGAGGTGTGTGTTTAAAAAAAGCAGAGTTCTCCATGTATGTATTTGCTTTCAGTCATTAATCAAACAGTGAAATGTGATAAAACTAAAGTCAAGCAGAGATTATTTCACTACTGTTTGGCTCTTTGGCATCAGCTTGTTAAATGTGAGTCTTTGCCTTTTGTCCTCGTAGTTCTGGAATAAAACTAACTCATTTTCTTGCGGGGGGAGGACAGACACTGAATAGGAAATTAAATGTAGAAAGACAAAAATTAGTGATCATAGCATTAAACACTGTCAGGTTTCCATGTAAGAGCAAGCTTGAGATTGAAGCGATGTTTGGTTTTCAGCTGTGAAAAGACACTCATGGTCATCTTCTTGTCAGCCTGCTGATAGAAGTTTTGCTTGATCATAGCTTTCCCATATTGAGGTGACTGTCATGACTACTGTGTATTCCTGTACTAACTCTTATCCAATGTTTGCAATCCACTATACTTGGAAATACTCAGATATGTTTGATGTAACGTACCCTAATGCGGCCACAGCTAAGTCAGGACTGATAGAGTAAAGCATGTCTTAGCTGTGGATGGTAAGGTGGGTGGGAAACTGGCTGGACCATTGAGCTTAAAGAGTAATGAACAGTGGCACAGGTCATTATAGAAGTTGAAAAATAAATATGATTTTGCTGGTCCAAAAAGAATGTCATGTATCACTTCAAGTGAAAGAAAATCACTGTTACCAGAACAAGGCAAACAGCAGATGAACAGTCCTGAATCTAACTGGCCCAACCATGAGGTGCAGGTACCCCCAATAGCTGTTTGCATACTTGTTGATATAAAGCAGAGATAAGAATTACTTTCTGAGAGAAGCTACTCAAGACAACCAAAGGATAACAGATAGAAGTAACAGATAGAAGTAGAGTATATGAAACATAATAGTTAAACTCTTATTTGCAATCAGATTAGCATAGTCTGGAAAATCCCCTGTATCTAGGACTAAAGCATGTAAAGGAAAGGATGAATTGCATTAATACTCAGGTGGCCTCTTAGACAAAACTAACTCCATCTGATTTTTCTATCTAATGCAGAACTGTGGACTTTGATGTGTCTCTATCTACCTTCAGTAATTTTAACAAAAAGTTGATATTGCAGTATATTTGACAGAACTAAATATTTTAAGCAATGAGACAGATTTATTCAAGTGAGAGCTTTGCATTTGCATTGTTTTCTAATCACTATGGAAAGTTAGTTATACAGAAAAATGTCATTTTAAGATTTAAATAACATTTTCAGAGTTTTCCCCTCTGTGCTTTGTTGAGAAATACTGGATGCCACCAAGAGCCTACATGCTAAGGCAATTCCCAACAAGGATTTCTGCCAAACCATTATGAATATTTTACAGAGCAGTTGACCTCACTTGTGCATTCCTTTCCATGGTGTGTGCATTTACATTTTAGAGGTTGTGTAGAAATAAGGGAAAACATTAATTTAAAAAGGGGGGGGAGGGGGAAATCCCATTTTTATATCTCATTTTGAAGACCAGTGTTGTCATTTGAACAGTGTGGTGACAAAAAATGCAGCCACTGAAATTCAGATAAACTGTGGCCAACTGATTTGGGGCAAATAAAGTAATATGAGAATTATGGGTTGTTGCTGCACAACATACCTTTGTCAGGATATGCTTTTGGTGGAGTGATAGCTTATTTCTGTGGCCCAGGGGGGTCATAATCTTGTCTATCCTTAACAGCCAAACACAGCTAGTCTTAGTGGATTCCAAATCTGTGAATCAGCATTGTAGAGCAGGAGGCCATCATAAACTTGTCCATTGCTTCAAATATTGATAATACGTGCCTTACATGACCAACTCCCCCAGTGCAACTCAACTTTAATATATGGAATGATGTTTGTTACATTTATTTTAATGGCTTGCCTAAAAAAAAGTGTACTGGTGCCTTTCGGATTATATTTTTCTGATTTTTTTGGGGGAGGGGAGGGGGGCAGCGGGTGTTTGTGTAGACAGTGTTGTGTGGTATACATCAACTAAATGGAGAGGAAAAATCACTTGGGGAAACCTTGTCAGATTCTGGCTAGAGGCCAAGTTCAAACATCTTATGACTGCAAATTTGTTGCAGAGAATCAAAGAAACAGTAGACAGAGCATCCAGAAGCAGAATAAATTAACCTCTGTTAAATTCCATCAGAAGAGTCCATGCAGCAAGGGAAAAGAAAAGCCAGGAAAGTTTGCCTTTCCTTTGAAGCTTTTCTAGAGCATATCTTTAATGATGGGTGGCCTTAAGTTCTTTCCAGATAATGAATCTATAGGGTTTTAGGGTGGCGAAGATGGAGCTAAACAGGAATAAACTCATGGTGCTGCTTGCACTGACAGTTATCTGTAAGTATTCCTCTGGCACATGACTTTATCATTACTCACCTGGAGTAGTGCTTTAAACTAGAATTTGAAAGTGGAGGGGGGGATGATTGTTCTCAGAGTCCTTAAATCTGGAGCGACTCCAGTGGTGGGAAATGCAGAATCCTCCCTTCCGCAGAAGGCGGGGGGCAGAACCGCACAACAAAAGCTGGCTCCAAACATTTGCACAAATTTAGAGAGAGAGGCACTTAGGTAAAAATATGCAAGAAAAATTAATAGCTTGGTAAAAGCTCCTTTTTTGTCCCCTTTGTAGCAAATGTGCTTAGTAATAGGTTCATTTTGACTTCTAAAGAAATTTCTGTCAAATACAATTATCAGGGAAGACTACAACTGTAAAGGTATCAAAGCTATGTGTGCAGAAATTGGGTTTCAGAGCACTTATAGATGGAAACTGTTTGTTGAGTTTCTTTTCTTTATGAATCTTCCAGCTGTGGTATATGCTGTCTGTTTAAAGACAAGAATACTCTAGCAGTTTTCTTTTTAAAAAAGTCTCTGGCAGCTGCATTGTATTTATTTATCTATTTATTTTGTTTTTTCTCTCTGTCTTTGGTTGAAAAGAAAGGCAGGAAAGTGAAACAAAGCACAGAAATGAAGCAGTCTATCACACCGAAAACCTCTTAAACATAAATAATAAACTTTATTGACTAGGTAATTTTCGTTGATACTCTTGCCTTTCATGTTTTTAACTGTTTTATGTTAAGATGGTGTTGCCCAAATACAAGGAAATTGTCTTGATATTGTTAAACTGAAAGAAGCATTACATTTGTGTTAACAATTGGGTTTGAAAGCATGTCAAAAATATTTTGAATGCAGTTAGAAAAGCAAATGTATTCCTTCAAAGTGTCTGAAGACTAACTTCATTTATATTCAGGATAAGACAGGGATGGATGGTATCAAGAAATGCATACGAATTGCTACTTTTACTTTTTGCATGGCATGTGTGTCACATGTTGAAGGTATCCTTTCTGTTCATGAGTCTTAAAGGACTTTGGTGTTCTATGTGTTCGGATATTGGTATCCACTCTATACATTAATCTATTCTTATCTCTGTGTAGCCCATCACAACAATGACTGCTGGCTGATGAACTGAGCATTATTTTAAGCACAGGGAGGGGAAAAAAGAGATGAAATGGATTTATTTCCCATTTTTGGACTACTCAGCAGCCCACAATTCAAACATGCACCACATAATCTAGTGAGAATTAAATGTCATTGTTTAAATGTAAGAGGAATGATCCACTGAATTAAAATTATGAGGAACCCTGAATTGCTTTCAGCTGTCCTCACAGGTGCCACCATTCCTAATGATATGTCAAGTGTCCAGGTATGTTGGCAGATCATGAGCAGAAAAGGTGGATTGCATTTGCAGGAAATCAGGTGTTAATTAACAGGGGTACTTGGTGTCTTGCGTTTTGGAGCCATAGCCTGAATGTCTCCATCATTGCTGTGCCAAGGAAAGTGCTGTTCAGATTCTTTCAGAGAATCCATGTTGTGTTTGTTTTAAGGGCTGGAAGCAGGAGCTTTAAGCCGTTTCCATTATGCTTTTATGTAAAGTTTCCCCAACGGAAATAGCAAATCATACTGCTATTGTACCCTTACCCAGTTCTCCTGTGCTGCTGGGGTGCTATCAGCCTCCCTGGGTACCTGCGGAGACTCCAGTGGGATCTGGCCAGGGCTATGAATATGTAGAGGAGGGGGGTAGACCTCCCCAGTGCAGGGGGATCCTCCATAACCAAAGCAGAGACCAGAAGATTTCTCCACTCATAACTTCATACGGTATTAATTTAAGACTTGAACAGAGTAAGCTGAATACAGCAAGAAACTGCTGCTGTATTCAGTTTATGAACTATATCCTTTTTCTTTGGAAAAGAAAGTCTAATTCAGTCCCTAAATGTCTGCAAGCATCACCTTGCACAGGCATCAAATCCTGTTCTCCTTTAAAATTCAAGTGCGACTTGCTGAGGTTCAAAGCTGCAGTTCCTCCACCAGGCACAACTGCCACCATGTATTTTGTAGTGTCAGGACAGTGATGTAAGTGAAGAGGATACATGACAGAGCAGAAGGCAGGATCTATTGCTCATACTTCAATATGTAAATCAGTCAAAGATAACTTCAGGTAAGAAAGAAACCTCTTCTCTATGTTTTTAAGGTCTAGCTATAAATTCATGAGGACTCTAACTCCCTCTCGTGCAGCAATGTTGACTAATGTGTTTTTCCTATATACAAGTGTGTATTTATCAGTTTGTTCTTCCCACAGTACACACATTCACAGTCCTGATCACAGATGAGGACTCCCCTCTCCCAAGATTTTTTCCAGGTACAGATCCACTTTAAAAGTCTGCAGAGGATGCTGTGACTGTTCAAACACCTCTGTCAAATGGCACTCCAGGTGGCCTCAGAGCAGTGTTCTTCACAAGCCAAAACTTCAAGATATAATTTTGTAAGAAAAACAAATTCATAGTGTGGAGTTCTCTATCTCCTCACAGGCCATTAACATGGTAAATATGATGAGAAGGTCCATGCATAGTTAGAGCTGAGTTCAGGTCACTCACCACTTTTCCTAGGTAGTACAACCACACACTTACAAACAGACCTCTCTTGCTTATTTTTTAGGCTTTGAAAGAACAGTATTCTGGAGGCTGTATAAGCCATATGCAAAAGCTTGCATGCCTCGCAAAAGGAACTGCTTGCTGGTTTAAGAGGGTGAGAAAAATTAGACGCCTTTAATTACAGCAGTGTGAATCGTTGGTGTTTGTATAGTAGGCTACATTAAAATGTAGTTTCTGTTGGTTCACTTTCAAGTCAAGATCACAACCTCACAGGAAACTGGGCTTTTACACCAATTAATTTAAAATTGATATGGCTCCAGTGCAGCCTGCCCTCCCTCCCTCCAGTGCAGCCTAGATAAGGAGGCACTTGCTCCTTGTGCTTCCAGGCACTTGATGAAATCTGCCCTAGAAAGCTGAGCAAAGGCCAAGTATCAGTTATTGCTAATTCCCTGCTGCTGCTCCTGCAGGTAGCTTGTAAAGAGGATACAAAGGCTATTTAATTTCAGTGTCCCATAACAGCTTTATAATAAGCTATGTTCTTCTGTAATAATTTACTGGTTTAATTCTATTACATTGTTCAGGCTAAAAAGATAAGAAATAAAAATCTTATAGGCATATTTCCCTTTAGTACTCAGTTCTTCTAAGGCTGAGGGAACAGGATAGGAGGGGCACAAAACATAATTGAACTAAATCTCTCACTGGCTTGAACTATAGCTGTGGAGGTGGGTGAACTCATGCAACCATTAAACATTTTGACACCACACGTGGCACTAAAAATAACTTCCTACCATATGTGAAATTCCTACAGTACAAAGCAAAACAGTGGCACAAATAATGGGTAGCAGGCTCTGGAAATGGACTTTACAATTTTGTAGCTATAGCTTGGTGAACTGCGGCCTCGCTCTTTCAGGTTTCCCAGCCTGTGATGGGAGTGGGATGGCACTACGCTAGGGATTAACACACTAGGGTTTTTTTCATGGAGACCTTTTGCCCTCTCTCTCCCCTAGTTTGGTAGTGGATAGAGCCAACAAGTGTACAGCCTGAGGTGATGCAGTTGCTGCTGAAAGGCTTGAGCCTTTCTGGGATGCAGTAGGATTTCTGAAAGCTGCTCTAACTGTCGTGCCATGTATCGGCAAGCAATAAACTGCGACTTCACGATGGGCTGTTTATTCACAGTGTTCTGTAGCTGCGAGGAGAAAGTTAACAATGGAAGAAATTACTACTTAGTTCATTAATACTGTAGACAGGGTTTGTTTTTTAAAAAAATTAAGAATTAGTAGGTACAGACTGCAGGATTTACTAATAAACATGTCAGTTCATTCACAAATGCTTTGTATATCTTGAGTTATTTCTGTCCAGCTGCCTCCTGCAT
This sequence comes from Strix uralensis, assembly GCF_047716275.1. Taxonomy (NCBI): domain Eukaryota; kingdom Metazoa; phylum Chordata; class Aves; order Strigiformes; family Strigidae; genus Strix; species Strix uralensis. The sequence goes on along the minus strand of NC_133978.1, from coordinate 13,034,867 downwards.
ATCCAACTTGAACGGTCATAAATGAAAGATAAATTCAGTGCATTAGCAGAGTGCTGCTGGGACTTGCCTCTGACTTACTCATGTGGGGATCTTTTAAAGGCATGTCAATAGGGGGTGGGGGGAAACAGCCAGCATAGATATGGGGAGATATTCAATGCCTTTAAAGCCCAGAAAATCCCTGCTGGTGGGCCACACAGAGCATTGTTTCCTTTGTAAACTGCTCTTGGAAGAATTCGAAGACTATGTTAAAGATCCTTTATTTGTAACTGAAGTAAGGGCTTCATAATCTATATCCAGTTACAATATTCAAAAACTGTTGATAGGACTTCTGCATATGAAAAGTTAAGCACAATGTCACGTACCAGGATAGCCTCTCTGAACTGGAGACCCCCGAGCGTGTTTGAACACAGGAATTTTTCCCTGTGTGCGAGCAGTTATGTCTCAGAGGACAACCCCATCAGATGGCACTGGGTTTTGTTTCGTGGTGCATTACAAAGGACAGAGGTGTGTGTTGTCAATTCATAGAGGTGTTCAGTATCACAGTAAGAAACTTAAAGAATGGGGAATTAAGAAAAGTTAATAAGACTAGGACACTTAAAACTTTTAACCAACCAGGCATTGCCTCTGAGACTTTGCACTATTTACCTGTGATGTTCATGGGTGAGCCTAAAGGAGAAGAGAGCTACCAGAGCTCAATCTTGTTCAGGAAATTTGGGTTCAACAGCTCCTTCCTGTGCTGTCCTCTTGGCTTATGCTGCTGTCTGTGCCAGCTGAGCTGGGGAAGGGGTCGGGCATGGGGTCCCTATCCTCCGTGGCTGTCATGCTTGCCAGCATGTACCTCCTTGTACTCAGCCCTCTTTGCAAGTGTACTCACTATGGTGTCAAAGACTTATGAAATCTAAGTAAGAATCCAGCAAAATTGCTCAAAAGATACCTGCTGACAGCAGGAAGCTCTTGATTATACTGTCAATAGGCTCAGTTTTGTCCATTTTGCTGTTGTTTTGCTCTCCTTCTTTAATGCCCATTCACCATGGGCATTATTAGGAGATGGAGAAAAAATGTCGGAGCCTATAACAAACCTGAGGCTCTAGGGTATGTTTTTGCTAGAGAGGAAACAACAAATGCTTATTTTCTTTTGAAGTAGCTCATCTGAGCTTTGAGCAATCAGAGATTTCTCTTGGCAGGCACAAAAAGGACTCTTGCTTTAAATCACAGCAGAGAGATGGTTGTGCAGAGGAGACTGCTGGTCAGCTGAGCCACAGCTGCTGTCTGCCTGCAGACCTGCTTGATGAGCAATGTGAATGCTGCTGTGCTGCTGGCTCCCCCTCACCAGGCTCCTTGCTGCCCCATGTATTCCCAAAGTCCTTTCCTATCCCTCCCCTCCTACACAGGTACCTGAGCCGCCTTCTCCTCTCTGAAAGAAAACTGCTGTTTTGCAAGTTTCTGCAGCTTGTTTCGAATTGGTTACCAGTTGTGACCTGAGTGGAAATATTTTAAAAGAGTTTTCTGCCTCGAGAGCAGACTTCCATTACCACAGGGTTGTCTGGGATGAAGTTCATAGCAGCAGAAAGCCAAGGGTCAGTATATTAAAGCAGAATGCAATAATAGATTTGCTTGGTAGGCTATCTTGATTTCCATATAAATGCAGAGAATTACATTCGACTGTGCACCTTTCAGGCATGTGAAACACTAATGGTAAAGTAATTTTTGTCACTTACTTTATGTTTTGATTTAGTTATTTAATAAATGGAATTCTCTCTGACATTCTTGCCATTCTGTCTTGCTACACTAATACCCAAGCAGGGATAATTTTAATTTGAATTAATGACTACCAATGGCACTTACACAGGTCCTTGGGTTTAAGTGCTAGCAAGCTAAATCTTGGAAACATGAATTCCTAAAACCATCGCAGATGTTTAAAATGCCCTGTACTGCAAACTAATATTAATTCATAGTTCAGTCTGTTGTTCAGAGCTATAAAGGATCCACAGCTTCTCTTCCATATATCCTTAACCTGGCCCACAGTTGTACCTTGTACCACTAAACCTACTTCTAACAAAAGAGATTTTGTTGGTAATAACATGCTGTCAGAGCCTGCTTTTTTTTCTCGCCCATCTTCCAGCCCCAGAAATGGCGTGGTTTGTCCTAAACTCCTTTAGTACCTAGAGGTTCCTGGCAATCACAGGCACCATTCTGGCTTTATTTCTAGGAAGCTTTATGATAAAGGTAATGATAAATTTCTGATTATCCTTTAAATAATTCTTACATTTGGTCATGTATTATTAATGAGTACAGAGTGACATCCTAGAAAATGGTATATTTATCATCTTACCATATTCTTATTTCTTATAAATGGGAAAGGAGTATAGATCACAGGTTACTATGCACAGACAAATGAACTACAACTCAGATGGAAAAAATCATAAATTGTAGCAACCTTCTTTGCCAGAGCCCCTCTGAGATGGTGGTGGATGGGAGAATTTGGGCCTCTGATCCCATCTGGAGCATGTGTTGAGTGATGTGTGGCTACTCTGTGCAGGGACCTGATGGGACTGATCCAGACAGAGCCTGGTGCTGCCCCAAGGCAAGGCAGCATGTGTCCACAGGGCATGGTTCTTGGGTTTGTGTGTAGATATGGGAGTGTGCATGCTGTGAGGGTGGCTATGATGGTAGGCAGGTCAGGACTGGCGGTAGCTGAGACAGAGGCTGCACAAAATCAGAGATTTAATTTCTTGTATGTAGCATCTGCTGCGGTCTTTTTGTGGACTGTGGTGACAAGAAATATCAGCGAGTCTACAGCTAAAACTTGTACTTGGAAAACAGTGGGTGATAACTTGCAGGAAATGGGCAGAAAGATATATCTGTCAGGATGAGCGTTATCTGCTATGTAAAGCAGTACCTCTCCCCAGTGACCACACTGGCAGGACAGGACTGCCAAGGCAGTTCTCATCCTTAACAAATGATTTCCCACTAACAGTTCTTATCTTGTATTAGTGGCTTTTATTATCCTGTAAGTGTTTCTCCTCTATAACAGAAGCAAGCTGACTGTCCATAGATAATGCTGATGTGGGTAATGCATCTTCAGGTGGGAGGTGCCCATGCTCTGAATGCCAAGCAATGGTTCCCTCTCTAGGAGAATGCAAGATGCCATTTTATTGGGATGCTGTCTTGTACGTTTGTCACTGTGCAGAAAAGCAGTCAAAAAGCAAGATTTCTAGCTAGTGGGGAGTTCTCAGAAAAGAAGAAAACCTCACCCTGTCCTCAGTTTCCAGAGCACCAAGGCTTTCAGGAAATGCTTGCTTCGGGAAAACCAACAAACACTTTCCAAAATGAAATATGCTCCCAAGGCTTCTGAGCCACAAAACTGAGCTTGTTGCCAGCTTCTCTGCTATTACTTCTCAAACTTGCTCTTAATTTCATTGGTCCTGTTCCAGTTTCTAGTATATATTCCAAAACAGTCACATCAACAGTATAATAAATCTTTTCTTATCACTAAAATTCTTTTCCTACTGCCTTGTTCCCAGAAGATACTGCTGCTGTTATGACAACTAAATACATAGAATAGCCTTAGAGTTCAAATATGACTCATGGTATGTTAACTTACTGATACAGTAAATCTAAAATTGAAGAAAGGAAAAGATAAGCTTGCTCTTTTGATATGGTTTTTTTTCAGATTGTCTGAAGTTAAATAATGCAGATGGCATGTGATTATAAGTTGGTTTTTTGTTAGAAAACTACCTGTATAAAGGGAATCTAAACTTTTCAACAAAAAACAATTTTTTGGTGAGGGTCTTGGCATTGCCTTTTCTGGTTCCTTCTCCCTTAATATTTATTACTGAATTTTGTGTAATTGGGAAATCTGTAGGAGTTGAACAACTTTCACAGTTTCTAATTTACACAGAAATTCAGCTTGTGTTATGGGAAAATGTTTTTCTTTTGTGAGATTTAAAAAAAAAAAATTCTTTTCATTTTCTTGTAAAGAATACAAAAGGAGATACAGAATGGCAAAAAGGACACATTGAATTTCCAGTGAAAGTCTTGGTAGCGTGGGCACCTGCCTTTATCACCGCATCACCATTGCAGACAATGAAACTCTGACTCTAAGCAGTGAAGGGAGTTTTCTTTAGTTTCCAGACTATGGACTCTTTTATAAAATGCTACTACACATATAAAACTATCATACAGTGTGCCTTGTCCTCTGCTCATTACTTGCATATGATTTTTTTTTGTCACTGCTGGCTACTTGTTTCCTAGATGAATTTTTTTCCAAGGGATGTTTTCAATGCCTTTTCTTTTTGCCATGTATCATTGGACAGAGATTACATTCAGTGCCTTCACTTTCATCATTTCCAGTTGCAGAAGGCCCACTAGAAATGTATGTAAGAATCATTAGAAAGATCACCAAGAACTACTCAGACAGAAGGATAAATCACACTACATCTCTTCCAGTTTTCAGCTCTGCTATCAAGCATCATGATCCTTTCTTTAGTTGTCTTGTTAAGTGAAACAGGCAGAACCAGCATGTTTGGCTCTGTTCTGCTCCTCTAGCTCAGCTTTCCTGATATTTTCTTGAATCACAACTTGAGTTGCAAATAACAGGTTGCTTATATGAAAAGATACCTCTTCACGTGTGTAGAGGCCATGCATTTGGAGTCCTTGAAAATGGTTCTGTGGCATTTCATATACTTTGTTCTCTAGTCAGAAGTTAATTGTGTTTGATTTCCAGCTAAAATATAAATGCATTTCATTGACTGATAATCCTTGGAACTTTTTATGTGCTTTTAGAGTTAAAGATGTGAATGATTAATGCTTCTGCTGTGCTTGGCTATGAATCATTATATGATGCCCTGTTTTTTCTTTCTTAAATCTCTGTGGCTGTAGCAAATAAGGTGTTTAAGGGAGAGAGGGGAGGAAAAAGTGTAGAATGTGACCTTCCCATTGGTTGCACTTCAGATGAAATAACATTCCTGCAAGGACATGTTTCTGTTTGAGTTTCTACCTAGCTTATGAACTGTGACAAAGTACAGATCTATCATCCTCAGGCTTCTGTACGTAACTACAAACATAGAAATCTTGAAAGCTGAAGCAACAAACCAAGCTGTCAAGATTTAAGTTTTAATACAATCCCAATTAACTCTAGTATTATTTCCTCTCAGGTTCAAGTAGATATTTTGGGGGTATTCAAATGAGGTATTCCCCTGGGAAACACATTTGTCCCTTTCTGGGCCAATATTGTTTAAACAACCCCTGAAACTCTCTTGTCTCTCTCCATCATGGTGCAGAGAGGCTCCTGCTGTGGGAACCTGCTTCTTGCAGCCCTCTCACCTGATATTTTTTAGCTGCTGTTGAGGGATGAGCTCCCCAAGATAGTGATCAAAAAATGCACAAAGTTAATAGCAAGCACCACACTGGGTTCAGGGTTTTGTCTAGACCTCGAGAACTGATGTTGTCTATTCTGTGTGTAACTAGTTCAAATTGCTGATTTGAAAACAATGGGGTGTGACTCATTTAAGTGTAGGTATGACTTCAGATGAAATGTGTTTTCCCAAACAGCCACCCGCATTTCGCTGTGATTCATCTGCTCGGGTGTTATTTCACCATCCCAGCAGCAGAAAGAGCTACTTCTCCTTTGCCTGTTGACAGAGCATTTTTGTTCACTGAGCTCTTAATTCAGGTATCTGATGGGGTGGATGGAGTCTGGGAGGGGCAAGGTACCACAATGGACATGCTTCACCTCTGCTGCCAATTTAAATCAGAGCAAACAGGAGACCAGAAATTGATTTGAGAAGGAATGCAGGACTAAAAGCACTCTGCTGGGTCTGCTCTTGGGAGGGCGGATGACTTGCATTTGCCCAGCAGGCACTACCCTGAACAGAGCGACCATCCTAGAAGACATGGAGTTAATGGACCTTGTGATACTCATAAATTCCATTTGCCATATTTCTTCAGTGATGGGGCAAAGAAGATTTACCATTTGTTGTCTTCATCTGTTAAGTGGAAAAAGTGCTTTATCTGATGCTGTTTTTATCATAAATACTGAACTAGAGCAGGAGAGCACATTTTAATTAAAAACACAAACATAATTTTGGACCGTCTTTTCCAAGATGAATCCTTTCTTTGCTGGGATGTTTGGAATTAAGCTTTCACGTGGAAAAACATTAAAAATAATCTGTGAGCTGGTGGCTGCCCACTGAAGAGGAGATGGCAGAAGTAATCAGGGGCATGAAACCATTCTGTTCTGCTTTGATAATGTCTAACTTTATACCAGTTTCTGTGCTCTTACTCAACTGCTGCCATAGCAAAAGCACTTGCTTCACCTTATGGCAGGCATCTGCTTCTCCTAGGGGAGATGGAGGACTCAAAAGAAGATAAGAAAATAATTTCAAATTCCCTTGGTCTGCCTTTTACCTTCAGTCCTTTTTTTTAATCCCTCCCCAAAGTGATCGTTTGCCATAGTCAACCTCTTTTAGAGAGAACTATTTTCTTTCAGGTGCTTGTCATGTTTCTGTAGATTGGATCACCTCAGAACACAGCCTCATGTTACTTTGAGGACTAATTGCACAATTACTGAATCCTCAGCTCTCACAGTGATTGTTTTATAAATAATTTCCTGCTTTATAAGTTGATCACACATATGCTTCCTGAAACAACTGTGCAGAGGAAATAATTCTCTGAGACTGTCATCATTTCTGTCATATGGCAAAGGAAGAAAAAGTCTCTGGGTTGTGTGAAGCAGCAGGTTGCAGGACAGGCAGGCTGGCTCCATCACCTGGCATGCCGCTGCCCTGCCAGTGGAGTGAGTTTGAACACAATTTGTTTCAGTGCAGTTGATGAGCTCTTCAGTTTTAAAGCAAAAATGACAGTGACACTCTGTTACAGAGCTCTGATGCTCAGCAAAACCTACATCTAAAGGCTCGCTGTAGATGGAGGGATGAACCTGCGTTTCCAATCAAAGGGAAAGGAGCTAAAGGGGGGTGTGTGTGTGTGTTTCCACTGAAATCCTTGCCTCAGGCTTTTTCTCCCTGCTTCTGAAATTCAAATAGATATGGCAATCCATGCACCATAAGGAGGGCTATGTAGGTAACTATAAATGTGATGGAATGAGAATTTTAAATAGTGAATGTGCAGTGGTTGTGTAAATGACATATTACGGATTTGGTTTTGCTAAATACATTAGCGTGATAGGTGAAGCAGGCTGACAGTGTTGTTAAAACCAACACTGGAGCGTTTGTACAGGGCAATCAATATCCCTTCTGGCCACAGTTCCCAATGTCAGGTGAAGAAAATGTTTTAACAGAAATTCAGTTTATGTGTCTCAAGTAGAGGAGGTACTTGTATTTCCTATAGCAAATGTGTTTTTTCTCTTTGCAAGTATGTCAGGTGATTTATTTTTTTTTTCTTCATAGGAAAGGGAAAGTATTGTAATAGCCAAAAAGACAGAAGTGACAATAGGGCACTGGCCTCAAACATCAACCACAGCTGATTATCTAAGGCAGAGGGGTGTCTCAGGATGACTTCTTGCAGGTGACAAATGAACATGTGTGTATGTGTGCAGTCTGAAATAAGAGTGAATTGTGTTGAATAAAAGAAACATTTATAACCCTAGCCCAACAATTTATAACATATCTGCCTGCTACTACAGAGAGCAGAACCATAATCAAGAATACTTCTTCCTGTTAGAGGTGACATGGGAGAAGGGTTAACGGGTTTCCTTTAGATTTTGACAGTTATCAGAAGTTACTATTTATTTTGTATCAATCAGAAGTGGCTTAGTGTTCAAGTTTAATAGTGACAATGACCTAACCACAAAGAACAGGATCTTTTCTCCAAACCAAAGCTTAACACACCTTTTTTTTTTTAGCCTCTTTTGCATTTACTTTACTTTTACCTAAAAACACTTTAGAAAGTAATCTAAAAGGCCGGATTAAGGTTATGGAAAGCTTAAATCTGCTCATATTATTCATGTCTGGGAAGGAATAATATGTCCCTGCTTGCAGATTGAGATTTGTTTTACCAGTCAGAGAGAACATTGCCCTGTCTCCAGAGGTTTTGCAGGGAAAGGTCCAGAGTCAAGGCTCTTGCTTGAAGCTGCATTGATCCAACTCCACCAAGCACATGAGAGAAATGATGGCAAATTCCTTCCCCAGGCAGAACAGTGCCATTTACTACAAGATATGATCTTCAGAAGTCAATCAATTTTGTACTTTTCAGCGAATTCAGGCTGCTCCAAATTAAAGTGGAAAAGTTGACTGGCATGGAAGTAATTCTTTTAAGTAAATTTCTGCCTAGATCCCTGCAATAATATCAATGCAGACTTCATGAATATGTTTCATTAAAGGGATTTTCATTATGAATGAGTTTCAAAATTTGCTAATATGTCAGACTCTGAGGATGCCCATAATTATATCTATAGCCTTTCTAGATCCATCCTCTTTTTCCCCTGTCTCTGCCTGTATTAATAAGCATTTCTAAACTGCCTGTTAGTGTAACAGTTTGGCACACTTTACAAATTACAAAACCAATTTTGTTTTCTTTATATTTGTTCATTCCCTTAATCTTCTTTCACTACTTTTAAGTGTATTATCCTTCTGCTTTTTTAATAAAGAAAAGTCTAGTCACAGACAGTATCTAGATTTTGGATCCTGGCCGTGCCATCTCTTACATTTTTGAACACATCTTCAGACAAAAGCAGGTGTCACAAGGAGTGAACGTGTCCAAACCTGCACACTGAAAGACTCCCAAATTTCTGAAAAGGCAACTTTCCAGAAAGGGATTAGGGACCTTTAATGTGGTTGGTGGACAAACCAATTTAAGGGAAGGATCCTACTCAAGATGAGTGGCTGTCAGTGACACTAACATTCAGAATCCAAGAAATTATGGCCTTACGCTGCCTTGAGTCTCTTCTGGAGGTCTGCTAAACTCTGTGTGCTGGTGGGTTGCAGACACTCTTTCAACCATAAAAAGAAGGGTCTCTGAAACATCAAGAGAAATGAAAATGTGAGAATTGTGGATGTGAGTTATTCCATTTGAAATTCATAGAGAACCTGACCTAGGGTTAATGAGCGTACTTTTTGTCTTTAAGGTACTGCTTATTTTGGTCTTTAGCTCAAAACTGTGCACTAATGAACTAGAGAACATTCCAAGAAAAATCTTGAGTTTTGATAAAATATTCCTTGTTCTGTGTTTTGTTTTTCCTGAAGTTCATGAATTTATTTGCCTGAGATGATCTTGATGAAGCTGTCACCACTGAAAATATCAGCCTGAGTTTAGTGATCTTTCAAGAAAGGATAATAACATACCCTTACATTTTGTCACTGTATTTCATAATGCATATAATTAATTGAACAGTGCTCACAAGAGAGTTGGTTGATACTTTACTATCTAAAATGTTTTATTTAAGAAAATTAGGATTTTCCTTAAAAGGAAAGTCTTGTTATTAGAAAATTTTTAAGCTTCAGTAATTTGGCTGAGAAGTCGCACTCAACAATTGGAAATTTTCTGCGATTAAATCCCTCTTTCTTTTGAGCTTGTTCAATAACACTTGAATGAATAAATCAAAAAGGATGCCAGTGTGGGGAACTGGTTACACAGGCTTTCCTAAAGAACATATACAGTGGGTATCATTAAAATGCACATTTTTTTTTAAATGTGTATGAAGTTTCATGATGGGTGATGTTATAAATATTAGGGATTGAGTTTTTTACTTCTGTTGCGTCTAAAATGTCTCTGTATTTTTATTAGGAGATAAGCCTTTCACAAACATCAATTTCTGAGAAATATGTATAGAAAAAAGTTACAGAAGAAAAATGTGTAATGTTACAATGATCATCTTCAAATGAGACAAGTTTTGGAATAAAATATAATTACTTTTTTAAAGTGAGAGATTCACACATTTCAGTACATCATATCAAAAGGACTGCAAATCAAAGAATATCAAGGTCAGCTGTTGCCGTAACCATTTCATAAACTTTTTTTTGATGCCAAGTGTCCTTTGGGGCAGGTAAGCTAAGAGAATTTGTTGCAGGAAGAAATGTTTGGTTCCAGAAGCAGAGGCAAAGCAGAGAAAGATGGAGAAGGATATTGAGTAACCCAACATTTTTGCCTCTAGGAAAGGAAGATACTTACACATAATTTTACAGCTTTATCTGGTCCTGTTTCCAATGTCTGAAATAATGGGGCTGCAATCTGTTGCCCTTCAAAGATTTTTTTTTTCTCCCCATTCAAATCTATCCATCAACATTGTTATGCTGTAGAAATAACTCTCAAATTATTTAAAAAAATTTGCCCTGTCTTTTCAGAAACAATTATTGATAGGACTTTTGCAGATAATGTGTATCAGCTAGCTTAGGTTTATTCTTTCAGAACAAGAAGAGTATGCAATTTAACTAGTGTCACATTTCAAATCCTTGAAAAACACTCAAATAAGGCCTTCAGAACTTCCAAAAAATAGGCATTTCTTGTCAGTGTGAAGTACTTGAATTTTGAAATGCTCCCTACAAAAAGCAAGGTTATTTCAGGATTGTTAGCAATGCTAGGACATGCTGATTACCTAAAAAATACACATATGTGCTGCAAACTTTTATTTAATTGTATGTTGTACCTGTCCTGCAAGATGCTAGATGTTTCTGTGATCATCTTTGAAGTGACAGTAAATAAGGTTTCTGTTCTGAAAATGTTTCTACCTAGCTTGAAACATTTGAATAACTGACTGAAGTTTTATGTGCTCAAATTAGGCAAGAATTTAACGTTCTATTGGACTGAAGTATTTAATATAGGTAGTTTCAGTGCCTGTCCATAATTATGCAATAACAATAATCTTACTGACATAAGTATACTGAAGATTGGAACCCTACAAATGCGATGAGAAATTTCCCAAACCATCAATGTCTTATTAAGAAAGGACCAAGTTGATTTTCTTCCTCAGGGTGGAAATGTCCTGGTTTAATCTATTTTAAGCTGGATGGGCTGGTTGATTGGTTTATTTTTCCTTTCTTATTTTGAACTAATATTGATTCACTAATAATTTGGTGATAAAAATAGTAATAAAGGCAAACTGAGGCAATAAAAGCTAGGTAAAAATAATATTAAATTATTACATGCAATCTAAGTAGCTTGCTTTTGAATGTGGGACACATCAGGCTTTCCAGTCTTCTGAATAAAGTCTTTCTAAAAGCACTTTAAGTGCAAAGTAGGTTTCAGCATTTACAAATGCTAATTTTGGAGTTTACAAGTGATCTAACAGTAATGACATTGCTCCAGTGCCTAACATCTTCAGTTCAGGCTCTAAGGGGCAAAGTAGCACTGCAGACTTTTATCTCCTGCTTAATAGGTATGGGCTAGGGAAGGTGGAGAGGGGATTATTTAGGTGCAATTACTAGTTATGGGTTTATTTTCTCTTATGGACAAAATGTATAACATTTGTAAAGTAAAATTTTTATAAGTATATGTTTAGAATTATTTTTTGCAGATGTAACAGTTGTCCCTTTGTGGTGAAATGATGAGTACATGACAGAACAAGGATTTCTTAGTTCAGTTTTTGTGGCCTGGATAATCCAGACATTCAAATGTCACCTCTAGGAGTGCTTGAATGTCTTCAGCCCTCCTAGAGGGGTTTTGTGCTCTTCTTTTGAGATGACATCCCTATCTGCAGGTTTTTACAATTAAGCATTTTCAAGCTCACTGAAAGCACAGGTTATTCTAATCAACATTTAATGTGTTCTGTCCCATATTACCTAAAAATAAGACTGTATTGTATCAAAATAGAATGTAAGCTTGAATTCCAGGACTTGAAAAAATACAGAGGAGTGAAAAGCATAAATTTATATATCTAAGGAGGAGATTATTTTTAAAGAGACTTTTCCTGTCACTTTCTTGGAGAAAGGAAAGCACTTACAGGATTTTTTTTTAATTGACTTGATTGAGGAAAAAAATGTGTAATATAAGTACATGAATTTTATGTGTATGAGGAGACACGAAGTATCTCTTTAAATTCAAAAAAAGGGAAGAGGCATATTTAGTAACTAGGGGGTTGATGCATGATACACTTTAATTCACTTGTGTTCATATTCTGTTCCATTGCAAAACAGTTTCAAAAATGTGGTTTGGTTAACAGGTCTGAGCAAACCTCAAGCTTTGGGAAACTGACTTAGAAAAAAGTTTAAACATATAACCAAAACCTTGGACACCTATTTCTAATGTTAGGGAAGCTTTAGCTAGAGTGGGGTTTAGCTGCTAGATAAACTCAGTTATTTTTATAAAGTAAAATAGTATCTAACCTTTCTTTCACTTTATTGGATCTATGTGTAGCGAGTACTAACATAAGCCCAAGCATTTTTCTTTAACATCAACTGGTTTTGCTGGACAATTTTTTTCATTTATTATCACTTGTACATAAAATACTTAAAGTATTTACCATTGCTTCATATATTTTTTCATTTTTAGTTAGAAACGCAAATCAATAAAGAACTGTCCCGATTATCCTTTCCTTCTGGTTTGTTATCTTTTTTTCCAAGAGGAATTTGAAATCATTACTTGATTTCTGAAATTTACTGGTTTCTACTTCTGCATCATTTCTGTTTTCAATCCTCACTGTTCCAATTACATTTTCTTTTGACTTTGTCATTTTCTGACTGAAGCAGTCAGTATTTAGGATTGTGGTACATATGTGAGACAAACCCCAAATTTCTCCTTCCTGTTTTCATGGAAACTGGGAGGGGCTCAGTAGAAAGCTGCAGTGGCTGCTACATCATTGTAACCATGAACCATAAAACTCAGGTTCATTTGTTCTTACTGAAGACTGTAATGCTATCGGGATTCAGGATAATTGAATTGCTGCCCATTTCTTTCCCTGTAATTCTCTCTCTTACCCTTCTTTACTTGTCAACAGGACTTAGTGTGGCAATTTGCCATGACTGCATTCTGGATGTTTCACCTGGGATTTCTTGTCTGCTTGTGTCATAATGAAATTAAAACAGTTAATTCTTAACTTCCGCTGTAAGCACTACTCCAATTAATTTTTTTGTAGGTTGCATAGCTAAGACACAATTACAATTCATGATCTGTTCTTCATGTCAAAATACTTTCTCTCATTTGATTTCAATTCAGCTCTTTGTAACAATTGAAGATTACAGTAAATTAGGATTTTTAAAAAAATCCTTTCCTTGATAGAAACAATCCATTAACTCTTGAGGCTGCAAAGGAACTAAGATGAACAGCATATTTCAGAATTCAGCATGCTACTATGCTAGTAGTGGAAGTTTGCTATCCAGATGATAGGACAAAATCTACTTTATTGGCCATACCCCAAAAGAAAACAGATACCTGGTATCAGATGTGGAGTCAAAGCTTTCCCTACTTGAATGTATGGACTGACACAGGCTGTTGGCTTTTCCCATGAAAACACACCGTTGGTGAAGCCTGATCTCTGAGGTCAGGCACCACAAATGCAAATCAAAGTCTTGTGTGCTCACTACAGGGAAAAAAAAAAATGCTCTCAGGTGGCAGCTTCAGCAGTCCCCTTTCTGCCTCCTCTCTTCCTTTCCCTACTAAATTGCTGTAAAGTCTTTTTGGCAGTCTCAGAAATGGAAAAAGACCATTAATTATGACTGTTTGTAATGGCAGAGACCTACAAAGAAATGCTTAGTGATGTCTCACACCATCTGAATCACAGTCACCCAGCAGTCATAGGGTACATGCTTTCCTACTCTTTGTACACTGCTGTGCCAAATCTGCAGAAAAGGAAGAGAAGGACTTAGTGCTACTTAGAAATTTAATTTGCTGCCCGTGGGGAACACAGTGATGATGGCTTTTGACTTTCACACAAATAGATGGGGATCTAAATGTTTCTCATCAGGACATGTCACATCATTAAATTTTAAAACATCTCTGAAGAACACTGTCGCTGATTTTTAACTGCTAATCTCCAACATTGCAGAGGACAAGAGGCTAAACATTGGGCTCAAGTGTTTAACAACTGGGCATGTGTAAAGTAATTTAGGAGTTGAGAGAGCAAGATAGTGTGTTTTATGGACATAACCATTGATGCAATTTAGCTGGAAGGTAGTATAGGAAGAATCAGGACAGCACATTGGAAACTGAGACTACATGGTAGTGTCGATTTTTCACTTAAAAAATAACAAAAATAATTTTGTCATAATTCTACTGACTTTAACAGACCTGGCATCAGTTGCCTGCTTGGTTAGCTCCTTTGCAAGCACTGTAGTGAAGCAGTGTGGCTTTGCAGGAAAGATTGAGAAAGATGTCCCAAACCTAAAAGAAAGTGGAGATCAAAGCATAATTCTCCTGAAAATTCATGGTAATCTCCACTAATGGAACCAAAAGACATTAACTTGCTGAGACACTGAAAAAGAAATTGCCTCCAAACAGTTGCTCAGGTTTCAAAGATCAGTTTATTTGGAATTTATTTTTTCCTTAATCATAGCTTATTAAGTCTAAATAAACTGGCAAAGGACAACAGGTTATTAAGACTATACTTTAAATGGCTTTGCAAGGCCTGTACAGAAATCTGTGAAGAGAAATTAACATGCTACAAATTTCTCTGGCATCATGAAGGGGATTGTTTTTCAGTTTAGGTGTTTATCTACCCTTCTAAGAATTATTTTTACAATATTATCATTTTCCAAGGTTAAAGCTGATATAAAAGTAATATAAAAATGAGAACTAAAGAAAAGTCTGTAAGGAACAACTGAGAAATATTACTTCTGCTTAGCACTGGTTATTTAAAAATGAGTCCTGTTTCACTTCTTATAAGAGTGTTATGCTTTTCTTTGGATCAGACTTAGCAACAATAGTGAATTTCAGTGCTACAATAAAGTGTTTAGGTTCAAATGGAATGTTTACCTACACTTTAGTTACAAAAGCCATTATAATTAAATGCATTTCAAACTATGTAAACAAAGAAATAAATTCCTCTGTATAGTAACATTAAATAAATAGGCAATACTATTCTCTTTTCTCGGCACCAGATAACAATGAACCAATTATTCTTTACTGCTTTCCAAGAGGGCTTCTCATTGTATAGTGAGGCTTAACATCTGGATCAATGCTTGCATGGTTTTTAATGAAGTCCTTTAGTTCTCAGAAATTATTGAAAAAGCATCTCCTGTGGAAAACAAAGATTAGTTTAGCTGGATGCCATGCTGAGCAACGGATGTTTTTCTTGGCTGGCTTGCCACAAAACTGCTTCCGTTCTCTGTATCAAGTAAAGATCTCCAGGCTTTAGTCCAGTAAACAAAGATTATTTTCTTGTCATTCAGTATGTGTTGTAGTTTCTTGGTTTCCTTTAAGGGTGAGTAAATTGGGCCAAATTCTGGCTGTCACCATTGCTTCTTTGCACTGCACTGTTCCCATAAAGGAGACTCAAAGGGACTCCTGGAGAAATCTATACATATGACATAGCCCTAGCTAAGAAATCCTACATCTCTTTCCTGTAAATCCCCATGCATTAAGATTTGCCAGGATAAGGATTAAGCTGTGTGAGAGGGCGATTGGCAAAGCGCTGAAAGTATGTGCTGAAGTGCAAAGAATGGCAGTGAGAGGCTGCCCTAAGGTACCAGTCTTCAGTATTTTTTTCCGAATTACTGCCAGGTATGTACTCAGCTCAGAATTAAAAGGAAAAAATAGCTTAAAAGATTTGTAGTGTTTTTCATGTATTTTGTCTCTCTTCCCCTTATGCTGCACTCCTGATTGAGAGCAATTTCTGTGAAGAGCATAGGCGCTCACCCTTAGCAACGTTTGCTGTGAGAATCAGCCGCCCAGTGACTTTGATTCTGTGTTTGCTCTTACTCAAAAAACGTACTGTACAGGACTGCAAATAACCCTGTCTGATCAAGTCACATGTATACCTGGAAGAGCAATATTTTGCTTCTCAGTGTAAGGCATGTGAGCAGCCTGATGAGGCTGTGAGCACATCCTTTCCTTGGATCCCAGATTCCTAAATCTCTTCATGGCAGTTTTCTCGAACTCTTTGACAAGTCATTTCAGTTCTCTGTGGCTTCATCTACCCAATGGCTTACCACAGGGGCCTCTATGCAAGGGCCTTCTATAATATTGCTAGTGCTGGCTCCAGCAGTGGTCAGGCTCGATAAATCTCAGTTGGTGAATAACTTTGATTTTTAGTTGAAGGGATAAATGATATCAGAAAAGCAATCATGGCAAAGTATTGTTCTGGTAACGTGAATCAATGCACACTTAAAAATGTCCCATTCTGGGATGTGTGTTTAATAGGATGACCAGAGTATGCTGTAAGAGCTAAGCAATGAAATCTTTGCTTTCCCTCTGAAAATGAGGAAGAGTTCTACATCTGATTTTTTTTTTTATATTCTTTTTAAATTAAAGCATGCAAGGAGAGATACACTGAAAAAGGGACTTCGGCTGAAGTCTTCCTAGCAGTTATACCCACATTGATGAACAGCATGGCTCTGTGCTTTCCAACAGGGGAACTGGAGAAGTGAAATTACATCTGACAGGTTCATTTCTACATTACCACAATTTTTGGCTAAAGGCAAAATTGATTAAAAAGAGAAACGACTTAGGGTGTAAGGAGTTGTAGTTGTGTTTCTATGCTGGAGTCCCAGCATTAATCTAGACTTGGCAGCACTGGTTACAGGAAGAGAAAAGACAGTTCTCTACCAATTTGAATCTGTGTTTATAAATAAAAGCACTGATGTAATACAATTTTTTTTTAATGCATGGGGTTTATGAATTCATATGTTGAGACAAGTGCAGCTGGGAAGTGATGGAAGAAATATTTTTAGTAAGAAGCACCTGAGAATGGTGTGCTGAAGAAGGTAAATCATTGGAATAAACACAGCCACTCTGGAGAAAAAGTATTGTGCTAGTAAAATATCAAAGTGTGATTATTTTCTATAGAAGCATAAACACTTTTTACAGATCAGTGTATAGAGAGACAGATGTGCATACAAGGACAAAAGCATCCACCTTGTACAAAGGAGCAAACTAAGAAGTGTTGGGGAAAAACCCAAGTGATAATGACAGATTCTGCTTTACCTTTTGTGTCAGTCCTGTTAGTCTGGTTTTGTTTGGTACTTTACACAAATAGCACTGAGGTTATGATGTGGCTCTGGCTTTTGTTAATTAGCTGAATTGACAAAGGATATTGACCAGTTAAGACACCAGTTAGGACCTGCAGTGTGAATACAGTCTGCATTACTTATAGTGTAATAGTAAAAGGGAGGAGATTCTGTCTTTTCATGTTTGGGGTGTAAATTAACTCAATACAAACCTCTCCATGTAAGGAACTCTAATAACAAGTTAAAAGACTCTGTAAAGAAATACATTATTAACATTTTGAGAAAGGATGAAGCTGCAGAAACAACAAGATGAAGAATCTGTCAGAACTAATAATCCAAATGTTTTTGCATTTCTCAAACTGTGAGGACAGTCAATCTTTTAAATTATCTTTTTTTTTATTTTTTGAAGTTGAAGTCCTATAGCAAGTACCCAAATGAAACTTTTTAATATTTCATGGATTGCACATCTACTCTGTTCTTTATTTCATTTTTATGAAAATTACCCTTCAAATTAGTTTTTTTCATCCCAGGAAGACCCATATCTTAGGCATTATAATTTTTTAATTATCTTGATTTGTATACAGCTATAACTAGAGAAAATTTCAGCTTGACTTTCCAAAATAAGTACTGTGACATACATGGCATCTAAGCAATGTTCCATATCTCTCACTGAAGAGCATTTTGGACTGTCTTTTGATATGTTTTCACCAAGTGACTTGAAGTTTATTATTTTGGTTTTGTATTGCTTTCTCTAAATTAGCTTAATTCCATAGGAATACTGGTTGCAAACAGTTCAGATATTAATTGCCATGACTCCCCCTGCCCCCAGCCTTTCCTAACATCTTCCTTAAAAGATAGCGTTCTCCCCAGGGAAACAAGTGGAAAGGTTTCCTTTCATGGGGAAACTGTAAGTGAGAAATGAGGCACACTACACTGGTATGTGGTGGGAAGTGGCAGAGGCATTTGCATATATTTTCTAAACATGTTTAATTAGTCATTATCACTCCAAGTTTTATCCTTACAAAGTTTTGACATCTAGCGATGTGTTTGGGCTAGGAGGGCCAGCACAAGGTGTTCCAGACTTGCCAGCATTTTCTTACCATTTGTGTCAACTCCAACTGTTTTTCAATGATAGGGGTCAGGAAAGGAGATTAAGCTTCTCTGAAGTTATACTGTCACAACTGTTGTTATAAGGAAACTGGGGGATAGCCATGATAGCTAAAATAATCTGATAGAGAGAGAAACCAGGCAAACCTCCAAACTTCAAGCAGGCAATTGTTTGGCAAAGTAGTTCATGATACTAAATGATACCAGCTGAGAAAGCAAGCACTAATCAAACAGGTTAGTCAAGTGACAATATCGAGACTCTAATGCTGTACTTGTGTCTCCAACGGCTTCAGTCTTTGATGTTTCTTAATCTCCAAGGTGAAGACAGCTGGTCTCAAGACTTCTTTGATAAGAAAAGTCAGAAGCAAGATGGGGGTGTTCACTCTTCCCTAAACTATGCTATCACTGGTGCTTATATGTGCTTTTCTGCTGGAGAAAACCAAACTGGTCTAAGGGCTTGCAACTGCTTTTCACAGGCCAGGATCAGTCTGCTTCAGCTGGTTTGGATGGCCATTACCTCTAGTGCAGGTCCACCCTGGCATGTTCAGGTGAGCATGACCTGCTGGATGCTGGTCATCTGATTCCTTCTCATAGCTACAGACTGGAATAGCCAGCAGAATTAAATACCTTCATTATTTTTATGCAACTATGCCAAACAAGTATATGTTATGAAACATTTCACTTTCTATCTTGAATTGAGCAGCTTTGTGGTATTGCCTGGGGCGCAAGGCAAGCAGGGTGCATTTCACAGGTTGCTACAGTGGTCATCCAGCCACTCTCCTGGATGGAACTCTCAAAAGAAGCCTCCTGTTTCTAGTCCAGATTAAGTCTGTCAAACAGAAAAGACTGTACACAAAGAGTTTTCAAATTAAATTACCCAGAGGGATGAAATCTGAAGCAAGTGTGAACCCTTGTACAGACCTGAGGATGTCTAAGTTAAGGGTAGGGGTCTGACCCTCAAAGGATGAAAAGCAAAAGCACGAGACAACACAGGGAGGTTAAAGTGGGCACCCAAGGAATGTAGGCTGAAACATGCGCTCGCTAACAGCACTGACTGTAGCTGCTTTCAGCAGCTTTTGTCATGTTTCACACTGTATCTTTTGCCCAAGTATATTTTTCTTTTAGGGAAAGCTTTTTATACCTCTTCTAGCATACTTGCGGTATGTGTTTTATTAGTCTTATCTCCAGTTGGTTTAGACAATACTTTCCCCTGACTGCTCTCACTTCTGCTGGTTCACTTAGATGCTTCATCTCCCATACAGTGGCTCTAAAATATTTGAATTTTTTGAGTGTGCCCTGGAAACCTTGCTAAATCGGAGCCTTTCACATCAGGCATTCAGTTCCACCCCGAAACTGGAAATATTCAACAACTTTCAGTGATTTTTTTTCTTCTATCGGGAATGTAGAAATACAGAATCCTGTGAAAATGAATGAAAACCCTTCCTTATGTAAAGCTGGTAGAGATTTGCTGCACATTCAGATTGTATTTGAAGCAAAGATTAACATGTAGATGAGGTTTTATTATTCTTCATCCCTCCTGCTCTTCCTTGTTTCCCTGTAATGGATTTTGATTTATTTGATGATGGGATCAGACTTCTCTCCTCTGTATCATCAGGAACCTCCACATGTTTTCCACTAAGGAAGGGGAGGGGATGGTAAGATTTGCATTATGTTTATTTGTGATCTTCCTTCCACTACAACTGAGATTTGAGAATCCCTGGTAAGAAGAACCTTTTCTTTTTTCTAGATACAGGTCTCTAAACCAATGAGAATATATAAATATGTATATATGTACAGATAAGAATTATATAATACGTTATGTAAGTAGCTGGAGGTAAAGCAAATTATTTTCTGTGTAAGAATATAAATGTGTTAGGCAAATTTTCCTAGCTGAGAAAGTTTCTGCTGTGTATTTTTGTCATTGTGTCATTCTTGTCAGAGAAACACTGCCAAGAATTTTAATGTACCCTGAATTCATTAGTAGTTAGTAATGAATCTATGATTCTACAAAATGCCTGCAAAACCATAATCTCTGTATACATTTGTCTATTTTAATAGTCTTTCTATAGCTATCCTAGGTCAAATACATATTCATCGCACATCTGTCTTTACTTGCTGGCAAACTAAGCTAATAATATATGCACTAGCCTGTGCTGTACCAAAGTTTAGATATGCACAACTTTGCACGTGTGTTTCCCATTAAAAAGGGAAAAACACGCTTACAATAGATGTCTTTCTATTTAGCTTACTTATTTTTATTCTGCATGTATTTCATTATTATTAACAACCTTTTAGCAATGTTACCATAGAAATGGAGAATGCTAATTCCTAGAATCATGCCAAAACTCATTCTCTATCCTGCTTACTTACTTGCTCTATTACAAACAATGACTGCTAGGTATCTGTGAATAATTCAGAGCATCTAGGTTATTTGGCCAGTTTATTTCTGTGTGCAATATCCTTGCATTTGACCAATACATTTCACACATTTTTTTTTTTTAAATGACTCTTGTGAAAATATGCTGAATTTTAAAGGCAAAAGCATCAATGAATTTCCAGAGGGGGGAAAAAAAATATCCATAAATGTAAAGAAAAGGAAGGACGGGGGCCTAAACTTCTCTTCACACACTGAGTAGTTCTTTTCTCTTTGAAAGTCATTTCATACTAATTCATAAGCTCTGTTTCTTCAAACTGGTACATGTATGTTTTAATGAAACTCAGTGATCGTTAGGCATAAAGCATGTGCTGAAACGCTTTTTAATGTTTCTCCTGAGATCTCAGACTGTCAGTAGAACTTAAGGTGCTGCAGTTGTATCAGTTACAGCCATCCAGAACCTAGCTGAGTTATTTTACCATAACATTACAATTAATTTTGAAATACTAATTAACTAAGGAAAAAAAAGAGATTCTAGAACCATCTAATAACTACATGTGCAATTCAGTGCTTAGTTAGAAAATTAACTCTCCTAAAATAACATCTCAGTGTTCCATAATTAATATAGTTAGAGCACTCCACTATGAATCTTAAGAGTTTGGAAATAATAATTTCAAAATATTCCTACTGTAACAATTGAATCCAGTTAAAAATCAGCATGTTCTTTCTGCTTCATGCATCATCATCAGCTACTGCAAATTGCAAATGCCCTAAAATCAGAACTTACCAGGCAATTTTGTTAACATAGCAGAAAGTGGAAAAGAATACCATTTAGACTTTCACAGCAATATTGACTCTTGTGCTGACAACCTGCTTATGTTTTATGGTACTGTATAATTGGAAAGAGACAAACAAACTAAAGATGCACAGCAGACAGAGGTACGTATTTTTATATAGCCATCCTCTTGATTATTCTCTACCCAACATATACATTATGGCCATGAATAAAAAGAGAGAAGAGGAAAAAAGGAAGAAATGGTTACTTAAGTGCAGGATTCTGACTCTTTCTTCTGGCACTGTCAATAAGAGGATTGATTTCATAATGTACATAGCACTTGGTGATTCCCCTAGTCTGTGTTTACTGATTTGCTTTTCTATTTTCTATCCTATGCCTATTTCCTTAAAGACTGTTTAACTCAGAAGTGATATCTCTAGTCTTTTGGCATTGGTTATTCCTTTTGTTTCCCTGTATGGTCCATGCTGTAAACAGCAACAGCACCTAGGAGTTAAGTGTTAGCACAATATAGGTGGTAAATAACTGGTTCAGCTCTTACAATGAACTTCACAACTGACAAGTTTCTCCAAGAGATAACTAAATCCTGCACTTTCACATAAACAGAATGTAAAACTCAATTTGTAACAGCACCATCTGGAGACACAGTAACGTTACAGCCTCTAAATCTGCACCCACACATTTGAGCATACAACTGGCGTACTTCATTATCCAACTACAGATCTGTAGTGGTTAGCCATGGTTATGTCCAGATATTTGCACAGAGGTTGTGTATGCAAAACTATCCTTAATGTCTCTAATCATTTCTACCTCGGAACTCCATATGCCCCTCTCAGTGTATTAACCTTTTTTAAAAATTATCCATCCTACAAAAAGTTATTGCAGTGACAGTTAATCTTTAGACATTATGACTCGGAGTTTTCGCATCCTTTCAGTTTTTCAAACCTTGCAATATGTGGGAGTCTGTCTATGCAAGTAAACTAAAGTGATTACTTCAATCCGCCCTGGTACGGTACCAGTATTGCTTACCCTTCTCCCACTGCAAACAGGAAGATTTCACATACGTACAGAGTGACTGAAGCCAGCAATCTGCATGGTAACCAACCTTCAGCTGCGGTAAACGGGTACTGCTTTTATAATCACGATTTTTCAGCTGTGGTTTGTCTCTTCACTTGAAAAAGTTTTGATAAAGAATGACTTTTAAAGAAAATCCCACTGTTCAGTACATGTATAATTATTAAATCCTCATCTCTATTCATGCTGTCTCTTCATATGTCCTCCTTTAAAATAAAAAATGGGCAACTCAACCCAAAGTTTCAAATAAAAGCAATATTATTGATGTTTGTAAAACTACAGTAAGACCGTTTTAATGTATATTACTAATATTTTTAATGCCCTAGCTATGGTCACACCATTCACAAAACGTTTAGAAAATGCCTATCAGTGCATATCAATAATCAAGGATTTATGATGTATACCATAGATTTGAGTGCCTTTATAGCATTGCTTATAAAATTCTTACTTGATGGAACAGAGTGTGCTGTAGTAACAGCACTGTTCAGTAAGAGCATGTTTGCACGTGGTACAGCTTTAAGCAGAAATCTGCTTTCCCCTGGCAGGTTCTGTAACATCCGTGAAAGATAACGGCAGAAAGGTGGAAGATTTAGCTCTCTTTGCCATGTTTGTCCATGCAGTGATAGCTGGTGTCCAATGCTTGTCTTTGAACTCTGTTTCTAAGAAGAATGGGGTGGGCTAAAGATCTCTGTATCACTGGCTCTTTTTGATTAATCTCGTTTCACTGTGCCCCGTCTATGTATCAATGCCAGATAGCTGTTGTCTGCTGAAGGCAGCCCCGTCTTCAGGTTTTTCACTCCTGTGCAATTTGTAGCAAGTAACCCTGGCTCTCCTTCCTCACTCAGTGAACATTTATTGTTGTTTTTCTCTCCTGCATATCTGCAGAGCAACATATTCTCTTACTCAACTGTCTTCCCAGCAGACTCTGAGAATCACACGGTCTGACTGGTCCCCACAGTTTCATTCTTGCAGAATAAAATACAAAATGGTTTCTGTTGGGAGAAGCCATCCACACGCCCCCAGGAAGGGGCAGGAGTGCAAGCTGGGGCTCTATAAAGGGATAATAAATTCAGGTGCACCTAGGGAGGGGGAAAGGGGAAAATTGCTTTGTCTGCAGAAATGGACCATGAGGATTAGGACACCTCAGACTTATTTTTTTCCTCAATGATGCCAATTTTTAATCTCTATCTTTAGTGCTGTCTGTGAAGTGTTATCCTCTTGAAAGAGTGTGCATTTACTGGAATAATCACACTTTCTCTTCCCCTCTGTCAGCTATTAATAGTTATAAATTTTAATTGCATATGTAAATAAAAACACTGTGTACTCATTAGTTTAAATATGTTTTTCATTAGGCAAATGAACTGCTCGTTGTATATGATGCAAAGCTAAAAGGAGAATGTTAATAGCACTGAACAGTTTGGGAGGTATATTGACTTAATTTTTTAAAATAATTTTTAGGATAAAAATAACCCATGTTTTAAGGGATTATTATGGGCAAATTTTGCAGTACAGGCATCTTGGTTTTGGAAATGGAAAACCCAAAATTGAGTGACAGAAGCATGGGTATGGTGTCAAGGCCAATGCATTTAAAACTTCTGCTAAAACGGAGACAGCACATAAACTCATATTACTATTTATAGCACAGGCTATTTTGGAGATGGTAACTGCAAAGTGGGGAGCATTTTTCAGTTTCTATTTAGAAAAATCCTGACATGTCTCACATTTTGATAACTTGAAACATATTGGCCCCAAGTTACATCACTGCTTCATCATTAATTTTCAAAGTCTTGGAATCCAACACTCCAAATACACTTTTTGCTATTTTTAGGGGCTATGCAATTATAGTCAAGAGATCTAATTTTTCAGTTCACTAATCCATACTTTCAAGCTTGGAGTATATTTCTCTACCTATTGGGTCATAATTTGTTTCCTTTCTACAAACAAAATACCCAGAATTTTATAACCAATTTACTTGTAAACTGTCTTTACCATTTCCTTTCACTGTTCTGCTCGCTGGGAAATGATAAAAATCTTATCAGAGAGACAGTAATTCAGCATAATTTTATACAAAAGCCTGGCCTCTTAACACTTCAGTTAGTGAAAAGATGCTCTGTGGGTGTGACTTTCTGAAGTTGTTATGTCTCAGAACAGATTAACAATTTCTCTCTTGGCATTGGAAAAGATCGCATTGCTTGTGTGGTTATCCACTGAGGTCAGTCATTTGTCATTATAAAGTAGATATATATCGTAATAGCCAAACATGTTTCCTGATTAATATGAGAATATAAAATATCTTTTCCTCCAAAACTTATACAAATACACTTTCTTCTCAATTGCTTTACTAAGAGAGCCAAGATAAAAGCCATTCTTATTTTATAAAGATAAGCTTGACTATCTTTGTCTCATCTATGCTTCCTCAGTTCAAATTCTATCAAACTTTTATATCTGAGCACAGTAAAATATTTATATGCAAGATAGTGTGAAAAAAAATGCAAAGGCTGGCTAGAGGGCAGTCTCTTGGAATTAATACAGAGCCAAAGCTTCAGTAGGCAGTCAAAAAAAAAAGGTAATATGTCAGTCTTCTAGATTCTTCATTTGCCAAACTTAATTGTAGCTAGCAGGATCCATTGCCAAGAGAATAAACGCAAACAGATTCCATTCTGTATGAAGAGCTATTGCACTTGACATGGCTGAAAACAGATTCATGGATTTTAAGACCAAAATAGACTACTATGATATCAAATCAGACTTTCTACATAAGAGAGGCCAGAGGTTTTCAGCTGCCAGTGCCCTGATCAAGTTCATGAATTCTGGCTGAGTTGAAGCAAAGTTTTGAGGATGATATTCAATTTGGTCTTGGTTGAAAGAGTTCAAGAACCAAAGAATCTCTTTCTCATCTTCTTGCAGCAAATGGTTAACTGCTCTCACATTTAAAAAGCAGTGCTCTGTGTTTGATTTTTCACTTGTCTGGAGCAATCTTCCAGTCATTGCATCAAGTTTCATTTTAGCCTGCCGGTGGGCCATCTGAGGAGAACAGGGATTATGAAATTGGGGGAGAAAAGATACAGGATGTGTCAAACAAGACAGTTTACTTTGAGTTCTTTGTTTCTAAGAGATTAAAGGAGGCTGTGATTTAATACATGATGATATCACATAATATATACTGGATCATGATCTCACTTTTGCCCTAGATGACCTCAAAATTCTGTTTTTTCCAGTCTGCTATATTAAAAACAATAGGCAGTGTAATGTATAAGTAACATTCACTGGATGTTCGTGCTTACATGCAGTAAGAGAAACCTACCAAAATGCTAGCTGAGTCTGGATCCCATGCCCTAATGAATCCATGGACTCATTTTCAAAGAATTTAAGCATTACAGCCCCACATGCCCATTGTTTACAGGCTAGGGTGAATTAGAAAGCAAGTAAGTCCTGACCTTCATTATTGCTCTAAATATTGTTTTTACTATTCAGGATGGAGGTTCTTGTTCATCTGTAATCCATGCAGTGTCTCTCCAAAGTTGTCAGTATTCACAGAAAGTGGTTAGCTTTTATAAATGATTGCACTAAGCTCCAGACTGACTCCTTTGATTCTCATCCATCATCAGCTCCTCTTTAGTGATTTCTAATAGGGTTCCCCTCCCTCTTGCCACAGAATTTCTCTAGGCAGCAGGAGATGTACTTCAAAGATGCATTAAATCTTGTGCATAGATATCTGTACATACTGACACAACTCACTGCAGTATCTGACAACTCCTTCTTCAGGTTCCTCAAGAAGCTTATGGCAGAGGTGAGAAATTTGAGGCTATATAACGCTTTAATCCATAGTAAGATCTCAAATATTTAAATTGTAGCTACATCTAGACTGAGTGTTTTTAATGGTAAAATGTAACATTATGCAGATAGGTGAGGAAACATAATTTCTGTATAACTCATCTAAAACTACTTTATCACATTTTATCCACACTCACACTTCTTACCTGAAACTTGGCTCAGTAGGAAACGGTAACATGTCAAGGAGCCAATGAACATTATCTAGCTCCCTTGTTATTTCTTTAGTTTCTGTGCTTTCATGGCAGTTACTTCCGGTTCTGTTGTTCTGTTGTTACTCATAGTGAAAGTATTGATTGACTTCCAGCAGAGTTCTGATTTGTTGATATCTTGAATACTACTGGGACCTCTGAATTTGGATGAGATATGAAGCTCCTCACAGTGGAAAATTCATTCACTAGGGTGCAATAAGGATCTGGATGGCTACTTCTTTGTCCAGTCTGGATTACTTCATGCAAACTGTGAATCCTTTTAAACCAAAATGTTATCAAATGGTCCATTTTGTACAGTGTACAACATCACCAGGAATGTGATTTTGAAGTACAGTCAGCTTTCCAAATTCAAATTTATAGTGAGACAACTGGAGTGCTTTATAATAGGGAGAGTTAGAAACATAATTGTAAGCTGCAGTAGACACAAAGGAATACAGATATTTATTTGCCCATTAAGACTATCAGTTATAAAAAAAGAGCCACTGTCAAACTGTAACACATTAAAGAATGGAATTTTACCTCACTTCTACCAATGGCAACCATAATATCCTTGCATGGCAGTACCATGGAGCACCCATAAAGTGGTTCTTAGGTAAGCAATGCAAAATGTAAACTCTACATGAATTTTTAAAATGAATTGCCTTTCAGCAAAAACGGCAGTGACTCTCTGCTTTTGATTTTATCTTTTCCAAGATTCCCAGTTACAATACAAGTCTCACAAGTGTGCTGACGTGGAAAAGATTTTTGCCTCTGTCGTTCCAGGATAAATCAAACAATTTCAAGATAATTTGCTAGCCTCCATTTTCTCTTCATGTAAGTGATTGTCTGTCATGCACCTGTTAGTATAAATTTCAAGTTATGAAGGGTCATTCACCAGTAATATAGAGAGTTGTAGGAGGTAGAACAGGAAAAGAGAGCAAATTTCTGTCTTTAAACTGTTTCCTTAATGCAGTCCAAGACAAGCAACTAAAGATATGGTGTGATTTAGGATCTGGTTTGTCTTATGTAGTTAAAACAGTATCTTGCCACTATATTTGTTCTACTGACTTATATCACTTTTG
The DNA here is from genome assembly GCF_047716275.1 of Strix uralensis. NCBI lineage: Eukaryota > Metazoa > Chordata > Aves > Strigiformes > Strigidae > Strix > Strix uralensis. The sequence goes on along the minus strand of NC_133978.1, from coordinate 13,007,364 downwards.
ACTTACTATTTATCTATATTTCAATACCCCACAGCAGTAGCAGTTGCAGTTCAAGTCCCAAAATAATCAATTCGCTGTGAAGTATTTATTTACCATCTATGGGAAACTAAGGAGTATGAAAATTAGAATAGTGAACTCACTTGAAGTTGGTAGCATTCACTGCAGAGGCTAACCATAAAAAAAACCAAAGTCCATCATAGATCAGTTTTCACTCTCTTCCTTGTGCTTCTCCCCTGCTCATAACAGATAGAGGGGTTCGCCATGCAAAGCAGTGTGGAAGACAAGATTCCCCAGAGAGGGCAGCAGCATCTTTTTGAGATGAATATCCTTAACGTTTTGGGAGCTACTGTTGCCTTGGAGGAAGGCTATCCATATGAACATAAAACATGCCCTTCCCAGTGAGTCTGGTAATCTATCTAGCCCAATATATATATATATGTATATAGTTGCTAGGCGTATGAATATAAATCTATGTCTTTGAAAATATGAACAAGAAATTACTAAACTTGTGCAAGATGCATAGTGATCCGATGTCAGTTTTATGAACTCAGTCTCAAGATGATTTGAACCCCATCTGGAATGAGCTCAGCAGATGTATGTAAGCCATGATTCAAAGCATATGGAAAATGGCATGCAGACCATTATAATGAATTTTTGAAGAAATGCTGTATGATGTGCCTAACTGGCAGTGCACTGTGGTGCTGGTGAGATCTGACAAACCACTTAAGTGCTTTGCTGTGGCCTTGTGTTCAGGCCTTGGTAAATCCAAGCTGTGCACTGGCATTGACAGCCTTCTCTAGTGCTGTTGAATGTAGATTCACACAAAATAAAACGCAATGTAAATAACTCCCCACAGCTGCTGAAAGGTTGCACTTTGTTGTTTTATAAGCCTCTCATTGCATGTAGATATTTTCACTTTGGAGGTAAAGGAGCTCCCTAAAGGACCTATGGATTGTATTCCCCAAAAAAAGTAAATTGTGAAATCTACCAGCAGAAGAAAAATATCTTATCACAGCTGTGGAGAGTAAAAGTGAGACAAAGTTGGTACAGAGTAAGTATCAAATGGAGAAGGACTTGACTCCTTTGTATCTAGCTCTGGTCACTAACTTATGAGCACATTATAATGTACTTCAGTTGGTGACGCCTTTGGTAATGAGGGTAAATTATGGAAATACACATGTATACAGCACATTATCCTCATTTCAATGTATTTAAATGCAAGCTCTGATGTAAGGCAACGGATGTCAGTTTGCAGAATGGCTGTTCAAATACTAAAATTCTTGGGTACTCAAAGGAAGATTACAAGTAACCTTTAAGATGCACAGTTTTAGGTACCAAACCAAATATTTACCATGCCAGCCAGGGAACGCTATGTAAAAAACCATCTCCAAGCAAATTAATTGCTGTGAAAACAAGCTTTCTTTGCATCATGGCCCTGTTAGTGCCACGATTTCTCACACGCTCAGATTTGGACTCAGCAAAGCTCTTAAGCACCTGGTAATGCCTGTTACTAGTCATCAATTTTTAATATTCGGTGATGCTTTGATTTCTGTGAGACCCGTCATTAATATTAAAAATGTTCTTAAACACTTGATTACTAAGGCTCTGCTCCAAAAACCATGGACCTTAGTGGGAAGTTTGAAGGATCCTAAACTACAGATAGCATGCTTAAATGATAGCCAGGCATTTTTTATTTTAAGAAGTTATAGTTTGCATCCCAATACTTCCAAAGAATGCCTTCCAATTTGGAAAGGCATTTAAGCATGTTTTTAATTCCTATTGGAATTTATGATCATGGACCATATGTCTGAACTGATGCATTTTGAATAGGGAGGGCCATATAGCACAGATCTGATAAGGGTCATTCTGAGTCTGTGCCTAAAGCATTTCATGAATCACAAATGCTTCTATTCCCTCTAGAATACTTCATTTTCTAAATAGGTTGCAAGATCAAATAAAAGAGAAACTTGCTAGCAAGCCTTGTATATATTAGCCATTCATAATTAAAGAGCAGAAAAATCTTTGCAGTGCAGATACTGGGCATCCATTGATAGATACAGAGTATGAAGACTACTGCAATAATGTCTCAGCTCATTTTGAGGACAGAGGCATGCTAGAATTACATTGTGCATATGTATGTAGAATAAAAACTCTCTACTTTCAAAGCTGTTCAGCTAGTTGCTGTAGGCCTATCACATTAAATAGTCAAGATCTACTTCTACAGACATTAAATTTAACAGCAAATCTTGGGGGGAAAAAACTTCTGCTTTGCATGCTTTCTTGAACTGGCTTGCTTGCATTTTGTTAAACTTCTAACTTCGACTTTCCTAAACTTTGGTGAAATATTTCAGGACTTGTCCTTGAACCTACAGAATAAGAAATCAGCATAAGATTTTATCCTAACCAATGATATTTTATGACATAATCTACATGAAATTACTTAAGGTCTCTAGATAGCTTCTGCTGTTAAAAATCCTCTGAAATGTGACGAACAGAAGCTTTTAACAGTGACTTTTACTAATTAATGCACAACAAACCTGTCTTCAATCCCTCTTTATTGAACAGAGCAAATAATCTGTGTTGCATGATTTTATCGACTGTTATAGCTGTTCAATAGGTATCTCCAGAGAATTGTTGCCATGGAAAATTATACCATTTCCTTTCCTAAGTTTCTCAACAGGAGCATTCTGTTGAAAAACCTTTATAATGGATTTTGTTTCTTTGAACAGCTGTATGTTCAATTCTTACCAAAACCCAGAAGTTAGAATTTTAAAAGTGCAATACCAACTTAGGGAAACATGACCCTAGCATTGTTGTTCATTGTGGTTAGTTTGACCAGCCTTTTCTTTCTTTCTTCTAAATCACTAGAGAATGTAAAAAAAAATAAAGTGGCATAATGGCATATACTGACACATAATTAAATTATTTTCTAAAAGTAATTTATTGAAAGAATATTATTAATTTGTAAATTATCTGCAAAGGATGCAGCCAAAGACTAGAGCTTGGATCCAACACAAAAGATAACTGAAGTCCACTGGGGTGCAGGTCAGACATCCAGATGGAAATGCAAATAAGCCAACCAAAGGTAAAATCTAAAAAGCTTAATAAGTCTAGGCATGTTGAGACGAGGGGAACTATAGTTGGCCCTTACTAAAAGAATGAAATTTCTCAATAAATATTGACCAGATGAAAATTGGTCAATAAAAATAGATGAAGTATCTTAGGAACAAGAAAAATGTAAGACATTTTAATGGGTAAAAGGTTTTACTATAAAATTTCTAAAGTGAAGTTGGTCTGCATTTTATTTTTTTTTTAAAAAAGTCTAGCATTAGTATAAGGAAGAAGTGATTAGTGTATTGAAGGGTACAGAGTGCACGTATGATTTTTGTTTATCTGGTAAACTGTTTAGCCTCCTTTTTCTTTTCTTTCCCCAAATCTTTTGAGGTTTATAAAAATGCTGATTTCTGTTTGCATAGTACAGGGTTGGGGATTTTTTAGTGTATGAATTTCTATTTTTGACTTCTTAACAATTACCTTTCCAGTAAAGCTATCTGAAGTTATTGTGGCAATGTCCAGTTTGAGAATTTCATGCCTCAGAACTGGTTAGTATAGCAGTGACAGGGCTCAGGACTCAGCCTGCCTTGGCATAAGTCTTTCAAGTTCCAGTTTTCAAGGATGTCTTAGACTTTGCAGGAAGAGGTCTCTGTTTATACAAACATCATATTTATGAACATATGCCTTTGAAAATGTGCTTCTCTGTTCCTGTTATTGGGGCAGAAAATACAGAAAGGTAAACATATGCTTGACTCATCGTACAGTATGAAATGAAGTTAGGCAGAAGGCTTTGGGGCATTTGCTTAGTTTCACTGGACTATTTGTCTTTCCCTATCCATTTCTCTTTAAAGTGACACCCAGCCTCTTCTTAAGAGTTCATCAAATTTAGTGGAGAAGTAATATCTTCTATTAGATCAATTCATACAGGTGGAGAAACAAACAGGATTTTGGGCTCAGCCTGCCTTGCTGACCTCTTATATTTTCCTTATATCCTTAGACTGTGCCACTGTTATAAAAACATAATACTGGCTACAGGAAGAGATTTCTTTTTATCAGACACTTTCTGCCCATACGTGAGCTACATTATCAAATCAGAAGATAAAACCAGGCTTCATGAAATAGGTGAACCACTACACAGACTCAAAGAGGAGATTTCTTTGTTTTTGTTCTTTTCCAATAGCAGACATGCAAAACAGCCTTGCCAACCCAGTAGCAATACACAGGGTTACATATGTAGAGAAAACATGAGCTCTTACAATTAGTGAAAATCAGTAAAGCTGTAACTCGAAAATGCCAATGAAAATGTCATAACATAAAGAAATCATTATTTATAATAATTAAGTATGGGCATTATTTGAGTGAAAATAGTAAATCATATTATTAAATACCAAGATAACACACTGAGAATAATAAAAAAAAAAAAAAGCAAAGTTGCTCTCAACTATCTGTTTATAAGGTATTGATGTCCTCATAAAGAAATTAGCATATTTCTATATTTTTTCTTCAACATTTAGGGAACAGAACTTGAAATTTATTGAATAACTACTTTTAGTACAAATGTGCTTAAGGTAGGTGTAGGTTTAATAGTGGATCTGAGTCTCTGAAGAAAAGTATAATTATGTGGATTTAAGATATGTGACAACTATAAGCATTGTGATATTCCAGTACATCTTTCATTGCCTTGTGCCTATTTTTTATACTGGATGTGAACTTATTTCAGTGGTCAGTGCAGAGTAGAGGACAAACCCAAAACAAATATTTAATGTGAGTCAGTAAAACAAAACAATTACGTCTTTCTTATCAGAAAGATCAAGAACTTTACAATGGACATCATGATGCTTACAGACTCTGCCTTTCTGTTAATGTGATACAAACACTGGACCCCACAAATTACACGACACATCACAAAATAAGACACCATTAAAATCATCATGAAATATCAGCCACTTTTATATGTAATATTGAACATTACCAGTGTCAGTATGTTTTGGATAATGAGAATTAGCATCTCAGTCTAGAAATCATTACAAAGCTTTGTTAATTATTAAATATTATTTGGGGATTTGAGAACTGCAGAGTAAGGGGAGGGGGGGAGAAAAAAAAAGAGAGAAAACCCATACTTCAGTGATCATAATCACCGCTTGAGATGTTTGACAACAAATCATTTATTTACTGAATCTTTCATGTCTAATAGCTATAAATGCTTTCCTTGGTAAAATGTAAACGTAGTATCAAAAATATCAAAGGAAAATACCTGCGCATTTGTCTAAAATCGACTATTTTAATTGAAGATACAAACTAGATTTTAACTGAGCATTTTGCCTTTCAGCACCAGGCTCCAGCCTTAGGACACCTGGACTCTAACAGCTGGTTTCCTTTGTAACTGCCTCCAGTTACCACTTCTGAAAGCACACTCTTTTTTCTGCTCACTACAGAAAAACCACAGCACTTTCTGCAAGAAATCAAAGGTATAGCTTTTTCTCCTTAGGTTCAGAGTGTAATTCATGGAGTTTTAAGATGTCTTCTCTCCAGGCAGAAGCAATGAATGTACAAAATTGTTTCATTTCCAGACATACACCTAAGGTTTACAATCCTTCTCTCTCTTTCTCTTCTATTTCTCTACCACTCACGTCACCCAAGAAACAAAGACGTATGCCAGGCAGACATTATAACTATCTTTGCTAACATCTGTTACAGGCCATTTTCAATGCTATTGCTACTTTCTTTCTCATTCTGTATGTATGAGCTGGTATTAATATCTCCAAGGAAAGTAAATGCATGAATCAATGTGTCTGAATTAAATAGGGCTGAACGAACGAAGCATATGTATGAAAGAGCACATGTTCTGTTTGTACATTCAGGTACTGTGCTGAGCATCACAGGTGGCGTGGGACACAGTGTGGAGGCCACGTCCAGCTTGACAGAGAAAGGCAGACTGGAGAGAGGAAGAGCTGGGGACACCCTCCATGCAGGGTGTCACAGCCTTCCTTGAAAATAAGGTGTGGAGCAGGGCAGACTCTGTGATGCTTGTCTGCTCTGCTGTCACATAGGTCTCAGAGGAGAGGACTGGCAAACAGCCACCCCATCCAAGCCAGAGGCCCACACGAGCAAAGCAGAAGAATGGAGGAGACAGAGGAGAGAGCATCAGAGGGCATCAGAAGCCAGGGTCAAAAGACCTGAAGACATGGTGGCTGTGAGGTTAGTGCCCAGGGTAAGGAGCTGTTCCCAAAGAAGATATCTTTGGAAAATGCAGTGTCCATCCTGGGAAGAGAACTGGGGAGTCTCTTTCAGAAGCCATTTCTGAAAACAGCTGCTGCATAGACATTGTATATGTTGCAAATGCCTTTCTAGCTGCTCATGTTTGTCTTGCAAGCAGCCTTTGCAGAAGCTGCGTATGGAAGTGACATTTGTTCTAGTACTGCTGGGGGCGGGGGGGGGGGGCAGTTACCTGTTGGCTGACGTGTGGTCAGCTTGCTCAGAGCAGCTTCCAGCCCTGCATTTGGTTGTGCATGCCTGCACCTGCTGAGGGGACAGTGCTTTTACTCTCTAGCCTTCCCAGTCCAGTTCATCCCCTTATCAGTAAGGCAGCTCGCTGCTAGTCAGTGAGCAAGAGCCACAGCCAGTGCAGCATTGACACTGCCCCCAGCCCCAGTGGCTCTCCCTCCTCTGCTCATCCATCTTCCCCATAATGCAAGTCAGACGTTTCAGTCAGCCACCTCCAGCTGTCCTGTCCTAACAGGCACAGTCTGTTAGGAGAATTTTAGCAAAGGAGAAAGAGGAGATAGAAGCTAGTAGCTGGTTTGTAAGGGAGAAGGGTGGTTTGCCTGGAATGTGTGCAGGTGATAAATAACTTTTTGTACTGTCCAAATTTGCACCTTGCTCTATAGAGTATAGTGGTGGCTGAAAACTGTTCATTTTTCCATACCAAATGACTGTCCTGTCCTACACTGAGTGTGAACAGTGTATGGCCCAGGAGCTGAGTCTACTTCATGTTATATAATGTTATATAATGTTCTGAAGACTGGCGTCACTGCTATTTTGCTTTATGTGCTAGCAAGAGGCATTTTTGCAAGAGAAAAATATGTACAGGAAGTTCTCCAAGGTCAACATAACAGTGTAAATAGCCAGATGCTATTTCCCTGTGAATTACAAGGTTGAGCAGCCAAACATCTCTTAGCCATGTAAATTATGAAAATTCTGAGAACTGCAGTGCAGACAAGAAATCTACGGCTGCTGAATCATTTTCCCTGGTTCAAAAATGACCATGTTTTTGTTCCAGATTTGATTTGCATTGAATGACTGTGTTTCTTCCTGTCAGACATAGGAACGGAGCTATCATCTTTGCTTTAGGATATTGTTCTTTTATTATCAAAAAAGTCGTTCAGCAGACTTGCAGAGATTCTTTTCAAGATGTGGAAAAAATAATCCAAAATCAGTATTGAGCTACCTGCAGTTAAAGTGATTATTAAACCCCAGGACAGGTTTAAGGGTAATCCAGATGAATATTGTTTTCATCTAAGCAATAGTGAAGTCATCTGCTTTTTCCCTGTTGCCTCAGGACCAACTTTAGAAAAGGCATAGCATCAAGTGAAATTGGAATGATTTTGCTCCAATTCATTTAAAGTTCAATTTTTATCAGTTACTGCTTGTAGTTATCTGATGTAAGAAAGACTATTTGCTTTCTGAGTAGTACTACTGATAGGTAGGTTTTTTTCCCATTTTCACTTGGGAAGTTAGATATGTGCTGTCTTTATAGCAAAAAAAAAAAAAACAACCTCACAAGATGAAAATGCATTCCTTTTTCTAGTAAATAAATAAGGTCCATGCACAAAACAAGTGGGATTGATTTGAAAGACAGGTGACCAAAATACTGTGAATACAGAACAGATATGAGAATAGCAGCATGTGTTAATGCTATGGACTTCAGTCTTGTCCAAGAAATATGGATAAATGCTTGTCTTTTGTGGCTACTTCTGGTCATTACTGACTGTTGAATGCAATGGTCTGGGTGCTAACTCTAATCCCAGAAGACCTTAGAGGCTGAAAGCAAACTGGCGATTGCTGCAACACAGGAGTGGGATGCTACAGACACTGAGTTCCTTAAACTCATTCTCAAAGCTGCTGGCTGCTACTTGGAGCCATGATGCTGGCCCTGCATAGCCACCTCTGGAGGTGTGCAGTAAAAGTTGACTGGAGAAGTAGCACAAGAAGGAATTGGGAGATTGAGACAGTGTCGCAGATGGAGTCACGCACTTCACTCATAAGAGAGAAGTAGCAATATGTTTATTGATATAAAACAGCAATTTAACAAAGTTTGATAGTGAACGTGACAGTGGTTTAACAAGATTCAATGGCAAGGTTCACTTGATATTTACTGCACAGAGGACAGGGTCAGGCAAAACTGTCACGGAGACCCATCCTGTTGAGTCATGAGGTTCAGAAAGGACCCCCTTGCTTTCTAAATGCCTTCTGAGAGAAGTCTAGGTACAGCTGGATCCACCCCTAGTCCGAGACTTGGTCAGTGGCCTAAAGGATTATATATATGGAATCAATCCTTTATATCACTTAGCCAAGATTTCGAAGTTTTAACATGCTATTAATCATTTACTGAGAATCTGTTGCGGCAAGGACTCTCTCAGCCTCGAGGAGTAACCTTGAGAGGTGTCCCTACTCAAGGGGAGACCCTGGTGTGCAGCCCGCTACCGTGCAAGAGAGCTCAGTGAGTCCTGGGCTGTCCACAATTTTATGGAGTAAGATAATTGACTTATGGTCATATTTACATATCAACTACAGATGTTAGTTTCTTCAAATTTGGCTGAGTTGGCCATTGACCAGCACCATCGTTAGGTGGGCACATTGCTCAGATTAGCCCTTGGTTATTGTGTTGTCATCTGTCTCCCCTGAATCCACTTTGAGTCGGATGCAGCCACCACTGGTGGTTGTCACTTGAATAGGGTTACGGGAAATACAGGTCAGGTTGGGTGGGGGTGAGCACACTGCCACAGACAGCCACCCTGAGGATCCTGCAGGGTCAAATTAAGTTTTGGAGCTATTAAAATTACTGGAGCACCTCAGCTGCTGCTCTTTGCCTTGGTAAGAACAAGAAACCACGTTACTGAGAGGGGTTGCTCTTTGCTCTTTATGAGGCCCTGAAGTACTCCTTGGTAATTGGGCCATGCCCAGGAGAGGTAACTTAGAAAATCCAGGCACCTACAGCTATGAGCGACTCTAAGAAAACAATCCCCAGAAATAATTAAAAAGATAAGCAGAAAACTGAATGTGCATGGAGCATACCGATTAGCACCAGCACACAGGTTGTACACATAGGGTGCTGCGATTGAGAGACGGGAGACAGGCTTGATGCAAGCAAAGTTCTCCCCTTTATTACATGTAACACTCATTTTTATAGAAAATCAGAAGATGCGTGTGTTAAATTGATTGGTTGCTATGCTTCAGAATTCTTATCAGCGCGCGCTAATTGGTAGCTACTTAAACTTTAGCAATTGGACTAATAGCAACTAAGCCGCTCCTATAAAAAACTCTAAATTCCTTGCTGTCTGCACCGTCTTCGGCCCTTTATCAAGCATGACTCACAGGTTAGCAATTCTTCACCATATCAGCACTTCTCTCAGCGCTTTTCTCTTCCCTTTATCAGGCCTCCCAAGGTTTGTAGCCTACAAGTTCCAGTACATCCCCCTCTAACAACGGAGCAGTACAGGCCGTTCTGTCTGAGTCCTTCAAGTCGTACCCGACATCTCCCCCTTCCTTTTGCACAAAAAGAATCTTTTTCACGGAGTGTTCCATCTGTCTGAGTCCTTCAAGTCGTACCCGACAATAGGGTGACGATATTCTGCATGGCATGTTTTCCTACAGTCTGCCCTCAGCAACTCTTGAAGTCTCTAAAGGAAACAAAACAGTAGTATGGTCCTTTCAGAGATTTTCAGTCCAAGGACAATCCCCATGCACCAGATTAGATGTAGCTTCTATGGCTCAGATTTATGCATTTGAGGATTAAAGCTAATTGGTAGCAAAACCACCAAGAATGGGTGCTTGGGCATAATTTCAGCTTTAAGAATATGACAATTATTTTTATTTACATCAGAAGCACTATCATTTCAGAAGCTCAGCTTCATCAAAGATAAAGTCAAATGACAACACACAAAGTGGCAGAGGAAAATATAGGGCACAACATTTCATGAAACAATTTAGAATATGAGGACTGATCATCTCAGGACAAAGTGAGTGGAAAATGTACCTAAATTAGAATAATTAGGGCTAATATGCCCTTTGCATTGGCATGAATAATTATTTAATCCACAGGTCACAATCAGCATCTTTGGGTTCCTCTGATATTTTTATATTTAATAGAGTGTAAGAGGATAATAGCAGAAACAAACAGTACTGCATCCGGAGGAGATTTGTAGTCCATATAAACTTAATCATTTAAGTCAATTCTACTCCATTCACTGTTTCTTCAGCTTGATCAGCCTATCTGCTTTCCTAGTGGAAACAGCATTCTTTTTTTTTTTTTCTACTCTTTCTGTTGATAATCTTTCTCACTCTTACATGGTTTCTCTCCATGCTGTCAGCAAGATGATGCTTAGTCCCAATTAGAAATTCAATCAATATTCACATAATGAGGGTTCTAGCAAAACCATGTCATTTAGTTCAAAGTCATGGATATATTACTGTAGCTATTCAGGATTCAAGTAATTTAGGGCACCTCAGCAAAAAAAAGATAAAATAAAGCTGAAAGGCTCCAGAGGTAGTTAATTGTTACTATGGCAACTTCCTAAATAAGCTTTAGATTCTAGTCATTATTCAGTTTATTTGGAGGCAGAACAGAACTATTAAAGATGAAACTCAGTTAAAGCTCAGAACAGTTCTGGGATCTTATAGTTTCCTGCTGGTCCTTATAGAGTTACTTAAAGTTTGTCCATCTCGGCTTTGAACTCTGTCCAAGAGCAAGATGCAACCTTCATAGATTAAAAAATGGCAGCATGTTCCATAGCAACGATCTAATTTTAATAACTTTGGCAATTGCATTTTTACATTTTTATATCCCAGGGGAATTCTTTTAAATGTATTGTGGGGAAAGAAGTGGTTCCTCAGTGAAAAATGCTCTCATCTGTCCATAAAATGATTACGATCTGATTTTCAAAAACGGGCTCTTGACTTTGATGCACCTTTGTCATCTCCCAATATAGGGTGCAGTCCCCTCAAACATTTTGGGAACTCAGCTCCTATCAAATGCTGGCTCTCAACATCACTGTCCCATGATGAAATTCATCTGCAGAGTGCCATTAAGCTAACACTAGAGCTCTTCCGTGACACTTCCATGTGCAGAAGAGTGGGGATACCTCTTAGCCTGATCCCTAGCCAGTACTGTGACAAATCTGATAATTAGGAGCCAGGAGAAAGGTTGTCATATCAAAATCTTGCCATGCTGATCATGTCCATTTGTGTCCCTAATGTGAACTTGAGTGAATATATTCAGCCTCTGTGGAGCTGCATTACTGGAGTAGATTTAAAGAGCCTTACAGGCAGTAGCGGAAAGAGCAGAGGAGACAACGCAGTTGACTAACTCTCAGCCACTACACCTTAATTAGCTGAAGATCCATACCAGCCTAAACTTTTTGCATTTTCTCAGCAGCTATAGATCCCCCCCTTAACTACTTCATAGCACATGATAAGTCAGCAGAGGCCATGAAATAAAATTGCGTCTCCGTAGGAGACACTCCATGGCTTCTCACAGAAATAACTTCCTAGCTCAGACCAGCCTTCCCTCTTCTGTAGGCTGCAAATCTCTGAAGTCCCTGAGTCATAACTACAAAGCTGTTAGGGAATGATGCCTTCACTGTGAAGATACTTAGAAGATACCCCCAAAGGTGAACATATAAGCAGTATAGACTGAAGTAACGAGTTCTTCTCAAAAAAAAAAGCGGGACAAGTTACCTAGCTGTGAGCTCAGTGCTCCTAAGGGTGAATGGCAGCTGGTATGTAGGGATCTTTAAAACGCCCTCAAGTACCCTAACTGTGCAGACTGGGGAAACTGCGGTAGGTAGGTGTCTCTCAAAATGGGTTACAAGAAGACCAGAAGAGCGATTTATTGACTCCTGGACACATACAAAACAGTCTGACGTTGTCATAAAATACCCCCCTTCCCCACCATCTGCAAGCCTGTCTGTCTTTCACGAGTTAATGGTCCTGCAGCTGGGGTGTCACCCTGCCCAGGACACATCTTGCTGTGTTTGACAGCCTCACATTAACTCTAGACTTTCTCGAGTCAGCGTAGTGAAACAGGCACTGCCAGGGCATAGTTCGTTCAGACCTTGGTACTAAATTGTAAAAGAGACCAGGGAATTGGCCTGTTTCTCTTCCCAGATCTTGAATTATGAAACAGAGAAGTCTTAAAATACCGAGTCTTTTCATTCTTTTGCTAAATGAAATGGTTCTGTTAAATTTTTTTTAAAATGCCTTTGTTTTGAAATATAAGTTGAACATCAAAACTTCATGATATAAAACAGACATAATGAAAGTAAACTGGTTCAGACTGGTTCCAGAATGCTTCAGCAGATGTAATTCTGTTGATCTTTCTCCCTTTTTTGGTCCTCAGGGAATTCTTCCAGGCTGTGCCTTTTTTTTTTTGCCTTTTTTTTTTTTTTTTCTGATTCAGAACAGTAAAAATGCTCTTTCAAATTTCACATGATGAAAAAGAAATGTGCATCCAGCTGCAGCAGAAACTGTTTTTCTTTCCCATCTGAAAAGGCTATACAATGTGCAGGAATTCTGCATTGCCTATTACTTACACCACTCTTTTTCTGTGGAAATCCAGTTTCCAGTTATAATTCAGGAAACTATAGCAAGGACTAACTTCGCTTAATTTATAAGAAGAGGAAAAAAAACTGCTGAGGAAAAAACAAAGGAGAATATGGTCTGATTCCAAACAGTGCTGTTAAATCAGCCGGAGCATTATTTATTGTATTTTATTTTCTTCACTGTTATACAACCAGAGGGCCCGGCTGTTTGCTGTGTTGCAAGGGTAGTATTTTCAAGGTTAGCACAAAAGTAATCAAACACTCAATGGTGGTATGAATATTCATATCAAGACACATTATGAGAAAGTAGATAGAGGCAAATATGCAATTTAAATATAGACTATAGCAGGAAATGGGACATGAAACAGTAATTAGTGAAAATTACATGTTATTTACATAGGTAAATACACTGCAGGGGTTATACATGTGATCTTTTTCATTAGCATTTTTTTGTTTGTGATTTAACCCTGATTTTAAAAGTTTGGTTTTTTAAAACATAAAAATGGGAAGAAGGAATGCTTTCTTTGTACTAGAAAATCTGCATTGCTTGCAGGATTACCAATTTGGGCTGTAGATTTCACAGCTAATGGGGATCAGAATAGGCCTGTACTACAGAAACCAGTGGTGTCGGTTCTCTAGAAGACAGGCTTTCTCCCCAGCCTTGCTTATGCAACTCACTCCTATTTGGGCTACTGGAAGCCTGTGGGTGCTGACAACGAATGCCTGAGCTCCTATTGCCCAGGCCAGATGGAAATTGTACCACACTACTGAATTTTGTGTGGAAAGAGCAACTAGAAGGGACAAAAGCATTGTTTTCCCTTGGTCAGGGAACATCTGGATCTAGATTAAGTTTCTTACTCTTCCTTTCAGAAACAGAAATGTGGGTCTAGCCTAGTTAGATCAGTACTAGCGTGCATCATGAGTCTCCACAGCCATCATACCGAAGGCAGCAATAGTAATTTTATGTTCTGCTCTGAACCACCTCATCTTGCTGGATTCCCTCCCCACATCTGTTCTTTTTTCATTTATCACTTAAGTGTGCCCTTCTCCTTTAGCCAAGAGGAAGGTGAGAGAAAAGGCTTGACTAATGCATCTCCTTCTCTCTCTTCAGCCAGCAGCATTCTTTCCTTACCATGACCAGCTGCCACGAACATGGAGGTAGTTGATAGTTTGGGATTCCCAGAGAAAATGGATAGTAGGGAATTAATGAGGGGAAGAGAGATGGAAACAGATGTCATTCTTGCAAAGGCTCATTTATTCCTTAGCCTTCTGTGTTGCTTTTGGTTGGGTACCTCTATTGTGCTTGAGTCTGCAAGCAAGAAAACCAACTTTGGAGTACATAATGTTTGTTTATTGGTGAATACATGCAGTGGATAGCTAGGACTACCACGCTACAGGGCCATGCAAATATTCTTGAGACTCTGGATGAGTCTCTGCTGAACATCAATCAGGTGAGGAAGGGTCTGCCTCTTGCTCCTTGGCATAGGCTGATCTTCGGTGTTTCTGATTTGCTGTCTTTCTATTCTTTGCTTTTCTTTCCCTAGGATTTTACACCTTTTCATGTCAGTATTTTTCACTTGAATATCTGAGCTTTAAGTAACCCCATCTCAGCAAACACTGTTGAGTCTATTGTTTTTCTTTTCTTATCCTGCATGGCTTTAGCTCATGGGCTTTCTCACACCTTAACAGCATTTTTCTATGAAACTCTAGCACGGTGACAATTGTGTTGTGCAAAACCAGGCTGGGGCTCGTAGACAGCTAAGTCCTCAGCCACAGGGTATGAAAGGTTATATCTTCCAACTCAATTCACATTAGCTGCCCCATGACATAAAGAATTGCAGCATAAAGCTCAAAGAAAAATTTGCAAGACAAGTGCATGACACTGCAGTGCAGTAACATTTTCAGGAAATTTCTGTGTGTAGGCTCCTGAGCTGGCACTTAGCAAATGCCCAGAATCTGGACAGGGCACTGCCCTGCTGCAGGTCCTGTGCTCCTTAATACAGAGAAACTAAGACGTTTGATAAGGACTGGGTGGTTTCCCCATGGGAAAGTGTCTCAAACTTGGTGTTCTGGGCAAATTCCAAGCTGGTCAGTCCCACTCTCTTTTTAAAGTTCACTTGACATTGCAAAATATGGGTTCCTATCTGTTCTTTTTAATATCCAATTAAGACTTCAGTTTAGAAATCAGGCTAATGCAACCTTTGTCCTTTTGTTATCTTTCATTTCCCGTTTACTTTTCATCAGGAGACAAGTGTTTGTGGATATAAAGAAAAACCCTGAGAACTCTTCCAATCTTTTATGCATGCTTCAATATGCAAAGGTTCTGTGTATGTGAGTGTGTATCTGTCCTCTGCAGAGTAGCTGTGTGTATCTAAGGATTTGCCACTTCTCCTTGTGGAGGTTGCAGCACATTGGTCCTTATTCTGTATAGAAAGTTTATTACTTTTTGTGAAGTACCTTGAGACTTTGTGAAATAAAAGAGTGTGCTGAGATAAAGATTATTTATTATTCATCACTCCAAATACATTTGTTCATACATTTTAAAGCCGGGAACAGTGTGTGATAAGAGACAGCTGCATAGCTAGGACTCTTACTGCAAGCATGCAAATTATTTTTCAGATCTGAAAAGAAGTGGTGGGCCCAAGTGTCTTTTTTTCCCCAGCCATATCAGATGGGCTAATGAAAGCTATTACTTCTCCCCATAAAACATAATGCAGCGAGATCCCCAAAATGAACTAAATTTGTTGATAACAACCACATTGTAGATAACGGCACAAGCACACAAAAAAGGATGTAACAATGTCATTAAAATCACCTAGTCTCTGATTTGGATCTTCTGTATGAGGAAGATGTCCTGCAAACAGAGCTACTATTAAGTATCCCTTATCCCTGTGTGCTCAACTTCTCCAACAAAAATTGCTTAAGGCAGCAAGAGGCAATTCAGCTGAAGAAATAAAAGCAAAACCAGTCCTCTTGAAGAAACTAGACATTTTGTAAAACCAAATGGAGCAGAGAGAAGAGTGGATGTCCATGACTGAAATGACCACAAGACAATCTCTCTGTAAGTAAGACGGATAAAATAACAACAGACTTCTTTGTGGAAATCTGATTGAAAATCACTCATATCAGGTGTCTGGGTTTTCTCAGAGAATGGAAATTTAGATTGTAGTAACTTTTCTCCACCTGTTCAAATGCGTTCCAGTTCTCCGTTTTTAATCGTTATAGAGACAGGGAGGATTGAACATCTCCTGTTGCTTTTGGATCCAGTTTGGAATTGCTAAATATTTCATAGGAAGCAATTTTTAGGGGCACAATGCCTCTAACTTGGGCTGAAATCATATGAGCACCTGGGGCATTTCAGACCCAAAGAAGGCCAGAGTGCCACACAGCAAGCTACATTTATTGCAGTCACTTCTAGAGACTTTGAAACATAATTATTTTATTCCACCTTATTGTTTGGCAGTTAAGAGGAGCCTCTGTGGAAGGGAAAAGCTAATTTCTTTTTTTCCTGCTAACAGATTAGTAGTCAGTTCTGTTTAGGATGAATCGCAAAGGATTATCTTCCTCTCTTTTACACCATTCAGGATGGGGAAGCATTACAATGGTTGACCGGAAGGGCTTATTTTTATATTAAGGATAACTACAAATTTCAACAGTGGTTTGTCTCTGAAACCTGCAGGTGACTTTTTGAATCACAGATGTAAACAAGGCAAAAAACATCCTGTTCCGTACCTTGCTGTGCCCTGTAGCATACAGTAGGTTGGTGGAGTCCATTTTCAATGAATGACTCTTAGGTAGAAACAAAACCTGAAGTGTCATGTGAAGAAGACACTGCTAAATTTCAGGTTCTTCTGAACTGAGGAGCAGACACAGTCATATACATTGTGTGTGAGTGTGAAATGTTCCTCAAATAACAGCGATATACCCTTTTCAGAGTCAAATGTGCAGATTAAACTATCTGCCTCACTCCACTGAAAATTAGCAATCTGTAAATGCCCTTGCTCACCACCTTCATCTTCAAGCATCATCCTTCTCTGACTCAATTCTCCTACCCTTCCTCCTCCTCTGTGCTAAAACCTAAGATATTTGTACAGGACAGTTCATAGGGAGAGGGTCTAATCCCAGGTGAGGAAATTAAGTACTACTGTAATTCATTATTTCTTGTCTCATTTTCTTTCACTTAAGATATTCCATTTTCTTTTTTTTTTCTGATTTTTAGCTCTCAGGAGTGACCAGCTATTTTTTAAGGTATTAACTAGTTTGCTTCCAGCTTAGATTCCCTAAATGCATAGGCTTCTACTCTGCAAGACATTCTCACACAGTTGACATTCTGGCATAAAATCTTAAAATCCTTGGTTTGGGGAACAGATTTCACTATTTCTCTGCATGCTGCCCAAGATAGGGGCAGTGACTGTCTGTGACTTCCAAATGCTGTTTCAAATGATTAATTCATGCCTCACACTCAAGAACACACACACAAAAAAAAAATTATGATCAACTTCTGCATACAGAAAAACAATGTCTCTAGGTATTTTTGTTCATGATTTGATTTATATAAATGACATTTTGCCTGTAAATATACAGCCAGCCATTTCACTGCCTGCCAAGAGGCATTTGAGCTAAACACAGTGACGATCTTCTTAATCTAAAATGTCATGTACTCATGTGCAACTACCACAAAGGTTATCACACACATCAGAAAGTAAACAAATTATTTGGTAAATAATTAGCCTCACCAAATTTGTGCCACCTTCTTCCTGGTTAAAGCAACTTCTGTCAAGGAATACGACTCCCAGATAAGCATCCATCAGTTTTGGGTGCCTGACAAGATGATATGAAAATACTAATTGCCTTCCATTCACCCCAAGAAGAGCTGAGTCCCAGCTCCAGAGGGATTGAACAGATGTGCACTGAAAATGCCAATCCCTGGGCTAAAGTCTTCCAGGCAGTCCTGCCCGTAAAGCTTCCTTGGAGTTTTATGAATAACCAGGGGCCTCGCTCTCTGTCTGGCAACGAAGCTGGTGAAGGGTCTGGAGCACATGTCTTAAGAGGAGCAGCTGAGGGAACTGGGGTTGTTTAGTCTGGAGAAGAGGAGGCTGAGGGGAGACCTCATCGCCCTCTACAACTGCCTGAAAGGAGGTTGCAGAGAGCTGGGGATGAGTCTCTTTAACCAAGTAACAAGCAATAGGACAAGAGGTAATGGCCTCAAGTTGTGCCAGGGAAGGTTTAGACTGGATATTAGGAAGTATTTATTTCCAGAACGGGTTGTTAGGCATTGGAATGGGCTGCCCAGGGAGGTGGTGGAGTCCCCATCCCTGGAGGTGTTTAAGAGTCAGGTTGACATAGCGCTGAGGGATATGGTGTAGTTGGGAACTGTCAGTGTTAGGTTAATGGTTGGACTGGATGATCTTCAAGGTCTTTTCCAACCTAGATGATTCTGTGATTCTTGAATCTGGACTTCCACTCGGAGCCCTGCATATGTAGATCATTTGTAACAGATCACTCTGGCTGAATATGTCCTGAGATCTATATTTCTTCAGGAAAGCATGAATGACAAACATTACAGAGCACCTCTTCTTTTCTCCTTCTGGAGCTCAAAAGGCTTTCAGGCTTCTGTTCTACAACTGGAAGATCTTATCTGCTACTTCATTACATATTTACAGAGTATCTCTGATGTGTCCATTGTCTGCTCTACAACCACTGCAGCATGGCCATCCCAAGTCCCAGGCTGTTTCCCCAGTACTGAGATTGCAGCGGTAGTACCTGAGGCACTCCTGATGATACTCATTGATACCTATTGATTTGGCATGTTATAGGTAGGTCTGGGAAGAATATGAATCTGAAGGAGAAATCTGAGTCATGACGATTGCATGAGCCTCATCTTCCTTTTGCAGAAGGCTGCAGTCACTGCCTCTGTGCTGGGCAAACTTCTCTCCTGTTCTGCTATGGGTTATATAGATGCAGGCAATTCCCCAGATTTCCGTTAGCTTTTTCACTTTTTTTTCCCTACATTTTTTTTAAGTAATCAAAGTTTGAGTTATTGATCCCCTCTCTAGCAAAACAACCCTGTGTTTTGTCACAGGTGTAGTTAAGTTGCTGTCATGCAATAGCTATCCTACAGAGTGACATTGCCCACAGCTCAGAAGCCACCCTGTTTCCCACCCTAGATTGTTGAATGGGAAGTCCAAGTGAGGCTTGCATCATTTTAGTCTCTCTAATGTCAGATACGTTGTGTATAAATTTTGTTTTGCCATGTGAAAAATAAAGCAAAAATTGCAGCTTTCCAATAACGTGCCCAAATTTTCAGTTGAGAGATCTCAGACAAGATCTTTTTCCTTTACATATACACACGCTATACACTTAATGAGGCAAAGAAACAGAGGACTGCATTTTGTCTGAGGAAACTTAATTTTTTTCCCTTTAAAACCTAGCAGAAAAAGAGGACTAAAATGCGGGTCTTATTTCTTTTCTTTTTTTTACTTTCCTGCATGTTGAACCTTTTATTAAAAAAAATCATAAAAGAAGATATAAAAGAAACATAAAAAGGAAATGTTCTTTCATTTTCAATCACAACAAAATTGATGGTATGTTTCACTGCAAGAGCTAAATTCCTCCTACGTCAGACTGAAGGAAATTTTTCCGAAACTAAATGGCGCATATATCTACCATAAATTAAGAGAGTCTATAGATGTTGCTATTGTTCAAATGGTGTTGCTTTATTTTTCCATCGTGGTGGCTAAGCATCATTCTTCTGCTGTCCTTTAGTCCTGCCTGTGAGCTAAGTACCAACAACAGTACTTTATTTTCCTTCAGATATTTTTCACTAAGGTAAGCTCCCAGTGCTATGAGAGGCAGCCTGTTCGAGCAGCAACTAAATGAAAACAGTCTTAAGATTTGAGCGTACAGGAACATGAACTAGTCTAATTGCTTAAAAGGCTGAAGGCTTGCTCTTGAGCATGGATCCAAACCTCACATGAGTACGAGGACTACATACATGTCCAGCAAAGTGCCCAGAAGGGTCTGAGTGTCCTGCATTGTAAGGGAGGTTGCACAGGTATAGGCAAAGAAGGGTGGCAACTTGCAAACTATAGGGAATCAGCTCTTTTAGCCTGAAGAGTTGCCCCCACCTCTAACCCACTCCTATGATGGATGCTGATGGGTGTCAGGTCTTACAGGCAGTGGACCTTCTCAGTAGCAACAGGAGTCCTCTGATGGTTTGCATCAAAATATCTTCCTTCTTGCCCCGGGAATGTCAGCAAAGAGACATTTGAGAATGAGGAAAGGATAGCTGTGGGGAGGGAGGTGGGGGGGCCCACAGTTGTTTGGATTTGGAAGGGCAAGGAGGTATGGTCTGTAACAGAAGCCAAGTCAAATGTTAAAGCACAGGAAGAATCAGTCAGCCGTCTGTACCACTGGTCCTTTAACCAAAGTCCTGTTTTAAATCTGCATTTTCCTCCCTTCCAACCCTTAATTCCTTTTGTTCCTATTCCACCACCCCTGCAAAACTCAGTTTTATCTACAGAACTAAGAACTCTGGAATTGGCCCAGCTCTGTGGCTGTAGCGCTGTGGCTGTACCTGGGGGTTAGAGTCAGTCTCCAGGCCTGAAACGGGAGGAGAGGTAGTGTGCAAAGCTTCAACAGATAAGTTAATGCCGCCCTTTTTAAGGGTTGCAGAAGTATTGCTTCTTGTGCAAGAGCCAGCATCTCAGGAAGAGCTCACTCTGAGCCAAATCACCACTTGTTACCCTGTGCATGGTAACCTCTGGCTTAAAACCAAGCTTGTGGCACTTAACTGTAGAAGTGATGATGGGCTAAATTGCTTCCTGAGTGGCACCAACAAATAAATATTAGTTGATCAAACAAAACCCAAGACTCTGAAGTAACAGCAAAAACAGCAATTAGTTTAAATTTCTCATTGAAAACATAATTTTTTGGAAACTGAAAATAGTTCAGTTACAGTACTTTGCTGAAAGCCAAAAGAGACTATGTAAGCTCTTTTCCAGGATCCACCAAGGGAAAAGAAGATAAAACAGAGGAGATCACAGAACCAGCACTGCATCCATTTTCACCCCAGGCCTGTGGTTTTGCTCTGGACCCATACACCATCAGGACAGTGACAGCGCTTCACCTCCTGACTGACATGATATATGAAAGAGCTGGTGAGAGGCCATGGTGCTATACAGACACCAAACTCCACCTAGAGGGACCCTCTCATTAGTTTCAGCTTCATCCTACAGTACCTGGCCTACCTACCACAAGAACTGAGAACAGGGAGCAAAACTGCACTTGCAGACCATTTTGACCACCACCACTAGCAGAGTCTTTTTCTGTAGAAAATGATGTGTTAAATGAGACTTAGGAGTCTGAACAAACATGACAAAAGCACAGAACGCTCTCCAATGTATATAGGCAGTCTCTCTAGAGGTAATAGCATGCTCTAAACCAAGTCATCTTTTAAGCTCCCATCCGCAATGAGAACTAGAGTTAACTTTTTCATAGATGTTATTGAGATCATTCATGTGAATTTGACATTCTTATGCTAAAATTCACCTTTGGTTTTATGCATGTTCAAGTGTGTCATGTGCTTGTGAGGCTGGGCCCTGGACTGGATTTTAAGTGCAGGCCCTTTAAATTGCTACCTGGCACCAGGTCTTCTGAGCTAGTCCTTTCCAGTTCTTTTCTTGGATTTGTAACTTTCCCACAATTATCCAGGGGAAATTCAGATTACCTGACATTAGGCTGCCTTCTCTTTTAAGAATCTATATACAGTTGTTCACATGTCCCTAAGGGAATACAAATGCAACCCCACTGCCTGCCAATGCTTTCCAACACCCAAGACCTTGGGAGTATTTTATCTCCCTAAACAAAATTAGAATTAAACTTTGCAATATTCAGTTATATTGCATCAAGTAACATGTACAGAATACATTTTCACAAGTGAAACATTCTCAAAATCATCTAGTAAGTCAAGCTACCTTTTATTTTAACATCATAGTTAGTGGTTTTCACATAACGTTTAGGTGTGAAATCATTACTGTGAATAATTCAACTGTGGTTTTTTATCTTTTTTTTTCTATTCACACTCTCCATTAACAAAGAAAACCTGGTGAGTGGAATGCTGCAAGAACACAAAATTCATGAGTTAACAAAATATATATGCTGAAGTGTTTCTAAGAGGGATTTATTATTGCTGAAGTACAATATAATTATAGCATTTGTTGACTCTAACTTTATTATACTTTCTTTGTCCCTTTTGTTAAAAAGTGTTTGCATGTAATGTGTTTCTTGTACAAAGCAAATCTGTAGAACGCCATCAGAAAATAGCACTGCTGACATTATTATGATAGAGCAAAGAAAATAATATAAAATTAATTTGCTAAGAAGTTAGGGAGTATCAAAATTATCACTTCATCCATTTAACTCATCATTTAAGTCAATTTGCTTTATTCTCCCACCAGATTCCTGCCTCATTTCCTGCTCTTGGTTCACGCCCTGCACCCACTCTGTGGCTAGTGATTTAACAGTTTTTTACATCTTTCTCATTCATTGTGTGGCCTCAGTGCCTTATTTGCTGCACCACTCTGACTCTCTGTAGATGGAAGATTTACTAATGCTCTCAGAGGCTTCTGTTTGTGTTTTTTTACTATGGAATCTGAGCACTTAACATAAACTGATGTCTCATCTTCACAACATCTCTGTGAGATATTCTTCTTCCCGTTTTACATAGGAGGAACTGAAGAATAGGACGAATATGCAATACTAAAAGATGCAGAGGTAGGTTTGTTTTATATCCAATTTCTAAGACATAAATTAGTTGTTAGCCATTTATACTAATGTATTCATTCAGTGAACGGTTCTGATTAGTATCTTTTCAAGTAGCCCTTCTGCAAACCAGACCCAGATATCCCTTACACAAAGCATGAAATGCACTTTAATAAGTGCCTCTGAAAAGTATTGGTTTTCATTACTTGCCCAACAATACACGACGGGGTTTTTTTGACAGAATTAAAATGCACTTCTCCAGAGCAGCTTGTATTCTTTGAAACCGTAAGACTGTCTTCTCTTTTCTTCAGCCCCTTGTCTCACTTTAAACACTATCATTTTTGCAACAAATGCAACATTAATGATAGAGATGCCACTCTGACCACAATCCACAGCTCATATGAACAAAGTATGGAAGCACATACTGACACAGGTCAGAAACTGAGGTGGTATTAGTCTAGTTTTCTGGTAGAAACAGCTCTCCAATCCCACAACAGGTCACAATTTTTTAAGCCCATTTGCCAAACTACAGATGTATTTCCCAATACAGATGTAGTTTCCCAGTTAAGCAGTTTTAAGATACTTGTGTTACAGATCAACCTATGAGCTTTTTCCCCAGAATCTTTCTGGTAAATGACAGAAGAATTTTTCTCGATAGATGTAAATCTTATGGGAAATATGATGCTAAAACGTGGCAGAGCCATAAGCTACTTGCTTCAACAAATGAAGGGCTTTAACTGTTGTTTCATGATTGTGCTGGGAAGTAATATGTCTGGTATACCTTTAACAGCTTTTTGTCAGAGAAAGAGGTGTCTTCTTTTCAAGGCTTTTCAAAGCAGAGAGACCTTAAAAATGTACTTCACTTTATCAGCTCACAGTGCTCACGCAAACAGAAATGAGACAAGGAAGAACAGGAAGGTCAAACTTGCATAAACACACACTTGCACATGTTAACTGCCAGGAGAAAGCGCAACATGCATCTGAGCTGAATGCATTATGCAGAGAAGACAGCAGATGCTATTCTGGCAAAGTCAAATGTCTCTTTCATGCAAGCTCCCATGTGATAAAGCTTAGAAGTACTATTTCCTTTTAGTAATGTAAGAAGCATAAACTAAAATGGATTATTATGAATTTGACATGATGTTTTTAACAACAAAGGCAGAAGGAGCTTTACATTTTCCTTGTTTTAAAGTTTAGAGACACCAAACGTATTTTTCTGCTTCTATCAGCAAAAAGCCAAATTTCCTAGCACTATCATTCTAATACTTCTTTCCAGGAATTCCACTTGCTGCTACAGACAGGAATCCACCAGAAATTGACCTCCTTATCTTGAATTTCATATGCAGTGAGTAGCTAATCTGACACCAAGTTATTTTGGGAAGAAAATTCAAAGTCAACCCATTCCCTTTGAAAAGCCATTTGAAACGTTTGGGGTACAGATACAGAAATGTAATTTAAAACTCCCATTCACCCTCAAGTGATTGGATTCATTTCAATAAATCCAATGTTTGCTAGGCATGGAAGATCTCCTCTCTTACCAAAAGCCCTGTGGACACTTTGGACTTCTCTTTCATTCTGCTGCTTCCTATATCAGTGCTCCCTCATTTTGCTCATGTAATTCACTCAGATTTGCTTTTACCTTCAAGAAAATGCCTCTTCAGTTATTCAGATTAAGCCTGCTGTACCCGCGGGAGAACTGCCTGGCTTTCCCTGTGAGGCAGTGAAGTAGCACCCCGCAGCCCCACCTCAGGTCATGCCGGTGACAGCAATCACAGCCTGGCATGCCAGCCACTTCTCCCTCTCCACTTACAGTACTCAAGGACTGGGGGAGAATGGCACTATCTCTGTTGGAAAGGACCGTTTGTATTTGTAACGCAAAGCAGACATGATTTTAGAACATGATCTCTTTGACATCAAAGGCTGCAGAAGATTAGAAATGCTTAATTTGCAGTTCATTAAAAATTTTATTTCTCCCTGTAAAAGAATTGGTTTTCTCAACTCATTTGCCTTGCTTCTCTCTTAACTGTATATTTCCATTTGTGCCTTAGTGTATTCTGCTAGTTCTATGAACGGTGTATCTTTTCTTTTTTTCCCCAATTAGGTCCTCTGGGACTATTTTATTGAAGTCTTTTCAGCATTTACAATATGTAGATGATATCATTAATCTGATTAAAGTGTAGGTACAAGTTGATAATATGAAATGTAAAAAAGCAGTGCAAAGTACAATTACTAATATAATTATTTTCATTATAAATACAATTACATTTTTAGTTGTTGCTTGCTTAACCTTTTTAATTTCTTCCTATCTCTGAGACAAATAAGCTTTTCATTAGCTCCAATCTACTGTTGTAAGAGGCATTTCTCTGCTTCTTTAGGAGGTATTAAGATATTGGTGACTGAGGTGAACAGAATTATTAGCAGAGGGATACAAGCCTTTTATCTCTCTGTGACTGGTCTGAACGCAAGTAAGGACAGCTCAGCTAGGAGAACTGTTAATTTTTCTAGGGAATGAGCAATTGGGGTCTCAGTTCACTTTCCAGTGGACAATGGCTTTACTGAAAAATCATGACAATCCATAGGCTTGTAAGTAATGTCAGGAAAAAGAGCTATGAAATACCATTTCATCTCTAGAAGTGTCCTAGGAATTATGTTAAAGACCCACTCTATTCTGCTTTACTGGCAGGCTACCACCAATGACATTTTATGACTACACTAGAGCGGTTCGTGCATCTGGGCATGACGGGCAGAGAAATAAGTGGATGCAAAGTGAAAATGGTAAAAATGATGAGGAAGTGATTCAGGACAGGAATTCAGGGTAAAGAGGTTTAATTTTGATGGGAAAGAGAACAAGCTCCTGGGGTTTTTCATAGGCTAATTCTAGTGTGATATGGTTCTCTAGGGGAGTTATTGTGTTTGGAATTGAAATTGGGCTGTAACTGAACCCACTTCTTTTCTTGTCCACTCTAAGGCAGTGATCATGCAGAGACTGTGAGCTGGTGGAGTCTGAATAGAAGGAAAGTGATGGCTTTGAAGCCCACTAGTCCACAAGAGTTCACACACCTACCCTACAGCTCGGACTAATCAGTAGAGGATGTTTTTTCTCTCGGTTTTTCATGTTGTTTCCTAGACAGCACTGACTTGAACTAATGCAAGCAGATACTTCCAAACCTAAATCTATATCCCTCGGGGTAGTAATTCAAAGTTGAACTTGTTGATGTAAATTAAGGAAGATTTAATTCAAAAGGCTTGTATCTGTACAATGATTCATACGTATCTAACCCTGGGATTTCTTGATCTCTCGGTTAGAGGAGTGGGTTGGGAAACTAGAATTCTGTTCTTGCTAACATTGTCTCAGTACAGTGTGTGTTGTGGGATCATTTTCTTCCTGTGTATTTGGTTTGCTCATCTATCAAATGAGTCTATAATAATAATAATTTAGATTTTCAGGTGTACTTTTTTTTTAACATATCAGGTTCTATAAAATCCTTTAAAGTTTCCACATATTTATGTTTATGTGTGCATGCTTCCTTGTCTTGCTCTGGTAAAGTGTCTTCTAACTGCATGAGGCTGCAGTTAGCGAAATGCAGGGAAGGGGCTACATCATTTGAAATTAGGGTGAATTGAGCATTGTGCATGAAGCAAGTATTTCCTCATAGATTTGATCTCAGTGTAAAGGAATAAAAAATATTTGTGCAGGCTCTTCTGATGGGAAGCAAGTGAACGAAAAATCAGAACCGCTCTTAATCCATATGACACTTTAAAGAAGCACACGGGAACCAATTCTGTCTTTCAGCCATGATTAAGGGTTGCAAAGCTACCCTTAAATCTCACTGAAGAACACCCAGCATGCAGCTGCCATTCAGAAACTCAGCCCTACAAGCTACCTGGTTGAAAGGCTGAGGTACAACACAGCATTAGAGAAGCAATGTGGAAGAACACAGCAAACAAGATCTGCAGGTGATGGCTAACAGGGTTTTTTTGCTAAATGAGCAGCAAAAACCACTATTGAAAAAGATGACCATACAAAATAGCAGATTAATGTACAGTTCTGAAATGTGAGTCCTGATCCAGATTCAGTACTTAGCATGTATGCTGGATAAAACCTCTGAGCCTGATTTTTCCAAAGATTATTAAAGATTGTATTAATTCCTGTAATGCCTAGGAAGCAACTGTGACTGAGCTCTCCCACTGATCCCAAAATAGTTGGCAGGATCTAAAGTTGAATCCTGATAAAACTAGAGTTAGGCCACGACTGGGAATTTTAATCCCTTTTCTGGCACGCAGGACAGTCCCTGGCCTCTGCTACTGTATGGGCTCCTTTGCATGCTGCCAGTGTTGTGCCCCTTGATTCCCCCCTTCTGAGCAGAAGGAGCATCTGCCAAGATTCACACACTTTCTGAGCCTGGCAGCTCCTTTAGCTTGTCCCAAGTACTACACAAAGCGTATGAAGTGGCCATGGATATAATGCATCCAGAGTGAATTATCAGACACTGGTAAACATCACTTTAGTTCTGTAGCTTGAGAGGTGAAAGGTGTCTAATTAGGAAGAAAAACACAAAACAGAAGGAAGAATGAAGAGATAACAATAATGAGTCAAGGAAGAAAAAAAGAAGCAGGTGTTTAGCGACTCCCACAAAGAATAGAAACATATGAAAGCAACTATTCAGGAACAGACAAACTCTAATTGAGCCTTTTTTCAGTGCCACTACGCTATTGTAAACAGCTGAAGGGAAGGCTTTCTGAAAGAAACAAGCATGGATTACAAGAAAAGAGGAAGAAATATTCATGAAGCATTTAATGATAAAAATGATCAACAGGCTTCCTAATGCAATGCCTTATCCTAAATATTAGAAATGCTTTGAAGTCTGATGGCTGTTCTCTCTCTTCTTCCTCTCCAAAAATGTGGTCATCTAAAGATAGCACGTTATCCAACAGAAGCATACTTCAAAAATTTTCAAATGTTGCCGTAGAGAGTTTGTTTTCTTTCAAGTTACATCAATTAGTTTTGCTTTTGTAATTCTACTAAAAGGGGTCTATAGGTCCAAAATCAGGTATTAGAAGATTTTGTTGTGGTACACAACATGTCATCCCTCAAACATGGAGGAGCAAGGAACAGAAATTTATGTGAGATGACACTGGATATCAGTCATCCTCTAGGAATACCAGAGAATTACAAGAAAGTAATTTCTGACTAATGGTTGCACCAGTAAAACATCTGCTGAACAATCTCACGTAATACACTGATTCATTCAGATGTCAGGCTGGTGGTTACTCCTTATTAGTCAAAGCTGTAGTAGCTGATGTCTTTGTTTTGAGTATGTTGACCTAAACACAAGCTCAGTACACTGTAGTTTAAACACAAAGCTGCTGGAAGAACATACTGTTTCTAAATAAAGAAATTTTAAGAACAAATACTGATAAACTCCAGTTTTAGGAATTTTTTACACTGTTTAGGGATATTTCAAAAACTCTTGAAACAGCAGCCCTTCTTCTAGCTGAGAAATGTATGTCAAATAATAAGTGTACCATGGAAAAGGCTGTCACCCCAGGCATTTAAGTCTAATTCCCTGGATGCTTTCCTAAATTGTGGTCAATCAAACCAGTAGAATAGCAAACGTTTTGGTTAGGATACTCTTAATGCTCACCAAAGTTCATAAGGTTGGTGCTTCTGTAAGGCACCCAAGTGCTGGGATGTTGTAAGGGTCAGTCAGAAGATCAGCACTGTCTCAACATTGTCATCAGGGACATGGACACTAAGATACCCGACAACCGCCTGTTTGAAACACAGTTGCCAATCCAAAGAGTGGAATGCAGTGCAAAGGCTCCTGAATACAGAACTGTGGGGTACAAAGAGTGCTGTGCTGTTCTTTGGTACCAGAGCCTAGCCGGAGCTGTTAGAGATAGCCACATAGCTACTGTCAAAAAAGATGGGTCATAACTGTTGCCATAACATTGATGAAGAAATCATGAACTTTAGATGAACTTTGCTTCATTATAATACCAAAACACACCTCCTGGTTGAAGGCTACCCACCTCTAAGACTGACCACGCCTCGGACACTCCCCCCCCCCTGCCCCTTCCGTGCATAAGTGGTAGCCTTGCTTGAGAAAGGCAGAGATAGGATAATTGAATTCTGAGGAGGGTGGAGATCCCGGAGGCAGAGGAGGAGCAAGGTGTGTTACTAAACACAAAAGATGACTTCTTGGCAACAAAAATTTGAAGTTTTCCCACCAAGAATCACGACGACTGACGACGGAGCGCTGTCTGGACCCGGGACCGTTAGGATGTCTTGAGATCAGTGGTGGTAGCTATAACCTCTCTTTCTCTTCTTTCTAAACTTTACTTCACTTTTCCCCTTTCTTTCACCCATCTCTAACTATCGCGTGTCACTTCACGGGCAACACAATAAAGTTTCACTGTTTGATAGATGCAATCCCCTTTGGTGTCGGTCACCTTAATTTTGCACTTTCGAGATTGTAGTAAACGAACCATCACGAATCCACCAAGTGGAACGTGACAGATGTGAGACTGGGACGTCTTTTGATCTGCACAGTGCTGGCTCCATGGCGCTTGCTGCATGCTTAGCACATCTATCACTTGCTTTCCACACATGCAATCTGCAGGGGTAAAGAACGAGTACAAAATTCAAGTATAGGTTACTACCTATTCATCCTTTCATTGTAACAGGGTAGAATGAGGCTGGAGGGCCTCTCTCCTTTACTCTGAGGGGAAAGGTCTGGCTGGCTGTGCTGCTGTGCAGACTGGACCATCCCTAAAACTTCCAGAAATAGCATGGCCCCACAGATGGGCCTGATGTTTTTGTATTTAGAGAGATGTCTTCTGGATAATTAAATAATGGCATTTGAATCCAGCAGATGCATACAATTAAAACAACTTAATTTAAAAGATAAAGGTGTGGAAAAGGATAGTATAACAGAAGTGGGGCTACTAACTTTTTTTCATAAATGTTGCCCTCTTCAGGAAAATCTTTGTTACCTTAGTCTGTCCTAGTAATGTTTAGTTTTGTGCTGTACTTAGCTATCTGCGTAATTATGGTAGAAGGCTCAATCACACAGTTTATTTACACTGCATTTATACTGTATTAATCTCAGGCCTCCAGGTTTCTTCTGATGTACTCATGGGAGATCAGGAAGAATTTTTTTGATTTTTGATATACTGTTTGGCTTTGGGGTATTATTTCTACTAACCTCTGCAGCATCGGGGTTTGGCTTCAACTACAGGTAGGATTTTGGCAAGGTACACACAGTAATCTGCACTTGATGTATTATGTTTTGCACATAAGAGAAAATCTGAATTCTGTGGAGAACATGTGTTAGTAAGCTGACAGAAAGAGCAAAGAGCATGAAATTCAGATGCGTTTGGTTGGTGTTTTGCTAATCCACTTAGCATAAAGCCCCACACAGATATGGAGCCAAATGGGAATTTTCTCTGCGTCAGATCATGAGCAGGTATTAAGGTTTGTTTTCTGCCCTCCTCTACAGAGTGAATAATGATCTTACACCAGGCTCACCTGTGAGCTTTATTTAGGAAAGTCACTGCTCTTATAGGGATGTTATTAGCCCCACAACTCTATTACTACTGCTCCACCTGTGTAAAATTGCAGCATGTTTGAGTAGGCCTTGTGAACGGGCATAAGGAAGTGTTGGGTCTCCTCAGCTGTGAGATGGTGTTTGGACCTGTCTACAAGAGACATCGCTGGCATTTTTAACGAATAGTTTTGGAGCAGGGACCACACAGGTCAGGAAGCCCCTTTTAATTCTGTGCTCCTGAGCCAGTGCAGTTTGAGTACCGCTGAATCTGCCCAGTAAATGGAACAGGCAGGCAAAAGCCTCTTTTATTAGGACTGGCAGAGCTTTTAAGCATAACCTAGGCACTAGGCAGATCTATGCTATCACACCCCTGATGGCTAAGTGCATGTAGAGCAGCAAAACTTAAGAGCCTGTACAATTTTACATATGGAAACTTGAGCATCAACAAGGTTAGATGGGGGGGTTTGTGACAGAGTGATGCCTAAACACTGGAAAAAGGCCATAAAGGGGAACTTCTCTAGCACACAGCCCTAAGTCTTGTCCTCCTAATAGCTAGAAAATGCCATATGTTTCCACGGTGAGTGATTTCTACTTCAAAAGAAACAACAGAGCAAGAAAGAACAAAAAGGTAAGACAAGGAAAGGCCATCGTGTTGGCACCTTGCCTTTTAGGCGCAGCCCTGTGAAATGAGAGCAGGTCCTGCAGGCGGCAGCTGGCTGTGAGGCACAGGGTGGCAAAGCAGAGAAGAGAAAGCAAGCTCTGTACTCTGTTGTTTCCTATTTTACTACATAAAGTTTAATGGGTGAAGGCTATCAACTTTTGTGGTCAGATGCTTATTCATAACAATTTCTGCTGTTTTTTAAGCTCTACTTAATCTTTGGGTTAGGCTTGGCAGTGAGACCCTCTTTGACTTCAGAGTTTTTATTGGAGTGGCTCTGTTTCCTCTCTTTTATATGTAGTGGTTTTGCCATTGTTCAGCCAGTCAGCCTTCTGCATGCACTTTATCTTTGGACAAACTGACTGGCTTGGCTTTTAAATGCATTCAAATGCCATGCGGTTCACCTTGCTTGCATAACCCCTGAGAAAGCATGCCATAAACTCCTCACGAAATACTGTTTCACCACATAACACGATGAAAACAGCGCTCTGCTGCGAGTGCCTATTAAAAAGCTGACAAAGAGCTGTATTTCAGATCACAGTGGAAAAACACAAACATGCTTAGCTTAAAACCTGCTGTCTTTTCAGTGTTCTTTGCCCCCCAACGACAGAAGATGTTGGAGACACTCAGGTACTGTCGAAGGCCAGGGCAGAAACCAGTAAGGAGATGCCTGGAGCCCCCGCTGACGACACGGCCGCCCGGCTGAGCCCGCGCTGTGTGAGGGGCCGTTGCGCAGCGAAGGTCGCGTGCCGCCGGCGGGCTATTTAAATGCCGCGGGCCAAGGGTTCTCCTTTCCCTCCCTCAGGTCGGGGCGGGCTGCGGCGGCCGCTGGACCCGCTCGGTAATTCCTGCGCGGGGCCGTAAGCGAAGGGCTGGGCGCGGCGGGAGGGGCGAGGCCGGCGCGGAGGGGCGGGCCGGGCCGGGCCTGGGCCTGCGGGGGGCGCTGAGGCGGGGCGGGGCCGCGGCGCCTTGCGATGGGCGGTGCTCGGCAGGCTTCTGCCTTAATGGAGCCAAACAGCGGGTTTAATTAGAGGCAGCAGGATGAACTTTTGGATACGTAACCGTGGCTTCGTGATGACTGGGAGTTTATAATGCCTTGGTAACGTTTGAGGTCTTGCCTAGGAATTGTCCTATGTGTATGGGTTTAATTAAACCAGTTTGCTGCTGTGGATTTTTTTTTTTTTTTTTTTCTGTGGGATATCTTGGCTGGGTCTTGTATCAGAACTGTACAGCAGTTTTGTTTTGGCGCACTCCCTGTAGTTGCCAAGGCCAGGGCACCGGTACAGCCCCTAGGCCTGCCTGCTTTACTCGTCAGGCGGATTGTAACTAGGGCTTTCAGCCTTCTCTTTGTTTTGGGCTGTTGGGTGCATTTTGTGGGCATTGTGCAGACTAGTGCATGAAGAAGACCTCATCGCCCTCTACAACTACCTGAAAGGAGGTTGCAGAGAGCTGGGAATGAGTCTCTTCAACAAAGTAATGAGTGATAGGACAAGAAGTAATGGCCTCAAGTTGCACCAGGGAAGGTTTAGACTGAGTATTAGGAAGCATTTCTTTCCAGAATGGGTTGTTAGGCGTTGGAATGGGCTGCCCAGGGAGGTGGTGGAGTCCCCATCCCTGGAGGTATTTAAGAGTCGGGTTGACATAGCGCTGAGAGATATGGTGTAGTTGAGAACTGTCAATGTTAGGCTAATGGTTGGACTGGATGATCTTCAAGGTATTTTCCAACCTAGACGATTCTGTGATTCTGTGAATAAAAGTCTGGCAGACCTGTTGAGCAGGACCTGGTTGAGGGGGGGTGAAGTGAGAGCTGGGGACTTGAGTACCCCCCAGGTGGTCCCTTGTAATCTTCTGTTTACTCAGTGTAATTCTCTCTGCAGTACCAACAGTAGTTTTGGATACTCAGTCTAACGAGTCTTCCATAACACATAATTTCATTGTAAGTGTTGCCTAGCATAAATTACAAATAGGAACTTTTTTGTTTTGTCAAGTGGTGGAGGGGATTTTTCTTTGTTTTTCTTATTTTATGAGCTTTTATCCTAAAGTGTGGCTACTTCAAAAAAGTCTTCAAATTTTGAATATGAAAGTAACATCTGGTTTGTTTTCAATACTGTTTTGAGCAGCAAATGCAAATAGCGTTTTGTATTTTAACAAAGCACTCTTGGATTGTCATTCTGATGAAAGTTTCCTGCATCCCAATTATTCTCATGTCAGGGATTTGTGGGATCTTGCTTCAGCTGAAAAAGAAACAGAAACTTGCTAAACATTTCAGTGCAAAACTTATCCCTGGGGATGACTTTCCTTTTTACTAGTGCTAGCTAATCTGCTATTTGCAGTTTCTTCTACTTACCATATTGTAAAGTCTCCAGATAATATGTAAAAATCTCTTCATAGGACTCCAGTGCAGATTGTATCAGGCATGGATTATTACTGATAAAGGGACACCCAGCTCTTTGCATATACACAAGACTGCTCTGAGTAAAAGCAGTATGGACAGGAAATGCTGACCTAGAAGTATTAGAAGTACCTTTAGCATTTCATTGGGGTGCATATTTGACTTGGGAGAAGGTTTTTTTGAGGCCTACATAACAAATAATTGTACCAACATTTCTTCTTGGCTTTGCTTCTTGGATTTAATTTGTATGCCTGTTGTGGTTTGGTGTCAACTTTTTTTTTTTTTTGTAAGTCTCTGCTCTTTGTTGTGTTTGCTCGATGACTAAAAATAAATAATGAAGTCTTTCCCCAGCTGTTCCATATCACTGATAAACCTGGCTCAGTGTCAGTCAGAAAATGATGAATAAAGCATTATGGAAATTGATTTTTGTTACTGTCCCTTTATTGTAACTTTGTGGCAAATAATAATAAGGTATTGATAGGGTTGTGTTCATTTATTTCTAGCCTTCATATTAAGCTGTAGCATCTCATCTAAAAATACCTGCTGAACTCGGTGAGCGTGACTTAGAAACTGCTACCTAGAAATTAGTTCTAGAACAGTAGTTTTGTGGGAAGAGTTGCTGTTTTCTGAAACAGATACAGAACTTCCCAGAAGAGATTTACTTACTGTGTTGCTTTTTTTCCAGAGTTTTTAACAAAAATCTAAAATACCTTAACAGGTAGGATAAGGTCTCTTTCACAAATAAGAGAAAATAAAATACAAAATACTTGGGTTTTGAGTGGGAAAACTGAAAAGCAAACCAGAATACAGTGTGACAGCAGGGCCAGAGAGAACTCTTGCTTTAAAAGTTGAGAGGAGATTTGCAGTTTGGTTGAAAATGTCAACTGTTAAATTCATTTCTAAGGATTTTTCTTAAAACTTTTGCATTGGATTTTTTTTACATTGGTTTTGTTTCATCAGTATCTGACTATTGTGCAGATTACCTGACAGGAAAAAAAAAATCAACCAGCGTTCACTGTAAAATTTTCATCTGTGTATATGAAATGTTTCCTTTGTCCATTGTAAAGACAAAGGATTTTGTTCATCAGTGATCAAGTAATTTACTCCTCCCTCTTCACAATCATTTCCATTCTGAATCTTCAGGAGAACAATGGTAAAATAAGGTGAGGAGGGCAATGGTACTGCCACAAATCAGACTTACTAAAAACAATTGTTTTTCTGGTGTGTCATAGCATCACAGTGTTGCTTTAGCAAGCTTCAGAGAAGGAAATGTGATGACAGTAAGTGTTGGAGTACTCGGGGATGGTGTTACAGATACACTTCCATCAACTTACTGTTTCTTTTTAATGATCACCTACTTGGCATTCTCTCTTTCTCTTCCCTGAATGAATAATTCTCCGAAAGAACTGTGAAAAGCATTTCCACTGAAAAACATTGAAGGGAAGTACTCATGGGGTGTAGCTGGTAAAGAAGCAGGGTGGAGC
Organism: Strix uralensis; assembly: GCF_047716275.1. NCBI lineage: Eukaryota > Metazoa > Chordata > Aves > Strigiformes > Strigidae > Strix > Strix uralensis. Next base: position 12,972,646 of record NC_133978.1, on the reverse strand, counting down.
ATCAATTTGATGTAACATTGGTAAATGCTTTCTAGCTTTCTCTTTCCATATTATGCTCTACTTTGCTGACACAAATTGATTAATATTTAATTTCTGTATCAGTTTTCCCTCTAAATATGAAGTTCAATGTGATATTGTCCCTCAAGTGCTGTCATTTACCCAGTGTGCAATATGCTAATATACACACAGAGCAGAGTTATTTATTTATTCCATGTGTGCACAGAGTGGGATGCTAGGTGGTAATTCCACAAAGCTAGCACACTGAACAAAAGCACTTCAGTGTCTTTGTAGCCTCAGCCAACACGAATACACATTTACTATAATGGCCATTGGTTAGTTTCTTATCACTTTGTCTGTCATTGGTTAACAACATGCCTTGTCTCAATTTAAAGTTACAGTGTCTTTCAATTCTTCTGCCCAAACTCAAAGGGTGGGTGGGGGCACCTCTTCTTGGTTTAACTGAGTCAGTGGTTGCAGTCCGTCATCTGTGTCCGTTCCCCCCCGCCTTTTGTTTTCCCCAGTTACTAATGATTTTCTTCTCAGACAACCATCCATTTTGTGACCCCTGCTGGGGCAGGATGATCCCCTCCTATCAGTCTTTTTAGCGTTAACCAGACACGCATTGTTTATACAAAGTTGGAGTAAGTCACTCCCCTATCTCTCGGTTCCTTCTTTTGATCATAACACTCTTGAATCAGTGACTTACCCTGTCATTGTTCTATTTACAAGTTTAGAATAAGCGGAGTAGAAAATTTCCTAGAGACATCAATATGGTCATCGAACTGGAGCACAATCAACTGTATAAATTACAAAAAGCTTTCTAGGTCAGTTCAAAAACCAAAATGTTGGGATCAAAATAGAGCTGACCTGGCACTGCTGGCTATCGTTGAATCTTCTTGTCAGCTGGTTGCTGGCTCTGTCCTTTGACCTACTTCCATTCCACTACTCTACACTGAAGATATTTTAGGCAAATTAAATGCAGCTGTCATTTAGCTGAGGGAGAAAAATATTCTGATAATCATTAATAAAACCATGTCCATCTCATTGTGTAATGCCTATATGTGACCCTACCTGATACTGGCCTCTTTAATCCACTATAATTTTCAAGTCTGTGTTGTTTGCTTTGTTAATTAGGAACTAGGATTTTCACCCCAGTACTCCCAAGTGTCCTCTATTGCATTGTGTGTTTATGTAAGGAACTAAGTTTTACAGGATGGACATCTTTGCATTTCTATAGCTGCATTTATATTTATAAATTAAGATTTGTTTTAAAACAGTTCTGTTCAAATGAATTGTGATTTTTATGTAGCATCTATGTTTTCATTTCATTGATATAAACATTGCTACTGCAGTTGCCCCAGTCATGCAGTATTTGGATACAGATCATATCACTGAAATCTTGTTAGAGTACAGTTTACGTCACTATAGAGGACACAACTGGTGTCATTATGCAAAAGGCATCCCAAAGGCTTGACAATTGTTCTCAGCCTCTGTTGCAGGAGATCTAGCTATTTCAGACAGAGACTTCCAGCAGGGAATAAAAAAGCCACAGACATACCCTTATGCCTAAACTCCCCGAAGTCTTTGAAGAGAGCTGTTTTCAGTACAATTCCAATCTCGTGGTCTCCTTGCTCCACACAGCAAGTGTGTTAGAAGTGTCTCTGTGGACAAGGGCTGTTAAAAGCCTGTCCAGCAGCATGCTTAACTGTATGAAGAACAGGGCATACATCATGTTTTGCTCATTTAGCTGGAACTGTTGTCTTTAATAATGTGCCAGGTATAGTAGCAAGAGCTTGAACAGTACAGAGCTTGTGGCTGCTTTCTTCTCTAAAAACCAACCAAACACCACATGTTACTTGTTTCAGTAGGACTTACCTAGATAAATGCCTGGCATTGCTAGCAGGTGTTTGGAAGAAATCTGTGTCGCTTCCCAGATTCCTTTTTCTTGCCCTTTTCCTAGTGCTGTTGGACCAGCCAGAAGCATTCTTCTTAATATTTTAAGGTTCAGAAACCTGCAATTCAAAAAGCTGGGGTTTTTTTTCTTCCTGTGGTGTCAGTGGATAATGAGCTAAGCAACCCTCTCTTCTGCTGAATAATCAGGAAGATGGTTACCACTGGATTTGAATCTGAAGACGATGGGTTTAGAGATGGGCAGAGTAGCACCACCAAATGGTTGAATATTTTTTGAAATTATTTTTGAATACTTCATGCCTGCATATTCCATTTTTTTTTCCGTATTAAAGGGTAATCCTACGTCCTTTCAGTGCATCTTTCCAGAAGTTCTGACTTGAGTAGTTGTGCTCAGATGAATATGGTAGGAGATGGGGAATAATGAGAACAAGATGGATGGTAGTTCATGGGGCATAGCTGTGTCAGAGAAAGGCAGGATTTAACTGGATGAGAGCAAAGTACTTCAAAGCTCTTTGAAAATGCTGATAGCTCTTCACTGGTTGTAGATGTTCAGAGTGAGAATAAAATTCGCAGCCGGGTGTGTAATCTGAAATTTGAGGTTGTTTTTCTGTTACTAGACTTAATATTGTTCTGTGTAATTCATGGCCATAAGTTGAATTTTTTGCTGAAGAAGAATCATCTTTAACATCACACACCAAATTCAATAACCTTGAATTGGCAGATGACATCAAAACAGAGATGCTGTGCTCTTACTGAAAGCAAACAAGTTGTGTTGCTGACCTCTGGGATACTTGTATAGCTATTTTGAAGGACACAACAGAATTTTGGGTATGGAGTGGAATGGCAGATGTCGGTGAGGTTTTCTTTCATTTAACACAAAATATAATTTTACCACCCACACAGCGGTCTCTGGAAACTTGGTCTCCAAAGGTCCTAGATTGATACAGGTTTTGTGTGCTCAGAGAAGCTGACGATGTTTGAAATGTATACTTAGGAAGCTGTGGAAAAACTGACAGTATTTGGTTTTCACCCAGTCTAAGTTATATCATGCCTAGGGTTGTTCTATGCATCCTCATTTGTGTCTCCAGAACTGTCCTTTTAGTTTTTCTCCTTTTGTTCAACAACCTAATAGCAACAGCCTTCAGCAGGGATATCATTATCTTTGTTTACCTCCCTACCTTCATTAGGGTGTTTTCTTCTTTCTTATGATAAATAGCTTACATTGAGAACAATCTCTGAGCCCTCAAGTCATCCTCCTTTATTTACTATGGTACACTGAACAGATCTTGCCAAGACAGCCAGCTATCTTTTACATTTCAGTATGAGTGTCTCTGATGTGTTGCATACATTCTCCACGTCATCTTTCAATTACATTTACCTATACACATAACAAGACTTTGAGATCTGCCTAAAGATGCACCTTAGGGATACAAAATTCCTTAACTGGTAGTTACTTTTCAAAAACTAAGATTTATATGCTAGATTCTGCATACCACTGATGAGCCGAACTTGTCTGTTTCAGTTTTTGTATGTCCCTTCAAATTTATTTGAATTTGTCCTCAGCTTCTTTCTGTTCCTGTGAACAATGAAGACTGAAGTTCCTAATCTTCTGTTATGGGAATACTACAGAAGAGAAAAACAAGGCATCCATGGTCACAGCCGGTGGTGGAGATCACTGGAGTTAGTGGTTATGGAAGCCTGAATATGGGACAGGAGTATCAAGCTCAAAGTCACTGGACTCCTTTTTGGTGACTTGAGATCCACAAATAGTAGAGCTCAACTTTAAAGCATGGTTTATAAGATCAGGATCAGAGAAGAAAAACAAAAACAAAACAAAACAGCAAACCAACAAACAAACCCAGAACATTCTACATTGTAAACCCTTGTTTTAGTTGGCCTGCCTGTGAAGCTCCATCTGGAAATGAAGCAGGTGGGAAACTGGGAACCCTGAATCAAGAAGCTGCAGCAAGTTGATTATTTTTGCATGGTACAGACAGAAAAAATATAGCTAACAGCAGCTGCTTGCCTCTTGTAAATAGAGGCAAAAGATGAGATTAAAACAGGCCATCAATTCTAGTATAGAAATACTGAAGCATCTGTCAAATATTTGACACTTACGAAAGCAAACTTTGTTCAGTCTGGCACTGCTTGAAGAGCATCTGGTAAAAAAGAGCAGAACCTGGAAAAACTTCAAACAAAGTGTTGCTTCAGGAAGAGTATTGCTATGGTAACTAAGTTATGTTAGCCTTACTCAGATCAATGTTCCTCTTCCCATTAGACTAGCCAAAAAGCATCAAATTGTCCCACAGGTAATACAGATTCACAAGTTTAGTATTTGTAGTAGTAAAGATATTTTGATACTCTTTTTCAGATAGCTTACGAATTCTTATATTCTTAGAAATTACATGTCTAATACTAGAATGACTAAGGAGTGAAGCTGAAAACGAAATGCAGTGTGGTGGTTTCCATGAAACTTGTCAGTTTGGAGTGAATATTGTAATGAATGCTTAGGAAATCTTGGTGGTGGTTTATTTGTTCTGTGTAAAAAGCCTAAACATAGCCCAAGGGTTTCATCATGATGTGAAAGCATAAAATGCTGAGCTAATCAATCTGTTCATTTTCCATTTTATTTTTCTTGCAAATTCTACCTCTTTTAGCATAGTTGTATTATAAATCTTATGTTGAAAGCTTTGTGTTGTATTGGCAGAAGATGAAAGCATGCGTATACTGTCATATTCATGACTTGCTAAGGTCTAATCTTGCTTCTAAATAATGTTTCATGGGAGTATCATTTAACTTCACAGCTGCAGTTCTCCTGTCTTTAAAATGGAGATAAAATTTGTTTGTCACAAAGTTGTTCTGAGAATTAATTGCTTAATGGGGTATGTATACACTGCTTTGAAAATTATGGCATATAGGTGATGAACATTATTGCCAGGTAATTATTATTAATATACTGAGTTCTAATTAATGCAGCTATTGGGAGATGAAGAAGGTAGTGTCTGATTCTCCATTTTGATGTCAAGAATGCTACACAGTCATAAAGCTGACATAATGTGGTGAAGAAGCAGCTCTGGGAATAGCTGCTACTTTTATGGGATCCCTTTCATCACTATAACCTAATGGTAAAATGAGTACATTTTAGCATTTACTCTATTAAGGGGAGTTATAACTGTAACTACTGCCAGACAGGCAGAGTTTAGCGTAAACAGAAATGAAAGGTCCTGTACATCTCTGGGCAGGTGATTAGTGATCTCAGGCAGCATCTTGAGTTGTCTTTTGTGATCACAGATGTAAATGATGCTGAGTTGTGTAGCATTTTTTTCACAAGCAAAAATGTTTAACACATGTATTAAACTAAGGGAATTTACTAAAAAGAAGTATCTTGGCAACTGTGTCTATAAATGTGAACAGGTAATTGTTTTAGGGTAGGAAAAGCTCTGACTGCTGATCTAATATTAATAGTTTAGTATCCAGGCTGGCAATGGAGGCTGTGATTTATGAAAGTGAATACTGTAAGGCTAAATGTCTATGAGATCTAAGGAGTTCTGTGCACTCACTGTCTCAAAGTTACAGTATTGGAATTGCACAGTTAAAATTATCTTCTGTAGAGTGGATGATTATTTAGTAATGTACAACAGTGCAATTTCATCTGAGACTGTGAATTAACAGCTCCTTCAACTTCAGTAGTGCTGCAATTAAGAAATAATGATAGCCAGTAAATATAGTGTCTCTTATCTAGTATGTACCTACCAACACAGCAGCTACTAAAGAGAATTTGTTAAATCTATATCTGTGGTTTTTTTGGGAATGTAATAAAATCCAGACCCCACAAGATGGAGGATTTGGGGGGTTGATTCATTAAGCCTTGTTATTCACATCCAAAGCCACCCTATAATTGTGATAATTGTCAGGATACTGAGAAGTGAGTGATTAACTGTGTTTCAACTTTGTGCTGTACAGGAATTTGCAACTAAATGGTTAGTATTAAGTAGAAATCTTAGAAGAACTGAATGTGTGTGATGTCTTGCTGCTGCAGAAAAGGATTGTAAAATACTGTCCCATGTTTCAAGGTAGCTCTAATTCATCATTGATGATGCATCATTATTTTGATGGTAAATTTGTTGACTTTAATTCCTAGAGCTGAAATATTTTGTGAGCCCAGTGAAGTAATGAATATTAATTTATTGCACTAATTCTTGAATGATATCTTAAGTGATCATGCTAACCTAACAAAGTGATTAGATTTTTTGGTAGGTTTTTCTGTTAGCCAGTTTATTTTGAAGCATAAAGTTTAATAAAGGAGCTAATATCACATGTACATTATTATATTTAAGAACTTGATACATGCTAGTTTTCCTTCAAATAGTTCTGTTCTTTCATCTTACAGCTGTTTATAAAGGTCTAACATTAAGAACAATATTTGCAAAATTGTTTTTTAGATAAGATTTACATGAAATTTATTCATATAGTCTAGCTATTTTGGCCGATTTCCATCTAGATCATAATACAAGTCCCTTTTCTGTGCTCACTTGCAAAATTCTTTTTTAATGGAAGCATTTCAATTCAGTTTAATTTTCATTTTTATTCCACACTTTCTGCAATATTTAGTTTCTCAACAATGTATTCTTTGGTCATTGGCAATAGACAACTGTATATTAGTCTAGACCACAAGCTAAGAAATCTGGAGTTTGTTGGATATTGCTTATCAAATTTATCATGTGTTTTGGGGACATTTTGCTCTCTTTCTGTATGACAGGTTAGAAAATGGTTTGGAGATCTTGGTTTTGATTTAATTTTTCTAGCTTCTGATGTCAAGGATTTAACTGGTTTATGGAATGGGCTGCATTTCTAGATCCAGATTGTGTAAGAATGACTCTAAAGCAATCCTTGGTCTTACTGAGATTTATCATAGGCTTTATGTCTCCTTTCTTATTGGTCTCTCAGACTGTGATAACATTTGGAATATAGGCATATCTCAAAGGGCAATGATTCAAAAACTCCCTCTTCACGTAGTTCAGTATAGTACAAATATTGATGAAGATCTGTATTTTCCCTTTTCTAATGCTAACTGTGGGAAGATGCTCTTTTATGTTGTAACATTAAGTATAGTTTAAAGCTAGTGCTGAGTTGAGAGGCAGGTTAAATTGTCTCTAATCACTGCATCTGAAGAAGGCAGATGCAGAAATATCTGACAAAAAAATGTAGTGTTAACTTTTTGCTCTGCTTTGCAAAGCTGTATTAGGCCTAAATCAGGTTTTAAAACAAATGTAACAGGCTAAGAGAACAGTTCTTACTTTTGTTTTCAAGCTAGGGAACCAGTTTGATAATGAATTTCAATTAAAAAAATTTTTAAAATGAAGGGAGACAAAAAGGTATTATTCAGCTTTGTCATTTCTGAGCGTTTTTGTTACCTACCACTTACTATACTTGGCAATAAATCTTGAAAGGAGAATTTGACTCTGAAGTTTACTGATGTTTGAAGACTTATTTCATACCAACATTCTTGGCATAGGTCTCTGCTCTTTTACTTTTCCTGCATGTTTCCTTTCTACAGTTTTATGTCTTTTATTCATTACTACATGCAAGCTTCAAAGAAAGAAATAATCTTTAATATTTTTATTCTACAGTGTGTTGTTTAGGAAAGAATCAAAAATGCTTTGTAGATTGAAAATTACAAATAGTCTTATAGCAACCTGTAGAGGTCCCAAACAAGAGATGGTATTTTACTCTGACAAGTTTTGTATAAATAAATAGGATCTGGTGCTTAATGTTGTACTAACTAAACAGAGGGTATGACTGTATGTGCAATGATGGGGGAACTTGTTAGTGTGTCAGTTGGTGAACAAAGTTCCAGCCAGTAGAGGATGAATAGCAATAATCTAGTAGAACTTCACTCCCTTTCTGTGCTGTCCCCTTAAATTGAATCATAGAAGAAACAAAAAGGAATATGGAAAAAGTGGCTTGCAGCTACCAGAGACCTTCCCAAAATCCTAAGAGTTGAAAGTGACAGATTCTTTTCTGTGGAGAGGTGACCGTGGTAATGTGTAATTTATTAGATATTTATGATGAAGTCAGCATGTCTCAAAAGAAACTTGGTATATTTTCTCATGGATAAGACAGCTTTGGAATATCTATTTTTGTGTTACATGGGTTAAAAAAACAAACAAACAAGAAAAGTGCAGAGTGAGTAAATGACTTGCTAAAGATCCTTCATAACTAAAATTGTGGAGAAAGTGGGAACAGAACCAAGACCTAGTTTCAGTTTGGAGGGTTTTGACCAGAAGAGAATTCCTCCCTCACTGGTAATTTGTTCTAGAAATACCTTAGCATGAGAGCACTGTGAAAGTTTCAGTTAAGAAAGGAATGTGAAATTTTAAGTTAAGCTTCTACATTTCCTTGTATCTTTGGTGCAAGTCGAGCAATCAGAACTTAATTATTGTTAGACAACAAGAAAGGCATTTGATCAGTGGATTCCATGTAGAACATAGATAGAAAAATTTCCAATTCGTTTTTGGTTGTGTCAGTCATCTACAAAGATGACACCTGTAGTGGTGTTAAAAGAGCTGGCAGGATGAGAGAGGACAGATTTACCATGAATATCATGCAGATTGTGGGACATAAATTTACTGATTCACTGGTTCTGTTTTTAGTGGCAAACAGCCCAAAACCAAAAATGTACAAATAAAAAGTTTCCCTCATTCACTGAAAAATCAGCAGTCTGAGGACATGCTGATTTATACTGTATGCTTCTCTTCCTGGTTAGTGCCATCTGCCAGTATGGCCTCCTCTCTCTGTAATGTTAGTCCTTTAGAACATGTGTATACTGCTGAACTCTGAAGCAGATCCAGATTTGGTAATCTTGTAAAACTGTACTGAAAATCAGGTATATAATCAAAACAAATTATAATTCTTTGTGATTTTAGGATATGTTTAAACATAAAATTCTTTCAATTTTTTGTTATAAAGTTTTAGGCCTCCTTCAAAGGGATATTTTAATCTTAATTATGTAGCTGCAGAAGGAAACTATTAAAATTACTTACTAGTAGTTTCATACTCTTAAATATCTTGTTTTCATCCTAGATAGTTATACCAATGCTACATTATTATACTACTTAAAACTGACAGAACAGTATCAATACCTTGCATGGGCCTGCTATCCGAAAGCACCTTATTACATAATGTGTGCTAATCCTGAAGTGAATCACTCGGATAAACATGAACAGTTAGTTTGTTGGTGCCTGTTCACAAAGTACCTTCTGCAGGTTTCCTTGAACTCTGACTGTTCTGGGTCATTGTATAGTAAATATTTGTTCAAAGAGGATGTTGTAACCTACAGATTGTTAAATACGTTGGCACAGCACACTTGCAGATAGGAAAGGATACAACTCCCAGCACCCTGGTAAGATCGACCAAGGCTGTCATGAGGAGATATAAATTATTACTGAGTCACATACTCTCTGGGTTGTCCTTCAGAAAATTACTATTATATAAAGCTTCTTGATAGGAGCTGCTGTAAACTGGTTAAAAACCCAAAGTCTTAGCTCTTAGCTTATGTAAATCAGAGTTGTTTGCAGTGTTATGAGAAATGGGTTTTTCCTGATGTTTTCAGTGATAAAACTGCACCAAAAATCCTCTTACCCTACTGCTTTGTAACAGCTGACTTATCTTTCTTCTTACAGGACCCACAACTTTTTTGTAGTTCCTCCATTGCAATGTTACTCCAGTCCAATATAGTTAATGTTTGCCAAACTTCAGTGATCCCTTTGTCATAAGACTTCTGGGAAGTTAAAGAAATAGAGGGTCTGGACTTCTGGATTTCTCCTCTCTGCAGAGAACTCATTGTCTTCTCACTCCTCTTCCTGGTTTATACACAATTCTGTTATCCTTCTGACAGGTCGCAAATGCTTTCCTGTCACTCTCCCTTACCATTTCAATAGTATTAAGCTGCCTCCCACATTGAACAGTAAAAACCCCTTTACCTCACTCATTATTTTACTCCATTGAACTCATGCCTAGCCAGATTCTTCCATTTACCGATTTGTTTGCATAGTGGTTGGAGTTTCTTCTCTTTCTAATGGAAAAGAAGCAGTCCTTTCTCCTTCTCACCTGAAGAGACTAATTCCCCTGCCCTTTTATCCTTTATTTTAAGTTGTGAACTTCTAAGGAAAATGAATTGTCACTGTGCCTACATGGCATCCTATCAACAGATAATGATCCAAGTGGGATTATCCATATGTTTCACTTACTGTTTTCTGTTATAATGCATGTAATACTCATTTCAGAGTATCTTATGACTGGTACTTTTATACCTGATGGATACTTCAGGTGCTAAGGAAGTCCAGATGTTGACTGGTGTTAACGAATGTATGTATCCATTGGAATACATTTATTTGTATGGAGTACACATGGAAAAAAGTGTCAGAATCTTTGCATGTGCTGGACAGGCTTAATAGATGACACTAATAGATTCATGTGTTTTTCACAGTAATATTTAGGGGAACTACTTTCAAGTGCTACACAAATCAAAAATTATTCGAGAAGTCCTAGTGCTCTTGGGAGATGGATCTCCCTGCTCTTCAGAGCTTTCTACTTACAATATCAGTACATCATCTCTCAAGAAAAATGAGGTGAGTCTCAAATATTAACTTTACATCAACTTGCTAAACAGTTTTTAAGGGATGGAGAAGCAGATATAGGAAATTAAACAGTTCTGCAGGAAGGATTTCACATCATATAACCTGGGTGTTACATTGAAGATGAAGAATATAAAGCAACTGATATGCAAAATATTATGTGTAGTAGAAATATAAAGCAAAGAAAATAAAGGGCTGTTACTGTAATCCTAAAAAAAAAAAATCTACTTAGTAAATAGTTATTGGTGTTTGTTATGAAAACTCTAGTGCCTGCGTTCTGAATCAAATGTTAAAGAGATAATATTAGGAGCCTGGTTGTAATGGATCTTCTAAACTAGCATGTCAGTGTAGTCAAAAAAAACCCAAAAAGGAGAATACTCAAGTGGAAACTGTTCTTTTGGGGGTTTATTGGCCTTGCTCATGTGGCTTTTTTGTCACAGGGATGTTTTGACTTTGAAGTGGTGGTTTTGTCTACTAATCATGTGGCTGTGTTCTTGAAGGTGGGGCTAGAGGAAAGGTGACTAGTAAGGAATGGTCATCTAGGCCATCTGTAAATTGTGTTTCTCTTGTGTTGAAATCATTCTGTCTCCAGAGCACCTGTCCTTAGCAGCAAATAAAGCCTTTAGGATGCAGAAAGTATTGCACGGTCTGGACAAATTCTGTTAGGTTATTCCTGATCAGTTCTTTTGACCCGCTACTTGTCATGAGAATACATCAAAGTAGAGCTTCTTTTAATTTGCTGTAAGCATTAAATGTCATTGATGGTGGAAAATTTCATAACACATGAGAAATAAATCCAAAACAATGTTGTTTAGTTAACAAAATTTTAATCAAGGCTGCACTGGATAACTCAGTCTGTTGGGAGCTGGGAGGCCACACATTCATTTCCAATTTCCTTTCACTGAAACACTACATTCCACAATTAACTGAATAGAGAGCAATATATAGGTGTCTCAGCTTGGAGTATATACTGTTATCAGAAAGAAGAGCTGAATACTAACCAATGACAGGCTATATATGATGAAGACTCAGTGGATTTTTACTAACTTCACTGCTGTTAAACTGCACAGTACTATTTTCCAAACTGTATTGTGTAGATAATGCTGCAAATGTACACTGCCTGATGGTAACAAAAATGCCATAATGTTGATGCTCTTTATGCAGTAGTAAATTATTTCCAAAGCCTCCTTTGTGGAGGCTGAGAAAGGTATAGCATAGTAGTTTTTGACCTCTGGAAGGTAAAAGCACTTCTACACAAAGAATGTCTCAGAAGATACCTACAGAGTCAAGAAATTAGAATGTCTTTGGTAATATTCCTGTAGGGAATATTTTATTCTGTTGTAAGCTTTTTGGGCTTGTACTTGAGAAAATAAAGGATTCACTGGTTTTATTAAGAAACATATTGTCCGAATCTGTAAGAACCATCAGTCATGGTCAACTGAATTATTCTCCATTTTCATAAATTCTCTGGAAAGAACACTTGCTTTTAGAAATACTGGCTATTTAATATCTGTTGAGAGGGATGCTCTTTAAAATAGCATATAAGCAGCTATGCATTATGATTATGAAGTGTGTTTTGGCTTTCATGGTTTGAATAATACTGTGTCACATAAAAGAAATGATATGGTTTATTTATACTCTAATTAGATATAAGTTAAACAGAAATTAGTCCAACTAAACTGAAGAGAACTGCTTTAGAAGAGGTAGTGTAATAGTTGGTATTTTATACAAAACTTTATAAACAGAAGCATTTCTTCATGGGGTAAAATATCAAAAATAATTTTAAACAGTGCATAAAAGCTATAAAGTCATGTAGAACATGATTCTGAGGACACATGTCTAGAAGACAGTAAACTATGGAATGAGTAGACAATAAATATTACAGTTTTGAGTTTTTAATCACTGGCATATTCTTCAATGGTTTTGCAGGGAATAGTACATAGAGACAACAAGGAGGAGAGAGAGCTTGTATACAGTGCCTTGCTCAACTGGGTAGTGTTCAGCAAAAGTCCAGTAGGTTAGTAATCTGGCAAGCTGGCAGAGCTTCTAGATCTCACAGCAGCAATAATAATCCATCCTGAAGCAAATGATTGTCAAATTGGGCAGTATCTGTTCAAAAGACTTGATTTCATAAAGTTAGTCATCCGTAAGTAACCATGTGTAGTCTCGATTTTCAATCACTTTGAACATACTTGGATTTCGGTAGTCATAGGGCCTTTACAAGCTTCACAGTTTGAGCTCAGTAGTCCTGTGATAGTTAAAATGTTTTATGTGGTAGCATCTCTGTAAAACAATCTTAATGATTCTTCCTGGCTTTTGGTAGTCTGTCCCATTTAACGTGTGATTAAATAAAGGCACCTTCTGACAGTTTTTAGCTTTCAGTTTGTCAAAAGTGATCAGTGTGTCCCCATTTTGCCGAGTTCTAGCTTCAGGGATGGTTAGGCTATTCACTGTTGGCAGTAATAATAATTTAAAAAATTTATATCAGATGCATTAGGAAAGCATGAAAAGGAATGACTTATGTCTGTTGCACCTCTTAAGCTAGAAGGAATGGTTTAGCTTTCAATATATTCCAAAAGAAAAATTAAAACCACAAGTAATTATTATGCAACTTCATTCTTATTAGAGAAGGACCTTAGTCTTGAAGGTGAGAGCTATCACAAAATCTACTGAATTCGTAATGAGAAAAATTATCAAGGCAATCGGAAAATAGGCCTAGTCTGCTAGGATTGGATATGAGTTGAAACCTGTCTCTGGTTTTGACACAGTAACATGCACTACCTGTCCAGTGACTGCAGATAAACATTTGAAACACAACTGTACAGTCGCTCTCTGGCAGAAGGCTAAAATAATATGAAAGCTGGATATGTTAAAATCAAAGGTCCCTGGTACATATTAGTAATAGAAATAGGTATAGGTGTAATAGAAATATGCAAGGTATTATAGCACTTCAGGTAAACTGTTAAACAGATCAGTGTGGGAATGGTGAGAAGACGGTGGAAATTGTGAAATGCTGTTGGACATCTGAAAAAATCAGAACTTTGTTCCCTAATAGTTACCTCAGTGTTTAGTTGACTTTATTCCTAAGGAACTAAGTTTTCCAAGGCTCAGGCCTGTTGGTTACCTTAGAATTGTTTTTCCATAGTTCCTCATTTAAATGATGTGTTCACTTTATTGTTCATTATCTGGATTTCTCAGGCTGAGAGGTAGTAATAGTAGATGTAAATTTTATTGCTCTACTGATTATCAGTTAGCAGTGATAAAAAAATCTAAAGCTAGTTAAAGCCCTGAATTTTCTTAGTTTAGTATTCATTTGAATTTGACAAATCCCTTTTTGACTGAAAAAAATGGAGCAATTTTTTCAGTTATGTTTAGGACAGTGTCTTTGTTTTCTTCTCTTTTTGTTTTAATTAGTATTATGCTTGGTATTTCCCAGTGGGTTTCTTTGACAAGATCTAGAATATGTAGGGTTTTGAAAGATAGGGATCCGACTGTGTTGCTCTAAACTCTGTTTGAGAAGGTACCATCTGTCTCTAAGGGACTAATTATGAGCTTTGCTCTATACATAGCCTAATAGTGTCATGGAGAGAGGGGGACATCAGTCAGGTAGGCTAGTGAAATTTCTCTGTTGTAAGTGTGCACTTGAGTTCCTTTGACCTTTGGTGGAAGACTAAATTGTTCTTACACATGCTGTTGCATACAGCTTTCTGCCCATTTTCTGTGGCTGTCACCCGTTATGTACTGCACAATGCTGATAGCATATTTTGTAGAGGGAGGGCTGCACACTTGTACAAAATTGCACAAAACAGGGAGTTGTTTGTCTATGCATGTTTCACATTGCCTTTGCTATGTATTTTTCACCCTCATTTGCCAGAGTAGTTTAAAAAAAGTGCACTGGAAATGAAGGTTTAGATAAGAAACAGAGAGGGTTGTCCTTCCTGAAGGAATCTCTCACTGTATGCCTCTTAAATTGTCATGAAACTATTTTTTTGGATGCAATAGAGGTGGGGAAGAATCCTTCTGAATCTGCCAGTAGTGTTTTTTGGACCTTGGCCAAAGGTGTTTAAGGGACAAGCAACTGTTTCTTTTTGTCTTCTCTGGAGCAAGAAGCCAGGATTTTCATGTTGGGGAAAAGTAAGACTAAATGAACTGTGAAAACAGACAACAGTTGCATCTCTTCTTTTATTACAGGAGAGCAATTAAATATTATGAAAATAAGAATCGTATGAGAACCTGTGTAAGGGCTAAAGGTGAAACCAGACCTTAACTGTGATGAGAGAAGAGAGGAGACATTCCTTTTCTTTGTCTTAAGGTTTGCTCTTAAATACTGTGGCATGTAGACTGTGCGAGAATCCTTTAGTGATGAAATAAGAGGTGAAATGCAGATACCTGATTCTTGTGCAGCTGGGGCCATACCTTGCAAGATGTTAAATTTGCGGAAGCAAAGAAATTATCTCTACTGACAAAATTTAAAAACCATGATACTGCACCGACTAAATGTGATTCAGCAGAAGGATCACTGTGAGGACCCTGTAAGGAATCCAGGGTTTCTCACTATGTAGTTCAGGCCTAGCACAGTGCTAGATCATGGAGTATGGGTCACTTTTCACAGCTGGAATCCAGCCATGAATATAGCTAAATACTGGACAAATATTTTGGAAGTTTTAAGTGTTTTGGAGAACTTGAAACATGAAACCTAGATGCTGTAGAAGAACGGAGTTCTCTGAAGCATTAATACAGAATTTGGAATAAAGTGGGTCCTAAATAACTGGGTTTGACTATTCTAGGTCTAGTACTGAAGACTTATGGAACTGCTGTGCAGAAACAACATGGAATATATTTTCCCCTCTGATGTCTTCCTACACCTGCATATTACTGGTTTAGAACAAGACTGTTGACCTCTTGCTGTGTGCACTTTTAGTTTGCCAGTAATATTGTGTGTTCATCAGATGAATATATTTCACTGAGTCCTTATGAAGTAAGTGAATGAGAGAGTAGCATTTAGCAAGGTTTGTTTGCTGAGCATATTACTTAGACCCTCTATAAATTGCAGTTTTGTATTGGAAGGAGGGAAGAGTTGTTGAAATGTCAGCCGCTCAGCATGAAACTCCTGGGGGATAGGATTTACAGTCCTGACCTGAATCCCTGCAAACTCTGATTTCTGGAATGCCAAAATGGTGTGTTGTCAGGGTAAAATAGCACTGTGCTATCAGTATGCCAGCAGCAATAAAGATGTACTGCGTGTCTCATGAATACTAAATTCCCATGCAAAGTTCACATAGAAAGTTTCACATGCATCAGTCATGTTTGCTCTTCTTGTAGCTATCTCCTGGTTCCATATGTAAACATTCCAAAATAAGCTTCTAATGTAAACTGTATAAAAGAAATGAACGTTGGAGACAAAGCTCTCAGAGAAGTTAATGTTCAGTGCAAACTCCTTTATTGATTGATTCCAAATGACATCGCCTAAGGATTCAATAATTAAAGACCCACTTAGCTATTTTATTCTAAATTACTCTTATATTGCTCTCTCCCCTGACCCTCACTAAATTCCAAAGTCATTTAAAATGTCAGAATTGGTAGTTGATACTAGTGGACTTACTGGTTACATCTGTATAGTTAAATTAAATGTGCTTTGGACCATTCTCAGGCAGTGAGGTCAGCTGGTGTGGAAAAACCCATTTCTGTATTATGAAACTGTTTTACCCTCCAGCACAACGGACAGGTGGGCAACATTCAAGCTGTCATGTTTTTTCTGGGAATGATCCTTGTTATCTGCTGTCTCCAGAACGAGGGAATTGTTTAGAGGAGTGGGATTTGCTGCATGCCAAAATTGTTTGAGACTTAAAAATGTAACAGTGTAAACAGGTAAGTTTCAATGCCCCTTAACAGTGTGGTCTCTCTTTCCTGGCACTGCTTAATTTGCTAGCATAAATGTACCTTTGGATAGGGTTCATGTCACCTTAACTATTTTTAAAGGCTAGGAATCTAGTCTAAGACATTGGGCAACAGCTGATAGAAAAAAATCACAATTCTTCCTGTCCTGAATTACCCACTGAATATATAGACATGCATAAGG
The DNA here is from genome assembly GCF_047716275.1 of Strix uralensis. Lineage (NCBI taxonomy): Eukaryota > Metazoa > Chordata > Aves > Strigiformes > Strigidae > Strix > Strix uralensis. Next base: position 12,956,020 of record NC_133978.1, on the reverse strand, counting down.
CAGAACTGTGCACAAGTAGGTGACATCAACCCTTTTAATTACCTGTGCTACCTTGGAGGAGATATCTGTACAGGAGGACAAAATATTAGTTTGAAGAAGAAAAGTGAGAGGTAGGTAAGAGAACTGTGAGGTGTGGGTTTAGAAATAGTGGCGAAAATTTTATGTATGTAAGGTCACTTAGAGAAAAGCACAAAGGTAAAACAAAGGAAGGAGCATAGCTGTGGAGTGTTGTAGAAGGAGTCTCTAATGGAAAGAAAAGTAAGGGTGTGACAGATCCTGGAGGAGAAACAGCAATGGAAAAACAAAATAGGAGATTATAGTGGTTTGAAAGGAAGGCCAAAGTAAATAGAAGTGGGCAGACCAGAGTTTTAAACAAGCAGAAAATCTTGAGCAGTCCGAAAGCTAGTTTAGTAAAATTTAGCCATTTAAAAGGGTGAATCCCTCCAATTTAAAAATCGTGTATTTGAAGGATTTTGAAAACATTCTTACCTGAATCTCTACTATGTAGCAAGTACCTTGTAATTAAATTCTAGTCTGCTGGATTCATATTCTGACAGATATTAGAATCTTTGCTTCATTGCATAATTAGACAGTAAAATAGAAATGTTCCTTTCTAATAGATATATAAAGCAATAAGGATATTTTAAAATTCCTGTCAAATCGCTTCATGTAAATTACCTAATCAGATACCATAGCTACATAATGTAATGTTAAAACCAGCAGAATTACACCATTACAGAAATCAGCTAGCCCTGTTCCAGATTACAGGGTTTTATAATTACAATGTTTCTTCATCAACCCACTCCACTTCATGCTGTCACATATCTTTGGAATTGTTATACATATTTATGTCTGTATATGTTTCCATCCTCTTAAAAATGCATGTTTTTCAAATAATTTTTTCTAAAAATCCTTTTTTGGTGAATGCTGATGCTGGTGTGTTGGATATATACTAGTTAGTGTAATGTCAAAATGGAGGCTCTGTAGAGTACTGTTTATTCAGGAAAAATTGAGGAACCTCCTAACCCATCACCGCTATATCTGTATGTGTATATCCACAACAGTGGGCATTGATGAAGTTTGCCCTGAAAGACGGACCATGAAACCTGTCCAACAAATATTGAGAGCACCTTCATCTTAGAGATGCTCTGAGGCCTTGACCCAAGCTATCACCGAATGATGTAAAAATGCTGTGGTTACACAAGGTTTTAAAAGAAATTAAATGAAATGTGCTACTCACCAGCAAGTTACTCTTTAAATACTTAGGAATTTGATAAACAAAATGCTACAGTGCATTTAGATCTGATATGAATCACGTTGGTATCAGTCAGAAATGAATGTGTATTGGTTTCCTTGAAATAGGAATACCTTGTCCGTAGTGTCTCATCTCATCTTTTGCAAGAAAGAAATGATACAGATGAAAGATCTTTGTGCATGGAATAAAAGGGGATGAGCAAGGCAGTTGTCTGGTACCAACTGGAAGGCAGTTCACACTCAAGTGAGTTTCTCTCAAAGATGCAAACATAGCAATGAGTTTGACTCCCTTTAGGCTGGGGTTCTGAAAACCACTTTTTAAAAACTCAGGTATTTTATGTATGTTCATGAAAGAACACCAACACATGATGGGGGTTCTGCAGGAGGCTATGGCATAGCTGTACCATGGAAGCAGGTGCTTGAGTTAGCTCTGTGTAGCCCCACAAAACTAGAAATATGGCAGAATATGGTGTGGAAACATCCAAATTGATTCTGTCTGCTACAATACTGGAAGCACTGTAACGTGATTAGCATGAAGGATTGTAGGAAATGGCCTCAAGTTGTGCCAGGGGAGGATTAGATTGGATATTAAGAAAAATTTCTTCACCGAAAGGGTTGTCAAGCTGCCCAGGGAAGTGGTTGAGTCACCGTCCCTGGAGGTATTTAAAAGATGTGCAGATGTGGTGCTTAGGGACATGGTTTAGTGGTGGACTTTGAAGTGCTAGGTTTACAGCTGGACTCAATCTGAAAGGTCTTTTCCAACCTAAATAATTCTATGACTATAGGCCTTACCTCAAAGCACAGTTTGAAAATACAACAACATAGGCAGGCAGTAGGTAAGCAATTTTTGCTTGTGACACTTTTTCAAATTCAGTATATTTGAAAGTGACTCTAATAGTGGACTGGACATTCTAGGAAGGTGAGTATAGCTTAATTTAACTTTCATAATAAGGTATTTAAATATAACATGATGGACTTGTTTCTTATGGAAAAATGTACCAATAAAAAAGGAAAAGGTCTTTTATATTTGCTTCTTTAATTCTGAAACAGTAAATTTGATCCAATTTCTGTGAGATTTAACATGTGTTTAGAGTCAGGTTAGAAGTAGAGAACAAGTTTTTACACCATTGCAGCCTCTTTATAAAATACAGTGAGTTTTTGTCAGCCTCACATCCTTTTTCTCAAATACAAGGTGTTGTGCTATTTGAGAGAAATCAACTAAATTTGTCCTTGCTTTGCAGTTTTCTCCTGTGTTCAGTTTCATTAAAATATTTTTTTATAATACAAGCCTCTTTCTAGATGTGAAAAGATCAAGTGTTTGTCTTGCAGTTTTTCTATATGTTAAATGCACAACAAAACTGAAGGAATCCTGTTAATGATTTTAATCAAGGCAGAGATTTTAAACATCCCAAATCCTCTTTCTGTGCAATACCAAAGATCCATGATAATGCAAGTGAAATACAGAAAAAGGACAGATAATTTTAACATATAGCAATTTCAGTTTAGTATTAGTCAGGTTCATCTTAAATAAATAGCAAAAGCAAGAATGTGGGGTTTTTTTATAGTGGCTGAGTTGGGTTGGTCTTTTTGCAAGTATATGAAGTGTTGTTAAGACATATGTTCGTTGAAATGTCTGATGCTTTTAGTCCAGGGCTGGCAGGAAGTCAGTTCAGCCAGCATCTGTCACTGTCATTTTTGTACGAAGGCCCAATACTGAAACACGGTTAAAAGCCAAGCCGCTGATTGTTGCTCTGTCATATTACTGTTCTTTTTTCTTCTAGCTTTCTGCTGTGGAAGTGAAAGTAAGGGGGACCTGTCAGTCCAATACTGTCTGACCAGGTTATTTTTAGGTATTCCATGCAAGGATGGTTTAATGATCAAGTTTACTTATTTGATATATTTGGTGTTCCATGGGATTTTGATTTAGCACAGTGATACAGCAATATACTAAAATCATAACACAAACATAATATCACAAGACCAGTCCTCATATGCTCACTGTCATGATGCTGGGTGTCCACAATCACTGGGAAGGAATATGTGCGTTGAAGCCAGCTCATTGCTGTCTTTAAAGTTTGTTTTACAAGTTGTTCAATTTTTAGAATTTATATTGGACTAAGCTATGTATACGCTTCCCTGTCCCCACTAATTATCTCAGGAAAGGCTGTTTATACAACCTGGTGACCCACTGGTAGAGCAGTATGCCTAAAAACGAAGGTTACCCCTAGCCCTCCTTGTGTTGGGAAAATTTCAGCTTGCTTTATGATAACTGATGGTCATACTTTACATTATTCCCTGAGCTCATTTTTTTTTGCCAGTCTCCTCTGAGCTGCCTTCTATTGTGGGGGTGTCCTGGTGAGTCATATTCCACCCTTTGGCTCAGACCAGCATTGAACGATTACTGGGGTGTTGCACGGTGAGTTTAATACATTCATCATACGAGTGACCAGCCCTCTTACAGGACCAAATCCTGCAGTCTCAATAGTTTCAGAGTTACTTGGGTAGACTTCAGAGCAAAGTTTCACCTCTCATTATTTATGCTGATCTTCAAAGTATCTTGGTGACATACCTAAATATTTCTTTGGCCAGGATGGAAGTGTTTAATGTTTCTGATTTGATAGTGCTAGTATTTTCGTCTGTAGTGCCTTGCCTTCACTGAAGGCTAATGTAATACCTGAAAACTCTGGTTACATTTCAAAGATTTTGGCAATCCTAAAGATTGAAGGTGTCTGGAAAAAAAAATGTCTGGAAACCCTTAAAGTTACATCATGGACCTTTGGAATTAACAAAACATTAAAGGCACATTTGAAAGCTTTATTTCTGTATTGCTTTATCATTTCTCCACTCTTCTGTTTTACACTCTTGCTGAACAGGAATTGTTCTCAGTAACAAAACTGACTTTCTGGATAATCAAGGCTGCTTTTTCGCTCCCTCCAGCCCTCAGCATATGTTTCCGCTGTTCATTTACAACTTTCCTTCCCTCTTGCCTAAAAAATCTTTACAGCTGACATGAATGAGTTAATAGCAACTCAGAAGGCAAAGTAGTACTGGTCAGGAAAGGAATTAAATTGAAGACCTGATCCATATTCAGCTAATTTGTTCTGGTTTTCTGCTGTGTTTTCTTTTGATACTTTCAAGTTCATACCCAGCCAAGAGTAGAGTCTGGACAAGAACCCAAAAGAGAGTACCAGGCAAGGCTGGCAGAGAAGCTGTGAGTCTGGTTCACTGGTGGTGTTAACATAACACCCAGACTGAAAGGACAGTTTAGTAACAAAATAAATATGCTCTCTTCTATGGAAAATGTGAGGGAGGAAAAGGATGTCTGGCTTACACAGCAGATGAATCTGTTTATACAATGCAATGCAAGTTTCCTTATCTGAAGGTGACCTGGGGAAGAAGATGCATCTGTGGCGTAGCCTGAGTAAGGCTGATCAGGAAAATTCTCATAAAACATTTTCTTCATAGGAATATGGGAAAGGGCCACCTCAGTTGCAGTCGGTTCGTTCAAAGTAACAAATTACTGTGCAGCTTCATTGAAACTTACTGGTTTGCTGAAATCGGAACACTTTGCACAGACCACTTTCATTTCAGCAAAACTGAGGTAGGGCTCTGGCAGATACCTACTGGTTTTCTAGCTGGGTCTCCTGCCTCAGCCTTTGGCAAGCTGCCTGGCAGGTTGACAAGCAATAGAGTGCCTGACAAACTAGGGGTTTTGGCACCTGTGCTCATCACTCCTTGTAGGTGAAACTTGCAGGCTTTTTAAGACTTATGATTCCAAAGCAGCTTGGTAGGTGGACTGCTCCGAACTGAGGGATTGCTTTTCTTTTTAAACTGTGTCATAAGAATATAACCAGCATGAATGCTGATCACAGATTACAGCTTTAATAGCTTTGCAAGAAGACAGGCAGGAGAAAATTAAGTCAAAAGTTTATAATGTGAAGGGGAAACCTTTGATGTGGAAAGTCTTTTTGTTTCTTGGTTTCAGAGGAAAATAAATATATGCTATTTTTATTGAATTAAAATATTTGACATTGCTGTTGCTTAATAGCAAAGTCTACGGTTAAAATTGCAGTATATTACTACAGTAATAAGACTGTCTTAATGGGCTGCTGTATGTTTTTGTCAGTAACTGAAAATTAGATATTCTAAATCTTGTTATCACATATGAATTGGGAAATTCATATGTGAAGTAGATAAATGAAATGTAGAAGGTTTGTTCTTTGGTGCTTGTCCTGTCTCATAGTTTTTATCACCAGGCTGTCCTGTTTTGGCTGAACATGTTGAAGGGGGGAAAAAAAGTAACAAGCTGTGAAGGCTTGACAAACTACTTGGTAATAAAATGTTAGCCTGACTTCTGAAACAAAACTGTATCATCCTCAAATAACTTGTCAGTGGTTATAGATGAATCTAGGAGAAGTGGCAAAATATTAATTGGGCTCTACTAATAGGGGTTATATCACCTAGTCTGATGGATACTAACATTTCTGGTATTGAACTGAGTTAATTCAGAATTAGATGTTGCCCTTTTGCAGAAAGACTAAATCTCATTTTTGAAAACACAGCTCTGTACCACCACCACCTTGCTCCCCCATTCGTGCATAGTTACGTTATTGTTCTGTGGTCTCACATGTCTTTGCCATTGGCATTCCCCGTGCCTGAGGTCCCATCTCCCAATAAAGACTGACAGAACAGAGAAAATGTGTTGTGTTTTTTTTTTTTTTTTTTTTTCTTCAGAGCTAGAAACTCCCTGCAACTCTTCTTTCCTTTCTTGAGGTTGCACTGGGCTTGCTCTCTTTTGTTTCACTCGGGTGATGTTTTGATTGAAATGTAAATATATTCTAAGCACCCTTTTTCTAAAAGGGATTTGATTCAGATAGATATCTCAATTTTATATATGACTGAAATATTTGCTTTAAGAGAATTAAATAAATTTGCCGTGCCAACTTGTAAATATGTCTTCAAACACTGTTACTTTTCATCACATCTTGATCAGCTCTACCTGCTAGTTTGCTAAGCACATGATTTCTGTTCATTTCTTAATGTCAAGCAGCAAGTGGCTATGAGCATGGTTTTACAGCATCTCATGAAAAATGTTTCCTTTCAATATCATTCTGCAATTTTTATCCTATCCAGGATGTACATCATGCAAACCCTTCTTGATCACTGTTCTAACTTTTTTCTTTCCTTTCCCTTCCTAAAGATTTCCAGGTCTGGCTTCTTATCTTGCCCTGGAGCTCTACTGCAATTTCCCATAATATTCCAACCATGTATCTTTCAGTTCAGTACAAACTGGCAGTGGTGCTGCAGTCAGCATGCATATATCTTTCCTTTCTTCTGCCTTGGGCTGCTCCTCCTTCCAGAATGTATTTCTGCGCCCTTTTCTGTCTATAGGAATGCATCCTTTCTGTAGACTTTGTTCTGGAAGTTAAATAGTTCTGTCAGCTTCCTGATTAGACCAGGTCTTGCAGACTGCAATTTACTTCATGTTTCTTCTTAGATTCACATACTTGCGTTCTTCCTTTCTTGTTTATTATGTCTTTTGCATTCTCAGAGAAAGAATGGAAGGATCCCCATGTGTCACTATCTGCTAAATGATCATTTCTAACCACATCTTTTTCACTTGCTAGCCATGGCCTCATTATTTCTTTCTGGTTCAATAACAGTTACCCATCAGTGGCTTTTTCCCTGAGTAATGCAGGTCTCCTTTTTATCCTTTTAAACCCTTTTGTTTTATTTCAGATCCAATGTGTATGGTATCTGCTGTGAATAGCTAATACATGTCCTCTTCCTTTATTGAAATAAGTAAATATTTCAATATAGAAAGTTTAAAACAAAACCAAAAAAAACCCCACCAAAAAACTGCTTTAGCTCCATTTCCCTTAACCTGCATTTGTAATTATGTCCTCCTTATTCTACCAGCCACTTTTCCTCTAACAAATGGCAGTTTTTATAAAAATATATTTAATTGCCAATTCCTGCCTCCCAGAATGTTAGCAGCATTTCTGTAGTGTTGCTACAGAAAACAATTTAATTTCTGTGTGAGAAACAAAATTTTTACTGTGCTTTGTGCTATTGGATCATTAAAAAGGATTTGAAATGCAGCAAAGGTCAAAAGAGAACTTAGGTTTAGCTTGATCAAATGCAGAAGCAAATCAGTAAAACCAGCATATGTGGTCAGAAACAACAGCTAATATATGTCGTATGCTAACTTCAGTGATCCTGCAGAAATATTGCGCTTTAGAGTAACTGTAGACAAAATCTGGTAGGTATGTCTTTTACTCTAGGAACAGGGTGGAAGATTTTATGTAGGCATGTCCCCATAAGAGTTCTAATTAGAACAGGTACGTAAAAGCCTCAAGCTGCATAGGTAAAGTTTACTTCTTTTACCTGACCTGCCAGTCCCTAAACTGGCTGCACTTCCCACTGTGCCCCAGCAGGGATTTCAGTCGATACCACCACAGCGAAGAGATCAGCACAAAGAATAGAATCTAGCCCTGTACTGTATTGTTCTTGGATTAATTACTGCTCAGTAATCTTCATAATTTCTCTGTCCCCTTTGGAACTAATTCCCTCTGTTAATGATTCATTATAATTCTCTTGAAGGTCATGGAATCTACACAATCATTGTCTGGTTCAATTATTTATTTCTCTGGACAGGCATTACCATATTTCTTTTCATTCAGTTTCACCTGTTTTTAGTGTTGCCCTTCATGCACAAAGCTCACCCTAGGGTATATCCAATAGTCATCTATTCTGATTCATAATGTGTATGTATGGTTTCACAAGGGGCTAGGAGATGATGGTTTGTCACGGTAGAGCTAGCACAACAGTTTTTCTATGCTCTCTTTGTGTTATTCCTCTGCAAAGAGAATGTGTATTTTTTCTATACCATCTTTTTGAGCTCCTGCTTCCCACCCCATCCAGAGACAGGGAAAAATTTTGCAACAAAAATAATTGCAAACATATCCTATCTCTGCAGCGAAGAGATCAGTGAGCTTGTGAAGTTCCATTTGACACACAGCAGTAGGACATGTGCTGACGTATATCTAATAGTCATAGTCTGAAGTCATTATTTTTTTTAGCTAATAGAAGTGTATGTTCGTTTAATAAAATGTATTTTAAATTATAATGTGAGTGCTATTGTGCTTTGTGGCAATTGCAACAGGAATCCATTGGTTCCCTAGGTTGACTTCTGCTGAAATGTTAGATAGAAGCATAACTGCATAATCCATATAACTGCATGTTGCCCTCTCATATGCATTCAGATCTGATTAAAATAATCTCTTCTGCCATCCTGTTTGTATATTTGTAAAGGTCAAATGTGTTATTAGGCTTGACTATTCAGCTGCAGGATATAGAGGACTTCTTACAGCATCTGTAATGTGATACACATGGAAGCCTTTCTGCTTACAAAATGACACCTACTGGTCTCAAGGGTCACAAACACATTTTTTCTTGTCTACTTCGTTGCAAGCCATGGTGCCAAATCAGAGATAAAGTGTGAACTTGACTAGAAAGATGTGGTGTTGCCTTGACGATGCTCAATATTGAAATGCTGTAAGTCTTCAGTCAGTTATCTTTTTTGATCTCTACACTCGTGTTGCATTCAGAACACTTACTGCAATAGTTATTTATGGGGAGGTATATATAATTCCCTTCATCTTTCCCCTCTCTTTGAACAAGTAGAAGATGGTTCACAGTACATTAAGCACAGTATATTTGAATAGTATAGCAGTTTTCTCTGGGCCTGTGGTCCAGCTACAGCTGACTAGTACCCTGCCAGAGTAGCACTAGGACATGTAAACCTGCCAACATTCACTGAAATGCCAGAACACTGTGTGAGGTATGTTTTAAGTAATTTTGATGAATACTTTTTATGTTCTGAAGAAGTCGGGACACATTTTGTCTTTGAGAAGTGTAGTGACATAAATATATTCTGTGCATTTCATGTGGACTTACACATCTAAATATAAAAGAACTGTATTTACAGTGGCCTTCTGATACCATGTAAGGTATTAAAAAATTTACTCTAAGCTACATCCCTGTTTTAATATGGAAACTGGAGAAAATGGAAACGTGCAGTCCTGCACGATATCAAACATGTGAAGCAACAGAGGTTTTGATTCAGGGCTAGGCCTGAGGTGGTCTGAATTTCATTTCCAGATCTATAACAGATTCCCTATGTTATTTTAAACAAATAATTTTGTTATTGAATGACAGAGCACTCTCTGCCTGTAAAGAGGCAAAAATTACTGCAGTGCTGCTTGCAATTTTGTACAGTCTCTTCTGGTATCTGTTCATGCTTTTCTTTAAATCAGAAGCCCCTTTGGCACTGTCTGCTCTTTGTACCTTTTCATACCTTCTGAAAGGTGTGGTCAGAAGCTTCCCAAATTAGGTCAGGGTTGATTGTTACTTTAGAAAGGGTATGAAACACTTAAGCAGGCTGACTCTTCTACTGCAAATGAACTTCTAAGGGACTCTTCAACAACACGAATCCAAGGGGGCCTTTAGATATGTTCTCAGTGGCTCTTGCATAGCCAGAACTCGTTAGCAGCTACCAGCAGCTGGATAATCTGTGTGAAATGAGTTGGTGTTTTCATCCTATTTTCTCTGTCTTGCAGCCACCTCCTCCTTTTAATCAATAATGTTGAGGTTATTAGCAGTCTCTGGAAAGGCCAAGAATACAGCAATATTGAAAGTATGTGGATGAGGTGATAAAGGCTGAATGATGGATTACATAGGTATTCCTAGGCAGGCATTGGTTGGCTTGTACCTTCAAACACCTCCTATTTTGGTCATTCTGTGAATGAATATACACACTGAGTTTTTCTTAGTAAATGTTTCTAACAAAGAAAACTTTCAGAATTCTGATCTTGGTTCAGTCAAAGTAAAACAGAATAGTTATGCTGAATTACTATGATACAAAGGACAGATCAGACCTTTTCCATTTCTTATTACTCTATCTGCTTGTAGTCAGAATCCTGTGGCCCTCTGGGGAAAAGAGTTCAGACAGTGTGAAATAAATTCAATTTGGCAGTCACTTCTCCCATTTCCACATCCAAAACTCATTAGAACTAAACAGAATTCTTCAGAATGAAATAAACTTTCCTATTTGGACAGTGATTTGGATCCATTCCTCTCTTTATACAGCACCCTTTACATCCTTCAGGTGTTACATCTTGGTTCTTTAAAAATTAATGAAATGGGAAGATTGAGCGCGTTTCTGTTCTCCACTTCTGGCGGATTATCTTTTGCATGGCTGCACCAGTGGCAAACTGTCCTTTACAAGCCTGTGAGTCCCACCTGGAGATATTTGCTGTCTGAACCTAGTTTTAGGTTACATTAGTTTGAGTCACATTTATATTTCCAGTATACAAAAAAAGTGAGATAAGCATCTGTATTTTAGAAGCCACTTACATTGCATGGAAAATATATACACAATATGCTGGTCTTCAATGAAGTCTAAACAATATGTACTCTTCAATGCCACCTACTGGTATTATATCTGTTAACCACCTACATATAACCGAACATCTTTAAAGAGTGTTCTTGGATCAAGTATCCTGTGCAGCAGCTTTGATTAAACAGAAGCAGTCAAAGCTTTATTAGCTATCCCTGCCTTCCCTGGTTATTTGTCTTCTCCTATTTTAACATAATTTACTAGTGGTTTATATTTAAGATTCTGGGTTGTATAGACTTAGATCTGATTTGGCAGGGCAATTGTAGTTGGTCAGTGCACTGGTATGATGCAGGTTGAAGTGCTGTGTTTTATCTCATTAAAGTACTAGTCATGGGATGAAATGGCAGAGGGCAGACAAACCAGGATGCTGATGGGACATTGTAGACACGTCCTTTAAGCAGAGTTAATGTCTACCTACAGCAGGATATTAGGGTCGATGCAGTGGTTTTGTCTGCTAAAAGAAGAGATGGCCTGTTTTTTTGTGACGTGGTCAATCATACATATAGACTCCAATTCTTGAGAATATTTTAGAACAACTGCAAAGAATTCAACCCCTTCTCTTCTTGTAAGATAGAATCCTTAGAAACTCACTGTCCACTAGTTGCAGAAACCTTCTCATACTGTGAAAGGAATACCCTGTCATGACAACTGTTCCCATGCTTTTCCATTGCTCAGGACAGGGACTGTCTAGATCCTTGACAAACTGTCCATCATTGATCATCAACTTTATGGGATTTGATCTTAGTGCAGCAAACCATGTAAACACATTAAATCATTAACCTTTGATTCCTAAAAGTTTGTGGGTTGTATTACTTCTGTGGTTTTGGAGAGAAATTACCATGGTCCTTTGTTTTGAAGCTCCCTCTGGTCTCATTTTTCTCCCTTGGGTTTGTTTTGGTTTTGTTTTCATTTTGTTTTTCTTTGAGCTTGTGATACAGAGAAATGACCACTTTCCTTGCAAATTATTTACTTATAGCAACATATGATGATTTCTGAACGTTGCTTAAGAATCCTGCTTGCCCAGACTGTTCTGTGGATTCAGTGTAGCCTAGCAGAGAGTTAGGGGATTAGCTAGTATGATAAGAAGGTAACAGCTAACCTTGAGTTACAAAGCAAAGAGATAACATGGACATCTTGGAGACTCCGTTATCTTTGGGAGAACAACTATCTGGTGGAGACTGGCACTGTGACTTGGGCCCTGCCAGCTCAACATTCCATTCAAAAGGTGAAAATTACATGACGAGGAAGACTGTGGGCCTTCCTCCAAAAGACCACCTGAAGATGACCACCAAGAGGCAATGCGGAGGTGCAAAGATAACATAAACTGCTGACACTAACCTTTTGAACTAACCCCACCCGACTTATAGGTGGCATATTTGTATTGTGTAACCATATCAATATGTATGTTTTAGTGTAATAAATATCTGACTACTTGCCAAGGTGGTGTGCAACCTTTGTGGAGAAATCCCCTTGCACCCCGGCTGGAATAAACATACCTGCTTTATAACTCTATCAGAGTTGTAAGAGTTTGTTTCCGTGCATCATATGGAGGGAGTACTTGAGCTGTCCTAAAGAACTGACCTTTCCCTCTGCTCTTCTGCGACTTGGGAGCAGCTGATTCATGCTAACTTCAGTCCCAGTTTTGAATATTTACAAAGAGCAGTGGCTAATCTTTCCTATCTGTAATCTCATGCCTGTTCAGGATGTTACTGTACTCTCTTTGCTTTTCCATTATCCATTTATTGTCTCTGCTGCAGTACAATTCCCTCTTACTACTCAGCTTTTATTAGGAAATAAATTATGTCTTTTCTTGTTTTTGAAAGAAACTTAACTGTCTAATGTTCTAGCTTTTTACATACTTATATATAAGTGATGTAAGCAATTTGCTGACAAAAGCAAGGGCTTTTGTTTGTTTTCCTGAAAACACAAGGTTGAAAGCAAAGAGGAGCTTGATACATGTAAACTTCAACCCTTCTATGGATACGAATAATAGTCCATAGAATGGGTTATTTTGGTTTTGGATAATAATTTCTGTAAAAAGTTGGATATTTCATGAGGCGATATCTCAGAAGTAGGTATTTATATGTGTGTGTGTGTGTGTGGATATATATATGTAGTAGGTATTTTTATATAAAAGAAAAAATATTAAACAGAACACAAAAATCCAGAGTTGGCATTATATATAATGAAAAAAAAAAAGTAGAAGAGAACAAATTCTAGGGATGAATCATAGCGCCTGCATATGTGATGCAGCAATTTAGGCCTGGGGATGCTTCTGCAACCACTGTTTGAAGTAGAAGCTTCCCTTCAGCTAGGAAAAAAAAAAAATGGGTCACTGTTTTGAAAACATCTGAAACTTTGATGCAATACCTAGACTGATTCTGTTCTCATTAGCATAGCTTTTGAGCCCTCAACTTAATTGGTCTCAATTACTGTCATACAGTATCAATCTAGTGGCAGTTTAAGCCTGAGTAGTATAAATTAGTGAGAATAGATTTGCAAACTTAATTCTTATTTTTTTAAAAAAAGCCTTAAAATACATGGAGAAGTTTGCTTTAAAAAAAGAAAAGAAAAAAAAAAAAAGACAACTCTGTATATCCCAAATGTTGGACTGCTACTAATTGAAAGGACAAAACTGGCTCAGAAATGTACATGGGAACAAAAGGTGATTATTCAAATGGCAAGGTTATGACAAGCCTCTTCTACTGTTTTCTTACAGATACTCTCCTCAGATGAGACATGCCTGATGTTTAACAGCTGATCAAAGTGGGCGTGCAGTCTCTGAACAAGATCTTACTGCTTCTGTAGGAGTTGGCTTCCAGAAATTGCTTCTAGAAGAGCAGCGACTACTTCCAAAGGGAAAGGTAAGTCTTCGTCATGTGAGACAGTATGTGCCTTCCCTGAAGAACGTGAAATATAGCAAGAGCCTGAGAGGTATTTGTCAGACTACAGAAACATCGCCCTCTTCTGGGAACAGAAATACAGAGTAAGTGAAGGATGTTTTTTTCAAAAATGCAAAGGAGGTGTTTTGAACTTTTTTATATTTATGACTGTATTACTCTGAGGCTGTTAAGAGTTTTAATTTGCTGGTTACCCCACCTGCTGTTTCATTATTAAAACTGTAGGTCTGATTAATCAAAAATGTGTTCTGTAGTCAGATCACACAAGTTCTATAAAATTTGTATGCATGAGTATACTGTAGAAGCTGTTCATGACTGAAATAATTTTTAAAGTTTGTGATATGTGTTTAAGTGTCTTATGAGAAAGCAATATGGCAAAACAGGAAAGTTGCACCTAGAGTCAAAACATGATGCTGCTGTGAGGAACTTTCCTTGTGTACTGAACAGTCATGTGTGTGCACACACCACATGCAAAGTCAGAATTCATGCAACAAATTATTTTCATGAACACTTAAAGATGGAGTATACCAAAAAGGTATGGCTGACAAAATGGAAAAAAATAATGGAAAACCTTGGCAAATTCCATCCCTTATGTCATGTAGTTTAATGCATGGAATTTCATGCCTCTAAGGGAAGCTGTCATTGAGCCACTTGTTTTAAAACACAAATATTGTCTGAGGAGGGTATTAATGAATCTTCACACTTCACCTAGCTGAACTCTGACGTAAAGTGGTTTATTGATCTTTCACTGGCTCCCAATTTTGCTGAATGCTTTTCTCACAACAGAAAGTATGATGAGAACTTCTCTTGCAGTTCATGTTTTCATGAAGATCTTAGTTTGATATCTGAGTAGTGAAACCTTCACTCTTTCATAGTCTAGGGATAATTTAATTCTTCAATCTATGTATAATTTTTGCTGTGGGAATTATTCTTCCCTGGCGTATGTTTGTACATAACCTAGCACCAGAATGTTGCTGTGTATTTGGACTTTTATTTACTGTAGTCTTTTATATCTTGTACTGGAGCTCAGGCAGGTAAGCTCTGCTGCTCCTATTAGGTTTTTTTCCCCACACTGGTGCTGCCACATCCAGCAAGCATAATGAGGTAAAAAAATGGCAGCAGCTCTGCAAAGCAAGTTTGAAGACAGTACTGTCCAGAGTTGAGAGGGTCAGAAGGTAACAGCAGTGAGGCTCACACTGAGGACAGTATTTGTTTGTGTTACTTTTGCAATATGAACAAATATTAGCAGTAATAATGTAGGTGGGTACATGTTTCGGAGTAATGGCTTCAGTGCAGCTGAACACTGTAAATCACAGCTTTCCCTAGTCCATTAGATTCAGGACAGAATGAAAACAGCTTATCTAATGCCTGGAGCAACTCAGAAACAGTTAATATTAATTAATGAGGTATGTATTATAGGAGGTCTGTTAAGATTAATTTACAAAGCGTAATTTCCAATGAGATGAGTTTTAAAGAAATAAAATTAACTTGGTTTTGGGAGTCCAGTCCTTAGCTGACCTTTCTGGTTGCAAAGTAGTTAGTTCCATGTACGGTGCTTTGGCAGTATAATAAGCACTGTGGAATGGCAAAATGGTGTGTGAAACTTAGTGACATTGAATGGGTTTTTAAAAGGAAGAACTGCTAAAAATAAAAGTGAACCTCACAAGATCTTATTCAAGTGTCACATAATTAACTTCATCCTGAAGCAGATGAATTGGATCCAGGTACATGTATGTCTGAAAGTTCTTCCTTACCATTGCAGGCTCGTGACATGACCATTTGAACATTTGCACTCAGCAATTCATGAGTCAAGGGGAAGAGACCCCCGCAGATAGGGCTTCTCACAACTACTACTTGGACAGCTCTTTCTCAGGATATAGCAGTTTTCACAGCAGTCTGATCCAAGGTTACACAGCTGGTGTTATAGCAGAGGTGACCTTGAACAGAGGTAGTTAAACCCCTTTGAGAGAGCTCCCCTGTTGGTGCACTCAGGTTGCTGACATACGCTAACAGCTGGATTGTTCCTCCCTGAGGACAGGAGGACGCTAGAACCCTTACTGAGGAAGCTGTTAAGAATAAACTTGTACTTTGTACTTATGTAGGGAAATTGACTGGGTAGAAGTTGGACAACTGGAGGAGTGTTTGGTCTGGACAAGATTCCCCTCCCCAGCAGTTCTAGTCTTGTAACCACTCTCATTTATGGACTGTTTAGCTCAAAGACAGAGAGTGTAATTTTCTGAATATGTTTGATCTAGCTAGTTAAAGGCTAATACCAAGCTCCTGGAACGAGTCATCCAGCTCCAGATGGCTAACCACATGTTCTGACAGTAGTACCATCAGAGGAAGATGCAGTGTGACAACGTATCTGGCCTCTGACCATGTTTCATATCCCAGTGCTATCTTTGGCAGCAAATGTGGCTGTCTGGAAGTTAACTTTAGGTATCAGAAGCTCAGTGCTGAGTATCAGCAACATCATTTAGCATTTTCAGGGGAGACTAAAATGGACAGTAAGCTCCTTGAATTTTGTTGTACCAGTGAGTTATGTGAATCTCACATTGTCTGTCTTTCTCTCCTTTGTCCTCACAAGATGGCCAGTCACTCTAGAAAAGTCTTACCAAGAGAAAATTGAATACAGGCTATTTCAGACTTTGAAACTCAAATTCTTGGCCTCCTTTCTTATATCCTGTGAATGTGGTGATATAAGAAGAGGTTGAATCTGAAGCTTGTAATACTAAGTTACTGAATGATGCACCTTGGAGGGATTTGATCTTTTAAATAACATTAAAAAAAGATTTTAACTAACGTAAAGGTGTACCAGATTGTTTTCAGGGGAGCATGTCATGATACACGTATCGTACTTGACCTGTGCAGAAAAAATGTGTTGCAGTTTGGCATGGATCATGGTAGATTCAACATCCTGTGCTGAAACTAAAGAAACTGTCGTTCAACCTGGCACTGGTCATTTCCATCATCTGCAAAGATCAGCTGTGAGACCAAGAATGAGACATGTTTTTAAGACCTCTGTTCTATTACCTCATGTGGTGTTTGAGGCTCTGAGCTTTGCCTGAGCAACTATGTGCATCAGAAAATGCAAAAGGTTGCTTTCATTTAAACTCTTTTCAGAAAGATCACAGAAAATATTTGCTATTCATGATGCTCAGTGATTTTTTTTTTTTTTTTTTCCCCCAATTGCAGGGACGGTAGACGTCAGTAAGGAGAAGGTTTTCCCTCCCGCAGACACAGCTATTGTCATTTAAAAGATCTCAAAAATAAGCAAGGTTATTTTATCATCTAGCTAACTTGAGGTATAAAAACCTATTTCTACTCATATCTTTCTAAAAAGGGTTTAACATAAAAGTATATAAAAAAAAAAAATCTGGAGAATGTTATGCTAATTTTGTACTTATCCACAGAGTAAGCATTAGAGCTTTCAGTCTAAAAATCCCAACCAGACTGTGAATGATTTTTGGGTAGTGTAATTTTGTCCCCCTGGCTAAACATAACCTCTTGCATTTGAACTCTCAAGAAATATAACTGTAGATAAGAGAAAATAAAAAGCTGTTCTGGGAAATATGTTTCGAAGGGGCAGCCTGATTGTTAAGGCTCTTGTAGAGAGGGGATGGGTTTTCCTATTGTTTTTTCTGACCCCAGCTCACTTAGTGATGCTTTATGGTGATGCTAATGAGTAAAGGAAAAGGAATGGAGGGATGTGTTAGACTTTTTAATTCAGAATACAAGTGTATCTTCATGTCAAGAAGACAGGAGGCTACCCTTGCTGTGCAGTTGATCAACAGCACATCTGCTGAATGGGGGATGGAACAAGAATAAGATTCAAATCAAATTGTGCCTTCCTATCTCTCTTCATCTAGTCCTCAAAAGTCCCTCCTGTACTTGGAACTTAGACAGATATTCTTGCCTTTTAACTTCAGGTATCAAGTATAGTTAAGTTAGGGGTCTGCATTTTCTATTTACTTAACAGAAAGAGATGAATTTCTAATTTATAATACTGTCACTTGTCTTTTGAACACTCCATCATTTTTTTTTTTAGCAACTTGGATATTTAAGTCTGATTTTTAGTTAGGAAAGTTGTCATCTTTCAACAATGTGGGCACGCATCTTTAAAATCTAGAGTATACCTTTGTGACCTATCAGAAAAACAGCCTTGTCCTTTTGGCCCTGAAATGCTTTGGAGTTTTGAGAACTCTGGAAAGGATATGTTCAGTTTGCATTTTTGTGAAGTGACATAAATTAATGTCCTGGTAAACATCACTGCTACTAGGTTGTAGCTAGATATGTCATTTGTTGTGTGAGACCAATTGGATAAGTCCAAATAAAAATGGGCTTTACAGAAAAACCTTCAAGTCCAACAAAAGCAAAATGACTTCCTATCATTAGGGTTTCTATTTTTGTTCTTAGTGTATTTGGTTTATGTGGCAAGGTTTTGGTAGCGGGGGGCCTACAGGGGTGGCTTCTGTGAGAAGCTGCTAGAAGCTTCCCCCATGTCTGACAGAGTCAATGCCAGCTGCCTCCAAGAGAGACCTTCTGCTGGCCAAGGCTGAGCCCATCAGCGACAGTGGTAGCGCCTCTGGGATAACATATTTAAGAAGGGGCAAAAACCCCCTGCACAATTGCAGCCAGAGAGGAGCGAGAATACGTGAGAGAAACAACTCTGCAGACACCAAGATCAGTGAAGAAGGAGGGGCAGGAGGTGCTCCAGGCGCTGGAGCAGATTTCCCTGCAGCCTGTGGTGCAGCCCATGGTGAGGCAGCTGTGCCCTGCACCCAGGGAGGTCCACAGGGGAGCAGATCTCCTCCTGCAGCCTGTGGAGGACCCCACACTGGAGCAGTCTGTTCCTGAAGAACTGCCCCCTGTGGAAGGGACCTACGCTGGAGCAGTTTGTGAAGAACTGCAGCCCGTGGGAAGGACTCACATTGGAGAAGTTCGTGGAAGACTGTCTCCTGTGGGAGGAACCCCATGCTGGAGCAGAGGAAGAGCGTGAGGAGTCCTCCCCATGAGGAGGAAGGAGTGGCAGAGAGAGTGTGTGATGAACTGACCGAAACCTCCATCCCCTGTCCCCCTGTGCTGCTGTGGGGGAGAAGGTAGAGAATTCAGGAGTAAAGTTAAGCCCAAGAAGAAGGGAAGGTGTTTCAAGATTTATTTTTTATTTCTCATTATCCTACTCTGATTTGATTGGTAATAAATTAAACTAATTTCCCCAAGTCAAGTGTGATTTGCCTGTGATGGTAAATGGTCTCTTCCTGTCCTTATCTCAACCCTGTCCTTATCTCGACCCATGAGACTTCTGTCATATTTTTTTCTCCCCTGTCCAGCTGAGAAGGGGGAGTGATAGAGCAGCTATGGGGTCACTTGGCATCCAGTCAGGGTCAACCCACTGCACTTGGTAATTAAAAGCAAGTTGAGATGAAATAGAAGTTTATCTGAACTGAAAATCAAAGACAGATATTTTGACCTCCAGGTCCTCACTGGTGGGACAAGCTCCATCTCTGAAGAAAACCTGCTCTGTGTGTTTTACAAGATCTTTGATATGACCTGGAAATTATCGCTTTGTAATTTCAGGCTCATCTGTGTGTTATACCTTTATGGAAGTAATATCCACAAAGGAAGAATACTTCTTAAATGAAGTAGTACTTCATATGGAGTTGAATAGACTTCAGTCAGTTGGTCCTGGAGCTTCATTTTCATCTGTGTAAGCTGTGAAAATCAAAGTATTGCCAATGATCTCAGTTCTGATGGGCAGCACAAAACAAATGTGGTAGGGTAATCGAAACCATAGGAGTACAGGGCAGGGGAAAAACTGGCATGGTAGTGAGTAGAAAATAATTTGCCAAGAATTAATGAGAAAATTGCATGGACTGTAGGAACACAGGATGTAAAATGCTGCTCTTCTTTTTGTTTTTACCTGTCTCTTGAGTATAAAATGTGTAATCTAACAACTCAGGTTAAATATAGTGATTTGGGGAAAAATATTAATATTCATTAAAAAGCAGTGAATGACAAACTTGCAGAACAGTTAAGGTTTGAAGGGACTTCTGGAGATGACATATTCCATCTTCACTGCTGAAAACAGGTCAAATTAATATCAGCTTAGAAAATAATAAGTTGTTATTTCTTCTACTTCAAATTCAATCTATTGCATTTACTTCTGGCTAAAAAGCTAGAAACTAAAAATGCAAACTAATAACACAGGTTTCTCTATCTGACCAACTACTGCTTGAGTCTCATCTATGTTCAAGGGCTACACTACCATTAGTGCAAAGAGACTTTGCAAAGTCAAAGGAAGCCCGAATTCACACATCTTTCCAGTATCAGAACATTTCCAGTGATTGTAAGTTGTGTGGTGGTTGGTAATTTTTGTTGTAAGTTGCTGGGAATTTGCATTTACTCTGAGACTCAGCTTTGTCTTGGAAAAGCAAGATGATAATTAAGAATGTTTTTCCTCATTTCCTTACCACTCTATTGAAGTGGTAAGGAAACGGGTGACTATTCAGCTATGTTTTGACCATGTTTAGTTTCCATAACAGTCTTCTGCCACTGCCACTTTGAGTATTGTGCATAGCAGTGCAAAAATTTTCCATTTATCAGATCTCTCACATAATGATACACAACAGTGTGATGGGACAGGACAATGAACTTATTCAAAGTCAGTATCATAATTTCCAGTTGTTCTGTATAGCAAAGGGAGACAGTCCTTTTCTTCTGAAAAGGTTTAATATGCTGTTGTACTAATGACAGTCTTGCTCCTAGCAGCTATACTATGCACAGGGTTCCCATAGATAAAATTCCTTGCTTCCCTCAAAACAATTCTCATACAAAACGAACTTGTGCATATATTTAGGATCATTTTTTTCATCTGAATTGTTTGTTAGAATGTTGCTTAATGTGTTATCTGAAGTAGTTCAGAAATACTAATCACACTTTACAACTGGAAATTAGACTATTTCTGGCCTCAGTTCTACTATTTCTACCCCTCAGCTGGGGTAGAGCACTTGAGTAAAATACGTATATTGAATTTTTTAAAGTACATTTTGGCTGGGGGGAGCATTATGCATATGTATTAAAATTATTTGTATGTGAAATCTTGAGAAATAGTAATAGCAGATCCTCTATGTGTGAGGATTGCATCTATTTCATTAAAATACGCATACAAAGGTTGTGCCTGTTTCATCAGCCTTGTGCTGGCAAAATATTAGTATTTAAAATTCATTGATACTCTCTGTGATTTAGGATTAGATATAATTTTTTAGGAAGCTGGACTGGGTTCAGGTTCTGCAGTGCTAGGTGGGATATGCAGTGGATTCTGCTTTGCATCTTTTGCTCTACCTGCTCATCAGTGCATCTCTCAATGTGAAAGATGTTACAGCCTTGGAGAGGTACCTCATCTGGCAATTCAGAGTACTTGCCTCTGCTTGAGGAAGCTAAGCAGAATTTGGAGAATCTCTGCTATAAGCCTCTAGGAAGCCACTTCAGGCTTTATCTTAACACTAGGTTATCCTGAACTTCTTAGTCCCTGAAACTAGTGACACTTTTCCAAGTTTCCTTAGGGGAGGCTGCATACATTTAAAGGAACCTTGAAGTTTACAATTCTCCTATTTGGCATATGGGTGAATAATCAAGTCCCTGCCAGACAGGCTCTGCCTGGGGATTTCTGTATGTGTAGTCATATCTCTAATAACATAGTAAAGTATGCAAAACCTCCTGTCTCAATTTATGCGGAGGGCATGTGTTGGTCAGTCTTAAAGCTTGCCAGAAACTTTTAGTGAGTTTAAAATTCATCAGAACTTCAAAGAGTCCTAGGTCCTTATCAGATCAGGAAGGAGGGAACTGAGTGGGATTCAGTATGTGCAGCAGTCATTCTGTGATTAAATTCCCCCCCTGCCCCACTTCCTAAGAAGTCTAGGGAAGTAGTTTGTAACTGAACCTGTAATGGAATAATTGACACAGTTTATCTTGAAGTGTGGAACGATGCCCACTTGAAACCCACAGATGTTTCTAGTGAAACTGAACTGTCATTCCCTATAAACCTGTACTTGGTCCTTTTAGGAGCCTGAGAAACCTTTCTGCCCAACCTTCTTGTCTTGCTTTGGTAGGTGAAATCTACCAAGGGCAGCTTGGCTGCATCTTCTCTGTTTTTTTTGCCCTGTATCCCTCCTGCTACATTTCAGAGATCCTTTCAGTTTAATCACCTTGTGTTCCTTGTCTTCCATTGGCCCCTCCTGGAGTTTTGAGGCATGTGTTTTACCACTGTATTTGCTCTGGTAGTAAAATGAGTATAAGAATTGCCTGCTTCCTACCAGTCTGAAGTCTTACTGCACTCCTGCACCACCATTCAGAGCTCCTTCAACCATGTCAGTGCAGCAGTTTGTTTGTCATTTTGTCAGTTACATCCGTAAAATCATCCAGGTTAAAAAATCCAAAAGCAGAAGTGGTTCAGGGAGGGGGAATGAGTAGCTAGGTGTAAGAGGAAAGGGCAGTTCTTAAGATATTCTTACTGCCAAGAAAATGATGCATGAAACTGTTTTCTTAGTGTTAGATGAAGGCAAGAACACAGTACAGAAGTTACAGGATACAGTAGACTTTGATAGGTATAGTGTATCACCGCAGGAGTTCTCCATTCTTTGCTGTCAGTCACAGGCTATGAATGTGTCAGATATAGCTTGATGTCAAGAACCATTTGAATGCAGAATGGTGATTTACCTTCTTGGGAACCTTAATTTAGTACCAATGTTTCCTTCTCTGTAAACAGAAAACACCAAGGTCCCACCAAAACAATGTTGCCTTTTAGTTTCAACAATATTAAAAGGAATAAGAAAAAACCTCAGAACTGAGCTAGAAAAAACCCACTGGTTTGCCAATGGTAAGAATCTATCGGAAAAGGAGTTTTCTTGAGGACCAATCAATTATAATCTTTGGGATAATGACAAGCTATATCGACTGTATGTGTGCCTCAGAAAATTAGTTAGCTATGTTATGTGATTTCCTTGGACATATTTTGAAAAGGTATGGGATATTCCTTTCATGAAAAAGGGAAAGGAGCTAAAACAGGGTACATGAGACACGTTTTTAGAGTGATAATCTTTAGGTATTTTTTTTAGACTCTACCCTTTGAAATCGGTATGAATAACGCAAAAAGGTAATGCCCTGACAGTTATTTTAGGTTCTGCTTTTTACATTGCTTTTGAGTTGATGATTATTCTCATACCATGGAGAACTGATGCAGAGAATTTTTTATTCCAACAACTGTTGATCAGCAGTCTTCACTGTAGAAATTGAAGCCCCAAGCTTTTACTGGTGTAAAATGGGGCAGATTTATTTATTTCAGTGGCATTAAACACATTTATGCCGTTTGAGGATTTCACAGATTATTGCATCTAAAGGTGTATATTAGAGTCCTTAAACATTTCATGAATGGAAAATGATGATAAATGGTATCAGAATGAATTGTTACATTTTAAAAAAAATTCTCAGTTCTTTAAATGCATTGGCTTATTTGTAACCACCGAGGACTTTGTAATGCTAGGAGAAAAAAAAAAAAAAAAATTGAAGAGAGATTTTTGCTAAAACCAGAAGAAAATCTATTAAGAAAAAGGAGAAGAATGCAATCCAAAATAAAATACTTACCAAGTCAGAAAATTGGTGTTTTTAAGGTTTCTTTGTTTCCAAGGGCAGAAAATTCTGAAACAGAATAAAAATTAATACAAACAATCAAAAATTACTCAAGGAAAAAAGCTGAGTCTGTGCTTCATAGAGAACAAAAAGATGATGATTGGGAAAATAAAATGGTAGAATTGTTAGTGAGGGTGTTAAAGGAGGTAGAAAGCTCCAGAGTTGCACTGTGTATACAAAGAAAAACAAGGGACGTTTCACAGATCCCTCAAAGATTAAGGAAAGTGACACAGCTATTTAGAAAAACTCTTTCAAGCCAGATTGCAAAGAGTGAAAAAAAGTTTAACACTTCTAACTCAAAAATGGAAATAGTCCAGTTAATATAAGGAACTTGGACTAGCCGTGCATCCCTGTGAAGTCAGGTTAATAAACAAAGTACATTTGGAGGAGTTATTGGCTGACTAGCATGGTGTCTTTCAGCACAGTTTGATCTTTTAATAAAAGTTCAGCAGGGGACACCCAGTTAGTTTTGACTCATTGCCACAAAGAACTGGTCTTCTGATTCAGTGATATTCTTATTCAGGTTGTTAGAATGGCTAGTCACTGCTTACTTGTTACCGTAGCTGACACTGTTCATTATTATTTATTACCATGATGTCAGAAAGCCTGGTTGTGCCAGACACGGTACAAAGGAGAACAGAGAGAAATGGTGTCTGTCCTGGAAAGTTTACAATTTGTATAGTCAGAGGAGAGGACTGGGTGATTTTAGGATATGTAACTTACCATTCTGAAGTCCTTAATGAATCACATGAAAAAGCCTGTTTCTCCTCATTAACCACAGAGGGATTCTATAGTGATGAGCTCTGCCATAGGATCTATGCTGCTTTGAGTTAAGTGAGATGGATGTCCCCCAGTATGTCACTGTGATAGCCATGATAGGATGTCATGGCTCACTGGTGCTTAAACCTTTGACAGCTTTATATGTATGTCATGTGTACATGTGTTTGAGGGAAGGCAGTTGCAGGCAACATGACAGAATGGTTGGAGGGACAATAATAAAGATATTTAAAGTGGTATTCTGAAAATGGAAGGTTGTCAGTGTAAAGTGTCTAGGCTTTCTCTGAATAACTCTGAGCACTGAAATGAACTTGAGGCAGGCTCTGTCAGACTTCCTTGCACCAACCTTTGATCTCTGTTGTGCTGTAGCATACACTTACATGCATTACAGTTTATACAGTATACAGTTTATATGCTGGGAGCTTTTTGGATATTTTCCTGCAAAGGAAAGATCTTGGCAGAAGAGGTTCTGTGACACAGTAAAAAATACAGCAAAAATAAAAATTAAGGCTTGTATGTTCCTTAGGGCTATTATGGGACTGGTGACATCTCCCTTACTGGCAGGAACAGACTTCCTTTTGATCAGGAGAAGAAGCCTTGCTTATCTTGGCAAATACAGGTTCCTGTGTGGTCTGACCCTGCTGAAGCAGAGTGAAATAGGTGAAGCCAGAGCAAAGGAGAAGAGACCAGGTCTAATCAGATCATCAAAGGTAGGAAGATTCAACAACAGGTCTTCAGCACAAACAGTCTTGGGACAGTGCAGCTTCCTAAAGCAAGTTGGGTGAAAAAGGTGAGCCCTAACCCATAGCAATTAAAGTTGTATGACTGCAAGATAAAAATATAGATATTTTAATGTACAAACTAGCTTGGCTACTCACATTCTGGTTTTATGTTTGCTTTGCTTCCACAGAGTTTCACTAATAAGCCTGTTCACTGGATAAGTGCATAAAGCTTTCTTGATGCATATGCATTAGCATATCAATTAAGAGATAGACCAGAAGTGTCCTTCTCTGTGAGTTAACTGATTAGCTGCAAATCAGCAGATTAGGATCTGATTGAATTGGGATCTCAACACACAACTGATCATGGTAGGTGCTATAGAGAATTCATGAAGCAGTTTGGCACAAGTGGAGAGAGGATACTTGTTTCTTCAGGATCTGTTGTTCCTTACTCTCCTGTTGTCTTGGAGGTGCCAAGCCCAGAGGATCTGTTGCTCTCTTAGATCCGCAGAGGTCTCAAAGTGATTAGTGGAGGCAGGGCAACTGCATATGGGTCTTGTTGACTAAATCGGGCTCAGGCCTCTGGAATAAAAGGAAGGTGTGTGGGAGAAAAAGATTTGGTTTGAGGTAGTGGAGGGGGTTAAGATTTCCTTTACACAACTCCACAGAAAAAGAGCAAGACTATCGACATAGATTACTTTGTTCCATTCACTTTTAAAATAATAGTTTTATGGAGTAGTGAACAGTCTTGATAACGCCTAGTATAGAGGGTTCATCTAGGGAAGAAATCTTGGTTTGCGGGGAAAAACATAGCTTACAGTCTAAACAAATAAAGGAAGGCAAAAAGATCGTACAGCATGGTGTAGTTACAGTGCAGCAGAGTGTGACCTGAAGAGTAGTGTTGCATTAATGCAACCTAAAGCATTTGCATTTGTAATTCTAGAATACCTGAGTGACAAAGGGCTCTTAGGGTAGATGGCATAAAAGCTTGTAGTAGCTTGCTTTCTCATAACTCCATTAATCCTCTAGAACGATATATGCTGATCACATTCCTGCTGATAAAATATTAACTATATCTTTCAGTCTTGGCTGAAAATCTGAAGCTTTGTATGGTATAGTTAAGGCAAGTGTGAAAGCAGACAAAAAAATGCAAATCAAAGGGTGAATATCTATGCCTGGAAGAAATACAATGGGATAGCAAGAGAAAAAACAGTAAAACAGGTTCCCTTAACCATTTGCATGCAGTGGAACAAATATACAACACTCCCAGTAGCTTTCCAAAAGGGGAGTTCTTTGTGTTCTGTATAGCTCAGGTATCAGTGGGGTGATGGAGTATGGTCTCTTTAATCAAGCATGGTGCTGTGTTCCCAGGCAGAGTGCATCCTGCTATCTCCTCTTCTGGTCAGCTGCTGCAACCTGGGGTAGGATTTTGCTGGTGACCCAAAGTCATGTGTCAGTTACTCTTTGTTGCCTGAGCTTCAGAACTACAACAGCAGTTATCCAGCACTACCAGGATTGTGGGAAGGAGCAGAGCACTAGAAATACAGGCAAGAAATGAATTTCCCATATCCTTATCTGTATTCAGCATGTTGTTTCACAGTGGACTTCTACTGAATGAGTTGTTGCCTTAGCAATACTGATGTAGAGAATGAAGAAAACCTTTTAGGGAAGCAGTTGGCAGCAGTCTGGATTACACCTTCCACATGGAGGGTAAGTAGGCTGATTGAAGCTGTCTGTCAAAGTTTGGCTAGAGCAGTTAGTTTCAGCTGGCTTATTCCACTACAAGTCAGTGTCATATTTTAATGTGAATTAGTTTTTAAAGCTGAAAGCTGGGAGGAATTTGCTTCTCTTCTATTTTCTGTACTGTACCTAGAGATAAATAGAAGGCAGTATTAGGCAGTGGTGGAAAGTGAAGGATGGTGAGCCACGTAACAATGCCTTATGTATTTATAGTATCTCTTAAGCAAGAAGATTTTAGAGTGTACTCTGTATTGTAAATATAGAAATGTGTGCTATGTATTATGTTATAACGGTTCTTCATAGACGCATAAGTTTGTATTAGGTTCTATAGCAGAATACAATTAATATATTTAACGTACTCATTAGATTATAAGCTTAATTATTTCAAGAATCATTTGTTATCTTGCACAACTGTGTACAGTGGAGGCTGTGAAGTAGGCTAGTGATGGGTGTATCTGCAGTTCATTGGAAGATGAAGGGGAAGACTGGGTTGCTTCAGTTAAGTTTTGGCTACAGAAGACTCACTTGTTCATACCTGATAGTGGTAGCTGTAGTAAGTAGTTGTTGCTTTATCTGTTAATTGTTACATAAGTCTGTTAGTGCAACAAGACTTGCAATCTCTTTAGATACCAGATTAATATTGCTAGTAGCTAATTTGATGAGCTAAAGCCCCTGTTTGGCGTTTTAATAATCTATTGGTAGAAAAAAGTGCTTGACTTCAGGGTGCTTGGAAAGCTGTTCTCCAGGTTTAATTGTTTTGAAGCACTTCAGAAATATTGGCCAAGGAAAGCTGATATCAGCCTTGCATTGCGTAATCTTGCTTATATGAGACATAGTCACTCTATTAACTCTACTCATGATTCAAAGAATAGACAGAAATGGATTGGAATTCTATTGTCATTTGTATTTCTTAAAGAACCACTCAATGGAAGAGGAAAAAATTGCTTGCATGCTGGATGCCCGCTGAGATTTTTGCTAAAACAGATATACTGTGAGCTGATATCCTAATAAGAGGGTTGTTAGGGTCCAAACTGGAAGTAGACCAGAGTACTTTGTCTAAATCTAGACCTAGCTAAATTTTGCACATCTCTCCTGGTTTACTGCTTTACTTATAAGAGTGGTGGTATTTTTAGTAAGTGAAATAAACCAAGAAAGAACCGGGGATGTGGGAAACAGTAAAAATCTTTTCCTCTCAAGATTAAAACTTTTTCTTAATGAAGCTTTTGAGTTTATTCACACTTGTACTAGAATATTATAGAAAAACTCTCCATAAAAGATAAAATGTATGATATTCAGCATTCTCTTACTCAAGAGAGCATAGTCTAAAAATAAATTGTTCTTATTGCCATAGAAGTTTCTAAAATTTTGTTTAGTTTTTGACTGTCATGGTGATACTTTCTGTGACATGCACTTAAGGATATCAAGGAAAGCCTTTCTAATGTCTGCAGGAAGCTAATACAATGATACCTTGGTCTATCTGGTGCCTAGCAACATTAACAGAAATGCAAATCAAAAATATAGTAATTGAGTCCCCAATCTTTTGGTTAACCAATAATGCAGATTTAGGGTCATTAATCAGTTTAACTAGACATAAGAATCTACACAGTATGGAACAGGATCTGGCTTGTTTCACTCTTTTCCTAAGGATGTTGTCAGGCAATATTGATGAAATCAGCAACATAATTTCAGAGTTGGAGCTTTCATATTTCTGCCCTAGCTATGGTAGTATTATATAACTTAAAGATATGTGACAAGCCTAATAGTGTTTAGTTGCTCCCCCCACTGCTAATGGCATTCTGGTCGAGGGAGATGATCCATCCCTCCTACTTGGCATTGGTCAGCACACAGTGCTGGGTCCAGTTCTGGGCTCCTCAGTACAGGAGAGACATGGACATCCTGGAGAGAGCACAACGAAGGGCCACAAAGATTATTAAGGGACTGGAGAACCTCTCCTGTGAGGAAGGGCTGAGAGACCTGGGATTGTTCAGCCTGGAGAAGAGAAGGCTTGGAGGGAATCTCATCAGTTTGTATAAATACCTGAAAGGAAGGTGCAAAGAGTACAGAGGCAGACTCTTTCCAGTGGTGCCCAGTGACAGGACCAGAGGTAATGGGCACAGACTGAAACACAGGAGGTTTTGTCTGAGCATCAGGAAACACTTCACTGTGAGGATGACCAAGCACTGGCACAGGTTGTCTGGAGGGGTGGTGGAGTCTCCATGGTTGAAAATATTCAAAAGCCATTCGAACGTGGTCCTGTGCAGCCAGCTTTAGATGGCCCTGCTTGCGTGGGATGTTGGACCAGATGACCTCCAGAGATCCCTTCCAACCTCAACCAGTCTGCAATTCTGTGATTTATGTTCAGTTTCTCTGAGTCTCTCTAGAAAGCTGTGACTAACAGACAACATTTGTTGAATAAAAAACAGTTACAGCAATGGGTTTCCTGCAGGAGTTTCAAGGCTGTAGAATTAGTTCTTATACAGCTTTTGATTTTCACACACATGATGTAATTATTCCTAATTTTCGACCACTACAGTTGGATAAAAGATGCAGGAAATGCACAAAATACTTTGATTCTCAGGGCCAAGAAGGATAAGCTAACCAGCCAAATAAAAATACTTGTACTATCTGTCACGGAAGACAGAATAATACAGAAGAAATTTATGTTAATGAAGTTTCAGGATAGGCGTAAGAATTATTCAGACACCAAAGGACTTGATAATAGACCAACATAAACAGAAGCATCTGTCTTTCTGAAGTGCTGGCTGATTAAGAAAATTACTGCATGTGTTTAACTAAGCTTTTTATACTAACCTTAGGTTAGTGGTGAGGATTAGAGGCTTTGTAATTTTTTTTGATGGAGAATTTTTAATTTCGTCTTTGTAGAAAGGCGCTTAAACAAACACTTTCATTTACATGTTGGGCTTGAATATGATTTGTAGAACTGGAAGCTGAAATGTGTAAGTAGCAGTAACTAATGGGGAGAAACAAAAGTACAAGAACTGTTGGAGGGCTTCTTTGCCTCCTGCTGATCCACCTGCATAGAAAAGATTCTCTGAGCACCTAATTCATTGGGGTTTAGTGTCACTTGGCATTACAGGAGCAGCCATTGCATTGTTCAGAGGCCAATTTTTTTGAAGACAGACTCCTTTTCTGCAGCTCCCACTGTTTTCTAGAGCAAATACAGGTGTTTGGCAACTCTCCTGAAAGTGAATGAAGTCACTAGATTCTTGTAAGCTGTACCACAAAAAGGCATAAGCTTGTCTATTTTTTAGAAGCAAGTACAACAATAAAAGTTTTGGGGAGTAAAGGCTGCTGTAATATTACATGGACTCTAAAAATTCTTTTTGTGACTGAACTGAATAAAGTGCTATGAGGGTATAAGAAATAGCCCATATTCCAAAATCCAATTGCTGAGACTGTCTTGTAACATATGTTTTCAAAGAAGTTATGCAGCATGTGCTACCTTATTGCTGAGAAACCTGCAGTTTACCAGTGTAACACTATGAGCATAATACGTTGTGCGCTTCACATGTACTGCAGCATGGCACACAAGAGAAAATAGCCCCAGACAACCCAGTGGGCTGCTGCCATAGAGCAAACTGAAGGAATGTCACATTTCTTTTTTGTTCTTACTGTAGTCTGACAACTAACAGAGCAGAAAAGAGCTGGTTGAGTGAATTCCAAATTTAAGCAAGCTACTCTCTTGCCATGGAGTTTTCTGATGGCAGGTAGAGGGAAGGAAACAAACCTGCAGAGAAATGGCTATTAATGCTTCCAGAAAGTAATATGTAGAAAAGACCTTTTGAGTAATGTGATCCCTCTCCCTTAATATCATTCTAGCCAGGAAATAGTAGAGAATATGGAATATCTGTGGAGTTGGAGTACTGTAACATAGCCAGAGACTTGCATTTCAGGTGTACCATAAGAACTGGTTTTGCATTCTTTCTGCCTGCACCTGGATGCTTCCCACAAAATAATAGAGTTTCTGTAACAAGAAAGCTTAGTCCTCAGAGACTTAACTGAGCAAGCTTTCTTGAGAAATTCCTTTACCTGTGTTTTAAAAAGTTTACAAACTATGGATTTTCTCTCCTCTACATTATGTTGAATAAATAGAGATCCATTAAGGAAAATCAATTTGTAAATTCCACAAAGTGCATCTTCAGTACTGAATATAACCCTGACAGTAGAGAAGAATATTTGCAAGCAGAGTGATTGAAACCCAATAGCAATTAGGCCAAAACGCAGATCATTCCGAGGCCAATGTTCAGGAGATGAAGAAAGTTGCTTGCACTTCTTGAAGGCTGTTAGAAGTCTTAGCATTTCCTCTTGTTTGTTTTCTCCTTTATAACAATTGGTATTTTGTTTTGACTACAGTATTTTCTGTAGATTATTTTAACAGGCAAACAAATGTGATTTGGAAGAAGCTCCAACTTAGTATTGTCACCTCCTTAGCTGCTTAATGAACCAGCACTTCCCTCCTGTAAATTTAATGAGTTATGCTACAACAAAATGAAACTCATCCACATCAGCAGATAGAGCAATTACTGATAATTTCATCAAAGAAAGTTTTTCAGCTCATTTTGTCAATTTAGTGGGATGTCTGTAAAGCTAAGAGACACATTTTATTTTACAGATGTATTACTCATTTAGGTTTTGTTTTATGTATGTACCTTGGTAGGTATGAGATACATTTAAGAACACTGCGTTCATTTCAGGGCAAGGGTTATTCTCTAGTCCCTGTGCTAAACAGGGGGCAATAGCCAACCTTACCATTTCCAAAGGAGCAGCATGGAGGAAAATTCCTTTATTTCAACCAAATTACCAATCCCTTTAAGGGACCAGGAATTTACTGAAATCTTGAAGGAGGTATAGCTTTTTTTGTTTAGGGAAACCCATTAAAAGAAGGAATTACTTTTTGCCTAACCTTATGAGTTGTGCAAAACACCAGAGTTCCTGGGCCCTGCGTCTGCAATGCAGACAAGGACTGATTTTTATAGTCTATGCAATGAATTTTTCATATGTCTACATGCTTGCTTGAGGCCAGAATATTGCCTTAAATTTCTATAGCCTAAAATTCCATTTTCCATTTGGGCAAACAGATAACAGTTTGGATCATAGGTGAACAGCTGTTGTTAATAACTCTCAAAGTGAGAAAGTCAGCAAAGTACACTCTCAGAAATAATGTTTCAGAAATGACTTATATGAGAAAAAGAAAAGAGGATCAAATTCCGTCAGCAAGAATTAGTTCAAACACATCAGTGAATACTGCAATGACTTTTTAAAGAGAACATAAAAAATAGGCAATTTGTAAAAAAAGAAAATCAGTGAAAAGGGGTCTTTTTTTGCATCTTCCCTATCCTATTTATCATCTGTGTGTGTGTATATGTGATATGCCTTTGTATATATCTGTATGTGTTTGAATATTTATTATCGTGTTCATATACATATCTCTGTATACACACCCTTCTCTTTAAAGTTATGAACTTGTTTGCTGTGAAAACTCATACAACTGAAACCATGAACTAACTTTATAGGGGAAATATCTTCCACTAAAGGGTCATAATTTGTGGGGAGACGCCAATACTTGAATAGTAGTAGTGATATTTTCAGGTGGAGTGTGTACAGTTGCGTCATAAGTGATATGCATAGGTACAATGCAAATGCATATAAATACGAATAACTATATTAGCAACTTCACACTATTAGCTCAGACTAGTAATGTAGAGACTTCATCCCAGTTGAAGGATTGTCGTCTTATTCAGTAAGCAAAAGTCATAGGTTTTTATCAAGCCATTTCTGGGTGGTAGAATTCATTTGGAAGTTTAAAGATCAATCTTCCCTGAGCATAAGCACAAATATTGTCATAGCAGCCTTTTCAGGGGTACTTCATTGCTTCCTGTTGCAGCAATCTTTTAATTATGAAATGAAATTAATTTTAAATAAAGTTTCTTTGAGTTTTTTTTTGTTTGTTTGAAGTGGCACTAATAACTGTCACAAGCTAAAAGATTTTCTAAAAGCTTGAGGTCCAGTTGTGTTTTTCATTTTGTCTGTCTGGAACTCTGAAGGCATAGTGGTACCTACCACCCAAATAATGTGTGACATTGAATGGTATCTTACTCCCTATAATAAAAACGGAGTAGAACACAGAATCCCCATTAACAGTTCAGAGGGGAAGAAGCATACAGCATTTGGTGAAAAAACAGTTTGGTTTGGATTCTTTTACAGATTTATAGTATGTTGAGAAAAAAGTTTTTGCTACTAAACTAGCTACCTCAATTTATATGAATATTGATGCTTGCTCCGTGCCATGTTCAACATGTGGTAGAAACTCTTCCTCTGTTTCAGTTAGAAATTAACAACTGGGTTGGCAATGAGTCAAGAACACCCTATTTCTGAATGTCTTGGTAATCGATGAAGATGCTGCTGCTTGTGAAGCACTGTGTTTTTGTTCCCTGTTTGTGTTCTATGGTCCAATTTAAGTGAATGCAGGGCTTGGCTAATTATTTACAGAATGAGATTCTAATTTTACTGTTTTCGATGTACTGTAATTTAGGATTGAATATACAGGCATCATGTCCCTTACAGCTATATGTGACTAGAATAAAGTAAAGCAACAGTTCAGTTAGTATGTATATGTGTGTGTATATAAATATACATTCTAATATACTATATAAAAGTGTATATATATATACATATATTTATATTTTCATGTACATATAAAAAAAAAGTACAATCTCAACATGGTCATCATCCCAAGTCTTGTATGTCTTCCCACCTTGATTTTATGACCTTGAACTAGGACTGGTCTTTAGTTTGCGGACTTGTGTCTTCACTTGTAAAACGCAGGTTTTTTGAGCATCAAAAGGTATTGCTTTTTTTCTGGAGCTCTAACTGGCTGGAGACACATATCACTACTCAAAAAGAGTTACACTGTGAGCACCGTACAGTGTGTGCAATTATGGAGATTGCTTAGACACTAAAGCTATGGAATATGTTCTCTCTCACATTCTAATGAATTTCTAATGACTATCCATAGTCATACAAAGAGATAATTTCCTTACCAAGATAATCTTCTTTTATGTCCCCACATTTTCTTTACATGAGCCATTATAGCGCTTTTCATGTCTCAACATGCTTCCACCTTTTTAAAAGGCCCCTTTAATTTTCCTGTTCCTTTTTCTTAATCTTATGTGACATTCTGTACCTGAGCACTTTTGGCAATTCTTGAGCAAACTTTCCCTGTCTGCAGAGAGTCTGTTTTGGCTCATCCTACTTCCACAGTGCAGCTGGGCATGCTAGATTGAATTTTTCTCCTTCATACTTGCCAGCTGCCAGACCATAATCTCTTTCTAAAACCAAGAATTATCAAACTCCTCAACTTTTTCTCTCATTACCGTAGCTGAGGCCCATATGGCAGATTTACATAGGAAGATAAAACAAAGCAATTCTGCAATTATCCTCAAAGCAAAGGCTTCTGTGTTGAATCAGACCATTCCACTGCACAGATTTTGGTAGAGCAGTCTCGTGTGTCCTTCTGTCAAAGTGGTAGACTAAACTGGGTGCTGACTGAGAGCACTGATTTTTAATCTGGATTTCAACATTGACTGCCTATGTGTCCTACAGCTAGTAATTTCACTTTAAGGCACCCAGAATGAGGAGTGTCTTTTCATGTCTTGCTACATTTGCACAGTGCTGCTACAGTAGGCCCCAAACCTTAAACATTACTGCATCAGAAGTCTGCTTCAGTCACTGACATTGTATTCAATATCAATTGTTGTAGCTGCTTCCATATATTAGAGGACCTTGCAGATGTTTTCAGCTCAGCTCTTGAGTTTTCATTCATTCTGTTTTACAGTGAAAAGATTAAGGATGAGAAAGCCTTCAAGCTGAAGTTATATAATGATTATACTCTGTCCCCTAGAAGGACTTCATATCCTTGATTTGAGGTGAGGCTGCAGCAAACCAACAAGTTCTTCCACTTCTAAGAGACGAGAGTTGACAGACACCACTTTAAATGCATATGTTGTTATTACGCTAGACTGAGTTAAGGTGGCAAAGGTGACAGGAGTATAGAATGGTTGAACTCTAATCTGGATTTCTGGGGAAAGATATTAATTATAAAACTGTATTACTTCATCACTTCTTTGACAGTACACAAATTTTACTTTGAGCATGGCTTCTGAAGCAGCAGGAAATTGGAAATATGAAGGTGTAACTGATTCAGCACCATTAATACTAGTCTAATGGCCAAAAGTGCATTTCCTACTAGCTGTCTCCCTGAAGCACTCTGGAAAAAATGTTTTAATACTGTGACCTGATCAATTAATATAATGGGTAAGATTTTCTCATGGACCCTCCTCAGTGTTACTGTAAATCTGAACTTGACATGAATCATATAGATGCTACCAACGGAAAAGCCAGCAGAAAATATTTGTCTTAGTGGACCATATATTTTACCATTTATATCAAACATTTGTCAGCAGATAGATGAGAGGCAAAAAGAGTGAACTAAAAGTGAAATACACTTACAACATATCACTTTTCTTCAAACGCTTTCTTTTCCCTCTTACTTTACTATGGCATATGTCTTTGTTTGCTTTGATTACTGAATTATATCCAAATATTTTTCTTTCAGAATCAGGAATACAGGCTATTAATCCTTAAACAAGATTGTTTCCTAGTCCTTTATGTCTTATTGTGTATTTGTTTGTTAAGGCAACCCCTATTAAGCAAGGTATTGACCCTTGTGAATTTTTGGGGGCAGGAGGGGGAAGAGAATAGTGTTTCTTGCTGTCCTCTTTCTGTTGTGTCTGCTTTGCAGTTCTACCTTGGAAGCTGCTCAGCAGGCCCTTCCCAAGTACTCAGTTGCTCATATAAGGTAAATAACGGGAAATAGTGTAACTAAATGATCGAATAGTACTTGGTGTTGAAATTGTGAAGTGATTTATATGGTGGTTTTTATATTGGCAAGCTGCCATCGTTTCAGCAGTCAGTTGGATCCCCAAATGACTCTGAATGGGTGTATGTGTTATATTAGTGACAGAGAGTAACTTCCTACCTGCTGTGAAATTGCTTTTTGAGCCATTGTTTCAATTGGGTAGACCACCCTATGACCAGCTTGCAGTGGTACAGAGCACATTTTCAATACACAGTGCCTTATGCAGTGTAACCTCACAAAGCTACTGAGTTTAAACCAGCCCCTCTCTACTCTCCCCATACCACCATACATTCGTTAGAAACAGAAGCTTGAGAAATTATATTGGAGGGGGAAAAAAAACCCCGTACTATTTGCAGTATTTTATCTATAGGTGAACTGAGAAGCTGAGAGAATGACTTGGGTCCTCTGGCATTTGCCAATGGTACAAAATACAGTGGTTCTTTAGAAGATTTTGGAAAGTCTTTGGATACTGTTTTATGTTTCTAGTCTATGGAGTATTGTGTATTAGAGGAAAAGTGCTTAAAGTCTACTTAGGCTTGGTGCAGAAATTTGCAGAGCCATGACATTAACATCAAAGTATCAGAAATTATGATACTGTGGGGTGAAGAGTTGCACTGTTTTATCCAGCCACAATTTCATATCTTATGCTGATGTAGGTTGACTGTCCAAAGGGTGCTTTCACTCACATAGTTCCTTCAGCAATATAGTTAAAGAGATGAGGAAGAGGCCATTAACTGTATTGGGCTCAAGGACAAAGGGGAAAAAATACAGTATAAATGAGAATTGTTGAAAATGTCACTGCAAAGATTGGATTTTTCAGAATACAGTGAGAAAAGTCTTCTTAGCCAATCATTCTCACGTCCCTATCTAAATGAGAAGAGCAAAACTAAACACCTTACTGCCTTTTTATGTGTGTGTATTCAGGGGACAGAGGCAATTCTGTCAGCATGAAATCTAGCTAAGATGGAGAACAGGCCTTCTATGATGTGCAACTCCAGTAGCTTCAAGTTAGAGACTTAAAATGATGGCATGTCTTTGATGGAGAAACATACAAATTAATAGGCAGGAAAGAGATTGCGTGAGGGGGGGGGTGAGACTTCCGTGGTAAGCTGTTCAAGAGATAATGATGAGGCTAGCCAGGATATCCTAGGGAATGTTGCATTTCAACTTAAGCCACTGAAAGAGTCAGCCCTAGCTGCAGACTGCAGAAGGAGCTGGCATCCAGAGCTCCAGCAGTTCCTGGTCTTCTGCGGTCTTCTCGGGCGTGTTAAGACTTCATGCTTGTTCAGCCTTAGGCTATGCTGATATACAGAGCAGTAGGATAGTTTTGCAGAACTTACCCTGCTTGTCCAGTAGTTGCCTACCTGTTTGTTCACTTCAAAAAGGTTTTGATGCATGCAAATTACTTTCCTTTGGAGAAACAAGAGTTAGAAGCTCCTGCCCAGGTGGGGACTACATGCATCCCTGTGCCCACGGGGGTCAGAAATGTCTGAACCAGGGAGTGTGTCATGCCACAAAGTCCTCCAGCACATACTAAGCATTCACATGCCAGCAGGATGCTTCAGGGCTGTCAACAGCTCCTGTAATACCCTAAAGAGCTGCTTGTGCTATGGAAAGAGCTGAGTGTACATTCCTATTTACTATCAGATACCAGCCCCGAGTTCTTTGTAATTCTACTGCTTTTTGCCTCACCTGCTCTGGTCTGGTGCATTTTCTTTGTTTAAACCTCAGATAGTGATTTCTGGCTGAAAGAAAATTTTCAGAATTAATGAGACTGATTTAAAAAAACAAAGTGCCATTTTCTCTCTTTTTGGCTACGCTCTGGTCGTACTCCCCCTTTTTTTTTCCTCTGATTCTATTTTTTCCTATTTTCCAGTAAAAGGTGATATGTCTATCTATAGTTTCAGCACTCTTAAGCTAATTGTTCTAAGAAAAACAGGTTATCATGACATTCTGTATAAAATTCCTCATGCTGGCAGTGCCATAACCATAATTTTGGTGCTTGTGGGGTCTTTTTGCATATGCACTTAAGAAAAAAAAATATAAAAAAACCCTCAAAAACTCTGTATTAGCCGTGTCACATTGCTTCACCTCAGTCCAAATTTAACCTTCAGTTTATGTGAAGCAGCAGACACTGTGTCCTTGTTTGTGAGTTATACAAGTTTTATGTGAGCTGTACCATGACCTTACTAGCTAATAAAAATATATATTTAAAAATAGACAGAAAAGTCAGAAAGGAGAAGGAACTTTAGAGTGGCAGTGTTGTTTGACATCACATGTCTTTTTCTCCCCCAATTCTCCTTGTTCCCTACCCATCTGGTTGATATATAATCTCTGTGTTGCTAGTCTCTTTTGTATGAAGAGGCTCATTTGTACCTACAGCTAAGGAATGGTTTTATTTTTCTTATGATCCTGTCTCAGGAGTCCTTGAGGTATCTCCATATCCCTATATTTCTATTATTCTGTGAAGTGTTGGGTATAATCATCTTGTTTAGGACCTCAGGAGGCAAGTGAGCTCTTATGGCATGTGGGCAGCAGCAGTCACTGTGGCAGACTGTTCCGACTGCACAGACGCTGTGGAGCAACAAAGAAATGTAGGTTAAAATGGCTGGGCTGCCACCTCTCTCCTTCCAGTGGCCTTGGAACACCTGGTGGATGCAGCCCTGCAGGGCACTTGTATATCACATCTCCCTGGTTTTTAAGCAAGGTGTAAAATAGCTTCTTACTCTGTTTAGAGAATGCATGTAGAGAACTTAAATGCTGAAGAGGAAACATGTGGCAAGTTTTACACATCTGGAGAATTAGAGAGTAGGACAGCTATTCTGTCAGTTAGGATTTTGCAACTAATAACACGTTCTGTCAAAGAAAATTGCTCATGCCTGTTGCTGTTGGAGCATGTATTGGGGAAGGTCATCTTTAAAGCAGCAAACATACTTCAGTAAAAATCAAAGGAATCTCAGTGATGTGGCCCTGAACTGGTGCAGGAGCAGATGGACAGGAGATAAATAATACCTATATAGGGTGTGCTGGTGAATAGCTGTTCTGTGTGGCCAGTGCTTATTGCTAGGATTATACCTAACTCTTAGCCACTTATCTGGTTGAGTTGTGACAATAGTAAGCAGCAAGGTGTTTCTTTAATTTAAGGGCATTGAAACACTCTAATAAAGAACTTGGCATAAAAATATTACTGCAGCAGTCTAGATAAGGTTCAGTACAGTGCCTGAAAATTTGTCTTCTGTTGCTTTTAAACCCTGTATCAATTACATTATTTGATCCATTATGGAGGCTGGACTCTTTTTTTTTTTTTGGTGGATATGTTAGTTGACTTTACGACTAATGGCCAGTGTTCATACAGAGTGATAAACCAGTCCGTTCCTTCACCACTCAAAAACCCTCCTGACAGCAACAAAATGGCATCAGATGCCAAACAAGAACAGATACCACTCTAATAAGCTAAGGGAAAGATCCATAATTCACATCCAAAGTCTTATTGTAGCTTGCCTTCTTCTCTAACAAGGTGCAGGAGCCTGGCTACTGCTTCTGAATATCAAGTACAGCAAAGCAGGGAGAAACTCTTGTCATTTTCTTGTGTTGGACAAAAGACTTCCTCTTCTCCCAGATACATTTGCAAGCGATGCACCAATGGCAGCATGGAGTTACCTAGTTGATGGCAAATGCTGTGCATCTGGTGTACCTGTTTGTCAGGAAAAAAACATTACCTTAACAAATTACTGTACTTGAAATGTAATTCCAGCCTAAATTGCTTTATATTGGCTTATGTGTCAGCAGGCTCATGGAGAAATCATCTTGATGTAAATTAAAAAAACCCCAAAACCAAAACCCAAACAAAACCAATCCCCTAAACAATCAAAAACCTCACCAAAGCAAAAAAACCTAACAAAACCAGGGCTCCAGGATGACTGCACGGAAAAGTCTGTAGAGCCAAGTTGAGACAGACTCCCCCATTGTAAGATCTAGAGAATGACTTAAAAATTCTGCAAAAGATATGGTATATTCTATAGCACTAGTCAGGGGTCTTCCGTGAGGACTTAGTTATTAGGATACTGCTTGGGCTTACAGCATAGAAAGGCTAAAAGAAGGGCATAACAGATGTTCATAGTAGAAAAATCCCTGCTTGCTAGTCTGCAAGTTTTGTTTAGTTTATGTTTTGGAGAGTTTTTAGTAATGTCTTTAGATTAAAAGGATATTTATTTTTTTTTTAGCCTTTATATTGAAGATGAAGTATCCTAACTACAGCTGTTCAGGTAAACTGGATATAGGGGCATGTACCCACAATATAAAAGACTACATAGTAGAGCAGCCAGTGTGCTAACAGGCATATAAATAAATGTGAAAAGAAATGTATGGAAGTATCTAAAATAATTTATATGTGTGTTTTTCATAGTTCAGGAGTGTTTATCTAGGTTGGCAGTGACACATGTTCTTGAATCTGGATTTATTTTTATACTTATTTGTATGTATTGTGTTATAACTATTATTTTACCTGAACTGAAATTTTTTTTTTCTTGCCACATTGTAAATGTACATGGAGCTGTAAATGCCACATGTATATCTGTTTATTTGATTGTCAACCAATTTGGAGTGGAAGATACCTTGGGGTTCTTGTAAGCTCAGTTTCCATTAAAAAAGAAATCAGTATCATACCTGGTTTACAAATTTAGTTTTCATGTTTGCAGCTGTTTATCCACAAGAGTTTTGTGGGGCTTTTTTTCTTCCAATTGACTGAGTTTAATCTTCATTCACAGATCATGCCTCAATTTCCTGAGAAGTCTCCAAGCCTTGCTTTAGTACCTTCTGAGAAGACAGTTTATGCTCCTTTGGTCTGTTTTAGCTCATACCATAATTCTTCTAGTGAGCTTTTTGTGTCTTTCTTTAGTAGCTTAGGGTTTTTTCTATTTGTTCCATCTCATTTCACAGGAGTACCATCTTATAACTTACCTCCTAGGACATGCCAATAGCAATGCCCATCCAAGTTGTAGAAGATCTCAAGACTTTGCAGGTCAGCAAGCAGTTGGGTTACCAAGCTATAAAATCGCTAAAAACTGCCTGTTTGCAACAGCTTTTTCAGAGAAACTGTCAACAAATGATCAATGATAAATGTTGTTCTCTAGACAGACCATGTTAAGGTCTTATAAGACTGTCCACTGACTCCTGACATGATGATATTTATACTGCAATGCAATTAAGACATTCATTTAAGAACTTTGTCTGTTGTAAGATCTCAGTTGTTTCACTCCATCATTCACAAGGGGGAATACAACAGTCTCTCTCATCAAAGGACAGGTGAGATTGTATTGCTGTTTTAACCTAGTTTATGGGACTACAGCAGCTCAAGGCCACTGGTGGTGTTCTTAAACTTTTTTTATTTCCCTTGCAGGTTATATCTTTAAGCAAATCTATTTTTTTGTGCTGAAATTTACTATGGCAGGTCTCAGAATGCAGTGCCAGGATTAGCCCATACATATTAGGCTGCCTTGTGCCTGGGTTATACTTCTACACATTGCATTCTGCTTTCCAGTGACATTTGGATGTCTTTCACCTGGCTTCCTTTTTTTTTCTTTTCATCCTTTTTCATCATCGTCTTCTTTCCAAGGACATCTGACCTTTTGCTTGGCTCAGCCCCTCTGGTTTTACATATTAATTGCCCTGTGTGGAAGTATCAAGCTGAATCCAGCTCATTGTCTGCCTCTAAAGAGAAAGGTGTGATATTTCTGTAAGTTTCCTCTACATTTTATTTCTCCTCTGTGTCAAGTATGATTTATTGACTGGTCAAGAGGCTATTTAAAGCACACAGAATACACATAATAGATGTTTGTACCAGAGGTTATTCTCACTGCTGTTGAGGTCATGGGCACAACAACAAGAAAAAGCAGAGTGTGGTTATGACTCTAGGGCTTTTGTGCATTTGATTCAGTGTATGGGTTATAATGACCCAAAGGAGGTGAACAAAGTGTTGGGAAGTTAAACCAAGGTCTCCCAACCAGCAGAATATTGATGTGCAGTTAGAGGCTGTACACCAATCAAACTGTTTCCCACATCTTGTTAAATGTCATAGTCATTAGAACAAATATACAGGATTAAGAGCAATAATAATGAGGTCTGTGTATTTGTCTGCACTCTGAATAGCTCAGTGTGTGCTGCCTTCCCACCTGTAGTACTCAAGCTCTCTGCACAGAACATATACTGTGAACTGAAGAAAAAAAATATAGAGAATTAAGGTTGACATAGACTGCCCATATACAAATTTACTAATTAAAATGAAAAAGGCAGAACACCAAACCTGGCTGTAGGTGTAAGGTCAGCATTATTTACTTGATCTCAAAAGCAAAGAGGATTTCCCAGAGCAGGTCCCTGAAATGGAATTTGACCCTGTAGAAAGTACTGTGAAATGGTAAGTTATAAGCGTAATCTAGTTGGAAGGGGAGGGTTTTACCAGCCTTATAGAGTATGAAAGCATGCCCTACAGGGGTATATAGGTACTAGTGAGAGAATATGCATGCTTTCTTTTATTCACGAAGGTGCTGAAAGGGAAGGCTGCTGTGAAGTTCTTCTTTGGTCACTATTCTTTCAGTCAAATTGTCTTCCCAGTTAGACAATGTGATGAGAAGGTAGGACAGGGACTGTATCTGTTATTGAGGGACAGGCTCATCAAAATCACATTATCTCAAAATGAAAATAATTAGAAGATTTGAGATAACTTTAAAAACAAAACAAAGCAATGCAATATTTTTGAATCTTTTCAGCATTGTAGGTGACTGAAAGAAAAGTGGTTTGAGTTTCGTGGTCAGGGGAAGAATAATTGATTATGGCTCGTTAAACCATTCTCATTTTTCCTTTCTATTAGCTAGCAATTAATCTAAATGGCATTTAGATATTGTAATACACTGACTGTTTTAAATCAATGGATTTAGTTTTGGTATCATTTTAAAAATTGACGTAATTTTTTAGGAATTTCTGACATTTCTACTTATTGGACATGACTTGCTACGTATTAATTTTTTTTTTTTTTTTTTTTTGAAACAGTGGGTAAAATGGTATATAGATTTGGCAAGCATTTCTTTAAGCTGGCATATGTTAAGCAGAGGATGCCAAGGTACAAGTAACCAGATTATTTAATGTTACATCCTGGACATTATTGGAAACATTTTGAGTCCATCCTTTCACTCTGCCTTTCATACAACCATCCACTTGCTCCAATCACTGGAAGACGCTTGAACCTTTTCTTGCAAAGCAAAAAAGGATGCATAAACAGAAAAGTAAAGCAAGATTGTGCCCAGAGTTTTACTTTTAGCATCAGCTTTTGAGATGTTCTTGAGTATATGAAGCCAATGAATGACAATATAGCCAGTCAGGCTGACTTCAAAACAAGGCTTTGAAACTTTCCTGAGGTGGGGTCAGTGGCAAAAGTTCATGTTCAAGGTGTTGGAGAAATCTGTTTCAACAGCTGCAGGTTTTTCTGTCTCCTGAAACTCAGTGCTGAGTTAGTACTTGAATTATTATTGGAATTTAATTGTATGTAGATGTTTTCTATAACAGACAGTTATGGATTCATAATAATTTCTGTCTTTATTTACTTAAATGACATGGCCCAGGATGAGAATTTCAATGATGACAAGACAATCAGTAAAGTAGACTCTGCAGTGATTTTTCTCTACCATAAAACTACAATGGTGGCAGACTGCCACACACCCAATGTTTTGGTCTACAGCATAGTCATTTGCAGTGTATACAAAGCAATTACCCAGTACTAGGTTTGGTATTTGAATGTGAGCAAATTTTTTGGTTTCTGATTGTCCCTCAATGCAAAAAAAAGCCAAACCCAAACTAAAGCAAACAAACAAACCAACCCGAAAAACAAGTAATTCAACAACTAGATTTTCAGGTGATACTGAAGGCCAGATTTTCAGAGTAACATCTTTTCTTGGTTTAAATTTTTACTGCATGCAGCAGATTTTAGCAGTTTATTTTCCTGCAGATGATTCAGAAATATTCAATAATATTTCAACAACCTGATTTTTTTCTTTTAATGTGTTATTAATTTTGCTTTTAATTACTTGAAAGAAAATACGCAGGTTCAATGATCTTGGTATCAAAATAAATTTTAAAAGTAGTTCTTGTAAATGCTTTGCCAATTTATTTCTGCTCAAACTTTGGGAGTGAGCCATTTCAAGATACTGTTTTGGTGCTCTCTGTGATCTAGTGCTTTGTCTAGTGAGATCAAGACTAAGATTTTTTCCATTCCTTTACTAAGGATTGCCATCACATAATAAGTTTTGGTCACAGCTATTTGGAGTTTAAAGACTTTCCATCCAGTTTCTCAGTACTGAGTGAAACAGTTTGCCGCTAGACTTGTTTTTCCTTTTCTTCCTAGACTTTAATTGGTACTATATCTAAAGATGTGCGGTGCCTGCACTTCCTATGGTGCTACTTCCTTTACTCCAAAGCTTACATGTAGTTATGCTTTAAATAGATGTGATGTGTTTATAAGTTTTCACTGCTTTATTTTGTGCCAGCATACTCTTCTGTATGCCACAATAAAATTAGGCTCCTTTGAGATAAAATGAAAAGTTAATATCTTCCTCTAAGGCGTTTTTCAAATTTGAGTTGCCAAAATCTCTCCTCACTGAATCTCAGTTAACCTCTATTCAGCCTTTTATTAGATTTGTCTTTGTGCATTTAAGAGAGCTATTAAATTTGGAGTTAAATGGATTCACTTAGGTGATGTGCTCAGTCACATGTTGTGTCTTAATGTCATTGCAGACTAGCAGCTTTCTTGTGTGATACGTTCATGAAAGAAGACACACAGTAGAGGGAAACAGTTTCTGGCAGTGGAAGTTGAGAAATGCTTCTGTGTCAGAGCATATTGCAGTCTTACAGCTTCTGTGACTTAATGGCCAAGCCATAGATCTTACTATGGAATCCACCCTGACTTCTCAAGAAATTAAACACTAGATTCAGATGTGGATCATTATGCTGGCTTCTGACATTTATACTTTCATGAGATTACCTTACCTGAGTGGATTGAAGCAATCTAAGTTTGTTTTTGAGCTTTTGGGATTTGTGTGGGTTTTGGGTTTTGGTTAGTTGGGGGGGGGGGGGGGGAGGATGGGATTGAGTTGGGCTTTTGCTGTTTTTTTGATTCATTTTTAAAAGGTCTGAAGAGCAGTCCTTACAGGGACTGTATGCTACCTTGAGCTCCATAGTAGATGATAAAATGGACCTCTCAGACCTTGCCTGCCTGGAAGCATTCTGCCTTCCTGACCCCTTCTTCCCTTTTTTAATTTTTTTCTCTGAGTTAACATTTTTCCTCTTGGCACATTATCACATTGAACAAATGTGCAGATTTAGCACAAAAAGCCTGAGATTACAGATGACAATCTTTCTGTGCTTTCTGTGGGCAATCAGG
This sequence comes from Strix uralensis, assembly GCF_047716275.1. Classification (NCBI taxonomy): domain Eukaryota; kingdom Metazoa; phylum Chordata; class Aves; order Strigiformes; family Strigidae; genus Strix; species Strix uralensis. The sequence continues at coordinate 12,911,121 of NC_133978.1, read as the reverse complement.
AATGAGAAGAAAGACTATTGCGATAGCTTATGTTTTTGAACTTTCCTTCCCCTGCACCTCTAGTATTTATCTTAGACTGACTCTTCTAGATTGTGGTAAGTGAATACTGATCTCATAATAAATTTAGGAAGTGTTGAATCTTAGGAATTATATGACTAATTCAGGATTTAGTTCTTTCTTACATAGATTCTGGTCAGTCACAATCTCTTATCTCCCTAAGCTTTTTCCCAACTGATTCTGTGATTTAAAATAATATTATTGAGGTATGAGGCCCACAGGTGCCTAATTAGACTGTATGCTAGAGGAGTGTTCCATTGATAATTAAATATTTCAGCTTAATGCAGTAGGAGCTACTTAAACATGTTAAGCCACTGGGAAGTCATGTGAGCAGCCTATTGCAGAGGAAAGAAATGCAAAGAAATCTTTCTTATTGACCGTTAAAATTCTTCATGATTGTTATTTCTGATTTGTAGTAAAATCTTTAAATTTAAAAATCCTTGTTCTTCCATCAAACATATATTCCTGTTACTTGCTACATATATTCCTATTATTTGCTACATCAGTAATCCTTGAGGTCAACAGCAATGTGCCCTTTTGTTCCAGTTACCAGTTTAAGGTTTGCTGATGATCTGTTTCTGTAAGTTCATTCTCATTATATAACAAAGGACACAAATATCCAAACACGATGAATTTCCCAGGAACTTTGTATTACCCTGGAGATATGGTCACATGCAGCTTCCTGGCCTTCTCTCGGGGGGGGGGGGGGCGGGGGGCGGGGGAAGTGAAGCAAATAACTAATGCATAGTAAAGTGGCCATAGTCCAGTACAGACCCAAAGTGAAATAATGTATAATTTCCTTAAGGTAGGGAAATGCCAACATAAATCACATAACAGAACTGTATGTCATAGTTTCTAGAAGTTGCTACTAAACCCCTGTTTTATAGTTGTTGCACCAATGTAGCACTGTGGGAATGAGTTTCAGTTCTCTGTCTTACATTTTGGCCTTGCATCTCAGTGTTCAAATAGGATTTGTGCTCAATGAGACACCAACACGCTGAAATCCATAGAATTGCAAAATTGTGTGTCTTGGACAAGGCCCTCAGAGGGCTTCAATCCAGTCTCCTGCTCAGCACAGGTCCTGTTAGAGCAGGTTGCTCAGGGCCTTTGTCTAGTCAAGTTTTGACTATCTCTGGGGATTTTTGGGTAGGTAATTCTGGTTTCTCCTCCCTAAAGGGGGAGAATTTCTCTGAACAATTAAACCTGCAGTGGGAAGAGCTCCATAATCAGTGCCCCGTACCAAGTCTGCTCAAGTGTAACCCATTAGGAAAATAGTTTTTCTTTAGAAATGAGGCTGCTGTTACTACACTGTATTATACTTCTAAGCATCCAAGGGTCAGCAGTGGAAAAGTTGTTACTCCTGGATGTATTTCTGGTGGCCAGAGAAAAAGTGAGTGTTGGCTAAGGTACCATGAGAAGTTCTGTCACCACCCTGTCTAGTGATCACAGCAGGACTGACTAGCTCTCTGCTGGGCCTCAGTCAATTTTGAACCCATGCATGAAAGCTGCCCTCCTTGCTACCACGTTAATGCCCAAAGGTTTCACATTCAGGACTTATCAGGTTTACATCTTACATTATAGTCACACTGCTGATAGCACACTTTAGCTGACAAAAAGCTATCCTGTATTACAGCAGACTTAATTGATGGTACAGCGAATGTTTGACCTAGATTGACAAAATTTGTGGCTTTCTTGTTTTGCTGGTGCATGGATATATGATTCTAGCTTCTTAAATGTTTGTCTCAGTCTGCCTCTGATTTTCACCTCTTGAACCTACATTGCTTTCCATTTGTGACATGAAAATTAGTTGCTATGGAAATGACTGCAGGAGGAACAGAGGATCTCTTAAACAGGGGACAAAAAAAAAGATTGCATATATAAGCAGTTGGGTTTAGCAGTGAGCAAGGAAGAAAAATCACCTAAAATCTAAGGTGTAAGGAGCAGGGGGGGCTGTTTTAAAGAAGTCTGTCTATATTTTTATTTGTATACCAGCATTATCTTAAACCCTTGCTGATTTCCTAGACCACTGTATGTGTGTAGGTGTTTACCTGACACCCTCATTTATATGGAAGTGTATCCTTAATATCTGTGGGGACTGAGTACCAGCTTTAGTGAGATATGTGGTAGAACGACCTGCAGCTGGTGAGCAAAGGCCCCTTTGAAACAGGTGTAAGAAGAAAGGTTCAGGGGGTTCCTTTGCTGGTCCAAACAATGATGCAGCCCATATTCCCCAAATGCTGTGCAACAACAGCATCTATCTGACGAGTGTGGTGACAATAGCCTGGAGGGCTGGTTCTTCTTAGCTATATTTGCAATTTTTTTCTTGTCCTAATAAGGATCTGACCTGAGATATTTTAAGGCTAATTCTTTTGATTTGGATAAGAACAGAATAAATCTGTGGTGGGATTGTCAGGCTTACACTGGGATGGCTTTCAGTCACAGCATTTACATAAAGATTCTCCTAGATCCATTGGAAAAATCAAATGCAATTTTCAATATGAAGGATTACAGTCTTTCTATCTACCTATCTATATCCATAGTGATGGGAAGCTGACAGTCTCTTCGTACATGATGTCAGGGAAAATGCTCCATAGGTTCAGTTATGACGTGCTAGGTGATAAGAAAATTTTCAGGGCAAACTAAATTTCACATATTGTAGGGGACAATGTTTAGGTCTGTAATTCTTTTTCCTAGGTAATAGTACAAGTCTGAAAATTTTAAAAGGGTATTTATAGATGCCTTTTTTTTTTTTTCACTATTCGAAAAAAAGAAGGGAAATTGGATTTGTGTGTTTGCATAGTGATCATGTTGAAAGGCACAATCATCTCTCGCTAATAATCAGAACATCTAGTTCTCTGCAAGGTATTCAAAAGGATCACATGCTATCTGGTCTGAGTTCTTATTAGAAGCAAGACTTCTTTCACCCTATCTTTTGAATAGTTACTGGCTTTGACCCTTTTTTGTGCAATTATCACCTATAATGGTCACTACAAAACTTCGTAGTATGTCTTAGGTAAAACAGTATGGCTCCACCCATAACCTAGAAGGCTGGGCTTCTGTGATATGGTACAGGATGTACTATACTATCATTACAGAGCTGCTGTCCTGTCATGCTGTGGCATTGGCCTTTCCTGGCAAAGTATAAATGTAAGTGAATACCTCAGAAAGCTTTTCATGCATAGCCCCTGGAATAAAAGAGTATTAAAAAAAAAAAAGCTTAACATTTAGTTTAGACCATTCTTTTGTTTGCATTCTATGAATATTTTAGTGTATGAAAAATGTCTGTACAAAGTATGAGATTTATGTACATGAGAATATTTGCCAAAATCACATTATGAATTTGTACAGATAGGTATTTAATCATAAGACCCAAATTTTAATGGTTATGCTTATAAATATAAAAAAAACCCTACAATGCACAATCCAAGTTAAATGACAATGCTTGATTTTTGCTTTGTGTACTCAAGATGAAAGGCTCATCAATAATCCCATCATGAAAGATTATTTGTAGGAATGGTTCTGCAAATAATTATTAAATATTAGAATATTTTAAACTGCTGAAGGCCAAGTATGAATAGAAAAATAATTTGATACAAATTACTTTTTCTAGCTGGGAACTTCCACAACAATGGTCAATGTCATCAGAGTTAATGAACATCTTATCCTTAGCAGCCATTGCTCTAAATTTACAATGAACTTGAGCCCATCTAGCACATCTCCATCTCTCTTTATTGCTCAACAGTAAATTTTGAGGCTTTGTTTGGGACAATATCTTTTGTTTATTTTTAAAATCAATTTTTGTATCAGCACAACTAATTAATTAAAAACTCACTCAAATCTTAATCTTCAGTAGGGCTCTGTCATAGATGGGCTAAACGTTACTTTTTGTTTCAACAGGTTTTTGTTAATTGTGTGCTCCTTTATGTTCGTGGTGTCTTTGAAGGGGTGGGTAGCGCTTGTATTTTTTTGCTCTTTCACCAGTTGCTCTGAACAGAGAAATTAATGAGAAGTGCATCTTGTGATACCAACAAGACAGACAGGTAGTTAGGGCTTGTGAAAAAAATGTATTAGATGTCAACATGTCTTCTGGAGTTGGGGGAGGGGAGGAACTCCTTATTGAGGATTAAACTCTTTTGTCAGGGTTTAGACTGGTAGTCTGAACAATTTCATCTGATGATAATGAACAAGTAGTGTACTGTTCGGTAAAAAAATGCAAGGCATATGTATATTGCTGAAAACTGGATTTTTCCCATCCATGTTATAATTAAATTTAGTATTGAGAAGTTTATTTTTTTTAAAGTTCCAGTAGATTCTGTTCTCCAAATTTGTTATCAAAATATTTCTGCCATTTCCTCTGTATCCAGAAGTTGTAATACTTTGTAACATAAAAGATGCAAAACCCATTAAAGTAGGGGCAAGGCCGTTGATGGTTCAAAAGGAGGATTTGTTTGCTTCTCATACTACTGGTACATACTCTGAGACTCAAGGTTCTTCACAGGGCTGAGGTAAGAAGGCCTGTATGTCTCCTTCCTGTTGCTCCCCAACTGCTTCCATGCAGCAGCTGAGTCTCCTGCAGAATTGGTTCAAGTTCAGAGTGCTAATGGACAAGGACTTGGAACCAGAACCCTTTTCCATCTTCCACACTATTGTCCTGTATTTTGAAATGTCCTTGGACATTTTTAATTATTTAAGGTTATTTTCTTAAAGGCTCATTCTGACACTTTCTCATAAATCAAATATACTAGAAGCATTTTTAGTCTCTTGTAGTGAAATCTTTTTAAATACTTTTTTAAAGTATTTTTGTCTAATGTTTCAATTACTTTCTTGATAAGCTTGTATGTAGTCTATGGAAATACTTTCTTTCATCACAAAGGCAAACATTTTCTATTGCTTATATTTTAAGCATTATCACTTCTTTTTTTTATTGTCCAAACAATTACTATAATCTGTCATGTTTAAATATCTTGTAGTCAAAGCTTCATTTTTTTCTACCTTTTTTTAAGAAACTATATACGTGTGGTTTTTCAAAAGAAGTATAAAAGTGTGAAGTTTGTTTTGTTTCTCAACCTGCAACTGATACTTTTGTGCACCGTTAAAAGCAGTCCTTAAAAGGAAAGACTCCACATGCTTCTCTGTTTAAATATGCAATTACAGTATCACAGAAATCACAATATTCATGGTGACTTCATTGTTTTTATATTATTTATGCTCCTCCTAACTTTCCTTTGTGAACTGTAAAGAGTGGGCTTCCTACGGGTGTCTGCATCTAGCAGTCAGGTCACCAGTGCTGGTTTTGCATACTATCTGTAACATCCGAATCCCTCCAGCCATGGGTTTATATTTTAGCATAAGAAAACTGAACACGTGAGCATACAGAGTGTAAATGAGGTTTGTGTTGCTGCATCACGATTACATTCCTTCCTGGATGGGTGACTTACATGATAATCCTGAATGGTGCCCCACAGCTTTTGCTGGCATCAGTTGAGCAAACATACAGATTTTGGTACGCAAAACACTTTCTGTCTGTGCGACAAGTTTGAGACAAATGTACAGTACCCTGCAGGATAAAGTATTAAATGTTTCTCAGCACTCAGCTGTGACTAGGGTTTCTAGTTTAGTGGGGGGTATTCAGTACCTTTCCATTTTGGAAAAGGAAAGAAAGATTTCTAGGCCTAAATGAAAGGTGATTTTTGGGCCTAAAAAGGTAGAGCAAAATCTCAACAACCACAAAGTGGATATCACTATGGATGTTGGAGGCTATTTATTTTTTTTTTTTAAAAGTCATAGACAATGTGGTTATCACAACATATGGTGTATATTCTTAGTTGTCTCTTCTCTTGCATGGCAGTAACATGATATCCTAAATGAGATCATATTACAAGACAGCCTTTCATAGGGGATAGATTTTTGCAAACTAGATCGAACATTTCTGACTGAGATAAGACTGTTAGTTTTGTTTTACTTTATTTCATGCAGCATCTAGTCTTCATGCTTACCTTGTTCACAGCAAATATGTTCCCTTCTGTCTTCATTAGAGAGCACATAAAAGCATGACCATAAGCTTTCTGTGTTCTGTCTCACTTAAATGGTCAGCTGGCACCTCCACAACGAAGCCCAGCTGGTAAGGGTTTTTAACTTGACCTTTTTTCATTGATATCTGGGCTCCCTGGGAAACAAGATCTCTGAGCACTGTGAGCTTTTGGCTTTTGTTTTTATCCTTAAATACATTTGATTTAAATTATTTGAGGTACTTTTCTGTGCTTGCTTAGGCTAAAAACCATTATTTCTACCATTTAGATACCTTCCTATTTCCAGGGTTTCCCCAGGCTGAAACAAGTGTCATTTTCTTCTGAATATTGGCTACAGCTAACTGTGGCCTGCAGTACTTTCAGCCCTATATTTCTGGCATTGAAAGGTCCATTTACAGCAGCTCGTTGTGGGTACTGTAGATTTATTTGGAGATTCACGTACCAGTGAAGGAGAAGCCTTTTCTTCTGAAGCATTTTTAAGGGTCATAAACCTTCTGCCTATGTATAAGAAGAATGGAAACGTATTTTCTGTGATTTTCTAGATGCCCAAATAAGTAAGATGCAATAATATTCAACTAAAAATTTATTCATGCCTCTTGCTGGGGGGTGATTCCTACCCTCTTACTAGAGGTCTGCAATTGATTTGCACACTGCTGGTTTTCAGCATTACCAGTTGTATTTGGGAAAGTGATGGTAAAAGTAATTGCTGTCTTGCACCAGTTGCATGACAGGGTTTTGCTCAGCCTGACTCCAAAGTGAAACTAGAAAGAAGGTCAGAAGTAACCCGAGAGAAAAAACTTTAGCCAGATGAAATGGAGGACAGGGTCCCATTTAAATGACCCTTGTGTGCTATATTATGAAGCATTTGTTGCTAGCGTAGCTGGACATTTCCCATCAACAGACTTCCACTGTATTCCTGTGTTAGGCTGCTGCATTCAGTGAGGCTTATTCTTTTCTGTCTCACAGTTAAGCTTTCAATGTTTAGCATCCCTCATGCAAACTTTCCTAGCTGCCACCAGCTGGCTTGACTACCCCTATTTGTCTTTGTGCTGGCATACATGAGAAGTACTTGCTATCACAATAGCTGAAGGCATTTTAAGAAGTTCCCTGCTGTTTTCTGTGTTCATAGAATCATAGAATGGTTTGGGTTGGAAGGGAACTTAAAGATCATCTAGTCCCAACTCCCCTGCCATGGGCAGGGACACCTTCCACTAGACCAGGTTGCTCAAGCCCCGTCCAACCTGGCCTTGAACACTGCCAGGGAGGGGGCAGCCACAGCTTCTCTGGGCAACCTGTGCCAGTGTCTCACCTCCCTTGCAGTGAGGAACTTCTTTCTTATATCTAATCTAAATCTACACTTTTTCAGTTTAAAGCCATTACCCTTCATCCTATCCCTACACCCCCTGATAAAGAGTCCCTCCCCACCTTTCCTGTAGCTCCCTTTAAGTACTGGCAGGCCGCTATAAGGTCTCCTTGGAGCCTTCTCTTCTCCAGGCTGAACCACACCAACTCCCTTAGCCCATCCTCAAAGGAGAGGTGTTGCTGTTTCTGAGCTGAACACATGCCCAATTATATGCTAACTTGAACTCAATCTCAGACAGTAATGATGTTTGCTAGGCTGAAGAACTAGATTTGGGGATTAAATTTTTATTAGGATCACGGCTTGAATGAGAAGCAGCAATGTTACCAAACTGAAAAACACTCAGTCCCTTGCAAACATAATATAAACCTGACAGACATCATGAAAATCAAGGTTAACACATGAAATTTTTTCAAAGGCATATGTGTTGGAGTGAGTTTGCATAAAACTGCAGCCGTTTTGTCAAAATGACACAGGAAGTTATTTTGTATTTTGATGGTATTGAGCAAGCATTTTATAAAATGCTTTCACATCCAAGTTTTAAAAATTTAAAGAGAAAAAAATCCAAAGCTGAAGAGCTCAACAGAAAACAGTAAGCTTCCTTACCACTTAAGTATAACTTTCTGAACTGCTAAAAGCGACTCACTTAAACCAGTAAAGCCTACCTCCATTATCACATGGCAAATATATAAAGTAGAACCGTGCTAAAAGGTGTTTCACAGCCTACAAGAATGTGATATAACTCTGATACTGTGCATTTCAAAGAGAAGTGAAAATGTAGACTAAAATCCCCAAAATTTTAATTCAGAATCTGGAAATGAGTAGCAGCTTACTATTAAGTATCCTGGAAGTCTAAAAAGCAGTGTGTTAATATAAAATGGTTTTGACAATTAAAAAAATATAGATAGCTGCTTTTTATAACACCTTATTTCATTTGCTTCGTAAATTGTTTATATTTCATAAGACTGCATGAGTTTCAGTGAGATTTAGGAATTGGGCTACTAAATCACAGAAGTGTTGTGAAAGTATGATTTTTAAAAAAAAATCCTGTAAAAAAATAAAAAGAGCTCTGCTCTTGGACTTGTTAAAAACCTTTCGTGTCTGAATGTTTCAGTCCTGCAAACTGAACTATATATTTTCCCTGCTTTGTGAAATCTAGGGCTGTCTTTCCTGCTTCTAAACACAGTGGGATCAGGATGTGAGTCTGTGAGGTTCATGGGGCTGAACCTGCACTTGCTTCCTGGTTAAAACAAAACCGGACCATTTAAATAATGAATAATAAACAATAAAAGTGTTAAGGCTGACAGAATATTCCATCCTTAGGATTTTACAATGTATGAAAAGAGGATTGGAATTTAAACTACACATTTGTCACCATTTAATCTAACTGGAGAGAAAGGTAGAGGGAAGGGAGAGCAGGCAGCTCAGCAATCAGCAGGAGCTAAGTGTAAGCACGAATGCTCAGGGATAGGTTTTTTGTTTTGTTTTTTATCATGATGCAGAAGGTGCTGCCACAGTTGCATGAGATAATGATTTTTACTGAGTTCCTGTTGGGAAACTGCGTTATGAGTACCAGCTGCTTATGCAGAAAGTGGTTATACTTCTACCATTCCACTCCCCATACCTCACCCAGTAGAACTACACTTTGGCTTTTGTGTAACAAGATACAAGCAAGCCGGCAAGCTGGCACCTTTTTTTTTTTTTTTTTTTTTTTTTTTTTTTTTTGTGAGGAGAGGAAAAGCATTCTGATTGCTTTCCTCTGTTTTTATGTTGTATATCCCTGCTGTCTCAGCCATGATAGTGACTCTGACCCTCAATCCACTCACAGAAGAAATGCTTCTCTAGGCCAGTCTCTCCCTCACCCTGTGAGAAATCTGTCTGCAGGGGTGAGAAAGCAATTCATTCTCTGTTCCTGTTCTGACTGGTCAAAGCTCTTGACAAGATGTCAGTGCCTACTGTGATAGCAGTTCTTAGCCTTTTTGTGATTTAAATATCTTACTTGGAAAAGAGCCCTAAGCTTGTTGAAGTAACTTCACACAGACTCTGAAAGAGCCTTGAGATTTTAAGACCAATCAGTAGACTGCACTGGCTTTGAAATATGGCCTTTTATTCTGTTACCTCTAGTTAATGCAAGCTGCGGTGTCCTTGCATCTCTGCCACTGTTCAGCTGTATTTTGGGTTTGCTTCAGTGCTTTCATGGGGCAGATATAGCTTTAGCTCTGCCTGTGACAGTCAACAATAAATGTCCTTGAAGTTCAATACCATGATATAAAAGGCATGGTGTAGCTACTGCTTCCTACGAATTTTTATAAAAACAAACAAAAAAAGAGTATGCTGTAGGACAAGCTCTTTGCTGAGCAAGCTGCTGAAGAGCTGGAGAGGACAGCAATACATTCTGTGCTATGCAGAAGAGGAGTTATTAGATGTCTGCTTTGATACCTGTAGTCTGTACATTGTACATCCATCAATATTCTTTCATCTTCTTCCATTTTACCCCTGCCAGATTGCAATAGTGAAACCTAACATTTTGAAGTTTCATCAGATTTCAGTGGCTCCAGGGGGTTTTTTCCTTTCTGCAGCAGTGGATTGCATGGGAATGAGAAATCTTTGGCCAAATACCTGCTCCACTAGGCTAGGATGGTAGCTGTGCAGTCTCTCCCTCCCTCTCCCTCCTTCTCTCTCCCTTGTTAGGTTTATTCTCATTAGGGTTATTCTATGAGCGGAGGAGCTACACAGTTTAAAATGAATATAGCTAATTATAGTTTCAACTTTTCAACCATCCTAGAAAAGTCTAAGAAGGTAGTACAGTTGGGAGAAATTGCTGCAAACACAGACAGTGTTTAAAAGGATGACAGTGATTTCATGGACCACTTACTATATCAGATGCATCTCTTGACACAGGGTGAGGGGGAACTTCTCAAAGTATCTTAAGTTGAAGTATAATATATAGCCTCTAATTCTTATGCTATACAAATATAAAGTGTGCTTTGGGATATGGCAGTAAATAACATATTTCCTATATTCCTGAAGTGTAGTAGTATAGGCCTTATGGAGGATATTGCAACAGCCTCAGCTCCTGCTATTGCTCAGCTGGGTTCCACAGCGCTGCTCGGCTGGAGTGCACTGTGAGTAGATGAATTAAGGAAATTAAAAGAATCATTTTGTTTCTTCTCCTAATAATAAGACCACATGAAAATCTCCCTCAGGAAAAAAAAAAAGATTTTTTTTCCAAACACTTTCCTGAGCATAACCTTATGAAGGCAACTCATTTTACATTCTCCATCATTTAGGGAATCATGTAGGGCCTATTTGTAGTGTCTATTAAACAGCAGCAGAAATATATTTCTTTCCTTGGTTAGGCACCCCAATAAGTTAAATTCTTCAGGCAGAAATGTCTTTTAGTCTAAATATTTTTTTGTTCCCAGTCTAAATGCATTATGCAAATAATTCACTTCATAAAAACATAACAAATGTTTGTGTAGATTTTTTTTTTTTTTAAAAAAAGCCTCAAACATGATAGTTCAGGAAGCTAGTGTAATTTTAAGAGCTTAAGAAGCAGCAGCTACAGTATAATAGGATCTGGGTTTTATGCAAATAAAACCATTATGCCCATTACTGGAGCATAGCAAAGTAGAAAGACCTCTGCACTTATGGGTAATATGACAAGTGCTTTATTTATGATAACTTAGAATTTTCTCTTAGCATTTTCTTGCAGTATCATGTGGTGTCCAAAAGGCAGGGTTTTATGTTGCTGAAAAGAGCTCTCAATATATTAATAAGATGCTGAACAAATTACTTGTGCAAAACAAATGTTCTTCTGAGATTTTGTTTTGTTGCCTTTTAGCTCTCCAGCAGTTCAATATAGTCTTGGCATTATGAAGGATTGCACTTCAATATATACGGTTAACATAACATAAACATGGAAGACTTACATCTTTGACTGTATGATTAAACTGATCTTAAACTTTACAAATACAGTGTCTCTAAAGTCAAAAAACCCCAGCCTTGCCATGGGTCAAACTGTGGAGTCCCACATTCATTCTCCTATTGCACAAGGCAGTGGACTATATGAGTTTTCTAAAGGTCTGTACAGATGCCCCAATAACCTGAACACCTCAGTCTTCAAATATATTTGTTGTCTTATCACTCAGGTTTTTGAATTCTATAGGTGGTGTCCCAAGGCATAGAAAAGCTGAGAGATTTCCTAAGTCTGCAAAAGAGCAGATATGATCCTTAGCCCCAGAAAGCTAAGAGAGTATCTTGATCATCCTTCATTTCTAGGAAGTCTTGTAAACTTGTGTGTTCAGTGACACCATGCTTTCAATAATGCAGTTCCTTCCAGTTAAGGAAAATACAAAACAGCTTCAGGCTAAGGTACACTTGAAGTTTATCCACAAAAGCCTGCATTATACTGACTCTAAGGACCAGAATCTTCAATCAGATTTGTAGACAAGTTGCGTAAGATCCATCCCTAAGCCCATTCACTCAGCTTGGTCATTTGGATTGACTGCTAAATTGAAGGGACACCCAACATTCACACTGGAAAAATGTGGGTTCTTGTTTCTTCTCTGCCCTAGCTTTCATTCATATTCTGATTTAAAATAAAAGAGTGATCAGATATTTCTTAATATCACACTTTTTTATGCATCTGTGTATTTATGTATACATATAAACTTACAGAGATGGAATCCAATTAAAGTGCTTGTTGAAAGCACCATCTCATAAGAATTAAACCTCTAAACAGTACTCTTACCTGCCTGTAAAAATAAACAGTTGCTAGGCTAATTTCCATGATCAAATTGATACAACTACGAGAGTGCTCTATGAACTCGAATATGCCTTATATGATCTCTGTCCTATATTGTTGCTGTACTCTTTTGTCTCAATAGACATGAGTTTCAGTGCATTGGCATTGTAGTGACCAGTGAAGGAACTCCTTTGTGTCACTGAAGCTCTTAAGGCTTTGCCATAAAAATGTTATTAATATGTTTTGTGAAAAATAAAAAGTCCATCCACCTCAGTTATTGGAAGCTTATGGCACACAGTGAGAAAGTCAGTAGCTAAAGATGTCTTATTTTTATGGTGGTGCTTTTGTTGCTGTGTCAAAGGTTATAAAGAATAAAACTGCTGGATTTTAGGGAAAGCACACACTAAAACCTGCTCACTTTTGCTAACAATATTTACTCTATTAGAAAATAAAAAGTAGGCAAACCTACTTTCTCTTTATTTCCCACTCTTGACAGATAAGTCGCACTCACTGCAACCAGTAGCAGCAGGAGAAAGAGAAATTGTGAAATATTCTAGCAAAATGGGAACAGAGAATGTGTTCCTGCATGTTTCCAGGATATCATGGTGTGCCCTAGAAAAAAAGGAAAGGTCCAGCTGTGCTTCTGTCAGTCACAGAGGGAACATCAGTTTACATATGTTTGAACTCATCACAGTCATTTCTATTATGAATCTAATTAATCTTGGCTTAGTTCAACTAGTACAAGTCAAAGCTTATTCTCCTCTTCTCTAACAGGTTAGTGCTGGGGTTGCTATGCCAGTCATTTGTGCTTAAATGGAGCTATTTGCAAAAGAAGACAAACCTGCTTTTGAGAAATGGAAGTGACTATTGGGACTGAGATGCTATAGCACTAAGCACCTGTTGGGTACAACTTGCCCATCTGGAATAACCTCATTAACATTACCCAGCAGTTAAGATTGCAATATAATTTGCTTTAGGTTTTGTGCGCAATACATAAAAATGTGATGCCAGCTTCTTGAAGGCATCGTGCAGCTGCCAGCTGACCTGTCGTCTTGTCCTTATTTGCCAGTGGGAGGAATTTATCAGCAATATCCTTCATAAACAGCTTGGAAAATCTAATTCTCTCATGATTTTATTTATTTATGCTGACCTAAATACCAGGCAACTGTAGAAATTTATGGACAAAGCACTTCAAGGGACATTGTCAGCAAACTACCATCCTTCATGTGTATGGTAGGACATCCAATAACCAATGGGTCTCATCAAGTAGTCTTCATGCAAATGTGTGAATGCCACTAAATGGCCCTTGTGAGCTCAATATAGTTTCCCCAGTGAAAAATGCTATAAGCAGAAGTGCTTAGATTTACCTTTACTACTGCAGTAAGCAGAAATCCAGATACTGTGTACAATTAAATGGAGATAGCTTGGTTAGTGAAATGTGCAGATTATGCTAGCAAGTGTTCAGGATGTATAAGGTGGGTTCTGCTATTCCATGTGTCCTGGTAGGGCATGACAAACATGTTTGGCTTCATAGAACCATTTATGAAAAAGAAAAAAAACCCCTGTTTATAATCAAATTTATACAAATTTACTTCTGGAACTATCAGCTTTTAAGACAAACTCAAAACAGGTCAAGGCATTTGTACTTAGCAAATTCAATCCAGAATACCCAAAGTCTGCTTAATATTTGTACAAAATTGGTTTTTCACATGTTTCAGTAACTCAGTTTAATACTTCATTGACTTACATCTTAAAAGATTTGTGTCCAAGTCTTGGCATTGAAAAAACTTTCCTGCACAAACAATGAACCATGGGACAGGAAATTTGTGTTTTGTCACCTGTTCATGCAGATGGTGGCATGTGATTGCCACCCAGAGGCTGTTTGACCTTTGTGAATTAAATGGTGGTTCCCTAGATTAGTAAACTGTGTCATAAACAGCAATGTCAGCTAAAAGCTACGTACACTATAGAGAGAATAATCCATCTTTTTCTCTCCTGCTTACTCAGTCATTCCTGTGGGGACGTTAAGTCCTGCTGCTGGCCATCTTGAATCTGGGATGTATCTAAGAGGGGATTTGTCTATTGCTGTATTTCTAGTCTCAGCCCTAGACTTCAAAGTAATGATTTTAGCACTGTGTGGGATTAAACCCAGGGAATGGTGAAAAGAGTCTTAAAAAATTAACTGATGAAGTACTCTAGCATCTGGTCCACTTTGATTACATAGACTTGTTTTTTTACAGACTCATGAGTGCTACTTGTTCTGTAAATTATGAACATTAAGACCAGTTTGTTTGGAGATCATGTTGCTTTAGTTTCTTTAAAACATCATCCAACCACTATAATGAACATGCAGTCTGGGAAAAGATATGGCAAAATTGCCATGGCATATCAACATGAGTTATTTCCTTAAAAACACTGTCTAACCAAGAACTCCACAGGTATGGGGGAAATGTTTTCTGTTACTAACAGATGAACTAAAATGAGGACAGGAAAAGGATGACAGACAGATGCCTGATAGTAAGTGGACTTTTAAAAAGAGAATGGAATTACAGAATTGGTAAAATCATTTAGATGGTAAACCATTGTAGGCTTTAAGACTGTGGATTTAGTTGTTTAAATTAACATATGCAGAACCAGAATAGACTTATTAGCTCAAATGAGTGTCTCATTGAATCATGTATCCTGTCACTTACAGTAACCTGGACCTATGGTGGATTCCACTGCAATCCTGTGGTGGGCCTGGAATAACCTGCTAGCAGAAATGCCTGTACTGAAGGCTGCTGGAGATGAAGGGCCTGACTCCTTGCAGAACTGACTTCTAAGTCTTATTAACACAACTGTGCAGATATATGTTGAGGGGACTGCAGGGAAGGGAAGAAGTTAATGATTCAGAAGTTTAAAATTTGGGAGGGGGAAGTAATTAAATACTATAAATCGTATATTTTTATAGCCCAGGATTTCAGAGAATGAACATAAAAGAAAAAAAAAATCTCTTTATTTTTTTAATTAGTCTTTTATCCACCAACAGACTGTTGTAAATATACAAAGACACCCTCTGTTCCTACTTATTATGAAAATACAGTATTTTTTTTCTAGGAAAAATCTAATTTAAGCCAGAACATTATGCCTCTTCACAATGAAATATACTTTTTTTTTTCAATAGGAAAGGGAATCATTAATATAGATCATTAATACAGATGTAGTTTTGTGATGAAACTTTTCAAAACTATAAGAAAAATATCAATTAAATTTAAAGCAGCCTCTTGACATTATTTGTTGCTGAGATATTATACACTTAACTAGTCAGGCCTGGGATACTGTACTTTGGTGTCTTGCTGAATGTGCTAATGCTGTTTGCTAAAACCAAAGGATCAGCTTTGACAAAATATTAATTCTTTCTGTCATCTACAATATATATGTTTGGTTGGAGTGACTGACATTCCTATTCTGCTTCCTAACACAAAATATTTATAAGCAAATCTGGTAGAATTTCCTGGTACTTCCAGCTCCCAAGTAATTCTCCTTATGAGATGATGGGTTTAGTTGCATTGTAGACTTTCAGCATACAGGTTGACAACTTCTGTTAGGCATATTCCTCAGCTTCAATTTCTAGCTTAATATAAATAAAAACAATTCAACTGTATTGCCTAAATAACATAGGGCGAAATACATTGTTGTGCTATATAATTTCTTACAACCGTTTAATTGAGAATCCCTAGTTTTTGAAACAGAGACTACAAATTTGGCAGGAGGCTAATCTACTGTCATGGCTATGCCTGCACTTGGCCTGATGACAAGGCTGAAAAACTCAGAGGAGGCTTGTCAAAATTTGCTGAATTCTCTGAGGATGTGTCCTTTTGTTGTGGTTTAAGCCCAGAGGGCAACTGAGCACCATGCAGCTGCTCATTCCCCACCTCACCCCCTCCCATCCCCAGCACTGGGAAGGAGAAAATAAAGCAAAAGTCTCCGGAATTGAGATAAGGACAGGTAGGGCTGACTCACCCATTATCATCACAGGCAAAAGACAGAGAGGGAGAAAAAGGGAGAAAAAGAACATCAATTTAATTCAAACACTAACAACAACAACACTACTTAACAGACTGAGTAGGACAGTGAGGAGCATTACTACATTTTAAAAACACCTTCCATCCACCCCTCCTTTCTTCCCAGGCTCAGCTTTGCTCATGCTTTCTCTATGTCCTCCCCCTCCATGGTACAGGGGGCAAGGAATGGGGGTGGGGTGGGGTGTGTGCGGTCAGTCCCGCGGCTCCTTTCTCCTCAGGGGGAGGACTCCTCACACTCTTCCCCTTCTTCCCCTGCTCCAGCATGGAGTGCCTCTCACGGGAGACAGTCCTCCACAAACTTTCTCCAATGTGAGTCCTTCCCACGGGCCACAGTTCTTCCTGGCTGCTCCAGCATGGATCCCTCTCATGAGCTGCAATCCTCTCAGTGCCAGACTACAACACAGGGGGCTTCTTCCCACAGAGTCCTGGCCTTCTTTGGGCACAGCC
Source organism: Strix uralensis (assembly GCF_047716275.1). Taxonomy (NCBI): domain Eukaryota; kingdom Metazoa; phylum Chordata; class Aves; order Strigiformes; family Strigidae; genus Strix; species Strix uralensis. The sequence goes on along the minus strand of NC_133978.1, from coordinate 12,894,417 downwards.
ACGTGCTCCAGCATGGGGTCCGCCACAGGCTGCAGGTGGGCATCTGCTCCATTGTGGACCTCCATGGGGGGCAGGGGAAAAGCCTGCCCTCTCACCATGGGCTGTAAGGGGGGTCTTTGCTCTAGCATACCTCCCCACCTCTTCCTCCTTTCTTTCACTGACCTTGGTGTTTGCCAAGATGTCCTCTTCGCAATTCCTCCTCACAACTCCAACTCTTCCTCCCAGATTTCCCTTCTTAAATGTTATCACAGAGGCACAGCCACAATCACTAATTGGCTTGGCCTTGGCCAGAGTTGGGTCCAACTTGGAGCTGGGGGAGCTTCTCACAGGGGGCTACTGCTGTAGCCCCCTCCCCTGCTACCAAAAACCCTGTCTCACACACAAACCCAGCACACCTTTCATGCGGGGCTGCTGGGGCTTTTTTGAATGTCCCTGTAAGTGCTGGTCCTGCCACTGGAACAGAGAGACAGCTGAGTGGCAGTGACAGTAATCTATCCTTCTTGTGCAGCTGAACGGCAGGCAGTATGTGTTGGAGGAGACAGACCATCTGTATACAGGAAGAGCAGAAAACTGGTGCACTTAGACTGAGAATGGCACAATGGCAGAGAGAAGCTGGGAGAGCTACAGGTTTATGAGAAAACAAAACTTTTTTCTGTCTTCCTCTTTAATTTTGTTCCATGTGAAGAATACACTCCTCTCCCTGCTATAAATTGACCCATTAACTAAAGACACATGCTTCTGATCTAAAAACACTCCCTCAAAGATGATGTGTATCTGAACATAGTTCCACCTGATGAAATCAGTCTTTTGTCACTTAACCCCACAAAACCCTAAGTAAATTAAACTGTTTGGGGCTTATACACGTGAGGCCACCCTTACTTTTATGATTGTCTAGTAAGCTTTTCATGGCAATGAATGCAACTTGTTTTGTTGCACCTGCATCCTTTTGCTCTGAATGGGCGTTACACTGACAAAATCATACTACCATGAACTGACAATGGAAGTAGCTTTTTATTTTTATTGTGGTATATGGGAAAGGGAAGGAGAGAAAGTTGCAATAAAATAGCCAGTAGTTTTGTGTTGTTTGTCTAAGGTAGTATAACAGCAATACAAACCTGATGACATGTAAATTACAGGCTTCTTGAACAAGAACAATTACATTGTACTCTCCCTCCTTTGAACAGATCTAATGTTATGCCTGTAATTAGCAGTTTCTTGAAATGGCAGTGCATGTTTGCAATAAACATGTATTAATCAACCCTGCAGAATGATTTTTGGGTGTTCATTATGATAACTATTTCTGGGAGAAATTGTTGGACTAGCTGGCTTTCTGTAGCCATAATTGTGAGGATATCTTGTGAGTAATACCCACATGCTTAATACTGCTCAAAAAGCTAGAATGTTTCTATTTCCCCTAAGATCCTGTTTATTTCATTCATTCAGATACAGCCTCATGGAAGCAGTGGATTTGAAAGAAAAGGGTAAATGTTTTCAGAGATCACGGCTTTTAAATCTGAGGGTTTGGTCTGACTGAATCTCCAGTTTGGGGAATTTGGAGAGAGCAGAGCAGGCTGCTGGCTTACCGCCCAAAATACTATGCTGGAGTGGCTGTTCCAGTTCATCACCCTTGAGCTGCTTCAGCTATTTTTTTTCAGTTTCTCATAGAGTAGAAAAATATGCATATATGTTTATAAGTTCACAGGTGACTTGAGAAATTTCAATTACTATCCTATTCAGACAAGAGAGTTACTCTGTTCTGTTTTGGTGGCTTTTTCTAGAGTATCTATTTCATGCTGTTCCTCTACAACTTGAACTCAACAGTACCTGCCATCCTATAGAGAAGTACTATCTTTTAAATCAGCATTAGTACTTTCACCTGAGAGACCCTAGACCAAATGTGTCAGGAGAAGATTTTGAAGGACCTGAAGAGCTGTACTGGTTGGGTCTGCTCCTTCTCTTTTATTGTATTTTGCTGCTTTTCTACCTTTCCTGCCTTACTTGCCTAGCTGTCATTGTAATGGTAATCTGTTCAGTAGCATTCAAAATATTTGCCTCAATCTTGACTGCTGATGATGCACCACAGATATATAAAGGGACAGAATACCACTGGAACATAACTGAGATTTAGTTAAAAGACATAATTAAATTTAAACATACATGTATTTTAGACAACTCGCTTTTTGTGGAGACATGAAGGCCAAACACCCAGATTGAATCTGTGGGCCATGACCATGTCATTTGCTTTAGCATGACAAGCTGACTTGGTCCAATGCTATCGCCATTGCCCACTGTGTGACCAGTCAAACCCTTGAATGTTTCTTTGATTTATCTGTGTATATTCAGGCATGATAACACCATAAATAGGTACCTGATGGATGTATGATACTTCACAATAAGATCTATATATGCTGTGGCTCTAGATGGAAGAGATGAGAGAAGGGCATTTCCCATAAGAGAAGAATCGTAGACTTTTAGCATCCCTGCCGCCCTTGACAGATATAAGTGATGCCCAGTAATTAGGGAAAGAGATTCCCCACAGTAGCAAACACTGAGGTTTTTTCCTATGTGCCTTTGCTCTGTTACTATCAAGTGTAACTTGTTTTGCATTTCATAAAACACAGCTTGGGATTTTGAAGGTGGTGGTGTTTCCGCCACTTACGTGAGCTCTGCCTATCTCCTTTGCTGGCTGAAAAGAAGTCTTACTATGAGAAAAACGAGAGCCTAGGGGGGCAAATTATGCATGAACTGACACATCCTTATATTCTGCTGTGCTTTCATTTGGTATACAATACTCAGTTCACATACAGCCATCAAAACACATGAAAGCCAGAAAAAAACAAAACAAAACAAAACACTGATCACTGTATTTTTTTTCTCTTCTTCTGTTAGCCTGTAGTTATCTCCACAAAACTTAAAAGCTATGTAATTATGTAATTTGAGAAGAAAATAATTAATCACCTTTGTAATTCCTGCCACCAAAAATAGCGGTGCTTTTAAAATAACACCTTCACAAAACCATTTTGTCAAAATACAGGTTTCATCATCTTTTTCAACCTTAATTCAAAACTGGGGGTTTGTGTCTGAAAAGCATTGCAGATGAAGGGCTTTTTGCAAAGAAATATACTTAATCAACTCTTAAGACATGTGATTACAGATGTGAAATACAGTTTCAAGCCTACCCCAGGATATTTTAAAGGGGTGTTTTTATAGCATGTTGCTCTGTCCCAATAAACAAAGTACTTTTTAAAATGTCTGCAGGAGAACCATGAAAATCACATGAGCTTTTAGAATTTTCTGTGTCCACAACCGTAATAATTTAAATAATGTTAAGGATGTTGTCTATTAGAACTGTGCATTAGCATTGAAATCGTACTAAACAGCAGCTAAAGCTACATAATCTCCTCTGATAAAATTATTTTCTAAGGACAGACTCTGTTAACCCTACTCATGTCAGGGAAGTTCATTGTCCTTGAGAAAATTCTGAGAAGGTAGAGCAGATTATATGCTCTGAATTAATTTCTAACTCAAATTCTGTCCAAATCTCACTTGTTTTTTTCCTCTCCACAGTTCTAGGTTTCTATGTAAAACCATAAATGTTCAGATTATGATGCCTCAAGTTTGGATTGGGACTGTGATTTGACATGCAGCTACTTTATACTATAGCAACATTTCCAGAGAACAAACCTGTGGGAGAACTAATGCTGATCCCAGTGTAAAATTCTGATCCTTCATAAGCCTCCATATGTGAGTTTTCTGTAATCTTTGCATTCTTCTAAACCAGTTTTAATTCTAAAACTGCTTTTCTCACACAGTGTGAAATTTGTATTGCTGAAATCAAATGACTTGGCTCCTGATAAATAAATTGAATAACTTAGGAGACAGTATGCACCACTGATGCCACCTATGTTTCTAGATAGGCTTTTCAAGCTCTGAGTGAAACCTCTTTTAATAGACTGATTTCAATTAAAAAGGAGTATGCTATATTGCTGGTTTTGATATGATTGGAACATCTGCGAGACTTCAGTGTGACTGTGAAGGTTTGATAAGCAAAACATTCACAATTTAACAAGTGATGTGGATTGTTTTAGCTGGATTTCTTTGGGTTTTGCTTTAGCTTGGGAAGAAAAATAGCCTGCAAAAGTAGTGGAGAGTGAAAGAGTTACCTTGGAATTCATAAAAGATGAGGTAGCTGGGATTAGCTTGCTGATATGTACATCTGAAACTTGAAAATTAAGGTTCCAGCTGACTAGTTGAGTTACATGTAGTTAAATATTGTTCAACCACTGCAGTGAAAACTTCACAGGTTGAAACTCTTTCTTTACTGCCACTGAAGCTGTAGAGAAATTGTAAAATAGTGAAGTTGCAATTAATTTGTAATTTAATTAATAAAAAAGTCTGAGATTCAAGATTTCCAATTACTTCCTTGATGAGATTTTCTTCGGTGAACAGATGAGAGGTTTCCATCCTTTATTGATGAGGATTTCCCCATCAGAACTCTCAAAAGCACAGCACTTGGGGACTACTTTGGGAAGGCAAGTGTTGGTTGCAAAAGATATGTCTAATGAGGTCCTCAGTGTCTTGGAGTCACGTTGCAGAATTTTCAGATCAAAGTTCTATCTCAACAATGAAGAGGACCACTCTTGTATTCAAGTTCTGTTTAGAGGGAAATCTCTGGGAAATGTATCTTCTAGGAAACTCCCATGCATGTTGATGGCATTATTCTGGATGGAGGTCTTAGTACTAGCATGGAATTCAGGATAGACCATAAGGTACAGACAAATGTAGCTGTGAGGAATGCCATTCCTGGCACCAGTTAACACCTAAGAGCTTTGGCTTTGCACTGTAGAATTCTCTTCTTTCTTTCTGTATCACAATTATGTATTTAGATTCTATGAACAAAGTTATTGGGAAGCACTATTTCCATGCAGTCATCTAATAGCAGAGGTTTTACATTGGGGGACAATGACAGGCAGGAAGTTCAATAACAGACAGTATTCTCAAAACTCACAACAAAGAGGCAATATTACATAAAGCTGAGCATTGGAAAGTCTTTCTAAATCAAGGGGAATTGTCCTTTTTGTGAATCTTGAAATGTAGAAACAGCACTTTGCTCCTTGAAAAGTAATAATTTTGAGCTTTCAATCTTTGACATCAACTAAGAAGATTTATGAGAAATTGTGTTATCACCAGTTTGGATAATATCAATGTTTCATGCAAACAAATACTGGTGATCGTTTAAAGCATTTTCACTTCAACTGCTAATACAAATGTGTGTATTCTGCTGACTACCATTAGTGCTGAGTTCACCCTACTGAACTGATCTTCATTTTTTTTTTTTTGTATTGTTTTACTAGACCTGAACTTTATTGGTTTAATTTTTCCTTCCCAGGATCCTAAATGTTAATTTGGAAGGAACTCTATTCAAAGCATGCATTTGAGAAGGGAGATGACCAATAGCAGAATTCCATTGCTTGAGAGGCTCCTTGGCTACACCCAGAAATGTCTCATTTTTATGTCAATAGAAACCCTGTGAATTAACTCTATTCTCCCTGTGGCATTTATATTTCCATAATGTTGCTCATGCAGTTTTGCAGAACAGTCTGTGTGATGACTGAGAATTCAGCAATGGTGTCTCTATGCTGCTGTATGGACAAGGTTCTAGAAGTCTGTAGTTGCTATATTCCATCATCTGCTGATTGTGTTAGGTAGACTCATTAAGCTTAAGCAAAGATGAGAGTTAGTTCACTGAGAGAGTGGATTAATGTTAACTTGGATCCTTTTCCAGTTGTGCGTAGTGTTGGACATTCTCTGTCACACACACAGATTTGTACAGAGAATATAGTGCTCTTAGCTGACAATAAATTGGATCTTCTCCATACAGTGCTGTGAAGATGTGTCAAACCTGTTCTGGAATGACACTTTCTGGAGGAATGTTTCATTTGTAATTTGTGATCTGCATTTGCTACAGTCCTGATTCTTTATCCTTATTTATTGTATTTGCACACTGGTACTTCATTCTTACTCTTTCTCAAATTCAAACCTTGGAAAAAGTTCTTCAACTCCTTTTCAGCTTAAATGCACGGTTACACCTGTTCTTCCTTTTCTTGCCTTGCCATTGATATTTCTCATGCCCATTTCTGTATGATCTTTGTTTCATTTGTCTATGCTTTCTGCCTGCAGTTACACAGCTCCATGCTCCACATATGAAATAACCTTCCAGTTCATGCAAACCGCAGTGTTCTTTAAGCAACATATAAAGCCCTTCTTAATCCATTAAACACTCAGCCTACAATGGCAATATCCCACACTGCTTTTTTTCGTCTTTCATGCTTTTATTTAAGATGTGCAGTGACACAGCAGGTGCTGCTCTTTCATTACCTATTGCTTATAGGAAAAACATTGTGAATGCTTACAATACTGTAGCAAAGAATTTGGGTTCCTTTGCTGAAATAGTCAAAGATGTGGATCTTTTATCAGTTTTAACATCAGTATTTTTCCAATGGGAATTGGATTTAGATAGTATGTACAGCTGTTTTTTATTTCCTCTAAGTTATATGTGGACACAAAGACTCTTACAATCTCTTGGATACATATTTTAGTGCCATGAAATTCTTCAGCTGAGTTGAACTTCTGGGAGGAAAGCAACAGACAATTAATTCGTGACCCTAAGTAGTAGTGTGTCTGGGAAAACTAAAGACTAATTGAGCTAAGCCACCACTTGACTGTTTATTTTCATAACCTAATTGTTCATTTCACAATGACTGTAGGCAACGTGATTAATATAAGCTGTGAGAGCAATCAAGCTGAAAGAAGATGGTAATGGACTACATGAGGATGTTCTTGTTCTCCGTCCACTTGTTTTGCTGTGGTTTTGAAAAGCTCTTCAGCTGAGCTGTGAAATGTCATGAAATTACTTTGGTATCCAGCAGGTATATCAGGGTCAATCTATTGACAGGCATATTGCCATTGCTGGTAGTGTTTAAAGCAATAAAATTCCTAAATAGGTTTTGCTTTTTTGTTTGGTTCTTTCCTCTGTATCATCCTGTATCATCTTCAGACCTAAACAACATATAAATGCTCACTTGCCATTTGCAGGTCAGGTCTCATTCTTCAGACAGGAAGACTCCTTCCCAGAAGACTCTTTCTCTCTTGCTTATTATTTCAGCTCTGTCATATATCAACCATGCCATTCAAGATCCATTACTGATCCATTTTCCCCCTTTTCAAAAGGCATAAAAGCCCTTTGTCGTTGGCCTTATTTCCTGTATCTCTTTAAAGCAATGTGATGCTTTTCTGTATATGAACAAGGTGCGGCTGATTGAATAAGAAATTCTTTCATGTACTTGCCTGCATTAGACTTTTAAATTGCAGGGCAGAATTAAACTAGATATGCAGCGATGCTCTTATAAGATATTTAAAGTCCGGTTCTGCTGGCAGCTGGCCTAGATAGACACAGTATTAGATTGCTTCAGCAAACCGGAAAAGCATGACCTTGACATCTTTGCTTCTGTTAGTTTGAAATAAAAGTGGTACCAGTCACTTGCAAGCAGAAAAAATAAATTACAAAGCTACAAGAGATTAACACAGAGTGAATTCTGGAGCCTAGATGTGCTTGTTTTGGAGCAGGTAGACTTAAAAATCTCCAGAGGAAAAGGCATTTTCTTTGGTTGACTTTCCTATTTGTGAACATTGTATGCTGAGCAATTCTGCTTACAGTGAGCTGTAACACATTTATTTTTTAATTATTTTCTACCTAAAAATAAGCCAAAGGCTGCATAAATATATTTAGTATTGCTGCTCAAAATACAAAATGAGTGCACAGTAATAAAGCTAGGCTCACTCATGTTAAGATAAATAGCCCACATGTAGGAGAAGAAGAAATCTGTATCATCATTAGCTTATTTCATTTATACATATATAGTGACTGTGGGAGTCTCACTCTGTTAAATCACCTCAAGCCAACACATAGATGTGCATTGGCCACAATGAATAAATGCATGCCTCTAAAGCCCTTCCTTCCTCTTAAAGCCTTTTTACATACAGCTGAAATAATCCTGGTGCAGTGGATAAATGCGACCCCACACTTGGTCTTCACATTCTAATAATAGCCTGAAGTAGAATCCTAAATGATGTATGTACTGTTTGTACTGCATTGTAGTTATTTTTCCAGGTTTACAGTTTCTGTGACACATTGATGCATACACCCAAAAGCATTGACTGAAGGTTACTTTTCATAATTTTGTGTTCTAGGTGATAAATTTGCCTCAATGGGGCCTGCAATGCTTATTAATTGCATACACCATCAGGAAAGGAATGTCAAAGAAGATGCTATGAATTTTAGAGCAGCTAATAAATTAATTTCTACTGTTTTCTCCTCACAAAACAGTTTATATGAGAAAGATCCAAATCCTTCACCCTTTACTCATGAAACTGCAGCAAAGTCCAATATTGCAAAATATCATTTAATGAGCCAGCAGCAGAGGATGTTGGTACAGATTACTCAAAAAAATCAAAAGGTGTTGGCATTGGTACTCTCTGGTGTAATTCTTCCTGTGGCATCGAAAACAGAGAGCCTTGTTTAAGTAAGGTCCCACTGAAGAATATGAAATCACAATGATCTGAACACCATCACTGCAGGGTCTAGAGAGGAAAGGCAATCCATCCTACTCCGTAAAGTAAAAGCTGATTCTTGAGAGCTTTTCCTGCATTTTTTTTTAATGATGTCAAATAAAATAATCATGTATTTTATTTGCATGGTACCATTCATCCCAAGACTTCTCCGAATAGACTGTCAAAACCCTTGGCTAGAACGGCCTACATGATGCACAGACTGGCCAGTTTCTCGAAGCTGATCCGGCATCATTCCCCATCCTGATTTCTTGTAAGTTTTCCCAAAGAGAGACAGAATCAGAATGCCCAGACTTTGCTAGTGTCCAGGCAGCACCACCAGTGTTTGGAGTTACTGCAGAAGAGCCAATCTAGAGCCACCTTAAGGTTGTTCTGCTTTGCTACCATGGCCCTACTTCTGTTTCTTCTTTCTTTCATTTCCACCAAAGATGAGATGAAGTTGAATGTTTTCTTTTCAGTGAAGTTAACATAGGCATGTCACAGACAAAATCAGGAATGTGAGAAGAAATAGAATTGTTTTGAGACACAAAAAAATTATACATTTACTACCAATAGCAAGAAAAATACTGGCAAATACTGGCTGCTCATAAACATAGGAAATGTGATTGGAGCAGCATTGTTCCTGCCCAAAGAACAAAAAAGTGGGAAAAATGAGTTTTCTAATTTCTTGATTATTTTTTATGTTAAAAAGATGCTTACTTGTAGGGAGTTAGGGTTTTAAAATCAAGAGCTGTTGGTAAGAACTTAATGAGAATGTGCTGCAAAAGAGGAAACTGAACAAATGTTAATTTGCCTTACTTGCTTTGGGGGCTTCATCTATGGAATCTCCATCATAGCTTAAAATACAGGCTAGTTCCTTCCCTACATCTGCAGCTGGATAGTAGATTAAATATTTCACAGTTGAATGGAAGATGTCATTAGGTCCACACTATGTTTCTGTTACTCTATATGTGCCACCAAGTTCTCTGTAATTAGTGGCCCTTGTACTCCAATTATCACTAAGGAACTAAACACACACACGCTCACCTCTGCTATTAACTAGACATGTCTACATGTGCATTATGTCAGAAAAGCAAGTGAAATATGCTCCTATGGCAACACTCAAATAGCTCAAATAGCTCATCCCTATTAACTGACTTCTCTATAAACTGTGGCTTTAGTTTTAGGTATAATACAGACAGGCAGAAACAACAGGCTATTTTAGATGCAGTGTTAACCCTGTAAAAGATTTACTTCCTTTTAGTTGTGCAAAGGTTGAAAGAGTTCATGTTGGCAGAGACCAAAGCCTAATCATGAAGGCCTTAAGACCCATCCTTTATCTTCGTTTCTACTGCCTCCTCCTCTTTGTAGTGACCCTCACGGAGTCACTGTCTTTTCTGTAAGTGTGGGTTGGGTTTTTTGTTTGTGTGGTGATTTTTTTTTTTTTATGATGAGCTTTTCTGTAACATGCACACGCTTATTTTTGCTGCCTTGTCACCTTTTGAGAATTTTTATGGTCTGCTAGAAAAAGTCTTCCCTTCGAAGTCAGTAATAGTTCTCTGGCCCCATCTGTCCTAGTCTGCCATCGATGTTTGCGGAATGGACCCTGTACTCACCCTGTCTTTTTTGCAGAACAGCATGTGAATCAGCATACTCTCTGACCAGTAGTAATAAAAACATGTGTAGTAAGGCACTCTACAGCAAAGGTGTTTGAATTCCTTTGTACACACAACATAAGCACTGCTGCTGGTGGGGCAGTGAGAAAGATGGACAGGCATACATTTACATTTATTATCTCCCATTTTTTTAGACTCTTTTGGAATTTCCTTGATGTTTCTTTTGGTAATCAGCGAGTGGTGGCTTCATCTTTCTTTTTCAGTCTATCTCTTTTTGGTTTTACTACAAAGTAATGCCATATGAATTATTTTGCAAGGTATAAAAGCTATAGATAGATGTGTAAATATAAGCGACTAAATGATTTGGATTAACCATCCCTAAATATAGCTGAAGTCTGCATGTCAGTGTTTCAGAGCAACTCCCATAAAGAACTATTTCATATCAGTGCAGTGTTACATAGGTTTCTACTCTATTGCAAAAGATTCTTTGCTAAGAAATTAACAGCTGGCAAGATAACGAACAGGAAAGTCCCTGAGAAAGCCTGATGCTTTTTTTTTCTTTTTTTTTTTTTAAAAAAAAAAAAAAATTATTTAATTCCAAAATTGCAAGGTTGTTTCTTGAAGAGATTGCAGGGAAAATCCAAAATACAAAGAGGAAAATTATAGAAGGGAGACTATAGGCTATGTCTACATAGTCTACACAGTCTATAAGTCCTGGTTCTTGAGCCACAAGGTAGGGCCTGCCTTTGTTCCATGCTGCCTGCAGTGTGTGGGTGTCTGGTGCCAAACGTCTTTTGTTCTGCCCTGGGTATCTTCAGCAAAGACTTGATCCCAAGTGTAGGAGCTGGATAACATGCTTGCTGTGTGGAGATTAGAGAATCAGGACTGGCAAAAAAATGGAGAATGAGCCTACTTCTTTATAACCACATGTTAAGTCCCAGCCATCTGTTTACCATAGTCACAGCTCTAGGGCTTCCAAACAATTTTCAGGCAGAAGGAAGAGATGTAATGAGGAGAAAAGGTGAATAGAGGCAAGCATGCAAGGAAAAGCAAACCAAAGGAAAGATTAAACCATCAGACAGGACTTGGAGGCAGAATGACCCAGAATCTCTGGAACAGGGAGCAGGAGAGGATGACATATGGGGAGTTTGTTGCCAATATCGAAGTTACTTCAGTATAACATGCTTAACCCAAAGTAGTATCAAAATGGTCCACCCCAATACAAATATTAAAACTGTGGAGGTAGGCATCTTCAGCCTTTCTCTGTTATGAGCGGAAAAAACACCCCCACTAAACACCAAAAACACCGAGGAAAGGAGGTGAGGGCTTGGGTAAACACAAATGATTTTAAAAAATGGAAATAGGGCCACTCTGAGCAGTATAAAATAGAAATAAGAATTTTCTATGAGATTATTCTGAATATCTCTTGAAAAAGCAGTCAGTAACAAAACCAAACAATTCCCTATTTTTACTTTCTTATTTACAAGATTAAATGGTGCAGTCGTAGCTTTTCAAGTCAATCTGTTTATGGATTAATATGTATTTTCTCCTTTGCAATGAAGACTTTTATTTGGGAAGGACCTTCCAGGGAGTCATTCCTCTGGTGGGGGAAGGTCTAACAGAAATGATAATTACAAGTTGCTAGATCACTGTCCAAGTCTGTTAGCAACAGTTCTTTTTGTTCAGGATGTTTCCATAAATAAGTTTGTAATTCTGAACTGATAAATGTTTGGACGTTTTGTGAAATGAACTGCCTTGATATTTGTGAAGAGAAACACTACATTGTCCTAGAGAAAAACTGAAAGTGGAGGTTGTCCTTACTTGCCTTAACAGCGTGATTTTGCTTGCCTGAGTAGCAGTTTCTCTGCTGGTTAATGGAGGGAGAACTATTTGTTTACTCAGGGAATGCAGTTAACATCACCCATCTAGGAAAAAAACATCTCATTTCAGTAGTCAGTGCCTCTTCAAAACTCTCTTTTAAGAAGCTCTTGACATTTATATGGGGATGATGCTAACCTACTGTTGGTTTTTATGCTTATAGGAAACAATTCTGATAATAATGTTGTACAAAGTAATTTTTAGGATAAAGAAAAATCCCAAAGTATTTACTTCCTCCATGATATTTCTGCCACTTGGTCTACAGACAGCAGTCTGTTGCATTCACATCTGACAACGTGTGACACTGTTTTTATCTGATTCCTCTATCAGAAGAAAATCTGCTGCTTTCAGCTCTTCCCTCCCCTTTTACACTACCTCTGGCTAAAAGTTTGTAGAAGCAACAGGAATCTCACCTTCATTGAAAAAGTGTTATTGCCTACCATTTCTGTATGAAATGATCTCAGAATGAGGTTGAGAAAGAATTTATGCAACATGCATTTCCTCACCTGGAAGTCCCGGGGAATAACACCAGTGTTGTTTTAGGAAGTTTAAACTTTCTCACTAAAGGACAAATCCAAGGCCCTTTGATGTCACCGAAAAGATCCCCAGTGGTTATGACAGACTTTGGAACAGGCCTTTAATTACATCCCAAGAAAATTAGGCCCTTGAGTGCAGAATAAAATGAACTACATTAAGACTGAAGACTTGGTTGTCCGTGAATGCTTATAGATTATGGTATAACAGATGACTGGGTCATCAGTGTCTGAAGGAACAGTTTGATGTGTTTTTCCTACACATTGTAGCTGTTGTGTGACACCTGCAGCCACCACAAAAGCTGTTCCATAGGTCCAAACCACAGCTAAAAAAAGTACCTTCCCTCCCTGCCCAGGGATAGCTAGCAGAGTCTGTTCATAAATTAATGAACCTCTTTTGTGTTCACTGCTAATATGTAGAATTGGATCAGACACAATTTAGTCAAAAAGCATGCATCTCTCAGAACAGCATTTTTTTTTTTTTATAACTCCTACTTCCTTAGGCTGGTATATAGATGCACTGTTGCCTTTTGTAGCTGCACAGTCTTTATATTTGCACTAGCAGTTAACCCTCATCCCCTTTAAAGTGTGGAATGCTTGACAAAACGCTTGTAAATAGACGGGAAACTGGAACAGTAGATACAGGCTGAAAGGTCTCAGTGTAACAGTCTGACCTGCCAGCTCTTTAGTTCAGAATGAATATGGAGATCATATGATGGACACGTGTACATAAAGTTTTTTTGCTGAACCCGATATATATTACAGCTGCCTACCTCTGAAAACTGTAGCTTTCTGAAAATGGTACCAAGTTTTTGTCTGTCACTTTGAGGATTTGTTTACCATGACCCCAAGCTGAACACCCTTTGGCTCACCTTTTAAGGCGAGAATCAGCCTGGCCTTAACCCGGATCTTTTCTTCCCTGCTCAAGCACTGAGGCAGGCCAGCTATGTGTCTTCAAGTGTCTATCATTATGGCAAGCGTGTGCTTTCCTACAGCATGTCATTAAACATCCTGAAAAGAAACCTTATAATTGTGGCTCTATGAATTATCACTGCAAGTTTGTGATTTCCAAGGCTCTCTTTACATTTCAGCTGAGGAAATGAAATGGTGAAAAACAACAACGAAAAATACTTGTCAGAACTCCACATACCTGCCATGATATTTTGTTACATTTTATTTATTAAAATGCACTGTATACAGATGAACGCTTTACCTCAATATTTATTGCTTCATCTGTGATAAAATGGGACTTGCGTGTGCTTTGATAAATGGATAAGGAAGGTGCCTGGTTTGATTTCTCTGTTGATTGTTAAATATTATGTGATTTGTTGAAATGCTGCATTGTAACTTGCACTGATATCTTTCAGAAAATCAAAATGTCCTACATCATCTGTAGGAGCAGCACTTTTTGGAGGACTAATTGTCCTTGTTCCTCAAAAATGGAAGAACACCTGCCAACACAAAATTATGATAAAGTTCTGGTCCTTTGTCATCCTGAGAAATGCTGTGTTTGGGAAAATCTGTGTGCAATTTATTAATTTAAATGTAGAGAACTGTTCAGGGAAGAGAGTTTCTTTGGTTGTTACCCTTGCCTAAACATGTGTTTTGGGGGTATACGAAATGCAGTGATATTATCGCAATGTATTGCAAATACAGCAAAGTTGCAGGGCTTAGTGTAGCCCATGAAATGCAGTAGCTGGAGGCCATGTCAAATAAATTCCCAGCAGTGAGTCTCTTCTGCTTTGCATGATGCTATTGATGCCATAACTCCTCTGCACAGTGCAAGAGAAGCACAGTTCTGCTATAAGTGTAACTTTTCTTGGAATGAGTTGGGGCAATAGTTTTGTTCTTCAATGACTATAATAATTTGATACTAGTTTGAAACTTTCCATTACTATTGGAAGTCTTGGGATCAGAGTAAGCTAGGGTGCATTTTAGTGAAATCCCTACTTAGCTCTGTTGTTTGAGATTCATCCAGTATGTTACTAAGCAGAGACAGCAGAAACATGTAACACTAGCTTTTTGGAAAAGAAGAAAAAAAGATCTTACCCAGGCAACATGCAGTTGGCTACTTTACATGATAACAATTCAGATGTCAACTGATTTGAATTAGAGATGTAAGGAAATTAATTTAGAGTGCCCGTAGCTCTTTTTGGTTAGGAAATGCATGATTAATTGCATGGAAACTATTTTCCCATCACCTTGTGCTGAACATAATTATGACACTAAAACCCTCAGGACAGAAAGGAACCCAAAATACCGGTTGTGTATTCAGCAGAAACCACAGTTCATAGCACCTAATATTAGACAGGTACATGTAGAAAGACTGGAAATGAAAGCAGATTAACTGACAGGTAATGACAGCAAAGGCAAGAAGAAGAAAGGTCACTAATGTTTCATTCTAATTCCAGCATGCTTTTGTGGAAACATCTGTAGAAAAGCAAGTGAACTGAGAAACAGCTGTGCTATGCATGCAAGGTCTGGAAGCCAGCCATTAGTTCTGTGAAAAGTGATTACGCTCAAGTGTCATGTCCTTTGTTAGGCCAGTTCCCAGCAGGTAGTCAGAATCACATTAGCTGATTTTAGTGCTTACAATTTACTTCCCTTACAGCTTATGTCCATTAACCAGGGATTGCCAGTGCATGAGGAGACCTAGCTGTTCTGGGGGTTTCTGCTTTATTGCTTGTTAGGGGCCAAAGAGCTGCAGCTGAGCTCAAGTCAGCACGGGGCTTCCTGTCCTGGGGAATGTTAAGATTTTACTCCTCTCATGTGCTGCTGAGCTGGGACCTGGTGGGGAGGAAACTGCTGGTTTGGGGAAGTTTATTTTACTCTTAGCAAGTCTCTTCTTGTGTCCCAAACACTCTGCTACTCTCCCTCAGCAGTGGAGGTAAATGCTGGTTGTTCTGGCTCTGCTTATGGCTGGGTACTTTAGGCAGCTGGTTTTTTTGTTCAAGCTTATGTGTTGCCTTGGTCTAAGCAATTGTGAGGAGAGTGGGATTGTGTAGGTGTCCATGTAGGTGCAGGGTGTGGAATTTATTCAGAAAGACAAAAAAAATGTTTAGAAAATGTATTTTGACCAGAAGTGGCAGGAGTAGCAACTACTAGCAGAGAAACAAAATGGATGAATGATTTAGGAAAGAAGCTGAAAGCCAGATCTTTGGCCAGTAGCCAGGCTGCTGCATTGAAGTCTGACTGGCCCTAGCTAAGAGAGAAATCTGCAAAGAAATTCTGAGGAAATGAGAGAAGGTAATGTTCTAATATATGCTACGCTATACGTATGCTATATGCCATGTAACTCAGAGGAATGGAAAGAATTGTGTAAAATCAAAATCCAGTTCAACTTTTTTTTCTCTCTATTGAGTTCCAAGGGGTTTTTTTGGAAACTGCTGACCAATTTTACACGTGTTAAGTAGCAATCCGAGTGGTAAAGGTAAGGTGCAAAGGATAAAGAATATGTGGATGTATATACTCAGTATTAGATTCCCAGTCCATCAAAGCGGAGGCTTTAAAAAATGGTTTGTACAGCGTGTGCTATATAATGAGCAACCTCTTCCAGAAGTTAATTCAACTGTAACTTAAATGGCACATAACAACTTCCTTTAAGACTAGTCAGTGCTGATGGTACTGAGTACTTTCCTCTATCAAGTCATTAAGACTCCTATTCCTAGTCAGTACTACAATTTTAATTTTAAAATGATTGTATGTAGGCAACTTTCAGCATACTGCCCTAGTTAAACATTTGAAAACTATAATTTAGATTTTAAAATTGGAAGAGAGAGGGCCTGAACTAAATCCATTATCCAATTCTAGACATGTTTGAATTTGGTAATTTTGTCCCAAGCCTTGGTGTTGAGTTTGTTAACCCTGTGACACACCCTTAAATGCTTTCCCTTACCCTAGACTGGATAGCAGATGTTTAAAAAAAGCACTAAGGAAAAATGCTGTAACTGTTTGAGACTGAAGTACTATCCCAGTCCACTTAATCTTGTGACATCTGCCAGGAAGTGAATACAGAGGGAGGTACATTTTACTTCTTAATTAGAGTCTGACATCTTAGAATGTTTCTCCTACTCAGTGAAGACTGAACTGCATTTGGATACACAAACCATATGTGAAAGATCATGTTTATTATCCAGAATATTCTAAAATGTGTGAAGCTGCTATCCTGTTTTTCTCTAAAGCTATGGATTGAAGTTGTTGGAAGCATCTTTGAATTGCAGCAGCTATTTAAACATTTATATAACAGTATTGCAAAATGTATGTCTACAGAGGAAGCCTTTTTAGCTTGGAGATATAATTAAATAGGCAGATGAGTACATGAATTCTTCACGTGCTCATTTATAAGTTCTTAAAGGACTTATTCTAAAAGTGATAAGTAATGGATACTCTTAAGTTAGACTATGAAAGAAAGGTATGAAAGTGCAGTGATCTTGTGCATAATGGGAAGACTTTTTTATTGTAGACTTGAGAAAGCACTGAAGTACACTGAAACTGTATTTCTGAAAGTACTGTGAAATGCAGCACACACTTCTCTGTGCTGAAACTCATCAAGGAGCAGGGCTGTTTGCTTGAATTAAGGGCGTGTACAAGATAGTCCCTGCCCCAGTGGTTCAAAAATAAGCCAGAGGTAGGTTGACATTTTCTGCATTCATGCAGCATGATAATAAATGATAGTGAGTGATTGCAGCTGTAACAGAAATTTATACTTTCTTGTTTTTCTTGGTCATTTAATGAAGCATTTGAAGGTCTTGAAGCGTTTAGTATCATTGCATCTATTTAGTACTATCAACAGCAAAGACCACTGAATCTAGATAAAGATTGCCATTGAAATTGCTTCTGTGTAAAAATTAATAACAACATTTTAGGTTCCTGATACTTCAAGAAAAACTTGCTGCCTCAATAATCAGATGAATTTTATAGGCAAAAAATATTAGCAAAGAAGTTTACCTAATCTTTGAATGCTTGCTTGTTTTCCACAATAAGAAGGATTTTAGGCTTATCAAAAGTTAAAATAGAATTTAACAGAATTTCAGAGGCTGATGGACTAATCACATTTAGAAGCAGGAAAGTGGGTTACATCTGGGCCTATCTGAGCACACTGAGGTCTATAAGAGGGCATGTCGAGCTGGAATGGAAGACAGCAGTGTGTGCCATGAGGGACTGGAGTTTATTTTTACTTCCTCTCAAGTTTGCAATGGCAGTTTAGCAAGGGACTAGCTGCATAGAATGTCCTCGGAACACTTGATTGTAAGTGGAACCTGGGAGCTTAGCTATGTGCTCTGACATACTGCTAGTGTCAGGGAGCATGAATCATGTGGTAGTAGTGGAATTCTTGCATCATCAGTAGAGTTCCTGTAGCGGTTTCAGTCAATTGTATTCCCAGTTCCACAATATTTCATCAAAAAATAAAATTCTTGGCTAACGTTCTGTTTCGAATCTCACCGAAGATTACAACAGCTGTTGAAGCGAAGGTAAATTCGCAAAGTATCATATTTCATACCTTTATTGTCCTGGAGGTTAAGTTCAGGTGTGTTGGGGGCCTATATTCAGTTTCATCTTTTAGTCTTCCTTAGATTAGCTGTTTGTTTGGAAAGCTAAATTTTTAATTTTTGTTCTTTCACAAATTACAAGTACAAATAAGGAAACAAAAAGCTAATGATGATCCGGAGTGTGATGATATCTGGGCTGTGCTGCATAATCATTTCATGCATCAACAAGCAAACATTTGACTGCTTGACTTTGAGGCCAGATCATGTTTAATGATGTCAGCCATCTTGACATCACAAACTGTATTGGGCAAAACTGATAGAATGTGCACAAGCTTCTAATTGTTATCAGGTTTGAAACTGAGACTGCATATAAAGGAATTAATGTAATTCACTGTTTGCTTGCTCCCTGTAAATGAAGGTCAGTGTTGAGATACTGCTATGGACATTTTACATAATGATGGCTTTGGATTTTTGTCTGTGAATATAACAACTTGAATATGTGCTGAACTGATGCAAAATTCAAATTGAGCAGTGTAAATATTCATTAGCTATGATGAAGTTAAAGCTCTGTTTTGTTTCATTCCTGAAGGAACAAATGGGCTGGAGTGCTTCTGCTAGCAGCTCTTGGTGTCACTTGTGTTATGTCCCCCAGATCTGACACTGTGTGCATAGTGGCTTCAGGAGGAGGGTAGCTCTGCTTTCACTGAAGTTACCGAAGGAATTTAGCAGAGGGATAAAATGATGCGTTTCAGCCCTCATTTTTGTTGACAGTATAAGTACACTTCAGGCAGATCCCCTTAACAATTTATTAATTTCAGTTTGTAATTTCATAACCACCGAACACTTTTTCCAGACAACATGAAAGTATATTCCTGATGAACTAAGTAGAGCAGGCCCTGCAACTAACAGTTGGTTTTTTCTATCTAGTTCCACGCTGATCCCAATAGACAAACCAAAGAAGGATTTTAGAGAAATGTAAATTCTCAGTTTGAAGTCCTTCAATTCATCGGGAATCCTCTACACCCTTTGGTGAGTAATTCCATTTGGTAGTTGCATTACCTCCTGGGCAAAAAAGAAAAATCCTCTTAGTGTAGTTGACTGTTTCTAGCACTATCCAGCCATTGCATCTTGTTATCCTTTTCTGTTTGCTAGCACCTAAAGTCGGATACCTTCTCAACATATAAGTACTAGAAAAAGTGAAAATTCATCATCCTGTAACTTTTGATAAGGAGAAAAGACAAAACTCTAGTAAAAAAATATTTTACAGCTATGATGTGTTTTGTAAGGTTCAATTTTTCATCTACTTGGCAGAGGTGTAAATACAGAAAACTGGGGATGGTCATTCAGTACTGATAGCATATCCTTTTTAACTGTATTCCTGTATTTCTGTATTGGAAATTTTATTGGTGAAACTCAGAATGGACTACGTAGGCTTTGCTGCAGTCCTGGGAATCTGGAAAATCCTCTGTGCTGGAAACTGTGAGTGCAAAGGAGGATGTAGTGGGCAAAAGGGATTGTTTGCAGATCTGTCAGCCAGCAGATCCATGTTTTCTTTAGTTAAACATTTATTTTGGTCTTGTTGAATATTTCTGTTTGAGAGTTTTGTGTCACGAGGCAATTTCTATCAGTTTGGTGTTCTGGGCAGGAGCCCCTTCATGTTTAGGACTGCCTCTCATTTATTATTAAATTGAGTGAAGAGTTTGCAATGGCCATGAAGGAAAATACAACATGCCACGTATAGAATTAGTCATCTATTGGACTTTCATGTATAATACATTTTAAGAAGCTCTGAGTAATGGCATTTGATGCTGTGTAGTAGCCCTTGTTTTGACAATAAAAACATAGCAAGGACAAAGAATGCCAAAAGATTCCCTTATTCAGAAGCCTGTTATATAGCCAGGATAGGATACTCCTCGCCAAACTATAAGGCCTGTTTGACCAGGGGAGCTGGACTCAGGTCTGTATCCAGTCATAGGTTTTCTCTGTAATGATGGGCAAGTCACTCGGAGTATCTTCATCTCTGTGGTGGGTTGACCCTGGCTGGACACCAGGTGCTCAGCAAAGCTGCTTTATGACTCCCCTCCTCAGCTGGACAGGGGAGAGAAAATATGATGGAAGTCTCATGGGTTGGGATAAGGACAGGAAGAGATCATTCACCAATTACTGTCACAGGCAAAATGCACTTGACTTGGGGAAATTAGTTTAATTTATTACCAATCAAATCAGAGTAGGATAATGCGAAATAAAAAATAAATCTTGAAACACCTTCCCTCCACCCTTCCCTTCTTCCTGGGCTTAACTTTACTCCTGATTTCTCTACCTTCTCCCCCACAGCAGCACAGGGGGACAGGGGATGGAGGTTTCGGTCAGTTCATCACACACTCTCTCTGCCACTCCTTCCTCCTCACGGGGAGGACTCCTCACACTCTTCCTCTGCTCCAGCATGGGGTCCCTCCCACAGGAGACAGTCTTCCACGAACTTCTCCAATGTGAGTCCTTCCCACGGGCTGCCGTTCTTCACAAACTGCTCCAGTGTGGGTCCCCCACGGGGTCACAAGTCCTGCCAGCAACCTGTTACAGCATGGGCTCCTCTCTCCATGGCATCACAAGTCCTGCCAGGAGCCTGCTCCAGTGTGGGCTTCCCACGGGGTTACAGCCTCCTTTGGGCATCCCCCTGCTCCAGTGTGGGGTCCTCCACAGGCTGCAGGAGGAGATCTGTTCCCCTGTGGACCTCCCTGGGTGCAGGGCACAGCTGCCTCGCCATGGGCTGCACCACAGGCTGCAGGGGAATCTGCTCCAGCGCCTGGAGCACCTCCTGCCCTTCCTTCTTCACTGAACTAGGTGTCTGCAGAGTTGTTTCTCTTGCGTATTCTCACTCCTCTCTTGGGCTGAAATTGCACAGGTTTTTTTCCCCCCTTCTTAAATATGTTATTCCAGAGGCATGACCACCGTCACTGATGGGCTTGGCCTTGGCCAGCAGTGGGTCCCTCTTGGAGCCGGCTGGCGTTGACTCTGTCAGACATGGGGGAAGCTTCTAGCAGCTTCTCACAGAAGCCACCCCTGTAGACCCCTCGCTACCAAAACCTTGCCATGCAAACCCAATACAATCTCTCTTTGAAATATTGTAAGATGAGGGTAATAGCAACCTTGTTTTCTATCCATACTGGACAGCATTTCTTTTTCATGCTTATTTTAATGTTTCAGCCTTTTGTTTTAATGTTTTGCTGTTTTGCTTTAAGGTTCTACAATAGGGATGAGAAGAAAGAGAATCAGGAAACTGTACAGACTTTGTTACTACCTACCCAAAATGTCTAGGGAGAAGAAAGAACCTGCCTTGTAAGGATACAATGGTTGGGGAGGAGATAATTTCCTATTTTCCTTCTATTTCTTTCCATCTCACTGACTGATGTTTGAGGGTTTGCTGTTGTCTTTTAAAAGTTACCTATTGTAGTTCCTGCTGAAATAAAACTCCCTTTCAGTTTAAAACCTCTGTTCTTTTGGGGGATATTGCTGTAAGTACAGTCTCAGACCAAGCGAAGTTCCTGTCATACCATCTTTTGGTTGATTGGTGGTAGATTAAGTTGGTATAGTTACTGTCTCTTTCCTTGGGCATCTGGACACTATTCTAGTATGAGTTATAAATAACATGGTAGATATCCCTTAATGCAAAAGAGAGATTTCCAGCCTCTCTGAGTGTCTAGACTTGTATAAATGCATACAACTCTCTTCCAACAACAGAACAAAACACATTTGTGGATCCCTGAGAAATACATTTTTATATGGCCCTCTTTCAAAAACATATGTACAAAATCCTCTGTATACTGAAGCTCAAATCATGAGAAATGTGACTATCAGGTGAATCCTTGAAATCATGGCAGATGGCTGTATCTAGCTTGATATAATTTAATCTTGTGATTTTTGAATTATCTCAAATGTCATCATCTATGGTAAATTACATACTGCATCTGTTCTGAAGGAACAAGTGAGATCAGGACTGAAATTGTATTAAGCACTCTCCCATCTGCCTAAACCAAAGGGTGCATTTAATGAGGTATCTTTTCTTCTGCACTTCCGTTGTACCAAATGGAACTGGGCATGGCGTGGAAAATTTTTTCAGTAGATGATGCAAATTTTAAACAGCTGGGCAATAATTATGATTTTTTTTTTTTCTGGTGTCTCTTAGAAAGAAAGACCAGAAAGTATGAAGCTTCTTTTCACAGAAGTTTTTGGAGTTTCTTTTGTTTCATTTTGTTTCACATTAATTTACAATATAGAATACTGCATGGGATTTCCATTACTTTCAGTTAGAAGAGAATCTGTAGGTCCAAACAGACTGGTTCAAAACAGAAAACTAAAAATATATAATGCTTCTTCTGACTTAGTAATATTGTATAGGATATTGTACATAGATTAATGAAACATCTCAACATGTGTCCCCATACCAGCTGAATTTGCCGGCTGAACATGAGCCAGCAGTGTGCCCAGGTGGCCAAGAAGGCCAATGGTATCCTGGCTTGTATCAGAAATAGCGTGGCCATCAGGGACAGGGAAGTGATCTTGCCCCTGTACTCGGCACTGGTGAGGCCGCACCTCGATGACTGTGTTCAGTTTTGGGCCCCTCACTACAAAAAGGACATTGAATTACTCGAGCATGTCCAGAGAAGGGCAACGAAGCTGGTGAAGGGTCTGGAGCACGTCATACGAGGAGCGGCTGAGGGAACTGGGGTTGTTTAGTCTGGAGAAGAGGAGGCTGAGGGGAGACCTCATCGCCCTCTACAACTACCTGAAAGGAGGGTGCAGAGAGCTGGGGATGAGTCTCTTTAACCAAGTAATAAGTGATAGGACAAGAGGTAATGGCCTCAAGTTGCGCCAGGGAAGGTTTAGACTGGATATTAGGAAGCATTTCTTTCCAGAAGGGGTTGTTAGGTGTTGGAATGGGCTGCCCAGGGCAGTGGTGGAGTCCCCATCCCTGGAGGTGTTTAAGAGGTGGGTTGACATAGCGCTTAGGGATATGGTGTAGTTGGGAACTGTCAGTGCTAGGTTAACGGTTGGACTAGATGATTCTCAAGGTCCTTTCCAACCTAGATGATTCTGTGGTTTCATAGTCCTGTGAACCAAAGTTGTTTGGGGTATTGGTGTGTTCCCAAGGCCTTCGAGGTTGCAATCATTGCTGGTGGATGTCTATCTTTCCAGGAAAGTGACAGTAAATAGGTTTTTCTCAATTTCCCCCTCTCTAGTTACTTGTGAAAATAGACTACTACAGAATAATGTAAGAAGGAGCTTACTTGTTCTGGTCTGCTTTCTGTGCTAACTGGTAAATGCGCCTCGCAATACTGTCCATCATTCTAACCTGGAAGGCTAATGGCAGTGACAGGTTTTCTGCACTCTGTGACCAGTTGTGCTACAGGTTGGGACATTCTTCATTTTCTTCGTCCTTCAGGGCAGCAACTGAGTTGGCAAAACCACTCGAGCAAAGAGTAAGGAGTTATTCAAGGAGCTTACTGACAGCTCGGGATGCTGTATCGTAGCGGAGTCTGAACATGTTCTACAGGGGCATGCTGTCCTCCTGGACAGTTGAAAGAAAAGCAGCTGCAAGGCAGTTATGCCAGCCCCTCAGTATACTCTAGAAAGCTATTACAGGCTGACCACTTTGTTTTAGAAAGATCTGCTTTACTAATGTTCCTGTGATACCCTGCTGGATTATCTGTAACAGGGAGCTCACAGACTGTCCCTGTCTAGTACATCCCTATTGGAAGAAGACTGCAAGCTGGAAGCTTGATAGCTGAAGCTGGCATTTCCTAACTATGCTTTCTTCTTGCTCCCCATACAATATTGTACATATACCTTCAAAAGTGCTTATTCCTGTTCCCATGGAAATTAGCCATGTATTTGATGATATCAACAAACCATTGACACTCCGAGAAATGTTTTGGAAGTTATTTGAAAGGTCATGCATATCAGTAATTCTAAAGCATAAATATTATATAATTCATGAGTAGGAGAGTCTAGGGGTTGTGGCGTTTTTAAAAATTACTACCTTTTTCAAAATACTGTTATTTTTTCCTACTTTCATTTTTTTCCCTTTTTCAAATGATACTCTTAGAATAGGATTGTATACTTCCTTCTATTTTATCCCGATAAGAATAGAAGAGCAGGCTGAAATCCTGAATCTTAACCTGAGAAGATTTGGAGAGATTTTAGAGTGTATAAGACAGCCTGTCCCTTCTGCATACTAAGAGAGAAGAGTGCATCCAGGCCCTTAATTTTGATGAAAATAGGGTGCAAAATTTGACTGCATTAGTAGTTTTTTACATTTTGATTTTTTTTTTAAGTTTTAGAAGTCTAAACTAATATGAAACTGTATTTATTTGAAGATCATTTTTTCATTTAATTATTATAGGTGGAAGGTAGACTAAATTGTGAATTTCATTGTAGTCTGAAACACCTTATTCTCTAAAGCTGTCCTAAAAAGCATTAATAATTCAGGCCTGCACTTATACTATTTTCTGCCATAGGTGTGTTGTCTGCTGAATCTCAGAAATGCAAGAAATTTCATTTTTTCAAATTCTTTAAAGGCACACATTTTTTTTCCCAGTGCTGTCAGATATTGTCAGTAGATGTCCCCTATCCAATTAAGTGGTCATTTAATCAATCTTCAGGCAGTAGTTTTTCATTTTAAAGGACTTTCTCAGGGAAAGGCTAAGTGCTCCTTTAAGGCTGTGAGATAGCTTTCCTTAGTGCTGTTCAAAGTCTTCTTGCGGCAAACTGTTGCATCCAGATTCCTAAACCTCCTGATAAAAATCAAGCACTTCACAGTCTGCATTACATATTCTCCTTCAGGAAGAATTTTTGTCTGGAAGTGAAGGAATTGCTCTGAACTCTTAACTTGACCTAGTTTTGGACCAATGAGTAGAATGACTGATACTTTCTGTTCAGAACTGAATTACTTGACATCTTGCTTTGAACTAGAGCTCAGGGATTTTTTTATGGCAACTTGCATGGTTTATTGCTCTGGTGACAGAAGGAAGGCTTTCAATGCAGAATTTTTCTACTTAATATCAAAATTGAGATGCTGATATTATTCCATATGGTTCTTTAAGGTTTGAATTAGGAGGTAAATTTCTTGGTGCTGCAGCAGTCTGCAATAACTGCTGCATAAGCCCCATTGAAGTGCTAAGGCTTAGACAACAGGCCCAAGCCTGAGTTGACCTATAGATGAATCCTGTATATTTTATAACTGATAACCATTGTGCTAGTAGGTATTGTACTAAGTTATAACAACCCACTTATGCTGGTGTAAAAAGTGCTAAAGTATTGAAATACTGCAGCCTGAACAACAGGCCCCAAGCTGAAGCTGCTAACTTAGCATGTAGTCATTAATAAAATATGTAAACTCGCTAGTGAAAGACAAAATATAATCAGTAGAGAGGAGAGAATGTATCCGACTTTCCTTTCGCAGCCTTCTTCAAGGCTGAGAACCTAAGTATTTGGCCTTGTTAGAAACTCCCTTGGTCTCCCCCCCGAGCCCTGGCCAAGCTTTGGGTGGAATCCAACAGGAGAATGAAACCAGAAACTTTCTGCTCAAAACAAAGATGCCAGCTATTCTGGCTTGTCGATCTCTGGTATATAAGGCTGGGCCCGTTCACAGCGACTTTGGATGCCTCACCTATGGGTGGACGCACCGCGTAGGATTTCCCACTTGCCGGGACTGGCTCTCCAAATCCTCGCTGTAACCGGGGCTGCCCAGCGTCTGCGGATCTGGATGATGATGATTATATATGCAAGTGGTGATGTATTTCTCTTAATTACTATTCTCTCTCTCTCTCGTGTAGTAATGATTTGATGCATTACTCTGTTTGTTGCTTTAAGTGCACTATTCTGCTTATTCTTACTGCATGTTCTCTGTATTACGCTGTTACATTACTTGGTTATCACTAGTAAAGTACGCCTACTCTTTTCACTCTGGTGTCCAAGTTTAATTGGTATCCTTAATCAGCAAAACACCCATGTGCCTGTGGGCAATTGCAGTGCACCTCAAATGATGTTGCACGGCAGAATCAGATACTTAGGCAGGCTAAGCCAGATCTGTTCTCTGGAAATACTATACTTCTTCTTTCTGTATTCTGTTTTTAGCAAATGACTACCTAAAAATGGCATCAATAGGCTCCCAAGTGATTTTATATTGCTCACTAGTTTTTGGTGGGGGTTTTTTTGGTTGATTCTTCCTAGTTCAGTTGATTTTTATCTTTTGTCTGATTCTATCTTTTTTGCTGTTAAGGCTTCCCGGCTGGGACTAATGACAGCATTTTAGGCTATAGCAATTGCTGCTGTCTATTTTGGTTTTGCATTTACTGCCTTTTTTCATGTGCATTCATCTCTGCTTATTTCTGTCTCTCTGTTCTTCGTCTTCTAAGCTGTACAACTTGTCTCACATCTGCCAGCTTTCTCTCACCTATGTGTTCTTGTCATCTCTGTTTGCCCAGCTCCTTGCAACACCAGCATCCCGTGTAATCTGTACATATTCTCTTCCTTTTTTTAGTGTGTTCTTGCATTTCTTTGTTTTTCTGTGAACTTGCCTTTCCCCACCTAACAGTAGTTTACCCAATAGCTCTGTGTTTCAAGTACCCTACTGACACCAGGGACCTGAAGTGGGTAGATCATGAGTCAATGAACTCTGTACTTCTGAGGCACCAACAAAACACAAGAAGTAGTAATATAACAAGATGAGTGAGAGTTTGGGGTGGTTCTGTATTTTGTCACTGACAATATATTACTGGGGATGATTGGTGGTGGGCATGGCGATAAATGGGGGAGTGGGAGATTAGCTGATGAGAGGAACTGATGTGGTTGCTCTGAGCCTTCGTCTGTTGTTCAGCCAGCTCATTTATTGAGTGTTGTATATCAAAGTTCTGGGGTTTTTATCAAGCATGTGGGGTTTTGGGATTGGAGGGGAATACTGCTAATACAGTTATCAAGAAAGGATTCTCAGGAAATCAGAAACCAGCCTACTGAAGACTGCAGTCTTGGGAGGTATTTGGAGGTGCTGCTGAACAAGCCTTGAGAGTATAGCACTGAGCAGCTTCTGCAATGGAAGTTGGATTTGCAAAAAGGACTCCAGAGGGCTGCAAAAGCACCTCCAGTTAACCTGTCACCTGACAGGTTACGCATGGTAACCAACTGAGTAGTCATGGGACTGTTTCACTGCTTTATTCTTGCAAATAAAGATGTTAAACAAGACTGGAGGAGAGCAGCATTGAGGGGTATCCCCGTGGCACCCTGGGAAACAGCTGTGGTGTAAGTGGGCTCCCGTTGCAGGTATGGCCCAACTTCTGCCGCCCAGCACCAGGGATGGGCAGGGTCTTCAGGCATCCTCCACTTAAATGTGACACAGACACGTTATTGTTACAACCTATCTTTATTTCCACCTAGACCCCCTGCAGACTGGGTTGTGTAACACATTAACTGTAAGCTGAGGTCAAACTGCCCACCCTGAGCTGGCCTGGCCCCCCAAGGCAGCAGCCAAGGCCGGGGTCCCCGGCTGGGGGTCCTGGTCCCACCTGCCCCAGGAGGTGGCATCTACATGTAAGGGAGCAGAAGGAGAGGTGTCTGTGTAACTGCTCTGATATGATGGTGACACCAGTCACCAAGTAACAGCCCTCATACTGCACGTGGAAAAATTGCTGGAATGACAGTGTAGCCCACTATGTTCCTTGCACAAGTAACAAGTAGGTCATCTGCAAACATGTGGCTTGGGTCTGGACAGTCAATTGACAGATGTGTTTGGTTGGCACCCAGGTCTGGAGGCCCCCAGAGTAAACCAGGGACTTTTAAGTAGTGTTCCCAGTACAACACAGTTTTCATAAAGGCAATAATATGATTCTGGAATATGCAGTGCTATTAGTATTTAGGGATGTTTTCCCAACTTAATGTTACTTATGCCAGTTCCAGGCTCCAGTGGAGCATGTCAAAAGTGTATAATGGCTAGTAGAAAAGGCCTAAGCAGAATGGATCAGTATTGAATTCAGGTGCCAATACTGGGTATGCACTGACTTTTTCTAGTCAGGAGAGAGACCTGTGGCAGCTATTTGAAATTTCCAGGTGTCTGGCTTAACTCGAGCACTGTGCTAGACTCACGAGCAGCTGAGAGTCAAGGCTAATGCATTCTGAGTCTATAGTCAGAGATTCCTAATAAAATAGGAATTGCATATACAAAATAATTACCTCTTACTAAACAGGTTTTTTTTGCAATCTTCCATCATATTTCTTCACAGGGAAAGAATAGAGGCACAGTATGTTATGTAGCATTAATCTTGTATCTCCTGTAAACAATGCAATGCATTTCTTAATGCCAGCAGAAAATGAATGCTAGCAGTAGTGTTTATCATATCATTCCATATGAATCATAAATTTTGCAATTTATACAGGTAATAAAGGATTTCAAAAGTGTTAAATCTCCGGGAAGGATGTTAATCCCTGTTCTATTTGATGAGTCTCTGCTCTAATAGTCTAACACTCATAAATATCCCTATAGATTGAGAGTGAGTCAGTTAAGCTGGAATTGTCATATATGCATAATAGACAAGCAACAGGATTATGGTAAGGAGAAAGGAGAGAACTGTATGTCCTCAATTGCCTAGAAAATCAGAATAATTGTGAGACTTAACTTCCCTCTCCTTTTTTTTCCTCCTTGATTTTAATTACAGTAGATTTGCTGCCTGTGAAAAGTGCCTGCCTGGAAAATTAAATCCATACACACACATGCGCACTGATCTTGTGTCACAAGAACAAGCAGTGGAAGCTTCCTCATTGTTTCATCCCAGTGCCTTCTCTCTTGAAAGGAATGGTATAGTTATCCCTGCTTTCCATTTCCCCAAACAGGCATATTTAATGATAGACAAATCCTGTGCTGTGACCTCTTCATTGTTCAGCTTTTAAAGAGAGTGCAGATGTATTCTGGATGATTTTGTGGGCAACATCAGCCTCTAACATTTGTCAGTCAGAAGAAAAACATCAGATATTTTGGATTAGTGGTCAGGGAGCACTTTACGAATGATCTTAAGGAGAAGATCCGGCAACATAAATCCTATGTTTTTATGTATCAAAGACTTCTCCCTGTGGAGTTAATAGCAATGCAGAGGTTGAATCACATGCTGTGTAATTGAAGCAAGATTAATAATTATTTAAAAGCAACAGTCTTGTATCTGGAAGACTGACTCATTTGTGCTTTCCAGCAGCTGTTACGGGTTTTTGCTTTTGAAAGATTAAATTAGCTTTACATTATCCTGTGTTTCCATTATGTTTTCTAACTCTGTGACAGATGTTAGCTTACAGCATCAACATATACAGGTAGGAAGAGAAATGTTTTGTATTTCCTTCTGCATCCTGAGTCTGGTACTGTTTTGTGTTTTTTGTTAGTATTATGGATAATGAAATAAAGAGTGCACTTAATACATCTGCAAATGGTAATAAGCTCTAGGGAAAGGCCCTGAGCACTCTGAAAGCATACAAGAAAATCTTGGCCAATTGGTGGAATCACCTGAAGTAAACAGGATTGAAAAAGGCTGAATGCAAACTGCAGTACTTCAATAAGAGGATCTGTCTGCCCAAACGCAAGACAGGGATTGGGCCAGGCAGAAACTCTGTGGGCAAGGAGATGGTGGATTCTAAACTCAGTGCAAGTCAATGGCCTCGTCTTGTTACCAAATGCATTGACCCCAGATATCATTGTGGGACATAAAATGTTGTGCCCTATTAAAAGCAAGTCTGAGATATGCAAAGAAATCCTTTGCATGTCACTCAGCCCTAAGAATTTTTCTGCTCGTGTACTCTGTCTGGTTTTGAGAACCACACTTAGAAAATTCTGGACCCAGTAGAATGATAGCAGAGGAGAGCAATGAGAATAGCTCAGGATAGATGAGCTCTGAGGAAAATTTTTAATGAGTTGGATATAATTAGTTAATTGAAGATAATGCTGAGGAATGCCATAATAATGATCTTCAAAGGCCCAAAAGGTTACCCCAGAAGGGCAAGGACTTTCTGGAAATAAGACAGTAAGCAATGGACTTGAATTGAAAAAAAACTCTTTAATGTGCACCAATGTCTAAGGAGGTTGGGAAATTTCCATCACTGTTGTTTTTGAAGACTGAGTAGGCAAATTATGTGCTAAACAAACTTCAGTGCCAGATGACTGATTTCCTTCCCAGCCAACCATTTCAATTGCAGAATGGTAGAATAGAATGTTCATGTGGCCAGCATAGCACTTATAGAAGCAAAGGCAGACATTGCACTTTAAGGCGGTGACTTTCTGGATTTGATATGGCTAAAGGTTGTCAGTATTGTAATTTTATATACAAATTGGAAATAATAATACTTGAATCTATGAAGATTACAGTGATCTGCTTCAATAATAATTTGTCTTTTAAAATGTATTTGCAAGTATTTACAGTGTTTTGGTGTATCTTGTGAGACTTGTGGTTTGGTTTTTGTGGCGTACAATATGTTGATTTTAATTATCACCAGAGCTGTTTTTTCAAAATTTTTTAGTGGTATGTAATATTAGGTATCAGTTATCAGGATAACAGTATCTGATATCAGGTTAACAGTTACTAACTGGATTTAATAATAATTGTAGAGAACCTGTCTATGTGACTGGAATTTTCAGGAGTTCAATTCACACTCAAGTACCAAAATAATTAATTTTCTTTTTTTCTGTAATAATCTTGATGATGACTTTGCCTCTAAATCTGTTTTTTTTTGTGGTTTGACATGTCCAGATCTATTGCTAAGCGGTTTTAGAAGTCTTCCATGTAGTGCCTTGCTGCCATGTATGGCCTACTTCTGCCTTTGATCCAGGGTACCCAATTGGGGTACCCAATTGGGTCTTCATTCTCTGCAGATCTGATCCCAAAAAAGTAACAGTTTATCTTCACAATAAATTCTCTTTGCACAATATTTAACACCAGTTTGCTTGGGTTTCAGACCTGCACAAGGATTATTACACTGCTAGATTTTTTTTTTTTTTTACAAATCAAAAGGGAAATATTAGATTATATAGTTTGACCTCTACCATGTGCCTTGCAATTTTGCCCAGCTAATCTTATAATGAGGCAAGTAATTTCCTGGAAGGTTACCGTTCTCCACTTCAGGTGTCAATACATGGACAATTCATCATTTCCTCTTTACTTTAGTCTATGCTTAGGTTGTTCTGTAGGTACTATAGAATTTTACTCAGGAAGAAATCAGAGAAGTCTCACTTGGGTTACTCTGTTGTGCCTATGGAAATGAACTTCCATAGCATCCCAGAGAATTTTGCTATTAGCTTACTTAGTGTTTTTCCACTTAAATCTGCAGAAACTAGGCGTAAATTCTGTTGAATACTCCCCTCAATTTCGTATGATTTTATGTTATTTCTGTAAATTGTGTCTATGCAACAATTTCAAAGAGAATTTCTCAGTTCCAAATTGATGATAGTTATGATAATGCAGGTAAAGTGGCTCCGTTAAGGTCATATGTTTACAAATAAGCATACGGGTTTATATGAGAATGAAATAAAAGTAATCTGTTCATCCTCTCACAACTCTCCTTCAAAAAGCAATAACTTCAGGTTGGTTTTGAGGTTCTTAGCTCATATTTTTATCAGTGTATTAGCAGCTTCAAATTTCACATCTTCCAAGTACAGTGTAAAAACAAAGGGGAAGTTATTACCTGATTCCTTTTCACGTGGGAATTTGTGAGGACCGTTGTTCAATACCTGGTATACAAAGAGGTAATGGATATGTATATTAAACCATGAGAGATAACTTAAGATAAATGTTAATTACATTATTGCTCAGCCACTTTGCATAGTAAAACTTCATTACAAAGTGAGTTCCTGTTAACCATAAGAGAAGCAGCCAGTAACTGTGATTTACAAAGCCATCAAAACTGTGAAAATGCTCGCTTTAATCAAAACTGTAATTATGAGGAAATTTGCTGCAGGAAAATTTACGCACAGAATAAAGATCTGAATGTTGTCTATCAAAGTGCAACAATTAAATTTTCTTTCCAAGCCTGAGAGATCCTTGTGGAAGAAAAAAAAAAAGAAAGTAAAATTCTGTCTTTTGATTACAGTGGAGAAAATAAACTTGCAGCTGTTATTGTAATTTCCTGAAGATAACAGTAGCAAGTGTCTATGAACGGACATATATGCATGCAATGACTGGATTTAATCCACTCTCTGAGGTTGGAATTGCCTATCAATATGGCTACCTGTGATTAACTCTCTCATATTAAATAATTCTCTTGGCTTCAATGTAACAAAATTGCTAATCTGAAGAGGTGTTTTTCTTATTCCCAGGGCTTCTGTATCCCCCCGCAGCTGCCATGTGGATACTTGTAATATTTGATGCACTTGTCTTTCCAACAATTGCTGTACAGCCGTCTCTTCCCACCCTCTCAAAAGATAAAGCTGAGTTGTCACCCTGTTGTGAGCAACCTGACAGAGCTGGCTGCTCAGTGGGAAAGGGTACTATGTATAAAGTGAACTATGGGACCTGAAATCTATTGAGAAAACTGATAATTTTTAAAAAAAAAATTATCTGAAATTGGAAGACTGACTTTTCACATCACAGTTTCCTGCCAAAGTTTTCCTCACTGCCTTATACTGGTCAAGAGTAAATATGCATGTCAGTGTTCAAGGGGAACAGCTGGAACGTGAAAGTACCCTGTGTAAACCAATTAGTACGTTATAGTCAGTAGTACTCTGACAGTTTAAAACTTGCTTGATTGCTTTAATACTGGAGTGTTACAAGGGTGCCACTGAAACAGGAATTGAATATTACTCTGA
Source organism: Strix uralensis (assembly GCF_047716275.1). NCBI lineage: Eukaryota > Metazoa > Chordata > Aves > Strigiformes > Strigidae > Strix > Strix uralensis. The sequence continues at coordinate 12,861,470 of NC_133978.1, read as the reverse complement.
CGTTGAATCTGAATAGTTTGGGATAGATTTTGGGGGGAAGAAACAGATGTTTGTAATTTTTTGTGGTGTTTAGAGGCCTGAAAAATAATAGCGAGTTTGGAGAAGATGTGATTAATAATTCAGTTATTACACTGGAATTATAATGCAATTTTTCACATGACTGCAATTTATTACATTTGATACCTGATGAATATGTGTATATATTGTCCCAGGGCAGCTGCATGAATCTGATGTAGAAAGTAACTGAAAATGAACTAAGGAAGTCTGTGTGTACCTCTGTGTGGTGCAGTGCAGTATTGTTAGATGTGACTAAGGTGCAAAAACCTCATTTCTCATAAGGTGTAGTATCAGACATACAACCAGTTCAGATTTACAAGAACCTTGTTTACTGAATTGGATTGCATTAAATGCTAGCTTACAAATGTCTGATTTGCATTGTACTGAACAGTATGGATACCATTATAACCTTACTGCTTCCTCATCACCACTCTCACAGTGGTTTGTACTGAGCAGGATACTATCCTTCTGGCCTGACACATAGCCAGCACTATGGAGAGGTGTGAGAATACGTATGAATGTTGCAGTAGTTTTTCTCCTTTATCTACTGTGATAATAGGGAAAGAATAGGCTACTTTAAGCAAGTCAGAAGTCAGACACAGGATCAGAAGACTAGACCCAGAAGTGTCATCTACTTATACTGTCAATAGGAAGAAAGAATGATCCTATGAGGCAAAATTAATCGCATTTGGAACCTTATGAAATTGCATTCCCACATTTGCTGATGCAGCTGAATCACAAGGCCATGTGGAAATGGCACAATGCAGAATAGTCACCATGTTAGCTTGAGGCCTAGTCTGATCTAATTAACCCTGCTCAGAGGCAAGGTTAATGAGCCTGGGTACGGTCCGGCACAGGAGTTTTTTTTCAACTTGCTCAGAGCTGCCCTAAGGCTCTACTGTGCAGCACAGTCATGCAAGTTATTAAAATACAAACATGTAAAGTGACTTCAGCATTCTTGTGTGGTTTAATACAATGCTATCTCGTCATGAAATGGCACTTACTCTTCTGGGCAGAGTAATCATTTTAGAGCTATAGCTGTGAGAAGTAATTCACTAGAGGATGGGAGCAAGGAACACCCATAGGGCAAGTGACTCCTAAAGGCAAAAGAAAAGGTAGAATGGAGACCTAGACTGTGGAGGTTGGAGCGAGATAATCTTTCTTGCTGTCCCACCACAGGATACACTGGATCTGATTTCACTGCAAAACTTCTGTACAAGTTGCTAATGTTAACAAATGTCTCCTTTCCTATCCTAATCCAAATTTCTGACAGAAACCCAGCCATCCTATAACAGTGTTCTCCATAAGACAAGAGCATGAGCTCCATGATACAAGGGGTTCCTTTTGGCCTTTTTTGTGCAATCACAGACACTTGTATGGTACCAGTAATCTAGAAACATCTACACATCACACATTTCTGGACACAATCCACAAATTAGTTCCCTAAAAACAGGCAACCTGTACAGACCTAAAGTATAAATCATATCAATATGATGTAATAATCAATGGATTGTCTCCTGCCAACAAACCTTTACTTCCTTCCCTCTTTCCCCACTGTCCAGCATTCCAAAGCCCCAGATATTAATGAATGGTGTCACTGCTTTTATTTCTAACTCCAAATAGTTAATGGAGAAAAATATATCAAATAACTCTTTTTCCCCTGTATAAGGTGTATTTAATAAAAATCACAATAATTATGCAGACAACATATAATTTATAAATGAAATAATAGTAATTCTACTATAAGTAGAACAAAATGGATAGTTTTTCTTCTAAAATGATTTGGGACTCATCTTGGATGACTTATTCAAAAGGAATGCAATTTATTTCACATTAATTGGGATATACAAGTAATTAACACAGATGGGGGAAATTAACTGTTTCTTCACTGAATATTAAGCTCTGGTCTTTCACACCAGCAAAAAAAAAATGTCTTACCAGTTTAGCCATAACTTTCCAGTGAGTAATTCATATGAATAATTTCTGTCTCTTTTTGTGTGTGATTGGATTTCCTGTATGTGGATTTCTCATGATCAGTTTTCTCTACTACTGCAGTGACATTGGAATGGTAAATAATTCATGGCCTCCTTTCTTTTCCAAACAAATGCCGTAATGCTGACCATTTTTTCATACAGAATTACTTATCTACATCTCATGATCCCAAGTTTCATAACTCTGGTTGGGTGTTTTACATGTTTCCTAAAACGGGATTTTTTAAAAATTTAATTATACAAATTGATAATTTGAATGAATAGCTACACATATGAATTTTAGATTCACATTTCATACATATTTGAACTAGTAAAATGCAGTTATTGAAAAGTTTGCAGAAAGTAAATATAAAAATGGATACTGATTAGTCCAAATATAATTTCTAGTCTCTATATTTGCTATCAATTTGTTCCACCACATGCTCACATCTGTGTCATGTACTTAGATTAAATGTTTTAGCAAAATTTGTTATAAAATGAGTTTGCTACTGAAATGTCACCTCAACCTCTTTTTTTGTCTTAGCTATATTGGAAAATGAGAGTAGTGATAATAGTCAATGAAATGTCATCTGAAAAGCTAAGTGATCTGGAGCTGCTTGACAAAGAGAATAGATATCATTATTCTCATTTGCTAGATGGAGGAAACTGAGGCCTAAAAAGATGAAAAGACTTGCCCAAAGTTATTCAGGACTCTGGAAGTATAGTCAGAATTACAATAAAGGACTTTCAAGTTCCATTTCTTGCCTTGCCATTATTGGATCCTGTGTTCAGCAAGCAGAGCCTGTGGAAAACATGCTATAGTTCCATGTGACCATTTAATAGAGAGAAACAAATTATCATTGTTAAAACAGTATTTTCCACTAGTGAAAACATTCTTTTAGATTAATAAATCTTAGTTCTACTTTCCTAAGTCTTTCCTGCTTTCAGCTATTCTCTTTCAAAAATTCAACATACTCACTAAATATTATTTTAATGTCTAGGTGAAAATAAAAGAAATAGAAGCAGAAAACCCAAAGTCCAAGGCTGCTTAATCAATAGATGGGAAATCGGAAAATCCTGTCAAAATTTGTTTTCATGATATTTCTGCATAAATTTTGAAAGTAGACCAAATCTGATTGAAAAGCATAAGGTTAACCTTGCTGACAAAAGGCAAGGCTGTTCTTACAGTGTTGTTTCCTTCTTGATTATTATTTTCCCAAAATACCAACGCATGCAAAAGGCTTCATAACAAAATTGACTTTTTTTATGAATGTGAATACTTACACAGAATTCAGCAAGGTATCAATAACATTGTCAACTAATTTCCTATTAATCTCAGGTTTCTGATAGATATATAATATCTATATTCCTACATGTGTTTTCCTCTTTAATGTTCTTCAGGCACAGCAGTCTTCTGTTCTCTGACATCAGTCTGTGTTCATAAATTCAAGGAGTGAAGCTTTACATTTTAGTCTTCATGGTAAACCATGTAAGCTGCAGTGATCAGACTAACTTGTTCAAGTCATAGAGTGTTTTGAGGTTGCATTCTCATTATTGCTGCTCTTGTACAACTTGCCAGTAACTTCAATATTGCCTGAATATTCAGAGGGACAGAAAAATATCCTACTTCATTTAGGAGTGTTTGTTAGAGACTGACCACTTGTAATTCTCTGGATCATACCAATACAATCATCTTTGGTGTACTGAGTATAACCTGCCACCCAGAACAGTCTCGCTGGCCATCTGCGTAAGAGCTTCCATGGTATGGAAGCAGAGTGCATTCCTCTAAGCTGAGTGATTTCTCCCATTTATAATGTTAGATGCCTCCTTTTGATTTTCTTGCATGTTTTTTCCTCTCTAAAATGAGCAGTACTTTCTGTAGGAAGCATTATTTCTTCTGTTGTTTCTAATTTCTTCACATCTTGATGCTCCTTGTCTTTTCTCAAATCAGTTTAAATTCTTTCATCCCAAGAGTCAGTGAAGAGATCCTTCAGGTATAGATTGTTTTTTACTTAAATGGAGAAAACATTGTGTTGCTGTTTCCACAAGGGGGTAAAAGAAAAGTAGATCTGTTGCAACAGCCTTTTTCTTTTTTTCTTTTTTTAAAGTATGTGTGGTTTGTAGTCTTTAAACCCACAGTGGAAGCTTTAGATGAAAGAGGTGCATGCATAAGTTCAAAGCCTTTCCTGTTTGATGAGTATTCCCACAAGAAACATGGATGAGAAAAGGTGGATGGGGAGATCCTGGCTGGACTCATCTCAGCTTGGCTAGAAGGAAATAATGGAGGGAAAAAAAACGTTCTTTTAATTTTTGTTTGTTTACTTGTTTTCATTTTTATTCCCCTCTGCTACAAAATAAACAAACTGAGTTCTATTTAAAAACAGAGCATGCTTTTGTTCCTGCACACTGTCTTTTCATAATCAGAATCTTGGTAATTTTGTGTTAGGCTTTTTCTATGAGCATTTTCAAGGAGAAAAAAATTCTGAAAGATAACCTGGGGGAAAACTCTGTAGTGTCATGAAAGATAATTTTCTACCTGATTGCATAAATAAGAGCAAAAATTGATGTGTTGAACTCCTTGTATTTGTTAGTATTTAGGCCATGATTCAGATAATTGTTTTTCCTTAGGGTCAAGCTTGTATCTGAGCTCTTCAAAGTACTTCATCCCTGTGTGTACGTTCATTATATTATCATAAAATGATATCCAAAAGGAATTGGAATAAACTGCTGTGGATTTCACCAGAGACTTTCAGGATTTAACCTAGTTCATGTTGTTATGTCCTTTGCAGTTTTCTTCAGCCATTGAGGCTGCTTAATGAAGTTGTTGAAATTTGAAAGGCAGATATCTTTTTCTTGTGCCTTAGGGAGCAGGACAATCTTTAGTTGAGATGTTGGGAAGAATCTGCAATTGCTTACCTCAGGCTTTCAAGACCTGACAGTTCTGATACCAGCCAGTTGGAGACACAGTAGTGGACTAACTAGGTTGATTGCTGGCTTTTGAGTAGCTCTGGGTGTTCTGATACTCTTTATTTCAGAATGTTTTCATAAAGAAATGTAAATAACAGTTGCTTCAGCCCTGGGTGACTGGGTATACCTACCATAGGAGCACACTTCACGACCATGACAATGCACAGCTTACAAAAGAAACCACATCAGAAAATGGTTCATTGCTTGTAAGAATTGCTGCACAATGAGCTTTTCATTGCTTGTTTATAGAGCTATAATCTAATTTGCTCAAATATAATTTCCCATCCATTTTCAGTACTACAAAGAATATGGTATCATACTAGTTCTGTCATTTGCCAGTATTAAATCAGAGGTTTGTTATCAGCTGTAAGTGAGAATTGATAATTGAGATTGATGAAGTGATTCAAATAAAACAGCAGTTTATAATTGAAAAATTGTCTGATGTACAAGCAGGTTTTTAACCATATTTGGTCTTAATATTAGTTGAGCTTCATAGAATGAAGATGAGAATGAAGAGATCTCTCTCCTCTAGCAGTAGAATAGGTTACATAAAATGCACTTATTGAAATTTGCCCATTGCTAGTTGATGGTATCTGCACCTCTCGTACTTTGTGAGAATCACCATACCATTTTTGCCTCCTCTTTTTGGAAGGATGAGAAATTACTGGTTGACTTTGCCAAACTGTGGAGCACAGATGGAATTGGCATGATGGCTAATGCATCTTGTACTTGTGTGCCTATCAAAAGCAGTAGCAAACAAATGCTGGGTTTATTTAGTCTCTCAATGACCAGCCCTTTGGGGGAAAGTCCTGTCCTGTTCTGGCTTCTCTGGTTGGGAATCAAACTCCTGTAATCACTGCTGAGAATCCCCACTGACAACATCTGCTTGTTGGCTCAAAACTTCACTACAGAGGAATTTTAGTTTGGAAATACACAGCCTACTAGTTACATAGCATTCACTGACACACCCCATAGGGATTTTTGAAAGGATTCTCTCTCACAGTGTCTGGGGGACTTATACTAGCTGTATAAAAATTGAGATTACTGGTACAATTTGAATGGCATGTCATATTGTTAAAACCAAAATGGATAGTGAATATGTAAGAGGTGGGGTTTTTCGCTGGTGAAAGAGGGAGTAAGGCTCATGGTTATGCTGAAATTTCACGTTCACCTCTGCTGATCAGGAACAGAGTTTCAATCCTAGAATCTGCCCCATTGCAGATCAGTGTTAGTTTGTTAGATCATACACACTCAAGCACTCCTTTCTGAGTCATTTAGCTCAAATTTCAGACTACAAATGGATGTTTTGACACGCTTTCCATTTAATGAAAAGTGTTTTAAAAAGTTGTCATTTCAATTGCAAATAAAAGCAAATTTCAAGATTTTGAGAATTGCCAAGGAATGCAATTGTATCCACCAACAATAATGTATGTTAAATTGCACTCAGGCCCCTTCCTTTCCGTATAAACTTTTGAGTCAAATCTCCATTGCATATTGATTTTATTTAGGTAATAAAGTCCAGGAGCTTTAAATTTGAATGTCCCATCTTATGAAATGACAAGTTGTATGGAGCAGTGAAGCACTGCCATGTGCCACTGACCATGTCTCTTCAAGGCAACCCATGGGACTCATTTAGCTTGTGAGCTACAGCTGAAGGTGCCATGAATTAGCCTGCTGTGGGAGGGCTACAGAGTTTATGCTAAACCTGGTTCAGTCAGAACTGAGTGTGTACCTGTCGTGCAGTTGTGTTGCTTCTTTACTAGCTGCTCCCCTTCATGAAATTGCTAGATTCTGCACCCACAGATGAAAGATGGACTGATCCTTTGCTGAACACAGGAAGCAGCAAGGAATGCCTTTCACTCCACTTCCATGGTTCCTACAATCTACCAAATTTTAACCTCCCTGCTGAGACTTCTTGACTGCATTCAACTTCTTTAAAAGCTTTCCTAGATAAGTGAAATGTAGTGTGATGTATAAAAAACAGTGGCAATTTCCCTATTTCACACACACCCCCCTCAAACACAAGAAAAAAGGCTCTAGAAAAGACCCTTGAAAGGGGGGAGTCCAGCAGAGTTGACCTTTTGACACATACGATCAGAGACTGCTTTGTTGTGTTATCCCACTAACTTGTTTCAAACCAGATCTGGGAGGGTTGCCAGTGTTAGAGGAGAGGGTGCATTACTTAGCTCCTAGTTTTGTGTTCTTTTTCTTCCGGTACTGTAGACTCAGGTAGATTCTGTTGACTTTCAATGAGATAGACATCTAATGATCTTCCCACAGGGTGTTCTTAAGGACTGGAATCAAAGTGGTAATCTGAAAGAAAAACACTTTCCATGTTACATCAAGTTCCATAAATAACCAGATTTTCTCTTCTGGTTCTCTGCTGTCTTACTTGAATTGTCTTTTCATTTTGAACAGTGAATTTATACTGTGAGATGGTGCTTCCACTGCCATTTGGAAGCTGTTCTCCAGATAAACTTTGTGTCTGATGCAACTACATCTGCTTTGTGTTCATGGATGCCTAAGGCTTAAACAGAGTCTTTATCTATACCAGAATAAAATTGACATATGGCTGTATGGGGGAGCTGTCAACCCACTGATTGTCTGAATCTTACTCTTCAGATGAAGATCTGAAGACAACACTGCTGCTTGTGGACAAAGTCCAGTCTGTAAACTACATCACAGAAAATAAGACAAATACAAGATCTCCTTTTGCTCTGCATGCTTTCTGCCTGCATTAGTGTGGTTGTATACACCTCAAGCAATGTCTGATATTAACTTCTGTGTAGTTTTATTATAGAAGGTAATTGGAAGTTTATAAAACTGACAATTTAATGTTTTTCTACAGAAAGTCTCTCAAGACAGAGAGGTTGCGAATAAGCATAATTGAAAAGCTAAGGCTGAGTGGTAGTTTTATTTATTTTAAGTGAAGGTAGTGACAGACCTATCAAAAACTTGGGGTCGTGTTATGTCCTCAGTTTTTAAGCAGAATTGTCTTTTGAAATCAATGGCGTGATGTGATATGTGGTTTTTGATCAATGCAAAATGAGTTATTGTATTTAGAAGAAAATTCACATCCTCTCCAGAAGGAGCAATTATTTATATTTTTCACTCTGTATTCTTTGTCAAGCTGGACTAGGATAGCTGTGGAGTACAGTATGCTGAGATACTGGGCAGGGAGCACTAATTCAGGCACTGACAAAAGGGAAGATGCTGTTGATGAAATCTCATGTGAGAGAGACAAATCTGAGTGCTACATTGTTCTGACCTGTGCAGATTTACAGTCATTATTGTCAAAACAAACGTCAGTATCTCAAAGAAAAAAAAAAAGGACAGCTTCCATAAACAGAAAAGTAAACATCAAAGCTAAATATTTTGCCTCATTAGTCCTCATTAGGATTAGGGAGGCAGGTAATATGTCAATGGGACTGAATAATTATGGTATAATGAATCTTCTTGACAATATGTGCTTCTCAGTCAGGCAAGGACCACCAGGAAGAGACAGACTCAGCCTGTAACTCCAGCCTCCTATTTCTTTATATCTATGGAAATATTTTCTAACATTGAGTGTGAAGTGTGACCTAAAAGTTTAGGAAATGTTTGTAAATTGGGGGATTAAAGTGGGTGAAGTCTTTAAGAGGGAATAGGTTAACCCAGTACAGTATATAAACAAAACAAAATAATGTTGCTGCATCCTTCCTTTCACTGCTTGCTCTGCATTTGTTGATCAGTGTATTTACTGGTCTTTTTTTAATGCAGAAATGGCCATGGTTGTGAGTAACAGGTCCTAAGCAGTAAGAAGTGATATTCAATTTAGTCCCCAGAATTTACACACACGTCTGTCTAGGTCTGTAGCATCCCTGCATTTCTTAAACTAAGTTTATAACAGATCATTGTGCCACTCTGGATAGGAGTTTTGCAAAAATCAGGATTTGAACTAACGAGTTTAACCTAATGTACCACTGAGCTCTCTAGAGATTTGTGTGGCTTACAAATCCTGTCATGTACATGACCACAGTAGAACATGTTATGAGTTAGATTAATGCTTGTTTCTGTAGAGCTGTATGGAAAACAGCAAGTGTAATTTTGCTCAAGTATTTTAGCAGTCCATTTTACAGTCTTGTTCTAGTGGGATAGAGTTTTATCAAAGGAGAAGAGGCTTCCCACCATATGTAGCATCCATGATTCTTTGCACGTTCCTAGGGAACAGTAGTACCTAATATGTAATGAAAGCCCTACTTTGCAATGACTTTTTCCAGGCTGGTAAGACCTCTGGGGCAAAGGAACCTCTTTTGTACAATTTGTTTGTACGGTGACTTAATCTGAAAAAAACCCCAGAAATTAAAACTAGCCAATGGCAATGTGATGTCCTTCTAAAATAAAGGAGTACGTATTCAGTACATACTCTGGATAGAAAGTAATTTTCATGGGTTTGATATCCTAATGGATCAGAGTCTCATGCTATTTTGGGAGTCCCATTTTCTTAACTGTGCTTATAAAAGTTCCTCAAGTGGAAGACAGATGAGGTACTATCTGATCCTACATTTTAGCCCCATGAAATTGTCTATGCAATGGGATTATAAACTATGGCCATTCCTAACTACAGCCATAATGGTGGTAGCAACTGGAAGAGCGTACCAGGTCACAAACTGGAACAAAGAAACCAAAAGGTAGGAAATAAATGTGTGACAGAAGTCCCTGATCTTTTTTGTAGTCCAGGCACTTATTAGCCCTTGAAGTCTGTTGAGATCCATGATGAGGGAGTTTCCAAAAATGAAGATTGTGACTGGGGCAGGTGAAAGTCTGTTTAATGTATAAGTACTAATAAATGCATGCTCAGTGCCACGTGTGTTTTGATACAGAAGCCAGTTCAGTAAAGCACAAGAGTAATCTGACTTCTTTGTGCACAGAGATGACAGAAATACTTGCTTCTCTTATGACTGTTATGACCACTTGGTAGTTTGTACAGGGGTTGGTATAAACCCGGTTTATACAGAGGAACAGTGAAAAATAATGTTATATAGGTAAATGACTGGTGTTTGCCTATCACTTCTTCAAGGCAGTTGAAACTTGAAGAAAAACTATCAAAATCATATAAGATTTGTAAATTTATGTGCTGCCATTGTTGCCTGGAGCCGAAGAAGTTCTTGTGTAGGGAGTTAGCTGTTTGAATGACAAACTTGCCAGTTTCAGGAAAAATCATTTTCCTAGTAATGTGAAGTCAGTTGTTTGTGGTAAAGGAGAAGGACAGATTTCTGATTTCTTTTGGTAAAAGCTTCCTGTTAGCATGGTGGTGAGGAGGGAGGAAGTCCAAGAGTGTATTTTTCTCAGAGATACCACAAGAAAGAAATGACTTTCTAAAAAGGTTAGCTTAAAACAAGTGTGATTATTAAGATCATTGAACTTAAAATCAGCCCATGATCAAAGGTGTGTCTGTGTGTTTAATGTGTGTACATGTAAACTGCATATAGTTGCACTATGTTTTTATGGATTAGTTTTATATTGGCAGCTTTTCACTGGAGAACATGGTTACAAATGTATTTCCTCTGTTGTGACCAGTGCTTGCTGCTGCACATCACTTTGATGTTCACAAAGGGAAGTCACTGTACAGTAATGCAAGTCACGGGACATCTTTGCAACACCTCTGTTTGAGTCTACTTTCCTGTGATCAGTAGGCGTCTTTCTCACCTGATTAATCAAAGAGTGTGATTGTTGATAGATGAACCCTCAGATCTAGATAGTCTTCCCCTTAAAAAACAAAATGGGGGAAAAAAAATTGGAGGGAGTGGGGGACGGCAGAAGGGGAGGAGGAGGACGATGTGTTGTCTACAAAGGATCTCGGGTTGAAAAACAAAAATCTTTCCTCCACAGCGTAGCAAGATGGAGGAAAGAGCAGAGTCAGACTTTAGACTGGATATTTACTCAGTCTTGTCTTTGAAGTCACTACTGCATTTACATTGTTGTCTTTGCCTTCAATAGCACCATTCCTAATGCTGGAGTAACCTTCCTTGATATTGAAACATAAATGAACAGTAGTGCATTCAGCACATCTGCAAATTCCTGGGGCAATTTTTTGCTTATATAAGTAGGGTGATGCTTTACATTTTATTTTTTTTCTTTCTACTGTTGCCAGCAGCAGAGTGAGAAACATATTCAAAAGCTGGGAGGAAGAACAACAAAGCAGAGTCATTGTCATGGTACATTGTAGAGGCCGGTATTTGGAAGATTTAAAAGTTTAGAGCTTCATAACAGCAGTGCTATGGAAGGTCATTGCAATCTTAATGGCTAAGGAAGTTTCAATTGCTTGTTCCCAGAATCACCGATTTTGATATAGATGGACCACTTCCAAATAACTACATATCTGATGTTCCCTAGATAGAATTCTGTATTTCTTCCTTAGATGATTTTTAACAGGTTAAAAGATAAAATGGATACATTGCATGGGCAATGAAAATCTTGCCTTTTTAAACATGTTGATGAAGCAAAAAGGACAGTTCAAGTCCGTGTTCATGACTGATGACCCTTCTCCCAAATGCAAAGGTATTTTCTTCAGGTGTAATATAGTTATGCTTTTAATATTGTGTCAGGTTTGCATTATTAGAAGTTGCTGCTTAAAATTTAAATCATCTCAGTGGTTATCAGGGCCTCATTTTCAATGTAAAATGCTAGGCTTGCCAAAATTTACACATGCAACATATATTTTTTTTGCGTTCCAGAGCACCAACATATTGTATTTTCATGTTTTTCCATCTTTGCAAGTATTTCCCTATGGCCTCATCAAATTGCTGGGTGGCCTGAGTAAGTGCATCCAGCTCCATATGTTATTTGTTACACTGATCAGTGGGACAACATATGGACTGAGTTTAAACACTAGATTTGTGGCCGAAGTAGGTATCTTCCATGAAGAGAATTTGAAGTTGTGTATATTCCCCTCACAAGAGAAAATTGTGTCTTGGCACAACAGACAAGTTATTTCACCTGTTTTTTTGAAAGAAACTTGTCTGATTACATTTTGTGTGGAAAACTGCATAAAACTTCCGGGCAGCCACAGCATCACAGATCATGAACTGCTCAGAGGCAGCTGTGCAGGGCATGAGGGATTTCTGCTGCCACCAGTACTAAAAGAATAAAGTAATGTTTGGGAGGCTTTGTGTGGCCACAAATATGTTCAGCTCTAGTAAAAGTACTTCCTATAGAGGCTGGTGCTGGTTTTCACAGAGGAAAAGCAGTAATTTCTGTAAGCAGCCAATCTTCACATAAACACTGGTAGTTTTCACAGTACTAATTGACGTACTAAGCTTGTTTTGCTGAACCATATGGAATAGATTAAGTTCACCTAAGGTTTTTCAAGCACACATAACAAACAGCAAAGTATATGCACACATAGGTCTAGTGTGTAACTTGATTTAAGTTGATTATAAGCTTCACAATATCTTGCCACTATGACAGCAACTCAATTTAGAGACTGTGACAAATAATTTGTAACAGAAATAACTACCAATGACTATAGCTTGGCAAACTCAGCTTGGTGAATAACGTGTTCAGGGGCTACGACCACATTTTCTGCTGTGGTCTGTGAATGAGCAGGCTTGGGATATAGACATTGCCTGAAGGATTTTTGGACATCTGCTTCTGTTACTTCTGTAGTCCTTGCCGATACCACTGCTGCTGTGCTGTATCTACTTGATATTTTTGGCTAACAAGGCATACTGGGGTTTTAAGTCAGGGTAGGAGTATCTTCTGTAGCTTTGCTCCAGCCCTACTGTACTACTGTAAATTGATATAATTTACTGCTGAAGTTTCATCACTGAGAAAACCCCAGTTTCAAATTGATGTAAAAGCTCCCCTGAAAGCTGGGGAGCTAAATAGAAAGAGAAGAATGCTGACATGTTGATTCTTGAATGCATGCTATTAATAAAGCAAGCTGCATTGCTCCAGCAGCCATGTGGCTAACACAAAGTTTGCCTGGCATAACATGGTAAATTTGCTCTGCTACCCTCAGCAGTTTTTAGTCTCCGAGGTACCCTTCCATCTCTGATGAAATTGAAATTCAGTGCCATTGGAGTTGTTCTATGCCTGGAGAAGACAGGCTGAAAGGAATGAATGTTATGGTTTCCTAACAGTGTGTTAAGAAAGGAAATTATCAGACTATGAAACAGCAGTGGTACACTTCCTGTGTTTCTAAAATATTTGTTAAATGGATATCTATCACCTTCAACTAGAAATATGCCAGCATAGCATGAAATCTTTGAGATAAAGCATGTTGGCCTAATGCAGTCCCTTGTAAAATACCGGATGACAGAGTCAAGTGATGTTTAAATTGTAAGGAAAACAAATAAGCCTCTAGTGCAAAGGGCAGAGTTTCTTATAGGAAGTATAGCATAGTGAATGTACATTGTAGACACTAAGATTTTACCAGAAAGCAGGGTACAAAAATCTGTCTACCCAAATAGCAACTACATACCTGATGTTTTCAGAATGTGAGAGGTAAAATAGGAGATATCCACTGGGTAGACAAATTAATTCAGATTAATTAATCTGCTTTGAATAATGACATATATCTATTTAGTTCCTAATGATCCCGTTTTCTGGCTTACTTTTTCACGCAACCATCTTTAAATGCTTGTTTGAAATAATTACAGATATGTGTTTGGGTTTTGTTTTTTTAGACACTGTTCTCAATTCTTGACTGGCTATTTAATTTACCACGTGCATGTATGTCCCTGTGCTCCTTTTGCATTTGGAAGATACTGGATGATCTGAACAAGCTATGATGCAGACAGGACTGAAAAATTAATGGCTATGTTTATTCAGTGAAGGGGCCTAAAGGCTAAAGGCCCAGCTGGCTTTATGTTCTAACACTGGCTTAGTACTACGAAGTGGCCTTCTGTCATGGGGAAGTTACTCTAGGAAGAGCTCTGCTGCCTCCCCAGCCTGGTATGCACCTCATACAAGTACAGTCCCCATACTGAGAGGAGAGTGGAGTAGAGTTAAGGGCATAGCTCCAGTAGAAGTATTTTCAGAGGGAATTTCCTGGCCTAAGGAGAATACGTGTTGAGAAAATGAAGGCAATTTTATGACCCCTTCATGCCAATTATTTTCTAAATATATACATTGCTGAGCAATCTTATCTGGAACATAAGAATAGCAGATTATTAAAGGCAAAAGCTAATGAATGAGCCAAAATGTTTAGCTTTGCACATTTTACATAGTGTGCATATAAGATAGTGAGTTACATTTGCAATAGGAATAAACACAGAGCATATAATTGATATGCAAGTTTAATTAATTAAATTCAACCAGATAATGAGACCAAACATGAGACTGTGTTATATCCACCCAAAATTCATGTTTCTCAAAACCTCACACAAAGAAATGCTATTTGACACCATGTCAGCAAATCTGAGGTGTCCTGGACTAAATTTATCAGGGGTAACAAATTATCCTTAATCTTCTGTGGTTTTACATTGTAGTATGAATAATCAACATGATATCATTATATCTCTATCTAGATATCCTAAGATAACAGCTGAATATCATTGCTTGGGAGTATTAGGACGTTAAATAGTTCCATCTTCTCTCCCTCTCCTTGGAGGACAAACTACTGGCTTCTGTCAACTGTCATACTCTGATAGATCCTCTTCCCAAAGACTGCCTGTTTTCCAAAAAGTGCTTTATAAAAAATATGCTTGGAAATAGATATTTTGAACTCACTTATGTAAGCTCTCTGCAACAGTGAAGTTGCTGGGAAATAGGTGTTTAAAAAAAAAAAAAGGCAGTGAACCAGCTGAAGGCTGTCTTCTTTCTAGGATGTAGAGAGCTTTTTTTAACTTTATTTTCTCTATCTTTTAATTAACTGTACAGCTAAGTGTCAGTTTTGGTGCGAAGGAGATACTTGACTCAGACAGCTGGGTGTGTGGTTGTCCATTCCAGGCTTCAATTACACTCCATGTACAAAAACATTTAATGAGCTCTCTTAACAAGTAGCTATGAGTTTAGACAAAACTCAGTCTTGTGGGATCCACCTATGATTTAATCCATGTGAATTTAGTATGTGGTATTCTTCAGTTATGCCGTGTTTTGTGCAATGAACAACAAAACCAGCATGTTCAATAAAAAGTGTGAAGGTGAAAGACGACAAATATGGTCCTTGACCAGCGAAGAGGTACCAGTGTTCAGGAGCTGTTCCGCAGCTAAGAGGGTTGTGCAAACACTGATTTCTGCAGCAGTGTCTAGAAGAAGCTGCAGAGGAGATTGGGTTGCTGCTATGCTTGCACTCTGTTTCCATCATTGGAGGCTATTTCTGGCCCCAAGACATTGCTCACAAAGTACAGCAGATACATGAAGGCTGGGAGAAGGGTGTGTTGGTTACCTCAATTAAGTAGACAATGCAGAATAAAAGGATTTGTTTGAGCTCTTAAGAAGAAAGGTGATACCAGACAGCTCTTTGAGTTAGATCTAAATCTCCTTTTCCTGAAATGTGATCAGTGTTAGTCTTTTTTTAAAACAAAAGTCACTTAACATTGCTAAAAATCTGAGGTCCTGCTAGTGCTTTATAGCATCTCTTATAGCAGTGTTTTGGTCATCATTGATAGCAGGTGCATTGGTGGAGGGGAGAAGCTGAAGGAATATACACCTGTAACTTGCCTCTTGTTTTCAGCCTGTATCATTGCCACAGAAAATAGTTGCAAAGAAATTGTACACAGAGGAGGTTTATGTGATGAAAATGTTAAAGTGGTATTGGCTCTGCCCTTGATCAGGATTTGGTTTGGGCATGGACTTCTGTGTAACGTGGGCAAAATGTTAAGCCTGTGATTTACAATGAGACTTAAGGGAGTTAGCCACAAAGAAAGCCTACCCCTCTGTTTTCCAGGGGAGTCCTTACCTTTTCTAATAGAAAATTCAGCTCTTTTCTTTTTATTTCACTTGTCATTTATAAATATACCTGCAGTCTCTTACTCTTTATCTCCCCTATCTAATTATATTAAAAAAATTTCAGGGTAAGAGAGTGTCTGTCACAAGAAGCACGGAGCACTGTGAAGCGTAGAACCCTGACTTTAGCTTGGATGTTTAAGGACTGCTCAGCTACAAATAACCATGCTAGAAATAAACAATACAAGAACTCTTGGGTTTTGTAATAAGACATAACCATTTTATGTTTAAAAAAAAAAAAAAGAGAAAAAGGTGCAGTTTTCACAAAATTTTTAAGAGGCATCAGCAGCTCCCTTTCTTTTGGCATCCTAAATAAGACAAATGCTCACCACTAGCAGTACATCAGTGGGAGGTTAACAATCACCCGCTTTCATCAAAAAACTTTACATTTCAGATATAATCTAGAGCTAGTCTGGGGAGAGCTTTCAAAAAGCTGTGATATTGAACAATACAGCTGCAGCTTAGATGTTATAATTGGCTATATTGGGTTTTATCATAACACTTTCTTTTTTTCTATAGATGCTTTTCATCAAATGGGAAGAGAATGTATTTAAAACATCTGCTGTAGTTAAGATTATCATACTTTTATTATCATTTAGCTTCTAATAAGCTATTACATTACTTGAATCACTTTCTGTCTTCCTATAGTACCTCCATTCTTGACCACATATATTCAGAAAATATCTTGGTAAGAGTTTTTAGAATAGGACCTTTTTATTTCTGTTGATTCAGAATTTGCCAAATATATTTTTATAGCATCTTTAACACCTTGGATTTATAACAGCTTTAAATAAGGGCAAACAGAGGGATAATAAAACCTAATACTAGTGGAATAATTTGTTAAAAGCTCCTGCATGTCTTACACTTCACTGTCTTCTGTGGCTTGTGGACTAATGCCTCTTGCCATTGAATTTGGTATGGCTTTTGCTACTGACTTTGGAAGGGGTGGATAAGAGTCCTCATAGCTCTGTTCAGACCCTAGTGTTCTCAGATTGCATATACTCAGTTCCTCACAAAAGGTTCTTGGCTTCTTCCATAATTTGGCTTTTCAGCAGGTGATTTGGTGTCTGTCTACCAAATAAAAAATGCATTTCACTTTGAAAATTAGTACTTGCTATCAGGAGCTAAGTACAGGCTTCATGCCGCGAAGAGCAGTCAAGGATTTAGCAAATCCATCCATGCAACTCTGTTCTAATTGTTCCTGCATTGCTATGAGTAATCTTTTACTGACAAGTATCAAAGTGCTGCAATGTCACCTTTATGACTTCTCTTCCTAGAATGATCTGCGTGCAAATCATGTTCTCTGCCTGACAAAGTAAAGATCACTTTGTAACCTTCCCTTGTCCTTCTCTTCGCCTTACAGCCCTTTTAGAACATCAACCAAAAAAAGATGTGATGTGCAACAGGATCAAGTTCCATGTATACTCATTTATGTTAATTTCATCCTGTTAAGACTTATTCAGAGTAAGACTGGCTATTAAGGATGACAGCATTCTTTGAGACAGAGAACAGAGTAACAGACCATGCTATTGCTTTGAGGACCCTTTGCTCCATTCCTGCTGTCGACAAAGGCAAATACTGAAGGAATTTCTCTTCCATCCATATTGTGACATTAAGATAGTTTTATTAGTATCATGATCATTGATGGTTTAATGTTATAGCCATCAGTGATTGTCTCTGGGTGAGAGAAATATTATTTAAAACAAAAATTAATTAAATCAGGTTAATTTTATTTTGGATTACATGATTAACCCTAAAGGGCTCCTCTACTCTGGATTATTTTGTCATTGATGTACCACCTTTGTGATTACTCTGAAGGCATCTATTGTTAGTTGTGTGTTTTAATTATTTTTTCCTGTAGATTTGGCTTGTCTACTACAACTAATGCCAGATTGGGGTTTTTTGCATTTGACGTAGAGTATTTCCTTTTTTCTCCTTTTATTACTACAGCAGCCTGAAAGATACAGGATACCTTCCTTTTCTTGTTAATTTATCAGTTCAGGTGTGGACACAGAGGGGTGACTATTTGTCTGATCTCTCCTGTTAACATTTTATATGTTGCCTGCCTTTAGGGAAGACTACAGATTCCATGTAAAGCACGTGACCAAAAAAATGTTTCTGAGAATTGTTAAGCAAATGTCCATCATCTGTTGCTTTCATTCTAAAGACTTAGAGAGTCTAAACATCATTGCCCAAGAGTTAATATCTGAGATAAAATTACAGCTCCATGATTTGCAACATACTGTGGCTTTTGGGGATAACATGTTCGACAAAGTGAATGATCTGAACAATACCATTGTTGTAAAAAAACCCAACCAAACAAAATAAACCAAAACAAAAAAAAAAATCAAAACCCAAAACTTGGAGACACCTGTCTTTAAGTACTTTCTGCTGCTGGTGACTTTATAAAGCTTAAGGATGCTTGAGTATAATTCTTGAAACAATAGAGCCACTCTTATACTGAGCAGTACCACTCATTTCAAGCATCCTCATTGATTATAGTGGAATTCATAGAGTCAGGGTCACAGAGTGTGTCCCGTTTCTCTCCTTCATCCATCTCTCACTGTCTGCTAAATACAGAATCACAGAATAGCTGAAATTGGAAGGTACCTCTGAAGCTTGCCTACTCCAACACCTCTGCTCAAAGTAGGGTCAGCTACAGCAAGTTGCTTAGGACTGTAGGTGCAGGACTCTGCATTTCTCTTTGTTGAATTTCATGATATTCCTGTTTGATCAATTCTCCAGTTTATCAATGTCCTTCTGAATGGCAGCACAACCACTGCTGTATCACCCATTCCTCACAGTTTTGAATTATCTGTAAACCTTCTGGGGATGTACTCAATCCTAACATCAAGGTCATTAATGAAGATGTTACACAGTATTAACTCCCCTGGGGCAACCACTAATGACGGCCATCAGTTGGAGTTCACATCACTGATCACAACTGTTTGAGTTTGGCAGTTCAGCCACCGTTAATCCACCTCATTGCCCATTTATCTAGTCCATATTTCATCAGTTTGTTGATGAGAATGTTATGGAAGAGCATGATGAAAGCCTTGGTGAAGTCCGGATAGACAACATCAGCCACTGAGCCATCATCTCATTGTAGAAGGCTATCACCTTAATGAACCATTATGATTTCCCCTTTGGAATTCCATGCTGACTATTCCAAATCACTTTCTTGGGGTTAATATGTTTGGAAATAGTTTCCAGGATTATTCGCTTCATCTCCTTCCCAGGGATTGAGGTGAGGTTGACCACCCTATAGTTCTCTAGATCCTCTTCCTTGCCCTTCTTGAAGATAGGAGTGACGTCTGATTTCTTCCCATCCCGAGGACCGTCCCCTGATCATCATGACCTTTCAAAGATAATTGAAAGTGTCCTTGTAATGACACCAGCCAGCGCCTTTAGCACTTGGGAATGCATCTCATCTTAAATACATCCTAGCCTTTTACTAATCTTACCTACAACCTACAGGTATCAGCAATTATTTAAATATATATCTGTATCAAAATGGCAATAACTTTCGCAACCATCTTTTTCCTCTAAAGACATAGTTAACTTGATCTGCTCATCCACTGAGTTCTTGCCAAGTGGTATATTATCAGGTGTACTGTTTAAAATCATTGACAAACATGACAGAAAAAGTCAACTATTTCTCTTACAGCAAGGAGGGAGGGGAGGTTGCATTTCTAATTTTATGGTCATAATTATCCTACTGTCATTATGCTTCAGCACAGATTTATAATGCTGATATCATGTGCCTCCTAGGCTGGCTCTCTGAGTAGCAGATAAAATTCTGTCTTTTTACAAGCCTGTAGGGAAGAGCTAATTCAACCAGGTTAGTCATGATTTATGGGCATTTATCCTAATCAGTTTTTTTGATAAGCCTCTCATTAGGATACCACTAGATTTGGAAGCAGACACAAAAATCTAGTTTTGTTTCTCTTTCTGAGATGTGCAGTACTTTTCAATCCAGAGACTACTGTCTGAATACTTGGTAAACTGACTGTAACTGCTTCAGGAAGGTAGATACCTATCCAGGGCCACCAAGTGTAGTGTCAGCTCATCTGTGGCTAAAATTAGGGATGCTACTGAACATTCAGGTGGTGGTTCACATTTTTAGTGAATATTGACCTGTCTAATCTTTATTATAATTCCAAATTCAGCCTTCTGGGGTAATTAACTCTTTGTAAATGTAAGGAAATGGAAGCAAATAAATGAAATGGTTTGATAACACATTCACACCAGAGATTAAAAAACAATTTGGGGCTGCCCAATCTTTTTCTTTTTCCCATTTTCTTTCAAGCAAACAATTTTAAAAAATAATGTAAGAAAATAATCCATCATTGGACACTGAACAGTTGCTGACTTTGGGGATTCTTGGCAACTGTTTCACAGAAGGAGAAGAATGTGAAGTGCTTCTATGATGTTCTGAATATAATTTGCCACCTGAACCTAATGAGGGTTTTATTACCTCATGTCCATGACACTTTTTTCTGGTTACTTCCTCCAAAAGTGACATTTAGAAGGAAGTAAATGTTCATTAAACGGAAGATGTACTTCTGATATGCTTAAGTACCTACGTACCTCCTGAGAGTACTGGACTTCCCTTGTTGGGGAGATTCACGAGGTACAGAGCAAATTTAACAAACAGTCCTACCACTGACTCTTTTAATGCTTCAGTATACATTACCTCCTGTCCTGATTTTGGCTGGGATAGAGTTAATTTTCTTCATACTAGCTGGTATGGGGCTATGTTTTGGATTTGTGCTGGAAACAGTGTTGATAACACCAGGATATTTTCATTACTGCTGAGCAGAGCTTACACAGAGTCAAGAAGGCCTTTCCTGCTTCTCACCCCAGCCCACCAGCGAGGAGGCTGGGATTGCACAAGAAGCTGAGAGGGGACACAGCCAGGACAGTTGACCCCAACTGAGCACAGGGATATCCCAGACCATATGGCATCATGCTCAGCAGATAAAGCTGGGGGAAGAAGAAGGAAGGGGGGGACGTTCAGAGTGATGGTGTTTGTCTTCCCAAGTGACTGTTACATGTGATGGAGCCCGGCTTTCCTGGAGATGGCTGAACACCTGCCCGCCGGTGGGAAGTGGTGAACAAATTCCTTGTTTTGCTTTGCTTGCATGCGTGGCTTTTTCTTTACCTATTAAACTGTCTTTATCTCAGCCTGTGAGTTTTCTCACTTTTCTGATTCTCTCCCCATCCCAACTGGGGGGAGTGAGTAAGTGGCTGAGTGGTGCTTAGCTGCCAGCTGGGGTTAAACCATGACACAGCCCATATACTTTTTTTTAGGATTCAGCTTTTAATGCTCACTGTAGCAAGAAGCATTTTTTTAAAAAAACTGGAGGTAATTACAAAATTGAAATGTAAATCAGGAGGGCACAAGGAGGCGCTTGTTACTTTGAATTAAGGGATCTAGTAAGGTTGAGGATTTTGGCAGTATGGTTTATATCATCAGTCAAACTACAGTTTTCTCAGATGTAGTTGGAATCTAACCTGTACAAGCCAAGCTCAACTTGAAGGATAATTCATTCATAATTTTCCTTCAGTTCTGAGTCTCTCATGTGCAAACCATGACATGTACGTGAACATGAAACAGTGGTTCATCTCAGGTGCAAAGAGCATTGTAAATATTCTGGAGAATGGTGGAGATTCTTTGGTGTCAGAGTTCTGTGAGCCTTGAAAATGAAGCACAGTCACAGCTATTTTCACTGTGTCTTGTGCTTCATAGTGGAAAAGCTGGAATCTTCCTCTCCAAGAAAGCATGAGGTTTTTAGTTTTTCACACCTCCTTCCTGCTGATGATGTCTTGAGCTTAAATACCAAGCAGGGTATCTGAAAATTAGCTATGTGGAAAGAGGTCAACCAGTGTTTCTGAGCAGCAGAAGTGATCATCCCTTCAAACTTCTGTAGCTGATGCTCACAACTTCAGCTATACCCTTTCCTTTAACCTGCATCTGAGAGCTTAGTCATTTAATAAAAGAAAAGATCTTAGTTAATTAATAAGGCAAAAGCTTTTGCTAGCTGGAACAACTTTTAAAACAACAATAAATATCCACTTACTTCTGAAGAAAATTGGAGGTGACTAAGCTCCTACAGTGAAATTAATTGAAAGCAAAAAAAAAAAAAAAAAAAGTAGTATAGCCATATTTGCAGAAAGCTGTATAGAGCATAGCATCTGATTTGCGCTGACAGAGGATTTGCTAGTACTATCTGAGACCTCCCCTTTTTTATCTCTTTTTCAGTTCTTATCCTGTGATGACATTTGTTTTCCAAAAAGCATAATTGCTTCTTGGTGTTTGAGTATACACTCTAAAAAATGTCTCACAGAAGCTCATGACTCCTACTCACTACTCAGGCAAGGATGAAATATTTGGATTGATATCTACTTTTTTAGTAAAACATGTATTTCTTTGGTTTCCTGGGTACAGTGATAAAAACATTCCAAGTATTTGTAGCTTATGCGGGTAGAGAGTCTGACCTCTGAAAACTGCATTTAACAGAAAAAGAGAGAGAATTAGTAGGTAGTTATATCCAAGCTAAGTCCACTTTCAGAATGTGGACTTACTTCAATAATGGTTTTTGTATATGAAATGTTCATTTACATTTAGAACTAGCTTCCACCCACCCCTGCTCATTGTCATACAAATAATTGGTGACTTATGAAAAATTAAGTATTTTTTACCTTGTAAGCCATATAAGCAAATATTTTTTACTGGCAGAAGCTCATGTTTGTCCCTAATGGAAAACCTTTTCCTCCACTGTTCTCTGTAGTTAGGAGCTTTCTTTCACTAACAGATAACAAAGCAGCATGCCACAGTCCAAGAACTGCCCTACGGCAATCCAAATATTCATTCATAGGAAGAAAGAAAAGAAATTAGACATTGGCAGGTATTCAGAATGTAGCTAATGCCCCAAAGCATAGATTTGCAGTTCAAGAAAAATTAGTGTCTCATATTATAAAAATATTGATGTGAATTTTTAATATCCTAAAGTTCAGGGCCATTCAGTGCCAGACTATGGTTCAGCTCATCAAAAAAGAAATGAGTCATCTAGAAATTGTACTGACAGATTCATGCTCAGAATATTTATACCACGGTGGTGATTGATACATGAATGTAGACAGATCAGTTTGTAGATTTGCCAGTGCTATTACTCTGTCATTGGTTTTGGGTTTGTGTTCATTATTGTAGAGGTTGAGGTGTTGTGAGATGTGTTCCCAAGCACAGAGTGACATTCTGTTAGCAGATTTATCTGAGAAGTTGGCTACAAATTATTAGTGATCTTATCAACACCTTCTATTCTCAATTGGAGTAGTTCTTAAAAAATGTTATGGACGAAGCCTGCCTCCAGCTAGTAATAAATGAATCCCTTGTAGGGCGCGTAACTGAGCAATTTTGCATATGCTTAGTGGAGTAGCCAGCTAATGTCATTCCAGGCACTGGCGCTGAAGGCAGCAGAGCAGTTCCACCTGGCATGCTGCCAAAGCTCCTAGCTCGCTCAGTCAAAAGCAGTTATGAGGTTACGTGTTGATAGGCATGTAATTACGTGCTTTGGATGAAATCCTGCTTTTGCTGAAGTCAGTGGCAAAATTCCCATTGATTTCTCTGGAAAGCAGTAACCTTGTTTCATACACCCAGCCTAGCTATTTTATGTGTGAATATCCTGTCTTAGGTTATCTTAACGTTTTAGCTGTGCACACACTCATGATGACTACAGTGGCTATTTTCAAGATTGTTAAGACAGGAGGGAGGCATTAAACAATTGTGCTTTTGAGTTTTGCTTGAGTAAATCTGATCAAGGTCCCACAATGTTTTTGCTTATGGGTGCGGAAAAGGCTCTCATGAGTGCTTGACCCAAAGATCACTGAAGGCTTTTGATCTTCACATTAGCCCTTAATAACCCACTGATCTGATATTTTGTGCATCCCTGATCTTTACAAGTCTTCCGCAGCATGCAAATGAAATTATCTGTAAAACATGTTTGAGAAATATCATGTTAGATTGTATGCAGGGGTCTTATAATTATGAAATCATATACGGAAAGAAAAATAAACTAAGAGAACTTTCTCAGGTGTACATGGGAAATTGTTTATTGCTTGTTGCTGCAAATGTCTTGATCAAGGAATGTCTTAAGTTTAAAAACACAGTCCTAGAATCAGTTCTTTTTAAGAGTTTAAATTAGTTTAGAGGTGAAGATGTGTTTTCCAGTATGAAGTAGAAACTATGCTACAGTTAACTCTTGTTTGCTTAGAAAATGTCTCTGGAACATTATTATTCATTTTGACTAGAGAAACACATTCAAGTAAATATCCTTTATGTGATTATAAGCAGAATTGTTCTGGACTTAGGTATAACAGAAAGAACTTACTTTCCACTCTCTAGAATGGAGTTAATGGTCCAAATAAAACAGAATATGTTTTAAAAATATATATTGTTGTGCAACATGGAAATTTACTTAGGGTGTGAATTTTCCATGGTATCTCATCACTGTTTACCATAGACCACACAATGGTGCCTTTGGTGAGGATTCAAGTGTGCTGGGCATTAAGCTGTATTTGGGCTAGTGTCACTGTTAATGGGATAAAGCCTTTGTTATGTGTCAATATGATTTTGACGAAGCACGAGTCTGACTGAAACGTGTCAGTGACACGGAAGAGGCAGTATTTGTCAAAACCTAACACAAAGCTTCACTGTGAGATGTGTTTTTCTCCCTGTTTTCTTCTACTGCTTAGACAGTGAAGTTGCTCAACCTAAAAGTGGTGCCCTGTGTTTATAGCCTCTCAATAAATACCAGGCCAGCTCTGCTTGTATGCTACAGGTCCTACACATTCAGCCTGGAATCTGCCAGGTCAAAGGACTTGTACTGACTTGGACATTAACACCTATAAAGACTTTGGGGTCTGTCTGTGCTAGTATCATATTTAAATTGATGTTCAAACTAGAATAGGCTCAAGATTTGTTCACCACCACTGCTAGCACCAATTAAAGACACACACACTTGACCCACTTAAAAAATAAATTCAAAGCTTGTATAAATTGAAAAGGAATTGAATTTTAGCTGCATGGTTCCATGCTGATATTCAAGGGTAAGTATCTCAACAAAGGATTGAAAGTCAGTGAGTTTACCAACACTTTAGCTTTACAGGGACCATCATTATCCCTGTTTATTTATATCGGCCAAGCCTTGAGCTGAATCGCTCCTCCATTCTTTAGAAAATGGCTCCTGTCCTGGCAGTAGACCTGTCTGTACAGACAGTAGCCCCAAATGTAATTTCGTGGTCTCCTCTGGATTTATATCCTGGAGTGAGCCCGCAGGAATGAGTTCTAGGCACAATAGGCAATAAAAGGTGTATACAGGGAGACACACAAAAATCTGTACAGCTTTATGCGACAGCTTCAAGAGCAATATTTATCTAACCCAGCGAAATGAGTTGAAGGCTATCAGGAGCACAGAAGGGTATTTGCAATGGCAGCCAAACTGAGAGAAACAAACAATCCAAGTAAGGCTTTCGATCTACCAAAAGAAAAAAATAAAAGTCTCATGAAGAACAGCTGAACAAAACATATTTTGTGCTTTTTCCTTTTAGTACTGAAAATAGTGGGAAAAATTTATGGGTGCCTGGCAGGTATTTTCTTTGTAAGGAAATATGCCACAAAATACTTTTAATACTGGTTTAATTAAAGCACTACTCTTTTTCTTTATTTTATGATTTGGGCTGTGCTTATCTATTGCTTGAGTTTCCAGGATACCTTTTTTTGGTTCGGTAGGGGTGGTTTTGTGGTTTTTTTTTTTTCCTCTACAGAAGGTAGACCTATGTGAATTTAGCTGTACATTAATTGTAACAATCAAAAATCAACAGTTAAACTAAAATGGTATATAAATGTATAATGGTATTCAGTAAATACACTAAGCAGGGAAGCTGTCCTTTTTCTGGAAGCCAACTGTGTCTGATAGCTATAATGTTTATTTCCTAAAAAATGCCATGGATTGGGAGTTTCAGGGATAAAGTTAAAAGCATCAGTGACTCAGCTCTAAGTTCTGGTATGATATTAGTGGTGATCCATGAACAGAATTTCATTCAAAATTAGCACTGACTCTGAAAATAACACAGTCTATAACCCAAAAATGTTAATGGTTAATCTGGTGGAAAATCTGGATCAGTGCCACAGCAGTTCATAACAGCGTTGATCATGTTTACTGTGGAGATGTTATTTTGTTATCATCCTTCTTTAACAGTCCTGGCCTATGTCAGATTAAAAAAAAATAAAAATAGAAAAAATCTTTAAAAAAAGAGCCTCTCTGAAATGAAAGCTGCTATAAAAAATGAAATTTACCGAACTGTCTCGTATGTTGGAGTTTGAATTATTGTGGCCTTATTGGAAGGAAACAGGATTATAAGAGAAGTTTCCCGAATGCAGCAGCTCATTTCTTCTATTAGCAATGGTGATTCATCTTCACCTAAACTATCATTTCTTCATACATGAATAATCAAGGTTATCATGTGCTGAAAAGAACAAGAAAAATTTAAAGTCTGGCATCCCAATTCATTCGAGTCAACATGAGGAAATATGAAGACTTCTTTTCAACTGTGTAGAAGAGGAAGAATGTAAGGTTAAAAAAAGAAATAGCAATCCTGCAATATTACTAAGTAAATGAGGCTAGACTGAGCAATGGTCTTTTTTTCCTCAGTTTGTCACAAACTCTTACTATTGTTTAAACGGGAGATTTTGAGCATGGTTTTCTCAGTTCTCAGAAGAGATACATGGAAGTATATCCTGGACAAGGGCTAGAGCAGTGGTCTCCAAAGGGAGGTGCAGACATGACCATTCATTGGTGTGTGGGAAAAAATATTTTTTGTACTATTAATAAAATACTTTTTAAAATAGTGCTTCTTTCATCTTTATCCCATTCACTTTTCATTTCATTTTTGTGTATGTGTTAATAATGTAAAGAATGTATTATTACAGTAGTACATGTATGTTTATAAATAAATAAATAAAGATAGAGGTAGGTAGATAGATAAATAGATAGGGGGTGCATACTCAAAAATGCAATGTGTAATCAAAAACTGTTTGGAGACCACTGGGCTGGAGAACAGTTACCAACATGACAGTTCCACACTAGATACAATTAGTGATCATACAATTGACTGGTGCTATTGATCATGCAAGGTTGCATGAGGAAAGGGTGCAAATGGAATTAAACCAGACCCAATGCCAGTAGAGTTTACAGAAATGCTCCTGTTGATTTTTGGAAGATATGGTTAAAGATGTTAAGAGAGGTGGTAGAAAGGTTAGGATGCAAGAAAGTGATTTTCAACTCAGAAAAAAGAAGCAAAACATTTTTAGGAAAAATAATCCAAATAATCAACAATCACACTGGAGAAACTTGTAACCGAGTTGTGCAGATGGAGAGTTATTACATAGGGGAGGGTGGACTGACAGTTGAAACAAAGCAGCACAAATGGCCAGAGAGATTTTGAGTAGTACTGTTGATGCATGTGTTATGGAATAGGAATTAATTTTTTATGTTGACTTGGCTCCTCCAGTGTGGCACTGTCTGGAAAATTGCTTTTTCATGATGTCACTTTATCAGAAAGATACGAACACTAAAATGAAAGGAGTTTAGGAACAGTGAACTACTATAAGAAAGATGACAGTTATGAGATTACTTATAAAAATTAAAAGAGTTATTAAAATGCAACTGTCTTGCATATGCAAAAAAAGGAGGGGGGACACACAAGAGAATAGGTGAGGTGATACGGCTTAACAAATTCTGAGTGTCTCAGTGAAGACAAAGAGGAATGAGAGAAACATTAAGCAAAGAAAAATAATTCTTTCTTGTAGATAAAATTCTTGATGATGACATGGTGATGATAAATTACTTAAATTTTGGTAAAGTTGTTGGTGCTATATGTTTTCCAGGCACATAAAAAGATGTTTCAGAGTTTAATGTCTCAGAGATGGACAACAGATGAAATAGCACAGATTTCCAAGATCAATAGCGTCTGAATAGGCCACAGAGGTTTAAATAGTTATGTGATATCTGGCCTCCTCCCAAGCCATTTTAAAGTGGTTAAGTTCTGGGATTTCTAATACTCAGGTGCTTCTCCTATCATTTTATGGGAAAGTGCACGTGACTGAAGGCAGACTTGCCTTGGCACTGGATCATTTTATATTCTTGATTATGGTGTTCTAAGAGAAAAAATATGAGAAATACAGTCAAGTTATTGAAATTATGACTCTGTGTCATGCAAGGATAACAAAAAGCATTCAGTTCTTTCCTGTGAGTGTGCAGACATACTGTTGTGTTGGGTTACGACAGCCTGTAGGTACTGAGACAGCCTGTAAACACTTCTGTATAGTGAGGTCAGGAAAGAGGTTGTTGTCCATGGACTTGATATGAATAAGGTAAAGTACCTGTGTAATTGTTTGGCAGGACTGGCACAATTATTTTTTTCTAGGACATTGTTTTCCAGCTAACTTGGCAATCAGATCCAAGGTCTCTTATTAAAGTCACTGATTTGTCTTTCATTACCCTTGAGAAATTCATTGCTGTTTTTCAAAGAGCAGTTGATTCCTGATGTACTCCAGTATGGAGTATGATTGATTTAAAATATAAAGTGAAGAACACTAAGTGAAGCATCTTTATAAAATTCAGCAATTGTTTTCTAGTGCATTTAAGTCTTGTCATTTCTGACTGTTGCATGACTCCTCACAGAGCTGCATGACAACAGCTGTATATGGTTTGAAGGCCTTGTGGCTTTTGTTATGTACTAGACAAATTTAGACAATAATCAAACCTAATTTGCTTCTGCCAGCAATTCTTTTTATCCCTCAGAATAAAAGCTGCCTCCCTCCACTAAGGACTGCTCCATACCACAAACCAAATCAGCTTATCTTCTGCGGTTCCTGTGCCAACCCATTAAAAACATTCAAAATGGTACTCTAACACTAGTGATCTCAAGATATCAGTTGTCTTGTATCATTATGTTACAAATGCTGCCTATGTCTTAACAGGCTTCTATAATCACAATGTCCTTAAAAGAAAACTTTTTAGGACATAAAATGACAAGATTCACAGTGATGTTATTTGATCTCAGGATAAGGATACTCAACTACAGGAGATTCTGTTTAAACATAAGAAAAACTTTCTGCTGTAGGGATGATCAAACTCTAGAACAGGTTGTCCAGAGAGGTTGTAGAGTCTCCATCCTTGGAGATACACAACACCTGACTGGACAGTCCTGAGCAACCTACTGTAGGACACCTTGCTTTGAGTGGGAGTGGTTGACCTAGATGATTTCCACAGGTCCCTGCCAACCTCAGCTGTTCTGTGATTCTGTGAAAAAGCCAAGCATTTCCAGCAACCAAATATTCTGTTCTACCAGTCACGGTATTTGCAGTTTCTATATGATCTCTGGCATAGGGTCTGATACCCATCGTGCTTAAATCAGTTGCTCAGTGCTATCTGACAACCTGACTTTGTGCTCAAAATGGTAAATTCCTGTACTCAATTTAGATTATTACTAGCAGCTAAGCAATGGTTAGAAGATGATCACATTATATACAGACAGTCTTTTTAGTACTGACTTGGTGGCAGATAAGCATCAGTAAGGAACATCATTAAGGGATATTTTGGATGAAAGAGCAGTTGCAAAGGCAGAGTGATATAACAATACATGCTGAATTTTATTTCAATGTATTACAATCTTTTTTGTGCCTTTCAGGATCTCATAAAGAGTAAGAACAGGAGAGCTGACAGCTGTTTTTAAATGAATTAAGTAATAATGCATGTATTTTATGTAGTGCAATTAAAACCTGGTTTGTATTATTATTTTTTTTTGTCTTGCAGTGTACCAAAAAATGTGCAGAATGGCAATAGTAGGAACACTCTTGCTTAAGAGGACATGCTTGAATTGAATTCCCACTGCAAGTCTTCATGCAGGATCCAAGTGCTTTCTTTCCCAGTGCTCTAGGGATGGTTTCCCAAGCCTACAAGCCATTCAAAAAGAAATACTTTTGGTATGACACACATATCCTCTGTCTGTCTTGGTGTGTAAAGGAGGTTTCTGGAGATTGAACCTGAGGTACCAAGGTCCTCATTGTCACAAGGAAACTGTCTGGAACTATGTTTTCTTAGAAGAAAAGGTCTGGTGTTTTTTAAAATGGTGTTAGTTCATGAGATCCTTAGATTCCTTGCAGATTGTAGATATGGCTTCCCTTATGGCCATGAAAGAAACAAAATCATGAAATGCAAATGCATGGGATGCATCAAACTAAGTCCATGAGGGAAATACTCTACCCAACCGAAAAACCTTTTTCTTCCACTGTGAGCTCAGGGCAGAATGGTCAGTACACATCCTAATGCTAAATACAGATAATGCTCTACCATTTCAAAGCACGCATCTCATAAGCAGTACAGCCTTCTCTTCCTTTCTTCTTTTGTATCCCTCTTTTCTTATCTGTTTGTTACTAACCTGCCCACTCTGCAGATTCAGCAGCCATCAGATTAATTCTTCTTCTGCTGATTTAAGTGACACTATTTTGAGGTAATATTAGCTTCAAAGGATAATGACATCAGGGTAGGAATCTTGTACTTTGATTAACTAAAAACTTTCTGATACTAACTTATTAAATCTCAAACTTATTAAAACCACATGTAGACATGGCACTTAGGGACATGGTTTAGTGGTGGACTTGGCAGTGTTAGGTTTACTGTTGGACTCAATGATCTTAAAGGTCTTTTCCAAGATAAATGCATCTATGATTCTATGACAAATCAGAATTCTCAAAGGTTGACTGCCGAGTTGAATATGCATCTTGGAGCCATAGTACTACTTATGTTTAGGCCTGATATTTCAAACCTCTACAGTTGAAAAATGCGGGACCCAGCTTTTCATTTTTGCAAGAATGGGTTAGATCATGAGGACATCAGAGACTGTTTGCAACTACACTGAAAGTTAATAAATCAGAGGAAATGTTAATCTGTAGTTTGATTCCTGAAGAGTTGCTTGTGTTGCAAAGGGCTCAAACTAGGTAAGGCTGATTTATGGTAGTTGAATGCAATACATCTGATCTTCACGTTGCTGTGTCTCTTCTGTTTCCTAATTTTTTTGTTTTCTTTATATTGCATGAGGTAAACTACTGTAACATTATTGAAATAAAATTTCTGGCCTAGGATTTCAAATATGCTTTCATAGCTTAATAGTAAAATCAGTGCAGACTAATTATTTAACTGATGACAAGTTGATCACTTCCCAGGAACTTCTGAACTCATGAGACAGTTGGAAGAGGACAGAAGTTGTAGACATAGTTATGTTCTTACAGTTTTTGTGAAAAATGGAAGCTGGATAGAGTAGAAAAATATAAATCATTGTTTACTAAGGGTCAAGTTGGCAGAATTGAGCTGTTGTACATGCTGCCTGGGAGCAGCTGGTATGCTAGTCAGGAAGGAGACACTGGCTGGCCAACTGTTATTTGAACTAGGTATTACGCATGCTGGGTTTTGTCTGGCACAGATGTCATGGAGATGCTGGATTTTCTGTAGCAGGTGAGGGAAAGAGGAAAATATATACATACAGAGGCTTTCTTTGTCCTACTGCATATGGAATAAATTGCCCTATGTATTTATTTTGATTTCATCCTGAGAAGTAAGGAACAATACTCCCATTTTACATGTTGGAAGTTTAGGCACAGATGGATGAAGTCACCTCATCAGACTTCACTGGTTATGTGCTACAAAGCAGGAGACTGAAACCCAGTCTCCAGAGTCCCAGATTACTGTCAGAACCACTTAACAGAGCTCTAAATATTCCTGATGGAAACAATCTCTCAGCCACAGGCTAGGGTCTTAGTTGGGTGGTAATTCCATCCAGTTCCACTCAAGTCCCACGTTTTTTTAATTCCACATAAGTATAATGTTTTCACAGTGATATTGTTCAGATCTGGGCTGATAGAGACCTCAAAAACATTGTTGAAAATTGTCTTTCTGGATACCAGTTGCATTTTAATTCTGTTAACTCTTTCTAAAGGATGAGTTTGTCCACTTAACCTATTGCTAGTGCACCACGGATACTCCATTGTCTGTTGGAGACATGTGAGCTAGTTAATGGAAAAGGTCAGCCAGCACTTTTTAACATTAAAATCTCATTTAGATCTGCTGATCCCCTTGAGGGTGCTTTGGTTCTCATGGCACACTGGGTTTTATACTGCTTTTCAGTGTTTGGAACCAGGGGTGTTTCATTGCTCCTTTTGAAAGCTAATAACGGCACTAAAGGATGAGTTAGGTGTCATGGCGCATGTAGATCATTGCTGCTACATCTGAACTGTTGTTGAACCTCACACCATATTCCTCTTCTCATGCTCTTTTAACTCAACACATCTCTAAAAAGGTAGAAGAGCTATGAAATAGAAAGGCTTTTGGTGTGGCTGCAGCACAACTTTCTCAGCTTCTTGCCCATCTTCCAAAGGGACAGAGCTCTGTCATGCACAACCTTGAGATGCCCTGCATGACATTCCTGGTGGTTGACTAGCTAAGGCTAGGATATTGAAAGGAAATCTGGTCTGAATTATGCTGTGAGCAGACAGTAGGGGCAGGGGCTTTAGAAATCATAGCCACAGTATTTCCTGTTTGGAGTTTTGGGGTTTTTTTCCCATTGTATTTTTTTAAAAGTCAGTTACTAAGATGGACAGAGAGAAATAATGATGGAACATATTTGCAAATGCTTCTGGGTTAATCCAGCATGCAAGTCAGACTGAGGGCATTAGCTTTGTTTCCAATTCATACATATTCAGGTGATCTGTATAGCTCAAGAAATGTTTGGAGAGGCATTTTTAATCATGCAAATATGGTTCTGTACTGGCCATATTTATCCACAATTTCTGTGAACCTAAAAAACTACGCTTCCTTTCTGGTAACTAGAAATTTCTTTGTGTATTTCTAATAGAAAGGCATAATTACTATAAGATATCTGTTTGCTGCTTAGCTGACCTTACTTGACATTACAAATCTGTAAATCACAGGCAGACATTTCTGTGTCACCTTTCTCAGGATATGAATTCTCCTCCTTACGTGAGCAATTCTATTTTAGTCCAGTGTAACCTACATAGACATGTAAATACTGCACTCAACAACACAATACATTTTGCTGAAGAACACCCGGTACAGTCACTAATATCTGCTATTTTTGGTTTGTTCACTTGTCTTCCCTGCACACAGGTAGATGAGGTCAGCTTTGTTTTAGTAGATGTCAGGTTTTCTTCTTTGTTTAAGCATATATTCTATTACAAAAGTAAGGTAAAAGAGCATTAAAGGTGATAAAGTTTGTAATGAAGTTTTGGATTTCTTTTAAGTTTTATCCTCTGTCCTGTAAAGTCCCCAGGAAAGCTCTGACTCCCATGCAGATGAATATCTGGTAAAAAAGTGTATTATTACCTGTAATACCTGTCCCTGGTATGCTCAGTTAGTGACTACATCCTCTGTAGCAAAAGCTGAGGTGATGGTGATGCCCAAGGCAAGGCAGTCTCACAGAAACCCTCTTCCAAAGAGATGTGCCACACCGTTCTGTAACAACTGGTGTTTTCTAAGGGATCAGCCTCTACACGCTGCACTATAGCATGTACATTGTATTGGCAGTTTATTTTTACCTCTATTGCTGAATAACAGTTTCTCATATTAATACTCACTTGAGTGTTCAGTGTGAAGCATTTAAATTTGTGTCTGGCACTGTGTATTAATAATATATTGATATAATGGTAATGATATCATTAACTAGGTGACTTCTTGGAACAAAGGGCTGTGTCTTTTTTTGTTGCTTGACTAGAATGTCATACCCTATTATTAATGAAAAAATAATGAAAATCTTCATTCAGTTTCCAGTAGAGAGGAAACTTTAGGTTTTTACCATTTTCATCTGAAAGAAAAAGCAAAAGATCTAGAGTTTTAAAGTTAAAATATTCTATTAGAGGGAAACCCAATAGCATGACTACCTTGTCTGATAAGAATGCATGCTTGTATTTTTTAAATCTATTTTCCTCTTTTTTTTTTTTATTTTCCATTTCTCTGAATGTCCAAATCATCGTTCTTTTCTCAGCAATCCTGAAACTTTCTTCTTTGAGTCTAGTAACTGGTTGACCTTTCAAACTGCATAGCGTGATACTGCCTGCTCTTCAAGACTCAAGACTTTGTTAAAAATACCTGAGCTTAATAATGTAAAATTGTATTGCTTCATGTTTCCCATTTACTGATTTGTTATAATATGACAAATATATGTTATCTGTCATATATAGAGAATCAGACTAGAAACTGATAGACCTTGTCTTTGTACCTCTATTAAGTTTAGCAGCACTGTGTAAAAATGCCCTTTCACTTCTATGTCATAAATCTATATACTAAAAAAGTAACTCCGTAGAACAAAAAAGAGGCATCCTGTTTTAGGCCAGCAAAACAAAATATAGTCTTTAACATGATATATGTATCAGACCAGTTCTCACTTCCTTTCAAACATGTTCCACAAAGCACTTATAATCATGCAGAATCTAGAAGCATAGTGATGAAACAAAAACCTTTGATTTTTTTATACTGTGTTTTTTCTAAGAGTCCTTTGATTTATTTCCAAATGACAAATGAGGGTCTTAATCACAATTAGCATACTTGAGAGTGCTGTGTTAAATGCTAATCTCAGGGTTGCTTTTTTGTATATTTTAAGAAATAAAATCTGGAGAACTAGGTGATAGAACTAGGCACAATTTCTGGAGTTCGCTTTGCTGAAATTACAGGTTAATGTTATCTGTATTTGCAAATTGATTTGAATTTGAGCTGTGTGAAATGTTTACAATGGAATTTGAAGCTGAAAATATATCTGGTTTGATTATTTGAAAGAAATACTCTGTATGCATACATTTCAAATGATCCTGAGCTGAATAAGGGAAGAGAAAGTGATGTCATCTACCTGGACTTGTGCAAAGCATTTGACACTGTCCCACATAACATCTTTGTCTCTAAATTGGAGAGACATGGATTTAATGGATGGACCATTCAGTGGATAAGGAATTGGCTGGATGGTCGCACTCAGAGACTTGCAGTCAACGGCTCAATGTCCAAGCAGAGAGCGGTGATGAGTGGGGTTCCTCAGGGGTCGGTGTTGGGACCAGCGCTGTTTAACATCTTTGTTGGCAACACAGACAGTGGGATTGACACCAAGCTGTGTGGTGCGGTCGACACGCTGGAGGGAAGGGATGTGCCATCCAGAGGGACCTGGACAGGCTGGAGAGGTGGGCCCCTGCAAACCTCATGAAGTTCAACAAGGCCAAGTGCAAGGTCCTGCACATGGTTTGAGGCAATCCCAAGCACAAATACAGGCTGGGTGGAGAATGGATTGAGAGCAGCCCTGCGGAGAAGGACTTGGTGGTGTTGGTTGATGAGAAGCTCAATATGACCCGGCAGTGTGCGCTCACAGCCCAGAGACCTGACTGTGTCCTGGGCTGCATCAAGAGAATTGTGGCCAGCAGATCAAGGGAGGTGATTCTCCCTCTCTACTCCGCTCTCATGAGACCCCATCTGGAGTCTGCGTCCAGCTCTGGGGCCCCCAACATAAGAAGGACACGGACCTGCTCACGCAGGTCCAGAGGAGGCCATGAAGATGATCAGAGGGCTGGAGCACCTCCCTCATGAGGACAGGCTGAGAGAGTTGGGGTTGTTCAGCATGGAGAAGAGAAGGCTCTAGGGAGAGCTTATAGCAGCCTTCCAGTACTTAAAGGGCTGGGGCTTTAAGTACTAAAGGGGCTACAGGAAAGCTGGGGAGGGACTTTTACAAGGGCATGTAGTGATAGAACAAGGGATAATGGCTTTAAACTGAAAGAGGGTAGATTTAGATCAGATTTAAGGAAGAAGCTCTTTACTGTGAGAGTGGTGAGACACTGAAACAGGTTGCCCAGAGAGGTTGTGGCTGCCCCCTCCCTGGAAGCATTCAAGGCCAGGCTGGACGGGACTTTGAGCAACCTGGTGTAGTGGAAGGTGTCCCTGCCCATGGCAGGGGGGTTGGGACAAGATGATCTTTAAGGTTCCTTCCAAGTCAAACTATTCTATGATTCTCTGACTGTATTACAGAAGCTTATGAGGAATGTGAGTAAATCTCTGTTGTGGAGTCTTATAAATATTACTGATCAAGCTGGGGAGGTTTTTTAATCAAGCTCATGAAGATTTTTTGCCTAAGTTTTGTTGGTGTGTTTGAACATTACTTTTGAACATTACATCCAGTTAGTTTCAAAATGAAGCAAATAGTCTAAGCTAATAGCTGATAAAAGGTACTGACAAAAAGAAGAGTCCATCAGGGATTTCTAACATGAGTTTAACCCATGAAGAGCTAGAAAAATCTAAAATCTTAGGCTGCTTTTGGCTAAGGAGTTCAGATGCAGCTCTCTCTTGGGGCCTGACTGACTTGTAAAATGTGGAGTCCTTAAAAGTGTGATCAAGGTGTAAGTGTTGCTGTTCTTTCTAGGTACTCCTTGCAATATGGCAACAGCAACCATCCAGCAGTGGAGGTTGGAGCGCTGATAGATGATGATCTGGAGTGCTCACTACCTCCCATGCTTGGCCACTTACAGCGCTGGTCACGTCCCCACCTGGAAGACACACTTATGCTATCGATGTGGAATACGTGAGGGGTGGCATTGCCAAGCTAGCACTGCTTCCCCATTCACGTAGTCCAACCGGCCACTGCTATCCAAGCAGCATGCATCAGAATGGCCATGTATCATCCTGTTGCTATCTGAAAAATATTATAACTTTGCTGCTGGGATATTCTGATTCATACATGCTGTGCTGATGGGAATGTCATAGGTCATGAACTTTATACTATCTCATCAGCAAATTCCTGCATAGCTTTACACTGCAGATGATCCTGCATAGCTTTACACTGCAGATGATGTTGCTAAGGCACTGCACTGTAGTCATTTCTGCATAGTGAAGACTCCGTTTGGACCACTAGTGTAGCAAACTCATGGAAGAGAAAATCAGATGGAGATATTAGCTAATAGGCCAGCTCTGCTAACAGTTGCAGAGTCTGAAACATCTGAAGATAGTCCTTCACTACTTACAATGTGAGTTACACCCTGCTGCACCTTCTCAGCCTCCACTAATACTGCCACTATTCAAAATATCAGCAGAATAAAATTCCTCTTGTCTCTACTCTGCATCATACACTCCCTTTACACTTTTTCTTTTCTCTGTTGGAATATGGGGCATATTCTGGGTACTGGATAAATCTGCCTGACCTGCTAGTGTATGGAAATCCCTATCTGGACAGCTATAAATGACCATATGGTTGGATTTTATTGTAGACTTTGGAAAGGTCCTTTGTTTTCTCTTTTTATGATGCCACAGGACAATTTTGTAATCATAATGAGACACCCCAGGCTGTACTTTCTTGCCTCATAATCACAGTCTTTCTGCAGTTTAGGACTCATCTATCCACTTTGGGTCTCTTATTCCAGCCCAGATGTGTGATTATGACCAAACAGCAAGCCTCTTGGTGTCCAAATCCTCCACACCCTATTATACTTGTCCTCAAGCTTCTTTGGAAGCACCTGAAAACTTTGCCAGTGTACAAAATCAAAGTCAAATTATAGTTGTCATATTGTTCTCATTAGTTTGTGTCCCAAAACAATTCAGGGTACTAATAGAAAGGTAGACAGTTCAAATTGATAAAGGTTTAATCTGGGTGATTTTTGAATTGCTTTGCTAGCAAACAAGACTGAAATAAACCAAGACTCATTTCTTCCATCTGAATGAATATGATACTCCCTGTAGGATGGTTTTGATTTTTGAGGAGATCTATTCCTAATTTATATGTCATTCTCCAGAAACAAATGTTGGGCCAAAATTGACAATTGCCTTTGTTTTAACCTGTCATGTTTCTAGCAAGCAGCCAGTCTTGCTTGGCTGACTTCATTAGCAGTCTTGCCAGGATCTCAAGCCTTAAGGATCAGAAGAGTCAGTTAAGATTCCTGCATGTATTGTAAAGCAGCATTTGCTGAACGCTGCCTAAATCCATATCTTCATCTGCTTAGGTTTGCTTTTATTTTTAATTCATATGATGTGAATTCACATTTCTTTTCAGAAATGTCTGAGTTTAAGCTAGGTTGATGTGGGACTAACATGCACTGATGGGTATCTGCCATAGAATTATAGTTTTCAAATGCAAGGACAAGATCTGCTTTCAGAAGCAGTTGATCACTGAGGTTTGTACTCAGTTGGGATTTCTCTGGAAGGGTGTATTGGTATCACAAAAATACAGAATGCCTTTGGTTCAAATCATACCTGACACAGGACTGCTAAAATATATGGGCAGAAATTCCCATCCCATATTCTACACAACCAGAGGGTGTCTTTTCTCTCAGTGAATTAGACAGAAGAATGGCTAGTTTGAATAGATTCTAAAAAAAAAAAAAAAAAAAAAAAAAAAAAATCCTCATAATATTTGTTGTATTCTAAAAGGCATTTGTGTTGACCCTGAACCTCCTGTAACTCCTCTAAATCTAATCTGCCCTTCATGCTGACAAGGGGATTCAGTTTGGAAATCTGTTTTTATCATTCCAACTGTGGAAGATTGAATTAGCATCTCAAGTCTGATATGGCTTCTTGGACTGAAAGAACTAAGTCAAACACCAGTTTTATCAATTTGCTTTGGAAAATGGAAACACTAATTATTCATGGGGTTGTGCAGTATTTCATGACATGCAATTTCATTTCCGACAGGTCACATAATTATATTACAGGGGATGGGATTTGCAAATCCAGGGTACCAATCCAGGCCCTTTCATACCAAAAATCTTGGATGATTGATAAGGATAAACTTTGATTTTTCCCTTTCTGACCCTTTCTCTCACAAGTTTTAATGAATTATGGATGTGTTCATGCATGTGCACAAGTGTGAGAGAGTGCATATTTTCTTCAGTCATGTTTGTTATGACTTTCATTGAAATGACCTCTACAACATGGATTTTTGAAGGGAATAAAACAGAACAAACTTTCTGTAGATATTCTGGAATGATGAGGTCTTTCTGGCTTAGGCTGCTTCTCTTTTCTCTAGGTAGAATACTTCAAACAAAACTGAAAAAAGAACCTGGACTGGAAGTTATTCTTGGTTTTATTTTTCTATAATTTTTTTTTTTTCATCTCAGGTATTTTGACCTCAGCTGGAGTTTCTGCCTTCCTTCTGACATCAGTCTTAATAATTGGAAAGGTGGTATTGGTTAGCAGTGAAATCAGTGTGTGAAAATGTTATCTAGTAATTAAAATGAGATCACCAGACAATGCTCTGCTGAACCTTGCAGAAACAATTTCATATATTCTTTCTTACATAAGATTATAGCTGGCATGATTTAAATGACTCTATCCTTTCTTCCATTTGTATTAAGTATGACCTGCCTTAACTTATGCAGTATCTTGTCCCAAGGTAAAAACAAACAAAAAAAGAGCAAGAATGTTATCTTTCTAAAGGTCATGTCTCTTATGATTAATGTGTTGTTTTGAACACAAATATCACTTAGCAATTATAATGTGAATGCATCTACCAAATTTTTAGGAGAGAAAGGTCTTGCTTATGTATTTGTTTAGAGTTATGCTACCCAAAACAATTGGGAGAATGAATGTTTCCCATAGGTATCCACACTTCATTCACAAATCAGACAAAAAAACTGTAAAGGCCATGAGTTCTTTTGCATTTTCATGCTGTAACCTGTGATTTCAACCTGACATTTCCATTCTGCCTTAGATGAGTGGCTTCTGTATTAGTTTTTATTCCATTGTTAAGTACATGGTTAATAATGTGGAGGGTGAAGGGTGAATAGAATATGGATGAAGGCAGAAGGAGCTTTGTGTCTTTGGTGATCATAATTACTTTCTTTTTCTTTTTTTTCCCCCTTCCCTTTCCAGCCTGAAAGTGCTGCACAGACTGTCCTGAAATGCCAACTGTCTGTCAATGTCATCCATCAAGGGTCGATCAAGGATTCACTCTGACAGACATCTATGGCTTAAAAGTAATGTAATCACAAATCAGTATTTTTTCAGTCATACATTTAAAAATCAGAGTAGGGAGACTTGGACTGGAAGGATGAATATGTTTCCTTTAATACTATAATTCTAGTACTTAGGACTGTACACTGCATTTTTTTCACAAAGGCTAGATATGAAATACCATTTACTGACTTCTCATCTATATAATTAAACTAAGCCCATTTATCAGAAAGGTTCTTGTGAGGCTTAGCTGCTGTCCTACATATTCACTGTTTTACACCCATTAAAAATTATCTTCTAACTTTACCTTGTGGAATAAATTTATAAAAAGTCTATGGAAATTATCCCATTGTCAATTTATAGAGGGGAAAATAAGATGCATTTGATTTTTTTTTAAATTTAGTACCTATCCAAATATCTATGGATTTTCTAATTAAATGCGACCAAACATTTGTCTATCAGAGATTGTGAAGCTATGCTTTTTCCCTCTAGATTATTTTGAACACATCATGATAATGGTCTCCTTTCTCAGGACCCTTAGCAAAGAAACATAAGGGGCCTGCCCATGTACATCCAACTGCAGACTTAATTTTGAGATTGCTTTCTTAACTTATTGTGGAATTAGATTCTTCATTTATGGTGGGCCTTATGTATTATACCACTCTTCATGAGCAAGAATGCAGTCCAAATTTATGCTGATGCACTATATTGCTAAACAAACTGCCTCTGCATAACTTTGATGTCAGAGGTGTGGTTCTGCTTTTGTTTGCACTGTCCTTTCTGAGAGACAAGTACTGTAGGAAGTACTAAATTTGTCAGTAAAAATTCTAACACATGCAAAGTTAAATGAACAAAAATCTGGTAATGCAGTT
The DNA here is from genome assembly GCF_047716275.1 of Strix uralensis. Lineage (NCBI taxonomy): Eukaryota > Metazoa > Chordata > Aves > Strigiformes > Strigidae > Strix > Strix uralensis. The sequence goes on along the minus strand of NC_133978.1, from coordinate 12,820,631 downwards.
AGCTTTCATATCAAAATGGATGAAAAAGGTTTCTCCTATTCTGAAAAACTGATCTCCTGTATTCATGATTTATTTGCAAATACTCAGTATTGTTATGCTACCTTCTCAATCAAGAATGCCCAAGATGAGTTTTAAAGCAATCAGAAATACCAAGGATGACTTTAAAAGCACCAGGTGTGCTGGTGCAAGGTACCTGGAGCATCTACTAAGCAAATGGCAGAGAAAGTGTTAACACTCTCCTATGCACTGAGAAAGACCTCAGCTGGACCCACTGATTGCTGAGATTGTCAGCCCAGCAGCCCTGGTGACTTGGGAAATGTCTTCCCTGTTATAAGAAGAAACTCTTCAAATAGAAAGGTTTGCTACAATGTAAATGTGAATCTTTGGGGTTGATTAGAAGAAGTGAGAAAAAACTTTTCCTGATACTCTTTTATAGTTTATTTCAGAGGTAGTTTTAGCCTTTCTGAACTCTGTCTTTGCTACTTTGCTGAGGGGTGGCTGGTTTGTTTGTTAAGACTCCTGAAAGTGCCAAAGTAGGGGAAGCTTTCAGCTGTGACTATAATTCAAATGCTGTACAGAAAGTGTCTTGACTCTCCTTTAACTCTGTTTTAACTTCCTCAGACTGAAATTCCATGTAGTGGTACAGAATGCAACCTCATCCTCTCTGTTGTCGTCGTATCTACTTTGAAACTCTCCTGGCCTGTGAGGGAAAATGGAAGGAACTGGATTTTAGCCCAAAGAAAGGACAGGTGAGACATGCAGCAGGCTTTAAATCTTGTTAATGTTTCTGCAGAGAGGAAGGGGAAGAAAATTCTGTTTGAGTTGTGACACAAAACGTAATACTCTTAGCGATTTAGGAGGACCTTTGTAGAAAGAATGCTCCAATGACAAAGATAATTAAGACTAGAATAGATTGTGTAAAGAGGCTGGGGACGCTTACTCACTAGAGGTTTTTAAAGAGTGGTTACAGAACCATCTGTCAGAAATGCTACAGTTGATTTGGGGCAGGTGGATGCACCAGATGATTCGTTTGAGTCTTTCTTACCCCTTTCTAGGATTTAGCAATAATCACCTCAAGAAAGGGGAAAGATTACACCAAGTATCCACAGCAGGGTGACATTCATATTCCAGTTTAAGACAGGGTGATTCACTTATCCAAGTCTAGCTCCCATATCATGTAGTAACAGAGGGCTCCAAAAGTACTTGGTATAAGTAACATGTGTGCATCTTGTCAGCCATGTGCAGTCATGTGCTAAAGGTAAAGAAAACTTGTACAGCACTAGCCAGGACTGGAATCCAGGGAACTGAACCCAAGACATCAAAATGTACACAGCAATACTTCTGACATAACACACTTTAGGAAAGTGGTTGGTGGAAGGTATTAAGGAAAGAAGGCCTGTGTATGACCAGCCTCTGCATTTCCACCAGGCTAGCTAATCCCAAAGGACAAAATGGGATTGTCGTGTTTGAAAGCAGTGAGTCATATTTGCCAAGGAATATGTGAAGAGGATATCCAGGTGTTGAAAATACAGCTGTAATCAAAAACTTGCTCACATACTGCACAGCTCTAGTCAAGCAGGTCAGGTATTCTCTGTCACCTTCCCATCAGGCACTTGCAGTAGATATATGCTGATTGCTAGATCACTGACTTTAAAGTAACAAGGGTTTTTTTAGAGTATTTGTTGGAAAGGTTGCATGGTTTTAAATGACAATAAAATATTGTCAGTTTGAAAAGAATTGAAATAAGGTACATTTATATTGAGGAATGGGATAGAAATTCTCATCTCGGATCATATGGATTCTTTTTTTTTCATATTTGATGACATTTGAGTAATAAAATTACCTGATGGTGTAGAGAGTTAATCTAGTTCTTTCTATAAGTAGCAAAAAATTTTTAACTGGAGATGAAGGGGTTAGTCCATAGAATCAGCATAAGTCACACAGTGTTAATTTTAAAAGTTAATTTAGTTCATTTCACTAGCAAATATTCTGCCTCCAGGAATTATCATTTCTATGAAAACTGTTCAGACTGTTTTCTATTGACTATTAACATGATGGTTTGCGGATATTTTCTGTGGGAATGTTCAGACTTAGAGCTGTGCCCACCTGCAATGATATAACTAACAAAGCAAATTGCATTATCCTCTCAGTAAGCATTTTAGTTCTTTATTGTTTTAACCTGAGTTCCTGTAAATCAGCCAGAGTAATCAGTTTTAATGACTCCTTTAAGAGAAAAACAAACAATGGAAAAGCTGTTTTTAAAGTGTAATCCAGAAAAAAAAAAAAAGAAGAGGCATTGCATTTTCTTTCATCAAAACCCCTGATACATAACCGATTCTCATTGATTGCCCTGTGCTAGAGGTTATGAGCTTCCTGAGCATATGCCAAAGCTAAGAAGTTGCTTATCAGTGTTTTCTGTGAACAGCAGTCATTCAGCAATCTGCTCAAAGGACTGCACCAACAGTAGAGAACAAGACAATGGTCGTTACATACTTAGTTATCCCCAAATAAGTTTGCATCAATAAAGGGCTGAGTTTATTTTCACTGAAACCGGTGCATAATTTCTCATCTTAATTCAATTGAGCCATCCTTTCTGTCAACCACCCCTACAAAAATTATTTTCTCTGAGATGCTTTGCTTTCAAAAGGAGGGAAAACTTGGAAAACCCTAACGACTGAATATAAAAGCAAGATGATTAACTGACTTCTCCTTTCTGATTGCCAGGCTTCTGCTTCTTCCAGTTATGGAGAATTCCCTCAACAATAGTGTTCACAGCCCTAAACACAAATAGCAAAACCAATGAATTGTTTAAATCTGCTAACATTTGTTCTTTTCTCAGCAGACACAATGTCTTGATTCTTGAAACGTAAAGATTTTAAGGTACAACCATAGAATCATAAAATAGTTGATGCTGGAAGGGATATCTGGAGGTAATCACGCAAGTCTTATAGATGTTCTAAAAGTAATGGATTAAAGTAATTACATTCTAACTCTGGTAGTTATATTTAATTGTTAGATGACTATAAGACAATATTTAGGAGGTTTCAGGCCAGGAGCTCTGTTTTTAGGGAGAAGAGGGAAAAAGATTAATTAAATTAATTAAAATGACAGCCTAAAAACTGGAAATAAGGAAGAAAAGAATGAGAATGAACATAAGGGTTTAAGGACCTTCTTTCACCTGACAAGTAATAAGGTACAGGGAAAGTGGACTATTCTTTCCAACTATACCAGCTGCTCTAATAATATAGTACCTCCTCCCATGAACAGTGCCTCCACTGTGTCCTGAGAACAGTTGTGTTACAACACTACTGCCTCAAAGACAGGGTTTTTAAACATGAAAAGCATTGTTAACAGTGTGAGATTAACAGCCTTATTCAGTAATAGCAATCAGTGTATACTGTTGCTACACAGCAGAAACAAGATTGAAGCCCATTTCCTTTCAGACTTTGCTATCCCTGCTTCCTAAGCCTTCTCTCCCACCATAATAATTCAAACAACTCTCCATCACTAGAGAGACAGCATTTCTGCAGATGGTTCCAACGTACCCGTGTGTTAGTCAGTAAGCTATCATCTGCCAAATAAAGGCTGATGGCCAATGCATGCCTGCCTTGCCCTCATCAGGGGCACTGATTTGAATCTCTTATCTGTTCATTTATGGGTCTTTACATAACCTGGAGAAACAGCAGTGACTGGGCTGATAGACAAGTGAATGAATAAGCTTTCTTCCTAGAGAACATCTGACTAAGAAGTTTTTAAGAAAATCTTTAATGTCAGAACAGTTGCTATATGAAATCTGTATTCTCTACCAATACAATCACAGAATCACAGAATCATTCAGGTTGGAAAAGACCCTTGGGATCATCGAGTCCAACCATCAGCCCTACTCTACAAAGTTCTCCCCTATGCCATATCCCCCAACATCTCATCTAAACGACCCTTAAACACATCCAGGGGTGGTGACTCCACCACCTCCCTGGGCAGCCTATTCCACTGTCTGACCACTCTTTCTGTGAAAAATTTTTTCCTAATGTCCAGTCTGAACCTCCCCTGTTGCAGTTTAAAGCCATTCCCTCTCGTTCTATCGCTAATTACCTGTGAGAAGAGACCAGCACCAACGTCTCTACAATGTCCTTTCAGGTAGGTGTAGAGAGTGATGAGGTCTCCCCTCAGCCTTCTCTTCCTCAAACTGAACAGTCCCAGCTCCTTCAATCGCTCCTCATAGGATTTATTCTCCAGGCCCTTCACCAGCTTCGTGTTTTACAATGTTTTATAGAATTCTGGAACAAGTTCACTGGTGGTGTATCAAAGCAAATTTCAATGTTATTAACCATGATCTGACTGGTTATGAATAATAATAATTAATGGTTTTTTTCCCTCCCTAGATGATTGTTTAATTAAGATATAAAGGTGCAAAATCAGGTCTCTGGGGAACCTAAGAACTGTCTAGGGAAGCAGTCATGTAACTGCTATAGTATATTATTGTCTATATGCATGGTTTGTCTTTGCAGTTTAATCTCTTCAGGAACAAATAAGATCACAATACTTTATGTTGAGCAATGTTTGAGTACTGATAATTAGCTATTTGGTTAAGTTTCCTTCCCATCATACATCTCCTCATAAGTCTGCCATTAGCAAGGAATAAACTACCAGTCCACAAAAAGCTGTAGGCTCTTCAGTATCTGTACTTTATTTATATGATGACTGGTATATTTTTAATGAGTTTTATTGATTTAATTAATTAAAATAGTCACAAATTAACTCAATTATTTAGAAATTTAAAAGAACCTCTGTGAAAAAAGGAAATGTGGAAAAGATAAGGAAAAATGTGTTTATATCTAACGGTTTCTTCCATATCGTGGTGCTTAATATGTATTTTATTTATTTACATGTTAAGTTCTTCAGGAAGGAAATGACTGTGAGAAGAGAGACTCCTTGGAGAGGAAGGGATGCTCTTCTGCTCTTGGGAGATATTGAACATGCTATTGGGAGAGCATCTTCCAGAGCACAAGGGCAGACAGGCAGGGGAGCCCAGCAACAGAAGTATCTATGGCACAGTGGAGACTGCTGAGAAGAAACAGGGACAGACAACCTGCCAAAAGCGCAAGGTGGAAGAGAGACTTTTCTTGGTGCATAGAGGGGACTGTACAGTCTGCTAAAACCCAGAAAGTGGCTAAGCTGGATTCAAACCAAGCCTAAGAGCATTTATCCACCAAAACCACAGTAATATCTTCATTTACAAGTGCTCTTATGTTTATTGTTTGGTTTTTATTTTAAAAGTTTGTCTTTCTATGTATACTTAGAAAAGAACTAGCTTTTGCTTTTGAAATCCTTTGTCACATTTCAAGGGGGTTCAGGATGATTTAGTGATGAGACTTTATAAGTATGACTTCTGCAGGGTTGGTCATCCTGTGCACCTTCTCAAAGTTCTCTGTGAAAGTACTTTGTCAGTTCTTTAGATTAAGTATTTTGCCATCCATGAAACTATGGTCTTTCAACTAGTAAACTTGGCATCTGCTGTCTGCATAGCAGCAACTTCTGCTAAAGTGGTAAGTACAGTTCTAGTGAAATAATGCAAAGCATACTGGTGAGTTAAGGTATTAATTTTCTGTTTTCTCCACTGGTTGGGAGTCATATTTTGCTCACCTTATGTAATGCTTGGAATTATCACCTTTTATTAATACTGCCATACTTCTGTGTCACAGTAACAGAATCAGACCTTTTCTTCTTTAATCTGTTTGCTTCTTTTTTCTTTACAACTTTTAAAGTCACTTTAGTGATGGAATAGTGGACAAGCTTCTTTCCAAACCATTCAGCTAGAACCGGTATACTATAGTATACTGAGTTAAAAGCATGGATTTCATATAAACACTTCTGTGAATTGCCCAGTTTTCTATATCTTTATATTTTTAAATGGGTGTCTGGGAAACTGTAATGCTTTGTATATGGATGTATTAATTTACTAATGCCTTTGAGAGGGCTGATGCAGCCTCAGAAAGTTCACATAAAAGAAGTAGTTATCTCAGATGAGCAATAAATTCTAACCTACTTCAATAAAAGCTACTGCCCAAATACCGTAATTACAGAAAAGATGAGTAACTGATGGTAAGTCATCTCCAATTTATATTCTGTTTCATTTTCAGAAGATAGGAACCTGCTCTGTTCAACTGGCTTATTTTAAGAGTGCTTGATCAGCAAAATTATATAGCAAAAAACCAGGTACAAACTATTGGAGGGGATTGAAAAGAAAACTTGTTTTTAAGAAATGCTTTTGTTTTTACTGTGCTGGAGCTCATTTAGATTCAGTTTACACTCTGCTTCCTTCAGATTTTATGGAGCTTTTACTTTCATGACTATGAACAGCATCTCTGTCAAAATCCACATCATAGAATTAGACCTGTGGAGGCATTTTATGGTGCCTTTCCCTGGATAGCTGTAAAAAGAGGATAGTGTCCAAAGTATAACTTGAGATCAGCTAGACAGCTTCCTATTATTAAAGCTATCATGCCAATATGTGTAAAGGGATCCACTGTTTTCCTCAAAGCTCTGTCTTTCTGAAGACTTCCCTGATTGTTCTATTGGATGTTCCCTATTTAAATGGCCTCAGGATAAAAGAAAATATACTTCCATATGACTCCTATGAACTTTTATTCTATTATTTGACATGTAAAGGCATGAAAAAATTTCTAGCTCTAGCCTATTCAAGTTATAGTGTCTTTTTATAGGCAAAATACTTCTAATTGAGAAGATACTAACAGATCTTGCTCTTTTGCAGCGAGATAAACTTTAAGTAATTCCACCAGAATTCTTACCTGGACTGTAAAATATATATAATGTAAAATAAAATATGGGATATGGCAGAATATAAGGAAGTATTTTAATGGAAACACAAAGTCTGGCAGCATCAAGACTGGCAAACAGAACTGATTATACTGTGTGCTGTATCTTGTTTGGACTGAATGTTGTTCATGAACATCTAATTGAACTGATAGTTTAGGCTTTGGTGTTTTGCAAATACACAGCTTCAAACTAATGGGTGAACAAACACTGAGTGCCTTCAGTGGTGTGAATACATCCACAGAACTTACTTGCTTACTGTCTCTATTCTCTCATATAGTAGCTACTACTTAAAATTTGAAGAGTTGATACATTTAAATGGAAAATCTTTCTTGTAAGGACTGTTTAACCCAGTCCTCAAGAGGACTAACAAAGACGAGAAGGCTACTCAGCATGAGTTTGAAGTTGATTATGACAGATATTGGCATTCTGTCTAAAAACGTGTTTGAAGTGAAACATTTTAACCACACCAGACTGAAATCTGTCATTGTTACCTGAGCTTGTGTAATAGTCTCTAGACAGCCTTTAGAGCAAAATGGTTTAGTTGCAGAAGGCACAGATTCCTGAAAGACAAGTTTTTTTACTGTAAAAGTCTGTGCAATCCAAGCAGTGGTGAAAAATGCAATACAGCCTCTCTTGGATTACTAAATAGCGGTTTACAGTTAAGCAACAGTTCTGAATGGGAAACCAATTTGATTGCCTTGAATGATTTACAGCTCTTGGTTCTCTTCCCTTTATTCAATCTGTCTTGAATTAGCTATTCAGTGATCATGGTTCTTAAGTAGGGATGGGTGGTAGTCACACCTAGGATGCCCTGGAAAAAATACTTTTCTCCTTTGAAATAGTCTAGCTGTGGGCAAGATGCTTACAGATCCATACTAGGGATCTGAGGACCTGGATATGAGAACCATCAGACACAGAGAACGCTTATAGAGTAATACCAGTAAGAAGCATGTGTATGTAGATCTCTATTAGATGGGCATGACTGAACATATCATGGTGGCATCTAGAGTATACAGTGAATAATGCATGTTAATGTCATAATACCAGGGAGGCATCATCTCAGAGAGCATACATGTGGGTGTTTTGCTCACTGCCTGAGTAGATGGGAGTTTTGGTTGCATGCAAAATAGATAGATTTGTTAAATCTTGCCTGGGTCAATACATCATCAGTAGTATTTCAAGCAAGATCACTTGTTTAATAGACCAGACCTCCAGACTGTAGAACTAGAGAAGAATGATGGTTTTCTGTTAGCAAACTATTTGTTGGGACAAATGTAAATATTTTGCACATCTTTTTTAGGAAAAAAAGAATCAGAAAACCTTGAGACAAAAATGTTTTTCACTTTCTGTTAGTGTGACAAAACCATAATCTATTGCTCTTTTTATTCTATCTTGCTATTTATAAAGCTAATACTTTTTCACATTTTTTTGCTTCCCAACAAATCATCTACAGTAGTTGTTAATTGTGAAGCGACTCAGAATGTTAATAAGCACAGCAGAGAGAGAGGTAGATTCAGGGGTCCTATTGCCAGCTCAGAACAGTGGATACTTTAAATATATGTTGGGTTTAAATTTCTTCACAAATGATGTATTATGAGGAAAATACGAGACCAAAGAGATGATCCTTAAGAATTTGCTATGCTGTGGAGGAGATCTGCATACACCGCATGTGTCAGACTACTCCTATGTCCTCAGGTGATTTTTGTTTGTATTGCTGTTTTCAATATTACTATTATACAATGGGAAGGTGCAGCTAATCAGAGGTGTTCAAAGGCCTCTATTTTGCCTCAACAAAGAATAAGTTTCTTACCCTGTACCCTACCCAAAAATACCTGTCTTCCCTTAACATCAGCTGTTCTATAGCTTTCTCTGGTAAAAGAAGTCCTGTGCTTCCTTTAGTGGAGAATTCTTTTGGTCAGTGATTCAATTTACTGTGATGATCAGGGCCTAGTGACCGAGGAGTAAGCCAGCATCACAGTATGGGGTGTTACCTTCAAGTACAAAAGAATGAAAATGAGAGAAAATTTCCTGGTCCAAAAGTTGGATGTGTTGTGTAGTTTCAGAGAAAGGCATGGCTCTAGGACATCGTTGCCCTATAATCACAAAATAATTAATTGTATGATACTTTTTTCCTTTAGTAAGAGGTAAAGTTTCTATCAATTCTAGCAAATAGAGGGATGACTGTGTGGAACCCAGTGCTTGTTCCAGTTGTGTGATTCATTTTGTCCTGTGTTGCAGGAAACAAAAACAGATGCACATCACACTACCCTCTGTTAACTCTGGGGATCCAACCCTGCTCTGGCATTGAGGAAACTGTGGTGATCTGCTAAGTTGAAAGTTTGGACCTATCTGCATCTAATTTGCACATTGTTACTTAAATCATGGATCCTAGGGTGTTCAGCACTGTTCTTGGTAAAAATTATTTCTTCATATGATTTACAGTTTCCGTTGTAGTTCTAGCAGCATTGCCCATTAGCACCTACAGTTTGTCCCATTAACTTGGTTAGCATCAGTATCATGGGAAATGATGGTTTCCTTAAACAAAATAGACTCACATTATTATGAAAGCTTAGGGAGCAACAGTCCTTAACCCTAACCCCTAAACCTAACCCTACATCTAACCCTTAAAACCAAACGATAACCCTAAACATAAACCTATGCCCCTAACCGTAACCCTAACCCTAAACCCTAACCCTAAACGCTAACCCTAACTCCTAACCCTAATCCTATCTCCTAACCCTAACCCTAACCCGAAGACCCCCTTAACCCTAACCACTAACCCTAAACCTACATCTAACCCTTAAAACCAAACGATAAAGCTAAACCTAATCCTATGCTCCTAACCGTAATCCTAACCCTAAACGCTAACCCTAACTCCTAACCCTAACCCTAACCATAACCCGAAGCCCCCCTTAACGCTAACCCCTAACCCTAACCCTACATCTAACCCTTAAAACCAAACGATAACCCTAAACCTAAACCTATGCCCCTAACCGTAACCCTAACCCTAAACCCTAACCCTAAACGCTAACCCTAACTCCTAACCCTAACCCTAACTCCTAACCCTAACCCTAACCCGAAGCCCCCTATAACATTAACCCATAACCCTAACCCTACATCTAACACTTAAAAACAAACGAAAACACTAAAACTAAACCTATGCCCCTAACCGTAACCCTAACCCTAAACCCTAACTCTAAACGCTAACCCTAACTCCTAACCCTAATCCTATCTCCTAACCCTAACCCTAACCCGAAGCCCCCTATAACACTAACCCCTAACCCTAACCCTACATCTAACACTTAAAACCAAATGAAAACCCTAAACCTAAACCTATGCCCCTAAACGTAACCCTAACCCTAAACCCTAACTCTAAACGCTAACCCTAACTCCTAACCCTAATCCTATCTCCTAACCCTAACCCTAACCCGAAGCCCCCCTTAACCCTAACTCCTAACCCTAAACCTACATCTAACACTTAAAACCAAACGATAACCCTAAAACTAAAACTATGCCCCTATCCGTAATCCTAACCCTAAACCCTAACCCTAAACGCTAACCCTAACTCCTAACCCTAATCCTATATCCTAACCCTAACCCGAAGCCCCCCTTAACCCTAACCACTAACCCTAACCCTACATCTAACCCTTAAAACCAAACGATAAAGCTAAACCTAATCCTATGCCCCTAACCGTAATCCTAACCCTAAACGCTAACCCTAACTCCTAACCCTAACCCTAACCCGAAGCCCCCCTTAACGCTAACCCCTAACCCTAACCCTACATCTAACACTTAAAACCAAAGGAAAACCCTAAACCTAAACCTATACCCCTAACCGTAACCCTAACCCTAAACCCTAACCCTAAACGCTAACCCTAACTCCTAACCCTAATCCTATCTCCTAACCCTAACCCTAAGCCCACCTTAATGCTAATCCCTAACAGTAACCATGCACCTACCGCTATAAACCAAACGGTAAGCCTAAACGTAAACCTATGCCCCTAACAGTAATCCTAACCCTAAACCCTAACCCTAAATGCTAACCCTAACTCCTAACCCTAACCCTAACTCCTAACCCTAACCCGAAGCCCCCCTTAACCCTAACCCCTAACACTAACCCTACATCTAACACTTAAAACCAAATGAAAACCCTAAACATAAACCTATGCCCCTAACCCTAAACCCTAACCCTAAACGCTAACCCTAACTCCTAACCCTAATCCTATCTCCTAACCCTAACCCTAAGCCCACTTTAATGCTAATCCCTAACAGTAACCATGCACCTACCGCTATAAACCAAACGGTAAGCCTAAACGTAAACCTATGCCCCTAACAGTAATCCTAACCCTAAACCCTAACCCTAAATGCTAACCCTAACTCCTAACCCTAACCCTAACTCCTAACCCTAACCCGAAGCCCCCCTTAACCCTAACCCCTAACACTAACCCTACATCTAACACTTAAAACCAAATGAAAACCCTAAACATAAACCTATGCCCCTAACCCTAAACCCTAACCCTAAACGCTAACCCTAACTCCTAACCCTAACCGTAACTCCTAACCTTAACCCTAACTCGAAGCTCCCCTTAACCCTAACCCCTAAAACTAACCCTACATCTAACACTTAGAACCAAACGATAAGCCTAAACCTAAACCTATGCCCCTAACCGTAACCCTAACCGTAAACCCTAACTCTAAACGCTAACCCTAACTCCTAACCCTAATCCTATCTCCTAACCCTAAACCGAAGCCCCTCTTAACCCTAACTCCTAACCTTAAAACTACATCTAACACTTAAAACAAAACGATAACCCTAAAACTAAAACTATGCCCCTAACCGTAATCCTAACCCTAAACCCTAACCCTAAACGCTAACCCTAACTCCTAACCCTAATCCTATATCCTAACTCTAACCCTAACCCGAAGCCCCCCTTAACCCTAACCACTAACCCTAACCCTACATCTAACCCTTAAAAACAAACGATAAAGCTAAACCTAATTCTATGCCCCTAACCGTAATCCTAACCCTAACTCCTAACCCTAACTCCTAACCCTAACTCCTAACCCTAACTCCTAACCCTAACCCTAACCCGAAGCCCCCCTTAACGCTAACCCCTAACCCTAACCCTACATCTAACACTTAAAACCAAACGATAACCCTAAACCTAAACCTATGACCCTAACCGTAACCCTAACCCTAAACCCTAACCCTAAACGCTAACCCTAACTCCTAACCCTAATCCTATCTCCTAACCCTAACCCTAAGCCCCCCTTAATGCTGACCCCTAACACTAACCATACATCTACCCCTTAAAATCAAACGGTAAGCCTAAACCTAAAACTATGCCCCTAACCGTAATCCTAACCCTAAACCCTAACCCTAAATGCTAACCCTAACTCCTAACCCTAATCCTATATCCTAATTCTAACCCTAACCCGAAGCCCCCCTTAACCCTAATCACTAACCCTAACCCTACATCTAACACTTAAAACCAAACGATAACCCTAAAACTAAACCTATGCCCCTAACCGTAATCCTAACCCTAAACCCTAAGCCTAAACGCTAACCCTAACTCCTAACACTAATCCTATATCCTAACTCTAACCCTAACCCGAAGCCCCCCTTAACCCTAACCACTAACCCTAACCCTACATCTAACCCTTAAAACCAAACGATAACCCTAAACCTAATCCTATGCCCCTAACCGTAATCCTAACCCTAAACGCTGACCCTAAACGCTAACCCTAACTCCTAACCCTAACCCTAACTCCTAACCCTAACCCTAACCCGAAGCCCCCCTTAACGCTAACCCATAAACTTAACCCTACATCTAACACTTAAAACCAAAGGAAAACCCTAAACCTAAACCTATGCCCCTAACTGTAACCCTAACCCTAAACCCTAACCCTAAACGCTAACCCTAACTCCTAACCCTAACCCTAACTCCTAATCCTAACCCGAAGCCCCCCTTAACACTAACCCCTAAACCTTACCCTACATCTAACACTTAAAACCAAACGAAAACCATAAACCTAAACCTATGCCCCTAACCGTAACCCTAACCCTAAACCCTAACCCTAAAGGCTAACCCTAACTCCTAACCCTAACCCGAAGCCCCCCTTAACCCTAAACCCTAAAACTAACCCTACATCTACCACTTAAAAACAAACGGTAAGCCTAAACCTAAACCTATGCCCCTAACCGTAATCCTAACCCTAAACCCTAACCCTAACTCCTAACCCTAACCCTAACCCGAAGCCCCCCTTAACGCTAACCCCTAACCCTAACCCTACATCTAACACTTAAAACCAAACGATAACCCTAAACCTAAACCTATGCCCCTAACCGTAACCCTAACCCTAAACCCTAACCCTAAACGCTAACCGTAACTCCTATCCCTAACCCTAACTCCTAACCCTAACCCTAACCCGAAGCCCCCTATAACACTAACCCCTAACCCTAACCCTACATCTAACACTTAAAAACAAACGAAAACACTAAACCTAAACCTATGCCCCTAACCGTAACCCTAACCCTAAACCCTAACTCTAAACGCTAACCCTAACTCCTAACCCTAATCCTATCTCCTAACCCTAACCCTAACCCTAAGCCCCCCTTAATCCTAACCCCTAACCCTAACCCTACATCTAACCCTTAAAACCAAACGGTAAGCCTAAACCTAAACCTATGCCCCTAACCGTAACCCTAACCCTAAACCCTAACTCTAAACGCTAACCCTAACTCCTAACCCTAATCCTATCTCCTAACCCAAACCCTAACCCGAAGCCCCCCTTAACCCTAACTCCTAACCCTAAACCTACATCTAACACTTAAAACCAAACGATAACCCTAAAACTAAAACTATGCCCCTAACCGTAATCCTAACCCTAAACCCTAACCCTAAACGCTAACCCTAACTCCTAACCCTAATCCTATATCCTAACTCTAACCCTAACCCGAAGCCCCCCTTAACCCTAACCCCTAACCCTAACCCTACATCTAACACTTAAAACCAAACGATAAAGCTAAACCTAATCCTATGCCCCTTAACCGTAATCCTAACCCTAAACGCTAACCCTAATTCCTAACCCTAACTCCTAACCCTAACCCTAACCCTAAGCCCCCCTTTATGGTAATCCCTAACATTAACCATGCACCTACCGCTATAAACCAAACGGTAAGCCTAAACCTAAACCTATGCCCCTAACCGTAATCCTAACCCTAAACCCTAACCCTAAATGCTAACCCTAACTCCTAACCCTAACCCTAACTCCTAACCCTAACCCTAACCCGAAGCCCCCCTTAACCCTAACCCCTAACACTAACCCTACATCTAACACTTAAAACCAAATGAAAACCCTAAACCTAAATCTATGCCCCTAACCGTAACCCTAACCCTAAACCCTAACCCTAAACGCTAACCCTAACTCCTAACCCTAACCCTAACTCCTAACCTTAACCCTAACTCGAAGCTCCCCTTAACCCTAACCCCTAAAACTAACCCTACATCTAACACTTAGAATCAAACGATAAGCCTAAACCTAAACCTATGCCCCTAACCGTAACCCTAACCCTAAACCCTAACTCTAAACGCTAACCCTAACTCCTAACCCTAATCCTATCTCCTAACCCTAACCCGAAGCCCCCCTTAACCCTAACTCCTAACCCTAACCCTACATCTAACACTTAAAACCAAACGATAACCCTAAAACTAAAACTATGCCCCTAACCGTAATCCTAACCCTAAACGCTAACCCTAAACGCTAACCCTAACTCCTAACCCTAATCCTATATCCTAACTCTAACCCTAACCCGAAGCCCCCCTTAACCCTAACCACTAACCCTAACCCTACATCTAACCCGTAAAACCAAACGATAAAGCTAAACCTAATCCTATGCCCCTAACCGTAATACTAACCCTAAACGCTAACCCTAACTCCTAACCCTAACTCCTAACCCTAACCCTAACCCGAAGCCCCCCTTAACGCTAACCCCTAACACTAACCCTACATCTAACCCTTAAAACCAAACGATAACCCTAAACCTAAACCTATGCCCCTAACCGTAACCCTAACCCTAAACCCTAAGCCTAAACGCTAACCCTAACTCCTAACCCTAACCCTAACTCCTAACCCTAACCCTAACCCGAAGCCCCCTATAACACTAACCCCTAACCCTAACCCTACATCTAACACTTAAAATGAGACGAAAACCCTAAACCTAAACCTATGCCCCTAACCGTAACCCTAACCCTAAACCCTAACTCTAAAAGCTAACCCTAACTCCTAACCCTAATCCTATCTCCTAACCCTAACCCTAACCCGAAGCCCCCTTAACCCTAACCCCTAACCCTAACCCTACATCTAACCCTTAAAACCAAACGGTAAGCCTAAACCTAAACCTATGCCCCTAACCGTAACCCTAACCCTAAACCCTAACCCTAAACGCTAACCCTAACTCCTAACCCTAATCCTATCTCCTAACCCTAACCCGAAGCCCCCCTTAACCCTAACCCCTAAACGAAACCCTACATCTAACCCTTAAAACCAAACGAAAACCATAAACCTAAACCTATGCCCCTAACCGTAATCCTAACCCTAAACGCTAACCCTAAACGCTAACCCTAACTCCTAACCCTAACTCCTAACCCTAACCCTAACCAGAAGCCCCCCTTAACGCTAACCCATAAGCCTAACCCTACATCTAACACTTAAAACCAAAGGAAAACCCTAAACCTAAACCTATGCCCCTAACCGTAACCCTAACCCTAAACGCTAACCCTAACTCCTAACCCTAATCCTATCTCCTAACCCTAACCCTAACCCTAAGCCCCCCTTTATGGTAATCCCTAACATTAACCATGCACCTACCGCTATAAAACAAACGGTAAGCCTAAACCTAAACCTATGCCCCTAACCGTAATCCTAACCCTAAACCCTAACCCTAAATGCTAACCCTAACTCCTAACCCTAACTCCTAACCCTAACCCTAACCCGAAGCCCCCCTTAACCCTAACCCCTAACACTAACCCTACATCTAACACTTAAAACCAAATGAAAACCCTAAACCTAAACCTATGCCCCTAACCGTAACCCTAACCCTAAACCCTAACCCTAAACGCTAACCCTAACTCCTAACCCTAACCCTAACTCCTAACCTTAACCCTAACCCGAAGTCCCCTTAACCCTAACCCCTAAAACTAACCCTACATCTAACACTTAGAACCAAACGATAAGCCTAAACCTAAACCTATGCCCCTAACCGTAACCCTAACCCTAAACCCTAACTCTAAACGCTAACCCTAACTCCTAACACTAATCCTATCTCCTAACCCTAACCCTAACCCGAAGCCCCCCTTAACCCTAACTCCTAACCCTAAACCTACATCTAACACTTAAAACCAAACGATAACCCTAAAACTAAAACTATGCCCCTAACCGTAATCCTAACCCTAAACGCTAACCCTAAACGCTAACCCTAACTCCTAACCCTAACCCTAACCAGAAGCCCCCCTTAACGCTAACCCATAAGCCTAACCCTACCTCTAACACTTAAAACCAAACGATAACCCTAAACCTAAACCTATGCCCGTAACCGTAACCCTAAACGCTAACCCTAATCCTGTCTCCTAACCCTAACCCTAAACCCCCCTTTATGGTAATCCCTAACATTAACCATGCACCTACCGCTATAAACCAAACGGTAAGCCTAAACCTAAACCTATGCCCCTAACCGTAATCCTAACCCTAAAACCTAACCCTAAATGCTAACCCTAACTCCTAACCCTAACCCTAACTCCTAACCCTAACCCTAACCCGAAGCCCCCCTTAACCCTAACCCCTAACACTAACCCTACATCTAACACTTAAAACCAAATGAAAACACTAAACCTAAACCTATGCCCCTAACCGTAACCCTAACCCTAAACCCTAACCCTAAACGCTAACCCTAACTCCTAACCCTAACCCTAACTCCTAACCTTAACCCTAACCCGAAGTCCCCTTAACCCTAACCCCTAAAACTAACCCTACATCTAACACTTAGAACCAAACGATAACCCTAAACCTAAACCTACGCCCCTAACCGTAACCCTAACCCTAAACCCTAACTCTAAACGCTAACCCTAACTCCTAACACTAATCCTATCTCCTAACCCTAACCCTAACCCGAAGTCCCCCTTAACCCTAACTCCTACCCTAAACCTACATCTAACACTTAAAACCAAACGATAACCCTAAAACTAAAACTATGCCCCTAACCGTAATCCTAACCCTAAACCCTAACCCTAAACGCTAACCCTAACTCCTAACCCTAATCCTATATCCTAACTCTAACCCTAACCCGAAGCCCCCCTTAACCCTAACCACTAACCCTAACCCTACCTCTAACCATTAAAACCAAACGATAACCCTAAACCTAAACCTATGCCCCTAACTGTAACCCTAACCCTAAACCCTAACCCTAAACGCTAACCGTAACTCCTAACCCTAACCCTAACTCCTAACCCTAACCCGAAGACCCCTTAACCCTAACCACTAACCGTAACCCTACATCTAACCCTTAAAACCAAATGATAACACTAAACCTAATCCTATGCCCCTAACCGTAATCCTAACCCTAAACGCTAACCCTAAACGCTAACCCTAACTCCTAACTCTAACCATAACTCCTAACCCTAACCCTAACCCGAAGCCCCCCTTAACGCTAACCCATAACCCTAACCCTACATCTAACACTTAAAACCAAAGGAAAACCCTAAACCTAAACCTATGCCCCTAACCGTAACCCTAACCCTAACCCTAACCCTAACCCTAACCCTAACTCCTAACCCTAACCCGAAGACCCCTTAACCCTAACCACTAACCGTAACCCTACATCTAACCCTTAAAACCAAATGATAACACTAAACCTAATCCTATGCCCCTAACCGTAATCCTAACCCTAAACGCTAACCCTAAACGCTAACCCTAACTCCTAACTCTAACCATAACTCCTAACCCTAACCCTAACCCGAAGCCCCCCTTAACGCTAACCCCTAAACCTAACCCTACCTCTAACCCTTAAAACCAAACGATAACCCTAAACCTAAACCTATGCCCCTAACCGTAACCCTAACCCTAAACCCTAACCCTAAATGCTAACCGTAACTCCTAACCCTAACCCTAACTCCTAACCCTAACCCTAACCCGAAGCCCCCCTTAATGCTAACCCCTAACATTAACCATGCACCTACCCCTTAAAACCAAACGGTAAGCCTAAACCTAAACCTATGCCCCTAACCGTAACCCTAACCCTAAACCCTAACCCTAAATGCTAACCCTAACTCCTAACCCTAATCCTATCTCCTAACCCTAACCCTAACCCGAAGCCCCCCTTAACCCTAACCCCTAACCCTAACCCTACATCTAACACTTAAAACCAAAGGAAAACCCTAAACCTAAACCTATGCCCCTAACCGTAACCCTAACCCTAAACCCTAACCCTAAACGCTAACCCTAACTCCTAACCCTAACCCTAACTCCTAACCCTAACCCTAACCCGAAGCCCCCCTTAACCCTAACCACTAACCCTAACCCTACATCTAACCCTTAAAACCAAACGATAAACCTAAATCTAAACCTATGCCCCTAGCCGTAATCCTAACCCTAAACGCTAACCCTAAACGCTAACCCTAACTCCTAACCCTAACCCTAACTCCTAACCCTAACCCTAACCCGAAGCCCCCTATAACACTAACCCCTAACCCTAACCCTACATCTAACACTTAAAACCAAACGAAAACCCTAAAACTAAACCTATGCCCCTAACCGTAACCCTAACCCTAAACCCTAACTCTAAACGCTAACCCTAACTCCTAACCCTAATCCTATCTCCTAACCCTAACCCTAACCCGAAGCCCCCCTTAACCCTAACCCCGAACCCTAACCCTACATCTAACCCTTAAAAACAAACGGTAAGCCTAAACCAAACCTATGCCCCTAACCGTAACCCTAACCCTAAACCCTAACTCTAAACGCTAACCCTAACTCCTAACCCTAACCCTAACTCCTAACCTTAACCCTAACCCGAAGCCCCCCTTAAACCTAACCCCTAAAACTAACCCTACATCTAACACTTAGAACCAAACGATAAGCCTAAACCTAAACCTATGCCCCTAACCGTAACCCTAACCCTAAACCCTAACTCTAAACGCTAACCCTAACTCCTAATCCTAATCCTATCTCCTAACCCTAACCCTAACCCGAAGCCCCCCTTAACGCTAACCCCTAACCCTAACCCTACCTCTAACCCTTAAAACCAAACGATAACCCTAAACCTAAACCTATGCCCCTAACCGTAACCCTAACCCTAAACCCTAACCCTAAACGCTAACCGTAACTCCTAACCCTAACCGTAACTCCTAACCCTAACCCTAACCCGAAGCCCCCTATAACACTAACCCCTAACATTAACCATGCACCTACCCCTTAAAAACAAACGGTAAGCCTAAACCTAAACTTATGCCCCTAACCGTAACCCTAACCCTAAACCCTAACTCTAAACGCTAACCCTAACTCCTAACCCTAATCCTATCTCCTAACCCTAACCCTAACCCGAAGCCCCCCTTAACCCTAACCGCGAACCCTAACCCTACATTTAACCCTTAAAAACAAACGGTAATCCTAAACCTAAATCTATGCCCCTAACCGTAACCCTAACCCTAAACCCTAACTCTAAACGCTAACCCTACACTCCTAACACTAATCCTATCTCCTAACCCTAACCCGAAGCCCCCCTTAACCCTAACCCCTAACCCTAACCCTACATCTAACCCTTAAAATCATACGAAAACCATAAACCTAAACCTATGCCCCTAACCGTAATCCTAACCCTAAACCCTAAGACTAAACGCTAACCCTAACTCCTAACCCTAATCCTATATCCTAACTCTAACCCTAACCCGAAGACCCCTTAACCCTAACCACTAACCCTAACCCTACATCTAACCCTTAAAACCAACTGATAACACTAAACCTAATCCTATGCCCCTAACCGTAATCCTAACCCTAAACGCTAACACTAAACGCTAACCCTAACTCCTAACTCTAACCCTAACTCCTAACCCTAACCCTAACCCGAAGCCCCCCTTAACGCTAACCCATAACCCTAACCCTACATCTAACACTTAAAACCAAAGGAAAACCCTAAACCTAAACCTATGCCCCTAACCGTAACCCTAACCCTAAACCCTAACTCTAAACGCTAACCCTAACTCCTAACCCTAACCCTAACTCCTAACCCTAACCCGAAGCCCCCCTTAACGCTAACCCCTAACCCTAACCCTACCTCTAACACTTAAAACCAAACGATAACCCTAAACCTAAACCTATGCCCCTAACCGTAACCCTAACCCTAAACCCTAACCCTAAACGCTAACCCTAACTCCTAACCCTAATCCTATCTCCTAACCCTAACCCTAACCCTAAGCCCCCCTTAATGCTAACCGCTAACATTAACCATGCACCTACCCCTTAAAAACAAACGGTAAGCCTAAACCTAAACCTATGCCCCTAACCGTAACCCTAACCCTAAACCCTAACTCTAAATGCTAACCCTAACTCCTAACACTAATCCTATCTCCTAACCCTAACCCTAACCCGAAGCCCCCCTTAACCCTAACCCCTAACCCTAACCCTACATCTAACACTTAAAACCCTACGAAAACCCTAAAACTAAACCTATGCCCCTAACCGTAACCCTAACCCTAAACCCTAACTCTAAACGCTAACCCTAACTCCTAACCCTAATCCTATCTCCTAACCCTAACCCGAAGCCCCCCTTAACCCTAACCCCGAACCCTAACCCTACATCTAACCCTTAAAAACAAACGGTAAGCCTAAATCTAAACCTATGCCCCTAACCGTAACCCTAACCCTAAACCCTAACTCTAAACGCTAACCCTAACTCCTAACACTAATCCTATCTCCTAACCCTAACCCTAACCCGAAGCCCCCCTTAACCCTAACCCCTAACCCTAACCCTACATCTAACCCTTAAAATCATACGAAAACCATAAACCTAAACCTATGCCCCTAACCGTAATCCTAACCCTAAACCCTAAGCCTAAACGCTAACCCTAACTCCTAACCCTAATCCTATATCCTAACTCTAACCCTAACCCGAAGACCCCTTAACCCTAACCACTAACCCTAACCCTACATCTAACCCTTAAAACCAAATGATAACACTAAACCTAATCCTATGCCCCTAACCGTAATCCTAACCCTAAACGCTAACCCTAAACGCTAACCCTAACTCCTAACTCTAACCCTAACTCCTAACCCTAACCCGAAGCCCCCCTTAACGCTAACCCATAACCCTAACCCTACATCTAACACATAAAACCAAAGGAAAACCCTAAAACTAAACCTATGCCCCTAACCGTAACCCTAACCCTAAACCCTAACCCTAAACGCTAACCCTAACTCCTAACCCTAACCCTAACTCCTAACCCTAACCCGAAGCCCCCCTTAACGCTAACCCCTAACCCTAACCCTACCTCTAACCCTTAAAACCAAACGATAACCCTAAACCTAAACCTATGCCCCTAACCGTAACCCTAACCCTAAACGCTAACCGTAACTCCTAACCCTAACCCTAACTCCTAACCCTAACCCTAACCCGAAGCCCCCTATAACACTAACCCCTAACCCTAACCCTACATCTAACACTTAAAACCAAACGAAAACCCTAAAACTAAACCTATGCCCCTAACCGTAACCCTAACCCTAAACCCTAACTCTAAACGCTAACCCTAACTCCTAACCCTAATCCTATCTCCTAACCCTAACCCTAACCCGAAGCCCCCCTTAACCCTAACCCCGAACCCTAACCCTACATCTAACCCTTAAAAACAAACGGTAAGCCTAAACCTAAACCTATGCCCCTAACCGTAACCCTAATCCTAAACCCTAACTCTAAACGGTAACCCTAACTCGTAACCCTAACCCTAACTCCTAACCCTAACCCTAACCCGAAGCCCCCCTTAAACCTAACCCCTAAAACTAACCCTACATCTAACACTTAGAACCAAACGATAAGCCTAAACCTAAACCTATGCCCCTAACCGTAACCCTAACCGTAAACCCTAACTCTAAACGCTAACCCTAACTCCTAACCCTAATCCTATCTCCTAACCCTAACCCGAACCCGAAGCCCCCCTTAACGCTAACCCCTAACCCTAACCCTACCTCTAACCCTTAAAACCAAACGATAACCCTAAACCTAAACCTATGCCCCTAACCGTAACGCTAACCCTAAACCCTAACCCTAAACGCTAACCGTAACTCCTAACCCTAACCGTAACTCCTAACCCTAACCCTAACCCGAAGCCCCCTATAACACTAACCCCTAACATTAACCGTGCACCTACCCCTTAAAACCAAAAGGTAAGCCTAAACCTAAACCTATGCCCCTAACCGTAACCCAAACCCTAAACCCTAACTCTAAACGCTAACCCTAACTCCTAACCCTAATCCTATCTCCTAACCCTAACCCTAACCCGAAGCCCCCCTTAACCCTAACCCCAAACCCTAACCCTACATTTAACCCTTAAAAACAAACGGTAAGCCTAAACCTAAACCTATGCCCCTAACCGTAACCCTAATCCTAAACCCTAACTCTAAACGCTAACCCTAACTCCTAACACTAATCCTATCTCCTAACCCTAACCCTAACCCGAAGCCCCCCTTAACCCTAACCCCGAACCCTAACCCTACATCTAACCCTTAAAATCATACGAAAACCATAAACCTAAACCTATGCCTCTAACCGTAATCCTAACCCTAAACCCTAAGCCTAAACGCTAACCCTAACTCCTAACCCTAATCCTATATCCTAACTCTAACCCTAACCCGAAGACCCCTTAACCCTAACTACTAACCCTAACCCTACATCTAACCCTTAAAACCAACTGATAACACTAAACCTAATCCTATGCCCCTAACCGTAATCCTAACCCTAAACGCTAACCCTAACTCCTAACTCTAACCCTAACTCCTAACCCTAACCCTAACCCGAAGCCCCCCTTAACGCTAACCCATAACCCTAACCCTACATCTAACACTTAAAAACAAAGGAAAACCCTAAACCTAAACTATGCCCCTAACCGTAACCCTAACCCTAAACGCTAACCCTAAACGCTAACCCTAACTCCTAACCCTAACCCTAACTCCTAACCCTAACCCTAACCCGAAGCCCCCCTTAACGCTAACCCCTAACCCTAACCCTACCTCTAACACTTAAAACCAAACGATAACCCTAAACCTAAACCTATGCCCCTAACCGTAACCCTAACCCTAAACCCTAACCCTAAACGCTAACCCTAACTCCTAACCCTAATCCTATCTCCTAACCCTAACCCTAACCCGAAGCCCCCCTTAACCCTAACCCCTAACATTAACCATGCACCTACCCCTTAAAACCAAACGGTAAGCCTAAACCTAAACCTATGCCCCTAACCGTAACCCTAACCCTAAACCCTAACTCTAAACGCTAACCCTAACTCCTAACACTAATCCTATCTCCTAACCCTAACCCTAACCCGAAGCCCCCCTTAACCCTAACTCCTAACCCTAACCCTACATCTAACCCTTAAAACCAAACGATAAACCTAAACCTAAACCTATGCCCCTAACCGTAATCCTAACCCTAAACGCTAACCCTAACTCCTAACCCTAACCCTAACCCGAAGCCCCCCTTAACGCTAACCCCTAACCCTAACACTACCTCTAACCCTTAAAACCAAACGATAACCCTAAACCTAAACCTATGCCCCTAACCGTAACCCTAACCCTAAACCCTAACCCTAAACGCTAACCGTAACTCCTAACCCTAACCCTAACTCCTAACCCTAACCCTAACCCGAAGCCCCCTATAACACTAACCCCTAACCCTAACCCTACATCTAACACTTAAAACCAAACGAAAACCCTAAAACTAAACCTATGCCCCTAACCGTAACCCTAACCCTAAACCCTAACTCTAAACGCTAACCCTAACTCCTAACCCTAATCCTATCTCCTAACCCTAACCCTAACCCGAAGCCCCCCTTAACCCTAACCCCGAACCCTAACACTACATCTAACCCTTAAAAACAAACGGTAAGCCTAAACCTAAACCTATGCCCCTAACCGTAACCCTAACCCTAAACCCTAACTCTAAACGCTAACCCTAACTCCTAACACTAATCCTATCTCCTAACCCTAACCCTAACCCGAAGCCCCCCTTAACCCTAACCCCTAACCCTAACCCTACATCTAACCCTTAAAATCATACGAAAACCATAAACCTAAACCTATGCCCCTAACCGTAATCCTAACCCTAAACCCTAAGCCTAAACGCTAACCCTAACTCCTAACCGTAATCCTATATCCTAACTCTAACCCTAACCCGAAGACCCCTTAACCCTAACCACTAACCCTAACCCTACATCTAACCCTTAAAACCAAATGATAACACTAAACCTAATCCTATGCCCCTAACCGTAATCCTAACCCTAAACACTAACCCTAAACGCTAACCCTAACTCCTAACCCTAACCCTAACCCGAAGCCCCCCTTAACGCTAACCCCTAACCCTAACCCTACCTCTAACCCTTAAAACCAAACGATAATCCTAAACCTAAACCTATGCCCCTAACCGTAACCCTAACCCTAAACCCTAACCCTAAACGCTAACCGTAACTCCTAACCCTAACCCTAACTCCTAACCCTAACCCTAACCCGAAGCCCCCTATAACACTAACCCCTAACCCTAACCCTACATCTAACCCTTAAAACCAAACGAAAACCCTAAAACTAAACCTATGCCCCTAACCGTAACCCTAACCCTAAACCCTAACTCTAAACGCTAACCCTAACTCCTAACCCTAATCCTATCTCCTAACCCTAACCCTAACCCGAAGCCCCCCTTAACCCTAACCCCGAACCCTAACCCTACATCTAACCCTTAAAAACAAACGGTAAGCCTAAACCTAAACCTATGCCCCTAACCGTAACCCTAACCCTAAACCCTAACTCTAAACGCTAACCCTAACTCCTAACACTAATCCTATCTCCTAACCCTAACCCGAAGCCCCCCTTAACCCTAACCCCTAACCCTAACCCTACATCTAACCCATAAAATCATACGAAAACCATAAACCTAAACCTATGCCCCTAACCGTAATCCTAACCCTAAACCCTAAGCCTAAACGCTAACCCTAACTCCTAACCCTAATCCTATATCCTAACTCTAACCCTAACCCGAAGACCCCTTAACCCTAACCACTAACCCTAACCCTACATCTAACCCTTAAAACCAACTGATAACACTAAACCTAATCCTATGCCCCTAACCGTAATCCTAACCCTAAACGCTAACCCTAACTCCTAACTCTAACCCTAACTCCTAACCCTAACCCGAAGCCCCCCTTAACGCTAACCCATAACCCTAACCCTACATCTAACACTTAAAACCAAAGGAAAACCCTAAACCTAAACCTATGCCCCTAACCGTAACCCTAACCCTAAACCCTAACCCTAAACGCTAACCCTAACTCCTAACCCTAACCCTAACCCGAAGCCCCCCTTAATGCTAACCCCTAACATTAACCATGCACCTACCCCTTAAAACCAAACGGTAAGCCTAAACCTAAACCTATGCCCCTAACCGTAATCCTAACCCTAAACCCTAACCCTAAATGCTAACCCTAACTCGTAACCCTAACCCTAACTCCTAACCCTAACCCTAACCCGAAGCACCCCTTAACCCTAACCCCTAACATTACCCTACATCTAACACTTAAAAACAAAGGAAAACCCTAAACCTAAACCTATGCCCCTAACCGTAACCCTAACCCTAAACCCTAACTCTAAACGCTAACCCTAACTCCTAACCCTAACTCCTAACCTTAACCCTAACCCGAAGCCCCCCTTAAACCTAACCCCTAAAACTAACCCTACATCTAACACTTAGAACCAAACGATAAGCCCAAACCTAAACCTATGCCCCTAACCGTAACCCTAACCCTAAACCCTAACTCTAAACGCTAACCCTAACTCCTAACCCTAATCCTATCTCCTAACCCTAACCCTAACCCGAAGCCCCCCTTAACGCTAACCCCTAACCCTAACCCTACCTCTAACCCTTAAAAACAAACGATAACCCTAAACCTAAACCTATGCCCCTAACCGTAACACTAACCCTAAACCCTAACCCTAAACGCTAACCGTAACTCCTAACCCTAACCGTAACTCCTAACCCTAACCCTAACCCGAAGCCCCCTATAACACTAACCCCTAACATTAACCATGCACCTACCCCTTAAAACCAAACGGTAAGCCTAAACTTAAACCTATGCCCCTAACCGTAACCCTAACCCTAAACCCTAACTCTAAACGCTAACCCTAACTCCTAACCCTAATCCTATCTCCTAACCCTAACCCTAACCCGAAGCCCCCCTTAACCCTAACCCCGAACGCTAACCCTACATTTAACCCTTAAAAACAAACGGTAAGCCTAAACCTAAACCTATGCCCCTAACCGTAACCCTAATCCTAAACCCTAACTCTAAACGCTAACCCTAACTCCTAACACTAATCCTATCTCCTAACCCTAACCCTAACCCGAAGCCCCCCTTAACCCTAACCCCTAACCCTAACCCTACATCTAACCCTTAAAATCATACGAAAACCATAAACCTACACCTATGCCCCTAACCGTAATCCTAACCCTAAACCCTAAGCCTAAACGCTAACCCTAACTCCTAACCCTAATCCTATATCCTAACCCTAACCCTAACCCGAAGCCCCCCTTAACGCTAACCCATAACCCTAACCCTACATCTAACACTTAAAACCAAAGGAAAACCCTAAACCTAAACCTATGCCCCTAACCGTAACCCTAACCCTAAACCCTAACCCTAAACGCTAACCCTAACTCCTAACCCTAACCCTAACTCCTAACCCTAACCCTAACCCGAAGCCCCCCTTAACGCTAACCCCTAACCCTAACCCTACCTCTAACCCTTAAAACCAAACGATAACCCTAAACCTAAACCTATGCCCCTAACCGTAACCCTAACCCTAAACCCTAACCCTAAACGCTAACCCTAACTCCTAACCCTAATCCTATCTCCTAACCCTAACCCTAACCCTAAGCCCCCCTTAATGCTAACCCCTAACATTAACCATGCACCTACCCCTTAAAACCAAACGGTAAGCCTAAACCTAAACCTATGCCCCTAACCGTAACCCTAACCCTAAACCCTAACTCTAAACGCTAACCCTAACTCCTAACACTAATCCTATCTCCTAACCCTAACCCTAACCCGAAGCCCCCCTTAACCCTAACTCCTAACCCTAACCCTACATCTAACTCTTAAAACCAAACGATAAACCTAAACCTAAACCTATGCCCCTAACCGTAATCCTAACCCTAAACGCTAACCCTAACTCCTAACCCTAACCCTAACTCCTAACCCTAACCCTAACCCGAAGCCCCCCTTAACGCTAACCACTAACCCTAACCCTACATCTAACCCTTAAAACCAAACGATAACCCTAAACCTAAACCTATGCCCCTAACCGTAACCCTAACCCTAAACCCTAACCCTAAACGCTAACCGTAACTCCTAACCCTAACCCTAACTCCTAACCCTAACCCTAACCCGAAGCCCCCCTTAACGCTAACCCATAAACTTAACCCTACATCTAACACTTAAAACCAAACGAAAACCCTAAAACTAAACCTATGCCCCTAACCGTAACCCTAACCCTAAACCCTAACTCTAAACGCTAACCGTAACTCCTAACCCTAACCCTAACTCCTAACCCTAACCCTAACCCGAAGCCCCCTATAACACTAACCCCTAACCCTAACCCTACATCTAACAATTAAAACCAAACGAAAACCCTAAAACTAAACCTATGCCCCTAACCGTAACCCTAACCCTAAACGCTAACCCTAACTCCTAACCCTAACCCTAACTCCTAACCCTAACCCTAACCCGAAGCCCCCCTTAACCCTAACCACTAACCCTAACCCTACATCTAACCCTTAAAACCAAATGATAACACTAAACCTAATCCTATGCCCCTAACCGTAATCCTAACCCTAAACACTAACCCTAAACGCTAACCCTAACTCCTAACTCTAACCCTAACTCCTAACCCTAACCCTAACCCGAAGCCCCCCTTAACGCTAACCCATAACCCTAACCCTACATCTAACACTTAAAACCAAAGGAAAACCCTAAACCTAAACCTATGCCCCTAACCGTAACCCTAACCCTAAACCCTAACCCTAAACGCTAACCGTAACTCCTAACCCTAACCCTAACTCCTAACCCTAACCCTAACCCGAAGCCCCCCTTAAAGCTAACCCCTAACCCTAACCCTACATCTAACACTTAAAACCAAAGGAAAACCCTAAACCTAAACCTATGCCCCTAACCGTAACCCTAACCCTAAACCCTAACTCTAAACGCTAACCCTAACTCCTAACCCTAATCCTATCTCCTAACCCTAACCCTAAGCCCCCCTTAATGCTAACCCCTAACATTAACCATGCACCTACCCCTTAAAACCAAACGGTAAGCCTAAACCTAAACCTATGCCCCTAACCGTAACCCTAACCCTAAACCCTAACCCTAAATGCTAACCCTAACTCGTAACCCTAACCCTAACTCCTAACCCTAACCCTAACCCGAAGCACCCCTTAACCCTAACCCCTAACCCTAACCCTACATCTAACACTTAAAACCAAAGGAAAACCCTAAACCTAAACCTATGCCCCTAACCGTAACCCTAACCCTAAACCCTAACTCTAAACGCTAACCCTAACTCCTAACCCTAACCCTAACTCCTAACCTTAACCCTAACCCGAAGCCCCCCTTAAACCTAACCCCTAAAACTAACCCTACATCTAACACTTAGAACCAAACGATAAGCCTAAACCTAAACCTATGCCCCTAACCGTAACCGTAACCCTAAACCCTAACTCTAAACGCTAACCCTAACTCCTAACCCTAATCCTATCTCCTAACCCTAACCCTAACCCGAAGCCCCCCTTAACCCTAACCCCGAACCCTAACCCTACATTTAACCCTTAAAAACAAACGGTAAGCCTAAACCTAAACCTATGCCCCTAACCGTAACCCTAATCCTAAACCCTAACTCTAAACGCTAACCCTAACTCCTAACACTAATCCTATCTCCTAACCCTAACCCTAACCCGAAGCCCCCCTTAACCCTAACCCCTAACCCTAATCCTACATCTAACACTTAAAACCAAAGGAAAACCCTAAACCTAAACCTATGCCCCTAACCGTAACCCTAACCCTAAACCCTAACCCTAAACGCTAACCCTAACTCCTAACCCTAACCCTAACCCGAAGCCCCCCTTAACGCTAACCCCTAACCCTAACCCTACCTCTAACCCTTAAAACCAAACGATAACCCTAAACCTAAACCTATGCCCCTAACCGTAACCCTAACCCTAAACCCTAACCCTAAACGCTAACCCTAACTCCTAACCCTAATCCTATCTCCTAACCCTAACCCTAACCCGAAGCCCCCCTTAACCCTAACCCCGAACCCTAACCCTACATTTAACCCTTAAAAACAAATGGTAAGCCTAAACCTAAACCTATGCCCCTAACCGTAACCCTAATCCTAAACCCTAACTCTAAACGCTAACCCTAACTCCTAACCCTAATCCTATATCCTAACTCTAACCCTAACCCGAAGCCCCCCTTAACCCTAACCCCTAACCCTAACCCTACATCTAACCCTTAAAATCATACGAAAACCATAAACCTAAACCTATGCCCCTAACCGTAATCCTAACCCTAAACCCTAACCCTAAACGCTAACCCTAACTCCTAACCCTAACCCTAACTCCTAACCCTAACCCTAACCCGAAGCCCCCCTTAACGCTAACCCCTAACCCTAATCCTACATCTAACACTTAAAACCAAAGGAAAACCCTAAACCTAAACCTATGCCCCTAACCGTAACCCTAACCCTAAACCCTAACCCTAAACGCTAACCCTAACTCCTAACCCTAACCCGAAGCCCCCCTTAACGCTAACCCCTAACCCTAACCCTACCTCTAACCCTTAAAACCAAACGATAACCCTAAACCTAAACCTATGCCCCTAACCGTAACCCTAACCCTAAACCCTAACCCTAAACGCTAACCCTAACTCCTAACCCTAATCCTATCTCCTAACCCTAACCCTAACCCTAAGCCCCCCTTAATGCTAACCCCTAACATTAACCATGCACCTACCCCTTAAAACCAAACGGTAAGCCTAAACCTAAACCTATGCCCCTAACCGTAACCCTAACCCTAAACCCTAACCCTAAACGCTAACCCTAACTCCTAACACTAATCCTATCTCCTAACCCTAACCCGAAGCCCCCCTTAACCCTAACCCCTAACCCTAACCCTACATCTAACCCTTAAAATCATACGAAAACCATAAACCTAAACCTATGCCCCTAACCGTAATCCTAACCCTAATCCCTAAGCCTAAACGCTAACCCTAACTCCTAACTCTAAT
Source organism: Strix uralensis (assembly GCF_047716275.1). Classification (NCBI taxonomy): domain Eukaryota; kingdom Metazoa; phylum Chordata; class Aves; order Strigiformes; family Strigidae; genus Strix; species Strix uralensis. Next base: position 12,790,206 of record NC_133978.1, on the reverse strand, counting down.
CCTATATCCTAACTCTAACCCTAACCCGAAGACCCCTTAACCCTAACCACTAACCCTAACCCTACATCTAACACTTAAAAACAAATGATAACACTAAACCTAATCCTATGCCCCTAACCGTAATCCTAACCCTAAACACTAACCCTAAACGCTAACCCTAACTCCTAACTCTAACCCTAACTCCTAACCCTAACCCTAACCCGAAGCCCCCCTTAACGCTAACCCATAACCCTAACCCTACATCTAACACTTAAAACCAAAGGAAAACCCTAAACCTAAACCTATGCCCCTAACCGTAACCCTAACCCTAAACCCTAACCCTAAACGCTAACCCTAACTCCTAACCCTAACCCTAACTCCTAACCCTAACCCTAACCCGAAGCCCCCCTTAACGCTAACCCCTAACCCTAACCCTACATCTAACACTTAAAACCAAAGGAAAACCCTAAACCTAAACCTATGCCCCTAACCGTAACCCTAACCCTAAACCCTAATTCTAAACGCTAATCCTATCTCCTAACCCTAACCCTAACCCTAAGCCCCCCTTAATGCTAACCCCTAACATTAACCATGCACCTACCCCTTAAAACCAAACGGTAAGCCTAAACCTAAACCTATGCCCCTAACCGTAATCCTAACCCTAAACCCTAAACCTTAATGCTAACCCTAACTCGTAACCCTAACCATAACTCCTAACCCTAACCCTAACCCGAAGCACCCCTTAACCCTAACCCCTAACCCTAACCCTACATCTAACACTTAAAACCAAAGGAAAACCCTAAACCTAAACCTATGCCCCTAACCGTAACCCTAACCCTAAACCCTAACTCTAAACGCTAACCCTAACTCCTAACCCTAACCCTAACTCCTAACCTTAACCCTAACCCGAAGCCCCCCTTAAACCTAACCCCTAAAACTAACCCTACATCTAACACTTAGAACCAAACGATAAGCCTAAACCTAAACCTATGCCCCTAACCGTAACCCTAACCCTAAACCCTAACTCTAAATGCTAACCCTAACTCCTAACCCTAATCCTATCTCCTAACCCTAACCCTAACCCGAAGCCCCCCTTAACGCTAACCCCTAACCCTAACCCTACCTCTAACCCTTAAAACCAAACGATAACCCTAAACCTAAACCTATGCCCCTAACCGTAACCCTAACCCTAAACCCTAACCCTAAACGCTAACCGTAACTCCTAACCCTAACCGTAACTCCTAACCCTAACCCTAACCCGAAGCCCCCTATAACACTAACCCCTAACATTAACCATGCACCTACCCCTTAAAACCAAACGGTAAGCCTAAACCTAAACCCATGCCCCTAACCGTAACCCTAACCATAAACCCTAACTCTAAACGCTAACCCTAACTCCTAACCCTAATCCTATCTCCTAACCCTAACCCTAACCCGAAGCCCCCCTTAACCCTAACCCCGAACCCTAACCCTACATTTAACCCTTAAAAACAAACGGTAAGCCTAAACCTAAACCTATGCCCCTAACCGTAACCCTAATCCTAAACCCTAACTCTAAACGCTAACCCTAACTCCTAACCCTAATCCTATCTCCTAACCCTAACCCTAACCCGAAGCCCCCCTTAACCCTAACCCCTAACCCTAACCCTACATCTAACCCTTAAAATCATACGAAAACCATAAACCTAAACCTATGCCCCTAACCGTAATCCTAACCCTAAACCCTAACCCTAAACGCTAACCCTAACTCCTAACCCTAAACCTAACTCCTAACCCTAACCCTAACCCGAAGCCCCCCTTAACGCTAACCCCTAACCCTAACCCTACATCTAACACTTAAAACCAAAGGAAAACCCTAAACCTAAACCTATGCCCCTAACCGTAACCCTAACCCTAAACCCTAACTCTAAACGCTAACCCTAACTCCTAACCCTAATCCTATCTCCTAACCCTAACCCTAACCCTAAGCCCCCCTTAATGCTAACCCCTAACATTAACCATGCACCTACCCCTTAAAACCAAACGGTAAGCCTAAACCTAAACCTATGCCCCTAACCGTAATCCTAACCCTAAACCCTAACCCTAAATGCTAACCCTAACTCGTAACCCTAATCCTATCTCCTAACCCTAACCCTAACCCGAAGCCCCACTTAACCCTAACCCCGAACCCTAACCCTACATTTAACCCTTAAAAACAAACGGTAAGCCTAAACCTAAACCTATGCCCCTAACCGTAACCCTAATCCTAAACCCTAACTCTAAACGCTAACCCTAACTCCTAACCCTAATCCTATCTCCTAACCCTAACCCTAAGCCCCCCTTAATGCTAACCCCTAACATTAACCATGCACCTACCCCTTAAAACCAAACGGTAAGCCTAAACCTAAACCTATGCCCCTAACCGTAACCCTAACCCTAAACCCTAACCCTAAATGCTAACCCTAACTCATAACCCTAACCCTAACTCCTAACCCTAACCCTAACCCGAAGCACCCCTTAACCCTAACCCCTAACCCTAACCCTACATCTAACACTTAAAACCAAAGGAAAACCCTAAACCTAAACCTATGCCCCTAACCGTAACCCTAACCCTAAACCCTAACTCTAAACGCTAACCCTAACTCCTAACCCTAACCCTAACTCCTAACCTTAACCCTAACCCGAAGCCCCCCTTAAACCTAACCCCTAAAACTAACCCTACATCTAACACTTAGAACCAAACGATAAGCCTAAACCTAAACCTATGCCCCTAACCGTAACCGTAACCCTAAACCCTAACTCTAAACGCTAACCCTAACTCCTAACCCTAATCCTATCTCCTAACCCTAACCCTAACCCGAAGCCCCCCTTAACCCTAACCCCGAACCCTAACCCTACATTTAACCCTTAAAAACAAATGGTAAGCCTAAACCTAAACCTATGCCCCTAACCGTAACCCTAATCCTAAACCCTAACTCTAAACGCTAACCCTAACTCCTAACACTAATCCTATCTCCTAACCCTAACCCTAACCCGAAGCCCCCCTTAACCCTAACCCCTAACCCTAACCCTACATCTAACCCTTAAAATCATACGAAAACCATAAACCTAAACCTATGCCCCTAACCGTAATCCTAACCCTAAACCCTAACCCTAAACGCTAACCCTAACTCCTAACCCTAACCCTAACTCCTAACCCTAACCCTAACCCGAAGCCCCCCTTAACGCTAACCCCTAACCCTAATCCTACATCTAACACTTAAAACCAAAGGAAAACCCTAAACCTAAACCTATGCCCCTAACCGTAACCCTAACCCTAAACCCTAACCCTAAACGCTAACCCTAACTCCTAACCCTAACCCTAACCCGAAGCCCCCCTTAACGCTAACCCCTAACCCTAACCCTACCTCTAACCCTTAAAACCAAACGATAACCCTAAACCTAAACCTATGCCCCTAACCGTAACCCTAACCCTAAACCCTAACCCTAAACGCTAACCCTAACTCCTAACCCTAATCCTATCTCCTAACCCTAACCCTAACCCGAAGCCCCCCTTAACCCTAACCCCGAACCCTAACCCTACATTTAACCCTTAAAAACAAACGGTAAGCCTAAACCTAAACCTATGCCCCTAACCGTAACCCTAATCCTAAACCCTAACTCTAAACGCTAACCCTAACTCCTAACCCTAATCCTATATCCTAACTCTAACCCTAACCCGAAGCCCCCCTTAACCCTAACCCCTAACCCTAACCCTACATCTAACCCTTAAAATCATACGAAAACCATAAACCTAAACCTATGCCCCTAACCGTAATCCTAACCCTAAACCCTAACCCTAAACGCTAACCCTAACTCCTAACCCTAACCCTAACTCCTAACCCTAACCCTAACCCGAAGCCCCCCTTAACGCTAACCCCTAACCCTAATCCTACATCTAACACTTAAAACCAAAGGAAAACCCTAAACCTAAACCTATGCCCCTAACCGTAACCCTAACCCTAAACCCTAACCCTAAACGCTAACCCTAACTCCTAACCCTAACCCTAACCCGAAGCCCCCCTTAACGCTAACCCCTAACCCTAACCCTACCTCTAACCCTTAAAACCAAACGATAACCCTAAACCTAAACCTATGCCCCTAACCGTAACCCTAACCCTAAACCCTAACCCTAAACGCTAACCCTAACTCCTAACCCTAATCCTATCTCCTAACCCTAACCCTAACCCTAAGCCCCCCTTAATGCTAACCCCTAACATTAACCATGCACCTACCCCTTAAAACCAAACGGTAAGCCTAAACCTAAACCTATGCCCCTAACCGTAACCCTAACCCTAAACCCTAACCCTAAACGCTAACCCTAACTCCTAACACTAATCCTATCTCCTAACCCTAACCCGAAGCCCCCCTTAACCCTAACCCCTAACCCTAACCCTACATCTAACCCTTAAAATCATACGAAAACCATAAACCTAAACCTATGCCCCTAACCGTAATCCTAACCCTAAACCCTAAGCCTAAACGCTAACCCTAACTCCTAACTCTAATCCTATATCCTAACTCTAACCCTAACCCGAAGACCCCTTAACCCTAACCACTAACCCTAACCCTACATCTAACACTTAAAAACAAATGATAACACTAAACCTAATCCTATGCCCCTAACCGTAATCCTAACCCTAAACACTAACCCTAAACGCTAACCCTAACTCCTAACTCTAACCCTAACTCCTAACCCTAACCCTAACCCGAAGCCCCCCTTAACGCTAACCCATAACCCTAACCCTACATCTAACACTTAAAACCAAAGGAAAACCCTAAACCTAAACCTATGCCCCTAACCGTAACCCTAACCCTAAACCCTAACCCTAAACGCTAACCCTAACTCCTAACCCTAACCCTAACCCGAAGCCCCCCTTAACGCTAACCCCTAACCCTAACCCTACCTCTAACCCTTAAAACCAAACGATAACCCTAAACCTAAACCTATGCCCCTAACCGTAACCCTAACCCTAAACCCTAACCCTAAACGCTAACCCTAACTCCTAACCCTAATCCTATCTCCTAACCCTAACCCTAACCCTAAGCCCCCCTTAATGCTAACCCCTAACATTAACCATGCACCTACCCCTTAAAACCAAACGGTAAGCCTAAACCTAAACCTATGCCCCTAACCGTAACCCTAACCCTAAACCCTAACCCTAAACGCTAACCCTAACTCCTAACACTAATCCTATCTCCTAACCCTAACCCGAAGCCCCCCTTAACCCTAACCCCTAACCCTAACCCTACATCTAACCCTTAAAATCATACGAAAACCATAAACCTAAACCTATGCCCCTAACCGTAATCCTAACCCTAAACCCTAAGCCTAAACGCTAACCCTAACTCCTAACTCTAATCCTATATCCTAACTCTAACCCTAACCCGAAGACCCCTTAACCCTAACCACTAACCCTAACCCTACATCTAACACTTAAAAACAAATGATAACACTAAACCTAATCCTATGCCCCTAACCGTAATCCTAACCCTAAACACTAACCCTAAACGCTAACCCTAACTCCTAACTCTAACCCTAACTCCTAACCCTAACCCTAACCCGAAGCCCCCCTTAACGCTAACCCATAACCCTAACCCTACATCTAACACTTAAAACCAAAGGAAAACCCTAAACCTAAACCTATGCCCCTAACCGTAACCCTAACCCTAAACCCTAACCCTAAACGCTAACCCTAACTCCTAACCCTAACCCTAACTCCTAACCCTAACCCTAACCCGAAGCCCCCCTTAACGCTAACCCCTAACCCTAACCCTACATCTAACACTTAAAACCAAAGGAAAACCCTAAACCTAAACCTATGCCCCTAACCGTAACCCTAACCCTAAACCCTAATTCTAAACGCTAACCCTAACTCCTAACCCTAATCCTATCTCCTAACCCTAACCCTAACCCTAAGCCCCCCTTAATGCTAACCCCTAACATTAACCATGCACCTACCCCTTAAAACCAAACGGTAAGCCTAAACCTAAACCTATGCCCCTAACCGTAATCCTAACCCTAAACCCTAAACCTTAATGCTAACCCTAACTCGTAACCCTAACCATAACTCCTAACCCTAACCCTAACCCGAAGCACCCCTTAACCCTAACCCCTAACCCTAACCCTACATCTAACACTTAAAACCAAAGGAAAACCCTAAACCTAAACCTATGCCCCTAACCGTAACCCTAACCCTAAACCCTAACTCTAAACGCTAACCCTAACTCCTAACCCTAACCCTAACTCCTAACCTTAACCCTAACCCGAAGCCCCCCTTAAACCTAACCCCTAAAACTAACCCTACATCTAACACTTAGAACCAAACGATAAGCCTAAACCTAAACCTATGCCCCTAACCGTAACCCTAACCCTAAACCCTAACTCTAAACGCTAACCCTAACTCCTAACCCTAATCCTATCTCCTAACCCTAACCCTAACCCGAAGCCCCCCTTAACGCTAACCCCTAACCCTAACCCTACCTCTAACCCTTAAAACCAAACGATAACCCTAAACCTAAACCTATGCCCCTAACCGTAACCCTAACCCTAAACTCTAACCCTAAACGCTAACCGTAACTCCTAACCCTAACCGTAACTCCTAACCCTAACCCTAACCCGAAGCCCCCTATAACACTAACCCCTAACATTAACCATGCACCTACCCCTTAAAACCAAACGGTAAGCCTAAACCTAAACCCATGCCCCTAACCGTAACCCTAACCATAAACCCTAACTCTAAACGCTAACGCTAACTCCTAACCCTAATCCTATCTCCTAACCCTAACCCTAACCCGAAGCCCCCCTTAACCCTAACCCCGAACCCTAACCCTACATTTAACCCTTAAAAACAAACGGTAAGCCTAAACCTAAACCTATGCCCCTAACCGTAACCCTAATCCTAAACCCTAACTCTAAACGCTAACCCTAACTCCTAACCCTAATCCTATCTCCTAACCCTAACCCTAACCCGAAGCCCCCCTTAACCCTAACCCCTAACCCTAACCCTACATCTAACCCTTAAAATCATACGAAAACCATAAACCTAAACCTATGCCCCTAACCGTAATCCTAACCCTAAACCCTAACCCTAAACGCTAACCCTAACTCCTAACCCTAAACCTAACTCCTAACCCTAACCCTAACCCGAAGCCCCCCTTAACGCTAACCCCTAACCCTAACCCTACATCTAACACTTAAAACCAAAGGAAAACCCTAAACCTAAACCTATGCCCCTAACCGTAACCCTAACCCTAAACCCTAACTCTAAACGCTAACCCTAACTCCTAACCCTAATCCTATCTCCTAACCCTAACCCTAACCCTAAGCCCCCCTTAATGCTAACCCCTAACATTAACCATGCACCTACCCCTTAAAACCAAACGGTAAGCCTAAACCTAAACCTATGCCCCTAACCGTAATCCTAACCCTAAACCCTAACCCTAAATGCTAACCCTAACTCGTAACCCTAATCCTATCTCCTAGCCCTAACCCTAACCCGAAGCCCCACTTAACCCTAACCCCGAACCCTAACCCTACATTTAACCCTTAAAAACAAACGGTAAGCCTAAACCTAAACCTATGCCCCTAACCGTAACCCTAATCCTAAACCCTAACTCTAAACGCTAACCCTAACTCCTAACACTAATCCTATCTCCTAACCCTAACCCTAACCCGAAGCCCCCCTTAACCCTAACCCCTAACCCTAACCCTACATCTAACCCTTAAAACCAAATGATAACACTAAACCTAATCCTATGCCCCTAACCGTAATCCTAACCCTAAACGCTAACCCTAAACGCTAACCCTAACTCCTAACTCTAACCCTAACTCCTAACCCTATCCCTAACCCGAAGCCCCCCTTAACGCTAACCCATAACCCTAACCCTACATCTAACACTTAAAACCAAAGGAAAACCCTAAACCTAAACCTATGCCCCTAACCGTAACCCTAACCCTAAACCCTAACCCTAAACGCTAACCCTAACTCCTAACCCTAACCCTAACTCCTAACCCTAACCCTATCCCGAAGCCCCCCTTAACGCTAACCCCTAACCCTAACCCTACCTCTAACCCTTAAAACCAAACGATAACCCTAAACCTAAACCTATGCCCCTAACCGTAACCCTAACCCTAAACCCTAACCCTAAACGCTAACCGTAACTCCTAACCCTAACCCTAACTCCTAACCCTAACCCTAACCCGAAGCCCCCTATAACACTAACCCCTAACCCTAACCCTACATCTAACACTTAAAACCAAACGAAAACCCTAAAACTAAACCTATGCCCCTAACCGTAACCCTAACCCTAAACCCTAACTCTAAACGCTAACCCTAACTCCTAACCCTAACCCTAACTCCTAACCTTAACCCTAACCCGAAGCCCCCCTTAAACCTAACCCCTAAAACTAACCCTACATCTAACACTTAGAACCAAACGATAAGCCTAAACCTAAACCTATGCCCCTAACCGTAACCGTAACCCTAAACCCTAACTCTAAACGCTAACCCTAACTCCTAACCCTAATCCTATCTCCTAACCCTAACCCTAACCCGAAGCCCCCCTTAACCCTAACCCCGAACCCTAACCCTACATTTAACCCTTAAAAACAAATGGTAAGCCTAAACCTAAACCTATGCCCCTAACCGTAACCCTAATCCTAAACCCTAACTCTAAACGCTAACCCTAACTCCTAACACTAATCCTATCTCCTAACCCTAACCCTAACCCGAAGCCCCCCTTAACCCTAACCCCTAACCCTAACCCTACATCTAACCCTTAAAATCATACGAAAACCATAAACCTAAACCTATGCCCCTAACCGTAATCCTAACCCTAAACCCTAACCCTAAACGCTAACCCTAACTCCTAACCCTAACCCTAACTCCTAACCCTAACCCTAACCCGAAGCCCCCCTTAACGCTAACCCCTAACCCTAATCCTACATCTAACACTTAAAACCAAAGGAAAACCCTAAACCTAAACCTATGCCCCTAACCGTAACCCTAACCCTAAACCCTAACCCTAAACGCTAACCCTAACTCCTAACCCTAACCCTAACCCGAAGCCCCCCTTAACGCTAACCCCTAACCCTAACCCTACCTCTAACCCTTAAAACCAAACGATTACCATAAACCTAAACCTATGCCCCTAACCGTAACCCTAACCCTAAACCCTAACCCTAAACGCTAACCCTAACTCCTAACCCTAATCCTATCTCCTAACCCTAACCCTAACCCGAAGCCCCCCTTAACCCTAACCCCGAACCCTAACCCTACATTTAACCCTTAAAAACAAACGGTAAGCCTAAACCTAAACCTATGCCCCTAACCGTAACCCTAACCCTAAACCCTAACTCTAAACGCTAACCCTAACTCCTAACCCTAATCCTATATCCTAACTCTAACCCTAACCCGAAGCCCCCCTTAACCCTAACCCCTAACCCTAACCCTACATCTAACCCTTAAAATCATACGAAAACCATAAACCTAAACCTATGCCCCTAACCGTAATCCTAACCCTAAACCCTAACCCTAAACGCTAACCCTAACTCCTAACCCTAACCCTAACTCCTAACCCTAACCCTAACCCGAAGCCCCCCTTAACGCTAACCCCTAACCCTAATCCTACATCTAACACTTAAAACCAAAGGAAAACCCTAAACCTAAACCTATGCCCCTAACCGTAACCCTAACCCTAAACCCTAACCCTAAACGCTAACCCTAACTCCTAACCCTAACCCTAACCCGAAGCCCCCCTTAACGCTAACCCCTAACCCTAACCCTACCTCTAACCCTTAAAACCAAACGATAACCCTAAACCTAAACCTATGCCCCTAACCGTAACCCTAACCCTAAACCCTAACCCTAAACGCTAACCCTAACTCCTAACCCTAATCCTATCTCCTAACCCTAACCCTAACCCTAAGCCCCCCTTAATGCTAACCCCTAACATTAACCATGCACCTACCCCTTAAAACCAAACGGTAAGCCTAAACCTAAACCTATGCCCCTAACCGTAACCCTAACCCTAAACCCTAACCCTAAACGCTAACCCTAACTCCTAACACTAATCCTATCTCCTAACCCTAACCCGAAGCCCCCCTTAACCCTAACCCCTAACCCTAACCCTACATCTAACCCTTAAAATCATACGAAAACCATAAACCTAAACCTATGCCCCTAACCGTAATCCTAACCCTAAACCCTAAGCCTAAACGCTAACCCTAACTCCTAACTCTAATCCTATATCCTAACTCTAACCCTAACCCGAAGACCCCTTAACCCTAACCACTAACCCTAACCCTACATCTAACACTTAAAACCAAAGGAAAACCCTAAACCTAAACCTATGCCCCTAACCGTAACCCTAACCCTAAACCCTAACCCTAAACGCTAACCCTAACTCCTAACCCTAACCCTAACTCCTAACCCTAACCCTAACCCGAAGCCCCCCTTAACGCTAACCCCTAACCCTAACCCTACATCTAACACTTAAAACCAAAGGAAAACCCTAAACCTAAACCTATGCCCCTAACCGTAACCCTAACCCTAAACCCTAATTCTAAACGCTAACCCTAACTCCTAACCCTAATCCTATCTCCTAACCCTAACCCTAACCCTAAGCCCCCCTTAATGCTAACCCCTAACATTAACCATGCACCTACCCCTTAAAACCAAACGGTAAGCCTAAACCTAAACCTATGCCCCTAACCGTAATCCTAACCCTAAACCCTAAACCTTAATGCTAACCCTAACTCGTAACCCTAACCATAACTCCTAACCCTAACCCTAACCCGAAGCACCCCTTAACCCTAACCCCTAACCCTAACCCTACATCTAACACTTAAAACCAAAGGAAAACCCTAAACCTAAACCTATGCCCCTAACCGTAACCCTAACCCTAAACCCTAACTCTAAACGCTAACCCTAACTCCTAACCCTAACCCTAACTCCTAACCTTAACCCTAACCCGAAGCCCCCCTTAAACCTAACCCCTAAAACTAACCCTACATCTAACACTTAGAACCAAACGATAAGCCTAAACCTAAACCTATGCCCCTAACCGTAACCCTAACCCTAAACCCTAACTCTAAACGCTAACCCTAACTCCTAACCCTAATCCTATCTCCTAACCCTAACCCTAACCCGAAGCCCCCCTTAACGCTAACCCCTAACCCTAACCCTACCTCTAACCCTTAAAACCAAACGATAACCCTAAACCTAAACCTATGCCCCTAACCGTAACCCTAACCCTAAACCCTAACCCTAAACGCTAACCGTAACTCCTAACCCTAACCGTAACTCCTAACCCTAACCCTAACCCGAAGCCCCCTATAACACTAACCCCTAACATTAACCATGCACCTACCCCTTAAAACCAAACGGTAAGCCTAAACCTAAACCCATGCCCCTAACCGTAACCCTAACCATAAACCCTAACTCTAAACGCTAACGCTAACTCCTAACCCTAATCCTATCTCCTAACCCTAACCCTAACCCGAAGCCCCCCTTAACCCTAACCCCGAACCCTAACCCTACATCTAACCCTTAAAACCAAATGATAACACTAAACCTAATCCTATGCCCCTAACCGTAACCCTAATCCTAAACCCTAACTCTAAATGCTAACCCTAACTCCTAACCCTAATCCTATCTCCTAACCCTAACCCTAACCCGAAGCCCCCCTTAACCCTAACCCCTAACCCTAACCCTACATCTAACCCTTAAAATCATACGAAAACCATAAACCTAAACCTATGCCCCTAACCGTAATCCTAACCCTAAACCCTAACCCTAAACGCTAACCCTAACTCCTAACCCTAAACCTAACTCCTAACCCTAACCCTAACCCGAAGCCCCCCTTAACGCTAACCCCTAACCCTAACCCTACATCTAACACTTAAAACCAAAGGAAAACCCTAAACCTAAACCTATGCCCCTAACCGTAACCCTAACCCTAAACCCTAACTCTAAACGCTAACCCTAACTCCTAACCCTAATCCTATCTCCTAACCCTAACCCTAACCCTAAGCCCCCCTTAATGCTAACCCCTAACATTAACCATGCACCTACCCCTTAAAACCAAACGGTAAGCCTAAACCTAAACCTATGCCCCTAACCGTAATCCTAACCCTAAACCCTAACCCTAAATGCTAACCCTAACTCGTAACCCTAATCCTATCTCCTAGCCCTAACCCTAACCCGAAGCCCCACTTAACCCTAACCCCGAACCCTAACCCTACATTTAACCCTTAAAAACAAACGGTAAGCCTAAACCTAAACCTATGCCCCTAACCGTAACCCTAATCCTAAACCCTAACTCTAAACGCTAACCCTAACTCCTAACACTAATCCTATCTCCTAACCCTAACCCTAACCCGAAGCCCCCCTTAACCCTAACCCCTAACCCTAACCCTACATCTAACCCTTAAAACCAAATGATAACACTAAACCTAATCCTATGCCCCTAACCGTAATCCTAACCCTAAACGCTAACCCTAAACGCTAACCCTAACTCCTAACTCTAACCCTAACTCCTAACCCTAACCCTAACCCGAAGCCCCCCTTAACGCTAACCCATAACCCTAACCCTACATCTAACACTTAAAACCAAAGGAAAACCCTAAACCTAAACCTATGCCCCTAACCGTAACCCTAACCCTAAACCCTAACCCTAAACGCTAACCCTAACTCCTAACCCTAACCCTAACTCCTAACCCTAACCCTATCCCGAAGCCCCCCTTAACGCTAACCCCTAACCCTAACCCTACCTCTAACCCTTAAAACCAAACGATAACCCTAAACCTAAACCTATGCCCCTAACCGTAACCCTAACCCTAAACCCTAACCCTAAACGCTAACCGTAACTCCTAACCCTAACCCTAACTCCTAACCCTAACCCTAACCCGAAGCCCCCTATAACACTAACCCCTAACCCTAACCCTACATCTAACACTTAAAACCAAACGAAAACCCTAAAACTAAACCTATGCCCCTAACCGTAACCCTAACCCTAAACCCTAACTCTAAACGCTAACCCTAACTCCTAACCCTAACCCTAACTCCTAACCTTAACCCTAACCCGAAGCCCCCCTTAAACCTAACCCCTAAAACTAACCCTACATCTAACACTTAGAACCAAACGATAAGCCTAAACCTAAACCTATGCCCCTAACCGTAACCGTAACCCTAAACCCTAACTCTAAACGCTAACCCTAACTCCTAACCCTAATCCTATCTCCTAACCCTAACCCTAACCCGAAGCCCCCCTTAACCCTAACCCCGAACCCTAACCCTACATTTAACCCTTAAAAACAAATGGTAAGCCTAAACCTAAACCTATGCCCCTAACCGTAACCCTAATCCTAAACCCTAACTCTAAACGCTAACCCTAACTCCTAACACTAATCCTATCTCCTAACCCTAACCCTAACCCGAAGCCCCCCTTAACCCTAACCCCTAACCCTAACCCTACATCTAACCCTTAAAATCATACGAAAACCATAAACCTAAACCTATGCCCCTAACCGTAATCCTAACCCTAAACCCTAACCCTAAACGCTAACCCTAACTCCTAACCCTAACCCTAACTCCTAACCCTAACCCTAACCCGAAGCCCCCCTTAACGCTAACCCCTAACCCTAATCCTACATCTAACACTTAAAACCAAAGGAAAACCCTAAACCTAAACCTATGCCCCTAACCGTAACCCTAACCCTAAACCCTAACCCTAAACGCTAACCCTAACTCCTAACCCTAACCCTAACCCGAAGCCCCCCTTAACGCTAACCCCTAACCCTAACCCTACCTCTAACCCTTAAAACCAAACGATTACCATAAACCTAAACCTATGCCCCTAACCGTAACCCTAACCCTAAACCCTAACCCTAAACGCTAACCCTAACTCCTAACCCTAATCCTATCTCCTAACCCTAACCCTAACCCGAAGCCCCCCTTAACCCTAACCCCGAACCCTAACCCTACATTTAACCCTTAAAAACAAACGGTAAGCCTAAACCTAAACCTATGCCCCTAACCGTAACCCTAATCCTAAACCCTAACTCTAAACGCTAACCCTAACTCCTAACCCTAATCCTATATCCTAACTCTAACCCTAACCCGAAGCCCCCCTTAACCCTAACCCCTAACCCTAACCCTACATCTAACCCTTAAAATCATACGAAAACCATAAACCTAAACCTATGCCCCTAACCGTAATCCTAACCCTAAACCCTAACCCTAAACGCTAACCCTAACTCCTAACCCTAACCCTAACTCCTAACCCTAACCCTAACCCGAAGCCCCCCTTAACGCTAACCCCTAACCCTAATCCTACATCTAACACTTAAAACCAAAGGAAAACCCTAAACCTAAACCTATGCCCCTAACCGTAACCCTAACCCTAAACCCTAACCCTAAACGCTAACCCTAACTCCTAACCCTAACCCTAACCCGAAGCCCCCCTTAACGCTAACCCCTAACCCTAACCCTACCTCTAACCCTTAAAACCAAACGATAACCCTAAACCTAAACCTATGCCCCTAACCGTAACCCTAACCCTAAACCCTAACCCTAAACGCTAACCCTAACTCCTAACCCTAATCCTATCTCCTAACCCTAACCCTAACCCTAAGCCCCCCTTAATGCTAACCCCTAACATTAACCATGCACCTACCCCTTAAAACCAAACGGTAAGCCTAAACCTAAACCTATGCCCCTAACCGTAACCCTAACCCTAAACCCTAACCCTAAACGCTAACCCTAACTCCTAACACTAATCCTATCTCCTAACCCTAACCCGAAGCCCCCCTTAACCCTAACCCCTAACCCTAACCCTACATCTAACCCTTAAAATCATACGAAAACCATAAACCTAAACCTATGCCCCTAACCGTAATCCTAACCCTAAACCCTAAGCCTAAACGCTAACCCTAACTCCTAACTCTAATCCTATATCCTAACTCTAACCCTAACCCGAAGACCCCTTAACCCTAACCACTAACCCTAACCCTACATCTAACACTTAAAAACAAATGATAACACTAAACCTAATCCTATGCCCCTAACCGTAATCCTAACCCTAAACACTAACCCTAAACGCTAACCCTAACTCCTAACTCTAACCCTAACTCCTAACCCTAACCCTAACCCGAAGCCCCCCTTAACGCTAACCCATAACCCTAACCCTACATCTAACACTTAAAACCAAAGGAAAACCCTAAACCTAAACCTATGCCCCTAACCGTAACCCTAACCCTAAACCCTAACCCTAAACGCTAACCCTAACTCCTAACCCTAACCCTAACTCCTAACCCTAACCCTAACCCGAAGCCCCCCTTAACGCTAACCCCTAACCCTAACCCTACATCTAACACTTAAAACCAAAGGAAAACCCTAAACCTAAACCTATGCCCCTAACCGTAACCCTAACCCTAAACCCTAATTCTAAACGCTAACCCTAACTCCTAACCCTAATCCTATCTCCTAACCCTAACCCTAACCCTAAGCCCCCCTTAATGCTAACCCCTAACATTAACCATGCACCTACCCCTTAAAACCAAACGGTAAGCCTAAACCTAAACCTATGCCCCTAACCGTAATCCTAACCCTAAACCCTAAACCTTAATGCTAACCCTAACTCGTAACCCTAACCATAACTCCTAACCCTAACCCTAACCCGAAGCACCCCTTAACCCTAACCCCTAACCCTAACCCTACATCTAACACTTAAAACCAAAGGAAAACCCTAAACCTAAACCTATGCCCCTAACCGTAACCCTAACCCTAAACCCTAACTCTAAACGCTAACCCTAACTCCTAACCCTAACCCTAACTCCAAACCTTAACCCTAACCCGAAGCCCCCCTTAAACCTAACCCCTAAAACTAACCCTACATCTAACACTTAGAACCAAACGATAAGCCTAAACCTAAACCTATGCCCCTAACCGTAACCCTAACCCTAAACCCTAACTCTAAACGCTAACCCTAACTCCTAACCCTAATCCTATCTCCTAACCCTAACCCTAACCCGAAGCCCCCCTTAACGCTAACCCCTAACCCTAACCCTACCTCTAACCCTTAAAACCAAACGATAACCCTAAACCTAAACCTATGCCCCTAACCGTAACCCTAACCCTAAACCCTAACCCTAAACGCTAACCGTAACTCCTAACCCTAACCGTAACTCCTAACCCTAACCCTAACCCGAAGCCCCCTATAACACTAACCCCTAACATTAACCATGCACCTACCCCTTAAAACCAAACGGTAAGCCTAAACCTAAACCCATGCCCCTAACCGTAACCCTAACCATAAACCCTAACTCTAAACGCTAACGCTAACTCCTAACCCTAATCCTATCTCCTAACCCTAACCCTAACCCGAAGCCCCCCTTAACCCTAACCCCGAACCCTAACCCTACATTTAACCCTTAAAAACAAACGGTAAGCCTAAACCTAAACCTATGCCCCTAACCGTAACCCTAATCCTAAACCCTAACTCTAAACGCTAACCCTAACTCCTAACCCTAATCCTATCTCCTAACCCTAACCCTAACTCGAAGCCCCCCTTAACCCTAACCCCTAACCCTAACCCTACATCTAACCCTTAAAATCATACGAAAACCATAAACCTAAACCTATGCCCCTAACCGTAATCCTAACCCTAAACCCTAACCCTAAACGCTAACCCTAACTCCTAACCCTAAACCTAACTCCTAACCCTAACCCTAACCCGAAGCCCCCCTTAACGCTAACCCCTAACCCTAACCCTACATCTAACACTTAAAACCAAAGGAAAACCCTAAACCTAAACCTATGCCCCTAACCGTAACCCTAACCCTAAACCCTAACTCTAAACGCTAACCCTAACTCCTAACCCTAATCCTATCTCCTAACCCTAACCCTAACCCTAAGCCCCCCTTAATGCTAACCCCTAACATTAACCATGCACCTACCCCTTAAAACCAAACGGTAAGCCTAAACCTAAACCTATGCCCCTAACCGTAATCCTAACCCTAAACCCTAACCCTAAATGCTAACCCTAACTCGTAACCCTAATCCTATCTCCTAGCCCTAACCCTAACCCGAAGCCCCACTTAACCCTAACCCCGAACCCTAACCCTACATTTAACCCTTAAAAACAAACGGTAAGCCTAAACCTAAACCTATGCCCCTAACCGTAACCCTAATCCTAAACCCTAACTCTAAACGCTAACCCTAACTCCTAACACTAATCCTATCTCCTAACCCTAACCCTAACCCGAAGCCCCCCTTAACCCTAACCCCTAACCCTAACCCTACATCTAACCCTTAAAACCAAATGATAACACTAAACCTAATCCTATGCCCCTAACCGTAATCCTAACCCTAAACCCTAAGCCTAAACGCTAACCCTAACTCCTAACCCTAATCCTATATCCTAACTCTAACCCTAACCCGAAGACCCCTTAACCCTAACCACTAACCCTAACCCTACATCTAACCCTTAAAAACAACTGATAACACTAAACCTAATCCTATGCCCCTAACCGTAACCCTAACCCTAAACCCTAACCCTAAACGCTAACCCTAACTCCTAACTCTAACCCTAACTCCTAACCCTAACCCTAACCCGAAGCCCCCCTTAACGCTAACCCCTAACCCTAACCCTACATCTAACACTTAAAACCAAAGGAAAACCCTAAACCTAAACCTATGCCCCTAACCGTAACCCTAACCCTAAACCCTAACCCTAAACGCTAACCCTAACTCCTAACCCTAACCCTAACTCCTAACCCTAACCCTATCCCGAAGCCCCCCTTAACGCTAACCCCTAACCCTAACCCTACCTCTAACCCTTAAAACCAAACGATAACCCTAAACCTAAACCTATGCCCCTAACCGTAACCCTAACCCTAAACCCTAACCCTAAACGCTAACCGTAACTCCTAACCCTAACCCTAACTCCTAACCCTAACCCTAACCCGAAGCCCCCTATAACACTAACCCCTAACCCTAACCCTACATCTAACACTTAAAACCAAACGAAAACCCTAAAACTAAACCTATGCCCCTAACCGTAACCCTAACCCTAAACCCTAACTCTAAACGCTAACCCTAACTCCTAACCCTAATCCTATCTCCTAACCCGAAGCCCCCTTAACCCTAACCCCGAACCCTAACCCTACATCTAACCCTTAAAAACAAACGGTAAGCCTAAATCTAAACCTATGCCCCTAACCGTAACACTAACCCTAAAACCTAACTCTAAACGCTAACCCTAACTCCTAACCCTAATCCTATCTCCTAACCCTAACCCTAACCCGAAGCCCCCCTTAACCCTAACCCCTAACCCTAACCCTACATCTAACCGTTAAAATCATACGAAAACCATAAACCTAAACCTATGCCCCTAACCGTAATCCTAACCCTAAACCCTAAGCCTAAACGCTAACCCTAACTCCTAACCCTAATCCTATATCCTAACTCTAACCCTAACCCGAAGACCCCTTAACCCTAACCACTAACCCTAACCCTACATCTAACCCTTAAAACCAACTGATAACACTAAACCTAATCCTATGCCCCTAACCGTAATCCTAACCCTAAACGCTAACCCTAAACGCTAACCCTAACTCCTAACTCTAACCCTAACTCCTAACCCTAACCCTAACCCGAAGCCCCCCTTAACGCTAACCCATAACCCTAATCCTACATCTAACACTTAAAACCAAAGGAAAACCCTAAACCTAAACCTATGCCCCTAACCGTAACCCTAACCCTAAACCCTAACCCTAAACGCTAACCCTAACTCCTAACCCTAACCCTAACTCCTAACCCTAACCCTAACCCGAAGCCCCCCTTAACGCTAACCCCTAACCCTAACCCTACCTCTAACCCTTAAAACCAAACGATAACCCTAAACCTAAACCTATGCCCCTAACCGTAACCCTAACCCTAAACCCTAACCCTAAACGCTAACCGTAACTCCTAACCCTAACCCTAACTCCTAACCCTAACCCTAACCCGAAGCCCCCTATAACACTAACCCCTAACCCTAACCCTACATCTAACACTTAAAACCAAACGAAAACCCTAAACCTAAACCTATGCCCCTAACCGTAACCCTAACCCTAAACCCTAACTCTAAACGCTAACCCTAACTCCTAACCCTAATCCTATCTCCTAACCCTAACCCTAACCCGAAGCCCCCCTTAACCCTAACCCCGAACCCTAACCCTACATCTAACGCTTAAAAACAAACGGTAAGCCTAAACCTAAACCTATGCCCCTAACCGTAACCCTAACCCTAAACCCTAACTCTAAACGCTAACCCTAACTCCTAACCCTAACCCTAACTCCTAACCCTAACCCTAACCCTAAGCCCCCCTTAATGCTAACCTCTAACATTAACCATGCACCTACCCCTTAAAACCAAACGGTAAGCCTAAGCCTAAACCTATGCCCCTAACCGTAACCCTAACCCTAAACCCTAACTCTAAACGCTAACCCTAACTCCTAACCCTAATCCTATCTCCTAACCCTAACCCTAACCCTAAGCCCCCCTTAATGCTAACCCCTAACATTAACCATGAACCTACCCCTTAAAACCAAACGGTAAGCCTAAACCTAAACCTATGCCCCTAACCGTAATCCTAACCCTAAACCCTAACCCTAAATGCTAACCCTAACTCGTAACACTAACCCTAACTCCTAACCCTAACCCTAACCCGAAGCACCCCTTAACCCTAACCCCTAACCCTAACCCTACATCTAACACTTAAAACCAAAGGAAAACCCTAAACCTAATCCTATGCCCCTAACCGTAACCCTAACCCTAAACCCTAACTCTAAACGCTAACCCTAACTCCTAACCCTAACCCTAACTCCTAACCTTAACCCTAACCCGAAGCCCCCCTTAAACCTAACCCCTAAAACTAACCCTACATCTAACACTTAGAACCAAACGATAAGCCTAAACCTAAACCTATGCCCCTAACCGTAACCCTAACCCTAAACCCTAACTCTAAACGCTAACCCTAACTCCTAACCCTAATCCTATCTCCTAACCCTAACCCTAACCCGAAGCCCCCCTTAACGCTAACCCCTAACCCTAACCCTACCTCTAACCCTTAAAACCAAACGATAACCCTAAACCTAAACCTATGCCCCTAACCGTAACCCTAACCCTATACCCTAACCCTAAACGCTAACCGTAACTCCTAACCCTAACCCTAACTCCTAACCCTAACCCTAACCCGAAGCCCCCTATAACACTAACCCCTAACATTAACCATGCACCTACCCCTTAAAACCAAACGGTAAGCCTAAACCTAAACCTATGCCCCTAACCGTAACCCTAATCCTAAACCCTAACTCTAAACGCTAACCCTAACTCCTAACACTAATCCTATCTCCTAACCCTAACCCTAACCCGAAGCCCCCCTTAACCCTAACCCCTAACCCTAACCCTACATCTAACCCTTAAAACCAATTGATAACACTAAACCTAATCCTATGCCCCTAACCGTAATCCTAACCCTAAACCCTAAGCCTAAACGCTAACCCTAACTCCTAACCCTAATCCTATATCCTAACTCTAACCCTAACCCGAAGACCCCTTAACCCTAACCACTAACCCTAACCCTACATCTAACCCTTAAAACCAACTGATAACACTAAACCTAATCCTATGCCCCTAACCGTAATCCTAACCCTAAACGCTAACCCTAAACGCTAACCCTAACTCCTAACTCTAACCCTAACTCCTAACCCTAACCCTAACCCGAAGCCCCCCTTAACGCTAACCCATAACCCTAACCCTACATCTAACACTTAAAACCAAAGGAAAACCCTAAACCTAAACCTATGCCCCTAACCGTAACCCTAACCCTAAACCCTAACCCTAAACGCTAACCCTAACTCCTAACCCTAACCCTAACTCCTAACCCTAACCCTAACCCGAAGCCCCCCTTAACGCTAACCCCTAACCCTAAACCTACCTCTAACCCTTAAAACCAAACGATAACCCTAAACCTAAACCTATGCCCCTAACCGTAACCCTAACCCTAAACCCTAACCCTAAACGCTAACCGTAACTCCTAACCCTAACCCTAACTCCTAACCCTAACCCTAACCCGAAGCCCCCTATAACACTAACCCCTAACCCTAACCCTACATCTAACACTTAAAACCAAACGAAAACCCTAAAACTAAACCTATGCCCCTAACCGTAACCCTAACCCTAAACCCTAACTCTAAACGCTAACCCTAACTCCTAACCCTAATCCTATCTCCTAACCCTAACCCGAAGCCCCCTTAACCCTAACCCCGAACCCTAACCCTACATCTAACCCTTCAAAACAAACGGTAAGCCTAAATCTAAACTTATGCCCCTAACCGTAACCCTAACCCTAAACCCTAACTCTAAACGCTAACCCTAACTCCTAACCCTAATCCTATCTCCTAACCCTAACCCTAACCCTAAGCCCCCCTTAATGCTAACCCCTAACATTAACCATGCACCTACCCCTTAAAACCAAACGGTAAGCCTAAACCTAAACCTATGCCCCTAACCGTAACCCTAACCCTAAACCCTAACCCTAAACGCTAACCCTAACTCCTAACACTAATCCTATCTCCTAACCCTAACCCGAAGCCCCCCTTAACCCTAACCCCTAACCCTAACCCTACATCTAACCCTTAAAATCATACGAAAACCATAAACCTAAACCTATGCCCCTAACCGTAATCCTAACCCTAAACCCTAAGCCTAAACGCTAACCCTAACTCCTAACCCTAATCCTATATCCTAACTCTAACCCTAACCCGAAGACCCCTTAACCCTAACCACTAACCCTAACCCTACATCTAACACTTAAAACCAAATGATAACACTAAACCTAATCCTATGCCCCTAACCGTAATCCTAACCCTAAACGCTAACCCTAAACGCTAACCCTAACTCCTAACTCTAACCCTAACTCCTAACCCTAACCCTAACCCGAAGCCCCCCTTAACGCTAACCCATAACCCTAACACTACATCTAACACTTAAAACCAAAGGAAAACCCTAAACCTAAACCTATGCCCCTAACCGTAACCCTAACCCTAAACCCTAACCCTAAACGCTAACCCTAACTCCTAACCCTAACCCTAACTCCTAACCCTAACCCTAACCCGAAGCCCCCCTTAACGCTAACCCCTAAACCTAACCCTACATCTAACACTTAAAACCAAAGGAAAACCCTAAACCTAAACCTATGCCCCTAACCGTAACCCTAACCCTGAACCCTAATTCTAAACGCTAACCCTAACTCCTAACCCTAATCCTATCTCCTAACCCTAACCCTAACCCTAAGCCCCCCTTAATGCTAACCCCTAACATTAACCATGCACCTACCCCTTAAAACCAAACGGTAAGCCTAAACCTAAACCTATGCCCCTAACCGTAATCCTAACCCTAAACCCGAACCCTAAATGCTAACCCTAACTCGTAACCCTAACCCTAACTCCTAACCCTAACCCTAACCCGAAGCACCCCTTAACCCTAACCCCTAACCCTAACCCTACATCTAACACTTAAAA
Organism: Strix uralensis; assembly: GCF_047716275.1. Lineage (NCBI taxonomy): Eukaryota > Metazoa > Chordata > Aves > Strigiformes > Strigidae > Strix > Strix uralensis. Next base: position 12,767,638 of record NC_133978.1, on the reverse strand, counting down.
CCAAAGGAAAACCCTAAACCTAGACCTATGGCCCTAACCGTAACCCTAACCCTAAACCCTAACTCTAAACGCTAACCCTAACTCCTAACACTAATCCTATCTCCTAACCCTAACCCTAACCCGAAGCCCCCCTTAACGCTAACCCCTAACCCTAACCATACCTCTAACCCTTAAAACCAAACGATAACCCTAAACCTAAACCTATGCCCCTAACCGTAACCCTAACCCTAAACCCTAACCCTAAACGCTAACCGTAACTCCTAACCCTAACCCTAACTCCTAACCCTAACCCTAACCCGAAGCCCCCTATAACACTAACCCCTAACATTAACCATGCACCTACCCCTTAAAACCAAACGGTAAGCCTAAACCTAAACCTATGCCCCTAACCGTAATCCTAACCCTAAACCCTAACTCTAAATGCTAACCCTAACTCCTAACCCTAATCCTATCTCCTAACCCTAACCCTAACCCGAAGCCCCACTTAACCCTAACCCCGAACCCTAACCCTACATTTAACCCTTAAAAACAAACGGTAAGCCTAAACCTAAACCTATGACCCTAACCGTAACCCTAATCCTAAACCCTAACTCTAAACGCTAACCCTAACTCCTAACACTAATCCTATCTCCTAACCCTAACCCTAACCCGAAGCCCCCCTTAACCCTAACCCCTAACCCTAACCCTACATCTAACCCTTAAAACCAATTGATAACACTAAACCTAATCCTATGCCCCTAACCGTAATCCTAACCCTAAACCCTAAGCCTAAACGCTAACCCTAACTCCTAACCCTAATCCTATATCCTAACTCTAACCCTAACCCGAAGACCCCTTAACCCTAACCACTAACCATAACCCTACATCTAACCCTTAAAACCAACTGATAACACTAAACCTAATCCTATGCCCCTAACCGTAATCCTAACCCTAAACGCTAACCCTAAACGCTAACCCTAACTCCTAACTCTAACCCTAACTCCTAACCCTAACCCTAACCCGAAGCCCCCCTTAACGCTAACCCATAACCCTAACCCTACATCTAACACTTAAAACCAAAGGAAAACCCTAAACCTAAACCTATGCCCCTAACCGTAACCCTAACCCTAAACCCTAACCCTAAACGCTAACCCTAACTCCTAACCCTAACCCTAACTCCTAACCCTAACCCTAACCCGAAGCCCCCCTTAACGCTAACCCCTAACCCTAAACCTACCTCTAACCCTTAAAACCAAACGATAACCCTAAAACTAAACCTATGCCCCTAACCGTAACCCTAACCCTAAACCCTAACCCTAAACGCTAACCGTAACTCCTAACCCTAACACTAACTCCTAAACCTAACCCTAACCCGAAGCCCCCTATAACACTAACCCCTAACCCTAACCCTACATCTAACACTTAAAACCAAACGAAAACCCTAAAACTAAACCTATGCCCCTAACCGTAACCCTAACCCTAAACCCTAACTCTAAACGCTAACCCTAACTCCTAACCCTAATCCTATCTCCTAACCCTAACCCGAAGCCCCCTTAACCCTAACCCCGAACCCTAACCCTACATCTAACCCTTAAAAACAAACGGTAAGCCTAAACCTAAACCTATGCCCCTAACCGTAACCCTAACCCTAAACCCTAACTCTAAACGCTAACCCTAACTCCTAACCCTAATCCTATCTCCTAACCCTAACCCTAACCCGAAGCCCCCCTTAACCCTAACCCCTAACCCTAACCCTACATCTAACCGTTAAAATCATACGAAAACCATAAACCTAAACCTATGCCCCTAACCGTAATCCTAACCCTAAACCCTAAGCCTAAACGCTAACCCTAACTCCTAACCCCAATCCTATATCCTAACTCTAACCCTAACCCGAAGACCCCTTAACCCTAACCACTAACCCTAACCCTACATCTAACCCTTAAAACCAAATGATAACACTAAACCTAATCCTATGCCCCTAACCGTAATCCTAACCCTAAACGCTAACCCTAAACGCTAACCCTAACTCCTAACTCTAACCCTAACTCCTAACCCTAACCCTAACCCGAAGCCCCCCTTAACGCTAACCCCTAACCCTAACCCTACATCTAACACTTAAAACCAAAGGAAAACCCTAAACCTAAACCTATGCCCCTAACCGTAACCCTAACCCTAAACCCTAACCCTAAACGCTAACCCTAACTCCTAACCCTAACCCTAACTCCTAACCCTAACCCTAACCCGAAGCCCCCCTTAACGCTAACCCCTAACCCTAACCCTACCTCTAACCCTTAAAACCAAACGGTAAGCCTAAACCTAAACCTATGCCCCTAACCGTAACCCTAACCCTAAACCCTAACCCTAAACGCTAACCGTAACTCCTAACCCTAACCCTAACTCCTAACCCTAACCCTAACCCGAAGGCCCCTATAACACTAACCCCTAACCCTACATCTAACACTTAAAACCAAACGAAAACCCTAAAACTAAACCTATGCCCCTAACCGTAACCCTAACCCTAAACCCTAACTCTAAACGCTAACCCTAACTCCTAACACTAATCCTATCTCCTAACCCTAACCCTAACCCTAAGCCCCCCTTAATGCTAACCTCTAACATTAACCATGCACCTACCCCTTAAAACCAAACGGTAAGCCTAAGCCTAAACCTATGCCCCTAACCGTAACCCTAACCCTAAACCCTAACTCTAAACGCTAACCCTAACTCCTAATCCTAATCCTATCTCCTAACCCTAACCCTAACCCTAAGCCCCCCTTAATGCTAACCCCTAACATTAACCATGCACCTACCCCTTAAAACCAAACGGTAAGCCTAAACCTAAACCTATGCCCCTAACCGTAATCCTAACCCTAAACCCTAACCCTAAATGCTAACCCTAACTCGTAACCCTAACCCTAACTCCTAATCCTAACCCTAACCCGAAGCACCCCTTAACCCTAACCCCTAACCCTAACCCTACATCTAACACTTAAAACCAAAGGAAAACCCTAAACCTAAACCTATGCCCCTAACCGTAACCCTAACCCTAAACCCTAACTCTAAACGCTAACCCTAACTCCTAACCCTAACCCTAACTCCTGACCTTAACCCTAACCCGAAGCCCCCCTTAAACCTAACCCCTAAAACTAACACTACATCTAACACTTAGAACCAAACGATAAACCTAAACCTAAACCTATGCCCCTAACCGTAACCCTAACCCTAAACCCTAACTCTAAACGCTAACCCTAACTCCTAACCCTAATCCTATCTCCTAACCCTAACCCTAAGCCGAAGCCCCCCTTAACCCTAACTCCTAACCCTAAACATACATCTAACACTTAAAACCAAACGATAACCCTAAAACTAAAACTATGCCCCTAACCGTAATCCTAACCCTAAACCCTAACCCTAAACGCTAACCCTAACTCCTAACCCTAATCCTATATCCTAACTCTAACCCTAACCCGAAGCCCCCCTTAACCCTAACCACTAACCCTAACCCTACATCTAACCCTTAAAACCAAACGATAACCCTAAACCTAATCCTATGCCCCTAACCGTAATCCTAACCCTAAACGCTAACCCTAAACGCTAACCCTAACTCCTAACTCTAACCCTAACTCCTAACCCTAACCCTAACCCGAAGCCCCCCTTAACCCTAACCCCTAACCCTAACCCTACCTCTAACCCTTAAAACCAAACGATAACCCTAAACCTAAACCTATGCCCCTAACCGTAACCCTAACCCTAAACCCTAACTCTAAACGCTAACCCTAACTCCTAACCCTAATCCTATCTCCTAACCCTAACCCTAACCCTAAGCCCCCCTTAATGCTAACCCCTAACATTAACCATGCTCCTACCCCTTAAAACCAAACGGTAAGCCTAAACCTAAACCTATGCCCCTAACCGTAATCCTAACCCTAAACCCTAACCCTAAATGCTAACCCTAACTCGTAACCCTAACCCTAACTCCTAACCCTAAACCTAACCCGAAGCACCCCTTAACCCTAACCCCTAACCCTAACCCTACATCTAACACTTAAAACCAAAGGAAAACCCTAAACCTAATCCTATGCCCCTAACCGTAACCCTAACCCTAAACCCTAACTCTAAACGCTAACCCTAACTCCTAACCCTAACCCTAACTCCTAACCTTAACCCTAACCCGAAGCCCCCCTTAAACCTAACCCCTAAAATTAACCCTACATCTAACACTTAGAACCAAACGATAAGCCTAAACCTAAACCTAAACCTAAACCTATGCCCCTAACCGTAACCCTAACCCTAAACCCTAACTCTAAACGCTAACCCTAACTCCTAACCCTAATCCTATCTCCTAACCCTAACCCTACCCCGAAGCCCCCCTTAACGCTAACCCCTAACCCTAACCCTACCTCTAACCCTTAAAACCAAACGATAACCCTAAACCTAAACCTATGCCCCTAACCGTAACCCTAACCCTAAACCCTAACCCTAAACGCTAACCGTAACTCCTAACCCTAACCCTAACTCCTAACCCTAACCCTAACCCGAAGCCCCCTATAACACTAACCCCTAACATTAACCATGCACCTACCCCTTAAAACCAAACGGTAAGCCTAAACCTAAACCTATGCCCCTAACCGTAACCCTAACCCTAAACCCTAACTCTAAACGCTAACCCTAACTCCTAATCCTAATCCTATCTCCTAACCCTAACCCTAACCCGAAGCCCCCCTTAACCCTAACCCCGAACCCTAACCCTAAAAACAAACGGTAAACCTAAACCTAAACCTATGCCCCTAACCGTAACCCTAACCCTAAACCCTAACTCTAAACGCTAACCCTAACTCCTAACACTAATCCTATCTCCTAACCCTAACCCTAACCCGAAGCCCCCCTTAACCCTAACCCCTAACCCTAACCCTACATCTAACCCATAAAATCATACGAAAACCATAAACCTAAACCTATGCCCCTAACCGTAATCCTAACCCTAAACCCTAACCCTAAACGCTAACCCTAACTCCTAACCCTAATCCTATATCCTAACTCTAACCCTAACCCGAAGACCCCTTAACCCTAACCACTAACCCTAACCCTACATCTAACCCTTAAAACCAACTGATAACACTAAACCTAATCCTATGCCCCTAACCGTAATCCTAACCCTAAACGCTAACCCTAAACGCTAACCCTAACTCCTAACTCTAACCCTAACTCCTAACCCTAACCCTAACCCGAAGCCCCCCTTAACGCTAACCCATAACCCTAACCCTACATCTAACACTTAAAACCAAAGGAAAACCCTAAACCTAAACCTATGCCCCTAACCGTAACCCTAACCCTAAACCCTAACCCTAAACGCTAACCCTAACTCCTAACCCTAACCCTAACTCCTAACCCTAACCCTAACCCGAAGCCCCCCTTAACGCTAACCCCTAACCCTAACCCTACCTCTAACCCTTAAAACCAAACGATAACCCTAAACCTAAACCTATGCCCCTAACCGTAACCCTAACCCTAAACCCTAACCCTAAACGCTAACCCTAACTCCTAACCCTAATCCTATCTCCTAACCCTAACCCTAACCCTAAGCCACCCTTAATGCTAACCCCTAACATTAACCATGCACCTACCCCTTAAAACCAAACGGTAAGCCTAAACCTAAACCTATGCCCCTAACAGTAACCCTAACCCTAAACCCTAACTCTAAACGCTAACCCTAACTCCTAACACTAATCCTATCTCCTAACCCTAACCCTAACCCGAAGCCCCCCTTAACCCTAACTCCTAAGCCTAAACCTACATCTAACACTTAAAACCAAACGATAACCCTAAAACTATGCCCCTAACCGTAATCCTAACCCTAAACCCTAACCCTAAACGCTAACCCTAACTCCTAACCCTAATCCTATATCCTAACTCTAACCCTAACCCGAAGCCCCCCTTAACCCTAACCACTAACCCTAACCCTACATCTAACCCTTAAAACCAAACGATAAACCTAAACCTAAACCTATGCCCCTAACCGTAATCCTAACCCTAAACGCAAACCCTAAACGCTAACCCTAACTCCTAACCCTAACCCTAACTCCTAACCCTAACCCGAAGCCCCCCTTAACCCTAACCCCGAACCCTAACCCTAAAAACAAACGGTAAACCTAAACCTAAACCTATGCCCCTAACCGTAACCCTAACCCTAAACCCTAACTCTAAACGCTAACCCTAACTCCTAACACTAATCCTATCTCCTAACCCTAACCCTAACCCGAAGCCCCCCTTAACCCTAACCCCTAACCCTAACCCTACATCTAACCCATAAAATCATACGAAAACCATAAACCTAAACCTATGCCCCTAACCGTAATCCTAACCCTAAACCCTAAGCCTAAACGCTAACCCTAACTCCTAACCCTAATCCTATATCCTAACTCTAACCCTAACCCGAAGACCCCTTAACCCTAACCACTAACCCTAACCCTACATCTAACCCTTAAAACCAACTGATAACACTAAACCTAATCCTATGCCCCTAACCGTAATCCTAACCCTAAACGCTAACCCTAAACGCTAACCCTAACTCCTAACTCTAACCCTAACTCCTAACCCTAACCCTAACCCGAAGCCCCCCTTAACGCTAACCCATAACCCTAACCCTACATCTAACACTTAAAACCAAAGGAAAACCCTAAACCTAAACCTATGCCCCTAACCGTAACCCTAACCCTAAACCCTAACCCTAAACGCTAACCCTAACTCCTAACCCTAACCCTAACTCCTAACCCTAACCCTAACCCGAAGCCCCCCTTAACGCTAACCCCTAACCCTAACCATACCTCTAACCCTTAAAACCAAACGATAACCCTAAACCTAAACCTATGCCCCTAACCGTAACCCTAACCCTAAACCCTAACCCTAAACGCTAACCCTAACTCCTAACCCTAATCCTATCTCCTAACCCTAACCCTAACCCTAAGCCACCCTTAATGCTAACCCCTAACATTAACCATGCACCTACCCCTTAAAACCAAACGGTAAGCCTAAACCTAAACCTATGCCCCTAACCGTAACCCTAACCCTAAACCCTAACTCTAAACGCTAACCCTAACTCCTAACACTAATCCTATCTCCTAACCCTAACCCGAAGCCCCCCTTAACCCTAACTCCTAAGCCTAAACCTACATCTAACACTTAAAACCAAACGATAACCCTAAAACTATGCCCCTAACCGTAATCCTAACCCTAAACCCTAACCCTAAACGCTAACCCTAACTCCTAACCCTAATCCTATATCCTAACTCTAACCCTAACCCGAAGCCCCCCTTAACCCTAACCACTAACCCTAACCCTACATCTAACCCTTAAAACCAAACGATAAACCTAAACCTAAACCTATGCCCCTAACCGTAATCCTAACCCTAAACGCTAACCCTAAACGCTAACCCTAACTCCTAACCCTAACCCTAACTCCTAACCCTAACCCTAACCCGAAGCCCCCCTTAACGCTAACCCCTAACCCTAACCCTACCTCTAACCCTTAAAACCAAACGATAACCCTAAACCTAAACCTATGCCCCTAACCGTAACACTAACCCTAAACCCTAACCCTAAACGCTAACCGTAACTCCTAACCCTAACCCTAACTCCTAACCCTAACCCTAACCCGAAGCCCCCTATAACACTAACCCCTAACCCTAACCCTACATCTAACACTTAAAACCAAACGAAAACCCTAAACCTAAACCTATGACCCTAACCGTAACCCTAACCCTAAACCCTAACTCTAAACGCTAACCCTAACTCCTAACCCTAATCCTATCTCCTAACCCTAACCCGAAGCCCCCTATAACACTAACCCCTAACATTAACCATGCACCTACCCCTTAAAACCAAACGGTAAGCCTAAACCTAAACCTATGCCCCTAACCGTAACCCTAACCCTAAACCCTAACTCTAAACGCTAACCCTAACTCCTAATCCTAATCCTATCTCCTAACCCTAACCCTAACCCGAAGCCCCCCTTAACCCTAACCCCGAACCCTAACCCTACATTTAACCCTTAAAAACAAACGGTAAACCTAAACCTAAACCTATGCCCCTAACCGTAACCCTAACCCTAAACCCTAACTCTAAACGCTAACCCTAACTCCTAACACTAATCCTATCTCCTAACCCTAACCCTAACCCGAAGCCCCCCTTAACCCTAACCCCTAACCCTAACCCTACATCTAACCCTTAAAATCATACGAAAACCATAAACCTAAACCTATGCCCCTAACCGTAATCCTAACCCTAAACCCTAAGCCTAAACGCTAACCCTAACTCCTAACCCTAATCCTATATCCTAACTCTAACCCTAACCCGAAGACCCCTTAACCCTAACCACTAACCCTAACCCTACATCTAACCCTTAAAACCAACTGATAACACTAAACCTAATCCTATGCCCCTAACCGTAATCCTAACCCTAAACGCTAACCCTAAACGCTAACCCTAACTCCTAACTCTAACCCTAACTCCTAACCCTAACCCTAACCCGAAGCCCCCCTTAACGCTAACCCCTAACCCTAACCCTACATCTAACACTTAAAACCAAAGGAAAACCCTAAACCTAAACCTATGCCCCTAACCGTAACCCTAACCCTAAACCCTAACCCTAAACGCTAACCCTAACTCCTAACCCTAACCCTAACTCCTAACCCTAACCCTAACCCGAAGCCCCCCTTAACGCTAACCCCTAACCCTAACCCTACCTCTAACCCTTAAAACCAAACGATAACCCTAAACCTAAACCTATGCCCCTAACCGTAACCCTAACCCTAAACCCTAACCCTAAACGCTAACCCTAACTCCTAACCCTAATCCTATCTCCTAACCCTAACCCTAACCCTAAGCCCCCCTTAATGCTAACCCCTAACATTAACCATGCACCTACCCCTTAAAACCAAACGGTAAGCCTAAACCTAAACCTATGCCCCTAACCGTAACCCTAACCCTAAACCCTAACTCTAAACGCTAACCCTAACTCCTAACACTAATCCTATCTCCTAACCCTAACCCTAACCCGAAGCCCCCCTTAACCGTAACTCCTAAGCCTAAACCTACATCTAACACTTAAAACCAAACGATAACCCTAAAACTATGCCCCTAACCGTAATCCTAACCCTAAACCCTAACCCTAAACGCTAACCCTAACTCCTAACCCTAATCCTATATCCTAACTCTAACCCTAACCCGAAGCCCCCCTTAACCCTAACCACTAACCCTAACCCTACATCTAACCCTTAAAACCAAACGATAAACCTAAACCTAAACCTATGCCCCTAACCGTAATCCTAACCCTAAACGCTAACCCTAAACGCTAACCCTAACTCCTAACCCTAACCCTAACTCCTAACCCTAACCCTAACCCGAAGCCCCCCTTAACGCTAACCCCTAACCCTACCTCTAACCCTTAAAACCAAACGATAACCCTAAACCTAAACCTATGCCCCTAACCGTAACACTAACCCTAAACCCTAACCCTAAACGCTAACCGTAACTCCTAACCCTAACCCTAACTCCTAACCCTAACCCTAACCCGAAGCCCCCTATAACACTAACCCCTAACCCTAACCCTACATCTAACACTTAAAACCAAACGAAAACCCTAAACCTAAACCTATGCCCCTAACCGTAACCCTAACCCTAAACCCTAACTCTAAACGCTAACCCTAACTCCTAACCCTAATCCTATCTCCTAACCCTAACCCGAAGCCCCCTATAACACTAACCCCTAACATTAACCATGCACCTACCCCTTAAAACCAAACGGTAAGCCTAAACCTAAACCTATGCCCCTAACCGTAACCCTAACCCTAAACCCTAACTCTAAACGCTAACCCTAACTCCTAATCCTAATCCTATCTCCTAACCCTAACCCTAACCCGAAGCCCCCCTTAACCCTAACCCCGAACCCTAACCCTACATTTAACCCTTAAAAACAAACGGTAAACCTAAACCTAAACCTATGCCCCTAACCGTAACCCTAACCCTAAACCCTAACTCTAAACGCTAACCCTAACTCCTAACACTAATCCTATCTCCTAACCCTAACCCTAACCCGAAGCCCCCCTTAACCCTAACCCCTAACCCTAACCCTACATCTAACCCTTAAAATCATACGAAAACCATAAACCTAAACCTATGCCCCTAACCGTAATCCTAACCCTAAACCCTAAGCCTAAACGCTAACCCTAACTCCTAACCCTAATCCTATATCCTAACTCTAACCCTAACCCGAAGACCCCTTAACCCTAACCACTAACCCTAACCCTACATCTAACCCTTAAAACCAACTGATAACACTAAACCTAATCCTATGCCCCTAACCGTAATCCTAACCCTAAACGCTAACCCTAAACGCTAACCCTAACTCCTAACTCTAACCCTAACTCCTAACCCTAACCCTAACCCGAAGCCCCCCTTAACGCTAACCCCTAACCCTAACCCTACATCTAACACTTAAAACCAAAGGAAAACCCTAAACCTAAACCTATGCCCCTAACCGTAACCCTAACCCTAAACCCTAACCCTAAACGCTAACCCTAACTCCTAACCCTAACCCTAACTCCTAACCCTAACCCTAACCCGAAGCCCCCCTTAACGCTAACCCCTAACCCTAACCCTACCTCTAACCCTTAAAACCAAACGATAACCCTAAACCTAAACCTATGCCCCTAACCGTAACCCTAACCCTAAACCCTAACCCTAAACGCTAACCCTAACTCCTAACCCTAATCCTATCTCCTAACCCTAACCCTAACCCTAAGCCCCCCTTAATGCTAACCCCTAACATTAACCATGCACCTACCCCTTAAAACCAAACGGTAAGCCTAAACCTAAACCTATGCCCCTAACCGTAACCCTAACCCTAAACCCTAACTCTAAACGCTAACCCTAACTCCTAACACTAATCCTATCTCCTAACCCTAACCCTAACCCGAAGCCCCCCTTAACCGTAACTCCTAAGCCTAAACCTACATCTAACACTTAAAACCAAACGATAACCCTAAAACTATGCCCCTAACCGTAATCCTAACCCTAAACCCTAACCCTAAACGCTAACCCTAACTCCTAACCCTAATCCTATATCCTAACTCTAACCCTAACCCGAAGCCCCCCTTAACCCTAACCACTAACCCTAACCCTACATCTAACCCTTAAAACCAAACGATAAACCTAAACCTAAACCTATGCCCCTAACCGTAATCCTAACCCTAAACGCTAACCCTAAACGCTAACCCTAACTCCTAACCCTAACCCTAACTCCTAACCCTAACCCTAACCCGAAGCCCCCCTTAACGCTAACCCCTAACCCTAACCCTACCTCTAACCCTTAAAACCAAACGATAACCCTAAACCTAAACCTATGCCCCTAACCGTAACACTAACCCTAAACCCTAACCCTAAACGCTAACCGTAACTCCTAACCCTAACTCCTAACCCTAACCCTAACCCGAAGCCCCCTATAACACTAACCCCTAACCCTAACCCTACATCTAACACTTAAAACCAAACGAAAACCCTAAACCTAAACCTATGCCCCTAACCGTAACCCTAACCCTAAACCCTAACTCTAAACGCTAACCCTAACTCCTAACCCTAATCCTATCTCCTAACCCTAACCCGAAGCCCCCTATAACACTAACCCCTAACATTAACCATGCACCTACCCCTTAAAACCAAACGGTAAGCCTAAACCTAAACCTATGCCCCTAACCGTAACCCTAACCCTAAACCCTAACTCTAAACGCTAACCCTAACTCCTAATCCTAATCCTATCTCCTAACCCTAACCCTAACCCGAAGCCCCCCTTAACCCTAACCCCGAACCCTAACCCTACATTTAACCCTTAAAAACAAACGGTAAACCTAAACCTAAACCTATGCCCCTAACCGTAACCCTAACCCTAAACCCTAACTCTAAACGCTAACCCTAACTCCTAACCCTAATCCTATCTCCTAACCCTAACCCTAACCCGAAGCCCCCCTTAACCCTAACCCCTAACCCTAACCCTACATCTAACCCTTAAAATCATACGAAAACCATAAACCTAAACCTATGCCCCTAACCGTAATCCTAACCCTAAACCCTAAGCCTAAACGCTAACCCTAACTCCTAACCCTAATCCTATATCCTAACTCTAACCCTAACCCGAAGACCCCTTAACCCTAACCACTAACCCTAACCCTACATCTAACCCTTAAAACCAACTGATAACACTAAACCTAATCCTATGCCCCTAACCGTAATCCTAACCCTAAACGCTAACCCTAAACGCTAACCCTAACTCCTAACTCTAACCCTAACTCCTAACCCTAACCCTAACCCGAAGCCCCCCTTAACGCTAACCCATAACCCTAACCCTACATCTAACACTTAAAACCAAAGGAAAACCCTAAACCTAAACCTATGCCCCTAACCGTAACCCTAACCCTAAACCCTAACCCTAAACGCTAACCCTAACTCCTAACCCTAACCCTAACTCCTAACCCTAACCCTAACCCGAAGCCCCCCTTAACGCTAACCCCTAACCCTAACCCTACCTCTAACCCTTAAAACCAAACGATAACCCTAAACCTAAACCTATGCCCCTAACCGTAACCCTAACCCTAAACCCTAACCCTAAACGCTAACCCTAACTCCTAACCCTAATCCTATCTCCTAACCCTAACCCTAACCCTAAGCCCCCCTTAATGCTAACCCCTAACATTAACCATGCACCTACCCCTTAAAACCAAACGGTAAGCCTAAACCTAAACCTATGCCCCTAACCGTAACCCTAACCCTAAACCCTAACTCTAAACGCTAACCCTAACTCCTAACACTAATCCTATCTCCTAACCCTAACCCGAAGCCCCCCTTAACCGTAACTCCTAAGCCTAAACCTACATCTAACACTTAAAACCAAACGATAACCCTAAAACTATGCCCCTAACCGTAATCCTAACCCTAAACCCTAACCCTAAACGCTAACCCTAACTCCTAACCCTAATCCTATATCCTAACTCTAACCCTAACCCGAAGCCCCCCTTAACCCTAACCACTAACCCTAACCCTACATCTAACCCTTAAAACCAAACGATAAACCTAAACCTAAACCTATGCCCCTAACCGTAATCCTAACCCTAAACGCTAACCCTAAACGCTAACCCTAACTCCTAACCCTAACCCTAACTCCTAACCCTAACCCTAACCCGAAGCCCCCCTTAACGCTAACCCCTAACCCTAACCCTACCTCTAACCCTTAAAACCAAACGATAACCCTAAACCTAAACCTATGCCCCTAACCGTAACACTAACCCTAAACCCTAACCCTAAACGCTAACCGTAACTCCTAACCCTAACCCTAACTCCTAACCCTAACCCTAACCCGAAGCCCCCTATAACACTAACCCCTAACCCTAACCCTACATCTAACACTTAAAACCAAACGAAAACCCTAAACCTAAACCTATGACCCTAACCGTAACCCTAACCCTAAACCCTAACTCTAAACGCTAACCCTAACTCCTAACCCTAATCCTATCTCCTAACCCTAACCCGAAGCCCCCTATAACACTAACCCCTAACATTAACCATGCACCTACCCCTTAAAACCAAACGGTAAGCCTAAACCTAAACCTATGCCCCTAACCGTAACCCTAACCCTAAACCCTAACTCTAAACGCTAACCCTAACTCCTAATCCTAATCCTATCTCCTAACCCTAACCCTAACCCGAAGCCCCCCTTAACCCTAACCCCGAACCCTAACCCTACATTTAACCCTTAAAAACAAACGGTAAACCTAAACCTAAACCTATGCCCCTAACCGTAACCCTAACCCTAAACCCTAACTCTAAACGCTAACCCTAACTCCTAACCCTAATCCTATCTCCTAACCCTAACCCTAACCCGAAGCCCCCCTTAACCCTAACCCCTAACCCTAACCCTACATCTAACCCTTAAAATCATACGAAAACCATAAACCTAAACCTATGCCCCTAACCGTAATCCTAACCCTAAACCCTAAGCCTAAACGCTAACCCTAACTCCTAACCCTAATCCTATATCCTAACTCTAACCCTAACCCGAAGACCCCTTAACCCTAACCACTAACCCTAACCCTACATCTAACCCTTAAAACCAACTGATAACACTAAACCTAATCCTATGCCCCTAACCGTAATCCTAACCCTAAACGCTAACCCTAAACGCTAACCCTAACTCCTAACTCTAACCCTAACTCCTAACCCTAACCCTAACCCGAAGCCCCCCTTAACGCTAACCCATAACCCTAACCCTACATCTAACACTTAAAACCAAAGGAAAACCCTAAACCTAAACCTATGCCCCTAACCGTAACCCTAACCCTAAACCCTAACCCTAAACGCTAACCCTAACTCCTAACCCTAACCCTAACTCCTAACCCTAACCCTAACCCGAAGCCCCCCTTAACGCTAACCCCTAACCCTAACCCTACCTCTAACCCTTAAAACCAAACGATAACCCTAAACCTAAACCTATGCCCCTAACCGTAACCCTAACCCTAAACCCTAACCCTAAACGCTAACCCTAACTCCTAACCCTAATCCTATCTCCTAACCCTAACCCTAACCCTAAGCCACCCTTAATGCTAACCCCTAACATTAACCATGCACCTACCCCTTAAAACCAAACGGTAAGCCTAAACCTAAACCTATGCCCCTAACCGTAACCCTAACCCTAAACCCTAACTCTAAACGCTAACCCTAACTCCTAACACTAATCCTATCTCCTAACCCTAACCCTAACCCGAAGCCCCCCTTAACCCTAACTCCTAAGCCTAAACCTACATCTAACACTTAAAACCAAACGATAACCCTAAAACTATGCCCCTAACCGTAATCCTAACCCTAAACCCTAACCCTAAACGCTAACCCTAACTCCTAACCCTAATCCTATATCCTAACTCTAACCCTAACCCGAAGCCCCCCTTAACCCTAACCACTAACCCTAACCCTACATCTAACCCTTAAAACCAAACGATAAACCTAAACCTAAACCTATGCCCCTAACCGTAATCCTAACCCTAAACGCTAACCCTAAACGCTAACCCTAACTCCTAACCCTAACCCTAACTCCTAACCCTAACCCTAACCCGAAGCCCCCCTTAACGCTAACCCCTAACCCTAACCCTACCTCTAACCCTTAAAACCAAACGATAACCCTAAACCTAAACCTATGCCCCTAACCGTAACACTAACCCTAAACCCTAACCCTAAACGCTAACCGTAACTCCTAACCCTAACCCTAACTCCTAACCCTAACCCTAACCCGAAGCCCCCTATAACACTAACCCCTAACCCTAACCCTACATCTAACACTTAAAACCAAACGAAAACCCTAAACCTAAACCTATGACCCTAACCGTAACCCTAACCCTAAACCCTAACTCTAAACGCTAACCCTAACTCCTAACCCTAATCCTATCTCCTAACCCTAACCCGAAGCCCCCTATAACACTAACCCCTAACATTAACCATGCACCTACCCCTTAAAACCAAACGGTAAGCCTAAACCTAAACCTATGCCCCTAACCGTAACCCTAACCCTAAACCCTAACTCTAAACGCTAACCCTAACTCCTAATCCTAATCCTATCTCCTAACCCTAACCCTAACCCGAAGCCCCCCTTAACCCTAACCCCGAACCCTAACCCTACATTTAACCCTGAAAAACAAACGGTAAACCTAAACCTAAACCTATGCCCCTAACCGTAACCCTAACCCTAAACCCTAACTCTAAACGCTAACCCTAACTCCTAACACTAATCCTATCTCCTAACCCTAACCCTAACCCGAAGCCCCCCTTAACCCTAACCCCTAACCCTAACCCTACATCTAACCCTTAAAATCATACGAAAACCATAAACCTAAACCTATGCCCCTAACCGTAATCCTAACCCTAAACCCTAAGCCTAAACGCTAACCCTAACTCCTAACCCTAATCCTATATCCTAACTCTAACCCTAACCCGAAGACCCCTTAACCCTAACCACTAACCCTAACCCTACATCTAACCCTTAAAACCAACTGATAACACTAAACCTAATCCTATGCCCCTAACCGTAATCCTAACCCTAAACGCTAACCCTAAACGCTAACCCTAACTCCTAACTCTAACCCTAACTCCTAACCCTAACCCTAACCCGAAGCCCCCCTTAACGCTAACCCATAACCCTAACCCTACATCTAACACTTAAAACCAAAGGAAAACCCTAAACCTAAACCTATGCCCCTAACCGTAACCCTAACCCTAAACCCTAACCCTAAACGCTAACCCTAACTCCTAACCCTAACCCTAACTCCTAACCCTAACCCTAACCCGAAGCCCCCCTTAACGCTAACCCCTAACCCTAACCCTACCTCTAAACCTTAAAAACAAATGAAAACCCTAAACCTAAACCTATGCCCCTAACCGTAACCCTAACCCTAAACCCTAACCCTAAACGCTAACCCTAACTCCTAACCCTAATCCTATCTCCTAACCCTAACCCTAACCCTAAGCCCCCCTTAATGCTAACCCCTAACATTAACCATGCACCTACCCCTTAAAACCAAACGGTAAGCCTAAACCTAAACCTATGCCCCTAACCGTAACCCTAACCCTAAACCCTAACTCTAAACGCTAACCCTAACTCCTAACACTAATCCTATCTCCTAACCCTAACCCTAACCCGAAGCCCCCCTTAACCCTAACTCCTAACCCTAAACCTACATCTAACACTTAAAACCAAACGATAACCCTAAAACTAAAACTATGCCCCTAACCGTAATCCTAACCCTAAACCCTAACCCTAAACGCTAACCCTAACTCCTAACCCTAATCCTATATCCTAACTCTAACCCTAACCCGAAGCACCCCTTAACCCTAACCACTAACCCTAACCCTACATCTAACCCTTAAAACCAAACGATAAACCTAACCCTAAACCTATGCCCCTAACCGTAATCCTAACCCTAAACCCTAACCCTAAACGCTAACCCTAACTCCTAACCCTAACCCTAACTCCTAACCCTAACCCTAACCCGAAGCCCCCCTTAACGCTAACCCCTAACCCTAACCCTACCTCTAACCCTTAAAACCAAACGATAACCCTAAACCTAAACCTATGCCCCTAACCGTAACCCTAACCCTAAACCCTAACCCTAAACGCTAACCGTAACTCCTAACCCTAACCCTAACTCCTAACCCTAACCCGAAGCCCCCTATAACACTAACCCCTAACATTAACCATGCACCTACCCCTTAAAACCAAACGGTAAGCCTAAACCTAAACCTATGCCCCTAACCGTAACCCTAACCCTAAACCCTAACTCTAAACGCTAACCCTAACTCCTAATCCTAATCCTATCTCCTAACCCTAACCCTAACCCGAAGCCCCCCTTAACCCTAACCCCGAACCCTAACCCTACCTTTAACCCTTAAAAACAAACGGTAAACCTAAACCTAAACCTATGCCCCTAACCGTAACCCTAACCCTAAACCCTAACTCTAAACGCTAACCCTAACTCCTAACACTAATCCTATCTCCTAACCCTAACCCTAACCCGAAGACCCCTTAACCCTAACCACTAACCCTAACCCTACATCTAACCCTTAAAACCAACTGATAACACTAAACCTAATCCTATGCCCCTAACCGTAATCCTAACCCTAAACGCTAACCCTAAACGCTAACCCTAACTCCTAACTCTAACCCTAACTCCTAACCCTAACCCTAACCCGAAGCCCCCCTTAACGCTAACCCATAACCCTAACCCTACATCTAACACTTAAAACCAAAGGAAAACCCTAAACCTAAACCTATGCCCCTAACCGTAACCCTAACCCTAAACCCTAACCCTAAACGCTAACCCTAACTCCTAACCCTAACCCTAACTCCTAACCCTAACCCTAACCCGAAGCCCCCCTTAACGCTAACCCCTAACCCTAACCCTACCTCTAACCCTTAAAACCAAACGATAACCCTAAACCTAAACCTATGCCCCTAACCGTAACCCTAACCCTAAACCCTAACCCTAAACGCTAACCCTGACTCCTAACCCTAATCCTATCTCCTAACCCTAACCCTAACCCTAAGCCCCCCTTAATGCTAACCCCTAACATTCACAATGCACCTACCCCTTAAAACCAAACGGTATGCCTAAACCTAAACCTATGCCCCTAACCGTAACCCTAACCCTAAACCCTAACTCTAAACGCTAACCCTAACTCCTAACACTAATCCTATCTCCTAACCCTAACCCTAAACCGAAGCCCCCCTTAACCCTAACTCCTAAGCCTAAACCTACATCTAACACTTAAAACCAAACGATAACCCTAAAACTAAAACTATGCCCCTAACCGTAATCCTAACCCTAAACCCTAACCCTAAACGCTAACCCTAACTCCTAACCCTAATCCTATATCCTAACTCTAACCCTAACCCGAAGCCCCCCTTAACCCTAACCACTAACCCTAACCCTACATTTAACCCTTAAAACCAAACGATAAACCTAAACCTAAACCTATGCCCCTAACCGTAATCCTAACCCTAAACGCTAACCCTAAACGCTAACCCTAACTCCTAACCCTAACCCTAACCCGAAGCCCCCCTTAACGCTAACCCCTAACCCTAACCCTACCTCTAACCCTTAAAACCAAACGATAACCCTAAACCTAAACCTATGCCCCTAACTGTAACCCTAACCCTAAACCCTAACCCTAAACGCTAACCGTAACTCCTAACCCTAACCCTAACTCCTAACCCTAACCCTAACCCGAAGCCCCCTATAACACTAACCCTTAACATTAACCATGCACCTACCCCTTAAAACCAAACGGTAAGCCTAAACCTAAACCTATGCCCCTAACCGTAACCCTAACCCTAAACCCTAACTCTAAACGCTAACCCTAACTCCTAATCCTAATCCTATCTCCTAACCCTAATCCTAACCCGAAGCCCCCCTTAACCCTAACCCCGAACCCTAACCCTACATTTAACCCTTAAAAACAAACGGTAAACCTAAACCTAAACCTATGCCCCTAACCGTAACCCTAACCCTAAACCCTAACTCTAAACGCTAACCCTAACTCCTAACACTAATCCTATCTCCTAACCCTAACCCTAACCCGAAGCCCCCCTTAACCCTAACCCCTAACCCTAACCCTACATCTAACCCATAAAATCATACGAAAACCATAAACCTAAACCTATGCCCCTAACAGTAATCCTAACCCTAAACCCTAAACCTAAACGCTAACCCTAACTCCTAACCCTAATCCTATATCCTAACTCTAACCCTAACCCGAAGACCCCTTAACCCTAACCACTAACCCTAACCCTACATCTAACCCTTAAAACCAACTGATAACACTAAACCTAATCCTATGCCCCTAACCGTAATCCTAACCCTAAACGCTAACCCTAAACGCTAACCCTAACTCCTAACTCTAACCCTAACTCCTAACCCTAACCCTAACCCGAAGCCCCCCTTAACGCTAACCCATAACCCTAACCCTACATCTAACACTTAAAACCAAAGGAAAACCCTAAACCTAAACCTATGCCCCTAACCGTAACCCTAACCCTAAACCCTAACCCTAAACGCTAACCCTAACTCCTAACCCTAACCCTAACTCCTAACCCTAACCCTAACCCGAAGCCCCCCTTAACGCTAACCCCTAACCCTAACCCTACCTCTAACCCTTAAAACCAAACGATAACCCTAAACCTAAACCTATGCCCCTAACTGTAACCCTAACCCTAAACCCTAACCCTAAACGCTAACCCTAACTCCTAACCCTAACCCTAACCCTAAGCCCCCCTTAATGCTAACCCCTAACATTAACCATGCACCTACCCCTTAAAACCAAACGGTAAGCCTAAACCTAAACCTATGCCCCTAACCGTAACCCTAACCCTAAACCCTAACTCTAAACGCTAACCCTAACTCCTAACACTAATCCTATCTCCTAACCCTAACCCTAACCCGAAGCCCCCCTTAACCCTAACTCCTAACCCTAAACCTACATCTAACACTTAAAACCAAACGATAACCCTAAAACTAAAACTATGCCCCTAACCGTAATCCTAACCCTAAACCCTAACCCTAAACGCTAACCCTAACTCCTAACCCTAATCCTATATCCTAACTCTAACCCTAACCCGAAGCACCCCTTAACCCTAACCACTAACCCTAACCCTACATCTAACCCTTAAAACCAAACGATAAACCTAACCCTAAACCTATGCCCCTAACCGTAATCCTAACCCTAAACGCTAACCCTAAACGCTAACCCTAACTCCTAACCCTAACCCTAACTCCTAACCCTAACCCGAAGCCCCCCTTAACGCTAACCCCTAACCCTAACCCTACCTCTAACCCTTAAAACCAAACGATAACCCTAAACATAAACCTATGCCCCTAACCGTAACCCTAACCCTAAACCCTAACCCTAAACGCTAACCGTAACTCCTAACCCTAACCCTAACTCCTAACCCTAACCCTAACCCGAAGCCCCCTATAACACTAACCCCTAACATTAACCATGCACCTACCCCTTAAAACCAAACGGTAAGCCTAAACCTAAACCTATGCCCCTAACCGTAACCCTAACCCTAAACCCTAACTCTAAACGCTAACCCTAACTCCTAATCCTAATCCTATCTCCTAACCCTAACCCTAACCCGAAGCCCCCCTTAACCCTAACCCCGAACCCTAACCCTACATTTAACCCTTAAAAACAAACGGTAAACCTAAACCTAAACCTATGCCCCTAACCGTAACCCTAACCCTAAACCCTAACTCTAAACGCTAACCCTAACTCCTAACACTAATCCTATCTCCTAACCCTAACCCTAACCCGAAGACCCCTTAACCCTAACCCCTAACCCTAACCCTACATCTAACCCTTAAAACCAACTGATAACACTAAACCTAATCCTATGCCCCTAACCGTAATCCTAACCCTAAACGCTAACCCTAAACGCTAACCCTAACTCCTAACTCTAACCCTAACTCCTAACCCTAACCCTAACCCGAGGCCCCCCTTAACGCTAACCCATAACCCTAACCCTACATCTAACACTTAAAACCAAAGGAAAACCCTAAACCTAAACCTATGCCCCTAACCGTAACCCTAACCCTAAACCCTAACCCTAAACGCTAACCCTAACTCCTAACCCTAACCCTAACTCCTAACCCTAATCCTAACCCGAAGCCCCCCTTAACGCTAACCCCTAACCCTAACCCTACCTCTAACCCTTAAAACAAAACGATAACCCTAAACCTAAACCTATGCCCCTAACCGTAACCCTAACCCTAAACCCTAACCCTAAACGCTAACCCTGACTCCTAACCCTAATCCTATCTCCTAACCCTAACCCTAACCCTAAGCCCCCCTTAATGCTAACCCCTAACATTAACCATGCACCTACCCCTTAAAACCAAACGGTAAGCCTAAACCTATGCCCCTAACCGTAACCCTAACCCTAAACCCTAACTCTAAACGCTAACCCTAACTCCTAACACTAATCCTATCTCCTAACCCTAACCCTAACCCGAAGCCCCCCTTAACCCTAACTCCTAAGCCTAAACCTACATCTAACACTTAAAACCAAACGATAACCCTAAAACTAAAACTATGCCCCTAACCGTAATCCTAACCCTAAACGCTAACCCTAAACGCTAACCCTAACTCCTAACCCTAATCCTATATCCTAACTCTAACCCTAACCCGAAGCCCCCCTTAACCCTAACCACTAACCCTAACCCTACATCTAACCCTTAAAAACAAACGATAAACCTAAACCTAAACCTATGCCCCTAACCGTAATCCTAACCCTAAACGCTAACCCTAACTCCTAACCCTAACCCTAACTCCTAACCCTAACCCTAACCCGAAGCCCCCCTTAACGCTAACCCCTAACCCTAAACCTACCTCTAACCCTTAAAACCAAACGATAACCCTAAACCTAAACCTATGCCCCTAACCGTAACCCTAACCCTAAACCCTAACCCTAAACGCTAACCCTAACTCCTAACCCTAACCCTAACTCCTAACCCTAACCCTAACCCGAAGCCCCCTATAACACTAACCCCTAACCCTAACCCTACATCTAACACTTAAAACCAAACGAAAACCCTAAACCTAAACCTATGCCCCTAACCGTAACCCTAACCCTAAACCCTAACTCTAAACGCTAACCCTAACTCCTAACCCTAATCCTATCTCCTAACCCTAACCCGAAGCCCCCTATAACCCTAACCCCGAACCCTAACCCTACATCTAACCCTTAAAAACAAACGGTAAGCCTAAATCTAAACCTATGCCCCTAACCGTAACCCTAACCCTAAACCCTAACTCTAAACGCTAACCCTAACTCCTAACCCTAATCCTATCTCCTAACCCTAACCCTAACCCGAAGCCCCCCTTAACCCTAACCCCTAACCCTAACCCTACATCTAACACTTAAAATCATATGAAAACCATAAACCTAAACCTATGCCCCTAACTGTAATCCTAACCCTAAACCCTAAGCCTAAACGCTAACCCTAACTCCTAACCCTAATCCTATATCCTAACTCTAACCCTAACCCGAAGACCCCTTAACCCTAACCACTAACCCTAACCCTACATCTAACCCTTAAAACCAACTGATAACACTAAACCTAATCCTATGCCCCTAACCGTAATCCTAACCCTAAACGCTAACCCTAAACGCTAACCCTAACTCCTAACTCTAACCCTAACTCCTAACCCTAACCCTAACCCGAAGCCCCCTTAACGCTAACCCATAACCCTAACCCTACATCTAACACTTAAAACCAAAGGAAAACCCTAAACCTAAACCTATGCCCCTAACCGTAACCCTAACCCTAAACCCTAACCCTAAACGCTAACCCTAACTCCTAACCCTAACCCTAACTCCTAACCCTAACCCTAACCCGAAGCCCCCCTTAACGCTAACCCCTAACCCTAACCCTACCTCTAACCCTTAAAACCAAACGATAACCCTAAACCTAAACCTATGCCCCTAACCGTAACCCTAACCCTAAACCCTAACCCTAAACGCTAACCCTAACTCCTAACCCTAATCCTATATCCTAACCCTAACCCTAACCCTAAGCCCCCCTTAATGCTAACCCCTAACATTAACCATGCACCTACCCCTTAAAACCAAACGGTAAGCCTAAACCTAAACCTATGCCCCTAACCGTAACCCTAACCCTAAAACCTAACTCTAAACGCTAACCCTAACTCCTAACACTAATCCTATCTCCTAACCCTAACCCTAACCCGAAGCCCCCCTTAACACTAACTCCTAAGCCTAAACCTACATCTAACACTTAAAACCAAACGATAACCCTAAAACTAAAACTATGCCCCTAACCGTAATCCTAACACTAAACCCTAACCCTAAACGCTAACCCTAACTCCTAACCCTAATCCTATATCCTAACTCTAACCCTAACCCGAAGACCCCCTTAACCCTAACCACTAACCCTAACCCTACATCTAACCCTTAAAACCAAACGATAACCCTAAACCTAAACCTATGCCCCTAACCGTAATCCTAACCCTAAACGCTAACCCTAAACGCTAACCCTAACTCCTAACCCTAACCCTAACTCCTAACCCTAACCCTAACCCGAAGCCCCCCTTAACGCTAACCCCTAACCCTAACCCTACCTCTAACCCTTAAAACCAAACGATAACCCTAAACCTAAACCTATGCCCCTAACCGTAACCCTAACCCTAAACCCTAACCCTAAACGCTAACCGTAACTCCTAACCCTATCCCTAACTCCTAACCCTAACCCTAACCCGAAGCCCCCTATAACACTAACCCCTAACCCTAACCCTACATCTAACACTTAAAACCAAACGAAAACCCTAAACCTAAACCTATGCCCCTAACCGTAACCCTAACCCTAAACCCTAACTCTAAACGCTAACCCTAACTCCTAACCCTAATCCTATCTCCTAACCCTAACCCGAAGCCCCCTTAACCCTAACCCCGAACCCTAACCCTACATCTACCACTTAAAAACAAACGGTAAGCCTAAATCTAAACCTATGCCCCTAACCGTCACCCTAACCCTAAACCCTAACTCTAAACGCTAACCCTAACTCCTAACACTAATCCTATCTCCTAACCCTAACCCTAACCCGAAGCCCCCCTTAACCCTAACTCCTAACCCTAACCCTACATCTAACCCTTAAAATCATACGAAAACCATAAACCTAAACCTATGCCCCTAAACGTAATCCTAACCCTAAACCCTAAGCCTAAACGCTAACCCTAACTCCTAACCCTAATCCTATATCCTAACTCTAACCCTAACCCGAAGACCCCTTAACCCTAACCACTAACCCTAACCCTACATCTAACCCTTAAAACCAACTGATAACACTAAACCTAATCCTATGCCCCTAACCGTAATCCTAACCCTAAACGCTAACCCTAAACGCTAACCCTAACTCCTAACTCTAACCCTAACTCCTAACCCTAACCCTAACCCGAAGCCCCCCTTAACGCTAACCCATAACCCTAACCCTACATCTAACACTTAAAACCAAAGGAAAACCCTAAACCTAAACCTATGCCCCTAACCGTAACCCTAACCCTAAACCCTAACCCTAAACGCTAACCCTAACTCCTAACCCTAACCCTAACTCCTAACCCTAACCCTAACCCGAAGCCCCCCTTAACGCTAACCCCTAACCCTAACCCTACCTCTAACCCTTAAAACCAAACGATAACCCTAAACCTAAACCTATGCCCCTAACCGTAACCCTAACCCTAAACCCTAACCCTAAACGCTAACCCTAACTCCTAACCCTAATCCTATCTCCTAACCCTAACCCTAACCCTAAGCCCCCCTTAATGCTAACCCCTAACATTAAACATGCACCTACCCCTTAAAACCAAACGGTAAGCCTAAGCCTAAACCTATGCCCCTAACCGTAATCCTAACCCTAAACCCTAACTCTAAACGCTAACCCTAACTCCTAACACTAATCCTATCTCCTAACCCTAACCCGAAGCCCCCCTTAACCCTAACTCCTAAGCCTAAACCTACATCTAACACTTAAAACCAAACGATAACCCTAAAACTAAAACTATGCCCCTAACCGTAATCCTAACCCTAAACCCTAACCCTAAACGCTAACCCTAACTCCTAACCCTAATCCTATATCCCAACTCTAACCCTAACCCGAAGCCCCCCTTAACCCTAACCACTAACCCTAACCCTACATCTAACCCTTAAAACCAAACGATAACCCTAAACCTAAACCTATGCCCCTAACCGTAATCCTAACCCTAAACGCTAACCCTAAACGCTAACCCTAACTCCTAACCCTAACCCTAACTCCTAACCCTAACCCTAACCCGAAGCCCCCCTTAACGCTAACCCCTAACCCTAACCCTACATCTAACCCTTAAAACCAAACGATAACCCTAAACCTAAACCTATGCCCCTAACCGTAACCCTAACCCTAAACCCTAACCCTAAACGCTAACCGTAACTCCTAACCCTATCCCTAACTCCTAACCCTAACACTAACCCGAAGCCCCCTATAACACTAACCCCTAACCCTAACCCTACATCTAACACTTAAAACCAAATGAAAACCCTAAACCTAAACCTATGCCCCTAACCGTAACCCTAACCCTAAACCCTAACTCTAAACGCTAACCCTAACTCCTAACCCTAATCCTATCTCCTAACCCTAACCCGAAGCCCCCATAACCCTAACCCCGAACCCTAACCCTACATCTAACCCTTAAAAACAAACGGTAAGCCTAAACCTAAACCTATGCCCCTAACCGTAACCCTAACCCTAAACCCTAACTCTAAACGCTAACCCTAACTCCTAACACTAATCCTATCTCCTAACCCTAACCCTAACCCGAAGCCCCCCTTAACCCTAACCCTTAAACCTAACCCTACATCTAACCCTTAAAATCATACGAAAACCATAAACCTAAACCTATGCCCCTAACCGTAATCCTAACCCTAAACCCTAAGCCTAAACGCTAACCCTAACTCCTAACCCTAATCCTATATCCTAACTCTAACCCTAACCCGAAGACCCCTTAACCCTAACCACTAACCCTAACCCTACATCTAACCCTTAAAACCAAATGATAACACTAAACCTAATCCTATGGCCCTAACCGTAATCCTAACCCTAAACGCTAACCCTAAACGCTAACCCTAACTCCTAACCCTAACCCTAACTGCTAACCCTAACCCTAACCCGAAGCCCCCCTTAACGCTAACCCCTAACCCTAACCCTACCTCTAACCCTTAAAACCAAACGATAACCCTAAACCTAAACCTATGCCCCTAACCGTAACCCTAACCCTAAACCCTAACCCTAAACGCTAACCGTAACTCCTAACCCTAACTCCTAACCCTAACCCTAACCCGAAGCCCCCTATAACACTAACCCCTAACCCTAACCCTACATCAAACACTTAAAACCAAACGAAAACCCTAAAACTAAACCTATGCCCCTAACCGTAACCCTAACCCTAAACCCTAACCCTAAACGCTAACCCTAACTCCTAACCCTAATCCTATCTCCTAACCCTAACCCTAACCCGAAGCCCCCCTTAACCCTAACCCCGAACCCTAAACCTACATCTAACCGTTAAAAACAAACGGTAAGCCTAAACCTAAACCTATGCCCCTAACCGTAACCCTAACCCTAAACCCTAACTCTAAACGCTAACCCTAACTCCTAACACTAATCCTATCTCCTAACCCTAACCCTAACCCCTAACCCTAACCTTACATCTAACCCTTAAAATCATACGAAAACCTTAAACCTAAACCTATGCCCCTAACCGTAATCTTAACCCTAAACCCTAAGCCTAAACGCTAACCCTAACTCCTAACCCTAATCCTATATCCTAACTCTAACCCTAACCCGAAGACCCCTTAACCCTAACCCCTAACCCTAACCCTACATCTAACCCTTAAAACCAAATGATAACACTAAACCTAATCCTACGCCCCTAACCGTAATCCTAACCCTAAACACTAACCCTAAACGCTAACCCTAACTCCTAACTCTAACCCTAACTCCTAACCCTAACACTAACCCGAAGCCCCCCTTAACCCTAACCCATAACCCTAAACCTACATCTAACACTTAAAACCAAAGGAAAACCCTAAACCTAAACCTATGCCCCTAACCGTAACCCTAACCCTAAACCCTAACCCTAAACGCTAACCCTAACTCCTAACCCTAACCCTAACTCCTAACCCTAACCCTAACCCGAAGCCCCCCTTAACGCTAACCCCTAACCCTAACCCTACATCTAACACTTAAAACCAAAGGAAAACCCTAAACCTAAACCTATGCCCCTAACCGTAACCCTAACCCTAAACCCTAACTCTAAACGCTAACCCTAACTCCTAACCCTAATCCTATATCCTAACCCTAACCCTAACCCGAAGCCCCCCTTAACCCTAACTCCTAACCCTAAACTTACATATAACACTTAAAAACAAACGATAACCCTAAAACTAAAATTATGCCCATAACCGTAATCCTAACCCTAAACCCTAACCCTAAACGCTAACCCTAACTCCTAACACTAATCCTATATCCTAACTCTAACCCTAACCCGAAGCCCCCCTTAACCCTAACCACTAACCCTAACCCTACATCTAACACTTAAAACCAAACGATAACCCTAAACCTAATCCTATGCCCCTAACCGTAATCCTAACCCTAAACGCTAACCCTAAACGCTAACCCTAACTCCTAACCCTAACTCCTAACCCTAACCCTAACCCGAAGCCCCCCTTAACGCTAACCCCTAACCCTAACCCTACATCTAACACTTAAAACCAAAGGAAAACCCTAAACCTAAACCTATGCCCCTAACCGTAACCCTAACCCTAAACCCTAACCCTAAACGCTAACCCTAACTCCTAACCCTAATCCTATCTCCTAACCCTAACCCTAACCCTAAGTCCCCCTTAATGCTAACCCCTAACATTAACCATGCACCTACCCCTTAAAACCAAACGGTAAGCCTAAACCTAAACCTATGCCCCTAACCGTAATCCTAACCCTAAACCCTAACCCTAAACGCTAACCCTAACTCCTAACCCTAATCCTATCTCCTAACCCTAACCCTAACCCGAAGCCCCCCTTAACCCTAACCCCTAACCCTAACCCTACATCTAACCCTTAAAACCATACGATAACCCTAAACCTAAACCTATGCCCCTAACCGTAACCCTAACCCTAAACCCTAACCCTAAACGCTAACCGTAACTCCTAACCCTATCCCTAACTCCTAACCCTAACCCTAACCCGAAGCCCCCTATAACACTAACCCCTAACCCTAACCCTACATCTAACACTTAAAACCAAACGAAAACCCTAAACCTAAACCTATGCCCCTAACCGTAACCCTAACCCTAAACCCTAACTCTAAACGCTAACCCTAACTCCTAACCCTAATCCTATCTCCTAACCCTAACCCGAAGCCCCCTTAACCCTAACCCCGAACCCTAACCCTACATCTAACACTTAAAAACAAACGGTAAGCCTAAATCTAAACCTATGCCCCTAACCGTCACCCTAACCCTAAACCCTAACTCTAAACGCTAACCCTAACTCCTAACACTAATCCTATCTCCTAACCCTAACCCTAACCCGAAGCCCCCCTTAACCCTAACCCCTAACCCTAACCCTACATCTAACCCTTAAAATCATACGAAAACCATAAACCTAAACCTATGCCCCTAAACGTAATCCTAACCCTAAACCCTAAGCCTAAACGCTAACCCTAACTCCTAACCCTAATCCTATATCCTAACTCTAACCCTAACCCGAAGACCCCTTAACCCTAACCACTAACCCTAACCCTACATCTAACCCTTAAAACCAACTGATAACACTAAACCTAATCCTATGCCCCTAACCGTAATCCTAACCCTAAACGCTAACCCTAAACGCTAACCCTAACTCCTAACTCTAACCCTAACTCCTAACCCTAACCCTAACCCGAAGCCCCCCTTAACGCTAACCCATAACCCTAACCCTACATCTAACACTTAAAACCAAAGGAAAACCCTAAACCTAAACCTATGCCCCTAACCGTAACCCTAACCCTAAACCCTAACCCTAAACGCTAACCCTAACTCCTAACCCTAACCCTAACTCCTAACCCTAACCCTAACCCGAAGCCCCCCTTAACGCTAACCCCTAACCCTAACCCTACCTCTAACCCTTAAAACCAAACGATAACCCTAAACCTAAACCTATGCCCCTAACCGTAACCCTAACCCTAAACCCTAACCCTAAACGCTAACCCTAACTCCTAACCCTAATCCTATCTCCTAACCCTAACCCTAACCCTAAGCCCCCCTTAATGCTAACCCCTAACATTAAACATGCACCTACCCCTTAAAACCAAACGGTAAACCTAAGCCTAAACCTATGCCCCTAACCGTAATCCTAACCCTAAACCCTAACTCTAAACGCTAACCCTAACTCCTAACACTAATCCTATCTCCTAACCCTAACCCGAAGCCCCCCTTAACCCTAACTCCTAAGCCTAAACCTACATCTAACACTTAAAACCAAACGATAACCCTAAAACTAAAACTATGCCCCTAACCGTAATCCTAACCCTAAACCCTAACCCTAAACGCTAACCCTAACTCCTAACCCTAATCCTATATCCCAACTCTAACCCTAACCCGAAGCCCCCCTTAACCCTAACCACTAACCCTAACCCTACATCTAACCCTTAAAACCAAACGATAACCCTAAACCTAAACCTATGCCCCTAACCGTAATCCTAACCCTAAACGCTAACCCTAAACGCTAACCCTAACTCCTAACCCTAACCCTAACTCCTAACCCTAACCCTAACCCGAAGCCCCCCTTAACGCTAACCCCTAACCCTAACCCTACATCTAACCCTTAAAACCAAACGATAACCCTAAACCTAAACCTATGCCCCTAACCGTAACCCTAACCCTAAACCCTAACCCTAAACGCTAACCGTAACTCCTAACCCTATCCCTAACTCCTAACCCTAACACTAACCCGAAGCCCCCTATAACACTAACCCCTAACCCTAACCCTACATCTAACACTTAAAACCAAAGGAAAACCCTAAACCTAAACCTATGCCCCTAACCGTAACCCTAACCCTAAACCCTAACTCTAAACGCTAACCCTAACTCCTAACCCTAATCCTATCTCCTAACCCTAACCCGAAGCCCCCATAACCCTAACCCCGAACCCTAACCCTACATCTAACCCTTAAAAACAAACGGTAAGCCTAAACCTAAACCTATGCCCCTAACCGTAACCCTAACCCTAAACCCTAACTCTAAACGCTAACCCTAACTCCTAACACTAATCCTATCTCCTAACCCTAACCCTAACCCGAAGCCCCCCTTAACCCTAACCCTTAAACCTAACCCTACATCTAACCCTTAAAATCATACGAAAACCATAAACCTAAACCTATGCCCCTAACCGTAATCCTAACCCTAAACCCTAAGCCTAAACGCTAACCCTAACTCCTAACCCTAATCCTATATCCTAACTCTAACCCTAACCCGAAGACCCCTTAACCCTAACCACTAACCCTAACCCTACATCTAACCCTTAAAACCAAATGATAACACTAAACCTAATCCTATGCCCCTAACCGTAATCCTAACCCTAAACGCTAACCCTAAACGCTAACCCTAACTCCTAACCCTAACCCTAACTGCTAACCCTAACCCTAACCCGAAGCCCCCCTTAACGCTAACCCCTAACCCTAACCCTACCTCTAACCCTTAAAACCAAACGATAACCCTAAACCTAAACCTATGCCCCTAACCGTAACCCTAACCCTAAACCCTAACCCTAAACGCTAACCGTAACTCCTAACCCTAACTCCTAACCCTAACCCTAACCCGAAGCCCCCTATAACACTAACCCCTAACCCTAACCCTACATCAAACACTTAAAACCAAACGAAAACCCTAAAACTAAACCTATGCCCCTAACCGTAACCCTAACCCTAAACCCTAACCCTAAACGCTAACCCTAACTCCTAACCCTAATCCTATCTCCTAACCCTAACCCTAACCCGAAGCCCCCCTTAACCCTAACCCCGAACCCTAAACCTACATCTAACCGTTAAAAACAAACGGTAAGCCTAAACCTAAACCTATGCCCCTAACCGTAACCCTAACCCTAAACCCTAACTCTAAACGCTAACCCTAACTCCTAACACTAATCCTATCTCCTAACCCTAACCCTAACCCCTAACCCTAACCTTACATCTAACCCTTAAAATCATACGAAAACCTTAAACCTAAACCTATGCCCCTAACCGTAATCTTAACCCTAAACCCTAAGCCTAAACGCTAACCCTAACTCCTAACCCTAATCCTATATCCTAACTCTAACCCTAACCCGAAGACCCCTTAACCCTAACCCCTAACCCTAACCCTACATCTAACCCTTAAAACCAAATGATAACACTAAACCTAATCCTACGCCCCTAACCGTAATCCTAACCCTAAACACTAACCCTAAACGCTAACCCTAACTCCTAACTCTAACCCTAACTCCTAACCCTAACCCTAACCCGAAGCCCCCCTTAACCCTAACCCATAACCCTAAACCTACATCTAACACTTAAAACCAAAGGAAAACCCTAAACCTAAACCTATGCCCCTAACCGTAACCCTAACCCTAAACCCTAACCCTAAACGCTAACCCTAACTCCTAACCCTAACCCTAACTCCTAACCCTAACCCTAACCCGAAGCCCCCCTTAACGCTAACCCCTAACCCTAACCCTACATCTAACACTTAAAACCAAAGGAAAACCCTAAACCTAAACCTATGCCCCTAACCGTAACCCTAACCCTAAACCCTAACTCTAAACGCTAACCCTAACTCCTAACCCTAATCCTATATCCTAACCCTAACCCTAACCCGAAGCCCCCCTTAACCCTAACTCCTAACCCTAAACTTACATATAACACTTAAAAACAAACGATAACCCTAAAACTAAAATTATGCCCATAACCGTAATCCTAACCCTAAACCCTAACCCTAAACGCTAACCCTAACTCCTAACACTAATCCTATATCCTAACTCTAACCCTAACCCGAAGCCCCCCTTAACCCTAACCACTAACCCTAACCCTACATCTAACACTTAAAACCAAACGATAACCCTAAACCTAATCCTATGCCCCTAACCGTAATCCTAACCCTAAACGCTAACCCTAAACGCTAACCCTAACTCCTAACCCTAACTCCTAACCCTAACCCTAACCCGAAGCCCCCCTTAACGCTAACCCCTAACCCTAACCCTACATCTAACACTTAAAACCAAAGGAAAACCCTAAACCTAAACCTATGCCCCTAACCGTAACCCTAACCCTAAACCCTAACCCTAAACGCTAACCCTAACTCCTAACCCTAATCCTATCTCCTAACCCTAACCCTAACCCTAAGTCCCCCTTAATGCTAACCCCTAACATTAACCATGCACCTACCCCTTAAAACCAAACGGTAAGCCTAAACCTAAACCTATGCCCCTAACCGTAATCCTAACCCTAAACCCTAACCCTAAACGCTAACCCTAACTCCTAAGCCTAATCCTATCTCCTAACCCTAACCCTAACCCGAAGCCCCCCTTAACCCTAACCCCTAACCCTAACCCTACATCTAACCCTTAAAAACAAACGGTAAGCCTAAATCTAAACCTATGCCCCTAACCGTAACCCTAACCCTAAACCCTAACCCTAAACGCTAACCCTAACTCCTAACACTAATCCTATCTCCTAACCCTAACCCTAAACCGAAGTCCCCTTTAACCCTAACTCCTAACCCTAAACCTACATCTAACACTTAAAACCAAACGATAACCCTAAAACTAAAACTATGCCCCTAACCGTAATCCTAACCCTAAACCCTAACCCTAAACGCTAACCCTAACTCCTAACCCTAATCCTATATCCTAACTCTAACCCTAACCCGAAGCCCCCCTTAACCCTAACCACTAACCCTAACCCTACATCTAACCCTTAAAACCAAAAGATAAACCTAAACCTAAACCTATGCCCCTAACCGTAATCCTAACCCTAAACGCTAACCCTAAATGCTAACCCTAACTCCTAACCCTAACCCTAACTCCTAACCCTAACCCTAACCCGAAGCCCACCTTAACGCTAACCCCTAACCCTAACCCTACCTCTAACCCTTAAAACCAAACGATAACCCTAAACCTAAACCTATGCCCCTAACCGTAACCCTAACCCTAAACCCTAACCCTAAACGCTAACCGTAACTCCTAACCCTAACCCTAACTCCTAACCCTAACCCTAACCCGAAGCCCCCTATAACACTAACCCCTAATCCTAACCCTACATCTAACTCTTAAAAGCAAACGAAAACCCTAAAACTAAACCTATGCCCCTAACCGTAACCCTAACCCTAAACCCTAACTCTAAACGCTAACCCTAACTCCTAACCCTAATCCTATCTCCTAACCCTAACCCGAAGCCCCCTTAACCCTAACCCCGAACCCTAACCCTACATCTAACCCTTAAAAACAAACGGTAAGCCTAAATCTAAACCTATGCCCCTAACCGTAACCCTAACCCTAAACCCTAACTCTAAACGCTAACCCTAACTCCTAACCCTAATCCTATCTCCTAACCCTAACCCTAACCCGAAGCCCCCCTTAACCCTAACCCCTAACCCTAACCCTACATCTAACCCTTAAAATCATACGAAAACCATAAACCTAAATCTATGCCCCTAACCGTAATCCTAACCCTAAACCCTAACCCTAAACGCTAACCCTAACTCCTAACCCTAATCCTATATCCTAACTCTAACCCTAACCCGAAGACCCCTTAACCCTAACCCCTAACCCTAACCCTACATCTAACCCTTAAAACCAAATGATAACACTAAACCTAATCCTACGCCCCTAACCGTAATCCTAACCCTAAACACTAACCCTAAACGCTAACCCTAACTCCTAACTCTAACCCTAACTCCTAACCCTAACCCTAACCCGAAGCCCCCCTTAACCCTAACCCATAACCCTAAACCTACATCTAACACTTAAAACCAAAGGAAAACCCTAAACCTAAACCTATGCCCCTAACCGTAACCCTAACCCTAAACCCTAACCCTAAACGCTAACCCTAACTCCTAACCCTAACCCTAACTCCTAACCCTAACCCTAACCCGAAGCCCCCCTTAACGCTAACCCCTAACCCTAACCCTACATCTAACACTTAAAACCAAAGGAAAACCCTAAACCTAAACCTATGCCCCTAACCGTAACCCTAACCCTAAACCCTAACTCTAAACGCTAACCCTAACTCCTAACCCTAATCCTATATCCTAACCCTAACCCTAACCCGAAGCCCCCCTTAACCCTAACTCCTAACCCTAAACTTACATATAACACTTAAAAACAAACGATAACACTAAAACTAAAATTATGCCCATAACCGTAATCCTAACCCTAAACCCTAACCCTAAACGCTAACCCTAACTCCTAACACTAATCCTATATCCTAACTCTAACCCTAACCCGAAGCCCCCCTTAACCCTAACCACTAACCCTAACCCTACATCTAACACTTAAAACCAAACGATAACCCTAAACCTAATCCTATGCCCCTAACCGTAATCCTAACCCTAAACGCTAACCCTAAACGCTAACCCTAACTCCTAACCCTAACTCCTAACCCTAACCCTAACCCGAAGCCCCCCTTAACGCTAACCCCTAACCCTAACCCTACATCTAACACTTAAAACCAAAGGAAAACCCTAAACCTAAACCTATGCCCCTAACCGTAACCCTAACCCTAAACCCTAACCCTAAACGCTAACCCTAACTCCTAACCCTAATCCTATCTCCTAACCCTAACCCTAACCCTAAGTCCCCCTTAATGCTAACCCCTAACATTAACCATGCACCTACCCCTTAAAACCAAACGGTAAGCCTAAACCTAAACCTATGCCCCTAACCGTAATCCTAACCCTAAACCCTAACCCTAAACGCTAACCCTAACTCCTAAGCCTAATCCTATCTCCTAACCCTAACCCTAACCCGAAGCCCCCCTTAACCCTAACCCCTAACCCTAACCCTACATCTAACCCTTAAAAACAAACGGTAAGCCTAAATCTAAACCTATGCCCCTAACCGTAACCCTAACCCTAAACCCTAACCCTAAACGCTAACCCTAACTCCTAACACTAATCCTATCTCCTAACCCTAACCCTAAACCGAAGTCCCCTTTAACCCTAACTCCTAACCCTAAACCTACATCTAACACTTAAAACCAAACGATAACCCTAAAACTAAAACTATGCCCCTAACCGTAATCCTAACCCTAAACCCTAACCCTAAACGCTAACCCTAACTCCTAACCCTAATCCTATATCCTAACTCTAACCCTAACCCGAAGCCCCCCTTAACCCTAACCACTAACCCTAACCCTACATCTAACCCTTAAAACCAAAAGATAAACCTAAACCTAAACCTATGCCCCTAACCGTAATCCTAACCCTAAACGCTAACCCTAAATGCTAACCCTAACTCCTAACCCTAACCCTAACTCCTAACCCTAACCCTAACCCGAAGCCCACCTTAACGCTAACCCCTAACCCTAACCCTACCTCTAACCCTTAAAACCAAACGATAACCCTAAACCTAAACCTATGCCCCTAACCGTAACCCTAACCCTAAACCCTAACCCTAAACGCTAACCGTAACTCCTAACCCTAACCCTAACTCCTAACCCTAACCCTAACCCGAAGCCCCCTATAACACTAACCCCTAATCCTAACCCTACATCTAACTCTTAAAAGCAAACGAAAACCCTAAAACTAAACCTATGCCCCTAACCGTAACCCTAACCCTAAACCCTAACTCTAAACGCTAACCCTAACTCCTAACCCTAATCCTATCTCCTAACCCTAACCCGAAGCCCCCTTAACCCTAACCCCGAACCCTAACCCTACATCTAACCCTTAAAAACAAACGGTAAGCCTAAATCTAAACCTATGCCCCTAACCGTAACCCTAACCCTAAACCCTAACTCTAAACGCTAACCCTAACTCCTAACCCTAATCCTATCTCCGAACCCTAACCCTAACCCGAAGCCCCCCTTAACCCTAACCCCTAACCCTAACCCTACATCTAACCCTTAAAATCATACGAAAACCATAAACCTAAACCTATGCCCCTAACCGTAATCCTAACCCTAAACCCTAAGCCTAAACGCTAACCCTAACTCCTAACCCTAATCCTATATCCTAACTCTAACCCTAACCCGAAGACCCCTTAAACCTAACCACTAACCCTAACCCTACATCTAACCCTTAAAACCAAATGATAACACTAAACCTAATCCTATGCCCCTAACCGTAATCCTAACATAAACGCTAACCCTAAACGCTAACCCTAACTCCTAACTCTAACCCTAACTCCTAACCCTAACCCTAACCCGAAGCCCCCCTTAACGCTAACCCATAACCCTAACCCTACATCTAACACTTAAAACCAAAGGAAAACCCTAAACCTAAACCTATGCCCCTAACCGTAACCCTAACCCTAAACCCTAACCCTAAACGCTAACCGTAACTCCTAACCCTAACTCCTAACCCTAACCCTAACCCGAAGCCCCCCTTAACGCTAACTCCTAACCCTAACCCTACCTCTAACCCTTAAAACCAAACGATAACCCTAAATCTAAACCTATGCCCCTAACCGTAACCCTAACCCTAAACCATAACCCTAAACGCTAACCGTAACTCCTAACCCTAACCCTAACTCCTAACCCTAACCCTAACCCGAAGCCCCCTATAACACTAACCCCTAACCCTAACCCTACATCTAACACTTAAAACCAAACGAAAACCCTAAAACTAAACCTATGCCCCTAACCGTAAACCTAACCCTAAACCCTAACCCTAAATGCTAACCCTAACTCCTAACCCTAATCCTATCTCCTAACCCTAACCCTAACCCGAAGCCCCCCTTAACCCTAACCCCTAACCCTAACCCTACATCTAACCCTTAAAATCATACGAAAACCATAAACCTAAATCTATGCCCCTAACCGTAATCCTAACCCTAAACCCTAAGCCTAAACGCTAACCCTAACTCCTAACCCTAATCCTATATCCTAACTCTAACCCTAACCCGAAGACCCCTTAACCCTAACCACTAACCCTAACCCTATATCTAACCCTTAAAACAACTGATAACACTAAACCTAATCCTATGCCCCTAACCGTAATCCTAACCCTAAACGCTAACCCTAAACGCTAACCCTAACTCCTAACTCTAACTGTAACTCCTAACCCTAACCCTAACCCGAAGCCCCCCTTAACGCTAAACCATAACCCTAACCCTACATCTAACACTTAAAACCAAAGGAAAACCCTAAACCTAAACCTATGCCCCTAACCGTAACCCTAACCCTAAACCCTAACCCTAAACGCTAACCCTAACTCCTAACCCTAATCCTATCTCCTAACCCTAACCCTAACCCTAAGCCCCCCTTAATGCTAACCCCTAACATTAACCATGCACCTACCCCTTAAAACCAAACGGTAAGCCTAAACCTAAACCTATGCCCCTAACCGTAATCCTAACACTAAACCCTAACCTTAAATGCTAACCCTAACTCGTAACCCTAACCCTAACTCCTAACCCTAACCCTAACCCGAAGCACCCCTTAACCCTAACCCCTAACCCTAAACCTACATCTAACACTTAAAACCAAAGGAAAACCCTAAACCTAAACCTATGCCCCTAACCGTAACCCTAACCCTAAACCCTAACTCTAAAAAATAACCCTAACTCCTAACCCTAATCCTATATCCTAACTCTAACCCTAACCCGAAGCCCCCCTTAACCCTAACCACTAACCCTAACCCTACATCTAACCCTTAAAACCAAACGATAACCCTAAACCTAATCCTATGCCCCTAACCGTAATCCTAACCCTAAACGCTAACCCTAAACGCTAACCCTAACTCCTAACCCTAACCCTAACCCGAAGCCCCCCTTAACGCTAAACCCTAACCCTAACCCTACATCTAACACTTAAAACCAAATGAAAACCCTAAACCTAAACCTATGCCCCTAACCGTAACAATAATCCTAAACCCTAACCCTAAACGCTAACCCTAACTCCTAACCCTAATCCTATCTCCTAACCCTAACCCTAACCCTAAGCCCCCCTTAATGCTAACCCCTAACATTAACAATGCACCTACCCCTTAAAACCAAACGGTAAGCCTAAACCTAAACCTATGCCCCTAACCGTAATCCTAACCCTAAACCCTAACCCTAAATGCTAACCCTAACTCCTAACCCTAATCCTATCTCCTAACCCTAACCCTAACCCGAAGCCCCCCTTAACCCTAACCCCTAACCCTAACCCTACATCTAACACTTAAAACCAAATGAAAACCCTAAACCTAAACCTATGCCCCTAACCGTAACCCTAACCCTAAACCCTAACTCTAAACGCTAACCCTAACTCCTAACCCTAATCCTATATCCTAACTCTAACCCTAACCCGAAGCCCCCCTTAACCCTAACCACTAACACTAACCCTACATCTAACCCTTAAAACCAAACGATAAACCTAAACCTATGCCCCTAACCGTAATCCTAACCCTAAACGCTAACCCTAAACGCTAACCCTAACTCCTAACCCTAACCCTAACTCCTAACCCTAACCCGAAGCCCCCCTTAACGCTAACCCCTAACCCTAACCCTACCTCTAACCCTTAAAACCAAACGATAAACCTAAACCTAAACCTATGCCCCTAACCGTAACCCTAACCCTAAACCCTAACCCTAAAGGCTAACCCTAACTCCTAACCCTAACCCTAACTCCTAACCCTAACCCGAAGCCCCCCTTAACCCTAACCCCTAAAACTAACCCTACATCTACCACTTAAAAAAAAACGGTAAGCCTAAACCTAAACCTATGCCCCTAACCGTAACCCTAACCCTAAACCCTAACCCTAAACGCTAACCCTAACTCCTAACCCTAACACTAACTCCTCACCCTAACCCTAACCCGAAGCCCGCCTTAACGCTAACCCCTAACCCTAACCCTACGTCTAACACTTAGAACCAAAAGATAAGCCTAAACCTAAACCTATGCCCCTAACAGTAATCCTAACCCTAAACCCTAACCCTAAACGCTAACCCTAACTACTAACCCTAATCCTATCTCCTAACCCTAACCCTATCCCGAAGCCCCCCTTAACCCTAACTCCTAAACCTAAACCTACATCTAACACTTAAAACCAAACGATAACCCTAAAACTAAAACTATGCCCCTAACCGTAATCCTAACCCTAAACCCTAACCCTACACGCTAACCCTAACTCCTAACCCTAATCCTATATCCTAACTCTAACCCTAACCCGAAGCCCCCCTTAAGCTTAACCACTAACCCTAACCCTACATCTAACTCTTAAAACCAAACGATAAACCTAAACCTAAACCTATGCCCCTAACCGTAATCCTAACCCTAAACGCTAACCCTAAACGGTAACCCTAACTCCTAACCCTAACCCTAACTCCTAACCCTAACCCGAAGCCCCCCTTAACGCTAACCCCTAATCCTAACCCTACATCTAACCCTTAAAACCAAACGATAACCCTAAACCCAAACCTATGCCCCTAACCGTAACCCTAACCCTAAACCCTAACCCTAAACGCTAACCCTAACTCCTAACCCTAACCCTAACTCCTAACTCTAACCCTAACCCGAAGCCCCCCTTTAACCCTAACCCCTAACCCTAACCCTACATCTAACTCTTAAAACCAAACGAAAACCATAAACCTAAACCTACGCCCCTAACAGTAATCCTAACCCTAAACCCTAACCCTAAACGCTAACCCTAACTCCTAACCCTAATCCTATATCCTAACTCTAACCCTAACCCGAAGCCCCCCTTAACCCTAACCACTAACCCTAACCCTACATCTAACCCTTAAAACCAAACGATAAAGCTAAACCTAATCCTATGCCCCTAACCGTAACCCTAACCCTAAACGCTAACCCTAACTCCTAACCCTAACCCTAACTCCTAACCCTAACCCTAACTCCTAACCCTAACCCTAAACCGAAGCCCCCGTTAACACTAACCCCTAATCCTAACCCTACATCTAACAGTTAAAACCAAACGATAACCCTAAAACTAAAACTATGCCC
Source organism: Strix uralensis (assembly GCF_047716275.1). NCBI lineage: Eukaryota > Metazoa > Chordata > Aves > Strigiformes > Strigidae > Strix > Strix uralensis. The sequence continues at coordinate 12,727,344 of NC_133978.1, read as the reverse complement.
CTAACCGTAATCCTAACCCTAAACCCTAAGCCTAAACGCTAACCCTAACTCCTAACCCTAATCCTATATCCTAACTCTAACCCTAACCCGAAGCCCCCCTTAACCCTAACCACTAACCATAACCCTACATCTAACCCTTAAAACCAAACGATAAACCTAAACCTAAACCTATGCCCCTAACCGTAATCCTAACCCTAAACGCTAACCCTAAACGCTAACCCTAACTCCTAACCCTAACCCTAACTCCTAACCCTAACCCTAACCCGAAGCCCCCCTTAACGCTAACCCATAACCCTAACCCTACATCTAACACTTAAAACCAAAGGAAAACCCTAAACCTAAACCTATGCCCCTAACCGTAACCCTAACCCTAAACCCTAACCCTAAACGCTAACCCTAACTCCTAACCCTAGCCCTAACTCCTAACCCTAACCCTAACCTGAAGCCCCCCTTAACACTAACCCCTAATCCTAACCCTACATCTAACACTTAAAACCAAAGGAAAACCCTAAACCTAAACCTATGCCCCTAACCGTAACCCTAACCCTAAACCCTAACTCTAAATGCTAACCCTAACTCCTAACCCTAATCCTATCTCCTAACCCTAACCCGAAGCCCCCCTTAACCCTAACCCCTAAAACTAACCCTACATCTACCACTTAAAAACAAACGGTAAGCCTAAACCTAAACCTATGCCCCTAACCGTAACCCTAACCCTAAACCCTAACCCTAAACGCTAACCCTAACTCGTAACCCTAACCCTAACTCCTAACCCTAACCCTAACCCGAAGCCCCCCTTAACGCTAACTCCTAACCCTAACCCTACCTCTAACCCTTAAAACCAAACGATAACCCTAAATCTAAACCTATGCCCCTAACCGTAACCCTAACCCTAAACCATAACCCTAAACGCTAACCGTAACTCCTAACCCTAATCCTAACTCCTAACCCTAACCCTAACCCGAAGCCCCCTATAACACTAACCCCTAACCCTAACCCTACATCTAACACTTAAAACCAAACGAAAACCCTAAAACTAAACCTATGCCCCTAACCGTAAGCCTAACCCTAAACCCTAACTCTAAACGCTAACCCTAACTCCTAACACTAATCCTATCTCCTAACCCTAACCCTAACCCGAAGCCCCCCTTAACCCTAACCCCTAACCCTAACCCTACATCTAACCCTTAAAATCATACGAAAACCATAAACCTAAACCTATGCCCCTAACCGTAATCCTAACCCTAAACCCTAAGCCTAAACGCTAACCCTAACTCCTAACCCTAATCCTATATCCTAACTCTAACCCTAACCCGAAGACCCCTTAACCCTAACCACTAACCCTAACCCTACATCTAACCCTTAAAACCAACTGATAACACTAAACCTAATCCTATGCCCCTAACCGTAATCCTAACCCTAAACGCTAACCCTAAACGCTAACCCTAACTCCTAACTCTAACTGTAACTCCTAACCCTAGCCCTAACCCGAAGCCCCCCTTAACGCTAACCCATAACCCTAACCCTACATCTAACACTTAAAATCAAAGGAAAACCCTAAACCTAAACCTATGCCCCTAACCGTAACCCTAACCCTAAACCCTAACCCTAAACGCTAACCCTAACTCCTAACCCTAATCCTATCTCCTAACCCTAAGCCTAACCCTAAGCCCCCCTTAATGCTAACCCCTAACATTAACCATGCACCTACCCCTTAAAACCAAACGGTAAGCCTAAACCTAAACCTATGCCCCTAACCGTAACCCGAACCCTAAACCCTAACTCTAAACGCTAACCCTAACTCCTAACACTAATCCTATCTCCTAACCCTAACCCTAACCCGAAGCCCCCCTTAACCCTAACTCCTAATCCTAAACCTACATCTAACACTTAAAACCAAACGATAACCCTAAAACTAAACCTATGCCCCTAACCGTAACCCTAACCCTAAACCCTAACTCTAAACGCTAACCCTAACTCCTAACCCTAATCCTATCTCCTAACCCTAACCCTAAGCCCCCCTTAATGCTAACCCCTAACATTAACCATGCACCTACCCCTTAAAACCAAACGGTAAGCCTAAACCTAAACCTATGCCCCTAACCGTAATCCTAACACTAAACCCTAACCTTAAATGCTAACCCTAACTCGTAACCCTAACCCTAACTCCTAACCCTAACCCTAACCCGAAGCACCCCTTAACCCTAACCCCTAACCCTAAACCTACATCTAACACTTAAAACCAAAGGAAAACCCTAAACCTAAACCTATGCCCCTAACCGTAACCCTAACCCTAAACCCTAACTCTAAACGCTAACCCTAACTCCTAACTCTAATCCTATATCCTAACTCTAACCCTAACCCGAAGCCCCCCTTAACCCTAACCACTAACCCTAACCCTACATCTAACCCTTAAAACCAAACGATAACCCTAAACCTAATCCTATGCCCCTAACCGTAATCCTAACCCTAAACGCTAACCCTAAACGCTAACCCTAACTCCTAACCCTAACCCTAACCCGAAGCCCCCCTTAACGCTAAACCCTAACCCTAACCCTACATCTAACACTTAAAACCAAAGGAAAACCCTAAACCTAAACCTATGCCCCTAACCGTAACCCTAACCCTAAACCCTAACCCTAAACGCTAACCCTAACTCCTAACCCTAATCCTATCTCCTAACCCTAACCCTAACCCTAAGCCCCCCTTAATGCTAACCCATAACATTAACAATGCACCTACCCCTTAAAACCAAACGGTAAGCCTAAACCTAAACCTATGCCCCTAACCGTAATCCTAACCCTAAACCCTAACCCTAAATGCTAACCCTAACTCCTAACCCTAATCCTATCTCCTAACCCTAACCCTAACCCGAAGCCCCCCTTAACCCTAACCCCTAACCCTAACCCTACATCTAACACTTAAAACCAAATGAAAACCCTAAACCTAAACCTATGCCCCTAACCGTAACCCTAACCCTAAACCCTAACCCTAAACGCTAACCCTAACTCCTAACCCTAATCCTATATCCTAACTCTAACCCTAACCCGAAGCCCCCCTTAACCCTAACCACTAACCCTAACCCTACATCTAACCCTTAAAACCAAACGATAAACCTAAACCTATGCCCCTAACCGTAATCCTAACCCTAAACGCTAACCCTAAACGCTAACCCTAACTCCTAACCCTAACCCTAACTCCTAACCCTAACCCGAAGCCCCCCTTAACGCTAACCCCTAACCCTAACCCTACCTCTAACCCTTAAAACCAAACGATAACCCTAAACCTAAACCTATGCCCCTAACCGTAACCCTAACCCTAAACCCTAACCCTAAAGGCTAACCCTAACTCCTAACCCTAACCCTAACTCCTAACCCTAACCCGAAGCCCCCCTTAAAACTAACCCCTAAAACTAACCCTACATCTACCACTTAAAAACAAACGGTAAGCCTAAACCTAAACCTATGCCCCTAACCGTAACCCTAACCCTAAACCCTAACCCTAAACGCTAACCCTAACTCCTAACCCTAGCCCTAACTCCTCACCCTAACCCTAACCCGAAGCCCGCCTTAACGCTAACCCCTAACCCTAACCCTACGTCTAACACTTAGAACCAAAAGATAAGCCTAAACCTAAACCTATGCCCCTAACAGTAATCCTAACCCTAAACCCTAACCCTAAACGCTAACCCTAACTACTAACCCTAATCCTATCTCCTAACCCTAACCCTATCCCGAAGCCCCCCTTAACCCTAACTCCTAAACCTAAACCTACATCTAACACTTAAAACCAAACGATAACCCTAAAACTAAAACTATGCCCGTAACCGTAATCCTAACCCTAAACACTAACCCTAAACGCTAACCCTAACTCCTAACCCTAATCCTATATCCTAACTCTAACCCTAACCCGAAGCCCCCCTTAAGCCTAACCACTAACCCTAACCCTACATCTAACCCTTAAAACCAAACGATAAACCTAAACCTAAACCTATGCCCCTAACCGTAATCCTAACCCTAAACGCTAACCCTAAACGCTAACCCTAACTCCTAACCCTAACCCTAACTCCTAACCCTAACCCGAAGCCCCCCTTAACGCTAACCCCTAACCCTAACCCTACATCTAACCCTTAAAACCAAACGATAACCCTAAACCCAAACCTATGCCCCTAACCGTAACCCTAACCCTAAACCCTAACCCTAAACGCTAACCCTAACTCCTAACCCTAACCCTAACTCCTAACCCTAACCCTAACTCCTAACCCTAACCCTAACCCGAAGCCCCCGTTAACACTAACCCCTAATCCTAACCCTACATCTAACAGTTAAAACCAAACGATAACCCTAAAACTAAAACTATGCCCCTAACCGTAATCCTAACCCTAAACCCTAAGCCTAAACGCTAACCCTAACTCCTAACCCTAATCCTATATCCTAACTCTAACCCTAACCCGAAGCCCCCCTTAACCCTAACCACTAACCATAACCCTACATCTAACCCTTAAAACCAAACGATAAACCTAAACCTAAACCTATGCCCCTAACCGTAATCCTAACCCTAAACGCTAACCCTAAACGCTAACCCTAACTCCTAACCCTAACCCTAACTCCTAACCCTAACCCTAACCCGAAGCCCCCCTTAACGCTAACCCATAACCCTAACCCTACATCTAACACTTAAAACCAAAGGAAAACCCTAAACCTAAACCTATGCCCCTAACCGTAACCCTAACCCTAAACCCTAACCCTAAACGCTAACCCTAACTCCTAACCCTAGCCCTAACTCCTAACCCTAACCCTAACCTGAAGCCCCCCTTAACACTAACCCCTAATCCTAACCCTACATCTAACACTTAAAACCAAACGAAAACCCTAAACCTAAACCTATGCCCCTAACCGTAACCCTAACCCTAAACCCTAACTCTAAATGCTAACCCTAACTCCTAACCCTAATCCTATCTCCTAACCCTAACCCGAAGCCCCCCTTAACCCTAACCCCTAAAACTAACCCTACATCTACCACTTAAAAACAAACGGTAAGCCTAAACCTAAACCTATGCCCCTAACCGTAACCCTAACCCTAAACCCTAACCCTAAACGCTAACCCTAACTCGTAACCCTAACCCTAACCTGAAGCCCCCCTTAACACTAACCCCTAATCCTAACCCTACATCTAACACTTAAAACAAAACGAAAACCCTAAACCTAAACCTATGCCCCTAACCGTAACCCTAACCCTAAACCCTAAATCTAAATGCTAACCCTAACTCCTAACCCTAATCCTATCTCCTAACCCTAACCCGAAGCCCCCCTTAACCCTAACCCCTAAAACTAACCCTACATCTACCACTTAAAAACAAACGGTAAGCCTAAACCTAAACCTATGCCCCTAACCGTAACCCTAACCCTAAACCCTAACCCTAAACGCTAACCCTAACTCCTAACCCTAACCCTAACTCCTAACCTTAACCCTAACACGAAGCCCCCCTTAACCATAACCCCTAACCCTAACCCTACATCTAATACTTAGAACCAAACAATAAGCCTAAAACTAAACCTATGCCCCTAACCCTAAACCCTAACTCTAAACGCTAACCCTAACTCCTAACCCTAATCCTATCTCCTAACCCTAACCCGAAGCCCCCCTTAACCCTAACTCCTAAACCTAAACCTACATCTAACACTGAAAACCAAACGATAACCCTAAACCTAAACCTATGCCCCTAACCGTAACCCTAACCCTAAACCCTAACCCTAAAGGCTAACCCTAACTCCTAACCCTAACCCTAACTCCTAACCCTAACCCGAAGCCCGCCTTAACGCTAACCCCTAACCGTAACACTACATCTAACCCTTAGAAACAAACGATAAGCCTAAACCTAAACCTATGCCCCTAACCGTAACCCTAACCCTAAACCCTAACTCTAAACGCTAACCCTAACTCCTAACACTAATCCAATCTCCTAACCCTAACCCTAACCCGAAGCCCCCTTTAACACTAACTCCTAACCCTAAACCTACATCTAACACTTAAAACCAAACGATAACCCTAAAACTAAAACTATGCCCCTAACCGTAATCCTAACCCTAACTCCTAACCCTAATCCTATATCCTAACTCTAACCCTAACCCGAAGCCCCCCTTAACCCTAACCACTAAATCTAACCCTACATATAACCCTTAAAACCAAACGATAAACCTAAACCTAAACCTATGCCCCTAACCGTAATCCTAACCCTAAACGCTAACCCTAAACGCTAACCCTAACTCCCAACCCTAACCCTAACCCGAAGCCCCCCTTAACCCTAACCCCTAACCCTAACCCTACATCTAACACTTAAAACCAAAGGAAAACCCTAAACCTAAACCTATGCCCCTAACCGTAACCCTAACCCTAAACCCTAACCCTAAACGCTAACCCTAACTCCTAACCCTAACCCTAAATCCTAACCCTAACCCTAACCCGAAGCACCCCTTAACACTAACCCCTAATCCTAACCCTACATCTAACACTTAAAACCAAACGAAAACCCTAAACCTAAACCTATGCCCCTAACCGTAACCCTAACCCTAAACCCTAACCCTAAACGCTAACCCTAACTCCTAACCCTAACCCTAACTCCTAACCCTAACCCGAAGCCCCCCTTAACCCTAACCCCTAAAACTAACCCTACATCTACCACTTAAAAACAAACGGTAAGCCTAAACATAAACCTATGCCCCTAACCGTAACCCTAACCCTAAACCCTAACCCTAAACGCTAACCCTAACTCCTAACCCTAACCCTAACTCCTAACCCTAACCCTAACCCGAAGCCCCCCTTAACGCTAACCCCTAACCCTAACCCTACATCTAACACTTAAAACCAAATGAAAACCCTAAACCTAAACCTATGCCCCTAACCGTAACCCTAACCCTAAAACCTAACCCTAAACGCTAACCCTAACTCCTAACCCTAATCCTATCTCCTAACCCTAACCCTAACCCTAAGTCTCCTTAATGCTAACCCCTAACATTAACCATGCACCTACCCGTTAAAACCAAACGGTAAGCCTAAACCTAAACCTATGCCCCTACCCGTAACCCTAACCCTAAACCCTAACCCTAAACGCTAACCCTAACTCCTAACCGTAACCCTAACTCCTAACCTTAACCCTAACCCGAAGCCCCCCTTAACCCTAACCCCTAACCCTAACCCTACATCTAACACTTAGAACCAAACGGTAAGCCTAAACCTAAACCTATGCCCCTAACCGTAACCCTAACCCTAAACCCTAACTCTAAACGCTAACCCTAACTCCTAACACTAATCCTATCTCCTAACCCTAACCCTAACCCGAAGCCCCCCTTAACCCTAACTCCTAACCCTAAACCTACATCTAACACTTAAAACCAAACGATAACCCTAAAACTAAACCTATGCCCCTAACAGTAATCCTAACCCTAAACCCTAACCCTAAACGCTAACCCTAACTCCTAACCCTAATCCTATATCCTAACTCTAACCCTAACCCGAAGCCCCCCTTAACCCTAACCACTAACCCTAACCCTACATCTAACACTTAAAAACAAACGATAAACCTAAACTTAAACCTATGCCCCTAACCGTAATCCTAACCCTAAACGCTAACCCTAAACGCTAACCCTAACTCCTAACCCTAACCCTAACTTCTAACCCTAACCCTAACCCGAACCCCCATATAACAATAACCCATAACCCTAGCTCTACATCTAACACATAAAACCAAACGAAAACCCTAAACCTAAACCTATGCCCCTAACCGTAACCCTAACCATAAACCCTAACCCTAAACGCTAACCCTAACTCCTAACCCTAATCCTATCTCCTAACCCTAACCCTAACCCGAAGCCCCCCTTTAACCCTTACCCCTAACCCTAAACCTACATCTAACCCTTAAAACCAAACGAAAACCATAAACCTAAACCTACGCCCCTAACCGTTACCCTAACCCTAAATGCTAACCCTAACTCCTAACCCTAATCCTATATCCTAACTCTAACCCTAACCCGAAGCCCCCCTTAACCCTAACCCCTAACCCTAACCCTACATCTAACCCTTAAAACCAAACGATAACACTAAACCTAATCCTATGCCCCTAACCGTAATCCTAACCCTAAACGCTAACCCTAAATGCTAACCCTAACTCCTAACTCTAACCCTAATCCTATCTCCTAACCCTAACCCGAAGCCCCGCTTAACCCTAACCCCTAAAACTAACCCTACATCTACCACTTAAAAACAGACGGTAAGCCTAAACCTAAACCTATGCCCCTAACCGTAACCCTAACCCTAAACCCTAACCCTAAACGCTAACCCTAACTCCTAACCCTAACCCTAACTCCTAACCCTAACCCTAACCCGAACCCCCCTATAACAATAACCCATAACCCTAACCCTACATCTAACACTTAGAACCAAACGAAAACCCTAAACCTAAACCTATGCCCCTAACCGTAACCCTAACCCTAAACCCTAACTCTAAACGCTAACCCTAACTCCTAACCCTAATCCTATCTCCTAACCCTAACCCTAACCCGAAGCCCCCCTTAACCCTAACTCCGAAACCTAAACCTACATCTAACACTTAAAAACAAACGATAACCCTAAAACTAAACCTATGCCCCTAACCGTAACCCTAACCCTAAACCCTAACCCTAAAGGCTAACCCTAACTCCTAACCCTAACCCTAACTCCTAACCCTAACCCGAAGCCCCCCTTAACCCTAACCCCTAAAACTAACCCTACATCTACCACTTAAAAACAAACGGTAAGCCTAAACCTAAACCTATGCCCCTAACCGTAACCCTAACCCTAAACCCTAACCCTAAACGCTAACCCTAACTCCTAACCCTAACCCTAACTCCTAACCCTAACCCTAACCCGAAGCCCGCCTTAACGCTAACCCCTAACCATAACCCTACGTCTAACACTTAGAACCAAAAGATAAGCCTAAACCTAAACCTATGCCCCTAACCGTAACCCTAACGCTAAACCCTAACTCTAAACGCTAACCCTATCTACTAACCCTAATCCTATCTCCTAACCCTAACCCTATCCCGAAGCCCCCCTTAACCCTAACTCCTAAACCTAAACCTACATCTAACACTTAAAATCAAACGATAACCCTAAAACTAAAACTATGCCCGTAACCGTAATCCTAACCCTAAACCCTAACCCTAAACGCTAACCCTAACTCCTAACCCTAATCCTATATCCTAACTCTAACCCTAACCCGAAGCCCCCCTTAAGCCTAACCACTAACCCTAACCCTACATCTAACCCTTAAAACCAAACGATAAACCTAAACCTAAACCTATGCCCCTAAACGTAATCCTAACCCTAAACGCTAACCCTAAACGCTAACCCTAACTCCTAACCCTAACCCGAAGCCCCCCTTAACCCTAACCCCTAACCCTAACCCTACATCTAACCCTTAAAACCAAACGATAACCCTAAACCCAAACCTATGCCCCTAACCGTAACCCTAACCCTAAACCCTAACCCTAAACGCTAACCCTAACTCCTAACCCTAACCCTAACTCCTAACTCTAACCCTAACCCGAAGCCCCCCTTAACCCTAACCCCTAACCCTAACCCTACATCTAACACTTAAAAACAAACGGTAAGCCTAAACCTAAACCTATGCCCCTAACCGTAACCCTAACCCTAAACCCTAACCCTAAACGCTAACCTTAACCCTAACTCCTAACCCTAACCCTAACCTGAAGCCCCCCTTAACACTAACCCCTAAACCTAACCCTACATCTAACACTTAAAACCAAACGAAAACCCTAAACCTAAACCTATGCCCCTAACCGTAACCCTAACCCTAAACCCTAACTCTAAATGCTAACCCTAACTCCTAACCCTAATCCTATCTCCTAACCCTAACCCGAAGCCCCCCTTAACCCTAACCCCTAAAACTAACCCTACATCTACCACTTAAAAACAAACGGTAAGCCTAAACCTAAACCTATGCCCCTAACCGTAACCCTAACCCTAAACCCTAACCCTAAACGCTAACCCTAACTCCTAACCCTAACCCTAACTCCTAACCTTAACCCTAACACGAAGCCCCCCTTAACCATAACCCCTAACCCTAACCCTACATCTAATACTTAGAACCAAACAATAAGCCTAAAACTAAACCTATGCCCCTAACCCTAAACCCTAACTCTAAACGCTAACCCTAACTCCTAACCCTAATCCTATCTCCTAACCCTAACCCTAACCCGAAGCCCCCCTTAAACCTAACTCCTAACCCTAACCCTACATCTAACCCTTAAAACCAAACGAAAACCATAAACCTAAACCTATGCCCCTAACCGTAACCCTAACCCTAAACCCTAACCCTAAAGGCTAACCCTAACTCCTAACCCTAACCCGAAGCCCGCCTTAACGCTAACCCCTAACCCTAACACTACATCTAACCCTTAGAAACAAACGATAAGCCTAAACCTAAACCTATGCCCCTAACCGTAACCCTAACCCTAAACGCTAACCCTAACTCCTAACCCTAACCCTAACTCCTAACTCCTAACCCTAACCCGAAGCCCCCCTTAACCCTAACCCCTAACCCTAACCCTACATCTAACCCTTAAAACCAAACGATAACCCTAAACCCAAACCTATGCCCCTAACCGTAACCCTAACCCTAAACCCTAACCCTAAACGCTAACCCTAACTCCTAACCCTAACCCTAACTCCTAACTCTAACCCTAACCCGAAGCCCCCCTTAACCCTAACCCCTAACCCTAACCCTACATCTAACACTTAAAAACAAACGGTAAGCCTAAACCTAAACCTATGCCCCTAACCGTAACCCTAACCCTAAACCCTAACCCTAAACGCTAACCTTAACCCTAACTCCTAACCCTAACCCTAACCTGAAGCCCCCCTTAACACTAACCCCTAAACCTAACCCTACATCTAACACTTAAAACCAAACGAAAACCCTAAACCTAAACCTATGCCCCTAACCGTAACCCTAACCCTAAACCCTAACTCTAAATGCTAACCCTAACTCCTAACCCTAATCCTATCTCCTAACCCTAACCCGAAGCCCCCCTTAACCCTAACCCCTAAAACTAACCCTACATCTACCACTTAAAAACAAACGGTAAGCCTAAACCTAAACCTATGCCCCTAACCGTAACCCTAACCCTAAACCCTAACCCTAAACGCTAACCCTAACTCCTAACCCTAACCCTAACTCCTAACCTTAACCCTAACACGAAGCCCCCCTTAACCATAACCCCTAACCCTAACCCTACATCTAATACTTAGAACCAAACAATAAGCCTAAAACTAAACCTATGCCCCTAACCCTAAACCCTAACTCTAAACGCTAACCCTAACTCCTAACCCTAATCCTATCTCCTAACCCTAACCCTAACCCGAAGCCCCCCTTAAACCTAACTCCTAAACCTAACCCTACATCTAACCCTTAAAACCAAACGAAAACCATAAACCTAAACCTATGCCCCTAACCGTAACCCTAACCCTAAACCCTAACCCTAAAGGCTAACCCTAACTCCTAACCCTAACCCTAACTCCTAACCCTAACCCGAAGCCTGCCTTAACGCTAACCCCTAACCCTAACACTACATCTAACCCTTAGAAACAAACGATAAGCCTAAACCTAAACCTATGCCCCTAACCGTAACCCTAACCCTAAACGCTAACCCTAACTCCTAACCCTAACCCTAACTCCTAACCTTAACCCTAACCCGAAGCCCCCCTTAACTCTAACCCCTAACCCAACCCTACATCTAACACTTAGAACCAAACGATAAGCCTAAACCTAAACCTATGCCCCTAACCGTAACCCTAACCCTAAACCCTAACTCTAAACGCTAACCCGAACTCCTAACACTAATCCAATCTCCTAACCCTAACCCTAACCCGAAGCCCCCCTTAACCCTAACTCCTAAACCTAAACCTACATCTAACACTTAAAACCAAACGATAACCCTAAAACTAAAACTATGACCCTAACTGTAATCCTAACCCTAAACGCTAACCCTAAACGCTAACCCTAACTCCTAACCCTAATCCTATATCCTAACTCTAACCCTAACCCGAAGCCCCCCTTAACCCTAACCACTAACCCTAACCCTACATATAACCCTTAAAACCAAACGATAAACCTAAACCTAAACCTATGCCCCTAACCGTAATCCTAACCCTAAACGCTAACCCTAAACACTAACCCTAACTCCCAACCCTAACCCTAACCCGAAGCCCCCCTTAACCCTAACCCCTAACCCTAACCCTACATCTAACACTTAAAACCAAAGGAAAACCCTAAAGCTAAACCTATGCCCCTAACCGTAACCCTAACCCTAAACCCTAACCCTAAACGCTAACCCTAACTCCTAACCCTAACCCTAAATCCTAACCCTAACCCTAACCCGAAGCACCCCTTAACACTAACCCCTAATCCTAACCCTACATCTAACACTTAAAACCAAACGAAAACCCTAAAACTAAACCTATGCCCCTAACCGTAACCCTAACCCTAAACCCTAACCCTAAAGGCTAACCCTAACTCCTAACCCTAACCCTAACTCCTAACCCTAACCCGAAGCCCCCCTTAACCCTAACCCCTAAAACTAACCCTACATCTACCACTTAAAAACAAACGGTAAGCCTAAACCTAAACCTATGCCCCTAACCGTAACCCTAACCCTAAACCCTAACCCTAAACGCTAACCCTAACTCCTAACCCTAACCCTAACTCCTAACCTTAACCCTAACCCGAAGCCCCCCTTAACGCTAACCCCTAACCCTAACCCTACATCTAACACTTAAAACCAAATGAAAACCCTAAACCTAAACCTATGCCCCTAACCGGAACCCTAACCCTAAACCCTAACCCTAAACGCTAACCCTAACTCCTAACCCTAATCCTATCTCCTAACCCTAACCCTAAGCCCCCTTAATGCTAACCCCTAACATTAACCATGCACCTACCCGTTAAAACCAAACGGTAAGCCTAAACCTAAACCTATGCCCCTACCCGTAACCCTAACCCTAAACCCTAACCCTAAACGCTAACCCTAACTCCTAACCCTAACCCTAACTCCTAACCCTAACCCTAACCCGAAGCCCCCCTTAACCCTAACCCCTAACCCTAACCCTACATCTAACACTTAGAACCAAATGGTAAGCCTAAACCTAAACCTATGCCCCTAACCGTAACCCTAACCCTAAACCCTAACTCTAAACGCTAACCCTAACTCCTAACACTAATCCTATCTCCTAACCCTAACCCTAACCCGAAGCCCCCCTTAACCCTAACTCCTAACCCTAAACCTACATCTAACACTTAAAACCAAACGATAACCCTAAAACTAAACCTATGCCCCTAACAGTAATCCTAACCCTAAACCCTAACCCTAAACGCTAACCCTAACTCCTAACCCTAATCCTATATCCTAACTCTAACCCTAACCCGAAGCCCCCCTTAACCCTAACCACTAACCCTAACCCTACATCTAACACTTAAAAACAAACGATAAACCTAAACTTAAACCTATGCCCCTAACCGTAATCCTAACCCTAAACGCTAACCCTAAACGCTAACCCTAACTCCTAACCCTAACCCTAACTTCTAACCCTAACCCTAACCCGAACCCCCCTATAACAATAACCCATAACCCTAGCCCTACATCTAACACTTAAAACCAAACGAAAACCCTAAACCTAAACCTATGCCCCTAACCGTAACCCTAACCCTAAACCCTAACCCTAAACGCTAACCCTAACTCCTAACCCTAATCCTATCTCCTAACCCTAACCCTAACCCGAAGCCCCCCTTTAACCCTAACCCCTAACCCTAACCCTACATCTAACCCTTAAAACCAAACGAAAACCATAAACCTAAACCTATGCCCCTAACCGTTACCCTAACCCTAAACGCTAACCCTAACTCCTAACCCTAATCCTATATCCTAACTCTAACCCTAACCCGAAGCCCCCCTTAACCCCAACCACTAACCCTAACCCTACATCTAACCCTTAAAACCAAACGATAACACTAAACCTAATCCTATGCCCCTAACCGTAATCCTAACCCTAAACGCTAACCCTAAATGCTAACCCTAACTCCTAACTCTAACCCTAATCCTATCTCCTAACCCTAACCCGAAGCCCCCCTTAACCCTAACCCCTAAAACTAACCCTACATCTACCACTTAAAAACAAACGGTAAGCCTAAACCTAAACCTATGCCCCTAACCGTAACCCTAACCCTAAACCCTAACCCTAAACGCTAACCCTAACTCCTAACCCTAACCCTAACTCCTAACCCTAACCCTAACCCGAACCCCCCTATAACAATAACCCATAACCCTAACCCTACATCTAACACTTAGAACCAAACAATAAGCCTTAAAACTAAACCTATGCCCCTAACCGTAACCCTAACCCTAAACCCTAACTCTAAACGCTAACCCTAACTCCTAACCCTAATCCTATCTCCTAACCCTAACCCTAACCCGAAGCCCCCCTTAACCCTAACTCCTAAACCTAAACCTACATCTAACACTTGAAAACAAACGATAACCCTAAAACTAAACCTAGGCCCCTAACCGTAACCCTAACCCTAAACCCTAACCCTAAAGGCTAACCCTAACTCCTAACCCTAACCCTAACTCCTAACCCTAACCCGAAGCCCCCCTTAACCCTAACCCCTAAAACTAACCCTACATCTACCACTTAAAAACAAACGGTAAGCCTAAACCTAAAACTATGCCCCTAACCGTAACCCTAACCCTAAACCCTAACCCTAAACGCTAACCCTAACTCCTAACCCTAACCCTAACTCCTCACCCTAACCCTAACCCGAAGCCCGCCTTAACGCTAACCCCTAACCCTAACCCTACGTCTAACACTTAGAACCAGAAGATAAGCCTAAACCTAAACCTATGCCCCTAACCGTAACCCTAACGCTAAACCCTAACTCTAAACGCTAAAACTAACTACTAACCCTAATCCTATCTCCTAACCCTAACCCTATCCCGAAGCCCCCCTTAACCCTAACTCCTAAACCTAAACCTACATCTAACACTTAAAACCAAACGATAACCCTAAAACTAAAACTATGCCCGTAACCGTAATCCTAACCCTAAACCCTAACCCTAAACGCTAACCCTAACTCCTAACCCTAATCCTATATCCTAACTCTAACCCTAACCCGAAGCCCCCCTTAAGCCTAACCACTAACCCTAACCCTACATCTAACCCTTAAAACCAAACGATAAACCTAAACCTAAACCTATGCCCCTAAACGTAATCCTAACCCTAAACGCTAACCCTAAACGCTAACCCTAACTCCTAACCCTAACCCGAAGCCCCCCTTAACGCTAACCCCTAACCCTAACCCTACCTCTAACCCTTAAAACCAAACGATAACCCTAAACCCAAACCTATGCCCCTAACCGTAACCCTAACCCTAAACCCTAACCCTAAACGCTAACCCTAACTCCTAACTCTAACCCTAACCCGAAGCCCCCCTTAACCCTAACCCCTAACGCTAACCCTACATCTAACCCTTAAAAACAAACGGTAAGCCTAAACCTAAACCTATGCCCCTAACCGTAATCCTAACCCTAAACCCTAACTCTAAACGCTAACCCTAACTCCTAACCCTAATCCTATCTCCTAACCCTAACCCTAAGCCCCCCTTTAACCCTAACCCTAACCCTAACCCTACATCTAACCCTTAAAACCAAACGATAAAGCTAAACCTAATCCTATGCCCCTAACCGTAACCCTAACCCTAAACGCTAACCCTAACTCCTAACCCTAACCCTAACTCCTAACCCTAACCCTAACTCCTAACCCTAACCCTAACCCGAAGCCCCCGTTAACACTAACCCCTAATCCTAACCCTACATCTAACACTTAAAACCAAACGATAACCCTAAAATTAAAACTATGCCCCTAACCGTAATCCTAACCCTAAACCCTAACCCTAAACGCTAACCGTAACTCCTAACCCTAATCCTATATCCTAACTCTAACCCTAACCCGAAGCCCCCGTTAACCCTAACCACTAACCCTAACCCTACATCTAACCCTTAAAACCAAACGATAAACCTAAACCTAAACCTATGCCCCTAACCGTAATCCTAACCCTAAACGCTAACCCTAAACGCTAACCCTAACTCCTAACCCTAACCCTAACTCCTAACCCTAACCCAAAGCCCCCCTTAACGCTAACCCCTAACCCTAACCCTACATCTAACCCTTAAAACCAAACGATAACCCTAAACCTAAACCTATGCCCCTAACCGTAACCCTAACCCTAAACCCTAACCCTAAACGCTAACCCTAACTCCTAACCCTAACCCTAACTCCTAACCCTAACCCTAACCCGAACCCCCCTATAACAATAACCCATAACCCTAACCCTACATCTAACACTTAAAACCAAACGAAAACCCTAAACCTAAACCTATGCCCCTAACCGTAACCCTAACCCTAAACCCTAACTCTAAACGCTAACCCTAACTCCTAACCCTAATCCTATCTCCTAACCCTAACCCTAACCCGAAGCCCCCCTTTAACCCTAACCCCTAACCCTAACCCTACATCTAACCCTTAAAACCAAACGGTAAGCCTAAACCTAAACCTATACCCCTAACCGTAAACCTAACCCTAAACCCTAACTCTAAACGCTAACCCTAACTCCTAACCCTAATCCTATCTCCTAACCCTAACCCTAACCCGAAGCCCCCCTTTAACCCTAACCCCTAACCCTAATCCTATATCTAACCCTTAAAACCAAACGAAAACCATAAACCTAAACCTATGCCCCTAACCGTAATCCTAACCCTAAACCCTAACCCTAAACGCTAACCCTAACTCCTAACCCTAATCCTATCTCCTAACCCTAACCCTAACCCGAAGCCCGCCTTAACGCTAACCCCTAACGCTAACCCTACATCTAACCCTTAGAAACAAACGATAAGCCTAAACCTAAACCTATGCCCCTAACCGTAACCCTAACCCTAAACGCTAACCCTAACTCCTAACCCTAACCCTAACTCCTAACCTTAACCCTAACCCGAAGCCCCCCTTAACGATAACCCCTAACCCTAACCCTACATCTAACACTTAAAACCAAATGAAAACCCTAAACCTAAACCTATGCCCCTAACCGTAACCCTAACCCTAAAACCTAACCCTAAACGCTAACCCTAACTCCTAACCCTAATCCTATCTCCTAACCCTAACCCTAACCCGAAGCCCCCCTTAACCCTAACCCCTAACCCTAACCCTACATCTAACCCTTAAAACCAAACGGTAAGCCTAAACCTAAACCTATGCCCCTACCCGTAACCCTAACCCTAAACCCTAACCCTAAACGCTAACCCTAACTCCTAACCCTAACCCTAACTCCTAACCTTAACCCTAACCCGAAGCCCCCCTTAACCCTAACCCCTAACCCTAACCCTACATCTAAAACTTAGAACCAAACGATAAGCCTAAACCTAAACCTATGCCCCTAACCGTAACCCTAACCCTAAACCCTAACTCTAAACGCTAACCCTAACTCCTAACCCTAATCCTATCTCCTAACCCTAACCCTAACCCGAAGCCCACCTTAACCCTAACTCCTAACCCTAAACCTACATCTAACACTTAAAAACAAACGATAACCCTAAAACTAAAACTATGCCCCTAACCGTAATCCTAACCCTAAACGCTAACCCTAAACGCTAACCCTAACTACTAACCCTAACCCTAACTCCTAACCCTAACACTAACCCGAAGCCCCCCTTAACGCTAACCCCTAACCCTAACCCTACATCTAACACTTAAAACCAAACGATAAGCCTAAACCTAAACCTATGCCCTTAACCGTAACTCTAACCCTAAACCCTAACCCTAAACGCTAACCCTAACTCCTAACCCTAACCCTAACTCCTAACCTTAACCCTAACCCGAAGCCCCCCTTAACCCTAACCCCTAACCCTAACCCTACATCTAACACTTAGAACCAAACGATAAGCCTAAACCTAAACCTATACCCCTAACCGTAACCCTAACCCTAAACCCTAACTCTAAACGCTAACACTAACTCCTAACACTAATCCTATCTCCTAACCCTAACCCTAACCCGAAGCCCCCCTTAACCCTAACCCCTAACCCTATACCTACATCTAACACTTAAAACCAAACGATAACCCTAAAACTAAAACTATGCCCCTAACAGTAATCCTAACCCTAAACCCTAACCCTAAACGCTAACCCTAACTCCTAACCCTAATCCTATATCCTAACTCTAACCCTAACCCGAAGCCCCCCTTAACCATAACCACTAACCCTAACCCTACATCTAACACTTAAAACCAAACGATAAACCTAAACCTAATCCTATGCCCCTAACCGTAACCCTAACCCTAAACGCTAACCCTAACTCCTAACCCTAACCCTAACTCCTAACCCTAACCCTAACTCCTAACCCTAACCCTAACCCGAAGCCCCCGTTAACACTAACCCCTAATCCTAACCCTACATCTAACACTTAAAACCAAACGATAACCCTAAAATTAAACCTATGCCCCTAACCGTAATCCTAACCCTAAACCCTAACCCTAAACGCTAACCGTAACTCCTAACCCTAATCCTATATCCTAACTCTAACCCTAACCCGAAGCCCCCGTTAACCCTAACCACTAACCCTAACCCTACATCTAACCCTTAAAACCAAACGATAAACCTAAACCTAAACCTATGCCCCTAACCGTAATCCTAACCCTAAACGCTAACCCTAAACGCTAACCCTAACTCCTAACCCTAACCCTAACTCCTAACCCTAACCCAAAGCCCCCCTTAACGCTAACCCCTAACCCTAACCCTACATCTAACCCTTAAAACCAAACGATAACCCTAAACCTAAACCTATGCCCCTAACCGTAACCCTAACCCTAAACCCTAACCCTAAACGCTAACCCTAACTCCTAACCCTAACCCTAACTCCTAACCCTAACCCTAACCCGAACCCCCCTATAACAATAACCCATAACCCTAACCCTACATCTAACACTTAAAACCAAACGAAAACCCTAAACCTAAACCTATGCCCCTAACCGTAACCCTAACCCTAAACCCTAACTCTAAACGCTAACCCTAACTCCTAACCCTAATCCTATCTCCTAACCCTAACCCTAACCCGAAGCCCCCCTTTAACCCTAACCCCTAACCCTAACCCTACATCTAACCCTTAAAACCAAACGGTAAGCCTAAACCTAAACCTATACCCCTAACCGTAAACCTAACCCTAAACCCTAACTCTAAACGCTAACCCTAACTCCTAACCCTAATCCTATCTCCTAACCCTAACCCTAACCCGAAGCCCCCCTTTAACCCTAACCCCTAACCCTAATCCTATATCTAACCCTTAAAACCAAACGAAAACCATAAACCTAAACCTATGCCCCTAACCGTAATCCTAACCCTAAACCCTAACCCTAAACGCTAACCCTAACTCCTAACCCTAATCCTATATCCTAACCCTAACCCTAACCCGAAGCCCGCCTTAACGCTAACCCCTAACGCTAACCCTACATCTAACCCTTAGAAACAAACGATAAGCCTAAACCTAAACCTATGCCCCTAACCGTAACCCTAACCCTAAACGCTAACCCTAACTCCTAACCCTAACCCTAACTCCTAACCTTAACCCTAACCCGAAGCCCCCCTTAACGATAACCCCTAACCCTAACCCTACATCTAACACTTAAAACCAAATGAAAACCCTAAACCTAAACCTATGCCCCTAACCGTAACCCTAACCCTAAAACCTAACCCTAAACGCTAACCCTAACTCCTAACCCTAATCCTATCTCCTAACCCTAACCCTAACCCGAAGCCCCCCTTAACCCTAACCCCTAACCCTAACCCTACATCTAACCCTTAAAACCAAACGGTAAGCCTAAACCTAAACCTATGCCCCTACCCGTAACCCTAACCCTAAACCCTAACCCTAAACGCTAACCCTAACTCCTAACCCTAACCCTAACTCCTAACCTTAACCCTAACCCGAAGCCCCCCTTAACCCTAACCCCTAACCCTAACCCTACATCTAAAACTTAGAACCAAACGATAAGCCTAAACCTAAACCTATGCCCCTAACCGTAACCCTAACCCTAAACCCTAACTCTAAACGCTAACCCTAACTCCTAACCCTAATCCTATCTCCTAACCCTAACCCTAACCCGAAGCCCACCTTAACCCTAACTCCTAACCCTAAACCTACATCTAACACTTAAAAACAAACGATAACCCTAAAACTAAAACTATGCCCCTAACCGTAATCCTAACCCTAAACGCTAACCCTAAACGCTAACCCTAACTACTAACCCTAACCCTAACTCCTAACCCTAACACTAACCCGAAGCCCCCCTTAACGCTAACCCCTAACCCTAACCCTACATCTAACACTTAAAACCAAACGATAAGCCTAAACCTAAACCTATGCCCTTAACCGTAACTCTAACCCTAAACCCTAACCCTAAACGCTAACCCTAACTCCTAACCCTAACCCTAACTCCTAACCTTAACCCTAACCCGAAGCCCCCCTTAACCCTAACCCCTAACCCTAACCCTACATCTAACACTTAGAACCAAACGATAAGCCTAAACCTAAACCTATACCCCTAACCGTAACCCTAACCCTAAACCCTAACTCTAAACGCTAACACTAACTCCTAACACTAATCCTATCTCCTAACCCTAACCCTAACCCGAAGCCCCCCTTAACCCTAACCCCTAACCCTAAACCTACATCTAACACTTAAAACCAAACGATAACCCTAAAACTAAAACTATGCCCCTAACAGTAATCCTAACCCTAAACCCTAACCCTAAACGCTAACCCTAACTCCTAACCCTAATCCTATATCCTAACTCTAACCCTAACCCGAAGCCCCCCTTAACCATAACCACTAACCCTAACCCTACATCTAACACTTAAAACCAAACGATAAACCTAAACTTAAACCTATGCCCCTAACCGTAATCCTAACCCTAAACGCTAACCCTAAACGCTAACCCTAACTCCTAACCCTAACCCTAACTTCTAACCCTAACCCTAACCCGAACCCCCCTATAAAAATAACCCATAACCCTAACCCTACATCTAACACATAAAACCTAACGAAAACCCTAAACCTAAACCTATGCCCCTAACCGTAACCCTAACCCTAAACCCTAACCCTAAACGCTAACCCTAACTCCTAACCCTAATCCTATCTCCTAACCCTAACCCTAACCCGAAGCCCCCCTTAACCCTAACCACTAACCCTAACCCTTACTCTAACCCTTAAAACCAAACGATAACACTAAACCTAATCCTATGCCCCTAACCGTAATCCTAACCCTAAACGCTAACCCTAAATGCTAACCCTAACTCCTAACCCTAAACCTAACTCCTAACCCTAATCCTAACCCGAAGCCCCCCTTAACCCTAACCCCTAACCTAACCCTACATCTAACACTTAAAAACAAACGGTAATCCTAAACCTAAACCTATGCGCCTAACCGTAACCCTAACCCTAAACCCTAACCCTAAACGCTAACCCTAACTCCTAACCCTAACTCCTAACCTTAACCCTAACCCGAAGCCCCCCTTAACCCTAACCCCTAACCCTAACCCTACATCTACCACTTAAAAACAAACGGTAAGCCTAAACCTAAACCTATGCCCCTAACCGTAACCCTAACCCTAAACCCTAACTCTAAACGCTAACCCTAACTCCTAACCCAAATCCTATCTCCTAACCCTAACCCTAACCCGAAGCCACCCTTAACCCTAACTCCTAACCCTAAAACTACATCTAACACTTAAAACCAAACGATAAGCCTAAAACTAAAACTATGCCCCTAACCGTAATCCTAACCCTAAACCCTAACCCTAAACGCTAACCCTAACTCCTAACCCTAATCCTATATCCTAACTCTAACCCTAACCCGAAGCCCCCCTTAACACTAACCACTAACCCTAACCCTACATCAAACCCTTAAAACCAAACGATAACCCTAAAACTAATCCTATGCCCCTAACCGTAATCCTAACCCTAAACGCTAACTCTAAACGCTAACCCTAACTCCTAACCCTAATTCCTAACCCTAACCCTAACCCGAAGCCCCCCTTAACCCTAACCCCTAACCCTAACCCTACATCTAACCCTTAAAACCAAACGGTAAGCCTAAACCTAAACCTATGCCCCTAACTGTAACCCTAACCCTAAACCCTAACTCTAAACACTAACCCTAACTCCTAAACCTAATCCTATATCCTACCCCTAACCCTAACCTGAAGCCCCCCTTTAACCCTAACCCCGAACCCTAACCCTACATCTAACCCTTAAAACCAAACGATAACACTAAACCTAATCCTATGCACCTAACCGTAATCCTAACCCTAAACGCTAACCCTAAACGCTAACCCTAACTCCTAACTCTAACCCTAACTCCTAACCCTAACCCTAACCCGAAGCCCCCCTTAATGCTAACCCCTAACCCTAACCCTACATCTAACACTTAAAACCAAACGAAAACCATAAACCTAAACCTATGCCCCTAACCGTAATCCTAACCCTAAACCCTAACCCTAAACGCTAACCCTAACTCCTAACCCTAATCCTATATCCTAACTCTAACCCTAACCCGAAGACCCCCTTAACCCTAACCACTAACCCTAACCCTTACTCTAAACCTTAAAACCAAACGATAACACTAAACCTAATCCTATGCCCCTAACCGTAACCCTAACCCTAAACCCTAACCCTAAACGCTAACCCTAACTCCTAACCCTAAAACTAACTCCTAACCCTAACCCTAACCCGAAGCCCCCCTTAACACTAACCCATAATCCTAAACCTACATCTAACACTTAAAACCAAACGAAAACCCTAAACCTAAACCTATGCCCCTAACCGTAACCCTAACCCTAAACCCTAACCCTAAAGGCTAACCCTAACTCCTAACCCTAACCCTTACTCGTAACCGTAACCCGAAGCCCCCCTTAACCCTAACCCCTAACCTAACCCTACATCTAACACTTAAAAACAAACGGTAATCCTAAACCTAAACCTATGCGCCTAACCGTAACCCTAACCCTAAACCCTAACCCTAAACGCTAACCCTAACTCCTAACCCTAACTCCTAACCTTAACCCTAACCCGAAGCCCCCCTTAACCCTAACCCCTAACCCTAACCCTACATCTACCACTTAAAAACAAACGGTAAGCCTAAACCTAAACCTATGCCCCTAACCGTAACCCTAACCCTAAACCCTAACTCTAAACGCTAACCCTAACTCCTAACCCAAATCCTATCTCCTAACCCTAACCCTAACCCGAAGCCACCCTTAACCCTAACTCCTAACCCTAAACCTACATCTAACACTTAAAACCAAACGATAAGCCTAAAACTAAAACTATGCCCCTAACCGTAATCCTAACCCTAAACCCTAACCCTAAACGCTAACCCTAACTCCTAACCCTAATCCTATATCCTAACTCTAACCCTAACCCGAAGCCCCCCTTAACCCTAACCACTAACCCTAACCCTACATATAACCATTAAAACCAAACGATAAAGCTAAAACTAATCCTATGCCCCTAACCGTAATCCTAACCCTAAACGCTAACTCTAAACGCTAACCCTAACTCCTAACCCTAACTCCTAACCCTAACCCTAACCCGAAGCCCCCCTTAACCCTAACCCCTAACCCTAACCCTACATCTAACACTTAAAACCAAAGGAATACCCTAAACCTATGCCCCTAACCGTAACCCTAACCCTAAACCCTAACCCTAAACGCTAACTCTAAACGCTAACCCTAACTCCTAACCCTAACTCCTAACCCTAAGCCCCCCTTAATGCTAACCCCTAACACTAACCATACATCTACCCTTAAAACAAAACGATAAGCCTAAACCTAAACCTATGCCCCTAACCGTAACCCTAATCCTAAACCCTAACCCTAAACGCTAACCCTAACTCCTAACCCTAACTCCTAACCTTAACCCTAACCCGAAGCCCCCCTTAACCCTAACCCCTAACCCTAACCCTACATCTACCACTTAAAAACAAACGGTAAGCCTAAACCTAAACCTATGCCCCTAACCGTAACCCTAACCCTAAACCCTAACTCTAAACGCTAACCCTAACTCCTAACCCAAATCCTATGTCCTAACCCTAACCCTAACCCGAAGCCCCCCTTAACCCTAACTCCTAACCCTAAACCTACATCTAACACTTAACACCAAACGATAAGCCTAAAACTAAAACTATGCCCCTAACCGTAATCCTAACCCTAAACCCTAACCCTAAACGCTAACCCTAACTCCTAACCCTAATCCTATATCCTAACTCTAACCCTAACCAGAAGCCCCCCTTAACACTAACCACTAACACTAACCCTACATCTAACCCTTAAAACCAAACGATAAAGCTAAACCTAATCCTATGCCCCAAACCGTAATCCTAAACCTAAACGCTAACCCTAAACGCTAACCCTAACTCCTAACCCTAACTCCTAACCCTAACCCTAACCCGAAGCCCCCCTTAACCCTAACCCCTAACCCTAACCCTACATCTAACACTTAAAACCAAAGGAAAACACTAAACCTAAACCTATGCCCCTAACCGTAACCCTAATCCTAAACCCTAACCCTAAACGCTAACCCTAACTCCTAACCCTAATCCTATCTCCTAACCCTAACCCTAAGCCCCCCTTAATGCTAACCACTAACATTAACCATGCACCTACCCCTTAAAAACAAACTGTAAGCCTACAACTAAACCTATGCCCCTAACCGTAATCCTAACCCTAAACCCTAACCCTAAATGCTAACCCTAACTCCTAACCCTAACTCCTAACCCTAACCCTAACCCGAAGCCCGCCTTAACTCTAACCCCTCACCCTAACCCTACATCTAACACTTAAAACCAAATGAAAACCCTAAACCTAAACCTATGCCCCTAACCGTAACCCTAAACCTAAACCCTAACCCTAAACGCTAAACCTAACTCCTAACCCTAACCCTAACTCCTAACCTTAACCCTAACCCGAAGCCCCCCTTAACCCTAACCCCTAACCCTAACCCTACATCTAACACTTAGAACCAAACGATAAGCCTAAACCTAAACCTATGCCCCTAAACATAACCCTAACCCTAAACCCTAACTCTAAACGCTAACCCTAACTCCTAACCCTAATCCTATCTCCTAACCCTAACCCTAACCCGAAGCCCCCCTTAACCCTAACCTCTAACCCTAACCCTACATCTAACCCTTAAAAGCAAACGATAACCCTAAACCTAATTCTATGCCCCTAACCGTAATCCTAACCCTAAACGCTAACCCTAAACGCTAACCCTAACTGCTAACCCTAACCATAACTCCTAACCTTAACCCTAACCCGAAGCCCCCCTTAACCCTGAATCCTAACCCTATCCCTACATAAAACAATTAGAACCAAACGATAAGCCTAAACCTAAACCTATGCCCCTAAACGTAACCCTAACCCTAAACCCTAACTCTAAACGCTAACCCTAACTCCTAACCCTAATCCTATCTCCTAACCCTAACCCTAACCCGAAGCCCCCCTTAACCCTAACCCCTAACCCTAAACCTACAACTACCCCTTAAAACCAAACGGTAAGCCTAAACCTAAACCTATGCCCCTAACCGTAACCCTAACCCTAAACCCTAACCCTAAACGCTAACCCTAACTCCTAACCCTAATCCTATATCCTAACTCTAACCCTAACCCGAAGCCCCCCTTAACCCTAACCCCTAACCCTAACCCTACACCAAACCTTAAAAACAAACGATAACCCTAAACTTAATCCTATGCCCCTAACCGTAATCCTAACCCTAAACGCTAACCCTAAACGCTAACCCTAGCTCCTAACCCTAACTCCTAACCCTAACCCTAACCCGAAGCCCCCCTTAACACTAACCCCTAAACCTAACCCTACATCTAACACTTAAAACCAATCAAAAACCCTAAACCTAAACCTATGCCCCTAACTGTATACCTAACCCTAAACCCTAACCCTAAACGCTAACCCTAACTCCTAACCCTAACTCCTAACACTAACACTAACCCGAAGCCCCCATTAACGCTAACCCCTAACCCTAACCCTACATCTAACACTTAAAATCAAAGGAAAACCCTAAACCTAAACCTATGCCCCTAACCGTAACCCTAACCCTAAACCCTAACCCTAAACGCTAACCCTAACTCCTAACCCTAATCCTATCTCCTAACCCTAACCCTAACCCTAAGTCCCCCTTAATGCTAACCCCTAACATTAACAATGCACCTACCCCTTAAAACCAAACGGTAAGCCTAAACCTAAACCTATGCCCCTAACCGTAACCCTAACCCTAAACCCTAACTCTAAACGCTAACCCTAAACTCCTAACCCTAACCCTAACTCCTAACCCTAACCCTAACCCGAAGCCCCCTGTAACAATAACCCCTAACCCTAACCCTACATCTAACACTTAAAACCAAACGAAAACCCTAAACTTAAACCTATGCCCCTAACCGTAATCCTAACCCTAAACGCTAACCCTAAAAGCTAAACCTAACTCCTAACACTAACTCCTAACCCTAACCCTAACCCGAAGCCCCCCTTAAAGCTAACCCTTAACCCTAACCCTACATCTAACACTTAAAACCAAAGGAAAACCCTAAACCTATGCCCCTAACCGTAACCCTAACCCTAAACGCTAACCCTAACTCCTAACCCTAACCCTAACTCCTAACCTTAACCCTAACCCGAAGCCCCCCTTAACCCTAACCCCTAACCCTAACCCTACATCTAACACTTAGAACCAAACGATAAACCTAAACCTAAACCTATGCCCCTAACCGTAACCCTAACCCTAAACCCTAACTCTAAACGCTAACCCTAACTCCTAACCCCAATCCTATCTCCTAACCCTAACCCTAACCCTAAGCCCCCCTTAATGCTAACCCCTAACACTAACCATACATCTACCCTTAAAACCAAACGGTAAGCCTAAACCTAAACCTATGCCCCTAAACGTAATCCTAACCCTAAACCCTAACCCTAAACGCTAACCCTAACTCCTAACCCTAACCCTAACTCCTAACCCTAACCCTAACCCGAAGCCCCCCTTAACCCTAAACCACTAAACCTAACCCTACATCTAACCTTTAAAACCAAACGATAACTCTAAACCTAATCATATGCCCCTAACCGTAATCCTAACCCTAAACGCTAACCCTAAACGCTAACCCTAACTCCTAACCCTAACCCTAACTCCTAACCCTAACCCTAACCCGAAGCCCCCCTTAACGCTAACCCATAACCCTAACGCTACATCTAACACTTAAAACCAAAGGAAAAACCTAAACCTAAACCTATGCCCCTAACCGTAACCCTAACCCTAAACCCTAACCCTAAACGCTAAACCCAACTTCTAACCCTAACCCTAACTCCTAACCCTAACCCTAATCCCCCCTGAACGTTAACCACTAACCCTAAACCTACATCTAACACTTAAAATCAAACGATAACCCTAAACCTGACCCTATGCCCCTAAACGTAACCCTAACCCTAAACCCTAACCCTAAACGCTAACCCTAACTCCTAACCCTAACCCTAAGCCCCCCTTAATGCTAACCCCTAAAACTAACCCTACATCTACCACTTAAAACCAAACGGTAAGCCTAAACCTAAACCTATGCCCCTAACCCTAACCCTAACCCTAAACCCTAACCCTAAACACTAACCCTAACTCCTAACCCTAACGCTAAGCCCCCCTTAATGCTAACCCCTAAAACTAACCCTACATCTACCACTTAAAAACAAACGGTAAGCCTAAACCTAAACCTATGCCCCTAACCGTAACCCTAACCCTAAACCCTAACCCTAAACGCTAACCCTAACTCCTAACCCTAACCCTAACTCCTAGCCTTAACCCTAACCCGAAGCCCCCCTTAACCCTAACTCCAAACCCTATCCCTACATATAACAATTAGAACCAAACGATAAGCCTAAACCTAAACCTATGCCCCTAACCGTAACCCTAAACCCTAACTCTAAACGCTAACCCTAACTCCTAACCCTAATCCTATCTCCTAACCCTAACCCTAACCCGAAGCCCCCCTTAACCCTAACCCCTAAACCTAACCCTACATCTAACCCTTAAAACCAAACGAAAACCATAAACCTAAACCTATGCCCCTAACCGTAACTCTAACCCTAAACCCTAACCCTAAACGCTAACCCTAACTCCTAACCCTAATCCTATATCCTAACTCTAACCCTAACCCGAAGCCCCCCTTAACCCTAACCCCTAACCCTAACCCTACATCTAACACTTAGAACCAAACGATAACCCTAAACCTAAAACTATGCCCCTAACCGTAATCCTAACCCTAAACCCTAACCCTAAACGCTAACCCTAACTCCTAACCCTAATCCTATATCCTAACTCTAACCCTAAACCGAAGCCCCCCTTAACCCTAACCACTAACCCTAACCCTACATCTAACCCTTAAAACCAAACGATAAACCTAAACCTAAACCTATGCACCTAACCGTAATCCTAACCCTAAACGCTAACCCTAAACGCTAACCCTAACTCTAACCCTAACCCTAACTCCTAACCCTAACCCTAACCCGAAGCCCCCCTTAACGCTAACCCCTAAGCCTAACCCTACATCTAACCCTTAAAACCACACGATAACCCTAAACCTATGCCCCTAACCGTAACCCTAACCCTAAACCCTAACCCTAAACGCTAACCCTAACTCCTAACCCTAACCCTAACTCCTAACCCTAACCCTAACCCGAAGCCCCCTATAACAATAACCCCTAACCCTAACCCTACATCTAACACTTAAAACCAAACGAAAACCCTAAACCTAAACCTATGCCCCTAACCGTAACCCTAACCCTAAACCCTAACTCTAAACGCTAACCCTAACTCCTAACCCTAATCCTATCTCCTAACCCTAACCCTAACCCGAAGCCCCCCTTAACTCTAACCCCTAACCCTAACCCTACATCTAACACTTAAAACCAAACGGTAACCCTAAACCTAAACCTATGCCCCTAACCGTAACCCTAACCCTAAACCCTAACTCTAAACGCTAACCCTAACTCCTAACCCTAATCCTATCTCCTAACCCTAACCCTAACCCGAAGCCCCCCTTTAACCCTAACCCCTAACCCTAACCCTACATCTAACCCTTAAAACCAAACGAAAACCGTAAACCTAAACCTATGCCCCTAACCGTAACCCTAACCCTAAACCCTAACCCTAAAGGCTAACCCTAACTCCTAACCCTAATCCTATATCCTAACTCTAACCCTAACCCGAAGCCCCCCTTAACACTAACCACTAACCCTAACCCTACATCTAACCCTTAAAACCAAACGATAAACCTAAACCTAATCCTATGCCCCTAACCGTAATCCTAACACTAAACGCTAACCCTAAACGCTAACCCTAACTCCTAACTCTAACCCTAACTCCTAACGCTAACCCTAACCCGAAGCCCCCCTTAAGGCTAACACATAACCCTAAACCTACATCTAACACTTAAAACCAAAGGAAAACCCTAAACCTAAACCTATGCCCCTAACCGTAACCCTAACCCTAAACCCTAACTCTAAACGCTAACCCTAACTCCTAACCCTAACCCTAACTCCTAACCCTAACCCTAACCCGAAGCCCCCCTTAACACTAACCCCTAATCCTAACCCTACATCTAACACTTAAAACCAAACGAAAACCCTAAACCTAAACCTATGCCCCTAACCGTAATCCTAACCCTAAACCCTAACCCTAAACGCTAACCCTAACTCCTAACACTAACTCCTAACCCTAACCCTAACCCGAAGCCCCCCTTAACGCTAACCCCTAACCCTAACCCTACATCTAACATTTAAAACCAAAGGAAAACCCTAAACCTATGCCCCTAACCGTAACCCTAACCCTAAACGCTAACCCTAACTCCTAACCCTAACCCTAACTCCTAACCTTAACCCTAACCCGAAGCCCCCCTTAATCCTAACCACTAACCCTAACCCTACATCTAACCCTTAAAACCAAACGATAACTCTAAACCTAATCATATGCCCCTAACCGTAATCCTAACCCTAAACGCTAACCCTAAACGCTAACCCTAACTCCTAACCCTAACCCTAACTCCTAACCCTAACCCTAACCTGAAGCCCCCCTTAAAGCTAACCCCTAACCCTAACCCTACATCTAACACTTAAAAACAAACGAAAACCCTAAACCTAAACCTATGCCCCTAACCGTAACCCTAACCCTAAACCCTAACCCTAAACGCTAAACCCAACTTCTAACCCTAACCCTAACTCCTAACCCTAACCCTAATCCCCCCTGAACGTTAACCACTAACCCTAAACCTACATCTAACACTTAAAATCAAACGATAACCCTAAACCTGACCCTATGCCCCTAAACGTAACCCTAACCCTAAACCCTAACCCTAAACGCTAACCCTAACTCCTAACCCTAACCCTAAGCCCCCCTTAATGCTAACCCCTAAAACTAACCCTACATCTACCACTTAAAAACAAACGGTAAGCCTAAACCTAAACCTATGCCCCTAACCGTAACCCTAACCCTAAACCCTAACCCTAAACGCTAACCCTAACTCCTAACCCTAACCCTAACTCCTAGCCTTAACCCTAACCTGAAGCCCCCCTTAACCCTAACTCCAAACCCTATCCCTACATATAACAATTAGAACCAAACGATAAGCCTAAACCTAAACCTATGCCCCTAACCGTAACCCTAATCCTAAACCCTAACCCTAAACGCTAACCCTAACTCCTAACCCTAATCCTATATCCTAACTCTAACCCTAACCCGAAGCCCCCCTTAACCCTAACCCCTAACCCTAACCCTACATCTAACCCTTAAAACCAAACGATAACCCTAAACCTAATCCTATGCCCCTAACCGTAATCCTAACCCTAAACGCTAACCCTAACTCCTAACACTAACTCCTAACCCTAACCCTAACCCAAAGCCCCCCTTAACACTAACCCCTAACCCTAACCCTACATCTAACACTGAAAACCAAACAAAAACCCTAAACCTAAACCTATGCCCCTAACCGTAACCCTAACCCTAAACCCTACCTCTAAACGCTAACCCTAACTCCTAACACTAACTCCTAACCCTAACCCTAACCCGAAGCCCCCCTTAATGCTAACCCCTAACCCTAACCCTACATCTAACATTTAAAACCAAAGGAAAACCCTAAACCTATGCCCCTAACCGTAACCCTAACCCTAAACCCTAACCTTAAATTCTAACCCTAACTCCTAACCCTAATCCTATATCCTAACTCTAACCCTAACCCGAAGCCCCCCTTACCCCTAACCACTAACCCTACACATACATCTAACCCTTAAAACCAAACGATAACCCTAAACCTAAACCTGTACCCCTAACCGTAATCCTAACCCTAAACGCTAACCCTAACTCCTAACCCTAACCCTAACTCCTAACCCTAACCCTAACCCGAAGCCCCCGTTAACGCTAACCCCTAACCCTAAACCTACATCTAACACTTAAAACCAAATGAAAACCCTAAACCTAAACCTATGCCCCTAACCGTAACCCTAACCCTAAACCCTAACTCTAAACGCTAACCCTAACTCCTAACCCTAATCCTATCTCCTAACCCTAACCCTAACCCGAAGCCACCCTTAACCCTAACTCCTAACCCTACATCTAACCCTTAAAACCAAACCATAAGCCTAAACCTAAACCTATGCCCCTAACCGTAACCCTAACCCTAAACCCTAACCCTAAACGCTAACCCTAACTCCTAACCCTAATCCTTTCTCCTAACCCTAACCCTAACTCGAAGCCCCCCTTAACCCTAACCCCTAACCCTAACCCTACATCTAACACTTAAAACCAAACGATAAGCCTAAACCTAAACCTATGCCCCTAACCCTAAACCATAACCCTACATGCCAACCCTAACTCCTAAACCTAACCCTAACTCCTAACCCTAACCCGAAGGCCCCCTTAACCCTAACCCCTAACCCTAACCCTACATCTAACCCTTAAAACCAAACCATAAGCCTAAAGCTAAACCTATGCCCCTAACCGTAACCCTAACCCTAAACCCTAACCCTAACTCCTAACCCTAATCCTATCTCCTAACCCTAATCCTAACCCGAAGCCCCCCTTAACCCTAACCCCTAACCCTAACCCTACATCTAACCCTTAAATCCAAACGATAACCTTAAACCTAAACCTATGCCCCTAACCGTAATCCTAACCCTAAACCCTAACCCTAAACGCTAACCCTAGCTCCTAACCCTAATCCTAACTCCTACCCCTAACCCTAACCCGAAGGCCCCCTTAACCCTAACCCCTATCCTTAACCCTAGATCTAAACCTAAAAACCAAACCATAAGCCTAAACCTAAACCTATGCCCCTAACCGTAACCCTAACCCTAAACCCTAACCCTAAACCCTAAACCTACCCCTAACTCCTAATCCTAAGCCTAACGCGAAGGCCCCCTTAACCCTAACTCCTAAACCTAACCCTCGATCTATACCTTAAAACCAAACAATAACCCTAAACCTAACCCTATGCCCCTAACTGTAACCCTAACCCTAAACCTAACTCTAAACGCTAACCCTAACTCGTAACCCTAACCCTAAGCCCCCATTAAACCTAACCCCTAATCCTAACCCTAGATCTAAACCTTAAAAATAAATCATAACCCTAAACCTTAAGATATGCCCCTAATCCTAAACCCTAACCCTAAACGCTAACCCTAACTCCTAAACCTAACCCTAACTCCTAACCCTAACCCAAAGCCCCCTTAACGCTAACCCCTAACCCTAACCCTACATATACCCCTTAAAACCAAACCATAAGCCTAAACCTAAACCTATGCCCCTAACCGTAACCCTAACCCTAAACGCTAACCCTAAACGTTAACCCGAACTCCTAACCCTAACTCCTAACCCTAACCCTAAGCCCCGGTTAAACCTAACCCCTAACCCCTAGGAGTGTATGGTTGAGATTTATATATGTAGTAGAAATAATCTCTCTTGGTTATGACTGCTCTTTAGTTATCTCACTTCATTTTGTTTATATGACTATAGAATACTGCCACTTTTTCCTCCATGAGTTATATGTATTCTGATGAATTGTTTCAAAAGAAAAATTCACAGCATGATATGTCATCCACCCAATAAGTATTTTTAAGTAGAGCTTTATTTCTCATTTAAACAAATAAGGAAAATGCCTGTTTGTTAGATAGGATCTAGAACATTTTCTTGTCATCATGATTGTTACGTGAAGACTGTTGATTTTTTTAGTTGTTACAAAATTATTTTTCTTACTTGCTATGAAATGTTAAGGAAAGACAAAAAGGCAAAACTGCTTCCACCCAGCAGTGTGATGACGTTCTGTGTAGCTGTAGGTATGACCTGTCTTTGAATATGAGCAGATTGACAGCTATAGTTAAAGAAGAAATGGGAAAACTGAAAACTGTAGGAGACAGCAAAGGAAAGTCTGTTGGGGTGTGTTGGGGACTGGGTGTATAGATCCCTGTGATCAAAGAGTATACCAAGAACGCATTGCAGTCTGATAGTTTTGACAATCGTCAACTCTTCTTCCTGAGGCATTTTCAGATTTCCTTGCTAGAGTATCCCTGCTATTTGAAAGCAGCATTCCTCTAAATCTGCGGTACATTTGCATTTTCCAAGATTCCCCTCCCCTACCTTTTTTTTCCCTCCTCATCTAGAAATTCAGTACAGCTGTGACTTAACAGCCTGGCAGCAGCATGTTACTCTCCTGTACAACCACCATGTGTCTGCCTGGTCCTTCTGACACTATCAAGAAATCCTTTCAAGAGCTCAGCCCTGCATTTATGTGTGTGCCATATTCCAAACTAGAACCTAATCCCCCTGACCCCACTGCCCTCCAGTATCTATTCACTTTGCTAAAAGACCAGATCTGTTCACCCCAGTTCTAAACTCTGGTGTCACATTTCTTGCCCTCACCATCTCGCAGAATTTGAACATTCACTTCCAGCTCTGGACAGAGATGTGAGGAGAAGGGACCACTTGCTGTGGGATCCCTGGTCTGGTCTTCTACATATCATGGGCAGCAGGGTGCCAGCTGGGGCCTTGCCAAGTCCATACCTTCCATGTCAGTTCTGCATCTATCCAGCAGACATCTCTCATGCTCTCATCCTTCCTATTCATTTTCTGGTGAGAAAAAAGAAATGCAGAGAATGAAGGCAAAAAGGAGGTCATAAAGCAGGGGTGCAACTAAAGGAAGATGGGATTAAGGTAGAGGAAAAAAAGTGAAGACTCAAGAATGCTTAATGTTTCATTCATACTATAGGGCAAGGCATGGATCAGTCCTTGTATTATCCAAACTAATTTGTCTTCCTTTAAAAGACAGCCCTTTTATAGAGATAAGCTTTCTTAATCAGAATGTTCTTTGATGGAAATATAGCTAACTAAAGTGCTAGTTCAGCGAGCATTTTCTTAACAGTGCTATTGTTTGAAGAAATCTGTTTTGGTCTGTAGTACAGAAAAGGTACAGTGCCCTGTGGAGATTTTCTGTGGAGCTTTTACCCATTAGTATGCTAGGCAGTTGCTTATTTCTCCATTCACTAATCTCTCAGCTGGACCCCCAGATTTACCATAGAGAAATACTTGTAGCTTTGGGTTTATTCTTTATAGAAATATTCACAATACATGTAAATAAGTTTTTGCTTGTGAATAGGATTTGTTTGCTAGCTGTTGGTCACTCTTGTTCCTTACTGTTCTTTTTATGCTATTGTTTTCAAAATCAGTGTCATGTAAAGTTAGAAATGTAAGTATTTTGAATGGATTCTTCACAATATGACACCACTTAAAGGTTGGATGTTGTCACAGGCAAATACTTAATCAGAGCTTAATCAACAAACTGGAAGAGTCAAAATTAGTTGATGATCAAAACAAAATACAAATGTATTCTCTAATTGATTAGAGTGGCTTGGGTGGTTCTGCAAATTAAAAGATTCTGCCCAGCTGGAATAAAAATCAACCTTTCTTCCTATTTTCCAGCCAGAAATAATGTTTAATAGCAGTTCAACAGTCCCTGCTCCTGAGGAAAAGTAGGAAGAAGATGAAAGGAATAAAAATGGCTTGTAGAAAATACCTGATAATAATGAGTGCTACTTTGAACTTGCCAATTTAATCAGGACTGGGGGAGAGGTGGGACAATGTGGTAAGTCTTCCAATGAAATGTTTTTTCTCAATGTATTTTCTTGCCTCGCACAGAGAAAAAATCTGTTAACTTTTTTATATAATTGTATTTTTTTAAAAGGAGAAACAATAGTAGGGGAAAAAAAATCAACCCAGCTCTCTGCATCAGGATGTGTTTTCCTTCAACCTAAATCAAACTTTCATTATGTCCCATGGGTAGGAGTTGTCACAGTACATCACTTAATCCTGTGAGAAAGGATGGCCACTGTGTATTGCAAGTGTGTGATGCGAGGAGGGAGACCAGCCATCTGGTGGATAGAATGCCCCTGGCAGGCGTGCAGTGTCTCAGATGCAACTTTTCCAAACCAAATATTTTGACTCTGGGCCAAAATATTTCAGATTTCGATCTAAACTTTTTTATATCTGCAATTTGTCCCAAAAAGGGAGTTTTTCAACAGGCTGGGTTTAGGGCTACAAGGGCTACAAGTAAAAAGTATAAAGCAAATATGAAACAGATCAGAGTTGCTGTATATCAGACTGCTGATGTAGAGGGAACATCACATATTGTATCAACAGATCAACACATCTGAAGTCTTTCTGTATTTCTATTCCACTTATGTTCATCTGTTTGTCAGTTCATATGGGAGGAGAGGTATTGACATATAAATTCTGCAGTGAGTGAATTGGAATTGACCTTAATATATATATATTATATAATATATATAAGTTAATCCTTTAATTATTTTTAAACTATTTTAAGCAACTTCTATTTCCCAGTTATCTCTGCCACTATAGGAAGCATGAGAAGTCCTCCAGAATGTTGATGCCTCAAAATCATCTCAGCTCAGGGAACTGAGAGGCCATTTCTAAATCATGAAGTTAAAATTATGCTGGCTGGTGCTCTTCACAAAGACCTGAACATACCCCCATTGAGGCACGGTAAAGATCTAGCCATCTGACTTTGTAGTCAGATAAAAGTCACAGGGAAAGGACTCAAGAAATACGTTGTCATCAGTCATCAGAGAATTAAAGAATAATATTTTCTCTGGGAAAATTAATTAAAGGCATATTTATAAATAACTTGTTTCCATACTTAGAGGGGTGGAGGGTATTGTTGGAGACTTTTCCCCTTCCGATTATATTTGACATAAAATAATTATTTTTCTTTTAAGAACACATCCATTAAAATGAAATTAAAATGAAAAAGCTGTCAAGCATGCAATTGTAATAGTGCAGTGTGAAACGCTGGGAAGTTAAAAAGATGGCATATTGAGAGAGACATCTAATTTCTGAGTCCTGAAGTTTAATTTTGGCTGCACATTGCACTCTTAAAAATAATAGAAGAAAGGGGGGAGGAAAATCAATCAGATAGAATTTGTTGAACAAAACTTTGTGCATCTCTGAAATGAGAAGCAAAAACTTAGCAGCATATACATCCACGGAAACTGGCTTTTCTCCTCTAGTGGTAGGGCAGATTCTCACTCAAATTCTTAGTCTGATTCTCTGCTTTCCATATCTCAGTGATGTGTGATGAGTGATACACCTGTAATCTAGCAGCCTAGTAAAAGCAGGCTACAATTTTTCAGAACTGTGTCATTTTTCAAGGTGCAGGCAAGTGAATGATGTACAGCATCAGCTGCAGGGCATAGTGCAAAACATGGCACATTGCAAAAGAAATCAGGAATCAGGTAGCCTACTGCTTAAAAAAATTGCCATGATCATTGCTGAGTAGAAAAATAAAAAGAAGAATAAATTGGATGCAAAAATATGACATGGAAAGAAATGAGAATTATCTATTAAATGAGGGGAAAATATCATCTACTGATTTCACATCAGAATACCAAGCAACTTTGGAATATTCTTCTTGTTGGTTCAGCTGCCTCCAATTAAGTATGTACCATATGTGATATTATAAAGATCCTCAAAAATTCACTAGGCATAATTATTTTTTGGGAGAAAGACATAGTGTTAAGTATATTTTAGATTTTCTCCTTTCTCTTTGCATCCTACCCTCTTTGCTCTAAATGGTTTTCTTTTAAATGCCTAAATCTAGATTTCCTGGCAATACGGATGTTTTATAAATTAACTGCCTCTGCCTAGCAACTGTAGCAACATTTCAGGGACAGTTAATGATTTACGAGTCAAAATGTAATGTAGAGAAAAGCTCACAAGCCAGACTGGCTCTTACACTGTCCTTGAGAGAACTCATTTGAAGAGAAAGCCATGCCACTGAGGATCTTTTCTAAAACTGAGATTACCCTTTCTGTTGGCAGCTCAATGTTCTAGCTTGGAAAAAGTGCAACACTTGACGCTCCATCAGACCTTTATTGGAGTTTCAGATTTGAGGTCTACAGCGATGATATTTGCAGATCAGTCACACAAAGAAAGTTTTTTAAAAAATAAATTTGTATGCAAAGTTGTATGGCTGTCTTAACTCAGCCAAATATGTTTAGTTTTATTAATTTTAAAATGCTGTAGCAACCATCGTGGTTTATGGTTTTCCAATCATATGGAAGTGAAGTAGACTTTGCCTAACCATTTATCTTCCTCAACTGCAAGAGAGCAATGCATGAGAAGGTACAAATGTATAAGCAAACGAGTCAAAGCAATGACAGGAATGTAGGTTGTAATGCATTCTGAAGTTGAATGTTGGGCATGTCTTTTCCTTTTTTATTTTGCCACTGCTAGTTCTGTCCTTTCTGTCACATACTGATTTTCTTCTAGGGCTGTCTCTGTGTCCTGGCCCTCAGAGTGCCATGTAAGGAAACAGTTCATTTGGAGGGTATCTAAATGAAACACATAAGCAGGTTGAGAGTGCATCTGAATTAAGATAATTTGAAATTAAGAAGCTCTTATACAAATAGATCTAATCAACATGTCGTCTGGTTTGAGTAGAGGTTGGAATGCTGAACTATCGGAGTCAGAAACATTTACGTTTTAATGACATTAAGTAGAACTGGGGGCAAGACCCTTGAATTTCTCTAATACAGTCCTTGTCTTCAGGATGGGAATGGCTTAAGGACATGAGAAGTTGTTCAGATCTACTGGTTACAGTGATTGTACTGTAGCAGTAGAGCATCAGTCAGGGACTAGAACACACCTGTGATAGAAGCTGAGCAAATGCAAAAAACAAAAACAACAAACCCAAAGCCCAAAATAAATACCACTGATCTGACTTCAACCAGCAAATTCTTAAAGCTAACATAGAGCAGTTGTATACCAGCATCCAAAGGATAATCAACAGTTAGACAATATCCTTCAATATGATTGTCTCAAGAGCTTTGGAAAATCAAGCCATTGAATTCTGACTAGACAGCAGAAATCAAGAATTGTGATGAGTAAATTGGATAAGGCTGAGTGCAACAGAACCTTACAAAGACATATCCCACACACTTTTGGCTATGACTGTTTTCATTACCGTAGCTTTTTTAGTTACACTAAACTCACCCACAGATGTTTAAAAAATGTGATTAGAGATTCTGTGCTAGGCAGAGAAAAAGGAAAAAAGGAGCTGTATCAGCCTTGTCTTTCTCTTTTAGGTTTCATGCAGCATTCATAGGGAAACCTCTTGAAAAAGAATCAGAGTTCAGTGAAAATGCATTCTAAAAAAGCCTGTGATGAATCTTGAAGCTACCCTGTTGCTTTACACCAGCTAAAAATACATGCTAGTACAAGGAAAGTAACATGATCATATTCTGATGGCATCTTCTTCCAAAAGGGTGCCATATGTCTAAGAAAATAGCTGCCCTCCCGAGCCTGCCAATAAGTAAATAATTTGTCTAGGTTGGGCAGAAAGTCTGTGAGACAGTGGAATTTTCTTGTAGTGCTGTGCTTCAGAAACATCCTGAGAATGAAGGGCAAGGGTTTAATAAGATTCCAGTTGGTGGTGCTTGAAAAATAGTCACAGTGCTTATGTGTTTATGAGTCATTTAAGTGAAGCCAGTTGCAGGCTTATGGAGGGTGCAGGCTGGTATCTCTCCAACAGCTTTTCTCTTGGTATGAGTTAAAGTAGATCCAGTGATGTTACTAGAGCTAGAATTGCCAAACTGCCTACACATGAAGTTGCAGAAAGGTTCAGAGAATAAACTACCCAGCTGTTTAAACCTGCAAACAATGTCTAATTTTAAGTTTATGGTTATAATTCAATTTGGTCCAAGCACAACATCTACTGCTGTAGAGATTTTCAATAGTAATTTCTGCAGTCAAAGAGCTAGTACTTTACCAGATCTCCCATTTCAGAACACTTCAAGTGAGAAGGAATCGGCTAAAACAGGGCAGAGTGCAGGACAGGTCTCCCTGTCTGTGAGCAGTAATCTCTTAATGCTCTGAAATGCTTGTCTCAAATCTTCTAATCTATAAAATGAGGTTACTGGTTTTATATTTCTTAGCTTGTCATCCTGGATGTGACTACCAGCTATATTATTCTTTCAAGGGAAAAAACCCCCAACCTTCAGATTTTGAAACAATTCCATCTGTATCTGGCAGTAGCCAAACTTACTTTTTACAGCTCCCTTGGAGCGTAACAGTGTGTTCAAATAAATAAATAAATAGAGTCCATGTTTCCAAGAGACTTTAGAGTATGAGCAGAGGCAAATATTAAATAAATAAATGTAATAAATTAAATAAATAAAAAAGGAGTAAGAGTAGATGAATTTGGGAAGTTTAAGAGCTTAATAAAGGAGAGGCTTTTTTGTAGCTGGCATTTTTGTTAGCATTGTGAACTTTGTTGTATCACTGTGGCATGTTGCTGATGCTAGACAAGTAAGAAGCCTCAAGGCTCCTGGTTTGCATGGCTCTCAATGCCTCTTCTGATCTCTCAAATGTTCTGAAAATAATAATTCAAGTAGTTACTGCATACAAATTCTCCTTAGTTGGGGTGAAATTCATCCCTGTGCAAGAGGCATTTTCATCACTTCTCATGGATGCCAGATTTGCAGTGCTGCAGGAAGCAATGGTACTGAGGAATACACTAGAAAGAGGTGGCAGAGTATCTGTCTGAGACACGATGGGTTTTGTGTAGTGGCAGATACCTATTCTGTGAAGGGGTGGATTTTGTGAAAAGGAACAGCTCTTGCAAACTAGCAAACTGGGTTTGAGGTTTCAAAGTATTAAAGCTGGCAAGTAGGGGAGAGCTTCAGAGCACTTAACTGGCTGGAGTGCTCGACTTCCCAATTCAGGGAGTCCTTTGTCAGTCTAATGTCCTTACTGATAAGGCAGGGCCAGACACAGCTCCTTTCTCCTCTTACTTATTAGGAAAAATAGGGCTGATAGAAGAGCAGTGGAGAGGATGACTCTGCCCTCATTACACAGTGACATCTGGAAGAGAAAGAACAGTTAGAGGACTGACTGAAGCTGATAGATGGCTGCAAGATTTAGGACAATTTCAGCCTTTCATAGGGATTCTCTGCAGTATGTAACTGTAAAACCTTGAGCAATTATTCTGTCTAGCATGGTGTTTTCACATTCTTCATAAATTTTGTTGTAAATTGCAAAATAATTAATCTTTGCTTAAAGACCTATCTCCTGCAGTTGAGCTACTAGTTTGGAATTTCAGATTGCTTTGTTCTGGTGTTTTCTCAAGGTTCTAATGACAAGATGGCAATGAAAGTGTTAAAAAAATTATTTACAAAGGCTCAAACTAGAATATAAGTAGAAGGAGGAAAAAAATAGTCAAATATCCAGACCATGAGCTTTTGTGAAAATGAGAAAACTACATGATTTTTTGTTTTTACTTTTCATAATATATATTTCAATAGATATTTGATAACTATACATGAATGCTACTATATTTCTCCTTTCCTACATCATGTTCTTAAGATCAGGTGGACATCTGCAGTGCAATGAAACTTTTCAGTTTTATAAGAATTGCATTGTGTATTGTGATGTTAAGAAGCACTAGAGAGTGGTGCATTTGTCTACTATCCTTTAAGCATTTGAAACCTCAGTTAAAATCTTGGCTTGAATTTCAAATAAAAATAAGTAAATACTTCATATTTAATCCTAAAGTTTTCACTGATGCCTATGATGGAAGTATCTATCACAGTAGTTGATGTAATTGTGTAATTGTGTAGTTCTTCCTCTGTTGAGGACCATAGAACCAAAATAGCAGGGTTACTGATGGTTAAGGAAGAAATGTATTTCTCAAACTCAGTGCATAAAAACTTCTACAATAGCAGAGATTTGTTCAGAGCAGTGAGAAAAAAAAACGAGACCATAGAGTCCCTGAAATGAGCTGCTGGAATTATTGTCACAGTCCCAGGTCCAGTTTGGCACCCACCATGGCTGCACCTGCTGATGCCATTTTGTTGACAGGTACAAATCACTAAGTCATCAAGGAGAAAACCATGAAACAGGCAACAACTGACTCTGATTGCATGAAGTAACTAGCTAGCCCACAGCTCTAGGCAGGAGTACCTAAAAAGAAGCAGGTGGACCACCAGGGAAGCCACTATGCTTGGTTTTTTTCCCCCCCCTGAGTACAATAACAGCCAAACATTGCAGAGACATTTTGCAAAGCTGCAAAGTGCTTGCTAAAGAGAACCTCCCAAGGGTGTGACAAACCCATCACTCTCTTTTCTTGTTTTACACACACCTTTCAAATATCTACTCTCCTTCACAGAGATTTTACACTTGTATTTTGAAATTTAATGTATTTTGCATCTTATGTGAACGTGCTGAATGTAAGCAGAGAAAGATGGAGTTCTTGTGTTGAGCAGTGTGAGCTTTAGTTTGGCAATTTGTCTAATTAGGTGGTTTTTTTAGTGTGTGCTCTGTATGGGCTAATTAGAAGAGACTGGCCTACAGCCAGGCTATTTCTTTCTTAAAGAGGCGGTTGCTCTACAGCATTGTTGGAACAGATTTGTCTTTCTGATTCAGACTGGGAATGAATAAATACCACAGGTGGCAGAATATGAGCACAGAACATTACCTGCCTTGTTGATAAAGACAGACTGTAAGTTCTAAATGGATGATATTGGCACTTGTGAAAAGTCAGTTCTGTTCCTCACTGATTACCAGAGACATTTCAGCAAAATGTCCGGCAAAGCTGCAATCACAGTAATTGCATAACAATTGCAATCACAGACTTGTTTGGCCTTTCTGGAAGCAGAATAGCTATTCGTTATACAGCTGTGGATAGGTTTGCAAATGCCCTGGCAGTATCAAGTTTGTTAGTGAACTGTGTGGCTTGCAGAAAAACTGTCTAGGGATCAGGAGTAACATACGGACAGAAACACATGGGATCTACTTTAGCTGAGCCTTGTGTGACACAGAGGCGTATCCAAACTAATCCCAGCATCTCAGAGGCAGAGAGGGAGCAAGGAAGCTTTCAAAACT
Source organism: Strix uralensis (assembly GCF_047716275.1). NCBI lineage: Eukaryota > Metazoa > Chordata > Aves > Strigiformes > Strigidae > Strix > Strix uralensis. Next base: position 12,684,702 of record NC_133978.1, on the reverse strand, counting down.
GAAGTCTTTTGAGCTTTGCTTTTCCTCCCATTGCTTTTCCTTGTTTCTGCTTTTATTCCCCATAGGTATATCGTATTTATTATCTCCCTTCTATTCACTTCACTATAATACTTAATAAGAAATTTTAGGTTTTAATGCCATAGATAGGGACTATCATCACATACATGCTACAGAGCAGTGTACAAAAATGGCCAAACTTGAGACTACTCAGGTAAAAATTTATTGTTCCTTGAAAGGCAGGATTTTCACCAACTATGCAAAATGTAAAATGGCCAGAGTAGAAGCCTAATGTCTTCTATAACTATTCCTCTATTAGCAGGCATATTCTGCCCTTCTTTCAGACCTTTGATCATGGTTTAGCACTTTTTCTCACTATTCTTGCAATTGGTGATGGTTTCCTTTCTGCTCCATGTAGTCCCAGATGCTGACCATATGAACTCTAATCCTCAGAGTAGAACAGGGAATTGGTTTGCTGGAACATATACACGTATAAAGGCCAAATCCTGAGCTCAATTTGAGCAGCTGAATGGGGCTTATCAGTTGCAGAGAGCTATAAGACCTGACCCTGCATCAGGCTGATAGATTGTTGTCTAGAGGTGGTGAGGCTAAGCAGATGTTGGGCAAGGAAGGATACATGGTGATGTTACCAGTGTGCAGGTAATAAAGAGCCCTTTAGTCACTTAAAAATTGGAACTGAGCCGCAGAGGAAGAAAGAAATTTGTGCAGGTGAGCTCCTCAACCACCACCTGGATGTGAATTCCAGCTACCTGCTTCCACTTAGGGGAACTGGAAGTGCTGCTCTTATCCAGTTAGCAGGTGCCATCTCTCCTATGCCTGTTGGAACTCTGTTCAGGCATATTGCCTGTTGCCTCCTTTCTATCCATTTTCTTCTGTCCTATTCTACCTCTTTTTCTCATGTTTTGTGCTTGTTCTCGTTTGCACTCTCAGTTGGTTTGGGCCCAATTTCTATTTTCCTCATTAACCACGTTCCTCTTTGGAGATGTTCAATGTAAATCTACAGGGCTAAGTCAAATATGGGTTTGGCACTTACCTGAGGGTTGGAGCAAAGCAGCCTTCTGGGCTTGAAGCCCTGCTCCAAGTCTGCAGGGCTGTGTGTGGTTTTGGTGAGAGATGCTGTTAGAAGATGAGTGGGCAGAAAGAGTCAGCTGCTGCTTTTAATTACAGTCATGGGTGCACAGCTTGGAGGTAGTCCTGGTTTCGGCTGGGATAGAGCTAATATTTCTTCTTAATAGCTAGAATAGTGCTGTGGTTTGGATTCAGTATGGGATTTGGAATGAGAAGAATGTTGATAATATACTGATGGTTTTAGTTGTTGCTAAGAAATCAAGGACTTTTCAACTTCCCATGTCCTTCTAGTATGCAGGTGCACAAGAAGCTGGGTGGGAGCACAGCCAGAGCAATGGACCCAAATTGGCCAATGGAATATTCCATATCATACAACGTCATGCTCAGTATACAGATGAGGGTTGACTGGAAAGCTGGGACTCTATCTTTTCTAGGATTGAGGTTTTGGGAATTTTTTTCCTGTGGGATCGTGGGGTGCTAAATGCCCTCAGCATTTAGCTCATGGCTTTTCATAAACTTGTGGTGTCCTCCATCTTGCCCAGAAAGCTACATGATTGCCCATGGGTGGAAGCAAGTACCTCTTCCAGGTTTCCCACACAGCACATTGAGGGGACAGGAAAGATGCAGAAAACAAGTGAAAGTTCACATGGGAGTCAGAATACCAGTCACAAACAAAGTCAGCGTAAGCCACTAAAGGTGGTAATTCTCACTTCAGAGCCAAAGGGCAGCATGGTTCAACATCATGCTCCTAGTTTCTAGAAAAGGGAGTGAGAAATACAATGGTAGGTGAGAAAGTCAAGTCTGTGGTGTCAGAGTGCAAGAGGCTGCAGTTGGAGTGAGAAAGGAGGTAGAAACAGAGCCAGCAGGGACAGGAACAGATTGTATAGGCAATAGGAGCTGAAACCTAATCTTTAACAAGTCTGCAACATTTAGGAACATCGGCAACTTTGGGAGAGGCTGGTGCCCTACTCCTTAAGAGAAAGATAAACAAAATACATGCAGGCGGTCCTTGTGTTACCATGAGGGAATCTTGACACAGGGGTGTCTTCTTTATGTTATTTGTGGCTCCAGGTCAAGGGTCTGACACTCTTGGATATAGTTGGTAATTGACGATGGTTTCTCAAGTCACTTTCTGATATCAGAAGGACTGAGAAGGTGATCTGTTGTATGTGGGGAAAAATACGTGGTTCCTCAGCCTGCTTTGCTTTGAGTAGACATCAGTATTCAGCATTTTAGGAGGGACAAAATGCCATATGTTCCTGTTCCCAGGGAACTTCAAGACACAGCTCATTATATTTTTCACATTATCGCAAATTAAGGTATTTTTCTGACTGATGCTTGGCCTTTTGATCAGCTAATCTTATGAAGGAAGCAGAATGAATTTAAATCTCTGAATAAGTAAAATAAGCTATATTTCGTTTCTTGCTGTTGTACTAATAATGTCTGCAATGTGTTTGGGAGTCCAAATCTTCATTTTTAACCCTAAAGAATGAAAAGCCCTTAAACCACAAGAAGAGAGTAGATGCGAGGATGTGTGGAATTAAAAAAAAAAAACAAGCCTCAGAGGATAAACTGCACAGTGAATTATGATTCATGCTGCAACACAGATTGGAGCTTGTCTCGCACAAGGAATCATCAGGAAGCAACAAGTAGTTAAGGATGAATCCAGAGCATGCCTGCAATTTTAATGGCAGGAGCCAATCCTTGATAGGCATGTGTATTTGTTACTCTGAGCCCAATGAGTTCATTTCAGATGCTGCCTCCTGAAGAGCATTGTTCTCTTCCTCTCTGGCTCTAGCATAAGCATGTAAGATGGTGATCTTGCGTGAGGCTTAATATTTCAGACAGTGTGTATCCTATTTGGAGTAACATTAACAGATCATTTTGGCACATGCAGGCACACTAACAGATTGTAAAGCCACACAGAAATCCAAGGAAAAGAAGCTGTTCCTTCAGATGGCTCTCCATCCGTTGATGTAAGCCAGCCAACTCTTCCCCCTTGCAATTCATCCCAAGACCTGTCTGGGTTTTTTGGTCTGCCTCCTACATACAGGCAAGGTGATGGTGTGCTGCTGGGTACAAGGATTTTTCCAGAATCAGATCCAGCTGCTCTTTCATTTTGAGGACTTCATTATCAATTCACAGCTGTATAGTTTAACCAGAGAAGGCAAGTCTTGCTTCTTTTCTCCTACTAGTTTTGTCTAGTTGCCGTGGTCATGTTACTCCTGTACCCCCATTTGCTGAGACCAAGAGCAAGTAATGGTCCAAATTATGGAAACTTTAATGTACCGCTAATCCTGTGATAAGTCCTGCGAAGCCCTGTCACCATTGCTGTGACCATGCTCGTCACACACTTTGAAGTTCCCACAGTGCATAATCTGGTTTGCTCTAGGAGGTGTGAGTGTCCCAGAACTGTGTTCTTATACTGATCAGATTTTCCTGAGAAGAGGTCATGTCTTTCTTCATTGTCTCTGATGTAAATCCTTGGCAGGTTGACTGTCATTAATGATCTAGGAGAGAAGGTTCTCCACATCCCTTTTCATTAACAGAGAAGTTCCTGCTCTTTGTAAAAATGCATTTCATTGGTTTTGGAAATTCTGCAGTTTAATGAGGCAAATGTTCTTCTTCAGAATGACAGTTTTGCTAGTGGTGCTGTTTATTTTTATAATGCTTTATGTCCTTGAGGTTTCATAGGTTGGAATAAACTAGGCAAAGTAGAAAGCCAAAAAGCAAATAATGTTTAACATCTGTCAAGCGTTCAGCTGAATGTGAATGATAGTGAAAAGGGAATGTGGAGTTATTATTACTTTTTAAAAATTGAAGGTTAGCCCAAGTGAAAATCTCAAAATTACATGAAAACTGGCTTCAGTGATTTAGCTCTTTGTTTTTTTGTGGGTTTTTTTGTGATTCCTTTCTCCCTGCCCCAAATACTCTAGGGCTTTCCAATGACGATAGGCAGCTAGAATTTAAGAAAGGACTTACCCTTTCTGTGTCTTCAGGACTTGCTACAAAATGGAGCCCACATCTATCACCCTGTGATGAGTTAAGGCCATAGAACCCCCCATCCCATGGGTAAGGTGGGAGGGGAATATAGTCGGGTGTGTGGCTAGGGCACTGCCCCTGCCATGGCAGATAGGTGAGATGCCCCCCTGGGACAGGGGAAAGCTCAGTGATTTATGTATTTTTCCCTCTGGTCCCTATCACTGTAAGCATTGCACTGTACCAGGACAGTATGTCCCATGGTAGAGAAAGCAAGAGGCTAAAACCCTCTTCATCCTTCCAGTATGTGTCTGATTGCAGGGTGGCAGGCAAAACTTCCATAACTCTCCATGAATACATTAGCATTAAGAATGGCCTGACTTAGTAAGCTTTACCTTTCTCTTACAAGCAATTTTTTTGTTATATTGGCCAGAATAACAAAATAACAAAGGCCAGGAGCTGTGCTAGTGAATGATGACAGACTCCAGCTGAAGTGAACAGTCTCTGCCTGGCTGACAGCCACCTGTGTGGCCTGTGCAAAGCCTAGGGAGGGTTAAACAGCTGATAATGGCATAAAAAAAAAAAAAATCTTCCTTTTGAGCTAGCCTGCAGGGAAATGTCACTGATACTGAGAGAGGAATATCCTCAGCACCACTGCTGTTGGGACTCACCAGCTCCCATGCAGCTTCTGCCCCTGAGCTTCTTCCTGGAGGTGCCTGTCTTCCTTCCACCCTCGTTGTCCCTTCAAAATGGGCGAGGTGAGGAGAGACCACAGCTGGTCGAGATGAGTGCCCCTCTGCTCACCCAGCTGGGTACCACCAACCCGTTTCGTACTAGTGACATGTCTGCATCTCCCACCTGTGGCTGAGGTCTCTAAGATGCCAAACACCCTCTTCACTACGTGGTTTTCATGGAGGAGCTGTAATACCAAATGAGGACTTCAGTAATGAGTAGAAAACCATTTCCTGCTGTGTTTTTTCTTGCCTGTGAGTGGTGTCAGTGTTCATTGTGTGTATTCTCAGTAGAGTACAGCAGTCACATAATTACTGCAGTGGACAAGACTGATTCTGCCAGGATGCTTGGTACTGCAGGGGACTGTTCTGTAGTTCACAGGCTCATGACCATTTGTTGGCCACGGGAGGCCCTCATGCATGTATAAAATATGCTTTGGGACCTGCTCTGTATGCCTTGTTGACCAAGGCTGTTAGCTATTACTGTGACGGATATGATAGCTGAAAAGAATATGAATGAACAGCAGTGGAGAAGTAGCATTATTTCAGAAAAAGATTCATATTGAGCAATTTGACAATGGGGAGTGCTTTCTCTATACAGAAAATTCCAGTAACAGGGAGAACTTGGTTTTACTCGGTGATTTTTTTCTCTGTCTTTGTGTCAGAGCTCATTTGTTTCCTACTCATTAAAAGAAAAAGCTTTGAAACCAGCAGAAATGATTTACAGTTTAGATCTTTAGAATAGGAAAATCAATCAAAATATTTTAAAAATAGAAGATAATAACTGGAGCTGCTTATCAAGATTCAGGACTAACTGCAGGCTTGATTGAGGACTCTAAAATTAGCTTTTATTTTATTTGTCATGTAGGCATGTGCAAAGCACAACACAATAATTATCAAGCTGAATTGTCGCTGAAAAATGACTTAACTAGATCTTTGTAGTAGATTAAAAACAGAATGTTTTTTCCTGCTGTAAATCTCTTCAGCAAACAATCACTATCTCAGGGCTTGTAGCTCCTTGTTTGAGGCTGTGTTTCCACTTCAGTTATTTTGCAAGGCATAAACCATGTATGTACTTCTATTTCAGTAGGAATACTCTGATTTACACCAGATGATGAAGTGGTTCTACATTTATTCTTTGTTAGCCCATTTACATTTCTCCATGGATTTAAAGTCTATTGAAAACTGGTGTCATCAAGCAGTAGTCTTAGTGCTGTCCTGAACTGCTAATTCTCATTGTCTTCCTTGAAGTCTTTATTGCTTGTGAGCAAGGGGTGGAGCCAGCTGAGACATGGAACTTAAATGTATTTGCCTGCCTTAAGTTTTTCTGCACTTCTTTCTGTGGCTCTCAAACAGTTCATGGTTAGAAAACCAGCAAAGATTCTCTCTGTGGGCAGTATGGTTTGCACCCCGTTACTATCCCAGAAAATCCCAGTTTAGTTAATGATATAAAGGACAAAGAAGCTGTGATTATAAGAAACTAGACCCCCAACGGTGTGGTTTGCTTTTGAATCTAAAACATGCAGCATTGCTCCCAAATTGCAATAAAAATGGAAGTCTTTGTGCATCGTGATAAATAAGAACAGGTGATTTCTAAGGTAAGTAAGTTTTGTGCAGAATGCACAAATAAGGCACCAGAAGGGTACTCAAGAGACTGGGTCCCTATTCCAGTTACTCATAATGCTGGGCTGTAATGAAGTCACTTAGCTCTCAGCTGCTCTATTGCAAAACGGAAAATACATTAATAAATCATCTAAATGCGGCATTTGGGCATCTGTTCCAAATGTAGTTGGTCCCCTTCCTCCCCTCCTGCAAAATGGTGGTACTTTTTTATTCAGATTACCTTATTTTGTACAGTGCAATGGTGGTGTTATGAGAAGAATGCAAAAGTTAATTGCTAAAATAAAAGTAGAAGTGTGTTTCACAACATGGTGAATTGATAAGAATTTGTGTAAGACCCAAATTGGCGCTCTCATTTTGCTGACTTCAAATGAACATTAAATAATATATATGTAAACATTTCAGAATGAGTTAAACATTTTCTTCAGATTAAATAATTGCTAAATTTAAACTAAAATTTCTGTTACCTGCAAGGCAAGAAATGCTTTAAAATAGAAAAAGAATTAAATGTCTCATTTTGGAGGCATCAAACCAAATGTCTTCATTTTGAAGTGTTTTTTTCCAGAAACAATCTGATCAAATATTAACAAAACTTTTCAGGCAATCGAAATACCTGGTCATGTATTTTTTTTTTTCGTAGATAAAAATAATCTGAAAATGTTTTCCCAGTTCACATAGTTGAACCAGAGCTTTGTTATCCTCCTATGACCTCCAAGTCCTGGATGGTTCTGTCTCCTTTTCATTTAGGTCTGAGCTTCTTCTAAGTAGGAACTACCAAACCTAGGGCTGTTTCCTGAACCATAAAGTACATTAGCCATCAAAGGGAATAGAAACTTGCCTCCATTTACTGAAGAATTAATAAGCAAAGTGCAAAGACGGTTACAATCTGAGAGGCAGAAGCGCAGCCCTGGTTGCCTGGAAACAGGAGGAAGCCTTTGGAAAGCTGCACCAGGCTCGCTCAGAAGAGTGGCCTCTTACACGACCTGATGCCCATCTTGTCCCTTTTAAAAACATGACTTTTCTCATTGTTTTTTATCAAGACTTTAATGACTTCTGAAATTCATTTGGCCTTTATCATATATTTCAGTGTGAGGATATATCACATGGTATACACAAATTAGGGATGAACCTGAAGAAGGGTCCCACATCCAAACTTTGAAGAAGTGAACCAGCATTCAGATTTCATAACTGCTCTTTTTCTTGTACTGTTGATCAAACTGCTGAGGAGTGCCAAACCTGGGTCAACCTATATAACTATAGCAAGCAGATTTCGCCAGAAGCCATTTACGAAGCTGGGCTCAGTTTAAAACCTGTCTTTCATCTTAACCAAGCTGATTTAAAGCAGTGTGCATAAAATAAGTTATGTTACATGTCTGCAGGAAAACTAATATCAAATCCTGACCTGTTGTGGGAAAACAAAAATTAATAATTTTATTAACATTGCCAATGCATTTAATTTTCGTGCATGCTTTCCATGCAGCTTCAGCAGCAAAACTATATAAATAATATCCCCTGAGGTAAAAAGACCTTAGGAATTCAGGTATATACAAAATATCTAATGAGTATGACATTATAATTAAACCAGAGCTGTAAGGGGCTGTGTTAGGAGAAAGATCGTAAGGTTTTATAAACAATCCGATCAGCCTGGGACTGTGATCCTGGGCTGGTCTAGCACCAGCTCCATCCAGACCAATTACCAGCTCCAGAGGTACCAAGCTGACCTACACTGTTCTGCCAACTTTCACCTGTGACCTTTTGTAGGCATGCTGAGCTCTGGGGACAAAAACCTTCACCCCCATAGTCAAATGAGAAATCATGTAATTTCTTTGAAATGACACTCTGGGGTAGTCTGAGTGACTCAGCTGTCAGTTGAGTTTGAAGTGAGACCCATGCATGCATTGAAGTACTGGGGTCAACTTCACAGCCTTTGGGCTGTGATGACCATGTGAGAAGGAAATGCAGATATCCCAGATTTCAGAATCATGGGTGAATGTGATGACTAACTTGAAGAAGGTATCCAGAACTTTACACAATGTTTGGGCAAGAAACCCAATATCCAGCAGTTTGCTAAAATGTGTCTGCCTTCAACCAATATTTGTGCACACTGCAAATGGGAGTGGAAAATGCCTTGCCTTCCAAGTTGTTTTTTGCAGAATACTCAATGTTCCCAGCTTCTGAGCAGCAAAAGTAAGTAGACGTAGTAAGAACAAACTTTGTTAGAGTCCCCAGGCATGGAAGGAGTTACTTTGTTCAAAAATGAATAAAAAAATAATGACTACTTTAAAGGGCAGAAGGGGATAGATTCAAGACACCAGCCTTATTCACTCACAATTTGATTGCTTGAACCTTTCATTACCACAGTTTCCCCCTGTGTTAAGGTGGAGATAATGCATTTTTCCTAGGACTATTGTGACAGCTAGTGCTTTACCAATTGCTTTGATGTTTTTGAAGGAAAAAATACTCTATCTGCCTAAATTTAGACTGACAGAACATTGTGAATCAGGTGCAGGTGGCTTCGACCAGATTCCTGTAGAGCCAGCCCTTTATTGCATGAGGTATGGTTGTTTTATCAAATACAGCTTTCCTTCTTTCATAGCCTCCCAAAGCACCATGATGTCCCCCAAGATGTGACACTTCTGCTAAGAATTGTTTGTCCTTGCATAACTCCTGTATGTGCTGAGAAATAGGAATATTTCATGAGAGTCTTTGCACCTGGTAATTTTATCAGCTTGCAGAGAAAGAAATGGCAGTAAATTGGATGTCTTACCTTGAAAAGCTTTCAGAAAGGGAACGTGACATGGTGAATAGATGCCTGGAGGGTAAGTTGGTTTTTTTTCTTCTTGGGTTACAGGAACACAGACAGGTCAATATGACAGAGAGTTATGTTAGTATTCATGAACCAACTTTCCCTTTGCCTTGAGAGCTTGCTGTAATGGCTTGAGAAACATGCTCCACTGTGGTGGCTAAATGGCAGATTTTATCCAGCGTCAGAAGCTGGGGGAATGGTGACAGGTCCCGAATACCAATCGAGCAGCAGCTGATGATCACTGCAATTTGCCAGTGGCTGTGAAGTGCCTGAGATAGACAGCAAAACCTTCCCTTTTACTTCTTTTATGTGTGTTTATCACAGTGCATAGAGAATACTGCATGACAGCTCAGACATGTAAGTAATTTCCTCATGACATCAGGTCACATGGCACCAAGCCTTGTGGCAAACCCCTCTAATTACAGCAAAAATATCCTGGAACCTTAAAATGGTTCTTCTCAAATAAATGAATTAAACTTTGTGTTATCTACCCAAAGGAGGAAGGGGAGGCAGGGTGAGGGGGAATCCCTTGAGTATAGCCAGTTCTCAAAAATGATCTATTTGTGTAAAATCTGCATGTTAAAATTGGGCAAACATCCAGCTGTGGTTAGATTAAATCCTTTTCCTTATTTGAAAAAAATACTAGGTTAAATGCCTCCATTTCATTATTTTTCCTAGTTCTTTTCAGTACTGTGGGCCAATACTACAGCTGGCATAAATCAACATCATTAGGCATATGAGTATAACAGCAGCTGAGGCCCAAGAGCTTGGTAGGGATGGATTGATTTACGTTTAGACTTACATTACGTTCATGGTTGCTTTTCCCCGTGTTGTTTTTGCGGTGTCTGTAAGTGAAATTTCTTCCTCAACACCAAAGAAGTAAGCATGTCACATCTAATATGAACAGACTGCTTACCATTTCTGTAGTTCCTTATATTTGAGGCACTCACAGCAAATTTTATGCTGCCAGAACTTGGCATGTTATGGCTCACGTGCGATTGCTTACACTTGCTGAGGCAGCATCCCCAGTCAGTGCTGGCAGCGAGCAGCTACAAAAGCAGTATCGATCTCAGCCTGCTTTATGCACTCTCTGTGCCCAAATCAAACCTTCCAGCCTGCAGGAAGGCAGGTCTTACTGTTCTTAATTGACATATCAGGAAACAAAAGGCCAAGAAGAGCCACCTAGCCTGCCTGATCCTGTTTGCAGCCTAACCATGGATATATACCCAACTTCATGAGCTCTATTTTCTGCTGGTTTGCTGATGAAATACACTTAGTGACTAGCACAGCCAGAATGGAGGCAGATACTCTAAACAAGAAGCAGGCACATACACACTAGTGTACATGTACAAACTGTGGATTAAGCAACTACAGCTTTGTCTATTTAGATGGAGTACAGTTGGAGATCTTTGAGAATTCAATGGATTCAGGATCTTGTAATTCTTCTGCTGTTGGGTGAGGCACAGAGGGACTGCACAGAGCAGCTCCCCGGACCAGATCAGCGGGGTCCTCCGCGAGCAGCTCTCCTTACCAAACAGGGGATGGGAATCATACCCTAGCTGGCACGTGGGGTGCCCTACTGGCCATAAGCACCCTACAGGCACTGTCATTCCAGTTAAATGGGTTATTGTGGCACATATTTTGCAGACAGATGATTAAAGCTTTTTCGATAATTATTATTATTAGGCTGTACAGAGAGCAGTGTGAAGAGCCCTTGTTGCTCCAAGCCTGGAGGTAGTTACTGAAAGTGTACTTTATAAAGCGAAAAACACTCTGTCTGCCCCCAGCTACTCTGTAATGCCTTCACCCATGTTACAGCTGGGGCTGACACACAGGAAAATGCCACAGAACACCCAGGGGCTGCCTGACTCTCAGAGAGAACAGGCTGCCGTTCCTCTGTGGGGGTAGGTACCCTGTATCACAGGGACACCTGCTGGGGGAAACCTCAGTGACAGCTGGAGGGAGTCAGCCAGTTGTGCTGGACCTCGATTATGTTTTGAAATACAAGTAAGATCTCAGTTAAATGCAACTAAACTCTCATTGTTTTCTTTCCTCAGTTAATTGTACTGCTCTGCATCTTTGTTAAATTTCCCAGGCATCAGCACATATGAGTAGATGATTAAAAATTCTCTTTGATTTACATTATAACACAGATGACTGACCATGTAACATTCTATAGCACTTGTCAAAATGCTGCCTCTGTAAGAGAGTCTCTTGATCCTGCTCTTCCTGTGAAGAGTCCTGGCTTAATCTTTAGGGAGGTCTGGGGCTGCACTGCCCCCTCTGACCAGAATGTCATTTGGAGCTGACATTACTGCAAAGCCTTGAGAAAAGGGGCCGTGTATTTTGCTCTGTCCCATACGCAGAGCAGCATATTACTCCCTGCATACTGTTATGTCTGGAGACAGTCAGATAAAACTGTTAGAAGCAACATCCCATCTCCTTCTCTAGTCCCCAGTGGCAACAAGCCGCCTTGGAAGAAAATGGAGGGGACAGACCTTATTTCTCAGGATCAACTCTGCCAACAAGCCCAGTGCCTATCATGCAAATACCTCCTTTGTGTGGTGGGCATTTCTATCCTTGTGTTGTGGAGCTGTAGAGGTAATAATTGTAAGTAGTGGTTTAAGAGATTTACTGCTTAAACATTTAGGAATAGTAAGTCAATCACTTTAAATCACATATCTTATAAGGAAATTTCATTCTGAATTCTAAAGTGTTGTGGAAGTACCCTTAGGAGCAGTATCATTTGGGATTGCTAAGGACATAAAGTAAGATTTTTTTTTTTTTTTTTTTTTTATCTTGCCCCCTAAGCAAACACCTTTAAATCACTCTCCTGCAGCTGTGGTAGTGTATTGGTAATTGTGCAACTGATGATACTAAGTCATCATCTCTCTGGGCCTCTAGTGAGCAGTAGGGTAAATGAGGAAAGTCATCATGTTTTCAGTTCTTTCCATACAGGTCAGTTTGCTATTCATAGACAATTCACATCCCTACCTACTTGAGTCATTTCTGATTGATCAAAGAGGGGTGCTCTATAAGGTATTTGATTTTTAGGTCCCAAACATTACTACTTTTTTCTGTAGTACATTCATTCTGTAACATTATATAAATATTCAAATATGCATATTATCTAAGTATGCAAATACAGTGGTGTCTGCTTTTGAGATGGGGGTAGATAATATATCAGTCTCATAATCCTGCAGCATTTTTAGTCACAACTGTAGGTAACACAAGCATTTTCACTACTCTTTCAAAACTGGTTTTCAAGTGTTTTAGAAGAGAACAGAATATTTCTGTTGAAAGATATGTATAATGATCATCTAGTCCAACTGCATGACCAATTCTGAACAAAAGTTAAAACATGTTAAGGGCATTGTCTACATGCCTCTTAAACACTGACAGGCTTGGGGCATCAATCGCCTCTCTAGGAAGCCTGTTCCAGTGTTTGAAGACCCTCTCAGTAAAGAAATGCTTCCTAATGTTCAGTCTAAACCTCCCCTGGCACAACTTTGAACCATTTCTACGTATCCTGTCACTGGATACCAGAGAGAAGAGATCAGCACATCCCTCTCCACTTCTGCTCCTTGGGAAGCTGTGGAGAGCAATGAGGTTGCCCCTCAGCCTCCTTTTCTACAAACTAGACAAGCCCAAAGTCCTTAGTCGCTCCTCATAGGACATGTCTTTCAGCCCTTTCACCAGCTTTGTTGTCCTCCTCTGGACACATTCAAGGACCCTCACATCCTTCTTAAATTGTGAGGCCCAGAACTGCACACATATTCAAAGTGAGGCTGCACAAACGCTAAATACAGTGGGATAATCACCTCTTTTGACTGGCTGGTTGTGCTGTGTTTGATGCACCTCAGGATGCAGTTTGCCCTCTGGCTGCCAGGACACACTGCTGGCTCACACTGAGTCTGCTGTCAACCAGCACCCCCAGTTCCCTTTCTGTAGGGCTGCTCTCCAGCCATTCTTCTCCTAATTTATACTTATACCCAGTGTTACTCCATCCTAGGTGCAAAATCTGACGTTCCAACTTTTTAAATTTCATCCCCTTAATCATTGCCCAATGCTTCAATCTATCTACATCCCTCTGCAAGGCACCTTGAAACTACTAATGCAGCATTTTCAAAAACAAGCATGAGATTCTGCAAACTAGTGCTCTTAATGCCACTACCAAGAAAGCAGTCAAGATACAATGTCTCATACTATGATGCAAGAGTTAGAAATGTGGGGTTTGTGGTGATGGGGACTTCCTTAAGGAGAATGGCATTGTCTAGGTCAGGTTTCAGTCTCAGTGGAGAAAGTTGATGTGCCCAGGAAAAGACAAAGACATTCGCTGTCTGCTGAAGGGGAATCTGGTAAAACTCAGCTGCTTCTCTTCCATTCCAGTGCAAGGCTGATAGCTGAGAATCATGGCATCATTCTGTGACAAGAAACAGATGTAGATACATGCCTATTAATGCACATGTATAAAATGGGGGTAGAATCCAGCTTGTATTAACTATTGTGAGGTCTCCATTCTCCTCCTGTAGTATTCTTCATCCATACTGTAGATCAAGGGTAGAGAGGCCATTTGTACCACTGAGTTCCGTAAACACAGTTTCTCAGTGTTCAGGTGATGACTATCAATCATCATAACTTAGATTAGCTCTCAAGTCCATGCAAAGACAAATATCTCCAGTCTTCTTCCTTGTCACCACTATTGATGAGCAGCAGTCAGAAGTTTCGCTTTCTTTGATAATGTCATTCTGGACATTTGTTTCAAGCTTTCATGATGCAGCACCTCTCATGGAAAATGACAGGTGATACAGTTTTATTGCACAGGCACTGTATGATGCTGAACTGGAATTCTGGAAACATGTTTTGCAGACTACTTTCTCAGTAATCTCAGAATCAAAATAGGTAAAACTGGAGCCTATGATGTACTAATATTTGGTGCTAAAGTAATATACCTGTTTATTATTTACATATTCAGTACAGAAAACTGTCTGCCTTTAGGCACTGTTGCTAAATACAGCAGTGTGTTCAGCAGCAGCAGAACCTGAAGTCATATCTGCAAGCAGGTAACCAAGCAGAAGAGCTCAGTGCCATAGCTAGGCATAACCTCAGGTCTGTAACTGGCAAAATTCCAATGTTTTTGTGAATAAGCAGATTCGGGTAGCATAGAGACTGCGGAGCTCATGACTGGCATCAATTCAATGGCTTGTGGCTCTCCTGATACAGCAACAACATTAACAGTATATGTAGCTATGTGCACAGTGAATCTAGGGCTTTTTCTATCAGCACTCATAACAAGAACCTCTGGCACAAGTAATTTCACATACCTATTGCTCATTTGGAGAACTAGAACATACTCTTACAAAATGTCCAATTTCATGCAGTGTTTGCACTGGATTTCTCCATCCAGCATAATTTCCAACATACTGTGTGGACACACAATGGTAGCAAATTTTTCCCTGTGTATTTGGGGTCTGATGAGCATGTGTTTGCAGTATTGTAATTTTCCATAGGCTGCACTTTAAACCCCCATCTAGAACGGCTGCACAGCTTGAACAATGCTTGCTGTACCCTGACTTACCATTTTCACTCTGCCATTGCTGAATCAATTGACTAGCAATGGCTCTAACCTCTGTAGAGTTAAGTCTGATTCAAGGAGTAGACCTCTCTAACATGAGGGGTAATTGTTTTAGTCTGTAAACTGATCTCAAGTAATTTTGTCTGCCATGTTTCCAGACCCACGTGTGACAGTCAGCTGTTATGAAACTACAGTGTAATGTTCTGCTTGTTTCCTGTAGTCCCTGTCCAAGCTGGCAAAATTTGTGGTGTTTATCTACAGCAGTTGCTTCAAGCACACACAAACATCATTATTCCAGGAGTACAATATCATATTTATCATCATCTTGAGAAAGTGTATATACTATGCACTTGCCTTTGGCTCCACTTAAGTTTGTGCTTTCCTCAGGAATGTCCCTGTCACTATTTGTGAACATACAGTATCCAAACATGCTTGGTCAAGCAATAGAAAAGTTAATAGTCTCATTCACATTTTGCAGGAGTGCAGTGGCTTTACTAGGGACTGTAGCAAAGTACAGATGGGAAGTGGAGACTCTGAGAAGTTTATTCAGGTACAAAAGAGCAACAGAAGTAAAGGCTAGGCATGCCTGTGGTTGGCGGTAATATATGCAAATGCACATGGAGAAATTAGCCCATAAGGAAGACAGAGTCACTGATATTTTTCTTTATCTCAGAAGAGTTGAGCAGAGGAAATGCTACACTTCACCAATCAACCTTAAGCACAGAGAAGCTGAAAACCCATCAAAGTGACCCAAAGCTGTTATTAAGAGGAGGGACAACAGCAGTCCATTCCTTTGAACTTTGTATGGGTTGGCTCATGGTGGCTTTGGGCAGAGAAAGAGCATGGCTGGGAGCAGGATCAATTCAGTGTCACCCTTCTGCAAACTGTATGAACTAAAATTCATTTCTGTGGGATGAGCTGAGTTGCTGAGTGAGGTCAACCCTGCTGAGATGGAGCCCCTGAGCCCTCCATCTGCAGAAAAGTGTTTTTACTGATGACACAAAAAATATGTCCAGATGCTCTTCTTGTTTTGCATTTTCAGGCTGCTGCCAAACCAACTGGGAAGCCATATTGTACAGATGAGTCAAGTCATCTTGTGTATAAATTTGTCTGCAATTCATACCCCATGCCTTTATTTTCCAGCAAACTTTCTTTTAAAGGTCAGTCCAGGAATTTGGGAAGGTATTTTGTCTCTCTGAGGGACAAAATACAGCCTCATCTCAGTTATGGCACCCAGTTGCTTACACAGAATGTTAAGCTGGATCCTACTGGAGAAGAAATGTTCAGCAGGAGAGAGTTTAAATGTAATTAGTAACAGGGGAGGTAAAAAGGTAGCTTTAGTACAAGTAGAAAGTAGTGCATAATAATGATTAGCTGGAAAGATAATATATAAGTGGAGAAAAGAACAGTTAATTTATCAAGATAAACAATAAGATAGTTAAAATTACGGGGAATAGAGGAAAAGATAATTAAAATCCAGTATTGTTAAGTACAAAATCACACTTTGCAGTAGCTAGGTATTTATTTTTTAATAGAGCCCAACTGAGCAATTGAGGGGGATGCAAGGTATTGGTAAAGAGCTCCTAAAAGAACGGTGAAGCACCAATGTAAAGGTATCCTTCAGGACACATTTCCTCCACATATAAACAAAACTGTTTTGCTTCTATTTTAGCATCAGTATAGAGAATTGCTATATGTCTGTATCTGTATCTTTGTAAACTTCAACACGAAGCAAATTGAGGATAAGAATGTGATGCTGGTGTGTAAGGAATTTTTAGTGCATTCAGTCTTACTGGTGTGAAACTCATACCAGTGTACAGTATGAGTGATACATAAAAGGTATATAAAAAGAGGTATAGAAAAGCAACAAATGCTATTGTGCTACAAGAAGGCAAGCAAAGGAGCTGGGAAGTAGAGAGGACATGAAAAATGAAACCAGGTCCTTTCTCCTGGAGCACAGATTTGCTTTTTTTTTTTTTTTTTAGCATTTTACTATTAAATAGAACTACATTACTAATAACATCTTGTGTGGGTCAAAATTTTGGTGAGGTAGAAAGCAAGCAAATTTGGACTTCCTTTATAGATATACACTTTCTACCCTGATTCTTAGCAAAAGTTCATTTGTGAGTATAAATGTTGCTGGGACATGAGTTTGGAGCCATATGCAATCTCTAGAGGTGCAATATGTAGTCGTACAGTTACCTAGGGATCAGTATTCCTGTGATTTTTAGATGTCTGAGTATATTTTAAGTGATTGTGTATTTACAGTTTTGGCATGGCTATGTATTGTATATAAGTTTTAAGGACTACTTTCTTTCCAAACACTGTAATTAGTAATGAGTCACAAACAATAAGAGCAACTAGGAAAAGACATTAAGACTCATAGTTTTAGCTGCTAGGGAAAACCTGTGCTATATCATTGCCTATAACTTGCACAGTGTGGGAAGAGATATTTGGAGGTGAGGAAGAATCTGTGATAATTCACTTTCCCTGACAAAGGGCCACATTTTCGGCAGATGTAGACTCGTATATCTCCCTTAGCATGAAGGCTGTTAAGCTATTATCTCCCTTGAAGGAAATATGTGATCAATGCAGTACTGAGGATGAGAGAAAAGCAAACATGGCCATAGAGATGCATCTACAGCAGAAAAGTGGCTTGACTAGAAATGCTCTGCTCACAGACCATGCTCTGAACATGGGGTGCTCTAGAGAGAGAGGTGCTTGTAGGGCTGGAAATTCCTCAACATGTACTAAGTAACGGCTACCGAAGTGATGAGCGTGCAGTTGCAGCAAAGAGGAGGCACTGGCTCTGCTACCATCCTGTCAAGGAGAAATGTGAAGTCAGAGAACTGCAGCAATGGCAACAAAGGTGTTCATGCTAATCCAGAGCCATCTGGTTGGCAGCAGTAAGGACAGCAGTTGTTGCAGGGCATTGCTTGTCTGAGTGAGGGTATGTGCTGAGACGAAAAAAGAGTAGCTTCTCAGGGGAGAGAAGCTTTTGCAGGGGACCAGGGGGAATGGAGAAGGTATTTAGCTCACTGAAGCAATGGCAGAAACAGAGCCAGCAGTGCCATAAGCAGAGGAGGCCTTTTTCTGGTCTCCCTTCCTTGTTCCTCCTATGTGGCTTCTTTTGAAGTCCTGCCTCCTTTAAGAAACCAGCCTGTGTAATGGGTGCTGCCCCTCTTGGGCAGCTAAATGTCTGGGAGGAGGAAGGAGGTACTGCTTTGCCATCTGGAACAAAGAATTCTTCAGCAACAGATTTTTACCTTCTGTTTCTGGATCTAGAGAGGCAGATGTTGCTGCCTGCTACTGCTCATTAGGAGACTCCTGATGCCTGAAAGGGTCATGCTGTTGCACACCAGCATCATGTGTCTGGCCATCCTTCTTCAGAGGGCTGGAGGCAGCAGTTGTCAGTATTTTAGGATCTTTTTTTAAATGGTTAATAAAAAAAAAAAAAGTATAAAAATTAAAAGATGGCAGGAGAAGAAATCATCAAACAAATTAAGTCATTAGCTAAAGGAACAGAGACAGGCTTAATGTGAAGTATTTGAGTTCCTTTCCTATTTGTGTAGATGTGCAGACTGGTCATATAAGGAAGGAGGTTGGTCTTGAGTGTCTGCTTGTACAGTTGTTTTCATCTTTTTAGAGATTTGGTTACAGACTGATGTTTTCAACAGTTCTCAGATCAAAAAGAAGAGCAAGGTACTTCACCAAAAGATCAGAATAGCGTGTGTTGGATTTGATTAACATATCTGCAATCACCTTACCCTTCACATCAGTCTACAATGAATACCATAGTGCAAACATGGCACACAGTGATGTGACAGGGCTGATGGTTCCTTTTGCCTGTTCATTTAATGGCTGACAGTTACTGATACTGAATACAAGAATGGGGTTTCTGATCCTTTTCTTTTTTATCCAAATATGCCAGTTTGACAGAAGTCGAATAATGTATGTCATACAGTAACATTTGGTTCCCTGTTTAGGTGTTTGCCCATCTCAGGCACTTTGTGTGAAGTCTCAGATAGAAGGAGAACTCCAGCAACAAAAATATCTCACTATTTCCAGGCACATCTACCCCCAGGACACTTGGGATGTTGGCATTTTTCATTAGAGTCAGAAACCCTTTAAGTTCCAACTTAGTTACTTCCTGCATTACAACAAGCTTTTTATGCCAAAGATGCTTTATGGCTTATGTTTAATTGACTTAAGGTTTTCAATTGTTGGTGTAGGAACTATTTTGCATTTACACTGAGACGATCTTTGATCTTATGCTCTCAAAATGGGCTGAAAAATACGGGAACTATCACCTCCATTTCATGGCCTAAGAAAGATGGCTTAAGTGAAATTAAATAGTTTATCCAGGATTATTCTGCCGGCCACTGGCACAATGGAAAATGATAGTTTTATTTTCTGTCCTACCCTCGATGTCGTGCTGTGATGACAGGCAATGGGATTTCAAATATTTGTTGTAGTCTCACAGATGCCATCCTTCTGCCTCTCTTGGGAATGTGTGATTGGGTTTCAGGTTTTCCAAAAAAAAATTGGATATTGCCAATTGCAAGAGAGTGAGCAAGGTGAGGAAGATGGGTGAAGAGGACCCATGCGCATCATAGGAAACCTCTAGCAAAGCAACCAATATCCATGCAAATACCTGATTTTCTATAGGGTGTTCTTTTGAATGGTGTTTCTGAAGTGATCAAGAAATTTGGAAGGGGAAAAAATCGTCTACAAATGAGACCAAAGACCAGGGGAGCCTCAGAGGTGTATCTGCCGTGACAATGTTCATGGCTAACTAGAGAAGGAGAGAGGGCAAGATGATTTAGAACAAAAAGAAAACTCCCCAGTGTCTGCTTCATTGTTTGTTTAAGTGCCAGCAGTTACGCATCATTTGACTGCAACCACTTTGTAAAGGGAAAAGACATAAAAAATTGTGTCCTTCCTAACAGTATATCTACTCGCTTTGTATCTGGCAGCCTGCCCTAGTAATGCTTCCAAGGCAGAACTTTAATGGGAAGCTGAAAACTATCCAGAATTTGGTTTATGTATATTTCTAACATTTAGCATTCAATAAAATATATCGGAGGGCATATGCTGCTATAATTTTTTTAATGCTGTGGATCCCACTGAAAGGAAAATAATTTTTCCCTGGGTGACAAATTTTTTCCAAACCCTGTTTCACTGCAGCAGGCATTGCCATAATGGGACTGGAACTGATTAAGATCTATAGCAGGTGTCAGGTTTGAGAAGGAATAGTGTTTCCATTATTTAAAAATTAATAATGAAGGGCTTTTCTGCTTTAGATGCTAATATGTGTCAGCAGCAAGGTAAAAGATGTCTTGGAAAGTGCTTTTTCCATAGCTGAAATGTATTGTAAGAAAACATGTTTTCCCATGTTGCAAGAGTAGTGAAAGACAGGCACTCTAATACCGTTTACATTTCTATATTACCTTTCATTCCAAAGGAGGAACAGCTGATTACAGACTACCCTGGATAGGGAAATCACTTCACCCACCACAGAAATGCAGTCACCCCCGAGAGAGGGATGTAGCAGGTGTTTAACAGCGTATAGCACAATAGTGTGAACAAACCATCACTGCCAGATGGAACATACTAGGAAATTGTATGCAGGCAAGGATGTTGTGTGCAGGCTAAAACTAAGCCTGGAGTTTGAATTAAAGAAAAATAGGATCCAGAGCGTGCTCACCTTTTTCAGCCTATGACTAAACATGGACATGGTTAAATGCAGAACTGGGATCATTGACTTTTTTTTTTTTTTTTAATGGTGTTCACTTCTTTCTGTGCACCACGTAGTGTTTCCCCTCACAAAGGAGAAGCATCCAGGCTCTAAAGATGAGAGCACAACTGAACCAGATCCTAAAAGTGGAGCAGTGGAGTTCAAGAACTGATCAGGGAACTGGAAAGGTGATCCACCTGCTACTCTAATATGTATTTCCTTTCACTTATTTTCTTCTCTTTTTCACTTCCCATTATATCTCCTTCTTAAATGGCTTCTTACCCCATTTCATGAAGAGATGGCAGAGATTCTTTTTCTACTGTTGAGTCACCTAAATGGGATGTCTGAGTATCTTCCTCAGGTAGGATACTCAAAGCCAGGTGAGCCGCCATGAAAAAGATCTGGTCCCTGGTCAACAGAAGCTTCACAACAGATGTTTTGAGCATTCATTGTGCTGGGTTGCTTAGGTTGAAATTTTGCAGGGCGTGTTTTCTGTTGCTCTGGCCATCAATATGTAGTTTTGATGCTTCTTCAGTAAGGATAAGGCACAAGATATTTGGAGCAGAATGTAGATTTCAGCTGGAAGTAACAGATGTTTCTTACAATAAAAGGCATCTGAGATTTTTTAGAATTATTTATGTAGATGATATTGCTTGGTATATTCCAAGTAATCACATAAAAATTCTGCAATTGTAAAATGCCTGGCTAATTGCAAAGGCAATTTTATGCTCACATGGCCTCTGGCCCACCTCTGGCAAGTGGGCAACAGGTTTTGGCTATACTCTTCTTTGTTCCCAGTGCTGAGGACTGCAGGAGCCTGACACAGTAACGTGTTGCTTCTGCTTTTTATCCATAGAGAAGATATTACTATTCTTCCACATGCTGGAGCACTAAAAACTAGATGAACAAGCTGCGTCTCTGAGAAGGTCTGTTCTGAAAAGCACTGCACTCTAATGGCAATGATGTGCTAATCTTGACATCTTTCTCTTTTTCTGAAATCAATGTCTATATCTCCTAAGTTAGTTCGGAGTTCAAGTAATGACAAACTAATTTGTACTGATGTCCGAACTTTGGGGATCTTCAAGTGTGCACACACTGAAATTCTTAGCAAAAACCTATGTTCTAAATGACTTTTAAAAAGTCATATAGGGAATCAATGGTACAATCAAGAACAGACAGAAACCCTGACTCATTTGTTACTTTCCTGGTGTGCTCTTAGCTGATGGATACCTGCAGCCTCAATAACCCATTCCCTATCCTAACTGTTGTGTGCTTCCTTCAGGGAGCTGCATATTTAGTCTCTCTTAACTCCACTTTAGTACACATAAAATGTAATCAAAATCAAGCTAATATCTATTAGGAAAGAACGAAATGAAAATTACAGCTTTGGTACTCAATTTACAGTAATTTGTGATGTTACCGCTGTGCTTACTACCTTCCAGTATGGGACCCTTGCTCCAAGAAATTGAAAACTTGCTTTGTTATTTTTCATTTTAGCTCTAGTAGGAATAAATACATCACCTGGAGGTAAGGAGTTTTCAAATAGTTCAAGAATTATTTTTTTTTTAAATCTGGCTCTGGAAAGGTAGAATGCATGCAGCAAATAGGTAGAAGTGTTAAACCTTCCTCCAAAAGTTCTTACCTTTCTTTAACTGCAGTTGTATGTGTCTTTGCTTTGGCATAACTATGACAAATGATCCATAAAATGTCTGTTCGTTCACCTTATTCACATCACTACCTGCACTGAAAATTACCTGTGGGGAGGGAGACAGAAGGAGGGAAAGGAGTCACAGCTCTCTTCAGCAGTAGACACAGCACTGGCCATGGTGTGGCTGTCACCATCACAAGTGACTGAGCTAGAGCAAATAGAAGGGCAAAATTCCTTCCTCTCTCCTTCCCAGGAATTCTAGGCCAAATCATAATGACAAAATATCCACTCTGAAAAGGAAAGGTTTTTGTTTTTCATGACAAACTGTGCCAAAATGTTGACAGCTTAATGTTTTCCCCAGTGGTAATGTCTGGGAGATATGTCTGTGCTTTCAGTGATGAACTGATGTAATGCAACTCATACCATGCAGTACCTTCAACCTGTATCAGGAAATCTTTGCTACTTCTTAATATTTAGCACATTTCAGTAGTTGCCCCAGTGCCTGTGCACAGGAGATGCCAATGGGGGCCAAAGACCCTGAATTCTTGCCAGCTGAGAGTTGTCAGCAGCAAGATGCCCATGCTGTAGAAGAAAAAAACCCAACAAAGTTGTTACTAGGTGAGGAGTTCTTTTCCTTTTCCCAGATTAGCCATCAGTCTGCCTTAAGACATTTTGGTAAGATATAGCAGTCAGACCAAGTGTCCGGTGTGCCATCTTGGAATATCACTCTGCTCTAAGGCAGCTTGTGAGGAGAGGGAAAATCCTTTGTGAGCTCTCTAAGCAACTGGAGCTCTGAAGCAATGTATTAGATCATGTTAATGGTCGTGATTGCTTAGTAAATGCTATAGGTACACTAAAGAGCATGCAAATAGTCTAATTCTCCACAATAAGCAGAGTGCTTGAGGTGTACCTGAAAACCCAGTAATTCTCTGAAGATAACTTCCAGAACACAGACATTGCCAGTGCCTAGGGTCCTTCTTTAATTGAGTTGAATTTCACTGCTAGTTGAAAGATTCGACTTCTCCCACTGGGCCAGGGGTGATAGAGAGGCCTCCTCATTTTTGCTCTGTGGCAAAATCTTTTCTCTTTTATTACTCCTTCTCTCATGAGATGTGATTCTGATTGTGCTGCTCTGATGAATATAAAGCTTCTTCAGACACAGAGCAAATCTTTTTCATACAAAGTTCCTCCTCTCTCCTTTTCTTACTCATTGGTCCTGTTTATGCCTCATCCCTCCAGATTCTGGGGCAGAGCAGAAGAGGTTTGTGAGCTGGGTTTTCTCTGTGTGTGACTAGGAGCTGAATTTCACCTCTCTTCTACAAATACATCAGTGAGATTATTTACAACCCCATTTGGCTGCTTCATTCCTTTTAACCTCTTGGAAAAGCTTCTGTGGTGTTTTACCTATTCTCAATAATTCTTTTGGCTCTAGAGGCAAAATCTCTCATGCAGTGTGTTTTCTCTTGATCATTTATGTATAAAGTCTTTTGATTTTTCTTAATCTTTCCTTCCCTCCACATAGCTGTTGTTATCAGGTACTTAGGTACAGCATAAAATCTCTTCTTTTCAAATGAATTTAATGCTACTCAAAGATACTGGACTGGTAATATACAGAGCGGTAGCCTCTATTCACAAAATGAGACCATGAACCTGGCATAGTTGCAAACTGAATTGCTGTGAAGTAGCTTGAGGTGATTGGAGTGGCTAAACCACTGATCGCCAGGAACTGGTCTCAAGACATATTCAATCTTTTGGTTGCTCTTGGCCAATAGCAAAGCAGTTGTTGCTTTTGATTTTGGTTTTGTTTTGTGTTGTTTTAATGAAGAAATGTTAATTGGAACATGGAAGCTACTTTGATAGCATGCTAATCCAGTCATTGCCTAACAGGCTCCAGCTCTGTGATGAGAAATGGGGATGGGTTATTGTCTTCTAACGCTGACCAAGGAATCTTGCTGCAAAATGTATTTCTCTGTAGTTCACCTGCCATTGGTGCCAGACTTGAATAAAAATGCTCCATCTTCTCCATTTGGATTGTCAATGCTTAGTTTTTCTTTTCTGGCATTTTTCATTGCACCCAGCATATGCTGGAAGCCAACACAGAAGATCCTGAAATGTTCTATGATTCCACAAAGCAGGGAGAACTATCACCAATTTGCAGAGTATGTGCTCGCTTCTTTCCTGGACCTCATACAAGTCATCTTTACGCTTGCATAGCACTTACCAGAGGTCAACCACAAGCTGAAGAAGCTTAAGCAAGCTCACATCCAGCAAGGAGGAGGTAAAAATGGTAGGAATAGCATGCAGATAGCATGAGTGCAATCAGCTGTTGCACTCAGAACTGTCTTTTCATCTTTGGTTTCCTGCAGGTGGAACTTCTTGTTCGTGAAAAATGTACTAAACTTGAGTGTAGCAAATTGTGGTGGTCTTAATTTGTGAGGAAGAGAATGAGAGAAGGATCATGGAGAATGAGAGAACTGCATGGACAGTACCACAATGCTAAAGCTGTGGATTGGCTCTAGGGAAATAGGAGAGAACTCACCATGGGCAGGATCCACCAGTAAACTTTGGCCTAGCATCACTGCACATTTGTAACCTGTATGTAATCAAATACTCAGCAGGATATTAGATACGTTAGCTTTCATGATGCACTACTTTTCTTGGGCAATATACTATTTCTCAGTTGTGTGACTTTGTCTCCAAAGCAGATAAAACTGGAGATTTACACAGTGATTGTGTAGAGGGGAGTAAATCAAAGAGGGAGAAGAACAACTCAAGATTTCTCTGGCAGCTTGATGAAATGCATGTTAAGACTAAAACTAAGCTTAAAAATATCTCACTGCCCCCACTTGGTTCACAGGCACCACCAAAATGTAACCTCTTTCTACGTTTCTCTTAGCTTAGGTTTTGCTGACAGTTCCCTCATTTCTGTTTGCTTGTTTTGTATCACAGAAGCACTGCTTTCATGTAGGCAGTAAAATAATTAGCAATGTTTGCATCTCACAACATGAAATTTGTCCTTGCAACAGTATTTTTACAGTTAAATTTCACTTCAGTTAACTCTGCAAATATATTAGTGCTTCAAAATCTGATGTCCATCTTATCAATATCTTATAGAGAGCCCTGAGGGATCCTGGTGGAGTTCAAGATAGAATTGGCCTCATTCTTTTACCTGAGCAATTAATAATTCATTTGGTGGTACTTACTGTGTGTTCCCTCTGCCCTCAAGATAGGAATCAACATTTCTTTAAGTCAGAAAAATGTGCTGGCTTCAGGCTGGCTTTCAAAATACATGCTGCAATGGTAATGGAGCCCTGTTACGTAGGTCCTAGCTCCAGTGGCAGGACTTTTTTCTTGTTGAATGGGACAGGAGATGAGCAATGCCCCCACAAGTCAGTTCTGGGGCAAAAGGTGAGCTGGCTGCCCCAGAGGGTGACGTGTGGACACGGGCAGAGCATTTGCAGCACAGTGCAAAA
The DNA here is from genome assembly GCF_047716275.1 of Strix uralensis. Taxonomy (NCBI): domain Eukaryota; kingdom Metazoa; phylum Chordata; class Aves; order Strigiformes; family Strigidae; genus Strix; species Strix uralensis. The sequence goes on along the minus strand of NC_133978.1, from coordinate 12,659,047 downwards.
CTGCAAAACCACAGCCTGCTCCTGAACTCAAAGCTAGCTGATTTTGGCAGAGAATATTGCTAATTTGCCACCTTGTATTTTCATTTTTTTGCAGCACATTTCTGATCTATTTTCTGAAGGAGAAATAAAGGCAATTAAATAAGGTTGGTGGAGGTCCAGTCTATTTTTCCATCCTATATGAGAGATCATGATTTTTCTGTCGTTTACTTTTTTCAGACAAAAATATTTCAAAATAGCGCCTCTGATTTACAGTGGGAAGCTTAAGATTAGACATGTAAGAAGCATTATACCCAAGTTCCTGCCTATGAAGATGAATGCCGTTCATTCCGCAGAGAGGTGCAGGAGCCCTTGGGAAGCGTCGAGGTACTTTAGCAAGTTCCCCGCTGCCACCACAAGAGGCCAAGCTTGGGACACCAGAGAGCGCGGTGGCTGGGTGAGCCCTGGGGACTCCAGGAAACCAGCATGGACTCAGATTTTATGCCTTATGTTTTGTGACTTGTAGCATTGCACTGATAAGCTCAAGGGTCGGTGAAGTGCAAAAACTGGCTGTAAGCATTCGGCTGCAGCTCAGCACATGCCTGCTCTGGGATCTTCCAGGATACAAATATGCTGTACATTCATGATGCTGTCCAGCACAGCAGCAGTAATGCTCAGTGATACACACTCCCGATTTTGATGATGCCTCCCTTTTGAAAACATGGGTCTCGAACTATTTGCGGAAGCATCCAGCTTGGTGAAAGTCTGCCAGGCAGGAAGGAGGGGGAGAAGGGCTGCAATCCTGAGCCCATCAGCAAGCAACTAAGGTCCAGAGAGAAGAGTTTAAAGCCCATTGTGAAAAAATGTTGTAGTGCTGTATTACATGACTAATAAAGGAGGCAAACATCATCAAACACCCACACTACATTTACAGGCTTTATTTTAAGTTTTGTAAAGTGGATTAGAGACATTTGTATTCATTAAGGAGATAAAAACCCTTTCACTGGAACTCAAGTGTTTTGTTTAAGAAGTTTGAGTTTTATAGGTGGTAAAAGAGCCATAAACAGAGCAATGAAATGGTCAGAAAAAATTGTCAGTTGTGTAAACTGCTTTAAAAGGAGTAAGAACATTTCTTTTTCTTAAATCCCTATTTAATGGAATAATGTATTATTAAAAAAGATAGATGATATACATGGATGGGAAAAAGCCCTGGAACTAGGAGTTCTCTCTTGTCTTTCTCTCCTACTTACTGTAATTTGTCTCCCATTAGCATTTAGAGGTACCAACTGAGATTGAGGCCTCTGTAAGCACTGTAAAGAGGCCCAGCCCAGAGGAGCATCACTTCGAGTGAAGAAGTGTGAAGGTGGAAAAAAGGGAAATAGGGCCTCCTATTTAAAAATCAGCATGACGGTCACAGGCATGACTAATGTGAAGTTGCAGAACTGGAAGCAACCCTTTTTGTTTCGATGGCTAGTATGGGCAGGGCTACTAGGAATAACCTTATTGTCTTATTATTTACTCCCTTTCCAGGTCATGTTTTCTCTCTCCTTTCCAGTTTCCTCCACCGTATCCCTCTCTTGCTCTGCCATTTCTCTTTGTCTGCTTCTCCTTCCCTCCTCTCTCCTCAGTTTCCTGTCTGTAGCACTCAACTCCCTGCACTTTCCATTCAGAAGTTGTCAGCCTTTTTCTATTCCACTATCTCCTCGTCATCCACCCACTCCTGTGGCATTTTTTTAGTATTATTTGGCAGTTTTGAAAAAGGGCTTATGAAATAACTGACATTTATAACCTGAGCATGTGAGTAATTTGCTAAAGATCTTAATTACCTGACAAAAATAAGCTAATCAGGAAGATTCAGTAGGGATTAATTGTGTTGGGAAACCTGGGAAATTTTTTTCCATTTTCTGCACCTTGTTGGACCTTCCAGCTGAGCTAGTAGGTGCCTTTCCAGCAGGCATGGGAAATTGTAGTTTAAAATAGATTGGCATTAGAAACAGGGTACTGCTTTCTCTTTTCTCCAAATGAGGGCAAGAGGTATGTGACTACAGCCAAGTTACTGCTTTGAGAAGCGTTTGTTATAAAAGTTGCAGAGCTTGCTGTAACACTTGTTGCAGCAGGGTTAGACCATGCACTGTTTTTTAACAGTGCACCCATGGGTTATGCCATACCAAGATATCCTTCTCCGTGAATCAAGTCAACTACCTTGCTTAGAAGCTACTTCTGGGGAGCAGAGCTCAGGTAGGATGCAGATGACATCATGGGGCTTTACTTGACCCAGGAGCCCTGCAAGTGTAGATCTGACAAGCCTAACAAAAGGTAGCTACAAGGTAGCTCTGTAATTACGTCCCACCAGCCCTTCTTGGTATAGGATTTCATGGTCATTTCAGTGTTGAAACCATTTCTGTTCACCTGTGTGTTAAAAAATAGGTGGAAGCCAGGATATTTTGCAGGTGCCCTTGAAAAGCAATTTTTAAATTTTTAACAGGAAAATATTATTAATCATGGAGAAAGAGAGGATGAGCATGAGATTTCTAGAGTATTTTCCTGCTCCATAGCACAGGCTCCCCCTGAACAAATCACTGAATCTCAGTCCCTGAATTAACCATCCTTCAAAACAGGGATGAAGTATTACCTTTTCCATTTTGTGTGCCTTGTGTACTTAAGTTGTAAACTTGTTGAAAAACAGTCTAGCTCTTGTCACTCCCTCATCTTGTGCCTCACTTCTGTAGTGAAAAGGGGAAACTATTAGAGGAAGGAAAATCATACCCCTCTGAATGTTATTCTTCCTTTGCTTCACTTTTAATTTTCACGTTAAAATGGTCTCCAGCCTTCCTCCTGATGACTACACATTTAAAAGAAAAGTAAGGAGGAAAGACTCAAGGCCAAATCTACCCTGGAATTAAACCAGGGATATGCCTGTTGTTCATCCTGCTGCTTTTGCAACGTAGGTTTCTTTTTGCCGTTTTTTGCAATTATTCCCAGGGATCTTCTATTGTGGGTCACAAACATATGCCAGCTCAATGGTCCTTCAGTTTATTTTTGTCTTCCTGCAAGGTAACCATTCATCCATGGAGTAATTTCTTTAAATGAGGCATTTCAATCCAAATTGCTAGTTAATACCTGCAGGGCCAGCTTCCCTCCTGATCAGCTCTGAAAATTAAGGGAAGCTTTGAATGCCGCTCTAAAGTTTTGCTTGCAGAAATTCTGAAGGACTTTTGAAACACAGAGCAAAATTGGTAGGGCAAGCTCTAAAGGTCTGGACAAAATGCAAAATTCTAGGGGGGAAAAAAAGCAAAGTGTCAGATTAACTTTGTGTTCAGGTCTTGGGTTGTGTGGGTCTGGATTTGGATTCTGAAGGATACCATAAGTGAAACTGAGGCTGGGGTCTCACCGCACTGTACTTGTTCATTAATGTAGAATGACCAGTGTTACCTCTTTTGTGCCTTTTCCTCTTAAACTAACTGTTTGTCTGATTGTTGTCTATGGTACAGTAAAACTGAATGATCATCCACTTCTTCTAATTTGTGTGTTTATATAAAGGCAGCTACTGTAGTTTCCAGTTAAGCTTGAAGGGAAAAGGGCAACGATCTGTCAAATTACAGCTGTGCAAGTGTATTTCCTTTGAAAACCTAAGCCAGACATTCAGACCACCACCTGAACAGCCTTTCATATCAGAGCACATGTGGAATTTGAGGGGAAACTTCCCTCTGTGTATTTATGTGGCTTTGACTTATCTGTAAATACTAATGGATCCCAAGTGCACAAAAAAAATCTCTTAACTAAATGTATTACAAAGAAAAATCATACAAGTCTTTTATTACATCTTCCACTGGAGTTGCAACTGAATCAATAGGATTCTCTTCAAAAATTAAAGGCATCCATTAGAGCCTAATGTGATCATTCTTTTAAATGGTGGTGGTTGTCCCTGTGCAATATTGAAGGAGGAGGAAAGCACATGGATACAAGCCAAGTTCAAATAAAAAAACTAGATAAATCCATGCCCTGTTGCTCTGTTGGATCTTATGGCTTCTGTAATCTGTAAGGAGGAGAGAAAGCTCCTGAACTTTATTGGAAGTATTTTTAAGGTTTTAAGCTTGCAGTCCTACCAAAGAATCTGTGTCTCCATTCCCCCTGCTATTTCCCACTCTGTATAGCCTCTTCCATCTGCCAGCAGATGCAGTTTAGCGGTCAGCTACACTGAGGAATTAATACTGAGAGGAATTAAACACCTGTATTTAAAAAGGCTGTAAGTTACCAACCAATGCTGTACAATTAAAAATGTCAGCAATTGTCATTGTTCTTTAGTCACTCATTCATGGCTTGTTCCTTTTAGCTTTATTACAAAAAGAAAAATATAACTAGCTATTGATAACCACTGCATAGTCTAAGGACTTTGCACACCATTAAATAGGAGTGGCTTAAAGCTGTTTATATTTTCTTATAAATAAGCACAAAACATGTCATGATGCCATTCCATTTATTGGACTCAACCTTTAAGCAATCTGTCCATAATTGCAATAGAAAATGTTCAGAGCAATTTGTCAGGCACCTATCTGGGACAGTAAGTATCCTGATAAAATATGATTGTTGTGCTCTGAGCACCAATAATAAGCAGAACACTGAGTGTTCTTGCTTTTAAAGCAAAATATATTTTTTTCTGGAATATGTGCATTTGAAAAAAAAACAAACCTCTGGGTGCTTCAACTGATTATAATTTATTATTATGTTTTGATTTTGGAATAATGCAATTACATAATGCAACCATGAGGAAAAGATGGGTTAAAGGGAAACTGTAATTACACTCAAAATTGAAAAAAAAAAATCTCATCATATGTTTTCTGTCATCCCAATTAATTTAGCTGTGGTTGTACAAATTCTGCCTGCTAAAATGGCATTTTAGCTCAGGATGGTTAAGAGATTATTGCAGTTTTGCTTAGAGTTTTGCACAGTATGGAAGTGCTGCTAAACCCATCCACGTTTTCACAGAGATTTCAGCAGGTTCTGACTTTGATTCACTCTTTTCCCCCCTCTACAAATATAAATTCAGTTACAGTACCTGTGCAGATGACTGAGACTAACCACTGTGATATATATGATTCATTCAGTCCAAATTAAAATCTACCAACCCTTGTGGGTGTCTTATCTATCAGGTCTAGCTGATAATGGCTAACAGAGAGCTCTTAATCTTCTCCTTTTAAGCCTTCCTTACTACCCTATTTTACTCTAAAAAAATACTGATGTCCTGCCTTTTATTTAAATGTTAATTAGACAATTTTATACTGGATATTTCTAGAACCTGCAGGTATTTATTTTCTAAGATCTTTAAGATATGGCCCACTGTGTACATCCTAACAACTGAAATACTTTCTTCTAAGTTCTGTCACTCTGTTTGTATCTTTGATTGCTGCAATGCTATTTTCTTTGTTCTCCACAAATATAATCATTCCCTAAACTGCTGCTGCAAAGGTTTTTTGTCCAATCCATCATTTGGCTATGTTATATTCCTCTTTGCATCCTGGTTCCATCTTCCCTACCCTGTAATTCCCACTTGGCTTTCAGAGATCCTCTCTACACCCATCCAGTGCTTAAGAGTTCAGTTCCTGCTTCAGACTAATCACGAGTAACTTAGTCCACATATTAGATTTCCAAACAAGAATATTCATACCTCCTGCCATCAACAGGCCTTGAGAGGAATCCCTCATAAACTTCCAACAGTTTACCTCATTATTTGCCTTCAGGTACCTCTTTCAGCCAAGTCACTCTCTATATTGGAAATAGCAAGATCCATTTTCAGCTGGGGGCAAGTTACACATTTACCTGTAGAGGAGGCATGTGCACAGGTAGTTCCCATGGATCAGTTGATGTGCTGGAAATCTTCCCTCCAGCTTTTGCTCATGGTAACTTGCTCATATAGTCACACCATCAAGCTTCACCTGTCAGATTTACATTTGCTTTGAGCTAGGCTCATTTCTCTGGTTCTCCCTCAGTTCACACACTGCAGTGGAATATTTAAACTGAAAGGAGCTTTCTGTGCAGTTAATTATTTCACCATAATGTTTCTTCTCATTTTTTATCATAATACTTTTTCCTCCAAATAAAACCTTAAAGGGAAAGGGTACAAAGTAAAACCAAAGGCCTTCAATTGCTGAAGAAAGGAGTCTGCAGTAAAGCTTCTGCTTAACAAAATGGAAAACAAGAAAGCATGTTTTATGCTATCATATATTAAAATTAAGGGAATGGGAGCCTCATTTTCTTAAATGTATTCACCTGGCAGCAAGCAGCCTTAATCTCACATCATTAATGAAAACAGAAGCTCATTAAATAGTAATTCTTTTTAATAGCGACAGGAGCCTGGGTTTGAGCAGCACTGCTCTAATTTCCCACGTAAATTGTTCATGACCATCACCAATAACTGGATTTCTTGTATCTCTCCCCACTCCTTAGAGCTTTCACTCCATATGTAATCACTTATGAATGCTGGAAAGGGAAAGAGCCTTGCAAATAAGTGAAAGAGATTTCACCATCAGATTTCTGATGTTAGAAAATGGGAAAGAAGCTTTTGGATGCAGAGCAGGTGAAGTAAGTAGATCTTGAACCGGTGTTCAGAGAGACATGAGAGCTTTGGGGGCCAGTGGGTGTTCTTAGATTTTGGCCAGTATTGCAGTGGTCTTGAAACAACATGAGGCTTGTGGAATTTCTCTGCTTTGGCAGCTGCTGCTTGGCCTCTCATTAACAGACATTCCAAGCCAGCATCCTGTTGTTTATCTCCCTCTGGCCACTGCTATGCCCTCCCTTCCTCCAGATGATTTAGTCATTAACTCCACCTTGTTGCTGTGTAGGCTGGTTGTCAGCGCTACCTGACCATTCATGTGTTAAAGGCCTAAAGTAATGGACAGGGTGCTCTTACACTCATTTCAAATCCACAGCTAAAGTTCCCATTCCATTTCAAATGTTATAAAATGTTCTTTGCTCTCGTTATAGTCCTCATCTGTTCCACTGTTTTGCATGGCACAAATCACTACCTTCATTTCATGCAGCTGAGTTGCTTGTGGCTCTTCTGATGGACAGCTTCAGGCCATGTGACCCTATTTCTTATTTAACATTATTCTGTTTTCTCCTGCACCATTTTCTCTGTTACAGATGTTGTTGGGCCAGGTATTGTTTATTTTGGGTATGCATATGGGAAGATTGCTTAGTGCTACTCCTTAGATATGGTTAATTCAATTACTGCCAGATTTTCTAGGCCTCTTGATATTGCTATGTATAGTTCTTTAGTAATAATATTATCAATTATTTAAATTTTAATTAGTGCTTGCATTAATTACATGATCCTTTACTGCAGGGGGAGAGAGATCTCCGTTTCCACAGTTATATGACCATGGTTTGTCCTTAGAGGCCTAAGTTTTATTTAGCATTGAATGGCATCATTGCTAATACTCATCAAATAGCCATCATCCTATGAGTATGCTTCTGTGGGTACTTGCTGTCTGAGGACATAGCTTCTCTAAGAAGTTAGTAAAGGTTTACGTCACTTGACCTGCCTCCAGTGGATTGGAGGGAACACACTCCTAAAACTCTGTCAAGACAGTTTTGTCCTCCCTACTGCCAATCCCAGCACAGGTGCTACTGGGATCCCTAGCAGCAAATCTGGTGGATGTTTATGCTATAATAAGCATAGCTGCTCTGATTCCCTACACACTCCCCATCCTCTTGCCCAGACTGCTGGAAGGGCTGGGCAGGGGAGGGCTCTGGGAAGGTCCTGGGGGATTATGATTTACTTGCTTCGGAAGGATCCTCAGAAAGATCTGAACTCACGATACTGAAAGCAGGAGTGGATTCTGGTTTAGCCTGCCAGATGAGCCAGCTGTCTAATAGAAAGCCTGGCTGAGACAGGTTTGTGAGAAAAGTTAGCATGACATCCCAGTAATGACCCTCGTTAGCTCTTCTGTACTTCACCCTCTGTTGCAGATTGCAAATAACTTTTTACAGTTAAGACTTGCATCAGTATTCATACTTCTGCTGTGTTATTAGCTATTGTAGTCACTTTGGGTGACAAAATCTTCCGTGTTTAGCACTTGCTGTTACAAGAGATAGATTAGTAAGTACATTGTCATGTACAGCAGAAAATACTGTGGCCAAATGCAATGTATACATTTTCACTAAGTGTACTATTAATGTTCCTGTACTGTATAAAAACTGGGTTTGTTATAGCATGTATGCTGTGGGCATTTCTTTCTGTGATTGTATGAAGCCAGTGTTTTTTGTCTGGTCAGATTTTTTTCCAGCAACCAGTGTCAGGGTTTTCTGGTCAAAATGGGATGTAATGAAGATTTTGATTTCTTCATTTCTTTCTGTCACCACATTCTTTATTAACTCCAAGTGTTTTGATGCTCACTGGTTTTTTTCTTTTGTGTGCTGCTTTGCAGTTTGAAAATGGAGCCTGCCTGTAGATAAAGCAGTAGAGAGAATTAATGTCACTTCATATTTTCTCCACATGGAGCACAGAGAGTAAAATGTTACCCATAGAGGGCTAAATTCTGCTAAAAGAAAGGAGTTTGTCCCCTCAGTCCAGAGAAGCAGAGCAATTCATTGTACCCTGGTTGCCTTCTTGCCTACAATGTACTATTTCACTGTAGCAAGCACCTGTCAGTACTTAAGACTGAGAACAGCTTTTGGCATAACTGAACTATGCTGACAAATTAAAAATAATTTCAATTACAGCTACTCTGTTGGTTTGGGGAATAATATGAAGGGTGGATTTACAGGGACAAGAGTAAAGGAGCTGTAGCTCTTCCCTTCTATTCCTTGTCATTCCTTACCCCACCACTTCATCCTGCCCAGCCACATGGTACAAGCAGCATTTGTGGGCAGCCTCTTGTCAGCATTACCAATGCATCCCCCACGGGTGACTGATCCGTGATGATTCACACCACCTCTCTGTATTCTGTCTCTGTGATGCTATGTAATGGCATGCCTCACCCAGGGAGCTGTACATTTCCATTACCCAGGTACTAACACTATAAGAAAATAAAAACTAATTCTTTTTTTCTTTATTTCATGATGATAGTCATAGGGCATCTTTCCTGGAAGTCACAACCAAATTGTTCTTGCTACAAATATATGTGTAATTTTTATGGCTAACTAAAAACAGCAAAACACAAAACCAAGAAAAAACATAGATATAGGGGAAGATACATCATCAGTAGGACTATATTCTGACACAGTGCCCTGTAGAAAGGAATGAAATGTGTCCAAGATGTATATGGGGCTTCTTTTGTCTATATAGTAACAAAAAAGAAAAAAAAAAAAAAGTGGGATTTTTCAGAGGATCTTTTTGCACATATTAACAGAATTTTGTACTTTAATTTCACTGGCTAAATCTGCTACCTTGGTTTGATCAGACCCAACCAAAACACCAACAACAAAAATTGGAAGGTGTCTGGCTGAAAAAAATATGGTTTGGGCAAAATAGCTTTCACTGGAAATCTAAACTTTCCATGGAAACACATACTTTTCTGTACAATAAAATAATTTAATCAAAGTCTCACCTTTCCTCCAAAAGTGGTTCCAATAGAAGATGTTGAACAAATCCTGTTTCAGCTGCCCAGAGCTCATGATGATCATCATCACAAAGGGAACAAGAACATGAAAAAATAATCATGGTGTCATAAAATTGCTTTTGGAGAGATTTTGTTTTCTCCTAAAACCTTGCATTTCCTGATTCTGCTATTACTTGAGGTCAATGACTGAATTCCTACTAATTTGAATGGGAAGCACAGCTTACCTAATTTGTAATAAAAATGTAACCATAATACAATTGTAGTTGTTACCCCCTTTCTTGTGAGCTAGCAATGGATGTTGTTGTGACCCTTTACAAGTCCTTTCTTGGCATGTAAGGTTTAAGCAAAAGGCCAAGCAATGACCTACCAGTTTGGGGGTGGTGGCTTCACAGCACTCACATAGATTTAAACTGCACTAAATGTTTCGGGGGGGTTGCAGCACTCTGTGTCTTAGCCTGACTGCAGTAATACATGTTGGTTTATAACTAATTACATAGGGTTCATGTTTACATGCAATAAAAACATGCATTTTACAAGCATGGCATTAGATCTTTCATCCAACACCAACACCACGGGGAACATAAAATATTGAATCTGAGCAAATGGATAGCTCAGAGTAGGGGAATGCAGAGCTTTTCACCTGTAGGTCACCAGTTTAAAAAACAGCTCAGATTAGTGCCGACACCATAGCAGACATAATTCCGCAGGTGTTCACTGGCTGAAATGAATTATGTCCTCCAGCTTCTGTTGGACAAAGGGTTGTATCACACAGTCCATAGTTGTTTGTGGCACCCATAAGACAGATCATTGTTTCCATAGCCCACCCAAGGTTTAAAAAGACTTGTGGACTGTGAACTTTCTAGGCATGTCTAGGACAGGGCAGTTTTAAGACTTGAGAATTGCACAGAAGTTTTTATTCTCTCTACAGAAAAAAGCAGTTGTCCTTCCCCAGGAAGGCTGGGCTGGCACATCTTATAGGGAGTAGGAGACAGTGATGTGACTGCACATCCCACCCACCCCCACTTTTCTCTGTTGGCCACCTGATCTTTTCCCAGGACACCGCATACCACCCGGGGCTCTGTGCTCAGTGCCTCCTACTGTGGAAGCCTTTCTGAACCAGTATCACTCCTGGTTCTTCTTTGCTTTTCTCACACCGTTTTACTTTAGGTTTTGTAGCAAGGGACCAGTCACTGATGTGTTTCTTAAGCTTAGGAGACACAAAGCAGACATTCTTATGACCTTGACTCAGAGACCCATGAAGAGACCATTTCCATAATGATTGCTCTTTGCATCTTCCAACTGGAGTTATCGTTATTTGTTCCTCATATGCCTGATCTATGAATTCCTTACTCATCTCTTCAGCACAAAAGCACAAGTTCTTCTCTGACTGATACCATCTTTACTGACTTCATCAGAGGATCTCTTTGATATGAATATATAATTATCTATATCTGCATCTGTCTTCAAGAACACATCTGGTTTATCATGGTTCTTCTGTGGATGCTGTTTTGTAACAAACAAAGCTCTCCTTCCTCCAAACGTCAACTACAGTAACAAATATAGATGTCATATATCTTTATTGTGGCTTCATAATGCCTGTCGTTTGGGCTGTAATGGAAAGGTTAGAGTACTGATATCTAATAGAACAAAATGCTGTGATCTGTGAAACTTATGATTTTTGGAAAGTGACAAAAATCTGTGCTAATTGATCTCCTACTTGATAATGGGAAAGCTGAAGGCACAGCAAACACTAACAAGTACAGTTGCTTCTCTGAAGGTCCTAGTATAGCAGAACTGTGTAGGATTTAATGTCCCTAAGACACTAATAGAACAGCAGGGACAGGGAAGGGATCTTACCCCTGTACTCGGCACTGGTGAGGCCGCACCTCCATGACTGTGTTCAGTTTTGGGCCCCTCACTACAGAAAGAACATTGAATGACTCGAGCGTGTCCAAAGAAGGGCAACGAAGCTGGTGAAGGGTCTGGAGCACATGTCGTACGAGGAGTGGCTGAGGGAACTGGGGGTCTTTAGTCTGGAGAAGAGGAGGCTGAGGGGAGACCTCATCGCCCTCTACAACTGCCTGAAAGGAGGGTGCAGAGAGCTGGGGATGAGTCTCTTTAACCAAGTAATAAGCAATAGGACAAGAGGTAATGGCCTCAAGTTGCACCAGGGAAGGTTTAGACTGGATATTAGGAAGCATTTCTTTCCAGAACGGGTTGTTAGACGTTGGAATGGGCTGCCCAGGGAGGTGGTGGAGTCCCCATCCCTGGAGGTGTTTAAGAATATGGTCAACATAGCACTGAGGGATATGGTGTAGTTGGGAACTGTTAATGTTGGGTTGATGGTTGGACTGGAGGATCTTCAAGGTCTTTTCCAACCTAGATGGTTCTGTGATTCTGTGGTTTCTAAAAACCCCTATGAAATCAGCATTCCTTCTTGGGTATAAATAAGTGTGAGGGCTGTTGATGCATGGGTAAGGGAGTGAGATTGGAAGAAAATGGTATGAAACGTGAGTAGGAGGAAACTTCTGGCTTCCAACTCCTCCTATCTCTTGGTGACTGACAGGCAAAGGCAACATGCAATGTCTTACCTCCCTCAAAGACAGCTGTTGAAGCTCTTAGTCATCACTAAGGTCTGGGCTGAGCGGGAGCTGGGACCCAATATCTCTTAGCACGGCAAAGCACTGCCTCTGCTACATGTAATCTGAGGGAGCAGTTCTTTTGCACAGTGCCCCAAGGCCTGTAGAGGGGCAGAAGAGAAGATCCCACCTCTTCAAAAGTATCAAACCCACATCCCACCCCAGGATGTCTTGCATTTGCTCCATGCTGGTGTGTATGTGGGTGCGTGTATTAGTGCTACTTTCAACTAAGAGGTGAGGCTAGCTGTAGCTAGGGCATTTATTTTGCTGCTCTAAAAAACGGAGCCCTGCAAGCCTGGCACCCCACTCACCTGCCTGCTCTGGGTGGTGTAAGCAGCCTGTTCAGGACACAGAGCTGCAGGGGAATGCTTATTGCAGCAGCTGCTCGCCTGGCGCTGGAGGGAGCATGCATAGCACCTTAGGGCTAAACCTCTGCCTTCTCCTGCCTGTGCCTTGGCATGGGAGCAGCAGCAAACTCCCCCTCTGCTCTTCAGACTGTATGGAGAGGTTGATGTTGTCACAGGTGTTGAAAACACAGGTGAAGTTGAGGGAGGTTCAAGTGTCCTTACACAGCTGAATAAAGGCATTGCACTAATCACTCCTGAACTTTTTGTGTAAATCCACATCTTGCAAACCTAGGGGAAGTAACTGCACATTGAAAAGCCATGAAGAAAAGGAAAAGCGGGTCAGAGATAAGTGACATGGATTTTGCCATCCCAGCAAACTGGGTTTTCTAGGGAACTAAAAATCATCATCAAAACAGCTGGCTTATTTACTCTGCCATGCACATAAGCAAAAGAGGCTATTCCAAGGGATGGCTGCAAAACTGCCACACCTGTGGTTTGTGTCTATTTTGTGGCTAAAAGTCACATTTGTTTAATGACTGGGGGGAGAGCTGGGGGAGATAATGGCAAAAACACATTTGATTTCTCTTTTTTAACGGAGCCTGGGCAGGCAGAAATGGACACCTCTGCTGTTGATTGTAGAGCAGATACACAGTAGCACAGAGCACTTTGGCATCTAGTACATCCGCTGCTTGCCTGAATTTACAAGCAAATGAAATCTGTAAGAGCACTACAAGGAATTCTGAGTGGATCCTGTTCCTCTGCTGTAAGGACATTATGCAGCACAAAATTAGGCAGCCTCAGCTTACAGCTGATGTCGCCAGCACACATGAGCCCTAAATATAGCACAGGCTGCAGGAAATTCCCCCATTATTTTCCAGATTGTCCGTGGGAGTAAAACAACAACAACAAAAAGGTAATAAAATGTACAGCTCGGAGAGCATAGACTGACTTGCAAATATAGCTTGTCGCTGCAGTATAGAAGCCCCTACTGAACAGAAAGCTGTATCTCTATACTTTTGCTGCGTGCTGCTCTGTTAACCTGGCAGAGCTGCCCGAGCCTCGCGGGCAGGCAGGCAGGCGGTGCTGTGCGGTGCGGTGCTGTAGTGCGCTCCCCACAGCGCCGCGCTGCAGCCATCCTGCAGAAGATGGGATGCTCGCCAACAGCTCCCTGCACGACAGATCGATGGGAGCTTATAGGTAGCATCTGGCTTTAAGTGGGGTGAGAAAAAAAGCGTGAATACCTGTTTGGATGTCTTAAAATGTATTGTTGAAGAGAGCTGGCAAAAAAGAGAGTCTCTAGAGATATGAATAAAGGGAAAGATGTTACCCACTGGGGTTTAGAGAGCAGAGAATGGCAGGAATTAATTCACCCCTCCTGTAATGAGCTCTCCTTAAGCTGTGAACTCTGACTACATGGATTTCTCTGCAAGATCAGGAGTAGAAATTACAAGCTTTAGGCAGTAATTCAGATTGATTATCACATTCTTGCTTCTTCACACCAGCATCTTGGTTTTGACATCAGCATTGCAGAGCTGCTGGGAGGCAGCAGATGCCCAGCTCCTTGCATAAGCTCTCAGTGGAAAAGGAATTAGGCCATATCCTAAGTGGGTGTTTTAATTGTCCTTGTTTTAATTACAGATACTCACCTGTGCTAAAATGAGGTCATCAGAGAGCACCTTGGGAAGCTTGGCATTCTTCAAGGAGCTTCAGCTGCAGCAAAACCTGACTCCTATCAGTAACTGATGCTTGCAGGACTGAAACCGACAGCAGTGGGGCTTTAGCCTATTTGTCTTGTGCAACGTGTTCGTCTCAAGAGGCCTCTGTGGAAAAGTCCTTCTCAGCATGGAGCTGACACCACCAGCATTTGTCTTCCCAAAAGGCTTCAGTGCTATGGAAAGCATGAAAGCTAGTATGCGGTACTGCCATTTTTTCTCTTTTTTTAAAACAGAGCACTTTTAAAAGGGAAAACAACATGCAAACACTACTTTTTAAAGAAATAATTTATTTTAAATACATTAAGGAAATTTCTTCTTCCCTTTTTCCACTAGTGGAAACAATTCACTTGACTATCTCTGCTTTTGGATATAATTCTTATTTGCCTCCTATGTATTCAAAATGTTTTAGAGTAAGGTTTGCTATTTCTTTTGGTGGAAAAACAATTGTTCAGCTCCTCCCTTCAGTCATGTTTTCGATGTTTACTAACTTGTACTCTGGGAGTGTTCAAGTTCACTTGAGGCTACCTAAATCTGAGAAAATTCATTGTGTATCTGTCTGAATAATAGATGCTCTCTCAGAAAACATCAAGAAATGTTTTCAAGCCTTTTCCACATGAAAAATGTTTCAATATTTTTCATTGAAACAAAAAGCCAAACTTTATTCAGCCTGCAACATAGTATGTCTTTATAGGGTATGTTTTATTGGTGTTTATTTCCAATAAAATTGATACAAATTTTGAAGAAGTTAGTCTCAGAAAATCAGTAGGTTTCACTTCAAAAATATCTTTTCATGTGTTCATTACACTTGCTAATGGTGTTGAATGTATTTTTTTTATCAATGAAATGTTCAGAGGAACTATTTTATTAAGCCTTGTATCTTAAAACTTTTTAAACTTTGTAGCTAATTTTTCTTAGTAGATGGAGCCATAGATCATAAACTCCTTTGGGCAGAGATTAATTTCATTTTTGCATCTGGATTGAGTTGGTTGTCCCAATTAAAATGGGAAGCAAACTGGCAAAATGCTTTTATGAGCTTCCTTTACATGCTCATAACCACCTGGAAGGAACATCCTCATCAAAAACATGTTCTTTGGCAATAGTTTAATCTCTTCTTTAAAAAATTTCTTCACCAATTAACAGTCATGAAATCAATAATTCTGTCCATGCACAAAGTTTTAAAAATCATATTAGGATGTTATTTCCTTTTCATGATTGTACATCTCCCGGAAGAAAATTCAGGAATAAAAAAAGGATAGGATTTATTAAACATCTAGGTTTGAATTATTCTGTTGCTTATTCATAGAGATGCTGATGAATGTTTCACACACAATCTCTAACAAAATCATACTGTTTTGACTCTAAAGTATTGATGTGAAAATTCTGTTCTCAAAAATTTTCAGCTTTACATTAGAAAAAATATTGGAGGGAATAGCTGCTGTAATGCTTTTATTTCAGAAGCATTACTTTTATGCTGTAGTTGGTCTGTAATAGCATGCCTACACATTAAAGGTGTGGAAGATTTAATGATACATAAAAGCTGAGGTGGGATGATAAGGACAGAAAGATTGATAACCACAATTGTTGCTCCTTTGAATTGTTGGGCTTAACAGACTTTATTTTTTGAACAATGGATGGCAGGCAAATAATAAAAGACAGTGATACAATATCCAAACAGTTTCCCTGTACTGGCCAGATAAGCTAGAAATGCTGGTAATGCGATCTATGGGTTTTTTAATTGACTTTTCATGAATAAAAAAGCAATTAGAAAAGGGAACAGAGAATTTTTAAAGAATAATGACTGTCAGGACTTCAAAGAGCTACCACACTTTTCAACTTTGGGGAAAAGTAACATCTTATAACAAAAAGCAGAAAATAAGGGAATTTAATGCTTGTTCTGGTTTAATGATGTTTTGTGGTTCCTAGACTCTTTTAATAGTTGTATCATGCTTGCCATTTTGTGTTAGGCTGAGCTATGAATGTTAATAGTGGTTTAACCCTCCTGGAATGTCAGTTACTGGCACGCTTCATGTGACTTGGGCACTTGCACTTGGTTTGTGTAAATGGGGAAACATCTCTCTCGGAAGCAAAACCTGTGAGGATCTTTGTGAACAAAGCATGTGGCTTGTGCTTTAAAACACTTCGGTGAACACATCTCATTCAACATAATCTGTTTTTCTAACCTAGTTGGACAGTTATGTATACGAAGGAAAACAGGATAAATGCATATGTTCTTAAATTTCAGCATGTGGGGGCTTTTTTTTTTTTTTTTTTAAGGCAGGAAAAAATGGGGAATTCCTGATCTTCAGGACAGATGGACCCTGAGAAGTCAGAGTGCTGATGTGTAAGCTTGCCAGGGGCTAGAACGGGCTCTATGCTCCCTGAGGAGCCCCTTCTCTTACAAAGTAATTGGAAAGGAGTTGTTTGTGCTTGTGTTTTTCCCTTTTGAGGGGCAGGAGGAGAAGAGAGGTGAGTTGATGGCACAGGTGGTGGGGCTGAGCTCTGATAAGATTAGGCTTTCAGAAGCACCTGTGAAAATTCAGTGTAATTTTAATGTCACATCAATGAGGCTACACACTGTGATGGCCTGACAACCAAGCACTGAATAAAGAAGCTGCTATACTGTCTTTTTCCAGTATATCCCCATATAAAGATTGTCTGACATTAGAGCAAGTTTTGTTTCTGTTGGTTTTGTCTACCACTTATATAAAAGCTTGAGCTACAGCACAGTCATAAGAGAGGTACAAACCAGGAAAAAATACACCTCGGGCCCTCTAACAGCTGATTGCTGGAGAAAAGGGGCAGCAGCTATAAGAACAAAAGATGCCTGGAGAAGGAGAAACAACATGGGGTGTTTGGGGAGCTTGGGGGAAGGTCCCACTGTGCTCTCTGCTGCAGTGCTCCACTCCACAGGTGCCAGATACATGTGATGAAGGGGTGACTTTTAGAGATACAGGTGCCTACATCAGCAGTCAGGATCATGGCATGCTTTGCTTAACTGCAGCTGATTCAAAGTCCCAAGGGCTCTTAAAGTTATGCTTTTGTGTGAAGCCAGAAGGGCTTGTGTCTTGGCAGAGGAGAGCAGGTTGGCACCTACCTAAAAATGTCCAAGCTGGTCATTCCAGTTACAGGAACCCCAGGCAAAGGTGGCACTTGTGACTTTATTCACTGAGGCTTCTTTTGTGCAATATCATTGGTTTGCATCCACAGCCTGCCTGATGACCGCAATAAAAAATACCTCCTTATCTGTGGATATTTTCAGCTATGTACGTTTTATCTATACACAATGTGAATCAAGAATGTCATCGATTGTTCCTTCTCATATGCAAAATATAACAGGAAGACATTTTTATTTTAATCTCTTTTGGGACTGGTAATTTTGAAGTAACATAGATATTCTTTTACACACAGACACTAGAAGGCTATTCTTCTCTTCTGTTGTTTTTTTTTTTTTACTTCCAAAACTTGTCAGGTCACCTCCTTTCTTTTTTCTTTTCCACTTCTAAATTAATTTGGTGCACATGAAAACTGTCAGATAAATAGTGCATATCAGAGCACAACCTGAGCAGCACATAAGCTTTCTGCATCTTGCATGAGGTTTTTTTGTGCCACAGTATTTCTGGCAGAACAAGGGGAATTATTCACAATGAATCATTTATCTGACAATTTTTGCCTTTTTCCTGTTGGTCCAGAAATTGCCCAAGTAATTTTGAAGCTCTTGGAAGCTAATGCAAGTTATTTTTTTAAGCTATCCACTGAATGAGATATGTGAATAGCACTTTGTCTGAAGATTGTACTTGATAGTCAAGATCTGAGATTTATAGTTTAAATAGTGTAAGTCTAATAGTTTAGACTTAAAATGATCTAAAAATGACAGACCTACCTGGATGTATTAACATTCATGGCTTGGGTAGTAAAATGCATAAATGTCTGAAGCAGAACTTGAAAAACTAAGACACAAAATGATGCTTCTTTACTGTTTTACTCTGAATTACTGCAAAACCAAAATCTGTTCTATTCTTTAAAGGTGAACTGTAGTGTTTTAAGGAGTTAGGGTTTTGTTGGGTTTTTTGTATATTTTGATTTGTTCAGTTAACATTGCTTAGAAAAGGACCATTCTGTCCATTTTCCATGAGTGCTGTTGGTGACCACCACAAATCCTTGAGCTGCCTAAGACACTGCATATTGAAACAAATGACAGGCTTTTTCAAGGAGGAGTCAGGGAGATCTTCCTTGGGCCTCTCCTGTGCAGCATAGTTTATGGCCTCAGACACACAATACAGGGCCACAGTTCCTTTTGGACCTGTTGCACCCTCCATAGTCAGGTCAGATTATTTTAAGTGGAGTGATTTCCACGAAGAAGTGCTGTAACATGACTGTAAGTCACCCTTCCATTATGGCTGGACAAACAGGACAGCACATGTGCCTCTAGCACCTATGTAAGGCAGAACTATCTGGCAAGTGCTAAACTGAATGCAACTGGTGTCACCTTTATATTACACTTTGTAATTACACACGTCCTTAAACTCTTATATCTTTATGTCTTCAAAGTGCTGTGTGAATAACTAATTAAATGAATTAATCAATAATCTGTCTGATATAAAGAGCAAATGTTCATTTAAAGTGATAGGGCATTTCCTAGTTGTTCTTTCGTTACAGGGGAGGAGGAGAAGACAAAATGGAGAGATGCATAATTAGAAGGACCTTTGCTTGCTTGGCTGAAGGCAAGCCCTAGTGTTTTAAGATGTTTCAGGGCCTATAAAGACATTTTCTCAGCATTGCCTTGCAAAATGGAGTCATCTGTCATGTTCCTGCAAGGCAGCCAAGTCTGAAATGCTTGGGGGGGGGCATGGCTGCTGGACCTCTTCCAGTAGGCAGAGAGGGGAATTGGAAACTGCACATTAAACAGCTTTCTTAGCCTTGTATTGGTTTCTCGGGTTCTTCTGCCTTTGCTTGATTTGTGCTTCATAGTTCCAGATTTCCGCAGAAGCTTGGGAAAATCTGTAGACCAGCTTGTTGCAGTCTGGACATGTTGTATGCTGTTTGTATCCAATAAATGAGTGCAAAAGTGAGGATATCTGCAGATGGAAAAATGCAAACGTACGGTTTCATGTGGCACTAGGCAGAGCTGCACATAGCTTTTATAAAATGTATGAAGTTGCTTTTCTTTAAATTTCATGTATTTGTCATCGAGGGCCTGACATGTTGTACCTGTGTTTCATATCCCCCTTTTGATTCAGCTACCAGCCTCTGAATCTCCTACCAGCTGGAGTACCATATGTAAAAAAACTCAGCGACTTTACAGTAAGAGCACAGTATTCTTACTGGCATATGTTACCTATAAGTCATGACTAAAGCAGGACACTTAAGGTTAGCGGGTCCAGTGTAAAATTTTTCCACTCTTTGTCTCTGAATCTATATCTAATTGTATGCCTGGTTTTGGTAGTGTTTTTTTACTTTTATTTGTGTGTATATGTACACTTGCAAGCGCACACACATTCAATTACTCTTTTTTTCTTGTTCCTATGGTGTCATTATATCAGTAGGAGTGATCTTGGACTAACAAAGGTGTGTAAGTAATTCGGAGAGGGGAAAGGAGATTAAAAGAGCATACTATGGCTGAGAAGATGGTTACCCCAATTGGTAACCCTAATTGATGTCAGTGATGTTACTTACATAGGGAATCTAGTCTGAAATGGGAAAGAAAATTTCCATTACATGCTTACTAAGAGCTATTATAAACAATGATGCAAAGGGAGGAGGATTTCAGATACCTTGACAGTGTCTAGCTAAATCCTTAAGCTCTCTAGAGATGCAGTACCCAAATGTGTAAGAATCCTTTTGTTAGTTAAATGTTTCCAGTAAAGTTGGGGG
This sequence comes from Strix uralensis, assembly GCF_047716275.1. NCBI lineage: Eukaryota > Metazoa > Chordata > Aves > Strigiformes > Strigidae > Strix > Strix uralensis. The sequence goes on along the minus strand of NC_133978.1, from coordinate 12,638,939 downwards.
AGTTTATTTCTAAAAATGGCTTAAAAAAAATTTACACATTTAATGAGAAAAGAGCTGTCAAACTTATGTCAAATGATGCTGAGGCAGGACAAGGAACTTGGTGATGGCTATAGGGGGACTGAAATCAGCAAGGGCTATTTCTGCTCTTCCCTCCCTTGCTCCTGACACAGGAGAAGCTTGACTTGAAGCCTGGGAGGCTGTAAAGACTGGGGAGACAGAGGTCCAGCCAGCCATGGCCAGCGTGGCCACTGGGAAGAGGCAGCAGCAGAGCTCAGGGATTGCTAAAGTTTTTAACAGCCAGCCTAGGAATGGCTTGTGTTTTTGACAGGCACTTCTACTGAATTAACTAAGCTAACACAAACCTGAATTAATTATTTTATTCTTAAATCCATAAACATGAATGCAACTATGTTTGGGATAAAACAGAGAAATAACTACGTGATGAGACTAGTACTGTGTAGTGGCCCCTGACAAAGAAAAATGCTGTAATCTGAGACGACAAAACACAGAATATTTAAGAAAGGCAATGCATAACTAAATAAACATATTTTTATTTTGCTTGATGCCTCAGACATCTGACTTCTGAAGATCTTTGCACTGCACAAATTGATGTGATGCTCTCTAAATGGCTGATGGCTTGGTTAAATGACACATTGGAGAATATGAGTTTCCCCTTACTGAATACAGAAACGAATTGCTGCAACATGCAAAGTACTGCCTGATCAAGCTAAGCAGTAAAGCATGGGGACAGATGACATATTTGAAGTGAAGTGTTGGTCCAGATGAGTGACTGAGTCGGCTTGTTTGAGATATGTCTGCAGACACACGCTCCTATAGAGGTTTTTGAATGCAAAACCCCTAGAAAGTTATACTTCACTTGCTCTGATTTCCTTTTCCCTGGCATTTCGCTGTTATTTCGTTTTACTTTTGCTGTTATTCTGACCTGCCACCTGCAGATTTTCTGAACCTTGAACAGTAGCTGTGACTTTGCTGTGAGAACTCTGAAACTCATTAACAGGACTTGTCTTTAAGCAAATGTCACATCACATTAGTGTAATTCTCAGGCACTAGCCAGCTCTTAGCTTGGCCCATTCATTTGGGCAGAGCTTAAAATACCTCATTGCTGCATCATAGAGATGTTCTGATGATGCTGATTACTTTTGTCGGCATCTGTTTTGATTGATAACTCAGGCAATTATTAACATTCTGCACACAGCAGGAGCTTTTCTCGGCTCTTGTCAGCACTAACGGACAGTGGTGAGGAGGAAGGGAATTTGTAAGCAGTATCCCAGGGAAAATAACCTACAGTCTCTGAAAGTATTAACGAGAAGTGCTACTATAATTAGATGCTGTGCATGTGTATGGTACATACATATTGCATTATGCTCTTCTCGGGGTGCAGCATTGGGATCTTGCAGTAATCAAGATGAAGATATCTAAGGTATACCAGCAGCCTTCCACAGCATTACTTGCATCTGCCTTTACAGGTTAAAGGAAAGGTAAAACAGAGCTTTGGCATCCTCATATATAGCTGCTGAATTCTTTGTAGTGGCTCTTCCTGGGCTGTTAATGCATCATTTATTACAAGGACTGCAGAAATTGCCAAGAATATTAGTTTGCAGTGTTCGGTAGCACTACCCTCAGAGCTCATCAGAAGGATATATCTTAAAATGCTAGGGGAATAAAGGAGATTTTAGACCTACCCAGCGTACCAGCAGGTACGTTGGTCCAACATTGTTTGACATGTTTTGTAGCCTGTGTGTCTGCCCACACAGCCTCTTCCTCCTCCTCCCAATTTACATTGGAGGATGTATCCATCCCTGATGCCAACACTCTGGCAAATATCTATTCAATCATTGTGTCAAAGGAATATTAAAGTCATCGTGGCAGAAAACTGAAAAGCAAAGAAACCTTATTGTGGTTGATGTATGACTAAGAGTCTGAATTTCAAAGCATGTTAATGTCTTTCAATAATCTAGATGCTTATTTTCTGCCGGGAGCACTACTGAAAGTGTCCCCAAGTTCCTAGCGCACAGGAACAACTGAGGAAAAATTAAAAAGCTGCTTGAGTACATAAATAGGTAGATGGAAAATGTAGCTCTTGATCCTGAACTGCAAGCAGTAGATTAAACAGTGAGTGCATTTTCTTGGCTATGGCAGGCATGCACAGTAAGCAGATAGGAAATGAAAGCAGCAGGGTGAGCTTTTCTGGGGATTTGAGCAATTACAGAATATTGAGATTATTCCTAAAAGAAAGCTTAGTTTTATGCTAAGATTTTCTTCTCTGTCTGGACTGAGGACTGCTGCTTTTCATGAAAATTATGGTCCTGCTTGTGTCATTGAAGGCACATGGTCATCTGAGAATTGAGTGTAGCCAGTTCTACCTGCTGACTGGTGTTGTCACGGAGACAAGGTGCGTGTTCCTCAGTCAAGGAGCAGAAACTCTGATCTCTTGAGTGTGGCAAACTGTGGAGAAGGTGGAAGTCTAGTCACCAGTGAAAATGAGAAGAAGAGATGTGTCTCATGGAGGCTGCCCAGCTCAGCAACTCCAGAGTGAGCCAAACAGCTCAGCATGTGTAATTCACACAGCTCCTGGGCCTCACATCCAGGCTCTGCCTGCTTTTAGGTTTCACAGTTTCCTTAAGGCAAAACTGCGCTTGAGGATTACACAAGGACTCAGCCTGGAACACAGACTCTGTCTCTGGTTTGCCATGAGAAGTAAATCACTGAGACTGGAGTTCATGTTCCTTATTAACTCAAACCCCATCAGCTCTGGCAAACACATCTCATTTGTGATCTCATTTGAACATGTGAAGCTCACTGACAAGAATACTGTTAAAGTCAGTATCTGGTTTCATGGAGTGCAATAGGATTTAAATCTGCAAACAGTTTGGCCCACAACGGGGCTGATTTGTTCAGTTATATTTGGAAATCTCTTGACCAAATGTCACGGATACAAAAGAAAGAGAGCAGATCCTTTCCTCTTAGCTTATGGAGCAAACATGTGGTAGAAATTATTTTTTCCTACATCTTTTTTTTGCAGTTTTTTCGCATATAACTGCACAAATTCTGCTGGCATTAGTGATAGTGATGAAAAGACATAACGATATCATTTCCCTGTGTAAAATCCAAGACTTGTGTTTAGGGGAATGAGAAGGATATGATCAAATGAAGGGTGACATCTACAATATTGATGGACTACTACTGTTACTGACTGGATTATACCTGCTGGGCTGTCAGCCCAAAGTTAATGAAAGGTCAGTGAGGACTTCATCACAAACAAGCTTACTTGAGGAGAGGGAGGGAGAGCATTTGCCACTGGTCTGAATTTTAGGGGTCTCAGGTGACAATTTGAATGAGTTGTTCACATGCTGTTACACTAGGGAAATTCATACAGTCCATTACCAATTTTCCCCTGACGTTCACAACCCTCACAGGATTTCTGGTGTCAGTTATTCATTACCAGGCAAAAAGAATTTGATTTTCATACTTCTTAAGTGAGACAAAGTTGGAGAAACAAAGGAGACAAACAAGGTCATCTCCTATGCATGGTTTTGTTAGTTAGATTCCATTTCACTCACACAAAAAGTAATAGCTGGTTTTCTTATTTTATTGCAGCTTTACTTTGCCTCAAAGTGATGTGGGGTTTTTTTATTATTTTTTTAAGCCAATATAAAAGACAGACAATAGAGATGAAGCAAGAAAAATGCACAGTTCCCTTCAGAGGGAGCATTAATCTCATGACACAGGATTGGTGACTTCTGTTGGGCTTCCAGCTCCACAGTTAGGTTTTGATATGGGTTTGTTTTTTGAGGTGGGTTTTTTTTGGCATTAATACCATCGCTTAATAGCTGCTACTGGGGCTTTTCCAAAATGGAAAAATGCCAGAGTAGGATCCTTTATGCTTCTTTATACTGTGTGATTGTTAATGATAACACTGCATGTAAAATAAGTTCTGCTTAAATGTGACTATTTCAAGGGAAAATCATCATGTGACAGTTCTCTGGAAGAACCTGATACTTTTTAGTGACGTATGAAGCACCCAAGTATTAATTTAAAATAAATCTGAGTTACATTTTCCTGAAACAACAACCTAGAATAAAGTAGGTTCTTAGCTACTTGATGTGGTTTTTTAATGTTTTCCATTCTTAAAAGAACTTCTTAAAGTCACATAAGCCATAGGATTCTATTGCCACAGAAATGTGTGGGGCAGTTACCTAAAGAGAAAATTTCTACTAGGATGCACTGGCTAACTAGAGATTAACGGTGTCACTAGACACCTGAGAAGTTTAAATAGCATGCACATGTAGTTGTATTTCTGTCCAAATAGTACTGAGAAAAAGTCCCAGGAAATAACTTTTGTTATCTACTCCATAGCTGTCCTCTAAAAAACACCTTTAAACTGAACTTTTTAAGTCCATCCTCAGCTTGCATAGGTCCATATAGGACAGGAAGAATATTCCACAATGGAACAATACCTACAGACTCCCATCAGAACTGTGCACACATGTAGAAAGGGAGGGAGAGATATGCCCTTCCTTCTTGTCTGTCCTACTGACAAGTGAAAAAGTGAGAAACTCAGAGTGAAGTGCCATGACCATGTGCTAGTCAGTGACAGAGTTATGACTGGGTTTTAAAATAAAAAACCAAACACCACATGCAAAGCATTTTTCTATCCCATTCTGGGTTCTTTTGGCTGGTCAGTGCTGTGCTTGGCGGTGAGGAGGCTGACTCCAAATCTTGTGCAAGGACTACTTAAATAGCTCAGAAAACAAGACCAAAGAGGAAATATTATAATTCTTCACATTATAGGCCAATATATAGTCTGTTCATGCTGTCAGACTTCTCTTAAGGTTAATCTGCTTTCTTCCTGGTGGCCTGTGGAAAATAGTGGGAAGAAGGTGAGAAGAAGTAAAATAAGAGCTGGCATGGGAAAGGAGAGGAAGCAGCTAATGACAAACTGCCCTTCTCCCCCTACAGACGGTGGATTTCACGGAAATACTAATCTGTTGGGAAAGCAAAAATGAAGCATCTGTCCTTTTGCAGAAGATGGTTGGGATTACTAAATCCCACTTAAATAAGGAGGGTGGGCTCTCGTAAAAGAGAGAATAATCCCTTGTGGTGACCTAAGGGGACCTGATGACCAGAATAACACCTTCTTAAACACCAGCCTCTCTAGCTATAGTGCGTGCAAAGCCACAGTGAAAATGTCTGGTGTTCTGTGTATGCTGGCCAATACCTTTTAAATGTTGTATCAGCTGAGTCTAGATGGTGCTCATTCAGAAACCAGTTCACACTGAAAGATATTGGCCTACTTTTTTTAATACAGAAAGACAGGATTTTGATTTATTCTTTTGATGTACATTAGGGGCAAAGAATTAGTGGAGGGAAGTATGTGTTCGTAGTAGATACCACGTAGTTGAAAGGGAAACACTGTATGGTAATAAACCTATATTGATTTGGTATAATTGAAAAGTGGATGTCATGTTACTAGTGGAGGAGAGCTAATGGGATCTACAGGGAACAAATAGATGGAGAATTTTTATGGGTAGGGCTAGTCTGAAAACAATTATTTACAAAATAACACAAATCTATTACATACAAATCTACTTACAAAATTTAGATCAATAGTGGACACTGTATTTAATTACCAGTGATCTGCTTTCATCTGCGATCTTTTCCCACCTCTCCCCACACTCCCAGACTACTCTAAACTCTCACTTTGCATTGGCATCATGCTTCATTTTTCAATACTGTGAAAGACTTTCCAGGTACCTTTTGCATAAGAAAATAACCTTACTCAAAAGGTACTGAAAGTAATAAATGTGGCCCAAAGAAATATTAACGCAAAAATATCAGGCTTCTCTGTGTGAGCTATTGAGTGGAACCACTTCTGCAGGTGAACCAAGGGATGTTAAGGCCATGCATCTCCTTTGGAGGCTGTGAGCAAAGTATCTATATTTAGAAGATGCTTTTAAACCCCCACAAAGCGCTCCTGAAATATCCTTGAAGTGCAGCATGGTGAAAATTTAGAAGGAAACAGCTGTCCTCTGCAATGTTTTTGGATGAGAAGTAAAACAGGATAATGATTTCTCCTGAAATATCATGAAAATATTTGTAAGCAAAAGCCTCCCTTCAGGTGGGATATTGCACTTCATGTGGTTTTTTTGACAACCTAAAGTTTGTGCTCCACTAGGTAAGATCAGTGTGGATGAAGATGTACAGATGAGACTTCTACAGGAGCTTATGTGTTCATATTGAACTTCTAATTTTTCTTCTATCAAGCTCTGTTTGTCAAGCAGGGTTTAAATAAGAATTCGGAACATCAAATAACAGATGGCAAACACTATGATATTAAAACCAAAAAGCCCAGTTGCATTTCAGTTCATTTTTCCTTGGAGAATCTTTAATTTTCCTGTTCAGTAAGACATTATCTGACCCATCCCTTGTACAGATCCATGAAATGTAATCAAAGCAAGGCTTATCTTGGCATCTCTAGTTGTTCTCTGACTATGCTGAGATACTTGTTCATATTGGAACAATCTCTCTCAGTCAAAAAATAATCTTTGCTATCCCCACCCTGGAAAAAGACCAGTAGTTTTCAGGAACAATGGCTCACAAAGCAAGAAGAGGAATTGTTTCTGTGCATTCTGTTATGTCTCTTCTGTAGCTTGCATAACATGTATTATATCTGAGATAGTGAACAGTGGGATTTTAAGTGATAGTGCTCTCCAGAGAAATGCAAAGTGGCATATGGAGAAGTTGGATTTGGTATCCCAGTTCCTCAGGCTGTCTTTTCACTTGCCACTACTAGGAAACTGTCTTCAGTCTTCCAAATAAGCAAATTACTTTGATCTGAAAAGTGCCAGATAGCATTAGGCTTTGCTTAGGAATTAATCTAGATAAAAGGAAGACTGCCCGTCTAGTCAAGGAAGTTTTGTGTCTCTTAACTACTGGTCCTCATTCCATGTGGAGCGCTAGAAAATTAATATATTGCTGATAGCTTTATGTTTTCATTTGCCTACACAGCAGTTACATTCCAGTGACTTCCCCAAATTGGATATTAATGATTCACAGTCTGTAATTTGTGTATCCATAAAGTGGAGCTGCATAATCTGAAAGACCAAAGACCATACCTAGGCACTCCCAAGACCTTCCTCCTGATTTACTGGTGGGTCCTCAGTTCAGCCTGATTTAATGTCAGTCAGTATATAAAGAAAGCTCTGTTTTAATATCGGCCTAAAGGAGGTGTCTACTAAGAGCCCTGTGAGCAGCAACGGTGGAGGAGCTTTCTGGAGAGGAGCAAGTGGAGCTTTGTGTCTTGAGGGTCCAGAAAGCATTAAGTCTTTCTGTAGCATCCTGTGGTGATAAGCACAAGCCACGGTGTGCTGGGGAGAGAGCTGGAAGCAGTCACACGAGGACAAGGGCGTACCTCATGTTAGCAAACCTCTAGCAGTTATTTCTGCATGCCAGCACTCTGGTGGTTGCAGTACATCAGCATTGCAGAAGCAATGGGATGAGTGTTTAACTCTGTTAGTCCACTCTCCTAGTTCCCTTGGGAAATGTTACCCATATCACATTTCTGCTGAGGTGGCCTGTGGTCTTCTCGTTATTTCCCTGTCTCATTGGACAGGGACGCTTAGCCCATCCTCTTGAGGTTTACAACACCCTGTTGTTGTGATTGGAGCCATTGTCTCAATGCTGATAAGAATTCCCTGCTCTCAAATTACTACTTAGAGCAATGGACCAGCTTTCTGCTTTTTCTTAAGAAGTGTAAGTAGTGCCTGTAAACACTGTGATAGAAATGCTGCTGATCTCTGAAGGACAGGAGAGATCTTATTTGTAGTTCTCTTTTTTCTGGTCAGTCAGCTAGAGCGAGACAGCAGTTCTCTTACAGGACCTTTGTTTGTTGTAGTGAACTGGTTTTGATTAAATATTTAATTGGGAAGGACACAAGGAATGCACAGAAGGTACTTTGCTAGCCCAGGCTTTTCTGTTCTCCTGCATGCTTTCATCCATTTTCTGGTGTAACCAGTCCAACAGACCATCAGCTGTTTTGGTGTATGTCTTCCTGCTACTCCTTTCTGTCAGGTGCTCTCATTGGGCCCTAGGGACTGACACTGGTGTTAATATGGGCCTCTGGAAGGTGGGCAGAGAGCCGAGCAAGGCCTGGGCCCTAGGCTTCTTGCCTCCCAGAAGGGTGTCCTAATCATCAGGCTGTTAGTCCTTTTCTGTATGTGAAAAATCTTTTCATGTCCAGTACAGCAGCTGACTAACCGAGACCTTGCATCAAAATGACTTGCTGTGTAGCCTCCATTAAAGTTGGCATAACCTGATTTTTCTGCTGAGGAGCAAAGATAGATCCTTTAGTTGGAGCAAAAAAGCCAAAGTGCTTTATGCCTCCCCCCCCCCCCCCCCCCCCCCCCCAAAAAAAAAAACCCAACCAAAAAAACTCAGGTGTCCCTCTGAGTAAGATCACTGGTGAGAACTATTTGTATTCTCTGTGTTCTGGAAAGCCGAGTGACAGAGCTGCTGAGAATGAGTGGAGCAAATATCAAAAAATGTATTTGCCTTTTTTCCCAGCATGGTTAATGACTTTGCTGGTGCTGAAATTACAAGAGATTTGTGGGAAGCACATGCCTCCTGTGCTTGCTTCAGATGTGCGGTTGATCAGAGAGGAACCTCCTCCCTGTCGGGGAGTCACTTTCCTTCTGCTGTCTTCCTGTCAACCCTCTAGACTTGCTTTCCCTGCCATCAGTGTTAAACTGTTTTCATGTGCCATTCTCCAAGTGGAAAGCTTATTTCCTCTTGGATTTAAGCAATATGCAAAATACTGCCTTTACATTTTTTCTTAACAGGTTCTAACTGCAGCAGGTCATTTCCCCTCTTGGCTCGAATGAGCTCTATTTTCTGCTTCTAGGTGTCTGTACTTTCAAGGCAGCCACTGCTAACTAAAAAGCCTACCTCCCAACACTGATTCAGCTCTTGCCTAGGAGGGCAGTGTTTGAATTGAGAAAGATAATTATACACTGCTGTATTCCCTTGCCTTATTCCACATGCCACAAGAAATCAGGCACGGAGATGAAGCAGCAACCATGAACTGCTGATATTACCATTACTTATACAGTCATGAAAACAAACAGCCCTTGCAGATAGCTGTGAGCCTTGGTCACCCATGGGCCTGGGATTGCGTCTTTGTTCCTTACCAGCCCCGCAGTCTCCTCTTCCTCCCCCGTAGCTCAGCACCATGCCAAATTAGACAGAAATTATCTCTGTGCTTGCACAGCTTGTGCTGAGTCCTCAGTGCAGGAGGATCCAGATCATCACTGGAACAAAATACAAGCTGATAATAATCCCTGCTATTAGCCCATTTAAAATGGGTCAGAAAGACCACCTAATTGCCATAATTGCCTTCTGGCATTGCCCATGCAACAAACCTTTTGGCTGCATGTGTAGGCATGTGCTCAACAGTAGGCATTCCTGTCCCTAATAACTGAGCTCAAAGATTAATACTTCCATTTCACATAGCTGCCATCTGCTGCAGCTATTGTCCAGTGACCAAAAAATCTTGATCACTGATCCTACACACAGCACCAGTGTTTTCTCTCTGCTTTTTTATACTACCTTGCTGGAATGAGTTGTGACTCAAACAGCCTGAATAAACCAAAATGCTCACACAGTATAGTAGGTGAACATAGATGTTAACTAGTTCATTTAGACACTGCCTTGAGGCAGGATAAAGTAAAAAGCTAAATAGTCTTCATATGATATGTTCATCCACAGAATGGCTAAGTACAAGTTCTGAATACTGGCGCTAATCAGTGTTTTGGGCTTGATGCTGTCACCTGCAGCCATTGTGTGTCTGATACTACTTTGTTGTAGCGCCACTGAAATGAGTGAGGCCATCCTTTCCCTTATTTCCTTGTGGTCCTGGCATTTGTGATGAGAAGATAGGATGGTGCTGTTTGAGCTGAGCCCAGAAGAGTTCAGACTACATTTAGCACTTTCTCATGCATGTTTTTGTTTGCACTACTACTTGGGTGTGGGGAGAGACATGCCAGTATGTATCCTGCTATGGGAGTTCTGGGCTGCTCCCATCTCCAACAGAGCTGAAATGCAGCTTTTAGCAGACTGTCATAAATTACATATTGTCATTTTAATTACTGCTTGGGGACATTTCAACTCTGAATCCTTGTGGGCATGAAGGCAGCCTCCCATCAGTCCTACACCCCAGCATCAGGAGCTCTCTGGCTGTCCTCTGGGGCTAGTGCTGGACTTGTGGATTTGCAGAAGTGACATATGGAGACCTTGCAGCACGGACCAGGTCAGGGAGGACGTGACTTTGGATTGGGATCTTTGAAATGGGTTTGGTGATCTGAACCACCCAATGCTCTGGACTAAGCATTTTGAGTGGCAGTTAGGTATTCGGTATACTAATCTCTGAGAGCCAGATGGATTTAATGTTGGAAGGCATTTTCCAGGGATCAAAGCAGTTTATAGAAATAATTTATTTTTACCTTTAAATGAAAAGAAATATGATAAATGTTAAAATTGCCCTTAATTCATGAGCTTCATATTCCTGGGGTATGATTAGCACAAGATAACTGGCTGTCCCTGCTGTGCCCTGTTGCTTAGTTACACTACACAAGTACACCATGCTTTCATTTTCTGTCTTATGTGAGCAGAAGCAGCATGATATAAAAGTTAAAAAAAGTGAAAGACTCTGAGAGTACTCTCAGCTGTATTCCAAATCGCTTGGACTCCAGCGATGCCACATGCACTGTGCTTGATGTGAATGGAAAGCTCATTCTGATCATGGGTGTAAATCAGCAGAAACTCTATTAGCTGCAGCTGCTGGAATAAAGCAGTGCAAACAAAATCAGAATCATGCCCCAAAGATTGATCCTTCAGGGAAGTAATTTACTTTCATTAAGAGAGTAAGAGAGATTAGCATCACAGTGGTATGATAAACTTAAAAGGCCCTGGAAGAGTTATTGTTGCTCTTGAGTAAATATTGATTCCTAAAAAAAAAATCAGCAGATTACATATTTATCTCCTAAAACAGAACTGCCTTGAAGAGCTGAATACCTGGGGAGTGCACTGTGTCTTTCTTTTTACCTGCTCTATTAACGAGGATTTGGTTGTATTGTGTAAAAGCAGAGCTGGCCCATGCTGGGTCTCACAAGAGCCACTGAGTCTGGTGTAGCTTAGAAATCTGGAGGAAGCTCTGCCCAGAAAAATGTGAGGGCCTGCAACAGAGAGAGGGGCATGAGTGAGCATGTTTCCTGAGCATGCCTGAGTTGCAGGGTAAGGCTTCTGTTCACTCAGGAGATCTTCTGCTGACTGTATAAAGTAGTAGTACACATCTTTCACAGCTCTTTCTTACTGTCAAAATACTTATCTTTCTATTTTATTTGTCCTGCTAATGGATTGTTAAATACAGACACAGAAACGTCTCATAGGAATGAAGAAAAAACACAGTTATGCTTGAAAAAAATCATCTGACAATTCAAATGGATTTGTAGAAATTCTGGAACACCTGACCCTAAATACACGGCTGCATGATAAGAGCAGTTTCCTTGGGAGACCACTAATACTTTTTTTGCCCACAGTGGCTACAAAGCCTGTAACACCAGCTTCTATTAATCTATTTCATGGCTGGGTCTTCAGTTGAACAAAAATTAAAGGAGGACAGGGATGGTAATAAATATGTTAGTTAATTCCCTCAGACTGAGATGGGTCAAAGATCTCCAGATTCTTCTCTTGCATTATTTTGGTTTTGGGGTTTTTTTTGAAGAGAACATGGGGAAAAGATGCCTCAAATAATATTGACAGCAGTATTCTTTCATGGTGATCTAAAAAGTGTGTGTGAGAACTTCATTTCCCACTTCCAGTGGGGGGAGGGTGTGTGTGTGAGAGAGAATTGCTGGTATAGGAAGGCAGAGAACTGGCAAAAGGGGGGACACTCATGAATTGTTTGTACCAATGCTACATCTTGGATGGTGAACGAAAGATGCAGTTTTCTGGCAAAGAGGAGCTCACCTGAATACTCTCATTCCTCATTAGTTCTTCAGGGCTTTGTCAACTAGCAATCGTTTTCTTCAGAGTTGCGAGTACCCCAGTGCTGCAGTTGTTGCATGAACTGGGTGGGAATCTTTCCTCTTGCAAAGTCCAGAGTGATTAAATTCAGGGAATCTTGAGGTGGACAATTATAATAATTTTCCTTCAACTGACCTTTGATAGATGGTAGATCCAAAGTGGTAATTTCAAAGCAGCAGGTTTGCAACCTTTATCACTTCTATTTTCCAGTATTTCTATGTAAAGATAGATATACTCCTACCTCAGACATGTTCTGCTTAGTCTCATCAACATTTTACACTGTGACCTCTGCTTTTAACATCCCTGTATTTAGACAAGCTGCCAGCCTTCCTGTATCAACAGATAGCTGTTTAAGTTACTGAAAAAACAGTTCCTTTCCTGGCTGCTTAATGAAAGAAAATTCACTTTTATCCTAGGGAGCCAGTCATTCTTCCCCTGTTACCTATAACAGTTAAGGTATTGCATATTTAGCTAGAAATGCATAAGGACAGGAGGTCTCATTTTCACTTAAATATCTCCAAGGCACTCATCAGCAGGTTCCTTGGTTGAGAGCTTTTGCCTGGTTTTCAGCTGACAAGCCAATAAACATGCAGATATGTGGGAATGCAGTGGGCTGACTTAGTCCAAGTGGTTTTTACATATTCATCACAGTAAGTAGGGACAAAGGAGTCTTCCTTTTTAGATTTGGGGGTTTTTTTCCTATTTTCTATGATACATTCAGCCAGTACGGTAATGACCAACCATGTATAATCATCAAATGAAGGGAAAAAAGGAAAATGCATGCCTGTATTTATTTTTAATTTTTTTTCCCCCCTGAAGTGTAAATCTGTATATTTCTTTCTTACTACTTTATTATGCTTTAGCACAGTGACTTCCTGCTTAATGTGGTAGAAAGTATGGTTGCTGGAGCATTCAGTGTATCATTAAAAAGCATAACAAATAAATAGCTTATAATAAATAAAAAACTTACATAGGGGTTAAAGACAAATCTTTTTGAACTAGATACACCTGAATGAGGCCTCTGTGCCTTCCCACCTCACTACAGAGAGCTTGGGGATGTACTTGAAGCACATCTAGCAGCTGCAGCCTGGGCATGTCAGAGCTGCCTTGGGGAGAGGCAGCCTCCCTGCTGCTGCCTGGTTAGCTGCTCTGTCAGGTGAGCACACAAGGGTGAAGGGCCACGCTCTGCTTCTGCTTAGAGAAGCAGCAGAGCCCATGGAAGACAGTTCCACCACCTCAGTGCTCCTGCCCTGAAGCCTTGCAACAGCCCAGAGCTCTTTCATCCACATACAGTCCTACACATAATAGCAAAAGAAGGAAAAAAAAAAAAAAAAAAGGAGGGGTGATTAAACTAACATCTTACCACAATTGTAATTACTACCCTAGAGATCTGGCAAGGCATCATTTTGAAGCTAAATATCCCCTGGGATAATACATGTGCTATCCAACAATCATTTGGTTTGTCTTCCTGAAGAAAAGTCCTTCAGTGGGAAAACCTGCTCAGTCAGAAATGCCTGCACAGTGTGAGAGTGCTTACCGCAGAAGGGATCACTCCGGCCTCATATTTTTTCTGAGTAACATCAATGCAATTTGAGATAGTTTTAAATCAATATGGATGATAATTAAATATTCTGTTTTAAAAATTAAAAATTGATTTTCACCAGGAGGATATTTCAGTAAGGTCAGTAGGGGGGTGGCGATGAATAAATTGGCTTTTGTTCACAGTTTACAAAATCTCTATCACAATAACTTAGATTTGTAAGCATTTGTAAATCTAGTTTCCCCCGAGGGAAAAGTGGCATTCAGTGGTATTCTTCTCCCAGAGAGAGGAGGTTGGGTCTACTGCTTATATTTAAAAGCATTGATTGACTTGAAAGGAGCTCTGCTGATTTACACCTGCCAAAAGTCTGTCTCAGGAGATCACTTTGAGACACCTGTAACCATAACCTTTTCTGCTCGCTGCCTCTGATATCGCTTGGTTCAGATGGTGCAAGTTAGTGTCTTCTCTGTTCTGCACAGGTAGCAAAGACCCTGTGGTGCCTCTGCCAAGTGAAAAGCTGTACCCAGTGGTCCTTGGCTAAAACTGACCCTCTGCTTCATTGCTCTTTGGCTAAGGTACACCACCCACACCATTTTGCTGCCTGTCCGCTGCTTATGCCTTCAGTAGAGATCAGCAGGTAAAGGGTGCCCAACCCTGAAGCCCAGGTATGATTAATGTGTGTAGTTTACTGCCTATAAGACTGTGCTTGTAGTTTTTCAACTTTCTGACCCATCTGAGCATGAAAAGTGCCATAAAGCATAGATCTGATTTGATGAGGTGGGGAGTTATGAAGAACTGTATATGACTCACAGGTTCCTGCACAATTTTAAGGGCTCCAGTAAAGAGCAATCTCTTACTGCATCTGGACAGCGAGGCCATGCACCTGGATGAAGAACCCGGTTGGGGAGATGGCTTGATGGCTGTCTTCTCAGGGTGATTCCTAAGCCCTGTTTTCTTCTAAGGGGATGGGATCTTTTGGGAGGTGTCCATTTCCCATTATAAACCCTCAGAACTGCTTAAGGGTCACAGAGAGACTCCCTGAGCTACTTCCTCCTGTTGGAAACAGGATGCTGAGAGCTATTTGTTACCCCTTTTGCTATCCTGATGCTTGAGATTAGTGGTGTGTATTCTGTTTCTTACATGTACAAATCTGGACCTAAATTTTGGTAACTCACACAGCAATGAAAATTACTTACACAAACCTAACAGCCATGGGATAAGCAAGGTATATGTTCATCAAACTGAGCTTACAATTCAGTGAGGATAAGGTGAAAAGATCCAGGTCCAGATTTTCATGAGTAAGCCTAAACCCTACCTTTCCTGGCTTACGCATTTCCAATTTTATCACGAAACTCACTGGGTTTGTTTTATGTTTTCCTAAAAACTGTATTACTGATGTCACAGTCTAAGTGAATTTCAGATTTCATGAACTTCCTCTCACCTAATTAGACAGAAGCAGTTCTAGAAAGAGAGATTTCTTTTTATCCTGGAAGGTTTAAGAAACTGAGGATCAGTAATAAGAAAGTTGTAGGTATTGGCTTCAGAGAATACTATGAGTTTTTGAAGAAATCTGAGTGGAGCTAATTGATTTGGAAATGCTGAGGATTAGCAGTGTCATATTCATGCTATCTCTGTACCCATTTTGCAAGTGGGGATGGCAGTGGTGGTGATGTCAGCATATTTTTCCTCTAGAAGGTTTGACAGGAGAAAATTCTAAATGAAACATGTCTAAAACTCCAGTGATTGTAACACGGGGAATGCAGATCAAGGAGAAAAGGTTGTGCCTGCTTAGCTTTTTTAGCTGTCTTGGATCTGCTGATGGTAGGAGATGAGTATAAATAAATAAATCTAGCATAAACAGGGAAGCCAAGTAGGAACTGCCTCTGAAGGAGGAGCTTGGCAGAAATCCCAGCCAGAGATTGTTTGAACTGATTGTGCAGCTGAAACCTGAATTAACACTAATAATGAACAATAGATGAGAAAGTTGTTCTCAGGGACAGCACTGACTAACCTGAATTTTAAACCTACAGTGCACTGCTGCAAAGCCTTCTGTCTTCATTGGTCTGATAATTTCTTCCTCACCTAACATACCCTGAAAAATATTTAACCTTCACTCCCCAAACACACAGACACACACACTTGAAAATTGAAAAGGCCCTCTTTTCTCCCAAACTAGATGTGGTGTTCAGCTTTCTGAAGCACTTGGTGGCCACTTGAAAATTTAAGCTCTTACATGTGGAAGTGGATTTTCAGCTCTGCCAGCCATCAGTGTGTTGGAGATGTGGGGCAGAGGTATTTGCACCCTCTCATCAGTGGGCACATCCTCCCCAGGTTGAGGAATAGTTGTACAAGGCAACGTCTTTGTGGCACAGGCACTCATTTGATTTCAGCGGTTGCTCACATGCAACAAAACCAAGTGTGGCTCCTGGGGAATTCTGTTGACTGCAGTAGATTTACACTGGTGTAAATCAGGAGCCAAGTGACAGAAGAAGCCCATATGTTCTCCTGGAGTGCTGATTACAGGGGAAAGGAGCTGGATCAGAAGAAAATGATTGCACCCAGATTGTTTTCAATGTGTTAATGACTAGCTTAAGGCAGCAAATAAAAACAGAATCAGAGGTGATTTATATTTATGCTGAAATCTAAACAGGTTTGGCCCTAGGCCTTTGCATTTGTCTCTGTCTAACACTGTGGCTGACTTCAGACCTCTTGAACTGCAAGGAATTGCTGGATGAGTGAAATGGAAGATGACTTGTATAAGACAGTGTCAAGGCTCTTGGATACAACATAAAGGGGAGGATGGGGTATATGTATGGGAAGAATTAGGGGGCAGAGGAGGAATGTTATATTTGCATGGAAAGTACTGCTGTTCATGGGAAATACTACCTTTTTTGCTAGATCTGGCCCCAGTTCCCTGATTAGCAATAGCTACTCTGGGAGATCTATCTCACTGAAGTCAAGAATTATTGGGCCATTCCCCCAGGACTCAGGTCTCTTATGTGTTGTATCCACTCTGTAAAGCTCTACTCTGGAGCTTTAGCTGAGTGGGAGGGGAAAAAAGGCTAAGACTTCATTACAAATGAAGGAAATTTTGCAGCCTGTCCTGAGCTTTTGTTTGTTGTTTTTTTTTTCCCACCTCAAAGTCCACCCCCAAGCAGAAGGGCTGGTTCCAGAGTAAAAGCAGCATCAGGGCAGTTGGCCATACACATAGCCAAAACCAACCATCATGTTGAGCAACATGTTGTAAAGTAGAAGGAAAAAGACCATGACCCCAAGGCCCATAAAGTAAGGCTAGCTGCAGCTATTAAGGGAGAAGCTGAGGTGTTTGAGAGAGCAGCCACCAGTATTTATTAATAGGAGAGAAGAGCTCACTTTCTTTTCATAAGCAGGGCTTACCATTGCACCTCTTCTTTCTCTGGTGTCAAGAGCAGCCTACCAGACTCTCTGTGGCTGTTTCTGGCTCTCTATCCCAGCTTTGTCACTCCAAAGTTGAGTTTTGCTTACATTGCTGAAAAGCCTTTGTCTGGGTCTGCTGAGAAGCCAGACTCCCTGAGCTGAAGCCCTTTCTAATATAGGCAGCGATGCTGTAGCAAAATCAGCATATTAAATGGATATATGCTTTATACATGATATAGACCCTCTTCTGTTCAAATTCACATAAAAGAAATAGTAAAGTGTATTCCGTTCTTCCTCGCCCACTCAGCGATGTGGTGTAGGTGTTTCAGTGACACACTGAGTTCATCGCACCATTTTACAGCTTCTTGTTAATGCATGCCGCAGTAGAAATCTCATTCATGGATGGCACCGATCTTATCACAGATATTGATTCATCAGTCTAAGCTAGGAGCATTAATAATGAGTCTTTCCTGCACAGTTCTTTGATGACTCTGATGTATGATACCAGTGGAATACGCTGGTGTTTGTTGATGTAAGGCAGGTGGTCTCAGCGGAGTTTTTTTTTCGACTGAGGCTTCTCTGTGGGTCTATGAGGACTTGATGTGTGGGTCTGGAGTAGGTATTCTGCATCAAAGGGATTCTTAATTTCTTTTTCCAGCAGTTTTCACTGAAATCTAAGTGTCTCTTTATTATGAAACAGCATATCAAAATGGGAGGGAAGGGAAGGGTGAGATGAACTGTTGATGTTTGCTGTTTCCAACTTGAATGGTTCTTCCAAACAAAATCTGTCACTTAATTCCATTTTTAAATTGGAGTTTGGGGTGTATTGAAACAGCACTGGGGACAGGAAAGTTAGCTGGTGGAAAGCTTTGTGGTTTTGTGTTCATTATTCTGTTTTCATTCTCTTCAGGGAATGCAGGGGGAAGCAAGGGCTGGAATTCCTGGTGAATTGGGAAATTCATAGTAACCATGAGGCATTTTAGATGCTTAAGCTTTGTGATCTCCAGACTTTCAAGGTCCAGTTAGAAAACTAAAGGCTGTTTCAGAGAAGGATGACAATTCCCTCATTGTACAAGTCAAACCTGACTGAGCACGGGCCATGGGCACTCACTAGTCTTCGTGAATCCTGTTTCCCAGGATTCTTTATAATCTGAGAATTTCCCTATGTCAGCAGACTGCTAATCATCCTCAGGCTTTTGCAGAACTCAGTTCTTGATGCATTTCTGTTCATTTGCATACTTCTTTCAACTTTAGTGTATTGTCATCTTTGTGACCAGGTGAGCAATGTCCTGTGGCAACAGTCTGTTGTCTTCAGTATTGTTAAAAAAAAAATAATTAGCCATGCAGCAGCCCCTGTCAGAAATGTGGAGGACACAGACTCAGAGAGAGATGTAAGAGACAAGGTGCTGTAAGGGACAGCACCATCTGCTTTGTTGACAGTCACTTGTGCAGAAAGGACAAGGCACTGATTATTTTGTCAAGGACTCGTCTTAAGAGCTGTGAAAAGAAGGCAGATAGGTGTATTCACAATGCACAAGTTGGGGAGGCAATGAGATGGTTGTCAAGGCAAGAGAGAAGGGTGATCTGAGCTTTTAAAATGGGGATTTGGACATCTCATTTGGAGAATGGGACAAAGGCATTAAGTGACACAGCGTTGCCACCAGACAGTGATGAAAGCTGTAAGTTGTTGCTGAGCAGCAGAACATAAGTATAGGTCATTATTTATGGTGCACAATAAGATATAAAAAAGAAATTGTAGCCTGGCTGCTAACCCTTGGTTGATTATTTGATTTTTCTTTTTCTTTTACTGAAACCTATGAGGAAAAAGGGCTGTGGTAATCTCCACTAATTGGCAGTGCTGCTGCCAGGCTCATTGTACAAAGGACTAAAAGAGCAGGAAGGATGAGTGACTGCCAGGGAGATGCAACGGAGAGATAAGACATACCAGTGGTCAACAGGAGAACTTTCACAGCTGCAGTCCACTCTGGGCTTTTTCCTTAGGCTCTGTGTTCTCCTAAAGCCATGGTAGGCAAGTCATGTAATTAAGCAAATGAAAACCACTCTAGAAGCATTTTGGGACTGTCAGCCTGGCTAAAAGACAAAGACAGAAAGTGCTTCCCTCAAAGGAAAGCTGCTGAAATGGACAGTGTCTTATTTGCCAAAAAGAAGGAGAATTTTCTGCTGACAATTGGTGCCAGTACTTTAGATCAAAAGAGAATTGTGACCAGATATGGATGGGAAAGATTCCAAAATTTAGGGAGACTTTTTGGAGGGAAGAGAATTTAAAGCAGATTATAAATGATCTCGTCTTTTACCAATAGTCTAGAAATCACCTCTAAAAGAGACCTGAAAGATAATGACTGGTGTTACCTATTGGGCAATTCCAAGCTGCCCATTTATGGTATTAGTTATCTCTGAATCAATAAAAAATAACAGATGAAGATCCCTGACTCACAGCAGCTTAGTTCTGGGCAGTTCAGGCCTTACAGTTTATGGCAAGTGCCTATTGCTGAAATAAGTCTCATCTGGCATGTCATATTTGAGTCCTCTAGAGAAGCTTCTATATGGGGGCACAGAAGGATGGAGGAATGCTCTCCCATCCTCAGCACTGCATATTTGGCAATGAGGAGAGTAATACCACAAATGCTATTCCAGCCTCTTGGAGACATGCATATGCAAAAAGCGAGAGTAAATGTGTACGTGTAACTCCATTCCTAAGAACTCCATATTAAGGCTGAGTGTACAGAGCTCTCAATACAGGATGCTTTGAACTGGACGTGCACATTTCTCAGGTTTAATCCAGTTCAATAGTAGTAAGTGTGAAGAAGATGAGGAAGGGAAAAAGTATGTGAGGATCTGCTGCTCTGGAATGCTCACACGTTCATTGCCAATCTAAGTTGGCAGTGTGGATAGTGAGCAGAGACATTAATCACAGAACAGGCATAAATTAAAGGAAACTTCCAATTTTGCTGCAAATTGTAAGGGCACTGGATGCCTAATAAAATGGAGAATTCCATTTTGAACTTGTTGTGAGCAACCCAACACAACAATAGTCTGCTCTTGCATGGTCAGGCAAAGAGGGACTGAGGCACAGCTCCCTTTCACTTCCTCACAAAGACATTACTAACCTTTCAGTTACAATAAAGGTTTGTCTTGGTCATAAACTCCCAGTCTTCTGAAATATCACCCAGCAGCAGGCTTGACATTGGATCTGTGGAGGCAGACTTCTGCCAAAGTATAATTACAGGACTGGGGACTTACGTTAATAAGAAGTCTGTTCCCAAACCTGTAGAAACCATGGAAAGACTCCCAACTATTTCAGTGGTTTTGGATTAGGTCTTCATTTGTGCTATTCAGCTAACACATATCAGAGAGATTTTTAGCTGCCCCGCTTGGTAGATTGTAAGATATTAGTGTCCACCTTCTTGAGGCTATAGCTGGATGAATGTCCCTTGAGAAAACAGGATTTCATAATTACTGGGAGTCCCAGTTATAAAAAAAATCCATTTTATGATAGACTTTATTTTTTTCCTGCTGATTTTTCACTTGCACCGTCATTTACAGCTCTCCAAAACCATTGTGAAAATCACTTTCTAGTGCCATGTACGTTAATTCCTTGCTTCCTCTGAACCACTGCAAGCAAGGGTACAAGGCAGAGTGTCTGGAAGACTTGGAGCCACGGAAACACAGAACAGTCATTTTCAAACCTTACCCTGGCCTGGGTGCTCTGTGGACAGAGGATTCTGTCTGGTTAATGACTGCAGAAAGTCCTTCTTTGTTACAGAGTATTTTTTTATTCTGAATTACAGTTGGTGGTTAGTATTCACTTCCTCTCTGTTCTTAAGCATGGGCTAATAGCCTGAAGGGAGCTAATTTTATGAGCATTACTTCTGAAAAGATTTTCTTTCTCACCTACTTTTTCATTGTCACCTTCCCCCTTACTGCTGAGTTGAGAAGGTCTCCTCTTCAGATTGCATAAGCACAAGTGAGGTTAGTTTCTTCAACCCCTTTTTCCTTTCCCTCTCCATATTCCCCACAGCTCACGCTTTTCCTTCCACTGTGCCTTTTCTCTTCACAAAAGACAAAAGAAAACATAAGTGGAAAAAAAAAAAAAAATCAATGATGTAAAAAAAAAAAGGTAAAGAGCATCCTGTATTTTGTGGAGGGGACAGAGAGGACCCATATGCTGGGACAGCTACTTAAAAAGAATGCTGATCACCTGGGAAGCACAGTAGTGAGGAACAAACAGGTGCAGGTATTTCTGTAGCTGCTTAGCTCTAGGCAGAGCCTGCATTTTCAGTGGAGAAAAAAAGAGTTATCTTTGGGGACACAGAGGTACACCACTGACCTGCCAGTGGTCCCTGGGGCTCTCACCAGCTCTCTAAAATAGTACCATCTATTTTCTCTTCCTCAGAAGAAGTATGTCAGAAAACTCCATGTGTTTTCCTAGACCCTACAGAGTCATGGAATACTACCCTCTGTCCTTCACAGAGTGCTCCAAGCATGTCCAGCGCCTGCTGCAGGTGAAGAATGTCATTAAGCTACATAGCAGGAGGAAGAGTGACGTTACTGGGCAATATTTTAGAGGTATTTTAAAATAATCTGTGGAGAGTGGATTTCATTCTAGGTTGATTTCCCTGGATTGTTTGATTTTGGTTGGGGGTGTTTTTTGGTTTGGGGGGGTGGTTTTTTTGTGGTTGTTTTTTCTTATTTTTCTTTCTCATGCTCAATGAAATTCTGGCTGGTAAAATGCCTCATGAGACATCCCAGACAATTCACTCTGTGTTTTATGTGCTATTAAAATATATGGATCCAGCCTGTGCAGCTGCTTGCTGTCAGGTCCATTACATCCTGAGCATCCATGCCCCCAAGTGATTTTTGCTGAGGCCTCTTCTCATTCATTGTTGGAGATGACAGATACTGTAGAGAGAGCAGCTGATCCTCATGGAGGTGGGAGTGGAGCTGCCTGATTGATTGTCCACAGAGGACAGGTAGGCACTGAGCTGGTCTGCAGTGAAGCCATGCCTAGGAGGATGCAACAGGCAGCTGGGTTTTGTGCCTCTCTGGAGCATTTTATTCACATTTCTGGATAATGTGTGCTTTGTTTTGCCTTTGTACCAGATAATACACTGACAATGGCTAGGGATTTTTTAATTTTTTTTTTCTTTGTCTCCCATGTTCCTAGAAATTAGAGAGGAAAATGACATATTGGGTTGCACACTCTGTGTTCTTCAGACAAAGCCAGTTTGTCCTCTATGAAAAAGCTTGGTGTGTTTTACTGCATCCAGTGTTAAATCATCTAGCAGTGCCATCACAAACAATTACACCTTGGTGCTTTCTGTCAGCTCAAGCAGGGAAGTGAGAGGGTAGGCTTTTGGATCACGCTTCTCCTAAATACATTGGTATAACTCCACAGCTTCAGGGAATTACTGCTGCATTGCAAACAGTCAGTCAATGCAAGGTTACAATCAGGAAGTGAGTGTGACTGTGCGAATGGCACACCTGTGTGACCTCTGCAAATTGCTGCTCAGCCTCCTATCTCAGAGTACACATGGCACCCCTGCAGCCCAGGGGACAATAACCAGGCAGTGTCACTTGTCAGCGTGATGTACTTTGCACTGGAAAAGGCTGACAGGAGCTGCTACAAAGTTCTGTGCCTGGATTTAATATACCAAGCTTTCCCCAGCAGGGAAAAAAGTTGACATGGCTGCAACAGGTAGTACCTTGCTCTGAATAGATGGTACCTCTTACCTTTGGCATGCAGTGGGAGACAGAAAGGCCATTTGTGGTTGCACCATTATCCTCATGGTGCCCGTGGAGTGTAGAGGCCAGCAGCATCAGCAGTGACCCTATGGTGAGGAGAACCATGAAGGGAAGGAGGGGGCCTGGGTCTGGGCTAGCACTGTGAGGGCTTTGTCTTTTGTGTCACCTCTACATGAGGCTGATTTAAGCTTGCCTGGAGCAACATGTGGTGTAACTTGACTTTTAGTGCTGGTATTAAAGTCAACTGTGTCCATGTGGCAGGATCTTTAAATGACAGGTGTGTGTACTTCTATGAAAACATTGCCTTATTTCCCTAACCCTTAGCTAAGTGGAGCTTGTCAGGTGAACAGTCAAAAAGAAAGGCAAGAGAGGAACTGCTGTCAAAAAGCTACCATTTACAAAGTATGTCTGAATTTGTACACAGTTCATCGGGGCAGCTGATGATTTAAGATCATTGTTCAATTTAAAATAACAGAATTTGGACAAAGTTTAATAAGAGTCTGGCACCTACAGATAGGGATGGACAAATGTGAATTCAGGCTCTGATATGAAGGAAAAAAATACAGTGTTTAGCTCAACTGAGCACTAGGGACAAGTATTTCCCTGTCTCCCACTTCATTACAGCATTAAGGTTTTTGGGTGGCAGTGCAAACAACTGCCTTGTCACAGAAGGGTACTTTGAATGCTGCCTTTGTTAGCAAGGCAAGTTACATGGCAGACCCATAGTAATACAGACAGACCCAGGGTATTGCACCCTCAGCAAAGACTCGAGATGACAACAGTTGTGTTTGTAAGCTTAGAAGTGCCCTCCTTGCAAAAGAACCACATGTAAAAGAAAGAGCAAATAACTCACAGAACAGATCACTCTGAATCCTTCCCTCCTGTAGGAAGGACCTCATGAACTAGCAGAGTAACTCTGATCTTCACTTAGGCTCTAGCAGAGGAGGACTGCCAAATTAAAAGCATTTCAGTTGCAGTGTGCATTTACTTTCACCTGGGCTGCAAAGGCTGTTCAGCCCCACATGGAGTCAGGTGCAATTTAGACCCTCTAAACCAGACACCTAGAAGTTCCCTTTTCTAACTTGGTGCTGCATGCAGCTCCTCAGATGGCTTCAGCGTAGAAGCATGTTAGACCAGATCCAGTTCTGCCTCTGCACCTTCTCTGCAACAAACCTATGAGCCTGGCTTATTTGTTTTGGTAGCTGTGGTCTTCTGCGTTTTAAGGGGTTTTTTGTTTTGTGGGGGTTTTTTGGGTGTGTTTTGGTTTGGTTTCTTTCCCCTTAGGTCACCTGACACCTGCATTTTTTCTGTGTAGTTCTTCCTCATGTCTAAATGCGTTTCAGTAAATCTGTTAGCCTCCCTTGGCAGCTTCAAGTGGTCGGCCTCCCTCACTCCTCAAAATAATAACAGAGTTTGAAAAGAAAGTTCATATTGTTTACTTTCCTTTATAGCTCCCCATTGCACCTACCTTGTAATCCAATAATATGCCTTCTGCTTACATCTAGGTTAGTGGCAGCTCTTAGCTTGAATACTTAGACCACCTCTAATGCAGTAACAAATTGCTGATTATCAAAGGAGTAGTAGTACACACTTAGACTCCCACACGTACTGAATCTAGATTAAAGTATGTGAGAAAGAAAATGAAGGCAAGAGAATGGTTGGCTCCTTAATCGGTATGCTATTAAACAACAGAATACAACCCATCCAGTGCCCATTACTAAAAAAAAATAAATAAAAATAAGGGACATAATTGAATATTTATGATAAGTGTGATGAAATGGACATCTGGAAAAAAGCTAATGTTGGAGCCTATCACCTTCTAAAATAATCAAAGGAGAGGATGAGTGAAGAGTGTGATTCTCTTAATGGTTATACAAAGGGTTGACAAGTTGTCTTTTGTTTCTGACACTTCTCCTTTAATGGCATCTTCAGTTTGTCCATTGACTGTTACACCATCCAACTGTAAAATGACTCTAGCAACACTTAGGTCCTTACCACACCAGCTCAAACTAAACAGTCTATAGAGTACTTTGGGATTTTTTTTCTCAGTTTTTCTTTCCAAATGAAGAATAATGTTGCCCTTTTAGTTATATATCCCAGGTTTTTCCTTGAGGATGTCTTAAATGGAAGTTCATATTTAAGAAGTGATTCTGCTTTCAGATCTCCAAGGTTATCTCTTATAATGACCATTCTAAAGCAGTGATTCTATTCCTTTGGTTCTATTCCATGTCTTCAAATGTTTGTTAAATTTTATTCTTGGAGTTAAGAAATCGTGTAAGGATCTTTGTTCTTATAAAAACACACATTTTTAGTCTCATACAGAACATCTGAAGAACATAACTGCAGTGTATATAGATGCTAGGAAACCAAAAAGAAACTTGCAAAATAAACCTTGTGGTCTGATGGTTGATGTGGGGATAAGGAAAAAGGATAATTTATGTTCTTTGAATGATTAGTTAAGAATGAGTTTTAGAGTTTTATCTGGAATTAGTTTTGGAGGCACTTCTTTTTGCTTCTAACTTGCCA
Organism: Strix uralensis; assembly: GCF_047716275.1. NCBI lineage: Eukaryota > Metazoa > Chordata > Aves > Strigiformes > Strigidae > Strix > Strix uralensis. The sequence continues at coordinate 12,613,615 of NC_133978.1, read as the reverse complement.
CAGAACAGTACTAATTCTTATTTCTGTATTTTTTTTTCTGTCTGAAAGAGCAGAATGAGGCACTTCTTTTTATTTATAATCTCCTAAACTGAGATACATAGCCTGGTGTTCTTGGTGGGTTGCATAAAAGACCCATATATGAACCAATAAAGAAATGCTCCCAGATTGATTAGGTTTAGGCAGAGGAGGGCTGGCCCAAATCCATTTTAAGTCAGGTACAGGTCTGAGTTATGCTTCACCTCTCCCTGCCTTTTCCTGCCTGCAGCTGTAGTCCATTGAAGCTGTTGTCTAGGATACAGGCAGACTTAGTCTATTCAGCTCATGTTTTAAATGCAGAAAGGAAGGATGGTCTTGGGGCTAAAGCATGACTGTAATGCAGACCTCCTGTGTGGAATTTAACAAGTCACTTATTGTTATCAGACCTGCCCTTATCTTACAGGTGGGAGGGTGCACATAGTTAGAAGGCACATTAAACATACAGTGATATAATAGGTGAGAGAGAGACACAACATACTGATGCCTGCATCCTGCAACTACATCCTTCTTTGTGTCGTGTATCAGTGTCACAGGACTGAGAGTGGGGATAAAATCTTCCAATGAGTTTGCTTACTTGGTTCAAGTTGAAAACTTGCTCTTCGAGCTTCCCTTCCTGCCCTCCTGAATAGTCCTAGGGACCAGAGAAGCTATGGTCAGTCTCCATGCACAGTCCTGAGCCACAGGACACAAGGATCTAGGTCTGTGGCTGTCCATCATGAATGGGTGAGAATTAGAAAATCCCCGTGGTCCTATATGCTGTGTCATCATTGAGCAGCTTTCCCTGGCAGTAGTGACACAGCCAGCATGCTAGGAATAGGAAGGTCCACATTTTTCTCTCATGGGCTTCTCAAGTTTCCTTGCTGTGTGATTATGGTGAGGAAGCAGGACCCCATCATTTCCTGCTTGCTTCTGTCAAGGAGCATCATGGGGGTTCTGCAAAGACAGCTTCTATCGGGAGACCCTTCACCTAAGAAAATGACATCTCCTGTATTGCAGAACCTCATAAAATTACATGAAAAGTGCTACTGCAGGTGATTGATTTACTATGACAGCAGAGATGAAGACATGAGATATTTCCCCAAAGTTTGTGTGTTCAGGCTAGATATGTAGGGGTGTATGTAAGTCAGCCTTCCTCTCCCTTTTGATGCAGTCGTTTTCTATGGAATGCCAAATAAACTTCAGAGCACAGCAATTAGCCAATGTCTCTGGAAAGCAGTGCTCTGCCTGTCAAGATTGGCCATACAAGAAGGATCTGGTAAGATTTTCTGAGCTACAGGGCTTTAATCAACTTCCTGCACAGGGGGAATTGTGGGAAAACTCTTTTTGTTTTATTTTGCTCCATTGCTCTAAAGAGTAGCAGGGGAAAAAAAAAAAAAAAAACAACACACCAACCCGACACAAACAACAAATCCCCAATAATCACAGCTCATAAATTCTTCATCATGTGAATGGCCCTTAGGTAGATACACCCACCCAGGGAGGTATGTGACAGCTTCTAGGCACAAACTGCTACCCTCTATGCAGCCTGCAAATTGCTGTGTACACTATCTAATACTTTGCTGATGGGCTGGGCTGGTTAACAGGAAAGAGCTCTTGACTGAAAGCAGGCCATTTTTCTCCTTCAAAGCAGATCTATTTTCTCATCACCATGTTTTGTAGTAATTCAGCGATACACAGTTTGCCACATGAGCATCATTTTCCCTAGCTGTTTAATAACCATGCTCTGAACCAGAGCTGTAGAGTATCTCATTATTTTGCTCCAAAGGTAGGAGAGAAGGGGTGGATGTGAAGAAAAATATCATAAGTAAGGTTATACTGCCAACTGCAGCCAGTATCCCTGCAGCAGCTTTAGGAGAGGAATGAAATGAGAGGAAAGAAAAATCAAGATGGGAAAACATTACTGACTGTTTCTGCAGCAGTGAGTTTAACCTGAGTTTAATATCATTAGAATTCAAAATATTCAGGAGCTGCTGCTTGCTAATCCATTTGCAGAGCTGGGTGAAAGCTCCTATCTGTTATCTTTGAGTGTGTGCAAAATCGGAAAGAGTTAATGCTGGAAGTCTCTGCTGATGTTCCCCTGTGCCTCAGAAAGGAGATCGGTTGACTCACATGTCCATGAAGGAAGTCAGACCATTTTGAAATGTTATGAAAGCAGCATCTGAGGCAAGCTTCACTGCTGTGCTGAGGCTAGAATGTCCTTCCTAGCGGTACAGGTACCTCAAGCTTAGGGAAGAAAATTGCAGAGAAAAACATGTTGGAAAAACACGTGAGCTATGGATCAGCTTTCTTGGTTACTACAAAATCTGTAGAGTTTGGGTTCTGTTTTTCACAGTGCTGTTGGCTGTCTGCTATGATCTGGTCATCCAGGTCCAGGCATGCAGAAGTAGCAGGTCAAAGAGGCCTTGGGGTAAGGCTGATGGGATAGCACTGACATCATCTGGCTCTGCTGATGTCCCGCTGGCAGGGTCCAACAAATCCTGAGGCAGAGAAAATCAACAGGCACTGCTAAAATGTTTGACTTTTGATTTTTTTTGTCTCCTGTTTCTCATAGTTTTCTTAGGGGTACAGGTCTGGCCTTAACCTGCTCGCTATGAAAATCCAGCGAAGAGCTTGGATACAACACCAGGTCTTTCCAGGTTCTCTACATGTATCACATTTTATTTAAAATAAATTTCTAATGGGAATATTTGACATAGCATTTTTCAGTCGGTAGAGCATTACCCACCACATGCTGTGTCTTTCTTTCTGTAAGCTAGTACCACACAAGAGCCTGAAAATGACTTTCTTGTAATGGGACTGCCTTCTCTTCAATAAGTTTGCATGGATTTTTCTATCACTTTCAGCAGTGAGTTAGAGGACATTTCACTCCTACCACCCAGCATCTGAAAAGGTAAAGCAGTTTACTTGTGGTATTGTGGTGGCTATTTCAGTGTGGCTAGAGTTAACTGAAAACAAAGTATTTCAAAGGTGCTCTAAGGATGACTTTCTTTCAGCTGCCTCTTTAAAAACATTTAAAAATATAATAAAATATAAAAAAATATATAAAAGGAAGACTAGGGAAAATATGGGTCCTCTACAGAAGGAACCAGGAGACCTGGTTACCTGGGATATGGAGAAGGCTGAGGTACTCAATGACTTTTTTGCCTCAGCCTTCACCAGCAAGTGCTCCAGCCACACCACTCAAGTCACAGAAGGCAGAGGAAGGGACTTGGGAGAATGAAGAACCACCCACCATAGAAGATCAGGTTCAAGACCATCTAAGGAAGCTGAAGTGGCACAAGTCCATGGGACCTGATGAGATGCATCTGTGGGTCCTGAGGGAACTGGCAGGTGAAGTTGCTAAGCCACTAGCCATTATATTTCAGAAGTTGTGGCAGTCCAGTGAAGTTCCCACTGACTGGAAAAGGGGAAACATAACCCCCATTTTTAAAAACGGAAAAAAAGAAGATGCCGGGAACTACAGGCCAGTCAGTCTCACCTCTGTGCCTGGAAAGATCATGGAGCAGATCCTCCTGGAAACGATGCTATGGCACATGGAAAATAAGGAGGTGATTGGTGATAGCCAACATGGCTTCACTAAGGGCAAATCATGCCTAACAAATCTGGTGGCCTTCTATGATGGGGTTACAGCACTGGTGGATAAGGGAAGAACAACTGACATCATCTACCTGGACTTGTGCAAAGCATTTGACGCTGTCCCACATAACATCGTTGTCTCTAAACTGGAGAGACATGGATTTGATGGATGGACCACTCAGTGGATAAGGAATTGGCTGGATGGTCGCACTCAGAGACTTGCAGTCAATGACTCAATGTCCAAGCAGAGAGCAGTGATGAGTGGCGTTCCTCAGGGGTCGGTGTTGGGACCAGCGCTGTTTAACATCTTTGCTGGTGACGTGGACAGTGGGATTGACACCAAGCTGTGTGGTGCAGTCAACACACTGGAGGGAAGGGATGTGCCATCTGGAGGGACCTGGACAGGCTGGAGAGGTGGGACCGTGCAAACATCATGGAGTTCAACAAGGCCAAGTGCAAGGTCCTGCACATGGGTCAGGGCAATCCCAAGCACAAATACAGGCTGGGCAAGGAGTGGATTGAGAGCAGCCCTGCGGAGAAGGACTTGGTAGATAAGAAGCTCAACATGACCCAGCAATGTGCACTCACAGCCCAGAAAGCCAACTGTCTCCTGGGCTGCATCAAGAGAAATCTGGCCAGCAGGTACAGGGAGGGGATTCTCCCTCTCTACTCTACTCTTGTGAGACCCCACCTGCAGTGCTGTGTCCAGCTCTGGGGCCCCCAACATCAGAAGGACATGGACCTGCTTGAGCAGGTCCAGAAGTGGCCACAAAGATGATCAGGGGGCTGGAGCACCTCCCTTATAAGGACAGGCTGAGAGAGTTGGGGTTGTTCAGCCTGGAGAAGAGAAGGCTGCGGGGAGACTTTATAGCGGCCTTCCAGTACTTAAAGGGGGCTACAGGAAAGGTGGGAAGGGACTCTTTATCAGGGAATGTAGGGATAGGATGAGGGGTAACAGTTTTAAACCAAGACAGGGTAGATTTAGATTAACTAGAAGAAAGAAGTTCCTCACTGTGAGGGTGGTGAGACACTGGCACAGGTTGCCCAGAGCAGCTGTGGCTGCCCCCTCCCTGGCAGTGTTCAAGGCCAGGTTGGATGGGGCTTTGAGCAACCTGGGCTAGTGGAAGGTGTCCCTGCCCATGGCAGGGGGGTTGGGACTAGATGATCTTTAAGGTCCCTTTCAACGCAAACTGTTCTATGTTTCTACAATAAACACACCAATGCTTTTTAGCCATGGAGCTGTACAGCACAAAAGCAGTGCCCTGAGGACAGAACAAACCCATCCAAAAACCACAGGCTTGGGGGAAAACCTGGTATTATTCTGCGTATGTCTGACTTGAGAAAACCTTGTGTCAGGAGGTGCATTATATTTTGGCTGCTAACTTTTTTTTTTAAACACAACCAAACAGAGTCAGGGTGAGCAGAAGTGAAACTAATGGGTGTTTTAACCAGGCAACGAGTACAAAATTAAGTAACTTTTGTAACTGGTCATGAGGGAAGGAGCCCTGCATTTTGGGATCACTTGTTCAGCCTCTGCCAAGAGTAGCAGTTACCCTGGGTTAGCTACTTCCTCTTTACTTATTTCTGTGCATCTCACAGGGAGGGAGGATGAGATTTTTCTAGGTGCCTTTTTCCTTTCTCCTGGAGGCAGACTCTGTCAGGAGCCCAAGGATCTGGCTAGGGCTGGCCATTACTTTCACTGCTAAGCTAGGATGTGGATAGGATACGTTGCTCCTACAACAAAGCCTGCATACCTGAGTCCCTTCACAGCTGGTTTTCCTCAGTTCATTTACTTTCTTTAACAGCAATAACATGAGAGTTACTTTCTCTTGCTAAGTCAGGAAGATAGCTATGTAGTTTCTCAGTATAGCTGAGGGATTCAGAAGTAAGGGTGCTTTTCGTAAAATGATATTCAACAGGTCCAGAACATTAGTGCTTTCGTAACACCTGTTAGTATTTAAGATGGAAAGTCTTGCATCAAATGAGATGAGCCCTTACAGAAGGCCTCTCTTTGGTTTTTAAAGCTTTTGGAAGGCTCCTGAGACACCAGCCCAGAAGTCTGCCCCTTTAATAAATGAGAGACCAAATTTTGTTTAATATTGTCTGTTTCAGAGATGATGCTCCTGGCAGATGCTGTTTATTGAAAATAAAGCTTGATGGCTTTTGCTAATGATGGTGTATCCTAGAAAATATTTATGTTCTGGGAATACTCTGAATTGTGATCTTTTGGTATGAGTTTTTATTGATGGAGTCTAGTACCCTGTTATGGCAAATTTATTCTTTCTTTTGAGTTTTATATATTAAACCTTTTCTCTGTCATTAGTTTTCCTGTCTTCAAAATGAGAATTAGCATTGCAGGATATTATGGTATGGGTGAAAAGATGAATTGTTACTCTTTGGAAAGGTAATTAACCTCCAAAGGCAGCTGCCAGAGAGCTGCCATTATAACATCAGCTGTACTCTGTTTCAGTTTTAGTTGTCTGCTGTCCTCCTCCAGCTCTCTGAGGTGCGTTGTTTATCAGTGCAGTTCAGGGAACGCAGGAAGATAGATACCTTCATCACAGCACCTGCAAGAAGCAGTTTCAAATCTCTGCCTTTCACCCGAGTAATGCCCTGTGCTTTCCTCTCTCCCCATCAGGATGTGCAGCAGGGCTATGACCTTGGCAGTGCACCTTAGCAGGTGTTGGCAACCTCTAGTGATGCTGATTAATTGTGCTTGCTCAGTGCAGGGCGGGCTGCTCATTAATTCCAGCCTGTGTAAAGGAAATGGGAGAACCTTAGGACAGGGTCCTTAGAGAAGACCTGCTGGTCTATGTCAGCTTTACAGAAGGCACATTGAGTTTGTGGGAGAGAGAAGGCAGAACAAGCATCTCTCTTGCTGGCAGTTCAGGTTTGAATCTCCTGGTTTGAGTGTACTGTAGCATTGATAGAGAAATATTTAGCCTGTCTACAGGCAGTTGTTTGCTAGTAAACAAGAAACATTGTTCCAAACAGAGATGATTAACAGTGACAGAAAAATTTAGGAACTGGGTAGAAAGCTTTATTCTGCCTTGATCACAACTACCCATTATGTCAGTAGGTTCCGATTTTTTCAGACTAATGGTAGGTGTACACTCATACAAGCATGCAACTGTGCACTGATCTTGCCCTCAAGGGACTGGGGATTTATCTCTAATGCTGTCAGATTTATTTACAAAAGATAGAGTACATTTACGAATGTTCCATTGTGCTCTGTTTGGAACAGAGTGAAACCTGGTCCCAATGGATACGGCAAAATGGGAAGGAGGTTTTTAAGGCTTTGCCCTCCCAAATCAAGTGGCTGTTAATTGAAACCTCTGATTAGTTTCTATTGGCATACATAGAAAAAGGAAAACACAGTGAGGACTTAAAACAGAATCCCCTGTAAAGAACATACGTTTTGTTGCAATGCTGGTGGAGCACTCAGCTAGCTTTGTGTGATAATGATAGCAATAGCAACAGCAAAAGACCACCATAATTGTTGTAATGCATGTTTGCCTATTATGACAGTTTGGGTCTCTGTCATCCTTCGGTGACCAAACTGTAGTTTAGTTAGCTTAGCTTTTCCACTAAAAAAATAGAAAGATGATAGAGACGATTGAGAGACATCTCAAATAGGAAAGACCCTGCCATGCCTCCTGGATGTCAAACTGGCAATTAGTAAATGCTTCTGATTTTTTTTCCTAGATATTTCTTTGTGTCATTGCCAGCTAGGTTTGTAGATACAGTTGGTAACTCTGGCGAGAATGCTCTGGCTACTTCAGTGCAGACTTCTAGAAAGTTTGAGGGCTTTTCTCCCTCCTCTTATGTGTCTGTTGCAGCATGTGTATCCAGATATGGTACTACAGCTGTCCATCCTTTTGCCTTCCCCATTCATAATGTGGTTGGATCTTTGTGCACCTGGGCATGTGAATCTGTTTGCAGAAAACGCAAGACTTCCTTTACAAAAATTTCTGCTTATATAAGAGGGACATGGTCCTCAGTGGATAGCGAGCTCTCTTTAGAACTGGGAGCTTCAGTAAGGTATCCAAATGCCACACTGAAAGAATTAAATTAACATTAGTATACAGACACTAGGAATGCACCTAAACAGCACTTGAAGCTTTCAGGTATGGGCAATTGCTGTTGCATGAAAGCAATTGTTTCTAAAAGTAGAATTAATTTACTCAGTGCTTTTTATTTTACTGTTTATATTGCATTAAAATATTAAACGATGCATCTCTTGAAGTGTAATGTTCATTTGGATCCATGGGTTACAGCCTCCCACAGTCAATGGGAGCCTCTGCACTGATCTGTTCTGGATAGGTATAGGTATAGGCAGAGAAGACTGGCTTTGTCTACAGAACACTGAGCAAGCTGCATCCCTCTTCTGTTATCGAGAGCTAAACTCATGCAGTCATTCTCCTCAGGTTCTTGTTCCACCCCAGCTAGGAAGTAGATTTCATAGTGATGTAAGGATGTACATATGCAATCCTTGCCTGGTAGTAATGTTTTATAAACAACCTTGATCTGCCAGAGCAGTGGTTTCCTAAAGTTTTGACTGTGAATGTTTTTGCAGGGGAAGTGTTTCCTCCCAACAAACGGTATTTTATCTCCTGACAAATGACTGTAGTAAAGAATTGTGAATTTGTGTGGGTTTGTTTCTCTCTGCTACCTTTGCTGCTTGAAGTATTCTCAGGAAGGTCAACTGACCTTTATCGAGCCCTGGCCGTTGGCAAGATGATATCCATAACGAATGTACTTCAAGCAGCCAGTGCTCCAGCAGGAGTGTTTTAACATCTGACCCCATCAGTGCAAACAGTGTAAGACAGAGAAGATACTTGAGTTTTTTTCCTAGAGGAGCACAGCTTCCAACTAGCATAGCAGATAGTGTGTAAAATATTATATATGTGCGATCTAGCTAGGTAAACACCAAAAGAATAATGGATCCAATCCTTGGTTTGGTTGAACACACAGCAGGTCTTGCTGCTTGTTTTGTTCTTTCACTGTACGTATGTCCTGTATTGTCTGGGCAGATGCAAAGGTAACTAATCTCCTGGTATTGTCCAGGTTTATCATCTCACTTGCCCTAGCCTTGAAACTAAATACCTCAATTAAATCATAAACATATGGAATAGTAAAATGAAAGCCAATATCAGGATTCAGGCATGTAACACATAATTTTTACTTCCTGAGATACTGGACATGACATCATGTGCTCTACGTTGACCAGAGTTTTTAATAGCACTCACCTTGTGATTCTTCCATATCTTGATGGAAGTGTTTTCCCACTTAAGTGCTGATGAAATATCTAAGGCAGTGTATACTTAATACACCCTGTGATGAGAACTGACTGAAAGCTGGCAACGTGCTAGTCTGGGCCTTGAGTGAATACAGTGAAGCGTAGGGTAAATGAAGTGCTTTGCCATTACGCTTGCATTTTTTAATCTGTTACTTTTTTTCTCAAGCTGAAGAAAATGGCCCATATTAAGCCAAGTATAATACAAACATGCATATTATTGAAGTAACCCTTTGCCTGTCTTAGGGTTTTTGTCACATGAGCTGTCAGGTCAGCCAAGCACACAGTGCACCACAGGCAAACATTGGTGGGAAATCCCAGTTCTTCACTGTGTTCGAGAGAACAAAAATGGGGAGATCACCTCTGAGGGGGAAAGGCTCACACAACAGCCAAGTGCCTTATAATGTTTAAGTTTGCACAATATATTAAGTGTGGCATTTCACTCAGTAATAGCATGGCTTTCTGCTCATTATGAGGGGTGTTTTTTGCACTCTCCTTGAGGTTTTGATGTTTGATTGTCTCCTTGGGGGAGAAATGCTTGAAGTTTTGAGATGAACTAGGTTTCTTGGTTTAGTGTTGTCTAAAATCTTTTAAAGGAATTACCTCTTTATCTTTGAACACTGAAACTTTGATCTTATGATGTATCATTTATATAGGGAGAGACCAGCCATACCCACTTAAGTATCTCTATTTTCCCATTTGTACAGTACTTCCAAATGTACTTCTGTTTCATGCTATATTCATAACTGACCTAAATGAATTTGAGCTTTCACTGTTGCACATTATCACTGAGTTTAATGGCAGAAAGAGTCATCTGCATTGATTGTTTGGGGTTAAAGCTCTCAGAGTCCCCTTCCCTGCTCCCTGGTTCAGTACTTTGTGCCTCTCCTGTGACACTGGATGTCACGGGAGTTGGCTGCTCTCATAGATCTTGGGTGAATTAAAATCACTCTATGTGGGATTTTCACTTTCTTTGAAAACTAAAACAGTATTGCCTCCTCTGCACAGAACGTGTTGTTAAGCAACATAATTTTTTTTTATAAGAAGATTAGGTCTGTAACTATAGTCTTGGGTTTTTCTCCTACCCTGTTATGCAGATGTCACACTGTGAAGTCCTCTGTGCAGAAGGTAGGGACCAAGTCAGCCCATAAGCAGATATGTTCCCTGGGAAAAGAGAAGAGGGAAAGTTCAGTGCCCCTGAACTGGAGACTCTGAAGGAGTTTCCTCACCCAGGGTACTCCTCAGATTTTACTGAAGCCTTTGCTCTGCAAATAAACCAAGGCTAAATGTTTTAGGCAAGGGATGGAAATAAATATGAGGTTAAAACTTACTAGGGGACCAGCACTTCTTTGGCTCGAGGCTTATTTTCTAATAAAGATATTACCAGCATCACAAATACGTGACTTTTTTTATGCTTTCTGGAGGGCAGCCATTTTGTCAAACACAGGAGGGAGCATAAAGTCAGACAAATTGTGCAGTAACAGCTGCAACTAATCAAAGAAATGGGGAATGTAGAATTCAATGAAGAAAAAGTCACAATAAATATGTCTGGAAAGGACCTACAGTAGTCACCTGGTGGTGTTCCTGCCCTGATGATTACATGTGTATGTTATCTACCGTACTCAGTTGCTAAAGGAGACTTCCATTTCAAAATCCTGCTCAAATTCTGTGTACTTTAGGATGGTTTGGATCCAAACCAAATGTGCCAAGTGTTATTTATGTTTTGATAGGCCAGGTTAAGGTCTAAAACTCAAACACTGCAGATTTCAAAGGCATGTTCGTATCTGGGCCATTTGTTTCTTGTCTGCTTTAAGCTGTTTGATTTCTATTTGATGTGAGCAGGCTTGACCCGTGCTCTGAGCCAGTTGGTAGCTATGCCATTGTATTAGCAGAACACCAAACTTAAAATTACATGTCCAACTGAGTCTCCACACAGCTTCTAGTGAGTTGGAAGAGCTTGCATGCGTTCACCTGAAAAGGACTAGCTGAACATACTCTGATCTCTTTTTGAATGACAGTCATCTTTGCAGTATCGGAGAGATCTCTGTCTCTATTAAAGCACAAGATGCTGTCTGTCCTGCTGTGCTGCATTCTGGGGGCAGAGTTTTCAGGTCTAGGGAACTTAATCCTCTACTAGATGTTCTCACTCTCAGCAGCGTTGCTGGGATTCTGATCTGTTATGGCACGGTGGGGCTGAATTTGTTCTGGGAGGCCTGTTAGTTTTTGTATAGGAGTCAGATAGCTACTCATGTGAGGGCACAATAACCCTTCTGGTAGTGATCTTATACTGATATTTGATCATTACATGCAGGTAGACTTATTGTTCTGTATAATTTTAAGGACAGGTAGGCTTCCAGATAACTCCCTTTGATGAACAGAGAATACACAAGAAAAGTAACAGTGATGTGATCATTTCAAATACCTTCTTATACTCAGAAAATTATGAGCATTTATTCCTTGGTTTCTAATTCAGTGCTCATCCTGACTTAGAGATTTGAACTATACTTGTAAAGTTATTACGAACTGCTAAATTATAAAGCCTACTTTTTCTTCTGTATCTCAGATCTAGATAAACACAAAATCAGAAGTTACTTGAACTCATTTGAGATTAAATAAAAGAAAGATGTGAGAGAAACTTGAGGATATGGAAGTATTTCAGGGTGTTATCACATATTGCCTGAGCACTTAGATTCCAAGGTGATACATGCCTAAAAATGCCAAAGACAGATGTATCTGACATTATCTCACCCTCTAAATGCTTGGTAAAATTACAAGAAAACCGAAACAATAGAGAAAAGGTTTTTTCTTCTTTTTATACCTCCACCTGTGACAGTTACCCTTAAGATAGCCTGTCACATCTTTTGATAAAAGGTCCATCTTCAGTTTTAAATGGGAGCTATCTATGCTGAAGCATACATTCAAAAGCACTTTCTATAAACAGTCTCTCAGGAGCCTTTAGCTCCCTGCTAATATAACCAAAGAAAAAAAAAAAAAAAGTCAGCTCCTGAGTCAAGCTGTCCTTGTTGAAGGAGGCAGGTAGGAAGCCTGGCAGAGGCTGCATTTCAGCATTCGTGACTCTGAGCCCAGCTCCATGCTGCTTTGGCCCCTGGCAAGTCACTTCCATTTATCCCGTGTGGGCGCGAAGGTAGATTGTTTCCTTTATACTCACGGGGGACTTCATAGCCGTTCTGCACAGGCAAAAATTATTCAAGCCAGTGAGGAGTCGGGCACTGATTCCTCTCTTTTCCTTTTTAAAAACTGGGGCAACTTTGTGGAAGTAAATGAAGCTGTACTCTGTTCTTGCAAGCAATTTTAGGGATATGTCAAAATTTATGTGGCCCAGAAGAAAAAGAAAGAACTTATGCCAGCTCCTCATCAGGTGTAGCATGGTGCAATGCCTTGCACTGCCAGGGAACTGTGTCCGTTTACTCCACATGAGGATCTGTCCCCAGGTCTGCTGGGAGCGGATGGGCATCTGTTCCCTGACCTTCTGCAGCAGCAGCGACAGGATTTTAGATGAGAGAGAAGCCTGTAATGAGCCCCAGACTGTCTTCCCCCTCCCCTCAGCCCCTCCTTTTAGCATAGAGTGTTGTCAAGAATACTTGCTTGCAGAAAATGCATTTTGTTCAGTGGTGAAAATCCCCTGAGTTCTGCTAAAGGACACTGTTTTTCTCTACCACATATGCACTGTGTCCAGTAGAGATTGATTTAAAAAAAAAAAAAAAAATTCAAGTGCCATCTAGGGTGAATTTATAAAATCATTCAACCAGGAGGGAATGAAAAAGTCTGCATCATGCTGGTTGCTTTTCTGCACTGAAGGATCTCACTGGGTCTACAGCACAGCAGAAAGGCAGTGATGGACAGGGGCGTGCATGTGAGCGTGGGGGAACGAGGATCTATGTGTGTGGGTTTAGGCTGCACGATATGAGGAGAAACAGTGAGTAGCAAGAACCTCTGCTTTGAGACAGAAAGACTTTAAAACATTTTTCTGAAAGGGGATGCCTAGTAGAGACTGGGGGGGACGGGCGCGACACAAAAAAAGCCCCTTACAACAATGTAGCCTGCTGCAATGGTGAACTCAGTACTGCCACCCAGAGTACATTTTTGCATGATATATGATGCTCTGTGTGGATCTGGAGACTATGAAGATTAAAGCAGATGATCTTTCTGCATGTAAAGCAGCCAGAGACAGCATGATGGATCATTACTGAATACATTTCTGGCCATGCATAATTGTGTTCTGATCTTCCTTGTTGAAGTACTATCACCATCTCTCTGCCAGACTATATTACTTAACTCATTAGAGCCAAAAATATTCTTTACTTCTCTGTATTTTGTCCATAGCTATCTCTGGGGTCACTTGCATTAGAAGCATGCTACTGCCAACTATAGTAAAATGTTAAAATGGCATCAAAACATCCTACAGTGGACCAGCAAGGTGAATCAGATAATTGGCTGCATGTAGGGTCTGGAAAAAAAGTGTCTGTTCAGATGTTTGAGAGGCATGTGGCTGGTTTATCTTTAACCCTTTGTGGTTATTTCTGCCTTGTCTGATGCAATGGTGAATGCTAGTGCAAAACAACAGAGAGGGGTGGATTCTTGTATTAGGTAGTTTCCCATTTCTATTTGATATTTTATCAGCCAAATATCAAAAGTATATTGTGCAGTGTATTTACTGAATAGGGGTTAAATAATCCTTAACGCATAGTGTATGGCTGCATATTACAAAGATTGTGAATGATACAGAAGAAGGAAAAAAAAAAAAATCTCTTCCTTACAAATGAAAGGCAAAATCAAAGGGGCTGTGTGATGTCGTGCAATGACAACAGTGCTGGGAGTTTCAGCAGTCCTAAGATACAACTGCTGAGGCACAAGCAGGCAATCCTTCGTCTGCACAACTGAGCTGCAGATTTCCTAGGGACAAGCTTTTTGGTGTCATGGTTTGTACAGCTGCCCCCTGCATTGGTTAGAAGAGATCTGGTGTGGACTTGTCAGTGTGGATCGTTACCTGCCTTTACATCTGTGGCTGTCAGCTACTTCATATAGTCCATAACTTATCCCCTGAACTAAACAAGCCTTTATCGCACGTGGTACCTATGAACATCTAGGTGCCTTTCACTTCTTAATTAAATACAGGTGAGAAATGCAGAAACTTCCAGAAAATGTCTCTTCTTCCTTCCTTTCCCTCCCCCAGCTCAGTAAAGAAAAACTGGAAATCTGAGGAAAGATTTAAATCAAACTTTTATGTTCAGTTTATTTTTTTTCCTCAGAAATAAACAGTGAAAGAGATTTTGAAGCAAGGCTTAAAATGGTGATATTACTGCTTCACTTAAATCCCAGATGCATTTCAACAGAGTCTTTATTTCAACACTTAACCATATTGGCAATTACTCTTGAGATATATATATATATAAGTACAGATATACCCACAAACACAGTCTTCAATTTATATTCAGCATTACTGTTGGTCCTTAATATTGGGTTGTGCTAATTAAGTTGTAATGAACAAACACACACACATCATATTTGCTTTCCAAGCTTTTTCCTCTAGAAATGTGAGGGGTTGTTATCTACATTATGACATTAATTCTCTATTTACATACTGTTACTGAGCCCTTTGGATATAACCTTCAAGAATATTGATGCTTTCTATTTTCAACATTTTAATTTCTATCCTTAAAAAGAGATGTCAACAGGCAAAAAGTGCACTTTAATGCCTTATTATGCAGCTCAGCTTCATCTCTAATACTAAGAATATTTGTCATTTATTCAGAACTAAAGAATTCATGCCATAAATATAACTCATGGTATTTTTTATGTGATAAATAAATGATACAAATAATACATTTTTCACTCTCAAAGCTATAAATATGGTTAAATTTGGATTAGCACATAGCTAGTACAGGTATATAATTTTTTTCAATGCTTCCATTTTTTTCTTCAGGATATCTGGAATTATCTCATTCCAATTTGCACAGGACTCAGTACAAAATGATATGTTAGTAAAAAGCAACTGGTTGCCTCTAGGTAGCAAGAGATCAGCTTTTCCTGACCTCAAAATATTTGCTTGTCATATGAGTCGCAGAGAAGGGAACCATTTGGTTTGAATGTTGTTTCGGCTCCCATTTCTCTGAGCTGTTCAGCGAGGCACACAGAGTTCCTTTCTGTTCCCCCAGTTGCATTGCAATATGTTCAGAGTTGCTAGAAATTTCATGGCATAAATCGCTGACACACTGAGCAGTGGCCTGGCTGTGTGACTTTGGCTTTACCCGTCTTGAAAGAGGGGCCCCAAAGAATAACTGTAGGCGGTTTTCACGGACAGGTTTTCCACAGTTGCTCTCCAGATTTTGCCTGTGCCAGTGCCAGACCATTGCATGTCAGGAGAGGCCAACCTCGGGTCCTGCACTGCATCTGCACATTTCTAACAGTAAATTGGTACCTCCTTGCTGAGAAGTGTCAGCCAAGTAAGCCCAGCTAGTCAAAAGGAAGTCTGCCAGCACAACAGGATTAGTTGTATCTGTGAAATGAAGCACTTGTGACAGTTGTTCCTTTTTGAACCCAATTCTCATCCTTAAAAGGATTCTGAGATGCAGTTGCTTGCTGAGCAGTCCCCTGTTCCCACTTGCAGCCTGAATCGCAAGGGCTAGCACCAGAAGCAACTCCACGGTCCATAGCCTAAAGCCCACCTGTACCCAAGTCCTGTTAAAAATACATGAATGTATGATACTTCTCTGCAGTTGCAAATGTTTTCTGCCTCTGGGTGCCTAGTAGTGAAGGACAGCTTCTCTTTCAGTTTTGCAGTCTGCTCCTGCAGCTGCACAAAGCTGGGGAGGGGTGGCAGCAAAATGTATCAGAGTTCACATCAGGCCCCCAAAGACGTGGGGAGGCCCCGAAGTATACCAAGAGTTTGGGAAGCCTAGAGAGGGATTAAGACCCACGCAGCAATGTCTGTGTTGGGAGGGCAGAAGAAGCATAGGACAGAGTGTGTGTTTCCATCTGAGAGGGAATAGATGGGTGACTTTGTGGCTCTCTGTACCTCTTCCCATCCCCTGCTAGGTGCATGTTCCCCCTACATTGCACTAGAACAGCATGAACCTCAGATGGAAGCAGGAACTTCAGACGTGGATATAAAAAGTAGAAATGCAAACTTGTGCCATTTAGAAATGTCTGCGTTTCCTCCAACCACACAGTCTTTTTCCTTTTTCTGATGGCAACAGCCCACTGCTGCCTCTCTGGGCTGTTTAACTTTCTGAAAGCAGTCCTGAATGTGGATCTTGGTGGATTGCATGCAGAGAGTATCCTAAAATGCCACAACTTACTGGTCTGTCAATGCAGTATTGTGCTTAGGCAGGTTGTTGTTCCATTTTTTAGAGATGCAGGTGGTGTCTACTGCCAGCAACTGAAAGCTGCTCTTTGATGCCTTTTAGATTTCAAAGGTTAACCCAATAGCTGAGAATTGCACAGGACATCTGTGAAAGCCTGCAGAGTACTGTCCGGAGCTCTTCACACAGGAATGGAGGAAGAAATGTGCAGGACTCTAAACCAAGCTCAAAGTAGCAGTAAAGCCCTCTGCACCCCTTAGTTTGCATTCAGAAGTTTGATCTCAGAGCATTCTCTGTGCTAGCATGTGTTCTCTGAAGTTGTCCATTAGCCACATCTAGAGCTAAATTGAGATTTCTGTCTGTTTTTTACACTGGAGGGATTTCTGGGAAAATTACTGGTTTAATACCAGAAATGACAGTAGAGCTACATTAGAGTTTTTAACTAAGGATTATGGATTGCCCAAATTGCTATTTCCCTCAGAAATGATGGTGTCTACAAGAGACAGCAGCCTGCCACTTCTTTTAGATGACTGACTTCTGTGTTTAATGGAAGCCAACAATAAGGCTCCTCTTGTTGCAGAAGTGTTCACCTGTAATTATTATAGATAAGTCATAAGAAAGTATTTCCGGCAGCACATAAATCTCAGTCAGATGGTAATAAATGGTAGTTACCTGAAAGCCAGACTCAATTTCGAGTTTCAGTGAAACTGGAACATTTTCAACTAAACTTCTCAGGGGAGAGGTTTTCATGCCCCTAAAATGTTTCCCTTTGTGGTTTGTGTGTTTTTCATTGTTTTTCTTTTTCCTCTTTTCTGTCAGCCACCTCTTAGGCATAGTCCATTTTTCCTCTCGAGATTTTTTTTTTTAAAACAATGCACTGAGGAATCAGTTCATGCAAGTCATCCCTGGGCACAACCAAAAAGCCTTGAAAGTGATGAAATGGGTTTGTGTCATCTGTGAATGCATTGATATTTATCCCTATTATCCTTCACATTTTCAATTCAAGCAGCACATAATTTATCTGCTCTGTTGTCAAATGCTGCATGTAATTGTGTTTAGTAGAAAGCTTGGTGGGAGGGTGGGCAGAAGAACGGAAGGGAAGATAACCATTCACTTCTTCCCAGGAGAAGTGCAGAGCAGCAGTTGTTTTGTATTTGGTGGCAGTCTATTCTTTTCAAGTACTCCCATGGCACCATGTTGTAAAAGTGGAGCAGCATATCAAATGTGAGAATGTAGTTCAGCAGGGGCAACACAGGTAAATGTCTTACTGGAACAATGCAGAGCATAAGACTGAAAACATTTTGAGTGCCGAGCTGAACAGTTCCATGGCAACCCCACTGCTCATTGCCATCACTCTGAAAGTGAAGTCACTTGGATATAGGATGTCAGTGCACTGCAGTGTTCTCCTTCTGATATCAATATTATTCTACTTTTGAAACAGTTTAGTCCTTTTAGCCTCCTTCAAGAGATCATGGATGTGACATGGTTAACAGATGGCACCACCTAGATAGGGGATGTCAGCTGCAAATGATGCTGGAGAAAAGCTACTGACGTGCTTTATCTTCTGTAGAACATGGATTTGTCTATGCTCCCTGGCTGTACTGCATTCAGCAGCCATGGAGTCACAGCAGAAGAATTGGATCCCTTAATGTGTACTTTGCATAGCTGCTAATTAAGTCACATAGTTGCTACGTGTTCAGGGAAAACACCTACAAAGTATGGCTGTCAAGGTAAGCAAATACGAAGGAGACAACCTGTGGCTGGACAAGGGGCTCCATTTTATTCCCCAAGTTAAGGCTATTGCAGTCTGTGTTGGTTCTTCTGTGGCTTCTCCCTTTCTCCTTTCCCATCATGACCTGTCATGTGTTGACTTCTACTGACAGAACAGTCCTTTGGCAAGTTTTCTTGCCTATGTCTTTGACAAAGACCTTCTGGGTTGATTCTCATCCGGCTCCTTTGCATCTCTTGGATGCCTGGAAAACGGCATTGAAAACATCTAGATCTTCCTGCTAGCTGTTATCTCACACTCTGGGGGAGCTGCAATGCAGGGAGCATGTTGTGAAGTGACACTTAGGCGGATTTCACTGTGTCTGGTATACCTGGTTGGGAGACAGCACTTTTGTAACTCTTTTTTGCCTGTTTAATTAGAATAGCACTGAAGAAGTACACGACATTGTGACCTGGAACCTCGGCACCTTATGAAATTTCTAGTCTTTCAGTGGGATGTGTTTAAAGGGAGGAGTTTTCTTTATTTTGCTTTGGTTTCCCCATGGAAAGAATGATGGTCATTCTATACGGAGAGGTGCTGTGGTATTACTCCATTGGCAGAAACTTGTTGGGCTTTGCCTTTTTTTCCCGTTGAATGTTGAGTCTGTGGTGTGAACCTTAGATGAGGTTGCCTGCTTGAACAGGACGAAACATGGCAACTACCAAGTTGGTCATAGGTACAGGAAGGCTGGACAAGAGAGTCCCATCAAAGTAAATCTAGCAATAAGCACCAACTCCTACCAACTGCATACCTCTTCCATGCCCTCTCTCAACCAGCTTGGTAGGGAAAACTTCTCCCACTGTGATAGAAGCATGCCCCATGCATGCACTGACTGCAAAGGAAAAGTCTTGTGCTGTAGCTCCATGCTTGAGACAGAAAAAAGGGAAATAGGACATGCTCTACTCTGGTGTGTCAACCATTTGGGACTGATAACAGTGAGGAGTGCCTGTTTTATGAAGAACCAGGGATGTGAGCGATTTGAGCAAAAAGGGTTGCCAGACTGGTAGTTTGATATGAGCCCTCACTGTGCCAGAATAGCAGCTTGTCCCCTGATAATAGATTAGCAAAAATTTCTATGCCTCTCTAGCATATTAACAGCAGTTTGCCTCTGTTTTGTTACATAAATAGATTAAGCTTTAGCTGTGCTCCTATCAGACAGATTTCCTTTTTTTTCCTTTTAAATAATCATCAGACATTCTCATCAGTTTTGTCCTACAAGCAAGGCTTTGAAAAAAAACCCAAAGAGCTGACTGAACAGTTGCTTTTCTTTCAGCATCTGTAGCTGTTTAATATTTTGCCTGTCTGTCTCTTCAGATGCACAGGGGAGACAGAGCTGCTCTCTCCAGTCTGTATCAAGACAAGCAGAACTTGAACAACTGGGGAGAGAGGATGAACTGCCACAGCAATGCCAAAATTTCTGGCTCACGTTCTTGAGCTCTGCTGTTTGTGTGTCAGAAATTGAAAGTGTAACTGGGTGAATACACCTCAGCCCATAAAATTCATAACTGTTTGGGTTTCAGCCAGCTCTTCGCTAGGGATTTTGCAGGTCCAGTTTTAATTCTTCCTTCCATTTGACGGAATTGTGTAATTCATGCAGTCCTGGAAGTGTGGAACCAGGCAGCTCTTTTTATTATTGCTATTTTATTTATTAATTTTTTTAAGGATCAGAATTTTACAATATTTAAAGCAAACTGATGTGTGAAGGAACTTGCTATATATTTCTGGAGGCTTCATACTTATTACCTGAAAGCTAAATGGTCTTATCATTTGTTAAAACAAAAAAACTGATATTGTCTGTTGCAATACAAACGCCTGCTATGGTGAGGTCAAACACCAATGACCTCAGTGACAAGAGTTTTCTTTAAGCAATTTTGCAAATAGTGACTGTTTCTTTCATGACAAATTGCTTTTTGTGTTAAGTTTCTGTTTAAGAACCTCATCTAAAGTCAGATTCCTACAGTGCCACCACAGTTCTTGCCTCACAGGCTGAATCCTATGTGGAATTTAGTATCTGCTGTTGCTTTTAGCCTAATACTCACCTCTTTGCAAACTCTTCAGGCATAGACACTAATGGATCCAAGAGATATTTCATGCCTGAGTCAGGGACTTATTTATCTCACTTTTGTGGATCCATTGAATGGAAAGATGGAGAAGGAAGCTGTAGTACAGGGTACTGACAGCACATCTTGCTGGTATGCACTGAGAATTATATTGAAACTATATACCTAACTATTTATACATCTGAACCCTGTGTGAGAACTTATTCTTTAATTTCTCAAAATATAGCTGTCCTTCTGCGGTGAAACTGTATCAGGATGAAAATGAATCTTCCTTGGGCAGTGCTGAAAGGAGTTATCTGAGCCTGGAATTTTATATTATTTTTTTGACACTGACTTGCATACCTGAATTGAGGTCATGGTGCCACCATGGGCTTTTTTTGTGTGATGTTGCAGAAATATCCTAAAATTCATGACCTACCAGTAACACGTCATTAATGTAAGTTTTGCTCTCCCACATTCTGCTTAGAGCGTGAACACATAGAAAACTCTCATTATTTCTTCAGGGCCAGCGTCCTGGATTTAGCCTTACAGAAGTTGCTGTGATACATGGTGATAAAGCATAAGAATGATATCTGGCTGTGGTCATCTTAAGTACAAAAGCATTATCAGCTCTTGAAGTTATCTCCATATGAAGGGGCAAATGCTGCCTACTTTTATTTCTCTTTGTATAGAAAGGAGTAATAATAAGGACGAAGGACTAAGGGTATGAGGTGAAGTTTCCTGGAAATTTTTTTTGTGTTAATCAGGTGACTTCACTGCAGTAATCAGATGTTGCTCAGTTACATTTTTTCTTTTATTATTACAAAAGTGTTGTGGTTTGGTTTTGGTTTTTTTTTTAAATTACAGCTGTCAACCCTACTTCTACTCCACCTTTCCCCAGCAGTGGGTCAGCATTTGCTGTAGTGCATCCTGATAGCTTTAGTGCCTTGTCCTTTAAATAAGTTCTGTGGATAAGCACAGACTTTGAAAAAGATGACAGACTCCAAAGAGGATGAAAAATCAGCCCAGTTTTCCCTAGGGAAGTGTCTCTAATATCCTTGATATAGAGGCTATGTTACTTAGTTTTACTCTTGTGTTATTTTTGTGCTCTTGTTTTCCCCTTCTCAAAAAGACACAAGGATCTTGCCAGGCACAATATCAGTACACGAACCACAAAGGACCCTAAAATGTATCCCCCTATATGCCAGGACAGCAGAGTAAAATACTGCAGCATTCTGTAAGAGTCAGTTTTGTAACACTGGATTACAAAAAAGTGTCGCATATAAAATTTACTCTTATTTTCTGACCTAGAAAGATAAATAATGTAAGATTGCCATAAAAAAAAGAAAACTACCTCAAGATTTATTCTTTAAAAGAAACAAGTGCTATTAATTCCTTACTCTCTTTCTAGTTCCTCCTTCTTGCCCAGCTCCCTAGCAATCACTTCTAAATTTTAAATTTGCATTTCTGCCAACTTGGCACACTATATAGAAACAAAGCTTTTCAATAATATATGTGCTGTGCCTGCTCTGAAAGCATATTTTGGCAAGGGCTTTTCTAACTCAAACTAGTATCCACTTTCAGAGATTACTTTTTTATTACTATTTAATTTCAACACAGCCTGAGAGAAGCTGCCGTCCAAGGTCCTGGAGAGCAGTGTTATGCAGGCAACTGCTTCCTGCAAGAATTTAGGGCCCATCAAGGAGCCAAAAAAGCAGCCCTGGAAATTCAAATCCTGCATGCAAAGAGCAAAGCTCTTCTCTTTACTGTACTCCCAGTGAGATTCCGTGCTGTTGCTCCTTAGGGACTTCTCCTGGGGATTCATGAACTCATTACATCCCCTGCCTACCTCAGTGCTTATCGTCTCCACTAATGCTAATTACCACTAAGGGCAGGTTTTGACATTGAGGGCTGTTAGGAGCTAGATTGAGAGCATTTCATTCCATGTGGAGTGTTTTTTAAGAGACAACAGGTTCCTACTGATTTCTGCCAAGCCAAAAGCAGAGTGTGGGCCAAAACCATTGGTAGCTAACAATTCTGTAACTAGAGCATCTTCACTTCATTTTTACAAGGGGCACATTTAGAGATATAGGTCCTGGGAGCGAGGTTCTTAATATTTTCTCTGATCTACTGAAACACAGAAGATGGATATGACACAGTTTTCTTGGGTTTAAGTGAACTGGAAGTATTATGCAATTACTAGTTCCAACTGGAATGAATACAAAATGTCCCTGAATTTAGTCCATCCTTAAAAGCTGCTACTCCATATTCATAACCTATCTTGAATCAGTCTGAAGGCTGCTTGCCTAAAGAGACACTCAGAAAGTGCTTAAGTACCCAGCTTTTGTTCTCTAGCAAGGAGGCTTTGTTGCTTATAGCTAGCAGTGTGGTATGTGTGTTTTAGGGTGTTTTTAAAGATGCAAAGTCTCTCTTTCTCTTCTAACACATCTCAAGTTTACATCAAAATCTGTATTTCACCAGGCGTGCATAGCAGTGCACATCCAATCTTTGTCAGTCTGTGTGGATGCTGTTAACATTATTTATACATTACCAGACATGGGCTGGAAGCAATGAGATAACAGCTGTATTTTATGAGTTTTCCCAGAAGCACTACCCTCAGTTGCATAATTACCTGTGGCATCTGCTGGGAGATGTGTGTTATGAAATGGTGTGAGCTATTAATTTGCATACACCTATTACTCTCTTTTCCCCCTTTTGTCAACTGACCATGGCATGTTAGAGAGTGTCTTCCTCATCTAGAGAAGGATGTTAACTCTGCTTTCATCTGAATCAGGGCATCCAGTAAGTAGTATGTGTTGCAAAAGGACAGGAAGCAGGTGCAGGGGTCCCATGGGTTATAACTACGTGTGTCTATGTGTGCGTGAGGATGCATGGGCATAACATCTTTGTCGCCAACATGGACAGTGGGATCAAGTGCACCCTCAGCAAGTTTACCGACGACACCAAGCTGTGTGGTGCGGAGGGACCTGGACAGGCTGGAGAGGTGGGACCGTGCAAACATCATGGAGTTCAACAAGGCCAAGTGCAAGGTTCTGCACATGGGCTGATGGAATTCTGTGCAAAAATACAGTCTGGGTGAGGAGCGGATTGAAAGCAGCCCTGCGGAGAAGGACTTGGTAGATAAGAAGCTCAACATGACCCAGCAATGTGCACTCACAGCCCAGAAAGCCAACTGTCTCCTGGACTGCATCAAGAGAAGTGTGGCCAGCAGGTCGAGGAAGGGGATTCTCCCCCTCTACTCCGCTCCCGTGAGACCCCACCTGCAGTGCTGTATCCAGCTCTGGGTCCCCAACATAAGAAGGACATGGACCTGCTCGAGCCTTATAGCAGCCTTTCAGTACTTAAAGGTGGCCTAAAGAAAATGTGGGGATGGGCTCTTTATCAGGGAGTATAGTGACAGGACAAGGGGTAATGGTTTTAAACTGAAAGAAAGCAGATTTAGATTAGGTATAAGGAAGAAATTCTTTACTGTGAGAGTGGTGAGACACTGGCACAGGTTGCCCAGAGAGTTGTGGCTGCCCCCTCCCTGGAAGTGTTCGAGGCCAGGTTGGACGGGGCTTTGAGCAACCTGGTCTAGTGGAAGATGTCCCTGGGCAGGAGGGTTTGAACTAGATGATCTTTAAGGTCCCTTTCATCCCAAACCATTCTACAATAAGAGAGAGCCTGTACAACAACTCTTAGTATTTGTCTGTGTATGCAAGAGAGAGGGAAAAACAGGTTGGTTGTACGCTGCAGACTTGTTGGTCACCTGCAGTATTAGGAAGAATCGTACCTATTCAATCAAGCATATAACTCTAATGTTAAGGAAGGGCATCCTGCCTAATTAGGGTTTCCCTGCTGACCCTGCAGTATGTTACTTCTGCTCCTCATCAAATCTCCATTCATTTACTCTACAAAATATCACTCACTAGTAACTTTTTTTTTTTGTCTGATGCTTCAGCTGCCTTTCTTTCTTTCCTCAATACCACCTTTTCTTGCCTCTCTCCATAAATGCAATGCCAACCAACACGTTCTCCTTCCAGTGTTCTAAAGAAAGCAGTAGTCCAAACTGGACACAGTACATACATCCTAATTTTTGCAGCAGACCGGAGAACAAGATTCAGGTTAGAGAGGCGGAAATGATTTTCGACAGTGAGGATGCTGAGACAGACTTCTTTGAGAACAGTTTAGATCAATTTTCACCAAAAATGCTATAAGGTGTAGTTGAGTCTGTTTTGGGCAGGAACTTAAACCTGGTGATCTTTCAAGATCCTTTGCATCATCATTATTGTTCAATTCTAGCACTGTAAGTACTGCAGGTTCAACACACTGCCTGCCACTGTCTCCAGTTAGGACTTTTTGGGTGGGTGGGGAGTAAATATAAAAGGAATTAATAAAGCTGGTGAATTTTGTAATGACACCTGTTGGTACCTCCAGCCAGCAGATAAGGAGCAGCTGTACCTTAGCTTGAGAACCTACCTCTGCTTCTCTGAGAGCCCTTCAGTGATCAGTGTCCTCAATGTGTGAGCTTTTCATGACTCCTATTAAGGAGCTACTTCACTAGTGGCTTTGCAGCGGGAGTGCCAGGAAGCAGAACAAGGGCACAAAGCTCTCATACAACCTTATCTGCC
This sequence comes from Strix uralensis, assembly GCF_047716275.1. Classification (NCBI taxonomy): domain Eukaryota; kingdom Metazoa; phylum Chordata; class Aves; order Strigiformes; family Strigidae; genus Strix; species Strix uralensis. The sequence goes on along the minus strand of NC_133978.1, from coordinate 12,588,947 downwards.
CTTCAGGCAAAGGATTGAAGCCCCTAGTGTTCCTCCCATGCCCCTTAAATGATTAAAGATTTCAAGTGTGCTAAATTGTGTTAATTACAAACCAGTCTTCCTGCTGCAGGAATCTCTTCAGGACAGGTAGTAATTTCAGGCTCTATCACTTTAGACTGCTTGCAGTATATGCTGTATGCAGAACACCACTCAGAGCAGATGAATGTTATCATACAATAAGAAAGTGTGATACACTCCCCATGTCAAATTGCAACTCAGATAATTGAATTCTTTCCACCTTCATTCCCCTTCCCATTTCGACTGAGAGGTATCTTTCAATTACTTTTCTAACGATTTATGTAGGGTTAAAGGGGAACTATTAAATGTTTCTTGCAGTCCATTCCTCAGCTGGTTACAGCTGAGCAGTGAGAGTGTGAGCCATCTGTATAACTTCATTTGAATGGTAAAGTGCTTTGAGATCTTTGGGAGATGAAAAGCATTTCATACCAAATCACACCCTCAAAGTGTTTCATTAACTTCTTCTAAAATAATGTCTGCTCTTAATCTTAGTGAAAGAACTTAGAGGTCTCTATTATACACTATAGGTCTGAAGCAAGACAAGATGCAGGTAATAAAAGGTGAGCCTGGGTCATCAAGCCTAGCATCTGATCAAAACTTGTAAAATGCCTGTGCCTCTCCAGGTTCACATTTTTGCTTTTGTTTGTTTCTGGATAATTTTTAATTGAATTGGAGGTTTTTCCTGAGTTTCTTCCAACCTATTTCTGAAGCCACTGCTGTTATGAATGAGCAGAAAACATTTTTTTTGCACTTTTCTCTCTATATATTTCACTTTTTTTAAAATGGGCCCAAGTATCTGCAAAGAGAGTAGCAGTCAAAAATTAAACCTCCCATCTAAAGGAATTACAGGAGAGGAAATTTGTAGGATTCTAGTATAAAATAAGGCCTTCAAAATGGTGGTGTCTCATTTTTAAAGTCCTGCTTTATAAAGAACTAAAGCATGTAATTAAGTATGTAACCAGGTTTGGTTTAGTGGGGAGCAGTTAGCTGGGATGCCAGCAGCTCTGCTTCTGCAGACTGCACCAGTTGGCACTTCAAGGGACACAGGGTGACTGCAGGGACAGGCTGCTGACTTGCCTGTGCCTGCAGCACCTCTCTGCCACTGGCTGCTCTGGGCTTTGGTGTCTGCTTAAAACTCTGCTCAATGCTTCAGTTTTTCCCCGGCTGTTGAGTCTCAGGGTAAGTGCTGGAGAGTTTCTAGATTTGAATAGACAGTTGCTATTGCTGCTTTCTGCCAAGACTTCAACCTTTTTTAAAGCAGATAATGAGTCTCCGCAAATAGAATTCTGTATTAAATTGGCACTGGAGTTTGTGCCCTGGAGTTTGTTCAGACACTAAACACAGCTGAAGGGAAACTGAGTTTTATTCTAAAATGTTAAGTACCCAGAGTATCCTCTCTTCTTCAGCAGGTGTCACAGCAAGTCATACCTCCTAAATGACCCTGTTAGTTTGAGTTAGAGGTCTTTAGTGTTATGACTCAGCCATTACAAGCTGTATCTTGATAATTCCTATCTCATCTTCCCTTCCATTCTGAGGCCAGCTGATGGATGCAGTGATGGGGCTGAGTGAAATGCTGAAAGCAACTCAGAATGCCATGAGCTCTACAGGAGCTAGCCCTTTATCTACCAGGTTTGTGAGTTAAACTAATAGTCATGTACATATTCACTGTAGTGTACACACACTTCACATGTATAAACTTGTTATGTTCAGTATCCCAGTCTTTATGGTAGTTGTGAGAATAGGCTCAAGTACTGAGCAAGGTGCCTAATATGATGCTTTCCTTCGAGCATTCTTCACACAAAAGGTATAACCACTTACACCTTAAGTCTTGAATAGCATTTCAAGCCTTTCTTGTCATGTCATCTGATTATAGCTCTGTTTACTTCACAGCCAGAATATGCAAATACTCATGACATGTCTTTACAATAAAATGAGAAATTACAGAATTTTATTGCTGTTTTTCTCCTAGAAAAAATCCACCCTCAAATCATTTCTCTCATCTGGTTGGTATCAGCTGGGCTGACAAAGTAAAACCATCGAGATCAGAAATAATTATGAAAGCTTAAGGGAAATCTGAAATGTGCATGTTCTCTGGAAGAAAGACAAAGCACATTTTCCAGATCACTGACACAAGTGAGCATATTCCATATAGGTTTTGTGAAAAGATATATTTAAGAAAAGGAACCCTTCATCTTGTCAATTTGATGGAAGGAATCAGAAGGATTCAAGTCAAAGTGGGGCACAAGACAGGGATGTGGATTATTAAATGCAGAACAATTTAAAAGACTTTGCAGGATGGAAAACCAAAATGCGACAGGCCTGATCTTCTGTTGCCCTTAAGGCTTCTGAAGACACTCATGGTTGTGTGGAAGGTGCCACAACAGAGTACTGAGGGGACAGGTTCTGCTGGGCGAAGTGGACTGGGGTAAATGTTTCCAAGGGCAGAGGGAGGCATGGGTCTTCCAACCTTGTGGTGGAGGTGGAAGGATCTGCTTCTGCTTCCATGGACCTGTTGGACTTGTTCAGTACTGCCTCCATGCACACTGGGGTCTTTCTGGTGGGAAGCTGCCAGCTCTTGGCTTCTCTCACCTTCGCTAGCAAGATGAAGGGGAAGGAACATGACTGTGAGCAGAGGTGCTGGGAGAGTAAGGACTCCATTGCTCTGCATTGTGCCAGCAGGGACTAGAGCTGATGAAGATGGAGCCAGCATGTTGGCCATCAATCCTGGGACTTCTTGGGCTGTATGTCTGAGACCCATCTAGTAGATGGCCTTCCTCAGTAATTGGCACATGCAGCACACCTTGTAGAGAAGGTATCAGGCTGTGAGGGGGGGCTGGAGAGCCAGTTTGACCTTCAGATGCCTCATTTCTGACTGCTGAGAGGACCCCTGAATGAGCCAGAGGTGTGGGGTCAGCTCTGGCTTCTCCTGTTTGTTTGGCTGGGCCTGAGCTGAGTAGCAGCTTTGTCCTGTGTCTTTTGTGAAGGTCTGCATGTGTACTCACATGGAGAGGGCAGCAGTTTTGCAGTGGCACACTAACAGGTTTGAGTGTTTGCTGAGTGTGTCCACATCACTGGTTGGGTGAAGAGCAAGTGTTGCCTTCATCTCTTCCAAGGACACGGGAGACTTTTGAGTTGTGGAAACACAGGATCACAAAACCATCAGTGCAAAACAGGGCAGTTTAATTTTCTGAAATGCAGCTAGATAGGTGGAGAGATTAAATTATGGTCCATTTATTCTCTCACCACCTAAATCCCAGTATTTTAAAATATCTCTAGGTGGCATAAAAGTAGGTCTATGCTTTCAATAAAATATTGATACAATTTTTCATTTCATGCTGTTTCAAGTTTTCCACATCAACAGGTTGGGTTGTTTTTTTGTAGTGTATGCAGACTAAAGTAGAGGTTGGATTTGCTACCTAAGACTTATTCCAAGTGAAGAGGATTTGGCAGTGGTATATGTTTGAACTTATTTGTTTTTCAAAGATTTTTTTACTTTCCACTTCCTCTGAGGTTAAGCTGCCAAATAGCATAGTCTGGGCTCTTTCAGTGGTTCTAGAAAGACAGTAAAAAGTTTCCCCTGAAGACTGTCAGCAGTTAGATCTCTTCCCCCCGATTTTGATTTGCTGAATTCCACTTGTACAGAAGGAAGGAGCTTTACCACACTTGGCAAACTGGTATTTCCATTAACAGCTCAAAATAAGCAGTTATCTGACAACACTGATAAATTACTGCTTTCTGGGAAGGGAGTGTGTATTATTTAAGAGGCATTACCTGAACTGAATTATAAGGTGGGTAAGAACACTCCTCCTTTCATGTGAGTGGAATAGAAGGGCATGCTGCTACTAAGTTTGCTATATGGGATTTATACTGCAAAGGACTCCACTCTAGTATGTTACAATAATCACAAGAATATTTCCATGCTTCTTGCAAACTGTTGTAAGGGGTACACATGGGAAGGGGAAAAGGATACACATTGGTAATGTTTTTATCATGTGTTTATTATTTTGTATATTTAGAAGTATGATTTTTCAGAAGCTCAGTAAAGAAGACTGTCCCAGGAGAACTTGCAAACAGAACCGCATTTTGGTACTTTCTCAAAGTAATCATCATACCAATCCCAGGTTTAAGTTTTGCTTTGGTGTGATGTTGGCATAGGGTCACATCTGAGTCCAAATACAGGTCTGGAACTTCCCCAAAGTTCAGAGACAGTTAGATCTGAAATTTGTTTTTCATCACTCCTCACTATTTACATCAGAGCTATACTGCCAAGACACCATGGCTAGTAGAGAGGCAGGATGGACCACTGGTCTGACTCTATGCAGCAGTTGCTAGATCTGAGCATAAAAAGCACTAACATTTAAAATTAACTCTGAAATTTGTCCTCTCCTGATATCAGACGTTGATCAAAACCAAAATTCTAGACTCTGGTGAAATTCAGATCTACATCTCAATTGTGTGATGATGAGACAGGCTATGCAATCAGGTTTAGACAGCTCTTACATTTGCAGCATGTTCTAGATACATAATTTTGATGACATCATGACTTGGCAACCAGTGCTATCTGACATTCTATATGAGAATGGGATTCAAAGCTTTTTCATTATTTATTCTTCATTAATAAAATAAAAGGTTCTATATTGCTTCTGGCTTCACCTGTACAGACATTGAGACCCAGCAGGTTAGTAAAACACTCTGGGGGAAGGTGGGGTTATTTAATTTCATGGTGGCACATTACGTAGCTTTTTGTCTCTGAGGTCACTGGGGACGACATACAAAAATGAGGTCTGTCAGAACATCAGTGACTCTTTCTCTGACTCTAATGCCTCATTTGTATTGTGGGTTTTTTTTCTGGCTTTGCTAAAGAATTAGTCATCCAGTCGAGAAGTCCATTTCAAATCTCAGACCTTCTCAGCAGAGTATTCACCTCAGATGCACAAAATCCTGCTTATCTTCTGTCATTAAATATCCTGGTGTATTATCAGCCAGAGTAGGATGATGGTCCTTGTGGTCTGGACAAAATCCGGATCTGACATCCAAAATTCCTCAAGGAATTCAAAGAGTTAACAGAGTTTCTATTTTTATTTTGCCCTACAGAGAGTTTTGTTATCAGCAGAGACAAACATAATTCTTGCGCAGTACTAGTCCCTGATTCTGAGAGGGCTTACGCATATGATTACATTTCAGTGGAGCAGCTCGTGTATAAATTTAAACAAGAATTTGTTACAGGACTGGAACTCCTGTGAATAAGATGCATAGTACCCCTGGGATCTTTTGATGAAAGGTGTTCTTATCTGTATCACTCATATCAGATACATTGCTTTTACATGAATGCTGTGGTTGTAGTCAATTCATTTTCTAATGTTTGGGAAAAAAGATACAAACCCTGGATGGCCTGAAAAGAGGATCAACACATTACAGGCACTGCATGTAGATTCTTCCCTAGCACAGCTGGCTGACAGGTATTTCATGGAGTTAAAGGTCATACATTCTTTTGTGTATCAGTCTACAGTTTGCACATAAATCAGATATCTCTGACGTTTATATTCACACACACCACTTAAAAGTTCTTCTCGCTGACTGTGGCAGAGCTCAGAATTAGCTGCCTAGCTAAAATCACATGACCTGATTTTTCTTTTGTGCTGCCCACCACCACTGGCTGTAGATTCCAACAGAATTTTCCAAATGTTGATAAGTAGCAACTGAGATGTGGCCAGAGCAGAAACACTGTGAAATGGGTAGGCTTGAACAATGTAGTCTAAATAAAAAAGCATCTACTGCTATCTGTGGCAGGTAGTGCAAGAATAATGATTTGTTTTCTCTCTGTGCGTTACAGAGATGGAAGGAAGAGCTGCTTGCAGCTCTCTTCTCACTGGAACATTCAAACTCATCATCCTTCTGAGAGCCCAAGACTAAGTCCAGTCCTGGGATAGCCCATTTGCCTCAACCTGTGATCCCTGTTATATTCTGTGAGCTGAACGTCACAATCAGTAAGCTCATCAAGATGGGCTTAAGCTTCTTAATATTCCTTGAAAAGCATCCCAGAGTTGTTTTCTTTATGGTAGTTGTATTAGAAATGTGCCATTTCTTAAGACAAAGGCTGAAGTCCTGAGCCTGCTCAGGACTGCATGTTTTGCATTTGATTTCAGCTGAATCAGGATTTCACTCAAATTGGTCTACACACGTGGTCTCTTTGTACATCATTTTCCCAGCAAACTAACTGAAGTACCTACTACCTGCATAATGTAAGGTGTGTCTTCACTTTGGAGCATGTGTTGTATTTTGTATAGATTTGTCTGGTTTCCTCCTCATTCATACTCAGATACCACCTACTTGCCTTCATACTCAGTAGTTTTATACAGGGCTAAAGAGAAGCTGCATAGCATGAGCTAGAAAGAACAGTGGCTGGGTGCCACCAATTTCTAGGTGATGAAGAACTCAGCTAGAGGCTGAGGGGTGGATGCATCTCTTGGAGCTAGTGGTCTCTGTTCTCACACAGTCAAGGTATAAAAGTAGCTATTTAGCATAACCCCTCTGTGCTTGTTTAATTTTCATACCTTAGGAAGAGATAAATCTAGAAACATTTATTTCTCTCCTTGACTGAAAAGGAAGCCTAGCCAAAGAGTTCAGATAGGGATACTTGTTTTGTAGACCTGTAATTTAGACAGACAAATCCCAACTCATGTGTGCTGAGCAGGAATAAAGCCCCTTCTCTCAATCAGTGTCAGCTTTGAAAATGCTCTTGACTTCTTCCCCTCTTGCATTCATGCTAGAGTATCACAATGTCTCAATATTGGGCCATAGTGGCAAGCAGGATAAGCAGTGTAAAATCTCATGACCCTACAAACTTGAACAATTTTATGGACAGAACATCTACAGTTACTACTGTACATGTTAAGGACCTAATTTTTCTCAATTTACCCTCTATACAACTGCATATAGGTAACAGAAACAATAAATGCTAGGAACCTTATCTGTGATTTTAGCATAGGAAATGTCAGTCTATGAACTCAGAGCACTTGTCATACATCTCAATGAAATCCAATAAAATACCTTTTGGATCCAAGGAAAAAAAAAAAAAAAGTATCTTTGTAGTGCAATGAGCTCTGTCTGTAAAAATGTGTTGGGATAGTTTTGATTGCAACAAAGAGATTTCAAAAAAACATTCTGGAGTAAAAAACAACTTCCTACCCCCACACACTGTATTTTAAGGGTCAAAAGTGAACTCTTAGAGCAGCAGCAGTCTGCCTTTGTGCTGCACCTCAATTGGTATATGTCCTCATTAGAAGGAAAAGTGATCCACCTGAAGTAGGATGTCAACTTCACAACTTTCCTCTTTCCCGCATACTTTTCTTTGAACAGAGAAGGGTTTTTTTTATTGTCAAAGTCCCTCAGGATAATAGGTTATGAGAAACTTCATGCAAGATTAAAACCTATTTGAGTCTTTTCTTGTTGATGATACTTACACAAAGCAAGTTTCTTCAATTATTTAATCTCCACTTTCTACCAGCAATGATGGGCTTTGTTTTTTCTTCAGCTGTTTGGTTTTGTTGCCCCTCTAAAACCCTGGTATTGCAGGGTCTTGGTTTGTTGGGTTTTTTTTTTCTGAGGGTCACACTAAGGATAGCTCAGCAATTTGAAAAAACAACATACTTAGCAGCTTGCCTTCCCCCTCAGACACTGAATGAATAAAAGCAAATCTATAAAGACATTCAATTCTGCCCCCTAATATCATGCCAGAACCAGATACACACTACATACCTGGTAAAGCAACAGCCACGATAGGGTGAAGGGGATGGGTCTCAAGAAATTAAGGTCCCTTTAATGTTCTAGTTGCAGAACATCACAAAATAATAATAGGGATCAGTAAAGAAACAGTCTCATTTTTATCAGGAAAATGAAAATGGAGTTCATTGCACAGTCAACATGACTCCCATTGAGGGCTTAATAAAGACTCCCTTTAGTTGGATCTTGCTACAAATAAGCAGATGGTGGTGACTTTGGGTCCAAATTGTTGTTTTTACATGCAAAATGTCTTTGGATAGCAGGAGGAAAGGTTGACTAGCTTTAAATTAAACAATAAAAGCGTGCTGTATTTAAAAATGGAAAAAAAAAAAAAGATGGAAGCAAGAGCAACAATATTATTGGTATGAAAAGCCTTGAAGCCTGAAGTTTTGGCAATGTTTTAAAGCCAAGTGAGATAATACATAGTTAAGATTACTCAAATACAGTAAATTGGAAAATCGGTGGAGTCTTGCTGATTTATAGCAATAGAGTTTTGCTCCTATGATTTTATTTTCAAGTTAAGACTTCAAATACATGATTTTTTAAAAAAAATATAATAAGGTCTAGCCATAAGCCTATTTTGGGTAGCTCTGGTTACACAGCTTGCACTTGAAGCTTTATATTTTTAATATTTACTTTTAGCCTACTTTTTTATCAAGCTGATGAAGACCTGCCTACCTTGATTTACAGCCTCAGAAGGATTCATGCCAAAAGATCACTAGTGCTTTGTATTGTACCACAATTCCTTTTACCCCCCCCTCTCTCTTATAGCATCTAAAAGCATGTACAATTGGAAAAGCTTGTCACAGTGATGCTCAGTTGATTTACTTGAGTCTTGAGCAGCAGTGTCTACATAAGAAGGGCTTCATGCCAATGAAAATTCATGTTAGATTCAAGCCTTTTTACTTCTCTGGATTAACAGTGTCTAGTGTAGATGTCTCCTAGATGCTTTTACTTTCAGATACTGCATTTTCTAGAAACATTCCATATGCAATATTTGAGAGAAGTGTAGGCAATAGCACATGGAGCATTTGCCCTGGAGCTCTAACTAGTCCGCTTGCTATGTGTGTAAACCTAACAGATGTGCCATGACCACTCAGTGCCTCTCTCAAAACTTTTCAAGAAGGACTTGGACTTTCCCCTCTCCATGTGGCATCAGACTGGTTCTCCTGGTTCCAGGAGGCTCCAATCCAGAGCCTTTCCCGGGCAACTGCCAGGCTTTCTTACAAACTCTTCAGTCAATAATACTATTACATATATAAATGCTCTTGGTGGGAGATGCCCACAGCAACGCATAGCACTGTCTGGCCCCTGCTGCTCTGGGGTCACTCAGGTAAAGGACCACAGCTCCTGTGTTGTAGGCAAGGTCTCCTTGTCAGCATTCATGGGAGCTGCAGGTCCAGCTCTCTGTAATCGTGGCAGAGGTTGCATTACACTGCTTGTTATGAGGAGCTCTTTCAGCTCCTTCCTCTTTTAGGATTCCCATTACACCAGCCCGATCTACCTGTTATATCCTAATAGCCACTGTTCCTCTCAGCTCTGCTTTTGTATCTTCTGAGAGTCATAATACTGAACTTCAACGTGTTGAGTTTAGGTACAATTAAGACCATCAGGAAAGTCACTTTGTAAACTAAATCCAGAAATGTGCTAGTGTTAGCTTCAATTCTAGCCTCATGTACAGCCTGTTTGAATTTGTCTGTTGGAGGGGTAGCCCTCTGTGTATTAGGTGAACACTGAGGGCTGAGCAGGAGCTAGCTCATGGACCTGTTCAGTTGCCCTAGGAGGACAAACTGACCCTCCAAGAGAGACAAGAGAGAGGGAAGGCAGCTGCCCAACTGGGACAGGGTAGCCCTGCCCCAACATCCCTCTGCAGCCTATGGCTAAATATCACATCTTGTTGTAGAGGAAGGCTGCTTGTAGCAGCTTATGTTCTCCAAAAGAGGACAAAACTACTTTGCCTGCTGAAAAAGTCCTCCTAAGCACGAGCCTTGTGACCTCTTGAGAAGGGACAGTGTTCCCTACAGCTGCTGTTTTCATTTGGGTAGTCAAACTCCAAATGAAAGTAAACTACTGGAGGGGAGCAGAAAAGCTGGAGTTTGTCCAGGTAAATACTGGCATGTAATAATTGCAAGTGAGCTTGTGTTTCCTTCTCTGGGAACAGTTCACCAATTTCATGTGCAGGCTTTGCCTTACCCACAGCTTAAATGCAGCTGTCCCAGGGGAAATATGGAGGTTATTTAATAGTGCCCAGCAATGACACAAAACAACTTAGGGCAGGAAGAGAAGAGGAGCACCATATTAAATTAAAACTGCACAAAGGAAAATTTAGGGAGACAGAATGTAATTATCCAACTTGAACTGTGGCCAAGGCACTGATGCTAACACCTTTATTATTAAAAAAAGGAGGGGGGTGAATACCACAGGAGCCATCAAAATCACAAAAAATGAGACCATGCTTTCAGCCTCTCTTCTGAAAGATGGCACCTCAGGTAGCACAGTGCCCATTAGCACTATGCCAGGGTATTGATTCAGTACCCACTAAAAAGGAAGAAGGCCACCTACTAAAGAATATGCATAATTAAAGCTAAAAAATGAGCTGCTTTCATTGTGGAATAGAATTCTCATAGCAGTGTTTCCCCAGGAATAAACCATCAGAAAAAAATAGTTTGCACTTCACCTCCAAAACATTTTGCAAAGGTCAACCACTAGAGCCAGCTGAATGCATTATTTAGTGACTTGACCATTTTATTACTGAATATTTCATTGGGTTTGTTTTTACAATCAACTCTTTCTGTTCAGGAGAAAAAGAAGTATCACTAAATCCCTGGTTTTACTGTGGTAGACAGCAAGACAGAGACAGCCAAAAGAAGCAGATATATAACCAGTTGTCCTTGATTTTTAGCAGCTTCCAACCCCTTTGGGTTCCTTTGGTAACTCCCACTCTCCAGTGAGTTTCCTGGTGTTACTCTAGAATACTGTAATAGAAATCAGGATCCTTGTTGCTGTCCAAATAAAATTCAGTAGCTTTCTGCAGAATTACTCCATATTACACCATGAGGTGCTGAAGATACAGCATCAAGTATTTACTGGGTTTCTTGGGCATAAAGGAATAAGGAAAGAGAGAAAGTGAGTTGAAGGCAGAGGTGCTTTGGTGGGACCATGGTTTTTGCATCTCCTGTGGAAACTAGAGACACACAGACTGGAAATGACCCATACGTTTTTCACAATTATGATTTTAGCCACAGATCACATTCAACCTTGATGTAGTCTTCTACCCTTTACAGAACGGGTGTCTTCCTAAAGGAAAATCCTGAGATTTCACCTGGATCAGAAGTTCCATAGTTGATGCTGAAATCATGTGAGACCTTAGGGCCTGTGTTGTGCACAAGTTCTTTCCATGCTAAAATTCAGTAAACGTGTTTAAGATGGTTACCCAAATATGCTTTTGACCTCTGCCAGTCTATTAAGGTGTTTTGCTGAAAGGGTAATCAAGAGTTCTAGGAAAAGAGATTTATTGTATAAAACAAATGCAGAAGGTATAGATAGCTTATGTAAAAGTTGCATGTTGGAATTTACTTCATGTTCAAAAATATGGGCACTACGTATCTCAATTTTTTGCGTGGTTATTTTTTGCTAGGATATCTCAACTTTCCTGGGTGCATGCTAAATGATTTGTAAGATACAAATTGCAGGGAAGAGCTTACCTTTTATGAATAAATACTATTAAGCACTAGTTATGTTAAGTCTTCATGGGCAGCAGCCTCTACTGCTTTTCTATATAATATGCCCTTCAGACCTGTGAATTCACCAATAGGATTTTATGGTATCTGTAGTAAGTTGGAACATTTTAGATTAATAAATTACATAGCAGCATTATTATGTAGAGGTTGTATTTGCTCCACAGTTACGGCTGAAACTTACTTTCCATCAAAAACCCAGTGAATGTAGCCCCCTTTATATTATCAAAAAAGCTCTTTCCACTTCAAATTGTGTGAGTGGTCTCTGACTAGTTAAAACTTTTTTGCCAAATTTCAATGATGTCTGGCAAAGTGCTATTGAAGAGATAGGACTCAAAAATAATTTATGTTTTTAAATGCTCTTTCAATGTTTTTTCCTCATACCTTAATCTAAAATGGTGTTCTAAAAACTTCTGTGGGACTGACTTAAAGAAGTTTATTCTGGAACAATTCTGAAAGAAGATGAGGATATCAAATGACTCTGAGCATTGTGCTGTCGTTGCCAAAGGAAGGCTGGCATTCCTGTCTGTCCTTTGAGAAATGCTAAGAAAAATGTAAATAATGACTACAGCTGAAAATACACAGAAGACATTTTCCAGACTCCTGTTTCTGAGGCTGTGCATCTGACAGGCTATTAAACACCCTCTTCCTCATCATTCCTCATCACCAAGGCAAAACTTTTACCCGCAGTAGACTTAAAGAAGGGTAAAAGGTCAGACAACTTGGGACAGGAGAATAAGGGTCTCTATCTTCCCTGGGCCTTATCTTATATGCAGAAGTCTACTGTGAGTTGAAAGAACTTCAGAATATAACAAATACAGCCAGCATATACCTACAATGTCTGAGGAGAAAATTCTGCAATTAAAAGCGTTTTTTGCACACACAGATTTGCATGGGTCCTGCAGAAGCAGACACCATTAAGAACTCTGAACAACCAGTGCAAGTTTTCAATATTTATGATTTATCATGGATGAAAGGTTTTTCTCTCTGCAGGACAATGATTTCTTGATTTTTAGCTCTCATTTTGATCAGTGCTGAGTACATTTCAGAGTCCTTACCTAATGTGTCTCCATGAAAAGAAACTTTTAATCAATCTTGCTTTATATACAGTCTTCCTTTATCAATGAGTAGAAAACACTAGAATGCCTTTCTCTTAATCATATAGTATTTCACTGATTCCAGCCTTCTTAGTGATCATACTACAAACCACAAAAAGATGTACTTTAAATTTCTTATCAGACAAACAGCATATTACATGTAGTCTTCATTAAGATCCCATATGCCACCAATTATTCAAGCATCATTAAAAAATTAGTGAATACATCTACATTTGTAACTCTCATTGGTTAATATCATGTAATTACAGCATGTGTATAAAAAGAAAAATAATGATCTGATGCTGTAGCATCACCATCAGTACTGGAGACATGCATGTGCAAAGTGAGTCAAGATCCATTTTGCATGTTGTCATTGCTCTATTTGGATGTGCAGGGAGGGGTTTTCTAACAGCCAGAGACAAAAAGGAAGCACTGGTTCATGGCTCTGAGTTGGGATAACTCAGCTGGCTTGTCATCCACAGTGGGGACCCATCCTACTCCTCCACACTGCTTCAACTATGGAGCTATTCTGGATGCGGTAAGCTCCACAGCTATTAGCCTTTTTTCATCTTGCATTAGCACATAAAAGGTTGCTAGTCCCAAATGATCCTTGTCCTCATTTTAGAGCAAAGCTGTCATACAGCAGGTTCTATCAAAGACATCCCCAGGAGACTGAGCTTTGAACCATCGCCATCCACTCATGCTGGTACACAGGGTGGCCGCAACATGGCCCCTGAACTAGAGGTAATACTTTTATAAAGCTCCTTTATGAAAAGATGGTGACAAAAAATGATCTAAAATTGGCATATTGGGATTGCTGTAGAGGATTTTTCACATTTAAGATTTTTTTTTTTAAATCAATTTCTTTCACAGAAGTACTCAATACAAAAATGCCACATTTTATTGAACAAGTACATCATGGAAAAGAAAAGAAATAAGGGTACAGCCATTTTCATACTTATGAATGATTGAGTTGGCTTTAAATGTAACTTTGGCAATTAATTTTGTGATCTATCTCAAAATTATTTTTTTCCAATATATCTAACTATGCCACAGAAATATTTTGACATTTTTAACTTTTAAATTAGAGCTCATCTAGCCTTAATGTCCTTTTTTCTTAGTATGATTGGGTCTGAAATACCTTTGAACAAAAGTGAAAAACCCCAGTTGAAGCACAAGAATGAAGGCAGGAAGTGTTTTCTATTGATGATCTTTCAGAAGAGATCAGACAGATCACCTCCCAACTTCTTGATGAAACATGCCAAAATCTAACCCTTAGAGAACACCTTTCCATCAGAAAGGGTGCTACAGTACCATCTCTTTACTATTTACTTATCCTCACCATTCTCATCACCACCCCAGGATTACCAAGGTTACCCCCAAAATAACCCTGAGTCAGCTAAAATCCTTGCTCCTATAAAGAGGAAAACACTAGCTTTGATCTGAGGCTTGGGATTTTGCTATTACTATTGATTTAATACATCACATATTCAGATACTGTGGTGACAAGAAAAAACAACAGAGAGTAGCATTACATTAAGTAGTATTCAGTCCAGTATTTTATCTGATTTTTTTTCAGTCTGTTGTAAGAGTGATACAGCAAGATAACAGTACTGACTTCAGCTCAACCCGCTGTAATGGTATGGAGAATTAGAGGCAGTAGCCTTCTCATGGAAGTTTTACCAGCTGCAGTAAGTATTCCAATAATCACAAGAAGAAATCCCTCCTAGTCTACTTTCTGATATTTTTTTTCTTTTTATAATCAGCAAAAATGTAAAGGGCTTTGGTCATCTTATTTTCCCGAAATAAATGATTCTAAAGAAAACTTCAATTTACTGCTTACTCTTTACCTAGATGTTATTCCCAAGTGCTGTGTAATCATTAAGTGAGCTTTAACAAGTGTGCTGCTCTTAGCATGTTTTTACTTATGTAGTAGTAAATTAACTATAACAGATTATAACTGTTCTCCATCATTTAGCAATAAGTGAGACTTCCCATAAATACCTTTAAAACTAAACCAAGCTGGTTTTATGGCACTTGCTCACCACTCATTCTCATTTGTGATCACAGGTGAAACAATATCCATTTCAAAGAAAAGAAGATTATTTTTCATGCTGAGATTAAAAATTCCAGTTCATTTGCTTTCTAGTTACTGGGAAGGAAACTGCACCACCTGAGATATGTCTCACCTGGCCACCTCTGGTAGGTGAGTGATGCTTTGATAATGGGGATGGGAACACTTCAGCAGCCTAAGTGAATTTGCTGGATCAATGAGGCATCGCTGCATTTTCAAAGCGATTTCCTTCAGTGTCTCATAGTTTCACGCATTTATATCACAGATTTTGCTTTGGTAGTAACCAGCAGCTGCTTTCTGAATGACTACAATGCTAAAGGCCAAACCCCAGAAATACAGTAATCAAACCCAGCGCCTGATATTTTGAGGAGCTCTCACCTTTTTTATCTGCAGCCTGCTGAGTTCTTATGTTAACCCAGGCTTGTGTCTAAAGGGAGAAACTCCAAAAAGATTGTCCTTACGTGACATTTCTTTTCTCTGTCTGCTGTCTATATAGATAGGGAATGGCCATAATTAGAATAGCTATGAAAGTAATTTCTCAAGAACAATGATGATATTTAACTTGAATTGTTTTCTCCAGGGCTTTACCCTGATCCTTTAAGATTGTGCACTTCTGGCACTTACATTTATGCTAGGCTGACATTGGTTTGCCACCAAAGAGGCATATCACACAGGCAACAGCTGAGGGACCTCAGTTATTGAACCTTGGTGCTAACCTTATAAGAAATCACTTCAGTGGTGACATGGAATATCTCTGTCCATTTCATCCTTTAAGTCAGAGAAACGCAATCCCAAGTTAAGTTAAATCAGAGCTTTCTCATAGACTCACATGACCCTTCAGAATCAAATTGATGCCATCAGCTTGTTTCACATTTAACAGCCTGAAGCAAAGTCTTACAGAATGAAAATTTTGGTTATAAAAAGCTTAGTCTGCCCTCATCCTCTTATTGCCCACAGCGTATCACAGACCTCTTCATATAGCCTATCCTTCCTCTGAAGTTTTCTATGTTGTTGGGTTTTGGAGGGTTTTTTAAGGGCAAAAATAAACATGACATGAAAGATACCAGGTATTCTCCTGCCCTCAGCAAAAAAAATCCTTGTGCTTGCATTTTCATATAGTTAAATTTGCATTTGAAAACAGTTTAACCATAACGGCCCCTTGTCAGTATTCTTATTATTCAGAAATGTTCTGATTCATTGGCATCTCCTTCCCAGCCCATGGGGATTTTGGTCTCCAGCAGAAACCAGCAGCTAACTAAAAGAGGCTAGTAGAATTTGAATTGCATAGAGATGTTAAATTAATTATGTATAAAGTGTCTACTCCTTTTTTTCCAGTAAGTCCATATGTTTTTTTTGAATATACAGAATGATGGTATTAGATAGGTAATAATCCTTGATTTCTCTCAGTAGCCTTAACTGAACTGTGAGATAGAACTGCTCCTCTGGAAGCAAACTGCCTATTTTAGCTTGGCAAAAGGAAATACATGCATCCAGTCAGACAACTGCAGGAGCAGGACAGAACAGGAATTCGACCAGTATTTTCAAACATACTTTTTTTTAACATGCAGAAACTTCTCTTTTCCTTTATACACATCATCAAAACAATGTCTTTAATTTGGAATTTGGAATTTTTTTTTAAGGGAGGGACTTTTGGAAGTGGCCCACTGTCACTAGAAAATACAATAAATATTGCTGTATTTAGAACCTTGATTTCTGTCTGGGTGATTTGTATGTACAACAGTCCTACCGTGTCCACTCTTCTTGAGCATTTATTTTTGTCAATTCATGTTATTTAGATTTTGACTATTTCAGTTCTTATGCTATTCTGAAAACTGAAATATCTGCAGTGCATCTTATTTCTTCAAATTCAAATGTTTTTCATTTGTAAACAGTACTCCTTAGAGTTTGTAGAGAAAGACATATGTGAGCAAGTTATTTTATTCTTTTATATCCATAATCTAATCTTGTTCTCATTTCAGGTGATGTCCCTGTTTATTGTCTTGCCTCAGTGCATTAAGCTATGATCAGACTTTCAGTGTGGACACCTCAAGGAAATGGGTATTGGTCAACAGAGGCTTGATCTATGTGTATTATATTTATGTGGCTGTGCTTAAAGTTAAAAAAGGTCAAATTCTTTAAGCCAGCATAATGCCCACGTTAGGGTAGTGATCACTACTCAGTAGTGATGCTTGTTTTACAGTATTTTGAGAACACGTTTTTTCCATCTCAGTCTTTTCATTGCTAGCCAGATGTCAGGGCGTGCTGGAAGCAGATAGCCAAAAGTAATTACAGGTATCCTGGTGGTAGCCTGTGTTATGACTCTGATGGTAAAAATATTTGAAATTTTCATCAGATATGTAACATTAAAAGCATGCCAGATAAATTATGAAAAGAAAAATGGAAAGGAAAGTGGCTGAGTTGTTTAACACCTTAACTAAAAGAAGAAAAAATAAGTGTATCAAAGAAGCCTAAAAAGCAAATCTGATTGCTGTTTTTTCATCAAATATTAACTGGATTCTGAGAGGTTTTCATTATACAGATGAAAACATTGGGCTTACTTATCAGAGTGCAGAAGCTTACATTGAAATGATAGTCTTGTATGCAATCATCATGGAATGGTATACATCAGAGACATTGAAACTGGTGAACTGATTCAAGCCTTGCATTTGGCTGTGATCCTAGAAGCCCTGGTAGCATGTGTTCAACCTTTCACACTGTGTTTCTGCAGCACTTCGTTGAGAACAGGACCTTTGACTGTAAACTCACTTTGCCAGGGTCTTTGATTCCTTGTCTGCACCATATGGATGCTATCAGTTTACAAATAGCAACAAATTAAAATTGGTTTATGAACTGTTATTGTTATAACTGAGTTCTGCTATTAGCTAGGTCTAAATGTTTCCATATATTCCACATCCTTGTTGCCCTTTGAGATTTTTAACTGTTGTTTTCTTGTACATTAATAATTTCCTTGTGTAATTGTTCCCAAGAGAATGAGCTGAAAGAATTATGAATTAATTTGCATCTTTTAATGTACTACTAAACTTCCCAAGAAGAAAATTTCACTCCATCCAGGTGGAAACCAATCACTTTAAATCAACACTTACTGAATTTCAAAGAGGGTTTTTTTTCCAAGAAGTTGCAGAAGAACAGTGCCCTGCATGTTAAAAGTAGTAAGAAAGCACAAACAGCAATTTTAGAAAAAGTCATGGGTCATTTTTTGCCGCAGTATAGAGTTCACAAGCATTTAGGAAAATGAGTATTTGTTGTATTTAAACGAAATGAATAGCAGTTTCCTGGAGGTTGAGAGGTCTCATGCTGTAAACGCAGATTTCACCCTTTTATTGAAAAATATTTTTAAACTGTTTCAGCTTTTATCCTCTGATATAAATAAATAATTCATGCTATAGACTCTAAACATGGATCAAGAAAAAGAAATGTCCTTTTATGTACAATTTATTCAAATAGAATCTTCAGTGAACAAAATGTTCTATTTTACATATTCATTTATAACCGTACAATGTCAGGTCCTTGTTCACCAAAGTACTCATCTTCATGTATCTCTGAGCACTTGAATAACGAAAGCACTACTGCTGAGTAACTAAAGCAACAGTTCTGAGCATGTGCTTTAAGTTAAATATATTAGAGTGTTGTTCCAAGTAGTATCATAGTTACTCACAAGCTTAAGCGATTTACCGAACTGGTGATTTGACATCCAAGTTTATAAATCTTCATGGATTTTAACCCTGGTTAAATTCAGGAATAGAAATGAATGCTCTAGCCCTCATTTTCCAAATGAGATTTAAAATATGTAATGGAAAATATAAGACTTGATATCAAACTTCCGATTTTTGAAGTTTATTTTAGCAGTTGATAAAGTTTAGCATTAACTTTTGGCAGGGCAAAAAGATTTGTTTAAATGGCTACGGACTGTCTGGGCCAGAATGAATCCCACAATATGTTTTGAAAGCAAATGCTCTTTAGTATCAAAATTCCTGTTTAATGTCTGGAAAAAGTAAGCAGATGACTTGTTAAGAAAATGAAGGGAAGGACTGTAACTGCCTTTAACCAAGAGTTGATTACATTTCACAGCTGGTATGGGAGAAGGAACAGAAGGGGGAAGCTACCGATGAAGGTCAGGGAGAAAGCAAGGATAAAACATAGCAGGTTTGGAAGCAGACCAAAGGGTGTTAGAACTGTAACCAAGGGGAAGCCTGGGGGAACATCAGAAGTAGCGAGAAGAGGCCTGGGAACTTGCAGCGACCAGGGAAAGACCTGGAGTAAGTAAGAGGGAATGGCTGTGCCAGGTCAAACAAGGGAGTACTGATAAGAAGGCTGTAGCAAAGGCAGCTGCACCTCTTCCCTAAGGAAACAGATGCAGATCAGAGACAAGAGTTCATCAAGATTATTGGTATGGCCATAGGGAATCCAAGCTACAAAAAATGAATACAACCTGGGTGACATTTCCTCTCAGATAATATAAAAACAAAGTCATTTCTACAAAATAGGGCCTAAATCTGAATGGTTGAAAAAAATTGATGCAGGAATTTCTCAGTGAAGATCTGGCCATTTAGATTTTCCCCCTTAGGGCTTTGAAGAGCAAAAGCTTCTTTATCACCACAGCTTGATACGACGCTCCTTTCTTTAGTATGCCCAAGAAGGAAAACATTGTATTGACTGAAAAAAACCCAACATACCCTGCTCCTCCCATAAAGCTGCTCTATGACATCTGTTTCCATAAATTCTACCTGAAAGACTTTTTCCTTAGTAACTTCAAAGTTTGCAGAGTACTCACAGAGCAAGCTGGTATGTGTACTCGCAGCATTGTTTTTCACAAAAAGTACTGATGACAGGCAGAACACCTCTAGCAGTATGAAAATACACATTTAAAACAAGGCTGCTATTTCTGTTCTTATAGATGTATTTCCAGGCTGTTTCAGGGGTTCCAAACAGATATTTTTTTTCTCTATTCTTAAGTGATTTTTTCTACACAAATGTAGGTATACACACAAAAAGCCAGCCATCTCTTAACCCAGAAGACATTACTTTACACCAGAAGTGCCTGCCACAATGCATTCATTTTATTTTAGCAAGATAGGTAAAACATGTGAAATTCCCTGTAGCTCATGGTTGTTATGATAGTGTGTAGGAAATTTCCTCATAAACACACACAAACTTTTCCTCCAATTCCAGATACAGTATTACTACATTGAAGTTACTTTTGCTTAATGAAAATATACATGCATGTCCTCAAAATACACAAGCTGCAGTCCAAATTTTAGTGCAATGCTTTTGAAAACTAATGAGGTGCAAACTTTCTAACAGAAATGAGTGACGACACTAACCTCAGTGTCAGCACAGTTCAGTGCCACTGTAATGAAGCAACTGCCTGTTTGAAATGTTTTGAGATCTGGCTGAATAAACCAAGACCCCAAAAATTCTCACACCTGTAGAAAATATTGACACTGCTTCACTTTTGGCACATCCCAGCCTGTTCTTGCTGCTCACGTTCCTTCATGAAAGAAGCTATATCCAAATACTTTATTTTTCCACCGAAAAGTAATATTCTTTTTAATGGCAATTTTTTCTCGACAGGCTTTGAGAAAGACATCAGTACTCTCTCCCCAAATTCCCTCCACACTGCACTGTTTTATGATATCTAATCTAAAATAAGAACATAATGCTTAATGAATATGCATTTGTCACATGAATAGCAGGAACAGATTAAGTCCAAGAGTCCCGTGTAATCTGCTGGGAGAGATATCTGGAGTGCTAGAGTCAGCACAGCCAGAAAACCTTCAAAATATTTTTCTTAAGCTCTAATTTGAAAAACTTCAATGGCAGTTTACCCTAAGGAGAAATTGTGCTAACCACAGATTTATTTATTTTCTGCTGATGAACACAGCCATGTTAACAACTGTCTTTTTCTGCAGGAGGATGCCAGAGCTGCAGAGTTAGAAGTTTAAGCTTCAAAATTGACACTGACCATATTTGTTAACACAATAATGGGCTTCTTGTGGCTCATGTGCCTTTCCAGGATTGCACTAGGCTGACCGTAAGATTTTTTTACTGTCCCATTTCAGGTGGCTGGCAAGGCAGAGCACATGGCTGAAAATGTGTCACATGGTCTCTCCCGGAAGATGACTGCATTGCTCACAATCCTTGCTTTCATGGTAAGAAACAAAATCCATTAAGAAACCATTTATCTGCAAGAACAGACTGATTTTACTGTTTGAAAAATGTATGATGTTTCTCATACAAGAGAGGAGGGGAACTTGGACTAGTTTTTGGGAGTCAGGCTGGCAGATCAGCTTTCCCCCTTGGGCATGGCAGCAGGAGACCACCATCCCTTATGCCCTGGTAGCAGCCGTTTATGGGAAATTTCACTCCTGGGAACTAGCAAGGCCAGGAAGCAGGCAAAGGGCTGCTCCCTCGCCTGGCCCCTGCCCGGCAGAAAGGCAGGGCTTGGAGCCTGCCCCACCATCTGCCATGCCAACTTCACATATCCCTTTGGGACACTCAAGTCCATTCACAGTAGTGTTTTCTGATCTTGCAAAATTTCTAATTGGATATTAACCCTTTAATATCAAAATGTACTTGATCCTGCCTAAAGAACTGTAACATTTCCAGCAAATGCAAAACATGTTGTAGGTGAAAACATGGCCTACTAAAATTAAAATTGTAGAAAAATTTTATGTCAGTACAAGTTTTCCTCTTTATTCTTTTCATTTTTAAGGAACTGTTCACCTGTTTTCAAAAAACATTATCTTTGTGCTTTTTCTTTTTTGGTGTTTTTGTTTCTTTGGAAATATCTTTTTTTAAGTACCGCCTGGAGAAAATGTTTACGCTTTTCCAAACACCTCTTATTGGTGCATATCAGTTCTGAAAAACCAAAAGTGCTTCAGATCCTTCAGGAATCATCATTATGTTAGTACTTATAGACTCATGGAATAGCTGAGGTAGGCAGGGACCTCTGGAGATCATCTAGGGCAACTCCCCTGCACAAGCAGGTTGCTCAAAACTCTGTCCAGTCAGCATTTGAAAATCGCCACAGATGGAGACTCCACAATGCTCTGAGAAACCTGTTCCACTGTTCAATCACCCTTCTACTAAAAAAAAAAAAAAAAAAAAAATTCTTATGTTTAAACATAGTGTCTTGTATTTCAGTTTATGTCCATTGCCTCTTGTCCTGTCACTGGAAATCACTGAGAAGAGCCTGGCTCCTTCTCATTTACTCCCTGCCATCTGCCATCAGGTATTTATACACGTTGGTAAAATCCCCTAAACCCTCTCTTCTCCAGATTGAATGGTCCCACCTCTCTCAGCCTGTCCTCATGTGAAAGCCCCTGAATCACCTCTGTGGCCCTCTGCTGGACTCTCTCCAGTATGCCCATACCTTTCTTGTACTAGGGAGCCCAACACTGAACACAGCACTCCAGGTGTGGCCTCACCAACACTGAGCAGAGGGAAAGGATCGCCTCCCTTGACTGGGTAGCAACACTCTGCCAAACACAGCCCATGATACTGCTGGCTGCCTTTGCCGCAAGGGCACACTGGAGGTTCATGTTCAACTTGTGTCCACCAGCACCACATGGGCTTTTTCTGCCAATCTACCTTCCAGTGGGGTGGCCCCAGCCTGTGCTGGTGGACGGGGTTGTTCCTCCCCAGGTGCAGGGCTTTGCACTCAGTTTTGTTGAACTGCATGACATTGCTGTTTGCCCGGTTCTCCATCCAATCAACATCCCTCTGGATGGCACCACAACCATCTGGTGTATCACCCACCCCTCCCCGGTTTGTATTATCTGCAAACCTGAGGATACGCTCTGTCCCGTGATCCAGGTCATTAAAGAAGATGCTAAACAGCACCGGACCCAGAGCCAGGTGTTGGACGCACACTGCATTTGAACACAATCCCATGAAGGAACAGTGCATCAGAGTTAAAAAGCAAATTTCTGTCTGTGCATTTGGCTGCCACCTCACTGACAAGCCTCAGTCATGCTGTTAT
Source organism: Strix uralensis (assembly GCF_047716275.1). NCBI lineage: Eukaryota > Metazoa > Chordata > Aves > Strigiformes > Strigidae > Strix > Strix uralensis. The sequence goes on along the minus strand of NC_133978.1, from coordinate 12,566,198 downwards.
CCATGCTTTTGTCAGCATGAGCTTGAACTACTGCAAAAGTACAGCCAGCTGCTTTGAAGCTCTGCAGTAATACCAGGTGGCACAGTGACTGACGCTATTGCCTTCCTGTTGGAGAGAAATGGTCATGTTGCAGTGGTTCCAACAGATAGGATCTAACCTGCTGACTTTAACTGAAAAACTCTTAGATGCTTTGGGACTTGCTTACATAAGAGGCCACTGTTTTCCCACTCGTGCACCAATTTCACTGGCTAGAGCATTCACATATATGTTGACTATCTAGTAGAAAAGGAGGAGCTGCTAGCAGGCAAGTTTCTCTGAAAAAGCTTCAACAGCTGAATTTGCTGCAATGTGGGACCTGTGTGGATTTGGGTTGCTTCTGGCAAAATTGTCTATTTAAGAAACAATTTGGGACAGAGCTGGATTGAGGATCTTATTTGAAAGTCCCAGGAGATTTTTTACATGATTACATGCTGCAGTAAAAGAGATAAGTTTGATTCCTTGCATAAATTATGACTATTAATAACTGAATTATAAATTTAAATATTAATTATTATAATGAATCCTTTAGTACCTAACAATTATAGAGTGTTACAAACTCTGAAATAAACACTAGAAGGCTCTAAATAAACAACATATTTGAGGCCTGAAACTGGCATTTTTTCTTCCGTAGTAGGAGACCTCAGGGCAATAGACTTCAAAGCTCTGGATTTTCATTCAAACAAGCACCAAAGTAAGTAAGAATCAGACCTTGAATCCCATTAGATTTCGTCCCTTCTGATGGAATTTCCACCCTTCTATTGTGCATTCTTCTGCTTCATTCTTCTCATTCAAATTCTTCTTAAAGATCCTATGTACTGGTGCATTTTTAGTCCTCTCCCACATCTGATTTCTCTTAACTGACTTTTATTTTGTGAACTAGCAGTTCACTGTATTTCCTTTCTTATAGTTTAAGCAAGGAGGCTCCAAGATACAGAAGGGCTCATGTCACAGTCCTTAAAAGTGTATCCATACTCCCATTCTATTTCTGTATTTAATTCTACATTCAACACCTTTTTTTTTTTTATTTGTCTTTGATCCTGCTCAAGGCTCTCACAGTCTGTTTTACTTGGCTGTGAAGAACCATGCCCACATGTAGCATCAAGGCTGAAAGAAACTACAGAGCTGTAGCTAGAGTGGGGCTGGAAAGAGTCTGCCAAAGCAAACATAGGGCTGCCAAAAGAGTTCTCCTCTGAAGAATACTGTGTTTCTCAATAGTGCCTGCCTCACAGCTCAAACTAGGGTTAGGATTAGCACTAGCACTGAGAGAACAAGAAAGCCTGATATGCAGCTGGGATGGGGCTGGCAAAGGAGAAATGGGACTGCCAAAAGAATTCTTCCAGTAATATTAAGGTTCTGGACAGAGTCATGTCATAAGCCTTTGGCTCAGCCTAGGCTTAGGGTTAGGGCTGGTGGAAAGGAAAAGCCCAAAGCTCCAGCTGGAGTTGAGCTGCCAAAGAAAATGAAGGGCTGCAAAAAGAATATCCCCCCGAGGAACTCATAGTCCAGGGAAGTGCTGCAGTGTCTTTCCTAGGGCTCAGTTCAAGGTTAGGGTTAAGCTTGGAAAAAAAGCTCAGAGCTCCAGTTGAAGCATGGCTGGAAAGAAGCTGCCACTAGAGAATTAGTTTAGCCAAAAAGGAGATGTTTAGCCCCTGAAAGGGCTGGAGTGCCCAGGGCAAGGCTAGGATTGCATTTCTGCAATTTATGTACACAATACTGTATTTTGTTGTTTATCTGGCATGCAGGCACCTGCCTTAAAGGAGGTGTAATATATCCACATGGAAGAGAGGTATAAATCCAAGGGTAAGTTAATAAAGGGAGAGGTTTACCTCCCAGTTCAAACTAGTCTACTCTGCCAAAAGGGAAGAAAATTGTAAACGTCGTGAACTTCCTGACACCCTGAGAAGGGCAAGGCTTAAATTCACATGCTGCAAGTGGCAAAGGTGACAAAAAGGCCATGAGCAGGGCCAAGGCACTGAGACACAGGCCACAGACACCGCCAACAGGCTGGCACGCCTTCAGCCACAGCTGGTGGTCCACCGCGGTCGAGCCGCCGTGGCCACCAGAACCCGCTGAGGTGCGCTGCCTGCCAAACCTCTCCTCCTTGCCATTTTAAACTCTGCGTCAGCAATCGGAGCGGCTGACAAAATGGAGGGGGGAAAGCGCAGAGAACAAGATGGATTGTTACACTCCTTGGAGGTAAAGTTAACTTTGGAGGCCTGGCTCGGGCATTTTCACACAGCTCATGCCACCTGCTGGCAGGCCGGCGCAGCTGCCCGGCAGGCAGGCAGGCCCAGGTCAGCCCCGCCGCCCCCGGGCAGGGCAGGCAGTCCGCCCTGAGCGGTGGGGCCGGCCCACGAGCCGGGCATCGCTGTGTCTACGTGTGTGCACCGAGGGCGCCGCGGTTACAATCTGCAGAGGAGCTGGGGCTTCGAGACCGCTATCTGCAGCAGCCAGGCCGGCCCGCTGCCGGCTGCAGCTCGCCCCGCGGGGGGCGGCCTCCCCTCCCCTGCCGGGAGATGCGCGGGCAGCACAGGGTGTGCGGCCCAAGCGCCCGGCGGCGCCCCCGCTCGAAATGGCGCCGCCGGGGGTGAAATGGCTGCTGGTCAGCGCTGTTCGCCTCCACCTCCCGGTGGGAGCGGCAGCTGCACCGCGGGCAGCGCCTGATTTACGGTCTGCGACATGCAGAGCTGCGTCAGGCAGAGCGCGGCTTCAGGGAGCTTCCAGAAGCTTCCCCGCCCTTATTAAAAATGGCTGCCGCGGCCGTCCCGTAGTCTGCGAAGCGTCGCTTCACCCGGCCTTCTCGAGCCAATGGCCCTTGCAGGCTCTGAGTCACGTGGGGTGAGCGAGCCAGTCACCGGGAGCGCGCGGCGCAGCCTGACGTCACTGCGCTGCGGAGGCACCGTTCCGGGTTGAGGTGCGCGGTGCCGGCGAGGGGCCGGGCGGGCTGAGCAGGCCGGGAGCGGCGACGCAGGTGCGCGGGGACGGGTGGGGGGCGGCAGCGGGACGGGGCTGCGGGCGCCACGCTGGGGTGCGGCGGCGGGCCCGGCGGGGGGCGGGAGCGGGCTCTAGGCCCGGGCCGAAAGTGAGTGAGGGCCCGCGGCCCGGGCCAGGCCCGAGGTGGGCGCAGGCCGCCTCCTTGCCCCCTCAGGGGTCCTCGCCGCCCTGCCCAGCCTGGAATGGGTTTCTTTATGCTTCGGTGCAGCAGTGGCTTCACAGTGTTTCCTTACTGCTGCGTTTTCCAGTTAATACGCTGGAACGTTGATAGTGTTTCGTTTTATTTTTAATAGTGTTGTCGTTCAGCTTTGATCTTAATCTAATGCTTAAAGTTGTCTTGGTTCAAATATCAGTTTCAAAAAAAAAAATCAAAATCAGTTGTCATTGTAAGTTACTGCAAATGGTGTCATCCCAGTGGAAGAGTGGGGTTTAGTGGCAGAAACGGTGTGTCTGAAAGTACTTCCACTTATAAAAGCAGGATTTCATAACCGAGTTTCAAAGCAAAGTCACTTTTTCTAGCAGCAGGATCATTTTCTCACTTTCACTTCTTTGTGGTTAATGCTAGCTGCCCGATGCTGTGGGTGCTTGTTGTTCAGGCATCTTTAAATTTACCTTTATTTAGAACGCTCTTAAACTATATTGGACTTTGTACACATAAACTATGAACAGGTTGAAGAAGTGTATTGGTAGTTGGGGTGTCTTGTGATATCAGAGGTTTTATATAGTTAAAGTGTATGTAACTACAAGGACTTGAGGGGTTCTATGTGTAACATGTGCACTATTTGTGGAAGTAAGCTAGCAGTTTTAATGCTACCTATGGAATACACAGGCAGGTGTCTGCTTGTGCTGTCAATTTGCCCATGAGTGGCGTTGTTATTCTCTGGTCAAAACTGTATAAGATGACCTGAACTTGTTATTCTGGGCTGTGACCTTGACTGAATGCTATGTCCATAAAGCTAACTAATTCTTCAAAGGATAGCTTAAAACCTCTCAAACTTTTTCCACCACTTGTGTTATGCTATTTACTCATTCAGGTTTATACTTAATAGAAATTTATGCAGATTTGGAGCATCTTTTTGAACATCTGTTTGGAGGGCAGAGTACTCATGCAGTGTTACATCTCAAAATGAAAGTTAGTTGCCAAAGTAACTCAAACATAAATACCTAAAGAGTCCTGATGTAATTTATGTGTATGAAAAGGGGTATGTCATCCTGTTTTCAGGTAAGTTGTGAGAGATAAGACTCTGGAAATAGAAGACAAATATAGATAGAACAGAGTTAAAATGCATATTTAAGAAAGTCCCGGATCTTATTACAGTACTCTAGTGATAATGCCATTTCTATTATAGGCTGTAGTATAGTTGAGAATAAGTAGTAAGTTGTTTGAAAACCACATAACAAAATAGTAAAGTTTTTTTTTTTTTCGTGTACTTGTAGGAACAGTGTGTTAAATTATCTAAGCAACCATGCTGGCTGCAAGGCTAGTATGCCTGAGGGCATTATCCTGCCAGACTATCCGCCCCACCATTACTCAGGCTTCCCCAGCTTTGAGGAACTCCAATATAAAGGCATACAGGCTGTGGCAACCTAACCAGGTAAGGTAATTCTCTTTCTAATGATTCTGACTGCTGATATTTTAAAAGGTTGAGTGTTTTGTCAGAAGAATTGCTTCACATGGAGTACCTGTTTTGAATGATCATGAGCCTTCTGCTTGTTTGAGGTACCTGCTCTAATTTACTGAAGGAAGAGTGTTATTCAATTAAAAAACAGGGTTTTTAAGAGCAATTAAAATATTTTCTATTGCGATGACTCTTTTCCCATTGAAATTATTGGAAAAAAGAATTTAAAGGAGGTAGTTAGCAATGGGCAAGCCTTACTACGTAAGGTGAGAAGAGCAGAAATTCTTGTCTGACCTCCTCCTAGCTCCCTGTTTCTGAGTTAGATTCTTAAACATAATATTAAACTAAAAAAGTAAAAACTTTCTTTTCAAAGACTTTAGTGATGTTTTTACATAAAAAAAGGCCTTATGGCCTTGTTTAGTATAGTGGGACTAAAGTAGAAGAAATACAAACTGAGAACTTCAGCTTCTGAAATTCATTGCACTGGTTCTGTAATTCTAGAATATGTGAATGTTATTCATAAAGCTTCCTAAACTTTAATGTTCAGTTGTTTTCCTTGAGCTCAGTTGCTTCATGTCTTTGGGAGGTAAGCATGGATGAATAAGACTGTAGCAAGTAAATTGGTAAGAAATGTCTTCCTATTTTATTCATTGAATCTTTCTTATGTTATTTCTGAATCTAACAGTGTTATGCCACCAGAGTAAGAACCGGTGCAAGGCGTGGAAAAATTGGCCAGGAAATTAAAGAAGCGGCATTTGAACCATCTGCAGAAACAGCACTTAAAGGTAGAGTAGCTCTGCTTTAAATACTGAGACTCTTTGAAGCTTACCTTAAAACTTCCCCAAAGGAATTAGTTTGCTTCAAACCATTAAAGAGACTAAAAATATTGTTTCATATGGAAGTTTGCTTAGTGATCTCCCTCAAATGATTGGAGACAGAGTTTTTCTGCTTGTCTTTCCTTGTAAAGTTTATAGCTGCAAATATGTCATAGTAGAGAGAAATTTTTTGTTGTCTCTAAGCTGCTGTTAACTAAATCAGAAATGGTTGTCACTTAATGGAGACTTGGTTGCAAATATTTAAAAGTATGCTAACACTTGCTTTGCTACATCTACTTTGTATAGTGTTTAAAGGAAGGATTTTTCTACAGCATGTACAGTTTCCAAAGCAAAGTTTGTGATGCTATGGTTATGCAAGGCATTGGCTTAGTGTCCTTGCTAGTACGTCTAGTGTAGATCCTAATTTCAGGGGATTACAAAAGGATTTTTTAGATGGCAGTGTTCAGGAGAACACTTGTATATGTCCTGTAGCATTGAATTGGCAAATGGAATATACATAGATTGGCCAGATAGTGTCTTGGCTACAACACGTTAGGAAAATGTGTAGTCTTATACAACTGAAGGTATTTGGCCTCAGCTGCTCTTACTTCAGTAACAACTGTTTTATGATTGATATTTATATTTGTAGCAGTAATCTGATATGTGGCACAGACACTATGTCTAAAAATCAGACAGTAGAAGCCAATAGTAAATCGTGTTGTTGCCCGTGAGCTTTGGAAATCCCTTTTTTAAACTGATCTGGACCTAATTGCTACCAAAGAGCTCTTGAAGGAGCAAGCATTAAGGGCAGATGAATGAGAGGAAAGAACACAATGTCTAGTTTTTCTCCTGTTTTATAGCGAGTTGAGTAGTGAAGTAGTATACTAAATCAGCTGACAGGGGAACTCTTCTGTTGGAGAACCTGTTAACTAGTTTTGTGTTAGAATTCCTGTTACTGTAATGAAGGTCAGTAAACCTGGTGTGTTACTAGCTGGTCTCTAATTTCTTACTCTGTTTTACAAAGTTACATTGTGTTGGTAGGCTGAATGTAGAGCTTTTCACATGTAACTCTTTGAGAGCTGGTAATGCAGTGACTTGAAGTTACGTGGAGCTTTAAGAAAGAAGCCTAACATGGATCAGCTATTGCAGATAAAACAAAATGTGTGTGAGGATGTTATTAACTATCCAAGAAAAAGCATTCATAAGAGCGTGGATTTTTTTTTTTTTCTTTATACAGTTGATCGCCTGGGGAAATTTATTGTTGCTGGAGGGGCTGCTGTTGGCCTGGGGGCCCTCTGTTACTATGGAATGGGCATGTCCAGTGAGATTGGAGCTATTGAAAGAGCTGTGTAAGTAAGATGGCTTACTGTTTTAAGTAAAGAGTGCGTTAAGTGAATCTCCCTTTATGTCCATCTCTTTAGCTGGTATCACCCAGTGTACGCATAGCTTACACTTTTTTTAAGCTCTGAACAGAAAACCCCTGCCTCTGTACAGGATTTTAAAGCATATAACTGAAAGCAAAATTTAAATTACCCAAGCTTAATCGGTTATCGACTTAAGTGAGTTCCTTTGTTTTGCTAAATTTGAAATTTATTTCTGAAGAATATATAAATATGTCTTATGAGGTGTGCCACAGATAATTTATGAAGGGTAGTCTTCTGTAAAATATATTGTTAAGGCCACTTTGCCTGGTATTCCTGTGAGACTGTTCATTCAACTTTAATACAGCAGTTGGAAAGAGTCTCCTTGGAACACACTACTTATCTTGGCATAAGCCCTGCTCTAATAAATGTTTTGCTTAAAACTTTTTTGTTGGCCAAAAAGCAATACACCAACCTGATTCTGATGGCAAAACCATACAGTTACTTAGACTTCAAAGGTGGTTAGTGATAAGCATGGGCTTGGGAGAAATGAGTGCTGAAGACATTTTGCTTTACTTTGCCTTTGCACTTAGAAGTGACCATCCGCATTCATGCTGAATGCTAGTTGTATTTATGAGAAGCTTTTCACTGATACAGCTAGATTTTTTTTTTTTTTTCCACCAGCCTTGAAGTAATGGGTCAAAAGAGTAAAATGGGAGTGAATGCATGCACTATGTTTGGTGTTAGCAGGGAAAGCTTCCTGTCCGTAGCATGACCAGATCATACTGCAGAAACTCTCATTCACATCTGGGTCTGTTGCTATTGTTACAGCTCTCAAAATGACATTCGTGTCTTGTGATGTCAGATTATCATGTGCACTGTGACTCAGCAATTTGTGAGCTGCTCGGCAGGCTGCTTAGTGCCCAGGATATGTTCTGTAGACATTTTTTCTTAAACCGGTTTGTTACATATACATATGCTCTGTTTTTCCATAGTTAAAAAGCATTTGTTATTGTTTTCCATGTATGCTTCCTCCTTAGAATTGAACTGTAATTACCAGTTTGTTATTTGCAGTGTTTCTAGAGTTATGTTACATTAGATGAGTGAGATTTAAAGGTTCAGCCCCCTGTTGTAAGGTAAACTCATGGCAGAAGTTGCTAGACCATACCATTGTTATGAAACCTCCCTTATATCCATAGCTATGAATATATTTAACAGCTCGGTTGTGTTTTTAGTTGGTCTTTATTTTGATGTTGGTAATTGCACAGCTACATATGACTGGTTATTTTTCAGTATTTGGCCGCAGTATGTCAAAGACAGGATTCACTCTACTTACATGTATTTTGCGGGAAGCATTGGCTTGACAGCACTCTCTGCTGTAGCAGTAAGCAGATCTCCGGCACTCATGAGCCTTATGACAAGAGGCTCCTGGCTGGTAAGCTTACGTCCTAAATACAGAAACATTTACTGAGAAAAGACCCCAGATGTGATGGGTGATATATGTGAATGTGATATATGTTGATATATGAAAATGTGAAATGTAAACTACTTGTTGAAAAGTAAGGCAAAACTTCACTTAACACTAGTGTGATTAAGAATTTGGTGATTCTAATTATATGCTGACATGCACCTTCTACGCTTTTTTGATAGTTTGTCAAAGACAAACTGCATGAGCAAAAAAAATGCTATGCTTTCCTTACCAGCTATATGCCATCTGAGGCTAATGACACTATTTCTGCTATTTCTGTTGCTTTCTGAAAATGGAAACTGAGGTCCCTATACATTCTTGCTTCTCCCAGTGCTCTTCTGCATAGCTCTTTGAAAGCTGTCTCCTGTTTGCTCAGGCTGAAACGATACTGGTAGGCAAATCACCCAGGCAAACTGCTAACAAAATGTGCCTGCTTAGTACATATTCAGTGTGTTAAGTGGAGTGGAATGATAATAGATAAATGCCAACACCTACATAATTTTACAGAGGTTAATTTAATAATGTGTCCTTGGTGATAAATAAAAGTTGTAAATTTCTGACCAGTTTGCTAGCTGCTGGATGATTCAGCTCTGAATCATCAGTAAGGGGGGGCCATGAGGTTTAAAAATCATTGATAATAAAAGCATGTGAACTGAGTATTGGCTTTGGGTGGAGAAATGTACAAGAAGAAAGGCAGGCTGACATTTTAGGTACCTTAATGAGGATTAGAGTAAGGGGTGGAACCATATGTTTTCCTTCTCTTACCTTACACAACTTAAGAGATTGTTGCCATCTTACTCCTAAACTTGGATTCCTAGAAGACTGAGTAAAAGTAAAATCGGATTTACTGCAAGCAAGAATCTGCAAAGATTTGACTGTAACCTTACAGAAAAAAACCTGATAAATGCTCTAGTTATGGATTAGGTTGCTCTTTTCAGAATTATGCTATTGACTTTTAGACTAGGAGGTTAAAGTGGAGACCGTAAGTCCTAATGCTAACTTGAGCCCTGCAATGCTGCTTTTACAGGCAATAGGTGCAACTTTTGCAGCTATGATTGGTGCTGGAATGTTGGTCAGGTCCATATCCTATGAAGATAGTCCAGCAGCTAAACATTTGGCTTGGATGATGCATTCAGGTATGTGATTGTAGAGTTCATTGTCAGGATGTCTGTGCTTCAGTGTGACTGGATTCTTAAACAAAACTTTGACTTTAAGGTAAATTTTTATATACTGCTGTAAGAGAGTTGAGTTTTTTCAGAGACCAGTGAGAACTCTTTAATGTCAGGAAGATTTTTTCAAGTGTCCTTAACACAACTCTGATTTTTCATAACCTTATAAAAGTCATGCTCAAATTAAACTTGAGATACATATATGCCACGCTGGATGGAACTAATTGGTTTCATAGCTGCTTGGGTTTCGTGACTGCTTTCTGGCACTGTAGCTCCTGTAAGCACTGTTGCCTACACTTACCATTCTTCAGCTGTACAGGATAAGAAAGTATTTGACTTTCTGACGAGAAAAATCAGATTTTAGTATTAAACTTAGGTACATGTTCCCATCAGGTATGTAAGCTGTGAGTACAGATCAGTTTCTTACTAATGATACCTACTTCAAATAACAATGGCTGTAATTTTTCAAAACTGTTTTGCCAGAAGTAACTTGTGGTTCAGGAAAGACATGTGGATGTTAGGCACTGGAATCATATTTGCCTCCTAAGAGCTAACATTTCTACCAAGAAGAAATTGTTTTTATTTTAGTGATTGTTACTAAGTTAAACAACCTAATATGATATTAATGGACAAGGTAGAGGTTTCATACATGACTAACAAAAAGTCTGACTTACTTGCCTAAGTAATTATTTTAGTAGAAGTCTGTCCTGCTTTTCAGTGTTGAGTGCTCCTATGGCTATTGTGTGGTTGATTTGTCCATACCAAGTATCTCTTACCAGCTCTTTTTTGAACAGATAGTATGTTGACTTTTGTTAGTCTTTCTTCCAAAGACCAGCTCCCTGAAGTACTCTGCAGAACTAGTTAGAAGTAGGTCATGGAAATTAAGGTTGCTAATTTATTGTGTTCCCTTCTAGATAGGTGCACAATCGAGTGCATTGGTATTTTGTCATGTAAGTAGACTAGTTTGGACCATGTTGTCTGACTGGAAAAAAAAAAAAAATTGTTTTGGCAGGTGTTGTTTTTACCGGAACTGTTCCAAATCTTAATGGGTGTTGTTTTGTTTTCCTTTGGCTAGGTGTCATGGGTGCAGTGGTGGCTCCTCTAGCCTTCCTGGGTGGTCCTTTGCTGATCAGAGCTGCCTGGTATACTGCTGGCATCGTCGGAGGGCTCTCAACTGTGGCTATGTGTGCTCCAAGCGAAAAATTTCTGAACATGGGAGGACCACTTGGAATAGGCTTAGGCTTTGTTCTTGCCTCTTCAATTGGTAAAATACTGTTTAATACTGTCAGATAAAGTAGGTTATAAACTTAAGCTGCTAAGGTGCATCTCATGTTCAATTGCAGATTGGTCTGTCCAGTTAAGGTTTGCCTTAAATAGCCTTTGCAACTCTAACATAGCAGAAAATACTCTGTTAAATCTGTTCTTGAAAACAGACCTGAAGTTACAGTTCTAGCAAGTTTAATCTGACAAATGGCCAGTAGTGGTGGCTTTTATTTTTAGTTACTGCCAGTGACTAGAGAAGGCACTAGACATGATCTTAGTTCTTGATCCACTTGTTATTCTCCCTTATGTGTTTCTAGGCATTGTTGTAGTCCTAGGGACAGAAGTACTTTTATATGAAGAAAAGTACATGATTCCCTAGGGTGTTCAGAATTACTGGATCAGGTTGTATATGTGTTTTGATACTCTTGGTATCAATGCACCACGAATTGAGAATTGAATACTCATTGAAAAACATGTACTGCAGTAACTGAAGTTTGACGCAACTCGGAGTAGCAGGTGCACATAGTAGCGTTGTTTAACACTATTGTACATTCCTCTCCAGGATCCATGTTCTTGCCTCCTACTTCTGCCTTTGGTGCTGGCTTGTATTCTGTAGCTGTTTATGGTGGACTGGTACTCTTTGGCATGTTCCTGCTCTATGATACGCAGCATGTTATCAAGCGTGCAGAAACTATTCCATATTATGGAGTAACAAAATATGATCCAATCAATGCGTAAGTATTCTGCGTTAACACAGCTGACCTCAATGCCCGTGTAAGAATTTGCTTCAAGCTATATCAAAGTATGCTTTAAAAGCATCCAGACCTTTTGTTTACTGTTCAAAAGTGTTTTACTGTTAAATGTGTAGAATCACGGAGTTTAAAAATACAATGTGAAAATAGCTAGTGGAGCTAAAACTGAAACCATCTGCTTGAGATGAGAGAAATGGAGTTGAATGTGTGTTGTCTCATGCTTCCAGCAATACTTTCTGAAAAGTATTTTTGTTTTCTGAAGTATTGCTGGGAGAGTATCTGAAGAGATACTTCTGAAAGTATCTCTTAATATCAGCTGAGAAGAAATGCTAACTCTTTCATAGTCACTTAATATTCACTAGTCTTTGTCACTAAATAAAAAAGCTTCAACAATGTGATAGATAGGGAAAGAAGGATTAATTGATTCTCAGTAAAGACCAAGTCTGACTAACAAGTAACTTGCTTGTAAATGTTGTCTGTCTGATCTTAGGTGAATTGTTCACCTCCTTGATTCTCATTTCTTATACTTAAAATAGAATAATACTGACTTTCTTCAAAATTCTTGGAGATAAACATATAAAAATATAGCATAAAAGCAGAGGGCTACTGTATGACAGCTGTATACTGTCTGTTAATAGACTTCTGTAAATAGTTCCTACTGGCAAAGATGATAGAACCAAGCACCGAGGACAATCATAATTGAGTTTTGTAACAGATGTTTCATGAAGGCTTTTAAAAATGAAGTATAATGGTATGAAACACCAAATAATGCTATTTCTGTTCAACAATATTAACTTCTATTTCCTGTTTCCTAGGTGCATGGGTATCTACACAGACACACTGAACATCTTCATTCGGGTGGCCACCATGCTTGCCGGTGGTGGAGGTGGCAGGAGAAAGTAAACCAAGGCTCCTCTGCAGCTGTCTGACAGCCTACCTAGTGCACATACTAAATAAAAATTCATGGTTACAAGCAGTTTTGCTGCAAGTCAGAAATTTAAAGCATTTCAGCATATTGTTTCAGTGCAATGTGATTCAGACTTAATAGTTTTTCTTCAAATACTTTCCAGCTCTGTGTTTAAAATAGTGTGAACTGCTTCTAATTGTACATTATTTTGGGAAAGTAAATTATTTTTAATATATGAGTAAAATAGTCTTATCCGCTTTTTAGTGGGTTTGACAGCAGTTCAACTCTTTCTTTTTTTTACTGTTACTGCATAGTAAAGGAAGTAATTTCTAAACTGGTATCCCATATGCAGATAGAGACACAAGCTACTTCATTAAATGCTGTTGAGATGCAACAGTTTTCAGTTAAGATTGTTTAAATGATATTTTAGTGACACATTAAGATGAACTGAACAAATTGGATATGGCACTAAATACAGTAATGACTTCTACCTGGGCAGAAATTTCAGAAAGGTTTAAGCAATTGTCAGAAATGCATTGGATTTGACAGGTGAGGTGACCAAAGAGTGTAAAGGAGACGAGATGAGGAAACTGTGGCATCTGTCCTCTATGAATTTCAGTCTCTTTTTGGAGTACACGTGAGAACTCCTTGCTTTAATGTTGACTGGATGTAATAGCTGGATTCTTTCAATACTAGATATATCAAGCTGTTGAATAGCAATAGAGGTGCGTCTTTCTTCCAGTGACTAAAATTTCAGTATTGCAGGTGAAGCCTTGTCCTTCAGAAGAGCTCTTAGTGCTCATCTCTTACAAGCTTGTACAGTTGGCACAGAAAGAGGGAATTGAGAATAGCCTGCTGTAAGCCCAAGTATCACAAATTTACCATAATGTTGTATGCTTTAGTCTGTTTATACCTCTTCCCCAAATTGGTACATTTAGCTTGGTCTAAAAGAGATTTCCCTACCAGTGAAATTGATTTAACATTAAGAAATTTGTACTTACCAAACTCTGTTGCTATATGTTGGAATAACAGGTGAATTCTTGGGCACAAGAAAGTTTTGAGCTAACGTCAACAACTCGGACTTTCGATTTCTGGTAAATATGCTATGTTTATGTATTGACTTATGGAACAATAAAATTCTAGCCTCACAGGTTGCCTACTCTCATTTTCCCTGTGTTAACAGAAATATTTTAGTACCCCCTGCACCAATAACTTGGTGAAGAGTACTATAAATTTTTATTTTGGCTACAATTTCCTTTCTAATAGCGTGCATATTCCTCTCTAAAAAAATCCACAAAGGTGCTTTCTAGTTTCACTGGCTAGCATCTTTTTGGGGATGTATCCCAGATGGAAGTTGTTGATCTACACTTGCTTCAAGTGGTTCTGTTAGTGTAACCTGTTGGCTACTGATTGCAGCCAGTGCTGCTTTTACATCCGTCATACTGTAGTATTTTTAGTCTCTTCAATCATAGGGAAGAAACTGGATTGCAAAGGACCTTGTTGCAGCCTCTTTTGTGCCCAGAGATGATATGGCATAATCTAGTTCCTGGTGCTATTACAGCTCAAGGAAAAGAAACTGTAGTACTTAGATGGAAGAAATCTCTGGATCATGTCCAGTGTAAATAGCCTGTTTAGAGCGTTTTATCTTTTTAAGCAATTCCATATGCTTAATCAGTGTCTACATACTGTTCCTGTAGCTGAACACAGCAGTGTGCTCAAATTCTGAAATCTATGGGGAGCTGTCTTACAACATAATTCTAATACTTGTGCCTGCAATAAAAGAAAACTTGGGCCAAACTCCTTTTGTCTAGATTCTGATGACAAAGGTTTAGTGGTTGTAAACCAAGAGAGGGATTGTGGATTGTTTGAGGCAGTAAGGTGTAGAACACGCTACTGAAGGGAGGTGTTTGCATGGAAATTGGGACCAGCAGGAAGGTCTAATAACCTAACAAAAATCAGGTCAAATAGTGCCTTGGGAAGCATGAGCACTTATTTGCGCTCAGGCTTCTGAAAAGATGTGGCTTGACTCCTGTGGATGAGAATATATCACTAGGAAAGTACTCTGTGCTATCTAGGGAAAAACAAGATATAGAGTTGTTCCTTTCCATTTGAAGTCTTAAGTGAAGAATTAAGGTTCATCTTATTTAAGACAGCTGTCTGTTGGGGAGAGGTGAAAATCTAAAATGTGATAGTTTGATAGACACAAGAACAGGTGCCCATTTTTTCAGGGAGAGCATCTGAGGGCTTGTGTTGGCCTACTGTCAGGCTACTCTTGGAATGCAAATAGACAACTTGAAAACTTTCTAGAACTAAAAGATTGTTTAGATTTATCAATAGAACTTCTTAGGGTGATGTTACTGTAAGCAATTTATTTTGGTGGGGTTTTTTATCCCCTCAGTTGGGAGGTCTAATTGTAAAACAAGAGATTATTTGAAGTAGGTATTAGGATCCATTAAGTATGTCTTGCTCAGCAGCTTTGAGAGTAAATACAGCTGAGGAAGAACTTTTTTTTTTTTGGTCTCCTGAACACTGAATACTTTCAGAAGGAGAATTAGATGGTTTATATCACAGAATCATTCAGGTTGGAAAAGACCCTTTGGATCATCGAGTCCAACCATCAGCCCTACTCTCCAAAGTTCTTCCCTGCACCATATCCCCCAACATCTCATCTAAACGACCCTTAAACACATCCAGGTGACTCCACCACCTCCTTGGGCAGCCTATTCCACTGTCTGACCACTCTTTCTGTGAAAAATTCTTTCCTAATGTCCAGTCTAAATCTCCCCTGATGGAGTTTAAAGCCATTCCCTCTTGTTGTATCGCTAATTACCTGTGAGAAGAGACCAGCACCAACCTCTCTACAGTGTCCTTTCAGGTAGGTGTAGAGAGTGATGAGGTCTCCCCTCAGCCCTCTCTTCTTCAAACTGAACAGCCCCAGCTCCTTTAATCTCTCCTCATAGGATTTGTTCTCCAGGCCCTTCACCAGCTTCGTTGCCTTCCTCTGCACTCGCTTGTATCTCTCTTGTATTGAGGTGCCCAAAACTGGACATAATACTCAAGGTGTGGCCTCACCAGTGCAGAGTACAGGGGGACTATCACCTCCCTACTTCTGCTGGTCACACTATTTCTAATACAAGCCAGGATGCCGTTGGCTTTCTTGGCCACCTGGGCACATGTTCAGCTGCTTGTCAATTAGAACCCCCAGATCCTTTTCTTCCACACAGCTCTCCAGCCACACCTCCCCAAGCCTGTAGCGATGCATGGGGCTGTTGTGGCCCAAGTGCAGGACCTGGCACTTGGCCTTGTTGAAGCTCATCCCGTTAACGTTGGCCCACCGATCCAATCTATCCAAGTCTCTCTGTAGAGCCTCCCTATCCTCATGCAGATTGACACTACCGCTTAACTTGGTGTCATCTGTGGATTTACTGATGATACACTCTATGTCCTTATCAAGATCATCAATAAAGATGTTGAACAGAAATGGTCCCAACACCGAGCCCTGAGGAACACCACTTGTGACGGGCCGCCAACTGGATTTAGCTCCATTGACCACCACTCTCTGGGACTGTCCATCCAGCCAGTGCTTGATCCAGCAGACCATACGCTCATCCAGGCCATGGGCAGCCAGTTGTTCTATGAGAATTCTATGGGGAACTGTGTCGAATGCTTTTTGAAAATCCAGGTAGACAATATCCACAGCCTTTCCCTCATCCTATAGTCGGGTCACCTTGTCGTAGAAGGAGATCAGGTTTGTCAGGCAGGACCTGCCTTTCATAAACCCATGCTGACTCGCCCTGATCCCCTGGTTGTCCATTATATGACTTTTAATGGCACTCAAGATGATCTGCTCCATGACCTTCCCTGGTACCGAGGTCAGACTGACAGGTCTATAGTTTCCCGGATCCTCCTTTCTGCCTCTGTTGTAGATGGGTATATCCTCCTTTTCAGATCTGTAAAAGCTGATCAACACTGGGTTAGATCCTCTAATTCTTAATACCCTGTTTCATACACTTCTGTAAACTGGAAGGGAAAGTGGTGGTTATTGGGAGGGTATAAACTCAGAAATCAAAAACTGAGGAGTAAAGCTGATTTTTTTTTTTTTTTTTTTTCTTGAATAAGGAATGTTACTTAATTTATTTGCTGACTTTATTTTGTCCCTTCTCCTTAGGGGTCTCTTGTCCACCACGTTTTTGACGGTTAGTTATAAAGTCATAAGAAGTTCTTTTTTCCTCTTTTGATTTATTGTTGGGTCCAGTTGAACAGGATTATACATAACTGTATTCCTTTCCTGACTTTCAGTAAAGAAACATTATAGAACTTTTGCTGGGTGTTTGTAAATAACTACTTTTAAGGGGAGTAAGAGAAATTGGTCACAAAAGCAAGGAAGATCAGATATTTTCGTGCTTTCCTTTTTTGAGTAAACAAACTCTTATTTAAGGAAAACACAGTTTCCATGTTTTTGAGTGAGATTTAGAAGTTTAGTATTAGTGAGAAGAAGCTTAAGCAGGTGTTTAACTGACAACAAATACAGGAAAAACATATATTTGTGTGTAAGCATAGCAGGGAAAAAAAAAAGGAATTGTAAGTTTCATTAGCCAGAGACAGGACCATATTAGAATCATGATAAAACAGGGTAGAACCCAGGAACACAGTTCAAGGGGGAAAAATTCAAAAATTGCCACAGGTTAATGGAGTCTGTGGTTAGTTCTCTCAAGCCAATTTTGGATTTCATGCTATAGTGCAGTGGTTACTGGAAGTAACGTTTTGGTAGAAATTATGCAAGAGGTTGGGCTGGATGGTCAAGTTACGGCCTTTTTCAGACTTGAGATTTAAAGTCTGTTGTGATTACACAGTAGTGGCACTTGAGAGTCTGTTTCATCAGTTAACTGAAGCAAGTCTGTTATAAACACTTTATTCACTTGAACTGTAGTGGCATCCATGAACTACAAGGGAAGAAGGCGGTGGGGTGAGCTGGAAAAGGTTTTCTGTGTTTTGTTTGTTTTACAGACAGTAAAATTGAGAATCTACAGTTTGGTGGCTGCAGTGGATTCAATTACATTGGTAGCTCATACTGATAAAGGTGGACAAAGATCTGTGCCATGTTTCCAGGTTGGCTAGTCAGGTAGTCCAAGGCAGCAAGAATTGCTTCAAGAGCAACATGGTTGATCTTTTGCCCATGTCCCCTTCCACAGTGGAGTGTGTGTGTGTTGGTGGCATCTAACTGGGGCAGATGTGGGTGTTGGGTGGGAGTAGTGCTTGCCTTGGCAGAGAGTGTGTAAGTACAATGGAGACAAAGAGCTCCACCAAAAAAAAAGCTAGCTGAAAGTGTAGTATTTCCAGGAGATACAGGAATTAAAAAGCTGAGCTCCCTCCTCAGGTTCCACTTGTCGTTCAGGCAATTAGCTAAAGTTCGTTGTAAATGACACCTAAGATACAGTAGGAGAAATGGGAAGGCAGAAAATGTTCCTAAGCAAACTGGAAATGGAAGACTAGAAGCAATGAACTAGGATCATCCTCAGACTTCCAGAAGAAAAAGTCTTTAACAAATAAGGTCAAAGAATATACAAAATTGTAAGACAGAAGGGTATCATGGGAGATGTTGGAGACAGAAGATGGAATGAAAACACATTACTTATATAGCCTGCTAACCTGTGACTTTAGAGTCTGTCAGCTGGAAGTTTGAGGCATTTGTACAATAGTCTTCTTTAAGGCATTAATTGTATTAAAGGAGCAGTAAATGTTGTATTATGTCTTTGCAGTTGAAAAGCCGTTGCTGTTTGCCAAGGTGAATTGGGGTCTGGGAAGGAAATTGAGTGCGGACGTAGGTATTTCTGAATCATCCAGGGGAATAAGGGATGCATCCTTAGATTCACATCTCATACTTTATGCTCAAAAGCCACAAAGAATGTCTCTCAAAATCTTGAAAAAAGTAGTTTGAGTTCTTATCATTAAATTAAGGCATGCTCCACAGTGTCTTTTTGCACTTGCCGAAAAGAAACTAGATAAAATTGCGGTCCTCATAGAGTCATTATTTCTGGAGGTGATATGCTAATATATTATAAAATTCATTAATATTTTCTAAAAATGAAGAATCTGCATTTTGTATATGAGAATTTCTTCTAACTGGGTTGAAGCAGTTGCTTGTGGCATAAGGAGAATAAAACAAAGGTCTTGTTATGTTTAGAGATAAATGAAACTAACTTCTGGGCTGTGAGAAACCAGGGAGCATTAAGAACTTTCAGGGTACAAAGTTAATTTAATTCAACCTAGACTAGTTATGGTGAACCAATGTAGTCCTCTGGGAGTATGTGCTGGCCTCGGTTACTGCAGGCTGTAGTTGTATCCACTGTATTAGAGGCAGTAATGACAGCATCAGGGATATGGTAACTAACAAAGACCAGAATGAAGACCAAGACTGAGATTATCCTTTCTCCCAGCAGTTTATGGTGAGTTGGTAATCACTTAGGAGACTGTCCTGGAGCAGGGTTTAAAACATCTTTCACGGAGCTTTTTCAGCAAGTGTCCTGCCACTCCTCAGTTTGTGCCCTTCAAGTAAAGCCTCTGCAGAGCTGGTGGCTGACGTGTCTACGAGTCTCGTGTGTGGTGTTTGTGGTCTCTGAGCTCTGTGTGCTCACTCTTCTGTCTCCACAGGTCACTCTTCTGGATAGCCTTGCTCTATTAAGGTGAGGCTTGTAGCTGTATTTATTTTGCTTGGTTTTAACTTTCCTCCTGCAGGCAATGTGGTGAAGATGGAATAACAGATGTGTCCCCTTTCCCCCTGGTTTCTTACATGATTTCTGTACTCTCTAGTCTTTCAAGGCCATAGATGTGTGATGAGGGCCAGTCTATGTGGTAGCTCTAGGCTTCTAAACAGAAAGCTTACTGAAACAAGGCAAGGCTTCAGTCCAAAAACATTTACATTGAATGCAGCACTAAGTGTGCTATGCCCGAGGGAAACGTTTTCTTCTTGTGGTATTCTGGTCCTCTAGTTCAAGCAAGATGTGATTTAGGAAACTGTTTTTGACAGCTAATCTGCTAGAGCTCACACCTCCGTGATGGGGTGATGAGAGGAGCTGTGTAACCTTCTCATTATGGAAGCAGATCTGTTCCCGCTGTGTGTCACTTCTTTCCCGAGTGGGGAAAAACACAGACACCTAAACAGGGAGGGTTATTCCTTTTGCCATTTACCATGGCTCTAAAAGATTAATTCTTCTTTCAGCTGCTGCTTGAGAAAGCACTTTTTCTTTGCTTTTTCCTTCTTTCAGAAAGATGATAGAAGAATACAAGACACTATTGGATCTTTCGTGCGAAATAACTAGTCTGGTTGCCCAATGCTTAGTTCCAGAAAACAGTATGAGGAAATGAAGTGGTACAGTGACCAGTGTCTGGGCAGGCACCTTGCTCTTCTTTTTCCTGAATAGATAAGGCATTTAATTCAGCTGGCAAGCCTCCAAAGCAGAAAATTCTGTGCAGCTGTCAGCCTCTAGGGCTTCTGGAAAGATTTTGTGATTGATCTGCATATTGATTTCTTTCTTAAAAACATAGATAAATCCTGTTTGTACTGATCTGACAGGAGGTGGTTTCAGGAATAGCAGAGGGAGTTTGTCCTTCTGAGTGGGTATAAATGCTGTTACTTGGCCTCTGCCTGGTTCTTCTGTACATTGTGGATATGCTGATCAATTAACACAACAAAAATAAGTTGGTAATATGAGGTCCAGAACTTGAACTAAGGTGTTTAGAGGCTAAGGCTAAGGCAGTCTGCATTTCTATAGTGGTATGAGTTTCAACTTCTCTTCTTCCTGCCAGCTCATGCAGAGTTAGGAGCTGGCAGGAAGAAAAGACTGTTTCTCCTCTGTCTGAGGGGTATGTTCCATCGTTTGATTTAGTGTCAGCTGCTTGTGTCAGCTTGCATGAGCTAAAATCCCATGATCCAGTTCACTGGGCACCATTTCAATGCAATGAACACAGTCTGTCCCCCAAAGCATTTATGGTCACCTCAGTTATATTTATGTGACTAGGAAGAAGTGGAAGAAAAAACACATAACTTCATCAACAATGTTTTATTTTTAGCTAGAAATTTGATGGGATAGGAGAACTCTGCTGAAGCTTTTACTGAGAGTCCAAATTTTGTTTGAATCTGCCTCTGTACAGAGACAAAAATGATAGGAGAGTGAGTTTTTGCATTTCAGCTCAGCTTGTATTTCTTCTCATTCCCTTGGGGCTCAAATATAACTTGAAAACATACCTGGAATTTTGTTTCCTTACATTGTCTTGGGCAGGGGAGGAATCTGATAAGTTACTCTTGCTCTTACAAGCCCTTCAGAAATCCTAAAGGAATGTATTACTTCAAGAAATGCAATTGTTCTTGTTTGGTTTTGCAGTTTGGGGTGGGTTTTTGTTGTTTGATTTTTTTGTGGCATCATTTTTCTTAGAATAGATGGTGATGGATGAAGATGTATTCTACTGCTTAGGAGGAAAAAGTGATCTTCATCTCTGAACAGACCATCACTGCAGTCAGGAATAAGGTGAATTGGCAGTGATGGTAATGTATACTATCCTGTGTCCAGTCTTGGTGGGATGGTGCAGTGATTTTAGCCTTGCACTCAGTAAATGAAGACCTATAACTCAAAAACCATTACCTTGATACAAGTAGATTATCTCGCCTCTGCTATCTCACCATTGCAGTGGTGGTGAGTTAGTGTCTAGGAAGAAGTCCAGTAGTTCTGTAGACACCTAGACCACTGTACAATTTAGGAAAATATCTAGCTAGTATTTTTCAGGGAAGTTACATTTAATCTTGCATTTTCCAGTTAAATATTTAATTCTATTTTCTTTTCCTTGATAGCGGTCAGCAGCTTTATTTTTTCCCCTGCCCAAGGCAAATTCCTTCTTGGCCAACTCATTTTCCAAGAAGATGATGTTGTCGCGCTATTTCTCTAAATGAAACTGTGGTAATTAAAAAACAGTTTTCCAGTAATTCTTTTTGGTGTTAAGATCACTAGCAAGAAGTGGGAATGTATAATATATTACAAGATTGCTCATTCATACAAAAAAACCCCACAAACCCCCTATCTTTCAGTTAAAGCTTAGCTCCTATGTACAAGTTAGTAAAAAGAAATGCCTTACAGTACTGCTAAAGATTTGTTCAGAAATGTAATGACAATGTCTGCAAGAGCAGACCGAATGGTGTCAAAACTGAGTGAAGGAATTAACAAAGATAGCATGTCTTTCTGAACCTATTCCCATTCATCATTGGCAGAGGAGAGGTGGTTAGATCTAAAAGTCATCACTCTGAGAGATGTTGGGGGTGTGTGAACGAGACATTTGTCTTTCTAGAGTGTGTCAGTTCTGCGTTATACTTGTGTTCAGAGGCTGTTCTTGCTTGGTAAGATGGGGGTGGGTGAGTGGTGGGTTAGTGACTGATCTCAGCCTTGTGCCAGCAGGTTGCTTGCCTTTGTGGCAGCTGGCCTTCCAGTGCCAGATTACAGGTCTGAACAGCCATCCCCACTGAGGGTTGCCACAGATTGATGTACTGTTTCCTGTGTTGCAAGAGCCTGTCTCCACTTTATTACGATGACTAAAGGTCACTGAGACAGTTGAATGTTGAAATAAAATCCAATTCTTTCTTAAATACTATGTAGAAGGGTTACTTAAACGCATCTTTATTTTCAAAATAAGTCCATTTCAAAATTTGAAGGGAATTTATGGCAACCATTTTTAAATTCTAAGTTTGCTATAAACTAAAGATCATTTATCAAAGAAAAAATAAGATGCCTTACTAAATTATTTTCAAATAATGAAGAGTTAAAAAAAATTGTCCTGCTCATTAATGACAGCAGAAATAGGGAGGAATCATCTTTGTCTTTTGGAAGAAAATTCAAGTTGTTTAAAGGCACCAGGCATACCAAGTCTTATTGTTTTATAGGTGTACTAGTATATAGGTTTCATGAAGGGCAGTGTATATTACCTCACAGCCTCCAGCAGTGTTAGAGGTGGGGCAAGCTGGATGAAAATTACAAAGCTAATTACATTAAATACTTTCATAAGGTGAGATTTAAATATCATTTTGTATTCTGCCATGCAAACTGAAAATATGTACATGAGTCAGGTCTGGCCTTCTTGCTTACACCAGCTGACCATGAAGAACACTTTCTTAGGAAAATAACCGATTCATATGCTTGTTAAAAAAGTTGAAGTAAAATATTAAAAATTATGCAGCTGCTTATTTAGATCATGATTTAAAGTAGAATTACTTGAAACATAATGGAAATCCTTAGAAACATCCGTTGTAGTCAATATTTAGGATCGGATTTTAATTTAATTGCAGGATAAGCATATGCCTTGTTTTTAATGTTCTTTAGCATACATCACAAAATAGGGAATTCCTGTAAAAGGTGGGGAATTTAGCCATATTCTGTTTACATATCATTGAATCATGCCTGGACCTGCAAAAAAATCCCACAGAGTTTTATGGTTATAATTAGTTGTGCCAGTTGTCCTTTTCATGTACATATAACTAACAACACAGAAGCGCTGGCTGTAGCACTGAAAAGGAAGGAAATGGAAAATTAGCAGGCGTGAGAAATGAGATGAATATGCTTTCAAGAACAGCAATTACAGAACTAGGTAGAGCGTGTTTGATAGCCATCTGAATGCGTGCCCCTTGGGAAAAGAAGGCAACATAGTCAAGGGCATAAGGCAGAGGAAGAGCTCTGACAAAGATGGAGTCAAGCACCCTCCTGCTACCACTATTCTGTGACCTATGAAGGAGCAGCAGGGATAAATCTTGGAAGGAAGAAAAATCAGCCCTTGTGGTAAAGGCAGGCATTTATCCTAGCCTAGGTAAGGGATAACTAACACCTGCATAGGATCTTGGAAATGGGGGGAGGAAAGAAGGGTAGAGTTGGTGACATCAAAGAATAACTCATCCTACCACAACAGCAAAGAATTTGTGAATGCCAGGGAAATGGGGATGGGGGGGACTGTCAGCTGTAGAGGCAGAAGTTAAGTGTGCAAAAATCACAAATTAAAACCTAATTCTCTAGTAGGTGAATCTAGTGTGTTAAAATTATGAATATTGAAAGCATGTACTGAGCTCTGTGAATGTGAAAAGAAGTGTTTGTATCTCCTTCAGGTATGCAAAAAGTAGTAAAGGCCATATTTTCCAAAAATTGATGTGACAGTAATGGTTATATCAACCAACATTGATGAACCTTTCCAGGGAAATAATGAATGTGTACAAATGTGAAACAAGATTAAGAGTGGATATTAAAATCTGCTTTTTAAAACCATAATTTAAAATTATTTGAAGCACTTTAAATCCATGTCTTCCATAGTGCACAGGGGCATACTACTGTCCATTTTAGTCCCAGTCTATGAGATGCTAATTTAATTACAGACTCAACCTTTGCCATAGCTGTAGTGTTCCTCAGTATATTTGTCGTGCTAAAAGTCCCCTTGAAAAGCAGGGGATTTCAACAAACACTTGAGTAGATAGCAGCAAAAACCAGCAAATAAACCAAAACCCACATTAAATTGAGCCACTTTTGGCCTTTCAACCACAATTAGGCATGTCACTCTGAAGTATGTGGATGTGTTTGGTATATACGGAACACAAAGCTTGCTTATACAAAAAAGGAAGCAGACGGAAAACTGCAGTCATGAGGAGCGACAGGGAAGTAGTCTTGGAATATATGGGTTTTGGGAAGGCAGCTGATGGGAGTTAGCATGGCTACAGCAAGGTGAATGTTGTGATGAATAGGCCAGTTAGCAAGGGTGTGCTGTGAAACCGAAACAGGGCTGCCGCTGCGGGCGGGAGGGTGTGGGCTTCCTGGCAGCGGACGAGAGCGGGTTTGGCTCGGTGGGGAGACTGGTGACGGTAAGACAAACAATTCTGTCTCTCAGTGGAGAGCTCTGACTTCTTACAGGATTTCAAAAGCTAACTTGTGTCAGTTTGGTGTATGCATCAGCGGGTTTCTAGCCACAATGCAAAATTATCCTGAATGGACAATTTAACCCACGTGATGAGTGGGAAATTTTATGCTTTTATGCTTGAACTTTCCCATCAGGAATGATGGTAGAGCCTAAGCATGTATATGACTTGAGGTTGGTTCAAAAAAAAAGAATACTTAGGTTTTCCTGCACTTGTATTTTATTGAAAAGTCAAATATTTCTGCCAAAAATCAGACTCATGTCTTGGAAAAAAATAGCTTAAGTGGAAAAAAAATAAAAATCAGTTGAACAGTTGCAACAAAACATTGTTCAACTGTTACCAGGTCACAATAAAGGAAAAAGACTGGGGCAGAACTGGATGACAGAGAGAAACACATGGGAGTGGCAGAAAGGAAAAAAGCAGCATGAAAAGAAAACAGACTGAAGGGACAGAAACTGGAGGTGACTACAAACACCAGGTGAGGAGATATCTAAAAAGCTGACCTAAATGAGCGTAATTACTGGCACAGACATACTGAGTAGGGGACACAGACAGCCAGCAATGGCAGAGGTTATGTATGGGTAGATTATGTGAAATAAAGATTAAGAATCAAAGAACATAAGACTAAAGATATTTTCTCTTATAGAAAGTGATGTGTCTTCAGCAGAATGGATGAGAGTATCTAGGCTGCAGATGCTATACACATTGGAAAAGAGAAAATACAGAAATTAACTGTTGCCATGCTCTGGAGTAGTGATCACTGATCCTCTCTGGTCTGAGGGCCAAAAACACTTTGCAGGTAACATCTTCCTATTTGCTCAACCAAAGTTGTGGAGATAGTGACAGCCTCCCTTGGTAGCGAGCAGACTTGGAGTCTTGCAGGCAATACTTCAGGCTCATCTGGCAAAGTCCTTTGTGCTATTTTTGGCACAATAGTTTTTAAGCAAGTGGTTGGTTGGCTTCTCCAAGCTCAGGATGAGAAATACAAGAGCAGGCTGAAAGGCAGAAGCATAAACCATTTAAAACTGCTCCCCTGGGCAGCCAGCAGAGCTTCCTACCACCTGCTCCATTTCCCCTCTGTGAGGTATTTGGGCATGCAGTGGTAAGGATACAGGGTTGTCTCATTTCCCATCACAGTAGCTGGAAGGCTCAGATTATTGTAACAGAGGAGACCAAGTAGCAGCCTGCCTCTTCCAAGCAGAAAACAAATGGGACATCCAAGTAGCACATGCTGCTTTCTTCCTTGGGGTGGATGGTAATGTTACAATGCAGTTATCTGTATTTAGAAAAATAAGTCTTTGTAAACACTCCTGTTGCCAATATTCTGTTGTGAATATTTCAGAAGAAAAATGGGTTTCTTTTGAGGTAGGTGTTGGCAGCAACTGTAGTGCATTTAACATTCCAATGCTTTTCCAGTTTAGTGAAATGAACATAGCTGGAAATGACAGTAGCCATCATGTGATGAAGTTCTTTTACGCAACTCGTTTCTTATCTTACCTGGTTCTGTATTCATTTTTTATTTTCTATCATGCACACAGGAAGAGAGGCAATTCACTGCCAGAAAGACATGAAAAATTCTTTGGGTATAAAGCCTTAGTAGGTTTGAGTTAATATGTACCTTTTATGAGTTTTTTTCATTTCTAGTTCACCTTTATGTTTAAGGAAGAAAGCCAGTTGGGTGAGGCAGCTGCCATTTTAGGACACAGAGATAAGATGCGCTCAGTGATGGGATTTTCCTTTTTTACTTTTCTGTTATCAACAAAGGTATCCGAATATCAACAGAGTCATTCTTGGGGGCGGCAGGGGGGTGGTGGTGGGGAGGGGGAGAAGATGGTAATTCTTTGTTAATAGAGAAGCATGAGAAGACCTTGAGTGTAAATTTCAGAAATAACCACCTTAAAATCAGTGAAATTAAAACTGGTTTGGGGAGTAAAAAGCTTTAAAACAGTCAGAAGAAGTAACAAGATTTTTTTGGTATGAGAGCTTTAACCATTTATCATTAGAGAGACTATGTCTTTTGGTTACAAACCAAGCTTTTTTTCTGTGTTACCACTAAAACATTCTGTTCACATGGTTGCCACCTATATATGGTTATGCTAAGTCACAAAATTGACTTGTCAGTAAAGCAAGACATTTCATTTCTTTTTCATTCAGGAAAACCAAAGCAATACAGCTTTTGGAAAAAAATCTTTCAATCATGTGTTCAGTGTACAATTTTTGTCTGTAAAAAAGGCGAATTAATTCAATAGTATAGTAGCATATGTAGTGATACATCTTAAAACACGTTATGGGGAAAATAACATGTTCTTTCCTTTCTTCCTTTCAAACTCCACACATGCATCCCTTGTTGCCCCATCTTTCCCAGATATTTCAGTAGGACCTGGGATTCTAAATACAAACAAAAAACCCCACCGAAAATATAATCGAGAATTTGGCTTGGAGTCAACTTGGTAGAAAAAGCCTCACTGACTTTAACAAGACCAAAATTTAGGATATTCTAATTTCCTAGGTTTTCACAGGCTTAAATATGTAGAACAAATAAAGATTTAAGTGATATTTGATTCAAGATTTAAAAGTGCAGTGGGTTGAGTTCTGTGGAATTAGGTATATATCAGTTTTTACTTTTGTAAATATCAAAGCCATACTGAGAATCTCTATTAACTGCTTATATCTAGACTCCCTTTGCAGTGATTCTTCTATATTGTGCAGTGTCACCATCTATACATGAGCTTGCCTAGAACTTTCTCAGAAAGTGTAATGGAGATAAAATACTGTAGTCACTGTGAGGTACATCCTTGCTTCACTATTCAGACAGCCTGATTGAATGTTGCAGAAAAATGACTCTCCTACCTATCCTTTCATGTGCCTTATTGACACTTCAGATCTTCAGCAAACCTTAGCAAGAAGGCTGACTAGCCTATTAAATTTCCCAGCTCTGTTTTACATGCTCAGTTTAGGTTGTTTATTGTTTGTTTGTTTCCTTGAAAAAGATTGTGTCTACTTGTTTTATGCTATCTGTGCAGATATTTAGTATATGCAGTGAGACTGTCACTGCTCAAAATCTCTCACTGGATATTTGAAAGAAAAGATGTAACAAAACCATCAGGACTTTTCTATACAGGGAAATCACTCGATATGTTGTTAAAATCAAGTAAGTGCTTCGCTGAGCAAGACTGGACAGAAATATATTCAAAGATTTTCTTGAATTGGAGTAGGATGGGCTGTGCCATGTAATTGACACAAACGCAAGTCTGAAATTCTTTGGTAACAAATCGACCTTGGTCTGCTAAACTGGGAAGTTGCTGATCAAATGGAAAACATTATTTCAGGAAAGCCAGTCTGAAAGGATTCTGTTCGTGCCACCGTAGATTTCGTTCTGTGCTCAAAGCTATGAGAGCCACACTTTCTTCTCCATTTAAAGTTCATCTGAAGCAATGTAATATTTTGCTGGTACATGGAAGCTGTAAATTTGATTCAGTTAATAAAATGGACTACAGAGATGTTTCTATATCAAAAAGTCCTTCCTATAATGCTAGTTTACATAAGTAGTTCTAGTTTATATATTTTATATAACTAGTTCTTTTTCTAAAATACTTAACTGATAAAATCTACTTCAGTAATAGTAATGACTGTTCCTTTTTTAGAGGGGAGTATAGAACTTCTCCACAAATTAAAGGATTGATTCTGTTAACCAGCAAAATGTTGGTTTTAAAAGTACAGGATTGAGGGTTCACATCCGTGTTTCAACTATTCAAAAGAAGCCTGAGGTCATCAAAACATTGACACTCTTGTCCTATTCATCTTTCTCTGTATCACTGACTGAACTGTAAAAGTACTTTCTGAGAAGCTTAGCAGTGATGTGAGCTAAATACCTTACTATAGTCTGAACAATTGAGGTGTGCCAATGGTAAGGCAGGGCTGTTCATAAAGCACTTTAAAGATAATACTATCTGTATCAAGTGTTGTTAGTGATATGATCCTAGAGCCTTGCTAATGTCAGCCTTGGCAAAAAAAGACTGTCAGGTATTAGAGGTCTTTAAAATATTTAGATATTGCTAGATAGGAATGTAGAAATAAGCTTTTGGGGATAAAATTGGTAGATAAAGGGGTGACCTGATTTGGATGGCTGCTGATCCAGTGCAAGAAACAAGCCAAATCCAAAACCTGAAATGTGAAACATTTGAAATTTAGGGGTGGGGGGGAGCGGAGAGGGCAACGTATGTGCATCTGAGTGAAGCCTTCTGTCCTGCTGCAATGCTGCAATTCCAAGTCTGAGTGGCTTCCAGGTCCCACTACACAGTTCACAGCATATTCTGGTATTTGAGACCCAAATCTTGTCAGAATAAGCTGTGAGAATTAAATGCTGCCAAACCAAAACTTTTGCCTTATTTAAGAGACTCAGGTCTGCAGTTGATCCCTGCGTGAAGGACCTTTTTTTTCTTTTTTTTAATGCACGCTCTCTGAACCTTGATATTGTGTTGAATTTGACGGACTTCTTAATCTTGACTGTTAACTGGAATCTGTAACAGACTTAATTATCCAGATATAATAGATACTGAGAAGTTAATAATAAACTCAGATATCTGATGCTTAACCAGCTGTCTTGTTAATTATGTTAACAACGCATTGGCAATTGCTTTGATTTAAACACTCTGGGTTTGGTTTGCCTTTTCAGTTCCAGTTCACTGTCCACACAGCTTCATTTCAGCTGTGCTCTCTGCCATTCCAAGCACCCAGAGGAGCACACAAGATCACCTAAGGAGGCTTCTGTGAACCACAGGACAAACAATCTGCAGCAGAACATCCCTGTATACTCTAACGCTCAAAGCCAGGTACTCCTTTTTAGCTGGTAGGACACTCTCTAACGCAGCTAA
The DNA here is from genome assembly GCF_047716275.1 of Strix uralensis. Classification (NCBI taxonomy): domain Eukaryota; kingdom Metazoa; phylum Chordata; class Aves; order Strigiformes; family Strigidae; genus Strix; species Strix uralensis. The sequence goes on along the minus strand of NC_133978.1, from coordinate 12,537,005 downwards.
CTGCTGCCTGATTTTGAGTAAACTGCTTCTTGTAATAGGAAGGGCTGTTTCTTTTCATCCCTTGAAGTGCAATACAAAGGCCAAATCTCCACCCATTCTGAACAGAGCATTCCTTTTGATTTACCTTATAAAAAGGTAAGGTTGCACTGGAGGTAGACCTGAATGCTGGTTCAGCCTCCTTGAAGACGTCTGGTGATTAGTTGGAAGGATGAAGCTTCTGGCACTATGTGGCTTTTTGTTTGTCTGTCTTTTGTGTGTCGATGCCTTTACTGCAGAAGGTACAGTATATTCTTCTAACACAATTGCCTCCTTTCTTTTCCTATTCTTTGCTTATTCTCTATGTTGATTTTAATTAAAGAAAACAAACAGAGCTTGACAACTAGAAAGAAAAGAATGAATTTAGGAAAGGACTTAGACTGCAGAATGTGTTTGCATATCGATGCTTTAGTTTGTACAGTAGTATTCCCTCTCTGTTACTTCCTGTTGCATGTAGTACAACTTGATTAATTTTTACCTTAGTCTGTGTTCTGAAACCCGCTCCTTTGAAAAAAATTCCTGTTCTATTTTTCCAGTAGATAACAATCTGCCAATATAAAAATAATTTATTTTCTGGATACTGAGAAAAACATTAATGGAAAAAGTTTCTACCCTTATGGAGAAAGGGAATATGAAACAGTGAGGTCACCAGAACTGGAGTAAATGAGAAGTTCTTTATACAGTAGTGAAACAGGCAAAAGTAGCTCTTCTGATGACTTTTTTTTTTTTTTTTTTACCACTGATATTATGCACTTTAATTATTACTGTATTACTTTGTGGCACTCAGTTACTATTTTGCAGTATTCCAAAGTGCACAAATTCACAGAGCAGTTTAAATCTTAAAAACAGAGGTTTTTTCCATCTGTCTATGGAGAAGTCATTCTGGGTTTGCAGGGAGACAGTTTAGTAGGATTTTAAAAGTGAAAGGTGTAACTTTTAGTTACCTGTTCAGATTTGATGCTTGATGTTATAAATCTCAGGGACCCACCATGGTTGATCCATGGTATTTATTTTACACAAGATGTAGAGAATGAATATGAGGTAAGGACAAACAAGTAAGCTAAATGTCCAAAGGTCAGGAACAGCAGATTTGCCATGCTTCATATTTTCTAGAATCACTTTATGTGTAAATATAAGTGTGGAGAAACATGTGGAAGCCGTCTTTCAAACTGGTCAAGTCAGCTGCCCAGAGTCTGTTCTAAGTGGTAGAGCTGTTTGTCAGACCTGTGGTGAGGGGGAGTGAACACTACAACAATGTTGTCATATATGTACCTGAAGTCCTTCTCCTCCCTTTGCATTTTCTGCTTCTATTCAGGCTTCCCAAGCCACTTGAGGGACACTTAAGGAATAGTGCAAAGGGAGTTGGAGAATATCTAGATGTGTCTTCAGGAGCATAGCAGAAGCTAGTCCAGGAAGGACAGGAGACAGCAACACCAAATAAGACCCAAATGAATACACATGGGATCCTATAATAATGTTCCCTTTTGTTAATGTGTGTCCTACGGGTTTGGTGCTTCTCTGGGTCAGAAGGTGGGGAAGAAACATACAAAAAATGCTGTCCCTTATCCATAAACATGCTGATGGGAAAGTAGAAGTACCTGGGTGTGCAAGATTAATGTACTTTTTATGTAAAACCTGATATGTCAGAATGAAATGATGGTGACAAGACATCTCAAACCCCTTGGATGCTAGAGTAGCCACCATCACTAGCTTGGCTGTAGAACTGTACCACAGGGATTTCCAGAAACATTGAGTTTATGTGAGATTTTGTTGATGAGAAATCACCTACCTCTGTCCTTTCTGCTCTACTTCTGCTCCAGAGTCAACCTTTCTCCTCCCTCTGTGTCCAGCACATAATGTGTCAAGTGCAATCAACAGTTCTCTTATGTAGGTCTATTGGGGAGGGAATAGTTAAATGGTTTTGCCCATCCAAAGCAATTTATCCTACACTCCTGTGCATATGGACCCAGAGATACTCTTTTTTCCTGTTCATAATCTTTTATATTTTCATTGAGTGATATAACTATAAAAAGAGTGCAGAGTCTCTTTCTTAGGTTGACTGCTGGAATTTGCCGCTTGTATTGCCTGCCAACATGTGACATTTCAAAGGGTAAAAATCTTCACAATGTATCAGGAATATCTGCTAGTAATGATGGAAAAGAACAAATTAATTCCTGTTCTATGCTACGGAAAAAGCTATACACAGATGTAAAAATCAGTCATGATGACCCTATGTTTCACAGATCTCTCTGCATAAGGATTTCAGTGGTAAATACGGTAATCAAAATGTCTGTGGGCTCTAACCCATTTGGTGTATATGTTCAGCTATTTGCATTATCTGTCTCCACTGGTAATGTATTATTTTTCACCCTTAGGTCGGAAGGTTAAGAAAGTGTGCTGCTTAAATCTGCCCAAACTCAACAAAAAAGTGCATAAAGGTAATAAGATTTAAGGTTTCATTACATTAATTAGGTAATCATTATAGGTAAGTCACAGCACTTAGAGATTTTGTCATCTGCACTTAGAGATTTTGTCATCTGCAGACTTCACAGAATTTTCCATGCAGCTATTATTTTCATTGTACCGCTGAGAAATTGTTCTCTTTTCTCAGTCACATTATGGAGAGTTTGGATTGGGAAGAAGTAAGTGTAGTAGAGAATCAATTTAATGCTCACAGTGTAAAACAATCAAGAGAAATATGATCTAGTCTAATCAAAGCATAAAGTGTTCATATTGGTTCCTGCTTTGTAGAAGGTCCTACTCTGAGGGCAGGAAGAATAGTATCACAGCATAGTTCCTCATTCATAAGAACAGAGGCTGCAAAAGTGAAGTTTTATGGTAGCTTTGCCCTGCTGTATTCCGTCACCATCTGTCTGTGGCTGCACCTATCTCCATGTTTTGAGAAATCAACCAAAGTGTGATTCTGTAAATTCCAGAAACTTCAGATTTTGAACCCACAGCCCTACCAGGAAAGAATTACTTGAGATGGAAGTTGTTCTATATATGGGTGTCTACAGGCTGCACAAGTAAAAGTGTACTTGCATTGAAGTATTTAGAAGCCTTTTCTAGCTAAATGTGTTCCCTGCCTAGAGCAAGTGGAAGGGGCCAGCTACCCTGTAGTCTCTTGAGACCATTTATTCTAAGGGGTAATGCAGGAAAGCCGTAGCCTTCAAAGTGAGGGCAAAGCATTGTGTTGCTTTTTGAAGTAGCTGCATTCTGGATAGGAGTTTAAAATGGTACAATTGTCCTTTCAGAAAACCAATCTTCACTGTTTTTTTTCTTTCTTTTTCTGACTGCCTGGTGCCTAACTGTGAACTGGTAGTCAGATGAAAATACTTCCAGCTACAAGCTCAGTGTTTCCTGCCTGTGTACCTTTTTGTTTACTTAAAATACCCTGTGTACCTGCACAAGGCTTCAACCAGCTTCATTTGCTTGGCTCTGAAACAAGATAAGGCAAGGAGGAAGTAATTCAGCTGCTGGGAGTTAACTTAGCTTCTTGTTCAGATGGACAATGGAAGAATTAAATCTAATTTTCCAGTTCTACTTAGAGCTACTTTTGATAGCAAAAGAAAGATTTCCTGCAGAAAGAATCAGTGTTTTTTAAAGCAGTTATTGGAATTTCTGCCATCATATCAGTGCTTTCACTGTATAAATGATAGTTTTGGCAGTCTTGCCCACTTTCATATATCCATACTATGGTGATTCGGCACCATCACTAGCCCAAAACCACTCAATTTACTTCTTTCTGTATGTCCATAGTATCCCTGGTTTCAGTGAGACCCCATTAAAAAGAGCTAAACCATGAACAAGTCTAAGATAAAAAGATTAGCTATGCTCTGTAGAATAACAACATTTTATGTCTTAAAGTTTCTAAATTCATTAAAATGGCTAGCTGATAACTTTCATTAAAGGTACAGAATTTGATCTAAAATAGTCTATTTCCTATTTGCTTATTTACCCTCTTCTAATCTTTTAATCATAAAATTACTAATTTGAAATTCCCCCTGAATTGATTCCAGCTGATAAAGTACTTTAAATGCTTTATTCCTTTTTGTATTTAGGTAACCTAGGTGGAAATCCTTGTGTTTGTCTGCAGTTTTCCTTTAGCTGGTACTTTTCTTTCCTTTCCGGTATCCCAGTGCTGAATCATGGGCTTTGTTTTATAGGCAGTCCCATTGGTATCAGGGGCAGTGAACACATTGCTGATTTATGCCTGTGGGTCAGGGTCTTATAGCCGCTTGAGGCTTCTTTCTGATTTAACTAGTAAATGTAATAGCAACTGAGGACTTCAGCTATAAACTGTCCACAGCAACAATAGTGGGTTCCCAGCCCATCCAGAAGGATTAGAGAATGCAATGATGAACACAGAGGTGGTTCTTGTCACTCTTGGCCTGAGATGGATCATGTGTCCTACCTGGCTAAATCTATAACCTTTCCAAAGTAATGAGATTTCATGCAATGAGCATAGCTATTACTTTTCAATCTGAGGTACCTTCAGCTATCCGACAAAATAGCAGGTGTTTCAGGCTTTTTTCATGCAACAGGCATGAAATCTCTCTGATAAAAAACTCTCCCAAACAGAATGTTCCTTTGAAAGCAGGCTGCTGTTTCCCATGTGTAAAATACAGTGATACTGGTCTCACAGAGCAATGGAAGGTACTATGCTGAGAGGGAGAAGGAAGTATGAGAAAGCACTTCATTAAAACCTGTAAATTCACCACAAAGATTTACAAAGGAAATATGAAACACCTTGCTCTGTTGCAGACCCGGTAATCATAGAATGGTTTGGGTTGGGAGGGACCTTAAAGATCATCTAGTCCCAACCCCCCTACCATGGGCAGGGACACCTTCCACTAGGCCAGGTTGCTCAAAGCCCCGTCCAACCTGGCCTTGAACACTGCCAGGGAGGGGGCAGCCACAGCTGCTCTGGGCAACCTGTGCCAGTGTCTCACCACTCTCACAGTGAGGAACTTCTTCCATCTATCTATTCTAAATCTACCTTCTTTCAGTTTAAAACCATTACCCCTCATCCTATCCCTACACCCCCTGATAAAGAGTCCCTCCCCAGCTTTCCTGTAGCCCCCTTTAAGTACTGGAAGGCCGCTATAAAGTCTCCCCGCAGCCTTCTCTTCTCCAGGCTGAACAACCCCAACTCTCTCAGCCTGTCCTCATAAGGGAGGTGCTCCAGCCCCCTGATCATTTTTGTGGCCTCCTCTGGACTCACTCAAGCAGGTCCCCGTCCTTCTCATGTTGGGAGCCCAGAGCTGGACACAGCACTGCAGGTGAGGTCTCATGAGAGCGGAGTAGAGGGGGAGAATCCCCTCCCTGTACCTGCTGGCCACACTTTTCTTGATGCAGCCCAGGACACGGTTGGCTTTCTGGGCTGCGAACGCACATTGCTGGGTCATAGTCAGTTTTCCGTACACTAATGCCCTCAAGTCCTTCTCTGCAGGGCTGCTCCCAATCCACTCTTCGCCCAGCCTGTATTTGTGCGTGTTATTGCTTCAACCCATTTGCAGGACCTTGTTGAACTCCATGATGTTTGCACGATCCCACCTCTCCAGCCTGTCCAGGTCCCTCTGGATGGCACATCCCTTCCCTCCAGCGTGTCAACCACACCACACAGCTTGGTGTCATCAGCAAACTTGCTGAGGGTGCACTCAATAATAGTTGATGATCGCTGCTTGTCCCCTGTTAGGCTCCTCCCCAGTTCTCTGAGCACTCCAGCCTGCTTACTGTAACCATCTTCTATCCCCAGCTGCATGCAGCCAAGCCTTTTTTAGGTCAGGCATTGCTGTTTATTTGCTTTTGTACAGGGTGCACCTGTCTGCTGCAAATGACTGCTTGTTGCTGTTACAAATCTGCTTATATGAAAATGCTTGATCTGCATCCGTTTTGACTCCTACTCCAGATGTAAAAGCTTAGAGCTAATGCAGCAACTGCCCAAAGCTAAACACAGCGTTTTGTTTCAGATGCAGTTCTGGTCTGGAGTTGTACAATGTTGGCTTGGTTTTGTATTGTCGTTATGAGCTTTCTGTGTGATTTGTTCTTCCATGTTGCTGTCTTTTCTAGGGGAATGTTACTTGCTTTATACGGTCTGCAGGCAAAGCACACTCACTGACTTTTTCAGTGTTACTCTGCACTGTTCTTTGTGCTAGGCATCTGGCATGGGAAAGCTGCAAAAGCTACTTGGAGGCTAACTCAGTGCAGCTTAAGGAGGGGGATAATTTAACCATACTGGCTACTTTTGAAGCAAAACCACTGATTTTCTAGAACTTTGTTCTTCCATCAGAAACAATTACTGCCCCAGAAAGCAAATATTTCAAGCTAATGTCAGCCTGTGGCTTCTTTCCAGGAAAGATGGTGAATGTGATGATAGTAAAAGGAAGATACTGTGTAATGTGTTGATTGTGGGACTCGACTTCTAGAGAGAGAGAGAGTACTGCCCCTGTGTCTGTGAAGCCCTTCATCTGGCTGTGGAAACTTTCAGCAGCAGCAATCATACTTTCGGTGATTGTGTACCCTTGGTACAGGGGAAAAAAAGCTGCTGGGAATGAGTGATCTCTAGCAATCTAATGAAGGGAAAAAAAAAAAAAAACCAACCTGGCATCACATTCCTTTTTATTTTCAGATCACTGATAATCTAAACTTGCCCATACAAACATGGCTCAGCTTCAGATATCAAAGTTTTGTGCCGTTATTCACACTCCCACTTAAACATCTCCATTTTCTCTTCTTTATATCTTTGTTTTACAGGTATAAATTTCAAAATGACTCAGATGGAAATAAGGAAACACTGCAAGCCTTGTACTCAGCGAGGCCATCTGATGGCTTCTGGACCCCTTCCACAGTTAAAATGAGCAGACTGTGAGCAGGGTGAAAAGCATCTGCCTGCCAGCGCTTTACTTGGTTGAGGGCCCTCCTTTCACAGATAGGACATGACTGTATATTACTTTATTTTTTTGTTTGGAAAAGGCTTCAGTCAGTACTGTTTATTCATTCACTCAGGCTCCTTCATCTTGTTAACATTAGCCTGGCAACTAAAGAGTCAGGCAAAGCTGTCTGGCTGCCACTGGACTTTGTGGCAGTTCCATATTCCTCTGCACCAAACAGGGATTTAGCTCCTCATATAAGAGAAAGAGGAGAGCTGGCTGAGGAGCTGGCTGAATCACTTTGGTTTGCATTTTTGGACTGCCTCAAAGGTGGGAAAGGGCTGATGTTATTGTTTCTAGTTATGAGTATATATGCATATTTAATCTTTTCTGTGAATGATTTATATTGACAAAATTAGTTTGTTTGTAGCTAAGCACATGATGATTTTTCCCGCAGCCTTTGTTCTCAATGCTTGAAATCCACTTGGAAGTGAATTTCTAGCGAGTGAGAAAGAGCTCATCATTTAGAAAGGGGCTGAGAAACTAGATAAGCAGGTTTTTAAAATAGTGGTAAAGGACCAGATTCAAGTACAGTGGTAAACTTTGCAATATCTCCTCTAGGGGTTTAAATCTGGCTTTAAAAGCAAAGGGGACCATTCTTTAACTTCCCAGAATGTCATCAGGTGGTTATTAAACAGCATACTGGAAAGGTGTTAAAGCTAATCACATTAAATCTCTTCTTTCTGAAGCCAGAAGGCAGCTGTTCTTTTAAGACACCAGAGTTGTGTGACCACCTTAATAAATAAAACTTACTGGAGCTTGAAATAAAGTTAAGAATAATACCAAAGGGCTGGATAACAGAGAAACTGAAGCACCCTCTGCTGACGTCATTAGCAATGACTGGGTTCTTCACTCACATATCTTCTGTCCTTCTCTAACTGTCCCCTGCATATGCTGCTAGTTCTCTACCTGGGTGTGCCCTTAAACCAGAATTACTTGGACATTCATAAATTTGGTTTTCCTTCTAGTGAATATGAGGAGGAGCAGAAATCTTTTCTGCTGTTGGGCAAATTGCAGATTGCAAATAGCAATTTTTCCCTCAGTACTCATAGTAATGCTGTTTCTCTTAACATAATATTCTGTATGATAGAAATGGTCTCGGTGCCCTTCAGAATTTGAGGGAGTTGAATGGGGACAGTCAGAGGCCTGTTGTAACCCACACAGGCAAATGCAGTTTCCAAGGGTCAAGTTTGTGGGCACTTGGGTGTGGCCATGCTCTCTTATTGGCAATGTTTCTATTGTACTGAGCAATTGAACCTATTTTTGAGTCTTCTGTGTGCCTGTTATTATTTTATTTTCTTTTTGGTTTTGAGATTAGATAGATCTGACTCTCAGCTTCTTATTTTTGAAGAGCTTACCATGCATAGCATTTTTATATTGAGAATAAAGGAGCTGCCAGTCCTTCTCACAAGATCTGAGTCAGAAGGTTGGTGAAGGAGCTGCGTTTGATTGTTCTGCTGCTGATCACTGGGCAAACATTTTATTTTTATTTTGTCTTTTGAAGCTCGCAGAAGGAATCCATAGAATGCGAATGACAAGTAAATGTAAAAAGCATTTTTGGTATTAAATGTGTTTGCAGCAGGGTTTTACTCTGTAAAATATGGCCATGTGTGTTTACAGCTCTGTATAAAGTATTGCGAACAGGTATGAAGATTCTGTTCTCTAATGTGAGTTTAAGTCCATTTCTTTTGCATCTGAAAAATGCTGTATGGTTTTTCTCTTTGCCCCACATCCTTCAACCAGTGTGGTCCACATTCTCCAATCCTCCTTCAGGCAAAATGTTCTCTCTGATAGCAAAAATATAAGCCCCAAAGACTGTTAGCACAATTGGAGAAACACTCTGGGTCTCTGGAGGGATGCAGGGACATCATCCAATGCACTGGAGTATTTTTACTCACTTAGTTTCCCAAACTGGCCTCAACTTAAGGTTGAGGGCTACTCAAATTAAAAATGTTACTTGTGTGAGGTTCTGGTCTGGACTGAACAGACTAAAGCAGGAATCCTCAAATTATTTCAGCATGAATTGTGACTGCTGCCCAAACATGTTTTTTTGCCTTGTCTAGAGGTATTGGGATGTCATGTGTCAGCCTCTGAAGGTGATTCGTCAACAGAGTTTGACTTTTATGTACCAGGCCATTTTCCTCATCTGGTAGAACAGAGCTACCATCTGATGATGACTTCACTTACAGGCATCTGTTCTTCCTTTTGTTTTCCTTTCATTTCTGTGTATATTTGTTTGGCATTACCTGAGGAGAAACATATTTGCTCAGTGGCTTTTCAAAGTACACAAGCTGTATGCTTATATAAAGTAGTAAATTTAGCTTGTCCAAGCTGACAAATGCATTTGTTTGTATCTTGTGTTTTTGTATGCATTTGGCTGTCAAGCATGAAAATTGCACAGCCTTCAAGTTTCAGTAAAGATGTTCCTGAAGTATCTCTATAACTGCCAGAACAGATGTTGGATCCTGGTCCGACCTTGTCAACTAAGGGAGTCAGGTGGCCCCTCACTTTGTTTAGAGTTTAATACCACCAGCTAACACCAAATCAGTCTGTCTTATTTGGCACTATGACTGTGAATTGTCAGGAGCACAGGAGAAATTATCCCTGCTGACAGAGAGTGTTGGGGCAGGGGCAGGTTTTGGGATCTCATCTTTCAAAGTGGATAGTAGAAGAAATAAAATTATGTATTCTTCACACAAAATATGGTCCCAAAATGTGTAATGGGGGCTTCTGCTGTTGGCTTTTCAGCTCTCTAGACTGTGTGGCCCACAACTGATGCAAGGGCCTGGGTATAGTTGAAGAAGTCAGGATTTTAGCTCTGGACAAGTTATGTTTATCCAAACTATGGTCTACCGAGGCAATTTCTTGTGATTACATTTGCCAAGGAAAACTAAAGTTCTGCATGGACAATATCATCTCAAATAATATACTCAAGTAAAACATAAAGCAGAGGGATAAATACTTCCTGTTGTAGGTTTATATATTCTTACAAAATAACTCTTGCCAAAACTGAGTGGAAAATTCCTGGTGACTTCAGTGTTCATTGGATCAAGTCTGGAGATCTGTTGTCTGATTCTATTTTGTCTGATGTGTTGCTAACTACTCCCTCATGAATAGCTTTAGCAAGTATTTTCAGATGGTGAATGCAGATGGGGTTCATACACACTTTTTACTGAAGTTTGTTCTGAGAAGAATTTGTCTAAAGCTTAGCAATGACTTTCTCTTGGTTGAAGGTGAGGGGAAAACCCCCTTACACATCAGTCTTTTTTTGCCTCAGATCAATCAGTTCTTACTAGATGTGAGCAGTTGTCTTCATCAAAGCTAATTTCTCTGCAGGACTCATCAAGTATTTTTTTTAATTGCTGGTGGGGAGCAAAGAGAGCTGCCTAGTCCTACATTAAATGACATGACCAAGGGCATTGATTCCGATGCATGTATGTCTGTGGTTCCCAGTAGCCCTCCAGTATTATCAGACTTATGGCAGCCACTGAATGACCTACATTGTTTTTGAACACGAAGCTGTCTCATCATGCTTTGATCTTAGAGCAGGGATATCAGCACAGAAGGAATTCCTAAAAATTACTTCTGTTTTCAATGTGTCAATGGTGGAAGTGTGTTAAAAAAATTGAGTGTCTGGATATGGATTTGTCCAAGTCATCATTCAGCCTTTGTACCAACATTTGTTTGCATGTTTCACATGCACTGACTGTGAGTACCTTCAGGTAAGAGGGATTTAATTCCACATTTTCAGGCTGATGCTCCACAAGGGAGTGGCTAAGGCCGGAGATTTGCTGTAGGATAAGCACCTTATGTTCACAATGCCATCTGGTCAGCCTCTGAAAGCATTATCAGAGAAATCAGGTCACTGCAGTGCCTGAAAGATCCTAAACTGAACATGACTTGTGTGTCTTCTGCAGCCTGACACAATCACAAAAATCACTGTAGTCACAAGAAGCTGTCATACCAAGCCTAGTTTTCTGCCAAGACTCAAACTGCATCCAGGATGTTAGTTCAAGAGCTGGTCAGTCCCAGCTGGCAGTACAGCACAGGTGCTCACAGGTGATGATTTAAACCTTATATAGGAAGCATTCAAGCCCAAGCATTCGAAAGTTCGGTGCACACAAAAATGCCTGCTCAATGGATGATTGTGATTAACTGCCCACTAGGCACTTGTACAGTCTCTTAACTGTATTAATGTGCACATACATTTGTGATAGGTGTAGTGCAGGGAAAACAACTAATGTATCCTGGCTAATAGGAACTCCATTCAAAAGCTAAAGAGCAGCAGAGTTTCCCTCACCTGACAGGCAAGATCGCACTTAGAAATTAAGTCAGTGAAGAAGAGTGGTTTTCTGCTGGATTCTGTGATTCAGCACTGATCCCAACCTCAGGGGGAAAAAAGAGATATTCCTGAGGCACCATTCAGTTAGTCTGTACCCAAGACAGTTTGCCTGGTCTCTGTAGCATGCTCTTAAAATTGGCTCCCAAAACTGGTGCACTGGGAAATGCTGTCTCTGCTAGGTGGGTTCTCAAGACAAAACTTCCTGTTTGCATTGTTGAAGAGCCCTGTGTCACAGTCAGTGCCAGCTGTGTGTCATGTTCACTGAGCAATGCTAAAACCTATTTGCATTCCAGAATTTTCCCCAAGAGATCAATATGCCTGGGAAGAAAGATGTTTTCATACAGGAAAAGTGTGAAGAAGTCCATCTGTTTACAAATGCTATCAGAGAAACAGTGAGATGGTTGACAACAAGATTCTGAATGAGATGAGATAATGCAGCAGTGTCTGCAAGTCCCTCTTTAAAGTGCTCTTTGCAACTCATTAGCTTTCCAGTTGTTAACTTTTAATTACTTGGGAGACAATAAATGATGGCAATTGTCACTGGGCTCTTATCTTGAGGTTGTTTGAATGTACCAAGGTTAATCAATTCAGCATTGTCATTTGACTTAGTTAAATATATACCAAGACTGCTGCTTTCTTCTGCAAGAATCTTCAGGTGAGTGGTTGATGAAAAGAGAGATTAAAAAAAAATTTGAGCTGAAGTTACATCTAGTAAAGCATTATGTGCATGGTTGACCTTAACCTCATAAGCTCCACCTTTGATGATCTTTGAAACGAACTCTCCTAGATTTCCACCAATTTAAGTCAAGACTGAACAGTTTTGAAAACAGATCCTTCAGTCTGAGAAGTCAAGTCAACCTTTTCTTTGTAATTTTATTTATAAAATGTGCTTTACACCTTTTCCTGTCTATTGAACAAAACTTTATCTCTGCTTCCTTCCCCAACTTTCTTTCCATGCTTTCTTCTGGTCCTACACATGATTTTACAGGTTTTGATGCCAAGTCTTCCTCAGTGGTTGTTCTCACTGACTAGAGAAGTCATCTTTTGTCACTCGACATGATGGTCCCCCACCCATTCTTTGTCTATGTGGGATCTTATCCCAGAGATATTATTCTGCTCTCTGAATTTCCTCAAGTTTTTCTCCTTGTGCTGAACTACTTTAATTTGACTCCATGGAATTTCAGTCCATGAGACTGACTGGAGTGCACATTGTCAAAAAGACATGGTATAAAATGGTGCTGCACTGCATTTGTTGTTTCCAGACATTATTTTTGTACCAAGGACAGTTTCAGTTACAGAATTTGAGCATCTCTGTTTCAAGACACCATATAATCATCTTAAATTCACAACATGAGTAGGGATTTTTCTGTCATTTAACTTGTATTTCAGCCTTCACTGCAATAACTTTGGATCATGTAATCTCAGTTACCAGATGTGGAAGTCTGTTCCCAGATATTTTAAACATTTCTCAAGTTAACATCCATTGTTGAGATGCTTGCTATATATTTCTATTGATTTATTTTATTGACAGATTGTTGTAAAAAAATTCAAATAAGCATAGTACTTTGAGATAAAGTACTTGAAGGTGTGGGAGGAGACAGTAAGAGCACAGTGCTCATAGGTAGAGCTAGAAAGCATGAAGAGCCAACCCCTGGGCTCTAGCCACGTTAAACTGCTTGTTTTGAGAACCAACATGCATACAGGACTGCTGACTGTAGAAATCTCTCAAGAAAAATGCTAGATAGTTGCTGAAAAGTGTATGTGGGAAGAGAGTGATAGTCCCACATGTTTCTGAGGTAAAGCAAATTAACTCAAAGCTAAGTATTTAGGCCTTTTGTTATAGATAGAAAATTTGTTGAAATATACCTTGCTTTCTAGGTTAAGGACAAGCAGTGCTTTGATGTAAGGCTGCCTGGATACTCAGATTTCCTCTCATTACAGCAATTGAAGGCAAAGGCTGAGGTGTGCCTCAGCCAGTTGGATTTCCCAGATCCTAACAAGTTAAATACCTCAGCACTTAGTTCAGGTTGAGAGTTGCTGAGTTGTGGGATTCCCTTCTAAGAATGGTTAAGGCACACGCCTGCATTCTCCTCAAGAGAGATAATAGGAAGATCCATCTGCAACCACGTGCCATGCATTTACCTGAGTAAAATCCAGGGACTGCGCCAGCCCCTGCGGCTGAAGCACTGGTGTGGTCTAGAGCTGATCTCTAGCGAGGGCTCTAGTTCACCTGTAGTCACATTCATGCCACTCCTGTACTGAATAGCTGAGTTTGGTTATCCACAGCAGTGAAAGGAGCATGTTTAATTTTCATACATCCCCTGGTTCAACAAGTCGTATTACTGCCTTGTAAGCAGGGCATCTATACAGTGATGTCCATGGCATGCATGCCAGCACTAAGATTTATGGGGAGAACACAAGCGTTTCCTTGCTCTGCCTTGACAAGTCTTGTTATTTTTCTCAGCTGCACCAAGTAAACTATAAAATCTTGATTCATTCGTTATTCACACCCCAACTCTGAGTTATATGTACAATTTTTACAGGCAAAACAATGAACAACACTAGTTCTTCCATAAATTACATTGGACTGTCTGTCTGCTGCTAAATGGCATCCTTCACACAGATCTGTGTCATGCTCCATGGCACCACATCCATCAGCGATCATGCTGCCGAAGTGAATGTAGGCTATCTAAATATACCTGGATATTCTCGGGACTATTTGTTCTTTTTCTATCCCCGTCAAAACAAAATGAGAAGAGTGATATGTAGCTTTCAAAGAAGCAAGGTTACTGAATTGTAAATGGATTTTGCAATGGTCTTTAAAAGCCTCTAAGCTAGTAAAATGTCTTAGCAGGAACTTTAATTACTTAGCAGCTGTGGCAAATGTTCTCCTTTCCCCAGTTACCTGCAGTGCCTTTTTTGCAAACACTATAAAACACTCTTTGGCAGACTACAACCAGGAGGAGCCATATCTGAGATGAAGCACTGGGAGATTTACTCTTTTTTCTCAGGAATTCCCTAAACCTTCTCTGTGCCACCCACAGTGAATGATAATAACTTACGATAAATCATGCAGGAAAGTGCTCTGACATTTTTGTTTTGCAGACTAGTATTTTTTCTGAGGGGATGAAAGACCTGTCTCTTTACCTATCTGGAAAAAAAAAAAAAAACACACCACTGCAGTTGGGAGGCACTTTGACATCTGTTTGAAAGTCACTGTGGAAACGCTAAAACTGTTAGATATTTGGTGTCTGCTCTCCCTCTGTTTTCCTTCCATTGTCATTTCTTAATTCCTTTGGAGATATGGCATCACAGCTGTGGTTCCCTCATGACAGTGTTGTATAAAACTGTAGCATGGCATTAAATGTATTGTGGTATGCAAAATAACAGGGCTGTCTGACCATACAGAATGGTGTTAGCTCTTAAGACCACTTTGTCCTAAGGAGCCCTGAGTACTTCCTGTTCCTAGACCATTACCTTGCCGTGTTTGCTCTGCTACCTGTGTAACTTTTATTGGTTCCCGATGCAGTACAGTGAGTCATTTCTCACAGTTTGTGCCTAGCAGAAATGCTATCCAAAGTCCAGTAAACGGGGGCCCACAGAGAACAAAAATTGGTTTTATTTAGATATATGCATGGAATTTGGTATTTAAAATGCCCTAGCAAGAGAAGATTCCAGTCTGACTCAACTATATTAGGCCAATTAAGGAGTTAGGGACAGGAATATCTGACATTATTTTGTGCCTTACAAAATACTGAGCACACACAGCTCCATAACTTGGTCTCAGTCTGTGCATGCTTAGACAATAAAGTGAGTATTTCCTCCTTCAAGGTCTGTCTTGTAACCTCATGACAACGCTTCGCTAGCAGTTACTGGAATGAGACTTCTGACTTCCTTCTAGCTTCTCATGGCAGTGGGAGTGAACACAGGTAAATGTTTTTACTGCAGGTAGACTGCCAGTTTTGGTTCATTGTTTTAAAAAGCTCTTACCCTCAGATTTGGCCATGATTACAAAGCGCATTTTCAAAGGTATGAGACTGTGTATGGATATGATTGTGTACCTGCTCTCAGAAAGCCTTGCATTGGAAAATATGAGAAGTTTCTTGCTATATCTATTGCTGTGAATGTCAGGTGTATATGGGATACAAGAAAATAACCTGAAAGAAATTTAAAACCTAGCATGAGGATGTTGCATCTGTCTAGAGATGTGAGTACATATCCCATGTTCAGCTGCGCCAAAACAGTTGGGGACAGAAGAGTTATGATTATTCAGGGACGTATTTTCTTTCTGTTAATTCATTCAGTAATCCTTTATCAGTGTCTGACAGTATGAAGCTTTCTTGGCTTATGAAGAGCTGGGTACGGTGCTGATAAGAGAGCCACGGGTGCCTGGGCTGGGGACAGCATGCCTGTGGAATGGGAGCTGGTGTGACACCTCTGCAGCTCCTCGTGCACCGCTGCCCTCACTGCTGGAGGTTTCTGCATGATTGTGCTGGACCAGGTGCATCCAGGCTGTGGCAGTACTTCATCAGAGGGGCAATGGGGGAGGTGCTTGCCAAGAGAAAAAAGGTGCATCCTGAAGGATGACTGAGACAAGCTGTGCTCTGGATCAAATGTGAGATCAGGCTGTGAGATGGGAGGGTATGTACAGAGTAAAACATGTGTGATACAAACAGGAGACTGCAGAGCTGGGAGAAGGTTTATGATCTTGGTTTCTCTGGCTTTCCTGATTATTCCCAACGAAGTTACCCCCCCTTCTCTCTTTTCTCCTCTGCTTCCATTGCAACAAAGAGCATACCCACTCCTCACAAATGGCTGAAGCAGGGGGTTCTGCCAGTAAGAGTCAGTACAGCAGAATGGAAAAGTTTTTCTCCCTGGGAAGGGCTGGAGGGAATCCATGTTTGCATTGCCCCTGAAATTTTTAGTTTCTCTGTGTAATAATATTAAGCACGATATTTATGTAAAAAATGAAAATATTTCAAATCAGAATGTGGGTTTACTGCAATATGAACATTTTCCAAAGAAAGAAGATGAAAATGTTTAAGGTCAAAAACTGATTTTTGTATTAGAAAAACTGATGATGAATGGAAATTTTGTACTGATCCTAATAATTTACTTTGTCAAAGCCCAAGACAAAAGTTTCTAATTTTAATGTATGAGTCTTAGTTATAAGCTCTCCAATTTATTTATAGACACAAGGGAGAAAAGTAGATCACATAGAGTCTAAAAGCGTATGCAATTCTTAAAAATGATGAATAAGCCAAACCAAAAAAAATTGCCTTTCAACACTGAGAAGTAACCAAGTACCAAAAAACCTTCTGGTTACATGACTTTTGCCAAGATTTTCCACGTCAAGGAGGAATATAACATGATATATCTTGCCTGACAAAACTGCAGTTTGCATGCAAACTTTAATTATTTGTTTGCCCAGAATTTCAAAAGCAGACAGTCATGTTGGGTGCTTCTGTTCTTATTACCCTATTCAGGACACTCCAAGGACATTCAAGCTGACATAATGCTTGTAGTCACATCTCTAAATCTTGGTTTTCCTTCCCATGAACAGGGAATGTTTTTCTTCTATTTTGTGGGGAGTATCTCCCTGTTTTCTTCATTGTATGTGCTTTATCAGACTAGATATAAGGAAGAAATTTTTAATGAAGAGGGTAGTGAAACACTGAAACAGGCTGCCCAGACAACTGGTAGATGCCCCATCCCTGGAAACATTCAAGGTCAGGTTGGACAGGGCTCTGAGCAACCTGATATAGTTGAAGATGTCCCTACTCATTGTAGGGGAGTTGGACTAGATGACCTTTAGAGGTCACTTCCAACCCAAACTATTCTATGATTCTATCCAGGATTTTACCATTCTCCTGTATACTGCTGAGGTTTAGCATAGCTGCCCAGTGGAGCTGCAATATAAAAAAGGGTGTGTAGACAGCTGAGTTAAAATTCATGTTCCTTAAAATCCTCAAACCAAACAGTACAGTATTGCTTTCAGTTTTCTATTACTGAGATGAGAGATGTTTATAGATTTGGTCAAGATCATTAATGATCGCATTTTGATGACTTTAATGTGAATTTAATGATCTTGGGCTGATTATTTATAGGCTGTCTGTGGTAGAGATGAAAATTGAACTTAGACCCCCATGAGTCAGAACAGTAACAATGAGATCATTTTCCTTTCAGATGTAAAAGTGTTAAACACATTCAATTAATAACAGAATAACACAGTGAGAGAGAGAAAAAGGTGTTTATTGGCTTGCATTTGAATCTTGTAGGACTATAAAAAAATCCAAGTCATTTAAACAAATTTGCATATCTGAAGTATAGGAGTGGGCTGTGGAGAGATGCATAAACTCTTATATAGGAGGTGGCATATTTGTTCTGGCAACAGGGAGGATCAGAGTTTGGTGATTATGGCCAAGGGCTCAAGAATGTGTCTCTGATTAGATTTAACCATCAAAAACGCGGGACCGTTGCCCTTTTGCTATTCCTACCGTGCAATGGTATTTTGACTCTGCTTCCCTCTTATAGTTGGTAATTCAAAACATAGAGATAGTGACTGACAGTGAAGACATCTGAGGGACTGTAGGCTTTCTCTCCTGCCATCAGACTGGCTCAGGTTCCTGTGAATCCCCCACCACTTCCCACAGTTTCTCTCAGCAGGCAGACAGAAGCTATGGTGCTGTGCTAGGAAAATGCAAAGGATAGCTTGGGTAAAATTCTTCACCACTGAAAACAGTAATCTGAAATGGTCATCGACAGTTGTTCCTGGATTTTCACCATCATTTGCACTCTAGTAATGGAA
Organism: Strix uralensis; assembly: GCF_047716275.1. Lineage (NCBI taxonomy): Eukaryota > Metazoa > Chordata > Aves > Strigiformes > Strigidae > Strix > Strix uralensis. The sequence continues at coordinate 12,518,887 of NC_133978.1, read as the reverse complement.
GTTGGTGGAGAGTGATGACATGTCCCAGTGTAAATCATCTCTCAGTTCTTTAGGGGGGGGAATGATATGGTTTGGCCAGGTGAGAGTGCTGTGTTGTGTTTCATTTTGTTTGTGGTGAGAACTGTGCATTTAACTTTGTTTCAGCAGAGCTATAAGCAGAGAGTTGAGACAACGAGCACTATGACCACCCCGAGGTCCCAGCCAGAGAGCAAACATCCAAGCAACTGGTGCGTTTGTTACATTTACTTTACTTTAGCACATTCTGGTGCTGTTAAGACGTTTGGAGAACAGCTTGGACAATTCTGGCTTACACCACGCTGTGGGACTTGCTAGTGAACTGACCCTTCCATGTGCAAGGAACAGCCCAGCTGTGGTTACACCTGTGACAAACTCAGGGTTGTTAGGGTGCCTGTCTTACCTGTTGTGTGTGCCGCAGGCCACCCTGCTCCCTTTCCTTTGCTTTCAAAGCTAAATAATAACTTCCCTATCACATTCGAAGGTGTGACAATAGGGATAGTTTTGAGAAGAGTCTTGAAAATGGCTGAGGCTCCACTTCTCTCCTTCATGGCTATTGCATCGAACACTTCTGAGTGAATCACTCTATGCAGAATGCCTCCAGGTATGGATGGTAACTCCCACAGCCTCTCTTAGCATGTGATTTAGAGAGGGAAGGCCAGAGTATAATCTGGACTCTTTCTGCACATGCTAAGGTTTATATAAAGTGTGCCACACTTTTTGTGTTGAATTTATTTACACACACAAACACACACAAAAAAAAATGCTGAATATTCCTCTCCAAGGTAATGCTTAATGTCATATGCACCCAGAATTGGAGGATGAGCATAAGAAAAAGAATAAAGCTGTTATTATAGAAATGTGAACTTCATTACTTATCAATACTGTCCAGAGTCTAGAACAGAGGGGTGTTTAACTCAGATGAAAGTAGGCATAAAATCTGAAGACTGTACGTAGTTAATATAAAGCAAAGCAGGACAGTGGAATCTAATTTAATCTCTGATATTTCTTTAATTTTATTTTTCTCTCTATTTTTAAACTGCAAATGCGTGTAAGCATCCGAAAACTGATTGAAATGCAACTCATGAAAACCTCACATTTATATTCCAAGCAGGCAGTCCACAGGTAGGCAGCTCTAATGTGATTGCCCTGAGGTGAAAGGGCCACCCACAATGTGAAAACCGTAATTTATCTCTGTGCCAGCTCAGTCTTTGCCCTCTCTGCTCAGACTGCCGGCATGGGTGGCAGTGAGCGCCAGCTGGGGTGCCAGTGAGTGAAAAGGGGCACTTGCTCATTGCCAGCTGTAAGCAGGCCTTCTCCCACCCCTCAACAGAGGACACCCTGAGCTCATATTGGTATTGCTGCGTACTGTGAGGGGCCGTGGTCTTGTGGCATTTTATGTGCCATTTTAGCATTAGCGTCTGTTGCCAGTTCTAGTCTGACCTACATTTTGGGTTGAGCTTTGGGATTGGGCTCAAGAACAGCTATCTTGGTGAAGCCCATGATTCCCATATTCAGGGATGTGGAAACAGAAAAAGGCCACCTTTCAATACTGGCGGAAGTCGATTTCTCATCAGCCGTCCTTGGTTAAGGAAGACTCTTAGTCTTAGGTTTAAACTGGGGTTTAGGGCTAAGAAAAGTAAATATATTGGGGCCCAGGTTTTTCCAAGATTGTTGAAGGCTAGGAGAGGTAAGAGGGCAGGAGCTGGCCTTTGCATGTGGTTGGTTTTGTGTCTGGCTTCTGTGCCCTGGAAGATTCTGGTTTCTGTTTGGGCATATGGATTTGTGCTGGGGAAAAGAAGCCTCCATGGCTCAGGGCGTCCCAGGGGGCTTCACAAAGCACAAAACATCAGTTACAACCATGCTGCATATGCCCAAGCTGCAGTCAGAAGGGGTAAAGTCTGCAAAAATATTCACTGCATTATTGTAGCATCCTTCAACGTTTAAACTTTTATTTTATAAAAATTCAGGTTGTCTGACAAACCCTAGTAGATATTGCTAATCAGTGACCCAAACCCAGAACTTTTGTTCTGAAGATATTGGATCTTTCTAGATTTTCATACTGAGCAGTAAACAAAGAGAATGCCCTGGGAAACAAATTGGTTCAGATCAGGTGAGTATATTTCATTCTTCTTTTATGTTTCTTGATATGCTAAAATTCTATGGAATAGAAAATTTCTTCTACATAGAGAGAGGTATCCTTCCATTCCCGAAATGGTTGGGACAGAACATACTGCTCTTCTGAAACCCCCTCCTGGCCCTTTTCTTCCCAAGAAGAAAATTCATCAAAATCAGCCTGGCTCCATGAGCTGTATTAGCTTTGATCAAAGCATATTTTCTGACAGAAAAAAATACTCTTCAGAGTGTTGCTGTGTTAGGTATATGTCTGAGTGTGCATAGACGCATATTAGCTAGGTTTTCAAACTCTTAAGGGGATTAAGAGCTCAAACTCATTGAAATTCAGGAGGAGTGAGACATTTTGCTTCCTTGGAGATGCAGACCCTAGAGATTTAGATCCCCAGGGGATGCAACCAGGGGAACAGACAGCTATTAACTTTGACAAGAGCTCTCCATCACTTTTTCTAGGAAAATACTCTGCAGGAAAATAATGTGTTGTTAGTTCCAGATTGAGGAAGCAGGTGAGGACATTTAGGTGCTATATATGTTTGCTTTTGGGCACAATGGAGGTGCATTCTCTGATTTTATCAGGGTTTAATATTACTGTTGACAGTGGTGGCATGGTTAAATCTGTAACAGGGATTACATCTATATCCGTCTTGTATATGTGTATCCCCACCCACACAATTTTCAGCTTTGGATCCCCATATCATGAATTTAAATGCACTAAAAATACATTTGTTTTTCTTAGTTGCCTGCTGCAGATTTCCCTGAGCTTTACAGGCCACTGCTGAAGTCACATGTTGGTTTGACATGGAGCCTTTGCAAACACTGCCTTACAAGAATGGTCTTACAGAGTCACTCCAAAGGTCTGGTCTTGTACAAAACAGTTAGGAAAAGATCAAGATGACAAAGAGCCTTCCCCTGGTTTAACTTCTGAGCTTGTGGCAGGTGGTAATTTAGTGCCTTACCGAGCCAGAGTTTGCATCTGTATCATCACGTTTGCCTAGTCACTGATGAACCTAATCTTCATTAATTCATCTAATCCATTTTGGAGCCTTTTTAGACTTTACTCTCTGTACCATTCTCTGGCAAGTTCCACAACGGATGGTGAGTTTTGTCAATATTGTGCACAAGAGTTTTACTTCTACCCTTCTGGGAGCCTTACAGTTGGTTTGTTCTGCAGGCAGAGGTGTCCTTCCAGCAGCACCATAGGTCCTGGGGAATGTGAAGGTGCAGAAATGCCCTGTCCACAGCATGGGAGCATCACAGCACTGCATCTCCAGCAAAGATGGCCTCCTCCATCATTCACTCTCCCTCCATCATTCCAAGCTCCACCCTGCAGTTGCAGCAGCTGGTGGGTAAGGTACACTATAAATATGCGGCAGGATCTAACTGACAGCTCCCTCTGGAGGAAAAATATATAGAAACTGCCCAGCCTGTCCCTCCCCTCTGTGTGTGGTGAAAGCTAGCTCAGGAGCACCGCCCACCTGGCAGTGGAGGGCAATAAAGAACACTTTGACTGATTAGTTTCTTAGACATTTCTTTCACTAAGGCTGTTAGTTAAAGAACAGAAAATTCCATCAACACATCCTTAAAGGGCAAGTGCTTTGCCTCAGGTCAAGTTTAAACAACTAAGCCACTATGTAAACAGCTCCTTGATTGGAAGCTAAATATTACCACATGTAAAGTTCCTTTGAAGCAGCCAAAAGCTTTGCCTGTGAACAACTTCCCAGAGTGGCTATTAACCCTATAATTCGTTGGATGATACGTATTACCTTTTACCTGCAGAAAATCAAAACAAGCAATTGAAAAAGCTACTTTGTTAAATTTTTTTCCACTGTTGGTGGTTAAATACACATTTCAGTATGTTGGTTAAAAATTGCCTGCTGAATGTAAAAGATGCTTTCAGAAATTCATGCAGTTTAAGAATCAAATGATCAGGCCAGCTCATTAAAAGAACATTTTGACTTCCTTATTTTTAGTATGCAATTTTGTGTATTTTTTGCTATCATAAATGTGATTGTTTCCTTTACAACAGTAACAATCATGTTTGTTGTTTGCTGCTAATGTTAGATTTTCTTCCTTTGTAGCTTCTCAAGATTACCAAAGCTAAAATAAAAAGAAACCTCTTTTAGCTCTCAAAAATAGAGGACTGGCTTAGAGAATTAAAGATAGAGTTCAGAAAGAAAGCAACTTTCTACTTTACCTTCTCTCTGACGTGTGTCTTTGGACAGCACAAATACAGTACTGACAGCAGAACCTATAAGAGTTACACCGATTCCTCTAAATCTTGTCTCAGAAATTAGTCCCACAGCTCCCTGCAAAGTAATTGGTCTAATTAGGTGGTAGGAAGGAGCTTCTTTAAATTCCTCAGAAATTAAGACGTGTCATCCGCTTAACATCTTAGCATCTGTTAGTGCCTCTTGCACATTTCTGCGCTACATCAGTCTGAAGGACGCATTCCTGGACCTTTCAGAGAGAAAAAAAACACACCAAGCCCTTAAGACAGAGAAGAAATTGGCCCTTTCTTCAGTGGGATGAAGCACGTAAGGCATTTCACCCTCTCCTTATTTCTCAGTTTGGTGCACGTTTGCCTGGGTGAGTACAACAATCAATTTGTTAAGTAAAAATACAGGAGGATATAAGCATAACCTTAAGTCCTGTAGTAATCCTTACTGGTGTGGTAATGTTGTCCTGAAATATTTTCCTTGGCAGCTGATCCCTGTGCAAGTGTTACCCTCTGTGTTTATATATTTAGAGTTTTGTTTCAAATGGGCTATTTTGAATCTCTAACAGTCAGTCAGTAGAATGACAACTAATTTGTTGTTTCTTGTCTTTTTTTTAACTTTGCTGTTGTCTGGCAGCAAGTAAGTAATTATTTAATTATGGCTAATTGCTCATGCAGTAGGCATAATTTTAAAACAGAGTGTGCTTAGAATACTGGTTAAGGTACTGAGGCACTGGAAAAGTTTCAGACTTGCATGTGTAGAGTAGGGGAGAGGTGTACAGTGATCGCAAGCTGAGAAGGTTAATTTTGCAAAGAAGCTGTCTGGAACTGATCGGGGTTTTTTAGAGAGGTCCTGCTACTTGTTTTGTTTCCATTGATGTTGTGGGGTTTTTTTCCATATACTCTCTTTCTCTATTTGCTGCTGTATGAATACTGGCACAGTGGCGTGTAGAAGTAATTTTATTAAAAATATCTGTACAGATACAGTTCTGAAAGACCATTGCAGCAACTGGGTATGTTACGCACTCACAGTATTCCCAAAACAGCTCATGTTTACTGAGAGTCAGGTAACAAAGCCAAATAACTGCCACCTACAAAATGCTTTTCTTTGGCTTCTGTTTTGTTTTAATTGCAGTTCAGGCAAATTATGCACCATATTTCTTTGATAATGGAGCCAGAAGCACAAACGGGAACATGGCACTTCTCAGCCTTTCGGAGGACACACCTGTTGGTCAGTATTAAAAATTGCATGTTTAAATTGTGAAGCTGGAGCTGCTTGCTCTTTTGATTAGCAACATATATTTTGTTGTAGGTTCTTGTTATCTGCTGTGGTCTTAGATGTTTTTCTCTCAAGCTTTTAATTAGCCTCAATTTAAAATGACATGTTTGAACTGTAGCTGTAATTTAAAACATGAATTTTAGCTCCCCTTTTCTTGGTCCGCCAATCTATTCACATCATCAGAGCACAGACCTTTGCGGTTAGAAATAAATTCATGGTGGTGAGGGACTTCTTACCAATTCTGTAAATGCTTATGAAGAGAAAGCCTAATTGCTAGTAATTTTAACAGCCCTGGTAAAAGGAAGCTGTACATTGAAAAGTAACAGAGGCATGATTTTCTTTAAGCAGTTATCACATTTTTCATGTTTAAGGTACAAATGGTAGAAAATGTTTCCACATGTAGTGAAAATTGCTTTGTTTAAATAACTGATGTTTTTAAAGTTTTGTTTTGTTTTACTGAAAAATCAAAATTTGATACATTTTTCAGCTTTCAGCATTTTGAGGCAGATTTATTTATGCTTCTTTTAACTGTAGTTGCATTAAGAAAAATTAAATAAGAACAAAAATGTGATTTACAATCAGTATTTTCCATGGGGGAAGAATAATTTCCTAACATTTAAAATATTTTATGTAAAGTATATTACAGCGATGAACACCACCTTTTCTTCAAACATTGCACGGAGATTTTGTTTAGGGTTTGCTCCTGTTTGTCTGTAGCTTTTACAGGCTAAATCAAAAAAGTATTTAACTATTGCAAATTGAATACCAGAGCACGCATTTATTAGCTGCCTCATGCATAGAGGAGAAAGATGGCTGTGTGATGGGGTGCACCCAAAACCCCCGCCTCCCAGGGCTTAGGCAGCTGGGGAAGATGAGAATGAGGAAAGGATTCAGAGGGCACAGCCTCCTCTGGAAGACCGATGCTGCTGCCTTTGCCTCCCTCAACATGACCAGGGTCTCTCACTGCTTTAGGAAGCAGCTGCCTGGTGTTTGCTCAAAGTCTCAATTTCTGGCCCAATGGTGTTAATGACAGCCAAGATCCACACCAGGCGTGCTAGGGGGTGGGAAGAGGGTGATTGGGAAGCAACGATTTCTCCTTTGCCTGGTCAACCAGAGAAGAGGAGGTGGAGAAGGTGGCACATAGTGTAGAAGTGACGCATCTATCTGATGAACTTAAAAAGAGCTTGCTTATGATGTAGCAGGGATTTTCTGTAAGCTCAGTCAAGCTTAAGTGGAAACCTCAGCTGAAGGCCAACAGTAATGTACTGGCACTTGCAGAAGCCAGAGGCAGACCAAGGAGCTGCGATTTTTGCTGTACTTCTGCCTGGATTCACATGGAAACCACACTTGCTCAGCCTTGATGATCTGGACAGCTCTGCTGATTGCTGGAGTAAGATTAGCCAGTGGAATCACTTGTCTAATAGTGTAGATAAGGCTTGCAGTGCCAGATAGCCACAAAATGGGACCCTGACTCAGTTTGGGGTGGTGTTTGCCAACTCCACCACTTAAACTGCAGTCAGTACAACTCACTGGCTTGCCATCAGACTCCCATCCCCTGGTGTGCTGCCAACTTGCAGACATTTGCAGAGCATCAGCCTCTCCCTGCCACCTCTGGGAGCCTCCAGCCACCTGCGTGGGGATGGGGAGGTAAAGATGGCACAGAGCTGCAACAATGTCAAAAATGGCTTTCCTATCAAGACCGTAGCACCAAACAGTCTCTCAGATGACAGCACGCCCTGCAGCAGCAAAGTACAGCAGTAATTTTCTAGCACTGGGACCCAAAGCATCTGATTTGGGTCAGCAGGCAACAAAGAAGAGTGTGCACGCCTTGACAGCAAAACAGCAGTGTGAGGGATCAGAGCCTGTGTTAGCATTCTTTTAACTAGCCTGAGTAAGAATAATAAGAAATATGTGACTGGCTTTTGCATGTGCTTTTGTAACATTAGCAACCAGACTAGGTATGTAGAGGTCCCTGGAGAGTTTATGCATTGTTTGCAGCAGTGATAAAGCTCAAGCCTCTCTGTGTTCAGTGCTGCTGTGCCTCATGCCTGCTAGCTTCATCCAGAATGTGTTTACATGTGTTTACATTGGCTAGCTTGTACTTAAATTTGCTGTATAAATATGCTTTAAAAGACAAGTGAGAAGCAGCTTCTGGCTTAAAGCTCCAAAGGTGCCACCAAAAGTGTTTCTCTGGGGTGAAAGGTTAGGAGATGTTGAGTTTAGGCTTTTGCAGAGGGCCTAGAGAAACCTTCAGAAAGGGTGTAAAAAGCTTATTTTTGAGAAGTCCAAATGTGATAGCTTTGCCATGCAGCTGCCAGTGGTTCTTTGGGCTAATTCCCAGAACACCTTGACTAAAAGCTGTAAGTACTGCAGGGTCCTCTGCTCTGAAAGCACTTTGAGAAGTTCCCTTGGGATGTGGCTGCTCAATGCAAACTGCTGCTGCTACCCACTGCCCACGTCAGCACAGCCACTGCTCAAGATGATTTGGCAGGGAGGCTCCCAGAGGAGGGCACAAATGACACTGGCACTTCGGTGCTAGGTATGCATTCAGCTTTGTGGAGGGCAAGAGGACCAGTGTTTGCATAAGACCACAGTCAGAGCTTCATGCCAGAGCTCAGTGAGGGCTCACACACTGTGCATGCTAAATGGTTACCAGGCTGGCCCTTTTCTGTCACCCCAGTGAGGGGTCTCACATTGCAGAGGCGGCTATTACTCTTCATCCCTCTGCCCCAATCTCCTCCTTCAGAAGAAGGAATCTGGTCTCCTATATCCATGTGCAGTCCCAAACATCCACGCTCCAGCAGTCATCTTTCAGTTTGAGCAGGATGATCAGTGGCTAAACAGGGTAATTAAAACTTCTATATGTTTGATTCTGCATGGCTTCACTCAGGCTTAGGTGCTGCAAAAATGGGCAGGTTGCCATTAGGTCTTCCCTGTGCTTACATAAAATTTGAAGTTGTAGGCAGGATGCTTTTCTTGGCAGCAGCCAGTGTCTGATCTGAGCAATGCCATGAACAGCAGGTTTAATAAACCTCCAGGAATTTTACAGTCTTTGGCCCCACTGAGATTACAAGGAGTTGGCAGTGATGTGCGTTAGTTATATTCTCAGGCATCTGTAGGCAAGGGACATGCAACATTTTGGAGCACTGAAAAGAGACAATGTATTCGAAAGAGCAATTGCAGTGCTGCAGCTGCATGAACGTATCAAATTCAAGAAAACTACATTATCATGCTCATATTATCCTTAACTTGACCTTCTTTTCTCTTGTGCAATTGTGCGTACTTACAGATAGTTGTGATCTACCAAGTTACATACATTGTGACATAAGTTATCATAAAACCAGCAAATACTATTTCTGTGTGAAAGCTTGAAAGTGTCTGCAGATTCCCAGATCCCATTTATTGCTGCAGAGCATGAGACCCCTTGAGGTAAGAAGGGCCAGAACAGCAGTCCCTTCCAGTGCCAGATTTAAGAAGATTGGGAAAAGTTATGAACTGAAATACCAGTTGCAGTCTGGTGTGACTGTTTGTCAGCCACTTAGGTGGGTGAGTAGCTCTTTGCAAAGAGTTGCAATTGCGTGTGTACATACACAATGTATATGCACTTCTAATCAAGGTCTTAGGGCATGTGTGGGATGCTATTTCAGGTTGTTTGTTTCATCTTACCTCATTAATCCCTGTAAACCCTCCTAGTGGGGACAAAGTGGGACTGAGAACAGCTGCAGAGCAAGGGATTGAAGCATACTCAGAAGGCTTAAATTCATTACTTTCTAAAAGCCCAAGCATCATCAGTGCTCTGGAGATCTTTGCATGCCTCTCATCCTCGCATTTTTCCAATCTATTTTTTCCCCATGCCCCCAAATATGCACTCTCCCTCCATTAAAAGCCAGTTTGCAGTGACAGTTCTTCTTTGATCAAAGCTACAGCTGCCAGGTACCTACCACTGGCTAACTGACCACTTCAGGTCCCTCCATCCTTCAAGCTTCCCCTGTCATTCCTGCATGCTCCTGGTCTTGTTTCTTCCCATCATTCACATCTGTCTGTGGAAAGCCCTCTTGTCCTCTCTGGTATCCATTGTTTCTTCTCTGTTTCTGTCACCCTGCTGTTCCCCAAACTGGTAAGAGTCCCTGCTAATGTGTTTCCTGGTCAGTCCTTCAGTGCTCAGTGATCCCACCCTGGCATTCTGCCATCTCTCTGTATTTCTGTATTTCATCCAGCACAGACATAGTACTTGAACCCGCAAGGAATTTTTTCTGCCCACAATTTATTTCCAGCCCTCCTTGTCACAAAAAATATCTGAGTGAAAGAATGTGCTTCTCTTTTAAATTTTAATTCCTTTCTGACTAGAATGGACACAGACATGGACAGTTTAGTCCAAATTGTGTCTTGGAATCTAGAGACCCACCAAGACCTCACATTCAGATGACTCCAGAAAGGCTAAATTGTTTAAAGGTGCAAAAATATTCAACTTCTTGCAGAAACTAAACTCTTCCCCCTGGGAAAGCTAGGAGCTACCAGAACAAAACTGTTAAACACAGCCTGCCTTCTGCATCACTGAAGCAGAGCTAACGCAGTGCAGAATGGAGCCCCCCTGCAAAGCAGCGCACTGCACAGAGAGGCACTGAGGGCTCGCAGGTGCTACAGCCTTCACTTTTGGTTTTATGCTTCTAACAGAAACTGCAGATACATCAGAAAATTGCCCTCAGATGGCTTCTCCTTGGAGTTGGTTGCTGTGGGTGCCGTGGGGACACGCTGTTGCTGTCCATGGGGTGGTGTTTCGGGCCCCATGCTGAGCACTTACCACTGAAACCTGCCTCTCCCCACCAGAGGGGCTTGCAGCTTCAGGGCCTGTTTCAGCTGCTGCTGTAGCAGCCATGGCTTTTGGGCTGCCAGCCCTGGCCATGTCTCCACTTTGCCAGCCAGCGTGGTGTGCTGGGGTGCAGGGAGGGAGCAGGAGCTGTTCGGGCTTGCTCAGGAAGGCGCAGTAGCTGGCGGTGAATGGGAAGGAGCCACTTCTGAGGTAGTCTTGGTGTATGGTCCACATCCTCCAGGAGCCTGAGCTCCCCTGTGCTTGCAGTGTAAATCAGCCATCTGTAGGCTGTGTGTTAACTGTCCGTCACCTTTCGTGGTGGGGAAAACGGGCATTTGGCTGGGACAGGTGGAGAGCAGGCGCATAACCCCAGGCGAGATGATATTTGCTGTGACACTGGGGAGAGAGGTGTCCTGTCCTGAGAGCATGGCCATGGATGTCCCTCTCAGCATCTTGTTAACAGATGTCAGCTGTGTTGGCAAAGGATAACAGGGGGACTGAGCTGAGTTCAAAATGTGCTTGGCTTGTTTAGCTTGGCAGGGAGGGAATTTGATTGCTGAGTGTCACATAGCAGAGAGGGAGAGCGTGTCTTCAGTGAGAGGGCAAAACCAGCCCCAGAGCACATGGACAGAGGCTGGCCATGAATAAATTTAAGTCAGAAATGAAGTAAAATGGAGCAATGGCATCATGGGACAGCCATTCAGCCCGAGTAGCAGGAGCAAAGAGCAAATGACTTTTAAGATGGAAAAGGCAAATGGAGTGAAAGCCTGGTGTTGGCTCCTGGGAAGCAGCCATAGCAGAGAGCACTGTGCAGCTCCCTGGGATTTCTCTGTCCCAGCCTGCTGCACCATTCCCTAAGTACTCGGAGCATCGAAGCTCTTCCGACTGGGGCCCTGACACAGCATCTGCAATATCTCTGGGTAGAGAATCTGCCATATCTCTGGGTAGAGAGTATCTTTCTGACAGGGAGAGGCTGTTCACTTGGTACTCACTGATAAGATTTTAGCTGTTTTTGTCATTTATTTCCTTTCCAGCAGCACACTGAGAGGAGATTTTTAATTGGCATTAACATTGTGCTGAGATGTGTTCCCAGGGTGTTAACGATATGGAGAGTATTGTGCAGTGAAATTACAATTCAGACAAAATTAGGAATTATAATGAGCTAGAAAAGAAATTTTGATCCACAATCCATTTTAAAAGGCACACAAGTGTCCTGTATTATGAAAAATGAAGGAAGTGTCAGCTTTAGCTCAACATGACCCGACAATGTGCACTCACAGCCCAGAAAGCCAACCATCTCCTGGGCTGCATCAAGAAAAGTGTGGCCAGCAGGTCGACGGAGGAGATTCTCCCCCTCTACTCTGCTCTTGTGAGACCCCACCTGCAGTGCTGTGTCCAGTTCTGGGGCTTCCAACATAAGGAGGGCAGGAAACTGCTCAAGTGGGTCCAGAGGAGGCCACAAAGATGATCGGGGACTGGACCACCTCCTTTATGAGGACAGGCTGAGAGAGTTGGGGTTGTGCAGCCTGGAGAAGAGAAGGCTCTGGGGAGACCTTATAGCTGCCTTCCAGTACTTAAAGGGGGCTACAGGAAAGCTGGGGAGGGACCCTATCAGGGAGTGTAGGGATAGGACAAGGGGTAATGGTTTTAAACTGAAAGAGGGTAGATTTAGAATAGATATGAGGAAGAAGTTCCTCACTGTGAGAGTGGTGAGATGCTGGAACAGGTTGCCCAGAGAAGCTGTGGCTGCCCCCTCCCTGGCAGTGTTCGAGGCCAGGTTGGACGGGGCTTTGAGCAACCTGGTCTAGTGGAAGGTGTCCCTGCCCATGGCAGGGGGTTGGGACTAGATGGTCTTTAAGGTCCCTTCCAACCCAAACCATTCTGTGATTCTATGATTAGCTAGGAAGCAAACAGTTCAGTGTGAAGATCAATTATATCCCTCATTAATTGCTCAGAAATCTCAGTAATCTCAGTCTGTACCAATATCACATTTAGCAGCAAGAAAATTCCTGTTTTCATTATAAGAAAATTCCTAGAAAATGTAGGAGATAAAATTGTGAGACTGAAAGAATGAGCCCAGGTTCAAATGTATTCACCTAAACCTTCATAGTCTATTATTCTCTAGCACATGCCCTGTGATCCCTGAGGAGTGGTTTGTGTTGGTAGTTTAGGGCAGCCCCACTAACAGCACTAGACCTTGTGCCTGGTTGTTGCCCGCAGGCTCCAAGAGACCCCAGACGTATGTTGGGGTGTCCATCGTGTTTCTCCACTGCACAGGCAGTGCTGCAGTAGCTGCTGCAGACATATGCATGAGCTAAAAACAGGCAGGACAGCCAGTGGTATATAAAGTGGAAGGGACAGGAAAAGTGAAGAAGAAGGGCAGAAAAACAATTAAAGAAGTAAAAACTTCTAATGACTGAAAAAGGATGAAGAAAAGCACTGTATTGGTAATGATGTCAGTGAAGTGCTGACAATTGACACCTAAATTCCCCATTTGGCCCCCAGCTGTGATAGTAAGACAAAGCTTTTGAAAACCAAGAATAAATGCAGTCAGTGCTGGTGCTGCAGAACCTTCAATAGTCTTGAAATTTCTATCTCTTATGTAGACAGCTATATCAAGAGGTAGGTGTCGTTTCAGGACACTATTTTATATCAGCCCCAGTTTATTCCTCTCCTTGCATTTCTTTGTTCTTACACAGTTCAGTTGTTACAGAGAAGGGTCTCATCATACTGCTCATTGTCTTTTCCTAATAATTTTTTTGGATCTCAGTTACAGATATGTCGTTATTTTCTACTCTGTTTTGTGAGAAAAGTCCAAGAAAAATGTGGAAGTGTTTTGTAGTTTTGTGAACCTGTTTTGCAAATCTTGATTATTTGTTGGCTGTCTGAGCCAGCTTGTAACAGGGTCTGTTGTTTGTGCTCCTGTGGGCCCACTGGTTTTTGCACTGTGAACAAAGTTGCCAAGTATTGCCCTGGTAATTATCATAAGTTGATTATCATAATGATAATCATAAATGAGCACAGCTCCCACATGGCTTGGCACAATCTCTTGTTATGTAAAGTAGACAGCCATGTTTTCTAAATGTCACCACTGATGCCTGGACATTGCATGTCCATTAAGCCCACTGATCTGTTTGCTTCACACTTCGCATGCCAAGGAATAAGCAAATGAGGAGCAAAAGGTTGCATTGCAAATCTGAGGAAACATTGGAGAAGCTGATCTGTCAGTGCTGTGGGCAGGACCTCAACCAAAGCTCTAAAGTTAAACAGAAGCTTATGGTCAGTGAAAAACTTCACTGCCACTGCAGAGAGGAGATGAGAAAAAGATTATGACTTTTGAGTACAGAATTAAAAATCTCTCAGACTTGGGGCCAGAGTAGTTTAAAACTGGAGTCTTCTGGGTTCCCTTTAACAGTGTTCTTTCTTAACTTTATGCTAACTTTCTTAGCAGGGATCCTCCCATCACATCTTTGTTTCCCATGCACAAGCAAGACTCAGTACTAATCAGTGAGTCACTTGGCTACAGTATTTCAAGTGCAGAGAACTTTGTTAGATGTAAAGCAGAGTTTGTGTTCCAAACTTCTGTAACTTGAATATCTCAGTTAACTTACCCAGGGCACAGCAGATTGGAAGGAAACAACAACAGTGTTTTTATACTTCAGGCTCAGTTAACTGATAGATGTAAAGTGCTTGAAGTTATTTGGATGAAGATATTAATGCACAGTAGAATGCAGGTTTAAAAATATAATACTAATAAACCCTCACCATGTTTTGAAAACATGGGTTGTATAACTCCCCCAGGGAGTATCACTTCTGGTAAACAAAGTCAGTTTACTGGAAAAAGTGGCATCAACTTCTCAAATGATTAAAATTAGAAATAACAATCTCTCTTTCCCCAACTTGTGAAAGAAATACATTGATGAGTTTAGAGAATTTATTCATTGGTATGAGCATGAGTGGGTGTGTCAAGAATTAAATGAGAGGGAGCTAATGAGGGGGAGTGAAGTGAGAAAGAAGGCTTTTGCATCTATTAGTTCTGAAAGTGGAAAAGTCTGCAAATGTCCTTACATCTCCTCAGCTTCAGAGCCTGGGTCCAGTCCTGTGGGAGCACTGCCTTCAGCTGCCGCATCCTCTGCCTGCTAGTTTGCAATGTCATTGTTCCACAGAGCAGAGGTGTGTGAGGGCCTTTTGCTACTGCTGAGATTGTCACTTAGTCATACAACAGCATCGCTTCTGACTCACCTGGCCTGAGAGTTAGTCAAGAGCTTGACCTGTCTACTTATCTGTATTTCCCAATAAGTGGGTTTAATTTACAAAAGCTATGTCTGACACAGGGCAGCTAAGTTCCTAAGGAACAGACCAGTGAAATACTCACTGGTTGAAGTAACCACAGGGAAATGCTGTTGAATTTTCAGGTACCCATGTGTACACTCTGAATGGAACTGATCCAGAAGGAGATCCCGTGACATATGGCCTGGCCTATGAAACTGGATCAAGACGCTACTTTTCTGTTGACAAGAACCTTGGAAATGTTACACTGATCGAGGAGCTGGACAGAGAGGTACAGTGAAATGCATCACTCCATGTGTTCGTGGAATTTCCTTCAGTTTAATTTGATCTGTGTCTTTGAGGGACAATGCCAACGTATTTGACACTGCTATCAAAGTTTTTGACTGCTGTCTGCCCAGATTTTGCCAAAAGAGAAGTTTACTCTTTCCCTCACCCTGAACCCCGTCAAGAGTTTAGGGGCAGTTACAGTCCTCTAATCTTCAAACAGGGGATTCTCCTGTAATTAGGAGGAAGCAGAGATTTGTGTAAGCTGTGTTCCAGGACACTTCTCTAGTTACATCACAGTCCTTTAGACCATGTAACCACGGGGGTAAAGATGTTCCCAGCAATAGTGGCCTAAACACAGCCTTATTCTGTGAACACAGGCATTGAACCCTTCATGTCTTCTTTGCAGGGAAGGGCACACAGTACTTAGTAAACCCTTCAAAATATTGTATACTGAGACAGAAGAATTTTGAACCAATTGTGTCTTTTTAGGGAGTGTTTCTTGAAAAAGTTGATTTTCACTAGCATTTTGCAGGACAACAGGGATTCTCAGACCAACCATCTCTTGACAGTAGCCACAGAAAGTCCAAGGAGCCCTGCAGCTGGACCATCTGAGCAGTCTTCCTAGTCTCTGCTGTGATTGCTTTGTGGTATTAGTTGTTACTTTCATCTACCTGCTGAGACACATTTAAATCTGCAGTCCCTTTTCCAATCAGGGCAAACACCATCTCTCTAACAAAGGAATATTCTTGGTTTACAGAAGGAAGACGAAATTGAAGTTATTGTCAGTATTTCAGATGGCCTGAGTACAGTAAGTATTAATTATGCTGCAGCTTGTCAAACTGTCTGTCCCCACATACCTCCTCCTATTAAATTACCTTACAGGCTCTATCTCTTTTTATCAGAAAACATAATCTCATTAGAGTCTTACCTCCTCTTTCAAGAGCCACTGAACTCCCAGTAACTCAAGTCTCACTCCAGCTCCTTGCTCAGCTATTTGAGGATAATTACAACGTAGTGTGAGCTGAAAGACTGACTTAGTGGCCTGCAGAATTACAGCAGTTTCCTGTGAAGTTTCACTGTCAGCTCAGTAGGATTCATACCTAAGGAAGATCTAAGGCTTTTTGGAGAAATGCATGACATTATAGGAACTAGTGTTGGACACCCAAGAGCTGACTGTCCCTCCACCCCTGCAATGTTTCTCTAGCATGACATCAAGAAGATTTGCTTAGGCTAAGGTGTTGGGGGTTTTCTTGTCTGCTGCTGAATAAAGCTTTGATCATGCCTAATCATTAAGGACTGTCCTGGTTTCAGCTGGGATAGAGTTAATTTTCTTCCTAGTAGCTGGTGCAGTGCTGTGTTTTGGATTTAGTGTGAGAATAATGTTGATAACATGCTGGTGTTTTAGTTGTTGCTAAGCGGTGCTTATCCTAAATTAAGGACTTTCCAGTTTCCCATGCTCTGCCAGTAAGCAGGTGCACAAGAAGCTGTGAGGGAGCATGGCCAGGACAGCTGACCCAAACTAGCCCAAGGGATATTCCATACTGTAGAACATCATGATCAGTACATAAACTGGGGAGAGTTGGCTGGGGAGCTGATCGCTGCTCGGGCATTGGTCAGTGGGTGGTGAGCAATTGCAATGTGCATCACTTGTCTTTTCTTGGGTTTTATTTCTCTCTCTCTTTGTTACATTCCTTTTCTTTACAATTATTATTATATTTTATTATTGTTGTTATTTTTATATTTTATGTTTAATTTTATATTTATTCTTTATTTTAGTTATTAAACTAATCTTGTCTCAACCCAAAAGTTTTACTTTTTTTCAATTGTCCTCCCCATCCCACTAGAAGAGGGGAGGAGTGAGCAAGTGGCTGTGTGGTGCTTAGTTGCCAGCTGGAGTTAAACCATGGCAAAGACTTATCTGAGGCATTGCACAAGCATCCAATCCTAGTTCTACAAATTCTCTTTGCATTTTCAGTTTACGGATATCAGAGTTTTTCTTTTTTTCAATTGTCCTTAAACATCACAGTCAGGACATTAGTCTGCCATTGAGAGGACCTGGACTTCATCACTGGAGGTACCACAAAAGTGTGACCCTCTTACTGTCCAAAGACTGGATAATGCTAGAGCTCCTCCCCATCTCAGACAACTTAACTGAGATTACTACAACAAAAGTTTGGGAGGTGCCAGCATCCTACAGGCACAACTTCTCTGGCAACTTCTGTAAATAGGAAATAATGGGATCACATCCACATGTCCACTTGCAAACAACTGGGAGATTTTGTTGGTCAAGTATGTTTGCTTCTGTATTTTTAGAAAGAGAAAACACGTTTTGTTCAAGATGGATTATTACATATCAGTAGCATGTATTTATACATGCAAATTATGCATGCTATTAGCCTAGTATCATGATGTCAGACGAGGCATTAATGAATGCTCTTGGCTGTCAGGTACCAACTTTTACAGTCTTTTATGTATTCTCATAAAATAATCATAGTATCTTGAATGCCATAAAGAAGAAGGAAGACTTTTCAATATTAGCCCCAATCTGTAATTTATGATGTACTCTCAGATTCCTTATTTAGTTTGGAGACATCTGGGTGTTCTCCAAAACACAAATTCTTCTCTATTATGGGATTTTCTGTATTTTCTTTTAAGTGCTCAGTTTTGGGTACATTCTATTACAACATAATTTTTCATTGCCTTTGACTGCACCTTAGTAGGCAAATGAACAGGTACATGTCAAAAATCAGCTTGAGTCATAATATATTCTTCATATTCTATTCCAGGTTTCTGAAAAAGTCAGGATCCTTGTAATGGATGCTAATGATGAGAGTCCAGAGTTCATCAATACACCTTACATAGTCCAAGTCCCAGAGGTTTGTGAAGTCCCTTTGCATACTGGAAGTATATTTCAGTGGGATGTAAAGAGGAGCTAGTATGTTTCTGGTAAAATAACAAGATGTATGAAACTAACTTGCATTCTTTTGTTTTAGGGTTTGGGTGCTTATTTAGGGAATAAGTACTTAAGATGTGCTATTTTGTGGGTAAGCTCCAAGATATGAGTCATTGGGAGTTTTTAGAATTGACTTCTGTGGGAATAAGATGTGCTCTGTTTTAGCTGAGATTTCCTGTCATTTTTATTCCAAACAGTGTTTCTTCTTTCTTGTTCTTCTCCAGTTTCCTCCATTTTTAATCTCTTCCCTCTTTTCTTTCTGCTCTTCGCTTCCCTCAATATGTTTATATTTGTTCTGTCATCACTCTCTTCTCTGCATCCTTGCATGCTCATTTTTAATTTCTTCTAACTCACTTGGTTTTCCACTTCTGTGTGACTCTGGTAACTCTTTCTGGTCACAGAACACTCCCTCCGGCAGCAGTATCTTTAAGATTGAGGCAGTGGACAAAGACACGGGTTCTGGAGGAAGTATCACTTACTTCTTGCAGGTGAGGTATTACCTGTACCTTCAAAAATAATCTCTCATTTACTGAGATCTCAGAAATCAGGCTAGAAAAATATGTTGAGGATTGAGCCTGCTACTAGTGTCTATAGGACTGGTTTTATACCATGCACAAGAAAACAAGCATTGACAAAACAGATACTGTCCAATTGCAAGCAGTCAAGTGCAGTCCAGCAGGCAGAAAGAGGAGCTGGAGTTGCCACTGTCACTCCTATGCTTGCCAGCAGGACTCCTCATGGCAGGGCCTTTTTTTGGAGTTATGGGGCGAGCAAGTCTAATTTGTAATCTTGCATGTATATGGGATTTCTAAAGCATGAAATAGCTTTCTTCAGAAAGCAAAATGCAGTGGAAACCCAAATGTGCACTTATAGTACAGCAGACTGGTACATAATTGAGACCTGGATCACAGTGTGAAATATGAGGTACTATGTCTTCTCACTGAGAAAGCTGTGCCTGCTTGAAACCAGCCTTTTAGTTATTGCCCACTGGTGAAGAACAGAAAGGGCTCCTTATTTAAAACTGACTTTCTGTATCACAGACATGATGCCAAAATGGCAACTTTTTGCATTATATCCTTCAAATTCCTTCTTCCTACAAGCAGCTTCATCCAGATTAGCTGCAGTTCCCCTTATTCAAGAGGCAACAGGAAAAAAAAAAAAAACAAACAACAAAACCAAAGGCAATTTGTTGCAATATTTACTTTGGGTACAAACATGGAAACAACTTGGAAGATATTTACATAGCACTAAAGCTAATCCTGTTAAGAGCTTGGGCATACTGTGAAAGAACACCTTGAGTGCCTTGTTGAAATTTAGTTTTGATTTCACCAATTATGATCCATTTAAAATATAATATGTGCAGGATTCAATTTTGCACGGGGCTTTTTCCGGTAAGCTGATAGACTATGAAGCCAAGGAAGAGCAATTTCAAACTTCTATGTCTAACTGATACATTTGTGTGGCAAAACGATACTAAATATGTGTATTTGTTGAAAAACTGTTGCCATGTCTTTTGACGCAGTCTCTGGGAATTATCAAGTTGCACAGAAAAAAGCCTCTCCAAAAGTCTGATGTAGGCAGGTGGTGACATCTACTGTAAAGGCCAAGATTATCTGACAGTGACCATTGTGTATGGATACCCAAATGGAGGTGTGTTTATAGATAACTCCAGTCCAGAAGAATGGAGGGAGACATATTTTAGGCCCTTTTGGAAATCAGATGTCTTTTAGATTTTATTTGTATATTGCAAAAATCACCAAAACATCACTCTATTGACAATAATCTATGCATGCAAACTTCCTGGTTTTTTTTAAGCCAGTAGAACTTTGAAACACTGAGGGATAACACCTTTTTTCATCTTCCTTTTCCCCTCATCTTTTTTTCAGTTAAGCCTTGTTACCTCATTCCATGCAATGAACTGTGTTAACCAACATTTAAGATTTCACAACAAAATATGGAAAGATTTAAAAAATCTACATTGCAGGTAACTGATATATTCTGAATAATGAGAGGCTCGTGGTTGGTTCATGAATTGTTCATAAACACACAGAGGTGAAATTCATCAAATACATTATTCACCCAAACTGTATCATTATTTCAGTCTTTTCCCTTAGCAGATGAAATAAAAGATGAATCCCTATGGCAATCTTATTTCCATACCTGTAATCTCTCACTGTTTCTTCTTTTCTTTTCTTCTAGAACATCCATGCTAATAAGTTTACAATAGACCGTCACAGTGGTGTTCTGCGCATCAAAACAGGGGTCACCCTGGACTATGAGAAATCAAGAACACATTTTGTCGTTATTGTAGCCAAGGTATAAAGCTTTTATCTGAAACTAGAGGAGGTGGGGGGTTGTATTTGAGTAGGACTGATTAGTTCAAATACAAGTGTGACTTAAAGGGTTGCTGAAACATGAAGCATAACATTGAGGCAGCAGAGTCACTCCCTCTGTAACATCTGGAGGTGAGGGGGGGGTAACATGGAAAAGTGAGGGAGGAAAGGTGACCAGTGTCTGCTGCTGAACAACATCTGGAGACATTTGGGAGTGGATTTCCCCCATTTTGCTCAGGCCCCAGTGCCAGGATAGTGAGCCCCACTGCAGAAAGTCACCTGTGTGTTTTGAGAGTCACCTAGAAGTGAAAGGTTGGTGTATGCAGCCTCAGCTTCAAGAAAGCATCAGCCTTTGGGCAAATGCAAGTGCTTAGGGCTCCCTTGTGCTGCCCAGGGCATGGTCCTACCCCAACAAGGGCAAAGCCCTGGCAGGCAGGCGATGTGGGTCGCAATCATTAGCCACAGTAATACACAGGGTACAGCTGGACCCAGTGCAGCACAAGTGACAGACTTTTTTTCTGGAAATACTTGTGGAAGTGCTGCCTTGTGGCAGGAGCTTTTTCAAATCCTGCAAATATTGGTGCACATCCCTTCTTGCCACTGTCATTCTCAGCAGTGCTGTGCCTGTGGCACAGCTGAGGATTCATTAGGCATTAAAAGTTTATGGATGCTGAAGTAAAGTCTCTCAGGATCCTGTGGGGACCTGTCGCACAGACAGACTCGCATGGGTGGAAAGAGGACAATTTTGCTGTTACTTATGGGGACTAAAAAGACAATTTTGCTGTTATTTATGGGGACTTTGAGTTTCTTGTGTTTTATGAAAAACGTACGGATCTTTTTATGTATTTATTTAGCCAGGGTTCATTTGAGGAGAAGTAACAAGATTTGGTTTAAATGCTGCCTTTGGGGCAGTAAGGAGGGAAAAAATTAGCATATCTTTTCCAAAAAGTGGAATTTTTAGAATTGATACAGCAGACATGCTGAACAATTCACACTCTTATACACCAGCATGACTACTGACCTCCAGCTGGTGCTCTGAGACTGAGGGTGTTAAAAGCTTCTGAAATTGCGAGTCATCTTTCTAATTGGCTCTGCTGTATCAGTAGCACAGAGTTGATTGTAGTCAAGTCCCCAGAGACTGTTTATACACTGTGGCTATCTAACAGTTTTCGGCTGCACAGCTCCTCCGTGCTTTGACTTTATCATGTAAGAGTCCCTAGGAGACTTTGTGTGCACTGTTTAATTTCCCCTTAGAAACGCACTACCTTGCTATTGAACATTGTCTTGTGTTTATGACAAGACTATACGTGGGATGAAAATCTGCAGACCTCAGTCACTAACTTTTTGCATCAGTTTCTAGCATTCCTTTTTCCCAAAAAAAACCCTTGAATTCCCTGTCCCCGTGTTGTTGATAAAAGGTAATGTATGACTGCATATATTAGCACAACCACTTTTAATATAAGAAATTACTTCTGAAACACTGCAAGCCATCTTCCTAATCAGAGAGGAAGCAGGAGAAATGGAAAAAAGAAGGGAATAGGGCAGCAGAGATTAATATGTGTATTGAGAGAGAAGGGATTCCTGGGACTGTGCTTCTGGAGGCTCATGAGGTGCATGCAATGCCATAAGCTGATTTGCAGACATATTTCAGCAGAGGGATCTGATGATGACTTCTCTTCTAGGATGGTGGTGGGAAGCTCAGGGGAGACAACAAAGTGTTTTCAGCCACAACAACAGTTACTGTTAATGTGGAGGATGTTCAGGACACTCCTCCTATGTTCATCGGGACTCCCTACTATGGATATGTCTATGAGGATACACTCGCAGTAAGTGCTGGTTTTCGTCAATAGGCAAACAAGTGCAATCTTTCACATCTCAGTTAAGATAGCCCTACGGTTTCTAGCACAGGCTTTACTGGAAACTCAGACCTAAACTCTGATTTGACTCCTAGGTGAAATGAACTGACCAAATCTCAGACTTGTTCTTATTTGCATCCATTGCAAATTTGCCATGCAAGGCTTCCTGTTGCTGTCATTAAAGTCAAAAAGGATTCTGCCCATTTATGTTGGTCTAAGCCCAGACAGTGATGAAGACCTCTTCCATAGCTGAGACCTGCAGAGACCTGAAGGCTTAAACAGGTTGCCAGTTACCTCACCTAAACACATCATGCTAGAAGCCTTTGTGTGTTTGTGTGCTGTGTGTCTCACGGTGCTTTTATTTCCTAGCTGATCAGTCTGGTACCAACAGCTGGTTGTGCAAGGTGTGGGAAGAATTTATGCTCAAATGCTCTAGGCTCTTTGTGCTGTCCCATGGACATCACCTGGGGAGAAGCAATCCTGACAGCCATAAAATGCAGGATACTTTCTGCTCAGTGATGGCTAGATAGGAAGCATGGGCCAAGAAGTCCTCCCAGGCTTAAAATTCACCAGATTATCAAGCAAGCAGGGACATGCTTAGGAGGACCCACTTACAAGTGGGGACACTGCATTTGTCGGCAAGTGTCTGCTGCTGGATACCACTTTGTATCTATCACGAACAGAGAATACAAGGAGTACGCTGAGCTCCTGGATGTGCCATCACCTCAGAAATGCCTGATGTCAGATTTGCTTAAAAAGGAGTATACATCTTAGCAAATTAGTTTATTATATCCACCATAATACTTTCAGCCACATTATTATTATTCTTGAAGCTGCAAACTAACGAATTTTCTCTGTATCTAAGCAGTGTCATGATATTGTGTATGGATAAGCTTTCACCCTGATTCATAAGATTTAATTAAAATTTTCTTCATACATAGGACAAGAAACGGTATCTACTTATGAAATTACCCAATGTTAGACTATTGATCTCTTTGGCAGTGTGATTGCACACTGTCACCTGATCTTCCCTTGAGTTTCAGGAAAGATCGTGTCTTTACTTTCTGTCTAGAACTTCAATGTACACTGCAGCCCTTGCATGACTGTATATCGCAGTTCAGTGCAAAGGCTGTTACATTTCAGCAGGGCAGAGAAGTAATGCTTGTGTACTTTGCAGATGTTTGGAATGAATATTATGTATATTGATTTATTCTGCATAGTTATGTATAGATCTTTAAATAACTATCAGGTGCACACAGGAGTTAGTGTTTACTATGGAAATGAGAGTCAATAAAAATGTTAATTACATCCAGCTTGAGCTCATAACTTACACCATTATGATATTATGATGATGGAAGCACGAATCAGTCCTTCCCAGTGTGGGTTTTGCTATTAGAATGAACTCCACAGAGAGAGACACGCTAGCTGCTTTTAGCGTTGTTTACACTTTTGGTGTTAATTTTGTAAACTTACTTCTTTTCTCCTTGGTGGAGTTGTCAGGATTTACAAGTACTTTGTCACCTTCAAGGGGCCTGCACTGCATTTCACCCAGTAGGCAGATTTTATTGCAGCTTCCAGCATAAATGATAATACGTACAGTTCTGTATTTCCAGTTGCTCTAGCAGAACCTTGCTCTTTGAAAAATTCACTCAAGGGTTGTCATGAAAATATTCCTTATTGCTATTTGTGATTAACTGACAAATACTTCAGTGTTCCCCGTTTTTACAGCCCCAAACAGTAACACTTTAGTTCAGAGGCCTAAATTGCACAGCTCATTGCCACTTGGGTAAGCATTTCAATGCTGACAGTCATCATGCCTCTGAATTGATATGAGTAGTCACACGAGCAAATGGTCTCCAGTACACAAATTCTGTACGTATGGCCCATGGCCATGTTACTTGTGCAGAAATAAAGACAGTGAAGGATTAAGGACAGTTAAATCACCATAATTTTCATCACAATTTTATGCCCTAAATGTTCTGTAGGCCAAGTTGCTTTGTGATCTCTGTTCGCTTTTTCTGCCTGTCTGAACTTGATTAGCTAGGACCAAAATGACCTGATGACTTCTCAGCAGCTGCCTGTGTCTCGGCACACTGCGTGGCCACGGGGGCAAGCCGCAACACTGGGAGCCTACACAGCAGCTACCAGAGGGCATCTACAGTGACCCAAACTAAACCTCGGGTCTCAGACTGGTTACTCCAAATCCTCTGTCCAAGTCTGTGGCTCAATATAGGTGTCCCTGGCCACAGCCCTGACTGCTCCTGCGGCCAACCACCCCTGGGCCTGAGGCGCCCGCCTGCAGGTGTTTCGCACCCATGCCGATGGCACTGCCATGGCAGTGGGCAGAGAGCAGCCCGTGGGGAGCAGTGCAGTGCTCCTGCTGGTCCTCAGGTGCTCACCCACTGCTGAGTTGGAAAAAAGGACAAAAGGGCTGGGCACTTAGCAAACTGGCACCAGCCTCTTAGCAGGTGCATGGCATGCCCTGAGGCTGCAGCAAGCCTGGACAGTCTTGGGGCAGCTGAGGCCCACAAACTGCAGCAGGTTGCTCTGCCATTGATGTAAGGAGCGGCATGGTGCTGGCAGCAGGCTGGCGAGGGCAGGTTGCACAGCAGGTCTATTGGGAGTAAGCAGCAGTGGGAGTAGCCCCGCTTTGTATGGAGCTGCAGTGCATGGGCTGCGACATCACTGGGAACAACTAAAACTATTGATGTAGGAACAACAGAGAGTTGGTCCAAGGAGTGGCATTCAGCTCCTGCTCTGCAGAATCAGGCACTGATTTTTTCTGGGTGGGAGTCAATGGCCCTTGCTATGTTCCCCATACAGCACAAGCAAAAGTATCCACACTCCCCCCACATCTCACTGCAGAAAGACTTGGAGTTTATTAATATGCAGTTGCAATTTCGCTACTCTTTGATCACAGCACACAGACTGTGATTTCCCATTTCTCCCTAGGGCTCTGAGGTCCTTACTGTTGTTGCACTTGATGGAGACAGAGGAAAGCCTAACAGTATTCATTACTGCATTGTGAACGGTGAGTAGACTTGTCTTGTATGAAATCTGAAGGGCAGCTGAAACTAGATCCGACACTAAATTAGAATGGGATGTGCTAGAGTTTAATAAAGCTGAGACAAACTCTCATGAAATAATGCCAGGTACCTCGAACAACTCCGGGGCCCTGTCTACCAGAGAACAGCCAAGATATGATTCACTGCTTTTTAGTATCTGCTTCACAGAACGACGCTTGGAGTTGTTAATGTTGCTGATTTGTTAGGCATCAGTAGCCTGCTTGTCATTTCAGAAAGCGTAAAGGGAGAGTGGCTCACTGCCACTGAGCATCTCTATCATTTAATCTGGGAGGTGAGAGAATGGATGGGGAGAACCAGACATGGTATTTAGATGGATATTTTTATTGATATTGTGATTAAAGTGGCTAAATGGTCAGACCTCTGATTTCTTGGAAGAAATTACATTTACCAGTGGAGACACTGGCTGTATGCTGCACTGGAAGAAGTACATGTTATCAGAAGATTAATGCTTTTCATCAGCTATTCTGAGAGTGTTTATCGCACATCTTTTCATAGCATAAATGTGAGGCTTAGCTGAATTAGTGATTCATTAGCTGGTGAAGTCAACAACTTAGTGCAACTAAACTCCAAGCTACAATTTTAGTTTTGTTTGGTTCTCTCTTCCTCCAAAACAAGACTTCCGTGGCAACTGGGCACCCCAACTCCCACATGTGAGAGATCCCAAAATTTCGTAAGAGAGACCTGAGGTGTAATTGCAGAGCTATGCAGTAAGTTCTTCATTGTGTTATGTGATCTAAACAGCAAGGTCTAGAGAGGACAGAGAGGATTGTAATTGAGGTTTTGCTTTGATGTGGGATGGGACCCATGCTGAGGTTCCTTCTCCTCAATGCAAGGGAGTAGATAGAAGATAGTAAAAGGAAGGTAGAAACATTGAGAAAAAAAGGTTGCAGAAGAGAATAGATGGAAAATGAGAAAAGATAAAAAGGAAGGTGGAGAATAAGTAGTAAAAACAAATAAGTGGGATGAAAATATGCTAGACAAGGGAGAAATTGAGAATGGAGAATAAGCAAAGGCAAATGAACCAGAGAAAATGTCAAAGAGAAATAGGATTAATGAGGAAAGATATTAGATTTCCAAAGAAAATAGAGGAGGACCAAAAAGGTGCTATGGGATAAAAAAAAAAAGTGATTAGGAAAGAGTGGAAAATGAAGATGGAAAAAGATGACAGATAAGTAGCACAAAATATGACTTAATGGAGAGCAGGCTTTCCTCATGCACATTAACAGAGGATATTGTTATCATGAAATGGAAAAGAGGGGAAGGGAATATGCTTTTAGTGCATAGAAAGTTGAAGAAATAGAGAACAAAAGATTACAACAGGTATTGCACCTCAGACCCTGGCATTACTCATGACAAGCCATTATTCCAATACCTACAGGCTGGGTTGTGAAAGGGAAGGAAAACACTAACAGCAAATAGGAAGTTATTTATCTTTATAAGCATTTTTTTGGGGGGGAGTATGGGATAACTTTAGAAAATACTCCAATCTTCTGAACATGCTGTATGAAGGAACATACATAATGTTACATACTCTGAGTTACCAATTTCCCTGTGATAACTAGACAATAACATGAAGTATGGTGTCTTGAAACCACTATTGACTTAAGCTTCTTCTCAGTCAGTGTGTACTTTCTAGGCCAATGTATCTTAATAATTGACCGTTGTATGAGTCGATATCTGTTCAATGTTTTGTCTAGCGTACTTTAATGAAGTTGCAGTTATTGCAGGTATTAGCAAAATGTGATACTATGAGATGGTTTAAAAATCAGTGTTGGAATTCAGTTAGAGAAAAAGAAAAATGACTAGGCTTTCAGGTCATCATCCTTTATTTCATTGTAAGGGTTTTCCTCTCTTTTCCTTTCAACAGTAGGCTCTGCCACAAAGTATAGGTTGTGGCCAATACTGTATGTGACGTAGCATGCAGGGGTGCCCAAAGCCCCTCAGCAGAACAGGGCAGGGCCCCTTGAGCTGCTGGCTGGTCCCCTCCCTGGGCACCAGCCTGCTTGTGGCTGTGATGGCGAGATGGGTGCAGACATTGTGATGAAACACCACTGCCTCTCTGCAGGCTGGCATTTGCTTCAGCACAAATTCACCAAGCCGCAAGGGAATGTGGCCCTGTAACTGATCTTCTGTTCAGATCAATGGAAGTTAAGCTGGCCATAGCAAAGTCAGCCTGCAGCCCTGCCCTGCCTCTGTCAGACTTTGCCTCAATGCAAAAGGCCTTTTACTCCAAAGGGTAAAAAACCAAACGGTTTTACCCCAGATCCTTGAAAATCCCTTTTTGTTCAGGACAGCCTTGAAAGAGGCTGAGAGTTTTTTAACAACCGGATGTCTAAGGCCAGAAGACGCTTCTCCAGAGATGCTCTCTGCAGGAAGAGTGACTATGTTTCTTTCAGACAGATTGTCAGACTTCTCACCTTAGTTGATATTAGTGAGAGAAATGTTCTTGTTTCTCAGAGATTTAATTATGCATTTGCTAATTAAAATGAGGAATGTCTATTTTTGTCTAAACCAGCATGTAAAGAAGACAGCATAATAGAAATGAATACCAAATTTGCATGCCTGGTTGCTGAGGCTTGAAGGGAACCTGAGCCAAGGGGAAAAGAGGAAAGTGAGGGCAGCTGGCCATAGGGGCAGAGCTCCACGGAGCCGCTCCTAGGGGAGGAAACCCTTTTTGGCCCTCATCTGTGTTTTCATCTCACTGTGACCAGACATAGAAATGCTTCATTTTTTAAAAGCAGCTTCAGATCTACTAATAGATATGGATACACATATGGACAAAGATATGCTTAATGAAGGATATGGTTGATTGCTTATGCTTGTTCAGAAAAAGGAAGTGTGGTGTGTAACTACAACATCTTGGTTTTATTGCAGGAAGTGAAGGTTCATTCAAAATCGGCAACACAACTGGAGCCATTTCTGTTATAAAAAGCCCAAATCAGCTGAAGAAAGAAGTGTATGAAATAAAAGTTCAGGTAAGTTCTGTGGCCATTTGAAGACTGTTCATCTTAAATGTGATGAGTAGGCATGATTGTCTAAAAAAGCTCAATTTGTAGCTGGTTTTACCTGTTTTAGAAACTACCTCCTATATTTGAGCGGAGTACCAGATAGTATAAAACAGAACAAACTGCTTTTGTTCCTTAGGATATTTAGTGTCTCAAATTACTTTTTTCAAATGAAATCATCTTGTCCTAATTTCATCTCTGAGTCTAGAGAATCAACATCCCTTACAGTATGTAGATAACTGTTCTCTGTGTTTTTAGATTTTATTGCTAAACTGGGAATAAATGTCTTGTAACCTCTATGTGATAGGTAACTGTCAAATCTATGATTAGTAATAGGACTGGGGTAGATCATGCAATGTCATATCAGTATCCACTCCTGAAGCATTGATCAGCCACATACAAATACATGTTAACACCTTGATGAGCTAACACCTTGATAAGCTAGTATCAGTGTGACAGGCTGCATTATTTTAAGTAAATAAATAAATTAAATAAGTAAATAATAAATTATTTTAATTATTTATTGTTTCTAAAGACCAAGAGTTTAAAACTGTAGAGTGTAACTGTGAAAGCTATATCAGTTTTCTTCACCAAATGCATATTACAACCACATGAATTTGTCATGGTAAGGACAATATTGTCTAAAGGCAGCTTTGAGGCCTTGCACACTGCCAGAACCAGTGTAGCATCCCCAAGGGCGCTGGGAGATCATGCCTTAAACTTAGGCACCATTTCTTCCCCTAATCTCTCTGATTTACTGCAGTCTGCTAGCACTTCCCAGATACAAGATTAGTTAAGCCCTTGCAAGCTTTTCTGATCTCCTAGTTATAGCTGTGGCAACCTGGAGCTCATGCAGGCTACAAAATCTGCCTGAGGAACCACAAGTATGATCCAGTATAGGTAGTGACAGGTGCTTCAGTTACCAGACCAACATCTTCAGAGAAATTTAGCAGTCTAGTGCCTTTGGTTTTGAGCACTTTCAGCAAAAAAGCATGTTAGAGATAGCTGTTTTGCTACAAAAACACCAGCCAGAGTTTCTGTCCTGACAGAAGAAACATCTTAGGTTCAATCCAGTGAATCAGGCTGCATACTGGAATTGTTGAAACCCAGACAGATTTGATCCTTCAGTTCAGAAAAATGCCAACTAAGTTTGCTTGTCTGTCCAAACTATACCCCATTTAAATTAAGCTTGTCTAGACAGCAAAGCAGAATTGTAAAATCAAAGACAATCTAAAAAAAAAAAAAAAAAGTGTGTAATTTTTGTTTTTCAAATATTTACCTAAATACCACAAGTGTAGTTTTTCTCACAGAGTTTTCAAGGCTGCAGTCCTTGCAGCAATGTTAAAATCAACTACCTGTGGTACCACAGCGAATTTAAAGATTGTCTTCTTTTTCTATTCTGTCAACACTTTAGGCAAGCAATTATCTTGCCTCTATTAGATTATCTGTCTTTAGAGAACTGTTTTCACCTAGGGTGAGTTACTAAGCTCACAAAATGAGGAGGAGAATTTTTTCACTGGGGCTTTATTGGGACTGGTTTATTATCATAATCTTCTAATCATCATAAACTCCAGTGTGAAATGGGCTGAGATTTCTAGAGAAATATAAGGCTGTGAATCTTCATACAAGTTAGTGTGTTAGGGTGATTTGTACATGCAGAACAATAGCTGAACATTGAACTGGGGAAAGAGAATATACCCTCATCATTCTTTTCTCTCTCCTGCCTGCTGCAGGCATCAGAAGTCAGTCAGGAAGGTGATGGCTCAGTGTATGCTTTTGCCACGGTGACGATACGGGTGGTCGACCTCAACAACCATCCACCAACGTTCTATGGAGAAAATGGTTCCCAGAACAGATTTGAACTGACCATGTATGAGCATCCCCCAGAGGGTGAAATCTTGAGGGGACTGAAGATTACAGTCAATGATTCAGATCAGGTAAATGGAAACCGTGTGGACTTTCAGTTTTCCTGCCATGTTTTCCCGACAACTAGAAAGAGCTGCCAGATGGGGAAATGTCATTTTAGGAACTCAACTATTTCACCTGCATTCCACAAAAGCTTAGGGCAGACAAAGTAGTTGTAGGGTCCATTACCACAGAGAGTTTGGGCCACAAAGTATACTTAGTCTGTCATATACTGTTATGTCGATGAGAAGGGTGGTCCTAAAGCTGCAGCCCAGTTCTCGTGGCAACTAAAGTTGAACAGTCCTTAGGAACTTCCCCTAACTAGATTCACTTGTTGTCAGTGTAATGTCCAAGAATGTACTCCCTTTGGAGATTTACTTAGTGTTTCCAGTCACTTTAGTAACTTCAAGTGCAATTGCTGTGTGTATCTTCTCAGCCCTGCTGGAAACAATAGAGTCCGTACCCTTACATTGGTTTTATTACAATATATTATCCTTCTGGCCCTTATGTTACAGCCAGAGTCTGAAGTGCACGCTTTGATAAATCATTCTTACTGGAGTGATATTTTTAGGTAATCTTAAAAATTATGCCAGAGCCAAACTAACTCTAACCAGATAAAGGAAAAGAAGACTTCATCCATCTCAGCCTGCTATCTAACTGACCTGTGATACCCGTAGATACTATGGTGATGGTTGCTATAGGGATCTCTAAGCTAAATACTGTATGAATGGCATCCATCTGAGTTAGCCTGAGGTTAGGTAGTGACAACAGAAAAGCTTAATGCATCTGAGAACTGTATTACTATTGGAAAGAGTGCTCTCATATAACTGTGCTCAGTATTGTGCTGTTTTGACTGTATTGTACTCTATCAAACCCACTAGCTTCTTTCCCCTCCCTCCTGCTGCTCTGCAGCAAGCAGATAAATGACTGCTTTCAAAGCAGTGCTACGCCTATTCTGCTATTGTCACGGGGGATGTTGCTGTAGAATGAAAGAAACAAAACCCATCTCTTCTATTTAGAGGCAAAATATATATGTATCATATGTAGACTGACAAAATATTCAGGCTGCAAGTTAGGCTATGAAATAAGCAGAAAACATTGCTAAATACACTGTGTAGATTTCTCAAGAAGCTTCCTAGTAACAGTGTAAGACATCAATCACTCTAGAGGGGTGGGTTGCTTTTCTTTTAAGGCATAATGTTTTTCCTTCTGCACAAGAGGACTATATAGAGAAGAAAATTAAACATATGTCTGTTTCTGACACAGTCATTAGTGATTCTTTCTTTTGGAAGAGTGGATGGTACAGGTGAGGAGGAGGAAGTGGTGGGCAAGATCTGTTTTAGGCCTACAGTTTGATGGAAATGCCATCTTTACTTGCAAGAACATTATGCAGAAATTTCTTCCTCGGCCTTCTTCATCTGACAGACATAGCTTAGGGCTCAGTGCTGTTGGTCCTTCAATCATTCCTGTGTCCCATGGCTGTCTGCTTGCAGACATGCAGCAGCATGACTTGCTCCGAGCCGATCTGGGTTCAGTGGACATCACTGCCAGAAATCACTCAGCTGTTGGAGGGAGGCAGTTCTCTCCCTGCCCCATGCCACTGTCCCTCCAGTCATGTACAGTCCCAAGTGCAGAGAACTTTGTATGGTCAGATGGTCCACTTTCCCTATCAGCACTATTTTTCATAGTCCAGCAGCTCTGGCTTTGTGTGTTTGACTTTACTACCCAGCAAAAGAGAGCCTGTTGTCATCTCTGTAGCTGTGGGGCTTGTATGACCAAACTGTGCAGACCACTGAGTTTGGATCCAAGATCATTCTGTTTCCCTTGGGGGACTACTGCTGAATACTTTTTCTCTTGACATGAGCTAGGGTTGCAGAAAGCTTGCTCACAGCAAGCCCTCCAGGCTTCTGAAGGTAGAGTTACCCTGTTTGAAAGTCATTATTAGAAATTCTTCATCTCAAGATTCATGCTAGGGGGAGAGCATGGCACCAGCCAGGCAGTGAATCTGGCTCGTTTGTCACAGGTAAACATGACATTGTTTGAGAAATTGGTGAACTCAGAGAGTTGGTGAAGTGGGCTTTTTCCTACCTCCCCTGTAAGGCAGAAATATGAGAATCTCCATTCCATCTTTTCTTTTGCATGCTCCAGCTTGGTTTAAAAGAATTGGTCTGGCAAACTGGCTCTGGCTCATTCTTTCCATTTCGCACACAAGTGGTAGTAACCTTTTAGATACTGCTGCTTCCCATGTCCTCTCTGGCCAGAAGGTTTATCTATCTGATGGGATTTGACTTCTCACTTCACCTGGAGCTGTCAAATGTGTGTCAGATTTTATTCTGCAGAAGTGGAACTCCTCTCTCCCCCCAAGTGCATCAACTTCCAAAAGGTTTAGTGGCTGGAGCTCTGGGCTAGCTTAACCCAGTCAGCGCAAACTGTGGATTACCACCTCTGTTTGGAAATTGCACATCTTCGTGGCTCTGCATCATCATCCAAGGCTGTGAGGTCTTAGGACACAGGCTGGGTTTTTGAGGGGTCCATTGTCCTGACTCAGGCAGTTCAGTTGTCTTTGCTTGGCAGGAACCAGGAGGAGGCAGGACTTACCTGCCAGTATGCACATGGTGTCACCTCTGTCAGCTGTACTAGCTCACTGTGTGTGGTGCGAAGCCTAAGGCTGCTTGCCATAAGAGTCCCTCTCTTAGCCAGTCCTGCTTCAGGGTTCTTCCATTGTAACTGAAAGAATAACCTAGCTTGTCAATCTATTTTAAGAAAAGCTGTGTCTGTCTTGTGACCAGGGCTGAAGGGATTATATAACTAAGCTTCTTAGCAGTCTCTTGCCCAGGGGATGGAGAGCAGAGGCCTCTAAGCAGTAAGACTCATTTTAATTTTATACAGTGTGAAGAAACAGAGCCAATCTAGGCTGTAAGAAATGCATAATTCACTGAAAACTATGCCATATCTGCTTTTATTCACAGGGAGCCAATGCTAAATTCAACCTCCGTCTTGTTGGACCTGGTGGCATCTTCCGAGTGGTTCCCCAGACTGTCCTGAATGAGGCTCAGGTTACAATAATTGTCGAAAATTCTGCTGCTATTGACTATGAAAAATTCAAGGTGTTAACCTTCAAGGTACTTCTGCTTTCCAGGTCCTCTTTGCCTGTGTGTATGATATGTGTATGATAGTTTACGTATCTGATGGGATTTAGCTTCTTAATCCACCTGAAGCTGCCTGATGCATTGTCAGTGATATTATATTCCATGTGAGGGAAACTCATTTCTGCCTCTGGTTCATCAACTTCTAAAGGTTTAATGGATGCATCTGTGGATTAATTTAGTCCAGTCAGTGCAAAATGTTGAGTATTATTTCTCTGTGGAATCTGCACATGTTTGCTCTGAGTCATTCTAGACTGAACCCTAAGGGTGTTATTTCTGCTCTTACAATGATAAATTCACAGGATAAAATCCTAATTTCTCTGGAGCCAGAACTTTACCTGCTTAGTCCTAAGCAATTTTGTTCATGATCATGCTTTTGAATGTTGGCAGGCTGAAGACTCCAGCTGACTGAGAGCTAATTTCCCAAAATTGCTCACTGCCTTTGTCAGAGTATCTATCTCCATGGCCATTTGCAGACTGACCTGAGGCTATCTCACCGATGTTCTAAGCCAACCATACAAGAACCAGCTTCCATCCAAAAGCTGGACCCTTGCATTATCACCTTCCCTGATGGATTCATTGGCTTATCAACAAGATAATTAAGTAGTCTGGTTTTGTGTCAGCTGCCTCTGAACATGAATATAAATGGTTCACTTCTGACTGCAAAGAATGGTGTAGACAATCCCTATAATAATTAAAAAAAAAAAAAAAAGCCCGAACTATCTAGCTGAGTATTAACATATGCTAATTTTGATTTTGTACAGAAAAGTGGCATTTTTTGCACAGTCCAGAAGCCAACTTCCTGAATTTTGTCCTCACCCTTGCTGCATGGTTTGCTTTGTGTCCTTAGCGAGTCATTTACCTGCAGTATGCTTCATGTCTCCTCTTGCAATGTTCCTTAGTCATTTTGAGCTTCATAGGTTATAGACGCTACAAAAATATGAGGCATCATTACTGTATTAAAATGGAAGATTCTGAGAGGGCTATAAAGTGCTACCGAAACTAATTAGAATAAGTGCACATTTATTCAGGTTAAACTACCAAAAGACCCGTAAAGAAGTTACATGTGGCCTCCTCATGAATACTAATAGAAATCAAAGTAGTTAATGTGATTGTCATGAACACTGAAAGAATTAATTACCAGGAAAAAGGATATATATTTTTTTAGCTTAAGCAATTATTCACTTTTTTTTGGACAAAATTATTTCTACTGGAGGAAGACCATAAGGCTTTGCTAAAAATGTGGAGCTTTTGTCTCGATTCCAAATGAAGAAGGTGCAGCTGGATGATATGGTAGTAATAAATGGCAGCAAATACTTTATAAAGACCTCATTGCCATCTCCATTTCCCTGAAAAGTTCAAATCACTTCCCACCCAGTTTTAGAATTTTGGATGAAATATATTCTTACTTCTATTTAACATGTATCCCACGGCAGCTTTGAGAAACTAATACCAGGGGTTCTTTTTCTGTAAACGATGATCCCTCTCCTCTGTTTTGTTATTGAACGGTAAAATGCCAGAGAAGAATTAAAGCTAATTTGGCTGGGAGGTGCACTGAAAAACTACCTGAAGCACAGGCTACTAGAGAAAATCTATGTTCCATTTAGGGCTGTCTCTTAAATGTAGTTGGTAGTCAGGACCTCCTTCATTTTCAGCTGTCCAAGAGCTAGAGTGGGTTTCCCAAGGTATGGCAGCTGTGGTTAATTCGAACCCTTCCAGCCTGGCCTCTTAGATCTCAAGTCCCTCTGCCACAGGGCCCAGATACTGCTGTCCCACCTTACCATGCTCTGACATGCTTTGGGGGCCAAACCTCCTGCCTCCACCTCCTTCAGCTTAGAGTACATCCTGCCTTGACAGGAGCCTGGACCTACCCCTCAGATTCTGTAGATGCTCACATCTCCCGCAGACCAGGACTGGATGAGGCTGCAATTACCTTCAGCTGCCAAAATCAAATTCTATTTTAAAAATTTACCTGCCACTTTTAAGTTTACATTTCAGTTTGCTCTTCTGGCTCTTGTATGAATTGTTAATACGTAGTCCTGTGAAATAATAGTTTTCTGCTATTTTTTTCTCCCTCTGCATAAAACAAACAATACAGCTCTGCATAAGAAATTGCAGGCAAGTAAGCTGACAAAAATCCCTCCCTGAAGGAAGATGTTGTCAGCATGTTGACATAGCTGGGCTATGGCTGCTTAAAGGAGAGGGAATAATAAATGAATGTAGAAAACAAGGTAAAAATACTAAGCTCTCAAAAGGTATTCTAAGATGGGCTGATTCCAGCAGCAAAGATTATTTCACTGCAGATGTTATAATTTAGATATAGATCCATGTGCACAATAAGCAATAAGATTTTATCTGTGCTGTTTTAGGAGCTGAGATTGCTCACGAGCAGGTTTTTGCTGATGTCTGTATGACTGTCCCTTCAAAAATGTCTTTTGCTGTAACACCATCCAAGACTCCCAAACACAAAAGTTATCACAGAGACGCAGTGACCAAACTCCCCTTTTAGAGCAGATGTGTCCTATAGTAATTACAAGCAATCCTTCAAGATTAATTTCTTCAAGAACCCTTCCACTGTTTATTTCCAACCATTATAAATGTTCACACAGTAGGAATAGTTCCAGGAGATGATACTGAGATAGCATTTTCCCTGTCTACTTAGACTGCTCCCCATCCTCCCCAAACCTCTAGGTGATACAAACTTCTCCAAATCTAGCAGAGCAGGGACTTGAACAGAGTGTGTGTCCTGCAGCCAGTCAGCGGTGCCACAGCTGGTGTGCATCACCTGCTGCCTGCCCCACGGGGACCTGCGACATGGTGGGAGGGAGGTCGAGTGCCCAGCGAGCAGCAGAGGAAGGGTGAGCTCCCACAGCCCTCATCTCAGCGACCCACTGCACCAACAGAACAGGAGATGCTGTGGCAGCCCTGCTCCACCTTCCAAAGCTCAAAGCTTGCTTAAGCATTCACCCTCTTTGAGGGAGCTCCTGAGACATATGTCTACTGGGAATTAAAACCCATGCAGCTAGATTTTTCAGTTGAGCCTTTCATATCTCAGTTAAACGTCCTGCTCACTAGTCTGTTAGTGGTGTGCTGTCCTCAGTAGGTTTCTAGAGCCCTCCTGCTTTGCGTTAACAAGGTCTCTGCCCAAGCATGAAAACCAAATAGTTGACCATTGGTCATTGTGTTAGTCATTTGAGTTCAGCCCCTACAGAGTCCAAGACTCACATCCTTGTGCTGATTCTGGGTGATGCAGATCAGGGACCAGATGCCTGGGCTGGAGGCTGTGAAGGGCTCGGTGTCTCTCAGTGCCTGTTCCTGAAACTGCTTTTTCTTGCTCAGTCGCACACCACCTGAGCAATAGGCTTGCTGCTCTACCAGATCAGGCTTCCTACAGACATTTCCTTAATCTACTGAGGAGCAAACAGAGACATGGTAGAAACACTGCTGCTATTTTGTGTTAGACTAAGAATAAGAAAGAAAACATTTGGTGCTAAGTAGCTGAAGTCCTGTGGAAAAGGACTGTCTGAGGCTTTGGAGGTGACTCGCCAAATACTTGCTCAGGTCTGTTCCAAAACAGGGATCTGATAGCTCCCTGCTGCCTACTGAGAACCACCATGCACCAGAGGCCTGGGTTATCCTCTTCCTTCTCTGTGGTGGCTGCTCTTCCCTGCATCAATTAGCTGTGCATTAAGGGGCAATGTGAGAAATCAGCTTGCTAACCCAGCAGTGCCACCCCTCAGCTGACGGATGAGGTAGCCATGCGCTAGTGTGAAGCTCTGCTGACAGCCAGCCAGAACATCCATGCTGCTGGCTTCTCCCCATCCCTGTCTTGCTGTATGTGGTTGCCTACCCTTTCAGATGAGCAGAGTTATGAGAATGTGTTATTCTAGAGCTCTCTGTTCCTCCTCAGAGACAGTGAGGCAATTTAAAAGTCCCAGGGGGTATCTGGTGAAGTCCTAATCAGCACGAGGCAGTGAGGGTAGAGTCTCACAAAGCATGGTGGTAAGAGTTCTCACAAACTTTGTGAAGTAGGATTCTGCTGTACATGCCTGATCCCTGACC
The DNA here is from genome assembly GCF_047716275.1 of Strix uralensis. Classification (NCBI taxonomy): domain Eukaryota; kingdom Metazoa; phylum Chordata; class Aves; order Strigiformes; family Strigidae; genus Strix; species Strix uralensis. The sequence goes on along the minus strand of NC_133978.1, from coordinate 12,481,532 downwards.
CTCCTGCATGTGGGGTGCTGCTTCCAAGCATCTCAGAGCACCGGTTCTCTCATCTCTTTACCATGTTTGGTGCAGTTTATTGCCCTGACTTCTTTCCTTATGAAGAATTTATGCTCCCTCTGTAAAGGATCATGATTTAATTTACATGATTATTCAAAATTATTCAGTGCTTATGTTTCCCTAAGTTCTAGGAGCTGCCCAGGGATGGATGTTTGCTTGCTTCTGTTATAGCTTTTTGAGCTGTGTTGGTTAGTTATAACCAATCATATCTGTCACGTGAAGTCTAATATGTATACACAGGTTTAAAGTCCTCTCTCCACAGCTTGATTACCCATTGCAAGCACACACAAACAAGCCTAGGCTGCACACTGACCTAGCTCATCATCTCTGGTTTTGAGTTGTCTGATCCAGCTAGGCTAAAATGCACCAATGTGCCATGGGTAGTGGAAGAAAGCTCCTTTAAGAAGTAATAATAGCTGCTTTGTAGTAATTTCCTGTTTTTCTCTTCTTAGATTCTTGCAATAGAGGTAAACACACCAGAGAAATTCAGTTCAACAGCTGACGTGGTGATACACTTGCTGGATACCAATGACAATGTCCCAAAGTTTTCCTCTGACTACTACATTGCCAGGGTCCCTGAGAACTCTCCAGGGGGATCAAACGTAGTTGCTGTTACAGTAAGTTTCATTCATCTCTTAAGAAATGCTCTCTTTTCTAGGTGTTTGTGGAGACAGTTCAAGTACCTTAAAAATAGTGGACAGAGGCAAGTAGCAAATCTTGCTCGCCATTCAGCTTCCAGACTTGAACTCCCATTCCTTCCAGAAAAAAAAAAAAAAAAAAAAAAAAGAAAACAAACTTCTGAAAAAATAAAGTTTTACGCAAACATTTTTCAGCACAACAAGTTTATTTTCATTTTTGTGGTGGTTTAGCCCCTGCCGGGGTCTGAGACCATGCGGCCACTGCCCCTCCCCCACAAAGGGAGTGAAATACAAAGTCCCAAGACTGAAATAAGGAAAGGTTTAATACAACAGTGCAATAGCAACACAACAAACCACAACAATAACAATAACAGTAATAGTGATAGCAATGAACAGAGCAAAATAGCTACCAAATACAGCAGTGAGAAGCACGATGTACAAAACCACGAGTGCACCGCGCTCCGCGCCAGGAAAATGTGACCTGCCAGGATGTGACGTCCGCATGGTATCTGAATAACCCGGCTAGAGCTCCCCCCCACTGCTGGGGAAACTTAACCCTATCCTGGTTAAACCAGGACAGTTTTTCATTAAAAGCCATCTGCTTTTAAGACAAGTCACATGATCTGTGAGTATTAAGAAAGCCCAGTCAAATCAGTGTCCAACAGGAATATTCAGTTATGACTAAGTGGAATTGGATTTACTGGATTTGCTTGCTGAAGTATGAGTGAAAAGAAAACAAGATGGCTGCTTAGTAGGTATTATTCTCCTCCTACTGGGAGGAATCTGGCTGCTAAATGCATAATTAGACAGCTAATGAAGGCAAGTATATAACCTTAAAATGCTTAGAGTTGGGAGAGATCCCTATGTAAGTATCTTCTCACAGTGGGAAAAATATGCCTATAGATTTTCCAGTATCTCACATTTTCATAGAAAGAAAGTCGGGGTATTACATGAATCCTATGTGCTGGAGAAGCATTTCCAGCAGTTGGTGTGAGCTGTATGTCTTTAATGAAGCTTCTAGGACTGGAAACAGATCTCATGTTGCAAAGACGAGAAAGCTCCTGGCCGCCTGGGGCTCCGTGGGTGATGCAAGTCACCTTGCAGAGGCTCCATGTCAGCACAGACTGGCTGCAAATAAGAAAGAAGATTAAATAATCAGAATAATAAAGTGTTGAAGGCAAATTTTAGGGATGGAAGAATGAAAGAAGTGGACCATAAACAATACAGAAAAGGTTATTAGAGGAAACTAATAGGAAAGCTGTAGAAAAGAGACTCCCAAACATTGCTATGTTTGCAACAAGAGGAATAAAAAATTTTAGGAGGTGGATGGCAAAAAAAAATAAATTTAAAAAAAGTTTGCAAAAGCAACAAAACTAGCCATTCTGAGCCAAGCTGCACAGGACAACATAGCCGAGGAGTCCACGTAAAATTTACTGTCAGGTGCTGTCAGCTCAGCATTTGACCCAGATTCACAGATATACTTGACAAACTGAGTACTCCAAGTACTCAGGATGGCAATCCTGGCAGAAGGCCCAGGAATGCAAATGTTTTAGGAAAAGTTAGGCAGTCCTAAAGTAGACTGCGGTTAAAATTATGGAGTGAGAGAACCTGACAAGTTCATGTCAAAAAACTAAAAAACACCTCTCAGTAGGGCTGCAGGTGTGTTATGTTAACCATGCAGGAATCAAAGACATTGTTCCAGTTTTCAAATATTTGAACAGGAAGATGAATGAATCAACCACTGCTGACATGAATTTTGATGGCCAGATACAACAGTATAACGTTAACACCTCCTCAGAACTATCAGAGAAGAAGCAGTTTATGGAAATGGCTGTTACCAAATCAATAGCTTTCCTAATCCTGAGCTAAGAAAGGAAACCAGCAAGAGTCTGGAACAAAGATATCATCTGGTATAGTATCTGCATTACTAAAAGTCACACAGGCACAGGAGTGATTAAGATATAAACAAAGCTGAAATATTGTGTATAGACTGAAACATTTGTTACGCATTACTTTAAATTGAATCAATTACACAAGTAGAGGCTTAAAAAAATACTCTGTATGAAGTAAATAATTTTGTCTAGGGAATATACATTAATATTTAACCGATAATTAGGAAGGCTTGAGAGTGGGCAGTTTGTTCGTGTCATTGAGATTAGCTTCATCTCTATCAGAGGAGGGATGTGTTAAACGCCAATAGATGGAGCCATCTAGTGGCTTTCTCCCTGATAGAGCCTCTGGGCACCAGCCCGGCCAGGCAGGCAGCACCTCAGCAGCTTCCCTGGCACAGCCAGGGACGTTTCCTCGTATTAGATTTTGCGGCTTTCTAGGTGATTTCCCCCTAAAATTGTGATGGCAAGAAGGGGGAAAAGCATTTGGGTTTTTACATGGCCTGTTGTTAAATGAAAAATGAAACGTTTCTTTTTGCAATTTAGTAAAGGATGACTCTCTTTTCTTAGGCTACAGATCCAGATTCAGGGCTTTGGGGAGAAGTCAAGTACTCTATCTATGGAACAGGAGCAGACCTGTAAGTAAAAAAAAAAATATGAAATAACCTCTAAGCAGAGTTTTAAAATAATTTAAAAAGAAAAAAAAAAAAAAAAAAAAAAAAAGAACAGGCTCATTCTTGACCTGCTCATTTCCAAGGACATTTATGCCATGTTCTTTGGGAGTTCTGTGAAAACAACAGAAAAACTAGTGTGATCATTAAACATCTGCTTCATGAACCCATGGAATTTTACCCACAAGCCTCCAAAGAGACATAAGGCAGCTGAAGTACCAAAACACAGGATCTGTTCAATCACCATTTGAAAAATGCTTGTAAGAGAAAGAGGAGGTTTTGGTCTAGTTGTTGTGAAAAGTCAATTCTGGAGGAAAAAAAAAAATCCCTTGTTCTTTCCCCTTCCCTTTCCATCCTTCTCTTTCCACATAGCTGTGCAAATAGTTCAGTTTCAACTCTTGTCAAAATAAATCAAAGACAAGACTTTCAAGAATATAAACTTTAGCTTTGGAGGCCAGCTGTATTGGGTGCTCAAAGCATTTCATATAATTAAACCTAATAGTCCTGCATTAGGGAAGAAGGGAATCCAATGCTTACTTGATTTTGTAATGGTGCCTAGGTCCCTTTCCCTGTCTTTGGAGACAGTGCTAGGGTAGGAACATCCTGAAACACTGGTTTCTCCCACACTGCTTCCATCCCAGCAGTTGTCCTGGCCTATTGGTTGGGACTCACAGCCACTCACAGCATCACTGGCCGTGACAGATATTGTTGCTGAAACCTGCAGCTCACGGACATGGTGGAGCTGCAGGGCAGAATATTGGAAATGAATAAGATTTTCAGGCACTCATCCCCAGAATCCATTTTTCTCTGTACATTATCCACCTGGGGTTAAAGCTGAACTCTTCTTGTTAAGGTAAAAGCCATTTAGGAGGCACAATCAAAGTCCAAAATCCAAGATGTTAAGGGTGAACTTCTTCTGTAGCCAGAAGGATACATATATGGGAGCATTTCCAGGATGGATTATTTTGAGCTTTTCACTAAGTCCTTAAGCTAGCTGCTAACTGCACAAGAGGCAAGCGGGCAAAGGTCATGTCATGCAGGCAGACCTCTTAGGTTTAAAATGTAGCAGCTGGTGCAAAGAAGCTTGTGAAGGTTGTTGATGAAGGATTTTGAAAAAAATGTGAGTGTAACTTTATTCTCACCGGAGTTATGGGGATGCTCATACTCACTGTTCTTATGCTGTTGAATGAGGAAATTAAGATGTGAAGACTTTTTTTTTCCTTCCTATGATTTTTTTCTTTTCTTTTCCTTGTGCCAGAATGACATAGCTCTGCAAGGCTGTATGGATTTCCTAGCCCTGGGACCTCCAGATCTGCTGAACACACAGTCTGATGCAGATTTGAGAGTTTCAATTAGAGGCATGATTTTTTTCTGTCTCAAGGGTTACATCAGTAGATATGCAGTTGTGTTGGCAGAAAGATGAGTTGTGCTGAAGTAAGAGGAATAGTGTTAACTGTTTAAAGATAAAACCACTATGCTGGTAATCCTACATCCAAGATACCAGTGGGAGTGGGGTACACCACTGTAATCTCTTCACATCTCAGTGCTTCTATTCTTCCACTAAAATGAGGGTGATGAGTGTCTTCTCTGCATGGTTAGGCTGGGTTGGGTGCTAAGGAGGCACACAGCACAGAGACTGTCTCCTACCAAGAATTTGCACAGCTCTTTCCACCTCCAGGTTTTGGCTTTCATCAAGACTTGTATTTGTATTTAACAGGGTAATGAAAACAATTGAAGATTCTGGATTATTAAGTGCCCCTTTTATAATCACTCTCAGTTGTGCTCACAGGTGGAATACAGAAAACTTTTTGTTATCCTGTACATTAATTAAAGAGTATATAAAAGGTTTCATCTGTTAAAAACCTGACTGCTTGGAGCCTACACTGGCAGTCCATTTTAAAAAGACACTGTGTTGGTATCTTCTCTATAAATCCAAGCTTTTGGCTGACACTTTTGACAGTTCCTCAGTAATTACAAATGTGTGGAATTGAACTTGCTACAGATAAATTTGAACACCCACTCCATCCCAGCGCCAGTCTATGGAAAAGTGATTGTTTTGGAGGAGATAATTTGCCCTGCACTTTGGGGGATTTGAGAGCAGCCATTTTTCTTACCCATTCTGAGAAGTGAAGAGCTTAAATATGATTGCAGCACGCTTCCCTTAGCTATTGAGGTGATATCAATCAATCTTAATTTATGCAGGACATGATATAATACACTGTACTTATAAACTGGAAAAAAATAAACAGTTCCTTAATGTTTTAATGCAAAGAAATCACTCTGGGAGAAGGCCATCACACTGAGCATTTACTGAAGACAAAGACTTTAACAGAAAATGTAGGTAAAATGGCTAATGCACAATAGATAGAAAAACACCAGACACTGATAGTTCCCTGGTTTTCAAGCCTAAACGAACTAGCCAAAAATAGGTAGAGTGAATGATTTGGAAACATCAGCCAGACAGGAGTTAGGTGAGGAGTACCAATCTTCGGGCACAGCGTTTCAATGTTTAGAGCCCACCCTTGCTCCAGGCTGTAAACACACATTAAGCGGCCAAAACACCCAAAAGTCTTTTCATGCCTCTCTTCTAGGTTCCTAATCCACCCATCAACAGGTATAATTTATACTCAGCCCTGGGCTATATTAGATGCTGAAGTGAACTCAAAGTATAATTTCTATGTGAAGGCAGAGGACACAGATGGGAAATACAGCTTGGCTGAAGTGTTTATTACTGTGTTGGATGTCAATGACCACTCTCCAGAGTTCAATGAAAACATCCAGGAAAAGACGATGATCATCGGGTCACCGGTGAAGATAGAGGTGAGAGATGGCACAGTGTGTCACAAAGCAGAGTGCTTTGGAAAACCCCCAGCTCTGCTCTTTATTGCCTAGGGATCATGATGAATGTCTGAAAGTTGGCTTTTCCTGGGGCTTTATTTTGCACATCCATTTGTACGTAACAAATGGATTAAAGCGTGGAATGATAGTATTTACAGACTGCTGAGAAGGAGAAATAAATTCTATAGGCAAAAGATAACGTTCTGTTACAGTACTTGAACCATCAGCTGGGTGAGGATCCTGGATTATACAGTGACCATAAGAAGCCCAAATAAGATAAGTGAATGGAAGTACAGGGTTTTGAATACTTAACCTTCCTGCCATGCCTTTGTGCTCACCCACACAACTTCTTTCCCTTTGCTTTGCACAATTGTATTTATTGATCCATTATGGAACTAGAGATAAGAAAAAAATGCAATAACAATTCACAGGCAGAACAATCCTATATTACACATATTTGAATACATATAGTGAAGCCTAATTATGCAACACCTAATGTTAGTAGAATAAATATCACAGCACAAAAATTAAGGCAGGTATAGTTTAGCGTGGAGCTAATCACTTTGTTTTCTATCACTTCACATTTGTCCCCCATTCTGTGTGAGAAACTCCCCAGCAGTGGATCATTTGCATTCTGCAGATAAGTTACGGTTCAGTTTTTCCTCTGATTTTATTTAATCTCAAATAGAAATTGCTTATACAAAAAGAGCTCTAGTCCTGCTGGTTTTTCACTAGAAAATGTAGCATAACTGATACCAGAAAAGGGGAAATTGTTTCCAAGATGAAACAAAAACAGCCCAGTCATGTCACAGCATGGATATTATCGGAAGTGAATGTTCAGAAACTTTTAGTTTTGTCTTCAGGGAAAGATACAAACAATAACATCTTTGTTCTTTACACTTCCTCTACCAGGCTATAGATCAAGATGCAGAAGAACCCAACAACATTGTGGATTATTCCATCATGCAAGCAGATCCAGCCAATGTGTTTGATATAGATCAAAGCACTGGGGAAATCAAGCTGAAATCCTATATCCGTTCCCTGGACATCATCCACAACATCACAAAGAACAAAGACTGCATTTGGTCAGTGGTGGTGCAGGCCAAAGACCGAGGCTCCCCATCCTTCAGTACCACGGCAGTTCTGAAGATTGATATCACAGAGGAGGTAAACAAATGTTTTAGAAAAATCCTTATGTGAGATGACCCTTGAGAGGCACCAAAGAGTAGTCACTGCTTGCTCCATTTCTGAGACTAATTTAAAAATGCTTCAGGAGTTGAAATCAACAGCCAAAAAATTGCCAGCCATTGCTTCTCCTTTTTTGCTAACTCTGTCTTGTAGAGTGTTTCTGGAGCCTTTTGGTGAAGCTGGATTCTACAGCCACAAATCTAAAAGACATTTTGACCAGAGAAATTGCAAACGTACAAAGGCAGGAGCATAATGTGGTTGGGAGATGAGTTTCTTGCATCTGATTGTTATAGATAGATGCAAATTAAGGACTATAGATTCCTGAAAGTAAAGGTAAATCCTGACTGCTAAATTTCTGCTTTTTTGTTTTCATTCAGGAGAAGAAAGCAATCTTTTTTCCCTACAAAAAGTGAGTGGAAAGTAGCTGGGGCCAGAGTGAAATATATCAGACCAGTTTTGCAAGTCAACATAAGTGGCATAGGAAAAGTGAGAAAACTTTATAAAAATGCTTTAAAGTACATAGAATTTTGGATGTGGATTTAACCATTGGAGTATTATTAGCAGACAGAACAAGAAACTAAACGATAGCAGACATAGGTTGAGAGTTTCCTGTTAGTCCAACTTTCACATCAACCAAAGAACAAGCAGCAATTTATGGTGAGCAGCACATGCTTGCATGATTCTTATTTATTCTAACTGCCTTGCCGTGCCTTTAAGTAGGTACCAGCAGGGAGGAAACAGGCTTTAGAGCAGATGAGAAAATCATTAGCCTGACAGTCTCTGGACCACACACATACTGGGCAAAGATGCAAATCTTTTCCTACAGACAGCAGCTGGCCTTCTCTTTGTTTGGCCAAAATGCACCCGCTGCTCCTTTATCTGTTACAATCTTTCTCTGTTTTTTCCATTCTCCTCTTATTCCACTGATACTCCTTATCAGGTGTATTTATATGATACTTCTTGTATACAGTGCAGAGCCTGCTGGAAACTGAAAGGTGTCTGCAGAGAACACTTGTGCACATCAGTAAGGTAAACTTAGCCACCAGCAGCCCAGGAGTAACTCCCGGGCTCTGTTGTCAGTGCCTGCCCCACCAGGACTGTCAGAGGGCTCAGATCTGCCCTAGCAGAGAGGGTGCGGGCGTGGGGCTGCCTGTTGGGGCTGCCCAGCCCTGCTGCAGGCTCTGTGAAACCTGCGTGCAGCGACACTGGGGCTTGGCGTGGGCAGGGCATGCTGCCTCAAGGCTCTGCCCTGTGGAACTGGGGGACTGCGCATGCTGGGTCTGTCATAAATCTAGAGATTTAGCCATTCTTACTGATATAAAGGAAATAAACCGTTTAACACTTTGATTTCCCATGGAAATATGATTTCACATGTTTTTATACAACAAATAAGAATTGCTACCTGCAGCCAACAGTGGGAGCACCCGCCCTCCCTGCCTTGCTTCCAGGATTCTTCCAGGGTGCACATTTCAGGAATGCGTGGCACCAGGTGGCCTCAGGCACTGTCCCCACTGCTGGCCTGCAGCATCTAGCCTCCAGCTTTCCCTCCCCTTCCAGATGAGTTGGTGACCTCTCTGTCAGCATGCGGGGCTCAGGTACAGGGCTGAGGGGTGTCGAGGGGAGGGAGGGTGCCCCACACCTCCTTTGCTAGGGGCAGAGATGTGTCCCTGATCCGGCTCATGAAGGACATATGGAAGGAAAACAAGAGCAGCTGATGCTTTGGGATAAAGTTTCCTGGATTTTGTTCTAGTGCTGGAAGCAACATCAGCACCTGATGAAAGAAGGCATTTTGTATAAAGTCCCCTCTCTGCTTCCTTTTCTCCCTCTCCAGGGATACAGATTTGGCACAAAGAGGGGGAGTGCCCCTCCCAATAAAGTCTAAAGGGGAAGCAGAGAGGGCTGTGAAGACATAGATTCCTCTCAGATGCAGTTTTTCCTTTCTTCCCATGCTCTTCTTGATGTCGAGTCCCAATGCAGAGCCTGAGATAGCAACAGCATCTTCTTCCTTCACTTGAGCAGATTTCTTCAGCAGGATCTGCACTACTAATCTGATGTCACATCCTCCATAAGCTTTTGTACGTTTCTCCATTACTTCTTCCATTGCTTACGATGATTTGGGTTGTTTTTTTTTTTTTATCTAAGAGCATCACATCTCCTTGCTAAAACCACTCTCAAATTTCAGCTTGCATGTGAGTGACATGCAGTGCCAGTGTACAAAACCCTTGGTCACTCCCTATGTCCCAGAGACAGCACAGTCACTGCCTACACTTTGCAAAGAAAACAGTCTCTTGGTATAGGGGCATTGTGTTCACACACTCTCTCTCTCTGAGGCTGTTACAAATGTACATTTCATCTCTCTGTGCTCCAGCTGTACAAAGTCTCTTTTAGTTAGCTGTTTGGTGGGCATTTATGTACTACTGATTTTGGATAAGGAGGATATTTTTGAATGCATCCTCTAGAGGTTTCCTGCAGTGTTAATCACACTAAGTAATTAAACAGGCATATTTTCTGATTAACATTTACCATTGCAATTAGCACAAGGCTGTGCCCTTCGAGATAGATGCCTTGTGGCTAAGTTCAGCAGTATTGCACATCAAAAGGACCTTTTGCTCTTGGAATAATACAGTGATAAAAAATTCCAGAGGCCTTTTAATTTAACTGAGTCTGGGTTTATGGAAATTTGTATTGAGTGGCGTCTGTTAATCTCCTATCCTTTCTCAACAGAATAAGAAACATATGCTGGAAAAGCCATTCTTTTTTCAGCCTTATGTCTTGCTCAAAAATCTATTCCTGCTGCCCAAGATTTTCACAGAAAACTGATTCCCACTCCTGATCCTGAAGGCTGACCTGATCGGCGGGTCCCTCTGCTTCTTCATGACTCCACTGAGGTTCTGCAAATATATGGGGGTGTTTACTTACACCTCTTCATGGACTTCAAGTCCACATTTAGACAGCATAATCTGTGTTTCTTAATAGCTTTGGCCACCCATTTAGACTTCTAAATATAGCTGGTGAGTCTCAGTTTCAGATTCTCCTAATTGAAAGGTTCAACAAATACCTTCTCTGAATTAAGTAGTAGATACTCCTCCTCTCTCATACTAACTCTGCAACCATGGGAACTGTGGTTGCTGATAGCACTAAACATCCTTTGCCACATTTGCAGAGCACTTAGCCTGTTCTTTTCACAGTTACATGGACCATGAAAAAAATTGTTCAGAGAAGGTTGGTTTGATTTGAGAAGTCTTGCCCCATGCTGGTGTTTGTATGCAAAGTAAATGCAGCCTTCATAGATGGTGATAGCACTGCTCTTTGGGACAAGCACTGGAGGGAGGTGTCATGTGTTCTACCTCAGACCGGGAGTTACTTCTGAAGCAAATCTTCTGATCATCCCCACATACTGTAGGATGGCTCATGTCTCAGATAGCTCCACACAAAGTGGACTTCTTGCAGACGAAAATGTGTTTGGGGAGCCCACCTAGTGTGCTCTGGTGCTAGCAGGCAGTCTGTCCCTTCAAGAAGCTAGAAGAATCTGAAACAAAACCCCAGAAATGTTGAATATGTGGAAGTGGGCTCCTCAGAACCAGCTAGTTCATTGTACAGATCCACTTGCTCAAGTCGACGCAACCTGAGTTGTCTATAATCTGTGATAGCTTGGGCTCTTAACAGCTTTGCCACTTACTTGGGCTTCTAAATATAGCTGGTGAGCCCTAGCTGGTCTCGTGGTTGAACAGCTCAACCACACACTCCTGCTGGGTCCAGCTTCTGGATACATCACCCACTTGTCCTGCTTACTGCAACCCATGCATTATGAAAGGCTCTTGAGAAGCTGCCAGGAGGTGTGGATGTATGCACACTGCAAACTGTTGTAGCAGAAGAGACAAAAACAAAGGACGTGAGTCACCATTTCAGTAGCAAAGAGGGACATGGGCATCTTCTTTGGAAAACTCAGATTTTTGAGAAGGAAGCCACTGTGGAGGAAAGATGGTAAGAATAAGCCCCATGTGCTACAGAGGGGTGTTTTCCACCTCCTGCCATTCAGGTACACAGCCTGAAATCATCTATCTACAGTTAAACTTCACAGTGCTGGGTCTTACAAAACTGGTTTCAAAGGGCTGTGTCAATGTTAGAGCCTCTCAAAAGCTGGTGAGTCCCAGTGACTGCTGCATACTTCAGCATCCCACAGGACTTGGGCTGAGGAGCTTCTCTGCAGGGGACAGACAGTCACAGGTATTCTGCAAGCGACCATACATGCCCATTAAATAAAAAATAGGTGATGACATCTTTTAATCCAAACAGTTGCTTTAATCCTTTTAATTGCACTCTTGTCCCAGGATTGGACTTCTACTTTCTGAAGCCAATATGACCAGCTTAGCTACTTCCAAACTTCTGACATGGTGCTGTAACCCTCTATTTGTCCCCAACCCTTCTCTGTGAAGTTGAAGCAAAAAAACCAGCAGAGCATTATCTTTTGTGAGCAGTGGTATTTTAACTCCTTTGATGGCTATTAAGAAAGAGAGTGTTTCCTCCAGGCTTTGGCCCACAGAGATATGACAGTGTTTCCCATACCAGCTTTCATTTTATTGTGTATCTGCTTTTGTTTTACATGTAGAAGAAAAATCAGTACTCTTCAAAATGCAGCATGTCTCTTAGGAAAAAAACAACAGCTACATAAATTACAAAGTAGCACTGTTTGTTGACCCAGTTCTGAGGCACTGTTGGTAATCAATACAAGGACTTGTTGAGTTTCAACAGCGTTTCTTCACCCATTTCTCTTTGGCAATAGGAACATTCACAGTAGGGGAAGAGTAGGCTTGGATAATGTGTTTGAGATAGGTTGTGAAAATACAGAAGTGAAAACATTGTGGTGTTTATTAATGAATTTACATTCCTTAAGTTTAGGCATGTGATTTAAAAATAAATAGTGTCCCTGTGTACTAAATGGCAAAAGGTACTCTGAAGCATCCTTTGGGGTTACTCTTAGTCATCTTCCTCCACAGACTGGGGAAGATAAAGAGATGAGCAGCCTAGTTTAGAGTCATACAGGGAAATCCATTTTATATGTCTAAAAGTCAGAGGTTCAAGTCCAAGCTAGTCACAAGGCTCTCCTTATACTCACTGTCTTTGATACCTATTTTAGCATGTGGTGACTACTACTCTGGAGGTGTCCTTTTCTCCCCATTGGCTAAAGGCTGGGAGTTTAGACTGCTAACTAAAATGCAGATAACCTGTTACTAGACATGCAAAGTTTGGGTGATGATTCCCTCCTGGAGTTGAGGCCAGAGGAGTGGGGCAGAGTGGGTAGCTCTTGGTAAACAAACCTGCTCGTGAATGTGCCATTTCTGAAGGATCTCCTGGCCTTGCACAATACTACTGCCTGTCCAGATACCGTTGCAGAGGTTGTATTCGTTATTAACTTTTCTTGGAAACGTAGTCCAAGGGTGGACTACCATGCTGTGAATAAGGACCTATGTGCTGTGCTGCTACCCTTTATTCCCTGATCAACCAGATGTTTATACATGCTTCCTAAGCTCTTTTAGTGTTTCTGGATTCAGTTCAATGTCATTGCAACTGTCTCTTCTCCTGTGCCTAGTTCAACACTTAGCTCCCTTTATTTTATAGGCTCTCTATCCTGAACACATTTCACCCTAGTTTCCTATCTGTGTTTATTATAGATACTGGCCTCTTTCAAATATAACCCTGTGAGGGTTGACCATTTCTCTTATTTTTGATATTTCCAGATCAAGTCCAGGGTAAAATCCTATATTTTAGGCCTCAAGAAGCAGCCATGGACAATATTTGGAATTTGCATGAGTGGCGTCCTTTCCACCATTTCTGTAACAATGGTGATCTCCACCATCATGTATTGGAAACGTGTGAAAAGATCCAGGCTCCACCCACAGGGCAAAATCCGCAAAATTATACGGGGACCTCCGAAACGCACAGCATGATAAGCTGCAAAGTCAACTGGCCATTCATTTGTCCTTAATATGCCATATGTAGCTTATGTTATTGTTTATTTTATTTCTAAAAACAAAGCTCTTTAACTCTACTTATCTCCCCTACCTCAAAGAGTTTTGTTATGTCTGTAAAAGAGTACTTGAAAACAGAATGTAGCACATACCTGCTAACTGCTCTTTTGTACACTGTAATTTTATAAAGTGAAGTTTTCTCATAACCTTTTCAATGCCATGCTCAGTAATAGTCCTATAAACTGCATCACCATATCACCTGCAACTGTTTTTGAAAGATTGTTTTCTACTAATAAACTTCTGTTTAGGTTCAACACTATTATTAACTATGAAATGTAGTATAACAATACAGCTGCAGATCCTGGAGCCAATTATTTTCTTGCTCAGTTCTTGCAAGTTAAACAAACACTATGGTGACATGCAGGAATCTGTCCTAATTTGGTGGTAATACTTCTGTAAGCTTTCATATTCAACAGTCTTCCATTTCAGAATTCTTGCCCAGTCTCCTGCTCCATCTAAATTCTCCAAACCTGGACTGGGTCTTTGACCATCTCTTTTTTTAGAGACAACTCCCATTAGTCAGCCCTGCTTGTTACATATTTTGGACAAATGAAATTTCTGGGTCACTGTCTGTCCCATAGAGTAAGTCACGTGTTTTCTCTGTACTCTTTTACAGACTCTTCACAAAGGGCCTATGGCCGCCTTTTTGATGCAAACTAAAGATAACCCCATGAAAGCCCTAGGAGTTCTAGCTGGTGTCATGGGCATAATGGTGATGATAACTATCATGATCTCTACTGCCATGTTCTGGCGCAACAAGCGGTCCAACAAAATCACGCCAGTAAGAAGGATCATAAAAAAGAGACAGACTCCACAGTCCCGGACAGTCAGGATGGAGTGGCTGAAGTTCAGGAGGCCCAGCAATGCTGCGAAGTTTGTTGTTGAGGATGATGACAAGAGCCTACACAACGAGAACAGCAACAACAACATCCAGTTTGCCCCAGTGCCGCCAACCGCCCCCTCGCCCCCACCACCCCCCACCCTGGCTCCCAGGAGGGATGCCCCAGGATGGCAGGTGCCAACTGTGTCTGGCTCCATCACTCCAAAGTTCATAAACAAGCAGCTGAAGAAAAGAGGTCATATCAGTGCCCACAATGCCCTCGTGTCAGAGCTCAAAATGAAGTTTGAGAAGAGGAATGCAGCTATCGGTGAGCCCCAAATCTAGGTGCTCCTGGAAGCCCTCCAGAGACAGCGGATTGTGGCTGTGCATGGATATATTTATGTGCTGTGGTCTTCCCTGTGTCTGTCAGCACCCTGTGAACCGAGAGCAGCGTCTTGCTGTGATAGCCACCCCTCACCTTCTGCAAGTATTACGTGCTATGGAGCCATGCCTCCCATAGCAAACGCTGTGGTCCGTGTTCAGTTGTGACTGCAATTCCATCAGCTCGTGTCCTGGTACCTCATGCCAGCCACAGTCTCCCCAGGTGAACAGGGATTCAGGTTGCCCCCTGTTTTGGAGGTCCCTACCCAGAATCCTGATTTTCAAACAAGGCGCTCTTCAGCCAAGGCACTGGAGTATGTCACTTCTGACCTGGTCTGGCAGATAGGTTTGAGATGTCCAAAAACCTGTCATTTCAAATCCAGACCCACTTTTGAAGACGTTGGCCTGGCTGTAGCACCAGCACTGAGTCCATGTGCAGGTGTCCCACAGTAGTGACACTGCACGTGGCAAGAGGGTATCACGTAGCTGGTACCTGCTGTCCTCAGGGAGTGACGTGCGTTGCAACAGCCAGTGGAGTGATGTGCTCATGGCCTGAGTACCTTCATTCCCAAAAGGTAAGCGGGCAGGCTTGGAGAAGGTCTTCATTTTCCTGCAGCTTATGCTGGGTTTTGCCAGAGTACGTTGACATGATGCTGTGCTTTGCTTCTGCCCTGGACTTGCCTGCTAATCAGGAGATGGGAGGGCCACCTCAGCCTCCCCTATACCAGCTGGGACAAGATTCAAGCACAGAAGTTCAACAGCAGTGCTTGCTCAATACTGCCTCCTTCTGACACTGCGTCCTCTAATGAGGAGGAAGCCAGCAGGAGAAGGACATGTTTAAAGCAGCAGGGAAGACAAGGTAAAACCAGGAGAAAAATGATAAGTGAAAAATATAGACAAGTGCTGGAAAGTCACATATGTTGGCCAGGGAAGTGTCTGGACAGATCATTTGGTTTTGTACACTGCTAGCAGAAGGTGCCGGGGAATAATTTCACCACTTCTCCTGGCTTGCTCCAGGGACTGGTGAGTGCAAAAGGAGGTTTCCTAAAATATTCTAGTTTGTCCTATCAGTATTTTTGAGTGAATTATGCAACAGTTAAGGTGGGGGGTGGGGGGGGTGGGTTGTGCAACTGACACTTCTTTTTCCTCTTATGTGACAATAAAAAGGCACTGAAAGCAGAGCACTTTTTTCACTGGATCTACCCCACAGTTTCTCCCTCATATTTGTTTCTGAGGAGGCATTTTTCAGCTGGGCCTGGCTGTTTCCCATCCCTTGGTGAGAAGGCAGCATGTGCCAGGTTGGCTGGGGAGCTCAGCACCCTGCACCCTCTGTCTGAGCTCTGGCCCCACAGGGCAGCTGTGCTGTGATGGACCAGCACCATGAACATCAAGATGGGGAGTAAACCCTACAGGACAGGATACTGTGTTAATTCAAGGGGTTCATGAGGCTCCACCTATCATTTTAGCTGGACCAGCAGATCTGGCCCTCAGGGGCTCTTCTCTCACCCTGTTAGCTGGTCTAATTCCCTTTGTTTGCACCAAGAATTCATCAGCTTAGCAGATAACTGGTTGAATAAGAAGTTAGCCACTGACAGGGAAAATCCCATATTTTTTAACTTCAGTTGAATCCACCTAGAAGCCAGAAGGTGACATGGCTCCTGTCACCATGACTCTTGGCTGATCCAGGAGATGTAGCCAAGAGGTGCAGCAGAGTCCCATGTGGGGACTGTGGCAACAGTGCTGCTCCCAGAGCCTCTCTTGCCACGTCTCTCATGTTCTCCACGGTTGTCTTGCTTATCCCTTCTCCTGGGACTGCGTGGTGTGAGGCCCAGGCTGTCACATTGTGTGCAGTCACTTCATCCTTGTCCTCCAGCCACCGAGCAGTGGGAGGGACCGTGCAGCTCCTGGCCCTGCTCCTGCTGCCCTGCGCAAGCACGCGCCTTCTGCTGGTTGTGTCTCTGCCAGGTTCTGCAGTGTTTCCCGCGGTACCAAAAGTTCATGATTTATTCCCCATACTACTGTTTTCCCGATGTTGTGTTGAAGCCAGTATTCAGTGTTCATTCTCCAAAGAAGAAAGCCTGTAAAGACCATTCAATTAAGTGAGATTTAACAGGAATTATAGGTTTATAGTCTTAGAGATTATATTTAAGAGGGAGTAAAGATGTTTTATTACTATGTTGTGAGACTTTTTTCCGGTTACTCTGTATTTCCAACTTCAGGGTTTTTTTTTTTTAATAAATTAAAAAAAATTCAAAAGGTGCTTCTGTGCATGGTGTGCTTCTGCTGGCAACGATGCCTTGTCATTGCTTGTTATGTGACCACACAGGCAGAGGCAGCCAGACAGCTTTCTAGGACAACCAAATGGCCCCTTTTGTGGGCTGCAAGTCAGGAGGAAGGCTGTGTGGTTTTTGGGTAACACCATCCTGGAAGGAGAGGAGGTGAGAAGCGGGATGCCGTGGAGCACTGGACGGACAGATAAGCCCCTGGCTGAGCACCCATTGTGCTCTGCAGTCCACCGCAGCATGGCCTCAGGGTCAGGAAGGCTCCTCATCAGGCAGCAGGTTTAGTCTGATGTCAGTGCTCACTGCATATGCGGTTTATTATGACCTTGCTACACGTGTTGATGGGATGTTTTGTCTTTCCCTGTTTCCTCACTGTGATTCAGCAGCTCTCCCTACAGTTTGCCATTGTTCCTCTATGTTGACTGGTGTGGGAGAAGCCCAGTCCTTACAGGCACTGGTTTGTTTTCAGTTCCCCTGGTACATAGCCCCATGCTGGTCCTCAACCAGCATTAACTCATGCCTGACCCCATACGCACCATCTCCCCAGGGGTTTCTCCAAGACAAGGTTGTTTCCCCACTTGGCTGGCGGCTTTTGCCCCTTCCTCACCTCTCCAGACCCCCTGTCACACATGCTGCAACTGCCCAACCTCCCCCATCCCTGCTGCCAAACCCCAGAGCTACTTGGCATTCAGGTTTCTTTGCAATTTCTAACTGTAAAAGAATAGAAATGAAGCAGAGGACATCTGCGTATTCTAAAAATCCATCATGTTTATTACTTCAAAGCTAAAAGACTGACAAGACTAGGAAGTCCCTTGAAGTATAACACCAATAGTCAGCATTGATCAAACAGGTCTCTGTTCAAAAGCTGTGCAGTAACTTACAGCAGAAGATGGTGCTGGGAGAGGAAACGTGGGGCCTGAGCAGAGACAGTGTGGCAAACACAGCAAAAACCAAAATACAACTAGAAAGCCAAACTGCCACATAGTAAAGCTCACATTAGGCTTTATCTCTGCTTACAGCTGAGGTTTCTACTCTAGTTTTTTCTTTCTGAGGTGATCTATAACAACACCTGTGACAAGGGCTGTGGGTCTATCAGGCATGTCTTTTGATTGTGCTGGAAAGCACGAGGCCAAAACAGAAAAGAGTAAGTCACGTGTCCTCAGACCCCCAAGAAACACAGCATGAGCTGCTCTGTGAGTGGGGGCTGGTTGCTTTTACATGCATACTTGGGTGTTTTGCCTCTAAAAAGAAGGCAAGCTTTGGTTTCAAAGCATCAGGATGGGAAGGTGGCCTGTATGCACTTGGGGAAGGTGCCCGGCTTGACCATTCAACTCCCAAACCCTGGCTCCACCACCCTCTCTGCCCTTGGCTGCTTGTCCAACCAGCCTGGTTCAGGCTGAGCATTCCCATCACTCCCTGCATCACCCCGCAGCCACAGCACCATCCTGGGAAAAGGGAGACAAGTGGTGGGGAGGGCGGAAGGGCTGGAAGTTGAGTGTTTACCTGCAAAAGACAAACTGTTCATTTTTCACCAGCTCTTGTTCCTAACTTTAAAAAGAATGTATTAACACAACACTTGTGTAGCAATAGGTGTTGGGGGGAGGGGGGGGAGGTGTTTGTTAGAATGAAACTAAAATGGTCCTCTAAGATATGTTTGGATACAAGTAAAAGGCCCTACCCTTCTCCATAGTACAAAAAACCCCACCCAAACCAACTGAAAAACACAAAACCCCGTGCTGTGGCTACATTACACTGGTGTTCAGTAAGCACTCACAGGTCTCTTTG
Source organism: Strix uralensis (assembly GCF_047716275.1). Lineage (NCBI taxonomy): Eukaryota > Metazoa > Chordata > Aves > Strigiformes > Strigidae > Strix > Strix uralensis. Next base: position 12,462,951 of record NC_133978.1, on the reverse strand, counting down.
TGGTACAACTGAGGTTGTGAACCTCTTAGGGCTGTGTAAACTTCAAGGAGGAGTAAGAAAAAAAAACACCAAAGCCAAGCAAAACAAACAAAAAACACCCAGCCCCAAAACCAACACCACTGATCAAAAAAAAAGTGTTTTTCTTCAAAAGAAACAGAATAGCTCAATCATGTTGACCCAATCCTTCCCCGCTACTTTTTGTTGCTGGTTCTGACCACAGCCCTGCCCTGGCTCCCCTGTTCTGTTTCCATGAGGCAGTGCACAGGAGAAGCCCGAGCAGGGCACAGGGCAGAGCTGTAGACAATCATCCCCACTCACCCCCCAGCTGGGAAAAACAAAGAAATAAAGACATGCCTGTGTGGGTGAGCAAGGGGAGACCTTTTCCCTTTTGCCACATGCATTGCTATTGGGTTTGGAGGTTTTTTTTGTTAATGCTTGTTTTCTTGTGTGTCTGTGTGTGTAGCTCCATAACAGTGCTGCAGAGGCAGCCCGGGGCTCCAGGTGCACAGCCACACACCCACAACCGTACACCCCCTTTCCCAGGGCTCCCCAAGCTTGCTGCAAACCCCAGCCATGTGCCCTGCCATGCCCTGAGTCCTTGCAGCACAGAACCTTCCTTGCATGGTCTAGCAAGAAAACCAGCACGTGCTATGGCTCAAGGGCACCTGTAAAAGGTGCCGCTGCAGCCATGTTTAAGGGTGAGCAGGGGCTGGGCTAGTAGAGGTCAGCACTGTTCCTGTGGGGTGGCCGGGTCTTGTCTGGCTCCTCGTGGTCTGGGGGCTGCTGGGCACCGCAGCCACCTTTGGGGTGGCAGAGCCTGTCCTCGCTGCCGGCAGGCAGGCTGTCCAGTGTGCTCTCCTTGCTGCCGGTGGCCTGTGCTTGGCCCCCGCGGCGGCGGCGGGGGCAGGCGCCAGGGCAGCGGACCAGGCAGCCGGGGCGGGCCTCAGTCGTGCAGGCGTACATGCCGGCGGGCACGGCCAGCACCATGGCACAAACGATGACCACGATGTGGATGAGCTTCTCGCGCTGCTCCAGCTGGCTGATGTCACTGCCTGTGACGAAGACGACGCACTGGCCCTTGCGGGGCGCCTGGTTGCGCACGGCCACACAGACCTCGTACTTAGTGGCAGGCAGCAGGTCGGTCACCGAGTAGGTGTTGACGCCGGGGCCGATGTAGATGGCATCCTTCCGGGCGGCGTCGTAGCGGCCCACCAGGAGGGTGTACCAGGTCTCCCCTGGCTCTGCAGCTGCTGCTGCCACTGCAAACCACTCCAGGGTGATGCCGTAGACTGTCTGCTTGGCGATGCGCACTTCTACGTGGGCACCCGGCTCAGCAGGGGCGATGGCGGCCCAGCCCGTGGGGGTGGTGGATGCCCACGGAGTGCCCACGTGGAGGGTGATGGCCACCGAGGTGTTGCCCAAGAAGTTAGCAGCCGTGCAGGTGTAGTTGCCGGCGTCCGCTGGCCGTGCTGCCGGGATCAGCAGCTCTGAGCGGACGGTCTCCTCGCTGATGGGCTGGGTGGACACTGTGGGCAGAGGAGAGTGCATCAGCAGACGGGGGCCTCTCCTGCCTGTGTGGGCAGGGAGCCACCATGCCCCTGGGGCAGCCCCAAGACTGCTCTGGTGTGGGATGGGGGCCAGGAGGCCAGGCAGGACCTGCCCTGCCCAAGCAAAGAGGAAGAGGGGCACGGGACTGTGCCATCTGCCATCAGCATCCTCAGGTCAGGGCAAGCCAGGGAGAACCACTGAGGTGCAGGACGCACAGCTGCATTCTGGACACACACTCCGTTCTCCATTAGGATTGAGTGCAGAAAAATGTCAGTCTCAAGAAGCTTGGGCCAAAAAGAGGTGTGTGGAGCCAGGAATTTTGGGCTGGAAGTAAGATGCAGCTTTAGGAATAGTATGAAACACCCTGTTGTCTACCCAAACAGGGAGCATGACTGTGAGGTTCGGAAGAGCCTGTATGTAATTAATTCTGCATGTGCTTGTGGAAAGTTGCACAAGTGCTGCTGTAAAGCTGCAATTAAAGCAAATATCAGTCCAGGATGAAGGGCTAATGCTATCTTATTTAGCTAGCTGGCTTATTAGGAACACATATAACCTATGCGGTGCCCATATGCACCCGATGAAAATAGCAACTTGTCCTAGTGAAGGCTCTTAGTAAAAAATAAATGTGAGGGAGAGTGTGAAAGAGCCGAGCTGGATGGGGAGGAAGAGGGAAAGGCCTCGTATTATTTATGTTCAATAAAGAACATAAATAAGCAAAGCTTATGGAGAGCAACCACCTCTGTTTTGGTTGTAGAACGTGAATGGACACAAACAGGTAACAGGGCTGCAAGATTTTGTGGTTTTTGTGCTCCTACAAACACACACAGACATACGAATATATAGAGTGTGTGCATATATATACGTAGTATATAATGTATACTGTAAATATATACATGTCTAGATAACTACATATTTATTATATATGTACAACTGATGTATTATTAATAGTTCTTACATCATGTGTCATGATGAAAGAGCTACTACTAAAAATCAACACATAAAATAATTGTGTAAAAATGAGGCCATGCTCCTTTCATCTTTGACTGATATCCTGCGTGAAACAGCTCTTCTCATGCTCAGACATGCTTAAACACGTAGGATGATTAAGATTATTTGGATTATTGCCACCACAATAACTGTGATGCTCTAAAGGGGCTGAGAACTGGTGTGGTGACTGTGATGGCCTGAAGACCTACATAAGTAGAATAACAGAACATAAATTTTTAATGAAAAAAAAAAAAGAAGAAGAAAAAACTTTGCTTACCATTAAATGCCCTTAAAAGTTTGAGTGCATAGGTCCACCAGACAGCCGGGGAAGGGCTGGCTTGCACGAAGCAGGTCAGGGTGACGTTCAGCCCCACAGGGACTGTCATGTTGGTGTCAAGGGCTGAGGTCAGGGGCTTCATGCAGCTGTTGAGCTCCACTTCATGAAAAAACTTCCCTGCCCTGAATTTCGGGCTTGAGCAAGTTAAATAGGGATTCATTAGAATAATGGGTGGGCTGACCGACTTGATAAACTGGACAAATCCCCGCAGGCGACAGTCACAAATCCAGGGGTTGTCATGAAGGGCCAGGACGGCGGTGGAAACAGCTTCTCTCTGCCCCTCCACCCTCTGGTAGACAGGCCAGCTGTAGAAGACATCCCTAGATATGACAGTAAGCTGATTTGAGGATAGATCTAAATAGGTCAGGTTGGGCAGATAGCGGAGTGCATGTTCTGGAAGGACATCCAGCCGGTTGTGCTTCAGATCCAGGATTTTCAGAGCTGGACTGTCTTGAAATGCTGTCCATGGCACTGAACTTAATTTGTTCCCTTGTAAGCGCAGCTCCTTCAGAGCCGGCAGATATTCCAGACTCTTGATATGCATCACTGTGATGTTGTTAAAATTAAGCCAGAGACACTCCAAGGCACTAATGTTCTCAAAAGACCCACGAGGCAATTCTGTTAGGTGAGAATTTTCTATTCTAATTTTCCGGATGTCCTGAGGGATGTTTTCAGGGATCTGCCTCAGCAGTGCAGACATGCAGAGCAAACTCCTAAGGAGGAAACCAGAAAATTCTCCAGGTCACACACAATATTCATGCCTAACAAACCAGTTCCCTATACAGGTCTAAAAGCACTTGAATAATTATAAGGTAGTGTATACAGGGCACACATAAGCCATACATCCATCCTTCGCTGGGTTTTATACCCATTTTCCCCCAAAGAATACAATTAAGTGCTACGTATGCAATGACATATCTCAGGGAAATAAGAGAAATCTCATTCTGTGCTGAAGCTAGTACTATTCAAGTATTAGAGAAGGCATACCATGTGGCCATCTGTTGGTTTTGGTGCTCACATCATCAGCAAATATATATTGGGACTCTCCAAGCTGCTTCGCTGGGGCTATAACTAGGGTAAGTAGCATTCTTACCTTCCAAAGCTGTCTTGAGAACATGAGCATCCTGTGACACAAGACAAAACAGATGGGTTTATCTTGTGGAAGACCAGAAGTAGAAGAAAAATATGACAAATAGGGTCCATATTCTCCTTTAAGAAAGCACTGTGCAGGGTTTGCACCAAACATGCCAACAGTCTCCAAGAAGCAAATCCTATTAGCTGTAATCTTCCTTGACGCAGAAATAAATCCTGCTGGGGACTCGGCCCTAAAGAAGACAAGTAGGATGGTTCATAGCCTGTGTCAAAGTGCTAAAAATTACCCCCTGGACCACTCTTGGCATTTATTCGTCAGCTGCAGGGATTCTGACAGACATGTTTATTTGGTTGGTAATATGAGGATGGACCCAAAACCACTTCTGTTCTCAAGACTTTACAAGTAGTTAACCAGGCCTATTTACTTTTTAATTTCAAGAGGTCTATCTCAATCTCCTATATTTTGATGGCATTTATCAAGGCAGAAAACGACAGTAAGGGCCAGATTCACAGCTGTAATTTGTCAGTGCCTAGTGCCATATTGCACAAGCCATCAGGCCCCAAACTCTGCCCACAGCTCTGTGCACGGTGCACATGGTGAGCATGAAACCTACTCCCCAAACTTAGTTGGTCTGTCATGGAAACATAACTACGACATTATTTTTCCTCTAAAAGAACTTCATCCCACACACACCATCTCCACTCTTACACATTGGTAATGAAAACAACAACATAGCTGTAGCCAGTCTGTTGTCTTCTCTGAGAAAAAATTATCTTGAAAGTTAGTTATCTCTATTGTATAAGTATAAAATTTCAGTGCTATTCTCTGGCTTCCCCATAAGACATGTGATGATTGCCTTTTGGTCACCTTGAAAAGCTCAGACTAAATAATTCTATGAGAAGGAATTTGGAGTAACCAAATTTTTTTTTTTTTTTTTTTTTAATCCAAAACAGAAGTTTCGGTTATAATTTCCAAGCAGCACTGTGTTCTCCTGGGGCCATCTAGTGTGTATGGACTTCATTACAGCCTGCAGAAAGCAGCATGCAGCCAGGAAAGGGCTTAACCTCATTGCCAGTACTTGTGAAGCTGGGTCACAAATCAAGATTAGCCTCAACCTACTTATCCTCTAACCTATGGGACCAGGGTAGAAAAATATTTATAGTGCAAACGCTTAGATCTATACATGGCTGTTGGGGTTAGTGCAATAGCATAGCCACTGTGAGCTTACAGAAGACATAGGATTGATTCTTCAGATTTTAAATCGACAGGCATGTTGATTTCAAGGCAAATCACCAGAAAGAACTGGTGGGGAAACCACTGAGGACTGTTGCATGATGGCCTCCCATGTACAAGCAGCAGGCCATGAGTGGTGGGCCTGCTGGACTGCTGTTGCTTACTATGCCCAGCATCTAATCACAAGCATATAGAATTAATTTTTTTTTAAATGAAATATTCCTTATTTGTCCATGGTACGGTACTTGATATTTCAACAGCTGTCCTACATTTTAACATGCCAGTAAGCCATGAGTGAAGGAGAAAGGCTGCTGGTCTGTAGCACAGCAGATGCAGCAGTGATAAATCCCTCACCTGACTGTGGTGGCCTCTGGGGACATTTCTTGATGAAGTTGTTGCTGCTGCAGTGAAAGTGGCACCAGCACAGTCCCAAGAGCTAGCAGACACTCCTTATGCACTTTCAGTGTAGCTTAGGCAGCAAAGAGGACACCCGCCAGCAGGGCTGGCTGGCTAAACTGGGAGTGCTGCAGGAGCAACACTGGCAGCTGCAATGGGACGATGTGTCCTTCCCGGTCGTCCATCAGCCACTGAAGTAGAGGGCCTCAGTGACCCCGTGCCCACCCTGCATGAGCATGGGCCTCTGGGGAGACAAATGCCACACTCACCACTGCCTTTGGCCCTCTCCTCTCCTGTAGTCTGCCATGGAAATATTCCCTAGTAAAACAATGATATTATTATTTTATAATTGCAATTATATAATTTTACACCTTATTATAACTAGTAATAACAGTAGTAAACTACATACAACGTAGTTAGTTAGAAAACAGTTGGGAGTCAGGAGCAAACCTGGAGTTTGCCCGTGTATGAGCTGCAGAGTCTGGGAGAGAAAAGTTTTCAGCAGAGGCAGAAGAAAACCAGTGTCTTGATGGTGTTCAACCTCATTTAGAGGTGATGGGACACCTTCTCATGATGGGATAAATGGTTGAAATCCACCCAGATCATTGGCTTGGTCGGTCAGCTGGCCAGGCGTTCACAAGGAGTTGGAGATGCCCATCAGTGCATGGGGTTCACGAGGAAAGCGCAGAAGAAAACTACCCATTTTGTGAGTGGCACACATGCCACCGGCAAGGCCACAGGGTTGGGATGGTTTAGTTGTCACCAGCATCAGGCAGGTCAGCAGGAGGGATTTTAAGGCCCAACCTTGCAAAAACCTCCTTTGCTTGCAGGGAAGGTGCCTCCTTTGCCACCTTCGCATCCCTCCTCCATGGTCCCCAGAGAGGGTCTTAAAGTATGTGGCAGCTAAAAGTCACATCTTCAAAAGAAAATTTCATGAAAAAGTGTTATTTGTTAACAGGTTTATATATGGAGTAACAACTATTGGTCGGTTCCCCCCATGTACATCTTTGGGCACAGTACAGGTGCATAATGCTCAATATCCTGGGATGAAGCAAGTAAAATTTCATCCAGGCTTCTCTGTTAGAGATTACATTAATTTAAATAAGTGAGTTGATTAACAGAAAAAAACCCTAACATTGCAGTTTTCTTTCTCTCACATGAGCTCTCATCCCAGTCCCACCTATCTTCTACAAGGCTGGAAAATGACCTTTCAAAGAGAGTTGTTAGTTAGTACCATGGGCCGATGCTCCAACTGTTTTCAGGCTGCTTGAGAGGCCATTTCTCTAAATATTACCAAACCCCAAGTGTACTCAGAAGGTTCAGTATTAACCTGAGAAAGTAGTGGTGAATTACTTATCAAAATCAGATGAATTAGCGGGTAGAGAATTTACTCACTGTCTAGGATAGAGAAAGGGGGAAAAGAAAAAAAAAAGGAAAAAAAAAAATGTAAAGGAAAAATTTCCCCAAACAGTGTCAGCCACAGCCATTCTGTTTATGTTCCCTACTGGAGTGGGATTTTGCTGCCTTTTTAGTTCAGCCCAGTTTATGCCTGCCTGTAAATTTAATGGTCACTTTGGTGACAGCAGATGTCCACTCGGTTCAGCTGCTCTTTAACATCAAGTGGCATCCTGGACGAAGCCAAAATGCAGAACAAGCTAACTAAAACCCAAGCTGTCAAAATAAATCTCCACAGAGACATTGTCTGCTAATCTGTGGGAAGTGGAGCCTAAGAGACTGCACTGATTGCCAAAGCAAATGCCGAAAGGATGCCCATTGCACGCTCCCAGCGATGGCGAGGGAGTCAAACTCCATCTTGAAACAACAGACACACACAGGTCTGTAAGAAATCAAGTCCAGGCTGATGCTTTACAATTACAGTTCCTCTGCCAGGGCTATCAGTGTTAGAAATCCCTGCTGGGGACGACCACAGCAAGTCCCACAGAGAGCCGGCAAAGGGGCATTACCTGCCCCTTCCACCCTCCAACGGCAAGGAAAGGCTTCATCTCCCACTCAGGGCACCTCAGGGCAGGAGCAGAGTCCATCTTCCATGCAGAAACCAGGAGCCAAGGGCCAACACGCTCCTGTGGGGTGTGACCACAGGCGCAGCATCTCCACGTCACCACCAGCAGCCCCTGGCTCTTGGGAAATATGGGCACTGCTCCAAGGCTTGCTACCACCTCTGAGAAGCTCCTGGTCCTGCTCTCTGGGGCATATTCATCAGTTTGAACCTTTGCCGGCAATTGCTAAATTCTTTCTTTTCAATTTTGATGAATAGGGAAGTAAAATGGGGAACTTTTCTTTTGCTCTGTTTTGGGCAACCATTCGCATCTTCTGTTCATGGACTTTAAAGCTAGTGAAGCTCCCACTAAGCCACAGTATGATAGCACTGACTATTGATTAAATACATCCTGAAACTTTTCAGACATTCCCAGAACGCTTCTGACATTGAGAGACTTTGAAAATATTCCAGTGGTAAAATAAAATCTAAAGGTTAAAAAGCTCCTGAAGAAGCTGACATCAAAGTCATTCTTCAATGTCCATTCATTTTTTGAAATACCTTGAAAAATGTTTTACTGTCCTCTTGACATTTTTAGGTGGTTCTTCATTTTTTTCACAAATTTATATATATGCACATGCACACCTTGTGTCCTACATTTTTTAATCATTTAAATACCTTTTAGTCTATTCTTTCTGGGCACACAGAAATAAATGTGAAAGTGACCACACAACACAATTATAGCTTTCCAGCATGCTTAAATCACATTGTGGAAATAAGATGTTTGTCAGCCTGAATGTGATTTTACATTTGTGGAATTTTTATACATATGTGGCATAAAAATAGTTGCAGAAACTGTATAAATCAGAGCCAATACTAGCCTTTGTCTGGATCTACTCACCGGATAATCTGGACACTTTTTAAGAAGTTTGGAAAAATATATTTCAAAGCCTTGACATGTTTTTTTTACATTTCTTCTTGCACTTAACTACTTGAAGTACTCCTTTTTAATCACTTTGGACACATTATATCATTTATAATCTGCTCAGTTCCCTCATTTTGATAGCTGTTTTTCTCTAGATCATGAAAAAGAAATAATAACGATTTTTCAGTACAGTTCAGAGCTATTTGGATTACGTTTTAAAACACGATTTTAAAACACAATTACCTTCTTTTTTAAACCCTGTACTTAATTTTTCAATTTTACACCTGATTTCCAAAATAAGTATAAAAAGATACTGCAGAAGGAGGAGCTTGTCTGTCTTTGTTATAATGCTCTCCAAAGCGCTCAGCCCAGGCAGCCAGTGCAAACCTCCTGCCTAATGTAGGTGGACAGTTACTTTATTCCTAAGTATTACTGAAGTGGTCCAACACTCATCTGAGAAGAAATTTTAAAATGGTTTAATAATAAAAGTAGGGAACATTGTATTACAAGAGATTCCTAAATATATTGCTTGACAGTGGCAAAATATTTGAAATAGACCCCAAAAAGCAACTTGACACAAAGAGATTATTAACAGATGAAACATTTTCCACGGAAAAAGAAAATCAAACAGAACAAAGTGTCAAAAAAAATAATGCTACCAATGCAGTAATTCTAAAAGATATTCAGATGTTCCTTTCAGTTCTTACAGCACGTCTGTCCAAGGATTGACTTTAATTGTTTCCAGGGGTGAATATTCTCCTTGCCTGAATTCTGAGCCAGCTCCATTCACACGTCTTATGACCAGAGAGGAAAGCTTGCTTGAGCTAATCCTGCTGAAACTAGGTGACTAACACCCCTTCAGTTAAAATAACAACAAAAAATCCAGTGAGGTATTTATATTTACATGCATCATACCACTGAAAATCTGACCCAGAGCAATGAAGTCACATTCAGCAGAAAACCAGTATATTTAATAGTTTGAAATTTCACCTGCAGTTTAGCATGCATAGGGTTTCTTTTCTGACCAACGCCAGACAACAGAGCTTATACAAGTTTCTATCTATTGATTATCTTGCATGAATCACCAGCGCAGTAGAGAGAGAGGCCGGTTTTGGAGCAGCAGCAGTTGAGATGCTAAACTGTGATGCCTCACCTGTGAGACAGTGAGAATAGCCATAGGAAATAGAAAAGAAAAATCATGTTTGTTCTACTATTTAGTCAAAGTGCAAAAAAATATCCAGTAGAGTCTGTAAAACTTAACACATCCACAGTGAACGTCACAGGATGACCTCTCCATCCTCCCCTCCTTGCAAGCAAAGAGCAACAGCGCTGGCCCAGCCGGTGCCTTTTCCTTTGCCGGCTCAGAGACTGTGTGTCGGAGCGTGTGCTGATGGAAAGGGCAAGAGCTGTTCCTCACCAGGGCTGGATGCAGCAAATTACCCAGCTCCTGCCTCCGGGTACCCAAGAGGTAAATACCTCTCATTCCCAATCAGCTCCTACAAACCTGACTTACAGGAAAGTCCTTGGGCAGCAGGTCCACTCTGTTCACAACAGGAGAACTTCAGGACAGCCTTGATTCTTCAGGGCTAGCTTATCCACCCAGGGCCATGTCAGGCTGATTTCTGCACAGCCCAGTGATACTGCTGCAGATGTGAGCAGGAATCAGGCTCAGCAATACAGCAATCCTTGCAACTCATCCCAAAAACTGCTACTGGAAAAATATTTTTGTTCTACTTGGAGAGAGACTCTAAAAATCATCCTGGGAAGTGCAACTGTATAAATAAGTACTAGATCTATTACATACTACTTCTTTCATCAGTTAATTTGTTGTATTAAAATACATGATTTTGCACAATGTTATTCTGAAACCTAAAAATCTATGCAGTCCAGAAGTAGCATGCATTATTTTATATAGAGATTGACAAATTTTCCCAATAAAAGAGAAGTTCTTTATCATTAATGTAAGGAATACAGGGAGTCCTATCAGAAACTATTGTAATGTATCCCCTATTGCTAGTATTGATGTTGAGATCAAATCACTTGTTTTTTCCATCAGGCCAAGTAACCTAACTGAAACCCTTCTGTACAAGGAAGACTTGCAAAATCCATACAGGGCTCCATTCCAACCAGTGAATTTTGTTAACCCGAGTGGAGATCCTTCCAATAAATTTACAAATACACATTTAAAAACAATTCAGCAAGCTTTATCAGTTATCATTTCAACTTGGCTGGATCCCTCCCATTCAACATTTGGCAGAACGTATATAATTTTCTTCATGGAGTATATTTATTACAAAGAGAAAAACTTTATATACAGAATTACTACATGAGAGACTAGAGTGGAAAATTATACATCTGGGAAGTGCTTTGTGATAGCCACTCAGATCCACATTCCAGTGGAGCTGCAGGACTTAAATAACTGATTAGCTCACCCTGGCTCTGAAAGTACATTTAGATTAATATTAGACAGTTTTTTTCAGGGTTCTCGAACTTGTGAAGTATTTGAAACGCACCAAGCCTCTGCCACCACTGATGCCATGGTGGAGGTATGGCTGATGTGTGCCTGGCCAGCAGTCTACCACCACGTCACATATCCCTGCTCTGCACGGAGCAAGGTGTTTTCATGACCAAAACACGCATGCCTGGCTGACCCCTCTGGTCTTCACCACCAGTTTTGTCAGGAGAGCCAGCAGCAATGACAGGGCTCGTCTGGGACAGTTTTGCAGAAATGTCTAACGTAGGTTTTTCAGTATTGATTACAAAGCATTACAACACCAAACACAATTTGCAGAGTAGGCTACTGTATGATTTTTAACTAACACAGCTGATATAAAACATACTCTACTAATTAAAATACAGCTACAAAATGCCAGCAAGGACTGATACTGAAAGACCTGTGAGGTACTGTTATTCAAGAAAATCTTAAGAATGGTGTCTAGGGCCAAAATGCAATCACAAAACACTCTCTTATGTATTCTTAGCAGTGGATTGGGTTTTGTCTCTTGATTTCTACCTCCTTTGCACATTTCTCCAAATTCAGAGCATAGAGCTGTTATTATGACGGACATACTAGAAAGGGTTGCACTGTACATACATCTGTGTTTAGCGATCTATTGAGCATCAAGTTGCATGTTTCACGCAAACATGGGGGATATAAAAGGTAAGACTCTCAATTTTCACCTTCATAGATATTTATATTAAAATTACTAAACGCTCCCCTGTTTGTCAACCAAAAGAACATCAAAAGAGCTGAGAATAAAATACTTAGCATATTGCATAGCAGGTACTAAACAACACCAGGCAGCACGCACTCGGAAATGTTGCTTAATGTCCTCACACTCAGTGTGCATGCTTCATTTTATGAAAATAAAAGTCGTCCAGTAGAACGAGGCCATTATCACAGAAGCTTTTGACTGGGTACAAAACAGCAAACCCCAAGTGGGATGAGCAACGTTTCTGTAAAGCTTGGGCACCATCTACCCTCTTGCGTCCACCTCCAGAACGTGTCAGTGACAGAAGCATGGACAGGGTGGCCTGCAGTGCTGGAGCAGAGAGTCGCATATACAGCCACATGATTTCCACCTAGGGAGCTGACAGTCAGCCTAGTTAGTATCAGCAAAAGTATTCATTAGGTTGCCCTTCTACCTTTGGTATTGCTTCTGAGTCCACACTGGATCGGGCAGACAGCAGCCTGTTCGACTCGTCGGGGGTATGTCTAGTCAAGTATTCTCCTTCTATACCTTTCACCTTGGCCCCAGGAGACAGGCTTTCCAAGGTTACATAGGATTCCTGAATTTCTTTGGGTTTCTGCACAAACCATTTTTTGCAACGCCTTTTCAGTGCTCCACAGCAGACCACTAGTGTCAGAGGAACAGCAATGACACAGGCCACGCTGATGACAACCATATTGATGAGCCTCTGGGTCCCTCCTGCACTGGCAACTTCCTCTGTGGAAAATATGATGCATTGCTCCTTCTTGGGGATCAGCCCTTTCGCGCAGACACACACGATGTATTTGGTCTTTGGCAGGAGCCCATAAACGGTGACCTTGGTCTTTCCTGGCTCCACATTGATCCGCCGCATGTCTCTCTCACCAAAGATGGCGTAAAGGACACTGAACACTGTTGTGTTCTTTGCCAGAGGTGCCTTCCAGACCACGGTGATACTCTGGTCGGTGTCTCCTATCACCCTGACAGACCTCACCATGCACTCCGGCTCCTCCTGACCCGTAGGTGGGCTCACCAGCAGGTTTCTGGGGCTGCTATCTTGTGCCATGTCTGGGAGGAGGCCCTCTCCAGTGCCCACTCCAGCCCCCAGGGTAGGCACAGTGGAGGTGGTGATAATGTACCTTGCCACGAGCTTGTCATTGTAGGCAGCTGCTTCCATCCCGCTCACCTTCCCCCTCCATGCACCTTTGGCATTAGAGTTGGGGTCATCCGTGCTTTCTGAGTCTGTGATGATGAGAGATATGAATGCCTCTGTTGCCCCCAGAAAATTCTTTGCTTTACAGATGTACTCTCCAGAGTCGACATAAGAGACTACAGGCAGGCCCAGAATAGACCAGCTCATCCCATCACTGGAAATCTCTTGGTGAACTGCAAGGAATGAAAAATGTAAAATAAATATGCAATAGCCAATAGAATTAATAAAATGTTTCATAAAATATTAATATTCAATCAGCCAAATGTCTGCTCAATACAGTAGAATCATCATTTCTTTTTGTCACCAAGAACATTACAAAATCAAAGTAAATCCAAGAAAAGGACATTAACACTAAAATTAGGTTATGTTGGGATTTACACTGCTTCAGACTGAATATATGTGAAGCATTTGATGCTATTTCCTTCAAATTGATGTACAGTTTGAAAACAAAACAGGAAAGGTTCTTCCATTAAAAAAATAAAAAAAGGTTAAAAGCTCTTATGTAGGTACCATACTTGGAGTAGGCAGTAACACGATCTATTTGAACATTAGATGCAGTCCTCTGAGTCACAGAAAATACAAACAGTGGAGATTTTCTTCTAAGAACCATATATGGACTAATCTAGAGTATATGGAGAAAAATAGCTGAAAAATAATATCCCTTTTACTGCTATATTAGTGCAAGTTTTTATATTGAGCCAAACACAGGGAAGTCTGATCACTTACCACTGAACGATATGTACACAGCTGAGTGTTGATTTTCTCATTTCGTTTACCAGGAGGCTAAAACTAGCTTTTTTTGCCTTTTTCTATTTGTGCAGAAAAAAAAGAGCTGGGATCATGCAAAAGGGTAAAATACCTTCTTCATTATTTCACCAGACTCCTTAGGATGAGCACGTACTATCTCTGCCCTTTCCCACTGAAAGGTAAACCAGGGAGATGTCTGAAAGGCAAAGGTAAGACAGAATGCAAACTTCTCCCAAGCCCTTGTGGGGGTCAGAATCCAGCCTTGGCAATCAGGACACATTCCAATGGCAGCAAAATACAATGGTAGCAGAAGTTACTTTTTCAGTTTAATTATTTACTGAATGGGTATATTAAAAAACATAAAGCTACTGGTCTTTCTACAGCACTTTCCCATACATACAGACTGTGGGGTGTTTCTCACTCCTTTCTATTCAGAAACCTCCATTTCAAACAGTCATATTACAGCATTGGCCCAGAAGCTGCCATTGCTGAGAAATAATGTATATTTTCAGCCAACTTTTTATTGAAAGGTGCTAAAGTCTGATTTAATGGGGCACAAAATACATCATTCTCAGTTGTAGCTCAAATTAAACCCAACATACGCTTTCAGGAAAACATTCTCTGTTTTATTTTTTGTTGTGGCTCTCTTTCAAGTGTAGGAGGGATGTTCGCAGCATGATGGGTAGACATTATCATTATGAGAAGCAGCTCTGCAACATCCTGCACATCATGCACAACAGAGCAATGACTTGTGCAGATCTCAAAAAGGATATTTATTACAAGTAGTTCTACTGCTGTGAAAGAAAAATACTCTCTCCCCTGTTTCTGCGCACCAAGGAGCCCTGTAATCCATTGAATATCAGATGCCATACTTAGCAATTTATCTAACGAGTTTAGACCCTCTGTGAAAGTCAGTGCCAGGCCTGGGATACAGTAGCATTCAGGGGAGGTTGGAGGGATGAAGTTCAGGTCCTGACCTAAAACCTCTAGGACAAAAAGCTAAGGACGATTGCCTTGAGTCCAGCAAAGGTTTTTTCCCTAAATTCCCCCCATATTAAAGGACCAACATTGCAATTTTAGGTCCAACCATTCTTGTGAATAGAAATCAAAACATGATCAGGTCACAAAAACAGTGGCTGTTTGAAGGCTTCCCCCACATGAATGGTGAGCACAGAAAAGGGACCTGGTCAGTGTTTCGCCCACAGAGCATTTTCCCAAGAGACTTTGTCAATCTATCAGAAATGAACCATTTCTTAGCAGCATTGTCACTGAAATATTGTATTCTTCAGCAGTTTAGTGGCTTTTTTTCTCCTTTAATACATAAGTAATGTTACATGTTTGCAACCTTTTCTTCCTTTGCCACATCAGATTTGAATCCCAGTTGAATTCACATCAGACATCTCTCTGGCAGAGATGTTTACTAACTGATTAGCAGTAGCTCACCATTAGTCTCAAAGACCCATAAAATAATTCAGTGGGAAGCCTTTTCAGTGACTGAATAACTAAATAACTAATTTAAAACAGCCTCTTGCTACAGCTGGACATATTCCATTGCTTCAGCTCCAAGAGATTTGCAGAAACCCCCTTGACTTGTCTCACCACCACAATTGTTATGAAACAAAGCAAAACCAACTTTTTACACATGATAGTATACATTTATCAGATTATATTTATATCAACATGTAAGTAGTTTTATAGTCCACAGAAAATCACAATGCAATAGTGAATTACATACACTACTATTGTGAATTAGAGTGAATCTTGATTTTGTACCACTTTCTTTTTCTGGGTCTTTTATCAGTGGGAAGGATCTATTGTCATAGAAGCTTCCATTTGCTGAACAGTCTGTAGAAAATAAAAGTGCAGGTGTCCCTCCTCATTCCATGCGTATGAGAAAAGCTTAAACCAAACCCACCTGTGCCGTTTAGTTGAGCACCATCAGCTCTTCTCCAGCTGAGCTCAGGAACGGGCACCCCTGTTGTCCCACATCTCAGTAGCACAGTGCTGCCCAGGATGGTCTTTACTTTGGCTACGGACGTATGTACAACAGGGCTTTGACACTTCCTTAGCTCAACTTGGCTGAAGGAGACTCCTGCAAGGCTCCGCGGGGTGAAGCATTTCAGCCTGGGCTCAATGAATGCTATGTTAGGAGTCTGGAAATTTAGGAAATGGACCATTTCATACAGACTGCAGTCACATACCCAAGGATTGTCTTGCAAGCCTGTCAAAATAAATCAGAACAGGAAGTCACTCCAAGAGCACCTTCTGTTTCTGCCACTTCTGTTTCTATTTTTCAGCAGGACAAACTGTGATAGGCTCCTAATCTGCCCAACAAGGACTTCCTGTGCATATGCAGGGATAGGCAGGGTGTGTGGGGGGGTATCCCAAAAGCCTGCCGCTGCTGTTGGCTGAGCTTGATGGATCCCATAGTTGCCAGTTAGTAGAAAGGAATAAATATGGCTTACTAAAGTATCTCAAAATCTGGAGCTGAAATCATGTTCTTTAAGTACAAAGCAGAATCTTCATATCATGAAAACATTGCTATTTAAGCACATAAAGAAGCAAACCAAGAAGTTATTATTATAAACGTATTTGGTTCCAGAATGGAAAAAAAAAGTAACCATGGGGGAGGGTTCAGTTGGTCTGGGGTGAGGATTTTTTTTGGTTTGAAGAGACTATGGAGTCTCTTTCTTAGACAGGCCAGGAAACTCTTCTCACTGGAGATTATTAAAATATTAGCCAGATTGTCGTGCCAGCTGTGAGGCCTGCAGTGGGTGTAGGTGATCCTACTTGACTGTAAGAGTTCTTTTCCAGCCTTGTTATTCTAAGTTATTTTCATTATTTTAATAATCAGTTGTTTTTCCTGAAATGCTAATTCACACTTGATAAGATGAAAGAACTGTTTTAAGGATGAAATTGAAGAATATACATGTTATGGTATATAAAAGTAAAAAAACAATAACTATATTAAGAATATACACATAGAAGGGGGTATATTGAAGAATACACTCCTGTTTTAGAATCCCAGAATATTCCTCTTTTTCTTTTTTCTGCTATCCCAGTGTGTGCCTATTGAACTCAAATTCTGAAAAAATGAGACATTATTAAAAATAGACTTTTAGAGATGGTACTGAAAAAGCAAATTTGGAACTAGAGTAATGCATCTCCACGAACAGAAATTGCTTCATTCTAACTAAATCTGTATCGTCCTACAGACAGATATTCACATTCACTTGTCCTGTGGACAGTTTATGGTCTCTAACGACTTGAACTAGCAGATTGGACACTAGGGATATTTATACCATCTAACCCCAGGCACGCATTTGAAGCCTAAGCCAGGAGCATGGCTTCCCAGGCCTCCTGCCTGCCACAGGAGTAAGCTTTGCTACCTCCAAGAGGGCTTCACCTCCTCTTTTCCACAGGCAGCCCAAGGACATGGCTTGGGGCTGGCAACTGCCTGAAAGTAGAGAATACTACTACTCCCTCGATTCCTGGCAGGAGGAAACAACAGCTGCCCACCTTACGGTGCCCACTCTTGCTGGCCCCAGTGCACTGCAGCAGTAGTCATGCAAGAAGTGGCTTTCTGGCAAGAACCAAGTTTTGACAAAAGTGCAGAGGGTGCGCCACAAGGCTCCGTGAGCATCAAGGGGCTGCCTGAATCTGCTAGAAACAGCAGAAGCACAGGGTTGATCAAAAGTCCCTGAGGCCTCAAATAAACTGTTTTAAAGATTCTGCTGATATATCTCTTCTGAGACCAATGCATACCACCTTCCCTGGGCTTGGAAGGGGATTGGAAAGTTGTGGGCCTTAGCAGGAGGGCACTTCTTGTAATTTAATATATTAAAGTTAAGGGGACTAAATAAAGAGTGGAAGTTCAGCTTGGCTTTGTTGTTTTATGGCAGTTTTTGCTAGCAGCTTACTTCTGACTTCATGCGCTAGATAACAATTTATTCCAGATTCCCCAGCCCCAGTTGATGCTGTGGCACCCCCAAAGCCCCAGGGAGCCCTTTGGTGCCCTGCAGAGTCAAGTGGGCTCACGTGGGCAATCCTCATGTGCAAAAGCTTGCAGCCTTGACACAGACTATCAGTCAGCAAGCTACCTCTGGAAGTACTTCTTCTTGAAGTAGTCTACAAGCAAAGGCTCTAAAGAGGAGTCACAATTATGCACTGTAGACAAAGGAAGAGACTGGGCTTACTCTTTATTATTCATGGATTTTTTTATGCCTCCATGAGAAACAGTAATGAGCAGAGTGAAACAGAAACGTGCAGCTGTGTTCTCCCATTCTGCTCCTGCAAGGGATGTCTTTCATATACCTGGTCCCACTGGGTGTCAGCAGGATAGGACCTAGGAGCTGGAGTGTCTATTCATTACCATATTAATCTTAGCATTATATTCATTTGCCTACATTAATTTTTTAGGATCCTGGCACAAGCAACCTGTGCACAGCTGGCTACATTAACACTCAGGTTGGCCACAAGCATCAAGGCATGATTTGTACTCGACAAAATACTCTCCTAATCTATATTGAATGGAATAACATTTTTACATGTAACTTGACTCTAAAAAATAAATAAAGAGTATGATCTAGGAAGTGTCTTGTCATGCCACAAATAAAATGGGCAATCCCAAACAGCCAACTTTGGCTTAAAGAACTTCATACTGCATCTGGCAAAGCAAGATGATGAAACACCTGCTCCTCTCCTGATGCTAATGAAACCTTAAACATCTGCTAAGGACACTAAAAGCTTTGTAGGTGGCAATTTGAATATTTTTAAAGTCTTGTGTCTCTTTCTACTGCAATCTGGTTTTAAAAACTTTACCCCCCTAAATTTATCCAGAGAACAAAGAGCAGCAGGTACTTCCCAGAGTGAGAGAAAACTTGCAATGTCTCTGGTGAGATTATCAGCAAGTGCCTGAACTCACATCTGTGGCTGTAGAAGCAGTACACACAGATGCACACACACCGCAGATCAAACACAGTCAGTGGAGGTAGATCAGCTCATAGCAAGTGAAGACAGCAGATGGCAATGACTCTGAACCATCATCAACCTGCTGTGGATTTGAACCAGTGCATGATGGCTAAAAGTCTGAGTAGTAATCCCCTGAACTAGTAAATGTGCTCAAAACCTCATCTGGGGATACTGCAACAGTCATCTCTAATATGCCCTCCGACACAAAAATGGACAATTGCCCTAAAGCCATCCTTCTGAGGACCCCAGAACTGTCTCCAAAAAGGAGATTCTTGTGACTTTATAGCTGCCCTTGAAGGCAGCACTATCTTGGTGGCTTTGGAGAGACTAGGGTTGAATTCGGTGTGAACAGATAAACAAGGCTCTGAAAAGAGACAGACTGGCCATCCTGAGCCAGATTTTATGCTCAGTGATGGTTTTATTCCTCTTTAATTTGGGCATAATAAATATCCATCTTTTTATTTAAAGCTGCTTAAAATTGATCGATTCCATAGTAACTATTATTAGAAAAAAGCACATGAATTATGTGGAGCTCTAATCATATTTGTGTTTCTGTCAAAAATGGCAGCGGCAATAAATAAAAAGGGCTTGAGCAAGAGTCACCAATTCCACGTTACAAAGATTCAAGCCAGTGATAAAGTTTATGGTGTAATAAACTGGGTGTGGGAACCCTGAGATGAGTTTGTTAACATGTAAATGAATTTGCACACTTTATAACAGGGTAGTAAATTGTACACAGCAGTGTACTCGCTGTGGTAACCATAGTGGATGAAAATGCTGCAATAAGATGCAGAGCTCCTGACAGTTGTGCCCCCTGCAAAATGACAGGCACTTCTCTTACCTAGGATGATTTTGGAGTTATCATTGGGGAAGTAAGGAACAGCCTGGAGGTTAGCCCAGGTGGCAATAAGAGCCTGAGGAAGAGTCATCAGTTTATTGCTAGACAGGTCCAGGTATGTGATATTCTTGACATAACGAGCAGCATCTGGAGGGATTGAGGTAAGTTCATTGTTGTGTAAATCCAGAAGCCTTAGCTGTGGCATGTCAGCCAGGGTTTCCCAGGGGAATGATATTAAGTGGTTCCCATCCAGCCTCAGCTCCAGCAAGCGACGAAGGCCCTTGAAAGTGATCCCACTGAGGCTGGCCAGGGAGTTATACGGCATCCAGAGGTACTCCAGGTCGTAGAGCGCGTGGAAAGCCTCTCCTGGCACCCTGCGGATGGCTGTCTTTTCTATCCGAAGTTTGGACGTATCTACAGGGATGTTCACGGGAGTGAGGGTCATCTCCGGATCATTACACAGCACCGTCCTGGTGGGGAAACACAAACACGGATGTGACTTTCTTGTGTTTTGAAAAGGTTTTGAAACATTTCTAATGCAAGATTTTGATCCACCTTTCTTTTTTTACAAGCTTTCTTGTCATTTCTTACTTGCTGCTGATCTCTACGTCATCACCATAAGTACATCAACATACAGTAATTCATATGTACCTTTTGACTGCAGAGACTGCAGTGTCGTGCCTCTCCTGGAGTGGTGTGAGTCTGAGTCTGGCCCATATAGTGTTTCTGCCTTTTTTTTTTCCTTCCAGTTTTTTTAGATTACTTATGATAGACAGCAGTGACAACATTTATGCACAACAGAGGATTCTAGTGCATGTTAAAACAAAAGGATCCATAAATTGAACAATAAAAGACATACCAAAAAAGCCTTACTGACACGTGGAATGGCAGGAAGTAATATAGATTAAATACAGCACAGGATCTTTGGTTTATGAAATGAGGATAAGAAAGTCAGCTAACAACTCACTGGAAATACATTACAGCAAGCTCTACTTCACTATGAAATAGTCTGGAAGGTGTGTACAAATGGTAGCAGTTACTGCACTGCAGGCATGTACAGTTATAAGAGTGAAAGTGCAGAAAATTAACTCTTTGGAAAATGTTATACTAAAAGCAAGGCAGATTTATGTGTCTTAAATTGTTCCTTCCCATTTGTAATCTCTAGAGGTCAAATCATTAAAACCCTATGCTGCATTTTCACAGCCTTCATACAAAAAATTGTCTTTGACTTTGCCAAGATGTGGGACTGTAGATAGCCATGAGGAATGAAGGGAGACAAAATAGGTCTCTCAGACTGCACTTTAATTTGTCTATCAGCGAGAAAGGCAAGTTCTTAACAAAATACAAAGCCACCTTGCAAAAGGTAACAAGTTAGATAGGCATGTCCCACTCCACATGCTAAACAAGATACCACAAGAAATGTAATGTGATCAGTCAAGTAACATTTTCTTATCACACTGCCTGGCAGAATATTACAAAGCTGCCAAAACCAGATTGGTTTTGGCTGAAAGCAATTATTCCTCTACTATCAACAAAAACAAATAACATCACTGAACTGCTCATGCAAGTTTCCCGGAGTTAAATCTTATTTGAGCCTACAGTTAAATTCTTAATTTATAATCAAAGCATAGTACATTACTCTCATCCAACACTTCTATTGCGGCATTAAATCCTGACACCCTCAGTTGAAAGTTAAGATTGTGAGGAAGAGAAAAATCTCCCAAATAAGAAGAATCCAGAAATCCTCTTTCAATAAAACTTTTTTTTTTTTTTTTGTGTGTGTGTGTGTGTGTAGGCATGACACAAAATGCTCGATAACAGAGACACTATGGCAGTAAAACAGCATGCTTCTCATAGTGTCCCCAGACTATGTCAGTGAACAGTAAACATTTAATCTATGGGATAATCTCCTCCTACTAGTGAGAAATATGAATCATAATGCAGGGAAAAAAGTGACATTATTCTCCTTAAGGGACTAATGAATATTTGCTTTATTATATATCTTACCAAAACATACTACAGCTCTTTCCAGTCACTAAGAGGAAATTCCCCTGGGAACTGTGACATTTATGGAGCAATAATTGGCTCTCCTGCTATTGCATTCCCTTTTAACAGTTGCAGACTACTTGTGTCTCTACCATGCTTCTTACTGGGGAAGTTTCTGGTATTAAATCTATAGCACCATAAAAGAGATAAGAAAGTAGATCTATTTCATGGGGATCCAAAAGATAGGGGACAGCCTTTCATTTCAGTACTGTGGTTGTGTCAAAAAAAAAATTTCTTCCAAAGGATTTTGCAAATACTGTATCTCTGTCACAAAATCTCCTCTACTGTGAACCATACCTTATAAAAATGTAGCCTGTATTTCATTAAGTCAGATCATTACTTTGTCATTATCCTTCATAAAGACTTTCTTATTACAGTCCTCCAGAGAAATGTCTGTACAATGTCATTGCATTCGAAAATAGATGTCTTTCTGGTCTTGTCTTCTTTTTTAACTGAAAGTTTCCAGTCTGAGAATTATCTTTTTATTATTGTTGTTGTTGTTGTTATTATTATCTATTTTTTGGTTCATTCTCATCTAGAGTCTATCGCTTTGCCTAAGATCTCGAACTGAAGGATTTTTTAAGTAAATGGAATTGCAGTTTTTGGTACGACAATACAAACCAAACCTAGTTACACTTTAGAAACAAACCAGCAGAGCAGAATAAAGTCTTTTAAAACTAGTATTTTCAGCATAAAGGTAAAAAAAGAAAACATTGTTTAAATTTTATTCCCTTTTTGCCATTGCACTGGCAGTAATTATGTCACTTCTGTTCTCAGAGTGGAGATGCCCAAACGTTTTCTCTGAAATCAGCTTACTGTGTTTTCAGAAGCTAATCCTCTGCAAATAAAGCTAGAGCGCAAAGCAACTGGAAAAATAATGGACACAAAATCTGGACGCAATATTTTCTCCTCCGAGCATCCTTACAGAGGAGAAGAAATAAAATCCCCGACACCCAGAGAAAGAGCGGCAACCCCCCTAGGGAGAGGATCGGCATACCTGGCTTTCGTCCTTTCGCTGAGGCTGTGGAAGGCGCAGCTGCACTGTGATGGGCACGAGCCGCCCGCCCGTGGCAGCCCTCCGAGCGTTAAGCAGCAGAGCAAACTCACCACGATCCACATGGCTACCTGTGCATGGGGAGGACACCTGGGCACTAGACAACGTGGAGGGTTTTGCCTATTGTTTTATCCATTGACTGGTCACATCTTGTTAACTCCCTTTTGTTATCAGCCACACTGTGATCTTCCAGCCCTCGCTGAGTCCATCAGATAAAAAAGGATAGGCAGGGATTAAGGATGGGGACTTGAGTTATTTTCATGAAGGTGCTTATTGCTTCCTGGAACCATACTGACAGCATTTCTTCCCTCAGGGAGCCCCATCAAAATACCCTCCTCGGGCAATCTGTGGCTCTTGTGCAAGAAAAAAGCAAGCATACTTTTTGCGGACCTGTATCACAGGCAAGATAACTGACTAGGAATTAGCAATAATTTATTTCCTCACAGGGAACTGGGAATACTTAAAAACAGTTTCTTGTGCTAATGGAACGTAAGCCTCCTATATAAGAATACTAAAAATATACAGTGATATTATTAAAAGACTTTATTTTCTTTTAAAAACTCCTAGTTTGATCTAGCAATTATTGAACTGTTGGCAACATGACTGATATTAATAAACAATGACTAATCCAGTAAATATGCATGTATTTCAGTTTATATCAGGGCTAGCACATGCCTGCAGGACTGAGCACTGTGCTCTGACTTGCTGGTACAGCAAAGCCCAGATGAGGGACTGTTTTTGGGAGCGCCACCTGATGCAGGGCTGTGGGACAGCTTCAGGGATGCTAAGAAAGGCTCAGCTCTGTCTTAAGGACAGCACATGACCAAGTGTCAAATTATGCACTTCCCTTGAAGACAGTTTTTTCCCATCTATTCGCAAAGGCAACCATGACTGCAAAGCTGATGGAGACCACTCGTCTTCGGCAGTCTTCATCTGACTCCAAAGAACACAATCCATGTGAGAAAAGTAGAGCCCAAATATGCACAGATATAAAGCTTAAGACAGGAGCAGAATTCTATTCATATTAGCAAGGACACCTCACGTTTCTAAAGACTATTGTTTTCTGTTGAGCGTGAAAGTATATAAATCACTTACACCACAAATGTGCAACACTCTCTTAAAAGTAAAAAAGCTTTGGAGAAACTAACATGATTACTTTCAACCTGATCAGATTGTTACTCCCTCACTTCTTGGCCATTACTGCATTATAGCTGTGGTAGAAAAATTGACCCGTGTGTCAGACACAAGTTAAAAGTTAACAGAAAAGAGGAGTAACTGAATGGAGCTGAACAGTCAGCAATAAATCACTAACCAGACACTACTCCTTCAGAGATGCTTTAGGAAAATATTTATTTTCCAGCTCTGTAGCTCTGGAAAGCCTCAGTGCCCAGTAGTGTTCAAGGGGAGAGTCCCAGATGCCTCACTCCAGCATAAAACACGAGCAATTCTACGAAAATTCTAGACCCTGTTAACTCAATAGAAACTCTGCCATCCACTTCACCCAAAGAAATGGGAGTGTAGGATCAAATATGGCTGACAGGCAGAAAGCACCTGGCATCCTGTTGGCCTTTTAGCACTCATCACTTCCCAGCTTCCCTTCCTTTATCTAAGGTCAGAGAAGAGGGGAAAGGAATTACAACCCACAAAGATTTCTCTAAAAATTAGGTTTTCTTGGATCTTAATTATAGTCATATTGATCAAAAAAAGTGCCCATCACAGTCTCTTCTGTCAGTGTTTGAAGACAACACACCTTTTCTGTTCACTTTTCGTAGATAACCATCTAAATTTGGATTTCCCTAGGAGAGAACTAAAGCTCTGCACCTTTTTAAAAGCCTGATTGTATCCACAGCTGCCATTCTGCAGAGATCATCATAGAATCATAGAATGGTTTGGGCTGGAAGGGACCTTAAAGATCATCTAGTCCCAGCCCCCCTACCATGGGCAGGGACACCTTCCACTAGACCAGGTTGCTCAAAGTCCCATCCAACGTGGCCTTGAACACTGCCAGGGAGGGGGAAGCCACAACTCTTTGGCAAACTTCTTCCAGCATCTCACCACCCTCACAGTAAAGAATCTCTTCCTTATATCTGATCTAAATCTACCCTCTTTCACTTCAAAACCGTTACCGCTCGTCCTATCCCTACATCCCCTGATAAAGAGTCCCCACCCAGCTTTCCTGTAGGTCCCCTTATAAGTACTGGAAGGCCACTATAAGGTCTCCCTACAGCCTTCTCTTCTCCAGGCTGAACAACCCCAACTCTCTCAGCCTGTCCTCATAAGGGAGGTGCTCCAGCCCCCTGATCATCTTTGTGGCTTCCTCTGGACCTGCTCGAGCAGGTCCGTGTCCTTCTCATGTTGGGGGCCCCAAAGCTGGACACAGCACTGCAGGGGGGGGTCTCATGAGAGCAGAGTAGAGGGGTAGAATCCCCTCCCTTGACCTGCTGGCCACACTTCTCTTGATGCAGCCCAGGATGTGACTGGTTCTCTGGGCTGCAAGCGCACATTGCTGGCTCATAATTAGTTTTCCATCCACTACTACCCCCAAGTCCTTCTCCACAGGGCTGCTCTCAATCCACTCATCGCCCAGCCTGTATTTGTGCTTGGGATTGCCCTGACCCATGTGCAGGACCTTGCACTTGGCCTTGTTGAACTTCATGAGGTTTGCAGGGGCCCACCTCTCCAGACTGTCCAGGTCCCTCTGGATGGCACATCCCTTCCCTCCAGTGTGTCGACCGCACCACACAGCTTGGTGTCATTGGTGAACTTGCTGAGGGTGCACTCGATCCCACTGTCTGCCAGCAAAGATGTTAAACAGCACCAGTCCCAATACTGACCCATAAGGAACGCCACTCATCACTGATCTCCACTTGGACATTGAGCATAGAAGAATCAAATCATGTGAACTGCCGTAAAGCCAAGGAAGAAATGTGAACAATATAGCCCAAAAGACATTTTGGAGGTTAGAAGAAAAGGTTTAAAAACCCAACCAAACAATAAAACCTGCCACAGACCATTCAACATGCAAAGCTTCCACCCGAGATTGCTATGAGACACAGACATGTTTTGAAGAGCTGCTGTGGATGTTACTCCTCAAAACTCTCTTCCATGCTTGTGCAGCAATCTCAGATCCCTAACAAAAGACTAGTCCAAGATAGCTGTCAAGATGGATAGGATGTTCCAAAATAAGCATAATATGGGCAACTTGAGTTGCCTATAGCTGAAGCTGGTCTCTTTTCCTGTTGGAAACAGAAGGAATTAAAGGAGCCCAGTTCCCCAGCTAAGCCGGATGCAGAAGGCTATGTGATGTAACTACCCTAATGTCTCCTCTGCTTCCCCACTGCCCCCTGCTCTCCTCACCAGGCTGAGGATCCACCTATGCAAGGAGGATCCCTATGAGATAAACTAGCTGAAGTAGCTCCAAGTTCCAGGGTTCACCTCCCACCTCTCCTTTCCAACACTCCTCCCTGTTGCAGACCTGTTGATTTTGCTTTTCCTTTCAAATTTGTAATCAGAAGTGCAGCAATAACATACTGATTCCTATGTACAAACTACCTGCAAGTTAGTATGTTACAGCAACAGTATAAGGCATTGTTCCTAACAAAGATTGCTTACCAGGATTTCTGTTGTATAGCTGTTTTCATGAAGAATTCATCCTGTGTTCTTCAGCAGAATGAAATTACTCTGGCAATTTTTCAGTAATTCTGGGTAATGAACTCTTAGAATTTCAAGGTAATCTAGAGTTGGTTTGGGGCTAACTATTAAACAGACATTTTATGGTGCCATAATTTCGCATAAGCCTGTTTCACAAGTAACTCCGATAATTAATTAAGGCTTGTAGAAATCACTTACACTGAAGGGATGGCCCAAAGGATTCTTTTTCCCCATGCTATTTTCACATTCTACATTTATTGTTGTTCAAAGAGAAATTCAAGTATCTCATTATTTATTTTTGAAGAGATGAGAACATGATGCAGTGCTGCTCATTAAATATCCACAGTTGTTCTCCCATCGACTTCCATTAGGTCCCATTTCTAGATTTAATGATTTCTCAGTTTCCTTTGTGATCACCAAGCTAAGACCAAGCTTATTGGGTTTTTTAGTGCACTCATTGGTCAGCTTGCCTTGCTGCCCAGACTCTGCCTTAGCTCAATACTCACAACATTGACTGAAACATCTCTCTCCCCACTGAAGTTAAATTCTACTTGAAAAAGCAATTCAACATAATTAACCTCTTGCCTCTATTTTTTTCAATGCATCTGATAAAGCAGTTTCCCTCCATTCGAGCTCTGGAATAATAAACTTGTAGAAAGTAGCCAGTAACTGTATGGTAAGATTTGCTTTTATGAACCTCAATTTTGCCTCACAAATGAAACATCTAAGTTACAGCTAAATGCCAGGAGCGGTAGATGTAAACTGAATTTATAAAAAACAGCAGCAATCAATAAAGCATGCCTTAGCAGCTGCTAATGCTATGCACTTTGTCAAGAAAACTGCTATTTAGTTAACATAACAGACTCCTGAAAAAGAAAGAGAAAGACCTGGTGGTAGGCTGAGAGATTAATAAAAGGAGATAAATAAAAGTGGTAACAATAACATGTTTCTCTCCTTGGAGTGTATCTGCAAGTGTCAGAGACATGTGGAAAAGGGAGGGAAAAGGACCAGTCAGCTAACAACCCAGTTCTGTTTTATCAGCACTTACATGTTTGAGGTTTTCCTCCGCATTGACTATATTGTTTTATAATCCTTCATTGGTACATCACCATCAAGTGATGCAAATGATGGGTTAAGCATCAAGGTATAGATACATCCCTGCTAGGCTTGATCTGAATGTCCAAGAGAGTGCAACTGGCCTCACTATGAGGAAACTCAACAAGAGGTTCATCAGGAGGTGAGAAAACCAGCTAAGGTAGGCTTTGGACATGAGGAGCTGGAGAAGGAGGAAAAGGAGGAGGAAGAAGGCCTTGGTGCACAGGAAACAGATATGTTCCCCTAGTGCACAGGCTTCATAGATGTAACAGAAAGGAGCATGCAGAAGAGAAGAGAGAGAATTAGTAAAACAAAGGAGATGAAACGAGATGCCTAAAAATGTAAGGGTAGATGCCTAAAAACATAAGGTAGATGCCAGTACTTGCCCTTCAGGGACTGCATGAGAAGAACTGCAAGCATGTGTGTGGACTGCAATAAGATGCTGCTTCTGGTTACATCCATGCTCTTTCCCTAATTTAGTGAGATGAAAGAGAGAAAACTGGAAGCAAAATCTGGCTACTGTGTTCAACAGACCACATATTCACTTTCACACAAAGTTCTTGTTTGTCCTGAAGTATTTGTTTGCAGTACAACAGTTTTCTAGATCTTCGCAGTATTTTTAAGGCTCTCAACTACTGAACGCACATTATGCTACTTAATTTAAAATGAACACTCACTAGTTAATTTCCTTGTAGGTGCAGGTGATATTTATATCAGACTTTTTAAAATCAGTATCACCTTTTGCAAGTGCCAGAGGTACCAGTGCAGAGTAAAACCAGTTTTTTTCATGACAGCCAATTCCATTCCATAATGAAACTAGTGGGAGTTATGCCCTTCACTTCCATGGGCACAATTCTGCACTCTAAATCATAAAAATAGTGGTCCTTGTTGCTTTCTTAGGAAGTAAACAGATTCTTCTGCATCAAGCTAAAAATATCAGCTGGAGAAAAAAAAACATACAAAGAAGCAGCCAGCACATGTCCTTCAGCAGAAGTGTAAGAATTTGTTTTGCATTCTCTGAGAATAGCCAGGTCCCCTGTTTATATTTTTGGTGTAAGTAAATGCAAAGCAAATGGGGTCAAAGTCTGCTGTCAGCAAAGTTCAGCACATGGCAATCTTTCCTATCCTTCCTAAGCGGGTATAATTCAGAGAAAATTTTTTGGTTTATTTTTAATACGATTAAGTTAATTACTTGACATTATAGTTTCCATTTTTTTCCCATATAGACTTGTGAACCCAAAAAATGTTTTATCAGCAGATTCTACTCACAAGCTCAAAAGCAAAACTTGAGTGACAAACTCAGCATGCTCCACTAAGTCACTCATTAGTAATATGGCCATTGGACAGAATTTATTTGTACTTCTTTTCCCCATATACTTAGAGAAATATGGCATAAAGCAAACAAAAAAGCGTATTTTATCACAAATTAAAGCCATACAATACCTTATTATCATGATTTTGTTTGAAAGGTTTGATTAGCAGGCAACACAGGCCAGACACTAAATCAATTTCATTAGGTAAATGCATCTCCAAGAAGCTTCTGGCAGGGCACATCTTGTAAAGTGGAAAATCCTTCCCACTGATGCAAGTCGAGAGCATGTTAATGCATTACGTCATTCTAAATTGGATCTTGCACTTAATGCTGATGAAGGCAGCTCCTCCAGACCTATAGGACTGAGTCATTAATAGACCTCTAGGCATGCTGAAGAAATAAAATAAATCCAAAGGGGTTTTGGCATGAAGCATTAAAAGTCTATCAGTGGTATTTCTTTTGTGCATACATTCACCTTGGTTGTTACAGCCAGTACAGAACAGCAGGAGTACAGACCTCTAACCCAAGGGGGAGACAAATGCATATACCTCCCTTATGAATGAAGCGTTTGACCCATTTCTGTCCAGGCAGCAGAAGCCACAAGGCCACGTTCACAAGGTCACATTGCAACCAGCAATGTTTAGTGAGGCAAAGTCTAGCAGAAGATGAAGGTGTACACCAATCCACCTGGTCTCTCCCTCTCCTCTCCCTTTGGGCTTGTGCACCTAGGCAGGTCTGGTCATGACTGATGCAGATTTAAAGTGCTGGGTGTCCATGATAATATTGTACCCAGGACCTCCAGATCCAACAGGAGAATGGATCCCTTCAGTAACCAGTAAGGCACATTTGGTCCAGGGTGGAGGAGGTCAAAATAACTCTTGCCTCACCTTAAGGGTGGAGTGGGCCAGCCACCACGGCCATGGCTCTTCTACTCTTCTTCTCCAAAGGCCCCACAGGGACAGGCAAATGTCACTGGGGTCAGATGTACAGGACCCCAGAGCAAAATTCTCTGGGAAAAACCCTCTGTAAACTCCTCTGCAGAAGGAAAACAACAGATGAACTAACTATCTCTTTCTTAAAAACCCTGTGCAAACCTGTCTTTGAGGCTATTAGTCTTGAGCACTAATGAGAGAATGAACTTGTGTTGTCCACTACATGGAAGCTGAAAGATGCTTCCACCCACAAACAACAAATACACAGAAAATATGTATAATTTCATGTCAGTAAATGCTTTAACTACCAAAAAACCACCCACCAAGGTAATGTCAAAAAAAAATCACACAGATGGGAAAAACACAACTGAGTTGCATGGAGTGAATCTTTTTGAGGATACTGATGTTTCTGACCAGCTTTTTTACACACACAAAAAGACCTTTAAAGCTCAAAAGTATCACTCATACATGCTACAGTCATCTATCAGCTTTCTGCTATACTAACTCACTTGACATTACAGCTGGTAGTAGGGTGAGGAAGAAAAGGAGGAAAAGAGAAGCATTGCAGCAAATTCTTGCTGCTGGAATATGTAGTTTACAGTTTACAAAGTGCTTACTATTTCACATTTATACTGAAACAATGCCCAAGAGCTCTAGTAAGGCACAGGCACTGTAAAAGTTTTTATCAAAGACCAACACCTGTATCCTTAATGGAGCACAGCAAAAGACATGACACAAAGATTAGGGAAAGAAATACATAAACAAATCAAGTTTATCATTGACTTGTACAAATATATACATATAAAAACATCTAGATTTAAAGCTTAAGTTACCATGAATAGAAAAATTAATACATATGCTCTGCTAGCCATAAGCTCTTCACTGATTTTTGATCAGAATAGTAGCTAAAGGGGAATTTTTACAAGTCTTATAAAGCAGAAAACTAAATACACAGTGAATAAGACTGAAGAAGTATGTATGTGTCTGTACACACATGCACACACCCATAGAGTTACGAAAACATACACCTAGAACAGCATAAATGTAATGTCCAGCAGCATCATTCTCAGAAAAAAATACTATTCTTCTCTGAGATGCCACAGATACATACCAGGCCACTGTAGTCCATTTTGATGACCGGACATATCATAATCATATCTGACATATGTATTTTAAATAGGTAAAACTTTTTTAGGTTTATATTCCTGGCCCCTCTTCTCTATTGTACCTTCATTCCCTAAAATCCAGTAAGGTTCCTACAGTTTAACAAAATCAGCCAACTTTGGGCTTAGCATCCTTAGCTGCATGACAGAGGGGGTCATGCAGTAATATTGCTGACTTCAACAACCCTTTCTGATTTGGACCTTAATAGTATTAGTCTAAGCCCTGCAGAGTCACCTCTGCTTAGGAAACAGTGCCTGTTTTGTTTTGCTTCCTCAGGCATGCAAGAAGAATTAAACTTCCAGCACTGTTTATCTGGCTCCTGAATGCAGATGGAGCATAATGTTTTACACAGCAACCCTCTGCCCTCTTTCCAGTCTGATAATCACCAGCTCTCCTATTCTGATTTACCTGCCTACAGCCTCAAGATTTTGCAGGCCGAGTATGTGCCCTTGAGGCTGTTCTAGTAAACCTCTTGGAAGCTGCAAGTCAAGTCTTACACACAGGCACAAAGAAAAATAGAAAAAAAAAGAAGAAAACAGAAGAAGGGGAAAAAAGGTAGGAAGAAAGGGAAAAGGAAAGCTTTTGCCCTGGTGTATTCTATTTTCTTAACATTATTTTTCTCAGAGCAGTAAGTTCCTCTCAATCCATTATCTTCAGTGATGCAATGTATGTGTATATATATATGCATGTGGTGGGGTCATAATAGGAGAATTATTTTGCTGGTGTAATTATTCTTATTTTTACTCTGATTATTCTTGGACTAAATGCCTCATTATATATATAGATTTTTTTCAAATATGATTATTTGTGAAATAAGAGAAGGGGAGTTTGGGGAGGTAATAGCAGAAAATCGGGGCATGCCTCAGGTAGTTTCTCAGCCCCACAACTGTCCCACTGACTCACGAAGGGCAAAAAGGAAAAGTGCCACACTTTGGTCCTTCTGATTTGCTTTACGGCCCATCCTTCATTTGTTCAACTCTTGAAGACACGTAACCGGCCTAATTTTGATGACCTATCCTTAACAAGGTAAGAGTAGGAAAGAAACCTAGGAAGATGAGGGAAGCCTATGATGATCAGGAGCTTCCTCCAAGTGCTGACTTCCCTGTCCTGTCTGCCTGCAGCCACAGTAATATTAAACCCATGCAGACCCATCTTCAGAGAAACTCAGCTTCCCTCAGAGGATCCTTGCTACGGCAAAAGCAGTCCTACAATCCCACTCAGACCAGAAGATACATGGGGAAGCCTGATGCTCCAAAGGCAATAGCAGGAGGTAGAATTTGTGCCTCAGCCTGCAAGAAATGTATAATGAGATGAAGTTTTGGTGAGGACTTTCATTTAGGAATTCTCACAGAAGCAAAGGGGTGTGCAAGATCCTCAGGCACTCCTGTCATCTGGGGAGATTTTAATAATCTATTATAACGGACATTAAGGTTTTTTACCAACATATTGGGAAAAAATACCAAACTTCTCTTGTTTTCTTGACAGTTTACTCCTCAGTGCCTGTATTTTAACCTGAATAATTCTAGCATTTCTACCTTATTAAGTAAATGCATCCATTAATATTTTAAAATTACCATTTATATTTGTTTCAATGTCTCATGTAAAGTGTTTGGCAGGTTACTTCATTTCACTCGAGGAACATAATTAAAACTATTTGTTTCCTGGGCATTCTCTCTTATTCCAACTTGGTAGATTACCTGTGAGATACCTATGAAACATACGATTCATATATTTTGCCTGTCTGAAAAGCAATTTCCTAATCAAGACTTGTACTTTATGGTGAGATTCTGCCCACTAAAGATTCTATTCAGGAACAGATAGGGTTCTTTTCTGCAAAAAGAAAAAAAATTACCAGGACTAAAGTAACTGAAAGCTGAATAAGAGAACCTGGAACTATCATTTTGGAATGGCACATTATGAAAACTCCTCTCCTCCTTCATTAGCTAGCTACAAAACAAACAATAATTCAGCAACGTTCTCACATTACAGATGACAATAAAAGCACAACTGAAGGCTTTGCCTTCATCATGATTAATTTCATTTTGTGAGATAACAATGTAGTTTTTACAAGTCTTGCTCGACTCTACTATAAAAGGCAAATCAGCTTGAAGAAATTGCATATTACACTGAGCTTAAAGGGTTGAATAACAAGCTAAAACAATTCAGCAATCTTTAAAAAATTGTAAAATTTATTTTACAAAAATGTGGGGGAAATCCCTGGTTAATTCACAGGTGTGGTTTTTAAATAATTCCATTGATTGTCCCTAACGTGCACTAAAATGCACTTGTATAACACAAGAGGCCTTGATACTTCTATTGTAAACAATGTATATTTGGTCAGGTTTCCATACAAGCCTTCAGGAGAAGAAAGAAGCCATCAGAAGAGAGGAGCAGACAATGACTGTAGTTAAACTCAAGCTTCAGAAGAAGTGGAAAGCCCCAAATTTTTTACATTCTGGTACAAATGATTGGACTTCTCCTTAATATAGCCATCTGAAAGGTAGGCATCAATCTGGAGTAGTCTCTGGGCTCTCTCAACAGTCAATGAAGAGGAAGAGGTGTCTTCAGAGCACAATTTGTCCTGCTGTAAGACAGGTGATGCTTGGGAGCTGCCCATTCCCTCTGGTAACAGTGGAGAAAGCCTAACTTAGACTAGATAATTAGCTGGTTGGTTTTTATATGGAAAAATTTAGATGTGATGAATCCCTCTCAATGTAAACACAGATCTTATACTGAAGACAAGGAAAGATATGCAGAATTCAGGCTTAAGTAAAGTTTGTGAGGGAAGTATCAGCAGGAATTTTGGGGAAATCCCTACAGAGAGACATTGGTAGAAGACTGCGAAGACAAGCAAAATACACAATATCACAGTGACGGGAAAAACAAGGTGCTTTTGTCATACATGGCCTAGAAGTTCATTTACATACACGGTAAATAGCATAGACTCATTGAGGAATGGTTCAGAGAGAGTCCTGTTGCTTCTTTACAAGAGCAATAGTAAACAGGAGAGCTGGTGTGCAAATCCTTTCT
This sequence comes from Strix uralensis, assembly GCF_047716275.1. Taxonomy (NCBI): domain Eukaryota; kingdom Metazoa; phylum Chordata; class Aves; order Strigiformes; family Strigidae; genus Strix; species Strix uralensis. Next base: position 12,429,174 of record NC_133978.1, on the reverse strand, counting down.
TAGTACAACTAAAGTCTATCTTGAAAGCAGAGTTTCTTTTGAGAACGGGGTACTGGTCTTTGAACTGTTATTCCTGGAAGAGTTATTATTCTACATGCTGTGGGAAGGCCTCAAGCCCACAGAGCAAACTAAACAGTGTTAGCTATATCCTATATTCTGTAGGAATGACTTCTCCAAAGTCCTGAAATATGCCGCTATTCAGCTGAGAAAGAGAGCATATTTCATTATATTGTGAATATGTATATGAACCTCAAATTAGTAGGCTAACTGAAAGCAAAAAATATTATTTATAAGTGTCTAAAATGCATTTTGAGAGACAGGTTAACAGATTAAGGCAACAATTATACGTATTTGATAATGATCACAATTGGTGTATCCAGCAGAAGCCTAGGATGCAATTAATGTTCTAGTAACTTTATTTTTCTAGCCTGGGTGGTCATGGGCAGCCACACAGTGTGGAGACCAGGCCATCGCACGGGTGTGAATGACTGTCTAGACCCAGGAAGCATTGCATACTTGTGTAGTTAAGCACAGGGTTAACGCGTAACATTTGGGGAGGAGATGAGGGAGGGACCTTCATCCTTTTTTGAAGAGATTTTCACACAGCACAGCTCTGGTTCTGGCTCTGAAGATGCCCCTCCTGCTTTCTTACTTTCCATGGAATTTACAGCTTCTTCACTTTGGCTCAGCATGGACGAGGATCTTTCCCTGGATGCTATCCCTGATCTTGGGTCTCTGCACTTGCAAGTGAGCACCTTCCTCTACCTTTCTCTGCACAGGCATCACCTCCCACCCCCAGCCCCCACCCTGTCCACAAACCCCACTTCAGAGCCCCTTGCATCCTCCCCACCAGACCTAGGGCTGCCACACTCACTCCCCAAAAGCATAGCCATGGGATCCTGCCTCCCCCAAGCCTCCTTGGCCATCCCCAGGCCTTCACCTCTTCTTCCTCCAAACAGTTCTGGAGGCAGCTACAGAGAAAACCAGATCAAGGAGCACATTAGGCTGCCAGACTGTTGAGGAGAACAGTTATTATGTGGCCGTAGACTTGTCCAAAGTGTTGACACCTGTCCACATGCTGCTTTGTCAGCTTGTCCCTTGCATCACCCCTCCCGTGGCCAGCGACAGGTGCCTATTTACAGTCTGTGGTGTATTCCCAATCACTGCTTAAAATCAAAACAAATTTACACAACTGCAACTAGAAGGTGTCCAGGCAATATGCTTTCTGGTTTCCTTTCCTCGATGAGAAGCATTTCCCATGGGGACCAAGATTACCACTCATTTCTGTGATATCAAACTGAAGTCCTGCGTGGCTCTATTCCCAGCCCACTTCTGCTGAAATGCTGCAGTTTGTCATTTAAAGGTGTTTTTCAATATAAAAAGTCAAAGATGATTTGGCTAAACCTGAATCAGAAGAAAGGATTAGGAAGGTAGAGGAATAATAATACATCAATTTAGCAAAGTTCTTGCTGTGAATATAAAAAAGTATGTCAGTAATCTGCATTGATTGCTTGGAGAAAATTCAGAGTGCATGAGCGCTCTGTTATCTTTATACTGCACCTTTTTTTGTTGTGCTTGTACCAATGCATATTTTACAAAGATTAATATGCTCCCACCAAATCCATACAGTCTTATGAAATCCATGGGGACATCTGGCAAGAACCTAATCAGATCTTTTTTCTGCATGTTCTTTGCAAACAGATTAGTAACCAGTGAAGAAGAGTAGAATGAAATGGATGTTTTATTGATGCAGAGAGGAGATCAGTGGGAATTCAAAATATGAAGTTGCAAGATAACATCAGGTTGAGTGAAAGACCTTTTCCCCTGAATTTGGAAACAGCAAGTAGCTATTGAAAGAGTGCATAAAGTAGAAAGGGATCACTAAAAACTTCATAATTTAAGGAGTTAATAAACGTCTTTGGCAAACCTGTTATCCTTCGCATGTTTTCACTGACTTCACAGGAATACATGATCTGAGGTTATGTCTTACATGAAAAGGAGGAAAAGGAAATGAATGCAGCTTCATTTTATCAACTGGAAAAATAACTATCATTAGTAGATTGTACCAAACTCAATAATTTATTCCCTATTTACGCTTCCTCTTTGCTTGAAGAAAGCCCTTTATAACTAACTGAATTTAGCAGCTGTATTAGACCATATATCATCCCATATTATCCTAATGAACTATTAGAAAGTCAGCTTAAAACGGCATCAAAAACAGATATAGAGAGCCTGATGCATAAAGTTTCTGTTGATACCAATTGCGCTTGAGTCAGATGCTGAACCACCACTGGAAAGCTTGCCTGTGACTGATTTGTGTTATTAGACTCAGCATTGATGAAGTAAATAAGGATTAGACACAGAAATTTTTAAGATACTTGAAGAAAAGCAGCCAACCAGTTCACAATATGCATTCTAATAAAGATCTGCTAAATCCAAAGGGGTTGGGGTAGTAGCCTACTTTAATGGAAGAAACAGTTTTGGAATAAGCAAAGTCTGCACCACAGACTTTAGTACACACCACAAAAAATACCAGCAGTGTAACGCATTTGGGAGGTTGGCTTGGAAGTGAGGGCGAAGTACAGTGGCAGGTAACGAAAAGCGCCTGATAGCCCTCATGAGAGCAGTTCATACAATATCCGTGTCCTTTATCCCTAGTCTAGAAGAGCTGTGCAGCTTTATGTTGACAAGCATTACAGTGAGCCATCTATTTTCAAAACTATCACACTATCTAGCACTATTTTTTTGCAAAACACACAATGGATCACTATTAAAACACTGGCTTAGATCAGATATTTGCCCTTCTAGGAGGCAGGTCTGTCACCCTCTTTGTCATCAAGATGTGTAGGTGAGTGAAAGACAAATATAACGATGGATTTATGTGGTGCAATGTAATTTTGCTCTGCTTAAACCAAACACCTGTATAGGCTAACAAATATCATGCCCTCCTGAATCCTACTTCAAAATCCAAGAGCATATCCATCAAGGCAATTACCTACATCAAAAACAGCTGTAAATTGAATGCCAGAGATCACAAAACACAGCAAGATGGTTTCACAACAGCCTTGAAGCTCTGATCAGTTCTCCTGGGCATCACAGACTGTAAGCACAGATTTCAGGAAAACTGCAAAAAATCCACCACTGTTCAACCAAGACCCCTGACTGTGAATGCACCTCCACTGTGCAGTCAGGAGAACCATGAACAAGTTCTGGCTGCATCTGGAGCAAATTCAGTCTTCCTGACATCTCAATCAACCAAGAGCCAGGTCAGCAGAGTGTGGGGCCTGAGCTGAGGGAAGCCAATATGCCTTGTGCTTCATCTCCCTTTCTGCCCCTATTTTGCAGTAGGATTATGAGGATGTAGAAAGTTATGTGTCAAAGGAGCAACTATCATGCTAGTGGCACTTTGCTGTTAAGGCAATGAGTAGTTCTCATTTGTGGAAAAGTAGTAAGGAATGAGAAGTGAAGAAAAAGGAAACAAATGCACTAAAAAGGGTGGAATAAAGCACTGTTAAAAGAAAACAACCTTATCTAGTAGTTATCATAGCTATTGCTACTCTAAGCGCAGGTTAAAAATTGAGAAGTATGGCCAAGTTGCTCACTTTTAATGAACAGGCATTGAAAATTACATAAATAATAGTTGTATAGCTAAAAAAGTACCATCGGTTTCACTTGGACTCTGAAGGCTGCTGTCTTCCATTCTGCAGGATCCAGGCATTCAAATTCCCAAAGAGTTAGTTAATCAATCAGTAGTACAAGAAATGAAAGGAAAATGGTTGACCCTGCTGGGAAATGACAAGGGCTCATACACATCTCGGATCCATCATGTGGTTTGCTCACAGTGGGAAGTCAGTCGGCAGGTAAGGATCTGGAGGCTGAACAAGATGCACATTGTACATACTCCAGAGCCACTCTACACCAAGACCCCACTCCTCAAACATCTCCAAAAGAACAGTAAGGTAATTCCTGGGAGCGCTCACCATGGGGCAACTCACATACATCCTTGTATGCCTGGGGCCCAAAATCAGTAATTTGTAAGTGTTTGCCTTTAATCAGGTTGTGCCAGTGCACCTTCATTTAAGCCTCAGTTATGAGAAGAAGATATGTTACTATACAGAATAGTCATTGCCAGAAGAATACACTGGCTAGTTTCTAAAAAAGGGTGCGGGAAGACCTATATGCTCCAGAAATTCTCAGTTCATACTTTTCCCATAATTACCAACTCGATGAGTGCCCCTTTGTTTTTCAGGTCACTCCCCAATTATATATTACATGTTTCCTTCATTCCACAACCTTTAATTCTTTTCCAGTGTTGCAGAATTAACTGGACAGAATTAATCTTGTCTCTATAAAGAACTTGTTGTAATCGCAATGAATGCTTTCATTTTGCTGGTGTCTAAATACGATTTGCAGGGGACGGGGCAGGGCGAGTTGATGCTAGTCCCATCATTAATAACATTCTTGTGGGGATTGTAATGGTGGGAGTAAAAACCCCAAAGCTTTTATATAATAACAAGCACGCGTCTGCACGTGAGCTGCTCCTTTAAGAAGCCTTGGGCTAGTGGAAGAAGAGGGATCCGGAGAAAAGACAGCCCTACAGCTATAACAGAGGGCAGAGGTTAAATCTGTTGGCATTTTTATCGCAAGTATGGTCACTGCACAGCCTCTCCCTGAAGGCTTCACTGAATTAGAGGTGTTTGCCATCGGCACTGCCCTGCTGGTAGAAGGTAAGCTTGGTGTGGGACTTCAGCAGCAATAAGATTTTTGTCCCTACTATTCCTGGTGGGAGGGGGAAGGAAAATTGAAGCAAGTGGCAGCATTTGTGGTACACTGATCCACCTATGGTGGTTACTGTGGCTACATCACCAGTACTTCTGGTGAGTAAATCAGGGTGAGCTGCAAGCTGTTTGCAATGAAGATCTGCTCTGCATACATAGCTGCCCTGTGGCAGGGAAGTACTTGCTATTTAGCTTTCTTATCAAGAATTTGGGATGCGAGATTTTGTTGTTGACTTTAAAGGCGATTTTGTCTTCCTCAGGGGAAGGATGTTGAAATGACTGATAATCTCTCAATAAACTTGGGCTGCTTGTTTTGTGGGCTGCCTTATAACCAAAGATGATAGGTCCAAAATAGCCTGTTAACTGTCAGCATACATCCAGATTGCATTGGTAGTGCTGCAATTAATGGCTGCTGGGTAAAAGTAACAGACAGAGATATACTTGCCTGAGATTCAAAAGCTCTCAGTGTTAAGAAGCAAAGGTAGGAGACCATATTCATTTAATTTAGCCAATGTGAGCTTTTCTTAAGGCATGTGCCACTTCATCGAGAAACTGCAACAAAACTGAATTTGTATCTACCTGGCAGGTAGTGAAGGACAGGCTTGTAACTAGGATTATTTCAGTGTCAGTCACCGGTGTCTCTTCTGAGCTACACACAAGTCAGGGCCTGGGATCCCATCCCTACTTAGTACTGCTCAGCTAGGGATGCAGGTATCGTGGGGCCCAACAATAGAGGAGAAGCTGTAAGCACCATCAGAATGGGATAAATGCTCATCAGCTCACCCCATGAACACGAAGCATGGGCAAAAGGAGGATGCTCACCCTTTCCCTGCAGGCAAGCTCAGATGGAAGGCAGCATCGTATCTGCCTGCGAATAAAAGCTGGAAGAGCTGTGTCAGAAGCTCTTCCTTGGAAGAGACGGAAAGCAGAAAAAGCTTCTACTTCTGGCCCATGGGCAAGCTGCTGCCTAAACAGAGAGTTCAGAGTTAAATCTGGCCAACAGCCATTAAGCCATTTGCAGGGTCTGGCAGGTCCTGGCATGACTTTGTACTTCATTACTGAGAGGTGAGAAGCAGCAGGACAGGGACACTGTCAGGTGCTGACAGAGCCCAACTGCCAGGGTCGTGCTGGGGAATGGCTGGTTGTGGCACCACGGCCCTGCTGGCCCTCGCCTGCCCACCCACCCACCCGGGCCTGGGGGCGCAGTCTGCTGGGGACCTGCCATTGCTGAAGTCCAAGCAAAGTACCTGCTGCTAACCTTCACTTAAAACTAGATGTGGTCTAACACATTTATGTTTTACTAAACACAAGTATTTTCTATATGGTTTTAGGCAGAACGTGCCCAGTGGATCAGCAATAAAACTTTATCTTTGTCATCTGACTTAGAAGAGCAAACTAATTAACTAAAGATTAATTCACTTTCTCAAAGGCTCTGAGAGAAAGGCAATGAAGATCTCCTTTTCTTCTGCAGCTTCTAAGTGCAGTTTGCAAAAAAGTTCTGGTGAAGAAGAAAACTTTGTATTTACTTTATTAACTGGACACATTTGCTGTTCTAAAAATGAAAACTTAAAGCTATTTTGTTTTAATTTAGCAAGTTCTCTATTTGTATACTCATGCTGGCCTTCAAGAAAGCAGAGTGGGGAGAAGCCTGGAGCTTCCAAAAACATTGGAAAGATACAAAAAAGTTGATACAGTAATAACTCTTCAGCTCTACTCTAAATATGGTCACGACATACATCTCCTAAAGGCTTCACTGCATTTGGAAGAATTGGCAGCAGTTTTACCCTGTGGGTGGGAAGTAAGCTGGCAGGGAGGAAATAAGAACAGCAGATCTCAAATGGCTCCAAATATTTCTCCTGGAAATATTTTGTTATATGTTGTGTAATGAAAGATGCGCTTCAGCTGTTACTATGGTTATGCCATCAGCAATTAATGCAATTAAGGTAGGAGTAGGATTTCTGACTAGACAAGATCATCCATCTTGTATAACTGCAGAATTAAGACAATGAGCATAAGTAACTACACTACTTTACAGAATTAGGGAAAATGGATTTTTTCTGCACTACATCATTTCTCTTTCCAAGAAGAACACAAAGAAAAAGACATACTGCCTCTCATCTAACTGAGACTTAGAGATGGGATGTTGAGTCAGAGCCTCATCAGCTCTAAAATAATTCAGGTCATCTTGAAAAGGACATTAAAGGACAAAGCTTGAGTTTAAACCAGTGAAAGTTGGGTTTCAGGGTGGCACAGCTCTGCTGCATGAATAGCTGGGATTGCTTGGATGCTTCTCTCTGAGGACCAACATTAACTTATTTTTTTAAATCTATCAGTGGCTGCTTTTTACAATTAGATTATTCCTTTCTGTGTATAGTCTATTGACGAAGGGCAGTAATAAGATTGAGCTGGTGTCATTCAAGCACTGTCTAAGATAACCTTAGACAGAAGCCCAAAGGGAGGCAAGCTGACTGAAACACAGCTGAGGGATTTCTGTGCTTAAACACAAAAGAATGTTACAATTGATACTGAACACAACCCATTTCTTTACCAAAGACAGGCATGGAGATGCATGCACCAGCAGCACATGCTGGCTGTCAGCCCCTCTGAAACTGCCTCCTCTGCATCTCCCTCGCTCTGACCCATGTGTGTCCCTGGATGGAGCCTGGCAATCAGGTTTCTCTATTAGAACAAAAGGCAGAATTACAAATAAGATTAAACCATTTCTGCTCTGCATGGCTGGCCATATCCCTGATGCAGGTTGAAGCACTGGCTTCAGCTGTCACCTATGACTTCTCTCCTGAAAGCCTTTGTAACTTGCGTGCAGACTGTGACCACTACAGATGTAATCCCTGTGCATAAGTTTCCACAGTAATTATCGTTCTCTCATTAAAGAAAAGAGCAGGTATCATTGTAGATATTTTTCATTTCCAGTTGAATCACACCAAACAATTCTGTATTTCAGCCCTGCTTGGTTTCTGTCTGAATGGCTTGACAATTATTTCTTTCCGGAAAATCAAAGAACTCCGAACGCCCAGCAATCTGCTGGTTCTCAGCATTGCACTGGCCGACTGCGGGATCTGCATCAACGCATTCATCGCTGCCTTTTCCAGCTTCCTAAGGTATATCTTCTTTTTCCTAAAGGATGCTCAGAAGAACCACGTGAAAATTAACAGCTTAAGTTCTAAGAGGTCAAATTTATTAAATACTCTTTCTAGCATACCACCTAACCAACCTTCTCATTCTTTCAATCTGAAACAGCAAACTCTATATAGTTCTACCAGGCAAGTAAAAAAGCAGACTTTACTGCATATAATCACTGACAGATTGTAAGACTGATTACAGAAGACATTTAACCAGACAGCTATAGTAGAAGCTACTTGAATATTGGAATAGTAGTACGTTTTCATTTGACTAAACCTCTAGATTTACACCAAATTTATCTGCAAGTCTTTCTGGTTTTTTTTATGAACCTTTCCATTAAAGCACTTATTTAAGAAGTTTGTGGAAGATGAAAATGCAGATCTGTTAGCAGAGTTCACATCAGTTATGATACATTTTATTTTCCACATTTTCACATGTCAATCATTTAATCAGAGGACAGAAACAATATCAAGCCTTTCAGTGAATAGTTACAACAAACAAATCACAAGCAAACTATACTCAGAAAAAACCCCGTACACCCTATAAAATAGCGGATTAATAATTCCACCTAAGTAGCATATTTTTAAACCCTGGAAATACCTTTAATAGACAACGGAAATGCATTTCAAACCAGAATGTGACCATTTTGTTTTCTCTTAATGGATATAAAAACATTTTTGCAAATTAACAAGTCAATAATAAGCTCCAATGAGGCCTTATTCAACATTATTTTACCTCCTGTATAGGTCACTCTTGTTTCAGACACGTCTCACTGAAGTCAGTAAAGGTGCCTTTACTGAACAGGAACTGAGGAGCTAAAGCTCATACCCCAAAATGAGCTTGGTTTTAACAATTGCAGGACCTTTTCTTTTAAATGGGAGCACAAGTTTCCCAGCCTCCCAAGGAGTCAGCTGTCAAAGGGTCTTCCAGGGGTACTCTCCTAATGAATTACACTGGTGTTCTGTAAATACATGAGAAAGGAGGTTGCTGAAGATTTGCACCTCACAGCCATCTTTATGAGCATAAGAATCAGGTTAGATGAACACAGAAAGAAGAAAAGCCATGTCTTCTTGCTGTGGGTGACCAGGATATTGAAAGCACATGTCAGCAGATGTCTGCTACATGAGACCATCTCATGGTTCTTTTCATCCTACGTCTGGAGAGACAGCTGGAGGCCTCAGCCTTGCTATGAGTATTTTTATTTGTTGTGAGCTTTTGTCCTGTGATGCATGGTGAACACTGACTTTTCAAAAGGTTATTATTCATTTGCTACTTTCACATGTTGACAAATTGGCTCCTCCCAGTGGATGCAAATTTTGAAGATATGGATAACCAGATGAAATGTATATTTCAAATTAAAAAAAACAACTTTCCAATACATAAATGTAGGGTTATATTTTCTTCTCCATATTAAGAGTAAAAATAACTGTTGTATTATATCAAACACCACAGCAAGACAAATGCTGGCAAATACCTAAAGGCAACCACAGTAACATCTTTCACAATGTTCCTCAGACTTAGAAAGCACAGACACAGGCTAGCATTTTACCCTCTCTGTTAATGCAATTTCCAAACATGTATTCACTTTTTTCTACTATTTTCTTAACATGTTCCTTGGTTGTTGACAGATACTGGCCCTACGGTTCTGACGGCTGTCAAATTCATGGATTCCAGGGCTTCTTGACAGCATTAGCCAGCATTAGCTCCAGCGCTGCAGTTGCCTGGGACCGGTATCATCACTACTGTACAAGTAAGGGCTACAATTTTTCTAGCAACTTTACCCAGATCCTGCTATAAGGCAGCTTGTTTATATGCACATATTTATTATCTGCATATCTTACATGTAAGTTTATTTATCTTACACACTAGAGATAGAGCAAATATAAACAATCTCTCCAGAGGACCTCTTCCCATACAGGGGGTACTAACCAACCACCTTCGGATGACATTTCCTCTGTCAGATCATATCCAAGTTGTGACCCTCTTGCCATGCTTTCACTTTCCTTGTAAGTAAACTTCAGTGTTCCAAACAAAATCCAGCTCATATTGAAGAAGAATCTATGCACCATGGGCTTCCATCCAACACCCTGCTGTGTACCAAACAGATCTTCATGCTCATGCAGAGTTTACTAATTACAGATAAATTTGGTGTAGCTAGAGAGCTGCCTCTGCAGAGACAGCAGCTGGAAGACAGCCCACAGCAAAGCACTTCTGCAGAGGTACAATCAGGCAGACAGAGCTCAGCATCCCCATTGCGCAACACACAGGCACTTCAGGGTGCAAGAGCCATTTGTGGGGTTTGTGCTATGTTCCAGCCCCCTTATGAAGATTGGAACTTGGTACATTTGTTCCCAAGGAAGGAACAAATTATCTGCAAGTTTCAATAAAGGTGGCAGAGATATTTTTAAGTACTGATAAGAGGAGGAATATGTTATTTTTCTTGTCTTAGTGAAGATCATTTTTGGTTTTTCTTGCAATTTACTTTTTAACTACCTCTGACACAGCTGGATTTAATGGAAATCTAATATTAAACTGGGAGATCAACACAGGTAAATAAATTTGCCTTTTTTGTGGACTTATGAAAGAATATTTTTGATTTAGGTGAGAAATAGAGATGGACAGGATTGACAAATATATGGATTTATAAAGATAGATATGCTCTGTCTTTTATCTCAGAACTTCCTCCCAAACTTTGGCGGTACTGGATTTGTGCATTCATGTAACATGAGTGGAAATTTCTGTTAAATTAGGGTGCTGAGTTAGATTTAGCCTCTGCAGAGACTACTAGGATTTGTGCTGGGACTCCAGCTGTGCTCCAGCCACCACTGTGGATGGGGAGAACAGGGGAATAACTGTATTCTCTTAGCACAAAAGACAGAAAGCATAGCAAGGGGCATTATCATCTGCTGTAAAACAAACTAGCAGCCTTGTGAGTACTGGAACTGGCAAAACCTGCTGTCTTGTGAATATGGTGCACAGGGATGATGTTTGCTTTTGTCTAACAAGATAGACTTATGCTGACTGCTCTACGGGTCCTTTAACGGGGCCTCACCTCTCCCCAGACACAAACTTCCACAGTAAATGCAGCAACTTAGCACCTGTCAGTCCCCTCTTCCTTCTCCAGTTTACTTCTAAGTAGCCAGTGTTTTCAAAAGTTATTAGGAAAGGACTGAGTGACAAACACAGGGTGTACAATCTCATGACCCTCATTAGGAAAAGGGAAAGACACATGATATGAAATACAAACATACTCTGAAAGGACATCCTAGCACTCTGTAATGCTAGAAATGCCCTAATCCACACTATCTGGCCATTTGGCAGTCGTGTGGGAGCTGTCACCCAGAAGAAATGGATGAGGTCCTCCCATGCAGATCTGCAGTTTTCACGTTTCCTGATAAAGCCAGGCTCTTTCGAGAGGATTGAGTTGTCCAGAGCACCTCACATGACTGCACCATTCCCAAAAAAATTGTGGCCCTTTGGCAATGTTGATAGACAAATGCAGCCCTCCTTTTCTTGTGCTAAAGCACAGGTTGCTCAGACCACTTCACAAAATATTTTCTAAATGAAAGTGTAAAAGTTGGCTGGGGAAGAAACTGCTGAGCTGCAGCGCTTCAATCCCCTCCACCGTTAGCATCCACACAGCCTTTCAGGCATGGCCTCCATATGATTAAAGCAGCAAGTGCTAAACACACCCAGAGCACACAGCGAACATGTTCAATCTGATGATCCCGTTGAGGGTAGAAAGGTTGCCAATTTTTTGTTCTGCAAGTTTTGTCAAGAATTCAGCTCAGGCAAGGAAATGATTTCTTTTCATGTCCAGACAAAGTCCTCAAATAATGCAGGCTGTAAGCTAAATCCATACTAACACCCTTTAGATACTGAAATGTGTTTGGAGCTAGAAGAGTAGCATCTGTATTTTACAAGCGAGATAGCCTGAAAATAAGCATGTCTTTGGAAAGACATTTTACTCTCTGCAACATTGACTTTAATGCTTTTGTGTCATGCACTTCTCCAGTCAAGAGCATTCTACATTAAGAGCACAGGCAGAGAGACCCTAAGGGCACAAGCTTCTTTACTTTGCTCAAATCATTACTTACTGATGGCCAAACATTGCTATTACTGAACATTTTGAACAACAAAACAAAAACAAAAACCCAAAAGATTTTAAAAGCTCATGCTCTGTGGCTATTCCAGTAAAACCAGCCACTTTTAGCTTCATCCTTCACATGCTGATTGTGAGGAAGATTAAGTCATATTTCATAGATCTGATATACCAAGCCTACAGGCTATACTGTGTTCTCAATCCATACATTAAACTCCTGTTGACACCGGTGCAAGTTGCATGCCTGTACAGAAGGTACAAAATACCTCTGCCTAAAAACCGAAGCCATCAACCCTTTATCTTCATTTCCTGGGAACTGGCACTCCTTCCAGACTCAATTACATCATCCACAATGTTTTTGTTATGTCCTAACAGTTTCCCAAGAAAATCTTTGTTGTGGCATTCCTCAGCTTGACACTTGATTATCCACTATCCATATTTCTCAGGGAGAAAAAGCTGATGAGAATGTGAGAGATTACTACAATGATGATAAAAAAATGGGACTTTTCAGCCATTCGGGATGCTATTAACACAAATATGCTTACCAACATCCTGAAAACTAACCAGGTTTTTAAATTTGGAAGTCAATACAATCCTGTGACAAAGTGCTAGCCTTTAAAACGTATTGATAACGAGACATCAGAAAACATGTTGATGTTGATTGGCATATGGAAGAAAATAGTATGACCACCACACATGACAGAGAAACTAGAGTTTCAAGGCACTTTACTCTCCCCACTCTTGCTTTCTTCCTCCCAGGCAACCATGCTGAGCAACTCTCTTCATCCCCCAAATGTGGCTTTGGGGCCTATGAGATGCTACTTTCACAGCAAGGAGGAGAGAACTACAGAAATCTGTAGTCTAAAAGTATGCAATAAGAGGAGAAAAGACAGGGGAGTCTGAGGGGGTTGAATATCAATCACTAGCAAGATGGGAAAACAGATTATTGTATTTCAAAATTTGATCATTAGGGGGAAAAGGAGAAAACAGAAGCAGTTTTATGTTCATGCCTGATGGTGAAGAAGGAAAGGGCAAACTCTGAGGAAGTGGTCTATCAATAGCCAAGTATTCAAGACAGAAGGTGACATTTTATATCAAGGTAGACATCGTTAGTTCTCCCTCCCTAGCCATTCAGATGAGGAAAACATCCTGAATTATGTTCTGAACATAGCAAGGGAGGAAGGAAGCAGCAGCCTGGAAGGTCTCACTGAAGCTGGGATCAGGCAGGCAGAGGCATCTGGTGGACAGCCCAGGGGGTCAGCAACCTGAAAGCAGGCAGCTACCTATCACGGAGACGTCTTTGCTGAAAGCATTTCAATCTAACGCACAGTTCATTTTGGTAAGAAGGTAGCACGCTGACATCAGCGGTTTGTGGATGGGGAAAGGATCCTGATCAGCTTTTTTCCTTCCATAGCCATGGCATATGGTTACAGTTTTAATGGGAAAGAAAAAAAATCTAGAACATTTAACACTTGCATATAAGAATTAAGGGGAAATGGAAAATCTGAAGTGATTTATGTCAGTACTTTTCTCAATATTACGAAAGAAAAGATGAACAAAATCAGCAGGGATTTCACAGCAGCATTCAATTTCAAGAAGCAGAATTGCAGTGAGTTTTATCTAATCCTTAACATGCAAGGAGATCTAGGTTGTTATATCAGTATTCAAAGATTAGCAAACTGCCATTTGCTCCAATTGCAGCTGTCAGCTCTGTCAAATTAGGAACAAGTCCTTACCTCCTCTGTCACAGTTACCGCAGCCACCCTGCCACACTTCCTTCATCTAGTCTTCCACCTGCATCAGTTTTCCCTGACAAAATGCCAATGTTTATACAGACCTTGTATTTTCACTGAAGCAGGAGGTAATCACCAAGACAGCTTTATTTATGATCATGGAGAACCACAACAAAAAATGGAGTAAAAACCCCCTGTATTAGGATATTTGAAAGAGCTTTTTCTAATTATATGCACAAAAGAAGCTATTACACAGTACAGCTTTCTTATTCCTACAAAAAATGAATACTTGTGAGCACTAGTGACTGGTGCTTTTTGCTGCAGATGAAGTAGGTACCAACACCTATTTTACTTATGACTGATACATATTTTCCCTTATAAGATTTTCAGGTATTTTTGTCTTTGGGAAACTTTACCAATTTTAAGTGATGCGTGCCATGAAACCTGGTACAAGACATATTGTTTTGGAATATCAGCTATAACAACTTAACCATTTGCAAGAATGAGGAAAAGGGACTTTTTTACCCTCTACCCTAGAAAATCCTGTTGACCTTTTGTTTGGCAAATTCCTTTTAAACACCAGCCTGAAATCTAGCTGAAAGGTAGCCACTGTGTCAGAGATGTGGGTTTGCTCTTTCTGTGAAAATCAGATAAATGTTTGACCAATTTATAAATCTTCAAAAAATCAAAACGCATAAATGCCCCCACAGACTAAAGATGGAGAAATAGTTTATGATCATGTCACTAAAAACAGGCCAGCATAATCAAAAGGATTAAGGCTCCATGCTCTATCTAGCACTTCCTAAAATTTAAGCTTTTGACATCTGTCATGGTTTAACCCCAGCTGGCAACTAAGCACCATGCAGCCACTCGCTCACTCCTCCCGCCTCCCAGTGGGATGGGAAGAATAATCAGGGGAAAAAAAATTAAAACTTCTGGGTTGAGATAAGAACAGTTTAATGACTAAAATAAAATACAAAATAATAATAGTAATGAAAATTAATATAGCAAAAAGAGAGAGAGAAATAAAACCCAAGAAAAGACAAGTGATGCACATTGCAACTGCTCACCACCCACTGACCAATGCCCGGGCAACGATTCGCACCCCCCCACCAGCTCCCCCCAGTTTATGTACTGATCATGACGTTCTATGGTATGGAATATCCCTTGGGCTAGTTCAGGTCAGCTGTCCTGGCCATGCTCCCTCCCAGCTTCTCCTGCACCTCCTCACTGGCAGAGCATGGGAAACTGAAAAATCCTTAACTTAGGATAAGTGCTACTTAGCAACATCAGCATGTTATCAAGATTATTTTCACACTAAATCCAAAACACAGCACTGTACCAGCAACCAGGGAGAAAATTAACTCTATCCCAGCTGAGACCAGGACAACATCACAATTTTAGTAATCTTTAAATTATGAGGGGGGTTTATTTATAAGAGTGACCTCTTTCTGCTCCAAAGCAATTATAGAAGCCATTTTAAATCCCCTGTTTTAATATTTCACTGTATGGAAAAGAGAAGCTTTCCTCTTGCTTTTCAAGGAGAGAAAGCAAGAGCACAAGAGTGAGGAGACTTAAAAGGACCAAACTGCCAGCACCGGGGCCTAATTAGGAATTAGATCCTTAAGCATACATTGAACTCCATACATATACATTTAACTGAATGAGGACCTACATGGACATTCCATTAAATTTATCAGACAAAAAAAAGGCATTTAAGGCAAAGCAATGACCTCCTCTGCAAAAAACAACAGAACTGCCCTTGACTTGTTCTCTCGCTGTCAGCCCTCTCAGAGGACGACATGTCTGCCATGTGAAGCATGATTCTTTCACTGTTCTTGTACCAAAAGTATTTTTTCTGGGTAAAACTAAAATAATATCAAGTTTGTTTAATTTTAGATTCATACATTTTTAGCTACTTCTGATATGTCATTAAATGTTTTCTGGAGGGTCAACAGGCTACTGATTTCACCAGGACTACTTCACCATTAATCTCATTTTGTAAAAGGCCAAATCCAGAAGGAAAATTTTAATTTTGTTAGTTCTGATTCTCTCCTTTTCTAGTGTCCAAAATAGGACTCCTTAAGTGTGAGGAGAGAGAACATATGAACTCAGCCCCAGAAATGAGCTTTCCAAACGCAGGCTGTCGAGACACGCCTGGTACCATTATTGCATGGTCCTTTTACTCCACATCTAATGAGAAAACGGTGTTCCCTAACACCCATGGAAAAGTAACTAAAATGAACTTTGTCTTCATTTTTTATAGAAGAGGCACAAACGTTAAAGCAAAAAATTAGGAAAATAAAGGAAAAAAAGAAAGCTAATGGAAATTGTGAAGCATTGTCTCGCTGTGCTCCCCATGGCCTTGCCAGGTGTGTGGTCCTCCCCAGCCGCAGCAGAGGAGGAACCAAGGCAGGGCACTGCCAGCCAAAAGTACGGGGAGTTTTTCCCTAGAGTGTCCTATGGGATGCACTTTTCCTGTTAAAAACCTAAACACAGCAATCTTCATTAAAGCCACTCTTGATAGAAAATATTTGAAAGTCATTTCAGCAGGAGGCTTCACAACTTTCTTGTTGCCTGCACGGACCACAGCTGGTAGCACACAGGGCCAGAGGAAAGACATGGCACCAAGAGACTGGGCAGTGTGAAAGACCCCAGAGGTGGTGGGAGCCAGAGGAGCAAGAGCTTCTCCTGCTTTTCTGTGCAAGGCGACAGCAGGGAAGGTGAGATTTCCACCAACGCCCCCATGCACGCATGCAGGCAGCTGGATCAGCTGCCCACTGTCAGTGCAGGCACCCCTGGGCTGCCTTCAGCATGCCATCAATGCTGTCCCAGCAGCTGAGGGCAAATTTTGACAATGCAAGGATCTTTTACTTATGTGCAAAGATCCATAAGGCGCCAGTGCATGGCTAGGACCCAGTGGCACTAGAGTGCCTCAGTCAGGGCCTGTCATGTTTTGAGACGTTCATGTTATTGCAGTAGTCCATGAAGTGAAAGAATGGGGTGAAAAGAGAGCAAAGTGTCTGCCACAAGATACCATGAAAAAGAATTGGTATTAACTATTTTCTAGGAATTGCTGAGAAGCAAAAACAACCCCAAGATTTAATTTGGTTTTTTTCAAAATACCAGGAGGGCTTACCACTTACAAAATTGTAACACAATTCAGATTCAGGTTTCAGTGCAGTTGCTTCTGATAATGCCTTTAAAATGTTGCTAGAATATGTAAAACACAAACCAAACCTGACATCTTATGTAATAAGCTTTGTCCTGATCGAATTTCAAGTTACGGTTGTGTAAAGCCAAGCTACAAGAATTGCCATGTAGAAGACAAATGGAAATGGAAGCCTTGGATGAATAACAACTCTAACATGCTTGTTTGAGCATATACCTAAATAGGATGCAGTTCTGAAAGATACACCTTAGGCTACATTGCTTCTTTGAACTGAGAGATTAAGAATAATTACAAATTACTAAAAAGTTTGACTCATATTTTTAGTTCCCTAAATCAGAAATTATTCCTTTATTTTCATCTATGTCATTCTAGATACATATTATGTCAGTACTACAAAGCAATGTTTGAGTCTTTGCAGCCAAAGTATATCTTCTGTGCAGGAATCACACATAAAACATATATTAGTCGTTATTAATCACTCTTCATTAGTAATTATTAAAAATAATGTTTTAAATTACTAAAAAAAAAATCAACAGATTTTTTGGTAACTACCATATTAAAACATAGAGTACTAAATAAAAAGGATTTTCTTTACGTTTTCCTTGGTATTTAAATTGCAGTGTGTACACCTGTCTTTTCCCATAACTAATTTTTAAACACCTGCACCAAACAATTTTTCCAAGTTGATTTTTAATGCAATTCAAACTCTAATACTTCCCTGAAGAACCTCTGCAAGATAAGAAAAAGGACAGAGATGTAATCAGCATTCCTGTATAAGAGCAATTTCACTAACACACCTACTTTACTAGCCTACTTTAAAATATACAAGAACAGTACCACACAAAATAGATACTGTAGAGTTTGCAGTCCTTCCCGGAGCTGCTGCCTTATTGGGATCTCCAGCCTGCATGGCCCCCACATGCTCTCCACCCATGAGTCAGCCACGTCTGATCCTATGGCAGGGCCTCACCTCATGCATTTCACCTCCAATCCTTCACCCTTCTGAGAAAGGTCCAAATTGGCCTGAATCTTCCTGGCCTGCTGTCATGATGCTGCTGTTAAAGGCAGACGAAAATGTTTTTTCCCAGCCTCAGTGAAAATTACATCATTACTTCTCCCTAATGGGAGATTTGATTAGAAAGGAGTAGTCGGAAAAGTCACCGTGTTCCTTGCTGGTACAGCTGGCGTCATGGGCTATTCAGCATGGGCATGATTACAGATGTTAGCCTCGATAACAAAATTATACAGGCCTTTTTACACGCAAGCAGCGAGGCTAACACAATGTCCTGCAGCAGTGGGGAAGCCTGCCTGCTTTCTCCACAAAGGAATACTTCCTGTGTCTTCTGAAATTTCCAGTCTTTCATTTCCTTCATTTACCTATTCCTATGGTATTTTATGGAACTGGATGAGATAGGCACAAGTGATTATTTTTATTATAAAATTAGGAAAAAAGTACTAATGCTGAGCTTCACATTTCCTGTTCCAGACTAAGCAATGATCTTAAGGGCAAAATAATTTGACCAGCTGTATATTTAGAACAAGATCTGTTGTCAGGTTGTGTATATATATTCACATATATATATAGAGAGATGAGCAGCAAGTTTAGAACAGGGTATATTTAATATCCATGCAGGCCCTGCACTTCTGGCAGGACAGGAAGGAAATAAGCAGGGGCTGGGGAGTGTGTGCAGAGTCACATTTCTGATTTGACCCACACGCTGCAGCAGGGCGCTGGTTCTTCAAACACTACTTACTGCATTGCTCTGTTCCTTCTACTCGCTGCCTTATCTGAGTCTTTAAACACTTTCCCAAAACACAAGAACATAACGTTTGTAACAGCAGTTGTATCTCCAGTCTAGTACAAGCCTGAGCAGTAGTATAGCATTTGTTTAAGTAAAGCACACAAAAGAGAAGTACAATTTGCTGTTTCCTAAAGTCTAAAACCTTCCTTCATATTCTTTGCAAGGTTGATTACTCCAGACTCGGGTCAGCTTTCAGGCTACAAAACACAGACAACTGCTCGTTTCTGCCCAAGGCCCAGGGGCCGGGGCACTTGGTGCTGGCCCCACAGAGCCAGACAGCTTTCCTCGGTGGTTTTGTTCTGGGCACGGAAACCCCCTTTTCTCTTCCCGCAGGGAGCAAGCTGCAGTGGAGTACGGCCATCTCCATGATGGTGTTTGCGTGGCTGTTTGCTGCCTTTTGGTCTGTGATGCCCTTGCTGGGGTGGGGGGAATACAACTACGAACCCCTCCGAACCTGCTGCACCCTGGACTACAGCAAAGGGGACAGGTGAGGGCCGGGGCCAGCTCCCACGGGAGGCGGGGTGGAGGCTGCTGTGCCTTGGGGTGGCCTCAGCAGCACTCCAAAATCCCCAGCTGTCCCCCGTCATTGTTGCTGGGGCAGATCTCCTGCCCCAGCGCCTGGGGCAAGTCAGGCACGACCCAAGGCTGCCTTGACTCGCATGGTGGCATGTGGGAACAGCTGAAGTCAGCTTCCTCTGCGAGAGAGGCTGGTGCTCTGGTTTCTGCTACTCCCTCACTCTTCTATAAGCTGCATCTTTCTGGGTTTAGGACTTGAAACTCTTTCAGAAGGGTTTTGTTTTTATCCAGTCCAGCACAGATGTCTGAGTAGGGATGCTTGGGTTTAGAAACAAAATGCCTGTTGTGATTTTCTACAGTACTATCCATCCCACATACAACAGCACGGCACACCTTCACAGGCCTTCAGCAAACATGGCACCTAAAGCATGTTGACAAAACTCATTTAGATAATTTTAAAAATACAAGTTAATGACTATTTACAACAAGTTTACAGAGATGCCCTAGAGAGGAATTAACAACCTCTTTTTTTTTTTTTCCTTCCTCACCCTTTCCAGAAACTATATCACATTCCTTTTTGCTCTGTCCATTTTCAATTTCATGATCCCGGGCTTCATCATGCTGATGGCCTATCAGTCCGTACACCAAAAGTTCAAGAAAAGTGGGCACTATAAGGTAAGAAAGCTTCCTCAACCCCTGCAACTGCCTTGACAAAATAGGGCTGCATCCAATAGAGACAAAGTCCTCAAAGAGCCCATTTCTTTCACAGAGGCTTTGGGTCACCTCCTTCTGCGCTGACTCCCCAACCTGAGTACAAGGGTAGCGCAACACAGGGTGGAGCCGCCCAGAAAGTTCATGGAAACTCCATCCTTAGAGATGTCAAGGTTGACCAGACAACCACATCTGCCCCGACCTAGTGCTGGAAACAGTTCCCCGTCAAAGCAGGGATCGGACTAGTGACCCTGAGGATTCCCCTCCACCAACACTGGACCATTTCTAGTCACAAAACAAACACGCAGCATGCAGAAAGGATCAATATTTCCTGCTTTGCTACAGGCTCTTAGCTTATCGCTGAGGAAGTCAGCCAGAACTACGGCACTGGAAGGAAACAGGCAGGCACACCCTGTGGGGGAGAGAAGGGCCTTCCTATAGGCATCGTGTTTACACTTGGCTGAGGAAATTTAGAAATCTTTATGAGCTGGAAACAAAGGAATTGCTCTGGCATGGCAAGTTTATGGGAATGTAATGTGGTGATTATATGAGACGTTTCCTTAGGTGCAGGCTATACAGTCTGGGGCACTATGCATTGCTGGCGGGCACAGCCTGACCCTGTACTCAGTAAAGACAGTCATTTCTCAAGGGGGATGTTATACCAGCAAAGAGACAGTCAGGCAGACTGGTCTGTAGCTGTCTGGAATAAATACATGTGCCCTCTACATATTTCTTGAACAAATCTCAGTGTTTGTTGTTGTAAATCTATTACTTTTTTTTCCAGTGAGTTTATAC
Organism: Strix uralensis; assembly: GCF_047716275.1. Lineage (NCBI taxonomy): Eukaryota > Metazoa > Chordata > Aves > Strigiformes > Strigidae > Strix > Strix uralensis. Next base: position 12,408,424 of record NC_133978.1, on the reverse strand, counting down.
AATAGCATGTGATTTCTTTCTTACAATATTCTGCAGCTGTCCAGACTAGCTATGATGCAGAAAATTTAAGGATGAAGTTATCACTTCTCTATTCATTAATATATTTATAAGATACTTGAGAACACCTGGCCATGAACACCATGGATAAGGCTCTAACATGAAGGACAAAGGAATCCTACTACTACAACACAGATGCCACTGCATCCATCTGTTGCACTGCCGTAGTAGCGACTTCACACAGTTTATTTGTCTGCAAGACCCTCTAAGAAGTCAGCAAAATGTTGTTCCTTTGTATCTGTTTTTAAATTTACGCATTGCCCTCCCCCCTCAGCAGTAATTACTAGCCATGGTTCTACATCTAGCACACACGCTGATTTAACTGATCTACCATAAGGTGTTTCGTCACCTCTGCCCAGGAGCAACTGCCACTTCCCACCCAGCCCCTGGTAACATGGCTTTGGAGCTTGCTGCACAGGCAACCCTTGATGCAGAGGGAGCTGTGCTCACACCCCTCCGACATCAACAGCAAAGCAACAGTCATACAGCATATCCCACTGGCTGATCCTCTCCTGCTACTGAACCCAAACCATGCTCTCCTAGGATCTGTCCCATCTGCTTGCTGCAGTGTGCGGTTGTGAAACACAAAGGAATTTATTGCTCTTGTTTTTCAGTTTAATACTGGTTTACCATTGAAGACGCTGGTCATTTGCTGGGGTCCCTATTGCCTTTTATGCTTCTATGCAGCGGTTGAAAACGTGATGTTCATTTCACCAAAATACCGCATGGTATGTCTATGCCACCCGAGGGAATTCAAACAATGACATTCTCCTTACTGTCCTCTCTCCATTCCTATGGAACAGTGCCAATTTACTCACAATTGGGTTTACTTGTTATAACATATATAACAAGTAGATTTTTTCCTCAAAGCATTCTGTTCATCTACCACTTTTAAGGCAAAACCGCTAAGCACGGTGATATAACGGGCATTATATTACTGCTTTGATCAAGAAACAATTTAGGAAGTCAGAGGTTTTTTCTTCAGCAGTCAGTTAGGGGTCTGTAGCTTGTATTGTTTCATGGTTTGTAGGAGCTTTTTGTGTCCTTCCCAGAGTCAAGTACCAGTTCAAAATTTTCATTTTTGAAGACACCGTCTCATTCATTTTTTCAATACTTCTCTCTCCTCGGGGAAGCTGCAATTGATCACTCTTAAGGTTATGCTGCCTTCTTTTTTCACTTTTTTCTATGTGTCTTGGCTCTGAGACTGCCTCTGGGACTCAGTAATATCACATCAAACCTTTCAACTTTTATTCAGTCCCCAAATTTCAGCCCAGTTTCAGGTCACCAAATGCATTACTGTACTTAGGTATTCAATATCCCACATAAAATGTGTTAGCAATAGCAGCCCATTTATCCATCAGAGGGTATGCACAGCACACCCTTCACTCCTTCTAAGTATCTGTATTCACTCTCATCTGAAGTATACCAGTTTCAGGCAATGCTGACCTAAATTCTTTCCCCTGGAGACTATAATTTCCTGAGCTAGGGCCTCCAACTGACCAAATTGCTTTTATCTCTCATCTCTGTGTGGGTAGCAAGCTACTGCCATTGGGGACAGGCATTTGGTAAAGGAAAACTGAGCCTAGGCTGACATCAGCCCATTGGCTCCTTGGTGCCTTTTCCGACTAATAAATATTGTGTCTCACGACAGATTCCTGCCGTTATTGCCAAGACTGTGCCAACAGTGGATGCCTTTGTATATGCCCTGGGGAATGAGAACTACAGAGGAGGAATATGGCAGTTCCTCACAGGACAGAAGACTGAGAAAGCAGAGATTGATAACAAAACTAAATAACCCATTACAGCATTAAGTGAAATTAATGCAGGTACATCACTGAAAGCAAAACGCTAGAGGAAACTGTGTGCATTCTCTGGTATGTACGTGCAAAGGTGGTTCCACATTGGAAAGGCCGTGCATTGGCTACAAGCAAAGAAGTACTGAAAGAACACCCTCCAGATAACTGTCCAAACCATCACGAGCTGCTTGTCAAACAAGCTGCCTTAAACCTGTGTTGATTGTCATCAGTCTCATTTTATATGTCACTGCCAATAAACTATGTGCTGAAAAGCATTTTTTTTTCCTGATACATTAACATAAAAGCTCAGCAAATTAACTGAAGCAGGGTATCCATTTATCCAGTGAGGTCTCCTCAAATCAATTTGTGCAGATTGTCCATATGGTAATGTTTGGATTACTAAAAGATTAAAGGAGTATCCAGTATTACACCACATGTCTGTATAAATAGCTTGTTCATCTGAACAACACATTTTCAATGCACCCAAAATGGGAGTTCCCAAATTTCCATGATGAATCTGCCATCCTAATTCCATAAAAACGTTTTAGTGGGCATTATATCCCAATAAGGAATATTATCTTGACTCCTGTTCAAATGAATTAGAGTGTGACACTCAGCTTTGTCACACACTAAACTGCATCAGATTTTGCAGCTGCTGCTTACCAGAACAATCAACAAGCTCATAGCCCATCATAAAAACATTAATCTTCTTATCAAACACTGAGCAAAAACTAAAGGGAGGTATAAGTCAGATTCTGTTCTAAAGATGTCATAAGAATAAAAATTAACTTCACATCTGCCATTAAATTCCACTATGCTCCACATGAATGAGAACAATCACTGAATCGATTGTGACTAAAGAGTCTGAGCAATTAAAAAGCCACTTATTTTATAATTATCAGAATTCACATATTTTAAGCTATTAGAAATGTCCATTTTAAGAGTTTGTGTTTGCTCATGCTGCCCACATTGCTTACAGAATGAAAAACTGTCAGTTGATGTTGCCTGTTACTACAAGATGTGTCTCAGAATGACCCGTTTGCAAAAAAATATGTGCACGACACAGAATAGGAGAGATTGTGCATACAAAAAGCCAAAGCTAATTGATCCCTACAGGGATCATATGGTTCATCTCCAAGCATTGACAGTGAAAGAGCTTTTGAAGCTAACTAAAGAAAAAGCTGATCTGTCCCTATGATGCTTTCCAACACATTAGAAGGGAAAACAGTTGTTATGGGTTACAATAGGGTAGATGGAAGCTAATCACTGGGTAGGAGGGATGTTCCCCCTCATGGCTAGAGATCGGAAACAGATGTCATTTTGTCACAAGTTAACCAGCAGGATCCCATTCAGAGATGTGCTTTGGGACTTGTGAGGCTGAATCTAGTCACAAACTACCCGTCAGAGTAGTGAATAATGCCATGATAAAAATTATCACATCTAAAGCTGACAGCTAAGACATCTTAGGTACATATAACATTAAGTGAGCAGATGACAAAATGTTTGCACTGATAAGTGCAAAATAATGTGTATGGGCCCAAAATTACCTTCAAGTATGTATCTACAGTGACAGGCTCTGAATCTGTAATTATTGCTTTCTCAGGAAAGAGACCTGGCCAGGTCTTGAAATCAATGGTTCACTTGTCAGCAGGGTCATACTGACAAATCCCAGCAGAACACTGAAAAACACCAAAAAAGGAATAGGAAACAAAAGACTACACATGGTCACACCACTTGAAAGCCACTGTGCTCAGACTTATTGAATAGGGTGCATAGTTTGGGCCATTCAAACTCACAGAGGATACAGATAAGCTAGAAAAGGGCCACAGGGATGACCAAACATAAGGAGAAGCTTGACACAGTAGGGGTGAAATGAAGGAGAGTGCTGGCTCAGAAGAGGTAGATAGTGAGGAGACCAGAGACAGCCTTATTGAACCAGGGGTTCAGGGGATGTAGAGATAGAATAATGGTTTGCTGCTTCTAACAGCACAAGAACAATGGCACACACCGTAAAATTAAATTGAGCTGCGTATTTTCTGAAGTTCATGGTTTGTTGAGTGTTCTTCATGTCTGCCTACTGAAATGCACTGTGGTTTACATAACAATAATAATGTAATAAATAACAGCTTAAGACATTTGGTTAGGGTCTGAGTCTCCTTTGGCTTAAAGGAAACATACCTCAGTTAGGAACTCATCTCAAGCTTTGGCTCTTGGTCCATTTTCAGATTGATTTTTGCCTTGCTCTTACTGTAAACCTCTTGTCATGGGAGTAGAAAGCAGCAGATTTGTTTCTTCATTCTGTTGGACAGCTACAAATTTTAATGTGCCTCTGTTTAGGCTGTGTATTCTTCTTCATACTTGATTACTGAAAGCTAGTGATGGGTAAAGCTGAGTATTATCACTTAGTGAGCATAAAGTTTCTTAGTGGTATTCAAGCCTTGAGAGCAATAGGGCCTCTGTCCTGAACAGCAACCAAAGCTGTCCTCTGCAGCCACACTGAAGAAATACAAGATAATAAAGTCACTGAAATCTTTCAGACCTACCTGGTTTCACTCTGCACCTCCAAACCTAAGAATGTACATAAAACCTGAATCATTTCTCCTGTCATTCATCTCCACCCTAAATACCTTAAACTAATACTTCTCAACCTGTCAGGCCCATAGCTGTCCCAGCCTAGGGGCTACTTCACACAAGTTACAAAGGCTCTTGACTGAGTGAAGAGAGGCAAATGAAGTATTTGAACAAATTTGGTGGGCTTAAACACCTCCACAGTTCTGGTTCATAATGCCTTGGTTCCTGACTTCCCACCAAAGAGTGGAGGAAACGAGATTGCTCATGGCTCATTTATTGGATTGTGATAATCTCACTCTCTCCACAAAAAAAAAAAATGGAAACAAACAAAAAGAGAGACAGAAACAAAAGTAAGTTTCCAGGAACTGGTCACCAAGGCAAAAATCCTCTTCTAGCTATAACTAGTTCTTCGCCACTAATTTATCCACATTAAGAGGAGCTGGCTGACAACCACAAACAAGTGCACCAACAAGCGTGTTGTGTTTCTTTCAGACAAATGTTTGAAAGGAAGCTGCAGTGCATCAAGAAGCCCAAAACATGCTCCCAGTTAATTACACAGTTTATCTGTAGCAGAGTCAGCCTTCACCACAACAGTGCTGGCCCAGTGTCCTCTGGCATTGCTGGTTGTCCAGATCTTGTCAATATCTGCCACTATCCTGATAAAGCCTGTCACAACAAGGTCCCATGTCTTGAGTAGGTTATGCCAAAGCATGTAAAATCCCACCATGTTTTCACATTCTGGAGAATCCCAGATGGCCAAAACCAGGATTTTACCCTAACCAAAGTACAGCCCAGGGGATTATACAGGGGCTGCAAAACACTCCCATACAGGTAGTATCTCACCTACTATCCAAAAAAAGCCCCATGAGAACAAAAAAGGAGAAAAGTGCAACCTTTGGATGCATTCAGCAACTCAGCTTAAGTCGGAACAGCAAATCTGAACATCAGTGATTAATACCTGTCCTGTCACTAAAGATGAGTGGCTACAATCAACCCACTTTTAAAAATAATTAGAGAGCACTCCAGGTTACTTCACATTAGCTATTGCAGCCCTTCATTGGGGAGGATTTGGACAATTGTTCACAATCAAACTAGAAGAGGAAAGTGCACCCCTCATTAGGGTTCAGTGACCTGATTCAATATCCAACCACTCTTAACACACAGTGATCTGCAGTGTTATATCCAATATTACCCATTAATTGGTATTATATACCAATATTATCCCTCTTACAGGCAGTCTAATTCTGATTGTTTTGTTCATTTGTGTCAGAGTGAATATTTTGACGCATTGATGAAAAACAGACTTCTGAAGAAAAAATAGAAGGGAGTCTTTCCTTCTTATTCCTAGACACAAACAGCACAATTTCTTCAGGTTTTCTTTCAGCAGACAGAAACGCCTCACACCTTAAACAGCATCTCTTGCAGTCCTATTTTTAAGGCTATTAAACACCCACAACTCCAAATGAAGTTACTGTGTTCTCAATAATACTGCAAAATCAAGGTCTTGCCGACTCAGCTTCCCTGCACTGCCCACACCTACAAACACCCTACAGTTCAATAAAAGGGAGTTAAGTTTTTCTGCAGTGCACATTCTTCATGTGTTCCATACACTTTCTGATGTATTTTTCCTAGCACCTCTTGTACATCTGATCAGGGCACTACAATCCAATTTAGGAATAGGGTCAGGGGAAGAATTTGCACCGTTCCCAGTCTATCATCGTACTACTTTGAATTGCATTACTGTAAAACAGTGAAATGAGCTGGTTTTGTCACCACAGGGGAAAAAGGATTGCCAAATTCCTAAACATGGACCCAAGTGCTAATGATTGGTTTGGTTCAACAAGTTGGGATACAGAGACTAAAAGTATAATGTAAGATCCTTATAATATGGTGACAGCAAGTGTTAGTCACAAGTACTTATCCTTCCTGTCATGTCTCGCTTAAACTTCTGTTCATGTTTCACCTGTGAGGATGGCTAAGCGGAGACTAACACCTCAGCCTATGATATTGAGAGTTTGCATTTTGGAGTCAAAATGCAAAAATATTTGGTACTATCTGCCTTGTATACATATTTACACTTAGAGATTATTCATCAGAGAATTACAATCAATGGTCTGTATGAGCTACCCTAGATAGACTACACTCAGGTGTTTTGTTATGAAAACAGGCATTCCACTTTCTGCAGAGAAAAAGGGAGGATGAACTAGTTGCATTAAGATTATGTAAAATAAGAGTTTTTAGGTGTTGTTTCAAAATTTGCTAATTTAAAGTAATCTCTTGAGTATCACTAAAAGACAAAAAGATTCAATAATAACCACAGCAGAAAGAACAAAAATTCTAAGATCATCTCAATAAGATGTGAGCTTGAATGATTACAAATACAATTAAAATCGTACATTCAAGACTTAAAAATTTTTTTTTTTTTTTTTTTTTTTTTTTTTTTACACTTTAAGACCCTTGGATTTCCACAGGCGGGATTTTTTCCTGTGTTAGACATGTATGAAATTTTTCAAAGCAGGCTTTGTTCAGAACACAACATCAGATCATAGAACTGTCAGAAGAGGAGAGCTAGGGCTGAGTAAAGGAGCTGTGCTGGGCTACAGATTTTCCTGGTTTCAGAAGAAGCAGGAGACAAGCTCAGGGTTCAGCCTCCTGCACACTGGTTAGAGATGACTCCCCTGAACTATGCCAGAGAGAGGAGGCAAAGGTTGCCGAAGTGAGCTGCTACCTCCTTTGAGACTCTGGCCCACAGAAATAGTCAATACAACTAAGAATTTGCATCTAAATATTGATTTCATGTTGAGAGGTATTTCAGATGCAGATTCAATTACCTGCTTTAAAGGTATCTAATTTTAATTAACCCAGGTTTTAAATTAATGTAAACTAATTAAACACTGTTTAGAAATATGCTTCAGAGGACAACACTTAATTCAGTAAATCTCTAATGGTAGGAAATGTGCCTCCTTTAATAACAATTTGTTTTGAAGAATCAGAAAAATAATTCTGTAGTTATAAAGCAAGGTCCAATATCTTAATACAGTGGTGTCATAGCTCAAGTTTTAAAAATAAGTCTTTCTAACTGGTAGTACAAGACTGTGACTGTAGAAAGACAAATATTTGTGCCCTACAAACACATATACCTTATTTTTAAAGAAAGAACTGAAATTGTGACAGCAATAGTTCACTTACATGTGAAAACTAGCAAAGAAAATCACATAATTGGAAGCAGAGAGCAAGCTTTCAAGTATTAACAGCAAGAGTGCTAAATTTTCAATATGTTTTAAATCTTGACAGTGAAAACAAACTGTATTTTGGCAGACAACAGTTGGAGGCTCTAATTGCTGGGGAAGTCACTATTTGAATTTTCTTGGTGAACAGCGAGATAACAGATTTTTTCCCTCATGGTGTTCAATGATTTGCATCCACTGCCCCAAGATTTGTTCCATTGAACTACACAAGGAGGTGCTATGGCAGCATTCTTGACATCTCACTCCATAAGCAGAGCCATCATTTAAATACAGGCAGTTTTGCAAGCAAATTATATCACATTAGATGAGAGGTTGTTGTGCTGAAAAGCAGCTGTACAAGCAGAAGCTTAAGGATGCTATTAACTACAGATAGGGCAGGGAAAATGCCATTAAACCAAGAGAGGGAAGACAAAACCATTGCTTTAATGGCAATATTTGTCAGCTCTTTCACTACTGAACCAGAGTCAGTTTGAACCTCAAAGCTGATCTGCAGTTATGCTTCTGGGCCAGCAATACATTGAGTGGCAGCATGTCCTAGATATCCCATTGAATGGCACCTCTGATGTATGGATCAAATGCTGTATTTCCCAGAGGGCTCTGCAGCCTTTCCTTCACTGCAAAGGTTTCAACTTTCTTGAAATAGCTAACAAAGAAAAAATCTTAATGGAAACAAGACAGTGGACTGATTTGCTGAGTTAGCCCTTTATCTACAGACTACATATCGAGATACTTGGCACAGACAGGCAATAGATCCAGTTCCTGAAGGCTAGTCCCCAAGCCTGAGTTTGGTACATAAGCTCTCTCTCAAAGTGGGATCCACACATAATGTAAGGAAAAGCATCTCAAACAGACTATAAATTTGAAAAGAGGGGGTTTTGTTTCATACCCTGCCTGCTTGGACTTTGGCACCACATTGAGCCACTTCCCTGCAGCCTGTTTTCAGCAAAGATTCAAGACCTGGGACTAGGCAACTTGAAGTGTATCTTTTCATATAACAAACAAGAAACCACTATTATGGCCAAAAGAGATGCCTTTATGCAATAGCACTCTTCTGGGAATGGAGGGATTCAAATCCATTTGTCCTTAACCTGATGGCAGTCAAACACACATGTCCTCTCACCCAAAAGACCCACCAGGCTGTTGCAAAACTCTTCCATTTCCCTATTGACACTATACCCTTTGCAGAAAAAAAAATACAAGGTTTTGCCAACTGAAGAAGTAGAAAATGAGAACAAGTAATTTGGGATTGATTTGACTTGACTAGAACGGAAGAAATTTGGATCATAATGTTTGCTTCCACAACAAAAATGCAAAGGCTCCTGTGTTGCTAATGAATGCTTGAATTTCTCCAAGATACTTATGAGGATGAGTGAAATATGACAGATTACACCTCCTAGGGAATTAGCACATAATATATTCTATGGACTAAAAACTAGGCTACTGCCAGATCCTAAAATGCAGTTGGTAGGCAGATACTACTGATCGGGGCCATGTTTAAGCCAGAGACACTTTTTCCTGATCCAATGTTGTTTGCTTCTCTGTGCTATAGTCACATGTTTAGGTGACATAAAAATTTGTGGAGCAGTAACGAAGAGATAGATGGGTTATCATTACAGGATTACCTGAGCCACCAGGATAAATAGTTGTAACATGACAAAATGTATTTTGGTAAGACCAAGTGTTTGAGATCCAAGAATGGCAGTTGCTTATATTTACATGATGGAAGACTGCTTTGAAAAACAGAGCTCAGAAAAGGATTTAGGGGTCATTATAGATAATCGCCTCAGCGCAAGCTGTCTGGGCAATGCTGTAGCAAAAAGGACTAATTAGATTCTTGAATATGGGGGGGGGGGGGGGGGGGGAAGAGTATGAAACAGAAATAATGAAGGATTCGAGCAACTCTGGGCAGCACTGCCAAGACCCCTACTAGGTTACTGAATCCTGTCCTGGTGTCCGCATTTTAAGGAGGATTTGAAGACATTGGACAGAGTTCAAGTGAGTGTCACAAATGAATTCTCTGGCTTTAACAAAAAAAGTCCAAGCCTCCTGACGTGACGGGTAAGGAGCTCAACATATTCAGCTCACTGAAGAGAAAGCACAGACATACCTTCATCACACTGTGTAGATAACTGCACTCGGGGAAGATATACGTGAGGAGCTTTCCAATCTGGCTGACAAAGATCCAATGAATAAAAGTTGAAGCTAGATAAATTCAACCTTGAAATAAGGGAAAATTTCCCAGCAGTAATGAAAGACAGAAACCACTTATCAGGGGAACTAGCAAAACGACCATTACTTGCAGCCTTTTAGACAAAGGCAGATAGCTCTGAAGACACACCTTTCGCCTAGTTTCAGGCTAGATGATTATGGTTGTCCTCCCTAGCTCTGTAAGCTATGAACACTTAGTTCCCTATGCATACCTTTATTTCCTCAGCCCTTGGTGAAACAGGACTGCCTACACTGTAGTCAATACGCTTGCAATGTTTCCATGATGGCTTGAATGACACTACAGGGGTTATGACCAGCAAGGATGCAGAGTTAGCATTATGGGGCCACACTGGCCTCATGGTCAGGGAGAAGGTGTGGGATAGAGGGAAAGTGTTCCTGACTGACATGCATGAGACTGGAACCAGAGAAATGCATCAGGTGGATGAACCATTGCTTCTTCTCAACAAGAAAAGATCTCTTTCTTTCTACCTTGCATGTTCTAACAGATGCATCTATGTTGCAGTCCCAGAAACAGCTATGTGTAGTGACAGACATCCCACGGGAACTTTAAACAAATTAGCCTGCCATACATGGGAGGTCAGACTACACAATCTTACAGTCCCTGAAGTTGTTTCTTTTTCTTGTATTACTCCAAGTATGCTTTTTCTTCCTTTCACAGTTCACTGGAGCAAACGTATAAAAAGAGGGAAGAAAAAGTACTCACTTGGAATGCGGTTTTAACCTGGTGTCCCCTGGGAGTAACTGAGTGAATGCAGTGACTTCCAGGCTACATAAGGTAAGCATGACAAAATGAAACCCTGTCAGTCAAGCAAAATTGCTTGTCTGTGAACTCCAGCTTCCTCCACTCTTATGTCCTCTTCTGATACAGGCAGTCAGCCCTGACAGTCAGTTAGGATTTTGATAGCAAGTGTTTGAGAGATCGTGATCTATTCCTAACGTAGCAATGAGCAATTGCCACAGCAGCAGGATGGCCATTAACAACTCTATTTTGCAGACGAGGGAAAAAAAAAAAAAAAAAAGGCAATACAGTATCTGGGACAGGATAAAAACAAACAAAAAAGCACACGCAGTGTAAAATTTTGTTCTTGAATAGCAGCGGAGACTGCTCAACCCTTATGAAGGTAAGAAAGTTTTCCCTTACATGCAGCCCAAAACTGTTTTGAAATGTTCCACTGCTTTCTTCAAACTTACCCACAGAACAGTTAGAAAGTGGAACACATCACAGACATGGTCAGATCTGATCCCAATGTGCTTGCTGAAGGGAGTCACACTGCTCAGCTTCACTTGCCTAAAAAGTTAGGAGGCACCAGGTCTTGTATGGTCCCTCTGCTCATTCAGAGGCACGACTCTCCAGAGAAAACTGCACACTGGAGGGCACTGCAGACACACTCTGCTCTCCCCATCTGTCTATCCCACAGCAGGTACCAGCACCTCCGCCCCTATCACCTAAAGATGGCATTTGAAATTAAAGGTATATTGCAGCAATACTTACAAATGCAACACATGAAGCAGCAATGAGTTTAGACCAGAAACATCAGTGGAAAAAAACAAGATTCTTGGCTCCAGTGAAAACCCACTCAGCAGCTGAAATTAGAAACTTTAATCCTATGGCACTGCCCAGAATTAAAGGCTCCATCTACCAGCAAACAGCTGTGTAACTACTGCTGGCTGAACCTCAGTGCTTTGAAGTGGGATTAGGATGAAATGAAAGGAAAAGCAAGCATCACAAGCATCAGCAGGACAAGCAATACCTTAGTGTGTCTTGTACTGTAGTGACCAAATAATAAAACAGGTTTATTGGTGTCCTTTTGCAGTTCTTTCTGAGAATTCATTACCAGCAGAAATAAGAGCATTACAAACAAAACAAAGGAATTCAGGACTAGAAGCATGTCAGCATCCTATTGCCTATCCTGCACTGAGCATTTATTAACGTCTTCTTGCTGTAACTTTTCAGAGGCCTGGGTCTGCCACTGAAGTCTATTCCGCTGACTTATCATCACATGAGAACACTATGCCTCAGGGTATACAAATAAAGAATTATCCAAAGAGATGGTGATCTCTCCTTGGGTGTCTTTAAACGGTGATGGCTGAAAACTATTTGTAGATATGGACAAATGACAAGATTGCAATAAGAAAGAGTCATCCTGTGGAGAAGGTGCCATATGGTACACAAATCCCATTAAGAGGGTTTAATTGTTATTTTAAAGCCTACAGACAAGCAGAACTAAAAGGAATCCCAGTCCAGATATTCAGATGCTGATTTTGCTTATATTTTGGACACACTAAGAATGCAAGATCCAACCCTCCTCCTGCTGGCATCCATTAAATATGACTGAAAGAAGGTGGAATAACTCCCAATTACTATTAGCAAACACCAGTAAGCCAGTGCTGCGCATTACCTCTCACTGAGTCACCAGGCTCCTGCAGTGTTTATCTGCTAGCAGCCAGTCCTTTCACAGTTGCATTGACAACTTAACTCAGAGAAGCTGGTTCATCTATAATGCAGTGATGGGATTTTCCCGGTTTAAAATTTATTTGCATCTCTTTTCAGAAGTAACCCACCCTCCTGACAGAGCCATAAGGCCAGGGCTGCAAATGGCATTACTATTCATACATCTACCTTTTTTTTTTCTCCCCTCCAAGTGATGGAAAAGGAATTAACTGGGAGTTCTTTTCAGGCAAGGTGACTGTACTGTGACCAAGGAGCAGTTCTGGAGTAGAGCTGTAATCTGCATTGGTTCCTCGCATCCCAGGCTGCGCCTCCTTGTCACTGTTATGTTGGAAGTAACACAGAAGAGGAGCTGGTTAAGTACTGCCTCCAGCAATCAAAGATAATGGCAAGGAGGTGGCTTGTCAAACTTCAAGCAGTGGAAAAAATTGACCTCTGACAACGTATACCCTTGATGGAACAGCCAGGATAACTGAAGTGTCTAGTTTTATTTTATTAAATTGGTGTATGGAAATAGTACATAATTTAGAATCACAGGCTTTGGTTAAAGCTCTGATTGCAAGGTTTTAAGCAGGTCTGAAGCCCAATTAAAAAAAATGAAGTCCACAAAATTTAATCCATCTCTACCTTTTTGCTTCAATGTGACTCTTGTTAGCTCCCTAAAATTAGATTTTTAATCTCAGATTGGCACCCCATTCTCTGCCACTCAAGTATCACAAACAGTGAGAAGATTATGGCCACTTATGTAGTATCTATTTTCCTATAATCCTTTTAGCACCATAAATGCTAAATATAGCATCCAGTTTAAATTAGCTTTAACCTCAAGTTGACTGCAGTTAACTATGCAGGAACAGCCATTTAATAAAAACAAAACAAAACACCACCCCCCAAAAAAAGCTAGAAGTATCCCCACACTTTAAAAATAAAGATGGTATTAAGCTGTTCACAGTGCATATAAAGAGATCACCTCAACAGTGGTGAATTCTCCAAGAGCTTTTTGGAAACCTAGGACTTGCAAGCCATTAGTCTGCACACACAGGTGGATTGGTTACAGTACTTACTCTTACAAACAGCCATCCCAAAAAGCATAAGGAACTGGGGCTGCTCATGCAGCTCCTTTATCCTGGCTAGATTTGCAAATGGTTAACACTAAACATAGAAGCATTTTTGTGAATCAAACTCCCACTAGTTTTTCCAGGACAGCCCTTTGTAGGTGCCCTGAGACCTTCACAAGGAAAGCTGATATATCCTTTAACTAGGGGAGGACCATCACTAGATGATGGTCACTAGTAAGAGCTAGAACAGGCTCAAAACCTAGAACAGGAATGACTTCAGTAAAACAACTTAGACATTTACAGGTTACATGCTTACTCATTAACCTGTATGTTCTGTTTCTGTCTCCACTGCAGCACTTATTCTGGACCAAGTATGCTTTTTCATCAGCCAGTTTGCCTGAGGAGTATAACAGCAAATGAATCCCAATAACCAAATCATCCTGAAGTAAACAACCATCAGGTGCAACACCCTTAAAGTTACAGGTTCATCTCAAGACTTAGTACTGGATTTAATAAGGCTGCAAGTTTCTCCATATCTTACCTTTGCCCTTTTCAGGCACCACAATGGAGAGAAGGGAAGTCCCGCTTCAGCAAGCCTGGCATTTTCTCATACTCCAGGGAGAGAATGACCGCCAAACTCTACCCTGGCATGGGAAATGTCATACAAATGCAAATTAAAATATATCTGATTGTGTCTGTCTGTCCATTTTGCTTCAGCTTGTTAGGAACAATTAAACAGATGCCTAAAGCTGAGCAGTAAAATGAGGACCCAGGAGCTCTTCCCACAGAGTTTTCCTCCTTCGCTTGGAGGACCGCCACACACACAGATTGTGATAGTCTCAATTGTTCATTACTGAGATACACTCATCTGTTAAATACAGATTGGAAGGAGAGGATAGAGCTGGTCAAAGGAGAAATAATGAATCAGAAAATGTTCTTGTGAACTGCCATGACCACCACCGAAACATTTTGCGAGCTTCTGTTTAAAAAGCTGTGAAATCCCAGCAAAATAAACAAACACATTGAAAAAATGGTATTAGGGTTCTACATCAAAAGCAGAATCAAACTGGCTGTAGGCATGAAATCCAGAGCCCATAGTAACAAACACAGCCCTCATGCTGCTTCCAGAATGTTTTTTCCTTAAGAAGCATCAAATTTCTTTTATTTTCCAGACAAGTTGTATAGTAGAAGAGTAAACAAAATATTTCCTACTCCTGGATACAAAACCAAGGAGCAGTAAGATAGTAATCAATAAGGGAAATACCAGGAGGAAATATAAGGTCCAGGTATTTATTTTGAGCCTTCTGAAGCTAGTCTGAGCACCTCCTGGACCCAACAAGGGCATCACTGCCTTTGGGGCACTTGGTCTCCCTGAGACACGAGGAAAGAAGCAGCACCATAGAGAGGATGGGTGGTACAAAGATGAAGGACAAGGACACAGTGGTAGAATCACATATTTAAAAGAGAAATTTCTTCATTTTTTTCAAGGCCCCACTGGCAGATCACAGCCTAACACCTCTTCAGGCTGACTTTTCCAGAGGCCTGGAGGTAGCTGCTGGGAGGGCTGGGGAGGCACATTCCCACTACGACCAACCATGAAGAGCACACAGTTTATCCATATTAATCATGTTGAACCCAATCTACTACCCCATAAGTGTTGCTGAGGGAAGAATCAGTGGCAGAAGCGTACATGACAGAGACCTAAGGATGTGCGGCCCTTTGATCTGCTCAGCCTGACCAATGGCAGTGTCACAGCTGGAAAAAAAAGAAAAAAAAAAAAGTCACTTGGCATCTCTCGGTTTTGTTTTTTCTGAAAAGTCAACATTCCTACCATATTATTTTTTCTCTCTTGTTACAGTAAGGAGATTCACAGAACCCACAACTTCCATTCACCCAGCATGTGCATAGAGCACTCCAGGGTGCATATTCAGATGTACCAAAGGTGTTAGCAAGGCCTCTCCTATAGGCCACCAGGACAGGTTTACCATACCTGGTAAAAGGATTTGGGATTAGTATCCACATGCCACAGCAGAGACAGATGCTTCTCCCAAGGATGGCAGGGCACCCGATTGCCTGTACTGCTGTTTGACCATCATTGTTTATTTAGCACAACCAGCTGAGCAGCATTGGCCAAGTATGCCAAGAGAAAAGCCCTTCTCTCCTACCATGGCATACTCTGGAGGGGAAAGGCATTGACAGCTTCTCTTGCTATTAGCTTTCCAGGCTGTCCCTCACTCTAGAAGCACGCTCACACAGGGATGTGAGCCAAAGACAGGGAGCTGTACCCACCCAGCTATTCCCAACTCCCAGGGTACCTTCCTTCCCCAGAAGGGAGCACTGTCCTCTCAGTCCTGGAGATATGTTAAATCTCTCTAACCAGAGGAACCACTTCCAAGTAATGATAAAAAAAAAAAAAAAAAAAAATCATTTTCCCAATAGACTGTTTTCAGTAAGAAATGCTAGTAAGAGCAAAGTGCTGGAGAGAGAACAGTCCCTGCACCACTTGCTGAGGAGATCTGTTGTCCTGAGCATCCGTTAGTCCATTTAATACAGTGCCTCCATTTACTGAATTGATTCACCATATGAATGTTTACTCTACTGAGTGTATTTAAAGTAATGGCTGCTAAAGCAGCTTATGTGACTTTTTAATCTAGCTTTTCCATACAGTCATTTGTGGAATGACTGTTTGAAAGGGAAACAGACAAGAAACTGGGGCAAAACTTCCACTGACAGACACTGAAAATGGTATGATGTGGCCACAGCACATGCAATTACACAGGCGGATTTGTGGCTCCTTCATTACCACTAGTCTACTTTCCCCACAGCTGAACATTTCTACAGGCCACCTGACTAGAGGCATATGCACACTCTCTGTGAGCAGATCTCAGACAACCCCGTAACAGGCTGCACTTTACAAAATTAATTTCATCCTCCGAAGCAGAAAATACAAAATTCCCCCACCAGCTGCTTTCCTCAGGGAGAAAGGGGATATGTCCAGTTGAGAGGAGAGGCCCAGCCAGGTGGCTCATTCCCCTGTGCTCTCTCTCAAGGGTGTTGACTGTCATTAAGCACTGAAGCAAAAGGAGCATTGGTCACTGAAAGACAGTTTTAAGGGCCTGCTGCAATGTGCAGAGACTGCCTCTGATCACAGATTACCTGATTTATTGAGCAGGTGTAATATTCTGTGTCACTGTATGGTGGAAGTCTTTGTGCCATTTTCCGTTAGAGAAAATATTGTTGATCTCCTACAAAACACTAAGATCTGTTACTAAATATCTCTATCATGCTATTTTCCTTTTTAAGGTCTTCCACACCTTTTTATAGTAATTAAGCATGCCACACCAAAAATCAAATCAGTGCAAAATCATATTTATCCCCAACACATCACACAACTCATGTTGTTTCAGCATATGATAGGAAAAGCTAATCAAAGGACAGAAAACAGCCTTTACAACAGTAATCATTAGATTTACTTCTAATGTGTCACATGTGACCTTCTGATGACTTCCCCCGCTTTTGTGCTGCAGGCTCACCTGCCCACCATGCTGCAGAACTTCACACAACACAGGACCACATTTAGGTATCATACGTAACCCACACCTCCTTCACAGGTCCTCTTCTAGGAATTGCCACTGCTCTTTTAAATATGATCAATAAATTGACATAAAGTTCAAAAATTAGCATTGTCTAAGCCTGCTGTTCTGATACTGATATATTCTTACCAACACTGGTACAGACACTGCTTCAAAATTAGAGACAAAAAAACCCAGTCCAAGACATTCTCCTCTGAGGGGACTGGTGCTGCCCACCCCATCAAACTGGTGAGGCTGCACCTCGATGACTGTGTTCAGTTTTGGGCCCCTCACTGCAAAAAGGACATTGAATTACTCGAGCGTGTCCAGAGAAGGGCAACGAAGCTGGTGAAGGGTCTGGAGCACATGTCGTACGAGGAACGGCTGAGGGAACTGGGGTGGTTTAGTCTGGAGAAGAGGAGGCTGAGGGGAGACCTCATTGCCCTCTACAACTACCTGAAAGGAGGTTGCAGAGAGATGGGGATGAGTCTCTTGAACCAAGTAATAAGCAATAGGACAAGAGGTAATGGCCTCAAGTTGCACCAGGGAAGGTTTAGACTGGATATTAGGAAGCATTTCTTTCCAGAAGGGGTTGTTAGGCGTTGGAATGGGCTGCCCAGGGAGGTGGTGGAGTCCCCATCCCTGGAGGTGTTTAAGAGTCGGGTTGACATAGCGCTGAGGGATATGGTGTAGGTGGGAACTGTCAATGTTAGGTTAATGGTTGGACTGGATGGTCTTCAAGGTCTTTTCCAACCTAGACGATTCTGTGAAACACAATCTACCTGCACAACCCCCACAGAGCCAGGGCTGCTCTCACAGTCACAGATCCCCTGTTACTGTCCCACTGCACTCACAACAGCCAAGCAGCACAGTTTGAGAGCCCCTGCTCAGAGCAGGGAGTTGGTGATCTGAGATATAAATATAGGAAAATGAGCCCGGAAGGGATACATAACGCAAACACAATTATTGTTCCTGGGTAATAAACACCGTCTTTAGTTTCCTGAAGAAAACCCTATTTCATCGGCATGACTCCAAAGGTGAACAGTCAGTTGCCATCACCTGTCACAGCAAGAAAAGAAAAAATCACCTTTCGGTAATCTCATCCTGGGGATAATCAAGTTAGCTCAGCCTGGCAGACGCTGCAGATCTGAGAAGCAGACGCAGCGTCATGTGGCCAGCCCAGCTCTTTATCAAAGCTACCTCCAGTCCTGGGTGTCTGGAGCCATGCTCTGGGCAGGGGTCTCCACTTTTCTGGGCATCCCACGGCAATGGCAGCACCTGACTGTTGCTGCAGCTTCCAAAAACTACAGAAGAAAACAGCATGATCTACTTAAATCACAAGATTCACCTGGTAGTGGATTTCTGAGTGATTATCACATACCTCAGGTTGCCTCTAGACTTTAATCACCCAAGAAGTGTGATAATCGCCAAAATACACACCCTATTGTGGCTTATCAGTGACAGAAAACAACAGTGATGCATAAACAACGAGTTGTACTTTCCCGGGGGGTCAGCTCATGCCTTCTTTTGGGTCAAGTGCAGAAAACAGCTCTCTTCTGCCACTGCCAGCTCAAAGGTCTGTCACAAGGTCATCTCCAAACACACCGCATCAAATATTTGCTGACTAGATACCTGCATGCACAGCTGGGAGATGGAAAGGTCATTCAGTGCTGTGCCACCTCTCAAAAAATAACATTATGTGGAAGAAAGCTGCTGAATATAGATCATCAGTCCAAGACTGATGGCAGAAAGTGGCAGAAAGCTGAGCAAGGAGAAGGGAAAGCCACAGGTCTCTGTGATAACTATTTCTTCAGTTTTAGAAATTGCTTTGATGAGCACTCAAGGGAGGGTAACTAATATTTCCTTCAGTCTTTGCTGAAGCTACAGTAGAGGCGTGGGCTGTTCCTGTTAGATTTTGAATTAGAGAAGTGGACTGTATGATTTCCTGCAGAAATAAGGGTGTCCTCTCTCAGCACCCATCCAGAAAAGGGAGGTTGGATAAGGAAGAAAAGAACCAAAGGAGTATTTAAGCTCAAAGATGGCACCAGAAGGATGTCTGAAAACATAGAAAATATTCTTTCAAAGAATGCCAAGATACAGAGGTGCATCTCAGATTGTAGTTACAAAACAGGTGAACCTCTAAAGCCCTGGCTGGCCCCTCCATTCAGCTACCTGTCTAAGAAGCCCAGCCACAGCTCAGCTTTTGCTTTATTTTAGACTTACAGGACAGAGCTGACTCTAACAAGTCAGAAGGATGTTCATTGTCCAGTCTCTTCAGGCCAATGGCCACTGGCAGCACACCTCACTGCAGCTTAATCTATGGTAAACAGCCCAGGCAGAGCAGCTGCCGTTTGCTTTGTGCTCTTGCATAAATGCTGCGGATTTTACTGTGAAATCTGGATTTGGCAAACTGTGAGCAAATAAAGACAGCTGATGATGATACCCAAGCATCTGAACAGATTGCCCTCAATGGAAACAAACTGCCAGAAAGAAATTTGTTTCTCTAAGAAAATTTTTAAGATTCATGTATTTGTTTGCTGTTCATCAAACATCATCTGAATAACATTCATCTCCTACACTGTGACACATCTTTACTGACATCATCCTAATGCATTACTGATGTTACAATAGAAAGAAAAAAGACAATGTCACAACCAAATTAGTCTCTCCTTTGATTATAAAACATAGTGTACCCATCCTCAGAGAGAGGAAAACTTTATGATGAATATTTAGAGCATACAAAACTAGGACTTCCTCATACAAAACTCCTGTTGAAACCAATAACTTTAAGGCAATTCTTATGTGAGGAAGAAGTCGTTAAATGCTCCATCAAGCACAAAGACACCAACATTTGTCAAGGAATGCATTACTTACCACAAAAATGCTGTCTTGTAATTCTTAATTCCTTTCAAATAATTCTACCACTAAGCACATACCATTACCCTATACAGAATCTAGTGAAAATATATAACATCTATTTACAAATTTTCTAAACATACACAACAGCCATCAGAGTCTGAGGCATGAAATCAGAGACTTGATGTTTCTGTGCAGAATCTGGTGTCAGCATACACTAGCCAAGAACAATACTTGTTAAAGCAGCAAATCAGGACTTATACTGAATGAAGTTTATATATCAAACACTCTAAGATGCAAGAGGAAATATTAAATAAGTGAGCTCTGTCGTCCTGAAGGTGGAATTACTTTCTTGGTATGCCCTGATAACTAAGTTCCTTCTCACTTCAGAAAAGCAAGTCTTTTTCACATGCAAAAGGTGGCATCAGATCTTTGTGCTAAGGATTGAAAAAGCAGCAGTTGCTCCATAGCTCAAATATGAAAATAAAATATTTTTTCACACCAAAAGGATATGCAGAAATGCTGTGCTGTCAGTAACAATAATATACTATCTAGTAAATAGATGTGAGTTACAGTAAAGAGAAGGAACCCAATTCCTTGACAGCCTGCATTTCCTACAGTAACTGGCGTATGTGTAAAGTGAAATGAATTTCTATCAAATAAAGCGTCTCCATCTGCTTACACTACTCTTCCTCTACACACTCTTTTTCCTTTGCTGTCAAAGACTGCCCTAAATACTAGGCAGTAGATAACCAGATCTGGGACCGAGATGAAAAAGGGTTTTTTTCCCCCCAAAGTACGCGATACCTTTGCACCCCCTGCTGGGGAGAGTCCCGAGCGAGCAGCCCGGGGAGTCCTGCTGCGGAGAGCGGCTCCCCCGCCCGTCACCTACATTTAACTACTGACGGCTGGGTTTCATCTAAAACATTTATTTCTTTTAACCCCGTGATATCAATTCGATGCTATTAATAGTCTCTACTGACTTTAGTTGCACTTAGTGAAAAGTTTACACATAGGATTAATGAATTAATAAGGGAAGCTCATGAAAATTCTTTGGTTTATGATCACGTTCTTGTAAGGTGACTCAATTCTTTGCTTTTTGAAAAGACGACGACCTCTTGTGTTGGGTAGAAAAGCCATATTAATACCAAAAAACTGTTAAGTAGCAATATATCATTAAATAATGTGTCGGGAGGACAAACATTTGCTAGCTCCTGAAACCAGGCCTTTGCTATTGAGATACTGAAATCATCGTGGCAGACTCTCTGTAGCAGGGATGGCAAGCTCTCTTCTGCAACCTTGACGCTCTCCCTTTAAGGTCAGCAGCAGCAGATCACACTACAATTACTTTACTCTTATCAGTGTTTTTTATTAATTTAAATAGTAATCCAAGGGAAAACATTCACGTTACTCGGTAGAAAATGAGTTCAAAAAAAAAAAAAGGTATTCAAGAAAGCTACTAAAGAAGTTAGGTATTTGGTTATTCCAGTTTATCAAACAAAGATAATAAACCCATTTTTAAAGAGCATCTCTGCTGTTATATTTATTACCAGAAGGTGGCATTAAATTGCCACAAATCTGCTACAAGTGTCCTTAACTGCTGCCTGCCATAGCCTAGCAGGGAAGAGTCCTGGGCACTTCACACAGCTACAAATCTGTCATTTAAGCTACCACTTGGGTAAACTCCCTGGAATTAGAGCAATATAGCCAGTAACTAACTCATGCTACACTGGCAACAAAAATGCATTGTTTCTTTCCTCCTGTCTGCTCCCTCCATGCAACCAGCCTCTGGCACATCTGCCCTGGTTTTTCTGAAAGACCACTGAAACTACAGGACTCAGAAGGATCCCATGTCCCTTAGTGTATACAACACATACGACACTGTCTCATGTTCTCGCCACTGAGAAGTAGCGGCAGTCTGGTGAAGTTCCTGCTGACTGGATAAAGGGAAACATAGTCCCCATTTTTGAAAAGGGAAAAAAAAGAAGACCCAGGGAACTACAGGTCAGCCAGTCTCATCTCTGATCCCAGCAAGATCATGGAGCGAATCCTCCCAAAAACTGTGCTAGGGCACATGGAAGATAAGGAGGTGACTGGTGACAGCCAGCAGGGCTTCACTAAGGGCAAATCGTGCCTGACAAATTTGGTGGCCTTCTATGATGGGGTTATAGAGCTGGTGGATAAGGGAAGAGCATCTGACGTCACCTATCTGGACTCGTGCAAAGCATTTGATACTGTCCTGCACAACATCCTTGTCTCTAAACTGGAGAGACATGGATTTGATGGATGGACCACTTGGTGGATAAGGAATTGGCTGGATGGTCGCACTCAGAGACTTGCAGTCAATGACTCAATGTCCAAGCAGAGAGCAGTGATGAGTGGCATTCCTCAGGGGTCGGTGTTGGGACCAGCGCTGTTTAACATCTTTGGTGGAGACATGGACAGTGGGATTGAGACCAAGCTGTGTGGTGCAGTCGACACACTGGACGGAAGGGATGTGCCATCCAGAGGGACCTGGACAGGCTGGAGAGGTGGGACCCTGAAAACATCATGAAGTTCAACAAGGCCAAGTGCAAGGTCCTGCACATGGGTTGGGGCAATCCCAAGCATTGGATTGAGTGGATTGAGAGCAACCCTGTGGAGAAGGACTTGGGAGTAGTAGTGGATGGAAAACTGACTATGAGCTAGCAATGTGCACTCACAGCCCAGCAAGCCAACCGTCTCCTGGGCTGCATCAAGAGAAGTGTGGCCAGCAGGTACAGGGAGAGGATTCTCTGTTCTCGTGAGACCCCACCTGCAGTGCTGTGTCCAGCTCTGGACCCCCAACACAAGGACAAGGACCTGCTCAAGAGCGTCCAGAGGAGGGGCACAAACATGATCAGGGGGCTGGAGCACCTCCCTTACCAGGACAGGCTGAGACAGTTGGGGTTGTTCAGCCTGGAGAAGAAAAGACTGCAGGGAGACCTTATAGTGGCCTTCCAGTACTTAAAGGGGCTACAGGAAAGCTGGGGAGGGACTCTTTATCAGGGAGTGTAGGGATAGGATGAGAGGTAACGGTTTTCAACTGGAAGAGGGTAGATTCAGAATAGATAGATGGAAGAAATTCTTTCCTGTGAGGGTGGTGAGACACTGGAAGAGGTTGCTCAGAGAAGCTGTGGCTGCCCACTCCCTGGTAGTGTTCAAGGCCAGGTTGGATGGGGCTTTGAGCAACATGGTCTAGTGGAAGGTGTCCCTGCCTGTGGCAGGGGGGTTGGAACTAGATGATCTTTAAGGTTCCTTCCAACCCAAACCATTCTGTGATTCTATGATGTCAGCAGTGGAGTAGAACCTCAAAAACTCAGGGGAGTTTCAGAGGAACAGGTTCCCATGATCCTTACCACTTACTCACATCATCTCCAATGAAAACATCACACTATGGAAACTGGGGATTTGGCTGGATCTTCTCTTGGTTTCCAGCAAGTCTGAGGGCCACACTGCCACCTTGCCTCTCTTAAGTGTTTCTGTATAACTTCAGGGGTGTGTTTGTATTGATTGTCCAAGCAGAGGCTTTCTCTGAGAGAGAAGTTATCTCAGTAACTGGTCCACAACCTGAAGCCCTACCCAAGTACAGTGGAAAGCACTCTGGATGCACAGAAGGTTGAAGTTTCAGGAAGAAAAACCCACGCACGCACACCTGCACACCGACACTAAGTTTCCTCCACATGGTTCAGTTGAGCAGGAGGCTCCATTCCCTCCTGCACTGCTCCAGATCTGCACTGCTCCCCTCGGCCCCAGGGCCAATACACACTCCTGAGCAGTGGGACACCCTGGGGCAGGCGCTGCTCCGGCTGTACCACCAGCTGTCTGCCAGGATGCCAAAGAGCTGTCCCGTGACATAAACTGAAGGCGTTGAAGGGATGCTGGGAATATCCTGGTAAATCTGCTGTCACAGAGCAACACTCACCCCTGCACTGCTCGTGAAGTGAACAGCAGGGTGTTTGAACAGCACTAGAGACATGCACAGGCACAGCTTGCCTGGTTCCAAGCCACCCCTTGGTGCGAGAGATTTCCAATCAGACTGCAGCAAACAGCAGAGCAGGCAGTGAAGGAGAGCCAGGGTCCTGCTCTCGTTGGCCTGCCACATCCCTGCACCAAGTCACAGCCACGCCATCCTATTTGAATCCTTTGCTGCCACCGGGCTAGCTGTCAATCAGACAGCTAACAGCATGCAAACGCATGGTGCTCTGCCCATGAACAGTTCCCATCTCAACACAATCTCTAGTGTACTGTCAGAAAAGAACTTTAAAAGAAAAAAATTTGTACTAAGATAGCTCAACATGGTTATTTCATTTTCCATTTTTAATGAGTTGGTCATTATTAATTTTTAGTGAAGTCTTGTCTTATTTTATTCTAGTGTTACCATACCCCACCATAAAGACCACATTTGAGAGAAGAAATTGCCATTTACTAAAAAGCACAACAGAAAAAAATAAGTAGGCATCCGAAGTTGCAAAATGGAAGGATCAACATCCAGGATATTTCAACTCTAATGCAGGATAAGATGACAAGGTGAATTCTGGGACTTTTTTCTTTCTGTGGTTGTTTCCACACAAACACAAAAGGAGACTCCAGCAAGGAGGAATCCAGGTGTTGAGATTACTCTGTATTTACACAGAATAAGTAGCAATTCTCTCAGTGAGCTTTGCCCTTATCTCAAAGTTTATTTGTAGCTTTGCTTGGGAAAGAAATAAAGAGAAAAATATAATATTTTTATTCCTGTCTTTCAGATAAATAATTCAGAAGATTGTGTGTTTGGAGGTTTCTCTGTTTTGAATAGAAGGAAGGGACTCCAGTGATGGACATTCAAAGAAGATATCGGTTTTGCCAATACCCATGTGGCAGCCCAGACACGACAAGTATGTGTGACACGACGTGCATGAAGAGAAATAAAATTCAGGGTTGGAAGAAGCCTTGCCATTTGGGTTGCCAGTCATCTGGATCAGCACAGCCTTCTGACAGCCCACAAATCTGCATTTTCTTTGCCTAGGACTTGGTGGTGGAGGGACAGGGAGGACAGACTGAGACCAACTCTCAGCATGACACAAGTTAGATGTGGTCAAGAGCCATACCTGGATCCACAATAAAAACTGGGGGGTGGGGAGGTAGTGTTTATGTATGAGCCCTATTACTGCTGCCTGAGAAAATGTAAGGCAGGGAAAGGTTTGGAGTGAGCCGGCAATGGCAGGCAGCTCTGATCAAAAGCACAGTGATGCTCAGTTTGTAACACGTGAAACTGCCAAAAGATTGAGTGCTCAGAGAGACAGAGGGAAATGCAAACGGAGCCCCTGGGGGGGAAGCATTTTTCAGCAGGTCATGAGCAAGCCAATAATGATTTCCACTTCATTTGTATGTGTGCTAAACATACTTGGCATTACTTCAGAGACTGGGGTCAAAAGTTCGATGATTATAGATCTTTGCTAAAGGCATTGTGCTAGAAGAGGCATCTGGATAGCTGCTAGGGGAGGGTCAGAACCAGGTTTGCACTAACCCTTACCCCTGCCCTGTCCTGGTAGGGTTTCCCAGTTGAGATCCATTATATAATTAACTAGCACACTGAAAAACAGCCACAAAGCTTATCTTGAACATTACCACCCTGACAGGATGCTTCAAAACAGCAAAGAGGAAGCAGAGCAAGTAGGGCCAACATTCATTTTGCATCTCCCAGTAGCCTTCCCATGCTGGCAGTCTCCTGGGCCAGAAAGAGCCTTTCTTTGCCCCAGGCCTTCTTCAGATACGTTTTTGGAGGACACGCTAAGTACAGCACAAACAAAAATGAAGTCATATGAGGGAGGGGGAAGGATAGCTATCTCCCCTATCAGCTGTCAGGGAAAGGTACGTCCATAGAGAAGGGCTAACTAGAGCACTTTAAATTAGCCAGTGCCTAACAGAGAGAGTGCAAATACTCCCTCTTGAAACAAGTCAGCATACACACTCTTGCTCTCTCCACAGTGGTGCCTGCACTGCAGTTGAGACCCTTGTACACATTTCAAGACCCACTGCTTGCCCACTACACAGCAGGACACCCATTTTCCAGGTACAAACACAGATCTGGTCTTGAAGGTATCCTTATGGGGCTTAAAACGGAACCTAACTGTCTGCTGCTAAAGAAAGCTGTGGACCAGACTCATTCCCCCATGGGAAGTAGTAGCAGATGCCTGTTCCTGAGCCAGGGGTAGCTCTGCAGCCAGCCAGCCTCCCTCTGAGCACCCCAGCCCCCAGAGCAGCACCAGCAGGCAGGTCCCTCACAACCATTGCTGCAGCCTCTCTGGAATCAGAGGACACTGCACCCTTAGCTGTTTCCCTGCTTGCCTCCCCATAATGCAGCAGCAAAGCAAGTCCCAGCTATAGCTGATTTGCCCTGACCCAAGAGAAGCACTTAGCAAACAAAGGGTCAGACAGCTGATAACTTCGTTTCTTGGAAACACCAACAGAATTTTAACCTCACCCTTTAGACTTTGGTGGACTTACAACGTCAACCCCACACACTCCAAGATAAATGGTGGAGTTCCCTCCATGCTTCCAGACGGGTGGTCCTTATGTCACCCCTTATGGCCCCAGTAGCACTTGACTGTTGTTTCTTGTGGATAAGCTGAAGAGAAGGTGACCTGCAAGCACAGGTTGCTCTGCCTGAGGAAGATAACAGAGCTGCAACAAAAAAGAGGATCAAGTACACAACCCTTTGTGTCCCTTTGCACCAGCTCTTGCTATCTTGGCCCTCATGCCTTTCTCCAAACATACCCATGTGTCAGACTCCCACGATTCACTGAGTTTCAGCACACAGTTTGACTTTCTTTACTTTGAACTGGCAGGAAAGGAGGGGATTTCTGTTGGTCCCAGGTGCATTACACTGACTGTGTTTTCCAGCTATAAGTAGCCTCACTGAAAAGAAAACAGGGAAACCTCAAGCAGGCTCAAGGGAGATGGAGGACCAGAGGCTTTCATTAATTTGCACAGTGCTTGGTTAAACCGGATTCAGGTAATGAATACTGGCTGGGGAAGACACGGGTTCATTTTTCAAGGACTCCTGTGCACTTGTCTTGAACTTTAATAGGAGCTTGCAATACATGCTCTAAGGATATATGCCTGATAGACACACATTGTCAATTTGACTTTTCACAAATGATGAGGGGGAAAAAAAAGAGTTAAGGAAAACCAACCCATTTCTTTTTTAGAAAACCCCCCCCATCTTTTTTTTTTTTTGGTAATTAAATTCACCATAATAACCACTGCAATCTAAACGCAATAAGAAGTCTGAAGTTCTGTTTTCTAGTGGTAGCCATTTGCACTGCTTTATTTAGCAACTCACTAAAACATAAAAAAAAAAAATATTGCAAGACAACCTTCTTGAGCCAGTGGGTAAGAAGAAAAGCTTACCTAGACAGTATTAAATCACTAAAATTGATTGCACCCTATTGCTTATGTTTCGATTCCACTGGCAGGAAAGGTATGAGCTGGCTTATTCACACACACTAGTGAATTCATTCACACACAGCTGCTTTCCACCTCGGAGCAATAAAAATTAATAATAAAAATAATTAAACCTCATCAGCCTTCAAGCATTTGGAAGCCCCAGAGCCCCATCACCAGATCCTCTGAAAATGCATCAGCCTCCTCACAAGAGAGATTGGGGCTCGGTTCCTGCAGGGACTGGCTGCCAGAACCACCACGGCGCCTGGTCGCCACACTCCAGCAACAGATTATTCCATGGTATCGACCCCCCTGCTCTGGGTTAATTCTTTTAATTGCCTCACCACATCTTTTCCTATTAGGCTGATGTAACTTGTTTAAGCATACACACATTGATTTATGACAGCACTAAGGATGTTAATCAGATGCCTGCTCTCCAGTTAATGCACACTCTGCAAGAGATGCAGGACAACAGTCTCCCATATGGGAGCTCCAGCCTTTTGCCTTGAAATCAAAGGCAGCCTCACAGTGAGAGCAGAATTACACCGAACTAAGAATTGGTGGCTTCCACCAGTGTTGCGGGTAAGGCAAGGTCATTGCCCCCTGCTCTCAATTCTCAAGTGTCATCTTCTTTAAATATAGCTGCAATCAAGGAAATGGAAAATCTCTTTAAAAGTTCACTGTTCGGAAATTATTGGAGCCCACTGAAATCCTAAAACCTTGCCAGGAGGTAAAGTGTATCCTTCAAATGCAACCTCATTTGTCTCCAATTAAAGAGGCACTTTCCTTCACAATGTATGTTCAACATCCTTTAGCTCACTGCTGCATGTTCCCTGTGTTTCCGTTTTGCTGAAGTGATATGCATAGTGCAGAAGCCTGCATAGAACAGCCTTCTTTTCCATACATACCGTTTAGGTCATGCAATGCACAGAAGACATTAAGTTCAGATACTATGGAGATAGTTGAAAAACAGAGTTCTTAATAGTATCAATAAAAAAACTGAAAAGTCTTTGGAAAATATAGGACACCCTGCAGATCCAAGGTACTCTTCATTCTATTGCTGTGTTCAAAATTAAATCAATTAGATACATTCAGTAAGAATGAAGCTCATCTGCAGGTGCCACCATCTCCCTAAAAGTCAAAGAAGACTTGCCTCCTAACTTTGTGCTTCTAGGGGAAAAAAAAAAAAAACCTCCTACACATCCACTGTGTCAAACTGCTAAAGAAAACTGAAGTTCTGATTCTGACTCTAACCTACATAACCAGACACTCTTTGGGATTACAACTAGGACACCACCAGTCCCATCACATTTTGACAGCAAATCCCATGCATTTTCCCACCAGGAAGAGAGCTCAGAGCAGGAGCTCTCTCAGCTGATTCTCCCAGGTGCTCCTCCTGCTACCCAGCTGGTCCTGCCTCAGTTAGCAAATGGACCTCATCTCCTCAGATTTGCAAATCCTCCAGAGAGTTTTCAGCTCAATTTCTAAACACAAAGTTACTGGATGTGCTGACAAATCTCAGCCCTTCTTAAGAAATTTATTCTACTTACAGCCTACTCTTCTCAGATTCAAGGGGGGGAGGAACTTATATAAAAATGTATTAAAAATTGCAGGAGTGATCTCTTGAACTGAGTTCCAGAACCATCCCAGAGCCTTTAAACACAGCAGAGGGAAAGCTGATTTGGGCATAACCAAGAAAAGAGAAAAGCAAATACAGCAAGGCCTAGAAGTGACCAAATTGGTGGCAGCAGTAGAGGCTTTGGGGAGGAGAAACATTCACACAGTCGAAGTAGGGACACGCTTCTAGAACTAAGTAACAATAATACACCTGCCTTTTCACAGTTTTTTTTCCATCTCATCTGACTTTTACTGCAGCCAGGCCACAGTCAGCAATGCTTCTCCACCAGTGCCGTGCAGCCTGAAGCCTGCTAGCAGCAGCCGTGCAGCCCCTGGGCATACAGCCCACAGCACCAGCCAGGCCAGCACTGCCTGCCGCTCTGCTGCCAAGCCCAGCTGTCGCCCAGCCAGCATCTCCAGAAGCATCAACCCCAAGAAGAATTTCCCAAAGCCCTGAATCGGCATAGACATGCTAAGGATGAGACGTTGGGAAGGAGAGGGGCACTAACTCCACATGCTTCCAGCCCAGACAGGGGGGCAACAGGAGGTACACAGCCCCTGAGGGCCAGTCAGCGCAGTCCAGGTTTTTAACATCAGGTGTCTCACATTTACAGCAAGTTCTTTGAGAACAACCTTCATGCTGAGAGTAACTAACAACATCTTTAAACAAAATGAGACAGCTGTAAAAGTATCTTCAGATGATTCATGAACAAAGACCAAAAAATCCTTATCTATTATTAAGTATGGATTATTATTCAGCTCCATTCAAAAATACCAAAGGCTGCTTTGATAGATCTAAAAGCACCAGCAGGAGCCACTGCCCTTTGTACCTTGCTAAGAAGGGCCCCCAGCTGACAAGGACCACATGGACCATATGCTGCTCTGAAGCAGCACCAGCAACAGAGATCTCAGCAAATACTCCAAGTGACAGAAAGCACCACGAAATCACTACTTTCACTCTTCTGCCTCTACCCACAATCTATCCCAGGCCCTCACTCCAACAGCAGCTTCAAACCAACACTGGCTTGTCCCAACCCACAAGTGGCCTTACCTGTTGCCTGAGTCCATCGCCCCTCATAGGGTAAGACTCTGACTTACCCCTTGCTGAGTAACCTGCTGATGTACTCCTAACGTCCCTTCCTAAATTTGTGTGGATGCTAATCCTACACACCTGCAAGTGCCTACAAGGTGGCTTCAGTCTCCACTGATTTTATCTATGCTGCAAAGAGCATTTTCTCCCCTCGTTCTCAGGTGTTTTCAATACTTTGAAATGCCACAGCCTTTCAAAATGTTAAGGCAAAGGATGAAAGCCAGAGAAATGTAACCTCTTTTGAACAAAAGAATGCAATGAGAAGAGATGGGCAAGACCAGTGATAAATTCTGCCACAGCCACATCTAACATGCCTATGTATGCACATGAGTAAATATCTAAGGCACTGAGTAATTATCTAGGTTTATCTCTTCTGACTTTCATAAGTCAGGTGGAAAAGTGGGATCCACTACAACATTATGTTGTCTGTCTTCAGACACTAACATCTATTTCATACTTTACTCAGAATTGTCTCCTTTGCAATAATTTTGTAAAAAGGCATTACAAAATTGCCAGATGCCAGAGCTTGTCTTGACAGTGAAATTTCACTTAAATAGTATGAAGATACAAGGTGACGTGTATCCTGTCCCTGAGGTATGTCACATACAATATATCCTGCAAACGCTTTTTTATTTCTTTGCCAAGATATTTGCCTCCCCATTTAAGTAAAACATTCATATTCAATTCATTCTGCTTGGGACAATGTTGATCACTTTACAAGGTACCAACCCAAAATGTCTGACAGGTTATTTGAAATATCCTTTTCCTGTAGCCAACACAAGGAGAATGCCCAGCATGATGGAAACCTACATTTAAATTGTCAGCAAATCAGCCTACCAAGCCTATGCCACTTTTAAAGCCACAGAAACTATTCATGAGCCTGTGGAAGATGTGTTTCCTGCTGTCTTGGTTCTGAAAGGCTGTTAAGCAATGAGGAGCTAACGAGGAATTTGATTTGGGCTACAGCAAAGCCCCAGAAGGTGAGCAGACATGAGTGGCTAGTGGAGAAGGACCTTAAGAATCAGTAGCATCAAAACATTTCCTCAGCTCCTGCTCCCTGCAAAACTGGATGAGAAATGAGTGCATGCATGAACTTGAGGGGTTTTGGAGCAAGGACAGATTCTGTATTTTTACAATTGAAAAGCTGAAAAACAGGATAACTTTGGAAAAAAAGCAGTATTTTTATGGTTGGTTGGAGAACATTTTGACAGGCTTCCTCAACAGAGCAAAGACAGACATGATAAGACAGAAATGATGTTAAAGTACTAGGAAGAGAAGCAGTCGTTGGGAGGAGCAGGATCTTCCCAGATCTTATAGCTGCTTCTTGCTTCTCAAAGATGGACACCATTTGTCATCCTCATCTAGTCTGGGACTGACAGAGCAAATGTTTGAAGGATGTAAAAAACAGAAAGAGTGGTTTAAGGTGACACGCACAGTAGACATAGGCATTGCGGGAACAGAACAGGAAAAGAAATTTCAAACTGAACGTTAGGAGACTACTCAAGCCGTGAATTTTATTGGACAGCTAAGTATTCTCCAAGGGGGGAAGTGGAAACTCCATTTGCTCGGCCATTTAGAAGTAGAGACGTGACTTTATCATCAAGAATACCCTGTACTTTTAGAGTTGGAAGACACACTATAATTTAGTAACTGTCTTTTAACTCTAACTGAACAACTGTCTATTACAACTAACAAGAACATCAACTATTGCTAGAGCTAACATAAGCTTAATCACAAACCCTTGAATTACTTTCTCTCCTCTCTTTCTCATCCGTTTTTCTGTCTCTCTCTAAACATTATTGTCAAAGAGTAAAGCAGCATGAAGTATGGGTGCAACATTAAAAAAACCCCAAACAGATCATTTACCATTCCTCAAAAAAAAAAAAAAAGGGGGTTATGACAACCATTTATAAAGAGCAGTTTTGCTTATTGAACACAGCTTTCACAGAAATGGATGGGCACACTTTCACGTATAGTCCCCATCCCTTGTCACACCTATCACGCATGCAGTTTTGACAGAGAATTACAACAGACACAGTCCCCCCAGAAGGCTGTGCCTGGTGGCTGTTCCCCCTAACACCAAAAGCCCCACTGGCTGAAGGGGATCAGGCTTGTCCAGCCAGTGCTGCCAACCAGCCCTGCCCAGCAGGAACCCAAAGCAGGACCAGGGGCTCTGAGCCCTGCCTGGCCTCCCCCTGCCCGGTGCCACCACATGGTGCCACCAGCCAGGGGATTTGCCAGCCCCTGCCAGGACTCCCTCTTTGCTCTCCAAAGCTCCTGTGTGTGCCTCTGTGTGCCTCTGCCTGCACCCATGTGTCTGTCTGCCTCAGGAACAAAGATTTTAGTGCCCAACAGGAAGGGCAGGAAGCTCAACTACCACTGACATACAGGAATATGTTAATGGCAAAGGCAAAATACCCAGTGTTTTCTCAATAATTACATTCAGGGCAATAATTTCTTGGTTTCTGTTTGACAGCCCGACCATTTTGTGCACAAAAATGCTTTTGAAATGAAGTTGTTGAAAATGGACTTTACCTTCTATCTCCTCCTTTTTCCTCCACCACACTTCTAAAGACTATAACATACTTGCCAAACTAGATGAGCCTCTCCTATTTGGCATGATCCGATTAGCAGGTCTTTTAATCAGAAATTAAAATTAGAAAAGAAACACATAAATAGTTTAGCACTAAGTGCTAAAAAGTATTGCCATATCCTTAAGAGGACGAGCTTACTATTGCAGACATTAAGTAAGTACTCAGGCTATTAAGAAAATTAATATTTTGCAGACATGAGGAACTCTAACTCTCTGACTCATTGTGTTTGGACTCCTCATAGCAAAATGTTTTTCTCCCATGGAAGAAAGACTCCTAAGGATGCACGATTAACTTAAGTCCATTCCTGACAGCAGAGTGCATCACAGCAGAGGCTGCTTCTCTCTCTCCCTCTGTAAGATCACCCTGATACAGCATCAAAAACAACTGTCATTCCAAAGTGCAAGGACTATCAATCCAGTAGGTAGCAGGACAAGCAAGCGCAGATTGTACACAAGTCATTTTTTTTCTGTTTAACTACTCGGATATTTATTTTGATGTTTGGAGAGAAACCTTTCGCATTTTTCCAAAATTCCCAACATAGGTAGGTCTTTCTTTTTAAACTAAAGTGAGTGTTAGAAGTGTGACCAACTGGTCATGCCAAACCCCACTTTCCCCTCACGTTCAACTTGAACTGATACAGTCATCAGACGTGTAGGTTTATGTGCTTATATGTGTGCTATATATTTTCTGTTGTTTCTAAAATCTTGACGATCCTAAACATAATTTCCCTTCCTGGGCCCCGGGCTTTTTTTGACTCAAGAATAAATTCCTCTTTCTGGCAAAACAGTCCTCATGAGCTGCATTTTCCTTCATCTACAGCCTCTAGAACAAAGAAATGGGTAAGAAGTCCTGGTGCAGTCAACTCTATTCTTTATACAGACCTAAAATCTTCTTCATCTTCTTGACATTAACAGTGGCTTTCCAAACCGCATGTTCTGCACCGGAGGACAAATGAAGTACATCACCTCCTCCACATTCCTCCTCTTGAAATCAAATAAGTATCACATCTTCCAGGCTTTGGGATAAAAGTACAAAATTTTAAAAGTCATATCATCTCACCCTGAAGTCCCTTTCCAAATATAATTACAAATTTCTAAGCCAAACACCAGGGAGGCTTTTTTTTTTTTCTTTAATTTACTGTTGGTCCATCAACTTTGACCACCTTTGAAGGTACATTTTCTCCCCATTAGTTCTGTCTAGTCAAAGAAGCTCACATACCGATGACGCATCTCTTGCAGATAAGGGTATCCGCTGATTTGATTTACTAAGAAGGCTAAATTTATTATGCAACATTTTACAAGTATAATTCTGCTTTCCCTTGATGGTAATAAATTCGATATCAGCTCCCCTGAGACAAGAGAACCAGTCCCTTTATTATCCAGACATGACCCCCAGAGCCAGATTCCATTTTAGAGACGGGAAATGACCATATCTCTGATTAAAAGGGAAACTTTAATCAAATAAAGTGCCTCATCAAGCAAGAGCCAAGATTCCAATACTCCTGACTGCAGCACAGCAATGATCCAAAGTCATATCTGCCCCCAACCCATTACTGCTTACTGCAAACGTGATATCCATCCCAAACAGGAGTTGCATCCTTCAGCAGTTTCCTTACCATCCTGGGAGCTGCTCCTCCTGTGCCCACAGTCCCTTGCAGAACCGTGTTCTCAGGCTGCTACCCCAGGGTCTGTTTGAGGAACCAGAGGAGGATGGGCTTTGCGGTGCTTGGGGGGTTTTTTCCCCAACTAAATCAGTCTCGCAGGTGACAAGTAGCCTGAGCCATGCAGCCAAGTGCAGCAGCCGTGGCCTTTAGCTCAGTACCCCCACAACAAGACTCTTCTATTCTCTCAGACACTTTCCTTCCACTCTCTGAAATGATCTTTTGGAGCATTTAGGATACTAGCTTGTTCAGAGTACCGGGTCAGGAGCTTTGTCCCTATTGTCAGCGGTGCATTTCTGCAGTTTTACAGTGGGAGTAGTAGATGAATAACAAATAATGATAACAATGACAATACGGATGTCTAGGGGTATTGTTATTTTAAGCATGCTTTAAGACTCCACTTCTGTGTAAGCACAATCGGATCTGTATGCCACTCCATGCAGGGATCGTCTTAAAGTCTTTCTGGCCATCCAGACAGTTTTCTTGCAAGATACAACAACTGACAGATAAATCATCCCCCTTTCAGCCACGGAAGCTCAGCTACGCAAGCAAATGAAGGCGCCCAAACTCCACATCTGCTCAGGAACCGCTCGGCTGAGAGATCCAGTTATTTCATACAGCCTTCTGCAGAGACCCTCCTCGGATCAGCCCACGTGTCATTTCTGCTACAGGAATATATTAATATATACAGGAATGCATATATATATATTTATCCTCTGCTTTATGCCAGGAGCATCTTCCTAATAGCAAAGCCTCTGCACTGAGTGAGGCTCCTTGCTCCACAGGGCTTCCAGCGGCAAAGTGAGGGGGGTATGTAATACCACGGCACTTGAAGGTTGTGTCCCTGCCGTCGGTCTGAGTGTTCGACACACACGCCCGCACGCAGGAAGACGGTTACGGTGCTGCTCTCTGCCTCCCAGTGCAGCTTCAGCGCTCTCCTAAGCGGGACCGCGGTCCCCGGGGGGGCGCACACCCCCTGAGGACGGGCAGGGCTCAGCCGGCCCTCTCTAGCCCCGTTCCCGGTTAGCCCGTGTCCCCCCGGGCGCTCCTGCGCTGTGCCCTGGCCTGGCCACGCCGTCGGGGGCGCGTCCCGGGCGGCGGAGCTGCGCCGGGTATTGGCGGCCAGTCCCGGCGAGTAGCGCCGGGGTTAGACGGCGGCAGCCGCTGGGTCCGGGCTGCGCCGCGGAGGCACAGGGCGCCCGGGGGAGGAGGGGGGCGGCGGTTCCTCGCGGCCCCGGCGCGGGGGCAAGAGGGGGCCTTTGCGGCTCGCACCTCACAGGGGCCGAGACGGTAATCGCCGACCCCCGCAGACGAGCCGGGCTCCGGCCGCCCCTCCGGGGCAACTGCGGTGCAGGGCCGCGAGGGCACGGGCCCGCTGCCCGCAGCACCGGCGGGCGCACGTCGGGCCCGGCCCGCCGCCCCTGCGCCGCCCGGGCCCAGAAGGCAACGACGGAGCGAGGGCTCCGGGAGGCTGCCGGGGCAGCCGGGGCCGCTTCCAGGGCCGCCCGGGGCTCCGCGGGCAGCCGCGCCGTCGGGGCGGCAAGAGCCGCCGGCGGGCCCTCGCCTCGGGGCGGGGCCGGCTCCCCGCCGCCCCCCGCCAGGCACAGCCTCCGGGGCGGGCAGGGGCCGGCGGCACCCCCGCCCCGCAGCCCCCTTACCGCGGCCGGGCAGGGCCGCCGGCGCGGTACGGCTGGGCGGGGCGCGGGGGGCGGGCGGGCGGCGGGGCCGGGCCGGCGGGGGGGGGGGCGCGGGGCCGGCGCGGTGGCGGGGGCGGGTGGGGTTTCCGTGCGCGGCGCTTATTAGTGTGGTGATGGAGGGCCGGCCCCTCGGAGCCGCCTCGCAGCGGCGGCGCGGGCTGGCGGCGGCCGCCGGGAGGTGAGCGGCGGCGGCGGCTCGGGCGGCGGCGGCGGCGGCGGAGGAGGCGGCGGCGGCGGGGCCGCCCCCCCGTGCCCCATGCGGGCGGCGGCGGGGCGGCGGCGGCGCTGAGGGCGATGGAGGAGGCGGGGGGCGCGGGCCGGGCGCGGGCCGCCGTGGCGCGGCTGTCGGAGGCGGTGGGCGAGCGGCGGCGGCGGCTGGGCAGCGCCATGGGGGAGGCGCGGCGGCAGCGGCGGCTGCTGCTGCTGGTGGTGTGCGTGGCGCTGCTGCTGGACAACATGCTCTACATGGTCATCGTGCCCATCATCCCCGACTACATCGAGGCCATGCGCGGCGGGGGGGGCGCCGCCGGCCCGTCCGCGCCCGCGGGGGGCAACGAGACCGGCGGCGGCGGCGGCGGCAACCGGAGCCTCCTGCCGGCGCGGTATCCGCCGGCATCGGGGGGCAACGAGGACGTGCAGATCGGGGTGCTGTTCGCCTCCAAGGCCATGCTGCAGCTGCTGGTGAACCCGCTCAGCGGCACCCTCATCGACCGCGTGGGCTACGAGGCGCCGCTGCTGGCCGGGCTGGCCGTCCTCTTCCTCTCTACCGCCACCTTCGCCTTCGCGGAGAACTACGCGACGCTGTTCGCGGCGCGCAGCCTGCAGGGGCTGGGCTCGGCCTTCGCCGACACCGCCGGCATCGCCCTCATCGCCGACCGCTACGCCGAGGAGCCGGCGCGGAGCCGCGCCCTGGGCACGGCGCTGGCCTGCATCTCCTTCGGCAGCCTGGCCGCCCCCCCCTTCGGCGGCGTCCTCTACGAGTTCGCCGGCAAGCGGGTGCCCTTCCTGGTGCTGGCCTGCGTCTGCCTCCTCGACGGGCTGCTGCTGCTGGCCCTGGCGCCGCCCTGCGCCACCGGGGCGCGGGCCAACATGCCCGTCGGCACCCCCATCCACCGCCTCATGGTCGACCCCTACGTCGCCGTGGTGGCGGGGGCCCTGGCCACCTGCAACATCCCCCTGGCCTTCCTGGAGCCCACCATCGCCAACTGGATGAAGGAGTCCATGGGGGCCAGCGAGTGGGAGGTGGGCCTCACCTGGCTGCCCGCCTTCTTCCCCCACGTGCTGGGCGTCTACGTCACCGTCCGGCTGGCCGCCGCGTACCCCCACCTCCAGTGGTTTTACGGGGCCCTGGGCATGGCCATCATCGGCGCCAGCTCCTGCCTGGTGCCAGCCTGCAGGAATTTCGGGCAGGTCATTGTTCCCCTCTGCGGCATCTGCTTCGGCATCGCCCTGGTGGACACGGCCCTGCTGCCCACCCTGGCCTTCCTGGTGGACGTGCGCCACGTCTCCGTCTATGGCAGCGTCTACGCCATCGCAGACATCTCCTACTCCGTGGCGTACGCCCTGGGGCCCATCGTGGCTGGGCAGATTGTGCACACCATGGGCTTCGCGCAGCTCAACCTGGGCATGGGGCTCGCCAACGTGCTTTACGCCCCTGTCCTCCTCTTCCTCAAAAACGTCTGCCAAATGAAACCCTCTCACTCGGAGAGGAACATCCTCCTTGAAGAAGGACCTAAGGGACTCTACGACACCATCAAAATGGAGGAGCGCAAAGGCATGGGCAAAAGCCTCCGGCCAGCGGGCGACACAGAGGAGAACGGCGTGGACTCTTACCGCAGAGACCTGACAGGGGTGTCCGAGGAGGACTCGTCAGACTACGAGTACAGTTAGGTTCCCCCACATGGCCCAGCCCCGGCAGCAAGGGGGGGCGCATGGGAGAGAGGGAAAGGGAGGGATGAAAGCGTTACTGCATTATGTTCCTGTACTGACGTGCAATATATACAGTTTAACCTTTGTCATGATGTAATGGCTTTCTTCTTCTAGACTTATTTTTAACCGGTATTTCCTTCAGCGTTCTGACAAGGTGGAGGGGAATGGGGGGACGATCCCAAAGAAAAGGGTCTGAATAATGACTGGCATAAATCGGGGGAGGGGGGGGGATCCTTCCAAAAAAACCACCACCAATAAAAACAAAACAAAAAACCCAACAGCCTCATAGCTGGGGTATAATCGTGCAAAGTTTTCTCAAGCTGAAACTGTGTGTGACATACTGTATATCTCTGTAAAAAATATAAGAAAAGCAAAAAAGCCTGTGTAAAATTTCGAATGGCATATTCAGGGACTTAGTAAATCTTGTGTACATATACTTAGATTTTCTGTTGGTTTCATATATTTAAGAAGAGCAACAACTATCACAATGTCTTATTCTTCCTCGGGAATAAACTGAAGTATTGTACTTTTTTTTTTCTCTCTTGTGCTGCTCTCTGGTAAGTGCAATATGCTGTATTATGTTGAAGTCCAAACTACACGAATAATACGACCTGAATAAACAGAACTGAAGGGGATCGATTGTCTTTGTTTCGTTGTTGAGGGCTGCTTGAGGGAGGGAGCTGGTTGTGCTCAGTGTAACCGCTTCGGTAACAATTCCTCATAACGCAGACCTCATCGGTTACCAAAATTGCCCAGGAGAAAACCTCAGTACAAAGTGTTCTCACTCATTCTTCACAACGTACATTAACGGGTCTGAGCAAACAGCACTGCCCCGCAAACATGCTATCGACCACCTAAAAACAGCTCCTCGTAGTCTCATGCGAATTTAATTTTAATTCTCACAATCGTGAATTTCAATTTTCGGATATTCCAAAAATTACAGTAGCAGCAGTTAGAGACGCAACACTGGATAACGCCTTTCTTGGTGCTGAATGCTGCCCCAGCAGCAACGTGTCCACCTCAGTGTACAGGGATTAAACAAAACAAAAGAAAGGTGAAGTGCTTCATTCAAACCTTTGCAAAAAGTGGGAAGCTTCGATTCAACCGCAGTGGAACCAGAGTGCGTATTCTGCCCCGTAAATTTATCTCGAGATAAAATAAAATCGTTTATTTAAATTCCTAGCTCGTTAGGAAACAAAGTAAATGACTTACAATGGCAAGAGGGGGGAAAAAATGGCTTAAGCGGCCACGGCATCTCTCGAGGGGCTCCCACCCGCCCCCGGGGAGCTGGGCGCCCGCAGGGAGACGCGGAGCAGCCGCTCGTCGGTTCCGCTCAGCTGCGCGGGCCGCGGGGTCCCGCCGTGCCGCAGCTCCCGCCGGGCCGGTCCCGTCGCCGCTCAGGCGGCGCAAAACTCATGGAAACGGCGGGGTTGGCGCAGGAGCGATGGCCACCGCGGTAGGAGCCGAGCCCCGCTGCCCGAAACCGTAGCCGCTCTCTCTGCGGTAAGCGGCAGCAGCCGCGCCGCCCCTGGCCCGCCGCCCCGGGGCCGGCTCCGCTCCCGCCCCGCACGGGCCGCTGCTGCCGCCGCCCCGGGGCCGCTCCCGCAGGGCCCGGGCCCGCTCCCGGGGCCGCTGCCGCTCCGTCGCGGGCTGCCGCCCCCGGCCGTGGCGCCGGCAGCGCCGCCCGCCCCGTTCAGCCACGGAGCTTTCGGGAGCGGCAGATGCCCCGCGACGGCGCTGCTTGGCGCTGGCGACAGCCCCCGCGGCGCCCGCCGGGGCTCCCCTTGCCGCCGCCGCCGCCGCCGCCGGGGAGCCGCTCGGCTCGCCCCGACGGCGCTAAGGGCGCGGGCGAGCCCCCCTCTGCCCGGCTGCCGCCGCCCGCCCCGCCGGGACACGGCCGGCGCGGTGCGAGCCGGCGCCGGTGCCGCCGCCGGGCGCGGCCCACGGAAGGGCCGGAACAGGAGCGGCGCGGCCCGGGCACGGGGGGCGGGCGGGCGGGCGGCAGCGCCTGTTGCGCGCGGCGGGCGGGGCGGGCAGGGCTGGGCCGAGCCGGGCCGGGCCGGGCCGGGCCGGGCGGTGCCGGGGGCGCGGGGCGGGGAGGAGCCAGGCGGCGGCGGGGACGAGCCGCGCTCCGCCGCCCCCGCCCAGAGGGGACCCGGCCGCGGAGGAGGCGGCGGTACCTTGGACAGAGCCAGAGCCGCCGCCGGAGCGCCCCGACCAGCAGGTACGGGCGGGCGGCGCGGGCCGGGCCGAGCCGCGGGGCGGGGGCGCGGGGGGCGGCGGGTCCCGCGGCGCGGAGCGGGGCCGGGAGGGGTCCCCTCGCCAAACCCCGCGGCGCCGGCGGCTCCCACGGGGCCGCCCCGCTGCCGCCGCCCGCGGATCCCGCCGCGACGGGCGGTGCGGGGGGGAAGGGGCTCCGCCGGGGCCGAGGCGTGGGAAGGTCTCGGGGCGCGCCGGCAGCCTCCGGCGGAGCCCGAGCTCTCCCCGGGTCCCGCCGCTGCTGCGACCCGCAGGGAGCTCCCGGCGGGCGACAGGGCGGCTCCCGGCCCCTCTCAGAACGCCACCAGCCGCGGCAGTGCGCCCTCCGCACAGGTACTCCCGGTAACGCGTACGCTCCTCTCAACTTTAAGCATAGATCCTGAGAACTTTAAGCTCATCTTTCTGGTCACACTGAGAGCGAGGATGAATAGATGGGGGCTGAGGGAAATGCCCCGACAAGGTTATATACTGCACACTGCCTCCCCAGCCCACAGCGTGCGGAGAACTCAAGTATAAGCACATGGGCTTATTTCAGCCCTTCCCTGCTATCTGCTAACGGAGAGATCAGCTCCTTTTGTTGTGGGTTTGAGCCGCTGCTTTGAGCTGTGGGGAAGGCCACCCGGCTCCCCAGCCTGCCGGGACTCACAGCCACCCTGCTAAGCTGCTCACCCTGGCCCTCCCGTTAAGCCAGCTGTAAATAAAAACAGCTAGGATTATTTTTTTTTGCCTAATAACTTTGACAATGCACCTCACAGCCATCCGAGTGAGCAACTTTGAAGTCATCTTGAATTTCTGCAGGATTTTCTCTTGTGGCAGTTTCCTTGTCCTTTATTAAGCAAATACAGGATTGGGTGTGATGCTAAGCTGTCAGCACTCTAACCAGAGACAAAGCCTCAGTTCATCCCCGTGACAGAGAAAAGTACAGTTCAGGCTACCACCCCCAAACTCTTTATCACACTGATTTGGCAGATATGTGTGTCTGTTATTAGTAGCATTTCCCACAGACAGAGCGCCGGTATGGACTTGCAGTCAGTATGACTCCACATTGCAGTTTGACAAAAAACATAAGGAAAGAAAGGACAAAAGTCCCAGTGAGAAGAATACCAACAGGATTTTTCCTTTAGCAGAAGACAGTTTCAGGGGCTCTGAAGACAAAATGGCTGTTCTGTATTTGAACACAAGTGGGGAGCTGAGATCAGCCCATAAACAACTGGGCAAGCCACGGTCTTCCAAGAGTTACAGGACGTGTCGGTTATTTGAAATGCTTTGAACATGTGTTGCTAGGAATAGAGCGCACAGCTAAGTGATGAGACCTGTGTAGCACACAAGAGGGAGCAGAGCAGCACAGCGCGTTAATGTGGCCTTTCCATGAGGGAAATCGTCTCTCACCTGGGTTGAAATTGTGAGCAGATGACGGATCGACATGAGTTTGCTGTGTGGCTCGTTGCAGGGCCCCAGGGACTTCTCTCAACCTTATACAACCTACTTCACAGCACATGGCCCCACTGGCAGCCAGTGCAGGACAGGGAGAGGACAGGATCAACACAGGGCGTTGGTGACCACATACACATTGGCAGAGCCATGCTGGAGCTCAGGCCTGGAACAGCCAAGCCAGTTCCTCAGGAGAGAACTAATGCACAGCCACCCCTGCACATTGTGAACCAAAACTCTTCATCTCATTTTCATACACTGTAGCTTATTATCCAAAGTGGTTTTAAAAGCTGTTGTAGAAATAATTCAAGTGCCCTGAATGTATAGTCTCAAGGGTTTCAGAAAGGAAATGTGACATCTTTTCAACTTAGCCAATACACATTGTCTTTTATATTTTGCATACACACAGTGCAAAGTAATTTAAAAAACCCAAGAAAACTGTGATCTGTCAAGACCTGACTGAACATATAGAACTTACTCTGCTGCAGTTGTACCACTGTAGTTGAAGGACAACTGCTTGGTGTGAGCACTATTATATCATACGTGAGCCATATAGCTTATTCTTGGACAGAAAAGGAATAAGAGGCATCTTTGGAAGTGAAAACCAGGATAAGCACAACACCAGAGAGACACAAGCAGAAGTATTTGCGCTGTCACAGATTATTTCTGTGACTTTTGACAGGTTAAGGCATCTCCCTGGATGGTGTATGCTATTTGGAAAGACCGCCGTGTGAAGCAGTTCAAATGCAGTGTATGCCACCCCTCCCAGTCCTCCTACAGCCAGGCTAGCCAGGCTTACAGGGTCCCCCAGCCCAAAGCTATGCCTCAAAGTGCTGGCACCCTGCGAGCTTCTAGCCTGCAGGGGCAAAGGCACGTCTCCATCAAGTTTAAAGAATGTGGTGCTTTCATATAAAATGGTAAAGGGAGGACATATAAGATCCTTAGACAGAAAACTGCAACCTTACTATTACCTGTGTCGACATAAGTACATTCAAAGAAAAGTCACCTCTTTCCTCCAGCTAACATATAACAGTAATACAAGGTGTGCAGATCATGGAACAATGCATTGGGACGTAAATTAGAGTGACAAAATAAACCACGCTGAGAAGGGACCATTTATGTGCATCAGATAGTTCTGGATAAAGAAATTTATAGCAAAATGAGACAAACAGAATGTCAGAGCAATCTCCACAGGGCTCGGTTCAGCTGCTTTTGAATGTTGTACTTCTATTTCTCTTCAGTTTTGCATTCTGAAGCTTCTATGTATGCTTGCGCAGGGAATACTCCCCATGTACGTTTTAGTTATAAATAACGGGTACTGACTGGACTTTAAATCTTTTCTATTTCCAGAACGGAGGCGTGAGGCTCCATAAGTGCCCCCAAGTGGCTTCAATTTCTGTCCTCAACAAAAGATATCAAAAGAAATGCAGGAACGCCTGTCCTAGAAAAAAACATGCAGAAGAAAGAGAAAGATACATGCCGTAAAGATGAGACAGTAAGTGACTGTTTCCGGGAAAACAAAATGAAAAAAAGGTTGAAGATAGATGACTTAACAGCTTTTAATGCTGTAAATTAATATAGTAATTGTAAACTAAGCTCTGTTCCAGAGCTGATTTCTTGATTTCGGGGAACACTAGTTACCCTGCAGCAGTTTTTAATCAGGAACTTTGATCTAACATTAGTGCTTCTCATAGGCAAAGACGGTCTTCCTCCCAACATCTGTGAATAATTCCAGTAAGTGAAATACTATTACACAACAGTAGATGCATTACTACACAGTCAGAGATGGCATATAATTATTTCTTGATAGTACAGAACTGTCACACTATCACATATGATTAATTTTCAAGCTGTTTTAAAAGATGCCGGATGCATATGCCTAGAAGTAATCAACCCCTTGGGTTTAAAGCTTTTTTCCTAAGCAGACTCATGAACTGTATAGTAACCTTACCCAGATAGGGCCAAAGACAGGTATCAAAAAGAAATACTGTTTGGCACATATAGTAACCTTACCCAGATAGGGCCAAAGACAGGTATCAAAAAGAAATACTGTTTGGCACATCTATTTCCACTGACCGAGTAATCAATGACAGAAGAGATAGCTTGAAACCGTAGAATTACCATGCTTTTATTTCTGAGATCCAGGGTGCATTACAGGCTAGATTGGATTTGCATTTCCATTACTAACAGGTAATCCTATGGCACTTTTTATGAGTATCTGAAATCTTTCATTTCTAGATAGGGAAACATAACACAGCACTGACTTTTCTGTGGAGGTCAAAAGGCAGAGCTGGTATTTGAGCTCAGAGGACACCCATTCCCTGCCTTCTGTTCAGAGCATTTCCTCCACTCCCTCCCTCCCTGCATGCACTGGCAAAGGAGTTTGCAGCTAGCCTTGCTCTGAGCAGCAGGTGGGACTAGGTGACTGCCAGACATCCCTTCCAACCGAAATCACACCACAGTCCTGCGATCCTGTGAAAATGAACATCTATTGATCAAGAGCTAGTAAAAAAATCTGAACTTTACCTGCTTCAGGAGACAGGCAAAAATCAAAATAGACAAATAAACCCTCCAAAAGTTTATGGTCTACACTAACCACTAGCAGAAAAGCACAGCTGAATTAGATGACCGTTTTTCAACTGGGAGACACATCCACCTCCCTGAGGAACTATGCTTAGAGCATCACAGCCTCTTGCAATTTCCCAGTCTTTCATGGATTACCTCCTTGCTTGGTTTTCCCACTGTCCCCATAATTCATCTGGCTTTTAAATGACTAATTACACTTCACTTGGTTAATTCTACATTAAAAAACAAAGGAAGCTTAATTGCATGGACAGCATGAGATTGTTTTCTTCCCAGATACTATCGGTTTCCTGCTCCAAACAGGATAAGGATAAAGCAAGTATAAACAGAAATGTTTTGTCAAGCCTTCTAGGAGGGTTCCAGACTGGCTGATAGCAGAGGTTTGGAGAGTAAAACACAGGTTTATTGAGGATTGTATGTGGTCAGTGCTAATGAACAGGTAGACCTGCATGTTTCATATTTCTGCAGTTTTGTAACCAGTCGTATTACCAATCAGACAAGTACTAACCCATGGTTTTACTGATCACAAGCTAAGAGCACTTCTTTACTAATAAAATACCTTCTCCTAATGCATTATTTTATTATGCTTTAATGTATTTGAAGATTTCCTAGAGTCTAGCTCAGACGATATGCTTGCATCATGCCTGTTTGCAGTAGGATTTCTAGAATTTTTACCAAGGAATATTCT
This sequence comes from Strix uralensis, assembly GCF_047716275.1. Lineage (NCBI taxonomy): Eukaryota > Metazoa > Chordata > Aves > Strigiformes > Strigidae > Strix > Strix uralensis. Next base: position 12,363,597 of record NC_133978.1, on the reverse strand, counting down.
CCTGTTTTCCACTAGTTTCCCGACCTCTTCATTTGAAATCCTCATTGGCCAAAGGCCTACAAATAGAGCTACTGGAAAGGTTCCACTGCTTCAGTATTGCATACAACTGCATATACTATGTCCTAAAATCCAGATACTTTAAGACTTAATGAAAGTCCTCTGAAGTCACACAATTACATTTGCAGTAATCAGGCATCTCAACTGCTAAAGCAGAATAAATGGATTTAAAAAGGGATACAATATATTCATCAGCAACAGAAAAAAAAAAAAAAGAGGACAGTTTGGGAACAAATAGAATTATTTGCTAATATCTTTTTTCTTTTATGATTAGGCAGTGCCAAAACTTCCAGTCCCACCACTGCAACAGACCTTATGCATGTACCTACAGTGCATGAAACACTTGGTTCCAGAGGAGCAATTTAGAAAGACCAAGGTCATTGTGGAGCAGTTTGGAATTGCAGGAGGTCTGGGGGAATCTTTGCAGCAAATCCTTGAGGAAAGAAGGGAAAAGACAACAAACTGGGTAAGCAAATGCAGATGAGAAAAATAATTGCTGTGTTGAATGATGCTCATTTACAAACTATTTGTGATATTCTATAGGTGATCACTGCTTTCTTTCAGTGGGTCAATGCAAACAGGGGTCACATCAGATCCTATCAAAGGGAATGAATATTTCAGACATATTAGGCTAGAATCTTCAAACTATGTCAAAATCCATGTCATTATTATGTTTTCAAATCAATAGGTTTTTTGACACAAATGAGGGAATTCATGCATCTCAGGTGCATGCACACAGGTGTCAGCTCTACTTGTAGGAAGCACTATATTACATCCTTTTTGTATGTAATTTCTACCTTTTCCTTTAATAACACAATTGAGTTTTTGTTAAAATAAAAAATGCTTTCTGATAAGGCTGTAGAAAATTCCTTGTATATGCATCTACCCAAAGCTCTGATCCAGTCAAATTATTCTGGAATGGAATACTTTAGGATAGGAATTACTCTTTTTTAAATTAAATTATTATTTGCCATTCATTGTCACACCATACCAATGTAGTTATCCTGAAGTATTTCCTTTGCTGCATATACACACACATGTATACACATATCTGTCTATGACATAGACCATGCTGAAACCTCAGCCTTTAAAAAAGTACAGCTTTCTGCTTCCCAAGACAGGAAAATTAAATAAGTTGTAGATAAAATAGATTTTATCATTCCACAGAGTCACAGTTCATCCTGCCTGCATCAACCATGTTAGAATATGGCAGCTGAAAACTAGAAACACTGATTTTATTGAAGTCCTTCCATCCCAGCAAGGACGAGAGACACTGAATGGTTTCATAGATTCAGTGAAAGTGTGCAGGCTTGCTACTGATGTCAGTGAAGTGTGGTTCTCCCTTAATTTTTCAGTTGTGTGACCCACAAGAATACTCTATCAAATTGTTGCTATAGTCAGAAAAAAAACTACAGTACTGGCAGGGCTTTTATCTTAAAAGCAGTGCTTAATTTCTGCTTGTTGCCACAGTCTGAGGGTTCCACTAAATGCCCCCCAATGTCGTTTTGTTATTCTGATTGTAGAACTTCATGTTTTTGGTGGCTAAATTAATCATCGCTTAAATAGTGTTCCTGATAACAAATAGTGTTCCAGGAGACAACTGTTCACTTAATCACTTATATCATGAAAATTACAGAGGAAGGATGTATAAGCATTTTCTGAAATGTCTCAACTCTAAGTACTGGTTGTTACATTTAAATACCTGATTCTTAAGCTAAACTAGAAATGTTTTTATTTGGAATTTAACTTGCCAGGAGTATAGCTCTGGCCTGTTCTCCTGAAGACTCCAGAGACTGGGGGGAAGCATCTGTTCTAACAGCAATGAAATATCTCAGAGGAAAACTTTTTCAACTGATGCATGCATTCGTAATTTTTTTTTGCATAATTTCGTTGTTGTTTATAGTTACTATCTGCAAAGCATGCCCGCTAAATTAAGAAAGACCATTTGATCTTTTTATGAAAGCCTCCATTTTCCAAATAATGATTCTTCAAACTCTACTCAGACATAAAGGAATGCGTAATTACCGTACATCTGTATTTTCAATAAAAATGGTTAGAAATTTAATATGTGTGTCTGTCTGGGTCAAGCATCAGTAATCTGCATTTGTGTCAGTGGACACAGAGGGATTTCTCTAGGGGCCCTATCCACATGCCAGTATCTGCAGGACCAAACCATTATGCTCGGGAAATTGTCTTCCCACTCTGTCTTGCTGCAGGACAGTATCTGACAGCTAAGAACAGAGCATCTTGGCATCACTGACAAATATTTGAACCCCCATAAGGAAAACCATCACTAGTAAAATTCTGTCCATCTCTTAAATATATCTCAATCACTATTCAAGAGTCAGCAGTTAGCATGTTGTACTCAAACAATTTTTTGATGTAGAGAGAAGCAAACAACAAAATACCCAAACCACCACAATATGGAGCTTGTTTACTTTTTAATGGAACACACTGTAAATTGCCATTGATTGAAAAATAGGATTATGGAATTGCGGCTGATTTCAGCTGAGCTGAGGTCACAGAGCCCAGACTGAAAATGCTCAGCAGCTCCATTAATCAGAGCCCATGCCTGACACCAGGAGCACCAAGCACTCTCCTCTCACCCCCAGACTGCCTTTCCACGTGTTGTTCATAGCTTTAAAATTTCATGTCCCCTTCCCTTAGGTGTTTAACTACTGGCTGGATGACATGTACCTCAACAACCGGCTAGCTCTTCCAGTCAATTCCAGCCCAGCAATTATCTTTGCTCGTCAGAATTTCAAGGATGTAAATGACCAGCTGAGGTAATGTACTACGACTTTGCAGCTTTTGCTAAATGAAAGGATATTTTAAATGTACTGCTTTTGCAAAAGAACAATCAACTTTCATTAAAAAATAAGGGCTGTAACCATTAAATGATTTCCTACTAGGCCTGCTGACTGAGGGCAGTGTTTCTGGGGTTACTCATACTGATATTCAGAAATGAAAGTGTCATTACTATTACACTGATTGCATGAAAAAAAAATTGCCATGGGAATTATCATTTTTTAAAGGAATATTTGCAAAGCTTTTCATTGTATAATGCAAGTGAACCATTTTGCGATGGAAAAAAAGAAATACTAATTTCTGACACATTGTTTAAAGGAAAACAGTCTTTAACATGCCATGGCTATGACTCATAGCCACCCTGCAAACTGAAAAGGCCATGCTGGCATTAAATTGTCCCTCTCAGGTGCCCAAAAGGGCACCAGAAACACAGGGAATGCAAGAATAACAATTCAGAAATCATTCCTCCTCAAGAACACTGCTTCCTTCAGGCCCATCCTTCCTAGCCCTGAACTGACCCTTTGAGCTGTTGTGGGCAATTACAATCATTTAAAAAGTGAAAAGGTAAGCAAGTAGCCAATCAGGGAATATACCTCTCCAGACACCCTTAAAACAGGATTCCATTCTTCAGCTTTTGCCAAAACATTTTCTCGTTTTAAAACAGTAAACCAGATCAAATCTACCTTCATATAGTGCAATTTTCCTCTTTGCTTTTAGCACTCTCTAGCTGCTCATTACTGAGCATGTGAATTTATGCTATTATAAAACCTTGAAGCTGGTATGTGTTATTTTAACATTTTGCACAGACAGCCAATGTATCTTTTTACTTTACTTTAAACGTAATTATAAATGCTTCTATTCATTACTGTCTAAGTTTATTGTGCACACAGCTTTCGAAAAATCTCCACTTTGCCCGTGCTTTAACAAGGAAATATTTTTCTCAGAGTCTCCCATTCACACACAGTGCAAATGGGCAGTGTCAGGAAATAATATACCTGTCCACAGCTGTGCAGAAAAAATATCTGCTTAGGACAGGAAGTACTCTAATAAATTGGACAGCTTATGAGTATTGATATTGAAACCCATGTTAAGGATTCTATTAAATATTCAGCCTCTGCTCCCATTCTCTAAATAAATGCTTTCAGGCTTCCTCCTGTGGTAGTCTGTTTAACCATTTGAAGGGACCATCTCTAGGATTTCATATTTCTTGTGACATGAATTAGTTTAGGTTTTGGGATGAATTAGTTTAGGTTTTGGGTGGGGGCAGGGGCTCTTCTTGCCAAGCCAGAAGACTTTCTCTCCTTATGCTGTGCCATCAATCATTCAGACTCTCCTCTGTCTCTCAGAAACAACAGCCCAGCGTTGCCAAATGTCAAAAGACTGATGTCACTTCTATCTGCTACTTGCAGGTTTGCCGCCAATCTCATTTCAGGAGTGCAAGACTATAAAGCTTTACTGGACACGTAAGTAGCTTGGAAGGAGAGCTGCTGCTTGAGTATCCGCAGGGCTTCTGATTCAAGGGTGCTCTAACATGGCCGAAGTCAGGCTGCATTGCACCTCTCCACCATTTGGAAGGGCTGGGGCTCCAGCATGTTTCGGGGCAAGCGCTTCAGCAATTTTTTTAATGCACTTTCCACTTTATTACTGCAATCTAGCGGGTTGGAGAAGGATCCTTTTTGATGCCTGGTAGTCATAACTCTAGCATGTGCAGTGCAGCCCAAAGGACACACACAATCTGTCTAACAGAGCTATTGAGGACACAGCAGGAAGTCTGTGCTCCCCAGATCCAAAGAGCAGCAGCACTGCGGTTACACAGCTGCACACCCTCCCTGGCACCAGCTACCTCTCAGGGCGCTGCACCCCCTCCATGGACTGCACCCTCCATTTAGAACATCAGCCCCACTGCCTCCCTCCCCCCGAAAAAGAAATAACACATCCCACCAGGTGAAGGAAGCCTCATCACAGACAGGCTGGTTCAGTAGCGAGTAAAAATAAGAAGTTACTTATGCCATTGTTACTTTCGGTATATAAACACAGGGGAAATCCATGCTTCTTTAAGTCATGTACGAGGTAGCTCATAACAGCACTTTACACAGCACTTCTTAACCTTACCTAGTATGTTTCAAGTTTACTGCTGAAATCACTGCTCCCCAAAAAATAGAAACAGTGGAGAGCCAAGCTCAACGGACACTACACCATAGTAGGGAAGGGGTCATTTTTCTGTATGGAAATACAAGAGGCCTATGTGATACGCTTTAACCAACGCTCATTTGGATGAGGAAGGCAAAGTCCATATTCAAAAAACAAAGTCCCTATCATCCATGAATTAGATAAAAGAAAGAGGAAGAGGCTGTTTGATTTTTCATTTCAAAAATCTCACAGCTACTCAGAAAGTATAGAAGAGGTACTTATTTAAGGACACGTGCTTTTGTCCAAGATATGCCATGCAACTGCATACACGACCACTGGCGTGCTGTGAAGTACTATTGCATACTGATGTAGTTCGTTGCATCTTTATATGACAGCATCTGAGAGAAAGAAACCACATTGCTCAAACAAAGGCTAATTTAAATTCTTGTTATTTTGACCTCGCTAGTCTAGATCCAAAGACTCCTGTGATCAGATTTGCTTGCCTTAAATCAATAATCATTTAAATCCTCACCACTGTGTCCTCATATTGTTATTAATGTTTGCTTATCACCCCTCCTGTTTAGTTATGAGGACACCATAACTGTAACATTTTCAGTTCCTTGTTGCTGTTAAGGACTGCTACCAGTGAGTGTACTGCTAGCTTCTCTTGGATCATCCCACACACAGATGCACAATATTCCAGCCCAAACCCAGGCATTTATTTTTAACTGTACAGTTTTCCATTCCACTCCATTTTCATTCCATGCAGTGGCCAGGACTAAATATTTCAAACAAAGCCTAACTCGCTCACATAAAAGAGTTATAAGATCTTACACAGACCTAATTCAGTACAAGATTTTCTGGTGCCATCAGAGTTAATAACCCCTTTCTTAACTGCTATAATTACAGATTGTCTTGTCTAAATCTATGATGCTATTCCACTATTTTTGATCACAGAATTTTTTTATCATTATTATTATATTATTATTGTACACTATTTTTGATCATCATAGATGCTCTTTAAAACTGTTAAATATAAGCAGATTTCTGCATTATGCAAAATGAGGGAGAAGGAGAACCTGTTTTACTGATAAGGAACAAAAAAGTTAAGCACCTGTACAAGGAAATAAGTGATACAGAGAGTTTGAGAGCCAGGAAGTAAAGTGAATATCCCTGGTTTAGAGCTGCAACAGTTCTAAAGAGACAGTTAAACAAGATAAACTAGCATAAAACATTTCCCCATATCAGCTGCATGACAGTAACCCTCCTTGTGTGCTTCTTTGCCCCTGCCCTTCTTTGACAGCTGGAAGCTTAGTCTTCTCTTGCTGAGGGAAAACCTTTGCACCACAAGATCTGCTTCCTCCTGTGGTCTCTGCAGCCTCTCCTGAGCGACAGCACCATTACTTTCAGCTGCAGTGTCAGTGGGATATTTTACAATCCATAATCATAATTGTGATAACTACCTTTTTTTTTTTTTTTTCCTGACTGCTAAAGAAGCCTTTAGGAGGTGTTGTTTCCACATGCCTTCCAATAAAAAGAGAATAGGTTTTCAGCACTTATTCCCCCCTAGGTCTAAGTAAGGATTAGCACATAAGTGAGGCTCCATGGAAAACAGAAATGCCCTCTGTATTGCCCCAGTCATTCCTGTTCATCAGGCAAGGCCCTCTCACACACTCTCCACCCATACAGGGCCACTGTGATTTGCAGTGAATTTCATCAGTACTTTTTTCCAAGATGCTGTGTCTTCTCCAGCTGTTCGGCTAACTTCCGTCCTGGCAAGTTTCTGGGGTCCCATCTAAGCAGGCTTCCCACACACATTGCGAAGCGGCTTGTGACCTGCTATTCTTTCCATTTCCACTAGATGATAATGCAATTGCTTAATGAATATGCATGAAGCTGCCAGGAATGGTGTATTTAACTTTGGCATGGGAATTCATTTATTTCCTTTATACCGTAATCTTGTTTTATTATTCAATTTGTGTTATACCTGATCTAATTGTAACAGAACAAAGGACAGATTAGATTTCTTTTCCTTTCTGTCTCTCTCTCTCTCCTCTCTTCCTCTGGCTTTGTTTTTCTTCTCTCTCTCCAGCCATGCTTTACCTGTTGATTTTGCTCATGGACAGCTGTCCGGTCATCCCCTCTGTATGAAGCAGTACTATGGACTCTTTTCTTCCTATCGTCTTCCAGGACATACCAAAGATACCCTCGTGGCCCAGAAAAGCAGTGTAATGCCAGAACCAGAGCACATTATTGTTGCTTGTAACAATCAGGTAAATGAGTGTTCTTATTTTATACCTTTCTATACTTCTCGGTTTGCTTAAATTCACTCAAGAAAAGCCTAATATAATCACTGTTCAAAAACACAATTAGCGTGCTATGTATGAGCTCACGTCTTACCAAGCATTCACTGTCAATATTTCCAAAAGATGCTTCTGCAGCATTTTTGTCCTTAGCCCACATTATGTTCCAAGTACAGTGATGCAGAAAGGAGGAATGTGGCAGAATTCATTTGCTTTCTCATTCAAACAAAAATGTTTATTAAACAGAGATGAAACCACAGAGAAAAAAAGTCTTATTAGAGTGCATTTGCTGGAAATGCTCTTCTCTTGACAGTCAAGTATTGGCACACAACGCATGGCATATATATCACCATCCCATGTAGGGGGCCTACACTATGCTTGAAGAAATCAGCACAGGCGCAGGCAGAAATACTGAAGCATTAGAGTGAATCTGCCCCAACCAATAAATGCCGTCAAGCAGCAGAGTATATTGGCTGGGCAGAGTACCTTACAGCCCAGCTTGAGTATTTCTAGTCCTGGAGCTGTGCCTGCAGGCCCCCTTGGAATGAAGGGGTAGATCCCAGTGGTCCCTTTTCCAGGAATTCTGTTCTTCACCTCAACAGGAAGTTCTCTAGATTCTCTAGGTTATTTTTAAACAAATAAGACCATGGAAATTATTTACATACTTCCTGATTTTATCTCTTCAGGGTTTTTTTTATTCTTATTCAAATAGCATATCTTTTATTTGAGCCCAACACACAATATAAGTCCCCTATAGCAACTGGAATTACACTGGTGTAAAAACACAGGAGGGGTGAGCCCTGTGGTTTTGTGCTCCATTGCATGCAGGCCTGGCTCTCCAAGCAGGACTTCCACATCTCAACACCCACCCAGGCGAAAGCAAAATGTTGGACCAGTAAGGGTCCAACCCACCTGTGACTGTTCGTCTGACTTCTGTCATTTTTTTGCAGTTTTTTGTTTTGGATGTTGTCATTAATTTCCGTCGTCTCAGTGAGGGAGATCTTTTCACTCAGTTACGAAAGATAGCCAAAATGGCAGAGAATGAAGAGGAAATGCTGCCTCCAATTGGCCTGCTGACAACAGACGGAAGGACAGAGTGGGCAGAGGCCAGGACGATCCTTATGAAAGGTTAGCAGCAGCAATCCCAGCTTTCTCCATCATCTTCCTCCTCTTCCTCCTCACCATCATTGCCTTTCTTTGCTGGGAGTGAACATTACAGCAAATATAGGACTGAATGTGCAACTTCACTGCTGAATTTTTCTAGCAGGAGGAAACTCAATACCTGTAAGTGTTCAGATGCGTGTTTCCAGGGAAGCAGCAGATATGGTTTGACCCTTTGGCTTTGTATGTTTAAGTGTTACGTCATGTAAATAGCTCTCACTCCATTCTGTTCTTCATCACATAAATTACATTACATCAGATTTTGTGATTTGTCTCTTTCTTCACATCCATTTTGTACCAGTAGGAATGACGCATCCTCTTAGCTTTTGGCAACTATTAGTCATTTTTCATCTCATCTAACAAAAGCATTGACAAGTTAAACACCTATTGAATCTAGATGTGTACTCTCTCTAGTCAGTGGAGAAAAAGAGGAGGTACCAGGGCTGATTCATCAAAGTCTTAAGTAAGTATCTAGGAAAGGTGACACCACATTGTCTGGGGATAGTTCTCTCTCTTCCCACAACAAGCAGCATTTAGCTGTCTTGGATTCTGAACTCAAATGCCTGACTTTGAAACAGATGAAAATAAAGGGTGGGATTAGTCATCTCTATCACTTCACACCTTATATATTTTACCCTGAAGCTAAGTGATGTAAACACCCTCTTTTTGACATTTTAGATGACTTAGGTATTAATTTTTCCCTCCTGAAAAAAATGTTAATTCATCTCTTTATCCTCCGTTCAGCAATGCTACAGAAAATATTGCTATTTTACCAATGTCCTGGAATATACGAGAGTTGCCAATAGTCTCAAAATATGTTTACCATCCCAAGGAAGATCCTCACTTTTGTTATTCAAATTTACCTGTGCTTATAATAACTTTATAAACATGCACACACAGAGTCCTGGCCATTATTACAGCATTATTATGTGGTACCAGTCTCATCTTCAGGCTTTCCCCTCCCCCACCGTCTTTTCTTTTTAAAGCAGGAGAAAAAAAACATTCCTTATTTTAATGAGAACAGAGATAAACACCTAATCATTTATTTTCATGCCACACTTTTAAGTAAAATAGTGAATACCTTGAAACCTGCAGCAAAATAATCTTTGTAAACCTACGTCATCCAAAGATCAAAAGATAAATCAACAAAAACTAGCAGAACCATCTCTATAGTGTTTTTTGATTGCCTGGCATTTGCCAAAATACTAATTTTAATGAGGAAGCAAACCAACTCAGTTATGCAGCTGAAAAAAACCAGCTTCTGCACTAGCAAATATCACAGCACTGTGATGTCAGCCTTCTCTAATCTAAGCAGGAATCCCATCCTATACCACTCGTATTAGCACATCTCCTCTATATGGTATAATCCATTGCTGTTACACATAATACATGATTATTAACAGCCCTTTCTTCTCTCTTATCTGTGGTGAAATGTTCACGCAACAATAATTAACAGAGGAAGAGAAAAGCCTCTAGTGAAGCACTGTGAGGTGGAAGGGGTCACTCCACAATTGTTCTGTATTGGGCAGGGAAAGAGAGGATGCTTTGGGACAGACGGGACCCATACAAAGCTTTGCAGAGGTTATGAAGGAAATACACACATGGGCCTGCATAGACCTACAAGTAGAGAATAGGTCTTCTAGGTGAGAAAATTTCAAAGAAATTGTAATAAACCCAGCCATCACTGACTTATAAACCCAGCCATCACTGACTTACAAACTCAATCAGTATTTTAACTGCATTCAGGCTGCAAAACACTCTCTCCTAAGTACAGGAAGTTAATTCTTACTGCTATAGGGGGTGCTGTCCCATGCATACTATATCTGAATTTGATTCAGAACTGTCTTCTAAAATCAAAAAACCCAACTAAACAAAAGCTGACTGGCCAATTCAATGCAATTGTGTACATTAGAAAGGAAGAACGACAAGAAATGTCCTGCAGGGCTTTAGGCTTGTTCTCACACTTTTCCCCTGTTTCAGCTCTTTCTGGAAATACTTATTTTCCATCCAAAGTCATGGTTCATGAGTTCTTGTGCAGTTCATTGCCTGCTTTACATGATAATTTTTTCAGTGTTTGATCAGCTCTCTGAACATGTCTGTTTCTTTCTGTAAGGGCATCTTTCCCTGTTTCTAGCAGAGCTTAATTTTATTCACTCTAATACCTAGACTCAAGATACCCTGAAGCCATATGTCAGAATAAAGGCTTCATATCTGTCAAAGATGTGTGGGCAGCAGCCACAATGAAATATATAGAAACCTATCAGACAACATAAAGCAGAATGCTGAGCAAGCTGTGAGCAGTTTGTAAATCACTATCCAAGCAGTTTTTCCTTGAAGGTGCCTGTCCACAAATACCAGCAGCTGATGTATACGGAGCAACTTCCATTCACAAGGATCTTTTCAACCTTTGCATTGATATACCCAGACCATCAATGGAATAAATACCGCAATTACAGTCAGCCCTACAAGTGCCAGATACTAGAAGAGCTCTACAACCAAGTGGACAGGGACATGTCTTCTCCCTTATAAAGCTTCTGAATGCTTCTGAAGACAATTCATAGGCATATCAGTGTTTTACATGTTGTAGGGTGGCACAGATCACTGGCAGAAAGGTCAACCTGTGTGCTCCACCAATTACAATCTCCTGTCTCAAGTCTTTGTAGGAGCTGGGAGGAATGCCAGGTGCCTTCCCTAGGACTCTGCTTCTGTGGGCAAGGGAAGACAACACACTACGTACTCCACCAGGTCCCCATGCAGCCTTACAAGAAGCCAGGCTGGCCACCCCTGTCACTCGGGCCCATGGCTGCCAACACTCCCTCGCAGGAGCCACCAGACAGCAATAGATAGTACCTTACCATAACTTGCAAGAGGTCACAGCTCCCCCTCTTCCTTCTCAGCCGTCGCCATCACTTGCGTCTCCTTTTCTTAGCACCTTTTTGTTTCTTGCGTATTTGCCGTCTTTTTTACTACACAGCATCTGGAGAATGAACCTGGATGATAACAAGCATCTGTTTTTTTTCTAGCTCCTCACTAGCCTATGTTGCTCATTTTGGGAAAGTACATTTTTTTCTTATTTTGAAAAATGCTGTTCTTTCAGAGGATCAAGCTACTTTTCATTTTTGCAAACATTAAAAACATGCACATTTTGAAATGGGTCTATATTTCAAATGCAAATCAGAATTGTTTAATTTTAAATATTTTTTCCATTCTTTCAGCTAAAATCATCCCCTGAATTGAGCACAGATTTGTTGAACTTAGCACAGACTTGCAAGAATTTTTGATCAATCTGAAATCATATATTTAGTTAACTAAATCATATATTTAGTTAAGAACATTCTGAAAGGAAAAACATTTTCACCAAAATCTAACAATACCAGCAGATGAGAGCTGATCTGTTAAGAACGGAAGGAATTTTAAGTTGATTTTTGAAAGCCCTTTTTCCTTTGATCTTGTTAACAATCATTTAACAGCAATTAATGATGTTATAAGCTTTTGAATAAAACAAGTTCTTGTTATAGGTTCCACAATTTTTTCAATTAAGAGCTATATTAAGTGCTCACAATTAAATATTTCCTATGCCTCAAACTGGCCCTCAGAAGCAAACAAACCTTTACCTTCATAATATTTCTGAGTTAAAGAAACTGAGAAAAAAAACCCGCATAAATACACTATAAATTAGGAGGAAAGCACTGAGGACAAGGTAGTCCACCTGTAGAAGCAAGAGTGACAGGATAGGGAAAATAAACAGAGAAAGAGAGCCAGAAAAAGCACATTTTATTCAACAGTACCCTACTGATAGAAGGGAAGTGGAATGTGGCAACCCATGTTTTTGGCCATACCATGTTGCCACATGTGCCACGTTGCCACATGATCACAACCTCATCCACAGATGTCTCCTCATGTGATGTAGGCAATGTACCCAGTCCAGGGCTTATTTCTGTGCAGTACAAGAAATGACCAGGGTCAGGAGAGAGAAGAGGATTTTAATACTAGAACACAAAACCAACATGGGCCCTGCTGTTCCTTGTCCAGAAAAGGGTTTTAATGGGAGAACAGCACAAAACCAGTACAGGACCTGCTGTTCCAGAGCAGAATACTGCACCAGTAGCGTGAGCTCTGAAATCCTCTATTTTCCCTGTCGTCTCTGTAACCGTTATATATAAAATAAGTAAGCATTGCTGGCTTTAAGAGTAAAATGGATTTATTTTGTAATATAATTACTTCAGGAAATGAAAGGCAGAAAAAGAAAGTGGATATTATTGAATCATATGAAAGATACACAGAGATATTGCAAAAGTTAACACATGAATGAATGCCTTGGTGTAACATTTCCTTGCACTGAGATGTTCTGCTGTTGAGAGCTCTGCAAACACCAGCTCATTGCAGAGTCAGGGTCAGATTTTTCAGTGCTCCCCAAGGCAGCAAGGTTCCCCAGCCAGTCCTGCACTACAGGTAAGAGAATGTGAACATTTCCCTCTTTTATCCCCAGACTCTACTAACCGCGACTCTCTTGATATGATTGAACGGTGCATATGCCTGGTGTGCCTGGACAGCCCAAGCGGGGTGGAACTCAATGATACAAACATGGCATTGCAACTGCTACATGGGGGAGGCTACCATAAAAATGGGGCCAATCGTTGGTATGACAAACCTATGCAGGTAAAAATCTTACAGTACTATGATATTACTTGCACGTGGCAAGGGACTCCAGCTACCCTTGTGGTAGGGACCACTTAGAATCAAGTGGAAGAAAGAGGGGGAGGTGGTGTTAGCATCTGCCAAGGCAGGGTTGGTGGGAGCAGCCCTGTTCCTTGCAAGGCAGGGGAAGCACACCTACTGCCTTGCTGGCAGTGGAGGGGGCTTCTCCAACACAAGTACGCTTTCACCTTCCCTGAAGTTACCCTTTGCACTTGAGGAGGTAGACAGATACACAGACATACAGATAGGTAGACATCCGATAAAAAAACCCAACAACCACAGTACGCATTTAATTACATTCTATCAAATGAAATAAAAACATTGGACTAGCATGCCAGAACAAAGAGGAAAAGCACAACGGCTTTCTCTGTTTTCTCTTCTCATACATTTTCCTGATGTTCTAGAAATACTACTGCTTATAATTTAGCATGTGTTTAAGTTAGTATTAAGTTCTCTCTTAACAGACTGTTTACTCATTTAATGACATCTTTCTTGAGGCTTTCCTGGAAGTATTGATTTCTCCAGCCTTTTTCCCAATCAGATTTTGATTGTCATATTTGAAAGTCTTGCACTGTTATTTTCACATTTTGCAACAGACCCAGGGTGAAGCAATGTTTTAATCTCCAACTGTCAACAATGTTGACACCCCATGAAAAATTGAAAAAAAAACCTGATACATTGCTTGCACAATGCTTGTTGCTCTTGCCATGTCTAAGAACAGCAAAATGAAAAAAGAAAGCACTAAACTAATTTCACTTGCACTGACTTACCCCAGTGCAAATATATTTCAGTAGTCATTCCTGATTTATGCCACTGCAAATGACATTATTAGCAGACTTCAGTGCTGTGTTTTTAAAGATCATTTGTCTTTAGTTAGAATCCTCTGTTATTTGCAGGGCCACTAGTTGAGATGTTTCAAGCAGATGAGAATAAACAAGATTTTCTTTTTGTTTACTATCAGAATGTAGCAGAAAGTGAATAAATTTGCATAGTATATGGGAGAGCTTCATCTGTCCAGATATATTCAGGCCAGAAGTAGTTCAAAGGCAAAGAGAAATTCTTAGGGAAAAAAGATCCCATTTTCTTTCATGCAAACACAGATTATTTAGTAAGCTATTCTCACAGTAGGACTTGTTCTTTCTCTCCATATTCTTCTTCAACTTTGCAGGAAGGCATCAGAAAACATCCAGGTAAACCTTTTGTATCATGCTTACTTTGTGAAAACCTCATGGGAACCAGGGAGGCAAGATGAGTATGTGTGATATAAACCCAGAGAGTGAGCTGAGTGGGAGAAGTCCAGTTAAGGACACTACAAAAGAAGTGGGGGAAAAAGTCCAGAAAAAGGACAGAAAACATGTGAGACAAGTTGCATCTTGGTCCTGGACATCTGCTTTTTTTTGAGATGCAGAAGTAACCAACTGCATGGGGGTATCATAGAACTACAGTGTCACAGCTTAAGTGTCACCAGTTATACCATGTATATGCAATGAAATCAGGAATGAAGACAAGTAAGAGGGAAATGAAGAAAACACCACAAATAAAAGGTAAAGAGGAAGCAGGACAGTAAACCAAGCTATGAGAAAGTTATCAAATAAGGATGAGCTTGCTCATTTGATACGATATTTGTAATAAAGTGTGATCCTAAGGGACTTTCCAGATACAGAAGTTGCATTGCCCCCAAATGTGGAAGAAGAACCCTGGCCTGTCTTTCCAGTGACAGGTTTTCTCTACCATAAAGCAGATGGTAAATCCAATTTCTGGACTCCAATGGGAAATGCTAAAATTTACATTCTCACAGGACTCAGTCCAAAATAGCAGCATGAAAGGGATCCAATGCAACACCACTCACAGGACAATAAAGTCTGTAAATCTGTAAGTCACCCACTGATCTGTAAGTCAAGGACTTTCCTGATGTGAGCAATAAGAAAACTACAGGAGACAACATCTTTTGTTAGGTTGCCATCACGGGTAACTTATCCACAACATGATTTATTCACTATGTATCTTGCACTTGTTCTTTTCCTTGCTTAGTTTGTGGTAGGAAGAGATGGAGTCTGTGGTACCGTCTGTGAACATTCCCCTTTCGACGGCATCGTGCTGGTGCAGTGCACTGAACACTTGCTCAAGCACATGTGAGTCCCCTTTCAGTACAGCTACTGTACCTGCTCCGGACCCTGGGAAACCACTGCCAGTGGCAAATTCCCCCTGGTGCATAGGGCCACTAAGACCCATACAACTGTTGGGAACCAGTCATTTACCTGCTAAAAAAGCAGTGTTTAACAACTAGATTATTCCTGTGACCTTAATCACTTTTCTCTCACATACTAACAGGAAAGAAAGCTCCAAGAAATTAGTCCGAGCTGATTCAGTGAGTGAGCTTCCTGCTCCACGAAGACTAAGATGGAAATGTTCCCCTGAAATTCAGTCACATTTGGCATCATCAGCAGAAAAACTCCAAAGGTAGAACAGATGCCTCATTTTTCTCAACAATGACTGCAAGCTGGAAACTACCCAGCATATTGTGTGCAGGCATGGGTTTCCTCCTAGGGTGCTCTCCCTGCCCTCCTGCTCGTCCTCATCCTCCCAAGCTGGACATACCTAGCAACTCTTTGCATGATGGCAGCCTTGTGGGCTGGAGCTACTTCACTGTATTCAGGAATTGCATTACCATTGTTTTCCTTCCATGTAAATATTGTGAAAGCCAAAGACCACTGGAAAAATGGTTGAGTCCTATTTGCACGGGATGCAAACAGTGCAGGTCCTCTGTTTTTGTGGATGGACTTTATGGGTTTGACCTGACTAAAGCTGAAGTCAGGGCAATGGGGATACATATATGGGACAGTAGAATACAACTGGTTTGAATAAACAATTTGAATTCAGGACTGTAATTTGTTTACATCCTTATTGCTCCTACAAAGGTTAGTTCTTCTGACTGTGTTTCCAGACTGTAAAGGATTTGCATGATCTTTGGGGGTGGGGATGGCAATAAGAGATCTTTTTTTTCAAATTATTTCATCTCAACATTCAGGCCTGTGATCTCTCCATAGAGAATTAACACATTGTCTGCATGATCAACTATAAGTATGTAAGCAGTAACATAAGACTGCATTAGATGAGACCTCAAAGTGGCTACAAGCATACATGACAGTATGAAAACATACAGGATGCAGAGTAATTCCTTTTTGTTTTTAAATAAAGGTAGTAGTCCTCTAAATTGAAACTTGCAAGGAGCTTACAGCCTTCATCAGGTTTTAAATTCACTCATTCCTCACACTAGTAAATCTCAAAATTTGTTGAGAACAAAGAAGGCCCTGGCTTAGGCTTCAGGAGTGGAAATACTAAGTTTAAAAAAAAAAAAAAGTGCTTTACACAGATGAACAGAATGACCTGAGTGCACAGCTTATGTTAAGACTGCAGATAACAAGCCCAGTCTAGAACCTGTATGAATAGAAGTTACTGACTAGGAAAAAGTTACCAAAGGCCAGGACTCTCAGTGGAACAGGAGCCCACTCACCTCCAAGTGGGTACAGGCAGAAAATGATCTCTGGGTTTTATTTGCAAATGAAAATGGAACATGAGATTCTTGCATCTCCCCCCACAGTAACTGCCTCTGCTTGTTTTCCAGGATAGTAGAAAATCTGGACTTTATCGCCTACAAGTTTGAGAGCTACGGAAAGGAATTTATTAAGAAACAAAAGTTTAGCCCAGATGCCTACATTCAAGTAGCCCTTCAGCTGGCATTTTACAGGTAAGGTTAATTCAAATCATAGGAACAAGGTAGCACAAGAGGAGATTCACAATTTGTCTTTTATAGAGAGGGTCCATTTTTTCACTCAGCATCCAAACAAATGCCTCCTGCATGAAAAGGAGTGATCTTGCCTAATGACTGTAAGTCAGACATGATAGAAATTGGCACCCGGTTCTAAACCACCGCACTCCTTTCCTTCACTCCCTTTCCCTCTCCTTGCTCTAGCTTCCCATTCCTGTCCCCCCCACACACCATTCCCAGCCAGTACCGTCCCCACAGCTGTCCCTGTGCTGGCACAGCAAAGAGGTGAGGGGATGTGCAGGGTGTGGCAGACAGCCCTGCCACCCACAGCAGCAGAAGCAGCTAGGCAGTCCCAAGTCCTTGGGGCAGAAACACTGCCTTGCCGCTGCGGGTAGCTTGGGAGGAATCGTGGCAGTAGCCCATAGCTCACCACATACACATCCCTTGCTCCGCAGGATGAAAAGCATTCACAGGGACAAATACTACAGCAGCATATCAGATCAGAGTTCCTACACATCATAGTAACTACTGCTGCTTCCTTCTTCACAGACAACCCAAGATTTGATAATATCCTCTAACTTCCATGGTATTATCAAAGTTAGAAGCTTGTTTGTACATTGCCAGAACAGCTAATGCTCCAGGGTAGAGATCAGTTGCATGGTTTCCTGCAGAACAGTCTATTACACGAATAATTCTTTATTACGTCAAATTAAATCCTGAAGTGGTCTTTACCTAGTCAAAACCAGAGATGCCTAACACATTTTGCGTACTCTATTAACATCTGTTAAATGTGGATTTTGCATATTCCATTAACCAAACTCCAACAATGACCTGGTCCAAGATTTTCATCTGGATCCCAGCTGTGATATAAATCCCATGCATGCAATAAAAACCTTAGGGGACAGTCATGTTCTGAGACCCCTGCTTCAACTGGAAGGCACAGTAGGTCTCCTGAAGCAAGGAACAGTCGCTATATGCCTGGACCCAAATTAAACAATAGTCTTCATACTCTGTTCTGTTTGCTATGTGGGTTTTTATTCTGGCTCACAGTCTCAAATAGTACCCTTTTCCCCTTTTAGTTTTCTATTTTTCATTCACACACAGAGTGCATTTTTTCTTGTTTTAAATAAAACATATTTCAAGCCCATAAGTAAATGATTAATTACACAATTATTTTATGATGCAGTACAAATAAAACATTCCTTGAGATCTTTCAGTAAATTTTACTTTTACTAGCCTTGTTTTTATACAGCAAGTCATTTTTTACTGGCAATGCATAACTAAAATGTACACAGCTGTATGCAGCTCCTCATATTACAAAGGAGTGAGCATCCATCTTTTTTAAGTTTCTTATAGAATTCTATCAACATTAAGACGAATACTATGCAAAAAAATAAAATCATGTCTGTAACAATAAAACGTACCAAGCCCATATTTCTTTTAGTCTTTATGACTCCTTGAAAATAATTATTCCTTGTTTTTCTTCCTTCATTCTCTCAGACGCCACAGGAGACTTGTCCCTACCTATGAAAGTGCTTCTATACGCCGATTTGATGAGGGCAGAGTCGACAATATTAGGTCTGCTACCTCGGAAGCATTTGCTTTTGTAAAAGCAATGACTGATGACAAGACAGCTCTATCGGTATGTTGGTCTGGCTCCCTCTGCCTTCTTTGGCAAAACACTAACGCATTCATGATCCCAAAACTCTCACTTTTTAACTATTAACTAAGAACATAAAGGCATAGGGCAGGGTAGCAAGCCTTTCAGGATTTTGTTTTTTGTGCAAACCAACTATTAAGCTAAATATAAATATTTTCTCATTTTTATTTAAGCTTCCAAAAGATTCAGAAGTGCCTAAACATGACCTTATAAGAAACAAAACATCTGATTTTAGACTTAGCACCGTCTTCTGAATGATCTATCATCAGATCCAAATTCAGCTCCCCGAAGAGATCTAGGCTGAACATGCAAAGTTCAGGATCATTATACTGTTACACCAGGGAAACTGCCTGGCAGGTCCCCTGCAGTAGATAGCTCTGCTGCAGACTGCAATGTGTGAAGTGATATAATTCACATGCTTTGATTTCCTTGATAAGGTGGATATGTTCTGGCTGATCCTTTTTATTTTAAAGGTATGTTTCTACCAAATAGAGTTAGTTTTATAGGATCCTCAAGGGAGCTGAACATTCATAATGAAAAATCTCCATCAAGCTAATAAAAGAACTCTCCAAACTGTCCTGACATCATCTTGCAAAAAGAAAAATTAAATTGCTTTTCTTTGAGACACCACCATCTGTTTGCCAGAAGCATGAGTACTGTACATAGTAGATGGGGATGAAAAGAGGTACAGCTGAGAGAGCTGAGACGATAGCTGCACAAACAGCTTTGTGCACTGTCCCGTGCACTGTCCCTGGAGAGCCTCCCTCAACGTCTCTCTGTGTGCTGCTTCCACCCACTGCACTTCGCTGCTGTACAGGGAATTTCCAGGTGGCTGTTTAGATGCAAAACGCTGCCACAATATAGATTATTTTGCACAGTAAGCCCACTCCAGAATCTAGTATAGCATTGCTAGAAGTATTGCTGGGCTGTAGATTGAGTGTAATTAATTAATGAAAATTAATTTTAAAAAATTAATGAAATATTGTAAACCAAGCTCTAATGTCCCAGAGGATGAGGAAAATTTGCCCAGAGAAGTGCTCTGTTCCTTCACTGCTTCTTCAGCCTCCTTAAAGTTACCATGTCCAGAACTTAGCTCATGATGAACAAGACTCAAATGAGTTCCGTGTTAAAATGATAACTCAGAGGAAACCTGAAGTAATTCCCTGTGCTGAAGACAACATGGTTCTTAATTGTATTTCATCAGAAGCTGCTGTCATCTGTGCACACCTTCCTCTCTACACTTGGGCACTCAGCATACCCCCAGCCCTACCACACATTGCTGCAGGTTGACTGTACCCCTATGAGGAGCCAGCCTGCTCCTAGCCAGATCCTTCTTGTTCCCTCCAACAATCTCTTCCTACCTTCCTTATTCCAACACTTACTGACTTCAGCAGCTCTTCCAAAGCTTCAGCATTTCTCACCACTTTACCACCTAAATCTGAGATTGTGCCCACCTTTCACAGCATCCTAAACTGTACTGCTTCACATAAGCAAGCAGAATAATGCCATGCATGTCTAGAGTGAGGTCAGTCTCAGCCCCCAAATCTTTATATTGCATGCCTTGGCAGTACTGAATAGGGAGAATAATGGTTTCACTCCCCCTGAAAAACCTAAAAGCATAATGCAAACCAATCCACCAATAGTTTTCCTGGATTTTTGTCCACTGAGAGATGCAAAGAACATTTAAACTGATCTGTGATTGTTCTTTCGCACAAAGTTCTAGAAACCTTTGTTTTAATGTGAACATCTTTATCTTTCAGTTCAAAACTATATATAGTATTATCACAGAATCATTAGAAACAAAATTCACTTAACACAACCCTATTTCAAGGGAATTCCTTTAGACCTACAGATTGCCTCTGGATGTGAAGGTGTTAATTCTATTTTTTTGACAAATAGATGCATCACTTGGTTTAAGGAGACTTGAACTCCCCAAAATATTGTTTGTTAATAGCTATTAATCCAAATCAAATTTAAAACAATTTTCTATCTGATGCTAATAAAAATAATCTTCAAACGATAGCATGAACAGTCACCAAAGATTGATCGAGTCAGATTGATTCTCTAGCAGGAGAAATATCTCATGCATTTGACAGTTGCTGTTAAAGAAGCAGCAACTGACACTGCAGAGATTGCTTGAATAGCTGTAAATTAATCAGACTTAAAGACTGCATTTGGTAATTTAATCTGTATAAGGGAACTAAGGCCTAGCTCTAAACCCTATGAAAAAAAAAACAAACAACAGACTCTACTTTGAAGGTCCCTGATGGTGGCCTTGAATTGCTTCTAAAATGAATTCTTTGTTCAAAAGATCATTCATCGTCCATAGGAGCTGAAGGTTCCCTGTTTATCTGGAGACCAGTCATTTCTGGCTGTTTCAGGGTCTCCCAAAGTTGCAGTGTTGGACTTGATGTACAGCATGGCAGCACTTCTTAGGATCGTTCCCTTAATATAAAAGGCTGCCATTTGACAGGAGTCAAAATTTACTAGCTTGTTATCTGAAATGCAAGGCATCTGAGGAGGGTAGAGCAGCCTTGGAAAATTCTAGATGCCCATAGATTCACATGGGGGAGTAGTTTTTTGACTGTCAAGTAAAATATCAGTAATGGCTTTCATTAACATCCCTGTCATTGTCTAGATAAACCATTCTGGAGAAGATATACTGCCTGGCTGTTTTGAAAACACTGAATTACACTAGGCAATTATTTTCCCTACTTCAAATGGAGAAATTCAATTAGTAATAATCTACACCTCCAAAACTCATGGAAGGAATCCACAAAAGGGACTTCAAGTCCTTCCTTCACTTCAGACCAACCACCACTACTAAACCTGTTCAACCCTTGCACAACCAGGCACCACTGCTGATCAGGACATTGAATCTCTATGGCTTTTCATTTATAAAGAGTAGTTACACCTGAGCCAGAGGCAAAGGACATTTGGAGTGCTTGTTGTTTGGCTGCTGGATAATTGATAGAAGATGCTATTTCTTTGAGAGTTTATTCAATAACAGATATATTTTGATTCCCCCAACAGGATTCTGAGAAGATGCAGAGATTTAAGGATGCGATTGCAGCTCAGACTAATTACACTATTCTGGTAAGTAAAACACTGCTTTCTCTGAATAAGGACTAGTTAGTTTTTTCAAGAAAAATACAAAGATACAATCATTAACTATTTAAGCACCAGAAAACATAGGCATCTCTAAATAGGAAAGTACCTTTTATGTCACACAAAAATTTCTAGTGACCCAAACACCCTCCAAATATCCATATTCAACTAACCTCAACTTAAAAATTAGTTCCTGGAAATCAAGATAATAAAATTCTGCATTAGATATCAGTGGCAAGACCGTCGTTCTTGGGCATTAGGTCTCTTATCTAGAACTGTCACGGAACATGACACTGTATTCAACATATTCACAGGGAATGTGCATCTGTGAAAAATTTATTATTTATCTCTGTGTCATTATTAGGAGTCCCAGCCACAAATCAGGATTCCACTAAGCTTGGTGGTATACAAATTAACAATTCAAAAAGAGCTTGCAATCAAAATTTAATAAAGGGATTTTTTAATAAATATTGAAAGGTTTGCAAGGGAGAACAGTAGCCAGATGAAATAAGCCTTTATTCTGTGTGCTCTGTGATCAACGTGAAATGTTAGCCATGAAGATAGCCAAGAAAAGTGGCAATGGGGTATTCTAATGGGGTATGGCAAGTGGGCAGCTGATCACCTTATCAGGATGAGAAGTAAGCAAGGCTTAAAAGCAACCAGCTTAACTGCTGTGTAACATGCATGAGAAATAAAACTCCAACTGCAAAATCCAGATCCCCCAAATTTACAGGTATTTAGACCCATAAGCTATAACGTTACAGATAAGCTCGAGACAGTTGTAACACATGAGGAACACCACCACCTCCCCACCCCCCCCACACCCCCCAAACTAATCATTTATGCATTTTCTTGTTTCCTTGCCCCAGAGAAGAGAGGTCCCTATCTGGGACCTGATCCTCAGAGGAGCTGGTATTCCAGTGTATTCTGGTGTTCCAAAGTGCCATTTCTAATAAAGGTCATTAACAATGATAGAATTATTATAGTAAGTTCTCTTTTAGAGACCTGAATGCAGTGTCTAATAAAAGCAAGAGATGCCCTCCAGTGAAGAAATCAGTTTAGTATCAAATACAATTTATTTTCTGTTGACTAAAAATGAGACAATTCAGCCTGGGTAACACTCTACATTCCACTGTGCCAAGACAAAGCACAGACTTACTCTATAAACAACTTAAGTCAAAGTACTCATGAAATTGATAAATGTTAATAACCAGCTATGTTAAGTGAATTTGCTACCTATGGTTTTGCCTCAGACCATTGCCTAACAAACCCACATTGATGATTACTGTTTAAATATTCCTAATATTAAAGAAATCATTCATTTCCAGAGGTGGTTTCAAAGGTATACTCAGAGCACTGGAGAAGTGTCGCTTTCAGGCAGGATTTGTTCCTAAGACTGTGAAACAAAAGAAACAGGGAAGAAAAACACTTCTGTGTTTCAAGCCTTGTGCTGAGAACCCACTTCTTAGAAGCTGAGACTCCACATCGTCTGTAAAGCAGAGGCAAGACTTATTTCAGGGCAACTGTCTCACCTGAACCATCTCAAGGTTAACTTCACAATGAACACAACATACTGTAGGTCTACTAGGTCACAACCAATGGAATTTCTGTACAACATCTCTTTAAAAAAAAAAAAAAGATTTCCATAAAAAGCCCCTCTGAGTCATTTCAGTTCCAGAAACCGTTATAAAATTCAGCCTCCAGTGTAGCTCATGGGAAAATATTAAGATCACAATTGAAAAATTAATTTATCTTTAAATTTAAAAAGGTCTCCAGGTATTTCTACTCACTAAGCTCCCCTCGCTTTCTCAGAATAACAGAATGTAATTGTTGTGCCTTTAAACTATGGGCAAGACTTACATGGTCTGACTAAACCGTGTGTAACAGACTGAAATGTAATAGCTCCTAAGAAAAACAAAGAAATCTACTTCATAAAACAAAAAGCAATTTAATGATTTTATTTCCCCTTGTTAGGGCTTACTAGTAGCATTGCTATCTTAAATGTGGAGCTCTAAAATTCAATTTGGCACAGTTTTTTCCTATGCGTTGACTCACAGTTTATTTCGTTAGCCCGTCTCGGCCTCTCTTCAGACATGACATTGATCTATGTTGCAAAAATGTCATTGCTAACAGCCTTATAAATCTTGTGTGATAGCAAAATATTTCCTTTGATTATCAAGTCAGTTCCCCTCTATGGGAAAAATAACATAAATACTACCCTGATGTATGCTACTTTTTTGCAAGCATCCTTGCTCTGTCTGGGCTGATGAACAAATAGCCCCTTTACCCATGGGTGCCTACTCCTTAATAAACCAAACAAGATTACACACTCCCAGCCCCCCCGCTTCAGGCACTTATTAGTGGTTAAAAGGATTCTTCTCTTAAGAGAAAAAGCAAACGTGCTTTTTTTTTTTTTTTTTTTTCATTTCTCCCCTTAAGAGGAAAACCAAGCTTGTGCTCTTTTTAAAACCCTGCCTTCTCTCAGGTTGCTTGTTTCCCTCATTATAAGGGGCCTGTGCCACAGGGATATCAGTTCTGCTCTCAGTGTAGCTCAGTGTCCCTTGTTCAACACTCCCTTCCTGTATGACTTCAGCCTGCGACCGGGGTTGAGCTACAGCTCAGTCCTCATGATCAATGCTCTTCACCGGCCAGAATAAACTTAGACTGAAGGATTTTAAATGCACTTTTTAATCTGAGGCAATTCCTGCCTGGTTGGAACAAATTTTGATTTGGTTTCCTAAAGAAACAAAACTCTGTAACTATCCTGTCTGCCCATCTCCCGCTACTGACTTTTGATCCTGTTAGCTATCTTCAATCACATTTGCTATCAGGGCAAAGATCTTAACGCTAATAAATTCCTTAAGTCTATAGCATTAGGTAGCTGGATAGAGCAGAGAGACCCAAGCACAGCAAGCTGATGGCAGACTTACTGCAGGCTCGGCAGTAGTTCTTGTGAGCTGGCTAGCTGGCCACCAGCGTGCCCCTGCTGCTAACGTTCAGCCACTGCACACGCTGCCCATCGCCTCGCCTGTAACCATGAGACAGGAGAGGAAATTGGGGACACTTGGGAGCAGGGTTTAGGGGCATGCACAGCTGGTTCTGCACCGGGAATGATGGTGAGCAGAGACACGGGTGAGCAGCATGGCAAGTAGAACTGCTCTAGGTCTCTCGCTTGTCAAGCACATTATTCTTCTTTGTTAAACCCTGTTTAATTTGATTCTAGACTCACAGTACCTGGACTATGGTACAATCCAACTATGCTGTCCTACACTTACTGTTTTCAATTACATCATTAGAGTGAGGGTTAAAGTAATGACTGCCCCCGAGATAATCCAGCTCTGCAATTAAACCAGCACAGGGAGTGGTGGAAGGAATTGGGATATCTGGGCAGTGAATTAAATTGAGAAGGCATCTGTGTCCCTAACCGCAGTCTTCTCAAGTGGTGGGGGAGGCTAGTAGATCTGTGATAGACCACTGGCAAATCTCTGTTATTCTGTGATCACTGTTACATCTGTTGCAGACATCTACCAGATCTCTGGATCTAAATTCTGTGGACTGACACATGCTTTACCTGCCAGAGTGTGATGCAGGCAGCAAGGCAATGAAAGATTCATTTGTTCCAATCTGGAGGTGTTTTGGAGCCTCCTATCTTGAAATATAATCCAAGTCATGCACAGGAAATTCCAAAACACACTTAGAGATTTCTGGTGTCCCATATGCTCCCCTCAGCAGCTTTGGAAGTCCATGAAATTCAGCTCTGAGAGATGATGAACACCCAGAACACCAGACAACACCAGTACATATTACATCTCAAGACCATCTCCTTCCTAACTTTTATATCTTCAGAGCATCATATGAATTTCTAGTTACTGACCATCAGCAAAGTACATACTCAGGAATACTATCTGAATGTTAGAGGCATTACATCACTCAAACCAAGTTCATCAATTCTGACCAGAAAACAAGGCAGTAACAGCCAAGAAAATGTCTCTATAGTCAGTTAAATGCTGGTGTCTTATCATGTTGTACACAGGCTATTACTGGAATGGCAATAGACAATCATCTGCTAGGGCTCAGAGAGGTGGCACGGGAACACTTGAAGGAACTGCCAGAGATATTTACAGATGAGACGTATTTGACAAGCAATCGATTCATCCTCTCGACCAGCCAGGTGAGTTTCTCCTGTTCACTGGTGTTGCTAATCAAAGGCCAATTCAGTTGTGCTCTGCCAGACCTTGTAGCTCACAGTGAGAATGATGTTAAAAAAAAAAAAAAGCAAAAAAAAAGCTGGTACCATGAAGAACCATCAAGAAACCTGCAAAATTCTCCATATTTTTAATCCAGTTTTGGTTCATTCCGCAAAATCAGCACAGTAAATGCTGACTGAAGTTATCACTTTCCTTGCAACACCCCAAAGCCCTCCCCGGAAATTCTGGAAATGCATGCAAAAAAACTCAGTAAAATTCACATGAGGGCTTAGTGTTTCCTCACTTTCCAAACTACCTATCTTTCCATTCCCTTTATTCTCCTCCTTACCCTAAGGTGACAGCTCTAGTGGGAATTCTTTACTCCAGATGTACAGCCACAGGCCAGGCAGGCTGCCACTCTGAGAAACAAAGGCCAAAGGCCATGAGGAAATTTTACTCTTAAAAGTATCTGAGTTTGAAATCTTCAAGAGCCTTCAGCTGTTCAGAGTAAGACTACAACCTGTGCAGGCATGCATCTTGGATTTATAGACATTTTAGACATTTATGGATTTACAGTTATTTGCAACTATACTAAGATACTCTAAAGAGTCAACGCTTCCTACATTTAATGTTCTGAATAAGGAAACATCTTTATAGCATACAGCCTAAAAATTAAACGTTTCATTGCATGTAGTAGCAGTCCTAATGAAAGAAGACATCTACGTAGGAATTCATTTACTGAAACACTAACCCAACTGCACAGATTAGAACTATGCAGCAAAAGACCCTTATAATATCATGCTACAGCATAAAACCTTAATAAGTAATTCGATCTTGTCATAATGTCTGTAGGCTTTCAGACACGAGTGAATGCAACCAACATACTACTACATAAATTCTCCAAGAAACTATCCATGAGCAAAGAGTGCTTCTGAATAGCTTTATGGCCTTCGGCTGTTGCACAGCAAATTTATCTGACAATTCTATGGCTCTATTAGCAGGACTAATGGCTTGTTCTACACCATTAAAAAGCCAAATGTCATTTGTGGAGGCCCATGTACACAAAGTCTGAAACATATACATCTCTAACACATCTTTTCTTTCCCGCAGGAGAAAGTGTTTCACTCCTGTGTTATGCCATGATTAAACTGAGGTGTAATAGAAAGATAGCACCTAGATGCATTAAAATACATTTTTATACAGCGTCACAACTATAAACGATTATTAGAAATGGCCAATACTACTTTCTATAATTGATTACAGTCTTCACATTACAAGTTTAACACAACCTTAAGAAATTAAAAACCTTAGAGAAGCTTTATGTATCAGAATTAAAATTCCCTATCTATCAGTAACAAAGCTTACAGCTGTTAAAGATCTATATAAAGTGAGCAAAGGAATGCATTATATCCACTTCAAATGATACCAGTTTTCAAATGGTGGCAAACAGAGCCACCAAACTCTGTACTGAGATCAGTTTTTACCTTCCAAGTGTCAGCTCGAGGTCTGAACTTCTGAAGGAAGTGATATTCTACAAGGGGAATTCACCACATTTCCAACATTTGTTTATCTTTTTCCTCATTCCAAACCAGCTGATTTCAGGTGCCCTGATTAATCAGAGATCACTCCTTACTTTCTCCCTGCAACCAGGTTCCAACCACTATGGAAATGTTCTGCTGCTATGGGCCTGTGGTGGCTAATGGTTATGGGGCATGTTATAACCCTCAGCCAGAGCATATATTATTCTGCATCTCAAGCTTTAAAGACTGTAAAGAAACCTCCTCAGATGCGTTTGCAAAAGCTGTGGAAGAAAGCCTCCTAGAAATGAGAGATCTGTGCAGCAAATGCAATTCTACTATGGCAAAGTCACTTGCTAAACACGGAGCAGCCACACAGCCACAGAGCGACTACAGACGCTAAGAGCTGTGGGAATTATTCTCCTGAATCCACCTTATGAAGAAACAATGACATAGTTGTTCAAAGGCAAAATAGTACTAGTAATATACTCATGTAGAACAAAAATGTCATTTGTTTTACATTGTTGTCAACATTCAAACCCCTGTACGTACTAAATCTACCATTGCTTGCTTGAGAGTCAGCAAAAAAGGTTTGGTCTCGCTGGCTGAAATGAAGTAGGAAGTAATACGAGTATGTGTCGTACTACCATTTCTAACCATAATTAACTTATGCCATTTTATCACCTGAAAAATTTAGTAAGTTTCTATATGACATGAATTAAATACTAAAGCACACCAATTAATTAATATTCCCTGCAAGTAGTTCTAAAATATTCACATCTATTCCTGCAAGATTTGCATGTAAAGAAAAAAAAAAGAAATTTCCTATATTGGAAAAGTTCAGAATAATGTTATAAATAATAGGCTGATGCCATCTTGACAATTTGCATGAAGAGTATTTAATACCACCATGCTATTTACTATATGAGAAAAACAGATCATTTTTAAGAGTAGCCGCTGTGTATTTTCACAAACAGAGTTTAGGAAGATTACACTAGTGTTTGCAAGTTCCCCCAATTCAAAAATGCTGCAGAAATAATTTAGCCTTTATTCTGGTTTGCACTGGCCTCAAGCACAGTCCCATTTTGAAAGCAGCATATTGGAGATAAGATCCATCACAGAGAACTGGGAGAATTTTGTCTGTAATGAATTAATTATTTCTATCAGTGAGGAAAATCCAGTCTGACAGAGAGGCAAAGCATAAGTGCAATTCAATCCTACTTAAGACCTTTTTTGTTTGCACAAGAATGAGTTTAGTCACTGTGACTAGCAGCAGAGTGTATGCAACCATACACAATCAAAGAGCAATAAATAACTAGAATGAAGAGGCAAACTTGCAATATAAGGAAGTCTCCAAGCTAGAGCTATAAATACCAGTTTAAGAGTACTGGTACTCATATCAGCTTTGCATCATCCCACTTGGGAGGGATTTATATTTTATATTTTTTAATAGTAGATGTAAGGCTTCATATTTTGCAATCTACAGTAAATTCAATCAGGAAAATAATATAGTATCTGGTAATTCCCATATTCTGTGAATGTTATCCTGAGGGTTTTCCATTATCTCTTTCATTCCCTACAGATCCTTCCAAGCACTAATATTTTCAGTTACTTTCTCTCAAGCTGAAATATGTTGCCTTGCTTAGAGGTGTTCAGTCATCATTGTTAGAATACAACTCACCCACTGACTAAAGACACTCCCTTACTAACTCCAGCGCAGGTCCCTTGCTAGGCAAGCTGGAGCACGCTCAGAAGCCTGGCCAGGGACTGCTTATTTGCCTGTGGAGAAGTCAAGATGTTTCTTCTTCCTTTGTAGACTGAACAATCACATACTCACACTCTCAAGCCTAAAAGCAGGAGAACAGATTTATTACAGTAAACTAGAGTGCAGATATGTTTCTGTCTAAGAACTCTAGATACGGATTCAGTAGATTATGTATGTCCATTCTTATTTTACTGTCTCTTTGGAGTTGCATACATGCAATTAAGCACTCTGCTGGATAAAGGCTATCCACAACCCCATATATGAAAGCACAGTGGGCCTGATAATCAGTTGGAACAAGTCAGCTATGTTGGAGCAAATCAACTATGATGATTTACAGTGATTGAGAGCTGGGCTCATTTTTTTAAAGTTAATGCATTCATTTAAAAATATCTATGTTTTGTTACTCCATGAGCTGTGGTTCAAACCAAAGATGAAATCTATTTTTAGATTATGTAAATAATATTATGGCATAAAAGCTGCCCCAAAGTTAAAATGTAAAATAAAAAAAAAAAAAATCAAGAAAACTGTTTGTCAAACCAAATATTCACCTAATGAATATACTGTTCAAAATATGACTTTAAATTGTTCCTCTACTATAATTATGAAAATTATTTTGAAACATTCCCGGTAATTTTGCTTTTTCTGTCTCATGTCACCGCAAAGGCATTCTGCATTTTTAACATAAATGTGGCACTACAATCTCAAGATTTTTTCATAGAATTGTATGTTTAAAATTATAACCAGATTTTAAGAGTATAAAAGTGCTGTGAATAGTTATTTATTTATTAATGTGCTTCTAATGAAATGTATAATTTGATTTTGTATTCCTAGTTCCACAGGTACTGATATTTAATTGCAAATATTACCTGTGTTTTCATTTTAGTTTTTTGGCTGGAATTTTAACAGTAGCTCAGAAACTGTACTCAACACACAGTCACTGAGAATTCAAGCAGAAACTACAACCACACCTGAAATTTTAAACCAATTTATCCTTAAGAGCCCCTTACTTGTCTACAGCTGCCATAACAGGTGTTTTGGATTCTCCAATACTTGAAAATACTGGTGGTGGAAAAGACTGACACCATTATTTTTACTTGAGGAAAAAACCAGTGACCACCCATACTTCTGATTTATTTAGCTAACCATTCCATACTTGTATCTTAGATACTTACTGATCTGGTTTTAGGATTCGGCCTGAATACCTGAAACGAGCAGCTCCAGTGAACTCAGTCCCTCCGGAGGAAGGCATTTGCATACATGCTTACCTTAGTTATTACCCACGCTAAAAGTAGTATCTGCAAAGTACCTCACTTTGTTCAAGAAATTTCAGCCTCAGTTCAGGTATGTTCAAACCGGTGTTCCTGATTAAATTACAGATGGGTAAAATTCATGGCATAGGGCATTACAAACTTCTCAGTTTGCCAGCAGGAGCTTCATAAGGGGCTGTGCTTCTTCTCAATTAACAGAATCCACTACACCTATGTGGTATGATCTCATGCTGCAGCCACATCTATTAAGGATTTCAGGAAATAGGTAGTTTTCTTTGGTTCTTATTTAAAATTATTTGTATTATACAAATGAAGTTCTCTTCTGAAGTTTAAAAATACACAGTCTGTGTACATGCACTTATGGAAATCAAATGTGAACCTTTTAACATGTTTCCAGCCAGAAAACTATGGAACAGATTGTTCATTATAAAAAGGGAGAAAATCTTGATTGACAAACTAAGTGTAATTACATTAACGTAAGAAGTGGCAATGATTTAATGAGACCTCTTGGTGGGACCTGGGACATAGAAACCCCCTGCAAGAGAATTTTAAGAAGGTAATTGTTTCACTCTCTCTGTGGGTGTACACCCACATACTTGCAGTACGGGGATGTAGAAATTAAAAAGCCAATTTTTGTGAACTCCTATATTCACAGTGAGCAAAAGTTAAAGAAACTTGACTCCAAAGCAGTGGTGTTTCGAGGGTGTAAGAACCAGACCTCACTCCTGTGAGCGCTGTCAAAGGCCGTCTGTGACTGAGCAGGCCGCGGTCGTGACCCCACAGCTGAACTGCTTCTGGCGTACCAGCTGCAGAAGACATAAAAATATTTTAGTGATACCTTTATTTTTATAAAATAGTATAGATTTATGACAAATGTAAATGTGTATTTATAGCACATTTGTTTCTGTTATGTTGTGTGCTCTACTGAAGTATATTTATCTGTCTATATCAATATACACGACCTGAAGTGTACGCTGCTAACGCGAATTCAGCTTATTTAAAGACGCAGATCCGCACCGCAAATAAAAACCACCAAGGAAAGATCTCGCCGTCGCCTTTTTGTGCCAGGCAGCCCCCAGCCCGCGCAAGTCCCCGCCGCCAGCCGCGGGGCACCCTCCGGGCCGGGCCCCGGCGTCCCCGGGGGAGAGGGAGGCGGGGCCGCGCCGCCAACCGCGCCCGAGGGCCGCGGCGGGAGCTGGGGGGGCGGTATCTGTGCGGGGGCGGTATCTATCTGGGGGGGGAGGGCGGTATCTGCGCGGGGATGTCTGCCCGCCCGCCGTGCAGCCGCCGGTTCTCTCGGCAGCACCAGCGGAGGCCCCCAGCGGCCCCGGCACCGCCCGGCTGGTTCCCCGCCGTTGCCCGGCGGGCCGGAGGCCCCGCCGGCCGGTGCTCCGGCGGTGTCGTGGTGCCGGGGCCGGCCGGCGGGCTGCGGGAGGGGCAGTGCCATGGCGCTGTGTGCGCGGCGGAGGAGAGCGGGTCCCTGCGCGGGCGCGAACCAGCGCTGCCCTCGTTCAGGGCTGCGAGAGGCAGCGTGTACCGGCGTGCGGGGGTGTTTCTCTTTCCCAGTTACACAGGTGTCAGGACAGACACAGTCCCAAGTAAACTCATAAAGATGACAACGTCTACGCTCAGATTTCGCTGCAAAGCGAAGGACTTGGGAACGCAGAGCACCCCTGCCGCCCAGGGCTCGGGTGTGAGGCCCAGCGCTGAACGGCCGGCAGCTCCCGCCGGCCCCGGGGCAGCCCCGCGGCACGGCTGCGGCGGGCAGGGCCGGCCGGGGCCCGCGGCCCGGAGCCCCGCGGCGGGGCGGGCGCGGAGCCGCTACCGGGGGCCTTGGCCCGCCAGCTCGCACGGCAGAAGGTCACCGTCCGCCCCGGGGTGACCGTGACGCACCGCCCACAGCAGAAGGTGCAGCTAGGTTTCTTCCGATTCATCACGCGTAAGGATTGGTGTAGCCTATTTTCTGTTTATTAGGGGATGAGCAACATTTTCCCGCTATTCTAATGCTTTCCAGCTGTAAGAGAATACGTCATAAAAATTTCTGCCTAGCTAAATTAAAGTTGCAAGATAAAATTGTACACGTGTGATGTAAAGTATTCAAATAAGTAAAATTTTGTAATTATAAGGGCTTTAGATCACATAAATGCGTCCAAAAAGAAAGATAAACTCAGTATCAGACAAATCACTGGTTAACACTGGACACTTACAACGAGCGTGAGTTAATGCAATATCAAAGCTACTGGGAACTCATTCACGTTTTCTTACTGAGGTTGCTAGATCATTGCAACGTACCTGACATGCACCAAGAGAGACCTGGCCTCAACCTAGGGAAACTAGTAAGGGTTTTTTTCTAATTTAGAGCCAGCGGTATAGAGATGTCATCTCTTTCATTCATTTTATAAATGTAAATTAATTGTCAGAGGTTGCCATTAAAATTTCCTAGAAATCAGGGAGAGCTGTCTGATGAGGATGACAAAACAGCAGCAGAAGCTGAAAGCATGCTGCTTTATGAACCAGACTCGTTCCTCAGCCTTTTTCTGTAGTTTTTAAATAAATTGAATTAAGATGCTGCAAACAGCTGTCACAGGTGGACACGGTTAGGTTAACTGTTTGAGAAATGCCAACCCTTTCAAGTCATACAGCTACAGGGGAGCCAGGATAGAGGGAGTGGTACCTCCAGCTGCCAAAATAGCTGATGTGTATTGGTCAGCACGCTGTCTCAGCCTTAACACATAGCTGGTAAAAACCTGGAAAGGTGAGACCCTGAATGTTTGGCTATACAAGATTCTGCTTCTGCTTTGTAAAACCAGTCAGTAGAATAAGATAAATTAAAAAAAAATAAAATGTCTGGGGGTCAAGGCAGAAGCACATGGCATTTCTGTGTTGCTAGGATTGCATTATCAGCCAGATCTCTTATTTCCCCAGTTGTCATTAATTTACAATACTACACAATGTATCGTAACAAACCCAAAAAGCACCTAATTCATCTAAACAAATAATGTGGGTTGAGAGAGGATTTTGTCCCTTCTGGTTTGATTCTCAGCTTCACAAAATCTCGAGTCTTTAACATCCCGAGGAATTACTCTTTCAGCAGAAGCGAAATAAATTATGCATCAATGAACAATTGGGTTATCAAGGTTGTTCACTTAATGTTCCAGCTGTTCTGTAGCACCATCTTAACGTTTATTGGAGATTTCTTTTGAATTTAGTCTTATTCCATGGTACTTACGAATAAATACATTGCATTCCTTACAGCTGCTGTGCCAGTTAATAGCAAATACAAGTACTGATGAATTTCTTGCCTTTTACTGCTAGAGCTAGAAATGACAGAGGGTGAAGGCTTCATTCAAAGGAGATCCATTAATGTAGTAATAGTGAAGACAGATTTAAAGCTGATAGGATTTGTGGGGAGTTTTGTACAGCACTTAACTCCATTAATACTGTTTTTTGCTCCTTGCCCTCATAAGTGCTAAAACTTAGATATACTCAAGAGTTCAAAGGAAACCAAGCAAATACAGTACTGGCCACTGCTTCTTTGCCCTTTTCCAGCTGTCCTGCAGGCAGATGGACATCAGCTTATTCTGGAAGAGATACCGGACTGGAACACTGTAGAGCTGGTGATCAGCACGGAGACTGTATTTCACTGCAGCATCAATGACCTGGATTTTGGTAAGTACAGTTTTACTCATCACAGCTCTTGCTGAAAGCAATTACATTTTGAAATGAGTGCTTCCTAAGGCATAAACAGTCCAGGTTCTGTCAACATTAACACTTTTAAGCTCTGCACTCCTTTATATTTGAGGCAGTTTGAAGGGCACAGTCAGGAAGAGAGGATGGTTTAGGAGTTAAGGCCATGCTTGGGAGAACACCGTTCAGGGTCTTCCCGCATGCACCAGCACACAATCACAAGAAGACCTGCTAGGTTTAGTCCACAGACGTATTAAGGCATCCTTTTGCTTTCAAAATAGCGATTATTTTTCTTTGCTTGGGCCTTAGTTTCTTTGGCTTTTTTTCTTCCCCTCGTCTGCCCCCAGCAAAACATAGGTAATACCATTTCAGTGCCTTGCAATGAGTAATTTTTTTATCATTTTTTGCTGCAGGCAAGACAAGGAGTTCAGGGCTCGAGTTTTCTCATCTCCTGTGCAAGTGGCTTCCAGAGAAAGGCTGAAAGCCACTGCTTCTCACCTCCCCACTTTTCAACAGCCTTTCTGGGGCTGGGGACAGGACTTGTGGAGCAAAACCAGAAAACTGACCGAGGATAAGGGCATTTCCAGCACCACTGCTTGGTTGGTTTCACCTTTCTGCAAGGAAGGCAGACAGGCCAGGAACTGGGAGATTCCGGCTGGAAATTTCTTCCAACAAAATACATCTTTTTTTTTTGTCCCAATCCTAGACCTACACTAAACAGTGCAGTACTGGCTAATAGGCCATGCTACTGTCTGCTGAGCCACCTGCACTGCTGCATTCACTTTTTGCTCTGTTTCAAACCCAGATCAAACCTGAATCAGTCTCATTATACAGCTAACCAAGGTAGAGCCAACCTGGGTCCAAGTACTGTGAGGAAGAATGCAAAGGCATATAGATGCTAGGGTAAGAAGTAGAAATGTAAAATTATAATAAATTTACTTGTATATACTTTGTAATTTGTGGTTTTCTCCTTCAGGAATTGATGGCGAGTTGGATCCACTTTGTGATGGAGCCAGAAAAGCAGTGTTAAGTGCTTACTGATTCACAGGGACACATTCCCTTTTACCTTGGTTTTCTGTTAGGCAATTTACTTGCATTACAAAGGTATTTGAAATGTCAGGATACAGCTGATTCTTTACATTTCTAGGTCTCTTAATGAAGCTCTAGATAATCTTACTTGCTACACCCATGGATCAACCAAATAAGAATATACTGTCTTTTCCAGAACCACTCATATGTTACCTGAATATTACAAATTCATGTAGAACTGTGATTTGCATGTAGTTCTAATAATTTGATTTTAATTAAAAGAAGAATGTAACTCCTGGATA
Source organism: Strix uralensis (assembly GCF_047716275.1). Classification (NCBI taxonomy): domain Eukaryota; kingdom Metazoa; phylum Chordata; class Aves; order Strigiformes; family Strigidae; genus Strix; species Strix uralensis. Next base: position 12,328,148 of record NC_133978.1, on the reverse strand, counting down.
TCTTTCATTCTTTCAGCTTCTAGAAAGTTTCCTATGTGAAAGATAATAATTTCAAAGTCATTCATAGCTGATGATCAACCCATACATATTCATACAGATGTGCCAGTTCTGCTCTTCTCTTGGCCACAAATGTCTCAGAAAACATTTGTGCATCCTTAGATACAGCCCAAAGGTACAGAGAGAAAGAAGTTGGCATAGCATAAGGACAGAATTAAAGCTGGCTGGGTGTTACCACAACTGATATTCCAGGTATCTCAAAAGTAATGCTGCCTTTTCCTCTCTATTTTCCATCTCCCCCACCCCTGCCAGTAACTAGAGCACGAACCTTTTTTTTGCTCCTGATTTGTCAACACATACTCTCAACCTCAACTTCATTTTTAAAACACTTCTGACTGAGGTAAATTCAGCAGTTTGCAAATAATCATATGCCAGAATGTTGGTACCCTGAGCAATTTTCAGTTTGGCCCATAATTAGTTATGAAAGAAAAGTGGTTAGCCTTTGCATCCTAACAGAGTGGTGTGAACAAAGAAACACAGCATTTGCTGAGGCTCAGGAGCCCTAGGCAGCAAAGCTGCAGATTCTAGTGCAGCTGCAGGAGAGACAGGCTGCCCAGCATAAAACCAAAGACAAAGAAATCCTATCACCCTGTATCACCTATCAGCTGTAACCTGCAGGGAGATAGCTGCAGTTACAAGTAACCAAACCACATTTACAGTGATACTGATCCAACACAAAAGTCTCGTCAAAATAACACTATGGCTGTGTCCAAATACAGTCCCTTTCCAATGACCTGTAGATGACGGAGGCATTGAAACAATATTCTTTAGTGAGAAAAAAATACTCAAAGTTGAGTGAAGCAGAAACTTAATTGTCCCTTTAGAAGATGAATATTTCTGCTTTCTACAGCTCCGATATAACAAGATTAGAAAGTAAGAACATTCAGACTGAACCATATCGAGAAGATCAATACAATTAAGCTTGGCACAGATAACAAAGGCGCTTTCTGCAGCAGACATTCACACAGACAGTAGACTGGGATTTCAGCATCTGCCCCGCTCTAGTTCTGCTCCTGAGATCAGTGAGTTAGTTCACCCCTTGCGTGACACTGACCCTGTAACTATGAGCAGGCAGTCCTGCACCACAGCTCCAGAGCAGCCAGCTCCCAGCACAGGGAGGGGCTTCAAAAAAACCCACCCTACTGCATTTGTCAGTGGGATGCCAACAAATGGCTTTCAGCTCTGGCAGTAAACTGGTTATTGGCCTCTTAGGTAAATGCAAATTAATTAGTCTAAGTTAGTTTAAATAACACTAGTTCTGGGCAGAATTTACCCCCCAAAAGAGAAGACTAAATTCCGCAGACCTCTTGAGCATGGAGCACCATGAACATCAATGGAAATGCTCCAGGCAGATGAACTCACCAGTGTGACTAGTTCTGGTTTTATTTTTAAAGTTTTAGTTTTGCTGTGTTCAGCGCCCTCTGTAACATCACTCTAAGGACATTTCTAACATACCTCCAAGTTAGAATGACAAGAGTTTTGTAGGGAAATACTAAGCCTTAATAGATCTACATGTTTAGCTGGAATAAATACGAACAAGCTTTGAGGAACACAGGACTTCAGGTCTGAAAGAGAAGGAGCAAACTTCAAGACAAGTATGGGTTGAGAACAACAGCTCTGACTTTGCTTTAGAGTAATATTGTGACCAAATTGTGAAAGACCAGAGATGGATTAGAAGATTTTTAATACGACAGTGAGATATCTTCCAGCGAGACAAAAAATTAGCTCCATCAGACATTTTGAATGCAGCCAGCTAGAATGCATAAAGAGAGCTCAGGCCCCATTATTGTGCATTTGTAACAGAAGGGAAAAATAAATACAAATTTGAAGTAGCCCTTTCAGTTTGGTACCTGTCCCCAAACACTACCTGTGATTAGTTACCATGGCACTAGCAGGCAGCTGGATATTTGAAGGCACTGTACTAGCCACTTGGACATAGGCATTTAATTTTTTTATGTGTGAAATAACCACTTTTTCCCTCAAAGTCTCCCTCAATTTTAAGGGGATTATCTGCCCCACAGATAATCATAGCCATTTGAAAACCAAACCTAGCGTGCAAGTCCTCTCTACAGTGACTTTCATCCAGACTATTGTGATGAAGTCAAATCAAGGAGGAAGAAAACAGCAGAAGCAAATTATTCCAGTAGTAACACCAACTAAATTGCTATGCAGCTTTTATGGTTTGACTAATTGTCTCATTAAGACACATTTCTGATCACTGAAATGAATCTCAAGTATTATTAATCACTGAAAAAATTGTACCACTAAGAGCCTCTCTCCCTCCTATCCTTGGCACTAGTTGCAATGGAAAGCACACAAAGGCTCCCGTTGATTGGAGCCCCGCTGCTCCACAGTTGGCAGTCAAACGGTACTAATGGCACAATAACACAATATAACTAAAATAGTTTGCCTTTTAGAGTAACAATCTCTTATAACATGATTAAGCTCTATCATACGCGTTTCTTTATGTTTTGCAAATGGCTCAGAAAATTCTGACAGTTTTTCCAGTAATTTCTTCAAAAGGGGAGGGAAAATAAAAAAATCATTAGCTATCAAGAAACCAATTAACAACACTTGATACATTAAAAAAAGATTGAAACAACTGCACAAAGCATGGGCTACGCAGCAGCATGGTTGTGTGGCACTCAGTCCACTCCCCCTTGCAGAATGCACCTCCAAAACCCGAGTTTGTCACATTTAACTGCAGACACTTTATTGAAGCATTTAATTTAGGAGCTGGCTTGTAACTGATGGGGAGAGGCATCTCCACAGGGCAATCCAGATCTCTACAAAGTAGAGACTGTAGGATCTCTAGGCTCCTAATTTAGGCACTTTTTTGGTGTTTGGTTTTAAACAATATTAAAAGGGATGAAGTTTCCTCCTCACGTGAAGAGCACATTTCAAAAGGAGCAAGCTGTCATTTTTCAACACACTACTGACATGCTCTTTACATTCTCAGCAAACAGGAAGATTTTGCTCTTGGTCATCATCACTCCCAGTGGTTGCACAAGCCATACTTGCAACAAGACATTTCCCCTTACCAGAGTTGTAGGTGTTTATTCTATACATTATCATATTAAAGACAGCAGCCACTTAATTTTCAATTAGCTTATTTTCAGAAGCCTAATGAAAAGTGGCACAGCTATTGCTGGGAGACATGTACACTTTCATGGTGACCAGCCTGATTAAAAAAAAAGTCCTAGGAGCACTTTTGTGGAGATGGAAGTGGTGCATGGGAAGGAAATCACTCCATGCAGTTACTCAAAAAGAGTTTAAAAGATCCAATTTATTCTCGGGCATGTTTTGCTTGTTTTAAAGTGACGGTGCAGTGGTAATCATCAACTTCCCCTGGGTGCACTTCTGATCGTGTACTTAGAAAAATAAAACAACATACAGCTGATATCAGCACAGTTCTCAGAAAAGTTTAAACTTCATTAGAGGAACAAAGTTGAATTATTTTAATAGTTGGGGTTTTTTTAATAAGTAAAAAAAAAATCAATGACACTATACATAGTTAAATTTCCTTCCTGTTAATTTTATGTATTTGCTATCCAGTAACATGATATAAAACATGGCAGCACAAAGAACTTCCATGCATCATTTTTACATATTAAGAGAAAGTCTGTGACAGATTCGCTTTGCAGTCTGTAGGAAATCGCTTCTCCATCTCCTTCCTCTGAAATGGAAGTAACAACTTTGAGTCACAGAGATCTTGTGTTCCCTAAAACATTTTCCAGTTCTCCAGTAAAAAGTGCTGTACTAGTTGTATGGCACTTCACAATTAGTGCAGGGAAGTGCTTTATTCTGGTAAATTATTTTTTAAAATAATTTCTTTTTCAGGTTAAAAGAGAGGGAACAAAGTAATACTTCTAACAGTTGCTTTAAACTGTCTAGATTTCTTTTGGTTATTTTAAGGTATTTTTGTTTAAAATATTGAGAACATTCCCTATCAATGCCCACATGTTATGAGTGGAAAACAGCCCAAGAGAACACATGCCAGATCCTTCTGCTCTGTCAAGGCACATATTTACAAGACCCATAACTCAGTATAGGCTCATTCAAGTGAGAGACAAGATGCATTACTAATTTAAGATGAATTTGAAATGTGGCCATTTACTTGCTTACAACTTTCAGTTTTGATCAATTTTGTTTTAAGAAAAGACAGCTTGTTCTGCATCCAGAGGCACTATTCAGAAACATAAATATTTGCTCACATACATGTGTATGTGTAAATGTACCCTGGAAGGCATCCACACCAAGGTCATATGAAGTATAGATGGAAACATTACAAATTAGTAGTCTTTGTCATAGGCTTTGGAATTAATTCTGGGGAACAGAATATGCTACCAAGATCTCTGTTTACTTCCCTTTGGGCATTGTTACAGAGACAGGTACCACAAAGTTACAAAGTTCTGCATAAATCTATTGAGTTCATGAGCTGTGCAATATTGTGCTCATTATGAAAAATACAGTTTTACTGATAAGTCTGATGAGCGGCCTGAGGGCTGTGATAAAGGCCTCAGAAAAAAAAAAGAAAAAAAATAATAATCACGCTTCATGTAGCACATCCCTAATTTTTTAATGCACATAAATATCAGAACAGTGATGCTGAAGAGAAGGAAAAAGATTATTTATTTTTTTTTCTGACAATCCCTGCAGAAGCTATTTATGAGCAGTCATATACTGACATGCATCCTCAGATATATTTTCCTGAAGCCTGTAGAGTTTTGTCTAAGCAAGAGCTTCAGAATGTGTGTGTGTAAATAAATTAAAGAATGTTTGTTTTATAATGAGAAGGGTGTATTGTGGTATAAATATTGCAGAGCACATTAAATAAACATGGTCACATATGACCAGGTATCTATTAAATGAGCACATCACAGGAGAAGTTAATTATCTAAGAGTGTAACTAGGAACCGTTTAGAATCACTGGAGATTAGGTTGCTTTATTTCTGTTTATCTTTCCTTCTGAATAGGCGGTAGGTTGTTGCAATGAAGAGTCTCTAAACAACACAAAGCTTCAGCTCTTCATCAACTCCAAGAGGACAGAGTTTTGTCAACAATAGTTTGAAGTTCTGATAAACCAAAAATTTTCCTCAAGGTAATTTTGTGCAAAATATGCTGGCACAAAACAGTATTTAAGATGTAAAGATGCAAAATATTTACGGTTCTTTTGATATCTTAAGCTGTTCAGGGGAAGGAAGATGATTTCCATGGTAAGTATGTATTTCTCTAATATATTGCACCCCCCAAAAAAGAAAGTATACGCAGACTTCTTCAAAACTGATTGTTAGTGTCAGAGACTAATATCCCAGGAGTAACATATAACTTTACTATATTAATAAGACTTTTCTAGACTTGAAAAGCTATTGTGTTTCAGTCTACATGCAAAAACATTAATTCTGATGGACTTCGATTTTGCTTGGGCCATGAAATTCATGAAGAAAACTGTCCACTATTCATCCTATGCAACATAATCAACATTGCAAACACTGTCATTAAGGATATGTTTGTGCAAACCACTCTAGCACAAAGAACAACTGATGAAGAAGGATTTAATCACATACAATTCTTGAAAGCAAGATGAAGCCAATCCCTTTAAATTACTTAAGTACTGCTTAAACCCTGTAATTAACATATAGTAATAAATATTTCATCTTTAACAAGCCTATTGGGAGCAGTTTGTTAAACATTTATTTCTAGTCACGGGGAATTATATACAGTCATTTTATCATGTTCTGTACTAGACAATTTTATTTTATCCTCTTTATTTTATCCACAGCAGCGGAGACACTCATTTGGGGAAATACACTATTTCCTCAAATGTGGAGAAACATACTCTTTCTTTAAATGTGTTTTGCTTTTTACTAATTAAATTTACCATTGCAAAGTCCTGGCCAGCACACAGTGACCGTTCTCATTCACTCAATGGCCTCTCCTGCTCCTGTGGAATTGACTTACTACAGATACAGAAGCTTTACTGGAAACCCCAGCAATCCTACCCAAGGCATCACTGCATAAGTGACCTCACAATCTGGGCAAGGTCATTTTGGGAGACTAGAGAGAAGAACCGAGCTCTCTTCTATGGCACAGCTAAGCTCTGGACAGAGGATACTAGGGGTGTGTTTTCAGGCACCTTCTAACATTGACTTGCACTTTTTCCTTTACCCCAGGTAGTGTCGCAGGTGCAGGGAGAAATCTGTGAGAGCACAAAACATCACTGCCCTTCCACCAAGTCCCTGTGCAGACAGCTGCTATTCCACTGCAAGGCCAACTGAAATGCAGTCAATTAAACCACTACTAAACCAAACCCATTATACTGATAATGTTTAATGTCCATCCAAGGAAAATAATCCAGAGCCAAGCTGAGCTCTTACATAGAGCTTCTTCACTTGTGATAGTCTGAGCACATCCTCCGTCCTGAAGGGAGGAGAATATAAAGCTGGCTGGGTACGACATGGACAGAAAGTTTCTCTGTGCTCCCATATGACAGTATCAGTGAATTTATGGACTATTGAATAGGAAGTAAAGATTTCTGCAACAGAAATTATATTTCACTGTTTCACGCAGCATCTTTAGTGATAACTACAATGCTTTCCCCTCTAAACAAATTAGATCTCCATTTGCCATTAATGACGGCATCACTTAAATATCACAAAGGAACTGCCTGGTGTGCTTATTATTAACTGGCAACTTCGTAGAAGTCTGTGAAACCTTTTCAATCAAAGCTAATACATTTCTAAAATATTATTTTTCCCAAATAAATTTTATTTTGTTCTTCTATTCCTTTTGGATAATAGGCTACATTGTAAATAATGGCAATAAGAAAAGTACAAGCTGAAATAAGAGTTGAGAGTTATCTAAAATCAGAAGTGGTTTCAACAGTTTAAAAAGCAGCAAGAATTAGAGAAGAGCCACTACTAATCCGTTTCCTTCTTGCAAGTATGTTGAATTTCTATTTCAGTCTGCATGCTGTTTCCTGATATCTTACACTAATGATGAAGAAAATGTACCCACTTAATCTCTGTCCTTGTTCTGCATAAACATGAAGAAAAACTTTCAATAATAATTTTTTAATCAGCAGAGTCCATCAAATCAAGACCCCTATTGCTACACAAGTGGACTTCACAGAACTACTAAATGACCAAAGGGAACAAAAAAATACACAAAATGTTTTGATCAGAGCTAATAGAAATCTTGAATGCCTTTTGCCATTTGAAGTTTCACGTTGTAGTTATTTTACTCAGTAACTTTTACTACTCAAGGACAAGGGCAGAAAGACATATGCAAAATTACCCTCATCCACAAAGACTTTTTTTGGTGTGCTATAATGGTCCGTGTTTTCATCAGCACACAAACGTTGTATGACAGATACTGATCCAAGCTCCAGGACCTGCAATCTTGTCCACAGAACATGAGAGAGGGAAGAGCAGTGGTCCAGTGTCTGTCCATCCCAGCACACCTTGCCTGGGAATGATGGCTGCAGCCTGGCAAAATGCACGTCATTCTTCACCTCCACCCAAGGAAGGAGAATTGATTCTTAAAGGGTTTTGTTGGGGTTTTTTTTTGAAAAAAAACCATGCATTTCTCTATCACCTTTCACTCAAAGGTTTTGTCACCTTTTCCTAACAAACCTCATGGTTTGTTGGGCAGTGGCAGAACTTTATATCCTGAGCAGCTTTTGCCAATGGCTCGCATCAGAAATCCACGGCCACACTATGGGTTTTTCTCTAGGCCTTGAAGCCCTCAGAAGTTCTGATGATAATTCCAGGGATGGTGTTCCCTCCACCCCAGGTCAGGATGAGGCACCCCTACCCAGTTCCCACCAGCCAGGTCTCTTACCTGCCCACAGAAGGTACAAGCAGCTGGGAGCCTGCAGCCCCCCCTCCCTCCTGAGCCTTTCCCAGCAGCCATCCTCACCCTCCTTCACCATAGTTTAGCTGTAGGCCTTCCTACTGCAGAAATGGGCAGCAGTGCCCCACAGGGGCCCATGCAGGCTGCAGCCCTCCATTCTGGGAAAACAAGGTGAAGAATTTGAAGTATTTAGGGGACAACGGCAAAGGAGCTAGAGATGGGCCAGCTGGGACCAAAACCTGGGCTTTAAGCAGCTAACTGCAGGTGGCATTTGCTTGGCCACCCCTACACAGGCCAGTCTCATCAGCCATAATTAAGTGGTCACTTTTGCTGGGTAACTCATTAGCCTGGCAGGTGCCCTGACAGCCCCCCCAGTGGCATCCCATAGCCCAGTACCAATCTGAGGAGCTGCTTGTAAAATTAAAAACATTAAGTTCATTCACTGAACCAATACATAAGACAATAGCAGACATTTTTCTTCCACCTTTGACCAGACAGTAACTTTACAAAGAGATTTCATCTGCTTTTAGGGATTTTCTGGCTTTATGATTTTTGAGTACACCTCTATTTCATGTTTTAAAAAAATGTTCAAAGTAATCTGTGCCACTGGCAAAAAGATAGGTCAAGCAACAACAGGCTGTGACACCTGTGTAAAGTTAACAGCAATCAAAAAGTCTTTTTTTAAATACATATGTATATATAAGTATGTGCGTGTGGGTGCATAGAGCAGAGGTTCCCAAGCTTTCATTTCGTTATTACTAGCAGCAATGGTTATTCCCAGCTCTGTATCAGAGGCAGCAGGCCTGCTGTTTGTGTACCAAGGTAAGAGCTACCAGAGCTCTTGAGACAGGAGCCTGAGAGCCTAGTCAAGCCATTCTTAAAAAAAAAAAAAGACACACAAACACCTCCCCCCCGCCAACACACACACTTTTATCTACTCAGTTCAACCAATGCACACACATTCCTGTTTCTTGTCTAGTCTCATACATTAATATTCATCTCCTAGAACAAGCAGGATGGTTCCCTTTCCGGAGAACAGGCGGCTACTCTGCTCTAGCAGACTGACTCCAACTGCACCACGGGCAGAGCAAAGGTTTCCACCACGCACACTCCTGCTGTTAGTGCAGTTCATCAGGTAGCTATTAGGAAATGAAAATAGTTCTGTGACAGAAACTGTTTGTCTTAGCAGGTCTTTTGCTGTTGTGAGCATATACGACATTGTATCTCACCCACCAATACAATGAAGTCAATTGATTCTCACCTTTGCTGTTTCTTCCTTGTGAGTTGCAAAGCTGTGATTTGAATTTCAGTGCAGACTACTTGCAGAAGAGGCCTATGTAATACTTCAGCCCTTTTCAAACATTCTCCAAAGATTGATTCCTATTTGTTATGTAAAAAGTATTTGACTTGTCAGCTAGTTCTAACAAAGTATTTGTTTTCTTTGAGATCAGAGAGTTATTCTTAACCTGGTTTAAAGCTGCCATTACAGAAACTGGCATTCATTGTTGATAATGCGCCTATTTAATGCGCATCTATTTAAGAACTCTCTGTAAGAATTTTTTTATTCAAGGGGCCTTGGTGAAGAAAAGCAGCAGAATTCTGCAAATAAGTATAATCTATGCATTTAGCAATTTATAATGCTTTAGTAAGCCTTTGAACATTTACTATCTGAAAGTGCAGGCAACAGGAAGAGTAATTCAATAGAAACATATGTTGAGCCAACATGTTTAGGGAAATGAATTTCAGTGTTTAGAAATTAGTGAAGTTAATTCCAGTCTAGTTCCAGTATTTTAAAAATTCTGCTTGAAATAGAAATGCGTTCACTTATTACTTTAAAAAATTAGAATAGCATAAACCAGAATATTCTAATATAATCTCAATGCTATTACTACTTTTAACCCAATGGTTTTGAATAATTACCTTTTTCTAGTCCAAACACTGTCTCCCTCACTGCTACTACATTTAAATAAGCTACTATTGAGGAAACAAACAGAAAAATGAGCTGCCCTAGTACCCTTACAAACAGGATGCTAATGCCAGCACTCAAAGGAGAAACTGTCAAAAAGAACAGCTATAACTGAGAATTTAGTTCTTACATATTTTTATTTTATTGGGTTTTTTTACATTCTTTGATGGAATTTTTATGCAACTATTATGCCACAATCTAAGATACACAATGAAAATGGAAACCTGTCATTTACCACTTACATTTCTATGTTAATTTTGTTTTGTACCTCTGCATATACTGTGGCATAAGTGCATTTATCATATTTCATGCAGCACTGACCTGCCTTATGCAAACTGAGAATACAATAAACGGTGCCAGCAACATTTAGATGCACTCAATTCTTGCCACAGAAACAAGTATTCATAAAAGCATTAAATATACTTTGGGTAATGGTTACTGTCTATCAGCTTAATGTTTTGAGCTATAGAAATGGACAGAAGACAGTATTTGCAGCTGGCAACTGCAGTACTTTCCAAGTTCATTAGGTTTCAAAACACTGAATTAGCTTCAATGTTTCAACGAGAGAAAAAGCTCAAGGCAACCAGCCTGATTTAAAAGGATGCTACCAAGTTTCACGGACATTACACTGAGTTTGGTTCTGGATCCCATGGTAAATACCTTACCACATCAATTTTATGCTCTGACAGGATTATTTTTTTCACCATCATGTTGTCTCCAGGCCAAATAAAGGGACAGCCTAAGGCACACATCCCTTTCTGATAACCTGCTTGGACACGTAGCACCTGATCACAGCAAAAAGTTTTTGATACAGCTTTTATTTTGACGAGACAAGCAGCTTTCCAGCATCACCTGACTATAAATCGGGCATCGACTGTCAAGTCTTATTATGTCACAGCCAATACAGCAGCAGCTGGGTAAAACTTACTCCCAAGAACACAAGTATGTCTCAGGTCACGCTCAGGAGGTGGGGATGAAGTCTCATCTATATGTTTTTCAGTCACTTGTTGTGATGTATTGAAGCGGCTGCTCCGCAGATCCAGCATAACCCTCCAGGCACTGCAGGGGGACAGGGCCTTTGTACAGCTAGTTACTGCTTCCTGCTTCAACTCAGGCATGGCCATCCCTCTGCGTTCTACTACACCACTTACTCTGTTAATTGAGCAATTTCCTATGCCAGCCAGCAGAAAGAAGGGAAGAAGTCTCTGGCCACTACAGTCCACTCCAGAAACCTGCAGTCACAAGGTTCACCCAGACCCAAGTTCTCCTGGGGCAAAGGGAAGAGGACTTCTGACAACACTAGCTCTTATATTAAGAGGGGAGAGGAAAGCAGTGCCCATGGGCCTTCCAGCACTGCGGAGGAAGCGCAGGCAGCGGCACTCAGACCACCCTGCCATGCAGTGCCTCCCAGGAAGCCAAGCACTACGGCCCAGGAAGAGAAACAGCCCCCGCTGTTCTCTCCCCTCCAGCGCCTGCTGTACATTAGCCACCTTACACAGAGCCAGCTCTCCAAGAGGTTCACTTTTATATCCACACTGAAAGTACATGGCAATTGATATCCTAATTGACAAACACAAGGGACAAAAAAAAAAAAAAAATCAATCACTACTTGTACAAAACCACAGCACGTGCCTTTGGTCAATCAGCAACTGTTGCTTGCCCACCTTCCTCTTAACATAAAAAAGGGTGACTAAATCAGGAATTGCCACTTCAGAGTTGAATTAGTATCAGCAAGATGTGAGGCAGGGATTAGCACTGGGCAAAGCAGAGAGCCCACTACTTGTTGCACAAACACAGATTTCTCATCCAAACACAAGTGCTACCAGGTCAAAGAAAAGCAGATCCTAGTAGTGTGGTGAGGGAAAGAGTGTTCATCCAAAATGAGGATGTTCACAGGACCCCATAGCTCCGTAATGCCACAGAGCATCAAAGCAGGCAGCCCAAGGAGTGGGAGCAATTGGTACTGTCACCTCTTACTTTTGAAGTCATTTAATGCTGAATTCTCCTGCTGATCACCCACTGCTCTGTCTTGTGTAGACTTCTTCCCTCCTCAGCTACCCCAACAAAACTCTTCTTGGTCCCTTTTATTTCTGCCTTCATCAACCTCCTCCACCTTATACCTAAGTGGTCCACACCACTTTTGTTATCACCCATAGTTTAGAAACTTTGTAATCTGACTCCCTATTTCCAGCCTCCTCCTCACATCACAAGGCTACCTTACCATCTCCTTCCAACATCCACAGCCAGTACATTTCTCTACCAAAGTCATCTGTCAACTCTTTGCTTGTCGGTGTCATGACTCTTCTTCAATACATCTAAAAATAACTGTCAACCATCTTCCTTGTAACAATGCATTTTGTTTCCTTAGTGGCTCCCAAACGTACTCTCTTCTTTTTCAGGGATGTGCATAACTATCATGCTGTCCATGCCTACTCTACTTACTTATAGTAAGTGCCTACAGACTGAGATTGGAGCCTGACTGAGCTAGACGCTGCATCCTTGGATAGGAGACTCTCCTTGGCCAAAGAGGTCCCAATCTAAATAGACAAGTGACAAAAAATGGTGGAAGCTAAGTAGGAATTCTTTTTTTTTTTCCCCTTGCAAACTGGAGAGCAAGGTGCAGATTGATGAAGTCAGCTGCTGGATTGTTTTATCTGGTAAAGCAAAAATACATAGTTTCCATAATTTCCAGTATTTCTCCCACTTTTATTTCCTCTTTTGGATGCCATGATTTGAGAGACTACTAGTCAGAGATGGGTAGGTGCCCTGCAGTTAGAATGTCTTTCCCTCAAAGGCCTCCAGGTTGAAAGCTGTATCCAAGAACCTTCTGAGTGACACCAGATGCGTGTTCTTGTTGCCTGTGGCAGCTGCAGCAGCAGGCTCTCGGCCAACATACCTGTGTGACAAAAGGAATTGGGCAGACAAATGAGGTGAGAAGAGACACTATTTTGACACTAACAAGCATGAGAACATGCTGCTAAATTCATTCAAGTCAGCTTGGCATATTTGGACATTTGATCATCAATCTTTCTTAAATAAAAATCAATCTAAGTTCCACCATCAGTTATACTGTCTAGTCAGCTTCCCCCTCTTTTCCCCCTGCCATCAATATTAAGCTGCGTCTTCTCCCCCATCATTCCCAGGGCAATCAGCTACACTGTCTCATAATTAGATAACTTGCTTTTGGCATGAAGACTCTCATTCCTGCAACAGCTGCATGGGCAAATCCAAGAGTCAATCACCTAAAACAAATGCAAAGGTACCCAGACTGAGCTCTTACAACTGTTTCCTCCAGAAACCTAATATTTGGAGTGAGATTCTTAAAAAAGACAGAATCTTAGACAACACGGGAGGAAGATCCAGGAGAGCTAAGTGCTGTGCTAGTGGCAATAAATATAGAGCTAGTTGCTAATGATTTTCTTTTAGAACTACAAGGAGGAGCAAGATAATACATGATGTATTTGAGAAACAGTCATCTAGACTTTTCCCTCCTTCACCCAAGAACCCAAACTCAGAGGTTTTGATTTGTGAAGAAGCTGACTTCCCCATGAATAACATCCTTAAATCAAAAACAAATTTAAAAGAAAAACAACCAAATTTAAAAGCAAGCAAATCAGCGCAGGAGATAGAGCAATTGTTTAAAGTCTCATACCATATAGGTCGAGTGTGGTTCACAATAGTGCGGAAACGAGGTTTGACATAATCATAATATCCACTGTTTTTGTGTTCCTCCTGACACCAAACTAGATCAGCACCTGGATACTTCTCAAGTTCTTCTTTCAGCAAGTCAAAGGGGAATGGTGAGATCTGGAAAGAAAGGGTAGTAAGTGGCAAAGCTTTCTCCTTCATGCTGTTAGCCCATGGTAGGAAAGTCTTTTACCTATTGGGTATTACAACCAACCATTGTAATTAACCATTTAGTACCTAATATAAAGGCTATATGTTCTTTAAAATTACTCATATTTCTTTAATTGATTTCATGCTGTCAGAAGTGAATATACACATATTTTATAGCTGCACCAGTATGAACAGTAGTAGGTCAAAGACCAGATCTCCTGCGTTCCTACAGTTTTTCTAGTGAAGTAGCTGCAACAATACAAGTCCTTAATTAGTGAATGATGGTACAGTGGCAAAGTGTACTATTCACAACATTTAAATCTAGCAGATTGGATATACAAATTTAAAGGGCCATCATACTGCAACCATCACTTTGTGACGTTGTTCTGGAAAAGTCATCAAGCTTTCTGGATTTCATTGTCCAGTCTACTATTGATGTGTTCCTTCTCCACAAGGCCATGAAGGATTAGATAATGTCCTGTAAGACGCAAAGTGCTATAAAAATGCTATCACCATCCTTTCTGGCAAGTATTATCTATTTAAAAGCATAGGAACCCTTTGCTGAAAGTCTCCTCAAGGACCCTGTCTTCTGAGGATCACAGAGCTCACCTGTTCAAGTCTGGTTATAGCTACTTGTTTCTCCAGGTCTTGATTCTTTCTCTCTTTCACAAGATCATAGTATACTTTTCCTGTGCAGAAAATCACTCGCTTGACCTCATGTGGTGCATGAGCTGCCAGCCCATTCTCAGGAATCACACGTTGAAAAGTGGTACCTAGTTAGAGCACAAATTAGAAAAGTGCTCTCAGTGGAACTGACATTGTAATAAGGCAGCCCGAGAAACATTCCTTTACTGACCAAGCAGCAGTTGCAATGGTCATGGGGTTCTGCTGCCTCTCTATTCCTACTTTTCAGACCAGTATTTCTGTTAAAGTGACTTTCAGCAGTTTAGTTTCAAGAAGTTAAAAGATTGTCAGTAATCCACTCTTTCACATGTAATAGACAGAAACATGTTAACAGTAAATCATTTTTTAGCTTTATGCTGTGCATTACGCCTCTAATTTTAAACTGATTGGATAGTTCACCTTTGCTTCCATTTTTTTTTCAAGACTTACCTGAAATGTTGTTTCTTCTTTCCAAGATGAACTCAACCATGTAACATTAATACAGGTTTAGAAAATTTAAGAACATTTTTGTATAAAAGCGTAGCACATATTCATAATGCAACTAAATCTGGCAACTGCAGAAATATTTACACAAGCACACACATTACTGCCAAATCTTTATGTGATTTAACCTTCTGAGACCTAAAATGACATTAGCCAAAGCAAGAATTAGCACAGTACTGAGCCATATGTATAAGTGATACGATACAATTTCAGACGCATATCCTCACTGCTAGGTATCTTTTCCCCTGTGACATCATCCCCCAGGAGAACAATTTGCTTGGGATACATGAAACTGGAAGAGGGACTTGATGGTCTAAAAGATTCTTTTCTTTGCTCTCTTATATGATTGATTAGAACTATTCCCACATTAACCAACTGCAAGGTAGCAGACAGCAGCATGACCTCCCAGTCTGAATCAGCACACCCACTTACCAGGAGAATAAGCTTCTGTTTGAACCATTTATCTTGGGGAAAGAAAAGCAGCAGCACAAACATATGAAAGAGGAACTGATTTATGTCAGAATTATCCTGTCTCACTGAACAGTAGAATTCATCATTAAAAAAGACTGAATCTGCACTTCACTGGGTCAGCTGGAGTCAGTCTTCCTCTCCTTCTCAGCTTTCCATTAAAAATAGAGCAAAAAGAGTTAGCTCAGAGTCATCAATACTTTACTACTTGCTGTCCTCTTCAGCAGGAACACAAAACTATGTCAGAATTCAATGTTGATTAGGAGTTTGGCCACTATCGAGGGTTAGCCTGAAGTAGAAGAGACTCCCAAGACAAAAATCACAATCCCTACAGAATTTCTAATCTGACTCATTCTACAAAGATTTTAAACAGCAATCCAAAACAGCAAATGCTTTGCTTGAAAAGCAAACTTTACTCACCTACAAAAAGGAGATAGTGCAATATATATTTAAGCATGTTTATACACTCTAATCTGCTTTTAAAAACTCTTTTCTGAAAGCAGTCAAGACACCCGCTAGAGACCACCACACTTATTCACACTCTCAACTCTGAACAATTGCTTTAATCACTCACTACATTCCATTGCATTTCCTGATGCCACTCTAACATGCTCTAACCAGTGCATGGCAAGGCAAATCACTCCAGTTTTTGGTATTACTTCTGCAGTTGCTACATCTCTCTTGGTGCTGATGGCATGCCAACAACAGCTAGGGTGGTAGCCTACAGCTCTGAACTCACTGATCTCACTTGAGAACACTGGTGTGACATGGCAGCCCCAGAACCGAGTATTGTAAGAAGAAATGAGCCCCTCATTCTTCCAAATGGGCACAGTGTGATTACAACCTATCCATCACATGTTGGGGGCAGGGAGGCAGTACAAAGAACAATTCAATTTTTATATGAAGAGAAAAAGAGCAGAGGGACCTAATAGCCCATTGAGGGGAACATCCCCGCAGAGAGGGGAATGCACTTTCCACTGATTAATAGTTGACTACAAGATAAGCCTGTTAAAATAAGAAGCCATACTTGAAAGCAGACTTTTCAGCAAAAGTCCATGGTAGATCTCACTACGACAGCTCCACAGAAATTACACCAAAGGAAAAGGCAAACTCTCCAGAGCAGATTCTCTTCTTCACAGTCTGACACGTGACTTGGTATAGCTAATTATTTTTCCGTAATACTTTAACATGACCTACCAGACACCATTTCATCAAAACTGGATTTAGCTTCTGGATGCCTCAGCAGTGACTTGGGTGTCAAAACAATCAGCTGTAAGACAGAAATTTTTCCAACACTCAGGAGCTGCTTTATCTACATTATTACATGCAACACTTGTAACACTGTTCAAACAAAAACCACAAACTGAATATGGTATAGATAAAATTAATGTGAATAGCAAACACAGTAAATTATTTTTTCCTGTTTTGAAAGCCTCGGAAGTTTCAAAATTATTCAAAAGATTTGGGTAGTCCACTCCCTTAAAAGGTTCTCAAAAGTCACTGCTTATGCTTCTTTTTGAGAACAAAATCAAATCACAGGCTATGAACCAGTAACACATCCAACAGTTGTATCTTAGGTTTTTGAAGTCCCAGCAATTAGACATGCAGATTATAGCTATGCCTCTTAGCTACATAGTGTCTTGACAAGCTCATCTGAAGGTCTGCACAGCCAGAAGGAAGTAAAGCTGAAAATCAAGTTTTAGAATCGTAGTAAGTCAGAGCTGAGTTTCATTCCATGAAATCAGCAACTTCAACCTGTGTTCAATTAAGGTTTTTCACCAACGATTCTTGTTCTTTTCAGCAGTATGTCATATACAAACAAAGACCCCTCTTTATGTGAGGGTTAATATACCTAGAATAATCAAGTCCATTACAGTAACTTTACCGGTTTTCTGAATGGCAGCAAGATCTGTCTTCTGAGGACATGAAAATAATTGGCTGGAGTTGAACAATTCACCACAATCCAGTTGCATTCATACAGCTGGGAAACTTCAAACTGCTCACTGAACTCCTGAGAGAGATATTAAAGGCATTAGAAAAATGTCTAAAAGATCAGAAAAAAAGGCTTTGAAAGCCATTCTTCTATTTCTGACTCTCAGCAACTCCCTTCCTCAAAAAAACATAATTAGCAGATCTCTGCTGAGATTATATTATTAGGTAGGGAAGCATCCCTGCAAATCATTCTCTTCTGTTTCTAATTTTTCATAAAAATATATGTAAATAAATGCAAAAAGCTTCCATTAATTTCAGCAAGCTGGGAAGTCCAGGAAGGAAGGGTGAGGAGGACTAGGACTTCAGTAGGTGGAAGACACAAAATAGAACCCCTCTGAAAGAATCTTAAAACTGTAATTAATTTTTTGAATGTATAGTTAACTCTTTCTCTCTCCCACTTTTTGGGAGGTGTCCTGTCCTCTTATACTATTTTAATACATAAATGTCATATGTTTTGTATGTATGTGTTTTACAAATATAGGTTTTTTAAATCCATGTCTACATACATATATATTAAGTAAGCATATATATAGGTATAGGTACAGTAATCTCATTGCAGATTGGTACAGCACCTAACATGACTTCCTGGTCCATGGTTTGAGCTCCTACCTTCTATGATAAAATTTATAACTATGTGCCATTGACAGTGCTTAAATGTAGTCAATCAAACAGGTCTTTAGTCTGCCAGCACACTGACAAAAATCACTTTTAGATAAGGAAGAACATGACTTTGGAACAATCGTTGCCCCAAGGGTAACAAACTCAGGGCCAAAACCGAAACATTCATTTTACTTTGCTTTAATTGGTGGGCTTTCCAATTAATGTATAGCAGTGTTTCTTAGGAAATCTGATGTGGGGAAGTGGATACCCAGTATCCTGTAGAGCAATGTACTTTTATCTGTAGAAATGAATGACCAAAGTATGGTCTTACCTGAATCAAATTTAGAATCTGCTTATTTTCATGCTCCCCACAGTACAATTTAGCTCCACTGCAAAAAGCCATGAGTAGTCTCACTTGGCCTCCTTTAGAAATTAGCTAGAGACACCTATTTGCAGTACGCCCAGCAGTATAAACAAGCAGAATCAGTGGCCCTGAGGAAGAGCCATAAAGAGATCATGATGCCAGAGATTAATTGTTTATGACCTCAGATTTGCAAAGAAGCAGCACATACTGCATACTTCCATTACTTTTACTGGGATCAAGTTAATGTTACATCAAGTCTTGAAGCTAAATCTTAAACCTCTATAGTTAGCTAAAAGGATGCTTCTTACAAAAAAAAAAAAATCTCTGAGACATGAAGAGCTAAAAAAGGACATGACCTTTGACAAATCTACTTACTGGATAAGCATCAGAGTCATCATTGCTCATCTGCAGAAACCTCTCAGGCCTGGCTGATGAATGCTCTGGACCCTGGTAAAGGTATCATGTAAAACAACATGAAAAGCCAAATCAGCAGTTAGATATCAGCCTAGGTCACTCACTGCATAAGTACCTCTTGTCACACTGGCAGCTCTGCACCAGGTTGCACACCTGCCCCCCCAGCCAAAGGCATCAACAGCAGCAGCAGTGAGAAGAGAGGACACACTGCAGGACTGGAATTCTTTGTCTTCCATAAACTGTTTTCACAGTAGAAGATTAGGTTTCACATGGATTTCCAATGCTTTTACCAGCTGCAAGTAATTTCTAGCCTCAGTACTGCTGCAGAATGAAGACTGGTGAAAGGGCAGTAAGTCCGTGTGGGCACAAGAATGACCTTGCTAACGCAGGGCAAAAAGGAGCAGGAGGAATGTCAGGAAGAGAAACACTGCGTGCCTCCCTGTACTGCAGTGACTCACACTTCTTTGGGCCAAACCACACTTGCATGCTGAACAGGAGCAAACGCAAAGTTAACCATCAACTATCTTTGCTGTGTTAGCAACAAAGGCAGACTCAGGATCCCTCTCCTACCGTTGTTCACTGTTCAGCACAGGACAAAATAGTCTAGATGAATGCTCCAGCTAAAATGGGTCAAAATACATGTACATGTTATCTACCAGACTAACCTATGATTAATTTCTGCCTCCTCAGGAGGTAAGTTTTACATTCTGTAAAAGTACTGAACACTCACATCTGCTGTCTCACAAGAAGTACCTAAGGTAGTTCCTTCTAGTGCTCAAACGTCATTAGATCCATTTTACACTAGCAAAAGATTCATGCTGGTCACAGACAATATCAGGAATAAGGAGTGTAACAGAATCTGTCATCTTCCCTCTCATGTCCTTGTTTATAAAGGATGAGAGAAAGCTATAAGAAGTACGAGAAGGCAGTGTGCTTTTTATTTATTGCTAATGCTGGCAGCCTTTGCTTGTTCAAGTGACAGTTACTGTTAGGAGGGACTTTAATTTTGGAGACAGTTGCAAAGTAGACACAAACTATTATACCTCTCAAATTTCTCCGTGGCTCCTAAGCTAATGATGTTGATAAAGAGCTTTTTTCTTTATATAGCCGTCTCAGATCATAACTTCTTCTGTTGAAACCTTAACATGTGATCTCCAAAATCACTCATTATTTTGACAGCTAGTCATCCACCTTGTTTCAACACATCATCCTCCCTGATTCCAAGTGCAGGATTCACTCTACTCCATGGACTAAGAGAATTCAAAGGAAAAAACACTCCACTGGCAACAAAGGAGCAACACAAACAGCCAAGAACTGTGCCTTGCATAATTACTCTTTTGAAGTCTGTCTCCACTTTTGAGGTGCCAAGTAATCTGGTCATAGATAGGTAAGCGCTTGAGAACAAGAAGCAAAGCCACACAAAACTATGGTGCACAGTAACAGTCCAATATTGCAGTACCTCTGCTGTATACATCTATTTGCTGTAAATCAAATCCTACACTAAGTACAACCTAGGCATGCACAAACATAGTGCTTCCTAAGCACACTGAATTCAGTATGCTGGAGACAGAGATGCTACTAGCAAACAGTTGCAGGAGAGCATGCGAGGCTTCCCTAACACACGCATACACTGCCCCAGCAACAACCTCAATCCAGAGCCTGATGTTCACATCCATCTTTGATTTTTCTGCTGACACCGCCAGTCAGATTGCCAGCAACTGCTGCGTGGGATGGGATAGGGTTTGTCTCTACTGTGACCACCTATCCAGCGAGACCTGTACTGAATCCATTAGCTACTTTCAGATGAGTCCCCAAAGAGCCATTAGGCAGCAGAGTCTTTCAATCACAGCCAACTTGCCTGTGAGTGCATGACCTAGAGGTGAAGGGATCCATATCTCGTTACAAATCCTTCCCCAAATCATTCTGTCCCCAACACTGTAGTTAGAGAGAATAACACTCCTGTAGTGGAAAGCTCCTCTGGGAAGATAACGGATTTCAACAGCCTGGTGGGATTCTTAAATATTGCAAAAACACCTGACACTAGTAGCAAAACAAGCATGTTTCAGAAGATCTGGGCAAATCTTAGCTGCCAAGTGGCTAAGAGAAAAGAAAGATTAACTGTATTGTAAGTAGCAGAGAATCAGCTCCCTTCAGCTGAGTGTTTCCCTGCAGAGGACCACACCTCCTGCTGAGGGCACATTCAGGCTGTCCTTCAGGATTCATTTAAAATGAAATTAATTTATCAAAACTCTTGTGAACAGCATCAGACCCTTTATTCTTTACACACAAATGGATATGGAAAGCCATTCATAAGATATGAATGCACCCCAGTATATCAGGACAGGATTATAATTGGATGGAAATAAACTAAATTGTTTGTGAGAATGGAAATGACGCAGTTTGTAGTGAAAGGGTCTAGAGTATTTATACAGATGGAGATTGCCACTGTGGCACATACTATGCTTTTCTTAATTGAAAACTAAAAACATACATGCATCAATTCATGAATGTTAATGCATTTGAAAAGGAGAAAATTGACCTAGCCTGACATGATGTTCATGTAACCTTTAAAAATAATTTAAAAGAGCTGAAGAACAATTCTGCTGCTGATATGAACTTCACATAACTTTACATACAGAGCGTGCCCGTGCCCTTTCCCTCTAAGATGCTGTCTAGTTCCTCCTACTAGCCACCAAAGAAAAGAGAGTCAGAAAAGAGCTAGTGCAAACATTTTCCTTTTCAGAAAGAGGGAGATTTCTTATTATATCAAAGTTACCAAATGTCAATGATTTTTGAAGATGTTTTAAAGTTGTTTCATATCATTTCATTGCAAGAGAATTTAGTGCAGAGTTTACAGAGACATTCTTCGTGCAAAATAAAACCAAGCAAGTACTGCTAGACCCTAATGATCTCTTTCTTACTGAACACTAAGAATCCAGAAATATTTATCAGGATTTTTTGGTTCTCACCAATCAATCTATCCACATTCTTTTCTGTAGCACTGAAGCAGTCCAACATGCTAGACAGTGCCTTCCTCCCCCTGGCTTTGTATCACCATTGGATCTCCAAGACACCTTTTGCTCTTACAGCAGCAGAAGTCACAGTAGCCAGCATTTCCCTCCTGCATGCATCAGCCAGTGGCCCTCACCATTCCTTCCATTCCATGTGGCAAGAGCAGGACGATCCCATTGTGACGAACCCACTTAGCCTGGCCAGAGCTGATGAACTGGTCTATGATACACTGCGCTGTGTTGTGGAAGTCACCAAACTGGGCCTCCCAGCACACCAGGGCATTGGGACTTGCCATAGCGAAGCCAAGTTCAAAACCTGAGAACCAAACAAACAGAATTAGCAAAGAAACAGACTTGCTGAGAATTCTGTTAATTTCTCATTAAAAAAAAAAAAAAAAAAAAAACCAAAATTCGAGCCTGAACTAGATTCTTGTAGCCCTGTTATAAATTATGCAGTTTTCAGTAGTACCATTTCCATCAGAAATATTAGCAAATAACATTTTCCCAATCCTGACTCCAATCCTTCAAACTTTTTCTCAAACATTTAAATATCATAGGAGTTTTTAAATGAACAACTAAAACCCCACCCTCAGCTCAGACTTTCGTGTGACATTTTCGAGAGCTCACTAAAGTAGGCACCATCTTTTCCTGTAAAAATCCACTTACAGCCCCTTACTAGTTCAAGCAGCTACTTGTTAATTTTATTAGTTGTACAGCCCTGCACAACATTCTCTTTATTTTCTTCCCCCTCTCATACGCACACGCTGAACAAAATTATTGGTGACATCAACCTTCAGTCTATAGGCAGGATCGTAGTCTTTGGATCTTCAAAAAAACTTGAACATAGTACGTGCATGGGAGACATCTGGGACTTTCTTTAACAGGGTTAAGGACCCTTTAGGGGTCTGCCTCAGAGGCAGAGGAGAGACCAGAAGTGCTCTTCATGGGAAGGACATCACTACTTCAGCTAATGAAAACAGAAGGACATAACCTTCTCTCTCTCCACTCTGCATCAAAGATTTCATGTGGTTTAAAGTAGCAGGTAAATGCAGAAATTTCCCTAAACTTCTGCTGTTTGAACTGGAAATCCATCAACTCCATACAGAGCAGAAGGGCCACACATTCCCACTTACTCAGCCATGGAAGGTTAACACAGCAGGACAAATGCCCTGCAGCAGCCCAGCTGACAGCAGCTCAGGTGTTGTGCACTGAGCAAGCCAGGCAGCTTGTTGTCTGCTCTTAAAACTTGTCAAGGCCCAAACATAACTGAAGGCTCTTGACAGGCTCCATGAATAGCTCTTAAAGGCAGAAACAAATTGTTGCAGAGCCCTGCTGCAGTATGATAAAGTCCCAGCTCTTCAACAGGACCTGGGGAGATGATTGGCAAAGAGAGAAAAGAAACCTAAACTGCTACTGCAGTGTAAGCTAGGTAATTGATTTCTAGTAGCTCTGCAAAGGCAAAAGACAGAAAACTACAGGGGTGTTTGCATGTGCTACATGGCCTCTGCTGTGTAGCTTTAAAAAAAAAAAAATGCAGAATTTTGTGTCAAGTCAGAACATGAAAACCTAGCTATATGCAATGTATCTGTCTCAGTTCAATGACCACACTTAAATTTAAAGTATTTTTCTACACCACATTCTATAGTGAACACCTAAATGTATCTAATAATATAAAAATATATATTTGATCTCTGCTCATATTTTTCTTTGACACTTCGATATTGCTGAGCCTGGAGTGTTGAGTAAATACCTCTACTCATATTCTACACCTATAGTATGGAATGATTTAAACCAAAAATTTAAAGCTCTCAGTAAAAAACAGTGCTATGTAGCACTGCTCTGGATTTAGAGGTTCTGACTGAGGGAAAACTGATTCAATACACATAGAGAATAAACATTTGATGGATAAATGTTTTATGTCGAATTTTCAAAGTTCTGAACAGAACACAAAGATCTGCTTTCAAACACAGAATTGCAACATGGGAAGACTCTCATTGACAGTTACCCCAGCACAACAACAAATTTTATTAAAAAAACTACGATAATGAGTTGCAACTCTTTCCTGCGTAATTGCAAGACTAAAAACTTCAGAGTGAGCTAACAGACTGATATGGATTTCTTATCTCTTTCCAGCTTCTTAAGATCTGCACGTGTAACTAAGTTGCAGAGAGTCCCATCCCTCTACCATTGATTTACACTGAACTCAGCTTCATGTTCTTGTTATGTAGAAGTCACTCTAATTTCCATTTTTGCCTGTTTTCCTTACTGTGACATGGTAGCCACTCAAATGCTGTTCTACAATATAGGCTTGAGAGCAAAACCAGCTTAGGCAAAAAATGAAGTTTCTGGTAACAAAATATCCATACTGCTTAATTTGTCCCACTGGCCCCCAGCCTCCCCCCACCTCCAAACAGTCAGAAGAGTAGCATACATTTAATTAAGACAGAAATGCATCTAAGACTGGCATTTGGGATGCAGAGAGAAATCCCTTCATATCTGAGAGGATGGTACACCTATCTAGATACTATGCATTTATTTGGGTTCCTCCTCCTTTTTTAACTTGCAGACATTCTCAGGAGTACAGGATAAAAATATCCATCTGTAAAACCTCATGTTGTGGATAATATTTCCTAGACCCAAAGGTGGCTATGAGCCCAAATACAACCGTAAGTCAGGTACCTAGTATGCCTCCTAAATATTGTGTATCAGCAAAATCCAATACTGCTTTGTGACCACTGGCAATTAGTAAACTACAGTAAACTGTCGCAAAGCCATGACAAAAGCCAAAGTCATTGGAACCATGGTTTCTGACTCTGATCAAACCCACTATACAACTCTTTTAATTAGAAAAGTTTCAGGAACTTCAAAAAACTCAGGCTTCCTGGAAGAGATGAGATTACCATCTTGACATTCTCCACCCACAGAAGGCTACTGCTATGGAGTCACTAGCAAGTGATAGCTGACATGTCTCATATACTTACCACTTGTGATTTATACCCTGGTGACTAGAGGCTGCAGTCCCTATAGGAGAGCCTCCCTTTGTGGAATTCAATGGGTAAGAGAATTACTTCAGAAAGAATTATAATACCAAAAAAATATATAAGCAATAATAGAAAAATACCTAAATTACCTTAAGATGGCCTGGCATTCCAGGCATTAAAAAAAATTTAATATGTTATGAGATAGAAGAGAACAGCATGCAGTACATATAGCATACGAGTTACTTTAATGTTATCAGTGCTAGGTAGATGACGTAGCTATGGAGAAAGATTTCAGGATCAAGTCAAACCTATTCAAACCTTCTTTGTCATTTTTTGGTTTTGTTAAACTTTTACTTTATGTTCAGTGTCAGAGAGATACTCAGAGCTCTAAGCTAAAACTGAGGTCTTTGTGTGCCAGGTGCCACAAACATACACGAGTAGTTCCTTCCTTGAAAGTTTTACTGTCAAACTGGAAAACAAAAAAAAAAGAAAAAGAAAAAAAGACAGTGAAGGACAAGCATTTCCACCTTATAAAATTGAGAACTAATGAACAGGAAATAAAATTGAGAACTAATTAACAGAAAGTTGAAACTAACTTGTCCAGTTCCACAAGGAAAACTCTCAACAAAACTGGTGAGATTAGTCATGTATCAAAAGAACATCCTTCCAACACTTGACATTAAGTTTTGACATAGGTTATCTATGCATGAAACTGAAATTGCTTTAGCTTAATTCGATGACTACAGCTAAATTGGAACTACAGGATTTCTTTCTTCTGCTACAGGAACAGGCTGTTCAGTCAACGTCAGTACACAACCTTTCCTGGAAGGTTAGGAGAAGGACAACTGCAGGACAAATTAACCCCATGAGAGAAAAAGCAAGAGCTTCAAGTGAAATTGTTTATTCCCAGAGAAAAGTTTTACATACTTTTTAATAGTGTGTCTTCATAGTCTACTCCTTGGTAATTCCAACCCAGCTTTTTGTTTACCACCTCCAAGGCAAGAAATCTTTGAGTCACTTGGCTTCTGGACTGCTGAACTCTGAACAGTCCATCCATAACTCCAGCAGATAATCATGTTCACACCAAAAGGCAACTGGTAAGTTAGAGGCCAAAAGGAGACTGGTAAGTTAGACAGAGGGCCTTTTGTCTGTGAGTCATCATGACAGTGCATTACCAAAGAGGATAGCTTTTGCTGACCATTCCTTTGGCCTGACTGCCTGAACGGCCTTTCTTTCAGAACATATTTTAAACCTCTGTCCTCCTTATTTGTGTGATTCTATTGTTTTTAACACAATGCAAACAGTGGAAAAATTACACAACTCCTTCAGTGTGTGTTCCCAAAGGTATCTGAAAAATAGATTTCCCTAGATAGGCTCGATTCCCATTCTAATTTTACACAAGCATTAAGAGACCATTTCTACTGATTGGGTGACATGGTTGAGAAAATATGCAATATGTTCAAGACTTATTTGCGCATATGCTGCTCTCTGTAAGGATGGGGTAATCTAGCTTGTAGAGAAGAACAAACTGAGGTCTTGACCACTTGGAGTTATCAATAATCACATAGTGCTTTTCAAAGAGTATGGAGCTCTACGCATATTTAAAACATGGTCAGAGCACACACATAGTTCTGTTTCATATACCAAAATCACCCCTAGAATTCACATGGAAAAAAGTGTCATTTCTCATTTCCTATCTGATTGCCCACTTCATGCTAATAATCTCCACAATGTGACAATGTCCCAGGTGAAGCTGCATTGAAAGGTGTGATCCTAACACAGATACCTTTTGCAAACTTTTTGACAGCCATAAAAATATCTGGAAAAATATATCCAAATGTAATCTATACATTCTGATTAATATTTTGAAATTAATTCTGCCAAGACTACTACTTCATGGAACATCTGTCTGTGGTATACCCATCTTTGGTATACCAGAACTCCTTTTCCACCAGGCAAACGACAATGAGAGTTCCTAACATTAAAGTTATTCCACCAGCAATTATAGCAATTGCTAGGGAGTCTGTCAAGAATTACTACTCCTTACCTGCATGTGGACAAAAGGCATTTAAAGAGCAAGATTTGAACTGTTAAATTTTAAAAAAAAATAAAATTGGTGGAAAGACATCTAGACAGATGCAAGGTGAACAACCCAGGAGAGGGTGAGGTGCTTCTCCTGAAAGGGATTTGTTGGGTCACCAGATGAGTCAAGGTCAGGACAGTGACCCAAGCTAGAAAGACTCCACAGTTCTAGAGATGGGACATGAACTGCAGCAGAGCAGGCTCCTTCCCAGGCCTCTCACGAGGGCTCAACCTCAGACCAGAGTAAAGCGTTAAAAAAACTGCAGCAGACACCTTGCAAACTTTTATTGTTTGTGTTTGCAGAGACAAGAACTGAACATTTCTTCAGAATGCTGTGCAAACATTATGAGTTTAAAGGATTAACTCTTACACAGCTAGAAACACAGAGAACAGGTTTAAGCTGTGAGGAAATCCACTGCCAAGACAACAAGTCTACAAGACATAGCTTTCAAAGAACGACAGGTAAAGAATCTGCAGACCCAAAGGGTGGCGGAGAGCCACCAGCCAGCTCCTGAACACCAGGCAGCCACTCAGGGCTCGGAGCACACCAGGGCACAGGGGACCAGGACCCAGCGCAGCAGTTCAGTAAACTTCCAAACTGAGGGGAAAGAGGAAAGGCGAATACACAGCACTTGACTAAGGTTGCAAAACTAATGCTTTAACTGCTGAAGTTCATTAAGGTCCCTAGATGACAGGCATAGCAGAAATGCTTGTTTCTATTAGTCCAGTTCCTGCTGTGCTCTCAGTGTTTTTTTGTCGCTGTGGCAGAGAAAGAGGTGTTGTCAAGCAAAATGGCAGCTTACACAGCATATTATGCTGTGGTTTTCCCCACAGCACTTTTCACGATTGTCATAAGAACTGCAGTTTTTCAATTAATAAGACTATAGCTTAATTCAATATGACTTAAGGCATGAATGTTAACTAATGGTTATAGAGGGCTTATCAGTGCAGGGATTTAATGTCAGAATGAGGAGAGTTACAAAGACAGATTTGTGCTATGTTTAACAGAAAATCTAAGCATAGGGACTAACAGAGGGACATGCATCCTTTCACAAACTCAAACACAGCCCAGAGGAAGTGAAGTTAATACCCATCTGGTGGCTGACTATTAAACAGAAAGACTGATGCCTTCTTAAAGCTCCACGCAGACGCCACTGAGAACCTGGTCCTTGGTTACTACAGCAGTCTATCCTATTTCTTAGCACAGTTTCTGACAGGTGATTGTATTTGCTACTCCTAACCTTAAAAATATGTTGGTCTGAATGAGTAGTAATACTACATATTTCATCCTAGGAGTGTATTGCAAAAACAAGTTTAAATCAGTACCTGTCCTCTTCCCTTCATCTTTTGCTTTAAAACACGACCCTCCCCCTTGAAAAAGCTGTACTCTAGGTCTCATGGTTCAGGAATTGGCTGAACTACGCACTAGTTCCAAGTCTATCTTGCCTGGATGTTCCCTGAAGTTCCCAGTACAGGATGCTACAGCCCAAGACCTCTCAAAGCCAGTACTGAACCTGACAGAGAGAATCACATCTCCTGGATGGAGAATCATCACCACACAAGTCATTCTGAAGGCAGTAAAGAAAGACAGGAGATACTTTCAAGTATTTAAAGAATGGTGAAGAGGTAGCACGGAGTGCTTGTAAGTTACTTCTGCTTTTCTCCTCTAGATCAATCAGCAAATAAACTCAAACTTTTTTGGTTAAATGACTTCACACATCTATCACTTATACTCCCAGACATTCAGTTTCAGTAAAAGGGAAAATTTACAGCTAGACGAGTGGATGCACAACTAAATTGTAATAATCTGGATATAGCTAAAAATAGTAGACATAGGATGTAAAACAAAATTATCAGAGGTTGTTAAATACCCTGATTTAATGCCCCAGTACCCACACTCCACAGCTTCCTGTATACAAAACATAAGCAATTGTTTGAACTACAAGTTAAGACTGCTTTTGTTTTATTTCTGAGTGAAATCAGTCTTGTCAGAGTATCATTTTAAAAGAGCAGTTACACCCCAGGTGTTCTCAACCAGCTCAACAGTAACTTGCTGCAAAGCTCATAGCTCTGAACAGATGCCAGCTCTTGGCTTATGTGCCTGCCAAGGAAATAATCTGTAGTTTTATCATGCTGGGTTATTCAATCCATGTTTACTTAGGTCTAATTCAACAAAACGAAGGGAATTCCCAAAATGCTTCTGAGTTACTGCATGTTAACACAGTCATAAATTAAATTCTTAACACTTGGTTCCCCACCCCCCCTTTATATCATCTCACAACCCTCCCACCCCGCCACCAAATACTTTAGGGCACTAATCCCAAACTGTTCACTTAACAGGTTTATATAATAGAAATAGCAGTTAGAGAAAATAAAGTGTTGGGGATTTTTGCTGCTCCTGAAGAATCAGCTCCTTGAACTGCAAGCATTCACTTATTCTTCCATGTACTAAAAAAGAGACCCGGTGATGCTACCAGCCAAACAGGTAGCAATTCTAATAGCTCCTCTTTGACTGAGATGCTTAACTAGAAGAGACACATTCACACACTGCTGCATATCCCAATGCTGCCTCTCTATGGATACAATACACAAGAGTAAACATGTTGGAAAAGGTTGATATGTAAAAGCTACCACAGGAGAGGAAACTTAATTATAAAATCACTTCACCACAGAAACATGGCATTTGTAGTAAAAAAAAAAATAGTTAAAAAAAAAATCACCACTTATCAACTATTTCTATCAATTTAATCTAATTTACTGTTAGAAAAGATCTCAGTCATAAGAGATTTAAAGTTCTTAATAATTAAAAACATCAATATTACTAGTTTTGAAGAACCTGTCATCCCATCTGCTGAAGCAGAATTGCACAGAAATTACACTCATTTTCAGCATATGAACAAATCTGTATTTTGCCCTATTGCTTGTATTCAATGAAAGTTTTTAAATCAACTTTCACATTTCTGTTGCCAGGGGAGGTAGAAGAGCAATAGTGAGCAGGATGAGATCAGGAAAGAGAAAGAGAGTCCATTTGGTTAATTTTTTGAAGAACAGAATTGTGGCAATAAGAATTGCCCTTCACACCCTATTAACACTAGGCTTCCTAAACCTATTAACGTGTAATTTTTGGAACAAAACCACATTTCAACCATACCCAGAAGTTTGTCACTTTCACATTTGACAGTTTCTCCGCTTTTGAGAAAGCATTAGGTGCATGTTCCAACATGGCCAAGAACAACCACAACAGATGGATACTTTCAACTGAAGCCCAAAATTGTAAAATGTGGGGATGCTTGTTTAAGAGATGCCAGAACCTGAGAGGGAGAGCTTTGATATCCATTTCACATATAACTGTTTTACAGCTTTTCTCCACTTTCTCTTTCTTGCTGAGCTCTGCTTCTTATATAGCTACATTATTCTCTGAAATTCATCTTCTGTCATTACTATGTAATTTCCTGTGAAATACTAATGACGCCAATGCCAGCATATTCTGTGACTTTTCCACCAAAAGCTGCTTAAGTCTCCCAGTTTATTATGTCGAAGTACAAGCAGGTTCTAAGCAGTCTAAACAAGCAGGTGTACCATTTGAAGAGTGCAGAAAGTTTTGCGCTGCAAGCACACTGAAACCTGCAAATTAATATGCCTGATACCACAGGCAACACATTCAAAAATTTAAAAAAAAAAAAAAAAAGAAACAAAAACCACACAAACACAGACTCAGAGTTTTCCCCTTTAATTTTTAATTTATTCTAAAATTTTAAAACTAAATACATTAAAACCGAGACCCATGATAGCACACTGTAGGAAAAAAAAAAAACAGGAGTTTGGCTTAAAGTTTATACTACCATGATTTCTTAAAAACCCTTCAAGGTAAAGAATCAATAAGGGACAAATCTCACAATGAACAGGGTAAATTTATTGAATCTCTTGATAGAGCTACTTTTTTTCAGGGGGTCAGGGAGAATCAGTTTAGGCATTTTGATTGGATTTTAGTTCCCTGTTCTGCAATTCCTGGCTCCCACCTGATACAAAACTGTTATGAATATGACAACGTAAAAATACAGAGTTTGTTTATCATTAAATGCCACTAGCAGGAGGAGACTTTTTTTTGTTTGTTTCGAGGCTTGGCAAACTCAAGTAACAAAGTAAAACTTTGTAGCCAGAAGGCTTAACCCCCATTAAAGCAAAATCTGAAAAAAAAATCCTCTTAATTAGCACTCATCATTTCCTACATTTTGTTTGAGACCTCTTAAAACAAAAGCAGATCTGTCAGATAGTTACCCCGAGACATACCTAAGACACCATATTCGGAAAGGGAGCTGTTGCAGACAGTATAGGGGGCCTGCTGCTCCCAGAGGTGATTCATGGGAACACAGGTTCTCTTGTCAACTTCTTGATCATGAAGCACATGATGACGATGGCTGCAAACAGTTGTTACAAGAAATTAGCTAAGAATAACTTTGGGCTTTAAAAGGGCTGTTTTCAAAGATAAACCATCAAAGCCATGTTCCAGAAAGCATGCAAGCAACACAGTTATCTTTGCTTTACACCACACCCTGGTTTGGTTGAAACCTAGCAAAAGAATCACATGTCTAAATACAATTGCTTCACCGTAAGGACTTTCACTGACTATCCAGGCTTGTTCTCAAGCACTCGTGAAAACCAAAAATACCTCAACACTAGAAGAACTGGGGAGAAGGGAATGGGTGGGGAGGTTGTTGCTATAAAACAGACCAATTAAAGTAAAAAAAAACCCAAAACAAACAACAGAAGAAGAAAATTATTAAAAACATTTCACACTGACTCCCTGGCAAATTCTATTAATCTTTTCCTTAAACTAACTCTTGTCTTTTATGCAAAAATTTAATCTAATCTAATCTCAGCACAAGACTTGAAGCAGTTGTATCCTCTTTTCTGCTATTTCCACTCACATGCACCATTTACAGTTCTCTAGGACACCATTAATCAGCATTAGAATGGGGCACCCAGGAACAATACCAAAACATAGATGACTGAAGTAATTACTGTAATCCATTAACTCTCTGAGCAGACTAACTGAGTGAATCACACCAATATGTCCAGCTTTACAACTGCTAACATAAGGACAGTTATTATACTGGTAACAACTACTGTGTGCTGTATAGCTGCCAACACTGAACTGAAGACTGAATCTTTTTGTACTTCCCTTTGCTATAATGAATGCCAGCAAGAGGGCTCTGAAATTTATTTAGAAGTCAACAATATAAAGCCAGGAAAAGACAGAATCTTTGAAGAACAGCATAGGGAGGGAAGTAGATAGAAAGGGGAAAGTACACACACCAGACAGCTGTTAGGCAGAAATAATTTTTGCTAGTGCCATTTTCTTTTTGTCATTCAGCCAAAGATAGAAGGCATAGCTAGGTGATAAGCTTCTTTAGCACAAAGTTTTGTGTTTCCCCAGCAAAAGGTGATTATAGTGAGCATAGATGGACAGCCAGAAATACACAGACATAGAAGTCAGATATTGCTGTTGTGCGGTTGTCAGGTTTACTGACATCAAACCAGTACAGAATCAAGTCTCTCTCCTCCTTCCCTTCTCCACAGTGTGTCTCCAACATGAGAAGGTACCCAGTCCTCCTAGCTGCAACTTTATCTAGCTTCTGTCTATTTGTAATGTTGAGTACTGAAATGGGAAGAAAGCAAGCTGTCACACTGAATACTGACAGAAAGGGCTATTTTCTAGACAGCACCTCAGAAGCTCCAAAACAGTGAAAGCACTCCCATCATGCTGTCTTCATGATGGCCACGAACTATCTTCAATTCTTCCCAAATTCTAGCTGACACTCCCTCTTCAATTAGTCCCAGAGATTTGAGACATTATGCACTTCAAAGATTTTTGGCAGTGAAGGAGGGTCTTCTCAGTACAGAGAGAGGATACCATGACATATACTTTCCATGTGTTTGCAATGTGTTTTTTCCAATAAAAATGCACCAGCATTTGCAAATGTCTTCAGCTGTTAGGGAATTTGCTCACCTTAATTATAAGTGACAAACTCAACCACAGCTAAAAAAGAGCAGCTTTACTGAAAACTGCAGTATCTCTTAGATGTGCTTGTAGTACATTAACTTTTTTACCCATTCCTCTGATGAAATAAGCCTGAATACAGAATAATAGGCTGTCTTATACATTTCTACAGCATTCTCTTCTGTTTAACAAAGTAGTTGAGTATTCTCTGACTTCCTCAGGTCCAAGGCTTTTTTCTTAATCTCACCCTTTATTGTCCAACTGCCCCATCACATCCATAACAAGAATTCATAATCACACCATAGGCTAGTATTTTGTACATTCCACTACCCACCAGGAAAACTCAAAACTCAGCGGTAAAGCAGAACCAGGTTACTATAAATCAAACATCTGCAGTACCAGCTTCAGTTCTAAACTTCATAAGAATTTGTTTGAACACCTTTTTACTCCTTTTCTAAAAGGCTGAATAATAAAATCCAGATGGCACAGGAATCCTTAGCTAGTCTTTGTCAGTCTAAATAGCTTTTTATTTGAACACATTCTTTATTTTTTCCCTGTATTACTGTGAGCAAAACAATTATTTTTATCTTAAACATAAAGAAAATCTGGACAATACTTGTGGAAAATCCTCTTCCACCAGTGAGAGAACTGGGAAAACAGAGAATCAGTATTCTCAACAGAAGTCTATAAGCATGTGCTAGACATGACTAAGCACTCACCTGAAACAGGTGGGTAGGTTGCTAAACAATGAGCACGTGTGTTCCTCTCCCTGGAGATGGTCACCACTTTACAAGACCATGGTACTGAAATCAAGGAGGATGAGAAATTGGAGAGGAAATCTCCCAATTTTCAGTTTTGTTTTCAGGTCTTGTTTAAAGGATTTTATTAAACCGCCATTAGAATGGGAGCAAAAAGAAGAAAGCCCAAAAGACTGGATACCAAATGAAGCTCAGCACAGAAACAGAGCACTGTATCAGAGAAGACAGGCACCAAGATTTCTCTCTCTTTTCTGCAAGCGTTCACAATGAAGCACTGTGCAGCTGCTAGTTCATTCACCCCCAGCAATGGGCTTTGCATCAAAGGCTTCAATTAAATACATCACTAACATTTTACTCCACAGAGAATCAGGTAAGGCAGCAGAACTGTATATATTTTACCAAGTGATCAGATTCAGCGTTCATTCATGCTCCATAGTCGTTAAAAGTCTTGGTACAATGAACCTTATTTCACTTAAAAAAGCCTTGTCAACTGGCAACACGTTTGGGCACAGGATACCCAAGTTCCAAGCAGCCACCACTGGAATGGTATTTAAGACTTCAGAATCTGCAGCAACAAATACCCTTCTTTTACTTCTCAGCAATCAGATAGATTGCAGCTGAATTTTTAGTTAAAAAGCAGAAAAAAAAAATTTCTGCTTTTCATCAAGAGAAGGAAGAAAGTATCTAAGAACATTTATTTTGCCTTAAATACAATTCTTTAAAATGTTGTTTACAGAGATACAGGAGATTTGATTATTCTTGACTGCCAGAATCTATAATATTCAGATTGATGCTGAATAGCCTCAGCTTCCCCTTCCCCACAGAAGACCATATTGTTTAAAAAATGCCAAGATGTTTCTTTAAGTATGGGACAGCATTTAACAGTTATCTCAGTACTCACCTAAACGTACCCCTCTCCACATCCTGTCCACTTAGTCGGACATGGATTCCTTCTTTCAGAAAAGAGCCAAAAGCCATGTATTCTGCTAAGGCCCAGTCAACAACCCTGTTCTTGGTCATTTCCAAGCGGGCTCTCAAAATCCGAGACAGTCCTACATTGGAATAAAGATCAGAAATCAATGGACCTATTTCAGAGGTATTTTATATTCACATTACATTCATCACTCTCCTTCCCCACTGGCTAAGTTAAACACAGATCCTAATAGGGTCTACAAATTGTTCTTCTAGAACTGAACTGCTAGCAAAGTAAAATAACTTGCATTATGCATGATGTTCATACCTTGTTTTAGAAGAAGAAAATAAGATCAGCTGTGTCAAACTACTGAGGACAATTAAAAAGCCTCATGGTGAAATAGTTCCTCCTAAGGATTTATTTTCATATCTCTAAGTACTGTTTTATCAGAGACTGAAAATATCAGCTATTGGGTTCATGTTTTTTTCTTCTCTCTCTTATTTTTTCTTGGCATTTGTCTTATTGGACTTCTGGAGATGTTAGAAATGAAACAGGCTGGTTTAATCAATAATATGAATATGATATAAATAGGAAATTGTAGCAGCTGCCAATGGATTTTCAGTTAGTACCAATAGCTGTTTTTTTACAGTGAAGATTTTATAACTTGGTAAGCCAAAACACAAATCACATACTGTGACTTTTAAAGGGAATAAAGCTTCAAAGATGCACACAGGTGCTTCCAGCTTTCAGGTTATAAGGCTAGTGTATTCAGTGTCACTTGACACCATCTTATTTTCACATCTGCACTGATGCTTTTAGTAAGCTCTTGTTATTTTCTCATATTTCCCTTTGCTACTTTCCCCATTGAAAAAAAAAATTGCCCTGTTTGCTTTCCACATAAAACTATTGTCTCATCAAAATTGTTGCATTTTAAGAAAAAAAAAAAATCTTGAAAATTTTCTCTTTAGAATATACTAAACATTTGATAATCTGAAATAATCTTCCAATTGTTTGCTGAAAGACTGCAAGATATTAAGCTGTTTTGTTCTGGTGGAAGGACAAAGGTGCTCTTCCCCTTCTAATTCTCCCAAAATTTTCTCTGTCATGGTCTTTTAAACTGCATAAAAGAATCTACCAGACCAAAGTTTGCTTTGAACCATAAATTTATCTTATATACTGGCAAGTATTACATAGTGTCAATGGTTAATCAAGTCACTAAAGAGAGACTATCTTACCTTTTTAATTAAAGTCTAATATGAAATTTTATTGGCTGACTATTATTTCAAATGTATCAGTGTCACAACAAAGTGCACAAATGTGTAGAAGAGTTTTAAAGTTCATCAATTAACTGTATCTGCTCAACAAGCTTGCAATTGATAACTGGGAATACCCTATCATCATTACCTGTAACAGCGTTTAATTGTCCCAAAGGAACACAAACACATATAACACAGCAGACACACTTTATTCCCTGATGGATGACTCTGGAGAAGATAGATTAGCTAGAGATTTTACACAGAAAAAAACCCCTCTTTCTCCTGATCTTAAGTACATTCCCTACAAGCCAACAGAAGAAAAAAGATCCCTAAACAAAGTGTCTCCACATTCCCCCATGGAATTAACATGTTACTGCTCCCTGTAGAGCTGCTAGACTTCAACCTGACCAGGGAGCAAAAGAATTAACTCAGGACTTTGACACAGTGTCAGGGCTCCCCAGGGAGACCAGCACATTTAACTTCTAACTGGAATAGATGCCAAATTCAGAACTGAATCTCTTCAGACCAAAAGTTAAGACTGTTTGAGAAAATGCTAGATTTGTACTATCATCAACGCTAAATGGTAAACTGAAAGAGAAACTATCTGAATTTGCCCACATAGAGTCCATTCAGCTGTACTAAAATTAGGCTCCTAAGTATATCAGCAGTGTTGCCAGGTCTGAAAAGGCCAAGTTATATTCCTGTGTAGAAAGTTATCTAACTACAGGAAAAGTGTTTTAAACGGACCTCAAGTTACCACTGGTTTTGGCATTAAAAAACCCAAACATTAAATAGTGCTTCCTGAGATGGGTGTCTCGCTTCCTCGTAAGTCCCACAGATGTGCTGCACAGAGGAAGCATTTTCCACAGGGACTTGAAGAATGAAAGGAGCTATTAACTTAACATTAAAAAGAGACTTTTACCTCCCTCAGAGGAAAATCTATTTTAATGAGGTAGGGAACAGAAGTGGCGTGATACTGAAAGAACATTATGCTGAGAACAAGCAGCAGGACCTTAACTGTCACATTCTCCTTGCCCATTGGGTGGAAGAGTTAAAATAAAAGTCACAAGCATTTTCCTCTTTGAGAAATGGCCCAACAGCAACTTGTGTGCAGAAACATAAAATCTGAGCAAGAAAGGTAGCCACTAGGAGAAACAAAGACTCCAGCTGACCTGCATGTATTTTGAAGTCTTTGACTGGCACTGAACTAGCTACATTGCCAATGTGAGTCAGCAGGTCTTCTGAAACGCCAGTCGGAGGACAAGACATGCTCTTGGGTTCTCCATCCATGTTAAAGAATCCTGGAAGTAAAAGATTTGGTGAGATGTTCAAGGACTGGTTAAGAGATGTCTACACTATCTACAATTTATTTTAAAACTCACAACTCTTAAAAGACATTCTACACAGCAGCCTAAATCTAGTTCTTCACCTTTCACTGGGAGACACAATCATTTTGATTGTCTGTATGACAACGGAACTTGATCTTACAGACACACAATGATCTGTTTTGTTTCTGCTTTCATTCCCTGTGAAGTCCAACTATGTGGGCAGAGACAGTCAATAAAAGGCATTTGGCACCTCAATCCCTAAAAAAACCCAAAAGGAGCATGAGACATACTCTGTGCCTGAAGGCATAGACAGTTAACACTACAGGCAAAATACTTCTCTGCTAAACTGAAAAGATATCTTTTTCGAAGTCACACCTTTGCATGCTTTTTAAGAAAATCATCTCTTTCAAGTTGTTCTGGTAGAATGTTTTATTTACTATTAACAGGGGCAAAGGTCACATTTTATTTGAAAGGAACACTGTCTGATAAAAACCATTTGAGTCCTAGAATATGGGCTCAAAATAAAAGCACAGTAGTATTAACACTAGGATAAGTGAAGGGACACTTCTTACCAGGCCAAGGTGAATCAAGCCAGTGCTTGATATGTAGAATCTTATTATCCTTAGATCTAGTATATGCTTCTTCACATATCCTATCGTACTTTGCAATTTCCTCCTGTAGAACAAAAACTTTCTGTTTGAAACAGATAAAAGTAACAGCCTTGTATCTTACAGATGACACCTATCGTTCAGTATGATAAAAACACTTATTTAACTTCTGAAGAACATTTAGTTACAATTATGCAAAAAACCAATTTCATTTTATCTAGGATCAAATTGCATTCTAGAAACATACTTACCCACATAAACTAAATAATTTATTTAGTTTATTGGACAGGTGTTACAGAGGAGAGTACCAAGAACTGAAGTTGCAAGCAGTACTCTAGAATGAGACAGTTCTGAAGTACCAAATACAGCTTACAGTCATATGTCTAATATCAGCATTATTCACCTCTCATACTTCCGGCTACAGAAGCCACTAAAGACTAGAAAAGAATCTCCTAGGAAACTAGTCTGGCTTGGAGAGCCTAGCTAAGAATCTGCTGGCCACACCCGTTAATGGCAACAGATACAGAGCCATATTCTGTGGAGGCAGAATGCCTCTACAATATCTATGTTTCAATCCAAAACCACACTCAAATTATTGAGTTAACTAATCTTAAATAGTAAGTAATTAACAGCAGTGCTGAGCTCAGTCTGTACAGCAAAATATCCATCCAGGATCCACTCACCAAAGTCCATGCCACTACTGGCACGCTGTTACAACAATTCAGGAGAGCTCGCACCGCATGAGCTGTGATTGTTCTAGCGGATAACAGAATGCACCCACACAAACTGCTTTGTTGTTGATCTGCAATATTGTGTCACTACACAGTTAGCCACACTTTCTCAGAAGGTCCTTTTTTGCATCTGCATGCTACCTTTCAAAAAGATTAAGATAAAGACCTAACCAGCTTAATGCAGGCACCAGATGCTACGCTTCATCTTTCTGGAATATTTCAAATGATCCCTGAACTTAGCTGATTTATTGTAAGAAAATAAAAAGGTTAAATTGATTTTATTGCATTACTGCTAGATACACGCCTGCCAAGGTTATCAATATGAAGCTACAGTTATACCTATGAGCATTAAAATACTGTCTTACTGCTGAATCAAGAGTCTAGAGATGAAGAACAGCTGACAAATGCCTCCATCTTCAACATTCACATCTGATCACCTTTTACAAATCTCAGAATTGAAGCAAATTCTTTTCTGTGCAACATGCATTAATTACTTGACAGCACTTTCAGTCCTTTTGTTACAACACTATTTTACATGAAAACCCAAACCAAATTGAATCAGAAAGTGCCAAAGGGTGAAGACTTATCACAGTAATGAAAGGAAAGTTTTTAAGCAGACAGCATACAGTGACAGTTGTGTCTTCCTACTGACAGCTTCTTAAGTTCCCTTTAACCCTGTTGACATGTACCTCAAACTCCTGCAGTGTTACAGTCCCATCTGCAATCAGTTTGTCAGCATACTTCTTCAGCACTGGCACCTGCTTATGAATCTGCTTGTACATTAAAGGCTGGGTGAACATCGGTTCATCCATTTCATTGTGCCCTCTCCTACGGTAACAAACCTACAAAGAGAGAAAGACTGTTTCTGTTGGTAACAAAAAATGTAAAATGAAATCTTTCAATTGCATAATTTTTCAGAGATTTTTTAGGACGTTTATGGTATAAAAGCATTGATGGAGTCTTGTAATCTGTTAGGTGTAATCTGTTAAGGTTTTTT
Organism: Strix uralensis; assembly: GCF_047716275.1. Lineage (NCBI taxonomy): Eukaryota > Metazoa > Chordata > Aves > Strigiformes > Strigidae > Strix > Strix uralensis. The sequence goes on along the minus strand of NC_133978.1, from coordinate 12,288,763 downwards.
TAATGAAGAAACTAAAGACCATTAAAATCAAAATATGTTTCTTGACTGGATCTTCTAAGCCACAGAAAAATAAGAGTAGTACATAATACACAGAACGAAAAATTAAGAAAATCAAGACTTACCAAGTCAACCACCACATCTTTATTGAATGTGTTTCGCCATTCTGCAGCTACACTGCACACATACATCACTGCTTCAGGGTCATCAGCGTTCACATGAAAAATGGGAGCATTGACCACACGAGCAACATCAGTAGGATATGGAGATGAACGGGCCATACGGGGGTCTGTGGTGAAGCCAATCTAAAAATTCCAGAAACTTCCATTAATCTGATTTGGGCATCTCATTGTTTTGAAGGCTTGAGGTTTCCATTTAATAGTCATTTATGCAGCAGTAGTATCATCTTTTAATTTTGGCTAGCTAGCTTCTTTTTGTTCCCTTAAAAATAAAACAAAGCAAACCTAATCCAATTAAGTGTTACAAATTGAACGAAATAAATGTAGGTGATAAAATATTATCCACTCAGCATTGCTAGATACTATGATCATTTTCAGGAACATCCTAACCATTCTAATAAACAAAGCAGTCAATGCACCCACATAATAACAAACAAGAATAAAAAAAAATAAACTAGCAACTACTCAGCAGACAAATCGATTGGAAAACACTCTGTTACCTGGTTGTTGACCACAACATGAATAGTACCATTCGTGGTATAGGATGGCAGGTCACTAAGATGAAACGTCTCATAAACCACTCCTTGTCCTGCAAAGGCAGCATCCCCATGTAATAATATGGACATAACCTAAGAGGGAGGATTATACACACATATCCACATGTGTTAGAAAGCAGAACTGCAATTTAAGCTTCTCAGCAGGATTTCTTTGCTCTATATTTCTGCAGTACTTATAAAATAGAACTGTATTTTTATAATAAACCATAGACTTCTCAGCATTCTGCTGTCTCTGCTCAGTTCACAAATGAAAAAGTTTTAAGCCTACTTCCTGAAGTTACCTTTGAGGTACCTTATCTAGTTCAACAGGTGATATATCCCTTTTGTGAAGGAGGAAGAAAGGAAGACTCTGTGATACAAAACTGCTGGTAAACTATTTTTATTAAAAATAATATGAAAAACTAGCAGTAAGAGTTAAGATATTAAATAATCTTTACCTTTTTCCCTGCTGTATCCCCTCGATAAAACTGTTCAGCTTTTGTTTTTCCTTGCACAACGGGATCAACTGCTTCCAAGTGAGAAGGGTTAGCCATCAGGGACAGAGTAATTTTCTTGTTTGTTGCTCGGTTGATCCTCTCATGGTACATTCCCAGATGATATTTTACATCTCCAGATCCCTAACATGCAAGATGTAGTCACGATTCAGTAATGTCATTCATATCAGCTGCACCCGATTGACTACACTTAAAATTTGTGCTTCAATCTAAAAAATGCATCTAGTACATCAGTATGCACTATGGGTATGACACCATAATTTCAAATTGGAACACTGTTCTTATTTTATTATTTTAGTGTCACTATCAAATAATGGATGAATATTTACAGAATATTGATAGCTATTTTATTTATATAAAACGAAGATGTTTATGAGGGATTATGAACTCAGTCAAATGACCCTGAGCTTACTTATCTACAATCATTCATGAGATACCTTCTGTATGTTAGAGGCATGGTACAGTCTTTGAATTTGTTAAGAAATTTCACCAAATCATATTCCTCAAACCAGAAAAGACAACACTGCATTTTAGCAGCTGATAATGCTATTTTCATAATAAGCATGACCAAAATTACCAAAAACTACCTTGAACGTTGACCTCTCCACACAGACCTGTTGAATAAGCGTCTTACCTCATCAGCTGCTTCAAGTTTGGGATCAAACTGACAGAAGATCTGCTCCAGTTCTTTTCGGATTACATTAGCCAATACATTCAGCCTACCTCTAAAAAAATTCCACAGTTATGTGTCAAAAATGGTAGTAACAGCGTTAACAGCATAAAACTTGTAAAATCAACATGCCACTCTGTCAGAAATCTGCACGTAAGAGGTTTACTTCAAACTTTTGAACCTGAAACCCTTCATTCTACCCTTCTCATTCCCATTGCAAAGCTCCTCCAACGCATTCCCACAGATGTTTTATAACACCCAGTTATCCAAGTATGCACAATGACTTTTGTAGCTATCTATCAGTCTTAGTATAATGACATTAATAATTAATTCATTAAGGCAGACTGCAAAAGCAAGTTTGATACTAGCTTGCCAAGCTTTCTCAGTTCTAGACTCTATGCAATGGGATAGATACGATGGCTGCTGCCACATTTGCTTGCAGCTTCAAAGTACACTGAAGTGAGTTTCACTAGCATTGACCCGTGAAACCTGTAGCCTCTCACCGACAGGTATTTGCTACAGTCCTGTGTTCCCATTACTCACTATGACTGACTCTTGCTACCCTAGCTTCCCTAATACCAACTTCGTTAACTAAATTCTAGAACCCAAAACTTGTCTTAAGACAATAAACCCATTTGTGGGGGGTTTTCCACTGACATTACCTGTGAGGCATCCCCATTATAACATATTCAATTCCCATTTCACTGGATTTATCAATTATTGTCTTAAGTGCAGGAATCATTACTTCACATCCTTCCAAACCAAATCTCTTTTCCGAAGACCACTTGCGAGCAAGGAAGTCTTCAAATCTGTGACAAAAAGAAACCCAAAAAACCAAGAGAGGGTGCTTGTATTAAGATGATGTAGCAAATACTTATTGTCAAACATCTTTTAGCAAATAAAATTACATTACACCGTTATAAAACATCTGTGAAGACATGTTTGTAGGCCTCCAGAGGTAAGTCACATGTAGGGAGACAGACATAGGAGACAATTAAGTCATCTTTCTCCTCCATCTGAAAAGTATTTACCAGGAGTTTGAAACAATTCAGACAGGAAGAAGAAGAGTCTTCACCTCAGACAAAATTCACTTCCCAAGTTAAACTCTGCTCCTTTCCACGTACACAAAATGTATACTGACCACTGGGAAGGCAGAGTGACAGCAAAGTCTCTTCTATGGATTGAAGAAAACATAACAGAGAACCTGTATCTTCTGAAAGTAATGATAAAATACTTGTAGAAAACCACAGTAGAAAACACGCCTATTTCATAGGTCCTATTCAACAGCAAGGCTCCTCAGACTGTGTGATATAACGGTTGGTAATGTGCCAAGAACTAGGGCACTGGTAGCTCTGCCTTAGCTTCAGTGGGATAAAGATTTCAATCCTTGATAGCTCTATGTTCTTTCATTCTTTAATGCATTTGGGCCAGCGGCAATGTGAGTGGTTAAAAAGTACCTTTTAACAAACATTGAAAGGATTACATGTTGGAAAGCTTGGAGATACAACCGGCAAGGAAAATACATCTTCATGAAAATAACTGTATTGGTTACATCATCTGTGCAATGCCTCGACTCACAACACTGCCATAATCCATTAATACTCAGCTTATTCCTCACTTAGGATGCTGACATTTACCTCTTTCGATTGAAGTCCTAAAAGCAGTGAAATGACGAGTTGCCAAAAGACTCTTGTTAGCTCGCCCATCAATACCCTCACAATTCAGTCATCTAAGCAACAAGCCAGACCCTGAGCTAAACTACGCTGCCAGAATTCCTCGGGGAAGTCTGCGGGGCTATGCCAATTTATATAAACTGAAAGTGGGGCCCCATACGAACAGCAAGTCCTACAGGACAAATCAAAGTGGTGTACATGCTGTCTTCCTCCTCTTTACAGCTGCAAGTTAAGCCAGTATTGGACAAGCAGAAAGTTCATTACTTGAGGCAAACTGCCACTAAGTGTGCAAAACTACAATATTTCAGAGTCACATCTTTCAAGTCCCATATATGCCACTGTGAGTTCACAAAGGCTGGCAACTCATCCACTGTCACTGCATGTATTCAGTACCCAGTGAGGAGCAAGTCTTAGGAAAGATGGTTGCTCTCAGAAGGTATAATCTAGAAATGCTTGCCCCTGCACAGGCTTAAGAAGATGCCCAGATCAGACTACACAATCAGGGTCTAACATGTTTACTAATGTGTACACAAAGTAGCTCAAACATATACACAGTGAGTATTTAACATGAGGAAGAGTTTAAAATGACCCTCTGTTCAATAACCTATCAGTGAAGACCACAAAGGATGAAAAATCCTACTTTAAAATACAGTTTCAAGTACCTGAAATATGCAGTACTTGGAATGATCATTTTTGAAAATGGTATTCTTGAGCAAAATGATGACCATCTGCTTTATATAGTCCAAATCTCAAGAGGATGACCAGTTTTCCACAAAAGCAGATTTTTTTCTTTATCATTTTCAGACAAAAAAAAAAGTCATACGCTAGAGATAGCTAGGTAGAAATTTATGTAAAACTTTCTTCTTCCATTTTCAGAAGACAATTACTTTGGCAGAAGATGAATGTTCAGCTCCTTCATGCTACTAGAAACCCCAGATGTTTCCACAGCTTAGACAGGCAGGAATAAAAGCACAAATTCTTGTCTCAAGATAAATGGAGATGGTTCATACTGAGGGCTTGTTAAAAAAACTTACTCAAGTGCAATATTCACTTGACCATTAAGTGACTTTTTTTTTATTTCTGTTTAAATTAAACTTTTAACCAGACAAACAATCTTGCTATGATATCGACAAAAGACTTGGCAAAAATATCTTCCAACATCTCCAATAAGCACTTCATTTAAGTCTTTGAACACGGAAGCTTAACCAAAAAATATGTCTTTATAAGTCTCTAACTCATGTTTATCAAAGAATATGCAAACTGTTTCAGATTGTAAGAACCGAAATAAATCTTACGCCTGAGAAGACAGTCTTGTTTTAGGGGTGAGAGGGTAATTCAGTCTCTGGGATCACATATTTCCATACAGATAGTCCCAATGGGAGCTATCAACAAGCTGTTTCCAAACATGCTTTCACATATTGCAAAGACCAAAACTCCTGCTGCCAGGTCATGCAACACTACAGCACATCTTGGCATACGTCAAAAGGAAAAGGGCAAAAACAGGACTTTAAATCACATTACGCCTCTCAAATCCAGTCCCATCTTGGCACAGCTTTCCAAAGAGACTGTTAGCATCCCAGCAAGTCAACGCTCATGTCAACATACCACACATCTAAAAATTCTCCTTAAGCTGACTGTTAGGATGCTTTCCTTTGATCATGTGCTACTAGAAAGATGCACAGTAGATAGAATATAGCAGAAGATCAGTATCCAACATTGTTCTGGCACCTATTTTCTGAAACGGGTTATGAATCTTTAACACAGGTGCATATTACTAATCTGTTGAAACAATTTTTTCCCAGTTTATCTCTGCAAGCCAGTGAAAACATTGCCAGATATGCCACTAAGGCTGCACAAAGTGTTACAGAACACAACCTGCCTCTACAGAAAATAGAATACTAAAAGTCACTACACAGACCCCGACATACCTCACAGGGCTTTCCTTTGATGTCACAGCCAGGTTAACTACACCCACCTGTACTCCAGATTTCACTTAAGACTCTTCACCTCCACCTCAGCAATTTACAGTCTGCACCAGCTTCCCACACCAGCTTACACCCAGCAGTCACAGATCAGCTTCCCAGCACCACCCCAGCGTACCTCATTGAGCGCACCAGCCTTGCCAACAAAGTCCTTTTTTCCTCATTAGTAAACTTCATAACTCCTGGCGTCTCAAACTTCTGCCGGATCCACTGGCACTGCTCCACATCATTGATGAACATAAACTCCAAGCCAATGTGTTGGCAGTAGGTATTCTAGGATGTGAAAACACCAACACAGAAGCTTTAGGAGTTAATGGGCCATGAAGAAACAAATACATCTTTTAAATTGTGTTTTCTGTATATGTTACTCTTCTGAAAGCTATCTTGTCTTCTTCCTCTTCCACTTATCTTCCCCACAGTAATCCTATAAGTGAATAAATCATTTTACTGAATCTAGGTTTGTGCCAGAAAGCTTTCTCTACAAAGTAACATTTCAAAATTTTGAATCTGGAAGATTCTCATTTGGTAATACATTCAAAGTAGGCCAATAAACCTGTCTTAAACTGACTGGCTTATTTCACCTATCTCGCTTACAGGCATAATAGACTCTTTTCTTTAGGTGCACCAGCAAAGATTTCAAGTAATTTATCAAAATTTGCCCTGTCTTTTTTAAATGTCATCTGAAATCAAGCAACAGAGATGATGAAAAGACAGCTATGGAGCCTCATGCAAATTATCTGATAACTGTCAAGTCTCAGAAGGCTGGAAATCTGAAAAATAATTCAAGCAGCTGAGAACAGAAAGGACAAGGAAAAAATGTAAAGACACTTCAGAAATTTTATCTTTTTGTCGCATTTTTAAAATTTTCTTTTTCCTACCTTAAAAAGAATATTTCACCAGAAAAATGTGTCCAAAATACCAGTCAACAGAAGTAAGACCTATTGTGAGTTTGAGACAACACCACTCTGAATACATAGCGTGTGCTCTCTACTGCCTCCTAAAAGGAATTTAATGTTGACTTCAATTAAAAAAAATCCAAAGCTCTGGAGAGAATAGGAAAACCAAAGAGTTATTTCTCTTTAACACAAATCAGTTCCTTGAGGCTTTTAGATTTTGCTATTGATTTTGTCCCTTTATTTGCACATCACAATTTTAAGCATTATCTCTTGAAAATTGCTGCACAGACATGCTAGAAGTGCAAAAACCAAAAAGCAAATAAAGAGCTCAAATGCACAACATCTTGTGGCTTAACAATTTACCATGCTTCAGCTAAGCCAATGTAATAGTCAAACATGCAAGTCAACACATTCTCTCATACTTGCAACAAGTCAAAGCCAGGAACTCCTATATGCTCAGTAATTATTTTATTTTTACATTCTTGTAACTCAGTTCTCTATTTCACCCTTTAAAATATTTCCTCACCCCTACCCCTTTTTACTCCAATGGATTTCATTACCACGCAACAGAAATCTCTACAACTTTAGCATTCCAAAAATCCTGGAAAAAGCACAATCAGGAATATCCAATACTTACTAACTCAGTAGTTTACAAATTCACTACCATTCGAACTTGCCATTTTGGTATTTGGAGTTCCCCTCTAATTAAATTTATTGCTTTAAATTATTTTCGCTTTAAATTATTTTCGCTTTGATGATTTCACAGGGTACAACCATATCACCTGTCAGACAATGAAACTCTAGAAAAAGGATTGAGGATGGAAAACAAGGGCCATCACTATCTACAAGCTACAGCTGGGCTTTCATGAATTTGGTACCCAACTCTCATATTTTCACTCAGGTAAAAGTCTCACTAAAGCTGGGGCTCTGAGAGCAGCCCCTGCACTTCCCAAGTACTGTATGCAAAGTGTTTTATCTGTGGTAGGACACTTAAAAGACAAGTTCTAAAGGCTCTACTCCTTTTAAACAACATCAGCTCTTCACAGAACTAGGGCCTGAATTAGTATTCTACCATATTCACCTCTTTTATGCTCATCCTTAATCTGCATGTTTCAGATATCAAGGCAATGAAACTAATGGTGCTGCCATCTCTAGAAACAGCACAAGGGTTATTTTTTAATGCCATTTGAACTCTTTACATGCTCTATTAATAATTGAAAACAATAAGTTTTTTGTGCCTGATAACGGGAAAAAGTTCACTTCTGTTTGGATGGAAAAAATTCCAAATCAAAAAATGTCCCACTGACCTCCAGCCGTTTGATGATCTCTCGTAAAGAAAGACTGTTCTCATTTCCTCCTATGAAGGTTGTTGTAGGCAGCTGAAAGACTTTGTCCAGATCCGATTCATGCAAACCATAAAACCCTACAACAGGTACATTATCAATTTGTGAAGCAGGGCAGCAGACAAAAAGGAAACCAGCATTGTTTTTCAAATGACCACAAGTTAAGTTTAGTAAAGCAATATTAACAAAGAAGGTACCAGATTAAAAATTGGAAGTGTAAATATTTTGAAGGCATCCATTAGCACAATGCACTTCAGTGTGGATTTTAAAAAGAAATGTTTAAATTAAATAGTTATTGTTTGATTAGAAGTACCAAACTATTCTTTCTTAAATGCTCGATAGAACTGAAATTACAATCACCCAAACCTTTTTCTATTTTAGCATATGCCATCAATTCTCCATATTAGATCTTGCACTTCACTGTTTAATAAAATAACTAATGACTGGGATTTCTTCCTTGCTCTATCATGAGCAACAAACACAAAATGAATCACTTTTCACAGACAGAACCAGTTGGTTGGCAGTATACTGGATTAATTTATACAACAGTTATAGATAGACTAAGAGGAAATACAGAACATGTTTAATATAATGCTGTGAAAACGCTCTGGTAAAACTTCCAAGGTATTTCTGTTCACCCTCTTTCTCTTTATAGGAAGTTAGTTTGAAATGTAATGTACAGGCCATGTAATGACCTGTACAGCTCTCTTTCCCAGTCGGTGACCCCTTACAAAACAGACAGATTTCCGCACCACACCCCAAATAAAACAAGAGCTTGTTTAATCATAGCATCCCATTTTGATTTAGACATACCTAAATGTTTTCTGGCTGAGAATATGGTTTAAGAAAATATTTAACTATTATGCAGTTTCAAAAGCCAAACTACACAACAGAAAAGACTGAAAGACTCATATTGATGCAACTTGAAGGCTTTGGATGATAAAGTTTAACTTAGACCTGTTTAATGAAGAACAGAAAAATAGCTTCTTACAATAGTAAGAAGCAAATGTATAAAACTTATAAAACATATTACATAGAGTTGTAGAAACTTATATATACATAAAAATTATATGTGTGTGTGTGCACATGTAAAAATACTTTAAGAACTAAAAATAGCTTCTCTATTTTTAATTATGAACTCTTTATCTTGGTTCCAGATAAGCTACAGGCATCCACCTTAACACTGATATGAAAGCCTGCATATAACTTAAATCAGTATAGAATAGTGCACCATATTCCCTGTTAAATGAATTTTCTGAAGGTGAAAGTGAAGAAGCAATTTAAAGATGAAATAATAATGAAACTTAGTGGATGAGGGAAGAGCAACTGACATCATCTACCTGGACTTGTGCAAAGCATCTGACACTGTCCTGCACAACATCCTTGTCTCTAAACTGGAGAGACATGGATTTGATGGATGGACCACTTGGTGGATAAAGAATTGGCTGGATGGTCGCACTCAGAGACTTGCAGTCAATGACTCAATGTCCAAGCAGAGAGCAGTGATGAGTGGCATTCCTCAGGGGTCAGTGTTGGGACCAGCGCTGTTTAACATCTTTGCTGGTGACGTGGACAGTGGGATTGAGTGGGATTGACACCAAGCTGTGTGGTGCGGTCGACACACTGGAGGGAAGGGATGTGCCATCTGGAGGGACCTGGACAGGCTGGAGAGGTGGGCCCCTGCAAACCTCATGGAGTTCAACAAGGCCAAGTGCAAGGTCCTATATATGGGTCAGGGCAATCCCAAGCACAAATACAGGCTGGGCAAGGAGTGGATTGAGAGCAGCCCTGTGGAGAAGGACTTGGGGGTAGTAGTGGATGGAAAACTAATTATGAGCCAGCAATGTGCGCTCGCAGCCCAGAAAGCCAACTGCCTCCTGCATCAAGAGAAGTGTGGCCAGCAGGTCAAGGGAGGGGATTCTCCCCCTCTGCTCTCGTGAGACCCCACCTGCAGTGCTGTGTCCAGCTTTGGGGCCCCCAACATGAGAAGGACACGGACCTGCTTGAGTGGGTCCAGAAGCCACGAAGATGATCAGGGGGCTGGAGCACCTCCCTTACGAGGACAGGATGAGAGAGTTGGGGGTGTTCAGCCTGGAGAAGAGAAGGCTGTGGGGAGACCTTATAGCAGCCTTCCAGTACTTAAAGGGGGCCCACAGGAAAGCTAGGGAGGGACTCTTTATCAGGGAGTGTAGGGATAGGATGAGGGGTAACAGTTTTAAACGGAAAAAGGGTAGATGTAGATTAGATATAAGGAAGAGATTCTTTGCTGTGAGGGCGGTGAGCCACTGGAACATGTTACCCAGAGAGGCTATGTCTGCCCGCTCCTTGGCAGTGTTCAAGGCCAGGTTGGACGGGGCTTTGAGCAACATGGTCTAGTGGAAGGTGTCCCTGCCCATTGCAGGGGGTTGGGACTAGATGGTCTTTAAGGTCCCTTCCAACCCAAACCATTCTGTGATTCTATGATTTAGAGTTGAAGTCAGACCATAGAACTGCATTGCCACCACTTTAACTATACAGCACCGTCAGTAATAACATATTTTGTGTTTTAAAAATATATTATTTTAAAATATTTTTAATTTTAATAATATATTAAAATGTCAAAACTGGAGTGACCAAAAGAAGTGTTCATCACTATTTCTCCTTTTTTGTACCATAATAGGTTTTTCCAGCACCAAATTAATTCTATAATAGTAAAAACATAAAAAAAAAAAAAAGAGAAAAAAAGGAAGAGGGGGAAGGGACACCAGGGATGACAGGGTCTTTAGCGTCATTTGAAACAAAGCAGTGCTAACATCTCTTTATTTTTCCTTTGCTGACTTTCTCTCAGACTTCACAGGCTCTTCATGTTCTGTCATGCAAAAAACAGAACACGTACAGGAATGATTTGGGCACACACAGAACATCTGTGCTTTGTACTGCAGCACTGCATATTCACTGAAGCATCACCTCATGTTTAAAGAGATACAACCTTATGGAAATCCAAGAGTTCCTGAAGGCAATTATATAACTTGAATTGTGCAGTAGGTACAGCTGTAACTAGCTGCATTTTCAGAAGCAACTCCCAGAAGAAACTTCCTACCAGAAGGTTTCTCAAAAAAGAAACGAGAAGATGGAACAAAGAAAATGCACACAAAAAAAATAAAAATCAAATACTAAAATACTTTCTGTACTACCAGAGACCTTTCATAAATTTCCTGCCTGGAACATTCAAGGATAGGCAACATTTGAGATCCTTCTCTTTTTTGCTTTGTCAAGACTAGGTTAGAAATTTTGTTTCCCCTCACTAACTGAGGTATCACCTCAGTTGCACTCTCAGACACATCCCCCCCATCTCATTCACAAGTCTAGCATATTTTTCCTATGCTCATGAGAGCTTCAGTACAATGCCTTCTGATCAGTCACAACACTCTGTACTGAACTATCTGTACAGTTCAAAGAAATTTGTACTGACATGCTAGCAGTCACCCATGCTCCAAACAAATTATATTTACTCAGTAAACATCTAATGTATTTTCTAGTAGGTACTTTCCTTTAATTAAAGCTGACAAATTTCAAAGAGTACCCCTGATTTGTGTAAGTACCTCTCTATTTACAGGCTTAAGCACTCCACTGCCTTCATATGATCAAGGGTTAGACCTTAAAGCACAGCAGCAAACAGGCAGTAGGTGTACTTAACAGTAAAATTAAGCAGAATGTGTTTTATCTACTACTTGCACTATGTTTTATGTCTGGTCCAAAAAGCTTCCCTACATATCAAAGAAAAATTCATTCAGTGCCTATCAAGAAGAAAACCACCTTTTAAACAAGCCAGTCAGATTGAAGAGTAGAGGAAAAAAAATCAATCAGATGTTCTTTTATTAAAGTAGAGAGGAGTAAAGAAATTGATCAGTGCAATTTCTCAGGGATGCCCTCTTAGCAACCAGCATAACCTTTGGAAAAACAGCCCCTAGTGTATTACACTGTTCCAGCAGTAAACCAAAATTATCACCCTTGGATTATATACACAAGTCAAGAATTCTACACTTTCTGTGTTTTCTTATGATACCTTCAAACAGACTTCTTCAAGTTATACAGAAGGAATAAGTATCAGAGGCTAGAATCCAAATTTGGTATGAAATTTACCCTAAATTCCTCCATCCAGTGTTTTGTTTATTGCCTGTTTTCCCTACTGACTAGCCTTCAGATGTTCTCAGTCAAAACAAGTATCAAGCATAATGGTATAAAAGTAACTGAGATTACCAGAATCTTGGCCTAATGTATTGATTAGTATGAATTTCTGGTGTGGCTCAAAACCATAATCATTCATCAGAAGGTGAATTCACAGGAACTTCACCTGTGATCTCACAGTAGAAATTCCATCATCCTGACATTTGAGCCCCCTTACAGATGCTCAAAGAAACTATTTCATGATACCAGCAAGCAGAGGAGACGCTTCCCTGAAAGGTCTTATTCACCACAGCCCAATGAGACAAAAAAGATAAATGGCCATGGCAAATAACAAGGCATACAGTGTACACACCAAGTTTATCGATTGTAGTGATTAAGTCAGATGGAACAAATGAATCCAAGTCTGCATCCAGAATTCCAAGAGGATCCAGCTGAGCCACATGATGGCCACGGATCTGAAAAAGGATGGAAGTGAGACAAAAATGAAATCACACTAACAGAAGTCAGACAAAGGGAAAAAGTCACTGATATCGCTCCATAGCATGTATATTGGCCATGAAGTGAAATAACTAAACACCATTAATGTCACGAGAGGGTCATCTTTCCCAAGTTTTCCCATAAGAACAGGAAATAATCATTCTAACTCTGAATATGTATACTACCTCTATTAAAAATTGCTGAATACACATTAGAACATAACCTTTATTTTGTCTGACATACAATTTAAACTGGAATTACACTGAAGTCTAAGTAAAGAAAACTACTAAAGATAGTACTTTAAATCTCTGGGTAAAATTAAGAAACTATGACTAGTCTATAGATCCTATCGTTTGCCAATTCAGTCATTTTGTATTTTTGCCTGAATCCTCCTTTCTGCATCTGCAGAATACTAAAATATAGCATTGCTGACCTAAAACATAGATTGGTGCTGAAGAAGTTTATATTAGAAGTGAAGGGATTACTCTTCATGAGCTCTGTTCCACATCAGATAACATTCATGCAATTTCAAGAAATTAATCTATGATAAAATTGACATTCAAGACACCAAAGAACACAAAATCAATGGGGAATTTAGGCAGCTTTCAGTTTACAATATGACTGGTGTTAATGCATGTCACAAGTTGCTGTAAACTAGTGCCTTATATTAACATATAACATTGCTACAGAATAAATAACTGATTCAGAGCCAAAAATAAAAAAGATTTTTTTAAATGTCTCTTGAGCGTGATTCTCATGTATCAAATTATCTCATTAAAAGTTTTTTATAGATGAATATTTGAATATTTTCTCTTTAATATTTTTCTTTTTAAGGAGAAATTCAGATCACTTGGGTAGAATTTCATTCACAGTACTAGTACCCTGATTGCCTCTGAAAAAAAAATTAATAAACTGCAATATTAATAATGAATTGCATCACACAGTAATAGAGTGTAATCAGGGTGTGATTCATCAAGAAGTGACTTATAAAAACACTATACAAATGTTCTGTATTTGCTATTTGTATTTGTTCATAGCAAAATGCTTTCCACTCATAAGCAAACAGAAACAGGGCATCCTTTTTAGAATCACCAGTCCTATAAATTCATCCCGGCCTCTGAGATTCTTTGCATCTCATGAATCACCAGTAATAAAACTCTGACAGGCCAAACGATGCCCACGGCAACATCTGTGTCACCTCATTGTTTACAGCAGCACAAAGTCTATCTGACTGGAACTAAGCAAACAATTCTGTCTCAAACATCATCAACAGGAAAGAATTCACCTCCCCAAGCTACATCTGCTCTGCAGTATTAGGAGGAAGAGGAAGAGGATTAGCACAAACACCAGAACCCAGAAGAGCAAATTAAAAAGGTGCTATGCCATATTACACTCCAGGAGTAGTTGGGTCTTTAAATAAGACAGTAGTTCCCTCATTTTCAAGTTATTTTTTAATAACTCCACTTTTTTCACTGGATACATAAAACAGTAACTGCAAAAATCAGAGATCAACCTTGTGAAAATACATGTATGGAAAATTTTCATCAATTGCCATAAATTTGACTAAATGCAAGTACAGACTACCTGAAACCAGACTTTAAAATTGTATTTGCTAGACACAGATGAAAAACAAAAATCTACATTATAAAAGTAAGACTCAATAAATTAATTTATCTACACTAATTTTTGTTAAGCACACACATTTCACTGGAAATCCTTCTTTCAGTGCATCCGGTGCTCTGCATTAGAAAAAGCAACAGATTAACTGCCTTTTCAGAAGGCCAGCTTAACAGACCACAAAGCAGTTTACCACAAAAACCATAAAATATTGACAGGTTTGAAAAATAAAAATTCTGTATCCTTCTCCATTTCATTTCATTATCAGGCAAAGGAAGGTCAAATTGATCATATCCCTTCAACACTGAATTTAGAGGGTATTAAATACCTTTTAAAAACAGACAGTTGCCTTAGGCAATCCTCTTTCATCGTTTGTTGCAGACACATGGGTACCTGCCATTTATACAGACATTTCTGTTCCATCACTTGAGTCAGACAGCAAACTCTTTCACATACAGGAAATGAAATGGCAATCCCTGAACTGTTTTCAAATAAATGGTGTCAAAGCAGTCTAAAATTCTCTGATTTTCTCTAATTCTTCCAACAAATTTTTACTGCAGGTAAAAGTGACAGGGCTGAAGTGGCTGTTTTCTACATAGCTATTTCTAAGCATATTTAATATATTCTTTATATTCACAAACCTTTCAACTCTTTTACAACACCTCTCCTACAGCTGGATTAACATGGTTCATATCTGAATCAGTGGTGACAACGCAATGTGTACAGAAAAAAGTTTTCTAAAAAAGTTCCTCCTCTATTCCTCTGATGATAGCGCAGAGGAGTCAAAATTATTAGTGCAGGGCAGAATAGATCTGCTCAAGTCAAACTGTAGCCAACTTCTTGGGAAGTTACATGCTTATTTAAAAAAAAAAAAGGAAAAAAGGAAAAAATAAAAATCAGACTGGAATATTTTGCTCAACATAGATCTACATGTTTAGCAGGGTGCTTCTTTGTTTCACATTGTTTTTATGCTTTTTCTTGAAATTAAGATATTAAACACAAGTTTAAATAAAAAAGTTTAAACTTGTTTTATATTTATAAAACATCTAACCAAAACCACTGTCCTATTTCCAAAATCCTTTGTCTTTTAGAGGAAAAAAGGAAATTAGACTTAATTTCTTTATTTAATAAAAGGGTTAAAAAAATCTGATTGTGAAACATAGTCAATTTGATGAACAGCTCTCTAAAAGATATTCATCAAAGCTGACCCAAACTTAGTACCAAAATTCAACTTCTGGTTAATTTGTTATTTCTCCTCTCTCTTTTTACCTATAATCCTGCTCAAATCAGGAATATCAAAATTCACACTAGATGCATGAGAAGGCAAGCACATTTCCTCCCTTCTTAAAGAAAGGTAGTAACATTTATAACCGTAACACAAACTTTCCCAGAGGTGAAGACAGACTTGGACCATGGAAAAGTTTGCTGTTGAAGAGAGGGAAAAGTTCTTATTTCACTGCACACATCAGGAGATTCATTAGTACCAGTATATCCAGGACAACTCCCTTCATATGAAGCAAAACTACTTCAGATAACTTAGTTTTCCAATTTGGTTAAGTAACTTACTGAATCAGACACACACACACAGAGAAAGAAAATCTTTGTCAAGTGAGCCAAAAGAATAGCAAAGGCTAAGCATTGACATGTTTGGCTCCTGCTCCTGGTAAACAGGCAAAACCCCAAAAGATTCATGTTCCCTTTCACAAATTACTATCTCCACAAAGAGCTTCCAGGTTAACTCAGATGACCAGCATCAGGGCTGTGGGTAATCTGAATCCTGAGTTTGCTAAACCAGAGGAGCATCCCAGTCTGAATCCAGAACTGCAGTGTTCAGACGCTGTGCAGGGAAGAAAAGACTGTCTAGTTCCAGACATTTTGGATCAGAAGCAACACAATAGGCAAGAGTTAAGGCAGAAGACAAAGAACATTGTACTGGAAGAAAAAAGGCTGCTTGCAAAGAAGAGACCCTCCCACACCAACCCCAAAGTACACTTACTTGGTATGCTCTTATCAAAGACTGCACAGCAAGGTGATCTTCAACAAGCTTTTCAGCTTTACCTGGTGTCTGGGCCAGGCCATGGCTCTGAAGAAATGATGCCTTTCTTTCCAACTGATCTGGTAGGTGGGGGTCATATGGTTGGCCAGCATTAGCATTTCGGAAAAACAAATCCCAGGACTGGACATGTGTACAGAGAAGGAAAGAAGGAGGAAAATTTATTACCTCAACCAAAAGCCTCAACCAAAAGCAGCTCCTTCAAGCTGCAAGTGGTACCTGACCCCATTACAGTACCACTAACAGCCAGCAAAAAGAGCGTTTCATTTACACAGAACCCTTTTCATCTCACTTCTTACACTAAGCTTGTTCAGAAGAAAATTCTCCAGCACATGCAAGTGCAAAGCGTCTTTGTACATTATTCATTCCCACAGCTCTTTTTAACTGAGATGTTTATTCAGGCAAGCAGTAATGGGTATGATATTATGCTGCTGGTAAAGAGGTATCAAGCCTATAAAATGGAAAACCTTAATGAATTAAATTAATCCATTCCTTTAATGAGACTTACAGAATTTATGATACTTCAAGACACTCACTGAATATGCTAAATCAGAATCAGTCCTTAAGGGCCTTTCTTGAAGAAATGGTTTAAAAGCAATTACAGCTTTTCTGAGTGAGTCGCTTGGTCTAAGACCCTTTCCTCACTAGCTTCAGTTACCTTACTACAAAAGAAATTATAGACCTGGTTTCAGGTGCAAGTCATAACTTTAGCAGAGTACATTTCAGAAACTGAACCACGACAATGACAGATCCTTTTATTTCCATCTGCACTTTCACATAAGCCACTTCCTCTACATCTGCCCAAGTCTGGTTTTCCTGAACTATTTCCATTCTGATGAGGTGGTCACTGTCCCACGTTAGAATGGTATTAGATATATGAATGACAACAGACAGCAGCAGAAAGGGATAAAACATCTGAGATGCTTATACCAAATAAAGAAGAAAGCCTGCACTAGCAGGGGACTAATCAATACTTGTCCTTAGTTTACAGGTTCCATAAGAGGTAATGGAAGGTCATAAAACACTTTCCTCAATTCGGCTAAGTAAGGAAAGAAAGCTATTTCAAAACTTTAAAATCTTTGTAATTGGAATAGAAGAACTGTAAAAGCTAAATATCATTTTGTACAGTGCATGTTATTTGCCCTGGCTGTGAGCTTGGCATTAATGCATTTCAAGGAACCAGAAAAGACAAAAGGTAGCCCAAAGATTTGATTTTTAATAAGAACGTTACTTAATATATTCATTACAGAATACACAAAAGAATCAAAATAATATAATACCAACACTACATGACAGAAAAATATTTATAAAATTCTGTTTTCAGTAACAAAAAGTCTTCATATTGAAATTTCTACAAGCTTTAAGGTGTTCAGAAACACTATGAGAGGGGCAGCATACAAGAGCTAAACAGCACCCAACCCTTCAAGCTCAAGTTACAGAAGCAGGAGGACCCACTGAACCCGTGGGCAGGAACCTCAGCATTAGCATGAAGCCACTGCCTGAGAAACACTGCTTTAATGCACCTCTCACTTCTTTATTAATACAAAGCTGCACTGATACAAATACGATAAGCTTACTTAATTTATCACCCTGCTCTTACACAGACTCGATCTAAACACAGTCTAACTTTTATATGCCATGACAAATTAAGGCAGACAGATCATGTTTGCTGGTCAGTTCCAGACACACTGATGAAAGAATTCATTCCTCCTCCCTTCTCTCATTTATGCCCATCTCCTATATTCTTCTTACTGTGACACCTTGCTAGCCACACTGAGATTAGAAATTTGAATTACACAACATCCTATAAACAGTCTATAAGAGTCTATTAGTGTAACTGCATTTCCTCTGGTATTCTCTCTATACACCTTCTTACTCTGTACTAAGAACAGTATTGTTATTCCATGCCTAGACTGCACCTAATCTGAGAGTTTGCAGATCCCTGACAGTGGGAAAACAGATACAATTCCCTCATGTTACAACTAAGGCTACTTAGACTGGATGAATCATCCTGGCAAGACACAGTTATTAACCCTCATTAAATTAGGAAATTCCAAACACACATTTGGATCCATGACAAATCTGGTATTTGGTATTCATCCAAAATTTTAATAAAGAATATGCTTTCCTTATGTTAAGGTTCCTTCCTCACTTTTTCCAACACCATGATACACATACAATGATGAGAATAATATAACTATTCCTTTGTTGAGTCAAAAGCTTTTCATTTAGATGTAAGCACATCACAGCACAGTCCCACAAACAGTTGTTTTTAGACAAGTGCTCTGCTAAAAAAATCCAAATAGACTTGCCCAACAAGCTACCTGTTTAAGGAGAATAAGCATAAGACCCTGTCTTCATGCAAACTCAGAAAGAAATACCTTCAAAACGTTTACATCTGAAGACGCAGCCAGCTGGGACAGAAGGAACCCACACTATTTTTTCCTATCACATTTTTGAACTTATTGATTTGTTGGGCAGGCTTGACATTTAATCAGAAGGGAGGGAAAATACATCATTTGGCTACAGAAAATTAGTTTTTTCTAGATATACATCCATCAAAGCCTTTACAGATTTCTATAGTGTCTTTCAAGATTGATACCAGATTATAGTCTTCAAGTCCTGTGTATCAATGTCAGTCTTTGGCAACAGCATTTGCCATGTGACTGCACAGACAGAAGACCAGCTTGGTCTCACAGCAAACCTGCAGGTTCTCAACAAAATTAGTAAAGTTCTTCAAGAAAATGGTAGAGAAGACTTATAATAGAAAAATACATCTGTAAAAAATAAATTACCATAGTGATATATGATACATTGGTTTTTTTCCCCTGTCAGCAAATTTATATTGTAGTTAACCATTATTTTCTGAAGTAATATAATACAATTCAAGTGATTCAGTGGCAATATTCTACTCTCATATAATAAACAGTGTTACACTTAAAATAACAAGTAACATATTAGTTATCTTGATGGTTTGGTTTTTTTCTAGTGACATCACAATATTTATCAACTGCAGTGAGGACAGTAAAGCCATAGAAGACACACACTGAGCATCACTACATCATTTAAGAAAAAATATGAAGCCAAAACAAAACAAAAACCTCACACTTTCTCCAAGTACATAAAACAAGGAAGTGATTACACACTCACAGCAGAGCAGCTACATACAGGATAACATGGCAGGCATTATGTACTCAATATCCAACCATGCCATTTTGTAATTAATCTTGTGATAGTAATAACTGAGCCTTGTCAAGCTTCTCCCTTATGATCTATGGCCCTGACACCGTGCTTCAAGGAGAAATAATGATGCCTTTTTCAGAGCACACGTCATTTTATTCTGATTGTTGTTTTGGCTACTCTAAGGATAGGAAATCTGAAAGCAAGGAAACGCAGGAAATCATCAGGAATGGATTTGCACAAAGAATAAAAGCTCCTATGGATATAAATGCATATTCCTTGATATATAGCCATGGTATACACAGAAAGGAGAGATTCTTAGGAAAAATGGTGGTAACACTGAATATGCTCACTGGAACATGACAGCCATATTTCAAAGTTTTAAATAAGCATACATGGGAAGACATGTCCACTCAAATTTTCTGAGAGGTAAATAACTTGAGGAGACTTGAATAACTGGAGTTTCTAAGTAAAAGTGAATAGAGCATGATTTTTAAAGCCTAGGAAAAAATAAAGCTTTTTCATCTCATCAACTAAAAGGAGGTACATCCCCTCTGATAAGGAGGTGATATCCAAGAAGAAACATGAGGAAAAGTAGGAAATAAAGAGGAAAAAGAGTAAAGAGACTGTAATGTCTAAACATCTACCACAAAGTGGCTCTCTAAACCATGCTGGACATACTGGATAAAACAATGAAATATGAGTGGCCTGCAGAGAGAATCAAATTATTAACAACACCATAACCAACATCACATAAGTTGTTGGTGTCTCTTGACATTATTTTCCATCACTTCCACCACAAATTCATAACTTGCCTACAGTCATACAACTCTGACATGAATTTTTTTGTATTTTTAAGAAAAGAGGGTGAGTTCAACTCTCAACATTTTTAACCTGTTTTAGTGAAGCCCAAATTGAACAATTTCTGTCGACAAAAATCTTGGGTAGGTATTTACAGCTTTCATCTGATGAAATTAGATGGTTTTCAAGAAACCAAAAATTAATTTTGTTGATGAAATAAGTAAAATTAATCAGCATCATTCTCCTCCCCCCCTTTTTTCTAGGCTGTGAAAAACCTAATCATTTAGGCAAGAATAGTTGTAAAGTAATCCATGATGTCCATCAATCATATTCTTTTAAGCCTCATAAACCAGTCACACAGTGAATTTACTTCAGTTCATTACTGTTTTAAGTATATTACATATAGTTAACCCAGAAAAGCATCCACACGTTTTCAAAATGCATCTTGAATTAGATGAGATCCACTCACTAGGCCACACCCTACTCCACCAGTCTATTTACATTGCTCTGTTAATTCACTTCTGGTAATTTATCGGTCGCTGTTCAACCTACAAACTGCATCACCAGATCCATTGCCCAACTGTGCCTGAATTGTCAGGCGAACTGGATAGTCTTTCGGCAGGATTTCTAGCATTTCCGCCTACCCCCAAGTATGGGCAAAACAACGAGCAGGTCTAAATTTAGCAGAAGCCTTTACTCTTAGCTAGGGCGGCTGAGTCGGCAAAGCTTCCCGCCCGCGCCGAGGGCTTTACGCGGGCCGAGCTGCGGGGCGGGCCCGGCCCGTCAGCACCCTGGACAGCTGCCCCGCCCCGCCAGAGGGCAGCCCAGCGCTCCCGCCTCCTGCTCACGGCTCATTTCCCTGCCTAACGGTTGTGCTCATTTACTGGGGTTTGTGCCCCATAAGAAATTTGCAAGACTTCGCAGCAGCAAAATTCACTCCACTGTAACGGGTCTGAATGGGAAATTTCATTCCTCGTAAGGAAGGGCGTCGTGAATCGCTGGAGCTTAAACAAAACAAGTGAAAACAAGATGTCACCATGCACACTCCTTACACATGAGTTTATCCCTTCAGTGTCCTCAAAATAAGGGGTTAATATCGACCTATAGCACCAACACATCACAAGGGCTTCTCAGGAATTCATTCAATGCATCCACACAACGTGCTCCCCCTGCTCTACACTGGCTGCAACTTTAGCTGGCAGTTACACAACGAGGAATCAAAGACCGATGGGATGGGAGAAGGAGCTACTCCTGGAGAAGGTCTCTCCAGTTCCAAGTTAAGGCATAACACAAAAGACCTGGGATCTATATGCTATATGAATAACACTCAGTCTTCAGAGTTGTCACTGCATATGTCACCTTTCAACAAGACTAAATTCATATGCAACTTCCAAAAAAAAAAAAAAAAACCACCAAGCTACAAAACTACTTTTTTTGTCTCCTTTTTTTTTTTTTCCCCTCAACATGTGTCACTTCCTCATGCTCTAGATAGATTATCCAACTTAGAACAACAACTTCCAAGTGACATTTATGATATATGTGCCTCAAGAATAAGGGAATACACAGCCAATTTGGTAAACATTTTGGGCACAATTCGCATTCTTTCTCTAGAAAATTGCTTGTCTGTCTTAGAATTTATCAGACTTCTCATCAGCTTCTTAAGTTACTACGCATGTATCACCATAAGAGAGCCGTCCTTGTCAGCAGAAAGCTTGTGAAAAAATAAGTCTATGTATTTTGCCCACAAGAAAGGATTTAGGCAATAGATTTAAAATTTTAAAAAAGCAAACAAATGTATGTCGCCTGGAGAGAGAGGGAGAGAGACAGAACAAAATACTTTTCACAATACTTAAGAAGGCTTTTCTGACAATTTCAGATTCAGTTTTAAGGTTACAACTTCCACAGCTACCTAAAGGAAACTGAACATTCATCTTCAGACAGTTTAGAAGTAGCAATGTCAACACATACTGTTTAAATATAACATATCCTCTGATACAACCTTATTACAATAAACAAAAAAAAATAAAAGTATTTTATTTCTTGGGTATTCTAGATGTAACTAATTACTTAACAGACTGCTTGAACAGCATTTCCACAGAGGAATGCTGAAAGTTTCTGAGCAGCTTACTATTTCTGGTCTGGACTTCTCATTCCTTTCACTCAGTTCACCATGACTGTGGCTCCTCTGTACTTTTTTAGCTGCAATATCACATCTTACAACAATCAATATGTGGGAAATTAGTTTCACATTTTTCATTTCATACGAGACCTTTTTCTGGACTTTATATAAAACAAGTTAAAAAAGAAAAAAATCAATTCTGCTATTAACCTGATATTATCACTTACAGTCAAGTTTTAGACTCACCTTATGTACACTTCTAGGGTTCTCAAGCCATGCATAATACATTTCCTCCACATAATTTGAATTACTCCCACTCAGGAATGGTTCTGAGGTTCCTGATGAAACATACCGTTGGCCATGTAAAAACACCCTTCTGGCTGTATCTTGCTTTTCCAGAAATTTAATGCCATGCCACTTCAGTGTAGCTGCAAACAACTTCAGATGACTCATGTTTGTCTATTAGACAGAAGATCCAAGTCTATTAATAAAGACAAAATAAACCTAATCAGAAAAAGAGCAAATGAATTGCAGACACATTTCAGCCTCACAGTGAAAACTGAGGTTTATGGCTAGAGTGCTCCTCGACAAAGCTCAGGCCTAGGCATGAAGTTCTCTTCAGGAGAGGCCACTCCGTGACTGATTGCGGAGTTGCACTTATCGCAGGAGAAGCCTGCTGATGGCCATCCCCACATCAAATCAGCTCACCTCACAGCTTCTGTAACTGATAACATCATCCTGGTTCCTGAGGCAATCATGATATTGCTTGTACCACAGGACCCCTGAGCTCTGGTTCCATGGGAACAAATGAGTCTGCTAATCCCTGACTTGTCCGGAGCTCTTGGCAACCGGTAACTGCTGTCTCTCAATTGTAGAAGGCTGTGGCCTCTTACCAAGCCAACCTGGGGTAGGTTCAATGAGCAGCATCAACCGCAAACACACTGGCTGAAAAAAAGCCTGCTGCTTCAAATTTATGCTATCAATAAGGGAACTGACAAAATACTTCAAGTGTTAGTTAAGTGTTCATGTTGACATCAGCCTTACATCAAACAGCGTTACACTAAGAAAAGGCTCAGTTTAGTCTGCTTTCCTAACTAGCAACATTTATCTTGTCCTTCCAATGACCTCTTATGAGTTTTTTAACAAGGAGAGCAGATTCTCTGTAATTTTGAACACAAATGAGAAAAACAATAAGGGGTGGATCTTGGGAATGTTGAACACCATCAGCTCCAGTGCTAGCAAAGGGCATCAAATTAATATATAGTGTGCATACATAATTCTCTTTAAGATGTAACAGCACTAAAACCACTATGAATGCATCGCGTCATTTTGCTAAACTTGGTAAGATTTCAACATGTTATAACAGTAAGAACTGAGAGGTCACCATGGCACTTAGGACTTTATGTCTGTGCCCATTCTGCCAGGAAAGATTATTCTACCTATCTTATTCCATGCAAATCTCACTCTCTGCTACCAAACTTCTGCACAGATACCTCAGAGGTGGACACTCATTCCCTAAAAGGTTACCTACCTTCACTTGAATTGCTTTGCAAAGAGCTGGGAATGAGAAGAATGGGAATGGGAATTGCAAAGAAGGGAATGAGAGGAACATTTTTCTCAGTTTATCATACTACAGCAGCAAGCTTTAAGTACAGGTAATTTCACATTCTTCCTTCCTAATACATCCGCCCTGGAGAATGTGTAGATCTTTCTTCCAGCAGTTAGCAAAGAACACACAGCAAAATAACAAAAGTTTGTCAGGGAGATTTGAAAACAGATGCAAATTATATATTATATAATAGAAACAAAGAGCTTATGAGTGGTACCAGTCACTTCCCTCCAGGTTTCAAAATTCCAAAATGGGGTCAGAGCCATACTTCAAGCTGTAACTACTGAATACGCAAACTACAAGAGCAGATATGGGCTATGTCACTCCTGTGAAGATATAGAGATCACAGGTGAAGAAAACTTATCACAGACATTATTCCCATCTCGTGAAAAAGCAATGCCTCCATTTTTATGCATGTATGAAACAAACATGGACAAAGCCACCAAACATGCAATTCCAGTCAGATTTCAGCTACAGATTAATTTGACTCAACAAAACTGACTTCTTCCTAGTTCTTCCTTTCGCACACACCACTCTTCAGCACAGATGTCAGCTGTCAGCAGCTAAACAAATCGGAGACCACCAGCATGATCATAGACCATTCCAGCCCACTCAGCCTTAAGACTGTCAGTCAAAAATCAGCACACAGGACAGCAGGCAGAAGTCAGAAACAGTTAGGATTGTTCCACTCTGCTATGTTTCCTAAATCAACCCTGAAATGAAAACAGTAATTGGCAAGGAATCAAGCTGAGCTAAGAGCAACCTAAAGGAAGATATTAATTAAATCTCTACCGGAGGTCAAAAATAAGAAAGAAGCAGTGAACCAAAAGAACAACCTGATATTTAATGCACCAAAGCACCCTTAAAATGGTAGAAGTAAATGAAAGCCCTAAGCAGCTGAAAATTTCTGCAGCTGTTCTGCAGTATGGTATGTGTGTCTCAAGCTATGAGGTAGTTTTCACCTTGGCACTTTCAACTCTAGAAGTGACATAATGTCATGGACAGTCTTGTGAATTATTCTACCCCAGTTTTTAGAGGGTAATAGAAGCATATGAAGAAGAGACAGCAAGCCATTTCTGATAGCGAAATGTTTATCCAGCTTTTATCAAGATTGCTTTAAACATAAATACATTGCACAGGCTAGTATCATATGAATCAGTATTCTCCTGGTATTGCCAGTACCTTTACTGAGTTTCTTAACACACACGTGAAGTCCTGCTACCAACGTTCTTTATGCTGTGCAGAAGTAGTCATTAATACATCTGGTCCGTATTTCACACAAACGCTCCTTCATCCACTATCATGGTCATTTTCTCCTATATTCCCCATACAACTCACTCCTAAAGCTCTTCTTAAGATTGAATAATTCTAATAAACCAAGGCTGGCAAGTGAAAAAATTGGATGAAGATAATGAAGTAACTCCAAAAGCCAATTCAATTATCAAAAAATTTCAATTAACCAAAAATGGGTAATTGAAACTAGAGAGGCATGAAATACCCTTATCAAATAAAGTTACTTTAGGAATATATAGCTCCACATGCTAAATGTTTCTTTTCCTTCCAGCACTGTTATACCACACTGTATAAAGAAGTGTAATTCACCATTCAAAAAGTTGACCTGGAGGGAGTTTACAAGCCGTGCGTTCACAAGGCACGCACCGTGAGTCTTGGCCAATGGAGGTATCTCCATGCAATAAAACTACCCAATATATTACTGTCCCCTCAGAAAAATCGACTTCAGTGGGTACAAAAGGGAACATCACCACAGACTCTAGGCTACTAAAATGCTGCAAAAGAGCAGGGGGGAAATATCTGGGAGGGGTCGGGTTTATTCTTCTGCCCCTGCTCGCCACGCCAGGACACGTCCTTCCACAGCCACCCGGCAAAACCTTGCCACGCCAGCGTCCCTTCGCCTCGGCCGCGACCAGAGGCCCGAGCCAGCGAGGCTGTCAAGGCTCCCTCGGCTACGACGGGGCTGAGGTACGCTGGAGCGGGGCCAGGAGGGCCGGCCGCCTTCCCCCTCACCCCGAGTCGCGGCGCCCCGCCGGAAGGCCGCGCTCCGGGGCCCGGCCCGGCCCTGCGGCACCACCCCTCACAACCGCACGGCAAGCGGCCCCTCACACGGGCCGGCCCCGGCCTGGCTCCGCCGCGCCGCCCACAGCCTGCCACCGCCCCCTCGCCGGGCCGGGCCGGGCCGCCGGCGCCACCGCCCCGCGCCCCTCGCCGGCACTGACAGACCTGCGGGGGCGGGGAGGCTCCGGCCCACCGGTGGGCAGCAGCAGCAGCAGCAGCAGCAGCGCCGCCTCCGCCGCCGCCCGGGACACAGGCCGCGCCGGGGGAGGGGCGGGGCGGGGCGGTGCGCGGCGGGGGACCGTTACCTGCGTCACGTGAGGCGCGCGCCGCAACGGTGCGCGCGCTGAGATCACGGCGGGGCGGGGCCGCGGGGCGCTGTCCCCCGCACCGCCACCGACAGGCGCGGCCGCTGCGACCCAACCCGAGGCCACGCCCACGCCCATACCGAGGCCACGCTCCCTCCCGAGGCCACGCCCCCGTGCCCCTCGTCTCCGCCGCCATGTTAGTGGAGGGCGCGGGCCCCTTTGGGTGCGAGGCGGTGGGATCCCTCGGGGTCGGGTGCTCCAGCAAGGAGCCGGGCTCTCCTGGAAGGCCTGTGGTCGCGCCAGTCACCTCTCCCAGCATACCGCGAAAGCATTGCTGCCCCGGATGGGACCCCGCCGTGGGGTGTCCCCAACAGGAGATGTACCTGGCAGGCGAAAATGAACATCCATCTGCAAGATTTCTGTCAGATTGTCAAGAAAACCGGTGGTAGATGCGGACAGCTTTGCAGCTGCACAGCATGAGGCATCACGGGGACGTCAGAAATTATCCCGGCCTTGCAGTGTGCTACACCTTCCTCGCTCCGCAGGCCTGTACAGAAAGCAGCGCAAAGGAAGGAACTGCACGTGACGTTAATGGCAGAGGGCACCATTAAACTTCATGTGTACATAGAAAGTCCTTTGGTGATCCCTGCCCAACAGTTTTCATTCCAAATACAAGTATAAACGAAAGCCCTGATCAGATGAATAGCCATGAAGGGAACACGCAAGGGAAACACATCTAAAGGAGACAATTCCTGTACAGAAATGACTGGAAGTTTTATAAAGGAGATGTGAAGTGTTCCAAGGACACTTACACTTTCTCTACAAAATTTGAATGTTAAGTAGACAAAGTAGTAGACCTTGACAAAATGATTGTGACTGTGTTTGAGGCCTTTTTTTGAGTGAGTTATTGTCCCAGGTTTTGTGGCCAAATACAAAATGCAAGACAATACAATTTTAAGTGCTTTTTTTGCTGGCAGAATTTTTATTTATATCTTCCAAGCCTTCTTTTCTCCTGGATGTCTTCAAATTACAAATGTCTATCCATTTTCTGTAATAATTCAGAACATGACATGTTTGTCATTTACCTGCTCTTAATCAAGTTACACAGTACATACAACCAAGGTCAATCATCTGTAAAGACACTAAAATTGGTATTTCAGGTAGATATTGACACCATCACATAAATACCAATGTTTGATAATTTTCTGAGTAAATAACAAGATATGAATAATGGGAAAACTGGGCACACCTTAAAAGGAAGGAGAGAAAGAGAGCTATAATTTGTTTTGTGCTAAGGGTATACTGCAAAAATGAGTTTTTCAGGGTCAGGTGGGCAGACATGGAAAGTAAAAACCTTAGGAAGGAACACAGCAAGCTTCATCCTGGGCTTTGTCACCTAACGGTCATACAGATTTTTGTGAGGCTTATTGGTTATTAGAATTGTTGATTAGAGTAAAATTAATTTCTTCTAGATAAAAAAAAATCTTAATCCTCATATAAATAAATCAAAAGCCTCATTATCATCTCAGCAGTTTTTCTAGCAGCTGTACGTCTTTGAGGAATTAATAAATACTGCAAAGAGAAGGTGTGAATGATTTTGTGTTAACATTTTTGTGATACAGTATTTAGTTCAGGGAATAGATCGTGCAGAGAGATGGCACAGGAAGGACCGCGCCGTCCCATGGATGATGCTGCCGGGGAGAGCAACTGCCACGCTGGCTGGGGGAGCCCATCACCTCTGCGAAATGAAATGCGTGCTGAACCGGTTACTTGCAGCTGGCCAGATGCTGGTTGAGCCTTCTGGCAAGTGGTGAAATATTGTTAGATGCTGCAGCTACTAATTGAGTTTTAACCTTATTATGAGCAGACAGAAGCCATCTTTAGAGCAATCATGTTATGCTCACTGAACATAAATTCAATTAAAAATTACAGTGAGGACAAGCAGACCTCCCCTCTACTTCAGAGGGAAACCCACATGTCAAATCTGACTTTGAATACCATTGCAGTGAAGAGGATAAATATGCTTGGATAGACACTAAGATATTACAGTATGTTTTAAGTGCTTATGTTGTTCCCTGAAGCCTTTACCCAATTTCACAGAATCACAGAATTGTCTAGGTTGGAAAAGACCTTGAAGATCATCCAGTCCCACCATCAAACACATTCACAACATTTCTATTCTTTTTCTTTTCTGGTTGTTTTTTTTTTTGTTTGTCTTTTTTTTTTTTTTTTATTCTTCACACAATGAGAATCTGTGTGCTTAAAACAGCAAAATTCTGGTTTATTGTGCTTTGGAGCAACTCCCAAATTCTCCAATATTTATTGTAACTGGATTTCACTCCCACCTTCCCACTCAGCTTTCGGTGCCTGGCCCACCAGCTGTTGCTGTACTAGGGCTCTGCCTTATTGCTGCTGGCTTTCCTTCGTTCGGTGGCACTTTGTCTCCAGTCTGCGCCTGCCAAGCCATACCTTCTTGCCACTCACCTGTTTGCTCTCCAGTGAGCCCCTGTGACGGACAATCAGCTATTTTCTCATTATTCTAGTTTTAATTATTACAATTTCCAATTACAGTTCACATTTCCCTGCCCATTTATGTGTTCACTTGTATACTTATCTCTCCCTCCCACCAAAGGGAGATACATACTGGCTTTGCTTCCTGCTAAACTATTACACTTTGAAATTGGCTGAATGAAAGTCCATTGATGGAATGAAAACTTAGAAAAATTGCATTTCATAGCAGACACAGAGCCAAGTTTGACAGCTTGCTTAGCATCATTCTCATGCCAGCTCTGCACTGAAGAAGTTAGAGAAGTCTTGCACTGGATAAAATATGTAACACAGGATAGTCATGACAGTACTGTTGAAATGGAAGACAGATGTGAAATTGTCTATTGTGCTGAAAGACACACGGCCTCACCATGATTTATTTTTATATTTATCTTCATTTTCTGTAGCATGTCACTGTGAATCTGATGTGCTTTCTTACTTATTTCTGCCTCTTTTATGTCTTAACTCGGGCATGAGTTAACAAAACTAGAACCAACCTATTTGAATAAACCAAAGCATGTTTTAACAAAACTAGAACCAAACTGTGTTTGGAAACACACCATGTTGCCCACTGGGGGCACAATGTGACCCATCGTTTGTTCCATGCTATGGTATCGCATGACTCTCTAATGCCTTGCCTCTGTCTTCGCTTGGTTTTGGTACATCGGTTTTCCTTGCCGGATCAGCAGCTACTTGCAATCAGCATTGCGGTTCCTGTGGTTAATTGCTTCACACAACTCTCTCTAACACAGCATGACTTCTCAGTAGGCTTGTTTCTTCAAAGGGTAATCTCATAGGAGGTGGTCTGGATACAGGATTACTCAAAGAAGGACAATCTCATTAATAGCTTCCCCTCCTGAGGTAGATACATTTATGTATTTTTGGCTACTCTTCGTTGTTATTGGTAATATAATTCCACTAAAGACAATGTTTACCAGAAGTTCTCTTAAGCCAAGCACAGAAACACAATTTTACTTTATTTCTCAATGTGTTTATTACACTTGAAGGCTACAGACTAACATAGGTTCTAAATCTAAAGCATCATCTCTTCATTAAGTAAGGCAATTTGGAAATGATAAAGCATCCTCTCACTTTGAGCTTAACAATAAATGCAGTGAATGCCCTACGGGGCTCTGGTCATTAGGCTTGCCTAATATTTAAATTTGAGATGTAAAAACCCTAGAGCATCCTAGACCAAACAGCTCCAACAAATGATTCAGACAGTTTTCAAAGGGTAGGCTTTGGGGGTTTTGCTGCTTATCCTAGGTAGACATTTCAAATAAGTGCTAAAAAACTTTTTAAATCCCTATAAATAGTAACAGAGTAACAGTGCTCACTCTTCCAGTTGGGATTTGCATCAGTTCCTCGTACAACATTTCTCCCCATTTTCTGTAACCCTTTCTGCTGAAATATTCTGAGATCAATCTGGCAGGCACCCAGATTAACCCCCTCTGCAGAGCACAGGAGCTTTTCTGATCAGGATACATCACTTGAGTTGATCACAGCTGCTTTGACGCTTCCCCCCAGAAGTGCTCTACCACTTGAGCAACTCACCAGGAGGGTTAACCACAAAGTTTTGCTTAAACTGCACCCCCCACCCCCACCCCTCCCCCGGGTGTAACAGAGACCTTTCCACTTCCAGCCCCGGCCCAGTGCTCTCCGCTGTCATCACATGCCATAGTCTCCCTGTGAGGTATCCAGTGTCCCGCCTGCTGTTAAGCACCGTGTGATGTTAGCACTCCGCTTATGTCCGTTAGTGTGAAAAGATATTAATTGTAAGCATACTTTTCAGCCTGGAGTTCATACCACATTTTTAGGAGAAACCAAATTACTTTTAGCAGCAACTGACAACTGCCAAGTGCTGCCAGGCAGTTCCTCTGGAAGATTTCTGGTTCAGACTTCGCTGAGTTTGCTCCATGGCTTTTGGTTTTATTCTAGCAGACATATCTGCATTGAATGGGAAAATGTTTACAGATCTGCTTTGGGCTGCTGTGTAGCCAGGGTAACAGTACTGTATTTTGTGGTGAATTTATTACACTCCTTAAAACGGCACGTGCTTAGGCACTGGCAGAAGGCTTGTCTGAAATAGCACAACACAGTGCTTCATGCTAACATTCTCAATAGTTGGCTCAGGTGGGTTCCAACATCTGGCAATACCCTTCCCAGTAGTTCCCTGTAGTAGCTATGCAGCCACGTTCAGCACATTTTACTGTTACAAAGTCAACAGGTGAAACCATGACCCTAAAGAATCAGCAGCAAATTCACTTCAGTGCTTTCCTCCAGTCTCTTTTATCTTCCCTTTTTTGCCAACTGGTATCATTTATCAGGCTTTTCTCCCTCCTCAGTCCTACATGGGAGAAGTGTATTAGCTAAATCTGACACCTCCTGCAGCAAAGCTTACATGGGGAATTTCACATGGGTTCCTTCCTGTAGTGCTAGGGCCTGAATAATAGGCCCTGAAACAAAGTTGACCTTTAGATGAACCTCACAACCAAACATTATCCATTATTAGTATCTGCTAATTAGTAAAATCTGTATTACCATTAGCATTTATTATTAGTATCTGATCATTATCAAAATACGTATGCTCATCAGTGAAAGATGTAGCTTAGACAAAATATAATCAGTAGTGAGGATGAAATGTCATGAGAATGTATCCAATTTTCCTTGTATGGCCTTGTTGGAAGCTTTGTGGGAACAGAACCAAGTAGATAAAGAGACTCCCTTGGTTCTGTTAGGCTGAGAAACCAGGTGTTTGGCCTTGTTGGAAACTCCCTTGGTTCTCTCCCCTGAGCCCTGGTCAGGCTTTGGGTGGAATCCAAGAGGAGGATGAAACCAGATGTTTCTGCTCAAAGAAAGGTGCAAGTCATTTTGACTTGCTGATTTTTGATATGTAAGTCTGGACCCTCTTGCTGCAACTTTGGAAGCCTCACCTACAGATGGACACACCGCGTAGGATTTCCCACTTGCCGGGACAGGCTCTCCAAATCCTCACTGTAACTGGGGCTGCCCAGCGCCTGCGGGTCTGGATGATGGTAAAGTATCCAAGTGGTGATGGATCTTTCTTAATTGCTATTCTCCCCATCATGTAGTAATGATTAGGTGCATTACATTGCTTATTCTTATTTTCTATCATTAGCTGTATGTAGTAATAATTAAGTGTACTATTCTGTATTTTTCTTATTGCTTATTCTCTGTATTACTTGGTTATATCCTTTAATTATTAACAGTAAAATAAGCCTACTCTTTTCACTCTGGTGTCTGAGTTTAATTGGCATCCTTGATCAGCAAAACATTTCCATTCCCTTTGCTTACCAAAACCTTGACTTTGTGTCCCCCGAGCCTCAATAATATCCCCTACTTCCCAAAATACACTTCTCATGGTAAAGGAGACATGGGCTGCTGGATGTCTGAGCGACAAAAAAATCGGTCCCAGTTTCACACTGCTTCTTTTATTGGGCAGGTTAAATGTGAGGCTGCGAGGGAGGCCAACAGCATGCTGGGCTGTGCCAGCAGAAGCACAGCCAGGAGCTAGAAGGAAGCAATTACTGCTCTTTTACCAGCCATAGGGATACCCTGGGGGGGTCAGCAGGAAGATGGAGCCAGCAGAGCCAGGCCCTTCAGAATGCTGCATGGCAGGAGGATGAGAGATAGTGAAATAGGAGTGGCTCAGTCTAGATACAAGGAAACCTTTTTTTCACTCAGAGGGTAAACAAACACTGCAACAGGGACCCAGAAACGTCGGCCTCCTTGGAGGCTTCAAGACCCAACTGAAACAAAGCCCTGAACAGCCTGGTCTGAATCCAGGGTTGCTCCTGCTTTGAGCAGGAGCTACCCTGGATGACATCCAGCATCTATGCTGGA
The DNA here is from genome assembly GCF_047716275.1 of Strix uralensis. Lineage (NCBI taxonomy): Eukaryota > Metazoa > Chordata > Aves > Strigiformes > Strigidae > Strix > Strix uralensis. The sequence continues at coordinate 12,256,160 of NC_133978.1, read as the reverse complement.
GCATCTATGATTTGTATCAATTTCACAACCGAAGTTACATCAGATCTAAGGTTAAGCATGCATTATTTGGTCAACAGACAAACTCGTATTGATAGTTTTATATGGATAGCATCTATCTTGGTTTTAATTATTCTCTATTCTAAAATTTCAGGCTGTATTGCTCTGGAGGAAACAGTAGCTTAGAAGTACAGAGTGTTTTATTGGAAGACCAAGATCATCGAAGACTGCTTCTCAACTAATTCTGGCCAACAGGTTATTTTCAAGCAACTTTATTCTCCAAACATATTCCTGGGTAGAATCAAGCTGCAGGAGCCCATTTGTCTGGCCATGGATCCATTAGAGAGAGACAGGCTATACAATAGAGTCAAATGAAAATCAGGAAAACACAACTTATGCCTGACTGTTTCATAAGTCTTTCCTAATAAATTAGCCCACTACAAGAACAAAAGCAACTGTTGCTGTAATTATTTCTCTGATATCTCACTGTATTATTATTACAATCTCAGAGTAAACAAAGAACTACAGCGTATACAAAGCAGTGAGTCAATAAGAGGTAGTTTAGGGCGGAATCCTGACATACAACATTTATTATAGCTGCCAAATAATGAATTTATGTTGAAATTTTCAAGAGCACTAAACAATTTTTGCTAGTATTTTAATGGAAAGTTAGTACATTGGCAGGAGAAACAGCAAGAAGTTTTCCCACTAACTGTGGAAGTAGATCACCACTGGCACTGCAAAAAAACCTGCCAGCATTTGGCATGTTGATCAATGAAGCACTGCCAATTGCCCTTTCCTTAACCAAGAAAGAACTGAAAATACTATTTTTTCTATTATTTTACCAGTGGATTAGGAGAAAAATGCTAGAAAATTGTTTTCAGTATTTGCAGGTGTTTCGTAAGAGAATCCTAACAAAAATAGAAAAGAAATCTTTATTTTTGATAGCTTTTTCAGCTACATCTAAAACACACTGCACTTTTTTAGACTGTCCCTTTAGGTGAAAGTAAAACATCAAGGTACCCTGACTTCATCATACTCAACTGGAAAATTATCCTCATCTCTTATTCTATACCACTGGCTGGGTTTTCTTCAGGAGGATCTATTTTGATTTTTTAATGCTATTTATCCTGATGAGGGAACATGTAATTATCTTCCCACTTCTTTCATTTGTAACAAATAAATAAGGCAAGACAGTTCTCCATCAGTTAAAACTTCTGGGGTGTCTGAGATTTGTAGCTTTCACTGGGCGTAGGGTTTGCTAATGAAGCTTTTGAAGCCACAGTGGTGGTGTCTGATTGTAATTGCTGAAAGGTGACTCTTGAAGAGGTTTATTTGCACTAATCAACACCATGTTGTGCCTCAAAGCTAAAGTTCCCTTAGATGCACTGTCCCTACCGAGTTATTCTGCAATAACTAAACAGGCTTTTCTGTTTACTTCTCTTCTGGCACCATACCTGTTCTTTACTGAGATCCTTTGAAGCTGCTCTCCAAACCTGTTGTACAGTTAAAACTTCATAATTTATTTCTAACACTTTCCTCTTGCAGCCCCCAACCCCTTCTCCTCTGGTGCCTGAGCCAAAGGGACCTTCTGCAAAAGTGTTAATGTAAAATATCCAAGGGCTCATGGGTGGGCTGTAAATATCAAATCTATTACATGCAGAGTAACAATCATTTCTTATTTTCCTGATGGTGGCCATTTGGCAACATTACATTCACAGTGCTGGACGCAGCTGGACAATATTAGAGAGCAATTCTTGTTCACAGCTGAAACAGCTCTATGCTTCCCTTAATTTTTGTTGCTGGTACTTTACTGTGCAGTTGTTCTCCAGTAAAGTAGAAAATAGTCTGGGCATCTCAGTTACCACAGTGAGCTTCCCGTTCATACTTCACACAGACTGTCGATCCGTTGGCAGCCACCATATCACTGAAGAGATTTTCAGAAGAATAATGTTGCTGTTATGGGAAAAATGCAATAGCTCACCCCAAACTTACCCCCAGCATGTTGTTTTGTGCTTGTTTTATCAACTTGGAATAAATTGTTCTAACTTTGCTCTAAAGTCCTTTCAGACTAGATTGCTGTGCTGTTCAGGCTGTCACATTACACAGGTCCTCCTATTTTACAAAGTCTTCACCCATCGATGCTGAGCTCATTCAGCCATTTTAATGCTTATTAACACGAGGCAGTTGTGGTGCTCAGGCCACAGCACCATAACAGTGTCTAGCTCTCTAGTCTTCTCTGCAGGCCTGTTACCAATGGATGCCTGGATGGTACTTGTTTCACTAACGTGAAAGTCGTATTGCTACAGCTCCATTTTAAGTCATTTTGAGATGCATGAAATCCTAATCTGATTAATCATAGTATCACCTTCAATGTACAGTACACTACATAAAGAATAACATCATTAAGTGAAAGGCAGAACCCACAGGGAGATGAGTTTTGGGTTGTAATGATGCTACGTTTGGATTTTTAGCTCTATTGCTGCGGCAGCCTAAGGCAATTACAGACGTTGCCGTAACTGCATAGGCCCATTCCCCTGGATGTACACAGTGCCTGTGGAAGGCTGTCACTTGAAGCCAATTAAAGAAAAAAATTGAAAATTCTGTAAAGGTGTTTGGAAAGTGAGAAATAAATCCTACCTGTCATTTCTCACTCAATCCAGCTAGCAAATCATGATCCTCACTCATTACCACCCTTGCACATTGTAGCAAGGGAAGGATCTAGCTCTGAAGAGCAAGGATTGCACGTCACTTTGGGGACTGTGATTAGCCCAAGTCTTAAGTAAATGAGTTTGAAGCTGACAGTTCACTCAATACTCTAAAGCCACTAAGTGTAGCTGGCACACACTGTCACCGCGGGCGCTCTGCGGGCAATAGAGGCTTAGCGGGAGCGAGCCGGGAGGCTGAATTACGATTCCTCTTGCAGACAGGGTGAACCTTTTGGGCCGAGGCTGAGATCATCGGCTAGACACCACTGAGGAGCTGAGTGGCAGTGAGGCCATCAGACCAGAACAGAGATATAAAGCAAGCACATCAGTAAACAAAAAGGCTTTTGCAGAGAATTAACACCTTCTCAAGCGTGTGACAACACACACAGGGGTTTCACCCACCAGGTCTGGATTTGTGGCACTTCTGTGTTTTACCTCTGTAAAGAAAAGGTGCTGCCTGTGTTTGCTGGACACTGACTGAGCAGGGGACCCGCATGAGTCCCTCACCTCATCCTGGCTCATTTTTTTTCTCAGCCCACTTCAGAGAGTTTCCTCCACCTGGGGATGTTCCAAATACTCATTTTTGGAAATGCTTTAAGATACAAACTACTAAATACAACATTAGGATACTTTGGCCACTAGTTGCTGCTTGCGTTATGTCTCAGATTTAGAGAAATATTAAGGTGTCAGAGAATACCTGGTGTTCTTCTTGTTATCCATACATTCCAGTGCACACCAGTCAAGAAACCATTGGCCAAGTATTGCTAGAGGTCAGAATCGGACGTTGGATTTAACTCCCTTAAATCATAGCTCTGTCAGGTCATCCCTACATGAATTTTCAGAATAGCAAAGTCTTCCCCTGTTCATTTAAGTATATAAATGTGTTATTCTGATCATAGATTAAACATTTTTCATGAGTACTATTTTACACGGATCTGTCAGGAGCTTTTACTGGACTGTAGCAGAAACCAATCTCAAAGTAATTTATTAACATTTTGAGGCTATCTGAAGGTCACATCAAGATTTGAGGCAAAAAGAGGGGGATGCTTGTTTAAAGCAAAGAGGAATTTGATTAGCCTTGAAATCTTTCAAACTACCGGGGCCAAAAGCTTTCCTAGCAGGCAAAGGAGGTTCCTGCTGCCAGTCAGGGTAACAAAACCCTTCCAAAGCTGACATGCGGAAAGTGCAGGTTCATCTGAGTGTTTCCAGCTCTCATGCCAATGACCGATAAACAATTTTAGGACTTAAAAAACTTTTTTTTTTTTTTTTTTAAAAAAGTCAGTCAAAAGATTTAAAACCTCAGATGCTGAAGTCAGATGACTTCAGGAGATACTTAGTTGTCATTAAAAACATCTAGTCCTCATGATTGCCCACAATCAAACAGTCAAGTTTTAGATCGGGGGAAAAAAAGCTCCAGATCTGTTGCATTTTAAATTTAATCTGCTGGGTTTGGCTGCTAGCTTTTGTGTACATGGAGCTGGCGGAATGAGGGAGGGGTGGACTCAATCAATCAGTAGGTCTGTTTTTTCATCATGAATTGTCATCACCAACAGTAAAGTCTAAATGCCACTTAGCTGAGATTTACAACGTGGAAGAATTAGAAGCCTCCTCTTCTCAGAGTTACGGTGTGTTCAGTCCTTGTACAGAAGACACTGATTTCTTTTTTTTGCCTTTCTCCTCAAAATGCAAAAGTTTTGATTTTCCACAGAACGTAAAATCAAACATCCCTTCATTCCTGACCCACATTTGCCACGGGTCAAGTAATTATGAATGAAAATACCACTTTGTTTATATGAGTTCCATTTATGACAGAGATTAAGTTATGAAATTTATACTCCTGGCATCTTATTAATGCTTCTCTGCTGTAAAATTCCTCAGGCAACAGGCAAAATAATGACTTAAAACTGCAACAAGATAATTACCTTACAATGCAGGCATTTTGAAGATAGAGTTAGCTCTGGATTTGAAAATACAATTTTTTAGGACCTTATCCTTTATATAAAAGGGTGCAGAACACTTACAATTACTTTAATTTATTTCCATGACATTTTGGTTTAGATCCAATCAATTCCTAGCACATTAAGGAAAATCTTGTCATTATTCAATAACGGGATTTAGCTATTCAAAGCAATTTTCTTAACCTTTAATTTTGAAAAGGTAAGTCTTCAAATTTTAGCAAAATTAACTTCATGCCATGGTGAAACACTTTGATCTATACAGTATCTTTATTGCATCTGGTGTGCCAAGATGCTTTGATGAATGAAAGAAATTAGCAAATTCAGCACTTCCCTTCAACTTCCATCTGAAAGCACAGTGTGCAAAGGAGTGATGTTCTTGCTGATATTAAGCCATGGAGGAAGGTTCTTCTGAAGCATCTCTAAAGCAGGTGACATAAAGTACATCTAAATCTTAAGTGGATGCTCTTCAAAATTAATTGATTTGATTTAGCTTCCTCTGCTTTCAAATGGAAGTAAACAAAGCTTCTTTCTGCTTTGTGGTAATCCATACTAACATCATAGTTCAAGACCATGAACTTACCCAAGTGTCCCTTTGTAGGTAACACCTAATGTGAAAATCGCACAACAGATTAATTCAACAAATGAATTTCCTTTATAAGTGGAGCAGGTCAAACTCCTGCAATGGGAAGAGATCTTTATAGTGCATTTCATCCTTGTCAGCCCTGCAAAGCCAATACAAGCCAGAGGGGACACCCTGCCTTCTCTACACATGGATACCGTTTCTCACTTGCCCAGTTATAGATTACAAAAGGGCACGGCAGCTACTCACGACCATTAACATGGGAACATAGTTACTGAGGAAGATGCACAAGCCCATGGAAATATTTCACTGAAAACCTACTTTCTGGTGTTCCACCTGCACAGAGCAAACCAGCTTGACCTAAGGAGGCAGCCTGGAGAAAATTTTCTGTGAATTTCTTATTCCCAATTCTAAAGTTGCAACATTCTGACTGTATAGGGTGTTTAGGCTTGTAATCCACCCACTAAGCTCCAAAATGAATGTGACTTACCTGGACACAGTCAGAGCTCACATTGCTGTTTTCAGAAAAACATCACCTTTGGTTTTTCCCCCCGCAAGCAAAGCAAGACTACTATTGGCATCCAGTCAGGACAGTCTTTTGCAAATGAAAAACATTAATCAAATAGGCACCTAAGGAAACCCATACAGGTATTTCTTCTTGGACACCAACATACGGGAGATGGCAACACAGCAAATGGGAAAACAGAAACAAAAATTAATTGCCTCCCTAAAGTGTTTTCTGCTCTCTTTGCAAAGACCTACAAACTTGGAAAGTAAAGGCTAATTGAAAAAAACCCCTCCCCTATGATAATGATTGCTGAGAGAACCTAAGCATTATATTTGGAGAGCACGACTATAGCAGATTCCTGTAATAAATCTGAAAATGTTGAAGTTTACCCCTAATTCTGTCTTTGTTTTCCTGGTTTGTTTTTAACAGGTACTACTAGCAATTTCTGAGAATAAACGTAACTGTTCCCCAACAATCAAAATAATTTTCTATCTATTTCTATAAAGGGACTGTAAAAGAAAGGTGAAAACACTGTCTTTGAACAAGGCGACTGCAGCTTTCCCCTTTTGCCTCTTAACACACTCCACCACCCTTAAAAGCAGATGTCAGATGCTGAATAGCCATTACTGAGCACATCCAGCCAGGGTTTAGAAGTTTAATTTCTCACACACTCCAGACAGTGTTCCTAATGTAAATGACAGTTTACACAAAAGCTAGCAAACATTGTACTTCAGGCAAAAGTATCAGTAAAGCCTTAACCTTTAGCTAAGGTCAGACATATTAAAAAAGTGAAAACATAAGGATACATTAAAACAAACAGTTTGTAATTTGTCATAACTGCCTTGCTACAAAAATAACCTTTGGAACTGAAGTTCAACATTTGTGTATAGACAGTGATTAAATGATAGTACATGCAAGTACATCTCGCATCCAAACTGGTAGCATCTTGTGTGGCACTACATTCTGTTTCTTGGTAAATTTAAAAATGGATTTTAAAAACAGACCTGCTCCACTGGTTTTTTGATCCCTTCTTATTTAGCAAATGCAGTTTTTATCTGTGCAGAATCTCATCTTTGATAATATTAAAAAAATTGCAAAAGGAAGAAGCTATAGTAGGTATAAGAATTCCAAGCAGTTGTAGAAGGCAACTTGTTTAAAGAGAAAAAAAAAAAAAAAAATCTGTTATTGAACTGGGCCTTCCAAGTGAATATAACTGAGAATAGGGTAGACAAACTGCCTGTGGAAAGTTCTGTACAGGGTAGGAGGGTAGGAAGGTAGTTATGAGTGCTACGTGAACTCTCCAAGAGGAGATTTATACAAACCAACATTTACCACTTGAGCAGAAAGATGAGTTAGGGCTTTTCAGTAATCTTTACCTGATCATCAGACATGCTTTTACACCCGATGAAGAAATCCCCTTGCTGTATTCCATTGCTCTGAAAACTTGAACATCAAAGTCACCCTCTTAGATACTCAAAAAGGAAAAAGAAATGGGCAGCAAATCTCCCATTTTTAATATCACCTGTTCAATTTACCATTTAAAAAACCCCATCAAAACACAAAAACCTGTCTTTTTCTTGTTGTGGTTAGGAAGATAAGCTTTGGAGGGGATTTTCGGTGCAATCCGTTTTCCATTTGATCTAGAGAAGAACTGACTGTAAAGACTGAGGTGAATGAGCTGTGGATACCAGCCAGTCAGACTGTAAAGGCAGTGCAATCTCTCTCTACTCTGCTCAAGTTCCACTGTCCTCTGGTTGCTAGATTTACAGCTGATTGACTACATATTAATGATCCGCACCACCTGTAGGTTGTGACAGCTTCTTTAAGCTTCCGCAATATGTGTATCAACTAGCCAGCAAGCATAGCACAGTGTATGCACATCCTCAAATATTGTTACAGCATTCCACAGTATTAGCAAGAGCACTCGGAACACACCAGCACCCCCTTTAACTGTGTACCAAGTGCCACTTACCAGAACCATGTAATGTAACCCGGGCTGACAGCTCAGTTAAGCAGAAATTGATGGTACTGCTGTAATGGAGTTATCAGTGACAGATACCTCCTACGCAGCTTCCAGGTCACACTCACTTAAGCAATGATAAACGAGCATGAAACACTGTGAGCACAAAACAAGATCATAAATACTCAATTCTTAGTTAAAAAAACCCCAACAACTTCAAGCAGCTGTAACATCTTGCAGTTTCCATGATTTTATGGATGTTCTCACTCTTGTAAAAAATGTACCACAAAATAGTGAAAGGAGAACTGAAAAAGCCCCGCCATCCATCCAGAGCAAATGTTGCATCACCCTACATTGGCTAATACACAAATACATCAGTGAACCTTACAGAGTTTGTAACAGCTTTTGGTATCCCAAGGCCTGACATCCATCTGCCCATCCTTCTGCCATAGAAAGCTGCTGAGGCTGAGAGGATGCAGACTGGAATGTAAATGTCACAAGTTGTCAGATTCAGATGTCTGGGAGTCCTCTATCCAAGTACTGACATAAGTGGGAAACCAATGGTTTGCAATGAAGAAAATGGGAAAAGTCTATGGGGAAGCAGCCCTTGCAATCATGCTTTAACCCTAAGGAGTTATTTCCACAGGCTCCAGTTGCTTTTAAGAATTAATAAAGCATATTCCTGAGGGTGTTTGTTGATTACAGTTAGAACAGTGACAGCTTGGGACAGGAGAGACTGGCAGAGGCTTCGCCACTGCAGCAGCAGCGTGTGAGCACCTTCGCCTGCTTCCCCTGCACCTGGGATTTACAAGGTACAACACAAAGGGCATCAACCCTTTACCCAGTCATCCCGCTACCAGAAGTCTGTCATCCCCAGATTATCCAACACTCTGCTCAATGCCTCTCACAGAGAACAACATCATTTTGGCCATTTACATGAGAAAAATTAAATCCAAAGCCAGGAAGGACAAACCAAGCTTGAGGATGAACTGAGGCCTAGCATGCAGCAGCCAGCACAGGGCACCCCTGTTAGCATTAACACTGCCACTTTAATAAGCTTAGCTATATCTAAAACCTTAGAAGCAATCAGAAATTATATTCCATCCTCATTTTCTGTAATACTAAAAATTTGAGTTCCTTACTGGCTTAAAATACCATTTTTGAAACACAGTTCTAAATCTTTTCATTTAGGAGGATGTCAGTCCCACTTCTACAAACCATGCAAACATTTATGCAACATGTTCATTATTTGTATTTTCTTAGGGTTTTATTTGCTTTTGTTCAGTTGTATTTCCTTCATGAAGTTCAAGGAATAATCACTTACTTGCTTACCAAAAGCAAACTGGGAATTAACATTGAAATGTCTGCACACGGCCACACACACATATGAAATCTCACACTCTTGCTAACACCCTTCCAATTTACAGTAGTTACCTTCCTTTTTACATTGCTATGCAGACAGGAGCAACCATTACAATATTGTACAGTAAGAATAAATTACTTCACCATATTTTATGTGTCAAAATACTGGAATTATTAAATTTACTGCTAGAACTCTGTAGTATTGTGCCAAGTACATCCAAATGTGCTTGAATTTGTGTGTCCTGGAAAGTATAAGACAAAGCACACAATATTGCTTCAGTCAGAATTTTTTAATTGTATTCCTACAAAATCATGTAAACATTAGCATACAGATCCAGAAAAATCAATATAATATAATGGTGCATAAACTGTAAGTTTAGAGTAATGTCAGGAACACTTCAACAGTTTATAAATTAATATATACAGTAATGGGTACTCATCATTATATAAGAACACCTCAAAACTGAGGAATTTGGGTGCAAGAGCTGTAAAACTACAGAAGTGCTCTGACACCAAACTTGACTATGAGGCAACATTGCAATCTACATGACTGCCTGTTGTTGTTTCATATTAAGCATTCAATTTAGCTGCTAAAAAGTATAAAACAAAAGTTTTGGTAGGAAGTTTATTTTTATTTGAAATCATATAGCAAACATCCCTAAAGTAATAAACCCCCCAAAAAAAGGGAATACTCCATAAACAGGTTTCTAGAAGAGTGAAACTGAAGCTTACTAGGCTGCACAAAGAGATCATCGGCATCTCCGTTCCATGCTACTTCAGAGCACCAAAAGGCATGTCTAGCTAAAGAAAACGTTTCGGATAGTTCATAAACGGACAGTGGCAGGTGGAGGGAAGAAAGAAAGAAAGATGCAGAGCACATAGTGGGCTGATGCAAAATTCCTGCTTCCACATGCAGCATTCTGGGCAGTTTAGCTCTTTATTGAATTAGGAAGTCATGGGAATGTAACACTGTTGTTAGTTTGCTAACTCTGGGCTATCTTGCTTAAAAAAAAAAAACAACAAAACCCCAAAAACTAGGAAAAACATAATCTTCAGCCTGTCTGTGATCAAAGTAATATTCAAAGTATTCTTACAGCACCGCCCTTTGTGAGATCAGGTACACACAGTAGAATACAGGATATACCACTCTTACTCAGATGACACATTAAACAGAAAATGGGTCATTTTCCTTTTCTCCTGTCCATACAACCGTATTTCATAGGGGCGAAAAAAAAAAATGTATGGTAAACATATCCTAAAGAATGATCTCAAATAAAAGGAATTCTTCCCCATATTAGAAAATTCTGAGATACCAGTGAAGATACAGACTGTGTAAAATGACTAGGATTATCCTAGAAACTTGATACTGCAAAAATTCTTGACCGGATACCCTATAATAGGATCTTCAGAGGATTTTTCCAGAGTTAAATATATTTTTCTGTTTCTAGAGTTGAAGTACAATTTTATGCCATCTTATTTTCATACATTTTTCACACCTGACCAATCACCTCCCCTCACAATGAAAATTAATATTGCACTAAAAGATGTGTTTATTTACAACAAATGAGAGGTCTTACCTAGCCACCTAAAGTTTTTTTGCTATATTTTCTTCCAGTTGTTTAGGAACAACTTCTGTTCACCTTTTCTATAGGAAATCCTGAGTAGTAAGGTGAAGAGGTTTGGCAGATAGCACCGATTTTCTATCACTTGTCTTAATTAATGGAGTACATTTATCATCAGCAACGCATCTAGAAGCACTATCATAGTTGAACCTAAATGCCCAAGTAAAAGCTTATTATAAAACTGTTATTCCTATTGCCAGAATCTGAGCCAACACTGAAACACCAGAAGCAGGAGAAAAGATTTCTGCTAACTCTGAGGATACAACTTGCAAACAGAGAAGTAGTCCTGAAATTCTAGCCCAAATCTTTTCCTTGTAATGGATGGGGGTGAAGAAAACTACAGCTGGTGGGAAGAATAGGAAGAAACCCTTGAACTGCTGTGTCTGTCACCTTCCAAGCAACACGCTTCCAAGCTGCCCCCTTAGCATTAATGCAAAGGTGCAGCACTCTGAAGGTGTTTATAAGTGACCCAAGCATTTTTCTATTGCTTCCACCAGAGCAGCTCAAGCAATGAGTGCTTTATTGTAAGCCAGACTGCCAAGAGCTTCTAGCATTTAACTACTATGTTGCATTTCAGGCTTGGAGAGGTTTTATCTGACATTAGCCAAAAGGATTCGTTGGTACTAGAGCCTCGGCTCACTACATTTCCTGCCGTGGTTTTTCACTTGTGTTGTTAAACTGGTAAAAGCAACCTTAACAGACCAAAAAAATCTAAGACAGAGGAGCAACTTGGGCTTAAACTTAAACCGGGTTTAAACTACTAACAGACAAACATTCCATTGGATTGGCCCTGTACATAGACATGGAAAAGTTTTATTACAGATGTATCTGCAGTTTTGTGTAAACTATTAATGTACTACAGCAACACTGATTTGGTATTCACAGAGATAGTAATAGCACAGTTTTTATGCATCTTTTGCCCTCTCTTCATTGTTATCATTCCCATGCTTAAAAAGACACAGGCACAAACTCCTAACAAGACCTCATGCTCCTATCTGTAACCTGCAGACTTTCCTCCCAGTGGTGATTTCCATTTCCTCACTCATGTTATCCCATGGGGATCTAATACTCACATATATGCATACTGTGATAAAGAAGAACTGATATGACAATATAAACACAACTAGCAGACCTTAACTCAAACGATATTGCCAATAACAGTGAACCTTGGAGAAACTTCAGATATACTAAGATGTCTCAAGACCTTGTTCAATGTTATAACAGATAGCACCAACAATATGGTATTGAAGAGTTTCATGTGAAAATGTTTCCCTCCACTTCTAACTTTGGTCACACTTCTCATTTTCCCCACCCTCCCATAATTCATTTTTTCCTCTACTTCTTCATGCTAACTCTGATTCAATAAACACAATGCAGTTGTGAAATTCTCCTCCAGAATCTTTCAATTTTTAGCCATTTATTTAAAAAAAGAGGTTTAAACCAAGACATTTTAAATTAAATGAATGAAAAAGTTGGTAAGAACAATGAAGGTACCATGGCAGTCTTAAGGGGTAATCAAATTATGACAGTTTTCAGTAAGAATGATCAGTACAATGCTTCTCTCTAAAATCACCCCAGGAGTTACATGGCTGCCTGTACTCCAGCACTAAGCTGATATGAGAAGTCTAGGTAAGATCTCTGAAAAATAGGCAAAGGAGTACAGAGAAATCTGAAGTCTTTCAGCAATCTCTTGTCTAAAATACAAATGTATACCAAAAGTCTCCTGCTTAACAAGGTATAATGCAAACCAGATTTACCAAAGAAACATTTTCTGTACACACATGAACAAGGTTTTCATGTATGAAACCATCAAACAAAAAAAAATTTTGTGTCTCAAAGATGATGTGTGGTTTTTTTTTTTGTTTGGGTGTTATACATAACTACCAATGCAGTCAATATATATTAAGTTAAGCCAATTCATACATTATACCCAGCAATTCACACAATATACCAGTGGGAGATGAACAATATTCTGATCAAATACATTTATTTTAATCCTCAAAGCACAACCCTTTTTCTTCATCATCATCATCAGTAGAATCTGCATAGGACTCGATGGTGTTGTATATGAAAGAGTACAGCTTAACATCTGGTCCTGAAGTAGAACAGCTTCTGCATTCTTCATTGTAGTATCTCAGTAACAGCCTATAAATGTCCCCTTAAAAATAAAGAGAAATCATTAAAAAGCAGGTAAGATCATGCCATATGAAGAACGTATGATTGCAAGCGAAGACTAGAAATACACACTCACACTGATAGTGGCTAGGAACATCTCTTTAAATGAGCAGTGGAAGAGGAGGTAGACAACCGCTTAGGGGAACATGACTGTTTCCAGGTTTGTTCAGAACATAGGGTGGGCTCCCTCGACTTTCTGCTGAGCTTTCTGCACGAGCTATCCGAATGATAGGCTTGCATATGTATTACTTACAAACGTATTGCCAATTACCTAGCTTTGAGCCTCTGTCCCAGAAATGAAAGACATTTAACAATTACAGTGGGGCAATGGAGACACCGCTTTTCTTGTATTGCTACTGCATAACACATCTGACCACATCTTGCAGGATAAAGCCAGAACCACTATAACACAAATCTGTATTAAAAATGTGTAAGCAGATTTTCCTGTTTTAAAGCATTTTGAGATACAGTAAAAACTTCTGCAAGCCTTCTGTCTACCACATATATCTGTATTTTCCAAGTTCTGGAGCATAACTCTTAAGTGAATCAGAAAAGTATTCTAGAAGTCTTCTAACAGATTAACACTGCATAGTGGACCCTGAATCAGAAGAGTTCCCCACTCTGGAAACAGGTACAAATAAACTGAGACCCATCTGTTTGTGTTCAGGGCTTGGTGTCAGTAATTCCTATTGGACAATTTCCACTTATAGGCATGGCTAAGTCTCTTTGCTGCATGAAAAGACTTCTTTATGCTCACCAATAGTTTGGCCTTTCTCACAGAGAAAAGTGTGCATGCTGTAAATATCCCGCATCAGCTCCACATCTCCAAAGGTAAAGTAAACAACATCACGTCCAGCCTCAGCAGCTGCCAATATCTGTATTAAGGCTGAAACAACAAAAAAAGATTACACACATGAATAAAACAATTTGCTGAAGGGAAAAACACAGCCTAAGTTTACAGCAAATAATCATACCACACATCTCCAGGTGAACGCTGCAAAGCAATCTGAACAATAGGTAGGTAAGTATTGCTTCCACTATTAAAACAAAGTAAAGAATACTGGGCACTGCAGCTCAGAGCGTTGAAGTATTCTGCTAGAGTCACTAGTGACAACCACCCTTACTTTCTGATAAACAATGTACTTAAAAATCAAAGGGGGTTTTTTGGTCTGTGTCCACCACCAAGCAGCACGCAGCCATTAATTATCCAGTAAATGTGCACGACAGCATAAGACAGCAGAGCACCATCTTACATCCTGGTTTAAGCTGCTTGCATCAAGTCACAAACAGTGGGGTAAAAAGCATCCATTAGCACATCACAATTCCCATCCTCCGCCATCCTTCAGAAGGAATGGAGCCAACCCTTTCACTAGGTAAGCTCCACAAAGCAGGAGCTGACACAACTTTTAGCTCCCAAGAGATCGATGATTCTGCAGCCTCTTACTGTGCAATTTAAGGTGTCCATCTTACCTATAACAGAAGTAAGCAGCAGGAAATATGATGGCTCATCCTGATCTATAAAAAAACAGTGAGTGGCAATGCCAGGAATGCAATTCAGGTTACTTAACTTCCAGCTATATGTCAAACTTGCTGGACCAAGCTGCATCCCAAGTTCTGTCAATGGCTAATGTTACAAAATAAGACAGACTTTGTTTTTCTATATGGGAAAAAAAAAAAAAAAGAAAAGAAGAATGTTTCCTATCTTGGAAACAGATTTTTGAAGATTCATTTTGAGACATCATCTGGAGTACTGATCAGTGGTCCAACTGAGCCAAGCTAATGACACACTACAACTGGAGAAAGTGGCTCTGCTCCAGCTACATTTTCTTCCCTTCTCACCCACCTCCTGACTTTTCTGCAGCTCTCAGGTGCTCATCAGACACCTCAGCCAATTCCATTCACCAACCTGGCAGAAAAGTTACACAACAGAAGAATAAAAGCTAATTGTTTTCTGCTAGATTAGCAGCTGAATTGGCTGAGTGAAGGGTTTGCTAAGAGCCAGAGCTGATGCAAGGGAGGGCACTGGACCATACAGCCAAGAACAGAGAATAAGAGAAGAAAAACCAGGACCCTTTTAGGTAGCACCAAACTATTACAAGAATGCAGCTGTTTCACCAGGCCAGTACTGTGAGGCTGGAGCATCCCAGATGCATGCAATCAATCACACATTCATTTCAGGTAATGTTAAAACAGTCCAAATAATGGACCTCAGCAACTACTTAATCTATTGCAGCTTGTCTTATTTCAGAGCCTATGGGTGCAGTTCTGATATTAATCCTTTCCTTTTCTACCCAGTAGAGTTAATTAAAATGTGATTAATATTGTCTTTTTAAAGATTAATTTTAAATAAAATAGCATATGTACTGCATTACCACCTGCTAGCGGCAACTAAATAGAAAGCTGTTCATAGCTCAGCTCATTTTTAAACAGAGACCTAATAAAATACTGCACTCTAATAAAAAAAACCCTCTTGTAAACCCATAGCTAAAATCATAAATTATATGATTCACATGTAAAATTCATCTCAATCTGGGAATGATATTTTAATTAAACTACTAAACCAGCTGTGGATTTGGTAAAGCTTCAGTAGTTCAGCTTTTAAAGGGTCTAATTAACTAGCTTGCATAGGGGAACAGAACCTAATGAATCTTATTATTCATTCCAAACAATGGATGCAGTTACACTTTATAGAAGATATTAAAAATGTCCTACTGTTTATTTTGATTTGCTATAAATCTTATGAAATGAGGGTCAAAATTTCTGTCAAGAATCAGGCTTCCCAGTCTTCTGGGCATTAATGATGCACAATAGCATGTGAAATTTCCATGTTACTGATACAGAAAGGAGCATCACAGAAAGAGCAATAGAGCCCATGGTACAGGGGTCTGGAGGAATTTGGGGTCTCTTGCACCTTACACCCAGCTGATGTGATCCCAACCTAACTTGTGGACTCGCACCTGAAGGAATGGCTGTGCTGACATACCTTCTACCACACAGTGAGGGTGACAGAAGCATAATGCAAATCCCTCTGGGGACACAACTATCCTCACGGGCCCTACACCTTCAGTCCCCGTTATCCATAGGAAAGGACGTTATCACCAGGGACTCCCCTACTGTGGAACCGTTGCGGCAGCGCAGTCAAACTCCAGTGATGGGTGCGAGGGAAGTAGCACCAGAGACATGACAGGGGCAAGCAGAGCGGAACTCCTCTACTGCAGGCACAGCAACACCACACTGGGCAAAACACCCCATACTATTTGGGTCATTGCCTGTTGTGTAAGTTCAGAACTGCAGTGCTATCAGGTAGCACCTCAATGTTGCACGCTTTTACATGAGGCAAGATGCATGCTTTTCTCTCCTTCCACTATTCCTGCAAGGGTCTTTTTAAAGCTGATGGCAGTCTTCCTATTGAACTTTATTTTCTCAGATAAATAAGAACATCAATTCAGATAAAGAGTACTTTTACACAATCATTAGAAGTTAAATTTATGTATTTATGAGATGCCTCATCAGATCATCTCCTTCGCATTTTCAATAAAACAACACTTTTCCAATCTTTAGACAGTTGCACAGAGCCCCTGCAGCTAGTAATTGTTAAATTATCCTCTGGTTTGAGAGGCCAGACAAGGTCTTCCAAATTCTCCCAATTACATACTTTTTTCAGTATTCAAAATTCTTAAGTTTATACTAAAATTTTGTTGAAATATCCCTAAACTTAGCTGGAATCTGTCTTGTTTATGTAGGAGGTCTTTAATTTATAAAGCCAGACTATTTTTTCCTCCCTTAAGACAACATCTGTAACCTTGAGTGAACATTTTATACACAATCATATTGCTTTAATTTGTGACTAAAAAAATAATGATAAAATATCATAATGCATTATGTCACTTATCCAGATATATCCAACTACATCAAATAGTTTGGTGGTTCTGAAGTCTCTGTTACAGATGCAGATACTACTTCTGAAAGGACAAGGGTGCATATTTAAGAACGTTAAATGAAAAAGCAAGTTTTTAAACTATGAAAACAATTTTATCATTGCAATACACTGTCAAGCCTGCGTAGCGAACAAAAGATATTTATTTGGGTTCAGTGAAACCGTGATACTGGTAATCTCCGAGTTTTCTAAAACACGTTCTGAAATGAAGAATTTATGATTTCTTATGAAGTGTAAAAGATTGTCCTCCAGTGTAAGAAATTTGCTTATAATGAACTGAAACCATTGAGAGAATTTTCAGTTCAGAATAACCCTATACAGAATTTTAGAACAAAAGGGAGAAACACCTTTAGCACTTATGACTCTGCAGGGAGTATCTGTGAACTAGAAAAGACTTCATTTGGTTATCACACATCAAAGGCAACTCTATTCTGACAAACACACACGTGACAAATTACTGTACTCTTCATAGTCCATAGTTTATGAAAAGAAAGTATGAAGCCATTTTGTTTCTAGTCAGTATCAGCTCAGAGAAAAATGTCACATACTAAACAACTAGCTCCATATGCCATTGTACATCACTGTCATTTAATTCTCTTTAAGTATTAATTTTTACAAAAAGAGTAACTTAAGCGCAAGTTAAGCCAATGTCTGTCTTTGTAAGATATGCCAAAAGAACAGAAGACTTGAGAGTACACACATAGATTTAGATGAATGTCTGTAAAGGCAGCAGTGCTGTAACTTGCTGTTAAGTGTTAATTCCACACTCTTTGGGAAAAAAAGACCCAAGGTTGATCCAGAACCAGAGAAAAAGTTACATAAATGAAAGTTCAAACTAAAATATTAAGTTAAAACAAAACTGAGAGAATGTTCAAATCTTCACATGTTCTTGTTCTGCCCAGAGTTCATACCCAAGTTAAAGCACCACATTTCCTGGCTTATTTTCTTTGCCTACATCAAAGACTTTTCTTATGGGCTACCTCACCAAACGGGCTCACAGCTCCGGTGGTCTTTGTCAGTATGCTTCAGTTTTGAGCTCTGACCAATGGGGAGAGTAAGTGAAGCATGGCAGTAAGCAATCCCTATTCTAGAAGTCACATCCACTGTTGAACAAATAATGGCTTAGATCAGATGAGCCATATTTTTATCAGAAACCCATACATTAAAGAAAATATACATGGGGTATTACAGTTCAGATCCAAGAGGAGGCCTTATGCAAATCAAAGCATTTATTAAATCTTCTTAACATAATCATAATCAAGTATGATCAGATCCTGCAGTAAATACTACTTCTGATATTGATGATCTGCACTTGGCAGCCCATTTTATCTAATGGAAATCAAAAAAACAACTGTCAGGAAATCAATAACCATTAAGAAAAATGGATGCTCAATGAATAAAACACATTAAGGAAGAAAAACTAATGAAGCTGGTAGCCTGACAATTGTTTGTCTCTATATAAATACCTAAAGCTGTTCCAAAAAACAAATTTTAAATACTCTCCAAATGTTTCAAAACAACAGAAAACTAAATTTTTACTTATAACTATATGAATCAGGATATCAGTTTAAATGTCAGGATCCACCAGTTCTTGATTTGATGGGAAAAAGTCTTAAATGGATGTAGGCATGCAATATCTGCTGCATTATAAATACTCTTAATTTAAGATAAAAGAATATGAGGAAGTGAGTGATGTAGCAGGCAAGTCAGGAAGCCTGAGTGACTGGAAACTTCTCTGGCACACAGCAATATATTAAGAAGCAAAACTAAACATTAAGCATTGCCAGCAAGTGTGTGAAGCCTTGCAAATTACCAGGCACTTTAAACAGCTTTGCAGAGATACAAATTTTAGGTATAATCTAAGAAGACTGCTCCAGAAAGGTCAACTGATTTATATGACTGAGAACTGCAAACAAGCATGTTCTTTTGTGAACTAATACGGCGTGTCCATGTTTTTGAAGGTTTCAGTGCTACAGGTCCTTTTAAACCTGGTGTTTCACCATACTTACCTCAAACTTCAAACTGGAAACAGCATATAAAAGCAGTGTATATTTTTATTGTTTAAGGCCACATTACTCAAGGCCTAAAGATCAAAGCTAATGAAGCAGTCCTATGGACAGTTTAACTATTATTCCAATTCTTGGCTAAAATGTATTCATTCAAACAAAACCAAAAAAATGCACTTGAACAAAAACAAATAAGGCCAAGAATCCAAATCTGTTATTTGATTCATTTGGACATTAACGAATTGCTACAATTTACCTTTTAATCGGGAGTCCCCTCCAAAGGCACCACATCCCCAGTTTCCTGTGGCTATTGCAGAGAGATGTTGAGGTGGAACATTGGGTCGAGAGAAGCCACAGTAGGCCTGCAGGCAGACAAGAGTCAAAGATGAAACTGACAGGCAATCTAGTATGATATTTTCAAACAATAAGATGATAACAACAATCAGTATTGTCTTCTAGCACCACCAAATTCAAACTACTTCAATACACTATTAGTCTTCCTTTAAATTTAAGCTCAATCACTAAATTTAATGCAAGAAGAATTTTGCCCTATTTGGATCCAAGTTAAAAATTAGATACAGGTGCTGACTCCTAGGGATTCTGTCACAGCTACAGGAAACTTTTCAGGATAGCCAGAGCAGAGAATAACTTTAACAGCAGATTGTATCATGTTTGTTGCTTTTTGGCCTATTTAGCATACATGACAGCTGAACTGCTGTGTCCAGTATTACTGAAATTCCTCAAAACCAAAACTGAAAATAAAATACAAAATAGCATCTTAGAATACATGTCTAATGCAATAAATGAGGGTAGGAGGAAAGAGTGTGATATTCACTAAGAAATCTTGAGTAAAGGCAGGTGCTTCCATGTATAGAAGAAAGGGTAAGTCTCTCTGGGATTTTTTTCAACAGTATGAAAATTTATTGAATTGGTACAATTTTCTGGTACACACTGAAGTACTCACAGTTTCACTCCGATCTGATCTAAGCTGCAAATTCAGACTTCTGTTAGTTATAATTTAGCAGGGTACCATGATTCAGAGTTTGCATAAGGAGCACTTACACGTTATCAGATGCACGTAGCTTCTTGAGCTCTTCCAAGTCAGAGCTATTAGTGTGCTTAATGTCTAAAGCACATTTTTATGAAACCAGTGGGCCAAGCAAACTAGTACTCTGGCTGTGTGGACAATATTTCTTCCAACTCCATCGTCCCAGTGAGGGAAATGGATTTATGTTGCAACGGGATGCCACTTTTGTTTCAACTTTTACTTAATGAGCATGTATTTCTCAACTCACCAAGACATGGAAACAGAAACTGTCTTGTCAGACACAGTAAGAAAGTCAGTAAACAGTTGGAAGGACTTCAGCAGCAATGAAGAAAAATATTTAAGTGCTCCCCTATGATTTTTCATAGCAAATAAAGGATAAAGATAAAACTAATCACTTTTTAAGAAAATAGACAATGCACCAAATGTTTTAAATAGGCTTCACCTAGGAATACAGGAATATGAAAGCTTTCTGTGCAGTTTTAAAGCAGTTGCTTAAATATGGGAAGCAGAAGAACTGTTCCTTTTGAACTACATAAATGAATCTGGTTTTAAGTTTTACACAACTTCAAATATACGGTATCCCATATTATTTAGAAGTTCTGCGATGTTAACAATTGGTTTGTTTTCATATAAAACTGTTACATATAGTTCTCAGTTAACACTGTTTGAAATGAAGTTGTAGCTTTTTTAAAAATCAGTAACTATCAAAATAGGCTTAATGACATTTATGAGTGGGATCACAAGCCCAATTATAAGACGGTTGTTCCTTAGGATTTGGAAAGTGGAACTTGTAACTGGAAAAATTACTGCTAGTGAGAGCCTTTATTAGGCAATCATCTCAAGGGGCTAGCAAGGATGAAACAGTGACATCTCTTACACATATATCTGCAAATCTTAATGCTGAAATCAGATACAATGATTTTTCTTCTTATTCTGAAGAGATGACTTGAGACAACATTAATCTTGTTTTCTGAGTATGGGTTAAACCACAAACAAGGGTCAGCCTCAGGCAGCCACCTTTTGAGAAAACTAACCGAGAGTGAACATCTGCTTCTTTAAGACAAATGGATCTTATAAAGGAGAAATCAGATAGGCTTGTAAGAAAATACAAGTTGTAAGAAGAATCACTTTAAGTTGTTTCAATAATTTCCTAATGTCTAACAAAATAACAGACAAAAGAACCTCTGGATGCTGAGCTGTGTCTACTAATATATAATACACTTATATTTCAAAGCCTGTGTGCATATACTGTGCTTACTGAGTCCTGATTTATTAAATCATAATAGAAGTAGTTGCAGCTTATTCCATCAACTTGTTTTCACCCACAGAAAAATCTTAAGGTTAATATTAATGTTAAATCAAATTGAAAAAAACCCACAGTACATTAAAAAAATATTTTATTTCTTAAAATATTATAGAACCTCCAATAAACTTAACTGAATTTTTACTGTAGTAAACA
The DNA here is from genome assembly GCF_047716275.1 of Strix uralensis. Lineage (NCBI taxonomy): Eukaryota > Metazoa > Chordata > Aves > Strigiformes > Strigidae > Strix > Strix uralensis. The sequence continues at coordinate 12,234,840 of NC_133978.1, read as the reverse complement.
GAGAATAAACTCAGGTTTAAAATTTTCTTTAAATACCAATCAGTACTCAAACAACAACAGCCAAACCGACACACTGTATAAGAGTTGCATGGATCTACTATAATTTATTTAAAAAATCCATACCCAATCAATAATATTGAAAATTGTAGGCAGATCATAAATTCACTAGAGTAGGTAATTTGAATTCTGTACTAAGATATCACTGAAGTTTACACAAAATTTATTTACTGTCTTTTTCAGGGGTAATTTCATTACCAACCATGAAGAAACAAGCTGATGAATGTTACTTCAGTCAAGATGCTAAGGTTTTATGACTAAATTAAATTAGTCCTTCAGCACTGTACATAATTTCTGGGAGGATAAAAAAAAAGACTATGAGTTTTCCATTTCCAGCTGAGAATTAGAAACACACTGCCTTATGTTAGAATTTATGTAAAATGCGTACTCTATTATTCTATACCCTCCTATACTACAGAAAGCTGGAGACTAACAACAGTAGTATTCTGCCCTTATACTGAACACCCTAGCTAAAGCAGAGGTCCGCTGCATTTATAAATGTAGAAGCACACTAAGCAGGCTTTATTGTTAACGAGTTTTGAACCCAAATAAAAGCACATTAATACAGTATAACTGTATAAACATTCTTGTACTCAACTGCCCAGTAAAAATAGCATTGCCATTGCTATAAGAGGCCGCAGACCTTTCACCACCTATGCCTTATACTAGCCATGCAAGGCCTTCATTCTGGGTCATTAGCCTTCTTATTGATTTATGAGAATTTGCTACGTGAACTAGAGATTAATACCAGGCATCTCTTGTTAGGAGATAAAATTTATGTGTGGGATAACAGCAAAGGCCTTGAAAACATTGGCACAGGTTGAAAGCTAAGGTCTCAGAACTATAAACAGCTCACTAATGGCAATTACTAGTCATTGAAAAAGTACAACCTCAGGAGCCAGGAAAAGACTGCTTCATTTTCAAGAAAAGAAGCAGCAGCAAAGCAAGAAGAAAAACAAATAACATGAAAGTCTCAGCCATGCAACATGGTAAAGCACCTGCCATGGCTTGGGAAAGTAACCCCATCTTCCCAAACATTATGCAGCACATAGTCCAGGGCAGAGACCAAGGGCTGGGAACCATGTAGAAACTCAAATATTTTATTTAAGAACAAGATCTCAAATTAGGGAGGGCAGGGGAGAGAAGAAAGATGCCCACCACAGTTCCAGCTTCCCTTGTCAAAGAGCTGTTCAGCCTGGCAACCGTGATGACTGTAAAGGACCACAGGGACTGGAGCAGTGCAGTTCTGTATACACACAGCTAACACAGGGTGACCGACTGCTTTGAATACATAGCAATAGTGATTAATAATGTGTAAGAACTATTAGTAGGAAGTGTGCTGCTTCTGAATGTCAGTCTAAACATGTTGTTTAAAGATTAAAACTGGCCTGATGTATCAGTCTTCTGAACATCCCCATCACTGTAAGCTCTAACTGGCATGTATATACACACCTTCGGTTGCAACAGCCCTTACAACTATTGTGCAAATAAAGATAGGAGATTTATGAATAGCTGGATCTGATCTCAAGAAGACATCAATACATGAAAAAATAAACTCCCAGGTAACATGGCAATACCCCAAGAGCAAACAAGAAAGGTGGAAGAAAAGCAAGTGGCACCGCATTTATGAACTGTCACCATGTTAAAACATGAGGTAACCTCTTCTCCACCTTGACTGCAGGGCTGAGTAGGATTCAGCAGAGCCAATCGTGGGAAGAGAACTTACAATCATAATTTAGAAGCAGGACTGGGAAGAGTTAACAAAATGTATACCCAAATTTCATTTATATTTTTGAAAGTCAAATAAAATACACCTTCGAATAGTGTATCAAAAGATAAGAGTCATCCTATTTGACAAGCTTCTGCTTTAACATTGGACAGCAAAACCCTGAAGTACACCTTTTATAAGAGACACAACTAAGCAAGAACTTCCTTAGCTCAAGATAATAATACAAAAATATTTGAAAAGGTACTATAAACATTAGACTGCAGGCTGTTGTAAGAAGTTACTGGCCTTGTTGAGCTCTCTTCTAATTTTCTCCGGACCAAACTGATCAAGGAAACGTCTGAAGTGAAATGCATCTATAGCAACAATTTCAGTGTAGCGTCGCTGCCATTCATCCCTAAAATTGGAAGGAGGAGAAAAGCAGGTGACATTAGTTGTTTAATACTGGCCATATAATTATGATCCAAACTGAGCAATTCCCTGCAGAGCTTCTCTGTTAGAAGCAGCTAGAAAGGTGAACTCCTAAGAGACAACGGAGCACTTTTTTTCTTTGTGGGTCAGGAATGAAAGGAGCATCAGAAATAAGACAGGTCTCCCTATAAATTCAGAAATACTCTGGCTAGACTTTGGGCATGAATGTGAAACAAATCTAATTACACAGCAGTATTTATTAAGTATGTAAAAACATCACAAGGTCAAAGAAAATCACTTTGGCTCTCTGTCTTCCTCCAACATTTAAATGGGAGCACATTGTGTATGTTTCCATACCAGATGAATAATTTTGTGTATACACTATGATAACATTGTTGGAGAAATAAATTCAAGAGCTCAGAGCTTTTTATTCATGATATTAAATTTTGTTTCGCCACACATCATCTGCACTGTGGCACCTGAGGTATCATTGTCAAACTTGCGACATTATAATCCACAGTTCAGTCAGTACCTTAAAAATTTGGATCACATACATATAACTAAAAATGGTGGTTTAAGAACTGACATCTTGACAGGTACCATTTATTAGCATTATTAATATGAGATAACTTGCTTAGCTTGTTGGCTCTACTGAAGAGAGCAGAATCAAACAGTCAAACTCTCTATTAAGGCAAATGCTAGGAAATACTTAAAGCACCAAGTCTTCAAATTTATAACATATTTATGTGCAACTTCACCTTGGGGTCTTGTCTTCGTGGCTTCTAGCCCACCGGTAAGTTTCTGCATAGCCTGTATACTCACTGTACTGCTCAGTACCTGAAAGAAATTATTTTCCGTATTACATACAATATGTACATATTTTTTTCACTTGACAAATCTTTCATAGGAATCACTGCTTCTTCAAATGAACACACAGCTCTAGGAAGTAATAGAAAATAAGAGATTCATATCTGCACTAAAAATACAAGATCTTCTTGTAACCAGTAGAAGCTTCTTTTCCACAGATGATGTGTAGCAACTACCATAAAACATTGCAAGTCCAGATCTCTGTACGCTTCTATAACAAGAAGGTAGTTTTCAACTTTGCCACTCTCAAGTTTAATAGCTTCTCAATAAACTGCCTGTCATCTTTCAAGTTTTACTGGTCAACAAAAACTGTGAGCCTTCATGCCACCAGTGTTTTACTTTTCTTGTTTGAGGCTACTACCTGTAAACACAATGATAAAATAGTCATTCCACTATTGAAAATGTGACAACTCTACTTCATCACAATTTAGTAAACACATGGGCTGACAATTTAGGGAACACAAGAAGAAAAATATAAAGAGATTCAAAGTGTATGTATTGAAATCCATAAAGCCAAAGAAAACGCCGATGGTCAGAAAACAAGCAGATTTCCAATACGCCCATGTTACCCAGTTTGCTGCCCTCCAGTCTTGAGGGCAACCTTACAGAAGGATAGGTAGGACCATTAAGCTTCCTAGTCTCATTGCCCAATACACCTCCTTCCCTTGTTATCATTTTGGTTTACATCTGTTTATGATGATTTCTGCACTATGGTTCCTGACACAAATTTTCAGATATCACAGCAAATAATGGCACTGAATGGACCGAAAGGGCACTGCTCTCAGCTACGGCAGTCAGTACCAAGAAGTTATTTCTGTAAAAGCTTGAGGACCCACAAAACCATGGTCTGGAACATACTTGGCTACTCTGTGAAAAAGTCAAGCAGGGTATCTTGGCAAGCATTAAGAGCTGTAGAAAGTAGCTCATTAAGACCTCCAGTAATTTTAGCTATTATGCTCTGCTATGCCCACTCCTTTTCAAAGGTTTATCCAAAGACTGAGAGCATTTTAACTGAGGGTAAGGATCACAACCTATCTAAAAGGCTGCCTTTCACCTCATTTCACTGAACTTCAGGACCCTGCTTCAAAACGTTGGGATGCAGAAATCCTTCAAGGAAATGCACCTAAAGTAATGCCACAGGAAAATCACAACTTTTCCCCATTTTGATCTTGCAACAGCTGAATTTCAAAACTAGGGGACTAAAAGAATACCTTGTTTGGAAAATTTCAGCTCATACAGGTACAGTTTAGCACAAGTTGTAAACAGTAACAGTGAGAAGAGAACTGTTAAGCAACTCCTTAAGTACGAACAGTGACACCAGCTATACCTATATATGTAACAGCAAAATAGGTCTTAGAAAGATGTATAAGCTGACAGCACAAAACATCTGGTTACTAAGAGAAGAGCAATGCCTAATTACTGCACAGATCTGTGATACTCTGAGAATACAAATGTTTCAATGTTTAAATTTAATCTCAAATAAAAACAAATGAAAGGTTGAACATCCAGAAACATACAACTATTCACTTTTAGCCCCATCTGACAAGGGAACTTGAATGCTTGCTTTCAGTTGTCTCAAGCATAGCAAACACAAGCTGTTAAAAACTGTTTAAAATGACGCATATACTTCAAGACGTTTTCCCCATTCACCCAAATTCATTTTAACTGAAAAGACTTATCAGCACTTCTTTGACTCATCTGCCCTATTATCCACTCATTATTTATTTAGATTTGTCTAGACGATTAACCATACTGAGGGCACTCAAATTCCACTCAAGGCTACTTTGAAAAGTTTCTATGCAAAACGAGTGAGATGGTAAAAGATTCCTCACCAAGAATTCACTTCATGTTACAAAATCATGTTACAAAGTCCCAAAATTGTGATGGCAGAATATGCCTATATATCCAAATATATCCATGCCCTTGTACAAAGGACAACTATGAACAGCTTAAATATTCAGAAGTCAGTCTTCTAATCGAATTGTAGGCTATCAACCTTCAGTAAGACTCTTCCTGACAGAGGTAAAATTCAGTTTTACTGATATGCTTGGAAAAAGTGTTTGAGCAAATATAAGAAAAGACAGACAAGGGAAGTATATGACTTTTCTGAGAGCTCTCTTTAGGGGACAACATAGCTAAACTTCTGACTTGGAAATGGAAGCATTTCCTTTGGTGGAAAGAAAAGACTAAGTTATCAAGATATTGTAACAGGATAAATTAAATGACAGTCAAAGTATTAAGCTGACTTTTTCAAGGTTCATTGCTTTCATCAACTTTTATGGAAGGGCACATCTGATGACCAAAGCACCAGGAAACAAACAAGCAAATACACATACACACACACATAAAAATCAGTAACAGAGAAACTCAAAGAAATCACACGAACTCTAAACTTGTGTCCCAGAAACTCAATGAAAATCAATGGATTTTCATAAGTGAAGCTCTGGAAATTTGTCAAGACAAAAATGGTTATTCAGTTGGCTTGTAAACTACCAGGATACAAACTGCTGTTGCTGGGAGAACAGAAGCAGTACAGGATAAAATGGATATGCTAATGTTGCTGGTGAGTCTTTTTAATTCCCATAAAAAAAAAATAGAGGGGTAGAAAAACCTAACCACAAATACAGCATAATAGCACAGTTCCATCAGAACTTTAAAAACAAGCTAGAAAAACTAAAAAAGCCTAAAGTAAAAAGAAAGTATATACAAATATCACTCAAAAATACATTCTTTGTGAAACTTATAATAGTTACAGCATCAGACTAACAGTGAAACTGCCAAGTGTTAGTGCTTTTGGGACCTCATCCATCTAGGAGTTGCAATTATTACTAAAAATAAATATATCTCAGACTCCACAGTCTAGTTTTTCATTTGCATATGATCTCTATGGCATTCTAAAGTTCCCAGGGATTGAGAAAAAACCCACCATACTGTCTCTCCAGTATGAGCTAGAAATTATACCTCTCAGGAGGCAGTACCACTAGCACTGAGTGAGAAGGAGCACATGTGAAAAGCACAAGAGTACAGTTTTGTAATCACCAATATAAATGTACATTCACTGCCAAAAGTGAGGGGAAGGCCCTTCTCTCCCTTTCAATCAGTTCTTCTGATCCTTATCTTATGCCACCACTAGACTTCTGGCTCTCCAGACAGTGGCACAATCAGCCTGCTAAATCCAGCTGAAAAACAATTTTTTCCCTCTGAGTAAATTTTCAGCTGAACCAATTATCTGATCTCATTTACTGCATGGGTAATGTGCTTAGGAGTCTCTGAAAATGCATCGCTAAGATGCAGTCAGGACTGGCCGTTGTTCAATCTGTAGATTTAAAGCAAACACGGAACACAGCTTCATCTGCTCTTAATGCTGCCCGAGTATACGTGAACTCAAATAGGAGAAAAAGGAAAATCCAAAGAAACAAACCCTCAATGGAAAACACTGACACTTATTCACAGCTCTACCAGAAATGCAGCTGTGGAATCTTTGGCATTGCCACTGACATTTCTGTAGGTGGATATCTGTGCTGAAGAACTTGACTGTTTGCATGACCGGTTCCATATCCATTACAGCAGTGATCTTAACCAGATACTGTGCAATCACAACAAATTTAATTTCTCTCCAATTTCTCAGACTCTTCTGCAAATTTAAGCTACACAGTTATACCCATTAGGCTGCTGAGTCAAGATGCATCGCAAAGAATGTAATTTATCAAGAGGATTGTGACACGCATTGGAGACTTGGCTAAAAAATGAGGTGGAAGGGCCAGGGATGAAATGAAAATGATGGAATGGCCATTTCCATTAGAAGAGAACACCCTAGCATGAATACTAATTGAAAAACACTATAAAGTACTCAAGAAAACTAAAACAATATTGCTGCAGTGAAAAAACATCCTCACCTTTATTTGTTCATGCCAAATCACTATTTTTTGCAGGGGAATGGAAGGTCTTTCAAAACATTCATTTAGTGTTTTCCCCCAATCAGTTATTACACAGACTGATAGCCATGCTCTGTTCTCACCCTCTCCAGAAGAGCCTCACCCAGAGGACAGTACTTCAATATGTTAATCCTGTTATAATATTGTATCCAAAATACACAACAGAAATCAGCAATGGCCAAGAATTTTCTGACTCATTTTTTAAGAGGTAATCACAAAAACCAAAAATCAAAAAGTTTTCTTTGAAAAGGCATTAATTTTGGCAGGGTGGAAAAAACAAAATAAAATGCTGTCTTAAAAAGATTATTAAGTATAAGACTGAAAACAAAAGATGCTCTGCCCAGTACAATCAATAGCTCAGGATGGAGTAAGATTTGCAAGCTCTAAGCTCAAATTTTTACTGTGCATGCATGGGAGAAAGAAGTGCTTTGGAAGGACTTTTCCAAGAACTGTGTTCTAATACCTGTACAAATTCCTGATTGTTGAGGCAGGTCAGGTAACTAAACCCAACATTTTTACTATAGCAGACTGAAAAATATAAAGTGTACACAATCTATTACAATATTTGTCTAGAGGATCTCTCCAATTGATTTTTTTTCTTTATAGCTGTTCTTTAGAGTAAATAAAAAAAATATTACACCATCATTTTATTTTTCAGTCATGAAAAATGTTCACTGTGTTCCTGTGTATAGAATTGAGACACACACAACATGACCCAGGCCTCTCCATTTCTTAATAGTGACATTTGGTGTTTTGATGCTAGCTGGTTTGATCCAATGGATAATAAAACATTCCAAGTTCTATGACAGAGGTGGAAACAAAAGGAAAAACACTTTCAGCAAAGCACTGGACGAACAGTGCATCTCCATACACAGCCCCTCAACAACATCCTGGAGAAGCAGTTCGGTTTTGTTGTTGTAATTGGGAACCCATAACTAACTAACAAAGTAACACAAACACATGTTCGTAACTTACAAGATCAAAATCCTTAAGAGACATTCCCAACTTTCTACCCTTTTTAATGCATGCTGATTTTTTCCTCTTCCACTTCCTCCCCTTCCAATAACCAAGACAGTTCCTCTTCTCAGAGTTTTCAGTAATACCGATCACATCAAATGTTACAAATTCCAGAGGAACAAAAAACCCCCTGCTTTAATGTAACAGGAGCATTACCTGCTAACAGCTGGTAATTGTGGCTTTTAATTGTATTGCCCAATAGTATTCTTTGGCTAGGCCTAAAGACATGAAGTTCTCAAACACATTTGTATAGGATAAAAAAAAGTTCTGTCTGCTTGCTGTCACTTTTTTTTTTTGCCCTTCACAAAACATCTATTGGAACAGTGGCCCCATGGTCTGAAGAGGTAGGGTGAAGAAGGAAGCTCTTTGTCAAAGAGCATTGCCTTATTTTTTCTTCTTTTTTATCTCTATGGCATTTAAACATACTAAACTTCAACTTGAAATAGATGTAGAACATATAAAACCAGATTAAGATGTGAAACACTTGCTGCAAAGACTAACCTGTGATGATAAGACATTCGTTGTGATCCAAAACTTCAGTGATGAGCCTCGATACAATCAGTTCTGGATTGATTAAAAACCGAATTTCTTCTTGTACTAGTCCTGCCCCAGTCACACCACCTCCAACAAAACGGTTTGCAAAATCAACCTAACAAAAATATATTCAGGAGGATTATGAGATAAGCAAATAGTATAAAACCCTTTCATTTGTCAAGGTAAATAAAGTCCTGTACAAATTTCAATAATTCTGTTGAAATCTGCTGCTATCACTTAAAAATGCAAGCAGCAGGACAAAGCCTGATTAACAGCATGCCTTTTTTTTTTCCTTTCTACTTCTTGGAAAACTTAGAACAAGAAAAGTGAAAAATTACACATCAAAGTAAAGTTTTGCATGTCAAGTGCTCTGAATCCAAGTTCTGTTGGTTTTCTTTGAATAGCACATATTTAAGAATAAAACACATTTCAGTAAATGTGAAGGATGAAAATAGTAAATTACAATATTCTTTTTGCATTTTATGGACATTGAAGATTTATTAAGTTGTTCTTTAATAAGCACTCTGCCTCAGCTTTCCACACTGAAGCATTTCTAGATTAGCATTGCCCCTGTACCAGTTGTTCTGTACCTTAAAAGAACCTCTTAATGCATTCTCCTTGAAATGCACTTGAACAAGGCAAGTCATTTTGACCATTTGACCATTTTGACCTCTGTTTCTCCTTGAAACAGAGCTCTGGACTCTATTTTCTGCTGCAATAATACATATTTTGCAAATTACATTTTTATATAGGCAACGGTTTTAGAAGGATTTGGTTTATTCAATAAAGCAATTACCACTTATGCAAATTAACTGCCTATATAAATTATATACATTTATAATTTTAAAAAGTCACCTCATCTTTCAAATGCTATTAGCTTCTTACTTAGCTGATGAGAGCACATTTACATGAGGAGAACAAAAGTTGCTGGAGTGACATGAACATCTTCATAGATTACAAACTGATTCAGGAGTCAGTCAAGTCTAAAACACACCGAGAGCCGGCCACTACAACAGCAAGCATTCCTGAAGTCTGTCCTGGAAATACCAACACACTTCAGTTGTTAAAGATTTGCTGAACTTGACTATGATACAAAAAAGTAACATGAAAACCACCCAAATGTTCAGTGTGCCAGGGCCCCAAACACACTTTGTGCTGAGTAGCCTCACCTTGGGCCTCCATCCTCACCCCAGGCACATGGCCCCCATACACACACATACCCTTGTCCTGGACCTCACCTGAGACACATTGTGTGTGGGCTCATGCCCAGCCCTGTCCTCTGCTGATGCCCACTTGCTGACTGGACATCTAGGATTGACCTTGGTGACCTGACTCATCACCTTGCCTTTTGTCTGATGACCACCAGCCTGTCAGCAGAAACTGTTATTGTCACCATCCCTGCGCTGCTTGTCCCAGCCAGCAAACCTGCCACTGAGGCTTGGGTCACTGTGGACTCCTGCGCTGTCTTGCCTTGGCCATCCTGCTCCCTCCTGGAGTGAGCGATCTTTGTCTGAGAGGTATTTTTTTAATAAGACTTGAAATAGCCAGGAGAAAAAAATACCACACCCTCGGCAATACTCACTTGTACAGAGTGCAACAGAAACAGTACATGAAAAGGCACAAATCAATCTTCTCTCACCTCTGAGGTTATAGTATAGTTGAATAGAGACACAGCAGAAAAATGGTTATTATTGAGCCATTGCTGAGTTCTTAACTATTTCAGTACACATTTGAGTGCTCAAGTTTCATAAAGTCATGAGACACTTTGAAGTCTGCTCTGAGCAAAGAGCATCACAAAAAATAAATCCTCCTAGTCTTCCTCCTCCTCTTCCTTTGCAGCACTTGTTCCTGGCTAAAGAAGCTGTAATTTTTTTTGCGTAAACAAACTCTAGAAGGCAAACCCCAAAGAACTAATTTGAAAACTCAGATGTGTTCCTTGCTAGAGATATGGACAGGACATCCTTCTTATGAATTTCTTTTGCTGACTGGCTCCCAGACCGAAGCAGTAGTACTGGCAGCAGCAAAAAAGTCTCCCGAACCACTGACCTGGTCACTGTCTGGGGCACAAGAATAATATTTTAAAAATAAACTGAAACCCTTGACAACGCATCAATATCACAGCCTGAAACATTTATCTCATCAATCTTTGATCCTGGTTTGAACCAAAAGACCTGAAGCTGTCCAAGGCTTGTGATTCTGTCGGCTCTTTCTGCATCAGGTATATGTGCAAGTCTAGATGAACTGGGGAATATTGACAGTACTAAGACCACCCATGGAATTAATTTTGATGTTTCTTTTACAGTTCATAACATCTTGTCATTTAAGTCAATTGAGGAAAACAAATAACTTCGTTTAGCTGGCAGACAATAAAAGTATGACAAAAACATGACATAAAGCTACATTTACTTTCATATGTGCTTACCTGCAGCATACCTTGTCCATTGCTTTCGATGGTGCCTTCATAGGTGACATGCAATCTAGACAGTTTTTTCTGAGATCTATCATTGAAGAAAAATATTGTACAGAAAGGATGATTACAGAATGTCCACACAAAAACAACCATTTTAAAAGAAAACCAATCCAAACCCAAACTTCTTACACACCTTAAACATAAGGTCTTTAAAAAGAACACCCTGATGAATTAAAGAAAATGCATTTGCCTTTCAGAAACAATTTGTAAAGGTTTAACATAGCCAATTGCTCAGTTTCTCCACCTCTTTCACCATAAAACCCCAAATTTGAAACTGAAGTTCCCCGTTTTTCACACAAGTTTGTCCCACATTAACTTGCTAACCAGCAAGAAAGCTGCAACATGTGTTTTCATGCTGGTTATCACCCATACTTCATTACATTTCCTGTCATTTCAGAAATCAAGTCATCTCTCTCTTTTCCCTGCCCCTGACTCAAGCAACAGCACCAAAGATGTGCTACAGTTCTGAAAATTCACTGAAGACTTGCTGGCTTCCCAGGCAGACATACATACTGGAAAGCTCAGAGCACTCAAACTACTTGTGGCAGTTCACCCACTTTCCTCTGTACTTCTCTCCATAACAATCCATACCAAACATTGTTTACTGTAGTACTTTTAGGCCTGAATCGATTGCATATGAATGGGATTGAGTTATCATTGATTTAACACATTTCTTACATTAACAGGATGTTTGACTTACCTTTCCCAGTCTGGAAACTCCTGGAGGCACTGCCTTGTAAACGTCACCAATCCCGTAGGTTCTACAGGCAAATCAACCCCAAAGGAAGATGTATTAACTGCTAGAGCTTTAGCCCTTAGATTATTTGAAGTGGTAAACTTTAAAAATTACAACAAACATAATTCTTGGCAGAAACACAAGAGCTCAACTTTCCTCAAGAGCAGCTTTGAATCTTCCCCTGACAGCCCATGCTCAAATTGAAAACAAGTAACATAAAGACCAAAATATTAACTGCTCTTCTCCCTTTGGAGTTTGAGTATTTTCCTTTTTCCAGATCAAGAAAAAACTATTTCTTAAGCAATTTTCACTTAAACTGTAAACACTACTAGAAAGACTCGATAGTTGAAGTTAAAGTAAAACGTGTTTCCACTTAATAAAAGAGAAATTGTGAGCCTTTAGAGGTGACACTCAACCTATGAATGGATGAAGCAGCAGTTCATATTTCCAAGAAAGTCCTACTATGTCAATAAAGATTCAGCGTTAGTGGATTCCAAACCAAGCTGTTTTCAGCTCTGCCAGGATGCTAGAGAAATTCACTGTATTTCAACTGAGAAAAGACTCCTGCCCTCAAGAGAACAAGAGAAACCATTGTGCTCATTGCAGGAAGGATGCATTATCATCTTCTCTCCTTATTTTATTCACAAAAGTTCAGTTTTGCAACACAAAGAAAATATCAACTTTTTATTAGGTGATGTCATCTTAAAAACTGCATTTGAGGCTAATTTCTTTGCTCCAGTCCAGTAAGTCTATTGCACCGGCTTGTGAAAAACATTCAGAACAGTATGTAAAGCACAAACATACCCTTCCAAAAGCCTTTTCCACAAGGGACTCTGGTATCAGTGGCAATACTTTACAAAGTAAGCATTCACCTTTTGAGAACAAAGTCTTGAGCTGATATAGTCTCCACTGTGTTCTTTTACAAGGAATTCAATTGCCATTTACAATAAGAGTTGCAAAATTATTACAGTAATTTATAGAGCTGTTACTCCAGTTTTACTAATTCCTTGGACAAAAAAACAACAAGAAATGTGGTCTTTTAAAGGTATGACAGGAATTTTTAATTCAAGAAAATAGCACTCAAGAATCTCATTAAATATTATTTAAAGTTATAATGTTAAGAAATCTAATACAGGAATTTCATAAAGCATGTTCCCAACAGGTTTCATATGCACAGGTGGTCAGGGACCGGTGCATAAATTTAGAATTTGGTTTGCATGAAAACATTATTACTCAAGTATAAAAAAATCCACTAGCACACTATATCTCTTCTCAGTCCCACACATAGATCACAATTTACTTTCTACCTCAGAGATTTAGTTCTATTGACATTGCTGAAAGTTTGATAGCTGAAACAGGATGTAGCTACATTTAATTTGTGGTGAATTAAAATGAAGAACTGAAGATAGACTGAACCAAGTAAAGGGATTTTTATATTTAATAGCCTAAAGCTGTCTGTCTTAAAACAAACCCTTATGAATGTGAAGCTAATGGTGAAATACTGATGCGTAAAGAAAGTTCTTTAAAAAAATACTATAAGGATATTGCTGTAGATGTGATTGTATGCTGCTGCAGTAAAATCTGTCTCCTCTAAAATACAATATATAAGCTCTGAAACAGTTCTTTCAGAAACTATTTTTGAGCTTATGCAGATATTCAAACTCATGGTAACTACAGATCTGACTACGCACACCAAGGAAAATATCGCACTAACTTCTAAAAGAGTTGGAGATCTCTCATGTCTTGCTATCACTTGTTTTATTTGAATTGGGTGAACTTCACAACAGCTTTGCTTTGGGATAATAGAATGGAAGAACCTGAAACACCATCACGAGTAGGAGAAAATCCCTCAGAACTACAAACATTATAGTCAACAGACTAAATGTGCATACTGAAGGAAATCTGAAGCTTGATTCAGAATCTTTTAAGCTTGTGATTGTACTGTCTACATATGGTGCGAAGTTTCCTCTACATTCTCACTCTGATGCAGTGCAGCAAGTATTTGCATATATTACAAACATTATACATATGTATTATATACACATTTATATACACACACTTTTTATTTATAAAGGGGAGTGAAAATATATCTCTAACATCCCCCATATATATCTCTCAGAAACAAAATAGAATAAGCTCTGTGCAAAAAAAAATAACTGTATGCATCATCTATAAGAGAAGAAGTGACATTAATATGAATATCAGTGTACTTAGCAAGCTGGCTTTTGTCATACACTTCCATCATAATACTGCATAGCCATTTCTAAATTTAATGGGATTAAATTTTTCATGTATCTGCTTTGTAGCTCAAAAAAAAGAATAAAGGATATACTTTTTTCTGTGACTCTTCTAAAATAGCAGAAAAGGGTCTTAAGTTTCTCAGGCTTCCTTGGTGACCGTCCTTCAAACAATCTGAAAAACAAGAAGCAAAAGCAATTAATTAGATTTCAGGGATATAGTGCATAGTAATTAGGCTACTCACTAATTGTGATTTGATTTTTTAACTATTATGCACATATTTCAATTAGCCTTGTATTTAAATAGTCTACCGTAGAAAGAACTCTCTAGCCAGCCCCTCTGTAACGCCTTCAGGAGTAACAAGTTCGTTCACTTGCTAATTTTCTAATGAAGCTGCTAAGTGTATGCCTAACTCATCTGATTTTGTAATATCGAAAAATATAATTTCAATATGAATATCCAGGAAAACTACTAGCTTTATTTGCAACAGACTGGCTTGAATTAAAAGTAAGTGACTGAGGGGTGAAAACATGTATGTTGAGTACTCCAAGATCCAAATGTCTTACCCTACTTTCAGCTCAGTGAGTTGCAGAAAAAAAATTAATGCAACCATACTGCTTTCAAGAGTTGCCCTGCACCAGCAGCATTTCTAAAGAAAAGAACCTACCCCCAACAGAAACTGCTTCATCCACTGGGCTACTACTGGCATTCTAACATTCATTTGTAAAACCCTAAGCATTAAAAAGAAGCATCCTATTTTTAGCCATTAAGTGAATGTATTCTTTTATGGCTAGCTGAAATACTTTTACTGCATCATTTATCTTCCAGCAACTTCAGCACACATTGCTTAATTTCACTTCCAACAAAGTGACAAGGTATTGTTATTGGCAACACATAATGGAATTTATCTGGAAGGAAGAATAGCAGCGACTTCAGAAATAATATCCTTTGAGTAGGAAGTTCACTAAAAGATGCCTGATACAGTGAAAGCCCCCAGGATGTAAGATTCACCCCCAATAAACAGTCTAAATAAAGGAATGACACAACATTATTCATTTGTTATGCACTGGAATGACAACCTGCATTTAAAACCAGAATGCTGTCAGGTGAATTTAGCTTTTAGTAGTGAAGTGAACTAGATTTTTTTCAGCATTTAAAAATTCTTATGAAGTATACACGCTGAAGAGATCAATTTCACCCAAAGTCTATATTAAGTCACAGAAGCTAATTTTAAAAAGCCTAAAAAGATTTTGTGAAAACTTTTTTATTCTTTGAATAATCAATCACGACTTTAAGGCGGCAAACCCCAGACTTATACAGTCTATGTTAAAATGGGCCTGTATGCAAGTTCTATCGAGGGGCTGTGCTTATACAACTAATAAGGGGCTCATAAAAGAAAGAGCTTCTGTGTGTGTGTGTGTAGGTCTTGCCTAAACGCATACATTTTCGCTGACCTTTTATCTGGAAGTCTCATTTGGTATGAATCCTTTAAACTGGTTAATTTATCTATTAGTCCAATCGTGCCTTTACTAGCTTTTTGCCTCTTTACATCAAACTGAAGTCTTGCTTATGTTGCAAACTGTCAGGAGAGAGGAGTTCATGTCATAAAGGTGATACATGATTTGGCATAACTAGCAGGTTGGGCAGGAGAAGTCCAAAACTGGAAAAACTATGCCTGAAGCAAGTCATATCAAGCTAAAAGGCAATGGCAAGGCAGATGAACTTGGTTTCATCCATTACAACTACTCACCAAAATACAGTCTCTATGTCAAGTAGGGAATTTCATCCAAGTATTTTTTTTAAATCTGAAGTGTTCAGCATTGGCCTGTCTTTTCTCTTCTTAAAAGCTGTGATAACTACCTCTTTTCTTTCTCCTCTGGGATCAAAGCTAGAGTAATGCTGATTTGCTTGTGAAAAGATCTCATTTACAGTAAATAAATATTCCCAAAACACCATCTATAATTACAATAATGAGAAGAGATATCTGTATTTCTGTTCTAGCCTTATATGGCTAAATGGATAAAAATGACAGGGCAGCACAAAAGGATTTGAGAAGCTCTAGGTTCTGGCACGGACATCCCTTGCTGTAGAGGGATACTCCATACAGTGGGGACAGAAGAATGCTGTGGTCTTCAAAATTATCTGTATTTTGACCTAGTAGCTATATGTACCCAGTAACTACATGCATCAGATCTTTTATAACAGTTAGCCCAAGAGCTTTCATCACCTTTCTCCTCCTCACAGTATTTGTTTTCCTTCGCTATGACATAACATAAATTGTACTTTCTCTTTGAAAATCCACTATGAAAGATAGAAAAATAAATTTCAAAAATGTATTAAAGAAAAGCAGGCAACAGCAGTCCTGCACAGACATTTTAGGACTGAATTCACCACAAGTCATATTTGTCCAAAACAGAACACACTCATAAAAGCATAGCAATTTATAGCAGGTTGAAGAAGCCATGTCTTAGATTAATATGTTTGGATTTACTTCCTATTTTCTTTGTCTAGAATTTACCATTATTAGTGACCTAGCGGCAAACTGAAGATGGCTATCTGCAAACATGCTTTTTATTAGATATATGTTTGTAAAATACAACACACTGGTATATTACTTGCATATTTTCACAGAACCAGACCAAGGAACTTGTCTTCAGCTACTTCAAGTAAAAGTGCTTTACAACATTAGGAATTTGTTTTAATGGCCAACCAGAGCAGTGGAAAAATCCACACAGATTTTAATGGGCTACAAGTTAGCCTTAAACCCTCATAGTATCTATTTGAAGCTACCGATATTCATTTAGTTGAATTACTGCTTCATACATTCTTTTAAGTTTCCACAGAAATTGCATCACAGTGACATCAATGATTCAAAAGACTTCCATCAAGCTTACTAAAGTCAGAAGAAAAGCACAAGAGAGAAATGAACATCTCTCCCCACCCGCCACCCCCCCATACATGCAGGCAGCCAGGCTTTCTTCAGTGCAGCACAAAGTAACCAGTCATCTTTGTGAATGCAAAGTGATATTTACAACAATCAAAAATGGCCCAGTCCTGCTCCATTAATTTAAGTGAGGATATAACATGGCAAAACTATGAATATTTTAATATTGAACCTTATTTCTGAAATGATCAATTAGGCAACATTACGAGAAGTTTTATTTCTGAAGCAAAAACCTCTATTTTGAAGAGCAAAGCTAGATGAGGGCATAAATAAGATATTAAATAAAATTCTTCTTCAAGCTCTGAGACACAGATCCTACTAAAAAAACCCGCCCAGAAATGTAAGCGGAAACCACATAATCAATTTCCTGACAGAAGAACCCAAGGCCAAAACCCATTAATTCCAATTAAAGAACTCATCCAAATGAAGTGCACTGTAAATCAAACACAAAGCACTGCAAGCCCACTTTCAGTCACAGTAATTGAAATATTACTGGCAACTGCATATGTAAGCTGTTTTGCTTTGTACAAGATGTTCCCACTGCCATGCAGCTAACTTCAATTTAGCAGATACAGGAGCTAAGAAAGCTTGTGGGGCTGATCACCAAACACAGCTGCAAATTTATCTCTCCCTCTCCAGCTTCCAAGCCAGGGTAGCAGCAATGTTAATCAAATGAAGGACCTCTACAGAGATACACTTAAGTATTCTGAGGAATCAAGGTCAGAGATTTAAAAACATAAGAAAGTAGATGTGTGAACCATGTCAAAAAACCAAAGTAGATTGTTTTTGTGGCTACATGAAAACTGTTTCCTAGCAAATATTCAGACATTTAAGTCAATTGTTCTGAAGAGAAATCCTATATATGAGAATAAAATATTAAAAATATGAACCAATATTGGGAAACTGTAAAAAAATTTTTTTTAATTACTCAACTGTCAGTAAACACACAGTGCAATTACAAGACAAGTGTTTATACTATTTCAATAATTATTACAAAAACATGCACATTTGTTTTGCATTAGCATTTTCATAAAATTTTAGGGTGGAAAAAAAGCCTTTTAAAAGTGTAATCATTATTCTGGTCTTTGCAGTCTCACTGACTGCAAATTCAAAATTGTCTTATTTTCAATCAACATTTCCACTTCAAAGCTGGAGCCAAAAGGTCTAAAGAATCTGCTCTTTAGTCCTTCGAGTGTTAAGGCAAGCAGCAAATCTGCAAGGTACTTCAAAGGGTGCATTTCCAATGACGCAACATCAACATGATTTAATAACATTAAGAGCTACACAAAAGTGACCTTGGCACACATATAGTTTAACTGGGGAAAAGTTGAACCAGCTTAAGTAAACAGTTCTTAAATACACTGTTTCTGATTATGGTGTAATTAAAATAGAGTAGTTTATTTATAAAATTTAATTTCCAAGGAACTAAATTAATCCCTTGATGTTACTTGAACTGGCTCCAGTAATTTCTACAAGCAGAAGGAACCATTACAATCATGTAGTTTAACTACCCAGTTAAATAATTTCATATTGGTATTTCCATCCCCCAGCCTGTATCTTCCCATCCCCTGGCTGGGTTTACTTTGAATGTTTCTTTACAAAGAGTATAATCATGTCTTTACATTGAAATCAGAACCCATCATGAAGACTCAGAAAGCTAGCCACACTGTAACATTACGCAAAAATTTGCAGTATGGGTCATACTTCAAAGAATACTTCCCATTCATAAATTCATGGCATTTCACATGTGCTATTTGCAAAAGCATGGATACACAATTTCATACTTATGGTCCCCACAATTAACTACATGTGCTTTTTCTTAACTACCACGGGCACTAAAAAAATACCTTTTTCTTTACTACTATAGTTGAAGACACACTTGTATTGTTTCTTATATTTTAGCATGATCTCACTAAAGATAACATAGCATCTAAGAAAGTGCAAGTTATTTTACTAAAACCTCATTTTTCTCCTACAAATAAAAGTGAAAGAAGGATTTATAATGAAGTAGTATGGGTAGACAAATTTCACCCAGTAACAGGACTGAGCAGGTGAAAGGATGGAAAGTTAAAGCAGAAATAAAAATACTGAAGAGACCCCACCTTCAACCTCAAGAACAGAGCTAATCACTAAACAGAGCTTTAGTCTAATGTATAGGATGACAAAACACCTGGAAAAAAGAATAAACTAAACATCTTGCTTTTTATATCTTGTTGCATTTCAAGCCTAAGCTTATCTGTGTATACATCTCGGGGTGGAAATACTATGCTTATGTATGTTACTGTCAAACTTGTATTACTCTCCATATGATTGAGGGCTACTGTCATTAAAAGGCTGAGCATTCTCAATTACAGAATCACAGAATCATCTAGGTTGGAAAAGACCTTGAAGATCATCTAGTCTAACCATTACAACACAATATTATATTATTATAATATTATATTATAACACAATAGCACTGGATGGCACAATAAACTCATCATTTAGGATTACACTGGTTGCACTAAGGAGCACAGAAGAAGCATCTCTTCTATCTCCTAAAATTTTTTTCCTCCTGGAAAAAAAAGTGGAGTTCCACAAACCAAAGAGAAAAATAACACTCTCCCTTTAATGAAAACAGTAGCATATTTGTAATGAAGCTTTGATTTGCAATGCCAAGCACAGCTGATCAAAACAACACAATGTTTCAGTAAGCATTCTGTCACAATATAATTTGCCATTTTTATTTAACTGTGCTCAAGTTAACCTCAGCCATAAGGACTACCTATAGACATCAGTGTATCTAATGTCTAAGAAATCTGCATGCATTAATGTGCACAGAGAGAGAGAACCCCATCATGTAAGAGTTGGAATGTGTCTATAATTATGTGTGCTTATCATACGATTGCACAGGACAAAAATATATGAAAGCAATTCAGCTTACCACATAGGAATAACTGGAATGAGATTAATTACCTGTATCCTTTGCCTGAAGTATTTTCTGAGAAAGCTGTTTATGTATTGGGTGGGGTTCCCTCCCATACACAAATATTTATCTGCCTTTTAAACCAGACCACTACATCACTAAAGATTCACTTCAATAAAAAAGATGGAAGATAGTTCCAGCCAGTTACTAGTCAAGGACTTTTCATGAAGAATGGAGCTGCAACAAGTGTTTCCTTGCTACCATTTACCCTCCCCTTATCAAGAGAACAGAGTTACACAATGTTTCATTCCTGCTTATCTATTTTGTGAATAGCAACTATAGACCCACTCTGGTGTCCAGAGCCCCCCCATGGGTGTGCAAGACAATCCACTAGGATGCAGGAAGAAAATACTTTTGTACCATTGAAAAAATAAAAAATACTTTAAAAATAGTGCTTATTTCATCTTTATCTCATGCTTTAATTTCTTTTTTGTGCATGTTTTAGCATGTAATATATTAGTACAGTAGCACATGTATGTAATTTATAAGTAAATAAATATGCATATTCTGGGGGTGCACACTCAAACATTTTTTACCGATAGGTATGTGTGATCAAAAAAGTTTGGAGACCACTGCCCTAGACAGCTCTAAATACATTATGTAATTGATGTTTAAGTAAGATGAGGAAACCTTAGCAAATTTAAAACAGGAAATTCTTATATGTAATATAAAAGATAAACCCTTTCTTGAAAGTCCTGAAGCCATTGAAAAATATTTTAAGAACTATAAGTAAAGCTATTCAGAATATCAAGACTTCATTTAATGAAATTTGGACTGTATATAAATCAAAAGCAGAATAATCCAGATGAGAAATTCCTCCCAGAGAGACTAAAGGCAGAGAAATTAACCATCTCTCTGACAGCACAACAGGAAGTGCCCGTCCAGATCTTGCACCTCCCAACAGGAAAACATAGCACAACCTTACTCAAGTCAGGTATAACAACCTCAGTTCTGCTTTTCTGGTGCCTAGTGTATGTGTTTTCCACTTTAATAACATGAATTTCATCTTTCTGTGTTAAAACCACCTTCTTTTCTCTGCCCATACAGGAAGTAATTTACAAGTTTTTGAATCTCCTTGCCGTCAAGTAGGAGCAAAACAACACGTTCAATAATTGAACTTCACAGGCAATTTCTTATTTACTATCAAGTGTCATAGGTATGACTTGTTGTCATCTCAAAGTTATTTAAGAACATCATATTATTCAATACCCTTATGCTTAATTAGAACTTCAATTTTAGATTAAATAGTGGCTTTTTAGATTTGTATAAACAAAAAAAACTGAGCAATGTAATTGTGTTGGTAATCTAGATGCAAAAACTCTCTTTCCAACTCAGACTCTCAAATATACTCACATCTCTATTCTCTGTGCTTTTCATTTTGCACTTTTGTTTATTGTGGCAAGTAACTTGGAACATTATAAACCTGTTTTAGGAAGATGTTTTGGTGATTCAGGAGTTACATCGGATTGATACTTGACTTTGATGAAATGATAAGATGCTAACTCCAAGTACTCAACAACCTGAGGATCTAAACCAAAAGACATCCCACAGCATGGTACTACTAAATTCTGGACTAAATTATTGTATTTACTAAGCTAACAAAAAAAATATTCAGATTGAGTACTGTTTTAATCACTCCAGCGAATAATTATGCCAGACTTATTAAGGATAGTGGCCTTTTAAAGTTGTTTATTTAAATGAGTATTTCATCATTTACCACACACACAAATGTTGATTTTAAATTTTTAAAAAAACTGTATTCTACTTGAAGTCTACTTAAAGTACTCCACCCAAGGCTAATTAGAACATATTCCTAAGGCAGGCGTATCAGAATCAGTTTTGCAGGATCAGTGTTTGTAAACTCAGAAAACATAGAACCACTTTTCAAAGAAGCAATGTATATCTCAGTCCAAACCAAGCTCTCTCAAAGTCATGAGATAATTTATTCCCAAGAGAATAGTCATTAGTGGTGCAAAATTGACGTTGTTTATGAAGAGACAATTGCATTACCAGTTAATTAGATTCCAATTCTCCTGCATAAATGTACTATACAGTTTGCCCATTTCCTTTCATATATTATACATTCCATAAAAGACATCTATATCTTAACTAGTGGGTTTTTTCCCCTCATTTCCAATCACTTGAAACTACTTTAAAAATTTGTTTGATGAAGATGAAGAAATTCAGTCCTAGTGGAGTACTGGTGGTTTCAGACCAGAGCATCCACTAATATATGTGCCAAAAGATCCACCAGGCTTATGTAATTAGACATACTACCTTCAGTGACGAATTCAACCTCAATTGCTTTGATGGGAGATATACAGATGTAGAATATCTCCAGTTTAACTACAGAAGTTTTTTGAAAAAGGAAAACATATGAGTTACTGTAACTTGACACAACAGCTAAGAATGGATCTGTGGCAGGTCAAAGACACAGCAAAGGCACAGTGGGTCCTTGACAAACTTGTCTCCTTTACAGTCCTCCAGAACACTGACTCAATATTACAGAAGTTTTTTTTCCTTATACTTTGCCTTTACATATAATCAAACTAGGTAGTTTCCTCAATTACCAAATTCTATAGTGTTAAGACACAGGTGTGTGATAACTTGGTCAACAGGCAGGAAGGAAAACCTCCACAGAGCAAAGTCTTGTGTGACAGTGGATGGTATTAATTTCAGCATGTTATAAAAACTAAATGCAAGAAAGCATAGTTCAATCTTATCTTTCATATATTTTGAGAGGAATATATGTTTTATGAAAGTGCTATGTTAAACCACAAAATATTCACAAAGAAGATTAATTATGAACATCACCATAAGAAACTACTTTAAACTGCACAACCATTGTCATCATTGCAGAGATGATCTTAAGAGTCAACGCAATTCATGCTCTACATTCAATCCACACGCAGCTTCCATGGAAAATTTATCAGTAAGAAGAATTAAATGGCAAATTTAATTATTTCTTTCTTTTGTGATGGGATATTTTTGATAAAGCTGACTAATTATTTCCATCTTATATATTATAAAAGTGTTTTTAAAAAGAAAAATTGAACTCTAAATTTAGCTTGATATTTTGAATGGAAGCAGTATTTTATGCGATTTAGTATGATCTAATGTTTGGCCGGATGTCATTCTATCTACTAGAATTCATAAATATTAAAGCTCTCAAAGTTAAACTATGAATTCCATTTTATTAACTACATTTAAAATTACTTATGTTATTAATGACTTAATCACAATAGGCCCATCCTTGCCAAGTACAAATGGGAAGAATTCATTATATATCGGTGACTTTCAGTCAGTAGCATGATGAACAATCAAAATAGACAGTCAGTGTCACAACATACCATTAAACTATGTGCATCAGTGTCAAAAGAGGAATGCTCCCTTTTTATCTCCTCTTATCTGGCAAGACTAACAGGCAGGAGAGGAGAGGTAAAGCACATGCCATGTTAATACTAACACACACAATAGCCTCCCTTCCAGTCAGCTGCAGTTAGTAGCACACGCACCAGCATTCAAACAACTTGCCATCATCACGGCAGTAACACTGCCAAGCACTGGTGCACCAGAAAATGCTTAAGAGGGAGAAGAAAACAAACAAACAAACAAAGAAAAAAAGAGTAAATTCTCAATATCTTGCACTGACTGTCTGTTGTTTTGTCAAACAGATTTGTACCTTGGGGGGAGTAGTGGTGGAAGTCATAATATGCTAGCTAATACCACATAAAAAGCTAAAGTAGGGAGAAGACTGGGAGGGAAGAGGGAACATAACAGCATTTAAATGTAGAAACCATAACTATTTTATAGTGTATAAAAAAGTACTAATGTTTAAATCTGCATTAAGTGAATTGATAAATGACTGCTGTGTAAAACTGAAAACACAAGAAACAAACAGCTTATACAGCTGTGTTTCTAACTTAAGGCACAAATTTAATTTTTTCATTCTCAAAGAGCTGAGGGGAAGGGTGGAAGCGTTTTGTATGAACACAGAGAGGGCATGCATAGTGGAATCAAGGAACACCACATTTGCTAAAGAAAAAAAAATCCCTCAAATGCTAGCATCCACTCAGTAATTTTGCTTCCTTAAAGAACCACGGCAGTTTTTTTTTTTTGTACCCAAAGAACAAAGTAATTCATTTACAGCCACGTAGCAGATGAATTATGCTGAGGAAAGAACTAAGTCTGGAAAAAGCTGCAGACCATAATACTGTGGGGAAAAAGGGCTGCTGTATGGAACAATCTGTTATGTCCATCCCTAAGCAGAAAGAGCAGGGCAGCAGCCTCCAAAGCCTTTATATCAAAACATAGTTATAAAGAGGAAGAGTCACAAACATTTTAACTTCAGTCATTGCCTACTGCCTTTTGAATATATCCAGCTTCACAAAAGGCTTTTTTGTAAAAGCTGAAAATACACACTGCAATGGCCCAAACCTTGCTGTCTTTACAAGTCTGAAACAACAGCTGAAAACATGACATTTTATTCTCTGTCCTTGCTACTAGAGCTAACTTTTCAGGATAAGAAAATACATTATTGACAGGAGGAAAAAGAAACAGGGTATTATCCATCCTCCTCTGCCCTCATTTTAGATTTCAACTAAGTCAGGTTTATATACAGTAGCACAGTAGAAAACCACAAATTCTTGTAGTACACCCACCACCACTCACTCTTCAATCTCCTTTTGCTTTTACCCTGCCAATCCCCTCTCACTGACACATTCCCTCTTTTTCTATCCAGTGCCTGTCACACCTCATTCTACTTAACTAATCTGCTCATTATCAGATGCAAAATACGGGGGGGCAGGCACGAGGGGAATTGTGGTCCAACAAACGGTTAAGTAAAAAAAAGGACTGAAAAAGGAAACTAATTATATAAAAATCATATTAAGAGGCAAACACTGAGGAAGAGCCACTTTTAATCCTCAAGAACCAGAGGACAACCAGCTTCCCTTCTTTTCTGCAGTTTGACAATATTCTTGCACTTACATGAATAAAAATGGCTTTCTACCCTATGTGACTAAAAGTTAAGCATTACCTCATCCATAATGCAAGAGGAAGGCCTAAAGGTTGTTGGCTGTATTACCCTTCTTAAATAACATTGTTGGAATTTACTATGAGCAACGCACTAGGAAGCCAAGTCAGAAAACAAAGGAGGACTGACTGGAATAGGGCAGAAAATCCAGAATAGTTAATACTTTATACTGGTCATTGTCTAAGTCTTTGTCAGGAAAATATGTACCTAATAATTTGCCAATGCTTTTTTATTTAGAAGTAGTTCAAAATATTATGCCCTTAGTTAAGCACTAGTATTATACCATACTATTGTGACTCTACATTGCTGTGCAATGTTCATAGAAGAGAATATGAATTTACTCTTCTGTAGTTGGTAAGAATTTAACTGCTTGATTTATAACATACTTAAGTTGCAACAAAAACTGGTCCCTTAAAGTCCTTTAAAAAACATAAAATTCAGCTAAAAGTACATAGCTGGTGCAGTCAAACTGAACTCTTTCCAGAACTTCACTGTCCTTTCACTGCTCTGAGTATAAAAATTTTAATGCAGGGATGGTACTTTTCATTTATTTGTTCTTATGAACTAATGGTGGAAAAATATGCTGAATTGTATGGCACATTAATGCCCACCCACACTTGCTCTTCCGTAACCCACTGAGCTGTTGGAATAAACATCAAGACAGTGACCCTGGTCTCTCTTCTGAAATACACAGTATAGAGAAACCTGTGCTAGCCCTTAAAGGCAGCTAGCACCAAACCCCTTATTAGTACACTGGTATGCCTGACAACTTATTCTGGAAAGTTCTAGTCTAATATAGCTCTTATGACACACACACCCAAGTGTGCTGGATCACAGGTAACAGTATTTTTATGTTTCATCTGTTTTCAGAGCATATACACTACATATGATGTGTGAGGAATAAGAACAACTCTAGATAGACAATCTATCCAAGTTCCAGCCTAATAAACTTCAGGTTGATCTACACAGACTTGTATGGAATTGCCCAGAAGAAAAAGTCTGATTTCTAACCTACAAGTTCATGTGAACCATAATATTCTGCAGCAGGAAACATCCCCATCCTCTTCCCCCATTTAAAATTCAAATATGTATATTTAGAAATTAAAAGATGTGAAGAAAAATTTCTAATCAAATCTGCCTGTAAGCTCGCGTTGAGGAAAAAAGAATGTTTGTTTAGAAATCAGTATTTTTTAATAAATTCTTATTGTAGTCTTGAAACCTTTTTATGCTAACTTGTCACAAAAAGGACAGGTTTATTTTAACATGCAGCTCTACAACTGACTTAAAATGACAATATATCGTATGGATGCTGAAGAATCAAGTCCTATTGATCTGACTAAATGTGCAGATCCACTACCGACACAGAGACAACAGAAACATGGCTGGGGAAACACTGACCTTTAATTTAAATACATATAGAACACCTGAAGCACAACTGAAATATACCATTCACAGATGAATGGCTTATGAAGAGGTAGGGAATTGTATCAGCCTAATGATGCCAGAGAAAAAGTGTGTCTATGCATGCATGAAAAAAGAAGTATTTGGAATATTAAGCTTATCTTCCTGTGCACAAATTCCTTTCTTACACAGTTGTATAGTTTTCTTGTCACTTAGAGGTAAACAGAAGAGACAGAAAGCAAACTACTGAAATTAGTGACAAACGTGAAACAAACAATGAGTTTCTCCCCTAAATGACAACAATAATATTTTCATTGAAGAGTTATCAACTTCATTTACTTCAGAGTGCCATACCTGTTGAAGTTAATGTCTGGATAACTAGAATACTCAGACTTCATCTTTGCATTGCGACGTGGAAAAGTACAGAAGAAAGCATTGGCTAGAAAACTAGCAATCTGTTCCTGTGACATTGTGATGGAGTGATTCATCTTTTGTTTCAGTAGAGGTATTGGCTACCAACAAAAGAAGTGAGGGGGAGGGAGGGGTAGGAGAGAAGGGAGGGAAGGAGAGAGAAAAATAATTAGCTTACCCATTTTAAAAGAAAAAACAGGAGCACAAAATTACATTTGTTAAATTAGAGCAAGAGTAATTTAGGCCATTGGTGAACCCTTTAATCAGCAGCACCATTAAAGTCAAGAACAGTTTATTCAAGACAATTTGGAAAAAGCTTGCTTGACAAACTGCAGATTTCTAATCAGTAGTAAAAAGAAAGACCAACAAAACACAACTTATCAAACAAAACCATGGGGAAAGGAGAGGGGGGGAAAAAAAATAAAATAGATGGGATGTTGCAAATCACGGGCAACCTTAAAAACTGAAGTAAAAACTCACTTGTAATAGCTGTACGGTTAAGAACCCTTAAGGAATGCTTTCAGCTACGACAACCATGCTTTATAATTTACAAAGAAACATGGAAGTCACACCACAGATCATCACTCTGATTTGCTTTGAATTTTTTTCCATCCTATTTGAAGAAATAGCACTGATATCTGAAGAAACTGCATGATTATCCATTCTTTTATAATCAGAATGGACAAAAAGCTCTGCTTCACTTTGGTCTTCAAGTTTTGAGTTTTATTTGACTCTAGGAAGGGTTTCTTTAATATAAAAAGAAACAAAGGGGCAGAAGGAACCAAAAAAACCCCAAAGTGTTATGCATCTTCCATTTTATCAGGCTTTAGCCTCCTGATTTGGAATTTTCACTCACCACATTCATGGCATTTTATTTATTTTTTTTTAATTATATGGTAATACAGGGGGGGTGTGTGTGTAGAAAAACATCATTCTGACTGCTAAGGAATCCAGTCACAATTATGATAAACCCACTTGACAGGAGAAAGAGAACAGAGTTTTCACCTCTTCTTCCAATATTCTCAGCCATCATCATTAGCCTAGCTCCAGCAGAGCTGAGCAGCTACTTTTTAATCCTGTTAGTTGTGAATACAGAAATTGCTACTAAATTAGACTGTTGAATACACAGCCCTGTTTACTCCACAAAAACCCCCAAAGTTTTCCTTCATTCTTATAACTGCTACATTCACTGAATCTCATTCTGTCTTCTGGCTATCTAATTAACAATCTATATTATGGTGTCTGAAGTCACATAGCTAGAGAGGGGAAAAAAAAAGACTGAGAAGCTCTCTCTAGTAAGTTCTACAAACCCATAAAAATAGGATATTTTGGACAGTATGTTATACTGGAACAAATTTAGCTTTATGTCTAACCAAAAACATGAGTCTGACAAAGTTCTTCACAATTTACCTAACAGTACATCATCTTTATAAAAGGCATTACTACATGAACTTGCAAGCCTTGTACTTGACTTTGTGTTCAGAAACTTCACAGCATTCCCAATAACTTCTCCCATCAAGTGACTAGTAAAAAGATTTTAAAGAAACATTCATAGTTTGAAATTATGTATCTACTGTAGGACCCCTGCATCATGTTTTAAGATTATTCACGTATTTTAATTTCTAAGTGCGATTTTCAAACCTGAAAGGTTTCCTGGTCATTTCATTTAAAAAAAGCAAGAAGCAACTCCAGCATATAGAAAGGAAAGTGTTACTGAAGTTCAGGCTAAAAATATGACAGCGAGGTAATATTTTTTTACATTCTATTCTATCATTATAGATGTGCATTGTCCATTCTGCTCCCTAGGCCTCAGCTACATTCAACACAAAAACTGTACTTTTTATTAAGGACATAACATGATCCTGATGTTTTGACCTTTGCCATTAGTTAGTTTGCAGAAAAGTGGTCTGTCACAGAGTGCTTGGCTAACTGTGTTTACTTACCTGGGTGCAGATACTAGGGAGACAGAGCGCCAGCTTGACCATATCAGGAAGAATGGACTGGAACAAATGTTGAGCCTCTGCATCTTCAAGAACCTGTTAAAAGGAAAGATAAAAGAAAAAGTCTTTTTACCTCAGAAACAATGATTGTGTGAAAAGTTTGTGAAAACAGAACCCATCCAAAAGAAATGAGAGAAAAAAAACAGGTCCTATTAGCTTCATGCAAATCTGTAGCATTTTTCACGGTAGTACCTCACGGCATTTTACCTTGCAATATTCCACTAACGGAAATACAGAAACAACTCTCAAAAGTTGCAGCTGAGGAAACACGTCACCAAATGCCCTATAAAGAAACCTTGAGTAAGTTATCATTCGACTCTTTCCAAAGCAACGAACCAAATTCTTAACTGAAAAAAAATCACTGCCTAACCACAAAAGTACTGGAACGATTTACTTAACTTTCACACTCAGGTCATAGTCCAGGACAAGTACCTGTGACATTCTCCTGTTAGGGCCGTATGAAACCCACGGCTGGGTCAGACCACTGGTCCTCAGCAGCAGCAACAGGAAATGCTATGTAAGAACAGCGTGCAAGCCTGGGCACTTTCTGCTGTCCATCTCTACCACGTTCCCTCAAGAACTATAGCTGTTGGGTTAAATATGTGAGAGTGCAGCCTGCCTGGTGCCACATGCTGAAGTTGCAATCTTTTCAGTCTCTTCCTGTAAGACAGCTGATCCTATGACTACTTTAGTTGCCCCTCTCTACTTGCTCTAACATTCTTCCTGAGAAGGAGAGACCAGAATTGAAAACACTCAAAAAAAAATGGACACACACCAGTGTTTCACAAAGCTTTATACTCAAGATCAAGTCACACCAAACCCTTCTGTTCCTATTCTCAATTCCCTTCCTGACACTGTCGGGCCCACTGTAGACATGTTTGGCTGCCAAAGCGCATCAGGCCCATGTATTCAGAGAAAGTCCAGGACCCTCTTTAAGTTGCAACTGCCAGTTCTGAGCTCAACATCATGTACCCAGGGCTTAGATGAACCCACCCACACCCCCATTCATGTATCACACACCTATTTTTAAAAGGTGCAAAATGTTCTTTAAGTGGGCAATGCTCATCTAAGAAAAGTTAGGATAGGCACATGAATGAGAGGTTGTGGAAAGCAACATAAAGCAGTGCAGTTGCAATAGGCAAAGCACACAAAAGCATGCCATATCCTCAAAAGCCTCACATTCTGCCGTATGAACAGGCTGAACTAAGATCAAGGAGAGAAAAGCACATTCTCCATCTTCCTGTGCAGTGGTGCAGTTTTTCCCCTGATATAGGGATCCAGGCACCAGATGGGACTACCAATTTCACACAAAAACTATAGCAGACCAAATAGATCAAACAGCATCAAGGTATTACCAACTTCAGTCTCTGCAACTCTTAAAGACTAATTGTGAAATCACAGAAAGTGATCTTTTCAGTCATACAGTCAAACCTTTGTAATTCACATTTCAAAGGGAAGTTTCACACAGACTTCAGAATGCAAAAAAGATACTGGCAATTTTCTTGAGAAGAGGAAAATATGGTGCCTACGATTCAAAGCATATTGTTCCCCATAAACGCCAAGCTGAAAATATTGTTCGAAGGCTAACAGCTTCTGTTCTTCCAAGATCATTAAAATAACTATAGAAGTATCTCTGCTCTATTCCCTCCTGTCCCAAGTGATATAAAGGGATAAGAGTTCTGAGATAGTTACAAAACACAAACAAATGCTCAAAGGACAAACAACTTATGGTAGGAAGCAGGGGGAAATAAAACAATCCCAATACCTACAGTTACTTTCCATGCATTATGTATGCTGCTTATGGAGACATACAAACAAGATTTTAATTTAAAGTTTTAAATTGAAACAAGAACTCACAAAGAACAGCAAGCCTAAGAAACATGAAAATCATTCGATATCATAGAGGAAGAATCCATGTAATATTCAAACTATTACTGAAAGTCAACATTTTTTTTTAAGGTTAAGAAATGAACAAGATGCATCTCTCCTGTTGTTGGCTGCATATGCACTAAATATTTACATGGCATAAGTCAGATACTGAAAATTATGACCCAACCTTTAACATCACCTGCTCCAGCAGGAAACTTTGCTCTGCTTTTAGGCACAATGTTTTTAAGTGCCATAAAGTAACCAAATGAGCATTTAAAGACTGGAATTTCAGATCTCAATCCATAAAATGAATATGTAAGTTAAATATATTCAAAAGATGACATTTAACCTCAGATGTCTACCAGGCTGTCAAATTCTGATATTCTCTCCCCTTTGGGTAACACTTCCTCTCTTTCACAGTTGACATATAAATAGTGGCTGCTATGCTTTGCTGACTGCCACAGACTATACAGTATCACTTATCTGGTGACACATTATGGCACTGGACTTTGTCATAGCTGTCAAGACTGCAACCTTTTCTTTATGCTCCTTTGAAAAGAATATAATGATAGTATGAGACAATTTCTTTCCAAAACAGAAGCAGGGCCAGCAACTGCACAGCTCAGTTCTGATACAAAATGCATAACTATGTTCTTAAACTCTGAAATTCTACTTTTCCTTCTCCTTACCTTCCTAATGTTGTACCAGAACATGCTCTCCCCTCTACATTATTCGTATGCATGACTTTTACTAGACCTCCACTGATGAAAATCTCCCAGAATTGTTCTCATTGGACTTCAGACAGATTATTTTTACATGTCAATAACAAATAAGGTGGTGGATTTTTGTGAAGTGTTGCGTGCCATGAAAACCTTACTACATTTTCACAGGTCAATTAAAGAACCCCACAACTTTAAAAAGATTATCAATGTGAGTGCTAAGTTAACAGACCTTGCCAAGAAACTCCTAATTCTGCATTGCTCCCAAATCAAACCACCAAGCAGTCTAAGCATCCCTGTTTGGAATACTCCTCTATTTAGGCAAAGGTCTCCTAAATATTGCAGGGAAGCACATCAATAATTTTCTATCTCAAACATAGTTTGTTTCTTCCTGGAAATGTTGTAAATTCATAAAATAGCTGCTGCAGGGAACAACTGAAGAACTCTGCTGTTCAACTGCAGGTGCTTTTCTAAAAAAACAAACAAAAAACGCCCTCACCTTTCTCCCTAGAAATGACTCATTGAGAAACTATTCAGTCCTGTGCTTCCCATTTATACATCTTGAAGCTATAACCCATTATTGAACAGTGGCAGTAAGCCAGAAATATGTATCCTTCCTTGATTTATGTTTCTAAAAAAAATAAGTAACTTCAGTCATGGCCACACCCATGTAACCATTACTTCCCCTTTCTGCCCATGGACTCCTCCTGTACAGGTAACATTCCCATGAGGTTTCTATCACAAAGAACCCCTGGCTGCTTGGCCCTCATCTTCTGTTGACCACTAAACTAGCATGCCATCACAGTTGTAGCTTTGTAGACCAACCACTGCCACTGCATGTTCTCAGCCATGCTCAGTGCAACACAGAGCCTGGTTTTATCTGTGACAGTCTTTTCAGACTTTGAAAGCAGCAAAAGAGAACACTCAATCATGGAAAGTAAAAGGATTCTAGGACATGGAGTGCTGACACCGCAGCTACATCTGACAGCCATCCCACGATGCAAATGCCAACCTGGGAGAACCTAGCAACAGCACAGAGAATACCTGGTCACAGAATTGAATGAAGATTTATTTAGAAGGAAACTCTCTTCAGGAAGCAGTGAATTGTACTGATGTAAAATCCAGCATATTTAGAGTCACATTACATATTCTACTTATTTGCTGCTGCTGAAAGAGGGATGTGTCATTCTATCTCCTCAAACACCCACACCCACTGCATTTCACCAGTTCCTATGTTCATCCGGTAATTTCCTGAGATCCTTCAGCTTGCTGATGCTACAGGAAAATAACTTGGGGGGTGGGGGTTGTCTTCCTCTGCATTAATAAGTCAAACCAGCCTACCAAAAAGTTATGCATTCTTAGATGTTGTGCAGGGTGGGTGGTAGGTGAAACGGATCCAGTCACACCTACTATCAATGGGCTACAAAGGCAGATACCCATTGCAACTCTCCCCACTGAAAAAGCAGTAATATTCTAGTTAGTATGAATAGTATGAAGCTGCTACAAGCACCTCACTTTGATGTAAATCTTCTAGTACAGGAACATCTGTATTGATTCAGTAATGTGCTTTTATCTATGTACAATCTTCTTCAAGGCTACAACTATGCAAAGATTAAAAGAAAGGATTGGATTTCCATTGTTAAAAAATAACATTTGTTTTATAACTTCAAGAATTGAAAAATATGAAACGGTTGTCAACAATTTTTGATAAAGAAAAATACATGAAGTATCATAGCAATTTGGTTTTAAATAATTGATCAGTTTCTCCTTTCCTTATTATGCATACATGTTCCTTACAGCTTCCTTCAGGATTTGAAATAAAAACAAAAATATATTGTTGACTTTATTCATAGTCCTTCAATCATGCAAAAAAATATTTAGGAATGAAATAAAAGCAGGGGTTATACCCCAAAGGAAAAGTATATGGAATCAGAGTTGCAAAGCATGACTTGCCTTTTGCCAAAGAAATCACTTGGTGATTTCATCCGTATTTGCACTGGAGTGACTGACTAAATGAACATGACTTAGGGCTCCAATTCACAAGATGCAAATGGTTCAGCGAGCCATAGCAGAGGTAAGAGCTCTTGGCCAAACTTACATTGCAATTTTGCAAAATGAACATTTATACTGCAGCAGAGGCCTGACTAAATGCCACCATAAGTAATGGCCTCATGTCACTATAAACCAGTCCTCCAAAACGTAATGAACGAGTATGCCTGACAGTCCTAATAAGAAGGATCTGAGGTAGCATGAGGTGATAGTGATGGTAGAGAGTTTAAATCTAAATCTGACAGCTCATCAAACCAAACAAACTGCACATACAGAACACAAATTCAGACAGCTCTATCTATCACATGGGAAGGTAGTCATCATGCCAACAGGCAACCAGCACACTAAGACAGCAGTGGCTTAATGCTTTCAATTTGTTTGGTTTTATTTCCCCATATTAACTTTTGTGGCAGGACAAGGACCAACTGAACCACATTCTTACGGATGAATGGAAAAACCACAGTGCCTCCTTCAGACTTCGCATCTTATTTCCTAATTCTAATGGATTTTGACCTTCTTTTTTCTTCCCAGTTGCCTCAAGCATTTTCTTAGAATTACTTTGTTTCAGTTTGTGTTTGTAAGTGCCCTGTATCATCATTTACTATACTGAAGTGTCTTTCCAGTAACAGCTTTCCTAAGTAATGTAAGGTATCACATGGTTAGAGGTGGTAATAGCCTCCTACCTAATTAAACAAACTGTGTAATTTCTATGTACTCTATTCACAGTAAGTTCATTCTCCTCATTTCAAGAATAATTTTTTTCTTTTTCTTTCTTCACTATCTTCAATTTGTCTCAAAAAAAAAAAATCTCTATTTTTACAGGGCACCAAGATCCACATGATGAATACTTCCAAGATGAAAAACTTGGCTGCAAATAGAGTTGTAGCAAATAAGGGCATATATAGACTACCTAGACATAACATCATTATTAAGCCTCCTTCAAGTCTGCGATTCAAAGAAAATAACAGAGAAAGATATGTGAACAAAGCAATACTGTTCACATTCTTGCAAAGAGAATGCTTTGCTCAATGCCACATGCAAGGGATATGCAAGTGGAACAAGACAGTCTAAGACAACTCTGAATGGTCTCCTGAAAAAAACTGATGAGCTTTTGTAATTTTGCAACCTTGGTGAGGGTAACAGGGAAGGCAAAAAAATGAAAAAAGTAAAAAGTTTGGAACAAGGACAATAGGAACTTGTGTTTGAAGGTTTAATTTCTTTCTAAGACTGTTAACAGTCTTGTTCTACCCATAAGCATTTAAAATGTTGCTTTTTTAAATTCAATGCATAGACTGTACCTCCCTTCCAAAGGCTCCCATTTCACTGTCAAATGTGATGTAAGAGTTCAGTTGTGCTTTTGCACTGTTCTACAAGATATTAGTTCTTGTGCACTTTTGGATAACATTAACAATTTTGATTTCCCACTCTTTTTTTTTTTTGGAAGTGTTTTCTACAGAAGAACCTCCTAGGCATCCTGAGGCATCTCGCTCACTATTCCCCTCCAGCTAAGACTTCCCTTTGAGATGACACTTATACAAAAACTTGAGTGTACTTCAGCAATCATTTTCTCTTCTTTCCAGAGCACCCTGTACTTATTTACTTGTTCACCCATCTCATACAGAAGTCACACGCTTTTTGTATGTTGTTTGTGTAACACTTGAACATGGTGGAGTGTAGACCCATGACTAGAACTCCTTGGTGACAATAAAACAACCAAGTCACTGTCTACGATACTTAAAGTCTTTTACCTGAAAGTAAACCAACCTCAGACTGTCAACCTGTATTCCCTTTCTTCCCATAATCTTTGTCCTAAGTGCTTTTAAATATTATAGAATCCTAAAAGCACACTCTCAATCTGTTATTTGAAACAGCTGGAAGAAAAAAAAAATATACAAGAAACCCCAAACAAGTTCTTATTGGGTGACTCTGAAAACAATATATTAACTTAATACACCCCCCCAAAAAAACCAAACAAGCCTAAGTCATATTCTCTGCAAAGGCTTTTCTTCTGGACAGGGAGTAGATGAATTCTACTTAAACACACTATACCACAACTACCAGTGTATGTGATACCTAGACAGATACACTAGGCTGCAGCCTGCTATCTTGTACGCCTATGTAAAAAAGACTCTGTCATAATGTAAAATATTATACATATTAACAAGACTGAAACCTAGATGCAAAGTGGGGGTTGGGGGGTGGATTTTAATTCCCACTTTATTAAGTTAATGAACTTGCAAAACTGCAGGAGAGAATAAACTCTCATCTGCCTCCCTCAGTTCCCTTACAAAACTAATTCAGTAGGAAACACACTTAGCTGTCAAATCCATCCCATTTCTTGAGCACTTGTCTGATTAGAAACCAGGGGAAGGACAAAGTAATCTTTGGAGGGAAGAGGGAAAAAAACGTAACACTGGATTATGCGGAGAAGAACCTTATTTGAGAAGAAGAATGCCTCTGACATTTATCAAAACCACAAACTGACACTTCAAAAGAAAAAAGGAAGACAGCTTACAAGGCAGAGGTTAATTCATTTTTGTTTAATTTTTTTTCCCCCTGAAGGCTCATTCATGTCTTCTGCCAATCCAACCCTGGAATGATCTCTCAGGTGCATCATCCCTAACAATGGCAGCTTTGTTCTCAAAGCTTTTCAACATTCTAAATAAAATCTGAAAGAAATATGTATATTTATATTTCTGTCTCCTCTTAGTGTTTTTAGAAGTCCAGTTTATACTTCTAAGGTACTGGAAATCTGACCTCAACCATTTTCATTACTAATGAGTGAAACCTCAGTCCTGATTCTCTGCAGGCCACCAACAGACTCTACCTGCACATTCTTGCAGAGCGATTCTATCATGAGTAGAAGCATCACAAACATTCCCAAAGTACTGGCACAGTCCTTGGAAGAAAAGCCAAATGCTGCTTTCTAAATACTTTTGAGTTACTCTTGGGAAGTACAAAGTAGCAGAAAGGACACTGACCTTGTTTCTCCAGCAGGTCTGTAACATGAGGGAAAAAAAAATATCTTTCATCTGACTGACACAAGCCAAGGGTAAAAACAATCCATTCCCAGGTTCATTCAAAACTTTTACCTCTCTAAAATAAAGTTTAATACTGCTATTATTTTAAAACATCTGCTGAAAACTGTAGTGTGGAAGCATCCAAAAGCCAGCAGACACTCAACTACAACTTTTTTCAATCACTTTTGAAACAGATAACGTTGGCACTAAAAGCTTCATAGAACAACATTGCTACTGCCCTTATGAAAGCTGTGTTTTGTTTAACATTACCAAAAAAACCTCAAGGACAGAGGGGGGAAAAATTGAAGGATCAACTAAAGATAACACAATAACACTGTAGATTTCAACAAACCTGTAGACTATTTTTTGCTTGGGTGTCAGAATTAGACTCAAAATAACCAGTAACTTTAGAAAAATATCCACTAATTAAATTTGCCAAATAAGACCCTCAGATCGTCTCCAGGATACACACTCTGCCACCCCTGCAAACCTGCTCTTTAAAGAATGCATGGCAACTAATAACCAACTCTGCAAGGAAGCAATATAAACAAATTTAGTTTTTCAGATGAAAAAGCACAAGAAAAATTGGGAATATAGTTACAATATGCTTCATTTATGTCTTCATAGTCATCCTAACAATGGCAATGCCTCTTTATCCCTTCCCTACTTCCATGTACACTTTTTCAGAGTGTCTCTCTTGAAAGCTTTGATCATCAGTTTTTTTAATTTTAACTGCTCCAGACATTAAAAAAAAGTCTAAAGGCTCAAAGTAGTTAGGAAAGCCACCACAAGCAAAAGGAGCTTCTCTTCTAATCATTTGGGATAGGTGAGTACAGATAAATGATGATTTACACATAATTCAATGGAAGCAAAGAAATCTGTTTTCAGCCCCCTGCTCCCAAAACAAAATAAAAAAAGCAACTATCAGAATATAGCTTTTTAAACCAGAACATTTATATTTACTAGATTTATCTTTTCCTTTCTTTTTTAAACAGGAGTATTCTCAACGCAGTGAAAAACTATGAAAGAGATCCTCAGAATGTATCTTTACATTGTCTCAAAGCATTAATGATCCATAAGCACTTAATTCACAGTAATTAAAACTCTATACCTGGTGTATATATCCCTTCCCTGCTAGTTCTGAGTCAACAGTCTGAGGCAATAGTCATTGCAATGGTGCTTACACAAAACACCACTTAAAAGATACTCAACTGTTTTGTTGAGAAAGTACAGAAAACTAAGAATAAGCCTGTAATTCAGTACTCAGTGCAACTTCTCTACAATGCTTAGCTTCTAATGTTCTGAATGTGTACAAGATGCACATTCCCCCAACCCCAGAAAAGCTCACATTTTGTTCAATATGGGAACAAATTCCTTTCTGCTACTGTGAAAAGAAAACCCTTCATGGCACACTCAAAAGACCTTTTCAGTTTAGATTTTAAAAAGGTAATCTGATGTAATGAAAATTGTTTGAAAACATCTGGATTAAAATGAAATCCAGCAAGGAGCAATGGATAGGCTATTTTCAGCCTTGGGACATATTGTTTCTTGCTTAAAAGCCTACATTTGTAGTGCTGACATCTCTGTACAATGCTCACTTCTGTTAGTACTGTCCACACAATTATAAAAATGGTTTATCAAAAACCCAGTCACCAGAACAGTTTGGTACTTTAGAATTCCTTCTATTCCAGTATAACTGATTACAGCAATCATTTTTTAAAGCAGGTCATTCAAACAACAAAACATACAGGAAAGACTGACATGGTTCATATGACCCGCTAGGAGACAAGAGTGGGGTAAAGCCTTATTAGAACATTAAAATCTCCCAAGATATGCATGTACATATTAACAGTAGCAGGTGTTCTTAAACAGCTTGGTCTTTTTCAAATGCATGAAAATTCAGAGCACAACCATAATCCAACTTGACTACACTACAGCCACATCATCTTCAAACGTTGCATTTGTAGGCTTTTTTTAGACGAAAAAATAATGGTAAAAAATTGGAAGTATAATTACCAAAACTGTCCAGATAATTTCCAAAATTTCTTAAGGTTATTAAGTTTAAGGTTATTAAATTAAAGTTATTAAGGTTAAGACCACACACACTTAAAGGATGTGTGGTTTTGTGGCTGTTTGAAATTTTGCAATTGGAGTATTTCGTTGACAAGACAGTTCTTAATTTCATTCAAATCAGGCTCAGTGATCTCAAAATGCAACCAGTTCTTCTTAGAGAGGAAGCAGACATACTGCCAATATTTGCAGATACGGTTTTTCTGCTCAGTTCTCAAACATTTATTAAGCTTCATCTTCACTCAATTACTTGCACCTGACACTTTCTGCAAGTACCAAGTTCAGGCCAAATGTGCTAGTATACTATGTAGCAACACACATTCCAGAGAGAAACTAGTTTGGAAAAATATGCACTAAGCACATTCAGTGGATATCATCCCAGGTTTTACTAGGTTTACACTACAATTCAGCAATTCAGTAACACACATTGTTGGTTTTTTTCAGTGAAATAAGATTTTTCTTCTATTTATTTTAATTGTTCCTAAGTGTAAAGCATTGACTAAGAAACAAGACTCATTGTAATATGCTCCACCACTCCTCACTATTTTCCTATATTCCGGAATCTGCGCAGAACACCTGCGATAGAACAAAGTGGTATCTTAGAAAGTGTGCACATATCCACATGAATATTGCTAGGCCAACATTTAAATAGTAAGGATTTATGCAAATGAAAAATAATTTCTAGTATAAGAATTAACTTCAATTTTTCAAGAAGAGGAAATCAGGCTTTTGAAAGAGTAAAACATCTGTAAAATGGATGTGTGGTATTTATGGAAAATAGAAAAAGATGTATTTATAAATGAATTCGTTTACATATTTATCTTGTATATTATATATTAGTAAGTTTATGTATTTGCAAGTTACATTTATAGAAAGTTTGGAAAAGGTATTAAGTGAGGTTCCAGAAATTTGCAGGTAGACACTTGCACATAAAAGCTGACAGTAATAAAGCCTCACATCCTAACTGTTCTGGACTTGGAAAGGGATCTAGCATCCAGAAGTATGATTGTCATGCAAGTTTTAATGGAAAGAAGCAGGGAGAAACGGGACTCCTTTTCTAATTTGGTTTCAAAACTAATTACAGTTGTAAGACAAACATTTTTAATAGTCCATATTCTATGTCATGTAAAAGCATAACTAAACGATGAAGAAAAATAGCAATATATTCCTTCATCTGGACAACAGACCTTGTTTTCTTGCTATATAACTTTTCATCAGATTTTAGGATAAGCTGAGATTTGTGCCATTAAAAAAACCCGCTAACAGCCAGTTTTGAGACTAAAACCAGTGAACTCATGCTTGACTGGAAAAGGAGAAAAAGGAGCACAGATAAAGTGGTCTGGTACATTCTTCATTTTCTTTCATGCTGAAGGCTCTTCTCTGCAATTAAGTATAGACAGGGGAAGAGACTGGTCTTTTTAAAGAGCATTATCATATTTCTTTCAACTTCATAGAAAAATCCAAATGTTAAGAGTTATACAGCTTCTTTCATAACAGAAAAAGATTCCTGAATGCTGAATTTGTATGGGAATCAACAGCAAATATGCAGATCTTGGTCATTACATAGATTGACTGGCTTCAAACAGCTGTCCCAAAAGACAAAAAGACCACAAGACATATATATAGAGGCACTTCAAACACACACACGCTTTTTCCTACACTAAAAGCCAAATCTAACAGTTGGAAACTGAGTGTTGGAGAATTAGAGAGTGTCTTTACAAAGATACCAATAGCACATCCCCTTTAAGTCTTCTTACTGGCATCAAGTAGGCACCAAGGGTTTAAAGTTCTGCAGAGACTGGAAAAACAAATTTTAAAAGGCATAAGTGCCTTCAAGCGAGGTTCATTTAAAATGTCAATTACCTTTATTATTTTGTCCTCCTAAGAGACTAACGTATAGATCCCCATGTCTTTCTGTCAGCAACATCTCATATTGGTACTATGCCACAACAGGGCCTGCATGACCAGGCCACTTCTGCCCCTCAACTTCAACCCAGCAAAGTCATAAGAATGTAAAAATAGACAGAAGTTCATGAAAGGCCATCAACAAAAGATGCCTAGAAAAGTCTAACAGCAAGAGAAGCAAATAATCAGCAGCACTTCCTCACAACGCTCTTTACTTACAGTAATCAGTTTCAGAAATTTCCAGAGTCCATCACAGTATCTGTGCAGAGGTCAACGGGGTCTTTCTACCAGGAATTTCTCCAAATCCCTTCAAAACCTGATATAAAGTCATAGCACCTTCTACATTCCTGACAAGGAGTTCCACAGCCTTTTACTCAGTATCTACATAAGTAATTACTTTTGACTGGTTTTGAAACCCTCACCTGGTGTCCCTTGACTGTTGTACTAGAAGAATGAACAGTCATTTCCTCTTCACCCTCTCTTACATTCATTTTGGATACCACTGTTACACCCATTCCTCACTTCTCTCAACTAAGATGAAAAGATGAAGCAGTCCTAGCTTTCGATGTTCCTCATATGGAAACTATTACATACCTCTACATCATTCCTGACTCCTCATTTTATCTTCTCTGTTTCACAGACACAAACTTTCCAACAAGATGATCAAGCTCAAAGGGGCCAGACAAACATAAAAATAGTTATGGGTACAATGTGAACATCTGCAAGATGCATTGTGATCCATTTTCCAGTTGACTCACAGAAGCTCAGAGACAATCACTGTCTATGCCACACAAATTTTCCTAAACTCCAATCTTTAGTCTATGCTTCTTAAGAGATCAAACTTATGTCTAAAATATTTGCGATTTCCAATACATGAGTAGTCACCAGAGATTACAGTTGGTCTTTTAATGACATGCCCAAGTACTGGATTTAACCCTCTTCAGCACTGAATAGCATACAGGCATTATGTCACAGAGTAACTTTTTGAACACAAGTATTTGGGGAATCCTAAATGCTAACAGTCCTGCATGCATAACATGAGTCTCCTTCTGCTTTGCACATACAAAAAAGCAACAAGAGTAACTACAAATCAGATGACTAGATCAGATGCTTTTCTTTTACTGAAGCATATCAGGAAACTCGATAACTTGCAAGTATGAACTGAAAAGCACATGAGCATTATTCCTTTGTTTTCTGACACTAAAATCATGTAAATGCTATAGTCCTTCTCCAGGTTTCAAAGGAGTTCAGAAGACTGAAATTAAACCATGTGAGCAATAAAAGCAT
The DNA here is from genome assembly GCF_047716275.1 of Strix uralensis. Classification (NCBI taxonomy): domain Eukaryota; kingdom Metazoa; phylum Chordata; class Aves; order Strigiformes; family Strigidae; genus Strix; species Strix uralensis. The sequence goes on along the minus strand of NC_133978.1, from coordinate 12,193,174 downwards.
CCATTGTTGTTTCACTGCCTGCAGAGTTCCTTTTTGTCACTTTGTCCATCTTACATATTTTTTCCAGTAGATTTGTTATTAACTTAAGCACTGCTGCTACATCTCACGAGTTTTAGATGGGACCAAGTAAGTCCAATACAGCTCTATTGCAAAGGACAAAAACAAGTTGTGAGGCTGCTCACCAACTGGTTCACCTCAACAGAGGTCAGATATTAATGACGACAGAGGTTCTATATCATGAAGGTTCCTGAAGCTTCACAACATAAATCCTGCTGACTTAAGTTCTTGTATACTATGTAACTGAAACTGAATTTAAAAGAAGGATCACCTTTAAAGAAAGTTATGCACTGCTTATACAATGTCATGTCATTTTCAGATTTAAACACTCTGTTCCTGAAAGAGCACGACAGATGCAAGCAATAAGACCAAGAGCTCATGAAACAACATTAACAAGAATTATGCTTAAGTTCTAAAAGACTTTAAAGCAACACAATAAAAACAAAGCATGTCCAGAACAAGCAGGCCCAATCTAAAGCAGCAGACTGTGTGACTGTCTAAAATGATAAAGCCCTACTTTTCCCTTTATTTAAAGTTGCTGTTGTTGGAGATTATTTTAAGACATAAGCCTCGAATGATCTCACTAGACTTTTTATTTCATGCACTTGGGAAAGAGCAAAAGAATTTGGTCTTGCCTGGAAGTGGAAGGGCTAATCTGCAAGAAAGAAAAATAAAACCTACTACAGTATGTAGCACTGTTCACCAAAAGCACATAATAAATTCTCAGCCTATCATCATTCACACAAATAAAACTCATCTACAACACATTGTAGGTCCCAAGACAGCTCCATCCACAGTGGTTTCCATATGTTTTCTTTGCTGCTTGTTGTTTACTCTTTCCTGTCTGGTTTCTAGGTAAGTTATAGGAAAACAGATACAAGGATGACTTCCAAGTGACAAGAATTTTGTGAGTAAGAAGAAAAATGTTAGCACTAATAATTTTCATCCACTAAGTAATAAATTGAATAAATCCTAAGCCTGTTTGCCAATATTAACAAACAGAAGGCAAAACAAATCAATACAACAGAGTGGAAATCCCAGAGAGGACAACAAAACTGTCAGATGTCTGAAGCAAATAAGCTACCAAGAGCTTTACGTGCATTACTGATGGGTTCTATGAACTTTTTACAAGAAACAAAAAACCCCCAAGCTCCCAAATGTACTTCAGTGTACAAATCTGAATTTTACTTCCACACATGAACTGGCATTCAAAAGAACCTTTTGAAAATGGTGCGAGGGCTCCCTCTGCTGACAACGCTTTGGACAAACTGTAAAACTGGTCAGCCCGTACATGTCGGGGTATGACGTTTTGGAAAAAAATCCTGGTTCACATAAATGGCATTTATTTCCCATTAGTTAAGATAGCTCAAAGTGTTTTAATCTTAAAAGAAATTAAACTTAAGTTCAAGAAACTGGTAATTATTGTTCTAACAAGGAAACTGATTTGAACCTTACAAGTAGGACTTAAAAATATTAATAGATAAGGTGAGTTGTGTGCAGAATCAGAAGCTAAAATAACAAATGGTACTTTATAATTTACCAAGCATGGACCTATTGAAATAGTATCTGAATACAGTGGCCTTAAACGAATCACGAAAATAGACACCACTAGATTTGCAGACCCAGCTCCCTCTAAACCAGAGCACAGAATTCTTGATTAAGAATGTATTGTAAGTCAACAGTGTCCAAGAATAGAAATAGATATTTGAGGATCACAGACTCTGTTTTAATCTCTTCCTTTTAATATATATTTGTGACTATTTCCCTCTCTGTTGAGCTGCTGCCCCTCCCTTTGGGCTGATTACTCAAGCCAGCTTTCCTTTCAACCAACTCTCTCAACTTCTGCTGAGCAAATGTCACCTGAAACAGTTCCCCTGTTCCTTCAAAACCATGAGATAAACCAGTAAATACACAAGCCAATGGTAAGCCCTTAATCATTAACTCCCAAATACAGTAACTTCAAAAGCTACACTTCACTACAGCTAGTGTATTTAGGTAATTTCAACAGAGGATCTCAACTTTTCACTCAATAGCTGCTCGCTTAAGCAGACTGCAAACAGTCTTTGAAGCAGATGCCTTGTTCATTTACAGAACTTGAAAAGTGCACACACATCCCTTAATAACAGAAAAGATTTAAATATCTCTCTACAGGATGTATCCCCCTCCACATGTTCTGTTCACTAAATTCAGTATGTTCAATAAACAAAGCCAGGGTAAGATTTTGCTCCTGTAGTCTACAAGGAGCCACTGTCTTACAGTGCTTCACTGTTCCTTATTTAATATACTGCTGCACACTCTTCACCTTGGTCTAAAAATCCATGTTTTGAAACAGCCCTCGTCCCTTCATTTGGGAACTTCACAAAGTAATCATCATTCCCAGGTGACAGAAATTGCCTTTTCACTCTCAGTGAAAGATTGATGCCTGATACATAGTTTATTTCCCTATTGTTCCTCTCTTCTCTGAAGACAGCTGGTATTACTTACTCTCCCTGGTTGATGATCTCTGAATCTAATCATCCATAGTTTCTGAACTCCCAGGTGCATGATATGAATGTGTCAGGACAAACTCAGTTGCATCTGTAGCAACATGATGCAAATCTGGTACGTTCCTGGGTCAGATTTTTAAATAAATAGTTTGCCTGTACTTTAAAGCATTCTAGTAATTTAAATATGTATTTTTAATAACACAAGATTGAACAGTTGAACAGGCCAAGTTAATTTTGGTTAGTACAGGAGTCAACAGGAGCAAAGAAGCCAAGTGTCCACAGCCTCAACCATCCAGCCATGACATCCTGAAAAACAGAGACACCTCACAGATGAGGCGGGAGCACTAAATGGGCAAGAAGGATGAACACAGTAGCTCTCATGGCTAGCAAATGCCATTGGTGTTTTTACAGATACCTTCTGTCAGTAATAACAATACTGTGTTGCATGCAAAACAAAAGTCATTCTGTCAAAAAGTACTTCCCATACACAATGGCAAGAGACCATAAAAACAACAGTTCTTCTGATCACATGAATTAAGCGGACATCTATTTAAAGCATACATAACTAACAAAATTAACTTGAAATCACATTTAGTTTCCACTGAACGTTAATACAGCTTAGCTAGCCCCTCCCAAGAAAACAAGCATGTGTTTTAAAAGCACTTCTGAGGTGGTGGAAGAAAAATACAACAACTTTATTTAATCTTCCATACTACTCTACATCACATAGCTTCTGAACATCAGTCAGGATGTACAGTAATAATAGTTGAACTTGCATTTGCCACCTACTATTCATTTTTCTTTTCCATCCTCTTCCAGGAAAGTAACATGAAGTCATAAAAGCCACCCCAGTCTTTCAAAGTCTCTACAGTTTACATCATTATAGAGCAAAATTTTACTGCTAGACTGACAAAGCACAGTCTATTCAAACACCACTACAATATAGCACTAGAGGTGTTAAAAAAAATGAAAAAAAAGAGCAACACTTTTTAAAACAAGAAACCATTACACTGGAAATATTAATACAATTTATTAATAAATCAGGTTATCATAAAACACAGATAAGGCATTTCTCACCTTACCTTCAGTAACCTTAGTTGTTACTGAAGCACCCAAATTACCTGCTTCAGATTTAAAATTAATCCAGTTTATAAATGTATAATTATCATTTCAAAGTTACTGTCCACACCATGATGATGATTGCAAAACCTTTAGTCTTGAAAAGGAAATTAAGCCAAAAGCATTGAGACATATAGACAAAGTAGTCACGCTTTACTTCCTATTTTAAATCAACTTGGTTTACCTTCTCACAGAAGTCCGTAAGAGCACTGAAGTCCCATTTCTTGGAATAAGCAACGTTGTATCTCAGTATAGCCTCCTAGGGAAAGACCATAACAAAATAAAGCTTTGAGATACTTATTAACAGAAGAAAAATGATTTTATGAAATTTCCCTTTTGAAGGAACAGTACCATCTAGTGGCTAAAACCTGTCACATAGCCTACCAGAACCCATAAAACTGTTATTAACATGTGACTCCATTATACTGATTCCTGTATTTTAGGTTTAGCATTGAATAAGCTTTAGTCTACAGGTTTTTCCTCCTAGCAGAAAACAAGATAAAGCATGCTTGGATCTGCCTACAACATACAATGTAAACATTCCCCACCTCACACTTGACTTCTTTAAAAATACCAAAAAAAGTGTCCCTCAGCAATATAGAAGTTTTACCCATTTACAAAGAATCAGAACCACAACAATATTAAATAGGTCCTTTACAACAACCACCCCCTTTAAAAAAACTCTCAAGAAAAAATACCAAATAAAATAGTATTATCAAGGGAAGTTCCATTAGTTGCTGGGGAAGCACTATTTATTCATCTAAAGTTTATCTGTAGTTTTTGCATCCTCCTCCTTTCCTGCCTTTCAGTTACAATCTAAACTACATTATTCTTCACAAAAAAACCATAACAGCCATTCTAAGCTGCTCCAAATCACAATTCACTAGAAGCCAATGAGAACTGTAAGAGTTATCAACAGATCATTAGTCTCCAAAATTTACAGACTTTTATCAGCAGCTTGAATTGCTGCAATTTTAGTGGTGTATACTGGTGTGAACAGTTACTGTTTCAAACTCTCTCACCTGTGCAGTGCCCTACCTCTTGGTTACAGAAAAAGGCTACATGCTACATTCACCACAAACTAGTAGATACTGCTGGACAAAGAGTTTTCTGTAGAGTTGTAGAAGACAAATCCTTTTGATAATATCTAATAAGTTTAACGGTAACACTTAAGATTCACTAATTAAAAGCTTTCATTCATTAGGGAATCCCTTGAACATCAGATTTTTTTAAATTTCTTTTTGTAAGTGATTAAACCAATAGAACTGAGCCAGAATCACTAACAGTACACAGAGAGCCTCAATGTACTTATATGTATACAGACTTGATTTCAAATTGACAAGCTTACCTTCAAATCATGCGAGCAAGTAAACTTGTTAAGTAAGGCAGTCTGGATTAGTTCCCATCGACTTCCGGCAGTTCTATCTCCATTCTTTAAAACAAAAGCCCAAACCAAAGTCAGATTAAGTTATTCAAAACAGAAAGACATATTTACTAATAATTGTCTTCCTTGCCACATTTTTCTAAACTAAAGTTTGCTTTATTTGTGAAGTTATTTAAAAATAAACCACATATTTTGAGTAACTGGAAAGTACTTCTGCAACTTCCAGTCCACTGCATTTTACTTACTTAAGAGTTCCTTTTTAATTGAAGCATAAAGAGCTCTCTTTCACATATGCAGCACACTTCCTCATGTCATCTCAAGGACAAATAACGTTCAGTGCACTCGTGAAGAAAGTGGATTTTGCAGATAAAACATAACCACAGTTTATAAAATCCGCAACTCAAAAATATAGACTGAACCAACTTTATAAAAACGTAGTATTAAAAACAGTAAGGGCACAGATTATAAAAGCATAATGCTGTGGCTGATTCTTGCACCAACCCAAATTTAAGACATCCTGTGATATTCTTCCTCAACAGAAAACCTTATTGCCCATTGCAAGCAATAATGGTGTTTCTTATGAGACTACCACAAGGGCAGAGACAACTCATCTTGCTCAGCTGGCAACAAAGATCTTAACACTTTATCTCTGAAACATCAATTAAATTCATTTTATACTGTATCTGTAAAATTGATAAATGAAAAGACTGAGAGTATTTCCTAGAGGCTATAAAAATCCTCTGTTCCAGACTCAGGTATCAATAATCATTATATTGTCTTCACTACAGGACACACTTGCTTATTTTATTCACCACAGACTAAAGGATTTCAGTGGGTATGTTTAAGTAAGTCTCGAGCAGTGATGAGAAATACCAGATCAACAAACTATGCAGGGCCAACTCTACTCTCTCCGCCATTGTTTTAGAGGTGTATCTGTCTGCTGTTCTGCTCCCTATCAGCAATACCTGACAGAATATTATAATCAGAATGTGGTTACAAATTCATTTCACATCTGTTGGCATCACAAACTGCTTCACAAAAAAAAAACCCAAACATAAATACGTATATAAATATGTAGCTTATATGGAGTATAAGTTCTTATACTTCATACTTCTGTACTTACACTTCATGTAAGTACAGAAATATATACACCATCAAATCAATGGCTAGGTAAAATAATTACTAGGAAAAAAAATGTCTTCTGCTCTGCCCAGAATCCTGCTTTTTGGACCAGGTACGTGAATCTGTTTGATTTTCCAATTTCATACACACAGTTTGCTAACTGAACAAATGCAGTAAACTGAACACTCATCTGTATGTAAACAAATGTATTTCATAACACAATTGTAAATACTTTATCTTACCTCATCCTCTACAGGATATAAATTTTGTTCTGAGCAGGGCATTTTAACATGTTTGTTGTCCCACAAATCTTTGTAGTGAGTTGGAAAAGGTTTAGGCACCTCTCCTTCCCTCAGAAGATCTACCTGCAGCACAGGAGGGGGAAAAAAAGCTCAGACTACTTTCAAGTTGAGTCAATGGAAGAAATAAAAAGTACGCCAAAACATAGTTAAAAAAGCTCTTATCTACAGCCACTCTTTTTGGAAAGGGGAAGGCTACAAACCAACCACATGATGGATATTTAGTTAAAAAAATCCACCTGTTACTCTTATGTCATACTTGGTGAAAAGAACACCACCTTATCAGTTGACCTCTTGAAACACACTGAAATAAAGGTAACACATGCAATTATTTTATGTCCAATTATCAGATAAATACTTTATCATTTATAAATTAAAGTATCTACATAGTTTCATCCAAGTATTTTCAATATGTAGTTTCAAATCTAATCATAGTCATGTGCAGAAATAATGTCTTTTAACTTAATACTGAAAAGGATGAGAAATAATTATAGCTATAGCAATATTTCAAGTTTGCTCCACAGAATATCAGAAATGTAAAAATAAATAATGCCATGTTCTTGAAGACTTAATCTGCTATATGGCCTTCTGGCAGCACTGATTCCCTCAGAACTTGCATTTAAACTTTTAAAGTACTTTATTTGCTGCTTATCCACAACCCTACAAGTTTCTGCTCACATATTTCATTTCAACAGTAATTTGACTGCGTATTACTCCAAATGATTAAAGGCAAATATATCAGATTTGATCTAAAATGCAGTGGTAAAATTGCTAGCAGCAACTCTTCATTCTCTCTTTTCATATCTTGACTATCTTAAGCCTTTTGAATATCTTGAACCCAAACCAGAATCACATTAAAATGAAAATATAACATGAAAGTGTTGAAGTACAAATTTAACTTGCAGATGTTATTTAAATTCCCACCATTTACAACTTGGACAAGGAAGTACACACACTCCTATGCAAAAGAAAAATACTTGTCCCTAACAAGCCAGAGGCAGTAAAGCCATAATTACACTTCTTCTGGATCTTAATATCCTAATTCTGTGCATCAGAAAAGTCAATTTTCAGGAAAATCAGTTGCCCCAGTCTGCTTGCAAGGAATGGCAAAGAAAGATTTCCACAACTGGCTAATACTATAAGACTAACATTTGGTATTTCATGTTATTGAACAATTTGGTAAGAAATTTGATTTCAGGTAATACACTGTATTATCGTACTCTGATGGTTACTGTATGATTGGCTGAGGGTCGCAGATGAGGAAGACGGGCCCCACACACAGGCATTCTTCTCATCTCTTCAATCGGCGTCCCAAACCATTTCTTATTAGTTGGAAGAGGAGGTGGCGTGTATTTAGGAATCTTCCTTCCTGGCCTCTGGGGTTTGAATTCACACCTTTCTTTTCTGTTGTTAAAATAAAATACATTCAAACATTTTATTTCCACTGAAAAATCTGGTAGGCAAATACATACACTTCCATTCCAGAGTCAGTTTATTTGCTAGCCTTTGCCATGGCCCGAGGCCAGTGCTTTATTTGGGGAAGACCCCCACCACCAACCACCTGCTCCTCCCCAACACATGCAAGTACATGGTGTCTACCAAAACACTCTTCTCTACAGGCTTACAAACACCTTCACAGAACTGCAGTATGTTAGCAAGGCAGGGTTCTCCTCTGCAGAGTCATGGTCTTTCCCAATAGGATCTGTTTAGCCAAGGACAGGAGACAGAGGTGTGCATTTGTGAGGATAGCCTCTACAGCCCTTTCTCAACTGTTAGAAAACACACACCTGTGTGTGTACAGATGCCCATATTCCTTCTTCATGCTAAAAAACCCAACGAACTTCTTAATCACCCTTTCTCACCGGCGTTGTATTTTTCATGCCAGTCATACAACAGTTGCAATGGAAGTAGAAATTTAAGAGTAATCCAAAAAAAACCACTTGCAAATTCAAATACATGCAAGAGCAGAAGAACTAATCCTCTCTAATGATCAAAAGTATTTGTATGGATCTGAGATATTTTGGGGAAGAAAAATCTGAACCTGCTGTACATTTGATGTAACATACCAGATGTTTCTCATGCAAGAGGAAGTTCTCAGAGTAAAATGCAAAACAGGTTAAAAGCTTACACTTTGAGGTACTGTTTAGACCTCTACATTCCCCTTAGCAAACTTACTCCACCCTTGGATAAAGATGTTGTCCAACCTGTTCGCTGTGTCTATGCATACGCCAGTATCTTCAGGTGCAGACCAAGCCTCCAGCCTGGCTGATCACATGCAAATGGTGTAGCCACATTGGCATGACCCTGGGTTGTACCCACTGTGCTCACCCGAGAGCCAAAGAACAATTCTGGCATAGCATTACTGATGACTGAAACCTGCTTGATACACTGCTGCTTCTTTCTCTACAAGATCTACTATCTGCTGTAGACGTGGTCTAACGAAAACCAGGAAGAAAGCTTTAATATCTTCTAATCGCCCTCTTAAGCACTATAGGCCACACCACTATTCTGCCCAGCACTGAGGTTTATAACCTTCACATAATCTTGTTTAGGCCCCAAAAAGAAAAGAAAATAATCTCTCTACAGCCTCATACTCTACCTTACTAATTACTCTGTAAAGCACTGCTAGGATTCCCATCTATCCACACAGTAAAACTTTTGCACAAGTTTCCCTTCTCAAACATGGATCTATTGTCACACACAATGCTCTAGCACTGACAAATGCAAGCTTCAACCTCTGCTAGTTTGCTACAACAGCAATTCCTTTAGTGAAGAGTACTCCCTAAACCCATCATTTTAAACTTTATGAACGCCTTTTCCATACTTTTTCAGCAAATTCTTCATCCATCCATTTTCCTAAGAACTACCTTTTTTTGTTTTCCAAATTCACCCTCAGCCTACTCATCTCTGGAGATTTCTCAAATGCAAGCTCCCACCACTAGCTAGCCACCTTCTGTCATCCTCTTCATTTCCTTCAGAAGTATGGTTTGTGCTGCTCCTCACATCCAGAAAGGGCTTCCCTGTAAAGATGTGCAAAACTACTTCCTTGCCATACTTTAAGGGCTTGATTCTACTAAAATAATTGCTTATTACACCAACACACACAGTCCTCTTGTTTCTGCTTACTCCTTCACTGTTTATTTACTTTCTCAGCTCCCACTCAAATCTGAGCTCTTCAGAGCAGAGATTATCCTTTTGTCCCCACAGAATACCAGGCATGCAGAGTCCTGGGTCATGCTCAGGGCTTCTATTTCCATTGCTGTAGTGTGTAATCACCAGTCCTCTCTCCCAAATTAAGAACACAGCCAAAAAGAACTCAAAACCCACTCCCACAGATCTCTACAACTGCTTTCAAAAGTGTAATTTTCCATGTCTATTTCAATCAAAGCATCAGTAGCACTGAGGCTTCAAACTACATCAGTATTTTTGACAGATAATACTAAAAAAACCAAGAAAACATCAGTTTCTTCAAGTATTCTGAATGAAATAATGAATGCTAGAGCTACACTTCCATAAAACAGTCCTGCAGTACCATTCATTTTCAAACATTAAAAATTCCATGGGCTTAAGTCACGTCTTTGAGAAATAAAATCAACTTCCTACAGTGTCTTTAATTCCCAATTTTAAAAGATCTCCAATGACTTATAAAATTACACTGGACAAACATATCCTTTAAAAAAAAAAACCACAAGCAGTCCCATCAAAAATAAGTTACTTCAAGCTTACATCAAAGTTGTCTTTGTGTCTTAACATTGAAGAGACAGACAGAACAGTACCTTTTCTCCTCAACTTTAGGTATCCTCATGAAGTGAGAGGTGATTTTGGAGTCTCTCTTCACACCCTGTTTTGCACCTTTGCATTCTGATGATGGAGCAGGAGACATCCCAGGTGACTTTGTATGCAGACCATCCTCTTTAACAGAATTATCTATTTCCTCAAAGCTTTCACAGCCCTTGGCAGAAAAATGTGACTTTCTTGACTCCAGTTCAGCATCCCCATATTGAATTCTGAAAGATTTGTTTATGGATTTTGACATACTAATCTCCTCTCGCTCATCAAGAAACGGACTCGTTTCTTCATCAGCCTCTGATCCATGACAGCTATTTTTAGAATTATCTACATCCATCGGTGACTCTGGTTCACTTTCTTTCTCAAAAGCAGGTGAATCCCCTGAACTGCTCTGACATTTGCTCAGTTTCCCAGGACCTCCAAGATCAGATATACAAGCATCACAACCAGCATCTGAGAGTGGACTTTCTGGAACTACATCCCCTTCTTCTTGTTCACCTATTAAACAGACAGAATTGCAACTCTTCAGCTTCTGTGAATTGCATGAAGCTACTTGTCCATCTGTCTCGGTGCCTTTTGAAGAAAGTTTTGTATTTCCCATTTTCAAAGATCGGCCTGATGATAACTTCCTCTGAGTCCAATTGTCACTGCTTTCTTCACAGCCTCTCTGAGCCTGCTTGCTGGTTTTGTGCATCTGATCGATGTTGGCGTTTTTAAAGAGGTCTCCGGGCTGCGTCCCCTTCACAGACTCTGTGTCTAAGACAGAATCTTTGTCCTCAGCCTCCCAGCTATACATGTTGCCTGTCTGAGGCAAATTTACATGCTTTGCACCAACTTCCACAGATGTTTTTGAATAATTTTGCTGACAAATGTTCTCTAGCTTTTTCACATCATGCTCACAAAAGTTCTCTTTTTTAATGGAAGTCATCTTGGGATTTGCTTCAGTATTGTTATTAATTTTGCTGTGTAAGCTGCGAAAGAGAAGTAAGGGAATTTAATGTCTTATCTACAAATGAAATTTCTGTATATATATATTTCTAATTTTTTAAAGGCATGATTATAAACATACAATAGAAACTACAGAATTTTACCCATTATACTCTGTAAGTGAGCCCTACCAGGATCAACAAGTTTTACTGCACTGGGGAATGTAGCTCAGTAACAACCTATTTCCATTTAAAGGCTCCAAAGGATCCGTTGCTTACCTTAGAAATCTATTCCAGTGATTCATTATCCTTATTTTCAAATCTAAACAGTATTAAGCATTATTTTGTTATTTTCTCCAGATGAAAAAAGTTAAAAGTCATGATAAACTCTTCCTTAACTTTCATTATCAGTGGTTTTGCAGCCATTCCCTTAGAGCTACAAATTCATCTCTTAGAGCAGGACACAGTAGTCTCAAAAACATCCTATTACTTCCTTATTTTTATAAGCAGCCTGTGACTTTTCAAAAAAAATCATAACAATACAAAAGCATAAAATATATTTAAAACTGATAATAAAAATTAAAAGACATATTAAATCAATTATTTTTAAAGAGAAAAATAACCTAATTTGTCCTGCGCTGTCTTGCACAAAGAACAGAAAGAAATGTGTCCTAATGGTTACACAGGAAAATGAAGCGAGTTTTGTATAAGCAGATTAAACTTTTCAAGAAGACAGTGGAAAGTCATTTCACACTTAGGTACTAATTTTTGTGTCAGTGTATTGATAAAGAAAAATACTTAGATGCCATATAAATACTTAAAAAACCTGACTCATCTGGGTGAATGTATCACTCTGAACAATACCTCCTCCTGAATGTACTGTTACAACATTGTATATAACCAATGCAAACTAAGCACACTGAACTCTGTATGTCTGACCATTGCCCAGTTTCCCACTTACATTAAATAGAAAAAATATGCAATCATCACAAAATCCTAAATTCAGCTACTGAACATCTTCATATACTCCTGAAGGCATTAATTCTCTCCATGAATGATCACAGATCACCTTCTAAAACAGCACTCTGAATAAAGAGATAGCATTCACACTTTTACCACTACAGAACAAAAAGAAAAAAAAAATAAAGGGGCTTGGAGCAACAGATGACAGCTTAGAACTTCACCCATAGGAAGATTATTTGAAAACAAAAAGATTTTAGGTTATTCTATGTTACAGTAATTTAACTCCCCATCTATGCATTTGTTCCTGCACTGAAAATTTTGATGAACAAAAATTGAAGTTATGTTACTGCTGCCATCTCAATAAATGACTGTTTAAAGGTATTGACAACACTTGTTGTCAACTTAAGATGAGAAATCGAATCTAACACAGCGTTCAAATTCAAATAAATTAAAATCATGATGTTAACTGCACTAGAAAGGCACATGAAGTGTTACACAGCTAACCTGCTGCTTAAAACTGACTAGGTTGTAATCTGTCAGCAAGGCTGGAGGGGGCATATAAAAGCAATACTCTAAAGGCAATCTTAAAAAAATTAAATTCATTCCCTCCTTAAGCATCCTCTTAACATCTTTGCTTTACTGAAACCTGTAAGCCTGTAATTGAGCCCTGTGTACTTCTGTATTAATCATTATCACAAGTTTTCCTACCTATTTCAGTTTCTATTTATTAACAAACATCAATGAAAAATCAAACCAGCACATTTACAACTGCAATTATAGAAAAATATCTGATATTCCTCTGCACCAGATAGTTAAACTCTTAGGAGTTTAATTTTAATATTGCCTTGCAAACATTGCTTCTGACAGACTACATTAGCAGAAAGTATCAAGTTCTACCTGGCACCATTCAGCAGCAAAGCTTTTATACCACCTTTCACAAAGTAACCTGAATGCACATTTGAGCACCTGTAAATTCTGGTGCAAACTAAACCAAGTTCCACATGCTTATACTACAATCACAGTCTAATGACATGAACCAAAACAGACTTGTCTGTAAATTAACCACAGAACTGTGAGTTGAATGCAGGACCATCAGTCAAAATCTGTAACTGTTATTGCCCTATGTTAAACAAAAATAAAAGCAGAGCTGTTGACTAAGGACATAGTCTGATACTACCACCAACTCGACCTAGTGGTTGGCTGCCACTGGAAGCAGCAGTCCCACTCTGCCTTCCTCTGCTGCAGGTTCCCATCTTTTTCTTTATAGGAGCAGCAGTATTTATTCACCCAAACTGTGAGGCGCTTCAAGAAGCTAAGTCAGCAAAAAAGTTTGGTTTGGGGGGCTTAGAGGGGAGGGGTGGGGGATCAGCTTTTTGTAGTGAAAGTCTGTGAGCTAGTTACACTCAGGAGGATGTGCCATGGTAAGGAAAGCAGCAGAAATGGGGCTGCTGTTTTTTCAGTAGCTAGCTGTTCTGACAACCTGCACTGTGAGTTCCCCACAGGCCCACTCAAAGAACACAACTTTGGAATAGGTATGCTGTACATTTTACCTTTTGGACTCAGTTGTCTTGGGTCCTTTATTCTCCAACCAAGTGGTAATTGTCCGTTGTTTACAAACTGAAAAACCACAGTTCACTACATTATTACATGAAACATGATAAAACTGCAACATGATTGCATATGAATAAGAAAACTTGTACTGGATGAAGATAAAAACACCTCAATTAAGTCCTCATTATCATCTCTACTATAGGGAGCATCCAGACACTAACACTATTAAAACTACATGTGATGCAATATTTAATTTGTATCAGTCAGCAGCTGTAGCTTCTGTAATAATCTTTATAAATGCCAGGCTTCATGTGTGGTGGGTTTTTTTAATCCAACTTTTTTTTTAATATGGTTAAAAACATACAGCGTATCTCTAGATTAAAAAAAGGCAACTTGAACTTTCCAGCTCTCATTATCACCTTTAATTACCACCACTACCAGTGAGCCCGGAAAAGACTTCCACTAAATTTTGGACGAAGAGGCAACATGACATAGCTTAAAACAAACAAGAAACTAGCAACTAGACACCTTAGAAGACCCAGCTGAGAACCTTGTTTGTATGTAGCATACTGTGAAACATGAGGCTTAATATAGAGATTGTACACATTAGAAGTGACAAGTGCTGAGAAAAGGACCTTTTTTTCTCCCCTCCATCCATAAACAATTTGCAAAGCCTATCAGTGCTTACTCTCCTAAACAGCAACAAAATGTGAAGGACACAACTTTTTCAGATTTACTACCAAGGACACAGCTCCAGCGAATGGGATCAGTCTTTTATTTCTGTGATGGTGCAGTTCAGACAAGCTTTCAACAGAACAGCAGCACATGAACTAATTACATAGAGACTTGTGGGGGGAATAGGGAGAAAAAAAACTCAAAGCAGTTATTTCACAAGTAGAAAGTGATCTTCATTAGTATAAGAAGGGTTTTTTAGTTTTCTTGTTATTTAAAAGTAATTCTGAAAATTTGACAACTAGCTTCAGTTCCCTTTCTTTCCATTTACCAAGAGAAGTTATCTACCTGCCACTGGTGACTGTGAAAGGTGTTTACACCCTGCTTTCAACTGGGTAAGTAAAATTTGTAGTTGCCCTACTATAACAGCAGTTTTGCAGAACTTAAAAACCAGTACAGCAGATCTGGCTATTCTGATTAACACTCACTATGGAAAGACTCAGCATTTCACTGCAAATGGAGGTTGTGTAACTTGTAGCAGAGGTAGCTTAGGCCATAAGGAGACTTTGTTTCATAAATGCCTTCCCTAACATTCGAGGTCTTGAACACTTTTCCACAGCTGGTTATCAAATATCCTCACCAACAGTACAGAATTTCTAGAATGAAAAAAGTAATCACCAGAAAATGTTTAAATCATTTTAAGTTCCTCTGAAACAGCACAAACAATAGTTCAAAATTGCCACCATGTGATTAGGTCACCAGGGAGTACTGCCAAGCTTTATGTAGATTACAAGCACAAGGATATCTGTGCCATACTCAGCCATTCAATTTTTCAACAAATGCTCAGCTTTACTCCACTAAACAAAAATAACAGCTTGATGGATATTATGAACTAAAAGATTTTTATTTCTAAAGATTCACTAAAACTGAAATCTATTAGTCATTCCGTTTACCAAATTTCACCTTCTTATATTTGAAGTGTTAACTCAAATTGCCTACAGGAAAGGGGAAAGAAACAGGCAGAAAAAAAAACCTGAAGAGACATGTTAAAACATGGGATGAATAAACCCCTTCAAAGGCAGATGACTACCTCTTAAGGTATAAGCTTGTGCTGAAGAAAGAATCCTTTATTCATTAGCACAATAAATAAAAATTACAGCAGCAGCAACAGAATGAAATGGCTTTCGTCTGAACATCTGACTAGCCATTTAAACCCTGTAACTAAAATAACACACATCATTTTTCTTTAATACTACTAACATCTCTCTTTGCTACAGATAAGGTGGTAAAAACATGAGGCAACAAAAAGACAACATATGCTTACATTCAGTGTAAACAATAAAACCAGACTGGTTAATTTTTTCCTGAAGTGGTCTCTAAATTTCTGTTCAAGATTCCCCAAATCATTCCTGTAAAACAAACCATTCGTCAGAATCTACCACTGAGGAAAACAACTGAATTTTCAGAAGATTCTCATTTATCTCTCTGTAAGAGCTCGTATATGTTACTTCAAACTATTATCTTCTGGTACCTGACATTTAACTCATCAACCGAAGGCCATCGCAAATCTGGGTTTTTTCCTTCCCTGCATTCCTCTCTATTCCTGAAATCAGTATATTATCGTGCATTAAAATTTGATTTTGACAGCGTTAGCTCCAAATAAAAATAACCTAAGGAAGCCACGTGGGAACTTTTTCCACACAGCTTTGTTACACAGAGGAGCACCCCACGCGGCCCGCAGCCACATGCCCGTGGGGGTTCCTGCGTTACCCTTAGCTCTCCCTGCCGTGATCGCCTGGCACATAAACGTTGTTTTCTCTTGCTGCAGGTATTTGTCCTCTCACGTACGAGCCACACTACCTTCAGCAGCTCACACCTCACTCGGACGGATGCACTATTACTGAAAGTTTGTAAAGAATCAGGCACAAAGCCAGGATAACGATCCTGTACCCAAAGCCCTCTCCATAGGGAAACAACGCGCACTGCCCCACACCACCGGATCGGGGACACGGGACACGCTGGCTCCGGGAAGCCACGTTAGAGACGGTTCAAGCCCAGCACTGAAGGCCAGCTCCGGGGAGGCTACGTGCACCGGCACAAGCGGCCTCTCGCCACTTACCGCCGCCCTCCCTTCAGCGCACCAGGCGAACAGCAACACAGGAGAAGTGCAATAAGCAGCAAAGGGGGACACCACAAGCCGGCAGAGCCCCCGTCCCGGCCGTCTCCTCCCGCCAGGTCCCAGAGAAGGACGCGGCTCCCGCGGGCCCAGCGGCGCCCGCAGGGGCGGGACGGGGCGGCGGATGCCGCCGAGCAGCGCTGCGGCCCGGCCTGGGCAAGTTCAGCACTGCCCAGGCTCTACAGGCAGAGCCGTCCCATCCCCGGGCACCCCGAAGCCGCCCAAGCCACCAAAGAAGGGGGGCGGGACACGAGGGACGGACCCCCGGCGAGCCCCCTTCCGCGCTCCCCCAGCCCCGGCGCTCGCCCGGTGGCTCCCCCTGCCCCGGGGAGGCGCAGCCCCAGCCGATACAAACCTTTGTTCCCCACGGCGGTGGCGGGGCTGCCGCCGCCGGAGCTGCTGCCCCCGGGCCCCTCCTGGCGGGGACCGAGCGGCGGCGGCTGCTCTCCCTGGAAGACGCCGCCAGGGCTGGCGGTGCTCGGCCGGGCTCTCTTCCGAGGGGGGTCCCGCCCGCAGCCCGCACTCATCCTCGGCGGGCCCGCCTCCGCCCGCCCAGCCCGCCTCAGCCGCGCGGGCCCGCCAGCAGCCGCCGGGACCAGGCGGCAGCCGCCCCCCGGGGACGGCGCGACGATGCGGCGGCGGCGCTGCCGGCGGCTCTGCCCCTCCGCATCCTCCGGCCCGCAGCGCCGGGCTCGTCCCGCCAGCTGCCCCCTCGGCGGGAGGCGCGGAAAGAGCGGCGGGGCCGGGGCCGAGCCGCAGCTATAGCGAAGGGGGCCGGGAGCTACCGCTGCTCGCAGCAAAATGGCTCCCCGCCCGCCTCGCCCTCCTCACCATGGCGACCACGCTCCGCCCCCGCCGGCAGCAGGCGCGCGGGCCGGAAAGCCGTGCGGGCCGGAAAGCCGCGCGGCGCGTTTTACGGCGGCGCGCGGAGGTCGTTGTTGCGGCGGGCGCGGGGCGCGGCGGCGCCATGGAGGGCGGCGGCAACTCCAAGGGCACGGGCCTCGGCGGCCTCTTCGGCGCCGGTGGCGTCGGGTACTCCCACGCCGACCTGGCTGGGGTGCCACGTGAGTACCGGCGCGTGGGGGAGACCGGCGGGGCCTGCGGCGGCACCCGCCCTCGGCCCGGTTGGCGGCGCTGGGGCGGGGGGGGGTGTGGGGGGTAGTATCCGCTTCCCGTCAGAGGCGCCGGGCCGGGCCGGGCGGCCGATCCCTGCGGTGGCGGCGCCGCTCGCGGAAATCAACATGGCGCGGCCTGGGTGAAGGGCCGGTCCGGCCGAGCGCGGCCCCCGAGGGGCCGGGCCGCCGCGCCACAGCGCTTCCTCCGGCTGCTCCTGCCGGGGGGCTAGAGCGGGGAGGGAGGCGGCGGCCGCTGCAGCCAGACCCTCGGCGGCGGCCGCCTCCTGCGGCAGGCGCTGGTTAGGGAGACGTCGCGTCCGTCCCATCCGTGCTGCGCCTGTAGCGCTCCCTGAAAATAGGGGGTTGTCGGTCGCTGTCGTATTTTAATCAGTTGTGCGGCAGAATTTTCACTGCTTCCACACACTAGGTCTGCCCCCTTTAACTTACTGGATGTGAAATTGTTACAAGGGAAATTGGTGTTAAAGTGTTCTTGTTTTTTTTTTTGTTTGTTTCAGTAACTGGAATGAGCCCTTTGTCCCCGTATTTAAACTTGGACCCCAGGTACCTAGTACAGGTGAGAAATCAGCTTGTTTTTCTTGTGTTGAACTTGATTCCATTGTTCGTACAGACGTGTGAAGACCTCAAAAATCCTGCAGTGCTGTGCAGTGTGTACAGAAGTCTTAAACTGATGAACAGTTGAAAGGAACGATTTTTTCAGTATTGCTCCTAACAAAAGCTTGCAGTGCCATGGCATCTAGGAGGAGAAAACTAGTTTTAGTATAGAGAATAGGTAAAACTGTTGTGTCAATATAAGGCTGCTGCTATTGAAAAGAGGTTTCTCTCCCTACTCTGAGGCGTACAGCCCCAACGCACCCTTGCACAGGTTCTGGCATTTGTCACACCCTCCACGGAGGCCCTTCAGTCGGTAAGAGCAGCCAGGAACTCTCCACTCCTTTGATGGATTTGCTTTCTGTACTGAGTTTGATCGGTTTACAGAGGTGTTCAGCCAAACCCCAGACCTGATACAGGCTTTGTCATCATATGTGCTGTCATCACAGCAGCAGCAAATTTCACACCACTTTCCTCATGTCATTTCTCAGCTGAAGGGAGACCATCATGAAGTAGAGCTTTCTGTTTTATTCTACAGAACAATGTACCTATGGTACTTATAGAGCTTAATATTAGTTAACATAACATGATGGCCTGTAGGCCACAATAAGGAAAATAAAATAATTTAAAATCCTGTAATGTTTTCCTTTCTCAGCAATATTAACTATAGCTGAAAAGGTTTAAGTTAATCCAATAAGGATGCATGTCAATGATTTTATTTAGTTAATATTTTCTATATATTTATATATATATCTTATTATCTGAGAACATTAGACTTTGTAGAAGTAGCACTGAAGGTCAACAGTTGTATCTGCTAATTTGCATGCCTTTTGTTTCATGGTACATGGGGTCACTACTATTTTTGTAAGTGGAAACCTCTGAATGCAGTTCTGGGGGCTGGTTTTTATATTTCTCTTTCACTAGGAGCTGTTGTAGTCAAGATTACAACATGACATTCCCATAATGGTAGAAAACAGGGGATACACCTTTGAAGTGGATTCACTAGCATGGTCAAAAAAACGCTAAGGGATCATTTAGACCTCTTCCGAAAATACCCTCAAAAGTTCTCTTATTTAGTTAGTATGGGATATCTGGGAACATAGAATCGTAGAACGGTTTGTGTTGGAAGGCACCTTAAAGACCATCTAGTCCCAACCCCCTGTCATGGGCAGGGACACCTTCCACTAGACCAGGTTGCTCAAAGCCCCGTCCAACCTAGTCTTGAACACTGCCAGGGAGGGGGCAGCCACAGCTTCTCTGGGCAACCTGTGCCAGTGTCTCACCACACTCACAGTAAAGAATTTCTTCCTTATATCTAATCTAAATCTAGCCTCTTTCAGTTGAAAACCATTACCCCCATCCTATCCCTACACCCCCTGATAAAGAGTCCCTCCCCAGCTTTCCTGTAGCCCCATTTAAGTACTGGAACTAGTGTATGCACTGAATTTCTCCAAATATGTAGCTACAGGGAAGATAGAAACCATATTATACATTCTGTTTATTGATAAAGCATTCACAATTTTAGAAGTTGTATATTTTTTATGTATTGCCATTCACATTTAGTGCCAAGTATGGACTAAGAAAACCCCTTAGAATGCAATTACTTGAGCCTGCAGTTGTTGCGGTCGTATATCAGTTAAATAGAGGGTCAATAATACTGTGACTGGAAAACACAGAAGCATAAAGAGAGATCTTACCGGTTTAGCACCTTATCAGCATGTGTGCATCTTTTCAGCATCTCATACTGAAAAGTGCTTTGGCGCCCACCTTATCCCTGCACATATGCTAGTTACCAGCCCATTTCTGTAACTTTTTAGACCAGTCTGATTTATGAGAACACAAGCCTGTCACTGTGGGAGAAAGATGCACAAGAAAAATACCAGCCTCATTATTTCATGCCTGACCATCGCTAGTTTTGAGAGGATTCCTGGCTTTTTTTGTGTCTTCAAAATAGGTCACTTAGTGCAAGAAAATGCTTCTTTAGATACAAAGGCAGTTTTTCTTTAGCGTCAGGGTAATGGGAAACCTTAATGCATTACTGCATCAGTACAGGTTGCTCAGTGAGGAGGTGGTGCTGCATAATCAGAAAACAGGAAGGATTTTTTAGAGGACAAACTGTTGTATTGCCTGCTGCAAGATGTAATAAATAATTAAGCAAATAGTCATTTAAAAAAAAAAAAAACACCAACAACCCACACAATATGAGTTCCTTGGCTGCCTGATGTAATTTATGAAAAGTTAGGACAGCTAGGGAAAAAAAAAGCTTTCAGTCAGTTTATCTTTCCAAAGTCTTTTTTCATTCTTCTTAAAGTATACACATAGTATATTCCATCTCTGTGCTAGTATAGACAACAGTTTTCCAGAAACACTGGTTGTATCTGTCTTTTCATTGTATAGATCAAAGGAAAAAAATTAATATGGCCTATATTTTGAAGCAGGTACACTTGGAAAATACAAAAGCATATGTTTGGTTTGGTTTGTTTTTCTGCAGGATACAGATGAGTTTATCTTGCCCACAGGAGCCAACAAAACTAGAGGCAGATTTGAGCTGGCTTTTTTTACCATTGGAGGATGTTGTATGACAGGTAGGTGGTTGTGTTTTTCACTTTTCACAGCTCTCCAGGTGATACCTATGTACTGCAGTAATTGTTGAGATTGTAAATGTCTTGCTCTGCAGTCTCTTCTTACATAAACAGCTATTTGACTTCAATCTATACGCTGAAGTCTATTCTCAGTATTTGCTTCTAATATTGTTCTTTTCATTCCTCTTGTTAAAAAGTAATAACTGATATTATGCTAACTAGGGGCAGCATTTGGTGCTCTGAATGGTTTGCGACTTGGCTTGAAGGAGACACAGAATATGGCGTGGTCAAAACCTAGAAATGTACAGTAAGTGTTTAATCTCAAAAAAGTACACCTTAGTAACAAGAGTTGTTTCTTCCATCTTATACAAGGTTAGATATGAATATACTGCAAAAATAAATGTGTCTTTAGTGGGGACAAATGAGAGTCAGTGTTTGTCTTCATCAAGTTACAAAATATTTTGATTTAGAATGATGTTCAGTTCAAGCTTTTTGCTTTTCATATAGGGACAATTGGTATGTCCTCTGACCTCACCTTAAATATTTGAGATTAAATTACTACTTTGATATTTACTAGAAATCTACTTTGCAGTCAAAACAGTGGTTTTTATATGTTGAAATATTCCCAGGAGCAGCACAGTTTGCTTTGAGCTATTTTTTGCAGTCACTTATCTGAGAGTGAGTTCTCCTTTCCCAAACTTTTCAAAACCTGAAAGAGAGTAAAATGCAGAAGTGGGGCCTGCCTGGATTTGCATTGGGGATGACATTGGTGTGTTCTGCTGAGCAAGTGTTGCATAGTGGAGGTTGTTCTAGATTACGGCATCCATGAACACCCATGGCATTCCCAGGTTTTCACCTTACCTGATTGTTTGAAAGAATGCAGTAAGGATAGGAACACATTTTTCTCTGGCAGTATGCTTCTCCTTCTAGAATTATTTGAAGTTTTCTTATAGTTATATCTAAATTGAAGTGCCTGTGAAGGAGACATGGTAAACTAGAAGAGTGGAATAACTGGAGGAAGCCATTTTCGCTCCCCTGATACTTCGGAAAAAGGGAATTTTAGAGGAGGAATTTAATATTTCCTAGTACAGTTTGTACTGGCTCTGCTCCTTTTTAAATTCTGTTTCTGTATTCTTCATCCCCTTTTTTACTATCTCTAGAGTTAGAACCAAAATATTCCCCACTATAATTATGACTCTTCCAAAATGTTCTAGATGAACAGAATTGTATTTATGTATTCAGAATGAGCTGAGTCAGACAAACCCATATTTTTAAGTGCAGACTTTGATGGGTTGAGCCCAGCAGGTGGCAGGCAGTGCACATGCTGCCCTTAGTCCTTGCCCTTCAAGGGAAAAGGCCTGTTGAAGGTCACTCCCTTGAAACAGTATATTTAGTTCCATGTTTTCCTAATCAGATACAGGGAAGGCACTTGCCTAGCCTAGATAGATTTCCTTCAAATTTATCCTTAATGTACACATACATTTATTTTTATTATTAATTTGAATTTTGCTGTTAATCCCCTGTCATCAAATCTCAGTATGTCATGATTATTAAAATTATGAATTTTCTCATTAATTCAGAATCGATGTAATATTAACAAAATGGGGGGGGTGGGTGTAATTAGGGGAGATTGTCAATATCCTAGCCTCTTGCATTTTTTCTCTTGTTTCAAAATGAAGTTTTCCATTATTGTTCAGTTCATTACCTAACCATATTCAGTAATGGCCTGTGTCTCCTCCTAATGAAAATTGTAAAAAGGGAAAAATAGTGGAAAATGAACTCAAATCAGAAGGAACATAATGTGTGACACTTTCATTGCTTTAAATGCTAAACTAAATTCCAGTGGTAGTCAACTGTCCAGAGCAGTACTGCGCCTGTGATAGTGTTACACTGCTGGGAGATAAAGATCAGTCATTTCTTCTGGCTGCTGTTGTCACCGTTCTGGAGGCAGCTGATGCCAAAAAGAAATGGCATTGTGCTTCCCTGAGAGCGCGCTAAAGATTTGCTTTCCCTCTTTAGTGCTAGTCCGGAAGCATACATTCAGAAATACTCAGGGTACTTTACCTTTTGTTGAGTACGAAGTTTGACAAATGGAAGTGCAAAAGATTACCTCTTTTCTTCCGGACTTGCTTTAGTTCAGACTTGGTTTTAATACCCACACCATTTGTTCAGGCATCACCATGCTCCCTGCCACATGGCCCCTGTATTGCTTGCACTGTCTAGAAGAGCACTCTAGTTTTCTTGGAGGCCTTTTACCCACTTAAGTCAGCATAGGTGTATCAGTCATTCTCAGTAGCTGTTGTGTAGTCACCACGCAAGGAACATTTATCAGCTAGGGTTAGAAAGTCATTTGAAGGGACGAGATTGGATTCTTGCTAAGTGGCAAGTTTGACTTGAAAAGAGGAAAATATTTTCTTAAGACTTGACAGGACTAATTTTGCCTTCAATATTGCCTGCGTTACTATTCGTAGTATGTGTAGTAATAGAGGAGATGATGTATTGCCAAGCTGTGTGCTTTTCCTTACTGTTTTGAAGGGGTTTTGATTCCCTATTGCAGTTTTATTAATCAAATGTACAGTGTAAACACATTACACCTACTGTCATAAACACTTTTTATACCCTTTTAACTCCTTTATAGAATTCTAAATATGGTGACAAGGCAAGGAGCATTATGGGCTAACACTCTGGGATCTCTGGGTAAGTGAACTTGTTATTTTGTAGGGAAAACAATTTAAAGATGTAACTGTTTGATGGGAAAGTGTTTTCTCTGAATTTTGGAAAAACTGCAGGTTTTTTTCTTTGGGACATGAAGGCATTTCAGTAGACACTGAAAAGGAAATTAAAGGCTAAAAAAGGATTTGAAGCATAAGTAGCCAAAAGCCTGTAATTAAAACCCCAAATTTTTAGTATATTACAAACAAGAACTCTAGCTATGGAATAACAGGAATAACTGAAAATTATAGATAATGCTTACTTAATAAATTCCGGTTAATTCACAACTTAAGGCAAAAATTCTAATTGAATGCTTCTGAAATAACTTTAATAACCTAAGAAGAGACTCAGTGGTCATGTGAGCAACTGCCTGATGTCTTTTCCAGTTAAAGAGTCAACAAAATGCTTATCTCTAGAAGAAATGTGATAGTGACTACAAAGATTTACCCTTTTATGATGGTAGCTTAGCTAGCAAAATCACATATGATACCACCCACTTTAAATCTAAACATTGCTCATAACTAATATGGGTTAGAAAAAAGAGAAAAGAAAATGATCAAAAGCCTGATGTATGAGAAAAACTTCTGTGGACTGAGGTTTGGGTGGGGAGGGCGCCCAGGAAATAAAATCACATCAGTTGCCTCGGAAAAACAACTTCAGATGATTTAATAAAAGTCAGTGAAATAACTAATGCCCTAGAAAATAAAAGCACTTTGGCTTCTCCCCTCCCCCAATCTTAAAAGACTTAAGGGTGTTCAGTTACTTTGAAAGGAGAAATCCAAAACCCATGAAATTATTTTGAAGAAGATTAATGATGGAACTCATTGCCCAACAAAGTGGTAATAGAAGAGAAATTAGCAATATTTAAAAGAGAGATTACATCATGTTATAAACCAGTCTGCATATATTTGAATTTTGAAAAATGCATCAAACTATAGGCTGTTGCATTTATTACATTTTGTTTCAGTCTTATTTCTAAAGAGTAGATTAGCCTGTCATTTAACTCAGACATCAGCTTTTGAGGTATAATATAGAGGTCATGGTTAGAGATGGGATTCTGAACTACAGTGAGAATGGCACTTTTCATAAGAGGTGCATATTGCCTGGTGAGTTTTGTGGTGGAATTTTTTTTTTCCTTTCCTTATTTTCTATTCCAAATCTAATCAAAACATGCCTGAAAACTGAGATGCTGGCACACTGCAGTTCAAGGTTCCAGGTTAAGTGACACATTAACAGGTTTTTTCAGCTGTGTTTGAAGAAAGATTACTCAGGAAAATGTTTGTGCATTCCAGTAACAAATTGTAATTTTTCTTATAAAATACAGCCTCCCAAGTCACAGAGTTAGGCAGAACTTGATATTTTTGGATTTGGCATAGCTCTGCCTTGTCCTAGCTACCAGAGAAGTTCCTTTCAAGGAGCTGAAGTATTTTTGCATCTTCTTTCACTTGTGCAGCATTTCTGTACCTCAAACGTTCCTTTTGTCACTACTGACAATTTTTGTCATTCTGTTCCTGGACAGAGGTAGCAACATCTGTGTTAAACTATTTTTAAAAATGTCATGGAATTCAGCTTTTCCTTCCCCTCATTGCTAATACTACATGCTACTAAGACAAGGTAAAATACCATTGCCTATGCTGAATGGAGAAAGATGCTACTGTTCAACTCATCAACATTAATATGGTTGCTTACAAAGGATTTGCATGCTTTTTAGCAGAAGTAAAGATTTCAAATTCTTGGAGGACAAGGGATGAATTAAAGTGGCATGGTGTCTTTATCACTTTAAAATGATGACATACTCCACTGTTCTTTGTTGGCATGAAATGTGATTATATCAGGAGGGTTGAGGATGCGGGTGCCTTCTCCCTTCATCAAAATGCATAGATTATATATGCATCCTTGATAAAAGCCTGTGCATTTCTCTTTCTAATCTTTTCCAGGACAGTCCCCAAAGTTCTCCCAAAGCAAAAGGTCCTCTGGAGACAAAGTTTTCACATGCAGGCAGAGGTGAAGCAGCTGTAGATGTCAAATCCCAAGCAATCTGATAGTCATTTATAAGGGAAATGTAGCCCGTTGTACTTCAGCCCTTGATGACATGATCTCAGTGCTGCATTTAACTTGCATTTTATCTCAGTCACACTGAAAATTGTGGGCAACAATTTTCTCTGCTACCTAGAAAGTGTTGTTGAGTTTAGTTTCATGCCATCCACAGAAGACAGTATAAAGCTTGCCAGTGCAAAGCTAAGCCCTCAAAAATTTTTTAAACAAATTTGAACTAGCAAAATGGGCTTAAACTTAACAGTGCTTCATATGATGTATTTATCAGGTCTTGAGGCAATACTAGATGTTATGAAGAATGCTGCTTTATAACCAAACTACAGCTAGAGAAAGAAAAATTATGTGTAAAACAGAAATAGGTCTGGAAAAAAACACCAAAGATGGGGTTTTGCAGACGATTCTTCCCCTTTAAATAAACAGAAAATCTGTACTTCAGGAGTATAGTCTAAATAGTTACACCGAGCCTGGATTCTAAGTCTTGTGTCTCAGAGAATGGGAGTTTTAACTTGAATTTTTTAATATTTTTTTCTTTCCCAGCTCTACTTTACAGTGCATTCGGAGTCATCATTGAAAAAACACGAGGTGCAGAAGATGACCTGAACACCATAGCTGCTGGAACGTTGACAGGAATGCTATACAAAAGCACTGGTAGAGCAAAATGTTTCTAATTTTCCTTTTCTTGTGCTTTCTCGTAGTTATTAGGATTGTCATTACTTTCACTAAATACTGTCCTGCTCTGAAAATTGGCTCTGTAAAAATGGTACACTAGGAACTAAGACCTATTAGTTCAATATCCCCTAACCCACACATTGTTTTTCACACAGCTGAGACTACATAATGAAAACTTGCACTTAAAAAAAATTCCAGCTGAATTAAATTGGATTCTTTTCAACTTGCCTGGGACTAACAATAATCATGAGAGCCAAGTTATGTCTGTTATATATACACACTGAATAAACACTCAAATGTTTACTCAGATTTATAGTGAGATTGTATAAAATACATACCCAGCTCATTTTTAGCCATGTTTTTCAGGTATAGCAGGAATAAAACCACTGGTTTCTCAAGTCTATGAGTGGATGCAGGCAAATGGGAACTACCTTCCAAAGTGAAGGGGGACAGGGGAGGAATACACAGAACACAGCTTCACTGCATCAAGATGAAACTTATTACAAGTGATGCATGTAACAGTACCTGGAGCTACAAAAAGCTACACATGTAGAGAAACTGATAGACTTATGAAGTTATTACTTAGCTGTTTGTGAAACTTGTCTTGTGGTAGGACTCTAGTCTTTGCATAGTGGTCAAAACCAACAATGTTATTTGAGAACAGCATGGATTTAAGGTTAGTTTGCTGATGCATACCGAGTTGTTTGCAGAAGAGAGGGTCTGAGCTTCATCAGCAAAACGCCTGTTAACACATATTCCAAGCTCAACATTTGGAGGGATCATCTTTTTTAGACTGACGTTACCACAGGAAAAAAGTATAAGTTTTAAGTACCTTGATAAAGGTTTGTCTATGATTCACCTGTATTTTACTAAGGAGATACTTCTAGAATTATCCTATGTACTTTTGTGTATCTAACTGAGCCTCAGTGTCTTAGAAGTGTTCCTGAATGCCAGCTTTATATATGGGGCAAAACAGTTTGAGAAGCATACTTTCCTGTTGGCCTAGACTAATTGAAACCAAAAATAATTGGCTTGAGCAGCCTTCATAAATACTAGCTTGTGCACTTAACCTTGCAAGAGCACATAGCTCTCTTGTAATCATTTACTTACTTGGGATTTCATGAGTGATATGAGAGATTACCGACAACAGCTGGATAGGGTAGCAGTGTAGAAATCTAACATTTTCTGTAGGAAGTTGCTAAGAAGGAGAACTACCATCTTATACTCCAGAAGAAGCTTCCCCCTTGCTTTTCAGAAGTACAGAGCTGGCATTATGTGTAATCCTTTTTTGGCACAGTGCAACCATGGATAACTACTCCAGTCACATGCACAGTCATCTGACAGTACAAAAATGTTTCTTACCAGAGCACAGTGAGACTTCTGTTTTGTAACATAAGATCTACTGACCTGATAGTAGCACTGATAAGTGTAAATGTAGTCAGTAAGTCTGTATTCATTACAGTATTATATTTCAAGTATGTGTCATGCATATGAACTGTAGTGCACAGAAACTCAAAAGAAATATATTTTTCACCATATGCAGGAAATTAGAGACTCACAGCAGACCTTAAAGGTCAAGGATTAGTTCTGGAAGTTAAAAAGATGATACTTGCATCTGTTTGAAGAATTTCATTCCAATCTTATTTTCCTTTTTTTCTTTCATGCTCTGTCCCTCTTACTGCTTCTCCTGTGCTTCCTTTTCTGTCACCTTGTACTAGAATGCCCTTCATAATTCTGTGTGGTAAAGCTTCCCTCTCAGTTATGCCTTTACCCAGCATCAATATATATTTACCTAAAAAAATGGTGAATATTTAAACCATATGCAAATGTTGAGTTCACATCTGTGACATATATCAAGATGGCAATCATTTCCTGTGTTACACAGAATACCATGTTGGCATTAAAAAAGGAACATTTGAAAGCCATCTGGGACATTTCTGTTATAAACCCCGTATTTTAGTGTCGGCTGAAAGCTCCCACAAACATGCCATTTCAAATCAAGGCTGTTCTGTAATCCACAAAGGGTGGATACAGAGTTGGAGGCAGTGCTGTTCAATTACTCAGTTTTCCCACTTCCATCATTCCCATTTTGTAAAGAGATCAGGAACTTATTTAAGAAGAAACTGTATGAAGTACGGCAGGTTTTTTTATTGTGACTTTCTGGTCGATGTTTAAATGTAGTACTGATGGAAAAAAATCACATCAGCAACCCTGCTGCACTGAAAAATACTTGTGTACACTACAAAGCCTAGATTAAATTTCTGAGACAAATTATTAAGCCTTTGCTGAGGAGGGTGAGTGGACAGGAAAAAAAATAGTGGGGAAACTTGAAGACTGAGATTTGTCGCCCCAAACTGGTCCCAGTTTTCACAGTTCGTCCTTGTAGAAATGTTAATGATTACCAAAATGCCAGCAGTCGATCAAAAAAGGCTTTGCAAAATGAGCAAGTTCTAAAGCCATTAGATTGTGAGCATTTTTGTGCAAGGCTACTTAACACACAACTTGTGTGTGAGAAGGTAAGGGAGCATTAAAAAGTCCGCAGGTGAGGACTCTGGAAGTTCAGCCCCCCTGTGTTCACTGGAAGTGGCATTAAGGCACTGACAGTTCCACAATGCAAGCAACTAAAGCGCTTAAGCCCCCAAGACTTCTGATGGTCCTCCTTGAAGTGAGTCAGATACTGTTAATTTGCCATTATAAATCAAGTGTTTGCTGGAATCCATCTCAGCATACTGTATGGCTTAGGTTAACAGAGCTTGAGTTGAGTTTGAAAGTAAAACTGATTTGAGGAGCTTTGAAACAGTATAATAGTTGATCCCTTTGACCAAAGTGATCTCTAGCTTTCACATTTATTTGAAATGAAATTTAATACCAAGATTACTTACTAGATGTTAGCCCAAATGTAGCAATGTGAGTATGGTGTTAACTTGTTACACTAGACTTGCAACTTTAACAACTCACAACTTAAACTGAATGTTCTGGATAGAAGTTGAACAACAAGTGAAGGAAAACCATATGTAGTAGAAATGTTGTTGCAACTTTGTCAATCCTGTTTGAGTTTTGCTAAAAAGGAGCCTGATATCCTAAGTCCGCAAGGATGGCTTTTGCATTTAATAAGATATTATTCAATTTCAAGCAAAGGCAGAAATTAAGATCTGTTATGCCAAGTTTTTTCTGATAAATGTTACAAAGCACAAATACTAACATACCTTAAAACAAATATTTAGCCCTCTTGCATGAATTTTTCACCTCTTTTCTAAATCAAAACATCTTTATTTTGTTTTCTCATAATTGTCTCAGTCTCCGAAAGGAGCAAAAATCAGAAAGATGATTGTCACTGTGCACTGTGTCACTATTATTCCCTCCCACCATGAAAATGCACGTGGTTCCAGCCATATCACAAAGGTACAGCTAGCTGAGGATCTTACACTCCTTAAGCACACAGGGTTGATCACTCAGGAAAAAGATACTGAGCTAGGTGGGACTTCGGTCTGAGCCAGTGTGACAGCCATTAATTTCTCATTGAAATTCCTGACAGAGACTTCCGTAAGCAAGAAGGTTAAATAACCTTTACCCCTTATCTAAGGGTTATACAGGTTGGAGATGTTCTTTTTCTTAGACAATTTTTTTTCCCCTCTTGAGGTTAGGGAAAACAGGAAGAAAAACAAAGTAATGCTTTGGACAAACTAAATTATTTTATAGTACTTCTGTACAGTAGGAACCCAGTACTAGATAGAGCATCTCATGCCTTTTGCACAGTAGATGTTACATAATTTGGTGTAAAACAGTGTGCATCTGAAAAGAAAGGAATTGCACACTAGCAATAGCTGAAGGGAGTAGTTGTCATTTTAAGACCTCAGAACACAACTTTGAAAAGTCAATACATTATGAATTAATTAAGAAATGTTTTATTGCTAGCAGTAAAGTCTGTCCAGAGCTAAAGATCAGTTTTGTGACATTCAGTGGGTAGGAGTTCAGGGCAGTTGTGTTAGCTAACTACTTGAGATATAAAAGCCTCTTCGCTTTGGGCTTAATTTGTGTTTTTCTTTGGGCCAGGCAGGGTTTTTTTTCTTGTTTCTGTTTGGTGGGGAGGAGGAAAGAGGAGCTTTTTGCAGATTGATGCAGATATGGCCCTGGGATATCTTAATTTTCTTCATTATTTGAAGAAAAGCAAGTAAAGGATTTGCTTCTGAACTTTGAAGTTCAGAGCTGTCAGGCTTTTTAGAAATTAAGAACCTATGTTAAAACCTGCATTTAATGTAACAGGTCTATAGGACTATTAATCAAATGGTGTTTACTGAAAAGATTTTGTTTCAGGGCCGAAATAAGAAAGAGATAAGGGCAAACTACAAGCAGGCACTACAGGTAATAGCTTGTTGAGACTTTCTTTGTTACTTGAGGGTTAATATGGAAGAATAGGCATGGCCACTGACAGCAGTGGTGCTGCCTTCTGCCCAGCTCTGCTAAGCAGGAACAGTGAGCTAAGTTCTCAGTGCTGCAGGGATTTGCAGGGTTCTTGCTGCCATTTACAACAGCTGAAGTAGTCTCCTGTCAGTCAGGTGCTGCTGCTTTCACTCAGTGAGAAAACAGGGAATTCTAATAATGTTTGCAAAGTTAAACAGCTCTGATATTTATAAACTTTTAAATTAAATTGTAAATTCCTACTGTTTTTCTAATTTAACCTTCACACCACAGTAACTACAGGAAATTTTCCCTGTTTCAAGCTTTGTTGTTTCTGTATTTTAACTACAATACTGTTTTAGCTGCAGCAGTTATGAAAGTGGAACATGATTTTCTGGAATGTATCTTGTTTCCAAAAAGAAGTTTATCAGTTTTCTCATTCTCACAATTTCTGTACCCACAGACTGTGCCCACACTTAAAAGATTTCATAAAATGACCCCCATGGAGCAGCATGTGGAAGCCATTTGAATTTTCTGTTGACATAGGACCACCCACAGATGTTCAAACAAATGTCTGCCTGATGGTTCAGGGGGTCTGGTCAGCTACCACTGTGCTTGAATTTTGAGCAAAACTGAGGTTGCCTTGTACATTTGAAAAGTCAAGCCCTCTAAACCATTTAAAAATATTTTTGTTCCTGGAAGCCCCAAAGGAAGAGAAACTGTGCATTCAGAGTATCTGAGAGAGAGATTAGAAGATGCTAAATTAGTTACAACTTAACTATGATGCTTCTTTTACAACTTAACTATTACACTTCGTTTGGTATAAATAAGTGGGTTTGGGTTTTCAGTTAAGGTATTTCTGATGGTTGCTGTGGATGTTTCTTGCTTTAAACATCCCAGGATAGTGGAGTAACATTCTGAAAATAGAGACAGTGAGGTCCTAAATGGAAAATTTTGCCCTCATGTTATGCAGCATAGCTAATGGTTTTACCTACTATACAAGACAAATTCAGTGTTAGGAGTGGATCATGCCATGAAAGAATGCAAAGCTGTGCTATTAGAATGCTGTGTATTAGAATGCTGACAGTACTCTGTGGTGAAAGGGTGCAGCAGCTAAAGCCAAATGGAGAACTAAATTCTCGTTTAGAGAGCATCAGATACATCTTTGGAAACCCATAGCAGCTTCTCAACTATTGCGCAAGTTGCCCGATCTCAAAATACCAGCTTTCATGTCTGTCGGCTTGGACTCTAAGTTATCTTACTCAGTCATGCCAGATTAGAGGCTCATGACCATGTTTCTAGCAGGGTTTGTCAAGGCAGACTTGGTATCAGAGGCTCACAGAGAGTGATGGCAGAGGAGGGGTGGGAACGTGTTCTATCATGCAAACACAGCTGGGATGGGAATGGAGAATTTTATGGTTTTTTTAACAAGGTAATCTTCTCAGAGGGCTTAATATTTCCTGCCCAGCAACCAGGCTGCATTCTACAGTGCATTACTATTTGATGTCTGCCACAGACCTGGAGGTGTTTACTCAAATGCAAATCTAACCAGTTAGGGAAAGGAAAGTTTTTTCTCTCCCTTTTTTTTTGTAATTACTGTGGATAGTTCAGAAACTAGGTGCGACTGCTACAAAACAAGTTACTGGTAAAATTTTGTAGCAGACCTATAGAGAACCTGGTAAGAAACATTTCTTACATGTATTCTTCTTGGATTTTTTCTAACTCGCTCAGTAATGCAGCTGTAGCAACTGCAAAAGTTTAGTTCCTGTTTGTGAAACAGACTTCCACTGAAACATCTTCTCCAGCAAAGTCCCTAAGTTGTCTGCAAGACCTACAGATTGCTTTAGGCCCAGTGGTTGACACTTTGTAAGTGGATTCAGAGCTGCCACCGTCACTTGGCTGACCTCAGCACATGAAAATATTAGCGCTTTTTTGTATTAGGATCAGTATGTCATAGCAGCACTGTGTCCAAGGCTGCATGGATGCTAGAAAGTAGCTCAGCTATCCAAATTAAAGAAGATACTTTTCTTGTACAACCTTAACTTCCCAGAATCTGGAACCAGGCTTGATCAGCCTTCAATCTACCTTTCTTCCATAGGAAGAATAGTATTTTAAGGGAAAAGGAGAGTAATCGAGCCTGGGGGCTGAGGGAAGAGTCTACAGGAATAGTCATAGCTCTGTACTGCATTGTACTCTGTGAGAATGTTCCGCATTTCATGCATTTCCCTGTACACCAGAATGGTTAGGAGCCCTCTTTGGAGATTTCTTCTGGGAGCAATTGCTTCCTAATATAAACAGCAGAAAATCAAGCTCTCTAATGTTTCATTCATTTTTCCCAAAAGTCATGAGGGGTTAGTATTTTTACAGATTATCTCAAATATTTGTTTCACAGAAAGTGTCCTTTAAATTTCACCTGTGGCTTTTTGCCAGAAGCTGCTTGCACATGGTTAGTTCTGTGTACCCAGCTGCAACCCCTTCATGTGAAAAGCTTTTTGTGCCACAAAATTCAGGATGAATTATCAAAAATAGAAGTCTACGTTCACATTCCTAAATCCTGATTTAGGCACATAGGTGCATAATCAGTACAGCTTAGAGCTGTTGAGTTCTCAACAGTGAACTCAGGCTTATATCCCAGAAAACCCTTGAATCCTCACAACTGGTCTGGCAATGAAATTTCTAGAAACTACGGCTAGACATGACCTCTAGTACCAAGTCCAACTTCTGCTATCACTTCTGCAGTTTCTTGTTTTCATTACGTGCCTGGGCAATGTGAGTGGGTTCAACAGCTAAAATGAAATCCATTTGATCTTGCAGCATGGGTAAGGCAGTCTCAGTCTAGCTGACACCAACAGCTTTTGCCCCAGTAAAGCCTAAATGCAATTGTGTGAGACAACTTTATGACACCCAATGGGGAAAAAAAAAAATAAAAAAAAATCACTGATTACTGAGATGCATTTCTTTTCAAGTTTGAGGAACCTGAATTCCAGTGTCAAGTTTTAGCAATAAAGTGGGCAGGTTTTATCTGGCTGTAAGCAGAAACTGGCCTTGTTCTATATACTGTACACATTATCTAACTTGCTTTGGCTGGGATTGATAAACATTGCAGAATCAAACTCCGTGAGTCTTTCTAGTGTGGAGGGTCATACTCTCAGGTGTTCCTGGGCATTTATAGCACATTCCCCAGCTTCACTAAGGCACTTTGTACTAGTGAGGAATAGAAGCAGCCTGCTTTTTAGTAAAAGCAACAGAAGGCTCTATTTCTGCCCCTGTACATCGCAACCCTCATGGGTGGAATGGAGTTGTGATGCCATCTGACTCTTAGCTCCAGCCAGGTGTGCTGGCTGCTGGTATTAGCCAGACCTGCCTTGTATTTTTACCTTCACAACTTGCAGAAGCTTCAAGTCTTGAGTGGGCAGTTTAAAAAATATATATAATTTTTTAATCACCTGTGTGTCTCAGTTTTTGCCATTGCAAGATGATAATTTTGAAGATTAATAATAGTAAGAATACAGAAAGCTGTTCAATGTATGTCCTGGTAAATTCTTTCTAGTTGATCCCTTTCATCTATTTGTTTTTCAAAGGGCTTTAAAATTCCCAAGACATAAAGGCAGTGTGCCATTTGCGTGATGGCCCTCATGAATCTCTGGTGCCCAAGGTCATGTCCATATCAGCTGCTGTTGTGTCCACCTATTTCCCTCCTGCCCTTTCTCCTTCCTTCCAAACCTAGTTACCACAACTGACAAGCATGATTATTATTCCTCTTCCGAAATCCTAAATGGAGGAGAACTTGGAGCAGGAAGAGATCATCTCTTTCTGTAAACACCTGCATTGAGGACAGGTGCAGTAGATAAAGTAGGACTTCAGAAAACCTGTCTTTGCTTTGAGTATTCTGTAGTGGTTCACTCAGGCAGTAGTGCTGACATAGTTTGAGGGGGAGTCATACCAGCAGAATTAGTGTCAGGATCAGGAATGACCTCTCTTGAGCCTGACGGTAGGTTTGAGTAGGTCGAATTAGCACAGGTACCCTTTCTGAAAAGCTACTCAAAAAAGAAAAACTGTGTTTCATTGAGATTCCTCTGGATTTGAAAAGCTTATTGGAAGTTGCTGTAGCTGACCATATCTTCAAATGCAACTTTAATGGGTTTTAATCTGTTTCTTTTTTGCAGGTGGTATGCGTGGGATAGCACGAGGTGGTATTGCAGGTCTGACGCTTACTGGCCTCTACGCTCTCTATAACAACTGGGAGCACATGAAGGGCTCCATAGCCCGGCAGTCCCTCTGAGCAGGGCAGCCAGCGCTGGACGGAGGACACGCTTGCATAGTCACCAAGCAAAGCAGTTGTGAGATCTGTCTGGTGCCCCTTCCTATTTTATTTACAATTAGTGTGAAACCGAAGGAAGCTATGCTGGGAGGAACCTCTTGACACCATGTAGCTGGACTGGCCCTTTCCTTCCCACCAGCCAGTTGCTGGAGAGGCAGCAATATTTGTTGGACCTGCAAGTGAGCAGAGTGGCCACCGAGATAGCATCTCCCTGACACGCTCACCAGCTAGCCCTGGGCCAGAGCTACGAGGCATGCTCAAGTTCCACAGCTGTACCTGCGGCACTACCAGGTTTGTTCGGTTGCGTGTACTACAAGGGTAGCGCCGCGTAATAAAGTCTGTGTCCATAGAGCTCTTCACTGCAGCCTGTCAGCCTGCATCGCCCCGCCAGCCAGCGCCCGCGCAGCGGGAGCCTTAAGTAGCAATGGCACAGGGCAAGGCTTGTTATCCTGACAGCACGGGGTAAGCTGTAAAAAGGGACATCATCATTAATAAAAAGGGTGGTACTTACATAGTAGTCTTTCTGTGCTTTGCTGTTCCTACTGCTGATAAGACAAAAATGTGCTGCACCAGGGACTTATTTACAGTTTTGTTTTGAAGAACCACTGTGATAAAATTCTGCAGGAGTTAGTGGGTGGGGGGAAGTGAACTAACAGGCTGATTGTCTCCTGATGCGAGGTGATGGTGAGGCATACCAGGGCTTGACTCCACTCCCTTATTTGCTCTAATAAATAAGGAACTGGTTGTTTCTGGAGGAGGTACAATTGCTGTTGCAGAACAGCTGCCACTGGATTATCAAAACACTTGGGTGCTCCAGGATCTTGGAACTTTTTTAGCCAACAGTTAGAAACCAAACAATCTAAATAATCCTCTCATTACCTATTACAGGAGTTTTAATCAGTGACAAGCTTTCTCCCCCAAGTAACATTTATAAGTTATTGGCAGAATGAAGAGATGTGATGAACCTACACCATCTCCAGTGTTAAAATTAAACCATGTACCATCTATTATTTGCAGATAAATTAAACAGGAAGTTGCGGATTAGTTCAGTAATTGTATAACAGCTCATTCCTTTTGTTTTTAAATAGTCTGTGAACAATTATGCAGGTCTGAGAACAGTGCAAAGGCAGGTAAGGGAAAAGCAAGAAACTTCTCAGTAGATAATACAAAACAAGAGTTTGCTTTACTTGAATT
The DNA here is from genome assembly GCF_047716275.1 of Strix uralensis. NCBI lineage: Eukaryota > Metazoa > Chordata > Aves > Strigiformes > Strigidae > Strix > Strix uralensis. Next base: position 12,156,975 of record NC_133978.1, on the reverse strand, counting down.
CTTCCTACTGAAACAGCTCTTGATAACTATGTTGCACTCAAGAAAATAGAAACAGAAAAACAGTAAAGGGAAGGTCATAGCTCTTACCTTCCTCTAAGAAGAAATTCAGCTTTGTTCAAAGAGAAGTATCTTTAAGAGGAGGTTACATCTGAGACTAGCTTTTTATAGAGCATGAGCACTAGCTAATGAGCCTTCACAGTTGAACTCAATTAGCTTTGCTTGGATACTAAGTCAAAGTAGATGCTTTATGCCAGCACTTAACTAGATGTAGCATAAAGGTTTTAGCAGGCTGCCTGTTACTGTTGTGGTGTCAGAGCCAGACCTTGTAGCATGCATTTTTTTGAGGGCCATGCCACCAAAGAAACTGTCCTACTCACAGGCTGCAGAAAGGTGACAGAGGCACCAGTTGCTGCCAGGTGCTCAGTGCTGTTGGGTGGGACATCAGGAAAATGTGTGCAGTTTCTTCCTGAGCTGCTTTTTCTCTCCACATTGGCATAGGTGAGTTCCTCCCTGCCCATGTTTCTTTGTCACTGTTAATAGGACTTCACTGCTGCACGCTTGGCAATGCTGGATGAAGGATTAATAGCAAATTAGGGGCTGATGGTGGTGGAGGGTTGATTTTGAAGCATCAGGAACTTTACAATGTGTCTTTTAGTTTTGCTAGAGACTTCTTCAGGACTGAAATACTACCCAGGAGGTCTCTGCCCCTAATTGAAGTGGGAAAGCTGTGAAGCATAAAAGTCTTTCTTCCTTTAGGTGCACTGGAGATAATGTAGGCACAAACTTTTGTAAGTTCAAAGTTGCCACAACCTCAAGGCTAGGCCGATTCTTGAGACAACTCAGCATGTTATCTGGTCTGCAATAACCTCAAATTGCCTGGAATTGCTTACCTCAGGGGCAGAGCTGAGTGCATTTTTGTGAAATGGCTGTGTTTCTACGGCTATTAAAAGCTTTGGTTCATAACCTGTTTGTATATGTGTGATTCATAGCTTCATATATGAGTGATCCATAGCTTGAGCTATGAAATACAACCAGCAGGGAGGCAGCAGTGAGGGAGGTGAATCATAAATATGGCATACAGAGAAGATCTTTCTGATGTTCTATGTCAAGACTTACTGTGTTTGCAATTTAATGGTGAACAATCAGTATAAAGTTGCTACTTAAAGCTATGACCAGAAGTGTATCTGAGTTCAGTAGGAATAAAAAGAAAAATCAATTTGCAAAACAGGGTTTGGCAAGCAAGTTATAGTCCTCCCATGCAGCATTACATAAATGTGAGCACGGGAGACCTCAGCCATCTTGAAGAGCAGTGTTTTATCCTCTTGCATATGGCATCTGGTTTTGCTGATAGATCTGTGACAGCTTTCCACGCTGTGGCAGCAATGAGGGAGTCTGAGATAACAGGTGTAACTAAATCTTGTAAAGCTGCTCTTGTGTAGTCTTTGGGACAGAGAAAGGCAATTTCACCATTCCCTGTCAGCAGGTGACTTCTCTTACGGTTGGAGTTATTTCTTGAAAAATCACTAGTCATATGGTAGGAATCTCCAGCTTCCTCAATGCAGCAGAAGCTGCTTTTGAAAACAGGAGGGAAATGGATGCTAGGGCAGAGAAAAATGATCCAGTGTTCATAGCTTGTTTCCTCTGACCTAACCTGGGACTGAAAAAGGTGGGGGGAAAGTCTTATTTTGTGCTTTAACAGGTTACCCCTGTGCTTAGTAAATTCTAGATAGGAAAGGGGTGTGTTTTAGACAGAGCTTTGTATAATCTGTGAGTATTGGCCTGTGCTGGTGGATGCCAGGCACTGCAGGGACACCAAAGGGTGCTGCAGCTTCTTCTGGTACTTTCACAGCATCAGTACGGCCTCGTGTTCCATGGGTGCCTCTTGCCCCTCTGTCAGCCCCCTCTCCCTGTCCTGTGGGCGCCACTGCCAGCCTGGCACCACAGCAGGTTGGAGGCCGAGGAGCCCCAGGAGCGCTGGGAGCAGCCCGGCTCCAGGCCGGCGCTTGCGAGGGCAGGCCCCTGCTGCCAGCCCTGCAGCCCTGACTCACCTTTGCAAAGGCTCGTCCAAGTGAGGACACGGCCGTTGCTCTTGGCTCCCCAAGCCTGCACTGCTGCCAGGAGCCTGCTGCCCGCAGCAGCTCTTGGGGCAGGGATGCAGCTGGCCCTCACTGGGCATGCTCTCACCCCTGGCATTAGTCACAAAACCCCACGCTGCCACTGATACGTGATGTGACCACAGAGCATTTCAGTTACTTTGCACAGAAGCAAGGAGGATTCATGTGTTACAGAAACCCAGCTGAAGGAGAAGTGGGAGGTAACTGCTCCAGCTCCACGGGGAGGGAGAGAAGAATTCAGCATTTTGGAGAGGACCCCATTCCTTGGTACAATCCGGTAAACTTCAGATTGCACAAAAGATCTCCAACTGTTATCCAGAGAAGCCAGGAATAGCACGCTCTGCTCCTGCTACTCTGTCTTCCTTGTCTTTAAAAGACCTGAGGTATTTTTTACCCTGTCTTTGAAAGTTAAACATTGAGGTACATGGTCAGGAGTGTTGTGCACATGGCAGCTCCCAACAAAGAACCTCTAGTCCACTTAGAAAAACTGCACGTATGCACACCCACACATGAAATTTGAGGTAGCGTGGCTGAAAGGGGGCCAGGCCCAGCTGCACACTGGCTCATGAGAATGGTACAGTGCAGCCTGGAGTTTAAAGATACAGAAAATCCTCAAAGGAGAAACAAAACATGCAGGGAAGGGAATGCTCAAAAACCAGGAGAGTAGAAGAGTCCAAGAGGAACTAACTCACAGTTGCACAGCCAGACCAGAGATGTTCGACAGCCACAGGACTGAAGGCTACCAGAATCCATAAATCCTCCTTAAGCATTCAACAGCGGTAAGAAACAAACATAATTTTGTCTAAATCTGTATTTCTTACAGCAGCTGAGTAAAGGCTGGGTGATTTAGACACAGCAGCCGTGTGTTGAGGGGGCTGACGTTGCAGGGCAGTAATGGGCAGGAGTTCCCCATTAGGAGTTGTTCCCTGGTTTCCGGCGGTGGCAGCGGGGCTCTGCAGGGAGCGGTGGGACAGAACTAGAACGTGTCACTCCAGCCTGGGGACGGGAGCGCAGCGGCATCCAACCAGGAGTTAATGAGGCAACGTGCCGCAGCGGTTTTTGTTACCCATCTTGCAAAGGAGACGCACCACACCCTTTGGTTGCAATTAATTTTTAATGGAAAAGACTAATCGATGTTTTACATAAATATCAATTAGTGATAACAAGTCAGTTGAGTAAGTAAAGGAATACATACCCCCAAGTTTTAAATGTTCATAAGGAACTGACAAAGCACACAATGACAACTACAAGGAATTTTAAGAGGTGGGCTGCACGTCAATCACCTTCAGTAAGTTCAACTGCTAATCAAACTAGGCTATCACTGGAGATAGTCACAGCACAGTGTACCCATGCAGCAACAAGGACAGGTTCAAAGGGGAAAGTGAACTTCAAAAACATCTTTCTGCTTCCAGCAGAAAGCCCCAACTATGAAAGTACAAAAGCCTCAAGTGGTTCACTGACATGAAGCCCTTTCAGGGCTGGTTTCAGATGTGCAGCGTCCCCCTCTCAGACTAAAAACTCATTTTTAAACAAATGCACAGGTTCTGTCAGACGGGAATGTGTTCACACTGCAGAATGATACCAAGGTTGGATCTCGCTAACAATTTCTTTTCTACAGGGTCATGAAGAACTGAACTCACTTTTATTCCCAGGCAGGGTGCAGGGATGGGGAGAAGGGGAGGCTGGCTGGCTGGTTTTATAGTCATTAGAAGCAATTTAAGTGAGTAGAAGCTGCACCAGAAACTATGTAACTTCACAGTTTTTCATGCACGTTGCCAGACGTGATCCACATTTCCATCTAACATCTCCGTGCTCCTTCCTACAGGCTCAAAATGCTAAATACCTAAGGAGGTGACGCTCCTATTATGTCCACAGCTATCAGGATCAGAGGTACCTGACCTCACTTCCATATGCAGAACACAGAAATCCACAGCTTCAATATCTTTAAAATGGGTCAGTGGGAGCCACCCAGTTTGCCAAGTTAGTGTTTCCCAATTTCAATCTGATTAGAAGGCATCAAATTCCCCAAATATTACCTTTAAATATTATGTGGCTAAGATGCCTACTTTCCAGTGGTTTAGTCAAGAAAAGTTCATCATGAATTTTCTAAAAGTAGCAGAAACATACACATGTCATCGTACAGCTTTTTCAGTGAAATTCAAATAGTTTTTAAAAGCTGGGGACATGGTAGGATCTGATCTACTGATGCATGAAAAATTAGCACCCTACCCTGTTCTCTGAATGGCTCAAAGATTGCAAGAAAGTTTTCATTCAAAACTAAATTACCAAGTCTCCCATCTCGTGTCAGGTCCCATAAATTCATGTCTTCTTCAAAAACCGGACTACACCTTCTCAGCCGGGAGACGCACCGATACAAGGTGCAAATGAAACCTTTAAAGTTAGCAACTGCTCAATAAAAGAAATTGCTTCCAGATACAGCCTAAGTTATCTTGCAATCCCAGTAAGCTGGTACCCAACTCATGCCGAAGTTGTAGCAGCTGGAAGGAACGGCAACGCTTCTAAAGTCACTGCCAAAGGCGGACGTTTCACAGCACCAGAGATTTTGCTTTACGCTTGCACTGGCTTCAACATACTTCAAGTGACAACCCATTAAAGAAGATTCACGTAATCCCATAACAGATACGAATTTACTAACACCCCTATAGTATCAGATTGCTTATGCTCAGTGGGCTTACATTTCAGAATTAATCATAACAAAAAGGCATCTTCTGCACCATAACTCTGTTATATGAGTAATCTTTCTTTTTGTAATAATTTTAGAAGAAAAAGCAGACGGCCAAACACAAACACAAGAATTCAGCTGGCTGCAGTCACTCAGCATGATGTGCGATTGATCAGCAGGAAGGGGACGATTTCAATGCTTCCAGTTCTTCACATCTAAACAAGTTTAAAATTGGGTTATTCTCTTCAAGAAACAGAAAGCAACACTTTTGGAAAAAAACATGTGTAAGACACCCGGGGGAGGGGGGGGTGTGGAAATCATACTAAAACACTTCCTAGAACTGAGTATCTTGCCTTTCGGGGTTTGAAGTACACCTGCTAAGAAGGAGTTTTTTGATGAATTTCAAAAACAATGATAAAGAGTTATCTTGGCAGAGAGGAGAAACATGACATCAGCTGTAAATACACTACCAAGATAAGAAAGAAGCTGCCACGAAATTTAGACGTTAATTACACATACTAGTTACATTAGAAGGTACCAACATTTTACCAAGTGTCAATCACCTGAAGATCTATCTACTCAAAAGCATTAAGTAATTCTCTCCCTGGCTTGTGATCAAGAGGAGGAATAATGAAAAAACAGAATGGTCCAAGCTGTTAAAAAGATATATGGGGAGAAAATCATAATGCTGTTCAACACTATGTATCGAGAACTTTGAAGACATCAGTTAGCTGCCATCGTCTGTGTTCTGTACCCCCGAGTACATTCTGTGCATCCTACCTGTAAAGGAGTCCGATACAGCCATTTCTCTTTATCTCCATTGAGTTTCATACAGGCAAAAAGGTCACAAACTGTAGGAAGGCCAAAGTCCTGAAAGAGAAGTCACATTAGTAACTGATCTCCAAAGATAAATACATTCTGATGCATCTTCAAATTCTGTAAAGTGTTCACAAAAAAAATAAAACTGACTTCTGAGTCTTCGAGATTAATACTTTCTTCATTTAGTAAGCCTAGCTATGCTTCAAAATTAACTTGTTAACTGGCCTCATCTACTTAAGTAACTAAGTAATAATCACTGAAAACATTAAAAGAGCTAAGAAACCTTGAAACTGTCAGTCAGTATTATCCAGAAGAGCTACAAATTTGGAAGAGAAGGCAGGCATTAAATTTGGTAAAACAATAAACCCGGCACATTGGCTTAAGACACAGCAGAAACAAAAACTTATGAACATGCTCACTTGTGCTTTCTTGCGTAGAAGCCATTTATCTTCTGGTGGAGATGGGTTCACATTTTCTAGGTTGTTTGAAGTCAACACCCAACTGTTTACATTCAAGGGGAGGTGGAATGGAGCCAAGAGGTCTAGGAAAGGACTCTTGAAACTATTATCTGCTTTTTCCCTACTCGCCTTTTCTTCTGCACTTTCTGCTTTGTGCTCAGACTTGGCTAGCCAGCTCGTCAGAGGCCTTTCGAGCAATACTTTCAAGGGTTCTGCGATCTCTGCTGAATAATCCGCTTTCTCTGCACTAATGGGTTCCCCTGTGAGCTGCTGTGCGGGGTTAAGCCAGGTATTGGCTGCAGACTTGGTCTTCTCGTGCTCAGGGTTTGGTACATCTTTCTGGCTGACTGGAACTCCATTTTTATCCTTCCCTTCTTTCTTCAGAAGCCATTTACACAAAGCCTCTTTTCCACAGTTTTCATCACACACGCATTCTGAAAAGCTGGCACACAGCTCATTAGCTTTGCACACATCTTCCACTTTAAATGGGGCCTGGGGATGCTGAAGAAGCCAGGCATTTACAGCAGACGTAGTGGGTGACTTCTTTCCATCAAGATGCTCATTCAGGCACTTCAGATTTCCCAGGTTCTCAATTTCCACACTTTTGATCTGGCTACCACGACAACTGGTACATGTTTCAGCTTTGAGGAGCCAATCATTGAAATTAAATTCTTCCCTAAAAGGTTTAAATTCATACTTCCATTTCTCGTCTGAAGCAGTACTTCCATTTTCTGTGTCAGGAGTAAGCAGCCAGTCAGAAAGGTCCATCTCTTCTTGTCCAAGGGATTCCAATTCCTCCACCTTTTCGATAGTGGAAAAGGACGAGTTGAAACTAGAGGTGGAGTCCTTGCGGCCAGAGGAGTCTGTCTTCCCAGCAACATCACACTGTTGATTCTGCAGGAGCCAGTTTTCCAAATCTTTCAGATTTCCCCAGGCTTGCTCAAAGTAACAGACTTTGGAAGAATTTAAATCCTAGTAAAGACACATTGAAATGCATCTATTAACACTAAAAGACAATGTTCAGTAACTGTTAGCACAGTTACAGCTTGGAGCATTCTGATAGTAAGTGCAAAAGTATTAGCTGAACACGAGGCAAAGAGAATTACAGAAGGTTTCATTCCCACCCTATTCCGCCTGCAATCGGATAGTGTTTTCCCCTTTATTAAAAACTCGGTTACCGCGTAACAGGCTTACCTGGCTGGGCTCTGACACATATTTTTGCATAATCCATTCTTCAAGATTGGTGCTGGGAATATATGGAGCCTGGCAAACACCCACAGGCCTGCTTCCAAGTAACCAGTCAGCAAGCGAGGCACTCACTGTCCCACACAATGTTTTCTGCTGAGAAAGAATGTTCTTGGTTACGAGAAAGTCTAATTGCTGAGGTAATCTATGGTGAACATCAAAACAGGCATTCAACATGCATCAGTATTTCTGAACCAGAAGAAAAACCAGTCCCTTCTAATTAAGAAAAAAGTAAATCTTCAGTTGCCTGTATGACTTCAAGCCATTGCACTGACAGACTGTTTTGTGATCCCAGATTCCTCAGAGACCAAATAACAAGAAAGGGAAGCAACAGCTTCTACAACGCACAGTTCTGATATGTGTAACCCAGCCATAACCCGCCTTCTGACCACAATTCCTGTTACTAATTTTTCACCCCCCCCCTTCACTGATATTGTTTCTGTGCAGACTCCAACATAAGATTTCCCATGAATTTTTGCATTAAAAGGAATCAGATAGTTCCGAGTCCTGGCTTGACAACATCAAGGAGTATTCAATTAAAAAATTCTGTCTGACAGTCACGCTCCAAATCCACTTTCATACTACGTTCTTGCACATCTACTCCTGAAGCAGCCAGAACATCAGATCACTAATGCTCACCACAGCGACTGTTACTGGCTACTCAAACGTCTTAATAAACAAACAGAAGTCATTACTCAAGCAAGCTAACACACTGTGCTTGAGTTCTTCCTTTCCTTTAATACAATTAAACGTTCACAGATACAAGTCTTAATCTTACCTGCTCACAGTTCATTAGGGCACAATTCTGCCCTGGGAACCAGGGAGAAGTACTCTCTCTCTCTGAGGTTTGCTGTAAGGAAAGAAAAGTTAATTTAAATCTCAATTTTCTCCAGTTTCCAAGATGAATTCTACAATAAAACAGAAGTAAAGCACAGTTCCAACTGGTCAGTTCTTTGTGGCTAACCATTTTCGCAAAATTTAAAGAGAATGGAGAAAGATTTACTACAAAGATACTACCTTCAGTCCACTTCCTCTAAGGGAATTATCTCCAATAATACAGGAAATACTCTGCTTACACAAGAATCCCAAAACATTTATATCACAGGAAGCCATCTATGTGGTATAACTATTAAGACCTAAAGAAAACCATAATGTTAATTTTCAGTTGCTGGAATAGAGTAAGAACACAATCATCATTCCCTCAGTCTCTGCCAAGATATATTAAAATAACATGTATATAACTAGATCTAAGTTCAGTCAAAATCAGAACTACATGAAATAGTTAATAAACCACTGTGTATATATTATACAGCTAAACCTATATGACTCATACGAAAGATCCATTCAAGCTGTAACTAAAAGTAGAAATATTACTTGGAATATATCACACTACTACCTCAAAAAACACATTTTTTTCAAGTATTCCAACCCAGGAAAGTCTCGGTGCTTACCATTGTTTTAATTGAACCAAAGGAGGTAATAGCCTGGCGAAGGTAAGATGTGTCAGCCTCAAAATTCAGGATGGAAGACTCCTCTGGTTTAAGAGTTAGACTTTCCAGTCTGAAAAAGTAAGACAACAGTTACAGAAAGAAAAGGAGAAAAAAAAAAAAAAAAAAAAGACAGACACTCTTCTTTATCTGTCATGTTTTGGGAATCAGTCCATTATTTCATAAAAAGGCTTCCAAGCTGACTTGGCACTAATTAGGTAACAAAAAGACTTTTAATACTTGCATAAAAATAAAGAGATGCCTATCCACAAACCGAGGACAGAATAAATAGCCAGCAAAACACAAGTTTCTCCTTCTTACTTCATTTGCCATCAACAACTAATATTTGAAATAATCTGCACAAATGAGTACCTCCCCTGCTTGTCACAGTCCTGGTTTTTACAATCTAAGCTAAAAAAGATGAGAGGAATCATATCTCAGGCTGCTTTAAAGATCTTATTTCTAGGAACCATCAAAGACATAGAAATAGTGAGTTAGATCTATTGTTAGTTCTGCTAGAATCAAAAATCAGATTAAATTGATAAATCAAAATAAATACCAATTGTGTTAACTTGCATCATAAAATATATTTACCTCTCCAGGCAAACTGAAATCTGGTTTGCTAGTTCGTTACTATAGGAGCGTTCCAGCTGATGAATAAGGCAATTGAATTGTCCCAAATACTGCACAGGAGACAAAACACATGTTAGGTTAGTGTTTTGGCTTCTAATTTGAAAATTGAGAAAATTTAAGGACAAAAAGGACAAAGTTTACTTAAAAATGCCAGTGCAATGATTTACAACCAAATCTTACCCAGTAGAGCTGCTGTGCCTGCTGCTGCAACGCCTCCTCTTTCAGCTGCTGAATGAGATCTACCTGCTCAAACAGCCAAACCTCACGACTGCGCAGGCATTCCAGGTGGCGGCTGATGTGGCTGTGAATCTTGGCTTTCACCTGCAAGGTAACATGTACCATTTCTAGAACATCTGTCAAACAGTATGAACAAGCAGATGCTGCGCAGATTACAAAATGGTATTTGTCACAGATAGGTGGTATTTTTGGAGCAATTTATTTCTCAATCACTAACCACAGTCACCCACATCACTCAAGTTAGTAAAAGTTCCAGGGCTACTTTTAAAGAAGTATCAAGGAACAGTGTCATTTGCGATACCTCTCTAGTCTGATGTTTCCACCAACACCTGTAGAAAGTCTGTGAGCCTAAGATTGCAGGAATAGCTCTATCAAGAGCATGACCAAATTACACAGCAAGATGCTTGCAAGTCTCTAGGAAAATGTCAGACCATCATCATAATAGAAAGTACTCTGGAATAATAAAAACTGTCATTAAAGTCATGCTAGCTATTAAAACATTTTTTAAAAAGAATTTAAAATTACCTCCCGCCAGTTCTCTTTAATCTGTTGTTCAGCTTTGACAATTCCAGATATAGCTGTTTCCAAGTCCTTCTTTGCTTGAAGGCACTTTGCCAGAGGCTCACTGCTGCAGGAATTTCTACTTCTATCTTGTGGTGGACTCATTCTTGAAGTGTTCCTAAAATACAATGAAAACAAATTTCTTACTAGTTTCTATTCATCTTTAACTGGAGAGGAAGGGCATCATATGAAGAACCATCTGCTCTACTTCACTATAAAAGAACAAAAAAGACGCCTAAGACACTACACTGATGCAAGTTTTCTAAACACGGATAAAGCTTTCTCCAGGAGCAACAACGGTCTCTCAAAAGCCTCAGCCCACGGAATTTGCCCAATCACAGAAAAACCAACAGATATTTGACAACAGCTTCAACCACAGGAACTTAGGCAATCCTCCCCTGCCACTCACCTTCCCCTGGCTTTTACATCTAGCCAGCAAACTCCAGCAGCTGAGGGCTGATTCAAGCAAGGTTCAGCAGCTCTGCCGGAGCTGGCTGAGAACGGCCCAGCAAGGGGCAGGAAATGTTTCAGCAGTCACCCTTTTTTTTCAGCTGCAGGCAAATGAACTGGCTCCCAGAAAGGAGAAAATTCTAATACAGTTTGATCAACTGAAAAAACAAGTGTTGATACACAGATCACTTTTTCTGAGCTGCAAAGGCTGAAACTTAGAGCAGCTGCCCATTATTTTTGCCATGGTCACAACCACAGAAACTTACTCAGCTTCAGCATATCCTCAAATAAAAGGGGCTCAGATACAAAATTGCAAGTGAGGGAAAAAAGCTAAATGTGGATTTTTAGTAAAAATGGGAAGCATCAATACAAGCATTTTTTCCTAAGCAGTGGGTATTTTGTTACCAAGGAGTTTCAATTCTCCTGTTAGTTTCATGGGATTCCTGAAGCACTCACTGAAGATTCATAGTAAACATTCTATTTAAAACAAGTCTTCAGCAGTGACAGCTATGGAAATTCCCAGTAGAATTAATTAAAGTATACACATGTGCCAATCTAAATATTTCATAGATTTTACCACTCCTCTGGAGGGAACTGAAAAGAGTATTTTGAATATGACAAGACGACCACAGAACTTGTGTTACTGAGCAGCTATTTAGTCTGCTATTTCCCAGCCCCATGACCACAAAAACTGCAACCAAAAAATCCTTCTACAGCCAAGACCCACCAGATACAGGTAAGTTGTGTATTTCAGAGAGCAGAGGGCTAGGAGGGGTTCGCAAGTGGAAGCTGACAGAAAAAGCAAGGTTCGCTGTGAGGCAGCGGCAGAGGCTGCATCTCCCTTGGCGCCGTCCACACCTCGGCTTCCCACCTCCCCAGTGCCCCCAGCCATGAAACGCAGAGCGGGCACAGAAGCCACCCCAAGCCCCTGCACGCAACTCAATCCCATCCTCGCCATAACTCCCATCTTCTAGAAAGCGCAGAGCATAACAGAGTGAACTTGAATCCATTTTTTTAAGCTTATGTTAATCCTACACCAAATTAGACAAGTCCAAAATACATCATTCTCCATTCTGTGCTATGAATGCCAGTTCGTCCTTGTATTTGCTCACACTCATTGACAGGTTCAGTTCTGTAAGGCTTCATGATATTCACCTTGCTAGTGATGTTCAATAAACGGTAAGCTCCCTAGATTTTATCTTGCTGTCAACTCTCTCATGTACAAGCTACAGGAAAATGTAAGTGGCAGCCCTAGCTCTCAGATGCAATCTAAAAGTATTAATGCAAAGGCAGAGATATACCCAGCCAAGAAAACAAGCATGTCAGATATATTAAAAGCTGTCATATATGCAAGAGTAAACAAAAAAAATTCATATTGTTCTTTATTATTTCATTCATCATGCTCTTACATAACAACCGAGTCAAAGTCTGAAAGGCTAAATATAATTGCCATGTCTGCTCGCATAGTAGATAAACGTACTTAAAAGATTTTTGTGAAAATTACATTAAGCTGTGTATCCACAAATGCCAAGTCCAAAACATGCTGCATTACCATTTATGTGGTTTCTGAATTCATGCCGCTAGGGAATTGGGCTCAATGCCTGAAGTAATGCTACTTCTTCACACTTTGCATTAGCAACTTCATACTGGCACAATCAAATTTAAGAAACTTACACAAGCTCCTCTAATGAGCTCTGAAAATACTTGTGTTTGTTGCTTTTCCGGTTTTCCATGTGATTGCAAGAATCTCTCTCCAAAATGTGCACAGAGAATGAATGCTGCTTTCTTTCCTCCAGCCAGGCAGCTCTCGCAAAATGGCTGTTCTTATGCTTTCAAAAATTAGCCAATAAAACTAACATTACAGAGGAGGATGAGAGTCAAGCCGTCCTTCCTTTCAATTTCCACAACCCTGTAACAAAAACAAGTGTGGGTGGGTAACCACGTATTTCCTTGCTTCCTAATTACCACCAAACAGCACTGGGAATGTAAGACATTTTCAGGTCCCATGCTCAGAAATACCAGAAATCATATACTTAGGGTCAACGGCAACAAAATACAATTACTTCTGCGACAGGATAAGTGGTTGCAATAAAGAGCCACCGTGTTCGCCAATGCCCACGGCACCGCACCGTTTCCATCGCCGCTCGGCGGCAGCCCCCAGGGTGTGCTGCGGCTCGGGACACACACACACACACACACACACACACACACCCCCCCATCAGCTGAACTCGCACTTACTTTCCGAGCGAAGGAAGCAATTCACCACTGTCCTGCTTACACAGCCGGTTCCATTTCCAACCTTCCCTCCCGCAGCAGCACCGACTCCGAGCCGCCTTTCGGCAGTCACGTTTCCAGCCCCGCCGCACACCCGCTCGCCGGCGCGGCCGCGATGCGCTGCGGCCTGGAGCCGGGCTGGGCTGGGGAGAGCGGGCGGGGTGCGCAACCCTGCCCCCGGCACCCCCCGGCACCCCCGGGCCTTATCGCGGCGGCCAGCCCGCGCCCCGCCCCGCCCGGCGGCCACGGCGCCCGGCCGCGCCCGCACGTCGGCAGCGCCGGAGCCGGCCCGGGGGCGCGGGAGGGCCGGGCCAAGGCACGTCCCCCCTCCCCCTGCCCGGCGGGGGGCGGCCGGGCTCCCCTCCCCGCTCCTCTCCTCGGGAACGCCGCGGGCCTCCGAGCACCCCACCGGCAGTTTAAGCCGCAAACCCACAAGGTTTTGCAAGAAAACCGCCGTTTCTTGCAACTTCTGCGGTGTGGCAACGCGCCTCTTTCACACAATAAACGTGACAAAGCGCACCCGAGCGCTGCAGCATCCAGCACTGCAGCGACAAGGGCTGGAAGGTGAAACCTCCGTCCCCCCAGAATCACAGAATCATCGAGGTTGGAAAGGACCTTGAAGGTCACCTAGTCCAACCATTAACCTAACACTGACAGTTCCCAACTACACCACATCCCTAAGCGCTATGTCAACCCGACTCTTAAACACCTCCAGGGATGGGGACTCCACCACCTCCCTGGGCAGCCCATTCCAACGCCTAACAACCCGTTCTGGAAAGAAATGCTTCCTAATATCCAGTCTAAACCTTCCCTGGTGCAGCTTGAGGCCATTCCCTCTTGTCCTATCGCTTGTTACTTGGTTAAAGAGGCTCATCCCCAGCTCTCTGCAACCTCCTTTCAGGCAATTGTAGAGGGCGATGAGGTCTCCCCTCAGCCTCCTCTTCTCCAGACTAAACACCCCCAGTTCCCTCAGCCGCTCCTCGTACGACACGTGCTCCAGACCCTTCACCAGCTTCGTTGCCCTTCTCTGGACACGCTCGAGTAATTCAATGTCCTTTTTGCAGTGAGGGGCCCAAAACTGAACACAGTCATCGAGGTGCGGCCTCACCAGTGCCGAGTACAGGGGTAAGATCCCTTCCCTGTCCCTGCTGGCCACGCTATTTCTGATACAAGCCAGGATGCCATTGGCCTTCTTGGCCACCTGGGCACACTGCTGGCTCATGTTCAGCCGGCTGTCAATCAACACCCCCAGGTCCCTCTCTGACTGGCAGCTCTCCAGCCACTCCTCCCCAAGCCTGTAGCGCTGCTGGGGGTTGTTGTGGCCCAAGTGCAGCACCCGGCATTTGGCCTTATTGAAGCTCCTACAGTTGGCCTTAGCCCATCGCTCCAGCCTGTCCAGGTCTCTCTGCAGAGCCTCCCTACCCTTGAGCAGATCAAACCCGGCATGGCCCGGGCCAGGCAGTTCCAGAAATCCTTCCGATAGCAAACCCTGCGGGTGGCGTTAACTCCCAGAGGGACCGAACTGACCCACACACGCAATTCTCATCACATCTGCTCTCGCTCCCACAATTTCAGAGGCAGATGAGGAAAGCACATGTACGCGCCCACACGTGCCCGGTACAAGTGCTACAGCTGTGCAACCAGAACTGCCCAAACATGGCAGCAAGAGAACATCATCGCTCCTAACTGCAAAATAACTACCAGTCTTTATTTACATCACCTCTACTAACACCCAGAAGCCTCACTGGGGAGTTGTCACTGCAGAAACCCTGCAGCCAGAACTCCTGGTCACAGTATTACTTCTAGTGCCCCAGACAACCTCCAGTCTTCAAACGGGCTGCCCGCCTCCACCCCCGAGGTGTTACTTCCCATACTTGTCTTATTTTGCTTTTATTTGTAGATCAGAAACTGCTGGACAAAAATTTTATATTTTTTTTTTTTAGATTTTAATTAAAATCTAAATCCCCAGCTGGTGTCTGGGGAGCAGAGGAGGAGGTGACAACCCTTCCTTACCACACAACCTGCTACGAGGCCAGCAGAAAACTGGTTTTACCAGCTTTTCCCTTTCAGCACAGCCATCCCCGCTGCCCTTGGGAAGATCATTGTTTTTCATTTCAAAAGGGTGTTGAATAACCTCAAAAAGATAGCTATGCCCAGCCTTTGGTGGGGAAAAGCTTCTGAGAGGAACAAAACCTCGCATCAAACATACTCTATGTATAAATGTGGAACGATTTCCTGCAGTTGACAGGACAAGGCTGTTCCAAAGGTCTCTCCAACCTGTGGTTTTAAACCAGCTGGCTTGTTTGAACTGAATTCCTTCTTCATTTCCATTTTTCCCCACCCACCAAAAAAACAGTAGTTCCTCTTAAGGAACTGTTCCAAATGAGCTACGTGGGAGTTGCGGTCAGGGAGTGAAGTACTGTAAGTACACGAGCTGAACCTCAGAAATTCCCACTCACATCCAAACATAACAAGCGTTTCATACAGTACAGCATGGACATCACTGGGGAGATTATTTTACTCCAAATTATGTACGTACCACTGTAAGTATGGTTGCTTCTAAGTAACAAGCCACACGCAGAAAAAATTACCTCTAACAGTTCTAGGTAAGAGAGAATGTGAAATTAACATCTCAAGGAATTATAATTTTAGAAGTTTCATTTTATAAAGTCCTGGCATTTTTCACCTAGTTGCACTGTACTAGAGCTGTATCACAGACCTCGACACATGCAACTGCCTTTTTGGCCTCTTTTAGCCCTGGAAGAGCCGGGTCAGTGCACAAAGCACACGTGAAGATGTCTCAGTACGAGAGCTGGGTTCTGAAGAGCCACAAGTCACCAGCGCAGCTGAGACAAGAAGGCTTTATTTCACCAATCGTGAATATCACTTTATTTCACCAATCATGAATATAATTTTTAAGTACAGTACAGCAGGCACATAAGTAAAATCACAAAATATCTGAACACGAAGGCCTGAAATCACTATGCCATAATTACATACAATACCAAAGTAGATACCCCAGAGTGGAAAAGACACACTGTTATCTTAACACAGATTTTACATCACAACACAACTATCTTTCAGACTCTTGCATTTAAAACCCTTTGGAAAACAACTGACAAATCCCTTGCTCTGCTTGAAGCATATGGCCCCAAAGATAGCATTGCCATACGTCTTGTATATCCACCGACACCTTGCGTGTTTGCAGAGTTATGAACGGTATTTTTTACATGACTGTCACCTTTTTTCCCCTCCCGTGACTACATACCCCAGCGGAAAACAATCCTGTTCCTCTGTCAGCTTTTCCCTTTAATCCCAGCCACAAATACCGAGTTTAAAGCTGAAAGAATGCCCGACAAAATCCCTGAAAGCTCTAGCTCAAACCACTTAGGAGTCAGTTAGCTAGCAACACACGTTTCCCAAACTTTCAGTGAACACGGCGCAGGACAACCCCTGATCGTTTCTAACCCGAATTGTTATTGCTTATACGACCTTTGGAAAGCGCAGCTGTTAACAAAAGATTTTGACTTTTCACTTAAGGAGTGATATGACTTTAGGATCGCCAACAGCTTAACTTCTCACGCGCACAAAATGACAGCGAGATCAGTAACAAAACCCCATGTCTTCGTATTGGATCAATGTCACTCCTCCGCCGCACAATTCTCATTTCCCGACTGCGCCGCCCGGCCGTGCGCGACCCGAGCGGGGACGCCTGAGCGGCTTTCACCCGCCTGCCGCCGGGATGGCGCAGAGGGCCGCCGGGGTGCCGCAGAGGGCCGCCGGGGTGCCGCAGAGGGCCGCCGGGGTGCCGCAGAGGGCCGCCGGGGTGCCGCAGAGGGCCGCCCCGCAGCACACCTCGCCTCCCAGGGCAGCGGCTCTGCCCGGGCCCAGCAGCGCTCCGCCGGCTTTGCGCGCCCGCCCGCACCGCCTGCGCGGAAACCCGGGGGCGCAGCCACGGCCTCCTCAACGCCGGGGACGCGCCTGGCCCGCAGGGCGGCGGCGCCGGGACTCCTGAGAGAAAACCCCCACACAAATTAAGGACACCCCCTCCCCCCGCCGCAAGGTAACGCGTGGCCGTCCCCGCTGCGCCAACCGCCGCCAGCCCGGCCCGCGAGGCACCCCGACACCGGCCCTGCCACCGGCCCCCGCCTCCCCGCGCCCCCCCCGCGGCCGCAGCGCCCGGCGGCCCCCGGTGAGACAGCGCTTACCGGCCCCCGGCGCACCGCTCTCCCTCAGCCCCGCGCCGCCGCAGCTACCCGGCGACCCACGGCCGCTCTCGCGAGAGCGCCGCCCCCGCGCCCCCGCCCCCTGGCGGCCTGGCGGAGCGGCTGGGGGCCGGGCGGCGGGCGGCGGCGCCGTGGCGGGGCGGGGGCTGGGCCGAGGGACGGCGGCGGGCTCGGCAGGCGGTGAAACCCGGCAGCACGGCAGCAGAGCGGGGGAGAGAAGCGGGCGGGCGGGCGGGCGGACGGGCGGGATGCCGTTCCACAAACCAACCGAAAACCGTGAATCACGACGAGCCCAGCACAGCAGATCCCCGCCGGCGGCGGCTGTCGTCCGCGGTCGCCGGGAGGGCGGCTGCTCCACGCCTCGTGGCCTCGACGCCTCCGTCGAGGTCCCGCGCCGACCTCAGGGCCCGCCGTGGCGGCGGCGCGCGGCCTCCAGCCAGGGCAGGAAGGCGGCGGTAGAGGTGAAGACACTGGGCTTGCCGCCGGCCCGGCAGCCGGCCGGCCCGAAGCTGGCCACCCCGTGGGCCTCCCAGCGCCGCCGTGGCCCGCAGCAGGCCAGCGGCCCGCCCGAGTCACCCTGCCGGAGACAGGCGTCGGCAGCCCTGCCGCACCGGGGCCTCTCCCCCAGGACGAGGCCTTGCGGCTCATGATCTCTGCTACCCCCCCGCATTCTCCTGTTTTCCCTGTGGTGGTGGGGAGCTGCTGGGCAGCCGGGGTACCTGGCATGCGGCCGGAGGGCTGCCGGGCTCCCTCAGCCCCGCACAGATCATGGACGGCCGAACTGCGCTGCCCCACGCCGTCTCCAGGCGGCACGTGTTGAAGTCCACCACCGCCAGCCTGGCCTGCTTCAAAACGTCAGACAACACCGGGTCGCCCTCCCCGCCTGTGCAAAACAAAGTGGAGGAGAACATGTCAGGGGAAGTGGCAAGCCACCAGTCTTTTTCATGCCCACCAGAAAATTCCCAATGTGCATTGCTTGACTTGGCTTCACACTGTACTTTTTTTTTGGTCTTGTCTTTCCCCAAGTGTGAAGCACATCAGAACACTTCCTAACACCTGCCATCACCGTTTTCAGCTGGGAAAAGGACCCAGTTACTATTCTGAAGGGTAGGGAGAGCAGGTCGCACTGCTGTCGCCCATGCTTTTAGCTATTCAAGGCAAGGAGATCGCAGCCTTTCTGGGACCACCCAACCAGCACCTCCAACAATGCATGTTTGTGAAGTGCTGCCTTTTATAGATGTTTGCACAGTACTCAAAACATACATTAACAGAGAAAAGGGGCTTCAAATGGAAACCTAAGTAGCTGTGCGGCTCTGCATAGATGTGGTAGCTGAGTCACCATTTCCTACACACAGGAGCTCCTGTGGGCACGGACCAAGGAGCCGTTCTTTTGAACAGGATCTTACTTGTGGTTAGGGCTCATGGCAGCAGCCAGAATACAAATAATTCGGTGCTGACGTAAGAGAAAGTAGAAGTCAGCCACCTAATCCCAGATGTGCTGTTACCCTAGGAACCTGCATTTCAGGTATTTGGCTTCCTCATCTAAACACGCAGGAGGCACAGGATGCGTCATATAATCCCTCTCTGAGCATTTGGATTTAAGAGAAAAAATAATGCCAACACTGTCTGACCTTGAGAACCAGCAGTGCTCATATACCTGTTGTGTCCCCCCATCCAGTTACCCAGCAGGACTGTCCTGGGTGAAGAGAGGAGCCTCTCCTGGGCAGGCAGGCATAGTGGACAAAGCGGTTTGCTGTTACGTCTTCCACAGGCTCGACCAAGGCAATATCATAGTCCAGATGGTTTGAGTGGTTTTGGTGGAACCACTCATGCTGGTAGATCAGCTTCACGTGGTACACTCTCTGTGTGGATTCACTGTGGCTAAGGTTATGCTTTCCTACGAGGATTCGCCAGTTGGATACATCTTCCATCTCACCCCTAAAGGAATTTCAGAGTAAGGAACCATATGCATATTTTTAATGGGCTCTTTCCTCCCACTGCTGATGACAGTACATGCCACTCTTCCCTCTGCCATACCCTTAGCCGGATGTGACTTTTTACCCAAACCTACATAGTGGATGAAAAAATGAAATTTAAAGTGACATTAGCCTAAGCAAAGGACAAGTTACTAGTATGCTAAAATAGGGGCAAAAGATTGCGTAGAGATGCTATTTTATGGAAAAATAAACAAGAAGATCTCCTTATATTTGAACGGTAGCAAAGATGAAGACTTACTGAAGTGCTAAGGCTTGGACAATAGGCCCAAGCCAGAGCTGACCTATAGATGAATCCTGTATATTTTATAACTGATAACCATTGTGCTAGTAGGTATTGTGCTAAGTTATAACAAACCACCTATTCTGATGTAAAAGGTGGAAGTGTTGAAGCCTGAGCAACAGGCCCTGAACAGAAACTGTTAACTCAGTATGTAATCATTAATGAAATATGCATGGAGGATGGAGCTATCTTGAATGTATCTTTCCCTTCCTTTGTATGTGAATAGAATAACAGTCATGGAGACAGGTGTCTGTCCTCAAGGCCTGATGTGAGACCTTGCGCATAATCCGATCAGATAAGCAGAGAAACTCCCTTAGTGTCTTCCTTGAGCCCTGGCCAGGCTCTGGGGGGAACCTAATGTGAGATTTAAACCAGGCATTTCCACTTAAAACAAAGGTGCCAGCTATTCTGGCTTGCTGATTTTTGAGTATATAAGGCTGGACCCGCTCACAGCGACTTTGAAAGCCTCACCTACAGATGGACACACCGCGTAGGATTTCCCACTTGCCAGGACAGGCTCTCCAAATCCTCACTGTAACCGGGGCTGCCCAGCGCCTGCGGGTCTGGATGATGGTAAAGTATCCAAGTGGTGATGGATCTTTCTTAATCACTATTCTCTCTTTCAGGTAGTAATGATTTGATGCATTACCCTGTATTTTCCTGTTTAAGTGCACTCTTCTGTCTTTTCTTACTGTATGTTTTCTGTATTATTCTGTTATATTATTTAGTTATTTCTAGTAAAATACACCTGCTCTTTTCACTCTGGTTGGTGTCTGAGTTTAATTGATATCCCTGATCAGCAAAACACTTACGTACTGTGTCATTCCTGGATAAAACTGTGTATCAGTATTGACAGTAAGTCTCCCACCAGAGTATGAAGAGAAGCATTTTGCATGCATAAAAGGGATCTACATACACATCAAAATTAGTTAATGAGGATAAATGCATGCAACTTTCCCTTGGGAAGTGTATGACACCACATGATGCATTCCTGTACCCAAAATTCAGTACTATTTCCTGCCAAATGGGAATCATGCATGCAGTCCTGCAGTATCAAGCCCATCCTTCCTGACAAGCCACTGCTTGGCTTTGCCTCGATTTGGCAAAAGTGCACTCTTTGTACACTCAAAGACGTTCTTCCTTGCTTGGCTGCAGTGTGAGAATAAAGGGCAGGGTGGGATTCATCCCTCCTCACACCATTGAAACAGGAGCCTCAATATAGAAGTGGAAGCTTTTCCTGCAGTTCTTAGGTATTGGCCTGCCAAACTGTACTACTCTGCACCACCCAAAACACAAAGAACTTGAGGAATGTTCTCTGCTGCACTGATTTTATAGGAAATTTAATGGGGTTTATGCACATGTTCTTAAAGAATGTTTCCGATTCCTGTTTAGACCATTCCTCTTTCAATAACTGCAATAATTTAGTTGGAGAGAACCAGTAGTGTTAACTTCTAAGTTTACTACCCCATAATATCATTTCTCTGTTCCGCAACTCTGCCACACCGTTAATCTGCACAACGCTGCCTTTTAAAAGGGAAATAAAGTGCAGCACACTGATAGCGGTGCAGCAAGTCTGCCAAGGCAGACTAACAATCTGACAGCGGCTTCTCTCAGAGACAGCAGTGGTCCCAAAGCAGACCATGAAATTATAGAAGAGTCGTCATTGTAGGCATCAGGGAAATTCCTGCAGCCCCCAGGAGAATCGCCAGTTGCTTCAAGCTCTGCCACTGGAAGCAGGCTGGTTTCGCTTTGTCCCTGCCAGCCCGGGTGCATGGCGCTCCCTCCCGCATATCCTTTCTGACGTCTGTCCTTGGTCCCCTTCCAGGCAGGCCATGATCTGGCACTCCCCTCAGCTGTGCCTCTCAGCCTGTCTGTCCCCAGCCTTCCCCCAGAGCTCGTCCTGCCCGTGGCCGGGGGCCAACCTCGCAGCCACCAACCCGCCCAAGGAGCCGAGCAGGGCAGCAGTCAGTTGTGCTTAAGTCCAAGGCTTTACTTCCCTGCAGAGGATTTTCAAAGCTCTCTTCGCTGTGTTTATTCACCTTGAATTTTGGTTTTTGTGTTGAGCTACCTCAGTGCCAGAGATAAATATTTTTGAACTCCCACACAAACAGTTTCATAGACAGACTGTAAACAGATGTTTTAATAACCTTTTCCTGCACCCCGCACTTGGCCTTTTTCCTTCCTCTAGTTCAAGGATTTCTCATTTCTGCAAACTTTTTTTAATTACTGTCTATTTCTCTATCCCAAATACAGCCTATCCCACTTCACATGAAGCAGAAGTACAGACTACACCTATCTCCACACACATCTTTCATTTAAAGAGATTCCCAGAAAGTTTTTCCGTATCTTCTCCAGGAAGTCTAACCAAAGGCAGAACTTACTTCTGGAAGCAATGGGCTGCAGTGAGAACCCAGCGTTTGTGAATAAGGGTCCCACCGCAGACGTGAACAAATCTCTTACTTGTTGTGGTCCAAACCTATCAATGCAAAAAATAACAACAGAAGTTTTAACCAAATAAGTGTCATCACTGAGTAGATGGACAGAGAAAAGGAACAGATTAACCTGTGATAACAGAAAGTATTTACCTTGTGAAACAGGGGTTACTAGCAACTGTAGAGGAAAATAACTTTATTTATGTACTATTCATCACGTATGCAACGACGGTACTAGGACTCCATACCCTATGCACACCCAATGTTCTTTACCCAAGCACCCAAACATTCAGATGCTTGCCAACACAGCATCTTTTGTGTGACAGATGCCTAGACAAGTAGGCTTTCCTAAGGGTCTCACACATTCTCTAAAACAAAACCATAAATATGGCCATTTTAATCCTCACCCATTTTTTTTTCTGCTTTGTTTTGTTATTAATTTTTCCCTCCTGAAACCCTCCAGAGCTTCAGCTGGTAGATGCATCTCGAACACTTCACAGACACATATCCTTTTGCAGA
This sequence comes from Strix uralensis, assembly GCF_047716275.1. Lineage (NCBI taxonomy): Eukaryota > Metazoa > Chordata > Aves > Strigiformes > Strigidae > Strix > Strix uralensis. The sequence goes on along the minus strand of NC_133978.1, from coordinate 12,134,560 downwards.
AACAGGAGATCCTTTGGTGGCCAGAAATTAAATGTCTTCCCCCCACCAAGGGGAAAGCACACTCGGTTCAGTTATGGTGGATAGGTACTACAACTCATACATGCTTTACAAACGAGAAGAATGTCCATGTATGTTTTGTGGGTTACAATAGGCTTGACCACATCTTCAGTGACAGCAGGAATGGCCCAATAGCTACACAAAAATGCGCCAACACAAAGTGTTATTTGTCAGTAAGTGTTACTGACTTCATCAGCAACCTCTTCCAATACAGTGATGTTCATGTCACTGAAAAATTGTCACAAAGGCTGTGCATACCTGTAATGAGACTTGCCAAGGCCAGGAGTGTGGCTTTGCTTCAGTGCCTGATATAATTCTCCCTGCGGTGTTTGGCTGAAAATACCCTCTGCCGCAGTTTGCTGGCCAGTCTATGACACACAGAGAAATACATTCAGTAAGCAAAGTCACATCCCAACCAACAGTGGTTCATTGATCCTAGACTCAGTGGCTCCTACAATTTGAAATACTGAGGAAAGAGATAAATATTAAACATAAATCCGTAGTCATGTTCCACATACACCACACAGTCATTTTTTGAATAACTGCCTGTCACACTTGGGATGTTAAAAATGCTGTAAATGTTAAGAAATCAGAACATCAATTTCAGAGACCTCTGGTTTCCTAAAGAGCTGGGTTTTGTGGTTAAAGTCCCCATGTCTCTGAGCCTGCAAGCCCACAAGCCTCTGACTGGCTTCTGGAACAGGGCAGCCGCTTTGCGTTTGGCTGCTTGGAGGATAGCTCAGACACAGGCTAATGGAGAGAGCAGTTAGTGTTCAATAACTGCACGAAACTGAGTTTGAGTCTGTTTCAAGACATTATCTCTGAAAAACTATTTACTCCCAGGGACACACTTTGCATTTTAATCAGAAAACAACCAACCAACCAAAAAGCACTTGATCCTGCACAATGTATTTCTCTAGGTGGTTCATTACCTCCTGCTTGTTACAGCAGGGTTGAGGAAATGTGCTTAAACTAGGCAAGGTTATTATTAATCATCTTCGGCAAAAGACAGTTGACTTCCGCGATGCTAGAAAGGTGGGAAAGTGATACAGGAAAGAGCTGGTGTCTGGCACAGGGTAAAAACCTCCAAATTTAATATCCTCAATAGAGAGAAGTACTATATTTTGTATAAAGGCATATAATACCCAGATATTCCATTTTTCTGTGAGAGAAATAACAGAACACTTAAAGAAGAACGTAACAAGGAGAAAATATGCAGGGAAGGTGCAGACCTGGTGACCCAAGTGGGGTGATGGCCACAAACACCTGCATTCCAGCACAAGGGAAGGGCCTCCAGGGGCATGAAAGCAGAGGAGAGGCATGTCCCCGCTTTCTGCAGCCCCAGGCAAGGTCTTGGGGTCAGGCACGGCACCAGAGGCCTCACACTAGGAGGGAGGGAGGCATGTAAACAGCATATAATTTCAAACAATTTTAACTAACCTAAAAGCGTTTTTACAAAGCTTCAACCTACTTCAGAAAACTTGTTCTATCACAAACATAGATTCAGCCTGTAGTGAAACAGCTGTGTGATTTTGGTCACTAACCATTGTGAACTTCCCCCCCGGCCCCACATATATATATATATATACACACACACACATATTACAGTCAAAATTGGAATAAGAAAGGACTCTCAGTGCAGGCTTAAAGCACAAGGGTTGTTTTATCTGACAACTGTGCTGTTATGGCTCTAGGGATTGCTGTCATTTAAGTGGAGAAGTGGGTTGTTGAACAGCTGGCATCCCACAACCAAAACAGGTCTCTTCTGCTTTCTCAGAAACACTTGTCTCATCTTTTTCCAACATCCTTTTTAAGAAAGCAGCTACAGCAGCATGGCACTAAATTAACCCATAATTCTACTGTTCAAGTGAGGTTGATGCTGAAAAAAGCATGACATTTAGCAGACACAGATCACTATGAAAACAAGGAAGAAATTATAACATAATCCATCACAGCATGAATTCAAATTAACATGCAGGCTTTCCTAAAATTGGAATCTCTGAGGCAATGGCATTTGTAGGGTTTTCCAGACAATGTGAATGCAAGACAGCATTTAACTTACCTACAGGCAGGAATTTCTGCTCAGTCCCAGTCAGGGGTGAAGCAGTTTGCACTACAGCCAGCACCAGAGGCAGGGTAAGCAAATTATCTAGAACCATTGCAAAAAGCAGTCAGAGCGGGTGAAAGGACTGACTTTCTATGCGTGTGTCATTACTGAGGGTGCTGTGTCTGTGGCAGGGGAAGGACCAGAAACGCCAACTCCTGCCGTTGCTGTCAGGGCAGTACAGTGCAGACCAGAGCACGCCACCCAAGCCTGGATAGTTCTGCGCACTTCATGCACTGTGAAGAGCTGCCCGTCAGCAGTTGGTGTGCTGAAAAACACAAACAAAAGGGTGTTTCAGTAAGATTCACTGCTCAGGGAGCTGTGACTCCATCTCTGCTTTACAGTAAAAATTGTAGGAGGTGAGCAGGGACTGGAAAATGCAGGGGAGGAAGAGCGGGTTTGTACGGGCAGGCTGTGTGCTGGCCACTGAGTGCCAGGTGGAGCTAGAAAATGTAATCCTGCCAGAGGGACTTCACGAGAGCAGAGCTCTTGACCCAAATTCATTACATTACACTACCTCTAACACCATGGGGGACAAAAATCTCTCCTTCATTACCCTGCTGAGCCACCTTTGACACTGCTGTTGCTGGAGTTGTCTTTTCTGCCCACAGCCGAGCAGGAGGTGGCTGGAACGGGATGGAGGTCTGCAACGTCATTTCCTTCCTTGTGTTTTCCCCCTTGGTTTTCTAAGCTTCCTTCACATGTCATCTAAGTGGCTGATAATAAGATAGATGACATCTGTTTAGGTCACATATTAGATAGGATTAATGCTTCTAAAGACTTACAAGCTAGAGCTTAGTACTCTGCTATCTGAACACATTGGCCCTTGTACGTGTGATGGCTGTCAGCTCAAGACCCAGCACTTGCACAGCTGGAGAAAGATGGAAGCTGGACTTCCAAGTGGCCATGGCAAAGGTTATGCACCATTCCCTTCACTGATGCAGACCAGCAGTAAATGCCACAAGCGACCATACGCTTAGTCTTGTGAAGGAACTCCCAGAGGAAGAAATGACTCCGCAGCATGGGTTTTGCCGGGGGCAGGGGTGCTGCCCCACAGAAAATGGGTATACTCATTCGAGCTTGCAGAGGTGAAAAAGGAGCACATCCGTTTTTATACTGGGCAGAATTTTTGGCTGCAAGTTTCTTTTTGAGTGAGAAAAGGAACAAAATTCTCACTAACCCACAGGTTACCCACAAAGCTTCCCCTTTATAAATGATACAGCTCTGTAGAGCTACCCCCTGTAGAAGGGCAGGGGAGAGCGATGCCCCAACTATAGCATCAGCAGAAAGCAGCATCAGCACAGCTTCCTCCCTCAGCAGGCACGCAGCACTGGCAGACACAAGCAGCCCAGGGCTCTATGCACAGGCTCACAGGTATTAGATTCTCCTTATTTGCAGAGGGTTAGCTGGACCTTGTGACCTGTATAAATAACAAGGCTTTGGAAAAAAGCTCAATAGACACGTTGTATTCTTCATTTCAGATCCATAGTTCTGAATGGAGGGAAAAGAAATAAAACTTAGAAATCAAAACTCATTTCACTCCTAGAGTCCTGAAGTCCCCTGAAAGGGAAAGACACAAGTGACTGATGCAGCAAGTTCCACCAAGTTATTTAACTGGTACTGTGGGAGTTGATTAGAACGATTTATTTCCAACTCCTAAACCCACATGCTGCCTCTTTCTCTTTCGCCAATTAACAGTATTACTTAGCACTAATAGACTGCTTTCATTTTCAAGGGGCTTAAGACGACAAATTAATCACCTCAACATGTTGGAAAGGAACAGATGGTAATGAAGTATTAACATTGCAATTTCACAGTTGGAAAAGCTCCTGAGAGCGGGGGCTACAGCAGTGTCTGGAGGGCACCTGGCCCTGCTCCCTGTTTGGAGCTGGGGTTCCTGGGTCTTGTCTCTGCTCCAGGATTCTGCTTTATCCCAAACTCACCACATGTTACTTTTCCTAAGTAAAGCCACACAGCTTTTCTTATTTCATCTTTAACAGGGAGTAACATCCTTCCAGAAGGCCTCTTACCTCAGCACGTCTCCAGACAGGTTGTTACTGCTTTGGATTTAAAAGACTAAATGTCTATCCAATAATGCAATTAGTCCAGCTTGCCATTATTTCTTACTGGCTATAAGCAGAGAAGTGATGAGGAAGAAATACATTCCCCTCTCTTTACAGTGGAGATGCTTTTTTGTCCCTGAAACACCTTTGGTTACAGTTGGGTACAGAGCAGCTGACTGCGTTTCCCTCCCCACTTGCTCCTGTCTCAGAGGACCAAGGGCACGGAGCAGTGTCAGTCTGTGGGGCCTTTTGGCTCCGCTGTACAACACACAATCTCTTAAGATACATCTGGGAGGAAGATAAGCTTACTCTAGAGCAGGGGCTCCTACAGCAAAACTTGTGTATGAAGGGTGAGATCTGTGGCCATCCCTAGCAGAACCAGCTCAGGATCCAGGTTGTAGCAACTCAAAGGTCTTTTCCAGCAGCATGAAGCTGAAGGCAAGTGGTCTGCAAACACTGCAGACTGAACTAGGGTGAGAGAGAGCCCACAGCACTCCTGTCACGGGGCTGTCAGCTTTGGAGAGCCCCTCAGCTGCACACCCCCGTCCCTACTGCTGTCTCCTCACCGCCCTGGGAGCAGCAGGAATCGCTGGGAAGTTTGCTATGGAGGCACCCATGTTACTGGGCCCGGAGTGCATTTGGTTAGGTGGCACTCCCACCTGATCCCCTGCCATTAAGCAACATGTCACAAACACAACTCTAGGGAGCCGTTTCTCAGAACAAAATGACATTTTCAGAAGACCCAACAGCTAAATACAATGATTTTAAAACTAACTCATACGACATTGACTAAGCAACTTTTTAGTTTTTTTTTTTTAAAGAATTTACTTACTATGGAAAATTTTTATTTAAAACATTGAGAGAATATCCTCTATTTCAGTATTTAACCCCACAGTCAAAGATTATCTCAAATTACAACTGTGAAATGATAATGAAGTCAGTTAGCATCAAATGTCTGACAGGTTTGGCCTCTCCTCCAGGAATGGTAACAGTTAATATGGTGATACATCTCCTTTGTTACTAGAGCAAGATAAATTCAGAGTGAAATGAATCATTGTAACTCTTTCAGAGCTATTTCATCAGCATACTAATATTAGTGTCAATTCCCTTCAATCTGTGCTGAACCACTTACCTAAGTATCTCAGTCCATTGTCAATCCCATAGCTATCAAGTATCATACACAGTTCAGTCCTTCTAGAGACATCAGTTAGTGTCTAAACATGACATAACATATCCAAAACACTGCATTACCAGGTGGCAGTTCCCATATTTTAAGGGAAAGAAGGAGCACTGAGGCAAAAGGGTTAAGCTCCCAGTGTGCCAGTGCAGCCCTCAGGGAGGATTTGTGTGAAAGGCAACCCCAATTTGATCAGCTGTAAATGATACTTGAGCATTCAGGCTGGGGACCAGAGAAAACACCATGCAGTTCTCAAATGGGCTCAAGGAAATAATGCACCCCAATTTCACCCTAGCTTGGCAAACATCTGTGTTCAGCATTGACCCGCTCAGTTATAAATCTAGTGTAAGTTTTCCTTCTACTTTATTTATATTTAAAAGTGGAATGTAATGTATTTGGATTTTCCCAAGTTAGAAAACATTAAACACTTGAGATAGAGTAACACTTGAACAGAGCACTAATATGAAGAATACTTAATATGCAACCTGACTGCATTTAAATTTAAAAAAAAAAATGAACCCACACATTAAGTGAATCCAAATTCCCCCCCCCCTTTTTTTTTTTGAGGCGTCCATCATACAAGTGAAACAACTTATTTTATCCATGTAGCTACTATTTAGATGATATTTGGTTGGTTTTTTCCCCAGATCTCCATTAATATACTTTGTATTTTAAGCCTTTCTGAAAGCATAGGAAATCCTCAAACACAAATAGTATTTTTGTTACCAGCAGTGACTCTAATTAGTATCCTAAAGATTCACAATGCCTGTGATGAGCAAGCACCTGTTTTTCTTGATTAGCAAATCATTGGTGTCCTCTTCCCTTGCTTGTCATTTATTTTTCTCATCCTGGAACAATAATCAGTGTTTAGTAGTGTAATAGCAAATGTGTACCAATGCATAAACCATAGGTAATTCACATCAGAGCTGCAGGAAATCTTTGTTCCAGCTTTTATGCTATACAGCAGTCAAAGAACTCAAGGGACTTTGCCATATTGTTCCAGTTCCTTCTGCAAACTATCTCTTTCTGACCAGTTTGATACTTGTCCTATTTTATCGTCTTTCTAGAGTTGGGGGCTTTATTTTGGAGGGGTGCTTGGGATGGTGGGGGTAGGAAGGAGAATCAAGATTATTCCACATGTCAAATAGCTTAAAAGTATGGATTATGGTGGTCACGGGAGCAAGGTACACTTGCTGTTTTAAAGCTTTAGTTTAACTGTTCAAATCTTTAATTCTAGTGCATACCCAAGGACAAGCTAACAGACAACACAAGGTTTTAGGCCATTATAAGTGCTTAAAATTCTCAAAATGTAGTATTTGAAGAGAGGAAGAAATCAAAGTTTGGTACTGCTTATGATACTCCGGGCCATAAAATAAGCCTGTAGAGAAACTGTTTGGCTAAATGTTAAATAACAGCAGAAGTTACTTTTTTTAATTACTCATTACTTCTTTACTTCTAGTAAAGCTTTAATAAAAGGAAGTTTAACATATAGGATCATTATCGAAACTTGAATGCTCCCAGCTATAGAGGCATCCCGAGTAAGGCGTCATATTCCAGTGCTTTCAGACTTGGTTTGTATAAAACTCATTTTGAGTTCAGACTTTACTGAGGCCAAAGTCCCAGGGCCTGAATGAAGCCTCCTGAACTCAAAGCAAGTTTCACAGGCAGGAGCCAGCTCTGTTTAATTCCACTTTGTCCAGGAATGAAAATTTGTTCTTGAACTACTCTATGTTATTAAATTAATGCATCACAGCACATTCCAGCTAGCAGATTCTATATTTAAGGATTTCTTAGATGAAATTTTAAAGTTGCCCTAAGCACCAGGGGCTCAAGTTCATATACAAATGTCAGGTGAACATTATGTAGGCAGCCTGGAACAAAAAACAAACCAAGACAACAAAAGCACAACCACACACATTTAAAGAAAGAATGGATAATTCCACAGCAGTAAGTTATCTGACACTGCAACTTCTCCTTTGAGACAGAAATGAATGTTCCTCCTTTCTCTTAATCAAAAAAATATTGTACATTCCTAGTTTCCCGAAGAATCTTAGACATTGACCAAAGGTTACATATGACACTGGAAATAATAGTGTCAGCTTCCTTGATGAACCTTTCACTTCAAATAGGCCCTGCACTATGGCTGCATTACAGTATCATAAAAGGTTTCTCACTGGGAAGTTGTTTGCAAAGTTGTTTTAGGGAGAAAAGAAATATTTAAGCTGCCCATATGACCAAGGCACTTGGAACAAATAATCTTAAAGCTGTTACTTAGCTGAAGACACAAAGTCTCACTTTCAGCAGATGCTTGAGGTCAGACCAGAGAGGGAACACAAGGCAAAAAAAGGTTACATGCAAACTGTCACCTGTGGTTTATGCAACAACAAAATAACTGCTATTGAGGATAGATGCACATAAATAGAAGTCACTGGAAATTACTTTTAATATAAAGCAAAACAAAACTGCTTATGATTTGTAGGGTATGATAGTGTGACAGACTAATCTGAACAGCTTTTGTTCATGTCTCTAAAACAAGCATTCAATAAGTAATTCACATTACATGAGTCATCTTTGGTAATACTGTACATTTGTGTCAATCACTTGGTAAACATCAGTTCGGAATATTTAGAGTTAATTCATCATAGCTACAAACTAATTTGAAAGTTGCAGGAGCATCCTCCAACTGTACATCAGCTTGCAAAGGGAAGAGCTCAGACTAGCAAGACCGAAATTACTTCACAGAGTTATGTATCAGAAGTTACAATTCTTTGTCATGTAGCATTACACTAGTTTGTCATTTTGTCTACAGTTAAAGTGGGCTTATAGCCAGCATTATTATAAATTAACAGCAAACTAGCTCCCAAAACAATTTAAGGGAGTAGGATTGAAAGCTAAGAACTTTGATTAAAGCATCATTTTCTAACCCTAAATTATTAAAATACAGAAAAAAGTAATTATTTTAAAAAGACGGATCATTTAGAAAAGAAGTCTTATTCCTTACAATATGATATAAAACTAACATAGAAGAATAAAACAGTGCTACATTAAATAGAGTCAAGATCATTTAGATGGCATGATGCAGGTGCAAAGTTATGTTGTCTATTATATGGCCCAACCACGGATTTTTCCTTGCTTTGATGTGTATTTGAAGGGCACTGAACTTTTCCCACTTAACCTGAAGTGGATTGTCCACACATACTGTGTTAGCACTTAAGAGTCAGCATGTATATACAACTAAAAGCAGCGCAGCTGTCCTACATCCTACAGCTGCGCTCACTCCACTGCAGTGCTGGAACAAGCACAACAGCTGGGATATCTCAGGGAATGCATCATTGTTCTGAGTGGCCTTTTTTTCCCCATTTTATCAGAAGATGGCTCCTCATTACTTTTCCTAGCCATGTGAGAAGGCTCTGTCTGGAATTGTTCTATTTGAATCTCGAGATGTTTTTGAATGGCTAACCCAAGGACTTCTGGATCCACAGATGCCCCATACACTTCCCACGTCATTCCTTCATCATCCCATCTCACTTCACGTACTGGAGATTTTGAGGCCTCCAGGTCTTGCTCCAGGTTCACTTCTGGGAACACGTGTGAGTGACCTTCTGCTGCAGCTGCTGGGCTTGTTGCCACAGATTTGCATTCCATGGTTGGAAGAGTTTGTACCTCAGCATCTCTACGCTCCAGAGCTGGTTTTAGTCCTTTGGTTAAATCATTCATAGAGGTCATAGTCCACATATCCTTAGTTGTCATTACCATGTCTGCACCTTGCTGGCTTCTAAAGGCAACGCAGGCAGTCTTTGTTTCTGGAGGAGCTCCCTCCTGCTGAGCACAGTGTTGAGGATGTTCTCCAGGAATGCTACAGCACTTCAGGACTTTCTTGGCATCCAGGCCTGATTCACTTACCGAAGACACCAGCTTAGGATATGTCAGAATGTCTGAAGTAGAAAAGGAATTAAAATAGCCAGGTGCTGCCTGCTCTTTTCCCGACTCACTAACTGAGCACACCAACTGCGGAAGAAGTTGTATAGATGGTATGGGTAAAGAATGGCAATAGGCAGGGATGGTGGCATCTACCTTCACACAGGGGTCCTGCCTTATATTACAGGGCCCTGCAGAATGGTTATGAACTGACATCACCATGGGGGAGTATGCAGAGCTTGGAATATTACCATAAATCAGACCACCATGAATAATCCCAGTAGCTTGATTGAATATTGTCCTGTTTGAGAAACCACTTCCAGGCAGGTGGGGGCCTAGAACGGCAGTGTGAAATGTTCCAGGATCTGTGTAAACAGTAGTGTTACGTGGAATACCACTGCTGTCAAAGCTATTTGTGGGTACTTTTTGCTCTCTAGGTAGAACTGGAAGATGAGTCACAAGGTTTTGATAGTGAGATGTATTTTCATTTGTTTCTGATCCATATCTCTGTGTTTGGAAAGACATCCTAGCCACTGGTGGACAATGCCTGCAGCTAGAAGAGCTTAGGCTGGACTGAGTAGCACTGGTTTCGATGTAAGTGACATAAGTCTGCTGTTTGCAACTGCAAGTTAGGTCTGAGTGGCTTCTCCGAAGTGAAGTTCCTGATTCTTCCATTTTACACATGCTTTGCTGGTGGACCACACAGGCCGAAGAAACATTCTCAACAGTGCTGCTCTTTACACACATCTTAGTGTCCCCCAATTCCCAGGATGCTGGGGACTGTTCAGCAATAAGAAAATGGTTTGTAGTCTTAGTTCTGCTCTGTGAATTGTCATTGGCTGACTGGTCGCTTATGGTTTGGACCACTGATCCAAGTGCCATCACCCCAGGCTGTGAGAAGGACCCTCCAGGACTCGGCACACTCCTTGCATCACTCTTGTTTCCCAGGGTATGGCAGATGGTGCTACTATGGCTTTTCTTCAGCTCCTGTTTGTTGCTTTGCCTTTCCTCTAAACTTGATTGCCCAGTACAGGCCAGACTTGAGGAGCTCTTCGACAGGGGGTGACTGTTGACATTCAAGAGACTGTGACAAGTAGAACTTATTGAGTCCTGGTAGGAATGAGTGTGGAGCTGGTGGCTGTCAGCTGACATGGCAAACAAGAGTGATCTGCAAGAAATGGTGGAGAAGAAAAAGAAGCAATTTAAAAAGGAAATATACGCACTGGAAACTACGATCTCTATTGACCTTCTGCCTAGGCTTCTTGCTTTTCACAGTTCATAAATACTTTTTAAAAAGCACTGTACTGTAGTCTCTGTGTACTCAGACTGGCAAGTTTTAATTTTTAGTTTCCACAAAGGGTTTTTCCCTGGATTAGATTTGGGCTTTATTGAAATTCTGGTTTTTTTTCCATTTCATAAAACACAACAGGAAGAAAATTCTTCTTGATTTCTACCTTTTAACAATAACAATCTCAACATTTCCAAGTATCATCTCCCCTGAATTTACTGGAGCCATTTTGAGACATCCTGAGGTGTCATATAACTTAAGCAAAGACAGAAGCATTTTTAAACAAGATGGCTTTCTGCCACAGCGTTCATTAAGCCAACGATGTTAACTGTATTGTCAAAACAAAACACTGTTCAGTTTTTAGTCTCTTGACATTGTCAGTTCAGAAGTTACCCAGTCACTGCAGGGGCTTTGAAACATTAGCAAACCCTCAACAAACTCTTCTTTTTCCCCCTATCCTTCCTAACAAGCTTCTTTGGATTTCATTTCACAAGATCACTATTTTAATCAACTGTTTTCCCAGAGTCCACACAAGTGTACAGTAGATGTGGACAAAATTGTTTTGAACACCTCTGGCAGAGGAAACATGACATGAAACCCAAGGAAATGAGCTCTGCCAGGCTTGTGTAGAGTCAGTGCCAGTGTTCCCAGAACAAATAATGCCGGGCAGCTGGGCAGCAAGATACCCAGCTGTCCCCTGACAGGATCAGTGGGCTTTCTATCTTGCACTTCCCACTGGCACAATAAGAGGTGGCAACAAAGAGGGGTTCAGTGAAAGGCTGGAGGTGAAACTTCCCTAGGAACCACTGAGCTGTATGGAAAGTCTGCATCTCAGCACAGTCTGTTAAGGGTACATGCTTCAGTGCATGGTCTGGGCTTCTTGTGCCACTCACCTTTGGGAATCCACCAGTTCACACTGTCTGTGGAAGGTACATACTTACTGCACCAGCAGCAGGGTAAAAACAAAATGAGGAGATCTTTAACCAAAGTATTGTGGTTCTTCTGTCCTTTCTTTAGTGCAATCACTTGCTGCTGATGTTAAACACTTGTTTCTACTGGTTAGTATAGTATCCTATATGGTGTTAACATTTATGTTAGAACGACCACATCTAACAGAAGTTGTAACTGAAGATTTTGTACCTAACCAGATTTAGTGATCCATTTTTGTTGATTGAATCAGATCTTCCACTGATTGACTATGCACATTCCCTTGGCGTCACAGAGGTCTTGCAACATCTGTATAACTAAATTACTTTAATATGCTCATATATCTATCTACACACATACATATGAATACATCTCTCTCCTAAAAGAACCCATTCTGTTGAACAGAAAAATCTAGAGCATCTATTCATTGCTTCCAGGACAAATACTACTGGATATTTTGTTGTGCAGAAGTATAATGGAAGCCACAAGTTCTTGTTTTAGAGAACTTTCCCTCAGGTGCACTCTATACACTCTGCCTCCTACTCCTAAATAAAAATGAACGTGTGGAACAAGAAAGATATGTACATGTGGTGGAAAAATGCACGCTGTAACAGGGAAGTTCGCTCATGACACCAAGAGACCAGTGGCTGTAAGGGCTCACATTCAGACCTCTCAGTGAGAAGCTTTTAATATGTGATCCTTTTAATATGATATTTATGGGCTCAAAGAGCCATCTACCAACATAACTGATAAAGAGCATGCCTTTTGCTCCACCCCCAAACCAACAGCTCTACTGCTGCTCCAGACAGCTATCAGTGCTTACGCTTCTAATTCTGTTTTCGTCGTCACTTTGGCAAGCTTCAGGTTCAATTTTCCCATCACCTGAAATCCACTTGCTTTAGCCACTTTCCATATTGAATTAAATTGTGCAAGACAACATTAAAAAGTAACAATATTTGCAATCACTTCTTTGAGAAGCTTCTCACTGTGGGCTGTGTAGGGACTTGCAATTGGCAGCACTATCCTCTAGCATAAGGGTTTGCTCAAATTTGGTAGGCAGTTTCCCCTCCTTCATATGTGCTTGTCCAGTTTGAAGTTAAACTCATTACAGGCTCCACCTGCACCAAGCCTGCTCTGTATGCTACGCAGCCTCTCTGGCCTGTGGGACTCCACAGATTCAGGTTTCAGATTCCTGGGTTAGAGGCACTGTTGAGTGCAGCTGCAGTCAAAAGCAATCACTTCTTGCCAGGCTGGCTATCAATGTATTTCTGCATGTTTTTCAAAAACCCTCACAAAATCTCACTCAACACTTAGAAGAGAAGCAAGAACCAGGAAAGTGAGTTTTAAACCACTTCAATCAACTCTTCCAGCATGTTATCTATCCTGCAGCCATTTCCACATATGGATATAGTTTGCCACATAGAGTTCGAAGGAGTCAATAGGATTAAACACCAGAGCACAGCTGTCTGCAAGGTGAAGACCTTACAATTAATCTCTTTAAAAGATAACACCTGCAAAGGCTCTCACACACACTGAGATGAAACATTTACTAATGGAAATCCTCAGTCACAATTATGGAATCTCAGGTGGAAAGAAGCTTGAAACATACCCTGTTACAGATGATATACGGCTGTGAAAACTTTGAAGAGCTTTCTCACAAAGTTACAAGGTTCAGATATGTGTATATGCACAGATACCAAGACCTCTATTTGCTTTATGTAGCATTGCTGCAGAAACCTCTGTAACTGGAAGAAGGGATGCAAGCTGAGACTGATTCATCACCTTAATGTGAAGAAACACATTCATATGAACAAAACAGTCTAGATATACTGACATCACTGAAAACAACACCCACTGTGATGTTTGCAATGAAACCTTAGAAGACAACTCTGAAGAAATTTATTTTTGCCCCACCCACATAGACTCCAACTGCAGCTGAAATAAAGACCAAACATGGGTCAATGCTACATATATTACACATATACAAATACATATACATATACATTATAACCAGCAACTATCAACAGCATTTGAGCATCTTTGATCAGATAGACCAGTGTTCCATGCTAGCACAATTGTAACAATTATCCTATGACTTTTGGACCTTAAAAACAATGGGAATAATTACCAGTTAAGTAAAACAGCATATCACCTTTAGGACATAGCTAAGGATGGGGGAAAAAAGGGTAAAAAAGAAAACAAAGCCCCATTCAAACAAGATGAATCAGCTTCCTTTAGAATAATGTACTTTTCGATTGTATTGAAATCCAAAGTTACATTTTCTCAGAGAGCCTGAACACTTCCCCATTTATAGGCCACCTATTGCTTTCCCTCTCCATTTCATGCTCCTTTTCCCCACTGCGGAAAGACCTATGAGCTCTTACACAACCAGCACATTTTGCCCAGCTGGCAGAGGCAGGGCCCTGAGCCAGACTAGCGCACGTGAGCTCTGCGTGGAGGGTGATGGTTGGAGAACAAATCAATGTCTGGCAGACCCGGCCTTTCCTCACCTCTGCTGCAGCCAAATATTAGCACAGCATTGCACAGTAGCCTAACTGAGCATGCAGGTGTGTCACAAACTACATCAGCTTGCTGATTTTCTTTTTTTTTTTTTTTTTAAACTGGCTTAGCTCTCACTACATCAAATCATCAATTCAGCCACACCAATAACTAATGTCAGCACAGGGAAGAAACAGTAGAAACAGTAGACCACTCCCCTCTTCAGAAGCACTAATCTACTAGTGGCATAAACCTAGAGCAAACCTGAACATGCAGTGTCTTTCTACCTAAGACTTTGGAAACGGCATGTAATTCCGTACCCATCTTCCCAAATTCTGTATTTCACATGTGCAATGCTGGCGCTGATTCCCCAGGGTACACAAGATTTTTACGTGTACATATACATCCCTACAGAAAAGACACAACACTGTATGTACACACACTAGAGGTGCTGTATGTCCTACCTGAGTTCATGCAGGCTGCATCCAGCTGGTGACTTCTGAGAAGGGGCAGGAAGCAGAAATGTCTCGATGGTTATACCAACACATATACCAGGGAGGGGCTGGGGGCAGGTACCAAGAATGGTGTGACAAACTTTTTAAAAAAAACCCAAAAAAAAGCCCACAACCCTAAAACACGGAGCCTCTCTAATTCCACAGTCATGCAATGCCATTGTATTTTGTGAATCAGTTAATCAGGAATGGATTACCGACATGAAACATGGACATAAACACAGCTGACTTGGTGGGTACTTAGCGATCTGAAACAACTTTTCTGTGCACATGGGGCGAAGAAGACTGCTTTGCTTAACTTTGCTTTTTAAAAAGTAAATACATAATTTATGGGAAAGTAATTTTATTTAAAAATACCTATTGTAGATTCTGAGTTGATCTGAGATATTTTCTTTTGGAAATTCAAAGGAAATCTGCACCTGAATACACAAACAAGACAGCATGAACTTTGAGGCAGATACCCTGCTATGAATATATAGAAAATTGTTAGACAAGCAGAGAAAGGATTAGGATAGAAATGGAATTAACATCCACTATTTTTGGCTTAGCTTCAGATAGCTTATGAGGGGATCTAGGCTGCTTTCATTAATTCCACTAAACTACTTTAAAGCAACAAATGTGTATTTTGCTATGACTTATGATTAAAGTTGTGACCTATTTAATGCACTAATAAATTTAGTCTTAGAATATTAAATATCATGTATGTTATCAGTTGAAAGACATTCACTGGTAAATTAGCTATAATTTCAAAATTCCTCAGTATTTTTGTATTCCATGCATGTACTTTTAATTACAACTTTGACAACAAACACAAGTGGATATGAAGTGGAATAATTCCTTATAATCATGTCAATATATAGACCAAGCTTTCATGTAACATAATAATACCACATGATATTTCAATATGATCGTATTTAGCTCCTGCATTATGTATTTGCTTTCTTCCCTCCATTGGCAGGCTTCAAAAGAGAGATATGATAAACAAGACATCCAGAAAACAAATAGAGTTTTCATAATGAGTATAATAATGTGGGATATTAACATCAGACAATGTGTTAATAACAAAAGAAATCCAGCCATGCTTGCCTTTCCTCCAACAAGCAGAGAAAGAAACTACAAAATGCCATAAAAGTAACACAGCTGCTGGATCCTTTATCCCAGGAAAGGATTTTGTGAGCACTGTTTCAAGAAAAAATCTGCACCACAACTTAGCAAGTTACACAACACTGACTATGCTCTTTCATAAGTACTCTGTTACTACAGTAACTAAACATATTGGGATGCAGTGTGAATTGCCTAACACATTAAACAATATAAAAGTTAGTTGCAGAATTTGGGAAGAGACAAAGAAAACTTCCATTTAAAATTTAATACTATTTACTAGCAAAATAAATGCAATGCCAGAGACTTCTCTAAGTTATCCACAGTTTATTTTTGCTTTATATAACTGTGATGGTCAAACCACAAATCAGCAACACTTGTAATAGTGACTGCAGGCTGTTTCACCCTTCACTCTGCTGATGATAAAATAAAAAAAAGTTGGTGTTTTTTTCACGTATTTCATTTTAGGCTTTCAAAACCAGCGTCTGACTGCAAAATGACAAAAATCAGAGCCAGTTTCAGAGGTGAGAGCATTAATATGTAAGTGTGGAATCTGGAAGAGTTTGGTGCTTTGATCCAGTTTTTGGATAACTGTTAATTTCGCGTACTGACCAGGACCCTCCATGGTGAGCACTAGGACTTTTAGAGAAGACATACAGAGTCAGGGTGTTGCAGGGTTTCTGCCCAGAATTCGCTCCTTCAGGTGCATTATTCTGGCCCCGCTGTGCGTCAGCAGTTGGTAATCTGTACAATAATCAGCTCCATAAGACAAATACAGAATTTCTGCAATAGCACCAAACTCCAAGAAAAACACATGTATGTTTTATACAAGGAGAACAGTGTGATTTAATTAACTTACAAGATTTACTTGAATAGAAGGCTGCTATATGTAGGTTCTTAACACTATTTAATCTTATTACAAACACTATGGGTATAAATTTGAAAAGGCAAGAAAAGTTCATGGTTAAAATGACAGAACTTTAATTACAATCTAAAGGGCAGCCGTTACTTAGCCATAAATACTACTGACACTTGCCTGGGACACAAGACAGCACATACAGAAATACCTTAATTTCTGCCTGAACAGCCAAGTTACCTTGGGTACCAGAAGCAGTGCAGCATATTCACACTGTGTTCTCTTCAGGACTGGTATTTTAAGCAATGTGTCTTCCTTATTGGTAACTACAACTGAACTTCTAAGATAGATGCTTACCATGGTAAAATGACATAAAAAGGAACATCACCTAATATGACATTAATTTATTTTAGAGCTGTACTCATTTTAGAGAGGCTCATACCACCAAAATTTAAAAAAAAAAAAAAAAAGTCTGGTCGTGTCTAAAAATTTGTCCCTGCTTGCCCACATTGAGAATTACTGGTAACTTGCACAAGATAAGATCTGTTTTGCACTTACACAAAGACTGACATACTAGTATTATGAGACCTGAGGGCTTCTCCCTAACTGCACTCCCCTGAAAGAAATAGTCCATTAACAGTAATCACTAACATCTACTGTTGGGTGGGGGGAGTCAAACCACTTGAAAGGCATTGGCAAAACAGGATTAGCCACGGTAAAAAGATTAGAGATTCAAGTGTCTGGGATTAGGGTTTTTTTGGTGTTCTTAATTGTTATTTTATTTTGGTGAGGTATAAAGGAAAGGAAGAAATAGAGGAGTTACAGCAGGGGAAAAGGTATCATGCACCCATCAGGGAATTTCAAGGAATTTCTCTAAATTCTGTAAATACAGTTGTATCAATGCAACTAGGTTAATATAGAAACAGGTTGAGACCCCAATTACTTAACCTTTAACCTTTAATCCATCATCTTCCTTTAGGCTTTCCATTTTGGAACAGCACTATAAATTAACCATGTCTTGTTCAGTTCAATCTGCTAATGCTCTCTTGCAAATATTTTGGGTCATCTTATATTTCCAAGTGTCAGACAGAGCTACAGGATAGATGGATCTGGCCATCTACAAATACCATCAGATGCACACAGAGACAAGTGCATACTGTGTATGCAAATGAATGGGGTTATTTTTCACTTCTGCACCACTAGAAGCACCGGTGACAGTGGTGCATGTCACCAGAACCATTATTCACTTGTAGGAAGAGGAAGAGGAGTACATTAGACAGGCTAGGAAACACGAGAGCAGAAGGGTTATGACACTCAGTGTGCAGCATAGCAAAAGCATACATCGTGTGTGTTTTACCTACATATAAACTGAGTAGTCACAGTTTTACTTTCATTTGTTAATCATCACTTTGTCTATCAGACTTTTCTAAAAGACTTTGTCTTTTGCCCATCTGAAGCTGAGCACACTGGATAGGCATCTCTCTGCATTGATGGGCAACAAGATGAAAAGGAAAGAGTCCCCTTTTTACTGAGTAGTAATGAACCTCAGCTATCTCTTCACTGAGGACCCAAGCAGAGACCTCTTTGTCCAAACACTGAAGTTATCATGGGTAGCCTTGTCACTACTGACCTCACCAGGGGATAATAAAATAGTTGTCACATCAGAAAGTGAATAGATTCAAACATTTGCTGATACGTTCACCTCAAGGCAGAATGACAAGGCCATTATGTCCACAGTTATCCCAACAGCATAAGAAAAGTCATGCAAGAGGATGAGCACTTGCTTTTAAGAAATAGCAGGGACAGCCCACAGCCCTGGTAGAGTCTGAGCCAGGAAGGAAGAGCTGGGAACTCTAAATTCTAAAATTAAAAAGACTAAAATGAGAGTGCCATGAGAGAAGAGCCTGACAAGTATGAACCAATATTTTAATGACAACTTTAATTGAATTCCCAGGAAGGAGAATTCACACAGGGCTGTAAATAAACTATTGGGAAATGAGAGGGGTGTACTCCATCACAAGGGAGGCATGTGTTGGGATGTAGTCCTGACACCACCACATGATGCACTGGGCAACTACGCATCCTCTTTGCCACCTTTCTTTATTTAATCATCTGTCCCAGAAGTGACTTCGAAGATCTCTTAGGATTTTGATCTTTTTTTAGAAGAAATTTATAACAGTACTCCCACAACCTCCATGTGCACATAGACCGACCTCAGTGTACAAGTCTACAATCACAGAATCACAGAATGGTTTGGGTTGGAAGGGACCTTAAAGACCATCTAGTCCCAACCCCCTGCCATGGGCAGGGACACCTTCCACTAGACCAGGTTGCTCAAAGCCCCGTCCAACCTGGCCTTGAACACTGCTGGGGAGGGGGCAGCCACAGCTTCTCTGGGCAACCTGTGCCAGTGTCTCACCACCCTCACAGTGAGGAACTTCTTCCTTATATCTAATCTAAATCTACCCTCTCTCAGCTTAAAACCATTACCCCCATCCTATCCCTACACTCCCTGATAAAGAGTCCCTCCCCACCTTTCCTGTAGGCCCCTTTTATATATATGTATACCTGACAGAGATAAAATATGAGATCTTGTACAGTCATACTTGATGTTCACTGTTAGTATTTGACAGCTCACTTCTTTAAAACTCATCTGTTCAGTCAGGAGAATTAAAATTTTTTCATTACAAATGAAAAATGCTGATATGGTCATGTAATCAGCTGTTTTCAGCAGCTAGGTCTTTAACAAAAAATCTATCCCATCAAATATTATGACAGCAGGCAACACTGACCTAGAATCATGCTTACAGTGAACAGTGTGTGCCTACAGAAGTGGTACATTAATATAATTGCCTTTCTGGTTTAAGCAGAACAGAACTATGCAAAGAAACTGTTAATTCAGCTGCCAGGTTTGTGCTGTTAAGAATTGCTGGCTACTGATATCCACTGGCAGTACAAAAGTCCTGTGAGAAAAACATTTCACAGTTTCTTTAGGAATTAATCTTTAATGCACAAAATTTGCAGTGACATATCTACACTTGGATTTATTTCAGAGAGACAGCACTAGTGAACCTTCTCCTCTTCACAGCAGAGGATCAAATCCTATTCCCTCACATGTACCAGTGTGGAGGGGACAGGGTCAGTCTGGTATTGAATGACTCATCCTCCTCAAAGCTCCTTTTTTGGGTCCACTCTTCAGTCCTGAACAGACTACCCCCAAAGCAAACCCACTGATCTGGAACTCTGCAAGAACACATGGCTATAGCTTGCTCAGCAAGCCTCTACACATCAGAGGCCCAAGCCTGCAAACTATGTGAATCACAGTTGCTTGTGAAAGCATCACGAACTTAAAAATCATACAGAAAACCAAAAGCCCACTTACAACCTGCTTCCAATCTTACAGCAAGGGAGTACAGCTGCATATTATTAATGCAATTTTCCCAGGAGGCCAGCAGTTTGCACATCCAACAAACTCCAACTAATCTGGCTAAGTGATTAAAATATCTACTTATAAATTCATGTGTTTTAGTAGAAAATATTCAAATCATCATATTTGCTGTTTGCTTGAAAGCTTAATAGCAACAGTTAGAGGGAAGATATGAACTCAGCTTGGCTTAGCCTCCCTGCCCTATGGATATCCTAGCTTTAACTTTAGGATTCAGCACTGTAGTTAGTTACTTTTGAATACAAGGGCAATGAGATATTCCACCCTGACAAGTGAAGGTGCACCTGACACCTAAAGCTCTGTCACACAATCTGTGGGAGCCAATGGACAGTTGGTGTGTATGTGCTCTGTGCTGACTGGAAGGAGGTGGCCAAAGGTGCAGAGCTGAGCCTCTGTCTAACACGCCCAGCCTCCCAGAAATTCTCACCCACTTGGGCTCAGTGTTATGCTGACAGAGATCAAAGCTTTATAACTAGATAAGTGTCAGACAAAGCAAGCTCAAATCGGCCTTAAAAAATACTGCCTAGATACAGCCACAAGTACAGCAGCTTTTCATGTTCACACATCATCCTTAATAGAAGGATGCCAATTCCTATAGTGGCATCAAAGAGGAATGATGGTGACACAAACAAAAGTAACAGTAATCTGAAGCCCTCCAAACATCTCTGTTAGGATAAAGGAAGACAATATTTACAGGCTGAAAGATGCCCCAGCAAAACAATCAAAGATGGTTCATTCTTCTACATGTAATAGTTAAATGTCCTTCCTGCCTAAAAAAACCCTGGCAACTTATCTAGCAAGATCTAGTAATTTACCCTCATTTCTTATTCCCTTACTTTCCCCCTGTGATTGAACACTACAAAAAAAAATCCATTTAATTCTTTATTTAAATGACAGTGTTTATGAACTGTACACAAAACATTGGAGAAAAGAAAAATTCAAAAAGGTAATCATCTACCTCCAGAAGCTGCCCTCAGCAGTGATAGGGAAAAGACTGACTTCTAGATTGTAGACTGACAGAAAACTGACTTCTAGATTATAAAAAACAATTGCTCAATAATGAGAAAGAGGAAACAATTGCCTTCTAATTCTGTCTCTGCTCACTAACATACTGTATGACCTCGAGCAAGTCATTCACTTTGTGACTCAGTTTATTCATCTGTGACTCGGGGATTAGATGCAGAAGCCCCTGATGTAGGTAGTTAAAGGCTTAATTCATGATTGCATGGCACTCTGAAATCCCAGAATAAAAGATATTAAATATAAGACATTGAGAAGAATGTATTCTGGCCCTTCTTTTGTAATATTTGGTTTGAAAGAAATAGAGCGTCTCTACATGAAATTCTTGTTGGACTTGCAGAAAACTCATCTTACCGGTAAAGTTCAGACACTATTCATGTCTCAGAAGCATCTGTTTAAAGCATCCCCTCCTCCAGCATCCCAGCATCAAGTGAGGATGAGTAACCTTAAGGATTTCAAATACATAAATCCATTATTAATAGAATTTCTCAAATTAGGTGTCATATATATATATAATGTATATATACTATGCATGCTAATGATGTGCATACTGTATATGCATGGTATATTAAGTAGCAATGATTTATTATAAGTAGATTCATTATACCTTTATAAGCAGAACTGTCACAACTGCAGACCATGTTGTCCTGCAGTGTTGCATTCACTCACAAGTTTTATTTACTATGATGAACTTTTAATGAAAATCTCATGTCAGAGAGATTCTGTAACAAACATAAGTCCTTGGTTCACACTGCAAGCTGTCTTTTATATATCTTCATTTATATCTTTAAGCTGAAAAACAACTTGCACTCTCTATCCAGAGGGATAAGTGGTGCTACACACAAATAGTCAAGTGAGTATTGAAAAGGACTAAAAAGCCAACTATCTAACTGTGTTTCATAGTGTTGCTAAAAGTTCCCAATGTCCAACTGCAGTATAAGCTAGTTTTGAAACTGTATAAACAAAGAACATAGGAAGAACTAGGAAGAATAAGTTTCCCTTCCAAACTTGATATTTCGTTATAAATAACAGTTATTATGTCAAAGTGCGGTGTCTCTTTCTCTCAAAAGCAACTGTCCCAGTTACTCTGTGGTCTAATCTGACCTATGTGGGAAACTATTTTCTAGTTTTGAGAAAACATCTGAAAGTGATGAAAGGGAGCATCTCTCTACTCTGTCAGGACTGAGAGAAGAAAAACATTAGAGGTTGGCTAGAGGAGAGCCCATGCTCACAAGATGCTATTCAAAGCTCGTTTGACACCAGAGACCTTAATGAGAGAAAAAACAAGACACAGTGAAGCAGCAGACTAAAGCTTGCAAATGTTTAGTCAAATCTGAGTGCATGAACTTCCTCAAGAACTTATGTTCACACCCTGCTGTATGTAAACAAGCAAGTTTCCCCTCCTCTTGGTTAATCTCAACCATAAAATGATCTGCAAGTCTCTACTTCCATATTAACATTTAATAATGTCAGAAACACAAATTATTGAGATATAAATTTGGAACAACTCAAGAGCTGCAAGACAATGAAGGTTCCTGTCATCTCTAGCGTAGAGGAAGATCCCACCTGTATAACATGGGCAGCTAGAGGATAACTCTTTAAGCATCTGCTCTTAACTGCTAGCAACAAGATACTAATAATAAAGAATTAAATTTCTGTTACAGGAATTCTTGGCTTTTCAAACATTGGTTTGACCATAGTCAAGACCCAAGTGGACAAAACCCTAAGAAATCTGATCTGACCTCATAGCTGTCTCTGCTTTGAGCAGGAGGTTGGAATAGATGAGTTCCCAAGGTCCCTTCCAAACTGAATGATTCAATTATTTATTTTTTTAATTGTTTTTACAATTTTGTGCTTTTATCTGTCATTACCAATGAGAAGTTTCCCTATAGCTTCTCATCCCGAGCCTCAAAAGAAGCTGGAATGTGCAACCATTTTGCAATATTAAACCATTTGTTTAACTGATTATTGGAACCTGTACCTTTTACTGAAACAAGATAAACCAGGAATGACTTTTGAAAGGAACCACAAAAGTGATCCCTGTATTCTACAGGTAAGATAATACATACAAAGGAGGCAGTAGAACTGCAAAAATTTCTTTCCAATATTAACAACTTTCTTGTTACTAAATCAACAAAAGAACTCCACCCCTTCCACAGTTCAGAGGCCATAGAGAACCAAATAAAACTGCTGAAACAAGATGTATCTTTTTCCTTGACATTTCAAAACTCACTTATCCACCCTGTTCAGACATAAACACAAAATGTTCCTATCAGATTCTTTGCAGAAAGCAATAAAATAATTTGAAAAGTCTAAAAAAATTCCTGTTTAGAAGAGTTAGGGTGGCTTTGTGTATTCATCATCTCTCTAGTTTCCATGTCAGGTTTGCTTAGTTTGAGCTGAAAAGGAAGCTGGATCTTTCAATTCATCTCAGATGAACCGGGTTCTGTCAGTCTTATGCACTGTTGACTAGAGTAAAGCAAATGGAGATAGTACAACTGCTCAATCCCATTAACATTCATTTGCACACTCAGGTGTGCCCTTGATAAAGCTTAGTTAGAAAATACTCTGCAGATAGAGAAATACTCCTGCTCCTTTCTCTGTTTTGTATTAAATCCACACTGCACAAGAGTTAAGCCATAATTTTGGACTACATACTACTTTAAAGATGCACACAGGGACAGGCCAGTTTTAAGGTGATCTTTCTTATGATGCTTTTTTGGTGCAGAATGACACTTGGATATAACTCACGTGCTTAATGCTCACACTCAACATCACACTAGCAAAGACCTGGCTGATGTCAACTTCATTTAGTTAGCCTGTCCCTATTCCCATGCTCTGAGTATATACACCTAAGCAGCCCCAAAGTGATTTTTTGTGATTTCTGTTGCTAAAGATCATTTCTCTCAGTGGAACTTTATTCAGAAGAACTTTAACAGCTTTTGTAAAGGAAAGAGACCACCTTCCTCCCCACCATCCACTAGGAATCAGAGGATACTCCTAAAGGACAGTTCTTAAGATCCATATGAACTATCAGCTGCATACCTTTAGATTAATTCAATAGTTATAATGCATCCGTAAGAAATATAGCATCAAATGATCTTAACCAGAGAATGGCTCATTTAGAGCCATCTTAACCAGAGAATGGCTCTGTCAGTTCACTGCCTTCTCATTCTATCCCTTGTGCAGATATTCTTGACCACTGTACTCCAACATTTATTTTCATTTTCCCCCTCTTTTTCTTTTACAGAAAAGATCTCACTCTTGCCACTGAAACACCCACGATCCTCCCCCCAAGTCAAAAAAAGACTATTAAGAGTTTGGATGATTCAGATCTTCCAGAATTTTAATAGCCCAAAGAGAAGAGTTTTCAGATATGATACTGTATATGCATACAGCTTTACAGTTTACACAAGTTAAAAAACTCTTCCTATGGTACAATGAAACTGCAAGAATTAATCAAAAGGCCAGTGCCCACAAACCTTCTGGTACTGCTCACGGTCAGAGGAAATGGGAAAAAAAGAAGTGCAAGGCTGACAAGGAAAGTAAAGTGTAACTTATAGGTTGGATCAGTGGGCCAACATTAACGGGATGAGCTTCAACAAGGCCAAGTGCCAGGTCCTGCACTTGGGCTACAACAACCTCATGCATCGCTACAGGCTTGGGGAAGTGTGGCTGGAGAGCTGTGTGGAAGAAAAGGATCTGGGGGTTCTAATTGACAAGCAGCTGAACATGTGCCCAGGTGGCCAAGAAAGCCAACGGCATCCTGGCTTGTATTAGAAATAGTGTGACCAGCAGAAGTAGGGAGGTGATAGTCCCCCTGTACTCTGCCCTGGTGAGGCCACACCTTGAGTATTATGTCCAGTTTTGGGCACCTCAATACAAGAGAGATATCGAGGTGCTGGAGCGAGTGCAGAGGAGGGCAACGAAGCTGGTGAAGGGCCTGGAGAACAAATCCTATGAGGAGCGATTGAAGGAGCTGGGGCTGTTCAGTTTGAGGAAGAGAAGGCTGAGGGGAGACCTCATCACTCTCTACACCTACCTGAAAGGACATTGTAGAGAGGTTGGTGCTGGTCTCTTCTCACAGGTGATTAGTGACAGAACAAGGGGGAACAGCTTTAAATTCCAACAGGGGAGGTTTAGACTGGACATTAGGAAAGAATTTTTCACAGAAAGAGTGGTCAGACAGTGGAATAGGCTGCCCAGGGAGGTGGTGGAGTCACCATCCCTGGATGTGTTTAAGGGTCGTTTAGATGAGATGTTGGGGGATATGGTGTAGGGGAGAACTTTGTAGAGTAGGGCTGATGGTTGGACTCAATGATCCAGAGGGTCTTTTCCAACCTGAATGATTCTATGAGTCTATGATCATTTGCAGCCTATGATTCTTGCTATACTGTTGTCTTAGGCCAGAATGGTTTAGGACTACAAGCAATGAAATATCACATACATCTGCCAAAGATACAAACTTTTGTTTCTTTTAGGAAGTAAGAGAGTTGCCTAATGACTTGAGGGTCACTTGCAACAGTAAAACTATGGCATATGATAATAAAAATAAGATTTTTATTTTTTCTGATTCATTGAAAAAAATACTTATAGAACACAGAAAATCAATAAATACCATTAACAGCTCTCTGTCTAGTTCATCAGCCTCTGAAAGTATCTTTCCTAGGCTGCATTCTCCTGCAAATTGTATAACACCTTTCAATATCCAAATACAGGGGACCAGTCAAGTACACTCCATCCTCATTTTAAAACATTAACTATAGGGGAAAGGAATGGAGAATTCAGCCTCTTTAATCTCCAGAAGAGTAGCTGAAGAAGGAAGAGGATTTTGCTGCTGACCTGCACAGAACAAACCAGTCTGCAGACAGATGTAACATTACCTCACTGGTACAAAAAATACCTCTGCTCAGCTGGAGTGTTTTAAAGCTACCTCCAATTTACACTTTGTCATTGACCTTAACAGAAAGAAAATTAAACTTCAGAAGTATAATGATCATCAATAATAATTTCTGTCTGTTCCATCCTCCCCCATATACTCTTACTTTTCAAGTGTATTTTGAATATGTATAGTTTTACCATGGAAGGAAAAATGTGGATTTGGTATGGTTATCTAATGGGGAATTATCACTTTTGGTATTATAAACCAGCTGAGACATCACAAGGCTATACGCAGTTTACTGCTCTTGTTATTTACGCAGCCCTAGATAATTGTCAGATAAACTAAACTGTAATTGCAGCTCTCTCTAGAGTACAGTTAAGATAAAATGTCTGGATGGTAAAAATCAACAAAACCCTATAATCAGAGAAAAGTGTTTTACAGAGTAACTGAGCCACCACATGAAAACATGAAGCCCTCATCTAATCCACCCTCATAAATGAAACCTTCCCCAAACTTAATTCTTTTACACAAAGACTCCATGCAGGGGTCTTTGAACTCAGATCTTATTGCAATCTAGGTCCTGCAAACATTCAGTCATATGCTTAACCTTAAACATGTAAACAACTATTTGCAAGCTTTAATCAATGTCTTAGTGCAAGGAAATCACCAGTATTTTTGTATCAGATGATTACTTCGAAGCATGAATCACTGGAAAAGAGGTAGATTTTGGTCTTTACATGGTCCACCTTATTCATGCACAAGATCAACATCTTACAAAATATATTTATCCAGTGGTTATCTTTCCAGGCACCTTTCATCCTTAGAGTTCTCTAAACAGAAATTACTGCTTGCTCTCCCCCTCCCTTTTAAACCTCTTCACCTAAAATCCAACATCGCATCAGCACAAATTCTTACTTTTTATCATAGGAGGTTATAAACTACAACATGTGCACAAAACACTATTCTACTATGGTTTCTGATTTACAACATTTACTCCAATGACAGTAAAAAGCCAAACCAAAACAAATCTTTGACTTTGTAAAAGACATGTTTCAGTTTAACAGAAAATTTTATCAGTCATTCTAAATAGTGATTGATCATTTATCTAAGAAAGAAGAGTGTAAAACAAAGCTGGTATGCAGAAGGTGTTGAAATATTCCTCAGTTTTTCTGTAGTGTTGGATATTAACTTCCTAAGAATTTAAAAAACATGTGGTAAACATAGTGGAAAATAAGGGAAGCCATTCTCTGGCAGATTGGTACTAAAAGGTAACAATTTAAAGCAATACAATTTACTCTTTTTTTTTTAGTATCAAAAGCCCAACATACACATAAAAGATAATCAGAAAGCATCTTCGTGAACTTGCAGATGTGCAGAGGAATAAGATGAACGGGATTATGGAGGGTTTTCTCCCCCAAAGAAACAGTGACAAGTCTATTCTAGAAACACTTGCTAAAGGACAAATACATAAACATCTATGTGAAAGACACCAGCACAAAAAACCCACCTCCTGCAGAACTACATTAAATTAAATTAAAGCTCAGAGCCGTAGTTCCCATCATTTTAGTAGAAGAGAAAACTACAATTTTCTAGGCTTTTCAGTCCAGCTATCAACGCCCTGCTGCCAACAAAGCACTTACAGAAGCCTGGGTCTGTCTCTGTGCAGCTCCTCTCCCTTCCCTTCATCTGCTTTGTTACTCTCAAAGACCTGCTGGCAAAACGGAGAGGACTCGGTGTCCTTACAGAAGACGAGAGAACGGGCAATACGTGACTTCGGTGGTCCTTACCTTCCCCCTACTCAGAGACTGCACATCCAGCTTCACTGTCCAAGTTACTTAGAGACTATTTAAAATTGATGCTCAGAAATCTGAGGATAATGAAAGCCAAAAGAGTTCAGATTTCCTTTAGAAACTGGGGTCCTTGCTCCGCCTGATGCTGTTGACACTAAGGTGAGCATATGATAAGGGGAAGGAGGAGGGATTGTTAGAGAGCATCAAAGGCAGGAGACTGGGAGATGGGGTTTCCTATGCCCAGATGTGACGCCCCTTCCTGCCTCCCCCCTTGGCTGGAGAGGAAATAAAATGGAGCCTAGGAGGGAGGGAGAGAGATAATCCTGCGGCTTCATCTGATTAGAGAAACTGGGCCTGTGCAGAGCCGGCAATGCCGCCAGGGAAGCACAGGGAGGGGAGGCAAAGAGGGGCAGGAAGAGGAGGAGCAGAGGGGGAGGAATAGATGTGATAAGGGAAAAAAGAAAAATTATAAAAGATATACTAAGTAACTGACACCTGGGCCAAGCCAGCCTGGCTGAGTCCATTTTCTGCCCTCATGTAAATGTGAAGTCACCAGTAGGAAACACCCATTGCTTCGGGTAATTCCGAATGATCAAAAGAAACCAAACAAAAAACCCCCAAAACACAGAATGCATCAATTGTATAGGCATGGACTAGGAGCAAGAACATCCCCATAGATTGAAAAGAGTGAGACTGTGCTGAGTAGGAAGAAATGGAAAAAGCAGTATGCTACAGATAGTTATCTAGTTTGTCATGGACAGGACACAATTTAGGACAAATTTTCTACAGCAAGTCATTTTTCGGAACCCGCTTCCACTTACTAAAACAAATCTTAGTTGAACCAAAGTGACTTTGAAAAAGTATGTATCAGCACACGCATCGGGGTGCTCTCAGCTGTGGCCTCGGCTGCCCTCCCACCAGTCCCACGCCCTGGCAGCTACACTCCCCGCCACGCCTGCCCTCCCTCCCATGCCTGGCGCAGGCACTTCTGGGCTCACGGCTGCCCACCTGCACCACTGTGCCACCACTCTGCCATCACGCCCCACGGGGGATCCCCAACTTGCTGGAGGCTGTGGCCAGTCTGGCCCTCACTGCACACAGGTGTGAAGGCAGCACCACGCCCTCGCACTTGGCCTGACATGGGGGCTCACCCAAGAGGCACTGGCAAGGTCCCAGGGTGCTGCTGTTGAGCATGGGCTGTCCCATCCCTGCCTGGCAGGGAAGCCCTGCCTCAAGGACACAGGCATCCATGTCCCTCCAAGCTGCCAGGTGTGACCCACGGTGCACTGGGGAACATCAAGGACAGATGTGGCCAGTAGAGTCTTGCCCCCATCCATGGTGGCCTGTTTCTGTAAAGAATCTCCTCTTTCACTCGCTTTTATCAGCTGCTACACTCTGTCCTTTCCCAAGCACCACTCCTTGTCTCTGCATTGTGAGCCGCTTTTATTTCTTTCTGGCCTATTCCTCTCCATTTAAAACTTCTCTCAAGGCAGGCTGGTTGGATCTCTGATGGGGCAAGGAGAAGGAAATAACGCAAGTCCTCTTTCTTTCTGTTCAGTAAAGCGCTAATACCTTTCCTGTAAAACACTTACAGCTCATTCTCACTTTATTCCTAAATATTCACTCAGTACCCAGACTAGCTCAGCTGGGAGAGGGGGACCAAGACCCCCCTCCCGATGCTTTTAGGAACACAAGATTGCTCCCTGAGTCTTCAAAATGGGCTGCAAAACCCATCATTTTCTATGTGCTTCCAGGCTTTGTGCCTAAGACACACCCCCCCACACACTCACAGAGCAATTACTCCCTCAGGCTACAGGTCAGGAAGCATATCAGGGGTTAACAGCCATGCACGGGTCAGCAGCAGCTTTCCGGCTGCTTTATTTTACTTGCTATGTTTATTACAGCAATGGGGCAGAGTAGGCACTTGAAGTCAGCTGTTTGTGCTGACCTTCTGCATCCTTCCTGAAGGGCCGGAAACAGAAGTTCCCTGGAGCCGTCCCTTCCAGAGCATTCTCAGCATTTCTGGCTGCCCAGGATCAGGCCCAGGCAACTGTCCCCCCAGCGGCATAGGACTGCAGGGAGAGGACAAGTCCACTTTGCTTCCTTTCTTATTCCAGCAAAAGACCTCTGGCTGACATGAGGAGACACACGCCTGACGCTCGTAGCTATTCCAGCATCGTTCCATGGGTGCCAGCGGTCAGCTGTGGAACAACTCAGTGTATGAACCTTCCAGTCAAATGCATCTTCCAAACTTGTCCCAAGTTGCCCAAATGATGTCCCAAGAACATATAAAGGATACAATGTGTGGGTAATACTGCATTTCTCTTTTTCTTTTAACTCTCTACAGGAGGACGTTGCACAGCTCTCTTGTCCTGGATTTGCTATGTCCAGCTAGGTTGACTATTTTCACTAAAAGCATCAAAATGTGCTTACTGAAAGATACTGGTCACCAACCTTTACCTCAACAGGTTAAACATCTGGGCATCCATAACGATGCAACTGGCATGCAACTTTTTCATTTTACACTTAATGAGAGAGGGTGTAAAGATGTTTCAAATTCAGATTTGGAGAATTTATTCTGTATCTTTCTTTAATGTATTTGACAGTTAAAGGAAACTGAGAAGTCAATAGCCTACAGATACATTAGGCTAAATCCAGACAATGTTGATGAGTTTCTTTTGGGATGAAGGGAAACACTGTTTTTCAATGGGATTTTTGCAGAACAGTTCTGCCACTGTTGCTCAGCCTGACTAGCATTCATGTTTCCTGAGAACTTCACCCAGGGTTTAAACATGTGAGATGTGTTTACTTTGATTAAAGTCCTATGCCCAGCCATGGAAAAGAGCTTTCAAACTTACTATTTATTGATTTGGGTGCCTGAAGATCAGAAGAAAGCAAGCCATCAGCCCCATGACTTTGAGTCACCTCATGTGAGGAAAGGCAGTTAGCTCTGCTTGCCTGCTGAAGGAGGGCACCACTGGGCAGATCTGTCAGACCTGCAGCCCAGTTTTTGTCACCCCAGACTCCATCCAGGCAGTCAGGGCTTCCACATTCAAGAGAGAAGAAGCCCAATCCTAGCCCAGAAGCCCTCTGTCCAACTTAAAATTCACTAACCACACTTTGGCCAGCTACCCCTCTTCAGAAGAGGGTATGGGGTGGGAAAACCATCCGGGTCTCTTGGTTCCTTCATATGAGACCTAAAAACTTGTACTGAGGCCCTCCTCTCACCCCTTCCCATTTATAACCCTACAGCCTTTTCTTGCACTGCCTGGGCTGCTGCCATCCGTAGTACCTTTTTCATGCCAGATGGGGTAACTTGGACCTGCCCAGACTGTGGTTGCTGAACTCCTCCACCAGCCTTGAACACCCCGAGCTCTGCTGCTGGCAGAGCTGCTCTCTGAGGAGGCAGGTTCAAGTAAGTGCCCACAGTAGGGGAGTGCCCTGCTGGAAGTGCCTTTCTGAGCTGACTCAAAAAATGCTGCTTGCAATTTGCCCGTATCTCTGTCTGGGGGCTCTATATGCAAACCCTGGAAGGCTGGTATTTGCTGTCTGTTGATTCAAAGCCACTTAAGCCAGTGAAACTGCACCTGCAACCAGGCAGATATTAGCTTAATGCATTTCTGGAATATGTTCTAGTCTACAACAATAATGTAGCCCTCCAGGAACAATACGCTGTCTTGTGGGTAACACTGCTCATTTGCCTGAATGTCATCTGCCACAGTCAATTTGGATCAGGTCTTGCATATCTCCATTGTAAAGTATTTTTGAGTGTTTCTGAAGATTAACAGCACTTTAGTGCAGCCTGAGAGAGCCTTCAAGATAATAACTAATACACCATAGTCAAACTTAACTTTTACTATGCCTATAACCAGTCAGAAGCTCTGCACTCTTCATACTGTTAGCCCCTTATTGAATTTGGCATTCTGTATACAGTGGCAGGTTTTCAGTTTTTGCTTATGCTCAGATACCCAAAATAATTACAGTCAGTCCGGTATAGGAGCTAGCATAGCAGGTATACTCACACATACTGGAGGCAAGTGAAATGCGTTTGAGACTGAAAACATAAAACTGACCATCACCTTCCACTTGACATAAGAAGCACAATTATTTCTGACATAGAATTTTGCAAAGAAAGCAATTCTGTCAGAAAAGCAATATCACAAAAATTTCAAATTAAAATTTTTAGATAAACATGCAACAGCTGTAATTCAAAGATAATTTACAGATAGAATCCATCTGATCACATGTTAATGTTCTACTTAAGAAAGCAATGCCATTTATATATAAATGCTTAACTTATTAAAAGTATCTGCAACATTAGACCATCTTCTCATGAGGAGTTATTTAAGAAAATGAGCTCTTCTTGAATTCTCAGACTTCCCAGTGCTGACTGACTAAGAACTAGAAAGTATTGTTTAGGTATCTATGTCCAAATAGTCCCCAGAATCATGAGCTACCTTTATTGTAATTTCCCCAAAGTGTAAACCAGTCTGTTGTTTCTGCATTCCTTCCCCTTCTCCTACCACCCCTGGCACTCATCGGCCTCCGCCATGCAAACCTAACACTGCAGGGTTAGGTGAGCACTGGCACTAAGGCAGAGTGTGAATACATGCCGGGGTGTGGGGGTATGTGTGTGTGTGTGTGCTTGTGTGTAAAACCACACCAACTTGGACTGACCTCGACTGCTGTAGAACAATCTGCTTGGGCTAGTGTGCATGAATACTTTCACCCTGCATAAGGCAACACGTGGCATTAATAACTTGAAGATCCACTGAGAATTAGGGAAAAAGCAAGAATGAACATGGCAATCTTTTCTAGTGATTAGTCAATATGGGACAGGAGAGTGAGGTCCAGTCTGTATTCTAAGGGTGGTTTATTCATTTAATCCAATGAACATTCTGTGTTACAAAAACTGAGACTGAACCCTTCCCCTAGAGATCCTTATTGCCTGAGTTGCACTACAAGGCATATGATAGCTTAACAAAAAGCCACTGTTAAAAAGCAGTAACAGACTTACTCATTAAGGACTCCGCTATTATATATTGAAGATAGATAGATCAATAGAAAAAAGCCATTTTTATATAGCTAATTAAGGATGTGCCAGGTTGAGGGGCACTGTATATCTATTTTTAGAAAAGAACAGCTGTCAGTCACATTTAGAGTGTTTCTGTCTAGCGAGCAGCATGATGACTTCTGCTTCTTCTGCCTGAGAGAAGATAACTGCTGGTTAGACAGCCCAGTCGTAGCATGGTCTATGAATAAGCCTCTATTCTGCAATTTTATTTTTCTGTGGACAGGAAGATGATTTGTGTGGGTTTATCTCATCTGTTGGTTTCATAAAGGCATTATGAAATCTACCAGGTCATCTAAATTCATCTTGCTTGGGAATAATGCTGTAACACTACTGACATGACTTTTTTCAAGGAGCAACATAGATGTAGTACTCTTTTTTTGCAGGATTAATCTTTTTGAAAGCTGTCAGGATTTTTAGTACTCTAAAAACTAGTGGTTTTGAGCCATGTCATCTCCTTTCTTTTTCAGATTTAAGAGCAGCTTTCTCAACAAAGCAGACCTGTTCTTTTGCCTTTATTTTACCTTGGCAGTTTGCAAGACAGCCTGCTGATATAAGCAATCCTATATATTCCAAAGATTTAGCAAATCTCTACACACCACTATTTTTTTGTTTGGTTATCAAATGAATAGAACAACAGCTGATTATGAAGAATGCAAATAAGACCCCTCTCTTAAGCATGTTTTGTCATAAACCAAAGATTTTGTGACACGAAACCTTAAATCAAGGGACTATCACATGGGTACCCTGCTCTCACTTCTCCTTTTTCCAGATCTCACTTCCTCCCAGGCACAACCACCAGAACATCTCTCCTGTTCTCTACAGTTGCTTAATATCTAGTAGCAAAAAGCAATAAATCATTGTACAAAAAATAACCTTTCAAACCAGTTTTGGGGTAGCTTTAAGCTGCCTTTCAAGCAATAAGGTCTTTGGCCTTTTTGAGAATTTAATCACATGTTTGGCTTTACTCTGCATTTCATTGCTAGTCTTCCATCTGTTCCATTACTCTCAACTGGAAAGGAGGCAAGCCAGCACCACATAAGCCAGCAGAGCTCCCAGGACCTGCTCCCAGAAAAAAAGAAAAAGTACAAAACATGACACTTTGAGAAGTCACCAATAATTCTGTCCTACGTGACCTGTCCACCAAGACACTCTTGCAAATCTGGATCTGAACTCTTTTCAAAACCACATTCATGTATATATTAAACCTCTATAGTTTACTTTTGCCAATGGTTGATTCAAAAAAATTATTTTGTCTTTGGACAACAAATAGAAACAAAAGTATCGGAGTCTTTTCTAGATCTTAGCTGGTGCCCAGGGCTGAGTGCTATGAACGAAGCCTGCTGTAGAGACAGTTAGCTCTATTTAATGGGAGACAAGCACCTAAATAAAGACTTGAACTTTGATGCCTCAATTCCCAGATGTAAAATGAGGAAATGGTATCAGCCAGAAGCTGGGGAAAGCACCAAGGAAAAAACTGTACAAGAGGAAAGTACTGCAGACTGGGAGCATAATTTCTGACCCTGATGCACTTTGAAAAAGCAGAGCTCTGCAGCTCCAAGAAAGGCTTTGTTTTCCCATATGACCTGGAATATTCCCAAACAATTTAGAACACAGTCATCATAATGCAGTTGTCTGTTGGCCACATGGTTTATGGTTTGACTAGTCCTAATCCAGCCTCTAGTTCTAATCCAGCCTCCCTTTCCCTGGACAATATGCTTGGGCAGCATACCCATCCTCATTTTTGCCCCATGCAGCAGGAGCCTTCCTATACTGATCTCCCTGACTTCTCTCAGATGAGCTGAGAGGCTCGTCCAGGATATGCTAGGGAAAGAGTATGATGGAAGGAAGAGATGGAGGACAGAGGCTTCAGGAAAGCTGGGGGAATTTGAAGAGGATTTGGATCTAGTCCCTGTGGCTGCCTATATCAGACCACCCTCGTAAGAGACACAACCCTTGATTAAATGAAACAGAGGCAAAATTGTTGTGCAACCAATATACCAGGGTGACATTCTGAATTAGACACAAGCTGAGAGCAACAGCACTGTATATTAAATAAGGCTTGTACAAATAACACCTATAAAGTAGTACACACAGATTTCAGAGCAGCCCCACAGCAAGGGAATAATGCTATTTCAAGTGTATCTAGTGCCAGAGGCAGTCCAGCGAGATGGACTGTAAGCTCCAGGCTAGCTCTGCCTGCAATAATCTGCAGGGTTGACTCTGTGACAGATTGAAATGCAGTAACAGTGTTTATGCAACTAAATCTTGTTCTAATCTATTAGTTTATGTAACCTTTGCTCATGGACATACTGACTTGTAGGTCTCAGGAATCTAAAGAAAATCTCCTTTTTTAACTCTCTCCCATCCTTCAACCCCTGGTTGCCAAATAAACAAATAGACTGTCAGAAATCTCGTTCATTATCTTTGAGGAAAAATTACATTGGTAGGGGAAAAAAAAAGGTATCAACTGAAGTCCTAAAAAACAGTGTGCTTTTTGATATATACAACCAAAGTCATATAATAAGCTGGCTAATGGTAGGCAGGTGTCCTTCAGGTTAGCAGTTCCAACCAAAGAATGTACAATTTGAGCCCCAGGCTGGGAAAGGGCCAGAAATCGTTTCCTTAGCTCCTAGGGAAAAAATACTGCTTTCTAGCTTTGAGACATTACCTTTCTGAGTAAAGTAAGGCAACAATATCTGCAGGAATGACACTGATTCTTCCTAGCTTGAGAGAATTACTTTCATCCTTCTCATATTTCTTTCATTTCCTAGAACATTTTCACATATATTTTAAGTGAGGAGCTAACAACAGGAACAGTGTGCAGCATTCTTGCTGCAGCAGTCATAATTCTAGTGATTACTACATGAAGCGTGCTACAGGATGCCCACATCAGCTTATTTGGGCCCTTCCCAGCTAGGATCTAACCTAGATTTATGAAACGATTTGAGTTAAGATGAACCCTTTTTGGTTTTTGGGGGGTTGAGGGTTTTTTTTTGCCTTTTTTTTTTTTTTTTTTTCCCTGCCAATTGAATACTTCACATAGCTGCTGCAATGTTGTCCATGTAACAATTGTAATCTACACTATACCCAATTTAATTTCTAATGCTTTGTATTGAGGATTCATGCACAGGCCAAAGCCAATTGATATTGTTTGGAATTAAATGTACTTGGAGTCAAATCCCATTGCATTAGGTGTATTTAGGAGAAGTAATTATGTATTTTTGATGCATACTAGACACTATCAGTACTAGACAAATATTCTGTAAATGGATCAGGTACTCATTATTTGTTGCAAAAGCAGTACAAAAACAGGCACCATGCCTTTTTCTACTAAATTCCTTTACATATTAAGATGGTCTCTAGTGGATTCTGTGACCATACTGAACCATTTATTCTGGCAGAGCCAGAAGCTGAGTCCCGATAACGCCAGCCCCGTTTCAGCTCTGCCCTGTGCGGCAGCTTGCACAGGGAGGGCAGCAAAGAGAGCCCAAGGATGGCGCCTGCCCTGCCGCCTCCCGGCCACTTTGCAAAAGGGATCACTTAGGCAGATGAAATAAGGGCTTAATTATAAGAAAAGTTTATTCTTTTTTCCCTACACTCAAGATTTTAAAAATTTTTTCTTACATCCTTGACCCTCAAGATCTCACTACAGTCTTGCCCACGCTTTTGGGCAGCTTTTATTTTTAAACACAAAAATGTATGGGATGACATCTGTAAATCTGTGTTACTACACATGGAGCCGTTTTAGGTGCATGTGCCTGCACCTGTTAAAACAAACAGATCTTCAGCTTTCAGTATCTCATTCCAGTTGTATACGCTCCCAAAAACAAACATCAAATTTTGCTCTCAGTTAAAAGTTTGCATCCCATAAGGCTGTATCAATTAGGGCTATACTACACATGGTAGAATTGCTATGCCATATATATGATTTTGTGTTTTCCTGAGCTTCACCCAAACCTTAAGATGCATTCTTGCCTGCAGGTTCATCTGCCTGCTCAGCAATCCCTCCCCATTTGTCTTAGAGTACTCACACCTTATTTACATTAGATCTGGCCTAAATCCATTATCTGTTCCAGAGGGAGTGAGAGTTAGGAAATATTGCCTGAAATAAAATATTTTTTGCATTAGAACAACATTTGTTGTTGCTACATCGCTACAGCTGTGTAAACAGTTCATTTTGCACGTGTACATAAGTAATCTTGCAAGGCCTTGTCAAAGTTACAAAGTTTAGATTACTACTACCAAGGCTAGGTGGTGTACCAAACCAGATCAACAAGCCAGATATTGCCCCAAAGAGCTTTAAAGCCATGCAAGCCAGAGCTTTGCAAGTAATTTTCTCTGCAAAAATCTCTACAGGCCTTGTGCACCTCATCTGTGAACTCGGAGCTTATTAATAAAAGTAATTTTAAGGGAACATTTTGTACTCTTTTTTTTTAAAACAGCAACAGCTGCTAACTTAATGCAATTTACATTAGCAAAAAAACCCCACACCCCTGAGAACATGTTCCAGTAAAAGCAGAGTTGGTGTTTCTGAAATTCCTATTGTAAAACATAAGAAGGAAAAGTCAATTGAAAGGAATTAAAGTTCACATTTTCTGCATCCTGTTTCAGACAGAAAAAAAAAAGGTCACATGTAAGAGAACTTTTTTGTTTGCTCTATTGATTCACACCAAAGCCAAGTTTGGACAGGAGGTGGTGCTATAGATTGCTTAAATTTTGTTATTAGGCAACACCAACAGTTAAAGCATACTAGAAGGAAAAGGCAAAGGTAGAAAAAAAGAGAAACATTCTGACTTCTGTAGAAGTGCTGATATGCAGACTTTACCTATGCATACTTTCATATCAGTAGGTATACTATAACACTGCTGAAAAGATTTGTAAGAAGGCCCTAAAGAGAAAGCAAGTGCATTGTGTGTTCATGTCTGTTGGGGACTTCAAATGCCTAGCAAAAGATGAATATCAAAGCATGGAAAAAATCTGTCTTCCACAGCATGCTCTGTGCAAGCTGTAGCAGTTTTTCATGTGCCCAAGGCACCACTGACCAGTTCTGTGTCAGAAGGAAATTGATGGGACAGATACACTCCGGTGGAAGCTTTGCGCAGGTCCAGAAAGCATTGCGCCTGCCTCTCTGAAGAATAGCAAGGTTAGCTGCAGTGTCAGGGGTTTTACTGGGCTAAGATGAAAACCCAAAGCAGGAAGCCAAACCCTGTAAACCAGGTTAATGCTCTTTGCCTCACTGCCCCTTTTCTTCTTTTGCTGTGTTTCTCCCTAGGCCCTTCTAGAGGCACCAAACATAGCAGCTTTTGAAGATTTTTTCCTGTTGTCTGAGTTGGCCCAGTCTCTATCCCCTATTTCAGACCTGTAATTTTACTGGGAGATATGTTCTGGGCTGTAGCCTGAGACACTCTGAGTCAGAGTGCTTAAAGGCACTCACTGTCAATAGCAAAGCTGAGGGAAAACAATTCTGGCAGATTCGTTCCCATCTTTTCTCTTGAAAGGAAAATAAAAAATGAATCTCAGAATGTCTGCAATGGATATTTTATGACAGAGTAGATCTTTCATGTTTTCTTTTCTGAAACAGTCACAGAATCACAGAATCATCGAGGTTGGAAAAGACCTTGAAGATCATCTAGTCCAACCATTAACCTAACACTGACAGTTCCCAACTACACCAGATCCCTCAGCGCTATGTCAACCCGACTCTTAAACACCTCCACAGGGATGGGGACTCCACCACCTCCCTGGGCAGCCCATTCCAACGCCTAACAACCCATTCTGGAAAGAAATGCTTCCTAATATCCAGCCTAAACCTTCCCTGGTGCAACTTGAGGCCATCACCTCTTGTCCTATCGCTCATTACTTGGTTAAAGAGACTCGTCCCCATCTCTCTGCAACCTCCTTTCAGGCAATTGTAGAGGGCGATGAGGTCTCCCCTCAGCCTCCTCTTCTCCAGACTAAACAACCCCAGTTCCCTCAGCCGCTCCTCGTGCGACATGTGCTCCAGACCCTTCACCACCTTCGTTGCCCTTCTCTGGACACGCTCGAGTAATTCAATGTCCTTTTTGTAGTGAGGGGCCCAAAACTGAACACAGTCATCGAGGTGCGGCCTCACCAGTGCCGAGTACAGGGGTAAGATCCCTTCCCTGTCCCTGCTGGCCACGCTAGTGCTGATACAAGCCAGGATGCCATTGGCCTTCTTGGCCACCTGGGCACACTGCTGGCTCATGTTCAGCCGGCTGTCAATCAACACCCCCAGGTCCCTCTCTGACTGGCAGCTCTCCAGCCACTCCTCCCCAAGCCTGTAGCGCTGCTGGGGGTTGTTGTGGCCCAAGTGCAGCACCCGGCATTTGGCCTTATTGAATTATCAATTATCCATAGCCTGCTAAAGCTAAGAACTAGATGTTAGTCCAATGCCAACAGTAGATTGTGGGATAAATTCTTATCTCAGTCACACAAGTGTGCATCTGGAGGAACTCCAGTTATTAAACAATCTATAAAATAAGGAAAACAGTAACTATTATTTGAAAAAGCTTTTGTGATGGTTAATTACCAGTAATTAATGCCTGGTGCAGAAATCAGGAGCCTGGGAATTAAAGGCACTATAGAAATTATTTCTGCCATTCATAATTATACTTCTTGATGTAATATATTTGTTGTAGTTAGGGTGCCCATCAATGCTCCCTGCAGACCCTAATCTATTATGTCCCTGATTGATTTGCCAACCTCAATAAAATTAGTCACATTTTAATTGGAAAAAATGTCTACCTCTTTCTAGAGGCCATTCTAGCTGAAGGTACCACCAATGTGAAAGTCAAAACTCACAGATAAAAGGAAACTGATGTTAAGGCAAAAGAACTCGAATAGATTTCACTTAAAATGCCTGAATTTAAAGATCATTCTAGGGCTGCCAAATGGGACTAAAATTTTTTTAAAAAAAAAAAAGATAATTAAAAAAAAAATACTTTCATTGAAAAGGATCTGTTGTAACTTTAAGATTATTAATAAATTACAGTAGGGATTAGACTTTAGAGGGAAACTGTCAACTGAATTATGCTAGAATTACTTAGAGGGATCTATGGATGCTTGTGATTCTACAGCTATATCTTCTTTAAGTATTTTTCTATCCTCTGTCATGGGGTGTTCCTACAGACAGCATTAAGTAATTACATGCAGTCAGCTTGACTGTAAACAGAAGTTCACAAAGATATCCAATTTAAAAAATACATACATTTCAGATTCGTCCACTCTAGCGGAAATTATAAGAATATCATGTGATAAATTACTCAAACATATTAGTTAAGTTGGTGTCTCACAAGCAACATGACAACACTGTTTTTAAATTAACACATTCTATTTTTCAGAGGGTTTAAGAGCAGAATTATAGCAGATTTTCAGGCTTACCTTTTCTACATATCTCTTCCAGTGACCACATCTGCCTTTTCAGCATCAGTTTCAGCTTTACCAAAGGAAGAAGAAAGCTTCCACCTAAGCAGTCATAAAAACGGTATCATCATTTCAGCGTTCAAGACAAGACTAACTAACTACCACCAAAGCAAGGAAATTGCCTGTAAGCAAAGTGGTGTCAGACATACACAGTAAAAACTACAGTATTTGGTATCTCCCCAGATGATGAGCTATGCCATTTCATGAGAATGTATATCTTCAAAAACATGACAGGAATGTGCCACCAGAGTTGGAAAAACAGAGCACGAAGGAAAACATACTGAAGAAATATGTATTACCATTTGGGGGCCTGACTTCTTTCTTTTGTTGCTAATACTACAAAAATCATTAAATAGTGGGGAGAATGCAGCATCACGTACCCTGTATTCTAAACTAGGATGTCTTAGTGATTATCCTGATATATAGTAAATATAATTTTGTAGTTACAAATGGAATTTTTATGTGGGCTTTTAAAGGCCAAGGTTCTACTGTAAGGAGCAAGACCTGGATATGTACACTGAAAATGTGTAAGTTATGTTACAAAAAAATGCACCAGAAACTTAGAATTTATAGTACAATATCTAGGTCCGCAAAGCATTAAACTCTCAGCTTGCTCTCAGCTGTTCCAGAGATAAACTTTCTCTGAATGAAGAAAATTATTTTTCAAATCCAGCAGGTGA
Source organism: Strix uralensis (assembly GCF_047716275.1). Classification (NCBI taxonomy): domain Eukaryota; kingdom Metazoa; phylum Chordata; class Aves; order Strigiformes; family Strigidae; genus Strix; species Strix uralensis. Next base: position 12,093,724 of record NC_133978.1, on the reverse strand, counting down.
GAAACACAACTGAATAAATATTCACAGCATCAACTGGGAAGCAGAGAGTGTGAATCAATCCTGGTCAAGGCTGGAACATGCAGAATACGTATTTGTTAAGGTCATACTATATACTTGAAATTAACAGACTTTTTAAAATGCCCAAACTTAGGCAGACAGTCTCTTAGGACATTTCCAGAATTCTCTCTGATACAACAGTGAAGTTACAGTATGTGAATGTGGGCAGATCAGCATTATGTTATATTTGAACTTAGAGATGCACTTTTAAAACAGTAAAGGAAATCATACCAGCTTCTGGCTGGAAGCAATCAGGACCATAATCAGACACACAGTGTGCGCAGAGAAACGTTCTTCATCTGTTGCTCCGGGGCTCTCCTATACCTACATGCTGGAAGCAGACACATTCAGACATGTAGCAAGCAGTATTTGCATGTTTGATTTATATGAATTAATTTTAGTTCCTTCAAGTGTGGTAATGTGTAGGATGAAACAGGGAACCTGTAAAGAATTAGGGGTAGAAAGAAGGTTAGTAATCACAGATAAATGAGGGTATAATCGTGTTCCTCATGTCATGTATTTATTTTGATTTCCAAGTGGTGCAAGAACCCAGCACAAAAAGACTAGAGATCAAGAAGTATGTGGTGCAGCACAGAATCAAAATTGAAGCTCCCTGCTTAACAACCTTGCCATTAATTCCTTCCACAGGAACTTGTAGGGGTGAGATCTCCTCCTCCGAGCTCAGCCCATCCCATCCACCAACCGACTGAAACAAGAGCTGAATCAGCAGAGGGTTATCGCTTCCCAGACCTACACACTTCACACCGCTCTACACAAGCAGCACAGCTTGCACGGCAGACAGTGCGTCTGGCCGGGATCATGGTAACTGTTCAGTAGCGTCCTGTAAAGCGGTCAGATGTTTAAAGCAACTTCACCATTCCTCACACAGACATAAAAGTAATAGAAAGCAGACAGCTGTTGGTCTTACCACACAAAGCAAAACTTTCAGGTGTCTCAAACCTGCTTACAGATATTATCTGAACAACTGCAAAATGGCTGAGCAAAAAATCTATGCTTCAATATTACTACTAATTCAATCTAGAAATAAGAATAGCAAAAGCATTGACTGCAATATTTATGTAATAGCTATGTTAAAAGTGCAAAACTGAAATATGTGGAGCTTTTTAGCGTAAAAATTATCTAAATACTTTCTTATGGAGGACTCAAAAATTAATAGAAAAAGCTGAACCACAGTACATCTACAACTGGACATTTTAAATGCGATTAAAAGAATTCTAAGATTCTACAGAAGCCATTAGAATCCTACTGGTTTAATTCCTATGCCTCTCTTTAGCTTTTTGATTAAACGGCACTATGCAAATGCATGCAATAGTTGTGAACAGAACAAGCATGGATAGTACAAACAGTTCTTATAGATTCTTGTCATATCGGCTGAGAAAGAAGCAAGCATTAGCAGACAAGTAGTAAAGGTGAATAATTTTGTTTCTGAGCTATGCACGAGTAATTTTGTTGGTTAAGAACAGTTTGGTTATATTTATTATACACACAAGAGATTAGAGATCATTATATTCATAAAAACAAACAGGAAAAGCTTAATTGCAGTCGTCCAAGTGGACTGTGTTCCTTTGTGCTTACACATTTTCTTAGAAGTTTGAAATAAGTGCATGCTATTTTCTTGCCCACCCGGACGTTCAGAATTAAGCTACTAACATCAAAGTCTTTTTCTGAGCACAATTGTAGTTTTCGAAGCAATCTCGGGGAGCCCGTGTCGCACGGGTTTAGGGCTGTCGGAAGATGTTATGTAGCACAACGGGTACTTCTCCGCGCCTTTCCACAGCTCCCTGCCCGGCCAGGGCCGCCCAACAGCTACTGACAGCCGGTGGCGGCAGTGCCTGGACCCCCCACTCCGGGGCTGCCCGGGCGCGGAGAGCCGAGCCGAGCCGAGCCGAGCTCAGCCCAGCCCGGCCCGGCCTCTCGGCCCCAGAGGTGTCCCTGCTCCCGCTCGCGTTTCCCGCCTCTGCCCTGTGAGGCGGCGGGGCGGGGCGGGGCTGCCGGCCCTGACACAGCGGGGGGCGGCGGCTGGCACCGCCCCGGCGGGAGATGGCACCGCGGCCGTGAGTGCAGCAGCCCGAGCACCCATGCCCGGTAAGTGCCGGTGGGGAGGGACCCGTCGCCGCTAGCCCGCCAGCCTTTGCCCTCCTGGGAAGGCGCGGCCCCCCCCGCCGCCGCGCTAGCACCTGGGGAGGGTTTGGGTGAGGAATCGGCTCAAACCTGCCTCTGAGCTGGCGGGGCTGTAAACCCACCCGCCCTCCTCCTGGGGCGGCGAAGGAAAGCGCAGCCCGTCAGCGGCGGGTCTGCTCGGCCCCTCCGATCTGTACTGGGGGCGGGCTGGTGTCAGAGGGCGGCTGGGCTCTGAGGGCCAAGAGTTTACCCCCCCCCCCCACCCCCAGGGACTGGGGTTGTACTGTACATATGCTTATACTGTAAATGCTAATAAATCTGAGTTTTGATATAGGGATTAAAGCTTTTGCTGGAGAAGGGGCTGGTCATAACTCCAAAAGGCTTACTGCAAAGTTTAAGAAAAGCTTATTAAAAGCATGTATCATCAGACACTCAGCAAAAAGGGATCCAATCCCAAAGGAGACATGATGACCATCAGCATTTCTCTGTGCTAGGATAAACCTGGCACCTATTAGCAGTGGACAGTCCCCCAGCACAGGTCACTTGGAGATAAAGTGGTCGAGCAGATCTCTTCTATTTCCAGCTGTCATGACCCAGTGCCACAACAGAATACATCAATTTCTTATGATGACAGGTAGTTATTTAAAAAGATACATATTTTCTTTTGTACACAATGGATTCAACTTATGTCAGTGGTTGATTTTGTGACCAGTGCTACATTGTGCCCTAAGCTACTGGTTCTGTTGCTGATCTAATCACATAAAATGGACTAAAAGTAAGCCAAATTTGTCTTACCCTCATTAAACCGTTAGTTAGCTTTACTAATAGGGGTAAAACTTTACCTTATATCTACCACTGTATTAAAATAAAAAAACAGAATTTGAGCCAATGACAGTGGATGGGTCATAAATACTTAATATCATTCTGCAGTGAACAAATTCAGTACATTAAACTCATTAACGAGGAGATTGGAAACTCATTCTCTTACTACAAAATCAGTGTGCAGCTGCTGTACTATAAATTACATTTCAGCACACCTCAGCTTAGTGTCCTTAATGGTAAATGGTGACAAGCTGGTTATGGGGGAACACAGGGCTGCTGCTGAAAGCATTAAAAACTTGGGAATGGAGAGGACAAGTTAGAGTCCTGCTGAGCTTGCCTGAAGTGTTAACCTTTAAAATACTTACGTCAGGCAGTAAAACCACCAGCCATATAAACATTTGTATTGTTGATAGTACACCTGTATGAAGCGAACCATTAATTTCTATTATGTTCACGGGCATCGAACTAAAGCATTTTTCTGCATCTGGCCTTATCTTCAAATATAATGGCAATCTGACCGAAGACATACTCAAGCATGCCCTACAAAACCAAGAGGAACAAACACACAGAATTTCCATGCTCAGGACTGCATTTGTTACGCATTTTCTCATACTGTGCATTCATATGAAAGAAAACTAAGCTACCAGTGTAGCACAACCAGACTTGTCTCTGTGTTAACGCAACTATACAAAATAGGTACTGTTTCCTGTTCCTTAGAATAAGTCTTGTAAATCCTGAAACCTCTTCAGCCCAACTACCAGTTGCAAGGACAGCCAAGTGCCTGTTGCTGTTGTATAACCACGAGCAGGGTGGTTGCGCCATGATACTGGGACACATGAGTGATTATATGACTCATGGGGAAGCAGCCAGCCAATTCCTGCAGAAAGCTAAGGCAACACACCTGGAGGGGAGCTGCAAAATAAGTTGGCTGCTATGACTGTACCAAATGCATGAAAATAAGACAGGATCAGATAAAGGCCTTTGAGGCACTATGGCCAGGTTAATTTTATAGCACAAGGTCTTTACGTAAGCATTCTGTAGCTGAAGGACATTTCAGATCACTTATTGCAACACAGCAACAGTGAAAAAGATCAGCAGTGCATGTATTTGCAACTCACTTCCTATACTCTTTATAGCTCTAATCAATAAACTGTATGAAGTTAGTTTTGAATTCTTATTCAAAACTACTACTAGTGTTGACTGATTATTTTGTGCTTGTATTGTCTTTATGTACTTGTATCATCATATAGAGGTGGCTAACTGCAAGGTATCTACCAAGTACAGACAGATAAAAAGGAAAAAGGAATAAAGCATAATCACAGTTATCTCCACCTACAAACAAAGAAGAGGAAAATCTCAGTACCAGTCGTGAGAGAATGCCAGGTCATTTTGTTGCTTCAATTTCAGGGGAGACCTTGCAAACTGTGGAAGATAATGCCACAGTTTGGGCTCATTTTCAGACAGAGGGTATTCTGGTAGGATCAGTTCTCAGTTGAGACCTAGTCACATCTTGATGCACTAGTACTAGTTTAGTGGTATGCCAAGACAGGTTGGGTGTAAGGTACAGTGGTCTTTCTAGCCTTTTACTCTAGCACACTCAACAAACCTGAGAAAACAGTGAACTGAGTCCATTATCAATTTTCTATCTTTGGTCTAGTGAGAAATCCTCACAACAGAATTCCTCATGTTCATATTGAAGACATTTATTAATGTTTTATTATTGTGAAAAAAAAAAACCAAAACCCAAATTACACAAGACTTGGTTTTATCTGAAGTAATCAAGATTCGGGAAACAGTGTTTAATGGATACTTAAGTTTGACTTTACAGATCAGGAAACACATGCATCCTTAGAAAGAAAACAACCCAGAGCTTTGCTTTGTTCCTTGTGCCAGGATCTAGTCTCAATTCAACACAGATGAATAGTTGGAAGAACAAATCAAACCAAAATAATGGTACCTTTTGTATTAGGTGCTCCCAGGTTTTCTTTCTCTTTTGTTATGAAAGCTCTAGCACTTCTAGTGTGCAGAAAGCTCTGGCACTTCTGCAATGCTAAGGTAAATGCTTATGCAAATGTAAAATAAGAGCCCAAACAACTCTTTGGGTTTTGGGGTTTTGTTCCTGTCTATAGTCTCTTACGTTGCAGTCATTGCCAGCATATCTGAACACTCTCTAACCTCTCACTACCAATGTCATACAACTTCAGGTGTTGCATCATGCTATAAGCAAAGACAAAAGCGTGCATGTGAGAAGAATGTTTAATTAAAAAATATTTTTGGAGTGTAAATCAAATAAATTTGTCAGCTTTAATATTCCTGTCTACCCCCAAAACATACATAACTTCGATCCTCCTATGATGCTTTATGTGCTTCTATGTTTGAACAGAACAAGCAGTTGCTGTTGCTGTAGGTATAATAGGAGGGATACTTTTATTTGTTCTCATTGGAATAACTGCATACCTGCTCTGGAAGAAATTTTGTTGCCTCCTTTCTTATGAAAAGCTCACCAGTTCTGTCAAAACGACCAATGCAAATGCAGTTTTTCAGGATCAGTCAACTTCTGAAATTCAACTAAAAAGCACAAGGTATATGTTTCTGTTTTGTTTTTAAAGCATACAGTATTGGTAATTTATTTCAGCTTGTAAAATCTCACGAGGGGGTGATCTAAATAAATGCATGTACAGAAATAAATGAGACCCCTAAATTATACTAAAACATCAGTCATGTTCTCTTTTGTTCCTTTAGGAAAATAATACTTTCTTTATGAATGCAACGATTATTTCTGATTTATGTAAAAGAGATATAAAAGAGATAATACATTCAAGTGTAATTGGTGAATGGATAGCTTTATCTGTTACCTAGACAAATTTGGTCTATATTCCACAGTCATTCCTGGTGGTGTCATATGAAGCATCTGAGAACCAAACAATAGGGCTTCAGTTCACAAAGAAGATTCTCTTAGGAAGTTAGTTACTGCAGGGCTTGGGAGCTCAAGAACAAGCAGCTGCAATTAATTCTTCCTTTCCTTTGAAAGATCAGTTCTAAAGGGAAGAAGTGAGGAATCTGTCTGAAGAATTAAGATCTGATGTCCCTTGCTGGACCTTTAAGCATTATACAAATAAAATCAATTGCAAAACAATGGGTATTTATATTTTCTACCTATGCGTCTCCATAGAATTTTTACAAAATTGTGAGATAAAAAAAGTAAACTTATTACTGTTACCAAGTTTGGTTCCCATATTTAATCCAGAAGTGTCAGTAGCTGTTGCTGTCTTGAGCAGATCCAGAAGCATTCCATTTATCATTCCACCAACACTGCATGGGCGAGATTGGATTAACCTGACGAAGGAAGGACACGTTCAGGAAGGCAGTGACCCCTACGTGATTCCTCAGTCTGGGCCACGGTCATCATTTCATTCTTTGGGTAGGGCACTGCAAAAACGGGACTCTTTAAAAGAGTACCCTTAAAAAGGGTAACTTTATTATTATGAAATATGTTTATTGGGGGCATACCGGACATAGCATTACACAGTACAAGCCCTAAACACTCTCTATGTATTTTTTATATATATAGGAATTGGGCCAGAATGTAGACATTCTGGTCCTACTGCTGTGGGACCTAGCACATATGGCAAACAAAGCAATCTCGGCTTCTGTGTTTTGTAAAGGCACGGTGTGACTGTAACCCAGGAAATGTCTGAGTGTTGTCCCCAGAAACAGCAGAGTGACCAGTTGCAGATTACAAGAAGTACCTAGAACTATCAAGGTACAGTCACAGAAATAAAAGAAATAAAAGTGGTGCAGCCTACAACTACGCCAAGTTTGAGGGAAAAGGCATTAAAATACCATGTTTATGCAAAAATGGATTGTTAGGAAAGAGATTAATGTGATTTCCCCTAATACAGCAGTGGTTATAAAAATGTCTGCTACTGTCTTAAGACTAATCTGAGCATGCTTCTCTTTTATTTCATGAAGCTGGAGCTTATGTTGTAGGGACCATTAACCAAGAGCTGTACAGGTTTCCTGAAGATATTAGTGAGACGGATTTTCCTGAAGGCAACATTGGCCGCCTCTGGTTCTCCATAGAATATGAGCAAGAATCAGAAAGGCTCCTTGTCTCCTTGATCAAAGCCAGAAAGCTGCAGCCTCCTGATGATTCCTGTAGTCCATTTGTGAAAATCTACTTGCTGCCTGATGAAAGAAGCTACTTGCAGTCCAAAACAAAACGCAAAACCCTTAACCCACAGTTTGATGAAAACTTTGTTTTTCAGGTACTTTTCCTTCTGATGAAGCAGATTTTTGTTTGCAAATATTGACTTGTCAAACTACAGTATGTGTTTTGTGAAAAACAATTTTCTACAAACTTCTGCCAAGATACAAGTAGTTTCCACTTATTACTGGGGCCTCTGCAGATCCCAGGCTACTGAAGTCTGTGGCTCCAGAACTGATCTTACTTGTGGTCTGCACCAAAGCTGAGGATTCCAAAGCTTGCCCTGGGAATGATGAAAACTCTAGTTTGAACTATGGCTGAATAGTTCATCCCAGCAGCTCTGGAAGTCCAGAAGCAACCAACACTGAGCTCATTCTTTCATAGCTTTTAGTCTCTTTGCTGTGGAAGTAGGCTAGAAGCTAGAACTCGTGAGATGCCTGGTATGCTGTTTGTATAGTGCTGTAAAGCTAGGAGCTTGGCTTCCTATGCCAAGAGACTTTCAGCAGGTGTCATAATACAAAAGCTTTAAAACCAAAAAAGTTCATGTTTCAGACAACTGAAAAATGAATGTTTACAGGTTTCTAAACATTTGTGTCTGGAAGTAAATGCATAATATAACACTAGATCTGTATGAGTTGAGAAACCGCCAGCTAACTTCATTTTTCAAATGAACTCATTCTGTTTTAGCTTGGATCTTTAGACTTCTGCATAGCTAAAACCTTAGGCAAATTCAGAAAGTGGACTGCAAATAATCAAAGGAAATTCCCACCTACCTTTAACACACTTTGAAAAAGTCTTCCTTTGAAGTCATGCTAGAGTAGGAAAGTATAAGTTGTTTTATAATTATTAATATATTCTTCCTTTTCCTATACAGGTTTCCAGTAAAATGTTGCTCCAAAGGACTCTGAAGTTTTTGGTTTATCATGTTGATAAACAGAAGAAGCATCATCTCCTAGGCCAAGTTATCTTCCCACTAAAAAATGAAACATTAACTGATGACAACAAACTAGTCATATGGAGAGATCTGGAGAAAGAAAACTTGGAGGTAAGTGACATCAGGCTGCTTGGCATTGTGGAACTTCCGCCATCTTACAAGTGCTGGAGGGGTACAACTGATGTAGAAGTATGTTGTATCAAATGCTAAAGTATTTGATAAACATTTGGAATCAAAATTCCCATGTTACCAACCTGCAGATCCATAGCTGTTGGATAGGGATTATCCAACTGCTCAGAAAGTCACGAGTTAGAAGACAGTTACATAAGAAAGCACCTTTTGTTATTTGCCTCTGTTTTGAATTAGTAAGAGAGCAGAAAAAAGCAGAAGAGGCAAGGAAATAGGCATCACCTGGAAGAAATAGTAATTCAAAGGTTCAGGAAGGCTGATTAATTGGTTCTATCAAATGTCACAACATCATAAAGCAAGCCATTCCAATTCACTCACATGCCTTAGTGTGGCAGAAACCACTAGTATGAAGTAAAACTTCCTCCCCTCCCTTTTGCCTGTGAAGAGAGTTTTTCAGATATGTTTGACAAGTGTTCCCCTGCTTCCAAAGCCTCCTTCAGAGTATGGCGATATCCAGTTCTCCCTCAGCTACAATGACTACCTGGGCCGTCTCACTGTGGTGGTTCTGAGGGCAAGGGGATTGAAGCTCCAGGAGGAGAGCCATGCTGTCAGTAAGTGCGATTTCCTCCCTGCTATCAGCTCCAGAATTCCTGTTTTAATTTGCTCCTTCCTCATCTGACCACCCAGGCTTGCGCTGAGTGACTCTGAAAAGAGCACATAAACATCTGGGTGATTTAATTTGGAAACGAGCCATACTTTGTTACTGGGGTAATTAGATTTTGATAGCTCAGTTCTGCTATGTTTTGGTTTTGTTTCATAACAAATGGTTTGTCTTATGTCATCAGTAGCATTTTTTTTGTCCTGCTTTAATACAGTGAGCAACATCCCTCTGCTGCAGTCCAATCCAGAGAAGGTAGCATTTCAGGGGATACTGATATTAACAGAGTTGCCTCAAAGCAAAAGCCCAGAGGTGACAGCTGCAGGACAACTGCTTTCTTTGCCGCAGCAGCACACTGCTCACTCCTATTGAGCTTGTTGTCCACCAGGACCCCAGGGCCCTTTGCACAGAGCTGCTCCCCAGCCAGGTAGATCCCAGCCTGTGCTGCACTCCTGGATTATGTTTTCCCAGGTGCAAGACCTTGTTGAACTAAACATTAATCTGCCATGTTATTTTAGTGCTGGTATACTTGAGGTTATCATAATAAGCAAGAGTCATGGGCACACTCTGGAAGGAAGACCTGCTGCCAAAAGGCAATTCTCCAGAATGCATTACTAAGGAAAAAAAAAAAAGGGAAATTAAATAAATTGGGTCTTATTTCCTTTGATAATGCCCTTCAAGTATGATTTAGGTTCTACAGATTCTCTGGTAAATCCTGAAGAAACTGGAATAAAAAGTCTTTTGTAAGAAAGTAATGATAAGTCAGTCTTTGTGCAAGTAGTTTACATAGTAACTCTTTCCATATATAGCACTCAGGTAGCAGCTCTGTTATAAAAAGAAGTCTGTTCTGGTAATTCTGCACCCTCTGGAACTGTAATGAGAGCCTGCTGGATCTGTGGAAATAACAAGAAGACATTAGGAGTCTGTCAATGCTGTCTCAGTCCTGACATTTCTAATTATTTTTGCTATACGGATGAACCTTAATGAACTGAACACCAGGGAGTAATAAACACAGTAGCAGCATGGCATCTATTAGTGCTCCACTGGAAAAGAAAAAAAATCTTCAACCATCAATTAAGATGAAATTTCTACATGCTTGTCACTAAATTTTGTAAAGGGTAGGGAAGAATGGAAAATTTCAGGCTGCTTTGGATCTCATCATCAAAGATCTACTCAATAAGACCATAACACAATACAGGTTCCTTCCAGGAAGCAAAGTAACATTTTTTTGTCGTTCTTGTTCCCACACTCACACACATTTTTTGTAGTATTTTCTAGAAGAAAGAGCAGAGATCATTGAGCTTTTCCTCAAATTTTCTACAGAATCTCTTACCACAGGGCTGGAAGTCATGAGTAAAAGCTTTTGTTTAAGGATTCTTTGAGTAGAATCCATTCCCCTGAAACATATCCAATCCAAGTGCAGGCTGTAGCTCTACAACATGGCTCCTCCCTCACAGCCTCCCCTGTCTTGGATCAAACAATGATGTGATCAAATATATGAAATTAACTACTGACCCAACAAACCAAGCCTTCAAAAAAGTCTCCATCAGATGAAGGGAAGGTACAGAACATAAGATCAAGGATGCAGGGTAAGAATATGACTGCTCCTTTTAACAGCTCTTAAATTGGAAGGTGTACTGCAAAACTGCACCTTAAGTACTTTGTGTACTCCCTGCTTAATGTTATGCATTGCCATGCTGCCGTGTATGTTTCATGAATCGATTCAAGATCTAATTTTATACTTACTATTGACTCCTGAAAGCAAGAAATTCCTTAAGCCTTCTCCCAGCTGCCTCTGATGTATTTTCTTCTTGAATTTCTTTTTCTCCAAGGTGTGTACGTCAAAGTCTCACTAATGAACCATAATAAATTCATCAAAAGTAAAAAGACAGCAGCTGTTCTGGGATCTTCCAATCCAGTGTATAACGAAACCTTCAGTTTCAAGGCAGATCAGACAGAGCTGGATACAGCAAACCTGAGTCTATCTGTGCTCCAGAGCATCAAGGGAGAAAGTAAGCTATATTAATTACAGTTAAGATGTCAGAAATCTCTTGCATATTGCAGAGGTATTTAAACCTGAGAGGAACTAATTCCTTTTCAGCAATAATCATAAAAGCATATAAAAGGTTTGGGGTATTTCCCAGGCTGTTTCTCTAAAAAGCAGAACAACTTATTTGCAGTAAGTGTATGTCTGTCTTTCAGAAGCTACAGATAAAATTAATGGAATATGAATAACTAGTCTAATCACTGTCAGTACAAGGTGCTGTACTTCTGTTCTGGTATCCCAAGAAAACAGGCTTATGCAATTATGTTCTGTGACCACTTGTGTGTATAATCCCCAACGTCCAAAATTTTTAAGCCATTCACTGTTTCTAACCAAATTTGAAAGAGGAATAGGAATTTTAATTATCACAGCAGTTCAAGCAGTGAGAAAGAAGAGAGAGAGATTACAAACATCCCCATTCCCTGGCAGAAAACCTGATGCTTGAGGTCATCTCTTACTAATTGTCAGAGAATCCATTAAGCATTTCTGCTTACAGAAGCAAATCAGAATTAAATGATTTCCACTGCTCACAAGAAAACCATCTTCCCTGCATTGCAAACATGATCTCAATAATGAAACATTAAAACACTCATTTGGATTCATACACTCCTAAAAAGATTCCTTTAAGTGAGATTTTGGGCAGGTGCTTTGGCTTTGAGGATTGACAAAAACTAGGATCAGTACTCGAGTCTTCCACCATTTTCACTTGCGGACAGCCAAACACTTTACAAGCATTATCAAGTTCACCTAAGGCAGGTTTGAGTTATTCTCCCCATCCACAGCTGAAAAGTTCAGGCATGAAGAAACCATCTGCTCCTTGACAGAGAGTGGTCAGTGGCAACCCACATATTGCAACTCCCAGCTCTCTCAGTAACTAAATGTATTCTTTCCCAAGCTAGAGCATCATATAAATCCTACTAGGGCACACTTCCACAGTACACTTGAGGTAGAGGGGCTGGGCAGATACAGATCTGTGTGCCTTAAAACTGATTCTATAGAGTGTAGGCAATAGGGTAGGCCTGAACTGACTAAATACTCACTGCAGTACCTTTTAATGCTGAATCTTAGCATGTAGAAGCTATAGAACTTTAAATCTAGAGTGAATTCCTTGATGAAAATTTTGATTTAAAAATAACTTTCAGAACATGCATTTAAGAAATACAAGTTAATATTCTAATTTAGGTGAGGATTTCAGAGAAGCACTCACAGGTGCTAATCACTAACTGCTTTCTTTTTTTCCCCAGAAACACATCTGCTAGGACGTGTAGTAGTTGGGCCTTTCATGTACACCCGTGGCAAAGAGCTAGAACACTGGAATGAAATGATCAGCAAGCCCAAGGAGTTGGTTAAACGATGGCATGCTCTCTGCCACAGCACGTAAACAGCACAAATAAAAAAACCCCTTAAAATGGAAAAGCTCTCGCTATCTTTCATAATCTAATGATAAAGGGTACAAAATCTGTGACTATACTCCTAAGTAGACAAGAATAAAATAAGTAACTTCCTTCCTTGCCCCAACACAAAGAGAAAAGTTGGTCCCTGGTAGGCTGGAACTCTATCTGTCATCTCTTCAAAATATATTTCCAATTTAATATGCAGAGTAAACAAAACAGGAAGACAAACATGATCTCTCAGTATTAGTTATTTTGACTAGTAAATTCCAATTCGTGGTTATGAGTTCTGGGCACAAATGATCATCCATTGTGGATAGAACCCAAAATGACCTAAGAATTCAGTGATACCAGGCTTAACTACCCACTGCATTGCATCAGCACGGACAGAGTACCTTCACCAAAAGGGGTGGAAGCCCAGTAAGCATGCCAAAATAGACAAAACCCAAAAGATGTTGACTGACTACTAAATTTACAATTTATTTAAAATAGCAGCATTGTATTTAAAACCTCTTCTGAATATGATTGGTGAAAAGCACTGAGTATTTATTGGTAAAAAACCTAGAAGCACCTGTTCTCAGCACAGTGTATTTCTTGCAGTAATTCAGTTAGATCTTTTCAGCTGACCTCAACGTACAACACTTCATGTTGACACTAAGGGAGACGAATAATAGAGGTCCTGAAGTCACAGATCATTGAAGGCTTGCAGGAGTACTGGAGTACTCTGAGAAAGTAATGGAAGGGACCCGTCCTGTCCTTATATATTTCTCCCTAAACACGTCTCTCTTGGAGGTGGAACACTGATTACAAGAACCTTGGGTTTTACCTAGTATGACCATTGTTACATTGAAAATCCAATTAGCTTAAACCCCCAGGACATACATCTGGTTTAGTGGTAGAGTTTTCTTTGTTAATTACTGTTCTATAAAATTATTCAGAGCAATTATTTTTAATCAGAATAGGACATTCTTCTCTTCTTGATTGTTCACTGGGGACCTGAACTCTGTATCTTTCACACCGTACAGTCATAAACCAGACACACAGACTATTGCTGCAAAACATTTTGTACAATTATGTTCCAAGAGGACCATAATCTCCGCAGCTGAAGAAGCCAACTTCCTTTCGAAGAGGATACAATATAAATTAATTCAATATATTAAAAAAATAAGGCTTCTCTGGGGAGATGAGAACACTTTCCATTTTGATAATGTTGTTATTATCTAAAGGAAATACTATGAATGAGAATATATCTGAGAGAAATTGTAAGATAACAGACTCCACCTGGTCCCCCATTTGAAATGTTACATGGCACCCTCAGTCTGTCTTGCTAACTGCACCACTGGATATAAGATGAGCCTAGACTCATTACATTTACTGAATTCTACAAAATGTTCAACCCTCATTATATCTCTGCTAAGTGAGTAATGCCAGCACCCCCAACCCCAGAGGGCTGTTTTCAAATTTTACTCCTACAAAACTACTGAAAACCAATCTAATAGGCAACGTGTTTAATCTAGGAAGGAAAACTATATATAAACTCTATGATAGCTATATTCTTACAATAAAGCAATTTTACCAAATACATTATGTCCCTCTTTATGATTTTAATCATACCAATAAACATTAAAGATCTTAAAAGTAAACTGTTAAGAATGTTTCAGACAGTTACTAGCTTGTGCAGGAAGAGGCATGTAACATACAGTGTCTATTAACATAAATACCCCTAAAGTGGGAAGTCAGTCAGCTGACTTGATGTACAGTATGGTTCAATAAAACAATACATTGTACTAATGTGGTCTCTTTTATTTGCGCTTCTTATACGTTAAAGCACCAATACTTCCAGTTTGTGTGTTCAGTAATTCCAGCTAAAATCATGAAGAAACATATTTAAACGCACTTAGCAATGCTCAACTTCGCTCAAAGTCATCCAAGTGAAATAAATGAGAAAGATCCTTTTTGACTCTTCCTAAACAAGAGAGTTATTCCAGTAAAGTAAGAAACATTATTAAATAAGGAGTTATTATACAGTGTTATCAATCATCAGAGCAATTTTTTTAGCTACTGCCTTTTACAAATCATCCATCTGGTCTCGTGCTTAAGACTTCTACCAAGATGAAGAAGGACTAGCGATTACAAGACCTCTCAAGTGCCTAACAGTGCTTCTTTTCCTCTAAAAATTTTTAAAAATTACCAAGATGCACAGCACAGAAAACCCCCATCCAAGAAATATACAAGAAATAGATACAAGATCATACAAAGTGTGACACCTTCCTCAATATTTCCCATTACTATTGACAAATACAGGAATTTCTAAAACTCTGCAATAAATCTAGCAAGTAACTTAACAAAAGTACAAGCCATCAAATGACAGTGAGCAGCACGTTACCACCATTTTAGAACAAACATGAATAATGGTTATATTCTTGTTCTAGAGAACAGGATCTGGGAGAAGCCCTACCACTACTCAAGCAGAGTATTTATATTTCCTTGTGGATCACACTCTACCTTAATTTCTCTCCCAATTAAAATTACACCTATACTAGTCTTCTAAGAAGCCTAATGATCACTGCCATCTGCACTACTCTATCCTTCCTCTAAGTGAGGAAATTACAGACCAGATGGATTTATTTGCTAATTGCTTCCTCCTAATACAACAGTACATTCTAAAAGCAGCAGCTTGATGAAACTGAAAAGGAGCAAGATGCATTACAGGTGACAAAGAATCAGAAAGCTCCTTCAGAAGAAATGTCTACACCAGATGGAGGCACAGGAAGTGAAATGGCTTCCTGTTCGAAAGGCAGGGAGAAAGGTCTAAAGTAGTAAACACAAGGCAGCAGGACCTAGAAATTTTACACAGAATTACTAAAGTGGATATAGCAACCAAAGAAACTATAGACTTACGGTGAATTTATTACAGGTAACATTGAACTATGGCATCATGTTTATAGCTTGGATTTCAAGAAGAAACACTGTTCAACAAGAATCAGAGCGGTGATCTGAAAAATCATGAGAAGAGAATGAGGCAGTCAGGACCAAGTCAGCTGAAGAGACCGAATCACAGTACGTAGAACTTGGTGGTTAGCCGCACACAGATCGCCAGTCCAGACGGCATGACTCCTGCCCAAGTTATCGAACCATCCTAATGAGGCCACACATTGACAGGATTTCACTAATGTAATTGATGTCTGGTTTTCAAGAGTCTTGCTAAAAGTCAGAATGCTTGTGGAATGTTTTCACTTATACAGGATCAGCACTGGTGTCAATACCTCATTTAAATCCAAACACTGAAATTGCTCTTCCCTTCAACATAGTTTTCCCTGGAATTAAGGATTGCACGTTCTAGAACCAAACACTACTGAGTAAAGCACAGTTAGAATAAGGTATAAAAGGCACAGATGCTTAAGACTTTTCCCAAGGTGATGGGTTAGGACAATGTCAGCCTGTTTTTGCCAAGTCACATGAAAATAAAAAGTGCTTTTATAGTGAGTGAAATTCAGTCACTGCAAGTCTCTTGAATACTCCTTTTACAAAGCTGTGATTACTTTTAGCACAATTCATTAACAATAGCAAAATGAAGTTTTCATTCTTGATCATCAGATGAGGACACTACAATTAGTCTCTTCTGTGAGTGGTTTCTCCCTTGCCCTATGCTCAACTTTGTGGAAATTATCATTCCTCTACCGAAACTCCGCAGTGTTTCCTTTGTATAAGGGGCTACCTGGTTTCTTCTGGAGATTTTGTCCTGCCCTTTGCGCCTGATTTGCACACCAGTGGTGCCAGCGGTGAGCAGTTTTTGGTGTTACTGCACTGTCTGTCCAATACTACTCTCAGCTATCTTGGCACAGCAGGAAATTGATTTTGCTCACATAAGACCAGCATTTCTATGCTCGTTGACAAAACTGACTGTCTCAGAGATAGACAAAAATACTGGGGAATTATTTTATCACAAGAGGGCTAGGGCTTAAACCAAAAGACTAAGGTTGCTATAAGAAGCAGAGCTACACAAACTTGTTTGATCAACAGAATCTGACCAGACTGATCAGTCCACAAGCAGTTAAATACAGAAATAAGATAAGTGACAGTGTGAAACTTCAGCTGAGAACTTATTTCTTCAAAGTCATCCAATAATCCTTAGGATTCTCTCTTGCTGCCAGACTGATCAGAAATATTACTACCTTCTGTTTATTGGTACACAGAAAACACATGGCTTACACATAGCTCTAATCAACATCATTAAAAACCCAACAGTCTCAAACTGGTTTCATAAGATACAACAGAATCCAAACTAGCACCAAGAAACATGGCTATTCAATTGTAAGTAGCCACTTCCAAGAAACAGCATGTGAAAGCTATTCAGTCATATTACTTGCATTATAATACATTTGACAACTTGATTTATCAAATTCAGTTTTGAGAACCACTCTGTGTTTGAAGTCTGAGGATAGCTGAAACAGTATATGCAGAAACTTATTTTGAAAATGAGAACAGCGCAGGTAAAGATCTGCAAGGATCTACCCAGACACCAGGTATGATTCATACCATACAGTTTTTACCAGCCTCTCTAGGAGGCACAATTTATATCAGAGAAAAATACTGATCTATGTATTTAATTGCTTTCGCAGAGTGATAGATACGAGATTGTTACATTATGAAGTTACATGCAGTCATCATTTACTCAGTCTGTTACTGATAAAAATCACTATCAGAATACACTACAGCTTTAACAAGAATTAAATTAATTTCTAAATCTGATCAAGTTGGGAGAAAGTTTTGCAGACCAGTGCTAAACTGATTAAACTGGCTTAAAGTGATTAAGTTTATTTGCCAGCTTATGCTAGATAAAGACTACAACAATAAATACTACAACAATTAAATCATTTAAAGGGTCCATGAAAGAATGCACCAGTTTAAACTGTTTAAAACCACTTAATTAAATTTGTGCAATAATTTCTAGATTAGATTCAGTGAGACAGTTCTGTTTTACAAGAAAAAACAATGGCAGCAAAATTGCTGATGGTAAATGGCAGAAATTCTGCTGTCAGAAGAAAAGCCACAATAGCAAAGCAAGCAAAGACATAACCAAGTTACAGATAATGTATAGGATAAGACAAATCAAAATCTTATAACTAAAATAATATTACTGAATTGTGGCTGTCTTCCTCTAATCTGCCATATCTGAGAAAAATTCAGTCTCTCACCACTAGCGAACTTTTCTGGGGAGAAAAGGAAAACAAATACCTAACAGGAGTTTATTAAGATAAAAATATATGTATAAAAATACACTTTATGACAATTTATCAGTATTACAGCAGCATATATACTATTAGCAGATATTTCATAACAGTCCTTTTGGGGTTTCTTTTTTATAAGTTAAAACCAAAGTCCTTTTCTTGTACTTTTAAAGAGATTTGCTTCCTTGAGCTAATTCCTTTTTCTTCTGTTAGCCATCTGTATGTTTCTACGGTCCTTGTTACTCAGTTATTGCAGGGGTCAATGCTTCAAAGATCAGGATGAAAATTTAGCAGATGGAAATCCTTTTGCAAAGGATAGCTGTTTTCATCTAGCACAAAATGGCTCCGAATTTCCAACAAGTAAGATGCTTCCGTATCTGCTAGCAGTGAATGACACAGATCTGCTACTATTGTGCTGTAGGTTATATCTGAAGAGGGCACTGCAAAAGACAGAACAATCCAATTTCTTTATTTTCACAATAGCACTTAACATTCAAGTTCCACCTCCATGAAAGCTACAACAATTTACTGGAAGTGTAGCTCAACATCTGAATAGAAAACTAGATTTTGTTTTTAATAATTTTTTAAAAATAATGTGCTATGACTATTTCTCATTAAACTGTAACACCCGTGAATCATGTAAAACACTTCTCAAGAAGTCAAACAGGATGTATCAAGGGAACCTGTCTGAAACACTGCTTATTTACATCATGAAAGCATGTCAGTTATTTCTAAAAACTGCTAAGAGATTCTATTCTGCATATAAAGAATCCATTTAGTTACTGAATTCTTGGTTATATAACATGTAAGAAATGTCCATATCTCATGTCTTGTTGCTGTCTCAACTCTCTCAACTCTGAAGTTCTGAGTCTGTCAGACAGCAACTGAAGTGTTCTCCTTGAGGTTGTTTTTTTTGTAAGTCTCATACAATATGAGTAATTATCATATTTCCGGAACAATCTCACCCCAATTCTAAACTGTCAATAATTAAAAATTTTACTTGCATTGGGAACTTTGCTGCCTGTTTCTATCACAAGTAATTCATGAAACAGTACCTACTAATCTGTTCAGCCAGTCTGCAGGAATATTGAGGAAGATTTTTTCTATCAACTCAGACACCACATGAACATAAATTTCATATCCTCCATCTTCTACTGTCATCAAAGCAGGTCTAGATCAGAAAACAAAAGACTCTGGAAAGTTAGCTGCTATGTTTTTTTGACTGAAGCAAAATTTCTGACTGAAAGCAATAAAATGTAATGTCACCCTCCAACATAACACCAAGAATTAGAAAAACTAGAAAACATCTATGCATTCATCTCTGTCAAATCTGCAGAGTTGGAATGAGTTTGAGATATATATATATATGGAATTTACTACTCAATCTTAAAATAACTTCTAAAGCTATCAAGTAAGCCTTACTTTTAGACAACTGCAGAAAATAATGCTTTAGCAACTGCTGGAAGACAATGAAAGCTGCACTGTTATGAAATTAGTGTTATGTCATTTATGACTTTGAACTTTATATATTTAAAGTATAAATGTGAATATGGGAGTATATGTACCTACAAATATATGAGGTGTACATAAAGATTTGACATGCAAAGTAGGGAGACAAGCTTAGGTGTATCACTTGGACTTGCATCATCTGTACCAACATCACCTAATATTGCCTGTCTTAATATACCACTTCATAGCCACTACATAATACCAAGATAGTATCTCCTGTACTATGACAAATACCCAACATATGCTCTTTGACTGCCCTGAGACTATTTACAATTTGACCTGCGACACCTGCACCATCACAATCCTCACATCTTTCTGTTCTGATCAAAGCAGGATACAATGCTCATACCCTGACCATCCCACAGAAGAAACTAAAATAGTAAACAACAGGACATATAACAATAATGTAAATCCTGGTTATAGCAATACTGGAACAGGACCAAAACAGTACATGTTAAATAAAGTAATAAAATAAGGCACAATCATCTTCAGTGCAGAACTTTTCAATGGGAGATGCTCCCAACAGGATAAAATGTGCTCCCTGCAGAGACGGCAGAAATGAAAGAAGGGCACTCACTTCAAGAGACGAGCAGAGCTGCACTGCCAAATAGGACAGTCAGCCAGTACTTCAGTACATTGACAATTAGAAAGTGTTATTAATAGATTAATCTAGTTAGCATGATGCAGAACATACCTAACAGCACTAATTTGAATGCCTGTGAGGCACAGAAGCAAATGACTGCAAATATGCCACTTTCCCAGTAGGTAAATCATTTGACTTCCCATGTTAATCTAAAAGCTACTGCTAAATTTCATAATCTTAGGTGAAGTGATCAAAAGAGATAAGAGAACTCCATGTCTGATTATCTGTGGGATTATTTCAAATCTGTTGGTTTAGACAGAAACCAAGGCCCAGACTATCTGTAGTCATTAAAGACTGTCGGCTCACTTCATGAGAGAAAGCTTAACAGTACACTTATATGCTCAGCTTCCCACATAATTATGGGCAATTGCTATTTTGTTGCTGAAAAAATGTATTTTGGTTTAGATAATTTATGATGAAGTACATAATTATTATGACTTCCAGAAATACTAAATTAACATTTTGGAAACAGTATAATTAACTTAAATGTGTTTGCAAAGAAACATACTAAGAGATGCTGCAAAATTTAAAGCTTTCAAAACCATAGGCAAATATGGTCTACACATGTAACTCGCAAACCAAGTGATGCATTAGGAAAGATTAATTTTGTTTCAGTCCTGGTTATTATGTACTGACTACCTGTTTCTCAATTCATACTCTGTTCTCAAGGTCATTTAAGTCTTCTTTCAGATAATCTGATTTACTTCAACAAGAGTGAACTGTCACAGTGAGAAAAAGTCAACAGAGCCATCAAAACTGAACCTAGTACTGTTAATTTTATTTCAATGGTATCACCAGAAAGTGCAATTTTGTGATTAACTTTATTCCTTAAATACCACTGGTTTTAGTATGGTGAATTTAAATCATTGTAAAACAGAAACATATTTAAGGATATAACTAAATTTCACTAAAGTTATATGTAGTTCTACTAAAATACTCCTTAGAGGCTGCTGAGTAAATATAGTCTTTAGTACTTGTATACAAAGCTGGTGAAGCACGCCAGTGAGATGGGCTTTTCCACTAGTACAGAAAGGTTAGATTTAAGCCCTGCTGAGCATAAGTACTTAGGAAACTCCTAGCTCATTACTGCTACTGTTAAATTGTTCATCTTTTTAAATGACAAACACTCATTGGTATAGACTGAAAAGGTAATTATCTGAAGGGAATGTTACTATCATACCAAATTTCAGGGAAAAGATGTTTGGAAACTGAAAGTTTGGGCAAAAACAGATATAAGAAACAAGGACCTATCCGTGCTACCTGAAATCTAGGAGGTGAGCTCTGAAATACAAAATATTTTTCCTTGTCTTAGTTTTCATGATTTCTTCTAGCTTAATATTCATATTGTCCCAGCTCAAAAAGAATGTGGAAATACTTACACACATTATATGACAGCACTTATGTAAAGTCTAAGTTTCTAGGATCTTCTGCTTCATTATTACTGCTACTGTTAAAGCGTTCAGTGTTCTGCGTATCTAACTTAGAAAAAAAGAAAGCTATAAGCGTATACACATGCATCCATCTAAAGCTTGTCCCTTCAGCATCTGAAGGAAAACATGAGCTTCATTACAATCACAGCAGATTAATGAAACAGGCTCCTACATTTCAAAGGAAAAAGGTGACGGGGGATGATTTCACTGACCTAAAGTATTGAAACCCAAGATTTTAGGGCTAATTAAGTCTCTTAAATACCAAGATCCTGTCATTGTATCTATTTTCCTATCACAGTGTCTATTTCATATCTTAACATTAACATTCTTAAAATAAAAAAATTTGTTAGTTACTACATTCCCTGAATCACAAAGAAGCAAATCAAATTACAAACTAATCCTATGTTGTAAGAAGTCTGCAGTGTTTAGTATTATTACATTTACTTATACTAAGTAGAAAACAATATGCAGATTTTACTCCCAAGGAGATGCTGGTAGCTATCGCATTGCTAGAAATAGAGCATAGTGAATTTACTACTTCCTTATATTGAGGGATTAAAACCAATCTGTGATAAGGGAACACGAATTGGCAGACTACAGAACAAATGTAATTTTCTGCTAGTTGTGCATACAGTTTTATAAACAAGACTATCACTAACCACTGACATATCAAGCTGTTGAGTAGCACAATAATGTTAGGACAGCATACTTAGTTAACAAGTTAATTTCATTTTAACAAGATATTTCTTTAGCGAGGTTTTTTTCCTGTTAAGGCGTAAATGTACTAAGTTACCCTACAGTACAGAACTTGGAAACACTACCAAGGAGATGCATTCTTACTAAACTAACCAGAGCAAAATTTCAGTGCAAAGATGACAGACTTTTCTTTGAAAAAGTTTAAGTTCCACATCAAGATGTGTTCACATGCTGAGAATACAAACATTGAAAATCTTTATCATTTTTCTATCACTTTTTGTGAAAGAGTAAGTTGAGGCCTTTCAGGACCACACGAGAGTTCATAATCTAATGAAAGTGAGGGGGAACCTTTTCAGTTAAGAAAAAACTTTGCACTTAGTCCTCTCTCATAGGAAAATAAATAGCATATAAACTTAAAGATGCAAGACTGTTTTGGATAGAAGAAAAAGACATTCACTAACTTATTTGGTTAATGGGATTCTAGTACTTAAAGCCAAGTGAGAAACTACTGAGTATGCAATGATTCATGAAACTCACTATGAAACAGTTCAGGAATAATTTTAGAAAGAGTTTTGATAGAAAATTTACATATTCTAGAATTCTATTATGTCTATGACTGTCTCAATTAGCCTTCTCCACCTACACATCTTTCAAGTCGCTATGATACTTATATTTCAAAAGCCCAAGATAAATTTAAGAATTGAACAATTAGTTAATAATGTTGTTCCTACATCAGCTGGATCTGTTTATAGTTTATTTTGTCTAAGTACATGTGCGTGTACAACTTGTCTCACAGTGCCATCTGCTGATAACTTAGTATCTCTACTCACTATGAGAATGTTTATTGGAAACATTTGTTAATATTATTTCTACAAGGCTAAAATTGATAAATCAGTTTAAAAATATGGTTGTGCATTCACACGATCTCAAACTTAGGCTGAAACAAGATGCCCAAGGAGTTTTCTGTTGGTCCTCATGCTTCTACTCCATTTTAGTTTAGTGACACGGTACTGAGTAAACCTTGTTACTGTATGATGTAGTATTCAAAGAAATTAAAAAGTTAGATTTAAACAATGGAAATATAATACAGCAATTCAAGAACACTCCTTGAAAATTCAATAGAAAAATAGGAATTGCTACCCACACCTTAAATATAGCATTTTAAGAATGGGGGGACTTAAAATGGAGAAAGTTGTAGTTTACTTATCTTATAGTACACATTATTTTAGCTTTATTTAGTTTACCTGTAGAATGTTTTTACTTTGTTGTATGGCAAACATCTAATACACTGCTTGTAGATCATGTTCTCATCTGCCTGTAGCTCCAAACCACATTTAGCACAACCTGAATATGTAATCATAGGCAGAGAAGCCAAAACATACTCCAGTGAAGTGTCAGCACAGAAGCTGAGTTGCTTGTACTGACCAGTTGAAATGGTAAACTTCAGTTCTAAGATACGGGCTTTCACTTGCATCACTCCTACAAAAACAACAATTTCAATCAAAATGGCATGCACTTTTATTTATAACTGAAAACAAAAGCAAGAGTTACAGCTGATTCAAAACCAAAATAATTATCAATAAAACTCTGATTTTTTTCTTTTCCTTTAGCAGGACATGCTCATATCTTTAGAGATCATTTATGCATTGAAAAATCACTGTGCTTAAATATTATTTAAAAACATATAGAAGTACTACATTTTCAGGTACTATTGTGGTAGATGCCACTATAGAAGAGCCTGAATAAGAGATCAAGAGATTAGAATTGTGCAAATAATTTCCAACTGCTTTTCTTACACACTAATTCAGAGACACTGAAAAGCACAGCTTTAACAACTTACTTTCCACTATTTAGACATAAACTAGAGTTAAAAGCTGCAATACCAACTTTATTTAGTTACTTCTTAATGTTTAACACCAACCTTAGCAATCTTCTACATTTATCTGGGAGGGGGTGACTGTGTAAAATGTATTCTTTGTCCTTTTGTAACAAGTTCTCAATAGTAGTAGTTATTTTACTCTTGCTTTAGAGAATTCCAGTTTTGGAGAAATACTATTCGACAAACTTTCAGTGATTAATCACATCATTACTAGAGGGGTTGGTGTGGAAAACAAAAGGCAGCATTTCTCCCTGTGTTCCAAAGCCAGCTTTGTATGGCACCGCATACCACACCTCTCTCACCTCTGGGCTCACTGAATGAAGGCTGCATTCACAGCTTGGTTGGGTACTGAGCAGCAGCCTCCAGAATAAATTCAGACTCCCAGAACTGTGCTAGCTTAAAAACACACCAACATTTTATTTGATCAACAGAGCATCTATTTTGCTTAGTTATGCACTGCACAACAGATATTACAGAGCCATGGATAACAACTTTACCTGAGCATTTTTCCTCCAGATGTGCTGAGAGCTTTGTCATCTGCATAAGGGATGTTTTGCTTTTCTGAAACTTTTCTCTAAATTCAATTGCCCTTTTGTCATCATCAAACAAGCACTCATAGGATGACCATGGAGTTGTGTGCAGTTCAAAGTCACCTGAGACAGAACTATGTTGGACCAGAAGGTATTTAAAGTCCCATATGTGATCTACAGAACAAAAAAGCAAACAGAAGAGTTTACTTTCTATATTTTGGTAAATTTATAGAAAGCCAGAGTCACTTACAAGATTGAGAAACAATCAGCAAGACATTCCCATATGGTGGGCTCTGGCAATTTTATTTCAAGCCTGATGACATGTAGGGTTTTTCCTTTCCCTATAAACTTTGCATGAGCCCTCCTATAACAGAATGAGACTTTTATTTCATTTGTACTGAATTCAGCTTTCAAGACAACTCAAATTTTGGAAAAAGAAAACAGTTCTGAAATTTCTTGTCAGCCCTAATAAGGAAAAGTTGGCAACATCTAGAAGAAAAACATCTTCATGTTATTAATCAACTTCCGTCTTTAATACATCCCTGTTTTTCAGTCTTTTACCTCCATAATGCTCTGATTTAAAAAATATTTATTTTCTTTCTTCCAATTGACTCTGTAATAAAAAAAAAAACCACTTTAAAATGGAGATTACAGAAGAGTAATATATTTTGTTTTGTCCTTCACTTTGTTATAAGAATCTAGTATTCACCTACTAATCAAATCTGAAAACCATTTAGGCTATTTTTTGCCATGTTTGCTCAAGCTGAAAGTTGCAGCAAAAATAATCGGTTTTGGAAATAAGGTTAGAAAAATACAGGGTTTTTTAAAAATGTATTCAAGTGTCTGTATAAGCATTTTATTAGCATGTTTTAGCACTTTCATATTTTTGATTAGTCTGATTTTTGGTGGTAACTTGTTAAAATTGCAAGCTCCCGAAAAATTTGCTGTCAGACACAGTGTTTTACAGTAAAATACTCAAAAAAACCTTCTCCTCTGAGCATCAGTCTAGTTTCATGCACCTCATATCTGACCAGAGATCTTGCAGCCCTCCAGAACTGAGTATGCTCCAGTCCAAAGCAAGATTCAGGCAGTAACACTACAGCAACAGTGAGAGAAAATCTAAACAGGAGGAAACAAACAGGCCCTTGACAAGAGGACATATATATGGAAGTAGAGGACATAGTCTAACTAGGGTACAAGATTTGGTTGATAGCTGAATTTAACCTATTATTCAGATCTTTGACATTCCCCTGCTGATTAGAAAATTGATCACAAAACATGAGTAAACTATACGTAACTAAGTTTACAGAAATGTATTTAATGAAATAAATCTTTCTTTTTTTGTAATCTAAACCAGATGAGCGTAAAGCATGAATTAAATGTCTGATGACTGTATACTGGAAGATTAGACTGATTTTTAGCAAGAGATGAAAAATAAATTTAACTTCTACTGGCATCAATTTTTAGATGCTCTAGAACTGTATAGTCTTACAACTTTATTTTAAGTATGTAGACAGCTTAAATTACAAGTCTCCATACCCTCCTCTACAAGACTATAGGGTTTCTAATCTGCTAGTACAACCAGTAAACACACAGTTGTGCTATGGCTCCTAGCAAGGATGGAAATCGTGCTCTTTCTCTAACCCACTCATACTATTTAGCTGTTGTGCTGTACATGCTTTAGTATCATGTGCATTTATCTTTCTGGCTATATTACTGGGATCAAATGTTCATGGTTTGTCTGTGATTAAGTATTTGAACAGTTGAGAAACCACTCATATCTTGAACTTCAGATAATCCTTTAATCATTAAAGTGCCAACTGCTAGATGCACAGAACACTAGCTGGAGAATAAGACAGAAGCTCTACATCAAATATAAACAGTACTACAGAGATCTCCATCTTACACTTTTCTTCTTTAAGCATTGGAGAATGATATATTATTGTGTACTAGAAATTATCTTTGGTATCTTTTTTGCAGCTACAAAAAATTTAAAATTCTATATTTTGAAAAGTGTAATACTCTAGCATACTAAATACTAAGATTTCTAAGCATCTAATGAACAGTATATACTTGCTCACCCTGAAGTATGCAGAAAAATAAGAGCCATGGAGGTATGTGATAAAGTTAATTGGTTAATGCTTAAATTGGACTGTCTTCTTCAAGTAGTTTAGAGGTAGGTCTTGCAGTTAAATGATTTCTAGGAGTGGAGATTACTTATAAATTGAAGTGGAACTGGCAGAATTCAGAGTGTCTACATTTAATAGGTAAAGATTCACTACGAGGTTGTTTAACCTTTCTGGGTTTTATTTTGCCCTATACAAAAACTGGCTTTTTAGACAGACATATTCAGTGCTTCAATTAACACAGCATTTACTTCCTAAGTGTATCTGTTGATCAGAAATACAAACTCTTAAGTTATTAATTTACTGAAAACCTGGTTTCACCTATTTTAACAGAACAAAGCCAGGAATAAAACAAAATTCAGTAGTAGTCACTGCTAAAACATAGTCTATGTAATTCTTGCAAAAGATGTTTTTAAGTCAGTGACAGCTAGACTTGATAGCAAGACCATTAGGATATAAAGCCTGACAGTGTAGTAAGGTCGAAAGCAGAGACTGAAAACCAGAAGTATCAAAACCCAGCAATTCATGCTAAACTAGACAATGATAAGACTCAGCAAAACTGCTAACATAGTTAACACTCAAGTTTTTGTTTATATTTACATAACTAGGCACCAGTACATATTGTATCTAGATTCCAGTTTCTAAATACTCATGCTTTCTCAGTCTTCTAAAGTGAGTGGATTCAAATTCTGTTGCTAATGGCACTGCTTCTAAACAGGAGACATGTTAAAATTGGTATCAAATGTGTTGCCCTTCCAATGGGAATACTTAAAGGTTGAATGGAAAAATGTCACCAGCTGAGCATTTTAAAGATATTAATAGCATCACAAAAATCCTTTTACAGCTACCTATAGGTACAAGGACTTTACCTTTTTTCCTTTGAAGTTGAGGACACCAGGCAGCCCCTGCTCCCCACAGCACCATCCTATAGTGTTGATCTCTGTTCTGTTCTACTGTTAGAACAATTTTTCTTTGGTTGCCACCTCTGTAGCTATACACAGATTCTGAAAAAGTTTGAAATTATATGACTTCTATAGTAAAAAGCATATAAACACACAAACCCCACATGCCTCAATATTAAGATGAAATCATGCTGCTATCTATTTTATGGTACAATTATAAGCAAACCAAGAATACACCTAAATTTCTTCAGGACAGAACTAAAGTAATCTGATTTTATCAGCAACATGAATCTACTCTGGAGGAATGCATAACATATTAATTTACCTTTATCCACCTAAATACTCAGCAACTGGCCACCTCCCTTCGAAACAGCAGGTATCTGAGCATCTTTCAGCTCCCACTCATCCTGACTGGTATAAGTGGAAAGAAATTGTACTCAATCTCTCAGCAACAGACTATCATAATTGGAAGTTGAAGTCCTGTAACTTCTGTGGAATATACTGAAATAAACATTTCTCTAGAAGTTTTAACATAAAATAAAGCTATAGTCATGTACAAGCACACTAGAAGGATTAGTAACAGTACATACAAATTGAAATGATTAAGATCTCTAAAGCACTGTTACCTAGGATACTGCCTGTAAGTTTCAGTTTCACGCTAGAACTAAAACATTTTTCATAAATAATTTTTGAACAAGAACTCTTGCTTTAAATATCTAACAGTTCTGAGATTTACATACAATAATAAATTATGAAGATTTCTATCTTCAAAATTCTCCATTTGTAATGAATACACATGATATTGACAGCATGGTTAAAAATCTGAATCTTACTAATACAAGATGATAGTGCAATATGATCAAATTTATGAGAAAAGCTTGAAGTCAAGCACTGAGAAACAGTGGTACTGTAAAGAAAAGATAATCGGAACAGTTACGCAGGTAAAAGAGAGAAAGACTCTTTTTCCAGGTGGGAACAGTGGTCTAACTGCCCAAAGTGTGTTAATAAACATGACAAGATACTGCATGAAATACTGAGAATGCCCCAGGATAATTTGGTTTTGTTCATTTCAAAAGGTGGAGAAGATGCTAGGAAGCAGCTGTAAGACCTGACTATGAAGAAATGGAAACAAATAATCAATTTTAACATGGAAAATTGCTTCAGCAAAAGGAATCCTGAAATAACTGCATTCACTATTAGAAGAAAAGGAATCTGTGACAGAAGAATAAACTTCTTTTTTGAAGAATAAAATCAACTGAAGAATAAAATCAAAAAATCAGTACACGCACTGTTGACCATGATCCTTTGGGGAGAGGGTCTTTACAATAAAAATATACAGGAAACCCAGATTTCAAAACCAAATTATATTAAT
This sequence comes from Strix uralensis, assembly GCF_047716275.1. NCBI lineage: Eukaryota > Metazoa > Chordata > Aves > Strigiformes > Strigidae > Strix > Strix uralensis. Next base: position 12,065,022 of record NC_133978.1, on the reverse strand, counting down.
AAGGTAGTTCTCTGTTGGGCCTACGTGGAAGAAATAGGAGTATCACAGTAGGACATTTTAATAGCTTCATACTGTGCATTTCCCAGTGTTAAAAATCAAAAAGAACTTTTAGAAAAAGGCACACAAGTAAGATTATAAAGCAATGTTGCACATGTTTAAGAAACCAGGAATGCTTAGCTTTAAAAATCTATTCTATGTAGGAAAAAATAGAAAGAAATAAACAAGAAATGTTCCAAATAGAACATTAGAAGAGAGCAACACAGTTCCATTATAAAGTAAGAAAGGCAAGCAAATTCTAAAACATCAGATTAAAATATTCAATAAATTATTTCATTCTGAAAAACACATGATTTATAGTGCAGTCAAATTCTCCTTTAATGACAGAATGCTTACACGGAAGGTAGTTGGCAGGTGAATTCTCAATTAGTAAAGCTTGACTGTCTCACATGACATTTTCATAAACCAGCCCCTTTTCTCAAGCAGTGGTCCACAGCAAGAATGCATCTCTTGGATTTCAAGAGCCCTTAAAGACATATTTATGTTCCTCCACCATAACTTCACTACCTCCCTCTTTTCAGCACTCCTGCTATACACACTTACCTTCCCTGAAAAGGATTTTGAGATAGCTAAAATATTCCTGCTGCCATTCCACCTCCCAACACTATACTTCATACCTGCATCTTTCTTCAATCCACCATCTTATTGAAGATCAGGTACCATGCTACTTGGAGCTGTGGAGATGCTCAAGCTCTCTCACTGACAATTCAATACATTAGTAACTGCAGTCTGTGGTGAGTGCTCGTTCCTGAGTGAAAACACACCAATCCCCCAGTGAGTAGGAACACTGATTATCAGTGCCCACCGCCTGCATGCCTCTCCCACAGACATGTATGTTATCCATCAGCACTAATGAGCAGCAACTTCCTTTCAGCGGCTGACTACAGTCATCATTTCTGTCCCATCCCTAATCCCATTTCTCTAACTGCTACGCTCCCTATGCATGGATCACTACAAAGGTTTTACATGTGACTCCTATAACAAACACTGGTGTATGGAATGGGAAGGAACCAGAATTGCCTTGCAAAATTACTATTTAAGTTTTACCTATTGTTGAAGTTTTGGAAATCGAAGTCCAGTGCACAAACTTACCTGTTAATATGGCAATGTTGATAATTTTCAAGATTGAGTGAACCAATATATTTGGCTGGAGCTGGTCTAGCTGCATATACTGAATACTATCCAGTCTCTGAACTTGTCTTCGTGGAATGTCTTCAAAGTGTGGAAGTTCTGATGATATGTATGACAATAAGCCATGGAGAACACCACCATCCACTATAGGATAAACTTGTATGAAAAAAACAAAGTTAAAGGGACACTCTTTTCTTTTTAACCTTAGGAGTATAAAATTTATTGGATGGTCAATATTTACACTGACAAAACCAAAATCATTTCACAATAATTCTAAGAGAAGAAATTCTTGAGATGCGTAACACTTGAAGCAAAATTAAACTTTACTTCATCTGCCTCCTCTCAATAACATCTCAAAGTTAAACTAAGTACAACATTTTAAATTACACCAAAAATACGAAAGAAATCTTGTATCATAGCTTGGCTAGAAGAACAGACTTTCTTGACCTCAGAACCTGCCTTAAACAGCTGGCAATAATGAACATCAGGAAGACAGTAAGAACAATGCAAGTTCTTGGTGATACATCCCCCTAGTCTCCAACCCTCCGCGGTTCAGGTATTTTTAAGGACTTTGTGCTTAATAGCCTGCAATGAATTACCTTCCCTCAATGGATCTACTTATTCTTTAAGCCTCCTAAGGTTTTTGCAAAAACTTTAATCCCCATGAAATCTCAGACATCTTATGGTTGAGTCCTGGGATAACTGCTCTTTCTTAAACTAAGCACAAAGAATTCAGGTCTTCAGAGTTCAGAGTTTTGAGGGTAACCACCCAACTTTACCATAAACTCCACATGACTATCTGATACCATCATGTCCACATCTTGTCCACAGGTGTTCCTGTCATACTTACCTATAGCATTTTGTACCTCTCAGTTGCTCGTATTTCCGTTTTATCCTCTCTATGAGGCATTGTCAACAAAATTGAGTATTTTAAATAGCTACTTTACTGTGATTTTTGTGGAAATGTATGCACTATGATCTTACATTCTTCTGGATTGAGAGCTGAGCAGTTCCCCAGATTTAGTAACTGACTGGTAAATGTAGATTGCAGCATCATTTCTCCACACCAGAGATTCTCATACATTATTATATCTGCAATAAAAAAAAAAAAAACCAAACCACCTTATCAATGATATTGAAGTGTATCATACTTTTCTTGCCTATAGAACCATCACACATACAGGTGTGAAAGACCGTTTGAAAGAGATCACTTGGAAACAAAGTGATTTTTTTAATCTATCAACACCATTTAAAATGAGTTAAGCAAATTTTCTCAGTAGTTTGATGTAATTCCTCATTTCATATAAAATATTTAATAGCCCTATAGCAGGTACTGTATAAGTGAAGTGGGTGGCTCTGTTGGGTAAATGATTACTGTGCAACATTTCAGAATGAGTAGTAAAGTACTAGGCTTACCCAGAAACACTTCTGATGTATTTTGAGTTAATAATGTCTAAGCAGAAAAGGTCCAATTTATCTTCAATCTAAAATATCTACCTTTGCACCCACCTAAGAGCACTTAAAGAAACCTTAACAAAGAAATAGACGTCTTAAACTGTAGAAATATTCAAACAATTCTATATTGTGTAATTTTTTGCCTATTGCAAAACCTAAATGGCCAGATAACTATCAAGTTCTGGTCAACTCCAGCCCTAAATTAGGTGCAATATTGTTTCTATAGTACTGCATTCTCTTACATGAGATGTGTTTCCTGGGAGAGCATTTTGCTCCTGTTAGGTAATAAAGAGTACAAAGGATTTATCAAGAGGAATCTTCCTTATTAGCTGACGTGTTATGAAAAAGGTGAACTGCAAACACCATTTTATATTTCTGCAGTCTCTGTCAGTTACTAATTCACAACATGATCCATCTCAAAACGCTAGTGCTAAGCTATAAAGTCCTTCACAGGAAGAAAAGTATTTCTCGTCCTGAGACTGAACATACCACAATTTTCTGGTCCAGCTGCTGGTTCAACAGCAGAGAATTACAAAAAAGTCCATAAATTAAATAACTAGCACATCTGGTTTGTAGTAGCGCTCATACCATTCAGGAGCAATTATTTTAAAAGACTGACAGGTTACAGAATATACATGACCTATGGCACTGCTGTAGTGTCAGTGCACTGCTATGTCTCAGACCAAAGGCTATACATAAGAGATGGGCAAAATTCTATGGGACAGTTGATGTTCCACTGGCGGGACGACAGAGTTCAAAGTGATGTTGAGCCATGTAAGTGATGTAAGGAAGACACTTAAAAATGTTTAGCTGTAGTTCCAAATTACTGGTTACATACCGTTCCACCGTAAACAGGCATTTTAAAGATCCACGTTTTAAAAAAGCAAATAAATTCTCACCTGTAAGCAGTACAATATCCCCAGGAAACACAGTGAGTGACCAAAATGCAGCACCACGCCACAGCACCACCTTTCTCTCAATTTCTGACTGGTCAATAACTACAATTGTTGCTACAGGAACTTTACATGAAGATTCTGGTCTAGTCTTCACCTGTATTTCTTTGATATGACAAGGATGTACTATTGTGACCAAAACATTGTACTTTTGATTTTTGCAGCAGCAATTCTTAAGTGGTGAAAGTTTCTTTTGAAGTTTCTTGAACTCTGTCATCCTCTCTTGATCCACTCTCATCCCAGGACCAGCTGGAGAAGAATTCAGTTTAGCTTTCTTTGAATTCAGCTGTCTTTTAAACGTCGAGTGAAAAATATGAAAGGAATCTTCACATTTGTGGGCTCTTTTAGAAGAGCTCTTATGAGAACTGTCTATTTGGGAGCACAATATTCCTGAGCTCAGTGGTTCGATAAGGATTTCATTTACAAATTGCTCAGCAGGAACATTAAGTTCTTGAGATGTCTCTGTATTTGCCTGAGCACTTCCTTCTTGTTTTGTAGCTTCAAAGCAAACGTTTTCCCCATCACCCTCAGAACTGAAAAGTTCAAGGGAACTTGTATACTCTTCCTTGCATGCATTTTCAGCCACATTAAGACATGTTCCAACATCAGAATCAAATTGGAAGCGATCATACTGCCTTTCTTCAGGTTTTTTGCCTGCTTCTGTTTCCAGTAGCTTTGTGATTCTTTTCTGCATCTCATTCCGATCCTGTGCAAGAACAGCCATCTGACTCGAAGTCACTATACTACGAAATTCAGTATCTGTTGACACTGCAAAGTCTGAACAATCACTTGGTTCTCCTTTTGGTTTTGACTCTTGATTTTGGGGGGAAAATGTATCCAGATATTGACTTAGATGTTCATGGCGATCACTTCCACGATCTGATTGATCACCTTGTTCCACAGACCTTAGATGTATGCTAATCTGTTTAGTACTGGCAACCAAATCAGAAATGTCAGAGCTGTTCACTTCTAAATGACTGGCTTTTCTTTCAGTGAGGTTTGAACAACAGCCATGTGATTGTTTGTCCTGTCTAGCCAACTCTGCAAATTTTTGTGGAAGGTGTTGATCTGCAGCCTGATTTACATTTGCATGTGAGCATCTATCTTTAGATATTTGACAATCAGAATAAATTAAACTTTCAGTCTTTTTAGGTATGCTGGTACAAGTTACTGCCACAGGTACAAGAGATGTCAGATACTCTTTTGCTACCATTAATCTCCTCTTTTCAGACTGCTGAGAGCTGTCATCATTTGTAGGAACTGCTGTGACTACAGAGCTTTCTGCCTGAAACACTAAGTGGTCAGCACCCTTGATTTTCTCAGAAAAAACACTATGTGTATCATACAAACAGTACAGTTCTCTCCATTTTTCAGCAGCAGGTGCTGCACTACTTCGCTCTGACGCATGCAGCAGGCTTGGAATACTGGGTGCTCCCACAAAAATATGAATTTGAGGTCTTTTTGACATTTTTGATTGCTGTGTAAGTTTGAATTTAAACCAAGTGATTTATGCAATAAGCACAAGACAGAATATTAGTAAATGCAAAAAAACATATTTGGCCTTTTCTTAACAATTTAAAAATACCTAAAATTCAAAGGAGTATTTCATGTTTAACTGGTAAAAACACAACCTTACTACTTAAAGACTATAAAATCAAATGTACAAAATTAAAAATGGAAGTTACTTATTGTGTCACACTTGCATAGAAAAATAAATTTACAGTAGGGCTTAATTTCTGATTCTGATACTTGGAAACACATAGCAGATGCAGAATTATAGTGAAGTTCAATTTAAGTTTAATTATTGAGCAGACATCTTCATTTATTATTTATAATTAAACAGCCAAATGTGACTTCACTATTCAGTACTTTATTTTAATTCATGTGAAATAAATGCCTGTGAGAAACTTTCACAGCATGGTTAGGAGATAATTTCATCTCCCCGAAAATTACAATTTCAACTAAATAATTAAAAATAATAGAGCTATTCAAAATTAGTTTAAAAGTTTGCTAGAAATACAATATTTTACATGCTATTTTAGCATTAAAATACTGTATTAAGTGATTATTTTATGAAATAGAAGGTTTCAAAATATTACTGATAAATTACAATTATTTAATAAGCACTAAGAGATCAGTGAAACTTGAGCAGATGATTTAGAATTTGCTTTAATTCATTTATATAGTATCATACTACCCAAGAAATTACTAGCTTTTCTAACTAATTAAAAATAAACCCACCTTACACAGCACAAAAGACCCTTTAGTTTTTTTAATTTCTGCTATACCATAATTTTAAAATACTCAGCTACACCTACAAGTGTTCATTGAAATGCAGACACCTAGCTACATGTTTTAGGAGTGTTGTTAATAGAAGTTGCTGCAGTAGACAATTCTGTGGGGGTAGGAAACAGGACACCCGAAATGAAATTTGAGAGATAATCCAGCTGCAAACAGAAGAAAAAAAGCATTGAAACAAATACAACATTGAGAAAAGACTTAAATTTTTCATTTAGCACTTACTAAATTAACAACTATTTTCCTAACAACCCACTAGGGGTCGATAAATCTGCACATTCATAAAGCTCATAGTAACAGGGAAAAACTATAAACATCCTGGAACACTGATCTCTGGTATATTATAGGTGTAACTGGAAAAACAATATACAACCACTAAAATTAGATTTATCATGTCATAATACAAATAAGCTACAAAACACAGTAACTGGCATCACTCAGTTTTATGCTTATTGCAAAACAAATAATACTTAAAAGATTGGAGTACCCAAGATTCTGCAGTTGTACATTTAAATTTAGGCTCATAAGAATGCAACTTTTAAAGGACAGTTCCCATACTTGTGAAAGTTTTAAGTTATATAATGAAAAAATGGTAATATGCAAATAACCAAAAAGACAGAATTTAGAGTTCAACACTAAAATAATGGATGAAGTAAGAAGGGAAAGACAGCAAAGTGATGGTGAGGTTGAATCCCTAAAGTGATGTTAGTAAGTTTTGTAGATAAAAGGCTGCCCAATACATGATGTAAAACCAACTTCAGTAACAAATCCTCTATGACAAACAGAAAATGTTACCACTACTTTAAATGAACTTCAGAAGTGTTACCTAACTGATGAGATAAAATAATTTCTTCCATTTCAAAATGTGTAAGTGTACGGGTAGCTTTTTTCATTTGTTATTACCGTGGTTACAGCCATTACAGATAGGTGGCTTTCTTAATTAGGTACTCTACAGTATAACAATATAAATGTCTCTTAAGGAGGTTCAAGTGAATAAAAGGTTCAAATGAATTACAAAGAGGCTGAACAGCAGAATCCTGACACAAGTCCATGCCATTTCTCGAGAACCTGCATACCATGCAGAGATTAATGAAATAGTCATTTCCAAACTGGGCTTTGGTACAGCGAGCACCTCGTTCACTTCAATCTTCACCTTCTGCTACAAGGGCTGAATACTGGCCCGTCACAGGTATAAGATACCATCTTATTCCAGTCTTACTATCTTGTTGCAAAAACTCTCAAGCATTTCTGCATGTTTCAGGAAGGCAGAAATCTTAAACTAAGTGAACTAAAATATGTGCAGGACAAAATAATTTGCTTATCTGCTTCCTATACCTTCAGAGTAAGCTTATAACAGAATTCTTCTAAGTTTTCTTATAAGGAAAAACTGAGATTCAACTACACGGCAAATGAGCCCATTAAATACTTCAGTTCTTGATGAGTTGAGGACACTGGAGGGGCATTTAGTTGCTAAATAGATGAGATCATTAGAACAGTATGTTTAGAATCCAACTTACAACATGGAGTTACAAGACCTGTCAGAGATTTTGTATTCATAGAAAAGTTGGTGCTTAAGATGCCATAGTGTAAAGTACTCAAAATTAAAATTAAAAAAACGGTCAAGTGTCTTAGACTACTTCATGTGAATATAATGTAGGGCTTCGCATACTGTACTAGAGCAAAATTTCTGGTTTTAAGCTATAAAGTGCAACAACAGTAACAAAGTAAAGCTTTTAGGTAACAATATATTTCATAGGCTAAACATACCTTTTCAATACTTGAACTTCAGTATAAAAAGTAAGTTTAAGATCCTAGAAATGCAGCTGTATTTCATTCTACTTCCAGAGATATCCTGTATCATATTTCAGACATATTCTTCCTATAATCAGGGTTGAACAATTAATTAATCAGTTAACACTTGAAGGTAAAATATCACTGAAGAATCATATTCAAGCATGCAGTTTTTTGTTTGTAATTCTGTCTACTTCCCATATTAAAACCACGGAAACCAGCTTTGTTTTTAATTCCCAAGCACTAGTATATTACTTTAATGAAAATATTTACCAATCTATGGAAAACAACAAAATGTAAATCTAAATGCAATCCAATAGCCCCATACTTTCTTGTCTCTCTCTCTCTCTATATATATATATATATACACACACACACAAACTCTTTATGCAGAGTCTCAATTAGACAAAGCTGTTATTTTGGCATACTTGTGGTCTTCCCAAAAATCTATTTACTATTTTTATCCTTGAGATTCAACTGGATGAATTCCTCTTATATTAAGATATCCTTGTGGCAAAACAAGAGTTTTAGATTTAAATAAGAGAAAAATAAAAGAAATAGGAAAATAAAGATTACAGCAGAATTATGTTTAATGATTTCCATTTATGTATTAATTAGTTTTGTATTTTGCTTTAAGTATTTTGCTTGCACTACAATATTAAGTAGTATGTGTGTGAGGATTAGAATATAGCAAAAAAGTAGTTATATAAATCTCTGGTTAAGAAAATACGGGTACACCACAGCAAGAAACGATTAATGAAAGAACAGACTATTAAAAATAAAGGAAAAAAATAACTGGAAGGTTTATGGTTAGGAACAGGGAAGGTTGCATTCCAGAGTCTCAATGTAAGCCACTCTCAGATCAGAAATGCATAGACCACATCCCACTACTCGTATCTATGAAGAAGCTACCTACCTACTTGGATATGTATTGAGGTATTATAAAGAGGAAAGAAGAGACAACTACTGTGCCCCTTGCACCTTTTTTTCCTTGAGGATTTCATTTTGTGGACCTGGAAGATCTTGGCACAGTCTCATGGTATACTCTAAAAAGCTAATTCCTCTTGCAACTGCAGTATTTTGGACTCGGGTCACGGCAGGCACGACACTGCCAAATATAATTGAGAAATTTCTGCATTTTCTTCCAGAATAACTTATCTTTGTACATCTAGATTTATAACTACACATTAAGATCTATGACTAATAATAAGGAGTACTTTGGATATACTGTTTTCTAGGTAAATACCTGCGTATCTGCTTTTATAAGCATACCTTATACCTAGGTAGCATTGACACGAAAAAAAGGTATTAATAATAAATGATGACTAACTTAATACAGTAATAAAAGCCCACTAGTGACAAAAATCTGTGAGCTACTAATCACAAACTGAATACTGCCAAGATCTACTATTGTATACATATAGGGAAAACTGATGTCATTAAGCAACTGAATTTCCTTGAAATAGATTAAATTCAATTTACAATAGGATGATGACTATACCAACTTCTAGTACAAAAATTTTACTAAAGGTGTGAGGCTCTATACAAACGTGTTCTGAATAAATATCTGGTATATAAGAACACATCCGAACAGTATTGCATATTAAACATGTGAAATCAGATTAATGGCAATAATTAAGATGCCAACAATACTTTAATAGGAAAATACTTCTCAAACCAAAAAGAACTTCTATACCTTGGTAAACTTCCAGTACTATAGTATTTTATCAGTCTCTCATTTTAACTGTCACTTCTCTTTTGGTTTTTGTCATGTTTCAAGATCAGTAAAAGTTAAACATGAAATCGGAAAGTTTTCCTTAATTTTCCAGTACCATAACTTCTATAAACTTAGGATTTTCTTTCCTTATTCATATTTTGCAGTGCAAGTATATTACATCAAAGCAATTGACTCTAGATGTTTTTTAAAGAAATTTTGCAACTAAAATATCATTTATATTTTCAAAATCTAAAATTTTTGTTTTTCTTAAGATATTTAGAGCTTAGGAATGGTAAATGACCTCTGCCTACTTCCTGGTTCACCTAATGAGTCCACTATTGAATGACCTGTTTTGGCAATTTCCGAGTGACTTTTTAGGTCAAAGATACAAAACTCCAATCATCAGTACTTATAATCATTTATGTCTGTAAATCAGAAAAAAAAAAAAGTTTGGTTAGATTCTCTGTATGCAAAATCATTTAAAAAAAATTTGCGATGCTTCTTTAGAACAGTATTATTAGTTATTTAATCAGTTTTGTTAGTGAGGATCTGTGCCTTGTTGTAAAGAAAAAGTCTGAAAGAACAACTCACTACGTATCTTAAAAAAATGAGCAAAAACCCCTATCAATCATGTTAGCTAAATGCCACTGTCACAAAACAAATCCATTTTTATCCTGTAGTTAAATTATCTGTGAGTAGACAGGGGGTTAACTACACCAAAGATAACAGGAGCTAAAGCTCATAAAGATATAACTGAAACCTGAATGCACATACCCATTATACCTGTTAATTATTACACCATTTCTTAATTTGCGGAAGGGTGCTCTATTCATAATAGCCAATGAAAGCCTAACTTTTTATCACTGGAATGGTCAGAGTCTGATTGACGGGTCAATGATCTATTAAAAAACAGTAACTACATCAGCAAGTTTTACATTTGCAAGACACTGCAACTAAAGTTTAATATACCTATTACAAGAAATACATTATAGTACATAGTACATTTCCCCCAACCTAAGCAGTAAGACAGGAATTCTAAATTTAAAAGTTTTTAAAATGAACAACTATGTCATTAACAGTTTGTTAATCTCTAGTGATTTGCTACACATAGAACAAAATTAAAAATAGCTTTAAAAATCTTCTTCCAATTGTTAAATACTCTAGGGATGTTACGTGATGCTACATACATGCCCTTAAATTACCCTTAAAATACCTTAGAAGTATTAATTACTTTTATTCCATATTTCACTATTCATTAATAGTATTCACTCACCATGATAATCACTTAAGCACCAAGTAATTTAATGAAGGTAACACAGCTTCAGCTTCCTATCACTCCTGAATATTAATGGTAGTCAGATGCCTAAATCCCTGTTTTTGAAACTATATTTGGATGTAACTTTTATCAAGTCTTTACTTAAGCCCTACATACTTAAACTGCATTAATTCCACCTCTGGGTAACAGTTTATGTCTGTTACACTTATGTCTGTTACACACTAGTTTCAAGCTACAAATAAAAGTACAGAAGTAACAGACAGCAATGCATCAGAAGGCAAAGGATTAGAGCGATATAATGCAAAAGTTTAACTTTTCCCCTCTGGAATTCTCATATGCCCCCACAACACTTAATTTTTTGGGGGTAAAATCAGTATTTTCTTTTAACCTGCAGCTTTGATTTGGTACAGCTTGATGAACATCCTAACCTCTTAGTAGTTAATAACTTGATTCCTACAATACACAAAAGCAATTATATTGTCTTTGACCTGGTGAAAAGCTGGCCCTGTAAGTCACAAATTATACATAAAGTAGGATATTCTTTAAATTCTAGATTTTGACTTCTACTGTGAGCTTTTCCCTCCCTCATTTGCACGCTTGATTTCACACTTCTATCTGTAGTATCAACAAAGTTAAAAGGACTGAATTCACTGACCTTATAACAAAAGAAACTGAGTTATTAATGGCTGTTTTCAGAGTATCTGCCTTAAGTTCAGTTCAAGCTGTAGGGTTGGTTGGTTGAGGTTTTTTTACAAAAGTTCATTCCATATGATGGTAGAGCAGAAAATCTACTAAAACACTTGCCAATCAAAGGAAAAATAGAAATAAACCTCTGGATGCAGAATTCTGATTACACCATAAGAAACTCTTCTGGCACTTTTACCATGCTGCTCAAATTTTCCTCCAAAATTCAACTTTGTCTTTTTAAAAGCCAGGTAGTGTAGCTGTACAATAACCTTGAAAAACTAAAGAAACAGCAAACAGCGTAGTAACAGTTTCATACACTTAGAATCTGAAAAAACTCTGGGATGTAGTGATGAACACATTACATGTTTGCTTGCAACTTGTGCAAGAAAAGAGAAGGGTGATCTTTATGCCAAAAGCTCATGCTGCCACTGCAAGTGAATCAATATACCAGCAACAGCACCTATCCACCAAATCAATAAGAAGCTTGGTCCAAATATATATATGTATTAAGAGGAACCTAATAGAAAATAAAAACTGCCAGAAGAAATCAAGCTAAGCAACTCATAGCTAAAGCAATTTTATACTCTACATAAGAGTGAGGGATGAATCGTATGGGCTTAAAAGAAGATTATACCTGTAAGTGAATGGCAGCTCAAGGAGATTTAAGTGGATTGCTTTAGACTAGGCTAGTGGGACCTAGTAAGAAGTCGAGAGAACACACATATGGGGGAAAGTACATTACATATGGGCAACTGGGGAAACGGATAGGATAGGTAAGTACAGGTCTTATTTTTCTCATCCTTTGTTTGGTGATGGTAACAATCACCAAATACCTTTTATCTAAATTTTAAATACAAGGTTTCAGGCAAAGACTGTAGTTCTATCTGTAACTGACCCATTTAATCAAATGTAATTTTACTCCAACATTGTTATTTGGCTCACATAATAAAGTAATGTTTCTGGAACACTGTGCAAAGGCAGCTGTCGGCCAGACACAGCAGTATAGCAAGAATTCTGCTGGTCAATATTTAAATTTATGAAAAACACAAGCTTCCATTTGCCTACAGCAGTACCTATAATAATTAGTACAAAGTTACCTCTAAATGTTCTCTGAATATAGATTATTACTGACCATAAAGTAATTTCTTTTAGTACTTATTATTTATACTAAATAGCAGCAATACAAATCCATTCAGTATTTGATTCTTGTCACTGGCTATTACCAGAGGACCACAAATACCATTTGGCCTCAAGACAGGTACAGTTGGTTTACAAATACATAAAGGCTGTGCTCAGCAATATACAGCCGTGAAACAACAGGTATCCAAACTTTTTTCCTTACCTGCATCACATTCAGTAACAAAACGTTTTTTGGAATATGAAACACCTATGTTTTAGGCATTGCAACAGAAACCTTCCTAAATACTTCTGGCAGTGTAACCAGGGAGATTGGTAATTTAAATCAAAATGTTTTGAGAAGTTCCATACAGTCTGACACATTTCAAAAGTTAAACCAAAATACTGAATAAAAAGTTAGAAACACTAAGTTGTTCTTCATAACTATTACTGAACTAATAAAATAAATAAGGCAGGCAATCAAATGGCATTGCTAACATTTAATGTGTACCTAGTTGCCTGCAGGATCATGGCCTATGGTTTCTAAAGTTGTGCTCTAAAAGGAAAATATTTTCCTTGATCTGAAATAAGAACATTTCTTCCATAAATACAAGCTTGGATCATATGGAGGCATCTACCCAGCAGTTGCATCAGCCATTTTACTTTAAAAGGATTATTTTTGGAATCAAATGATGCAAAAATCTGAACACCGATAATACATTTTCAATTCAGCCACTGACATGGTCTTCACTGTGTTTGAAAATTGGAGTAAAGGTAGTAGGCTTTTGTGATTAACTTGATTATTCTTTCCTCACTGCCTCTGTGCCTTGCGAGATCTCCTTTTAAGTAAATGCTATTTATTGATTTTTGTTTTGCAATACATAAACCCACATAATTAAGGAGATATGAACATACAGTGGCTGTTACAAACAAAAGAAGTTAAAAGTTCTGAAGAACAGTGACCTTTTGTGTAGGAAAGATAAAGGTAAAAGGTCAAAGATACAAAAATGTGCTGTGCATGTTTTGTTGAAGAACACTAATTCCCCAAACTCTTATTTTTGAGAACTACTTAATTAAACTGCTATACCTTCTGTCAAGAAAGATATTCTTCCAGATATTTCAGCATATACAAAACATCACAATATTAAAATGACATCATCATGGCTTTCTCTTAGGAAAAATGGTTAAGTCTGCAGATAATTATCCACAGGTATCATTACTAGTGAAAATCCATTTTGACTTAAATCTTCTGATAAACTGAGGTTGATAAAACAATACAGGACCTAAGATAAAAGTGAGGCAACTGGTCAAAGAAACATGATCATAATAGCCCTACTTCCATCAGATTAACTGCCTGTAGATTTGATTTATTAGGTTCAGAAGATAAAACCCAAGATATCAGACTAGCATCAGCTTTTACTTTATTCTTGTGAAAGTCTTTTCTGTTTTCTTAAGCTGAATGTTTTTGACCAGTCAGGAAAATAGAACTTTTTCTAAGCTGAGCAACAATTCACCAGGCTTTGATTTAATGGATTTCTGTAAAATCTATTTTCAGAACAGCAAATACCTTTCAGCTTGACTTAGTAATACAAATGCCAGAACATCACTATGACATTGTGCAACAGGCATTATAATCAAGTACATCTTCCTGCACAAATCCAGTGTATTTCTCAAAAAAAAAAAAAAAATTCTTATTGAGGCTCAAATCACGTGAGGTGGTATTTCACATTATGAAAGTTACTGGAATCCATCTTTCACAACAGTTACATACAACTCTGGGATTAACTGGTTATAGCACACAGATAGTCATAATCAAATGCTGCTCCTCTCTCAATTGCAGTCGCTTTAGTGGCTTAGCAAAGAGAATTTTCTCCCCCATATTGTATGTAGCTTCCACACTATGGCAGAAAAAACATTGTTTAAAATACAAAGCCATCACTATTTATTCAGCTTTTCAAAAGCGTCACTCAAAAATATGAACAAAAAAATGGATGCTCACTGCACATTCACAGACAAAAATGGGATATCATCAATGTTTTGGACAACAGCTGTAGGTAAGACTGTGCTGTGCTTGTGCTTTTGTACTGTGGGAGAGAGGATATTGAAAGGGTATCATTCATAAGTCTGCTTAGGTGGAATAAATCAGTAGTCTACTAGTGTTAGTAAAATGCCTTTTACTCTCCACCACAAGTGGATATGTTAGCAACAGACTTTAACAAAAGCCACACTTTCTCTTGCATTTAAGGCAAGTGGTATATTTTTTCATTTGTCAGCATCACTAAACAATTCAAGTTAGACATCTGTTAAGTAAAAAAAACCAGCCACCCAAAGAAGTCACACTAGGAACACACAAGTCATCACTAGATCAAGACGTGCTCCAAGGCTGTGCAAAATTAGAAACTACACAAGCAGCTCCAGAAGCAGCCAGATGGCATACAAGCCCACCAGACCTCTTTATAAGACCAATACCTCAATCAGTTCAATCAATACCTCCTCACTGTGCACAATCTCTCCAAAAGAGCAAATATTTAACCTTCCTGTAAACAGAAACAACAGCAAGTATTTTTTGACAGGCCTGAACCTACAGCACCAGACCTCTTCTATTCTTTCCCCACCCTGAGCCACATTCTGCCCATTTTATCTGTTTCTGTAGTATGCAACTACATCCCTCATGTCGTATCATTAGTGCATTTTTGTGCGGTTCAAAGTAACTGGCTGACAGCCTAAATAGCTGATTTCCCTGATGCCTTCATACCACAGGAAGACAAAAGCTGGCTTCACACAAAATAAATCTGAAGTCTCAAAAGGAAAGTTCATAGCACATGCTTCTGATGTGAGCATTGTATTTTAAATAAAACCCTTGACAAATGTTAACTACATGGCAGTACTGACTTTTATATCCAAATGTCTAGTATTTCTGTTCTTGAAAATGCAAAGAAATTTCCAGGTTATTTTAGGATCTTCCTATTGCACAAGCTACACACACACCCCAAGAATATACTCTGGCCTCAACAACTGAAAAAAACACGCTCTTCTGTCTGGAAGTTGAGAGGTATAAGTCTTTTTCAGAGATAAAGCTCCCTTAAGGAAATATAACCTTCAGACTTGGGCCAAGCTGGCTCCCTACAATAGTGAACAGCACTACAAAGATCACACAGATGGTTCACTGCACACGCTTGCTCCTTATTGTGGCTACAGAAACAACATACCTACCAACTTCTCTATAGAAGCGTATGAATGTCAGTCAGGCAAATGCTCTTTCACAGGTATTGTGGCTAAGGTGTAAAGTTGTTAATTTACTAGAAGCCAGAAGAAAAATCAAGATAAAAATTTCAGAGTATTGTAAGTCAGTGAAAACTACAGCAAAACTTCTGGAAACAGAAAGTTTTAAGTCCTTTAGCATTTACCTAGCAAAAAATTAAGATGTGATACATAACGGAAATTAGCATTACCTTTTTAATATATAAGCCTTTACATTTCAGTGGTTTAGATAGATGTTAGTTTAGCAAACAGGTTAAGCTTTAACAGAGAACAGGTGACACTGAGTAACTATCAACACAGCTGACTGAGCCAAAGGTGCCTTTTAGATGTAAATTTCCATATTTCAAAGAAGCAACTTTTCTCTCAGACTTTGAGGCAGCAATGCACTTAGACTAGTTATTCAAAATAATTGGATTGGTTATACTTCAAAACAATTGTAGCTCACAATTTCTATCCTACTATGCCCATAAAAGTTAAATGAAATCATCACAATTGAACAAAATCTGTGAATAAAATCCTCAAAACATTGATTTATATGTCCTGTACATGTATCTACTCTTTCTTGTGGTAATTTAGCTGTCTGGAAACACCTCAAGCAAAATCAAAAAACTCAAGGTATGGTTTTACAAACCTTGGGTCTCCCTCTACTGTTGTTAGTTACAGTGCATAGTACTAGTGCATAGCAACATAACCACTGATAAAAACCTTCTTGTAGCTATGTTCTCTCAGAAAGATACATTGTTTTCTTCACTGTTTTTGTGTTAAAGGCAATACCTCAATTATTTTCTGTACCATGCTATAGGACTACTGCTGTGCACCTTCACTCAGTTGCATTTAATGTAATAAATTTTACAAATTATTTTATTACTTGCAGTACTATATAGTCCTCATTTTTGAGGTCTAGTACACTAAGGGGTTGAGACCAGCCCTATATGCCTGACTCACAGCTCATCTGAAAAATCTTCAACATCATTTATTTCCCCCTCACCTTTTTAACCTAACTCTTCCATCACAGGCTTTGGGAAAAAGTCCAGCCAAGTATAAGCAGACTTAACATGTTCACACACACCAGCAACCCACTTAGAGGAAAGCACCTTTCTTCAGACAGAAGCTGGTACTCTAGATGATTAATCTTACCACCAAACTATGTTGACAAAACCAACGCCACAAAAACGTGAAGGAACCATGAAATTTTAAGTTGGGTAACTTTCAAACCTCCTGAAATATGAAGAGTTAAGGATGGAAACTAAAGAGGTTTATCTATTTATCCATTTGTCTTCATGCAGAAGCTGCTCCAAGCTGAAGTAAAACTATAAATTACCTCCAAGCATAATTCAATATAATAAGGAAAGACTAGATTTAACAAATGCTCACCTTGTAGTTTACTTCATACTTCGTGTACTGGAACTGTAATCCTGTTCAGAAATACAATTTTTTCTGTCTGCCAAATGTTGCAAGTTCTACACTTGGTCTTTACTAGGACAGAAACAATATGACTGATAGTGTGCACAACGCCAATGTGGCTACTAGTGTACCACATAATTTTTATCCACACAACCATGTGAGCTGCTATACAAAACTAAAATCACAGTAGTCTTCAGAAAAATATTTTAAAAACACTAGTAGGAAGTGGCAGTGTCAATGTTAGAAATTTATCTTTAAGAAGAGTTCTATTTAATGCCCCAATACACAAATCACTTGGTACTAACGTAGCTCTGAACTGCCTTTTGAAACCTGTTCTTATCCTTTGTCAACTGACATACTTTTACAGAAAGACAGTTACGAGTATATATGACTCATGCGGTACTTGAGCTTCATGTGCACACAGGTGAATTTTCCCTTCGGTAAAGACCTGAAAGAGTAAAATTAGATGTAAAATAAATTATGATTACTGCAGGGAGGTGAAGAAATACAAGGAACTTGCTATCCATTCCATATCAAACTATTCTACATATTTAGATAATGATTTGACTAACTCCAGATTTTACTTGTGTTAGGAAGCACACGGAATATAAATAATTAGCTATTGTAGTATTGAGCACATAACAGATAAAGAGTAAATACACATTGGTTTCGTCCTTCCCATAAATTTCACATTAAGACCTGTTTAGATGAGCTTACTTTAAAAGATTTAAAAACTAGCAGATAAAGCAGAAAATCAAAAAACTATTACATTAAACATATGACCTATTATCTTTCCCCAGAGATTAGTAATCTTTACAACTGACCAGAGAGAAAGGAATTCAAAAAGCAGTACAGTTTGTTCTCTCTTAGCTAATGTTCCAAGTTACCTTACATTTCATTGCAAGAACTATACTGATGTTTACACTATATATAAAGCTTTATCTTGCAGTTAAAACTAATATACCATCCAAATTAATGGCAGTTTAGGAGCCATTCATAACCGCAAACATTAAATGAAATATGGCAACATTTCATGTTAACCATTATGAAACACTGGATCAAAAGAAAAATCTGAGATAAATAAAAATACATAAAACTAAACCACTAAGCTATGATGTTTGTCAGCACAAATATAAAAAGCAACAAATGGAGATTTAGTTTATGGTATGGAAATCAGATTTAAAAATTATCAAAAGCATCTTCCCCAAAATAAAGACAGTATTCATTCATTAAATACAAGGTATTCAGTGACAAGTGAGAACCAAAATATTAACACATTAACTGAAAGCTTTCTCAACAGGAACTTGTATGATGTAAATTACAATATATTATACAACATATTTTGAACTGCAGCTGCCAACAGAAAAACCATGCAGAAAACTGAATAGTCAGATCACAGTGAGAAAAAATTCCTAAGTGACAGGGTATGGATGGAAAGCTTTAATCTACACAAAATGAGCAAGTACAAGTACTTGATTTGATGAAGATGGGAAGAAAAACATCCAATGCAGCGTCCATTTAAATTGTATTCCATGTTAAAAAACGCAAATATAGAAGACGAAAGAGGTAACATCATAATGTGTAAAAGAATTAAGAACTACACAATATGATTACACAGCACATTATGATGTCACTTAATGCTCCCTTCTCAGTTTGGCAAAGAAATAAGTTTTACTCTACCAGCTCTCAAGGACGTTAAAATTCTAATCCCAAATGGGAACCAGTTGTCAAGTCCCTTTACCTATGACTATCCCTTCAACTTGGGAAACCCAGTGTTTAGAATACAAGTACTTACATTTTAAACCCAGGTCATTTTAAGTCTGAAGCCCTGATCCTGAAAGCTACTCTATGCAGATACCATTCTCCAAGTGTGTCTCTGAAATGACACACTGTTTGGTGGGCATCTCAGATTTTTCACTGGGCATGTAAAAATGGAGAAGGAGGCTGTCTATCAGTAGTATCCTCCACTGATGAGCAATGCAAAGCCACTTGTACTGTACTGCTGTATAGAATTGTGGTGTTATGCAAAATTTTTCCCTTCCCAGCGCCCAGCTTCTTAAGACCGTAAACGTCAAAGTGAAAGACCATAAAAAATGTCTTGATACAAACTTATCTTTCAAAAAAGAAAATCTCATTCTTGCAGACAACATTAGTATTTAGAAAGGGATGGGAAAATCTTACATGAGACTTTGAAAGAATAGGTTTTGACCTATTCAACTGCTCATCTTGTACGAATCAAAATACAGTTAAGCAGGGACTGAAGCTGTTCCCATTTAAAAGTTATCTAGGGTTTTCCACATTACATTACACCTCCAGTCTAGTTTCAGGCTTCATGATAGAAATTTGCCACCATGCTTCATACTAATAACAGTACTCATGATAATTCAAGAGTAGTCTAATCCCATTATCCTAAGAAGAAAATACTGACTTCTCAGGTCAAGAACTAGATGTTAAGAGCAGTACTATTTGAAGAAACCTTGTCAGTGATCTTTAGGATTAGCAGTGCTTTACAAGCATTGATGCAATAGGGGTTTGATCTTGACTGATTATTCTACTGTAGGAATGAAAGTCTCATGCCTGAGAAGCCAGAGCTCTGTCCACTGAGGTTACATTGCTGTACACACGAAGACTGGGGAATAGCTAAACTGTCTGTATCCCCAACAGGTCAATTAGAATTAGCAGTCCATGCAGTTAAAGATCTGAGAGTCACCTTGGTCCATCTCAACCATTTTACATTCTCTTATGATCTAGGATGGGAAAACAAAATAGAAAAAACCCAGCAAGTACAGACAAAGCTCAAGGAATTACACTGCTTTAAAAAAGTTGATCTGACGTTCTCAGCAAAAAGGCACAATCATATCTACACTGGCACATGCCCAAAGAACTCATGCTAATTCCAGTATCCATTTCCTTTGTTTGTTGAGTAATTTCACCTTACTTGGCATTTTAGAAAGTTTTATAACCAAATATAGTCACAGGTCAAGTTATATTAACCTGTCATCATCAAATTTGCTGGATGAAGACTGGCTGAATGATTTTTTCAGACACATTAAGCACATAGTGTGGAAATAACTGAAATAAAATCTACTGGAAAAACACGTATGTACTGTATTTGATGATCACTTGTTTTATCCAAACTGACACACGGAGGCAGCTACAGATAGTGTCCTGTTATTCCAAGAGAACATCTGCTTATTTCTCTAACACTAATTTCTATGGATTCTTTTAATCCAACAGAACCTGTAAAATCCTACGTAACTTATATTTTTCATTATCTTCAACATAAAGTGAATGAACTGTAGTTCCATTAGAGTTCACTGTTTCTGTTCCCCACAAGGGAGAAAACTTTGTAAATTTAATATGCTCTGATAAAGGATGAACATTCAAGACAAGGAGTATTTTACTTATCACTTAGAAGTCAATCTAAGGCTTTCCTGCATTTCTTCTGAAAACCTAAGTTTGACAGGAAAGAAAAAACTGTATCAGTTTATTAGAAAAGCAAATTCCATGAGTTTCTCATTGAGAATAAATACTGACCATGCTCTGTAATACTGACCTATGTTCATTCAGATATGAGGACCATACAAATTCACATAACCAGCTCAGTTCCAAATGATACTTAATGTATTTGTCCTCCCCATACCTTTAAGAAGTAGGAAATAAATTATCATCTGTTTTTTTTTTTTTTTTTTTTTATGGAAACTGAGGCTAGGAAAGATTAAGTAATTTACTTTGGCTCATGCAGTAAGCTGAAACAAGTGGAGAACTCTGTGTGAATCTTTCATACTCATACTTTAAACATTGCACTATCGTTCCCCAATGCATAATCCTCTGCCTTTTTGATAAGTCACAAAACTATCCTTTTTATCTCAACTTTTCAGCTTACCTATTGAGATTTTTAACATTCATTGTCTCTGGTTATCCCATTTCTACATCTGTGATTTTCTCTCCTCCTGCAGCATAAAGTTTATTGTCCTCCTCAGGCAAATGCTTTTCTTCCTTACTTGAGGTCTCAGGTGCTGACTTACACCAGCATAAACTAATCAAATGCCAGCATAAAATAATCTAATGATGCAAAGTTCGTATTAACACAGGGCACCCGGTGTTACTTTTGATTAGTTCTTGAAACTCATACACTATCTGAAAGAGGTTTTCTTTTACCTTATGTGTTGTGCAGAACCTACCCACACAACTAAGCCTTAATTTGCAAAATGTTAAGAATTAATTTAAGTCTTCAGGCAGTGCGCTATATTCTGATGTGACGTTAATACTCACACACTCTGGGAGAAAAAAAAGGTGATGAGATTACAATGTTTTGCCAAATAAGATAACTTTCTTCTTTTAGTTAACAGGCCCATTAATTTCTTTGACTTAAAATAACCTTCACTGAATTAGCCATGTAATAAACAAGAATAAATTAAACCTAAAACTAAGTAACACTAATGGACTTGCAGTACAAGTATGGGTTCACTGGTAGGTGAGGCGTAAAGTATACAGGGGAACAGAACAGTGAAGGAGACTGGCTTTTTCCTTCCTTCTCCTCTGTTACCTTCATGAGGTATTTGTCACATCAGGAAGAAGCTCAATGTCTGCTTATATAGCTCAATGTTAAATTTATTTATGTAACTGCCACAGTGTTAATGCAGACTCTAAGCCTGAGATGAACATATAACATATACTCTGTCCAAGAAAGTTGATCTCTAATGATAACTGAACAATCTAAAAGCATACATTATTTAGACTGCCAGCTAGTTTTCTTTTACTAAATTAAAGACAAACACCAGCTTATCTGAAAAACTGATAAGACAAAACAAAAGAAGTCAAGATAAGCTTTTACAAATTCCATGACGATTTTAACTCATTGAGTCAGATGACAGCAATATAATACTTCTATCACAGAATCATCGAGGTGGGAAAAGACCTTGAAGATCATCTAGTCCAACCATTAACCTAACACTGACAGTTCCCAACTACACCAGATCCCTCAGCGCTATGTCAACCCGACTCTTAAACACCTCCAGGGGTGGGGACTCCATCACCTCCCTGGGCAGCCCATTCCAACGCCTAACAACCCGTTCTGGAAAGAAATGCTTCCTAATATCCAGTCTAAACCTTCCCTGGCACAACTTGAGGGCATTACCTCTTGTCCTATCACTTGTCACTTGGTTCAAGAGACTCATCCCCATCTCTCTGCAACCTCCTTTCAGGCAGTTGTAGAGGGCGATGAGGTCTCCCCTCAGCCTCCTCTTCTCCAGACTAAACAACCCCAGTTCCCTCAGCCGCTCCTCGTACGACATGTGCTCCAGACCCTTCACCAGCTTCGTTGCCCTTCTCTGGACACGCTCGAGTCATTCAATGTCCTTTTTGTAGTGAGGGGCCCAAAACTGAACACAGTCATCGAGGTGCGGCCTCACCAGTGCCGAGTACAGGGGTAAGATCCCTTCCCTGTCCCTGCTGGCCACGCTATTGCTGATACAATCCAAAATCAGAAAAACTGCTACCAATGTGTGCAGAGGCTCTACCTCACAAGTATTTCAAAAGCAGCTTACCTTCAACCTACTGATTTTCAAAAGAAAAAACAGAAGAGAAAAAGTAGAACAGATAAATTAGGCATTACCTTGCCAGCATTGACAAGATTAGACAATAAATAATAATCAAGAAAAACTTAAACAGCACAAAATCTTCAGTTTGTTAATTAAAAGAAATGTTTATCTAAATCAGATTCTATGGCAGTGCTGAGGGTTTAAGGCAGCAATTGCTAACTATTCTCATGACAACTGCCAATATCCCTTGGATGCTCCTCACATCTCTGGGCACCACTAGGCCCACCCCACCCTTGCTCCTTAAGGTGTCCACTGCTCCCACACCAGCTCTGAGTAACAATGACAGCAACAATGCCTCCAGAGGTATTCCAGGATATATAGATTTTGTCCGTGCAGGTTTTGTCACAATTCCATGAACTGGCACTTGGTTCTGGTACTGCATGGCTATACATTTAACATTATTGCCCCACGGGCACCTGAACACCGTATATAACGTGATCTTAATAAACTACAGCATTTCCACAGAAGGACATTATGAATAAACCAGGACATTATGAATAAACCAAGCCATTTAACTGGAACACAGACCAAAGGGATGGGAAAAAAAAACCCTAACTTTTTTAAAATACCATGTTTTCAAAAATTGTTCAAGTGTGCTCAAGATGGGACAATTTAATTCATACAGAAGTATTTCTTATTCTGACCTAATTTCACATTCTGAGATTCCCTCTGGGATGAGCTATATAGCAGTGACTTTTTGCACTGGATCTCTACATCCAGTGGGCACCATGAACAGTCCTGAGGTCTGTGAAAGACGACTAAGATATCACATACACACTTTTAGCATCCAGCCCCCGCCCCCCCCCCCCCCCCCCCCGGAAATCCACAATGTGTTGAAAAATACCAGTCAATGTACTCTTGGACTTTTCTGATGAACAACACCAATTTCAATTGCACCAAACTTGAGAAGCAATTCTTAATTCCTTTGGATCTGGGCTTCATCCACCAACATCTTTCACGAAGGATTAAGTATTCAAACGTATTTTAAAAATAGAGGTTTCCATAAACAGTCTTCCAAAGTGAAAGAGGATACAGTTGATTTTGTTAACAGAAATGCAAACAAAAGCACTACAGGAGATTAGTGTTCTCTAGTTAAGAGCTTTATGTTTGTTATTTAAACAATATGCACTCTGTTTACATCAACAACTTCTGATTGTCAACTGAGCATTAAAGCAAGAAAAAACTGGTTTGCAGTCTTTGACGCTGTGATTCCAGGCTGTTAAGATCTCAGGTATAATTTTCAGTCAGACAGCCAAGACCACCAAGAGATGCAAAAAACATCAATTTCAATTGTAACTATTACTTTCAAAAAATTCTTAGTTCACTCCTGGGAAACCATTCTTTCTGCTATCTGTTGTTTGCTGTTGACTAAAATAGAACGCAATTCTCTAAAAAATAGTATAATTTCCAGGAAATAAACTGACTGAAGTACTTTCTTTCCCTCCTAACCCTATTTAAGGGAACAAAGCTTGCATGCTCACAGTGTATCTGTGGAGGTTTTATGCCTGTATACCTGTCAGCTTTCCAATAACTAGCTTTTTACATCAGCTAATTTCAAACACATTTAACAGTTAGATGGGAATCTCAAATATATTGGGTTTGGTAACTGTATTGTCCCCTCTTTTGTCTTTTAAACGAGATATGAGTTAAAACCAAGCAAAAGCTAAACATTATTCCACAAATACACAAAACAGCTGCTTTAACAGATTCTCACTGTTAGAAGAACTGAGAAAAGACAAACCTTCACATTGACCTGCAAAAGCTTCTAGCACTTCATTAAGGGCCATGTTGACTGAAAGGTTGCTGAAATCAGATTAATTTGTTACGGACTTCAGTAAGCTTCAGATCAGATCTGCAGGCTCCAGAGAAACTTACTTTTTGTCCTACCCATTGAAAACCAGAAGTGGCATTATAGGAAATAAGTGTTATAAAAAGTGCATTTTATATTTCTCAGTTATATTATCTGGCAATGCCTATTAGTAATATATTGACAGTAACAGTACCAAAACACAGCACAGAAAATTTCTGCAAATCTACAGAACATTATCTCCTGTATACATGAGGTGCTTTTTATATCTCTTCTGTCACAGAGCTGAAGTAAACAGTTGGCAACCTCAGTCATCATGCACAGCAACAATATAAACAGACAGAGACAGAGAGTCTTTAAAGCTGATAAACATATGCACCACCACTTCTCAAGGCAATCAAAACTGCATTTACTGATGAGGTAGTTATCAGATTTTATTCAATATTTTCTGACTTCTGCAGCAGAATTAACATTTTAAAAGCTCAGGAAACTGCCCTATAACACTTGCTCTGAAATGTTGGTAGGTTAGTCCACTCACTGAGGGTTTTTCAAGTACCTTTCACTGAGAGAATTAGGAACCCCTGTCAAATTTACATCCTCAAAACCAGCCTAAAAATTCTATTGCCAGAACTGTAAAATAAGAACAGTATGTTGTTGAAGAAAGTCTGGAAAAGTAAAAAAAATTAAAAAAATCTTACGATTGCTTAAATAATAAATTTAATCATTATTTTGCTCAGCTACTTATTTTTGTAGCAGCGTCTCAAGTATAAAAACCAAGACTCTCACTTTAGACTAGTATTTCACAAAGAAAGTCCCTACAAGGCTAAACCTACCAACTTCCTACTTTACTTGTACACTTATGTGTTTCACTCCCTACTTTTACAGGGCCACAGACAGGCAAAAAAGTCACTATTTATATACGAACAAGATGTTAGCAGCTTATACTTGAATTTAGCAATCATTAAAATTCTTAAATTTAATGCGAATTAGTCAGATCACAGGTACCTAAACATCTAACTAACAACACAAAGTATTGGAAGCTTTAGAATCTTTTATCTCAACAGGAAACAATCCAGACACCTCTTCTCCAATTCTGTGGCACTACAGAAAGCACATCTCTGATTTGCAGCATGCACAAACCTGACTTCTGCAGCCTGCCTGGAAAACCACCAGATTCAGGTACTTTTGTGTCAAGACAAAGTAAGCAAATAAAGAAAACGTGCCAGTCTGCTCTCCAGCTTTGGTACAGCTGAACACAGCTGAAGCTATTTATACAGGAAAGAAAAAATATCTGAGAGACCTCAGTTAAAGGATTCATAGGTCTTTACCAGAATTTTAAATTCAGCTGCCTCCCCCTTAGTCTCCAAACCAAAAGATCTAAGTATTGATACCTTACGCTGCCAGTGAAATGCCTGTCAGTTTTAGTTTCTAATTGGTTGCAAAGAGAGAACTGAAACAAAGATTTCTAGTCAAGTGTTCATTTTGTAAAAGTGCTTATATAGAGAGGTCACAAATTAATCTTCTGGGATTTGCCTAATTCATGTGTTGCCTGTAATAGCATCTTACAGAGCCAGCCCTCTAGGAACACTGTACAGCTAGACAACTGTGCCACACTTCTCATTTCATCCCTGTTATACCATGTACTGGCTTGGCATAAAAAGGGAAGAATATAACCAAAAAAATGTGGCACTTAGATTCAGATCTAAGTGATAAACAGAGTATAACAACTTATTCATAAATTTGGAATTAAAATTAGGCTCTCATTACATTAATCATTCCTTAGATTCTTTAAACTGTAGTGTATTTATGTTATAAAAATATACATATTTAAAAGACCACGTGCTTTTATCAGCATTTCCCCGCATTGGTCTGAAGACCGAATGCTGGTACAACATTTTCCTGCAGACACAAACAATCATCTCTTCTCTACTTTCACATCCTATGCCAAAAATAATTATACACGAAGTTTCACTTTACAGCATTGCGAAGTTGGAAAATACAATCCATAAAACTTGAGAATATCTCAAGCTAAAGACCTACAAAAGAATTAGATTGCTATTCAATAGTATTTTAACATACTTTGCCACAATATGCAGGCAGCTCCAATGCAGTAGGATTACTGTGAAGTCCTACAACAGCTTGCTGCCTACCTGCATACCCTCTATTTAACAAAGACAGGCACAGGATTTTAGTATTCCTGACAGATTCATACCCTCCCATTCTCCCAGTAACTATTATTCCATCATCCACAGATCTATTAACTCTGGTGCTGAACTGTTTTTCTTCAGCAACAGTTTGGGATAAGACAGTAACTCCAACTCTCACCTATTCAGTTACACCACCAAGGTCTACATGAAGCAATACAGCGTAACACTTACGTCCAAGAAAAATAAGCATTTTTTTTGCAACTTCTGGTGAAATAAGGAAGGGAAACAGTTGCTCATACAGGCAATTCAAAGGGGAACAAGAACTTGCTTCAACTTGTTTAATGTTCTAAATTATTCCACTGGGCTAGAACCTCAGTTTTACAACTTGCCATGTTATTTCTGGAATCACCAGAAAAAGTCTTCGTATGTGTTACCAATATCTGGACTTTATCTCAAGCAGTTCTTTAAGCAAAGGCTAAGAATGGCCAAATGCTTCATGTGATATGGCCAACAGCTTAAAATGAAGCTTGCTGAAGTAACTGTAATTCCATTTGCAGAGTATTTCAAAATCCATTTCTGTTCCCAGAAGAGTGTTTGTTTGCCACAGAAAGGAATTAGTTCTCTGTCCACTGTACGGATCAACTTTCCTCCTGAACATGTTGTCTAATGGATGTTCAGACTCTGAAGTCTCTGAACTGGAGGCAATCCCAGGGTACCCTGGATTTGGAGGGGCTTAGCCAGATGAGGGGCAGCCCTGTGAGGACCCCTAATTTCCAGCTTCTCTGCTCTCACTCACCTACTTCGGTAAGCTGGTAAGGAGACTGGGATGCAAACTGGGGATAGCTATCCAAGCTTCTGAAATAACCCTGTACCAGTACATCCTGGGAACATTTTAACCCAACTAACAAACTTTGATAGAGAACACTAAGCTGAACCATTTTAATAAAAATATATTTTCCATTTATGACCTCACTATTAATGATGTTAGGCAGAGGAAAAAGATTATCCTAGCCACCTACATATTCTCAAATAGCTAATATACTTCAATAATATTCACGGATTAAAGCAGAAAGTACTGGATTCCCGTCTCAGATCACTTTTTTCAGTAAAACTTTAAAGTTTGATACATAATAAATTTGACTCCAATTGCTATGAAATTGGTAATTTACACTTTAAAACTGTGCATTGGCTCAGGAAAGCACAATACTCTTTATTATTGTTCATATATATAGTAAAAGTGAACTGTTAAAATTACAAAGATGTTTTAGGTGTAGCTTAGGAAATTATATCAACTTGTTTGTCTCCTTGACCTCCTTCACAGAGTTTAAATAAAAACTTATACCTATCATGTATACTCAGCTGAATATGACCTTGTTGCACAGTCCATGAACCACACAGTTCCTACCACACCAGTATTAAGCTTTCTCTATGTATGTCTCTCTTCAGATACAGGCCTAAGACCAACATTCAACATGAAACTAACAAAGTTAGTGAAACTTCTGGTTGTGAAACCAAAAAGTTACCTTTGAATCCATCCAAGAGATTTTTTTTTTCGCTCATGCTACTCAAATGTGAATCTTCTGTGGCACCCCATATGCTATACAAGAAAAAGAAGATACAGTTAATCTTTTATTATTGCAGTTACCAATTTCATACCTGCTAGGACTCATTCTAAAGCATCTGAATTTTCATTTCCTCTCACAAATACATTTTGCTTCAACTGCTCACCACTTACCATATAAGAATACTGGAATGGGGTATATAACTCCTATTCTTACTCTTTTTGAATACCCTCAGGCAGCATAGTTACTCTTGTCTCCAGAAGGCATCTGAAGCAAATAATAATATGGTAGAGACCTGCTGAGATTGTTAAAGAGGCTGTAAACTGTACACATGATTTCATTCATGAAAACGTGCAAACAAAAATCCCTAGGTATATTCTCTTTTACAATATTTAAAGACTAAGAAATTTAACATACTGATCTAGTTATTCTTAGCATTCAACACACAGCTTATTGAAATCCCATCTTGTTTAGAAAAGGGGTTGCTATGGTGCTGCATTACTCCAGATACAATTGTGTGACTGAACCCATGGAGAGATCCACTTTGTTTTCACACTGTCATGTCCCACACTCAGCCTCATACACGTTCACAGATGCGTACTACAAACATAGCCTGATACTTCAAGCAGCTGATAACTGAGTAAAGCTTATAAATCTGTTGAAGGCAGGATAAGAGTTAAGCATATTAACCTTATTTTGATCTAAGTCTACACACTTGAGCAAACTGGTTAGTCATATTTTTCATTTAACCTTTGTGTCTGTCAAGTTGTAGTCTAATCTACAGAACAAGGTGAAAATAATTAGCTGATAAGGACTAATTGCCATAATACCTTTCACTGCCTTCTTTCCTACACATTTACAAAAGTTAAAAACTCATAGTCAAGCTTTAGCTCATAAGAACCTGCAGATGACAGAAATCAAATAGCTCAAAGCTGATACATCCACCGAGAACACTGCAATTCTGTGAACTGAAAATGAACCCCAGAATGAAAGTTCTCTATGAACCACCTACACGATGGACAAGTTTGTTCCTGAAGCCCTGTGGGAACATCCAAATAACAAATTGCCCCAAGAACACGCTCCTTTCTTGCTTTTGTTTCCATATCATGCACTACCAAGGATCTTTGTTCTCTAGACTACAGTTATAAACCATCCTCGTTACAGGAAAGAGGCAACCTCATTAGCAGTCCTTATGACTTCTTAAGAATCTTAGGATAGAGAAACAACATCAAATCAAGAAAATTTGAGTATGTTGCCTGAAAATTTCATGTGCATTAAGAGTCTGTGGCTAAGCTTCTGCTGACAGATACAGACAGAATTTAAATTACTTTCCCACAAGCCTTGCAGCACAGCCCTTGGATGACCACAATGGTTAGAGAGATTCCCATGGTGATAAAGCAACTTCCTGGTTATTCCTGCCCTGAGGGCATTCGTCTCCCACATCCCTGAACAGAAAAATACACTTGTATTTTCCAATTAGCAGCCCAATCCCACAGAAACTTTCTTCTAAAATGAACCTGGTAAACATGCTGCAACACGCTATCTCCCAAGTTCTGAAAACAGATCTTGCACAGTTTAAAGCAATATTCTTAAAGATGTACTCAGAAGTCTGAGCTACATAAAACCCAACCCCCTTTAATGGGCCAAGACCCAGTAAAAGGCAACATGCCACCCCCATAACACCCGAGTAGACAAAGCAGCCATGTTAGCAGCTTGACTTGAAGCCTCTGCCCCCTCGTGACAGGGCAGTCACTTGACTTGTGGTTAAGCTTGTGGATAAGCTGGCTCTTCCAGTCTGTCGCCCCTCAAGGGGGGTCTTCACACAAACCGTGCTTTCCCTGAAAAAACCTGTCGCCGCACAGCGCGGCAGTACCCTTACTTGCGTTTGTACTCGCGCTAAGAGAAGCTACGTTTTTCCCCAGCTGAAGGGCAGCGCCGAGCAGGGCAGGGCCGCTGCTGGGGGCAGGGCAGGCGGCGTTGGAAGCCGGCCAGAGGCTCACGCTTGGGCTTCCACCAAGGCTCCTTGCCCCAGGTTCTTCACCGGTAAGGGCGCTTCCCCAGCGCAGGGCAGCGGCGCGGAGCACAAGCCGACGAGCCCCTCGGCAGGCCCCTGCCCTCCGCCCGGCAGCGGCCCTTAGCGGTCCCTGGGCGGGAGAGGCGACCCACAACCGGGCGCGCCGCAGGCGAACGCGCAGGGCTCCGCAAGAGGAAAGGGAAGCGACGCGGCGGCAAGGGGCGGAGCCGCCCGCTCCACCCGCCCACTGCCGACCTACCGAAGGCCGCAGGGGAACGACCGGGAGCGACCGGAAGCTCCAGCGCCCGCGCGAGGCCGCCAGCGCGCGGAGCGCAGCACCCGCGGGCAGCGGCTCCGCCGGGCGGGGCGGGGCGGGGCGGGCGCACGCGCGCTCCGCCCCCCGCGGGGCCGTCGCAGGCCGCGCCCCCTTCCCCTGCGCGGGCCCGGCGGGGCGGGGCGGGGCGGCAGGGCCGCGGGGCGCAGGCGCAGTCGGGAGGCGCGGCGTGTCCCCGCTGCCCCCCCGCGCCCCTTGGCCCCCGCCTCCTCCCCCACCCCAGGCCGTTTAAAGGCGGCGGCGGCGGCGCCCGCCCCTGTGGGGGAGCAGCTCCGCGCCGGGATCCGGCGCCGCTAGCCCGCTTCTCGCTTCTGCGCGCCTAGCGGAAGCGCCGGCGGCCGCCGCCATGTACCGCTACTTGGGGGAACTGCTGGCGTCCCGCCTGGCCGCCGGCTCGGTGCTGGCGGGCGCGGAGCCGGGTGGACCGGCAGCGGCAGCCGGAGGAGCAGCGGCAGCGGCGGCGTGGGGCGGGGGCCGGTGCCCGCGGCGGCACTACTGCGAGGCGGCGAAGAAGGAGGACGACCCCAACTTCTTCAAGATGGTGGAGGGGTTCTTTGACCGCGGCGCCAACATCGTGGAGGACAAGCTGGTGGAGGGGCTGCGCACCCGCGAGAGCATGGAGGAACGGCGCCACCGCGTCCGCGGCATCCTCCGCATCATCAAGCCCTGCAACCATGTGCTCAGCGTCTCTTTCCCCATCAAGCGCGACAACGGCGAGTGGGAGGTGATCGAGGGCTACCGGGCGCAGCACAGCCAGCAC
Source organism: Strix uralensis (assembly GCF_047716275.1). Lineage (NCBI taxonomy): Eukaryota > Metazoa > Chordata > Aves > Strigiformes > Strigidae > Strix > Strix uralensis. The sequence continues at coordinate 12,033,649 of NC_133978.1, read as the reverse complement.
CGGACCCCCTGCAAGGGAGGTGAGGCCCCCCGTCCCCCGCGCGGTGCCCGGGCCCACCGAGGGCCGTGCGGCCCTGCCCCTGCTCTGCTCCCGCTTGGCTCCCCGCTGCCCGCCCGGCCAGCGACCGCTAAGAGCTCTCCCGGCGAGGAGGGGCAGCGGCCTCCTTGTCACCGGCGGTATCTGGTGTCGGAAGGGAAGGCAGGGGTAGAGCGGCTCCTGCGCAGCCCTTTGGCCCTCCGCTGCTGCCCGGCGCCCCCAGGAATGACCTCCCTGTTAGCCTAGGCGCGGGGTCTGGCCGCTCCCTGTTAGCCTAGGCGCGGGGTCTGGGCACTCCCGGTTAGCCTACAAGTGTGGGGTCTGGCGGCGCGGCCTTCGCCGCCGGCACCGGGCAAGGCACAGGGTGCGAGGGCAGTGATTACTCGGCGTGACTCAAACCTCGGTAGTGTGTGTTGGAAAACATGTGGAAACTCCGCGCTTGAAGTGCCTGCTTTCGAGCCAGGAGCTGGAGAAGCTGTCCCTTAACACACTGCCCGCTGTGTCTGCAAAACCCGAGTGCTCACCCAGAAGACATCGGTAGAGAAAAATAACAAGTTTTCCTAGTTATCGGCTGGACACACAGGAAGAGCCAAAAGTGATTTTTCTAGGGAAAGCTGACTTGGCACAAGTGAGGCCAACAGCATGCCTGTGCAAAGGGACCGGGAGGGTGAATCCTGCTGGAGCTGAGCAGAGCTGAGCTCGCATGGGATCAGCTCTGGTCTCAGAGGAATCAGACTCCCTTTTAGTCTGGGATAGATGGCATTTCCTTGAAAAACAAACACAGATGTCCATAACTTATTCAGGAGCTCTGATCTTTCTGGACAGTTCAGTGTTGGAGACCATTTCAGCACTGTGTCTCAAACCAGAGCTTCTATAGTCTGTAAATGTGTTTCATTTTCTTTAGTGTAAACCAGTTTTTATGGTAAATAATGATGGGTGCTGAAAGCAAAGTTTTCTCTGCGGTTTCTTATCAATGAAGACCTCTGTCTTTGAGAATAGAGTAGGAAGGGTGTTCTTAGGTAAATGTGTTCTTAATAATCATTTTGACTGGTGTGCATATATGACATGGGACTTTTCTCTTGGCAGCACCGTCTGTGCTGTTAATGTGGTTCCTGACTTTCTAAAATCAAATACACAGTGAGTGTCTTGTGACATGCTTAATTCTTACCCAAAAGAGGCTAACTCAACTTCCTGGTGATTGCTTGGAGCAAGAGCTACCTGCATCAGACTCAGTTGTAGCTGAAGTTGGGTGTCGCTGAAGCTTACTCTGTGTGGAGCTACTGTTTCTCTGCCATTGCTATAATTTCTTTTAAAACACTGATGATTATTACACTGTTATTTGGTCACTGTTTAGATTGTTACTTTTTGGTGCTGCTTACAAAAAATCCTTTTCTGTACAGCCTGTGTTACTCCTAAGATCCTGGCTTGCATAACAAGATGCAGATACAGTGGCAAATGAAGTAATAAGATAGTATTTAATATATGATAACTTCTAATATTTCACATTAGTATTGCTCAGAACTGAAGGAATTAATGTTTTTACAGCAAAGAATTATAAGATACTCTGTATGTCAACAAAAAACACCAGTTGGGTGATTGGGTACCTTCTGTCCTGATACCTACATCTCTAAATCTTAAACAGAATTTCTCAATTTTTCAGTAGCATTTGTTATGCCTGTCTGCACTGACACTGGAGCAAACACTGGAGCATTTGTGGCAAGCTGCAATTGTAAATTTCAAGGCAGTTGAAAATGACAGCCAAAGTAGGAAGTCTGAATAGTTTGTCCTTTTCTTCCTGTGCTGCTCCCCACCCCCCTCCATGGGTTTAGGGAAGGGTTTGCAAATGATATTTCCTTTCCACTCTTTTTCAGTGTAGTGATCATAAATGGATTTCACTTTCTAACGCTCTCTAGGAATTCGCTCACTATCATATGACAGATCTGGTTTTGCAGTAAATCTAAATGGGATGTGTAATAAGTGTAGATCCACTGCTTGAAACCTTCTATGAAGAAAAAGGTGGGAGGAAGTAGAGCATTTCTACTCAAACTGCGAAGAAAGGGGTTGGTGAAGATATTTCTGCATTTATGGTATGTCTGAACCACTCGGAATGTACACACAACTTGAGAGCTTTTGTCTGAAAGTGATTTTTAAACTAGAATCCTAGTAGATTCCACAGGAAAAAAAAAAAAAAGGCAAAGCCTGGTGAAATACTACTCAAACTCTGTAATAGTATGAAATGGGAAAACTTGCTGAAGTGAGTGTCCCACACACAGGAACCCAGAGTTCAATGCAAGTTAATTCACACTGGCAAGAAACAGCAAGGGACATAAGGCCACCTTTTAAAAGAAGGGGTGAATTGGCATCTGGAAGGCTTGCAGAGCAGTAGGAGGAACAAAGCTTCCAGATCTCTTCCAATGCAGAATTGTGAACTTTAACTTTGCACTTACTGAAAAGTAAAGTTTGATAAAATAAGGTTCCCTTTTTTTAAGGATGCGTATTCCGTACTAATAAAGAGATAGCGTTTAGTTACTGCTAGGTAATCCCTACTAGCAAGTAGGGATGCCTTGCCATCTCTGTCATTCTTTTAAGGAGCATTGTACTTTAAATGCTCATCTCTTGTATTTCTTGAGGTTTACATAAGCTGAAGGATAAAAGATGCTGTTTAGAGAATGTTAAATACTATTCTGTATGCAGATTAGACAAATGATAAAAATGCACTTCAAGATTCAAGTATGGAATGCAGGAAAACAAATGTTTTTAGGTCTTTTAAGGGCTGTCTTCCTTTAATTTTGTTCCTCGTTTCTTTTTGTGCATCCATACCAAAATAATTCATTAGTGAACGTATGTTACTTCTGTATACCTTCTTGTTTATAAGGTAATTTACAAATTTAACCATGAACTAATGAAGATTTTGTATTGTAAATCAAGTTACAAAATCTTGATTTAAATGCTCTAAACCTGGACACATCTGGGTTACTTGAGGAAACAGAGACTAAATAAACATTTGAATTATCTGCACTTTAGCAGCTTCTGTTTCTACTATATGTTTGTAACTTAACATTATAGCAGTTAGACTATGTTCCTTCTGTCACAGACGTCACCTTCAATTTCTTTGCCTGCTCATTCTCTTCTAGGGCGATACCTCAACCCCTGCTTAGTAGTCCAGCCCAAATCTGGAAAGTGCCAAACTTCTTAATGTGAGGTTGATCTTTTTGAAGCCGGTTTAAAACACGTGTGTATGCAGATGATACCTGCTGGCAGAAGTGTATCAGTTCCTTGAGTGGTAGGCCTTCTGTACCACCTCCTCTGCTGGTGTCTCTGTTGCATGCAGGTAGAAATAACGCAGCAGAGTGAATGCCAGAAGAGGCCTGCTTTGAAAATAAGGCTCCTGAGTGGATGGATGACTGTGACCTGGTACAGAAGTGGAATGGAATGGCAGACCACATGGATTGGGCTGGATTAGGGCAAATTCAAGATCAGTCTTACATTTTTTTGCATAGGTGAACTTCTACACCTTGGTGGGAAACTTGACTGTCATATTTCTATTTGAGAAGTACGATGCTCTTAATACCCTAGTTCTGACAATCTAAAGCATAGTTATTAAAAATAGGAAGTTATTTCATGGCTTATCCTACTCTCCTTTCTTCCCCCAAAACAGGTGTAAAAACACAAATCAACTTGATTGTGTTGGACACAGTTGTCACTACATGGTAGTGCAGGTGATTCTTCATTGGGTCAAGAGAAGTGCTTTTCAGGAAAACTGGCACTAGGTACTGAAACATGCTTTCTTTTCAGTTTATAACTTGTGGGGTTTTTCCACCTCATTGAAAGAACCCAGAAATAACATTTCTTACTGCACCTTGTGGCGCTTACATATTTAATTGTTGTAGAAATTAATCCTTAATTCTACTTCAGGAGTTGCAAACCTTTGCAACTTGAGAAAGTGGTGATTCCTTTTGTTTTGGTGTGCTTCTCTTCTGTGCTTTAGGAATCTTTACAAGAACGGTCATGAATATACCCATTTAGGTGGTAGGCCTTGCAGCATGCTCAGCATGCAAGTCCAGGTTGTAAAGACTCTGTTTTCTGCAATGTAACTGTTTGCTGGAAAGGAAAATTTAGTTAGATGTCTCCTCATCCCATGGAGAACATGGAGATAAGCTTTCTTGTGTTGGAACTCAAGTTGCTTACGATCTAAACTTAGTATTTATGCGACTGGACTGATGCTGCGTGGCAGCTGAAGTAATGCTGTGGGTCAGATCATTCTTTCCTTTGCTTATGCGGTGACTTGCGTGCTAGTGGCCAGCACTAACAGGAAACCACAGCTGCTCTTGTTCACTGCACTGACAGCTGCCTAAAGAACTAAACCAAACCAAATAGGGTACAGGAAATGAGATGGCTGAATACAGATGACTTTGCTGAAAAGTACTTGGGCAGTTCCTACTTAAAATAATGAATCTTTGTAAATAATTTTATCAGATTCCATGAAAGGTGTAAAACTGGTTAAGCTGCTTTTTCATGTGGTTGCTGATGGCTGTTTTCAGTAATGGGTCAGTTTCAGAAAATAGTATAAGCTTATTGAGTTCCTACCTGCGTAGTACTATGGAAATGATTCCATGTATGTTAGGCAGCATTTACTGCAGGGATAAAGCTATTAAGTGGTTTTAAAACTTTTTAAAGCCTTTTCATGTTAACCGACTGTCCGGTGGATCCATTATCAATGAAACCAAATGAATCAGAGCTGGGAAACAGCCTAACCTTTTGTTTATGCTCACCCAAATTGCCTTAACCAAGTCTCAACTGCTTTCATAGTTCAGAAAGACTAAAACCATCTCTAGCTCCAGAGCAGATTTAGTCTAACTTTCAGTTAATAAGAATTTTGAAAAACTTTGTCATATATTACTTCAAAGTTCACTATCTGTATATAAAGACAGATGATTTTTTATTTGCTCAGTTGACTTGGAGGTGAATGATTCTGATTTGCTGTGTGGTGCTCCCTTGGCTGGTTAGTGGAAGGAGCTATTCTACATTACAAAACTTTCCTATCTTCTAGTTTTGGCTGCTTTTCTTCTGCCTGTCAGGATTTATCCTTCTCACTGGACTTACGAGTTCATGTTAATGAGTTTCTTACTGCATAGGGTGACATTTATTCATGCTACACTTGCCACAGTTTTCCAATTGCAGAGGTCTAAGGGCGATGCTAATCTCAGTGCCCAGTCATCAGACAGCCTCTGTTGTACACATTATCTTGTCTAAACCAGTACATACATATTATATATATCTCATGATGATAACCTTACTTGCAAAAGAAAAAGCTTTAACTGCAGGAGTTGGACCAGTACCACCCCATGTACTGTCTTGGTTCTTGTGACATTTTTTATTCTCCTTTGTAAGTGGGGGCAGTAAGAAGTAGTTCTGTAAGGTATCTTCACTTCAGCAGAGGTCTCTTTATCCTGGGGTTGTGTTGGTGGCTTTGCTTTTTTAAGTCATTCATGGATGAAAGTTCTGATGCTGTGTCTTTGGCCTAGGGGTCTTCAAGGGGAAGATATGGAAATGTACCCTAGGGACCATGCAACAGGTGGAACTATAACATAGACCATCTGTAACCTGAAATAAACTGTGGAAACTGATCTAACTTAAAAGGAATATCAGAGTTACACAGAAAAAAGTAGTTAGCTGAACTGTGTTAACACTTTCAGTGTTGTAGCTAAAGTTTGAGTACCTTATTTTCATAGGTTTCTGTCCTTGTAGCTTACTTTACAATTGTACAACAGTGGATATATATTTAAATTGCAAACTGAAAAAAAAAAAGGACACGGAATGGATGTCCTGTGCTTTTGCTGTCCTTTAATAAACTAGTTGCAATTCTCAGCTGTATCAGTTCTGTGGTTTTGCCTCTGATACTCTTGTAGGAGGCTATGCCTTGTTCTTCTGGCTATGAATCTTTTCAGTCTCAGCTTTTTCATGTAATCAGCTCATACTGTTTGTGCAGTAGCCACCTTTGTCCTTGATCTTAAATAGTTGTTTTCCCTTGCTACTGTTGGCTCCTTGTCTATTTATAGAGAGATCATACCTCTCTCAGCATTGGGCTTTCTGGATAAACACATGTTGGAGGGGGTGAGGAGGGGAATCTCTTGTGTGATAGTCTCCCTCCTGTTCTCTGGGTCATCTTGGCATGTATTCTTTGTTGCATGAATTGTAACACCTCCATCTTGTTAGGAAATAAACTCTTAGGAGGAGCATGGAATTTGCCTTCTTCATGTCAGCACTGTGGTGGCTTATTGTTTTGTGGCTCCTATGGCATTTGGACTAGCCAGGGCCAACTCGTGTGTTATTTCCGCCCTCTGCACACACCCATGCACATGGTATTAATGTCTGCATGGAAGTAGGGTTACTGCATCTCTCTCTATCAGTCCTTGTTAGTACAGCATTGAGTGCAGTTTAATGAGCAACCTAATCCTGTAAGTAGAGTTGAGGTAGCTCTATAGGTGACACTCTACTTCATAGTCATATTCTGAGTGCATAGATTCAGGTAATATATGCTTGCCTGGTGGTATACTAAATTTCCTATATTTGCATTTAAAACACAAGGTCTTACTAATGCACCATGCATTATTTTTTGGTAGAGAATATTTTTGGATTTTTTCTGCATAGAATGAAATAAACATATATGTGTATACGTTTAAGTATATTTCAAGTATAAGTACAGCTTATTAAAAGTATACAAGAAGTGGGATACTGAAGTATTCTGTCTGGTTGATTACCTTATGGTCACTGAATAGATACTTGTGGTTAAATCAGAATGGTGGGATGTGTCCATAGGGCAGTCTCTTTCCTGCCCCAGGTTATAGCTGGCTAATGCTGTGTGGGAAGAGATAAATATTTTTATCTCCTCTCTTGGCAGTTAGTGAATTGAATTTAGGCATGAGTAGTTCTTGCTGCTGATTGGTGTACGATGTTGTTGTTTTCCAGCACTGAATTACTCATCTTGCTTTGTTAGGTTTGTCTGGAATTTCTTCATCTTCAATAATTATGTATTTGTCATTGTGCTGTTTACCACACTTTGCAAAAAGTTAAATAAGACTAAGCAGGTTCCTTCCAGGGACAGCTGGATTTTTCTTCTGGATTTAGAAAAATGTACTTGTTCTGAAAGAGCCTAAGGATTGCTTGGAAGATCTGTTCCTACTGTGTTAGGTGTCGATGATTACATAGAGTTTGATAGTAGTATAATCAGTCTCACTTCTTTACTTCCTAAACTTCGTCTAAATGAAAATGTTATACATAATCCAGAGTTAAAACATTAAGGAACTAAGGCACTGCAATAAATGCTGAAGCTGATTTATGGATTTTGTTTGGGGATTTTGCTGAATAGTTTGAACAAGGTGAGCATCTTTACAGAAGCTCCTTTAGACTCTGGATGTAATGTCAGCTTTTGGACAGAGTCAGTCAAGCTGTTAACCCGCAGGGCCACTGCAGAATCCAGTGTTGCTAACTGGGAGATTAATATGGCTGTAGTCAGTCCTAAAAACTTTCAAAGGAGATCATGAAATCTGTTTTGCTGAGTGCTGTATGTATAGTATAGGATAGCTGCTGCCCTGGAACGCTTATTCTGATGAGCAAGCATTTTGCAAATATTGGTGAGCAGTATAAATGCACCATCTTAACAAGAATTTTCATCTGTAAGAACCCAAATTAATTTCAAAGTTCCAAAGATGATCACAACTAGAAGAAAACACTGACGTCAAAGCAGGACAAAAGCCTTGGTTAGATATTAATAATTCAGACTGAGATGCAAATCTCTTCCAGGTTCTGGGGAACTTGCAAGACTTGCTAAGATTTGCAAGATATTTAGTGCAGGAGGAGTAGTTTACCAGCTGGTTTGCTCTGAACCGTTATGGCATCTGTTTAGTTTTGAGACTTGTCTTTGAATATGTCATGCTGATTAGTAGCGAGGGCATATGTAGATACTACCATTTAAGATCACTGCACTAGAAGATCAGGAAATAATTACGCTAACTTCCCTAAATGTAGAAAGACAGGAATCATCCTTCAAAAGTTGGTGATTCTGTACACGTGTTCTAAGGAACCATAATAAACACACTGAACATTATGGAACATACTGAAATCGGTACAATGTAAAATCTAGTAGGATGCATTACCAGTTTTCTTTGAAATAAAGATCTTTGTTACACGCCTTAGTAAGTGCCTTACTACAAACCTGCTGATTAAAATGGTAACTGACTGCTGTTATTACAAAATCCAAAATACAGTCTTACTGATAATTACTATTTTGACATTTATTTAAAAAATACTGTGTTTCAAGTGCTTTGCTACCTCCATTTGGAAAAGTGAAAATTAATCCATAGCATCTATCTAACAAGCTAAGCTTAAATCATGAGAAAATTTTACTTTGGCCAAAACAATTATTGAGCTCAGTACAAGAGCTAAGGGTGAAGTATAGTATCTTCAAAATACAGATCATAAAAAAGATATTTTAAAAGCATAGACATTGCGGTGTGATGATAAAGCCTTCTCTTTATTATTGACCAGTCATGAAACAGAATTAAAATTAAAACATTTCCTCATCTAAAAGGTCTTGTGCATAGAAAAACAAAGTCTCTCTTAGCATACTGTTTAACTTATTGGGGTGTGGCAAGGGAAGAGAATTCTCAACTAGAACAAGAATTTGTATGTTTTCCAGTGATAAGTATTTTCCATGGCAGTGAGTCATACTGTAACTTGAGGCTTTCTTCAGGCTATTTTTTGTGACTAATTTGCTGTAAAAGTCACAAGTTTCCAGAGACTTATTGTGTGGGACTTGCCAGCATTTAAAAAAAAATAGAATCTTGTTGCGTAGCAGTGACTTTCATTTGCTTATGTATTAAGAATCTTTAAAAAAACAACCCAGTGTTTATCTGTGTATATGGTCCATTTTTAGACTCAGGCTATTGAATGCATAGTAACACTGCCAAAAGAGCCATGCAAATGCAAGGCAATACTCTCCTCCTGCCAAATTAGGAAGCTGTCAAACTAAATTTCACTGATGTCCAAATAGAATAGAAATCAAGTCTTTTATCTTTGTGCATCCGCTTGCAGATGGAATGTACAGCATTCTCAGATGCCTGCTCCTCATCAGTCCTAACAGCTTAGCACAGATAACTTCCCTGTCAAGAGGTGGGCCTCCTGTAGAGTAATTACAATTCCTGGAAAATGGTAACTGGCCAAATTGTGAAAAGGAATGAAACATGAATGCATCTTAAATGTTATCCACTCATGCCAAAGGAGGGAAAAATCCTCACACCTCCCAGGGAACCTGGAATCCACACTGAACTTTGCCTGACACAGTAATGAAAGTTTTCAGCAGATAAACTGCAACAAAGTGGCTAGTGAAGTCAGCACAACTCCGAGAATTGACTAGTCTCCCACTTACGAAGATAAAGCCAGCAGACAGGCCATTTCAATTAAAGCTGTTTAAAAGGCTGGAATAGAAGCTAAATGTTGCTCAAAAATATGAACGTATCCAGAAGAAGACAGTTTCAGCCTTAAGTCTAAAAGTTTTCCCTGTTCTGGTGTATGTACATGGGTGACAAATAAGCACCTCAGCTGAAAGCCTTTCAGTACTTTGTTAGTCTTGGGGCCTTTTCTCTATTTCCCTTGGTATGAAAGTTTAATGTTTATTACACTAAAGTTTATAGTAACCCTTGACTGTGATACAAGGAAACTGGAGTTGTTTTGTATGCGTTTGAGTCTTCTAGTTAAACTGCTGTGTCCGCCTTTTCAGATCCTATCTTCCACATGATGTGCACAAGAGGCTGCCCTCTCCTTTTGTATTTTGCTTCCCTGTTAAAACTGTACAAAACAGCTAGCCCTACCTGTTTAGTCCCCCTGCTGCTTTCTGTATATCGATAAACAACTTCTTATGTGCCTGCAGGAGTATAGTTATAGCAAAACTGCTTTGTGTATGCAACTTGAAATTTGAATAAATATATGGTTGAATAAATACACAGTGCTCTAGTTCAGCTGGGGGTGGAGGGGCAGAGTTCATTTCTGCCCAGCATAGATTGTGGCTTCAGACTTGGCTGGCTTGAGCAATGCTCAGATGACACCTTTCCCCAGAGTGCCTGCTCAACCAAGAGGGAATGGTGTCCCCAGGTAGGACAGTTAGTGCTGTAGGTGGTGTTCTTGCTCAGGGCTTGACAGAAGGATAACCACCCACTCTTCTGGAGGGTCGGAGTAAGACGTGTTTGAAAAAACTATGTATGTTGTAACTTGGACTGGTCTGTTGGGCTCTGACAGATTCCACTTAAATTTCTAATATTACTTCCTGTGAGAAGGTTCTTGAAAGCCCAGATGTTAACACCCTTACAGCTACTTAAGTCAGAAACTAGTTTGCTTTTGGAGACCACCCTTCCCCCATATACACACCAATTGAAATTCTGTTCTGCAGAGGCATGGTACTTTCTTTCATTGATTGAACTCACATAAGAAAGCAGCACTTGGCCCTCAGCTTTATTTCAGCGGTGCTCAGTTCCTTTGAAACTGGGATTGTTTCCAGAGCATTCAGGAATGGCTTTCATAGCAGCACAGTGCTTTAGTTTGGCTAATGTATGCTGGCCGTTTTTTACTCCTGAGGACCTGAATATGGTCCTCTCTTTACATAATAGGAAATTTGTGGTGCCTTGTCCTAGCATCTAAAGGACACTCTGTGCCTGCTACAAACCACCATGCAACTTGGCACAAACTACAACCAAGGATTTGGGGAGTAGAGGTGGGGATAATAAATTCCTCATGGCTCTGTTACATGCTTAGTAATGTAGGAGATGCTTGGATAGAAGCTAACATATAGCTATAGGGGTTTTTGTGCTGTGGCCACATGACTTTGGGCACTGTGTTGATCTTAAACATCGTGTTTAGGTTTCTGCGGTTCTGTCTATGTGCCCTGTCAGTTTGGATTATCTACTCTGCAGCTACCTCCAGGATACATGAATTTTAACTTTGAGTTCAATCAATTAATTGGACAGCTAGAGCCCATTTTTTTTAGAAGACTGGTAAGAGTCAGGCAGGTAACAGATCTCCCTACCTTTGTGTAATCATTTTCCACTCAGTTTTAAACTGCCTCGAAGGCTGGGAAGATTCATTTTGCATCCAAGCCGCTAGCTCTGGACCATGTGTCAGCACACACTTGCAGTTCTGCTGAATGACTCAGAGCAGGGAATGCAGGTGTGGGCTGGCTTCCACAGGATGTGGGATGGATGGCCTTGTCACAAAAGCTTGCTGGGTTAGAGTTATTCCATCAGAATGTTTTGAACACATTTGATTTAGCGGAGTGGCTTGCTGCTTTCTGTTATGTGGCTGTGTATAGCAGTCAGAGCCCTGAAGCTATGTATGGTTTTGTTGGACCACAGCCAAAGTATTGCAAGGCTTATAACTTACCAGGAGCTTGCATTACTCTAGCAAGAAGGTCTTGATTATAACCTGTACTGCTAAGTTATGTCATGAACAGAGTTCATCTTGTCTATACAATGAATGAAGTCCAAAGCTAAAGATCTTATGGAATGCTGATGAGCTTTATCAGCCTCTTGAAAATTCTACTCCTAGTTACCTATCAGCTTGGTTCATCTTCCTCCCAAGAAATGCTCACTTTTGTTCCAAGGTTGAGTGGTGCTGTTAAACTACTTAATAGAGAATTACTGAAGTACTGAATTTCTGCTAAGTAAAAGATACCTATTTAAGTAGCAGTATGGGGAATTGTTCCTTAAGTCTTAAAGCAAATAAGTTGATAAATTATCTGCTTGCATGTTATAGATGGCTGGTGTAGAATTAACCTCTCTGATTTATAAATACCTATGAAGTTGTTCAGTGAATTCCTTTTTTCTCATGTATTTTGCAGGTATTCGTTATAGTTTGGATGTTAGTGTGGATGAAGTGAAAGCCTTAGCATCTCTAATGACATACAAATGTGCTGTGGTTGGTAAGTGATAATTTTTCAAGCAAGGACACAATCTTTAATTTTGATCAGTACTGATGTAATTTACAGAAAAAACATATAAAGGATTAAATTAAGTTTTAGACACTAATCTCTGACTAAAATATCTAGCAAGATGGGAAAAATATAGTGACCAAAATAATATGTATTTCCTCTGCTGTTACTGTAGATACTTGAATAAAGTTGCATTTTCATTTGAAAAGTCCAAATTCTGCTAGCTACCCCCCTCCTGTAAAAGTACTGCATCTTGAACTCAAATCAAAGTATGACAAACTTGGATTAGGAGGGGTCTAATTCTAGGAGGAACAGATGGAGGCTTCAGGCAGGGGAGCTGTGGAGAGAGAAGGATAAAATTCCTTTATGAGTTATAAAGAAGTATAATTCATACAAGGCTGCTAAATTGTAGGGGAGTTTGGAGAGATTCTGTACATTGTACGTAAGAAAAGAAAGTAATTTCTTAATGTGTATGGGGACACTTCAGTTAGGATTTCCAAAGTAAAATTTTGGAGGTAAACTGTAAATCTTACTGTTTCTACAAGTGCCAAGATCTTGAAGCATAGAAAATTTAAATCATGAACTTTTGAGTTTCAAAGACTGTTTTCAAGCTGCCCTTGAAAGATTTCCTTTTTTTAATAGGAGTACCTAGATCAGATTATAGCTTATGCATGTGAAGTCCTAAATGTGGCTAAACCAAATTCACTGCTAAAATCAAAGATATAATTGCTCACACATATTACTCATGTGTTCTGCCTTTGTTGTTGAAAAAGTAAAACTATTTTCCTTTGCATTCTTGTAGATGTGCCATTTGGTGGGGCAAAGGCTGGTGTCAAGATCAATCCCAAGAACTACACAGTAAGCTTAATCATAGATAAAAATTTGGTTATCTGCAGTACTGAAGCCAGCCAGTTAAAAAAGCTTGTCTAAGGGCATTATTGACCACGTAAAACTTCCTGCCGCTTCTGCCTCTGTAACGGCTGAGTTTAGCTTGTGCATGCAATAGGCAGGAAAACAATTTTTAAAAGGTCTGTGTTTCAGAGGTGGAATACTTCAATTATTTAAGTTATTACTTTTTTTCTTAAAGTCAGGAAACTACAAATAATTTGGAACCTGAATTTTTAAGTTGATACTGTTAATAAAGGCTTAAATTACTCTTAGAAAAAAGTTAATGGTTTTGTTTATTTTGACAAATAGTTTTATGCTCCATTAAACTTTTCTATGCAGTGTTCCAATGTGAATAATAACTAACTTGGCTTATAAAAGGTTTACTGCAGGCTTGCCTTCTTGCCCTAATTAAAATAACTCGTACAGAAAAAAATACTAGAATATGTAGCAGATACTCTAAGCTTGAAACTCCTATAAGGGTTTGTGTGAAGTTGTTCAACTGTGTAGATTACACAGCCGGCAGGCCAGCTATTGCTGTTGCTGGTTATAAATCTCTCACATATGATATCAGATTTGTTTGCTGGAAATCTCTGCTGCAAACACAGGTGGTTCTTCCTGTGCTGCTGTCCTGACATGCCGTGGATCAGAACGTACGGAAAGAAAGCTGAATGGTTCCTTGTGCTGCTTGAGTACCATGGGTCTGTTAGGGAGCGGCATATAAATTATATAAATATATGAATCATCCTTTTTTCTAAAATAAAAGGGCATCTGTTTATGCTTGGGCATAAGTTCTAGCAAATATTCATAAACGCTAACGATTTCTTGTAATATTGCATTTCCTCTATAGGACAATGAATTGGAAAAGATCACAAGAAGATTTACCATGGAGCTGGCAAAAAAGGGCTTTATTGGTATGTTGTGCAATTTTACTATTAAGATGATTTATTGTGCACTGACAGCATCCACTAGATAGTGTCCTTAAATAACCATATTTTTGATAGCTGTAAATAATATGGGTATAGGACTTTCAGCAAAGAGCCCCAGACAATTGAGTCATTGCATCTGAGTGCATTTCAAACGAAACTGTGTCTTAACTTTTTTCTGGTGTCTGTTCTGCTGTGAAAAGCCACAAAAGCTGAGCTCACAGCATCCAAAATGCATCACGTTTCTCTTAGAGGTAGATTATAAAATTGTGACCGAGCTTGTTGCAATTTTAGCCTCTAATATCAAACTCTTCACTGTTACTGTTTCCTGTAGCCTCAGTTGAGGCTTTTGGCAGATATGTGAGGAAACAGAGGAAGGAAATAGAAGGTGCGCCCCAGAGAAAGTTGATGGCTTTGCCCCTGGCAACCACAGGCTGCAAGAGAAGCGTAGGCAAGAAGCATAGGTGCCTGTTGTAACAGAACCTCAGCTTCTGTGATGTTAGTAGGTGTTTCATTCAGACTCTCGACCCTGCGTTGTTCTGATAGCTTGCTGTCTGGAGGTGCTATCTGGAAGCCTTCTCTGGAGAAAGCTGAATGTTACTAGCTTGGCTTGTAAGTAGATGGAGCATCTTTCCCTGGAGGAGTTCTTATTCAAATGAGTAATAAGCCATGTAACTAGTTAAAGGTCTGTCATGTATTCCTGTTGTCTAACTGCTCCTGGGAATGCATATCTATTTATCTGCATTTTCTTACTCTTCAGCCAGGGTGTTTGTCATCTAAATTAAGCTCTGTAGACACACATATGGATTGACATGTGACTGGGGTAATACTATACACTATGCCAGCTATAGTGATTGTTAGTTCAGTGACAATTAAAAGGGTTTGATTAAATTTGTCTTCCTTTTTAGCTTTATGGTTACTGCTATGCAGCTTTCACAAACCTTTTAAAAATACTTAGAAAAAAAATTGGTAGAGGCAGAGTTGTGTTTAAAATCTTGCTGAGCAAGTTCCTCTAATCTTAAATAGGTTGGGAAAATGCTATTTTTAGTCATCTAGAAAAAACAGACAGAATTTGTTTTTATTACAACAGATGTGTGAAAGCTCTTTCAAAGGTTTATTTCATCAAGAAAGGTGTAATGTCTCTTGAAGTGAGCAGTAGAATCAAATGCATGTGCTACAGTGCAATGACTAGCAACAGCCTATCTTCAGTTCTTAAGCTCACCCAGGAACAAAAAAGAAATTCTAATGCAGAAAAACCAACTAACCTCATGGTATATGGAAATCATACCTAAATAGTGCCCTTCATAGTGTTACAGCAATGATCATCCCAAAAAAAAAGTTTTTGATGCATTATCTTACTCTGACCTTTTACTGACAAGCTGATCTTCATTTTACTGAATGGCTTGTGTGAAAGGTTGGAGGTTTTGATGGTATTGTACAAACGCATGATACGGCATCTAAAATGGAATTGAATCCAGAAGAATCTGTTGCTTGCATAATAAACTGAGGATTAAACAGGAAAACAGTTCTTCTTTGCCAAGGCCTGCACAGTTCCCAAGGAAATAATGATTGAAGATAAGTATTTGTGCTTGAGCCTTAAAAGCTGTTTTCACTGTTGCCAACAGGACCTGGTGTTGATGTGCCTGCTCCTGATATGAGCACAGGGGAGAGGGAGATGTCCTGGATTGCTGACACCTATGCCAGTACTATAGGACACTACGTAAGTTCTGAGCAGAGGCTGTGAAGTAGAAAAGCTTTCTTGGTCTTTGCAGAAATCCTTTTATCTAGAAATATATTACCATGCTACTTAATCGTATAATTTTATTTAATTATGTGGGTCTAAATATATTCTTGCAAACTGTGACAACTTAATTGGTGTGAGGTTTTTAGG
Source organism: Strix uralensis (assembly GCF_047716275.1). Taxonomy (NCBI): domain Eukaryota; kingdom Metazoa; phylum Chordata; class Aves; order Strigiformes; family Strigidae; genus Strix; species Strix uralensis. Next base: position 12,017,934 of record NC_133978.1, on the reverse strand, counting down.
GTACAGTTAAAGAAAAATAGCTTTAATGTTTTTATAATACACTTAAGTTTGTCTGAAACTCTGATTGCAACTTCAGCAGAAGGAAAAGGCACTGTTTTTGAAGGTCTTGTACTTAGTCTAAACTTGGTTCCTATTTCTACCATTTCCCTCTGTTTTTCATTAGTACTCTAATTACTAATTTGAATTTCTTAAAACAGTTCATAATAGTTGGTGTAGTCTTAATGTACTGTAATCTTTCAGACTACTGAATTTACGAGTTATTATATGAATGTTTGTGGTTTTGTGCATTCAAGAGACCATGTTTGCACTATTGGTGTAACCTGTGACAGTATTAAAGTTCTCTGTGGTCCCCTAAAAGTAACAAGTAATCAGTGTAGACTTTAGCAAATTCTCCAAAATGTAAAGGAAAAGGAAAATGATACAATTTATTGCCCAGAAGACAATTAAAAAAAAGTTTTTAAAAATTAGTTTTTAATTATAGCCTTTAATTTGGCCTTTGTCCTCATGTTGCTGGGGTTATTCGTACCTGTTTTGACTGTACCAAAAGCATGACTGTTGACAAAAGACTTTTGTTGTAGACTTTTGACAGGTTGGACAAAAGAAAAATTATTATGGACAACTTATTTCTAAAGGCTCTACTGTCTATGCTGCCCAAACTTTCTATCTTCTCTTTCAGATGTTGTTTCTGTTACTCCAGCAGGTCATACTTTGCTAAGGAGTCTCGCCATAGCTTCATATTAGTGTGTTAATACACTAAGCTATTGCACGTTTACCTATCCCAGCTCCTTTTGAATTGAAAAGACTCTTTCTTTACACTTTCTGCAGTCCCTTCCAACAGTTCCTCAGAAATGCAGCAGGGTGTAGGTCCCCAGTAATAAGGCATTAGAGCCACCCAACACGTATTTCTCTGGCTTGTCTGTTCAAGATGTGCCTGGCCTTCCTGAGTCAGTCTCTTGGCAGAGTATTTGCCTTGTGCTGTCTGATGCCTTTAACAATAGGAGGATAGGGTGGCACAGGTTATTCTAGGTCTGAAATACAGTCTAAGGTATCTTATGGGCTGAAAAAAAGGCATGCTTGAGGAATAGGCTGTGCTACACTGATTAGTTGGGTTAAATCACTTTTACACAGAGCTGTCTGTTAGATAGGGATATCACTATAAAACATTACTTTTTGTTATTCACATATGGAAGTGTAAATATTTAAAACTTTAGACATGATAAAAAGCCAAACTTGTTGAAGTCTTTTCAACATGCAGAGTGGCAACTTTCTCCCTCAGTCATAACTTAAATTCCAACATTCAAGAAAACTATTGCCTCAAAACATTTTAACTTACTGCACTAAAATGCATATTTCACTGTGATACAACAGCATTGTTATATTACAACTGTCGCAGAAGGCTCACAGCACATGACCCACTTTAAGATTTGCTGTATTTGTTAATAGCTGACATACAGTTTTATACAGAAGCTTCAGGTTTTTTAATAGGTGGAAAACTAAACACTGATACAGGAGAAGATTTTTAAATGGCTGAATTCTTATTCTTTCCACTTTGTCATCTGAACTTGTATAGTCCTACACATACACATGCTTCAATGACAAAAGAAAACAAATCAACAACTACTGAGGATAAAAATACAATTTGAATTATGCTACAGCAGCTTATTTTATTTCCAGACTCTCTACATGGCAGTATCTTATTCTTGAAGAATAAAAAAAAACCTGAGAGGATTTAGGTACATTTTTCTGAAAAGTTAATTAAAAAATTGAAATAGGAAAAAATTAAATCAGTTTACTTAATTTTGTTAAGTTGCTTGTTTTTACATGGAAGAGAGTATGGCAGCCGTAGTGGAACTTATGAGCTGTTGGGGAATGACCAGATATAGAGAAGGAAGGTGAGACCTCTGAGAAGGCTGTAAAAAGTGGAATAATCAAAACCAGTTTGTAGAGGAAGATGTTTCAGATGACTATCTGGCTGAGACACCAAGAACAAAAATAAAGGTGATTAAGGAATACCAAATATATAAAGGTGACCATGGGGAAGGAGGGAAGGGAACTAAGAGCAGAAAATTACCATGGAACGAAGGTGAAACTAACCATAATTCAGAAAACAGATGGAAGCTATGCGAAGGACTATGTTCAGTTGAGTGGAAAGATAACTTGTCGGTGGGAGGGATCTGTCTGAGAAAGCCACAGACCTGATGAGTCAGTGTGGTTGCACACAGATGTGTTCAGGTAGCTTGAAGTGGAAAGGAAAAGTCAAGTAATAGATATAAACAGGTAGGAGAAGTCTGCTCAAAACCTAACCTACAGAACCAGGAAGCTGAAGAGACAGGGAGAATATTATTGCAGTATGGAAGGGGGTTAAGAAATGAGCAAAAGTTCAGTGTCTGAACTTTGGCAATTAAGTTCATAGACTATTAGTATGACTATAGAAGTCTTTAATGCTAGCTGTAAGCCATTTTACAAGCTTCTCATTAAAACCTGTGGTCTTTCATTTTGGCCCAAAATGTATTAAAAATTTTTTTGATTGACTTAAAACCAAAGGTTTTAGGACTTTGATATCAACTGTGGTTTGTATATGTGACTTTAAAGAAGACCTAGACCTGCCCTCCCCTCATGGTCTGTTTTCTTGCCAAACCATGCAAGTCTTTAATAACTACCATGTTAACTGTTCCAGAAAATCCATCTTAAGTTGCTGGATCACTGAATTATATATGGCTGAAGTTTTTGATTAAATTCATCCTTTCCACTCTTAGGTACTTCCTGACATGTCCAACTGACTTTTGGGACATGTGAAGGAACTTCAATAAATACATTCTTGCATATGGTGGGAGGCTGTATTTCTTCAAGTATTTATAAAATGTACTTCCTCCTTTGAGAATCTATGAAAGCTAAAATGTAGTTTCAATCTGAAACAGAAAGAAAACCTAAAAATACATCAAAATGCCAGGCCAAGTTGTTCCTAGCAAAACACCACCACAGATCTTGTTTATGGTTGATATGCCACCAGAGGGAGCATGCAGCTTAGAGAGCAATGCAGCTATATTTTGGGAAACTAAATTAGAAATTTTATAGCAAGCCCAGCATTGCTTTTATTGTTTTTAAAGAGGGGTTATCTTTGGCTTTATATGTCAACTCACCATCATTTTCAAACAATAAGTAGTTTTTGTTTCCATTATGGCTCTAGTCATCTCTTGCCATTCTGCATCCACTTACTTTTGTCTGTTCCTTTCCTTCCTCTCACTGAGCATCTTGCACTCACACCACAGGCATGCAAATACATTTGGCACAAGTGATGGAGCCTCCCAGTAAAATGCAGCTGGTGGAATAGAAACCCATCCGGCTGCTGGCAGACTCATTTGAGTGGATTCCCTTTCATCCCTACTCTCTCACTTGTGCTGGAGGCCAAGCCACTGTGTGACTGTGCTCCCAGGGTGTGGGAACATGGGAACCAGTAGTGACAGAAGAGGGAGGCCCAAACAGTGTCTAGTTTGGAAGAAGTTTTTTCAAGTTACTATTTCACTTTGAAAAAATAACTCTGGTTTTAAATAGTCTATTTTATCTTGGCTAGTTGTCTAGCATGTGGAAAATTTAATTTTATTGTCACCAAATTAAGGTTAGAGGTTTGATTGCATATATTGCTTTTCTGAATAAAAGTAGTAAATACTTATCTAACTTTTCCCATATAACCTTTGTACGGTAGATTTTCCTCTGAGATCAAACATCCCTGTATTCTGACAACAGAAGGGTATTAGGCCTGTATTGTTGTTTCAAAATAACTGATTTTGGTATAAAGGAACACTAAACACTATTTAAAGATGATTAAAAACCAGTCTAAGGATATGTCTGAGCCCTTTAAAAGATGAAAACGTCAAAAATAACAATGGAAATTATGGCTGTAATAGGAACTACTTTTGAGACACGCATCCTTCAGAGCTTTTTGATTTGTCAGTCTGCTTGTTGCTAACAGTGCAACATAGATGTCACCATAATTAACTAACTACCGACTGCAGTTAACGTATGCAGTTAAACACAACAAAAAATTACAGAGCATATCCAATATTGCATTATGCAACTTCCCTGACAACTACTAGAGTACTTCTGAGAAGGTGTTCACATAAAGTGAGGAAAGAAATCTTTACAAACTAAATGTATATAGTCTATATCATGTTCTGACTCTTCCAATTCCTGTTTTCCTTCATATCTAAAGTGTACAAAACTTTACAAAACTTTGTTCCAGCTGTTCTTTGACTAATTCCGTAGCTCACAAGTCCTTCACTGTTTTACAGGATATTAATGCACATGCATGTGTAACTGGTAAACCCATCAGCCAGGGTGGGATCCATGGACGTATATCTGCAACTGGTCGTGGTCTCTTCCACGGAATTGAAAATTTCATCAATGAAGCATCATATATGAGTATATTAGGAATGACGCCTGGATTTGGGGATAAAACATTTGCTGTTCAGGTAACTTTTTTCCTTCAACTGTGGAGAAAAGGTAGTAAACAAACTTCCAGTAGAGCTGCTTTTAAAAAAGGGCTGTAGCAATAAATCCTGTTAGGGTTTTACGCCTTCCAAGTTAACCTTTACTCTCAAACTTTAGAAACACTTCTCAAACAACATCAGCGCCCTTTATTTTGGACTGTTTTTTAAAAACTGAACTTTCGATTGCACTCTACAGGCACAAAGCCAAATCTCCAGTCTTTGTAAACATAGGCTAGAAATAAAGTGGAATACTATTACCAGAGTTCTTTAAACTAAGGCATTGCATACTTTTCAATGAGCTGCGTCACTGTTTCTGCCTACACAAAATTTGTTGCACTGTTTTGTAATAAAACTTTAGGGAGAGAAGGAATTGGGGGTTATGTTCTTGTTCCACTATGGAACAAGCAGTTGGAAAAGTAGAAACCAAGTCCTTATCCTAAATTTGTAGGGTTGAACATATGTTTTTGGTGTTCATAAGACTTCAGTATTTATGTAATTAAATTTTGAAGTGGTTGGGTATTCAGTAATATGCATATACATTCTTGAAATTTCAAAGAAATAACTTGTTCTGTTCAACTTTGAACAGTATGTTAAATGGAGGATTTGAGGGATTGCTTTGTTTTGTTGTTTTCTGTACCAGTGCACTGGTGGTTAGAAATAGCAGAGTAATTGTAACCTCCAAGTAGTCCTCTAGTTAACCAGTGGGCTGAAACAAATATCTTGGCCCTGCACAGACCCAGCAGCTAACTCGTCTCCCTGCACTTGGCATTTTCATGGCTGACAGAGGGTTACCCAGCAAGTACTTAAGCATAACTCAGACTGAAAATGTATCCATAAGAATAGCTGAAGATTTTTCTAGGAAAACAAGGATACAGCATTGCAAAGAGACCTAATGCATGACAAAGTGTTGTATCAAAGTTTGCTTCTAATATGTAAACAAAAATCCTAAATATAATTAGAGCTATGCTATACAGGAATTTAATATTCAGCTTTTTTTCCAGCTTAGAAACTTAATACAAGCTTTTGGCATGGATCACGCGACCTTTTGGTCTGCCATGTGGTTTCCTTCCAGAATGTTGAATAATGGCCTGAAATTAGGTTTTCTACACCTGTAAGGATGTAAAACATGCAAATGAAATGCAAGAGTATCTAATTTGGAATTTAGGCAATCTGTTTTGTACAGGACCACTTCAGAAATGTGTTAGAAATTACATAGCTGCATACTAATTTGTGTGATTTAATGTGAAGACTTAATGATATTCTTGTTTAATGCTTTCCATTGTGGGATGGTTTTACACTTGTAAGCCTTCCTTACCCAAATTAAATGAGAATATTTCTTAGCCTGCAAATGTTAGTCAAACCTTTGAATAGTCATACAGAAATCCATTAATCCCTCTAAGACAGTGTCAGTTATAAAATAGATACACATAATGTTCCTCTGATAAACGTCATAGTTTTGACACTTTCATAGTAGCATTAATGCTTCCCTTCTATATTTCCAGTATAAAAAACTTAGCACAACTGTACATTGCTGGCTACAATGCATAATTTCTACAATAGTATTCAGACTAAAATAGAATGCATGTAAATTTCTTCCATCTTTCCTGTACACATCATCTAATGCCAAAATATGCCAATAGATGAAGAACTATTTAAAACTATTCAAAGCTATATCAGCCTTAGCAGTAATCATCCTTTTAGCTGAAGTGTTAACTACTTTTCCCTTTCTCTTTCCACCTTCAGGGATTCGGTAATGTGGGCTTGCATTCTATGAGATACTTGCATCGCTTTGGAGCAAAATGTGTTGCTGTTGGAGAGTTTAATGGTTCTATCTGGAATCCTGATGGGATTGACCCAAAGGAACTAGAAGATTACAAATTGGTATGAAACTTAGCTGAGCAGAAAGTTTCATTTTTGTCAGCTTTGCAAGTACGTAGGATGACTGTAGACTGGTGTTAATTTGTGGTGCTGCAGTTAGCACTTAAAAAATTACTTAGGAATGTTGATTCTTCTGGCTTTCTCCTTATTCTGATGATGCGTGAATGCAGGTGGTACTTTTGACCTGACTCTCAGAAAAATGGCGAGGGCTTGAATGTGTGCAGTTTAATCTGGTTTCAGAATTGGAGTTTATGATTATTTTGCCTCTCTTATGACTAAACTAGGAAGGATGTCTCACGCAGCCAGGGCAAGGAGGTTCCTGAAGGATTTCTGACTGAGAATCACAAGCATATGGACATTTAAGACTTCAAAGTGGACTTTTGCTGCTTCTTACCTATTGGATGTTTCTGAAAAAATGAAAGCCTGTCTGACAGTGTGACTTCAATATATAGTTTATAATGAGAATGGGATATGTCTTTTTATTTCAGTTTCCAAGTGAAGCAGACTTGAGGGGACAGTTCACTGGCACTAAAATGTGATCTTCTGCTTAGTCTCTAAGGGGCTTATTTGCTGTGTATCTTTTACACAGGGAGTATTTGAATGTCTTTCACCCCCTTTCTCAAAAGAAAGAAAAGATTCTGTCACTAAACAAAAGCTATCGTTGTAGTACTGAAATTTAAAATGGTACTTTCAAATCCTTTGTGAGGCAACGTATCCTGTGTTTAGCAGACCAGTGGGTCATTCCAGTTGTTTGAAAACTATTGCATTTGCCATGTATTTTAAGAGTTGAGAGGGACTGTTGTTTTTTTTTTCACTCCAGAGACCAAACGGTTACCATTGCCTTTGGCCAGAGAGCAGTTATGCCTCAGTCATGGGAACTCTGACTATTATCTAAGCTTTGTAGCTTGCTTTTTATGCCTATTCTAAGTAAATGTAGGAATTATGTTATGTGCTGTCTTTCTAGTACTGTTGCTTCTCCCCCCCCTTTTTTTTATAAGTTAGAAAGAAAGGAAGTCATATAAATATACGCACACTAAAAAGACCCTGGTTTGTTTTCTTTGAACAGCAACATGGGACAATCATGGGCTTCCCGAAAGCACAGACACTGGAGGGCAGTATTCTGGAAACAGACTGTGATATTCTCATCCCTGCTGCCAGTGAGAAACAATTGACTAAGGCCAATGCTCACAAGGTTAAAGCAAAAGTAAGTTGGAGAGTTCAAATGTAAATGAAAAATAGAGAAGGCCTGTTTAAATACTAGTGTTCCATAATTAGCATGGATGAAAACAAACGTATACCTCTGAGTTACTCTGCTGTGATTCCTTTCAGATTATTGCTGAAGGTGCCAATGGGCCTACAACTCCTGAAGCTGACAAAATCTTCTTGGAGCGGAATATCATGGTTATCCCTGTAAGGTTCTGTTATGACCTTTGATTTTCATTACAAGGGTAATATTTCTGTGAATTGTAGCAAGAGGTTATTTACTGAAGGTTTCTATGAATAGCCTTCGTTCTCTTAGAATGGTTTTTAACAACTAATGTCTAGGAAGTGGGTGTCAATGTTGCTTATGATTGGTAGTAATTACTTAAAGATCTCACTGCAACTGTAAATGGCCAGAGATAGCTATTACCTGAATGCTACAATCCACAATTAGTTCTTAAATCTGTAGTTTTGCATTTCAGAGGATTAGCTGATATTTGCTCAGCTAAATAGTCTGCTAAGCAAGGGAAGAAGGTAGAGTAAATAGCCAATTTGTTTGTAAACAGCGTGTCTCTGGGTGATACTCTGACAGAACTGTGTATTGTAGTTTGCATAGAATAAATTTTACCTCTAGTGATAATTTGAAAGAATAAGATCTATCCAGGTATAATGATAATCTTTTCCCAGAGAAAGGGTGTCCTGATCAAGTGGTATTGTTAGAAAGAGTGTCTGATCTTCAGCCTTTACTCACTGAGGTGGCCTAAGAATGCCCTAATTTTCTTGATTAAAACCTTGTGCTAAAATAAAAGAAAGTAGTCAGTCAAGCAGACCTGAACTTCACATGTTCTAAATTCAAGTCCTCTTTTAAATCAGTAGAAGTAATATCCCTGGACTGCAGAAGAGGGTAAGTGTTGTCATGTAAGAGTAACAACTAGATTGTCTTCTGTACTGCAGTTTAAACTAGTACTTTGTGCATAATACTTCTGCTTGCTTTTGCTTAATACTATAGAGCTGTCTTTGTCACATGGTCACAATTAAAGACATTTACTATTTCTGTGCAGGATCTTTACCTGAATGCTGGTGGTGTAACAGTATCCTATTTTGAATGGCTGAAAAACTTGAACCATGTCAGTTATGGCCGCTTGACTTTTAAATATGAAAGGGATTCAAACTACCACTTGCTCAGTAAGTGCTCAGTTCCACTTTTGCTCACTAATTAATAGATTGGACTAGCAAACACGGAAGGTGGGATAAATGAATACAGAACTATTTTAAGTTCACTGTAATTTCCCACAAGTCTATTATTGCTGCATACTGAAGAGTAGGAAAGATTTGATAGGTTAACTGGCTCACAACTCCAATGACTTAAGTTAAATGCATACTTTTTTCAGTTATCTTTTAAGTGATGTTTTCCTCAGTTCTGTGAAAATACTGAACTCAAACCACTTCTGTGAAATATTTATTACTTGTTAACAAACATCTTTCAGCTGTACGCTTTGTATTTGAGAAATATTCAAAGTACAAGTGAGTAACACTGTTCTGCACATGCAACAACAAAGGATTTCTATAAAGGGCAATAATATAATTGGTACAGGTGCTGTAAAAATCTGCTTGAGGCCTACAGCTCTACTTAGGGTCATTCTGTGCTTCACAGTTTCTGGGCAAGAATACAGATTACATGGAGAGAGGAAGTTTAATAGAGAAGAACTGCAGGATATTGCTCCATTTTAAACAATATTCTGTAGAAAATGGGAAAATCTTGGGACAATGGACTTGACAAAACATACATCTGAACATTTTTTTAATATAATCTTTTCTCATAAATGATACCTTTCAAGGTGTTTCTAAAGTGGTTGAGGGTTATGGCAATTCTAATTTAAATCCCTTTCTTAACTTCAGGATTGCGTCATCTGAAGTACTCTGTGATGTTGTTTGGGAAACTGTACTAAATTTCAATAATTAAGATGAAATTAATATAAACTCAAAATACCAAAGCACTTCTCATGTCCTAGTGAAAAAACTAAAATTCCACATGAGCTTTTATCTTAGCAAGTAGATCATATGCAAAGTGCAATAGGAGATACAAGGTTAGTGGAGTGGGATCAGTAAATCTACAGTTACTTGCCATATGACTGTACTATAGCAACAGTACTACTAATATTAGAGACATTCACCTATAAAAACAGAAAAATCAACATCTTTCTGTTTTCTTAGAAAGCAAAAATAAGATGAATCCCTTTGCGCCCAGTCCCTATAGTCTGCATTTCGTGCCATTGAATGCCTAAAGTCCTGGGGTCAGTCCCTTTGTTAGGGAGCACGTTCCTTTCCTTGTCAGTTACCTTGCCTCTGCTTTTTTTCCTTTCTAGTGTCTGTCCAGGAAAGCTTGGAAAGAAAGTTTGGGAAACATGGGGGAACTATTCCAGTTGTGCCTACAGCAGAATTTCAAGATAGGATATCGGTAAGTAGTTGCTGCTGGTTTTTTTTTACTGGTATTGTAGCTGTATTCTGATATTGTAACTGCAATCTAAATTTTACCGTTGTAGCTATCATGGAGGTTTTTGCCCCAAGCAAGGTATTAGTACATAGTTAGCCTGATGGCCAGACAAATCAAGGAAATGATCTGAACTGCTTAGGAATACTGGAAGTAAGCTAATTTTTCTTTCTTTTAATTGAGCCCATGCAAAATACCCCCAATATTGTTAAAAAGCTACAGTTTTAATACAGATGCATTTTGTATTTGTAAATAGTGTTAAATTGGATGTTGCTGTTCATATACTGGAGTTTTTCAGATCAACAGACTATGTTCCATTGTTTAGACAAACCATGTGAGGTGTTTTTTTCACTGGGGAGGCTGCAGGGAATGATTCTTTTTGCAGGCCAGTAAGGAAAACAAAAACCTCTTTTTTTTTTCTCGATGCTTTTGTTTCCTATGAAATACTTGATAATCTCTGCTGTCTAACCTGATGAATACATAGATTCCATGATTTCTTTGAATCCTAGCTATCAAAGTCTATGGAGCTTTTATAATGGGAAATACTGCCTCAAACATTACCAGAACTTGTTTTGGAAATCTTCTTGATATAGTTTGCCTAGATTTCCAAATAACTTTCAACAAGATCCCACATCAGAGTTTAATATGCTGTTTCTGTAACACCAGGATAATATGAATTAATGGGCAAAGAAATGTCAGGTAAAATTCGTTGTTATCTAATGTGTAGCAATACATGGTGGAGAAATTTTAATATAAAATGATGGGTTGTAAGCTCATCCATTTGCATTCAAATGGAAGATCTGGAGGTAATGACAAAATATAAGCTTAGAAATCCATAGCAATCAAAAAGCAAATCCAGCATTAGAAACTGTTTTGAAGGGAGAACAATAAGTCTGACTAATGATGCCATAATATAAATCCAACCTGTGTCTGCCTTCTGAATACTGCATGCACGTTAGGTCTCTGTCTCTTCAAACATTGTAGATGTGGAAAAAATTCAGAGCAAGATCACAAGAATAATCAAAAATATAGAAGCTTCTCATACGTGGACCAATGAGCTAACCTAGGTCCTATTGATCTGAACTAGTCCTGGGGTGGAGACGGTAATCTATAGAATGAGTCGATGGGAGGTGGCTAGGTAAGGATAGGTTGTTCACTGGAAGGAATGGTGGAAGAGGACGAGATGCATTCAAACAAAACCAGCAGAATGAGGTGCAGAATGAAGAATGGGGGATGGTTCCTAAGATAGCAGATGGTTAAGACGTGCAATACTCTGCCCAGGGATGTACAGAAGCTAAAAGTGTTGGTCCGTTTGTTTTTTAAACACAAGTTCAGGAAGAGATGGGACAAATGATTAGGGGAAAAACTCCAGTGAGTTGTGAAAGACACTAAACCCTGCTTTGTCAGGAAAAAATCAGAAGTGCATGAACTTGGACCACTGTCAGATGATAGAAATAGCTTTAGCCTGATCTAGTGTGATGCTATTGTTTTCATAACTGTTAGGTTACATGAATAGCATGGTAGATAGGTTCTGTGGCTTAAAGCGATTGCTGTGATTTCTTAAACACAAGCCATAGAAACTGGCCTAGTAATTTCTACATCCAGCCCAAATTGGTATTTGAGGGAAAGCATGTATTTTGTGAAGCCAGTTCTCAAATTATTAGTAAATTACAGCAATCAGGATGATGGAACATTGAATCTGATATTCAGTCATCCTAATTCAGGCTACCTTCAATTATGTATTGTTCTGTGTATTTAAATTTTAATGGGAACAAAGTTATTCTGGAATTGCTCAGGCCTAATACAATATTGAGTGTATGAACTGGAGATCCATGCCCTTCCTAAAACCTGGCTGTCTCCAAAACAATTGCAAGAAGCTTCTATAGGTTATTGACTCTTGGGAGCTTTTTTGTTTAACATTTACTGTATATTCTGAAGGCTGAAAACAGTAGCTACAGCAATAAAAAAATGCTAGCATCACGTATCTAGAAGCTAAACATATAAAAGGCTTCAGTGCTTACATCTGAGGTTTTAAAATTGAATTGACCATAATTAGCTCTTCAAGCAACACAGTGAAGGCAATTTAGATTCTTACACCAGTCATTAGAAGAAAATGAGCGAGCAAGCTTCAGTAATTACGGGAATCCAGCATGTCATTGTCCCTAATACACAACGACTAGTACCTTTTTTGTGCTTTGGATTAAACCCTGATTTTATTCCCTGTTGTTACAGGGTGCGTCTGAGAAAGACATTGTCCACTCTGGGTTGGCTTACACAATGGAGCGTTCTGCCCGGGTAAATATTGCATTAGTAAATACACATGTAGGAAAAAGTACTTACTTTAACAGTTTTTGAATGTGTTGTACAGAATTTCTTTGCAATTAAAGGACTAGATAACCATTTCATGATAATGGAAGTTGCTGTGAGTATGAGGTGTTACTGCTCTGTGCCAGGATGACTGACTTCAGCTGAGTAAACATTAGAGACTAATACATGAAATCAGGAAATATTTTCTATTAGAACTGTAGTAATTAGAAACTTTTTAGTTGTTCTCCTGTACCTGGCTAATCTGGGACACATACCTAAGAGTGCTTTACCATCAGCAGTTTTAGATTAATCCCTATATTATAAAAACACTATGCAGTGTTTTTAATTAGTGGGGCAAAGACTACTTGAAACATCTTGTCTCTCTCTGTATCTGATCTAAGACCTGAAAAGGGACAATGCAGTAATCTTCCCTTTCAGATCTCAGTTGTAAGGGGAATCAAGAAATTTTAGAACTGATCCACAAAGGATCAGAGCTGTGATACCAGTCTAGTGGCTCCTTAACTTGGACCCTCCAAGCAAAATCTAGTTTAGTTCCTATGGAGAAACTTGCAGAAATCACATATAACCCTTTCTGTTTCAGCAAATCATGCGTACTGCCATGAAGTACAACCTGGGTCTGGACCTGAGAACAGCTGCCTATGTCAATGCAATTGAGAAAGTCTTCAAAGTGTACAATGAGGCTGGCCTGACATTTACATAAATAGGCCGTTACCGCTCCTTATTGTATCCCATCCCTCTTGCTGTTAATGTACCCTCTTCTTGAGAAAGCTTATCACAAGTTTACATGTAACCACAAAATTTTCTTTTCTTCTGACATTATAGTGGATTCTATTCTCAATTAGTTTCAGTCCAAACTAGTCTTTTTTTACAGTAAAAATCCATGGATTAGGAAATTGTATACAAGTATGTATCTGAAGATAACAGTTCATCTGCACTTGTGGGGGCCATTCTGGGTATTTCGCCTACAAAACAAAATGGTACATTTTATGTATGAAAGAGTGGTCTTGCCACCTGAGCCACTTCTCAGACTTCAGATCAGATACTGTACTAGATGAGCACTTCGCTCATTATTACTTCATGCACTTTTGTTTAATGGTGTAATTTTGGCTTTGGCACTTTCAGTAAGGCCTTGTATGATCAATGCTGTGGCATTGTCAAAGGAGGAATGGGCCTCCAGCAGGGATTAACTTGGATAGGAGTTTAATTTTTATTTGTAGTAAAGCTTCAGGCCTGATTGTCTTTAGGCAATTTTTTTTTTCCTTTGCGCTGCTGTTGTAAGACTGCCTTCTATTGCTTCTTCAAGCTAGCTTGACTATCACCATGAAGTATGTAGAGGTGACAGACTAATATTTTTATAAGCTGAAACTATTGAGCAACTCTAGTTATGTTTTTAATCAAGTATCTACATAACTATTCTGACTATAGGTTGTTTCCTTTTTATTAAAAAAAGGGATAGTCTGAATTTGGTAAGCAATCATACTTAGGTTTTTTGAATTCTTTTTCAGTCTTTTCCTTTCAGAGGCCTTCTGAAAAATTAGATACTGCCTCAGTGAACAACTAAAGTGAAACTGAACCCAGAAATCATTGGCCAAACCTCAGAGGAGCTAGAATGCTGCTATAAACTTAATCCACTGTCTTAACACGTACAGCCTTTTTTTTTGTCATCAGGAGGTCTTGAAAGTTTTGAACATATTACAGTACAACAAAATGGACCTCAATTGGATCAAGCACAGTTTTTAAAGTGTAAGGCTTTTGTCCCGTGGAGTCCCCTTGAAGTGCCAGATGTTATTTATGTAATGAATATGAATGTTTTTTTTAAAAGAGAACTAGTCCCTCCCAGAAACTCATGCTTTTTTTCTAACTACTTTGTAACTGCATGACATAACCTGGAGAGAAGAGCAGTTATTAAAAAAAGTTGACCTTTCCAAACCTACTATGCTGGTGTATTACTGTTTTCTGTTTCATGCAATAGCTTTCCATAGTTACAATCAATCTGTGAATCTTCACAGCACACCTGTTTATTCATTACATGCCTACTCATAAGATACTGTCTCTGTGTTATTCTTAAGGGCTCACTAATACAGATTCTCTTGAACTTGCCTGCCAGCAAGAATTTTGAAGGTGGATATGTATTTGGTAAATCATTTCAGACCTTTACTGTGTTGTCTTATTTGTGTGAAGAACTATTCTAGTAGTTAGCATGGAGCAATAAACCTGTGTGATGCATTTAATTAGTGGCTTCACCATATATGCTGATATCTAGAGTTATAAAAGTACTACAGATCACCTAAGTACAGTGTATATATATATACTTGCATTTATTTTTTAAAAAATGAGAACTATGATCAAGGTGTGGATCTCTAAACACAAGATCTGTATCTTGGATCATATTTTTCAGTCCAGTTTTTATGTAAACAATGATTAGATAGAAAGTAAAATGAAACTAAGATTTTAACAATTCTGACAAATTGTAACCTACTTCCACCAAAACTTGGAGGCTAAAAACTCACAAATAGTTGTAGTATTGAGAAGAGAAAGAATCTTAAAAGCCATGTTGCATTATCTGACAGCAAAGTTGTTGAAAGCAAAGTGCAGTAGCAGTGAAAAGACTTGGCTAATTTACTTTTGTTGTCCCTCCCTTCCCTCCTCATTTCCTCTCCTCTCCAACTAGTAAAGCACCTTTAGTTTGGCTGTGCAAACTTGTAAAATGGGACCCTTTCAGTGTTGGAGCATATGGAAAGCTGGTCTAGATAGCTAACGAATATCTTCTACTTCCTACCCACTTTGAAGGAAAAAGAGGCGAAAAGCTGACAGTGCCTGAATTCCTCTATTCATTAGCATCTTATGTTCTTGTACACCCATATATTAACACTTCTTTTCCCAGGACATCTTGAAAGAAAGCAGACCTACCACCTGACATGATTTTACCAAACCCAGAGATGAACCCTTAATGTTGACTGTATTTCTCCTCATCCAACTTGATTGCAATGGTTACTGACATCATCTTAATGGAGCCAGTGTTGGAGACCCATAAGACATGAATCTGAGCATATCCAAGGGCTGGCATGAACTTGAAATGGTACTTTCAAAGAGCTGAGATTCTTGAAGAGACTGATGCTTGCGGTCTGATTTAAGATTATAGCATGTCAGCTGATTTGCCCTTTGCTTGCAGCTAAACACAAGAACCAAACTGCATCAGTGAATCCAGACTTTTTGTAATAGCCTGCTCTGAAATGCTCTTGTATATTAAGGCTACACTGGTGCTGAGCGCTATTGAGCTCAGTCCTAAGGGGATCAGACAGTTAAGAAATTGCACATTCCATATCACATTTTCAAGCACCTACCTACCTCAAGACCTGGCAACAGTGACAGTGAGACAAAAGTAGTAAAATTTCACCCAGTTATTGTGAGTTAACATGGTTTTGGAGGCTTGGGTGCAAAGCTTCTCCAGCCTTTCTCTAGCCACAGTTGAAGAAAGCAATTGCTCTCTGGGGTGTACATTACAAACACTGGGGATTTTTCACTACAGCTGTAACTTCAATTAGGTGTCAGACCAAACTTCTTAGGGAATGCTTCCCTCCTTACATATACATACCCTCCCACACAAGTTTTGTCTTCCAGCTAACAATATTTTTACTGCTTGTATCACTTACAGGCCACAAGCCATTCATCAGGAAACTGGCTAGGATGTTCAGCAGGAAGCCAGTCAGTACCTGAAGTTAGATTTGAACACAGATTTGAAACTGCTCTGTACCTACTACCTAGAGGTACATCCTTACCATAGTAGGTGTTTGTAATCTCTTATGCAACGTTAAGTGATTATGTAGATAGTTTGTGTTGAATAGCATCTCAGTAAGTACTCTGAAGTTCCACATGAATTTCATAAAGATGACTAGAGTATTCAGGGTTACATGCTGCCTGCAACATACTAAATGCAAAATATCTCTATTATACAGAAGAGCAAGTAGAACAATCATTTTTTCATGCCAGTAAAGAACTCAGCACTATGCCTGTTTTCATTGATGGCAACTATAACCATCAGGAGGAAGTGTTGCAGCAATGGTAATTCTTGCTGTGATTTCAAGATGCCAAGTAAGTGAACTCTATATTACTCTGTTAGTAATTGGTGAGACTGTAGTATCACATTCTAAGATCTCATTCTAAGTTTATGTGCACACTGGGTGTTTCTCTTGTTATTTGTTTTTTTTCTTGTTCTGTTGATTTTGTTTGGGTTTTTTTTCAATAGCCTAGACTTGCTCAGTTCTCATTCTTTCAGCTCCTGCTTGATTACTGTCCCTCTGTCTGTTTGACAGAGGTCCTACAAATGTGGTAAATGACTCTATTGCCATACTATGTGCTGTGTTACTCATCAATACTTCCCTGTGCAGAGCTGTTCAAGTTGTACCAATGATCCAGCTCAGGCAGTGTTAAAGAGTTCACGGCAAGCGAAGTGCTCTGCTGGCAGTAACACATCATTCTGCTGTTCTCATTAGTTTGAGTATCACTGTGCTGTTGTACAGTGGTTGCATATACTTTAAACACACTTAAGTCTTCATCAGCACAGTAGATAATTGTAATTTTACAGATAAGACCAGAAGTACAAGCACACAGGTGTTCAGCTTGTCTTGAAATGGCTGTGGGCTGCTCAGCTTGTGAGACTCACACACAATCACGACTTACACTCTGACAAAATGGGAGAGACCAGCTCTCAAGTCCTAGACTGTACACTGTGCCCACTTTAAGCCATCCCTTACCTCATAAAAAACAGTCAGTGTTTGTTTGCATTAATAGCACAGCACAGCTCTAGCTGTCTGCTCTGTGAAGTAATCCAGTCTTTCTAGACCAGTGGTTGTAAATTTTTTTAATATCTAACCAAAAGATTCCTAAGGAATACATGAAAGCCAGGTAGAGGATAATTGTTTTCTTTATTTAAGAGTACATGTAGTAGAAACTTGTTTACAAAAATTTCAGTGGTGATACATTTTTATCTTCATTGTCCAAAGCTTTTGCCCCATGAAGTTGCTTGGTTCGCTACATTTTTTACAGCTTTTTCACTGGTTTCAGCAACTTTGTAGACTTCATCAAGAGCTTTTAAAACAGAAAAACAAAGGTAACTGTAGCATCAGTGCAATACCTTCCCCTTTCACACCAGGTGTGGGAGAAGGAGCAAGGCAGGGTTGGGGGACCTATCTGGGATTTCACTGACATGACAGTGTTGAAATAAACAGAAATATTACCATACCTTTCTGACCAGCATCCTTAGCTTGTTCCACTGCTTGCTGCACAGTCTGGCCCACTGTGTTTGCTGGATTTAGGAGAAAAAGAAGTGTCAATTAAGCAGTCTTTACCCTTCCCCTAAATTCAGTAATCACATTTTGGAAAGGTTCCCTAAATGTTTCAGTGCTAGAAAATAAACAATTATTCCATAAGGATGGGCACCCTGATCTAGTGGGAGAGATGCTGTTAGGAGTCTGGCTGTAGTTCCCCACATTATCCGTGTGCCTTGGTACAAATGAAGATTATGGATATTACAATGTGTCATCTAATGGTGTTAGGAAACAAACCCTAGTAACAGCTTCAGGTACAACAAAACCTTCCTTTTACTGTGCCTGGGTAGGATCTGCAGAGAGCAGGCTTGGGCAGTTTGGTTGGTAAAGATTCTCTCACCAACTGCATAAAGCTTGATGCTTGCTGTCTGAAGCAGCATGCTGTAAGAGGAGCACATCAAAACTTAGTGACAGAGAAAATTTTATTCTACAAGACACCAGACTAGTTTTAAAGGCATGAAAATGTTCAATAAAGGAAACTTAGAGACATGAAGAATAGGAGAAGGTATTGCCTTAAATTGGAGAAACTGCAGCTAAGAAAATAGTAATAAAGATTTGGATGATCAGCCTCCAACAGCTATGATCAAGGAAACCTTGCTCACAAGAATCAGGTAAAAGTTTGGGTCAAATAGCCTTCAGTTGAACCTGTATTTGTTTTATTCCCCCTAGCTCCAAATACTACCTTCTAAAAAGCATTGATGTGTTCTGCACAGCAGACACTGAAGGGGGGGCTGACTATGCAAGCCAGATTCATGGACATTGCATGAGGCAGAAGTGCTGGTCCCAGGATGGACATTTAAGTGGACTGGGAGTGTCTAAAACTTCAAAGGTTTCCAGGCTTGGATTGAATGGCTCTTCAACAGCAGTTGTTTCATTAAGTGTCTCATAAAATCTGTTTCACTTGTGAAATAGTGGCCTATTTCGCCTTGGGTTTGTAGGACACTTTCTACAGCTTAAAAGGTGTGCTAATTGTTGTTATGCATCATCTTTTGCTGCAGTTTCTTAACATGAGTGATGTTCACTGCTCGTAAGGTGCAGCTGAGGAAAATGCTTCCTGTAGCCATCTTGGGTCACAGGTGAGTTCATGGCTCCTTTCAGGAACCATAGGGTAGATGCTAATTTTAGATACTTGCAAAGCCCTGTTGTGCCACTATGCACTTAATAATGGCTCATGGGACTGTGCATTCAGGGCACATGCAGACACAGCAGTAGTAGTTTAATGCCAAGGTAATTAATAATTGCAGAACCACCAGCTGGACAGTCTTGTTTTAGTTTAAAAACTGGCATAAAGTTCCCTTCTATTTCCATTTAAATGGGGATTTAGAGGGTATCTCTCTAATACTTCCAGGAGTTGGTGTGGTACTGACAGTAACATGACACAAGTTCAGCATCACATGCTGTGTATTTACTGCCCATCATCAAGGTACATGCTGATGGCACAGAAGTAAGTGGCCAAAGTCAGGCCAGTGCCTGGGACTATTTTTCCAGGATCCAACTCCAGCTGGAAGAGCTATGCTGCAGCTCAGGACTTGCTGGGAAGATATGTGCAGGGTTCAGGCAAAGGGCTTACACTGCTGGTATCTGAAGAACTGGCACAGCTTCAAGTGCTTGGGTCAGAAGGGGAATGACTGCTGCTACTAATTAAAAACTTTGCTCTTAGAGTTTGTTGACTCCTAAACACTCAGTTCAATCAGCTGAACATTAAGATTATTACTCAGCTCCCTCAAGATAACAAATACCACTTCTAAAACACCCATATCAGTCTTCCAGCACAGTAGATGTTTCCCCAATGTTAAAAAAGTTGGGAACATCAAAAAACCTCCACAAAATATGCATTTCTAGGGCTTGCTGTACAGCAAAAGCAGAAAGAAATCTTCATTTGAAAACAAAAATTGATGGTTACCCCTGACTTGCCCACATCCTGGTGTTTCTCTTTTATGCTTCAGCATGAAAATAGTTGATTTAAGCATGAACCCAAATTCTTTGGAAAAGGGTGCAGTGGGTGTGGGATCACGCATCTTTCATCTTCCGAGCAAACTGAACCAGGGATAGATGGTAAATAAGTAGCTTGCTTCACTGGACACATAACCTGCAAGTAGTATTTCTACTGTATTTGAACTCGCAGACAAAAATATCTGGTTCCGAGAGCTTACCTAAATGTCATCTAAAGAAACATGAAACAGTCCCACTGCTCATATATTATACTAAGCACAAACATTTTGGGAATTGCACCAATGCGGATCTCTGTGTTAAAGCTTTACTAACAATGGCTCATCTAAGTGTTATGTTATTTAAGTTCAGGGCCAACTCAGCATGCCTCTCTGCAGGAGTAAACACAACTCAGGTGCCCTCAGCCACTGCAACTGCACTTGTGCTTTCAGGGGAGGGGGAGCAGCTGCAATACCAGCAGGGCTGGAGCACTGACAGCAGAGCAGAGCTGGCTTAACTACACACGTGTGCAGCACCAAGCAGATCAAAGACCTCTGAGCTTCAGGAAATTATCCACCACACTACTACAAAACTCCTATTTATCATGGCTGTTCATGTTGGTAAACAAAGCCTTAAATAAAAAGCCTTGCCTCCCCTCTCAGCTTTCTGCCGTCCTCTCTTCAGTACATCATCACGACATCCACAAAGTAAAAGCCAGTGTGAGAAATTGTGGGAAACCAGTAGTTAATATCAATCCTTCATTTACTATAGTGTTAGAGGGTTTGGCAATTACAGGACATACCAACCCACACCCCTGAGGACAGCATCTATAGAATTCATGCCCAAGAGACAGGTTTGCTCCCAGCTGCAGGGGTAGGAGCAGGGCACATTTTTAACACCAAAAACACAGGAGGAGGAAAAGCAGCAATTTGTATTTACCTGCCACCTGTGCAGCGCTTTCAGCTTGTTGTGTGGCTTCCTCAGCAAGCTTCTTCCCCATCCCGAACATGGCTGCACTCGCTCCTCTCTCACCGCAGAAGATGGGTGAGTGAATCCCTAAATTCGGTTCTGTTACAGTGTTTGGCAAAGTACAGCCTTTTTATAGACAAAGCAGGACTCCTCCCAGTAGTTACAGGGCAAATGCAAACTGGAACAGGGAAAAGCCATGAGCTCTTGTTGGGTGATTAATATACAAGGCATAAAAGGGTGAAGAGACATTAGTGTTTATTATGTTTTCCTCCCCAGAGAGAGGGTGTGGATTAATCAGCAGAAGTTTTCCATAGCCCAGGAATGAAACCTTTGTTTTTCCCTATTGAGGAGTTGGTAAACAGCGTGCGTGCCACAGCTGTCCCGACCAAAGGCTCCCGAGCCTGTGCCGCAGGGGGAGATACAGGCAGGCACAGCCTGTTGTGAACCAGGCAGAAAAACATTGCATGGCAAAACACTCAGCTGAAGAATTGCTTAAATCAACTTTGGCATTTCAAAGCCTTACATAGAAAAGTATCCAGTTTCAGATGATGCTTGCCCACATTTTTTTTCTCCCTAGTGGGACTTAAAACTCATAGTTATAAAAAGAAATGGGAGGAGCTAACCCTGCTTTTTAAAGTATCTGATGAAATCTTTATTGTGTTAGACGAAGCTAATAATTTGGTGGTGTGTCATAATTAATATTTTAACCCCTTGTTTCCAATGCCTGGCTCAGGAGAGTGAAGAGCAGAGTTTTGTGTCCTTCCCCTCTGTCCCCACAGCAAACACTCACAGGATGAAGTGCAGCCTCCAGAACCTTGAGCATCAGGCAAGGGCCAGCGGGATGCAGCCCTGCAGCCTCTGCCTGCCCTCACCAGGGGCCAGGCAGCACTGAGCTGCAACGCCAGGGTCACACCACCTGCTCTGAGTGACAGAACGCTGAAGCTGCCACCTAGTTCCCCAAGCCAGAGCCAGCCCACATGTAGCATGGCAGGACAGCGGGAGGCAGACCGCCATGCACACAGTCCCCACACCATCCAAGGTCCTCTCACAGGAAACCTACATGCCATCCAGCCAGCCAGGAGCTGCTCTCTCCCCAAACAAGTAGGCTTACTTTTTTTCTGGGATCACCTGCTTTCTAGCAGAGCTACTATTGCACCCTTTCACACAGTGGACAGGAGCTTTCACTTGATCAAATGATTGTTGCTGAAAAGGGGGGAAAAAGTGTAACCTACCTCAGAACAAGGGGCTTATTCAAACTGATCTGCCACAGCAGGCTCTAAGAATGCCTCTCTTGAGCCCTGGCATATCACTTCATGAACAACAGTTCCTCTACAATGTCCCTTCCAGCATTACAGCAGAAGTTCTGTTTTCTTCCAAGCTTTGCAGTTTCTTACTGATCACAAAGTCCTACTTTATGTCAGTTAAATATGATATGGAGGGTTTTCTGGGGGAGAGGAGGGGCTTCTCTGCCTCATTTTATCTTCTGACAGCAGGGTAAGGATTACTCACCATATCTGAAAGCAAATTCTACCAGAGCATGCTCACAAAAGACAGAAGGAGAAACAATGGTTTTAGATAAATGTTTTCCTTGACATCAAGTCAAGGGGTATTGACAAAGTTCAGAACTGACCTATAATGCAGAAAAAAACCCAAAATATTTCAGATAACTCAGAGGAGCATTTGACCCATGGAAATTCATTGCACAGCAGCCAAGTGGTAAAATGTACCCATTGTTCCCTGTCACATCCTCAATTACCCATGGCTGGCCTTGCTTGCAGGAAACAGCAATTTCCTAGTCCTGCTCTGCTGCTGCTGCCCGAGTTACTGACAGGGAGAGATGTGCGAAGACAGCAAGACTCAGAGTCAGCAACAGGTTTGTGCATTTGGCAAGGTGACTGTTTACATTGTCATGAAACATTAGATACACCCCTCTTCATCCTATCCTAATTGAAAAGTGAAATACAGTTCCTTCTCTCCCATGGTCCAGCACTGCAAACACAACTCTTTTTTTGAAAAGCTGTATCATCACTAGCTCATGAGCAACTTCCACAAGAGTAGATTGGTACAGCACCAGCACTGATGGTTTGACTTCCCAATGAACATGAGTGTAGAAATAAAATTAAAGAACGATCCTAATTATATTACAGCAACACACTGCAGGTACATATTGAATTGTAACATCAGAGAGATTACGTGCCATTGCAACAGTCCCTACAAACAGGAGAAGGTGATGTTTGCCTCACAGGGGTAAAAACATACAGCAGTGTAAAAGACCACAGTTTTCTAGTGTAAAAGACCACAGTTTTCTAGTGTAAAAGACCACAGTTTTCTAGTGTAAAAGACCACAGTTTTCTAGTGTAAAAGACCACAGTTTTCTAGTGTAAAAGACCACAGTTTTCTAGTGTAAAAGACCACAGTTTTCTAGTGTAAAAGACCACAGTTTTCTAGTGTAAAAGACCACAGTTTTCTAGTGTAAAAGACCACAGTTTTCTAGTGTAAAAGACCACAGTTTTCTAGTGTAAAAGACCACAGTTTTCTAGTGTAAAAGACCACAGTTTTCTAGTGTAAAAGACCACAGTTTTCTAGTGTAAAAGACCACAGTTTTCTAGTGTAAAAGACCACAGTTTTCTAGTGTAAAAGACCACAGTTTTCTAGTGTAAAAGACCACAGTTTTCTAGTGTAAAAGACCACAGTTTTCTAGTGTAAAAGACCACAGTTTTCTAGTGTAAAAGACCACAGTTTTCTAGTGTAAAAGACCACAGTTTTCTAGTGTAAAAGACCACAGTTTTCTAGTGTAAAAGACCACAGTTTTCTAGTGTAAAAGACCACAGTTTTCTAGTGTAAAAGACCACAGTTTTCTAGTGTAAAAGACCACAGTTTTCTAGTGTAAAAGACCACAGTTTTCTAGTGTAAAAGACCACAGTTTTCTAGTGTAAAAGACCACAGTTTTCTAGTGTAAAAGACCACAGTTTTCTAGTGTAAAAGACCACAGTTTTCTAGTGTAAAAGACCACAGTTTTCTAGTGTAAAAGACCACAGTTTTCTAGTGTAAAAGACCACAGTTTTCTAGTGTAAAAGACCACAGTTTTCTAGTGTAAAAGACCACAGTTTTCTAGTGTAAAAGACCACAGTTTTCTAGTGTAAAAGACCACAGTTTTCTAGTGTAAAAGACCACAGTTTTCTAGTGTAAAAGACCACAGTTTTCTAGTGTAAAAGACCACAGTTTTCTAGTGTAAAAGACCACAGTTTTCTAGTGTAAAAGACCACAGTTTTCTAGTGTAAAAGACCACAGTTTTCTAGTGTAAAAGACCACAGTTTTCTAGTGTAAAAGACCACAGTTTTCTAGTGTAAAAGACCACAGTTTTCTAGTGTAAAAGACCACAGTTTTCTAGTGTAAAAGACCACAGTTTTCTAGTGTAAAAGACCACAGTTTTCTAGTGTAAAAGACCACAGTTTTCTAGTGTAAAAGACCACGGTTTTCTAGTGTAAAAGACCACGGTTTTCTAGTGTAAAAGACCACGGTTTTCTAGTGTAAAAGACCACGGTTTTCTAGTGTAAAAGACCACGGTTTTCTAGTGTAAAAGACCACGGTTTTCTAGTGTAAAAGACCACGGTTTTCTAGTGTAAAAGACCACGGTTTTCTAGTGTAAAAGACCACAGTTTTCTAGTGTAAAAGACCACAGTTTTCTAGTGTAAAAGACCACAGTTTTCTAGTGTAAAAGACCACAGTTTTCTAGTGTAAAAGACCACAGTTTTCTAGTGTAAAAGACCACAGTTTTCTAGTGTAAAAGACCACAGTTTTCTAGTGTAAAAGACCACAGTTTTCTAGTGTAAAAGACCACAGTTTTCTAGTGTAAAAGACCACAGTTTTCTAGTGTAAAAGACCACAGTTTTCTAGTGTAAAAGACCACAGTTTTCTAGTGTAAAAGACCACAGTTTTCTAGTGTAAAAGACCACAGTTTTCTAGTGTAAAAGACCACAGTTTTCTAGTGTAAAAGACCACAGTTTTCTAGTGTAAAAGACCACAGTTTTCTAGTGTAAAAGACCACAGTTTTCTAGTGTAAAAGACCACAGTTTTCTAGTGTAAAAGACCACAGTTTTCTAGTGTAAAAGACCACAGTTTTCTAGTGTAAAAGACCACAGTTTTCTAGTGTAAAAGACCACAGTTTTCTAGTGTAAAAGACCACAGTTTTCTAGTGTAAAAGACCACAGTTTTCTAGTGTAAAAGACCACAGTTTTCTAGTGTAAAAGACCACAGTTTTCTAGTGTAAAAGACCACAGTTTTCTAGTGTAAAAGACCACAGTTTTCTAGTGTAAAAGACCACAGTTTTCTAGTGTAAAAGACCACAGTTTTCTAGTGTAAAAGACCACAGTTTTCTAGTGTAAAAGACCACAGTTTTCTAGTGTAAAAGACCACAGTTTTCTAGTGTAAAAGACCACAGTTTTCTAGTGTAAAAGACCACAGTTTTCTAGTGTAAAAGACCACAGTTTTCTAGTGTAAAAGACCACAGTTTTCTAGTGTAAAAGACCACAGTTTTCTAGTGTAAAAGACCACAGTTTTCTAGTGTAAAAGACCACAGTTTTCTAGTGTAAAAGACCACAGTTTTCTAGTGTAAAAGACCACAGTTTTCTAGTGTAAAAGACCACAGTTTTCTAGTGTAAAAGACCACAGTTTTCTAGTGTAAAAGACCACAGTTTTCTAGTGTAAAAGACCACAGTTTTCTAGTGTAAAAGACCACAGTTTTCTAGTGTAAAAGACCACAGTTTTCTAGTGTAAAAGACCACAGTTTTCTAGTGTAAAAGACCACAGTTTTCTAGTGTAAAAGACCACAGTTTTCTAGTGTAAAAGACCACAGTTTTCTAGTGTAAAAGACCACAGTTTTCTAGTGTAAAAGACCACAGTTTTCTAGTGTAAAAGACCACAGTTTTCTAGTGTAAAAGACCACAGTTTTCTAGTGTAAAAGACCACAGTTTTCTAGTGTAAAAGACCACAGTTTTCTAGTGTAAAAGACCACAGTTTTCTAGTGTAAAAGACCACAGTTTTCTAGTGTAAAAGACCACAGTTTTCTAGTGTAAAAGACCACAGTTTTCTAGTGTAAAAGACCACAGTTTTCTAGTGTAAAAGACCACAGTTTTCTAGTGTAAAAGACCACAGTTTTCTAGTGTAAAAGACCACAGTTTTCTAGTGTAAAAGACCACAGTTTTCTAGTGTAAAAGACCACAGTTTTCTAGTGTAAAAGACCACAGTTTTCTAGTGTAAAAGACCACAGTTTTCTAGTGTAAAAGACCACAGTTTTCTAGTGTAAAAGACCACAGTTTTCTAGTGTAAAAGACCACAGTTTTCTAGTGTAAAAGACCACAGTTTTCTAGTGTAAAAGACCACAGTTTTCTAGTGTAAAAGACCACAGTTTTCTAGTGTAAAAGACCACAGTTTTCTAGTGTAAAAGACCACAGTTTTCTAGTGTAAAAGACCACAGTTTTCTAGTGTAAAAGACCACAGTTTTCTAGTGTAAAAGACCACAGTTTTCTAGTGTAAAAGACCACAGTTTTCTAGTGTAAAAGACCACAGTTTTCTAGTGTAAAAGACCACAGTTT
This sequence comes from Strix uralensis, assembly GCF_047716275.1. Lineage (NCBI taxonomy): Eukaryota > Metazoa > Chordata > Aves > Strigiformes > Strigidae > Strix > Strix uralensis. Next base: position 11,991,731 of record NC_133978.1, on the reverse strand, counting down.
TCTAGTGTAAAAGACCACAGTTTTCTAGTGTAAAAGACCACAGTTTTCTAGTGTAAAAGACCACAGTTTTCTAGTGTAAAAGACCACAGTTTTCTAGTGTAAAAGACCACAGTTTTCTAGTGTAAAAGACCACAGTTTTCTAGTGTAAAAGACCACAGTTTTCTAGTGTAAAAGACCACAGTTTTCTAGTGTAAAAGACCACAGTTTTCTAGTGTAAAAGACCACAGTTTTCTAGTGTAAAAGACCACAGTTTTCTAGTGTAAAAGACCACAGTTTTCTAGTGTAAAAGACCACAGTTTTCTAGTGTAAAAGACCACAGTTTTCTAGTGTAAAAGACCACAGTTTTCTAGTGTAAAAGACCACAGTTTTCTAGTGTAAAAGACCACAGTTTTCTAGTGTAAAAGACAGACCACAGGCAGGCACTAGGATTTTCATCACATATGCATTTAAACTGACATTAGATTGCACTCAGTGCCATAGCTTTTGCCATCCTTCATGCAGCAGCACACCTCTCAGTAACTGCATTTCCTAACTTCACGTAAGCACAGGCAGTGCAGGTGCGTAGCACTGTATCTTTCTGTGACACCAACTGCCCCTCTGTGCTGCCGCTGCTATGACTTCTCCTCGCCTCAGCTCCCTCAGCCACCCCCAGCACAGTGACACATCCCCATGGACTTTCCTTGTTAGTGCACTAGGTTAATAAGAGCAGGGCCTCAGCTCCCACCACCTCCTCAGGGCTCACCTCTGTGCACCCGACATGCCCCTGCACCTTGCTCCCCGCCACGCCTGGCCGATTCTGCAGCCAAGGCCCAGGGCTGCATAATGCAAGAATGCCAGGGCAGCTTGCTGAAAACACAGATTAAAGCTGCCAAGGCACAAGCACGTACACTTCCTAAACTCAGCCACCAGCCAGCACAGGCAAACACACAGAGCTTGAGAGCAGAGACAAAAACCTGATGTCCTTCACCACAAGCACAGGCTGCAAGACATTCCTGCCCCAGCCTGGCTGAACACCAGCGCCCACCGGGAGCCATCACAGCCTCTCCAGGGGGTCACATTCCACCACCACACAGCACCCGGGAGGTCAGAAATCACAACACTGGAGGAAAAGCCACAGCAACCACACCATTGACACAGTGTGCCACCAACAGCCCTCCTCCCTCAAAGCTCACAGGCCCCACTCCTACCTGCCCAACACATCTGCAGCCAGGAACTCCCTCAGGTCCCCTCCCACAGCCCCTTTATGACCTCCCTGGCCCCTGACCGGGCACAGCTGGGCAGCCCCAGCACAGGTGCAGGAAGGTTTCAGGGAAGAGCCCCTCCGCCCCAGCCCTGCCTGCAGCAGGGCTCTTATTGGCCAGACCTTGGGGGGTTTCAGGTGAAGAGGCAATCTGTGCAATTGGTAGGAGATTAATTTAGAATGTGAAAGGAAGGTCATATTTGTCCTGTGGGCAGCAAATCCCAGTGAACCCACTGCTGCCATGGACTCTGGGAGCAGACAGTGCTGGCAGCTCAACAAAAGAGCTGGACAACACCATGAACAATAGATCTGTTCATAACCAGAGACTCCAGGGAGGAGCTGGGATATACCCTCCAACACTGTTAATTCAGGAGTTGTGGTTGCTTGGGAGTATGAAGGAAACATTGAAGAGGGTGGCCTGGCTTCTTCAGGCTCCCTAAGTCACCTGTCCTGTTGCTGCTGCTGCTGCTCTTTGGGAAGGAGAGAGGCTGAGGGGTGTCATCTGACATTTTTTCGGGTCATGGAGAAATGGCATAACACAGGCAAAACATGCAGCCTTCACAGCAGCTTCACCCCTAGTGTGTATTGGTGGCATACAAAGAACAGCATCCAACTCAGCAACAGCTTATTCATCTTTAGGTTTCTTGATTTTTATGTATAGGAAGGTGAGTTTCTTTTCACAGTTGTGCTGCCCCACCTCATGGCAACCAGTTTCTCTACAGTAGCCTCACAAATTAGCCAGCTGTTCCTGCACTTGCACTCCACGAGCCCCAGCATCACCTTGTCTGTGGCTCCTTCCTGGCACCTGCCAGCCTCCTGTAGCAGCCACCCATGTCCTGCCTGTGTCCTGTCCATGTCCCATCCATGTCCTGTCGCTCAGCCCCAGGTCCCCCAGCTGCGGCTGTGCCAGCAGAGCCCACTGCAGCAGCCCCCAGCCCCATGGGGGCTGCCCCTGGAGGGCCAAGGGTGGCCTGTGGGCTCTGGGTTGGGGAGACAGCAGCATGTGCCCCAGGGGAAGTGAGAACCCGATTAACTGCTAAAAGGGTGATTTGCAAAAGAAGGAAAGAGCCAGAGGGTTAATACTAAAGGACAAAGGAGATCATGTGTCATAAATGCTGCCCAAGTTAGGTACGGGAAAGGAAATGAAATGGCAGCTAAAGCAACAAGGTGTGAGAGCAGGACACAGGGGGAAACTGAGACAGGCTGAGCTGATGATGGCAGACCCTGGGGGGGCTGCTCGTGCCAAGGCCAAAAGAAGAGCAGCAAGAAGGTCTTTACCAAGGGCTCGGTTGCTGTTTACCACAGCATGCCTTTCTGCACAAGCAGCAGCTCAGCCTGCTGTGCGCCACAGTTGTGCTCTCTGCTGTCTACCTTTACATAGGCTCTGCTCTCCCAGCTTTCAAAATTAACCAGTAGGACTAGAAATGCTCATGGGTGCCTGCGCTAGGTCTGGGAGCTGTAAAGAAAGGAAAAAAAAAACCCAAACCAGAACTTACTAAATAGGAACAAGGAGCTAAGCATAAAAAGGGTTTCTTTGCATGAAATTCCTGGTAATTTCCTATCTGAAGGCAAAAGAGAAACTAAACAACATCAGTTGTGTGTGTGCATGTGTGCCACCATGGTACTAGCAGTAGCTGAGGTGCTCACACAAAGCAGGAGAAGCATCTATTAAGGCAAGGCTTATGAGCAAAGTGAAAACAGCTCATGCAAATCTCTTTGAGACTGTTGGCCCCAGTGATGTGGGGGCTGCAGAGCCCAGCCTGGCCCAGAGCCCATCAGTGCTGCACGGGGACATGGGCTGGGCTCAGTTGGGGCTGGAAACTGAACAGGAACCTGGTAAAGGGCACCAGAGTGCAGGAGACCTGGCAGAGATTTACAAAAAAAAAAAAAAATCACTTTTGTATTTTGCCACATGATGAGAAACTACAGCTGCAAAGACAGGTTTCAGAAAGCCTGGATTCTCAATAACCCATAGACCATTAATGAAAGCATTCACCTGAGATGAGGATTCATGTTTTCTTGGGCAAAGGAAGGAGCTGAAGGTGGATTTCAAGCAGTCTGGTAAAACCTGTACTCCCTGAGTCCCTGCCCTGCTGAGCTGCAAAGGGGAGATGGGACATCTGCTTGTCCCCCCCAGCTGCCCTGGGAAGGTCTCCAGGGCATTGGAGTGGGGCACGGGGCAGGTGGTGATTGCACTGGGCAGCCTGGCCAGGCTGGGACATGAATCCCCTTGCTCAGCATTTCACTGCTCAGGCAGCTGCGGGCACACCCAAGAAGCAAATTTTAGGAAATTTGAGAACTCAGGTGTTGGATAACTTCACGTGTCTCTAGGGCTGGTGGCCCATGAGCTGGTAGGAGCATTAAGGATGTCCATTTTGCTTTTACACAACATCTTTAGATGGGATGGGAAGGCCCAGTCCTGGGTTGGGGCAGGGCTCCCTGTACAATGCATGAGGGAGGGACAGCCCCAAGTGCTCTAAGGCCAAAGAGCACTGTGAGTAAGGCAATGACCTTATTTGTGGAGCAAAGCACTGAAGTTCAGACCTAGAACCAGTTGCCAGCAAGTGACTCAGACTCACGAGTGCCTGTGGCACAGCCTCTGCCCTCAGGACAAAAGATGTGAAATACTCTGACCAGGCTCCAGGCTCTGAAGCAGCAAGGGTTCTGTGTCACATCCCTGTGCCAGGGACTGGGCATTGGGAACTGCCTCCTGGTGCTCCACGGCCAGATGGAGAAAGGCGCTTCTCCTCTTGACTCAGTGGCCGACCTCCAGCAGTCCCTCCCTCCAGCCAGGCAGTCCCATCCCTGCCCTGCCAGTGCTGCTGTCAACACTGGGCCAGAGCAGTGAGCAGCGACAACCGGTGTAGTTACACTGAAGATGTCACCTGCAACTGGAAGAAGGGAACATAAAAACTGCACACCAGGAGTCAGGACTGTGTTCTCCATGCACAAAGCAGCAGGAATAGAACCAGCCATGTAAGGGGATAACAGGTTTTACTGGCAAAAAACCAACAGTTGTTCATTTTTATTTTTTTTCTTGGTAATATGAACTAAGAAATAGTTTGCATAAAAAAAAAGAGGTGTGATGGAGACTGGTGTATGGACCCCTATCACCCCACAGATGCAGCACTGGTGTCTGAAACACCAAGCCTAAAGGACTCATTCTCTGAAGATTTTACCACCAGGGAGGTAACCATGGAAAGCACTAAATAATTGAGTACTATTGAGGGTTGCCCAGTAACTGAGGGTGCAATAGTCTAACATTTTTTCTGTGAGCTTGTACTTGGGTAAATATTTAGGCTTTTAAAGCTTTAAATAACAGTGAACATTGCATTGGGACACTGTGCAAAGCCCTGGAATATGTTTACTCACAGATGGTCTATTACTTATAGGATCCTCTAAAGGCTTTTCAGTCCATGCAGTCCTTGTGCAGCTCGTAGTGGTCTTTGGGTTCAGCGGGGAGTCTGTCTCTCCTGGGACTGCATTCCCAAAGATCAGCTTCCAAAAACCCCTGGTGAACCACAGCCCTTGGTCAACAGGTGTGAGACAATGGTATCTCAAGCTGGCCTGGATGGCCCTATTACAGTAAATCCAGATGCTTTTGGTTATTCTTTGGTTTTCTTTCGTAAGGCCCCGATTACCTTTTTACTGAAATTGGATTGGTAAGGCTTCAAACCAGGAGGAAAAAATAAAAAAAAAGAGACAAAAGAAAGGAAATATTCCCTGGCAATGAGAAACATCCAGAGACCAAGAGCACTTACTGTTAACAAGTGGGTATTAGTGCCTTCTGTTGACAGAGGCAGCACTAAGCGGGCACCCTGTCTGGCTACAGCAGCCTCTGACTGCCCAGCAAGCAGCAATCTAAAACAAATATTTCCAACTCTGAGGCAAGAAGATTGTCGCTTGCCTCTCTCGCACTGGCTCCATCCCTGAGCACCACCACCTCTGTGAGCGGGTACCCGCTGTGCAGCATGTCTGAGCTGCCCCGAAGAGCCAGCGCAGACCCTGCAGCTCAGGCGTGAGTAAGGAGGTGAGCCCAGCACCCCGTGCTGCTGTCCCTCACATCAGGGCTACCCGTCGTTCTTAGCGGTAGTGCTGCAAGTGGGCATTGGGATAAAGTGTCTGAATTTTGTCCCCAGGAGATTTAACAGGAGGTGTGTTGTGGACAATGGTAACAAGAAATTTAGACAGGCAACAGACACGTAAGAGAAAGGACGGGGAGTGGACACCACAACTCCCATTCACTCGCAGAGACCACAGGGCTCCTCTGCAGTATGGCGCTGTTCGTTTCTGTATGTCTGTCTGCCAAACTGCAAAATGGTTCAGTACTCACCTCCCTTACAGAATGATCACTGACCTCACTGGGTTTTGAATCAAAGAGCAAAAGAGATTTACAAGACATTGCGTGATCCTTCACCGAAAGCACTAGTAAAATAATGAGAGTACACAACAAGGTGATATATTTCTAGGTGGTGGGAATCTTACAATACCTTTTATTTATTTTAATCTGAGAATACAGCAGATGGGAACAAACAAACAATTGACAAGAAATATAACCTTAGTTTAACTTTTGATTACTGGAAGGACACTCAGTTTCATCATACTGGTGTCCTGGAGTGTGAACAGTTTCACTGGTTTTGTAAACACACTCAGCAAATGTGGCAATAATCATTGTGCTGTTGTAAGAGTAGGGCAATAGCATTGCCGAAGCCTTATGAGCCGTATTGAAGATTGCGAGCCGTTGTGCTAAAAGATGTATTTTTCCTGTGTGAAGGATAAGGGGGCCCTTCTGCCTTAAAATTTTACATTTGAAGAGAAAGAAATTATTCAGCTATCGCTTTCATTTTTCTACACAAAGGAGTAGGGAATTGCAGACCAAAGAGAGCTTTTTACATGCAATACTGTTTGCTTAAATTAGCATCATTTCTTAAATCCACATTTTTTCCCAAAGCCAGACATTGCTTCTGCAGCTTGTCCGGTTGCTTTTTCTACCCCATCTTGTGCCATCTTGGAAGCCTTGTCAATAGCTGCAAGAGAAGGAAAAAGATGAGCAGAAAGCTGGAAAAAATGCAACATGGTTTAATATTTATGATGGATGGGAGAGGTGTGAAAATTATTAGACTATAGAAATATAGGGATATATCATTAAGAAAGATTTTGGCAGTTCTTCTGCCTTCCCATCTAACATCAACAAGTGCCCAAGCCCACCCTTCTCATCACATCCATGGAGCTGTAGAGAGTGTCTGCTCTAAGGAGATATTGCCAATGCATTTTGGCTTTCATGAAATATTTTAGGCCCCTAAGTTGCTAGTTCTCCCCTTATTCTTAGAAAAGTATTAAAATTAAGTGAGTATGGAGCTTAGTTTTTAGCTTAACTTGTTCCAAATCCCCAGAAGCAAGACACTAACACTTTCCTGACAGCACCTTTCCAGCTGCGGTATCATTAATGTTTGACCCCAGCTGCTGCCTCAGCAGGTGCTGGGAGCCAGCGTAGGGCTGGGCATGGACAGACCCCTGCCCTCCAAGCTGGGGGGAGAAAGATGTATCACAAGGTTATTTAATCCTCAAGAAAGAAAAGCAAGGTTTCCACGCTGTTCTCACAAGTTTTCTAAAAAGGAAGCCAAAATCTGAATGCTGTGCGTGGCCAGGGGAGTGTCAGCTATTGTCTGCCAGTAAATGGCTGGAGCTACTAAGCAACAGATCTGAAATCATTTCCCGTGAGATTTATAAAAGGCCAAAAACTGTCACTGAAACCACAGACTTTCAAGCTGAGAACACTCGTGGGATGGAGGGGAATGAGCGCTGCCCGCTGCTGGCTTGTGTTGAGCTGCTCCATTGCTTCTTGATTTGAACATCATTGCTCCTACCTTTCTGGCTTGCATCTGTAATCTGGTTGACTGCATCCTGAGTAACCTGTCCCAATGTGTTTTCTGTAATTAAGGACAAAAAAAAAATCATTTCCAGCTGTTCATATTTATGCTTATAGGAATTCCCTATGTCAATTGGCTTTTCTGCATGTTCGCAGAAGGTTATGGCCCTGGCAAGAGATAAGGCTGGAACAGAGCAGGCTGAGGCTGTGTGCTTCACTCGTGGGCACCCTGGGAACTATGTGTGTTGCCAGAGCAGCTTGCTATGAGATTAACGTTCACCTAGCACCTACGGTCAGCTGAGCAAATTGATGACAGATAAGATAAAATAAAAAGGAGATAAAGAAGCAAAGATTAGCAGTGAGTTGAAATGATGACATTTAGCTGAAAGTTGCTTATTTTACACTACACTTGATTTTATTGATTTTTGAGCTTGTTCTGCTTGGAGAAGCTTGGCCGTTTAGCATGCATTTTCTGTGCGGGCTGTTTGGGAGTGGTGCCTGTTCCAAAATGGAAGCAAACTCATTAAACAGAGCAGGACAGGAAAAGCGTGACTTTGCAAACAAGATATAAATAGAAGAAGAAGAGGAGTGGAAGCTACAAACATAACAGATCAACTCCAGAATATAAAGCATTAAAGAAGTGAGATGCCACATAATTGTAAGATGTCTAATAGTTTATGAAAGAGTGACAGCCATCCTATCACTTTTGCTAGAAGTGACTCCTCAAAGGCATGAATGTATTCAGGATGCAGCAAGGACTATTTTGTTTTTCAGAAAGGCATGCAGTCATGTTTCAGGGTCTACTACACTTTTGTTCCCAGGTGTGGGGAAACTTTCTGTAACCCTGACGAAAGCAGTGAAGTTAATCCCATATTTCAGCTATACAACAAAGTGTTTGCAGGATCAGAATCCAGGACTGTATCCGATACAAATTATACCCTGCTAGGAATGAGCTGCACACAAACACTGTAAGGAGTATACTATACAATGCTTGAATAAGCTATACAGATATTACAATTTTTCATTTAAAGGAAAAGCTATTATACTTTGCATTGAAAAGTTGGTTTCGAATGCACAGCGCTAATAATAATACAGTGCTTGGCCCTACAACATGAGCATAGCTATGACAGAAATGTGTGCACAGTTCTTTTAAACCCTGCAAAGTCTGGTGATCACTGCTGGAGAAGAATACAACAGAAACGTACTTGTACTACTTATTACAAACAGTCCATTGCAATCAATATAGTTATTACCAGAAGGCATTGATAGTCAGGCCAATTAGCAAACATTAATGAAAGGTTAACTCCAACTTCTTAAAAAGCAAGCAATTTAAAAACCACTGCAGAGCACAAGAAAATACCACCCTGAGCAACGTAAATGCTAAATACAACAGGTGATTACTACTAAAAAGTCTCCACTGCTCTAAAAACTCTAAGTTTAAAGACCTGTTTGGGGGGTGATAAAGGTGAGACAATCCTCAGCAGCCACCAATGGAGCTGTGGGTGGGAGTTGAGCAGAGAGCTGTGCCCAGCCTGGGGCCTTCTCCAGGTGATGGCTAGACCTTGGCCCCCAGGAACTGAAGAAGAAAAGGGGAGGCTGTGTCCTGCTTGAACTGGTGAAGTTAATAGTGTAACTTCAGATTGTGGTTTCTGTGAGCGAAAGTAGCAGCAAAGCCCCCCCCAGTATATAACAATATTTAATCTTTCTTACCAGCACCTTTTGCTGCACCTTCAGCCTGTTCCTTCAGTCCCTGGAAGTTTTTACCCGACATCATGACTTCTGACACCTGTTAACACTCCGCTGCTTCAATAAAATTAAACACCTGGAGGTGGATAGCACACTATGTGAGGGGTGTCCAGGCCTGTCCTGGTTTTATACCTGTGCCAGGAGACCTGCTGATGCTTTTGGGGGTGATTGGTACAATGGGTGGAGTTTGAATGTGAGGAATGAGAGCTGAAAATGCACACAGAAAAGCTATTTATTTACCCTCCCCAATGAGAGGGTGTGCCTGGGTAGAGATTTCTGCTTCATCGCACTGTCTTTGTTTAGAAGTTTAGTTTTGTTTTTTTTTTTTTTTTAAATCAAAACCACAAAAAAACCTGTTCCACCATCACAGACAGAGAAAAACCACTGAGCTGAACTTTATAAAGAGTTCTGGAAAACTACTGAAGTAGCACTGCTTGGGCATGGCCAGCTTTCATCCCCACTGGGCTGGCCTCTTTCTCCTTCCTTTAAACCCTCAGCTGAACCTCCTGAGAACAGAAACTAGCCCAAACTTCTTTCAGTTTTTAGCAGTTTTATTCACAATCCCCTTTTCTTGTCAGCTACTCTTAGATGGTGAAAGTTGTCATTTATGTGTATTTTTATAAGAAACCACAAATCTAGTCATCTTTCCAGTTGCCTGTTCAAGCTGGACTGCAAGAACCCATCATCACTGAAGGCCTTGCCTGGGTTAGGGAGGTAACCAGTGCCAGCACTAGCAGTTCTCAGGGGAAGGGAGAAAAAGAAGCCAAATAAACGAAAACACCTTTTCCTAGTGTGACTTTGTAGTACAGATTTTGTTGGCACAGAAATAATGCTAAAAATCTTTTCCTTACGTAGCATCACTACATAAATTAAAGTTTCAGACTTTAATCTCTGGCATTTCACAGGTTTCCACTAGCCTTTTGAATTTTTGTTTTCTACCACCAATCCCCAGTGCAAAGAAACTTTGTACAAATAAACTATTGGCAGAGTCAGGGGCCAAAGGTCTCGCTGGCTTTGTGGGGCTTGGATTCCTCATCGCCATTTCCCAGCATACAAAGCACCTTGGTTCAAATGTTCACACTCATACCCATATTCATCTTCCTGAGGAAAGCCTTTTTGTTGAGAAATGGGCACAAGAACAAGATGCCATGGATAAACTAGGGTGGGAAGTGACAGTGCTCATAAGTTCAGTACTTCATTAGTACCCAAGTGAGGAAGAGTTGAAGAAAACAAGGTTAAAGGCATTCCTCGGCTGGTTCTATTCAGCCTGTCATTTCAGAGAGCTCTTTTAAACTTTTGCACCACTGGCACCACTGATTTATTATTTCAAACAGCAATTCTCTTTTTCCCTCAACAGGTCAATTAGCATTTTATTTATAAATTCACATCAGCTCTCTTTTTCAATTCCTTGCTGGTTTTTTTTTTGGGATGCTTTTCTTAATTGGATTTGCAAAATCTCAGATAAAAGACACCCAATATTTTGGGGATCTGGCATTTTTTGGACAAAACCACCAACATAGACCTATTTATCTTTCTTGTCCAAACTTGAAAACCTAGCAACAACAAAACCATAACAAACAAGCAGATTTCAGCTGTTCTCAGCTTCCTTAGCCAGATTGCTGCTGCCTTGATTAACTTTGTGCAGAGTGTTAGTGAGAGCAAGGAAGAGGCTCTCCAGCACACACCAGGCGGCTTGTCTTGGCTTGAGAGAGGACATGTCCAGGCTCCAACAGCAAATACCTTCCAGCTGCCCTCCCAGCTCTTCTCTACTACTGGATTTTCAGCTCAAGGGCCCCACTGACACTGGCTGGGGTAGTCTGCCTGCGAGGGAGAACAGGGTTTTGGAGAACATTTAGAATTGATGCACACTTACACCAAGCATTAAATATGCACCACATTATAGCAATATTTTAGAGACTCCTTAACCATTCAGGTAAATGTTGCTCTCTAATTCTGCCCTGACACCTACCTAGATTACCCAAGCTCCAACTGTTATTCTTGCAAGTGGAAATCTTTGTTCAGCACTTTAGACTCAATATGGGTGTCTGATCTGTGACACTGCTTGTTTTACCTCCTGCTCAAAACATTAAGTAGCATGAATTCATGAGTTAAACCTACACCACTGTCAGCATAGCAGCATCTAATGTAATCTTACCCCTAGCATTAATATCATTATCTGGATTCCAAGCAAAAAAAACCCAAAGAAAGCAAATTACACTTGCTTGGCAAACTGACATGGTGTGATCCCAAAGGAAAAGAGACCTTTGATATAGTATGTATTTGTCCCACATGATGGGACAAATGGTCTGTGCATCAGGTGGCTTGCAGAGTTACAAAACCACATCAGAAAATTAATGGAATGTATTGCATCATCTTTATTCACTTTGTCAGTTAACATTACTTTTTTAAAGCTAACTTGAAGCATTTTGAACTGATGTTAGATATAGGTTAGAGTGCTCAGATATAAAAAGGATGATTGACCAAAGCAAATATAAGGATTTGAATTTCATCTGCTTAGAAATTTACAGCAATTTATCCCTGAGTTTTCACTTTGTTCTGTTATGAATACTAAAACTACTAATGTAGATTGGATCTATTCGTGGCTTTTTTAAAAACCTATTTCGCAAAAGAATTTAACTTTCTCTTGACCTCTAAGGAGAACAATATCACAAGAGAAACTGTTGAAAGCTTTTCCTGAGACAGACTGTTTAAGGAATAGTAAAAGTAAAATAGTAATTTATTTTTAATTATAAATCAATGAACTAAGAAAACTAACCATATGGCTTTAAATTAATTTTTGTCCTGGTCCAAGCTATAGGTTATCTGATTTACATTTCACTGCATACACCCCCTGATACCAGGTGTAACTGTGCACACAAGTATTTGTGATGGGCTTCCCTGCGCCTCTTACAAATGTCATGGGAAGTGTTTGAGCTCATGATGAGCTGGATGGCAGGGCACCAGCCTTTCCTGTGACTTCAGCTGGAGTTCAACACACTTGTGGCTGCCCTGGGACACCTGTGGCTACATTTTCAAGTCAGCTTTCAAATGTGCAGTCTCTGAAATGCTGTGTCTTCGGATTGCTAGGAGTTAGGCTATCCTGAACATCTGGGTGAAAAATGAGCTTTTGCAAGAACTGTTCCTCCTCATGAATCCCAGTCTTTGCTTTGACTCTTTTGTATGTGTTTTGATAGTCTGTCACTCTTGTCAGAGAAGATCTAACCATCACGTGATGGACCTGGCTGGCAAGTATTGTGGGACTGTTCATTTCACCATTGTCAGTTCTCAACCATGTTGTCTCATGACAAGAAAAGATAGGGGTGGGGCAGGATATTATAAAGTATTTTGAAAGCTAATGAAGCTCTCCTGATGTCTCCACAGTATTGACCCAAAGCTCTAGCCTCTAAGTACATCTACAGTTTCTACTCCTGTTCTTCCCATGCATTACCTCTTTCCAAATGGGTTTCCTGGTCTTTGATTGTGTGTCCTAAGGTCAACTCAAACCGCTTACAGGTGGAAAGTTAGTTTGGACTTTTGCTCCATTCAGCTCTTGGTATCTGCTGAGACTGTGGACAGAAATCCTGGTTAACGCCAGCTGGGGTAGGTACACTATGGTGTGCGGGCAGAGCCACGTGCCAAGGTGCCCCTGAAATTTCAGGCTATTCCAAAAGTTACTCCACCTGGCAATGCCAGAGCGTGTCGCTGACACTTCTTGGTCAGAACCAAGATGTGAAAAGTGTCACGATCCCCAGCAGTGCTGTCTGCTCACCTCTGGTGGGCAGCTTGTCTCACTGACATGCTTCTCCCATGCCTGGTTCCTCAGGCTTTTCCTCCATATTCTGCTCCTTCTCAGTCTGTTGCCTTTGACGAGCAGTAGGTTATTTCTTTTCAGTTGGAAAAAAAACCCCAAAACTGATTCCTTAATTGCTAGGAGGGCTCCATGAGCCACGGCTCGCTCTGGAGCTAGTTTACAACCCTAAACATGCAGTCTAAATGGCTGTGAGTCAAATCTAAGGCACTGCAGGGAAATCAGAAATTGTCCTGCTTTCCCTTCCTTTCACACCTCTTCCATGGCATCTTTGAGCACCATCTCATGTATCAGTAACAGGAACCCTTCTGTTTTTATTACCTGATGAGGATGAGAGGTAACCGATCAGAGCTAGAACTCATGTTTTACACATGAAAATGGGAAAACAGGGTTAATTTGATGAGATCAAAATAAGGCCAGTATATGTGAATTTCTTTACCTTCTGGTCTCTGAATCTTCAGGCAATGCCTAGGTGAAGTGTCCAGTTTCTGCTATCTTCTGGAACACTGAAGATTAAAACCATGCTTAAATACTGGGATTTTTGTGGAGTCTCATGATATCCTGCAGCTTGAGTATTAGGGGAAAAAATTGCCTGGTCTTCAAATTATAAGAGTTAAAAAGATGAGAAAAGTTTGCCTGTCACCTTAAGAACTGGCACAGGGCTAAGGAAACAAATAACTGGTCCTATCCCAGGAGTGGCTAGGAAAGCCAGGATGTGAGCTGGGATGTAAGCCGAGGGTGAGGACTACGGGAGGGCTGTGGATCTGTTTCAAGACACATTGAGAGGAAGGAGCGCTGTGGCTCTACCCTTCTGGTGCTCAGCCGTGCTGCCCATCCCACCTGGGGCTCAGCGGGAGAGGAAAGGCGGGGAAGCAGAGCTACTGAGCTCGCTTCCTTCCCACACAGGAATCCACGCATAAAAGCAGTGCCAAAGCTTGACAGGGAAACTGCGCTGCTAATGGAGCTGGGTGAAGTTGCACATGCAGGGTTTTGTCTGACATTCTAAGTTTTAGCCTGAGTTTTTTTCTGGTATGCTATCAACAGTATGGAGTATCTTCATAGGGGGTTTCAATGCATGTATGAAACAAAATAACTAAGTTATGTTTCAATATAGAAAAAAAGTCTCAAAGCGGGGAGAATATGTGGTTATATATGTTTTATGGAGAAAGGTATTAAAAAAACCACCCTTCAGTTTTTAACCAAGTACTCTGAGTTCAGCTTTAGGACATGCACTATGTAGACACAAAAATAGAACTTTTGGATGACGTGGTATTTTAGGAAGTGCGTTACTACCTGATTTACATTTAAATTAGTGGAATGCATGTTGGGATATTCTGGAGAGAGACACTGCTTTCCCTTCTGCATCCCAGACAAACATCTTTGAGAAACCAGGCCCTGCATGCCCTTTAGCCCTTGGCTAAAGTATAATTGTGGGAGGGAGCTCTCAAAGGCTACAAACTGTACCAAAACAAATCACTTCTAATAAAGCTTAACTGCAGTTTTATATAGTAAGTAAGTTTTGCTATTACAAAGGGAAAAAAACCCGCCATTTTTCAGCATTTTGGTGGTCACTTGTACGGTAAAGTTGAGGCAACGCTTGGCAGCTGCTGTTCTTGGCTTGTTGGATACCATGGAGGTCTGAGCGCGAGCACCTGGAGTCATGTCATCGGGGACAGACCATGGCCCTGCCGCACCAGGCACCGAGTGCTGTCTCGTCACAAGGGGATTAAATTAACAGCTCATACGAGAGTGGTATTACACACACGAGGTCCACTTAAATAATTCACAGGGTGAGATGTGTAAAAGAAACTCTTGATCACCCAGACCATGACATGTCAGAAAAAAATTATTTTGCTAGTGTTTGCCTCCACCAGCTTTTACCTGGGGCAGGGGAATTCCTGGCATTTCCCTTGAGAAAGCACCTTCTGCCGTGGGATATTTTCTGATGGATCTTCTCCATCCTTCCATTTTTCAGTTTCCTTTTATCACCTCTCGTTACTCTTGTCTGAATACTCATTAAAAGTACAGACTTCTTTTACATGCAGTGAACCAGAGAGACATACGACAAGGTTGAATTGAATAATTAATAATCTTCTGGCTCTGTTGTGACAGACCCTTCTACTTCAGAAGAAACAAGTGTTCACCTTTCTTACCTCTGACTAAGGTGTCTCAGACTGGCACCTCTGCTCTCCCTGGCTGGGTGGCAGCCAGTCTGGTGAAGTGAGGGGAGGAAGCAGGCTCACTGAGCCATGGCATGGACACAGCACTACCCTGTTCCCACTCACTGACGCAGGATGCTCACGTGGGAGGAAACCACATGTCCCGATCTCTGTCTTTCAGGCTTGTGTTTGCCTTGTGCAAGATGCATTGAGCTGTGACTGCAACGGGACTAGACCAGACCTAGGCAGGGGCTATGACAGAACCCTTGTCCAGCCCAGTCATGAAACAGTGCTCAGTGATGTGAGAAGCAGGCAAGCGCAGAGGCAGATCTTTAGAAAACATTCAGACACTTTCGGTGCCCATAGTCAAGCAGTGTTTAGGCTCACAGTTCTAGATATAGGTGTGTAAATACCAGTTAAATCCTTTCCTTCCCACAGCAAAGAAGATGTCGTAGCACAGCATATCGATGTGGAGTGCTGCAAGCCTCTCTCCTAAGCAGCTACGCAGCTCAGTACCACAGAGCAGTGTGTCTGCACTCTGAGCTCAGCAACTGTAATTCTCTCCTGGTTTAAGTCCTTTTGAACCAGGGGCGAAGCCTGCTCAAGAAATGGGCATTTAGGGAGCGTTTTACTCCTTGCTTTGAGTTACAGCCTGGCCTAGCTGATATCTGCTCCTGCCTCTCGCACGTACTGTAGCTAGTGAGGCACTCACCTCCTCTTTCCCCCTGGCTGGCAGAACTTTTCTTTTTTTGTATCCCCATAAAGCAAAGCTTTGGAGCAGAGGGGTTTTTCCCTGCCTCTCTCTAGTGAACACTAAGAATAGGCTCCAGCCTCCTGCTGCTGGGCATGCGTATCGCGTACCTTTATGCCCCCTTACCTTGGTCTCAATTTTAGTTATTCTGTTTAATTGGCAAGTTCTGCAGATGTTTTGCAGGACATCAGAAAAGAGTATGCACATATCGGATATCACTTCCTTTGAAGGACCTTGTTATCTCTGCTAGGGCTCTTTTTTTCCCTTTCCTTGCTGAGATCAAGCATCCATTCTGGATGGAAATCCTGTGGTCTCTGCAAAGCAAAGCTTTATGTGTATTGTTAATGCATGAGAGAGGCTGATCCCACACTTGCTAGATCCTTGCATGCTACAGCAAGGCTCTCCTGTAATACCTTCCGCAGTCATCACCATTACGCACCTTAATGAAGATTAGTGGTCTGACTGAAACAGCCTAAATCTCTACAGTTTACACTGGCTTCTCGTGGATTCATGGGTGCTCTGCCTGTAGGTGAAAAGACTTCAATTTTAGATCCATACTTACTGACGTGCTTTAAATTCACCGTTATTTACAGCAATGAGCTTGTAGCCACATTTTCCCATTCTCTATGCTTGTGAACATGGAAGGTCTCTACTGCTCTCATGCAGCAACTTATCTGCAGACTGACCAGCTGCTGTAACCGATACTAGCCCTGATGTTTGTGCTGCACCAGTAATTCTCCTTTGGCACCTGTCACTGGACTCATGCATTTCAGAGCAATCTTCCCTGCCCCTGCCAGCAGTAACGCAGTTCTGATCTAACAAGTCAGTGCCCATCAAGTTTCTTTAATTACCTCCTAGCCATTCGTTACACCCAGATGTCAGGATACAGTTTTCAAGCTCTGGTATAAGCAGCATAAACAGCAAAGAATAAATGTTAACTGAGCTCAGCGTGACTTTCACATTCCTTCAAAAAGCTTCCTTTTTTCCAATTTCCCCCACACACTGTCGCTGAAACATGGGGGAGTATTTAAAAAATGAAATCTCTATTTTTCAGGCCTGAGAGGCAGAAAACCAGCCTACCTACACTATTGACTTCAGAAATACAATTTTTCATTATTCCCCATTTTTTACATCATGAACTAAGGCTCTTACAGTCCTGAGATCCTTGTATTTTAGTACCACACTTTTACAGGAAGAGTTCATCTGTTTGGAAGGATCAACAGTGCAAATAAAACTGACAAAACAAAAAACTTGTTCAAACACTTTTTTATTAGTTAAAAAAAATATTTCTGCCATACCTAGAGATCCCAAGTGCAAGTGCAGATGGACAAGAGACATGAATCAGTGAGTCCGACCAAAACACGCAAAGCGAGCGGGTCGGGAGGTGGGGAGGGAGACACGCACCCCAGTACATGCCTACGCTTTACTTACAATCAGAGGAGTCTGGCTTACATATATGGTATGATTGATTTATGAGGCAAACGAAAGACTACAGAGCTGAGTGTAGTTAGTCTATGGAGCGCAGGATTTTCCTGTTGTAGTGTCAGCTAATATTTCCATGTATGCTCTTGGAATGCTCTCTTTTGAGCTAGAAGTCCCTAAGTTGACTAGGTGCCTTAATTTTCACCCTGTGAGAGAAGACAGACAGGAAAACAGTTAAATATTTCCAGTGGAAAACATATACAAATAAAATTAGGAGAAAAATCAATGCTGGTAGTCACCACATAAAACCCCATATAAACAGGTACAAAACAATAAGGACCGTATGTGGTGCAGAAAATAAATGAATTATCCATTCCTTCTGGGAACCAGACACAGTCCTGCTGTAACTCAGACCTCCAAGGAAAACAAGAGTGTGATTTCCCATGTGGCTGAAGTTGAGCTAACGTGGGGCTGGGCTGCCACCAGCCGCAGTGTTCTGCTTTCTGCTGCTGGGTCTGCCTCCCACCCCACCACGCAGCTTGGCATTAGCACCTGTGCAGCCATGAAGTCAGTTGCATTAGCAGGGCTCATTTCTGGGACTTGCACCAGGGGGGGCGATGGCTGGCAAAGGGTGGTGGGTGCAAGCTGCGACTTTTGGGAGCTTCAGGTACCATGAAAACGTCCGAGCATCAGCGAAGCTGAAAACTGGGGATTTTGGGTGCATGCAGTACTGTAGGGATTGTAGAGTGGGCAGGCAAAGGCCTTAGGATTGAAATCGTAAAGGAAATACCACGTGACAAGCGTTTGTTCCTTTAAAGCATCCATGATGGACAATAAGAGATTGTCCTCCCCTGTTCAAGAGCTGAAACTGGCCCAGAGACTGGCATTTGATCCAGGGCTTCAAAAAGACATTTTTGAATGTAGAATAGCTCAAAAATTAAAAGAACTAATTTAAATATAGAAAAATATATTTTAAAAATCTAACTTGTTATCTAAAAATCTATAGAAAAATTTAACTTGTTATCTAAAGCTCTTCTGAAGCATGGCTGCAACAGGCAAAAAGCTATTCCATGTGATGATAACACCATAGGAAAGCGTTAACTATTACATGTGCATTTACAGCCCCGAATCAGCTCGGATCAGGCAGCAGTTTACAATCTGTCACTCATGGCAAATTCTTGGTCCCAAAAAAGGAAGTGGCAAAAGCGAGAACCGATGAGCTCAGGTTTTTGTCAAATAATTCATGAAAGTGGAAATACTGATGCGCTCCATGTGCAGCAGATTGATAACCACAGAAAGCAAAGGGGAGAGTGTCCTGGGGAAAACCAGTAGCCCAGAAAATGCCCACATGCAGTCTTGAGAGCCCAGGGGCCATGGGGAAGTCAGGGCCGTGGCATCAGCTTACCTCTCCGCCGCCGCCTGTGCTTGCTGCCGGGGCCCCCTCTCCTGCCGCCCCCGGCTGCTCCGGCGGCTGCGGCACAGCCAGGTCCTCCTGCCAAGTCACAAGCGAGATATTGTCCTTATTGCCACATGCAGAGTCATTGCCCTAATCTTAGACAGACTATTTGAGCAGACTGCACGAAATGGGTTTGAACATTACGCACGCCAATACACTACTTGGTTTCATAGATGGCAAATATTGCTCGAAATCCATTTTTTGTGCAACTTATCAGAACAGATGTCTATGAAAAAGCAACTCAATTTCTTACAGCCTGGTTTAGGATCTTTTTCATAAAGAAAATCAGTTTTTTTCTGAAGTTTTCTTTCCTGTCACCGAGACCAGAGTTTTCACTCCTTCAGTGTGAATAAACTTCGGAGGAACAAATAAATTTACCTAGTGTAAGACAGATTATGCCTAGCCTTTCCCCACATTATCTTACTTACCCTAAACACTCATTGCATAGACTAATTTCAGATATAGCAGTATTGTGGTGGCGTTAATGTCACGCCTCAGATAAAATGTCATTACCAAACGATAAGCTTTTCTTTGTGTTTGAAGTCCAAGCCTTTTCCTAAGCACCTTGGGCTCTTTTAGCCACTTGCTCACATCTTTCAGCTTCCTATTCAGAGTCAAAGATAACAGATTTTAGGCACGATTTGGCCACATGGGTAGACAAAAATCCTGACCATACTGGATGAGCACGAGGGATGTACAGAAAGCAGAAATGCACTTCTTCAGTCACTAAGAGCAGGAGAAAGCAGAAATAGCAGGATCTGTATAGTCCAGCCCCAAATCACCAGGGAACTCTGTTAAAATTACAAAGCTTTGCTGTTCTCTTTGAACACACATACCCAGCAGTATCCCTGAATTTTTACTCTCTTTTCCCACATGAAGTCAGGGCCACCATAGAAGGAACCTGAGACACACATATTACATAAAAGTACACGGAAGGGAGATATATAATTTGATTTTCAATATTTTGGAAACACAAGGCCGCCGCTTTCACTGGTGCCACTGTTGATGTAATGCGAATCAAATGTCCCTATGAAACCTACTGTAAGCAGAACTTTATGCTCCATGTGTTTTGGAGGACTCCACTCTTCATTTTCGTGTGTGTCCTTATTTTCCTGTCCAATCACAACTATTCTTACCAGTAGGAGAACACGCCTGCTGCTTTTGGGACTGAATTAAGGAAGAAGAGGTGATGTGAAATAAAAAGGAAAAAATAGACATCTTTCACAGAGTTACATAGACATAAGGTAGATCCCATGAAAATTTAAACTGGAACTTGGACTTCAGATCCATTTTTGGCAGTAGGGGGAGTCGGGAGATGGAAGCACTGAAACCTGGTTGTCCTGCCATAGGGTTCTTGCTCTCCATGCAAGCTACCATAAGAGATCGATCCACCAAAGAAAGAAAGTGGCCAAAATACGAGCTCCAACCCAGTACCGATGTCTGTCACAGCTCCAGGTATTCCCTTCACCTCCCTGCTGAGAGTCAATTATTTTGTTTATAGAGAGCACCATGCACTGGGGGTGTTCCTATATGAAAAGCACAGTGTGGGTTTTTTTCCCCCTTAATTTGCATAGTATTGTTGGCTAAAGTGATTCTTGCTAGTATCAGCCTGATATGTGTTAAGTAAGCCCAGATAACCTAATGACATCAAATTGAGCACACCATGGAGACCAGTTTCTGGTCTCCAGTTCCTGGCGCAGCCTGGACCTGAGGCTGCTTGGGAGAGGCCACCGCTCTGATGGAGCCACTTAGCCACAGCCTTTCCAAAACAAGTGAACTCTCCTGTTGTCAGCAAACAGAGCTCACTACTCCGAATTTATGGGGTCTGATATGGCCTCAGGATCCAGTCTGGAGCTTTAAAACAGTTTACATGCATATAGAGCCATATAAAAAGGACACCTTATAACTCAACAGTGCACATTAAGTCAAAGTGGATAAATAGTCTTAAATTTTATTTTGAAGCTTTACAAACAGAGTTTTTTGACTGTTAGGTGGAAAGAAAAGAAACCTGCAATGCAAGCCAATGACAATAGCTGCAGCAGCAGGTACTATGTAGGTTTTTTGCAGGCAGGGTTACCAGCTGCTGTGTGAAACCATGAAGGTGAATCAAAGGTGACTGCCTAAGGTGCTGAGCTGAGTTGTGAAAACTGGGGGACAGCTCGTAAGAACACAAGGACAAATGCAGTGCACCCCACCTTCCTACAGGGCATGACCACCGGGAGCTCAGCTATGGTAGAAGTGGAAACAGTCATGGAAAAGGGGACCCCTTCCTCAGGACCATCCTCATGACACCACATCCAAGAGCGATGGGTGGGCTGAAGAATCCCTGTTCAGCTATTGTGCTGCTTATTATAGCCTTTAAATTGTGCTCTCTGCCAAGACTCTGCTCCAGGATAAAAGTGACTCATCCATCTATTTTTAGAAAGGGAAGCAACCATGTTTCTGGAGAGTGTTTCTAAACTGTGATGGAGGAACCAGCACAATTGCAGGATGAAGAAGTGTCAAGCCATGTTAGGGACATCGCCTCACAGCCTTTTTCTCACGCGCTTCCCACCCTGCCCATAACATTGAGCATGAGATGAGGAAGGGCTGCATTCTTCAGCTGGGCGTTAGCTGGCTGGGGATTTTGGTGACTAGTCAGGAAAACAATCTACAGAGGACAACCGTGTGATGTAAGGGTCTTCACTTTGGACAAAGGCCCAGAACTTCCTGGGTACCAACCCCAGCTGTAACACTGACTCCCAGTGTGATGCTGGGCAAGAAAACAAGGGTGAAAATTCACCTTCTCTGGAAGACAGCAAGAACTTTGCCAGTCCTTTCAGTGTTCATCTCATTAAAAGGGATAAAATGTTCTAAGGGAAAGGCATGTTGCAACCATGAAGTAATTAGTAATGCTCCTCCTGCTCTGAAGTGACAGGGAGATTTTTTTTCCCCTTCAGAAATTACATATGGTCTTAGAAAAAGTATTTAAATCAAAACAAAAACTAATTTAGTTTGCTATGGTCTGTTTTCTTTCTTTTTTTTTTTTTGATTTTGGGGGGGGGGTAGTTGTTGAATCTTTTTGGCTAGAGAAGAGAGAAAAATGAAGTAGTTTAACATAATAGTTAAGTGAAACACAAGACCTTAGAATTCATTACAGGAATACTATACAAGTTTTAAAATATTTATATATATATAAATATATTTGTATATAGAATATATACACTATAGTAGATGTATATATATAAAATACAATATTTCACTGTTTATGAAACAGTTACATATTCAGATATCACTAGTGAAAAACTCAACAAATTAGGACCTGCCATTTATAAAATTATTCCTGTGCAATGTTAAGAGGTCTTCAATAGAGCATACTACAGGCTTCTGGGTTCAGATATTTTAATACATTTTTTAAAACAAATTTTAGAAGTCTACAGATTTTGAAGAAAGATTTAATTACAATTTGATTCTTCAGATTTCTCTGTCTCACAGGTTCTATGAAATTCCCCTTTTCAGCTCAGTGACTGCGTTGGCTGAGTCCATACATGAAATGGAATTTATATTGTTATCCATATTATGTTATAGACCAGTGGGTTTTTTCGCCATCCCCAAAAATTCTGAGATAAACAACCTTATCAGGATTATCTTCCTTCTCTAACAGAGAAAGCATGCAGAGTCTAAATGTTGGATGCTGGAATATTACTCATCAAAAACTCCACAAATTCAGTGGCAAGCAAGATTTCTGGTTTTAGTATTATTATTATTTTAAGGCTGTAAACCCAGAGAGGTTCACTGACAACCTAGTCTGCTGCAAACTTAACAGCCCTCAATGGGACATCAATTGCATAAGGCAAAATGTTCAGCCTCCTGTAGCGCCCTTGACCTTGGGTGTTGGAGGAAAAGCAATGTTACTTGGCAGTATCCCCAAACCACTCCCTTGTCAACCCTCAGGCAACCTGACAGGTCCTATGGACAGGCTGTCCTGGATGGGTTTCAGGCTGAATGTGCTCAGAGTGATGCTCACAGCTCTGACTAAGAGGTCAACCCATGATTAAAGTGAGTGGATCCACTGGCAGGACAGACAGATGGGTGTGTGGGATTCCTGTCTTACCCTACAAATCCAGGTGGAATCTAGGGGTAGCTTTGCTTTCATCCAGCTCACAGACAGACTCTCTTAGAGTTTCCTGGTGCTGTGTATACAAATAACACATATTTACATTATTATCCTACAGGATTACTGGGGCACAGACTTCAGCCATGGAGCACACAGAGTCTTGTAGACTTTAAGGTTTCACCAGTGCCACTAACTCAGCTATTCTGCGTGTGAAAAATATGTGCCTGGGTGCACTAATGAGACTGAGAGGGAAGCACAGAAGTGTCTGCACGCAGAGTACCCCACTCCACACTGCTTTTGCAGTGTCCCCTGCTCCATGTGATGCTGAAGGATACCACTGGGATGCATCACTGCATCAATGAAGTACAATGAAGCTTGAATACAAAGGGGAAGAGTTTCAACTATTTATTCTACTTAATTGTAAGGTAGTTAGGCTGTTGATTTCCCTGCTCCTCCTGCTTAGCAGCTCTGCACTCGGTTGCCTCTCAGATGCCTTTGGTTGCTCTCTCCTAGTGGCACTCGCC
This sequence comes from Strix uralensis, assembly GCF_047716275.1. Classification (NCBI taxonomy): domain Eukaryota; kingdom Metazoa; phylum Chordata; class Aves; order Strigiformes; family Strigidae; genus Strix; species Strix uralensis. The sequence goes on along the minus strand of NC_133978.1, from coordinate 11,968,660 downwards.
CTGCCCAAACTAACTTAAACAGGGAGGTCACTCATTGGTTTCTGCTTCTAATTCCTTCGGTGCGACTGTCTTGGCGTCGTTGGCATTGCAGGGTTTAAGTGAACAGAATTAAGGCCATGAACATCAACTGTTCGTATTCAGAATGTGCAGTTGTTATGAAAGCTGTAAGCTGTGGAATTGGTGCAGTACACGTGCGCTAGATCAAGCGCAGACAGCGATGATGTGATCCAATGAATGCGCCCAGTGGTTGCACATAACTGACAACTGCTCAAATAATTAATGGAGTGAAATAAAAAAAAAGATCAAACTCAATTCAAAATGACAAGAGCCATGAACTGACAAGCAAAATGTATAAAAACTGACAGGGCAAATAGATCTAAAGGGAAAATCTAGGTGGAGGGTGTAGGGAAGCATCAGGTACTGGGGAAATTCTTCCAGTCCCCGAGGGACATTTTGTGAGTGTGTGTGCGCTTGTTCCCAACCACGTGGTGTCTGCAATGCAGCAAGCTTTGTGCTGTGTCATGCAGATGAAGAATTAATCCTCTTCTAAAACAGGGATATTTAGTGGGTGGTTATCTCACTGAAATCCCTTAATGTCTACCCCAGGGACAGACAGACAAAGCACATTACTGATGGGTCTGATTCCTTTGCATATCAGAAAAAATGTGGAGGGTTTATAGTCTTTTAACGTACATATTTTTTAGTTAATACCTAAAAACTCCTCCAAATCAGTCAATACTTTCTTGCACTCTGTTGGCAATGACCAGGTCTGTACCAAAGCCCTACTAGGCAATGCCAATGCTACTCGAGGTTGCTCTCATCTGGTGCTTGGCACCCCTCCACAGGCATAGAGCTATTTCAGCCCTGTTTCATTCTGCGTGGCTCCAAGTGCTCCCACCGAGGACAGAAAGGAGCAGCAGGCTGCCAGCAGCCCCACGTGTGTTCACATTTCAGTGCCTGCCATGTTCTGCGAAGGGCTGAATTCTTCCTCATGGCCAAAGTCACATCTGATACACCCACAGAGCTCAACCACCCCGTGGCTGTCACCCTGAGCAAAACTTAATCCAGAATCCTTAGAGTTCCCCACTCCTTGCTAGCATGTACCCACTACTGATCCCAGCTGTCAAATGCATAGACTAAATGTCAACAAGCTGTCTGTAATTGATCTTAACACTGAGAACGCTGAGCTGGGGACATGCCTCCTAGGCCACTCTGCTCCCCAGATTCGAGTCACCCCATAGCACTGCTCAGTGCCATACATTCACACAGATCCCCTGGGGCTTTGAACAAGCCCTCTATAAAGTCATCAGGGAACAACACTGGAAATAGTTGGAAACAGATATAAGATGTTAAAAACTATTCTTTGCAATTAGAAAGAAGGCAGCACAAACAAGTCTCAGGACTGGATGTAACAGAGCTCTCAAACTTCAGGGGCCGAAACGCTTGTGTATAATTCCAGTATTGCAAGATTATAACAGAAGGCATTTATTTTTTAAACATCTAGCTGCTATACCTTATCACTCTTCTTAGTGTATCTCCCCTGGGTCTCTCACATGCATTACAGTGCCTGGTGTGGCTCTTGGCAGCCTCTGGCTGTATTTCCATTAGCAAATTGTGTAGCACAATAGGAACAGATCTGGAGAGCAAACAGCTGGTGCTGAGGGCCCAGCACAAACCCTCCACTCCTTTCAGGGCCGTCCCTCCAGAGCAGCTCTGGCTCCATGGAAATTCACCATTAGCAGTTGGGATGCACTCGCTGTGCATATAGAGCTCAATCTTCTGTGCAATCACTATCCAAAAGCTAGCTAGCAGATGCAACTGAAGTATGGTGAGTGATGGTGACTACAAGATTTACACTCCTAGTCTAAGATGAACTAAACCAGTAGATGATCCCTTTCTTTCACAGAAACAAAAATTTTTCCTGAATTTCTTTCTCCTGTGACCTCTTTTGCCTTGTTTTTCTCCTCCCGTTTCCATTCTGCTGGCCACCTCTGTTATTTGGCATGACACCATGATACTGTATCCAAAGCAGCTTCCTGTCTCCCTCATTTAGTCTGCCCTTTGCCATGTGACACATCCCACTTTTTTATTTCTTGATCAATCCCCATTTTAACTCTAAGCAGGCAGACATCAGTGGAGGATGCCAGAATGACAGTTCAGATGCTTAATTCTTTAACCCTCTGGAAAACTCACAGCTTTTGTATATTGCCTGCAGTCTGCATAACACAGAACCGTTACTAGCATGAAGGAATTGCTAATTTTCTAAGGGACTACCCACACAAGGATGGAAACAGGTAACGTCGACTGGTTTGAGCTCTGAAATTAACACCTGTAAGTTGTAGCTTGTCAGTCTTTAAAGGGGGGGCTCTCACTTAGGATGAAAGGGGAAGAGGACTGCTGCTGCTCAGTCCTTGCCAGAAGGGGAGACAGTTCGGTATCTGCAGGACGGATTCCTACTGTCAGCAAATTCTTAGCTCTCCTGGGTCAACCACCTCACTCCTGGTCAGTCAAAAGGCAGGAGGGGGTAGTCTGGCCCCACACAATTAGGAATCACTGTTTCCACTCCTGCAGCCTAATTGCTGTTCCCTGTGGGAATAGAGATTAATCTTATCCCAAGGGCTTAGCAGAATTTCTGTATCGGCCCTTTTCACATGCTTTCAGGAGGGCATTTTGCGTCACTCCTAGCTGCTGTTCTCGTCTTTTGTTAGGCTATTCTCTCAGGATTTATATGGTGTGTAGAAGTTTTGTTTCACATCACAATGTGTTTACGTGCAGGTCAGGAAATTCATCAGCCAACTGTCTGAACAATTAAAACAATTTTGGCCAGCCTCGCTTGGCTTTGATTCTGGGTTTGGGTTTGCTGTGACTCATCTAGATCATGTCGCTATCAACACTCTGAAGAGGGGAAACGCAGCTGGGCTTACCAAAGAGCTGCCACATGTTACCCTCCTGTACTGTACAAATGGTTGCGCTTTGTTACCACCTGATGAAAGCATCTTCTCTAATGATCAACTTTGTCTTCATGTAGGGAGATGTTCTGCTCCTTCACATGCCCCTTAATCCCCTCACCTGAAGCAACCCAGTTTGTCAAATTAGGCTGGAGAACAGAAGATGCCTTGTCTGAATCTGGCTTAATCCGTGCACGGTTTGGGTCACACGGCCTTTATCAACAAGCGCTTGGTGGTCGTCAAAACCAGGACAAAGCAGAGCAGGAGGGTCAGGCTCTCTGCTGGGCCAGGGCTTTGCCTGAATTGCTGCTGCCCTCTGCTGCCTGTGGAGCTGCCGGGCCCGGGGCCAAGGCCAAGGCCAAGGCCGCCTGTCGCAAGGGCACGGCCAGTGTGCGGGCAAGTGCTGAGCTCCCGCTCCTCCACAGCCCGCACACCCCTCAGCTCCGACTCTGGCCTGGTGCTCGCTGCAGTCTGGCCACATTTCTACTCAAGTTCCCCGGGAAAAATGCTTCTCTACATTCATAAGAAAATGGCAAGCCAGACTCTTGCCAGCAGTCTCACTGACAGGACAAGAGGCAATGGGCACAAATTGACTAACGTGTCCATCTGAAGACAAGAAAACACTTCTTTTTTTCCTGTGAGGGTGGTCAAACACTGGCACAGGCTGCCCAGGGATACTGTGGAGATACTCAAAACCCAACTGGAGACAGTCCTGAGAAACCTACTTTCATTGACTCTAAGGGGGTTGGACTAGATGACCTCAAGTAGTTCCTTCCAAAAAAAATGTTTCTGTGATTATATTAGGCATTATACAATAATATTAAGCATTATATAAAAGCATCAACTGTAAAAGTTTGCAGATATTTTAAGTGTAAACCAAAGACAACTCTTCTGTCCTGCACATCACCAAAGAAGCAAACATACCTTTTTTACAACTCCTGTAGTGGCCACAATGGTCTCTGCTCCTTCTACAGTCTTGTTTGCCACTGTATTCACACTGGCTACTACAGCTTCTCCCACCACATTGGCCTGCTCTTTGGTCTTCTCAGCAACTGGGATTTCAACAAAAGCAGAAAGTCAATGAGCTAGACACTGCCAAAAGGCTGCCAAATTCACTGAGAGAATAAAACCATTGCATCAAGGTAAGAGAAGAAATCAGCCCTGGTATAGTCGTTATTTGTATTTTTTATATGAGATCACGTCTGAATTTAGATCATGTGTGTGAGGGGTTTGTCTGACTCAAAATGCTGCTCAGAGAGCAGCACTGCAGCCTGTCAGTCTTTGTGGGCAACTGGAAAATGAAAAACTCACTGTAAGATACTAAGCAACAACTGTGCAAATAAGGTATTTTGCATTGCAGACTGTGTATGACCTCTCTCTGGATACCTTCTGTTTGATTTAGTATATCTGGGTAGAAGAAAAAGTAATCATCGTCAAATTCTCCAGGGAAAAGATCCATTCATCTCTTTTCAAGGCAGTCCATACAGCTGCCCTGCCTTGGAGTCTGGGATACCTAGAAGGATCCCTTAGGGTCCCTGACTCTGTGACTGCCTGACAGGAGTCTCCCAATGACCACAGTTTTGGCCCAGCAGGATCTGATGCAAGTAAATCCCCTCTACATGCCAGGCAGAGCTCTTGACATGGTGAAATGCCTAAATTGTTGTGAATCATCCAAGCCAGCCAAGTAACATTTGTTAGGTTTTTTTGACCTGCTCTGCTGATTAAATATTTTCTCCCATTCACGTGCACTGCAAATGCCAGACCCTGACCCATCGCTCCTGGCAAGCATCCTCCATTCATCAAACGAAAGATCACACAGGTCAGTGGTGTCCCCCAGAGACCTTCCATTTGGCAGGAGCGATAGCCTTATCAAGAGGCCCAGCAGCACATCACAGATTTCCACATCTCTCTCAGGGCTGTGCTCTTACCTGAGGTCACACTTTGCACTACGCCTTCCTTGGTTTTGGTACCTGTGAAAGGAAAAACACGGTCCGTGAATGCTACCTGGCAAAGAACCCCTGGGTTTCTGGACATGGATGGCTTTCTGTTCTTACGAGGTGCAGCGGGGAGCTGTGGTGCTGCTGGCACCTCCTGTTAAGACAGAAGCCATTTGTAGAGGTGGCAGAGGGACCAGCTTCCTTGCCCAATAAAGTCAATGAGTACCTTTGTGTCAGCAGTTGGATAACTTCAACCACAAATTGTCTGGAAATGCCTAGACCTGAAAAATCTTGATTATACCATGCTGAAGTATAAAAAATTGTCCCTGGAATATTTCCAGAATGAAAAGAACAGTCAAGTGAAGGCAAATCAATGTTAAGCTAATTGTAAAAATGAATGTATACTAAGTCACCTGGTAAAATCTCACCTACTTCAGTCTTTCAAGACAAGGAGGCACATCCGTGACACTCTCCTGCCTTTCAGCAGGATACTTGGCTGCAGTGGTCATTTAAAGCTTCATGCTATACCTCTAACAAAGACTCTGGAGAAACTTGAGGCTGAATTTACAGAACAACCACCCACCTACTACATACCTACTTACTAGATTCACATTTCAGTGCCTCAGCCTAGGCTGTAAGTGCCTGCTCACAGCGATACACAGAATGCAAATGTTTTTATCTCAGATTATGAAAGTACACCATATGCAGGCAGAAAAGCTAACAGGATATGAGGGCATTCAGTCTGCAACACAAGTAGCCCTTAAGGAGTAATTAATCTCTGTGGTTTTCCTCCAAGCTTGAAGTGACCTGCTATACATCCTTTCTGTTTGTATACTGCAGCATGTATGTTAAATCATGTAGTAGATGGGCAGCCCCCACAGTAACTAGATCCTTTTTCACATTACAAAAATAAAGCATCAAATTTATCTCTGTTGGAAGTTAAATAAACACGTGTCAAAATGTTCCACTGGACCCACTTGACTGTATTTTGAAAATGATCTGCACCTATACAGGTTCTTTTCAAGTTTCCCATACTGATAAAACAAAAGGATTTTATAGCCAACTGTCAAAATGACAGAAATAGAGAACCAGGCAGGTCTTTAACTCCAGAGGTACGGGAGCATCCATGGGTGTGGTGGGAGAACTCAGCTACAAACCACATCTTGTTCTCATGAACAGCCTGAAAAGCAAAACAGGTGCAGTGCCCTGATAACAACAGATCCAGCCCAGCTCCATTCTGCCTCATACATGTTATGTATTATTGAAAGCAATTCTCAATTGTTGATTTATTTTGGTTGCCTGGGGCAGAACAAAGCTGTTCTACTACAGTATGCCCCCAACATTTCACTCCACCCTCCCGAACTGTGTTAAAACCGAAGACATGGAATCTTCGTACTTTAAATTTGTTACTGCTGTAAACTGCAGTTACTAATGATGCACATGATACATGTGCACTGCTGTAAACTGAATTTAATAATGATGCCCATGATAAACAAATGTGTACAGAAGCAGAGCAGTGAGAAGATGCAAGTCTTAAGCCATGAACGTGAGCTCCTGAACGGGCCAAATGCACACAGTTCAATTCAGATGCCATCCTGCTTCACTTTCCCTCCTGGTGCATTCCAATAAAAGTCTGCCACAATATTGATTTGATGTACAAGATCTTCTCAGATCAGACACAGATGTTCAAGCTTTGCCCTTCTTTGCTGTTTTTTGGTCACAAAGCAGCTGTTAGGTAAGCAAAGTATATAACTTGCTGTACTAGCCTTGCATACGTTTCAGTAGTGCAGTAAACATGCTTAGTGAGACAAGAGCTGTACTTCTGTATATTTTTTTACCAGACTTTGATTTAAGATGACTATCTGGGCTTGATTCTTTTGCAGGGGGAGGGGAGTGGGTGGGTGCCATATTTTCTGATGGAAAATAGTTCCAGAAAGGAAGGATGGAGGTAGAAGAAAAACACCCAAATCCATTTTGCAACAGAAGCGATAGCATTGGAAAGTGCCACCGCTGCAGCCTGGGGAGAGCTTGCCTCATCTTCCTAACCCAGTCTCCTGACCACACCCAGTGACTCAGGCTCAGCATCCATTATGCACCACATGAAATCTGACCTTCCGGCACATACCCTTGCCAGCAACCCGCATCTGTTGAATCAGAAAGCAATCACCTGATGCTCAATCTCATTTCGCTCATTAGTCCTTGCCTGCAGCTTTTGTACATTGAATTAAAAGTTCATCCTGCCTCTTCTGAGTGCTGTGAGTCATCTGTAAGAGCTTTGGTATCCCAAGGGTGCAACCGAGTTGGTGGAGCACTGTGCAGTGGGAAAAGGTTTATAGTAGAAAAGGATAGTATGATGTGATATAAGTCCTGCAGGAATTTGTGCTGGAGTCACTTCATTTAAGCAGAGTTTGGTGCGTTGGGTCTTTCTGCGACATGCATGGTCAAAAGCCATTCTGGAAAACTAGAAATGCATTCTTTGTTGAGGCTTTATGAGTTATAGTATTAAACCATACTAATGGCTTCATACTCAATCCTTTGATGCAGCTTTGCATTAACTTTGTTAATTAACCAGCATAATTTATCCCCCTATTTAAAACAAATAAAAAAGACAGCCCACTGAGTCAACTGCTGGATACACATTAACTGCAAGGATCCACTACCACTTCAGTATACCCAGCCACTGTTACCATTTGGAGAGCAGACGGTGATTTTACCAAGTGCAAAGGTGGCCCGTGCTACAGGATTTCTCTCTCTTTTTGTGCATGGTCTCTTCCACCCTACACGTTTGGCAAGCCCTGCGGCGGGGCAGGAGCACGCCACACTCACGACCCCTGCGACCATGGCAGCATCTCTAACCAGCCCCACTATGAACCGCAGTGCAGTGTTAGCACAGGAGGGAGGCATCTCTGGCTCTGCTGAGGTTTGTGCAAACTGAACCTGTGTGGCTCAGAGGGGAGGGATCAGGCGGCCGCAGTGCCCTGAGGACACTGTCCACTCCAGGAAGATGCCTTTGAATGACCGTTATTCTTTTCTCCTGGGGCAGCAGCAAGTGACTCACCAGACATGGTGGTTGTGCCCAGTCATCTGGAATCCTCCTTGAAGAGTCAGCAATGAGTTAACACAAACCTGAATAAAAGTCATGGATCCACTTCATCCATCCTAGGCTTTGGGTTTTTTTCTTCCCTTTCCTGATGTTCTGAAAAGGCTCTCAAGGTTTTATAAAAGTATTATTTTCTCCTAGCATCCAAAAATTCAGGTTGCATCACATAACTCTATAGACCAAGCTGCTGGGATAAGGGTCTGTAAAGGAAGGAGCAGGGAAGGAACAGTTCAGGTGTCTGATTAACCCTTCATGTGGCACAGAGTGAGAAAAGGCAGCACAAACAACATACTAATCATTCCAGTTTTAATCAATATATTTGGCCTCCACCTTCTCTGCTTATTTAAAAATCAATTCTCTGAGCTAATCAGCATCTGGCCTTTACTTTTCCTGTCTGTGAAAGACTGAATTTTCCCCAAAGGGCTGAGCATCCCCCAGCGTGCAACAGGAACTGAATCAGCCTCAAGGCAAAGCACTATCCAGTGCATGACAGGGCAGGAATTGGCGGTATACCAACAAACCAAAACAAGAAAAATAAAAGGAGAAAGCACTTAATCTTCACCTTGGTCGTTATTTGATCCTCATTCAGAGATTTAGGTTTTAAGAAGGCTTTTAGAGAACTTTATTGAAAAGGTTAGAATCTCATGAGCAGATGCCATACCTCATGGCTGTCCAAAAAATGAAAATCAGGTCACAGTATGGATACGTAAAACATGAGTGAACAGAGCTGTGGGGAATTATGTATAAAATTTTGGAGTAACCCTTTCTCACATCACTCAAATCAGGAATAAGCTGGAGCAGTAGTGATGCCACAATTTGACACCTAGATGTGACGTTTTGCAGGCTGGTGTTTCAGTTACTGTGGTTAGTTTAATTGTTTACAGGGATGCTGTTTACCTTTTTTTCTTGCAAGTCAGCTTCAAGTTGAAATGTGAACTGTTACATATGTTCATTTACAGCACGCCAGCAGCTGAGTATTTAAAATTTTGGCATGAAGATATCAGAGCTGCTACACATAACATTCGTATTTCATTTGTACTGTACAAATATATATCTGTAGTTATTGTCAATAGAGCTGTTTTAAATATAGTAGCTACGTACAGCTGTGGATGTTGCAGCACGATAGCAGGAAGAGCCTGCATGTAAACTTTCCTACTAAAAAAAGCCCTCTCTCCCACATCGAGCAAACACAAAAAGCTGTGTGAGGTGCAGTGATCAGCAGTGAGGTAATCAGACTTGGGAACTTAAGACTTTGTAGATTTTATAGTACCTGGAATATCTGACCATCTAGCCATATAAGTGCACGTGCTACATAGTGAAGATAGAAGGTTTCAAGGGTGACCTTGAAAAGGGAGGTTTCTAAAACAGTGCATTAACTGTGAGAGGGGTCTCTAGGCAGGACATCAGATGTGCTGTTTTCCAGATCCTGTCCTTTGGGCAAAATGAGTTTGGACAGTTTGGACATCTCTTGTAAAGCAAGATTATTGCGTGAATGGGGAATGAAACAGGTCAGTGAACAAGAGAAGGATATCGGGATAAAACGGTATGTACGTGGGGAAACAGATGCATCCTGCAATCCCCACTTAATAACACTGCTGGCTCCTCTTGGGGACCTGCTCAGTATGTGTCTCGCAGCATGGAGGCGAGGCAGAGACCCACTGCTCAGATGCTTGGAGAGTGAGTGAGTCACCCTGCAACAATCACTGAATAGTCATAACAGAAACCTTCCACCTGGGCATCTGCTCCTTAACGTTGCATTAGTTCTGCCTCCCCTGAAGTAGTGGCTGTTTCTGTGTCTAGTTTACAGTTGGGGAAACTGAGGCACGGGGAGGATGTAGCACCCCAGGCTTACACAGCAACTATGTGACAGAGCTGAGGATGTTATCCAGACCTCCTGCCATTCACTCCCAAGCTTCAGCCACAATAGAATTTCCCCAGACTCTCAGAGACAATCTATGCAGCAGTTCATGCTCAAATGTAGACTGAAAATAGTTCTCTCTTACCTACATACATCACCCCTTCTTTAGTCTTCTCTGCAGCCTCCGTCACTCCCTGCTTGGTCTTTTCTGCAGCAGCCACCACACCTTCTTTAGCGATAGAGAAACCTTTCTTAAAGACATCCATTCTTGTTGCTTGCTAGGGTATTACCTGGATGATCTGAGTAACGGACAGTAGCAAAAAGCACCTAAAGACCAGGACTGCAATATGCAGCCTTACCCTCGGCAGATACTCGGTCTCTCTGCCAGTCTCTGCCTTTGCTCTTACTCCTCCGCTGGATGAAGGCAGTGTGGCAAACCTCACAGCCTTTGCCGGCTCTTATTGATGAAGTGTGCTGCAGTGTAGCCAATGCCTGTGAACAGCTGATACTTAAATATTAATGATATGGACCTGCTTGGGAAGATTTAAGAAGGGAGGGGGAGAGGAGGAGGATGACATTGGTAGGTAAGGGACTGCCTGGAAAATTTCCAGACAGATAAAGCTTTTAAAGTATGCTACAATGCTCACATGAGAGCATCCTTGAGTGAGAAGAGGGAGCCTTTTTATCTGAAGAGCCAAGTTCCTGAAAAGGCATCTCCCCAAGGCTGCAGCAGCAGGCAAACACAAGCTCTCCTGGGTTCCCAGAGGGTGGAGAACATGTAAAGCTGGTCACATTTGTAGCAAAAAAACAGGGTCAGGTTTCTCGGTCTGGCAGTTACCAGAATCCACCCTGCACAAAATGGTAAGAAGAACATTGTTTCTAGAAAATACTGAGAGAAAAAGAGAACCAGCTAAAGCTTGGTGCTCAAGTGAAGGAAGCTAGAAGTCCCACTTGCCATGTTTGTTAAGTCTGAAGGCTTTTAGTATAAATTATGGGGTTTGCTTGGCTGCACATCCCGTTACAACGGTCCGTTTCTGAAAAATCAGATGCCTGTTGGGGGAAATCCTGTTTCCTATTTGTTTCTCTGAGTTGCTGTAGACAGAGCTCTGCTCCGCCACTGCAGAGTGAGACAATGTTTTACACTGACGCCATCACTCACGTCGGAGGTCTGTGCTGCAGAGCACAGCGGGATGAGAAAATCATCCAGTGGAGAACTGGTTGGGGAAATCTTACACTTTGCATAGAGGATCCATCCAGTCTCAAGGCCTTGCTAGGAAAAAATACCAAAACATATGATTGTTAGTCACAGTTGGATACCCCAATGTGCTTAAACTCAAGCTAAATTGTTTTCTGAAGTACATCCTGAGGGGCCCAAATCAGCTATTGTCCCACTAGCAAACTGAAATTCAGTACAAGCATCTGTGAAAGCAACAAGGTGATTTATTTATTTATTTATTATTTTAAAATAGTGCCATACCTGAAACTACGGAAGCCACGGAGCATTGGCCTCTGAGCACATACCCTAACCATCTTTGTCTGCTTTTCCTTACCAGGCAAACAAAATATGAAATTCAGAGGTTTAACTGTGTTATGGAATGGTAGCACACTGTGATGTCATGAAGTGTAGTGGTCCATGAGCCACTGCTGCCACAAGTTATCAGCCTGGAAATGTCAGATGGGGAATGATTACACAGAAAAGAAAAAAGTCTGAACAAAAAATGGCATGTCTGTACATGCATGCAGACATGTACACAAACCCAGTGTTCCACCTTACTGTGGAACTAAGAATATTTCTTTAGTTTTGGGGAGTGGTTTTTTTCACTTCACACTGAAACAATTGAAAAACTGTTGATCTGGAAAATAACATACAGATTTCTTAATCTTTTTCTCACAAATAAGTCTCCTTACTTATAAATGAAGAACAAATTTCCATTTGAATGTAGAGAAGCCAAATCTCTGACAGACTAAAAACTTATAAATTGTTAATTTTAAAAAGTGCAAGATTCAGAGGAAGACCATCACAACACACCAATTATTATAGGAGCTCTCATTGTTCTAGACTGTTGCAACAAGGAGCAAAGAAAGGTTTTTCTTACCGTCTTTCAAATTTTCCTTTAGGTGGCTGATTGACCACTACCCAAAGTGGTCATTTCTGCTCCCAGGGTATTCTTAAATTAAGATATCTGTGCCTTATTGTGCCGTACAACCACTGGTTTAACCTAGTTGCTCTTGGAGGCAGTCACAAGACTCCCATTGCTTTCATCAGGCACAGGGCAGGAGTCTAGTGTTTACTACACATTTGATAAAAAGAGAATTTACCATCTTTGGGAATTGCTAGAGGGCCCATTTACTTTTTCACTAGGCTTTCAAAGACCATTAAAGCAGAGCACAGAGCTTTCAAGGGTTATAGGTTTTACTGGTATTTTCAGGAGAACGCCTAGGCTGATAAGGCTGAGTGAGAAGTGTATTTTGATTTTGTTAAGCTATTGTTCTGTCATTGTGATTTGTACAATTGAATTCTACATATTTTGCATTGCTATAAAAGGTAATAAATACATGAAATATCAAGCCATCCTGGGATATGAAACATGAATCATCACCAGATTGAATTAGCCAGTACTCGAGCTGGATACTCCTTTCCTGCCTTCTCCTCTCCCGATGACCTTCAGAAAGAGCTCACAAGAGGCATTTAAATGCCGTTGGATCCCTCCCAAGGCAGCAGGCAGTTTGCACAGGCATTGTTTTACCTTGGAACCTTTTTAGGAAAGCTCTGGACTCAAGACAACATCGTAGGTGATCTATATAGAGCAAGCATCAATAATGGCTCCTCAATGTTTAGCACCCTGTGGAAATAGCAGTACCCTATTTCTATTCTAGGCAGAGGATTCAGTCCTGATTTGTTGCTAATCCTGCTTCAGGTGAACATAACAACAGGAGTTAATATAAGCAACCTTGGCTTTCAGATTTTGTTAGGATCTCAACTTTGCATGATAAGTTTTTGCCTTGTATTAGATAACATAATCTCCAGCTAAAGAGAAATTCCTCCAGTGGACAATTCAGAGAACCCAAGGTCCTATCTCAGCTGGCAGCAACCTCATTTTCTCTGTTACCTACCCTGGGACACTGAGGAGAAGTCAGTTAAGCTAGACATTAAGTTCCCATATTTTTCTATTGAGCTTTATTCTTATCATTTCGTAAACAAATCCATATCTCACAAACATTTAGCTGATTTGTGTAATACCAAAAGAAAACCCTGTCTTGACTTGTGCAAAGACCCATCCAACCAAGTTGTTCACTTAAAGTCTGAATTCTGTCTGCTCAGGTTTGCCCATCAAGTCCCTTGCTGCATAACACCGTAGTTTCTTGAGGGTCTCTGAGAGATGCAGTTCCCCACTCCCATGTGCCTAAACCTCTCTCTGGGTGTTGGTGGCAGGCCTGTGCAATGCCTGCCAGCAATTCTGGAATATGGGCAAGTCAAGTCTAACTCAAGTCTACTTATTCCAAAAGCACAGACACAAGAGAAAGAAAAGAATGCAACGCAGAAATCAAGATTTCCTGTCCTCTCCTGTCTTTTTCTTTGTGTTTGAAACAGATTAAAACAGAATTTTACTTAATTTGTGTCTCTTCCCTCTGTAGTTTTCCCAGTTGCAAGTTACTCTGCACACAAAACCATAACCTTGTTGTTTAACAATGGACTTATGCTGGAGACTAACAGCTGACAAAGGCATCTTGCTGGATGAAAAGAGTGGGATTTGGTCATATTCTACTGAAGTATTTAAATGGTGTATGATGTTGTTTGAAAGACGGGCAAGGAAAAGAAAGACAGACTGCTTTTGTGGCTGGTAAATATCCTTTGTTTGGGAATTTTTTGTATGGAGAATAATATTAACATGAACAGGATCAAACCTTGCTCTATATAAACAGAAATCCTCTCTCTCTCCCTCCCTCTCTCTCCATTTATGAAAACTTCAAAACGCAGAAACCAGAACTGTCTCAGATCATTCATTTACATGCCATAACAAGACCAAGAAATTCTGTCTGACATCCTCTTGGAAAACAGTTTAGGACTTGAATCTCTGCATGCACGTTTGCATAGTTAATGAGTAATTTCCTCTGCCAGGGAGTGAGTAGCGTGAAGGCTGACGGACAAGCCATTTTTAAGACAAGCCGTTTTTAAGGCACACATACAGGGAGCAGAGTGCTGCCAGTACAGCAGTCTTTCATGACTGATCTCTGCCGTTGAATACCATTGACAGCTTTTGAGCAAACTAATAAAAATATAGTCAATGAAAATTCATCTTCCTCTGAAGGACAGACCACTGAAAAGAATCGCTTCCTAGCCCAGCAGCCCACTTCCTGACACTGTTCTCGCCGCACTGCCCTTCCCCAGAGCCGCTGCACACACACGTGTGTGCATTGGCAGCGGGCAGGGAATGAGACAGCGTTTTCCAGATCTAAAAACCAATGTCTAATGAGAAGTCATCCCCTTGCTGTGCAGCTATCAGTAAAACCATCCTATTCTTCCCAGACATAAAATCCTTTCAGTTATTCAGTCTGCTTCAGAGATTTGGAGCTGGGATATATGAATCTAAAGCAACATGCTTATTAAAATAACTCCATCTTGTCTTGGCTTTTAAAACATTTTTCCGAGGCTTTTTTTTTTTAAATACACAGATTCTGAATTTAAGTCTATAATTAAAAGCATTATGGAGTAGGCAGTGAATCGGGGAAGATACAAAAGAAACAAATAAAAAAATATTAATCTATTAATTGAAAAATTAATTTCTAAGGGCTGTTTCTCCAGAGAGACACCAACTGGAATAGTCAGCATGTTTGTTTTCCAAGTATGTACAAGCCATTTATCAAGCTTATTGTTTGGCACTGTTTGCTCTGTGGTGACCCACCTCCTATCCAACTGCAGCTGCAGGACTCTGACTCTAAACAAACAGAAAGGGGCCAAGATGAGATTTTACACCTCATGCAGATTATCCAGAAGACAGTGTTGGTATTTGGCAACTTGATTATGGAATTGCAAGTGGGACATTGAATTCTTGGGGTGGGCACCATTGGAGGGGGCTAAGAGCTGTGTTTAAAGGAAATGGTTATACTTACCAGGCAAGGCAAGGGTAGTCCTGGCAGTTATTTGCAAGATCCCAGGGCATACTGATGAATCTGGTGTAACTGGCAATATCAACTCTTTCAAGACTTGTTTGAAGTCTGAAGGCTAGTTTGAATAGTTTGAAGAAGTATTTATCAGAAATACTTGGGGAAAAAAAGTATTTTCATTAGTAAGGGCACAGGATAAAAAAGC
Source organism: Strix uralensis (assembly GCF_047716275.1). NCBI lineage: Eukaryota > Metazoa > Chordata > Aves > Strigiformes > Strigidae > Strix > Strix uralensis. The sequence continues at coordinate 11,953,506 of NC_133978.1, read as the reverse complement.
CACTAATGACAGGGGACCAAGAGTAGAAGAATAATAACTGTCACCTATCAAATTTAGTTGCCAAAACAAAAAGCAAGTGGGGTGGGTTTTTTTGGCTAGCTGTTCTGAGAACTGCTAGAAACATCTGAGAAGTATCAGAGCAGCTCCAGAGCAACTCCGCACTGCTATTATCATGTCACTGACTGATGGGGTTTCAAGCATACTTTTGGAGTAACACTTATTTCCAAAACATTTCCCAAACTATGTTTTAAATTTGATTTATCTTGCACATTGCTTCCATTTCAGCAGGTAAGGTACACCAAGCCTACACCAGGCAACTGAAAAGTGAATAGATATCTATTGATGTTAGTGGGTGCACAGCTGCCTTTTTCATCTAGAAGGTACCCCCTAGGAGAGGCTGACCTCAGAAAGCAACAAGCAAATTGTTACAGCAAATGTCCTTGTATGTTTGTTTTCTGTGGTTCCATGCTGAGGCACCAGGTCAAGAAAAAAAAGAGGCAAAGTTGTGGTGTAACTTGTTCCCAAATAGGTACACTCCTTGTACCTGTTCTCTACAGATGTTAAAGCAAGAAAACTTACAACTCAGTCTGCCAATAAATCTAATGTTATGAACCAACAGTATAATCTGAATGTTATTCAGACACCCCACATACGAACAGCTATTAGACAGAAACCTTAACTAGTGTTTAGAAAGGAAGGTCCTTCGAATAATTCATGCCTTCCATGTGTACATGGCAGCATCCTATGCTATGCCCATCACAAGGAAAGAGATGACAGTCCCTGGTGTGCTCAATATTTTAACATCTTTCATAACTGCTACCAAAAAGTCATGCTAAATTATTAACTTGGAAATGGCTGAGCAATCTGTGCCTCCTGATTGCTGCGCTCACAGGCAGCACCATTACAAAGGCACAAAGAATGGGTTCTTGCACCTGAAGGAGCAGCAGATGTTCCAAGCCAGGAGAACAGCAGAGAAACATTGCCCCACCACTTGGGAGGTATCACATCCATGAAAAATAAAGATTTAATAGAAGAGTTAAAACTAAGTGGAAAGGTATATATTGAAAGACAAGTCCAAAGGGTTTGGAAGAAGGTCACAAGTGGGACAACTTCAATATCTGTAGTACAAAAGCACTTTTCTGCAAGACACAATCACAGAACAGTTCAGGTTATAAGCCTGTTGTTTGTTTTGTCTCATGTTTGTTTCAGTTCCTTCCCAGTAATGGGTCTTATTAAATAAACAAACATAATGCTTAGGTCACATCCAGCTACTTGTAAGAAAGGCACATTTGTATGTGAAACATGACACATAAAATATTCACACATTAACATCTGTTATAGTAGGATGCACACAATTCTGAAATAAAAGCAGGAGGAAGGAACAGAGAGAAATTTCTTATTTCTTTCAGTCTTCAGTCCAGAACTTGTGATTTAATCTCCCTGGAGAAGTGACTACAATAGCAGGAGCAGATTTTGCCCTTAGAATTATCAAAATCTCTCCCTACCTTGCCCCATGTGCCACTGTCATTGTCCTAGTGTTTAATTGCTCTTACACAGTGGTGTCTGTCACAGGTCAATAAGGGCATTTCTGCATTTTTCTAGGTTCTTCCATTAAGCATAATAGAAGGGCAATCAGAAGGAGAGGGGTGCAGATCCAACCAGTGATAAGGAGATGCAAATTCACAGCCTTTAATAAGAGCACCTTCCAAAATCCTAGAGAGATTTTATCCTCTATTTTTCATCTGGCATTGGAATGACTCCAGAAAAGCTTTACATTTAATGCTCTGCAGGATGTACTCAACTTTGGGCTGTGCGTCTCGTCATTCAAACTGAGAGAAGATCTAGCAATCCTGCACCAGCATTCCCACTTGTTTTCTCAGTGAAGCATTGTTCTCCCTCATTTTATTCTTAAAAATGCCAGAGTGCATCACCCTGTAAGACAGTGAGAAAGGAAATACAGTTTACGATAGCAACAAAACTAAAAGCAGCACCATCAAGTAAAGCAAAACCAGTAAGAAAACTACATCCAACCTCCACAGCCTTTTTTAAACTTATTATTAGGATGTGGTGACGCAGGTAGCTCTTTACAGCAGCTCTTGGCAAGTGTTTTTTTGTAACACTAATTAAAAATGCACAAAAAATTTAGGCATGAGATCCAGAGATAACAACCCAAACAGAAATCTTAAAAATGCTCAATAATCCTGACCTCTCTGAAGGACTACTTCATTAAAATCTTCCACTAAAGTGGGAACAGAGTATGATTCACAGAGCTACTTTGCAAAAGCCACACAAAAATTGATGTTTATAAGCTCTTTTTTGCTGAGCATTTACTCTGATTCCCTTAATGCCCATAATTTGTTGTACCTACCATGAATATTCTGCCACTAAAGCCAGAGTATTTCAGCCTTTAAATCATAGAAAAAAACCCACCATGTGCAGACACTGGAGCAAGCAGGCCTGTGACATTTTCTGGCACTGTAATGAGAGTCTGTTACACTACTCAATATTTTCTTTCCTTTCTTTTCTCTTCCTTTCCTTTAAGCTAACATCCTTTTCCTGTGCCTGAGGGAGAAGGCAGTTGATAAAAGCCGAGTTCCTGTTCACAGATAAGTTTAGAAGGCAGCCAAGCTCAGAAGTTCCTTCAATAAGCTATATTCCTACCACCTTTTTTCCCCCCCTCAGTCAGAGACATTTGAGCCCCACACAGGAACCAGACTCACATTGTTCAATAGCCACGGACGTTTCCACAGTAGCTGGGAGGGTCGAAAGCTTTTTCCGCTCTTTGTTACAAATATTTTTTTTTTTCCTTCCTTCTTCCAACTTTCCAGTTAAAGAATATTGCCACAGCATTCCTGAATTAATCCAGGCTGAGCTTCAGAGAAGAGAACAAGAGACAGGTGTAACTGGGTGGGAAAAACCCCACAATGCTAGTGAAGCTTTTGCTCATCTGTAATACAATAGGATTGGCAAAGCTGGTCAAACACTCAGCCCATCATGGATATCATGATGGTTCAGTGCACAGCTCAAAGCCACAAATTTATGAGACCTCTGCATACCCCAAGAGGACTCCTCTGTCACACGAGAAAGAAGGTTATTGGCAGGCAGAAGGGCTCAGGGAAGACACTCCAGATTACCCTTCAAGTGTGATCTCCTCACATCAGGAAGAGAGAGAGGATTTTGAAGCTGCGAGCCCACAGTCCCGAAACGGGTAAGTACCCCAATGTTTTACATGTAATGATAGTGCAATCCTGTCTGATACCTTTATATCCTGTTGGTAAAGGACCATTTTCAATAGAAGTTTCTCATTAAAATATATTTTAGGGATTGATCTATATCCAAACAGGATAAATGTTTTAACTACAGAAACAGAAAGCTGAATTGCTTGTGGAAGATGAAACCACAGATGGGACCGGCTCTTTGACTAGACCGAGAGCGCAGAATGGGGTTAGGGGTCTGGACACACCTGGCAGATGTGAAGACTTCCAGTTCTGCTGTAGCACCATAAAACACAACACTATTTCTGGCAAAGCAGAACTAGAGGAAATTCACTTACTGACTTTTTCTCACCACAAACCAATGTTGATTATTTTCGCTGATCATTGCAACCTTTGCCTATCATCAGAATGTGCCTGGCTGCAGACTTGGGCCTAGGAAATGGAGAGGGAAAGACAATGGCAGGATGTTAGCAAAACAAAAATAGTGAGGAGTAAATATAACAAAATAAGGAATAATAAATAAGTTTGAAAATGACTACAAATTCAACCCGCCTAAAAGGTTTTCATGACAGTGGAAAGCTTTTCATAGTAATCTATAGCAGAAGAGTAGCCATCCTGAGTGGAAAAGGCATGTGCTTCACTAGAAAGGTTTCCAAACACTGTGATTTTTGTAAGTTTTACAGAGCACATAAGTAGGTCTCCAAATGTTTAAAATAGATGAAAACCAAGCATGACAGTGAATGAATCTTTTATAGCGCTGACGGATGGGTACTGCAGAGCCCTGTTTGGGAGAGCTGAAACAGCACAGTGAGTGCTGTTCACAGCTCAGTGCTTTAGGATGCCCTGGTATTTTTCCCTTTAAATGCTCTTGATGAAAGGAAAAAAGGGGGATGGAAAGAGACTATAAAATCTTGCTCGTGTCATGCTTCCCTTTCATGCAAACTAAAGTATGCAATCTTGTTTCTAATATCATCTACATGTAAAATTAAGGCTTCCCTTTTGCATGTAACATGGTGAGCGTATCAAAACACCCTTGTCCTTCACGCTACATCTTCCCATAAATCTGTACCTCTCACCATTAAGTAATTTTCTAAAGCCTGTAAGTGTTGACTTCCAGTTTCCTAATGGGTAGTGTTCAATAACGACATGCACTGTTAATTCACCAACTCCTGGCTAATGCATTTCAGACACTGTCAGAGGAAGAAAACAAGGTCTAAGTGGTACTCTGGACTTCAACATTATACTGCAAGGTGGTAATCATTTGATTGTCAGCTGAAATGCCAAAAGCATTCTGAAAACTATAAGTACTATGAAAATTCAGCAATGTAGAAAGGTATAGGTCAGCAAGATGCTGTAAAATACTGTCCTAATAGGGATTTCTTCCTTTGCTATGTAAATTTGTTCAGTACCAGCTTGTGTAATTGAGTTCAGCACCAGCTATTACTCACCCTAATTTCCTTCCAAGAAGATAAATACTTCCTACTTTTATGGAGATAGTTTCATAATGATTCAAATCATAATGTTCTTCCCAATTATAAAGCTATGTTGATGACTACAGGCAATCAAAATGTAGCCTGGCAGTAGCTTTAAGGTATTTGTTCTTTTGCTAGAGCTATCACATTTATAGTGCACGCAAGCCCAGGAAGCTGGTATATCTTCTGAAATAAATTTGAGACTTTGAGAGGAATTATGTCCAAAAGTGAGGGGGGAAGAGTGTGAATAAGAAGGGTCAGCACAGCTCCCCTTGTAACTGCACTCCAAATTCTAAAAGTATTGAAGATGGTTGAAGCAATGTATCTTCAGAGCCTGAAGTCCTCAAGTGCACATCAGGTGCTCATGGCTGGAGTATCCTGCTTTGCAGAGACAAAGTTGTCATGAATCTGGTATTTCCTCCCTACAGGTGTCACTTATGCCCTGGAAAAAACATCGAGGAACTGGGCTTATATCTCTAAAGAGGAAAGCAAGAAGAAAAGCATCAGGAGTTATTCAGGAATTAAGAGATATAGGGGGACAAATGCTATAAAAAAGCCCAGGGTGGTGGAGAATAGTTTTCCACCAAAACTATGTCTCACTTCTAGTTTGCTTTTGAAATAAGAAAATACTTTATTTTCAGACCTAGGAAACAAACAAACAAAATCTATGGTAACTTTGTCTCTGAGACAAAGTTTTGACTCTTATCATTTCCTAACAAAAATGATGGTTTTTTCCAACCTCTTGCTATTTTCCCTATTTTTAGCAATAGTGGTTGTTACAAAATATTATCAGATTTAAAAAAAAAAAAAGTGTATAGTAGTATTTTTCTTCTATTGTAGTATTATTCTTGTATTCAAGTAGTTACTTGAATAATCGAGACCATCATGACTAATATGTCTAAGGTAATTAGTCAGACAGAATCCTCTGGTTTCTGTTTCAGCATGTAAGGTGAAATGACTCATTAGCTCCCAGTCAAATGCTTGGATATGTTACTTTACTGATGAATTCCTCTCAGAATAACAAGATTATTCTAATAAGAGTTTTAAAATAAGAAAATCAGTAAGAAGTCACTGACCTTTAGGTGACTTTTTAAAAAAGAGAAATGTGTCCTTTTGTTTCAAATATTCTTTAGAGGAAGAACTATGCAACAGCTTAATATCTCAGCTATTGCTTGTATCTGAGTGAACAGGAGAAGCTCTACATGTTCTAAGTGGACAAGTGTTTGTACATGTTACTTACAAAATCAAAACTATCAAAAGAGGCCAGTTTTACAAAGGAAATCACCTTTTTTTCTTCTTTTCCCCCTAATAGTTGTGCCTCATATGAGCTGGTCAGTTTGACTTTAGATATTTTATTCTATAGCTGAGGTAAATGTGTCCATATGTCCCCAAACTTTCAGCAGAACTAAAAAGCGAAATGAAAGCACAAGTATATGAAGAGATCTGTAGTGTAAAATTGTTGGACTATATTAGCATTTGTTTTAGCAATGAAAGATGAAGAGTAAGAACAGTAAAAACAGGTTCTGGATTTCATAAATACTCAATGCATAATAGCCAAAATAGATAATAAATAAATTTTCACAATTCATTCCCCATATAAAACAGATGCCTAATACAGAACTTCACAGGAACCCCCTGTTGTTACAGGCAGCTAAAATGAGGTTTGAAAAGGTGCTTGGGACATGACCACATATGTGGAAGTTCTAAAATTGACACGGTAAATATCAAATAAGAGCTTGCATTAGGTTTGCATTTGCTCATCACCTACTCTAATACTTACCACTAGGTGTAACCAATTCAGCTGCAGTCTGATCAGGTCATATTGAAAGGGATAATAAGTAAGTCAATGAGATAAACACCACTATTGTTATCCTGACAATTGCTATGTGGATGACACACCTGATAACTGGTGAAAAGTGTCCTAAACTGACAAGCCACCTTGGAGATTCTTCTTTCTTTAGAGTTTCTTCCATCAAACACTTGGTACTGACACATGCCTGAGCAAGTCATGGTGCTGAGCTGACCTCAGGGGAGCTGGAGGAGAGGGCCATGGAAGTGTACAGCTGCGTGCCCTCCCTTAGGCTGTACAATTCAGACCCAGGCAGACAGAACTGGACACACACATCCTTGTCCATGCGGCTGTATGGGGGCCAGGAATGTGGTGACCCAGCCTTTGAAAGGAAAGGTTCCCTGTTGGTCAGAGATTCATGGAAAGACCTCTACCCTAATTACACTCAGAAGGGCTTGTTTTTTCTCCCTACAAACAGATTATTTCTCAAATCAAGCAATGCACTGAAGCACCGTTAGTGGAGCACTGTAGCCCAAGTGCTTTTCTCAGCACTGAGCAGAATCGCAGTCAGCTGGCTTTAATCTAATCCATGTGCCCATAGCACCAAGAACAGTCAGACTGACAACTCAGATTTCATGCACTTAGTGTTCGTATTTCACTAAAAAAAAGATAAATGAAGCATATAAAAGGTACAATCCCATCACATGCTAGGTCTGACAGCAAAGCCCAAAGGTGCCTGTACCCACAGCTGGCCTGAACTGCCTGTCAAGTAACACTGTAAACCAGATCACTTAAGCATTCCAGGTTAAAAATAATCTCAGGAAAAAGCAGATGTTATTTTTAACTTTCCTCCTCAGTAACCACACTGGAAGAGTTGGTCCCCAAATGGATGGCTCATCTAGTAAGAGAGAAATGGAATGTGGTGATGAAATGGGAAGAAGCAGAGCAATTAAAGCTAGTTTCCCCATCTATGACAAAGTCTAACAGAACTTCTCTGTCTTTCCAAAAGTGTAATCATTGCCAAGTAGCCCCTGTTTTGGATTTACCCTCCAGTTGGGTAGATGGTTTAGTTTTCCTTCTTTCTCTTTAATCCACAAACATGCACTCAGCCTGTCATCTATGGGGATTTTTCTTAAAATTACAATGTGTCTGCAAAAAAATGAAAAAACAAAACCAAAAAAATCCCCAAACCCCACCATCTGAACTATAAGTAGGAAAGGCAGAAATCCTCAGCATAAGTAATTCCTTAATTGTATTAACATATTTTGAGGTTTGGACACACAATTCTGTGAAGTCACCCTTAATTAGAGGAAGGCTTCCTGATGTCAGCCAGGTGCATTGTTATCTCACTGAAACACACACCTCTTTCTCTAAGTCAGCACCGAGACAGCCACAAAGAAGCAGGCCTCTTTTTGTGATTACCCAGGGTGTCAAAATGCAGAACAACTATCCTCCAAAGTGTAGACAAGCAGAGAAAACCCAAATCAGTCTTATTCTAAGGAAAGTCAGAACAATGTTCAATCTTAAGGGCTTATTTTTTTGTCCGCTTTTAGAGGAAAACATCCATTGGTTTAATTAAGACCAGTTTCACTCTGACTCATCTATTTTTTCAAAACTAGACTGGGACTTTCTTAGGAAGCTTATGGAATTTCCCACAAAGGGGCATAGAACATATGCTTAACATAAAACAGGTCTGGATGAAATGCAGCTAAATGTGATCTTCAGCCCCTGACATCCTGCAAACTAGTGGAATGGCTATTGAGTGCTCAACAATAGTTTTCACAGTGCCAAGTGCATTAACAGAAGCAATGGTTTCCCATCAAAGTCCCCATTAACACGTTTGATGCAAATGACATAGCTTCATTGCATGCAATACAGGAGTTATCGAACCCTCTGTGCCCAAAAGATTTTTTTATTTCCCAGCTCATTAGTGCAAGCTGCAGCAATTCATTCTTCCAGCAAATAGCAATGAATCTCTTGATTCAGCATAGCCACAGCACTATTACCACGTGGATCTGACATCTTCCTACTTGTGTGGGTCAATCAGTGGCCAACCCTGAACAAAATTACATGCATACCCAAAACATGATCAGGGAAAGCCCTGTCTGCACCCTGAGTCCATGCCATCTTGCAAGCTCGACTTCCTGCGCATCTTTGACTTGCTGACATCAGCACAGCTGTGCTAGCTGGTGGTCACTGGCTGCAATTCCTGCTTCAAGACAAGTTCTGACAAAGGAATGAGCATGCTATACTAGGGGTGAACTTAAGTCTGCAGGAGTCAAAAGATGAAATCCACATGTAAGCTCCTCTCTGAACAGGCTGTAGAGCTTCTATTGTGGGAAGGATAATATAAATGAGGTAACGGTTGTGGATGCTTTGTGAAGAGGAAAAACCTCTTGCCTTTATTTCTTTGAAGTAGCTTGTACAACAGTTGGATTTGGCTCAAAACCAGCTCCCAGCCAAGCCTGCTTTCTCTTGAGCTCCTGCTCCCAGTGAGGCTCCAGGTTCAGGACTGGATTTTCTCAGAAAGCCTTCACTGCACTAAGTTTTTAGGACGTTCTGCAGGACAAGTCCCAGCTGATAACAGACTAACTGGCACTACTGTTGGAATAAAAGTGCCATTCAACCAGCATTACTTAGGGCTCTGGAACACTTCCAGCACTGTGTGGAAATCCACATGTTTGAAACTATCACTGCCATTCTTTTCAGCCCAGCTTGTTGAGGTAAACTGCAAATCAATCAGTCTGCTTAAACCCCACTGAAAACTAGAGTGGTTCGTAGGATCAGTCGCAGGAAGATCCCAGACCCTGAGAGGGAGCTCTACTCATCCTAATGGAAAGACAGAGAAATATGGGTTTCTGCTGTCTGATTGTAATACAGGGCTCCTGGTCGCTCAGGAAGAGCTGGAGAATTCACTGATAGACCACCAGTGATCACTCACTGTCTGCAAATTAAAAACCCAGTGGCATACCATGTTTCCTCAGAAAACCAGCATCTTTTTCGGCAGCTGAACACTTTCTGCATTCCACAACAAACAAAAAGATACATCTGTCTTAAAACTGATGTGCATAGTCCTAGTTTAGATTAATTTAAATGTGGTATTTTACCTTTGTTTTATTGAGGCTGCTTTTTCTTGTCAGTGAGAATTTTGCACTGAGAGAAAAGCAGAACCTAGATTATTCCACAGCTAAAGCCTTATTCTTTTTTTTTCCTGCTTCAACTGGTATAAATTAGGAGTCATTCTGTACAAGTCAACTGAAAATCACTTGTTTAAATTAGAAGAACATAGTCCTCTATTATCATCTTGTAGCACATTTAAGCATCAATAATTGCTTATCTTGGTGCCTTTTACACTGTGTAGAAAAAGAAAGTGCTATGGACCTGAAAAGTTTTGCACCCTGTCAGTGGTAGCCACAGGAACGGCTGGACAGTTTTCAAAGTAATTATAGAAACTGGCTTCCTTGAGAACAGAAACCTGAGGAAACTGATGTGAAGGACAACTCAGTTGTACTAGTACAGCCAAAGGAATAACAAAACTTGTGGAAAAACAATGTCCTGAGAAGTCCTGAAGCTTTTGTTCAGGCAAAAATTCCACTGACCTAGGAAGCATCTAAAATTATGCATTGCAGCGTCAGTCATGAGAACTGTAACTAAGAAAAATTAAGTATGTAAGTACCTAGCTGAGCTGGGGGGCATTACTCACACTCCCTATCCTGCTGCAATTGTTGGTGTAGCGGTGTATGACAAAAGAAACTACCCCATATTCACCTGGGCAGAGTGATAATTACTGCAGACCAGCCATCTTGATTTATCTCCTGGTTCTGTGGGCTTTATTTTGTTTTATATGATATAAGGTGGCCTGGCCAAATCCTAAAATCAGAGATAAAACTGCCTGCATTTTGCTATGTTTCAGTCAAAGCTGACATATTATCCAACATAAGAAAAAAAAAATTTCAAGATCAGCTTTTAGTGTAAAGGCCTAAGAGGTTCAAATAAAAGGAGATTGTGCTAAGCTAAATTTGCTGAATCTTATTTAAATACAGAATGCTTTGTCACCAGATGTATTTAATCTCAGACAGTAGAATACACTTGCCTCAAAATAAGGCAAAGTGGATAGATGCATAGGAAGACTCTATTCAAATAAGGAGATTAGTAAAAAACCTAGGAAAAATACCACCTAGTCTAGCAAAGAAAATTATTCAGATGCTTTTTTCTGGTTAAAAAAAAAAAGAATTATTTGCTTGAGATTTAAAATAGAAAAACTGAACAACTGAAACATCTGTAGCCCTAAACTTGCTAGGGTTCCCGCAAGCGTTGCTCTAACTTGCAGTATTGTGATAAACTTTACCATTCACCAGACTGGAAAGCTCTTCTGCTCTCCTCACATGAGCAACTTCTTTCTACTCCTCTCTCTCCTTGGCAGCAGAAGCTTGAATCAAAAGGAAACTGTATTAAAGAGAATAAAAGCAGAGAGTGTTAAGTTGGTTATATATTCATTCAGTGAATGAAGCGACATAATTACAAAGATGGGAAAAAAACATAGAAGCAGAACACAAAGCTGCTGTGTTCCAGAAACCAGCTGAATAAAGAAAGTGCTATTTGTGAAAGAGCAGTTCTTTGAAACTTCACAGCCTGATTCAGAGCCCCCTGGTGCCAGCAGAAGAGCTGCTCACCTCACTGAACTTTAGATCAAGCCTTTCTGTCTTTACATTGTGCCACTTAACGTTAAAGAATGACATATCTTCCCTCAAGGCTAATAGAATTAAGGAGTATTTTTAGTTGCAGATAGCAGTTTCCTTAAAAAAAAAAGCATTTGACAAGATGGGCAAAAAATACTGCGATATAATTTCACCTTTGCACACATTACAGATAGAAAAGATAGGCCTTATTTACTTATTCAATGAAAGAATAAATTTTGGTAAGCTTCATGGAACTTGAAACCACTAAAAGTTTTTGTGATTAAAACTGAAACATGACAATATGTAGCCCTTCAGCTCCACAAACAAGCTTTTAAGATCAAGTGAGAGAATTAGCGAGCGGGCACCAAAGAAAACCAGACACAAAGAAATGTGATCGCTGTTAAAGGAAGTTTTTATTGAGAGTCTATCAAATTCCCCTTTTTCCATGCTATTCATTCTGCACAATACTAATAACTGTCCAAAGTAGGCATCAAGTTGGGAATCGACCATTGATTCAATTTTTGATACAACACGACCCCTTTCTACAAGTGGGAAGCCCACCAGTTACCTTCAACACATTAACAGGTTTTGAAAAGGAATCCTTCTGTTTTCTGTTAAATGTGTGTACACATTTACATGTGCAATATAGCAAAAGTACTCAGAGTCACACAATGCCACAATCTTGCTCACACACGTGTTGATGCATGTACATGTTTCGTATAGATTTGTATGGCTTACATGACTCAAAGAACTTGTTTGGGAGCTGTGTATGATGAGAAAAACAAATCAACCCAAATGATGATTCATGGGGAGTGGATTGTTTTCATTAGGAAAGAACAAAACACTAAAGTCAAAGAATCCTATTTTAAAAGGATGTTTCCACACCGAATGCAGACCCCTGCCTGGATCTGGCAGACATCCCACTGGCAGACCCAAGACACTGCACCCAGCAGTGATGTCAGAGAGTTCTAGGAGTAGCACCTGGTGACTTTATTTCCCCAGAAAAAAAAGCAGAGATGATTTGAAGGGGAGAAGTCACTCCCAGCTATGGCTTGCCAGGCACGTGAGAGAGGACAGCCTAAACACAAGCACAAATCAGGTCTCTGTTTCAGAGTTATTCAACTCATACCAAGCACTGAAAAGTGGTGCAGCCTTTAGAGCCTGGCAGACTTATGCACACCTTGGAGGCAGACATCAGCCAGAGCACGTGTGTTGGTCTGCTGGCTTTGACTGAATCGCCTGGCGATCCAAGCAGAGTGTTTGACTCTTGAAGAACAATGATTTAATAAAAACTTGAGGATTTGTCTTCTGGTTCAGTCCCATAGGAAAGAAGATTCCCATTGATAATAGGCACAAAAATTCCCCCAGTCACTTACAAAGGCCTTAAAACTACAGCTCATCAACCCAGCTGCTTTGGCTTGAAATCACAACAAGGGCTGCAGCAGCCTGCATTCCTGTTCAGCTTTCCTAGCGCCGCAGGCTTTGCCAGATTCCTGCCCCTGCTTCTAAGAGATGCAGAATTTTGCTTGCATGAGTGTTTGCTGAAATCACTATCACATTTTCCTTAAGAAACCAGGGAGCAAAAACGGTGGTCTATGTCCCAGCAAGTCTGGTGAACTGTTCACAGCTAGCCCAGGCTGTCTGCCCTTTCCTCCTGGTGTTTCCAGCTTCCTTGCAGCTTCCTCCCCTTTTCCTGGTTGCCCAGCTGCTCTGGCCACAGCTTCTGCTTTTGTGCGGGACTCAGTCCCCCATTGTTTCTGCGACTCTCTCAGAGGGGCAAACTTTTTCCATATATGCTGATTATCAGAGATTTGGTTCCCGTGTTCCCATTTAAAAATATACTGCCTAAAGTTTAGTTGTTCGTTATCAGACCCAGCTCTCTCCCACACACAATGCTCTACTCTATTATAACACAAGCTCTGACAAGCTTATGGAGTACAAGGACCTCCTGATGTCTCTAAATACCCCAACTGACATGATCAGTATGGTAGAAGGTCTGATATTACTTTTGTTCTGAGAAACTAGTGTTGATTTCTTACAGGAAAGGCATTTAATAATATGCATAATGACACATAATATGATTTCTAATTTTTATCCAGGCTTCATTTAAACAGATACGCTGCATATATTGACACCAGTAAGCTCTAAGACTCATAGTAAAGGCTGCAAAGATACTGGATGTTGTTCTACTGGAGATAGAACAGCAGACCCCTAAAGAGGCCAGACAGAGGGGGAAAAACCCAAATCATGTGAAAATAGCACCTGCTCACTCATCAGATTTACTCTTGGGCATTAAAACTTTCCAGCAACAAACTTTCAAGTACTGAATTGTCAGTGGCAGTATCAGGAAGAACAGTGTTAAAAAACCCGAAAACATAATGACCAGTACTTGCCATCACTAATATACTTGTCACATGGACATCTAACAGAGCAGAATAGCTCAGTTTTTTGAGATTCAAGTGGTCTTCAACCAGAACAGCTGATTTCATGACAATTAGAGAGCTGTTTCCCGTGAAGATGTTTTACCATGAGGGAGTGATGAAGGCCTCAAATCCCTTTTGCAACTGATTTCACACCAATGTTCCTGTCTGGAAAATAAGACTGTAACTTAACTGGTGTTTTGGTTCAGAATAGTTAACAGCCCCAACACAGCGAGCATCAAGGGATGTTTAGAGGTGGTGCAGGTTCTGCTGTGAAGGGATGAGCTGGATTTCATGGGTCACATGGTGGCACAGGCTGTGGGAGGTCACTGCTTCAGAGTGTAAACCACAGAGGCTGAGCTGCCAGAGTTGGTGTGCAGCTGTAAGCCCCTCATCCCTCAAAGAAAATACATCTTCTTTTGAAGAGGGGAACTCAATCCAGTCCCTGCTTCCATTTTCCAGGATAGGAACCAGTCAGGTTAACTATGTTAACCTGGCAGCCAGTTTGGACCCATCTATATATCCAGATGCTCTGGAAAGTTAAGGCAAATTAGCTGCAACAGTGAGGGCGGTAATAAATATTTTAATTTCTCTCTCCCCACTGCTCAACCCCAACTTTCCCTAAGGAAGAGGACTAGGATATTTTAACATCAGTGTGTTGTTAAGTGACATGTTGCAACTTCCTAAAGGCCCTGTGTGCACACAGTTGTAGAAATAACCACTACAGATGCTCTCCTACAAGAGGCAGGACATGTAGCCAAACTGTCTTTAAGACAGATCATCTGTAAAATGCAATTACTGGTTGAGTGACTCTTCCTCAGAAGGTTTTGTAGCCAGAGTTAAACAGTGAGAGAGCAGGAACCCCTTGTCTCCCTATAGCTTCTTTGTCCAAACAAAACTGTCACATCCCTTTTCTACTCATGACTATCCAGAGAGAATGGTAGGATCCCTTGGTGTTTAACTGGTGAACTTCTGTAAACACACTATCTGAAATGTGTTGAATACATGCATAGTTTATGAACAATAATTGCAGTTACTAATTAATCAGATGCTAATAAATTTTTACACTCTGAGATTAATAGATGCCTATTTAATTCTGACTTGAAAAATTTACTGGACTAGTAAAACTCAGTTGTCCTTGCTAGAAGCATAAAACTAAAACCCAAGAAGCATAAAACTAAAACCCTAATTTTTCCAATATTGTTTTGCTGTAAGAGATGAGAGAAATTATTTCAAAGCTAGTCTAATTAATAAAATTATTAATAAAATAATGTATTAATAAAATAATAATTACTGTATTATCTTGAAGAAGTAATACTTAGGAAGACATTGATTATTAACGGAGTTCATGTCAGATTAAGTTTTCAGAAGCAGTCTGCCTCAACCTGATGAGTCAGTCATTAGGCATCTGAAATGGCAACATGTCAAGAAAGGCAATTTGATATTTAAAGTGACGTTAACCTGCAGGTTATCATGGGTTGGAAATTTCTCCTGCTAAATGAAAGGGCTGGAAATGGAACTAATGCATCAAAGTTCAGACAATCAACCCTTTAGTAACAAACTCAGATAAACATCCCAAATGAAAACAAATTAACTGGGAGTGGAAGGAGAAGCTAACATGCATTTTCCATTTTCCTCATCATCCAGCTGGGGAAGAAAAAAAAAAACAAAGGAAAAAAATAGAAGGCACTTCTGCATTTCACTCTTCTTTGGCACTGTTACAAGCAGAGACTTAAAAAGACCTATTTCAAATTCCTTTCCCATGTCTGTCTTCCACTAGGAACTGGTGTTCCTTCCTGCAGTCCCGGTTAGTAACATACATAGAAGCCTGCATGAAGGAGAAGTACATTGTCAACTCCCAACAGCCCTGTCTAAATGGAGCACCAGACTGCCAGAAGATCATGTAAGTATGCTAAATAAAACCACTGAAGTAAACAGAATTTTCTCTGAAGTATCTAAACGATGTTTTCAAAAGTATTTGAAAGTATTGAGAGCAGCCCTGTGGAGAAGGACTTGGGGGTATTAGTGGATGGAAAACTGACCACGAGCCAGCAATGGGTGCTTGCAGCCCAGAAAGCCAATGGTCTCCTGGGCTGCATCGAGAGAAGTGTGGCCATCAGGGCGAGGGAGGTGATTCTCCCCCTCTACTCTGCTCTCCTGAGACCCCCCCTGCAGTGCTGTGTCCAGCTCTGGGGCCCCCAACACAAGGACACGGACCTGCTTGAGCAGGTCCAGAGGAGGCCACGAAGATGATTGGGGGTTGGAACACCTCCCTCATGAGAACAGGCTGAGAGAGTTGGGGGTGTTCATCCTGGAGAAGAGAAGGCTGTGGAGAGACCTTATAGCTTCCTTCCAGTACTTAAAGGGGCTACAGGAAAGCTGGGGAGGGACTCTTTTATCAGGGAGTGTAGGGATAGGATGAGGGGTAACAGTTTTCAAGAGGGTAGATTTAGATTAGATATAAGGAAGAAATTTTTTACTGTGAGGGTGGTGAGACACTGGCACAGGTTGCCCAGAGAAGCTGTGGCTGCCCCCTCCCTGGCAGTGTTCAAGGCCAGGTTGGATGGGGCTTTGAGCAACCTGGTCTAGTGGAAGGTGTCCCTGCCCATGGCAGGGGGTTGGGACTAGATGGTCTTTAAGGTCCCTTCCAACCCAAACCATTCTATGATTCTGTGATTTAAAGACACATTTTAAAAAGAATTAAAGCATTTGATTGAACACCAAAGTGATGTAGGGTCTGATTCATGTACCTAAGTAACCTGGGAGAACAACTGCCTTTCCAAGTCATCAAGTAGAGGAGTGCAAGGTGATGAATACCTTTTCCATGATTTTCAGGTCATAATACACATGCATAACTTAAAAAAAATCTCTGCCTGTGGCCATCAGTGAGATCATTTACATGGCAGGAGTTGAAGATGTGTAATCGCCCAAGTGGTTAATCTTCTTTCAGAAGGACTGACTGCCCAAAGAGTACTGGTAAAAGCCAATAGTGTACATTAAGGTATCAGGACTGACATTTTTAAAGTTGGGAGGCATTGACTGATAACACACTTTTGAAGTAAAATAACATTTCATACTCATCTACATGTTTTCACATCTAGGTAGTTACTTCAATTGCAAAAGTGCTTTTGTTATTTGTTAATACAATTCATTTCTCTTTGAACAAAAAAAAAGTTTCATGATTATTTCTAGTGGAGTTTTTAAACAAATTTGTATCCTCAGTAGCTGTGACATTTTGGAATACTTGTTTAAAAATAAAACTTTCTCTACAATTCATCAGAATATTACAGACATTCAAGTCCAAACTTCATTGCAAAAGACTCTAATATGATAAATATTACCATTGTGTTTCTGATAGTTACATAAATTTGCCACTTGTGACATTTCTCAGACTTGTGTCAGATCAGTGCCAACACATTTGGAAAAAAAATCTACTGAAGAACACTAATGTGTGAGGCAGACCATTGGAGCCCTGCTCACTGAATAGTAGTAGTTACATTCTGTCTGCATGTAAGACTGCGCACACACCTCCTGTTGTAAACAGTAATCCTGAAAAGCAATTTTACGTAGGGTAAAAAAAAATTGCTGTGGACTCCCTAAATGTTTTACTAAGCAGCAGCGATAGTTTGGGGCAAAATTCTTAACTGTGCTCTGTGTTAGTCATCTTGGCACCAGACTGCTGCTAGAGTCAGTGAATTTACCCCGAGTGATGCCAGCTGACAATAACTTGCAATCTAATGCTCAGACCCTTACTCACCAGGTACAGGACAGCTCTGAAGCCAGTCTATCAAGTGAAACAGAAGGTCTTGAAGTCTTTGCAGTGGAAATGCTGCCCTGGATTTATTGGCAAGGACTGTGAACAGCGTGGTAAGGAGAGCTAGAGAACAAGCGTGAGAATTAATGACTAAATGCCAGTCACAGCGGCAAGAAATAAGTTTGTCTATTTGTTTTTCCTTTTTTTTTGTTTTTGAGAATTGGTGCCTTATTTTCTTTGGTCTACTATCCTCAAATCACTGATACCTTGAAACAAGGAATAATTGCAATTAGCAGCTAATAGCATTAACTACTTACTCTTGTGTTAGTATCAGCTTTGTAATCTTTACACATGGAGGAAGGTATTCATTTGCCAGAGGGGCCTGTCGACGTACAAGTCCATCTAGGAATGCCTAATTCCAGGTAGAAACTGGTGACATCAGAAAGCAACACTAGTACGTGAAATGCCCCCACAGCCAGCCATCTGGCTAGGGAAATCACAACGTATCCAAGCTCCAACAAGCTAGGCCGCATTCCCTCTCCAGTCTGCACTGCTGCCTCCTCTCTGCTTACCCTGGCCCACAGATACCGGTTCCTAGAGGGGGGAGCAGCTCTACAACACAAGAACAACAGCAGCCCAGAGTGTTACTTCGATAGAAGCTCTAGCAATAGACTTTACATACAGTAAACTACTCAACTCTTTGCACTGTTGAATAATTATGTGTGCGGCTGCATCGTTATTACATGAGAGAGATGACAGTGTGGTTTAAGAACTGGAGTGCTATATGGTATTGGCAGGATTTAACAAATAATACTCCAAAAGCAGAAAGAGAATTTAAACAGATAAAAGGTAATTCCCTCTAGCAATTAAGGCAACCATAACAAAAAGGGCAAACATCTGTGTGAAAATTCTCACACAATCTATGTCTATCTCACCTACGGACTCCACAGATAAAATGGGAGTGCCTGTTTTTATCTCTGTAGGTTTAGCTTTTCTTGACAGATAGCTTTTATTCATAGATTTATCTCTAGGTGATGCCCCAGCCTGACCTACATTTATAATGTTGGAAAGATAATTACCAAATGCAGTGCTTCTAGTTTAGTCTCTCTTTTTTTACACTCATTGACCAAAACCAGCTGCTCCATCTTTCTCTCTTCATTTGTACAGCATCACTCACTGTAGTTGGTGCCAACAGAATGTTCAGGTAACTGTGGAACAAGGAAGAGGAATTTGCAGTAGACTTATTTCTTAGGAGCAGTAACTCAGCACAAGTTAAAAAAACCTCACCCTACCACATAGCACTACCATTTATGCAATGCTGTATGCCAGTACTGCACCGCAAGCAAAGTAAATTCTCCAGACAAGATGTTCTTTCCCTAAGAAATGCAGAAGCCTGTCTCCCCATCAGGTACACTACACATGAAATTGCCCTGCAATGCCTTGCTGAACTGTAGTAGTTTCATAATCTAAAACATTTTCACAGATGTATTACATCTCAATTGCAGATCCCAATTTTATTCTGGTGCCAAGAAATCAAACAGAAGGATGGGAAGAAGAGGAGTTCTCAAACCACAGTATGTGCTTGAAATTATTTTGCTTGCTATTCTTTTACCTCTCAGTCACTGATCAGAAAAAAAGATGTATTTTTAAGCTGCAATTTTAACATGATAAACTATGGACAATACCTCTAGTGAAAGCAATATTTATGAAAGCTCTTACACACCTACATTTATAGGCACAAATGAGCGCTTTTGCTATAACACTACATGAATGCTTGAGACAAAGCATCCAAAAGTTTCAAAGTTGTATGCTGGCTGGTCATCAGCCATACCTAGTGAGAATGCCAGCTGGTACAGAGCGTTAAACCTTTCAATGGCATGGATATTTTACCCCTTGCTCTGCTAAGTGGATTCACAGGTAAGCACATCATGCTTGCTCACAAGTCTACCAGAAAAACAACCTATTCAAAATGCTATTTTAGAGCAGCTACCCAGTAGCTTTGAGATTATTATTATGAGGTACTGTAGATTCGTATCTCAGGCACTCCATCCTACCACTCTCAGTATCTAAGAAGGACCTTTCCTCACTCTCTGGGAAATGGTGTGGCTTGCAGTGCTATTGAGTATCTCCTAGAAATTGGCTTCAGGGTAGTATTGCAGGCCTTGAGAGTAATTTTTATATTATGCTCTCAGCACTGAATAACCAGTTGCTTTACACAACTTAAATTTATAAAACATTAAAAGTCAAAGGTAACTCCAGAGGGTAAGAGGCCCCCAGGATGGCACAGGTGGGATATACCAGTTTCTGCAACTCTCAGTGTACACTTTGAAACCTACAGCTCAAATTAGCAGGTATTTGTTTAGAATAACATCAGTTAATGGGGCCCTCAGTGAGAGTCAGCTATGATGCTTACACAGTATGCTTCTGATTCCTTAGTGGAACGCCCCAATTGCTCTTTCATCCTCTCCTTTTATTCTGGGTTGTTAAACCTTGCTAACCTTTCAGTCAGTGGCTTGAAAGGACTTATTATTCCAGAACATTTTTATGGCATGGGGAAGATTTCAAAAGAAGAGCATTTTACTGCCATCATGGCTAGCATGGCTGAAGTTCTTCTGTTAATATTTAAATATGTTTTCATCACTGTTGAAAAAAATCTTTGCAAAGAAACTGTGAGTTAAGGTGCTATAAATCAACAAATCCCCTAAATGTCAGTGCAAAATTTTCAGAGCAAGAAGTACACAGGTGTTCTCAGAGGTCTTGTAGGAATACCTGTTGCCTGGTCCCTGCACTCCATTGCATGACTTTGTTTTTTTAATCTTGTGATTAGTGTCAACATCAGTGGATTCAAGAGAAATGTTGGAAATCATTCAAAATCATGAGGCTTTACTGGATGATCTTCAAAGTGATATTCATCAAGCAGTCAGCAACTTAGGTGACTTACAGAGAATATTTGAAAACAACGGTACAAGCATGGTGTTAGAAGTGAACCAGAGCAATTCAGGTGAGAAGTCTGATGCAGAATATCAGCCAGCCAACAGGCCCTGTAAAATGACATGGATCAGAAAACTTGAAAACAAAAATACCCTGATATTCCTTGGTCTGCTGGTTGGTTCTAAAGAGAGAAAAAATGGGTGCAATCCCAACACAAATGAATGAACCAAATTCAAGAGTAACTTGAAATGGGAACTGAGGTGAAAAGCAGATTTCTGTTGTACTTTTCTGGAATTTTAGAATTCCAGAATAACCACAGAATAAAGAGGTTTCCTATTCTTAAAATTTGTTAGCTTACTATTCTGCTTCTATGGCTTCTTCTCTTCTATGGGGATGCAGAGTTTAGGTTTGGTTTTTGTTCTCTTCCATGCTCATGCTATACACTCTGATGTGCAGAGTATCAGACTGGTGTATGTAAAAAAATGTAACATTCAACCCTTCTGTTGAACGTTGCTCCTGCTATACATGGGAGTGGGAAAAAAAGTTACGGAATTTGAACTACTAATGTAAGCCATTGACTCACAGAAACATCTTGTAATGATACAGACTATTGCCCTCAGTGAACTTGAAAGGCGCTCAAGTTTGAACATTAAAGTTAGAAATCAAGCCTTAGTATAATTTACACCTAGTACAGATTTTTCAAGTTATTTATTCCTGGCCTGGAATATTCAGCTGTTAAGATGCTGTATAACTTTGTGAAGTAAAAGGTGCACTGTAGAAAGCATCAGAAAAAGAACAAAAGCATCTGAGACAGTCAAACAAGCAAGAGCCCACCAGCTAACTGTTGTAAAAATAGGCAGTTATGGCCACTTACAAAACTGCTTGTCCAGGAGTTTCAAAATGGAGTATTTTTATGACTTAAATGTGGCAGTCAATACATATCTAAGTTATTGTCTGCAGACTCAAAGACACAATGTGCTTCACAGTAACCTTGATTTAAAATTAGGCTATTTTTGCAATTGTCAAAATTTATCATGTGGTCAGATTTTGGGGAGTAACACTGCAATTACTGTAGAAAAACACATACTTGAGTTACACTGGTCAAATAAGATGGGTTCCAAAAGAAGAATTTAATTTTTTTTTTTTTTTAAAACTGTGTTAACAGATCTACAGGAAAGGTTTCTGCAGCAAGTTTTGTTTCCCCATGTGGAGAATTTTCTAAGGAAGCATTTTAACCCAATGTGGGCAAACTTCAACAGAAGCTTACAGAACCTCTCAAACATTGTAAGAAACCTGTCCCTTGATGTGGAAGCCAACAAGAAAAGCATAGAAAGATTCCAAGAGAGCACTGTGCCCAAGAAGGAATTCCAGGAGCTGGGAACTAAGTTTGAATCAAAAGTACAAGAAAACATAGTCAAAGTCAGTCAGGTGAAAAGAGATATAGAGAACCAATTACAAATGCAGCAGGCTAGTATTCATCATAATCTCACCATGATCAAAGCAGATACTGACACAAAGCTCAAGAAGCTTCATAGGATACAGCAGTCTCATTTCTTAGCTTTGAACAACAGCCTGGCAAACATGAAACAAGAGCAGAATAACCTTGAAACTAAATTTGAGACTTTGAAAAAAAATTTAACTGAACTCTCCTCACATCACGGTCCCAAAGATGAAAATACGCAGTTAACCATCAGACAAATAAATGACATTCTGGCAGGGCATGCAAAGCAGCTTAAAGAACTTTACATGGAGTCAGATGTGGCCTTTCAGAATATTGAAGTTTTAGAGAGGTGGTTTAAGGAGTTAAAAAAAAATATCTCAAAGTATAGACCAGAGGATCTTACAATAACTTTAATGGAGAAATCACTTATTATGGAAGAAAACAGAGCAGCAATGGAAAGGCAGATATCAGAGCTCAACTATACTCTCTCAAATCTTCGGGAAAACTATTCAGATCTGTTGAGATACATGGAGGAATGTAATTGCCAGAGAATATCTTCTGACACTGATGTACTGGAGGAAGATTTAAAGAATATCACTTATTCCCTTGAAGGCACCCAATCAAACTTAAAGGATATGAAGCACTTAGAGTCAGTTTTCAGAGATCTCTTGAGGAATGAAATTGAAGAGCTCTCCTCAGCTTTTCCATCTATCTATCAGTCCCTTAATCTCCGTCAGGAAGAAAACAGACAATTTCAGTCACAAGTTGCGGCTTTTTCAGAAGACATAGGCCTCTTGAAGATGAAAGATGAAGAAATTCATCGACACATCAAGTATCTCAACAGTTCCTTTGGCTCTCTTTTGGAAGATGCCATGCGGCATGAAGCAGCGCTGGAGGCTTTACTGGGAGAAGAATTTATGGAAGTCTTGTTTGAAGAGGATCCTAGTATCCTAATATCATCAGTATTTCAGCTGCAAGAATCTCTCAGACATATCTCAGATAAACTCCAAGAACAAAATGTGACTTTAGAATCTCTTATTAAAAGATTTCATCTCTTGGAGAGAGGTCAACAAAATAATCATGACGTTCGTACATCTCCTAAGCATCCCAAAGAAGAAACCCAAACATCCTCTACTCTAGATGAAGTTAGTAGTCAGCGCAGCATGGTAGAACATATGGAACCTAACTATGAGGCTGCCAAAGATGACTCCTTGGATAGCTCAGCTTATAATGATATCATGACTCTGAAGAATGATATCAAACACCTGAGCTTGGCAATCAAGAGGCATGAATCCAGAAGTGACCTGAATCTCTGCTGCAATCATACAATAGCAAATGTAATTGAGCCACTCAACATTTCTGTGGAAATTCTCTCAGCAGATTTAGCAACCATCAAGCAGAAGATGGAGGAACACCTACTGATTTTTAAAAAGCTATTTGGAAGCAATGAAGAATTAGTTGCCTCAAATATAAGTCTGGATGTTACAAAGATTCAGTCAATGCTGACCAGAAAAGTGAGAAGGCAACAGAAAGGTCAAAGCAAGCAAAGAGACAAGAAAAAGTCTGAGAAGAACAGAGAAAATATGCAAATGATAAGTGGAAAAAATACAGTGCAGACAGAACTTTTGGAAAAAGGTGGGTTCTTTTCTTTTACTTGCTCGTGTGCAGGTCTAGCTTCTTTCCGGGCTCTGCTAAAAGTTCCACACACAGACTATATTAGTTGATACCAGTCAGGTATCTCATAGGATGCTGGAGGGAGAAATTCTGAGATTATTTACATCCTCCCCCTTCATCAAAATGAACAGTTTGAGTGAGAATCAAGTTGATACACTGCTGCACTTTGCTCGAGGCCAATAAAATTACACCCATTATAGCTGCTGGGAAACTGGCCTTAAACTAATTCACTTCAGATGTTTAGAACACAAATTTTGTTTGTAGATGCTCATGTTAATGCAGTAGCAGTTTTCTCTTTTGAAGCTAATGGGGAGTGCTAGGCTTCCTGGTCTTGCTTCTTTTTTCTCTGTTGAGTCTACAAGGAGCACACTCAAAGCACCAAATACTTCCTAATGCAAATGGATACATTAAATGAACTTCTATAATTTGCACAGGTGGAATAGGGAGGACTGACCAGAGAGCATACTCTCTCTCTTATGGCTAAGCTTCAGAGACAAGTTTTCAGATTATACTTCACTGTGACTGGCCAGTTCCTTTTCCCTGTAAACATGTGGCCATAAGCACCTGGTAACTACAACCATCACAGCTTTAGCATTGGCTTTTAGGGTTGTAACCCCTGTTATATGTCCATAACATAGAGCAAAAATCAGAACCTTTAGGCATCTGTGCCACAAAACTGTAGTTAAGACTGAATAAGCAGAGAATGTATTTAAAACTACTTTATTTTTAGGACAGCAAAAAAGTGATACTTTTTTTTTCCTGGGTGGTCTCAGGCTTGTACTTTTCCAAGAGCAGTGGTTCAGATATTTCCAGGGAACCATTTGATCTAATCCCAGGCACATATCCATTTCAAGCATTTAGCTCTACAAACGGGCATACAGAAATCAGGCCTGATAGGGCTTCACCCTACCTCCCATGCTGATGATCCTGGGGAGAGAAGAGTGCTTACTGTTAAAATCGTGTTCCTCTTTCTTTTTCAGACTCATTGGTGGCATTCCATGTGGGATTCTCAGAAGGAAAGGATAAAGAAAAAACTCTGAGGTTTAATGAAACTTACCTCAATTATGGAAACAGCTATTTCCCTGAACATGGCTACTTTAAAGCACCGCATAAAGGCGTCTACCTGTTTGTCATCTCTGTGGAGTTTAGTTCAGGACCAGCATTAGGACAACTCTCCTTTAGCCGTGGGTACAAAAGAACTCTCTCAAGTAGTCAGAGGAAAACGCCAAATGGAAACACCATGACTACTTTTGCTGTGGCGGAAATGGAGAAGGGGGAGAAAGTATGCTTTGAATTGCTGCAGGGCTCTGTAGTGAAACGGAGTCCACCTGGGACAACAATGGGTGGATTCCTAATATTTAAAACTTGAATAGTGACATTTTGGTTTTTATTGATATCCTTCCATAGATGCAATGGATCAATTCACTATTGCTTCATCTGTGATGTATCCAATCCTACTGCATGTGTTTAAACATAGCACTACCCTAGATTTGTCTTCATGCTTCTTTTCTGGAAGTGTTTGGCTTTTGATTAGTTGCATATGAGCAGCAATGGGATTTTCTTTCAAGTCATAAGCTAATGGTTTGGACTCCAAATGTATCAGCACACACATTCCCAAATCCTTCCACTGTGAGAATTGCACCTAATTAGAAAAATGTTTTGTGGGACTTTCTTCACATATAACATAAATAATTTCTCCTTTCCCCTGGCAAGAGAGTATCCTCCCATGGCAAATATGCCCACCACTGGCAAGGAAAAGATTTTAGGAAGGACCGTACATATCAACTCTCATATTTGGTGAACAGTAGCTTAAAAACAAGAAGATGGGACAATTTTACCTTGTAGTTCTCTGTGGACCACAGACAGTCACAGGCTGTCTTGGAAACTTCTGCAACACACTCCAATTCAATGTTTCAGTCTGTGCACAACATGAACACTAGAAGAGAGTGATCAAACCCAGTAAGATGTACCCCTAGTATTTGTGAGCAAGGATCTTAGAAATGGCCCAGTCTTTCTGGTTCTGGGCCTGCGTTGTATTTCAACTACACTGCAAAAATTTAATAGTAATATAGCATTGTTAAGATGAATTACATCTACATGTAGACAATTGGAAAATGTCAACAATATTCAAAAAATACTGGTGAAAATGCAGTTTATTTCTAAAGATAATCCTGAAGAGTATAATGAATTCAGCCCAGAGTTCAGCATTTAATAAATAGTTTAGAACCTAGCAAGCAAATAAAACTAACAGCAAAAAACCAAGCTCATTGGTCTGCTGTCATTGTTGAATATAAAATAAATTTATAATTAGAGTAAACCAAAAAGTAGAATTTTTGAACTGTGGAATTTTTTTGAATTTCCAAAAATCTCAAGATGACAATGTCTGGTCACATCCTAAGCTTTTCTTCTGACAAATAAAATATCCTAAAGGCTTTCATTTTAGAAAAGTTCAATTACTGTGGTATTTTTCCTTGTCTATCCAATGTCTTACAAAACAATATTAAGACAATCACATTTGCCAAAATGAAATGCATTTAGGAATTCCAATATTTTTGATGAAAGAGGTAAATTCTTTTCATGTATTTTATGCCCTTTTAAGGTTTCATTTTCTAATGGAAATCTATCCTGCTGTTAAGGGTTTTTCTCCCCACCTACTTGTATTCTAATCAACACTAAACCACAAACTTATTAAAAAACCCACATCGGTACCAATACACATTGCACTTAAGACAACAGTTTGACAAGCAGACAATAGGTATCTTTTGAAATAAAGCTACAAAGCAGTTTCAGCTACTGACTTGCTGAGAAGATTGTTATTCTCCATCCTGAAAATTCCAACTAAGCAAACAACTAAAAATGATCTCCCATCTACTCCTAGCCAGTGCTGATTTTCACATGAGATTAATGGGCCAAGTCTCCCCGTTTACCTAACACGAAGCCACATCTTGCACTGCTCTGTGGCAGGCAGCACAAAGTGTCTGCAACCTCAGTGTCATCACATTGCTCTAATATCTGAGGGAAGGAAGAGAAGAAAACTTTGAAAAGGTGAAATGTCAAAAAGGAAGAAAAGCATCAAACTGTAAGATTGTGTTCTTTGTGTACAAAGTTCCTATAGTGGGGTGGCCTAGATGTTTTTACCAGGGGTCCTCCAATTATGGGCTTTTGTGGTGGCAGCTTTCTGCAGTGCCAAGCCAAGCGTGCTGCCTAGGTCAGGGTAGCTCAAGGAACTTCCCATCTTCAGTGCACACCAATTCCACAACTACCAGCTAAGTTCCACAATTAAATACAGAGAGGGGATATATATATGTTTAAAAACACTTTGCTTGTTTTTAAAGTTTTGACAGAAAGCTTCAGCTTGAACAAAAACCACACAGCTACTTGGAAAAGGACATGGTAGGTAGTAGATCGAACAGCATTTCATCCAGACAGGACTTTTACAGGTCTGGTATCCCTGTGCTTACCAGAGTTTACTTTTGTTGAATGAGCAGCCAGGCAAATTCAGAGATCGTCGACTCCAGAGTGAACACAGTGTTAATATAAATGTGTTTTCATATTTGTATTCTTCAAATACGTGCTTAAGTTAGCCACCTGCATGCACCAAGACACACCTGACTGCAAGAATCTCATTTTTAGACTATGAAGCAAAAAATTAATGAAAGATAATGGGTTAAAACATTCTATTGGTTGCATAACCCAGGAAGTCTGACTTCCTTCTCAAGCAACAAGAGAAAGATGATTAAGCTACCAGGTTATGGTTGTGGTTTTTTTATAATGAATACAGCAGCTTTTTAATAACTTCCATCTAAACCATCTCTCAAATACAAGCAAACTATTTGACTACTGGTATAAATTTCTTTACACCCTCACACTTGTTTTGTTGTTTCCAGCTTTTTGGAGGGTTTGTCTGGGTTTTTTTTGTGAAGATTAACACAGCCACACCACCATGACCTGCATTTTTAGGCAACAGACTAGAGGAAACCATTTTAATGAAAAGACAGCACACTCCAGATTAGGACCTAGAGGAAAGAAAAATTTGCCACAGAAATGGCAATAGGACAGGATGATTAATTGACATTTTAAAACATAGCTTTTGGGTGGCTCAGTGAATTAAGAATAGGGTATTTTCAAACATGAAAAATAAACTGAAGCTGACCATAGGCATTAGGAAAAGAACTGTCTGTAAGAGTAGACAAGTTGCTTCAGTTTATCTCATAGCAGACCGACTAGCACGCCTGATGGCAGTTTCAGCCAAGCATCAACAGGCATAGAACCATGTATGCTCACTCCAAGATACAGAAATATATATATCGTCAATCTGAGCCTCATATTTAAAAAAAAAAGCTTCTAACTTCTCTTAGTACTTCCCAAAAATCTGCCAGAAAACATTACTAATAGTTCAGGTTTCTGGATTTCCAGATGAACCACTAAGCTTTATCAAAAGATAAAAAAAGCTGTGCATCTTAATGACTTAACGTAATTACTTTGTTACTGAAACTTTTACTGATTTACGAATGTCAGTATCTTACAGTACTTTACATTTTTAAAGTCTCCAATGTTTTTTTTTTCTTTTCCATTACTAAGATGATCTCCTTACTTAAAATGCAAGTACTCATTGTATATAGACAACTTTACTTTCTATAGATCCATCAATGCCTGAATTCTGCCGTCAGATTCATCTGAACTCATTTCAGATATAGCCACATCAAGCCAGTCTCTGAAGTCCATGGTGGTCACCCCTTATGAACCAGATTCATGAGGTGGTCAACCCACAGTAGTGGTCCTCTCATGACTCAGATTCACAGCTGGTACTGACTTACTACATCAACATCAGTGAGAAAGACTGAAGTGGTATTTTGGGGAGAGGTGAAGATCAAGCTGCAGAAGGGATTAATGAACCTAATGGAATTAAATCTGGTCCTTTATGAAATTAGTGATACTTCTGCAATTTATTTAAAAGCTTGTTATTGAATTCGCCAACTACTCAGTATGCTTTTTGGCTTACGCACAAAATATACACGTGGGATTTTTAGACATGTCACTGGATACAGCTGTTTCAGTTCTTACGTACTGATGCAAGTTCATCAGTAACACATTTTTATATAGAGATAGAAAATAATCATACATAAATGATAACATTTTGATATTTATTATTAGCAGGCAATAGAACTTATTTTCAATTAGCAAAACCACTCAATTTTTACAACAGGATCTTTCTATCTTTAGGATATAGCACCATCCTGTGGTCATTTCAAGAAGCAACATTATGGGAAAAAAAGTGCTTGCCAAAACAAAGACTGGTGCAAAAAGTTACCCACAGTATTTTCATTATGTCCTCCTGTAATGCTAATATCAAAATCCCAGCTGTCAAACCAATCATGATCAGTGCAATTAGTGAAGATATTCCACAAACTACACAATAGCCACAACCATTAGAGAAAGTTTACTTTGTCAAGATAGTAATCGTAAGGAGACCAAATCTTTGTGCAGTATAATTTCCTGGTTTTATGTATTAAGGAAAAAAGGTTTGAAACTACATACAGTCTAGTCTTCCACTGTACTTTCCAGAACTCTATTGCAAGAATTCAAAACTTGACTTTACAAGGAAAAAAAAAAAAGTGTTATAATTATCTTTATAACATACTGATAACAGTGTATGATGTTCAGATAACAATTTCCAGCTACTGTAAAAAACAATCTTTAAAGCTAAAAATATTCCTGATCAAAGGCAAAAAGAGAATAGAAATTAATCATACTTCTTCCTGCTTATAAACTAAAAGTGAACTCTATGGAGACTAGTAGCCAATACATTTCTGAAATGAGAAAATAAATTCTGAGGTTTTATAGAATTGTGTACTCACAGATGAGATATCCCTTTTCTTGATCTTCATTTGCTTGAATCGTAAAAACCAGAGTGAATTTAGCAGGCTATGCAGAAGCACCTGCAT
Source organism: Strix uralensis (assembly GCF_047716275.1). NCBI lineage: Eukaryota > Metazoa > Chordata > Aves > Strigiformes > Strigidae > Strix > Strix uralensis. Next base: position 11,924,186 of record NC_133978.1, on the reverse strand, counting down.
AATTTTGTAACCAACAGCACAGAAGTATATTAGTTCAAATCTCTTAATTTGGGTATCACTACACAAAAATAATGTTGTACACAGAGGAACAAAAAACAATTACAGAACCCCCATCCCTTTATTTTTTCTCTTTTTACTTGATGAGCTTGAGGCAAATTTATATGGATAAAACCAACATGCAGTGAACTTGCATATGTTCAAATAAAAGAATTATTCAGTTTTGACTTGCTTCTGGCTTTGCTATAAGACAGGGATAAAAATCAGGAGGAGGAAACATGGGTTTTACTGTTGTGCCCAAATTTAGTCCAAGAAATACAGAGCCTGAATTCATAGAGCACCAAATAATTCTGAACACCACTGAACAATAAAATGATCATTAATAACTTATTCAAAGACTGTGGGGAAAAAAAAACATAAACGAGGTATTAAAAAGTAGGGAATTATTTAGTTACAGTATTATGATTTCCAAGTCATTACATTTTTAAGGCAAAATCTTATAGTAACAAAACACATTACTAATGTATACTAAAATAAGGTTATTTACTTAAAAATGATACATTGGACATAATCTGTGTACAGAACAAGCAATTCATGGTAAACTCAATAAGGCACCTTCTAAAGCAGATGCTGTACAAAATACATCAGTGTGTTACATTTTTAAAGGAGTATTCTACACTTCTGGCATATAACACACACAATAGTGTGACCATTTGTCTTGTTCCACTCTTCATTCATATTTTATTTACATCTTCTCTAGGTTAACTACAATGTTATTTATTCTTCTTGTATACAATATAGTACATTTCATTTTGGGCATGGCATGTCAGAGCACAAATGTCACTACATGATGTGGGCTTCTATAATTGCATTCAACGGTAAAATATTACAAAGCAACAATTACATAAGATTTGTTCAAAAATTAGAAGTAATGTGCACTCCACTTCTGCTATACCAAACAAGGCTAATACACCATGATTCCATAAAGCACTGTATCATGCAACATTGCCAGTCATTTTCAGACATCACCCCTGTTTGGAATAAAGATTGTGGGCACAGAATGAAGACTTTGGACTTCAGGGGCACTGTCAGAAGAATGAGGAAGTGCTAAACCATTTTAATATTTGACAGAAGATGAGTGTGTTTAACTTCCCTTTAAAAATATCTGCAATAGCAAAAGAATGCCTTTAAACTTAGTATCTTTGCTTTTCAAACATTTTAGACCATTCAAATACAGTCTGTGAAGACAGAGTAGATTAAATGTATTCAGATGATTCATTTTATAAACACATTCAAATGGTCATTTAGATCAAGATCTAAAATTTGATACTAGACTACTATGGAGGTAACTTAAAATATTAATTTTATATTTTATTTGATACCTCAAAATAGACCAATTAAGAAAATAATTGGGAAAAAGTGATGGATATTGGGAAAACTGTCAGCTTCTTGAGTAAAACTCAGGAAAAATTACATATTAAGTAAAACTTGGAATAAACTCAAAATGTAAGCCTCCATTTTTCTGTAGGAATACCATGTTTCTTGTGGAATTTACAAATTAACCAGGAACACAAAACTTTAATTTCCATTGCTGTAACAGTAAGAATTATAGAAGTGACTCAAATTATTTTTCACCTAACTGAAATCACATGGAGCAGGTTAAATAAAATAAAATAAAAAAACAATCAAACCCTCTACATGTGAGTGTTTAAGAACTTCCAAGGCACAGTCTTGATACCCCCCAAGATATTTTCGACACTTTTGACTTTTATATTTAAAAAAAAATTACATTTGCCCATTTTGGAGAATATTTTTTTTTTGGATGACAAATACTTAAAATTTTGGCCAACAAAATGAGATTAATCACACTCCAACAGAAGAATGCTATTACCCTCCCTGATCTTAAAGGCTTCTGAACTCTACAGTATTGCATAAAGCAACAACTTAGCTTTAGAGTCTGCACTAAGTATGCTTAATTATGTAAAAATCAATGGGCTAGCTTTGAGTGGAGTTTGGGTTTTTTTTCCAAATGATTGTTAAAATACCAGTATAGACATAGGCTCCAAACAGTTAATGACCTTGCATGGAATGGAGATATGTGCTCATGTGCTTTATGCAACCAGATCCTTCAGAGATAAAATTTTTTTGAAATACCAGGCAATCAAGGAATGCTGAAGACCTAGCAGCTCCTGTTCAGGACAATAACTGCATATGGATGATATGTTTGAGTATAAACCTAGTAAGCGAAGTGCTGAAAAATTAAGGTTAAGCTTAAGGCAAAAAGATTTTTTTTCCTCTCAAAGATCATCTTTGCAGCAGTCAACTAAATTCTTCTGTGTTAAAGTAAATGTGTAAATCGATTTAGGTCTTAAGATGTCTACCAAAGATCACCATCCTATTGCCTTGCAAATGCCTAAACAATGGAGAAGAAAATAAGTGAATAATTACAAATTATCAAAACTTACACTTCCAACAGTGGCTTCCTCAAGACTTGGGAAAAAGGAATTCAAAAATTCACAAAACCAGTTTATAGCTAATAATGCTCTGGCAACTTCTAAAAGAAATAAAAAAAATTCTAATAGTTATGGGTTAATTTAAATAGACCTCCATGCTCTGAAAGTGTAAGCTAGCAGGTTACCTACATACACATTTTTCCTTCTTATTGATAAAAATCCTAGAGCAGGAAAAAACCAAAACTTATCCCTTTACTTTTTTTTGGCTCATGCCAAATATTTTCCAACTACTTGTGCAAAAATTATGCGCAAAGATATGATTAACCATTTCAAACTCATCATATATTTCTTGGCAATGGACGGAGAAAAATTTTTTTTAAAAAGCCCTTTATCATGAGGATTGTGGCACAATATCATATATCTCTTGATGTTTTCAAATAAGTTAAAACCATAGTTGACACACCTATGAACTTCTCAGCCAGAATACATATTAATACTTAAAGGCATTACTGAACAAAAGTAATGACTTTATTTTTTTAAAAAAAGAAATGTCCCTCGAAAGAGCTAGTTTTCTATAAAATATGTAGAACTGTTAAATAAAGTCTGTACATCACAATAGAAAATAAAAATACTGCAATCTTTTGTCTGACCATTTACATTATGTGAACTACAGAATTAGAACAAAAAAATAACATGTTAGAAGGTGGTTATTGTTCACAAATCACATTAGTTCTGCATTACATTGTTTTCTATCAGTTGTATTTTCAAGGGCAATTTAAACACATATCAAAACAATCTCCATGTACATATTTTAAGACAACAAATAATCTGGCATAAATCAATCTGAAGTTTTAACATTTTTTCATCAATTTTAATATTATTCCTATTTTTTTTCTTCAAATCTCAACTATGGCATAAGTGTGTGTGCATGTATCTAATTGTACACATATACCTAGAACTAGGTGTTCGGGTTTTTTTTACTAAAGCACAAAACACACGGTATAAATAACTTCCCTTTTTAAAGTTATCTAGAACAAGATTTACAGTACAAAGTTATAGGCACTTAAATTATCAAATAGATTCAATGGTTCCAATACTGTGTGTTCATTCTTCAGATAATTCACGCATTTGAAGCTTCAACTTGAGTTACGGTACTATTTTCTAACTTCAAAGTAGAAGTGCCAAAGGAGTTATAAATCAATAATTCTGCCTTACAGTAACCTCACGGAGGGGTTCTGGCTTTTAACCAACTTGTCTGGATCAGTGAAGAAAAGAAGGGAACTACAGTTTCCTGTGCATGCCAAATAGTTGGCACAATAAGACCAAATTTTGCAATTATGTTAACTTTATCTTCATGAATTATCTTTCAATGCCATTCCTCACAAATGTGCTTAACTAGAACTTAACACACCTACTGATTTACCTTGTCTCAAATGTTGAATTTTGTAACTGTCCGTTAAGTGGCCCAGAGATACAGCCTCCTGCATTTACATCAGGGCAACCCAGTTCAAAATCTTCTGCACATTGTGGATCTTACCTTCAACAGTTCATATATTCAGTTCTTCTGGTCTTGACTTTTACTATATTCTCTAATCTTCTGAGTGCTTGGCCTGTGCTTCCTGCCTTCCCTCTTTTGTGTCTGTAAATTAGACTTGTTCTCAAGTCTTGCAAAACTTAACTTCTGCCTAGTTTTGTCAGATGATGAAAAAGCATGCTCCTACAGCTGACTGATTCCCTCCTGTATGGAAGAAAATTCAGAACATGACAGGCACCTAGTAGTGAGTCTCAATAAAGTAGAAAGGCAAAACACATCCTGAATGGTCTTTCTGTTAAGATGCAAATTATTCTACAACAAAACTGCTGGTTGCATGTGGCATTGTGAAAAATATGCCAGATTTCATAGTCACGCAATTATGGAGCCCACCAGACTGTAAATGAGATGACCGAGGCAGCCTATACCTCTAAGAGAGATTGTTTCAAGCTCTTTACAGACTTAGGTGGGCATTCCTTAATTTATTAATGGTTCACATTCTTGCAATTCTCCTTGTGACCAAAACAAGAATAGAAATAAACTTAAAACCGAGATTTTGGAGGATAACTTAATGGCAAGGAGTAAATTCTGTAGCAAAACTCTGATTGTGGAGCCACAAAATGCATGGAGCCCTGACCATAAAACTTTGTTCATTTAAATGGTTTCTTAACTATTCCAAATGACAGCAAAATAATCCTGGCACACACATCAAGGCATAAGGAATTGTTAAACTGAGTAGTATCACAAACAGATTCATAACCTACAGGCTGTTTCACAAAAACTTGGTATGGATTGACTAGGTTTTATCAGGTAGAAGGCAAAAAAAAAGCTTATATTCTCCATCTCTGTTGAATCCATATAGCTTGTTAGGCTTTCACAGAAAGCACTGTAATCTGAACATTCAATTCAGTACCCAGAGTTTTACTGGAGACTCACTAAGTATGACTGAAGTCTCAATGCAGCTCAAACAAAACCAAAACGTGTATTTTATCAAGGCTGTCCATATACGTAGCATGTAGTGTATAGAGGCTCTCAGTATCACAGTCTATGAAGTACTGAAAGATTTGATTAGCAGCCTGTAGAAGTGTGCTGAGAAAATATACTGAATCTCAGTTATTTCCTCTTTCCACATAGGTCTCACCCATGTTTGAGTGAAAAGATCTAGGAGTCCAGCTTTGCTCTCCAATGTCAATTTACTATGTCAAATCTTTACATCTTGTGATTCCACCATCTTGGCAAGTGTCTTCTTGATCCTCAAGGCAGTGAGCCTTGAAGCAGGATTATGAGCCCAGCATTCAGACATTAATTTCAATATTGCTCTTAAACACTGCGAAAATAAAAAACAAAGAAACAATATTGTAACAACTGACAGACCTGAGGTGTATAATTTTGGTTCGGTCAAGCCCAAATTATAGAACAATTATAGTCCAAATGTGCAACTTCCACATTTTCTGCAAAATTGCTGATAGAGAACTATTATAAACAGATCAACTAACAAAATCCCCCAAACCAACAACCACATCCCAATCCTCCTTTTTCCGTCCCTTCACTGCCTAGTATTACAGTAGCTGGAACTAACTGAAATGTTTCTTTAGTTTTACAAAGGTGCATTACCAGAACTTATCATTACAACTCAAGAACAGCAGTACAAAAATGGTAGCAATAAGCAGGAAAATCTCCATATGTATGGCAGAAAAAAATGTAGAGAACTCCTTCATTGAAAACGAAGATGTGACAAAAGTTCTTTCCGCAGTCAGAAAATAATATGGAAAAAACTGGGAATTCCTAAAAGAAATCAAGGATTTGGGGAAAAAAGGATATGGCATATCTAGCTTGCTACGTGAAATAGTTACATCTTATTTACTGTGTTCAAGCTGTGGCCCTTTAAAAACACATTTAAATTTAGTATTTTAGTTACATCATGGCTTGCCCTGGAATATACCAATAAAAGGAAAAAAAAAGATGAAATCTACAAACACAAAGAAATCGCTTCATATTCCATGAAATACTTTATGCCACAAACCAATATGCTATATACATTAAGACTAATAAAACCAATTAAAAACTCATTTAGTTCTAATCAAAACTCTGAAAATTGTCCACTGTCTAAAAAGAAGATCTCAGTTACAGCAGTATTCATACACTTGGATGCTGCTTAAGAGTATCTTCCCCTCAGATCACTGAAAAGATATATAAAAAATTAAGGTATTTGGAGTTGTTTTCAAACATATCTTCCTCATACTGTTGCTGTGAGGTTTTAAAAATATCAGAATGTCTGAATGCAGTCCTGTTCTACAGTGTTTTAATATTTATTAAACTAAAAATACCCTTTCGTATTAATGAACAAACTGAACTGATTTTTCCTTTCAGCATACTCACTTCATCACTATTCCATCTATTTGATACTACTGGGCGTAGGCGTTTGACACACACCACTTCTCTCATGTCCTCATAGGATGGATCATTTGGCACCATGTCATAATATGGCAACTGATACTCTTCAACAATACCTGGAGATAATTGTGAAAGATCAAGAACCATTAAAAAAATAAAAAAACCCTATATATCTACTCTCAGATTTCCTTAGCCAGGAGCAAAAATTAACTCAATTTTGTGCCAAGGCAAACCCACCACACTGTTACACTGTGATAAACATTCAAAAATTTCACTATAACAATAAGACATTTACCAGAAAAGCTCCAATATTATGAATATTAAATTTAATAGTTACAATAATTCCTTGCAGTCCCTTTCACTGATACCCAATGTAGAATTTGACATCTTCTAATCCACTACATGCTACAAAGAAACTGGGAGAAACCATAAGATGGGAGAATACAAGTAAAGATCTATAAGGTCACAAAAGAAGAGTGAAAGAAAAGGAAGGTTGAGTCACAAAAACATGTGTAAAGAGAAAACTGAATGAAACCAGAAATGCAAGAAAATGTAACAAAAGAATAATATCTTATCAATTACATTTTAAAAGTTTTATTAACTGCAGAAGGGTGAAATACATCTGCATCCCACTATTTCTCCCAGACCAGGCACTCTGCTTTTTGAGAAAGGAAAAAAAAAAGCCCAAGATGCTTAACTGCAACAATCAAAAAGGTTTAGTTCAGTGATTTTCAAGCTGCACTCTGGACAGACTTTTAAAGACAGACTGCTTTTAAAGAACGCAAGCCTGTTGATATAGCAGGCTTGTTATATCGTTTCCTGGAGAAGTATAGTTAAAGTGAGCCTGGTAGATTTTATACAGAATATTTTAGAAGTTTACCTCCTGTGACGCAGCGCCGAGCCATTTCCCAAATGATCAGCCCAAAACTGTAGATGTCAGCCATGATGTATGGTTGGAAATGGTTTTTATTCAGGCTTTCATCTAGGACCTCTGGAGCCATGTAACGTTTTGTTCCAACTCTAGTATTCAAGGGAACATCAACTTCGTTTGTGTCACTATATGAAAATATTAGGAAATTAGTGAACTATGGACTATTACAAGACATGGTATGAAATTCTGTATGATGCAGTCACTACACTGCAAAGCTCCCATTTACAAATTAAATTCTTTCTTTTCCTCTCAATATTACACTTACACTACATTGTACCTCCCTGAAAAAGATTATCTAGAAAAATGATAGTGAGTATGGAAGTTGACAGTTTACTGCTGCTTTTGCAAGACATTAAAAGACATATGAAAAAACTGAATTAAAAACCGCTATGAAGATGAGTACATTTGGTAACAGCTCTGAAAATTATTTGCAAAGGCTTATGCTTTCTTTCAGGCTCTACTGTAGCAAAAGACAATTCTCTGGTTCCATTTAACTTAAAAAAAAGTATTCAATAATACTATTAGAGTATTACTTCTTCCATTAAGTTTCAACTTCCTTTACACTGTTCAAATGTTATATGAGATAATTTATAATGAAACTACATGATAGCAATTACTATGAAAGGCAAGTTTTGAATAACGAATGAATTAGTCTCCTCTTCCTTTCCTCTACAGATCTACTTTTATTTTCCACAAGAAAAGTCTTCTAATTGTTCTCTTAACAACCTATTTTCATCTCAATGCTTAGCAGCATTCAAAGGAAGAACAGTATTTTACTCTCAAAACTGAAAGCACGTAATCAAATGATTCCATCCTCCTTTTAAATCGAATATCCGGTGTATTAAAAAAATATATATACAAGTTTTTCTGCTACAGAGGATTTGTTCATCTACCTGTTAAACTTGACTGCGAGACCCAAGTCAGCAATGCAGCAGGTTCCATTTTTCTTTATCAAGATGTTTTTACTCTTCAGATCCCTGTGCGCAATAGCAGGCTTGCCTTGTGTCCCATAAATTTCTGTGTGTAGATGGCACAGACCACATGCAGCAGAATACGCCAGTTTGAGGAGAGCCCTGTTGTCTAGTGTAGTGCATTTCAGAAAATCATATAATGATCCATTTTCATGATAATCTGTAATCAAGTAAAGCTGTGTCCAGGAGCCAGTGCCTTTAATATCTGCAGCTATGAAACCTATGAAATATGTAAACAAAGTTACAATTTATTTGTACATAATTTTTTATGCAACAGATTTAGTAAGAATTCCTAAAGCTATATTGTCTTGGACTGTACCTAAAGATATCTGTTCCTCTTATGAAAACTAATAATGTAAAATCTCAGATTTCAACTATACATGAGGTTACCATTTCAGTCTTCCAGCAAAGAGACTGCAGACACGTTTCCAACCAAGAGCAGCAAGATTCTACCCTTCCAATAATATTTTATAGCATATGTTAAGGGACACTCATCTTGTTATTCCATAGAAGCCGCTATATCCTTCAAGCGACCCACTAAGAACTCCTCCTCCTTCACCCTCACACAAGCCCTCCAGTAGCCAACGATGTACTGCTTCCTTACCAAGGATGTTTTCATGGCGCATTAAAACAGTTTGGTAAATCTCTGTTTCTCGGAACCAACTGGCTTCTTCTGTGGTGAAAAACACTTTCACTGCGACTTTTTCACCCCTCCATTTGCCCATCCACACTTCACCATATCGTCCTTTTCCAACTTGCCTCACCATCTGAATTTGTTTGGCAATAGTACGCTGAACCTAGGGAAGAAAAAAAAAAAAATTAAAAAAAATGAGGGGGAGGTGAAAGAAGGAAACCCAGTGATTAACCAAAAGTACCTGGACAAGCTGCTTCTCAAGCTTGGATTGCTATGAATTTTGATCCCACTATAAAATTTGTTCTATATTATTTTTCACTATTCCCATTTCAAACTCATTATTGCTTCCTCCAAGGAAGAATTGCATAACAAACCCAAAAAGATTAAATCTGCTCAACTTCTTATTTAATTCAGATGTGTTATCTTCCATTATATTTGTTTCTATTTTATATAGAATTACAGTCATCTGTCTCACTGGCTCATTTTTATGCAAGTATCATACAGGATGTTAAATCAAAAATTATGAAAAACTATCAGCCAATAAAAGCAAATCTATTTTATCAGACAGCGGACACTAATAAAAAAAATATCTTTGAGTTTGCTCAATTTGATACTTGTATTATCCATACATTGAATTTTTATCTTAATGTCTGTAGGCTCTAATTTTTCTTTAAATTTTGCTGATGCTAACAGACTTCCTAACATAATCTAATTTTGCACTTCATTTTAGTTAACTATGTGAATATGGGCTTTGTACATGTTTAGTTGGTATTGCATCCTTCACAGTAATTGCATACAAAATAATTAACATCCTGGATGGATGAAGTGCTTTGTTCTAGGCATTAGGTACAAATTAAACTTTGTATCTGATGGAGAGAAGTTCAGTGAAGAAAAATCTTAATTTATGATTTACCAACAACGGTAGTCCTGATCCACTCCCAGAACTCTGTGACTGGTCAATAAGGTCTTTTAAGGACTCCCCAGCTGGAATAAATGCTTCATCTTGTTCCAGGTCACGATTATAACAGTGCCTCTTTGCCATCGATTTACAGTAATGCCTGCAAAAGTAACAGAAGTTAACCTGAAGTCCAAAACACTCTTCAAAATATGTAGTAAATTGAGCTAGAAAAAAAGGTATTTAAGTGTACAAGGTCTCTTAAAAGAAAAAAATAATCAGATTTAACTGTACCATTTTTTTTCAGAAACATAACTGAGATAGTTTTTTAATATTAAGAAGTTGTTGTAATGCATGTAGAGGCACGTCAGTTTATTATGAGTCAGGCAGAAAAGCAGCATTTTTAATACTCAGCTCACAGCCAGTGTTACTAGCATAACACTGCTGGTTTTGGTTTAAACTAACAGACTGAACCTTGAACCATGGCAGATAAGGCTGACACATGCACATTTCTGCTGAAACTGCTAGAACAATGATCACCTCCAGCACAGGACTGGAGCCGGCAGAAGCAGGCATACTCTCTTAAACTGCACCTGCATGAATTGCCGTAGCTCAGATGGTCAATTATATAGCTTTGAAACACAGCAGAAAAGGGAAAAGTTATAAAACACATCCTTGTCACTTTAGGTGTGCAAAAGCACCTTACAAAGGTAAATCTCAGAAGTAGATGGAACTTAATGACCAAAAGTGATTGAAGATCCAAAAACATAGAAAGCATTACAATATTCTTGTTTACTGGATGCTATAGCATCAAAGTTATATGTAGCTCAGAAAATTGTAAACACTTTGTAGACAGAGAAAAGGATCAAATTCACTTAAATTCTATGCTGTCAACATTTCATTTTACCTAGCAATGCAAACTGCTATCCACAGAAATGTGAAATTAAATTACAATGGTGTCCCTTCCAATCTATTCCTGTCAGAAATACACACAATTGAGTACTTTTACAAAGTAACTGTTCTGTTTACATTCATTTGGGAAATTAAAAGTGTTGACAATAAAGAAATTGCTTTCCTTACTTGTAACAAAAGCAGCTAAATAAGATGATCATGACAATTATGCAGACTGCCATAGAAATCAACACTGCCATCCAACGAATGCTGCCATCAAAAAGTCCATCTATTTAAAAAAAAAAAAAAAAAAGGAAAGTTTCCAAAGTCTATTAATTAAACATCTATTGTGAACAGTTTATTCAGGTATATTTTCATATACTGTGTATATGAATGTGCACAAACTGAAACAGGAGGTTTTGTCTGAACATCGAGAAATACTTCTTCACTGTGACCAAGCACTGGCACACGTTGCCCAAGGAGGTTGTGAAGTCTCCCTTCTTGGAGATATTCAAAAGCCATCTATCTGGACACAGACCTGTGTACCTGGCTCTAGGTGCTTCTGCCTGAGCAGGGGGGTTCGACCACCTGATCTCCAGAGGTCCTGTCCAACCCTCCACCACTCTGTGATTCTGTGACACTATGTGGAGTCACTTGTAAAACGTCAGAAAGGAGGAAGACAGCTCATGCACATAACATACCAATTCATATGAAATTACACAAAATTTATAGCGTTTTAGTATCAAAGTAAGTATTCACACCAGACAAGCAGAGATAATTTCATGTGGATGACAAGAAAAAAAAATTATTTTGGAGTTGTTGGTTTTGGTTGACTCTTGATAGTTTGTTCTTAGAAATAGAAATGAAGGATTTACAGCAGTAAGAGTCTGGCAAGGTATTAAGCAACAGTTAAACCAGTACGACTTGTCTAAAAATCAATAAACACATGAAAATAAAAACTCTTTTCACTGGGAACAACAGAAAGAAGAGAATGAATTTACAGTAGGTAACAGTTAACAATGTCAGAATACTTTTTTTTAAGATACATTCATTATGGCAAAAGCATAGCAGAGATTAAGAAAACCATTTTAAGAGAAAAGAGAACAGGTTGTGGAAAGAGAATAAAAACAGATCAAAAGATCACATGTAGATCAAGATACCAGCAAACTGAGGAAGAAAATAAAAATACCGTGAGTGATTGATGGAGGAAAAGATTATCTTGGAAGTGCAGAAAAGAAAAACTGGAAATAGAATATCAACTGTAGTACAGAGCTTCATATCAAAATTCCTTAGTAAGGAAAAAACAGATCTGTGCAATACTGTAATCACATTTTCTCCCTATTTTTATCTGTTGAATAGAAGGACAGAATTCCACACAGAATTCATTAGCAGCAGTATGAACATCTAGGGGCTGTTTACCTGTACTATCAAGTGGTGGTAACGTTGGTTGCAAATCCTGATTGCAGAAATCAGTCCGACAGCACTCAATTGTTCGACGTAATTGTGCTTTAGGTGAGTCCTGTTGAAGGGAGAATTGAATAAACACTCAGATTTTGAAGTGATCAGCTAGGACAGGGACAGGTGATGCTATGGATGCAACACAGCACAGACAGAAGTTTAAGCTATTTTATTTAAAAAAACCAAAACAGTTCAACATCACCATTTAATGTATGAGAACTTCACAGTGCCAGACAGGTATCATCTAATCTCTTTGGGTACGTATGTTCCATGTTCACATTTTTTTTTATTTTTCAAGGAACTTTTTTTTTTTTTTTTTTTACTTTGTGCACAAAAAAACATGGCTCCTACTTAAGTTGCTATTTCATACATTGCAAAATTTTTAAGCTTGGTCAAAAGCAGTTAATTGTATGTTAAATAAATACTGCTCTTAAAAAAAAACCCAATCCCTTTTGAAATTTTTCTCTTGAACTCATCATAGCAGCACTGTTTGCTTCAAAAAGATCTTCAAGAACACCATATAAGAGATGGCAGGGAATGAAAATTAATCTGAAAGACACTGATATAAATACAAGAACAATTTTAGGAGGTCATCATGACACCTCAGGTCTGATTTGCAGTAACCCTAAACATTCACAGCTGTAACTGAAGTCAAGAGTGCTTCCAAAAAGCAGCACTACTGACAGCTACATTATATAGAAACTCAAGTCCTAGAGATTTAAAATTAAATATCCAAAACAGCGATGGCATTTTGGGGGATGGTAGGGTGTGAAAGCAACCCAGCTGGTGATTACCTCTGAAAGCTTTGTTTAATATAAGCAATGTGACAAAAGAAAAAAGCAAAATGCAGTTTTCCAAGGCAGTATTCATTTGCCCAGCTAGCACTATATTCCTGTCTTCTAAACAAATCCTTGCTTTCATAACAGATAAAGAAGTTCTAAAGGCAGCAGTCTGCTTAATTATACCCCTTTAAAGCAAAAGTTATATTCATGCAATTAACAATACATAACACTTCTAGAAAGGAAAAAAAAAAGTTATATATCAGACAGGAAGACATATACATTTGATAAACTCTGTGTAAATGTTCACGAAACTTCAAGGGTGCTCTTGTGTACTCTGTGAAAACAACTCATTATTATGTTCTTCTGTCAAATGAACTGAAGAAAACAAGAATTTCAAATTAAAACAATCAAGAAAGTCTGCATTAAAACATAAGCTACTCAGATCAATTAGGTTGACTATAAAGTTGTCTCTTCAAGTAAGGAAACAGCTGACAGAAGTAAGAGATTGATGTCCTCTGTTCATTTTGTCAGTGGCTTAGATACCTGCAGAGAACTCCAACAAGCTAGGACTCTAGTCCAATCTTTGCTCAAACATCATTAAGTGTCCCTTCTGCCACTGCACACCCATGACTGTTCAGTCCCATTCTCCTCACTGGTAAATGCTGAGATGCAAAACTTTACAGTTGCAGTTGTAAACAACAGAGATTTAAACTGATTATGCAGTTTCCCTACATAATCTCCATGAAGATCTTAAATTTTAGTATCTTTTTCTTTACCTTGCACTGGAAGTCTGAACCTTCATACTTCATGCAGCCAGAAGCGAGCGTGGGTTCTCCATGTTCATCTTCCTCAATGATAGCAAAGCAGTGCCCATTAGTTCTGGAATAAACATATCACTTGTGCTTTACCAGCTTGTTTGGTTTTTAATATGCAGCATTAGTTGACCACAAACCTATTAAGAATACTAGAATGGCAATATCTTGAAAAATTCTTCTTTAACACAGTGGTTACCATGCAGTTTGAGAACAAAAGAACCCCACAATATTTTTAAATAGAACACTGTAGGGATATTATTTCCCAAATATTCTGTTTTCTACTTCCTTACCCCCCCCTTCAGATTGCTCACACACAACCACACATGCAGTTTTTTAGAAACAACTGAGGGGGTGGAAAAGCAGAGATCTGCTTACTGACTACAATTTCATAGATTAAAAAAGAAAAAATAATTCGCTTGTGACTATTCTTGACACTGCAATGATAAACTCCCTAAGAGAAGCCCCAATATGTGAAAGATGGTTATTTCAATGTCAAAAGCTCAGCTACACTTTTCCCACATGATCTCTCTCAAATACTTAGCCTTTGGGGCAAAACAAACAAACCCCCAAATCCACTTTCTGAAGTTGACAGTAACAAATTAATTACACTCTTTCAAAAAAAATGGCGCTTCAATTCCCCATTATCTCTTTAGAAAAATGCTTTGATTTCTATACTACATGAAGACCAATTTTCAATGGTAGGTCCATGCTTTCAATACCTGTAAAATTAAGATTTTATTAAGTAAATCAAAACTCATTCACTCCCTCAACACAGATACTAAGGAAAACAAACCCAGAAGTATTTTTTTTTTCCAAAAATTTTTATCTAAATGAATGTAAAGAAATGTAGATTTGGGAAACGATGCCATAAAATTCCCTGCACATGAACACTGCATAAGTGTTATTAACTCTCTAACAGCTTTATTATCAGAATAATGATCTATACAGCCATTAGTTCAGAGGCAAAAAATTAATAAGGCCTATACTGACTGCATACAGTAGATGGCGATAAAAAGCAAAAAATAAATACCAAGACGAAATACTGGATTGTAACTGAACATTTTCTAGGTGCAAAACTATCTTTGTAAAATACTACCTGTGTTTACATTTAAAAAGATACTATGTTTATTCTACCTCCTTGGGTTCCTCAAACTGGTTTATCTGCCAAGCAACAGCTTTAGAGAGGCTTAATACTATGTGTTAAAGACTCAAATTACAGTAGCAAGTAATATGTTTTCTATTATGTATCTTTATATTAATTCTTGAGGAAGAAAACAGAAGGGCCTTAAAGATGGAACTGCAAATGAAGAGCAAAAAGGAAACACAAGCATGACATGAATAACACAACATCTCAAGTGAGCACATAATCAGTGCATGAGTCTGCTAGGATTCTTAGGCTTACAAAAGTTAAAACTACCCTCCAGTCCCTATATGTTCAAAGGCTTTTCTTTCTTCCCCTGCCTTTCCCTCACACTCCACAACTAATCCACATTTAACAAGAAAAATTCTCAGTAAATGGCTATGTAATATTACCTTTTGACTATTAGGTGAAGAAATATTCAACTAAGCAAGCAGGTGGTCATATCAGAAGGTTTAGATTTGGGTCATTTAATACTCAGTCATAAACTGCTACAGGTTACCTAAAACCACAGTCCTTCAAAGCAGTTGCTGGGGGCAAAATGACCAGTTGCAAATGCTTCTAAGGTATGGTGAAAGCAGTATGGTTTACATACAAATGACTGTGGGTTTTAGAGCTCAGCTGTCCACAGAACCAGGGAGTTTCTAATCAATTACGGTCAAATCATCTGACAGAAACTCAGTCAGCACTCTAAATCATTTGCTCTCTCATGAACAAAAATGAGCCTCTTCAAAGAGCCTCTTCTATCCTGTATGCAATACTTACATGCATGTGTTATTAATAGCATCATCTGGACAATGTCCTGAGCAGTAGCACTTAAGAAAAGGTAAGGTGTCCTCTGGAGCAAGTGTTACTCCATTTGCTTGTTTCTTTTGGTCAGGATTTGTCTTCATTCCAGTGCCATGAAGCATGCTGTCTCGATTTTGACCTGGACATTTAAAAAAACCCAAAGAAAATATTTTTGCATGATAACTGTTCAAGAGCTTTACAGGCAAAACGCAACAATAGAATAAATATATTAACAAATAATTGAACGATACCAGACATAAGAACCTCCTTTCCCAAGATTATGGCAGAAATCTAAGTTAATAATTTTATTGTAGAAATACGTACCTCAAATATTTTGTATCTTAACAGATCTTCCAACTGTAATCAACATAAAGAAAAAGAGGATATCTTCCCTTTTTGAAGTGGGGCAGAAAAGCAGTGATGTAACTGGTAAGAATTTTCTGAAGAAAGCCTCTCTCATTCATGTGTTCAGAAAACCAAAATACTGACCGCTTGATAACCACTACAGTATAATTTTATGCATGACTGAATGTACTTAATATGCAATTTTCTAATTTTCTGAAGTAATTTTTTATGGATTCAGAGTCTCACAGAAGAGTGGTAATAACTCCAAAATCTCTTGGGTTTTTTGATCTCTGTATGCATTAGTACTTCAAAACAGAGCTAAAGTAAATCTTGTTTGCAAATTAAATTTCAGTAAATGACATGAACATCCACACAAATGAGCTTTCACAGTATAAAAATAGAGCTAAATTATGTTTCAAGTAGCCCTCAATTTCTCAACAGTAGGAAAGTTGAGCATCATTTGTTCTGGTTCCTATTATTGAAGTGCTTTTGTGAACGTAGGCATTCAGAAGAAAAATTCCATCTGTTTTCTTAGTGAAGCACATGCAGTAAAAGCACATCTTCCTTTTGGAATATGCATTGTGACCACTATATGAGATGAGAACATCTTCATCCATCTCTTCCAGCTTTATCACACATAATTTTACCAACAGAAAAATCTTTTTCTGTCCATCACTAACAGTATTCTTGGCTCTAAATCCTTGAGGTGTGAACCAAATTAAACTAGATGAGCTGTGAAGACTATCACCTGGATGGACACAATTTACAGCAAGTGCCTCTGGGAGGCTCAGTGTGCAAGATAAGACAACAGCCGGTTAGGATCCATAGAAGCTTTTACAAATTCAGTTATAATTTAAGAAGTGGAGGTACCTCGGTACCTCTCAAAAATATTTTAGTCACAATATCAATTTATCTGAGAATAAAAAAAAATACTTTGACCAGGAAACTCATGGTCTCTTTTAACAGATTGTTGTGGCTTCTTGTCAAACCCACTGAACACTAGCTGTGGAGTAATGAGAACATTACTCATGTTGTACCTTGCTTGAAAGATGTGCAGAAAAACTTGATTAAAACCCTGTGCAGATACCATACCACCCTCTGTATCACTCTTGTAACATCCACTGTATCATCCAGCCAAATGTGTGATTAAGTATTTGTGAAATTTTATCTTATTGTTCTGAAAAAAGCAGACTTGTACTTTCCTTATCTGATTAATACAGCACACCCAGTACTCTGAATTTCAGCAATTCCCCTGAAAGTAATGAAACTGTGCCTTTTTCAGATACAATTATGACTATATCCTAAGTACAGCACCATTTACCTAAACCCTCAAATCACTTAACCATGTTTTATTTGAAATATAGTTTCCAAACAGTACTTCAGTAATGCCTGAGTTAAATATTCCCTGATATGTACAGATTGTTAACAGGAAAGAACGTACAGTGCTAGAATAACAGAGTTTACCTGTGCAATAGGTATTTTGGATTTAACCAAAAGGAATTTTGCATGTATGAAATAGCATCTCCTCCATCTGTTCTCTCTTTCTACAGATTTCTTCCCAGCATAAACTGAAAGCTCATTTTAATACTGTGCTACAGATGTTACACAACATTCTGTACTCTCCTTACGTGCTCAGAGAACAGGTAATTCTACTTAATATTTAAAGGGAAAGCCACTGCATATGTATAAATATTGTCTTCTAATTTTGTTGAACTGCTAAGCTATCCTTCCTAATTAATATTATAAAAACCCCCTTATCTTCAGGGACATTCCACGTTAGAAGTCAGAATACTTTATCACCTATGTCTCAGTCACTCATCCATCTTCCTACCCTGAGTGGTGAATGCAGTATTTTTCAATTCATTAGAAGGGAGAAAAAAAAAAAAAATAAAATCGAGGAACGCTTAAAGCATGGCTTCTTCTCCTAGCTCATAAGAGAAAAAACCAATGTTTTTATGCAGGCCTTGGATCTTTTAAAGCAGTATTATTCTTCATAAACTAACACTGAAGCATGACTACAGGTATACCAACCTTTTATACTAAAATGAAATACATGTTTCCTCTTAATTATTATGATGGATTGTATAACAAGATTTATGAAGAACACACCAAATAAAATCCAAAATAGATAACTGTATTGTCAAAAAACCAGCATCTTTGTCTTTTGTACAGTTTATATAGGCAAAGATTTTTATTCAAAGCAAAAACAGACTACAATTTTGTTATCTTTGTAATGTGAAAGACACACAATACTCCGTGGTGGCTTGTTTTCATCTTACAGGTAAAATCTGAATTGCACAAAGGCCGCAGGGGAAAAAAATCACTTTACCCCTCCTTTTTCACTTTCTAAGACTGTAAAGAGAATTCTTATTAAACAGGAGTTTAATTGAGTATTCAGGGAAGGAAGAAAAAGGAAAATATTGAGACTGTTTGGGATCACTTCAGAAGAAAGTTTTTAATAGCCCCTGTCTAGATATTATCCCTAACTGAATCTTTTACTGCAGTACTACAATTCATCCTCAGCATTTCAAGAAAGATTAGTGTCTACCTCAAAGATGCTAGGTATGGGGAAGGGAGTTGAATGTGGAAAATGACTTGGCTTCCATTCACCTGAGATATTAAGAGGGCAGATCAAGATCTGAATGGGGTCACTGGATGTTTCATTGATGTTTTTCCTGGTTAAGAGACACTAGGTAACCAAACAAGAGTGAATGAAGGACATGCCTAAATGACATCTTGCTTCAGGAATCACCTGACTTTCTTGCACCAGTACTCTCATTATCCCCCACCCTCAGACCTTCACCTCTCAAACATTCACACTGCTTTATCTTCCTTCTGGGAGCAGGACAAAGAAAGGAAGGATCACGTTTTAGGGATCTTATGACACTACACTGCTTGATGATGTAATTAATGGCTTCTTTTCTATGACACATGCAGTTGTCAGCTCTGTGGTGCAGCTAAGAAACACACACACACAAATCTTACATAATCTTCAAAGGTGTTAAGTGCTATGCATTAGTACACACAGCTTCAAAAGAAAAAAGTTTGCACTGAAATACAATATCCAGAGATTTCGGACACAGCACAGCTTCTTTTTCCATTATTTTCTATCCTCTACCTGTAAACTGCACAGGGGTGGCAGGGCAAAATAATATACATTAGCAGCAAATGAACTGTCACACGCTGGAGGGCTTGTTCAAGAACCTGAACCAGCTTCAGCCTGTTTGTCCAGCCTTGAGAATGATACAGTCATATACCTTTAAATATACAAACTGCTCTATAATGTGTATTTTACCACATTTCAACAGCTTACAACATTCAATGAAATATCAGAGTGATAGTGAGCTGGAACATTCTCTTCTTCTCATGTAACCACAGTGTAAGAAAATAAAGAGAAATAAGCTGATGGGACTTCACGTTCCCAGTTCATCATTTGCTCTCCTCCTTCACAACATTGTCTCATACATACTTCAGTAATTTTAAATTTCTAGAAGTGTGAACAACTGCTACAGATAAGACAATTAAATGGCTTTCTGTTTAAAATTAAACTTTTTTTAAATAAAAAATAACAGTGTCTGCCAATGTATCATATCCAGCCCTTGATCAAAAAATATAAACTATTCAAAGAACTAGTAAGAAGTCTAACTTACTAGAAAGTAAGTTAGAACTATAAAATGTATTTTAAAGCAGCACTGTATATTAAAAATCCCACTAGTTTAGAAACGTACGTCTACTTGAAAGCATGGCTTCAAATACTAATATTAATAGGGATAATCTTTAAAAAGTACTGTGTGTGGCAGTGAAGTGTTATTAACCACTAAAAACTGAGTCTTCTGATCCAAGAAAAGATTTGTGTAACCCATAAAAAAACAGCTTTAAGAAATGCAGAGAGCAGTAAGTGAAAGACAAAAGTCAAATTATGCCTATAATTTCTTACTTAACTGTATCCCTCTACCTCCACAAATTGGATAGACAAGTTGCAATGCTACATCTAGTAGCCTACAGCATTCAAGTTGTTCAATAGCTTTCTGAATTCATAAGAGATGTTCCACATAAAAAATTTTTATTCCAGAGTCCATTATCCTTAAAAGGGACTTATCCTAGCAGAACTACAGTACTGTCAGCATTTCTTTGTAGCTATTCTTATCCAAGCTTGTAAACCCCAATAAATTCAATATTTAAATAAAAAGAATCTTTGTCAGAAGACCACCTTCACCTGCCATCCTGCTGGTGCTAAAAGTGTTCGCTGGGGCTAGCTAACACTCAGGGCTTGCCCACGCTGGGCTCTTTACATAAAAGATGAAAGTTGTACCAAAGCTCTTTATGTTAGATACGCCTTCCTTATGAAAAATTTTTATGTGGTAGTTTAAAATTACTTCTTGCTTTAGGATGCAGATACTTCAAAATCATCCACTCCAACAAGGACATTTCACCTTTCTGCTGATCACAAGCTTTCATAATGATTTAACAGGTACTGCAATGTGAATTAAACCTTGGTACGACTGATACAGCTTGAGTAAAATACTTTTTCTTGAAACACAAAATTTAAAAAGATCAGAACAAGCATGAGTGCAAAGAAAGTATCTCCAATGCTTCTATGAGCTCTGTGTCTGGCATTTTAACCATAATTCTCCTTATAGTGCTTTTTTATGTATCAAGGCTGTGATCTCCAAAGACCAGGCATGTTAGAGGTAGCTCCACCTAGCAGAACTGGTTCCTAAAAATCACAGCACGTTCCCAGACTACTTGTTTAAAATCTCTCTGTACCACCCTCCAGCTCTCCCAGGAGCTACAATACTGCTCAACACACAGGCAGTCCCTGCCCCTCTACCTTCCTAACCAGCGATCCCCAGCTTCTGCTTCCACTTCCCTTCCCAAAAAAAGTCACTTCTGAAGACTACACTCTGTCCTTATGTATTCAATATAAAAAGCCAGAGACAAGAAAATTTTACATTTATTTTACTTTTAAAGAAAAAATTACACTGCATTTTTATTTAAATTAAACAGACTTTTGAAGAATAAAGTTACTTAAAACTAAATGTGAAATGATAATAAATATATCACCTTTTAATAATCCATTAAAATAACTTTAATCAAACAAATATTTAACAGTACATGTTTGCTGCCCATGTTTTAAAGACAGATACAGTCATTAATTGGGGAAATCACTGATAAACAGAACTACACTATCCTCAAGCAATAGATCAGCTTCTGACAACTCTAAGCTGCTTCTGCAGATTTTAGAATATTTTCTTTATTTCAGATTAGTTTATATGTTTAAATTTAGTAACTATTTCACCTCAAATGAAGAAATTACATAGAAGTTTAAAAAAATAATATCCTTTTCTATAACAAATCTTTGAATAAAAGTTTAGGTACGATAGTGAAATCAAATCTCAATAGATTTTTTTTCAGTTCACCAATGGACAATGACAACTTTAATGAAGTCCATTTTAATATCTAATATTAACAGTAATTATTCTAAAATTTAACTTTAAATAACCTTTCTTCATACAGATTGAATGGAATTAAATTCCTCATAATATGTCTTATCCACCTCTAATGGTTCCTTTATGATGCATTTTTGTAACATCCTGCATACATTTTCCTTGTTGAAACTATTTTTTCCACTTTCAATTTCCACTTTTTAAGACTTTTCACTTTAGATTTCCTCTTTCCTATAAAAATATCAAATACTTGATGACAATCAACTTTATTCTTTCCCCCCCTCAAGCACAACTCCTCTATGAACATGGGGACTAGCAGAAAGACTTGTCTGTTTTTCTACTCATCACCCCTAGAAACCAAGCTTATTTCGTATGTTTGAAGATAAGCCCTTAGGCAACTTGCATCAAAGAACCAACAATATTTCAGCAAGCTCGACTTTCCCATGGCTTTCAAAACTTGCTCAGTATTGATTTGAAAGTCGGAAATGCTACTGAGACAAGGCAATTTCTTCTTTAGAAGCTGAAAAAAAATTTCAGTCTTTAAACCTAATCTAGCTCTATTGTTGATTAGAAGTTATTTATTGAAGCATTATTAATAAATGTGACCATGGAAGGAATTAATGTAATTTAATTTTAAGTCATTAAGAGATCCATGTATTTGTATATTATTTCTATTTGTGTTTATTCCAAAGATGGAATAATCCTGGATTTATGTTTGGTTTGTTGCTTTCAAGCTTAAAACCTCTGCTGCAACGGCAAAGCTTCAAACTGAGACCCATGCTCTTCCCCACTCCTGAAATATGTGTGTGCATGCATACAAACACATACACACACAGAGAGTGAATCCAGCCAAACATCAGTGCTTAAAGCACATACCTAGAAGTTAGGAGATACTATTCTGAGTCCCTGCAGGCTAAAAAGATGAAAGTGCTCAAATAGCTTGGCAATTATACAGGAACACTTGTCCAGTTTTGGAAGAAGTGTTTACAATTCTGTAGATTGTACTCAACAATACAGAAGCCTTCGGTGTGCTCATGGTGGCCTCCTGGACTGAACTCCACAGGAACCTCAAAAGGAAGAATGGCAGTTTTAAATATCTTTAACAAAGTGCAATTCTGCACAGATCCAGAGAAGACTTCTGTTCCATAAAAGCTTAGCTGTGAACATGTGTGTGGGATGGTACTTGAAAGAGCTTGAAGATGATCCTCCTTGCACTGAGGCACTATTCATTTAATTCAGGTCTTAGTGTAGTTGACAGCTCATCCCTGGTCAATTCCAGGTAAATATCTTCAGTGTAATTTATATTTACTGCTTAATGAAGGTTTGGGTTATGTTTAAGGGTACAGTCTTGTGCTCTGATTCCCCCCACCCAGGTTAGAAGCTGCAGCAGTTCCCAAACACACCTTGGCACTTGGTTACAAGAGGATAAATACCAGCACATGGGAAGAGGCAGGATCAAGTGGCTTGGAAGGGACAGGCCCATTACACATTTGATGTAAGTCTGCTCTTAAAATCAGTTGTCAAGCTATGTATCAAGCATAGTCCTGATAAAGACATCTCTGCTAAATCCTTTAACCTAATATTGCAGGTACATACCAGAAACAGAACATAAAGATTGCCATTTGTGTACTTAGCAGGCTTCCTTCTCTCCCCATTTTAATGGCTTCATTGAATTGTTATTCTTGAAAGTAAATAGCTCAAAGAATATCTCAAAATAAAATCAAGCACTAAGCAGTAATTGATAGAAGTATAGAAAGAGAATATAAAACCTTTTACATTCCAAGTATTAAAATGGCAGTACCAAATTAGTCTTGCCTATTTCCCTCAAAGCATATGGAAAGCTCTGTGTACTCAACTCAAACATGAGAGGTGCACAGCTGGGAGAACAAGAAATCTTACACAGAGACCAACTATGGATGTACATGCTTGACAGACATGAATAGCACTACTGTTCATGTCCCAAACATGAGAATGCAATACCACTAACAGCTCAGATACCATTCTGCTATTCTGACACTTCTCTGAACTACAAGCAATTACAGAATCAGACCTGCCAGGTACAGTTGCTAATAAGGAGTAGGGAAGTAACAATAAAATGGATTTTCCCACAAACTAGTTATAATCTTTATACTTAAACTTCAATTCCTGATAGAGCATGAGACAGCCACATTGGTTGGTTCCAATACATTTCTTTGTAATTCAACCCAACTTGAGTGAGCAGTTCAAGTCCTAATGATAACTGGATTTCCAGAAGTTTTTGATAAGCGGTGGCTGGAAAGACAACAGACATACAAACAAGTATCTTCACTAACTAAAAACCAGGCTATTATGAACATCCCACAGCCTCACCTCAGCCCATCCAGTAGGTGTAACAAGTTTATTTAGATTAGATACACCACACTATCTCTTGGCTACTGGAAGTATCAGAAAGCATGGGGAACCGCCCACTGTCATTTCTTCAGTGGGTCAAGTTTAAAGGGATCAAAGACGCACACATACAGAAAACTGAAATTCAGAAAGTCAAACCTTTAATTCTGCTCCACAGTGTACTACACATTTCTGGTATTGTCTCTATTTAAGCATTTGCTAAAATAGACCTAATCTGTAATCTATACTACAACAACACATGATCGCTGTAACATCCTTCTTTTTAAGGAAGTGTCTACGTGTCATGTCAGGCAGATAAGCCACCTACCTGCAAAAGAACAAAAAACCCCCCAAACCCCAAATGAAAAAAACCCTATTCCAACCACTGGAATACACACGACTTAGTTACGGATGAAAAATATAAACTTATTTCAGCTAATACATATTTACCTTGAACATGGAGGATGATAAGCAGATAGGCTCCAAGCAATCGCTCATAAACTCTCAATCGAGTCATTGTTCACTTTTAATACTTCCTGTGCAAGACGACTGGCCCTTCTGCTTGACAAATGTTAAGCTTAGTCTGTTCGATGAAGCCTAATACAAGATTTGGTGTTTGACTGCGAAGATGCTTTTGTAACTTTTCCAACCTTGTTTCCTGAAAGATACAGTAAAACAAAGTGTTAAGAAACTCCTTGCGTTTCTGAAACAAGAAAAAGCCTTCAAGATTTTTCATCACACTGATCATAACCACATGGCTCAAAAAAATAATTTAAATTGCATATGTTTATTAAGATTAATAACTGAAAATATTAGCCATATTTACTATCCAACTGAATATTAGGCTTCTTCTGAAATGCATGTTTTTGATAACAACCTATGGGAATGTTTTCACACTCCTATCAAAACTATTAAGTATGTTAGCTCACTAGTCACAGCCATGTCTTTTAGACTCATATACAGCTATCATAGGTAGTATTCAACAGATTAACACGTAAATATGTTTGAAAACTATTTTTTTACAGAAAGTTAAATTTATAACTTCTTATTTTTCTTAAAAATGAAACTCAGGGGTGACTTTCCATAATATGAGAGAAAAAAGCAATACCATGTTGAGCCACCAGTTGAAAAATGCTTGCAGAGAAGCTTTATTGCACTAAAACCCCAGTCTCTCTGCTGGATGAAAGCTAAATTTGTATTAAAATAGGTTAGTTACCTAATTACAATGTTACTTTTGTCTTCTAGGAAAAAAAAAAGCACAATCTCATTTAACATTCGAATGAACAAATTAATTTCTCATTTAGCATCAACTATATTCCAGTCCCTCTTCCTGTAGATTACTATGTTATATAGCGTTTTCTGGAGAAAAGAAAGTTAGCTCAGTTCACAACACCAATGAACATTTATTGTTAATCTCTGTTAACTCCAATTCAAAATCCTGATATCCTTCTGAATTCCCAAGTTTTGCACAAATTAGTCCCTCCTGAAAAATTATGCTACTATACGCACACATCATTCGCTCCAAAAATAAAATAAACTCTACTAATCCAATGTATGAACACATAGCTAAAGACAGCCAAATTGAATAAGATGATACTTTTTCAGACTGCAGTAGTTGTGCTCACGTTCTGCTTAACGAACTTTCCACAGCTATTCACAAGGGAAGCATAATTAGGCCTCAAAGGACTAAAAAGCAGCTCAAACACCTAAATAGTTAATCGCAACAAAAGCGACGTTGCACAAAGATGAACAGAGGACTGATTTTGCCTTTCCTCGGCCTCTTGTTTTGGTGGGCTTGACCCCCCTGACCCCTGTCAGCCTGGCGCTGCTCATGAATGCCAAAACGGGCGTTCGCTCGGGGATAGGCTGCAATTACTGTTGGTGGCCGCTTCCACCATCAATAACTCAATCTGTCTGTTGGTGAGACCCAAGAACTTTTCATTTTAATTAGTGCTTTGGAGGCATTTAACATGAAGGCAAATTAGCGGCCAAGTCGGGAGGTGTCCGTCACTTTCAATTTCGGCAGGACTGGGGCAGGCCGCCCCGACCCCTGGCCTACTTTTCACACGTCTCTGACTTCTCCGTAATGAAGCGACAAAGCGCCTCCGCACCAGAGGAAGCCAGGGGCGTGCACGGGGCCTGGCACCTCCCGGCCGCGGGCAATGTTCCCCCAACGCTGCGGTGGCCCCGACATTTGCCATGATTACTGCCAGGTGACGGGCAGGATGGACTCAGAATTTTGCGGACATCCTAAGCACAAGTAACTTCAAAATAAGCTTCCTGGCAAGGCAGAGGTAAAAGCAATATGGTAACAAAAATATTCACTCTCTTTAGTGTTTCCTAATCACAAGAAACAGGGCCAATTCTGACAGCTGGCAGGGAACATCCTTCTAGTGATAAAAACATCAGGACAGCAACATGTCTAAGTATTATTGCTTTATTCTGTACTTCAACTGCAATGAACTTCAATCCTCAATAAAACATGTGGAAGATGAAAACTGCTAACAGCTTGTATGTAGTAAAACAACAAGACTTTATTTACAGTATTATTTTTGCAGTCCATCAAAGAAAACCCTCCATTAATAGTCTGTGTAAAGTATATTTAAAAATAATTTCTGTCTGTCTTCATGCAAGTTTCAGGAAGGACTACATATTCTCACTCTTCCACATTTCAAAAGGAGGAGTATTTTAAACTTTCAGAAAACTGGTGATCATGCTCCCCAGTTCAGTAAGGTAAAAGAGAACACTGGCATAGAAACTTAATGTGCAACGTGTATTTACCACTGCACCACACAGTACGTCACCGAAAAAATCAAGAAGACATAGGAAAAACCCCACATTTTCAAGCAACTCACTTCCAATTTTGTGGTGATTTTTGTTCAGTGAAACAATCTAAGGTAGCTTTCAAAAATGTTGTCCAAGCCTATTCAAGAATATAACACTCCCCGCTTTGAACCAGTATTTTGTACCTGAATCTTCCTTTCATTAATATTTCACTTTTCACAAATATATATAAAAATGTAAATGAAAATGTATATAAAAACATGCAATAAAATGACACTGAGAACAAGTTTTGCTACAATTCCTCATTTTAAAATCATTATAATTTGAGAATGCTTATCAGCAGTTAAAAGACTACCTCAACAACTGAAAGTAAAACCCAGCAGGGCTGCAATTCCCTTCTCTTCCTCTGAAATGCACATATGACGCCTTAATACTATTACTATATCTTTCTGTTGCTGCTAGTGTCAGTGTCAAGTTCACCCTTAGCCAGGAAAGCCCCACAGCTGGCCGAAGGCCTGGACAGACAAGCACTGATGAGCCTTGCTGCACCCACAGCGCTAACGGTAACATCTCACCGTTGGGCAGGTGAGCTTAAGGCACTGATGAAAAACTAGCGACTTACAATAAAATGTCTCAATATGAACTATGTGAACTGCACTGTGGACACATATCCTATTATACCACCCACACTACAGAAGCAACAAAGCTGTGTCAAAAACATGACGTGGATTGGTTGAGGCAGTTTTTTCAGTCACCACAGTAAAATTCAACAGAGCTTTCCTGCCACAGCTATTAGAACAGATTTCAGGCTTTTTTTTTAACCCATCATTTAAATTGTTCTTCCTTTTACTCATGTACATTTCTGAGCTAAACAAACTAAGACAATTAGTTCTCTCATAGCCTACGTTGCTCTTTTGCAGAAATGGAAACTTTGAAAACATTTAGTTCTTAAAAATCACTGGGCACCCCGATATAACTATGTAGTTTAAAAAAAAAAAGTTTTCAAAAACAGACTAGCTCTTCTAGTGCTTCTAACAAATGCCGCACCCTAAAACAACATAGTTATGACCTTTGTATGAGAATATCTTTCACTAAAAACAAAACAAACCACCACAACAAAAAATATATTCAACAAAACTGAAGAGGCCGCACCTCTTCGGAGCAATTTCTGGATTCCCATTAAAGAGGAAGACTGACAGACTGTTAAGGCACTCTATCTAAAGTGAGCAACAGCTGGAATTTCTCCAAAACCTGCCTGGTATTAACAGTGTAGAATGACACAACTGAATGACGTACTTCAAATGTGTTAAAGCACCAGTTAACACCTGGAACGATACTCCAGCAACAGCTATGTTGAAGAAATTCAAACCCATAAGCCAACCAGTTGATTTCAAAGTCCTCACTCTCACTTTTTTTTTTTCTTCTATTGTAGCCATGAAGAAGCATTCTACCATAATCTGTTAAAAAGTAATTTATTCATCAATCGTAACACCCTATTTGTCTACAGTGTAATTTATTATCCTTCCTAAAAATAGTTTATTGATGAAAATGCTTTTGTTATTAAAGCTGTGTTGGTTTCTTTCTGAACTGGAATTCAGTTGTGAATTCATGGCACTATCACTGCAGTCTACCCCTACACTCTGTATGACTCCAAATATATGAAGCTAAAGTGTGCAAGATTTGTCATATGGTTCAAAACGATTCTGAAAGAAGGGAGTTCAGTAGTAACTGTTTTTCAGATGTGGCTCTGTAATATTTTTAACAGCATGATGCCCAAACCAAATGAGCTGCACTGTCCCAAGTTTCAGTAAAGAATGATAGTGCTGAATATAACAGAGACAGAATAGTAAAAGGGGAACATATGAAAAAAAACCCATCAATCTCAGACTTGACAAGAATTAGAACATTAAATCCATTTCAACAGACAAGATGTTTCAAAACATTTGCAGCAGTACATACAATAGCAAGTAAACGTATTTGCCAAAGCAAAATTGAAAAATATTAAATGTTTCTCCTATGTGTAATGGGGGCAAGAAGTGACTTAGGTAACCATAAGCATACTACCTCAATCACATGTACAGTTTTGAACACAACTTCGAGGTGGAACAGAATACCAGAGATAAATTGGGCTGTCAGCCTAAGCCAGTATACAACAACTTCCAGAGCTTAAAAAAACCTGATATGATACCACAAAGAAAATTATTAATTTGGATGAAGAAAAGAAGGATTGTAAGAACAGTAAAGAATTCCCTACAAGGGAGATGACAAGTAGTTTCAAGAACAAAGATTACTAGTGTGGTTCAAATGACATTCAAGGACTTTGATTCTTCAATCAGCTTGATTCAAGAATACTTACCCTTTTCATTAATGAACTAAGCACAAGAAGTAAAACTTTGATAAACCTTGCTGACAAACATGAATTGTCAATTCAGTTGAGTGTTGTTTTTATGCAGGAAGATTTGGATCACATGAAGAACTGAAGTAACAGAAATGGAATGAAATAAACCAGCATGAAATTGGGGAAGTTATGCATATTGGGAACTCTGAAGGATTTCTGCTTCACATAAACTAGGAGTTCATGCATAGGAGATAGGCTACGTCCAAGGACTCGAGTATACTAACTGATTACAGAACATCAGAGACATCCATGTGATGTTGCTGGGAGAAAGAGACAACACAACTCTTGGATTTCCTAGGGAGATTTCCCAGGTGAAATGGTAAAATATGGGTAGTGCAGAGACAACGTGATTGATAAATTCACTGTATGACTAGAAGGGCTGATAATACTACCTGGAGGATAGGAAAGCCCTATTAACGAAGACGAAAAGAAAAAAAATATGAATACAGTGAAAGTTGGCAGGAAAATGATTACTCTTTGAAAATGTAACACAGGAATAAACAGGAGGAAAGAAAGACAGCTATTCAACCTGAAGAAAATTACTGGTTCAACAACAAGGTATGGATTAGCCATTAAAATTTATTTAGATCAGAAATTAGAAGACAATTCCTAACCACTGGTTAGAAGGTTCTAGGGCAGATTTTCAAACTAAATACAGTCCAAAAACTTAATTAGTCTTTAGTTTACAGAGGCCACCATCTCATGTAGCTGCAGGTGACAGGATGGGAGCAGACTCTGATCCAAGAGAGACCTTACAACTCCATTTTGTTATTCATAATACAAAACCAGCTCTAGTTAACCTTAGCTTATTCAAATAGTCAAATTTAACCAATACCATAATAATAAGAAAATTTAAATAAAAGCTTCAGATTCTGTACTGTACAATTCTGTCAAATACTTGTATAAGTCTACTTTTTAAACATGCTTCTATTATTTTATTGCAAGACATACCTACACGTTGGTTGGACTCAATGATCCCAAGGGTCTTTTCCAACCTGAATGATTCTATGATACACAAATTGCAGAAAAGTGTCATACTGAAACAGCTGAACCAGCTATGCTAAATGCTGTCAAATACACTACGTTGAAAACACAGGTAAATCCACCACCAAAACCTATGAAGAAATCATAGAAGATGAAGACAACTGCTGGCTATTGCAAGCTAGTTGGTTGCATGGCTATGAACAAAAAATACTTCAAATAAGGCCCTATTTGTTTAGGCACTATCTGTGCAAGCTCACAGAAATAATTCCATTAAACTGTGGATTGTATTAGAATTATTTAAAACTATTAGTGACTGCATATACTTAAAAGCCAAAAGATTATGTAAATCATTTCAATGTTCCTTCTCCCTCTACAAACTGCTACAAAATCTGAAACATTAAATGAAGCATTCTTGTGTGCGTATTATACACTTCTCAAAAGACTTAAATGAAAAACATACCTGAGTTCTATTTGTGGGCCATTTATAACCATGTGTTTATAAAGCACATACTACTATGGTGCATTTGTTCATTCAAAAAACACAAGCCCCCAACAACTGCTTTCTGCAGCAAGACAGTTCACAGTCTTTGAAAAAGGGCTTATTTTTGAGCAGCTGGAAGAAAAGTCACCAAAATCCACCTTGGATACTCTAACAGAAATCTTATGAAAGGAAGATTTCACACTCCTTGCAAATATCAAATGTGTGTACATTATTGCAGAATTTAGAAGCCAAACTACTAAATTATGATATATCTGTCTGTTTCATAAACAAAGTTGTTAACCATGAAGAAATTAAAGCCTAGCTGCTTTTTACCATGCCCAGCACAATTAGGTAATTGGGGACGCCACTCACTGGACTCCTGAATGCCCATCTTACTGTTACTCTGGAATCCAATTAACTAACTGCTACAAAGTTTCTGCCATAAAATTAACAGTAATGAAATTCAGTAAAATTATTTTCCCAGTGCCATCAGGTACTCAAAAATATCCTAGCGTGTTACAAACATGACACATTCTCTTATTTGAGCATATTCAAATAGGATTTCACTACACAATTTTTATTTATCTTGACCCATTTCCTCTCTTTCAACTCCATCACTTTGGCCATTAGCTGGCTGAGAGCTTCTGCCCTTAAGACAATTGGCAAATGAACACCCATGCTCCTCCCACCATAAATGACAAACTTCTGCTATTCTACCCAGAAGCTATCATTCTTAAATGTTTTTATCTATTTATCATTTTTGCTAGTTCCTTAGTGTCATACCAGTCAATGCGAACGAGGAGAAAAGTCTCCACATGTAACACATTCCATCTCTAAATCTAGCAAATCCAAACTGGCAATGTAACTTAAACCTTTTAAGTTTTGTTCACAAAAAAGTTACTTAAAGAAAGCCTTTCCTTCACTAAAAATAAACAGCAAGAGAAAAAGTCATTAAAATCGTTACAAATGTCACACATCACTATTGAAAATATTATGGTCATACTATACTGCCTACAAGATCCATCACATATTTTGGCTCTGAATTACAGTTATTTTATACAAACAATATAACTAGGCTGAGGAAGAGAAAAAGCTGGGCCTCAATCCTGAATATATAGTTGCTCACTTTTTTAAAGTAAACAACGGACCCTAAAATCAGGACCAGTGCCTTTTAAAGTACAAATGCTTTCACAGGAAAGGTTTCTCAGCCTTACACAATTTTTTTCATAATTTCAGGACAATTGTTCGTTAATCGATGTCAAAAAAATCCCCCAACTATAAAATTGACAGGGTAAGCTTTTATTATACTTAGATACCATGGTCTTGGCTTGTTTCTGTTACACCTATAACCTTTGCCCAATCTAGAAAAAGAAATTCACAATTACTTTTTGTCTCCAAAGCAAAGGTGATTATGCAAATTCTGGGACTCATGAGGAGTTCTCCAGAAACTGGGTTTTTGTTTGGTGGTTACAGAGCATATTTTTCATTTCATGGTGCCTAAGTAAAACAGCCTGTCTTTTCCTGGTTACTGAATTTAATCAATAACAAAGCATGCTACACAAACCCATGCTTCTTCCCCGATGTCACTGACGTGGGTTTCTCCTATAAGAGAAGGAGCAAGGAATAGAAAATCAAAAACCCCCCAATGCCATCCTTAGGCCAGCCTGCAGCTCCAGCTTCCAGCACACTCTCCGATGGGAGCATTTTGCCCACATGAGGGTAGTGTAAGCCAGTTTCTGAGTAGGGGCACGTTGCTAAAATCTACATCTCTCGTGCAGAACACTGTTTAGAAAAAGTGGTTACTATTTAAAAAACAGATCACTTGAATTTCAATTTCGGTACAAAGAAGAAAATAGCTGCAACAAAGCTGAGACAATTCAATGGGGGTTTTTTGGGTTTGGTTTTTATAACATGAAAAGTAGACTGCAACTACTTCTCTCCCCCTTCCCCTCGCTTCCACGGTTAATTCTTGTTTTCTAGGTAGCAAGGTTTTTCTAAGTCTTATGGCGAGCTGCCAGCTCCATAAAGTGAGCTGGAGCTCTCCCCTCGGCTCGGGCCCCTCCCCTGCGCAGCCCTAGGCGCCCTGCCTGACATGCTTTTCAAGGCGTGCTAGACTGCAGAGCAGACTTTCTGGCTCCACTTCCATTGTTTGCACGGCTGCTTTGCTCCTTATCCAGAGCGTGGATTAGCATAAGAATACTGTCTTCCCCCTCTGCAAGCCAGCTCCCCTCTAGAAGACCTCTACCCCTCACGAATAAACACGGGGTTGGGTTTCTTTTTTCAGATTTTCTCTTTAAATCCTCTTTTCCTATTCAAGACTTGTAAAAACCAATAAAACAAGTAAAATGCTAAATAAGCAAGGCTGACCAGGCTCAGAAATACTCGATTGCATAGATTAGTAATTACCAAGGTCAAAAGAGTCAACTCGATAATGCTATTCCCGGAGCCTTCACTCCTCTCACTCACGTTGCAGGTATGATTTTACTTATTAAAGGATATACTTTCCAAACAGAGCAGGAAATAAGTTCTAGGAATCAGTAACAGAAAGGAGACCTTACCCCCCTCCTTCCTTTTTTTAATGTACCCCTGGAAGACAGACTTTCAAATTATTGAGAACAGACAGAAAGAATTACTAACCAACACAACCCCCAGTCAAAAATACAAACCAACCCCCTCCAAACTGCTAGGAGCGATGCCTTAAACACGGGAATCACTGCTGCCTACTTACATAACTGCAAATCCTTTCCCTCTGGTATCTGACCAGGACACTATGGTGTCTCTTGTAAAGCAAGTGACATGTGATCTAGTATTTAAAAAAAGGCCAACAGAAGAGCATTTCTCAAGAAGCAAACTGCTTGCCCTCAAAACGCTTAAAACTGTCAACATGGACATATGTTTTGTTCTGCTACCCGTAAGATAACTGCTGTCCAAATTAATTCATACATTGTTTGGTGAACAAGATAAAAACACACTTGCAAGTGTTACTTCATAAATAAGTCCCATAATTTTTAAGTCATCAAATTCAGCACTCCTCATTGCAATGGGCAAGAGAAAAGCTTTCTTCAACAGTATTTGCTCAATACATACAAACAGCAGAGACAAGACTGGCAAGTTCAACATCATCACGATTTGCTAATACAAAATGCTGCTTGGCAAGGTAAACCTTAATGCTCATTTCCCTCACCTGCTTGCCATGCCCATAAAGCACCATACTCTGCTGATAGGAGAAACTCTCTGTCTGGCTGTTCTCACAAATCCCTGTAAATAACACACAGATATTCTCAAAGGAGAGTCTCCATCAGTCTTCCAAAGCAGCCATTTAATAGCTGGATAGGCCAAATAAATGCAGTAATAGACACTGCTCCTTTACACACCTCCAAAACATGGATGTGGCAGGGGGAAATTACTCTTTAAAGCGTCCTTGCTACAGAGAAAAAATTTTAGATATGTACTTTGCAAATTACATTTAACTGTTAAGTTTGTTCTTCATGTTAGTTATATTGCCCTTCTAACTTTGAATTGCTGAAATGAGCCCTTTAAACCTCTCTTATAAATTCTTTTAGACTATATGAATACTCACCTAACAGCTTTTCTGTCATCTGTGAGCCTCAACACTCACCCTAGAAACTCATGTTGGAGTATTTTGATGAGGTTACAAGCTCCAGACACAAAACACGAGGAGGTTACCATCTCCACAGCAAGGGCAAGAGAAGTGAGCAAGTATTGTCGGTGGCAAGTCTAGCATAGCCTAAACCAGAATCAATGGCAGTTTAAATTAATATGCCAGGCTCTGAACAGCTGTGGCTGATAAGCTGGTGCTTGCTTGATACTGCCACAGAGGTACTGACCTCCAGCAAAAGAGCAAGGTGGACAGCTGGGGGTAGTAACCTCACAAGCCATCTCAGAAGTAACTCCCAGAGCTTGCGAGAAGAACCCTGATACACACAGGTAGGTTAACAAAGCTTCAATAGGCCCAAGCAGAAAAAAAAAAAAAGGGGGGGGGGGGGAAAGAAAGGAAAAAAGAATAAAAACTGAAGTCCATTGGCAAGCAAGTATCTTGTAATTACAACATTCACTACCTTACATAGAACCTGCAAAGTATTCAGTTATTCTCAGTATCGCAGGGTGATAAATGCGTACATATAAAGCATGACATGCTCACACACAGTTAGTTGGCAAATACTGGAGATATTAAATTAGATGGCTATATTAAGAAAGTGCTTCCACAGTACACATAATCTAAAATTAGTTCTACACTGCATTCAGTTTCTACTTTCATCTGCAATACTTAATTTTTAATTGTGAGATATGTAAGAAAGTATTGTTGGTCTGGGAAAAATTTCCAGGACTCTAGATGTAGGTGTCAGATTATTTTACCCCGTTAGTATTCTGCAAGTTTTGCTGAGGTGAAGATACATTTTAATGTAAACTGAAGTTAAACTCTAAGTGCATTGTAGATCCTCTTGGTTAAATAACTACAGAAACAACATGCCATGCACATGCACACAGACTACTCCTCTTAAGTTCAAACAATGTACTTTCATCAAATATAGCTTCAAAGACATTTCTAAATCCAAACACAGTAATCTTTCAATAAGTAGACAAAGACGGAGTTCAAAGGTAATGTTTATACTTCAACAGTTATAGTCCCCTATTTCCCTGCATTGAAGTGCTAAAGCAATACTGTTAATTTTTTTTTTTAAACACAACATTCAAAAACAAACACACACACAAGAAGCACAACTAGAAAGCTCATTGAGATAAAAATATTTAGAGTTTAGTAGGTTTATTAATGGTATCTCTCCCATTAGTATTCAAGCAATTACACCACTCCTTAGTGCAAAAAGGTTATTTTAAATACACTAAGAAAGAAATGTTTTTCAACAAATGTTACACAGTAGAGTTAAGAACAGCAAATCAACAACATATAAGGTAGTAGTTTGGTTGGCTTTGTTTTTAGATTAAATCAAACTTCACATTCAGCTAAAAATCCTTTATTTTTTTCCATTTAATCTTTGTTTTTCTCTCCATATCACAAGAAAGCAACTGGACTAAGACCAAAGGAAACTAAGGAGGTACAGAGATTATACTATAAGTTCCTTCTCCTATCAATTTCACTTGCTTTCCTACTTTTTCTCTTTGACCCTTGTGGTGACTTAAACTGCCCACACTCAGAACTACAGGAATGATTTGAACACTAATTTTTACTGCAAGCATTTACCCCCTTCCCCCACCATCCTTAAACTTGAAGCTATCTCCTCTGATGTCTCAACAGTTTCTTCAGCTAAAAATCTTACAAGTAAATCCATCTGCCTCCCAAATCACCTCTTCATTAATTTTGGCAATTCAATTATTCCCCAGTTGTTCAAGATCACATTGTTACAACCATCTCATTCTGCCTTTTCTTACGTTACTTCTCTCAAGGCCATTATTGTATCTAAAAGTCATGTATTCCTTTCACATCTCCACTATCAAAACCTTCTTTCTCTCATGATTCTTTAGCCTACACTAATCACCTCCAATATAACAGAATTAAGGGTAATTCAAATTAAACCCGTGAAGGAAAAATAGAGGGTTACAGGAAGACCACAGATTCCATAATGGGAAGAAATTTTTGTTGCAAGTTGAAGAGAATAAAGAGTTATTTTTGGCAGAAAGAAAGGGGACAAAAAAATTTCACTGTTAGTGAACCTTTTCTATCAAACACTGTACAGTATCTTGTAATGACCGATTCTATGTCACATCCTGAGTACTTTTTCCATTCCTCTTTTTTGAGATTTTTTCACACATTTGAGTTAAGAACTGTACTGAAACAAAACCAGCAGATGAAATACTGTGGTACAAATACAGCTTTACTCAAGGGGCGTATCGGGCCATTGTTCTCTATGCCCTGACCTTAAAAGCAGTCAGGAGGAAGTGTTTAGGTCAAGACTATAAAACCCAGAGAACGATTAGAATGCTCTTGCTCTGGATATCCCAGTTCATTAATTTCCTCTGCTGCAAAATTTATTCATATCACCAATACCTACAGAGGGATCTACTCACCATGAATCTACCCATCTACCCCCTTTAAATCCATTTAAAATGTTGGTCTCCATAATAGTTTGCAATAATTGATTATCACCATGTAGCTCTGCCCTATGTTAAAAAAACTCTCGCAGACCTGGAAACGGATACATTAACACTGCTAATGCTTTCAAAAACTTTCTTGAATAGCAATCAACTGGCTGTCACAAGGTACATGAACATGCTTTACCCAAATTCCACTTTTACAAGAAAACTGTAAAACTTCTTTCATAATTCTTAGAAGAATCTTGCTACTTACATCCCGCAGGACAGTGAGACATACAACAAGCTATTTTTATTTATCTAACTATCTGAAGCACAGTTCTGATATTCTGGAACAGAGAAACAGTACAGCAGACTGTGGAGAATATACTTCTCCCAGATCACAAATCCAGAAATGCATTACACGCCCAGTTTTAACTGCTCACGTTGTAGTAACAGCAGCTTAAATCTCAAGTTTAAGCATTTCTACATAAGTATGCATGATTATTTTTAAATCTTTTATTTTCAGTTATGAATTTTTTTCCTCTTCCTTCAGTTACAACATGAGTTACATAATTAGCTTTTTCTTTTTTGGGGAGTGAATGGTCAAACTAAATACCTGTCTGCCACCAAGATGAATGTTTTAGTTTTCAAATGAATTAATTTCAGCTTATCAATTTACCAGCCGTAAAATCCTCAGATGCATTAACACACCTAAAAGTAACATCCACAAGACCAAGGAATTAGGAGACTTACTTGCTTTCAAGCATGCAGTACATTTCATACTGGATATTTAACTCCTATTGAAGCCTGTTGACAAACAACAGCAAGAGTAGCCACTCTCACAGGCTCAAGACTTCTAAAAGATCTTTTCAGATGCTTTTAAAATTTTTCTTCCCAGTCACAAGAATAGTGACAGTATGCTTTCTTTTCATGAGACTGTATGTCCACATAAGGATTCAGCTACCGCTCAGGCTCTGGCTGAGTAATAGGCAGGGGAGGGGGAAAGGTACCATTTACTGATGTAAGGAGACAGTGTCAGCAACAGAACTGTTGATGCTAATTTTGTAAGACTGATAAAGAAAATGTTTGTTTGGGTTTTTTTAATTAAAAAAAAAAAAGTCTTGTTCATTCAAAGACTGGGGATATTGGCAAACAACAAGTTTACTGAGGGGAAAAAAATGAGTAGATTACAAGTGTATATTTGCAAATTCTATGATAATTTAAAGTGCACAGAAGTTCAAGACACCTGTATAAACATCCCTCTTCTCATACACTGCCATCTCACAGACTTCAGGGAGTCTCCTCTGTACAGGCAGACCCCTAATCATTTCCATTCCATTGAAAGTCTAAGACCAAACAGTTTCTGTAAAAAGCTTTATATGCTTTACCTGATGATTGAAACAAATAATAATTTTCCAAAAAACAGCAACTTGAAGCAACATGTTTGAATGAGAACAGGCATTTTAGATCTTGGGAGAAGAGTAACAAAATGGATTTGAAGCATGGTCAAGTGTAGCCATTTGGGGACCCTTCTGTACATCTTCACTTTTTTTAACAGATGGGGCTACTGATACCTCTAGCATTACTCTAACAGATTGAAATTTCTTGTCACTAACTGTAATCAACTGCAGACATTTAAAACCTAAGATGCCCTGTCTATATCAAAACACTGAATAATCAGTGCACAGAAGCTTCGTTGCTAAAAGTAAGCCACAGCTTCCAGGAAATTCATGTTAAAAATCAGCAGCATGAGGCTGCTCTTTTCTTCAAAAGTCTGCATGCATCACACAAAAACGCAGGCATATGTATAAATGTTTTTCCATGTAACTTAGGCATTTGATCATCCACATGAATATTCTTTTTTTTAATACATATTAAACACTATTCCAGACAAGTTTTCACTGAGAGACAAGAACTCAGAAGACTATGTAAACCAAGTACCTAGTCCTAAATTTGTTGTCTTTCTAATTTGTGCATTCACAGAGTTGCAGAAGATAGGGACATCCATTTCATTACCTCTATACATGTATTGCAGGTGCTAGTAACTAGGTTCACGAGAATGGATGGGTAACACTCAGGTTCTAGCAGGTCTCTGTTTACTAAGATGACACATTCTCTCAGGGTTTTCCTGATAGAGGTATGCCATCATGTTTCTAAAACTCCACAGTAATGTCCGATTCTCCACTTCTTGTCTATTGTTATGTTTTAATATTTTACAGCTATCTACCTTACTACTTTAATTAAAGAACTGTCTACTGTGGCAACACTGAAATGCTTGTTCTGGCAAAGACAGCAGCAAGACTCCCCTTTTCTTCCCTAAAGCAGATATTTGACCACAGCTCATCCACCTAAATAGTTACATTTTCCTTACCCTAAATTCATACTAAATAGCTCTAGTAACTTTTTCCATCATCCTTACTTTATCAGTCATTTTAGACCTGTGTACTTTCCTTCTTTTTCTCAAGCTATATTATCTTACCTTTTTTCCTGTTAGCTTGCTCTTCAGATTATTAGTAAATACAACTAAAGTATTACTACTTTTTGGCATATAACAGCCTCACCTGTCTTTTTTTAGTATTTCCACCAGAATATTGTTATTCTCTCATTCATTTTCCAAGCAACGTCTGCTTACTTCTAACTATAACTAGCAAACTTAGTAGCAGCCTAAGACTTTAAATGGTGCATACACTTTGATACTTTGTGCACTTACAAACAGTAGCAGAACTGGTGTTCTATATCTGTTCTTCACTATACATATGAAGATGACCATTTTAATTGGATCCCTAGATTTATTTCCATGCAATTCCGTATAAACTAAAACACTTCAGAAACATTTCACCTAACATTTCATGAAACTTATCATAACATCATAACCTTGGAACCTCTGGAGAAGGACATTCTTGACTTTTAAACCTAGCTCAGGGGAACCTATCCATAACTGTCTTCTTAAGACTGTTTCAAAATAGTACCATCAGAAAGAAACGTTTATCTGCTTGGTTTTGCCTCAAGAAAAAAAAAAAAAAGGAAAGAAAAGCAACTCTTGAAATGAAAACAAAAACAATCCCTGTATTAATGTTTAGTAGATAACCACATCTTACCATTCTTAATCTAAACATTAAATCAACAAGTAAGCAAAAGAGAAAATCTGGTATGTTTCTAATTACATATCCATGTTACAATAATCGGATTGTAAAATACATTCCTATCAATACAAACATCTTTAGACAGTACTGTAAATGCATTTCCTGTATACTTTTCTCACCATAAGTTCTTGAATTAGTTCTCTATCCTACCCTGTAAAATTCCCATCCTCAGCTACAGAAATAAGATACAAAATTTAGCCTCCTCTTACTACATAGGAACTTGCCCAGATTTCTCTGAGATGTGTT
Organism: Strix uralensis; assembly: GCF_047716275.1. NCBI lineage: Eukaryota > Metazoa > Chordata > Aves > Strigiformes > Strigidae > Strix > Strix uralensis. The sequence goes on along the minus strand of NC_133978.1, from coordinate 11,884,261 downwards.
ACCCACTACACTTTCAATGGGAGCTTCTGAGCCAGAGACAATCAACATAAAAAACTGTAAAATTTTGGATTCTTGGCCAGCTTAACTCAACCTTCCTGAACTTGACAATATTGGCCTAGCAATAGGGAAGGCTCTTGTTTTATGCTGTCTGAGATTGAGATGTCACACTACTAGAATAAACTGGCCTAAGCCAGGCCAAGTGGAGGGAAGAAAAGCACTGTTAGGAGGATACTGTTCAAAGGACCACCCAAACGTGTGATAGCATGCCACAGAACAGCAGCTCCCGAGTGGAATCACTGGCACTTCCTGTTTTGATCAACTGATTCAAAAGACGACATGGACTTCTGGTTACTCCACTCCTGGAAAATGCTTTTAGCACACTGACCTGCATTTCCCATTTGTGGTTTGAGCCCGAAGTGGCTCAGCCTGTTTGTTATGGAATTAACTCCTAACAAATAGTTTGCCACCAAGGAAATTCAGTGGCTGCTAACCCAACCTTACAGAGTAATTGCTTCCTAACTGAACGGAGGAGATCTTACGCAGTCTTGATGGTTAATAAGAAAACCATTGCAGGAACACCATCTTGTCACTGGCAGATCTTGTTCTGAAACACTTGGCATGTGTTCATGGCTACTGAACAAGCAAGCTCCATCACATGAGAAGAAATGGTTCTACCACCACTGGTTCGAGAGGAGACAGAAAGCTGACAACTCTACAGGCACTAGAATCTGAAAAGTAGGAAGTTATGCCTAAACTGTCAACTAAAGTTACTGGTTCAGTAGTTGTACATTAGAAGTCTTCAATATTCTTCTAGTTGATGCCTTGCTACAGGCAAGTCAAACTACGGAAGTATTTTACATTTCAATGGGGGGAAGTCATCCAAGTCCAGCTTCCAATACCCCCAAAGAAAACAAAATAATCATACAAACAAAATCTTCATGTTAAATAAAAACGTGATACATAAGACCAGTTGCAGAAAGTAAATAAGCATACATAGCCATACTGACTAGTTGGAATATACTAAGCTGTATTTCTCCAGTTACATCACACTAGAAATGCAAAAGACTTGCCCAAATTCACAGTTGCAATTAAAAGACAGACATTCACTCTACTAAGACGTAAGCAAATTTTATGCTGTCGCAAAAAAGAGTAGAACTAGCAAAAGTACAATGAAGGGCTGCATTACAGGGAGATGCCATATTAAAGAAAGATTAAAATAAACCTTCTTGAGAGCCGTATGATACTCTTATTGAACCTCAACATGGAGGAGATAACCAGATAGATTTAGTCACGATTTCTCTCTGTACACAACCTAGGAACTAACAAATAAGTTATCAGGCAGCACTAGACGGAAACAAAACACACCTTTTGTATATAACAATCATTTAAAACTAAAGAATTCACTTTCACGGGGTTTTGTAGGTGTCAATCATAAATGGGCTCAAAACAACCATTGGAAAACAGGTCAGGCTATGAAATACAATACCACTAATCTCTCACTCAGTAAATACATAAAATGTTTGATCAACACCTAGGACAACGTACTCTGTCCACATCTGGTATTTATAGTTTTTCCCTCTTTTGGCCTTGGTAACCTTAGTTTTTTGTCTTTGTCACCTTGCTATTGAAATTCAAGTATAAAGGTATGGAAACTGGATGTGTAACATACATAGGAACAGAAATGATTAGCAAAAGGACTTGGGTTTGTCTCTGTTAAGCTCCCATCTTGCCATTTTTGTGCTTGTTGACTTACAAGCCCATAATCCTTAGTAAAAACAGGACAAGCTGTGTCAACATAGGGAAATTTTGTGGTGGAGTGGTATTGCTATTTGATTTTTTGTCCTATCAACTATTTACATACAGGGAAAGCAGAAAACAACCTCCTTCCCTCAACTGTTGCTAATACTATGACTACTGAAAAAGATAGTGGACAAGGGAAAAAAGGTAACTTGGGTGCGTGGTTTAGCAGAGGGCGTGTGTTGGGTTTATTCTGTCTTTCCCTTTTTAAAGTAATATTGTATCCAGAGTTTTCAACTCAATTGTATATGCTTATGTCCTTGATACCAGAAAGAGTTTGCCCAGCCATACCAGCAAAATAGTATCACCAAAAAAAGCCCTTTTCTTTTTCCCTCTGTGTAACAGAAGGGCATCCGCCCATTTTTCAGTTCATTTCAATTCAGGAGAGCATCTGAAAGACACTTAAGAAGGAAATACAGATGATATCTGAAAGACATATTTATTAGCATTTACCGGTACTCTATTCAGAGAGCTCACCTATACATGGCATCTCCAAGCACTACCATTCCCTCAAATCTCTTACATGAAAGAAGGGAGATTTTTCATTAATAAAGTTTACAGCACTACTTCTCTAAATACTGCATCAGCTCTAAATGCTTTGGAAGTGGGATCATTAAGAACAGAGGGCAGAGTGATGAAAGAACTGTTTTATGATGACCCTCTACCATTCTAATCCTATAAAACCCTGAGATTTACCCAAACACAGATTATCCTTAACATATCGATTGCTTCTAAATGGCTGATGTGTTTCTATTATCTGTGGCAGACCATCACAAATAGGTCTTAAAGTACACAGTCTTCTATTAGTAGGCACACGCTCCCCAAACACTTAATCTCAATTTTGAAATTTGCCTGTGATTACAAGCCTGAAAATAGAAACTGTTCTTTCTGGTAGACAAAGAGTAATCTTTTAAGACAGTGCCTCATCTGCAGAGTCCTCTACTGATAAACAGTTTAAGAACCGTTATTTATTGTTCAACTGTCTCTCTCATTGGAGGAGAAATGACCTGCTCCCCTCCTCATGGAAAATAAGGGAAGAAATTATTTCTTGGGTCCGTATCAGTGCAAAGTCTGTAATTTCCAGCACTGACTCCAAGTCCCTTACTCCTGAGGAGTACAGAAGTATGCTTAACCTATGCTACCTGTTGCTTTGTTTGCAAGATAGTACAACCAGCCTTTGAATTATCCAGCATCTTTTTAGGAACATGTGATTGAATGAGAAGGAGTAGTGCTTGCCTGTCGTCTTGTCAGGCATAAAACAACAAGGTGAAAGAAGCTATCACATCATCAAGACATACACTCAGTATGTAGACCAGATGACAGTCTTCCTCACCTGAAGTACTGTGAATTGACTACAAATTTTGCACTTGTCAACATGAATTCTAACTTCATAGCTTTGGGAATTTGCTTATGGTGTACAGGAAGTTACTGGTTTTGAGCAGTAAGTCAGCTAAAGATAAAATATGGGTTAGCTGAATTCAATGCTGATCTTTCCCTTGGGGCCGTTTCTCTAAAATTTGACCTCCAAAAGAGGATACATGCTTCTCTGTCAGTCAAATGTATGTTAAGATTCCTTGGCTGATCTTCCTAAGTGAAAAAGGCACAGTCCTGTTGTAAGTAAAGTTTCTATTTTCTTGCAAAGTGGTTCAACATCTGTTTGTAACAGCGGCCGAAATCTGCAAGAAAACATAATCTGAAATGCAAACTTCCTTTGAGAATGGGAGCAGATAATGACTGATGAAACCTGCTAGTGTAAGTCTCTGAAGCTGTCCCACTGTTACAGAGACTCCATTTCTACCTGAATGGGAAAAAGTGAGAAGGGCCAACAGCACCACAGCTCAAAAAACACTGTATGTGGGCATTGCCTCAGGTCCAGCTGAGCAAAACTGGAAGTCTGAAGCTAGATGTAGGAGGGCCAGCACTCATCATCTTTTTTAAACAGATACAATGTTGCAGAAAAGAATTCTGAAATATGTCAGAAATCTGACATTTCAGGGTTATTCTACTTAGACTCTTAGTTACATAAAGGAAAAAAGCAGCAAACTATGAACCAAACACTTTCACTCTGGTGTCTGAGTTTAACTGATATCCCTAATCAGCAAAACACCCCATCACTCATAATCAATAACAGGAATGCCTTTAGGATATCCAGGCAGTGGAATTTGTTATGAAAAAAAACCCGTAATGTTTTATTAATAGCAGTAATAATAAAAAACCAGCATAATAACATTTTGTACCAATCAAACACTGTACCAGAAGCAAGATGCCTAACAGGCATGTCACTTAATTGTGCTATCAGTCCTTTATTTCAACTACAACATTAGTAATAACCATGACCATAGATTGTACCAAATAAATTCGTCTGATATGGTAACTTTTTCCCAATGTATCTTTCTATAACAGATGTCTCCGTACTCGATGCTGTTTTGTCTTTTTTCATAACTAAAACATGGACAGAGAGTAGATCAAACAGCTGTTTCAGTATAGTATTAAAGACTGTCACTAGCATAAAAAAAGAAGGCTCAGAAATTTTTATAAGAAAGATACAGTGGCTGCTTATCATGTGCTTTTTACCCCTGAAATACTTGAAATAAAATTTTGCATGCATTGACCTTACCTCAGAATTCGGAAACTGAATGAAACTGTATTGTACTTCAAGCTTCCTCCAGACTGTTTTCATCTGTACTTCCACTTCATTAGTTCAAAGGTGATATTATGGAAATGCATATTTCTATTAATCTGTAAAACAGGAAGAGAATTTGACTTAAGAAATATCTGAAGAAATTGTACTGACAGTTTATAGTACATAATGTGAATTGCACATTGCAGATACTGGTATCTGGAATTACAGAAGCCATCTGCTATTGTGAACTGCTCCTAGCTAGAAAAAAACCTCTTAAGACTCCTGCATTTCTAATAGTTGTACAGTTGCAGTATACTGAAAAGCCTTTAAAATTAATTTTATTTATAATACATCATTAAACTCTTCACTCATGAACGGTGGTGTCAGGGAAGAAGGGTGTTAAAAATCTCTGTAGAGAGCTTTCCTGTGAAAACAAGCCTTTCTGATCTCCTCCAGTAACTCTTGGATTCACCCGATCTATAGCAGCCAGGTTTGCAAGCCTCCAGATACCAGTTTTCTCCAATTTTTTATTGATTTTATTATTTTTGATCAGGCAGCAGACTAGAGGAAGGACATATTGTTGGTGACACCAATGGAAAAACCAAACAAATAATGCACAAGTCAATCTTATTAAACCCCAGAGAATCTGTAAGACTGCAACTTCACAAGACAAATCCACTGGTGTCACTCCATTAGTTCTAGTACACAAGGAGCTGCAATATACTGAGAAATAATCAATAGGTTTATTGTAGCTGCACACAGACATCATTCCTCCTGGGAAGAAAAATCAAGCCAAGAATTCGGAAAAAAGTACTGACAATAGGGTAGGTTTGATTTTTTGATTGTGTTTTGAACTGGCATACATCCAAGCATTAAAGGAAAGCACAGCGCAGGCTCTTACCCAGCACTCCAACAACTGTGAGCAAGCCTGACTTGTGTCAAGATCCCAAGGTTTTCAGATGTATTGTGGATAGCTAAGTTGGCCTTATAAGCTTTACTACTTAGATTTCATCTTGAGCATAAGCCACCTATTGCCAACTCTCCCCGTTTTATTACAGTGTCACAATTTTTGAATGTTTCTATCATCCGAAACTTTCAAAAAGATCATACAAGGATTTTATCATTTAGAAATCCCAGTCTTACGACTGCAAACATAACCTTGAAAGTAACAAAGGCTCAAACATCAGTAATCTAGCTATACTGTTAAAAAACATACAACCAGTCTTACTGCGTAGAGGTTTAATGACTTTGTTTTGAATGCCAAGGCCAACAGTACTGGGAATAGGGATGTGCAAACCACATACCTGCATGATTTCCACTAGAGGAAGAGTTTCAGTATCCACTTTCTTTCTTTCTCTTTTCCTTTCTAAGCACTATAAAGACCTTTACCATTACAAGAAGGTCAAAATACTTCTGTCCCCATGTCAATTTATAAGCACTGTTCCTCACACACTGAGGTTTAATAGTCTTGGTAATAAATAATAAATTTGTGTAAAATGGTAACCTGAAACCATCCTGAGTATCAGATAGCACCAGTTCTTAAAGACAACTGTCTCCACTGAGCAGACAGGCTGACACTTGACTGTTATTTCTTCCATGGTAAAACCAAAAAAATATTCTTGACATGCAAAAGCGTTTGTGGAGATTGTTTTTGCTTTTTAAAAGTAAGCTTGTAAAGAATCTGAAAAAATATGTCCATCTCTTTCTTTCTATAATCAAGGAACTTGAGTTCATCTTCTGTTGGACTCCAAAAGAAACAACTATAAACAGAAAAAGGTTGGTGTGCTTTCTGATTCTACAACACCTCCAATCCCCCAGTATCTAGTATCTGATTTATACAAAGGCCACTTTGCATTATTTAAAGGAGGCTGCTTTAGAAGTGTAAAGGCATTTCTGAACAATGCTGGTCTTGTTTTGTTTTTAAACTTATGTCCTCTTCGTATTTTTTCCAAACTCCCAAATTGATGAAATCCTTAGTAACTGTTAATTTCTGTAAGCGTTCATTGCATTTCCTGATCCCACTGTCATGTATCAGATATCCAAGCTCTCCTGCCAAAATTATTTTAGTGAACTTCCTGAACTGCACAACTCTAGGTATGTCTACATTAGCATTTTAATTCAAATCAGGACTGCGCTTTTGAAGTCAATCTCCCAAACTACCCTATTTTCCTTGCTTTGCTTTACATTGCAAAGCAGTCTCCAAGCACATGAACCACATTTCTTTTGAATAAAACTAGATCAGAGAATGAGATTCAGGTGTGCATTGTACATGCTCCAGCCACTAACAGGAATTCAGCCACAGAATCAGACGAGGACCAGCTTGAAATAAAACCCTCACAACCTGTATAGTGTGGATGCCAGGTTCTCAGCACCTGACAGATCTGATCCTATTACAGCATATTGCTTGGTAATGTGGACACAGCCTCTTTTTATGACTTACTGTATTTTTGTGTCAGTTCCAAATTCATCTCTCCCTTTTAAAGAAGGGGAACTACAAAACCTCTGTCAGATATGGGACTGAAGTTAATGGCAATTATCCATTTATGCAAGTGACCTCACTGCATTACTATTTCTTCCATTTCTTCATCAGCATGAGATGCTACTTAAGCACATACTTAATTTTATAAAAATCAATTTACTTAAATATTTTATACAGTTGTCCAAAATGCCTAGTTATTAATGGATTAGTTTTTCAAAATGTTTACTGTCATTCTTGATGGCACCTTCAGAAAAGTGTTATCAAGAACAAAATAAAGCTATTGAATAAATCATTCGCACAACTCCACCTTCCCTTTATTAGAATTTGGTCTACTACAATGACTACAAGAAGCAAACAAATTCAAAAGCAGAGAGCTTCACAGTGCTTGTCATTAGTTACATATTAAATCCAGATTTATCTGGGAAGTTTTCTAAGTGTTAAGATTATATTCGGGATCTTCACATACTATTAACTCAGATATATCAATCTAGAAAAAGAAAAACCCGAATTACATTAATACACCTAGTGAACCCAGAGAACTGTAAATTTTCTGCCAGGGAACAGTCAGAACATCTAGGCTGAGCTGATTTAAGCTTCATTCTCTATGTGGGGGGAAAGGCCTACCCTGCTAGCACAGGGCAGGAACCAACAGCCATGAGCCGGACAGACAGACAGGAAGGACTCGCAGTGGCAAAACTCAAGTCAGAGTGACTCACCCTGAGGGGGAAACTGTATTCAGGTTGTGGATTCCTTTTTCTTGTCTTCCCACTTATCTCTAGATCCTGCCTCCGTTCTCAGTAGCTCCAGTTTCTCCAGTTCCAGGTCCACATCCAACTCGTCTCCTCTTTTGAAGCAAAAAAACTTTCCCGGCACTTGACTCTCCCTGCGCTCTGTTCCTCCAATTCTTTCCCCTTTGCCCCAACTGCCTCATCCTTTTTCAGCTCAATTACTTTATTTATCTTAAATTATCTCCTCCTGAAACCATCTTACTACTTGTTACAGTTGAGGAAATATGCCAAATTTGAAAACTGCCCTTTATTTTGGGGGGGGGGGGGGGGGGGGAAGTAACCTTCAGTTCTTCGGTGTGAATTAGAAATTTTACAGTAGAATACACCAGAGCTAGATGAAGTGCATTTCCAATGTAGCTATAAACATCCAGTACCCTGACAAACCTATAGCTGAAAGAGCACTGCAGCTTTTAGCCCAGAAACAGGCAGAAAAGGTTGGCATGTGAGAAATCTGCAATTGCAGGAAGACAGGATGCTCAGAAGGGCTTTACCTTTAAATGAAAGTTGACTCACCACAGTTTTTAGAAACAGAAGAGTGCAAATAGCAAATCTTTGTGCTAGGAGACCTCTCTAACTCAGGTGAGCATTTAAAATGCAAAATTATATGTATTTAAGGAACACAAGTTTGGAAAGTAACTTTAATTAAAGTAACGTAACAGCTAAAGTAATTCAATTGCAATTAAGTACATGATCATACAAGGACTCATTGGTACAAACTATGGGTTAAATACTTCTCCATTCACTCCAGCTTCCAGTTACTTCTTTCCTGCTCTTTTACTTCCTCCAGCCACCAGAGCTTCATTTCTGCAGGGTCAGCTGTTCAGCTAATCATACCTTTAGCCTAATTTATGAAACAGAACTTGTTTTAAAGTTCCTGTAAATTCAGATCATGTCACAGACATAGGCTAGAGTGATAATAAACAGTTAAATCAGGAAAAAACCCCAGGGGCAACAACCTTCATCATCTGAGATTTGGGGTGGGAGTAAAGGGGAGAAGGAGAAAAGCAGGTGGTGATAGCAACATGTCTCTGTATGCAGTGTCAGAGAGTTCAGGCCAGCTGATGGCTCTGTTAACCATAGACGGAGAGGTTTAAGAAGCAGAACTACTCATTTTCAGGTAGACTATAGTCCTAAACAAAAGGCTTTCTGTTAGAAATTTATGCACAAAGAAAATACTCTGCAGGCCCAGGCAGCAGCCTAGAAGATGCTTCAGTTAACAGTCTCATGACTGCCACTAGAAAATTCAGCCAGAGTTGCTGTAAGCTAGAAAGAGTTTGAAAAATAGTGAGTATACTGCTTTTAGAAGTCTATTACAGCTGTGAAATTTGAGTGGAATTTTAAAGGGAAAGCAGCCATACCAAATTTCCAAACCCTACTTCAAAGTTCAGGGGCAAGGATGTGAATTTCTTAAGGAAAACCTTTTCAACAAATTTACATGTGAGAAAAAACCCCACAGCATACTGGAAAAAGCAAACATCAGACTGCCTGTGGCACGTTTGGGGCTTGGTGGTTTTGTCTGTGGAACAGTGAAGGTACATGAGTAAAAACATCTCATTGAACACACAGCCCTTCCAAATTCAATGGGACTGTTATATAAAATAAAATGAAGTGGCTGAACAAGCATATCACTTCCCAGCTTCTGGACACCAAGTTTTCCAGGTAGCAAGATAGAAAATAAGAGCCTAAAATATCGTTCAAGCACATTTATCCAATCCTTGAGGCAAGCTAGTTCAAAATTGTTCAAAAATCACTTAAGTAAAAATATACCTATGTAGAAGCTAATTTTTAAAATTAATTTTATACCTGTGTTCCCTTCAGTTTTAATAAACAATCACCAGGTTATTCTTGCACGGAATTGAAAATGCAAGGAATAATACAATATGCCAGCACCTCATATCATACTGTTCTTCATATCTGTATTACAGTGGTTTGGCCTTTCTATATATTTGGTGAAGACTCTCAAATTAGTTCAGGATACTACTGATCTTTCCACCACTTCCAGGTCATCCTTGAAAATCCTAGATGTTGTTGTCTTTATTGATTACTACATGGATCCTTTATGGCAGGAAAAAATTGTAATCATTTGTGAGGAGGTTTTGTTTAAGTCAGGTATTCCTCCTTTTAGGAAAAATTTCTTCTGAGACAGAATTTTTTATTTATTTCATGAACATTATTAGTTGGAAGCTAACTCAATGGGCTAAGCCTAGCACATTGACAGGTTTTTTTCAGAACAGAGACAGCTGCTCTTCCACGTCCTTAGAGAACTTGTCTACTCGGGAGATATCAGAGGACTTTTCATGTCACATCATTTGGTCCCTTTACATAGGAGGACAGAATCTGTGCCCTAGAACAACCTGAGCTTTTTCTTTTGAGGTCTTACAACCATGCAAGCTCACATAGACAGAAGATGCCCTGAACAGGTAATATCTGAAGGACCAACACACTGCTTCACAGCTAGGCACTCTCCCTGCTCATTACACATTCCTGTTCTCATCACTGAGTTTCACACTGAGATATAAGACAGTGTGTTCTACATGATCAAGTTCCTCAAAAAAAAAAAAAAAAAAAAAAAAAAAATCGCTGCCCCAGGGCATATCTAGAAGTATTAGAACACAAATAAATTCCTGAGTGAGGTGGGACTGTGCAGTACCAGACAGATAGACAGGATGCATTTTCCAGAAGGACATGAATCTGCATAAATCACAATGCACTGTACTCTCCACAGCATCTAGTGACACAAGGAATTCATTACTGGGGCCATGAGAATCCAGACATAAACCTCCTTAAGACCCATAATGAAAGTCTGCTTCGGCAGTAGGGCCAGAAAATTCCACCAGGCTTTTACTTTGTCCTGGCAGATGTTATACTAGAAAGAGGTTAAGCATCCTAATTTCTTAGAGGGTATCCTGAATATTTTATTTTGGCATACCTAGCTACATCATCTGGAGTCATCTGAAGGACTCCACAGCCTGCTGTGCTGTGAGAGCAGGCTCTGTGCTCCCAGTGAAGCCGCATTATTCCTCTCAGTAGTCTTAGATGTTCTTTGTCCAATGAGCCAGTAGAAGCTGAAAAATCAGCTGACTCTCCATACTTTGGGACTAAAAGGAATCTGACAACAGCTCGCTGTTAAAACAAAAGTGTTTATATAGTAGGCCACCCTCAAAGGCAATCCCATCAGCCTGCAGCACTGGTGATGCATCAAAGCCAGACAGTTCATTCAGTGTGGAGAGGTCAAGTCAGAATCTGACTTGCCAAGCTTTGTCAAAAACCAACTGGACTAAAGCTGTGCAGTTCATTCATTCATCATATCCCACAGCTCTCCAAGTATCCAAAACAGTTCTCCAACAAGTACTTCTGCTTTTCAAGTGGCATCTCGAACTCAACTCTTTTACCTCAACTTTGGAGGTACCCAACCCAAAGCTCCTCCATCCACAATGTGAACTTCCTCTCAGGATACTGAAGACAGACTGGCCCTACAATTAACAGTCTCTGCTGCATTTGACATACCTGAAAACACAAGGCTAGTTGTGATACCATGAACTTCACAAGCCTTCCTGAGTTTCAAAATTTTACAAAAAAATACCTAGGCTCCATGCTGTTTAGCCGTCAGGCAAATTTCATAGTCAGCTTTCCCAGCATGCTTCAGACCCTTGCTGGGGCCTACTCACCACCTGGCTAATAGGCTGCCTTGCGTGGATGGAAGCAACAGTAAAATTTGATCACTTGGCACACAGACCCAGAGGCGCGCATTCTTATCATAATGCCTATCCTGGGAATGTTGCCCAGACTTCAATTTCTCTCTGACAAAAGAGCCAATGAAATCTGGCTTCTGCCTGTGCTGCAGGACATATTAGACCATATTTTGATAGGTGATCCCCTTCTCCCTCTCCCTAAGATTCCTACAAAAGGTCAAGTATTTCTTCAATTTGTCTTTTTGCAAAGTAACTCAAATGGTGAGAAACATCTTCAGGAACCCTTTGATTTATAAAAGAAAAGAAAAAAAGTTCTGTCAAAACTTTAAAATCCCATGGTCTTGGGCACTATCAAAATACTATAGAGCAAACAAGATCCCCAAACTGCACTAGTGGTTTATTCACATTGAATTATAACTCCACATGCATGTGCAGGATTAATGTTTGGTTTCTTTCATTTTTAAATTGAACAATACTGTGGTGGGTTGACCCTGGCTGGACACTAGGCATCCACCAAAGTCACTCTATCACTCACCTCCTCAACTGGACAGGGGAGAGAAAATGTAACAAAAGGCTGGCAGGTTGAGATAAGGACATGGAGAGATCATTCACCAATTACCGTCACAGGCAAAACAGACTCAACTTGGGGAAATTAGTTTAATTCATTACCAATCAAATCAGAGTAGGATAATGAGAAATAAAACTGCATCTTAAAAACACCTTCCCCCCACCCCTCCGTTCTTCCCGGGCTCAACTTCACTCCTGATTTCTCCACCTCCTCCCCCACAGCAGCACAGGGGGACAGGGGATGGAGGTTTCGGTCAGTTCATCACACACTGTCTCTGCTGCTCCTTCCTCCTCAGGGAGAGGACTCCTCACACTCTTCCCCTGCTCCAGCATGGGGTCCCTCCCATAGGAGACAGTATTCCACAAACTTCTCCGATGTGAGTCCTTCCCACGGGCTGAAGTTCTTCACAAACTGCTCCAGCGTGGGTCCCCCACAGGGTCACAAGTCCTGCAGTGAACCTGCTCCAGCATGGGCTCCTCTCTCCATGGGGCCACAGGTCCTGCCAGGAGCCTGCTCCAGCGTGGGCTTCCCACGGGGTCACAGCCTCCTTTGGGCATCCCCCTGCTCCAGTGTGGGGTCCTCCACAGGCTGCAGGAGGAGATCTGTTCCCCTGTGGACCTCCCTGGGTGCAGGGCACAGCTGCCTCACCATGGGCTGTGCCATGGGCTGCAGGGGAATCTCTGTTCCAGCACCTGGAGCACCTCCAGCCCTCTTTCTTCACTGATCTTGGTGTCTGCAGAGTTGTTTCTCTCACATATTCTCACTCTTCTTTTTGGCTGAAGTTGCCAGTGTGCATTTTTTTTCCCCTTCTTGAATATGTTATCCCAGAGGCGCTACCACTGTCGCTGATGGGCTCGGCCTGGGCCAGCGGCAGGTCCCTCTTGGAACTGGCTGGCATTGGCTCTGTCAGACGTGGGGGAAGCTTCTAGTACCTTCTCACAGAAGCCACCCCTGTAGCCCCCCCCCCCCCCCCCCCCCCCCCGTACCAAAACCTTGCCACGCAAACCCAATACACACAGCCACGCAGAATTGTATTAAACACAGCTTGTGGGGTTGGTAACTTCTGACAAGGAACACAGGTGACAGGGACAGACAGTTGGGAATGAGAAAACTTTTCCAAGGAGATCACTGCCTTCTGCAAACCGCTAAGTCACAGCCATCATCTCAACAGCTCTGAACATATGGAAGCATGACAGCATCTTTAAGGAAATCAGGAGACACCTCAGACAGCCCCTCCTCCCCAAATGGTTAACGGCCTTCACCATGAGCAGACTTATCAGATACATGAGTTTTCCTACAGAAAATGATGTGGGCTATACTCTAACATTCAAGAGATAAAGTAACACTCCCAGGGGAACCAATGCAACACTTGCTGGGGCTTACTTTTTCATTCAGATATGAGAATACAAACATACCTAGACATTTTTGGCAGTTTAAACAGACTTTAAGTACTAAGAGTCCTTACAATTAAGATTCTTCTAAAAATCATAAAAACACTTCTTTATTAGCTCAAAAGTGTTCTTCCCCAAAAGCAAAACAAACACCTAAGTCTCGGTCTTTCACAACAGAACACTCAAAGTATGAATGCTTTCCCCCATTGGATCTGACAGACAGAAAAGAGTTGAAGGTCAGTCATCATGCATTTTAGTTGTCAGTGATGAGAACTATTTAAAAAGAATATGGAAACCTTAAGGTCCAGAAGTTAGCAGCTGGCACAGAGTTGAACATCTTTTTTTCCTCTGGAGCTATAAAAATGCACATATTCTATTAAATGGCCTGTACTGAAATCAAAATCCTATTGGCATTAGAGGCACAAAAGCACAGAATTCTTGCCTTGCTCAATAAAATCTGTTTAAGTTCTGCTAAAACATATAAACCTTAAAATTTGCATTTGTTTCCACCATTGTAAAATAAAATGAAAGAATCAGTCAACTATCATTAAACCTTGAAATTGGCAGTGACTACAAGAGCAAGGGAAGTACATTTAGATGAAATTCATGCAGTGTGCAACGTACCAAGAACATAGAGAAGAGTGTTTGTATTTATACACTAAACCCAAAATTTAGGCTCCTATTGATGTAATCCCTAGTGATAAAAAACCACAGTGCATACTTTATTTTCTGTAACTGATTAGTCATACTTTAATCAACACTAGAATTTTATTAAAATGTATTGCAAAGTGTTTTCCTTCAGACTAGTTATGACTTCTCAATATTGCTTTGGGAAAAGCTGACTACAATAAGGATGCTCAAATTGGAAGCAGATGGGGTGGCTTAGAATGCTGCAAAAGATCTGTGTATCCTTTGGAGATTCCAGCTGTTGACAATCATCTACATAAGGATATATAAATATAAATATATAAAAGTTTGGTTCCCAATAGGCCCATCCATGCTCCCCAGGATACAACCTCATTTCTGTGAAATAGTGATAGGACTTTTGGAGAATAACCAAACTCCCTCCGAAAATCTATAGAGGAGACAACCAAGCACAGCATCCTTTTGTGGACAACAGCTTTTAGCTAAAGATAAAAGACATTACATCCAGTCTCCTGCTCTCTTTAAAGTCACCAACTATACAATACTGTATAATAAAACAAAAAGAAAGGCATATAAAAATATTTCAAATTATTCTAAACGACTTCAGAATCCATTTGGTCCAAGTGTAGTATCTAAAATGTAGGTACTTCTGTGGTCTATACATTAGATCCTTTTGGATAAAACCAGAAAGTCATAATCCAATACTCTTCTAATGCACAATGTTCCACATAGTTACCTAAAGCGATGTGCTGGCTTTCTGCAATTAACTGATGTTACAGAAACAACTGTAAGTCTTTGGCAGAGAAGATACAGAACTAAAAGTTTTACCATTTTTTCATAATTCACTGGTACAAAAAACCCCTCTTCTATATATAAGGGAAAGTGAAAAAGTGCTTTATAATCCAGAAAACCATATGAAATTACCTTGGTAGCGTTTGATTCTATCTGATCTCAAGTGGACTGAACTTTCCTTCATCTGTTTAAAAAAACGTGGTAGTACTCTTCCTGATACAGTAAGACTGATTTGTTATTCAGACAACCCCAGACAAGTCCCATCCCCAGAAAACACAAGCTGTCTTTTTTTGCAAAAGAGGTCACACATTTAAAAAGAAATAAACAACGAAAGAGAAAGCTATAATAAAAGGCTTCTGATTCCACAATTAAGCAGCTTGCACTAGGGACTTCTTCCTGCATACTTGGTCCCTGAAATGTCTTCAAGCATTGTTATTTCAGGAAAAATCAATTAGGGAAGTAGAAGAAAAATCCCAAGTAATAAAACAAACTGGATATTGCTAAAGTATCCTTTTACTCATTAGGATCTTAAAAGGTATGACATAAAAAGAATTCCATCTTTACCACTTGCATGATGATACCAAACTCGATTTGCTAGTCTAAACTCAGGCCACCATGGCCTCAACTTCTGCTGCATCCAAGGTGAACAGGTTAGAGTAAGGCAATGCTGCATCATGTAGGAAGTAATGTACATGGGTAATTCAGTGTAGAGACTAAACTGCTCAAAAATCTTCAGCTGTTTATTTCAGCTCTTAAGTCTAACAATTATACATTCAGAACACTCAAATGTTATACTGCCTGTATAACAGGCCTTTGGCCACCAAATCACGGACCCTTTCAAGTTGACCTAAGATTTCTAATGACAAATTTGTGAAAAAAATACTACATACAGATTAGACCTGAAGGGCACAGACAAACAGACAAACACAGGGCAGGAAAACACAACACCAAATTCTATCTAATCTGGCCTCTTGCATATCCTACCCCTTTATATATTTCAGAAGTAACGGTAAAGAATTCTTGTTCATCTCATCTCAAATTCTCTTCTCCAAATGCACAGGACTACTGTGCCCTCAGCAAGGATCTGAAAGAAAACTAAACAACCATTTTCTTTTTTTTTTTTTTTTTTTTTTTTTTGAAAACCCACAATGAGAAGAAATTGTGGTAAATACTGGTGACAGGCCACTTCGAACTATATAGATCTCTTCTGGTTAACTGCCTGGGAACAGGTTCATTTTATATAGCAAAACCACCTTCTGTGAACAGCTACTGTAAAAGACGGCCTGTATCCTGTAAAAAAGGACTCTAAAAAGAATGGCTAAATTAAATCCATAGCTTTTTCAGCCAGAAAGAGGTTTTTGTGAACAAAGCTCTACAGGCACCAGAGGTGTGCTATCACCCAAGCTAAAAAGCACCTATTTGCTTAAGCCTGCTGAGAACTCCGACACACTCTGTATTCTGCACTTACCTTTAACCACTCCAACAATGCTAACACATGTGAACAAACCAAACTGGCAGATGCTTTCCTTCAGACATTTTAATATACTAATACAGAGTTAAAGCATCATCCTACAAAGTTGTGGATGAAGAGTGTTCCAAGAGAGACCTGATGAGTACAAATGATGATTCTCTGCTGCACTTGCTAACGACATGTCACTTTACAGAGATGAGCGCAAGGCTCATGAAAGAAGAAGCAAAAGGGAGAAGGCAGGCATAAATTGGTTTTTAGCCAATTAAGCATACTTGGGGTGGGAGAAGACTCCTGAAATATGACCACGTTTTAATACATGCTTTATAGCAAAATACACTCCAAATTCGAAGTTATTTTATTCTTGAGAGGTAGAAGAAATAGGTGTTCCAGAGTGGCATAATGAATAATATAAAAGCTTTTCCACCAACACTGAGACTGACCATCAGGGAAATATGCACATTTGTGATAGTTACATTGTTCAATAACGTTTTGGAAAATTTTATGTTTATTTTAGTTCTGGAAAGCTCTCCCTACTGCAGGGAACTTAAGATACTTGACATTGTTGCTTTAATGTGACTTTTAACAGAAAAGGGGGAAAAAACCAACCCCAAAACCCTCTGACACTAGCCACTTTTTCTATTTAGTGAAGGCACAAGAGCCAGCAGCTGACATTTGAATCTCATCTAAATTCAAACAGGAAATACACTTTAAAAAGTTATCAGTTACAGACTGATTCACCCATGACTGCAGTGGATTCTCCATTTTGAGAAGACTGCTAAAGGCATACTGAATATATTACAGTTACATGCATTTATTGCACACTGGGGTAGACATTTATGTGGGTTTCCTTTTGCCCTAAAGTCTGTGAACAGAGAACAATCTCAGGTAAAATTCCTCCAACCTGAAAACAACACATGCCTCTGCTCAGACTAACCCAGCAGAGCTCCCCATGTACAGGACCACTCTGAATTTAGCGGAGATAAATTTCCATTATACGGAGCATGGACCATCACAGGAAGATCTTTTCTCTTTCCACACTGTCCCATTTGTTGCTAATAATATTTAAACTTTAAAGAAAATATTTGAAAAAAAGATGGAAGTAGAGCTATTTTAGATGTATACATTATTACACCCTGTAACATATAATCTTTTAACAAAAAGCTAAAATGAATTTTACAGGTACACTTTAAATTATTAATTACCTTAAGTGACTGCTGTTCCATTATTATTTTCTGGGATATTCAAGAGAAAGGAAAACAGAGCATCTTTGCGTGTTCCCTTAACATAGGTATTTCATTTTCTACCCAAGTGAATAAAACTCTTATTTTAACCAAGGAAAAATGCAAAAAGGAGTTCAAATATACAGGTAACCTCTGTCTCTCTCTACACTGAAAATCATCTGGAGTCTATTAAACTGTCAAGCAAGTACCAGGGCTAATAGAGAAATAAAAGAGCCAGAAAAATGTTTAACATTGGTAGCTTCTTTATAGGCTAAGCCAGAGCTCCATACGAACCTTAGCTGATATAACACTTCAGATGCATGACATCTATTTTATAAAAGTATACAAGGCAAAACTGCAGCTAAATATTTTTACCTGCCATCCTAGTCTATAGAGCAGCTGCCTCCTCCTCCTCCTCAGCAATTTATAGAACTACTTATAAAATAGCAATCAATACTGTGAAATTTAGGGAAGGGCAACAAAGACTCTATATAAGGTTGTCAGACTATCTTATTTTATAATGTTTCTTCATTTTAATCTTCTATAACAAGCATACAGACTATATATAGCACTATTCAAAAATTCATCAAGAAAAAGGCCCAACTGCAGAGGAATACCTCTTGGGCTCTAAAGAAATTCAGCCTCATCTAGGTGTACGCTCAAGTGACAAACTTGCATGGGACTTACAAATCTCACCAACGGGAGCATTCCTTGGAATACTTTCATAGTTTAAATAGATAATAACAATGCAACTGAAGCGTCAATCTTCAGGTATGCCTTTTGAGCCTAACATCATTCCCACCGAACCAGAAAGCCATAGAATTTCCTTACTCCTTGCAGAAACAAATTTCAGCCCACTGACTTACTGGAACTTCAGCATTCCCTATTTGACAAGAACGCAACACACTTGTGAGTGCTGATAGATTTCAACACTGGATAGTTTCCAAGAGTATTCATTGAAAATAGTAAAGAATCCCAGTTCAGGATAGCAGCTTCCTTCCTTATTCAGGTGAAGAAAGGTGAAAGGCTGTCCAAGAGCAAATGGAAAGTAAACAACAGAAAAAAAGTCAGTTTTTCCTGAAGCGTTTTATAAAGGATTGGTTATTTACATTTTGCCTCTGTCTTCTTTTTACAGCAAGGTGTATCAATTAAAACTCCTATACCATATAATTAAAAAAGATTATAAAAGGAAGATATATATAGACACTATCACGACTACTTTTGCTTGTTCAAATCTGAAATGCAACTGTTGGAATAAACAACTGTGGGAAAAATGTACAGGTTATGAATTTAAAATTTGTAAGATTACACATCTTCCAAAGACAAGAAGGAACAAGTTCAATATTCCAATGTTTTTAAAATGTAAAAAACATGAAGAAATGTTATTTATGTAGCCCCTTCCTTATAAACCACAGAATGTTAGGAAGGACCAAACAACCTTCCACCTTTTTATAAGCAGCTTTGAAAACGACTAAAATTGACACAAAATTACATAGCAATGCAGCAGCCCGCTCCGTTTATAGGAGTATCTTTCACACTGCCCCACAGAAGTACACAGCTTTCCTAACTATCAGCCCTATCAACTCAACCCAGGGTCAAAACCAGATTACTTTCTTGACATTGCATTAACAGTGTAAGATTCTGCAAAAGAAAGTACATACCCCAGATATGTCCTTGAATTTACCTCAAGTGATTTACTGAAGTATACACAACTGCAAGTCAAGAAACAAGCTTTCAAGCACACGAGGAAGATTAGAAAGTCTGACTTTGTTTTGCTGGCTCTAGAAGAGTCACAAGATAAAACAATAAAAGTTACTAAAGTGAACAGAAATAAATGAGTATGTTTAAACAGAAGTTCTGCTGAATAGAAGCAGTACTCTTACACATTCCTTCTCACATTAGTATATTCTCAAAACTAAAATAGAACAAATATTTGAGTATATTTAAACAGAACCACACAACAACTCAATAACAAGCTTACAGCTCTTTATATTTAAAAAGAAAACAGAACTTGAAAGATCTAAGCAATGCAACTAAATCTTGATCAAAGCAGCATGCAATCATTCTGGCAGTCACTAAAGCAGATGCCTGCCATTAGTGTAATATAAGCATCTCCATAACCTAACTCATCCTTATTTAGAAAGAAAGAGTATTTGGGGTAAGAACAAAATAAAGTTTGAAGTTACAGGAAACCCAGGAAAGGGTGAGCTAAAGATGCTGTTAATATATTTTGCTTGTGCGTGTATGTCTGGTAGTCAGGTGAGACCCAGAAATTGCCAAGTTCTTTAAAATACAGGATGTCTGTCTCTAATAAGCCAGAATGTTATATGATAATTCAGTGGTCTGATTAAATTAATTTTAGACTGTCAAACCACCAAAACTCCATGTTGATCAGACTATATGGGTCTTGCCCTTTCCTAAAATCAGAGATATCATGAGTTATCTCAAGAGGAACATTCTTAAGATATTGAAAAAGAGCAGCAGTTCGGATATGAAATTCTTATCACACTACTTGTAACTTGATCCTAGAATTGACAAACTGAAAAGCTGCATCAGAATTTTAGTACCTGCCTCCAAGGAGAAAAAAAAGAAAAAAAAAAAGAATGACACATGATCATTTGAAAAGTGCATGATCAAGATGCTCTTAAAGATACAGAATAGGTTACATCAAATACAGGAAAAACACTAGCAGGATGAAACAATACCCTCTTGTTCGAGTGGATAGCTGAGACTTTCACAGGTGTATCAGTAGGAGGAGGAAGAACAAGAGTTCATCCTCCATCAGCTCCAAAGGTCATAAAGAAAAGTTTATCAGCAATGTATATGGGAAGGTATCTTAAACAATTGAATAACTGAAGATATTTATACTTCTGAATGAGATGAAGAAGACTGTTTAAGATAATGAAAGAGGTAAGGAAAAGATGTGGAGAGAGAACAGCTTTGTTTTAGCTACTGCTCCTCTCCAGACAGAAGTTAAAATACTCCAGAATTCAACCTAGCCATACAGCAAGGGAGGTTACTCATCCCAAAGCTCCTCAGCCCTGTCATGCTGCTTCAGGTGCACTGACGCTCTACAGCAGCATCTGAAAAAGCAAATTGTCTACCGCACATGAAGAAATGACAAACAACTTTTCCATTATTTCACAGTAATAGTACTTTATTTTTCTACAGGTCTTTAGGCACCTGGATTATTTAAAAAAATATTTTCTACATTGTTAAAAATTAGTAACTTTAAACTTTTACAATTCTTACACTCTTTAGCCAACTGCTCTTTCATGTGGTCATGAATGTTAAAAGTTTTCACAGCTTAAGCTCTAACTTGCATGTATTTTGCATGTATTTTGATGATCTACATCTATCTTTGCATGTATTTTGATGATCTACAAGGGCTTCTTTTTGCTTAAAAGCATGACAGGATATAACACCAAAAAAAACAGAAAAGCCCATTTAATACTTTAGACTGTTATGATATTATGTTTTTAGGACAAAAATTTGTGTGAAACGCCAATTATACAACACCACCAGGATACGCAGCTACCACTGAAAAGCAGATAAAGAGCTTTCCAAGCCACTGTCAGCAACAGTGAAAATAAATAGTTTATGGAGAATCGAGGAACTATTGAAATCATTATTTCTGCTACTGCAGTACTAAGAACTGCAGAACAATTATAATGGGAAGTTGCCTATAATCTGGTTTTATCTTTATTACGTTTATCTTATAATCTTTATTTTACCCTCCTTAAAAAGGGTTCCTCTGATGCTATTCAGTTTATGTGCTACTAAAAAATAATCAAAAAAGACATTTTTTATGTGAGAAAATTTTCAAATACAGCTATTACAAAGAATATATCAGGGGAGGAACAATTTTTATCTAATTAGCTAATCCTTTGCAAGAGTACCTCTACTTTCTGACAGTAATGATATTTAAAGTGATCAAATTTAAATGATACACATACAAAAAAAAAAAAAGAAAACCAAAAATCAAGAAGAAAGCCCAAAATTCCAAGGAATTCCAAGGAAATGGACTGTTTTTTTAAAGCCCGAGTTAAGGCAAGAGAAAAACACAACAAAACAAACTCCCTCCCCACCTAATGAAAAAAAATATTAGTATTTGCCTGACATTTTCTTGAATTTTCTTTGATAAAACTACATCCACATTTGAGAGCACTTTCTGGTTCACAGATCCATTCTATTTCTTGTTGATGTTGAAATAAGCTTTAATTAGAAATGGTAACAAAAAGGAAAACATCAAATGCACAGTTTTAAATAAAAGCCAAGAAAGATATAAATGCTTGTATTTCCACCTTCTAATGATGTTTGGGGGAAAAACACAGGCTATAGAATAGAAGTAACAGTTGCACAATTGCTGTCAACGTATAATGTAAACAAATAAAGGAACACAGGGACAAACTTTTTAGTAGGACCTGTTGCAATAGGACAAGCAGTAGTAATTTTAAACTAAAAGAGGGTAGATTCAGACTAGCTATAAGGAAGAAATTTTTTACAATGAGGGTGGTGAAACACTGGTACATGTTGCCCAGAGAGGTGGTAGATGCTCCATCCCTGGAAACATTCCAGGCCAGGCTGGACCAGGCTCTGACCAACCTGGTCTAGTGGAAGGTGTCCCTGCCCATGGCAGAGAGGTTGAACTAGACGATCTTTGGAGGTCCCTTCCAACCCAAACCATTCTATGATTCTATGAATATTCTGGTTTTAGGCTTAACTCATATGCACCACCCAACAAGTAAACATGACTTGCAAGCTAACACTGGTCCTTTGAAGTTATCTTCATGTGTTCATATATGTGCAGTGCAGAAGCTGCCATTTTTAAACAGTCTAAATTGAAATAGGTAGTAACAAGAGGGTAGGAAGAGATCTTACTTAATGCCAGTACACAGTTGATATTTGGAAAATATACAAAGAACAGGTGAAAAAGATTTTTGCCTTTAGTATTTGGGGAATTTTCTCTAGTTTAGTAATCTGCCTTAAGGTTTCTGGTCCTCCACCAAGTTCCAACACTGTTTCTTTAACAATTTGATTTAAAAATTTAAAATAAAAAGGATTCTGTGGAGCTGAGTGATAATATTCACATATGATAACATAGCCAAGAAAAATCCAAGTGGAAAAAGAACGTAATGCTTTACTTGTGCAAGACTCGCAGATAGCCAGAACACCAATTCAAAACCTGTCAGAGTTTATTACATATTATTACAGAAATGATACCATTGTACTTTCTTGAGTTTGAAAACCCGACATGCATAAACTTATGCTGAAAAACATTTGCTGTCAGTTTTTGATCATATCTATATAAAAATAACTGCTTACAGGCCAACAGTTCAACCTATAATCATTTCATATCCTACCCCACAAAAGGAAAACTACTTCTAGTTCCCTTCGACATAAAGTCCCCCCTTCTAGGCCCTACAATAGGATTTTAACATTTGCAGAAAAATCATGGGACTCACAAGTAGTACACTAAGAGTTACTTCTTTCCTGGCAAATTGTTTCTCATGTTTGTGAACCACTGCCAAATCTAACACTGACAGAAGAAACACTTCAGAACTTCAGCATTTTTTACAGTCTTTCCATTGTTTCAAATATGTGCTTAGAAACAAACAACATTTAACACCCATCATATAATGTTATCTTTCCCAGGTCACAAACACCCATAATTTTAAAAGATGTAAGTAATAACTGTGGTAGCACAAGACTATGTACAGTTACTTTTGCCAATACAAATGCTAAGATTTAAAATAAAATAGGAGCCCAAATCTATTTAGACAACTAAGTGGTCAGACTAAAAAAAAAAAAAAATAAAAAAAATGCTAGGCATCCACCCAATAGCTCCCACTGACAAAATATTCAGATTGAGATTTTCAGATAGCCTGTAGCACTAGACCATTTGGCAGCTCTCCTGCCTCAGTTCTCTTTATAAAAAGACAGACTTAAATCAGGGAATAGAAGACTACCACAAATGGAGGATAAACAGAAAAAAATAGTCCACATAGTTCTTCATGCCCCAACCTAGACCTTTAAAACGCTAGAACTCAGGCCATCTAAAAGAAATAAACCTTAGTTACAAGTAACTAATTTTAGAAGTGAATTGAAACAAACAAAAAATAATCTGTGAAGTCTCCTTCTGAAGAAAGATCTGCTAGAAAAGCCCACCAATCTGACCCTAAAAAAAGGGCCATCACTCAGTGCCACATTCATTAGCCGAGTTCTTCCCTCAAGTGAAACAAAAGGAAGATGGTGGTACACTTGCAAACTATACACTGAAGTTCCAGTTTTCATTTTAACCCCCGATACACAATACAAATCAAATTTAACCACTGCAGCCAGATAAACTAACATGGCTGGTGTTGAACAAGGTCAAGCAATTTTTGCTCCTGTCCTCCATTCACTACCTCAGTCATATAATATGATGACAATTAAAAAGGACCAACCAAACCACCTATTAAGACTGGGTTAGAAATCAGATGAGACACAAACTGTCAGAGCTCCGGAGGAAGACAAGGTGATCACTTCACACAAACTGGCAACTCCACACATCGAAGTTGCTGTCAGATAGAACCATCAACTCACAGAGGTTGGAAGAGACCTCCAGAAGTCACTCAGTCCAACCTCCTGCCCAACACAAAGCCAAATTCAAAGTTAGGCTAGGTTGCTCAGGACTTTGTCTAGTAATATCTTGAACACGTTCAAGAATAGCAGTTTTGCAGCCTCTCTCAGCAACATGCCCCAGTACCTCACCATTGTATTTATTTTTTTTTTTTTTTTATATCCAGTAAGAAATTACCTTGCTGTAACTTGTAACCGCTAATTTATCATCCTTTCAACATGCACTCCTGGGAAGACTCTAGCTCCACCTTCTCTAAAACACCCATCGGGTAGCTGACGACAACAGATCATTCCTCAGCCTTCTGCAGGCTGAGCAAACACACCTGGTGCTTGGCAGACCCTCTGCTGCAGGCCACACCATTGCATCCGTCTCTTTTGTACTGGGGGACCCAGACCTGGAAGGCCGAGCCTGCAGCCTGCTAGCTATGATTTCTGTTCTATTTCAGCAGAACATGAGCCAAAACCAAAAGGTTTAATCTTGATCCTGCTGTTCTCCCCCCAGCTGCAGACCAGAGCTAGTACCCCGTGTAATCAAAGGATGAGGTTCCTCAGATAAAAAAGCCAACACCATTGCATCAGTTGTTTGTTTTGGTTTGGGGCTTTTTTTTGATAGGTTGGATTTCTGACAGATCAGGACCATGAAATGATTTAACCTGGTCACCACAATTGCTACATGGAATATAACAAAAGAAGTGAAAGGCGTAGAACCACCCATTATCTCACTGCCCTATCAGATAGGTGAACAAATAACCGAGAGTTTTACAGCTAAACCAACACTAGAAACATACAGCATATCCTCCATTTGCAAGGTTGTTAACTCAAATACCATGTTATCTTAGTGCCAAAATAATTTTGTTGCTTGCCACGGCAGATTAAGGGAAGTGTTTTTATGAAGATCTATGCAAACATTTTGCAAGGTAAGCATGCGTGGGCAGAAGCAACATAATTTAGATATGTTCGTTGCTAACCTACAGCGTGACTGCAGCAGCTACACTCCATTTCAGCTAAGGCAGAAGTTGGGCGTTGGTGATACAATAGTATCAGTGCTCTGCATCTATTAATTTACTCTGGATCTCAGCACAGGGGCTTCACAATCACCATTAGACTGCTTCAAGTTTCTGAACTGGCACAAGTACCTTTTCTCACTTCTAGGCATTATACATACACACACCAAGATCTCAGGTCGAAAATGATGAAGCTATCTGAACTGCACTGAACCCCATGAGAGATGTACACATTGGAACAGAAACAAAAGGGTGGTGGGTTGGGTGGGTTGGTATCAGTTACCTTTATATATTTTCAACAGCAGCTGCATCCACTGCATGCTGGTTTTTGGGAATAAACATTTTTTAACCAACACTACACACATTTTGTAATATAGCATAGGACACAATAAGTTGAGAAAACACTGAGAAGAATTTGGCTAAAGAGTACATGAGATGATCACGTAATTTATTTTTACTATATATAGTCTTACTAAGAAAATGACATACAGCATCCATTTTCATTTTTGCTCTTAAGGTCAAATTTTATTGACCTGAGGGTAAACTAAATCTTCCCCAAAAGTTTATGTTCAGATTTTAAACTTGTGGACTGGACAGTAACCAGTCAAGACTAGATTTCTCATGCTCAGGCTGAGAAGAAAAATCTCCAACCTGTACCAGAGACTTCTGGTAGGAGAGGTAAAAGACACAAGACTCCCTGCAGAGAATCAGTTCGAGCCCTTTGCTTTGGGGGAGCTCAGGGATGAAGCAGCAGCAACTCCTCAAAGAATTTGCATCAGAACAAGATACTCTCTGTGAGTGCTTCGCCCTAACTAAAACTGCAGAATTTTGACAAGATTCCCCATTTCAGTGGGCGATTGCTTTTATTTGTGGGAGGAGGGAGGGGAATAAAAGGAATTCCTTTGACAAGAGAGCTGCATTTCTAACCACAACCAGGATCATTTTACCTCTTTTGCTACAAAGAGGTTACATGCCATGAAGAAAAATCCCATGATCTAACAGCTTCATATTATTTTACAAAAAATACAACTCCAGCCAGTTGCTAGAGAAGATATTTTTGCAGCTGATTCACTTTGTACATTTCACAGCACTTGATATACAGTATTCATCATTTAGGCTCCAGTCAGTGTGGTATCTCATGCCCTTGCTGAGCCTTCCCATGAACAAAGCTGTACTTTGCTCTTGAAGGAAATCTAGAGTAATTTATCTCATTTTTGTGATATCATACAGAAGGGTAGAGGGAAGAAAAAAAGTCAACAGTTATGGACACCTCACTGACAGAATTATTTACAATCTGATTTAGAAGGGGGGGGGGGGGGGGGGAAACAACAACCCACCAAACCCCACAACAGTCAGAATTTCAAATTAAGATTTTCTTCTTAGCTTCTTTTACTTGAAAATATTTATGCAGCCTCAGAGAAGTACACATGTTAACGACCCTACGGGAAGAGTAGATATAAGCAGACGTTGCTGTATCTTTGCACTGTAACAACTACAATAAATATTCCACAGAGCATTTTGTTCCAAAGTCAACTTGAAACTTTAAATACAAACACAGTTCTATTATAAAAAGCCTTAATGATACTCTCCTGCTGCAGGTTTGTTGTGGGTTTGTTTTTTTTTTTTTTGATGGTGAAAGCTTTAAAAAGCGTGAACTAAGTACACAACCATTGTTCTGCCAAGGAACAACCCAGTACTGCTGCAGTGCAAACATTAAATGGAAATTATACGATCTTTAAAACACATTACTTCAAATTGCTATTTTGTATCCATGGGAAGAGATGGGAAAACAAGCAAAATACACAAACCTACATCTCCATGAAAAAGTAAATATTTACCTAGAATTTGCATAATACTGTAAATATAGGTTAAAAAAACCCTTGAAAAACGAGAAGGCAATAAATGCATCGGATAAAACATTTCTTTGAGAGCTAGAAAGTTAATTAAGCACAATAATGTTTCCAGAAAGTCTTTATAAACACTGTTACAGCTCAGCAAGGATTCCCGATATCTAAAAATACTTCAAACCCAAGCTCTTTCCTAGGAAGTTCTTACGCTCACTCGGAGCCAACGCGCCCCGCCGCAATCCCCGCGCAGTGAAAGGCACTAGACGAGGCGGTGCCTTCCCCGCAGCTGCCGTGCCTGCAACGGTGGGACCGGCCGCCCCCCGGGCGGGGCGGCGGCGGCCGGAGCAGCGGCACGCTCCCGGGCCGGGCCCCCCCGCAGGGCCACCCCGGGCCTCGCCCGGCCGGGGCCGGGGCAGCAGAGCCAGCGGGGCGGGGGCCGGGCCCGGCCGCGGCGCGCAGCGGCGGCGCTGGAATGCGGAGCCAGTAACCCGATCTCCTCCCGCCCCTCCTCCCGCCCCGCAGCGCTCGGAAAGTCATTTAACCTCTTAAAATGGCATCTCGGCGCTGCCTAGCAGGGAACAGAGCTGCTCGCGTCCTCTCCTGAAATAGGGAAGAAACCCACTTCTGTCTCGTTCCCCATTTCCCCCGCGAGGCGCGGCCGAGGTGCCCGGCCGTGCCCCTGGCACCGGCGCGCTGCCAGCCACCGGCAGCCCGGCGCGGGAACAATCGCGTCTCAGTTCCGCCATAAAGGTCTCGTTTGTTCCGTTCATCTCTACCCTGACTCAAAATTCACCTGACTTTCACTAACCTGAGAAACGAATAGATCTTACTCAGAAGCGAGGAATTAGTAAGAATAGCCCTTTTTCATCTAAAAAGCCTTGCGTTTCAGAGCCCAAACATTCGTGTACATGACAATTTCACACAGAACACCACATCATAAACCCAAATGAATCCACTTAGTTGTTCCATCTATACACATAGAGTTTATTTAGGATGCAAGGACACTAAATGTCTAAGTTTTCAGTCAATTACATACACAGAAAAAACAATAAAGACAATAAAGATACACCTCAAGAGATGAGCTGATCCTACAGATACAAAAACTGTCTCCATCTATTTTCTCTAAAAGATAATATTTCTGTAGCATGAAAAAAGGCTGTTGCAATTTGGAGTAACTAAGTACTTTGCTGTAAACAAAATAGCCAACATTTTTACCATTCTGAACATACTGAAATTTCTAAGATACCATTATCCTACTAGATAAGAGACAAAGACTTGAAAAAAAAAAAGTTATCAATCATTCTAGTGATAGCACAGTGTAAAAAGAGAGAAAGAATAACTTGAAAAACATTTTTCCAGCAGTAGTAATTTTACTCATTAAATATACTACCAGAGCTATTCTATCAGGGAGAGAAAAAAAAGCCCCCAAGGGCTTGGGAGGGTGCAAGTCTTTGGGGCATCAGTGTGGCAATGAGGAGCTCACACTGACTTTCTCTTTGATTTCCATAGGAGGTGGTTGATACTTCTGTTGGCTTAACTAAGTATGATACTGCAGAACACTGGCAAGGGTGGCAATTCTTCTGCAACTCTAACAAGAAGGAACCTTTCGCCAGTGTACACTCTATCTGTTGAATCACTCTGTTCATGTAAAAAACATCTCACCAGCAACAGATGCTGCTAGAAACTCTTAACTGTCATCAAGTTCTGGGCCCAGATTTTAAAATATATTTAAGAAGTCAAAACCAGAAATTCAGAGCTGAGGGATCTTTAGATGTAGAATCCTTCACTCACACAGTTTTGCCTGTATTGGTTCCCAATTACAAATAGGAACAAATTCTAAATGATAAGAGATTTTGAATTGAAGCAGTGTTTTCAGAATCTAGTGAGGAATATCAAATACCACTAGGATGGGGGTTTCCAAAAGACTTCAAATCTGGAAAAAAAAAAAAAACCTAAAGTAGGCAGTATGATTGAAACAATCACCCTTATCAATATACTAATACATTTACAAAAAATCCACTATGAACATTTCTTAACCTTGGTTATTGCAGGTCTAGGATCAGAAGCAATAACAGCTGGCTACTTTACCCTTGTATTCTAGGCAGAGTAAATGCAGGGTTGGTTTTTTTGTTATATATCAGAACAAAAATCCTACTCAAATGCCTTTGTCACTTATAGAACATGAGCACTTTAAACAAATATTTTTATGTAATGCAAATATTGACTTATATTTGCAAGACCTCTTGTTATTTTACAGAAGGCAAAATACAGTAATTTTGCTTGTATGCATCACATACGATACATTTCATCTTTGAGATTATGCAAAATTCTAGATCTTTTAAATCTTTCCCCGAAGGAACCTCTCATCTGTTACTCATCTACAGAATTTATTTCTAGATCATTTATTTCTGATTTATAATTTGTGTCAGATAATCAAAATTCAAAGTAGGATCACGATTTCTAACTGACAGCATTTTCTGTTTTACTCAGCATTTCTTCATTAACCTCAAGGTAACAGAAAAGGCACCAAATATTCTAAAAAAACATCAGTTATTTTTCTTTTAAAATATATTTAATAATGCTTACTTGGTTGGAATAAAATTTATTCAAATTGTTGGTTAGAAGTGGAAGAGCAAGTATGTTTACACATTAAAACTGAAGCTCAAAACACCGTAACATGATTACCTGACAGCTATTAAATGGCTTGCAAGAAGTTATTACATGTTGATTCTCTTTCAGAAGGCCTATATAACAGTTCCACCCTTAGCATCTTCCCTGTAGTTGTACTTTGTTGGGTCTTTTAACATAAACTTCCCCCTTACCCCTACAGATCGTGTTTTGGTCTCAAGACCTACTACTGGGATTATTTCACACAAGCACTGTATATAAAGAAAATTAAGACAGCCCTAAGAATACAAAGTAATCCCAAAGGCTTCAACAGGGGTCAAACCTACCGTGCTAAAAATAAAAGAAAGGATACGTATTTTGCTGAGGATTCTCTGCTAACGCACTGTCTTCCAAAAGAGCAGATAGGAACCGTGACTGTGATGTTTTATGAGGGGACTCACAAATGCCTTTAGTACTTCAGTTCAGCACAAGTTTCATGCCAGCAAAGATAACAACCAGTCACTGGAGGGGGAACAAATACCAAACCAAAACAACAACAAAAAACCCAAACCAAACAATCCAACAACCATAAACTCACATAGTCAATGGAAATTAATTGTAACAAATGAAAAGTAGGGCCAGGAAATACACATGCTTATAACAATTCTAATGTTTTCACAATCACAACCTTCTTTGAAAGCTACAGACTACATTACCACAGAAGACGACATACATGGTGAAACAACAATTATCTACAGAAAAGACACAAAATAGATCACATGAAGTACTGTTAAAAAGGAGTACTGAAATGGAAAATGTTCTCTAACTTCTTTTAATTGTACTACTCCTGGGTGCACAAGCAATACAGAGCCTGACAGGTGTCATTCTAAACAAACCATCCTTTTGAACACACTTCATTTCATGAGATATGTTACTGTGAACATATCTGTTCTAGCAAGTGCTACTTTACACATCAATCTCTAACCTAACTGTGCACAAACAGTTCCACTGAGCTGTAACTGAACTGAGTCTAGCCAAATTAAGCTATGCCTATGTGTTACTCCTTTGAAGAGCAAAGAAACAATCTTCTGAAAGATGTATCAAAATTACTGTTTTAAATAAAGTTATTTTTAAAGTACACTTTTAGAAACTTGCATTCTAAATTGAAATTAAAAACTCAACAGTACTGGCAAATTTGTTTGCACGAGGATAAAATATTTCCTAACATACCCTCCAAAAGCACAACTTCTGGATGATAATGCTTCCCGCTGAGGAGAAAATATAGTATGAAAGAGTAGCATTTGGCAAATCCAGCATTTTCAAAAACAAGTGAATTTGCAACAAGCAGTTTATACAAAATCTGTTTTCTGTTCCAGTATAATGGGTTCAGTAGGTGGAGGAGTGTGGATTGCATACATACTAATATATAAACATGTGGCTGCATTGGTACTCCTATGACCTTGTCAGACATTTCAACACTGTATTTTTAGATTATTCTCTCATACCAACTGCACTGTTAAGATGGCATTTAATTCCATTATGTCCATTGTCATAAAGCTAGTCTTCTGCTTCAACCGCAGCAGTTCTTTGAAAAATACATTTTAAAAGACTGTATTTAACTCTCAAATTTATTTCCCCATTCATAGCCATGAGACAGCTTCATGTAATACACAGAAAGGAACATCCGCATTTCACTTGCTAGATGCCGTGTCACTTGAAGCTCCTTTTGACTGACTCAATAAATGTCCTTGGATTTGGGACCAGCATACATGTTTTATCTGTCCCTGCCATATAAAGATTTTATTGTGTTTTCTCTGTGTTCTACTAAAGCCTAGGTTACATGAGGAAAACAGAAGAAAAAAAAATTAGCTGAATTGATCCCTTCTGCCCTGGCAAGTGATGCCAAACACACACCTATGGTATTTCTGGTTCTTATACCTCAAGTGATTCTTTTCCTTTCACCTCAAATTTTCCTCTTCATTGCGGGGGGGGGGAGGGAAGTCATCACACATCAAACAAATTGCACTATGAGCAACAGACCTAGAAAGGCCTGGTTTCCTACAGATTTATGTTCTATTTTGGTCTATATCTTTTCCCAACATAATTGCCCCAGCTCTCTCCCTATATCCTGTATGATTTCACTCTCCCTGTCCTTTGAAATATATCCATTTCCCCACGCACACGCATATTCCTCTAACCACCATTCTCTCTCCCTTTCCCTCCCACGTCCTCTTGGTGCCAAACAACACGTCTCACTGGCTGGACAGTATGTGCATATTGACTTCCCCCTTATCAGGCATAACAAGTTTACTGAACACTTCTGATCATAACATCCTTCACCTCTGGGGACGTTAACACAGCTCTAGACCTTTGAAACTTAAACAGCGTGACATCCACTCCATAATCTTACCAGACATCTAATCTTCAAGCCTGCTGATACATGCAGCTTGTCTTTGAAGTTTTAGGTATTAGGAATTTGCCAAAATCCAAAACTTTACATACTACATCAGAGACAGAAACACTTAACAAAACTACAAAACAAAGGACACAACTGCAAAAGGAGAAGAGCAAAGAGGAATGCGGGGATAGGAAAGTAAAGCTTCTGCTCAACCCATTTTTGCCTTGGGGAGTGGGAGATACACTCAATATACACTAAGAAGTTACATGGGCTCACTATTATTCAAGCCAATGAGAAAAGAGTGTTCCAAAATGGGTAAGACTCCCAAACAGCAGCCTTACCCACAAGCACACTGCACTACAACACATCTGGAAGGGGCACTTGTTCTGTATGCCAACACTGGCACCTGGTCTGCCCCCACAACCACAGCTTGGCTGGCAAGAAGTGAAGCCTGTTTTAAAAAAAAAAAAAAAAAAAAGGCAAAAAAGGTAATCGGCTTTCAGCCAGTTTAAATTCCTACAGCATCAGAGGAGTGCCAGCCAGTGCCGCAGTAAAGCAAAAGGCAAGGACGCACAAGGGTGGCGTTAACAGGGAGTAGAACTGGCCCTTCGAGTGTACCTGGCTGCTAGGCTTGCTTATCTGTAGCACAGAACTGCCCTCTTCATCTGCTAGGTAGTTATTCATCTAGCAGATTTTCATTGCAGACATCAATGAAAGTCTACCTGGCTGTACTGCTCCAGTCCTTAGGAAACTATATTATCAGCCTTTCCACACAAAGCAAAATAAAGTACATGAACAGAAAATGTTCAAGATAAGGTAGACACTAAAAACATGTTACTTCATGTTTGATGGCAATATCATTAAACCAAACCCAACAAACATGTCAATGAAGGCAGCTAGATGCCAGTGCAATATAAAAAAAAAAAAAAAAAAAAATCACCCAACTGTAGGCGTTACAGACACTACTGAGTGTAACAGCGGAGGAGCTGACGTGCCTGGGTGCGTGTGGGTGTGATAAAAGGCATATGAATTAGCCTGCTGCACTATGGCAGATGTCTAGCCAAGCACTCTGTGACACTGCCTGCTATCAGAAGGAAGAACAGAGTCCTCCCCTGCTCCATCCAGAAGCCTGTGTGCTTCCTGACCTACAAATGGACACAAGTGACTGTGCTACTGCCATCAACGGACACATCCTTCAACAAATCTGTGTGATCACAAACCTGCACAGTACTTTTACCGCCAGCCATATATTCAGGCAGTGACTCTTCAACTAAAGTATTTGCTGTGAGGAAGGAAAGAAACACCACATTTTACTGTGCTTGTAACCTGCCATTCCCTTATACTGTGGAGGAAAAAAACAGCGGTGAAAAATTATTTCCTATCAGTTTCTTAATTTCATTTAAGGTTTGATGGATTACCATCACCATTTCCCACTCTGCTGTTTCTCTTTCCCTGACTCAAGAAGCCCAATTCCACTTAGGACTGCATCCCATTAGTACTGCTGGGGAAAGATGGAAAAAAAAAAAAAATTACCTTCTAGTTTTAATGGCATTGTTGAAATTGTGTTACCAGAGCTACATAACATGTGTGTCCATACATAATGAATGTGAACAGCTGCATAATCACATTTTTAAAAAACTTTTAATTCTAACTCTATAGAATGCTGCTTCAAAATTGGCTTAAATTTAAGACTGTGCTGACTGTAAGAAGGGAAGTGCCTCCCATCCTCTCCCCTTACTCCTCATATGGTATCACGGTGAGCTAGAACTACTGAAAACCCAGGGGCTTTTTTATAGGGTTAGTTTTCAGTCAGATTAGCATACAAATCCAACCTTCCACATGGCCACAATTCCACAAATACAAAAGTGACAGTGGAAACACACAGCCAATGGGAAGAAAGAAAAGGAAAAAAAAGTTTTAGACACCGTAAGCAGATAGGTGCAATCTAAAGTTGGAGCTTCACAGCAAAGAGATGTTTGGAAAACTATCCAAGATATCCCCAAAGTGTTAATACCTGATTTAGAGCCTATTACTGTTTTTCCTTTCTCTAAATTAAATTACGTTGCACTTACTGTACCTCATCTGATACCTTATCGTCAAGGCATTCAGTACTGCTACAGCCAGTTTACAACACCTGTATCAGCTACAAGTTTCACCACCTCACCATTCACTCCCCTTTCCACACTACTTCCAAACACACAGAACAGAACAGCCCCTGTCACTTGCCTCCAGCAAAGCTGTTAGCACCTCACTGCCACAGGGGTACCTGCCGATTTCTTCCTGTGGGCCCAGAACTGGCCAGGGCCTTCCATATGTGTCTCACCACAGATGCCGAGCTGAAGGGCATCATCACCTCCCTCAACCTGCCCACAGCATGCTCCCTAACACAGCCCAGAAGGCTCCTGGCTTTCTTTGCTGGCTCATACTCAACTTGCTGTCCAGTATGACCCCCAGATCCTTTTTGCAAAGCTGCTTTCCAGGCAGTCAGTCCCCACGCTGTACCAGTACATAGGGTTATTCCTCCCCAGGTGCAGGGCTTTGCACTTCTCTTTGTTGAGCTTCATGAGGTTCCTCTCTGCTCACTTCTCCAGTGCATCCAGGTCCCTCTGAGCTGCTGCACAACCACCTGGCCTATCAAATGCTCCTCCCAGTTCTGTATCACCTACAAACTCGCTGAGGGTGCGCTCTGTCCCATCATCCAGGTCATTTATAAAGATGTTGTGCCGTACTGGAACCCAGCATTGACCCCTGGGGCACACTGCTAGTGACTGGTCTCCAGCTGGACTTCATGATGCTGATCACAACTCTTTGAACCTGGTAGCTCACCCAGTTTTCAATTTATCTGTCTCACTGTCCATTTGTCTAGTCTGTACTTCCATCAGTTCGTTGATGAGGATGTTACAAGAGACACTGTCAAAAACCTTATGGAAGTCAAGATCAACAATATCCACTGCTCTCTACTCACTCACTGAGCTAGTCATTTCATCACAAAAGGCTATCAGACTCCCACCAACATCACCCATGCTCACCTGCTGCTAATCTTGACACATAAACTCTCAACTGACTCCTCATCCACCGAAAAGGCAGAGCTGCTCCACAAATTCCAAAAGCACTTTCACAACCCCCCTCCCCAACACCCTGCACCCCTCGTCATCCCAGCCTGTCCTTCCTGGAGAGCCCATAACCAGTCCTCACAGTACTCCAGCCATTGCAGCTGTCCCACCAGATCTCTGATCTCAACAATACTGCAGCCATGCAGCTGCACACATACCTCCAATTTCTCCTGTTTGTGCCCAGTCTTTTCCACGAGGTACGGCAAAAAATAATCCAAATAAATAAAGTATTAAACTTAGTCTGTGCAGAGGGAAACTTTGTCATTGGCTACGCTTTAATAGCCTGAAACCTCATTTCACACTATGACAAAGTCACAGACAATGGAGGGAAAACTCGATAGTGAGAATGGAACAGTAACTACTTGCAGAAAGGAAATGTATGGATATGGGAAGAGGTGCTGTGCAGTTACATGCAGAGAAAGGAGATCCACATTTCTGTTGCTCCTACCCCCAGGTAAGAAACCCCATTAGAGGAGGGCTCCGGTGAAGGATGAGTCCCACCTCTGCCCACCTCGCCCACCCTGCTGCGCTCCAGGGCTCAAACCCAGCAAGCCTTTCTCACAGCACCACTGCTCCTCTGCCCACACTCCTGCTACCTGAACCCACCCACCACCCTGCACCAAGCCCTATTTGTGCTCTTTCAAATCCTCAGGAGACCCTACCATCTGTATTTGTAGCACATCCACAGCTCTTCTTCTCATCGAAAGTAATCTGAAGGAGAATTATTTTACCTTCAGTTGTTCCAAGTAGACATAATAAAAAAATACCTTCCTGTAAACAATTACTCTTCCAAAAACAGATACACATTGAAAACAATAGTCAACATTTCTGAAAACCGTGACATTTATCTTACATAACCTCAAACTTTAAAATTTTGGCTAAAATTCTTTGAAGCAAGAATCACCTTGGTTGTTACCTTTTAAGAGAGAAAAAAACACCATAGGCTTTTGCACTAACTAAATCACCCTTTACATCAGCACTCAACCCCTGCTCAAAGACCTGTTCTAACATATATAAATCTCAGTACCAACAGGTAACTTCGATGAACACCAACACTGTCAAAACAGTACAAAGAAAAAGAACACAAAGAAAAACATGAAATTACGCATTTTTATAACTTGTTTAACAGTTTATAGAGACCTTTTCTAACTAAAATGATTTAACATTTTAAGATACTGTATAAAAACATGTTGTGTGTGTATACGTAAACGTATTTAATGTGCGTTGCAGTCTCAACTAGCTCCTGGCTATTGGGATGTAGGAAGAAACTTCCAGAGAGCGGTGTAATTCCACAGTTGTCTGCTGCAGACTGTCTCGCGCTTTCCTCTGGAGAAATATTGCTGACCATTGTTGGGAGCAAAACACTTGAGGCAGGCTTCTTCATTTGTAACATTCTTTTCTCACTAGTGCACCCTCATTTCATATGTTTCTATTTGGTTATTTCTCCTGTAACCAACCTCACCTCTGAAATGAAGTCAGCAGAAATTAAAAGATACTCATGAAGAACCACCAAGTAATAAAATCACAGCATTTCACTGCAGTGAACAACCGTACGCACTACAGATGCTTAAAGACAAAGAAGGAAATTCTTACATCAGCTCACCAGCGCTTCCCTCCACCTCTATTCTCCCCCCCACCCCAGGTTCCTAAGACTACTACTGAAAGTATTACAGAGCCATGTAAATATTATACAACAGCATTTGAAACTTTGAGAAAAAGTTGACTAATGCCATTTCTGCAGCAGAACCTCTGGCTAAGGAATGCACAGCTGCCGAGCAGATGTATAATTTCAGCATTTAGATTCCATTATTTCAAGGGTGATTTTTTTTTACTAGATGTTTTCAGATTTTCTATTTCCATCTGGTTTTTGACCTCCCTCAGTTTAGTCCCCTCCTTTCTGTTTTAGTTCATTACGCCAAAATAATTTTCTAAATTAGAAACATCTCTACATTTAAAAACTTGTGAATTTGAAGAGAGGTGGGGGAGTGAAGCAGGGCTGGGGCGGAACAAAAACAGACAGTTCAACAGAGGCTTGGGTTTGAAGAAAAAACTGTCCTGTCTGGGTCGGGTTTTATTTTGCAGTTCCTGGTTTAACCCAAATTGGCGAGTCTCTAACTGCATTCCTTCCATGAAATTTTAAGAGCAGGAAACTGAAGAATATCAGCTATATGGCAATGTTCCTACACTTCATCAGAGCCCTCTGCCCTACCTTCTGAGTAGGACAGTGTTCCAGGTTTTGATTCTTTCTTTTTAGAGTCTCATTAAATTAATTATAGTTGTAAGCTTAAAAAAAAATATTAACTCACCATGTACCAAAAGAGCTTTAAAAAACATACAAAGATTAGTGCAGATCAGTATCAGTGGTTGTCAACTTAAATCAATTCAGTAAAGAATCATTAATGCAAAAGTAGTAAAAAATATTTTTAAATGGAGTTAACATTGTTCAAAAAAATTTCCGTTCATCTAACCAAAGTAGAAGACTAGTGCATACAATACTGTCTGTCATAAACTTCGGTCCACACTGTGAGTTTTAAAGAAGTATTATCACTAATGGGATTACTGGTTCAGCTCAGCAAATATGACAGATTTGCTGCAAAACCTATCGAATCTTTATTTTAAACTCACAGTAATAATTTGCTTGGGTGAGGAAGGGCACAATCGTCAATCCTAATGAATGGCATACACTTCAGAATACTCCTACGGAAAACTTTCTATAGGATATTTTCACAGAAAAAGATTAAATGGTTGTGAACTAGTAAATACAGAAGATAAAAATCAGAAAAATACATCAATACATAAAAACAAAAAAGCACTTTTTCATTCTGTGAGATTTATTGTTTGCTTTGTCTCTCTTTTAAAACTAACAAGTTTTTAAAAATACTTGAAAGCAACACAAACAAAATTCCTAATAAAACTTCCTGTATCTATCATCAGGGACATTTCTGCTTAACACTCAGTACCGCTACTGAATTTTTGATTATTGCTAAAATCCCTTCAGTAACCTGAACAGAAGACAGTCCATGTTTTGGGTGTTGAGTCTAAGAATGGCTGCACCTCATTAGCTGGCAGTGCCTTCCTGTGCCCTGTCCCAGTACCGTCTTGCAATTAACTCTCAGTTGCCCAAACCAGTGTCTGTGATCTGTGAGCCTTGTTCCTCGGACAACCCAGAGAAGGGTACAGGAGGGTTTCTGAAACCTTCTCCAAGGCATTCTGTAAAAGATTAATTTCTCTTCCACAAAGAAGGATATGCAGCAAGGAGGAGCGCGTTTTACACAGCTTTCTGGTTTTCTCATTTGCATTTCCAGTAACTTCACTGTCTTCTTCTGATAAGCCGCTCTCTTCTCATACTACTCTCCAAGTTCTTTTCATTCCCAAGCACACGGGACAAGGGGGTGATACAGTATTTCCTATTTCCAGTACCCGTTCTTCCTGCTGAATGATTCCTCACAACTTATCTGTTCATGCTTCCTTTTCAAACCCTCTATACCCCTGCACAACAACATGGGAGAGTGCCTATGCCTCTGCATCTCCACCACACTATGCATTTCAACTGAACAAAGAGTAGGAAAAAGAATAATTCATTTAGAAGCTTATATCTGAGCTTATTCATCACTTCTATATCCCTGAAATTCTGATTCCGAGCACATAATGTACTCATTTGCACAACCAATCTTTCATGAGCAGGATATTAATTCTCTGCAGAAGTAAAATCTCTTGACTTCCGTCCTCCAGCCCTCATTTGGGCTCTGCTCACCAATCTCCAGTCAAGTTTGGGATCAGGCTCTTATAGAGGAAGTGTTAAGGCCTATGAGCATTTTCAGGTTTTTTTCAAATGAAGAAAAAGTTGCTAATAATTAACACTATAAGGGCAAGAGAAAAGCAAATTTAGACCATTTCTACAGCTGCAGCAGTGAAAAAGGAAATCACTTCCATGAACCAGGTCTGTATCCTGGTACGCATCTTCTGAGACTTTCTTTGATATTGCTCCGACTCCTGCTACATCTGCTTGTATTTTTATCGGCCAAAACACAACAAGATTGACAGTTTTCACTTTAAGATAGTGAACTGAGGGAATACAGTCACAAAGAATTGCTAGTTGCTTCCACATTTTATGCTAATAAAGTTGACTGAAGCCATCACGTAAAGCAATTATCTGAGGAGACACTGAGAAAATTTAAGTGATTTCAAGTTTTCGTAAAAAGCATTGCTGCTGTTGTGACATATGATGCAAATTAAGCTACAGTACTGCAGAGCTGAGTAATACTGATTTTTTCCCCCCTTTTAACGCACAGCCAAGTTGTCACATACTAAAATTATATTTAAGCTTATTATATTTTCCTCTGTATTTTGGGGAATTCTATTTTGCGGAAAAAATGAGGATCAGAGCATTCAGCCATGTACTGCAGGTATGTACCCTACGAACTACTACTCCACGGATTTTGTCTTATCAGAACCTTTTAAAGCATTTAAATAAGGTTCATACCCTTCATGCTACTCAGAACACTTTTCCCCCCACAATGAACACAACCACCAGTGATTTCGGCACAGGTAGCAGGCTTGGCTGATGACTCGAAGGAAGAGCTTCATCAAGCCAATCGCTTTCATCATAACAACAAATGTCACTGCAGAAATTCTGAGGTGGTAACACAATGGACCTTAAATAAGGCTTTGCTGTTGATTGTCCTTTCGTCATGCATATACAATCTACGAATATTATCACAATCATGAACTAGAGTTTATTTTCCTACTTTAATACTTATTTAGAATTTTATTAGCTAGACCATCATGAAACAGTAAACCTAACTGAAACACAAGGAATTCAAATGAAACGGAAAAGCAACTACAAAGTACCCATTAGAAAAAAAGGTAAGAAATAAAACTTACCTAGATTATACATCTGAAACAGAATGACCATATTTTTCATACCACTTGTATACAGCTGAAACAAGAGGGTCATAACCAGAAACTCATGCATCTTATCACTACCACTACATGAATGAAGTTCTCCATCTTCTCAATATATCGAATATTCAATGACCTAAAATGCTTCTGTGTCATAAGCCTAATACAATGGATCTCAAAATATATATTGAAGATATATTGAAGACTAGCAGAATAAGTGCCTTGTTTTGCTTTTGGGGGAGAGTGGGCATAAAATACACCCAATACGCTCTGTAAACGCATCCAGTGAGGTGCTGGGGAGCTAAGTCACAACGAAGACCATTCTGGCAAGTTAGCAGCTTGTCCCCTAGTTGATTGCCTGGTCAGAGGTGGGCCAGCTATTTGTATCAAACTAAACCTCTTGAGGATTACATACCCAGCGTACAAAGTACTGAGCAGATGTTTCTAGACTGAATCCCTCACAAAACATCTATTCCGTATATCTTCTCAATAAGAGCCTTCTGAATGCTAAAATGATGTCTTCTGTACACTGAAGACGAATGAGGTGACTATTTCAACTTTTTGCCCAATTTCAATCACCTATTCCAGTCTCCATATTATTTTTAAAGGGCACAATACAGCAGGTTAAATTTTATGTTTGCTTTCAGTTTTAAATGTTTTTCAGAATAAGTAAAACTACTTTATGTCTGACAATATCAAACCCTCAACAGACTTCACAGCAACTTTTAAGGAATTATAGAAAAGAAGGCAGAAAGAAACTCCCTGCTTACCCTTTAAACCACTAACCATCATGGAAGGCCCAGAAGACATCATTTCAACTGGGGACCATCAGCACTAGTGTGGTGGGGGAACTGCAGAGGGTTCTGCAGATCTTGTTCAAGAAAGGAAAAAGTGGAACCACTAAATCAGCAGCAGCTAAAGGAAAAGTTTGCTGTCAGGCCACCAAGCGCATGCACTCTGCGCGCGCCCACCCCCTAGTCTTGCATTGTGGGAATATTAACAAGTGAAACAAGGCTCCAAGTACTCCATCTGCACCCACACACAACTCTGACGTGATATATCTTCAAATTACTGAGTTCCTTCTGTCATTTATTTACACATGACAGTAAGGTAAGGTAAGAAAATCCCAGGCACCGAAAACATGTCCTCTTTTTACTGAGGAACCAGGAAACACCAGACACTTCCCCAGATATCCAGAGAGAAAGGACAGATCTTCAACTGATGCTTGACATAAGCAAGGTAGAAACATACACATTTATGACACGTTCCCTGCCACATACTGTCTGGTCTCGTTCATCCGTCTATGCTTTTCAGCATTTTATCAAATAAGTTACTGCAGCTTCATGTGTCAGAACTTTACCTGCTCTTGGAAAGAGATACTGTCCACATCATAAAAGTTACCAGCCACAATGATGAACAAAAAATAAAAGGATAGGGTATCTTTTTTTTCTTTGGTTTGTTTGCTTTTAAGGGCTTTGGAGAGGGCAGGCTTGTTTCTCTTAGAAAGCCTGGCTATACCAAAATTAGTGCAAGCACTAATATCTGTTTCTTTGATCCCTTCTGTGAAGGGGATGTACTCAGATCCACCTGTCTACATGTCTGTGCCCCACTATGCCTTGGAAAGTTGTAGAGTTCTTAGTTACACTGACACACAATTTAAGAGATTCCATTAATTCAGAATTATTTAATATCACTATTTAAAAAATGCTTGTTTCTTTTAAAAATATAGCCTGCACTGATTTCTCATTATAAAAATATAATTTAGTGAATATTTAGCAAGTCAGCATGTCCTTCCCTACATTTTTTTTTAAATATTACATAGCCACAGAATCTCTATACTGCTTCTTGGAGAACACATAAAACGTTATTATCATTCCTAATTTTAAAACCAAGAAAAACATAATAATTTTTTTTTAAAAATTAATTTATCCATCAATTGCTTGCCTTTCAAGTCTCTGGGAAGTAAAGCTACCTATTGCGCCTTCAAAATCCTTTTCTCTTTGCAACACAATACTCCATGACATCTCATCGAACAGTAATGCTCATCTATGGCAAACACATGTCCATTTTGAAAGAAGTTAGCAGATGTTGTTTACTGCACATCTGAACAAGCACCACATTCAATCCCAAACGTGATCAAAACTGTATTGAACTACTCCAAGTCAGAGCTAACAATTAAACCAACTACTATAAAGAATAAAGTTAATTGCTTTGGTTACACCACTTAAGAGATCCTCAATTCCTGAATGTTGGTATCCAGAAAAAGCACATGTATCATTTACACACTCCACCGTACTCAGTACTTTTAATTCTCACAACAAAGCACACAATTCTCACTGTGAAGATCTTGCAGAGCAGTGTCAAAAACATTAGGATACACTGACTTGAAGAAACTCTATGCACCAGCTACATACTGTTTCAGTAAACACCTATCTGATCTGTGAATTCCAAGTAACATACCATTTCAAGCCTGCAATTTAGCAACAGCTTTCTTCTCTAATTTGAACAGGGGCTGGACCAGATAACATCCAGAGGTCCCTTTCAACCCTAAATGACTTCACAATTAAAAAAATTTTTTTTCTTTAAAAAAAGATTCAGATCCAGCCACATATATTCATTATCCCTGGAAGAGAGCATCCAGCAGAACGTACTAAGGACTGGCAGCTGAATCTTGCCACTGTGCAAGATCCTCCACAAAATTTCAGACTAGAGCTCAAAGCCTACCAGGTTGTATGTCTCTATATAAATACATATAAAATACACACACACTCACATAACAAACAAAACGTGGTGAATAACCCAAGAAAAAGTTACAAAAGGAACAAAAGTACAAGAACAAAGGACAAACACAGCGTCATCAAGAATTCTATCCAGACTGCTACAAATGCCACAACATGGGGTATTTCTGGCTATTGGATAAAGTATCTGAATATAAATTGCTCTCGTGTTAACTTTTTTTAATCCCAGGACTAGGTTCTACTACAAATCGGGCAACTTTTTCAATCCAGCAGTCTTCCTCATCTACAAAAGGAGCTCCTCTGTTCCTACAGGTAGCAGGCCTGAACAATCCCTAGAACACTAACTCGAGAAAAGAACTCAAGAACTCAAAAATAATTACCTGTCCACAGAGAACAAAAAATGTAAATTAGAACCGCAATCAATTTACCCTGGGAAGAATCATCAAACAACTTTCGACACAAAGTGACAAGCAACTGCTGAATGGAAATACCACAACTTACTA
This sequence comes from Strix uralensis, assembly GCF_047716275.1. NCBI lineage: Eukaryota > Metazoa > Chordata > Aves > Strigiformes > Strigidae > Strix > Strix uralensis. The sequence goes on along the minus strand of NC_133978.1, from coordinate 11,841,062 downwards.
CCGTTCCCTGCTGCTGAATTCGCTCTTAATTTTACCAAAATCAGAGGGTGGTTGATTGAAGGGTGGTAAAGAGCCATTCATGGTTTGAAACCCTCTTCAATAGATTTCGTAATCAGTTATGAAAACATCGTACTTAATCGGTCCTCAAGAGTACAGTCTTTAACTACGAAGGTACGTGCGACAACGCGGGTTTATTTTTTCTTCAGACAGTTTTTACTCGCATCGCTAAACGGCATCAGACTCGGGAAGCTGGCGCACAGCTTTGTCTAAAGCTCGCACGAAAGGAAGCCGAAGCACCTTACCCCCCGCACCCTTCCCACGCCCGGCGCTGCCGCGCACTCGACTGGGGCTGCTCGGCACCCAGCCCGGCATTACAACACCAGGGGCGCAGACGCGGGGAGGAGGGGGGGGGGAGCGCACGACGAGGGAAGGCAGCGCGGGCTGCCAGGCGGCCCGGCCCCGCCAGCGCCGTGCCGGCGGCCCCCGTGCCCACGCAGGAAACCGCCGGCCCCGAGGAGCCCCTGCGCCGGCGCGGCGGCCACCCAGCCTCCCGCCGGCCGCGGCCCGACCCCCGCCAGCGGGCCCGGCCCGGCCCGGGGAGCGGCGCCGCGGCCGGCGGGCGCTCCCCGGCCCCCGGAGGAGAAAGGTCGGGGCGGGAGAGCCGCCGCCGGACGGGGAAGCCGCGGCGGGTCTCCGCGTTCGACGGGGCCGGGCCCGGGCCCCGGAGAGCCAGCCCGGGGGCGGGAGGGGGCGCAGACCCCGTCGGGGGAGGGACGCCCGACGGCGAGGAGCGACAGCGCCGAGAAGCGCCCCCCGCCCGGACCAGGGAGGGGAGCGGCGGCGCGGCACTGCCCGGGGCGCCCCGACGCTCCTCAGCCGCACGCACGCACGGCCGGGGCCTCCGCGGCGCGGCGCCGCACTCACCGGCGGTGGGGGCTCCTCATCCTCCGCGGCGGGAGGGAAGGCCAAGGGGGAGGGGGCCCGCTCCCCGCCGCGCTCCGCAGGCCGGTCCCGGGGCCCCGACGGCTCCGGTGAGACGGGGGCGAAGGCGGGTGCGTGTCGGGCGGGGGAGGGCGAGGGCGGGACGGCACGGCCCGGGCTCGGCGCAGGCTCCGTCCCGGCAGGCGCTCCCGGCGCGGCGCGGCGCGGCCCGTCCCTGCGGCGCGCGGGCGGGGCGGGGCGGGAACGAGCCGGATTCCAATCACTGCAGCCGGCGGCCGCGGCCGCGCGCACGGCGGGGGCTGGGGGAGGCGGGGGCGCGCAGCGCGCGCGCAGCGGCAGCAGCAGCAACGGCCGCCGGCGGGCGTCCTGGCGCGGCCTCCCGCGGCGCGCGGCGGCCCCTCGGGGGTGCCGGGCGCACGCGCCCCCCCCCCCCGCCCCTCGCGGCGGGGAGCGCGCGGCGGCCGTTGGAGCGGGGGGGGGCCGCCCCGCAGAGCGGGAGGGCGGGGGCCGCGCGCCGGGTCTCCCGGCGGCGTCCGCCTCCTCCGCCCTTCCATCAACACGTGCCGTGGGCGGGAGGGCTGGCGGGGCACCCCGGGAAAAAGTTGGCCGGGAGGAACTAGCCGGGCCTGCTTTTCCTCCCCCGTAGTCCCTCCTCGGGCGGGAGCGCAGGCCGCAGCCAGCCGCCGCCTGAGCGAGCTTGTCGCTCGGCTCTCTGCCCCGCGCGGACACCCGCCCACCGCCCCCAGCCCCGGCACCGAGACGGGCTCCTGCCCCGCCGCCGAGAAGGGCTTTCCCGGGGAAGAGGATGGGGGAGCTCCTCTAAGAAAGGCCAGGGAGGTGTGAGGGCAAAAAGGGGCCGAGTAGGTGTCATGGAGGCACGGCTGGCCCAGAAGAGGGATCGAGCCGTGAGGAGCAGCTAGGGCTGGGCACGGCTGCAGGGCTGGCAAGATCCGTCCAGAGGCTGGTGGAAAATGGACAAGCTGCCAGGATTCACAGAGTAGGTGGGGTGGAGGATTACCGTCACAACTCTGATGTGAATTAAAGGGGGCCTGTGCGTGAGCTGGGGTGGGCAACACGCAGGCAGTGGTGGCAGCATAGGGAAAACAAGGGCTTCAGATGGGCTTTTTAGCTCTGTGGGAAAATAGTTCTGAAAAGGTTGAAGTTGCAGTGCCGCATGAGGAATAGAGTTCCACTGCAAAGGACAGAGTTATTTGTTCCATGTTCTGTGTCTCTAAATAAATAAGCCCAGTTACTTAGGTTGAAATCATTATAACTTCTGCAATGAGCTGCTTTGCTCACTGATAAGCTTGCTGAAGGCCATGATTTGCATTGCATTTCCAAGCTCCTCATCATTAGGACAAATTAGCAAAGTAATAATTTGTCTGTCTGTCTTCAAGTGGGGTCTCCCAACAGCTGTGCAGAAGGAGCTTTAATGACAGTATGACAAAGAGACAGCACAGTTTCCACCTGGGCTGCTTTCGCAACAGAGTGGCAGCAATTGTGTTGTTAACGTGGTCTTGCCTTTCACTTGTGCTTTCACTTGGTTATTCTGCGTCAAGATCTTTGTACACAAAGCCAACTATAGGGGGAAATGGAGATCGTATGGATCATACAAACCCTTTGCTGCAGACCAAAACACCCTTTAGACCTTCAGGACACACCAGCAATTGCTAGTGCCAAGATGCCTGCCCCGATAAACCTTCTCGAGAATAAGTGATTGGGAAGCAAGCTCACTTATCTGTGCCAAATAGCCAGATGTGCATATATTGTGGGAAACAGGGGCTTGCATGTTTTGTTGACCTCTCCACAGTCTAGCTCCATTTTTGCGTGCTAATATCAGATCGGACTTGCAAATGTGTGCTCCACTCCAGAGCTGTCACCTCTGAATGTAAGATGAGAGCATTGGCTCTGCGGTGTCGTTCACGTGCGTTATAGCCATGGATCGCTAGGCGAGTGCTTAGCCTGCATACCGTCCTATATAGCAAAACAGGAGGAAGCATAGTTTCAAATCTGTCAACTTCACAGGCTCCTTTAATATGTAAGCAGTTAAAGGCACACCTAGTAAGTGTAGGTGGCCAGATACTATGTGATAGGCATGTAAAAATGCAGGCCTTTTCCTACTAGACTTTTAGAAAATTTTTTCCGATGACCATCATCCATAAAAATCTGTCAGTGTCCAAAACAAAGACAGCCTGCGAGAAAGACAAAATCACAGCTTTCATGCCAAGCAATACAGAACTTCTATGCTTATGTTTATAATTTCAAAGGAAAATATGAGTCTGCTGTTCTTCCACTCTGTCTACTATCAGATTAGAGCAGCAGAATAGATGCTCAATATGGAAGAAGAATGCGACATGCGTGTGTGTGCTCCCAACCAGAACCAAAGCTGTTAGAGCTAGTATCTCTAAGTAATAATCTGTGTGGTAATAGTCCTGTGCTTTTCAGATGTTGGATATTGATTTAAATCCAGTATGCATTAATTTATTAAAAGCCACTAGCCGTGAAAGGTATTTGATCCCTTGTGTGGAACGGATCAACTATTTTCATCCACTTCCTGGTGAGTCCATTTGCACACTGCAGAAACTGCCGCCTCAGCTAGGTCTTTTCAAGGCATTCAGGCACTGAAGATACCACAAGCGACGGTCCCTGTCAGGTCAGAAATAGTGTCGCTGAGGATGAGGTTTGCATTGCCATGGCTAATGTGCCTGTTCTCTGCAAAAATGAGCACTGTGTAAACACTTGTCCTAATCACAGAATAAAGTCAGTAAAAAGTAAACTACATTATAATAATATTAGGGCTGCAGGAGACAGAACTGAATCTTGATCTAAAATGATGAATCATAACAACCTTAAAAAGTATTTAGATTGTGATGGATGTCTGATGAAACATCACATGGAAGGTACTGGTGTCTTTCAAAACAGTGCAGCACTTACAATATGTTTCCAGTTTCATACAGGTACAAACTGTCATTTTTGAAACATACAGATTTACAACAGAAGCATGAAAACAATGTGAGTAGACTACAATTCCTTGTTTACAATCATACAGCAGTCTGTGTGTGAGAAGGGGATTGGTGACCAATCCTGACCAATGTGATGATGTTCGACCTGATCATGGAAGAGTTTTCTTTTTGCGCCACCCGAAGAACCCAATTGTATTTCCCCAAATGAAAGTAACTGTGGAAAATCAACCTAAGATTCTTGTCAAGTAAACCATGAAGAATCAAATCTGATTTATTTTGCTTTGTTGTAGAAATACCTATTTAAACCAGAAGATGAAGACTTTAGGTGATAGGCACTCTGGAAGACACAGGGTTCCAGTGAGCCCAGTTATCAGTAACAGACATCTCACCTGGTGAAGATTTTAGGAATTTGCAAAAACTCAGACCCATCAGGTTTTGGTAACACAAAGTATTTATTTTGTTAATTGAGCAACACTCAAAGACACTGTAGTCTGAAAATCTGAAAATAATCATATGTTCATTCAACAGGATGGAACATGGAAATCTAACATGAAATACAGAAGAAGCAGTTCAACGCTGACTGTCATGATGAAGAGAACTGTATTTAAAAAAAATTAAATCATGAATTGGACACTCTTCCAGCTGCTTTCTATGTCATTTCCTCTCCAGGAATTTCTTATTAGTTCTTGGAATCACTTGGGAACTGCAAATCTTAAATATCAAAAGATCTTTAAGAACAAAGAGGTATGTATGGGGAGAAGGTCATCCACGCGATAGGATTTTTGTAGATCCTTCTTCCCTTCAGTCTCGGGAATTCATATGTCTTAAATCTGTGGTCCAAATATACTTTTGAAAACTGTTTGCAATTAGATGAGTACTTCTCTGTTACTGTTACCAAAATAAATATTCCATGTTACATATTAAAAGAATATTACCCTTCAGCCAGGGACACAATTTTTTCACTTAAAATGACGTGAATTTGGCTTTGTCTTTTTTCAGACTTATTTTACTTGAAAGCACATTCTTTTGATTCTGAATTTATTCAGCTGTTTGTTACTTAGAAATGTCATGGATTTTATTAAGTGGTTTAAATGTAAGCATAATTAATTCAATAAGGCAGAATCAAATCTGTGAAGAAAGGTGCTTTTTCAAAATTTCTGCTAGTGAAGCACTGATAGTAAAAAGGCAAAAGTATTTGTCAGCACTGCAAGCCCTGGCCAACCTTCTGTCCAACAAGCGCGATGTGGAACTGAGCACAGTGCAGCACTGGAGAGCACTGTGCAGAGACTGCAAAGAGCAACAGCTCAATGTGCAGAGCACAGGCACAGGGAAACAGGAGACTGTTCCCACAGCTTAAGCACGTGGTGTATTTCGGGGTTCCCTCTGGGCTTCTGCAGACTTTAGCCTTGTCCAGGTGGGCAGGGAGGAGGGAGGACAGAATGGCTGTCCCTGGCGTGTGCCTTAGGCAGCTGCCGCAGGATGTGCACCGATTCCTTACTGAGCTGTGTAGCAGGGAACTCAGTTGCATCTTGCAAAGGGCTGTAGTAATGGGAGCACTTTGCGTGATGCTACAAGTGCTCTAGGAGACATTTTGCCAGTCAAGAACCAAATTTCCTGTTGCTTTTCTGTTTCTTCTTCCTATGCCTGCATGAGCTGTATGCGTCCGGGGTACAAAAACCATATTGCAGTATTTTCCCTAGACTGTAAGAAACCCTGAGACAACTCTCCTTATAAATACAAAGAAACATTTCAGATTATTTTGTTTTTCTTAAAGCCAGTGTTGGGTAGTAAGAACATTAAAAGTCTTATGAGGAAAAAGAAAATATTTTTAGACTCAGCAGAGGCTTCACCTGGTTGCTTCATTCACACTGGTTTGTTTGGAGAATTAGAAATATGTTTTCCCCTAAATGCATGCAAATAAAATCCTGAAAGTCTGCATTTGCTCTGAGAAGATAAGTATTTAGAGTTAGACTCTAGTGCCAATTTTAAAATTCATATTCTGAATTAACTATCAGTCTGCAGTGCTGAATGATCTACAAGGAAGTTTTAATTATTAGCTTCTCTCTGAGAGTATCTAAGATATGTTTGTGTTCCCCCACCTTTTATTATAACAGGTATTTGTAAGTTTCTTCTAAAAGTTTGAATAATCCTTAGATCCAAAACCACATTGTATTAACATTTCTCCTACTGATGCTGAGGCTTCATCCCCTTAAGCCTCTGTAACAAACACTTCTTGATAACGATCCTTTTCAGCAACAGAAACTGAACCAATGCTGAAAGAGGAAATGTTTTTTAAACCTGCTGTTAAACAAGGAGAATTCTTTTCAATACAGAAAATTTCTGTCTTGGAGTGTATAACATCTTTGTCCTCAAGAGGAGTGGATTCAAGTGGATGTGTTTCTGACAGCTATAGTGGGTTACAAAGATGGACATTTATGAGACTGAAAATGCTATGTTCTTCTAAACTTGTTAGAATGAAACAGATCTGAATCCTATACAAAACAAATGAACCAGATAGTTTCAATTAATCAAATCCTTATTTTTTTCTCAGTCTAAACATATCTTTCTCATCTTCATTAATAATGAATGTGTTGCTGTTAAATAAGAACAAATGCAGCAAAACACTCTCATTCTCCTCTTTTTTTTTTTTTTTTTTTTTATATTCTAGCAAAGCCAAGCTAAGATAGGTCTACTAAATTAATAATAAGAAAAGGATATGCTTGTATTTCAGTCACAGCAGTCAGCTAGTACGTCTGAAAATATGTGATGAAGTTAAAGGCATAGCAATATGGTTTTTCTCCCTTAGTCTGTAAGATACTTGAATATGTACTGGAACGGGAACTTGAACAAGTTAAAGAAACACATACAGCTAAAAGCAAGTCCTGATAAATAGTCTATAACTTCCTTTACCTCCAATGAGAAATTGGCCTGTGTCTGCAAATCTCTGGATTTGGCAGCTATATCTAATTCAGTTTAAACTCCCACTGGCAACAGCAAAAAATTACCTGATTAGGGATGCAGGATTGGATCTAAGATAATAGCATATTAAAATTCCACTATAAATTCAAAAGCTACTAATGGAAATTAAATCCCCAAAATATAAAATGTTCAAAGCAGTTGAACAGTTTTCTGTGTATATACTCAAAATGCTAAACAATAGTAGCTGTTGCGTGTGTGACCATCAGGAAACACAGCTGTGCTTCTTTGTGTTACAATTAATTACTTCCGTTGTATATAAAATTGAAAGTATTGGTACTCTGGGGCGGAAAAAGGATATCCTGATACACTGCTTCTATTTCCTTACCAAGGCCTATTACTGAATGTTTCACCATTAATTCAGTTACAATGAATTATCCTGCAATGAATAAAGGAAGGGTAGATGGGGTGGTTAATTGTTATGCTAAAGGCTACTTTTTCTTTGTATTTTCACTCTCCTACATTTTTATCTCATTTCACTACTTTCACATGTGCCCTCTTTGATAGCAATTGTTCACTTTTAAGTAGCTGCACTTAGTAATGAAAGTCTAAAACAAATGATGACTTAATTATCCTTTGACTTAAAGATTTATTATTTTTTTTATGTTATGACATCAGAGAAAGCAGAAAACTTTGTCACTGTCCTTTAAAGGAATGAGTAAAGTTTTCTCAGCTTAAGGATTTGTGGCCAGGTTCCCTGAAGCTGGCACATAGAGATGTAATTTATACCTTTCTGTGCCAGTGAATTTCCCTAAGCTGGAGGGGGATGAGGATTCTTACCCACAGTTAGGGAGGAGCAGTAACAGCCCAGCATTTCTCTGTTATGCATTCCTTATTTTTTTTGGTGAGAATTGCAGAGGAGCAAAAACTGCTTGACGTTGTACTAAATAGTGCAAATCTGGAGCCTAAGGATATACACTGCCACGAGACTTTAATACTGCTTTTTAATAACACTGACTCTTTCTTTTCAGATAACTTCTGAACAGAGAACAGCTTCTGTGACTGCTTAGGAAATCAATGAAGTCTACAACAACCACCAGCCACGTAAGTCTATAAAAGGGGGATAATGTGTTATGTATTTGCTGCTAAGAATTTAATCTCTGAGGATGCTCCTCCTAACCTAAAAGTCCGTGGTTGCATGCATAGGTGTAATTAACACTGCCAGACTCTTTCCAATCCATCAGAAGATGTGGAACACAAAGCTAAGTGACATGGGGGAAATGTGAAGTCCTTCAATGTGAGCACAAATAAATTCTGCCAAATGAACTGAAATCTTTGCAGGGTTGAATTCAGTCTAGTTGGTGTCTCAATAAAGTAACAGGAGCATGGCAACTCAGAAAAGCTCCCATTCCAGAAACTGGTTTACATAATACAGATGGCAGAAAATCATCATCCACATAAAATATAGCCCTATTCTCCTTTTGCTGCAGCAGCTGGCACGGGGAATAGAGTCTTGAAGGATATGCTCTGTCATTATTTCATAACAACACAGTTTAGATTCAGGTATGCTAAATTTGATGCCACAGGTAGAACCCGAATCTCTCTGGCTAGCACTATCACATTTCTTGCAAGGATTTTTTTTTTGCCAGAAGTATGTGCAGTGTAGCATAGATGCTGTGTAGCATATATGCAGTAAAGCAGAACCTGCCAATTAGTGTCGTGTATACTGTGTATCCACAATAAATCTCAGTAAATCTGTTACTTCCAGGTTGCAGTGGGCTGACTGAATACAGTCACGCTAGCAACACGGCACATTGTATTACTTTTTACCCCACATTGTTACACAGCTTACAAGAATGTGTACAGTAACTCTGGCCAGGCTTCCACTTGTGCAGAAATAACAGGGAAATTTATGATGTCTTCAGAATCAGTACAGGGGAAAATTTCCAGGAAGAAAAAGAAAATGGGTCAGGGAACATGCAGGCCTACCAGTGGCATTAGGTACTGCAGAAGAACATTTGGTTGTGAAAGAGTATGTATTTGGTCTTTGTTTATAATGCACAATTAAAATGTTTATTCCTGAATTCATATTTTTTATATAAAGCCAGACTTTGGAAAGTGTGCCCTTCTTTCTGCTCCCACATCTCCTATGCTATCAGAAGTCTAGAGATGTTAACTCATAAAGAACAAATACCTGATAACAAAAGCTAGGTCTCTAGGTGCACTATTATTATGCTATGTATAGTAAATGGACGATATGACAACAGTTTAGGCTCAAATACTGCAGGTATGAAACACATCCACTTAAAGGAAATCAGAGCCTCAGTCCTGAGTGTTTTAATCCACATACATGTTCCATACATGCATATAGGAATGCTTGCATTCATCAACATTAAGATTTCTTTAAATCAAACTAAACCTTGATCCCAACATTCTTTTCCAGTCTACGTACCATTACATCTTAAAATAATTAAAATCCTGTAAATCATTCCTTTCTTCTGAAATGAGATCCTTAATTATGACTATAGATATTTATTAAGCTTCCTAAAAATCCAAAATGTCATCTTTAATGCACCATAAGAATAAAACATTCTAGAACTGCAAGTTTCCTAGCTTTCTTGTAGCAAGCAGTATTCATTCCACACACACAGGAAGGACTATCACCTTTATTCAATTCAAAGTTGTATTTTTATCTCTATCTTCTAATTAAAAGAAAAATAAATCATTAATTCAGATTCAGAAAGGCCTCAACTCTTTTTCAGTAACACTACACATCGTAAAAAGAAGCGGAAGCAGAAGAATTTCCGTAACATTTTTGTCATTAATGAAAATAAGCTGAATTCTAAAGTAGTAAGCTTAGAAAATACTTTTGTAGTAGAGGCAGATTTATTAATGATACTTTATGCATACTAATTTATTATTCCCTAACAGTTAAAATCTGGAAACTTTTAAAGGAAAAACATGTTCTGTTCAAAAGTTTAGCTTCATTTGAAAAAAATTCATTCTGCTTGTCCTTATTACACAGAATAGTCTTGTGACTCACTCTGACAGTCCTTATTAGTACAACACACATTTGTTACTGTTTTCTTTTGATGTAATCTTCCTAAGAGGAGGAGGAACTGTACTTTTAACAGCTATCTAAGGGCATGTTTTATAGGCATACAGCACAGAATTTATGCCTGAATATAATCTGAATCTCATCCATAACTCTGATTTGGCTGGGAGAACAAAGCATTTCATTGTGTATTCAATAATGGTTTCAGCAATCTCATTCACACATTCCTTCCTTTCTTAATCAACAGAAAATGCCTGAATTTAAGATTCATGATTTGGGGGGGGGGGGGGGGGGGGGGGGGGAGGGCAGCAGGAAACAATGCCAAAGCCTATAGTTTTGAAAACACCATTTTCTTCACAGCAAATCATAATCTCTTTTCTATTAAGAATCTCTTAACGCAACACTTGTCAAGCTATTCTGCACCATGTCCTTTTCTAATGAACTTTGCTCTATTCACTTTTTGCACCCTGTTAGGTGGCACAGTGCTCTGCTTGTGCCTCTATTGCTTCCACTTCCACCAGCTGAACTCTCCAGGGATCACAGTGCACAGTTTAGGAACCACTGTCTTGTGCAGAGGTTAAAGGTCAGAACAGACAGTCTGAAAAACAGCAATTTTGAACTGACAGAAAATTGTTATGTTCTGTTCATTCTTTTGAACTGTGTTTTCCTTATGCATATTGTAAACAGAAATTAGGGCTGTAAAATAAAATCAAAGTGCACAAAGTTGTGATTCCTGATTTGTAATGCCATCTGAAGCCAAGTCTGTCCATTTATCATCTAACTTCTTAATTAGGTTTAACATAATTAGTTGTATCTTTAAAAATCCTGCATTCCTGAGGAGTGTGCATTAGGAACGCACAAAATGGCTGATTTTATAAACCACACTGTTACGTGAAGATATCCTTTCATTTGGCAGTATTTCTTGGCACTAGAGCTCAATGAGGACATTTAAAACATTTTGTATATTATTTAAAGTCACTTCTGCTGAGAAATGGAAGAACAGCCATCTGAACGTATGCAATCAAACTTTGTTCTGAGAGGCATCAATGTAACCTAAGACAGACTTTACCCATTCCTTACAAAGTTACTATAAACAGTATTTGTTGACACAATAAGGTCTGTGACTATACAAGTCTTGCTAAGTTACAACATGTACTGTTAGTACACTACATCTTTTAAGCATACTAACATTTGTTTGTTTAAAACAGTGTTACTTGGTTAATAAAACATTCAAGACTGATATAGAATAAAACTGAAACCAATGCTTTTAATTTTTATTTTCAGGTCTGAAGTAGAGAGTACAAGCTTGTGTATGCTTTCTTATCAGTATTACATGGCTGAAAGCTGTCAGCTGTTCACATGCCATATTAATAAATATGCCCAAATCATAAAGCTTTAACTGTATTTGCACATTGCTTTTATTACTAGACTGTTTTATTCATGTTGGCACAGATAATCCACGCAAAGTAGTTACTCACACCTCATAAACCACACAACATTCTGTTTCTGAAATAACTAGAAACTTAGGAAAAAATATATATCTAAAAGCAAGGGCACTTGTGGCATCAAGTCAACATGTCAATATATTATAAAACCTAGATTCCTAATATGATCACTGCAGGCAAGAAATCACTCAGTTTCAAATTCTGATGTTTATAAATACTAAACAAATTAATATCTACTACCAGGAGACAAGTATTGCAAATAAACATTAGTGTGCCCAGCATTAGACACTAATGAGTGTGTTCAGTGCTGTGGACATTCACATTATTAAACATAAATAAAAATATTCTTTAAAAAAAACATTTCACCCAAAGTACTGACCACTGAAGGACCAAAGTAAAATATTTTTCCTTGATTTGAATTGAGTTTAGAAATGTGTAATGTGTAAATCCAATATAGTAAAAACTAACTTCTAAAAAAAGAAGTCGTAAGGGTGGTTTTTTTTTCCCAGATAATAAAAACAGTCTTCTTTAGAAAAATTTAATTTACCCTGCTCTGCAAAACGAACAGAAAAAGAGAAAAAGCATTAAGATAATTGTTTAAGCCTTTGAAAAGTTATTGAACACTTAATTAGATAAAAGATTGGTCTTTTTATTTGATCATTCAGAGGTACAGTTATCTTTGTTTTATTATGTAAAACCCCACGTTAATTAGAATAAAAAGAAATATTTAGAGGAACTTGTCCCAGGCATCTATTACAAGACATTACAAAAAATGAACAAGTACACATTATTCATCTTGCATCTTTTTGTACAGCATTTATGTTCAGTGATAGCTGAAAGGCCCTATTCTGAATTACATATATATCTCTATGTATCTTTCCCCCTTCCATATCACAAAGGTGACATGTAGCAGAAGAGTATCAACAGTTATGTGGTATTCTACCCCTGTGAAAGTTAAAATATTACATTATTATTCACAAATTTCTGGTTCAGATATGTGCAAAAATTATATCTTCGTATAGATATCAAGGGTGGGTAAGTGGATTCCCTATTTTTGGACCACATTATGAAGCAGCACAAGTCAAAACAGGAAATTTATTATATGATAATCCTCAGGGTATCTCTGTTCTTCATGCAGAGATATCACTGTACCTCATATAGCGATATGTAAACTAGCTTTAATCTCACTTGCTCAGACACCAGCTGGAGTCAGGGCATGTGTTACAGTGCAGGTTATCTGCCCAAGGAAATTTTCAGGACTCTCAAGTTAGTACGGCTCCGACTGAAAAGGAAATTTTCAGGACTATCTCAAGCTAGTACAGCTCCCACTGAAGTCTGTGCTGCTGCATTTTCACTGTTGCCACTCTGCAAGCTAGCTCAGCTGTGCTTACATACATTACATTCACCTTTCTGCATCACTGACTTCAAATTTACTAGATTAGATCCTGTATCCCCCTCGCTCACCCCTTCTATACATGTTCATACTACCTGGACTATTGTGAGCTGCTTGTACCCCAATTTCTTGCTTCAAGCCCTTTCCCCGACTGTAGTGAGTCATCCTGGCTGTTCCCCCTTTCCTCCCTCTGCCCCACCCCAACTATCTAACATGTCAGCTTAGTGAAACTGGCCTTACCTAGCTATTCCCCCTCCTCCAACCCCAGCTTCAGTAAGGGCTTCCTGTCTCCTCAATGCCTCACCTTTTCACACACAACCAGGGACCCCCAGAGCCTCTGCATTCTGGCTGCTGCAGGTGCTCTGCCTTCTCTGACCCAAGCCTCCCTTCCCCTGCCCACACTGAGACCCCTGTCTCCCACACCCTTGTCCACCCCAGCAACTCGCAGGCTAACCTGGGCTCCCCTGTCAACGGGAAGAAGAGACAGCCCCAGCCATGGTGGCTACCACCATCTCTTGACAGAGTGCACCCCTGCCTAAGCTGCAGCCCTCCATCTCTGGCCATCTCCTAAAATGCTTTATCCTTCACACTGCCAGTGAAGAGGGAGCTTTTAGGGACATTGAGGGGGAAGGTGGAGAGTGAGACACACACATATACACACATGCAGATTAGAGGCAAAAGACTTCATTAAATTCTCCTGAGGCATCACAACCCCGAGCATTCTGTGTCCTCCCAAGGAGTCTGACTCCCCGTTTTGATGTTGTCAGTAAGAGATTAGTCCCAGTCAGTGGATAACACAGAAATCTGCCTAAAGAATATCTTCAATGCAGTCTTAATATATAATATGCTGATTTGAATTCTCTTAAATAAGAGAGAACAATAAATGCATTTTGTTGAATGACATTCAAAAATTAAAAGGAAGTCTAGAATTCTCTCACTGTTATGAAAAGGTATTTAGTGAAGTCAAATATGAGGGAAAAAATATTTAACTTCCATGATTACAATTTATTCCTCTAGAGAATCTTTGGATTTTGTAATCAATGGAACCATATTCACACCTGCCCAGCACTGACTGAAAACAGAAAATTTGTTTGCTACATTAAAAAAAAAAAAGGCATTGCATATTATGTACTAGTGTTTTAGAATCATTCACGCATACAAAAATCTGACCCTGTAGCACTCAGATCAGATCACTGCTAAGATCAGTGAGAACTAAGATACCTACTGAATAAATACAGGTCATATATGTCAAAACTGCCACAGGCAGTACATGTTGTTATTTTTGTCCAAGATGCGGACTGCCTGCAGCTAACTTAACTCTCATCTTAGAACTCCAAATTTCTTTTATTCCTTCCCCAAGCTTCGGATAGTTTTTCATCCCTGAAAAGACACATCAATTTTCTTAAAATGGGCATTATGCATAGGAGGGAAAAGGTAGTCAATGCTATGTAATTTCTTGTTACTCAAAACACAAGGTAAAATAGGGTGCAGATGGCACCAGAATGTGACCCACAGAAGCCTCAGAAATGCTAATTCAAAACTGTCAGTACTGCAAGCTGTCAACACACACATCATAATTCTCACTTAAACAAATTAATAAAACTTGAATAGTGATCAATGTTCCATTTTAACTCTATTTCTGTCAGACAGAGCTGCTGTCTCCGATACAAAAGTAATTGATATTTAAATTAAAAATTCAAAATTATTATCAGTACTACAAGTATTGCTCTTTTGAAAAAAAATGTTTTATAAATAACTGTTCAAACAACTTGAAAGTTGTTCTTAAACTATTAGAAAAGATGACTCTATGGTTATCCTAATTGTTGGAGCCTATCTACTGTTTTACAACGGCAAATACTACTACGAATCAGGATGCGTTGCATTTAAACTATCAAAAGTAATAAAGAGTATGTGCCTGTGGTGTTATGTTGCCTTAAAAATTTTTAATCAATGTTAATTTACTATAGGGAAGAAAAAAGATGCCATTTTCCTAACAATATGGGATAGAGTAGGGAACTTTTGCAAGCTACCTCCCACTTCCTAGCTGTGCTAGATGTATGTGTGTTCCGTGTTCACCAATGTGAAGGTCCAGATGTAGATTTCTACCTCCCACTGATATCAGCGGGAATTAGAAAACAAAGCAACTTTGAATTTTTTTTCAACAAAAGAAAAGGAAAACTGGTTTCAAATTAAGAACTGGCCTTTTCAGCCAGCTCTACTCCATTCAATGAAAGAGCAATTTGGAGAAAGTCAGTTGTCCTTTTCCTTTGTGATTTGAAAGTAAACTAATCTACTCTGTATGCATAATCCAAGTGCACTAGCAAGGTTGACCCAACATGTTATTCTCAATCTTACTGGGTTATGGAAGGCGTTATTCTGTTTCCACTTTACTTTCAAACTAAGTTATGGATTGTCTCCTAGGCTTCCCAGCTACATATGGATTCAAGGCAGACTTCTTATTTGGAAAGAATCTAAAATATTTGATGCTATGAGGTAGCACCACAACATAATGGAATAGCAGTCACTTTTCATAGAGGAAACCCTGATCTACTTATTTCCCTTTGAAAGCTATGGCCTTTGGTTCTACAGATAATTGTACATGTGGCACTTACTCATTCTTGTTATGAAAGAAAATGACTTATTACAAAAGGACTTTTCCAGTTGTTCTTAAACACTAGTGTGTGGTCTAAGCAGTAAAATTGCTGTGGGTAGTTAATTTGAAATTGTATTTGCATATTACTTTTTATATTACAGTTTTTAGTTAATTTCAATATTTCCCCCAACTGTTGCTCTAATAATGGACTAGTTCATTTGGTTTTGACCATTCATTCATCAGGGTTTTGTATGAACCTTGCAGAAGCGTGGTCTGCATTTACGAAAGAGAAACTTTCATTAAGTTAAACTTCAGAAGTATCAACTTCCTAGTTTTTACCAAGAGAAATGCTAGCCATGGTTATCAACTTTATAACTGCTCAGTTAGTCATCTGTTTTTCCCCAGTGTTACTGACTACCAACTCTTCGTTTAAACATTGATGGCATGGGCATGCTTCTTGCACAGTGGCTTATCCTTCTTGGAGTAGAATGGCTGACCTTCCAAATTCACATGGCATACCTAGAATTAATAATAAATACAATCAGGAATGATTAAAAGAGAGAAAGACGTGATTATCAGTTCTAACTGTATTTCTCTTCTGCCCACACATTTCTTTGGCAGAAGTTCATCTGATTTCCTGGATCAAAGAGCCTGTCTTGGTAGATTTCCTACTCCATGTTGAGGTTAGACTCTGATTTGCATCAGCTTTCCTCTCTGTACTTTCCTGCCACCACTACCCACTAAGTTCACTAGTTTCCATCCGAGTACATGATCCCCTAGGCAGACTTGACATGTCCCAGCAGTGCTTGTGTAGACTGTCAAAGGACAGTGGCACGCTCGAGCACATGCAGCTAGCTCAGACTTTAAGACCTAGATTCTGATCCTTTAATGTATGATTTTACAAAAGCTCTGGTTAGGTGCCATGGTCCCAGGGGTACCATCCTTCCATGGTACCATTAGATACTCATTCCTGTTATTACTTTGTCTTGGT
Source organism: Strix uralensis (assembly GCF_047716275.1). NCBI lineage: Eukaryota > Metazoa > Chordata > Aves > Strigiformes > Strigidae > Strix > Strix uralensis. The sequence goes on along the minus strand of NC_133978.1, from coordinate 11,824,764 downwards.
ACTGGTGCTTACATGATCAAGGAGTGAGTCATTCAGACAGCCAGTATCATTGAAAACTAATTACTTTTTCTTACCAGGTTATTCTTTAACCCATGAAGTTCTCTGCCTGGCTGCATAAGTGCTGGTGTTGACATAACAAAGCATGTGAGAATGTATGGCCGAGGCAGGGCAGCCCAGGTTTAGATCAGCTTAAACTGCCCTGGAATTGTACAGATCCTACACGGGGTAGTGCAACACCACTTGCAAGGTCAGAGTTGACTAGAACCACTTAAGGAAAACAACACATCAGAATCTAGGAATAAGAATAAATGTTGTCCCTAATGCTTATGGCTTAAGACCAGTGAGTGATAACATCGGTGATGTGCTACTGCAAGTGGAAGGAAAATCATGTGAAAGGATATGAGGATAGCATATTGGAAATTAGGAGCTGCATTTATTTGCATTTGATTTAGCCCACTGAAAGAAATAAAGTTAGCTCCTAACAGAAAACACTGTGAGAACTGCATTAACAAAACTCACCTCCACAGAAAATTGGGTTGCCAATTTAAATAAATATGTAAGAATGCAGTTAAATGAACAAGCAAAAAATAACATGAAATATTCAGATAAAGTGTCTTTTATAAGTAACTAATAGCTGTTTGTGAAGGAAACTCACTGTCTTAGTATTTCTATGTTAGAATTTCAAAAAGGCTTCAATTTTCACAGGACACTTTTGTGTCACTCACTTCCATGTACCCTTAAAAGACCAGTAGCTAGTTTAGCTTTAGATATTTATAAATATTTCTATACTTTCTACTCTTCAACCTAAATTTTAGAGTTCAACAAACATTAGAAATTGTCACTGTCATTTTTGGTGTGGCCAACATACTATTTTTAGTTAATTAGAGGTTCTAGATATTATTACCTTAGGAATAATATGTTGTAGAGCCCCACAGCTGTATTAGAACCATATGGAAAGTACTGTTTATCATATGGATTTTACTACTTTGTGTGCAGAGTGTGGGAATATGGCCACACTATATAGTTGTATGCACACCACAGATTGATGAGTTTGACCATCTTCTATGCTAATTACTATTCATTCTCTCTAAACAGACTCCTTTTTGCAAGTTTCAACAAGCATTGTGCATGGAAATGCAAACTGCACTGCTTTGTAAGTAAGATTATGGCTATACTGTTCAGTACGGTGTTAATTTATTTTAAATCCTGCTTTATCTTTATTTGGTAAACACTGGAAAGAATAATAGCAATAGTGGTATATATTACTGTATGTACTCTCTAAAACTGGATGTTTTATTAGAAAGCACTCACTTGTGATGGTCAAATTTAATAATTCTAGTAAAAGTTTATGGAGGAGAAGAGAAATGACTCCCATCCTTCTCCATCTGCAAGTAAAAAATTAAATTCAATCCCTCTGCATCCTTAGGCATATGTTAGTCATTCCTGCTTTCAGGTCTTCTGATGTTACTTCATAATTTATGAGTATAAAGAAATGAGATAGTATTGGTATAGAACCTACAGCACAAATGAAGCAGGTATCATGCCAAGTGTGTCCAAGAGCTTCAATGAATTTATCTCCAGCTTCAACAGGAAAATCACAACCATGGCATTTTGTGCTGAACAAAGCAATATAATCTAAAATAAAACAAAAAGCAAACTTAGAACAAACTCTTAACATAACTGTTAAATCCAAGAAAAATAGAAAGTTTCCAGAGGATGAATTTTTGGATTGCTTTTGCTCAGTTTGCTACTACATTCACTGAAACACTCACACTGAAATTTGCTTCTTTTCTTTCATTATTTAAATACAAACTCAGTGCAAAACCCCACGTCAGCACAACTGCTGTCATCACAAACGTAGAAAACAAACAAAAAATTAATGAAATTTGAAGTTCCGTTTCTCACATTAGTTTTAAATTAGTTTTAATGTGTGTGGAAGCTATTTATAAGGACAAATATGGTCATGCAAAACACAATCTAGTGGCCAGTGAGTGTTACCTTAAGGGTGGTATAGAAACATAGTTTCAGTTTATGTTCTGTCTGCATTAAGAGAGAATATTATGGAAACCCCATACTGGCTGGTTAATACATCTTTAGTTTGAATAGCAAGTGCAATTTAGAAAGACCTGACATTGAAAAAGATTAGCAGAAATTCTAAAGGTATATGGAATTTGTGAGAATCATTAGAGGTTATGGCAAAACCTCCAACTTTAAAGGGTAGATGCCAAGTCAGTCACACTGTATGGCTTTCATTCTTCACTAAGAGTTACTCTGATATGTAAAATTTGATTTGTGCAGTCATAAGGAAGGAATTTCCAGAGGGAAGTAGGACAGGACCTCATTAAACGGACAAGGCAGGGCTTACAGAGGGAATACCACTTAAACCTTAACCTGCTTCCTGACCACGCGAGGCATCTCACTTGTATGGCAAGCACCATTTATTAAACTGTATTACCCTTTCCATAGTTTGGGAAAATGTGGCCTTTTCCTTTCTTAGGAAGGAGCAGTTCATTTGTTGCAGCACTCAGAAAACAAAACCTGTGCTACCACATGTTGCACACCCGATCAGTTTTAGGGTGAGGCAGCAGTATCAGAGGTCATAATTCAAGCAATTTAGAGAGAGAATATGGGCAGCAACCCACACATACTGTATAGAAGTGCTACCAGAACTCTAAAAGAACTTTTCACCCCATAACGTGTAGATTTCTAGTGAGCAGAATCTACCAGGGAAGGGAGGGGGACAAGGGAAAAAATGTGTAGGGAGAGAAATGGAAGGTAAGTATCATTATACGTAAGGGAGAGAAATGAGGTAAGTCATTCTGAGGCAAAAGACCAGCACTCTGCCAGTCTTTCATATAAACTGGAGAAACTTGTGTATGTTGTATACTTGTATATGTGGAGACTGGAAACAAAATCCATTCTGTGATGGGTAACTGATTTTATTTTGTTCATCAGCTGCTTTATTCTTATGTTGCTTTCATACAACATGAAGCACATGCTTACTGAGCACAACTGTCTGGTTTGCCATACCTTTCTCACAGTAAGGTTCCCCATCCTCCATGTGAAAGAGGCTATTCCCAAACGGCATCTTACAAGCAGCACAGACAAAGCAACTTGTGTGCCAAGTCTTTCTTAGGGCATGCATCACTTCCTGTAAAACAAACAAACAAAGAAAAATCTCCAGCAGAACAGCATGCCTTGCAACTACCTACTGGAGAACAAACACAAGGCAGAGATGCTCTAAATTTTTCCCTTCTGTATCAGCCAATTCCCCTCCTCAAAGAAAGAAGTATGACAGAAATTGGGCTCCTTTGGAAAGAAAGAGGAAATAGGACCGCAAACTTTCTAGAACAATGTATTTGCCAAAATGAAACAACATAGTTCAGCCAGCTGTTTGTATCAACATGCCCAGTCACTGTTGCAGGAAAGATTCTGCACAAAGATTCTGATTATTTTCTCCTTTGTTTTGACACGACTAGTATGAACTCTTCAATGCAAGAGTATGATTTTTAAAAAAAAATTTAAAGAGTAATTTTCTCTCTAAGACCAAGAGATGCATGCAGGGGATAAGTGACTTAAGTCTTATGTTTCAGACAGTAATTATGTACTAATTTCTTTAAGCTTCTTACAATAACACTTCACAAACTAATGTGAAAATCTTAAAAAAAAAGTTCTTAGATTTTAACTTATGTGATTAGTGAAAATGAGTCTGCGTGTCTGTTCCTACATCATGTGTTCATCACAAAAAAACAAATTCTGTGCAACTGATGTTCTCTTGAACTGAGTATCCAGATTTTATCAGCTTCTTTCTTCTATCCAGTATGGAGCAATCTCTATTACTGCTTCATTCTTATCCTGTCATACAGAAGATATCCAAGTCCAAAAGCTGCTGTACTGAGCTCTGATGCATGGTTACCTGCTAATTTGTCAATTTTACTTGTGCCCAAGACGATGTTCAACAGTGTATCTCCAGATTCCAAAGGACCAGCTGCATAACTGGTGTAAATTAATTTAACTTTGTTAATTTCAGTAAAACAGCATTGATTTGCACCAGCTGAGATGCTAGATCCTATTTTACGTTGCTTCCAATTACATATGCAGACTCTGATTCTCTTTTAAGGATTATTTTTAATCTCCATTGACTATGACAAAAGGGATGAAGCCCTCTTCCATGCTTTCAATACAAGGAATAGATAAAATAGTCTAATTTACATTTGCCGTATATTTCATTAGAGAATCACCATTTGAGATTCATTAACTTCTGTTACTGTTTGCAAAACAACTATCATTGATAAATAGGTTTGGATCCATTTATGAACCTCACTGAGCTAAGAAGCAAGAAACAGATTGAGAAATCTTATTAATATAAATAGAGGCAGCTGGCATCTTTGCCATTTTCCTGATGAAAATCCATAATGGGGAACTGATTTGTGCCAGCATTAATTAGGTAAGTTAACTCAGTACTCTGCTGTAAAATTACTCCTACTGCTGCGGTAGCAAACTTGGTTGGATCCAGAGCTTCACCATAGATGTCTGATGCTGCCATCCCTAATTGGCAACTGCAGAGAAAAGCATCTAATCCGCCAATGCCAACATTTAGACAGATGTCAAAAGGTGAGAGCTAAGTGATGAAAAACCAGTGTGGCACTCCTTGCTTCCTCATTTAAGAGAATCATGTCATATATTCACTATAACTGCATGTATAAATACACTGTTAAAATTATCTTATGGTATTACAACCTCATCACGATCTAAGGTGTATGTAGAGCAGATTTACTTGTACCTAAGCATGAGTATACTAAGACAAAAGTGGCATTTATTTTTGTCTTTCTGGAATTCAGATCTTTGTGTTTATTCTGTATTTTATTAACTATAAGAAATCAGCAGAACTCCTCTTGGCAGCTGCATTACTAGCTACCAGTGAGGTACAGCAAGAGCAATGGGCCTCTTCCCATGGTCATGGACTTCTCCATTTAAATTTAGACTAAGTTCTGTATTAGAAAAAAACCCTAACCATTCAAGTCTCTTACTATAATTATAAGGAAATGATAGATAAAAGTAACACAGTGTATTGGATAGCAAAGAACTATCCAGAAAGTGTTACTTATTTTACACTCAGTGAGATGGTAATTGGATTACATATTCTGTGTATGAGTTGACTAAGGTACAGAAATATCCAAGATTTCAGATAGATAAAAATTATTTTGCCAAGAAAGGTTGGACCAGATGATCCTTGAGGTCCCTTGCAACCTGGTATTCTAGGATTCTATGATTATAAAAAATACGTTTTGTTATTCTGAAATAATCAACAGACTGGGAAATTATTATTAAAAAGGGGGAAATAATTAAATATCTACATTCATTGCTTACAGTCTAAACTATTTCACTATTTCAATGAACCACGCAGTTGGAGAAAGGGTTAAGCTTGTTCTCTTACCCCCATGATCTTAGTGTGGCATCTGGCACAGGTTGGTGCAAAGAACTGTTCATAGCAGCGCTCACAGTACACACTATTTTGCTCTTCCACAAAGCACATATCAGCCAAGGATGTCTTGCAGTAAGCACAATTGAATTCTTCTGGGTGCCAAGAGCGACCCATGGCTACCAGGAAAGGACCCCTGTAAACAATTGTAATTATCTTATTTGTATTGCAAAAAGATTGAATGACCCTGATTACAAACACACTTTGTTAGACACCGTGTACATGTATAACAAGCATTCTACTTGAACCGTGAAGGTGTATATTAAAATGAGACCCAGAAGCCTGAACAGAAGTGCTCTTTTTCAAGATCATTACTCAAACATTTTTCCAGTTGGTTAAAATGTTTCATTATTATTTAGTCATAGACACTGGATTTACAGACAGCTTGGAAAAATCATCAACTGTTTTCATATCCGCATAGCTATAGGTGGTCTTTGTAAACAGCTGCAAAGACAAGAGGAAAAGGCCAAGGGTTGTAACACAGAAGATAATGCTACTATCTGAAAGCATGCAAAAGTAGGCAAATTTCCAAACCTACACACCCACACCCTACAGTAGCTCCTAAAGTCTCCTGCCTTCTTTTTGTCTGAGAGAGCACTGCATGCAGCATGTTCTAGAAATGTCAGACTATCAGATGACAACTAGCTGTTTGCTTATATAGAAGACACATTAAATTAGTTTTGGTGATTTACTCTTGATTGTGATTAGATATAATGATTATTACTGGAGTCTTTCCATTTCAGAATATATGAAGGGTAATAATCAGCAGTTCCACATCACCAAACTAGCTCCTTTTAGTGGGGGAGACTGTCATTAACATGGATTACTTAAAGTTGGTTAGCAGTCCACAGGGTAACCATGGGCACAGGTCCAGCAGAATGAATTGGGAGAGGAGAAGGGAGAGGCATGCTATGAATCACTGGTAATAGAGTGTAGGCATTATCTTTCTCCAGACACAAAAGCAACAATTACATTTGGCTGCTGTTCCAAAATGATGTCTTGTTCCTTTTCTCTCCATAATCCTCCCCCCCACCCCCCAACTCTCCCAATGAAGTTGTACGTACCTCCTTCAAGGGGTACCTTAGGATCAGAAACTTGTTTAAAAAACAAACAGTGATTTGCCACAGCACCCAAGAAACAAACAATTAGCATGTATAACTTTGCAGTGATAAAAAGTGAACCACACAATAGCAAAATGAGCTCTGGAAATGTTAAACTAATGAAGCAGACAACAGACATCCCTGCTGGGTAATTTAACCAAGTCTTAGGCTCTGGTACTGTATATTAATGTACAATAACCAGTCTCTCTGATATTTTTTTCTGCTATTTTTTTTCTGCTCCATCCCTCTTCAAAACCTCATGACCTTACCGAATTATGCTGTTACAGTGCCCACAGAGAGGAGTTCGGCTGCTGGCTGGAAAACGCTCAGCCCTCTGAACTGTTCCCCGGGCTATTGCAGGAGCCTGGGAAGAAGTTGAAACTGGAGATCGGTAAGCAGAAGTTGAGGCAGGAGATGGTACTGGAGCACCCCTTGGTAGGATGTGCTTTGTGACAGTGGTGGTAGTTTTTCCAGGTGCAAATTTCTGGGAAAAGGAGTCATCTGTTACCCAGGGAGGGCGACTTGCAGGCTCAGCGTTGGCAGAGGTGTAGGAATGAACTGGTGCTGGTGCTGTTTTAAGTATCCCAAAAGAAACCAAGAAGTATTTTAAAGTCTTTTCTTCTGATGGCAAAACAGCAACACTTACCAAAGGGTACTCCATGACACACAAAATATAAAAGCTTCAGATGACACTTAATTATGGTCATTAATTCTGGGCTGAAGCCAAGGATATCAGCACAGTCACTGACTTCTAATCCACATGCTTTACAGAAGTCATTGCCTACTGGCTTTTACATATTTTATGGAGACCATTTTCAAGGGCATCTCTTCATTTTCTAGTAGGAATGGATATGAAATTCTGTGATAATTTCAAAGACTGCCATATAATCTGTTTAAGACAGGTTAAAAATAGAAAGGCCAGATCACGTAATAGAATTTTAGATGGAATTCCCCATGATTTCAGTAAGAAGTTATGCTTAAATTTTGATCTCATTATGTTCATTAAAATGCAGGACTTCCCACAGATGTCACTGTTATCTATCATCTGCAGGTTTTACTCTTAGGTTGCTGAAGAAAGACAGGCTCACACAGGGAACACAGAGATAGAGAGCACTGGAAGCAATATTGAGGGAGCCAATTCATCTCACATGACCAGCAAGACAAAGCCAACAGCACTTAGGGGAAGGCCAGACTTGCGGTTATGACTGATCTCAGTTCAGTTCTTGGCTCTGCCACAGACTTCCTGTATAACTTTGAGCAAAGTGTAGTATCTCTGTGCCTCAGTTCCCATGTATAAAATAGAAATAATATACTTCCTTTCTTCCACCCTTTGACTATCACAGAAAATCTTCAGTGCAGACTGCCTCTGTGTTTGCATGCACAAGGCTCTAATCTTGGGTGGAGCTTTATCACATAAAAATAAGCAGAAGCTAGAGTCTGCACATACCAACAAGTTTTCCCATTGCCCTGCTCTTTTCAAAACGTCAGATCTTGCACTGTGTAGGACTGAAGCCACTGCACAAGAAACTGCCTCACTTTGCCAAGTACAGGAGCACTAAAAGCAGTTTTTCCTTTGCAAGGAAAACAAAGTGAATGATTGCTGGTTTGTGTGAGGAGGAACAGAAGCTCGGAGAGTTGAAGTGTTTTGCCCAAATGAGAGAGCACAGATTTAGGAACAGAAGTCAGTTCTCCTGCAGTCTAGGCAAACATCCTGCACAGTAGATCCCAATGCCAATAAAATGATGACCAAACCCAACAGTTTTAAGGGGCTTGCAGGTAGAAATGTATTTCAATCAAGAAGAGGGTTCTGAATGTAACATGGATCTTTCTGGATAATTAAGAGGTGAGAAGATTATGTTCTACTTAACACTCCTCCCTTAGCCCATACCCTGTGACATAGAATAACATACACTGATTATTGGCAATTGCAGGTGCTTAGATTTCATATCTATCAATCCACTGTGATCACCCTAATGATCCCTGATTTTCTTCTTTTTATTGAGTTCAGAGTTGAATCTAATGCATCTTCTTGATAAAACTTTCTTATGCTAGAGCATCAACGATGTTGCTGCTTCATAAAACTGTATCCCACCTTAGCTTGAGGCTTTTTTTTTTTTAAACTTGGGAATGGTAAACAGTGTTTAAAGATTTCAGAACAGAGAGTTTCTATGCAATCTCTTTAAATCCCGAGGCTGTTGCTATTTATGTATTACAGTATTAAGCTAGGCAGAATTAGAAGGCAATATTTAATCTCTAATTGGTGAGTTCAGAAGGCTCCCACCTATGAGGCTCTCTAATTCAATAAGGTGACTTCTAGCTCACTCAGTTTTGTGAAAGGATTCTCCCCCCACCAAGAGCCAATCCCTGTTCATGTGAAGTGCAGCAGTGTATCCCACAGAGAGCCTGACAAATTGGTCAGATACTCAAACCCAGAGTTCCAGAAGTGAAGAACAAATGCAGTCCAGGTACTATTTTTAGGATGTCTTTTTCTGTGATTGTCTTTACTAAATTCAGCTTACAACCTCTTAGTTTTTCACTTTTCTTCCTTAATCTCACAATGTTGGTGTTTTATTTTTCCAGTTTTTTAATCCCAACCAATGTAGACAGCATATGATTTATCTGGGTTCAGATTAATACTCCTTTGGAGCATAAACACTGGGGAAGGGTCTTTGTCTTTCATTCTCTTTACCTTCTATTTCTTTTTCCTCTAGCTATCTTTTCTACTTGCCATGGTAAAATAAAGCAACAAAATATTTTTTTTTTTCAGTTGCTGAAAGAAGATACTAGGGGAATTATTGCAAAATGACAAATGTTGTGTGTTCACAACTGCTCTGAGTTCTCTTTTCAGCTATTGTCAGGGTGGATTTATTACAACATATTTCCCCCCTGTGAACATGCTGGCATTACCATTGATTTAAAATAGTGTCATTGCAACGTACCAGAAAGGTTTCACTAACTTGGAGATTTTAGCTATTGTTATTAAGAGGAACTTATTATCTTAGTATCTTAGAGCTATATCCCTAAGCTTATTTGAACAACTCTCTTGTCTTAGTAGCTACTGCCATACAAATTCACCTTGCATTTTTATGTATTTCAAAGTCTTCCAACACACATGCAGCAGATAAAAGGTGCTGTTTGCTGGTAAAAAGCACTCAGTATATCAGAGAATAGATTCTCAAAATATAAGTAGAGTATGAGCTGACTCATAACTGTTCAAAAATGAATACTTAAAATAATTGAGTAACTCAGCCTCTATCACCTTGTTTCTCTCAGCCCTCAGACTCTCTTAGAGTAGGAAAGAATGGGACTATTGTTATCCTGAGAGAATGGCAGGAGAAGGGTCTCTCAACAGCCATAGGAACAAGCCAATTCCTTGCTTCTGGGGAATCTGGAATTCTCTCCATCAGCTCTTCATTTATGGTCAATGGATATTTTCCCTCCAGAAAAAAAAGGCGTGTTACCAAAGATTTATTTAGTAAAGAATCATATAGTCTCAAATGCTTTAGCCTTACACACCAGCTTGCACTGTGAAAACAATTTCCCTTTTTTTTTCTCCTTTGTTAGTAGAACACATAATTGTTATTCTTAATAATAATTTTCTGGTAACAAATGTAACTCATTATCACAACTGAATTGGCTTGTTCTACATTTAGTGGCCGCATTCTGAAGCCCAGAATTTTCCTATATACTGTTCCAGTATATACTAGGTGACAGACAAAGCAGATAATGTAACGAGTCCTTTATAAAAATGAAAGATGGTACATAACCTGCTGTTTTAGTATTGAAGGTGCTTAGGAGTCAGCAAAAAGTTCATTGAGATCTGTAGGAATCTTTCTACCAATTTCTAAAAGAGTGGATCAGGTCTTTACACTTGAACACTTTTACACACATGAGTAATCCTATTTGGATTTATGGATTTAAAAGGAAAGATTTGCTTTGTTACTTTTAGGTATCATGTTACTTTGTAGTATAAAACTGGCGTTTGAATTGCTTGGAATATATGAAAGCACTATTTTAGTCTGGGAAAGCCTACAAGAAAGGAATACACAAGTATTTTCTGCCATCTAGTGGACCTTGTTCAGCAAATATATATTTCTCTATAGAAAGAAAACAAAGATTTTTAGCAGCAGAAAATTCCCACCAGCGTTAGGTCAGTCAAAGTAGTACCCTTTCTTTGCTTTAAATTGTAGACTTACTGATTACTCCCATCTGAGCCAGATATTCAACAATGCAGCTTCATTTTGAGACTGGTTTCAGTGTAAACAAGATTTATCCCCATTATTTTTTTCAATCTGAGACAGATTAAAATAGTTTTATAAACCCTTTTAGTGATTGATTCAGGTTCCTGGACATTGCATACATGAGGCTGTTGGTGGGTGTTTTAATCTGGAAGTTGCTAGCACACATTTTTAAGGGAAGCAAGTAATTTCATTCCCATTAACACTGATGACTAGCATAAAGACATTCCTCTTCTAAATTCTACATTGCAAATCCTTATAGTAATCTCCACTATTTTGGCCTTTTCACACTGTGGATTTACAAAAAGTAAGTCTAAGAAATTATTTGCTGAAGTGAGAGTGCAGTTATTGCAAAAGCCTGACGTTGCACTTAGATTGGAATAAAAGGATGTATTTTGTGATCTCGTATGTCATAATTTGAGAACAGCTGGTCCTCTCAGATTGAGGTTGCATTTTGCACTGCAGGACAGAGTTTATATTCACTGACAAAGTTGAGTGAGGAAGTTTTCTAACTGTCTTGATGGTTTGTTTCAAAGTACTATTGATCTTTCCCATCTGTAACAGGAAATGCTGTTTCCTCTATTTCTTCCCAAGTGACAATTTTCTATTTGCTCGGGATTGCAACTGCAACTGTCTCTAGGGTCAGCTCACATTCTAAAAGTGGTATGAAGTGCTACTACATCAAATATATAAAACTTTAAAAAGGTACCAAAACAAAAACCTAACATCTTCAATAAAATCTCTGTAATAATTTTTGTACCTGAGTCACTTTGGGGTTCAATTACCAAAGTATTCTAGAATCCTTTATGGGATATTTCAAACTCCTAAACAATACAGGGAGACTTACCGTTTCTTCCTCTGCCAACTTTAATGCTATTTGAATTTTGTCTTTGTAATATATCACATTAGATATTATTCTTAATTTTCTCCTGTCCTCTAGAGTATACTATATCTTTGCTGTGCCTGCAAAATAAGAATTTTCCACATGCAGGCAGTCAATATATACAGTTGAAGTAAGTTTGTTGTATACATAGTAACACAGAACACAGTTTCCATGCTGTGTATTTTAAGCCCTTATTGGGAGGCAATGGGCCTCAAGACCCTAAATTGCAAAGAAGATGCCCATCACAGGAGAAAACAACAGCATTGCCTCTTATTCTGAGTCTAATTCAACAGCCAGCTTTTTCTTTAACAGATAGAGCTACTGACTGGATATAGCTACAGATTTATTTCTGTGGCAGGTTTGTATTTTGAGAACTTGAGTTTATACTTCCTCCAAATGAGTGTGGGGCTTAGTATCAATCAGTGTATTTAGGAGATATTTTGACTTGCCACAGTTTGTTCTGTTCTGCATTATGGAAATAAATACTCTGTCTTCATCTTTCCTTCTTTTGCCAGACAAAAATAACATTTGTCTTCAGTGAGAACATGGTATGTGCTGACACGCTTAACCAAAAGCAAATGAGAAGCTGAAACCTTTATTTACTTTGAGACCCTTAAATAGCTCATGATAGCTCTGAACTGGCTTTTTCCACCTTTACATCTAAAATATAAAGATCAATCAATTGATCTGTCTGTCTACTTTATGTCTAAGTAAAACTTCTGCATTGGTTTCATTTCAGTAGATCCAGAGATAGAGCATTACAGAAGACAGAGTTTAAGACTGTTAGAATTCCTGGACTCTCCATATTTAGTTGACTGTCAAGATATAAATCAACTTTGTAATTCTCTTGCTAAGATCAGAACAAGCTTAATTTGAAACAGAACTGCATTTAGAGTTATATTGCTGCCTCATTTAATTTGTTCATTTTGAAGGTTCACATTTTGGTCATCGATGGTTTTGGAAGTTCACTCCATTTGTAACACGTTAATACAAAGGGAATTTAAATAACATCAGGGAGCATATTTTACTCATGAATGAATAATCAAATATATTCCTCCAGTACCTGCCTCTGTGGGAAGTGGAAGCATAGCATTATGAAGTGCTTTAATAGGTCATTCTTTATTTCAAATATAAGCCTGAGTTTGAGAAGCGCAATATATGGCCTTACCTATTTTGCAAATATATCCTACTCAAGTACCTTCACTTATTTTATCTCCATCCTAAATTGTGCATTCTTGAGCTGTTTTATCGATTCTGAAGTGTCATTGGGCTCCTAATTGGGTGCACTGGGTAATTTTCTGAATGTATTTCTTTTGAAAAATCAGGCTATGCATTTTTATTACAGACCTTTCCCTTGTCTGTATTCTTCTTCCTCCATTTCTTCCACATTTTCACTCCAAAGCAGAATACAAATACAACATAATCCTCAATCTTCAGATAATCTGAAGCAAAACTAGCAACTAGCATCATTTGGTTCCACATATGTAAATCCCTCCTGATATGTGTGTATCCTATTGCAAATTGTGCATTCTTTGCATTTTCTTTTTGTAAAATAAATGCATGTGCATTTCTTTTCTGAATCCTTTCAGTACTTTGAAGTTACCTTACCTGGCTGGTAGACAGAGGGCTTTATGCTGGCAGTAGTAACAACTCTCAGTTTTGAAGTAGCAGAAGAAGCAGGACTTTCACCATAGCTTCCGGACACTGGTGTTGGTGTATACGACTGGCTTGTGTTTCTAAAAGCAAAATGAAGGTATGAGCAACTTTATAAACAGCAAAAGTTACCGATTATGAAATCACAGATCTGGCAGCTTCCAAAGCACTCTGAGAGGAACTGTCCTTGAGAGCTACAGAGAGAATACAGAGAGATTCATTAGTCTTTATCATTGCTAAGAAAGGCTTGGACGATTCTTTGGAAAGGAAAAGTAGCCAAATAAGGATTTTAAATAATGCCAAGTTGCTCTTGTTGTCACAGAAAACAGCTTACTGAAGGAATTTGACAAATTTATTAAAGGAACTCACAGTTTAACAAGGGATCAGACTTCAGAAACATCCATACAAAGTTTGGGTTTTCTGTTCCTCTACAAACAAGCAGGCCTGTTCTTGTCTAAGATAAATCAACGAGGGATATCTCAATGACTTAAAAAGATACTGGCTCAGCACAATTACTACTAGTACAAATACTAACTACTGTTTATAAGCATTGTACTGTTTTCAAAAAGATTGTAGTGACCTTTAGAAAACATTTCTGAAATTAACTCTTCTCCCTATTTAGACTGAAACTACAATTTATGTTAATTTTTGCTAATGTCAGATTCAGCTAACCCAAAAGCACATGACATGCAATATTATGATGCAATTTCTGCATTCCTAGATTAAAAACATTTGCTCAGGATTCCAAACATCAATAAGAAATAGTTTCTCTCTATTTAATGGTTTAGATGGTGATTCTCAGTTTGATTATAGTAACACATTGATATATATGCCTCTTCTATTTGCCTGTTACTTAAGATGATTCTATTTGTAGACTTTGCTTCATAGACCACTAAAAGCATTACAAACAAAGCAAGCAAGAGAGAATAAAGAAGTACAAAGAAGGGAGGCAACAGATACTGAGATGCGTGCAATAATAAAAAGCATTCACTATTGAACATCATTCTTACTCACCCTGAAAACATAGTTTTACGTTCTTTATCCCTTCAGTTTCACTATCTGTATGAACCAGATCCCTATCTATTCATGCTGACAGTTTAGGAGTTATTTCAGTAGTGGCTTTGTCTATAGGAAAACATTTGTCAGCATAAGAAAAGAAGCATCCAGCTTTGTCAGACCATTGGTCCATCTTGACTTTAACAGCAGAAATAGATGTCATCTGGAGAGAAGACATTATAATTTTTACATACGGCAAACCCAGAAAATTCCTTCCACTACAGGTAAAAAACATTCTGACTTTTGATTTTTAATTTTGAACAAAATAAACCTATCCTCACAACATAGCTTTTTGCTACTCTGACAGTGCTTATACTATAGATCCAGTTTGCATAACATTGCTGCCTCAGGCTAATTTATTTTGTCTATTTAGTTAGACCTAGAAACATAGCCATTGCTACAATGACTATAGCTAATTATTTCTGTACCTAGTCTAGGGCCTAGGGCTGGATTTGAGTTCACTATACCATGAGTGAACAGGACTCTCCAAGATAAACTATTTTAGTGGGATTACAGTGAATACAATTCACTGTAAATTCTGTTGTGAACTGTGCTGTGCTTTTGTAACTGCCAAAGCTGTTCTAAGCACACTAAGACTTTTTACTTTCCATTCTTACCATCTATTTCCTGTTGATACTTCCTCATCTGTAGTGCATAAGAACACACTGTACTGGTGGTCACTGGACAGAGGATCATTGCTCATACCATAGCACAAACAGCAAAGGTTGTTTGGGTTTTTTTTGGTTTTTTTTTTTTTTTTTTTTTTTTTCCAGGTACACTGGCTTCACAGACAGCTTTCAAAATGCCTTTAGCTAGACACACGCTATCAAAAGACTTTTCCTTGCTTTAAAATCTACTATTCAAGGTAAACTAGACAGAAAACCAGTAAAACAGACTTACCTTTACCAGATCAATGATCAATATTTACAATGTGGATTAAAAGATTTTAAATCATGTGTCATACAACCTTAATCTGAAAATGGCATACACTCATGAAAGTCTACTCCCAGATGTGCAGGTCCATTGGTAGAAAGACTGATTTGAAGCTCTCTTAATGCACAAAATACATAGAGAAGTTCTGAGCTGGACAGTGATACTTAGACTGTCATGAAGAAGAATGTTTATCCAAAATTCAAGTGTTTCCCAAAGTTAATAGCATGGTAAAACCATGCCACTAGATTTCCTTCTATGTTCAGGGAAATGAAGTTGAAAAAATAAAAAACAACACACACAAAATGTATTCATAGTACCAAAATCATTGCATAATTAAAAGAAGTCAACTACTGAACCCTTTTACAAGTGTATGATGTATATTAAATACAGTAAGGAAGATAAAAAGGCTTGTCAAAGAGAAATTAAGTGTTACACTACATCAGTAGGGGTTTTAGTGAAGTTAAAAGATTTATCAGAATTTCTGCTGAAGAAATAGCATGAGATTAAAAGAAAGAAAGAAAAAGAGGGAAAAGAGAGAAAGAAAAGCGAGAAAGAATGAAAGAAAGAATAAAAATATATTCTAAGGATCAAAGGTGCTTTAACGGAACAGGAAGCAATGGCATCTCAGAAAGCAGTGAAAGCACCCTTACTGAATTTATCTGTAGCAGCCAATGGCATGTGATAGGCAGCGAATTAAATACTGGCTCTGAAAACTATTAGTTGTCAGAAAAAGAAAGAGTAAACATTTCTAAGCAGATCACTTTTATGTTAAAACTTCACTAGATGCCTATTAGCAGCAAGAAACTTTTGTTAAGTGCTTTTAAGGTAGAGTAGCTGCACAAAACATTTTTATACCTCTTCTTTGACTGGTAGCTGATGGAGGTGGAAGAATGCCGGTTGAAACTAAAATGAGACAAAAGTTGTGTTTGAAAAAAAAATATACCAAGAAAATTGGGATATCTTGTCCTACAGTGAATTTCCTTAAGAATAAGAGCTGCTTTTAAGTGCTAAAGTAAACAACATATACATATTTTTAATCATATAAGATCAGTATTACATTACATATTGCTTATCTTATTTAAGCCAGGAATCATAATGGAACCTGAATAATGGTAGCGTAAGTAAATGAGCTGAGTATATTGCTCCATAGTCACTCTCATCCAGTTTTGCTCATTCTTTAGTTGTGGAATTCTAATTCAACCACTGGACTGTTTGCTTTGACATTCACCATTTATTTGTATTAGCACAGAAAAATAGGTATGAGGTTTTTTTTCGTCAGTGTCACAAGCTTAAGGTTTATCAGATCTTAAAAACAAATCTTGAATGAACCGAAGTCCAAAGATCAGCTAGGTTTCCTAGTTTATGAGGTAACTAGGACAACCCCACAGAGAGGGCAGGCTGGAAGTAGTTGAAGCAACAACATCAAGCCATCACGTTCAACTTCTTCCTTGCAGTACCATTCTACTGTTCATTTACTAAACAGAGTCTTAGGTAAACAGGTACATTTTTTTTCTTGGGGAAACAGTATCATTCCAGTACATAAATGATTCATTTATGTAAATACAGAAAGTACTTAAAAGCCTGCACAATACATGATCTAAGAAACAAGAAGATTCAGAGTGAACACAGCTCCTGCCTAAATGCAGAGCAGTGCAGGGCTACATGGCATCAACCACAGCCCACATTTGCCAGAATTACCAGAAACATATCATATGCCAGTTATTTTCCTAACTTCTGAAGAAGAGTTTTTCTTCCCTTTACCACAGACACAGTGCTTAGATTAATATCCTAGGATCACAGAAGCTACACCTTCCTTTTAGAACCATAATGGTAACTCTCCAGCATTTCTCCAGTTTTTGTGTTCCCAGAGTGCTGTCTCACTGGTTGCCCTGCTTTTACCCTCCAGATGGAATAACCAATTGCATAAAGAGCTTAGTAGCTTATTTAAAACACTCCTGCTATGCTTTCTTCTTTGTAAGATCATAAGTGAAAAAGTAAGATAACATTGCAGGTTTAAAAGTAAGAGTAACACAATCAGTTAAGGATTAATGATGTACTTCAAACATTCCTCTTTAGGAACATTATAAAGATTTTACTCATGTTAGGTGTTATGCATACGGCCTTGCTCACAAAAGAAAAATCACTACAGAACTGGATCTACCAAGTTTAAAATCAGATTTAAATAGTTAAGGAGACTGATCAAGAAATCCTCTGCATTTTCTTGGTGGACCTTTTTAAGGTATCTAGAAGGAAAAAAAACCCAAACACAGGAACAACAGTGGTAAAATCTCAGCCTCATTCTACCTGAGCATGTTTTACAGGATGGGGATACTGTTGTAACTAAGGTCATCCATATTTTACTTTGAACTAAAATTATATTAAATGCTGCAATGCTCCAATGATATATGTCAAGCTGAAACTGGATTTTTAAATCTGTATTTTGGCATGCTAGATTTCTAAATGAAAACTATCAGCTGCTCAAAAATTTGAATTATAAATTAATTTAGAAGCCAGTTTTAGTCCTTCATGTTTGAATACACTAGCAATAATACATGACAGTTTTTAAAAAAACATGGAAGTAGTGCACAAAAATAAAGAACCTATTTCAGCTGCAACACAGCCCTCCAAAAACAAACAAACAAACTGAGCCTGCTTCTTGTATCTGATTATCAGGGAAGCAATTTTTCACAGGTCCTACAAGTTTCTGATTTGCCTTTATGTCCCAAGGCTTGCTGAATTACTGAACGTCCAAGAGAGGTATTAGCTAAGACAATAACATTTGCCTGCTGATAACAGCTTGAAGTGTACGTCAGCATGATACCTGTGATCTTATATCTTTGACTTAAATAATTGCCAGGTACTAGCCATGGGTTTCAGTAGTCTGATTAAAGCATTGCTTTCTGAAATGGACAGTTGTTTTTCATAGATTCACAGAATCTTTCAGGTTGGAAGACACCTCAGGAGGTCTCTCACCTAACCTCCTGCTCAAAGCAAGGCCAGGTCTGAGGTCTGAGCAGGTTGTTCAGTGTTTTATGCAGTGGTGTCATGAAAAACCTTTGAGAATGGAGACACATAGCCTCCCCAGACAACCTGCTTCCTTTCAGAGGGGCAGGAAAGCGTAAAATTGTCCATGCCAATCTAGTGCAGGAGATAAGAGACATTTTAATTGGAAGTAAATTTTAATATCTCAAGGTGATCTTTTTATCCTCATTACCCATTAGAATTATGATTCACACTGATTAGTCCATATTGATACATAACTACAAATGAGCTTCTAGTTTCAAGGCCTCACACTGCTTCCCTTCTCCCTGTTAAAGGAATGTGAAATTAAAGTGAAATGAATAAAAGCTCAATCAAGAAATATTATATTAGCTCTAAAATAGCCATTCAAGTAGTGTCAGCAAATAATGGCTATCTTTATACTAATTTATTAGCGTTTATATGTCAATCATACATCATTGTTGCTTAACTGTCATTTCCACGACAACAATGAAATCATAGCTCTTTTATGGAAGAGGAGATTTATCCCAAAATATAACAAAAAATATCTGCATCTAATTCTTGTACCAAAAGCTATGCCAGCAGTTGTCAATCTGTTCCAAGTAACTGTTCCTGACCAACATAGCTATCATACTTCAATGTGAAGAGTGCCTATTCTGGGATTTGGAAGGTCTGTCCATAGTTCTGTGATTAATACAAATGAATTATGAGCTTCTTAAATGAATAGCCTTCAGTTAAAAGAAGTACACATGCATTAACCATTTTGTGAAAACATGCCTTCTGCCTATTAGGCAGACGTATTTTAAGGATTTTCTATTATGATGAACTGTCTGTCTCTAAAAGGTTTCTAGAGATCTACCACTTTTATAACTCTGATTTGAAAGCTCATGACGTTATGATTCACATATTCATAAGGGTTTCTGAAGTTTGTAGATTACTCTGAGCACAGTCTTATAAGTCAATAGTCCAATTTTAGTATGGCCCCCCTGACTAGCAGCATTCTCAGTGTTCAAAAATATGTCTGTCTTCACCTAGTCAGACAGCTTCACAGAATAATAAAAACAAAATCCAAAGGAAATTTTAATCCTGAAATAAAGCCATTTTTTAAAACTGGACACTTTGTAGTTTTGACATTTTTAAAGTCTGATGTGTTCTTTAGCCCTCCCCTTATATCCTCCTATTCAAGATACTCAGAAATTGTCAATGAGGTTTTTTTGCTCAAGTTTAAAAACGCCTTTCTTATCTTGGATGGGCAATAAAATAAATCTGATTAAGATTTTACCAATGGAGTCTTAAAAATTATATATGCAATGCATCTGTAATTTTATCTTCCTGCATTCCTCCAAAATTGTTCATTAAATGAAAGTCTGTCATTATCTGATTGTTTTTCTTGAAGGACAAAAACTAGAGCCTTTTGTGACATCAATGCTAATCTCAATGAAATATGCATATATTGCAGAAATAAAGTACTACATGCAGTACTACTACTACGTGCAGACTTCAGAGACATATTATTAGTTATTATGTATAATTCTCACTGAAGCTAGTAGAATACCAAGGAAATCTCTTATGAAGGCATGTAAAAATATACCTCTCATAGCAAGATTTATATGGGTCCTAAGATATAGACTGTTGAAACATGAATAGATGTCCTCTGTCTGGCCAGAGTAGTCACCAAGGCTTCAATTTCATTTCATGTTCTGACTGATAGATACATTTCAGTTCTCAACTGAGAGAAACACTAAAACTGAGTCTTTTCTGGAGCTCAGAAGAAATAAATAGGTTTTGTATGCCAGTGTTTAATCAAGCTCAAATATGCACAGTTAATGTTGCTTAGGAAGCAAGGGACTTTCCCTGGTCATCAGATGCTTTTAACTGTCCCCTATAACTACGTAGGACCCTCTTCTCACAGATCACATATGTGATCATTCCAACTGACTAAAAGAGATTTGTTAGCAAAACAAACAGTGGATGAAATAGTACTGGGGACATTTAAGAGCCTAATTATACCACAGGATTAAGTGAAAAAGCAGTGTAAGAATTACTTCTGAAATGCACTGAGTACTCTCCCAAGTGACAAGCAATAGGACAAGAGGGAACAGCCTCAATTTGTGCCAGGGGAGGTTTAGATTGGATATTAGGAAAAATTTCTTCACTGAAAGGGTTGTCAAGCACTGGAACAGGCTGCCCAGGGAAGTGGTTGAGTCACCATCCCTGGAGATATTTAAAAGACATGCAGATGTGGCACTAGGGGCATGGCTTAGTGGTGAACTCCGCAGTGCTAGGTTAATGGTTGGACTTGATGACCTTAAAGGTCTTTTCCAACCTAAATGATTCTGATTCTCACAATGTGAAAATTTGGTCCTCTTAAGGTATTTTATGATGGATGCCCACAAATAATGAATTGCTGAAATAACTCATCACTTTGGAATTTTGAAATTCATACATAAAACTACATCTTAATGGCAGTAAACACCCTTGCATCTGTTCTTACCTTCTATTCTTGGTAACATGCTGATGATATTCACCAACTTCATATTTTCCTTGAAACTAAATTTATGATTAGTGTACTTTCACTCAAATAAATTGAGTTAGAATTACATCAGCAGTTAATTTTATTACTTATGTTTTATCCACTCCATATAATTCCCATGGCTGTAAACAGCCATGTTTACATCCTAAATCTCAGAACTCTTCTGATCTGTTCTGTAGCTGTTTCATTGTTGCATTGGTTTCAGCGATGTGAAGCCAACCAAAATGCTTTCAAGTATATATCTATGCATAGCACTTAACTGCTGTTTTCTATGATACTCTTGAGAAAGATCATTATACTTCTTGATGCGTAGCCTTCAAACTTGTGTGCTTTGTTCACTTCAAACATCACCTTTGGGTGATTCCTAACTACCTTTTTGTATCAAGATAAGAGAGACATGGATAATTATAATCTCAAATGTATTGCTGATCCAGTTCTTCATTATTTCTGAAGATTGTGTTATTGTGTTCAAATAATGAATCTTAAAATCTACTGCTTTCTCCTCTGTTAGTCTTGGCAAAGTGTTAGCAGTGAGGCAGTACAGCAGCATTCTCTCTTTTGAGTGATAGATGGTACCTCTCCCTATCAGCGGCCTTTCATTAGTCATGATTAAGAGCATAATAAAAGAAGGTCTCTGATTCCTGTGATCCTGTATTTTCACCAAGGGGGAAAAAAAAAAAAAGTCTGTCATTCTCACCATTGTCACTAGATAAATATTTTCATTTTAAGATGGCAAAACCAGCACAAACCAAACAACTGAAATACCTTTGTTCCAAAAGGATCTTTTGGTCACTATCCTAACTAAACTTAGTCCTAATAACTAACTAAACTGTCCTAACTAAAACTTAGGTGCTTCCTAGATGTGAAAGATAAGCAATAAGGCTATTCCTTTAAACACATCATACTTTTCAATAGTTTCTGCTAAGTCAATCGCTTAAGAAGCTAAAAACCTTAAATTTGAGACAATAATATAGAATAAAAACAAATTTAGTTAAAAGAAAAAGAAGAGAGCTTTACAGATATACCTAGACTGAGATGAGATAGCAGATGAAATAGTGGAAGCTGCTAATGACATGTTCTTGGACCCACGGAAAGGCTTAGGCTGTGAAAGAGAGCTGGGGGCTGCAAGCACTCTGCAGAAGACACAGTAAAAGCATGAAAGCATGTACAAAATAATATAACAGGGACAACAATAGTGATCAGAATCAAGCTTTGTTGGAGTTCAGATACAGGAAGACTGCTGCATAGTTACCAGGAACAGGTTTTCTGTAGCATACATCTGCAGACTTACAGAATAGCACAGTCAAGCACATTCCTACAGAACACAAGGCAAAATGCACACATTATATAAATACCTTAAAACCAGAGTCTATTGATCACTAAGAAAGACAATATTTCAGGACAGGACTTTTGCCAATGATACATGGTTTTATCTGCAAGATCTGAAGATGTTTGAGTCTGAATTGAAGCTAAACTTTTTAATATGCAAGCAGCATCAGACAAAAGATTCTCCTACACACACAAGTCATTGGCATGATTAGTTTAGTAGAGGCATTTATTTTTGAAGCATATATTAGATAATCCATTTTCTTCATGTCATGATTTCAACTGAGGGATAAAAAATTATTTAGACTGTATTGATATTTCATGTGAAAGTGCCTTCCAGCACAGTTCTGAATTACAGAATAATACCTTATTCAAACCTTCTTTGCTGGCTGGATGATTGATTTTCTTGCACTGAAATAAAAACACCGGACCCTGGTATGTCACGGTTAGGTAAAAACTGACTAAAGTGAGAAACTAAGTCATTGGTATACATAAATAATATAAGTCAAGTAGCAAAAATTAAACAAGAAGTAGAGCTAAGAGAACATTTCCAATTCCATTTACACAAAACTAAGATATGACAGACTATATCTTAGGTCTCAATTATTTAAAGTAGTTTATGTTACTGGAAGTGTGTTTTTCCTTGAATTTTTAAAGCATGCTAAAATATACATCTTTTAGGAATATTCATGTAGCAAAAAACAAAGATAAAAGAATAATATGCACCAAAGGAATTCACTCTTACCGTCTCCAAAATTACTATAATGTGACAGCAGTATAAATCCCACGCGTTTTCTTCACAGCTGACAGCTTTTAATGTACAACTGTAACTCCTACTGTACTGCAAGTGTTATGAATGCATACCTCCTTGAAACTCACTTCAGCTCTACAGCTAAAACTCATTACAGAAAAGAAAGTAGATAAATCTAATAGAAATTAATTGACCTAATACCTTACAGAGCACATCAATCATCGAATGTGTGGTTTTATTGAAATATTGCTCATTGTCCACCATGTTTTACTGACATCTGCTATGATATGGTAGGCTCAATCACTTTTTGTGACATTAGTAAATGTCATTTTCTAATTCTCCATGTCATACTGCAGAAACACTATACAAATAACCTTTATTCAACCACTGTAACTATTATAAGGAGTTGTTTTGGTTTTATTACAAGTGGTGAAAAAACATTTTAGTTTCAACCCTAGATTTGCTCTCTGAAAACGTAAGCTGTATTGTAGACTTAAAGATACACTTTTTAGGGCAGTTTTATTTTGCAAATTCTTCGCAAACATGAACAACGTACTTTAAGAAAACACACTAAAATATATAAAAGCATATAAAATAGGTTACAGCTTTTACATACTACATTCTCAAGTTAAGAATGTGTATGCAGCATTTCCAGAGCCACACAGGGGTGTATTTGTGAAAGGACAAAGCAATGAAGCATTACCTTTGGAAGGAGGATGAGAAAGACTCTTGCACTACTGAGGTGGTTGCTGGTGGTGTCATCAGACTGGCTGTACTTTGAGCAGCAGTAGCAGGCTGATGTGCTGAAGCATGTGGTGCAGGAGCAGAGGCAGAACTGGTAGACACTGGAGCATGCTCAACAGGGGTACTAATTAGAGTTAAATTAAATAAAACAAGAAGCATCTTAAGAAGCTACGTATTTAAATGTAGAGCATAAAATCTACTATGTTTGAACCTGAAGCTGCAAACATAGTAGCAGGTTGTTACTGAGGGAAAAGCACAATTATGCGAAGAAAAAAAAGACATTTGTTATGCCTTTTCAGATGTGCAGTTAATGCAGTTTTGGTCCTGCATGACTGAAATTTATCCCAGGTGTTATACAGCACTTAAGTCCTGCTCCCACTGAAGCCAGCAGTAGGAAACGTGGCATGCAGTACTTAAATGGTTGCAAAGAGCCTGTCACAAACTCTTTGAGCTTGGATAAATTTCACCCAATATTTACTCCTGGAGCTGAAGTTTATGTTAGGAGTAAACTTTTTAATTAGATGAAGAAAAACAATTTAGAGGATATTATCATAGTCCTGTATCAGCAGGTTTCCTGCAAGTTCTGATAGTCTAGAAATCCTGTCAGCACAGTTTTGTGTTGGGTTTAATCAGTTTTGTGCAATACAGGTAGTGGAAAGATGTTTAAAAGGAGCCCATTCTTTTCTGACCTAAATTCACCTTACATTACACTAGCCAACCCATCAAAAAATAAGATGCTTTTTAAGACATAGAACAGTATGCAAAATACAAGGGAAAACTGTAGCATAAAATTTTACTACACCAGTTTTACAACCACTTGGGTGATGAGCATGAGTTCTTATCCTTGTGGCCCTCTTGTGCTATCACGGCACAGAAAACATGGAGCAGAGAAATGTTTAATTCATTTTCTCTTTATTTGACTGCAAAATAAATTAATTGACATTAATAATAATAAAAATCTAGTCTCATATCTTGTAACCTACTGAACTACTAGTGTCTTTCATCACCTGCTACCAGAGCACCCAGTATTTCAGCCTTGCAGCCTCACTCAAATTTGGCAAGTATTACTCATCTCTTACAGATAGACATATGGGGCAAAGTTATGGATTAGCTTTGCAAGATAGTTTAGTCAAAGCCATCCACTGCTAAGAAATGAACCAATCTTTTGGGAGGTTCAGTTTATTGTCTTCTACCAGCTCTTACATCAAATGAAAAACAAATTAATATGAAAAATCATTAAGTGGACTTAAAAGATTCAAGTTCTTTGCTGACTGTTTCAATGAATTTAATATCAACAAAAGAAAAATAATATGTACATTCATTATTCACTTGTCAATAAACATAACAAAAATCACTAGGTCATTTAAAATGAAATGGGCAGGGGGGAGAAGAAACAAGAAAAGACAAAAGCGTAATTTTGTGTTTAGGCAGATTTTACTGTGGATTTTATTAATTATTGTCCACAGAAAAAATAAGTCATTGAAAAATAACTAATTGCAATTTGATTTTTCAGATTATGATACTGTTTTGGGCCACAAACTTTAGTGACAATGTAAGCATATGTCCCCCAGGCATAAGGGGCATTTTTCTTCATGCCATATTATTGTAGATTTGTTTTCTTTAGTAGTTAACCTAATACTTTTTTTTTTTTTTTTTTTTTTTTTTTAATCAGAGCATTAGTGCACATGACATAGGTGTCTGATTCATGAGCAGGGGTGTAAGAACATAACGGATATATTTTTAATTCTTTTGACCTAACTCATAAGTATATTGCCACATCTCTGGGTTCTTACAAATGACTCCTATCAAGGTGACGGAATTCTGCGATTCACTTGTGCAATGTACAAAGAATGCCCAAAATATTCTTTCCGGAGCACAGTGAGTATCAAATAACAAAAGAAAGCCTACAGTACCATGACTGTTTTTCACAAAAACCTTAGCCCTCAAACATTCATTCTCTCAGCTTTTTTTCCTATGCAAACTTGTCATTGTGCAAATATTTTATCTGTCTTTCAGACATTCTATCTAATATTTTCTTTTGCTTCTCTCAGAAGCATTGATTCAAGAGGTTATACTCCTCAGGTCCTAGAATGAGTGCTTGGCACTTTCGAATTCGTGATACCACTTGCTCTTCAAGGAACTGTCTCATTTCCTCTGTCCTCCTCCTCATCTTCCCTGCCTTCTTGTATGGTTTAGTAATCTAAATGATGATGTCTTATTTCAACTGAATATTTTACTGTTTGATTAGCTGAAATGGAAGTGTGGTTGTTATGCTCACCAATTTTAAAGTTGAATGCAACTCACGACAAAAAAAGAAAATCAGTATTTTCTCCCTTATGAGTTTCACCTGCAATTACATACATAAGAAGTAAGCTCCTGAAAATACTCATCCTGATCGCAATTCTGGTTTTCAAATCATTACACCAAAAGATTTGCAACAGTTTTGGAAAAGCTTGTCCATCACAATATGCATTTTAAACTCAGATCAGTTCTTCCATCTTGATGTATTTGCATTATGATGTAAGTTCTTCCACTTAGTTAATACAGTATCAATTACATAGACTATGTAGCAGGGTAGCTGTATATTATGTATCACAGCTATGGATCACAGGCTAGTCTGTTACCCAGTTTTAATACTCACAGGATTTTTTTCACCCTGTGCAATAGTGGGTACTGGAATTGTCACATTAGTACTTGCATATCTTTGATTTGGCAAATAGAAGAGGACTGAAAGTATACTGCACATAAAAATGGAACTTAATATATGTGCTAAAACCAAATACAAACTAGGATTCCACTTATTTTGTCTAATTTCACTGATGTGAAAGGGAATTTGCTACAGATTTCAAAAGAATCAAGACTTCATACCTTGAATAGAACAGTGAAGTTACTTAATTGTTGTAATGATCTCCAAAATGTTAACCAAAACAGATACTCAGCCATATATATTTGAAAGAAAGGGGAAAAAAAAAAAAAGAATATGTGTGGACAGGGACCTGTATGGAGACAGATTTGAACTGGACAAACACATATAAATAAATTAAATGCAAATATACCTTATAAAATTTAAAAGAAATACATATTTTATCTTGCATGCTGTTTGTAATAGTTCTTTTTATATGATTAAAATGTTAGAGGCTTGATCACCTTCCTGCAGGGTAGAATATATTAATTAACGGAACAAGGAATTGGAATAAATATAAAATGAAGTAGATTTAACTGTAAAAATCAGGGTGGTCTGGTTACATAAATTATATGCAGTTGGTAACTAATTCTCTACTCAGTTTTATAGAAAAAACTCAGACTGACTTGACTGTTTTTACTTTGACCACTACAAATTTTAAATAATTTTATTTAGATATTCTAATAACATTTTTTTTCCTCAAGATTGCCTCCTTTCTAGATGTTCAAACTGATATTATTTTATTTTAGCTCTTCAGGCACAGAAGAATTTTAAGAACAAGTGAATACTGCTTTATAAAATAGATCATCTATTATAACAGCTTCATTATTACATACGTTAGATTTTTTTGCGTTTTTTTTTAATACAGTCATTGTATACACTTTAATCTTTACAGTATTTTGTATTTTAAGGAAAATCAAAGGAAATGGATGTTCTCAAACATCTCCATATTTATGGTAACAAACGTAAAATGCACAAGGTGAGTCAGTTACGTGGATGAAAACAAACACACATATCTCTTCTCAGCTGATTTTCATTCATGAAAAGGAACACAGATCAGTAGAGGTTAAGAGGATAATAATGGTTAACAACCATAATGAGAAAACACAGCAACAAACGCACTCTAACATTTAAAAAAATAAGTGCAGATTACACTTCTTTCAGTAAATCCTAAATTTTGAGACTTCCTATTCAGATAACAATTGAGTGGATTATTAAAGCAGTACTTAGTCTCCTCTGCGTAATGCATGAAGTTCTTTTTGTTTCAAATCCTCCAACAGATCTCTTATAAAGAATTGAAAATATAGGGAACAAAATAAAAATGAGTAGGCAAAGATTATCTCTTATTGTGGTATTTGTGGAATAAAGTGCTGGAGAGGGTTTTTAGAGAAAGACATAACATGAAAGAGTTTTGCATTTGAATATGGGAATGTTTGTAGAAATACAGTGAATGATAGCTGCTGTTTCTCTGCAGAAGGTATTGTCTCTATATTGTAAGTGCAATCCTTAAGAGTTCCACTTAAAACGTAAAACCCACATGAACTAGAAGTTGCTGGAATTCGTAGAACTTAGACAACTGCCCGTTCAGCAATGGGCGTTTCCATCTGAAGGAGTTAGAGGTTGTTATTACCAAACCATTCCAAAGCTCCAAACCAGGTCAGTTATGCAGTTACACATCACAGTGTACCTTTGATTACTGGATGTAGTAAGAGGGACTTTCTGGCCAGTAGTGATGAAACTGGCCTCCCTCTGACTTGTACCCGCTCCAAGCCTCACAGACCCCTTGGAGGCCACTGGCTTAGCACTGTCAGTGTTGGCATCTGTGGTGCAAGATTTAGGAGGATGCCAAATACTTGAGGTCACACACTGTGGCGCATGCGTAGTAGCTGTAGGCCTGGGTAGCAAAGATTACAAGGGGATTTGTAAATGAGGTATTTATCATCACGTCACCAATTTCCTAGGTAATAGCAGGTATTTGAGGGAGGGACAGAATCCCAGCCACAGAAGAAACTAGTGTTTTAATAGAAAAGGTTTGTTCAATTTTTCAATTTTCAGAGATATATGTGTTTACCAAATAAAGCAGCATTTTAGAACACTAATACCTGGCCCTTTAAGGCAGCAGTTATTATTTATATGGAGTAAAGCCTTCAGGAAAAACAAAACAAAGCAAAACACAAAAGCGCTGAAGCTCATAACTGAAAAGTCAAGTTAAGTCTAGGTTTAATAATGAAAGCTTTATTTTTCTGTCTTTTCTTTTTCCTGGAAGAAGATTTATATCTGTAAATATCCAGTGTCCTCTTTTTGTATCCCCAAATTCTTTATACCATAGGAGATCATCATGATATTGCAGATGAAGTCATGACAAATCTTATTAGTTTATTACCGCTTAAGACCAGGAAGGGCTTTAAGAATTAAAAAAAAAAGTACCTTGCGTTAAGTCTGGAAACCGTATTGCTAGGAATATCAAAATAAGACATATAGCACAGCTGTGATGATAATGGAGGTGGAGAAAAGCTATGGTATGACAAACCATGCAAGATTAAGGCAATATAGTATGACACTACCACCAGTCATACATCAGAAATTGTTCCTGGTAAAATAAAATAAAATAATTAAAAAAAAATTTCAGCGGAGCAGCTGCATAGTCCTGTAGATGATTTTACACGCATGAACCGCTAGTGAAATGCTAACACGTGTTACTTGTTTTTTCAATTTAATTTATATACTGTTGTTATACAGGAATCAAGGGGTTTATTTCATTCTTTTGACATAATTAAGAATAAAAATCAATTTTCTCTACTGTTCCAAGTGCCAGTTGCCATTGCTTATGTCATTAGTAATGATAATGCCCGCACTTGGATTTTAACTATGCAACCTTTGTTCAAATGTGAGTAGTCTTATAAAAAACAAAAATAAAAAGTGGTTGGCATTGTTTAGGCAGGAATCAATAAGACAGAGGAAAGCAGCGAGACAGAATTCTTTTCATGACAAACTAACAAGAAGCATTTCTTTGCTCCATTAAACAATTGGTCATATTCACTCAAGAAGTACCTGTGTTTCAGTACTTGTGTGTTTTAGTATATGAACTAATAGAATACAATACATTTCTATATGTAACTGCAACATGTGCTGAGATTCTCTGGGAGAAAAGAACTTCTGAAATTAAAGAGCTAACTTACAGAGATACCGTGTTTTGAACCTCATAACTCATCGAGGATCAATCAAGATATGCAAGAATCTGATATATAAATGTTCTTAAAATACAAAAAAAGATAATCTCATTTAGATTTTAAAAACATCTTGAACAATCTAGACAAAGTTTAAAATGGAAATTGTTCTTAAAACTCCATCACAAACCGACAATACTCCATTTCAAGAACATTTGATAAAAGCTTCTTACTTTTCAGATTTATACGTTTTGAGAGACATGATCCCCGCCTGCCCCATCTCACAGAGCTTTTGAAGTCTACGTTAGAAAGAAATGTCTAACAAATCCATTTAGTTGAAACCTCTACATTCATCATCTGCTCAGTGTACAATTTTCATGTGTTTGAGGTAAGAACAATATGGGGAAAGTGGAGGTAAAGTCTGAACAGGAGGTAAGCCAAACACACAGAGCAAACATTACCTGTTTTCTGATGCTGCAGCAACATTTTCCTTGTCTCTGTGAAAGGAGGGGATACAGTATGAATAAAGTAAATGCAATTGCCGGTGGTGACAAAAAAAAAACAGGGAGAAAGAAGATGGGTTGAGGAGCAATGTTTGGTTGCAAAAAGCATCCTAGAGTGGTTGCTCATAAATATAGTTGTGAGAAACCTCTTCAGCTGTCCAAGTGAAACCCACCAAATATGCACGTTTACTGTATGCTGCTTCTCAGTTGCAAACAACTTTGTTTCAATATTAAAGTAAAATGAAAGAAAATTAACAGTTACAAACTAAAGATTGTATGTATGTATATAATTTCAGGCTTAGTTTTGACTTAAGTAAGTTCCCTCTTAAAAGAAAATTTCAAGAATATTCCAGAGGAGCATACTCTGATGCCACCTCCAAGTGGTAAAAACAATCAGACTTGGGCAGTCCTCAAGGATCCAGAGTATTTTGAAGTGACAAGCAGTTAAATGGTTAACAAGGACTCATACAAGATGGATTATGTATGTCTGGCACCACTTAAAAATTCTCTGTCCTACCCAAGCAACTACTAGTTTTCTCAATCTAAATTGGATTAGAAACAAGTGAAATCATTCCTTCATTGAGATGAGGAGTAAGTCAGCCTCAATTTCAGTGACAGAGAATTAGGCTGTTATTCTGTAAACACACATACATGCTTACAAAAATCACCGATCAGTGTAAGTGCAAACAACTGTGTATGTGTAAGAAGACATAGGTATTTTCATACAGAACAGAATCCTTTCGCCTTAGATTCCCAAGTTTGAAATCCAATTAAGAAAAGTAATTGAGATCATCCCAATATTTAGCAATTTAGTGAGTGGTTGTGTCCTTTCCTGTTTAAGGAATTGTGCTGGAATTTCAACATATTTAAAGGTGAAATATGCCAAATTAGCACATTTTTCTTAACTGGGATCTAAAATTACAAAACACATTTTGTAATTTTACACAAATGCCCTCATTTTCCCAACTGAACCTTCCTTCTGAAATGTTTTTTGAAAAAAAGGAATACATGTATTTATTTACGTGGATTTGTTGGGCACCAATCATTATCTTACATTACATTTGGAAGGCTATTCTTTATATTTTCCACATTATGAGCAGTATTTCATATATTTCTCTCGGTGTTAATGTATGTACATGTATGTATATATGTACAGTCATATACTCTTTCCTTACTTTAGCTCCAATAAAGTTATAAAAACCAGTCCAGTTTACACATCAGCAAAAGTTTAGGCATAAGTGTTCTCTACCAATTTTTAAAACCTCTAACTAAAATGTAACCCCTGAAATAAATGAATTGAAGCCAGATTTTCAAACCCAGAAGTAGATCTTAAATGACCCTCGCATGTGCCTGTATGACTAAGAATGTTATGGTCAGAATGGAAGAACCTGTCTTGAAAGTAAATACCCCAATAAGATCAATTGGTTCACCACTCTAAAGCAATGAGAAACCAAACACTATCTTTATGGTAACCAAGCTGTGAGTTCACGGGGATGTCAGGTGTAGGAAAGCCAGGATGAAACAAGGTAGAGGAGGATGGATTAGAAACTGCACCTATGGGGAGGAAGTGTTAGTATACTAAGAGCCATAATCATGCGAGAATGTTAAAAAACACAGTCAAGCCTGAAAATAATAAAGCATTGTTTATTTCCAGTGTTACCAAATATTCTATGAGAAATTATAGTAAAGACCAAAAGGCAGGCAGTTGGGGTCAGGCAGAAGCAGTGTTAGGCCTCTGTTGTTACTATTAATCTGATCCAAATTTTTTTGCTCCACTGGCTATGGCTATGCTAAAGAATGCAGAAAAATCTCACTTGACTTTGAGGTCAGGATTTCATGAAAGCTTTTTCCATGAGTGTACAAGTATAGGATAACATTCAGTGACAATGGCAGGGGAGTTGAGAAGGTTAAAAAGAGAGAGAGAAGTATAGTAAACATACTTCCACAGAATACAGCAAAGGAAAAGGCAAAGAGTAAAGGGAAAGATAAGCTCAAAGGCACACAGTACTTCTTCATAGTTTTGCTTTCAAAAACTAGTTCTCTTCCCAGTCAACAGAAATAATTCCTGTTTGGCTAACAGTGAGAAAGGCTCAAGATCAGATGTGTCTCTTATTGGCAATATTTGCATTTTGAGGACAGACTATTGGATTTTCAGCCCTTACAATCAAATATTTTTTGCTAACTAAATGCAGAATTAATTTTACTTTTGAGTCAAATACATCCCTGAGGCAGGCTCAGTGAAGTTGATACCTTCACAACATGAAAGAATTTGGCTCAGAATATTATGAGCGGTTTGTATCTCTGTGGCTACACAGGCTGCTCAAACAACTGACAGTAGTGAATAGTAGTTTTGAGCTATCTGGGAAGATTTAATATTAATGGGGTTTTTGTCCGCAGCCCTTTTAGTCCTCAGCTGAAATAGCTTTTGATAGAAGGACCTTAAACAATGACTGTTCTGAGACAACAGTGCAGCTCTCTCAGATTTTATTACATATTGGACATATATCTCACACATAATTTACGCAATATACTGTCTTCCTAATTACACAGAATATTATACAATGGAAATGATGAAATATTTCTTTTTCATAAAAATGTGCTACATGATATGGTCATAAAGACAGAGTGAATGAAATGATAGAAATAGTCTTTCTCTCCCACACACTAGCAAGAATTATAATAATTTGAGTAAAATTCATTTGCAAGCCAAGTTTGTGTACACTACTGGATCCTAAAATGAGCCTGAAGAAACTTCAGAGAGTTTCCAATAAATGAGTCTCTTGAATCTGAACTGTATGTACTGTACATTGGAATACTTTCCCATTCTATTTTGTTTTTGGAAACCAAATGTAAAAGATTCCCAAACAAACATGTACATTGAACAGGCGACCTGAGATGTGGAGCTTGTGCACCTTCCATCTACCTTCTCCTTAGAGAATAAGAGATCTAGACTCTCTCTCTTGTTTCATTAAAATGCTGTAGAGACAGAATCATTTAATTTGTAATGAAGATCTGATGACATAAGGAACATTAGGCATCCCAAGAGACCACCTGGTCCTTCAACTCTTCTTGTCTTTCAGTACTAAAGCAATAAGTGAATACTAGAATTGATTTGTTTCTCTGTATTTTCATGGAACAAGACTATTTTTTCTCATTTTACAAATGAGGAACTAAAACTTAATAGAATTCCTCATGGTCAAAAAGAAGGTTCACAGCAGGGCAAAGAACTGAAATAAGCTCTCCTGAATTCCAACTGAGTATTTAAAATATCATCTCACCCTCTTTAGTAAGAGATCACGGATTTTTAAATAAATATTACTATTCAGTTTATCAGTATTTTCCTGTACTGATCATCCAATAGTCTTTTATAGAACCTGACAGATATATACTGGCCTTTTTTCAAAGAGGGAATAGTTATTAAGACTTACAAATTATTAGGGTCTATATCTATTGAAATTTAAAATTCTGTTTTTCTAGTAGTAGAGCAGGACTTGTCCTTAATAGACTTATTATAGCTTTCATCCTAACACGTACTTATATTTACATAAACATATTTGCCTACAAATAAAATTTCCTTTTAAGAAGTAGAAGTCACAATATAATTTTAAAAGAAAATCTTATAGGGTGTCTAGGAGTAAAGTTGTGTGAAAGCTATTCCATAAGTGCATTCCAAACATTTTTGTCTCAAAGGCATGAGATACTGACACTGTTGGAAACTGGACACTGAGCTAGATTAACTGCTGTTCTGACCCAGTGAAGCTATTTCTACCTTTCTGTGTTTGCAGCTGAGAATTTTTCAATGGTCAAATGAATATAAAACTAAGATTGTCTCCCGCCCCCGCCCCCAGTTGTATTTTTGTTATCTTAACAAAGACACACAAAGAAATCATAGGCAGTTAACTGGAGAGGACAGAAGACAACTATCATGCTGGTTTAGTTAAAACTTTAGCTTGTGATCTGAAAAAAGGGATAGAAGAGCTAGTCTCTCTTTTTCAGCCACTGTAGTTAAGAATGTGAGCAGCCCACGCCAAAACAATTGCAATATATCCTACTAGTATGTCTGCTTTCCAAAACAGGGAAATACATTTCTCCCAGAAGGTATCCGGGTTTGTGCAGACAATGCCACAGAATAGGAAAAGCATTATCATATATTCAGTGGAAGAACAAACAATCAGCAACTCATTCTCAACAAGTAGTATGGAACTCAGTCAAAGCAGCTCACTAAAATCAAAGCAAACACCTCCTATGGATGCATTTTAGTGGCATCTACTGGTATGCTGTTATACTTAACAGTCAAATAATAAATCCAGCTGGAAATACAGCAGCATCGGTGTTGGTGAAAGTTAAGATAACTCTTTTCCAAGGTTTACAGAGTGATATCTGGCATGCAAGTATATGTGCTCTGATTCATCTTATTGGTAAACACACCACTTTAATAAGAACAAAGACCACAAAATTCTGAGTATGTGGAGCAATTTGAGCTGGGATATATTTCAGATAATTATTGCCTATCTTGGCCTTAAGTGTGCAATTGGATTTATCTGAATGGTTCCCTCTAGCTTTTTATAGCCCCACTGGTAACGTGCAGGTATCTGCCACCAGGCACCTGAACACAGGATCAGGACTTTCTGTTTGTACTTGTGACCATTATAGACAAAACCAATGCACAACACATGTAGGTATTGTACACCAGGAAATTACTCCCCTTTCACTGAAGTGTTCTTTCTCATCATGACTTCACTTTTCTCCAGAGAAGTTGAGAGAAGAAAAAGAATCCACAGATCTCAATTTCAACTGGTAGTTTTTTAGAACTACTTTTTAGTTTGTGCACATTGATGACAAGAAAATTCATACTTTCTCTACATGGTATTATCCTAAGTTTGAAGCTGCATCTGAAACATACTAACGTGTCTTTTCTATTCAGTTCTTGAACCAAATAAGTAAGCGGTATGAATGAGAACAGTTGTCATTCTTTCAGAATGTGGATTACATTTTATTTTGTAAACTCTCTTAAGGATTTTCTTACCTTCCCTCTCTCTCATTTGTAATTGTATAACATTCTGGGTCAACTACAACAAATGCTTATGTGGAAATGAACTATTAGGAAGTTATTAGTATTTAGGGTAATTTTTGCTGACATTAATGCAATTTAGAAGCAGAATAAAAGGAAGCAGTGCCAGTGCTATGCTATCAGCCAGTTCTCCAGCTCACCCTAAACAAAGCTCTGTGAGCCAATCTGATGATCCACAGACCACAGCTGAATACCTCTGGGTTACACGTCCTCGTTGGAAAGCCTGCTACAGGCAAAAACTGCTTTTTCCTTGTTGGACTGAAGGCAATGCAAGGGAGTAGTCAGGGAGAAAGGGAGCATTGTGCACCGGTATTTTGGTTAGTCATCTGCATCAGCAGAAGGATGCATATGAGAATCTTAAAGGTTGCATAGTAGGAATTAAAGGGATGTTAATTTCTGCCCATGCAAAAGTTAAGTGCGGGGCAGGAACATGCAGAAGACTGAGATGGTAAAGACGAGATGTTAAATATAGGTCAGTATACACACACCCACCTGCAAAATTGGATCTTGAGCTTTAACAAGCTCTGATAGCTTACGCATTACTTTCTCTATGAACTATTTTGAGAAAAGCTTCATGGTATTTGCTAGTTTCATTTGGAGGCCTCACTCTTTCAATTTTAAGTGTGCACATTCAAGTGGATACACCATACCTTATGGTCACCATCTTTGATCAATTGGTTCTACAGAGAACTGGCTTGAAAACAAGGAATTTATGATCTCTAAATTAATTTTTCCCACAGAACTTCCTGGAGTATTTTGGGGAAGAAAGACGTTATATTTGATCAATTTTCCCTTCTGATTTCAGTCATAATTCCATAGAGACAATTGAGTTATTTCACTATTCCTACTTCTTTTTGGTCACACTTTAGGTGCTAACAGGTAAGTGGGGATCAGAATATATTAAAATGACATGATTATTATTCTTTATTGCAGTTACGTTCCTTAAATAAGAAAGCTACCTCTAGAAGTCTGCTTTATTTCATGGGCTGTTACGGAAAAATAAGGTATCTCTTTCAAAAGGATTTTGGTAATCTGATTAGCGTATAGATAGGAAGTTTTTGGCAATTGGACAGGTCAGCAATGCTAATCATGGGAAATTCTGGCAAATGAAAGAAGGGGATCAAGGTGCCTTCGCTTGTCTTGGTGGTGTCAGATGGCTTTGATAAGCAGCAGTAGAACAAAGAACGTTATTATGCTTGAGAGCAACTTTTGGTCAATTCATTTCTGTTTATATTGCAGAAAGCTGTTGATTAACGGCTAACTGATTAAAGAGAGTCATTATCTGGTACCACCATGTACCATACCAAAATGCTAGCTTTTTAACTTTGCAAACTAAAATTTGTGCAAGTATCCACGTATTTTCTGATACATGTAGTGATAGTCTCAGTCACTGAAACTTCTGGTAGACACTGCTAAAGAAGCCACAAAATCAGCTTAGTCCCTGTGGGAACGTGAGTGCACAAGTGAAAATTTGGTGTCACCTCTTCTGCCCCTGAAGGCGGCTTCAGACAGCTCTGATACACAAGAGTTGGACTTTTCAAGAGTGATGAAGTAGTCCCTAACATAGTTGTTCCTCGCTAGTGAAGATATACTCCATACAGTTGTGCATAATGAGAGAGAAAACGTAATGAAGAGAAAGCGACCTCTATGTTTATTACATAGCAAAAACTTACTCTCCTTCCCATGCAGGCACACGTGGAAAGAGGGAGGCAAGGGAAGGAGCCACAGAACCTTTCTCCTTTTGTAATTTTTTCATGCATGAAGGGAAGAGAGGTCAAGATCTCATGCCTGCTTTCCTAAAGTCACACTCTAGCCACGTCCCACCAGCACACACTGCATGCAGTCAGTACTCCTGCTGTAAACTAAGCACCATAGGAGGTGAGGAGAACACCATCTGAGTAGAAGGCAAGGCAGCAGTATTCAGGAAACAGGTTAGTTTAGATCAAACGGTCATACCACAGCAGAAAATGAGCATTTCCCTGTGTCATAACCAGACAAGCAGATTTACCTGGAAGGCCTTTTGATTTCCTACTGGCATCAGCTTTGCCGTATCTTCATTAAATGCTTATAACACTATGCTTTACTGGCAATATTGGGAAGGGTAGGGGGTTAATATCACTATCCACATTCTGCATTTTACTTTATTTTTGGCACGGAGGCTATTTAGAAGGCAGTATTGTCACAAACCATTGTCCTCCGCTCAGCAGAACAGTCACAGTTCAAAATATATTCAGCGTGGGACAGATACACCTGCCTATCATCAGTGCTATTTTAAAGAATTACATGAGTCATCAAGTCTTCAATCAGGAACCTATTTTAAGCCTCACTGCTGATAATTGAGATTCATTTTCCTGGGTAAAATGGCAGACTTCTGCAAATGGTCAAGAAACACGGCAAGAGGAGGTTGGCCAATCAGAAGCAACATACAGTGAGATAAGCCTGGAGATATTAAAACTAGGGTGTAACCAGGCCTGACTTGACTTTTTGCTAGAACAAAGCCAGTGGTTTCTTAAAGCTGTTAATGACTTCTTATCAGGCTTAAGTCTATTACAGCCTCTAGCACTGAGATGTAGTAGAATGACAAATCCAGCCTAATTTCTCCACCTTACAGAAAAAGTCTGCCTCCTACTCAGGATGAAAAAACAAGGCCTCTTAATAGCTATATAAAAAAAGATCAGTAATATTCATTTTCTGGGCTTGAAGATCACCATGACAACATAAAGGCAGATTTTTGAGGAGTAAGAGTTAAGGAATTACTAGTCTAAATATAAACAAAAACTGAACAGAAAAATTTGACTGACAGTTTAATTAACAAAGCCCATCACTTGGGATATTTTTTTGAGAGGGACTGCACCAAGCAGTAGAAATATGCTGTAGTAAACCATCTTGCCTTGGGGATTAATGACAGCACCTTCACAAAAGTTCTTTTATCATTGCAAAATTTACCAACTATCAAAGATTTTTGTCTATTATATTTTTTCTGTAGTTACATGAAGAATTGAAATTCTACAAGCTTGGAGAGAGTGTTTAGATGCTATTTTGTATCCTCCAGGAAAAAGGATCACAACTATTTCTCTATCTGATTACATGGTTTATATACACTGAATTTTTACCATTAAATCCACTGAAGCAGAGCTAAGGGAAAGGGGTTT
The DNA here is from genome assembly GCF_047716275.1 of Strix uralensis. NCBI lineage: Eukaryota > Metazoa > Chordata > Aves > Strigiformes > Strigidae > Strix > Strix uralensis. Next base: position 11,786,489 of record NC_133978.1, on the reverse strand, counting down.
TTCTTAATTACATCTGCATTAATTTCATATCTGATCAAACTATGCTTTTCTGATTATTAAAAAATAACTTTTAAAATAACATTAAGTGTAAACATTGAGATGCAATCTAGACATTTTCTTTTCCATTATTAGAACATGTACTAGGACTACTTGAAACAAACAATATCTGTATTATGTTCATAAAACATTAGGGATACACAAGTCCTATTTAAGTGAAAACACTGTATTATTACTTATTTAGAAAACCATTTAATTTGGTTAAAAATTAGAACCAAAAGATTTTTTACTTAGGTACATTTGATGTTTATGAAAAAAAAGTAAATTGCCTATTGATATTTTAAATTCTGTCAAAATTTCCCATATGTAAATAAAATTTACCCACTCTGAACCAAAGTTTGATCTTAGCAACATTCAGGAAAAGTTAAAATGTTGCTCTTATTTCATGCAGTTATGCTGATTTTCCACAGGCACTAATAAGATGTATGATCAGGATCCGTTTGTGTTCCCATAAGGAAAATATAAATGAATGCTTTGTATTAAATGGCATGCTTACTGAATTGCTATGGTACTTATCTAAGAAAAGTCAAATGCATTTTAAAAGGAACTAGTGCTCATATACTCTTAAATATTACAAAAAAAATACTATTTTTTTTAAGTATGATAGCTATTTTTTTTTTCCTTTAAACATTCCAGTATTTGGTTGATTCATGCAAAATTCCCCATGAACAATAGCTCTTCCTTTCTTCTATAACACAGAAAAACAATGGACGTTTGAATGAACTTTGTTCTTGTATGGACTGCTGATACAAATTCCAGATGTTTGGAAGCAGCAAAAAGTGTAAGAGATTCAATCTCATGCACTAATCTCTTTGATCAGAATTACTGCTACCAGATAAAGGTACCTAATTTGCAGTTTGTAGAAGTTAATGAAAAAGAAAAAAAAAATATTGAGGGCTGTAGGCAGGGCTGCACAGATTCAACCTTCCGCTGCAGAGACCAGTGTTTTATCACCAGAAACTTTTGCTTCAATCAATGCTAGGGACTCCTAATGCAGATTGTTGAGGGCTAACATCAAGTGTTTCTATGGAAATTACAAACAATTTAATTTAGTTGCATTTTTTATTTAATGATCAGAGCATAAACTAGAAAGGGAAGTGACATTGCTCTTGGTGTACTTCAAACAGAAAATAGAAATATTTGGGGGCGTTTGGTATAGGTTTGCTGTATCTTGACTGACACAGCTCAAAAGCAAAATGTTGAAACAAAAAGATCCCATTCTAAGCACCAGCAATGTCTCAAGTGCTTTCGCCATGGGCACAAAGTAATAATTATTGCCAGAGAATGCATATTATTCAAATGGAAATGCTAAATGATATTATCAATAGGTTGTCATCTAACATCTATTAATTATGCTTTATTTTCATTCACACCTAATGAAGTATTTTTTCACTTCTTTTGCTGTTCTTTCAACTGCTTTGTCAGGTTTATTCTAATTCAGATAACTGAAAAGTCAGTAAGAATTACAGGTAATAGAAAATTTGGTCAAAAAGCTTTCTCCTATTGTGGGAAGAAAAGTTCTCCTTTCAAGATTCAGTTGAAGCAGTTATTGTTTTTAAAACATAATAAAGTACTGTGTAAAACAGGCACATAATTATTTTAGTTTTAAAACCTTTTATTTCAGATAAAGCATGCTGCTATATACAGAAAAAAATGTGGGTCAAAGCAAGAGCAATACAGAATGGGCAACATATACCTTAAAACTTAACATATTCCTTAAAACTTACAAGATGCTTTAAAAAACTTCAGTGCACCGGTAGTACTATATATTCTTCTCACTCCTAAATCACCTCTACCAAAACGTTATTTCCTCACAGATCCTGAGCAACCACAGCTATCTCTAGCTTTCATATAATGACAAATTCAGGTTTCCAACAGAAAACTTACAGCAACGGTTTGGCAAATGACTTCTACCAGTATAATATATTGAAGGAATATAACTTCACATTGCTAATACCTTATTTCAAACAGCATTAATCAACTATGCAAACTGTGTTGTACATTTAGCAAAGTCTAGGCCAGGCTCAGTCAGTTTTCCTTTTCATCTTCCTTTCTCCTACTTCATTATCTTTACAGCAGTAAAACTCTGTAAAAGTGTAATTTCTCTTCTAAAGAAATACTATCAATAACTTCCCTCTCATTTTCTTCTAGAATTAAAGTCAAGAGAGTACAATAGTGATGTTTTCCTGTAATTTGGAAGTTACATTTGATATAGGAAAGGACAAAAGCTAATCTACTTCATAATGAAGAACATGAACCAGGTTGTAACATTATTTGTACTTTTGGTGACAGTGGATGGATAACAGGCTAACAACAGAAATCTACAAAAGACAGGCACTCAGAGAAAGGCCCTAGCAGTAAGTCTTTCCTGTGTGTGTGACACTCTTAGGCTCTAAGGACAGCAGTTGATTTTTTACTGTAATTCTCTGTCTCATGTATTTGCCTGCTAAATGTGGGCTTTTAACTTTTAACGTTAAGGATTTGCGCTGATAGGCCGTGATGCCAGTTGCGCAATTTGGCAAAGCGTGGGCTGTTACGTGTCGTTTCAAACCTTTCCCTGTGGCATGAAGAAAGAGAGACAGAGAGAGAGAGAGAGAGACAGAGAGACACACACATAGAAGAAAGAAAGGAGGGAGAAAGAAAGGGGTTAGGGACCATGGCTACCACTCCCCTGCCTTATAACTAGGGCAGTGGCAATTTATTTGGATTTTTCCTCAGCTTTCAAATCAGCGGAACGACGGCTGGGTGATCCTTTATGGACCACGTATGAAAAGTTTTGCAGTTGCTCATTTCTGAGAAGTAACTTGATATAACCTTATATTCTTTGACTTGTGCTTGGTATTACAGGGCTGCTTTTGCTAGAAACGCAGTGTAATCCCATTGTTTTCCTGCCAGCAGATTCTGTTGGCTTCCCCCCTCCACCCCCAACTGAGCAGTCAGTGAAAGTTAACTCCATACAAGAGCAAAATTAATGCAAATATTTTCCATTCTGTAATACCTAGGTCAGACTATATATACCCTGCTGTCCTTCCTGAAAGGACCATCAGCCACAGGTTTCAGCAGTACTTTCCCATAGCTTTTCTCAGCATAAGTGAGTACAAGTGTTGACATTTGCATAACTATTTCTGGCCATCAAAAAGCAGAATAACACGGGATTTTCAAAGCACAGTCCTGTGAAGCATTGGACACCCCCTGCAAATACCCCTAGCTACCTCTGACTGCAGAATGGGGCACTCAAGCAAGTTGTAAGCAACGTTCAGCATCTCTAAGGATTTAATAATTTCTAGATGTTCTATAGTTTAAATTCATGTTTTGTAAATAAAAAGGGGAAAGAGGAGGATATGGGATGAGAGCACAGTCAAGAAGTATATAAAACAGAACGGAAAATAAAATGTTCTTGTTATTTGCAAAACGTATTTGATTCACTGCAAACAAGGTAATTTTCCTCTCATTATTTACACCCAAAATGCAAGGCAATTGTGTTAATGCAGCAGAACTTGAGAGTGAAACCAGCCAAACAGAAATGAACAGACTGGGCTGGTTTTACTCCTCAGCCTGAAGAAAGCACAAAACAATAAACAGAATAAATGCCAACAAATTCACTAATATTTCTAAATCTTCTGTTCCTAATAACACAGTGTCATTCAAGTAACACTCCTACAGGAGTCTTGATGTATGACTTCTCAAACTCTCTTTTATGTTTTTAAGTAATTAAAATATATAACATATTCCTAGCTGAAACTTTGTGATGGTGTTTTTTCAGGGGATGTCAGAGCATACTACCTACAGTGGGTCTTACATGAAATTTAAGAATTCCCCTACTACTTTAAAGATATACCCCTCCATTCAAGGCAAAGGTATTCAGAAACATCTGTTTGGCTTGAAATGGATACCATCTTTCTGGAAAATATTCCATAACAATCATCACAATGGAAAGTTTTCATAGCAAGTTATAATCTGATGTGTGCCTTCAAAATAGCAGTAGCATGAGCAAAGGACAGTCATGCAATGCGCTCATGAATATTAACCAAAAGGAACGTTCTGCCACCTGAAAATTCTAAGGCTTTATTGGTTCTGTTCAGAGCATACATCATGAAGTTAGAAGCAGCAATCTAGAAGTGACTATTTTCATGTAAAACAGTTCTGCTAAAAATAAGCTACATGTATTTTTTTTTCTTTTTTTTTTTTTTTTTTTTATCCCCAAGTGTTTGGAAGAAACCTGATCACTATTTCATGCAGTTCTGGCTGAGTACACTGAAGAGCTGACACAAAGAGACAAGAGAAAGCACCAGAGAGAGATTGCTCACAGCACGCACGGAGACCAGAATTCCCCACACTGTGAAATCTCTGGCAGTTTAAGTTTTGGAACATGAAGGATTTTTCCAGAATGCCAATATAGCATGGAATTAATGCAACAATGAATCTGGAAAGGCTCAGGTTCCACAGTTTCATGGAAGCCCAGGAAGCCTTCCAGGTGATCCCAAACTGTGGGCATGGAGAAAGGTGTGGTTGTACAGGCTGTCTGGAGTAGATACTGAAGAGGAGTGCCTACTTCATTGCTGTGCTAGAAGAGTGGAGTTATAGTATGGATTCTGTGCATCTTTCCATCCTCTACAAAAACCAAAAGTAGCAGGGGCCTTGCCAAAAGATTAAACTGAAGGGGTCCAGTAGGCCCAAAGGAGCAGCATACGATGGGGCTGTTGCTACCAAATCTGCAGTGGAGTATGTGCAACGTTTGAGGTAGGTGCCAAGCCACCAAGATGGGGCAAACACTATCAGTTAGGTAGGCAGGAGACCCCATTTTATTCCTTGCACCAGAGCTCGTGTCAATTACACTGTACCTGTATAACTACCTAGTATATACTCACTTCTGCCTCTACTACCAATGAATGCCTTTAAACTTCTTTAGGTAATACAGCTGTGCCTAAATATAACCATAACCGTAACTGTCCTTGTGAAGAAAGGGTAAGACAATGATACCTCAAAACTCCAGAAAACGTGCAAAGCACAGTGGATATAGTCATGTACTTCAAGTTACACTGAATAGAATGTGCAATTTACACATTGATGTGTTACAAGATCATTATTTTCAACATATCTGATACCATGGTAAGTTTCCGATATCTAGTATTTTCCAAAGCCACAGACTACAGCTATAAAGATTATTTCTTTAAAACAACATTTGACTCTCAGATATGTATGGGGGACCGTTAAATTCAGCACAATGCTTTAAATCCCATCATAATAAGGAATTGGATGTGTGCTATTACATCTAAGCAGATAATGCACAATACATTTAATAAGAATTAGGCTTGCACGTTTGAGGGAAGAAATAAATCCCTGAGGGATGTAATGTCAAGCCTGATGTTCAGGCACCTAGCCATGAACTTCGGTGACCTGTAAGAACAAACATAAACTGGAAGTATACTTATATTTTCACAGGGAAGATAGACATCTTTCTCACTGGTTCAACATTTGTAAATTGTGCTGTGATCAAAAGCTCAGAATTTTTATAGAAACCACATGGCAGTAAAAAAAAAAAGTTAAAAAAGAAGAAGAGAGAGTATCAAACACATCACAAACCCAGCCAGTGGCTTAGAGTAGCCAACGTTATACAGGGATTTGAAGTATGCAAACAGAAAATGAGGCTTGCATGCAGGATCCTCTGATTCATCTACAGTTTTTAAACTCAACATAAGAATCTAATAAATCTATTTCCTGGCTATGCAGGACATCATAAGATGATAATAAATCTTCAAGTCCTTATTACTGAACAGATCCACTTTTTCAGTGGTTTTGGTAGGTCATATGAAACAAATACATTTATCCCCTAGCAAAAGCAGTCCTGTGCTTCGATATTCTACAAATTTGGGTTGTTTTTATTCCAAGCAAAACATAAGCAAATTATTATAGATATGGATGGAAAAAACCTCCTTTACTATATCATTTCAGGAGAGTCAAATATCAATCACAGGGTCATCCAAATAAATTGCTCACAAATTTCAGTACTATCACATTATATATTTTCATCCCGTTACACAATCAAGTTGTTATACAGGGCTTCATCTTAAGAACTCATTGCATTCACACACCCAGTAAAGTACACGGAAATTGCATGTGCAGAGAGCTTTCAGATTTGAACACACACTTCAGGAATTTTACACTGTCTTTCCTAAAAACATGCTAATTTATTATCCTTTTCATTCAAATACCTCTCACTGATAACATTTTATTTTTAGTGATTTTTAAGTAAATGTATTAGAATATTTTAGGACAAAAAGATAATAATATACATTCATATTAATGTTGTTTTAAACCATTATTTGGTTATCAGTAAGGAGTAAGCCATATTTTTCACAGGGAGTTGCCTACCTTGACCTCCTCAGGGCTTCTTCATCTGGATCTTGCACTGCAGGCAAAAAAATGCTTCCATTAATAAAGAAAGAAAGAAAGGAAGGAATTTGCTTTATGATGAAATTGTAAGTTCATTAGAAAGGTATCAGAAGCCTATCTAAAGATGCATTCATGCTGACTTTGCAGCAGTGGATTTTGTAAGAACAGCATGAAGACAAGCAATTCCCTAGAAAAGAAAGATGTTAGTAAGAAAGTAGCTATTACAACTACTTTCTCATTCATTATTAGCAATGTTTCTCAGCTGTAGGCAATGATTCTACAGAGGGCCTGCTGTTTTGTAGGAAAGCACAAGAGGCAGTAATAGATTCATATAAGGAGGAAATACTGAGTATTTCCCCCTGATGTGGGAAAGGTCCCTGAATTTCCTTCTCTCTAGATCAGAAACAAGCTCTGAGATTAGTACCAGGTGATAAAAAAAAATTTCCATAGGCAACAAGTAACGTAAGTTCAAGCTCCCATGACATTCATAGCAGGTCTAGGTTTAGGTAACAGGGCTGATAGAAATATAGGTTCAATACAAATGCTGATCCATGATTTTTTTTGACCTCCAGAGGTCACTTCTATAAAAGACTGTTAGAAGAGACATAAGTTGTTTATCTTTTTTTCTAATGAATTGCTGGCTTTGTACGTCTAGGCTGCTGGAAAATGAAAGATTACACTGCAGAGATTTGATCTGTAAGTAAGAAGAACTATGGGGTCCCAAATACTCTTTTACTGTATAGTCTGTTATACTTTTATGGTGAGACCTTGCAGATCAAAGAATTTTCTTCATAAAGTATAAGGTAAGATTGAACATTTTGGTTTCCTAGTTCCCTCAAGTTACATCCAGGGTTCTCTGATCTTAGCTCTCACTGACAATGACTACAGGCTGGACATGAGTCTTTCTTGAGTATTAGTTGCTAATACTGAGGTAAGAAAGACATGAATCTAAGATCATGATGAGGGGAATGTTTTGTTATTCGACTTACTGTACTCTGTTCCAGTCATCTGTGCAAGGATGCGGAAAGACTTAGATTGCAGATTGGCAGAACGGCGACTCCAGTCCTCGGTTTCATCTTCAGGCTTGTTCTGAGTTTTAAGCACAGCCTGATACACCGGAGAGGCGCTGTCTACATGAGGATCTTTAATAGGAAGGGTACTGCAATTCAGAAAGTGAAATGTTGTGAAACAGCACATGGTAGCAATCATCCCAACCTCTCTCTGGTCTTACAGCTTCTCATCCAGAATAATAGCAATCCAAAACAGGGCTTTGAAAATATCACTTTTTTAAAAAAAATACACAATTTCATGGCCTGTTATCATTCAAATCTGCATATTCAAAATAGTCTGAAAATGCTTGGAAATATCTGTTCATGATTCCTCAGCCGATGTAGCCACAAGCTTACAGTGGTTAGAATAACGTGTGGTGATAAAGAAGAGTATGCCAGGCAAAAACATTTATTTCTGAGCATTCTTGTCCCATATTATTTCTTATAAAAAGGGCTTCATGTTGATACTGTTTTATGTTATGTCTTATTACAGTTTGGGGCAGTGTGTTTTAAGGTTACAATTAGAAATAAAAAATACATTTAATTTTAAAAATAGTGTGATAGGCTATTATAGCTTTTTCTAGAGATGTTTATTCTTTGCCAAACTCTTAATTAAAACTTCCAGCTGCCATAACTCTGGATTCATTGTCTACTAAACGTGTGAAACGTAAGAATTCTAGACTTGCACTCAAGACTTACATACATATTTTGTGTCTGAAATCTTTAACAGCAGAATGTATCTGAGTGTCTTACGACAGCTCTATTCACCTTACAAAGTGATATATTCAGGAAGCAACTTCCAATTTTGTACACCTAAAGTCAAAGCTACGAAGCTCTGTAGCACAAGTGAGGTAACCTCTCTTTGATTTATGATGCAAGCTAGAAACAGACCTAGTAACTTAATAGCTTTTTTTTTCCCCTGTGAAAATAACTTCTGCATAGCATACAGTTAAAATTAAATATTAACAGAGCTGCAGAAATATACACTGAGGGGATGATGTGTGCTTGGAGTAACTTGGCTCCATGACTTCTCTAAATACAAGGTCTATTTTTAAAGCAAGTGATTTATTGCAACAGCTTTAACATGCTATTCCATATAGAGCTTTGCAAGCAGCATGCTCAACTTCATGAAAATTGAGAAATGGCTGTTAAAAGTTAAGGGCCATTTGGTCCAACTAAGTCACTGCTATAAAGTTCCAGGAGCAGTCACCTGCTATAAAACTTGCTTCCTTGGTTCAGGCTCAAAGTTAGTGTTCTCTAAGATACCATTGTGCAAAGAAAATCTACAGAGAAATTGGGTTTGTGGTTTGAAAGCCTGAGAGGAATAATGAAAAAGCCAAGAAGCACATCTGACATCCTACATACAGAATAACACACACTGTAATAAAAATTATTACCAGGCAGTGCCTTAAATATCCGTATTTTCCAGCTGACACACTCCTCTTCAGCACTGCATCATACATGCTGTTTTAATGGATTTGCACCTAACAATAGCATAGGGTGCGTTCTTCAGGTAAGACTGCAAGAACTTCAGAAACATGATATGTGCTTATATATACTATGGACCCAAAAGCACCCCATCTCTTTAGGATTTTTTTTAATAGAGGAGTATTTACATTCCTCATAACCCCCAGTATATACAAACTTCTCACTTTCTTGAAGACCCAACAGGTTACAAAACCCAGTCATTTTTCATTTTCATGTTTCAGCACAGTCACCCACATGATGGAGCATAGCTTAGAAAAAAAACTGACTCTTCAGTTTAAGCTCTGCCACAAAAACCCAAAAGTTATGTAAAAAAGTCTCTCAGGGTGGAAATTGCCCGATAGAAGGAAGCAGCATTTTCCAGCTCCTTTTTTAGCTCAAGTTTCCTAGACCATTTCTTTACAATATCTGAACACTAGCAGGTATGGAAGGCATAATGTGGACTTGTTTATTTTGGGAAGGGTGTGCCATCAGTGGCTTCCACTAATGTTGCTCCTATGTGCACCAATGGACAAAATAGTGCCATATCCTTCTTCAGATGGAAAATGGGAGAGTGAGCAGTAGTCTTCCTCTTCTGGCCCTTCATACCCAGCAGAAGGGCTTGCTGAGGCTGGGAACTAAGCGCAGTAGTGAGTTCTGCCTCCTGTTGACTTAATGCAGAAATAATCTTTATATGGAAAAGAGATACTCTGTAATACCAAAAGTCAGTCAGCAACTCCCTCATGACTATTCTGCTGCCACTTCTCACTCCTGGGTATGCTGAAAAGTTGTCACTGTAAAGGGTCCAGCAAACGTTCCCCAAAAGGTGACCCAGTTTTCAAGTTCCCAGAGGCACTTCAGGCCTATGTCTTAGTACTTAGGACTGCTGATTTCAACCATGGACTACTGTGGCAACAGCAGTGTGCAAGTCATGGACAGTTCAAACTCCTTTGTTTAAATCCTCTAGCTGAAATACTTTGTTCTTATATTACGCCCAACATACAAAAAAGCAGTTTAAAAGTGTATGTATAGATATGCCACTAGCTCAAAGGTAGTTAAAAACTGCTAAAGGCTGGACTACAAATTTCACAGTAGCAATGTGTGGCATTAATATGACATATTAATATCCTTATGGTAGATGATTAAGGCAGGAAATGGAGCTTGGTGAATTAACCTTCCCTAGCATAATGAAACACGTTCGTATAAATTGAACTAAATTAATGCAATACATTGGAATATTTCCAACTTTGTCTTTAATGCAACAGGCCTTTTTCTTTTTTTTTTAAATCATAATTATATTGTAGGTGAGTTACTAGGACATATGAGCCACTCAGCATGGAAGTGTAAAATAGAGCGGATCACTGGTTATGAGCATTTCATAAACCTAAATGTGACAGTTGATTCTTTCAGACAGCCTAAAGATGCACATAACCATGTTAATACTTCCATTATATCTCTACTTAATTTCATTTTTTTCCATCTGGGTGTGTATGTGCAGAAATATCATGCATCTTTAAGCACATTACTTTAAAATGATGTTACTGAAAAAAAATTCTTCCCAAATGGGTTAGAACTTCTGAGGATTTTTCATATTATAGCCCAAGGTATTTTAGTAGTTTTCAATAAAAATTTGTCCCCCTTTTTCACATCATCATATAAGTCACACATTATTAACATTAAAACAAGCTTTAAAGACAGTCAAACCTCTTTGAATAGGTAGCAATGTGATTTTTTTTTTCTTGGGAGTTCATTATAAACTATGGTTTAACATGCAAATCACTTGCTGGAGTCATTATTCAGATTTAATTTAAGTAGATAAGTAAAAACTTAGGAACACTGCAGTGTTCTACCCTTGATATAGACATACAATGAAATATTGTACCTTTGGCTATTAGACTGTTTTCAACTATTTAAAAAAAAGCTCTAAGAGGTAAAAAAAAAAAACAAAAAACAACAAACCACCACACCAACCCACCAAACAAACTTCATGCAAACTGGTAAGTTATCCAGCCAAGCTGACTTACTGTAGAGAATACACGAAAGACTTTAGTGTGTACAATCACATTATTGATTCTGCTACTAGAACTGTTAGACCTTAACCCTGATAAAGTTGTTGGATTTACGTCTACTTACATGACTTGTGAATTTGGCTAAAGCTGCATAATGGAGGTTTGACAGAAACGTACTTGAAATTTACTGACTACATGGTTTTACTGCAACCAACTCTTGGTTCTTGGTATAGCAAAAGCAATTGAAATAAAGCAACACAGAGTGAGAAAAGATATAAAGTCAGGGCATTGAAATTTTTCTACCTTTAAGTTCCAGCATAAGTCTGAATAACTGCAGTATAAATGATTTATATGCTTTCCTTTGTGTTTGCCATGGTGACCCAGTACATGTGAGTTATTTTCCAAGTGACACGAGCCTGATTCTGATCTCACTGACTTAAGTTAAAACATCACTGATTTCAAGTGGTCAAATAGAAACTGAATTCTTATCTTAAGCCTGTCTATTCTTCATCACTGATAAAACAAGTAAGCAGTGTTTCTAGCTACTGTCTGCCAAAAAGAACAGAAGCCCTTCAGATCTGCAGTTTGAGTATGCTTACCATCTCACATACAACTTGTGGTTTCAGGGCTTATCTCTAATGTAAAATGAAAAGCTCAAAGAAGAGTAATTAAGTGGTGAGACCAAATTATAGGCAGAGAATTGAGACAAAATGAATCAGTACACAAGTTGGTCTGCTTTTATATAACAAACTTCTCATACAAATATTTCTACATTAAGCATAATCTTATCTCAGACTTGATCAACTAAGCAAACTAAGAAACACCTTCAGTTTCCACTGCAAATTAAAGTTCAGAATATCACAGTGGTCAAAGCAACACCTTAAGGAAATGAGTTACAGGTTTAATTGACTGAGTATCAGTCAATGGGTAGGCCACTGTTATATCAGCAAAAACCTTGCCTTTATATCTAGATTAAAAATGCTGTGTTAATGGTAATAAAACAAGCTACTGAGATAATTGTTTAGTCACTAAGTATTATGAGTTTAAAACAAAGGAATTACAAAACAGGCTGTAGCTCACAGCACAGTAGAGAGTCCCCTGCACCTGACTGCATGTAGGAATAGAAGCATTAGTTTCTTCTGGGCTAGGTGAATGTCAGGCTTAGGAGTCACATTCCAAAATGAAAGAAAAGCTATATATATAGTGGATCTTGCACATAAATTTTTTTTGCAGCATTACAGGGAGAACATAGTCATGGAGTTGTCTGTGAAGAACAATGGTCTGCTAGAGCTGTCTGATACAAAAGGATTAATGGAAATAATCATCTCATTTCAAAAACACCCATGAGATAGGTGGATTCCATGTTCAAAATATGGAAAAAAAGTTAGAACAGAGCTTTTGTTAGTGATGCTTAACACCGCTCTTGGCTGCTACTGGTGCAACAACTCAACAGTCCGTGAAAATCTATTTTTTTTTTTTACCTCTGTATCCATTCATTTGGCTCTTTTCAAGATATATGTATATACTAATATAATTCAGTACCACCTCATGATTTATGATTCAAGCCTTTCTAATGATTCAGATTCTTTACAATTTTACATGTGAAGACAAATCTGTAACCCCCCTGGAAAGTGTTCTGATCTTCCAGTTCTAGTTGCACTCTTTAGAGTTCTCTCACCCTATCTGGGATTTTCTAGAAAGGGCATTTTCCTCTCCCCACAACACTGTGTTTTGATCTCCTCCACAGGTGGGAAAAGATGATGATGTTTTCCAGTCCAGCAGAGCTATTCCTGTGATTGGAACTGCATTTGAGAGATTCTTTTAATGTGCTGTTTGTAAAATGAAAAGGATCCATGTGCTCAGCAGTGAAAAACTTTATAATCTTCTGATCACTTATCAGGTAAAATTTTTAAACGTTACTATTTGCATTATATAATGTTACAGCATTTAGTAGAAAATGCCAATATATCATAAAATGTCTCATATAATCCATGCCTATGAAAAATGTGAACCTGTATAAAGAACACAGATAGAATGAACTTATTTTATTGTACTTTTGCTAATTGGAAATATGAGTCTACTTACACCTGTGGAGATTCACTGAGTCATGGTCAAAACCAACTAAAGGTATTGTTCAGGATCCATCATTAGGGAAAGTTGTGATGAACAACAAAGTAGCATTGGTGCAAAAAATCAGTGGGGAAAAAAAATAATTTAAAAAAACAGAAAAGAAATGGCCAGTAAAAAGGAGCACAAGCAAATACATAAAACACCTACATTTTGAATAAGCCTGCAGCTAACATATTGAAAAGAGACTATGTTAAAGTGTGTTGCTATACCTATATTTTGGTGTCACATGAAAAGAAGGTAAGTTCTATTTTGGGTAGAAAGATACCCAATAAGAGAGAAACCCAGCTACATTCATCGCACATATAATTTCAGTTAAGTCTTAACAATTGTGGATAAGTTTATGAGATAAGATTACCAGAAACATGCACTGGAAAAGCAGAATTATTAAAGATCAATGGATTTTGCCATAGTCCAAAGGATATGTGTAAGACACATGTGTTGTATGTAAACTAGGGACAGGAATAATACAGCACAACACTCCGTTCTGAAGAATAAAACAGTAGCCAGTACTAAATAAATATTTTGCGCTCTCCATGTATCAATAGAAATTCTGCCCCCTCTTTCCTGTTCTTTCCACGTTATGCATATAATACAGTGGTTATTACAGAGCACAGTCATCGTAAGTGAAAAGCTAACAAACGTCATATACAGAGCGCTAGATATTTTGTGCAGTTTACCAGTTCTAGGAAGAATACCAAAAAAGAAATGTTACATTTTCTAACTATCTACCCTTTTAACTTCAAGACAATGAAGTGCTTTCAAACACTACCTAGGATTGATTTGTATTTTTCACATGTAAGATACTTCAGAAGAAAGAGTCCAGGAAGAGCTTCCATGTTACACACATAGGGACTGTTAGCCGTATCATGCAGACAAAGAGCATTCCACACAAGGAATGACCTTACCTAGCAAATTCTCCACCCTGGGCTTGTGCCTGGCCTGCAATTGCATCCATGATAGCATCTTGGGAATACATGCTGATCGGGGTGTTATACTGGGCATGAATTATAGTAGCCTTGCCGCCCAGGCCTTTCACCTCAATGGGTTTGTGTGTAGACAGGGCAGAGTCCTTCAGGACATTGGGGTTGAAACGCTCCGTGAGCTCCGTGCTGGGTTGTGCAGGAATGAGGTTCAACAGGCAAGGGAGGGGAAGAAAGGAGAAAGGCGTGACAGTTCAGTGAGAGAAAAAGCACCAACAGAGGAGCATGCATGTCTGTTCATGGCATCTCACCACAAAAGCTGCTGGTCAAAGGATAAGAGACACCATCAGTAGCAAGGAACAAATAAGCTGGCTGCACTAATGGATGCCATTTTTGTGTTGGCTCACAGATGTATAAAGAGAAAGAAAGGTGAAACAGTTGTCATTGTATAAAAAAATCATGACAAATCCCAAAGTATGTGATACATATATTAAAATTCTATTCTTACATGCATATATACATATAAGTGTATACAAACATACACACACATGTGTATATGCATGCCCATGGATGTACATACATACTGCAGAGAATTCCCAGCTTACATACTGGATCCATTCATTCTTTCAGAAGGGTCTTACAAAGTGCTAGAAAGTGCAACAGGATGATCAGATGTCAGGTCCTCTATTATTTAGAAAGTTCCAGTACTTTCTGTCTGGATTATTAATCATAGTGAAATTTAGTACTTGTGCCTTTTAATCTTCAAAGCTTTCCTCAAAAAGACTAATCTTCCCAAAATCTCTGGACAGCCAGCCATAAGTGTTGCTGTAGCATGATAAATGCTCAGTCTCAGAACAAAATATCCTATATTGCAATCACTGGGACAACTGCAGTTGGAAAAGTAGCCACCATATTTTCCAGTGGCTCTGTTTATGAGGAAAGATTTTTATTTGAGAAATTGAGCCATGAGCAAGTTACCCGAAGCTCCCATTGGAACAGAACAAGTCAGTTTAATGTCAGACTTCAGCTAAAGAGCACCTGGCTTCCCCGTAGTGCCTAGTTGTACATTGCTCTAGTCCTAGAGTTAGGACTGAGTATTGCCTGGAGTTTCAGTGAGCAAGCTAAACCTCAGCTGCCTGTCACTGAAGTAGCTGCTCTTCTCTAACCTATGGGAGATAGATGAATCTCTAGTCCAAGCAGCAGGAGGATGCCAGCAGTATAGATTCTGTATGCTCAGCAAACTGGGCAAACCTGAGAATTCTGTCCTTTGGGAAATAACAGATATTTCACAAAGGTTTCATTTTTTAACTGAGCCCAAAAAGCTGGAAATAGATATATCTCCCCCCTTCTGACAAATGTAATCCCATTTGATCGGAAGAATTTTCATTTTGAGTTTAGAATCATTATACAGTAAGTTTATCAACTATTAAGTCTTCCACTGAATTTTTTCATGTGACTGAACAACAGCTTCTCTGGTTGGCAAGGGAACACCAGTGTGCCTGCCTGCCGTGATTAGCCCCAGAGGGTGAGCGTGTAAACTGAACCCTCAACCCGGCATGGAAAAAAAAGGAAAATCAAGTTAAACTGGCAGCCATCTGACTTAATCTTCCAGAGATTATCGAAGCTGATGTGCCACCTCTGAACCCAGCCAGCGGATTCCACTATGTTTTCAGCCTTTTGTTTGGTGGGATGCCCTGACTGAAGGTGGACAGTAAGAGAGATACAGTCACACATCATTCAAAACACTTGATAGAACATTAACAGCTACATGCTTGAGGAACAGACACATGAATATGCACATGCTATATTACAGCCACAGCCTTTAGTTACACACATCAACATTTTTATGAGAGGGAACCAGAAAGCTGCATTATGCAGTCAAAAAGTGAAAATCATCTTTTTACAAAGACATTTTCACATTTAAAATATCTCTCCATTAACTATTCATCAACTATGATAATATTATTATTACACTGACATTATCTGTTGAAGAGTGATGTGCAGAGATGTACAGGTTGTTATACTCTTGACTTTTCAGCACGCACATGCCTTACTTTAACAAGTATCTCTTACTTTAACAACTATCTCTTTTCTTTGTAACACCCTAAACGATCACATGACAATTACAAACACACACAGGTCCTTGAGATCTTGAATTTAGTGTTCCCTGTCCCCCACACTGTTAGAAGTATTGAAGAGATTCTAAACCCAAGATCTGAGAAGACTGTGTGAATGAAAAGACAGAGGTTAAATATTCCACTTTTAAAGAATAAAGTTCAAAGCATTTGGTTTCTACAATCAATTACAAAACCAAAAACTAGTAATCTTAGAACAGCCTAAACTTCCCTAACAGTAGCAGGGGTGTATGTAGGCTTTCACTTGTGGTATTTAAACAGTTTCAGTGGTATCTTTCAAGAGGTTTTAGTCATATTACACATACCAAGGCAAAACTTTCACTGAAGTTAACGGGTGTCCCAAAAAATAAGAAAACAGGGTACAGATTTTCAACTGCAGTTTTCTTTAGAACTCTGGAAGTAAACAGAAGATATTAGTGTTTGTAAGGGGTGCTGTGCTCTGGGACAAAGTGGCAGAGGTAAGACCCTAGAGACAGCTGGAGCACCTCTACAAAATGAATAGGACTTTTCTACTAAACTGGAAAAGGATCAGGAAAATAAATCCCAAAGCAATATTAAGAACACCCCTATAATGTGACTTCTGCTTTCTAGGACAATTGTAACAGAATAATTATCAGTGTAAATTAGCTAGTTTCATCACTCCAAAGGAGTTACATCATTTGCATGACATCATACCCACACCTCATCAAAATCAGAGAATGCCAGATCAGTGTAAATTATATGCATTAAATATTATTTCAACTTCATGTATTCTACTACTTCTAACCTTCTCTTGTCAGTTTAAATTTGACTAATTATTTATTTTATGCTGAATTTAACCCAGTCTCCAGCAATGTCTGGACAACACTCAGTTCAGAGACAGGAAGTGGGAATTTAGAGACGATCCTCTGCCCTTAGAAGAACTAAAGATCAAAGCTGAGGACACTGTGAGCTTTCCTAAATAAAGCAGATCAATCATATTTTCAAATCAATAGTTGCTTCTTGTTTGGGCAATATGTTTACTAAGGTAAATTACTTTTTAGATATTTTCCACATCAGCATCTCATACCAATCTAAATTTGAGTTTTAGGGGAGTAGGGCTTTGTAAATTAATTTAATGTTGAGGCTAAAAATACGTCACTAATAATACAACAAAAGAGGCTCAGATAAGGCTTCCCAAATCCTGAAGATATGAAGACTACTTGAAGAGTTAGGAGGAATTAAACCTGGCCTGTGGAGATGAAAACATCTGAAAGCATTTACAAGAACTGAGCAAGCTCAGGTGCCAACTCCATTTGCAGCATTAGAACATCACCAAGAAATGCTGAACATGGGGTGTGCTTAGAAGGGAGCACCACTGGACAGCAGTGGCAGCGCATGACACTTGCCATACCAGTAAGATTTTTTTAAAAAAATATTTCCACTTGCAGGCAGACACAGCAGGAACACAAGGGATCATGCTACCCCAGAAAACAAATCTTCACACAATACAGCATAACACAAATACTTGGCACTATATAGAAGTGATACTAACTTGGCAGCGGTGTTGGTTATGACCTAAAAGAAGAGAAAGAGAGCAAACAACATCAAAACCAACCAAACAGAAAAAGTCAATAGTTTTTAGAGTGCAAAGGGCAAAAGGTATTTACAACAGCTAAGTAAAGCTTTTTTCAGACCATCTACAAATAAGAAAAAAAAAGTAAATGTATGCCTGAAAATCCCAACAAGATTAAGAAAGGAAAAAATGTAGGGATTATAGTTGATCCACTAGGACTTGGTAGGGTACCATGGCATTTTGGCTGACCCTTGAATATAATTTTATTGCTATGCATCCCTAGAAGTACTATTATCAAAGTATATGGGGGGAGGGAGCAGGGGAAGAAAGAAGCATTTGCAGAGTATATTTTCATCTGAAAATAGCAAATGAGTGGTAGAGATTATATTCTTCCCTCAGATGCTAAATATCCAGGGATGAAGTCTGTTCTCCTCAGTCTGCTCTCAGAGCTGGTATTTCAAGATCGATTTTTTGATCTTTTACATACTGGAGAATATCCAAAGAATATATTGGTAGATGTTTTAAATTGAAAACTAAGGAAAATGCCTTTGTATTTAACAAACTATTGGCCTAATCTGATTTACCTACATTATGCCAACAGCAGTGTAAGCCAATCAGTTTCAGAATAGTTCTTCCTAATGTATTTCATGTGAAATGAAGCAAGTCCATGCATTATCTGTTTTTTTTGATATCCCTATCAGGATATTTTCTTCCATCTGGTATGCACACAGTATGAAAAAAAACATATGTTTATGCAGCGAAGCAGGATGTAGCATGAACAATAAGTGACAGTGGCTTGTACAGCAATTCCAAAGAAACACAACACAAAACTCAATGTAGGCCTTATGCGGGCCAAAGCTGAGGGCAATGAACAGATAGTGTGCTCAGACTGTAATATTATATTATTTGCTAATAACACTTTCTGTTGGTTGCACAAATAACATTAATGAGCTATGACATTTATTTTAACTTAGTTCTTTCAAAGCTTAGAATACTCATATATTGCTCTGATATTCTTTTGTAAAGAGAAATTCTTCACATTTTGCACAAAATAAAGAGAGTCCAGGATCAGTTAATAAACATTTCTTATTTAGCTGCACAGAATGTTGTTGACAGAACTGGGCATTGAACCTTCCAACTTCCTTCTGTAACATTTCTGGATCTGGGATTGATACAGACATATAGGAAAGCAGAATACAGGAAATACAGGACAGCAATGTTATACTGTTAGAGTGACATTCAAAGTGGATTTGTCTCCTTCTGCTTTTGCCTTGCAGAACCTTTGATATTACTGCTTCTTTTTACATACAGTCCTTTTGCACTGGCTCATCCAGGTGCCTTTTTCATGATCAAAAACACTCTAATGAGCCAAAGCTGCAGTAAAGGCTTTGCACTTCCATGGAAAAGCAATCACAGATCATCATTTGCAGTTTCTGTGCTTCAGACTCTTGGATTCGAGAATATTCTTCTAACTTTATAAACCCTACATTAAGCCAAATATATCGGTCTGTTACACGAACCAGTAGAGATATATTAGGAACAAGCGATAGCCTGTAAGCACATCAGTGATCCTATATCCATTTTAGGTATGTGCAGGACAGCTGGGCACTCATTTACAACGAAACACAGGGTAATAGTATCATTTTCTGAAGTGGACTCTGATGACTGCTTTAATCTTCTAACCCAGGCCTTTGCCTTACACATAAAATAATATTTTAAAGGCAGAACTACCATTCCTAAAATGCACCTTAATTAGAGGAACCACTTGTTTGCATATAAAAATATGTTCAAAGATAAAAATCCTTATGTGCGCACACTAAGAACAGCTCAACGGCTACATGTCTCAGTGAAGATTTTTTAGATGTGACAAGGCTACTATAGGTTCCTTTAAAAAGAATAAAGCTTTACTTCTCCTTATGTTCAGTATGTGATGAGAAAATTCTCTCCAGTTCAGAGCCATACATTATTTTAGCTTGATTCTAAATATGGACATGTATGAAACACCCAACTTGCTGCTCACAGAGGTCACACCGTAAGAAGCTAGTAACCCAAGCCACCTGGCATGTACTTGTGGGACAGGTATTTACTGCCCTTGACCTACAATGTGAAAAATAACTTACATTGGAATGAAAAAGAACCACATGTTACAAGCTATGACTCACTCTTCGTATTTATTAATACTCCCCTTTCCAGAGCTTTCAGCACATCAAGTTCCACACTCTTAACAGGCCACCCCTATTCTTCACCCTGGGCCAAGCTGATAAAGCTTTAATGTAAAAGTGTATCAGAGGAACAGATGCCTTGTTACTCTTCACAGATCAAGGAAATAATCTCAAAATTAATTTTAGCTTTCTGACAGGATTTTCCAAAGGGCTTAGCTAAACCTCTAACAGCAATTCACACAATTAAGTTTAAATGATTTGGTGAAAAGGACACCAAACTGAACTATGAAATATACCTTAAGAGCATCCCCCAAACCTGAATTTTCTTATAGCTTTTACCATACTGCTAAGTTCATGAATGCATAATCAATTCTGTTCTGGAGCACCACAATTTCACAATCTTTATTCAGCATCGCATATTGTACCTATATGGTAAGCATGTCCACAACAAAGTCCAGAGCTGATTTTGCAAAGCTCACAGTGCTTTCCCTGTGCAGTCTTTCACATATATCCACAACAAACTTGAGACTATCATGGATGATACCAAATCCCAAGGTAGTTACAGGTTCCATGCTACTCTCCTCAGAGCAGTAGGAAAGATGTCTCGCATTTCATGGGTAACACTCAAATGGGAGTAGGAATGACAGGATTATTGAACTCTGAATTTTCTCTGCATGTAAACAGAGATGTACAATTCTTGATATCTCAGAGGAATTACCTGAAAAGACACATGTACTTAGTGCTTCTGGGCTCTTTCATCTTTTTAGATTGTTCCTGGGCTGCAGGATAAAGGCTGAATTTTTTTAACAAAACATTTAGATGATTTCTCACAAATTTTCTGATTTGTTCATCAGTGCTACAGATATTGCAGGCAGATAGACAGCAATGCCCTAAAATTTTGTTCAAACTAAAAGAAAAAAAATCTCAGATGGTTGTTCTAAGGTAGAACCTTGCTTTGTAATTCAGTGCACTGCCACAGGCATGCACTAACATGTACATATAAAGGAGCCATAAACCATGGAAAAGCAGCAGAGTGAAGACAGTGAAGTGTATTCTGCAGGTACACCTTTCTTGCACCCCAACAATTACTGTCATTATGTAGCCCTATTGCAATGCCCTCCGGAAACAACAGAATAGTTCATGTTGATTTCGGTGAGTGATGGATGCAGTTAATTAAATTTTGATAACAGAAATAGTCAGAACGCTGAGCCATCCAAAATACAGGCCCATCACCCTCACCCCTGCAGATGTTAAGAAGGGTTGTGAAGATAGTGGGAGAAAGATAGTGAGATATACTCCCAGGAAACTCTGCACATTGAAATAAAACAAGGATTAGTTTTCTTCAAGAAAAACTGTCAATTAAGAGGGAAGCTTTCTAAGGTTTATTTTGCTGATCTTGCTTACTAACTGAAATTATTTTCTTTTAAACAGTAATTGCCTTTCTTAATTATCCAGTATGAGGGAAGGATAGGATTTTTTCAGATAATTAGGATTGTTAATGTCCAGTGCTCAAGAGTGTTACATGAATCATCTAAACTACTCGAATCATCCAGAACATGTATATATGCTCTTTTATAAAAGGATAAAATACCCTTACTTTGCTACAACTTAAAACCCCTTGGTTTTACTCTTGCAAAGAGCTTCTGCAATGGGATATAAAGTACTTGAAAATATGCATTTGCTATCAGACCTCAAGCAGGTTGTCTGAATTTTGTTTCTCTCCATATAGCCAAGTCCCTAGTGTTGAAAGTACATTTTTTCCCATATTCACAATAAGAAATTTATCTTCATTTAAAAAAAACACAAATAAACAAATTAGAAATTTGTTTGCAAATTAATACATAAAGGCAGAAAAATTAGGAAAACTTGTTACTCAATGCTTTTTCTCATGTACTGTAGTCCAAGCTCCTCACTACTAATAAAACAGTTGCTCTGCAATACAGTAACACAGAAAGCCTTGACAGCAGGGGATCAAGCTATCTGGGTGGTATCTAGAGATCATTCCTGGTTACATACAAGTTAAGAGCAAAGCTAACAGATGTGATGGACAATGTTCAAACCAGAGGATTCAAAATATAGCAATTTTGACTCATTTTGCATATGAAAGCCAATACATTAAGGCAGGAATTATAGCAGGACACTTCAGCAGACTAGCAAATTTGACAAATTTGATGGTCAAAGCAATTTCTCCTTAGGAAAGTACCAAAGATCAGATCTGTTTTCTAGCAGCTTCTGTAACAGCCAACAGTGATACCTGGTTACTACACGCATTAGTTTAAATCGCTAAATGCCAAAACCCTGGGATGATCACAGTTACTTCAGTCATAGCGTTCCTTCTCATGCTCTGGTGACTATTGCCAATCCATATTGCAATTCAGATACCAAAGACCAAGAGTTATTCTATAATGGTACTATATATGTTTTGGGGGGGTACTGGAAAATTTAATGATTGTTCCAGACCTTAATCATGATTACCAGACAAATGCACAATAGGGTAGGTACAGTTACATTCATTTTTTCAGCAAATTCTTTACTTATTGAAATATTAAGTATTTTACCATGTTACCTACCCTCTAGGAAGTCCACCTTCCGAAGCCCTTCGGTTGAGACTTAATTTATGCATCTCAGCCATTTCCCTTAGAGTCTCTGCTGAGTAAAGGCCAATAGGGTTGTTATACTGCCTTGCAGGGCTCAGCTGCTGTATCAGGCTATTGCCATCAGTCAGTACAGGGCTTAGTTTTGAACCTAGATTACTCTTTGCAGGTGAAATGTCAGGAGTCACAGACTGAGAGGACATGGAAGATCTAACTGTGGTAGTCTTTAAGTAGGAAGAGCTATTTGAAAAGCTGATCTCTTGCTTGTTGAGGTAGCCTGAAAACGTTCCATTGGTTGCTAAAACACTACCCATAGGCCCAGTCGCTGTGTTAGTTAGAGGACTGAAGGTTGTTCTGTTGCCATTGATTTCCCAAGCAGGTTCCTGTAGTAGCAAACATGCAGGCCAAGAAAAGAAAAAAAGAAAAGAGCAATCATAGAACACATGCAAAAATAACATATCTGCAATTACTGCTTTCTGAACATATTGATAAACTTGCAATACACAGACTGGGGCCAAATCACCCAACCTTTCATGGAAGATTTTAAACAGAAACATATTGTTTCAAAATAAGGGAAGCAAAACATACTCAGGCATTTTTTTAAACTGGGTTTTAGTTGAAATCAACAAATAAAGCTTAACATTAAAAGAGCATTTGCTACTAGTCAATCTAACAGCAATAATTTTATAAAGACAACACTGTCAATTTCTAGGATAATTAATAAATCTTAAAAAATGTCTTGAGGTCAGAATCATTTGAAATAATATATGAACATAAAAGTCAATGCCATTATTATACAAACATAATGATTCTAAACCACACCATTCTATTTTCCTTGACTACACTTCAAGTTATTGAAGGCCACACACACGTTGCTTTCATTGGCTCTGGTTCATGCTAATTAGGCCATGCAGCATGGTTAGCAGATAGACCAACAAGGACTCGAGAACAGTTACTGCTCAACAGATAGGATGCTTATTTTCCGATCATTTCTGCATAATTTCCACTGGAAGAAATGTGTGCATGAGTACGTAGATGATGAGTGTATGATCCTCCTGTTACGACCCAAATAATATTCCCAACTAGTACAGCAGGATGTATTGTCCTAGTTGAAGTCACAGGAATCTCTCTGACAGTAGCTATACCGATAGAAGTCTGAGCTGGTGCTCAAAGTAGAAACAATCTGCCATCAATCCTCATCCTGGAAAAATGCAATACTATGCTTCAGTTTCATAAATGATTTGCTATTAACGCAGATTAGTGAAACCAAAATAAAAGGTAATCCCAAAAAAAGAATACTGCTTTTGCAGCAACACAACGCAGGAAATAAGTTGTTGCATGAGTTCTGAGGAAGTTTCACGTAAAACTTCTGTGCTCGTGTTGCCTAAAACACCCTATCACTGCTTCAAGCTCATTCTTGGGCAACACCATCTGAATCCCAAGGATTGGAGGGTACTCAGCACTTTGTGGGAAGCACAGAACACCCTTAGGGTTAAATTGTCTCATTTCCTTCCAGCTACTGGCAGCGTGTAGGGACCACAGCTCTGTACTTTTTGGAAAAAGTCTGCCTACCTGTAATATGGACAATTTTATCAGAGGAATACAAACTTCACCTTCAGGTGGGCATTTTATACCCTTACTCTCAGTTTTCTTACTCTAACTTCTACAGGATCAGTGACCGCAACATGAATAGCAAGATTCTAATATTGATATTTTTAACATCTCTTTAATGTTTGCCTTTTAAATCTAGCATCCTGAGTGCTGGAACTCATAGCACATGTTTTAACACAATGAATTATTTAGTTTCAAAGCTGTTTTATTCTTCACTTTTGTTTGCCTGTAATTATGTGCTTTGGATAAAAAAACCCTAAGGCTGAGGTACCCAAGAAACTATTTGAATGCTTGTCAATTTACAGATTTCTCTAGAGTCATGACATCAATTTGTAGCTTCTCAGAAGCTCCTGGCTCCAGCCTAATTTGGGCTACCTTGCTTTTGCTACAGGAGAAGGATCACTTCAACTTCTCCCTCTGGACCTAGATACACTGCAGCCAGAACTGGTACCCAGATGCCATGACGCTCACAGTTAAGATGCCCATCAGTAATGCTGGCAGCATGCTGCAGTCCAGCTCTGGGGGCAGGGACAGGCAGGGGACATTCTCCAGAAGAAGGGATGGAGCCCACAATCTGCCCTCAATGACAGCCAGTACAAGAGCAGGTGGTGGCCTGCAGTGACGTTTAGCCTCATTTGGGCCAGCACTGTTTCAATTGCCATCTTTACCATCTTACACACATCCCTCTCTTGCATGAAACATAGGCCTGAGAATAATTTGGCCTCTGGTTTTCTACTTTTGCTAGTATTGGTTAACAGTCATTTACTGATTTTGATAGTAAGGTTCACTAGAAACACAAATATTTTATATTCTCCTCTTGCATTTCTTATATTGCATATTTAAGTTTAGGGAGATTACATTTGAAAAAAATCAAGATAATATGGCCCGATTAATTAAAATTAATTGCAAAAAAACCCCTAAAGGTCTAAGGATATAATTAATCATATTAAATACATTTAAGATGTTTTGAAATCAAAAACATAAGGCAGATGAACTGAGAACATTTTCCTTAGTAATAAACAGGAAGAGATTTTAGCTGGCATTAATAGCTGCCTGAGGCTGTAGAAATAGATAATCCTAGAAACATTTTTCAGACTATGTCTTTTTAAATACATTTGAATTACATCCTTCAGTCATTTATATCCTCATATTGAAAACTGCAACCAGCCAACCTTTAAGTGGCCTACTGGAAGCTTCCAAGTATCATTAAACAAATAGAAAACAGGGATTCTAACTAAAAATGTGTTGTAAAAGAGGCACAAATGAAAACGGCCATGTTCATAAATTAAGTCACCACTTCTGCAAATGAGTTTTAGAGGCTAGCAGAGGGGGACAAAACAAATATTAAAAAAACCCAAAACAGAGGCAATAGAGAAGTAAAAGGATATGCCAGAGTTATATTTGTTACCCTGAATACTCTGTGGCTTTTATCTAACTATAGGTTTCCTTTCTAAATGCCATAATAAAAGGACATGCAAGTAGATCTGATTATAAAGTATCAGTTTCAATTGCTAATGAGAGAAATGCCATATATTTCCTTAATCCTAATGCATTTTCATAGTTCTCAGTAACTGGACACTAACAGAAGGAAAAGAGAAAATTATAGGACTGCCATAAAAAATGATGGTTGATGATTTTGCTCACCTTTATGACATGAATGGAGTTTTGGTTTCACTCCTCAAATGATTTCTGGCTGGAATACCAGCATGCTGGTAACTCAACACTAAAATTCCTGGGAAGTCAGCAGTGCTAGGTTAGCATTTGCCATTTTGAGTTAGTATTCAGGGTAGTTCTAAGGTACTTGTTTTCCCTGTTCTTGGTGGGAAAGGGATGAAACAGGAAGTGTCTAAGAGAGCAGCTGTATAACTTCTAAAGAATTACTGCCGAATGAATTATTTAGCTCTTTCCTTTTGTGACTGACAAAGAAGCTCTCATACAGTTTATTCCTGGTAGGATATTTTAGATTTTTTTTTCTCCAGTTCAGGGGCAAAACCAGATTAATGCAGCATTTCTGAAACCATTTCTGAATGTGAAGGTCAGATTTCTAACACTGAGCAGCAGCACGGCTGTTAGCATTACATCACATGAAATGTAGCTAACAGTAACAAAAGTTCCCCTGTTTCCCATCTCTCTCATCTCATTCTGTTTCAGTCTCTGTGGCTGGAAAAGCAAGCTAACATTTCCAGCTATGCAAGTCTGATGCTACCCTTCAGCCGACCAGAAGAGGAGGCTCTGACACTGAGCAATGGGCTTCGCTCAAAAAAGATGTGATCCTGCAGCTATCCCTTACTTTGGGGGGAAACTGCATTTTAATTTCCCAGTGTAATGTCAGTGAATGAGCTTAAAACTGATAAATGTATAGAAGTCTCAAACATTTGGGAATAAAAGGAAGCTATGAATCAGCTCAATTTCCATTCCAAAATATTATTATTCTTTTCTTTATAAATATTCAATTTCTATGAAAAGCAAATGCTCCTTTATATGTATCAGAGAAGTGAGAAACAAATTTATATTGGAAGACACAATACCAGCTTTTCAGGTCCTCTTCCTTTGACAGCCCATGTTCTATTTATCTGTTGCTATGGCCATACAGTCTTTATTTACCTTTGGCTCTTCTGGGAGAAGAATTTTAACACTATACTAATGAATTTGGTGTCCCAACATGTCCAAAGAAGCACTTGTTGCTTTAAACTTTTTATAGACAGAAGGAAATGGAGGCACCATGGCATTAAATGACTCTGCTCAAAGACATCGAACAAATAGCTCTTGGCTCAGCCAGCTCTTCCATCCTATGCTTTACTTAAAAAGTCAATCATATCTTCATCTATTTTCTCTTAGCCACGCAGGTTCCCAAATTTGGCAAGAAATAAATCATAAGCATTATGAGATCCTCACTGGGACTTTGAAATAAGTGTGTTCAGTACCATTTCATAAAAAACACATAGTCATATTACTAAAATTAAAGAGGCTGTCTTAACACCTTTATTCAAAGGGACAAATGTTAAAGCTATGCTTAGCCTTAGAGGTTCAGCTTGAACATTTTGAACTGCACTGAATCTTCACCTGTGTTGTGCCCCACCCTGAGAAGCTGCAGGAACTCACTGACTGACTGATGATGGCTTAGTTTCAGTCCTCAGACTCATGCTTACTCTACTTGTTATTTGAATGCTTTCAGCATTATTTATGCTCTGTCTTCCAGCTATGCCACACCCGTACAAAAGACTTGACTAAATCTGTTGACTAAAACAAGATTTCACTAAACTAAATGAAAATTGTTTCAAGTTTGAGATTAATGTCAGATAAGGAAATAGTGAAACTGCAAACATGTCAAACTTAGTTCCAGTAATAGCCCTACACCTCATTTGATGCCATACTTATGGTTGCAGAACCTGTATCATCCATAACATTGATGAGCTCAAGAAAGTAAGGAGACAGTGTATGTTATTTGTGGAATGTAGAAAAATGCCTATCATGGCGAAGAACTCTGGGGTTTTTATACCTTCCTTACATCTTTGAAAAAGAATGTACGCTTATTTTTCTAAAACACAAAATACCATGACCATAGTAGTCAAAGAAGAAACACATGCTTGAAAATTAGTGAAAGCTGCAATCAGATCAGCAATAATGTACAAGAGAATTTATGGTTTAAACTAGACACTGAACTTGCACATGCAGATTTTTAGCTAACATTGCCATGCCTTAACCTTGACTCAGAAAGATGAGAAAAACTTCTCTCAATGTTTGAAGACAAAACCATCGTGACTGTCTTGTAGTTTTTTGCTCTTTTTTGAAATGCAATAGAATTAATTTAATGTGAACCAGAGTCTAAACACTGTCAAGCAGTAATGTGGAGGCGACAGCTTCTGCCTATGTGTCAAGGAATTCTTCATTTCTACAGTCATACTGTTACTAGAAACAATAAAGGGACAAGCTCAGAAACTTTGATTTTTAAAGTATATTTACTGTAACGTACCTTACTGCAACATCCACATGCTACTGTTTGTATCAATAAAGACTTTTTATTCTGATTTTTGAGACTTCTCCAATGGTTCAATGCCTTCAATACCTTCCAAACCACCCTCAGAGAATAATTTTTCTTCAGTTGAAAATTACTGTTGTCTACTAGTGTATACTAGACACACAAATGTCACTTCGCTTGGCCTGCAAAGGGCCTCCCACTCTAGCACTCTACTGCTACCTCTTCTCCCTGGGCCAATGACCCTACACCTAAGATCACCTTCCTGAATACTGCTAGATACCCTGTTTCCCACCATACCTTCTCTCCCAGATGCCACCCTTTTCCTCCAGAAAGGTTCCAGTAAATCTCTTTTCCAGCTGCAAGTACTGCCTTGTAGCCCATTCAGAATAGGCTGCCTGCAACAGCTCCTATAAACCTTTCCTAAGCACCGATGCAAAGAATGCTCAAGTGCAAGACAACATGCTCCTGAACAAGGGTTGAGTCCTTTGACCCTCATCTCTTTCTGGAGGGTTAAAATAGGAAAGGTAAAGTGACTTTATAGCTTTCATGCCAAAGACACTTTTAGAACCTTTAAAAAACCTACAATGCGTGGAGTTAACTTTTCTATGGGTAGATAGCTAAGAGAGAAAAATGTTTTGTGTGGCAAACAGCTTTGAATACCTATGGCAGTAATTTTTAAATTGACACTTGCCAGGGAAAAAATGCACCTAATACAGAGTAATGAAAATCTGATGTATAAAAGCTTTTATGTGCCTGTGGTGGAAGTAGGCAAATTTGTCATACCTGCAAAGCTGCTACTGAGGGTCCCAAAAGATAGTTGTCAGTCTGTGTTGGTGAATAACTCTGAGGAGACATGTCTACTTGCTTCCTTGAAAGCTGTCAGCATTCTGTGTAGTTCTTGAGGGAAAATAAGTACTCTCTCTCTCCCTTTCTGTCCCTATTACTTTGCTGGTGCAGTCAAACACCAGTCTAACTAAAAGAATGATCCATCGGGTTTGTTCTAGGAAATTCACAGTACTGTTTGGTGACTCTTCCAGTAACTTTCTCTAAGATAACTTTTATAAAATCATGATATAAGCAGAAACAACTCTGAGCAAGATAAATTCTTAATTTCATCTTCCCTTGCCAGAAAGTTTACAGGATCTGGAGCAAAATAACATTATTTCTGTCTCAACTAATAAATGGATAGACAGGTTCATTTCAAATTTGACAAAATAAAATTGAATCAAGTTATTCTCCCCAAGTGCATTCCCTTCTCTTAATCTGAACATATTTGCAGAGGTTACAGGGATGATGCTACATTCTGAGCTCTGATTTTGGAAAGCATGGTCTTTATAAAAATTACTTAAAATTGATCTATGGAAGTCAGATCTGTCAAAACCAGTAGAACATCCCCTAACTCCCCATATATTTTGATCTTCAGTATTTCTTATTTATACTCCATGCTAGGGATGAAACTGGCACTCACAGAAGGGATAAAATTGCAGCAATGGAAATTTTACCTCCTCTCCATTTATCTAATTAAATGCATCAGCAACACAAATGTCCTACCCAGTTCTTGAGCCTAAGGATATATACCATCTTTCAGGTATCCTCCAAAGATACAGATGATGAGTTGCCAGGTACAGTCAATGAATGCTGTTTATTCTAATATGAACAGTTATTTTATGGAAGATGATGAGCTTTGACAACAGAAACCAAGCCATCCATTTCCCCTACCACTTGCTGTTATTCATTAAATTGACTTATCCTCTTTATTTTTCATTCTCATGTCTTTTGAATAATGTGACAAAAATGCAATATGATGCAAGCTTTCAAATGCCTAAATGTCCTCTTGCCAAATCAATGTCTTTTCAGCTGTAGTCAGGATTTGGATACACTGAGGCACAGTATAATGGTTTTTCCCCCAAGAATCTACAAAAGCAAATGTATATTTTGAGAAGCTTTGGTAGCCTCTTGCAGCCTAGATGAAAACTAACCACACAGAATGGGTTAGACCAGGTCACATCAGAGGATGGCTGGATGCTTTGGTTCTGCTAATCAGAAATTGAAAAAATACAGATCATTAATATATTTCATAGTGGCATTTTTGCTGCCTGTGCATTAATTCAATGTTTAGTTATCTGAGGGAGGCAAAAGCTATTTTCTGTAGTAGATATTTACCTTCACTGTGGTAGATAAAAATGGTATTAACTTTGGCTGAGGAGAAATGTGTCACATACCTTCTGGTGGGGAATTACAGCCCTGGGAGAGTCAATTCTGGGTGCTGTGGTCGAAACTGGCACTGGACGTTTAGATCTGGAGACCAAAAAAGAAAAAGAGATTAGCAATCTGGACTCCTATTTTTCAGCCCTATTTTCATGCAAAAAAGCTGCTTCATCAGGAGTGAAAGCTAAGCATAACCTAGACTTTTTCTAGTGATCATCGTGCTTTTTCTATATCCCTATTTACAAAGTTCCTAAATATGAGAAAAAGTTTGATATACTTTCTCTGAATGATGAAAAGCCACCAGTTATGGAAGCAGACTCTAACTTGGGAGATCATCCATTTTCCAGTACCTTGTGACAAACTGCATTTTCACAGATAACAATCAGCCACAGCTAAATAAATTCAGGTTTGGGCAGCATGCTGGAAAGAGAGACTTAGAAGTGTTTTAAAATGCAGAGACTAAACTTTGGTACTGAGGCATCTCAAGATCAAGTCCTCAAAAGGTTATTATTTAAGAGCTTAAACTGTATGGTAACTGCCATAATTTAAGCCTCTCTACAGGAAGAAACATGGGCTTCACTTCAGACAATTTAGTTTCTAGAGGAGCAGATCACTACTGAATTAACCACACTCCACTCCAAAGGCCTGCCTTTCACCCATATTCAACAAATATACATACATAATAATTTAAAAAACAGGTATAAATTCCACTAAAATGCTTTCAAAACACACAGTTTGCCATTTCACTGGAACATAGCAAAGAAAGCGCAGTGACAAATGCTAACTGAAACACTCTAGGACACTCAGGTAAGTGAAAATGTATTTGTGGGAGGTTTTGCAACAACCTGCATAGTGCTGAACATTCCTGTGAAATCTTTCCAGTACACATGGGATCATCAGAGAAAATGAAATGAAAAATGTAAAAATAGTTAAAAGAATCAGAATTATACAAGTAATACCCTATTGCCAACCTACAGATCAGGATTATGCCTGGAATTCTCATCTTTAAAAAGTACATTTCAAAATTAGGACAGGTACAAAAATGAAATAAAAATACTTAAAAAACATACAAACCAAGTAGAATTGACTGAGACACTTGGAATTGTTTGCTTTAGACAGGAGATGAATAAGGGAAGACATTAGGGAGGCTTCGAAATAATGAATGGTAGAAAAAGGGAAATAAAGCTACATTCCTGGACATTAAGTGAAATTGAAAAGACAACATGTATAAAATTAATAAAGGCAAACATCTTTTCCTAGAGCACTTGATTAACCTGAGGTGAAACTCATTGTTACAAGACATCATTGAGACTACGAGAATATCAGGATATCAGGAAGCATTACATATTCATACTTACAAAGCCCCCAAAAGTTACTTTAGATTGGATAAAAATAAGTAGCCATACAGATTCTCATTTTTCAAGGCACAACTTAGAAGACTGATAGTGGAAGACATTCTGTGCTAGGTTCATTATTTCCTTACTGAGGGCTGTTGTGCACTTTCCTCGGAAACACTTACCAGTGGCATCTATCAGACAGAAATCTGAGATTAGACAAAAAACTGTGCTCATCCATAGTGGCAATCCCTGCATTAATACCTAGGTTCACACTGAGCTGTGTATTTAGCTTTAGCTGCACACAAAATATTTCCATAAGCAGGACAAACAAAAAACCTAGGAAAAAGGAGAAATCCTTACAGGAACAGGAAGATTTCCATATAAAAGAAATGGAAATTATACTACTTTCAGAGCTGAAAACAAAGACGATGTAATAGATGCCTACCTCACAATGAGATACTCTGAAAATGAACAGTTTGAGGAGACAATGAAAAAATGGCATTTTGTTAAACAATAGGTAATTAACCTGTGAAATTCACTGACAAAGTATTCCTGAAACAAGAAGCTAGAAAATTGTAAAAGGCACTAACACTGATACTCACAGTTGGAATATATCACAATATACTCCTCAAGACATAATTATCTGAGAAATATATACCTTCAAGTTCTAAGGACAAGAGTGAATCACTAACTGCCTAGAACAAGATTTCCTCAGGCAAGTTACTAACTAATCTTCTCAGGAGCAAGTGCCATATCCTTCCTCCAACCATTTTCGCTTGAAAAGAGAAACAATAAATCATATTCATGAGACACGCACATGTATCATGAAAGACAGCAAAAAAGATAAAGAAAAAAAAAAATCAGCTGCAGTTCAGAACACAGAGTTGCCAAAAACTGACTGTGACAATTTATGAACAGACAAAGGGGAGATTCTGATCCTCCTTCCATTGGTGTGATTTCTGGGTACACTCAGATATTTCTGTGGAGTTACGTGTGGGGACCTGGGCACGCTCAAGACCACAGCCAGGCAGAGCAGACATGAAGTGTCCCCTCTGCTCTGCTCACTGATCATGAATATTAGTGCCAAAGTTGCTCAGCACTGTAGATGTTGTTTGTCACGTACAGAGGTATAGCAAACTACCACGTACTGCATGGTTGATGCATAACTAGAAAATATTTGTATCGCAGCAAAGGAATTTATCAGACTACTTCATCACTTTTGTTGCTTATTGTATGTCTATTTTTCCTCACTCATTACCTGATCACAGAAGATGGTGTTAAAAAGCTGTATTTCTTCCACATTACTGATAAGCTACATCTGTCATTCACAGTGCTATCCAACCAAGATTTTTATTTCACACCAACTTTGAGGTTTCAAGATGTTACTTTAAAACAATGAGGTTCCTGCATAACTCTGCCCTGGAAGTTAACAGGTTTGATATTTAAAAACAGAATGATGAGGCTTGCTAGATTTAACAGAGTCTTGCACCAGAGAAAAGGGCAGAAGAGGTGAAGTCAATTTGTAGAAGGAAAGTATATGCACTTACAGAATAAAGTGGTTATTTATGTAAGAGCCATTACTCCTCTGGGAAAAAAAAAATCTGCGAGTTCAGGACATTTTTTCCTCCCTTTTTTGCTAGATTAATCAAATCCTGCAGCAACACATGTTTGCTTTTGAAGTGGTGATGGTGCTGTTGTAAATGTGTGTGTCCAGGTTTACATTTTAATCCACTGATTGCAAAATTTTGTTCCAAACACTCACGGAGTGTACTTGCTTAGCAGAGCTATGAGGAGGATGGAAGTCCAAATTTCACAAATGACTGTGATAATTTTAGATTTGATGTTGACATGTTCCATCAAGATTGGTTTTCTAAAGCAATTCATTTGATTTCAAGTTTTAGACCTTTTCTTCTATATTTTCAAAGTTAAAAATGGAAACAAAAAACTAATTTCAAAATGAAAACTCAAACCAGCTTCAATGATGACCAAATGCATCATTCTAGTATTTTTTTTAATTCTCCTCCTTTCCACAGATACACCTGCCCTCTCCCTCAATACTGGTTTTCTTTCTTAATGAAGTTCAAAACCAAGATGGATGTAGTTTTGCAAAGCTGTTCAGTTGTTCCCACCTACCTAAATATATCTTTAATTGAAGAGCACTTGACTTCAATCCTGGTATCTGTGCACTCACAACAAAGCTTCATTAGGAGTCAGCTGCATTAAGAGGAACTGCCTGCCTAAGGAAGGGCTGCAAAAGACTTCTGTAATGCACTATCAGTTTAACCTGTGTCCTCGGGGGAGCGCAATACTGTACTTGCAGAGAGGTGACATGATCTAAGAGATAATAGTTCTTTTTCATCTTCATGTGGCTTTTTTATATTTCATCTTTTCACCAGTCAGTGTCTATCTTCTCTTTTCTAATTCTCAGGACAGCTAAAAATCAACATTTCTTTTCTTACAGTAAGGTTTTGCTTTCATTTTATTACACATGAGCACTTATGTATGCCTTGTTGAGCATTTTAATAATTGTGTCTTAATGTTTCAACCACTAGAAAATGAGGAGTGCATGTGCAAGGTCAAGTGCATGGAAAGGTAATAAAACAGATTAGATTAGGGTTAGAAATGCTTAGAAAACATTCTACATAACACCCAATTGAAATTGAGTAATTCTGGAGTGAAGCGGGTGAGCACACAGCAGGATGCAAAACAATAGAGCATGTAGAATCAGGCTTCTGATATATTGTTTTTAATGCAATAATATTCCTGACAATTTGGCAGAGGTGGGGGGTGGGTGGTGCGGAGGAAGAGACATATAGGACAAATATTACTCATGGTTATTAATTTGAGGTGTCCATTGAACAAGTGCTAAGATCAGTAACGTGTCAGTTAAATCTTCAGCTAAATAGTGAATTAAATAGCCAAACAGAAGCTTCTTCTTGTTTGTAAGTCTTGCACAGAAAATCTTGAATCTCGTGATACCATAGTTTAATTCTCTAAGCCCTGCCTGGGACATCAGCAAACAGTCTTAGTGACTCCAATGAGAATCACAAAGACAAACCTCTGAACATTTCACAGTACTTCAAATAGAAGTGCAATCACTGTGGGGCTAGGATGAGACCTACTTTCCCTCTCTCAGGATATCATCTGTGCCTGCAATAAAATTGAAAATTATTTCCATCAGCAGCTTTGCTCTCTATATATCAATGGTGAATGCAAATATTAGCATTTGGCTGGATGACTGGTTTGTTAATTATTTCCCTGCACTGTGCTGCACTCAGATTACAAGACAGGCAATTATGCTTTCCAGACCTAATATTCATACCCACAGCAATATACAGACAAAAACTTCTTATGCATAAATGACACCAACCTAAAGGCAAGTTGCTATCAAAAAAAAAAGTCTATGAAAAAGAATTTGCTTGGAAATACATAATACCCGTTTTCCCTTAGAAGGGATCTGAGTCAGGGGCAACCGCAAGCTTTATGGGATAGGAACGGAAAAGGAAGAAGCCAAGAAGGGAAAAATCTCCAAGAGATTTTTGTGAAAGGAAGTGGAGACAGTATACGTAAAGCTAAAATTTTTGAAAAAGCATATGTTGGAGAAGTTCTACTCACCTGGTCTTTCTTTGACCCTTTCTACTTCTGTGGCATCTGCACAGTGCCTGTTGCATCTTCTTAACTCTTCCCCTCACTCTTGCTATGCAAAATCCCTCTTTCTTGAACTGCCCCACATTCTGCCCTCCAGCCTGTTCCCTCCTAAATGGAGCAAGTGGCTACCAATGCCACCATTTCCTCTTGGTTGACTCAACACCAAGCCTAAAATCCCTCCATCTCACCAGCTCCTATGGGCAAATGGGGCAGCTCTGCCAGTGTCCCTGCAGCTCTGCTCTGTATGTGACACTTCTCCCAAGAGCACTAAGTGGGGATGCTGAGCATATGCCTGGCACTCACCCAAGGCACATAGCAAGCTCTACACTTCACCTCCATGGAACATGGACACCTTTTATTTAGGCAGTTTATCTTTCCTGCTGTCCTCTTCCTGGTTTTGTACTATTTTAAAACCATTTCCAAACCTTTCTTCTCCTTATCACTACCAAAAACTCAGGTAACCCATAAAGAAGTGTGGGTTCATCCACAGGAAATTTCATCCAGTTATAGAACTCGTTTATGCTGTCATGGATTGACTTTATATGTATTGCCATCAACACGGCTGAAAAAAACCATTAATCTGTATCAAATCCATGACTTTGTTTCTAAGTACCAGTAAGTAGATTGTAAGAATCTGAAAATGAGCTTGATTTAATGCTGAATTACCAAACAGATCACTTAGTTATACAGTGTATCACTCATACTGTAGCTCTCAAAACCTTGTTGACATCACTGTATTACCATTCAAATCTCTCACACAACTAAGTTGCTTTGTTTTAAGCTCAAATGTGTTTTACTAGTTTTCCTTGAGACCATTCACCCATACATTATAACCACAATGCTATTTACCTGAATTTTTAATGTCACCCCAATCCAAATTCACATTTGACTTCAGATTTCATTACAGGAATCTGCACAGCTTTTCTAGTTATCCATACTAACTCAATTTGAGCAACATAGGATTCACAAGTAAAATACATTTTAACTAGGCTGAAACAGGATTCAACTGGAGGGAGGATACAGGTTCTTTTTATTTTCTACTTTCTACTTACATGTTTTCTATGGCTATTACTGATCAGATAAAAGCATCAGATGTTCCTCTCAAAGCTTGATTTAAAGTAACAGCAGAAATGTTATGATGAATAAGTGGTACTTTCAGCACAGTGCAGGCAAAACCACAGTACTTTACTCAGAAATATATAAACAGGTATTGATTATAAATAGGAAGCCACTATTCTCACCTCAATAATAAATTGGCTAAATGCAGCATTTGGATTGCCTAGCTATAAAGAATAGTGTTACAGAATCAAAAGCAAAAGGCTGAAATACAATCAAAATTATCAGAGAGGGATCAAAGCTCAATGGTATAACCTTCAGATATTAGTGTCTCACTTGAAATCATGAAGCATAGTTATTTATTATTAATGATTTCATTATTATATTGATTATTTATAATTACTGAGAGGTTTTTAAACAGGAATCTATTTAATAATTTCTTAGCTTAAGAAGAGCAGAAAAAAACATTTGGGTTATGAAAGGATCTAATAGTGTAGAGCAAAGAATTAGCTATTATTAATAAAGAGCAGAAGAGGCACTGAATAAAGATTCAGTGCTTGTACGTAGCCCACCATACCCTGGTCTTGAGATGCGACTTAATTCTCCCCATTAAACATAATAAATACAAATTTTGAAGAATCAAGTATCACATACTTATATAAGTTCTTTAGCTGAAGAATATCTGAAGTGAACCGTAGTGATTTCCCCTGCTTAATTTTCACTTGCCATGCAGATAGTGTACCAAGACTTAGACTACCCCCATTCAAGTATCATCAGGCTCCACTGCAGTCCTGCAACTCTTGGCTTCTTAAGAGCATCCTTAAGGGTGAAAGTCATTGAGGTACAGATTTCAGAGCAGCACTGGGGACTGGTGTAGAGCATCAACCTAAAGAGACAGCTCCAGCATCAGGGAATCAAAACTGAACTTCAAAGGTGTGATGATTCAAAAAAAGAGTAATATAAAGCTTTGTAACTGCCTTCCATTCGTACAGAGGAGTTCAAGTGATGTCCAAATCCAAAAAGATTTCTAATACTATGCAGGTGAAGTCTATTTTTCCCCTCGCCACTCAATATTTTCTAAAAGCAAAAGCCTAACTCAGGATACTTTGAGCATCCTGACCACAAATTACTTTTAGTTTCCTGAAGCTCTTAATGAAGCATCTTTACTTAACTGACTTTCCTGTAATTCCTCTTACTTAGGATGTGGACCTTACAGTGTGCCACATGGCTTTTAGAGCATTTCTAATTGACATATGTGGGAGAGAAAAATTAGCAAACATGGATAATTAGATCTTAACTACAGTCTGCCTCATTTAGGCCTTCACTTTTTCTGTTTCCAAGCTAAAACACTTCAGTGAGCTAAAACACTTCAATTAATGCCTGCATCTGAGAGACTTTGACTGGAAGCATAACTCTACATCTTAAGACTGCTAAGTCAAGAAAGTTAGCCAGGACTTGTCAGAAGAATTTGTTTCCTTCTGAGGTACTCAAGTACTGTTTGAAGTTGTCATTATAGCCATGCACAAACATCACCGGGCCAGCCTGTACCCAGTGCTCAGTATTGCCACACTGCAACAGACACCAGACAGGGAGAGCACAGACACAAAGAGGTGGCCAGCCCCTGAAGATGCATGAAAGCCAAGAAAAACAGACTTTGGTGTATCACTGCTTTCACTGTAAGAAACAACGGGGACACCAGTGATTCTTTTTTCACATAATCTTAATGAGGCCTGACAGATTTTATAGTGGCTGGTGGGCAAGAAGCACCACAGTAAAAAGGATCCAAGGGGACTACAAACCTCACATGCACAAATAACTCATTGACAAATTGATCTAGTAAAGCCTTAGTGTTTTACTTGATTGAACAATTCCTCATTCCCCTTCTTAAAAATACTGTATCATCCATTCCAATTAGCTTCAAGTGCATAATTTTCATTTTGACATGAGCAGGCTTAAACTAATCGATGTTAATCAATAAGAAAAGGTCCTAGCCCTAATACATTGTGACCTTCCTGTGTACCGTAACATTTTGGGTAATGTATCAACTTCCTCATGGCAGAAAGCAACCAGTAACTGTTCGTCTGAAAGATTACAACTGTCATGTGTATTTAGTAAATCGTGTCAGCCCATTGAGTCTGGTGAGGTGTGACCATGATACCCATCTTGACCTTTCCATGGTAAGTGCAATATAATATGTGAAAGGATTCACATGGAGATTACCTTTAGCTCATCCAGAGAATATTTGTCAAATAAAACGATGATTTTTAATCTCACCTCTAAGCTTGTATTTGCGAAACAAAAAGTGATGCGCACTCCGACAACAGTTCTAATCCCCAAGTAGAATCTTCTTGTAATGAAAACTTCATTGCCCTTTAAAGCCTTGGCATATATCCAGTTTCCAGGCTCTTTTCGAAAACTAACAAGGGCACTTTATGCAGTGAGTGTAAATTGCAGTCCACTCAATTAAACTGCTCATGTAAGGAATATATTTATATTTATTGCAGTGACTGACATTGATATTTTATTTTATTTTCCATGGAAAAAGCTACTCATTAATTTTAACAGCATTAAACATTGCTACTCAAAGATAGTAACTCACAGCTCTATCAGAATGCTAGCCTGATCTCTTAACAAATCCTACTATCCTATCATACCCGCTTAGAGACAACTGGGCATCCAATGGGATGCACCTCTATTTTGCAAGGCGTGGGGGAGGCCCACCTCTCTCAGCTCACAGTAATACATGGTAGCTTCCTTAACCCGCTAGTAGGATATGCCTTTTTTAATGCTTTGAGCACACGGCATCATCAGAATTTTGGGGAGGAAACCTTGGCTACTGGAGGCAGATGGCTCTCAAAAGATCTAGAGTCACATGTCTAAGAAAAATAAACTAACTAGTATCACATGTCACATGCACCATTAGTGTTCCTCTCCTACTGATCTGCTTAAAATTTTGAATTTATACACACTGTGATTCAGTAAAGCATGTAAGCAGCTGTTTGACTACTCTGCTTTTCTTATCTTTCCAAAGGAGATTTTGCAATACCTCTCCTGAGTACAGGTACATGCAGTTACCTACAGGCTAAGGTGCTCCCTGAGTGAATCGTGGAGGGCTCCAACCCAGACTGTTCACATGGTCACAGATCTCAGTACTGGTCCAGTCTAGATCATAATTATTGCAGTGAACACCACATGGAATATCTAACATTGCACCAGCTTTGAATTTATTTCTTTCTGATATTTAGCCAGCATTTTCTTATTTTAACCTTTAAATCCCACTGAGAATTGTATTGGCATATTTAAATATAATTTGTGTAGAACTCAAAGGAACAGATTAAAGGACAGAGCTTCATTTTAAATTTCTTTTCTTTTTATACTATTATTTGATCTTTTTTTTAGGTGTCATCTAACCTCAGGCTACATTTCCATGGCAGTATGAACATATTTGTAGTTGAAAATATGAGTCCATTTCTAGTGAAAAGTTATCAAATGCAAATGGCACATCTTCGTCAACACTTAAGGCCAGGTTATTAAATACTGTGTTCTGACAGGAAGCAGGTATTCATCTCCTTAATCCAATCTGACACGGCCACAACCATCTCGCTTCTGCATCCAGTAATTCAGAGATCCTTACTGGAATCTTGATGTGGACCTTGTTTCCCAAACTTTTAAGTGCTACTATGCTAGCTCTTGAGTCCCAGGTGGGACTCCTGAGTGTAAAAGTGTTGCTGCCGCCTCATCCAAGGAGCAGTCATTTGGTACTGGGCATTCAGTTTCCATAGCTTTAAGACTGCAGTCAGAAAGGCAGGAACAACCAGGGAAAAACTTAGTCATTCCAGGAATGGATTTCAGGAGATATATTAACAATGCTGAACACGTACACTAGCAAGTTATCACTAGCATTAGTGTTCCTTTCAAAAAAAAAATGTCACATTGATATGTGCTCAGATTCTACCTCTAGTATGTAAGCAGTCCCTGAATGAAAACATCCTTAGTCTGATGAATGTAATAGAATCATTCAAAGAAAGGAAAAAAACTCCAAATCCATATTTTCATTTTCTGTTTGTTTGTACTGATCATCTCCTACAATGCTTTTAGGAAATGTTTCTACAGTATAGTCTGAGGACCACTATTTCAGACCATGCTTTCATCAATATTGTTTATATAGATATGATTTGCTCTTAAACTGGGATAGATACCCTCTTCTAATTCTTTTGATCATAAACACAGCCTAAATCTGGTTCTGATTTAAAACGTGCCCATCAGCAGACCTAAAACATGCACAGAATTGGTTACTATTCACAGCTTCAGACAAAAGAAAGCAGTTTACAATAACCACTGAATTCCCCTTGCTTGCAGTTTGCTGTCACCACATCCTTTATTTATAGTAGGCCTGAAATAAATACTGCAGGATCAGCCATCTTTTGGTGCTGCACAAAAAAGGAAAGCTATTAAATATTTACTATAAGTCTCTCTCAGCTTTGCCTCTGACACTTTCTCTTTCACTAGAGAAAAAGATTATTTAGCACATGATTTTCCTGCAAAAGACAGTCAGTTGTGACTGTCTGAAAGAGAATGATCATTGGTATGCCCTGGGAGGGGGAGGCTGTGTCAATGCACTCCAGGCACAAAGTCTGCACCTCCCCTGCTCCTCTCCAGCCGCACAGGGTGACACCAAGGCAGGAGTCTTAGAGTGTCACAGGAATGTTTGTGCCAGCAGAATGAGGGACACTCATGTTACAGCACTTTCCAAAACTAAGCCAGGACATTTGGTGAATCCTTTCCAAGGAGGCTGATCAGATTGCTTGAGTTAAGATCAAATGAACGTCATGGATGCTCCAGTGAAACGTGTTGACAAATAATACGGCACTCTCGTGCACTGCATTTATTGTGAATTTAAAAAAGAAACCTGCTTGCATGAAATAAAAACAGATTTTGCATGCATTTCGTTTTTCACCTGGGAACTGATTACTGTAGGACAATAAGTTTATGGCCTAGTATCTGTGCAACAGCCAGCCAGTTAAAGATGAACTTTGGCCCAGAACTAAAATGCCTGGGGGCAGCTGTGTAGCTCAAGTAACTGATTAGAAATTGATACTGAAAAATGATTGAGAACTAAACTCCAGGAGGTCACAAAAAGATTAAAAGCAAAGCAATGTCTTTTTCCACCACAACCCAGGTCACTACAGAGTATGACCATAGCCTTCCATAGCATAGGCTAGCAAAACTAGCACCAATCCCCCCTCAATATATCTAGAGTAACATACTTTTCTAAGGAATGAGCTACATCTATATAAGTATCTAATGTTTTAGAGTGTCAGCCTTGTTTGCCTGAATACTATCACACCTCATGGAGCTCTACTGGGTAATAGTGCATAGTGACAGAGAAATTTATTTTCTTCTCCCCTCACTGTTGCTCTCTTCTTTAGCAAAAGAGAATTCACCTCCTGGATGTATTTCGCCTTTGGAACTGAAGGAAGCAGAGCTGGTCTGCAGAGTCCCATACCCTTCCACACCACTGGATCACAGGTCTCTTTCTCCAGGAATGGTCCAATACTTCAACTGCCAGCCACTTGCCTGCTGCATCCTTTAACTTCCCAAAAGCAGCAGAGGGAAGCATGCTGCAGGCTCTGGAGAACTAGGCAGCCAGACAGTGAAAATGAGCAGTCAGAAAATGCAGCGTTTCACTCAAGCCAGTAACAAGACAAATTCTGGCTGCCTGATCAAACCTCTGGCATAGCTGGCAAAACCTCCATT
Source organism: Strix uralensis (assembly GCF_047716275.1). NCBI lineage: Eukaryota > Metazoa > Chordata > Aves > Strigiformes > Strigidae > Strix > Strix uralensis. The sequence continues at coordinate 11,744,446 of NC_133978.1, read as the reverse complement.
CTAATTTTGTGGTTTAATATGAAAATAGCCTGGGTAAGGTGATAAGAATAAAATTTAACAGGGAGTTTAGGGAAGGAAGCCGTCAGTAAAAAAAACTTGACATCCACCAAGTCCTGAACCCATAATGGGATATCTACATGACTGAGAATTCCACTCAGGCCAGCACAGCACACTAAACATTCACTGAAGAGCTATGACAGTGTAACTTGAACAGTGCAGATGGATGGTACTTGAAGAAAAACTAGGTTTGTATAGTCAGAGAAGTGCAGACTCTCATTGTTTAGGCTAGCAAGTATTAATGGGCATTCTTAATGCTTCCCTTCTGCTACATTTGATGTCTCGCAATTTGATGTCCTGCACCAGTGCTGACACCATGTACAGCTTTTCTTGACAGCCAAATAAAAAATAACCAGTTCCCCACCCTGATAAAGAAGCCCCACAGGGAACTTAAGTGTGATAATAAAAGTGAGTAGCAGCAAACACTGTCTGATCTGTCAGGTTATAAACAAGGCTCATGAAACCTTCATGGCCAGTATCAATAAAAGGCCATCGCTCTTGAGAGCCAAGAGCCATTAGAAAAATAAAAAGCTTTCTGTCTCAGAGCATTTATGTCTAGATTTTATGTTCTTCACTGCTTCCTTCCATGACCTTATAGACTACACAAGCAAGTTCACTTCTACTTCCAGTGCTGCAACAGCGAAACTAAGCCACAGCTTGCCTGGTAAGGCATTCCATGACCTTGAAACATATTCTGTAGAGCCACGTGATTGCTTCCCATAAATGTCCAAAATCATAAATATTTAGGGCTTAAGTTTTCCCACCACAACAGTCAATTTCCTAATGCACATAGATGCCTTTTCCATTTGAAAGGATTTCCAATGTTTCCAAACTTTTATGCAAATCAGATAACTGAGTGTGCCCATCTCTATGTTCTTTATGGAAACGATCTTTGTTTTTTCATAGTAATAGAACACTTCAGTTTCATTGCTGCAAGCCATGTCTAAAGAACTGAAAATGATCTCTTAGCACAGTCATTTTCTTGGTAACCAAGTCCCAGGAGATTTTGCCTTTCCCCTGTTTTGTTCTCATTTGGTTGAAAATTACTATCACTAGTTACTGCTCCCATATTTTTCATGTTAATTGTTCTTCTCACCAATACAATTTTTGTTGAAAAAGGTGTATTTCATTGTAAATTTTGGGCCACAATCTTTTTGTACTTAAATAGATTAACCCATTTGTGACTAGGAAAAATGATTTTTCAAGGTGGGATTGATCTAACATCCTGAATATTGTGGACATGCCTTTTATTCAAGACATTGGGATACTGGATCTTTAATAGGGTTCTATGCATATGTCAGTTGGCTGAGATCACATGCTGATAGGGTTTAGCTTGTATAAATACTGAACCGTGCGAAGTGAAAGCCAATTTAACGCCTCTGAGCACAACTTCTGGAATAGCTCCTAATCATCTAAGAAACAGCACTCAAAAAAATTGTTTTCAGTCCTTGTCATTTGTTTTCCCCATATAACTCTAGTGAGGCTGAATGGGTCACCAATGCAAACTAATGGCTCACATAAAAAGCAACTGCCATACTGAAGAGGAGATTCTATAAATTCTGTAAGTTTAGATCTTAACTCATCTCCATCTATTATCTATGAAAGCATATTTCAGTCTGTGGAACACTATTACTGCCTACTTTCATAGAACCATATCATAGAATCATAGAATGGTTTGGGTTGGAAAGGACCTTAGAGATCATCTAGTTCCAACCCCCCTGCCATGGAGGGTTAAAACTATTTTAAAAAGGTTAAAACATAAAAAAAGTCATGGACAATCACAAAAATGTTGTTTAGCAGCAGCCAGCCTCTGAGCAGTTCTTTCAGTAATGGCATTAAAAACCAACCTGATAGTTCAAGACATAGTGCTAGGCAGAAACCTTCCACCAGACCAGGTTGCTCAAAACCCCACCCAACCTGACCTTGAACACTGCCAGGGAGGGGGCAGCCACAACCTCTCTGGGCAACCTGTTCCACTGCTTTACCACCTGCATAGTGAAGAATTTCTTCCTTATATCTAATCCAGATCTATTCTCTTTCAGTTTAAAGACATTACCCCTTGTCCTATGACTACACTGCCTGATAAAGAGTCCCTCCCCATCTTTCCTGTAGCCCCTTTAAGTACTGCAAGGCAGCTATAAGGTCTCCCTGGAGCCTTCTCTTCTCCAGGCTGAACAACCCCAACTCTCTCAGCCAGTCCTCACAGGGGAGGTGCTCCAGCCCCTCCGATCACCTTCGTAGCCTCCTCTGGACCTGCTCGAGCAGGTCCATGCCCCTATGTTGGGGGCCCCAGAGTTGAACACAGTACTACAGTCATTTGGCAGTTCATTATCCACATTAAGTTGATTACCTGTATCACATACTATTGTTTTGAAACCAAGAGACAAGACAAGCCTTAAAAAAAAGAAACAATAGAGCAAGAAAGCAAAAAATGATACTTCCACTAGAATTATGTGGACAAAGAATAATGTATACCACAATAAATAAAGCTTTAGCAGTCTGAAAATACTTTAAGAAAAATTAACAATTACTTCAATCATTAAACAATAAGCAAGCTGTCCTGGATGCTGTAAAACACTTTTTTTTTTTTAAATGTGGACACTAGAGTTGCTGGTGTTGTAATTTAGAGGTCAGCAAGTACAAAAGCACAACAATTACTCACATGAAATATCCCTGCCAACACTTGATCAAAGTTACTGTTTTAATTGACTTGCATCTGTGATATGTATTAGGACAATCCGGTTTTGTTAGTCACAGATTGGGAACCCTTCCTCTGCGTGGAAAGATAGGTGATGGTTGGTAGTCTTAAATGCTGGGCCATAGAGGCAGCCACTGGACCACTCTTCAGGTCCAGTATTCAGAAACAACAACTCAAACGCGCAACAAGCCCAAGCACAGTAAGAAACATTTTCTCTCAATGTACAAACAGAAGGATCTAATAGAAAAGCAGACAGAAGTTCTAAAGTAACTTATCAGAAAGGATTTTCCTTAACTTTCAAATACAAAATAATCTAGAACAACGTAAATCTTCTTAAAGATAGCATACATATATTCATATCACTAGCATTCATTAGAACAGAGCAAACAGAAGCTGGAGTGGGCCATAGGATGAGAATTCAAGTACATGCATCAAGATACTGTCCCATCTTCTCTCAATGACTTTGGAAGACCATTTTCTTCTGGCTTCTGATATAAAGCCCATTTCAGTACACTTACTATTAGGCTCCTGGTCTCTCTAATTTTTGGCTGAAAATCTTGCCTAAGCACACCAAGAGGCATACATGCACATCATACAAGGCAGCAGAAATTACTCTATGCATCTCCTACCTCCCTTGCGTTCACTGAAACAGCTAGAACAGACACTCTGAGAAAAATCTCAAAGGGTTTTCTTTGAGAAAATCTGGAACATCTGAAAATCTGAAGAGCTTTAATTTAAACTCTTCTCCAGGAAATATTTAAGTTATACATTTCCAGAAAATATATAAGTCTATCCAGTGTTCTCACAGAAGCTAACAAATATGTTGCAATTCTGTTGGCATCTTTCTACTTTTTGTACTTATTTTATCCATTATCTGGAACACCCACTTAAAGACAAACTTGAGAGTTAAAAAGCCATGGGGCAAATTCAGCCATACATTTTGCTTTAGAGTACTCTGCTCTGGCTTGGAAACAGCTAAAGATCTTTTTCCCTTAGGTGCTAGTCTGTTCCTGATACTGCTTAGCTGTACTGCACACCCATGTATGAGATTTTCTGGTATAGTCTCACAAATTGTATTTCCACATTACAACCTGCTTTCTGTGCCAGTCTTTGCCTAGCCTATGTAAAAATTATCTTCTCCACAATGCAATAAAAATAGCGGTTACTTAGCTTTATATAATTATGGAGCTTTAAATATTAATGCAACTACTACAGAAAGTCTCTGTGCAGGGTTTACTGACTTGAGAAAAAGTTTCCTTGGAAGCAACATTAACAGGTCTCTTAACTTTTCCTGGTTATGTGAAGAGATTTTCCTTTCTCAATGGCAAGAGAACTTTTATCACATCTCTGTGAGAAAGTCTGCCACCTCCATGTTCTATGACTTCCTTTCCTGCACTCCAGCTACACCTTTCTTACTCTGTCAGGTGCAGAGAGGCCACTTTCCAACTCACAGGTGCCAGACCATTAACACAAATTCTCAGCCTGCTGTGATTATTCACCCTGTGAATGACAGGTTCCTCCCATGCCCTATTACACTTGCTATGATTGTCATTTCCAGACTAGTCATTCATAAGTTAACAAAACTCTGTGCTGTCCACATAGAAATAAACAAAAGAAACATCACTGTTGGACTTCTTTTTTAACAGAAGCTTGAATGGATGTGGAATTACAATAGGCTGCATTCAACACAGATACACTCAACATATCAAACATACTGATTTCTATAAGAATCCATGCTGATTTCCTCAAGAATCAGATTAGATTTTGGCTTTCCATCTCATATCTGTGCCCTGAACGCTTCAAATAACAGAGATAAAACACTTATATTCCTTAGTCACAAGTTTTATAGGATGCCCTTTGGAATGCAAAGACTTTAACTTATATCAACATACTTCTGAAGAGTGAGGCTCAAGTTGTGGCTGGCTGACTTGATCTTGTTCTGGGCCTCTAAATGGGTCATGCTGTCAGTGTTGACTCCATCAATGGCTACCACAAGGTCCCCTTGGTTCATCTGTGACTGTGCTGCCTTGCTGCCAGGGGTGATCTGTGTGGGAAAAGGAAAAAAAAGCCATATCAGGGTAAGTCATTCTGTACACAAAGCACTTATGAAGAACTCGCCCAGAATTATAGTGAGGAATACATAGAGCAATAAATACAATAATAGATACAAGACTAGCTGTATCTATTATTGTATGGATGGAACAGCAAAGTTTACGGAAATTAAACAAGCAAAAAGTTAATTCACATTTCTGCAAAGGTCCAGGATATCTACTTGTCATTACTTCTATTTTGAGAGGTTAAGCCCAATGTAGTGGTTCCCTTACCACATATTATCTCCTCCTCAAGGGGATAATTATCCCTATTTATGTTGGAGTAGTACATAGAGACATTACTCAGAAGTAGAAAACTAATGAGCCACTATCTAGTGCATGATTTTATTGTAGTTTTTCTCCTAAAAGCCGTTTTTCCCAAATTAATTCATTATATTGAACAGACAGAAAATTAGTCTGTGTGAGAGGCCTTGGACATGCTTTGCTTCTTTTATAGCAAGCTTTATAGGAAATCATTCTGCTTAACCTTACCCACATACAACTATAGTTCCATTACCAAGACTGATTACTACATACCCGAAATGACCTCATCAACCTGTTGTACCTGACAATCCAAACACAGACCAGCACTTTTAGAAGACACAATGCTTCAACTAGAAACTCCACTACTGAGGCAACAGTTCAGAAATTCTGGTCATTCATTATGGCACCACATTTTGTTAGCTCCAGATGCCTTGTGAACCACATCTTCCCCAAATGGACAGTATCCTGACCTCAATTTTACACAGCCCTCTCAGCTTGCATCTGAATGTCATTGATACAGTACAGCTACTATGAAACTTGACGCTGTTAGGGAACTCCAGCTAAAACAGAAGAGCCTTCACATACCATCAGCCAGACACATTTTAGTGAGCGCATCAGAGTTGTCCTCTGCTTTCAGCACTCAGTACTTCAAGGGTATGGACATAAGCTATACGTCTTTGCTCTTACTTTTAGGTACTCGCTTCCTTACATTCCTCACTTCTGAGAAAAAACAAAGGTAATCTAAAATATTACAACAAAGGCTGCAGTCAAAAACTTTGTTCCTTCAGCACAGTGAACATAAAAGAAAGATGTATCTGATTACAAGCCAGGTTTCCCCTGTTCAGCCAGGTTGAAACGTAAATTCCTAAGGAAACCAAAACCCAACACAAATCCAAACACTTTTCCTCATCAAGTGTGAAGTGAAATTCCTTAACCTGCCTTCCACAATACGACCTCAAAACACTTAAAAATATGTACATACTCAAACCAAAAAAGTCCTTCCAAAACAATTCCCTAGATTGCTGTTTGTGCTCTTCCACTGGCAAAGGCAAAGAAGAAAAAAGAAAAAACCCACCTTTTTTAACACCACATTAAAAGTGCTCAGTATTGAGGCTGGCAGTCTAATGGACAGTGTAGTCTGACAATGAGAGTCATGAATTTACTAGAACACAATCTCTAGTATCAGCGTGCTAGAACACAGCACCCTGGATACTCAGACATTCTACTTAAAAATAGAGATTACTTTGAAATTAGGCACTGTAAATAACATCCCAGAACTGATCTGACTGGAAGAGATGGCTTTCTATACCTTTTCATTAGAGATAAAAGCAGGAAGCAGTAAGAGTTCTATGAGTGAAGGACAGCCACAGATATCATGTACTCATGCAAAGTAGAGTTGACTGATAATGGCAGTGCCATCCCCGATGTATTTTTCTGGTGTTAAGGAAATGAGGGGTGGGGGAAATACTTTGTGGTAGTTTCAATGATGGAGTTTTGTTCTGCATTCTAATGCACCCCCATAGAAAGAAATTAGTAGAAACAAAAGATTCTTATTATAAGTGTAGTTCTCCTAACCTATTATATAAACTTAGCATCTATGCATTTCATTGACTTGCATTATGCAAAGTACTCAGAATCCAGAAGCCTATAAAGAACATGGGTTATTTGCATACCCACATGTACTTCTACAGTTACTGAAAGACCCTTCCCTGCACAGTCCCCCAAATATGTCAAGAAACAGAATCTACAATAAAATAAAAAGTCAGGAAAAGGCAAAATGTGAACAAAAGCCAAACTCAGATAAATCAGTCAGTAAGACTTGACTTTATCAAGTAGCACACTTCAGTCCTTCTAAATTTATCCCTTTTCTCTATTAACAAACTGTTTGCTAATCAGGTAGGCACCAAGGCTTAAACCTTCTTGATACAGAGTTTTTAATAAACAATCTTCACATATCACTTTTCTAAGATACCACATTGTACCTCCTCACGAACCATGCAAGTTCTTGCCACAAAACACTGTGTGATGCTGACACTTCCAGTCTCCAGACAGCTGGTTCCAAATGCTGGGAACTCCCCCTTCTGCTCATCAAGAACAAAGACTAGTTTTTGAACATCAGCCCTGAAAGTCAAATGTCTGCTCTAATTTGGGAATTCTCATTTAACATATACATCTCTCCTTCCACTCCCCAGTGATGCTTCAAACACAGTAAGGCCAGAGAAGCAGAGCTTCCACAGAAAGAATAAAGAAATCTAGATCTGGGACTAGTTTAAAGAGCTGTAACATACTGACTTCCCTCTCAGTTTCTCCGATTTCTCCTTTTTACATCCCCAAATTTAAATGTTATATCTTAAAATAAAGATACATCAGGTAACTACAACTGTCCTAGAATTAGAGTCAAATTTTGAGGGATGGGATGGTTATAACTAGTGACCTGATTTCACTTACTCTAGTGGGATATTTTCTGCCTAACATTTTTGGAAAAACACTACCTAAATGAAATATATATTCATCAGAAGAATCTATCAGAGTCCTGTATAACTCTGAATTTATGATCTATATGGATTTCTAACTACGGCCATTGCAACACTCTTTCTGAAGCAAAGAACTACAGGAGAATCACACTGTGAAGGCTGAGGAAACAGTCTTAATCATGGCCTACCAGCCAGTCTTCCTTTATTTGAAAAGAAAATGAAAGGGATTTATAGTTAATTCTTCAGCTAAGTATAATGGTAACAAATTCTGGGCTGGAATCCTTCATACCAGTCTCCCTTTCCAAACCCCATTTCAGGGGCCAGCAGTCCATTGATGTCACTCTACCTCTAAAATTCAGCTTATCCTAGCTTCATAGACAGTAGACTCACAAGTATAAAAGATGGATCTAGTTTATTATATCTGTAATTCAGAACCATATTAATTATCGGGAAAGAATTACTTCTTCACCAAGTCTTCCCACTGGCTAAGAGCATGCTATGTAGATTATTTGTTTCTGTAGAGCTTTATATAGAAGGCATTATTAAATTCTTGATGTATAATCTGTATAAAATATTCAAAGTACAAAATTATACCTATTTCAGTTAGAAGATAACAGGCTTCTCTGATACTTCCAAGTGAACCCACAGTGTGCATTTACAGCAAACATTGAGAACAGTCAGTAATTGTTAGGGACAAAATACCAGCGTACATACAGATGGAGATACAGGGCAGCCAGATCTGATGTGTCAAGGCACATTCAAGACTATCTTGTTCCCATTTTTCGAGATCCAGCAGAAAGGAATGGAATGCAAAGTGTTTATATGTTGGTATTTTCCTTTGAAAATTCATCTCTGATCTACTAAAAATTTACTAAATATCATCAGAAACAGAGAAGATCTCATGGTGTCTTTGTGAAATCTTTAGGGATTATTTTCTATTTAAAAAGGTTTTTAAAAAATATTTTTTAAATGAAGGGTGAATGTTAATTAACCCTTGGAATTAGACTGCAAATCCAGATCTCTCTACATAGTAAATTCTAGTTTGCTCTTATCTCAGCCTCTTCTACTAACAAAAATAAAGAAATATAGTACTCTCTAGGCCAAATATGCATTTTTCAATTTGACCACCAATGTTTTTTTCTTAAAACATCTCTGGACAAGATGTAGACAGAACTATTTCAGAAAACCTTTGTAATATTCTTAACTCACATGTGCTGGATTACAACATAGCTTTCAGACACTAGGTGTTGCAAATGACTTTATTTAAGGCTACAGTGATATGTTCACAAGAGATTCAAGGTATAGCTATTTCTGTCAATTGATTTACAAAATCCAATCCAGGGTACCACTGACAGATCTAATTTTTACAGTATTTCTTTAGTGCCTCAAGCCCAAGCACAGACTTCATCTTGAACAGCCAAGCATCTTTTACTTCTCAGAAAGCAGAGGAACACTTGCTGCTTCAGAGATGTAAATTTTCAGCCCTCAATTTTCCTACAGACATCTGTAGGAAAGGCAGACATCTGACTTCCAATATCGCCAGCTTAAAGCAAGCAGGCAGCCTGGAAGTATCACATGTTGCTTTCAATGCACTACAGAGAATTCTTACTACACTCTGTTGTGAGCAGATCTATAAACTGGGTGAATATATAGCACGACAGCAACAGCTGTGCCCTAAAAATTAAGTCTGCACTGGGTTCAGAGTAAATACTACTTAGCAGGAGCTCTGGGAGGCAGCGTACAAAGTGCAGCTGCTGCACCACCTTGAGAACAGCATGTGTTCCCATCCAAGCCCCCTCAGCTACACTCCAAACGGGTCGAGATAGGGATCAGGCAGCATTTGAGTGGTTGAGTGTTAAAATACTAACGAGAATTCTTGTATAAACAGATGGATGGACACAGTTTTCCTACCCCAAGGAACTCCTAATTTACAAGGCAGGCAAAAATACATAGGGAGGCCTATACAGCTGAGAAGTTGTTAACATGCTGGCAGTATTAGTCAGGGCCTTTTCTTTTTCCAGGACTTGAGCTATGTCCGACCCTTTCCTGACCCCCAACCCCAAAATCAACAAGTTATATTTTATGCTTTTCATTTAAGAACAACTTCAGAGAATCAAGTATTCACTAGCACTAGAAATATGCTAAAGCACTGGGAATGAATACCCTCTCCTCTTCAGGATCTCTGGAATAGAATAAAATATTAAAAGAAAGTGTTCCTTTCCATAATCAGAAAAGCTAGAAATCAGAGACAGGACATAAGCTATCAGTTATCAGAAACTGTAACATACTCTTACAAGAACAGGAATGGACAGACACTAAGGATCACTAGAAATTATAATATGCTTCTGTTATGTAGAAAACGGCATTTAAATCTCCCTCCGTTAAATTTTTGCAAGTGGGTTTTTGTGTAGATGCTTCTAACAAACCTTCATAGGCTTTCTAAGCACTGATGCTCATAATGCCAGGCAACGGCAGCAAAACTTCTTCATTTCACACATAGGAGCATGACCTACTGAAATGAGTAGAGACATTCTTTGAAATCCCACCACAGAACAGTCACACTGAACTGGCAAATGACCATGTGAATCCAAGTAGTTATCTCTGGACTGAAGACAACAGTTCCTCTCCCATTGTGAACAAGTTAATTGAGGAAATTTATATTATTTCCTAAATGAATCACTTTCCAGCCCTGTCCACACAGGAAAGGTGTAACAGCTCCAAAGGGAAAAGCATGAGTTTTCTTAGAAAATAGAAGACAATTCTGGACAAGAAAAAACAGCAAGAAAAGGAATAAACCCACTGGGATAAGTCATCAGGCAGAAATTCACTATTTGATTCAATGTATTGCCAGAAGGCATAAAACAGAAACAAAGAAAGAAACAGCCTAGATACCCTACACCACAGAGCAAACATCCCACTGTCTTTGATACCTTTTAGTGTCAGATAGGAGAGCTGTGCAAAACTGATTAAACATAAAGACAGAGGACTGTAGGAAACTGAAAATTAAAGTCCTTGCATGTATCACTAACCAAACCTAAAGAAAATCCCCTTTTTGCAGTTACCATTTGCCTGAAGAATATGTCTCCTTTTTTTCACTTTACTACCAGGCTTTTTTTTTTTTCCTTTCCTTTTTTAATGATACAACAAAACTGGCTTTAAATGAACACTCACGGCATCTGCAAAATACGCCACTGACACCTTGAAGAGCTTCCATTTATATTAAACAGAGCTGAGCTGGCAAGCTGCAAGACACTTTGAAGTGGCCTCTCAGGCTATGCTACATCTGTAGTTAGGAAGAGAGATTACAATACATGTGAGAACACCCAAAATAGCTTTAATCTACCTCTCTTGGATGGCAGGAACCCCAGTACCACAGAGATTTTGTGGGACGACAAGTCAAGTACTTGTAATTCAGAACACCCTGTGCTGAAATCTGTACTACAAGAGCACTTAAGCTATCCAGCTTACCTCAGTCTTAGGTATGCCAGGTCATACTGGAAGGATACCACCCTAATTAACACCAGAAATTTTCCTTCTACTCAATGCCTTTATGAGGCTGCTGTTCATGCACAATATATAGGCTCTTCAAGGAAGAAGTCAGTCGGTTGGCCCTTCTTGCCAAGCTAAATAGACCCAGGTGATGAAAATAAGCCAAATGTAAAAGATTTTCAGCTGGGAAATGAAGCGAAGCATACAGTCAATGATTAGGGGATTGCCCTAGGTAAGGCTTTGGAGGATTGTTGGAGAGTGAGTGTGAATGCTCCTGTCCCTGGTTGGAAGGAAGATCATTCTGTTCCCTGACTCAACTACATATTATCCGATTGAAAAATTTTCAGTCCTTTGTTAAATAAAAAAAGAAAGTATTTTGGAGTTTGCAGCTTAGCCTGTTAGAACCATGACTTGTCTATGTACACCAACTACACAGATGACAGTAAAAATGTGGATGAGGCTTTTTAATAGGATATGTTGGCATAGCTAGGAGACTATGCGGCCCTCTGTATCTTGTATGGTATGACTAATAGTAATCTCTCTTCTCCCAATCTTCATCTAAAAATAGCTGTTAGATCTATTCAGTCTATTCTCAGTTAGCATCACGTACTGTGCCAAGATAGCATGTGCTATGTATCTTGCAGAAATGAAATGGAAGCAGAGGTGAGTCATGTAATAATAAACGTTGATTGTTTTGTTATGACAACAGTTTTCAAGGAACAAGTAAGCTCTTCTTTGGTATCAAAGAGTTTAATAACCTTAATGCAAATCAAAACTGAGAATATCACTGAGGTACTGATCCTTAGCATTCTGGCAGCCCCAAGTGTGCGAGCAATTCTGTCTGCTTCTACAGGACAACTCCCTGAAGCAAAGTTACACTCAGCTTGTAAGTGCTTGCAGGACCAGAACTGCCAAGTTTCTTCAAAGGTTCCCCTTCTTCTCCCCTACTTCTCTGTTTCAAATTTTAATTCATTTTAAGGCAGTTTTATAAGGTGGGATGTTTCTTTGTGTTTCAAGTAGACAGATCTCAGTTATCAATATGGCCTTTCACATTTCACAGCTATCAGCTTCTTGAATTCTACATTTTGTGCAGTTTTTTGACCTCCTCATACAAACACAATTTGTCTCCCCCCTACAAGCATCAGCAATAAATTTAGGGGTTTATGTCTTTTGCTATTGGCCACTATGGTAAGCTTATTTTCTTTAAGTTCATTCTGCTTAAAGCATTGTATATAAGCAAGACTACAATGCTTTATAACTTTGAAGGGTTCCTGATTGGTTCAGCAACAATAAGGCCTGACTAAAAGGGCATTTGAGACAATACTGAGAGTTTTAGTTTGGCAGTCACTTCTGATATTAAGCAACTTAAAATAGCTTTGACTTTGAGTAAGTCCTGAGGTTCCAGCACAGATTTTACTGATGTATAAGTGACTCTTCTGCTCCTGTCTGTTTGCAAATTAGGGTACTTATTATATTGACACAGGCTTACATTTAACTGTTCTTTAAATGTACATTTGTTTATTGAGTTCTTTTTGTTTCTGGCCACCAGAATACCAGGGGAGTAATTCTTCCTCTGATTATTAAAACATGAGCTGCCAGTTTGACACAGAAAATAGCAGTCCTGTCTCTAAACCAGAAGTATGTAGTATTCAACTCCTTGCTTTCCCTACAGATGTTAGAATAGTATAGTACACACAGAAAGGCATCTGTATGAAAGAAGATGAGATATAGCATATGTCCACAGTGACAGAGATGTTTAATCAAAACTCAATTTGCAGGAACTACACTCGGTATCATGCCATTACTTTTGTGTCTAAGGTTTTAAGAGGCCATATTGCCCAGTGTGAATCTGTTTCAATTGGATGGCCTAGCATTAACCATCCACCATATAGCATCAATTGCTCATGTAACACTCTCCTTATCCACTAGAATAACTGTTTTGTACCCGTAGTATTCATCTACACTCTGCGAGAGAATAAACAAAAGCACAGGCTTCAAACTTCAGAGAGTGAAGAATTCCTTTCAAGATCCAAGTGAATAAAAAAGAACAGAAGCAAAGTTCCCCTGAGAAAGTGCAATGCAAATTTCTTCTGTAATTGCTGTATCCTGTTTAGTGTATAACATGACATCCTGCCAGATATCCCAGCAGGATCCTTGGAAACTTAAACATGTAGCAGGTAAAATACAATCTTTACACATTTAATGGGTACGTTAACTGCTGGATGTTTCAGGAAGCAAGGGAAGTTGTAAAGACTGAGGATATTTCTTTTCCCTGTTAAGATGCAATAGCTTAAGCTTTGTTTTCCTATCTTTTCCATCGAACACAAAGATGCCACTTCCCTTGTGAAGTCCCAGGAACCACATTTGTTTAACAGGAAATAATTTTAACATATTGATATAATCTCAAATGTAAAAGGGAAAACTTTTTACATTGACGATTGTGAGGACTGACAAAATAGTAATTAAAAGCAACACAATCTGAATTTTTAAAAAGGAAGCATCTTGGTTTACTGCTTCTTTATCTTGACTGAGGAGGGATGTGGCTATTGCTGAGGACAAGTATTGAACTTTATCTATAGTATGATGATGCCAATGCTGGTTTTGGGTGTTTTAATCCATTACAGTGGTGGGTACAGCAACCTTCAAAAAGTTCCCACTTAAAGCTTGCAGAGTATAATAAAAAACCCCAGATTTTATTTGACAAAGTACAAGTCAGTGACATATATGGTTTTCTCAAGGTAAAAGCATCCCTCTAAGTGAATTTTATATCCATCAGCTCTGTTGCATAAATGTAGCTGAGTACCTTCCCACACATCTCAGTGGCTTCAGGGCACACAGAAGTATTAAGCTGAAAAGTTGTCAAAATGTGGGTTTTTGCCTTTTTTCCATATACTACTTTCCATAACTCTACAATAACAAATTTTTATGTGACTTTAGAGTGGCTTCCTGTTTACAGACAAAATGCAATAATAGAAATGAAATGTTTTAACATACTGTACTATCTGTAGCTAAAGGCTATTCTAGACTCAATTAAAAAAAAATCAAATGAGTAAGATGGAAAAAGTATAATTTATTGAGAAAGAAAGTGATTTTTGTTCAACTACTAATGCAACATGGATAGATTTGGTGACCATAACAGTTTACCTACTTGACTTCTCTCCCCTATGAACCATCAAGCTTGTGATGAAACAGGATGCCAAGTAAAACCCAACAGAGTGGTTCCTACATTAATATAGGGCTCACAAGCTTGTTTAATTTCTGGTCAGAAAGAAGTCAGGTCAGCTGGGTGCGCTATACACACGGGTAACCTGTAGATAGTCTTCTTTCCCCACAGAGTACTGCTTCACCATCTCCCTTCCCAAACTGCACTACTTCCTAGGGAGAATATGAAGTAAAAATCTTTTACAAATCATTACATAAAATAGAAAGATGTTATGTTCTGAAAATTTAAAGAAAGTCTTCATGAAACATCGTTTATGAGGCAACACATCCTGAAAGGTACAACTGACAAGACTAAGTTGAGAAAACGCAACATCAAGAAGGGTGCACTGAAATCAGGTTTTAACAAGAATGTCCCATAAATTTGAGAAGCCATATACTGATTTAGAAGCAGGTTATTTAGAAAGAGCTTTAAGAAATTAATGACCTCAGCTAGTTAATATTAATTTGCCTATGGTGAATGGCTCTTCATCTAAACTGACCTGTGTTTGAAGATCCAAACAATGCCCCTCACCTTCATCACACCACGTCTTCTATTTTTATGTCCAAGTTTTGGGCTGAAACTTAACTCAAAAATTCCCAGCCACTACAAGGAAATCTGTTCTTGGGGAATTTCCATTCCAGATGATGGCAGAAGTCTGTGATCTCATGAGTCCTAATTCAGCAGAGTGCATAGTTCAAGCAGGCTCAATTATCTTTGGATAAGCAACTGGGGTTTTATTTTTTTTGCAGCAGGAAAATTATTTATTCAAAAGCCCAGTCCCTCTAGAGTTCTCTAAAATGGTAAAGCATGTTTACTTGACCATCCCACTCAGCAGCATATTCCCACTATTCACTGTTAGAAACATAGAACTACTTTCACAATAGGAAAACCAGAAACTTTTTGACATTCACAGAACAAATTAGTTATTATTGTGACAAGGATGACATTTGGACCCCTTGCTGGCAGTAATATCAGTGTATTGACTACTTTGTCAACATTCATCCACCAGTCTTTTAGGTGCTCAGAGAAGCACTCCCTTATGGACAAGCTGATCTGTTGTCTCTGATGACAGGTTTTGAATTCCCCAAGGAGTCACCCAGCACATGTGTGTGTGGAGGGGGATTTCAATGTGCAAAGACTATGACCAGTAACTGGCACTTAAGGTATTAAAGCGGTTAGAGAAGCCTGATCAGTATTTCCTATCCAGTTGACATGCTACTGCAGACAGCCTTTCACCTTCTGAGCTGCTCACCCTGGTAATCAACAGCTGAAGGTTAGAGAGCTTTCAGTTTGCATTGGAAATGCTAAGAAAGATGTATCCCGTCTTAATAAATTCTTCACATTTATTTTGTACTACATTCCAGAGGGTCCAATGAAAAATGTCCATTGTTTTAATCACAGATAGCCAAGTGAGCAACCATCAGTTGTGAATGAAGACTTTCTGTATAACCAAAAGGCCCCTGCAAAACACAACTTGCAGATTTGCCTGTGATATTGATACTGCTGGTTAGCCACACTTTTACCTCTTAACCCAGGGAGCAATGTTTCTGCCAATTCCTTTTTGGGTACTCTGCTTCTTTCCTTTTTTATCTCCTCTAGATTTGGCATTCACCATTCACTGGTGTAAACAGCACCAACTAAGGCAGGATTATTCTTCAAGAGCATGCAGGTTTTAATAGAGTGTTTCAAGTAGGGCCTCGAAGCTTGCTGTCTACATAAACTCCTCCAGCTCTCACTCCTCTGTACATTCCTATCTCTTTCAGGTAGTTAATTATACTTGGGATGAAAGTATCAGTGAATCATAAAGATCTCTACCAGTTTGGCAGCATGATCAGTGGTTTAGGAGCTTAGGGTAGATTTTCACATACGGCTTACACATTCCTATCTAATAAACATGCTTCGGTAACAAAGGTTAGGTGCATAAATAACGTGTGAAAATCATCATTAGCCTTCTTGGTATATTTAGCTAGGCTCTATCTAGATGAATGTGGTTCTGATCCTTAGTTTAAGATATTAATTCATCCTTGATTCAGAGCACAGGTTCTTATGGATCATCAACCTGTGTAACTTACACATAGCTTGGTCGTAACAATTATTCTGCAGGGTGATTCACTTCCATTTCAAAGCTGTACTTTTATCTTTCATTCCTTCCTCGATAACATTTTTCTCAGAAGCACTGGAAGCCGAGGTTCTAATGAGCTACACACCTAGCTACAATGAGTTTCAAAATTCTGCATGCCCAAATTAGGAATTTTCCTCTCCTGGTCCAGGGTAAATACACTAATTATGATAATCTGATTGCATATTTTGTTATGGAATAAATGTTCACAGGACATCTATTTAAGTCCATGGAAGGAATGCAATCAAGTTCAGAATTTAGCTTAACAGTGTTTTCCTTGGCTGCGTTAGACACTAACTTCTGCAGTGGAGCATGTCAAAATAATTGGTTTGGAAGAGGCAGCAGGGAAGTTGTTATTTGACCAAGAAAGAATTTCAGAAAGTCTAAGGTGGTCTGCCTTTTTGTACCCAGTTTGACTTTCTTCCTTCATCTGGCACCAAAAGAATTGCTAAACAATTAATTGTGTGGATGACAAAATATGACAGTTACTTTAACAGGGATTCCTGTTGCTAGTAAAACTGTTATTTGCCCGATACAAATGAGGAATGAAAGGAACACCTAGAGAAAGTTAACCCTCCACTTGGATTTCAAATAAGGACTTAGCTAAACTGCAGGACAGTGAGCTTCATCACTCTATTTTGTCATCAGGCAAGCGTCTGAATGGCTAAATTAAAGTGACATTTTGGACTGCATAAAGCAAAAATGTCTTTAAAGATTGATGTATTCCCTAATACCAACAGGCAGATCTCAGATCCAGCCAGAATTATACCGATGGAATTATGAAGGTTCTCTCTTCTAGGCAGTTATATTTACAGTAATACTTTTCAGACCTGTACACCCACGTGCAAACAAAATCTGTAGGCATTTTGCAGTTTTAATATGTTGTCAGAGTTTGATCTTGGCCAAGTTTCTTTAAACCCTCTTAAATCAGGAGATTACTTAGTGGATGACTGGCTCCCACTCTCCCTAGTTTTTATTTTTCATCTGTTTCCTTTTTTTATATCCTTCCTTCTCTCACAGCATCTTGCTCAATAACATGGCTCAGTCTTATGAATCATGTTTGCAGAGAAAATATTTAAAGACTGTCAGCGATGGAACTTTGATGTGCTCCACATCAAGACTATGCCAACTGCAATGGCAACACAAAACATTTCTCAAAGTGAATATGCACCTATTTAACAACAGGAGGCTTTTACTTCAGATATCAAGAAGCGGAAATAAATGAAAATTAAGAATGCTTGGATGGTTATTGGGCAGCTGGGGAGATTCCTGGGGCAGACAGAAGTGCCAAATGGAGCTGTATTAGTAATCTCTCTTTATCCTAGGACTGGTCTTCTATTTATAGAATTGCACAGCTCTTCAAGGGACTGTAAGATTACATACTTATATGATATTGGAGCAACATATGCATTTTACATGTAACTGACTAATACAGGCCAAAGATGCTCCCAAACTTTTATTAGACATTTTAAATAGTACCACAGATTATGTCCATCTGGTTGTCTCAGCTGGTGACAGGCATTTTCTCCTGAATGGCCTTCCCTCTGCCTTTTTGTATAATTCCCAGGATTGAAAAAAATTCACCCTCTACCTTCTGCTTCAATTTCCTGTGTATCTCCTACATAAAATCCTCAGAAAAGAGCTCCTTCAAAATTCCAGATCACACCAATGACTCTTCTGGGTCATACCCAGTCCAACATACATTCGAGTAAAAGTAATTTCTACTCCACACAGTGACATTAACTTCCTATTCTATATCTAGAAAGCAATAATTTCATAATGATGCTATTCTTCAACAGCTATCCAAAGTCAGAACTAGAAAAAGACTCTTATTATTCAGTCTTAACATTGATTCACTACTGGAAATAGCATTTTACCAGCAAAATTTTATTATCAAATTGCAGACAATTCTGAGGCTGCAGAGGGAAATATTAAGCATAAACAGTAGCTGATATTAAAGTTATATGCATCAACCACACAAGAGAAAATGTAAATGTAAGCTTAGATTAATCTGGCTATCTGTCTTTTCTGATGAAGAGACACACCAAAAATTTGAGGAAATTCTCTGGTTTTAAACAGTGAGGCATTGATGTCTCTCTTCCACATATGTACAGTGCCTAGCACAATGGGGCCCGGACCATCCCTGGCCCTGTACCTCAGGGTAGTATGAGTATTGCAAATAAAGAATCAACGTGTTTCATAGAGTGACAAACAAGACATCAAGCAGTATTTTGGACAAATGATACAGAAGACTGATATAAAGAAACCATCCAGGTATTAAAATGAGTTCCTAATAAAAATACAAATAGAAAAAAGGAGAAACATACATAAGAACAAACTTATTTTACAGCATTCTGGCTATGTCAGAGAAGAACAAGACACTGAATTCACTCTTCACTTCAAAACATCTAACATCATCATGTCTAACTCTGTTGCTCTGTGTGAATACCACAGACAAACAGAATTGACATGAAAGCATGGATTTCAAGCTATATGCTACTCTGCCCTGTAGTCTAGGCACTAATTCTAGCATCTGTGAAGAGACTTGCAGTGATAGTGCAGAGGTAAAAGCTCCAGAGACAATAAGGCATAGGTCACGTCTCTTTGGACACCCCTTATCCTTTTTTATCATGCATGACCCTGTAAGAATGTGCAATGCGATAGTCCAGAGGGAAGAAGCACTAGGCTGCCGGGCTGAGCTTTTGCTGGCTGCAACTCAGATATGACACAAAGTCATGACCATCTTATGTAAAGACTGATAAGAAGGCCGTGCACTGTTTATGCTATATCAGTGTGTAATTAGAAAGTCTTGTGCTTGTATTGGTAGGTACACTGATAATCAGCCCTCAGGAAAAAAAAAAAAAACAAAACCCAACAAAAAAACCACAACAGAATGGAGAACCAAAAGTCTGAATATCAAAAGTAGTTAAATCCTTCAAAGAACAGAACTGCTCTAAGATTAACAGCTTTTGAAACAGCATGATTACAAGTACCTTCCCCAAGTAAGGTGTGAATCAAGCTGTTGTGGAAGTGAGTGAGTCAAGGAGTCTCATGCAGGAAATTAATTCCATTGTGCACATTCTTCCTGTGACCCCAGCCTGTTTGCTGGGAGGACCAGAGAACTTCTATCTCTTGGGATTTTATTTTTCTGTCCTGTCTGTCAATACATTAGAAATAAAGCTTTAGCACAGAAAAAATATTATAGTCCCAATTCCCCATTACTTAGCATAAAGTTATTCAGTGCAAATGCAAGTATTTCAGTTTCTCTGTTAACTGCTTTGTAGCACTACAAATGACTGCATAGCTGCCTGGCAATGGTAAATCAGAGTCTGCATTTTCACCTCAGGTAAAAATATCAATTTGGAAAGCATACCTTTAATTTACAATAGGGTTCTAAAAGCTCTTCTATTCTCTCTACAGTTTTATGTTAATGTTTGTTGGTTTTATGAGTATGGAAGTAAAACTAAGGATTGCAGGCAGCCTGGTGCTTATGTCCCCATTTCCTTCTGTTCTGAAGAGCAACCTTCCCGCTTTTAGCAAAAGTAACAATTTGTAAATCCATCTCATCTTTACAGTTGAGAACACCTCTCTAATGACTATGGCCAGGGCCACAGCAAGCTCATTTCACAAGAAAGAGCTGGCAGGACTCACATGTAACTTGCTGTCTTGCAAAGCCAATGTGTAGCACCTTCCTCTTTGTACCAGACAGTTCTTTTCTGCTCCAGTATGTGAACACTCAAAGCACACAATCTTTGCAATCTTTTGAATGACATATAAGCCTAAATCACAGACATTAAAGTTTGAAGACGCCCATGTTGGCAGAATGCAGACAACAAGCCCATGTTAGTGGCAGAAAGTCAGAAGAATAGTCCACAGGATCGAAATGATCCATCTACATTTATTTGTAGTTCATTTAAGCAACTCCTTGTTATGACAAACCTATGAAGCATGGAGATCCATTAACCAAAAAAAACCCCAAACAAAACCAAGATATATATAATGGATTTAGGAGAGATTAGATTTGGATTTCAGATTTCAGAGTTGTACACTCATCTCAGTGGTAAGAAAGGATGACCACAGAAACTTCTGAGGTAAACATAAATTAATACTAAGAAAGTAACTTAAGAAAGTAACACCACACCCCACACCCCCCCCCAACCCATCTTTTCTTTCCCTTTCTAGCTTTATGTAATAGATATAACAATCAACTGGGAAACATCATCCATGTGTAGAAAGCGCACACTCAAATCCAGTCATAATATGTAACATGCCAAAGAGTTTGAAGGATCAGTATGTTTTTGCATAAGCTACAAAGTATTTGTCAGGCCACAGCACAAATATTTCCATAGTGGACAGTAATAATATACCATTTTGTTAACCCATCATTTGAACTATGTTGATATTAGTAAAGGAAAAAAGTTTAATCTATTTTTGTTATAAACTTGTAGTTTAAGCTATGATAGTATTTTCAGTATTTAGTAACACAGACTGATGTTTTCAAAGCCTGACTTAAGAGTATTCAGTGCAACGGCGCTTGCTAATATATTGACTCTCTTAGGTATTTTTTTTTAAAGTTGAGTTTATTTGTAACAGAAGTTGTTTTGCCTTGTTAAAAATGAAAGTACTCCTGTTCTATGACGCCTATACTTACATACATGGCCCCATTTCACGAAGGGCACTAATCCAAATTATTACAAGTACTAAATGCCAATTAATTCTCCCTTATGAGTTATGATAAATGATTATTTTAGGGTGAAGCTATACATTTTCCAAAGGGTCTTTATCACAGCTATGTTGACAGGACTTTAAGTATGGTGGTATGCTTAGTGCTACCCTAAAGTAGCTGAAGTATGTGCCACAGCAGGTGCCACAAGTAGAACATAGATTTGCTTTGACATTAGAACATAGGGTATAGAGTGAGTGCAGGATTGTTTGATGGATTTAAAAAGAGCATATGTTGTGAATGGTTTGGAAAATCGGAGCCTTTGGGGTATAACATCAGAGTCAAAGCTAACTGAATTTGAAGAAATCCTGCCTTGTCATTGCAACAGTTGTTTGTACTTTATGACCATCAGGGTATCCGTCATTAAAGAAACATTTTGCCAGCTCTAAGGGAAAAGCTCACTGAAGTGTAACCTCTTGGTGAAAGTAAGGCCAAAGTATTAAAACATGTTTGAGATTTAAGGGATGCATTTCTGCTACAGTGTGTACTTTACGTATTTTACAAATATATTTGCATCTCTTTTACAAAATGTAAAACAGTTTACATTCACTTCACACTCTTGATAACGCCCTCTTGGTAAAAATTTAATCTTGAATTTTTGCACCAATTCCCAGCATCTCAGGATGTTGATAATCAATATACTCCTAGTCCTTCAGGCACAAAGTGCCACAGAAGACAACAGCTTTTACCAATCAAAGGATCTCTCTGCATCTATGACTTTATACATCCCTAACCCAGTCTGACCAACTCACTCTAACAAAGTAGGAGATGAAAAGCCCCTCCTTGTTAGCCATAGCTATACCTCCCTGCTGACACACATACACTTCTTGAATCCATAAGCATGCATATGCTCCTCCACTTCTCACAATGATTTGGAAACAGTCAATGTGGTTGTAATCTGTGCCACAAAGTTTCTCCTACAAGAAATTTTTCTGCAGCTTCTAGTAGTTTTGGCCTTTGCAATGTCATTCTACAAAGGTGTTGATTATTCCGTTCCTAATACCTGAGCAATAGTGCAACAGTATCTAGTTTTCATTTTCACAAGTTACTACTGGCTTTTCTTGATCCATCTGCAAAATCAATTTATCGCTTTCTATATGAATTAAGGTCACAGATAAATCGTAAAAGTGAAATATCTAAACAGTCTGTTTGATAGTCAGTTTATAGACTTGAAGTATGCCAAAACTGTAGCTAAAATTAAAGATCTGTGAAAAATAATGGAATCATCCCAAATGCCCCTAGGCAAGCAACCTAAGCAGCCTATAAATTTCCTAGATTAACTCTAAAATATATACACAGCCAGAAAACCTCAACCTCATCTCTGATTAAAAAAATAGAGCTAGATTCTCAGATATTAGAAAAAATACCACATTCTATGGTGTTCAGTCTCCTTCATGGAGTTATGCTGGTTTATACCAGCTGAAAATATTACTCTTCTCTCAGTGAGTGTAGCATTTCTCTTACAGAATGAATTTTAACTTTACATTAAGTGATATTTTTTCCAACCTTCTTTTATACAAATGATTGAGAACAGCAGTATTATCCTTCAGCACATAAGGCTTTCTTGACAAATATATTTCCCCTGTAACTTCACAGAACTAGTGGAATTATACCAAGAATAAATCTGTTCCAGTATCTTCAGTTACTCTATTTGGAAACCAGTCATTTGCCTGACCTTCAGTGCAAGGCTAAAAACAGAGTTTGTCTGTCATCAAGAGCCAGTGAGATTTCAGATAAAACAGAAGTCATGGCTCCTGCAATGAAATTCCAGGAGTGTCCATCAAAGGCTTGCCAACAATAGCATCTCACTCAGTCAATACTTTCATATTTTGATAAAACCAGGAAAAAAAAAAAAAAAAGAGGAGAGATTTGACATTTGGAACTGGGCATGTCAGAGACTTAGTATTCAGTTCGAAGTATGCAAAATCAAAATAATTCTTTAATTATATTATACCTAAACTTTTATGACTTTAATAGCTTTGGTTCTTTAATGGCCCAATCATTTCTGACACTATTGACAATCTACTTTTTTTTTTGGGTTGGTTGTTTTTTTTACCCCTACTGGGTAACATTCCTTTTTGCTACCAACACTAGAACGTATTTAAAATAACACAGATCAACACAAAATAGGTCTTCTTTGTTCTGAACCCCAGTGTAAATATTGTGAGCAAACACTGAAGTGGAAGCAGGACTATTTATTCTCCAAGCTTCCAACTTCCTTGTTTAAATTAAAATAGATTAATCTTGTGTTCATTAGAATAGGAGAATTGTTATAGAAAGATAGCTGCTAGGCAAGACTTCAAACTTCTTCCTTATGGTCCTGTGCCAGTACGTAGACTTACAGTGCCCTCTCTTCTTTCAGACTCGACCCTGGAATTTCTCTTGACATTACTCAATTCAAACTTACACCTCAACATACTACCCCAGTCCTAGCAGGATATTGCCAAATGCTTTGATAGAGAAAGACTGGAATAGCAAAAATTACCATTCATTTCCACATGCATCCTAGATATTCATTAGTATATACATAGGTTGATAACAACCTCATTATCTTGGATTATATGCTTACATTTCCAGTATTGGTGCAGTTTGTCCAGTCTTGCAGTTACTTCTTACCTGTGTTTCTACTTAGAGGATATGAACAGCTATTTTTATGGTAAGACTAAGGATAAGAGTGGGTTGGAGTGAAGCTAGCAAAAAGGATACCACATCATCTTTAACATGGTGCTCTCCTACCACAAAATGGACAATGTATATTTTAATCAAAAAAATAAAGATCTATCCTAGTCTCTCTCTCCCACTAGTCTTCACAATGAAAATTAGCCACAAGAAACAGAAGATGGACGTGTCAGAGATAAGAATAGAAAGGAAAAAGTCAATGAATTTCAAGACGTCATGCACGTGAAGTGAAAGCTGTATTTCAAAGCTAGGCAGAGGTTTTCATATTATCAATTTTTAAGCGCAGCTTATAGGCAGCCCTCCTTAAACATGAGGCCATAGTACTCTGTTGTATTATCTAATTAAATTGAGAAGTGTCACAGTGCAACCTATTTGCAATACAAAATGATACAAGTCACCAGAGGAAGAGAGGAAAGTGTCAAGAGGCACAGTCAAACCAGTGGCTATTTGTCCTTGGTGTCACAGTAGTGCCCTCAATGCCCACAAGTTCAGTTGAAGATGCTGGACAAGTTTTGCAAATTCATCCAAGAAGAAATCATCCACAGACATCAAAACTGTTGTCTAACTAGGCGAGGCATGCAAAAAAATTAGCAAAAAGAAACAAACCACTACAGCTGGGAGAAAAATCTAAGTCTCCATGTTCTTGAATACTAAAGGAATGGAACTGGACAAAAGTAAAAAGATACCATCAAAACAGCCTAGATTTTTACTTATTCTGGTAGAAAAGCAAGATAAAGTGGGCAAAATATAAGTCATGGTGTGACAAATAACAGAGGAAATATATATATATTATTTTATATATATATCAAGAGTACCTGTTCATCACAGGCATACAAAAAAAAAAAAAAAAAAAAAAAGCAGGAAAGATTTTTCTATAGGACATTTCCATCCAAAGATAAATACACAGGTAGCATATATTCAGGAGAGAAAACAGGGAGAACACTTCTTGCATACCAACCAAAAATGTAAAACTAAGCTCAACTGAAAAATTATCAAGGACATTACAAGTCACCTCCTTCATCTGTTCTCAGAATTTGCTTCTTTCTAAACAAACATGTTTTCACTTGATTTCCTATTTCCTTTCTTTCCATTTTTTTTTTAAACAGAAATAAACATAAGGATCTGGAGCTTTTAATATTATGGCTTTACTCAAAAATATATGAATATTTTCAAATATATTCAAATAAATATTATATTCAAACAAATATTAAGAAACAATTAGATGTTTCAACTTCACCTCTTCAAGGTGGTCACCATCAGCTTTTGTAGGGTGTTAGAATTTAGCCAGAAAAATGCTTTTCTCTTATGACACACTGAGAAAACATTTTTACTGACTATCACATTAATGTAATTGTAGCAATGGTGGGAGGATATGAACAGCTTTTCAAGATGGCATGCACACTCTTCTTTTTTCAGAGAGACTTCGGTAATTTGTGGGATTTTCTTGCTAGTTCCTGATCCATATTTTGCTATTGTAAAATTGGGTTTTACAGTAGAGAGTATTTTCTACACATGTCTCTTTACAGCATTAGTATACCACAGGACAATCTCATACTATTGTGGATGTATGGGCTAGATAGCCACTACTAAGACAGTAGGGGAAGATTAAAACTAAGGACTTCTGGCATCCAGGCCAGAACATTCACCATGGATGTTCTAAAATTAAATGCCAGCAAGGAAAGTTTCTTTCCAAACCCTTTATCTACACATTGAACAAAGAGGCTTAACAATCAACTACACAGAAAGAGTTCTTCTTTGGCCTCCCAAGCTTGGAGATGCATGTAATATTGGGACCCAATCCAATTTCTGCAAAACCAGTGGGGAATCAAGGCTTAATGTAGACAAAAAAGTAATATTGTTTACAAGTCCTCTTAGCGATGCTTTCCTCAGATATAACTAATCAAATGTCCAGTTAATAAGGCAAATAATTGTAAGTATTAAATTATATTAAAACTACTCCTTTGTGCTGTTTCCTGGCCTATAAAGAGTTTTACTAAAACAAAAAAGTTATAGACCAAAATAAGTAATTGTGCTAAACACTCAGAGTGGCAAGAGAAAGAGACATCTACCCATATCATCAAATGGCATGAAACTCAGATCCAGCTTTGAATTCCTTCCCCATGGGAAGGATCAGCATCTCACACTGTACTTATAAAATATAATACTGTACAAGAGAGTGTCTTGCCTCCTTTACAGGTTGTCTTTAGGACACATGAACTCCAGGGAATTGTGGGTGGAATGTATAAAAGATCTTATTGCAGCTGCTTGTGCTGCACCTGTTCAAGGGATAAATAAAGCAGCTAAGTTCTAGTTTTGGTTTCATTCGCTGCCAGTCCCTTGATGTGCAAAGAAATTATATACTACCTCCTCATCTTGTCAATCATACTGCAAAGATGCCTTCAATATTGTGGAAGTGATAATCACTTTTTTTTGCCAGGAATATTCCCACAAGCTGGGATAACCTCTATGACAAGTCACACACTGGGAAAAACCAAAACCACTTCATATTCTTCCAGACAACAACCCCATTCATGTAAATTATCAGTCCTTAGGCTTCTTCCCATTCCTACTAGGAAAGGGATTAAAATTGGGTCTAGATTAAACTGATCTGAAATTAAAACTGAATTAATTCATAAATTCTCTAGAGTTTACAGGTTTATTCTGCTTTGTTTTTTCCCCCCACTTTATTCACCTCTGACTCCCAAAGCTAGAAACATGTTACCAAATTGTATAAAATAAAAAATACTAGATCTGTGTGAGTTGAAGATCCAGACCTTTTTGATGCGAGTCATAGGGGTCTCTCCATTGCAATTTAGGATACACACACACATCTTCACAGGGCACATTTTCTACACAAGTTTGTTGTTTCCATTACTCCGCAGGGCAGATTGTTTCTTAAACTCTTGCTCACTTGCCTATTTCTTTAGGTCACCTAAAGAATGTTTTCTAGAAATTCAACCAAGTAAATGATGTTAGCCTCAGAAGATACAACATAGGCATAGAAAAGATGCACATATTCCTGTGTTTTGCCATGAAGAACTTGCAGAAATGGCCAAACCCACTATCTGATGGTATTTATTTTTTCTTTTTTTTTTTTTTTTAAAGATTAAGGTGTCCTTCTAGCTATGCTCAGCATATTTTCTTCAGAGAAAATGTTGGAGATTACAATCTAAAATTACATTTTGCAGTGTGAGGAAGCAAAGCTCTGCAGAAACTTAAGCACAGAAATGTAGGAAAAGGGAATTGCTGATGAGCAGGACAAAATCCATCATTTCGCGGGCCATAGGATGCGTGGCTGTAGAGGAAGGAAAGTCTCTTCCAGGAATTCTCAGTGGAGATATACTCTATTCTCAACACAGAAATTATATTGGTATCAGTTGCAGCTTGGGTTCCCCAACACAGGGTGAAGAAGACTATTTAATACAGCAGTGCTCGTAATCAGGGAAACAGGAAACCCCACAGCTATGCACAGAGCAGTTATGAACCTCCAGAAGGTACCCTGTTTAGCCAACTCCTTCCTGTACCCTTACATCCCGCACATTCTTTCTCTTTCCCTTCACTGTTCTGTAAGGAATTACAACACCACGTGGAAGGTTCTGTAAGTTTCACTTCCCAAATGCAGTCTTCATGCCTTTGCTCCTCCACTCACAGTGCACTTAATCTGAACATCATCGAAAGCCGGGAGCAAAGAAGTGATGGCAGACTCCAGTGAGGAAGAATGCGTGGGGTAGAGCAAGGAAAGGCGGGCAAGGGAGGAAGCCCACATCAGCATCCCGGGCACAAGGAAGGAGGAGCCAGCAGAGTACCATCCCAAATGGACCAAGGATGAATGCCAAGAGCCAGTGTTAGGAGTCTCCCACATGACCACAGACCACAGCAATATCCGTATTTGTCCTTGCAGCCAACTGCTAAAACTAAGGCACACAGTTCTCAAGGGTGGGATAGTTCCTCCCTCAAAAGAGATGATAGCTTTGTTATGCCTCAGGGATGAAACAGCCAAACAATTCTGGCACCCTCATAATCGGTTCACTCTTTCTGTCAGGGGCTTACCCCCAACAGCCTGCTACCCACGACTCTGCACACTTGTCCTGAACTACTGACAACTATATGCCAACACAGCACATATTTAAGTTCTAGAAATGCTACATTGAAAAGAAGCAGTACTAAGCAATTAAACTGAGAAGAGATTGCTGTTAAATAGGTTTGGTTTGTTGTTGTTCAAACAAATAATGACACTTACAGACTTTTGACCATTTCTTGCCATCAAGAAAGCAAAGCAGAGGCGTAAGAGAGATCCTCATCTGCCCCATCCCACACAGTTGAGAAAAGGATTTGATCTTGAATAATTTGTTAGATGATCTTACCCCTGTACTCGGCACTGGTGAGGCTGCACCTCGATGACTGTGTTCAGTTTTGGGCCCCTCGCTACAAAAAGGACATTGAATTACTCGAGCGTGTCCAGAGAAGGGCAACGAAGCTGGTGAAGGGTCTGGAGCACATGTCGTACGAGGAGCGGCTGAGGGAACTGGGGTTGTTTAGTCTGGAGAAGAGGAGGCTGAGGGGAGACCTCATCGCCCTCTACAACTGCCTGAAAGGAGATTGCAGAGAGATGGGGGTGAGTCTCTTGAACCAAGTGACAAGTGATAGGACAAGAGGTAATGGCCTCAAGTTGCGTCAGGGAAAGTTTAGACTAGATATTAGGAAGTATTTCTTTACAGAACGGGTTGTTAGGCATTGGAATGGGCTGCCCAGGGAGGTGGTGGAGTCCCCACCCCTGGAGGTGTTCAAGAGGTGGGTTGACATAGCGCTGAGGGATATGGTGTAGTTGGGAACTGTCAGTGCTAGGTTAACGGCTGGACTAGATGATCTTCAAGGTCCTTTCCAACCTAGACAATTCTGTGAAATTCTGTGAAATTCTATAATTTAAGTAAACAAGTGAGATAAGAATCTTTTAGACAGGAAAGCAATTTTGACAGTAGGTCAGGAGGGTACTTGTATTTTGCAACTCCTGTCAAAAAATTAGCAGAAAGACCATTTATTTCCTAGAGTAGTTAATCTTAGCCAACTCTGGTGAAAGAGAACATCTTGTTTCGGCTGCCTAATTCTTTTTTAAACACCTGCCATAGTACTGCCCTTGGCCATTTTTGAACCAGCTATGACTAGGTAAGGAGAGAATGCTGACATTCTCAAATAGAGCAGGATGGTCCCAGTGACCCCCAGGATCAAGAAAAGGCAGCCCAAATTCACCGTAATACCAGAGCATTCTGATTTGGCACTATGTACCAGAATCTGGGGTTACATGTAGTATTTTTGGAGTTTTGGATACCATGTCCCATTCCAGAAGCTTGAGGTAAATGTAGCATTTGTTCCCATTCAAAATAGCTTCCTAAGTTACAGGATGCTTTAAATATAGCATGAGAGTCCCACAGAGGCTTCTGAAGAGTGTGCATGGCACCCTAACCAGGTATAATAAGTACTACAATGCCTTACAGTTATTTTTCTTCATGCCACAAATACTAATTGTCACTAATACTGGCTTTAAACTGAAGAGTCATAAATTGTTTCAAGTGTGTGCCCTTAAACCTGTTACCTTTAATAAAAATAAGAGTTTATGTCTATTAACAAGTATGGCTAACCAAGAGCAGCAAGTAAGAGAGCCAAAATAGCCTAGCAGCTGGAATTTGGACTCTGGGCAAGGGAAAGGAGCAGATATGGTGCGAGCATATGAAAGGCTGTGTTCCTCCTAATCCTCAGCTGCCATTGCTACAAATCAAGTGTATTTGGAAGGATTTTGGGGAAAGGTTAAAACCTATTTATGCACAGTGTCCAAGGCACTGAACACCTGTGGCATAGACGATCACAACACCAGCTATGCATGTGGGAGGTGCAGAAAGTAACTCTACCCTTGCCAGGGGATTTGCACGCCTTTAAGACATTTGACCCATTACATCTTCCTAAAAGAAGAGCAAGATCTCATTGACTTTTTGGAAAAATGGCTGCTAGCCACTACTAACACAAAGAGGAGTCACCTTGCATGTTCAAGATGTCATTTGGAGCCATTCGTAAGTTGGAAATGAATTATTTTCAGGATACCTAATTCCAGAAACACAAGAGTGCCTACAATCAAAGTCAGTTCTTCCTTCCTCCTCTGAATAAGAGCTGGGTGCTCTTGTTCCTGAAAATCTTTCAGAAGAACACAGAAACGGCTTCATACTTGGGGGGAAAAAAATGATACTCTCCATGGATCTGAAAATGAAAGTTTTCTGTCCAGACAGTAGGGCTGGACTATGTCTCAGGGTCAGCTTCACACAATCAAGCTTTTATTTCTTTAGGACCTTAAGTTATGATAGCAGCTAAGTACATCTCTTTTTTTTTCTCCTCATCTATGCAGCAGATTTTGACAGCTGATAACTGTTTGCTTTTAAATATATGATATGTAAATTATGGGTTACCACAATGTGACTGAACAGCACATTTGTTGACATCCTTGTCCTCACTCTGTACCAGCAAGGATGAAATTCTTTATGAAGTGCCATTTATTAAGTATCATAGCATACTTTAATTATATTAGGATTTAAGAATTTAGACAATTGTAACAAAAAGCCTATTCTGAGACTTTGCTCTCTTTTCTTAAGGCTTTAATTACACTAGTACAGAAGAAACAGTCCTTTAACATGCTGTATACAAGCCACCTTTTTTCAATTAGTTATTCATTTCAAAGCATACCGTAACTGACATTGCCAGGCAATGTTTTCAATTAATTTCTTTCCTCGAGACTTGCAAGTATTGATTTTTACCATGTTCAGCAAAAATTTCCCTCTTTCCTCTCCCCTTCTCATGGTCTTTCAATGGGGATAAATAACTTACCCGCACATTGCGCATCTGACTATTCCTGCAACAAAACCCAGTGAAAAAAAGAAGAGTAGTATCTCATATTATATTGGATACTATTTAACACTATTATGCATTAAAATGGTGGCATCTCATGTACCTATGTGCAGAAAGTTCTAGCCACACACAAATCAGCTACACCAGATTGTCTCCAGTCCACTATGAATGCTAGATTATAGTGAAGACCATTGCATTTTGTACACCATTTTGATACTTTCACAGTGATACTAAAGGTTTGTGGGTTTTGGTTTTTTTTTTAAATACTCACATTTTACAGAGTTATAAAATAACTAATTAGACAACAAGAGTGACCAGATGGGAACTGCTGTTGCTGGTATAGAAAGTTAATGCTAATGTATTTGCAGAGCTAATTTCCCTCTGTGTTCCACTGGCTGGAGAACATTTTGCACTAACGTATTCAGAATGGAGCTAATGACAGAGTTATCTGCTGTGTTATGAAGACAGCCATTTACAGAGTTCAGATATCAGACACTAATAAAAAGTTCTACCTGAAAAAAGCTTATTGTGCATTTTAATTATAAAGCACTAACAGTTTAGCAGCTTTAAATTCATAATTTAATGGTTATCTCCTACTGTGTTTACTAGTTCTAAAAGATCTGCAAAATTATTAACTTTAATAATAATTAAGTAAATCCGAGGACTTCCTGAAATACTACATGAACTATATTCTCAAATAAATAAACTCTAGGTCAAAGGCTGAGCAATTTGTCAGAACAGAATATCCAGTTGCTAGGGAACATCATTAAATGTTAAAACAAGAGGTAAAGGAACATAACTTATTTGAGTTGAGAAAGCTGCAAAGTCACTGTGGAGTGGTTTTTGGCATGAGTAGTAAGCTAGCACAAATAAATACTGACTGTATTTATAACTGAGTTGGTAATTGCATAGATGCCATTCAGCCCAATTATTTCATACACTGAGCTCTTTTCACGGATAATGCCACACGAGCATTGATGATTCAGATACAATCACATCCCAAAGAGAAAAGCTGCATTTAGCAGGTGAAATAAAGAAAAGGCTTCAAACCCACGGGTTATATATTATGTGTCAGAATAGTCAGAGCAGCAGGTTTGATGATGTAACATCATTTAAGCCAGTACCTCAGCTATTACAGGCCATTATTCACATTAATCTGGCTTACATTCTAACAGGGCTAAATGTTTCCCCTGAAATTCAAAACATGGATAGAACTGAGAAACAGAACCTTAAATAGAGCTGTGCATGATGTCTGCACAGATACTGCGCTGCACAGATACTGCGCAGAGTACATAATACTCCTTATATACCCCTGGCCTTCAGCAGTGAGCTTAGTATTTAGTGATTACTTTAATCACACAAACAGATAAGAGGGGCTGACTTTCAGTTCCAAACACATACTTGATTTATAGGAGAAATCATTTGACTAAGAGCTGTAGTTAGCTCCATTTTCTTCCTGAAACCTATTTGGTCAAGTACAGTACATGCACATTGCATTATGATGCTAAGATTTAAGTTAAAATTATAATAAAATTCCACTCAAAATCATGAGTTTAAAGATACAACAACAAGCTGCATGGATTTTTCAGAATGTTTTCTGGAAGGGAAGAAAACAAAACTTCTTACAAATATCATGATTGTTTAACCTGAAGGGAAAAAATAGTACATCTTGTGCTGGAACTGCTTTGTATTACAAAAATTGGGTATTTGTTGAAATCAAACCTTCGCTTGAAGCGTTAGCAGCTCAGTGAAACACCCATTGGTATTACTCCTCATACCTGATAGACATTTCCTGTCTTGACCAAAAATACTGTATCTCAGTGTAACTAGTGCCTTACCTCTTAGAGCACCTGCATGGCCAAGTTTAAACCTCTGTTCTGCTTTATTGAGAGCAGAGACTTGAATCTCAGAAAGTCCCCAGTATCCAGGGATTTTCTGATCCCCAGGCACCAGAACCCATCTCCTTCTTTGGTCCAATAAGTATTATTTAAAGAGAATGCAACTAGAGGACTTGCCTTGTCCAACATACACATGCCACTTGTGTTTGATGAGAGATGCAACCATGCCATACAAATGCCCTATATACTGGACTGTCATCTACAGTGTATATGCTGACTGCTGGAACATCTCAAATGAACAATACCAAATCAGCAGGTTTAGGAGTTACTTGTAGGGTCACGCTCACAGAAATATAATAATTTCTAATAATCGTGGCTATAAACATACCAGAATTGGCTTGCAAATTAGTTTGAAAGCAAAGATATCATCTAAAGTAACTAGCATTCTCTCATGATACTGACACATTTGTACATATAACAAATGACTGCAACTAATAAAATTCAGAATGCTGTAACTCTGGATGGAGTGACTGTTGCTCAAGAAGTGATCTACAAATTAAGCAGATTATCCCAAAGAAATACCGATGCCCACAGAATAATTGTTTTATCAAAAACAAATAGGAAAATTTTGGAGTGTTCTTAAAAGTCGGTCTGGAAGTATTTAATTCTTCTCTCATGAGGAACTATTTTGAATTAAATTGTAGAAGACTGGAAGAATGTGAAACCACTCATGCATAAGAAATTACTACAGTTTAGCTAGACATAAGACAGTCATTACATTAAATGGCTCACTCCCCCTCTCAAAAGTTGACTCGGTCATCTGGGTTTTGGGGGAAAAAGAAAGCATCTCTACTGAATCATAGTTAAAAAAGAAGGTTTTTATAGGACAAGAGACTTACCTTTTAGTTCTGTGGAATATCAACTACTATAAATACTAATCTATGGCTTTTAGTATTGTGAAGGACTTCACATTTGGAGATAAAAAAACTTCTCAAAGTTGCAGTTGTAGGACAACTACTCAGCAGTTCAATTCACCAGAGATGGGTGCTTAACAGGTGACGTGGAATCAGCATTTCAAGTGAACTTGTGAAATTTCTTCAGGTCAGTCAATACAGGTAAACTGCACTCCTCTGATTACAATTTATGTACAGCACCACATTGCCATCCAAATGACAGTTGCAGAATGCACAGTGCCTGACACAGATAATCTGAGGTTTCCCTGCATTCAAGAATAGAAGAAAAAAGCAAAGAGGGACTCCCTTCACCCATCACTTGCCTGTTGTAAGGTACTGATACCCCATATGCAGTAGGCCCACAGGACATGAACACTTTCACATAGTTCCTCTAAAGGAAATGCAGTCACAGTGAGAGGCTGACACGTGCGAGGGAGTAGAGGAGGGACAGGAAGTAATCAGGAAAAGATGCTGATAAAAAGAATGAGCCCAACAAATGTGAGAAAAGCCTTTCTGCTCCTCCAGAGACATGGACCATGTACTCTAGCATGGAAATGCTAGAGTAGAGTCCTTTTCCTCCCAAAGAGCTGTTTCAGGCTGCTTGCGTCAGAATAAGTATACAGATCAGCTAATTTCATTTTTTTTGCTATTGGTGTTTGCCATTCTCCCTCACTGCGCTTACATCATCACCAGATTTCAACTTTTTCCTCATTTAATAGAATAAAACCAAATTAGTTCTCTAACACTTTTGTTTAAACACTGTCTCCTTCAGCTTCAGGCTCTGGCTTTTGATTTGGAACTCAGGCAACTTTAAAAAATACCCTCTATTTGGAAACACAAAACTGCACGGATAATCACAAGCATGAATATACCAGTCATGAGTTACCACACTGTTCTGGATAATATTTTCGCTACCTCAAAGGATGATAATTCTTGCATACCTTTCAGCTCACCACATCACCTGCAAGCCAGTCTGTCTCACTAGAAAAGCTTGCTGTTCAGCAATAATCATGCAGAAATATATGAAGTGGCTCTGCTATTGCACCCATCCATGTACAATCTTACCATCTTAGGTAACATGGCAACACAGCACTTAGATAATTAACTATGCCTAAAAGCCTTCTTACAGAGGATTAGGTCTATAAAATTAATGAATTCTGCTTGCAAGCAGTAGGAGAAAACAACCTGCTTTGCTGCCCATGTCAATTTGGAAAGATCAGATTTATGAATACCACTGGTGACGGCTCTTAGCATTGCCAACAACTTGCAAGTCTCATTCATTTCAGTAGGACTGACAGATGCTCAGCTTTTCTAAGAGTCTGTCAATACTGTTTTCCTACCTCTGCTACCTGCCCACGACATCTCATGACAGAATTTGTTCTAGAGAGTAGGATCATCTGCAGGGTGGGGACTGGAAAAATATTTTTTAAATCTTCCCAGATTATTTTCTAATGCCATTGTTAAATGAATGTGAAAGCTGCAGAGTGACCTTAACTCTTCTCCACTTGTTTTTGTCTCCTCTTTTCCTGTCCCCACCCCCTATGTTAGTCAGACACTTATTTTTAGATAAGGAACAGATAAGCAGAACAATCCATTTCAGGGGAACACATCTTCACGTGTCACCCAGCAGACTGACTGTGACTCCTGTGTCTTATGCTGTTGACTATTCAGCAGTGAGCTGATCACCTGGACCTACCTGAAGGGAAGAAACAGTGTCTCAGACAGCATTTTAAAGAGTTCTTTAAAACTGAACTGTTGTGCCAAACTGCTCTGTGTAATTCCCCTCCTTGCCCACTGTTTTAAAAGCATTTTCCTGAACAGAAGCATTAGCAATGCCACAATCTTGTGCTTTTGTTAGTAGGCTTCAAACACCTTCAGTTTTTCTCCCCTGCTTCTCAGGTGAAGTGCAAGTTGAGTGGAAATTGTGTGGGGCTGGCTGACAGAGTACATGTCAACAGACAGCTAAGCCACAGCTCTAGTTCCTAAGTCCAGGGTGCCCACTTTATGCCTAGGTGTGGGCTAGCTTCATATTGGCACAATACCAGCTTCCCCTTTCAGGAAGGTCCTTGGAAACATGCAGGCATAAGACTATAGATGGGATGAACAATTCCAGTGTGGTAGACTGTTGCTGTCATGTTTCTCAGGAGCTCAGAGGCAACTCTCTCACAATATGACAGAAGAGCACAGAGTCTCCATGTAAAAGGATGAATCTTTTTGTTCTCTGTGGCCCACCCATAGTCTTATGGCCTGGGGGCAACTAGCATATAATGAGCATGTCTGCATGTAAACCCTATCTGCCTGCATAGAAGGATACTACACATATGTAGGCGAAAGGGCCATGGCACATCTAGTATTAAAAGCAATTATAAGACCCTTTAAGTTGAAGCATTTGGGGTTTAGGACTCATCTTGCAGATAGAAAGTCTAATCCCTTCTCAGGACAGCTGTGGATCAAAACCAGTCCATAGATAAGTGTATGGCATCCACTGGCAACATTTAGAGCTGTCTGCCCTTCCTAAGAAGGAATGGGATTTGCCTCACAGTTATCTTCCCTCCCCCATTCCCCCACCAAATATCTGGAGGATGTATAGTACATCCCCCATATGTAAGTACAACTTTCCTTTTCCCTCATGGTAAGATTGCAATTATGGCTAAGTTCACAGCTCAACTCACTTATGACTGCAAATTGCTGATTAGAGGAATATCTGATCTGTTTGGAGATATATTTATGTGAAAGATGCTAAAGAAAAAATAGACTTTAAGAATATTATCATCAAAAGTCATGTATTACAGTGTGTTCCAATTAAAAAATATCACAACCAGCAGGCATTCCTACTCCAGCTCTCCCCGAAAGAGGTTACGTTCATTTCTGCATGCCTGCTTTTCCTCCCTAAGGCAGGCTACAAAATCCAATTCCATCGCAAAGCAATACTCCCAACTAAAAACCAGGCCTTACTGGAAAAAAGTTCAAAACATTTAACAGTGCTTTCTGACACTTCTACTGGTGGAAATGCAGCCAGCTGTGTGAAGAGGTAATTCCTCTATACCTCTGGGAATCCAGCCATTGCAGTTTCACTCCTGCTCATCATATGCTCTCAAAAGCCCCATGAGAATCATGTAGCCTTTGGGCATAGTGAGTATACTTTAAAAGATTATAATCTGAGACAATGGGTTCTTTGGAAAACAACTGGCTTTTCATTTCCAATGGTGTCATACAAAGGGCAAGTGCCACAGTCCCAGCCCTTGACTGACAGCCTCTAGGTATGACTGAATTACTTAAAAAATAATCAACACCATACAGTGCAGGCTGCAAAGTGTCATGGAAATGCCTACAGAAATATATTGGCAGCTCTCTGTACTTACCTGGGGTGGGATAAGTGAAATCAGTATAAATTTATGACGTGAATTTATTTTTGTTGGCAAGGGTTTTTTTGGGTTGTTTTTTGCTTGTTTGTTTTTAGTAACACTGACAGAACAGCCTTCTTTGCAATTACTATGCTGCTTCTGCAAAAGGGGTTATGAAAAGTTCCTCTCATCATCATAGGACTTAGTATTAAGGTAAATATGGCTCTGTCTTCAGAGAAAGGAATATTGTGCATAACAGAGATCAAATAATACAGAGCTTTACAGTATAAATATGAAATACCAGAGTTTAAGATTTCAGAAGCTCACTGATGACTTTGACTCATGACTGTTGCAGGGATATCAATTTGGTACCCACAACTTAACAGACTGTGTTTTTTCATTATTAAAAAAACAGTTTTTGAAGTAGTGTAGGTGGCTTTTTTTTCTTTTTTTGCGGTGGAGCAGACCTTTTGTTTGTATTCTATTTGTTTGTCTGATTAAATCATTCTGGTATTCCTTTTAAACACTGTTACATAAGTAACCTCTCTTGTCATTCCACTGCAAAATAAACCTTCTGCAGGTGATTTGTGGAAGAAGCAAGATGTCTCTAAAAAGATCTGAACATTCTGGAACAAAAAAAAAAAAACAGAGGAGGACAGAGCTGCAACAGGTAGTAGAAAACGGAGTTCCCAAACTAGAAGTTACACAGACCTATCTGGTTTGGTAAGAGAAGAGTAAGTAAGGGACATGCTTAGAAATGTCCTGAAAACCATCCAATGTTAAAAACTTCTAAGAAGCTGAGCTAACTCAGGTAATAAGAGTGCTCCACTGCAACACCTTAAAACATCGCTCTTAAGAAAAAAAAAGATGGCTAGGAAATAAATGGACTGTAATTGACAGATACACCAGGTAATTAATTATTAAATCATATGCTGTTTGTCAGCTGCAAATGGAAGGCTTCTGCATAATTTAAGACTGTATTTTAAGCACTATTGAGTCTTCTGCTTGACATGTCTAATTTTCATGCAATTATTGCTCCCCCCCCAAAAGAGGGGACATGTATCCCTATCTTTGTCCAGTTTTAACACCTAGACTTCATGTATTTACAAGCAGTTACATGTTTATTTTTTAGAAATGTAATTTTATATTCCCATTCATGGTTGTTCTACTCCCGTCCCCCCAAACAGACAGCACCAGTGAGGCCCCTATCAGCAGAAAGAGACAACGCTGTACAAAATAGAACTGGAAGCTTATTTAAAAGAGGCAGTATCGTCATTCTTAAAAATACACAAAGCAGAACTGTCTTCCTGAGGCATCATCAGTGCCAGCTTGTACCTTGAACTGGTGTATTTAAAGTTCACATTATATTCTCTTTATTCAGACCTAGCTGCAAAGGTGCTCTATTTTGCTAGACCGGGTCAGAGTGTACATATGACTAGTTCACTGCTATTTTCCAACCTAAACAAGCTCAACAAAGGTTTTTTTGCTCACTTACTCTGGAGATGGTCAAGGGCATGTTGAAGTCCTTGCCCCCTTGCAGTCGGAAACCCCATGGTCCAGGTCCATTCAGAGTCACGCTGTAAGCCATTTTGTACCTCTTTCACAAGGCAACAACAAGGAACTGCAGAACAGAAAGATGGGGTAGACAGAGAAAGCGTGAAAAAACAGAATGAGAAAAGGGAAGAGTTTTATATAACGAAAGCAATTCTCTTTCTGCCTTGCCTGCTCAGTCGTGCTCTGATATCACCTAAGAATAGATGGGAGCTATAATGCAGATGCTGATATCCCAGCTGAGTAGGGCCCATAAAAGGTTTGTAACCAGATACCTACTATGCAAAGACTTCATGACTCAGAGGTCTAATATAGCCCCCAGGGAAGGGGACAGATCTTTCTAGGCTTCTCAAGCCCCCCTGTATACTCAGTCACTTTATGGGCAAAATAATAATAAAAGAAGGAAGCAAAATCCCATGCTAAAATCCCAAACACCCAAATAGCTTTACTAACCTGTTAACAACTGCATAGGCATTTGTAACTTCTGCTTCAGAACATATGTTTATTGCACCGTGATATATAACGTACTACAAACAACACAGATCTTTCAGTTCTCATACATCTTGTACAGTTTTACATAGATCTTTCCATATGTAGCAGGAAAGGCACCAAAACAGAGTGTTTACCTTCTTCTGCATTTGTTTGTTAAACTGAAAAAAAAGTATATAGTACATGCATTTAGCATCACAAAAAAACAACCACAACTTCATGTTTGGCTCTTGGTTCCATAGCCCTTGCTTTCTCAAGGGAAAATTAAAATTTATTCTCTTCGAATGCAGAAAGAGGTACTATGGTTTATTTCTAACCAGGATTTCATCTCCATGGCAAAAGCATAGTTTCACTACATACCTGTCTAATTTTTTCAATGCAAGTCTTCTAAAGGCATGACACTTAAGTGGAAGGCTAAGAATACAGATAGTTGGCTAAGTGTTTCCTTAATTCATTCCTTGATTTTTCATAGTTTATATTCCAGTTGTTAGGTGTTCCATAAAACTTAATAGCCCTTGCTCAGTAACGCTGGATAGCATTTCTGCCTTAGATTAGGAATAGCTAAAATAAAGAGAATAAGAAGGGGAAAAGCTGTTGTCAGAACTGCAGATATAAACAAAAAGCTTCTACTCTCAGGGTAAAGTTACAAACATTAAATAACGCTCACCCCATTCAAGTCATTGATATGTGCAGGAACCACTCTCCTGTATCTCTGCAGCATCCCTGCCTTTACTCTCCAGTTAGAAATTAATTCCCATTATGTTAAGGTGGGGGGAAAAAAAGGTTGGGTTCTATTCTGATAATCAAAAAGAT
Organism: Strix uralensis; assembly: GCF_047716275.1. Lineage (NCBI taxonomy): Eukaryota > Metazoa > Chordata > Aves > Strigiformes > Strigidae > Strix > Strix uralensis. The sequence continues at coordinate 11,704,775 of NC_133978.1, read as the reverse complement.
AACAGAACCCACGTAATGCACTAGAATGAGGTAGCTTGGTTTGCAGTTTGATAATAGGTCACTCTAACCATACACCTACCTTAAAACACGATAGAAAAACTGATGGTTAAATGGCAGAGAGCAAACATTACCAGCACCTCAGTCTTTATCTAAGAAGATGGTCAATAAGTTTTCAAAACCATAAGGCAATATAAGTGATTGTTTAGTATTCACGGTGGCAGAAAAGCCATTTGTACAAGGGAATAATTAAGCCCCACACAGACACTAGACTAAACCACGTAACCGGAAGTCCAAATTAAACTCCAGCAATTTAAATGGATTTGAATGAAAGTTACAGTAAGCCAGCAGAACTGGCCCAAACCAAAACCAAAGCAAACAGCAAGACACAGTTTAAAACAAAAACAGGTTTCTGATGTCTCACAAATACCTCTAGGACACATTTGCATTAACAGCATTTATAACCTATGCTAAATGAGCCCAGAACCAGTGATGTTTGGATGATGACTTTGAGGGGAGACAAAACTGACTTGTTGCACTTCAAATGGCAGAGTTTTCAGGCCTGCCAGTTTAACTAGTAGCTCTCTTTCTAAACACTAGTACTGGATTTTTTTTTTTAAAGGTCATTTGCACACACAAAAGATTGAAGGTAAATTCTCATTACACTACTCCTTTCCTTTTCCTAGGAATTCACTGCTGGTTTTTAGTGCCCTTTCTTGCTCCATTTCAAGGGTTCGGGAGAATGGAATAAAACCAGAAGTAAGATAAACATAGCAAGTCATTGCTTCACTAGTAAAGACAGTATCACAGAAAAAAGTATTGGAAGAGAGGTTACGTTTATACGGACTGTGAATTCTGTGCATGTTACCTTCCTATACCTAAATCTTCAGTCATTTGTGTAAAGAAAAGAAAAAGGGGGGTGGGGAAGCAAAACCCAGAACAGAATAAAACTGCACAGCAAGCTGAACAGAGCTAAGCCTTAAGAAACAGAGATGCTGTTTAATCAAACAGTATGTGCTTCTACTTTCACATGTGTAACATGCCATTTGCTTATCAGTTCAGGACATCTGAAAGGATCTGTGAGATCCTTCAGGCTGGGTGGTGTGCTAGGAAACTAGAGTGGTCATCTCATTAGGGGCACTGTCATTTGAATGAAATGTTAAACTGAGGTCACTTGTTCCTACTCCTTTGGTTTCTGTGTCTGCATGAATGTTCAGCATAGCTTGGCACCCTTAAAAAGAAAGTGTAGAGGACATGCCAGTGCCTGGCCAACATTCCCCTTCAACACAACAGCACCACAGCTCCTTCATGTGCCTGCACTATCACCACCAGGTGCATTTTGGAGTAAAAATATTCCATAGTTTTCTTTCTCCAGGCCTCCCTAAGACCTTTACCTTCTATGTTTGTTTCCCCTCTGCCTGCCTGGGGAAAGCTCTGTGCCTAATAATGAAGTGCAAATAGTAAAGCAGCTCATGCTGTAGTCACAGCTTCATTTCCTGAGGACACCCTTTGCATAGGTCTCATCTTCTACTGACTTTTAATACAATTGGCCTCTAAATAAGAAAGCTAGTAATCCACCCAGATGACTATTTCAATCCTGCCCTGATTTCAAAGGTGAGAGACACGGGTGTTCTCACCATGTCAAATATGCAGAGCAAACCCAGGAACTGGACTGGTGCAGCAGGTACAGTGCCATCACGACTACGAGCACAAACCTCAGAAAAACCTTCAGTGAAACCTGAGGACGAAATAAACTCTGTGTACATAATAGACAATCCCCTTGTTTTCAGAAGCTTGTGATGTTTAGATTAGATTTTAGTTGCTTTACATAACTGCCTGTTAGACTGTTCCAAAAATCTTTTTTTTGTTTGCTCAAATAACAGTATTTTGTTTCTCTTGGTGTGCCTTTTTCCCTGCATTCTCCAGCCACGTCAAAATCTATGACTTGCTTATAGTTCCCTTCCTTCAGACAGAAGCTATGCTGAGTCAGATGAGGTCACTGGTGTAAGGAGTGACATTTAAATGAAAAAACATATTCCAGGAGCAGGGTGACATTTTCTCTACAGACATCAAAACTGAGAATTGCCCAGAGCTCACCAGGCACCCCCCAGAGCTGTCCCCAGCTGACTGATGGGAGCAGTTGTGAGGAAGCTGGATGGGTACCAGGCTCTGCGGGCCCTGCAGCAGCGGAGAGTGCTGCCACCTCCAGCAAATGCCTCGGAGCCCGAGCAGAGCTGTCCTTCCACAACTACGTCAGCGACGTTACACTAGCGGAAACAATTCACATATGCTAGGAGACCATGTTGTATTACAGTGAACTGACTTTAGGAAAGCTACAACTGCATGCTTGGGAGTGCATAGCCATTAAGCAAATGAAATAAAAACCACTGGTGTCAATGCTAAATTAAGGTGGAAGGAAACAAGTAATGGAAATTCCAATTGTTCAAGTTGCTACTACTTCATTAAGCTGGCCACGTTACTCATGGGTTATATTTTAGCTGCAGTGGCAGATGTGCTCATAGAAGAGCCTTGAATTACTGTTACTGCAGCAAAAATGTTGTATCATTAAGCATTTCAGAAGTAGATTGCTTGAGAGTTTGACTTCTGATCTGCAATAGACTATATATCTTTGGCATATGAAAAGACGCATGCAAGGTCATGGTTGCAACAACATTTTATGTTTCTATTTAGGCAAGTCCAAGACTTGCCCTGCAAAGGAATAAATTATCATTTCTTCTTTGATAAAAAGATCTTCAACAAGCTGGATAGAAATTCCTTAAAAAAAAATAAAAATCAGATAAAAATATTGGCTGCTTTTTTTCTCACCTGAGGAAGTGGCAGTATTGAGAAGGCAGCATTCAGCTTTATGACAGACATGTTCTTTTTGTCCCATTGATTCCTGCACTGGCCCTAGTAAGATTATCTACACTCTTTCAGAAGAGTGGAAAGGCAAGGAGAATGGATTGGGAACATGTGAAGAAACTACTCACCTAGACACATACGTGAAGAAAACACAAGCTTTGAACCAGATGTCTGATACATGTAATCCTAGAGTTTTCCAAAATTTTGAATTAACCCAATGTTAATTATATTCCACATGGAATAATGAGGAAACCTGTATTTGTGGACCGATCTTCATTGCAATCCACAGGACAAAACAGCACATATTCACTATATATTGGCTAATCAGTGCCAAAGAATTTGAAACTTACACGTTAGAGATGTAGAAAGCCTTTTAGCTCCCAATTTCTACCTTGCCAATGTCAAACTGAATATGAAAGTAATTACCGAGAGCAAAGATTTTTTTCCACAAGTTCAGCACAAGTTCAATACTGCTTCCCAAGCAAGACTATTCTACAATGCAAGAGTTCACTACCGTCTCCCTTTCCTTCACCGCTGAGCTCTGAACTAAGTTGAGCTAATCCTACCTGTACTTCCATGTACAGCTTTATTTCACCCATTCAATCAAAATCCTTCAGTCCTCACAGAACTTTGTATTTCTGAGTTCCTCTTAGTCCGTTTATCAAGTTGTTCTAAGTCCTGTATTTTGATCTTTCTTAAGAAGCTAGATTTTCTACCACACTTGGCTTCACCAAATTCTGCTTTGTTGATACCTTTCTAGTAATGTGGCTTGTGGGTCCCAACAGAATATAGTATTGCTGGGGAGACAGGCCAGAGCAATATAATGATGGACTATTATCTCCCTTCTCTGTAATACAATGCCTCCAGAAATGCAGCTCAAACTGTTTACTGTTTGGCTGTTTGCTGCTGCCAGTATCACCTTACCGATTAACCAAATTTGCTGTTTACCCTCACCTCTAGATCCTTCACCATGACTACTTTCACCATTACAAAAAAATGACATTTCACACTTTTTCCCCTGCTAGGTGGCCTTTTTCTTCCTGCCACAACCTCTTTTCACTACCACAAAAGATGATATATGGGTATACACCATAGTGTAGTCACCATACACCATAGTGTAGTCAGACTTGATCTTTAAAAGATTTAAAGGTTTTTTGTAACTATGTTAAACTGGAAACCGTACCTGTGGACAGAAAAGCTACCGAGGGAAGGGAAAAGATACCTGTCCAGACTGTTTACAAAGCCTTTTTTGGCCCTGTATTACAAAAAGACTTAAGTGTATGTTACCAAGTTCTCACCTTACCAACATTTCAGTCATTGCTTTTCAAGGCACCCACTACAGCATGTAATGCTTAACACTTCTATGGCACCTACCTTGCCAAGATATCAAATTTCTTTTTTTAAGGTAAAGAACACCTGTTGTTACCATGTCCTTTTTACATATGTAGGCACAGCGCTCAAGTTTCCGCTTTAGATCACAAAATGGGTCAACAGCAGCAACTGGATGCAGGGCTCAGTTTCTAATACAAGTACTTGAACCAGAATGAGAAGGTTGCAAAATGCATTGCCATTCTGTTTTGTCGTTCCTCCCTGACTCTGGGCTGAAACGAGGAAAGTTTATAGCAACCCTGTAACTGTTGTAATTTGTGCTTTGCTGCAGGGGATCCTAATTGACTGGTTTGGCTTACAGGAGAAAATAGCAAAAGAAAAAAACCCAAACACACACACAAAAATGGCTAAAGAGGCTATGTGCAGATCACTGTCAGCTCCACATGGACTGAGCAATGAATTGATGTCACAGGGCCTCTACGGTGTTGGCTTGCCTCCAGAGAGCCTGAGGTTTGGCACAGTGCAATGAATGTACAACAAGGCTTAGAAGAGGGATCCTGTGCTGTCACTGTAATTTATCCACCGCACAGAATCCTCAAGGATCGCCACACCACGCTGACGCAGCGGGCGTGCCCCTACGCATATGCTCATATGCAGGAGGATGCAAGAGGGCATCTTAAACCGCGCAGACTCCCCAAAGTTAGATGTCAGCCTAATGACTCGCCTACTCATTTCTGCCTTCCCAGTAAAGGCCTTACTGGGTAACATTTTCCACCAGAGAAACTCTTTAAACCTGCAGGGAGACTTCTCACGAGAGCAGGCAGCTCCCGCTGTCCAGCCGCAGCCCCTTCGGCCAGCAGCGCCCGTTCTCCGCCCGTTCGGCCTCCAGCCGGCCGCTCCGCCGCAGCCTGCGCTCCCTACGCAGGCGCGGACCGTCGGAGGCTGCGGGACCCGGGCGGCGTCCGCCGCCCCCGGCCCCGCTCGGCGTGATCGGAGCCCGGCGTGACCGGAGCCCTGCGTGACCGGAGCGCGTCCCCTCGCTCTGGCGCCGGCGCCGCTGCTTCCCTCAGCGCCGCGGCGCGACCCACCTTGCCCACTCGCGGTATCTCGAGCAGCGCAACCGGTCACTCTCGGCTGAGCGGGAGCCCACCGCTCCCTCTGGCCACGCGCCGCTTTAGCGTGTCGCGCCGCAGCCGCGCTGGCGGGCGGCAGGCGTGGGACGGCCGCTCCGCCGCGGCCGAGCCCCCGAGCGGACCGGCGGGCGGAGGTGCCCGCCCCCCGCCGGAGCCGCAGCTGCCCTCAGCGGGCGGCGCTTGCGGCCGCACGCCCCCGCGGACATGCCGCCTCCACGGCCCCGGGGACGGGAGGAGGAGGGTGGGCTGAGGGCCGCGGGAGAGGCGGCAGCGCCACCGGCACCCCCCGCTCCCACGGCGGAGGAAACGCCGCCGCCCCCCAGCCCCAGCCTCCAGGGCGCCCGCGGCCCTTCCGAGCGCCGCCGCGCGCGGGCGTGGGCGTGGCGTGCCCGGGGCGCCGGTGACCGCCGCGCGCCGCCCGCGCCGCGCGCAGCGGAGGCGGCTTCCGCGGGGCCGCCGCGAGGGGGCGCTGGGCGGGCGCGGAGGAGCGCGAGGGTATTTGCCGCCGCCGCCGGCGGTCGCGGAGTGACCGTTAAGCGAGAAACGGTTGCCCGCGGTGCCCGAACACCTTCTAAAAATCCGTTTGTGAACGGAGATCCCCTCTCGGCCTCGGTGGCAGGGCAGGAAGGTGACACAAAGCTGTGGGGAGCGGCTCGGCTGAGCGCCGGGGCAGCAGGTATCCGCGGGGCGTCGCGCGTCTGGCTGCCCTCAGGGCCGCGACGAGGGAGCAAATGGCGGCGGCGGGGAGGGGGGAGGGCGGCGCCCTCCAGAGACACCCGGAACCTTCTGGAAGGCGGCGCGGGCCGCGGGGGCTGCCCTAGCTTCCCCACACTCCCTGCAGCCGGCACCGGGCTCCTCGTTTGCCGCGGCCGGGGGCGGGGGGGGGGGGGGGGGGGGGCAGACGGGAAACTGGAGTCCTGTCCCAGCTCAGCAAAGGCCCTCCAGCATGTGCTGTAATGTCTGGCCGGCTTGGAGCCTGCAGCCTTCGCCCCGCGTTTGCTCGCCGCCAGAACACGTGTGAAATCGGCGATTTCCCCTTACGAAAAGTGGAAGTGAAGTTTCCCCCCCCCCGGTGGTTCACTGGTGGTGATAGCTAATGGTCACTTTCACTGGTTGGAAAAGTTAAACCGACAGCCCAAGAGCAAACAGAGGGCTTGGAAGACGATTTTCAAAAAAATACATAATGAACAACATAATTGCCCACCTGAATTTAAGACACTCAGCCTTGTGGTAACAACGTATGGCTGCTGAGTTTTGTCAAGATTCAGGCTACCCACTGCATACATCCCTCTAGTCAGCAGTGCTATGCGATGTTTTTTCTTATGTTATGCTCCCAAAATTATCTTCTAGAAAGACAGCTGTTTGCTCAGTGCAATAACTGAGCCCCTGCTTCATGAGTTTGTTAAAAAAAAAAAAAAAAAAGCCTGTTCGCAAGCGTTGAGCCCGTGTGGTGCCCCGGGTGAGTCGCACCGGAGGGGAAGCTCCCCGGGCAGGGGCTGCTCCCGGCCGGGCCGCGGGTGCCCTGCGCTCAGCCCCGCCGGCGGGAGGGAGGGAGGGAGGGAGGGGGCTGCGGCGGCCCCGCCGCGGGGCCCGTCAGCACCAGGGACAGGCGCCGCGGCCCGGGACGCGGCGCGGCGGGCGGGGGCTGCGGCGGGATCTGCCCCCCTCAGCTGCCCCCCCCGGCGGCCCGAGCGGCGTGCGGAGCGCGGCGGCAGGACCGCCTCCCCTGCGCCGGGCACACCCCGTGGCGTGAGAGACACCGAAGGGGCCCCGCAGGTGGCGGGCGGGAACACACCCGGCAACTGCATCGCCCGAGTACGCAACGGCCGTTTCGAATACTCAGCGCAGCTCTAGCCTACGTAAAAGGACTGCTGTGGAGGTTTAGTATTTCTCGTTTTATGGAACCTAAACTCTCTTTATTCCACATCTGCAGCGTGACTGTGATGCACATTAAGTGGTCTCTTTTGGTCCGGTACACAAGGTGCACAGATCAGGCCAGGAAACCATGATCTAAATTATTTCTGTATATTTGGCCAAAGTTCATATGGATTGTGGCTTCATGGTAGTTGCAAAAATATCCCACGGACAAGTCGGCTTACATCCCCAAAGGAAACATTTTGCATCTTGTCAAATGCCCGAATACATTGCTTTTCACAGAGCATTAAAGTTACCAATAATTACCACAAGACAATCCAGTTTGTATGAAAGGTTTGTTAGATCTAAGGCAACGTGCAAATAGAGCAGATGAGTTTTACCATGGATTATAAAAGCAAAATCCTTGCAACTTTTTTTTCTCCCCAAAAATATGTCAATACAGAAAATAACGCAGTGGTTGCTGTGGAAGGAAGAAAAGCATACCATAGCATTGTGCACACTCAGCTTTATAGATCACTTAATTTTCAACAGAATATTAGATATTACTTTTTCCAAAATTCATTCACAGATAAAATTATATATCTCATTAGGGAACAAACTGATTATGCTGACAGCAATATATTCAATTTGTCTTTTAATAAAGAAAGTGATTAGAAAATTGGTTTTAAAATGAGTGTTTGTGGCTACTGATGCCTCGAGCCATGGAAATACCAAAGTATTTTTTTAGAATTGCCGCTTCTTACACAGTTATCAGAACTATGAACCATTGCCTGTTAGATTAGTCTTGAGGCAACAGTGAAATTGTGTGGTAAAATGTAAGAAATTTACTTCAATTAATTTATTTAAACTTTATTTACAAGTGATGCTAACCAACTCTGCTGATGATAGATACTTCTTTACCTACCAATTAATGAAAGTAATGAATATTTGCAGGGGGTAACTGTGCAATGAGGTGCGTTTCAAGTAAGTGATTGTTTGATCCTGAAGTTGGTATAACAAAAGACCTAAATATATTTTCCTCTTCTGCCAGAAGGATTCAGAACTTCAAGAGATATTTCATTTTCCAGCTTTGAATAATGCTTTTACCATGCTGTAAGCCTCCCTCTAGTGAAAGTTCATACCCTGTTTGCATCAAGGCTATTTGATTCTCTTTAGGAAGATTAGGTGGGAATAAATGCAGGCAGAATCTGATTTGACTTTCTGTGGCACGTAGCTAGGTACGTCTGTGTGCTCTGTACTAGTTTCATCATATGCTGTATGGATGTGCATTTAAAACTATCCTCAGACCCTCAGTAGTGTGTTTAAGGGATAGGAATTTTGATTGTCAGTGGCTTTTTGCAGTGGGATCTGTGTTAACAAATATTGGAATGAAAATACATGCTTTGTTATCCTTGGAATTGGCTGTAGCTCTTTGTCATCCTTTGAATTCCTCATCGACTCTGCTGTCTCTTAGAAGCCCACTTTAAATAACAAAAGCTGCAAAATGACCACAAGTAATTCTCCTGCAGATGAGCAGGCCTTGTAAAGTAGCATAATCGATGATTTAGGCTGGAAAACATGATCCAGATGGAGAGGAATTATGCTTACTTTATTATGAATAGGGTGATGATCTGTTAGATTATTCCATTCTACATGTGACAGAGAAAATACTTAGATTTAAGGGCTTTAAGCCTTTACAAGGCCTTTAGCAACCTGATTTTCTGCTCCCTGGTAAACATCAGCAAGGAAGACTGCAGATTGGCCCATAATCCTGTTCTGATAAGTGCAGATCAGTTTTGCCTCAGAATTTGTTTTTGTTTGAAAGAGGGTGCAATTCACTAGCTGTGCATTGCTCATTAAGTCAATCAAGGCCAGGGAATTTGGAAATATGCGAGCTCTACCTGCTCAGCCTTCTCTAAAAGACCCTACAAACTTGTTCCCAGAAACTTAGGCCGTCTTTTGGAGGGACAAAACCCTCTGTCCTCTTTTTCTAGCAACCACTAGTTACAGTATTAAACTTGCATTTTAAATAAGGTTTCAAAAATACATTGCTGACCCTGTGGCCTTGGAATAGTTGTGTGAAACACCTTCAGGATCACCACTTAGTACAAAAAGCTGAAGACTGAGAATACTCTGGTCAGACCACCCTGTGCAAACAACCCTCTGCTTTCTGGAAAGTAGTTTACTGGTAGACTTGGCTCTGCATTTTTCTCTGTGACTCACTCAGTGTGATTTGCTTTGACCCATGAGTTTCATTCCAGCCTGGGCAATTTCCTTTCTTGTGAAATTCGGATGGTTCTGTCAAGGGCTAATTCTGGGTTTTCCACGAGTCTTTCTCCAAGTCTTTTGTCCTGTCTTCTAATCACAGTCTGATCTCCCCAACTGTTGCATTAGCTATTCAGCCTCAGATCAGTCACAGAAAGATTGTTTTCCTCATAAACAAGCCCCTTCTTTTTCATAAATTTCTGCAATATGGTTTCATTAGGGTTATGAGGCATGTTAGTAAGCTGTCTGTATAGTTTAGTTGCAGTAACTGTAAACTGAAAACTGTATACTGTAAACTGTACAACCATCACAGATGGAAAAGAATGATTGCTGCCCAATAAGGCTGGCCTCCTCAGCTACTGAGGAGTTCCTCAACAATGATGGTGTTAGGAAAACCAGCATGTAAAGTAAATACACACTGCAGCACAAAATATGGACGTACTTTCTCGTGGGATAATGCTTTTGATGTCTGATCTCATTCCCTGCTCAGCTGAAGGGGTTACAGTTCCGAGTTCAGAAATAAGCTAGTGATGAATGTGGCTTTCTGGGGACCTCTACCTGATTACCAATAACAAGATGCTACCTTTGGTTTTGATGGGCTGTGTCGGTGTTATTTCTCTATGGTGACTTTGATGTGACTGTTCACTTTCAGAGGAGTGCAGAGCCCGGAGTGCATTTGCACTGTCATTTACCCAAACAGTAAATGAGGCCTTTCCATTTGTGGTTGCTTATTGCTTAGCAGTTCTGACTTTCACTGTCCTTTGCACATGCTATGTAAGGGGGCAGGAGGTTCAGTTGTCTGTTCCTTCTGTCATTAGTGAATGAATGAGCAATTTGCAAAACAATTTACAGTTTTCATTTCCCTGTGGTAGAAGACTGGAAGGAATTTCTTTAAAATTTGGATTAGAGATACATTCAATTAAGAGTCTGATTCACGTGGGATTGTAGTTTAAGTTCTGGCATTGGCAAAAAAAAAGCTGCCAAAGGAATCCAATATTTTGGATTTTCAAATTATTTTTTTTCAGAAATTTTACAGAAAATCTTAGAAAAATGTAGCAAACAGCTCAAATGAGCATCATATTTTTAGAGGGACTCTACTTTGGTAATTTTACCCTTGTAAGACAGAGATTCGTCATTCCCATTTTCAGTCTTAGCAGTTTTGCAAAGTTACTGATGTTGCCCACATACAAGAGCAAACAAGCAAATAAAACAATCAAAACATCAAGCTGTTGCATAGAGTTGCACAGAGTTCAATAAACCATTGTGAGTTTTGCTCAAACATAAAAAAGAAGGCTGTCCATGTGGTAACCTCCTTGTCATTTCCCTGGGCTACATTATTAGCATAACATTGCTAGTACAGGGTAAAAACAGGGTTATGGCAGTAGGTAATTCAAGATGGACTGTCAGCAGGATGAACCCCAGCAATGCAGCTTGACTCATAACCCAGGCTGCTTTCATACTTGGGGCCAATCCAGCCTCAAAATGTCAGTGTTGACTACACAATATCCACAAATCTTGTGCTCCAATTTTAGACAGAAGGAAAACTGGAATTCTCTTTAAGTTTAAACGATCTATTTTCAGTTAGTTTGTCTAAATAAATTTTGGCCTCCTAATTCTAGCGCACCATTCAACTCTTAAATACTCAGTTGTAAATGCATGCTATTTGTATGAAGGGAGAAGTGAATCTCTTCCCACCTGTTTCACTCTGTCTCTCTGCATCTCTCGGTTGAAGGCTGATTAATCCACCATTGCATCTTTCTTAAAACATGCACTGCTAATCCTCTGTTTGAGTATGGAAAAAAGGTTATGGTTTGCAACCTTTATGCAAAACCTTCCTAGTTTTGCCTTGCAGCACTCCAAGTGTAAACAACATGCCCATTTACAGATAAACTTGGGCACTGGAGTAAATTGAATTGTCAAGGTCACAGAGGGAGTTAATGACATACTCTGGCTCAGAACTGATTATCTTTGATACTTACCACAAAGTATCGTCAGCTGAGTATCGGTCTTATTCAGTTTGATTACTTGGTGCCTTGATCTGATGATTTGTTCAGTTGAGCCTATTGATTTATCGAAACAATTTTAATTGTGACATCTGAAGATTAGGATGAACTTAGCTCAGAAGACTGTGAGCCAGTAGGCTTTTCCAAATAAGAGCTTAACTCAAGCACTGCTTTCCCGTGTGCACTAAAAATTGTGTGAGCTCTAAAATATACATTCCCAGAGCCTTTTAAAAGAGCTGTTTACAAAGGGATAGATGACCTCTAGATTATCCAAATGAAGAAAGACTGCCCAGCTCACCGACTTTTAACAAACCAGAATTAACAAATATTTTGCTCTGCTGCTGATACATTCACTGCATCAGACAGTAAAGGAGGGGCAAAATGACCCACACTGTTCTGAGAATTTTTCATTTAACTGTAAATAGAACATGTGAACGGGCTCAATGGCTTTTCTCACAGTGGCCTACATGTAATGCTTTGGCCACTTCGTAGTTGCAGGTAAAGGTGATGATTTTAAAATAAACTTGGTGGCCACTGGAGAATGACTGCTGGTATATGTTTTTTCTTCAAAGGGTAGCATGTTGATGCCCCACCTTTCAACATCCCACAGAATTTCTCCTGGCCCTTCAAGCATAAAGTAAATTTGTTTAACACCACCACCTCAATAGATAACCTGTAGTAAGCTGTTATTGTAGCAGTATGTCTGTTAAAAGGGGAATAGAACAAACTAGACTGAAACCTATCACAACAGTTTTCATTTAATACATTTATGCTAGCAATCTGTCCTGCCAGTTACATAAATCTACACAAGAGAATATGTGCAAAAGCAAACATTTGTTACTTAACATCAGTTAGGAGACTGTGGCCAAATGCTCCAACAAAATACAGTGGCGCAACTGCTTCAGATGAGGGCTTGGCTATTTAATAATGGTTTAACCAAAGTCATCTCAGTTTTCATTCACACATTCTTCCTTTCTTAGTGTTTTCAGTTGTGCTGGGAATAAGGGAGGAACTGAACTCAAAGCAAGAAGGGCAGAGTAAGCTGATTTATCTTGATTCTCCCAAGTGGTAATTTTTTTCCTATTTGGAAGGTGTGTAGGAAGATTGTTTCTCAGTTGAGAGGAAGAAAGATCAGGAATGTCTTGATGGTCAGATGCAAAATGTACAACTCAACCTAAGACAGGAACTGACTAATTGGCTATGTCATTTGCACTTGCACAGTTTTCGTGCAGTAAGCAGAATGAAGGAGTGGTAGAGAAAGGCAGATGATGTCAAAAGAATGTTCTTGACTATGTCTGTTCAATCACAATAAGTAAAATAAAAAATGAATTTAGTATGTAGCTTTACTGGCAATTTCAATAATAAAAAGTTTGTTTAGGGTCAGCCAAACTTTCCAACTCAGTGTCAGTGGCCTAGGGAAGGACAAGTAGGATACAAATTCAGGACCCTATTATATGAGTAACCTGATTCAGTTCCCCCATGTTTAAAGGAATGCACTAGTTAACAAGAACAGAGCTTCCAGACAAGTCAACAGGAATGTCTTTGTCTTACTCCTTATACCATTTAACTTATTTTGTTCCTCAGCCCTTTCCTTTACATGTCGGATATCAGTTGTAGAGGGACTGGAATGAAAGTTCCAATGAATGTGTGCTCTGTGATGAGCTTTTTTCTTTTGATGAGATCTTTCACATTAGAGATCAAGTGAAATAATAACAGTCAAATTATAACTGAAGTCAACTACTTCTGCTGCAACCAATGTTTCTTAAGTAGAACCAGGCCACTAGCTCTTGGAGGAAGCAGAGAAAGACAAGTGCCTACAAGTTAGTCATATGTTGAAACAGAAGCATTATGGTGCCCTCTTGACTTGTCAAATCAACCAATATTTTGAGTGTAATTTGTACTGGATACGTAATAGCTGGGGCTGTAGTGTTAGTACTTAGGCTGAGACTTCCAAAGGGTTTCAGCTGCTGAAGTTCAATTGAATATCCTTTGCACAAACAGGATCCTTTCTTAAATCTCTGTCTCCCATCCTGAGAGATCCAAAACTGGCGAAGAAATACTAATACTGTGAAAATCTTAAGCAAGTAATCACTAAGATGTGAAGTGCTTAGTAAGGGATGTTGCTTTATTGCCATGGGGCTTTTTGGTTTGTTTTGTTTTAAAATTTTTAACTGACGAATCCAGAACTGATTTGAGATCCCTGTGAAGTGGTTTAACTGTCATGATTTTCTGTTCAGAGAATTCTCCTTAAATAGTGGATTAGAAATTACATCTCTCTGAAGCCCAGTTTTCAACAGGATCCACCTCCTGTGGCTGAATCATTATGCTGTAAGTCCCTACCGGTATCATACCGTTCCTACCTGTATGGCTGTTCTGGTAAGGCATGTGGCCCTGACCATCTTATGGCAAAAGAAATGCACTGATCTTATCTAAACCCAAAGCCTAGGTTTCACAGAAATGGCTTCCAATGATGTTGGACAGTCAACTGTGTAATTTTATTTTTAAAAGCTGTAATTTAGACACCTCACACTCTTGCCATGTTCATGACCTGCTCTAATAAGTGATTGCCTTTGTGCTGTGACCCAGTGAAAATGGAGCAGGTTCAGCTGTGATGGGGATTCTTTCTATTTCAGGAAACAGCACAATGAAGGGAAGCTGCAAGGCGCAGCGCTCAAATGCATGCTGTGGCCTCCTTAGCCCTGTCTCTGAAATCACTGTGGTCTGGCTCCTACATATGAGAAAAAATCAAGGAGGGTTGAGTCAGTGAAAGAAGCAAGGAGAAATCTGACACAAGATGGTAACTCTAAGTTCCTTTTCTGATAGTGGCCCACAACGGGAAAGAGAAGAGGCATGTTTCATATGAAGTTACTGTGTTTTGCAACACTTCAGGATTCCCTAGCTTATTTACAGTCACTTTATTTTGATGCAGTGCTAATGGGTATCCTGAACGGTGTTTTCTTTTTTGCTTCCTTTGCCTTTGGCCATCCCATACCATGACAATTTGGGGTAAAGCAAACATTAAGTGGGTGTGATTTATTGAAATGGAGTTTCACATGACGTTTCATGGAGTTTTCATGTTTTTAATTCCTTCATTCAAAACAAATGGTCTCCACAGTGTCCAAAGAGAACAGCTTTTACTGCATGAAACTTATTTCTCATCTGACTGAACATAATGATCCAGGACCTGAAAGATTGGTGTGTTTTTTTCTTTTTCAGAGGAATAATTTTCAGAAGGAATCATCTATGCAGTAAACACGACCAACCACTGAGCTGCCTGATGCTACTACCTCAACTCTGTCCTTCATCAGATTAAGTTCTCTTCTTACTTCACTGAGCAGCAGCAGAAAGTGAGTTTTAACCAGTGCATCTGGAAAACAGCACTTCAAATAAGATGTATCAATACACATTAAGGGTTCTGCCATGTGCTTCTGTTACTCAGAGACTTCAGCTGAGGACAGCAGCATCAAAAAGATTCATATTTTTAAATAACAGTTGAAGGATTATTATAAACCCAGACTCCATCTGTTTACATACTAAGGTGGAAGCATGCATGGTTTCTTTAAAAGCCAGGAGGGGACTGTGTTTAATTACTGCTGGCTTTGGCACCTGAGGGCATTGGGGACTGCTTGGAAGGGGGTACTAGAAGTGTGATCTAGTGAGAACTAGAAGATGGTGATACTGCTGGGAGGGCTTGAAAGCTGGACTGCTCCAGGACTGTCTCTGGGGTGAATGACAAGGAATGCTTGACCTCAGGATCTGCCTGGAACAAGGGAGCTGAGATCTGGGCTTACGGGCACTCAAGAGATCAGGGTTTCATAGAGAAGTGAGGTGAGAAACATCTATTTCATGCCAGGTCCTTGGAAAGGGTAGACGAAGGCCTCCCCTCTGGGTCTGTGGTTTAACTAGCGAAGAATTGACTGGTCACTCAGCGTGGAGAGTAGGGAAAACGAGAAGAATCTCTAGGAGATGTGACTGAGCTGAGCAGGCTCTGTGCAGTCTGCGCAACAGGATGAAGGTGAGCGGTGGCATTGGGAAAAAACTTCTAAATTCAGATCTGAAACTGTTGGTTAAAAAAGAGAAAATTTTTCTTGGTTTGTTTTTTAAACCTGTTTTTCTTATTTTCCTCTTTTTTTTAAGTGAACTTGCACAGCATGTCTAATACAGACAAATAAGAGGAGAGGTATTACCCAAAACATTGAGGTATATTCTATTCTCTGGTTATGTGTTTACAAGTATGACCAGTCAAGTGTATATTAGTACTACTTGAAGTCTGATGGAGAACTGATTTCCTTGAAGTAACAGTTTGGCACTGGGCAATTACCTTAAGAGAAACCAGTGCTCTGTGGTAATAGCCACATGCTCCAGGCACTAGAAATGCTTCTGTGAGTTTTTGAGAATATAGTCTTATTCTTTCCTTCATTCCTTCGTTTTATGTCTGAGCCTCACTGTATTCTTAACACTTGTTGGAGTTCAAACTTTGATGAATTGCCCTACTTTAAATCCTTTGACATTAATGGAGGCATGAAAGTAAAAGCTGACCTTGAAAAGGGTAGTTCATGTCTGGACAGGACAGAAACAATGATCTGATGTTCAGAGCACGCTGCACTATGCAGTTTTCTCTGATTTTCATTCTAGGCAATATCCAGGGAAGGTTGTGAAAATCTTGTTGGTTTGATTTTGTAGTGCTTTGTCCTGTTCATGTTGTTTCCTGGATGACACTGCTGGTCAATGACTCCCTTCTTCCACTGACAATTTTTGCCCCATTAATAGAGCAGAAGACCCTAAAAATTATTCTCTGTCTGTTTGACATTGCTGACTTCAAGGGACAAACCTTACCTATGAGGCTAAGCCCTCTTTCAAGGATCCCTCTCTTAAATCATCTCCTGTTAATTAGTTGTTTCTCCCCATAGATCTGTTTCAGCACCTTCTCCACAAATAGTTTTCCTTTTTGCTTATGTACCATAGAGCAAAATTTGATCCAGTGATTTTTAATATTCAGCTTCCTCAAGGGAATACATTTTTACATATCAGGCTCTTTGATCAAAGAATGTACACAGTTGCATGGTACATATTTTTATTAGTTACATTTTACCATTAAAATGCTTGATTCTACTTGACTCGTTACAAAGTAAAATATACCTGTAAATGATAACTGAAGTCAGTGTGGTGGGCATCTGTATATTATTTCTGTTGAATAACTCCTGTTGAGAAAATGAATTGCTATGCATCCCTTACCCACTTCAGTAACAATCTCTGACTTTCATATGTAATAGTATACTTTAGACTTTTTGATAACCATACAATAAAGGAAGAAAATGTGAGCAGTGGAAAAAATAAATTATATTTCCAGTTGTGAATCTTGGAACAAATTGCAAAAGCTAGTTGAGAGTAACTTTGTCATGATGAAGAGCATATTACCTCTATTTAACAGGTAGAAATACTGGTATATGAGAAGATTAAGTAATTTTCTCAAGGTCACACAGAAAGCATGGGGAGAAAAACAGAATCTTGAACTTCTGATTCCAACTTTTGTGCGTTTTCTCAGGACTGTTCTTTCTCCTCTTTCTAAGGGTTTGCTATACCAAAGTGCTTACTTCTTTCTACATCAAATCACAGTAGGCCTAATAACCATACAGTTTGCAGGCCAGCTTATGTATCAGTATTAACATTGGCTTTAAAAAATGTGAAACTTAGGAGATTTATTAATGTACAGTTCCAGCAGTAGAACAAATACTAGACTGGAAAACTTTTTTAAATTCAGTAACTTTTAGTACTGACATAACATACTCTTAACTCCTTCATGTTAATTGTGTGTTCTGAGGGGTTATGTAAAAGTTTATGGACATGATTAACTTTAGGCATGTGAAAAACTTTATAAAAATCAGTTATACTAATCCAAAGGGTGCATCTGGGCACGTGTAATACATTTTTTAAGTACTGGGGCTTTTGAAGGAAGTGCTGTTACGTTAGAGGTAGGGTGACTTTCTGTGTGACACTTTGGGCATGGCACTGTGTGGAAGGGTATGGATTTTCCATTCTATTTTTCCAGTCAGTGGAAAACATATAGCAATTGTAAGCATTGCCCATAAGTGTTCCCCAGCCTATTCAGGAAATGTTCTTTATGAAACTTTACATGGGAGAGCTTGTGCTATCCAATGATGTAGCCTCAGATTTTTGTGTCTATTTCTGAACCATCTTCTTGTATGCTCGTGGAAGTTGGAGTTTAGTCTAAATGTTCAGGGAAATGGATAATGGCTTTGTTTTTACCTTGTGGGTAAAACCTCATTCACAAAAGTTCCCCTTAGGAACTTTTTTACATATGTGTCATGTTCATTTTTTTAGTGGCTGAAGCTAATAATTCATAACAAAGTAGAATGCTGCAGTTGGATAATAATATTGAGAGCAGATTCTTTGCAAGAAGAAAGAAACACAAAGCTATGGTAAAACTTCCCATTACTAATGTAGGAAATAACTATCTCCAGAATAAACTGTAATATTAGAAACTCACATACGACTCCATAAAAGAAAACACCAAACAATAATGGACTAAGAGGCACATGATGAGCTTTACTTTCAGGTTATGTCTGTGTTTGTGTGCTGAGACAGTTTAACCTGAGCTGCAGCTCACTCTGCTTTACAGCATACCTAAGGCTTGACTCAAGCCTAACAGAGTTAAAAAGAGTGTTTCTACAAATTCTACTTATCTTTCAAGTTACGGTCATCATCATAAGACCTACTTAGGCCAGTTTAGCTGTGAATTACTGTGGTTCTGAGTCATAGATCTGATGAATTATGACTGAGTATGTATTGTAGTAGCCCAAGTGAAAGTGGGTCTTAGAAAGGTTCTCCCACATAAAGTCTCCTTGGCAAGGAGACTTGGTTAAAATTGGTTAAAATTTTCATGAAAGTAATCAAAAATATCTTTGGTACTAAATCTGCATCAATACTGCTGTTTGTGTAAGTTTAAAAATTAACAAAAAAACAACCCAGAAAGGATGGGAAGAAAAGTTTACTGTAAAGAGGAAGGAATCCCCTTTTGTTCCACTGGTCTTACTATTGACCCCCGGTTTCAGGTGAATCTTAATCTTGAGAGCCAATTTCATTGCCAAAAAGTGTTTGTAGGTAATATGCGAACCCACCACTGTGAGGCCAGCTTTGTAGCCTAATATCACAAGATCCTGACACCTCTATACACAGTGAGGTGATATCAGTGTTTGGAAAATGTATTAGCATTTTCCTACACTGACATGACTCTTGCAGCATTTGCTTTGCTCTGTGAGCCAGGTACGTAGATTCCTGTGCTGTGTCTCCAGCAGAATGCTGCTGCTGCCAGAACAGCTGTAACTAAAAGAAGTATTTTCCTACCAAAAAACTCTTCTTACTACTGCTTGTGTTGTATTACACTGTTAGGGCTAGATTTGTTCTAGAGAAACTTTTCTGGCTTTATTAAGCTTACACTGATGATCTACTCAGTCTACTGTCCTTAGAAGGGATGTAAGTAGGACAACTTATAAATCTTGACAACCGTGAACTTTGCATGAGTTTGAAAATGAGCATTTAGGTTACAAATTTGAAGGGGTAAGGAAGGTATAGTAATCTTTTTGTTCTACATGAAACATTTAGTGTATGAGATTGTGGCCCATGTCTAGGTTTGCTAGCATAACAATACTAATAATTGATTTCTTTGTTTTAAGACTGTTTTTATATAAACCTACTTATAACATGGGACTCCTTGCATTCCTATGACACTAACAATTGCAAGGCTACAAGCACAAGTGTTTGAAGTGAGATACCTGTTGCTCGGCCAGTGAAATACCACTGTCTGATACTAACAGGGCTTTGTAGATAAGGGCCCTCTCTCAAAAGAGCCCTGTGGAAATAGTGGTTTCAGAAGCACAGGCAGACAGATGCCCTGGCAGAGTTACTGAGGGGGTAGTATCTTTCACTGAGGGATCAGAGGATGAGGGCTACATTGCAGCACTTCTTGGAATGGCCTAAGTAAAAAAGGGCACCAGTCACACTGAGAAAAATGGGAATACATGCGACTTACCCATGTTATGCCCTAAAGAGCTGTAGAAACACCCAGGAAGCATTGGAGGTGCCTTGTTTTTTTCTCGGAATGTCAACCTTGCTGTTGTTTTTGCATATGACTTCAAGAAAAATACTCTGCTACTCTGTCTTACCTGAGAATGTGTGAAAATTTATTCAATGTCACATGCTATGATGACACATTTTAGTCCAGTGGGGGATGCAAAACAGCTTCCAAAATGAGGCTGTAACCTGCAAAACATAGGGACTGAGATCCCTGGCAATATGTGAAAATTGGAAAGATTGGCAACTTGTGCCTGCTGCCTTATGCAGCAGTACTTCAGTCTTGACTTGCAGCAGCCTTTGATTACACTGGCTCATGGCACCTTCTTTGCAGGACCACCAGTAGTGACCAGTTGCTCAGCAGTTTTTGCAGAATTGCTTGGATGCTCAGACCAAACATTCTCATTTGTGATGCAAGTCCAAATTTGAGCTTGAGCCTGTGGAGGTGAAGAGCTGGTCTGTTAACTCACAACACTGCTTGCTATTTTCTTTGCCAGCAGGCTGCTCTGTGAACAGCTCCTGGCCTACAAAAGGCCAAAGGGAAGCGCCTCAGTCTTGCCCTAGTCCTTTCACACCTCCAAGTCACTGGAACATACCCACTTGCATGGTAAACTACAGGCAGTCTCTCCAGTGCAGAACAGGCTGTACAGTTGACTTTAACTGAAATATGAATCATCTCAGTCCTAAATTATTTTAATCCAATCAGTCATCTGTGTTAAAGGGTGTAAAGAGACAGCAAAGCGGAAAGAATGGCTGCCAAGTAGAGGATACAGGACACAAATAAAGCTGCTAAGATGCGATGAAATATGAACTAATAATGATTTATTCCAAATGCCACTGGGGTTACAGCGTGAATCACTTGGAGAGATATTCAGGTGAAATGAATTTTGTAGGCTTTCCCCTGGATGACTTTTATAGTCTCAGTAGAGGTGAAGGGAAAGCAAAGCTGTTAGTTACACAGGGTGTACACACAAGAGTTTTGAAGTGCTCCCAGACAAATTCTCCCTAATTAATATATGATTTTCAAGCCTCTTGTAAGTAGACGAGCATCAACAGCTGTAGTTCTTTTTATAGATACAAACTAATCTCTAGTACATGCTGGAGTTGAAGGATATAGAGAACAACGTGCTGTGGATTCGTGAGGCTTTTCTAGCCATGGAAGTATTCTTTTTATACCCTCTAAAAGTGGAAGGGAATGCAGAAATGTGCAGAGTATAGTCTTGAAGAATACTGCTTGGGAACAAAATCCTGACAGAAGCAAAGGGTCTAGCTCTTAATGACACATACCATGCACTTCTTATTAACACATGAAACAGCATGTGCGAGCTTTGAGCTATTTTCTGGACAGGCTCAGCCTTTTGTGACCCATGTGAAATGGGCAGCATTCACTAGCATTTCATTTCTTCCCAGTTTTCACTAGTGTGAATGGCCTTCATGACAAAGGACGGGAAGAATTACTGCTTCATGTTTTTAAATAAGTTTAAAAGCCTAAGCAATAAGTCATAATAAAATTCCTTAGACTTGATGAGTATCTTTGAACGTACTTCCTGTTTGAAGATACGTTTTCTCTCTTCTTTGTCCTTATTGCTAGCTGTATATATTATCAGTTTAATATTGTCCTCTGCCTGGAGACAATATCCGGTTGTGGTAGGTGAAGGAAGGAACTGTAATAGCTCCTTTCCATCTCTAATGCGTATGATTTTATTTACATAAAACATCCTGGATTTTGAACAGTTTGTTTCTTTTGGCAGTTTATTACCAGCCTGAACAGCCCACTTTTTCATGATTTAATATTTGGCTGCTGCAGAATTCATTATCACCTCCATTTTTAGTTTTAATAACTTTCCTTTTAATAAACCTCAGTTTGAAGTAAGTTTCCAAAAGTTTGCTTCAAAACAATGCCCCAAATCTTCCGGAACCCATTGATTGTTTTTTTTTCCCCTCAAAGGAATAAGCTGGTTACATTTTTATTGATTTTATGGCTTTTTCTGATGTGACATAGGGAAGAACTGTTTTACTTAGGACAAAATGACTTCCCTCTATTATTGCAACAAAGTGAGAACTACTAGAGGGCCCATGGAGACATATTGTTTCAGTAGCTCTTTGTGCCCTGTACTTTTGGGCTCAGAAGGTATATATCCCCACTGACTATACCTTATGATTCTTGTGATGTAGACTGCTATGGGTTGCAAATGAATTTTGTCCATTTATTCTCATGCACTAGAAGATGCACCAGGAAAAAGAAGAAAATCACTGTTTCATAGAATTCCTTTACTTTTGGGGGAAATAAGTACAATCTCATGGATTTAGTCATTGTGGAAACAAACCTCAGCTATAAGAATGCTGCTGTTTAGAGAAGGGAAAAATTAAAATGCTAAAGTGGGGATGGTGTGGATTCCGCACATCTCTAGAACAACTATTTTTGAAGAACTAACCTTTCTCCCAAGATTTACTTTAGAAAAGCACATCTACAGGTAAACCAATCTGAAGTATTACAAGGCAGATATATTGACTTATCCATAAGATATTTCAGTACAAACATTGCTTTGAATTCTGCATTCTTCTCATGAAACCTGCTAAAGGAAAGTTGGAAGGAGTTTCCTAACACTTTCCTATAGCTCTGGGGAGGTTAGCTAGGAGTGGGTTAGACTGGCTTCTTAAGTGACTGTTGGAAAAAGAAGCTAAGTGTGGAAAGGACCATAGCCTTGTCCTCTGAGTTATTCCTGTCTCTTCCCCCAGAATCACAGAAATTAAGACAAAGATCCGAGACTTCAAATTACTGCTCAACTGTATTGCCTTTCAATTGGATTGTAGAAGAAAATGAGGGAACATGGGTCGTTAATGAGAGAAGGGAGCACTGACTGTGTGATTGAGTTTTCATTTGGTTGAGGAACTTCACAATAATGAAGAAACTGTCGTCAGGAAGTAATGTATATTTTCCCCCAAATCTCTCAGCTTTAGCTTTGTAATAGCTTTGAAGTTAAACTACACAAAGTGAACAAAGACCAGGTTTGAATCTCCTTTTTCCCTTTCCTCTCAAGTTAATCCTAGGAGACCTGTAGGTAAGATCCATGCAGTGGTGGAAGTAGAGTAAAGCAGAGTAAAATCCAAGTGAAGGAAATTGTTTCATGAGCTGCATAAAGAAGAAATAATAAAATTACAAGGTCACTCAGTCAAGAAGTGAACCACTGGAGAGAGTTCTGATGCTGGAAACCTTACTCCTCTTGCTTGTCTTGTGTTGTGTCTTTGTAGGAGCATTTAAGAACAATGTAGGAAGTTGTTCTGGATTCAGCTGGTCCATAGTTGTTCCAGAGGTATTGGCTGAGGTGACAGTCTGGCTTGCACGGCTCACTTAGCTGTTTGACTTCTTGTTCTGCTTGCGGCTGTTGATCTTAGGATGCAGAAAACCGGAGTTGTATCCAGAAGGCTGCTCTATTCCTTGAACATTGCTGTATGTTACTGTAATGCTGGGTATCTGGGCTGCAGATTGTCTGTGGTGAGACTCTCCTTTTCTTTGTCCAATATCATTTAGGCTCTCACCTCTCTAAAGGATGCAAGGATTTAAAAGAAATGGAAAACACAAACATCTATAAGGAGTTCAGGTTGCATCATCTGTGAAACAGGGGCATATATTTAGATAAGCACTTTGCTGATCCCCATGGCTAACTCAAAACCAAGCTTAAAGGATGGAGGAAAAAGTAGATCTGAACACTTTTTTTAGTATTTCATTAATAACTTATGAGCAAAAAACTGTTAAACAAGTTAATGTACTAAATCACAGACTGCATTTGCTACTTAAGAGCTGGTCTACTTTGATAAAAGACCAGGCTAATGACAGCACATTTGACTATGAACAAAAGTGCTGTGAATACGCTCAGACAGTCTGAATTCAATCAGGTAAGGAGTCCCTCCATAAAGAGGGACTGTTTAGATTCGTTGGTGCAAGAGGTGATGTAAAATGTAGTGATAACAGTTCGAAGGGTGAAGCAAACTAGAGAAGAAAGTGAAAACAGGAATTGAGGGAAAGATTAATTAGCATTTTTTGACAACAGCAACGTTAGCTGTCACTTGCACAGGACCAAAAAATGACAGTGTTAGTATTAGGCTAGCAGTAGCACATAAGGATCACTGCTAACAATAAAGAGATAATTTAAGATGTTTATATTACATTGGGGTTAATACTGCAAAGATAAAACTGGCTTGTTTTCATCTGTCAACTCTTTTCTCTTATTTCCCTGTCTGTCAGGAATTAAGGCAAGTTGACTCACTTGTGGCAGATGTCAAAAAAGATTTATCAGTATGCTGTAGCTTTCTTACATGGAAGAAGAAATAGACACTAGCGCAACATCTTACTGAATAGGTGATACGGCTTCAAAACCTTACCTTGATTTCCTTCAAGTTGCATTTTTTAGATGTTTGCTGCTACCCAAAACAGAGAACGTTAAATAGTTAACTGTCACTTTGTACAGCAGTACTTACCACAAGACTGTGGCTGTCTCAGAGATACACCCATCAGAATGGCTATCTCAGTTTATTGTGTATATTATCCATATAAAGATGGAAAAAAATTCAATTCTTCCATGCTCCTCTAAGGAAATCACAGACCTCATCAGTGGATCTACTGAATTCAAGAAAGTATTCAAGTTCCTTGAAGAAGTTGGATTTAAGGAGAACCCTGTAGTACATGTGTTCTCCTTCTGCTTAATTTCAGCAATGATCTACCCTTTGTGGTCATGTTTCCTATATTGTGCTGGGAATACCATGTGATTTTTGCATCTCAAAAAATAATTTAATTTGTGCTCAGAGACTGGAATTGTAATTAGTTTTTGTTCCCTCGGTTAGTTAGACCCATGCCAAATATTAAAATAATTCTTACAGTAGGTGTAGCAGTGTACTCTGTGACATTCAATTCCATCATGGATATGTCATCAGCATCTACAGCTGTCTGAAAAATGAACACAGATAAGAAAGATACAAATGACATCTAGGTATGTCACAATATTTTACATACATAAAATGCAAATAGGAAAAAGAAAAAAAGGGGCACAGCAGAGGACTGTCTGAAAAATAGTAATATCCTAAAGATAGCCTCTCACCATATGTGTTCATTTGATAGCAAATGGTGAGACAACAGAAAGATTGACCAAATATTTTGGACAGTGGGATACAAATATTATTGAATACACACTTGAAACCAAACACAAGACAACATACCATTCAGATGCTAAGTTCACTAAAACAGCACCATTGCTTGTCAGAAATAGAACAAAGACAGCTTAATAATGAACCAGGGTGGAAACAAAAAGCTGATGACCTTTTACAGCCTCTAAGTCATTACTCATTGTGTTAACTCATAGGTTATCCTCATCTTCTTGGCAGGAACTTTCATGATTAATTATGGTAAAATCTGCTGATTTGTTGACCTACCAGCTGTCAGAGAACTTAGATATTATGCAGTCTATTACCTTCTCACAATTCCCAGAGTCATGGCTCCTCAGTTTATGTTTGGCTCTTATGTCACTAGTTTGAGTTGTGTCTTTACCCGTTTCATAGGAAATCTGTCTGCTAGCAAGTCTGGAGAACATACTGGGGGTATCAGTTTCTGTGTCAGTACAGCCCTAAAATGAATACAGCAAAAACAATCACTCTAGATTCCTTAGACTTCCATCCAATTTTCCCCATGAGAGTCAGTTTTACCTAGACAGAAATTATAAAAAAGACAGACATTGTATAAAAGACATTTCACAAAAGTTATGCCATGTATGACTTCATAAAATCTTTGCTTATAAGAGGCACAAGCAAAACTATCAAGTCTGTGGAGTGTAAAATTCGGCTTACTTTTTTTTTTCTCCTCAGGATGCACTGCAAAATTTCAAACAAAATAGTGTTTGGTTATAGTCTATTGTTGAAACTTCTCTGATGCACCTTGTAGCTCTGAGGAGATGGTGTTTCCATAGTAGTACCCGACTAGGAAGCACAGGTGTTCGGAGGAATTAGGGCCAAAGTTTCTGAAGTGGCAGAAATAAACAGACAGAAGTGCCTGGGAACTGCAGAATCAGTGCTGTAGAAATATTTTGTTTCATGAAGGAGCCTGGATTTTGTAAACTTTGTTCCAATTAATGGGGAAAAAAAAAAAAACGCAAAAAACCCCAACCCACCAGAATTTCCTAGAAGTCAAAAATTCTGTTCCTTTTCCTCACTCTGTCAGCCTTTTCACTACAATGATGAAGAATCACAGAATTCCATAGATCATAATAAAACAATGAAACAGCTAATGGGGTTGATGAGCAGCTCATGGCATTTTCTCTTTGACAGTGTCTCTTGCCTTAAAATGGGTGACCATAACAGTGTGATATACTTCCTTAAAGTTTTTCATGCACCAAGGGTTTTTCATAAGTGATCTATGTGCTTTGGATGTACCTTCCATCAGGTGAGAGTATATGATTGAAAATACTCAAAGCAATTATTGATACTTTCAATATTTGATACTTTCAATTATTGACACTTTGATAAACTTTCTCCAGGGAATAAAATAAAAATAAGAGGTGTAGAAAAACATGAACTTTGATGGAACTGGAGAAATTGGCCTGATGAGTCTGTTACTATTAAGAGAGAATACCAATTGGTGGTGCTATACCAGAATTTTAATACATAACAGATTGATTGCTCTAAGGAGGATCAGGATCATTTTTGCAGTGTAACTGTGGGGAAGGATAAGGGGAACACAGAAAAAGAGGAAGGAAAAATTATTTTAATTTGGAGCAGTGACGATCAAGGTTGTATTTTCATAAGCAACATTCTAACTATTGGGGAAGCAATGATGAAGATGAGTCTACAGACTGAAGTGTCTCCAGACTGAGATGTCTACATGGAAGAGTTCTTAGAAGAGCTTAACAAAATATCCAGGAGGACAATCTAAACATATGTTTTCGTGCTGAAGCACAAGAGGTTGGGCTAGGCTATTTTCTGGATCCTGACGTTTTAAAAAATGTGTACTGTGCTTCCCATTACATGCATAGAGTCTATTAACACTTACAGTCCCATTTCATTGAATTTTAAAATGGAAGCAACTTTATTTTCTGAGCATCTGTTCTGGAGCTTGGCTCCTTTTCATTGCAAAGAATTGACTGCAAGTTGTTTCTTTAGTATTTTCCAAGGTCCTAAATATCTGCATCCACAGGAGTACAAAAAAAATGCATCAAGATAATTTATCGGCTTACAATTTGATAACCAGCCTTGACATAAAATACATGGCAGCATAGGTACTGCCTTTTTGTATTGTGAGTGTATGTCTAGAAATCTTATGACTTGATTGAGCCACATATGGTACAAAAAAGCCACAAAATAAATTATCAGTGAGCATGGAAGCAATTTTGTTTGTTTTGAATTTGAGCCCTTCTTTCTTCTCTGTACTTCAGCTAAACTGATATTACTTACTAATAAATCAGTGTTCTATGGTCAAATCAACTAGTTAAGGGAAACATATATTCTTGTCAGAAAAATCCTGACTCTGTCATTGTTCTGAACAGGATCCAAACTTACTCAAGTCTTATAGAAAATTCCAGACTGTGAAGCATGCCTATTGCTTGGAATTTTTTACTTTCAGTAATTTTCATTCTCCATTCATTCCACTGTTTTACCTCAAGTATTAAGAGTTGCTTTCCTAAGCAAAAAGAACTGTTGAATTGTTGGTGTGGTTCCCCTTCCCCAGCACTGATAGTAGTAGAAGAACACACAGTGTTACTGAAGGACTCTAGGGTTCACAATCTAAGAGATGCAATATAAAAATCTTCCTTTTTTATTAGCCAGTTTTAAAACCTTTCCCCTGGGTGGTGGCTACTAGCCAGAAGAATTTAATTTTGATTGGACCAAGAAGTCAAAAGAATATAGAGTGCAAAGAAATGGAAATGTCACTGTTAAAAACAACTGTCAGAAGTCAGCACTTGTCTGCATTAATACAATTATTACCTTGACTATGAAAAAGAATCACCAAGAAAATTATGGCTTTTCATATATTTGGAAATTTCATTTAAAACAAGTGCAATGAACTAATGTGCTTAGTTAGTAATGTAACTTTGGATTGCAAGAGAGAGCCTAGGATGCCAAATGTTTGCCCTGTTTTCAGCTGCTGTGCAAAACATTTGGTTTCACTCAGACTGGCAGTAGCAAGATGTTGAGGTCTTCTGTGAGAATGGTTCTGTAATGGATTGACTGATTTGTCTAAATCTAATGATTAATATGTTTCCAAGTACATCCCACTTCACTTTCAGAAAACAGTTATCTGTTTCATTACATCCTTGCTTTCACTAGAGAACCATTTAGTAACTTTTTTGCATGTGTCCAGACTCTAAATCTGTGGTCAGACAAGTACATCCTAGAAGTATGATCAGACTTTCAAGGGCACTCTGACTCTGAGCTTCCCTTACTTTCTAAAATTCCTGTTGTTCCATCTTTCCACTCTTCAGTGTCACCAACCAGCAAGAACACAGAGATCTACATTCTGCTTTTACACGTCAGCCTTGTCTTTTATTTCACTTTGTCCCTCTGCTTTCTCTGGAGCTCTTGTAATGAACACCATAATGCGTTTCATCTAAAGAATCTACCACTTTGAAGGACTCTATATGAAAATTAATTACTTTGCAATTAAAAATGGTGTATGGGAAGTGTCTCCCTTACTGATTCACTGTCAGAGGGAGGAGTCAACTTTTTCCTTTCTGTGGCCGACTTACATCAGAAGACTGGCTGCTTACAGTCACTCGTCTGGAGGAGGGGTAGCTGCTGAAAGACCGTGAGTCTTTAGGAGAAACTCTCAGCAGGGATCCAAGGCAAGGAACATATGTTGCAATGGCTGTTCTAATGGATGAGAGATAGAACCAGTCAAAATTTTTCTGTTAGCACAAAAATTCAGTCATCGTAAACAATGCGTTTATTCAGAGACATGAACTAATGCTGCATGGACTGGAAAATTACTGGGTACAAAAAGAGTTTTCCAGATATCCAATATCTCATATATAATCACCCTGCAAGATCACTTATTCACAGTGTTCTGCAGAACTCAGATTTATTGCTTGGCAGGGATAAGGGCATTAAAATATAGCTCTTCGAACTGAGGGGAGCTATTAAAATGATGTTTTATCTGCTTTCAGCTTAATCAGGGCAAAAATAAAATTCTGTCCCTTTAAATTGAACCTTGCAGAAATACCACATAATGAATTATTTTAATCTTCCCCTAAGCAGCTATTCTAGCTTCCTCTTACACATCTGTTTGGCAGCTATCTGTAGAGTTGTACAAAATGTGCAGTTATATTACAGTATTTCTTTCCTCATATGCAGTGTAAGGAAACTCTTTTGCCTAGCTTTCCTCTTCTTCCCAGACTTCCCCACTTAGATGTTCATGCCCAGTTCTTCTCTATCCAGTTCCTGAGTAGGTCTTTGTAAAGGGTGAAACAACTGCATATATATGGGTTTGCTGCCGTCTGTCAGATCTCATAGCCTGCATCTGAACTGGTAATGGCCCTAGGTGTTACAACTCAGAAGAAATACTCTCTGAAATGTGAAAGCTTGAAGAAAGGTGGGGAGAATGCACAAAATAGGGAAGAGGTGGATTGACTTAATGAATTGCATCTCTTGCTGGCCTGGTTAATTTCACAACCTGCTTTTTGCAACACTGACAATGCCTGCATCTCTCATGAAGATAGTTAAAAAAAATAATTTTGGTGGGAAGCTCTCTATCTTTTATCATGTAATCTGTAAGTACAGATCAGTATTCATAAATACCTCTAACTCCTATCTGCATAGTAATTTGTTCCAAGTACAGATGGCATTGAGAAGTTTTCTTCGGGAGGGCAAGGCTGTTTTACAGAGGTAAAATGAGCAGGTGAAGCAGAGTTCAGATACTAGTTCTAAAAGTGACAAAGTAACTGTCTGATTTTCTTTGCTGTATTAAACATGGCTTATAAGAGTGAACTTACCTGTATTTGGGGTGAGTGATGGCATAAATGATGGGGTTATGGATGACAGAAGCTTTGGCAATCACAGCTGGTATGGAGTTCATGAAGGGTGTTAGGACGTTGGAATACCTAGAGTAATGCAAGTGCATTATATATTTAGTATTGAGTTCTATGTAGTCTCTGCAGTTATACACTGACAAGACAATGCTTTATTAGTGCTCCAGAGAGAGTAAAAGGGGGAGTTCTGTGCCCAATCAGTGAGAGAACAAATTTTACATCCTTTGCCTGCAAAGATCAACACCAGCCTAATTGCATTTCTGAGAAACATGATTTTCTTGGGGCTTCTCTTGCAGCACTTCACTACTATGACTCAGGATAGTGGCAATTCCCATTTTGTTTACCTTAGGGACAAAGTCAGCCTTCAATAAGTGAATGTGGATTCATCAGAGTATCTATCTATTCCAAACTCAGCAGATATACTTGCTGAGTAATATGTCACTAAATAGGTGTGCAGAACGAGGCATTATAGGCAAAGATAACTAATAAATCTTTTTTCCTATTCAGACTTTATTTTTTGCCTGATCTGAACTAAACAGTGAAGGGAAAGTATTTTCAGGTGTTATATGCTATGCTCATGTGTTACTGTGACCATCCATATATGCAGGTGATGTGACTCTAAAGGATAAAATAATTATGATTGATGTCTATCTGTCATGCTGCTATCAGCCAGTTAATTTTTGAAGATAGATTGAAGTAGCCTGTAAGGTCTTGGTCAGAAGAAAGTCAATAGAAAAAAATAACATTTCATAGGCAGTTTCTACCAGGCAAATTCTCCGTAGACCTGCTTAGAGGCTCTGAAGACCTCTTCCTGCATTGGTAGAAAGGGTTCTAAGTGAAATGGCCTGGTAAGTCAGTCTTTCCTTCCAAGGATTACATCATTTCTTTCTTCCAGCACTTCTTCCTGAGAAGACAGTCTAAGCTCTATCTTTCAATTAGCCTTGTATTCCAGTAATATTAGAGGAGAAAACAGGTTTTCCTCTCAAGCCTCTCTCAGAAGAAGGTCTCTCATATGAGTGCTGCAAACAATGAAGAGGATTGCATAAGTAGGTGGCAGCTCATCTTCCTGGTGAAGAAATTTTTCATCTTACTATGGGAATATTGATGCTCTGTGATGAGGTGGAAATGGTTTGCCAGTGGTAATAGAAGACTCATTTTGTCAGCTGCCTGAATGTTGAGATGCCACATCACCTCTAACTTAAGGCTTTTCTCTGATAAGCATGTTCTCTATATACAATTTTAACATGTTTTTTCCTAATCATACTTTTAAAGCATTGGTTAGAGGTGTAATTCTTCACAGATTCTGGAGGACACACAACAGTATGACCTTGCTGGAACGGAGTTTTTGACCCTGAGATGAGAGAGATAGTGCTTTGGTAAGACTGATGAAAAGTTCAGCTAACAGAAACAAACAGTGACAAAGGCTTTTGTTTAAGCTAACCATTACCAGAAAATACAACCTATAGACCAACAATATTAGTGAGTGTGACTGTGTGCTAGCTCACTGTTCCCCATCCAAAATACTTTCTAAAGGAATTAAGGTTCTTCTTTCCTTTTGTGTATGTTGCTGCTCTGTCAGATGACTTGTCTTTAGTGGAGGACTGTTGCCACAAACTCCATGTCTGCCTCCCATATGTGGCATGCAGTGATTTTATCTGAGTTCATTGTAATAAAAGTCCACAGAAGGCCTCCAGGCTTGGCCTATTAATCTCTGAAAAATCCCAGGAGGATTGCCTAAAAGGCATAGTTCAGAAATGGAAAAAAAGTTGAGTGAAACTGTGTTGCTCACCAGGTGTCTTCATGGGCAAAATTTGCAAATGCTCATTTGTCATATCCTGTAAAGTTATAAAATTGTCCCATTTGTTCAGATTTTTGTCAGTAGGAGACAAGGGCTAGAAGTCAAGTTCAGCAGGCACTTGACCATTCTAAGGTAGATACTGAATTGTATGGGACAGCCTGACAGTTTTACAGCTAAAATGGTTAGCTTAAAGCATCTCCAAATGGCTTTTTTTTTTTTTTTAAATTGATTTTGAAGGTATCTTAGAGCAAGTAGTGCTGCAAGGTAGCTGTGCTGCATTTGTTTGTCTTATTGCTCTTCCTCTGTCTCTAGCTGGTCACAGATCACCAGTGGTAGTTGCCCAGTATCTAAGTCCCCCTGTGACAGGAAATGGGACACTGGGACACATCCTAAGGATTCACGTTTCTGAGTGAGTAATGTGTTTACCTTCATGGAGAAAATGTTTGCTGCTGCTTGGAGTTGCCCCTCTGGATACAAAGGGAGAGAATCCTCTTCTCTTAGCATTTTTTCTTCTTAAGTATAAGATTTTAGAAGTGCTATGTTTAGGAAGCTGCTTTCCTAAGCTATGTTTGAGAAGAGGCCTTGCAGTGGCCTCTTCCTCGGGTGCGTAACAAAAATCTCCCCTGCCTCCCAAAATGCTCCATCGTAAGTAAATTTATCCTGTGTGTCAATTTTAGGAAAACCTACTTTTATTTCTGATTTGAAAAATACAAATAAAAGTGTTTTGTACTGTCATAGGAGTCTTCCACTTGATGATTTGCAGCTGACAAGACTTTTTAAAGCAGGTAGTCAGACTTATTTAACAAAGGCTAAACTGAAGCACAGGAAAATTCTCATGTTAACATGGGAGAAATATCTACATAGAGCCAAGGCATCCTGACTCCCAATCCATTACTTGTACCTGGATTGTATCAACTATAGTCTGCTGTCAAGCTATGTACAGATATTGCATTAATAGCATCATGCTTTTGTTGAAATTACTGTATAAAATGCTGACAATTAAATAGATGAATAGCATGCTTAAATGCTTTATATTTACAATCTTTTATATCCAGCATCAGAAAGCTCCCCAATGCAAGTATGTACTAATTTTGAGCTTGATTATACGTGTAAGGAATTTCAGCAGTTTGATGTAACACAAGCAAATGAATAGACTTTTGTAAGTAAAAGAAATGGAGAAAGAAAAGAAAATAAACCTAGTGGATCTTTTTGGTCCCCTTATTTAGCATTTTGGTGCTAAATAAAGTTCAGATAGTTTAAATATTCTAGCATAGAGAACCTTCATTCAAAAATCACAGTAACGTTATGTTGCCAGTGATAACCTTCCTGTTTTCTTTTTTCTTTTTTTTAAAAATCAAACTAAGAAAAAATCACAGTATGTGCCTCATTTGTTAAATGTTATTCCTAAATATGTGAGTGTTTTGAATGCAATTCAGGTATTAAACTTGACAAGTAGCTTTGACTTTCATCTGTCTTCCACAATTTCACACCTTTTGCTTTCATTGAATATTCCTTTACTGATACATTCATAATTACCCAGCAAAGGCTACCAGAGCAACAACAGAGTATGGTGACCAGGAAATGACATAAAGCGAGATGACAATCAGTGCGATTTTCGCCATCTTCCACTCATTTTTCATCCTCCGATACTGTTTCTGGAGCTCCTTATTTCCATATTTACATCCAAATATCTGAATAGACCTAGGGGAAATAAACATAGAACAGCAAAAAAAGGAGGCAGGGAGTTGAGCAAATAGCTTCATAAAATGGGACAACAATTACTCTTGTGCTCATTTATGCTAAAAGTCATGCACTTTTAGTGTGTGTTAATGTATGTATGTGACTGGTCCTTCACAATTCAGTGGGCTTTTGTTGCCCCTATCAATGGCAAGCTTCACAGGTGCTTCAGAGAAGAAAGTAGTCCTGTACCAGAAGAATTTCCACATAAACCAGGTATTTAAGCCAATTGAACAATGTTAAATATAGTCAGAGAAGCCTTTGCTTCCGTAGGCCCAATTTTGCTACCTTACTCTCACTTTGTACTTCTGAGCTATGTGACTAGATATGCTGATATCTACAGGACAGATACTTACAGATTACAAATGTAGTGGCAAACACTGCCCTTTATTTTTACAACAATAGGGATTTTTTTCAGAGACCTGTGATTAAATGCTTCACCTCTTTTTCAACTTTTGTCAAACATGGAATTTGTAGTTCAATTCCATCTATTTTTCTGTGGAATAATTGTTGATACACTATTGTTAGGTGTCTCTGATGTCCCTTTAGTACTTCTTTTGGTTGGTTAATTTCTACAGTCCTTTCTCATCCTTTAGAGTCTATTGCTGTTACTCATACCCTTTTCCGCATCATTAGACAATATACTGAAAAGCTCTGGCTTAAATTCAGGAATGGCCCTTCAAAGCATCATACTTCTTACTATGCTGACTGTTGACAGAATTTCCTGTCTCAGTCATGTATACAAATTAAAAGCGAAAAACTTCCCAATTTTCTTCTGTTGGTCTTTGTTTTAAGAAAATAAGCAGTCACTTAAACAGAAGGATAGAATCTTAAGACTTGGCTACTTACTTGTTGGCCTTCTTGATAGCCTCAAATATAAAGACATAGCTGTATATGATAGCAATCAAAGGAATGAAAAAGACAAAACAGAAAAGTAGCATCGTGTAGGCACGGACTGATGGTGTGAAAGTCATGTAGTCCCAGGAACAGGAAGTCATCAGACCCTCGGGAACATATGCACCTAGAAAGAAAGACAGCAGAAGGCAGAAGCCATGAGGTGATTCTCATTCTGAGTGCAGAAGTTACAGAAAGATACAGAATAACATGGGAATTTGTCTTATTCTCTTAAAGGGAAATTTTCTTGGACTCTGTTGCCCTTTTGTATTTATGTATAAGGCTTCAGATTGGAAAGCTGAATAATTTTGTTTCAGTTCTTGAATATTGTTTACAGCTCAACATAGTCAAGGAGCATCTCTCCAGATATTTCAGTGGGTCTTGGATCAGACCCATATTGTTTTTAAATATCTCCATTTCCTGACAGATTGCTGTCTGCCCAGAGAGTGAAATGAAACTGATCCCTATAGCTACCGCTTTTTTAAGCTTGTGCAGATAAAAGAAATTTACTGTGCAAAGAAGAAAGATTTATTGTGCAGATCAAATTAATTTTGCCAAGAAGTAAAGTTGAGTACAAGAGAAAAAAAATCATACATGTGTGATATTCTGCCTGGAATAAAATATAATCTCCTTAAAGGAAGTGTCAAACTGTTAAGTAAATAAACTGTCAACAGCAATGTCTTTTTACCTTTGTATTTTAATTTTCACTATTTACAGTGATATTTTCTGTTGAACTCTTAAAAATACTGCACTAGATGTGCTCAGATGCATCTGATTAGCATATGAGAGTTAGTACTGTGGGTACTATTAGAATCTAATTACAAGATAACAACACCCTTCAAGCAATTTTTCTACCTTCTCCAATTAAGAATCTAGAATCTAAGACTATATTGTCATTTTGTTCTAACAGCTCCTTATTCAACTACAGGCAGCTTCTCCCAGTATTGCAGTTTGCCTGCTTAAACATGCTTCACATTTATGGGAGACCAGAATGACAATAACAAAAATCTGCTGAAATTCTACTCAGAAGCTGAGTTGGTTGCAGCATTCTTTGGGAAAATCAATCATTGCTATGTTCTCACCTCAGCTGAGCTGACACATTCTCTTCTGGAATTAGGGAGCACAATAATGGGCTGGGATTTTGAATGATGAGTTCATTCTAACTTACTGACTGAAACTGGTGACTCATAGGAAACAAATTTACAGTAGTGAGGCAGATTCAAAGGAGGAAGAATAACAGAAACTCTTTTTGTAACAAGCTGCAAGGATCAAGATGCTGTATGCGTGTTCCAGTTTGCAGGCATTAGTGAAGACACCGGTGGCTGAATGGAGAATGTGACCAACACCTAGTGCAATTTGCCCAACTAGAACACAGTCAAGACTTACTGAAGATGTACTTGCACAAAATACTCAGACTGTGTTCCTCTTTTATGTGAATAAAGAAATTTAGATGGACACTACTGTCTTACACAGCACATTTGTGGAGGAAAAAAGTAATCAGAAAAACCACGGATATATTTATTGGACTCTTACATTGTTGAATTTTGTTCAGTGGAAGTAGGTATGGGATAATGGGCAGGTGCATCCTTCATAAATTTTGGCCTTGATTTGATCTACTGTTCTTTATTCAGTAAGTAATGAAGCTTAAGCAAAATTGCCATTGTCATATAATATGCTGTAATACACACTTTTTGTTTTCTTTTGATTAGAGATCTTTAGTTTCAAGATGTATTTTATCAGTTTTTTTTCAAATTGATTTATTCAAGGCTAATATACAAGCCATTAATTCAGCCCTCTTCTATACCTGCAAATGGTCTTTAATCCAATGTTATGAGGGAAAGAAACTTTTATTCCATATCACTTACTCCATCCAAAGAAGGGCGGGAGGCTCCAAGCCAAAGAGTACAGCCAGATTCCTACCAGGATTATTAGGGCCTTCTTCTTAGACGTCACTCCAACAGAAGCCAGAGGTTTTGTGATGACAAAATATCTGTCCAAGGCAATCACCATCAAAGTGATCATAGATGTAATGCCAAAAAGAGCTCCGCAGAAGGCATACAGCTCACAGCCTTTCAATGAAGATGACAGAAGCAGCAGTGAAATTAATCTACCCATGCTAATTAATTTCTGGGAGAGTTCAAGTTGTGTTTCTTGTGAACTAATGTCTTCTAGAATTTGTAAAGCAATGGAACTTCAGTTTTCCTGCAGTTGTAATGCTGTTTCAAAGCTGCTGTCTTGCTAATTACATTATCCATGGAGATAAACTTCAAAGATTTTGTTTGCTTGAATTGCTGGAGATAGTGATACGTAACATATTTTCACTCATTGATTTCTGATGTTTCTAGTGGGATCATTTCAGCAGTCCATTAATATCTTGTTTAACTCCAGTTTTACTGCAGCTCCCGTAGAAACAGCTGTTTTGCTTAACAGTGGGTTATAGCTACTTTGATATTATGGAACCATTTATATCTCAAGGTCAGCATAACTGAAGTAAATATGCAGACTATGAATATATTAATGAGTCATTTGATTTATTCAAACAACGTAATAATTAAAAGCAGAGGTTTGTTTTGGGTTTTTTTTTTTTTTATTTTAACGTGTATGCAGTTGAACACTTCATGGAACTAAAAAAATGTGCTTTTGGTCATCAGAGATCAAAATAGCAGCATTACTTCTCTGACCTTCCTCTCTGTCAATACCTGCTCAAGAGGCAAAGACTAGTCTTCCTCTTACTACAGCTATATAGGAAGAATGAAGGCACCTTCATTCCACATTTTCTTACTGCACAGGAAATGTTCAGTTCGTATTTCTGTTGTGAAAATTCACTTTTGCCAGGCTTTTAAGCTCGTGTGTTGAGGGGTGGTGCTGCTTTGTCATAAGACTGTGCCAGTAGCCAAGTTGTGAGATGTTGGGAAAAAATGCTGGCAAGAAGACTACTCCTGTGCCTTATGTTGCCAATGTCACTTTTGCATCTATCTCATGTACGTAATTTTCCTCTCTACAGTGGGAATGTATTTATTGCACACAGACAAAAATGTTCAAAGAAATACTTGTGTCAACATTGAAACAATGTCATGTTCTCAACATTGCAAGTGTACCTGAGGATAAGGAAATAGTAAATTAACTTCCACAATGGTAAGAACACACTTAGTGATATCTTAGAAAGAACATATACAAACCTTTCTCACCAAAAATCCAGCGTTTGTGGAGGCTGTTGGTGAAAAAAACTGGAGACTGCGTAATGGACATCAGGAAGTCACTAATAGCTAGATTGATGATGAACGTGTTGGCTGGAGTCTGAAGGCTCCTACTCCTACAGAGAGCAGAAGGAATGTTGCTAAACACTGCTGCACTGATAATTATGTTGTTATTATTTCCTGTGAGCCTTGGCAGCTTCACAAATACCAAGGCACTACACAGCAAGCTAGGCAGGGTGCTTCTCATTTCCCTTGTGAGAGAACATAAGCAAGGCTCAGTTTTACACCCTTATATTCCTGTGCACTTTAGAGGATTGTTTTGATAACCAGCTCAGTGATGGGGATAAAGCATATTGTTCTTTAAATATTCTGACCCAGTGCACTGCATGTCCATGATTAACAGGAAATTAAAGTTGATGTACTCTATGGATTTCTGGAACTGGGTCATGTTAAGCAGGGGGAGGGGAGCAAATTTTCCACTGCTGATAAAATCAACAGTGACTTCCAAATACAGGGATTAAGCAAACTCACTATGTACCACATCAAGCATTTCCTTTTACATCAATTCTTCTATATGGTGCTCATTTTACTGGCCCAGACACTGACTTTAAAGGGAGCAACAGCCAGCCTTCAGTGTATCATGCCTGTATATGTTATTTATAGTATTAAAGTACAGTGTTTTAAAGGGTACACATAAAAGCTCAACTGAGAACTCCTCAGTTTGGGGCTCAGTGTAACATTTTAGCTCCTTTCTCAAAGTCTTGGACACAACTGAAAAGTACCAGAATAAATGATGGGTTCTTTGCACTGATCCAGAATCAATCACTAGCACTACTGTCCCCTATCTGTCACTTTAGGAGCAAGGAGATACTATTAGTAGATGCTTATGGGCCACTGGTATTTGTTCAATAGTCTACAAAGTTACTGAACATGTTTCTGTTTCAGGCAGCTGGCTGTTTTACAGTTTGCAATCACTTGAGATTGCTTTGTAGGCATCTGAGGTGTTCTCTGAACTTCTGATGTACTTGTTTCTTTGCTATCATTATCCCTTTCTGTCTTCATAACATCTTCAAATGAAGACAAACTGTGTCCTCCACTGGAACTGCAACTGCCATGACTGGCTTTCCTGTATGGAACCAGCCAAAGAGCTAAGCTAGCTCATGTACTTCATCCTCATACACGTGGTCTGCATGCCAACACCTTTTCTGTTCTTAAGGCCATGTCATTCACACTTAAGTGTTGGTATCTACTCTGAACTCACATATCAAAACCTACCATTTAATGCACCACATAAATATAGGCTTGAGACCCAGACAACTTTTGTCCACACTCCAGTGATTTAAGTTAACACAACCAAATTACCATATAAATGCTGTTACTTTGTTTTATTACATTAGTGCTTAAAGACCAGTCAAGTAGAAGCTCACTGGCCTAGACAGCATGCCAGTGCTCTGCCCTGGTGTGACAAAACAGAAACAGACTGAGTGAACAGGAATGGTGAAAATATCATCACATTGTTGTCAGAGATCCAGTTTCCTTCAGATACAAAAGTTGGAATGTGGCTTTAGTTAAATGGAAATAAGCCAAGTGTTAGAAAATGTGAAAACAAGAGTCATGGCCAGTAAGGAACAGAGGAGAAACAGAAACTCAGTGGTAAGCAGCAGGTGGAAGGAAACATCTAAAATAGAGAAGATATGTGGGAGACACAGGTGCAAAATATCCCATCAGCCCAGTAGAAGAAAATTCACTGGAAGGTTTCTGGTTTGGCTGCTTTTCTATTGCTTGGCATATCAGGGTGATTCTTTGCAATTTTGCTAACAATTTTGCTACGGCTATAGTTAATGGGAGGAAGTTAGAAGGAAATGGGAGGTTGCCACTTTTTTTCCTACAGCAATGTCTCTCGGTGCATTTTACTATGTCTGCATAGTAGTCATAGTATGCCTGTGCTGCATTTGCAGAGCACAGTCAAGGTACTGTTAAAGTTCATAAATTTGAGTATTTAAAAAAACATCCAAAAGAAAGATACCTGCAGAAAACGTAGATGACCAGAAAATTACCCAGAGTTCCTGTGATCCCCACGATAAGAATGACTACTCCGATTGTATAATGGGCATGGTCTGGGACATCCACTGTAGGAAAGGCAGCAGGAACATCTTGCACTGTCATCTTCTGTGGAGTAAACAAGAGGTCATAGGTCTATTGTCAGCCTTTACTGAATAAGTTGGCATGTGCTTCTCTAGAAGAGCAAATGGTAAAGACTGCAAAAAGACTGCAAGCAAAAAAAACTCAAAATAAGCTAATTGCTTTCAAATTACATTTTCTGTTGATCATCTTCAGGGAATAAGTATGCCATCAGTAGTGCAAAGGTCAAAGAGTGGTTTATGTGTTTACTGTTGATGTTGGTGAAGAAAAGCAAACTATTCTCTTCCAAAAGAGGGATAAGGATATAGAGGAGAAAAAGAGAGGAAGGGACTGTTTTCATTGCATCTGACCATCGAGTAATGCAGTACTTAACAACAAGTAAATTTCCTGTAGTTTTCATTTCAGGAAAGTTTCTTGTACCTGTGAAGTATGATTTCTGTTGTCCTCTGCATCACTGGCTAGACTTCTCTGACTAAGTAGAAAAGATGTTCTATGGATAAATATGCATTTTGCTCTCTGTGAAGTATGTGATAAAGCACTTGATGAAAGTATTTTTGTCTTAATCAACTAATATAGCGAAATTCAGTAGCCAAGTCTGAAGACTACAGCATTTTAAATAATAATTTAACATTTTTAAGTTAAGTATCAGGAGCCACAAACACATTTTAGGCCAAGTGACCCCAGATTAGTAATGAAGCAAACAGTAAGGCTGCACCCAGGAAGCAGGATGACCTGATAGAAATTGAAGAGAACAGCTGTCCTGATCATCACTATTCTGCTGCCTTTACATACAAGGTTGGGTAAGGAGACTTAAACACTCACCTCTGTGCATCTGCCACTATCCTAAATGTGTCTTAGCTCCAGCCAGCTAATGGAGTCATGAAAAATACCAGGCCCTGTCCTCGTTCATCTGCATGGACAGATCCTGTCTATTCTTCATAGCCAGGCTTTTCTCCTCAAGGGTGGCTCTCACTCCAGAATGGCATGCCATGACCACTGCTCATAGCTCAAGCCTGCAAGCTGCAGCCATGGCATTTCTCAGCTACTGAGCTATGAGAATCACACCAGGGTTGAGAAAAGCCCAGGAAATATTTTGAATCATTTGTAGCCTGCCTATTGTGAATACTGTCAACTTGGCCGTGGCCTAGGATCCAGGACAAGGGAATTGCCTGTACAAAGCTCTCTGTCTGCACCAAGCTTAAATAGTGCTATGAGGCTGGATATGCTCTTTCCAATCACAAGTACTGGCAGGTGGTGGTACAGTTGTCATATGCAGTCATTCCTTCCCAGGAAAAGGAAGGTTGCTGGTAAGAAAGGACAAAAGTGCACAGAGGAAGATACAAAGTTCTCCCTTTTATGCCACAGTTGTGTTAGTAGTTGGCATTCACCATTAGAGTGCAACTCAAAAATGGCTTTGACACCACCACAGTTATTAAAGGAACTGGGTATTTTCAGACAGTAGAGGCAGACATTACTGCTGAATATATCTGTGAGATTGGGCTGAAGTTATTAGAGACAGTGTGTATTTAAAACCAATGTGCCAGTAGCAAGAGGTGAACCCCAGGAGTGTCTGGAATTCTGGAAGAGATTGTCTTTGCTTGCGTGCTGAAGATTTGCCCGCAGCAATCAACAACTGGAGCGCACTCCCTGGGTTTCTACATTAGCAGCAATGAAGTGCTGGACAAATACTTTGAACTTAGAGAGAGAAAATGTAGCTCTGGCTGTTACTGTAATTGGAACAAAATGTGAAGGTTGGTACACTAACTGAATGACAGTTCAGGTTCCTGCAGCAAAGTGTAAATTGGCATCACATCATCAACATCAATGGGCATCTTGCCTATGCAGAAATTGCTGTGCTTAACACACTGCCAGTAAAATAACAAAAAGAATCCCATGCTAATAGCAAATGGAGATGGAGAGTCTGAGATAAAACTGTTTTAAATAAATGAGATCGGGTGTTCTTTGGTTTGTTTGGGTTTTTTTCTCCTTAGCCTTGTGGCTAGAACATCTTTTAACTGCTGTTCTACAGAGAGTTAATGATGTTTATTAATGGCATGGAGATTTCTGACGTTTTCCCCTGTAGCTATTCATTTAATCAGAACTGGATCAAGGTAACAGAAATGAAGCAACTAAAGGAGCTTGTTGTGGCTACAAAGAACAGATAAAAATGGGTTTAATTTGAATTAAATTAGTGGAGGACTAAGGATAAGGAAAAATTTAAAAGATAAATATAAATACAGAGAGAAATTACAAGAGAGGAAAGGTTATTTAAGGGACAGTAGAAGACTTTAAAATGACTTATTCAGGAGTGAAACAAGTTCAGAGTCAATAAAAATGTCATGTGGGAAAAAATAAAGGAATAATATTTATACTGGAGCAGTGATGGGACATAAATAATGCTGAATATATGGGGAAAAAAAAGGTCTGTTGCAAAGAGGAATAAATTCACATTTTAGCGTGGACTTCCTGTAGGACAGGGATTTTTACCGTAGGGTCCAACTCTGGCTGTCCTCCAAGAGGAAAAAGTCAGTTATTAAAAAAAGTAATTTCACTGTTTTTATTGGAAATACAGATCTGATTCAATGCTTCTTTAAGTCAAAGAAAGATACTAGTTGACTGACAAGGCATTAGATCAGATCTAAGCACTTCAAATTCACTAAGTTGCATGCATATAGCTTCCTTACTAGAAGATGTAAACACGTGCCTGTATCAAGTTCAGCTCTAGATCTTCTACGGGCATTGTATGTCAAAAGAAAGGACAGGGAGAAAAAGAAAGTGCTTGAGGAAATTAGGTCAGCAGGATAATCAAGAAATCAGACAATTCCCAAAGCTTTTCTCTATTCAGTTTCTCCAGCAGATTAACCTTGTTTAGTCTCTGTCTTCTGTTGTCACCCTGTGAGTACTTGGTTGGCAGGGGAAAATAAAAATCCCACTGTCGCAATCTCCACTGTAGCAATTGTCCTTTGAGAATACTCTGA
Source organism: Strix uralensis (assembly GCF_047716275.1). Taxonomy (NCBI): domain Eukaryota; kingdom Metazoa; phylum Chordata; class Aves; order Strigiformes; family Strigidae; genus Strix; species Strix uralensis. Next base: position 11,662,488 of record NC_133978.1, on the reverse strand, counting down.
ACAACTATTTCAATGCATTGATAATACACAGCATTGTTGCCTTGCATGTCTTTCTGTTCAGCCTTCTTTCTGTAAACACCTCCTAATGAAGATAAGAAAAATGAACAGGCAAAACCAGCACTTAATTATTTCTCTTCCAAGTCATATAACAACACAATTTATTTAATGTAACATGGTTCAAAACATCGCCAAATGCACAAAGAAACTAAACTGGAAGCTAAGAGGTTGGACATTTTCCAGTGGATGGACATGGACTACAGCTTTCCTGGGTCAAGTAAAAGATGCTTGCACCTGAGGCTCTTTACCACTGGGTGCCAGTATACCCACAGACCAACGGTGCTGTGGGTGGCTTAGATCGGTATTAATTCTGTAGGAAACAATTCATTGGGAAGCACCAACTTCCTGACAGTCAATATAAATATTGCACATTTCTCAAGCAAGCAACCAAAATGGTCATGGAAGCTGTGAAGGACATCAAGGCAGTAACTGTAATGTAACAAAATTCCTTCATAGTAAGTACTGAGAGTCAGTTGGAGAACATATCACTAGCCGAGGATGGCATTTTAGTCAACCTTAAAAGCAGGTTTTATAATACTGTTTGGGTGTATATGAAAACTGGCCTTTTGCTAGAACTGTAAAAATTTGTGGTTTTAATCTCTGATAGGCATGTTATTTATTATTTATTAACTATTTACACTATAGTTTTGCAGAATCAGCTGGATAATTTTGGTGTGGTGAGGAACTTGGGAAGTGCCACACTGATTCAGACCAGCATTCCTGACAAAACACCAACCTTGCCTTTAACCATGACTGGGTGTTTCACAGAGCTGTGAAACATGCTTAATGAACAGTGATGTGGGAATTTCATTTTCAGTATAGAGTCCTAGCAGTTGGTTTGTACCCTAAAATAGGGTTATTATCCCTTTGAAAGAATAATCTTAGTGGAGGATATTTTTATCCTCCATATATAGGTGTAATCCTTTTCTAAATCCTACTCTATCATTTCCCTCAATAGAGTCAGTGTCAAGAAATTACAAAGTTACGAAGTTGCTCTACATTGGTGTATTTCCTTCCAGCAGCTTTAAGTGAGTCCTTGTGGAAACACTAGAATAGAGGAAAACAGTAGGTTTAATGCAATCTGCCTTCTTAAAATGCTCATTGTTCTCCCTAAAGGAATGCTTGTCTACTGCCTACAACAAAACAGCTAAATCAGAACTGACTATGTTTTCAGTTACCATTCAGTAAACTTGAGTGAGACTTGCAAACTTGAGATGCTTTGGGGGAGTTTGGAGAGAAGAAAATGTTTGACAGATAAATATGTCTAAATCCTTGCTGTTCTGGCCTTGTCTGTGGAGGCTGCAGCACAACATGGAGCCTCGTTATTCTCTAATTATGGCCTGCTGACACAGCTGGTTACAAGGGGGGAAGAATTCTTCCTGGAGGGCCAATTTGAGGAGCCAGCCTGCTTTTTCAGGAGGAGAGCAGCGCACAGTCCCTTCTGCTAAGGCTTGGTGCAAGCAGAGAAGGGGTAAAAATGAATTGGCCACAGAAAACAGTGTAGGGCAGAACATGTACTTCACCTTGAAGTTTGTCAAAACCCTGCAAGACACTGGTCTGAAGAGAGTTAAAAGGATAAAGGAATTCCTTTGCAGTCCTGAACAAACCCATGATTCCCAAGTGATGACATATTCCTTCTAGAAGGAAGTCTAGATCAGATATAAAACCCAGGAATATTTGATGCCTGCATCTATTCTGTCTTGGAAATCTGTTTATTATACACATTTTCCTAAATAGAAGGTTTTCTAGATAGTTATTTCATAACTGATTGAGAAAAAACCCAAACCAACCAAACCAGATTACCTCTGAATAACTTCTAGTAGGATACATACCATTTTTGAAAGTCCAATTCTACTCCCCACCCACGGCATGAGAAAAATACTTATGTATAAGTGAAAAAAGGACAACATGCAGAGAATACAGTTTAACTATTATTGGGGAAAAAAGCCTGTTCTTTTTCAGAGTAAGACAAAAATCGTATCACTTAATTACTGTTCACTTGGAGATGTTGATTACTGAAGTCCTACTAAAGCTAACAGTGATGGTGGTAGGAGCAAGGTCATGGATGTTAGTACTTGTACTGAATATAAATCATATTTGATATAGCCCACTCCTTACATTCTCCCGATGGCAAGAGTATAAAGCAAGGTTTAGTTCTAGGGAAAGCAGAAATCCTCGTAAGGTCATTTGGGGATTTGAACATGTTGGTTCTGATTGACTGATTAATTGATTTATATGTGTGACATTGTTTCAAAAGCCAGGAACAGAAAAGACTAGGACAAGAACGTTTTTCAGCTACTTCTGCCTGGACAGCAGATGGATTGTATCTGATCTGGTGTAAAACATGACAAGGAAAGGGAAATAGGGGCTGCTATGTCTTTGCTTTTATGAATTCATCTGGTTTCAAACTGTAGGCATTGGTTTTGCAGAATGAATGTTTTAATAGAATAGAGCCTAGTTCCAAAACATTGCAAGTTTTGGCAGTCCCACACTGACTTTGGCAATATATCATGTTTCTTTGTTCTTAATTTTCCTATAAATACAGGTAATGGAGCCACTTATTTACACAGTATGACTTACACAACCAATGGTAGTGTTAGGCCTTTGACATTACAACAAATCATATAGTTTAGAAAAATTATCAGAACAGAAATAGTGTAATTTCCTAGGGTTTCTAGGTGCAGTGTTTGTACTGCCTACCTACAAGAGGCCTCAAACAACTGATAACACTTATTTTCCTTCACAGTTCCTTGCTCTGATTTCTGAGTTTGCCTCTGTAGGCACTTGCTCTGTGATGACAGGCAGCACAAAGAGGAGTGTAATCCCACCTCAATTATGGTTTCAGCAGGGTGACGCCAACTGCTAAGCCATCTTTCCAGTAGACAGCAGGGCTTGCCATAGATGATGTTTGTTCTGTTGAGCAATTTGGATAGCAGATTTTGTATCCTATCTTCCGAATTTAATCTCAACCACAAGCAGCTCATATTGCTTTCAGTACTCAAACTCTCTTAAACCAATCTTTGTGTCAAATTAAAACGCAAAAGTTTGAAAATACAGTCACTTAGCTGAGAGAGATGAAATGGACAGCTAATTACCTCTTTCAGCAGAATAAGGAAAAAATCCATTTTTAATTTTCTGATGTAAATCTCTCTGTCCCCAGAATCCCTTTCCATTTTGCCACGTGCTCTCCAGTCCCTCTTCTCCCTCCCTGCTATGTTCTGCTATCCTTTTTCCTGTTATCCATCTAATTTTGTTTGTAAGGACCTTGCTCAGGACGCTTCTCTTGTCTATTTTTCTGTAATACACTGCACACAGGTTTTATTAAATAAGTAAATAAATACTGCATTTTTACTCTGCAAATAATAAAATATTTACTGGTCTTTCATTATAAATTAGGATCAAACTGAAACACCCAATCCAACATCCTATATGCATGAAACCTTCTGGAGTGTTTGAAACCTGCACAGTTTTAAAGGTTTCCACTGTGTAATGTGGGCCATGCCAAAATGCCTGGTGTGACCACATCAAGATTTTAAGTTGAATTTCTGATTTTAAAAACTAAAAATTAGCTTGGGTCATTTTTTTATGTTACTTATAAACAGACTTTTGGATAAAAAGCAGGTGAACAAAACTTTGTAGTCCTACTAGTATACTGAGATATATAATCAGGAAGAGGACTTCTGAACTCCTTTGGTTCAGGCTTGTGGGATGGAATAGAAAATATTTTTAGCAAGCCCAACGAAATTCCATCCTGAAGTGTCATCACAACAGATTCTCACCTTCACACTTAGAAGGAAATTTTCTTTCTGTTTAGTATTTAACAACTGAGAAAGAGCTTTGGTAGAACTTACCTGGGGAAACCTTCTGAACAGCTCTCTTGGGTAACTGCAAATAACAACTCTTTAACATTTACATTAGCACTCCACTGCACTTACAGACTATTTCAGAAATGACGGGGATTTCCATCTTGAATAATAACAGAGAAAGCATTGTGTTTGAACAGCTAAACAGCTGTTTAATGCACAAGAATATGTTGTTTCGATAGTTCACAACATATTTGTTGCACTTTGTCATTCGACATTCCTCCCTGTCTTCTGCCCATGTAACACTGCTTCTACAGTCCTTTCTGCAGTAAATAAATAAAGGAATAAAAAGAAGATTTTAAAGTTTTCATTATGTTGTTCATTATTGCATTACAGCATTAAATGTGTACATGCACTGTAAATGTCCATTTACAGTTCTATAAATGCCAGCTTTGCCAGCAGAACTACTTGCTACAGCTTTTAGTGACAGAAAATACTTACTGTTGGGGCTCTAGGAGGCAGGTCCATCAGTGTGTAGGCATTGGCTTCTGAGTCATTCCACGCATTGAAGGACTCCACAATTTTGGTGCTGTTGGGGTCCTCGGAGGGACAAGAGATCCCCCTTTGAATGGGTTGATTATTCAGGTGAACAAAATCTAAGCAAAAACAAAGAAAGAAGATCTCTCCTCTGAATTTAAGTCAGCCAATTTACCTTTTTGTGTGTGTGTAAAGCCGTTAGATTCTCTGGAATAACGTGAGATCCAGTGCAGTTTCTCACTAGAGCTTCAGATTGCTTCACTTCAGCTTAGCAAAGGGCAGCAGCAGCAGCTTCCATTTAAATACAGGAGGTGGCAGGGTCTGCACATGCCCAGTTTGAAGCTTGTTCCATCCAGATTCCAGCTTCATTTTAATGACAGCTCATTTCAAAGTGCTGTTATATTTTTGGCCTTTGACAGATATATGTCTGAATTGTAATGCCATATCCGCATTATCCGTATATGAAGACAAGTTAAAAGGTTGACTTCATTGTCTTAAATATTAGAACTTACTGTTAATTTTCCCTGTATTGCTGAATTAGTTTTTTGTAGTCTGCTTTTAAAGAAGATGTATGTGTACAGTTCTGCTGAAGTTGTCTGAACTCAAATAGATTCTGGTATTTAACAATGTGCTTGTGTGCACTTCTGTCTTGTAGAATTTAGGTCATGGTTATTTGTTGGTCCACTTCTAAAAATAAACAAAAAATAGGGATAAGACCCACTGACATCATCCTTTTCTGCTCTTCAGTTATTAAAAAAGAAAAAAGTTCACAAATACCTTAGGCAGAGAACAGCAAATAACCACTCCTTTCTGTCTGCTTTCCTTTTCAGTTGTGTTTAGTTAGAGCATACATGAGCAGATTCTTATTCACACAAATCTTCCTTTATGTTGCACTGTGCAAAGAGATACGAATTGCTGTATTCCCAGTTGAAGACCCATTACTGGGGTAAAGTGAAATTTAATTGCAATAGAGAATTAGGCACAGAGCGTGAAAAAGCTGTTCTAGAAGATACTGCAGCCTGAATATCATAGAATTCAGGCTTTCCACCCACTGTCAAAATGACCCTAATGCAAGCTATTAGCTTCATTGCAGCTGTTAATAAAAATAGATGGTGTGACTGTTCTGGAAAGTCTTTGTGAGATGGTTATGATAGTAACAGTGGGAACTGTATTGCCCCAGCCCTTTGCAGATTCCCCTTCTCATGTACCTTTCCTTAAATTAGCACTTGCAGTACCTAACCTTAAATTGAGGGAAAAGGGATTGCATTTCTTTCCATGAACAGGAGCTGTATCTCTATATCAAAGGCACTCACCTATAGTGCTGCAGATTCCCTTTCCTCAAAACATTTAAGGAAGGTAGCATTTACCTTGTGTCACCAGGCCACTGAACATTAACCACAGGAGATGCTTCTTAGACTCTACAGGCTCTCAAACTGTGAGACCTTAAAAATAATTACTAGCAGACCTGTTGGGAAAGGCAGAGAGATTTCATGAAGTACTCCTGCCCTGCAGTGTTAGGTTGGCACAACCAAGACAGATTTAAACTAGCTGTGGCAGAACTGAGCCCCGAGGTGGCTAATCACCTGACAATTTTCAACTTCGTCAATGTCTGAGATTCTATGGTCATCTTCTAGGGTGTGCTTTTCCCTTCTTCTCTATGTGTGACATCAGAAACATGAATATCAGGGCAATGGTGGATGTGACATTAATGGTACAAACTGCAAAAGACATTGATGTGAACTCCAAATCCATCACTCTGTGTTCTGCATACACAGTGCTTGCATGCAGCACACCATAGGTATGAGGCAGCAAGCAATGGTGTTGGACATTCTGAGGGACAGGACCTTTTTGGAAGATAATTCTGCATTTTACTACTAAAAAGCCAGGAGATGTCATTACAGAAGGCCACAATGTGAAACTGTCAAAAGCTCATGCTATCTTCAAATAAAGCTTATCAAGGTAGTAGAGCAGAAAGTAAATTTTAATGACTGAAGTGAAGAGAAAGGAGGCAATGGGAGGCCTCCCATTTGTGTGAACTTTATGTTCAAAGAAGTTGCATACAGTTACATCCTGCTCTTATCAAACTGATAAGCCATAAAGTTTAAGACATATAATCTTCAAGGACAGGCATAAATACTACATCAGAGGTATTCTTTGACTTGGTATTCTAATTTTCTTTGCTCAAATCCTCTTAGTTTTCTGCTTTATGTTTTAGTTTTGCACAATGCCAACACTCAATCTGTTTACATATAGCTTAAAACATTGTTTCCCTTTTCCCTGGGTCAGAAATTACATTTTTCTTCCTTCTTATTTCCTCTCATTATAATAACAAGTCAATATATTTAATTTCCAGTTAGCGTGGAAGCATCCAATTTTTGACATTTTTAGGGGAGCCCATAATATGTTTGGCAGAGTCATCAAATCATGGAATAAATGTAGTCCTTTTTAAAGTAAATCAGACATATCAGACATAGAAACTATGTGTCTTCTTGCTTCATTAGACCTGGTGTTGTACATGTCATTCCAGGTAATTTGATTAGTTCAGCAGCTCCTGAGAGTATATTATGAAAGAATATGCAGTATGAAGGAGAGAAAGTTTTCCCTGTGAGAAGTGGATGCTAGTCCGAAGAGGGATGTTGATTTGGTATCCTTCCTTAGCCTTTGGGGCCTGCTTTTGTGAATGCTAAGCGCTTATAAGCTGAGTGATGTTATTTCTGAAAAGTGGACCCTAACACTAAGATTCATGTCCAGTGTGTTACAGCCAATTGCTAGAGGTGATTCAGCTGACCTATTTTATATGCAGTGCCTCAGCTTCCATGGAAGGAGAGGAGTCATCCTAGAACTGCACAAAGTGTGAAGTATGAGGTATCTCATTCTCTGTACCTAGGGCTTGGGAGGTTAGACAAAGACATGTAATAGCAAATCCTTCACAAAAATTTTTCTCTCAGATTTGCTTTTGGTTTATATGCAGTATTAAACCAGAGAGAACAATTCAAAGTATTTTACTGAGTGATAATTGTTTGTCTTTATAGATAAGACTAGACTTATGGATTTGGAGGGAAATTTGCCCTCTGTCTCTCCCTTGTTTATTCTCCTTCAGAAGCTTACCTCTGTTGTATCCCTGGGAAGCTTAATGGAGAAAATGTATCAGTTCATGACCCCAGGTATTTTCTAAAGCCATCCAGCTCATCCTAAAGTTTTCAGACATTTCTGACACAGTTTTGTGTGGGAAATATGCCAGAAGCCCACCTGGCTTATGGCCCAGGTCTGAATTGCCCTCCAGTCACTTCTGGAGAAAAGAACACCTGCCCAGAATTAATCTGAGTTCTGTCACATTGAAGTATGGTGAGAACATCCTTCACAGTTTTAGAGTCCTGACTTTCACTTGCACCTCTTGCTACTGATAATTAACTTCTGTTCATTGCTTTGTATAAACTACAGGCAGAAATAGCAGAAAGACCATGGACTCTGGGGCCCTTCCATGAAACTGAGAAAATTTTCTGACAGAACAAGGGAAAGGTAATGCATGGGTAAAATTTAATTAAAGTCCAGATGAGCATAGTTCTTTCACAATGAATGAAAGGGAACAGTGTCCTCTGGCTGGGAGCTCTCTGTGGAATTAGGTTTTAGCTCATCTGCAGGAATACAGAGTGGACTGAAAGAACAGGTTATCTGCTGCTTAGAAGATAAACAGACTGCTGTTGGGGAACTCCAGGAGAGTTAGAAGACCAGGGGTATGGTCAGCCAGGCATTAATATCCGCAAGACATATTTACAGGAGCTCACATGGGCTTCCTTAAATTTTCCAAAAGATCACCTAGATTTCCAAGGCCACCATGAGAAAAGAGAAATAGACTACTCCATAATGGAAAAGGTAAACTCCCACTCCTCTTTGAGTGCAGATACAGGTCTGGGATTTGAGTTACTACAAAAGAGGACTGCACAAAGCAAGGAAGCAAGGAAGTTGGGTGTTTCTAAGGCCTGCTAATAAGCTGTGTGATTTTTTTTTTCCCATTATAATGGGGAGAATGATAGTGATAACCCCTGTAAAATATCTTGGGGATAACAGTGCTACCCTGAAAATATGCTCTGCTTGCCCTCTAGACATGCTAGGTGTTCTTGTAAGTGGTGGGATAGAGGGAGGAATTATTGATTTTTCAGTGGAGAGCCTCTCCATTTTCAGTATCTGCCTTTCAAAAGGCACACTATCAAATCTTAGTCCATAGCAGCCTTCCTTACACAGTCCCTCTTGTACAAAAGTTGTGAGCCCCAAGTATCCAGTGCGGTATTGCTTGTCAGTCGCTATAACATCTGAAAACATGCTTCTCTCAGAAGCATTTTCAGAGGCCTACTTTTGTACTGGTATCTGCAACAAACTTGTCTGCTTAGATATGCAGGTGAAAACTGGTTGCTCATTTTATACAGAAATCTGCTTTCAACCATCTGTGTTCTTTTTGCCTTTTAACAGCTAAGATCTGTCAGGTGGGAACTCTCCCACTTCCTAGCTGTTCCCAGACACCACACTGCAATTTTGGCACCCCAAAAAACAAAGTGGGGAGAGAGTTGTGTAATATATATCTACTTTGTGCTCCATTAATCATAGAAATTAAATTTAGTTGTACATGCCTGGAGTAACTTGGCAAGGGGACATGGAGGCAAGAACACGCTTTGTAAATTGTCAAACTGAGTACAAAGTTCTGGGCCTTTTATGGGAGCACATTCTTGGGACTACCCAAAAATCAATAGACAAAATAGAAAACAATAAATCAATGTGGTTTCTTCTCAGCTGTAGAAGTGAATAATTCACCTCATAGGTAGTTCTAATTTTATAGGGTAGCCAGGATCTATGGTGAACAGCAAAAGCACAAACTGCAGGGTGCAGGTAGCAAGCATGTAACGCCATGGAGCTGTTTAGCCCCACAGCAGGAGAGTGAGAATCCCAGGGCTGGACTGAGTACAGAAGGGCCAGACCATAAAGGATGATTTAGAAAAGTCCATTCAAACACAACTTTTTTTTCTAAGACTTACCAAAAAAAAAATCTTCCACTGAGATGAAAAGATTGTATCAGTGATCTCTTCAACAGTATGAATTCAGCTCTGTAACATGGCATTAGACTGCCACTCTATGGCAAGACACAGTCCAGCAGCTGCTCTGCCTTAGTTTCCCCAGTAGTATTTCCAGCTTACTCTAGTGGCTTATGGCTTCAAGGCCAGGCAGCTTGAAAGGGTCAGCCCACCTCTGTCCATCTTGTCCTTCCTCAGAGTCTGGAGACAAAAGTAGTCACACAGAGAGCTCTCCAGACCAGCCAGGTTGGATTTGCAGTGCCTCCAGAAAAAGCTTCTTACCTTGTTTTGTGGGCTGAGCTCTCAGATTCATCCTTCGCTGTCTCCTATGGCTTAACCTCTGTGCAAAGCCTACCGTTTTTCAGGGAACTCTGGTTAGCCAAACTCTTCTCAAAAAATTTCAGCTGGAAGCTTCCCTACTTCCAGTTCCCAAATGGGAGCTCTCACCTTTCCAGCCCTTCTTACATGTGTGAAATAAAGCTGAATGTGGTGGTGCAGTTTAGTGCTTACTGTATGCAGGGACAAATCATATTTTAAAAATGACAAAAATGTCGTTGTAGTATTGCAGAAAGAACAAGCCCCTCATCTTTCAAGCAACAGCTAGATAAAAAAATTCCCTTGCTAGTCTCTTGCCCATAATAAATCAGGTCTGTGCCACAGGCAACTCAGTCTGCAGTGGGCTGAAATGTTGGGTCAGCACATGGTGGTCTCCAAGCTGCCTTGTCATCTTTGCTGGAAGCAGACATTATGAAAGATTTGATTACGCAGAGTAGTGTGTTTCCCAGCTAGGGTAGGACTCAGATAAAAAAAGGATTATTGATATAGAAGGGGTGAGAAATAAAATTGCAGAGAGATTCTATTTATCAAGCATTTTTCCCCAGTCAAGTACTGACTGCCATTAGAGGTGCCGACAGTGGCCAGTGACAGACAGCAGTGCCAGGTTTGGGTCAGCACTAATAGAGAGCTTGCACTGCTTACTGGAAGAATGACTGGTATCATTTTTTTTTTATTGTTTTTTAATCTCACCTGCTTATGTAGTAGATACTTCTGAAATAGAAAGAACTCTGTGACTAGAGCCTGTCATGGGAAGGGGCTGCAGAAATATCTTGATAGGTAAGGTAGAGGACAGTAATGGAGACAGCCAGGTCTCTGATGAAAAGGCTTAACGGAAGAGGAACAATAAGAATCAATTTGTACTCACACACAGCAATCAAAATGAAAACCCTGGGGTTTGCAAAATAATAGTTCATGATAACCAGAAGGTAAACAAAGTGTAGTCTCATTTGATATTGAAGAATTATCATCTTTCTCCTTAGATAATAGCCCTATTGTCTTCAAACGATCTGCAGAGAATACATATAGTAACCTGATGGTTATACAACTATTTTTCCTGGCACATACTGTCTTGTCTTACAACATCCTTGTGAAAGAAATCCTACCCTTTCTAGAAATACCGTCAGTGATTCTGTAAAAAAAAAAAAAAGAAGACATGATTGTCATTCCACTGATGGGAGAAAATTATGTTACTGCACTAATAAGCATACAGCTTTATCACTGACTGCAGCTCACAGCTATTGCAGGTGCCCTGTGCTTTGCTGCTGTAGACTGCACTGCTTTCTGGAATTTGGGCAGGATGAGGAGGGAGAAACAGACCACTCACTAACATCACTGAATTTTTGAAATCTTGTATTTGAATTGTTTCTGAAAACAGCCTGAAGAGTGAGTGCAAATTAAAAATACCAGAGGATATTTTAGCCGAGTCTGTAAGAGATTTCAGTGACAAGTGTCCTACTCAGGACAAAACTGCCAGCAGCAGCTGAAGCAGAATCAGGATTTGGCTCAGACTACAATAGTGTTCAAGATTTGGGCAGGATTCTGTCATGACCATTGAGAACAGAGACATTATGAGGAGTTTGTCCTGCTGCAACTTGAAACCTTTCACACAAAGTCCAAAATCAAACAGACCTAATGCTTAGGCTAGAAGGGAATCCACTGCAGTTGTATAATCAGAGCTTCTCAATGTACAGAAGTGTAAAGCCACATGCCCGTTTCTTCATAAACTCTTCTGCTAGGGCTATCACCCAGCCGGTCATCACCTTTGACTCTGATTTCCCAAGTGTTCACATAAGGCCTCTAAATGAATAGAGATTCTTCTTTGTTTAGGTCTGCAGTGCGGCCTTTATTAATACCTACTCTGCTAAATGCCTCCTCTGGATCCTCACTGACTTCTGTTTCAGTTGCTATGACATCCGTTTCCTCTGACCTTAATGGAATGTACAGGGCAATTATCAGAAGGCTGCAGATGGGATGCAAGTGTGCCAGTGTGGCTATGTCCAACTCAGCCTGAGCCCTTTTCATCTTGAGCCTCTCCTCTCCTAGCCCATTGCTCTGACTGTTACTGCCATGCATCCACTTCTTTGACTCTGCCTTTTCTAGTAAATCATATATATATTGCTGGTCTTCATTTCCAAGGGCCTTGATGAAATATCTATCTCCACGTTTACCTATCATCTTTCAGACAGCATTGGCTTGCCAGCTCTCTCATCCTGTCAGCCACTGACACTCATTTCCTGAATAGTTTCAACATGCATAATTTGCTTGTCTTCATGCAGTTCCTCATGCTGGTGCCAGTGGCAACAAGAGACATTGACAATAGCTAGGCTGCAGGCACACAGAGCCTGCTGGCCCTATTGTCAGCGCTGACCTATGTTGTCTTCTGGTTACTTGCCACTTTCTTGCCAGTATGCTTCCATTCCTTGTCTCCCTATACTTGGACAACAAGCTCTTTGAAGCAGAGACTTTTTATTCTGTGCTGGTATAAAGCTTTGACTTGCCAAACATTTCTAGGCATGAGAGTAATGCAAACATGGTGGGCTTCTATTCTCTGGTAATGTCATGAATTTTCTTAATAAATACATTCCGCTTAATTTTTTGGTGATGAATTGGTGAGTAGTTCAGTATGGTTACAATAAAAAAGTCAAAGCTCGGGGTTTTGTTTTAGTAAAAATGTGGATATGTGCTTGAAGATTGTTTTCAGAGTTTAAAAAGCAAAAGATAAACCCTTCTGAATAAATGAACATCTCAAAAGCAAACCTGTATGAACTAAAGTGATAAAAAAACCTGGCACTGATCCTCAGAAAGCCAAACTATTATTTCTCACTTAACTCTACTTTTATAATTCTGCCTGCTCCTTATGGAACTGGCATTCCTATTCATGACTTGCCGATGATGCTGCAAATCATGAAAACATAGTTGGGTAGTAATTTTGTGGCACAGCAGACAAACATAGACAAACATATCATTTCTACTTACTGTAAGAGTTTTTCACTGAAAGAATATCCTGAAATTGGATATATGTGATTGTGAAAGTTGGGCACTGCATTCTTTCTGCTCTTTCAAGATGGCTACAAATATGCTTGAAACACCAAAACACATTAAAAACATGCATCCTTGAACATGGACTTCATTTCTGGGCCTGATTCCCCAGAGTACTTGAGCTATTTTGCACATCACCATACAGTGGCCTTCTTGTACAAACTAAAACTTAAGAATGTCACCAGAAGGAAGTGACTGACCTCTTCCTGTATAACAAACAAGTGGATCCCATGATGGGGGACATCAGATTTAAAGATGCCTTACCTCACTTCTGAGTGAATGATTCAGCTACTTCTTTTCCTGATAAAAAGATCAATGTGCTCTTTTCTAAACAGAGTTTCGGTAATGGGACTTAAGACTGCAGAACACCTTGGTAAAGAATGGACATTTAGAGGCATTTTTCCCTTATTACACAGACGTTTTCTTTGTGTGTTTTTACCTCTTTTCACAGCTTTAGTAACAAAATGTAGTTTACCAAGAGTAAAATTCTCATCCCCTTTTGCCCGCTCCCCCTCCCAAAACTCTACCCAGACAAAAAGTTAAGCCTTTGCCCTTACTACACAAAGAATATTTTACTGAACAAATGCATTGCTGCTGCCTTTGACACGAGAGGTGAAAATGCTACATTTTTTCAGTGTTTCTTTATAGTAACCATTTGTCAAGGAGAAGGGGTAATGAGAAATACAGTCACTTCTGTCTTCACAAATTAAGTGAAGATAAGTTCAAAAAATCCTAACCATGCAATCAGTACAAACTGTTGCTATTATATTCCTGACTGTGGACATACTTAACAGGCTACTCAGTCTTTCTGTTTTCAAATTCATTGACTTGTGGTAGAGTTATTTTCTTGGATTTCTTTTAAAGTGAGATGCTGTTTATTTTGCAATTCACAGAGAAAAGTCCTTGTGCAGCAATTGGAACTACTTACCATCATCAGACAACTGCAATGTGCTCTAGTGTCTTGCAGACAGCAAGTCAACAATGATCATGTTGGTTACTCTTATAAAAACAATAGAAAAATAATCTTGTGGCAGCATTCTGACGTTAGATACCAAAGAAACTCAAACCTATTTTCAGAGTATAAACATTTCATGTTTAAGGAGCATTATACCTGTTAGGACTCAATAGTACAGTTCACCAAAATAGATATTCCACAGAACATACAGTAAGCTTCCAGGTCTAATTGCCCTTACAGATTTAAGCAGTTTTGTACTTTTATCATGGATCTACTCCTCAGATAGCGTAAGTCAACATAGCTCTACTAACTCAGCTCTTACTGCTTGAGGCTCAGGACTCCCCATTACAAAACAACTGCAAAGCTAGTATAAACTGCCCAAGGAAGATTCTGCCACAAGTTTCCGAGGGGTGTACAGACGTCAAAGCATGTTCCCTTCCTAGCAATGCTTGTCACCTGACAGGCTCTAGTTTCTGGACAAGCCCTCCAGAGCTCCTTTACAGTGGGAAAACAGTGGAGGTTTTTTCCCATTCACTCTGCTGATTTGAACACTACAGGACCTAATTCTCCAGAGGAACTTCTTGACGGTTTAACAGGTGACTTGGTTCCCCTGCAACTTCAGTTCAATACTTGTAGAGCAGAAAGTGTGGCACTTCTTTTCTTGTAAGGATGTTTTGAGATGGTCAAACAGTCTGGTGTTCAAACACTTAAGCAAACAAACAAAAATTGAACTAAGAATAAAGAAAAGTAAGAATTTAAGAATAGAATATGAGTGTTAGACTATGTCAGGGAACAGCAATGGCCAGCTGCTTTATAGGGGCCAGGAGGATGATAATAAAGCAGGAGGCCAGAAGCCTCAACAGCCAGGGCACCATCCCACAGGACACGAGCAAGATGAGCCAGGCAGACCCAGGGATGGTAGCCAGGATGAGCTGAGAATCTAGGCTATCAGGCCAGTCCATGCCAGCAAAGCGGGCCTGAGGCAAACCTGAGAGCAAAAGGCAGTAAGTCAGAGCCAGTGATCATACCCAAAGCCAGATCATTGAGGCCCACAGCTGGCCACAGGCATACTTAAATACAGTCCCTGCCCCATGGGTAGAGGGGGTTGGTGGGGGTGTCAGGTGGGGCTGGTCAGGGAAATTAAGACCTATTAGTGCACTCAGGTCCCTGACACAGCCTGAGTCTCCAATTCTTATTAAATTCTCACTACTGAATTCTTTCTGTGAAATTAAATTCTTAATACCTAAGCACATTTTCTCAAATACAGAGTCTTACTACCTTGCACTGATGTCACCCTAAATACCTATTTACCATCTGGCCACTTGTTTAGGATCTTAACTTTGGATTTGGAATCTTCTGACATTTTGGAAGTTTAGAGCAAAAGATCTCATGAGAGGTTTTTTATTTATTTATTATTTAAAATCATCTGTTGCATTAGAAAAAGATGTTAGTATTTAATAAGTATCTCCTAGAACAGAACAGTATGAGAATGACCACTCTGAGTCAGTCCAAAGGTCTGTCTAATCTAACATCCGCAGAATCACGGAATCATCTAGGTTGGAAAGGACCTTGAAGATCATCTAGTCCAACCGTTAACCTAGCACTGACAGTTCCCAACTACACCACATCCCTAAGCACTATGTCAACCCAAGTCTTAAAAACCTCCAGGGATGGGGACTCCACCACCTCCCTGGGCAGCCCATTCCAACGCCTAACAACCCATTCTGGAAAGAAATACTTCCTAATATCCAGTCTAAACCTTCCCTGGCGCAACTTGAGGCCATTACCTCTTGTCCTATTGCTTATTATTTGGTTCAAGAGACTCATCCCCAACTCTCTGCAACCTCCTTTCAGGCAGTTGTAGAGGGCAATGAGGTCTCCCCTCAGCCTCCTCTTCTCCAGACTAAACAACCCCAGTTCCCTCAGCCGCTCCTCGTAGGACATGTGCTCCAGACCCTTCACCAGCTTCGTTGTCCTTCTCTGGACACGCTCGAGTAATTCAATGTCCTTTTTGTAGTGAGGGGCCCAAAACTGAACACAGTCATCGAGGTGCGGCCTCACCAGTGCGGAGTACAGGGGTAAGATCCCTTCCCTGTCCCTGCTGGCCACGCTATTGCTGATACAAGCCAGGATGCCATTGGCCTTCTTGGCCACCTGGGCACACTGCTGGCTCATGTTCAGCCGGCTGTCAGTCAACACCCCCAGGTCCCTCTCTGACTGGCAGCTCTCCAGCCACTCCTCCCCAAGCCTGTAGCGCTGCTGGGGGTTGCTGTGGCCCAAGTGCAGCACCCGGCATTTGGCCTTATTGAAACTCCTACAGTTGGCCTTAGCCCATTGCTCCAGCCTGTCCAGGTCTCTCTGCAGAGCCTCCCTACCCTCAAGCCGATCAACACTCCCACCCAACTTGGTGTCATCTGCAAACTTACTGATGACCTCGTCTAGGTCATCAATAAAGATGCCCTGGGGGACACCACTTGTGACTGGCCGCCAACTGGGTTTAACTCAGTTCACCACCACTCTTTGGGCCTGGCCAACCAGTGGCTAAAAGCAGCATGCCAGGAAACAGTGCAAGAATATGGTGAGATTGCCCTAGAATATGCTTTCAGCCTCCAACAGTATGCAGCTCAGCAAATCTGTGCCTCTCAAACCATATTTCAGTGATCTATATCAAACATTGGTGGGGCTTTTGTGGATTTGTGAAAGGATTCTGGATGTAAGAAAGAATGTAGTTTCAAGTTGTCAACATAAAAGTCAGGGAGAAGAAAGGCTGCAGTCTGAACCGTGAAGTTATTTTAGTCCAAGCCAAATTACTCTTTAGCTTGAGCACAAGCACAGAAATCTGAAAGCTAACACAGCCTCTCTTGGAAAGCTTTGTATAATTTAAAACACAGTCATACTACAAAACCAGTTTTCATCTCAGCTCAGCAACTCTCTTCATGATACCCAAGTGCCTTTCAAAAAAAAAGCCAGAACAAACCAGCTGAGACACAAGTTCCCTTTCCATCCATTCTCCTAATGATTGGAAGAAAAATCATTCCTCTTGAATTTTTGGTTCACAGATTTTAATGCAACGTCTTTTTCTTTTTTTTTTTTTTTTAAAGATCCTAAATAGCCTTATTTAAAGCTCTGATTTTCAAGGTTTGATGATCAGAACTCCAAAATTGACATTCCAGAGAAGCACCTGCAACTGAAGCACCTAGAGTGACTAAGTGACTAGGTGAAGATTTAGGAACATGGTTTTTGTATAGCAATTAGGCTTTAAGAACTGAGAGGCTGAATAAAACCAGAAATCTAACAGAGTGATGCAACATTAACATTTGCTATGTTGGGAATAGTTTCTAATCACTTCTATTTCTCAGGCTTTTCTTGTGGTACTTTGATGGTGCTTCTACTGAATTTCTTACCTCCACTTATTAGACATTGCTGCAGTAAAAGTAAAATGATTCACTGAGTGCAGAAAAATAACAGAGGGGAGACCTTAAAAAGAGTGACTATTTTGCAGTCTCCAACCATTCCACTGGGGCTGAGTTCATAATTTTTGGTAAGCAGTAGAGTTACGAATATATGTTCCCAAACTGACGGCTGTTTTGCAAGTTTTGCTTAATGATCAGTATTGAGAGGTCACATTAAAGATCATTCTATGAGAAATATTCACCCACAGGGAGCTGAGTATTTTAGTCCTTTAATGATCATCTCTGCATGTGCATTTTGGAGCACTGGTTCTGGAATATCACCTATATACCTATTGTGAGGTCACTTGATACACCTTTCTAAAAGTGCATATGTAAGAAAAAATGCTGATGGTCTTTTGTGCAGGGTACTTATCTAACTAAACCCAGGAATTATTTGCAATTTGGTTTTAGTTTTGAAAGCTGCTGCTTTTACCTGCCCTGACAACTTCTTACCACACATTAATTTGTGTGTGTCTGAAAACTGCCTAATTTTTCCAGCTATGCCAGTTCATCTAATGAAAGATTTTTACCTACAGAGCTTGCATAGCCTGTCTTTACATTGTAACAGTTAATACCAACAGAAATAACGGCATGTTTTCCTGACTTGGCAACATCCCTTGCCAAAATTCATGAAACACCACCAGACACATAAAACACAGGAGTGTTATCATTAAAAGCAAAGGGTGTGTCATGTGGAAAAACAGAGGAGAGGGGCAGCTGTAATCCAGCCCACAGATATAGTTTGAAGCTGATTTTCTAGTGTCATAATGACTTGTTTCTCCATTGAACTTCGAATGTGCAAGTACATTAAATACAATGGTAGGCAATGTGTGTGACAAACAGGGCAAAGCACAAACCATTTGGCCCTCTATAAGAATAAAGTTTTGTGCTTCAACAAAAGAATTAGGAACTGGAAGGCAGGACTTTAGGAGACTGGGACAAAAATTTTGGAAGAGGAAAATTCCAGCTTTACTATGGTATGGCAGATAATCCATATCCCAGTGATGGTACATTTTGCTGTCTGTCATCAGTTCTAGGTTTTACAAATACACAAGTACTTTGCTTCAGTTGAGTCTTACAAATTGTATCTGGAATTCAGCAATTAAACTAGATTATTTAAGATTTCTACTATATTCCCATATACTAATATACTTCTTCATTTTGATATATTCCCATATACTAATACCTCCTCTGTTGAAATAAAAATATACTAAAAATCAAATTAAATAGGTTATTTTCTTTGTTCAGCCATTTGCAACTTGCTTTCCTGTTCTGGTACTTGAGAAATAACAATGGGAGACTTACTTCCCCACACCTGTTAATAAAATCCGATTTTAAACTCATCAGTTTTGTCCATCTGACAGACATAAGATTTCACTAGTTAAAATAATTAGTCTTTGATAAAATTAACATTCTGAGTTATGAGTAGTGTCTTTATTGATGTTCTGTAGTCAACAGCAATTCCTCTCCTCCTCTATATAAAGAAATTCATATGCATGTATTTTTATAGTTTTTATTACTAAGCAATTCTACTAGAAATTTCTTTGGTTGATGTTAGCAAAAATGTATGTGATTGTTTTGACTGTGATGTGTTATTCTGGAACAAGAAGGTTGTTGGCTGCCCAAGGAAACTCCTACAATGCTAAGGAAATAGCTGTGAAACTTCTATGCCCTGAAAGCACACAGGGGCCTCATTTACATGACTTTATCAAAATAACCACATCTGCTTCATCTGAAGCCTTTTGCCAGTTGACACAATGTGCAGAATTTCTTGGAAACGTGGGTGTCCTTCAGCTGAGGACAAGACAATAATTATAGCATGATATTGATTTAAGTTTTACTATTTTAAGACAAAAAAAGAGTATCCACATATTGGACTTGCATAGCAAAAGATGTAAAGTAAGAGCAGTGTAATTATTCTTGTGACAATTTATGTGCAGATCAGCACTTAAACTGTGTTCACTGTCAAACTGAACTTGAATTTTAGACAGGTTATCCTCCTGCAGCGCCCGGGTTCCTGCAGGCGAGAGACATGTCAGCCTGGCAGTTTGGACTTCCCTGAACTAGGTCCATGCAGCCTGAGCTGCAAAAGAAAGTGGTGATTACCTTCCCAGGCCTTTCATCCTTCTCTGAACCATTTTTGCTCTTCAGCATCTGATTCTG
Organism: Strix uralensis; assembly: GCF_047716275.1. Lineage (NCBI taxonomy): Eukaryota > Metazoa > Chordata > Aves > Strigiformes > Strigidae > Strix > Strix uralensis. The sequence continues at coordinate 11,643,083 of NC_133978.1, read as the reverse complement.
TTGTCTTGACTGAACAGGACAAAGAAGTTGAGTTCCCTCTTTGTCTTTCCTTTCTTCAGGAAACCGTCATAGGTCTTCAATTACGCAGTACTCCAACTGTTCAGAAACTTTTCCGCATGGGAGGGTTAAGGCAGAAGCCTTTCTTCAGGCTAGACTGCGGTATCTACAGTTCTACCAAAGACTTTTTACAACAGATGTTTGCCATGTTTTGCTAGAGGCTTGAACTGTTTACAGCTTTTCCTAAACATCAACTGTTAGTACAAAAAACAGGTACAGAAAAGCCAACATTTCTTCTGTCCTTTTTCAACAAATTGGAGTAAAGAACATTGTTTGTCAGCTATAATGTGAATTTCTCATTTCCGCTTTACTGAATTTCAGAAGCAGAGTATTGTGTTGAAACTGAAGTGGTCTCCAGGTAAAGTATCTTTTGAGAAAATGGTGGCACTCTAAATACAAATTTGGAATAATACTAGAGGGTTTTCAACTGTGACTTGCGCAATTTCAAACCAAGCCTAGATGGTGGTTTATTTCTCTACAGTGTGTTAAACAGTTTGTATTAAACAAAAGAAAAGCAACAGGGAAAATAATACATATTACACAAGATAATGCTTTTTCAACAGTGGTCAGATGTGCAGTTTTTTTTTTCCTCTGTCCTATTTTACTTTTCTATTATTGTCAGCAAATTTAAAGTCTTCTGCAAATTAAATGATTTACGCTCTTTTGATGAAACTGATCTCTGTATTGAAAGAAAGTATTGTCTGCCAAATACTACCCATTCAGTTTTTAAGTTTGTCTGCAAGCTGTAAAGAGCCAAGCATTTACCTAGCTCATATGAAGCTTTCACATGGCTTCATTTTTGTGTCTTACTTCATGGAAGAGGAAATCTCCAGCTGGGACCAGCACAAATGCTAACATCTGATACTATGGAGCATACCCACTGGAATTTTCAGAAGAATCAGCTCCTAGGGCAAAAGAATCTATATCCACCTAAAGGATAAATGACAGAAATACTTGGACATCTCCTAGGGCTCCTGTAACAGCTTCCTGGCATTGTAAAAAAAAAATATAATCACAAGGGATAAAATTCTTATGATTGTCAGGAAATTTTTATGCAGAGATAATGTAGACCTTAGAAAAGTGGGAATTCATCTTAAAAAGGCTCAGCCATTGAAAACTTAGTTGTCTCTTCTGAACTAGCTGTGTGTCCTCTTTAAACGCCACAACCAAGTGACTGGTCCCATTCTGAGATAGTCCAGATTAGCCAGAACAAGCCACCCTGTAGGACTGCCTGTCTGTCTCCATGCTACAGACAGGGCATGGATGACTAGCAGAAACAAGGCATAAAACTCTTGCTAAGCTTAGCTCAGTTGAATACACCCTCAGGACATAGCTATGGGAGAAGTACAGCCCATGGGAAAAAAAATTGATTATGCTGGGGTCTTGGCTTCTTTTTAACATCATTTTCTGTTCACTGGTACTAGTGGACCCAAAAACCAGGACTTTGAATTATTCTTGAGCTTTCTGTTATTATTTGGACTACTTCACATACCACTTCAACAGTAGCCTCTATTACTTAAGTGCTGTACATTCAAACTGTACAGGAGACTGTGCTCTGTGTATTTAAAGAGATTCATTTTTAGGAAACTGTATCAGAATGCTACATTAAAAAACAAATCTCTCCTTAAATACCTAAAAACCTCAAAGTCTTCATAATGGGACAGTGCTAGCAAAAATAAATTGTAAGGGACTTACCACTGTAGTGGTAGATAATGCAGGAAAATTACTGCATCTGTTCCTAAAGTAATCTTACAGAATCTTCATGTCTGCAAGAAAAGCTAGTAAAAATCAGCGGTGCTGAAGCTAGTGAAATAATTTCCAAACAGTTCAGTAAATAACAGGAATAATGCAAATACAGGGTCATTGCATTGTGTCATTTGAAAAAGTTCCTTGCTTTCACTCCTCTGTTTTCACATTTCTGTGATGACTTATTTCAGTTGTTTAACTATAGGAATGTGGTATTGGTGAGTCTAAAAACAAGGAGCTAAAGAATGAGGTTGAGTAACTTGCAGAGGTTAAGCCAGGCTAGATATTAGGGAGGGACAAAATGACCCGTGTCATGACTGGCAGTGCAGTTGTGACCTGGTACATGTTATTAGTAAACAAATGTGCAATGAACAGGTTATTTGCCATAGAGGCCCTTAAATTGCCAGAGGTAATCCTGATTTTTAACTGTAGCTTTATATCTCCCATTCATGATCAAAATCAGTCTATCCTCAGCAGAAGACAGGGAGGACGATTTCATAGTTCAGTTTCCCAGAGGTCAGCAGAGGCACTGGGGTACAGCTTTCCTGCTGTGGAAAAGAACAGTCCACCATGTGCTCTTCAAGAGAGCACCACAGCCCAACATTGGAAATTTGAATTTGCCTGAGGGTCTGACTTTCATTTATGGTGACACTCTGTCTTGTCATATAAGGGGACAAACCAGGCTTGAATGAGACAGATCCTTGTATTCTGACCATACTACAGAAACCCTCTCCTTGACCAAGGAGAAGTACAGTGAGACAGGGAGAAAAATCAAAAATTATATTTGAAGTGGCATTTTCTTTGTGGTTGCTAGAAGAGTGATAGAAAGAAATAGGATCTTTTGACTATTCCCTTTGGTTTGCTTGTAAGTTGGCAGCTAGAAGTCCTAAAGCTTAGGGCATACATTTTTATATAGTTATTTATGTGGGAGCAAATAGATATTTTTCAAGTTACTATTGCTTATGTATTCATATTAATATAAATTAACAGCAACTGTATTCACCTCAAAATCAAAGGCTTGTTCTCATAGGTCTGGGGGATGAAGTTCAAAAGACTTTGCACTGATTATCCCTGACTTCTTGGTTTAGGATAGGCAAAGAAAAGCAAGAAAGAAGGAAAAAAATATTCCTAAAGAAAGTTCTTGTAGTATTTTAATATGCCATTGGAGTCCTGAGGTCTAAAATGTCTTGGGCAATTGACAGTTCTAACCATACACCTAGAAATATATTGCTTTACAACCGTATAGCTCTGACAGTACATGCTAAGTAGCTTAAGGTAAGTACTTGAAAGTAGTTTTAAATGACAGTCTCTCATGAGTTGCCACTTATATGGGAACAGGGTACCTAAATGTCTTCCTGTGTATTCTGAAATCTCTTGTAAGTTCCAGAAGCTGGGGAGATAACCAACAAGGGGAAAAAGCTGATGCTAACAGAAATCAGATAATAACCACTCTCCCCCTTCTGTTATGTATTGTATTATCATGAGGTGATGAGTGAAAAGAGACGGTATTTAGTGCCAAGGAAAGAAAAAATTAGCATTGTGTGAGGTAGCAGACTGACACTGTTTAAATTCAGGATACAACTTTACAGTGACTGATTTATTTACCAAAAGATAGATACTACTACTCAGTTGTTTTAAATTAATTTCAATCTTCTTCCTTTGCAGTCATTACCAAGAAAACCTTTTTAACAACCTCTCCCCACCTGAGGAACTTTGTGCTTCACTTCATACAGAGGGCTTGATTCTCAGTCTCCTTGCAGAAAAATAATGGCTGTTAGGTGACAAGGTCTAACAGAAAAACACCACCCAGACGTGTGAAAACAGGTACATTCAAAACTTCTATTCTATAACTCTTCTTTTACAACCACCTGCACTATATAAGTCCCAAACCCTGATTTACATAGGCATGTGATCTTTGTTTTGCTCTGTCCCACAGCTGATGGAGGTGGCACATTCTCATTTTTGAGAATTAACTTAGGTGACTGTATCTTACAGACATTTGATAACCTGGTATTGAGTAAGATTCCCCCAAAATACCATTTAAGTACTTAAAAAAAATGACCTTGAAATATGGTGTAGATTATCAGTGCTGACACCCTAATATGAAGTCTAATTATTATAGCTGTGCATCAAAAATAGTGAGGTACTTAAAAATGCAGGTGGTGAATGAAATACTACACTAATGAGCAAAATGTCTACATAAGCTATCAGACACTCGTGGAATAGCATGCAGAAAATGACCAAAGATATATCATTGGTACTGAACAGAGGTCCTGAGGACTGAAGTGTATGTATTCAACATATAAAGTAATTCAAAAATGCAAAATAGGAGATGATAGCTAGAGGCACATGTACAATGTATAAGTTACTACTTAAAAAGATAAAAGGAGCTTGAGTTTGTAGGCTCTGAATTCAAGACATTAAAGAGCTGGATCTGGTTATATGGGGCTTGGTCACAGAGTACACCATACCACCCCGAAAGAAGTGTGAGAAATCCAGTACTGAGTAATCTGACATACCTGGGCACTACAAAGAATCTGGAACCTGGAAGCAGTGGGATGAGGAGCTGTTGCAATGACTGAGGAGCCTCCACAGTGACAGCAGCAGACTGTGGTCCCTGACAAGCAGTAGCAGCCAGGGACAGAGCAGCATGTGGCCAGTGGCAGGGTCAGGCTCTGGAAGGGGCAATGAACATGAAACATCACCCTCTTAACTTTGAAAAACACTGCTGCACATGTATGAGTTTTCCATTTTTGTACTACATTATACTTTCCAAAGTTTAGTGCAAATTCCTCTTACATAGAAATTGGATGGAAAGCATCTAACATTTAACCGAGTGTTAGAAAACATAGTAAACACGAGAACAGCACAGTGGCACAGGGGACAGACAAGAGCAGAGGAAGGGAAGGAGATATAGCAAGGAACTGACTAAAGCAAGCAATAACATAACATTCATCTAACAACAGTAACAAGAAGTGCCAGTCCTTTACTCTCTAGGAACAGAAATAAATCTACTTACAGGCTTAATCAGTAATGCTTGAAATCAATAATACATAACAAACTAATGGATCTGAAAAGTCATTAGTGGTGTGTAGGAAGCTTACTTCCTAAAAGTCATCTGCATGAACATTAACGTTAGAGCTAGTCAGAAAATGGATAATCTTGCCTGTGCAAAAACTGATACTATGTCTTCAAGTTATAGGAAAAGCATAAATTCTGATTTTTTGCATGGAAAGAAATGTCAAATTAAGTCTCTTGATAGGTCACTTTCAATATTTTTGCATGAAGCTTCTAAACTAAAAATATGTTTATTTCAAAAATGTTGTGAAAGAATGCAGATATTCAGGGTTTTTTTCAGGATTGCATCAGTAAAATTACTGGAAAAATATCTAGTTGAACTGTCTTTTGCTAAGAGACAACTATTTAGAAATTTTTTAGTAAAACTGTAACTAGCACCGGAAGTTAATGATGGGGGAACTAATGAAATACAGTGACTATGCCATCTTACTACCTTTCCCTTAAGCTAGATAAAAAGCCAAATAATTTTATCTATTCTATCAAGACAATAAAAGACTGTTCCATTACATGAATGTTTTGTTACAGATTTTTTCTTGTTCTTTAGACAGAAGGAAAAAAGCTGCAAGGGCTGTGATAAGACTAGTAAGTCATATCAAATGTATTTTTTATAAGGAGTATCTACTGACACCAAATATGTTGATCTTGCTAATGGTTCTGGTGTAACATTTATGTGATTACAAATTTGTAAAGCAAGTTTATCACAGCAATCATCTGTTCAAATAAAGGACTACTCTGGAAGAGCCACTGTACTTAGACAAGAATAGCCTTTGAATGTCCAAGGCAAATGAAAAAGTTCCCTTCCAGGCTCCACTCACCAAAAGACAGATATCCCTACTAATAAGTAGTATAGAAACAGAATGGGAGGAGATATTTTTCTCATTCCCACCACCCATGAAGGGGGAGAAATTTCTAAGATAGTTTTCTGAAAAAAAAAAAAAAATTCTGAAATTTTGTATGAAATGTTTTTAAGAGCAATCAGCAGACATGAGACCTCCAAAAGTTAACACAAATGCTGATTTAGTGATGAAGTAATTTCTTTGCTCACCTTTTGCACCTTACTCAGTTCTTTCTCATCCCCACCCGACTTAATGTTCTTCCATTTTCCTCCTACCCTTCATGTCTTCCTTCCTTTTTCCCAAATAGTGTGTCTCATTCATTCCTTTCTTCTATTTACTCTTTCTTCATTTCGATATTTTTCAGTCTCTGTGGAAGAATAAATACTTAGTTTTGCAGGAAATTGGAAAAGCACAAAAGCGAGCTATTTTTCTTAACAGGGAAGTGGTGGACCATATCTGCAGCAAACTAATCTCTGGGAGTCTAACAGTCATTGCTTGGAATAATTCAGAGTTTCATATCTGCCAGTCCCACTCCAATTTTGTGTTCAAGACTTCTTCGCATACCCAGCAAGCTAACAAGTACACAAACTTTGTAATAAGACCTTTAAAAAGCTTTCACTGCAGTATTTGGTGCAGACTTAGGGACTTCTTTTTAGGCAATGAAGGAAGCCTCCTTCATAGAGGATGACATTACTTAGTGATAAGATGAAAACAAGGAGACATGGTTTTCCCCCACAGACTAAAGGCACTGCATGTTGCTGCATGTAATGCACTAGCTGAATTACAATCCTTTGAAAAAGCCTACACTTTGAAAAATAACCAACAGTTTCAAAAAGGTCCATGCCCAATGCTAGAAGAATATAACTATATAGAAACTATTTCATAGATACAGCTGTTTTGTTAAATAGATATTGACCTGGTTATTTGTAAATTAGTTCTAAAATAGCATCATTCTGGATTGAGAAGCTAGATAAGGAGAATAGAGGCATTTTCTATTAACAAATAGCATTAAGAGCTTCAGTGGTACTTAGTGAACTACTACAGACTCTGTTTTACAGCCTAATATATTGAGCACTAAACAATGAAACTAGGTTTGTGTGCATTGTTCCTTCATTTGTTTACATTGTTCAAGCAAGTGCAATCACAGCAAGATTAACTACCTTCTGAGATAAGACACAGGGCTCAGCCAGAGGAAGCTGTTAAAGTTTCATATCTGTTTCACAAGCAATTAACTGTTTTCAAGTAAGCAATCTTGTAAGGAAGGGATGGGGAACAGCTTGTTTTGCATGAAATAAGAAAGCAAATTTTGATTTCTTTGAATACGGTTTCATTTGAATAGCTATTCATTTTTAATCTGAAAGCATTGACAAGGCACAATACCTTTACTTACAACCTATTTTATCTCATGACAAAACTACAGTGTCTTGTCTCCATCTCTTCTGCAGCAGGTTATCCAGTATACATTTGTTACATTATAGGAAATATCTTTAAGTGAAATGAAAGCTCCAACTCTGAGAGACTTTCTGATATAGTACAGCAAAAAGTATTTTAGCAAAGAGCCCAAGTCTTTAGAAAGACTTCTTGCCCACTTGTTCTTTTGCTCTGGATCTCATCCTCTGCAGTCACCTCTCTCCTTTCTTTGTTATCAGCTGTGGTGAAAGACATACAAGAACCTTCTGTATCTATAGAAATGTAATGTTCTCCTGTTGGACCTGTTCTTTCCCTTAATGGAACCTGTGGAGGTCTGTGTTTCTCAAACTTCTCTCGCTTGGTTCTACTTTGGAAGTAATGTTTGATATAATCTCAGTTGTATACCTGTTTATTACCCTACTACTGCTTGGTCTGAGCAATTCTCAGTGCTTGAAAAGCAAGTTACACCATGATTTACCTACTATTCATTAATACAGTTAAATTATATTACCTGTTAGATTCTGATTAATCACTAAGTAGATCTCTAAGATCTACTTAAGAGAAGCACATACTGTTTCTGTTACTTCTTCAAATCACCTGTTCTAGTGCAGCTGAAAATGGTTCAACTATTATGAAAGAATATCATATGATCACATATGTTTTTGCTAGCCAGCTTATCAGTTTGATTATAGCAAGAGGAAAAAATAGCAGCAAAATAATTTCTTACTAGCTGGAGAAAAGATTGAATATTCTGACAGTACTGATCAGAAGAGCTGGGACATATAAAAATATCTGAAATGTGAACCACTGGTGAGGAACACCATCTCATAATCACTCACTCTTTAAGGAAATTACTCAGTTGGGAGTTACATCAAGATTCATGACACCTTTATGGACAGTCTGGTTCAGCAGAGAGGCTGAGAACCACTGCTGTAATCCACAGGAAGCATCAACAATTGTTTCTATTCCTTCTCATAATATACTACAGTATTGTCCAATTTAAACTGTAAATTTTAATCAGCAAAGGGAGTGCCTGCTTGTCAAAGATCCTGGGGCACTATCAGAAGAGTAGAGCTGTAACAAGAGAGACCAATACATGAAAAATTAAGTTTGAACATGAATAGCCTTTCCTTTACAGGGCTTTATTGCAAGGGCTCTGACTTTAGCTCAAACAATAGAAGTTAATTCTCAGTTGCATTTGCTGGAAGCAATTTTTAGATGTAATAAATCAACACAGAATAACATATATCAGTGGGTTTTGCTCCATATTTGTCACTTAAGATTATAAGTTGAGAAGACTTATACATACTTAGTGAGCCCCATTACCTTCATCTGAACCCTGAAATTCAGGGCCAGTGACTGACTCAGGGAGAGCTTGCTTCTTCCAGTCTTTGAAAGCCTAAGGATCACAGGGAATACTGAGGATATTACTATGGTGCATATAACAGGATAGATGAAATTGTTTATTTACTCATCACTTAATAGTGGATACCCTTGCTTCATGTTATTACAGAATTAATAACGAGCTCTTTTAATGTAGAAAGTTTTCAGGCATGGATCACCAGTGGAAGTATTATTGAATTAAGCACATTCATAACAGTCTTACCAACATAGCACCATTCATTTACAAATGTAAGGGAATAAGAAAAGTACTTAAAGCAAAATATAATTTTCAGCAAGTGAAATTGGTACAAAAAGCTTTGTGCCAGGAAACAACAAGTGTCAGCAGCTCCCCTAGGGACTCCATACCAGACACAGCAGCACAGCCAGGAAAACAGGGACCTCCACTAGCTGGAGCCCAGCCCCACTATACCTGAGAAGAACAAGCAGAATAGGCTGAAAAATAGCAGCTATGAGTCCAGATCCTCATACATACTCCTGAAGATGATGAAGCTGATCTAAAATCAGACTAAGACACTGTATCAGGATCAGACCTGCTAATGATAATAAGGGCAAAATGCCTCAGCAAGCAAGCCCAAAATCAAACCAAGAAGCCAAAGTAAAGACCAAAAAGACACTGATATAGCAGGGCAAAGATACAGACCAGCAGTATACCTGCAGAAAAGCTCAAACAGGAAATCAGTATCCTGGGCAGAAGGGGTGGGTGGAGGCAACAGGTGAGGCTCGTCAGGGGAATTAAGGCCTGTTAGGTCACTGGTCTCTGACAAGTTTGAAAGCACTCTTGCTTCCCCTGAGAGTAACTGGTTTACTAATATCCACATAGCTATTCTCTTGCCATTTTTGCCAGACTTGCCAAAGTAAAAATTTAAAAAGAAAGCATCTCTTTCAAACTTGCAATTTGATCACACAAGCTTGACTTACATCCCCAAAACATTCCTCATGTCAGATTTAAGTTTATCATGGTTTCTCTTCAAGTTCCTTCAGCGAATATTTAAGTGATTTTCAGCTTCTCTTTTACTCTCTATAAGTTTTACTTTAACAAGCTGTCAGATCAAATAGACATGAAGCATGTTTCCACTCATTTTATCAACAGAGCAAGAGTACTCTGAATCAGGGAGAGAACAGAGGATGTGTCAACACCATACACTGAGCACCATGCAGAGATGCTAGTTTGGATTGTGGAAGCAGAATGGAGACATCGGTACACTTCTTCCCAGCTAATTACTCCTGCTGAGCATTGATTTTCAGTCATGTTAACTATTCTAATCATAGTGCTGTGCTAACTTTGTTCTGTAACTCCTTTTGTTACTAGCTTTTCTGCACAGAACAATAGCACATGGTATAGGCACACTAAAAATAAAAAAAATTTTAAAAATAGATGGGGATGATAGTTAACAATCTGCAATGCCTTGTGCTCTTGGATGTCCATATATTGGATACATAAAGATCCCTGATATGGGGAAGGTACGCATGTAGCATGTTCTGCAAGGCAGTTTTCTTTAAAGTAGCAGTTGGAGGGAAAGAGAACTGGCCACATTGGTTCAAGGCACATACTGCAGGGCTCCTGCCATTTTCCAAACAGTAAACCCAATGGCTGCAAGTGAACACAGGCAGAGAAAAATGTTTTGAGCTGTCACAAGGCTGTGAGGGATGTGATCACATGCTGTGCAGGCACAAGTCATGTGCGGAGCCAGCTGTGCCAATAATCACTTGAAAATGAAATTGTAAGAGCAGTGGGGCCTGTGTAGTCCTGTGATACCTGTTTGAGACAGTACAGTGCCTCCAAAATATACTTGGTTTGTGCAAATACAGTGTTTGTATAGCTGTGGATTCTCTGAAGAATTGTATTGCTTTTTTTTTACCTTAAAATAAATGAATTAAATGTGTCAGGGCCCTGAGTGACTAGGCCTTAATGACCTTAATCAACCTCATCTGGGACATCCACCCAAACCCTCTGCCCCTGGGCCCAGGAACTCTACTTAAACTCAGGTCTGAGCATTCAGTATATAAGCTCTACTCTAGAGTCCTTGTATCTAGCTTAGTGATAGTCTTCTTTGGCTGAGTCTAGCCTTGATCTACAGGTTGCTTTTCTAGCTTCATCTTAGGCTTGTCTTGTTTCTGTGGTGTCTGTCGAGTGCTTAATGAGTTGTGTCTGACTGTAGCTGTTCTTACCAGCTCAGATCTGATCTGTAGATCAGTTTTCTGGTTTGACCTTGGACCTGCACAATTATCACAATTTGCTGGATAGCCAGAATACTTGATCAAACCCGGCTGCTCTCTCTGGGTCTGCCTTGCTCAGATGCTGGGGGTACTGCTAGTCTTGTTATGGTGCCCGGTGCCTTAGCCATTAAGGAACAGCTGGCTGTTTCTGCATCTTAACAAGATGAAGCTTAGCAGCTATAGAACTGCGCTGTATGGCTTTCAGGCATCTTCAATGATTGCATTTCTATTCAACATAAAGTTTCTTCTTAACGCTACTGTTAGCAATGCTTTACAGCTCACAGAAATCCCTCTGCTTGTTCCTAACTGCCCCTCAGGCTGTTCTTACAGCTTGTCATTTATATAATGTATTTTCATATTGTTTCCTGAAGACATGGTTCTTCCTTCCTGAGAAATGAGCTTGTTCAGAGAACTGAAAACAAAGTGCAGCAGAAATGAGTACAGAAAGCTGATGGAGGCTGAGCATGAGGGATGATACAGCTCTATTCTGGCTTCTTTAGGTAATAAATTATTTGTAGTCTTTTTTCTAGCTGTGCAGGAGTCAGAGGGTGGCTTTGGCTGCTTTTACTACTTCTGAAAGCACTTAAAGGCAGTTGTTTTAGTGACGATTTCTACTTTATTTGGTGCTTGAAATAGCCCCTCTTGTCAATTCCCAGGAATAAAATAATGACAGGACAGTCCATATGGCACTGGATTACTATGGGAGCATTTTGACTTTGTTTGTCTTATGTTAAAAATGTGAGAAGGTGAAAGTTTGTTATGGAGCACCATGTGCCAAACTGCAACTCAAATGTGACCACTCCAGTTGTATCAGACAGGTCCTACCACACTTTATGAGGGAGGCCTGCCAGGCCAGATGCTGTTCTCATAAAGCAGGCTACTGAGGAAAGGGAAGTAATAACATTCCCTTCTCCCCAGTGCAACATTTCTCACCACAGAATGAGCTCTTTTTAGTGAGAAGCTGTAAAAGACTGCAAGGGTCAGCAGGTTTGCATTCTAAGTGTGTCAAAAAAGGGGGTTTCCTCCCACCCAAAACCACACAGAAGAAAGACAAAAAAGGCAGGAAGGCAATAGTAGCATCTAGTTCAGAAATGGAACACGAAGCAAATGAGAGTTGTGTAAAGCCATTCAGGAAGCCCATAGCAGAAATATAGGCTGCCTGAGTCCCCGCTGTGTCTAGAAGACCTGTCTGTCCTTGCTTGCCCAGAAAGCTACGTTCTTCTAGAAAGAAAAAAATAAATCATTTTTGCCTCATGGCTACTACCAGAGAGGATGTTGGCTGTTCAGTAGTAGAATCTGTATTTGTGAGTGTAAATTTGCTGAGGGATGAAAAAACTGAAGGCAGAACTATGGCTGCTGGTTAGAACTGTCTGGTGACCTAGGAGCGGTCTGATGTGGCAGCAGGTACAGCCTGGTCAGATGGGGACTCTGGCAGCAGAAGCTATCTCAGCAGCATAATTATGCAAAATAGACCAGATGCTGTTTACAGCAGGTGGAAATTATTTATTAACATTCAGAGATACTAATGATAATAATCTTAGGTGTTGTTAGAGGAAATATTTCAAGTGATTTAGTCAACTCTCTCTGACACTCTACCAGATATGCTAGAAGGAGCAAGAAAGGGAAATTATATCCTCTTCTTGCCTTCTGGAGATACAAGAATCTGTTTGCAGTGTAGGCTGTGGGTATCAAATAAGTTTCTTTTGCATCAATGTAGAGGAGGATCCTGCCATTAGGCAGAAAAAATTATTTTTTTTCTCCCTCTCTTTGCAGTTCTCACTGCTTTAACATTCTACTACCTTCTTCTTCTTAGAGACTGTCTGCATTTGGTTGTTAAATCACTTTTGCCCCACGAGGAACTGCTTTTTTCATGATGTTCTGTATACTATTTACATGATAAGTAATTTGTCATAGAATCATGGTCATAGGAATTAATGTTCAACCTAAATCACCAGTCTTTCTAGTATGTCAGGCTAGTGTATCTCAAAGGATATTGCTTTGCACTTAGCTTTCATGCGGTTCTCTAGCTTCCTCAGAGCTTTCCTTCAACCCTTGTAACCTTTTAAAGGCAAGGGCCTCTGGGGCACCAGTGGCCCTTGGTACTTCCTTTAGGGAGGCAGTGCCACAATCTGTAAATAATCTGTTCACCTGCTCTCAGAAGGCTTTCAAGCCTTCTGCTTTGTGGCAAACGCTTTTCTGGTCCCTTCTCCTACCACAATGCCAACAGTCCCTGGCAGAGCAGGACTCTGGATTCTCTTCTTATGCTTTCAGGCTCCAATGCCCTGTGCATGGGGTCAAAAGGTAAAGAGAGGTTGTGCAAACCCTAAATGGTGCATGGACATGACACAGCCTTGTGAAGCTTTATGTGGAAATACTAGTGAGGCAGGAGGCACTGAAGTGAGACAACTTTCAGGCCTTGCACTAGCACACTCCATTGCACCAAATTAACATATGTAGCTCTGTCATAATGGTCTCAGAAGGAACAGTCCTGCACTGACAGAGAAAAGATTATACCTAGAAGAGGTGCAACTTTTTTATCTTGTAAAACTTTAGGATACAGCTTGCCATGTTGAGATTTTTTTCAAGGAAGGGTGACAATTATAAAGAAAAAACAATAAAATACCTGTTAAGGAATGACAAGCTGGGTATTAACTTTGACTAGTAGCTTTTGTTTAAAGTGTGTAGGAAAACATAAGATAAAGGCATTATATTTTGTCTTCATAGCTATTTTAATCTGAATTAAGAAGATTTCTCATTTTCTAGTGTAGAAAAACATCTAGATTTGTGTCTATCTTAAATGTTCCTTAATTACTGATGTATTGTGAGCTACTACATAAATATTAAATATACATAGGCTTTTATATAAGGGCAGACACTTGCAAACAATGGAAGCGGTAATATTCTGACATGTGAAAGCCTATTTACAGAGTAACTCTTAGGCACATTTGTCTAACAAACAGAGCCATTCAAACCTAATGAATAGAAGTAATTCCCACTGATATCTGGAGCTGTTATGGTTTTATGTCAGGACCTACATGGACATTTTCCAAGCCACAAATTATATCACTGAAGAGGTTGGGAGCAAGCAGTGGATTTAGATATTCAAAGTTATCATGGCACAATACACTGTTTATAAGGCGATGACTGTAAATGCAGCTCTGTAGAAGAGGATTGACTGTGCTGCTTTTGAAACATAATTACTTTAGTTAACTCTTCTGAAAGAGAAATCAACTGTTTGTGGGAGTCTTTTGGAGGTGAAAAAAGAAAGTTTTTGATTAACATAGAAATGTATTGTTATAAAATATATATTTTTTTGTAAAGCATAAAGTAATGTTTAACTAAGTTGCAGTCATCTGGTGACGAATGCTTTCCCTGAGGGCTGTTGGTGGGAAGGTGTGAGCTTGATTTGAATTATTGGCTTGTATGAAGCCAAGCAATGTGGTGTGTTGTGATGTGTGGTGGTGTGCACTGGGATAGTCTTTTGCTGCTGGGGATTTGCCTGTAGGGAGGGAGTAAACTCTTAGTCTACTTTAGTTATTCATTTGGTTGTGCATGCTTCCCTTTAAAAAAACTGAACTCCAGTGCCTTAGAAAAACCCAAGCTTTTTCTACTGATTTATTCAAAGAGCAAAATTGTATCTAGCTGGATGGAAGCTAAATACAGTGATGGAGAAATGGGATAGTTGCATTATTGTGCCATCCTCTCCAGGTCCATCCTTCCTCCTCTTAAACATGTCAGAGAAGCCAAGGTAGAAAATACAGAAGTTGGAAAGAAAGAGAAGGAATGTGGTAAGGAGAGATGGATGTGGATGTGAAATGCCAGAGCAACCATGAGCAGATGAAATAGACTGAATGAGGAATGATGATGGGAAAGACTGCACGCTTTTTGCCTAAGAGTAATGGAGGAGTGTCTGGTTTGCTAGTTTTCACTCCCTGTCTCTATGATGATTACAGCTATGACTGTGCAGAAGAACTGACACTGCAAGATGCTGTATGACCTGTCTTCTATAGCTGCTACTCAGCCAAGATATATGTACTTGGCCAATCTCATAGGCTGTAGACCGTGTCTGTAGCTGCTGCATTTGATAACTGGTGCTCTATGGACTTTGTCATGCAGCCTGAAGAATGTCTGTGCCAGCTGTACTCTGAAGCCTCAAGTGAGACCATCTAATGTCTCTGAGTGGCGATCCTACTCCAGCACAAGTCCCGAGAGTCGCTGCTTGTTAGGTTCAAATTACATCTTTTGTAGCAAGTAACTGGTTATTAGACAGCAAGGTCTGACATACGGAAAAGTAGATCCCTTTTTTGTTAAAGAACAGCATCTGCAGAATTTACTCAAGTAGGCAAAGTCCAGAGTATGCTTTACACGGCTCTTTGCAGGACTACATCACCTTTATGATCAAATCTTCAGAGTTTTGAAAAGACAAACTGTTGCACATTAGAAGATGAACATAGGTGGTCAGTCATCATGTGTTGCTCTGGACTTGCTGCTTTTACTGATTTTCCTATCTCTGGCAGCCCTTTTGCTCTGTGTGAGAGCTGTGAGTTAACTGAATGTCATGTTACATTGAATTGTATTGTGTTGTGTGGTCTGTTGGCAAACTACAGTGGAGTGGGACCAATGGTGCCAATACAGCGGTTCCCAGTGAAGCTCTATTTGCATTCGTTGTAAAGTGCTCCTGCTGTCTCTGCAGGAGCATTCAATTTCCATACTATTTTTATATCATTTTACAAGTCTGTACTTAATATTAACTGACAGGGCCAGCTGAGAATCTTGGGATTTCCTATTACAGATTAATTAAGGAAAATACTAATTCATGTACAGACAGATGCCTTGTGGTAAATTGCACTGCATGAATATCATTGCCTTCACTGCTAGTTCTGTTTCCTACTGGTTACTGAATCTGTCTTCTAGTATAAGGTGCTAGAGGCACGCAGCAGGTTTTCCAGCAAGTAGATGTGTAAAGAAAGCTGCAGGGAAACTCCTATTCTTACCTTTTTCTGAAGTGTCACTTTTATGGGCCAGTTGTCCTAAATTGTTCTGTACCTAGAATATATGAGAGCTTCCATTTTAATGCTTTCTTAATGGAGCTTAGAGAAAGACCTGGGAGGGGGACTTGCATTCACCAAGGACTTTTCAATTCCAAATTGGTGTATGGTTCCATACGAGGTTAGAATTGAGCTTCCTGTTTTGTTTGAAAGAGATATTGCCATCAGGGAGTGGCAAGAGTGGGCTGCTCTGCAAGGTAGGCAAACCAGGAGCTGAGGATGACAGCAAGGCAGGCAGGGGAAGCATCCTCACCAATCCCACGAGATTTGTGCCGTAAGAGCAGAGAGGGGCCAGTGGCAGTAATCAGGGGCAGCCACAGTCATCACTAGACAAGTCTATAGTGATGAGACATGTCCAAGGTCTAATGAGAAAACTGAGTCAGGATCCGGATCGGCAAGGCACATCACACATAGTGAGGCTTACCTACAACATAGCTCAGAATTAGAGGCTACACTTCCGATCTGCTCAGCCAGACCAATGTGAGGGTCGGAACTTAAACGCAGCTTGAAGTGAAGTGGAGGAAGCCCTGATGAAGCTTCTCAGCTCTTGCACACGAGCCTGACCCAGTGTTGCGGCTGTATCTGAGCTGGCCTTGAGCACCTGGCACTCAGAGATAGGGGTGGTAGGTTGCAGAGCCTGTTGGTGCACTCATACAGCACTTGTAAACTACTACATGCTTGCCCTGCCATGTTCTTGAGCTATTTTCGAGACAGGAGGCAGGATATTGGGTTAAATGGATCTACAGTCTGATGTGGTGCAGCCATTGTTATGGTAATGTGTTAAACCTTTCTGGACTCAGAATAATCTTAATTTGGACATAGAAGAACAGGACTTCAAAATTCAGCTGAATGAACTGACTCAGGTTGAGCAGGTTTGAAGTGTAATACTTTTGTAAAATAACATTTCTTTATTAGTTGTCAGCATAAACATATAACCAAGTATTTGAACAAGCAGGTAGCTGTGATCGGAAGTACAAAGCTGGCCTCTTTAACATCTTGTAGAATAGATCTGTTTCCTGGGAGACTGGCTGTTTATCATGTCAGTGAAAAGGTCTGATAGTTTAATCCTTGTTCTCTAGGAAGGAATGTGCTGGAGTCTCCTAACTCCTCAGTTATCAACAAGCAGAAGGGTAAATGTTGATTGTAACACGTCTGAGTACAATGAAACATGAGCAGAGAGGAAGGAGATCTGTGCTTACCTTTCACCTTCTCAAGTGTCTCCTGCAGAGGGATATGAGAGCAGCTTCACTGGAGTCACACCAGTCTGCTCTCATCTGCCCACAGTGGGTACCAGCAGCAGGGCCACCATGGGAGGTCTGGCTTTTACAGTCCTCTACCTGATGAAGAGCTAGTTTGAGTGTGCAGACTTAGGCCACAAACATCCTGCCCGCAATACAGGTGTGGCCCCCAACCAAGTCAGTAGGGTTGCTAGTTTGGGGGGAAAAAAAGACTTTCCAGTCATAAACAAATCAGACTTCACCTGGAATCAAGGAAACACAAGTATGACCTGAAGCAGATCAGAGGTTACACTTCAAACCTGCTTAACCAGAGGCCGTTCATTCACTTGAATTTTGAAGTCATGTTCTTTTATGTCCAAGTTACCAATTTGAGGGCAAAGCTATTAGCAGGCATGCTTAACACTAACTTCTTTGTGCTGTAGAGAAAAATATAGACTACATTCCTGGAGTTTAGTGTGAAAGACAGGAAATCACTACAAATAAACAGGACATAGATTTAATGTAGCATGAATGTACTCGGCTGAGGTTGCTGAGTGCCCTTTAGGACAAGGATATGGCAAAGCTCAGTAACTGAATTTTGACAGGTTCCATTACAACAGCTTGCTTTTCTAGCCCTGTTGTGCCTCTGCTTTTATCTAATTTTAAGTTCATATCTCAGCATGGTTAACTCTGATTATGGTCATTCTGATATCTGTTAAATGAACTGCTTTTTACCAAGCTTTGTTTCCAAGACCCTTAAAAAAACCCCAAACACTAGGGTTTGCTAGTAACTAGTGGCAGAACAAAGGCAATCCATGCGTGTCCAAATTGGTACTAATTCCTTATATCCTCTCCCTTGGAATACTGCAAAAACAATGTCTAAGCATGCACACTTTTTCTATTTATCTGAATAACCTGGTGAGTGCTGAGACTTGTATTTTCTATTCATGCGCTACAGCCATCCCAACCTACAGCATTGGTGTTACAGAGAATGAGGTATCCTGTGGGCTCTAATCTAAGCTGCTAATATTATAGAGAGCTGAAGTGATATATTTTAGTGTATAGGTATTAGTGTGTGTATATATATGATGCCATTTTCAAAAGGCATGTGGATCACTTGGCTAGGTAGTTTATCACAGAATCATAAAATAGTCCTCATAAGAAGGGACTTCACGAGGTCTCTCATCCAGCATCCTGCTCGAAGCAGGGTCAAATCTAAGGCCAGACTAGATTGCTCAGGGCTTTATCCAGTTAGGTATTGAAAAATGGGAGCTGCACAGCCTGTCTGGGCAACCTGTTCCCTTGCCTGCCTGAAAAGGTTTTTCTGTACCTGCAGTTGGAATTTCTCTTGTTATTACAGCTAAATCCATATTGTAAAACAAGTATGTTGGATTATAGTTCAGCTGTTTAATTGAGAGTAATGTCAGATGCAGAACACAACGCTGGGAACCTATGTGGGCCATAGGTGAAGTGCTGCTGACAGGGACAGAGGCTGATGTCTGTAAAATCTATGCTCCAGTGGGGATACAGAGGCCCTACTCATCTGGTACTTAATTGCACATGGAGCTCAATGCCTGTAACTCAGCCAGAGTAGAGGCTGTTGCAAAACCAGTGCCATGACACCAAAAGTACCCCAAAGTAAAAGACGTGTTTGTAAAAGTTGTATTGAATGGGTCTTCCATACCTTGTTTTCCTAACAAGTTTTATACATCATCTTCCCCTGCAATCTAGGCATGATTCGTGTCTGTGTCTGCTGCTGCTCATATCTTTGTAGAGCAGCAAAACCAGCATGAAATTGATGTGATCTTCTTTCATTGCTGCCCAAAAGGTTCTGAATAGCAGCCCTGGAACAGAGCGGGCTTGTTGACTTCATTCTGCAGCTGCATGACAAATCTGCCTCTAAGCCTGCAGCTTCAAGAAGACAGCACAGCATCTGTTCACATAAAAGATAGCTTTTGGCTTGTCTTTTTTGAAATAATGAGAAATTTAAACTACCGGGTTTAAATGTAAACTTAGAAACAGGTGACTTGGGCTTCCCTCATTTGCCAAGAAAAGCATCCCACTTACCTTTGACAAAGGACTGGATGGATTATCCTCAGTTTCAATTAAATATTTTAGCTCCACATGTGGAGAAATTAACATCTAATTTACAAGAAGTTTTAATCCTGGTATAGCAATTATATTCTATTATGTGAATCTCTGTTTAGTTAAGGTATGAATACAAAGTCTCTCTGATTTTTATGGACTGGTTCTTTCTCTATGCATTTGCTTGTCACCATGACAACTTCCTATCAGTTTGTCTGACACTGCGCACTTCAGAGAAGTTACAGTTAATCCAGGGCCTGAATGCAGAGTACCAGGGAGTAACATCTGACCATCTGATTTCCATGGGCTCATGCATAGTTTTGGTCTGATGCATCCACGCATGCAAGTTTAAGAACAAAGAACTACATTCTTTCACCAGATCTTCAAGCTGCAACATACTGCAATTTCTTCAACATCTTTTCATTCTAATTATGTACACAGGTTTGTGAAGCCAGTATTAGACATGTTTGTAAAATGTTTAGCTATCACTTAACAGGTTTATAGCCTGACTTACAAAAATGTCTCCGGATTTCCTTCAGAAATGTCTCTCTTTACAGTCTAGTTTAGAAGTTTTTATTATTGAGTACTGGGATCAACACTTAATTGGCAAGTATTCTAACACAGAAATGAGATGCCTTACACCTGTCTATCTGCTCTCCAGTAACCTAGAAAAATATTCCTGCCTGTGCAAATCTGGCTGATCTGCTCTGTCAGGAGCAATTTTTCAACTTAAACTTTGGTACCCAAAAGATCTGTGCATTCTTTGATGTGAGATGCCCGGGCTGATACTTCGTGAGCTGTGCTGATTTGTGTTGCTGGGTGGTGGTGGGTGCTCATTGCCATTCTTCCTCACCACTCCATACAGCATTTTTGTTGTCCTGGGAGAGTTTGCACTGGAGACTGGCAGACTTTACCAAAATATCTTTTGGACAGGAAGCTTCAGTTCCCTGAAGGAAGGATTTGCAGGATGAAAAGCTGAAAATTTATCTGGAGCATGTGGCTTTGTTCAGCCATATCCGAAAGTGCCTCAGTGTTGAAGGTGAAACTGAGACAACTCTAAGCCTGCCAAAGGTAGTAAGGCCAAAGGTTCCTAATGAAATGTGAATGGTAGACCTCTGTCAGTGATATTTATTGCCAATTGTTTGGCAAGACTGTGATTTAAAAACCTTGCATATGTTATTTCCCTGTCAACCTCAGAAGAAAACCCTAGATCACAAATGGTCTTAAAAAGAAATATTCATGCCTATGCACTGAACTAGCTTACATAGTAGAGCCTAATGGTAGATGGAGAGATTAATTTGCTGTACAGAGCGGTAGTACTGCTTTTGCTTGTTGCATTGATGCTGCATGTTCCAGCTGGCAGCTGCTGTGTCTCTGAATGTACATCATGCATATTACATCCTTTTTCTGTGTGTAAAGCCTTGCATCATATCTGTTTTTTTGAAGAGTTGTAGTGGATAACTTGAAAGATACACAGGAATATCCTATTTTTCTAAACAAAATATCTCAAGTATCTGAAAAGGAAATTGGTTACCCTTGGCTGCATTATCTGATCAGAAAGGCATGTGGAAATGTGACAACTGTAAGTATTTCCACCATAGGAAGAGCTGCTTGTTCCAGTTTTTTGCTAAAAGGCCACTGGAAATACCTTATCTGAATCATGGTCCTGGAGATGGGCTGTTTGTTTTGTTTTGCCATTGAAATAAAGCCTTCCAGGAGGAGCTCTCTAGACTTCATCGCTATAAAATGTCACAGTAATAGGATAAGAAAGTTGAGTTTTGTATTGCCTAACAGAAAAAGAAGGCACAAGACACTTAAAAGAGGGAAAAAAAAACGCTCCCAACTGTCTCTTAGGGAGTTTATTGGTATTTATCCTTTTACAAGTGCTGGCTGAAGTTATGTTCAGAAACATCTGTATGACTGTAAGACTAATACAGCTATGACAAACCAGTTCAGCACTACAAACAGCAGGGATTTGTCAGAAGCAAAATCATGATCTCAGATGATTGTGCTACTGATGAGATTTTAAACTTTTGGAATCCATACTAAAATGCATGCAATTCAAAGCAAATGAAGATGTATTAAATTAGTTACTTTTTGACTACAGTTATATTAATGAAATGACTAAGGAAATCGTTGGAGACATGACCAGTGTATTCTAGTAAGCCAAAATTCCAGTGGACTGTTTTAATGTACTGCTGACAATAGCAAAGTGTATGACTTGACAGTATCTTTAGAGTGATAAAAATGAAGTTCCAAGTAGTTAATAATCAGATGGAGACAAAATCCTATTTTGAAAAATAAACACAAAATGTTTCATTAATTATAACACCAAATTGTAACATGGCTCTTAGCCTGAGCTGCCAAAAAAAAATTATTAGTGATTCTAAGGGCAGATGCATAAATTAATGTTCCTACATTTTGAATAAATGTTTGGTAACTTCTTTATTTACCAGTAGGTGTCACTGGAGTCCAGCAGAGAGCTATTATTACTTTAAAACATCTTTTCTGCTTAATCGAACCTTTATTTCATAGAGAAGCATTAGGTATTTGTACATGTTGACATACATCCAATAAAAATGAAGAACTGCAATCGATGCTCTTTCAAATATGTTTTCTCCTGTCTCAACTACTGATAACTGTTGGTGCATAATTCAGTGGATTGAGAAAGATTTCTGAATTTTTTTTCTCTGCAGCATGCCTGAATCCGGTCCAAGCTGATAATGACCAAAGTGATTATTCAATGCAAAGGTGAAGCCGTTTAGCAGTGTCTGTATGATTACTCAGCCCTTGCTCAGTCTTTCATTGGGGGGTGGTGGGGGGAATGGCAAATCGAGTCAAAAGACCTAAGTCTTCAAATTTTTTTGTCACCTGTGCTGAAAATTACAGAGAGTCCAGGGACTGAATGGGGCAGGAAGGACCTGTCAGCCACAGAGCAGCTCTCTGCAAGACTGAGAAGGCATTTAGGGAGGAAAACTAGTGGAAGCTCCACTTTTGGTGTCTGTAGGTACCTACCTCTGGAAATGCGCAGTATGGTCTTAATGATGTCAGATATGTTTTTCCTCCGGTCTTAAATGTAAATTACTCCCAAAGAATACAAAGAATCTATATAATCATGTGTCATTAGTTTTATGCACTTGTACTTTAGTATATGGATGTTTCTCTGAAGATCTGGATCTTGCTTCCTATACCTTGCATTAGAAGACACAGCACTGTGCTGAACATGACCACTTCGGATTGAGCTGACGTAAAGCATGGAATGATTTTTCTATTTTAATGAATGGTAGTTCTTGTCCTCTATGTGTTTGCTAGACAGGTGATCAGCAAAGGTATTTTGATTGAAATGTGCTTTCAGGTACGCTTGAGTATTTGCTACTTGAAAGGCACAAAAAAGCACCAAGGAGACAGGCACCTGTGGTTATTACATAATGTTCAAGCCACTTGATATCATACTTCAAAAGATAAAAGGGGAGTTAGGTTTTGTTTTTCCTCAGCTATCATAAAAGGCTTATTCTTCATGAAAACCACCAGGGAGACATTTTGAGTTGAAGCAGTCTTAGTTTGAGCCTAAGCTCTTGCATCAGTTCATTCCTCCAACCTCTTTCAAATGTTTACCAAGAAATGATTGTGCTACACAGTAAACATTTATCTCAGAAATTCAAGATCGCACATCCAGTAAAAAAACTACAGCATAAGAAGGCTGCTGCAGGCCAGTGTATTATTAGGATAATAATGTGCTTTTGGACAGGAAGTGCACTGCCTTTTCTGTAAATGCCCTCACATGTGGCTAGATCCAGTAAGGAGTCATTTGTTTGATATGTCTAAAGGACCAGTCAATACACAGGTTGGTTTTAGCCTTTTGTTCTCTTCTTTAAATACATTTCTGAAGTACTCTGCCACCACTTGTTTAAGGGCTCTCTACCGCATGCTGTAGGATGATCTTTGACCATTTCCCAGAACTGGTACGCAGTGAACCTTGTTAAATGCGGACAGGATTGCAGAACTGGCACAATACATGGCCCTGGATGTACCAGGGTCTTGTGCAACAGGCAGAAGACATTGCAGCTTTCTTCATGGCGCTGCACTGTAATTTGAATAAAGGTGAAAATAATTTGTCCAGGGCTGTATTCTGGCAGGAAACTAATGAAGTCACTAACTGATATTTTGTTGCCTCCTACTTTCCCATGAGGAAATATTAATTTTTTTTTTTAATTTTCATTTTATCAGCTTAATTTGCTAGATCGTACATTAATTCTGCCATGAAGTTCAGTCAGGGACATGTCCATCCAGTCCTCCTTAGTCCCACAAGTTTTAATTCTCTGTGGATTTTCTTTTGCAGTTGTAGTTCATGTTGCTGTTCTTTGTATCATCGCACACAACCCTTAAAGGCCACACATACTGGTCTCAGTGCAGCAGCTCAGTTCTTTGACCTGATATTGCTATGGGTTAATGTTTTGTAACTGCTGTAGAAGTGCTTAGTTACTGTCCAAGTTCTACTCTTTCTAAAAAGTAAAAACAAGTACTTGGGAAATATGAAGGTGAAAAGAAAAATCTTGTAAATAAAGACTTAAAAGAGAATCGAGTGATTATAGCATCTGCATATTAGAGCTACACACAAACCTAATAAAACAAAGAGGACAGAGGAACATAATGTATAAGTGTTGGTCACGTACATGCCCTTTTTAACTGGTGAAGAAAGCAAATTAGCAAAATAAGCCACAGAAATGACTGCTACCCTGTTATTGGAGAAGGAACAGAATAGGACAGTCACAGTCCCACCAATGAACTCTTTATAAGAGTAATTTAAAACACCAATTGCTTGCTGCATTCCCATGTTGTTCTTTGCCCAGCAAGCACTATGCTGGTGCATTTTGGTAGCTTTCCTTAAGGGCTGCTGCCATGAAGACAGACATAAATTCAATAATAATGTGAAAAAAATAAGTTCTTAAAAGAAGAATTAAACAAAAACCTTCAGGGAGAGCATAAGATTGGTATTGAATCTGTTCCTCCTATAAGGCTGCACAGATCTCAGGCATTTGAGAGAGTCAGCCTCCTTTTATTCCATAACAAAACAATGGGAACTTTACCTGACTAAAGAACCTAGACTTTCCTTGCTGCTTTTAAAGTTAGATTGCATCCTCACTGCAAATGAGGTTTTTTTCCTGAAACACCCTGGCACATTGTAAAATCTTCATGGGAAATGGCACAGGTGGTTACTTTCTCAGCAGAGCTTGCTAAGATAAAACTGCATGGCAGAATAAAGTTCTGACCTTGACAATTATGCCACGTGAAAGCTACTTTGTGCTTTTCCCACTAGTATTTCACTTACTAAAAAAGTTACAGGTTTTTCCAGTAGACTTGTAGGCTGATCACCTAAGGAAAAAAACTGCATGGAACAACCACTGAGAATTTAGCCGTAGGTGAATGACTACTGTTGGTTCATCGAGTAAAACTAGTCTTTCCAGAGGCTCTTACACTGCAGAGACAATGCTGCCTCTCACATGATTGCAACAGATGGGTGTGCAGGCCAGGGAGAAGGTGGAGTAGTGCAACTTTTTCTGCTAGCTGCCTGGGTCTGATTCATTATCATGCTGTGATCCAGGGATCTCTCTTTTTATCACGGAGAACTGGCCCTTTGCTGCACTCCTACAAGTGCCTCCTTTGTTCTGTCCAGTGGTGCTTGTTTTAACCTTTCTGTTACTAAACTTAATGCGGTTTAACCACCTCATATGAGGAGACAGCTACAATATGATGCAAATACTGAAAAGTATGATCCAAAACTGTATAATAAAGATCCCCTATTTGAATGCCTTTCAGTCTTTCTTTTCAGGGTTCAGTGTCAGAAATAAGCAGTACACTATCCATTGGAAATAACTCACTAAGAAAAGCCATATTCTTGACAGAAGTCACCCTTCCCTGTACACTGGGTTGCAGATCTCCCCTGCCTCCCCACCCCTGTATGTTCTGCTTTATGGTCTGCTCTGATCCAGCTGCTGCAGCTGTCAGTGCAACCCAGCTGTTCTTGCCCCCTCCCATGTTGCCTCTCGTGGCATTACTGAACTTCCTCCAGCATGCATTAGTAGCAATACTAATGTATAAATGACTATTTTCAGAGCTGTTTCAGAGAGGTTGAGTAAAGCATGGTAATTAGTTACTTAATGTGTCTCTTTACCCCCGCTTATCTTTGCTATGCAAATAGCAAGGGGGAAATTCTAGCCCCAGTGAAGCGACATGGCAAAGCCCCGAGTGTTCTCACCCATGCGTGCCACATGACACTTGAAGGACAGGAACAGGAGGAGACTGACATTTTGCAAAGAAAGCAAAGCACACTGAAATGTTTAGCATTTTAAGTAGCACTAATTGGGACATGAAAGCACTGCAGCAGCTGTGAGTGCAGCAAGAGCAGCAGGACATCCTCTTCTCCCCCATCCCTTCCCACCTGGACAAAAGGCAAGGAAGGAAGTACTGTAGGAAGCTGCAGAGGACTTGAGAGGCAAATAGTGACTAGGCTGAGACACAGAGGAATGGGGAAGAGGCAAAGGAGAAGGTGCTGGGGAGCCACTGGTGGCTGTCATGGTTCTGAGGGGCACGGTCTGGGCACGATGAGCAATGGGGAGAGCCTTCCTGTGAGTTACTGTTCACTGCGTGGGCAGTGCTTCGCAGGGGAGCGGTGGGTTATTGAGCTTTTTCTCTTTTTGTGGTAAAAGGAGTGAAGTAAGGATGCATTATGCTGTTAATTCATGTGCTTGATATGAAAGATAACTTGTGCTATTGTCCTTTTAAAGTCTGTTTGTAGCCTCACTTTAAGCTGATAATACTGTCAAAGGCTAGTTTTTGTCCATGAGACAGCACTGAGAAACTTTACTGACAGCTTCTGGAAGGATATGACTGTCTTCATCTCCCCCAGAGTATCTGCTGCATGGGAAACCTTTCATTTTCCTACTGCGTTGCCTTCAGATTTTTCGGAAGAAACTGAAACAGTTTAAAACGTTCTAATGGCTGCCTCAAGACTGAATTATGTGAAAGGCTCCGTACTAGGCCACAGCTCATTTTGAAAAGTCTGCATTGTTCCCCCACAGATCTCAGCGCAGAACCTCAGAAAGAGAACTGGGAGGGCTCTAGAGTGTGTTAAGATGTGATATATCTAAATAACTGTTCTGTCCTTCTGATATGTTCCTTCCACCGTTACACTTTTATCTCTTTTATCTCCAGCTTTGATGTATTTCAGCTGTGTTTTTCAGTGAATTCTGACTGTATTATAAATAGCAAAGATGCTAGTTTCTCCTGTGGGGTTGGGGGGTAGAGTAATGGAATGCAATTGGAAGCTGTAGGACTCACTTTGGCTTTCCCAGAAAAGTTTTTAAGATGAAAAAGCTAAAGTTGTAAGATGGCTGCTTACCTCCCAGTGCAGTTCTCGTGAGGGCAAATGCCAAACTGGAATGTTCCGCGTGCTACTTTTTTGTGAAGGGTTTTGTGTGGTTGGGTTTTGATTTGGGTTTTTGTGAAGGGAGATGGCAACTGTCAATAATAGAATTCTACAAAAAGCATAAGATGCCTGTTGAATTCCACCCTCTTTGAGAATTAACCTTACCTACTGCCAAATGTAGATGGGATATGGCTTTTATTTGCTCTGTCTTGGTACTTGCATATTTGAGGTAAGCCAGATGAAAATGGAAACAGCAAAGTGTAATGTGTTAATTGCCAAGCTTATTAAGTTACAAGGTGTAAAATTTTCAAAAGTATCTGAAGTAAGTTAGGTGCAGAAAAATTGGCCCATCTCTGCTGTTCTTGAACATGACGTTTGTTTTCCATCATCATGTAAGTAAAAGGTTTTATTAGACTTACAGGCTTCTGCTGATACCCAAGATAAGATAGGCAACACATAAATTAGTTTAATTTATCCTCTGTTAGTCATGTGAAATTCTGTCATGACCATGAATCTGCAGTGGTTTAGATTACTCTGTATGGGGATTCTACAATGACTCAAAACACTGTTAGAAATATGAAGCTAGCCCACGGGGTATAGCATGTGTAGGAGCTTTCAAATTACATCCAATTACTATCCCTACACTGCAAAAGTCTCTAAATTACTGTTTAAGTGACTTATGCAGCCCAGGTTTTAAGTTAGAAACTTATTTAATTTAATTTCAACTCTTGACTTTATATCCAAATAGAAACTATTTACAAATAGTTTCTTGGTGTCATTTCCTTACTCTGGCCACATTCTTCACTTTTTCTGGTTCTCAGGACAAACTTTTTTTTAATGTTGTAAAAAACTCCCCTGAGCCTTAGTGTATTTTGAGCTCTCACAGTACTGTTTTTTCCTCTTTGTCTAACAGATCAGTTAGTCACCAAATAAGACTATTAGACTCACGCAATAGTATGCAAAACTCAAACTGGTTTAGCTTCCATTTTACTCTTGAAGTTTAAACAAGCTAATTAGTAGCTCTGATACAAGAATACTCACAAGAAAAAAAATCTTCTCTCTTTTTGTATTCAAAGTATGTATTTTAAAATTTGTAACCTGTGTTCAGTAGCTCTTCAATAACTTGAGTCAGGTGGTTAGATACAGATAAACTTGTAAGCCGCCTTTGAAACACAACACAAACCTCAACCGTATCTCAAATCAAGCTTGTATATCTCATCACGAGGCCCAGTCTGGTTTATCTTCACTTTATCTAGCACCAGTTGCATTCTGGCTTTAGAGAGCACAGAGTGTGTTTGCTCTTCAGAAGTAATACCTAAAAGCTACCAGCACATCAGTAGGTACCAGGTAAAGGCCAGAACTCAATTTACTTACAGGATCACTAAACAAACCCATAGTCTTGCATCTCTTTATTGAAAGCCAGTCATGTTGCACTGGGTAAAGTAGAGGTAAAATTAAGAAAAAATGTTTCTTAGCTAGAAGTATTGAGTCAACTAGCCTCATCTCTGAAGTGAAATCAGCCTCTTTTTATTTATTCATTTTGCATTTGGGACCTGTATTTTAAAACCTTTCCTCAAATGACAGATGGCTAGTATGATCACATGTGAAACCATTTTCGGTTCCAAGGTTGCAGTTTTGCTCCTTTTCTTTTCTGAGCTCCTCATTCCTCTAAAAAAGTACCCAACTACATCTGTGAGTATGACATTCTTTTCTAATGCACTGCTTTCCTAGTAGTGCATCCTTAGTTTTCTATTCCACAGACATTTTACGAAATACTGCTTACTGAATGTAAAACAGTGGATTTGATGATTTTTTTTGACGCCTATATGTATTTGCTGTCTGACACAATCTCCACGGAGTGTTTTTTCACTCTACAGAGAGTGTATTGTTAATTAAAGTCTCAAAGGTGCGCATAAACACCATGTATGTGGGTGGATGTAACTGCTTTGTATAAGCAGGCGCATGTGAAAGCCACTATTTCAGAGTCTGTACTATGTTCGTTTCATGGGACTTCTCTGCAGAGCATGTTTCCTCCCTGGAGCGGATGTAAAGGCTGGGGACTGTGCAACCGCTGTGAGTACGAATGAGGTGCCGCAATGAGTGCAGGGGGCTCCTCTCCCCGGGTGAGGCTGCCCGCTGCTGCTTGGCATAACAAACTTTTAATGGCCCCGCCGCAGGGCTGTGCAGCGCCCGCCGCAGGGCTGTGCAGCGCCCGCCGCGTTCCCAAACTCCTGCGGAGGGTGCTGACCTCAGCTCCGGCCGCCCCGGCTCCCTCCCGCCAGGCCGCCGCCCCGCCGGGCCGCCCCGCAGCGCGGGGCAGGCGCTGCCCCGAGAGACCCCGCGCCCCGGGCGGGGACCCTTCTCCCGAAGCCCCGGCCTGGTCGGGCGCCGGGGCCGGGCCGCGGCGGGCCCCGCTGCCCCCGCCTTCAGAACCACGGCAGCGGCGGCACGTCCGCCCCTGGGGCGCGGGCACGGGCCCGAGCGGAGGCCTCCGCGGGGTGCGGCGGCTCCCGCCAGGCCGCGCCGCGCCGTCCCGGCCGCCCCTGCGCGGCTGACCCCCGCGCGCCCGGCCACCGGCTCCCGCGGGCCTCGCGGGGCCCCGTGCTGGGAGGGGCCTCCCCCGCGCGCCCCCGGCCCGCGCCGGCCCTCGAACTACAGCTCCCAGCACGCACCGCGCGGGGCGGCCGGGCGTCACGCGGCGCGCGCGTGCGCGGCGGCGGCGCGGTCGGTTGAGTAAGACGGAGTGGGATTGGCTGCGGGCGGTGGCCGGGCGTGGGACGCGCAGTGACGGAAGGAGCGGGGCAAATGGCGGAGAGATGGTCCCGGGCCCCGTCCCGAGAGCGGCGATAATCCCGGCGCGGAGGAAGCGGCGCCGGAGGAGGCGGCGCCGGGGGCCCTAACGTCCGCGCCACCCCGGGAGGGTGCCGCCGCCGCCGCCGGGGGAGGGGCGGAGGCGTCCCGTCGGCGAGCGCCTTTCGCAGGCGGCAGATCGGCGGCCAGAAACCGCGGCGAGAGCCACATCCGCGGCAGCGCCCGGAACGCGCCGGGCCCGCGCCCGGGACCCGTCGCCCGCCCGCCTCTGCCGCCCCGACCGACGTTGAGGTAGGGACCGGGCGAGGGGGCGGCCGCCCGGCGCCCGAGGCCTGTGTGGGCCGCGGAGCAGGCCCCGGCACCCCGGCGGGCAGGAGCCGCCGGCCGCTGTCCTCTGGCGCTGTCCCGCTTCCGGGGCGGCGGCGGCGGCCGCCCGGCGGGGCGTGGGAGACAGCCGCAGCCACCCCCGGCCCGCCGGGAAGTTTTCGGGGCCGCAGTCGCAGGACTTTGGTCGGGGGCGAAGTGCGGGCTGGGGCTGGGGCGGCGGGCGGGGGCGCGGGGCGCGGCCTGCAAGGCAGGCGGGCTCTGCCGCTCGCCCCGGGCCGCGGGCTGCCCCGCCGCCTGGGGACTTGTGTAATGGGGGTTGTTTTCCTGCGGGGCGGGGGGAGGGGGCCGGGGAGGAAGGGAAATGACATCAGAAATCGCCGGGCGTGCACGGTGGGGTGACCCGGTTCCGCTAGCACCCCCCTCCCCCCCCGCCGCAGGGGGAGGGAGAGAAAAAGAAACTGTCACCGTGGGATTTCATCAGCTTCTTCTGCCTCCGTGCATTTAACCTATTTTTCTTTCATTTGATTATGTAAGAGGAATTGTGTAGAGAGGAGCAACGAGTAGGGGTGGTTGATGGGCTTTCTGGGGAATTGTCGGTTTTTTTATGTGTAGCTGATCCGCCGAGTTAGCTCTGGGAAATGAGGGAGAATTACGTTTTGGTTTTTTGCTTGTATTTACATTTCTTGCACTGCTCCAAATATTGCAGCACAATGCAGGAGAGAGAGGCAGGGAGTGGAAACAGAGAGAAATTGGCCAAGTTTTGTATTTCACACTGAGTGAAAAGCAAGAGAGAATTGTAAGTAAAGAAGACAAATCCTCTTCTGTTGATGTTTTCATGTAAGGAGGTGCATGTGTATTTCCTTCTCTTTAATCTCAGTCTAAGATAGCAGATTATAGCATAGTGTAGTTGTATTTTCCTGATACTCATCTTTTAACCTGTTTACTTCATATTGAATATTTATTTGAGTTTTGACATTTTGATTCAAAACTACTTATGAGAATCTTAATTTTTAAACTTACAAATACTGAAATTTAGATGGAGGAGCTCTACTTGCTGAAAATGAAGTCCTCTTGATTACAGGAATCTTTTCTTTAAAACTGCAAACCACAAGTCATAATTTAAATCTGCCGTTATTTTTGCAGAAGCTGGAAATGTAGTGTTGGAAATACTTATTTGAGTCAGGGTTCATGGGAGGAAAATGTGCAGGTGGTGAGTGATTTTTTTCTTTTTTTTTTTTTTTTCTGCAAGAGTTGTATAGAAACTAAGAGGTTAATACATATTTCACTTTAGTTTCTATAGCTCTAAAAACTGACCTTTATGGTATAAAACATTTTGGTTACTGTTATAAGTATTTTCAGTCATCAGCAAAATAAAACTAGTAAGTTGGATCTGTTTTGCTGTTCGTTTTCTGAAGTACACGGGGAAGTTTTAGCTTCGCTCTTGGATGGAAAATAGGAAATTAGAGCTACTTACAGCAGAGCAAAAAAAAAAAAGAAAAAGTTTGGCAATGATGTGTTTGGAGCAGCACAGAGTAGGCTGACGACACTGAGGGGGAGGGAAGAGGATGGAGATGGGGTTAAAGAGTAACATCTACTAGGACCTACAAGAAGCAGTCTGCAGAATGGTGTTTGACAGCAGAATTCTGGTCAGTAGTTAAGCACATGCCTTAACCATCCATCTGCTAGACTGCTGGGGAGAAGAGTGTTCTCAGAGTGGTTGTTCCTGTAGCTCTTCTGCACTGCAACACCATCTGTCTGGTAAACTCACGAAGTTCAACTTTGATACTTGTAATTCACTTAAAATTCGCTCAAACATAGATGACCCAATGAATTGCTCAGTTTGCTTGATAAGTGAAGGTTGGCCTGGTCTGATAAAGGGAGGCTATTATTAGTGAGACAATCTTGCTAGAGTGAAGTGATAGAATGACGTTTCTGGAAACCAGTCTGGTGATTTTGGCAGAAGCTAGTCTAGCACTTCAGGTTGAGAAACTGTGAGTGTCGAGATGAAAATGAAAATATGGAAGAAAGACAGTATACCACACATTCAGGGGAATAATAATAAAAACAGTTGTCTTGAACAAATAGATCATGGGATAAGTTTATTAATGTGATTTTAAGTGCTATTTTTCATGTACTCTACTGTATGTGAAGGCAGTTGATGCTTTAGAAGTTGGATTTCTTTGATTCTGTAGCTTAAATAAATGCCCCCCTTTTTAACAGACTTTTCTCCAGTATGGAGAGTAATTTCAGAAAGAAAGATGGACTTGATTAGATTCAGACTGACTATAAAGAATTCCAATTTCCTACTCATGTTTGGGCCAAAAAAAAAAAAGAAAGAGATGCTGGTTTACAAACCAGATATGATCGTTGTGTTTTTATGTTGTCATTTGTCCAGTAGTTGAAGTATTTGTTTTGGAAAAAAAAACCAAAGTGGTCTGTCTTTCTTCTTGAGTTAGACAAAAGTAGGAATCGAACACATGCAGGGAACTGTTTAAATGTGTTCCTGTTTAATCTGTTCATATTTAAACTTTATTCTGAGAGAGCACACTGTGAATTGGGCTGCAGTTGTAACAGCCAGTAAACGGTCATGGTTTATACTGGTCTGCATAAGGTGTCCTCCATGTTCTTAGAAATGGGTTGAGGAGTGTCTCTTTGTTCCTGTCCCTTGATCAATCAGCTTTACTCATGGGGGATTGCAGTGTACCAGTCTCGACCGTGACTGTGCAGGTGGTATAAAGCACATCGTATTACCAAATAATGTGCTTGCCAAGTAAGTCTGAGTGTGTAAGAAGAACATAGGGTGAATTTGTCATTGTTATTTGTAGTAAATTAGTGTTTAAAATATCTATAGCAACTTGAAATACTCTGACAGTTCTTTTTCTTTAACTACAGAGAGTCTTTTTAAAGCCATACTGTGTTATTGGACTCTAGCAGAGCGCTGCATGTTCAGATGTGGTGAAAATACTGTTTAGTGTTGTGCTGATGCTTCATGAAAGCAGTGCCATCTATACTTGAAAGTATAAAACTAGAGCAAAGCAATACCAAAAATGTATTCATAGCAGATTTTTTTTAAGGATCCATTGTGCCATTGTTTTCTAAATGTGCAGTTAACTGAATTTTGAGTTAAGTTGGTAGATGCATGACTTACTGCAGAAACTTTTGACATAATGACATTCACATGTAAATGAGTTAGTGTATAGAAAGAAGCAGATGATCTGTCTGTTGCTCCTGTGAAATATACGTGCCTGGTGCTTGTGTGCCCAATAAAGGATGGAAGTACAGTCATTTGTACTAAAAAGTTGGTGAATTTATGTTTCTTGTTTCTTTTCCAACAGAGAATATGAAACAGGAGCCAAAATGACATCCCGATTTGGAAAGACCTACAGCCGGAAAGGGGGAAACGGCAGTTCCAAGTTTGACGAAGTATTTTCCAACAAACGGACCACCCTTAGTACAAAATGGGGAGAAACCACCTTCATGGCCAAATTAGGACAGAAGAGGCCCAGTGTCAAACCAGATATTTCCGAAGTTCCTAAAAAACCAAAAGTTGAAGATGAGGTAACAGAGGATCCATTTGGATTTGACAGTGATGAAGAATCTCTTCCTGTGTCTTCAAAGAATGTGTCACAGGCTAAAAGCTCCTCTCAGCTGGAACCCGGTGAAGCTGCTCAGTCTGAGGACTTCACTCCTCTACTTGAAGCGAACAGCAGAATTAATCAGCCAGACAGTGGAGAAAATGTTGCATCCAGCAAGTGCACATCTGACAATACTGTTCCTCTCTTAAAAGAAAAGAGCACAAGCAAAAACGTGGAAGATGGAGAATGCAAAGGCAGCAGTGCTAAACTTGTAACTGCAGGTACGTTTGCTCAACTGTCCAGATAGTTCTGTTATACTCTGATTTTTACTAATCTACGTTTAGACTTTGTGTTTTCAGGGGCTGGTTAAATGTTCTAATAAAACCACGGGGCAACTAGTTCTTAATTGTAAGAAATTGTAAAGGATACACTATTTGACTAAAAACACCAGGAAGCGTTCTGCATTTTACACGTTGGTTGAAGGTCCTTGGCACTCTAATCCTTATGTCTACAGATTGAGATACAGTGCATTCAGTGTAGTATGTTAGTCCACCTTGAATAGAATGGAATAATACTCTTCATTTTCTAAAATTTGTTCTGAGCTCAGTACATTTGTGGGTTTTTTTAAGCATACAGTATTTTGAAGAGTGATGAACTGGTAATAATAGAATGCTTTGTTCTGAAGTTGCTGACTTTAATTTATTGTGGGTACATGGTTACTACCATGCAGGTGCAGATACAGCTTACAACCTGCCTTATTTAATTATTTGGATGAAAAAAGTGGTTTTCTGAACTTCAGTTGCACAAAGGTGTATATATTTTTTTTTTCAATTAGCACATCTTTATCAATGTGTACGTAAAAAGCTTCAGACCATGAAACAATTCTTTCAGACTTCTTTTAGGGGCTGTTTTCAGGCTCTGAAGTGTTTGTAAGGTATGTAAATACTGTTGAGAGGGAATTAAGAAACCCCTTGGAGCTGAACATCGCTGTAATTTTATTCAGGTCATTCTTGGACAAGATCAGATGTCATTATATCTCATTAGAAGTTTTCATATAATGAGCCGATGAAACCGCAGCTTCTGAAATTGGGTAGAAGATCACATTAGATGAACCTTGATGAAGATGACACCTACTGACTTGCTCTGGGTTATCATAATCAACTTTAACGAGAAGAACTTATGTAACTTTGAATTCTCAGATACAGTTAACCCTAGGATCAGAAATTTGAGTAGACTTGTTCAGTTGTAATACAGTGGACAAGAAGGTACTGAACAGTGGAAGATATGCATAGCTCAGTTATTTGCAAGATAATTTTATTAGTGATTCAAGAAAAAACAAGAAAGGTTGGTTTGAACTGTAGTTTGACAGACACGTTGGTGGGACATGTAGTTGCCTTTTGATCTTACTCTTGCTGCTGAAGTATTTCTCCTTTTCGTATGATTTTCTGCAGTTTATTTATCTGTAAGTATGATCCACCTTCAGTCTGGAAATACAATTTATGTTTTCTTAAGTTTGAATATAGTTTTCCTAAGAGATTGAATAGGTTCATTTCCAATATTTATAAGAAGAAATAGTAATGAGTTTCCTTGATTGTTAATGAGAGATAGATAGCAGAGCAGGTTTTCCAGTGAAATGGTTTCCACGTAGAAAAGCTTTGTTGGAACGGTATTTTTCAGGTTGGAAAAGAAATGAGAGCTGTGGAGAGAAAATGTGATAGAGCTCTTAAAATTCATAGTGCATGAAAGGCCAAGACTCCAGCAGTTTCATTGGTGCTTCCTGGTTCCAGTATTGTGGAAAATAATAAAATATAATATTTAGTGCAGAAAAAAATTTTTAATTTGATGCTTATTTAAATTCTAGAACTCCTTGTTAGACAATACTGTATATACAGCTCTAAAAGGAAGTCCATCAGTGGCAGTTGAGTGTGGTGGTGGTCTGGATGCAGAGGGGGAGGTTACTTAATGCTTTACTGAAGGCATTGTGTTCTTGCATGCTTTCCTGAAGTATTTGTTACTGACTGCAATTCATGCAGAAGTAGCGAAGGGCAAGGTGGATCTTGATCTGATAATACTGTTCTTTCAGAATCTGTTACATTCTGTTTACAGCCAGTCAAATGAAGATAAAAACCCATTGCATAGCTTTCTTCAAGAAGTTAAATTCAACTGAAAATGAATCTTTACAAAACATCCTAGGAGGGTCTTTAAATAAGGGTAAGGAAACCAAGACTGTAGTTTTGGTGACTGTTTATTTTGGACAGTTAGTATAAATGAAACTTGGATGGTTAAAGCAGCTATTACGCTTGAGTGTAGACTGATCCAAAATAAATAAACGTTGTCTCTGAGTATGTCACTTAGAACATTGAGCAATTGGAGATAGTGGTGTAGTTGGCCAATGTAAAGGTAGGTGCTTCAGAGGCTTCTTTGTTATATTGACAATTAAGTAAGGTTTGATGGTATGAGGCTATTTTTCAGAACTGGAGAGGGTTAACTTTATTGATTTGGGGGTGGGGGTATGGGGGACAAGGGAACTTGGGAATAAAACTGAGAGACAATAAAAAGTTTGTTTCTTGTTGTGTGGTCTTTTAAGGTACACTGTACATACTTTTGCTGCTTACATGTCCTCACCCTCCCCATAACCATTTTTCTCTTCCTGGTAACTCTTGAACTCCACCAGGTTCGACTGTTCGATTTGTTCAAAGAGCTTATAGATCCTTGAGACAGCAAGCTCTACTATTCCTGAAGAGGGAAGGAAGAAGAAGGGGGGGGGGGGGGGGGCGGGGGGAAGGCAGCCAGAATCTGAACAATATTAATATTCCCAGTGTGAGAGAGACTGCAGTGTGAGCTCAACCTTAACCCACATGCAACAGTGTATCATTCAGTGTAGGAAACTAGGCTATATTGGTACTGATGTTCATGAAAGTGCTTCTTAACTTGTTTTAAGTGCAATTTGCTGGTCCTTGCCCTGTTACTGACTGGACAATGCATGAAGGTCTCAGGACTTCCTGATAGCATGTGCCATCATTGTATCTTAATTCTTAACCTAGGTGAAATAAAGTTAAGAATTAGAATAAGGTGAAAACTGTGACTTAATGTGGCTATGGGCAAGCTGAGAGCTACAGTTTAGCCTGCTAATTCTGCTCCAAGTGTGTTACCCTGCCTCAGTGTCATTTCTTTGAACATGAAAATGAAGGTAATGCAACATGGGTTAATTTTAGCTAATGTTTGGTGTTTAAAAAACAGTTTGGGGTTGTTTTAGTAGTTGGAGAATCTGCATCTTTTATTTTAAATGGTGTGACTTACTGGTCTCTTTTTTTTTTTTTTTTAAATAGCTTTCAGCTAGTGCTTGTAACAATCTCATTTTAAAGGCTTTGAGAAGCTCTTAATGTGGAAAGCTTCTCATAATCTTACCCTAATGTTGCTTGATCAAGACTTAATACTGTTGGAAGAATGTTCATGAGTCATCCTGTACATAACAGGTAATATACAGATAGTAGGAGTTCAGGTAAATTAGAAATAGCAAAAGAGTATTCAGTATTAGTAGCTACTGTTAGGTCACTTCTGTTAAAGTGGGGGGACTTGGTAGCTAGAAAGTCATGTCATTGGAGAAATATTATACTGGTAATTGATATCAAGCAAAAATGCAGCAACTTAGTAGTTAGAAGGTGAGCTTTTTATGAGAGTCTTACAGCAGGATAAGGTGACAACTGGCAGAGCAATACTTGGATTTCTGAAACAGCTTGGTGCGTTTTTGTTTGTTTTTTAAACTATTAAGCTTATTCTGTAAGGCATAAACCCAAACAGTATTTCACACTAAATTCACCTGCACACAAGCTTTTAATATGAAACACTTATGGACTTGCAAAACAAACTGTGAGGTAGTAGTTTTAAAAAATTTTCTAACAACTTTGTTCTTAGAATATTTGTTAACTTGTGTGTTGAAATTAATGTAGTACGATTTTTCAGATGAAAATTGAAGCTTGATGAGTTTTAAAAGATGGTATGGCATTTCATAATTAGTGTATGAATATGTTTCAAGTTGGATGACTACTTTCTCTACTCTGGTTATTCCAGTTTAGGGAAATACTACTTCTGGCATTCTTGAGTGCGAGTTTGCGTTTTGACTCTGGATGTTGTGGTCACCTGCTGTCTTTGGCTTGTGTGCTGCAGTGCTGAGCTCTGTAACTCAAGCCTTTGGAGGGTCTAGTCCAAGGTGTTGATGCTGTTCATCAGAGAAGGCACTTGGGTCGAGAGATGTCTCAAGTGCTTGGATGATGCATGTCTCCTCTTTGCACACCTCATATTCCTGTTTGTGCACTATGAAATAATGTTATTATTTACATTAATTCTAAGTTAAAATATTAGGTATTTAATGATGCTTTTAACCAGTAAGTATTCTAATTGGGCATAGATTAAGTCTGGTTTGTTTTCAAGCCTGTGAGTTTATTTCTTGAAAATATATTTTGCTTGCTGTGGAGAAGTAGAAAACAGAATGGCTTCAAATGTCTTTTCAGAATACAGAGCAGTGTAGGAGTAGTATCCCTTTCTGCTGTGTTGTGATGCCAAGTACAGATTTTGTGATTATTGTCTCGGCAGTGCCCTTTGAGGCTTTTTAAGATGAAAAGGATAAATTATTGCATGGAAAGTGTTTATGATACTTGCATTTTTTTTCCCCTTAACATTTAAAGTAATTATAAAAATAGTTGTTCTGCATCTTGTCATTTGTTACAAATGTACTGGTATTCAAACAAGTCTCTGTTCTGGAAGTAGTTTGGGTCTTGATGCTGTATTTGTCTGTTGCCTGCTATTCCAGTCTTTTGTGTTTCTTGGTAGTTCTTAATGCCCTTGTTTTTCACTTGGGGCTCACGCACATACTGGTAGAAAATCAAAATGGCAAATGCAGTCCTCCTTAATAACTTGTGCTTATGCAGTGCAGGAGTGAAGGGATACAACTGTGCTTAACTACTTCATGACTCAGTATGCAGAATCTAGTTGTGTTCAGTTGCTTGAAAGGCATACTGAGTGAATTGAGTAATTTGCAGAAAATTGTTGCCCCGAAAAGAAGATAGTTAAAGTCATCAGGTCTGTTCCCAACAGACTGTCCTGATAGTACCTTAGCGTATGTGTCTGCAAAGGCTCTGCATCCTGATTATGTGGGTGGGGGAGCCCTATCTTTAGAGTTAAGTTTCAAATTCTCAAATGTGAGTTTCTTACATAATTAGATTTGACGAGAAGATTTGCCAGGGTTTTCCTTTCAAACTGTTTTAGAGCTTCTCTTTTGTGTTTAACGGTGGCATGGACATTTAAGATAATAGTTAGGTCTGAGTAATCTTATGTTTCTTCCTCTGCAGAGTTGAGTGCAATTTATTTACATCTTGAGGAAGAATGTCAGTTTAGTCATTTTCTGTCCAAAAATGGAGCAAAAAGTTGGGGGAAACTGAATGAGGTCTGAGCATTTGGCTGTCTTAGGAGATGGCTGGCAGCAACCATGATTAAAAAGAACTGCAGCTGTGCTCTGGCTGGCTCAAAGCATTAAGAAACTGATAGCAGAGAAGGGAAAAGGTCTGCCAGAAAATATGTATGCCCATAGAATTTCAGTGTTGTGAGGTTTGTTTAGATGGCAGTAGTTGTGCTGGGTATATAGATAGCTGGCGTTTATCCACAAGTCCTCTCTTCTTCAACTGGTTTTGTTATGTTTCCCCCTTTTAAGATATCCCTTCTTCCCTTACACACAGAATTTTCTTGCTGTTTCAGTAGCCCAAGTCCAAACTAGTGTGATAAGTTATCAATTTGGATACTTCTTTGAGGATTTGGTGTTGGGTTCTTTCTTGTATGTTTTTTTAAAGTCTGAAATTCTGTTTAAATGTCGGTATTTATACTGGTTTGCTAGAATAGCAATACAGGAAAAAGACACCCTTTGTTGAAGATGACCGGGGGGCTGGAGCACCTCTTTTGTGAGGACAGGCTGAGAGAGTTGAGGTTGTTCAGCCTGGAGAAGAGAAGGCTCCAGGGAGGCCTTATAGCAGCCTTCCAGTACTTAAAGGGGGCTACAGGAAAGGTGGGGAGGGACTCTTTATCAGGGGGTGTAGGGATAGGATGAGGGTTAACAGGTTTAAACTGAAAGAGGGTAGATTTAGATTAGATATAAGGAAGAAATTCTTTGCTGTGAGGGTGGTGAGACACTGGTACAGGTTGCCCAGAGAAGCTGTGTCTGCCCCCTCCCTGGCAGTGTTCAAGGCCAGGTTGGACGGGGCTTTGAGCAACCTGGGCTAGTGGAAGGTGTCCCTGCCCCATGGCAAGGGTTTGGGACTAGATGGTCTTTAAGGTCCCTTCCAACCCAAACCATGCTATGATTCTGTTTAGGAAGGAATCTTCTGATTTCTACATGCTTTTTTTTCTCATGACAGGGAAATGCATACTATGTATGTCCATGTACAGAGCACAGGAAACTTTTTTCCCCTCAGTCTCTAACTCCCTTTTCCCTAACAACAATGAAATTCTCAATACCTTTTTTAGAATTCATACTTTTAAAATTATTGTTTATGGATTTTTATAATATACAGTTAGTTTTTACCAGGTCACACTTTTGACTGCTGCTTAACTTCTTTCATGTTTAAAAAGTTGAACTAACCTTGCATTCAAAACAGTTGATCAGTGTTTCTCCCAAGTAACAAGTGATAGGACAAGAAGATACGGCCTTAAGTTGCGCCGGGAAGCTTTAGCTTGGATATTAGGAAAAATTTCTTCACCGAGAGGGTGGTCAAGCACTGGAACAGGCTGTGCAGGGGAGTGGTTGAGTCACCATCTCAGAAGGTATTTAAAAGACATGTAGATGTGGCACTTGGGTTCATGGTTTAGTGGTGAACTCGGCAGTGCTAGGTTAATGGTTGGACTCGATGATCTGAAAGGTGTTTTCCAACCTAAATGATTCTATGATTCTAAGAAAAAAACCCTGTTAATGTGCATACCTCTTAAATGGGCCAAAACTTGCAGGAGAGCAGAAAACAGTTGGTGAGGAAGCCAGTTTGGGTTCAAACAGCTGAGATCTTATTGTGTGGAAAATGTTTTTCAAGTTCAAACTTAGCTCATATTTTCTTTTAAGAAACTGCTACTGTATTCAGTAAAGGGTTTCAACATATTTGTGAGTAGTGTCTGAATTCAGACTGACTTAGCCTAAGGATGCATTTGTTTTGACAGTTACTAGTGCTGCTATAATATGATTTAATACTTTTTTCATAAGGGCTCACACTACAAAAGTCAGTGAAAGCGAGCCCTTTTTTTTTTTTTTTTTTTTGACATGTGCCAATCCCTTGTGTTGCCCATGACACTTTGTCTTGTTTTCCCGGCAAGGGGGAAGTAGTTAGCTTCCTGGATCTGCTTTCTCCTGCTGCTCCGAGGAAAGCTGCCTTTCGTGCTACCAGTGAGGAGGAATGTGTCTGTTTCACTGGACTTCCATCAGAGGTGAACACATGATACAGCTGGTTCAGGCTCTGACAACTCTTGTATTAGAGAGTGCAGCAGCTCATCTGACCATTGGATGTGATGTTGCACAATTTTTTGTCTATTCAGGACCGTTTTATTTTTAGATTTCTGATCAAATACTCTTACTTGTGGTGTTGTAGAGTTCTTCAAAGCTTAATTCTTTGCTGGAAGACAAAAAATAGTTTCCTTTCTGTAGGAAGGGATTTTAGCATTGTTTACAAAAACTGGAATTTCTCCTTCATTTGAGACAGTTGTGGACTTTGCATGCAAGTTGGGTGTGAGCATTGATAACATGCTGTGTGGTGTGTTGGGTTTTTACATAATATCAGTGTCTGTAGAGTCACATTATAATTCATATTGTTATGCATGTGGCTAGAAACAGATGTGAGGCAATGTTAAAAAAAAGTCGTATTTATCTTGTAAGTATATACTCACCGGAAGAAAAACAGACTTTAAATGAGGTTTTCAGAATGTTGTAGAAGAGTTTTAAGCAAGATTAGAAAGAGGATTGAAGGAGGAATGATAGTTATTCCATCTGTGAAAGACAAGCTATAAGACTGAAGGTGCAGCTTGGACAAAAATACTTACCTGGGAAAACAAAAAGGGTCAAAGTGCAAGGGAAGCTACAGAGCTTGAATTTGATAGAAATTGAGAGGCTGGATATAGCAACCTAGGTTAATTTTTAGCTATATTTTAATTGTTGGAGGAGATGTCTAGTAATGAAGGAGTAGATTAGTAATTTTGAGGTTTGGTGTTCCCACCCCCCCCACCCCCCCCCCAAGTGTTTGCTGGCAAGGCAGTTGTGCTGAACATGGCACTATGTGTAGTTTGGCCAGGTATGTGTGTATAGATTGGTGTGAAGGTGGTATTGAGACACACAGTGACTTAAGATACAATGAAAGATCACTGATCAGGCAGAATATCTAATGATTGCTAGGTGAAAAAGTAGTAGAAGAGCAGAAAAGCAGCTAGACTGTTGCTTCAAGAAACATCTTGCCATACCCTTGAAAATTGTGCCTGAGATAAAGGCAAGTGGTTAGCTCTGAATGTTTTCTGCATGAGAGGGAAGGTGGTCATGTCAGCCTGTGCCCTTGTGAAAGCCTTCCATTTCCACTGAAATATAAGGATTTAAAAAAACCCTGTACGCTGTCTGACAGGTGGTATCGTTTTTTCCACCAGCATAAGACAACCTTTCAGGATGCCTGCTGATAGCATGTTTTCCTGGTGGAAAAAAGTCTACGAGGAATTACTTCTTACAGCTTAAACAGGGGTCCGTGGTGAGAAGCAATAATGCAGTGGTTAGCGTTCAGCCTTTCACAGGGTGGAGCCACAGCATGGTGGGGTATTGTGCTAGCAGCAGCCGCAGCAGAACCGTTCGTGTTCTCGAAATGTGAAAATCTGTTAGGTTCATGGAATGAAACTAACGGGTTATTAGAGATGCCGAACACTGTTACCAAACTGAAAGGCTGCATCTAGGTGATTTGAGAGAAGAAAAGATGTCTCCTGTCTTACAAGCTCCACGTTCAGAAGAAAAGCTACTCTTAACTGAAGTGACAAGATGTAACATGATTGAGAACTTGTTTTGTACATAGTCTTAATAAATTCAAACTTTTCATATGATTTTCTTTAGAATTGTGATATTCAGTGTGCTGGAAAAGAAACAAGAGAAGCAAACTATTCTTAAGGAAAATAGTTCTGTGATGGCAGTAAATTAAATCTCATCACTTGAGGGTTTTCTGTGGAATTCTGCAAAAGAAGATGCCACTTAAAACATCTGCAAAGAGGCAAACCATGTCAATCCAACCTGAGTGAGCTTGTGGGCAGCTCATTTTGATTCAGAAGAGAGTAAAGAACCAGAATTACTTAAGAATTTGTAATCCTAGCTGTGGATGTGGTGGTGCTATAATTTTAGCTATTTTAGTGATTGTCAACCATGAAACTGGTCTTGAGAGTCTAATCTTCTGAAGCTCTTACGCTTCTTATCTTCTCTTTATGCCTGCTAACAGGCACTGCTTTTCGAGATCTTATGGACATCAATGGGTAATGACGGATCTAAACAAATTTTGCCCATTTCTTAGAATTGTGTATTTTACATCCATAAGCTTTTTTCTGTGTTTCCCAGCTGTTCAGTCATAAGTAGAAAATGGATCAAAGGAGTTTAGTCTGTAACCTTTTCTCCTTACCAACCAAAACATTTCATTTCCAATGTACAGTAGAAGAGAGAAACTGTAATGAAATTAGTTTTCTTATTTGAAGAAAAGCATGGCTTCTCTGCAGTTGCTGGTTTTCTGTCCAAACCAGAGAAGATACTGTGTGTATGTCTCCTTTAGGCTCTCTTCCCAGAAGTGAGAAATGTGATACAAGCACCTAGTAAATATTCGTCTTTTCCTTTAGCTTGGTCAGCCTCAAGTTGTAAAGTGATGTAGCTTTATGCTTGGGAACACTGGTGATGGTGTAATGGAGCCGTAGTAAATGTTTCTGAGTGTTCAGGAACATCAGGCAGAGCTGTAGCTTAACAAACTGTTTCTTACATCCCGTGTCAGTGGTCTGTTCATGAGCTGTAGCCTGTTAATGTATGTGCCCTCGGTAGCTGGAGGAATCTGAAGGCCCTAAACACACTTTTTTTTTTTTAAATCTTCCTGCCTTCTTTTCTTTCGTGTTTCGTTTTCTTGCTTTTACATCTGTCTTGGTAATCAGGTGTCTATTTGAAGAGAAATAAAGAGGAATATAAAATTGGCATCATGCCACCTGTTTGCCCTTTTAAAAATTTCATTGCTTCTGACTAACTTCAATATTGTTTATACATTTGCATTGAATTCTGTGAATTTGTGTGGCTAATACTAAAAGAAACTTAGTTTAAGTTTGTAGATTTGTTTCCTGTCTATAATAATTCAATCATGCTCCTTTCAATATTAAAGTGAAGGCTTCTACAGCTAGTTACACAGCAATGAAGGAGTGTAAGATCTCATGCTATGAAAGCTACAGAAGGCAGTATGTTTTTTGTCTGTAGTTTGGAGGATGCTTTGGTTAGCATTCATCAAGAATAGCAAAAACTGAGAGCAAACTAACCTGGAGTTCAAGTTAGTAGGGCTAACATTTAATACTGGCAACTCTTGCATGAGTAAATTGAACAAACAAGCATTTATTTTGCATATCTGGTAATATTTTGACATCTTAGCATGTTTTCGTAGCATACGAGGGCTAATATTGACCTTTTGTTTCCTCAATTTCCTAGTAACACTTGTGCTTGTTAACCAGTTTTAATCAAACTTGGAGTGGTAAGGAGACATTTCAAAGGTACAGTGCTATTTCAAGTGCCATGAAAAATAGCGGAGTGAAAAACTGAGTTGAATTGCTTTATCTGTTCCTTACCTCTCTTGTCT
This sequence comes from Strix uralensis, assembly GCF_047716275.1. Lineage (NCBI taxonomy): Eukaryota > Metazoa > Chordata > Aves > Strigiformes > Strigidae > Strix > Strix uralensis. The sequence continues at coordinate 11,598,984 of NC_133978.1, read as the reverse complement.
GCATCCTGGTAAGGAAAATGCGGTTATAACTGGGTCCCTAATCCATTTGAAATGGCAGCAGCAAGCTGGCTCGCCAGCACGTGTTGCTGTGCATGATCTGCAGTGTGTGCCGTCTCCTGCCCAGTCAAACAGGTTGGTGTTGAGGAGGCTGGAGGGGGGCAGCAGTTGAGTTGTGGGGTGACGAGCTTTCTTTGTTCTGTGAGCCCCAAGTTGTTCAGGACAAAAATTTACACTGAGACATTGTTCTTACAGCCAAAGAGACTGCTCTGTGCTCCAAGTAACTTAAAAATAGCAAATAAGGTTCTGCAGCTCTACCACTGAATTGTTAACAAAAGCATATAGTGTTTGACTTTAGGCAATTAATTAATTCGACTGTTAATGATGATTTGACTTCTGTGGTGCTGAAAATGATGTTTTCAGACTTAGAGCCAAGCCACTTAGTCTTCTAAGTTAAATGGAAATGAAATGGAATTGAAATGGGGACTAGGCTGGTGGGTACATTTCTTGATGATTGGTTTGGATTATGGTGTTGGTTTTTTTTTTTTTTCCAAGAAGAGAATTTGGTTTCCAAGAGGATTTTTTTCCCTTCATTTTTAGGATCCCATCTTGGTATATGCTCTACCCTAAGGATCAGGGTATGAAATTGGTAAATCTTGCTGCTTCAGTGGTTGATGGGAGAGTTATCTTTTCTCCAACCTTCAGTGTTTCCTCTTCAAGTAAGAAGGCTCTGTCAAATCTCCTGTGAGAAATGATAAGAACTGGTTTTATGGCTTCTTTCTGTATTAACCTGCTCACTGCCTTCAGGCTCTGCCTAGAGCACGTGTTGATGAAGTTTGAGTTAATGCAACAGTAAATGGTGTTATGGCGAACCTTGAGTAGGCATGAGGATGGTTCCTGTAGTGTTGACCCAACTGCTACAAGTGCAATGCTTAGGTGATCAGTCATACCAATATGTAAATATTACCAATTACTGTAAATATTCTAGTATGTTATCAGTGATGATATGAGAAAATACCAGTTTGAGCTGTCTAAAAAATTCTCTGAGGAATATATGAAGCTGTCCAGGAAAAAAAGATAAGTAGCTCAGGTTTGACGAAACAGCAACTCTGGCAAGATGTGTTACAAATCATGGAAAAATACTTCAGGCTCCTGGAACAACTTGTGCAACCTCTTAAGCTCCTGTTCCCTGCCCTGGACATTTACTTTCTCCTCCCTTCTCCACAGGTACTTTCAGGTAGTTTCTAGTATTCTCTACCTGTATCTGCTTTCAAAATCACCAGGAGGAGAACGTTGTGTTAATTACTCATTGAACTGTTTCTCATACTAGGCATCTTTTCCTGGCCACTCTGGACTCTGCTGGCCTGTTGTGGCTATAGGTAATGCAGATGGTTTTTGCCTGTTCCTTTTGGTCTCTTGATGCTTATTTCTAGGTCTTGGGATCATGCTCACTTGTTTCACAGAAAGCTGTCTTGTCCTTACAGATGATGTTGGTCAGTGGCTGTCACAGCCTGCTGTTGCTTGTACCAGTAACTTCCCCATATGTGTACTTGTCGCTACCGGAGGTGAGAAAGAAGTAATGCAAATGTTCCACACCACTCCAAGCAGTGGGGGACAGTAAAAGGTCAAGTTTAGAGTTACTCATATTTTTGCATTTTTAAAACTTTTATGCATTTATCTCTTATGTTTCTTTGCCATGTATGCAATATAAAATGACTGGAATCACTTAGCCAGGTGTGGCAGATAAATTGCCATATGGTCTCTTTATTAGTTCTAGCAATTTCTTTTTCTTATATCATCATCAGCCAGAAGTGAAGTTTTTTGAGCCAGGTGAATAGAGGATGCCTTAGAGTCCCCTTCTTGTGTTCAATGCCTGTGCTAGAAGGCAGCTTGAGTTAGTACCAGAGGTACTGCTCAACTGGCCTAGCATGGCTTTTGCTCTGGAAAAATGGGCATGCAATTTCAAAAAAAAAAAAAAAAAAAAAAAAAAGGTGATTTTCTTCATTCTGGCAGTTTCTGAAAGCCTTGCAATTTTTTTAGACCTCTCACGATCTCAACAAGTCTGTAATTATATGGTGTCTTTTATTATTACTGTGATCAATCTAAATGTTTTGTGGATCGGGAGATATTCCTTCATTTTCTCATATAGTACAGTGAAAAAATAATAATGCTTTTGAGGGCCATTTGGAAGCGCATTTTGAGGTAGACATTAGCTTCTTAAAAAGAAAAACCTTTTAAAATAAGGGTGAGATGAGTTATGGGTATTTAATGAAAAAATAAAGTTGAAATCTGAGACATCTTAATGTCAGAAATATTGAAGATGTCCAGCTGAAGAATATAGGTGTCTTTAGCTCTAAAGAAAATTCACTTCTCTTTTTAAAAAAAAAAAAAATAGTCTAGAATTGCAGTCATCCTTTTGTACATGATCTCAAAAATGAAAAGGCAAGAGGTAAACCCACTATGACTACTCGTGGTAGCCACAAGGCATTTTCTCTGTTGTTGGATATATAGAATAGCATTTGTTCCATCTAATAAGTGAGTGCTTATATATGTATTTTTTTAAAAAGATGTGAAGTTAATATTCTCTTTATATCCATCTAGTCTAAAGGATACAATAAGTCTAGATGTGCATTTGTTTAATGTTTAAAGGTTTATTACTGGAAAAGCAAAGGTTTGTTACTGAAGAAGTGGGATCTTGAGAACTTGGATACATTCCTACTGTTTGAATGTTTTCATATATCTAGACGGGTATAAACTATTACCTTATATAAATTGAATATCTTGCAGTGTATGAGCTTGAATTTTTGTCTCTAACGGTCATCTTACAAAGGTTACTTGGGATAATAATCATCATAATCACTTAACTATATTTTTGTGAGGTTTGGTCGTGTGCATTTTTGTGAAAACATCTCAGTGTGTTTGGGAAAGAGTAGAAGTTTCACTTTTTTAAATTCATCAGCAATACTTAAGACATCTCTATCTTGCTAGTGACATAAACTAGAGCATAAAATAAAGCAAGAGGTATGTATAAATGCATGGGTATTTATCATTTAATTTAGACCTCCCAGTCATTTAGATTGGTTCCCTTGTACTCTGGTAGTTAAGTTCTAGAGATTTAAACAGAAAACAAATAATGATTACTAGAGAAGATTGTTATGGTTCTTAGGAATATTGTGCTAATACGTGGAAAAAACCCACAAAACTCACTGGTGGATTATATAGTTAGATGCTGTTGCTGATCTGAAATTACTTGGGAGATTTATTCTGGTATTTGAGCCCCAAAGAGCCTAATTGTAGTTAAAATTGGGAGGAGAAATTACATGCCTCTGAACTACAGAATATCTAATCTTTCAAAATTAGTTAATTTTTTCATATTTTCTCTGTGCTTTCTGTATCTGCAAATAAAACTACACGTTATGTTTCCTACAGTCATGCTAGCTTTGCTGTAATAGTTACTACAGATAAATATAGTAATTTTAAAAATCAAGGTTATCAGAATTGCTGGTATTGTACACCTTTGCACAATTAGCAAGTGATTTGCAGTAATTTCTGGTATAGAAGCTTCAGTCTGACACCTGTTGACCCACTGATAAGATGAAACCAGTGGTTTGCCAAAGTATCCTTTGAGGAAGTATTCCCCTAAGTGTCACTGCTTAGTTCTCCACTAGTGTATTATGGTGATCCAGTTTTAAAGCCAAACTTTCTACCTGGTATACAGTAAGCAGTTTACTGGTTAAGTTTTCCATCAGCCTTGTTTATTATTGGAGATGGAAAACCCTTCCAGCTGCAGTTACTAAGACTTCTGAATTATTGGGTGGTTTTAAAATTTTGGTGCCTGATAGGCACAAAGTGAAGGGGGAGGGTAGCTGCCATTTATTTGCTGTTTAAAAGTAACTTTGCTGTATTAAATCACTAGTGGAGAGTGAAAAATAAGATGTAACATTTTGTTGATACTTGTGGAGTCTTTTCAGAGACAATTCAAAGTTCTAAGTTGCTTATGCACATACTTAAAACAATGCATAGCTTATGTAAAGGCAACAGAAGCCCTGCTGTGGTACAGAAAGAGCTGTTAACGATGAATGTTTGCCTTTAAGATCATGTACTGGAAGAGCAGTAAACCGAACATTAAGAAAGCTGTTTGACTGGGGTAGAATGGTTTTGTTATTTATTAGTCAGCTGAGCTGACTAGAGAAGGTTATTTTACTCACATTTACAGATGAAGAGAAACAAGGAATCCAAGACTGGAAGGACTAGATGTGTATGGTGCTACTGCCTTAACCCAGTCTGATCAAATGTTACTAATATGGAGGTGTACTAATGCCTTGAAGTACCTGTGTGGCTTTGGTGGTTCTCTTACAGGTGGTGGAGACTGGCATTGTGGAATTAATAGCTAGCTCAGTTTCCTCAGTTTTGTACTTGGGACTGTTGGGAACAAGCACATGGAGAAGAGCAGGCAGGTTGGGTAAGTGTGAAATTGGAGATGAGATTAGGAGCCACTCTGGGAAGAAGTGTAACAGCCTCAGTGCAGCAAGTACTGAAAAATTGAAATGGAGAAAATAGATGTGAAGAAGGATTGTTCTTGTCATAATGCATCTCTCAACTGATGCTTCAGTTTGTCCAAATGAGGCTGCTGTAATAAGAGAGTAGAAAGTTTTGTTCCCTTAATAGGTCACGGACGACTAGATGGCACTGTGTTGCTTGCTCAGAGTCCTACAAATATTAGGCTAATTTTAGAACATTCTAAAATATTCTAGAACAATTTGTAGAGTAATTTTTCAGTGTATGTAACGACATAATCAAAATTAATAGTTTCATTAAGAGTGAATTTTAGTGATCTGTTTGGATCTATTATTACTTGGTGAAATATCTAATGCATGTTAGAAAAACTTTTTTAAATAAAAGCAGCACTGTAGTTGATATAAGTGTCATAAGGATCATCTTTCTTACAAAGCCCTAGTAGATGATGGCTTTAGCTCTTGGTTACCAACAGAGTAACTTCCTGGCAAGGGACTGAGAAAGGAAAGTGGTTTCAGCTCCTAAACACTGGTTCAGAACTGATGAATGAACAGAAGAATTCAGAGTGTTTTAGATGAAGTGATCTGAAGTGAAAGACTTAAATATGCGCTCCCTGAATATTTTTGCTTTTTATGTATTAAAATTCTGGAGTTTTAAGAGAACATGTTTAAAAATATATATTATAGGGTAGTCATGATTTTTGTGATGTGCTAGTAGCAGAGTGTAAAAAAAAAAAAAAAAAAAAAAAACAAAACCACAAACCCAAAAAAACCAACCAAACAAAAAACCCAAACAACAACAACAAAAAAACCAACAAAACCCCCAAATAACCCCACAAAAACCAACCAAAACCAAAAAAACCCAAAACCCACACAAAACCTTTTTCAGAGTAGTTGATTAATGTTTTTTTGGAGACGGATTCCTTGGTAATTTTTTCCATTAATTTTTTGTCAATGCTAATGATATTAGCTATATCTCTTTTTATATATATATCTTTGGCCTCTTCAGTCTGTTTTCCAGGCTTGATGTGTTGATTATCTCCTCTACTTGAGAGTACAGACTGTGGCTGAGATGATAATGATTCAAGCTAAGACAATCTAAAAATGAAGTTCAGCTTTTTAAATCTCAAACCAGCTTCCTGAATTATTTGACTCTTGGGTTGTAATGTGCATATGCACACATATATTATAGTCCTTCCCTGGGAAGATGAGATTTGATTTGGTCCTGGTATGAAATGTGGCTCTTTAAGATCCTGGACTTTCTTGGGATGGGAAAACCATTCCCTTTCCAGGTATGCATACTGAAATTTCCTAACAATTTAGTAAACCAAGTCAGGCATATTTTAAATATACTTATTTTAAAAGTTGCTTAGACTTAATTAATTCAAGAAAATATGCACTCAGATATGGAACAGTAGTGGTGAGGCTGCAAAATAATGTATTTTAGCAAGAAAGTCTGAAAATTTTTTGAGTTTAATTTGCTGGTTTTCAAGCGTAAGTATTACAGTAGTCTTCAATTGCACGATAATATTGAACATGGGAGAGAAAAGGAACCTGTTGTACACTGTCAAACTCACTCTCTGATAACAGAAAGATTAATTTTGGTTGGGCCTCTTAGATTATCACAAGCATGAGACTGAAATGGGAATAACAAGGTTTCTTGTATAATGTATGGCTACTGAAAAAGATTAAACAAGATTCTATCACTGAGATGGCTAGGACTGATGTACTTTGGGGAATTTAGTTTTGCATTTCATATATTCTGTGAAGAGCTTTTTTTATTTCTAGCTGAATATGTAAACTTTTAAGAGAGACCTCAGCTGGACTCCCAGAAAACCTAGATGCAGTTTGTGAGATATTACTTGTCCTGTCTCCCTGAGGAATTTCAGCTAGGATTAAACTCATTTCCTGCAAATCTTGACTTGGTAGACATTTCTTTTACTAGGATTTTCTGCTTGCACCTTAAAGTTCTTTTATAAACCATGTGTGCTAGGGTGGCATTTAGATGACGATGGTTTAATTTGAAAACCAAGGAACAGAAGTCTCTGGAACAGTACTGATGCTCACTTTCCTCATTAGAAAGGTTGCAACCTTGCTATGAAACTTCTGTGCTGCTTGGGTGGATGGTAGCTGATGAAGTTTAATGCAGTCAGGACTAGTGCTAAAGGATGCTAAAGCCTTCATTTTAGTGATAAGTTTAGGAAGCCTTTGCTAGGGTTGCATTCTGCCAGTGGAGCTTCTTTTATTACTGTCGCATTCTGTGCCTGTGTCTTCTAAGTGTGTTCTTTTCTAGGATTTTTTTTTTTTCCTACTTGTTCCTGTCCCAGTGGCTTCTGTTTCTCCAGTTGATCTCATCATGTGCTACTCTTCTATGTGTCAGGGTCTTTTGCATTCCAGTCAGACTTCTTATCTTGCTTCTCCTGGCCTAGGCAGCCAGTACAGTGAGTGTTGATAGTAACTGTAGACACCTTGGTTCCTGTATTTGGTTATAGTGTCTCAGAAATTTCAAAGACATTTCTGCTTGTCTTGTTTCCAGAAAGTAACACACTTGTATTTCTGGGTATCTGTGTGTGAGGTGCAACAACAGAACATGGCAGATGCAAATGCAGTCTTCGTGAAACTCTGGTACCAAATCCACTGAGCTATTGTTGGCATTCAGGGAAACCAAAGGGACTGGTTTCCCTACCAGTTTAGAGGACAACAGGTGAAAGACTTAGTACTGTCTTTTCTGGCATTACATATTGTGTGGATACTGCTCGGCTAGAAACAAATCTTACAAAAACTGATTTCTTATAGTGGAATTTGTTCTTTTGGACAGCATAAAATACAAGTGTGGCTATGGGTTGGAGAAGTGCAAGACTAACTTTTGGCAGCAACTCCTCTTCAGATCTGTAGAAGTTCGTTGTAAAAACCTGCATTTCAGAAGTGATTTAATTTAAAATTTTGAGAATTGCATTTTCTGTATTTCTTCTGGAAGTCCAAATATTTTAATTTGAAGCAGCAGTTGCTGAAATTGTGTGCCGTTCTGTTCAGGTTTCATTGATTAAAAGTTGTGGTACAGTTTGTAATGGGAACTGTAGCGTTTTTAGTAGATATGTCAGTGGATTACTTTCACAGGTTTTAGCAGCTGTACAGTTAATGCGTTAGGCAGTGAATTATAGGATAACTTTCAGCAAATGTATTTAACTTCATCAGTAGGTTCTGTGGCCCATGCTGTTTTTCGTTTCTGCTGTGATGATGCTTTAGTTCTTAGACCAGGAATATCTGAAGAAGCAGCTGTAACCTGCCTGTGCATCCCCTTTCCTGCTGCAGTCGGCTACTATACTGCATCTTGTAGTATTACAAATGAATATATGCAAACTTAGGTAATTCATTGATTCATACATGTTTTGCATTTCAAATTATATTACCTTGTGGCGGGTTGACCTTGGCTGGATGCCAGGAGCCCACCAAAGCTGCTCTTATCACTCCTCAGCTGGACAGGGGAGAGACAATTTAATGAATGGCTTGTGGGTGGAGATAAGGACAGAGAGAGATCACTCACCAATTACTGTCATGGGCAAAACAGAGGCAGCTTGGGAAAAGTAACTTAATTTATTGCCAATCAAATCAGAGTAAGGTAATGAGAAATAAAACAAATCTTAAAACACCTTCCTGAGCTTAATTTCACTTCTGAATTCTCTACCTCCTCCCCCACAGCAGCACAGGGGGACAGGGGATGGAGGTTTCGGTCAGTTCATCACACACTGTCTCTGCTGCTCCTTCCTTCTCAGGGGGAGGGCTCCTCACACTCTTCCTCTGCTCCAGCATGAGGTCCCTTCCATGGGGTCACAAGTCCTGTAGTGAACCTTCCCCAGTGTGGGCTTCCTACGGGGTCACAGCCTCTTTTGGGCATCCCCCTGCTCCAGTGTGGGGTCCTCCACAGGCTGCAGGTGGAGATCTGTTCCCCTGTGGACCTCCCTGGGTGCAGGGCACAGCTGCCTCACCATGGGCTGCACCACAGGCTGCAGGGGAATCTGCTCCAGCGCCTGGAGCACCTCCTGCCCCTCCTTCACTGAACTTGGTGTCTGCAGAGTTGTTTCTCTCACATATTCTCGCTCCTCTCTTTGGCTGAAGTTGCCGTTGTGCATTTTTTTTCCCCTTCTTAAATATGTTATCCCAGAGGCGCTACCACTGTCGCTGATGGGCTCGGCCTGGGCCAGCGGCAGGTCCCTCTTGGAGGCGGCTGGCATTGGCTCTGTCAGACGTGGGGGAAGCTTCTAGCAGCTTCTCACAGAAGCCACGCCTGTAGTCCCCCCACTACCAAAACCTTGCCACACAAACCCAACTTCTTTTCAAGTTCTGTGCAAAAACAGAAATTACTTCAAGTAGAGCATCTGAAGCAAATCAGACACTTAAAATCTATATCACAAAACTTTCATTTGAAACACTAGTGTAGTTGCAATAGCTTGATGTAAACAAGGATGGGGGTGTATGTTTACATAAGAATAAAATACAGTACTCTTATAACCTATGTACAGGAACGAAAATTTTTTTCTTAAATATTTAGAAAATGCTTTATAATTGCTCTATATCTCCAGTTATTCACTTTAAGTTACTGTGTGTGAAACACTGACCAAACTGAAAATTTCACTGCAGACTTTTTCTCCTTTTTTGTGTAGGTTGTATAGATGGATAAGTGATTGTATTTAGGGTTTACTGCTGTGTTTTTCACGATGCACATGTTTTCAAAGTGATGCTTGTTTAAAGTTAGTATATATTTTTACTAGAAATGGTGAGAAGTTTTTATTATAGCAAAAATTTTAAACTGGAAGGCTTAAAAAGTATAAACCAGAAGGATAAGGACCTCTTTAATGTTTTTTTGTTATCGAACACTGAATATTTGCTGTTATATTGTGACTTTTCAAAGTTGCTTGCAAGGGCGATGATTTAATTTTTTAATAATGCTTTTTTGGTAATGAAGTTGTCTTTTCTTGTAGATAAAATACAGAATTTGAATGAAGATAATGAGAAGAACAGTCATCTCATCTATGAGAATGCTGAAGACTGTAACAAAAGCAATGCTGAAACTACAGACCCTTCTGGATACAACATTGAAGCCAAGGACTTGCCTGATTCTTGGGACTCCCACATCGGAAAAACAGCAGACTCTCCATCAGAAACATCTCAGACAAAGGGGCCATTAAGAACTCACTTGTATGAATGGGAGGATGAAACTGAAGACACCAGAACTGGAGAGTATATATTAGATTTTGACAATGAACATCTCTCGGAGATGAAGAGCAAGGATGAGGAGTGTGATAAAGAAGATACTGAAAATCCAAAGGAAGCCATTAGTGAAGAGCTTGTGCAAACTATTCCTAGGCCAAGCAACTGTAGGACATACTGTCGATCCAACAAAGCAAAACCACAAGGGGCAACAAATTTTGACAAGCTAATGGATGGCACTAGTCAGTCTTTATCCAAAGCAAACAATGAGTCAAATAATGATGTTCTGAACCCAACAAGAAAAGTTTCTTTAAGTAGTGGGACCAGTTTTAGAGGGACGGTTGGACGGACTAGAGACTACACTGTTCTACATCCATCTTGCTTGTCGGTTTGTAATGTTACTATACAGGATACCATGGAACGAATCGATGAGTTTACCACAGCAGCCCCTACTGACTTGGGAGAAGCTGGCCGCTTAAGGAAAAAAGCAGACATCGCTACTACAAAAACTACAACCAGGTTTCGACCAAGCAATACCAAATCCAAAAAGGATGTCAAATTAGAGTTTTTTGGGTTTGATGATCAAGATGAGGGAGGGGGAGATGAAGGCGCCTCTCGAAGTTCTGGGAGTTCCAATTACAAAATCAAGTACTTTGGGTTTGATGACTTGAGTGAAAGTGAGGATGAAGATGAAGAGTGGCAGATAGCAGAAAGGAAAGCTAACAAAAAACGAAGTAGAACTGCACCATCTTCTTCATTACAGTCAACCTCTGACGGCAATGAAAACTGTTCCCAGGATAGCCAGCTCAGTACTAACGCAGGTAAGGAGAACTCTTCTGGAATACATACTTGATATTTACATTTCGTTGACCTTTATATTTTGGTCTTTTTGCAGTATACCTAGGAGTTTGTTGAACAGCACTGCTGATTTGGAAATCTGAAAGTTAAATTCGCTTGTTTCTGCTGTGGTGCTGTCTGGTGTTTCACAGCTATCTTGAAATATGCTTTATATCCCTTGATCTCTTGCCAGAGGTAGAGTTTTTTCTTTTGGAACAGAAGATTCTTACCTTTTTGGTGGGTTGAGCTTACAGTACCTATGTCTGGAAGGCAGATATCTTCCCACAGAAGCTCCACATCAACCCAGGATTATGGAGCTGAGTGCAGAAAATTAAGTAGCTCTTAGAGATGTGAAATATCTTTTTCCTTTTTTTTTTTTTTTTGAATGCATTTGTAAACAGCTCGGACCTTTCTCGATTTCCATCTTATTCAAGGATGCACGGCTTGAGAGGGAGGCTGTGGGGTCCCATGGGATGCCAGTCAGATGACTGGCTTTGGGTGTACCTCTGCATATTGATGTATTTCTAGTTTTGCTTCGTTTTCAGCTATCTCGGTCTTCTGCACAGGGGGTGTGTGTGTGTACACATACATACACTTACACACATATGAGTAAAACTGTTCACGCACAATTTGCTGAGCAAGTGCAGGAGTTTGAGTGCCTTTGAAAAATTAGACTTGCTTGATGGTTGATTGGGTCCCGCGTAATGACTTTGATCAAGGTTGAGGCGTGTGGGTGAAGAACAAAAGGAATAACTTCAGCGAGAGGTTTCTTTTAGCTTTTTCTTCTTGAAAAAGTCTAATGCCAAAGAATCATGCATGTTGGAATAAGTATTTCAAAACACTGCCACTGTTCTAGGAAACTTTTGGTCCTCCCTCTTGGAGCATGAAGAATGAGAAGTTTTTATCCATTCAGTGCAGCTACATTTATAAGACTTTGGCAAAATGTATTTCATTGTGATGGGGAGAGGGGAGGACTTAAGTCTAGCCTTGCAAGTGTTGGAGAAGCTGTTTCTGCCTACAAATAGCTTCTACTAATATAATCCAGAAATAAAATTTCATAGGAAAAAATGTTCATTTCTCTGTTCTAATTATAGTGGCCTCTAAAAACAGAATTGTCTGTAAGCCTTTTAATCAAATGTAAATTTAACTGCTAGGTTTTTTTTATAAACTATAAAAGGGCCAAATTGATACTGATGTTATATGAGAAGATTGTGTTTTCAAACAAAAAACCCTAGATTTGTTTTTGTAAAATTCAGTTACGATCAGATATTTGCGTTCTAGTCTCTTTGGAAAAGGGATTTTAGTTACAGGGCCACTCATGAAATACTCCATCTGAGTCCCTTTCACAAGTCTTTGCTCAGCCATTTATTCAAAGGAAAAAAAAAAATCGCTTATACAGTTAATGCAGCTGAGATGCTGACCCATCAAATAATCCTTTCAGTTGCTGTCCTCTGGAGTCTCAGAATATCTACAGTTTGCATTCAGCACTACATTCACCAAGGAGGTCATTATACTCCGAGGTATCACAGATTATTTCTTTGAAATATCTTCCTAAGAGATTCCCGTGGCACAGGTAGATGTAAATTTGTGTTTTGTTAGTTTCTTAATACACTTCTCCACTTCTCAGGTAAGAGCTGCCTCTCAGCGCTTTTGCTGAGAGATGCTCCCCCTTTATTTTGCCTCTCTTTTGCTCATTTGATTCCTGTTTTGTGCTACTGTAGCCAGGTAAGATTTGAGTTGCTTTTTTTCTTTTAAAAAATGAAAGGATGACATGAAGTTTTTTTCCTAAATTGCAGCACGTTCTGTCGTTTAAACCTGTAGTACAGATTATAAAAGTGGGGAGTCTGATGTTGCCCTGAAATTTGTAGGACTCCTTGATATATTTCATGCTGTCTTCTCTCAGACCTCTGAAAATTTTGAGCATCATTATCACTCAGAACAGCTATAGTAAGGTCCTTAAATGTAGTCGTGCTGAGTCTGAGGATTTCTCAAGGGCTTCTGGATCAAAACCTGAAGTTGCAGTAAAATATGTGACATTGCTGTGAGGTGTTGTCTTTACATACTGAAAAAAAGTGACTTCTGCGTCCATGGAAAATGCCAGCTTTGAATCCAACCTTTAGAAAAAGCTTTCAGAACATCTAAAACTTGTTCCTGAAGTTACAAACAGTACTGAGAGGTGCTGAGTTCTGTGCGTGCTGTTCTCTTTTGTACTAATGAATAAATCCACAGATAAAGAGCCGGTGTTTCCGTTCCAGGTTGACAGGTGAGATGCCAGATTGCCTCTCTGAATTCCAGCCCCGGAAATTCCTAAGACTGATTTTGATGTTCTGTGCATAAGGAATGTTATATTGCATAGTCAGTTTTTCAAGAGATTTGATGCTTTCTGTTAGTTTTACAAAATTTTTGCCATAATACCAATTTGGTTACTTGCCATAATCTAGGCCTGTTTTTATGAAACCTATTTTAGCATCTTAGTGTAAAATGTCACGCAGAGATTTTCTAATGGAACTGGAAATGGACTATTCCTTCCAGTCTACTAGTTCACAATTGAGGGAAAGTAAGTTTAATAGTACATATTTAAATGCTCCTGCAAATGAAATTTAAGGAAACACTAAAGACTAGATGGATAATATTGTTAGTGCAGGACAAAACGCAAACTAGATAAATTCCATTTTAGTTACTGTCTTTCACTGAAGCATCTTTTCTGTTGTTCACTTGTATGATAGGCTTGCCTGCTGAAATGGTTAAAAAACACCAAAAAAGCAAAATAAATAAAACCCCCCAAAAAGCCCAAACCAGGAGATGCTCCAGCTTTTAAATTCCTAGATGCTGTTCACAAACATTTCTTTTTAATGAAGGTACTTCATAACTTTGAGATTTTTGGTGAAGCTTTGAGTTCTACTTAGAGTTGCTATTTTTTTGCCATTGCAATCTAAAATTCTGTCATATCAGTTGGTGTAGCAGGGCAGTGAAGCAAAAGCTCCTTTCACTTGACCCTCCCAGCTGTAGTCTGCCAGAATGCCAGGGGCTAAAAGTACTGAAGAGGCTTTACTAGATCTGAAACAGTACCTGTGTCGTTTCACTAGCCAGAATACAGGATGACTCTAGTAAAGAGAAGCTTTTAATACTAGAGGAAAAAATGACTTAATTACTTGACTGTGTTAATCAATGGGGAGTTTCATCCAAGAGAAATCTGACCTAATGATAAAGAAGAGTAAAGCTTGACCAAAAATAACTTTAAGCTTCAGTTTTGAAGAGCAAACCTGTATCTTTGGAGGGGGTTATGCTTCTGAAAATAACTGTGCTGTCGGTTTGTTTCTCTCTTTTGGGTGGTCATTAAGATTTCTAATATATTTAACTTCTGAACTTGTAGTCTCAGATTGCTTTATTGTCCACCTGTTCAACTGGGACACCTAGGACTATGTTAATGCTTGTTTTACTACTTTTCATTTTGTCCAGTGACAATAAAATTACTACAGAAAGTGACAGGCATTAAAAAAAAAAAAAAAAAAAGAAAGAAAAAATACTGACTAAAATTAAACATTTCCATATCTCTATGTAGATTGACATAAGCAGGATAGAACAGTTGCCGTGAAACCTTCTGCTAAAGGAAGGTATGAAGATCTGTCCTCTCTAACATGCTTATTTAGTTCACCTCCTTCACTATATATCTCATAAGCAGTATAGTAATGATGAACTACAGTATTCTTGATTTAATTTATAGTAGCAGTTATCATGTAAGTATTACAGCTTAGCCTTTTGCTTTGTAAATCAGTTCTGATATACAGCTTAACCTTTGTGTCATGCATTCGTTTTCCTTTCAGTGATCAAGATGAGATTCCTATACTATTTTTGGATAATAAAACAGCTTTTGTATATAAGCATCTAATACTCAGTTCATTTCTGGTGAGCAAACTTGCCCAATTTTTTTTCTTCCTTTGCACCTCCTCAAAAACTGAATCACCTTAATTGGTAAATATTTTTAGCCAGTTAAAAGTACATTGATGTCCTCAAAGGCAGATCCTGTTTGGACTTCAAAATCTTCTGCAGAATTACCCTTAGGCACTAAAACAAAAGTGTGTTGTTTTTCCCCAGGAGATTTACTGTGGTGTTGCCTTCTAGTTGGTCTTTGAGCATTTTTCCGATTTAAGTCAAGACAGGCAAATTATCTCAAAGATTATAAATGCCTTCAAAATGGTTGGATAGAAGAGAAAAGGCCTTACGTGCTCCCATATTGAGAAGAAGGTGAATATGTTCATCTTTTCTGTGAGGTGGAAAAACCCCATCCATACAAGAGAGAACCAGTGGAAAACAAGCTTCATTAGAGTTACTGCTTACCAAACTACTTGTGTCTTTGCCTGGCTCAGTTAATATTAACAGAAGACTTCTCCCCTACACCCTATTTAGGTTGGATTTGAAAATCTGGTGAGATATGTATGCAGAGTGCTTTTAGGATACCTAGAAGGCCTCAAAGAGCATTGCTCAAATAAGAGCATCCCAGATAATATTATGAAACTAATCTTAAAAGTGATTGCTATGCTAGCAACATCAAAAAATGCAAAATTGTCCTATTGTAAGTAGGAGTTGAAACGTTCTTATCAAGAAGTTTCTTTGAATTTAAAATTGCCTAGTTTAAATGAGTTATTTCAGGATCACATAGGAGTAGAATTCAAACAAACTTAGATGATTTTAAAATTGTGGCTTAGTTGATATAGAGCACTGTTAGTCATTATTAACCACAATATCAGCTCCAAGTCTTAGCACAAGGCACAAATTATTGTGCTGATTTGGTGGGTGAAAACATGTCCTACATTTCCGGAGTGACTTGCATGTTTGTAATTATTGTAGTCAAGTGAGATATTTTTTAGCTTTTAATCTACAATAGGAGGGTCCAAGTTCTGTTGGTTTGACTTTCTTTGGGGATTACGTTCAGTGCCTGGCTGCTTCAAAAGTATTTCAGGATTTGTAAGGTTGTGTATCAAAACAATTGACTCCTTTGATTGGTGAGTTCCAGCAAAAGACTAAGTTGACTTTTATATAGATTTGGAAGTAGTTTTGCTTTATTTAAGTTAATGAGAATCAGTCTGTAATATTTTTTTCTGTTAGACTAATTTTATCAAAACATCTTTTAAAGTCAACTATTTTCAGAGGGATTGTTCATGTTGTCAGCACTAGAGTTTAAGAACACATCGTACAACTAAACTGAAAACCAGTGATCTGGAATGTGAGGCTGGTTCTGGTAGGTGCCTTGCAGTGGGTATCCTGCCTGCCCTGACGCTGCCAAGCCCACTGAAACTTATTGCAATTTAAGAAACTTTTGAGCCTTATTTTAAGAATACTTACATCCCCCAGACTAGATAACTTCTGTGCCTTGTGAGTGCCATTAGAAACTTGCTTGCCTGATTTACTTCTGATTGCCTCCTTACCTAGGCACTTGACCGGTCCTGTTTACTGGATGTGAGGGCACTTGGGATTAGAGTAACATCTCCAACCTGCTTGTATTTTTGCAGTGCGGTTTTCAAGTAGTGGCAGCTTCTCTGGAATAGATCAGTTTTCTAAACTGTTTATCGGATGAAACAGTGCTTCTCTGTGTCTGTCTTTATTTCCATCTTGAAGTTTGTGGTAACTTCTGGTTTATACCGAGTAAAAAGAACATAAACTGGTCTCCAAGGGATAATGCTTCAAATACAACACAAGTCTAGAGAAAAAAAAAAAATAGGATAAGAGTTTAATTAGATCAGTCAATTTCAGATTTACCGTCCAAAACTGAGGACTAGAACTCTGGTAAAGCAAGTACTGAATACATTTAAAGGCCACTTCAGTGGTTCCTTCTAGCTGACCCCTTTCTGAGCTGATGACTGTATTTTTTAATGCTGTTTGTAGCAGAATAGGCAAATATAAACAAGCTGCCTTCATGAGAAATGGAGTAGGATCAATTGTTCAGTACTGTAATTGTAGTGAGAAATATTCTTCTAAATCTCTTAATTTCACACTTTTGAAGAACCCCATCTACTGTTTAATTCGTCTGCTGCACAGAGTTGTAACAGTAAGCCATAGGTAAGCACATATAAAAGGTAACCTGGGATTCACAGGAGTATAAAATGGGAAATAATAACTTGAAGCTTACACAGTGGGCAAGAGGTACTATAATGATTGTGACAGTGTACCTTGTAATGTATCTTCTGTGTATTATGACAGTCCATTTAGTAAACCTGAGCTCCAGAACTGTGTTTGGCTTTAAAGTTGATTTCTGATGAAGATTGTTTGTTTATTGTATTTCAGAAGCTATACATGTGGAAATGTCAGATGCATGAAATGCTCCAGCAGTTCAGCAACTTTCAGTATGGTTGTTTCATGTCTATATTTACATTTTACAGATCTTCTGGAGTTTTCAGAGGATGCATCTGGTGTGCCTGAAGGCAATAAGAAATCCACAAATAAACAAGGTGATAAATCTAAGGAAAACACCAGGAAGATTTTTAGTGGGCCAAAGCGGGTGAGTAATAATACTGAGCCCAAGACAAAGTTCTTATTTTAATTAACTCTTCAGTATTGATGTTTCTTTCTGTATATGTAAAAAGGCTTTTGTTGCAGTTTATATCTGCACTTGAGATAATTTGGTGGCTTTTAAGATTAGATCTGGAAAGGTAAAACCTTCAAGTGCAAAATTTTTGTATTGATTGCTGGGAATTTCACTTTTCAGATGCAAGTCTGGGGCTGCATGATGGTAACATGCAATGTAGATACATTCCCTTCTAGATGATTGTTAAAGCAGAGCACCGGTAAATGCTGTGTGGTTTGGTTTTTCCTTTTTTTTTTTCTTTGCTTTCCCAAGAAATATCTATGATGATATAGAATTGAACCTTTCTGAAAGCTTTAAGTTTGGCATTGGTATAAACTTTATAAGGACAAGTGCCTCAGTAGCATGTGGAAAAGTGAGATTTTTTATTTTCATGAAAAGCAGAAAAGTAACCCCCCATCCCACCCCCGTATACCCAAGCTATGTTGTATTCAGTATGAATTTGCCCTTTCATACTGTGAATGGAGCTTATTCACTTTGTTGATGCTAGGTGTGGTTTATCTTACCTCTTATTATAGGTTACTCAGTATTTTGAGGCTTTTAAAAAAGTGCACACAGCAAAAATTGTGTTTAGCTATTAGGTGAAAGTTTGCAATAGTGGGATTGATGTAATCTCCATTAAATGAAGGTTTTATGACTTGATTGTCCAGGATACTCATTTCTAATGCTTACAGGCCTTTTCATATGCTTTTTGCATAACAAGTTCCCGTTGTCTGGTGAAGAGAATAGCTGTCTCACCATCGGTGCAATCCAGAACTGGTGTAATAGTAGAAAGAGGGAACTGGAGAGGGAAATGCACTTGTATTTCTCCTTTCCCTTTGAGTTCCATAAGTTTTGCAAGACTCAGCAGCTGCATGTTGTAATAGAAACTCTCTTTTGTATGTGTTCAGAATATGTTCAGCAGTCTTAACAGTTCTAAAATTTTTTTTAATTTTCCTTGTTATTTTTCTTAAAGAATTAAATCACACTCTAAAATTTCTCATAAAGTTACCTAATTACTTGTGTTACATGATAGTTTCACTTGAAATAATTTTTTAAGGGTTTTTTGCACTTCCAGAACCAGAAGATTTAGTATCTCCCCAGCTATCTTGCTATAGAATCATTTTCCATTTAAAATGTGGATTTGTGGGTGGAGAAAGGAAGGCAAATTTGATTTATTTCTCAAAACAGGCAAGGGAATATTTTCATTTGGGAGGACACATGACCAATAAGTACTGTCAGTTGTAATGCCCTTTTGAAAAAAAGTATCTCTCTTTGTTGCTGCGTGACTTTGGACAGAATGGGGAGCTCTTGCCTCCAGAGTTTGAAGTCAGGCTATTGATAAGTGAGGAGGGTCTTTTCAGAACAGAAATAGTATTTCTTACAGATGAGAGTTGCTCAGCTTCTGCTGATTAAATAACCAGTTTTTAAAAATCAGCCTCCTATCAATGAACATGTTACAATAGACTGAGAAACAGAAGTACAGGGAATGTAAATTTAACTGTACCTTTTTTGCTATATTTTTTAGCAGCATAAAACAGCTGTGGGTGTTCTGGTAAATAATACTTTTTTTTAATGTTTAAATATTTATATGCTTCAAATACTATTCTGTAATGGCATTTTATGTGTTTCTTGTTTAATTTTTATACTTTAGGGTTTATAGGAAAGTGGTCTTAATTAATTTTGAATGTATATATCATGAAATGATGTGGGGAAAAAACTTTGGGCAGTATCATACTCTGGGAAAATATGGTTTCAACTCTAGAAAATTCTCAACTGGGACTAAACTTAATTCAAGTGGGAAGGGTGAGAATTAAACAGCCTTTTTGACCCTGTAGCAATATAATGGACCTAGAAGTAGAAATTGCTGTAACTGCAATTCAGCTTTTAAACTTTCATGTTCTCTAATCATACAACTGTTACATGGAGTTACTAAAAAAGCTTGTAAAACTTGTTTTGATGGTAATTAGAGACACTATAATTATCTTCCTAAACTACAGATATAGACTGTTAATCTCAGTCGCATCTTAAGTGAATTTTCATTCTGGGAATGAAAAAAAGAACTAAAAGTATTAACCCAACCATAACTAAATGATCTAAAAAAAATAATCTCTGGAACTTCTTCACTGTCTCACCACCTTTTTTCTTGTAGAGACTAGCAGATACAGTATTAATTCTTTTCTGCTGTGTTAGAGGTATGGCACTTTGCATCACACTGAACTGAAAAGTAAACCACTCTGTTACTCAGGAAGCAACAGGTGGTATCGTTAAACTCCAGTAGATCCAGAAAGCAGAAGTATTTTTTACAGTTCGTAGTTAGCAGCACTCTCGCACTTGTTTGTGCTTTTGAAACTTGACCATTGTACTCTAATGTTAAAGTCCAGTTCTTGAAACTTTGAGCATATGTGTAATAAAAGATTACAGACCTTATTGACTTAGTGAATAACAGTGTTTCTGAGAACTGCTTTTAACATAAGGAGTCTCACTGAAATCGCTGGGTATTCACACACACAATAACGAGCATAAAAAAGTTGCAGTAGCATGTACATTATAGTAGGTATGTAAAGTCTCCACCAGAATTTTGCTTTTAAGTGAATTAAATCTCTTTATCCTGAGCCTGAGTTATGGGGGGAATATTATGTTCTGTAGCAACATAATTATGTACTTACAGTACATAAATACTGGCATTAGTTGACTTGCAAATTATGGGTGTGAAGCATACATGAGTAACATCTGCAAAAGTTTGTTTGCAGCTGTTTACCATTTTAATTCAACTGGTTCAGTAACTCGTGCTCTAGCACAAAAGTTTGGGAACTCTATGGGGCTGTGATATGCCCACCTGCTGGTCCCTTTGAGCTTAGTTCCCCTCCTACAGATGAAACTAATTCTCAATTATCAGGCAAAACCCAGTAAGGTACACAAGAACGTTTTGCTGCTGTGGTCCAAATCTACTCAGACTAAAGGCTTGAAAATAGTATCCATAAAAATTCTTTCCTGAGATTTCTTGCTCCTGCCCCTCTCACCATAAATTTGGGCTAGAGTCAGGATATGAGGAGAATCAGTATTTGTAGGAATACTCTGTAACAGTTCCCAATGGTCTCATGCAAATTATGCGTGTCTCTAAATAGGAACCTGGAAAAAAAACAACTTAGAAATGTAAGACAAAGAGAACTAGTCTATCCCCAAACTTGATCTTTTGATTGATCAGTCCTAGAAGTTGATGACTCTGCCTGGTATTTTGTGCCAGAGCTGTACTGTCAGTTCAGCGGTTCTGTTGTCCAGCGTGTCATTAAGGACCACCAAATCCTCTGAATTGCAAATTTTCTGGGATGGCCCTCTGCTGTTTAACTCGAAACGTGTGCTAAAGAGTAACCTGCAAGTCTACGCTGATCTTAGTTCTGCCTGTGGCCATAGGAAACCAACTGAGACAAGGTGAATACTGATTATCTTTGAATATTCCAAGGTAAGAATGTAAATAGAGTTGCAAATCATAATTATAAGGTATGGAAGCATTTCAGCTTGAGGGGCCAGGGAGACAGGGAAGACTATAATCCTTCTGTTAGTGCTCTTCAGTGCTGCTAAGACATATGGGAAGACTTACTCTGTCGCATGAAGTGAGACAAAGGAGGTATAACAGAAAAAAGCACTGACTTTTTCAAGTAGACATATCCAAAGGCAGTCTCCATGTTGTGTTTTCTCAAAGTAGCATGAGATTTCAAGCTGTGTCAGGATTTTTTTTTTTCTTGTGCCTTAGAATAGGTGACCTTTACAAATTAGTCTTTTGGAATTAATCTCTTAGAGGTTGATATTTCATAAAGCTTCCATGCTTTATGAATTGACAGAATGCAGTTTAGCACCTATAAAAGACTGAAATTGTCTTGAGAGGATAAAACATACACTTTCTGTGATTGGTAACACGAGGAGGAAAGTACTCACTGCATGAGAAGTCTACATTGGTGATTCATGGACTGTTCAAAGTAAAAACTGACCTGAATGCTAGTCCATTGCTTAATGACTTCTGACTTCAGTTGAAATTTGTGTATTTCCCTTAACTACTCACTTTTGTAATGAGAACTGAATGTTTATAAACAAATTTAAACTAGCTTAACTATTTTTTCTTATTCTCGTGTCCTGTTATGCCTAGAGAAATTTCTCTAAACTTGCTTGTTGAGGTCGTAGCTCTAGAAAACCTGTCTGGTTTGTGACTCTGTATATATTTCCCCACATGTACACAGTGAATGGGAAGAACAGCATTACATCAGTGTAGGGTTTTTTTTTTCCTCTTGTGTGCACACATTGGCTTGTACAGGATAAGGTATGGAAAAACTTCTTTGCCTCTTTTACTTGATTATCAGAGCGTTTCCTTTGGGCCACTCACTCAAGTACTGGACCACGGAGTTTCCAGTCAAAGAACTTTCCTTGTTTTTAACAGTGGCACTGCTTGAAAGTTATTCCAGTAATGTGAAATGCATTTGTCAGGAAAAGCTGAGATCTTGTATTATGCATTAAAAAACAATCAACCAAAAAAACCACAATCACCAAAAAACCCCAAACCCAACAGAACCGTACCTACTGTAAGGACTGGTTTTGCCTGAAAAAGACAGAAAATAACCAACAGAAGTATTTGGGGAAGCTGCCTTTGCTCTCCTTTTGCTCCACCTGCTCACTCCTGTTTCCTTTCTCCTTCAGTTTCCCAAGGTTCTGTATTGAACTAAATTGAGGAACCCATCTGTGTTTAAAAAATAACCCCCTAAAAGGAAATATTTAACACATAAATCCCAGTCCGGTTCACTGGGAGACTGTAAACAATTGTATCCACTCAGTTGAGGGAACTGAAGAAGAGAGATTAAGTCATCTTAACCTGGTTAAGTCAACATTGCAACGGAGAAATGCTCACTAAACACAGCCGGCGTTAGCAGGATTATATGCATTACTTTGATCAAGTGACATTAATAGAGTTAGTCATGACAGTAGTGTTGAATACATGAATGAAATCATTGCTGAATTCAGACATGGCTTAGCCAACAGACTGCTTCTGAACACTGTATCCAAGATAAAAACTTGTTCCAGTCATAACACTGTAACTATTTATTGCTTTTCATGTTTTATTCAAGTTTTACAAATAACTGCTGTGTTTTGTGCCCAACAAGGTACAGAAATGTGTGCAAGATTTCCAAGTGTGTTTTTCGGACAGATCAGTTGGAAGGACGTGTTAAATCACTACTATGTGAAGAGCACTAATTTCCAGTTATCAAGTGCTGAGCCAGCAAAATTTAAAAAAAAAAAAAATATTTTTTTTTTTTGTTCTTTTGTGTGACTTCAGTTTGATCTGCAACTAGTCCGTAGCTCATTATTTAATTGCATCTTTCTTGTCCTGTAGGCAGGTTTTTTCCATGAGTAGGTTCTTTTCATTGAGTTGCCATATCCCTGTTACAGATTTTAGGCACTGTGAGAAACTGTCAATCCTTGAAAATAAATCTTATGTGTGATCCTGTTTTTCCTGATAGGATTTACTGTAATACAAGTTTAAGGGTATAACCTATGAGATCTTTTACAGGTTGATGTGAGCTTTTTCCACTGGTACTTCATGCTGGGTGGAAGAAGCTATAAATATCAGTTTGAAACAAATGCTGTGTCTAAGTTTACTTGAAGTCCAAGATGAAATACTTGTACCTGATCTCTGAAAGTGTTTTGAAATCAGAGAAGTATGAAACTATGCAATGGCTCTTGGTTTGACTGAGTAATCTTACGGCTAATATGACAATGACGTGTGCATGGGAGGGGAAAGAAACTAGGCTGTGCTGTGATCTGTAGTTTTCCATTTAGCTTGTATTATACTTTACAGTAGATGTTTATCAAAGACATCCTGCAAGTAATACTTATTTTTGCTTGCCTGCAAAAGAACCTGCATTTCCCCAAATGAAATTTTAAAAGATATTTTCTTTAAGATTTTTTTTTTTTTTTTTTTAGATTTAGTATATGTGAAGATTATCTTGAAGTACACCATCTCAGGTAGTCTTGGTTAAATATTTTTCCATAGCATATTTGATGTAAACAGTCTTGGAAAAGCATCAATGGAAGTGTAATTCTAAAGTTTTGCTATATCAGTCATAGCCCTTTCCATACGTTTCACAGTAGGATCAGGGTAGACTAGTAAGAACTAATTTTAAAAAGAACTGCTTGTCTTTATCTTGCATAACCTTTAGGAAAAGAGTGTCCAACCATTTTTTCAGTGATACTAAACTGCTAATACTACATAAATTGAGCTGCTATTTGCGTCCTAATTTAGCATGTCAAAATTGCTTTTTTTTTTTTAATTGGAAAGATTATTAGTTGACATTTGCTATTTTGACTCTGTTGAGCTGAATTTTGACAATCAAATTATTCTGTGAAATCTCTGGCTTGTATCAGTTTAGTGCTAAGCCAGCAGTCTGTTTCATCAGCAGTTTGACAAAGAGTGGTGGTCAGATCTGACAACCTGTGACAGCATGTTGCTGCTTCTGCAGTACATTCCTTTCATTTACTGGTTGGTGCTTCTGGCAGATGGTCTGCCCAGTCCTGAACTGAAGTGTTTTTTGTGGGGTTTTTTGTCCAAAAACTACTTGGTGGAATGATGCACAAGGGATGAGCTGTTCTGAGTGCTAACCAATTATACACAGCATGTGATTTTTAAGCAACTTTTATATTGCTGGAATAAAAATTAATTTTAAAAAAAATGAGATGATAAAAGGTCAGATAAATATATTTCTTAAATAGTGGATTTGTTAAAAACCAAAGCTTCATATTGATACGATTATGTCACTTAACCTTTGCAAAACTGGATTCTTTGGTAAGCATATTTAATTAATACTGGCTTCCTAGTGCTTACCATTAGGGATTATTTTTTTTTCTTCTATTAGTAATAGACCAAAACCAATTCTTAATTTTTAAGTTAGTAAACAGGATACTAATCAGGACTGGCAGGTTTTTAGATTAGTCACCTAATTTGAAGAGTGAAGTAGCCACTGTAATTTTACTGAGTTGAGTTGGGCCATAACACCTTGAAGCCATCTCAGAGTGAAAGCAAATTGGTCTGTTCAAGTTCAAAATAATCATTTGATACTGATCAAAATTATTTTCTTCCCACTCCTTCATATTAAACTGTGGCGAAGAAGGGTGTGTTCTGGTAGATGCCAAGCTGAGATCCTTCCACCTGGCAAAACTGCTTCCTCATCTGCCCTCCATATGCAGCTGTTAGGTAGAACTGTGGTAGGAACATTATTGGAGGTGCATTTTGTCTCCTGTGCAGTGTCAAGAAAGATTTTATCTGTTGAGACATAGCTTTGTTCTGAGAAAGGTAGGGATGCAAGCTGCGACATGAAGGTAACAGGCTAAATCCTCATAGAGGCAAGTGGAACAAATGAATAATAAGCATGGAAATCCTTCTCCCCTTGTGT
The DNA here is from genome assembly GCF_047716275.1 of Strix uralensis. NCBI lineage: Eukaryota > Metazoa > Chordata > Aves > Strigiformes > Strigidae > Strix > Strix uralensis. The sequence goes on along the minus strand of NC_133978.1, from coordinate 11,574,433 downwards.
GTACTTACGCTTTTCAGTTGAATGGAAAATGCTTTGTGTTTTATATTTTCAGCTCCTACAGGCATTAATTCTTAGTCAAGAAGCAAAGATGCATTAAAACATTTTGAAATCAGATTCTCTCTTGCATCTTCGCATTTCCACGCTGCCCCCACCATGAGTTGCGTAGTTCCCAGTAATTAACTCAGTGTTTTAGTAATTAGGCAACGCAGGATAACTGTGTAGGATAAATGTTACATTCCAAAAGGCCTCAGTCCTGTAGAAAGTTCTAAAATGGGAAAAATGCTCAAAGAGATTAAAATATACCAGTTTCATTTGCCAGTGGGAGCTTAATTTATATGCAGATGAATATGCAAAATTGTCTTCACAGCTCCCATGTACTGTAAGAGCGTGGTTGGTTCACTCGGCTCGGTCTGTGACTTCATGTACTTTAGATAATAGCGCGGTGCAACACAAGCACATCTTGAGAATGAAACAGTTGGTGTTTGGGCCCAATGTCCCCATTATGTGCATCCAGAAGTTTTTGCTTTGAATTAGCTTTGTTCTGATCTGCTTTAGGGTATGCCCAGTAACAGCTGGCGTGAGGTCAGTGCTCTCTGGAAGAGCATCTTCAAGTTTGGTTTCATTGGAAAGGAATCAGGTAAGCATACTGAGAGACTTGGTGATGCAAACCACATTGTCATAACTGAGGACATCCTGGAGATTTATTTGAAAAATGTTTTACTGATCCAAATGGAAACGCTTATGGGGGTGTATACACACACACGCGCACCCCAACCATATGACCACTGGAATTTCATTGCTGTTGCAATTTTGTAAGGCTTTCCTGTTAAGAGATTGATACACTTTGAGTAGATTAGGATTAACGGCAGGGTGGGGGGGATGTGTGTGCACGTGTGTCTCTGCCTTTGTGTAGCAACAAAGAGGGCAGGAATTTTGTCAAACAGTTTTTACAAGGATGTGTTTGTGCCAGTACAGTTACTTGCAGGCAGATGCAGGTTTTTCTTCTTCTCTTGATTGAAGTAATATGTTTCCAGTATTGTGGTGCTATGTCTAAATTATTGTACCCTGTCCCTTTTAGTTAGACTTAACATAGGTTTCAGGGCAAATTAGTAATTATAACCATACGGTTTCTGCTTCTGAGCTGACCAGTTTTGAGTATGCTCAGTGTAAGTACAGTGTACTCAACAGAACACCATTAACTATTTCTGTTAAAGAACGAATCTCACATTTATCAAACTGTCATGTTTCTTCAAGTTAAATTTCCATGTTTCATTTGTGTGTTTGACCCATTGTCGTGTTCTGCCCTGAAGGCCTCCTTTTGAGCTTTGAGGAAGAAAAAACATTTTGTACTTCAGAAGTCTGATGCAAGAAAAGCTTCAGTGACTTTTTTTTCCTCCTGTTCATTGTGTTGTCTGCTGCTGATGCTCTTGAACCTTGTCTAAGAAGTTGTAGTTGTCTAGCTATGTGTGTGTATGTTTTTTATGTACTTCATTAAATGGTATAGCAGCTCACGATTAAGTGGTCCATGGCACCCAGAGGTGATTTATGAGCACTAATCTGCTACTGTGATCCAAATCATGGAGATTCGGTTCAGAACACTGAATAAATTACTTGGTCTTGGTTTGCTTCTGATTTTTAACTGCTGTTGAAAATTTGCTATCTTATCTGGAGTCCAAACTAACGGTGTTATATGCACATGCCTCAGCCTGTGCTGAATTAATATTCCATCTTCCTGTTTTGAAGTGTAACTTTTTTTTTCTTTGCTCTGAATGGATGTTCATTCCTTTACCTTTTCAAAAGAAACAGTCCATTAGGATTAGTTCAGTGCTGCATAACATACTTATTATCTTTTCCCTGTTCAAAGTGAGACATGCAGGACAGAGTAGTACTCTTAATTATTTACCACAGAGTGGTAAATAATCATATATTTTGGTTTATTGGGGGTTTTTTGGAACTTGTAGTTTTGATGAGCATCTGATGTAACAGTCTTACAGAATATCCTTCATGTATAAATGATGCATCTATCAGGATACCTGTTAAAAATGTTTTGGGATTTTCTTTTGCCATTGAATTCTACCTGGGAAAGTATTTTTTGCCTGCAAATAGCTGCTGTCTTTCTTGTTTTGCTAGTATTTTCAGTATGACTCATGTCCCTGGCTCTTAATTTTCTGCTATTCTTATATCTGTGAATGGCAGGCAGTGCTGCATCAGTATGTGCAGAGTGCCAGCTCTTGAAAATTTCAGCTTTGAGGCTTTCAGGGTTGGGAGGCTAAGCATGACCCATAGTTTATGCAGTTTGGAGATGCTCTTAGAAAATGCACAAGGCTGTCAGTTTTGTAAAATCCCTGGCATTAGTTCTGGCTTTGCATCTCAGTTCACCCCCCAGAACCACATGCGGAGTCCCACAATACAATATGCTTTATGCCCTCACTGGAATATTTGCACTCTTTCAAACATCTATCTGTGTGTAAACATCTGTCAGTTCTATACATATGAAAAAAAGAAACTTCTGCTGTTCAGCAGAAGCTCTTACACCTGATCAATATTGCAGAACTTACTTGCCTTAAGATCACAGAATTCTAAGTTAATCTTGAGAGAAAGAATTCTTAAAGAAAAGTCTGCATTATTTGAATAATTGCAAGGTTGTCTTTAAGAGAAAGTAAATCAGTATCCTAAATGACTGCTACTTAAATATCAGTATTGCTTCTTCAGGGAAGCTTGTTATCACAAGCATTTGAGATGTCTTTAAAAAACCCAACACCAAAACCAAACCAATCAAGCCCTTCACTAGCATTCATTTGATCTTTGATACTTTTTCTGGCTACTGTGTCACAGAACTGAAATCTAAAACAAGACTACATGGTGCTTGCTGATTAATCAATATTGGCACGGTTTCTTTGCAGTTGCTTTGGAAATTCATCTTTGTTTTGTGTTGCAACGGAAAATGTGAAGGTTGCTTTAAGAGGTGGTTGTAAAGGAGAGAGATGTATTTGCCATGTCCATGTCCGTGTGAGTTGTAAGAGAGGCTCTGAAGTCTCTGCAATATGTGTTAGAAATGATTAGAAGATATTTCTTGGGAAAGCAGTGCTAGATTTTCACAGGTGTGTTTGGTGGTTGAGCTGTGCAATCAGTGTGAGACAGGATACTGGACCAGATGGTAGGGATGGTAGGGAGCAGTGTCTACTGTCTAATGAAATATTACTGGGAAGGCATGGAATCACAGGCAGAATTACTTTGATCTAAAAGTGGAAAATATTACAAGGGATAGTGGCTAAAACTAACCTTCCATATGTATTTGAGGTTTTAAATAATTACCATTTTCAGTTACAGTTTAGTTTCTGTTACAAGAGAGCTATTAAATGAAGACATCTTCATTTCTCAAAACCGGCATTTATTGGTGGCATTACTTGATTTCTTACGTAAAATGTGTCTTTTATATTGCATTGGTAATGCCTAAGCATTGCCTTGTCACAAAATGCTTTGGGTTGTCCTAGCTTGTGATTTAGTAAGGGATTAAGGAAAGTCAGGGAAGAAAAGCCCATTTTGACTGTTAAATAAAAAGGATGCCATCTTTGACGCAGGAAGCCTCTGAGCCCTGAGTATTTAGAAGAAATTGTCTTTATCTGTGTGCCCTGTTGAACTCTCCTACGCATCAGCTGTTGCTCTCTGCTGAAGAAAACACACTAATGTTGTGTGGACCTTTTGATTACGCTGGCACAGCTGTTTGTATACTTCATTCTTATTCCATATCGAAGCACTGAACTTGATCTCTGTCATCCATGCTTCCTTGCTGTATGCATGTGAATACAGCAGAGGTGCTGAATTTTGAAAACCTGAGGCTGCAGACACTGCTGTCGCACAGTCAGCAAGGACCTGTCCCAACTGCTGCCTCAGAGTAAGATGAGCTTGAATGCCAGCGTGACTCTGCCCACCCTGTGCCTGTGTTTGGTTTGTCACAGAGCACAAGGCACAAGAAAAAGGAACGCGCAGGTGGGGCACAGGCAGAGGCTTTACGTACTGTGGCAGCGAGTGTGGCGTGCTTTTCCCTTGAACTTCATAAAAATGGGAGTCCTGCAGCAGCAGAGCCTGCCTTGATCTGTGCCCGTGTTGTTTCTGTATTGAGCTAAATCTAGGATTCTGTTGCATGGGTTGCATCTCCCTGCTGGCCACGCTGAGCCTGGCACTGCTGTTGCAGAGACCTGAAAAGCTGCTGTGCAGCATGTAGCTCCCAGACAGGAAATTCAGGAATATGAATATATTAGTATCCTTTAAGCAGGGATACAATACTGTTTGAGACTATAACTGAGATTTGGGACTATTAATAAAGAATATCCGATTTTAATAGGACTTCTGGCAGCTGTAGTGCAGTACACTGCTGTCAGAATTGTAGTAGTTAAGCTTCCCTGCAAGGTTAAGAAGAATTATGCGTCAGCTGAAACTAATACTGAATGTATGCTGTACTTTCATGCTGGTTACTTGATAGAATTGTGTTATTTCCTTGAATTATCCTGTATACCAGGATGTGGCACCCAGAAACTTATACTCTCTCTTCCCGATCAGTATGCACTGAGATAAATTCTGGACCAGTTGTGAGTAATTCAAGACAAAAAAGTGAGTATTTAGAAAGTACTCAGTGGTTCTTTTCCATTATAAACATCTGTGAAACATTGTATCTTACACGATTAAAAAACCATCTTTGTTACAAAGTTGTCCTTTGTTTGTTCATTGCAAACCCCAAGTCACATACCGGTTAAGAATTTGCTAATCAGTAATGTGTAGGAAAAAAGAAAGTTACCTTTTTAACCATTTTGTCAGCAGTTAACCTTTTTTCAAATAAGGATCTATATGACACCGTCTTCCTATTTGTGGACAGAGATGTCCTTGTAACTCTAGCAGCACGAATTTAAAACTGGTTTCTCAGTTTAACTCTTTGAGCTTGGTGAGACTGTCAGGAAGTTGGGTAAGTTAGTGCTTCTGTTACTTGGGAAAGTTAAAAATTGAAATTATCAAAAACCTTATTTTGGTATTCCTATGTGTGGCCATGGTGGCTACATGTGACTGCTGAAGGACTTCGTATACCCATCACCTGAGAATGTATAATTGAAATTTGCTTGGAAAAGAGATAAAACTGTTAAGATGATGGCCATTGTATATTTGTTGCAGAACAGCACTTGAGCATGGCTTTAAAAAAATAATTTCAAAATCCAGTTAAGTTTCTTATGACCACACGAAAGCTCACTGTAGGAGGGAAAGAGGCTTTTCTCTTGTCTGGAATCTGAAATGATTTAGTGCTTGACAGGTTTTTTGGGCTCTGAAAACTCATAGCTGAGATTTTCATTTTGCTAATATTCTTTGAAGTTTTGTTAGTCAGGGCTTTATCTTCTTGTGAGGAATGGAAGGATGTGGCACAGTAAAGTTTTAACAGTAATACAGAAACTCTTGACTTAAAAAAAATCTACTTTCTAGTTTTCGACGTGCCAAAACCCTGATAGACTTCATAGAATGGTATTCAATCCATAGCTGGTGCTACTAGGTTTGCTACATGTAGCCCCTTGAGCCAGTATCTGTTTTAAATAGTTGATACATTATATTTTGACAGAAAATTATTTTTCATGTCCAACTTCTTTAAAAAAATATTTTTTCTGCATTTAAAATGCTATATAAGTGTGTGTGAGGAGGTATGTAGTTATACAGTTCACACAATATATAGCATCTTGGGAAACTGTGAAAATTGTAATGGTATATTAGTCTGGAATATGATTATGCAATTAGATTGGTTAACTCAGATGCTAGAAATATAATTGCACCTTTGCTTCCTCTAAGAATTATACTGTATTTCCCAAAAATTCAAGGACAGTAAATTTTGATGCATTTTGGTTTGCCTTGACACAATTTTGAGCAGGAAGGAGAAAAAGGGCTTCTTAATTTATAAATATGGATTAAAGCATTTTATTTGAGTGTTTTCTATTCCTCCAATCATCAAAGTCTACATCAGCCCTACATTTTGATTCAAAACTGGTCATATTTTCTACTGACATAGTGTTGGCTAACGTTTCTTTTTTTCCCCATAGCTGCCTGTTCTTGTCTGTAGGATGGTTGCAGACTTTTTGTCTTTAAATAAATTTAAAAAATAGAAAACCTGAAAAGTTCTTGAAATATACATCATGTCTTTTGCCATTTGAATGGGTCTGTATGTCTTTAAAAGCATCAGATGCTTCAAAGTCTTTCAGGTTTTCTGATATTTGGAATTGAGAACTTGTGTTGCTGGCAATACAGAAGTGAAAAATGAAGATCACTTTACTTATTTGGCTACGTTATTGCTACAGTAATTTTTGAAGTATATAGTGACTACTGGAAGATTTGCTTAAAAAATAACTTTCATTTTTATCTTTTAGTCTCCCACAAAAGCTGTGTATAATGCTAGACACTGGAACCAGCCAGAATCAGAGGCTCTGCCAGCACCACCAGTTTTGAAAACTCCCAGTGTCCCAGTAAGTAGACTGTTTTTTCTCAAGTTTAGTAAATCCCCTTTTAAGATTCACTGATATTTTTTGAAACACAAGTTCTTGTTACCTGGTAATGTCACAGTAATTCAGAATGAAGTCCACTTTGTGATGTGAGCCGTTGGGTATTTGATAGGAAATAAATTGTCAGTGGAAATACTCTAGAATGGGATCTTCCATATCATTTCAATATACAGATCCAAAAAAATGCAAACAGACTTCAGTCAAGTTATGTTCCCTTATCTGCGGAAGATAAGCTTTCTAACAATGGACTCCATTTCGTCTTCTGTGAGAACCCCTAGGATTAACTAGCTAATATCCATAGAAATCAGTAAGTCGCAGGTCAAAAAGGAGAAACTTAAAAAGAGATATTTCATTTATTTTTACTTCCTAATGGAGTAAAGTACTGTGAATTGCTGACTTGAGTCTTTTAGACACTATGAAAGAAACAAAATTTTGTGTATAGAGCCAGAAATGCTAATATGAACATATCGGCTATGAACATGTCTACAAAAAGTAGACAAGAGGTGAAAACAGTTCTTAAAGTAACTTGTTTGTTCAAAAGTCAGTGTTTTGAGGCTTAAGGTAATTGTTTTTTTAACTCTTTTGAGACCCTGGGAATCCAGGGTCTTGGGCTTAAATACATATATATATATATATAAAGGTTGTTACTGATTATGCCAGGAGAGCATGGTACACTGTCAGCAACTGCATTTTATTTGATGCCTTGCTTACAGTACTTGCCTGAGAATAGAAAATCAGAAAGTAAATATTTTTGCAGTGATAACTCTTCAGCTTTTGTTGTTGTCACCAGTTTCAGCTTGGTCTGTTTTTTTCAATTCCACCTGTGTGCATTTTGTTCTGATACAAGCTCCTCTTTGATTTGTGGTTGGCTTTGGTTACAGTATTCTGACCAGCCTTCCTTCAGTGTCAACTGCACTGCCTGGAAAATGCAGATGACTCATCTTAAAAATAACCATTACTGCTAGTGTTTGAGGAGGGAGCAGAAATTTCAGTCCTGGGTTTCTCCTAAACCCCTTTCTCAATTTAAATTATGTGCATTTGGACTGAAACTTTTGTTGCTTACTGAATCTTTGTATTGATGCTGATTTTTGTGAAGTACTCTGATAGCTAACTTAAAGGCAGACTTTGTCTGAGTCTTCTCAGACAGACTTTGAATATATCCTCTTCAGGCTCAGAAAATGTCTGGATCATTCATATTCAGACAAGCCATTTTGTCATCTGTCAGACTTCTGCTTTGTAACTGGAACCATCAAGATATTAATTCAGGAATATGGCAGAGATTTGGCTGAACAAACCAGTTAGGGGAATTTGTTTGTATCTGCTCTTCATGTTATGATGCACATCTGAAGTTACTTCAGTCACTTTTTTTAACTTTGATTTACATATGTATGAATAAGATAAATGAACCTTGATCCAAATGTGCAGCGGTAATCCCTGCGCAGATGATCCTGCCTCTAATTTTTGTAGAAATTTGTTACCTGAAGATCTGGATAAATTTATCTTAGATTTATGATGAGAAACCCATAGTATGCAAGCTGCTTATGCCAGCTACTCTTTCTTATGGCCTCTCCAAGCTCCCTTGGAATTTGCTTTGAAGGGGAAGCCATTAACCAAGACTTGGATGAGATACTTCAGTGGTTCTCCCATGTTCACAGACTGATAAGATCAGAGTCCTCCAGTATGTGCTTGAAACCAGCTTTTCAGGGTGGTTTATTAGCATTTTGCCGCTGGTGCCTAAGTGAGCAAATACTGAAGTGCTGCACAGTGATAGAGGCAGCATGTGAAGAATACTCAATATAGCAGGTTGTTTTGGCTTATATTTTGACTGTCACTGTACAATGCACAAGAAGGCTTTCTCTCAAAATATCCCCTGGGGTGAGTAATAGTTAATGCATCCCCTGTGCCTGCATATTAATTCTATATTTTTCAGTCACACTTTAAATAAAATACCATTTTCCTATGTAAGGAAACTAAGTACAAGATGTTACCTAGAGATTGAGGGTGAGTAAATGACCGCTGGCATTGGCACTTGTACATTTAGAGTTTGGCATTTGAAGGCATTTTTCCTGTATGCCTTATTTTCTGTAGTTTGTGTTCACACCTGAATTTGTGCCAAGGAAGTAATCTGATGATAAGCTGATACTTAAACTTATAGTAGCCTCAAACTAATAAAGAGGAGTAGGTTGAAGAGAAACCTGTAATACTTGCCTGAGTTGGCTGGAAACTTGTCAGTAGTTATTTTAGACCTACTGTCAAGTTCTCTACAACTTGTTGTAAGTTCAGAATAGGTTTTGCTGTATTTCATGCTATAATGTGTTGTTCCTAAAATATATTGTTCCACAAATGTGAATAAGGCCAGTGTACAGAGAATACCATGAATTTACAAGAGCATATTCTACTCGTTTGAGGCATGCACAATGCCTCTTACTTCTCTGCGTGGTAATTTTTTTATGGTGCTACAAAGTTTGTGTTGGTAGTCTTCTACCTACAGGCAAAATACAGTTTGGAGTACCAGATTAGAGAGGTCGGTTTTCTGATAGGTACACTCTGAGTACAGTAGTGCAGTAGCCTCCAGTAGTTAGAGATGAGAACAGTAGCCACAGAGTTTTTCAGTTCTGAGACAGTGATTGCTCAATCCTGTGCTCATATCCAGACCGGTGTACTTCATGATGGTTCAGAATAACAACCAATTTAGTCAATCCTGGATGCTCCAGTGTGACAGAGTAAGATACTTCTATCAACAAATAATTGTTTTTAAACACTCAACTTGCTTAGTTTACTTAACCTGAAGCTTAACAAACCAGTGTAAAGGACTTTTTTTCCCTTCTTTTTTTTTTTTTTTAGTTTCAGAATTCCACTGGAGCTTTCTTGACTACTTAGAACTGATTTTTGTATTTAAAAGTGCATATAATTTCTGACATCCTAATTTTATTTTTTTTTAAGAGTAGGTACATTGTCACACAGCTTAGGTACATCTTGGTAGTGTAAGGCAAGGACTAAGTAGTCCCAAAATGTGAGTTTGACAATTGCACAACTGTACTGTTTCCTGATGTATTTAGTGTATGTTTTCATGCTCAAAACATCTGCCCATTTTAGCACTTTCTTATTAATAGGTAAGGCTATCTTCAAAGGAGGCAATTCATAAAGATGATGGAGTTTTTAAGGCTCCTGCACCACCTCCCAAAGTGATAAAAACTGTGACAATACCTACTCAGCCCTATCAAGAGATAGTAACTGCATTGAAATGTAGGAAAGAAGACAAAGAAGTAAGTATTCTTAACAAATTTTTAAGATAAAGAATTATTGGTAATCCTAAATACTGAAGGAACAGTGTCAAAATGAAATTTGGCTTTCCTGTTAAAGATAATATTTTTATCTAAATAGTTGAATGGCCTTCATTAACTTCTTAATGTTTCCTTGCACTCAAAACTTTAAACTGTACTTGTTAATGTTAAAATCAATCCCAAGAGCAACTTACCTAGGTCAAAATATTTGTCTCTTCCAGTTATACACTGTTGTTCAGCATGTAAAGCACTTCAATGATGTAGTGGAATTTGGTGAAAATCAAGAGTTCACAGATGATATTGAGTACTTGCTAAGTGGATTGAAGAGCAATCAGCCCCTAAACACACGTTGCCTTAGGTAAGATATCTTAATATAAAGCACTGAACTTATATTTGAAAGCGGTATTGAATTAAATAGTCATCAGCAAAGTGACCATGCTTTAAAATGTTGTTGGGTAGTTACCTGGCACTTCTGCTGTAAAGAATAAAATTTAAAAGTAGTTATCAAGATCTTATATTGGGAATAATTAAAAGCAGTATGACTAGGAAGATGAAATATAAAATTGTAAAGTAAGACACATCTTCAACACACTTGTTTTCCCTGCTATAAATTGAAAAAATATTTTCTGATAACTTTTCCTGGTTTAGTGCAATCTTATGTGTGATGTTTGTTCTTTTTTTAATGCAAAATTCAATTCTAAAATAAAATGCCTAAGACTGAAAAGTTTGCTAGCTATGTATTTAGAACTAATGTAATACTGAGATACTGTGTAACTCCAGCCGCTTGTTCTTTATCTTCTGTTGAGAAGTAACATAGCTAGCATCCACTGGAAGTATTGTAGCCTCAGTATTAATTGGAAGCTTCCCTAAGTTGTCTTGAACTACTCACTGCACTCTTAATATTCAAGTTACACATTATTGCAAACTTAGTGTCAGAAATGTTAGTCTTGCTTTGAAAAGGTTTATGACTTAATATTGGTGTCTGTTCCCTGGACATAAAAGTAATTAGAATGGTGTTCTGTAACCATGTAATAATTTTTTTTTATACTTGTAAACTTTTCTCTCTGTTTAGCAAAACTAAAATGGTAGAGAAGGACAAACTTGAATCCATAGAGACAGGTGATGAGGACACTTTACTTGAGCTGTGAATGTGGATGAGAAAAAGCTTTATACAATTTTGAGAGATATTTTAAAAATTTATTCTTCATGTTCCTCCAAAACTAGCAATGGATATTGTTGCTGGAGTATAAACACAAGAAATCTATTGTCCAGTTTATATGTACATTAAGATAAGAATAAATTAATACTATAATGACAGTTTAGGAGTGTTTTTCATATTGAATGCACTTAATTTGCTTGTATGGCAAGCTTCCTAAGAGCTTAAACTGACTTTTTTTACTTTCCAAATTTATATCATGGAATGTAACTTGTATAAACACCATAAAAAATTTTTTCTTTCAGTTAACAAATTAAAAGAAAAGTATTTTTCCAAAGGAAATCATTGTGTAAGGATAGGAATAGACGTAAAAGAATCAGAAACTGATAGGTAAGCTCTAACTGGTGCTGTTGTGATTGGAGTCAGAAAGACCACTTGTTCTTTAAATGCCATACTGTATAAATCTTTTATAATAAGATACCTCAGTAGTCATGGAAGACTTGATTGCAGAATCACTCCCACATTACTCCACATTTAAAAGTAATAGATTTTTAATAGTCTGTATGTTGCGCTGTGCTAGAGATGGCAGACAGCTCGCTAATAAAATTAGGGGAAGATTTCTATTTTTAAAATAGAACCATTATGCTGATCACTGATTAGACTACTATATTTGTCAAATTTTTCCTGAAATCTGTAGCTTTTCTATCAACCATAAATGCAGCAATAAATATTGAAAATGTTTGGGTTTTTGCAAAAGTATTGTCAGGCATAAGTGGGACTCATCAGTCAATTAGAGAACTGTTACATAGCAATGGAAGCTCACATTTATAATTTCTGATAATGCCTTGATCAATAATAAGCTCTCCTGTGCCTCTAAATCAGAGCTTCATGCTTAATCTGTGAACATTTTACTTTCAATTTAACTATTTTAAAATATTTCAACTTTCATTTGAAAGAAGCCATTTCAAGGCACCCTTTCAAACCTATTTATAGCCAACCTTGAAATAAAGCAGATGTAGTTTGGTGCTGGTAAGCAACTGTTGAATAAAATGCTGCTCTGTTCAATTACAAACTTGCCTTATGATGTTTCTTCTAAAATTTGTATGACAGAGTTTGTCAGGGTCTGAGGTACATGGTCAGTCACGTTTTGTAGACTTGCTTATCTGCCATTCTTGTAAATTTGTTCATTTTAGTTGTTCTAATTCAGAATTAATTTTCCCTAGTGTAATCAGCTTGGCGACAAAGTGCGCCATGCCCAGCTTCCGAATGCATCTGAGAGCCCATGGGATGGTAGCCATGGTTTTCAAAACACTGGATGATTCCCAACACCATCAGGTATGGATACACTCTGTATTTCATTAAAGTGTGATGATACCTGTCTACTTGGTATGAACTTTGTCTATACGTAATTCAAGGTGAAGTATCCAGTATAGTGTGTGTATGGGATCAGTGGCTTCATTTTAGAAATATGTAACGAAATGAAAAATAAGAGCACCTGTGTTCCAGTGACAAATTCCCCTTCTACTGTTTATGTGCTTCTGGGCTTGGAAGTTCTTTTAAAAAATCATTTAACCTTTTTTAAAAAAACTGACTGTGCTTTGGATTGCTATTTTATATCTTCCCTTAAGCTTTTTTTAATAGTTTTTGTTGGTTTTATAATTTCCTTCAAATAAAATACACTTGAAAGGAATCCTTTCTCCTTATAGTTAAAGATGGCTCTAGGTGCTCATCTCTGGACTTGCTTGTATGTGAATTTCCACCTTTTCTGTAGCTGTTGTGGGGCATTTTTTGTGTCCTATGCTTGTCTCCTTGAGCAGTGCTGTAATTGCAGTTGTAGGATGCCTTGAGTATGTGCAGTGGTCTATGATAAATCTAGGAAAGGTAAATTTTAACTACTTATGATAACATGACCCAAGAGTTAAAAACTGAAGCAGTTTGGGTTTTCCTTCTTATCAGCTTTACAAGTTCAATTCTGCTGTATTAGAAAACACTTCTTGTGGGTGATACTAGTTTTCCAGTGGTTGGAAACCGTGCCTCTGTGGGGCATCCCTTGAGGTATTGTTACAAAAGCTGAACATAGGAAACGTTACTTGAACTGGGTAGTAGATATGTATATCCAGTCAGGTTTATTACTTTTATTTAATAGCTCTGGAAGAATGACATGCAATGCAGAAGGAAACTTTACACCCACAGAAATAGACATTTAAGAGATTATGTTTGACATCTTACTGTGGGTGGGGGAAAAAGCTGTAGAGCTTTAAGTAGCTAATTTAGAATAATAGCTTATTTTCCACCTCCCTCAAAAATTAGCAATGGCTAACTGTAAAACATAAAAACCAGGTTCAACGCATTCATTATTTTGTGAGCTGTCAAAATAGTGCCAAGTGATACTAGAAATAAATAAAGCATAGTCACGCTATTTAGGACAGTTGCCACCACTGAGTTGCAGGAGATCTGTAGAGGACAGCTTCAGTTCCTTGGAAAACGTACAAGCTTGCTCAGTGTATTTTTGTCTGTCTTTTAACAGTTACCATTATTCCTTCATTTTCAAAAGAACTAGCACATACAGTTCAAAAGGAAATTGCATGCTATTATTAGTCTGCAGTAACAAAAAGCATTGATTATATTCACTATTTCCAATATATTTGATGAAGCGCTCCCTTTTGTCAGGAAAAAAATAATTGGTAGTTAATGTTTTAACATAGTTACAGTTCATTTTTGGTACAGGTTATACAGTGTTATAAAATTACTGATTTATCAAAGTACTATTAATAAATGCTAAAATATATGCTCTAACTACTGAGAGTATATGCTTCAACAATGACCTTCTCTGTAAAACCTTGCTGTCTTTATATACTACCCTTTCATTCACTAATTATTTCACTAAAATTTTAACTTGATCAAAAGGAATAGAGATTTCTCCACTAAATCTCAGTGCAGAGTAACTCAATAATAAATTACACTAGCCTTTGCTTGCATGGCTTAAATCCATTTAAGATTAATAAGGATTGGGGGAAGAAAAAACCACAATTATTTTGTTAATATTTTCTTTAATGTATTTTGGAGATGGGAAAACTGCCACAATGACGTTGCTAATGGAAACAAATATGAGTGCATACTGCATTCATTGTACTGATTCAATGGATTAGACTGAGAAAGTAAGGGACTTTTGCATTTCCATAAGAATATACAATAGAAGTTGCAGAGGTGGTTTTTTTAACCATCAAGGAAAACAAAATAACCAGTTATCTTACTGAGCTATGCCCCAAAATATTTACATGGAAATTACTTGTTCTGCTGAACTTTTCTGGTAGATTTGTCTTTAAGCTACAGTTTTGGTTTTTAACTGACTTCCTCTCTTCAGCTATGTTCTAAAGTTTTTGGAGTATAATTAATTTTTAAAATAAAAACTATATTTTCATTATAGCTGTCACTAGTTAGGCAGAGAAGTGTGGTTTTGTAATGTCTTCAGCATGTGAATAATTAAAAAAAAGTGCATTAAATGTAGTGCTGAACCCTAGAAAATAACCATCTGTTCCCACAAGCTGGAGTATAAATAGAACAAGCAAGGGAAGACAAGGATGAGAGTGGGTGTAAATGGTCTGCCATTTCTGGAGTGTATGTTCAACTAGGATGTTTTCCTGAATTCTGTAGCAACTCCATAGTTAGATATGCCGTAAAATTTCTGTCTAGAGCAAATTCTATTTATTTTACTTTTTTCTTCTCTCCACATTTGTTTGGAAGCAGAACGTGTTTTAAGCATCTTGAATAGAACAGGGTGGGGGAAAAAAGCCCACCCAAAAAAAACCCAGCTTCACTATGGCAATCCATAAGGGTGGAATTTTGAGGGTTTGATTGGTTTCTTTGGTTGTTTTGTTTGGTTTTTTAGGATATTGATCAAAAATGAGTTGTACTGACAATTTTCCCCTCATTCTCACCTCAGAATTCTGTATACAGTAGGGCATGAGTAGCTTTCAGACAACATGGTTAACTGTTTTTGACACTTAGAGAAGATCAGAGCAAAATGTAGAGTTGTTATATTCAAGATTAAACCAACTTGCCTATAGGGACTAAGATAAGAAAAATGAGTTTTAGAAAACCCATATTACTGGCATGTAGGTGAAGCAGGTTTGTTCCACGTTACAAGCACCGTTCACATTTGAGGTCCTTACTTTTGCGCCATCACTGTTTCCCTGCTGCACGTTGGCATTTGGAGGCTCAATGCCCTGGTTGCCTTCTGTATATATACTGTTGCAGGAATCTAGTTCTTGTTACACATGTAACTACCCTCTTCCTTTTTGCTTTTCTGGCAGTCTTCCTGCAGCCTGAAACCTTCTGTATAATGTCTTAGTCCCTTGCTTGGGTCCCTTCTGAGCACATTTAAGTGTCTTAAAACCTGGTTGGAAGGTCTGAAGGGAAGTGTTGACAGAGCCCATGTGGAGGAAGATCCATTACAGGCAAGGGCTTGGTACAGAAGCTTACAAAAAGAGTGCAATTGCCCTTATCAGACTTTGGAATAACTGTAAAGCATTTCTGAGTAGTGATCTAAGAACAACCTCTGACTTTCTGAAATGTCTAAATACTGGCAGCTCAGATTATAAATTCTGCAGTTTCCCTCTAACTGCTGCATAGTTTCTAGTCGATAGAAACTCCTTTGGAGGCTTAAGCATATTTTTACCAGGAAGCTCACCTAGATAATGATGGTCACTAGAAAATAGTTCTTCATAGATGTTGCTTTATTAGATCCCATACTGGCTGAACAACGGTTAGCAGAGTAAGCTTTTGTCTCTCTGGAATGCATATGCTCTTATGTCCTGTTTTAATAACTGTCTTTCTGAATGAACAGAGTCTTCTTCCAGGAACCTGAAATTTCTTACAGTTTAAACCAGTTGCAGGTGAATCCAGAGTAAACAATTTCTATAACTAAAATGATAAAATTGCAAGGTTTATTGGAGAAAGGTAATAGAAATTAAGGGAGAACAATGTATACCCTGTCTATGTAGGCAAGCAGCACAGATTGCTTTCTGCCTTACATCTGACAAGGCTGGAATAGCAATATTCACAGATAAGATTTTTTTTGTGTTTTTTTTTTTTTTTTTTTTAAACAATCAAGGTTATATTCATGAAAGGAGATGTAGATTTGGAAATTCCTGCTTCCTTCCTTCAGTCTTCCAAGTGCATCTTTGGTAGTTAGTCAGATTGAAGTCTTTATTCACCTCAAGGTTTCCTTGACTCAGACAGGATGGAGTTTTAACACAGCTTTTGGTAGACTGTCAGCTGCCTAATCCTGTTTTGGAAATGCTGATACTGCTTAGTATGACCAGGTATGATTATTACTTGCTTCTAAAATAAACAGAAGCAGCTAACGATTGCTTTGGTGGCTGGCTGAACTGTCAACAAGATGTTAATCTGCTATAACACAGAAATTCTGCTCTTTCCTGTTGAGCTGTACAACATTCATATCACAGAATTAGTTTGTCTCCATTTTTAATCTATGTGGCACACTGACTCTTGAGGGTTGAACTCAGTAAAACACACATACCCACCACCCCCAGCTCCAGGTGTCATCAGAGGTTTCTGAAAGTATTGTGCCTAGCACAACTTCATTCTCCATTGACATTTCTCCTCTTCGCCATAACTTGGAGCTCACTGGATAGATGAGTCTCTTGGTACAAGTGTTGTACTTACCGGCACTAGGGACAGATAGCTTTGCTCTGATCTCTTCACTGGCATTTGTCCCTTCCTGACAGACACCTTCTGCCTTTGCTTTTCTGGATCCTCATGAAGATGAAATTAAATTCCTCTTGGAGAAGGATTAAGTATTCTTTAGTCAGTAAGAGGTTCTGGCACACCAGTTCTGTTTAAGATAGGGATGGTCAAGGTAACATGCACTTGTTGAGGACTAATGGGGATGTGGCAAGGAGGAAGCTGATTTGTACCCTGGCTATTTCCAAAAAGCAGAATTCCCCTGGAAATTAAATGTGTTTATGCTGGAAAGGTTTGGGTAAACTATTGACTGACAGACTTGCTTGGCAGAATCAGAATGTATGCCACCAGGCTCTCTCTTCTTCTTTTTTTTTTTTTTTTTTTTCCTTTCCCCCCTCCTCACCCCTCCTCCCCCTTCCATGCAAACACTGTCCCCATGATCTCTATTTTCTGGTGCTGTCACCAGCTTGTCCCACCGAACCAGAATGTTCACCTAGCTTGCCATGTACCCTCTGCTTTTTCACTTTGTTCCCCTGCCATCTGTCTCTTCTATAATTCTGTGTTACTGGAGTTACCTTTCCTTATTCTGTCTGCAGCACTGAGTCCCTTAAAAGTAAAAAGTAAAAAACCTTGCTTTTCTACTGGGGTTTTGTAAATATATTAAGTGGTTTATATCTCAGTTGAATTGGTTAGGAGAATACAGTAGGAACTTCTAGAAGGAATTTGTGTGCAACAGTGAGTACTCGTGCAAGTGCTAGCAAAGATTGGGACTTGTCAGACTTTTTATTTTGAAAATCTTCAGCTTGTTTAATAAAAATGGTAAAAGGTCTGCCTAATGTGATTACTAAAAACTTTTTTTTTTCTTGTCCCAACCCAAGAATTTGTCCCTTTGTACAGCAGCTCTAATGTACATCCTGAGTAGAGATCGTTTGAACATGGATTTAGATAGAGCTAGTCTAGATCTGATGATTCGGCTTTTGGAATTGGAACAAGATGCTTCTTCTGCCAAGCTGCTGAATGAAAAAGACATGAATAAAATTAAGGAAAAAATTCGGAGACTGTGTGAAACTGTTCACAACAAACATCTTGATCTCGAAAACATCACGGTGGGTATCATGCTTTTATTTGAAAGCCTTGGCAGTAGTAGAATGCTTAATAAAATGGAACTTGTAAGCATCATCCTTAATCTCATATCTCCCAGCTAAGAAGTCATGACATTTTGTCTTCCTTCTCTGTATATATGACTGCACTGCAAGTATTTCCTTTGTTAAATTTGAAACTTCCTTTCTAAAAGACTGTTAGTATGATAAAGTTATGATGTTCTTCAGCTGTCTCGTTCACCATTTGCTCCTGCTAAGGGTAGCTAGTTAAAGGTAGCAATTAAAAGCTAGTAACATTTTAAATAACCATGTGTTTAAAGACCACATTTAGATTATTTGGCTCTGTTTCTTTGCCTAAATTTTATATATACATTCACAAACAATAGGGGTTCTTGCATGGGAATAAGAGTATTGTGTGTTAAATAGAAAATGTGGTGCAGGTTCTGCCATTTAAAAAAATTAAAATCTGTCCTACAGAAACTGATTTCTCTCTGCCCAAAGTGTGGTGATAGATCTGCTGATTACTATAAACGTGGATGATTTTTTTTTTTCCTTCCTTTCTCAAACACACTTGTTTTTTATGAATGTATCTTCATGTGCAACAGAGCGAACTGTT
This sequence comes from Strix uralensis, assembly GCF_047716275.1. Classification (NCBI taxonomy): domain Eukaryota; kingdom Metazoa; phylum Chordata; class Aves; order Strigiformes; family Strigidae; genus Strix; species Strix uralensis. Next base: position 11,556,044 of record NC_133978.1, on the reverse strand, counting down.
TTTGTTTAAAAATAAATTTGGCCATGGTTTGATGCTAGCATCAGGCTAGCTTGAAAAATAAATGGTAAGTTGCAAGTCTTTTTAAGAGTGTATTTAAAGAATTAATGACAGATTCAGTAGATGAGTGGTCATAGATGGCAAAAATTACTAATGTGTTTTTGCTTTCACCATATTTCAATATAACAGATGTTAGTATGATCTCAGTTTTTTAACATCTTGTAATACATTCTTTTAATGTTTTAAAGATTCTTACTAGGTTTTTGCCATTTTTCATGTAGTACTTATATCCAACAGGAGAAGCTTCTGATTTATTGTTTATGAAGTGAGTTTTTTAGAGCTTTATCTCTGCAAGTAATGTTTCAACTCCTGCCAGTAATCTGCAATTAAGATTGTATTCCATTTAGGTTAGATTAAAAGGTTATATGCCTTGTTTAGCTGGCATTTTCTTTTGTAGTTTTTGGGACTTTTTTGTTGATTTAGGAAAGGTTTGGTTTGGGTTTTTTACCAGAATTATAGACATGGAACAGAGCTCTAAATTGGTGTGAAAAGTCAGTATTATGTAGCAGTAGAAAGAGATGAATTTTGAGGGAGGAAGATAATATTGATGAAATAATTCTTAATCTTCGTAATCAGTTTGTGGTGACAAAGGACAATTATTTCTGTTTGGTGTGGGCTTGTTTCCTACGAACTTATGAAACGTGCATGTAGAGGACTTGTTAATTCTTTGGCCTTTGAAATCTGCAAAGAATGAATTTGAGATTATTTTCTCTGCTTTCAGCGTACTCTAAATTCACGATTCAATCTGTGTTGATATCTTCAGATTGTGGCTTGTTCTCTAGGTGGTGATCAGCTAGGAATTGGTATAATCAGTGTCTTATTTCAGTGCTGTTTTGGCACCAAAGGCAGCTCACGTAGCTCAGTCTGTCAGTGCCAGGATATCTTTTGCGCTATAAAATGTAAGAGAGCTCCCTTTATTAAGCATGGAACAGCTGGTACAGGTTCCTCATTGCTAAAGCATCCAGCCACATAGACCACTGTTCTCCTGTTGAGCTTTCTTCATATTCATAATCTGAGCTAGCCTAATGGTTTTTTATGAATTGTAATTCTGTTCTTGTGTTTTCTTAGGCATGGGTTTTAAAGGGACAGGATATATTAAAAGGGACTCTATCTTGCAAGGAAGTTGACCATGAGTAAAGAATATTATCATCACAGGCCATCAGTTTCAACTGTGGTTGTTTTTCTTTTTCCTGAGGCATCTCTATTTCTTAAAATTATGCCAAGCTGTTGTTGTAAATGTGTTGAATACTGTAGTACCTCACAGATGGAAACTGGTTCCTGCCCACCTGCACCATCTAGAAGCAGAGACTATATAGTGTTTAGAGAATATATGCAAGCCAAATGAGATGATTAGTTTCTCTTCCAGTTTATGATAGTAGTAGTGGTAAGTTGAGACAGTAATGAACTTCATATGTAGAAGGTAAAGTTGCTTTCACATAGATCTCTGTCATGAGATATAATAAGTAATTGCTGTTTTATACCAGATGACAGGCAGAAAATGCTAACAAAAACACAAATTCTCTGGGGGTAAAGAGGAGATCTGTGCTTTTTCAGACTCAGACATATCCACTGAGAAACAGAAGGATTGCAGCAGATGTTTTGATAACTCCAGTTTATGCCTAAGCAGTTACACCCTCATTTATTTTGCATCTTGCACAGATCAAACGAAGATACCAATACTGCCTGTCTCTTTGCGCAGACGATGTTTGTGTGACTATCTAGAAGTTAGATTGGCCTAATTTTTGAGTACTCAAACAGGTATTCAAAGGGTTCCATTTCTAGACTGCTATGAACATTAACAATGTAAACCCAGAAACTGAAAAGGGGTTCTCTGTGGTTGAATTTGTTCCAGGATTGTTACTGGTTTAGAAGAAGATAAAACCTGAAGAACTTAGCCTTCCTGTTAGCAAATGGCACTTGCCTGTCAGTCAGCATAGCTGACTTTAGCTGGTGTGTGCAGCTAGCTCCTCTTGGATCATAGTGAAAACCTTCAGAAGTTATTTCTCTTTTCAGTTGGTGAAAGAGGTTATTCTGTTTTTCACTATCAGCATAAGGCTGAAAACTTAAGGAAACCATGTTTTAAACATCTGGTGTTAAAATTTTATAATAATTGGCCTAAAAATCGAATCGAATGGGTTACTTTCCTCAAAGACAAAAGGGTTACAAGGTTTTGATTCATTTTATTTAAAAAAAATAAATTGAAAATTATGTTCTTATGCCCAGTAGTATAAAATAGCAAATTATATTCTCCTGTAGTTTTTTGAAGTCATATTGCCCTTTGGTGGAAGACTAAGCACCCTATTTTAAATACTGCGTGGCCTTTGAGCTTTCAAAGTATTTAGGAAGTTAATTAACTCTTTTGTAGCTGTTGAGATCTCTGAGAAGAATTTTTAATCAGCTTCCATCAATCTAGTTTAGGTTATATACATGATTTCAGATATCCATGTTAGAATATTTTCAAGCTCCATCTATAAAAGTGAAAGGAATAATCTGAAGAGGATGGAAAAGCTTCAGAGAGCTAGAGATCTGTCAAACTGCTGTCTTCAGGTTCTCTCTTCTCCTCCCTCAAAACACTTTCTCATTCGGTTGGCTTCAGAAGGGAAGTTCTCCATCCATTGCTTAAAATATCCTCATCTCCTTTAGCATTATGTTTTTAACTGACAGCTTTTAAAAGTGTGAGGGTTTGGATCTTGTATCTTCCAGTGATGAGATGAACACTCTGTAACCAAGTGTGTTTAGTTTCCCTCTTGTGGGAAGACTCAATGAGTGGCTGGTGGCAATTAAAGGTAGTTACCATTTCCTGGGTGGTGAAACAGTTGCAGGAGTAATTGCAGCTTTGTCTTTGTTTCCTGAGCGATGGGGAATTGAGATGCTGCTGACTCAGGGACGAATGACGTGTTGTAGATTTGCTGCTGCTTGTGTTCTGTTGTCCCCCACAACACTTTCATGACCCAAGGACACTTCCATTTACATTGGAGAGATGCTGTTACCAACTAATGTTCATCAGTGACAGTGTGCTGCGGAGCTCGCTCCTCAAAAACGGAAATAACTAACTTTGGATGGTAACTCTTTATCAGGACTAATCTTCAACTCCCCTTTCCTTTTTGGAAATCAGTATTTTGAAAGCAGGGAAAACAAGCTGAAGGTGTTGGGGGGGCTCATACAGTTTATAACTTGGTTTTCCAAGACAGTGGGGTGTTTGCTCCAGCCTGGTGAGTACTGTTATTCCCAGGAGGTGCTGAGGTTTGACCTGGTATCCTGGAACATGCTGCACAGCTCAGAATAAGCACAGCCTTTCTTTAAGTGTTATATATCAAATGTGTCAGGGAGGAAAGATAACTTGAACGTGATTAAATTCAGTTGGCTTTAATGAGATCTTGTGGCTTCTTCTCTGACTTTTCATTGTTGTGTTTATGTACCATATATGAAATTTTCAAGTTTATAGTAGTCCAGATTTGCCTGTCTGTTTTCCAGGTGTTACAGAAGTCTATACTGGTCACTTTTGTGTAGGTGTAAATTAATACGTATGTATATGTTTTATTATTAATATCTGCCTTTTATTAGAGGCCGTTGGGAAAAAAGTTATAGTCATGACTTCATAAACAGTGTTAGTTTTGGTTAAAAACGTAGCAGGGGATTAACTAAGACAATCGTCTAAAAACCTCTTCAACTTCCATTTGCAGGGAGTAAACTTATCTTTGCTGCTGTTGAATTTTGACATGTATTCCTCTTTTTTTAATTCAGTAAATAGGATTTTCTACAGTGTTTTGGTTTAATTGCTATTTTCTATGAGTTTAAATTTAAAACCACAAAATACCTACGTTAGAGTCAAAAGTATTCTACAAGCAGCAGAGCCGGTGTGCCTGGGAGACAGAGAAGCAGTGTTCACTGTGGCTTTTCTTGGATTTTTTCCTGCCTGGCTGATTTGTCCATTTCCTTCCTCCACTTGTTTCTTTTGATAACAAGAGAAACAGATTAAAGGAGGCTGCTTAGGTTTTCTAAGCTATTAATAAAATCAAGAAAAAGTTGAAAATGCGAAGTGCCTTGTTATCAATACCAAGTAATTTTTTTAAGATACGTGTGTTTTTCAATCTGTTCTTGCTCCCTCTGGTGGTCCTTCTACTTGGAACCTGTAACTTTGTTTTTATGGTTTTTATATGACATGCATTTGCATGATTTGATATATTGGCTACAGCTGCATATGATAATTTCACTAATTCTGGAACCTAACTCTTTCAGACCGGGCATTTGGCAATGGAGACGTTACTGTCTCTCACCTCAAAACGAGCTGGGGACTGGTTTAAAGAAGAACTGCGACTTCTAGGTGGTCTTGATCATATTGTAGATAAAGGTATATTGGAGATGCTGCTTCAACAGTGTGAAAAATCAGTGAATCTTACTAAGATACTCGCTTTTTTTAATGTTCATTTTGTGTGGTTAAAAATAGAAACATCGTGTATTTTTCTGAGCAATGTTAATAAAGCACACAATCCGCTATCAAGTCACTGGGAAATATTAGTGACTTTAATCTGTTGCATGTGAGATTGAAAGCAGTTTTAAGGTTAAACAGAATGCATATAATGTTGCATATAATGTGTGAGACTTAAAAATGGCTTAAGCTTAGAATACAGATTACTGTGTTGTATATCTCTGTACAGCATACTTATTTTAGAGTAAAATCTCCTTTACAGTCTCCTAGAATTATTTTCAGGCCTGATATTTTTTTAACTAAATACCTCAGAGGAAGAAGAAATGGTGGTGGTTTTGTTTCCTTATTTTTTAAAAGATATGTCTTGGTTAGTTTGTTTGGGTTGGTGTTTTGGGTGTTTTTTTTTTTGGATCAGCATCTCACAGATGGGAGAAGGGATATTTTAGAAATGAATTCTTGAGCTGAATAAAGCTTGGTCTTAAGTAAGCAGAGTGGTGGACAAAGGAAAGATTGAAGAAATGAAAGTGTTCAACATGCACACGGTTTCAGATGTATAAAGTGTGGGAGAGTGTGTGTGCTGTATCTTCTTTTTTTCTCCTACAAAACAGTACATTACAGTTAAGGAACATAGTCATGTGCTGTACAATCTCTTCGTTGTCAGTAGAAAATAAAATATACAGATAGGTAATTTGTAGCAACAGTCACAACCTTGTAAAGCCAAAATTTTAAGTGTTTGGTTTTTTTTAATTTATTTGGAGAAATGAAAGATTTTGGAATGCTGATGATGTATTTGTGATTGTTTCCTAGTATTAGAGTTTTGTAAAGTGTAAAACAAGATTGATGGCAACTCTCTGGGTAGCTAGTTAGTTTGTACACTTGGCTTTTTGAAGACCTTACTGATAGTAGAAAACAACTTCTCTTTGTTGTTTAGTTAAAGAATGTGTGGATCATCTAAGCAGTGATGAAAATGAAGAGAAACTGGTTGCTTCATTATGGGGTGCAGAAAGATGTTTACGGGTCTTAGAAAGTGTGAGTATGAGCAGATGCATTGCATTTCTGAAAACCACTTTTTCTCAACCAGACCTTTTAAATGTTACATTCTTTCAATATGTAGTTACATAATAACACTATAATGTTGATTTATTTTTTTAATGGAACACACTAATTTTCTAATGTTTATCAGTGTTCCTGAAATGTTTGTTCGAAAATTTCTTTTACCATTCTGTATGTTTGTTCAGTGTTGCAAGTTTATTTTTGCTAAGAAAAAGTGAATGTAACATGCTTTTTCTTAAGTTCATACATAAAGCTGCTGTTTATGGATGTAGTTTTCGAGGCATGAGTTTGACTCTCTAGCGTGTGTCTAGTAATAACAGATCATTATAGAAGCAATATTTTCTTAGAAGCAATAAATCGGTATATTTTAAGAATTGCTACTTTCAGTCATCAGCTGGTTAACCGCTGAGAGAGAAAACTGCCCTGAAAGTCAGACTAGTCCTGTCATCAGTTGAGCATGTATATTGAGATGGTAAATAATTTTGGATGAGAACTTTGAATGGAAATAAAACACATGGTACTTCTGTAGAGCTTAACTGACAGGAATTCTGAGGATATGCTTCTTTACAATGCCTTGTTTTGCTGACTTTCGTATTTGTTACTAGTGTTAGTCTTTTTGTATTGTGATAGGGTAAGCAAGCAGAAGAGTGTTGTGATGTTTTAGCAATACATCTCCATGCATCAGAAGGGAACGTTCGGTTTCAGGGTACAGCTCAATGAATCTTAATGAACACCTTAAACCCAAGTTAGAAGACAAATAGCTACAGCAGTAACTTGTTTTCTTCACTAAAATAGAAGGACAGACTCAAAGATAGTGTAAAAGTAAGCTAAAAAGTGAGAAAGGTGAACAGTTTCTGAAGTACTAATTCAAGGGTGCTTATGTAAAAACTAATGGCACCTAGCTCTTTACCTGCCTTCTAAACAGCAAGATGAAAATGTTCAGATCCAGCTTCTGCTTTTACATTTCATAGATGGAATTGCTAAGCAACAGAAGAGCAGCCTTGTTTAGTGGTAGAATATTCAAATTTGAACTTGAGGATGGTTGTGATGTAGGAAGATCCTTAGGAACTTGGGAGAGATGACAAAAATCAACACACCAAGTCATGCAAATTCAAGAGAAGAACTTCTACTGTTTCTGAAAATTGATTCTTAATTTCAATCAAGGGAATAGATGAAAAACTTGATTAATTTTTTTTTTAATGGTTGGATGCATAAGCTCACAGAAGTAGAGTTGATCTCAAGTCCTAAAAATAATATTACTTACATAATTTTATTCTGTGGTATATTTTTATATATATTTACGTACACATATATACATACACACATATACATACACACTTGGTACACTGTAGACCCAGGATATAGATTGAGAGCTCTGCTGTGGCAGAACATTCTGCCACATGGTTTCTGTACTTACTGTATCAGGCAAGATGGTTTTATCTTCAGTGCCACAGTGTTGTGTGATTACCTACTAGGTGAAAACTCCAAGGAGATATTGGACATTGATAAGTGAAAGTTTACACTGGATAATAACCAAGAAATGCAGATGTGAATAAAGTGGAGTGCTAGTGGAAGGGAATACTTCTTTTTCAAGGAAAAAAAGTCCCATTTTTAATATTACTTTCTCCTTTTTAGGTAACTGTGCATAATCCAGAAAACCAGAGCTATCTGATAGCATACAAAGACTCGCAACTCATAGTCTCCTCAGCTAAGTAAGTTGTAACAAAATGATGTTTTTGCAGAGCACTGCACATGATAGAGAAAAAAAATAAATAAATTGTTATACCAGAAGATCCCGGGGGGCGGGGGGGGCGGAACAGGACACACACGACACACCTCACAATTTCCACTGTTGGTTTTCTTGAAGTAATGTTAAGTTAGATGATGGTATGGGTAACTACCTGAGTACTACCAAGATGTAGTGCTGCTATTGGTGGTTCTGTAGAAGCTGCAGACTGTGAATTCAGCTCCTTCTGTACGAGGTTAATATGAACACAGAAGAGGGCAGTGGGAAGCTACACTTATTTATTGTGTTTTCATTATGCTTAAGTGTTTACTGAAATAGAACATAACAATTGACAGTGTAGCTAAGAATTAAAATAGTGAAATTCTGTTCTTAGCTGTTCTCCCTGGCAAAGATGCTTTTACAAACACCCCTAACCCGTTTATCAATCTGGGGGAGATCTCAGTTGACTGGCAGAAATTGTATCCCCCTTGTACTGCTCTTCATAAGAGAACAAATTAGGCTGAAAATTGGACTCTGCAGACCTCATTTGAAATTTTATGCTTTTAGGTTAGATATTTTGAGTATTTCTTTAAATTTATTTTAAAAACCCCAACAAAACCACAAAACCCACCATTTACTATGCTATTTAGACCAATATATATTCTTGATGTTCTTAGTTTTGTTTGTAATTGAAGTCAGTGTTCAGACTAATGTCGTGCAGTAGAATCATGCCTGTGGCCCAGTAGTGCTATGAGATTAAGATTGTACTGCTAGAAAGTCACGTGTCATTTATTTATTTCTTACAGAATGGAAATAGCTTTGAGGACAGAACAAAGAACATTTAGATAACTGTCAGAATAATGTTGTGCCTTGATGGTCAGAGGATATGAGAGGCTGGGTTTGTAGGGAGAAGATATCTTTTTGTAAGACCATGTGATGAAGTTGGAAATAAAAATAAACTTTTGCTCTTGAAATCTCAAGCTGATAAAGCTCTACGCCACAAAGCTTTCCTGGTGTTTGTTTTCACAATGTCAGTTGAGCTCATAAAAGATTTTATAGGTGATAAGTTTATTATCTCTCCTGATAGGCTGGGATCTGGACATCAGAAAAATTCTGCATAAGCTCTGTACTTGAGTTTTCTTCCTGTTGAAACATGTAAAAGGTCTTGTATGTTGTGGAGGTAATTTTCTTCTGCATCTTCTCCCTGCAGAGCACTGCAGCATTGTGAGGAGCTAATCCAGCGATATAATCGTGCTGAAGACAGTATCTGTTTACCAGACAATAAGCCTCTGCCTCACCAGAATGTAACTAACCATGTGGGTAAAGCAGTGGAAGACTGTATGAGGGCTATCATTGGTGTCTTGCTCAACCTGACAAATGATAACGGTAAAGCAAACAAAAAAATTTTGCATATTTTGTGCTAAAGCATCAAATAAAGCATTAATATAAAGCCTTTTCTTATATTGATTATGGTTTTTCCATGTACAATGCAATACAAGTGAAGTATGGTAGATGCTTGTTTTACAATAAGCAATCAGTAATTTGCAAATTGGATGAGTAATTGCAAGTATTAAGTGTTAAGATACGTGCTTTGGCTAAGAGTCCTGTTTGTCCTTAGGGCCAAAAGGTTTTTATCAATCTGTTTATGCAAATGAGTATTTTCAGAATTAAGCCTCTAAACTCTTTTTGTTTACAGAATGGGGTAGTACAAAAACAGGTGAACAAGATGGTCTGATAGGCACAGCTATGAATTGTGTGCTTCAGGTTCCAAAGTTCCTACCTCAAGAACAGAGATTTGATATTCGGGTGCTGGTAAGCTGTTGTATGTGTTACATTAATGTAAGATGATTTGTCCCCTTCCTGTGCATTTAACTACTCTTGTTTCACATGAAGGAGCAGCCTCTACAGTTTTCGTTGACCATAACTTAGTGAGGTACTCAAAGAAAGTTTCTTGAAGGATTTGGTGGTTTTGAACTTGTAACCATTTTCCCTGTGTTGGGTGGGAAAAGGTTCACTGCTAGATGAACAAAGACATTTAGCTAAATGAATATGTGAATTATCTAATTTTCAGATATCTTTTCAACTTTAGAAATATGGTGGATGTTATTGTTTGAGATAAAAGCTTTGTCAAATTTACCTCAGCTTATGTAAAATGAGCCTGTGTGGCCTAAATAGCAACAGTGAAATTATGTATGTGAAGGGTCTTTTAAGAATATAAACTGAAGGTTGGACACTTGAATCCCTAATCTATAAATGAAATCTCATCTTTAAAATAATGTTTTCATGTTTGGAACTGGAAAAATGGAGGTTCCTGCATACAAGTTCTAGTATACAGGGATCTTAGTTTTGCCTCATATTTCTTCAAATACTGATTCCTCTGTCTGTTAAACTGTTTTGTAAAGGTGTGTTAGTAAGTTATGTATCCTCAGAAATATAAGGCCTAAAGAAGACATCTGGATAAATGCTTTTTGCTAAATTACCCTTTTTTAATGTGTGTAATCCTCTTTGACTCTCCAATTCTTGCAGGGATTGGGTTTGTTGATCAACCTAGTAGAATACAGTGCTCGGAATAGGCACTGTCTTGTCAATATGGAAACATCATGTTCTTTTGACTCATTCTGTACGGGAGAAGGAGATGATAGCCTAAAGATAACTGGACAGATTGATGCTGTTCAGGCTTTAGTGCAGGTAAGAAACGTGGTTTTCCTGTCATAGTTACCATTTCTTATTATCAGACTGTCAAGGGAGAAGGGAGAACTCAGCAATGAAGATTTGTCAGAATTTTTTTCTGGTTAGTATTTTGAGTAATAGAGCATAGTAGGGGAAGAGGGATGCTACTCACAATTTTGACTTTTCCAGTACTGTCCATTACAGAAACAGCTTTCCTGGTACAAGACAGTGGTATCATTATTACAGATACCCAAAGGCTGCTCTCATGCTCTGTGAAGCTTTCTTGTTCCTAAATGGTTTACTTCTAGTTTCATTTTAAACCAGCTGTAAAAATTGTAAGCTACTCTTGTCTTATATAATTTGCTTCCATGGATTATTTTTTTAAGTACTATCTTTTCGGGAGCTTGCAACTTATAAATTAGAAAAATGAAATATCATGCTTTAAAGAGCAATAAAATATGTATGTAATGATTATGGATGTGAAACAGCATTCTTAAATGCTTTATTGACTACCTCTTTACAAAAAAAAGAAATCCACCAATAATTTTTGTGAATTACTTCCACCATACAAATTAAAATAAAGAATTGAAGGGAAATTGCAGCAGCCTTTTTATTTCAATAGAGATAACTTTATGGACCCCTTTTAGCAGTTCTTCTGTTTAACTATGTGAAATAACTGTCCAGCAGCAGACCCAAAAAAAGTCAACAATAAAAATCATAATGTTAAATATCTTAATGTATACAGGTTGGCAAAGCAATATTTAAAACTGGTGGTTGTATGGTTTGGGAAATAATTCACAGGATGTAAGTGCACAATATGAGATTGTTGGTTCAGTCATATCCTTGATAAGTCACTTTAAGTTATTCTTCAAATTTTTGCTTTTTACATAGCAAGGGAAAAGCTAAGAGAGCAAAGAGGGGACAGCTAACATGAAAAGAAAATGTGGATTGGTAGAGAACAAAAACGGACAGGAAAATATGGCAACTTTTAGTCTTCAAGCTGTGTCTCAAAGAAAACAATTAAACATTTATGATGCCCAAGAGGAGCCTGCCAACTAGTTCAGCACTGGGGATGGAGGGGGCCTTTTCTGTAGAGCACAGCATTAGTGTTGGGATAAATTATATTTTCCTTTGAAGAAAAGAAGGCCATTGTTAAGAAAAGTATTGAAGACTAACTGTATTAAGGGCTGAACTGTGAAGGGGAAATAAACTTTCAAGTATTAATTCAATGTGTTTAGGGTTTAATTTATAAAAGAAATCCTCCTGAAATTTTCCCCATTAGCTATTTCTTGAGCGTGAGCGAGCGGCACAGCTGGCCGAGAGCCAGACAGACGAATTGATTAAAGAAGCTCCTACTGCTCAGCATGATAAGAGTGGGGAATGGCAAGAGACAAGTGGGGAGATACAGTGGGTCTCCACAGAGAAGCCAGATAGTACTGAGGAGAAAGATAAGAAGGAAGAAGATGATGAAGAACTTGATCTTAATAAAGGTACGTTGTCTGGTTGTGATGAGCTCAGAAAAGGCAAAGAACTCTGATTGCATAAATATTCCCACCTTGTCCCCTGCTTCCTAGCTATGTGCAGTCTCTTGGGCTGAGATTGCCTCAGCATATCCCCCAGGTGAAACTGTTACAGATCATAAGTAGGAGTAGTTCAGAGCTGAAGCATGAGAAGTGGAAGAATTTATGCTACTTTTTATTTTCTTACGAGTACCTTCTATCAATTCCTTCTCTTAAAAAAAACCCAACAAAACCCAAACTTTTAAGGGACATTATGTGTAAGAAATATTCGGAAAGGGATGGCTTTTAGGCCTTTATCATGTTCTTCTGAAACAGTACTTAAAAGTTATCTGACTTAATTGTGGTTTTGGAGAGTATCATGACTCATTCTTGTTTCATGCTACTTTTAGGGGTTTTTTCCTCCCCTCCCTATTTACATGTGTACTTCTTCTGTCCCCCTCTTCTTTGTGTCCGAGTCCTTCTCACTCCATCGGTGGTATCTCAGGTACCTGTGTAATGCCTTGGTGTGCTGCATCTTCAATAATCTGTTCCAGGAACTTGAGTATCTCTAAGCTGAGTTATGTAGTTTGTCTCTGGAAGTTATATCAGATCTGAAATATCAGTCCTTCTTTAATCTTCTAATAGTGTTTTCATCTTCTAATAGTGGGTGTGGTATATTACTTTCCCCAACTTCGCTTTATATCCTTTCTCCATTTTGTAGCTCCCTCAACTGGTGTCTGCAGCTATTTGTGGTTTGCCCAAAAATGCTGTCATTAGCAAAAAGTGCTATATCTGTTATCCTTAATACAATAAATATCTTGTGCTGGAAGTCTTACTGGCTTATAGTATCACATGAAACATTATATTTGTATTTTGGTGTGTTAAGCATACAGTTTGCACATTAAAATGGCAATTAATAAAATACTGTACCACGTAATGAGTTGAAAGTGAATGAACACCGTTTTTCTGTTCAAGAACGTGCCGCTGAGTGAGTAAGTACAGAGTTTCTCTGATTCTTGCCTCTGAAGTCTCAGTCCAAAAGCTCATTTTGTTTGAGGAAAAAAGAATTCAGAAAAGTGATAATGAAAGATTGTATTTGAAGCAGTAAAAGATACCAGCTGCTCGGAGAATACAATACACTCAGTTGTCTCTTTTTACAGCTCTTCAGCATGCTGGGAAGCACATGGAAGACTGCATTGTGGCCTCATACACAGCATTGCTTCTAGGCTGTCTCTGCCAAGAGAGTCCAGTAAGGGAATACATTGTCAATAACTTGCTGTTAAGTCCAGTACAATTTTTAGTGAAGCAATAATTTGCAGTATTGAAATGGGTTTATTAAATTAGAGCTCGATGTGAGCTAGTACATTGATGAAGCTACACTGATGTGTATAGTTTTCTGACAAGTTGCCAGAGGTGTTCCATCCAAAACAAATTTTCTGAATGTCAGTGTTTGTCAAAAACAGTTGGAATTGAATATTTAACCTCTTCCACCTCTCTCCCCCTTGCTGTTAGTCTTAGCCACCAAGTGAACTTCCTTTTGAAAGGCAAAGGAAAATTGATTTGCCCATTGTACAATGATTTTTGCTTTATTTTTCATAGTTTCCATAAGCAAACTAACATCAGACTTGTTTATTCTTTTTTATCATTCTGCTTTATTTTTTTCTCCGTTGAAATTACATGAAATTGTGTATGTGTCTGTTAGTTGAGAATGATTGCCTCAGATTGGAAATACATAATAGAAAGCTGAAGTTAAAACTTAAAAATATGGAACACTTAATGGCCAAGAACTTCATAAACTCTCCTGTCAAATATATGCTCAGATGCAAATTAGGTTCAAGACCTGCCTTCAGGCATGTCTAAATTTACCATGATGACAGAAATGGTCTTTAACGTGCTGTTTTGTTCCTTTTGACTAATTAACTTATGTATGATTCTAGTGTTTGGAATGATATGGACAATAAGTTCAATAATTCTCAACCCTTAACAGTTACAAAGGGAGATTCTCTCCATGTCAGGAGAGTAATCAGGTGGGGTTTTTAGTGCTTGATAATCTTGTGGGTCCTGGAGAGGTCTGATGGTGGTAATGATCTTTAATGAGGAAAAAAACCAAAACCACCAACAACAAGATTTTAGCAATCGTTGTTTCCTAGAAACATAAGCACCATAAACATACGAGTATTGCTTAAGAGAGGCTTAAATCATAGAGACGACAGCAGAAGCCATCTTAATGATGCTATGAATATACTTGTCTTACTGCATCCTACATGCAGAGTATTATAGTTCTGTGTCAGAAAAATATTTCCCAAATTAAAATAGATTGTTTTATTTTTTAGATCAATGTGACTACTGTGAGGGAGTACTTACCTGAAGGGGACTTCTCGATAATGACTGAAATGCTCAAAAAGTTTCTCAGTTTTATGAACCTTACTGTAAGTAATACATATTTTAAGGATGTATAATAGATACTTTTGTAATTGTGTTTTCTGTTAATAGTCCATACATTTTTAGAAGCATTTAACATTTTTCAGTTTGTGTCTTTAGATTTTCTGTTTTTAAATACTGAAAACCTGTTTTTCATTATTTTGGTAGTAAATGGAATGAAGCTACTTTCATTCCACTTGATTGTGACTGGTCAGGAAAATATTTCTGAATCCTCTGCCTGAACCTAATAGCTTTTACTGATATGGAATTCTAAATATTAAAATTCTGAAATAAGCATAGCTCTCAAATATTTTAAAGAGGTATTACAAATGCTTGTTTGTTACTTCTGTTTTCTATTACATTTCCAGTGTGCTGTTGGAACAACAGGCCAGAAATCTATCTCTAGGGTGATTGAATACTTGGAACACTGCTAGATACTTAACTTCCGCTGCAGGCACTCTAATGCTGGAGCTACCCTTAGACAAAAGAAGAAGTCATGAAAGAAGTCCTTGAAGGATATACCAAGAGCATTCATCTGTGTCATTCGTGTTCGGATTTTTAAGGCTACCTGGTCTCTTAACCATGCATTCAGCATTTTCTAAAAGACAGTTACTACATCAATCTGCAACTATCAAAAATGAGGGGAAAAAGGTTCTGAGGAAAGTAAATAAAGAAACCATGCTGTTTATGATGCAGTGCAGTATTTAAACATTTTTTGGCAGGGTTTACCCTCCCTATCTTTTTTTCTTGCTTTGTTCGTGACAATTTCAAGGGGAAAAACTTGCTGCTGATAGTGCAACTGCTGTTTACTGTTGAGCCACTGTTTCATGCCAGCCAGGTGCAAAGGCAGCTTAGCTACTGAGGTATCAAACAAATGTTCTAATAAAGAAGTTCTGGACAGCAGCACCGCTCCTATTTGAGTTTAATTTGCTCTTGCTTTTTTATTACTAGATTATTCCAAAATCATAAAATATAAATTTTTAAATACTTTTGTGATTTTAACTACTGTCTATATTTAAAATTTGTTGGAATCCAAAGAGGCGAGGATTGGATAGTTTATTTTTTATACTGTTTTGATTGAAATTAGGTTGTTGAACTATTTCTCAGTTCTAAAAACTATCATGGCCCATGTACTGTAAACTTGATAGACCATAACACTTTGTAGTTCCAAGAAGCATGCAAACCCATAAACACACAAAGCCATTTGAGGGTATGTTATCCACAAAGAAATAGTAACTGTAAAAAGCTGTGCCCTGTTTAAAAAAAGAAAGAAAAAAAAATTTAAAAAAAAAGATACTCAATCCCAGGGTAGTTTACACTTCTAATAAGCAAAAACTTTGACATGCTGTTTTAATTTGTTTCAAGGAAGCACTCAAGATGTATTTTATACTGCTCAATACAAAGAATTTGGATGTTTTAGGGGGAAGAATTTTAAAGAAGCTAAAACACCAATGGGGATTAATGTTTCCAGCTGACATAATCTTTCTATTTCATTCTTCTGTAGTATGACAAAGTTTAAATGCATACAACACAAAGCCTTAAATTGCTGATATAGCTAAGATTTTGTTCAGTCTGAGGTCTAGTTCACAGCAAAGCATTGTGTTTGAAGACTTAAGTGGAACAAAGAATCCCAGAAAATACATTACTTTTTTTAACATTTTTTTTCTTGCACTCATTATTCAGACCAGCAGAATTGGTAATTATTTTTATTAAGGTGGTCTTGAATATTTGCAGACTGTTCTGAGATCTGCTTCATCGACATTTTTAAATACCTGTATAGGTAGTTACATCATGTTATTCCATTGAATTTGTAAAACTTGAAGCCATAAAAATATTAGTTCTGTGTATAATGAGGGGGAAATAACAGGAAATCTAACCTGCTTTTAGATCTTGTGTTATCTCCATGTATAAAGTTAAGAACTCGTGCTTTTGTATCAGTGCCAGCTGTAAATTTTTTACATACAGTGGCTGCCTTCTATGTCTTCCTATTTTTGATAATGCAGATTGTTGGGAATTCTGTAAGGAAGTAACTGATTAGCGGCAAAAATCCTATGTTGGTCATACTTCTTGCGTTTTCTCTCATCACCTTCTAAAACTTAGTGTATCAGTGTAACTTAGAAAAGTGTTTGATGTTGTATTCCCCTTTGTTTAAAAAAAATAAAAATTCAGTATTGAGAGAGAGAAACTGTATATAAATGATCTACATCAAGAGGAAATTATTGACTATTTTGCCCATCTAGTTTTCTGATTTTAGAGATTTTCACTTATAATGGGATTTCAAATTAAATATGTAGTTTTCTGTGGAGAGATGTCAAGAGAAAATAAAATACTGATGTGATGATGGGGGAAAGCAGGGACAACTACCTTTCTTTGTTACACTGGTAATTGTTTGGGAATTGATTTACCTCAGTGTTTAACAGTTTTTTTCAAATGTAACTAATTGTCAAGCACTGACAAATGCAGATTTTTTTTTTTTTTTTGAGGGTGGGGGGAGAAATCACCCTGTGAACTGCAGTGCATTTTTGTGTGTTAGACCCTCAAATAACTCTGCATTAAAGGGTACTTGAGGCCAACTTGCAAATTAAAGTTTTAAAGTAACTTTTTTTCCACTGTAAATATTTGTGTAAATACTCTCAATTGGAAATTAGAACAGTAGAGTACTTTTCTGAATCCAATCCTATTTTTATTTTATACAGTATTTCTCAGCTGTGATCTTTGGAGCAAAAGCCAACGGCAGGAAAAATAGTTTGTACCAGTTTCATGAAGTATGTCTTTGGGTTTTTGTAAATAATTTTAACTCAAATAAAATTGCTACTTTCAATACATATCTTGTCTTTTAACATGCAATAAAACACTCCTCTGAGTGATTGCAGAAAGCAGGCAGTGTCAGGTAAATTGTTAAAAGAAAAAAAAAAAAAGAGGAGGAAAAAAATAGTAGAGGAGCATCCTGAAGGTAGTGCTCTGTTTTTCACTGGTGTGTTGGGACAACGAAATTCAGTGCCTGGACCTGAGGCTGTGGTCAGTCAAACCAGCTAAGCCTTGAAATTTTCTGGAGACGATGTACTCGATTTGTTGATGCATTTTGGAGTTCTCCACACAAGCTGCTATTGATCTTTCAGCTGAAGGGGCATGTAACAACTCTGAAGAGCTGTAGTTAGAATAACAAAAATACCCTAAAGCATAGGGAAAATGAGACAGTTCTTGTTATGGTGATGCTTTTCACATCATGGAGGATGTCAGTGTCTTCTTTCTTCAGCAAAAACTGAGAAAATTACCATGAGCATTGCTCTGTTTCTCTTAATATGAATGATGCTTTAATTTCAGGATGGATTTTTTCCCATGGATTTTTTCTTAATTGATACATCTAGATACAGGTACATTATACAGTAATTCATGAACTCTAAAGCTAGTTGAATGTGATGTGTCGTCTCATTGCCACTTTAACAAGCATCAGCATAATGTGACTTTATTTCTGTGCTGTAAAGGGATGTTATTGGAGTTTGAGATATGGAGAAGTATGTTAGTATGTGGTGCTGTAGGAGGCAAATACAGGTTTATCTAAGCAAATGTTTTCCAAAAAAGTAACATCTGGTAAAAGTATTTCTTGGTTATTTTGTTGGTAGATATGTAATAGAAGCGTTATGTGTGGATGCTTTGAGATGACATCAGCATTTTCAGACTAACAGGACAATTGTGAAGCTTCTGTAGAAGATGTGGGAGTTGTAACCTTTCACATAAATTATTTCACTTTCAGACTGTTTTGAAATGCATGATTTGCATAATAACAAAGTGATCTGGCACGATGTGTACAGCACTGATTTATCAGAAGCTTTATGTAGAAGCAGGTGGTGGTGCTGGAGATGATTTCTCAAGCTGGCCTAATGGAGTTCTTATGCTGTCAGCAGATCGATCGCGTCTCTCTGAGCAGAAGACTGGGCAGTGATCACAAAGGTATATATAAAGCCTTCGTTCTTCCCCCTGAGCTGAGCGTCTGTGCCAAGCGTGCGGCTGGAGCAGTGCGGTTCTGCTAGGGAACGGAATCAGCACTGCACGGCCACTTCTGGGGGCACAAGAAGATAGTGGGAATTCTCATCCCGATTTTAGGGTGTTACATTTTTCTTTAACTTTTTCTGTAACAATATCCTAACCATGAGTTCTTGCTTTTAACCACATTTTCAGGCTCTCATACCTCACTGAATTGATAAAGATGTTTTTGGTGTCAGATGCACTAGTGAGTATTCTGTCTTCCCTCATTTTTCCTTTCTGGACGTCAGTAACTTCTCCTTTGAGTAAGCAGAAGTCAAAGCATATTTGGTTAGATGGGGCTATTACCAGGCAAGCCAGCGTGGCTTTTTCAGTAAAGTGTTTTTTTTATCAATGTGGTACTTTTATTGTTTAAAGGGCAAGGAAAACAAAAATGTGTATTTGAGTTCAAAAGATAAAGAGGACTTAAGTAGCTGCCATACTTCTGCATCAAGCCCTTCCTTATAGGATGGCTCACTAATTGGGTTTTTGAAGATAATGAGATTGGAATTTGCCCTGAATCCTGCTAGACAAGTGTTTTCAAAACCAGGCCAATGTAATTCTTGATACTGCTGCTTCTCCTTTTCTGTGTAATATGTTAATTCACCTTTGGGTAAAGGACACTACTGGATTCTTTTAACTGTGTGGAACAGAAGCCATTCATACATATTCTTTTTTTACCTGCCCTAAAGGTCCCCTGTCTAAGGGACTGTAATTTATTAAGACGTTTGCAGCATCAGTAGGTACAGATAGTCTTACTGTAAATAAAAGTGAAACCATTATAAATAATGCAACTGCTTGAAGTGCTTGTCCAAGGGTAGATTGATTTACTAATGCCACAAGGATCTTTATTCCAACTGTGAAAACTGAACTTAATTTGCAGCTATAGGTTAAGCCTCAGGTTGCTGTGCGTGGTACGGTTGGTCTGTCTGTGACAACAGGCACTCTGGTGATGCAGAGGATGTAAGGAGCCCTGGAAAAAGCAGTCCTGGCTGTGAGGAAAGGGAACTATTCGGGGGACTGCCTTACATTCGAGAGACAGGCATGTTCATATCTTTCACCTCCTGTCTTCCAGAATGTATCTTTTAAGTCTCCTAACCCCCAATTCTTGCTACTACATGTTGAACTTCCCTTTCATCAGCTTAGAGGAGTAAAGGCCAAAGATTTCTTGAGATGTGTGGAAAGCGAGATTACTAAAGTGTACCTAATCCTTTTTATGCCCATGGCGTTGACTCAAAGGTCTAGTCTGTCTTAGGTGGTCCAAAGTTTAGAGGAGGGTTCATTGTTGGATAAATATTAATTTAAAACATTAAACTTCTGCAGAGTAAAATTAGGTGACCTAGAAAAGAGGACACTCTTTGGAGTAAAGGAAAGAATAACAGGAATTTTATTTAGATTTACTGTTTAGTGTGGGAAATTTAATTTTCCTGTATTATGACAAAAGATTTAGTTGTCTCTCTGCATTTAGTTTATTTTAAAGTGGGGAGGAAGAGTGTTAGCCTGGAGTATGGAGTGGATTAAATGATTTTTATTCCACCTGTAAAGCTGACCCTGTGATTGTGTCCTAGAACAACAGTTTGGTGTTGGTCAAGTGAGTAATAATAGTTCATGCATGTGTTGCTCTTTTCCCTGAATTTTCTAGCTCTGTCACTTTACACTCTTAAGAGCATTAAATGTATTTTCACCACTGAAAATAAGGAATAGTGACACTGAAAAGAGGAGAAAGATTTGAGTCAAAGGTGCACAAAAGAGTTTGTTTGATTGTGGTGATGAATATTTACTGCCTGGATAAATTTTTCTGTTAAAGACCTAAATCGGACTTCTTCACCGGGTTCTGTTTTCTCCCTCAAATTCACTGATGTGTAATCAGAAGAAACCAAAACTTGAGAAAAGCTACAAGGGCTACAGTTTGTAAGAAATAAAAAAAAAAAAAAAAAACCAAAAAACAAACAAACAAAAAAACCTAGAAATAATTCTACTTTTTTTCCAGCCAGTAAGTGACCAAAGAAAATGTATTTAATTGGCCTGTTTGATGGGAGAAGGACTTGTGAATGTGGCTGTGATATATGTCCTAGCGACAGTTGCTACTGTTTGGTTTCCTTCTGCATTACAGTATTCTGCTTGGTGGAAAGCAAACCTTGATGAAAAATATGTGGAAATTATGTATGCACGCACACACACATATCTATATATATAGTTATTTTGTTCTCTGCTGTTACCAGTACCTAATGCATGAAAATCAAGGTGAAGGGCATTACTGCAGAAGTTTGAATGAGAAAGGAAAGGAAGGAGTGGCTTTTGCATCAAATGAGACCATTGGGGAGCTCTGCACACACCTTACTGCCTCTGGGAATGATGCCAAAGTTGTGGAACTTTGGCTTTTTTTTATGGATGTGTTGTTGGTCTCTTATCCCAAACATGTGGCTCTTGAAAGTGTTTCTGGGGCAAAAAGTTTGAAAATATCCAGCCTATGTTGTTTTCTGGTCTGTTGTTTACAGTCTCTTGTTTGAATGGAATTTAAGTGCTAAACATAACGAAAACTTGCAGTAAGATCACTTTGCGTCACAGCTTTACTCTGAGGCATGAATTTACTTTCAAAGGGTTGATACTCGGGTTACTGAGTCTCAAAAAGTAGTTTAGTAATGTGTTACGTGAACTGCTGTATAACACCTGGTGTCATTTTGCTGGCTCATATTTTGATTTTTTTTGTCTTCGTTCAACAAGGAATTTTAAGGCAAAGCTAGCTTATCCAAATTAAAAACGCCATCATGTTTGTCTAGGTTAAAGTGCTATAATGAAATTATACTTTAGCAGCAGAAATGCAGCATTGTAAATTAAATAGAAGTGATGCAATTATTGTTTGCAGTCTCCTTTTGCCCTAACTGTTTTTAAAACCTGGCAATAAATTTTTAATAAGAAAAATGTAATCTTCCTAATGGAAAAATCCGATTGGAATTTGTGTGCTGTGTATTCATGCATATCATGCATCTGGTTTTAAAATGGATCTTCATTTTGCAAAACAGTATTTTTTATTTGTGATACCTTAGATTACAATGAGAGTCTTATTGAGGATTTTGCAAGAGCAAATTTGTAGCTATTTTATCTCAGGTAATCATAAAATTTCCTCCTTCCTTATTTAGTGTAGATCATAATGGTTCTTCAAGTATCATTTCAAGTGTGAGGCAAAATCAAGTATCATACAGAACTTCAAATGTCATTTATGTATTCCTGTAGAATGTCAATTAAAATTGCTGGGACAAACCAGTACTCTAGAATGATTTGCTAGTCTATTATACATCTAGTCTAAGACTGTAAATAAAAAGAAATAAGTCATTCTGTTGAGAGAACTAAACCAATTTTTATGTTCCTCACAGGAAGACCTAAATATATGGCTATCCTAGTGTTGTACGGTGTTAAAGAGGTTTATACAAAGGTGAAATATTCCACAACTGTAACTTTATGTAACACTTGTGATTTAGCCCTCACAAGTTCTCAGAAGAACTGGTTTGTGCTGTTTGAGCATGCATAATGTAGCTTCAACTTTTTTAAATTGCTGAAAATCACTTAGAATGTGCTTTGGTTTTCGATCTTTGCAAGCTGGGACCAAATGAGGTGGCTCTTGAACCACAGCTGTCTACACTGTCCTACCCTTCTCTCTGAGAATGTTCACTGGACACAGTTTTCAAAATGCTGAATTCAAAGCCTGAAGTTGTTAACCTTAGTCTGTCCTGCATTAGGCTGATGTGCTTTAAAGCTGAGCTCAATCTCTACACCTTCTTCTGGAAGAAACCCTCAGCAAATGCTTAGTACATGCCTAGCTCTCAGCAAGACCCAAAGTCCTATATCAGTGTGAGCATGAGGTCAGACCTAGAGAAGGTGGCTTAGGGAGACCCGTGTGGCCAAGCCCATGCACTTGAAATCCACTGAGCAGGGGCATGACGCCAAATACATCTGAAGAAGTTGGCGTGTTCATCGGGGTTTTGTGGAGATCACTGGAGGTGGCCATCTCAGGCTCTGGCCCAGGAACTCAAGCTGTTCACAAAGGAAAAGGATAAGATGAAGCGGGGGAAGGTACCTGCTCAGGCTGTTTCTGCTGAACACCAGGTTTTGCTGATACTAGAACCCCCCTGTGGGTTTCCTGGGCCCAACTTCAAAACCCACCTGGTTGCTGAGCCTCTGCTAGCCTCATTCCAGTGAGAGGAGCACGCGGCACCGTTGGAATGTGCTTTCTCTCCTGAGCCTAGCAAAAAACCCATCCATTAAGATGTTGGAAACAATACAACCAAAAGACCTGAGGGAGTTCTGTGAGTCCAGATTTTACTAACTGCTGTCATACATGAGATTCTACTTAGACTTTGTGAGTATGTGGCTTGACTTCCCAAACAAGTTGTACACTCTGAGAGGTGGAGATCATCTCCCTTTCAAACAGGATTTTAGGCATATGTAAGACAAGGATATCTGGAAGAACAGGATTGGTCTGCACAGCCTTAGTCACTGTCTTAATTGATGATGTTTCCTCAACGCCAGTAAATGTCAGATTATTTCAGGAGTGTGTGGAATTGTTGATGTCCTGGAGATTAAATAAGAATTCTAGAGATTCAGACTTGTGAAAGAAAATGATGCTTCAGCACTAACATGCTAAAAAACTTGTAATCCATCTGTGACCAACAGTGGGGACAGACAATACCCTTAGTTAACGAGGAAATCAGACAGACAGAGGTCTGACAGGGTGAAGACCCATCATTCAAGTTACGACATACCAGAACCTGGATCACATCTGGGCCTGGCGTGTGGTTGCACAGCACTTTCTGTTCCAAAGTGTCAAGTATTTCTTGTAAGAGCAAGATGCCACTTGAGGACTTTGAGGGGCTTCAAATGGGCTAGCAATTAACCCATGACTGCCTTTCACCTCCCAAACAAGAGTCCAGTAACCTACTAGGGTTAGGTTGCTATCTCCCAGCATATTGCAAAACATAGCACCTACAAACAGTTGCCATTCAGGTTGCATACAGTACTGCACCAGAAGCAACTTGGCTGCAACACTGAGAACTAGCAAGATACAGCTAAGGTCAGTATTCTGCCTTATGTTTGGCAGTACACAGTGTAACATCTACAAACATGCTTTCAGGCTCCAGAACAACACTGGCACTAGGCTGCCAGGCGCTCTCCTTGGAAGCTGCTTTGCTCTCTTCCATTGAATACAGTTGAAAATTGTAGTACACAGCTAAGAAATCTCTTTACATCATCCTCTTTACCTCTTCCCCCATCTCATTTCAGTATCACCATGGACATAAGATTTTACAAGAGAAATGTCCTTGTGCAGATTTCTCACCATCCACTGACCAATGCCCAGGCCGATCCCAGAGAAGCAAGAATCCTGAGAACCGTAATCCTGGAAGTGAGAGTGAGCTTCCCGATCAACCCTCCTCTATATACTGAGCATGACATTGCATGATATGGAATATTCCACTGGCCAATCTGGTCCTGTGCTCTGGCCGTGCTCTCTCCCAGTTTCTTGTATACCTGCGCATGGGCAGGACATGGGAAGTTGAAAAGTCCTTAAGTTGTCTTAGCAACAACTGAAAACATCAGTTTATTATCAGCATTCTTCTCCTACCAAATCCCAACCGAAACAGGACACTGTGAAAGGTGTGACATGCATAATCTCTTGCAGTCAATGTTTCAGAATAACCATCATCTGTTGCACCACCAAACTGCAAAGGAATAAAAGGGCAATTACAGGCCTTTTGCTCTTTTTACTCTCTGAAGGAGAGAACCGGAAGGCCCAGGAACATTTACAAACCAGCTTTCAATACAGCTCACCAAAACAAGCTCCTCAAGATCCCGAGCTCAAGAGCAAGGCGTAGCAGGTTTCATGCTGATTTCTTTATCTCTGGAGAAGTACAGTAACTGTTGGAAGCATGTTGTGACTCTGCCACCTCTGATCTCCCCTGCTGCTGGCAATGGCCCAAGGAATTCTCCTGCTGAGTTTCTGTGGCTCTCTGGAGCACTTGAAGGGTCGTTGAAGTATGTCCAAAGACCTGTTTCTGTGGTGCTCTGCCCTGTGTCGGGGGGGAGATCTGAGCTCTGCCCTGCTATGCATGTATGAGCAAAGGAGATAAGTGTGTGTGCACTTGGGCTCCAGAATGCCTCATGTCTGCCAGGAGCTCTACAAACACACGTGGAGCCTTATGTGGGAGACGCAGCACAGGGTGAGCAGAGGAGTTCATTGCTACTTGGAAGCTGGTTTATGCTGTCCCAGTCACACTGTCTGGGAGCCGCTCATGTTACTGCGTAACAGGTACTGCACTCTGCTCAGACTGCAGAAGTGTTCAAAGGAGATCTTCTGAACAGATTGTGGTTATAATGTGGGATTTGGGATGGGAATATGAGGTTTTATGAAAGGCAAGTGGAAACAAGGTGTTAAATCGTATCCTGCACAGGGTTAAATGGATTATGAAACATGAGAAAAGCCACCACACCTGCTGGAGTTCACAGCTGACTTTATGCAAGAGATGGTGCATGAATGTAGTGCAGCCCTTCTCCTCAAATGCGAGATTTAGCAAGGAGACCTCACCGCCAGTGTTCTGGCAGACACACAGTGCTCTAGGCTCTTACTGTTTGTCGCTATTTGCAAAGGATTTGAAGACTGAGACCAGATTGATTAAAAATAGACTTCTTGAAACTCAGTGGAGGGAAAAGTGTCTAGGAAGTGCCAGTGGCACAGCATGAACTGTATAGGTATGAAAAGAGCTGATTATCAATGACTGTCAGGCCCAACTGCTGTGGACCAAGAGCCCTAAAGCAACTCAGCAAATGGCTGTGGTTTATAACATGTCATTTACTCACAGCTGGAACTAGAGGAAAGACTCTAACCACAAGCTTTCAAAAGAGCTTCAGAAATAGTCTTACTAACCACAGGCTAGCAAGTTTAACTTCATTCCAAAAGAAAGTGCTAGAAGTTATATGCTATAATAAAACATAGGCAGCTGATGAGGTACTTGGCTAAGTATTGGGGGGAACCAGCTGCTGTAATATTAAGAGAAACCGTCAGTAAGGATTGCTCTTAAAACTCCAAAGGAGCTTATAAATAAGCAGACAGGCGTGGCACAGTTAATATAAAACCGTGCAAGTGTTGGTTGAAAGGAACTCAGGAGATCACCTAGCCCAGACTTGTGCTCAAAGTGAGATGGATGACCAAGCTAGTTCAGGTCAGCCCTGGCTTTGTCTTGGAAAACCTCCAAGGATGCAGATTTCACAGCCTTTCTAAGTAATCCACACCAGTGCTGTACTATTCTCCTAGTGGAAAAAAGTGCACTTGTCAAATTAAATTAAAAAAAAATAAAATTGATGTTTTCACTAAAGCTTCCTAGAGACCCTAAGATATGCATTGAGAGAAAAGTCCTCTGTTGGACTGATAACCTTCAATCCAAGGGCTTAAGCAAGAAGAGCTGAGCAGAAATAACAATCCCATCCCTGCAGGAAAGGAGGACGCTGCTGAGTTACCAAGAGATGGGGGCTGAGTGCTGCGCTGCTGCGTGGGCTCGTGAGTGGCATGACAAGGGGGGTGTGGTGGGGGCAAGGGGGATGGACTGCAGGGGGTTGGCAGTCTGTGGGTATTTGGTTATTCGTGATGGTCAAATACAAAGCTGAATGCACAGAGCTGCAGAGGCTCTAATGAATGATGGCATGATGAAAAGACCCATGAAACTCATCATTGATAAATGTAAAGGAATGTGTGTGAGGAAAAATAGCTCTATACCTACATGAAGTCAAACTACAAACTAACTGTTGCCACCAGAAAAAAAAAAATAATCTGACTTTGATTTCATCAGAGAGCAGAAAAGACAATTGTAACACTAGGTGTTATTAGGAAACAAGAAGAAAATGGGAACCATCTTCATATCACAGGATGTCTTGTTTTCAATATGGCATGGATTTTAGGAGCTAGCAAGACAGAGGCCTGCTAGACAAAACCCAGCCTCTTTATCTTCCTTTCTTCTGCTTTATACCCTGACTAGCCAGCACTATGGAATAGCCAGAAGAGGTTAAATAGGCCAGAATTCTTCAGCTTGAAGAAGAAACAATGACTGGAGGTACACAACTGGGAACAAAAAACTCAAATATGGTGTGGAAAATGTAAATAGGAAATGACTCTCCCAAAGCTCTCCGTTCTTATAAGAAGGAGCCCAGTGCAATTACCAGGTAACATCTAAAATAAGCAAAAGGAAGTTTTACACAGCATTTTAACACAGCACAGAATTAAACTGTGGAGCTCACTGGCCCACAATACTGAGAACTGTTCACTGAACGTTTTGCTACTAAGCATTAGCCATTATGTACCAGGCAGCTAAAAGTCACAGCAATGCATGAAGGAGTAGTGGCAGGTCTCTCCGGTGTCTACGAGAACTAGTATCTCCTTTTAAATTTTGTATCAGTTCCCCTGCTCTTTACTGTGCCATTATTTGTGGCAGCACATGTGCTCTCCAGTGTATACATGCAGCAGGAACAGCTTTATGTGGAGCCTAATTCCACAGTTACCCAGAGTGCCCCAGACACCACTATGCTTTAAGATTAGCGAGGCTTAAAGAGTCGTGTCCCTGGCTGACAATCCCCGAGTGGCAGACTGGCCAGACCCGGGCTCCACTGTGGGGCAGGGAGAAGGTTTCCACCCCCACCACCAAAGCACTCTCCTTCCTATGGAAGGATTTCCTTGCATCTGCTTGGATGGTAGTATGGGTCTATTGCCATTTCTTCCATACTTTTGGTATGTATTTTCCAGACTTCACCACATGCCCATTTATCCCATTCCTGCTTCTCTTCTAACTCTGATTTTCCTTCACCTCCCTGCTTTCTTCCAGCCTCCACCTGCTTACCAACCCCCCCGTATTTGTATTCTTTTCAAAAATACTTTGAGTCCCCTCTGAATAATCTGCTGTACTCAGATTGCATTTCCAAAAATACTAAACAAATACCACAGCCAGACAGACATGCCACGGCAGCAGATCTTGCTCGCATTTTGACCCTGGGTAGAGTTCCAGCTTCTGATGGCTGGAGATGGCTTCAGTTCAGTGGTCATGTGTATCCCCTTGAGCTGTTCAGGTCACATGAAACCAGGCTGGAGAGAAACCTCCTGAGCCAGCCTTTCTGCTGCTCACTGCCTGGCACATCACACATGCCTTTCAGGGGAGCTCAGCTCTTTCTTTACTGCTGTTTTCCCTGCGGCTTCCTCAGAGTGACAGGGTGGGAGCTGTGAGATGGATGTCCAGCCACGGAGATCAGTGAGGGGGCAGCCGGAGCTGCGGGCATGCTCCCATGCCCCCTCCAAAATGCTGGGCTCAGGGCTGGGGGCAGTCTGTATGCTGAGAACAGCAGTTCATAGCCCCATAAAGTGGCAACGCTGAGCTCAACCCGCGCACTGTCACACACCGCTTGTTTGGAGTCCACCCAAGGATGTGTGAGGGCTTTAGCATAGTTAGGAGTGTCAGCCTTTAAACAGAACTCCCTAAACTTAATTGCATATGGAAGTGACACAAATTCAGAGAGCAGCTGACAGAAACATATACTGCTCTGGTGTAAGTCCAGCTCTCTGTTAATTATTAAGGAGTGGTATTTTTAGTCAGCATTTGCAATAGATTCCACGTGTCTGAAACCTTGTTCCCGTGGAAGTTCATCACAATGTCAAGTATTTAATTAATTTTAACCTTTATTTTAAAGGTGTTACTGCAATTAGGAGAAATGTTTGCAAAAACCTCTTTGATTCCTTTCCTGCCCCCTCCCCACTGGGAAGGCTAAACAATCGTATGAGTTTTAGCCATGCTTTCTAACATCACAGTGCCAAGTTTGCCCAGATATAAATAGAAATTCACAGAAGTGAGGAGGCAGGAAGAGCTGGTTCACGAGAATACGGAGATTCTCTCAAAGAAATGCACAAATGTCTTAAGTTAAATTCAACAAATAACCTGCTGTTCTGCCAATAAGAAATGTATACTTTTTAAAACAAATTTTAAAAAATAATTGCAACACTTGCAATCTTTTCCTCCTGAAAAAATAAATCCTTAAACAGTTGGCAGCTCTTAGTATCATTTGCCTAAATTCATAGACTAATTTACATGTAAAAGTACATTACCATGACAACTTTTAAATCTTGCTAAATTCTCTTCTTACTACTTAAAATTTTTTTGGCTGTACTTTCTTCAAGTAAAGTGATCTGTAGTCTGGAACCTCCTCCACATGCAAGGACTTTCATCCTGCATCTCTAACTCTGAGAGTACTACTGAGACAATGTAGAGTAGGCTTAAAGCATGTTACCCTAAAAGTCTTGTTTATGAAGAAAGAGGAAACAGATCATACATAGACGGCCAAGAATTTATTGTTAATATAATTGAAATCTTAAGTCTAATCTAAGAATCACTGTTAGTCCAGATCTAATTATTACAGAAAACAAAAAAAACATTTCTATACAGAAAGTATTGCAATGATAATAAAACCAATAATACTGTTAACTGTTATACTCACACTTCCTAGCTTCTTCCCCCTTCCCTGCTCACTCTGCCACTGCTTCGCGGGGTCCTCAGGTTGGTGGCTTCAGCCCAGTGGTAGGGGTGCTAAGGCTGGTCACCAGCACATGGGGGCTTTTGCTGGGAGGACTGTGATGTTGATGGCTGCATCTTTCTCGCTCCAGGATCCACTTGGGGTCTTTTTTATGTTTGCCAACAGGCTTTCACATCTTGCTGTTTCATCACTGGTTTGCAACTCCATGTGATATCCAAATTTACCATATTATGATGTATCTTGCATATGCTAGAAACTTGTTCTTTGTTCTGTTAAAAGGCGGTTTTGTCTAACGCTAGGTCTGTATTTCTTTTTAATGGGAAACAATTGTTGGTTTGTTTATAGCTGTGGGGTCTCCAGTGGCAAGCCTGTGCCTCATCTTTTGTCATCTTTTGCCTGTACTCCTCCACACTGCATCCTGTGTCTCCACTTCCCAAAGGCCTCTGCTATCATCCCAGGCCTGTATTTCTCCATGCTACTTCATTATTTTGGTTGTAAGTATCTTGTTCTGCACAGAACAACTACTTGTTACTCTTTTCTGTACACACCTATGGTGATGCCATACAAGGATAAGCAAAAGTAAAACCAAATCATCTATAACCATGTGGTCAGAAGAAAAAATGCTGTTACAGCTAAGTCAAGCTAAAAGCAAACTTGCAGGCAGGTCAGCAAATGTTCAGCTGAAGCAAGCCTGGCATGACTTAGTGCTGAGGCCTTGCAAACTCAGTGCAAAGTACATGGCCTGTTACTAACACTGGCAATATCTGATACAGGGCTACAGGTTCAAAGCAGGCAATTGTCTCATGAGCAGAATGCAATAAGCAATGCAGTAAGTAATGCTGCTGTGTTACATTCCAGCTGCAGTTATAGCAGTGCCTGCCCTGCTGACAAAAATAAAGCTGTACAGGTGCAGAGCAGTAACATCTGGGATCTTAATTACTGCTCGTACAATAAAAGAACCCAGCCTGGCGCTACGGTCTTGCTCCAAGTTGGCTGGGCAGATGCTTGAGTGGAAAAATACCTTACTGGTGAGATCAGCCTGTCCAATCTGGGGAAGTGAGGAGAGCAGTTCGTTATTAAAATAGAAGGCAAAATGAGGCAACTCCTCTGCCTGTCAAATAACTGGGTAAATCTTCTCAGAGTTTTTGCTCCACGTGGTTTGTTAGATTTGGTTACCTCTGTCCTATGAGAGTAAAAAACTCTTGGCAGAGGAAATGCTGCTTTCACAAGTACCAAGCTTTTAAAAATTAATACTATGTAGAGAACATACTTTGTTTTTATAAAAAGGTTGTTGAAACAGCCCGAGTTTCAGGCAGATTTTAAATAAGACTCTGCATATCTTCAGGAGCAATGCCTGGTTTTCACTGGAAGCACAAGGCTGAGTGTCTCTAAGCAGCTACAGATGAACATTTTCTCTGCAGACAGGGAAGGGAGGCAGCAGTCCCTGGTGTGCTTCCAGCCAGGGGGGGTTAAGGCATCGCTTGGCAGCTGGGAGACAGTGGTTTGAGCTCGGCCAGGGGCCTCTCAAGGGGCTTCGACCAAGTGTCCTCTGAAGTTCCCCACCCTGGGGCACTCCAGAAGGTTCATCCAAGTTAATGAAAGGCAGGCTCCATCAGTTAAAACTTCATTAAACCTGCAGAATGGATGCTAAGCCCATGCTTTAGGTTAATTCACAAATGGGATTGAGTAAAGCGTTTACCAGCTCTCCCTGACCCAAATCCCCAAAGGCTCACTGTGTTCGCTCACGACTTGTGAGCTTAAACGTCTCTGCGACCCTGCTTCTAGGCCAGGCTGTAAAATGAGGCCGCCTGTGTTTCCTTGTGGCTGCGATCGGGCCCACACGTGAGGCGCAGGGCGCTGAGGGGGCGGCCTGCCGGCAGCCCGCCCTCCCCGGCCCGCCGAGCCCCGGCCGCCGGGCCAGCGCCTCCCCCCGTTTCCCCCAGCGAGGCGGGGCGGGCGAGCGGAGGGGCGGCCGGCAGCCGCGGCCCCGCCGGGCCGGTCGGTTCCCCTCAGGGCGGCGGCCATCTGCCGGGCCCCGCCGGGGGCCGCCGCCCCGCGCTGAGCGCCGAAGGGGCCGCGACGCTGCCACCGGGTCGCCGGGGCCGCTGCCGCCCGGCTGGGTCCTGCGGCAGCGCTGGCAGGAATCCCCCGCCGTCCCCCTCCCGCCGCGCCTCGGCCCTGAGCAACCCCTCAGGGAGAGATGAGGGCAGGTCGAATACCTCCTCGGGGAGAGATGAAAGGAAACCTGTGGAATACATTCGTTCAGTGTAGCTGATTTTATTGCTGCTGCTCCCCTGGGTGCGATGCCAGGAGTTGGGGGGATGTTACCCCGAAGCCTGAGGGGCCATCTGAGCCCGGGGGGGTCCTCACCAGCTGCAGCCACCCCTTGTCCCAAAACCTGTCCCACATGCCTCCCCTTGGAGTTCCTCCGGTGGTCCAGGCTGCCACGCAGGTGTGAAAACAGAGATGGGCCCCAAGGTGAGCGCCAGGCACCTGCAGGGTTTGCGGCTGTGGCCCCGGCCTGGCGCTGAGGGACAGGGCCATGCCACCCAGAGAGGTTGGCAGCCAGCCCCGCGCCACAGCAGCACAGTGCCAAGTGCCGCCAAGAGCCCTCCGGGCTGTGCCCGCTGTCCTGTGTGGCCCTGCTGCTCCCCAGCGGCAGTGCGGCAGCAGGAGCTGGAGGCTTCCAGAAAATTCCTGAGGCAGGTGAGTGGGCAGGGCCCTCGATGGTCGCGTGGCAGCGCTGGTGCTTGCAGGGGCTGGCCACTGGTTTCTTTCTCTGGGCTTTGGGGAGCAGCGGTGGCCCAACACCAGCACGCAGGGAGGAAGGGACTTTGCACCACCACACAGGGCCCAGGACACACGGCCGTGCCCCTGAGGAGGGCCTTGCAGTCAGCACTGCCAGGCCTGAAAGGCTTAAAAATGTCCAGGTGTTTCACTGCTTTTACTTACTTTTAATAACCACCAGAGGGTGACATGCTGAAATTTAACATTGTAACTACAGAAATGAAGCATTAAATTCTTTAAAGGTCAGAACTCATGGTAAAAGTCTGCTGGTAAAGATGTTTTCTCTTGTGAGCTATTGGTGAGTAGCCACTCCTCTGCTGCTCTCTTGGGCTCTGTTTGGGGCATACCAGTCACAACTAGTTGTGACTTTCCTGTGGAAACCTTTTTGCTCATGGAAAAATAGTGAGCTGTTGAAACTGTGGGAAAATAACTGTGAGTTCTGCATTTTCTGATGTGAAGAAAAAACCATGAACTAATTTGAATATAGTTGATGTAACCAGTTTTGCTAATATTTACAGGAATATATTTAATTTACTCTTCTGTTTGGAAATTTGCATTCTCCTTTTTCCTTAGGAGACCAGACAAAATGAGTAAAACGTGTTTCCAAATGTTAACATCCACATTCTGAAGGTGTGTTTTGTCTCTTCCACCCCAAAGGGAGACTGTGGTCCTCCATGCTGCTGTGTCATGCACCTTCCTTCAACCCTGCCTACCAAGCCATTATCTCCCCCATGGCAGCAGTGTTTGATGCCCCACAATTTAGTGCTCCCCACTGTGCACTACACAGTCCTTTCATCCCGGTCGCTGTCCTGTATGCCAGCTCATGATCTGCTTTCGTTCTAGGCAGAGCATGAGACTGAGACTTACGTGCATGCAGGAGTAGCCCATGGTAGGACCAGTATGACTGTGAAAAAGTTAGATGTGGAAAGTTAAGCATGAACAGTTATATAGTGGAAATTGCTGTAATTTATAGATGTGTAGATGTTGCTGATGTGAAACAGGCGAGATTTTGAGTGACTGATGTTGAAGACTCAGGCTTCTGTAGAGATTAGAAAAGAACTTGTGTGATCATTTTGGGCATAATTGGCTACCCATAGTAAACAGTTATGAGAGCTACCTGGTGTCACATGTTATGTGGGAGGTTACCAACAAATGGCTCCATGCTTAAATGACACGATCCATTCAGCTGCAGTTACTTCAATGTTGAACACTGTTCCTGTAGGCGTGAATTGTGTGAAAGGTCATAAGCATCAAACTGCAAACTAAACATGAAATAGACCCTGAGCCCTAGGGATGCACCAAGGCTGAGGAAGGCACACTCTTCACCTCGATGAAAAGAAAATGAAGGTTGAAATGTTACTATGTGGGTGTTTAGAAAAAGATTCTTCATTGCATGTATGCAAATGAAATTATGTGGTACTCAAAACACCCCACAACTAGTAACTAGCTGTGACTAGTGGTCATCATGCTTATACCATTAAAGATTTTTGCATAAAACAGAAAATGGCCTAATTTAGCACTGCAGGAAGTAAACAGGTGATGTCTGGAGCTTAAGCAATTAATAATTAAGAAGCAGGAGATAGAAGATACTGCCTGAGAAGAAAACATACTGTGTACTGTAGAAGTGACTGCTGAAGTGCATACACAGTGAAGATGTGACTTGGGTACTTTGTTTCTGGGCAACATTTTGTCAAACTACTGCTGTGTTGCAGATTTAAGACTCCAGTGGAATAGAGATTAATAGAAAAGGATCACTTGCAACTGTACTCCTTGCTCAGTTTTGGAAGCTTAGGAGGTTTTTGACTTCTTATGGAGTTTCACTGCCAAAAGCACTTTCTAATTTCTATGGTTAGACAACAACTTAGAATACATACCTTGTTTTGTGTTTTGGTGGTTTGTTTGGTTTTGGGTTTTTTTGTGGGTTTTTTTGTTGTTTTTTTTTTTTTTCCTCCTGATCCTGTCCATTACACAGGGAATCAAAAGGGCTGTAAGTGGTTCCTTGATAAAATCCAGGCATACAGTTTCCATTTTAAAACTCAAGTGTATGTTTTTATGGTACAATACTGCTGACTTTGCTATAGCTATACATAGTTCCTTGCCCTCTGTCCAAGACATTTTTAACTCCACTGTTCTGTTTTAAAGAAAACTGTGTTGGAGGAGAAACATGCTTCTAATTCAGTCTTGTTTTTAACCTCAGTAGAGATGGAAATTGAAGTTGCTCTTGAGGGAAGAGTGGTAGATGGATCAGAACTACTTAATATCAGAGTCATAATTCATGCTGCTCACGTCTTATCATAGAAGTACAGATTGTACTGTTCTTGAAATTTCACTGCTTTTTTCCCCCCCATTTAAAACAGGGAATCGATCTTTTCATTTTGGGAAAAGAACTTGGTGTCTTCATTGATTTCAAAGTACAAAATCTTCAAGCAAGACTTGACTTCTCTAAGGATTATGAGGTAAATGTTAGCTTGATAGCAATAATTAAAAGCAGAGGTTTTGTTTCTGCTGAGTCAGTTCTTATCCTATATGTTTCTAGGTAATAAGCCTCTTTACTACTAACATTTTATATGTACTACAAGTATAGGAAGGCTTGTGAATAGGCTGCATTTGAGAAATTCAGTTGCAGCTGAGTCAAGTTCCTAATGATTATATTTAATTGTTATGGTCATGGGCCCATCCCAGTTACTGTGAACTTCAGACAGACCCTGCCAAGTGTCAGATCCTCAATGGTGAATTCAGTAAGAGTTTCTCTTCTAGCAAAAATTATAAAGGTAAAAAAAGGAGGAGGTCACCCTCTTGTGGATCCATGCGTGCTAAGTGTACTGCTTCCAATTGTTCATCATTGCTCCCTCGCTATACTTTCTTGCCTTCACAGCTTGTTATCCATTGACAACCAACTGAGCAGTCCCTGTACAACTCTAGTTCTACTTCAGAAAAACATATGTTAGATTCACTGTGACCTCAACAAGGCCAACAGCTGATTTCGTCAACTCTGCCCGTCACAGCTAAGATGCTGGAGCTGTGCTCTTCTCCCTGTTTTTAACTGATATGCTGTCAAAATGTTGTTGTGTAAACCAAGTTGCAGTGTGTTTGCAACATTAGCGCTAACATGGCTGGTCTAACAACTCCTTCTGATTACAATTTGCATATTGGAATTGTTTAATCTGAGGAGAATTAGTAGGCTAAGCAGAGTTGCTCCTGACCTGGGAGCTAAAGGACATGGCTTCATCTTCCACCCAGCTCCAGAGCTGTCTTAGAGGCTTTCTTCATGGTAGAAGAGCATATGAGAGCCTTATTAGGATAGTGGCTGTCAGCCTGGATGGATATGTTTGTAGCTAGGAGGAGTGTGGTGGCGGTGGAGACTGTGGTTGGCAGAAGAATTGTCACTATGTGGAGTCCTGTGATAGAGGCAGTACAGTTGCAGTTTCTTAGCTGCTTTCTTATCCGGCTACAAAGATCCCACAGAAAACTAAAAAGGCCTCTAGAGCATTAATGACTGTGTTTTGAGATCTGTACTTGAGCACTTCCTGAAAATTTGATGCAGTACAATATATGAGGCAAATATTTCATCAGGCGTATAGCGGTCATCAGAGAGGTTCCTTGGGAGTGGTAGGGAAGGGAAGAGGTATTAATACTTGCCCAGACAAGCTTTACAATTTCTTTTGTTACATGTAGGGCACAGCAGAAAGAGGAACCAGAGGTTTTTCTGTGATAACCATAGATTCTGAAATGAGAAACAGCAGGCAGGAAAATCCAGCCAATAAAAGACAGGAATGTGTAGCCATTGTAGCAAGCTTTTAAGCCTTTCAGTGCTATGTCTTCGTAACTGAAGTGTTACCATGCATCAGTGTTGTTTAGGAGAGATGTAACTCAAGGTTTTTCACTTTGATGACCAGACTGATGCTCTGCAACAGAGAATGCTGGAATAGGGAGCACTGACTTTGATTCCTTTCTGCTTAGCTCAAAAATCTGCAAAAGCTTTACATTGTTAAGTGACTCTCAAAATTGCAAGCATCTATTAGTATCAGGTTCCATAGCAGACTTGTTTCTCCTTCCTTAAGCCCCTCTGAATTTCCAGTGCATAATTTTTGTAAATCCTTGGTCTAGATCTTTATCAAAACTTAGTTGGGGAACATGGTATGTGACCATAAACTGCATCTCTAAATGCAGTTGTTCTGTTGAAAACAAATGTCTCAGCCCTTCCACTCAACATCCCCCTCCCCAAAAGTCAATATCCAGCTTTTATGATTAAAATAAATGACAATGTCCTTCTTCAGAGAAAAGTCACTGAGAAGTATCTGCAAACACAGTTTAGCATAAATACAGTGTGGCCTACAGTTCACACAGCAGCGGTAGCTGCCTGCGCATCTGTCC
Source organism: Strix uralensis (assembly GCF_047716275.1). NCBI lineage: Eukaryota > Metazoa > Chordata > Aves > Strigiformes > Strigidae > Strix > Strix uralensis. The sequence goes on along the minus strand of NC_133978.1, from coordinate 11,520,451 downwards.
TCGAGGGGGGACATCTCCTCGCTAGCTCACTTTGCTTCTCACCTTCCCCATACAGACCTGCTCCTGCGGAACTCAGGCAGGTGTTCCCTAATGAGCTCTGTTGGAACAAGAATGGAGGTGGTGTAGATGGATTTCTGTGTGTGTCTCCCTCTCCTTTCACCTCTTGTCTCTGAATTGCCAGCTCCAGAGCATAAAAAACAGTGATTGTTTTTACAGGGAGAACAAGATACAGAAATGGTGCTAAATGAGCAAGCTCATTGGTAACCTGTTTGTTTGGAGCAGACATTGCAAGACTGATGGGCAAAGAAGCATGAAGCAGAACTGGCTGGCAAGGAAACCCATAATGCCCTGCACCATGGCCCTTTCTGCCTTGCTTGGAAGAACACGTGGTAACTTACATCCACAGCCTTAAAATTAATCCTATTTGACTCTCTTCTGAAAAAAAAAAAAAAAAACCACAACAGGAGACATACAGCTTTCCACTTTGATTAATCCAATGTGAATCTATTGTAAAGACACCTCCTCCTATTGTGCTCTTGAATAGAAATGAGCTCAAGACTGTTGAGAGCTTCAACTGTTTCAGAAATCTAGGAAGAGATGAAAAGTCTGTGGCAGCTTTGCCTGCTTTGCTTATTCGATTAACAGACCATCCAAGGAATGGTAGAGTTATGAGAGATCAAAAAGGAGCTGTCACTGTCCTCGGTGTCCCTTGGTGGGTTTCAGATTTTTGGAACAAATCATCACTCCTGGGGTGAGGGAAGACCCTTTTCCGTAACTGAAACACCCCAACTACTGTTTGTCCAGGCCAGTCCTCTTCTTCCTCAGACCCATCCTAAGAGAGGTCGATATTCATGGGCATCTCTTCTCGGGTGCAGATGGGATATCACCACCCTTCAGGATGAACACTAGTTTTGCAGTGATTTACTTTTCTTCTCTGCGTTAAAACAGAAAAGCAAAGGATGAAATTAAAAACTTTGGTGTCAATGGACTGGGAAGGAGTGAAGCTTTTCTTAGTGAACTTCCTGGTATTAATGGTTTTCACTTGAGGAAATGATGCATGTGCTATTGCACTGTCTGTCTGCTCGATTCTTCTCCAATACTGTACGAACCCATTAATTGCATTGAGCTGAATTATCTCAAAGACAGTTTCTGTAAATGCCATGGAAGCTGGTGGCTGAATAAAGGGAAGAAATACCCCAATGGGTTCTCCTACAGAGGCAATACTGGCAGATTTCAGGTGGCTTGTGTTCTCTTTGGCATCAGCCAACTGCGCAGGCAGCACAGGCTTAGTCCTGCACTGGCTGGCCCTTCCTGTGGTGTTATCACAAAAAAAAAGATGGAGCTGCTGCTGCTGCTGCTAAGAATGAGCATAGTGGTGGTGGCCCCAAGCCCATAGGAAACAACATGCTGTTGATTCCCCTATTCTTGTTTTCTCTAAGGGAGCAATAGCCTATTTTGAGCTACTTCATTTGAGAACTCAAAGTACCTTTAAATCAGTCATGCTAACAATTTGTATGTTTTCACTCTCTAACTCTCCAACACTCAGAGCCTTTGGAAATTTTAGTTTGTTCTTTTTCCCCAATTAATTTGTTTTGTCTGTTGCTCATGGCTGTTGTATAAATAAGTCTTTAGTGTTTTTTAATAAAAAAAAAAACAAACAAACAAACACCAAAGAAAGGAGAATGCTGTGAGTAAAGCAAGCACCTTTGAAACACACTCCTAAGTTAGAGAAACACCTGCAACAGGAGAAAATACTAAAGAGTAAAAGGAAAATAATCAGATTAGGAGGGGAAATGTTACCTCAGTATTACTGCACTGAATATTAGTAGTGAGACTTGCAGAACCTATGTGTCATTGAAAAATAGCTTTTTTTTTTTTTTTTTTTTAAAGGCAGAATTGTAGCAACCTCATAGACAAAATCCACATTTGCAACTGTGGTGGTTTAGCCCCTGCCGGGGTCTGAGACCACGCGGCTGCTGCCCCTCCCCCACAAAGGGAGTGAAATACAAAGCCCCAAGACTGAAATAAGGAAAGGTTTAATACAACAGTGCAATAGCAACACAACAAACAACAGCAATAACAATAACAGTAATAGTGATAGCAATGAACAGAGCAAAATAGCTACCAAATACAGCAGTTTGAAGCACGATGTACAAAACCACGAGTGCACCGCGCTCCGCGCCAGGAAAATGTGACCTGCCAGGATGTGACGTCCGCATGGTATCTGAATAACCCGGCTAGAGCTCCCCCCCACTGCTGGGGAAACTTAACCCTATCCTGGTTAAACCAGGACAGCAACAAAGTGAGAAGAAATTATTTCAGGTCAAGGGAAAGGATCACAGACCCTGCTATATCTGAGAGGTTTTCTGGCAGCAGAAAAAAATAGAGATTTTTTTACTTTATGTATTCAGCAGAAGTGATAAGAATTGGGTGTCTCTGCTGGGTTTCAGTACATCCTCACTAGCTTTGCTGCCATTACAGTCCCAGAAATTTAGGACTTGGGAGGAGGCAGCATTTGTGTTTCGTATTGCCCTCTACAGGGTCTCAGTAATAAAACACCAGCTTAAAAATACGGAAATACTTTGTATTAAATACTAAGTAACAGCAGTTTGCACACTATAAGGAAGAAAACTGAAAAGATGTTAATAAACATTACTTACCTCTGAACAGTACACTGCTGCCTTTCTATGGCTAAGCTGGAAAACTGCATATGTAAGTAATATTGATTAAAACAGTTTTTAAATAACCACAAAACTCCACAGTGATCCTTGCTGCTTTCTGTTCTCGCTGGATGTGTTGCAAACCCAGTGATACTCCATGTTCTGTGAGGCAGGAACAGGCCCAGATTGCTAATGTTCCTCTTTCTCCCTTGGCCTGAAAACAGAGTTCTTGTTCTCATAACACTGCCATTTGAATCTGCACAATTTGAGGGAAATCAGCATATTCCTATCAGTCAAACAGTGCTTTTTAGTGTGAATTTAACTCCACTTCTGAAGAGCCAATAACATTTGAATGCATTCCAATTTCCATTGTAATTCATGCTTAGATGTTTAATCAGGCTGGAAATCTGCAGAATAGCTTTACAGCCCTGAACGGGACTCGACTCCCTTAAACATCACTGGGAGACTCTTTCTATTCAGTACCATGGATCTTGAGTCTGACCATTATTTGCTCTCTCTTTGGACAAAAGGTTTCAGGCAACTACTTGCACGTTCACATTTATATAATGTTCAATATGTCTCTGCTGGCCAGTTATAAAGATGGGGTATGACTCAGCTCTGCCTCAGCATTCTTATAGGCTGGATCTTTTTCCTGATATAGGTAGGGCTGGTATTACTTGGTATTACTTACATCAAGTTCTGTTACAAGAGTATCTGTTTAGTGGTTCATAGCTCAAATAAAACATTTGGTCTGAAATTTTCATACTGGTGATATTTTTTTCCTGGAATGAAAACATATATATAAATTTTCTTTTTTTCATATCAGGGAAAACTGTTTTACTGTGTACTCAACTTTGAATGAATTTTGAATTATCAAACACTGGAACTTATATGTGTTTCAGCAAAGATGGCTAGAGCTTAAAAGCTAAAATTTCTACCCACATCAAGACTTTGTAAAGTAGTTACAAAGAGCAATAAATTCACACCCCCCTCATTTTGTACTAATGTCCTGTGTAATCAAGCCCTGAATCTGCTGTAAATCATGCTGCTTATGAAAAGAGAGTTCAGAAAATAAAAGTGTATTAGAAAAATAAACAAATGGGAAGCTCAAAGCAGTATGATGAAATGCGATATGTAGGTTGGCACAGGTCATTTTGTTGCTAGATATTGCTATAACATCAGAAGACTGTTGAAAATCAACACTGAAATCAGATCTGATTCCTACTATATGTTCTTTTATGTTTTGGACTTGAACAGTATCTGGCCATTTTCAAAATTAAATTTGGGTGGTTGGTGGTCTTCTTAAGGCAAAGTTTTCCTTTCTCATATAGATGAGTAATTAAAGTTGTATGCACTTGTTTTTTAATCTCTCTGGACAACTTTGTAACACTTTCTGTGTTTTGATAAAAGCTACTCTGGGCATACAGGCAAAAAGGAATAGTACCCATCAAAATAACTGTATCTATCATGTTGCATTATTAAGAGAACAGGCTGATAAAATGTATCAGTCTTATACTGGACAGTTACGTAGATAAATTGCTGTTGACCTTCTATCACTTTCAGTGATCCATCCTTCTTTTAGTGAAATGGGTAGGTGCAATTTCTCTTTCAAGAAAGATTTATTGTCATGAAGATGAGGGGCAGGGAAAATGTGAGCAAGTCTGTTGCTATTTATTCCCTGGCCAGTTTCAGTCCTTAGGCCACTCTATATTTGCTTCATTATACCTGTTACTGCCAGATATTCATCATAGGTTTTATTTTTCCATTGCAGTCTTCCTGAAACTGTGATAATGAGTTTATTTTACTACTTTAATGTCTTCAGAACACACAAGTTTAGAACTTGCAAGTATGTAATTCAGGATGATTTCAGAAGAGCAATTAAATTTGCAATTATATTTTGGAAGACAGGATCATTGTGTATCTTTTTCTTGTACTGTAATAAGTAAATCTGTGACACAGATCTTTATTTCCATGTCATAACTATATTGTGAGTAACACTGGAGATACAATTTAAATCAAAGTAGTCTGTAATTCTGAAGTTCAAATCTCAGGTGTCAGCTATGATGTCAAGGCTCTTAGCATTACTTTGAGTATGCTGTGATAAATTAACCTGTAGGTTGAATTCCTGAATCTACCCCAATTTTGCCTTTTTTTGACTTTTAATGGTGGTACAGTCTATAGTTGCTAAACCATTATTTCTATGGAGTGACTTTGCAAGTTCTGTTACATTTTGTTCCTTTTATTGACACTCTAGTTACTGAAGCTAGAATTTAGTGAGAGCCATACTTAGCTCCTGCCTTCATCTGTAATCAGGAAGATAATAAGGTACCTTTAAATGCTTTTCTTTCTTTGCACCTCTTACAAGATGAAAGTGGATCAATAGAGCATTCTGTAGCAAGCTGAGCTGGTTTTGTAATCATAATGGCTACCAGTTGAATCAGGTAGAATTAATTCACTCTGATTGCTTATCTATTGTGGTTATTTTTAAGAATTCTGCTTCACAAAATGTCTCTTCACATGAATACACCTTAAAGGATGTATCACAAAGCATTTTGTAGCATAAAATGGGTTTCTTTGGCATGCGGGTGACAGCTGAACACCATAATGAAACATTCAATAATTGCACACAACTGGGGAAACCCTGGTGGTCCCACTGGGATCAGTGACAAAGTTCGGGTCATTTGCAGATGAGTGGCTGAGTAAGTAGTTAATCAGGCATGTGCACTAATAATAGGAGACCTCTGTCTCTTATAGGAGACTGAGGCATATATTGGGCATTGTCTCACTTGAATAGTTCTTCCATTAAAATGACTGTATTACCAGTTAGAATTCTCTAAGCTTGTTTTCTCTTACATCAATATCTATTGTGTTTCTCTTGTCTTTTAATGACCTTACAATTGATCTATTCTCTCTTTGATCATGGTTAGCTGAGCAGGGGAGTGTGCATGTGTGTTAGTGTTCCATTGCAGTTACCTACTTGTTGGTTTTGCTTGCTGATAATTTTCTTAGATTCATTGTTACTAATTTCCATGGATTTATTTTAAGTTAGGAGATCAGAAACAGATTTGAATGTCAAATATTACCAGTAATTCAGAGGAAGATGGAAAAAAGAAAAATGAAGTTGAGTTTGTATGAACTGTAAAAGGCAAAATACCAACTGTGACCCTAAAATAAGAAAGTGATTTTGTTTTTAAAATGCTTACTAACACAAGCTGCCATTTCAACCTTTGTATTATTTTTGATGCTGCCAAATGAATTTGTTTCCCAGACTACTCAGGGGTGCTGAATTAGTTCTGTTTAGCCTACAGAAAACTTAGACTTTAAGAGAAAGTTACTAATCTGATCATCCAGTTAATCACTCCAAAAGGTAAGTAATGATGTAGGTATTCAGTGTGTATTCATAGTGAATCACTTTGTAATTATAGCCTCCTTAGGCTGAGGTACAGGAATATTTTTTTACCTGCAACCTTTTATCATCTTTGCTTCTTTCACCTACCCTGCATACAATTTTAACTGACACAGGGCATAATAGTTCTTGAATAAAAAATCTCTTGACATCTTTCTCTTGAAAACTAACTTAAAGTTGCATATTTTTCTATTGCCAAAAGTATTATGGGAGAGGGTCCATGGGAATTGTTTGCAATAGCTGAATAGCTTGCTGAGTCATGATTTTCTAGGCTCAAATGACTTGCTTCAGAAAGTATATTTCTGTAACACATTTTTTTATTTTAACCTCATTGAGTTAAATTAATAATTTGGACAGTTCTTTCAATGTTTTCCTAGTAAGTGACTTTCAAATATTCACAAATGTACAGACTGTGCTAGAGGATGTTCCTTTGTTGGAGAAAAACACATTTATGTCTCAAGGAGGGGAAAAATTTTGATCCTTATAGACAGTCATGAGCCTGGATATGCCAGACTGAGTTCAGTGAGTCTGGGCTGAACTTTGTCAATCAATTTAAATTTTAAACCTGAGACACAAAGGAATGAAAGGTGTCTTCATGTTCCACACTGGGCATGCTGTGTGGATGATCCCACTTGAGATCTTTCAGCCCCACCACACCGGGTCACCATTTAGCCTTGTGCACTGATGCCACAGCCTTGCTTGGTGAGCATTGTAATGTAGGAAAGCTGAAAAGTAAGTACAGTGATTTGGCCTTTTCTGATCTCATATGATTCACCTCACCTGCCTCCTCTGTATTACTATTCTGAAATGCTCAGTAGAGCTGAAGAATTCAGTGTGTTCTGTAGGGTAAATTTGATCCGAAATGCTGCCTCACTGTGTGTCAGGGAATAAATTGAATGTGGCTAATACTCTATTTCAAACAGTTCACAGTTTCCTATGATTTATGAGTGGAGATTTAAAACTATCCAATGAAACATTTCTCCCACTCACTCTTGGCTTCTGCTGATCCTTCAGAGTCAATTTCCTGAATTCTAATGTACTTACATGTGAGCTGGGGCAGCATAAGATGCATAAACATTCTGTTGTGAGTGCTTATGATTACCTTACAGAAGACAATGAATTTTATGCATATTCTCCAGGGTTCCTTAAAATGTGCTGATCAGCAAATATGCATGCCTGTAAGCCAGTTCAGTAGAACAATTGTGAAATAAAAACACAGTAGAAAACAAAGCAGACTTATTGTAGGACTGGGGTTTTAGAGTTTTCAAAAGCATCTAGAAAATTTCAGAAAACAAATCCCATTGAGAGTCAAAAGGATTTGTATGGTTAAATCCTTTGGCCGTTTTGGAAAAACTTCTCCTAAATGAATAAATGTAGGGAAACTGTACAACAAATCAGTGTATTCACTCCCAGAGGAAGAAAACAAGTTCAGGAAATATATAGACTTCACATGACAGCAGGCAAAGCAACCTGAAAAATTACAGACAATGGAAGAAAGACTCCCAAGTTTTTTTTAATTTTTTAAAAAATACTTATTTCTGCTACTTTTTTTTTTTTTTTTTTTTTAAGAATACCTATCCTAATCAGTGGCTAAAGGCTGGATTGATCCTAAGTGTAACTGCTCTGACTTCAGAGGTTGAAATTTCACTCCTGATGTTTTAGGGAAATAGATTTGGGGTTGTCTGGAGTATATAAATGTCCGTTATCCTGCAGTGAATGTTGTCTCCTTTGCTGATGCCTTTCATTTAAAGACCATATAACACTGGGTTATATCCAGCATAACCATATAAATGTTGTTACATAGGCTGGTGTTTGCCTGCAATCTGTCAGGTAGAGTCTCAGATCATTTGTAGTCTGATACATGCATACCTTAAATACAAGTGTATAGGATGGATCCCTAAAGCCCAGCGGAAGCCCAGTCAAATGAGAGTTTGCAGTATGCACCAGGTATATTTCTCAAAAATACTTTCTGCTGAGATGATGTTTCTGTTACTGTGCTCGGTGGTGAAGAAATGGTATGCTCATCACTCTGAGTTCAAATGCTGATGGTAGTGTAGGTGTGGACATCCATCCTTTATATATTGTTACCACAGTGCTGGTAATTCTTTCCCAGTTCAGATGGATAAGCACATGGAATTATATTGTACATGATCTTGAATGATTTCTAAATCAAACCAGTGATTTTTACTGTTTGTATTCCAAGAAAGGTCTGAAGAAAACCTGAATTTTAAATATGTATCTTAGCTTCTCTTTCCAAGCTTTAAATAAAGGGCAAGATTTCTAATGGATAAGGATGTAAGAGAAAAAAGGTTAAAAAGATGAGAAATCAGGATAAATCTGTCATTCTCTCTACATAGACTGGTGAAAGGAAATGTTTGGACTTATTTTTGCCTTCTGCACAAACATTGCCCTTCTAGGTGTTGTGGTAGACAACCAGATGGTGGTTAGTTTTGTTGGAATCAAGTCCAGTCAAAATGATACTAAGCGTATATAGATCCCTAGGGTATTATTTTTTGCATGGAGTATGATGTGACAGCATAGGACATCAAAAAGCTCATTATCATGACAGCTATTATAAAGTTTGAGGGATATTTTGTGCTCTTCCCTTTTTCTCACTGGTGTTTGAATTATTTCTGCTACCTTTTTCTAGCAAGAGGTATTATTTTTTCTAGTGCTCTGATACATTCATAATTATTTAGATAATTTAATAGAAAAATAAATAAGCACACACCCCAATTAAATTAGACCCCTGCCAGCAGTCCCTGAATCCTAAATATCTACAGCACCAGTTAAAGAAATAGTGTGAAACAGAAGACAGATTCTTCTATCCTTCCAGTCAATAAGCTAGTAGAAGATATATCATATGGAACAGAGCACTCATTTTAACCAAAAAAAAAAAAAGCAAAGAATATTTTTTTATAAATTAAAAATATCCTATTCCTTACCTCCAGAATAAATACAATCAATAGAATTGATTCCAAGATCAGCAAATCTAGCAGTGTACTGAATGGGGAGCTCTGACACTGTTCAGCCTTCCCATACTGAAAAATAAAAGATGGTGACAAAGATGGAACAAGGTTACCTTGGTACCTTCCCAGGCATTTACTGCTGAGAAAGCTACCCACCCCCTCTTTTGAATTTTAAGACATGATACCTGGCTGTAAAACATGAAATAAAATAGGACAACTGCTGTCAGAGCCCAGTAATAATGGGAAGAAAGGAATTTTTGAGAAAAAATTATGAAAGGAGAAGAGGAAGGCACTTTTAACTCTTGAAATGGGGAAATTGTAACAAGGCAGAGAAGTTCTTTAAGGCAAGTTGTAGTTACATCGGCCTGGAACTGGGATGTTCTGAGTCCTGGAGTTTGTTGAAGGTCTGTAGGAATTGTAGGCAACAAGAGAAATGGAGAAAAAAACCCAGAGATGTATGTGTATTGCATCACCTATCTGAGGGAGAAAACTGAGAAAAGATGAATGTTTTGAGTGAGAGAGACAGATTAGGGCTCGGGAAGGGTCTTTCAGTCTGTTTAACTCAGGGGGTTAACTTCACTCTGAGTGAATGAGGGACCAGAGGGAGGGCATGATTATTCTGGTTTGAGAGATTGGTTATGGACTTCAGAAAGTGAAGAGACAACAGGAACAGAAATAATCAGTTGGGAAGAGATAGTTTCTGTTTTGAGATCTCTGAGCTTCCCTTGTGACTGGGAGAAACAATATAGCAGTTTCTGTGCTAACGAAGAAGAGATGGAATTTGTAGTTTGGGAAAAATGAAAACTGGTCGGTGATTAAAGCCACCTGACTGTCACGAAGTACCTTTGGTATGTGCTCCGCAATTTTTATTCTCTTTGAATTTTCACTATGCAAGAAAAAAGTTTCTTTAGGACCTGCACAAGTATAAGTCTGTGAAGTCCCCTACACTGACACACTTATCAAGAGCAAGAACACCAAGGGAAATGGCTGATTTTGACATTACTGGGAACAGATATGGCTGAGAAGCAAAATTCTGCATGTGCATGTGGCTGCCTACCTCCACTGTAGTACAAATTTAAAATACAGCTTTTCACCAAGGAGATGGACAACTGAATTTGTGAGAGGACGAGGCTTAAAAATGTGTTCTGGACAATTAATTTGGTGGCACTGTATCTTGAAATGAGCTGTTTATCCACGTGATAGAGACAGCAGAGGCATTAGCAGTGCAACCTACCCTGCCTGCATCTACCAGTACGCCTTTACATTACTGTGGAAAGTGAGAACCTCTCTGGAGACATGAGAGCAGTCAGTCTTCAGTTCACTCCACCATTGGCAGCTTGTCTGAGACTGCCAGAAAGATGCCAACTTGTGCCAGCTGTTAGTCCTGAGAGGCTCTTCAGATCAGACACCCTACAGCCAATATAAGGGAACTGCTTTATTTTCACAGTAGCAATTCTCAATATATTTTCATTCATGTAGAAGGGATAAAACTCCATTAGTTATGCCAAGATAAAAAGGTGCAAGTAATTATTTATCTAAAATTGAAAGGGAAGATTATCTGAATTACTGCCTGATAATGGAGACACACGAAATTAAAGACAAAGGTACATGCCTGTGTACGTCAGACCTTTGACCTTCTAATCCTGCCCAATTGCTGCAGTCAGGATCATAGAGATTATTTTTGTGAGCTATTGCTCAGCAAAAGCAAAACAAATCAACCATAATTTGTGAAATTACATGAGCCCTGTCCTGAAACATCAAGCACAAAATACAAAGCTTCTGGCAAAACAGGGAGAAATATAACCAGCTTGTCCTCCTTAAATCTAAGTGAGGAAAGTGCATCTGGTGTAGCCATAAAATAAGAAGTGACTTGTTTTAAAAGGAAAAAAAGCATCAATTTGTCATTCTGGAGCTATGTTTTTTGCAGTGCAGAATTGCTGTAGGGATCACAGCAGTCAGGGATAGAGAAAGACTATTAATTGAGTCCATTCCCCTGCACTCACGGACATAATCCTCTGATGCAAATACAAGGTTTATTAAGGTTGCAGTGTACTTGCTATGGGAATCAGACCTCTAATGACATCATCTCTGGAGCTCTGGAGGAATCATGTTGCTTCTCTTTAGAAGTGTGCTAAGCCACTATCCATCATATTTGAGAAGTCATGGCAGTCTCGGGAAGTTCCCATTGACCAGAAAAGGGGAAACATAACCCCGGTTTTAAAAAATGGGAATAGAGAGGACCTGGGGAACTACAGGCCAGTCAGTCTCACCTCTGTGCCCAGCAAGATCATGGAGCGGATTCTCCTGGAAACTGTGCTAGGGAACATGGCAAATAAGGAGGTGACTGGTGACAGCCAGCAGGGCTTCACTAAGGGCAAATCATGACTGACAAATTTGGTGGCCTTCTATGATGGGGTTACAGAGCTGGTGGATAAGGGAAGAGCAACTGATGTCACCTACCTGGACTTGTGCAAAGCATTTGACACTGTCCTGTACAACATCCTTGTCTCTAAACTGGAGAGACATGGATTTGATGGATGGACCACTTGGTGGATAAGGAATTGGCTGGATGGTCGCACTCAGAGACTTGCAGTCAACAGCTCAATGTCCAATGGAGAGCAATGACTCTGAGTGTCACTGAGTGTCACACCAGAGAGTGGCGTTCCTCAGGGGTTGGTGTTGGGACCGGCGCTGTTTAACATCTTTGTTGGCAACATGGACAGGGATTGAGTGCACCCTCAGCAAGTTTGCTGATGACACCAAGCTGTGTGGTGCGGTCGACACGCTGGAGGGAAGGGATGTGCCATCCAGAGGGACCTGGAGAGGCTGGAGAGGTGGGGCCATGCAAACATCATGGAGTTCAACAAGGCCAAGTGCAAGGTCCCGCACATGGGTCGGGGCAATCCCAAGCACAAATCCAGGCTGGGCGGTGAGTGGATTGAGAGCAGCCCTGTGGAGTAGTAGTGGATGGAAAACTGACTGTGAGCCAGTGATGTGCACTCACAACCCAGTAAGTCAGCGGTCTCCTGGGCTGCATCAAGAGAAGCGTAGCCAGCAGGTCGAGGAAGGGGATTTTCCTCCTCTACTCCGCTCTCATGAGGCCCCCTCTGTAGTACTGTGTCTAGTTCTGGAGTCCCCAACATGAGACACAGACCTGCTTGAGCGAGTGCAGAAGAAACCACGAAGATGATCAGGGGGCTGGAGCACCTCCCCTGTGAGGACAGGCTGAGAGAGTTGGGGGTGTTCAGCCTGGAGAAGAGAAGGCTGCAGGGAGACCTTATAGCTGCCTTCCAGTACTTAAAGGGGGCTACAGGAAAGCTGGGGAGGGACTCTTTATCAGGGAGTGTAGGGATAGGATGAGGGGTAACAGTTTTCAACTGAAAGAGGGTAGATTTAGGTTAGATATAAGGAAGAAATTCTTTACTGTGAGGGTGGTGAGACACTGGAACAGGTTGCCCAGAGAAGCTGTGGCTGCCCCCTCCCAGGAAGTGTTCAAGGCCAGGTTGGATGGGGCTTTGAGCAACCTGGTCTAGTGGACACCTTGTCCCTGCCCATGACAGGGGGTTGGGACTAGATGGTCTTTAACGTCCCTTCCAACTCGAACCATTCTGTGATTACCTGATGACTGAGCACTAATGCTATACACTGGTAAAAGGAGTAGACCATGGAAGTAAACACAGAGCAGTAAGAAAGGCTGTTTGAAAGAAACCATGAATGTTCAGGTTATCTCCAGGCATTAAGTGCTTTTCAGATAAGTCAGTATTTGATGAGAAAAAAGGAGATCTGTTGGCTTGAGACATGCTTAAACTGTCCCAGCAGATCTTGAATTTCAGATCCCATCCTAGTACACTTCAGCCTAAAGGGGAAAGCTGTGTTGAATGCTGCAGAAAATCTGAAGGACAAGTGTGGGAAGAAGATCTAAAATTCTGGTGCTATTGGAATCTCCATCAGATAGCTAAATAAAAGACCAAAGAATAGTTCTAGCAGCCCAGACTGAATGAAGGGAAGGGACTTACAGAGCCACATAACTTTGTTGTATTTATTACGAAGTATAATTCAGTAGAGTGTTTTGCCAAGTTCTGTCCTCCTCTCTTCTCTATGGGATGTGGCTTTTGGTCTACAGCTCAGCTGCTAACAGCAGAGTTGGAAACACAGCCATGTCAGACAGATGTCTGTGGTTGTATCTTGCCCAGAAATTCTTTCCTTCTCCCCCTACTCCAGGGTTTTGCGGCTGCTGTGGCTGCTTCCTCTAGACTAGTCGACACAGTGGTAGGAGCACTAGGATAGATAAAGTGATGGGTTTAAGCCACTGTGTTTGTATACTGCAGTGCATGTTGAGGGCTTAAGCTCTGAAACCTGGAGATAGCACAATTGCATAAATATCTAACTTGCATCACAAGAGTGAGCTTGTGATACATGCCTCATTTTTAACTAAGCTGATGTTTTTTATCACAAGAGATTCAGTTCATCACAATAAAATTAATTTATCCCTCACTTGTCTGTCAGATTCTCAGGGCTGCTTCACTTTTTTTCTACTGTAGGAGGTGATGTCTTCACGAAACCACACAAAATGCAGCTAAGAATAGTATTTTTGTTTACTACCTGATGCTTTACACGTTCAATGTAACATAGTACAATACAGAAGAGAAACCGTGAAACTGAGGCTATTGGTTTTCCTAGGGTTTTGGTTGAGGTTTCTGGAAGTTGTAACTAACTCACTCTGGGTTTTAGTTTGACTTGCTGCCAGGGCCCATAATCCAGGGAAGAAAGCACTAACCCTCAGAAAACAGTTCCTGGTGAGGATGTTAAATTGGTCATTCAAAAATCAAGACACTAATGATTTTTTACAATATCAGCCATTGGTTTAAATCCTGCTGCTAATGGCTCACCCTTGCATATACAAACAGTGCTAAAAATTATGGATCTGAAATAGCATCACTTTAAAGTTTTGATGTTCACCTTTTAGAAAGTTAGTTACAGCCATTTTTCCCCTTCCTAAAATAAAAGTGAGAGGAAACATCAAATTAATCATAGATACAAAGGCTGCCTGTAGTGAAGTAGCTCATTAAGCTTCCTTTTTCCAAGCTCTGTGTTTCTTTCAGAATTTTAATCTCCATAGTAATTTCTTTTTTGGTTGGAGTGTGTGTAGTATTCTGCAACAATGAAATGCTTTGCTGGGTCATTTATCATCCTTTGCCTTGAGGAAAGTCTATACAGTTATCTTTGTGCTTGTGTTACACTCTGAAGTTTTATAATCCAGGTGTCTGCAGGCTTCTGGAAGTTGTGCAGTGGAAGATGCACATTAGACAAAATGCATCATTGCTTCTGAAAGCCCATCCTTGGAAGTTACATAGTTACATACCCTTAAACTAAGTAAACTGTTTATTTTTTCCATTGCTGTTCTCTGGCTTATAGCACCACCTACAAGTTACTTTCAAATTACAGATGCAGACTGATGATCTTTGCATGTTTGTGTACCCTCTTCCATGGTGTAGCTGCAATTGCCCACTCTTCCACAGCCTCATGAGAGCATCAGTGACTTCAGCCATATCAATTTGCTGCTGTTAAAGATACTGTGGCTCAGTGATTTTGTCTGTGTCTTGGGAACCACTGAACTTCATCCACTTCCAAAGGTCAATACAAATCCATGCATCCCATTTATTCCTCAGTTCTGGATTTTAATTGATGAGGGAGGAGGAGGAGCCATGGAAGGGAGTCTTTGTTGGCACTAAAGATGGTCTATATGTCAAAACTTAGTAAACTAGTGTAAAAGGCAGTGATGGAAGATCAGGTCCAAACACAATCACTGCAGGCAACCAAAAGCAACCTTATTGTTCCTTCATTGGGTGGGAGCTTCATGCTGAACCATTGGGTTTTTTACTTCTACCTCAAACTCTTGTCAGTTTAACAAGTTTGATTACCCCGGTGTTGTGAGAGTGAAATCAGTCGCACTCTGACAGAGGGATTATGGGGCTGCATGGCCCAAAAATCAGTAAATTATTGCAATGGATGTAATGGCTTTGGTGGAGTTTTTTCTTCCCTGTCTTGCTCAGAGGACAATATTCCTCCTGTACTTTCATGGCACTATGTGGAGTTAGGAAATATTTATCTGTAGCTCTGCTGTCAATTAATCCCTCTCTCCAGTGTAGCTGACAAACTTTTACTCTGGTGGAAATTGTGATGATACCCTTTATTCTTTCATTTCTGTTAAAAAAAAAAAAAAAAAAAGATGTTATTTGTACTCACAAAAATAAAAGGCACTTACCAATACAGACAAACTTTACAGCTATTGGAACAGCTCACGTACTGCTATTGCAGCTGCTGCAACAATAGAAAATGAAGCCTGGGTTCATACAGGTTGTTCTTGCTGTTGTTAAGCAGAAGAGGGAGGAGATTATTCCATTCCATTTGAGGAAAATATTGTTTAAATTGAAAAATTTTCAGTATGCCTCTTAGTTAAACCTATGTTTACTAATTTATCCAATCTGAGCATTAATTATGGCTTGTTTGATCTACATTCATCCAAAACTTCTTCCACAGTATCCATAATGAAATCCCATTCAAATTCTCACTGGTTTGATTTGGGTGACAAGGCTATGAGACAAAGTAAATACGTGGTGTCAATATTCCCAGATAAGCATAGGCAAAATAGAAAATAATAATAAAAATATACTCCTAGCAAGAGAGTACATCATCTTTTAATGTAAAAGGAATCATTAATTTTCCAAGTGTATTACTGTTAGCAGTGGGTAGTTTATCAAAAGGATTTTTCTGCCTGGGAGTGGTCCTGCTTCATCACACAGACATGAACTTCCTGACAGAGTTACTGGCTCCTGCTGGTAAACTTTGGAAAGCATATTGTCAAGCTGCTATTCTGCAGACACTTTTATTTTATTTCTCCTTCCCTCACTTCATTTTTTTATTGCCAAATACTTTTGCATGAGGATGGGATTCAGTATTTGAGAATTCATAGGCTCCTGCTGCTTCTTCCCTGAGTGATGTTATAATCAACTTGTGATATCAGAGATGACTGTTGTAGAGGTGGTGATGTCATAAGAATGCGGTTTCAGCTGGGAGAATAAGCAGTAGGAGCAGAAGAAATGTCAAGTAATTATACAGTTTTCATATTAGCTACCATAGTAATACAACCAAAACCACACCTCCTAGTCTCAGCAAAATTGTTTCTAAACTGAGAATAGCTGAAAAGTTTTGCATATTATGTCAGGTGCTTTTTTGGACCAACTAGCAGACAAAAAAAAATGTTTTAGTAGTGTGTTTGGAGATTTTACTGAGCTTTTTATTATATGTTACATGTAAGAGAGGTAGATTTCGCAACATAGTAACAGGCGACAACTCTAGTCCAATATTTTTATCAAAATCTGTTACCTGAGAACAGTACTTTAGATGTCTGTGGGAACAGCTGTAATAATTACTGAATTCTTTCTTTTAGCAGGATACCTTGGTGTCATGCGGAAAAGAGGGAAGGCCAAATGATAGCAGAATACCAGATGTGGAAGCTTTAATTACAAGGAAATCAAACAAGGGCTTTAATTTTGGCGTTTAAGATGCTGGCAAAGCTTTCTGCAGAGCCTCTGCTGAGTCAGTCACGTCAGGAGAAAGTCTTGTGCTGTCCTTGCACACATGACAGTTTGCTTGAACAGAATGTGTTTTCCTGCCAAGACACCCTCCTTTCCTCCCCCCTCTTCTTATTCATTTCAAGAAGAGAAATGGAAGTAGTACTCTGAGGCCTCATTTAGCCCAGCATCTTCTCTGTCCAATTAGCAAACATCCTGCATCACTGATTTTAAGAATTAATGTGACCGTAGTCCTCTAACTAGTTACAACATATCGACTCCATCTTGAGCAGTATTAATTTCCAGTTTTCAGGGAATAATATATGGAAATGCTAACAAGAAAGACTTGTTTGCACTCTTCTCCAACTGCTCTTTAAATGAGGACTCAGTGTTGAAGGTTTTGTCCCCCTTGATCCCATCTTATTGCTGATATTGATCTACTCACATTGCTTAAACTGAATTACTGCTTGTGCACCTTGCACGGACATTGTGCAACCAGCTTGAGTTGGTTCCTTAGCCTGAGTTTGGGTACATAGACCTGATCATAGCAGCTGGGAGACTTCGTTTGCAGGTTAAGAAAGTCCAGATAACCTGGATCCTAACTCAGCCACCAAGCACCTCTGTCCCCTTGAGGGACTCATGTACTCTGATCCATGTCTCAGTTTTCCCTCTGTAAAATGAGGATAGAATAAATTCACCTATAAGGTGAGGAGTGCAAAGATAATCAATACTTCAACAGATAGGAACAGCATCCACTGAAGCCTCCTTCCTTCATTTCCTTCATTCTCTGGGAAGAGTTAAGTTTGCAGGGAAGGACTTCTGAATCTTGTCAGTCACTGACCTCACGTCTGTGTCACTCCCCTGACCCTTATGCTACTTCCTATGAATCTTCTGATAAATCCATCCTTCCAGTTGGCTTTTTGTGTACTCTTCTGAAGAAACTATACATACCAATTACAAATGTCCTCTCCCAATATTTGGTTTTTTTAGTCTTAACCTAGCAAAGATTTTAGCTTATTGGGAATTCAGAATGATATCCAACTTTACCACCTGATACAATAGTCAGAATCAGACCATTGATCCTGATTTCGCAGTCCCCCTAAGTACATTACCCTACTTTTTATGCAGCAGCATGTAACTCTAGTGATGGGTGTTTCACAGAACGCTATGTTCATGTGCTATCAGTTTAGTGATCCCACCTGCAGTACAAAGTCTTCAGTTCTATTGCTTTCATTCCTACCATTTCTTGACTTCAGATATCATCATTAAACGTGGGATGGTCCTCCCTATCTAACTGTAGCAATAGTAATCTCATAAGCTTCTTGCAGTTAAGATAAGAGTTATTATCCTGCTAGAACAGATAAAATATCCCGAATATTGAGGGCAAGAAAAGTTGTACCATAACTTTATTTTATTCCTTAATAAGTAGAAGATAAAATAGGATGATCTCAGATGGGCTGAGCCCTCTCCAAGCTTGTTGGACTACTGTATTTGAAATGGAGAAATTATTTTGGTTTTGTTTGTTCTTACTCTCCAATTTAATCCAATTATTTGAAAAACTAGGGATTTTTTTTTTTTTTAAGTATTCATTATCTTTATTCTGGATTTCAGGAAAGAGTTCCTACTGTATATTTCTGGTTTATGCAAGTCATCTGTAAAAAGTGTGAATAAATTATCCATTTGAGAATTACCCTCCTGTATGTATCTGTGCCTTTTCCTTCCCTGGAGTTATGGGATTTTTCATCATTTGTGCTACCTTTTTTCTCTGTATCCTCAGTTGCTGTAATTTCTCAATATTACTTGATAGTCACGCCTTTGTTTATCTGAGTGCATTACCCCTCTGATGGTGAGACCACCCACTAAGCTGACTCCATCCAAAAAATCCAAATAAGGTACAGATAAAATTTCCTGGTTTCAAATATACTTAAACAAAAAACCCCAAACAAACACACCTTTAGAGGGCCTGTGAAAAGTCTTGGACTGCTTGTTTTCCTGCAGAGAGCGATCTGGCTTGAAAAATAATATATATTTCACTATTTCTACTCTGCAGACCATGTGTGGGATGCAGGCGAAATCTGAGAATCACTGAACATATTCATAGCTTTCTGCGCACACAAAATCTTCAATCAAATTGGCTATCATCATGCCATCGGCTTCTCTTCTATGGTCATGGCTGTCTCAAATGGATAGTAAATGCTGGCTTTGCAGCTGACTTCTCAATCACTAAAATACTGCTGTCCTTGCATCTAACTGTTCTCACATAATGCAGGCTCCCTCCTCACAGAACTCAATTTCACTGCCACTGAACCAGTGATAAAACCTGAGCACTGACAGCACGAACAATTGCCATTCTTAAAGGTAAACAAGAAGCCTTATCACTTGGCTGCTGCTGCTGCAGATTGCGATAGGGAGATGAGTGCTGGGTAGTGACAATTCAAGATGAGAGATTGCAACAAAGGGGCAAAGTCTCTGTACTGATAATGAAACTACTTAATAGTTCTGACTTATACATAACTTTGAGCAAGTTATCTCCCAATCAAATTGTCACAATTAAATCCATTTCCAAACTGCTCAAACAACATAGAACTAACAGCATTTTTCATTTTCACCTTATATTAGCTTGGGTATTTTTACCTAATGGGTATAAATGCTGTGAATTTGACAAGAATGGGATGGGCAAGAATTCTAAATGATACTGTATGAAGGGGTTGTGTTGAACTCTTCCAGCTGTTTCATTTGCTTAGCAGGTCACAGGTGCTAAAACTTGAGTATTTAAGTGTGAGTTACCTTGCTTTCTAATGAGGTTGGCCTATCCTTTGCTCCTTGATTTTTGTTCATAGTTTCTCCAGCCCTAGAGAATACATAATACTGATGATCACATTGGAGGCATACTCCAGTGCTAGCTGTGATATTAGGTATTTTTTCTGTTTACCAATATACTGTGTTTTAGCCTGTACAGGCATTTGTGTTTGTGCTCTCCATAGAGCTGATTATCTCAAGTGCAAATTCACTCCTGTGCAATTCTGTTTCGAGTTTCCCTTCTAACCAATAGGACTCCTCATCTCCCTCCACCACAAAATCTGTGTTCAGCTGTTGCTTAATCCTGTTCCTGCTTATGTTTCAGAGCCATTTGCGTCTCTGAGCTGTGCCACACATGAACTGCATTAGAATTTAAAACTGAAGATTCTCTGCTTCTCTTGCTTGGGTAGCTGATCTGACAGGCACACCTGAGCTCTACTGGGGCCTTCCCTTCCAACCAATCATTTGAGATGTTCAAATCTGTGGTATGACTCAAAGCAAAGATGAGGAGTGGGAACATTATTTCTGCGGTGAATGGCATTTTAGCCATTTGGGATTTGGATGACACAGTCATTCCTGCTCTCTGGCCTACTAGATGTTTAAATACTTTTATGGGGTGGACCAGCTTCTATGTAAGAAATTGATAGCATATGTCAGCCCATGGCAAAGTAGAATTTTAGGATACAGCAGGTCTGGGCTCAACAAAAGCAAAGGAAACATCTTAATTCAGATTCTGGTGCTGAATGGAGGTATCTAATTTCAACACCCTAAAACCTCCAAAAGGTTTCTTTTAGCACCTACCTCTGGTGCAGTCACTGTAGAGTCATTTGGGAATTTGTGAATTCCAGTCAATCCAAGGTTACCTAAAAGTTATTTTTTGTGTTTTGTTGAATCTATATTTTAGTCTTTAACTTGTGAGGGAGAAGAAAAAAAAAAGAGAAGAGTAGGTGTGAATGCAAACTAATGCAAAGAAGTAAATAATCACTCCCTAGTACATTGGGAGTTCATAATCTAATTAGCTGGCAAGGTCCACTCAAATTCTTACTGGTACAGGATTAAATATCCTTCCCAGTGATAGAGAAAGGAGATCACAGCTGTCTTCTAATAGGGCTGCCACTCCCTATGGGACCTGCAGTGGGTCACTCCATCAAAGAGGGTAATTCAGACTTGTACTGTGTCTTCTAGATTTTGCATTATGAAGCTCTTTATCATGAAGACCATTTATTTCCTGGCCAAGGAAGGGTAAGGTAGATAAATGATTTGACATATGCTGCATATCCAGATCTTAAAATTATTTCTGTGAAATTGGAAAAAGGCAGAGATACTCCTCACAAGGGAAGGGAGAGAGAGTGCTAATTGAATTTACATTCATCACTTCAGGAGCGAGAGTTGTTGATAAGGTGTTGATAGCTAAGATAGCAAGCTGCATCCCCCTGTAGCATCCCATTTCTACTTGCTGCCTTGCTTCCTAAAGCATTTGTACAGTGTGCCCCTGAAGCAGGGTTTTTTTCTTGGCCTGCTGTTTGTATGAAAAAGCTAAGGGCAAGTATAACGTTAAAGCTGTTTCCTCCACTTCAATAAAATATCAAATTTCGGTCAAGGGCAGTAGCACCATTAGCACAGGCTGTATCCTAGACTTGCTTTGCCATTGCTTGGGATGTCTGATGCCAGGATGTGCTCTGCATAGGATCCTTTAGAGCAGAGTTGCTGTATTTGAGCCTCTCATGAGATATACCCAAAGGCTTCAGTCTTCCTTTGAAACATCTCAATATTGTCTTTACTATGAGTGGCTCCTGCTGCTGTTAATTAGCCTGGGTTAAATCTTATTGTTTGCCAAGTAGAGACAGCAGTGTGAAAAAGTCTTGCTGCAGGCATTTCTAGGTAATGTACTATTGTTTTATTGCTGCTGTTTGAGGGGAAAGGGACTTCTAACCTGTTCCCCTGAGAAAAGAAATAGCATGCTAAGTTTGAAATAATGGAGGCTTATTTAGTGTTCACCTTTAACCTATGCCAACCTCTGGCATAAAGGGCTTTGGTTCTTACTTTGAGGAATGTTTTACCTTATAAAGAAAGTCCAGCATTGACCAAAGCTTCAGGTGGGTTTCAGTTACAATTTTTTGTTAGTTGTACTCAGTGTGGGAGGATGGGACAGTAGGGATTGCCATCCAGGATTGAAAATCCAAAGGAGAATTTCTTAACCTGTTGTAGGAAAATCTATAATGGTTCCTCATCTTGGAATGAGATCCAGTATGCACATGCGTAGGAACTCTGTGCTGCTTTAGTTAAATTCTTAAAAGACTTGTTTACATTGATAAAGATATTTTTTAGGTAATAGCTTGCCAACTCATACCTGGAATATTGGGGCATCCATTTTCTCTCTCATTCTGTTTTTTATGTCTTCTGTGTTAAAAAAGCACTATGTTATACCAATGTGAAATGAGCTTTTCACTGCATGGATTACAAGGTGCAAAAGAGTGAATGCATTGTCCAATTCTGCCCTTTTGATTGTTCTTTACAGTAGTCTTCAGGTTCATAATTATGTTATTAAATAATCTTTTGTTTGTTTAAAAGAATTATGCTTTCATGTCCAGAGTGCGGCAGCAGAACAGACAATGAAAAAGAATAGGCTTTTTTTCATGTTCAGCTCACTCTTTTATGGTGTACTTGTGTGCCTATCTGTACAAGCTTAATAATGCCTTAACCTAGTTTTTTGTGTTCACTACAAAATAAAGTTCATAGAGACTCAGTGTAACAACCTCTATTTTGAATCAGAGTGGGAGGGAAAAAACCACCTTGAAAATACTACTTTAGACAGTCAAATGTTAGATTCTCTGGAGTTACATGGACAAAAGTTTAGCTCTTCCCAATGTGCATGACTATTTCAGTAAACATAAGCATATAAAATAATCACTGACTACTTGAGACACCTGGCCAGATTAAAGTAACTTTCAAGTTGCATTGTCATATTGTGAGCACAGTGGAAATGTTACCTGAGTGTGGCAGGAAGAAGAGACCTGGAATACAAGCTCAATTAAAATTCTTTGCTGATATGATTTCTTTACCTCAGGAATAAGAAGTCTAGTTTTGAACTTTAGACATAGAGTGCATGAGGACCCCGAGGAAGGTGAAAATGTAGCATCTTAATAGCTGACAGATCTGCTTTTGTGAGAGATGATAAATACAGATGTTTCAATTCTTCAGTACAGACAGCAGGAACAAATAGCTGCTGTAGAGCAAAAAAATTTCTCCTTGGCTCTCTGCACAATCAGGGGGTCCACTATCAGAGGCCTCATTGCCAAAGGATTGTCTGAAGAATGATATGTACTACAGAGAGCCACATCTGCAGATAATCAATTATGATGAAGGAGTATACCTTAATTTTCGAGACCTTGGGTTGAATTTGCAGGGCCATGGCTAAGTAAAAAAGCTTTTCTTTGCTTATAAACCAGACAAATCTGGTCAGTAAAACAGTGAGACAGAATAAATGTGTAATCTCATAATGTTTTACTGAGTCACTTTTCAGAGCAGAACACCACTTTGTGTTTACTTCTGACATTTTTTTATTTATGAGGGACCCTATAAAAATTGAGAGAATTAAAAAAAAGAAAGTGTCCCAGAGCTCTCAGATGAGGTAATTTTCCACAAGATTGCAGAAACAAGAACAGAAATTGACCTCTGGGTGTTCAAAAGTGGTAGTCAAACCTGTTTTACTTAAGCAGTGGAGTTTATTAAAGTTAACTCTTGTATGTTTTTGTTAAAGATCAGTTTTGTCAGAGTGGCAATGTGACACTTAAACTATTGAAAAACTGCTGCCAACAGAACGCAGCTTATTCTGAGCCTCATTTGCCTATCAAGGGATGGTTGAGTTTGTATCCTAGGTGAATAATAACATACTCAAACCTCTGAAATTAATAAAATAGCTTCTAAGCCTATAATTCTTCTCCTTTGGTCTCCATGCAGATTATTAGGATATGCTCAGCAGCTGCTCTTCACATGAACAACTATATCCGTGTAACTTTTTTTGCTTCTACTCCTAAATGTAGATGACGATGATGAAAAACCCTTCTGAATGGTCCATATGTATGGAAAAAGTGTTGCTGAGTTAAGTCTTCAAATGAGTCCCAAATATGCTATGAATGACTAAACTGTTCTGTTGATTTAATGTTTTTTCTTGTCAAAGTCTCACTGAAATAGTGCATCTCCAGAATAAGAAATTTGGGACAGCTTAGAAAAATATTAATTTGCAAGAAATCTGGTTGATGTTCAAGGATCACCTCCAAGCTCAGGAGCGATGCATCCTGACAAAGAAGAAGTCATGTAAGACCACCTGGAGGCCTGTGTGGATGAACAAGATGCTCCTAGACAAGCTCAAACCTAAAAAGGAAGCATACAGAGGGTGGAAACAAGGACAGGTAGCCTGAGATGAACACAGAGAAACTGTCTGGGTAGCCAGGGATCAGGTTAGGAAGGCCAAAGCCCTGATGATAGAATTAAATCTGGTCAGGGACATCAAGGGTAAAAAAAAGAGGTTTTACAGGCACGTTGGTGATAAAAGGAAGACTAGGGAAAATGTGGGCCCTCTCTGGAAGAAAAAGGCTTGGTCACGTGGGATATGGAGAAGGATGAGGTACTCAATGACCTTTTTTACCTCAGTCTTCACTGGAAAGGGCTCCAGCCACACTGCCCAAGACACAGAAGCAAAGGCTGGGACTGGGAGAATGAAGAACTTCCCACCATAGGAGAAGAGCAGGTTTGAGATCTAAGGAACTTGAAGGTGCACAAGTCCATGGGACCTGATGAGATGCATCCGCGGGTCCTGAGGGAACTGGCAGATGAAGTGGCTAAGCCACTATCCATCATATTTGAGAAGTCATGGCAGTCTCAGGAAGTTCCTATTGACTAGAAAAGGCGAAACATAACCCCAGTTTTTAAAAATGGAAATAGAGAGGACCTGGGGAACTACAAGCCTCTCAGTCTCACCTCTGTGCTCAGCAAGATCATGAAGTGGATTCTCCTGGAAACTGTGCTAGGGCATGTAGGAAATAAAGAGGTGACTGGTGACAGCCAGCAGGGCTTCACTAAGGGCAAATCGTGCCTGACAAATTTGATGCCCTTCTATGATGGGGTTACAGAGCTGGTGGATAAGGGAAGAGCAACTGATGTCACCTACCTGGACTTGTGCAAAGCATTTGACACTGTCCCACATAACATCCTTGTCTCTAAACTGGAGAGACATGGATTTGATGGATGGACCACTTGGTGGATAAGGAATTGGCTGGATGGTCGCACTCAGAGACTTGCAGTCAACGGCTCGATGTCCAATGGAGAGCAGTGATGAGTGGCGTTCCTCAGGGGTCGGTGTTGGGACCGGCGCTGTTTAACATCTTTGTTGGCAACATGGACAGGGATTGAGTGCACCCTCAGCAAGTTTGCTGATGACACCAAGCTGTGTGGTGCGGTCGACACGCTGGAGGGAAGGGATGTGCCATCCAGAGGGACCTGGAGAGGCTGGAGAGGTGGGGCCGTGCAAACATCATGGAGTTCAACAAGGCCAAGTGCAAGGTCCCGCACATGGGTCGGGGCAATCCCAAGCACAAATCCAGGCTGGGCGGTGAGTGGATTGAGAGCAGCCCTGCGGAGAAGGACTTGGGGGTAGTAGTAGTGGATGGAAAACTGACTGTGAGCCAGCAATGTGCGCTCACAACCCAGTAAGTCAACGGTCTCCTGGGCTGCATCAAGAGAAGTGTGGCCAGCAGATCGAGGAAGGGGATTTTCCCCCTCTACTCCGCTCTCATGAGACCCCCCCCCCTGCAGTGCTGTGTCCAGCTCTGGGGCCCTCAACATGAGAAGGACTTGGACCTGCTCGAGTGGGTGCAGAAGAAACCACGAAGATGATCAGGGGGCTGGAGCACCTCCCCTGTGAGGGCAGGCTGAGAGAGTTGGGGGTGTTCAGCCTGGAGAAGAGAAGGCTCCGGGGAGACCTTATAGCGGCCTTCCAGTACTTAAAGGGGCTACAGGAAATCTGGGGAGGGACTCTTTATCAGGGAGTGTAGGGATAGGATGAGGGGTAACAGTTTTCAACTGAAAGAGGGTAGATTTAGGTTAGATATAAGGAAGAAATTCTTTGCTGTGAGGAAGGTGAGACACTGGAACAGGTTGCCCAGAGAAGCTGTGGCTGCCCCCTCCCCAGCAGTGTTCAAGGCCAGGTTGGACGGGGCTTTGAGCAACCTGGTCTAGCGGAAGGTGTCCCTACCCATGACAGGGGGTTGGAACTAGATGGTCTTTAACGTCCCTTCCAACCCAAACCATTCTGTGATTCTATAATAATTGGTCCCTTTCTTCCTTCCTCCCATCATTAAAAAGAGCTTTTACTTAGAAAAATAATTTTATATTGAATATTAATAAAAATAAAGTAGTGCCTGAGAAATAACTCTCTAAATTTACAACATGCAAGAGACAGCCGGAAGGATACTATGCTGAATACTGGTACAGACCTAGTCTCTCAGAAGGTTAATTTAATAGATGCCTTAAAACTTTATTTTTTTTTAGTAAGGTTGAGCTAATTGTTAATCAGGCTTTATAATGTGCAATAATGAAAAAGTAAGCTAGATTTTCTTTCCTTCCCCTTCCTTTTTCCTTGTGGGAAGAAAGAAACCTTCCTTATTTCAGAAGCTGCTAAAAACACCAATTCAGGATTTGTACCTGCAGACTCTGGGAAGTATATGTGAATTGTTAAATTTTCATCCTCTTAGAGGTTGATTGACAGACATTTTCTCAGCTCCTGAGCATAGGCTGAAACAGAAAACAGATTGGGCAGACATTATGCAGTACTTTGTGTAGATATTCTCAATTCTGAGACCTAAAGCACTGATGAAAATGTCTTTAAGAGATGCACCGTACTGAAGCAAGTGTTGTACGCAGGCCAAATGCCATCCAAATTAAGAAGGCTTAGTCACAGAAATACCTGGATTTGAGATTTTCTTTGAACTGACAATACGAATCACTCCTGATTAAAACATTTGGAGTGTTTTTTTCTGTTTGAATTATGAGGGATTGAGGTATGGGATAGGATCTGAAGAAAGAACAATGTTATTTTTGCATGTAATGTGAAGATTAATTATTTCACCTCCTGACTCTGAAGAGTAGTCTAATGAAGTAACTCGTAACACCACAAAAGCCCATCACTGTTATGAATATTTACATGAGACAACCCATAGGCATCTAGGCTGTCTTACTTGAAACCCACCATTATCATTTCCCATCTTCCAGCTGGAGCAAACACAATTTGTTTTCCGGATCCCTTTTTTTAGCTGAGACATGAGGTTTTTTTAAATGAAAACCAAAAGTTGTGTTTATAATTATGAATGACAGCAAAATTTTTTTGATTGTTTAAACAAAATTGGATCTTCTGTATGATTTTCTTCCAACTTCAGAAGTCTTTGCTCTGAGGTTCTTTTTTCCTCTTTCTTTTTTCTCCCTCCTCTACAATCTTTAACATATCCTGCACCTCATTTCAGTTTATCTGCTTGCCCAGATTATGAGCAATTTTGGTTGTGAAACTGACTGGAATATGTGGCTGTGAGGAGGTTTCTCCACCCTTCCACTGAGGGTGGAGGCTTTTGGGGATTTGGGATCACAGTATTGCTGCCACAGTACTGCTCCGGTCTTTGGCTCAGGTTGGTGTTCATCACTTTCTTAGGGAAGTGAGCCCTAGATTACTGAAGCGCTGACTACTGGTAGTGAGTTCTGTCTGACTGAGACTAATTATCCACTGTGCAGATGGGTACCAGATTTCAAAGTCTTATCTCCTAGCACAGTAATTCCTATTTCTTCTTTCAGCTAGGATGTCTCTTCTGAGATGTTTCAGTGTGAGAAACAAAAGGCAGCTGGGAGAACTGAAGTATTTATGTGGACCTTAAGTGGGATTACCTGTGATTGGCCTGTCACCATGGGGAATATTCCCAGATGATAGACAAACAATGATGTCCCAGGTAGCATAGAACAGTTCTGCTTCTCCTGGCTGCTTCTAGACCATCTTCTTCACTTTAATTCTCTACTTTTGGATTTGCAGAGGAATGAGAGTGAATAGGGTTCTTTTTGTTTTGCTTTCATAGTTGTGTTTTTTTTTTTTTCCCCCTCTCACTGCATTCCCTAATGCCTTCTACATCCATAGCCTGAATAACAGTGAAAAATCAAAACAGCCACTTGATCTTCTGCTGTTATGAACAGATGTTTGAAAAAATTTCTTATGTGTGCACGGGACTTGTGCTCCACTTAAATTTCTCTTTGCCCCAAACAAGGATAAAATGCAAGTTTGAAATTAAACTTTTCTGTTTTGCTAAATGGCAATTCAGCTTTTGCACTCACTGTCTAGTTAAGACCTCAGGAAATTATGCCATTCTCACTAATGGATTGTTTATTTTGAACAATTCTGAAAGGCACTCCAGCATTGTTGGATAGAAATGTTCTGCGTGGTGGTACATTTTGTGTAAAATACTTGACATTTTAAAATTTGCTTGGAAAGGTAAATGGATTAAAATGTTAATTTGTTACAATGGATTTCCATGATGAAAAATTCAAAAGGTCTCCTGCTCACATTTTCAGGTCAGGAGAGAGCTTGACTTTTACAAGTCAAAATAAAAGGGATTTCTACATAATGCATGACTGATGCACAACTTTAAAGAGAACTTTCCTGGAGCAGAGTTTCAGTCTGTCCTTGCCTAACTTCTCTTTACTGCAGGAGGTAGAAGATAAGGGAATAGGCACACTGGTTGCTTGAAGGATCAGTAAAATAGTAGAGAGACTGTCACTTCCACAGTAGATCACCAGTTTGAATCCAGCAGAACTCATCACTACTGACCAGCTGTTTGGTGGTCTTTTGCTGATTACCGGCCCTCTTTACTAAGAGGGTGATGACACTGCAGTGAACACCAACTTGCGCTTGAGACAGAATGAAAAACTGAAGTCAGTTTAGAAAACTTCTTGATCTGAAAACCTAGTGAGTTTGTGGTATAATCTGTGGAGGGAAATATCTTTTTGGACGACGGGACTGAATCAGCTGTGTAATACAGTTCTTGCAATAAATTGAGGCTCCATTTTAGAATGAATTAGGCTGGGTCTTTGCCCCCTCTGCTCCTGTTGGGAGGTGCCCCAGGCTTCTGTAATGGCCTTCTCCTTTACAGTCTGCTCTGGGCTGACTTTCCTGCTCTAGGCCTAGAAACATCTTTGTCCTGCAGGGCAGACCTGGGGTACATGCACAACAGTTTGCCACGTTGTGTTTGAATAGAGAAGTCCAGTGTCAGTAGCCAATGCTGTGGTCACTGAAAGACTTTGAACAGACTATTGACCCTGTGTGCATAAAAATAATCTGTATGTGGTTCCAGTACCTGGAGTTCTCTTCTGCTTTAGGAAAATGGGGGGAAAATGAATGCTTGCTTGTTTGTTTGTTTGTTTTGTTTTTAAAACATGATGCCTTTGTAATAGGTGTGACCAAGTAATTAGTTTTCAATTGTTTGACCTCTGTTTAAATTTAAAATTAGAATCTTGACATGTCTCAAAAACCAAAACCAACAAACAAAGAAAACCTCTAAAAAAACAGGAACCATTTAAAAAATCGTTTGATGGATCTTAAATTTTATTTTTCTGCTTTGACAGCTATTATGTCAGTGCATTCCAGCTCTGTTTAAAGGAAATTTGGTTCTAAAGAATAGTTGTAAGATGGCTTCATGTTTCCCAGGGACTGGGAATCATGCATGTAATTTTTCAAATTAATGACAAGACTTGGATGGAGTGTGTACTCTTAGAACAAAACTGTCTTGTTAAAAAGCACTGTGTTTAGACAGCTTGCAGCAACAGGAGATTAAATTGCTGGATTGGCCTTTTATATGGCTTGATTGATGAGAAAACTATGCTGCAGTATTCATTGTTTATCAAATGCCAGTTGGCCAGTGGCACTAACAAAAACAAATATTTATTTGATGCAAGACTAAAAAATGATATTGCAGAAATACGTGACTAGTTTCATTAAAGATCCCTATATCTCTCTAGGGGCAAAAAGTTAAGATGTGCTGAAACAGTAATGAGAGGCACTGTGCAATGTAACCAGGGAGACATCAGGCACTGCCTCCTTCACAGAAAAGAGGTACTTGTTCATGATC
The DNA here is from genome assembly GCF_047716275.1 of Strix uralensis. Lineage (NCBI taxonomy): Eukaryota > Metazoa > Chordata > Aves > Strigiformes > Strigidae > Strix > Strix uralensis. Next base: position 11,490,886 of record NC_133978.1, on the reverse strand, counting down.
TCTTACTGAAGGGCATTGCAGGATTAACCCGCATGTGTTTATAAAAACAACTACTTTCTCCAATTGCCTGTTCTTCTCCCCCCACTCCTTTCAAGAATAAACACCACCAATCCTGGATGGATATCCTTTTATTGTCACTCTTTGGGTGTAGCTTTCTCTGTGATGGGTTATACCTGTACATTAGAATGTATATCCACCCAGCTGCAGCATTTTTATCCACAAGAGGGAATGGGAGCTTATCCATACGATTATCTGGTTTAAGCATCATATATGTTGTTTTGATTGGGGTGGTACTGTGGGCTATGTTATCAGAATGAGCAAAAACCTGAAAGGTGGATTATCACAATATTAACCATTTAGCAAAAAAGTAGTTGTTATATGGTGACAAGTACATTGTGGATGTATTTGATATACTGTCTTTTCTCCCTGTTCATAGAAGTGGATTTAGCAAACATTGGGTTTTGAGGATTTTTGTGCGTGTGCAGTAAGAACAGACTTGGGATCCCATTTCCTCTGTAATTGCACACCATGAATAATAACCATGTATTACCTGTACATTTGAGGGGGATCCTGTGTGTGGTTTTTGGTTTTGCTTTTTTAAACATGCTTATCTAAATATGGTGTTTGTAAAAATGAGTCTCGTATTAGCTGTAGGTTAATGTAACGTGAGAGACATGCTGGGCAAATAACCTCTAGCCAGTCTGTCTGGCGATGATCTGTGAAATGTTATCTTGGTTAGTTTACATCATTCTCCAGTGAGTCAGTTTGAACTCTGTTCTTTTATTGGATTATTATTTTTTGGAAGGTAACTCTCAATACATTTGTATTCATAAGGCAATGGACAGTAGGTAATTTAACACCTGCTACCTACAATCTCTGTCAGCAAGTGGCCTTCTCCTACTGGGATTTATAGTTTCTTCATGTTTCAAAGGCGGAGAATTCAAATCCTGTTTAGTTTGCTGTGCTGTGAGCTCAGTTATGTTATGTGCCTTCTTTCCCACTGCCTTTTAGTCTGGTTTTAAACTAACACTGCTTCTTTTATTCCAAAATGGAGAAAAGCTAAAATCTGGAGAGTGTTAGGTGTTGTTTCATCCCGTCAAGGTCTTCTTCCTCTCTAAAACAGGAAAAGGTGGGAGCGTGGGGAAGAAAACTAAGGAAAAATTAACCCTAGTCCCACCTTATTTACTGTGAATATTTTGTAGGCTTATTGTCTTAGTCTCTGCATTGTGTTCTCCTATTGATTTCTGAGGAGGAAGAGTCTGCATAGCTGTGAGGCAAAACTGAGGTCTAAAGCTGTAATCCCCAGAGGTAAGGACTGTATATTTGTGTCTGCATGGTTCCTGTTGGGAGGTCTGATTTAAGGTCCTTTATGTACCCCTTCAGCTCTGTTACAACTTCCAGTTCTGGTTTCATTCAAAAAGTGTAGAGAAAGTGTAAAATGGGTGGGGAGAAGGAGATTTTAAGAGGTACTGGTATATCTCTTATATCTCTCACTTGAAACAAGTGAATACAGTGTTTGTGACTGACATTTTTTGCAGTCCTAGTCTGTAGAGACTATATGCTACATCCACCCTACTGCAAAAGCCCCATGTTTGGGACATCATTCATATCAGCAGTGGTTGTTCTAATGTTAATCAATAGGAATAAACTACACTCTACATTGTTTCAAAATGAGAAAACTGCCTCTTGGTTTAAAAAGTAATCAGCATTGCCTGATAGATAATAGAAAATTACTGCCTTCTCCCAGCAAAATATTCACTCCAGCTGGCTGAGAGACCGTTAAACAAGATTGAGTATTCTCTGATATCTTGGCCCATATGATCAACAACCTATTGTTGATTTCAGCCTCTTGCTTAACAAGTTAAAGAGTACTCAATGTTAGGATTAATTTTATCTCTTCAGAGAAGAGAAAAACGTTAGAGAAGGAGGGGTACATCTATTTCCCCTTTCCCCAGGAGTCTGTAATTATTTACAGTGCTTATCAGTTTTTCAAAGCTGTGTAGATGGAGTATGTTATAAAGCAAACCCTCCCTCTTCAGACTATGCATCCTGTTTCCTTTTTCAATCTGTTGGACAGAAGCAACTCTCTCTGTGCTCTTGGTAGCATTAGAGTAAAAGCAGCCTTTGCAATCTTACCCTAGATTGCCATCCACCTCCCCAGCCTCTGACTGGGCTGAGCTGAAGGATGGAAAGCCTGTGCTTCTGACTACATGTCCCCAGTTCAACAGTGACATATTTTAGATGCAAATGGCAGAGAGTGTGCAAAATAGAGACTTAAAAGAGCAGTACCAGAAACACTTTGGAAAGCAGAGAAGGATGCTTTTTCAGATCAGGCTTTCTGCTTGAAAAGAACCAAAGAGAGTGGGAGTTTGTCAAAGAGCATGCTCAGTATGAGAGAGGGTTGCTAACTGCCTAAGGAGGAGCAGTTGTGCACAGTGCCTGGGTCAAACTGACCACACAGGAAGATTGCTAGTGTTGGGATGTTTCACACAGAAGCTGTAGATAACTTTGGAGACTGGGAAGAATAGCTGTTTCTGCAGGAGAAAGCCTGTAGCCTCACAGAAGCAGGAGGATGGAGCAGCTGAGGTGGTTGGACTGAGCTGTGGAGTCAGGCCATGCATTGTTGGTTTGAAAGACCTCATAGAGACCTGTACCTCAAAGAGATCATGCAGCCAGCCCATGAGTACACTAGGAAAGCTCAGTTTGAATGCTGGAGTACCCCATCCCTTTTAGATGTGTTCCTTTGGTAAGGTCAGCCATGTCAGGGACCTCGTGTTGCTTCTGTCCAGATAAAGGAAAACATAAAGGATGTTGGTTTGGGTGCATGTCAATCTAGCACCTCTGCAGTGTACTAAAGCACACCTCCAAAAGGTAAAAACAACCAACAAGCAAACCCCAAACAAACAGATTCTTGGATGATATACAAAACAGAGCTCTAGCTCTGCTTTAACTTTACAGAAGAAAATACAGTTTATGGCTGGTTAAGTAGGGGCTTTCTATTACCATCTGTTGACTCTTGCAGTTTCTCTTCCCTCCTGCTCTAGCATCTGTGAGTCTCAGTAACAGAATCGTTGCTTGGAAACTCAACTGTATTTTTGCATTTACTGGTAGAAAAAGAGTGTTCAATTTCAGTAACTTGATTATCACGACTTCTGCATAGATCTAAAACTCCTTAGCAAAGGCAGTTTCTTAAGTGACAGGATAAATGCTGCAGATATACAAGAAGTGTTTAACAGTGTTTTCAGCAGGGGTGGAGTTGTTCTGGTATGAACATTTGTATCATAATTGAGGTGTAAAATGAGTTGCGTGGAAACGAACCTATTGCATATGTGCCAGTATCAATGTGCCATTTCTACTTTTTTTTTTCTTCCTGTGGAGATAAAAAACATCTATGAGTATTCAGGTTGCTATCATCTGACTGTGGGTAAATTTGTCTGTGTTAGCTTGTTTTTCTTAAATTTTTTGTTTGTTGAACTTTAGTTCTGCAGTGTACCCTAACAATTTATTTTTGTGTCTTCTGGAGAAATCAAACTTCTAATACCTATCAACCTGTGGTAAAGATTCAGTCACAACATGTTTCTCTGGTGTTAAAGACAACAAAACAGTGTATTGAATCTTTTTGTACAGACAATTTGGAGTTAAGTTTGTCTGAAAGAAAAGGGTAAGTGTGTTTCATGATTCATTGTATCTTAACTCTTGATTCAAACTCCTTAGGAAACAGACACTCCCTCTTACTCCTTGACATTCATATTCCTGAATCGAAAAACTGATGTCAGGATGCTCACTTGGATAGATTCACAAATAGTATGTTTGATGCTGACAACTGCTTTTTTTCCCCACAGACGTTGATTCAAATAGGTGTGTGCCTTGCTAAGTTTTTTGCCTTAAAAGACTCCTATAGTACAAGAAGGATTTTGAGTTGAGGAGAGTTTAGGAAGCAGTCATAATATCAGGAAGCCTGAAATGCAACCCCTTTTTAATTTTCAAGTTGTCCACTCCGACCTTATCTCTTGTATTTTGGGGAACAAGTAGAGAGGAGAGGTTCTCAATTGCTTCATAACACTCTTTGTCAAATTAATCTTTGGTCTTCTGTTTGAATCCATTCTTTCTCCAGGGTTCTTGTTTCTCTATTTCCCCCTGCCCTTCAGGATCTTCTTTGAGAAGTGTATTATGGAGAGATATTCATAGTTTGGCAAGAAGATTTTTGTGGGATTTCTGGTCTGATGGAACACTTCTTGACATTGGTTTCTCTGGGACAATTTATTTTGAGGGTTTAGTTTGAAGAGATAGAGAAGGAAACAGTGAATATTGCCTTGTTTTCTGGGTATTTTTTTTCCCCCTCCCCTCTGTGTTGCCTGAAGTAACGTGAATTTCACAAACCTTGTAGAACCAATACTTAAACTGCACACTAATGTGTTTTAAAGAACTACAGAGAAGAGAGGTGGATGGAGAACATGGAGTGACTCTGTCCTTGTTCACAGTGTGGTTTGAGAGTAAAGTAACAGAGCTGCAGTTGCCATCTGCAGTTATGCTCAGGAATACCAGTGTCTGAAGGTGGCTCTGCCAACACAAAGAAAACTTAAGAGGGCTTTTATTTTTATTGCCATGTGAGTTTAAATATTGAATCCTATGTTGTGTGCTCTAAAGTCGGAGCAAAGGGTTATTCTTCACTCAGTTTCTAGGAGGTATCACAAAGACTGAAAACTGAGCTAAATGCCAGAGTAGGCTATATGAAGTGTTAGATCAATACTTGAAATCAGCACATGTAATGACAGCTCTGAAGCTGATGAGCGTGTGAGCATGATTGATAATTGCATTGAGAGCCTCTTAAGAGAAGCTTGGGGATTCATTTTGTTTAAAATGGAAGGAAAACAGTATCTATACAACACTATGTACTACACTTTATGGTAAGTATTACAAATGAAGGCTTCGGAAAGTATTTAAGTGCTTTATACTATTCATTATCCTCAAGAGTAATATTAAAATCAGCATTTAGGTTACAGAGCTTGTGGGATGTGCTTTCCTTCAGGATGGAGAGGGATGGTAGCCTTTTGTTCGACTAGTGCTTGGATTTTTTCTTTTCCCCATCTGTGGGGAGATTTTCATTAGCAATTGTATGTATCTGAAGTTAAGAAACATATATTCAACATGACATGAACATAGGAATTAATTCATTTGTGATGTGTACTTCTTTTAAAGGCTCAGTATGCGCTAGCAAGTGTCACCTCTTGAATCAATATTTCCACCTCTTGTAAAGTTTGGTGGCTTTGACTTTATTCTGTGGATCATATAGGAGTCTGAAAGTATGGAATGATACCAAGGTACTTAAGTACCCCTGTTATTCCAGTGTAGTCAGAAGCCTAGGCTATTTGCTCTCCTGAGAAAGTAATTTGGCAGTCAACTGGGATTGTAAAGAGCAAAAGGAGAACAATGTGCTGCTTTAGTACTTTGCAATAAAGGGCTATTCTTGTTTTGTGACAGAATATAACCACTGAAAAAGACTTGCAGCTCCCCAGTTAGGGACAGCCCCTAGTTGGGGGCTAGGTTATTGTGTTCCATTTGCAGCTTGGATGTTTTCACCCAAGAAGAGAGCAACCCCCTTTTTTATTTTCAGAATTTGGGGATCTTCAATATGGGATCCTTAGGCTTTTTTATTGCCATCTGAAGTTATTTGTTGTCAGGTAGGAGGTAAGACAACAGTTGTTCCTGCAGAAGGCTCTAGCTAGACTTTTTTCTTAAAATTGACCTGCTAGAAAAGATTTTGTAAAGGACATGTGTTCTCAAGTACTTTTCTCTATGGAAACTGGTTTTCTAACTTCCCACTGATCACTTGGAAATTAATTCTTATGATCTAGTGTTGTGCTTGTTGTCTATAGATATTTTGGTTTTTAAAAATCACTGAAATAGTGGGCTGAAATTTTGCTTTGGCATAACATAAACCTGAAGGTGACCTACTGTTTTCTGATACAGTTATTGCTGGAGGCGTTAATTCAGGTGTGGTTTTAATGACACCTGTTGTTTGGATCTGCTTAGCAGTCTGACTTCTTAATGTCTGAGCATGTAGCTATGTCGAAATTGGCCTAAATGAGGTTAACTGGAAAGAAGAGAGCTGCTGTTGGCGTGAAAGAGAAGCTGTAGAGATGAGTGAGTAGAGGTTTAAAGCAGAACCATGACTTGCTGAGAAGTGCAAGCAACAAACTGTGAAGTACATTAATTAAATGCTAGTAGTGAGCAGGTGGGGGACAGCACATGTAACAAGACAGGGAGTTGTGTAGGGTTTAAAAAAAAATTAAAACCTGAGGAAATAAATTAGTTCATTTTTTCATCTTTGTTCCCTTGACTAGTTGTCATCAAATGTAAAATAATAAAAAATCTTTCCCTTCAATCCAGAGGGCTTTTAGGCCCATCTGGAGTTTCCTAAATCTGAAGCAGCCCCAGACTCCTGTTGTTGGCATAAGATGGGGAATGACAGTCCCACTGGCCAAGGCAGAAAGGTCATTCTTGGAAGCCTGACTGAGACAGCATAAGCACAGATGTAACTCTATGCTAGTATCTTTAGTGATACAAAAAGGGGGTTCTTGCAAGCATGATGTTTTTCCAAGATCTGTAAGTATTTCCAGTTGGGGCCAACAGATACCAGACTTGAAATGTTGTGATGTTACCGGTTAACAAAAGGCTTTGGATGGGGTGGGGAGGATTGCATTTTTTTTTCCTACTTCTTTATACTGCACATTCATGTCTAGAAAATGTGCAGTTAAATCCTTGACCTTCCATATGAAGCCTTGAGAGATCCTGTGGCACTTTGTGGGAGTAATGTGACTGCTGTGAAGGGGTTGGCATTTGCTAGTTGAATCTGAATTGGCTTCTTCTGTGATGCACTTTCAAAAATTATTTTACAAACTTGCTGGTGGCAAAGAACAGGCATTTAGTTATTCTCTCTCTCTTTTTTTTTTTTTTTTTTTTTTTTTAATGCTACTAGTAGATTCTGGAGTAAGGACTCTTATTTTCTATTTTCTGGTAAAGAATCTGTGACCAGCATGATACAAGTATTTTAAAGATGGAACACAGAGAGGCACATGCTATACTCACAAGATATTTTGCTCTTCCTTCTTGCTAACTTTATATTGACATCTTTTGAAGGTGAAGTTCTGTGCCAGCAAGATTGCTTTAGCTTTGAAGGAAATTGTACTGTTTGACAACTGGCTTGAAGTAGACCTCATTCTACCTAGTGCAAAAATAACAGTATTCTTCCCAGAATCAACCAAGTGTGGAAATGAATTGCCCATATAAAACTCGTACAAATGTTTCTTTAGGAAATACTTTTCTTCACTTTTCAAATAACAGCAATGAAGATATAAGGGGGTCTGCTGAAAGAGGTTTTGCATTTTACCTTCTCTGCTGAAACATTTCTCCAGTTTGCTAAGGTGGTGGAATTCTTTAGGGGTTTTTTTGGGGGTTTTTTTGTTTGTTTTTTGGGTTTTTTTGGTGGTTTTACAGACATTAAAATTAACCTCAGAGTCTACCAGAGAAGAATTTTCATGATCCTGGATCCAAATGTCACTTTTGTACCACTCTAATTGTTTGAGGTTCTATTTCTAGGGAACATAAATAAAATCAGTTGCTTTGGAAAAAGTTATTTCAAAGTTTCCTAGTTGGAAAGAGATAAAGGCCTTCCATGCCTTTGCCAGATTCTAGGGTAATTTTTTTAGGCATATCATGACTCACAATATTGAGCTAAGAAAAGTTGTAGTTCCATGTAGGCCTCAATTTTGTGTTTTCTTCTTATTAGGCTGCTTTTGGTCAGAACTGAAAAAATAAAGGTCTTTTGTAAGGGAAAAAGTTCTTATCCCATATCTCAAGAAATGGTTTCTCTTCTGTGTAATAACCACCATGTATGTATATTCTACAGAGGAACACCACATGAAGAAGAAAGCCTCAGAACTAACCAGGTAATTCTGTTAACCTGGTAAAAATAGATTGCTGTTTCTTGGGTCCAGGACATAGCTTGGGCTTCATCTTTTTCCTCAGTTTTATCCTGTAGCTTGGGCTGCCTAAGTCAATTTTCTGTATGTTAGAGGCAAAATCTGTGTATTTTCTTAGTATAAGGTAAACAAGTCTGCTTATAAATTCAGCCTAGGAGTAGGGGTGCTCAGAAGCACAACATGACGAAGCCTCTCTCAAGAAATTTGATAGAAGTACTAAGGCTGCTTCCTTCTAGCATGATCCTGCTCCAAGATTATATCTAAAACAGAGAGGGAGATTAACAGGACAGTATCTCTTCAAAGAATGGATGTAATTCCTCTAGTAAAATAAGCATTTTTAACAGCACCACCTGGTGACTCCCATAGCAATATTTACTCATTAAATTGTAACTGATGAACCTGTCTCTTGTGGTGGCATGAGGTGATTCTCAGCCATATCAGTTTGTCTGTAGTTTTCTTGCTTGTGTATGACTGGTGGTTGATTTCTATTTATTTGGGTAGATTGATTTTAAATTCTTGCTAGTCTGAGACTTTTCAGAAAGCCACTTGCTACTGTGAGCTTTTACAGCAGTTAGACCCAGTTGTTAGCTAAAGATACTTAACTCAAGGTAATTGCAAAATGTTTGAGGAGGAAGAGATCGCATTAGCCTTCACAAAAGGTAGAGATGACCAGTTATCTCTAAGGCAAAGTTAACTACTATGTGCTAAGTGGCAATTTATTAACTCTACAGGTTAGCCGACCCCCCCCCCCCCCCCCCCCCCCCTTTGTGGAGCTGCTCTAGCTGTTAGTTTTGATTATAATAACCTGTTCATAACAAAGTGGAAGCCGACTTGCTTAGTGCAAGCTCAGATATTAGATAGCTACCAGATGCTGTTTCTACTGTAGGTAGGATTCTAATAAAATATTTCAGGCTTATGAAAATAAGAAATAAAATATTTCAGGCAATGTGTCTGTCATTTTTATCACATTCCCTATGGAGTTGCTTTATGAGCTTTGAGATAATACCAGCTGCAGATTGAAACTGGAGCATTAATAGCAAGTTGAACCTGGCATGCTGGCTGGTTATCTAGATCATTTTACTACAAGGACCCATAACCACGAAGAAGAAAGCTGAGGTTGCTTAGAAGTATTCTAGAGACAGCAGTGAATGAGGAGTAAGGTTTCTTTTCCTGGTATGCTTTCCTTCCATTGGTCTGAAGAAACACGAAAAGGACTTGTGCAACCTGGCTCAGCAGCGGTGATCAGGCCCCAGTGAAGTCCCATCACTGGTCCCCACAAGGAGGAGCAGTGTGGGTGTAAATAAGCCAAGAGAGAAATGGGTCATTGACATTTCATTTATTCCTAATGAAGCAAGGGAATTACAGGGCAGCTGCGTAAGAACTGCAAAATTTGCAGTTACATTACAGCAGCAGTTTCCCAAGAGGCTAATTGAAAGAGACAATACTTTGGGCTCCAGTGATTTAAAAGGCTGTAGTTCACCGTATTTGTTCAGTGGAAGTGACCATAATAAAGGCGATATGAAAAACACAACAAAACAGTCTTGCAGCTGCTTTAAAGTTGGTAATCAGGGTAAACAACCTCTGAGGTCTAAGATTTAATATTCCCTTAAAGTAATCATATGGTAGCATGTACTAGAGGATCCATAGCATGTAAGAGAGAAAGACTTCCCTCTCTTTAGAAGGCAGGCCTGCTCTTGGTTTGCAGGATTGATTTAGTGTTATACTGGAAGAAGAGAAGATTAGAGGAGGTTATGCAAATGATTCTGGCTTTACTTGCACTTAACTGAGATACCTTTAGGAAATCAGCACTAGCAGTGCAATATACTAGTTGTGTTCAGTGGGGGGTTTTTTGTTTGCTGTTTTTTTTTTTTTTTCCCCTTGCAAGTATGGATCAATCAGCAAAGGATTTTTGTTTTCAAATGTGTGGTGGTTTGACCTTGGCTAAATGCCAGGTACCCACCAAGTCGCTCTATCACTTCCCCCCCCTTACCCTTTTTTCTCAACAGGGCAAAGAGGGGAAAGAAAATAAGATAGGAAAAAAAACCCAACCCTTGTGTGTAAAACAAAAGCAGTTTTAATATAAGCAAAGCGAAGCAAAGGTCCGCGCACGGAGGCAAAAAAAAAGAAAACAGATTTATTCTCCACTTCCCATTAAGAGGTGATGTCAGGCCTTCTCAGGAAGCAGGGCTCCAATACGCGTAGTGGTTGCCTCAGAGGACCAAGGGTGACCCCACCCCCTTCCTCCTTTCTCCCAGCTTTATACTTGAGCAGACGTCGTATGGTCTGGAATATCCCTTTGGTCAGTTCGGGTCAGCTGTCCTGGTTGTGTCCCCTCCCAAGATCTTGCCCACCCCGTCCCACTGTGGGGGGGGGGGAAATGTCGGAAAGAGCCTTGGTGCTGTGTAAGCACTACTCAGCAGTAGCCACAACACCAGTGTGCTATCAACACCCTGCCAGCTCCCAACATAAAACACAGCACCATGAGGGCTGCTACAGGGGAAAACCAATTCCGGCTCAGCCAGACCCAGTACAAAATGTTAAGGTTTTTTTTAATCTTCAGGGAAAGAGACACTTGTAGATGGCACTTAAGTTGTTTCTAACTCTAGCAAAGAGTAATCAGCTTGAATTTCTACTGCCACGTGCAGGGAATTGGTAACCGTGCATGAGTAATTTCATGGTCAGCTTGTTCCTTGATTTCAGTTTCTTCTTGTTCTTGTCCTATTACCATGGAAAAGATGAAAGTTAACATCTAAAATAGACAAAAAAGAAGGGGTCAGAGCAAATGTGTCCTGCCTGTGCTCTTAACCTATGGAAGTCCCTCTGGGAGTCCTGTAAATGAAAAATACTAATTGGTTTAGCTACAGCATCTAAAATTCTGGGAGGAAATACCTTTGGGCATACCTCTGACTGCACTCCTAAATTTCTTCGGACTGCTGGTTTGTGTTGCAATATTCCATTCTAATTTAGTTTTAAAACTATGGATGTTGAGCTGTGAGGTGTTATAGCTGGTAAGGTGCTTGAACAGACATTTAATAATAAGTGTTCCTTGCTTCCAGTAGAAACAGGAGTGGACATGAAAAGCAGTAGTAAAGATGAACAAATTTTCTTCAGGGATGCCTAGAAGTGTGTGGGAATTTCCTCTTTTCTGCTTACTACAAAAAGATGCAATTTGCTTTCCCTCCTCCAGACTGCATCCTGGATAATATCCTGAAAACTGAGTTTAAATGTAAAATTTGTGGAATCTCTTACATTTATTTTGACACAAAGTTGATGGCACTAACTAGAAAGAAACTTCTTTCAGAACTTGGCTTGTAAAGTGAAATTCCCCAGCAGCATTACTACGATGCAGCGCACATGGCACTTATGTTGCTGTTCTCCGGTAACCTTCCGTCTAGATACAGTAGGCACTGGTGGAGCATTTTAGTCCTCGGATTTTCTGACAGAGAGACAATGACTTTTACAGACAGGGGATGGCACTGTTGCACTGTAGCTCTTCAGCCTTCCATCCAAAATGTCTCTATAAAAAGGTCTCGGTATTTACCAGGAAGGGAGCAGATGAACCAGATGCATTACTGCAAGATTTTCTTGAAATAGTTCTGCATAAAATATCAAATTTGGGTTACCAGGAATTTTATATTTTGATAAAACCCCAAAAAGAATGTGTTAGCATGCATCTAAATTGGATGTTAGCAGTAGACATAGTTTAAGGCCTCTTATTTATTTAATATTTAAAATGAAACACCTGTGTGAAGCTCTGAGAAATCATTAATAATACAATAAACTCTCAGCACCATGGCAGTAATCATTTCAGTAAGAATTCAACCAGCAAGCACTTAAAGAAACTCCTTTCTATCTTTCTTTTATTCTGGAAAATGCAAACTTCTTTCCTCCAAAGCTTTAATATACTGTTGTCTTCTGTAGCTCAGCCAGAAATTCCCTAGGGCAAGAGGCCAGTTCTGAAGGATGCCCAGTCCACATGGGCAGGCACATGTCTGGTGGGTGTGGAAGCAATATTCAGCTTGCTCGTCTTATCTCACTAGTCATAGGAACATGGCAGATGTACCAAAATTATTTTGAAGGATGGACTTTTGCCATGTAAGGCAGTATAGATCTTGATCAGCACCTTCAACTTTAGCTGCTAGCTGAGTGAAGTAGGAGCTATTACTTGAGCACTGACATCAGCATATGGCAGTGAGGTATCTAACTCCGCTTCAGTCATTCAATGATTCTCAGATGGAGTCCCACCAGAAATGTGCTGTTAATAACCTCAGTCTTAGGGTGATAAAAGTATAGGTAATGATGGGTCTGCATTCAAAATACAGATGACCAGGCTGTTGCTGAAATGTGATGCCTGAAATTAACTCACTGATTCAGTCCCTGTTCTTGGAGGAGTACAGCTACCTCTGCCTGTCTTCCACCAGTCCACTGTGTCTCCCTTAGTTTTACCTGAAAGGTGGCTGCCTCATTTTCACCTGCATCTTTATTTCAGCAAGGCATGGACACTAGTCCTGAGCTAAACTGTGCAAGTAGGATGAGGTAAAGCTGTAAAGCTGACATGAGTCAGTACACAAAAACCACTGGCATTTGTGTTTCTTGCCTAGACCCCTTGTCCAGCCTGGTGATGTGAAAACTAGTGGGGGGGAAAAAAAAAAAAAGGTCATGTCCATGACTATCATCAGAAACATCTGAAGTGAAAAGAATAAAACCTCTCAAAATAAAAGTGTTTATCCTTCTCTCCCTCTTTTTTTTTTTTTTTTTTTTTTTTAAATTTTCTCCTCCCCTGAAGATGCATGACTGAATCAACTGAAACAATCTGATGGGATTTCATGTAGTTTTCTTTGGAGGGCGGAGGGAAAAGATACATATAATTTTTGTCACACCATTTTATTTGGCACTGCACTTTAAAAAAAAAAACCAAACTGTTTCAACGTAACATTTAGTTTCAAAAGTAAGTAAAAAATGTTCACTATGCTTAACTTTGTGACAAAAAAAAAATTATTCAACTTGAACTCACCTCTCCCCATCCCCATCCTTCCTGTCAGCTGTGGGAAGAACTGAGAGAGTGAACAGCTTTACTGGAGCTTGATTTCTCTCTTGAAGGGCAGGCCCTATTGCTGCCTGCTGAGGTGTGTAGGTGACTCAACTCTGAGGCCTTCCTACTCTAAGGAAGTCAATTTATTTTCTGGACAAGATAGATTAGAGATAACCTGTATGCTTCTGTGACAGTATCAAAGGCAGCCAATCAAGCTAATAATAGCAGCATTATTACAAGGTGTCTGATTCTCATCCATCACTAGAAAGAGATAATTAACTAAGAAGTTCTTTGGCTTATTCTAAGTCCATACCTAGATTACAAGGGTCAAATGCAAGGAAGGCATATATATGCTAAGAGCAATCTCATTGCTTGCCTTAGAAAGAAGACATGAAATGTTGGTTAGTTATTTTATGGTATGTGATGACTTCTGAAGTATGCTTCTTTCAAAACTATATTCAACCTCTCTTTCTTGAGTTGCTGATGATCATTGGTGGCCAGGAGTCTGATAGTTGTCCTTAGGAGTCCTTTAGAAAAAGGTTACATTGGTCTAGCAGAAAAGGTGCTAAACTTTTTTTTTTTTTCCCTCTAGCACTCGAATTTTAGTGAGCCAGTAACTAGCTGGAACAGGCTAAGGGCCAGCAGAGTAGCCACAGAGCTGTCTCAGAAGATTCCTTATCTTTCCACTTAGCTGTGCAGTGCCACCACAGTCACGTTTGTGTGGTAGCCTGGAAATAGCATGAATACAAATATGCTAAAAATGTCCCAGCTTTGTTTCTTCTGGGGGCTTGCATAGTAAAGGTAGTATTTTTTCAGGTGCTGTTTTGGACAGAGTCCTTTTCATTCTGCTTGTTGTTTTGGTTTTGTTTTTGAATGTTGGAACTTTTCATGACATTGCTGAAATGTTCTGGGGACATCCTTTCTGAGCCCCGAGTGTCTTTAGTGAAGTTCTGCCTATCATTAATGATGAGTAGTGTCCATGTGAAACTAATCTAGGGTATGTGGCACTTACGCATTTAGTGCTGCTGAATTTGAGCTGTTAGTCAAAATGTTGATGACCTACCATGCACTGAAATGAGGCTGATGATGCGTAAAGTAGTGAAATGCTTATTTCAATACTTAGCTGATGATGCACTATTTATTTTAAGACTATTGAACTGTGTAGTTATTACAAGGTTTTGAAAAGCAGTTATGAAATGTTCTGATTGTATATCTGCCACAGCTAAAGATGAATCTGAACTCTGGAGGCAAATACTGCTGGATTCCAGTGGTTCAATATCTTAAACATGGTTTTGAATTGCTATACCTTAGACATATATGCCATTACATGGAGGCATCTATCTAATTACAACAGAATATTCCATTATGAAGCATGCTGGTTTGGACTTCAAGACGTAAACTCTTGCAAAACTCTGTTTGGATAGGGATTTTCGACCTAGACCTTATATAGTCACTGTTGGAAGTTTAACTCAGACTTATTTACTACTTTACAGAGGGAGTATTCACACCAACAAGATTAGGTTGTGGATTTATGGATAAGTATTCAGAATTTTCCTTCCCAACATCCTTGTGTCAGTGTTGCCTCATCCATTTAAACTACAGGCCTGAAATCTTAATATTTTTTCCTCCTCTGGAGGTAAATTCCTTTAAATTACATAGCATTTCAATGCAGAAAACCAAAATAAAGGATACTTTCTTGGAAGACATTAGGTTTTTAAGCTCTGGGTCTGTGGTTATGAAACCTTTTCATAGTTTCTCTAGGACTCCACAGATCCCTTAGTGCAGAACTGATGTTTCCCCGGGGAATGCAAGGCTTCCCTGCGGGGTTTTCCTGGATAAGTCACAGTGGAGTCTAGTGTGGCCAAACACTGGTGGGCCATAAACCTATTTACTGCATCTAGATCCATGAGCCATATAAAAGGTTCTTTCTGTTTCCTAGGATCTCTTTGACCACTGTTATGGAAATTGCTCTTCATAACCTGGTAAAGAATTTGTGTTGGTGCCTAAAGTACCTAAAAGCATAAGGTATTTTACTTGTTAAGCTGTGTATCGTAAACAAGAGATCTATTTCAGGGAACTGGTTGAGTGATCTTGTTTTCTTCTCCCATTCGGTGACTTGGTATGCCACATTGTCTGAAGGTATCAACAGAAACAAATGTCTCCCTATGCAACTGTGATTTAAACTTGTGAAAATAAAGTGTGAGTGATGGCCACATTAGTACTGGTTTTCAGGAAGACTTTTTTGTAAAACTGTTACAACTTGCAAATAAATAAGGGCTTTCTTTAAGCCACTTTACTATGATCACTCATATTTTGAAAATAAGATCGGCATTTTTCACTTCTTAGGACTGGAAGTAAGTGCTTTAATTATCTTTTCATTCACCTCAGAGTGTTTGATCCACAGTTAATATTGCTTACACTAAAAGAAGAGAAGGACTTGACTTGTGTATTAAAGGTCACTGAGTTACAGAGGCCCATAATGAAACTGTCTTCGGGGGTGATTAAAGATGCCAAGCAATCATGGCTGTCAACGTTGCTTGTGCTGCTAGATCCCTGCATCCTTTCTGTTTAGAGCAACAGATCAAACGGAAATTTACAGCAAAGTCACGTTTCTCAAGCCGAGAGGTCTAAGGGATGGCAGGTTCCAAAGTATAACGTGCAGGGGATGAGGGAAAAGGATGTGTGGGAAGGAAGTGTGTTAACCAGATGGCTCTGCTTTACTGTTTTGGGGAGCCCTTGAAGGGAGTGAGGGAGAGATCAAGGCAGCAAGTTTCTGCCTGAGCTGAGTTGCAGCCAAAGGGAGCTCTGTGGGTGCTCTTCACCTCACTGGTTTAACTTGACAAGGCTCAAGGTATACCCTGTAAATAAACTCCCTTGTACTTTACTTTTCATCTTTCCAAGCACACTACTGATGATTTGAACACTCTGTATGGTACTAATGGGGTTCCTCTTTCTTTCTGGAAATGTGCAAGCCCCTATTTGCCCTTCCTTTCCGATCAATTAAAAAAAAATCCAGTTTTCATAATTGCTTAATTACAGGGCTCCTGTTCATTAGAAGTTCCAGGCAATGGGAACCACTCAGTATTTGGCTCATTGATGTCTGTGTGCCCCTTGGTGACCTTTAGAACAATTTAATTAAAATTACCTAAAATACCTCTAGAGACCTGTCTCTCCAGGCTAAACATGGATAGTATTGTCCTCTAGGGCTCCATTTAGGGAACTCTGTGTCTTTTTTAAGATAAAGCATATGGGGATTCTAGGCTACTGCAAAAGCATGAAGCAAAATACAGGAACGAAGAAATGTTGCATAACGTGTAACACTGCTCTAACAAACATACCACTAGTTACTACTGAAACACTCTGTGGTAAATGATATAAGAGCAGCCTTTAATCTAGCAAACAAGAGGAGGGGAAAAAGAGAAAAAGATATTATTAGTAAGCTTAAGCTGAATTATAAGTATATATTCTCCAAAGAGGTGAAAACAACATCTATTTGTGCTTCCGCTTAAGGCAGATTTCAATATGAGGATACATTGATTATTTATTTGCTACATCTAGAGATAACCACCATTCATTTAAGTAGGGGCATTTAAGTAAATTACAGGTAATGTCTTTCAATTTTCATTTTAGAATTATTTGTGCCATCTGAAAGCATTTTATTTCCTCATCTCAGCTCTTCTTGATATTATTCATTGTTCCTCTGCTTGTTACTGTGTCATATTTCATAAACTAAGTGAGGTTGCTGTGATTCGTGCCGACATGGTTTACTGAATTGCCTTGATCTTCTGCTGAACTTGTCTGCCATTAGCTTAAGACTCTCTGAGTTTTGTAAGAATACCTCACTGACAGTAGATTGCCTAGAAAAACAATATGGTTTTCTTCATAAGGCATCTGTAGAACACAAATAGGAACTTCTCCATATCCACTCCAAAAAACACAGTCCATTCTCTATCTGGACAAATTCCAGTGTTTCCTGTAAACCGTGCTTCTGAGAGAAAGAGGAGCACCAGTTTCATTTTTGGGTGCATCACTGGAAAGATTTGATATTGAAAGTTGTTTGGGTGCTATTTTTTTAAATTTTTGGTTTTTTGTTCTTGACGGTCTTTCTTAGACTGAGTCCAGGCTATAAGCAGCACATGCTGCTCTTTGTGTATCAAAAATGCAAAGTTATTTGAGAGAAATTGAAAAGTTTTGACAATACTTATCTTAACATTTGGCAATACCTGTATTAACACTGAGAACTGTGTTAAGCTTAACATTGGGACCTCATTTTTGGTAGAAATGCAGCAATTTCTACTGTTTATCTAACCTCCAAGAGGGAAGAAAATCTTGTATTCTGGGATGGAAAGCATTATAATCCTGTTGGTTCAGTCATCAGGCTGCTTTGTCGTAGCACTGTAGAGAAATAGCAAAGACGACAGCTCCTGTCCCGGGCAGCTGACGCTTCCAGTTATCTGACAGGCTATGATAGAGGACCACAATGAAGAACTGTGGCAAGGCAGGGGTGGAAGACTGAGGGAATAGCAGAGACTGCAGTCGAGGTGAAAGCAATTGAAAGTGGAAACAGAAATCATATGTTGATATCCCCAAGAAACTGTCAAAGTATAAATTGTCCCTGACAGTCCTTAGCTATTTCTTTCTGTGTTTTACTTGCCCTACGAACAGCTTAGTGTTTACAGTTCCTGTTGGAGTCAGTAGTCCTAATTAGACCTTTAGCCAGTAATACAGCACCCTCCAACTTTATGCTGATATTAATACACAGTGACCCATTTCAAAAAAATCAATCACAATTTCATTAATTGCATTAAAAACAGCAGTTTATGCTCAAAAAGAAACTAAGTTCTGGATGTTGGACCATTTGATAACTTAATTAGGTATAGAAGTCAACGACAACTCAAACTTACTGCAGCTGATACACTCCAATATTGACCTTCATTATGAGTGCTTTATTTTCATGGATAATATGTAAGAAAAATGCATCCTTTAGGTACTGAAAAATTTAATGCAGATATACCCAATTCCAAATCTCTGTGCTTTAAGATAGTTTTTATGCCTGTGTTTTTGTTTTATTTTTTTTAGAGAAAAAGAGTAGTTGCCGTTTTGCCTGTAGTACTTTTAGATCTCTGTGAGCTTCTCTCATGAGACACCTTCTCTCGTGGAGATCAAAGAACAAAATCACTTCTATTGCATTTGTGGATCATTGCAATACGTAATTTTGTGTGTGTTATGCTATTGGAGTGACTGATTGAAATCAATTACATGAAAGTGTAAATTGCTTTTTAAATAGCTTAGAATAAGAAGACAGGAGATACACTATTCAGGATATATATCCAAACTGCTTCATGATGTTTAATGGCTCAAGTTCTCATAACCAAAGGTTTTAGTATTACATGGTGTAGCACTATTAACACTGCTGAACTGCAGCTCCTGAAGTCAGAAATCCTATACATTAAAAAGAAACCAACAGATGACATTTTATAAACCCCATGTTTCATTGTCCTATAAATAGAGATTATCAAATGCATAAAGAGTACCCGGCAAGAATAATATTTCTTTCCTGTTAACTACTTTATTAATCATAAGCAAGCAACTCATACCTTTTTTGTCTCTTGCTGGTAATTCAGTTTGGTGTTATTATCATAAGGCTATGCTCATCTGTGAGTTAACATTTCAAGTTAGACACAGAGAACACAAGTGGCACCTACTTTTTTTTTTGTCTTCTGCTAATCGTATTCCTATAATGTGCATATACTGGCATTATGATTATACTGTAGTTTACAATAAGGATGTATTTCAAACGGTTGGAAATCAGATTTTCTTTTTCTAGAAGGGAGGGTGGTAACTGGTAATTAGGTTTAACGTAAGTCTTAGTTGAAAGGAGGTGAAAGAAATTGCTTTTAAAATAATAATAATGCCAGGTAGACGGAGATTGCTTATGGATGGTGTAACCAGCTGTGCAGGAGAAATGTCAAAAGATGGTTATGAGAGCATTTGGAATGTAGAAAAATCAATCTAAAAGGGTGTTACATAAAAACCGTACATTTTATTATGATGTTGCCTTAAGACTATTATCCTGTATCCTGTCATTATGAGATTCTTTCTGTTGTAAAGTTACTCTACCTTCTCTCATATAACTCCCTTAATGTTATTTATTGTCTTCTGTAGAAGGAAAGAATGTGCTGCTTTTAGTCACGTAAGGAGTAATGAACTAAACCATCTTGTTAAAGGAAAATAGATCAGCAAATCAGAAGTGTGCTTTGAAACAGAGAAGGTATTAAAGAGAAAAGAACCGTTATTATTTGGTCCATCTCCTTTCTTTGTGCATTCGAAGTCCTGTCACCTTATTTAAGGCCTTGTGGATGCTACATCCATATAAAATTTTTGGTTTTGCATCAGCAGTTCCTACTGATTCCTTGGCAAGGATTCACCTCTGCCCAGATAACAGGTCACCTGAGACTTCCTCGGCTCTCAGGAAGGAAGATGGTTCTTACCACCATTTATTTTGGTTTGTGGTAATTTGGAGTTGATTTTTACACATAAAGAGTGCTACTGATTTTGGATGTTGCTGTATTTTAGTTCCAGAAAATACTTATTTTTGTAAGGAAAATTTCTTGCAAACAAAGGGAAGCTTTGTTCTTTTGTGAATAGCTTTGCACTGTTTTTCAGCAGATAATGTCATGAAAGGAATAAAACTGTCTCTTTGTCTTAATGAGGAGTGAGACAAGTAGCCTGATAATAGTTTCATTAATAGCTATTTGTTTATTAGTTAAAATGCATAAAGAATGATTATAGAACTGGGATTTGGACCTATGGCTGTGAATGTCTGGTTATGGGTGAAACTTGAGTTTCCATTACAGTTTTTGTGGTGCAGCCACTCAGGCTGGCCCTGAGAGCTGCGTTGGCTTCTCTGGAACCCTTCTTAGAGCCAGAGGTTGTGCTGTGGCTGTGGAGGAGTACTTTGTTAATCCCCAACTGGGGTGGTGGTGAGAGGAAAAAACAGTCCAAAGCCCAGGCTTAAAGCTATCCCTGGGATGAGCCCCGCAGACTCAGTACTTGCGCAGTCAACCAGTTTGTTACCCTTGTCTGTGAGGGTGATTATTAAATCATAAACAAGGGATTGATTTTTATGTTCCTGTTGTCTTTTTAGACCAATGAGATATAGAAGGCTGGATTCTGTTCTAACCTATGCCTCATTATGAAAGTACTAGAGGAAGCCACACTTTTTGCAAGAGTATTCTTGATGAACTTTTCACTGGTGGGAAAATGGAAAAGAAATGGAGAGATGAAAATTTGAGCTACTGCTAAGATGTCAGGCTGGAGAAATTTCATGCATGTCAAACTGGCCAAGATTTTCTGGCTACTGTGTGAGCCGGAGACGAAGAAATAAGGCATTAGAGAGGTGAGCTCTTAATTTTTATTGCTTGTTCCTAAAGGGAGACCTCTATATTTTTCTTTTCTGCCTAGTTTTGTAAAAAGTGGGAAAGGCTTGGGTGATTGAAGTGTATGTGTGTATTTCAGTCACTTTCCCACCTCTTCTTCAATAATTTAAAATATAAAAAACCTGAGCAAAAACCAAATAAAAATAAACCAATAAAAAAGCCAAGCAAAACCATGGAACTTTCCATGACAATGGACATGCAGGTAGAGAAAAGAGGCTAAAATGAATAATCCTGCTGAGAGAAGGCTACACTGTTAGTTTATAAAAGTCTTTCAAAGTTCTGTTGTGTACAGAACCACATATTGCATTAGCGGGTGTGTGGACAGACCACCTCAAGAAATTTGCTAAGAGGAAATGTAAACACTTCAGTGAATTAGTAGATTTTGAGGACTAAGCAGTAAAGCTGAAAAGCTACTGTTAAAGATCATCTTTTGGTTCCTGTAAAAGAAGATTTAACACTGTGCAGTAGTATATGATAACAATGAAGGATAAGTGAGAAGTGACATTACTGTGAAGTCCAGTAAGCACAGCCTCACTGGTCAAGAACAAGGGGATACCACCCCAGTGTTAGGGAACTTCTCCCGGCTTGAGCTTGAGGTCAGACCTGCTGCTGGCCATTTGACTTTGTTTCCTCACCTATATTTTATTGTTTCTTGAAATCCAAAACAGGGTACTGAGCAGTTGCCTGTGCTCCTTGCCAGTGTGGTTTATGAACTACATACAGGCTAGTGCTGGCTGTGGCCTTGTGTTGAAAGGGAGCTGGCTCTTCCTTTAAATCCTCTCTGTACAGCATTAATCCAAAGCAATTCATTCTTTTTCCTGTGAGCTAGAAAGCTTATTCTTCTTGTGAGCTGATTTGGTTATCTGTTGCTGTATTAATTTAGTGATCTGATCCTTTGAACCTATTGATTTAACTGTAACTGTTCACTCAGTTTTATTCATTGCATTATTCCGTCTTTAATTAGTTTAGTAAAACTGTATAGTGAATCAGCTTAGTACAACTACGGTTATTTAGGTGGTTTTTTTCTTGTTCAGCCTTGAAATGAAATCCATAAATGCACAAACAGATTTATTCCACTACATTGCAACAAGATGAGCTCAAGCTTACAGAAACCAGCAGATGAGAAATTTGCTTGCCTCTTGGTTTTGTTTCCTCACCAGTGTTCAAGAGTCCCTTTTAGTCTCAGACAGTATCCTGAATCTTTTTCTCCTCTATAAGCAATATGAAGTTTGATTGCTTGCTAATGGAAAATCGTTTGAGCTGGTGTGTTGCCACCTTCATCAATAGAAGGGTGTTTTCATCCTCTGCACAGAAAATCACATGATTCACTCCTAACTACAGATAGTGAGAACTTCTGCTTCGGCATTTAGAAGTCTGAATAGAAGAAATCATTCACAGTGTTTTTAAAATGCATCCTCTCAGGCTATATTGGCCAAAGCACAACAAAATACACTGGCAACCACTGATGGAATTGAACAGACAGACTACTGCCACTGAGAGAAGGTGTGGGTTTGTGCCTGTGTACCTGGTTAGCAGGTGTCACGCAGGAACCACTCACACAGCTTAACCTCAGCAGGGAGCAGGGTGGCTTGAACTTTCCATCTCTTTAACACTGTTAGGCAAATTTCTAGCGTTGCTCTCCATCCAGTGGCAGCTGGCCCTGTGGTTGGCTTACACAGCCAGGGTATATATCCACATAATGGAAACTTCTGATTTGGTGATTTTTGCTAGTAATGATCTAGATAAACATAATATGAGTGCATGATTGGATGATGATCTGTGGCTTTGAAGGACCTGATAGATTTTATTTCTCTTCACGTGGTTTTGTGGTCAGGCAGTGATGTGGGTGGGCAGGCAAAAAGAAAAGGAACGATGTCACTGATGGAGGGCTTTACCTTCTGGGGCCAGAAATGCTGCTGCTGAAAACAGTACTGAGCTGAGATGAGAATGCAAAGTTACTCAGCCCAGATTATTACACAAAATCCATGCATTCATATCCACTTTCACTTTGAACAGGGAAGAGGAAAATTCTGTTACTAACATTTATCAGGCATTGCCAAAAAATTGTTGAACTGGGTGTTTTGGGCATGCTGGGGTGAAAAGAAAAACACACACTCGAAAGAATGTCTGTTAAATCAAGTACTGAACCTAATAATTACATATGCTTGTGAGGTTTTAAGAAAACAAGGTTGTGAGGATTGTTTTCTTAAATGTATGAGAAGATATAACTGTGAATTGAGAAAATGTACTGAGAAGCATGGTTTTGCAGGGATATGTTTTGTTTTAATCGTCTCTTACTATAATAGCATTTCTCTTCAGTGTAGAATTAGGGGGAGGTAGAAGTTCACTAAAAGGTGTCTGTAATGTATTCATTAAGAGGCTTCTTTTATGTGTACAATGCAAAGCTGACTGGTAGCTAGTTTGCAGTAAAAGGAACTTCTGAGCTTTCAAAAGAAATCCAAGTAGGTGCTAACAGAGCAGCGGGAAAAGATGGAGTGGCTGAAGCAAAACTGTCCAGCAGCTCTCCATGGTGTATTAGTGCGGAGAGCAATTGCATTCCTCTGGGTGGGGTAAGGCTCTGAACAACTATGGCAGTGACATGAGGGACCTGTGGAGAAGTGACAATTTCACTGTGGTGATCCTAGGTCAGTCTGATTTTCTTCTATTATTGCATGGAAATTTTGGGTTCTGCCCCGTGCTGAGGGCAGGGCAAGTCACTCATGTGGACTGTTCCTAAATCAAATGCAGAAGGTTTTCAGGATTTGGGAGGACCGTGGCACTTGCTTCTGATCCCCCTATGCCCCTCTCTGTAAGCCCTGTTAATTCAGTTGACATAGATGAAGGTGGTGGAGCAGCTATGACTTTTATTCATTTCTTCAGACTGGTTTGCCCTTAATTAAGGGGAAATCCATGAATGCAGGTTGGAAAGAGAGGCTTGGAGCAAGCAATAGGGCTTAAGGGTGGCAAATGCTGCTATGTCACCTATCTCTCCTAAATGTGTTTTACTTAGTAAATTATAGGAACTATGTGGAGTGATTGAATAACAGATGCATCTTCAGGTAATGCCTCTTCTGGATTTCTTTGGACCTTGACTGTAAATCTGCCCCTTGAGAGGGAAACCTGTCTTACTTAATAAGCCTAAGTCAGGTGGTGGAGTCAAAGCTCTCTGAGGAAAGTAAAATATAATTTGTCCATAATGGTAAGCCCATCAAAAGCATAAGTAACTAATAACAACTTAGAAGTAATGCTCCAAACAAGGCTCAGAAACAGAATCTTGCTTTATTGTAACACATAACATAAAAATCACTGTGTACTTCAGGTTTTTATATTCCTGGAGTTTGTAAGTCCTGAGAGTGAAACAAGGAGTTTGTGGTAAGAAGAGTAAAGACTAGCTATTCTTGGGTTTCTCCACCTACTGTGTGAGGAAAAGGGTGTTTAGCTACCTGGGTAACAGGTTTTGTGGATCTGCAGCTAGACCAGCACAGGTGAAGGCACTGATGCACTCAACAGCCTTCCCAGCAGGAAGAAACCAAAGTGGAAAAGTACGGTCCTTGCGCATTATTGCAAGAAACCCACTTTGCAAATTGGGATTAAGCTGGCAAAGCAGTAAGATAACTAGGAGATTTTTACCAACTTGGGAGCAATTGAGGATATGAGAACAAAAGCCCAATCTGCATAGAAATCTTGGAGAGGTATTTAAAATTTATTTTTGGAATGGAGTAAGCAGCACCCCAGGGAAACTGGTCAAGTAATGATATGGTGGTGATAAATCTGGAGGATTGCTTGGGAGCATGAAAATGGTAATGATTTTATACCCTCAAGTATGTAATTTAAAATGTAGGTGCAAAGGATATGCTTTGGGTTCAAGGTTGATTTATTTTTTTTTTTCCTTCATTTCCTCCCCGCCCCCCCAGTATAATTTATTTAATGTAAAGTGCTCTTCCAAGAGTGGTTTTCTTATTTGCTTGTAGACTCTTGCATGACTCAGAGCAGTATGTGAAGAATCTGCCTGTGTTTCCAGGGAGCAGAAATCCCTACCTAAGTATGCTCTAAAAGGTCAAATTCGATTTAATAAATTTATCTCTCAGGAAAACAAGCATCTTTCTTAGCTAGTAGGAGGGAAAAAAAAAAAAGATTTTTGCATTTAAAAAAAATCTAAAGTATACCATAGTTGTGTAAGTGTGAAGTACTAAAAGCTCACATTACTGAAACCATACTGGTGTAAATCCTCAATACGCGTTGAAGTCAGTAGCATTACTCGTAATTCTATTATATAGTCTCTGTAAAGAAAGGAGAGCTGCTGGGAAATGCAATTCAAATTTGGTCTTAAAGTACTTATCTAAGGGCTGTATCCTGCCAGCATTTTCAAAATAAGAGTTGTAATCAATGCCATTGCTTAAAAATCAATGTTGCCTAGTATAGTCATGTGTGATAGTACAGCACTGCAGCAAACGAAGCTATTTCAACTGCAGACTTGCATTCAGCTGGGTAGTATAATATACTGCTGTCTAATGCAGCACAGTTTAGATTGGAAGCATGATAGAGTGTATTTAATGATATTATGAAGATATCAGAGAACTTGAGAGCTTTAGAAACTGTTGGTCAGTGAAGTTTCACAAGGGTGCTGTGACAGGGACTGTGACTCCTGAAGTGCTAGATGCTTAACGTGGCGCCTGTTTTTTATCCTTCCTGCCCTTTGCATAAACCCTTTACTGCAATATCTCTGAGTTGTCAGAAGACCAGAAAAAATGTTTGGGCCTCTTTATATTCTTCCTCTCAGAACTGGTGAGTCAGGTGTGTGGAGTAGTAGTTTTAAGTTCATTTCTAATAGGAATCAATAAAAAGAGGTAATTGTTTCCAGTGCTTTCAGGTGTTGTGTACCAGGAAATGAAATGTTGTGGAGCTCTTAAGCTAATCTGTGTTTTTTCTGTGACCCAAACATATATACTATGGCAATAACACCCAAATGGTGCTATGTGGAATGTTACTAAGCCATGTGGTCCTGGGTTGCCTACTTCCACTGGCCACACTATAAAGACTACCACAAACGTATCTATGATATACATTTATGTTATCAACTGAGGCTGTGTAAATGGGAATGGATAGGTGGTGAAGGGATGAGGCACCACTAAGATGTGGCTTATCTGACCTAAAACATTGGAAAGGTGGTGAATGCCTGGGTGTGTTTAGAGGCAGGAGTATTCATGGAAAGAGCTACTTTTCAGGGAGCAGCATAAAATGCCCACAGAAAATGAGCCTGACATGAACAAACTTCTTGACACAGGGGAACCTGGGTTAGAAAGCTACTACTCTCTTCATATGCACAAACACTCTTGACAACCTAGAAGTAGGAAGGAAGCGATGTGCTTTTTTTCTTTTCTCCCCCTTTCTCACCAGGCCATATGGAAATATTTCAAGGTGGTTTGTTTTTTTTTTTCCTCTCTTTCTCAAAAGAGGTGTATATTCTTACCCTGCTCCTTCCCCAACACCTAGTCATCAAGACACCCCTTTCTCAGATGGGAGACCTAGTTTAGGTGCCTACTCTAGCAGAATTGAAGTGACTTGACTGTAACTAAGAGGTGACTATAACCAACTTGTAGTTCTCAGTGGTCTTGTCTCTAGCACTTTTCCCATCCGTCTCAATATAAGGTGCTGTCCTCAGCCCCGCTCCCCTCACCCATCTTTCCAGATAAAAAATTGAAAGGAAGAAATCATTAGACTTCTGAAGTCCTATCACTCAAGTCAGCTTGGATACTGAACGTTTGCATCCAGACTCAGCTACGTGGAGTGGGCTGGTGCCAAGGACCACACATGAAGCATTTTCTGTTTGAAATTATTTTAAATATGAGAAAAGTTTTTCTAGTCTCTGTATGATTTACAAACTTGAAATGACTTAAAATTACCTGTTTGACCAGCCAAAAACAAACCTACCATGCTTCTGCTACACCTCCTAGAGAAGTAGGACAGCTGACTGAGTGCAGTAACTGAGGAAAGGAACTTGATGTTCTTGTTCACCCTTAAATTGAGAACTGAATACAATGTTCATGCAACAGTCCACTCAATTAGTCATGAAATGAATCGGTGACTGTGATGGGAATGGAGCCCAGGAATCATGGCCCCTCTGCTCCAACGGCTGGATTGCACTGATTTTGAAAAAAGATCCCATTTTTTGAGTAGGAAATTTAAGAAATACCATGGCAGTTTACCATACTGTTTGGCTTGAATTTTTTTTTTCCTTTTCTTTCATCGAAGAGACAAAAATACAATAAACAAAGGCTTTGCTAGGATAAAATTTGAAGTCCGGCATACCATGAGAGTCAAGCTAATGTTTCTGTTATAAAATCTTCATTTCACCCCTTCCTGGAAACATGAATTATGAACTCCATGACTGGCAACCTTTTCCTGAAGAGAACACAGATCTCTGGGAGAATATATTCTCTCCTGCTCTGTGTGTGTGACTGACATTAATGCTAATGGAGTCCTGAAAAGGAAAATATGCTCTTGTTTGTACAAATGGCTGCAAAGTAGATATTGCAAAAACATGCTGGAAAAAAAACCCTCCATGGCACAGCACTGCAAGTCAAAAGAGAGACCTTACCAGCTGCGAGAAGTGGCCTGTTGTGAGACAGTCATTAAATATAATATGATTTAGAATGGACTGTTGAAAAAGATCAGATTTTCTTAAAGGTAAAATTACTTTCCGCTTAGAGTACTTTCCATTGTGAGGCTTTTAAAGGACTCTGCACACACAAACTGCATCAGTATTTAGTGATGGCAAAGAGCTGAGTGAGTGTAATTAAAAAGGTCCCTTTTCTTTGCCTGAGATGCAGCAAAGTGCAGTGTTCAAGTTCCTGGCTTGTAGCAAAATCTTTCTGCTTACATCACTTCTCAGTGGAGTTTGCAGTGAAGTAGGAACAAACACAAGATCAGTTACCATGTCTTGGCTGAAGGGCGGAAGTTTTCAGATGTATGTGTTCAGACGTTTCTGGCTATGTGCTTCACCACACAGCAGCATCTACTTTACTGGTTTTGTTACTTTCTAGATGGGTAAAATGAGAAGTAGCAAGAATACGACTTTTCCAGAGTCTTCAGCCAACCGAAGTTGTAGGATAACTCACAGTAATTTGCTTTTTCCTCTGGCTGACATACCCACCCTGCAGTTTCAGTCAATTCTAACAAAGCAAAGATATATTCTTATGGTCAAGTATTGATAAGTTTTATCATAGTGGAATTACTGGGAAATGTGGCCAGCAGGTCAAGGGAGGGGATTCTCCCCCTCTACTCTGCTCTCATGAAACCCCCCCTGCAGTGCTGTGTCCAGCTCTGGGGCCCCCAACATGAGAAGGACTCGGACCTGCTCAAGTGGGTGCAGAAGAGACCACGAAGATGATCAGGGGGCTGGAGCACCTCCCCTGTGAGGACAGGCTGAGAGAGTTGGGGGTGTTCAGCCTGGAGAAGAGAAGGCTGCAGGGAGACCTTATAGTGGCTTCCCAGTACTTAAAGGGGCTACAGGAAAGCTGGGGAGGGACTCTTTATCAGGGAGTGTAGGGATAGGACGAGGGGTAACCGTTTTCAACTGAAAGAGGGTAGATTTACGTTAGATGTAAGGAAGAAATTCATTACTGTGAGGGTGGTGAGACACTGGCACAGGTTGCCCAGAGAAGTTGTGGCTGCCCCCTCCCCAGCAGTGTTCAAGGCCAGATTGGACGGGGCTTTGAGCAACCTGGTCTAGCGGAAGGTGTCCCTGCCCATGGCAGGGGGTTGGGACTAGACGGTCTTTAACGTCCCTTCCAACCAAAACCATTCTGTGATTCTATGTATTCACAATGAAATATCTATGCAACGTAGGTGTCATTCTTGGCCTGGTATTACCCAAGAAAATGTGAGATCAGTCAGTATGTATTTATGGTGGCTACACAAGTAATGAGATCTGGGGGTTTTCTTGTTTTGGTTTTCCTTTTTGAATTTACCTGTCTCTTTGGGTTGCTGTGGTGGCAGAGGACAACTGTCCTAGCAATGTCTTATCATCTGTAATAGGCCGCTCACTGAACAGCTCATGAGACTGGACAGTGTGTACAATGTGGATGGATCAGTAAGAGACACACAAGACTTTTTTTAATAACTTGTAACCAGTTGGACAATGGATGCAAATATAATTTCTACTTTCTTGTCTGTCTTAACATCTGGGAGCAGGACTTCCCCCAGAGGGGATTTTATCTGTTTGGTGGAGAATCTTGTAAATTTTTCCCCGCCTCAGATGAGTGCCAATGAAGTTAGTTCAGAGATTATCCTGATATGGCTACTATTAAATTATGAATAATTGACAAATATTTTTACTTGGGGAGCTCACATCCTTATGTATCTGTACTGCAACAAAGATGGCAACCACACCACCTGTGTGTTAGAGCTCTCCATAAAATACATATTGGTAACATTAAAATGTTGTAAATAAACAGATTCCTTTTGAGTTTCTTCTGAATCAAATTGTTTATTAAATACAAATGCCAAGATAGAGATTAAATTTACCAACACTGATACAACTTGCCTTGGACTAAATTAAGAGTGCATTTATGCAACTATGAAAATGTGGGAGGCTGGAAAAGCCTATATAGGCCCTCATCTATTGTAAAGAAAATGCCTGTTAAAGGAAAATAGAGCATGAAAAGGCACAGTTGGAAGAGAGGAGTAGGGAAGTAAATATGAATCTTACCAAGATGCAACAGATATTGAACTGATGGAATTAAGCAAACATAAGTGTGAATTAAATAAAATCCAGGCTGTGTGTACTCTGCTGAATTAAACTGGGCAAAAATCTGGAAATAATAGTGCTTTGTCTTCTTTATGGCATCTTACAAGGCATGTCAATCCAAATAAAGTGTTGACTGTAGCAAAGTTTCAGATTGTGAGTAGGCACACAACAAATTAATCAAGAACATAACTGTCCCACAAAGAACTCTGTGATTCAGCAGCCTCTTCTTGCAGAGAGACTCTAGTGCACTTACTCCTGGAAGATTATAATACTGTGCTATCAACCATGAAAAGAGAAAAGAAGTTTTCAGTAAGCTAAAGGAAGGTTCAATAAAACGACTGAAACCTCGGGCTGTCACTACAGGAGAATGACAATCAAATAACTTTTTAAACATAAACGTCTACAAAGTTAAGAATGTATAGTAGGTTTGAGTTTTTGCATTACTATTTCCAAGAGGAGCAGAGCTGTTAAATTTCTTATTCTAAAATGCACTGAAACTTGACTTTTGTTGTGTGTTAACTGTAGACGTCTTGGCTATTGGAGAAGGAGGGAGAGTGTTACCATGTTGTGTATTAGAATCTTTCTGATTTTTTGTTTTCATTCTTCCAACTCCATAGACTGAGCAGCTAACAGTTGGAGATATTTGCTGCATCTTTATACTTGTATAACTGATAGAGAGGAGGAGTTCCATTCACTTTCAGAGGGTATAATAATCATTGCTGCATGTACACACATGGATATACACACACATATGTTAGGGACTAGCTTTTACCTTAGGTGTAAATGCATGGGCCATTATGGATTTGTGCTGTCAGGGGGACTAGAGAATCACCACCACCTTCCTCCCCCCTGCTAGAGAGAAAACATGAGGGGTAGCTTTGGAGAAGAATATATCCCCTGTCTAAACTACCCAGACTGTGAGTCTTTTATCTTCTTCCCCTTCCCAAACAAGAACGATAATTTCCCTCCAATGCTTCTCACACTTTACAGTGCATTTAACATTGTCCCAGTTTTAATGTGGGGAGGCCTCAGCTTAGCTATGATAAATGGGTGGAAGTTAGGAGAAGGCAGGAGGAATGCTGAATCTTAAAACACTCCATTTATTCTGAGCATAGGCTATGATATTATAAAAGTCTCAATGTTCTGGTCTTGCAGAGCTCCTGCCTATGAAGCAGCTTTGTAAATGCTCAGTAAACGTGAGGGGCTTTCCAGATCCAGGTGTATCCTGCAGTCGTAGTACTGGTGATGTCTTTCAAAATGTGCCTCATTCTTCTTGTGGCAGCACAGAGGGACAGCGCTGGGCGCAAGGCTATAAGCGTGGCACTGCACAAGCCTTTCAGTTCACCTTTCTAGGATATATTCTGTGTTTCTAATTGCAATGTAGTTTTTGGAGCCTTACTCAAGCCATTCTCTTGTAGCAAAATGTGTTCGGTACAGGCTTCATACCATGTTTGTTCTGACAACAGAAATAAGCACAGCAATAGCTCATGATAGGTTAGCTTAAAATCACCACAGTGGTTTGCAAAGGTAATAGAGCTGTTAGAGATTTGCGTAGAATTTCATCTGTTGCCACGGAGCTGAACTTTGAATAGTGACCGTCACTTGAGTTGGGTATTTGCCTTCCATGTTTCTAATGAGATGTCATTTTTCCATCGGTACTGTAAATCCAGTGGTACCTTATGTAATAATGTGTAATGAGATGTCCCCTACACAATGATGATGGAATATCACAGTGATTTATAACATTCTTAATATGCAAAATGCTGGCAAATGGATTAGCCTTTTAGTGCCTACTGCTGCATCTAAACAATGTACACCTACCGCAAAGGGTCAGCGCTCTTCCGATTGCAAATGATGAATGGCAGAATTGAAATGAGCTCTCTCATTTATACTGGGCTTAGAAATGCAACATCGATAGCTTTTTTGGAAGGAGGGAAATAATAGGGGAAGCGGTAAGTGTTATGGAAAATGGGATCCAAGCCAAAGTTGTGGGGGAAAAAAAAAGAAGAGTGGAGGGGGAAGAGAAAGAAAAGATAATGTAGATAATGGGAAAGAAAAGATAATGCAGCCTGACTTAAGTTTAAAACCAGACACAGTGAAGTTTTGGTGCTGCAACTCTCCATCTTGCAGAGATGCTACTGAAGTTACAGTTCTTCTCTTCGGTGTGGTGGACCCGTTTAGGTCTCATTGTACTTTGCATGTTACAAACCAGGTTTTACGGCATTTGACATTTCTTCTAGGCATTTTCCTCATTTGTTGTTGTCCTCTGGCTGTGACAAATAGCCTTCTGCCCTTTTTGGGGGGCCTGTTTCAGTTGGTCTGTTTTATAGTATTCTGGGCCTCTGTCCTTTTTTCTCCCCCTCTTACCTGGCACTGCATCCTTTTCTGCATGCAGAGTGTTTACTCATGGATTTCACAGGAAATTTTGTAACTTGTCCAATGCACTGGGTTTGGATTTTTAATATTTCATATCACAATTTTACTATTACTAAAATAGCAGCCAGAAGCATCCCAGCTGAGGTCAAGACCTCACTGTACAAACTTGGGAGCAGGCTTGCCTCTTAAGTGCTTGGAGTCTAAGTGACTGGTGTTTGGGTGTCTGCATAAATCACGGGGTTAATAGCTGCATATTTCTACAGCTTTCAGGCTAGGATGCCAAAGCACTTTTCAAACACAAATAAATTTAACCTCCTTTCCTCTATGGAAGTCAGAGATTGGTTCTGTGGTAACACTTCCTCCCTCTCTAATTCCCACACATGTACTTGTTACTGACATATATATGACTGTGGTCAATATAGGTGCTTAACTTTTTAAAGAGCCTGTGTAAGTCACTAAGTGCATATTGATTTGAAGCAGATGTAAATTAGAATTAATTTTGACTTGCTAACGTAGTCAAATAAGGAACATTTCTATTGATCTCTGTCCCAGAAGCCAATTATCTGGATTAAGTGTTTTTATTACATGAAATACAGCATATAGTATATATCATTCTGCACGGATCAGTGTGAAATTGCATATTTAAGACAAGGACTGTAAGCAAAAGTAGTTAACAAGTGATTTATTTTTAAAAAGTATATCTTGTTTTATTTACCCCCCACTTTCCCCTGTTCAAAAGCTGTGCTTGTAACTCCCGCTGAATAGGAGGCTGTTGACGCATGTGGATCAACAGGGATTCTTGTTCCTATCATTTCCATTTCGGCTTCCTTCCCATTTGCTCTGCTCCATCTATACTGTTCCCTCCCCCTTCTGCCTCCCCAGCCATTGTAAAGCTCATCTATATTTCCTACTCCTTAGCATTAAGCAGTTTTGGCCATACTGTACTTTGCATGAAAAAATGGTTTCTGTGTTAAACAACTCCATCGCGGCCACCTCTCCTGCAAGCAAGCAGCGCTCAGTACCTGGAGAATCGAGCAGCGCGGGTAGGGGTGACGGTGCCAAGTGCTCTGCCTTGAGAGGCCGCCGGGGCCGGGCCCGCTGACTCCCCGGCGGGCAGGCTCCCGGCTCCGGGCCCCGGGGCCCTCCCTCGCCAAGGCTCCGAGCTCGGCGCTACCCGCCGGGAGCAGGATGCGGCCACCGCGCTCTGGGACCGGAGCGCCGCTTGCCAGACGGCGACCTCCGGCAAGCGCTCTGCCTCCTCTTTTCCAAAGGCGGACATTATCTATACGTATCGCTAGAGCGGCCCGCACCTCAGCCCCACAGCAACTTAATAATCTCGGTAACATCCTGCTCTCAACTCATTTTCTTGGCAGTAGTTTTAATTACGTTTCGGGCTCCTGAATGAATTTGTTTTCTCTGGATCCTTGGCATATTGAGACGCTTGTCACGTTTGGGTGCCTGCAATCACTGATGCGTTTGTTTTAGGCGATGAATTAGTCTTCTGAGCCTGAGCATGTCCAATTTATGAATTAGATTTCATTGAAAGCTAGAACAAAACAAAACAAGAAACGGTTTTGCTGTACCACTTTTCTCCCCCACCCCCTGGCCCCCAGTGCGGGGGTAAAAACCTCGCACGTTCATTTCGCTCGCCGAACGCGGGTCCTGGCCCGGGCCCGGGCGTGTGGAAGGAGGAAGGGCCATCGCCCCCACCTCGGCGCGGTGCCCCCGGCCGCCCCAGCTGGGCGAGCGGCAGCGGGCGCAGCCCCGCGCCCTTACCTCCGGGGGCGTCCCGCCGCGCAGGGCCGCGCAGAGCCGCGCCGGGCAGGGGCTGCAGCCCCGCGGAAGAGCCTGCGCCCGGCAGCCGAGGAGCTGCTGCCGCCGCCGCCTCGCCTCGCCTCGCCCCCTCCTCTGCCCCCCGCGCATCGGCCCATTCCCCCGGGAGAGATACATACGGTACACAGATATAAAAACCAGATGGCTATAATTCTGGCTACGTATCTAAATATCTGTAAGGGCAGCTCATTCCCCCGTGGTGGCGGAGCTGCCGCCCCTCCGTGCGGGCGCCCCGCTGCCCGCGCCCCGCCGCCGCGCCGTGCCCCGGCGGCACCGAGCGCCGAGGCTCCGCAGTCACGTGGCGCGGGGGGCGGGCGGCGGCGGCGGCGGGGGGGCCGCTCCGCAGTTCGCGGTCTGCCGGCGCCCCGGCACACACCGAGCGCTGGAGGCTCCGCCGTGCCGCCTGCCAACCCGGGATCTACCGCCGAGATTTTTTCGCCCCGGCTTGGTTGTTGTTGTTTTTTTGGTTTTGGTTTTTTTTTTTTTTTTTTTTTCCTCCCCATCGCCCGTTTTCCTCAATCTTGGAAAATTCTTGGGGTGCTGGGAGAATTTGGGATTTTTTCCTAAGGGGGGGTGTCTGGGCATCTCCCCCCCGCGCTCGCTGCCTTGCTCCACCTGCCCTTGCGCCTTTTTTCTTCTTTCCCCCTGTCTGTCTCTCCACCAAACCCGGGCTGATGTGCTGTGCGAGAGGCTGGAAATGGAAGTGTTGATGCTCTGGCTTTTCCCCTGGATATTTCAGTGCGTTTCGGTGCGGGCGGACTCCATCATCCACATTGGTAAGAGAGGGAGCGGGGCGGGGGGGGGGTGGAGAGGGACGCGGGAGATAAATAAATAAATGAAGGGAGCGTCTCGTTTAGCCGCGGTAATGTCACAGGCAGAGGTTGAACCCAACTCCGCGGGGAGACAGGAGAAGGGAAGGGAGAAAGGCAGCCGAATCCCTCCCGATTGTAAAGTTCGGGGCGAAACGCCGGCTGGGCTCCGGGCCGGGCCGGGCTTGGGGGTGGGGGATGGCGACGGGACCCGCCGGGCCGCCGCTGCGGTCTCCCGTGTGGCTGGCGAGCCTGGGCTTGGAGCTTTGTGCGCGGAAAGGCTTTCCTCCCCCAGCCCCCCCGCCCCTTCGCCACCGAAAACAAACAACCGCCCCCGAGACCCGAGCAGGAGAGAGGCATAATCTGGACGTGCTCGTAGGGAAAACTTTCGGGGAGGTAATCCCCTGGTTTCCAGCCCCTGTCGTAGCAGGTGTCAGCCGAGCCGGAATGCCGGGGGGGACGGGACTCGGCTGGGAAAGGGTTAGAAAAGCGAGATTTGCAGCGGCTCTGTGTGTGTGTGTGTGTCTGTGCGCGCAACTGTGTTGGTTTGAATAAGATCTCATTAAAACCCCTGGGCAGCAAGAAGGCTGGATCAGCAGTGGGAGGGAGAGAGGGATGAATAAGAGGCAAAGGAAAGGCTGATGTGAACTTTTATGGCTTCTGGGAGCAAGGCATGGTGATGTCCGCGGGAAGCCTGGCAAGCAGAAGCGAGGCTCTGCAGTCACCTTTTGGCTGGTGTTGAAAGGTACCAGCAGGAAGGAAAATGAGGATGTTTAAGGGCGGAGAGGGGGGAGAGAATCACTTGTGGAGGATGACAGAGGAGGAGACGGGAGTACGGCCGGGAAATGAAAAGCCGTAATTTCCACCAGCCTTTTGGGGAGGATGGGAGCTCAAAAAAAAAAGGAGGGGGCCGGGGCGGGGAGAACCTGGCGAGGAGAGGCTCCACGGAGACGGGAGGAAAGTCCCGTGTCGAGCCGGGGCGGGGAAGGGGAGAGGGGGACCAGCCCGGTAACAAGTTTCCCGGCAGGGGCGGCCCCGGGGCCGGCGGCGGAGGCTCCGCTCGGCGCCGCTCGCGTCCGGAGCCTGGGGGCGCAGCCAAGGCAGACAGCATTGCGGAGCCATTAAGGAGACGGGGTCAGCCCTGACCGCAGCGGGGGGCTGCGGCCTGGGGGCGCTCCCCGGGGCCGGGCAGACCCGGTGGCACTGGGGCCAGGCCCGCCGGGGGGCAGCGAGCCGGTGGGGCCGCCTCGCGGAGCTGCCCCGGCCGGGGCGGGGCGGGGGGCGAAGCAGCCCCCGCCGCTCTCCCTCCCGGCCCCGCTTCTCCTGCGGGTGGCCGGGGTCCCCTCGGCTCTCCCCCCGCGCGAACTTCAGCCCGAGTGGGGTTTGCGAGCTAACTCCTGGCAGGAGGAGCGGCCGGCTGGCAGAGGGGAGAGCTGCCGTGTGCGGAGCTGGGGTTCCCACGGGCAGCGCACGCTGTGGATCAGCAGGACTCTCCCCGGCTGCGGGATAACGGCTTTTCGCTTGTTTTGGTGCCAGCGCTGAGGATCTCCCAGCGCTGCGCAGAGCGGGGCAGTAAGCCCGGCGTGGGCACACGCACACTCTCCGTGGAGAGGGGCTCTTATGTAACGCACATCGCCAGATGTTGTCACGTTAACTGCATAAACAGGACAGGGAAATTAAAGCCTCCAGGTTACTGGCCGCAAATCCCGGCTTCGCGTTCGCGTGTGCGTGGGAGCCTCAGTAAAACCGCTGCAAGACCGAAAGGCAGCGTCCCGGGGAGCGGCGAGGAAGTTGCTCCAAGTCCCCAGCCCGCTCCCTTTCCCGCCCCTGCCGAGGCGAGCCCCTCACTCTGGCGTGGCTCCGGCGCGGGGCTCCGCGGCCGCCGGAGGGGCAGGGCCGGCCGGGAGGAGCGCTGCGCCTCCCCGCGCCCGGGGCGAGGCCGCGCAGCCGGCGGCGGCTGCCCGCGCGTGGGTCCCGGCCCCACAGGCGCCCGGTGCCCCCGAAGCCGCCCCCCCCGGCACCGTGCGAGCCGGCTGGAGCTTGGCGCGGCCCGGGGGGCAGCGGGCCGAGGCAGTGAGAAGCGGGGCCGAGCCCTCCTCACCCTCTGCCGCCTTCCTCCCCTCAGGTGCCATTTTCGAAGGCAATGCTGCCAAGGACGACGAGGTGTTCAAGCAGGCGGTGTCGGATCTGAACCTCAATGACGACATCCTCCAGAGCGAGAAAATCACTTACTCCATCAAGCTCATAGAGGCCAACAACCCCTTCCATGCGGTGCAGGAAGGTGAGCGCCCCGGGACGGCACCCACGGCGCGGCCGGGCCAGGCCGGGGCCGGGAGAGACGCACCCGCCCCCCACCCGGCCCGGCCCGGCCCGGCCCCTTGGCGGGGAGGAGGTTTCCGCGCCGGTGACAGCCCGGACCTGTCCTGGCGCTCGGCTGGAAACTTTTCTGCGGTCGGGAGTTGGCGCTGTCTTACAAGGAAAGGGGAGGGTCGGCGCGGCGCGGTGCGGCTGCGGCGCAATGCCCAGGCTAGCCCAGCCCAGCCCAGGGCAGGACAGGCCAGCGGGGGGGTGGCAGCCGCGGGGGGCCGGCCGGGCAGGGGGGCTCCAGGCCGCCCCTGCATCCGCAAGCGCCCCTCTCTCCGCCGCTACGGAGGGCAGGCAGGGCCCCCCCGGCAGGGCCCACGCGTGGACGCGGCGGGGCAGGGCCGACGAGGGGGTCCCGCCCGGAGTTGGGGGGGGGGGTCGTGCGGCGCCGAGGGGCCGGGCAGGAGGACTCGAGGGACCGGCTGCGGCAGGTGGCGGGGCACAAGCCGGCACCTCTCCCTGCGAATGCGCCCCCGCGCCCCCGGGGGCTGGCAGAGCTGGGGCGGCCGGCGGCCCTGCGGGGAGCGGGGCTCCCTCCCGGGTGCCGGGGGAGAGGTCGAGGTAGCCGGCTCGCCGGCTGAAAACCTTCCCAGAGTTTACAAGATCTGACAAGAAGCTACGTAGGTAAATCATTTAGATTAGATTTTTGCAAAGGGAAACGTTTAAATTAATCAGCTTGCCTTTACAAATAAGACTTTATAAAGATATTATTTGTGATTTAATGAAGGCAAGGTTAATTATGGCCTAGGTTATTTCAGAAGCTGTGTTTTTCAGTAGTAATTATTCTAGAAACAGAGCGCGCTATTTATATAGCCAGACTAGAATATTTAAAAAAATGATTCATCACCAGCCTTACCCTTAGTTTTACAGAGCACAGAGTGAATCTTTCCCTGTATGAAAATTTGCATTAATCCATATGTATTTATGTCTAAGTTGTGTACATGCAAATTATGGCTACAAAATTACACCAAATGTTAATTTTCATGAACTCCAAACAATTTCTTCTGCTATCTTTTTTCCTCAGAGTAGGTGCTGGTCAATATCATCCACATTCAGGAGAAACAGCAATACATACCTTTTCAAGGGCCTGATCCCATTAACAGTAGGATTCCTCCTGCTGCTCTGAAAGCTTAGCAAGGCGGTATGAAAAAAATCTTTATGAAAATGAGAAGAAGGGAACTTTAAAACAAAACTCCACCCACATAGTCAGACACCAGAGGAAAATAAAAATCTCTAAATAATGGCGAGTTGATTTATTGGCAAAGATTAACTCTGAACAATTGGAAGTTCTTACATTTGCAAAAGCTCAGTGTCCTATATTGGAGCTTATTCATATTCATGGAAGTGACAGTAGTTGGCTGGGTGAACAATTGCTTTCAACAATGTCTCTTCTCAGAAGTAAAACTTTATGAAACTATTCTGAATGCCCTGCGTTCTGAACTGACAGTCTTGCGGACAGTGTCCCTTTTTTCAGTTTTGTTGAAAGCAGAAAAGCAAGACCAACTGGAAGATTTTTCTTGATCTAGTAGGCTTTTTTTAAAAATTGCTTTATTTGCTAACCTTGAAGATTAGTATTGCATTTATGAAGACTACTATGACAATAAAATTCAACAGAGACTGTTGAAAATCCATGCTGAAGCCACAGAGAAGACTCTGATCAGATTTTTAATCTTTTTGATACAGAATCTTTGTACTACCTGAATAGATGTAAATAAAGACGTTTCCTCCTATCCTTTCCAAGATGCAGTTTCAGGGCTCATGTGCCCATTGCAGTTAGAATTGCTCTTTGATGAACTGATCCCACGCTGGAGAATTGAGGAAGTGGTTGATGAATGTTCACAATTCCAAAGAGAACTTGTTCTCTGTCACTAACTTCATTAAGGCATATCAATGTGTCTTCTTTTGGGAGGACTACGAAATGATCCTATCTGCGAGTAAAACCTTGCCACAGTGGAAGAGCTAACAGAAGAGTATCAGACTTTGCTCTATTTCCTGGCTTGCTTTGTTGGTTCAGGTCAGGTCTTTTTTTATTTAAATTTAATTTCCTACTTTTGCAACTGTTACGCAACACGCTGACAGAAGGATCCACAGGATGTAGGAGTTGCTGGGCTATTCTTACTGAGCAGTGTCTCTCTGCCCAGTGTTACTTGGTGTCGTTCTGACTATTCCAAATCTCATTGTATCTCACTGTACGGATGTCCTGCTCATTTCAGTAGAATATTGTGTATAGTAGTCAAAATAACCTAGAGCAAATCTGCTGCCCAGACTGCTCGCAGAATCTTGCTGCTGCTACATAAAATGCCCTGACATCCACATTATTCTTCTGCAATGTCTTTCTAAGCAGCGCCATGGAAATCAATGTTGCAAGCATTAGTTTCATAGCGATGGAACTTTTTATAGTAAAAACCAATACTAAAGATAGACCGTTGTGATACTACCACCAGAATAGTTCATGCAATCAAACCAATCACAAATATTGTTTTTATTTGAAGCATCTTTTGCACAGTCTTGTGAGATGACATTGTAAATTATTCCTTAAGTCCTTTTAAAAGAGTGCTGCAAGCAAGGACCTTCATTTCAATGACTCTGTGCTGGTAAAATTATGAAAAGTCGTCCTTCCATGTAACAAGGTCTATTACACAGTAACAAGACGTTAATTACTGATGGAGATAGTTTTTAATGTGCGTTTGACCTGACATTTATTGTGGAGTTGGAGAACTTCTGCATGGGTAGGAAGCAGGGAAGAGTAGTAACTGTAGGGTTTTCTCAGTAGGAGCAGTGCATTTGCAGAACTGAACGCCAAACAGAAGGTACCTTGCCTTTCAGAAGTGGAGTAGTTTTCAGTGCTGGAAGGTGCTGAGAAGTGTAAGATTTTGAAAAAAAAGCTTTAGGGACTTTGCTTTAGAAAGAGAAGAGCACTATTGTTATAGTTTCTGGTGACTGAAATAGGTAAAAAAAATTTAGAGATCCTTTTTCTTCAAAGGCTTGGTGGACACTCACATTAATGGTTCTGTAGGGTGCCAGGAAACAGTAATTAACAAAAAGTGTAAACTGTGTTCTATCTTTGTCTTCCAATGTGCATTGCAGAAACAAGATCCTGTTGTGCTGATAAGCAAAGAGATTGTTTTGGCCCCGTCAAACTCATATTCTATAGCAAAATGTGATAAGTGGGTGGAAGGAACTCCAGTGGCAAGGGATGTAACAGTGAAGAATAAACAGACCCTGGTGTACGCATAAAATAGGACTTCGTTGTCTGTTTGCGCTTGTAAAGCAGTCATCGCATTTTGTAGAATATTGCTTTTATGTATGTGGCAATTACTTGAGGAAAAAATTGTTTTTTTCACTGACTGACATGGGAGAAAATATACATGGGGAATCATTGTTCTTTTCATTCGATTTTAAGGAAATGAGCTCAAATCACAAACATGATGTTAAATTATATCCTTGCTTCCAAAAGAGCTATGTGCTCCGTTTCTGTTAAGTGATTGAGACGTGAGCTAGTAAGTGCTTGTTTGTATGTGGCGTGTATTTAAGCTAGTACTGTGGTAACCTTTTTGTGATTCAAGGATTCAAAATAAGCTCAGAGCTATGAGAAACACTTTAAAGCTTTCAGTTCAAACTGGGATTTTTTTGAGCCTGCCATTGGTGTTGAAAAGGGACTGTGTGTATGACATATGGGTGGCAAACAAGTTTCCAGCTGGGCTTGAAAACGTGATGGCATGTTTAAACTAAAAACCAAACAAGACTAACGTGTAAGTTTTTAAAATGTTGCTTTTGGAGGGGGAATAGTTAGCTGTAGGTCAAAACTGGGTCACAGGAAAGCTAATACTTAACTTTCGTAGTGCTCTTTGGAGATGGTAAGGAGGTGGTTACTCGGAAACTGTGAAACTTTAAACCCCTGTTTCTCAGTGGATGATGCTTGCACATCTATGGAGCTTTCCTGGAGCTGAAACTTGCTGTTCTCTCTGCATAGCAATTTCAAATGAATTGTTTCTAATTTGAGCAGCCTTGTATGTGTGCTTGTTGATGTTAAAATGCTGTCAGCTCTGGAAACCAGAACAAATTTGGAAAATCAGAATGTGATTTGAGAGCAAGAATGGTGTTCCATAAATGGGTTTATTGTCAGTCCCATGTATGCTGCTGTGGTTTCAGAGCAACTCAGAGCTGATGATTTTTTTGGATGTCTGTGTTGTATGCCATTGAGGGAATCTGATCTCTTATCATAGTCTGTAGGACTTGGTAATGATATATACTTGGCGTAGAATAAAATAGACAGACCATTTCAATTGGAAGGGACCTACAATGATCATCTAGTCCAACTACCTGACTAATTCAGAGCTGACCAAAAGTTAAAGTCTGTTGTTAAGGGCATTGCCCAAATGCCTCTTAAACACTGACAGGCTTGGGGCGTCAACCACCTCTTGAGGAAGCCTGTCCCAGTGTTTGACCACCCTTTCAGTAAAGAAATGCTTCCTAATGTCCAGTCTAAACCTCCCCTGGCACAGCTTGGAACCATTCCCACATGTCCTATCACTGGATACTGGAGAAGAGGTCAGCACATAGTTCTTGAGCTATCTTGTCTCAGCACATATATTTCAAGTTACTACCACAGTTGCTTTCAGTTTTATTTGTTGAGAAGGTATAAGCTGACCAATGTGTAAATAACTAAGATGACACGCAGACCCGGAGAACGGGACTCAGCAGCTCTATTGCTATTCTTACATTTATTTATCTGGGTAAAATCCCAAGCAGAGCTACTATGCTTGTCATATGTGCCCTGCCCAGTAGTAGGGAACTATGGAGGAGCAGAGTGACTGTATGCTTTTGTGGTGTGCCTGTGTCTTTGGATATTTGCACATAGTTCTTTTTGCAAACCCGGGACTCTTATTTCAAGGTAGTGCAAGTGTCCCTGACGATAAGCCCACAGGTGGGCCAGAAGCTGCGTCCTGGTTTTGGCAAAATACAGACTTCAGGCTTCAGTTAAAGGACTGTTTTCTCTCTTGGGACAATTTACACTTAGGTGGCTATTAAATATAGAAGGGGAAGACTTAGGTCTCTAACAACAACCATGAAAAGATACCCCTGAGTCATTGTGATAACCCTTCCCTTGCCATTGGGTAAGCCCTGATCCAGCACCATATAAAGCTACATCAAATATGTCTTTATGTAAATGCAGAGTAAGATATTTTGTTTTGTTGAGCTATAGTTTCACATGCCCCAGAAGTGAAGGTTGTTGTTTTTAGAGTTAGGATGTTTTAATATCACAATGGAAGAGTAGAGAGAAGGGAAAGGAAAGCATAACAAATGCAATCAAAAATAAGAAGAAAATTTATAAAACATTTCATATACGGATTATTATTTTTTTAAAAAACAAAGCTTTATTGATTTGACTGCACTGGATTGGGGAATTTGGTGCCTAGCTAGAAATCATAGGCTGTACCTAGATTTTTAATGTAAAATATTAAAAAAAAAAATTCTCATCTGCCAGAATTGCAAAGGATGGGTTTATATCAATATACTGTCAATTTTTCTCCAGTGGTTTCTCTTGAGTCTTTCATTATGACATAACTTTACCTTTATCTGCTATTCTTCCATGGCTTGCTTGAACACAGTTCACACTGTTTCCATCAGGGTACGGGGTCTTGTTTGGAAGTTTTTGACAGGTGAACTCTGAGCTCTCCAGAAAGAACATACTGTTACATACATTCTTTTTTCTAGGTTTAATCTGAGCTTTCAAGACTCCATAAAAACCAACCAGAAAGAGCGTAGGTAGGGGTTCTCTCCCATGGTCAGAGAAGCCTTGCTGTGCAACTACACATTTTTTCTACTAGTTTGCTGCAGTTAAAAGCTGGTGCTCAGTGGGGTGAATGAGCTTAACAGTTTTACCTCCTTGTGCCCTCTGAGACCAGACCAAGACTTGTTAAGGACTGCCACAGTGAAGACATCTGTGACACTGTCATCTCATCGTGCTTGTGTTTTTATGCTCTGTAGTTGCATGGCTCAGTGTATTATAAACCAGAGTGTTTCGCAGAGCTAAAGATAACAGCAAATTAAAATGTCCATCTCTTCCCATTCTTGTGGTTTTGTTATGCTGAAAGCAGGGACCCGCAGATGGCTTCAGCAGGAAGGAAAGGAGTCAATAGCCCAGAGAGGAGTCGGTTTGGTGCTGAGGATGAAGGCAGGCTGCAGACTGTGGGCAAACATCCAAACACACCTTTGTTTTGTTGTTTCATTCCACTTGTGATTTGTTACTTTGTAGCCACAGCTATTCAGGTTCTGGTCACAGTTCAACTGCAGGTGCAAAATATTTTGTACTCTTGGAAGGCAGTCCCACTCAAACACATCCCAGCTAGAGCTTGTTTTTTTCTGTACCAGATGTACCGGGGTTAGTTCCACTCCAGCCATGTTCCCTGCTTTTGCAGAGGCTCCCATCATTTTGGGCTGGGGCTGAGCGACCTCCAGACAGTGCTGTGCATCGGGGTGCAGCAGGCAGTGAGGAGGCAGGGGAAGAAGGAGGTGCTGCTGTGGGCTGGCAGCTTAGCATCCCAAGGCAGTAAGGGTTTTTTTTGTGGAAACATGGACGGTGTAGATGGGACCTGTTTGGAGCACAGAGTCCTGTCCCTGCTGGGCGGAGGCTGATGGTGGGGAGGTGGCACGCTCAGCCTGCCA
Source organism: Strix uralensis (assembly GCF_047716275.1). Classification (NCBI taxonomy): domain Eukaryota; kingdom Metazoa; phylum Chordata; class Aves; order Strigiformes; family Strigidae; genus Strix; species Strix uralensis. The sequence goes on along the minus strand of NC_133978.1, from coordinate 11,447,633 downwards.
CAGGAGCCCCTGCTTGCTGTGGGATGATAGGGAATCCCTCATTAATTTCATGCTTTCCAATGAAAACTTCTTTTATTTTGTCTGAAAGATTTTTTTCACTCCCTCCATCTGCATAACAGGTTAAGCTCATTTCTTCTCTCTCTTCTAGTATGTGGACTTGCTAATACCTTTATTTCCATGTTCAGTGTGGGTCACCCATCAGTTTTAAGGGTGTCATACACAAGAGCAGCTGTAGGTTAGGCTACAATTCAAACCTGTAGGTACAATTGTACCTACAATTAAGTACAATTCAGTACCTAATGGTCTTTCCCACTGATCCTGCTGCCGATCCTGCTCAGTTATCAAGGAGCTGCAGTTGCGTTTCTTATTCTAGGGTTTCATTACAGAAAATGTGCTACATCATTAACTAGCGTGCTAGAAATTATCCCAAAAGATCAGAAATAAGCAGTGTTCGTAAAATTATTAGTGAATGTGTTTCAAGGTTAAAGATTTTATTTCTGTTTCTCTTTTTATTTTTATTTTTTTCTTGAAGAAAATAATTTTCTGAGTGCTTTGTTTGTCTGTGGCAGCTTTTCTCAGTCATTACTGTGGAGGAGGATCTGTAAATGTGAAATGAGTATACAAAACCGCCTCAGCTTGATCTAGTTAAAATAATGGCTAAAGAAAATGATCCTAAATTGTGAAATACAATCAGTATATATGCATATACATGCATGCTCATACGCCCCGTACAAATAATTTAATTGCTAGACTTACTGTAATATGTCCAGCAGGGAATATGCCTTGAGCCTTTCTGTGTTCAGAATCTTCCAGCTACAGATGATTAGAGGATTGACTATCTAAGTATTACATTTTAAATTACATCTTCATACTTGCAGAATGAGATGAATTTAATATTTTGATACGATTTATCATGCTATGTTTGAGCCATACAGTGAAAGGAGTTAAAACTACATATTCTTTGAACAGAGGGGATATCACATCATGTTTATTAAAACCGTTCGTGGCTTACCACAGTTACTTACTGGAAGAAAAACAAAACAAAGCCTCAAAGCCTAGTTATACAACTACAGTAGTGCCTGACTGTAAGACTACAGCACACTAAGACGCTGGCTGAAATAGTTACTTCGAGTTTAACTTTTTACCATTTCAGAGGAACCATAGTGAAACTCTTTCTTCATTTTTAGGGCAAAGATTAAAATGTTTTTCATACTTTTATTCATAAAAAATTCCCTCTGAGGGAATTCCAGCTGTGTCTTTATTTGTCTGTCATCTCATGCTTAGAGGTGTTTTTTCAATTTGCCCCTCAAAAAAAAATTTACTTAGAAAGCATTGTTGGAATCATACTGCTGTGTGAGTCTTATATGAAATTATTTTATTTTTTTTTTTTTTTAGCAGTTGTCTTTGTTTATCTGAAAGTGCCCTGCTAGAGTGAAAATGGCCCACACAGCTATTGCTTTTCTGGCAAGAGTTTTTTCCATAATTTGCAGATAGTTGAGTTGATGATTTTGAAAAATGGCTTACACGTTCAATTTTACATTTTGACAGGTTTTTTTAATGTAATAGAACTTTCAGTGATTTTTCTTATGTACAGAAATGCTGTGTGGTTCCTTCCATTTGGAAACCTGTTGAAAGAGGCCACGTTTCAGACCAAGGAATGAAACATTCTATGCACAGGGCACATACAAGTTGTGCAGACTAGCTTACACAAAAATGTGTCAGCTCTGAAGTTGAAATCTAGGTGCCATCCTGAGAATTCTTTCCATTTCATTCTTTACTGAGGAAAGGGAGCAGCTAATGCTGATCCTTAGTGTAACTCTTTGGTTGTTAGGATTCTTGTCCATGAGAAAATTGAAGCGAGACCGATAAATAGCATGCAACATTTTGAGAACTTCATTTTATGTCATATGTAGATCTGTAATCATTTCAAAGGCAGATAGTAATCATATGCTAATATGCCAAGGTTTCTTTAATTTACATAACTTCAAGCCAATAAATATCTGAAATATGTTGAAAGGGTTTCTTTTATGTTTTTCCTAATAGCTTGCATTTAATTATAATTTGGAGACCTGATAGCTGTGCTTGGAACTGCTTTCAGGTTTGTGGGTTTGGAGTGCTTTTTATAGCCTGAAAGGTTTGTCTTATCAGAAAGAGGCTGTCTATACTAGTCCCGTTTTTTTGAAGTTCTGCTCCTTTGACCCAGTTGTGGCATCTTGGTGGCTGTCCCTTTTTTTCCCCTTTTGCCTATTATATACTCAGATATGCAGTAAGAATTAATACTGAAAAGCACTAACAGCCAGTGCTTAAAGGTAAAAAGAACTGAGAGGCATTAATTTCAAGTGGTGTTTGGCTGCATTAAAACACACAGTGGGGTTTCTACTGCTTGACCTTACCGAGAACCATTCCCTTAGCAACCTTTCATAAAGGGAGTAAAAGGACAGTAAGAAAACATTTTTTCCCCCCATATTAAACAGAATAATATCTAAGAAATTACTTTCTCTCTTAAAAAATGCAACAAGTTCAAACCAAAAAACTGCTAGTGGGTTCAAACTCTCATTATGTATCCTGTTTCTCAGTCCAGTCATTTAATCCTCTGCATTTTAGTTTACTTACCCGAGTCTTTGAGCAGTGCTGATGGAATACTTTCAATATCCTCAAAATCTCATTGACAATCTGGTTTGTTCTTCTTTAGAAAGTAAATAAAAGGATTTCCTATATAAGCGAATGTTTGTAAAGTTAATGAGAGTTGTCTTTTATACCATTACCTCATATTTAGGAAATATCAATTATTTTCTGCTTGGTAATACTTTCAGTGGAGAAACTGTGTAATGATCTAGAGCAGCATTTCCATAGCCCTTTGTTTTCTTAACCTCTCAGTTCTTTGATAAAGGTAAAACTTGGGATGCTGGAAGGAGGAGTTGGTTTATGGGAGATGAAGCCTCTTAGTGTCTTTTCTGTGTGTTTGCATACCCTTGACTTAATTTTATGTTTATTTAAAAAATGCTTTAGAACTCCAAGGAAAACTGTGGTATAAATTGAGCATTGTCTTGTGTGGAATATTAGCTTCATTTTAATCTAAAGGACTGATGTTTTGTCCATTTCCTATCCTACCTGAGGATATTTTTGAAATGAGAACAGTTATCTGAGAGGCTCGGGAAAAAGAAACAGGATGTGATGTCTGCAAGGGTCAAAACTCAGAGGGCTTAAAGTGTAAAAAAAAATAGAAGGGAACAACCCAATTATCTGCTTCAAGTTTATTTTTCCTGAAACTTTATTTTTCTTTCCTTTCAGCTTGCTTTTGTCCTGAAGTACTTCGGTTACTGTGGAAGTAACAGTGTTTTTGATATAGGTAGGACTGAGTGACCCAAACAGAAACAGAAAAAGCTTGTGCTTCCTCTGGTCTGAGGGAGCTGCTCTCATGGTATGGGTCTGGATTTTTAAAGAGGCTGGAGAAGGGCAGGGGTGCCACAGCATTAGCAGGTAATCAGTCTGCAAATAATCAACCCATGGCATGCTTTTCCCTTCCCAAGAGAAGAAAAGGCATTTCCAAAGTGTGTTCACAGGACAAGCTGGGGAAAGATATGATCTAGCAGAAGTTGAGGTTGACTAGGCCTCTGTTTGTAGAAAACCGCTTGTCCAGAGCAGCTTGAAATGAGAGTGCCTGTTTCCGGATTAAAGCGTTGTATAGTCCACATGAGAAGTAATTTCATGTTTCAGCACTACCTAGCTTTTTTTTTTTTTTTTTTCTTTATAAAAACCCCAACAAATTGTAAGAGAGCTGATGGACTTTGTGTGGTAACTCTTAGGGAAGACTTAGGAGGAAAGTCTTGCAGCAAGGCTTTTAGACAAGCGGGACCTCAGCCATGAATTAGCACACCCATTAAATGTGTCACAGTGCTTCGGCAGCCATCGGGTTCTTGCTTTGCCTCTGGATGGGTACTCACAAGTCAGCTGCGCAGGCGAGCAGAAGTGCTGTTGTCAAGTGTGATTAGAGACAGTCTTCTTAAAGCAGGTGTCTGAAGTAATCTTTCCCTCCCTTCTCTGCCTGTGGCAGTGGCGCTGGTGTGGCAAGATTGGTTCACAAATGCGTTTCTAAAGTCTTAATGCCTTGTCACATGTTGAGGGCAGTTTGCTTTTTTATGACCATGGTGTGTCCTCTTTGTTTTTACACCGTTGCTTAAAAAGAAAATGTGTCAGCTAAAACTCAGAGTCATCTGGCAATGCAATGACTAGTGATGCCTGATTCTTTTTGAATCAAATCTGCAATCCTAGTTCTCAAAAGGCATTTTGTTGTCTTTCATTAGATTTTTTTGCAGTAACCTAATATTTGTCTCAGGAAGATCTTCCTTCTGTTATTCATCTGGTTTGTTCTTAGTGTCTTATTGCCAAGTCGGGGACCTTACAGTTGTGGCTGGTATCTTTATGCCTGGGGTTCTTCACCAAAACTCTAGTTTCTCAAAGGCATCTAGCTGGTCAGACATATACTTTCCTGTCTGTGGTTGTCCTTTTCAGACCCACCTCCTCACTACCAGCCATGCCCCATTTTATACGGACAGCAGATTCATCATTCTACTTCCTAGTGAGGTTGGTAAATGTAAATTATTTCTCTGAATTCTGATGTCTTTTTTACCTGCCTTCTCTTGTTTGGTAGCATGGTGTTCCCCCCATACTTCCCTCTTCCCTGCCACTGCTCAATGCAATAGATTTTATGAACATGCTTTTTGTGATTTGCTGGATTATTCTATTTCCATTGCATTTTAATCATCATGATGACAACATCTGTTGGCAGCAGTACACAGATGTTTTTTCAGTGCATTTTCTAAGGTTTGTAAATTGTTGCTATATCTACATGAGAAAACTAAGGTTTTGCCTTTTCCCTTTACGTTACAAGAAGTGGAACTGCATTATGGAAATGAAATGCGTGTCTCTGGGAGACTTACTGCCTTTCAGTGACCGCCAGGGGAAACCTTTAAGTTTCATGCAGCTTCCTCTAGGTTACCTGCTGCAGTGACCCTGGGGTTTGTATTACAGTTAAGTCTCTCATCCTGCTTTCACTGATACGACGGGTAATCTTCCTCTCTTTTTTTATTTTATTTTAGATTTTAACCTTTAAAGCTGTGTATCTCTGACATTATAAGGAAATGGAGAACACACACGGACAAGAAGCCAGAGGTGCTTCTTGAGAGCATCACAGTAGCTCTAAAGAATGGCAAAATACCAGGAATGTAAAAAAGAAATTACAACAGTGGTCAGTTATATTTGCTATAGGGCATTCTGGCAATGCTGACAGTTTAATGCATTCAGACTAAAATGGTAATTTTGTCAAAAAATAATTCATAAAATGTCCACGAACTAGAAGGCAGATTGTGCATTGTCATAATTTTAATGACTTTTTATTTTCTTTCTTGTGCTAATTATCTTCAGAGAGACGTTGTCCTTTAGGCAGCTTAACATGTAGAAAAGCACCTGATGGGTATGCAAGAAATAAGGTTTCATGATCAAAGACGGGAGTTCATGTACTGCACTCAAAGAGGCAATGGGGCTCTAAACCGGATTTTTCATAATCCTGCTAACTGATCTTTTATTGTTGCTGGCCTCTAGGGAGACTATTTGTGAACTGGAGTCTTGTCTCCTGCCCTGAGAAGTTATGGGTGGTTGTGTTGAGTCAGTGGAAGTGGCACATCTCCTAAAACTGTAAGAGGAAGGCTTGGAGCAGGATGTGTGTGATGTTTTGATTCTGAAATTTATTTTCTCAGAAAAATAAACAAATAAGCTGTTTTGTGGGGTAATTAATAGGGAAATAAATTATTTTGGATTCTTGTATTTTTAAAGAGAGAAAATGTGCTTTTAAAATGTTGATGTTCTTTTGGTCTTGGCAGGGGAGAAAAATCTTACAGTCTGTAACTTGTGACAGACTTACAATGTGTAAAGTTGGGTTTATTTTATATTTTTCAGGAATAGCACTGCTAGTTGCTCAAGGGTGTAGTTTACCTCTGTACAAAACCTGTGCATGGAGTGTAAGTTAACTGTAAAATTCGTACACTATAAAATGCAGCTCATGAGACCAGAGAACTACTGTACAAAGCCCTAGAGAAAAATACGTATCATACATACACATGACTCTTTACCTAGTTAAATTCAAGTTAAACTCAGTCACAAGATGATCAAGGGACAGGCAGAAAAAGGGGTGAGCCTACATTGCTCAGTTTGCTTCCTGGGACAATGAGGTGAACTAGTAAGGTAAGATTGTTCTCTCTGAGGTTGAAGAAGAAATAGGAGGAGTTTCTTTGAATGGAGAACAGTGTAGTGACAGCTGGAAAGGCTCTGTTGGCTCCAGTGCCCCTGGAAGGTGCCTTGAGGCAAAATGAAGGCTTGGGTCAATTTGCTGTTTAAATCTGTTCCCAGCTACTGTGTTGGTGAGGTGTATTTGGCTTAGGAAATACAAATAAATATTTGGATTTAGAGAGTTCTTTTTTTAAAAAATATATCTCCATCTCTTCAGGGTTACTTTGAATGTATGATTTGCAAATAGCTTGTCAGATTAACAGATTAACTGGGAAATAGTCATAGGTCCTAGGGCCTTTGGAAAATGCACTTTGAAGCTGAGAATTTTAAGTGGGATCTTCAGGATCTAGCATGTTATTACAATGTTAATAAATAACTTGAGAATTGATAGAAAAACTTAATGATACCATTGATAAAATGTAAACCAGTTGAGGAAGCTGATCTAAAGCTCAAATAAGCATGCACGAGGGAAAATTAAATCGCTCCCGAAAAAAGGTCTGTATATATGTGAACTTTGTAATTCTTTTAATTTTTTAATATTTCTGGTGATGTTATATTGATGTTTAACAAACAAACAAAAAAAGGTCAAATTACTTCAGCTTTTGGCCAGAAAGTTTTCTAACAGATATGTCAAAATCATTATCTTCATGAAACCATAGAGACAGACAAATGCAGATGTACTTTGGTCTCAGTCTCATAAATCTGATTAAAAAATGTCCTTTGAGTTTCTAAATGAGAGGTTGTTAGTATGAAGTGGGTCTGTGTTCTTTCCAAAAGACTATCAGTTACATTTTTTTTACAGGGTATCCATATTTGCAAATAATGGCTCACATGGGAAAAGTGTGGCCATCAATGTAATAGAGTGTTCACAGTGCTTCAAAAAATTGTGCCTGCAATGCATTCATCTGGAATAATATATTGAGATTTAAGATGAAGATGGGAAATATTTGCTGACAGGACTGGCCTCAAGGTGTTCTTTTTCCTTCCTAAATGCTGATAAAATTGCTTGAAATGTTCTAAAGTATATTGAAGGTTGTCTCAAGATGGATATATTGGCTTAAAAAAGGATTATTCCATTCTCCCCGTAATTATATTCTCTTTTTGATGAGATTTTACAGGAAACTTCTTTTATCTCTTTTTGTGTAGAAAAATATTAATATAGGAAGTAAACTTGTTGAGAGTATTAGTTAACTTGATACAGAGAAAGGTCAATTGATTTTCTGGATGCTAGTCCTGGATTAAGTTTTAATTTGTGGAAGTTTGACTCTCACTCTGGTTGTGGGTGAATGAGAATTACCAGATGAAGAGAAATGGGAGTCCCAGTGCAGTTTCTCATGTGCTTGCCAAGCTCTCATCTGTATAGCATGGTAAGGAAGACATTTATGTTCGTGACTTCTGCGTGTGTCTTTGGGATTGGAGTTCCTCTTCCCAGTGCTCATGCACTGTACTTCATGCCTCCTTCTGACCTGTCTGTAGGGCTCAAGAAGGGATCTTCCTCTTGAAACGTAGCTTAAGGTGCATGTAGTCTTTTGCTTCATCCCTACTTTCCTTCCCTCCTGTCTCTTCGCTGTCATCCTTTGATCACTCACAGTACCAGACTGGCCAAAGGAAGCAATGAGATGTTTGGTGTATTAGGCTGGTACACCGATCGGTTGATTCCATTATTGCTAAACTGCATTTGCTTAAACCAGAAATGGGTTAAACTAAATGTGGACTTGTGAAGGAATTTTTCTCCCTGCTGTGGTAAGTGGGGACCTGCTACTTATTTCATTTTTACTCTCTGTGCTGTGTAGGTTGTGATCCATTTTTCAGGATTTTCTGAACTATTTGATGTAACACATTTCTTGATATTGTTGGGGCCAGCATGACAGCCTGAATTTCCTCTGCTCTCCTCTTGAGTTGCATTGTAGTTCTGGCCTTTGGCCTCTTGCTGTAGACTTTGGGATGGCTGTAGGCCAGTTGTTTTCAACCTTTTTCAATTTCTATACCTCTAGAAAAGTTCCTGAGAGGGTTGATAATTTAAATCTACTGACAACAGACTTTTTTTTTTTTTTTTTTTTTTTTTTTTTATTGCCTAGATTGATCTGTGACCCACAGATTGAAACCAGTGGTAGAAGATTTAGGAAATAATCCTTGGTGTTCACAGGACTGATGTGTTCTTGACCCATTGATTGTATTTTCCTATGATTGCAGAGGATTGGAGTCAGTGACCCAGATGATCCTTCCAGCTTTGTCCCCCAGATGGGGAGCATAAATATAGAATCATAGACTCATTTAGGTTGGAAAAGACCCTTAAGATCATCGAGTCCAACTGTAAAATGACAGTATGCTCACTGCCATTAACCTCATGATTATGTTTATTTTCCATAAAATGGTCTGTTAAATCTTTACTTGAAGTACTGAGGATTTGTCTTATCATTAGCCAACTACAAAGACTAGAAAAATTGACTGACGTTCTTGAAGGACAAACCATTATCTAAGTGCTGACAAGCAGATGAACAATCCCCTTGAATCTGCTAGTCTCAATTGTTTTCTGTAGGGAAATAACAAAGTGAAGGAGGAGAACCCTAGGTCTTTGGAGGTATAAGCCTCAGAGATATAAATTGAACATGGGAATTTGGAATGTCTGACAACCATAAGCTCAGATATTGGCCTGTTTGCCAAGCATGACTGTGCCACTGTCATAATGCAGACTAGAAATCTTTTAATAGCTGTACTTCAGTGCATGTAAACTAGTGAGTGATTATTACATCTCTGTTTATACAGTTCATCAAAGCAGTCTGGGTTGACAAGGCCTGGAAAATTCTCAAGGGTTTTGCTGCTGTTAATGCAGTGCGCTACAGTGGGACCTCTCTTGTATGACAATGTCGCTGAGTACTTCTAATATGGTCGTCTATATTGGCACGAACTCACTGAATCATAGGAGTCACATATTTCTACCCATCTGCCTCATTTGAACTGATCGAAGCAAATGCCTTGGAAGTTCTTCCTTCTGTATATTGCTTGTGAACTTCTGAAGTTGATTATGTTTGTTGCCATTAATAGCACACAGTAGCTATTTGATGTTTTTGTAAAAGTTCAGAGCATTTACTTAAAAAATAGAAAGGATTATTTCTGTGAAGAGTTTGAGAAACTTAACTTTTTTCTAGTTATATGAATAAATGTCTCCAAGAAATCACTGTGCGCAGTAATGTTTTACTGCTCTAATTTATTAAATTTATTAAATGCTTCTGTTGCCTTCTTCAATTCATAGAAGCTTAGTATGAGGACCACAACCTGCTTTCTTTCTGTTCATAGATATCTGAAAGCATAACCTTATAACCATCAATAACCATGTGAACTTTTGCCTGTCTTGATCCTCGACACATTACAGTTGAGGTCCTAGAGCACACATAAACCTGTGGCAACTCTTTGATTTTAAATAGTGCAAATCACAGTTGTGTAAGTACCGTGAACGTGAACCAGATCCAGTCCTAGAGATACTGATACGTACAGGATGCAAGCTTTATCTCCTCTACCCTGCCATGTGTAGTTGAGCTTGGCATACACATGAGAATCTGCTTTGGGATGCATTTCTTTTATTCTTTCCTTCCAAGTAAGCCTGGCTCTTCAGCCTCAGTGAGTGGGCATTTTTACAACAAAGCAATTAAATTGGTATATTGCTTATGCCTTTTGCAGGTATTTCTGAAATTTGATACTTGATCCTTCCACAGGCAGATCCCGCACATGGGAGGAACTTCTCATGCATGGGCTTAGAGGCAGGATGGCTCAAGGCACATGCAAAGCAGGCAGCTCTGGGGCAAGTGACTGTAAGTGTAGCATCAGCTTTAGTTCCAGTGGTGAATTTGGCTGCTCTGTGAGGCTTGCCAGCATTGCTGCTGCCCCATGAGAAGGGTTGCGATTTGGGAAAGACAGCTGCTGCTGGGGGCAGGGAAGGAGCACCACTCCTCATATTTTCCATTGCCTCCCAGCTGACGTCAGGAATAATAGGATCCATTCACCTGAGTGCACCACTGGGACTTCACCTGTGGTTTGTCCCTTCATATTTATTTTGTATTACAGAAGCAGTCTGGATGTGGCCAGAAACAACCTCTTATCCTTGGGGCATCAAAATTCAATTCTACCTAAACTGCTGAGATCATGTGAGCTGTCTCTGCTTAACAATCCATATGATACATCGTCTGCTTTGCCTGTGTGGGAACTGAGTCTGTATTTCCAAAAGGTACAGCCAATGGTAAAATAATTTCAAGGACAGGGCTGAACCATGAACAAAGCTGAAGGAATACTGTGTGTTACACCCTTTTAGCTCAGACACAGGTGATCATCTCACAGGTGATGGCATGCTCAGCTGGCTAGAGAAAGATAACCAGGACTGTGTCAGTGGAGTGACTGCTTCCAGCTAAGTCATGAATCTCGGCAGACTTGACTGGTCTGTGAAGACTTGAGGTGGTTCATTTCTAAGAGAAGGAACTGCAGTCTGATAAATGCTATTCAATAGAGGCACAAAAATAAAGACTATACCGGAGGAAGTTATTTGTTGAAAATTGTTCAGTCACTTCTAGAATAAATAGGCAATAAATCTGCTTGACTGTCTTCATTAAACCCAAAAGCATCTGTTGCAACACTTGTTATGGTAACTGAAGTAGGTATTAAGTCTGACTGTAAAAGTTATAGAAAACATAGCTTTAAAAATTCATTGCTTGTTTTACTAGTGATTGGCAAATAATTCCTAAAAAGAGGCTTTAAAGGGCCTGATCTGTGGAGTTTAGAGTTCTCAAAGTCTTAATTTGGGTTTGACAGTATCTAGCTCTTTCAAGGAGAGTCTGTTTGCATATTTACAATCAGTATCAGATGTTTTTCTAAGTTCACAGCTGACTATTACACAGAAATGAGCAAGAGCTAGGCAAGTATGGATGATGGGAGAATGAAAACAGAAAATTCCCTACAAGGATCTTCCAGGCCCTAGTGCCAGCCATGCAGGTGGAGCTTGGTATCCCTTCTTAGGAATATCCTTAAACCATAACAAGAGAAAGGGTCTACTTCCTCCAAAATGCCACACTGCATTTACTGATTTACTGTAGCTTCAGAAAGTGAATCTAGAAACAGATATGGCAGAGCTGTAGCTGCTGTTGCTGGATAGTACAAAACATACAGAAGATAAAGAGTTCTGAGCCTATAATTTTTTAATACACAAAAATGGCTACACGTAGCACAGAATGTATTCCGTAGTGGATTAGAGCTCCATCATTAGTTTTTAAGGACTTTCGGCAGCAAAATATGAAAACGGTTCTTTGAAAAGGCATGCAGGCATCTTTGCTCCTTTATCATCCTTCTGAGAGAACGTAAAGCAAACAAAAGTAAACTCCTAACTGTTTTTTAAAAATTCATTCAATGGGATTTGAAAGAACAGTTGGGAAAATCCCTTACTTCATCTCTGGTTGTTTGAAAGCTGCATAGTATGCCGTTTTTCTCTTACGGACGACTTACTAAAAAAAACCCCATATTCCTGCCTCAGAATGTGTAATTTTTGGTGACACTCTCCCAAATAAAATTCAAGGAAACCTTTGCTGTCAGTGCAGATTCTTCTTGTAGTAAGGAATATTTTTGGTCTGAAAACTAATCAGGCTGGGCAGCGACAGTCCATAGACAACCACTGCCCTTTATTTTACCCTCCATAGTTCCCTTTGTTTCATATCTTGAAAATATTTGGGAGAAACCTCTAACTAAACCTCCAGAGAACTGTTTATTCTTTTAGTGTAACTAGATATCTGACAACAATGCCTCATGGTATTTTAGAAGACTTAAAAACGAATGGAAAACATGTGACTTTTTAGGTAAAAGCCTTCCTGTAGACCATGGTTGCTGGGTACAAGACTCGATGAGGCACACGCGGTGCTGTCCCCCGGCTGCAGAACTGTCTCACACCTGGCTGGTGTCCCTGCTTCCCTGCAGGCACTCCTTCTGGAAAGAAGGCAGGGGAAGAGTGGTGGGGCTGGCTCTGCTGCCTGCCAGCCAGCCAGGGGCTACTGGGGCTTGCAGGCAGGCGATCTTCAGAAGTCTCTGGTCTGACTCCGTGGGCCAGTCACAAAAGGTAACTAACAAACTGTCTTTGGGACTTTTTTGTCTAATGAGGGAGCAGAATATTTTGGGTTGCTCATGACTGGTCTCTTTCTCAAGAATTGTTATTGAAGTCTGTGTATGTGGGCACAATTTCCTTTTAACTTCAGCAAGGAAGGTACAAACAGGCAAGGAAAGTCCCGAAAGCTGGAACTTGAACCAAGCAATTGGCCTGTATTTCTCCCACTTATGTGAAATTCATATGTATGTATGTGTGTGTATATATAAATAAAATAGCTGCTCATCATTAGACAGATTACGTACATATTAGGGAACACTTTCTTTTCTTTCTGGGAGCCTTTTTTGCATTCCCAGCTGTGGTAAGCAATACACAGAGAAGGATGTTATTTTCTTATGATAGAGTCACTGTTCTTAGCATGAGTCTCTATTTTCTACTGTCTCTTGTGAGATTTAGACATGGTGTTTTCATGCATTTTTCTTTTTTTCAGTAAGTTTCCTAAAAGTTCTGTCTTGTTTTATGCTAAAACTGTACTTCATAGGTATTTCTTCATAAAATCTTTGCAGTTAGAGCAGGCTGACTGCAGCCCCTGCAGGGGCATTGAACAGTAGTTTCTTAACCGCTCCGGTATCTCCCCTGCAGGCCCAGCCTCTGCCAGGCTGGTGTGGTGCTTTAGGTGACCCAGCCGGCAGCTCCTGAGGCATGAGCTCCTGGCAGCACTTGCTGATACATAACCTTGTGTTTGCGTTTACACTGGAACTCTTAAATCAGGTACTTAAATGACCATCTCAGTGTCCTTATTTCTCACAGAATATTGGACCCTCCATTTAATATCTCCTTTTGTGAGGAAGGACTCCACACAAGCTTTAACACTACTTGAATCCCATTAAGAATTGCTGTGATGCCTAACAATATATGTCTTGCAACTTGCTATAGACAGTTCCTGATGATTTGGTGTGACTGAAAGAAGGCATATTTCTACTGAAAGTACTTTTCTTCTTGCCATTTGTTCAGTCAAAGGCTTCAGAAATAGCTATGATGCTTGGGTTTACCTTTGCAAGCCTGAGTTTTTTGATACAGAACATTTCCTGTTCAGAAATGACTAATTAGTAGAGGCTCAGAATAAAATAAGGAGGTGTCAAATATGGTAAGAATATCTAGGGAGGTTGCTGTGTACCTGCACTGTGTGTTTGATTAGGGAACACTTTTAAAGCATGGGAAACAGAGAGGCTGTCATTCTTCCCTCTAATGGGAGACCTCAGAGGCAGAGCTGTTAACTGCTCTAGAGATGGCACTGTGGATTTCCCTTTTGAAATAGTCTTGAGAGATAATGCTCCTTCCCCAGATCCCTGGTGACATGAAGGGCTCAGGAGTGTGTGTCTGACTTACAGCCCCTCAAAGCCTTCTTATCCAGGGGAAATCTTCCCAGGAGTCTCCATAAAGATACTTGAAAAGAACAGGAGATCGCTGCTTGCACAGGGCCATAAGATCTCATAAAAAGGAAAAGCTTTGCACAGTAGAGGATTTTTCTTTTTCTTCATATACCCCCTAATGACTGAAATCGGTAAAAAACACCAAACTATAGCCTATCACACAGCAAAGGAGGAGGGCTTGGGTTAGACAAAGTTTTTAGCTTGATATAAACCTTTTTTGTGTTTTGTATAATAGCCATGTGTCACTGTGAAGGACTCTAAAAGGGCTTTTATCAAGAGGGATTTAGATGAACACTGAAAGGCAAGGTGATACTAGTACTGACTTGTTTCACATGTAGTCTTTGTCATTTTAGCAGTGTCAAAGTTTCTTATAGCCTGGATGTTTCAAAGAGGCAGATAAGTACATGTAAATGCATTGATTGTTCAGGATGGTTATAAGTTTCAGGCTTGATAAGCAGGGTTTAAAAATCTCAGTCTTTATTTGCAGTAGGAAAAAAAAGGCAGTCACTTTCCAGTAAATCTGTATTTTCTTAAACAGAAATATTTTAGCTATTCTAGACCATTTTATTGTCTATCACTGTATAGATACTGATATGGTTGCGCTGTAATAATACAATCGTTCTGCTCTACCTACTTGTGAGAAGCATTGTGAGAATTAATTAACAAGTCCTGATAAGAATATTCAGCACACTCTTAATTATTTTATTGAGGGATATCTTGCCTTCACTACAAGAACTTAAACTGCTTTTCTTTTCTCCATTTGCATTAGAATAAAAGGTCAGGAAGCAGAGTTGCAGTGTTTGACTGGAGGGATATGTTTTCAGATGGTGGGGGTGGGTGGCTGGCTGCATCACTGTGATACAGTCTCTGAAACTGCTGTTTTGATTTCCTTTTGATGGGTGTGCACCAAAAGTTTTCTGAGCTGAGCTGTCCCTTCCCTACTGGTGTCAGACTTTGAATCTGAAAGAGAAGTTGATAGCACATCTTGTGAGAGACCAAACTAAATAGAAAACTGGCAAGGTCCTATTGAAGCTGCAACCACTTGGCTGCATAGTGGTACCTATTTTGAGAACATTTTCAGCTCTGTCTCAAGTTTTATGCAGAGCAATCAGTAAGACTTAATTAGTTGATTAATCACAAAAAATAGCAGGACTTCAGTGCATGCGGATCACTTTTACTTAAAATAACTCTCAGCTTTCCTATTAACTATCCTTGGTCTTACCATTTTTTTCCTGGCTTTTCTTCAGTTCCCTGTGATCAGCTACAGTATTTAGGTCTTTCTTCATCACAAAACTTCTAAGTGCCAGAGGAGGCAGGCTCTTCTATGGAAGGAATTCATATGATATTGATAAAAGTCTGTTATTTTGTAAATCTTGAGAGTGGCAGTATCCTGTCATTTGATGAAAACTCCCTGGCCAAGTCCATCAAGTCTTTAAATTCTTTTCTGTCACCTTTCCCAATCCTTCCTTGTTGTCCCTTTGTTTTACATTTGTCCTCAGAGAGCTATGTCAAGACATGGTTTGGTCCTTTGTATCTGCCTCTAATTTTCTAAAGGAAAATAAATGAAGACTGCACCATTTCTGTTTGCCTTTTAGATGGATTTTCCTTTGCTACATATCTTTGATAGCTGCCAGAATGCATTTCCAGCTTCCTCGAAGGTTGAGTTTATCTCCCTTCAGATCTCATTATGTTCTTCAACTTTACTGCCCTAGGAAGCAAACATATGTATTTCTTCGTCATGTTACTGTTTTTTCCTTTACAAACATCATCTCTTCTATTTTCTCCCCTTTCTGGATGTGTGGATAACAGCAGTTTTCCAGAATACTTGCTTTGTATTCTGTAAATCACTGCACCACAAACGAGTTCTCTTTTGGGATGTAGTGATGTCTCTTTGGCCCCTCTTAGTCTTGTCATCAGACATTCCTGCATCATGAAGTGCTTTCTTCAGGCTCATCTATTTCCTTCCCTATAACTCTAGACCTACTGATTTTTTTTTTTCCTCATCTGTCCCTTCTCTTTTCCTTGTTGGCCTTTACTTTTGGACCTCCCTTCTCTTCTATTTCTTCTACCAGTGCAGCTATAGTCATCAAATGTTTGTGATGTAGGATGTCTGTTGCCTTAGTGCTTTCAGAAAGCTTATGTGAAAAGGAAAACAGAAACAAAACTGCACATCTCTTAGAGGAGGGAGGCCACAGTGCAAGGTGTCCTTGTGCCAGAAGAAAATCCTTGTGTTCCTCACTCAGGAGAAATCTAAGGACTTCACCAGAGTGGAAACACTTCCCCCACACCTTTCTATTTTGCCCACATTCCTCTCAGACTAGATGTACATAAAGGTGGTTATGTGACAACTCAAAGCAGGGACAGTTTAAACTGACTTGGACCATCCAGATCTCAAAAGCATTGCATGTGCATCTTTCCTACAGCAGTCATGCTTTCAGATTTTATATACCCTGGAATGCATATTTTCTCCCTCTCTGTCTAGGCTGTATTTCCTATTTACAGTTGAAGAACTGGTACATCTCATCCTTTAAGATTTTTTTTTTCCACCCTCTGTGCATCAGCACAGCTGGAACTCTTAAGGATACACTTCAGATGAGCGCTGAATTCTTATATTGTTTGCAGCAACAAACACTACAGTCACAAAAAGACTTCCACTATAGTGTCTAGCTTGGCTCTTGCCTCTCACCAAGCGCCATGGATTCCCCTTTCATTTCCACTATTCATCTTTAAACAGCATATGCTATCTGCAGACACAATGGAGAGACAAGCTCTTCAGAAATGTGTGTGGTAATAATCTATTCTGCATGCTATTCAGTGTGAGGTGGCGACTACTTTGGAATCTTTCCTTCTGTAGGAAAATAGTGACATTTCAAATGAACTTTATTTTGGAGAAGTAAGGTAGGACAGTGCCCCGTTTTCCAAGAGTAAGGGAAGTGCTTCATGCTAGCCTGACATTGTGGATTTTATAAGTAAACATGAAATGCTCAGTTAATTTTTCTGATTGAGATGACTTGAATCAGAAAGAATGGCGAGTGTTTGTTTTTATCTGGGGTGTACAGTGGTGAATATCAAACCAGCGCAGTGCTATAGGTTCAAAATCTGTCAGTCTCCAGTTTGCTCATGAACATGGCTCTTGAGCAGGATAGGGAGATACGGGATTTTGGTCTTTCTGATATGAGTTCCCCTCTCTTAGCAAGCGTGGGGATTTCGTGCACTGTAGAAAGTACATTTTGGACACAATGATCAGTAAGTAAAAGCAAACTTCTGTTTATCTTGGTAGGGAAAGGAGGAAAGCTCTAGTTTCACTTTTTGTTCTCTCCAGGCCTGGAAAATAGTAAGTCCAGATGCATGCAGTCATTGTCATGTGGCTGCAGTATGATATCTGAAATTTATATGTAGTTTCAGTTTTGTGAAGATTTGTGTTGTTTCTGCAGGGAAAAGCTTATAGGATCTGGTAGATATAAAAGATCTGTGGAAATTTAGAGTCACTGGGAGAGACTTTGTTCCCCCTCCTCTGGCTTGATTCTCCCTAGTTTTCTGAGAGGGAAAAATGTGTCCCACATTGCCATTACTGTAAAATAATTCCTGCTCCTAAACTGTGTGAGTTCGGTGTGACAGAGTACGTGTCAGGAGGATTATGATCTATATTGTACTCTCCTCGAATGTGCTTCTTTATATGTCTGTCTTCGTTTTGTTTTATAAATTTTTAGTGTCCTCTGTTTCTAGTCTTTCTAGCGAAAATAATTTATTCTTACGCTTTTTGATGAAGACAGTTAGGATGGACATAATGAAAGTTTGTTTTCAAATACTTTTAATAGGCAGTGATCTCAATCCTTTTTTACAATTTAACTGAAATGTAAGATTTCTGAAATAATATTAAAAAATCCTTCTGGCACTACTGGTAAGAAGGATAATCAAATAGACATCTCCTTTAACCCATGCCATTCTATTGGGTACCCGCTTTGGGTTTCCATCAGAGGTTCAAGATTTGTGACTGGGGGACAAAATAGAGTGAGAGCTTCTGACATTGTCTTTTGGAAATATGGGCCTTAAATGACTGTGCATTCACTGGGTTTTTTGTAGGGTATACAGAAGATCCGAAGTGCTGCACTTGCCTCTTCAATTAAATTTTCTTCCATTGTTATAATTAGAAATACTGAAATGCATAAAAATACCATGTAATGTCAGAGTACATGGCTATTGAAAAACAGATTGTGCTACTCATGTGAACTTTTAATTAGATCCTGGTAGATTCTGTACTTGCCAAAAACTGGAGTTTTGGTGGGGGAGGAGAAAATAGACAATTTTAGGGTGGAATGCAAGACATTTTCCACAGAAAGAAATTAAATTAAAAAGGTATTGCAACATTTCTTGCAGTGTCTTCACATAAAATATTTTGATTTTTGCTTTTGGAAGTGATGTATTTCAGGAATGAACCCCAACAGTTGTTAGTGTAAAACCGTGGTTGGGAATTTTCTATACCTTTTGCCAACTTTCTTATATCTCCAGATATTACCAACCAATCTATCCCAATTTTTGGCTCTAAAAATGCCCTAAATTAAAAGGAAATATTGTTGAAAGAATAAAAATGCCAAATATGCCTTGCATTAAACACTAGGTCTTTAAGAAAAAAAAAATCTGCTTCAAAGAAGCATTCTTTTTTTCCCAGTGTTTTGGTCCTGTAGTGGATTTTTTGTTGTTGTTGTTAAACCTAGCTCCAGCTATTATTCTAAAATCTGTAACTGGTAAATAATCATGGGTAAATGAAATATCTTAGCATATTTCTTTATATGCAGACAGCCTGGCATTCTAATATTCCCTTCAGGGAGCGAGTACGTTGTGAGAAATCAAATCTGCAAATTATCTGTTGTAAAAATGCATTATTTCTGGCAAAGCTACAAATGGGGTGCCTGTGTTGATGCATGCCCACAGTGTCATTAACCATGTTCCTTAATAACTATTAATTGGTTTCACTGGAGCTCTGGTAGTCCAGATTAATTGCAGGGGGAGGGCCAAGGGGAACTAAAACACTCTTTTATTTCACTGCTGCTAAGAGTTGACTTCATTTATTGATAGGAGGCTGCCTTTGGTCATTCTATAACTGAATGATATTAGTTTCCTTAGATTTTTTTACCTGTCATGACTGAAATAACACCTATTAACAGTATCCAAAATTATGACTGGGAAGAAGAGTTCTCTCCTCTTCCTTTGCATGCCAGTATGCAGCTTCCAGGACTGCACGCAGATAGTGTGCAGGTAGTGTTATGGGATTTTCCTTCATCCAGTACCCCTTGTTGCAAACTTTGCGAACAAAATGAGGACAGAAAAGCAATGTGGTATTGGCCAATGCCCCGATGAATACAGACCAGGAGTTGCAACAGGGCAAGTGATAAGAATCTCTTCTTTGCTCTTTGGACAAGTTTATCTTCCCATGAATCATAAAGGAGCTCCCATCACACACCAATCTGCTCAAGGACAACTGTTTTGGTAGAGAATTGAGTCTTCTTTATTTTGTCAGTTTTAAGAACTTTTTTTATACTTCTTCAATAACTGTATCACAGGATCAGTTGTGTTGACGCAGGTCAAAGAAGTATACCAGATGGATTAATGTTTATTTAATTATTGTTTATATGCAGCTGTGGTTATTACCAAGCAGTCTCTCCATACAGGAATTAGCCATATTAAAAGATAAGCCATATTTTAAAGTTATTGCTGAAGAGTAGTTCTTTTTCTCTCATTTCAGAGTATTTAATTATTTTTATCCATTTCTGAGTGTTTATTTCTGGTATTTTTCTTCTCCAAATTTCTTCAAGTGCTGTTAAAACTAATACAGAAGACTTACCTGTTGTTGTGGTCACTGATATCTCAGATATAAATGGTGCGAGTGGCTTCAAGAGGATATCACAGCACCTCAGCAGAAGACAAAGACTTGCCTGTGACTCCTTACTTATCTACTGTATTTGCCAAATACGTTTTTTGATTTTATGTTGTAGTTGAACTTTGGATAAAACAAAGATTTTACTTCCACTCCTTATGAACCTCTCACATAGTTTCGCTGAACAAGCACTTCCACGACCATTGACCCTTCATCAAACACTCCATTGCTGATACACTGATGTGTTTTAAACAGACATTTATTAATTACTGATTTTCTTAATTCTAGTTCTGTTTTTCTGTGATACAGTAGCATTAATTTGTCAAGAACACAAACAGCTTGTTTCTTGAGAAGAGCAATTTTGTTTATTCATTTTGCAATGTTAAAGTGCTTGTACTGGTTTTAATTCTAACTTCCACATCACCATCAATCTATTGGAAATGCATTGTAAAGTTTAATGGTTTATGTTGCTTACAGGTTTCTGTTGGTTTTTAAAATTAATTTTAATTTGGAAGGGATAGAGCAGAACTGTTTGATATAGTAATCTTGTAATTTATGCAGCCGCACTGGAACTGAGTTACAAATATGGGTCTAAAACTGTCAGGTACATTGGTTTAAATAAAGAAAGAAGTTACCATTTAATCTCAGACTACTGCAGGTAAGAAGGAAACACTGTCTCTCACTCAGGCTGCTTTCTAATTAGGAAGAAGGCTGGTTGGACTTTGAGCGGATTGTAGGCTTCTAGATGTAGTAAAATGCTCCAAATCTTTTAACCTGGTGATTTCTAATCCAGGTTTTTATACCACTTAGAATCCATATGCTTGAAGAATTTTCGAGCTGTTATTAAGGAGACTAAATAAATTAAATCCAGAGGGAATAGGAACTCCAGAATCACAACAGTCTGTTTTTAATTGCATTGCTGGTTGCCTTTAGAATTTCTTGCTGTTTTCTGTGGTGTTTTGTTCTTTGCAGATTTTGTGTATTGACTGATCTTTTCAGAGGCAACCTGCTGGGAAGTGGAAAACTGCCATTTTTTTTTAAACGTGTTGACTGAGATCTTAGAGGTGGTTCAGAGTGGAAGCAGAGGAGGGAAGGGGATGTGGAGTGTGTTAATAAAACCAGCTGCACTTACATTCCTTCGGAATATGTCCTCCCTATACAGGAACAATTAAAGGATACCAGCTGTCTGTGACAGAGCAATATGTTACTTCATAAAGGCAATGGGCTTATTCATTGTGTTTTGGGATACTGTTACTACTGATAATGTGAAGCCTTCTATGTAAGTAACTAGAAAATTATCAACTGTGGTCATGATTAGAAAGTTGAGTGTCCTCAGTAGCAGCACGGTAGTATTTGTAATGTTTCTGTATTTAGTTTGAAGGATGCTGAACTTGTTTTCTACTGTCTGTATAGGGATAAAAATAAATATAAGAATAATTATCTCTTCACCTTGCATTTCTTATATTATAAAACAGTGCATCTTTTGCTCTCATGCAAAGCATTGATAATGCCTACTTTTCTTTGTCATGAAATAAAGTAGGTAATACTGTATTCTTTAAAATTGGATAAAAATTTTTATTCTCTTCAAATGAGTTACTTCTGTGAGCAACAGAGCTCAACTTGCACTGTGAGATTTAGGCTGTAATGTCCATTTATATGTGACTTGGTCTTTCTAGACTTTATTTAATGATAGACTGATGAAGTTTCAGCCCAATATGCAATAGAACTGGGTGTTGACATTTTGGTTTTATTATAATAATTTTGGTCTTACTCTTTCTCACTTTGAGTTTTTTGGATATCCCCCCCCCCCCCGGTATCTGAAAGAGTGGTGTAGTCATTCTTTTAATATCAATCTCTACATATAACAAATGCAGGACTGGTCCGCTCTTGCAGCTGGATTTCATAAGCCAGTAAGGAGTGAATGGTCTTCATTGGGACTACACCCTCTCTGTCTGAATACGAAGCTGACTTAAAATTGATCTTATTTCTGAATAGTCACTCTTTGTGATTTAAAAAATCAGAGTTGAAAGCATTTATGTGATGAAGAAGATATAAAGCTATCTGTTCAGTTAATGTATTCACATTGGCTAATGCTTATGTGAAGTTAAACAAAGCAAAAAGAAAAACTCAAGCCTCAATTTTCCATTATTTACAAGGAAGAGATATTGCCGTGTCTTAATAGCAGATTGCCTCTACGTGTAAGATTCAGAACCATTCTACTGCACCTTTTAGCTCAGCTAGGGTAAGACCTATTTTGTTCTCATTAGATTTATAATCCCAGAATTACTTTCAGCACAGATTGCTTAATGGAACGAAATTATGCCTACATTAGATAATATAGTAGATTTTTATAAAATTGAAGAGGTGGATATGACCAAACCTGAATATATATCACTCAGAGCCTTTTAAATTATCAGTTAACTCTTGGCTTCAGTAATATAAAACGGATATTAAAATGTAGTTTAGTGATTAATCCTTGAGCTTTTCTCTGTTCTTATACAAGTTTTTTTTAGTAAAGTTGCAGTCCTAATTCTTTGTACAAAAACATTGTACATCTGTTGCTCAGAGTAGGCAGGATATTGAAATTCCAAATAGATAAATTTCTTCAGCCTTATGATAGACATTTAAACATTTTTGGTTGTAAGGTGTGGTTATTATATGGTGTTAATATTTACCGCTTTATTTTATGAGGTATGGATTATGGTATTGTAATTTCTTTAAATATTGATAGACACTTGGAAACTGGAGAGGTGAACCCAGTCTTGGATGTTTTATCCAACTACAAGGATGTTTTAGAGGACAGTTTTCTACATGCAGATCTATAGTTCTCAGTTTGTGTCTGTGTCACTATGTTTTACTGCATTAAAAAGGAGAAAGAAACAAAGGTGAGAATTCTTTTCTACCATGGAAATATGATTGTGTGGTGGCCTTATCTGGTTCTATGTGTTATTCTGTGCAACTATTATGAAGGGAGATACATTATAGTATGATAATGTGGAAGAGACGTAGTTTTTGCTCCAATGACACATAATGTCTCTAGCATGTCATTTAATCCCAGCTGTTCCCAATCTGTAATTCTGTTGTAGCCATGACTGGTGGAGAAGAAGCTGCTTAGCATACAGTGGTCTTACTGGGCAGCAAAGATAAGGACCTATTGAAAGAACAGCTTGCAGGTATATTGCTGTAAGAAAACAGAATTACTTCATGGCAGAAAAAACACAGAAATAATGTATGTCTATTTGGGTTATGCTTCAGTGTGGTGCACGAAACCGTGTTACTTTATCACTTGGAGGCTGAGTCTCAGTGAGAGAACAGATGAAATTCAATATGTGCTGGCTTTTAACCAAATTTTAAAATACGATAGAAAGTTGTAATTTTAACATTTTATTATGCTTAATGTTGCAGGAAAACTTAGTCTTTGTAGTCTCACTAGTTCACTGATATATATTGTATAGCTGTCATTAACTTTATCTTCAGGCATACCAATAAAATCTACAGAGATCCTAATGAACATTTAACCTGATCCTCAAAGCCATGTGTAGCCTAATGCTTAAAATTAATGTTGAAGTAATGCTGTTTTTTTTGCTGATTGACTTGATCTAGATTTCCTTATTCCAGGAAGTAAGTTTTTTTATCTCATCTAGGATATTACTGAGAGAAGTAATATGGATTTGGTGATGAGATTCATTCATAACTTGCTATCTACTATTAGGTTTATTGTTGCTTGTATGTTATAAGATCACTGAAACAATGCTCTTATGTTGAGTGTTGAGTATGTGCTAGTCCAAAGTTGTCATTTTGCAAACAGTGTTTCCTTTACACTGGGACCATTTGGGCTGTGTTCAGACTTCACATGTTCTTGTTGAAGGTAAGTGGTATTCAAAGAAGTGTTTGTCTTCTCCAAAATTATATGGGTGTATTGATTTTCAAAATGGGAAACAAAATCCTTCTTTCCCATTTTGCAATCTTTGTGTGAAATATTTGCCATCTTCCTTGAATTATTTGCATTGGTGAAAAGCCTGTGTCACAACTGAAGGATGCAGCCAGATAAGGAGTGAGAATGAGAGTTGTTGGCACTGTTCTGATTCTTGGAGGTCTGTGGTATTACTCTTTTTAGGCTTGTCATAGGCCAAACTGTTTTGTCTGGCGCTGTTTAGGTATGTCCAAATCACTTTTCAGAATGCAGTATCTAGAGAATATTTAACCTTTGTTCTTTTTATACTGTTCACAGGAGTAAGCCTGCTGGAAGATCTCACATGAATGTAATGTAAAGCTTTATGACTGTAGCTCTACTGTGATTACCTTTATAAAAGAGGAATTATAAGTCTCTGAGTTCTCCTGAATTCCCTTGTTAGCAGCCTCCATATAGTACAAAGCTTTCCCTTTACCTAAGGGAAAACTAATATAAATGATATTGTAGTATGCAATTAACAGTAGGGTGACTTGCACTATTAGTTTCAGGTTAAAATCCTGGAGAGCAAAATATTTCATGTGCACTTGACTATAATTAACCCCTTATGTCTTTCCCCCGTAGTCATGTCATTTAACAAAGCTTCGTTTGCAGTGGCTCAGTAACACAGCATGTGCAAACACACGCAAAGACCACTTCAGTGATTCCCTTCTGCTAGAGGCTGGTTATACTGTAGGGCAATTTACAGGATTAGTTAGTGGCTTTCTGAGTTTCTTACTGCTGTTGCAAATTTTAAACACTAAGACAGTAGGCAATTCTACATTCCCAGAGTCTGTTGCTACCTTCTGCTTTGAATTCTGTTTTTATGTAAATACTTACTGCTGGTTGCTTGGTTTGTTCAGTATAACATGGGCATATATAGGACAGTAAATGCTGTTTTTCAGGAGAAAGGAGAATGCTGGTAAAGTTTGATGAAACTGAACATTAGTCATGTTGTGGTTGGGATAGAGTTTGTGTGCTGTTTGTATCTTATATGTGCAGCACTCAGCCGTAGCATCAAACTGTGTCCTGCACTGTTCTGATGTTGAGAAGGAGGGCGTGCCTCTTCATCCTTCAGTCAACTCGAATGCTTCACCCCTTGCCTTGTACTGGTGATGAGTCGCAGAAAGGTAACTGCACAGATGGTCCTGTCAACACCAGTGCTTAAAAGAGGCATGTGGCTGGATACCTTGCTGAGTTTCCACCAGGCTCTTTTTGGACATTGTAAAACAAAGATCCTGGCTGGATCTAACGCATCACCTCCTTGTTACCATTAGCCAGGAGAGTCTGAAATCTAGAATAGTAACTATTCTTACTGGATTTATGGCAAAGGGAGAATAAAGGTTCATGACTCAGCACCTTGCAGCTTCTGTTGTTGGAGGTGAAATTGCTTGAATAATCTTTTAACTGAAGATCAATTGCTTAGCTCAAATGATGACTACCTGCATGGTGACTGTTACACTATTAAAGACGTGTTGTAAATCGCAGTGTATTTTAAAATACACTAGATACTTTGTAAGCCAAAGTCAGTGTTAAGAAAGCTAAGATTGTTGAATCAGAAGAGGGGAACAAAGAAAAATAAGTGAATTGGATAAATAAGAAAGAAGTTTTACTGTTCTTTCTAACTTACTTCATAGAAGCATAAAATGCATGATCGTATTACCATGCGCAGTGGTAAAATACTTCCCTGAATGCTCTATTTGCATGTTTTTCTTGCATATTGTGTGCCATCTTGTAGAATAAACATGTAAGTAAATTTGTTTTCTTTAGGATTTGCATTTGTTATAAGCTTGTGCACCCGTATTTGCTGAATTGGATCTGTAGTAGACATTGATTAATGGAACAGCAGACTGCAAGAGCGACACAGAAATTGCAATGATGTTTTGAGAAATCTATTTCTATACTGTTTTCCAGTGTTGGAAACTTGCATGAGCCACATGCATTTGAACTGGAAAGTCAAAATCTTACTGCATGGTTGGATTAAAAAGTAAGGAAGAAACAGGACATAGTAAGAATAATTATAATTATTTCTATTTAAGATTTTTATTGTTTAAGAAACCATATCCACTACGAAAACTAGTTGCATCTACGCGTGTTTTTTCCTATTGATTTTAATATTAGTTTGGAGAGAACTCTACTACATTTCCTGAAATCAAGGGAGATGACCAAAATAAACAAATATTCACAAATCTGAGGTATTATTGAGGGAGCTGGTAAAGTATAGCTGTACACTGGAACCATATTTACTTGTCAACTGTTCAGATTCTCCTGGCCAGCAAGGTCTAGACAGAATCTAAAACTATTTTATGACTAGTCTGTCTCGACTAAATGAGATACTAACCCTCCTTTCTGCAGCAGCGGTAGTATGATAAATATGCGTGGGATATTCCAGGACTTGTAATCTTTTTTTCCGTCAAAAAGATTAAATCCTGTGTGGGGAATGGTGTACTTTATTTAAAGAGCAATTACTACAGCCTCTGCCATCTACTTTAGTCAAAAGGAATAATTGATTCCTTTTCTCCTCGTGTGAATCTAGGTATTCAGAATGATATTTTTGGAATTTTCATAATACAAATTCTGAATTGCTTCATCATTAAGGCTTAAAAGATGATAACTGCACCTCGGCTGTCTAAGAAAGGTCACAGACTTGGATCACAAATTCCACTTCATCTCTCTTCCCCAGTCATTTTGCAAAACCATATCCTGCCCAACAGAGTACTAAATAAGACGGCTGCAGTAGGCATCCTTGCTGCAATGAGAGACATGACCATGTTTCAAAATTCAGGTTTTCAGTCATCTCCACCCTGGTGGGTGATTACATCTCATAAACATTGTAGACTTGTAAACACTATGTACCAATGACTTATTCAGGCCGTGTATGTGAAAAGCCTAATCTCTTCTTGCTTGTGCAGTATTTATCCATGAGAATAGATTTGTCTCTTTTAAAAAAAATTGCTGGTGCATTATGACATCTGAATTGGAACGAACATTTAAAAGTGCATAAAAAAAATCAGGGCAAACCAAACTTGTGAAATATAGATGTTCTTTTTGTATGCTGTGGATTGTTGCATGGTTGATGACGTTGTAAGGAGGTAGTGACGTGAGATGGGAATTCCCTGTTTTGCTGGTGATGTGTTCATGTGTATTGCATAACTGTATTTTCATTGTGTTTGTGCTCCTATTTTATTTTAAGTAATATGATGGTCACTTTTCTCAAGTTCTATGAGAAAAATTAGGTAAATGCTCTTAGAATAAATTTTAAATATAGATAGTTTGAAATTAAAATTAGAATTAATATCTTGCAAGTTTGTACTGGAAAGGGGCGATGAAAATAAAATCCTCTCTCCGGGTATTCACCTTAAATACAGAGGTGCAGAGGAGTTTGTAACAGAACGAGATTCCTGTTAAATTCAGATTAACATTTCTGCACAGTTTCAATGCCACAAATACTTTTTTTCTTCTCCAGTATTTAATACAAAATATTTACATTTAGTTTTTTGTTTGGTTTTAATAAAGGTAGTTATAGTTCAGGTATAATTGAATAAACAGACTTTCCCACTCTGCTGCCATTTCCATTTGTTTACCTTTCTAATTGTTCAGCAGACCATTCTAATATAGTATTTTTTTTCTAAAGAGCACCAGTCCTTGTTTTTCTTTTTTGTAATTCTACTCCTACTGCTAACATCACTGTAAAACTTGACTGTAAGTACCTGTAATCACCTGCCATGAAACAGAAGAAATCTTTAAAACTGGAAAATCAAATTTGGCTCGGAAAAGTGTTCATATGAGTCACAAGCTAGTGATGCTTCTGCTGCTCTCTGGATTTCTCAGAGGGAAGTGAACAATATTTCTACAGCTGCCGCTTACTGATCCTGCAGGAATAGTTTCAGGTAAAGCCTTGGCTAACCAAACCTGTGTTAGGAGGTGTGTATTCCCTTTTGAGAGAGTTTCTTTTTTTCTTTTGGTTGTTTTCTGATAAGTTATAGGAGATTTTACCTTTAGAAAGGTCCACAGTGTATGTTGCCACATGAGTAAAAAGGCACAAATTCTACTACATAGTCAAAACTACTGACTTTGGTGAAGTGTGTTGAACAGTTTGAACAAAACAAGCATTTCTTGCAAAGTAAAGCATACATATCAGGTGAATGTTCTTCTAAATTTAGCTGGAGATCTAAAATGCCAGCTTCTGGCTGCAGTCTGTTGACACGGCAGTTTAGGAAGATTCTTAATGCTGTTCATGTGCAAACTTATGTGGGAATGCTGTTATTAAGATCTGCAAGATTACAATAGGAAAATCTTTATATTTCTCATAAATGAAAGAGAGCAGAACAGTATTTTGCAAGGTAAGATTTCCAATATAATTTATTTGGCTGATAAAAGCATGAAACAAAAATTAGTTTGGTCACCACCCAAGAAATACGGTATGTTGGAAGAATCAAAGTGGTGTGGTATGTTCATGAAACACGTAAAAGGGTTTTTGTACTCTTCTGAGTAACAAACCTGACAGGTACAGTATGTCCTAATTGCTTAGAATTACACTATTTGAGTTTTTCTTGTTTTATCACTATTGGATGTCAAGTCTTTAAATGCATTCAGTGATCTAATTTAAATGCATCAAGTGATAATAAAACATGAAAACGTCTGTGTTTGTTTTTTGCATATATGTGCATCATATTGACTTTGCTTACACTAAAACTCCAAGACAGCCAAGTACTGTCTGTTCATTTGTGAATTGGATGCATTATGCAGTGTAACAGTTCTGGAAATAAGCATTACATATATGCAAAAAATGTTTATTTTTTCTGACATGATGTTCACTGTGAAAGTTTAAAACATTCCTTTCCTTTTTTTTTTTCAACTTTTTTGGGGGGGAATCATCTGAAAATAAATTAGTGCAGGGCTTATTTTAGTTTTTATAGATACTGTATCATTATTAGATGCATTTAAGTGGCTGATACAGTTTTAATATCTGCTAAGCTTCTAACAGTTTTTCATCAACACTGTCCATTTTCTTCTGAACCGAGGGGTATCTGGATTACAGAAGAATTTTCAGGCACTGTTATAAAAAGGGGGAAGTGCTGCCTGTGGCAATATTAGGTGCTGTAATGAAAAGCAGACAGTATTTTACTGGCATCTGATTGTTCAGTTACAATAATAGTTTTCATGTCTGCCGCAGTACAGTGCCAAGTCTTGTAGAAGATATGCATTGAAAGTGGTTTTTTGATAGACTAAATAAACTTTCAGAATCCATACTCCATAAGCCTGGATTCCGTTAAATGAAATGTTCAGTTTATTCAAGACTAACTACTTTCTTTATGCTCTGGAGCATCTGAAAACAAGCAAAAAAAAACCAACCCAAACTCATAGGATTTCCGTTGTTCACTGACATAGGGGTGGAGGAGAGTCCCTCTAAATGAACTCAAAGTTCTTTGGAACCGCACATTGTTAATGATCAAAAAACTATGTAAGATTAAGCCTGCAGAAGATTGGCTTTATGTAATAGAAAGGTGTCAAGCTACTTAGCTGGAGCTAAGAGAATTAAATTAATTAAAGGGAGTGAAATCAGGCCTCCAGTGAGTACAAGCATCCACTGATCAATATAGCATGTTAGAAAGTACCAGGGAAGGACCTGTTCAGAATGCTAATGGCGTGCAGCCTGCTTGAAACAGCATCTGCCAGCTGGGGAGCTGGTTCATGCTGCCTGGCTCCTGCGCCCCGTGCAGCTCGTGGCCACAGAGCCAAGGGGCTGAGCCTCTTTTAACTGCTACTAAACTGTGTGGAGGGAATAGCACAATGGTGGCGATAACAAGAGGGTTGTTAGTCCTGAATTCGTGTTTGCAGTAAGGCCCTTTGCCAAGTGGGAAGAATGCCTTTGTCTAAATGAGACTTGGAGAATTTTGTCTGTATGGCCTCAGGCAGATATAAGGTGCAGTTGCCTTGAGTGGTCAGCTATTGCTGTCAGCCCAAGGAACCAAGGCTTATACCAGGTCTTCCACAGTTTTACATTTAATTTAAAAAAGCTTTCAGGAAAAATTTGCTAAAAATCTTTCTTGACTACTAGTCTAAGACTGCCTGAAGCCTGATAGTCTGTGTGTGACAGGGAGGTGTGTGTGACAGGAAGGTATGTGTGACAGTTGAATTATGCAGCTGGGGATTTTCTGCTGTTGTCATACAGTGCAGTAGAATCTGATTTTTAAACTGGTTATGCAAAAAGCTGCTACTACTGAACAGCCCCTTGCAGTGACTATTGTGAAGGAAATACCCCAATATATGAAGGGAATCAGAATCCTTGAAACGGACATAGAGTGAACTAGGGGAATGATCTTGTAGGAAATTCCTGCCTGAAAAAGATCTGTCATGAGCCTCTCACCAAGCCTGTCAGCCATGTTACAAAAGTCTAAAATTAGAGAGAACAATGTTAATAGCAAATGTTAGAGACAACAAGTTATGTAGTTTTTTATTGTCTGTGTAGTGAACAGGCTTATAGGCTTCAGTATCATCAGAAAGCTTTATATGCCAATTAGCTGCTCAATTATAATGATTTTAAGTAATTTAACAAATAAGATAACAATGGAAGTGACAATACACCTGAAAGTTCCAGCAGAGATAAGCAGCGGGAGGATTTTGTATTTGGCATTTTTCTGTTGGAGTAACTGGCAGGTTGGTTTTTATTTTTGCCCAAGGTAGGTGGGAGGGGG
Organism: Strix uralensis; assembly: GCF_047716275.1. Classification (NCBI taxonomy): domain Eukaryota; kingdom Metazoa; phylum Chordata; class Aves; order Strigiformes; family Strigidae; genus Strix; species Strix uralensis. Next base: position 11,417,317 of record NC_133978.1, on the reverse strand, counting down.
GAACAAGATTTTTCTGCCTGGATGATGACTGCTTTGGTTCTTAAAGAGCCCAAGGTTCACACTGGAACATGCCAGTTCAATTGTTCTGAACAAATATGAATTAAAGAATTATCATTACTGTACTTTTATTGTTCTTGTAGCTAGAGATAATAGTCTCTCTTACTTTTAGACTACAATAGTCCCTCTTACTTTTAGATCAGTCAACTGAACAGAATAGTGCTTGTTTTAAATTGCTCAAGTTAGGTACTTGCTCTTTAAATATTTCAACATTTCTCATTTTGTACTTACATGTGAAGTAATTTTTAAAGAACTTGCCAGTGTCTTCCAGAGTGCAGTAAGGAAAATAATAGTGAAGCATTACTAGAAGTATTGTTTAAATGCAGGTCTGGGAGACAGAAATTTGTGACATTCAATCCCAGTACTAAAACTAATCCTTCTGTGGCATGTACTTCTCCTAGGATTCTCCTAATATTATTAATACAAAATTATTTTTATTACTAACTGTCAGACACCTATCTTCAGGCTTTAGCAGTTAATCCCTATGCCTCAGTGGACCCATTGTACAGACAGGGGTGCTACTTTTCTGCATTCTACCACGAACATGCTGTTATGGCTTGGATTCAGGAAAAAACCTGAAGTGTTTGGTCCATTGTGTTTATGACTTGAACTATACACATGCACACATTAACTTGAACTGTATGCACGTTTTTTGTCCTGGGTAAGGATTATTTGGGAGGAGAATGAAAGGGACTAAATCCAACTTACTTCAAATTTAGTGCCAACCAAATGTTAGTTCTAATATATCCTCACAGTAATCAACAAAGAGTTATCCCAGATGTATTCTTTTAAAACTATCTGTGAGGTTAAATGACCAATTGGTTCAAGAGACTGGTTGCCTTTATCAGACTATTCCTTAGGAATGGACTGTTGAGATAAATGCTGTTAATTAAATAGAAATCCTTTTCTCGATTGTGCAGAAACAGCCTTGCTACTGGTCCCTCTCCTAATCTTGTTATAACAGTCCCCTGATAGGTCTCATTAGATTGTCTTGTTAGCTGATACAGAGTCTATTTTGCAGCAGAACAGACAGAAAAGTTAATCTTAGTCAGCTGTAATGTGTCTCAACTGCTAAAGGGTTTTTTCCTCTTACTTTATTCACTTTTGTTTATTCTCATCATCTAATTCCGTTTGTTCTGTTGCCCAAAACAATAGAGGTGTGTGAAACCAGTAATTTATTTACTTTGATTAGTTTTTATCTAATCTGTCATGGTTTATTGAATTTAATTACTTTTAAATCATTAACTTAAACGGAACAATGTGAGAGGGGAGAGAAAAGCCCTGAGTGTCTTGTAACAGTGTGAATGGGACATGCCATAAGCTAGTTCCTGATTTGCCCTACTAAAGGAATTTCTTTAGACATAGAGCTTTAATCAAGGATACCCTCTATTTTGTCAGGAGAATTTATGGAAATTGTCACCTATAATTGCATGTGTGGGAACTACTTGTTTTCTTACTCTGTTACTTTTTCAGAAAGTCAGCTTCAGAGCTGACTCTCAGTTACTTGAGAGATCCAGAAGACCAAGGCCTCTTGAAAAATGACACTTTGTAAGAATGAACACTTGTATAGAGTAATTCCAGTATTTGGAATTGTCCATGATTGTGCTAATTGAGTTCACTGGGTGGCCTGTGGAAGGTGAATTTAAATAGAAGTAGGACATTTTGTGTGGCAGTGTTGTTAACAGGAGACTCATCAATCCCTAACCATCAAGAACTCAAGATTAATTGCTCTGGTACCCATCAAACTCTTCAGACTTTTTGCTGAACTATTGCTTATATAGTGCTATTCGTGTGTGATATTTCTTTAAAGAGGTGGGGCTGGCCACCAAGACTTTAAATTAGCAGATACAGTGAGGTGCAAAATCAGGGAAGAAACTAGTAAAACTACTGGAAGAGCCACGCTGTTGACTGAATGCAGTCATCTGGCATTGCTTGGTTCATTTTTCCTCCTGTTTCTTTAAAACAATACACCACAAGGTTTTCCTATATTTTACATCATAATTTAAATGTATTTTGTTTCAAAATGAGATCTATAGCAAGAGGAAAAAAGTATTTTGAGTCTATTTTTCAAATAGTTTATGTTTCTTTATACTGTTTTCTTGAAGGAAACTTGGAGGGAAATGACATACAGTATAGTCTTCTTAGAGTTTAATAATATACTAAAGCTAATGATTTGATTTTTTTTTTTTATTAGGTCCTTTGTTGTTGAAATTGACGCCTTATTGCAAACGCTCACCTTCACTTTTTGTGAAGGATATCTGCTGTATTGTCTCCTTACTGTCCTACTGGAGACCAACAGTTTGAGCTTTGACTTTGCAGAATGATTGCATCACATTTCAAATAATAAGGACCTCACATTCTCCTGTTTCTCAAAAATCATGGTAGTGAAGAAACCTGATGCTTTCTCTGATCCTACCTCTCTGCTTTTCCTTTTTGCAATGTACTCCTTTGCTTTTGAGCCTTAACTAGGTTAAAAATTCTGAGGTCAGAGTCTGGGGATTTTCCTCTTCCTTCTCAGAAACTTTTGATGAAGTGAACATATCCTAAGAAGATGATGTCAAGCTAAATTGATCTTCTCCACAAAAGACAGATACTAATGTGGAGTGCAGCATCAGGTGCACAACCCATCTGTCCTGGCTTCCAAATCTCCTTCCTTTTTCAAATGTAATTTTATTCTCCTGTCTTTCATGCTCCATATTATGTACATGACAAATCCCCAGCTAGAACTGGCTCTCTGAGGAGGAATACAGGTGGAAAAAACGATGGCACTCTTTAGGCAACACCGCATGTTCACATTTGTTATTCATTCTTGCATGGACAGTTTTATTCCATTTGGAGCTGCTGCTCTAAGCTTTCTACTACAGCATTTGTAAATACATACATGATACTGGCTCACTGTTCAAAGAGGGATGGATGAGAGTATCCTTGGAGAACAGTGTTGAGAGTCTTTGCCAAGTAGCTGTATGTTTTAAGGAGCAAAGGATGATTGCTTGGCAGATGAAAAGTGGGTGGGCTGATTTGAGTGTGGGTGCTGGCATGAAAGAAGAAATAAAACTGAGAATAAGTACAGGAAACAAGTGTGCAGGTAGGAGGGACAAGGGAACTCTTTACTCAGCATCCTAATAGCCTTTTTAACTCCAGCATAACAGAATCACAGTGATCTTGATGATTTTCTCTGAGTTGGTCAACAGCCACAAGCTTACTACCCAAGCCTTTTTAAAATTCAAAATGTGTATGGGTTTGATGAAATTTGTGGCATGTTAAAAGCTATATCTGGCTACACTGAAACAAGTTGTGCCTTTTAGCATGAATTAGCATATACAGTTTAATTTGCATTGAGTGTTCATACAAGTTTTTTGTGGTATGACTAAGTGGTCAACAATCCTTATTTCTGTTAAATCTGAGTTCAGACTAGGCCTAAATATCAGATGGCTTCTAGAATATGTGGTTAGGTTTTGATCTTTTAACACTTTTGTTTTTTTCTGGATAAAGCTCCCCCCCCCCAGTTTTGTGCATGGGAATGGTTAATTCTCCCTTGGGGCACATACACTGGTTCTTTTTATCACATCCGGTTTTCAGAGACCCAAATTCAGCAATATATTGTACAAAAGAGCACCTGAGGAAATATGCTTGAACAATAAAGAGAGCTGGTAAAGCTGCTTTTTGTGTGTAGTGTAATAAGAACAAAAGGCGTGACTGAATACTTATTTTTTGTCCTGAAAGATGAAAAGTCTGTGGGTCTTCAAAGACATCAGAATACACTTGAAGAACAGCCATTCCAGGTTCTGCCTTGTATAATGTGGGTAGTATGGGCTTGTAGAATGAAAATGGCTCCCATTTCCTTGGTGAGCAGAGCCCTGTGGATATTCTGGCTATGAGCATATGATGAATTATTCTATGGGAAATAAAAAATGTTTTCCTCAAGCCCATATTGGATTTTTAACATGCATCTGCTACTTTACCAACAGCCTCCCACATGCTGCCAGAAAATCATAACTTGCACATTTTGGTCTTGGAAGCAAATGTTTCCTATAGGCCTTGACTTCTACCTCAGAGGCCCCAAGGATGGCTATAAAATTATTTTTTTTATGGGATACAGCTTTTGTTTATTTAAATGATACTGAATGTAATAATATCCAGGTGTCTTAAACTCCTACAATGGTAACAATAGAGAATTCACAAGTATAGGCTGAATCTTCCAGAAGACTGTCACTTGCAGGAATACAGTGAGCAGCCCCTGCTGCTACTGAAACTACTTGCATGAAGACTGAGTATCTAAGCACCTGTGGCTCCTGAGAGCTGGAGAGTGTTTGGCATCTCTTGTAGACACAGGCGGGAAAAAAATCCTTCATCTCACCATGCCAAAGTTCAGTCATTATATCAAATGGTACTTTCACAGTTAGCTAAGCCCCCATAAAACGTGAGTGGCTAAGCTTTTAAAAAACAGTTCTTTCAGTTTAAGACATGTAGGTTAGAAACAGACTAGAACCATAGGTTTAGGAATTGATACATACCCGCTATTTTAAACAAGAAACATGTGAAAATCTATGGCTCTTTGCTTGCCTAATTATGTGCTGAGTCCTGCACCTCACCCTTGTCAGCAATGAAAGAAGAGACAAAAACTGTTAACACTTTCCAGTCATTGCCAAAGAGACACTAAAGAGCAAACCAAATTTCTTCTGCAAGCTTGTGATCGCAGTGGTAAAGTACTAAATGATGCAATGCAGATCCAGCACCTTCCAGTGACTCTAGACCAGATTCTCATGTCTGAGCCTGACTTAACTCCATCTGAATACAATGGAGTGGCTCCTAATATCCTCTAATTTTGTGGGAGTTTTTGGTATGATTTACCTCAGAAATATTATTGCCAATTACAGGAGGAGTAGCTTTAAGCTCTCAGTGTCTGTTTTGTGAAGCCAGACGACTACATTGGCTTCCAGAGTTATCCAGAACCTAAATGATTATAGCAAAGATAGGAGTCTGGCTGTACAATCTGCAGTGCAGTAAAAGAGGTGAAAGTATAGCGGCTAAAGGAGAAATGTGCTGGTTCTTTAGCTATCAGTGATGAGTAAGTCCAGGGACTTTTACTGCCTGATTAATAAAAATGCTTCCATTTGCAGAAGGAGAGGGATTCATATTCTAAATGCTTGTGATCTAAGGGCTGATAAGTTGTCTGATCTGGTCCTATTCGTGCAAGCATTTTAAAAAGTAAAATAAAAATGTATACTAAATAACATGAAATTTCAAAGAGGGCTAGGAAGAGATATTTACGTTAGTGAACAGGTTTTTTGGCTTTGTTTATTAGTTTCTTTTTTTTTTTTTTAGTTTATTACCCCATGGATGTGTTTAAATATTTTTTTCTTGTGACTTTATTTTTTTCTTGGTTGTTTTTCTGTAAATTTTAATTTATAGAGTTGCATTTACATAATGAGCATAATTACATCTAATTATATGTTATCTCCCCACTGAAACTTGTAATTACAGAATTATAATGTACAATGACATCTATGTTAAATTTAGTGGGGGAAAATATAAAGGAAGACCATAGCAAATTAATTTTAAAAATGAATTTATATTGAAATAAAAAAACCCTAGCAAACAGAAATAATTGGGTTCAACCAGATGAATCTTTACTACTTGGACAAATTCTTATTTTAATAGTAGTCACACTTTTTTCTTTCTTTTATTTTTTAATGGGAAAATTTTGTTCATTTTCTTTTTCAGATAGAATTTTACTTTCTCAGATTCAGAGACTAAATTTTTCTCTGGGCAATAGTTATGCCATGTTTTCTCTATTGCCTTCATTACCCAATTGGAAGAAAGCTGTAATCAAAGGCACAGACAGAAATTTTAGAAGTTCATTTTAGTGTTGAGAATGCATCATTAATTTTATAACTGAGAATCCACTAAAAGATTAAAAAATTTCTACTCCTGCTATAGGTGGGATAGCAGCTAGATACATAGATGTGTAGCAGCAGTGGGCCTTGACAGAGATGTTTGAATATACTTCTTTGTTTCTAGGTACTGTGTGATTTTCATCTCAGGAAGGTGAAGGACAGAACTAAGTGACTCACTGAGTTACTTTGTGCTGGGGCCTGAATGTCTGCCTGAAATGATCATCTCCTAGGGGGTTCATAGGCTCTCAGGCATCATGTTAGGGTACTGAAGTACTTGTGTAGCATCAGAGGCTTTTGGCAGGGCCACCGTACAAAACTTTTCATCTGTCTGTCTATGGAGAATCTAGAACATATGTTGCTTTGGGTGACGTTGCAGGACTTCAAATGAATTTAGTAAGGAAACTCTGGAAATTCTGTTAGCAGTCTATGAGGAGGAATGAGGTAGCCTTTTCCAGTTCATCCTGGGCAAGCTCTGAATACTTAATGTATGAACCCTTAATTATTCTGGTGCCTCATATTTATATTGTTCTAATTGATTTATGCTTGGTACGACTGAAAAGGGATACAGGCCTTTTTATAGTAGAAAATATTCAGAGCAGGCTTTCCTGAGGTCTTGAGAACAAAGTGCAGTAGGCGAGAGATGGGAAAATCCTGACTTTTGGCACATCAGGGTGAAAACCCCAAAAGGTTCTAACTGTCCTGTGTTGGTAGCTAATCCTTTCAGAAAGCAATGACAGTTGCTTGCAGTCTTCTAAAGGAAGCTGATCTGGCCCAATTCCACCTTCAAACAACTCCTCTTCTATTACCTCCTGAGAGCCTCTTTTGCCTCATCAGTGCAAGGTCAACGTTTGACCTTGCAGTGAGTTATCTTGTGACAGATAATTCTGTTCACAGTGCATTCTTTCTGCAGTACAGCCTTGTCAATAGCCTCCTCTCTGAAAAAATGCTTCCCAGGATTCATTTTGCAATCGCCACCCTGTTTATAAATGGGCTTTTTCAGGCAGATGATGGCTGAGCTGAATTCCACCACAGTCAAACCACATCACTTGTAACATGAAAGGGACTTTCCTCGATAGGCTGGATTTCTGTACTTGTTTATTAAAACACAAGAATTAAATGCTGTACTACACTTCCCCTCACAATTTCTTTATGCCCTTCCCCTCTTCTCCATTTCAGTCATTCACAGTAGCAGACTCCTTTACATAACTGCCAGCAGCACACATTTTCCAACTATACAAATGAAATGAAACCACTGAGCATAGCTGAACCAGGGGCATGATTAAATATATTATAAACTACCAAGAATAGGAAGAACATACCATGAAGGCATCATCTATCACAACGTATGTGGGAGGAAGGAATCTGTCAACTTATTCTATGTTAATGCCATGATAAATTGGTACTTACTTACACATGTGTATGTGTATAGCTGTTTAGTCTCCATTTCTTTGTAAATAGATGGGAGAACAGCTAAATGCCTGTGAAGACCTCTCAAGCTATTGCTCTGAAGTTAGCAAAGTCTTGGCTCAGTGTAGCTTTCTTGCAAATGAAATCTGAAAGCTGTTTATGTTTGACTGAAATACCATAATGGAGAACAAATGAATGACACATTTAATTACATCTGTGGAATTAAATAAAACACAGTGCTAGAACATATGCGTAAGGGTTGTAGCAGAGAGTTTTATTTTCTGAAAAATTAATTGGTTTATTTATTATTCATCAACTAAAATCACACAAAATGGTATTTGCTGTATCTGGGCTCTTTGTTTTTAGCATATTTTCATTTTCTCTGAAACAAGATTTGTTGAAAAGAGCTTTTTTCTGTTGATGTTTTCAAGAAATACTTGCTGAGCAGTCCTTAGATATTTGACAGTGGCTTTTAGTTTTTCACTTCTCAAGTTTTTGTTAAAAAAAGAGAACAAAAAAAAAGTATATATTTTAATACAATGTGTGTGAGTGTATGCTATTTGACAAAAAGTTACTTCATAAAGTGGGGCAAAATATTCATGCAAGAAATGGAAACATTGGTCACAGTTTGCTGTACCTGGTATGTGATCTGAGTGGTGCACAGGATAGGTAGGTATCTGCCACTAAATACATGTGTGCACAGTTAAAATGTCTGTTTTGGAGTATCCCTGTACTTGTCCATTATAATCACGGCATCTGGGATCAGTTTCCTTATCTCCATCTCAAAACACTGAGCAGGAGTATGACAGGAAGTCCAAAGCAGCAAGACAGCAATTTATTGTTTGTGATCTTTTGTCCATGCAGCGACCCTGAGCCTAAGGAGTCAGAGCAGTTGGGTCTGCCCAGGTTCTCATGGAAGCATATGGGTGAGGGGTAGATGACATCTCCTCAGGGACATTTGGGATTTTCTCTTGCTAGCTGTTAGTTTCTGTACTCCATGTGGCAAACTGCCTATCTGTACTGTTTCATTGCAGATGACTTTTGTTTAGTCATCCAGGTGTTAAGCAACAGTATAAAGCTATCTTGTTTATATTCAGTGATGAGTATGTGGGCACCAGGCTATACTGTTGATGTGTGTTACTTGAAGCTAGGTGGGCTGTTAATTGAGAAACAGTAAGTCAAACATGGCCAAGTTCTAGTCAGAAAAGAGCTAAAGGTAATTCTGGGAAAAAAGCATGCAGAAAGACAAACATCACTGCTTCTGTGAATACTGGGAAGGGAAGAACAAAAGTCCCTTTGAAAGAAGAGAAAAAAGGATGAGGTTGCACCCAGATATGTTACTTTTCGAAGCTAGCTGCATGAAGAACCCAAGCTGTGGCCGAGAGCCACTGAGGAGCAAGCAGACCTGAAAAGAACTGTGAGAGATGTAGCAGAGTAGAGGAAAAGCCTTAAGGCAACTGCAAAATCCTATGCTATCATTCTCACTGAACCCTGGGCTCCCCGAGACGATGTAGTGTGGAGCTTCTGCTTCCCTATCACAGTAGGAGTGGGAACTGTGGTCTTGGAAAGTCCCAAGGAAGGATCAGTGTTAACTGCAGGAATACAAATAATGTTTTCTGTTCTTCTAGTTCCAGAGCTGCATATCTGAGGAAGGAGGAAGCAGAGGAGAAAAATACCAAGGCTGATTCCTTTCTCCTGTTTCTTTTCTTCCCCTCTCTTCCTGTAATCCACTGTATCCTAGCAGCTAGACTGCAGGTAAAACAAGCAGAGTCACAGCTCCAGAGAGAGCAGTAAGATATGGCTATTTTAAATACCAGGAATGTGTTCCGGTTAGTAATGCTTAGTTAGGTGGTAGAAACAATATCAGTAGGTAAGCTGTTGATTTGATGTTAGCCACCACTGCCAATGGTTGAATTTACCCATATTGCCTGTTTCAGGACAATGTGTCTCAGCCATAGTCTACAAATGGAAAGCAAAGAAATATTTTTGAACCTGTGTTATCAGTTCCATTATGAACTCCCAAATAATGTTAATAAAGCTCATTCTTTTATACTTCTCATTATTAAAGCTGAATTTGCCATACAATATTTTTTGTCATTTATAACAAAACAAGGCTTTTCTGTAAATGCTTAGCATGATGAAGTTTTTCTCAGATGGCTACAAAAAATATTTGACACATTAAACTCAACATGGTGCTGATGCTATCTAGGAGAAAATCCAAAGTACATTGGAGTCGATGATGGAGTTTTCAATATGCTCTCTGACTGCTAGGGCCCTGACAGATATATTTTCTCTGGCTCATTTTTAGAAATAGTTAATATCATTAATGCAATTTGATGTTACCTATGTTGCCTCTGAATGAAAGCTGATCTGAAACTTGACAGGAGTGAAATGTCATGAATTGATTACATAAAGACGAGGAACCAGTAAAATGGAACACAGTACACAGTTCATGTGATTGATGAAAAGGCAATTACAAAATCTATGGGCAGACATGAAACTGAAAATTTAAGTTGAAATAGGAGGAATGGACAGAAAATCATGGGGACCAGATGGAAATTTTTCATGCATATCTGTGAATTTAAATTAGGTATGAATGCCTTTAGAATAAAATGTTGTGACTTCTCCACCACTTGCACAAAAAAATGACAATTTAAATGTTAGGTCTAGAGCTAAGGAGTGTTTTCTTCATACCTACCTGCCATATGACCACAGTTACCTGTTCCATTTTTAATGACAATTTTCTGCAAAAAGGGTGGCTTATTCCCTTTGGGTATTTTGTCAGAGAATAATTGTTTATGTGGAAACAAACTAGGGAACATTTTCCATTCTTTAAGTAAAAGTCACTAAGTACATATGATCCATTTTTAAAAATCAATTTTCTTTCATTCTGGATTTCTTGTACTCTAGACAATTGCTTTTTTTGTCATGATGGCTCGGGGTGACTTAAGGCTAACAAATCTTTCAAAATGACAGGGTGCACTTGGTGCTCTGAGGACATAAAATGGGTTCTGTCTATCAGGGTCTTTAGAGAATTATATATATGGTGGAAGTCATGTCAGAATTTATCTCGGTCAAAGCTAATATTAAAATCACTGTCAGTTTCCAGGCACCTCTACTATATCGGGAAGTGTTGCAATTGGCTAACATAGTCATGTTTACTGATGTCAACTTTGATGGATTGTGTGAGTAAACTGAGGAAGAAAAATATTTAATATCTATTGTACCAGACATCCACATTTCACTGAACTATGAAAAAGTACCTATGGGTAAAGTGTGTTATCTCTTAAAGTGTTGCCAGTCACAGCACTGTATATGAAATATAAATGTTCTTTTTGCACCGTAATACTTGCAGTGAATTTCCCTGGAGGAAAAAATAAGTGTATAGCCATAAACCAGAAAATAGTTTTCTTGTTTGATAGATGTATCAAGTGCCATCTGGTAACGAAGACAAAAGTGGATGTGAATAGCAAACTTTCCTGATCCGTGCATGTTCCAGCATAAATTTGATGTAACCACAGTTGTTAGAGAAGTCACCCCATGTGTAAGCTCATTTAACCTATGTGGAACGAGGCTCCCTGAATTCAGTTCTGTTCAGTACTGACTTGCACAACCATGAGGGTAAGAATCAAAGAAGGTAGGGAAAAACAGGTGCTTGAAGGAAGTTTACAAGAGACAGAATGAGAATCAGAGGTCTGTTTCATTAGTTGCAAGAGATTGGTTCAGGCTAGAAAATGAAATCATGGAAGCTGCTTCTTGGCTCATTAAAGAGAATGAGGGAGTTTCACCTTCCAGTGTGCAAGAAAAAGCAGTTTCAGCCTGAGAATCTCATACACTTACACAAGTATTGCTTTGGTAGCTCATGCATCAATGTGATTATGGGTGTAATGGATTTACAATTATTTCTTTATACAGTTCTTACTTATGTCAACTGGCTAAACCTGTTACATGACAACAAGGAAGAAACTTACTTATATTATCATATATAGTACATTGTTTTGGAGAGCTGCCTTTTTTTGTATACATTAAAATGAATTAAAGTCATGTAGAAGTTAGAATCCATATTCACAACAATTACATTCTCAATGTCAATTACCTCCATCAACACTGAAGTAGGTTCAATTACAGAAGAAGCGTGTTTCCAGCAATACCTGAGGCCCATTTTAGAAAATGTATGTAGGAGCAGGATGTGGCATTTGGCAGCTGTGTTTGATTTCAACACAAGAGATAACTAAAGGGACATTAACACAGTCAGAACTTGTGTCTGCTGTGGAAAGAGTTCAGTGCATTCATCCCCACTGACTTTATAGGGATGCCCATACAGCACTGGTAGAAGGAAAGTTTCAGGTGGTTGACTGTTGGATGCTTTGTTTTCAACAGACAAGAGTCTTTGAAACTCACTACCTACCAGAGCTGGGAATGGCACAGTGAATCTCCTGCATCCATCTTAAAAACAGAGAACAGCCTTTACTGTGGTGAAGTGTGGCAAGGGGTTTGTATCAATGAGATACTCCAAAATACGTACCTCTGGTCACAACACAGGAGCACAGGCCCACATCTGGTTATAGTCATACTTCAGAAAGATTTTTGAGAAGTATTAAACCATACAGATTTCAAGAATTTCTTCTACATTGAGTGTCACCTTAACAAAACTGGCAAAGTGACAGACACATGAACAGCAGCATTGCATTTTGTGGAAAGGATATGTGAGTTTTCTGAGAATGCTTTCTGTACTGAAGTTAAGTGGTTGTGTAAGTGAGGGACATGAATTAAAGTACTGTGTGAGTTAGTTTTGCACTTTTTTCCCAGCACATCCCTAGCAGTCCAGTATTAGCTTTTTAGGTACAGAAGCTTCACATTTCTTCAAAAGGAAACAGGGAAGGGTTTACTCCCTTCTACTTTTACAGATAAATTTACTTCCTCTTTCTTTCTCTCTCTATTTCTTTTTCTTCTTATTGGGAAAATGTGTAAGAGTCACAAAAAACCCCACTAGAGATGATCCTACCCAAACTTATATTCAAGAGAGCGCTGTCTAGACATTTGTAATCCTACATAGTTTCCTGAAACAAACTTTTGAGCATGATAGTTTTCTTCGGTTTCAAGATGCAGTTTCTTACTGTTTCTAAGCTCTTTCTGTCTTCCGTGTTTGAAATATGAGTTTATAACTTTACTAGTACCAGCTGGCAGAGATGAGAGCATTAAAAGGGTAGTGTTCCTCACTCCCAGGTTGCTCCATTTCCTCTGCAATATAGAACTGTTGGCTCCACATGTGTCGTGTTCATGACCCTTCCTTTGCTAAGAAGAGAAATTGCATTTTTCATTAAAAAATGCAATTCAGAGATTTGGCTCTTTTAAAAATCTGCATATGGATTAGCTTGCTGATTTGAGATCTTATTATCTACTTTTTTAAAAGGGATTTTGTCACAGCAAGCAGAATTAGAACTTAGAATATATTAATTCTAAAATAATTTAAAGATACCTATTTGCTTATTAGGGGACATTTTAATACACCTTTTTGTACTGCATTTTTGAGTTGGCTGTCTTTAAGTTGACTTTAATGTTTTAACACTTCTGCTATAAAAGCCATCATAATCCAATCTGTATAATGAGTTAATTACTAATTGCTAGTAATTGTTAGAAAAAAAAAAAGTCTGATAATTACCCTGTAGTAAAAACTCTCTACAAAGAGCAGAATTCTCATTCTTGTTTAACTCCATCATTTATTTGTTCATCTTGGAAAGCACGGCCCTCGCTTTCATGGGAGCAGTCTCCTCTCTTTTTGGTGGGACGGTATGTCAACATGATCTGCTATGAAGAGAGACGCATTCAATGAGAGTACGTGCCTCCAGAGGGAGTTCTGTGGTTTTGCTGTTTTATAAATGTAAGTTCTCAAATGTTGAAATGTATATTGCTTTAAATCAGTGTGAAATTGGTCTGGTTTTAGAATGGGTCAGGAAGAAAAATAAATGAGCACAGAAATATATTATAAGTGAACTCAGCAGTCTTAATTGGTAAACAATAGAGCTGTAGCTATTTTATTTTGATTATATTCACTAACAGAGTAATTATCATTTTAATTGATATGTATGAACAGGTGCTTACACTGAAAGCAGTTTCAAACTGGGATGTGTTATGCTTGAAAAGTAGCCTGGGTGATTGTTCTCATTAGCCAAACAGATGGCTGGACGTTTGCTTGCCATTTTATGGAGAGAGAATTATAATCTGACAATATTTTACATAGTGTGAAGTATTTATAAATCAATAAAAGATTAAATTTATGCTCAGTATTAATGTAGAGTAAACGCAACTCACATGCTGGGGAATGGCATCTCCATGATAAATATCAAGCTACTGTTCTAATTAACTCTTTTGGAGAGTTTGCTTTCAAGACCAATAAGGCTAGAGCATTGACATGCTCAGGAGTATGTGGAAGCAGACCTTATGTTAAATGATGGATTTTAGTGCCCTTCTCTGGACACCATGCATCTATCTGTTTCATTCTCATCTATTGCCTGTTTTTTAAAGCTTTAGGGCTTCTTAGGAGGAGCCTTGCTATGCATCTCTGAATGTTAATTGGGCACACTCTAAATGTTGGCTTGTATATTTTAGCCTTGTTGAAAATGCGGTTATGGGGGGATTCCCAAATTTTTAATCTAAATTTACTTTTGGATTTGAGAATCCTCTTCCATTATCCTCTGTACAGTGTAGGATAGTTCTTTGTAATCTGTGGAATAGATGACAAGGATATATTGTGTTCCCTTGTCTGGATAGTAATGTGGTTTTGATAGTGTTCGCTCCAGTATAATTTGAACTTCATCTCATTTTGTTACTGTAGTTGGCCCTGAAAAAAATGTCTGATTTTGAAAATGTCTGTTTATGTCAAAATAAGTGTTTGTGTGGGCCTTTCGATCCAAAAATTGAGAGAGAAGATATACTCTGTAAAAATCAAGTGAAGGCAGTCACTTCTTTGGTGTACATATTCTTTGGTGTACACTTTTTCTAGTGTTGATTCTGGATTCAAAAGTCCTTTTCCAGTGAGACTCACTGAACCTTGTAAGTTCTTCTGAGAAATAAGGCTTCCAACCAAAACCAATCAACACCTAAAGTAATAAATCCCAGAATCTGCATCAAAGACTTTTTAACAGAGTTTGCTTGGGACCTTTTATTTTTACAGTTATAAGGTATTTTAGGTACAGCTGGTTTGGTGGTGGCTAAGCACCTGCTAAGTCTTTGAGGTATCATCTCCTACTATGAAATTCTGCACCAGAATGAATCTTCTTTACTTGGCACTGTAATACTTTCCAGAACGTTGACTGCAATATCTGAAAGAGAAACAGATGACCAGCTTGAGGGATCAGCAATAGCTCTCCACAAACTTAAAAGTTCCTGATGATTGCATTGCTTTAATATAATGTTCCTGTTAATAAATGTCAAAGAAAAAAGAATTATGATGCTGTAGCATAAATAGAAAACTTAGAAAAAATAATTTATATTACACAAACTGTTCTAAAGTGTTGGTAACCATTTTTTTTACATTCAAATGCTATAAAAGCTCACATATTAAATTTCCAATTATGGCTTCGAACCTGGAAACAGATTTGAAGGGGATATGCTTAGCAGTGGCACTGAAACAAAGCTGTAGCTACCTGTCCTTTTTACCTCCCTCTTCTTTACGTGCCTCTATAGCCACATGATGAGCCTTTTTATTTTAGACTTTATTTCAGCCTTGGGATCTAGATTACCCTGCAGCCCCACAAACAGCTATGCTGGCAAAAGGCTTAGAGTGTCATGAACTAGGAGGTAGGTTTGGTACTAAAGGAAAGCAGGACTCCTCTTGGTAAAAGCAATAGCTTTTGTTGCCTTAAAATATTTAAACTCCTGCTGTACCTGGAGTCCTTTGAGTACCAGGCTTGGTACTGCCCCAGCTTGGGCAACACACTCTACCTGAGCAGAGGAACTGCAGCACGCTGTCTGTGTTGCACCAGGTGTTATTCTGTTAAATAAGCAGCTGTGAATGTCAGATGGTATTGAGTTGAATAAAAATGATTTTTAGCACTTTCTTGTTTTCCCTCCTGTATGGGGTAATGTCCCAAGCGTACAGCTTCCAATGACTATCTGTAGCTGCACTTGTACAGTCTATATTTTGGCTAAGCATTTGAAGCTAAGATGAAGAATCTTTCACTCCAGACAGACTGTAATGCACAATGTATCTAAAATAAGTTGTCTCCTCCTTGTTCCTATGGGGCCAAGTGATAAGGCATTTCTTGCTAACCACTGAAGACATTTTTGGTGGTGAACAGCGTTCCTCTGCATTTGCTAGTGCCAGGGGCTTCAGGACAGTAAATAACATCAACAGATTTTCTCATGTTTTAGCCATATTGTTCTGCAGTCCAAAGACAAGGCAAAAGACAAAGCTCAAAAAGAGTTGTTTCAGTCAAAATATGATGAACAGCACACTTTTCGGAAACTCAGTTACAAATCATTCTGTCAACAAACTGAAATCACTTGGCCTTCCAAAGGGGGTGGTCACCATGGTAACAAAATATATCAGATACTTCATTTTCCCCAAACCTTTATTCATGTCATAAACGGAGTGGGAGCCCATCCTTCTTTTACTGAGAGAACAGGAGAAATATTTTCCTCGGTGCTTGTTATCTGCTGAAAGATCCTCACAAACTTGCACATTACTGGAAAATGTTTGCTAAGGCAGGTGTTCCTGCAGAGCGTCTGTATGTGCAGAGAGTTGCTTGAGTACCAGTTGAGACCCAACTCAGTAAAGCATTGAAATGGTCCATAATGACTGATGAATTGCCAGAAGGGGTGAGGAGGAGAGCAGGAATAGGGAATGTTTGGTACTACTTGTATATGAGTGCTGGAAGATGAAAGCAAACTTTCTCTAAAGCTAGTTATCTTTATTTCCCATGGTGAATTTATCATATTTCAAGGGCCCAGAGCTCATAAACACACACCTGGCTCTTGAGTTGCAATTTGCGTATTGAAGCCTCTTGTTGTGAGGCTGCTGTACTGGAATAGGGAAAGTTGTTTTACTATTATTGTAGATTCAGTCAGTTCTTTCTTAATTTAATTTTATAAGCATCTCCACGTATTTTGTTTGCAGCTCTGGTAGGCCATCTGGAGCAGTCTTGTTTTCCTTCTTTCACCTTTACCAGTTGCACACTGAATAGTGGCCCTTCACTTCATAGTTCAATTATCCTAGAGAATATGAGGAACCAGAATGAGTCAGTTCAAACTGAAAATGGATCTTGAGCAAAGTTCCACATCCAAGACCATACTTGAGGAAAAACAACAGGTTTGAGCACTGATTTTACTTGATATACTTCAGCAAAGTCTTTCATTGGAGTAGGGCACAAAGCTGGAGTAAAAATTGATGAAAGACTCAGTTGCCTCCTTTTTTCTTCCATTTTTCCCTCATTATTCTTCTCTGTTACCGCTTTATGGAGAAACTTTCTTTCTCAAAGCTGTTTTGTAAAGCTGTTCTTTGCTTGGCCCCAAGCAAAACCTGGAAACAGTCCCTAATGTGGAGTTATTTTATCAAGCTATCTATATGTATTTTTGGGAACTATTGTAATGCCATAAGACTGATTAAGAAAACAAGTTTTCTAAAAGCATCCAGTTGAACTTCCCTCACCTTTCACTAGCTGTTGCCTTTAAGAAGAGAGTCTGTTGTTTAGGCTCAGAAATTTATATAAACAACTATTTTAATTCCCAAATTCAGAGATCGTTTTGAAAAAAGCATTGTTTCAAAGTTAGTTCTGGATTTTTTTTCCTAAATCCATCCTATGTGCAATGTTTTGACTGAAACTAATAAATTTGCTACAAAAATAAAC
Organism: Strix uralensis; assembly: GCF_047716275.1. Classification (NCBI taxonomy): domain Eukaryota; kingdom Metazoa; phylum Chordata; class Aves; order Strigiformes; family Strigidae; genus Strix; species Strix uralensis. The sequence continues at coordinate 11,400,108 of NC_133978.1, read as the reverse complement.
CTGAGGTCCTCTTCTATAATGTAATCTTCATTACAGATCCTGTCTTTATTTTTCATAGTGAGATGTAATAGGATTTTTTTTCTTTCTGTACTTTTTGTTCTTTTTTATGCAATTTTCAATGAAACATTGATCTTGAGGTTTCTTGTTTGCAGTCCTTAATTACAATTTAGACTTTAAATTGAGAGTATGGTATTTCAGGTTAAAAATGAAAATAAGGATGTAGATACATGATCACTTGTAAATTGTGTTCTGTTTTAAGAAAAGAAACTAAATGCTAACCAGGAGAAATTTGCATCGATCTAAAAGAAAATGTTGGCATAGTAAACCTGATCACTTAAAAAGGAGGTTCAGATAATTTCATTGCAATATTCACCTGAACTGCGAAACTGAAAAGTTCTGAATGTATTAGGAGGGAAGATGTCCCAATTCTTATCTGTTTTTCCCATGCTTTGCCCTCCCTGGTGGTAGATTGCTACTATGGGAAGCTGCTCATTTGAGATGCTGCTAAGGGCATTTGGGATGCTTTCAACTATATGCTTGATTCCTGTAGTCTGTTTTGCATAGTCAACAAGTAGGCCTGGATGACAATATTCAAAATTACCAAAAAAAGACTTATTGTTAGCCATATAAATTAGTGACAATGAGAAGAGCTTTCATATCCTTAATCTTTAAATTTTTTTGGAGTGTACTGAAATAATTCCTGCATGTGTGTAAGTATCCACATCTAGTGAAAACATCGTTTAGAGACTATCTACTGGATTAGTTTCACTTTGCTTTCTGTTTCTAGATACTATCAATCCAGATACAGTATCCTCAAACTCATTCATTATTTGTGTAATCAAGTAAAGTTCCTGATGAATGTTGTTGTTTTCTTTTTGTATTCTGAAATTGGGCTGTCACAATTATTTTAATTTGAAAATGTGTGTTTTGCTAATGAGATAATATTTCTAGTGGAATTGCTGTTTTAATTTATTAAGATCCCAACTATTTGCTTTCTTCTGTATGTCATTCTAGTTAAAAGTAGACTGTATAAATTCTTTGTGGAAAACATACAATAGAATTTGAATGTGTTTAAAAGAGTTTAAAAGAGTTTATCACCTTGCTTTATTATTGCTAGCAGGTGATAATACTTAATGTATATGACAGTGAGACTGTGATATGTAATACAATGTAGTGACGTGCGCACAACACAAGTAGTATGGCAGAACTTTAAACTCTGTGGTGGAACTGTTATCAGCGTGTCATAGTCCCCCATCTCCTTTACAGGATAAGTGGGGATTAAGGCTCTTACTGAAGCTGGGAAAAGAAAAGATCAAATGTCATCTCAGACTATAATGTCTGGTCATGTACAATAAGTTTTGATCTATATAATTCCTGAACATTAGAAATAGTGGATGGAAACCTTAATTTACATCAAAGAAAATTTTAATACTTGTAAAGTTACTTACCAAATAGACTGGTTAGGACTGTGGGTATGAAAGAACGGCACATATGATATCAGGCATTTGAATGAAGATATTTCAGTTTAATATACCTTTTTTGGGGGGGGGAGGAAGGCAGGAGATACTTAATGTATGTTTATTTTATATGTCACCAGCGAAATGTTTGCTTTTTAAACACAGGTTGATTTAGGCACTGGACAAGGGTGGTGTGGGATCTTTGCTGACTGGCTTAAGGAGATAGCTTTAAACAAAGATCAAAGGAGAACATGAGCAAAATACCAGCAACCTGGACAAGTGTATAAAGATTAAAAGCCATAATCCCAGAATGCAAGGAGAAAAGCTTTTAATTTTGATAATTTACAAAAGATGATGAAATCAGGAATCTGGGGAGATGATTTTTAATGAATGATTTTATAACACTGAATACAAGATTTGGTAGACTCTGAAGTTTAAATAAGGAGGCGTTATGGTGGGTAAAAAATTGGTGGATGCTCAGGAAATTCTTGGAATTCATCAGGTTGATTAACTAACAAGTATTGATTTATTGGTTTATTGTTGATAGGGACTGTGCAAGATGGAAATTATTCAAACAGCCTTCAATGTGATCTAGAAAACTCCAGTGCTGAGGAAGTTAGGTTGGCTGAGAACTGCTAGAGGGAAAGAGAAAAAAAGGTTTTAAGAAGGCAGACATATAAAACTTTAAGATCTCCTCAGGGACAGTGTAAGGAAAAAAGAAAGTAAGGTGGCCTGCTTTCAAATAGATGACATTATATCTAATGTCATCTATTCATAATTCAAAATTATCCATGTGCAGAAGGAGGATAGTAGAGGAAGATTATTAAAGACTAACTAACTTGGCTAAATAATGAACTCCCCACTGGAAAGAAAATTAGTTAGTTTACTAAGAATAGCTATAAAAGAGTAACACTGATTTATAGAGTGGTACTTAGAAAACCAAGGCTCAAAATCAGATGAATTTAGCAAGAAACATTAAGGATTACAAGAAATACTTTTATAATTGCTTTAGCAGCAAAAGGAACAACTTTGGTCCTCTCTATCAACAGAAGGGAGATTTCTCAGAAGATGATGTTAAGAAGGCCAGTATTCTCAATGTCTTTTGAAAGAGTTCAGATATAAACAAGAGGGTAACAAAATTAATGCTAACAATAAAAGGAAGACCTATCTCCCAGTTGGGAAAGAACTTTGCATTTAGCACTTTGATAGTTAAAGTGTTTTTACATCAAGGTATATTTAAAAGCTCCTTGAATGAACCTCAGAACCAGTGGTAACTTTCCTTTGGGAGCTTGGAGGGTGGCTGAAGTTGAAAGAATACACAGGTTTGTCCGTCTTTAAAAGAGGCCAAGGAGGAGAAGGAGAAAAGAACTACTAATTTGGGCAGTTTGGTTCCTACATACATTTCTGAAACACATAAACTATTTGTAAACACTTGTGATTTGAGAAGAAGCAGCCAAACAGGTCAAACAAGTTGATTTTCTTCTACGCTAGGAATTTTACACAGGGGACAGAGCGGGTGCTCTCTATCTTCAATTTATTAAAACTTTTGCCACAGTCTTATATGCCCCATTCACTTGTAAGCTAGAGAAATGGTCTTGGGAAGGCTCCTAGGTGTGACTGCAAAGATCAGGAAATTAAAATGAAGGATTAATGAATACTGTATATGCATATTGGTTAATTTGTCATGCCTTCAACATCTGTATTTTGTATACATTTCTGATAAAGTTGCTTGCTATTTCCCTCCCTCAAATTGTAGAATTTGAGTAGAATGCCCCCAGAGTCATAAGGTTGCACTGTGTCTTGGGCATACTCCTGATTTCAGGTTTCTGGTCAAAGTGTAATGAGTAAAAGAGTGGTATTCCAAAGAAAATCTGTATAAGGCATGCCCAAACACAACTATGATAATGTGTGGATATTTGTGAGATGCAATCTTCATTGGTAACTTCAGGATTTACCTTTTGCATCCCAGAATTTTGACTTGTCAAATTTATAGTCACTTGCACTATAGTCACTTGAAGGTACCATTTTTATGTTACACTTACTTTATATATTAATTCAGTATTTTAACAGAACTTGAACATGTTTCTTTATGTTGGAAAAATTTGTGGTTGGATTGGTTACTTGAATGGATGATGTTTCTCATCCAAATGCTTTTGAACAATCTTTATGGTAACATTAGTGATATAAACCAAGTCCTCTTAGGAAATGCATTTTAAATATAAATTTTTTATTTTTTATGGAGTTACATCATATAAAGATGTCAGTACTAACTCATTATGTGAAATAATGGCAAATGTTTTGAAATGACAAAAATATTTTTGGGGCAAATTTATAAACTTAATCTTGCTAAACTTTAGAAATAGACAGACTTACTCCAAATCAGAATGAAAAGATAAAATTGCCTTTGCACAATGAAATGTTATCTCTCTGGTAGAATGCTTTATTCAGTATTGGTGTGTACATTAGATAGATACATACATATAACATTCACTTTTCAATATTTACTTCATTTTTTATGATTACTTTTTTTTGGAGATTATTTTACACTTGGATAGCTCTCACTAGCTTAACCTTCCTGTCATGTGTCTTCAACACTTCACAGGAAGTTTTTTGTGATTAGAAAGGTGCTATATTCTTCCTTGCATTTTGCCATCCCTTCTCCTCCTTCAGCACTTTGTCAGGAGTCTTGTTTAGCAGCTCTTGCCTGGTTTCTAATTGTGGCTTACTGAAGCAAACACGTAACCTCGTGTTTCTTTCCTCTGTGGTTTCCTATCTTACTGGGAATCATGCACCATTCATTATGGTACCCATCCCTCAAAAAAATCTGTAATTTGCCAAGAAACATTATCTTTTGTATCACTCTTCTGATACATTTGGTTCTTTCTCTTCTGTCAAGATTCTGTGTTTAATTTTTGATCTGTTGGTTGAAATAGTTGACAGCAACCAAGCAAGAAACAAACCTATTTACAAAGAGGTCCCAGAAAGCCTTTTCTGCTGTTTATGTCACTGTGTTTGCCCTATAACATAGGACCAGGAAACAAATTTGTCAGCAGCCTCGAGGAATTTCTTACCTTTAGCTCGATAAAAGAGGTAATAAATATTAACCCATGGGTCTCCATTTTTTTCTGTGATTTTCTTTTTTTTGCTTGTTTGGTTTCTTAAACACTTTAGAGTCCTTAAAATAGAGTTTAGTTTTCTTTTAACAGCTGGAAGAAATTATTGATTTGACAGAATCAAAAGGACCGCTGACTCTGAAGTAAAGGTCACTGTTTTACATTAAGAAGTTACCAACAGTAATGCAGCAAGAAATAGAGGTCTCAAAATGGGTCTTGGAATATCTGAAGACAAATGAGAACTTGATAGGGTGAAATACTTGTGACTGATTGATTTACAATGTTTTTGTTTTCTTTCTTCTCTCCACCTTTCATAATCATATAAAGAAATGATCCTGAAGAACTTAAAAGCTACATTTCTGTGAAATGAGTGCAAAGCTATGTTATGCCTACGCTTCATGTGTGGATGAGAAAGGACACTAGTGAATTTTTCATGGTTACAGTGGGTATAACAACTGCAAATTGATAGCAAATGTTTGCTGACTGATAATAGAGGCTAGAGGAGGTGTGACACCCTACATATACTCCATATGCAATGTTATTTTAAAAAAACAAAGCAAAACTTAGCAATGAACTCCATTAAATTCTCCATCAGTCCTGTTACCTCTACTTCAGGAGCCTTGGAGATTCAGAGAGAAAAAGCTTTTAAGGGACATAAATATCCTTTTGTCTTTCCATTTAATTCTCTTCTGATTGCGTTATTAATTTAGCTCATAATCAGACTTGTGTTGCATAGAAAATACTAGGTAATGTGAGCATGAATGTTCTCAACAGGATGCTTGACCTATGAAGCCCTGGAAAGATCTCCTTTCTCTTTCCCCATAATTTTTGAAATTAGTCAGGGAGGGGAGAAGAACAGTTCAAAATGTCTCTTCCCTGCTCCATTTCCTAAGGTCTCATGGTGTCTTGTGATGTGGAAGCATCATGTGTGTTTTGTGGCCAAAATACAGGTGTCTTGCCTTTTGAGACCAAAAAGACAATTTTGTCACAAGGTAGATGAATTTACTGTCACATGTTGAGCACTAGGTAAAGATGAATGGGAGACACAGGCAATCCTCTGTGAAGGAGGATATGGTAAGGGGAAGACATTCCTATATAAAATATGAGTGATTTTAGATTCAGTTATGCTTAAACCCAGCTGAGGCTGCTAGTGGCTAGTACATCCTCTAGAGTCCATCCTCTAGAAGCTTCTGCCAGCTGCTGCTGCACTGCAGGCCATGCAAGCCCAGATCACAGATCCTTTTTAGGAAAATGAGGAAAAAACTCTACAGAGTATAACCTGCTGTCTTTGTTTGTATGTTATTTTCAATGGTAATTTCTGTAAAATTCAGTCAGAACTAAAACACTTCCAGATTTATGGTTTGGTGACATTCATTTAGATGGTCATGCCAGGTTATTTTGTTAAAGGTTTACATTACATGATTGCATACTTATTTTTTCATAGGACCCATACTCCCTTCTATGCACAGTGGGGTACATGGAAGCTTGGTTGACAGCAGCATTTGAACTTAGTTACTTCTATTTTAAGAAACAGAAAAATAAAGTGCAAGTATTTTAAGGATTACATTAACTGCTAGTCAGTGTTAACTTTTTAATAATGACAATACATGCAGTAGACACCACTAAATTAAAATGCGTAAGTGTGTAGAACTAGCTATTTAATTTGAATTTAATTGTATAGTAATCACTTGCAAAATAAATCAGTTAGGAATGTATATATTATAGATATATATTAACCATTGCATGAGAAGTAAATGTCTTATAACTGTTTAATGTGTTTAATATTTATGTATCATTAACATACTGTGATTAACTTACTATTAAATCCTAAAGGATAACAAATTGAATTAGTTAAGCTGCACTCCCTTTCTTCCCCTTCATTACTGCAGCCCTGCACTGTAACTGGTTAGCATTCATTATTTATACAATAAATGTTGCTAGCCTTTTTTCTCATAGTATCTCTGTGCTGTTTCTCTCTGTGGCCTTGTTCTTCACTCCATATACATGCTTAGGCTGCAAAAACCGGTTTTGCAAATGCCTGTGAAGTGTTGTGTGCACGTGCAAAGTCTTACCTGCTGATTACTAAATGTATGCATTGCACATTTAATTTTATACTGGACTTTCCAGTAAATTGGAGTTACTGACTTCACAGGTTGGAGCAGGATTGCTGATTGGGATATATCCCCTTAGAGAGTGAGTAGTTAAAAGTACAGTAGGGGATAAAAAGGAGAAAGAAAGGTGGAGATTAACCAATAACACTGTATTTGTTAGATCAATAGGATCTCAGAGTCTTTTTACTCTCCAAGAGGTAAGAGCCTGCTGACAGAAGCTAATTGGCGCTATCTTATTTCTGTAAAAGGTAACGTACCCTGTCCCTACTGACTCAGGAGCTCAGAGGAGGCTGGGAGCCCAAAGTGGCTTTCTCAACTGGCTCTGTCCAGCTGAGGCACAGCTATATGAGCCCTGTGACCCTGCTGAGGTGGTGGGTAGAGCAGAAGATGTGCCGATCGTGTCTTCTCTGACACCTCTGGGTCAGCATGGGGCCTCTGCTCCTTTGTGTTTCTCACATGTGCTTCTCACCAATACCCTGGAAGTGGCAGTGGTAGATGAGGGGGGCACCTTTGAGAGCAGTGGTGACAGTCACAGTGGCCCCGAGGAATAGGCCATATGCTTTGCTGGTGAGCTGCAGCCCCGGCTGCCTGCAGGGTGCTGCGTGACTTATGGAGCTGTGAAAGTGGCTGGCTTAGATTGTTCTAATGTATGTGAAAATATAGACCCTCAGATAATGTGGTGAGAGACTTCCCGCATGCTGTGTGGCTGCTTTGCTCTGAAGACAGTGACTTATTTGTAGTCAGACCCCAGGTTAGAAAAAGATGTAATTAGGAGGATGGGAAGACAGTGATGACTGATGCCTGAAGAAATTGCCTACTCCAGATGGCAGTCTGGGAGCTGAGCAGAAGTGTAGAGATGAAGCCTTTGGTTACTGTTAAGAAAGAAACTAGAGAGTGAGGAGGAGGTTAGTGAGACCTTCCTCCCAGGCAGAGCGGGAGCTGTGGCTAGTTGTTCCTTGGTGACCACGGCTGTTCTGTTGCTGTGTCCAAGGGATGGATGCTGTGATGGGGCATTGTGTATCGCCCCACCTGGGACTCTACTGAGGACCTCTGTTGCAATGTATAATATACCCGGATGTTGTGCAGTCTTGTCCTGCCCATTATCCCCACCTTTGCAGAGTTTTGATGTTTGGTTTATTTTTCCTGCCCCCTATTATCCCTGAAACATGAATAGATATTTTTGTTTCTCTAACTACTCTCAGTAGTGGATGACCTACAATGTTATTTCCTCTCTGCCTTTCATTCTGTCATCACCCAGCTACAAGAAATCTGTATCTGTTATCTCTCTTTTCTTTAAATTCTTTTGCAAAAATAAATAGGTCATACCAGATTTGCAAAATTGCATAGTATGCATATTTATTTTTTCTGTGCTTGGGATGACCAGCCAATAAACTCGGCTAGTGATAATGTTCTGTACTAGTCATACTACTGTTAGAAGTGTAGTTGAGTTCAGAACTACATTTATAATTTTAGATTGTCACATTTAACATATTGCTAAAGAGGCTACTCACCTGTTCTTGTGTTACAGTAACACAAATACTAATTGTTTTGCTTTGCATTACTGCTGAAGTGAAGAAAGTTCTTTCCATTCTTCTGTCAAGTCAGATAGCTTCTGGCCTGCTGTCTTGTCAAATTACCTTCATTTTCAGCATGTACAGGAACATAATTTATCCTGTTTTATGGGGCACCCAAAAATGGTTATTCTAGGGGGGTGGAAAAAGTAATTATCTTTGTTAAAACTATAGTGTAAAAGATACAACAAGCATGTTACTTCCCATTATCCATCTGGCAGATAAATTCTTTGTTGTTGTTAAGGTGGTGTTTCTAACCCATTTTGTCTAATTGAGGAAATGGTGATATCATACTTACTCATATTTAAAAATCGATAAAGCAAGACATGACCCTTTATGGTGAAACGTAAACTTTGAGCTATGGCTAAAGGAATATCAAGAGCCTAACTTTTTTAGTTTGATTTTACCAACAACAAAGTTTTAATGTTCTTTTAAAACAGGGCACTGACATGAAAAATAAACTATACAAACAGGATTTTATTAACTCAGCATAAGGTTGGCTTTGCTCTTGTCTCTTTGATTTCTGAAATTGTTGGCTGTCAGTTTGTCATATCCTAGGACATTTTTCTGATTTATAGGAGTGAACATTTTCATTGTCTTTTAGAATCAGAAACTTGTATATGCTGGAATATTATTGCCAACAGAATTAATGTGGCTAAGATGTGGAACTCTCTTTTCATTTCTTTGGAGAGAAATATAGAGCTTCAGCATGCTTTATAGTGTATTGCGGGTTTTATAGTAAAACAATAATAGAAGAACTGCACCCAGAAATGGTGTACGGCATAAAGAATAAAGTTGACTCAAATCTGACTTACCTTCTTGCCAGAATCTCAGGTCGTTCCTTTTAGTAGATAGGCGAGAGCAATATTTACAGAGGCGGAGGAATGACATCTGTTTTAAAGATGCTGAAATAAATATGCCACAGAGGATTAAGATAGTCTTTGCCCAAGGTCATGAAATAATTGTCAAGCAAGTTGTGACTAAGTATGATGTCTACTACTCAAGTGCTGAAATGTGACAAACCATTCCCTATTTTTTTAGATTCATTATTATTAGGCCTTTCTTGTGCCACTTCAAATCCTTTCTCTATCCTTATACTTTTTTTCCTTTAGGCTATTTCTCTTATGATAGTTTTATGTCCACTTCAGTCCATACATATTTGTTACTGAACTTCAAATATACGGATAAATACAGTTGGTTCAGAAAAACACAAAAAGAAAATCAATTCCCATCTTTTTGAAATTCTAAGAGTTTAGTAAAGTTAATGAAGATTAATTTTGAAAAGAAAGTAAATTATTAATATTCTTTAAAAAAACTAAAATATACTCTCAAACATTTTTTGCTGTTACTTTCAAAAATCTGTATAATAAACTATAAATAAAAATATTAAAATTAATGTTCCCATTTAGAAATTAGAAATTGATTCTCCCTTAAAACCTTCAGATTTTAAGAACTTGGCAATCTCAGATAGAAAAAATGATGGAGAATTTGCAGTTGATGAATTATCGTTCTCCTTGCCTCTTCCATCAGGCTGTGTTACTGTGTTAATTTATAGCAATAGTGCCGAAGCATGGAAGAAAGAAACCCGTCCTTCAAGAGGTTAAAGGTTGCTGAACCCTTGGTATATAACCAGTAGTAACAGGTTCCTGTAAAGTAGGGCTGCTGTTCCTCCTATATCATTGTCCTTTTGGTTTTTTTTCCTCTCACTTTCTTGAATAAATGATGATCTTTGACAGTCTGAGAGAAATAAATGTCTCTTGTTTTGTACTCTGTTATAAAGTGTTGTTATCAATTTCTCCTTTGTTCCATTGGCTTCACTGATGATCCTATTTTTGCTTTGTGACTTGTCTCTACCTGCATGTTATTATTGTTGACTGGGTATTTTTGGGAAATCCGTTGAAGTCTTTGTATTTGTCCTTGTACTGGGATAGTTTTCTGGGACAAGATCACTGTTTGCATATGACATACAATTTTTGCTCAGCAGCATCTTTTGATGGTGTGGCTGTGCTGAGACCATGTTGAGTATTACGCTTTGCGAGGATTGTACATTGTTTTATTTTCAAGTTAGATTTGCAACGCAGAAAGAGAAAATCTTTGTTAATACACTGTTTGATGTGCCTTTCTGTTTGGTTTTTTTTCGGGGGTGTTTTTGTTGGGTTTTTTGTTTTTTTTTTTGGTTGGTTTTTTTGTTATTCAGAGGTTTGGTAAGCAACTGTGGGTTTTTTTCTGTATTGAAATGTTAAAGGTTTATTTTTCTAATTTTGATACTGGTTTTGTGCTATTTTATCCATGTAGAAAAAATCTTTCAGACTTGACAATTTTTATTTTTTTAATGATAAATCTACAAACTAAAGTAAAATGAAAGAGTTTAATTCTCTCAGGAATGACCTCAAAATATAAGTTCACATATTTGAATTTAAAAGAATATACAAATTGAGTTTTCAATTTGCATTGCATGCCTATACTGCATTTTGTTATGTCTTAAGGGCCTGTGACATCTTCCAAATGAGGTGATCCTTGTTACACCTTCAGCATTGAGAAGGTTTACTAGGTTTGTGAGGTGTTTTTTTTGTTTTGTTTGTTTGTTTATAACTTCTTTGTACTTTCAGAGTCAGATGCTCTTAGGAAAGTATGCCAGTTGAGTCAGTGTCTTCACTTTCTGTATGCTTTTCTGTAATTTGTTCTGCAGTACTTAATTCCAAATCAGTGTAACAAGGTGCTCTAGATGAACTGACTAAGACTCTTCCAGGGCAAGCACTCAAGGACGAGCTGCAGAGGATATGGTGTATGTTCCTAAAGAGGTCAAAGTGCTGCTGATACACTGAGGAGTGCTCTGCTCACCAGTGCTTTCCTCTGGAGATTTACAAGCTGAAAAGAAATGAATATGAAGGAGTGGATGTCGCTGAAAGGTAGTGATTAGTAGCTAGTCCCTTAAGAAACCACAACATGATGGTTATGTGGGTCTAATTTTCCCCTTTGTGCACACACAAAACTCCCACTTACATTAATGAGAATTACATGCAAGTGTCAAGGGAAGCACAAACCCTGTGTGTAAAGCATTGGAATGAGCCTCGTTATTTCTACGCAGGAGTGGAGAGGGTAAGACTAACTCTCTGCTTTATTGGGGATAGTTTTACTAAACTAAAAATCACAATTGACAATACATAACTCAATTTTATAGGAAAATGTTACAAGCTCTTATAGAGGTTTAGGCCTCTCCTTGCCATCAAATTCCTAGCCAAATATAAGGGAACACACTGTCTCCTGCATCTTGGAAGAAGGAGGGTACTGTTCTTTCCAAAGCATTCTCCTTCATATCCCCTTGGTCAGGGTAGTGATCGCATATTGCAGTGATTATCTTCTATCTCATCTTGTGTGGGCAGTAAGCTGTATGCCACTTCTATGCTGAAGTGCCAACACACTCATCAGCTCTGTTGTATCATTAGAACAACTGTGTGACAGTGACAAAATCATATAGTATGTGCTGTAAATCCGTATAATCAAAGGAGAAGCTGGGATGTTTGACTCAAACCCAAATATTTTAAGCCTTTTCCAGCAAAATGCATTACATACTTTATGCACTGTAGGGAGAGTTCTAGTGATTTTATGGTGACGGAACACCTGTGAGCTTGTAAGTGCAAGTGGGAATTTAGCAAGACAAGCAAGGTTATAGTGTTGCTCAATGTACTGTTTTCTTGTGACACTGAATATCTTCTCACAGTTTGGTAACTGCAAAGCAATGAGAGGAGCCTGCATTTTGGCAAAGGGTGCCTCTCTTTCATGGTGTTTTTCTGAAAGTAGATGAGGAGGGGAAATGCAAGGGAGGAAAAAATATTTTGGTTGCATCTGCTGATAGATCCAATTGATTAGCAGCTTCATGATGTTGATCCCTTTGTCGCAACTCCTGAGAGTAGCAGTAGTGCGTGGGAGGTGAGCTTATAGCAACCGAGATCACCAAAAGTGCCTGCTGCTTTATTGATTAGAAGGAAAGTTCTATAGTACTGCTGCGTTACAGCTGGGTAAGTTGCATTCTGGTGTACTTCTTTTGGTGAAGTCAAGGAACATCTTTATGCTCTGGAGAGTAATTTGATGTTTATGAGGAATGCAGGGCTTGGGTGGCAGGATATATTATGGTCTTCTTTTAAATTGTTTTCAGAGAGGATTACTCTGTCTATCTTCTATTAAGTTTCTTAGAAGGTCTCAAAGAGGAATGTGTATTTGGGACCCAAAACATCAGAAGTTATAGTAGAATCTTGAATAAATGTGTCTACAACCACCAATTTGAGAAGCATTTGTACTGAAGCAACAAAATTTCTTCCTTTTATTCCCTTCTGCACTTGAAATCTTGCTTGGCAGTAGTCTCCAAAGAGAATAGCCACATTTTTCTATAAAATACCTGAAGAGCTAAACAATACCAAGGATAGTGCTCCTCTTTGCCCTTTCTCAGCTGCTTGCCTTTGGCTTAAATTACAGGGATTAGTTTAACACTGTGCTTAAAATTGTATTTGCAGAGAAAATGGGAGTCCTGTAAACAAAATGACTGTGAAACGTACTCCTTCCAGTTTTCTTTCTCCATACCTCTCCTGCCAAGTAGCCTTAAGCTTTGAACTGTGGCAGTGGAAAAATTTTGTAACAAAGACATTTTGCCCCATAATATACTGCTTATCTTTGCAGTTAACATGAAAGCTCTCCATGGCATGACGTGAAAATTTTTATGTTGACTGATTGCTTTTTCATGTATTGTACATTTATGTAATTTAGAAAATAACAATGTGGGGGTGATAGTTATGAAGGCTGACAGGATGGCTATTCTGTGGTTCACTCATGAGGGATGCATTACTAGAAGTTGGTTTTGATATAATTGTGTTGTATGGTATCTGCCACAACTGCAGAATCACTAAGTTCTTCCAAAAAATGAGGCATTTAGTTTTCAGTGAATCAACAAATACTCCAGTAAATGTAACAGGTGATATGCCTTCAGCAAAACATTGGTTGTTAAGTTTTAGTTTCTAGCTCTCTTGCTCTCTTAGTCATTAAGCACAGTAGTTTCACCCCAGTGATGTTGTGCTGGGCCAGTTTTGTTCTGGGATGAGAGACCTTTAGGGACATACCTTTGTGCTGAAGGTTGGACTTGTATTGTTCCAGTTCTTAAACTTTTCTCTGCAGGTGCTCTTTCCTGGGTAGTAAAGAAAGTAGTTACTACAGCTACTTTATGGTATTAAAAATCTCATAACACATAGTGAGAGCAGTGGTGGTTGCCACTTACTTTTAGTGCAGTTTCCCCATTTGCAAGTCTCTTTCATCATCTTTCAGTGTTTTCATTACAAGGAATGAGTTAGAAAACAATTATCTGAGGTTTGATTTAATGATTATGATAGGCCTCCTCATTTCCTGTCCTAAAATTGCTGTAATTAAATAGCTTATCTGCATCTCAGAACTGGCTGAAAATCAGGGACTAGTGATTGCTAGTCTTTACATGTCAGTGGTGTGACAACATTTTGAGGTGCTGGTGTCCTTGTATTGTCCACAGTTAAGTATAGATGCTGACCAATTCTTGCTCAATGGAGAAAAATCTTACATTCAGCTAAGAAAACTGAACTTTCAAAATTCTCTGCTGTTATAATTTCCCCACTGGCCTGAGAGACAAGAGTTTTGAAGGTCACAAGCCTATTCCTCAGTTATTTTGCAGCATGCGTTTATATGTGGCTGGTTGTATTTCAGTGTCACTTTTCACTCAAAATCCACAGAGAAAGGAAAAGAATAGAATAAAGTAATTGTTCTGTCAAGGCTAATAATCTTCATTGAAATTAAATCTGTTTAGCGGCTATTTTTCAGTTTTTTAAAAGGCTGTTAGAAATCAGATTATCAATAGTGTGTTATACAAGTCTTTTATTAATGCTGTCAGTTCATAATTTCATAGAAAACTACATAGCAGTCTGGCTATTTCTCCATCTTTTCACTGACTAGTGCTATTTTTCAATGGAAAGGCAAATAGTTTGCAGAAATTGAAGTTCTATGCAGTGTCTTGAAATCGCTGTTTTTAGGTCGATCAGTTACATTTCTTTATTTAGTCTGATTAATATGTGGTTTGACAGTGAGAATTTTGAAACACTTTTGTTACCCTAATTCTGATTTATTTATTCTGAAAGAAGAAACCATGCAGTCAACCTTGAGACAATATAATATAAGATCAAATCTATATTATGTTCATCCCAACCAAACTAATCTTTGGAAGCATTCATCTGATTCTGTTTGTCACACTTGACCTTCCTTCATATGGTTGATACATGGGAAGTCCCAGAGAGATAATCTTAATAAAGCAATACAAGCAGATGAGTTTACAGTGTGAAAGAAACTATCAGAATGTCAACTTCTGAACAAATTCCTTTATTTCAAGAATATTGAAGAACACAGCTCAAAGTAGTTTAACAGTCCCGGAGTTGTACATAGTAAACAATCAACATACGGATGGCGGGTTAACCTAGTCCTGTTTTGATTTTTTCTGTTGTATAGCAAATATTTTGGAAAGGAAAACAGAGCCAGACTCTATTTTCTGTTTCTGTTAGCACCTGAAATTGTTCAAAGACACAATTGGTTAGGACTGGCTTGTCAGAATCTGCCCATCGATATTCTAGCACTTTGTGTTTATATGTAGTTTTTGTGGGTTACTTTCAAGTTCAAGAGACCTCTGTGTCCTCATGGAGCAAAAATCTGTACAATAGAATTAGCTTGAACTGAGAAGAACTTGTGATTTTTACTGAGTTTTTCTATGAATATATAGATCACTTTCTAACTTCCTGCCCAGCTTGGGAAATCTGTATGACAGTGGTTGATATTTACCCGGTCAGTAGCTGAGACTTGTCATGTTATTTAGGTAATGTTGGCTCACCGTCTTTGGAACCATTCACCTTATGCCTGGGATGAAAGAATATGCAGTTATGGTATAGTAAAATTCTAGTAAAATCATAGGGTTTCTTTAATTGAAAGTTTAGCTCACCTAACATATGCAGCCAAACAGGTACGTGTTTAAATCAGTAGTGGCATTGTATGTTATCTAGCCTGTGCCTTTATTATTTGATTTGCAATCAGATTTCTTAGTTACCCTTTGGAATACCACCTCTTCCTCTTCTGAAAACCTTCACCATTCCTGCAAATAACTAATGGTCTAGATTTGATACAGCAGCAAATCTGTAATATCCAAGCCTAGGACAGGCACAAAAACTGTATTGTAGGAATTTGTCTTGATAACATACCTGATTTTAAATAAAGAAGTGCGTGTACTTTAACTACCTAAAGAACTAATAAACAAAATATTAACACAAAAATAATTGCACTTAGGTCTCTTTGTTGTATGATTATTACTATTGAGAGATACTCCTTGGTTCTTCAGATATTGTGCTCTTCCTTCTTTTTCAATTCCCTCCTGAAGGCAAAGTGTGCAGTTTCTGCAGCTTCATGTAGGTCATCTGTTGCAACAGAGAGATTAAACAATGGTTGGAAGTTACAGAAAGGTTTAGCAACACAAGCACGATGCTCCTCTAAGCTGTATTTGTACTTAAGAATTAGCTATCCTGGCTACAGTTTTTTTCTAAGCCTCTTGGAAGTACACACATTGTCAGGATATCAAGGACTTTCACTTCAAATTTGTCACTGTCTCTATATAAAACCAAAAAGCTACAAAAAAAAGTTACCGTACTTTTCACAGGGACTTTCAGGGGAAGATCCTATTCCAGTTTATTGCTTCGTCAGTTGAAGATTGTGACAAAAGTTGAAGGAACAAGGTTTGTTTTGGAGAAAGATAGAAATATAATTAAATAGATGTTTTGTATGAACATGAATTCTCTCCTTTAAATTCAAATAAAAATGGGATTTCAGTCTTTAAAACAGGTTTGAATCATCCAGTAGTTTTTAACTTGTTATTCTATTTTGTAAATATAGAACTTGGAGAATATAGTTTGGTCAAATAGATGTGCATGCTCTGCAGAGATACTCTAACAGAATGACAGTGCAAGGCTGTACGGATGCTTGATTAACATTTAGCATCCTTTCTGCTAAGTGTTTTTTTTCAGCAATTGAGGGTTTTATCACCATGTCTGCAGGTCTGTGTTTATCAAACTCTCCTCAGATTCCTCCTCAATTCCAGTGCCTCCCTCCCCCACTCTCTTCCAGCTCTGGGCTCTTTCCTGACACACTCTCTTCCTTTCTCAATATGCTGCTGTTCAAAACACACAGCTATACCTATTTCCACTAATGTGCAGCTCCTCTGTCCAGGACAGTGCTGTCTTATGTGTCTGTACACTGCCATCTGTGTAAATGCACTCAATATAGTATCTTCCCTCCAATAATATTTACTACAACCTGAAAAATATAAGCGAATTTTTGACCTTACCTCCGTGTGCAGGAATCAGAAGTGTTAAGATATATTCACTGGTTTTGTGGCCACCGGTAAAAGAGTTCTGTTTATTTAGATATGATTAATGTACTTTTGACCTATTAGGGCATCAAGAGCTGCAGAGCTAATTAATTAGGAAATTATTTTTGTATGCATACAGGTGCACTCATTTAAATGTCACTGACTTAATTTAATTATACGCTGTGAGTTTGGACATGCTGCCAATTTCATAGAATTGCTTTGTTTCTTCTTTAATTTATACTTAGTAAGAGTCTTTGCTTTTTTTGGATTCTCTGAAGAGTTCAGATGATAAATAATTTTCTTCCTTTATGAAAAGGAAGTGGTTATTTTTAAGTTGGTGATTAGACATTTTAAACTAGTAACTATTGTTCAGAAAAAATTGAGTTTCAATATTTGGACAGGGAGAACTGCATCTTTCTCAGGACCAGTGCTTTATAGAGGAAATGTTTGCTTTTCAGAATGTCTTAATAAAGACTGAATAGGTGTTGGTAGTGAGTTAACATTTCTTGGAAGCATCTACATAAATATTCATATATATATTTTCAAGGAATTTTTTTTCCTGTTTTTTGGGGGAAGCCGTTCATTGTACTGATGGGAAAATAATATTGCAGTGTGTTACATATCTAGACAAGTCACCTAGAACCTGATCTTGAGGCGACGTATTCCCTGCCATTCATTCCCTGACCCAGCACAGTTCCTCAGGCCAGGCTTAGTCAGAACAACTGCCTGGCAAACTGCGCAAAATAATGATTGCTGGAATGAATCCCATCGGGTGTGCTGAAGGGCTCAAGGACCTGGAGGCTGTGTTTTATTCCTGTCCTGAAGAAACCAAACCTTACTCATCGGAAGGAAAGAAAAATGACTTCTTTTTCTGTGTGCATAAGACTGACATTACAAAATCTAAACCAGTTCTGAGATAAAATTTTAAGACAAAAATGCAGTGTTCTTCATGTATATATTTTGTCGATTTATCAATATAGTTGGTAGCTTTCTTAGAAGCCAGTTCTGGAGGGTTTAGGGCTTTTAAATTGTTCAGAGGATTAATGCAATGCTCTTAAGGTCTGAACTAAACGCAGTTCAGTTAAGCCATTAATTTGCACAGAAAAATAAAGTGCTTCTCCTTCCAATCAAATTGCACTGAGCTGAATTTCTAGTTGTCTTTCTTAGCAAAGGATTTTATTGCCTACCCTCTTCACAGAGAGCCCAATCTCTATTACACTGGGATCTTCACTGTCTTAAATTTCAAAGCTTACACACTGTAAGAAATATCAGCCAGTACAATGACACTTATTCATATGAGGGAACAGTCCTTGACATTATCAGGGAAGAAAATCTGGGGTGTGGAGGGAAGAAAATCTTGCCAAAGACCTTTCTCACATTAACAGAAAATTGAGCTTTTTCAAAAAATATTGTAACAATACTGTACAAGAATCAAAGCACCTTTTTTCCCATCTTGAAAGATATTTGAAGTGCAAATCAGGATAAAACATGTTCAGTTTTGTAGTTCAAATATATTCTCTTTACAACGTCTTCCTGAAGGAAAGTCTGTCGATTTCTTCAATATCTGCTTGATCAAATCTATATCTGAAATATCTACTGAAAATAGCTAGGAACTATTCAATTAAGGCACAAACGCTGTCTCATGTACACAGCCTGGGTCTCTTAGAGGTGCTGATGCAACTCCAGTGGGCCTGGCAGGAGGATGGCTGAAACTGGAAGATATTTTCCTACCTTCCTCACTCCTGTTTATTGCATATTCCCATTTACCAATGAACATCCTTATTTTTTTTTCATCGTCTTGTATCAGATGTTAAGTGACAAGATCTAAATCAAGTTCTTTTATTATCCCACATGCTTTTCTCCTTACAACTACTTAATTTTTCTTACGTATTTTAAAATGTTTTTCATCAATGTTTTTCATTAATTGTGAACACAAGTAAGAAAGCCCCTCTCTCTAAGAAGGTATTTATGTAAACGAGTAGCTAAGCTCAGAGTCAAAATGCTTCCTGAACAAGGTTCTTTAATAAAAAGCAAAACTCTAGAAGAGAATTTATGAAGTTATTGCTGTCAGATTATACATACGTTTTGCATTCTCTTTATCTTAGCATATATGAGGTATTGCATGATACTGTCTTTATGACATCAATCTCATTATACTCTTAACTGAAACTTTTCATCAGTACTTGTTCTGTTAACTACAATGACAATACAGATTACCAAATGTTTATATTCTGAACATTTACTCAATATTTTTTTCTGCATTTTCTGTTTATTTAATATTTTTTCATTAGAATAATAGCAGAGGTCAGAAAGAAATGAAATTTCTTTTCTACATTCTTTAAAACCCTAGCATGTATATACATTCAA
Organism: Strix uralensis; assembly: GCF_047716275.1. Classification (NCBI taxonomy): domain Eukaryota; kingdom Metazoa; phylum Chordata; class Aves; order Strigiformes; family Strigidae; genus Strix; species Strix uralensis. The sequence goes on along the minus strand of NC_133978.1, from coordinate 11,381,076 downwards.
TTTATAAACACTAATATTTTCCAATAACTTCTTATCAGCTCTTCATCAATGACTATTTCTAGACTGTTTGTCATACAGCTAAACTGTCTTTTTTTTTGTTTATATCAGGTAATGGAAGGATACAAAATTATATGTGGTGTTATTTACTATGAAGTTTCACCAATTTAGTATGATTAAGCTCTGATGAACTTAAGGAATGAAAAATGAGTTTGCGGAATATTTGATTAAGTGACTTCATAGCTGTTGATTGCTATAATTCAATATTCATAGTAAGAGAAAATAGTATCTGTGAAACTTTTGCTTTCCCACTTCCTTGTATTTTAGATTTACACATAACACTGTGTCAGCTTTAATTTTTTCCTTCCAACAGTGACTGTTGAATATCCTGTTGAATAAGCAGGAGTTTCATCTGTGAAAACAGGCAGGACCTTAATAAGCCCACCAGCTATCAACTTCATGTTTTTATACAGTTTGTTTCAGTTTAGTCTTCATGTTCTGCCAGGGCATGGTGTCCAAAGCCGCCTCCTCTACTTTGGTAGTTTTTTCGATATTATCCAGGAGGCTATGAAGTTGGGCTGTGAATTTTGTACTGAGTGAGGCACACTGCTCTTAATCTCATATGAGATAACAAAAAGGTTTGATTTAGTTAAGTGCTGCTAATGGCATTTCTCTTCAAGAGGTTTCCATTTTTCATTATCCTATGTTCTCATAGTAAATACTAAGAATTTCTTAAAGTGCATAGAAAAACCTCAAATCATCTGGAATGACTTAAGAAAGTCTAGGGAGGAAAAAGAAGCTTTGTGAAAAAGTTGACTGTGTATAGTCTGAGAGCTTGTTTCATATTAACATTTGAAAATATAAATGCCGTTTGAAGACAGACTTGAGCAAAGTGATATTCAAAATAAAAGAGCATGAGAGTTTTGTATAACGGAATAGGCTTCCAGTGATGGTAACAACCCACTGCTTCTGTTTTAAAATCAGAGAGGTCACAACCATCAAGTTTGTTACAAGAATTGGCTTACGTTGGCTTTGTAATACATTGCCCATTCTGAAACATGTTTTCAGTCTGCTACAATTTTTAATGTGGTTTTATATAAGGAAGTGACTCACTTAAGATGATAAGCACTGAATAAATCTAATCTAACAAATATGTCTGTGGTGGCTGGTAGTCAGACTTGATGCTTTACAATTCTATCATGTCAGACAGAGGGCAAAGCACTACCAAAAGTTTGGTGCTCAAGTAAGTGATTTGTACTTCCTGAAAACTGATCTGTTCTAAATTACTTATTAATTGAGTGTCTGCTTACTTTTGGAATGTCTTGACCAATGTAATAAATAAGTCTCCATTGCTAAGCTCTGGAGAACATGGGGTTATATTTTTGCCCATACCTCTCATGGGTTATTCAAGGTTGTGGAGGAGAGTGAGTCAGTTCTTATTGATCAAAAGATTCTTCCAGGAAGACAAAGTGAACGTTACCTTCATATGAGTAATAAGTGAAAGCTCAAAAGTCACCTCTTGATACACTTAAACATATACTGCCCTATCACAGATGTTTTCCTTCACTGCTGAATTTTTTGATAACTCCAAGGCAAGTCTCATCTGATGTTACATGGAGTCTTCAGATTTCCTTCACCCTTTTCAGGCTGGCTTAGGCTTCCCTCTGTATGATAAATGCTATTTAAGTTCTCCTGTTGTTACTGATTTCTTCTGTTTAATGGACTAATGCCAGGTGTCTATATTGATTATTTAAACCTGTTAGCAATCTGCAATATTATTGACCGTTCAGGAGTATTTGGGTATTTTTAGAACCTCATGTGGATATTTGGGCTCATGCTTGAGTAGCTCCATTCCTCTTTTTTATCAAGGAAGGATTCCTGAGTATAGTATTAGGCAGATTTATTACACACAGGGAGCTTTGTGGTTTCAAGTGCCACAGGCATATGCACTCACCCTTCTTCCTCAGATCCATTTGTGTTTGAGATCACTAGAGGCAACCATGGAATATTTTGGATTGCATTGCCATAAGGAAGTAGATTATGTGCTCCTCCTCACTCTCTCCATGTCACGAGACTTGAAAGAGAGTGTTGTCATCCAGTGTGTGCTACAATCTTTACCTAATCACCTGGAGTTTTACAGTAAAGAAATAAATGTAATTGGTGCTATGTACTTTGAGAACTTTTAAAAGTTTAAAACTTAACTGTTTCCTGTAGTGATAGCTCTAAGGCAGTGGACTACCACATGTTGTATTTTATGTATTTTATGTAAGAAAATATGTTCAGAAGTCAGCTACATAAATAGCTTTTTAAAGTGAGACATTTAATGATCAAAACATTATCTCTAAACATTATGTTGTATTTGAAAGACTGTCTCCCAAGAACTATGCTTTGCTGTTGGCCATCCTTAACCAGTTACAGTGGAACACTATTTTTTCCTTTATGTAAGGAACTCACTACTACAGGAAAATAATTTAGTTGTTTTAAAAGAAGTAAATGTCAAAGTTTACTTTCTGTAATGCAACAGTGTACGAATTCCCCATGGTTCAAATTGGACCCCTTGAGCCATTGGTGGTGACAGATACTGAAAGAGAACACACACACAGTATTTTTTGTGGTGTTGGAGCTATAAATGCTTGTTGCGTGGTTTCTGAAAAGCTCCAGGACTGCGGTTAGATTTCTCCCCTGATCTACTTATAACACACCTTCCTAATGATGCATCCCTAAAGGAAAGGTTATGACCCCCTAACCATTGGGTAGTCTGATAACTGCTTGCTTTTCTTCAAAAATCCATCAGTGACTTTGTTGCTTAGGTACCAGCAACATTGGCTAGAGTCAGTTGCTGATGGGCAAGTTTCCGATGATACTCTGTGCAAGCTTCTCCTCAGAATTTTGCTCATATGTCTCAAGCTTGCTTGCAATGCTGGCAGCTATTCTGCATGAGACCAAGTCTTCAGCAGAAACTGTGAATGGTATCACATCAGGTGATGGTATTGTGAAATGCTGTCCCTTCATTCAGTCATTTCAGAGTGTGGATTTGTTCCCCGGGGAGTGAAAAGTCCTCAGTATCTCACTGCACCAACTGGAATACTAAATGAGTCTATGTGGTTGTACAGTGAAACTCTACCAGTCTGGTTTAGAAGAGACATAGTTTATTGAAAGCCTCAGCTCTGGCTACTCTACCATTCTTTCTTTTGGAGCATTCAAACCAAATTAGAAATAACTCCAAAAGGGTAAACGCTAATAATGAGTCACTTTCATTCAATAGTCTCTGCTGTCAGAAAATTACAAAAGTGATTTAGTTCTTTGCATAGGCAGGGTGTTTTCATTGTCAGTCATGAGCTTGTGTCCAAGGGCAAGCTCTGTGAACATTTATAGAAAGATTTCATAGGCATTTCATGCCTACCACAACTCATTTTAATTATCTTGTTTTAAAGAAATAGTTTAGCTTGCAATAAATGCCATGCCATGTGTTAACACTGATGTTTTATAATTTAGTTCTTAAAATGTAGTACAGAATACAGATAAGACGCAATAGACTGAAGGCTTCAGAAGCCCAATTCCTGCTCTAAAATAACTTCATCTTCTTTTCTGTTCTCCCTTTCTCCTTGTCCCCTTCTTCTGCCTCAAAAAAAACCAAACAAAAGAAACCACCACCTTTAGTTGGAGGAGGAGAAGTGACTTCACCTGCCGCAGAATGGAAAGAGATTCCTTTCAAAGTCTGGGGGAGATACCCGTCCATGTTATTATTACCTTTTTGTTGTATTACAAATAACACCAATGTGATATGGCTAAAAGCCATGTACCAATATGCAGATATGCTGTTAGCATGCAGTAAACTCTGTAGAGCTGACCAGTTTCTCTGGTGTGTTTGCCTTACTGAAGAGGCATTTCATTATATAGTGCATTTTTGTTTTATTTATTTAAAAGAAATCCTAACCACTAATTATTGTAAGCCATTTAATATATACCATGTGTTTAACACAGGCTGTGACTCTCCCCTTGCTTTTGTGAGCTCTGTGCTAATGCAAGGCTATTTCTGACTCTGGCTGACATAGAGTTCTATAAATGGAGATAATTTGTTTTGCCTATTGAGACACTACGTTGTCTGAGCTAGGACTGTCTCCTACTATAAACAGTACTTAAAATGAGGTGCTGTAATCTCAGCTAGTGTTTCTGGGTACCGATGCATACTAATACATGTACTATACATCAACTGCCAAAAAATGAAGGATTTTCTTTTGCTTTAAGGTCCCTTGCTGTCTAGTTTTCTTTGCTGTCTTTGTATATTCCCAAGCCATTTGTGATTTCGCCTCCTTTCTTCACATGATTGTGAAAGTTCAGACCTAATATATTCAGTAGTAAAAAGCCCAAGGCACCAGTGTTGCATAGGCAATCAAATATTCATGCTCTTCAAATATTTATTAGTATAGTGTTAATAAATTAGAAGACAGGAACGTGACTATTTCCTCCTTGTGAGGGCAGCTATCTGACGTAGCAACACCTTAAAAGTGTAATTGCATGGATATAACACTTAGTTGTCTGTTAGTAATTTCTTTCTTGGTGGTCATTGTAGTAGAGGGCTCAAGGATTTTCAAATAAGACTTCCACATTATCAGAGTTTCTCTTAGGTGTGAGGATTTTGAGAATCTGAGTTTTAGGTGAGCTTCTAACTTTTTGACAATGCACTACAAGTTTTAAAATGTGGCAACTACATTTTTGTTTCCATGTGTATTTTCATCTTGGATCTTGTCAAAATATACTTTTTCATGTTTAAATCTGTACTGTTAAGATGTTGTTGCATACTTGATTTGTGAAGGCAGAGATTGATTTGATAATTTAAGGTTGCTTGTAGGATTGTGGGGAGAAATCTAACAACTCATGGGCATATGCAGCCATGTAGTAAAGTTTATATGTGTAATATTTATTCTGGCTCAAGAGTAACAGGAGAATTTTCTTTTTGAATCTGTAGAGTAAGTATTGCCATCTGGAGCTATTAGGTGAATATAGACCTCAGGGACTTAAGTTGGAGATTCATTCATGAGGAAAAGGCAGGACGCTGGGGTTGAAATCTATCATGGTCAGAGATATTTATTAAGTCTATGATTTGTGCTGAATATAAAGCACAGCAAAGTTAGTTCTGGTTCTCTGTGGAATATTTGTATGCTATCATAGTTCAAATACTACTTGCAAACAGATTATTCCAAAAACAATTGAAGTTGATGGAAAGACACTGTATTTCAAAGTGTTTTGCCAAAAAACTTGAGTAAATTAAAAATATCTGTGAACAAAATCATAATAAGCAGGTTAGTGTCATGGAAAAAAAGCAACCCCCCCCCCCCCCCCCAATCTCCCTAATTACCCAAAGAGTTCATTACATTGGCAATTTCTCGTACTTGTAAGTTTAATGAAATATGGCTGTAGAAATTAACTCAGTTCCTGGATTCAGATTGTTTGCTTATTTCTTAAACTTATTATGCTCAGTTGGTTTATTGTGTTTATGTTCCTCTTCCAAATAAGAAAAGTGGGAATTTGAATTTGATTCTCCTAGGAGCTGTGGCTTCACACATGAATTTTTCCTTAGGATACAGTATGACCTTCATTTCTTTTTAAATAACTATTTTTTTATTTCATCAAGAGCTTCAGTTTAATGGGGCCTTATGGATATTACAGAATTGTGCAAGAATGGAGCGTGTATTCAGTGATCTTTCAGGGCTTTTTCTAAACCTAGTGTGTTTACAGCCATGAATTATAATTGTTCTAACAATGTATTAATTATTTAGATGCTAAGTCTAAAAAAGCTATATTCATCCAAAAAGTTAGAATATTTGGAGTTTTGTGAGTTGTTGGGAGGACAAAATTAGAGCTATACAGGGATTAAGTTCTATTCTTGATTCCTTTTTGCACTCATTTTCTCTGCAAAACTGAAATATGAGCATACAGGGGGCAGAAAATGAGGTTTCCAAGGAATATTTCCTTCCTTCTACCTCTTTCCTATTGATTTTGGGGAGAATTTTATCAGATGTCAAGTTTTTGGAGTACAGTCTCAAATTTTGCAGAGATGGTTTAGATGTACTAGCACCTTGGAGTGCCAAGTGAGATAGGTGGAGACTGATGAGCATTCTTCCACTGACGGTTTCGGTGGCATTGCTATTTTCTTGTAAAAATTTCTGATTCAGTTAAATTAGCTTTTTCTTAGCAAAAAGTTTTCAGTTTTAGTCAGTTCCCTCTCCTCATCTCTTCATTTGCCTGGTTCGTTTTCTGAGCAGCAGTGTATTAGGCAAGTGTGTTTTCAAAGCAGCTTTTCAATATTGACTTACGCTTTCATTTTTCATTTGACTACTCCTTAGTATGGCTGAAACTTCAGGGTTACATCAAGGCTCGTTCAGAAGCATAGCAGTGTGGGTGAGCAAACCTTGGGGCAACCCTGCCAAATATGATTTGCGTTGCTGCTGTCTCTGTATGTTTACAAAGTATTACTGTTTTGCCAGTGTTTTAGAGGATATGTTTTTGTTGTAAGGATTATGACCAGGTAGTCCTAATTTGCCTCCAGATGGTCATATGTCTGCCCTTCATATTAACTTTTTATTGACAGCTGCATTCTCCTGTGTGCCTTCAGGTAAAGGATAAATGTCTGTGTGAGAGAAGCACAGTCTAACTTGTCAAAGGGACTATTTGTAGAGCAATATGCAATTCAGAGTAAGGTCATAAAAGTCCTTTTAAAAATTATTTGAGATATATTCAGAACTTTAAATCTATCAAATGTACCTAACAAAGATTTTGCCTTTTGAATGTTGATAGTATAGTCACACTGTTTGAACATAAATAAAATCTTTGGATATAATTTTTCCAGGCATCCTTGAAAAGGGTTTAGTGTAGCTTGACAGGAAAAAAATTCTTTGGCATGTGGGGTTTTTACTTGTTTGTTTGTTTTTGTTTATTTAAACAGTATTTTATTGTTTCATAACAATACTATGCCTTTTTTTTTCCCCCTTTCCTCAAGTGTGTCATTGGTATCTTATAAAATGAAGCATTGTATGCACACTAGAAAAATGCAAATTTATGCAGAGTCACACTGCTTTGAAAACCAAGACTAACAATAGCTTTTCTTGAGAGAGAGAATTACCCATTCCTTCAGGATCGCTCAGAGGTGCTATTTTCCCATGTTCATGGCAAAAAATCAGACTTGCTAGCCGAATGGTGAAATCTTACCAACAAACAAATCTTTTACATAGCAGTGAAGATCTTTCTGTGTGTCAGCTACCAGCAGTTTCATGGGTCATTACTCTTCATCTTTCCCTCATCCCATTTTGTGAAGTTTTTTTTTTTCTAGGAAAAAAAAAAGAAGAGATAAATGTTGCATCTTCAATAAAAGATGGGTTTTAATGTGGTTTGGTGTGTATTTCTTCTCTTGATTGGAACAGGCATCTGCTCTGTGTATACGTTGTCCTCAAAAAGAGGTAAGTTCTTAGTACAGCTCTGGTGGTAGTGCTGCTTTTCTGCTCAGACTCTGACCACCAGTCCCTTCCCTAGAGGCAAAGTGACCATCAGTGTGCCTCCAGAGAGAGTCCTAATTTCAGATAGAGAGAGACTGCTCTCTGAACACAGCAGTGGAACTGTTGTCATTTTACATACTTTCATACCTAAAGTACTAGCTGACCTACTTTTTGGCTTTGATTTAAATCTATTCCTTTCCCCACAACTCTTTTTCTTTTATCAGTAGTTACTGTAAGTTCAGCTGACAAATCAGTGCAGATGTAATCCCAACTCTTTCTCTTTCTGTGGATTGCATCTGTGTTGTACTGAATCTGGTAATTTGCACTGAAATCTAAGCTTTATTTTGAGATATTATATTTTTCACTTTCTTTGCCCCTGCAGAATTGCTGACAGGGAACAAAGAAACAAAAAGAACTAAAATCAATAGAATGTATCAGAAAACACTGAAGCTTTTAGAAAGAGTAAATATAGTTTATAGTGTTGATGTCTTGCATATGTCCTCTAAAATGACATCCTTGTTTTGTGTAGAATATGCTAAGAATATAGAATATTTTTAAAGAAAGTGTAAGATTCTGCAGGAAAATTCATGTTCCACTTTCAAGATGATTGCCCAAACATTTATTCCTTTTCCCTCAATTTTTTTGAGATACAAGCTCACCCTGAACATACTGGGTCTCAGTGATGAGATACAAACCTGGGAAATGGAAGATTCAGATCAAAAGGTGGATCTGATTTGTATGTGTGTGGGTGTGTATGTGTCCTGAGAAGATGGAGGAGGATGTTGAGTTTCCTCCGACCCAGCAAAGTGCTATAATCATTATCTTTTTTTTGAGAAATGGCATCTCTGTTTTAGACATCTCATAAACCTTCTAAACCACCAAAATATTTTTCAAGCTGAAAGTATTGTCTTAGTTTCCCATTTTTTTCCCCCAAAAAAAGTTATTCTAAAAAAAAATCAAAACTGGGAAATAGCTCTCCCAACTTCCTTAATTTAATGTGTGTCATTCACAGACACGTACATATAAAAAACTATGTAGTTTCGGAAAACAAGTAAATTCTGATGAACAGTTTATAGCCACTAAATTGCAAACATGTTAATTCCTAGTATTTCTGGTTTTGGAAAGGGAAGGCTTTGTCATTGTTATATGTGTTACTAAATTTTATGAGCAAGATTTACAAGCTTAACACGGTAGAAATGCTGTTCTGTCATAGAAAGAAAACACAGTCTCTCTTTGTATACTTACTTGATTCAAATATCAAATCTCTTTGTGCCTGAGAATCTTATATTTAAACTTGAGTTTTATGCTAATAAATAAAATTTTGCTATATATTTTTATATACAGTAATGAAAATAATTCAGTATCTTGTCACCACTGAGCAAGCTGCACTTAGGAATTTCATTGTCATTTAATTTTCCTTAATGACAATTTACCTAAAAAATAGTTAATTATAATTATAGTAGTAGCAGAAGCTTTGCTACACTCAGTCCATGCTTATTTATTGTTGAAAAAAGATTGCATGATGATGATAATAGTAAAAGAAATAGATATAAGACTGACAAATTAGCCCGGGTTGTGTTTCTGCTCTTACTTACAGAATGGAGAATTAACTCTCCCGCTTTGCCAGAGTACACATGCAGTGCAAGGAGTGATGTGCTTTCTTTTATGTATAGCTTCTTTAGACTAAGGACATTCCCATGCCTTCATATCGGCTGCATTTCAGTGAACTTGTCTAGCACCACAGAACAAACTGTGTGCAAGGCTTAAATATCACATCCTTAATGGTGGAAGAGACTACTGAAATGTTGCAAATTGCAGACACAGCGAAGAGACTGTGATTTATAGGCTTGTGCTTGTACTTTCAGCAGAGAGGCATGAATGCTTCATTTCACTGGGTTCTGTTTCAGATTATGCAAGTTGTGAGGGAGATAGGTGGTTTAAGAGATGAGGCATTGAAGTTTTTTAATCTCCAGGTCTCCATTCCAGATTCTGCATGAGTCAGAATGACTGTGAGACCTCACTACCAGATTGCTGTTTGGCCAGCAGTCCAGTTTTTTTATCCATGTGTGGTTTTTTGTCCATGTTACTGGCTTGCCTCTAATAATTGATATGCAGATTAGCAATTTGAGCAATGACAAAAGACAGTGTAAGTATGGAATTTACTTCTTCAAATATAAAGATACCTTTCTAAGTTGACAACAGTGCAAAGTCGGCACTGCAGGAAGCTTGTGCTTCTGCTCTCTTCTAAGCACAGGAGTTTATTATCCAGAGTTGTTAGCCTGGAATCTTCTATTAGTTTCTCATAATAAATAATTAGTGAAATCTTGACTATGTGAAATTGGATGTATTTATGTTAAATCCTGTTAGTTTCTATTTTTTTGCAATAATTTAAAATCATTTGTCTTGACCCACAGCATTGCTCGAAGGGATATATTCTACTTCTCATAGCTGAAGAATATGTGAATTGACTTACAGCAAAGCCTACATAAAAAAACCCTTTTATGGTGAGAATGGGTCAACTCTGAATGCTCTGGCTCCCTCTGAAGTGACCATGTTTGGTTTTGTGTGTAGAAAAGATTAAAAGAAAGATATTTCAGAGAGTGAGATGCTTTCTTGCTAAAGATGTCCCTTTAGAAGTTTCCATCATGGTAATGTCAGGTGTGGAGACGCAGCAAGTCCAGGCTGTACCAGATGGAACACTTTGCTAATTGGTTAATTCTGCTTTAGTGCCTGGCCACCACTTGGCGCTGTGGCACAGAGAATTTTACATAGATCCAGCAGGGAAGCTTCTGCTTTTTATTATCCTGAAATAAGGAAATGGCTTTGATGGAATAAACCTTTTCAGTGAGATTTTCTTAAATTTTAGCCTGTTCTAAGGTCCCCTCTTTAACCCTGCATGTGTATCATCTTTTTGAAGTTGAAATTAAAACTGGGTCTTTGCTTTTTTCAGTAGGATCTAGTAGTCTTAAGATTATGGCTAGTGATTCTGAAAGTGAAAAACTGCATTTCAGTAAATGTGCTAATAATAGATTTTGCTTATGGCTTGTCATAACTACTGACTAATGGATCTGTGGATAGGATGAGTTCACTCGGTTCTACTAATTCAATAAAGCAAGTACCTTTCTGGATAGTGGGACAAATTTATTCTTGGAATTACTCCATACACTTAAATGCACTTACAGCTGAGCTGAATTTGCCCCCTAAGGTCCTATTTGGAGAACAGTATATTTTTTTCAGTTATGATCACAAAGTACAGAAGCATCTTTTTATTTTTATTATCATATTTAAAGATGCCGAGAAGTTCATAGCAATATAGTAATTCCAAACTCTGCACATCCTACAATGGGCACTAGATAGTGGAAAAGAAGGGAATATCCACCTTCTGCAGACACAAACTTGCAGCAAACAATTTCTGATAGAGATGAGAGTTATTTAACTAGTTCTTTCCTTAACTTGGCTATTCATTCTGAGCTTTGGGAATGTATGTTTTCATTATTTAAAATGAAGACACAGGCTTCCCAAAGGCTTTATTAGGAATGACTTGGGATTGGGAATGAACAATTTTAGAGGGAAAATTTCCTATAAGATTAGTGTACTTCTCAACTACTCAGTATACTTAGGATAGGCTTGTAACCCTGCTATATTATACTTCAATGAGTATTACTAGAAAATAAAAATCATGAGAGAATTGAAAATGGAAGTGTATAAGAATATGGGCCAGGTTAGCTTTGTCCATAACATGGAGCTTGGGATTTGGATTGGATGAATCCTTCTATTTCAATGCCATTTAACATAAACACTACATTTAATAATCACAGAATCATAACATAGTTTGGGTTGGAAAGGACCTTTAAAGGTCATTTAGTCCAGCCCCCCCTGCAATGACCAAGACCATCTTCAACTAGAGCCCTGTCCAACCTGACCTTGAATGTTTCCAGGGATGAGGCATCTACTGCCTCTCTGGACAACCTGTTTCAGTGTTTCACCACCCTCATTGTAATAAATTTCTTCCTTATATTTAGTCTAAATCTACCCTCTTTCAGTTTAGAACCATCACCCCTTGTCCTATTGCAACAGGCCCTACTAAAAAGCCTGTCCTCATCTTATAAGCCCTCTTTAAGTATTGAAATGCTGCAGTAAGGCCTCTCCAGAGCCTTCTCTTCTCCAGGCTGAACACCCCCAACTCTCTCAGCCTGTCCTCATAAGGGAGGTGCTCCAGCCCCCCAGTCATCTTCGTGGCCTTCTCTGGACCCACTCGAGCAGGTCCCTGTCCTTCTCATGTTGGGGGCCCCAGAGCTGGACACAGCACTGTGGGTGGGGTCTCACGCGAGCGGAGTAGAGGGGGAGAATCCCCTCCCTCGCCCTGCTGGCCGCACTTCTCTTGATGCAACCCAGGACACAGTTGGCTTTCAGGGCTGCGGGCGCACATTGCTGGATCATGTCCAGCTTTTCATCCACCAGTACTTCATAATACCTTTGTTTTCTGTACTTTAGCAATGACCAAAGAGATATTGCAGATCTCTCTCTCCAGTGAGATTTGCTATGAGGAATGCTAAAGGAATGTTGTGGTTTAACCCCAGCCAGTGGGATGGAGGAGAGAATCAGAAGAGTAAATGTGAGAATACTCGTGGGTTGAGATAAAGACAGTTTAATAAGTAAAGCAAAAGCCACGCGCACAAGCAAAGCAAAACAAGAAATTCATTCACCACTTCCCATCGGCAGACAGGCGTTCAGCCATCTCCAGGAAAGCTGGACTCCATCACATGTAATGGTTACTTGGGAAGATGAATGCCATCACTCTGACTGTTCCTCTCTTTCTCCTTCTTCCCCAGCTTTATCTGCTGAGCATGACACCATATGGTGTGGGATATCCCTGTGGTCAGTTGGTGTCAGCTGTCCTGGCTGTGTCCCCTCTCAGCTTCTTGTGCACCCCCAGCCTCCTCGCTGGTGGGGTGGGGTGAGAAGCAGGAAAGGCCTTCTTGACTCTGTGTAAGCTCTGCTCAGCAGTAAGGAAAATATCCTGGTGTTATCAACACTGTTGCCAGCACAAATCCAAAACATAGCCCCATACCAGCTACTAGGAAGAAAATTAACTCTATCCCAGCCAAAAGCAGCACAAGGAGGCTTTAGAAGAACCTCAGAGAACTTTCAGCATGCCCAAGTATGTAGTATGTTGGGGATAATTTTAAAAGGAATAGCATCAAACATCAAATATTCATACGCTTCTTGTAGACAAACATTTATGACATTGCGCATTAGGTGCTTTTTTTTCCTCTCAGGCATATCAGTTACCATACTAGTAGATGATTCCACCTACAGTGTATTTACATTTTCTAAAGGCATTCCCATTCTTGGTTTCTTGCAAATATTTTTCTGCTTTGATGTTTGTGGGAGGAAGCAAAGAACCTTTAGTCCTGTGGTGAAGTCAGTTTGAAGATTTAAATAGCAAATTCAAATCAGAAATGAGACACTTAAAGCAACCTTTCAACAGGAATTACTTTCTGCAGGAAGATATATTTGTGTTTGCGTAGGCCTGTATACATTTATACCTCATTTATATTAAAAAGCATTTAAAAAAGCATAGATCGACTGTTAAGAGCTGGCTTTGACTTGTCTGTCCAGAAATTTCGAAGTGCTTCATATCGTCATGTTAGCCTAGCCAAACATTCTCTGCATATCGCTGCCTGATGACTGGCTGGGAGCTTTATTCATTGTCTGGCATTTGGGAATCCTCTTTGGGAATCTTCTTGCCAAAGTAGGCAGTCATGGTAGTAACTTTATGGGGACCATAAAGCTCATTGGAAATAGGTCATTAAGCTTTTGCCTGATACAAGCTGGGTTCTAATCAGCTGTCTAGGAGGTAAACAAAATTCATTTTCCCATCTCAGTCTGCCAGTTTATCTGTTTTTCTAGTGGACAGTTGTGCTTGTGTTTTCTAGAAATGTTTAATTTTTATTTAGTTTTGTTTTGTCAGGTGGTGAAATAGAATGGCATCTTGTCTTCTCTCCATGACACGAGCACTTTATGAATCAATTTAAATTAATTTAGAGAAGTCTCTTCAGTCTAGAAAAGAGACGGCTGCAGCAGAATATGATAGAAGTCTAGAAGATCTTGACTGATGTGGAGAGGGATCAACTGCTCACTGTTTCTTCTAATGCAAGCACTAGGGTTCACTAGTAGGTGGCAAGTTTGAAACATGTAAAAGAACGTAGCTGTTCTTGCTACAGATTGCTGTGGAGGTAAAAAGTTTATATCAATACAGGGAAGTCTGGAAAAGTTGATGAGAGAGAAATGCACTCAGAGTAATTAAATGCATAGAAGCTATATCCAGGTCTCTAGTTGGAAAACTATTGACTTCCTGAGCCATGAGTATTAGGTTGAAGTATGGAACAAGTTTACCGTGTTCTTATTCTCTTCTGTAGGAATCCTTTCATGACCCCCAGTATGGAGAAAGTGCAGATAGTTGAGAGAGTAAGGGTATGGGTAGCAGAAAATGTATAATTTCTACCTGGAAGAATGATCAGGTTGTTCATGGCCAAACTGATGGTGAAAAGAACAGATTTATTTACCATATAATTTGGAAGATATTTATAAACTTTAGTGAGTCAAGATTTAAAAATATTTCTGAGATAACAGTGAAGTCAAAAGACAAAATAAATTAAGTCAGTTGTCTGTAACCTGTAATCTTTTTCTGTTCTGCAGTTCTTGGGCATAATATACCCATGTTTTCATTCATTAATTTTTCAGGAAAAATACAAAATTGCTAAAAAGCACAAAATTTGCTATCAGTACCTTCTATATCTGTTTCTGTAGGAAAAAGCAATGGTAGATTTAATTAGCTGAAAAATGTCACAAAGCAAATGATTTTCTAAACTGTTTAGGCCAAAGTATTGCCAGACTGGAAGAGGATTTTGGTTTAGTGGTGTTGGTGAGATGGTGAACCTCTGAGTGTTTTGGAAGAGAGCTTTAGAATAGATTGAGTGTTGGGATATGGATTAGGATGCATATTTGGTTAATCCTTTGCAAAAATAAGCATATATTTCAGTAGTTAAATTACATAACAATGCTCAGGAAAGGTGTAGTAGAGACCATGGTTCTCTCTATTTTTGGTGTATGTCTTGGTTTTAAGTATTGTTTCAGTGTGAAGGAAAGCATGAATACAAACAGACAATTTACACTCATGTTTCTTCTAATCCCAGTAAATAGAGCTGAGATTCCAGTGTAGCATTTGGAAGCCTCTCTGAATGATGTCCTGACAGAGCCTGCCACACATACAGCTGCTTCTGATTATGTTGTTGCCTAACTTGCTGAGATGTGTTATCATATTCACATATTTTTAAAATTTGTCCTTCCCTTTGTAACTTAAGGAATCTTAAAAGACATCTGGAGGTCTATTCCATGCTCAAGAAAGAATGAGGAAAGACTCTGCTGCAAGAAATAAAACTGCTGGTGCAGAAAGTAATCGGACACCACAAGGTGCTGCACAGAGCCTGAAGATGTAATACAAAACAAACATGCCCTGAATAGGACCCTGTCAAAGTGCTTGTCTGCTGTAAGGTTGTGAAAGTATTCAAATACCAGAGGGAAGAAAGCTTTGGAGTAGCTGTTTATCACACATGCTTCTCCTTGCTCCTATTTAGAGATGCTTGCAGCTACTCTCCGTTCAAGCCATACAAGATGCATAAAGAGAAGCAGATTGCTTACAGGCTGGTAACATAACTCCTTTTTTAGCACAGAGAGCACTGTATTAGCTCCTTTTTAATGCTGTGCATGTCAGTACCTTGCCCAGCTAATACTGCCAATATGTTTTCCCTAGAAAGCTTTAAACAATATGAAAAAGCACTTGTAAAATTCAGTCAATTTGTCACAATGTTTTATAGTTTTATCACCTTGGTCAGTGGAGACTGAGTGCTGCATATCAAAACAAAAAGTAACAAGCTGGAACCATCCCTGCTTTTCCATGTTCTAAATAGTCTCTGGCATGCAAACACTATGTTACAGGGCTGCCTAAAATTGACCGTGGTAGTAGATTCATCAAAGAATACATGGCAGAAAGGTCACCTAGACAGCAAACGAAGTATCTGGAGGTGATTGCTCTTGTTTTTCCTCATTTTTGATAGGCAAGATTATTATTGCTTAGGTGAGTCTCTAACTTCTTTGAAGGAAAGAAAAACAAGTTAAGTAAAACAAAAACTGCGATGGATTCCTTTAAATAAATGCACAAACAAATAAGGTGAGATAATGTAGCACTAACAAATTATTTGTGATAACTCTTAGAAGTAAAATAGATAACATGAAAATTTTGCAATATTGGAGCCTTTTGTTTTAATGCTAACTGTTTGGCTGACAGGCTCCTGTAGCTAAGAAGGATGTGGAAAATGGACTTGCTGATTATAAGGGCTTCTAGGATTTTTTTAAAGATGAATGTGGTTTGTATGTATTTATATGAGAGTAGCATCAGTTTGATAGCCTAACATAAAGCTACAGACATGAATCAAATGCCATAGTAATTCTCATCTGGATGAAACAGTATTGAGGGGACACTGGTTGTTGTTTTCGTATTCTGAGTCCACATTTTCAAGGAGCATTTGGGTTTTTCTGAGTCTCAGATGGAGTGGCCCTCCTCATGCTCCAGAGTTCCATAAGACTCTAGTGAGAAGCAGCTCTTACTGAAAGTCAGGAAGATAAAAAGGAAGGTGTTATTTTGTGATGATTTGGATGAAACAGCAAGATGAAGTAATGCAAAGGAAACTCAGTGCATAGCAGAGCAATCCAAGAATAGGCTTCAAAATTCAGTATCTTATTTTCAGAACCATCATGCTGCTTATCCTTTGTCTTATTCAGAAAACACCCCAAACAACTTTACTTTAATTTTTCCCTGATAATACTAATTTTAAAATAATGTGTCGCATCAGATGGTCACAGTGTGTTGTACTCAAATTTTGCTGCTGTTGCAGAGCAACTTGTCTCCTACAGCTGTCTTCCTGTATTCTGACATCCTCTTGCTGTACTTGTCCAAGCAGATGTGAGTTCTTTCTTTCTTTCTTTCTTTCTTTCTTTCTTTCTTTCTTTCTTTCTTTCTTTCTTTCTTCCTTCCTTCCTTCCTTCCTTCCTTCCTTCCTTCCTTCCTTCCTTCCTTCCTTCCTTCCTTCCTTCCTTCCTTCCTTCCTTCCTTCCTTCCTTCCTTCCTTCCTTCCTTCCTTCCTTCCTTCCTTCCTTCCTTCCTTCCTTCCTTCCTTCCTTCCTTCCTTTCCTTCTTTCCGTCTGTCTTTCTGTCTTTCTTTCTCCTTCCCTCCCTCCTTCCCTCCCTTCTCTCTCTCTCCCCCTCTCTCTCTCTCTTTCCTTCTTTCCTTCTTTCCTTCCTTCTTTTCATACAGACAACTGTTCCAAGGTATTCTGTAAAAGTGGAATGTGCAGACCTTCCTTGACCTTGACACAGTGATCAGTCGTGGTGTTCAGGCAGTGCTTGGGTTGCACTTGCTCAGCGACTGGTAGTCCACTTGCTGTTACAGCACTTGGTCCTCTTTCCTGTCTGTTTTTCAGTAAGAAAGCAATGCCTCTGTATTTTCACCATTCTCTAATCCTTTGCAGTTTTCACTCAGATACTGAAATTCTGTTTCAAGCTACGAAAAGTCTGCATATATGGTAAAACAGTGTATACAGGGGTTCATGGCCACAGAGCAGTCTGTTCCCCAATCAACTGCCCTATGGGGCCATGCCACATAAGCTGTACGAAGTATGGTTGTCAATCAGTAATTGATTTACTGATTACTGTTTTTACAAATGACAGTACATTTGCTTTTAGTTTTTGTTACAGTATTTTTAATAACTTCAGCTAGAATCAAGTGGCATTCCGCACAGGAATGAGAAATCCCAGTGGTGGGGAAGGATGAAGTAACTACAGAAATTTAAAATGTATTGCAGAGGCGGGAGGTCTGCTTCACTTCACATGTTGCTTGTACTTCATTCTGAATTTATTGTCTGTGTAGCAATTGTCATGGAGAGCAGATAACAGAAGGGACTGATAATGATTATCAGGGTTTTAAAAATTTTTTTTACATCTGATTATTGATTGTGTTTACAACATAAAAATTAGAGCTCTAAAAAGAAATAATTGATAGGCACTGTCAGTATAATGATGTTATTGTTGGAAGGTCAGTGTGGAATAAGTATGACTTGAAATGAATCTGGAATTGGAGATGAATGAGTCAATGGGAGGAAAAAATTTGTAACAGAATGTGATTTACTAAGTTAAATATTTTTTAGCATTATATTCCACATGCAGAATAAAAATGTAAGGATACCAAATCTGAACACTTCCAACATTTCAGCATATTTAAAGTGTAATGATTACTGTAGTTATTTAGCATAATGACTAAAATAGTTGCACAAAGTACTTTATTTATAGCAACATTTCTAATTAGGTACTTGAACATTTTTTATTTCAGACAGGAAAGTCCTGTAGAGCTAACCCATGTGAAACGAATTCTCCAATTAGTGAATTTACATATCATGCTTGTTTCCATGAAAAGTAGAAAGAATTTTGTTTTTCTCGGCAATCTTTGTTTCTATTAATTTTGTTTTTAAGGAAACGGTATAGCATATCTCCTTTGCCATATTTAGTTCTTAAACTCAGCAATTGTATCCTCAGTGAACAAATATCACAATTATTTTCCAGTTGGAACTCCCCAGATATTATTATTTCATGAGTATTACTTGATATACTTATGGTCATGAAGATGCTTTTTATTCTTGTAGGTCTTCTGCTCTTTCCCCTTCCTCCTTCCCCTCAAAAGAAGAAAAACCCAACAATACCTAGCATAAAAAACTTGGGTATGAAATATTCCTCAAAATGAATCAAGTTTATTCTTTGCAAATTAAATATTATCAAGTCCCTTAGTAAGTTTTCTCTTTCTTTTAGCAATGTTAAATTAGTGTCAATTAGCAAATTAAAGATGATTGTGCCTGGTGCACAAGGCACAGTATGATGAAGACTATTCAAATACACTGGTCTAGAGACTGGTAAAGGTGTTCACAGAACATAAAATCTTTGTCTAAAACCTTGATTTAAGGTTGAAGAAAACACTTTTGCCGTGATTTTGAGTACCAAACATAGCAAGTGAATTAAATCTTTAGATAACATAAAGATTCTCATGACCTCCACCGAAGTAGTTTCTAACTCCATGGAGGGGTGCAGTTTTTGTATGCAAAGTTCCTCTCAGTCTAAATTTCTGCCACTGTTCATGCGCAGAACGTTATTCTCAGAGGATGGGATACTTGTAGTCAAATGCTAGTGCCTCTGCTTGGTTTGGATCAGACTGCTGAACTCAGGCTTACTACTTTCCAAGGGCTGTGTGATCACTGACCCATTGAGTTAAAAGGGATCATTCCTGGTCTCCTTTCTCCTTTTCCACGTGACCTAGCTGAGATACTCTGTAGATTTAGTTCATACCTGTACTCTCTACAAGCCCCATAGCTTTTGTGATTTGCGTTTGTGGATGCTCAAGCTCCTCTTGCACAGTCTGAGGAGTCTGGGTGCTGATTACAGGGCTCTGGTGAAGGGTCAAGTTTGACACTCTGGTGGCTGTGTCCCTGGGGGGAGATATCTTCATTCTAGTAGAAAGGCTTGGTTCACCCTTGGTACAACAGAGTATCTGATTTGAAAATGGTATACTGTGGGTGATAAATGTCTTGCTGATTTAAAGATAGTTTACTACTTTGTTCAGATGAGGGTGACTGCCAAGGAAGAACACCACTATTTCAATCTTTCCTTTCAAGTTCCAAAACACCTCAAGTGAAATAGAGAAGTTGTGAAACTTAGTGCAGGCAGTACCATCTAAGCTCCCGTTTCCAAATCATTTTGCCAAAAGTGAGGGGATGAAAAATTTGTCACGTGGGAGATAAGAGGTAACTGTGATTCTGGTATCTGATCTGTTGGACTGGCTTCTGGGTTAAGTCAATAGATTAGGTTTAGTAGATTGATAGAGTTTTAGTAATAATGATAGCAATGCATCAGTGTCCTTTATGGCAGTTTGTATGCCTTTATTTAAGGGTAATAGTGACCCAAGCCAAATTAGGAAAGAAAATAGTATCTGGATAAGCTCAAGTTTTAAGTATTTACTACTATGAAAACAAATAATTCGTGTCCATTAGCACTGATGTTAGATTACAAAGAGGTGTGTTTCACCTTCTCTTTTAACTGTCAAATACTCTTAAATACTAGTATATGCTTTTGTTTCCAAAGATGCTTTATTCCTTTGTAAGAAATTCTTGTTGCTCTTATTTTTCTAAAGAAGCAGAAGAGGTTGTTTCCTACAGCAGTTCACACTTTGCCAGGAAGCAGGGAAACAAAAGCTGTTCAAGTCCTGTATGTCTTATGCTCAAGCAGTTGAGGTGTTTCTATAGCGCCTTAAAAACATGAAAAAAAGAATTGCTTTTGATCAGAAAATACCAATTTATTAAAATGGTGCCATCAGGAATAGATACCCAGGCCCATAAAAAAAATTCTTGACATGGAGACTGATTCTGATTTTAGACAAGTGGATAGCCTGCTAGTTATGTCTAACCATTGAAAGGACCTAGGCCTAGTTTGTTTGCTGTTTTACTGAACACGGGATTTGAAGTCAGGCTATTTCTGGTTGAATATTTACCTGTTTGGCATTGAACAGTTACACAAAGGCTTGTCATCCCTTGGGCAGGGCACTTGCTGGTTTAGGAGACCCTGGTGTTCTAAATTGGTCAGAATAAAGCAAATATGTAGATAGGATTTGAATGCTGTGGTCACCAGGCTACTGGCTGACCTCTGCATGCTTGCCTCTCTCTCGTAGCTTATGGTTTTCCCCCCCAAAGAACAAAATTCCAAAAGTACTTGGAATATAGGGCATAGGTTTCTTGTCCTATTTTATTAATGTGTGGAAGGCTAAAGACCTATGGATATTTCTTCATGACAACCTCACATCTGTCACATTTGGACCTTTCAATGACACACCAAAGGCAGTGTCATGGTAAGGGGAATATGGTAAAGAATTTTGCCTGGCATATATGTGCCCCTTTTTGTTAAGTCCAAGACCAGATTGTCAGTTCAGAAGAATTTAAAGCCCTCTTTTTTTTTTTAAGCTATATCTTAACAGCCTATTTTAAAGGTCTATATTTTGGAGAAGCAACACTATGTCCATAATGTAATGTTTTAATAGGCATTTAAAATGTGAAGTGTCAACTCTGTGAAATATTCTTTTAGCTTACAAAATGAATAAAAAAAAGTATTTCAAATCCATTCCCTTTTATTTTCTATGCTTTTCCTGTGAGCTTTCTAATGTGCTTGAATGTTAATCTAGAACATGCACTCTGATTTCTAAGAAAATACATTTTATTAAAAATTATTTCACATTTCTAAGCAGTGTCATTTGCTTTTAGAGTACAGCTTATCACAGCATGATCGCTTTTGAAACATTATAACACAACACAAATGTGGTGCCAGGTAACATGACTAATTCAACACAGTCTGATGTGTAATTAATGTAATACTTCACAATGTGAATGCTTTTTATAAGAAATAAAAATGCAAGTGTAATTTTGGAAGATAATTAACAAGTAAAATAACCTGAAAGGGATGTTATTTAACTGTTGCTCTGCAGCAAAGAGTGGCTATTTAGGACTTGGTAATGTGTATCTCACATACTTGCAGACTATGCAGTTGGTTCTGTGGGTAAAGGTAGTGAAGGAATTGATGGCAAAACTGAAAAAAAAAGGATGATAAATTTCTTTATTTTGGACAAGACAATTGGGCATTGTTTGAAGATTGCAAAACAAAAGAACATTTGCTGGAATTTGTTATTTATAGCTAAGCATCTCCAGTATGCTGAGATTTATTTGTAATGTCAGGTAAATAGAAAACTGTTTATGCTTTTACCCAGTCCTTGGAATTGGTGCATGGTTTTGAAAACTGTCTTGTAAAAAGTAAAAAAAATACTTGAAATCAGTTTTACACAGGGGAAAAAAGGAGTCTGTTATCAGAATACAGTGTCTTGTTAGCTATATATTGTTAATTATACTCAATCTTCTGATAAAAGGGATTATGTCAATTCTCAACAATAGCAAATTTGGCATTTCACTTTAAGAATTCTAAAACCTAAAAAAACCCCCTCTGAATTTTTGACTTCCTCAAAGATGAAGGTCAAAGCAGCCCAGGAGTAAATCTGTGAGTGGTGAAGAGAGGTTGGGGAAAGGCATTATGTTACAGTTCCTGGAAATAACAAAAAACCCTGTTCAGATTGGATATTCTTTATTTCTACCTCATATTCATTATATATGATATGAAACATGGACAAGACTTGGAAAGTCCTCTGGAAGGGAAAATGACCACGGTCTTTCTCAAGCCCTGCAGGCCTTGCCTTGAAAAAGCTGTCCAGCTCCTTGCAGCATTACTAAACTATGAAGTCTGCATCTGTGGGACTACTGTGGGAAGAAAAGAGTCAGGACTGGGCACAGTACTAGTACCATACTAACACTGTACACTTCCCTTCAGGCTTGAGAGCTGTTTTTGTCCTAAACCTTGACATGCAAATGTTCCTCTCAGTCATTGCCTAATACCATAAAGTAGCCATTTTCAGGGCAGACTTTTGTTCTTATGGATTACTTTCATGTCTGAAGAGTGCACTTCTTCAAGTACTGGTGAATGGGAGTATCACATGCAGATTTGAATAGCTGGTATGTCACATTACAGATCAAACACTCTGTTTAGAAGCAGAATACCAACCAAGTAGAGGTAACTTCAGTACATCTAGCAGCCTAAAAATGCACTTAAATAAGACTCACCCTCTAATATGGAGACTGCTTCTAAGTGCTCAAGGGAATTCAGAGAAAAGGTTGTCTTCTCTATTTTTAACTCAAGCTGTTTCAAAAAATAGCATCCCAAGTGTGTGAGAACATGGGGTAATCCCTAGAACTGCAGGAATGTTAGCAAATTTAAAAATGGAGTGCACCTACCAGTTAGTCATGCTAATATAGCAAAACAAGGCTTGTGATGGGAGGGGTATTTGGCTGTGGTGGTTTCAAAGACTATGGCTAATTAGTATTTAGCAATTAGTTATTCAGACATATCAAAAATGATGGGCTCTGGAACCAACACAGGATTAAACTGGCTCTGCAAGCATCTCAAGAGACATGTAAACTGGTCAAGAAAAAAATGCAAATATGTTTCTGCATTTGTGTTTGTGTGTGAGTGTCCCTAAACATGTGTTGGGAACCAGGGATTCTTCTCCCTTTCCCAAGGACTCCTGTCTTGCTTCTGTTTGGCAGTCAAGCAGCTACAGTCATTTGCAAACAAATTTCTCCTTCGCTACAGGCCTTAGTTCAACAAAGCCCAGAGTTCAGCTGAAATTAGTAAGGCTTAGAGATACAACTAAATGAAATGTTTTCGTGTGTTTTTCTGACTATGGTGCGTTTTAATCCTTTGCAGTGTCTATATGCCACATTCCTTTTATACACTACACACCAGTATCATCTTTTGTTTCTCTGAGTGTGCCTGTGTCCCTGCAAGGGTCCTGCTGTGCCGCCCTCACTCGTATTGCCCTGCTGCATGGGATAATGGGGCTTGAAATATGGTGGGCTCTCATTACAGGTGCCAAAGCAGGTTATTTTACTCTGCAGCTGGCTGAATACACAAGTGTTTTGGGAAGCCGGGAGTACATGGCCATGTAATAGCACTTGGCTGGACAGCAACAACATAAATAGTAACATAAAAGAAGGATTCATAGTCTGAGCCTCTTAGAGTCTGTGTGGTCCTGCATCTCACCAAGGGTTCTTCTTGCCATCCAGCCCCAGGTGTTTTCCAGCTGAAGAAATCCATATGGTTGTCTGCTTTTTGTTCAGTGAATAAATTAACAATCACAATTACTTACATACTTATTCTGGCATCTTCAATACATGAACATGCAGGGTGAGATTTTGTGTGTATGTAGTCAGAAGTAGAACAGCTCTAAAGTGAGAGAGATGTTATTTTGGTAAAACATCTGTCTTTCTATATTAGCATTTATACTGAATAGCAAACCTTAGAAAATCATTTAACTCTATATTTTCATAGCTGGCAAAGGATGCAATATCTGATTTTTGCTTTAAACTATTCATCCCTCCTGTGTCTTGTGTAGAATTTAAATGCACCTCATTATTGTTCTCAGTTATTTTCTAGAATGTCTTAATTTAATTCCCATCCATTCTCCCCTGTGGCCTCCAAAGAAAAGAAAATAGGTGGGGCAGACAAATTGGAAAGTAGGAAAATAGTCTGTGTCAGCTTTCCTATTGTGTCAGGTGCACTGCAGGAAAAAATAATCTACTTCATTATCTCCTCATTCAGGTGGAATACTAATCAATATCAAGGACTGAAAGAACAGCATTTGACAAATACAGGATGCTACTGACAGCTCACTTTTTAAAGTGGTCATTTTTTAATAGCAACTTGTGGTTAACTATTGTTTTAAACATTTTTAAAATGATTAAGTCTTTAAGAGCACTATATTACTACTTATGCCATTGAAAAGGAGACACCATTGAACTGTCCTTTTACCTTCTGCTTGCCCTCAAGAAAAAAAAAAAAGGTGTTAAAATATCTTTTCAGGATCAGATAGAGCAAAAAAGAGTCTTTCTCATGTAAGTTGGTTATTTAGAGAACAATCATAAGAAGTTCTGTTATTCTAACAGGTCTTCTTCCTTATGCTGTATTTTCCTTACTGGACCAAGTTTTCATGTTTGATGTTTGTCTTCATTAGTACATGGTATGTAGAGAATGCAGTAGTATTAAAACAAGTTACACAGGATGGATTAGGCAACCTCAAAAATAAAAGTGCAGATATCATCAGGAATATTTTCTGCATTTTTTATCCTATGAAGAACATTAACTCTGGCCTAAAATCAGGATTAATCTCCATCTCTAGAAAAAGTAACGTATACCACCTCACTCCTTTTTGATATGTTCTGAGCTAAATGTGAACTCAAGAGCTCTATCTTTCCCATTTATGTCTTCTGTTTTCTTCAGCAAGGTTAAGATAGGATTAGCCTTGGCTGGATCAGGATATTTAGGCAGGTGACAATCCACTTTCTTAGACATGTTCTAACTGTAAATTTATTCTCTTTGTTTCACTACACAGGGATGCAGATTTTTGACAACTCACTTTCCCCTTTAAGGCACGTTACTGAGAAGCAATGTTTTCAGAGAGCTTAGTACCCAGCATCTGATACTATGACAACTGAGGTCAGATAATTAGTGTTGAAATGCTCCTCTGAGTTTTTCCTTTCTGAAAAACTGCCTTCTTTATCCAATATTGGGAAAGAAGACTTGAACCCGATTTTGAAAATGCCCATCACACTGTTTCTGTAACCTGGTATCTTGTGGTGGTTAAATGGAGCACCTGTAAATTTTCCGTGGGGCAATGGTATGTAATTGAATTTCCTAGGATAGCATTTTTGTGTGATAGACAGTGACTGTCTCTAAATGGTTTCTCTAGCCAAGAGAACAAAAGCCATGCAATTATAGACAATATTAGAAGACGTCTTGATGCTCAGAATTAAAGCATGTGGCTTTTTGCATGGAGGTTTACATTCCTTCCCTGCTGGCACACCTATGATGGCCATCAGGAGGTGGCTGTGATGTTTGGTCTTGCTGTTCCTTTATGGATCATTGCTCAGCTGTGGAAGATCTATGTGCTCCTGGACAACCTTAGAAAGGGAAAAGAAGATTTGAGTGGTGCTCTTGCTGGGTTTGTGTGTCTGTCTGTGCCTGCCTTCCACTTCACAGAGTGGGCAGGCAGCTGTCGACACCCCAGCTCAGGATCCTCTGCTAGGGACCATCTGGGAACACACAGCCTTGGCTCCAGAGCCCATGTGCCCTCAGTAGTGCCACAGGGACTGAGCTGGAGCTGCTGCTTCTTGTTTGTGGATGGGAGTTAAGACAGAGCCCCATGTTTCATCGGTGAAGGTGCCAGCTGGCTCAGGAAAACGTGAAGTAGTGTTTTTAGTGTTTAATGTACCTGATTGTTTTTTTGAAGGGAGGGGAGGGGGTTAAGAGAAAGAGAAGAGATTGAAGCTCTCTTTCTGTTTTATCTGTTCAATTACACTTCACATTGCTTTGTGTTCTTTACCAAAAAAGGACTTATCAAAAAGCAGTCAGTGGAGTGTCAGGGTGGTCCATTTACCACATATGTGACTAGAAAGGAGTATAAAATCCATATTTAAATCCTGTGCTTATTGCTCTACATATGGTGATGATGATCACAATGATGTAAGTTACTTTTTTACATAATGCCCTGTTTATGGGCTGAGATCCCATTCTGCGCATTCTTTAAAAATTGCCTAAAATGTATATCCTTCTGAATTTTGTCTAGTAAAAGTTGCAGCCATGAAGGTGAATCTCTTCAGGTCTCTTCCTGAACTCTTGAAGAGCTTTCTACATGGGATCACTCTTGAAAAAACAAACATTTCTTTCTTAGGAAGTATTCCTCCCTGTATCTGCTCTAGAAGAAAAGATGTCTACCTCCTCTTTCTCAAGGTATACTTTGCCACAGTAAGAGGCATTTACTTTCTCTACTTTAATACCAGCTTCACATGGCTTAATCCTTACTAATAACTGCAGCTTGGCTCAGTGCCATGAATCCACCTATGTCTGTAAACTTCAAAAGAACCAAACTGGGAAGAATATTGGAAATCTAGCCAGAAAAACCCTCTTTAACTTATTTGGCAGAGTGCCTGGAAAGGAAGAGAGAACACAGAATCAAAATAAATTACAGGATTCAGAAGCATATTAAATTAGCCCTAAGAGATTGCTTTCTCCTTGTATTAGTGACTACTGATAATTTGAAATGCTTCAGTCCTGGTCACTTTGTTATTTTAAAAGAAATGGAAATAGGGATATAAGAACAGAAAGCTTGAGTAATAGGGTCAATGGTTACATTTTAAAGTGGTAGCTTAAATTTAAATGTTTTGGTTCAGAGGAGACACCCTAGCCAGCAAAGAGTTAATTTGAAAAGGAGTAAGAGGAATCATAGGATAATTTAGTCTTGAAGGAATTTCTGGAGGTCTGCTGCTCAGTCCGGTTCCTCAAAGCAGGATCAGTGGAGATAAAGTTGCTCAAGACCTTGTAAAATGAAATTTTGAGTATTTCCAAGGCTGCAGATTCCACAACCCAGTTGAGTTTTAGAGGGTGAGGTGCACGTTTCTCAGCATAGATCAGAGAGAGAAGAGTTTTGAACCACAGGTTGCTCACACTCTTTATAGGTGCCTTCCTCACAGGTTTTTATGATAGGAGTGCATTTTGGTTTTGTTTTGGTTTGTTTTTCCCCCAGTTAATAAATAGTATAGGTCTGTCTCTATGAAGACAGAGAAGTTCAAATTGCAGATGTTCATTGCTTAAATCAATATTGTTTGGTCATTGTTCAAATGGACCTACCATGCGATTTGTCTTCTCTGAGGATTAGGAATCCCCCCAAAGACGTTATGTAGGTTCAATATAAAGCAAACGCTAACAGTCAGGGTATGTGAACTGACTCAGCCATGCAAATCTGATCAGGTTATTTGGCTGCTGTGCTCAACAACTTCAAAAATAATTACAGTGAGGAAGGAATTTGAAGCTTGCCTAGTACAAGCATGCAGAGCTGTTACAGAGCTTTTATGGCTGCAAATATCTTTCCACTAGCTTAGACTGCAACTTCACTTTTTTTTCCCCCGAAAAAGTTGACCATATCTATAAAATTCTAAAAGGACAGTAATTACTGTAGTTTTCTCCATGGCTCAGTGGCAAAAAGGACTGTATTAACAATAAAAAATAATTTACGGAGTGTGCAGCACAAAGATTTCATTTCCTGTAGGTGAAGATAATCTGTTATTTACTGTGCAAATGTATAATCCCAAAGGTAAGGATTTGCTGCAGAAAGTGAAATATTAACCTCAAAGCAATAAATGAAAGCATCATCACTACTCACAGTTTTTATACAAACATTAATCTTGGATTCATTAATAACTACCAAAATCAACTTCTTTCTGTTTGTGCTTTGCTTGTCAGTAAATGCTTAAATGAAGAGCATTTCTAAGGATGTACCATAAAGGCTTTATAAATATAATACTAAAGTTTTTATCCCATTTGAACCTGGTAAAGTCCAAGGGGAACAGATCTGAATAGGACATTCTTTGGTTCTTGTCTGCTGTCCCGAGTATCTGAATTTTTATTTATTTATTTATTGATTGATTTATTTATTGTGTCCTATACATATTTCACTGGCTGTGACTATCAGAGGCGTCCTTCAGGATTTGTTTTCCAATATCTATCTCTTTGTCTTCCTTGATGGCTTTATTGTAAGGGAAAGAAGATGCAGTCTGTTTTCCAGGAGTTGTCTGGATCGGCATCCTGTCGTCTTAGAAGTTGGAGAAGTACCATGTAATGAATGCAGTGACACAGTGGAAGAGACAGATGAGCAGAGGTTATAATTTTTTCTGAGCAGAAAGGAATAGTGTAGACATGCCTGTTAGTACTAGGGGAGAGAAATGAGTCTCCAGAGAGTAATTCAAAGGAAGTCTTTGGAAAAGAAAGGTGGCATGTTCCCCTATAGTTCATAGGAAGCAAAAAGAGCATAATCAGTACTCTGTCACATCAGAGAGGACAAGTAAATGATGACACCTTACTTCAGGAAGGTCACAGGCTGAGGGATCCCTAGTTATTTATCAAGGATATCACTTTGGTGCAACTATGAATTAGACTTATTATAGTTATTGTAGGACAGTTGTTCTACCCTACAGGCTTTTCCTGTAATGCATGCTGTAATTTTTTTTGTTTTGCTCTTTGGGGTTTGTTTTGCATAGAATGCTTGCTAGCCTTTGTAACTAAGAACTATTAGCATATGCCGATGTAACCTACAAATAAGTAACTTGAGGGAAGAAAGGATTTTAAGTTTGTTTATATGAAAAATAAATGAGAGATTATTCACAGAGATCCAACATAAGTTTAATTGAATATATTTGCATTTAGAATGCAAGAGTTTAATAACCGTAAATTTAAGAATTTAATGTGTAAGCTGTCTTTCAATGAGAATAATATTTTGGAGAGATTTCTGGAAAATAAGTCCACAAGTATGTTTTCTAGTATTGCTCTGGAATGACCACAATGTTTCCTGAGTTTTTATGAGGTTTTTTTAGTTTGCCTCAGAACAAACTTCTGAGGCAGAAAAGTTCTATCCTTAGCAGAAAAGTGCTATCCTTATTTTAAAGCTGGGGAACTCAAATACAAGATAGACTGCGGCTTTCCTAAGGTGCAGGAAGATGTGTGAAGCAGAACAGAAAGTGGCAACTCAGTTTCCCGTGTCCCAGGCTGGAATGCTAACTCCCAAATATGTCTGCATTTGAGATTGCAATAGTATCTGGTTGGCTGGCTGTAAACAAGCTGGCCTAGACACTGATAACAATTTCTATGCCAGAATGAATTTCAGTGCAGTCCAGATTACTCTGCCTCTCATCTCTGTAGGTTATATCCAAGACTACTGAGCTTTATGAAAACTTGGTTTCATATTCCTAGTCTGGCTAATATAAAGGCAGTTTTAGCATCTACTCACTACAATAAGTGTGTTGTATAAACATACCTTATTGTATGAATGTATCACATTCTGTGGAGTGAGAGAGCATGTTTCTGTAGTTTAAGTCTTCTTAATTTATTACGTCCAGGGACTTGATAGTTCAACCAGAATCTCCCAGTTCTGCCACAGGTACATGGATGTGTAATGTTGGTCAGGATACTTATTCACTGATGGCCTGCAGTTCTCCTTCTGTAAACTGAGGCAATGTTTCCTTGCCTCTGGCCAGTGCCACAAGAATAAATTCATGTCTGTTAAATGCCAGGAGCCAGGGGGAAGACAGTCATAAAAATGCACATCTAAGTACCTTAGACCATTGAGGCTTTGCAGCTTTGTAACACCCCAGACTGCTTTATTGCTGTTAAATAGAAAATGAATATTGTACAATATCTACATCCATTCAGTGTCTAGAAATGCAGTTCTAGGAAAGAGTAGGGAAGGATGAAAGTTTGATATTTCTCTTATTGTTTTGAAACAGAAAAATAAATTTGTTATTATTGCTTTAAAAGTAACCTCAATTACTGACTTCTAGAGTGAGCTTGTGGCCTGTTTTATGCCTGTCACTGATGTGATTTTGCAGGGGTCAAGAATAGTGTTGCCAAATAAATGTATTGATGGGTTTTCTACCTTTCATTAAATCTTTAGCATTATACTTTGTTGCCTAAAATTCTCTGTTTCTTCTGCTGCTATAAAAGGAGCCACTGAAGTTTTTAGTGAGTGTAATGTTATCTGTAATGTAATCACCTGAATGTGGGTTGGCCAGAAGGCTGTATACGTGCACAGACCCACAAATAGACAGATACACAATCGTCCAAGGAACAGAGTTTTAATCGAGGAGTGCTCTGCAGCGAGGAGTTAAGGTTATGTGACATTTAGTGCTTCTCTGACCTGGAATAACTTAAAATTGAAACAATTTTGGAACCCCCTTTGCCCTACCTCAGTTAGCTAAAGGCTCCAGGGAACAGGATTTGCAGACCACCTTGTTTTAGAACTGGGTAAGCAACCATTTTAAAGTGTTAGAGAGCAGACAGATTTTCTTCCCCTTAAGTGTTGTTATGGATAATCTTTCTGGAGTCCAAAACCTCTATAGAAGTGATGGAAAAATATGATCTGTGACTGGATAGCTGAAGTGATTGATGAGAATATAGGATATTTCATGGTTTTGTCAGTTTTTAATCCAGAGCAGGTAAAAGGGTTATGCTCTGACAGTTGCTGAGCAGTCTGTGCAAAATAAATCAGTGCACATTTAAAAAAATCTAAAGCCTTTGTGAAAAGTTCAGATTATGTTTTAGAGCTACTTAGTAATACAAATATTTACTGTAACACCAATGAGCGAGGGGAATTCTGAAGGCCAGATTTTCAGAATTAAAAAAAATCGGTCTGAAATTGGAAAACAACCACTAGTATACCTTATGAAAAAACACACCATTTCTAACAACAAAGATGATATAAAATAAAGAACTTGGAGAGAGTTAAAAATAAGACAGACCTTCTGATGTTGTATGAGGAAGTATTTTCTCGTTCTCCCAAGAGATTGAGTTAGTTCATTCAGGAAGCTTTTTCATGCTTCATCAACATATTTGTGACACTCGTTTTGTTACCAGTTTTGTGTTTTTCTAAGCTCCACTGAGGAGAATGTTACATCTGAAAGCTCATCATCTTTCATTACCATTTTTGTGCATTATCCTATGTAAGACATTCATTAACACATAATGGAAGATGCAAATCAATCTATTAAACTAGCCCATCACAGAGCACAAAAATAACAGATCTCTGTTTTATAAACCTAATGTTTGTAAAGTCTGCCAGCATAGGCACTTAGATTTCTGTGCTGAGAGTTGTCATGAATTTCCAAGTAGTTGTATAATTAAGCAGAGTCAGCAGTAAAGTTTTGATCATGGTTTGTTTCCTTTATTGTTTTTCTTTAATAATTAAAGTCAAACAAACTTGTGACTAGATGTGATATATTTTGTCCTAGAGGTATTCTTTGAAATTGCCAACTGTTTGCCTTTTCCATATGCTTCCTTCCTGATCAAGGGTACTATGGAGGTGTAGTTTAGGATGCTTCCTCAGAAATTCACTGTGCAGTGATTTGAGTTTTTCTTCTCCCTTGACTGGTATTGGAGAACTTTAAATCTTGGACTCTTGCTGACTGATGAAAGCATATTTTGCATTTCTACATCTCTTGTCTTGATGTCAATGTTTGAAACCAAGAAAAAACTCTATTAGCTTAATAGGTTTGAGAATGACAAATGCCCCAAAACAGATATCTGAACTGGAGTTGAAAGCTTTCTAATTACCCAGGCAAGAGCAGAAATTGTGCTTCATGAATCATTCAGAATAAGCATGCTTATAATCTGCTTCTTGATTATACTTTTCAGTTGATATGCTGGAAACACCCTCCTTCCTCATTTCATTTTAGTGGTGGTAAGTTTCTGTCTGCCAGAACCAGAGCTGAGCTGCTCCTTCCTTCCTAGCTCTGAAAGGTTCACCTTTATTGGTTTGATTCTTTGTGGCAAATCTGCAGCTTTTTAATGTAAAGGAAACATGTAATCTTAGATGTTAAAGTGGTTATATTTCTACTGATTTTCAGTGAGCAAAATCTTTAATCTAGCATATTTATATGAAGTAAATCTGAAGTTTTGCTATACTTAATTTGGTTGTGGCCTAATTACACAGTTCAATACAATCTAGTAATCCAGAGCTGAAGTACAGGACAGTAGAAGATTTTTCTTTGTGTTTTAGCTGGCAGCAACACTAATCTTTGTGGTTACTACCAGAGAAAGACATCTGAATCTATAGCAGTATTTGTCTTTTCCTGGCACTTTCTCTGTGTGTCAGAGTTTTGTTTATCATTTCCGGTTGTTCTGGGCTCCTAACATTCATCTTAATTTCTGTGATTTTTTCCTTCCCCCTGTGACTCACAGCAATAACTTATTTTCCTCTTAGGTTGGTAAACAACGTACTGATGTGTATTCTGAATCTGATGTAGGACATTTCTATTAGATCAGAAGCAGAGACTCAGCTTTCTTTTGCCAGCAAGTGGCCAGTTGCTGAGTCACTTTGGCAAATGTCTGTTTTATGGCGAACGGTGATGAATCTGACAGTATTTAAGAAACTCCTGAATAAAATTACTGCTCGTTTTGAAAGCTTTAAAGGCTGATACAGGCACAACTAAAGGGGAAAAAGTGTGTTTAAAGAGTGACCTTGATCATTTAAAAGAGTACATTCTGTGATAGAAATTTGGTTGCTATTCCACTGTGAGAAGATACCTAATAAACTTAATACATTCTTGGCAATAGCTGCTGAATAGGTAAATCAGTAATAAAATTGTCTTGCTTTGCTTTATTACTGTGCTTCATATATTTACATAAAAAGTTGCAGAGAAATTCCTCATTTGTTTTGCATGTGTGCATATTTTCTTGATTTGTGGTATAGAATACTATTTTAGACTGCATAAAAACATCCTTTACTAATAAACCTGGACTGCTTATTACTGCAATATGATATCCCTCCATTCCTCCTTCTTTCTTTCTCTAGTGACTAAGAAGTGGTGAATCCAAGTCATCACTAGCATAAACCTGTTATAATATCATTTTACATTTCTATTCTGCGGTTGATATGCTTTAGATGATGGCCTTAATAACAACAGAAATGAAAATAAGGGGAATCACAGTGACTTCTAAAGACAGATGGTGTTAATTGATTTAATTTTTCCCCTTCACTTGCTTTCTTAAACAAGAAGACAATAATCCTTCCTTACCAGAACAGAATTTTGCTTGTCACTGATATTTAGAGAGGTTAGTCTTAAAGCCCTGTACATTTTAAGATTGTAAATAGGATAATGCTGTAAGTGTGTAACCTTAATACATGAAAATTGGGAGGACTAGTCAGATAACTAACAACGTGCTTTTTATGCATTTACAATTTCTACTTGCTTTTCTGTTTGGGTTTTTTTTTTGTTTGTTTGTTTGGTTTTGTTTTTTTTTTTTTTTTTTTTTTTTTTTACTGCAGGGTCCTATGCTATTATAAGCCTAAAATGATTTAGTTATACTTAGTCAGATTTTGTGGTAAAGATAACCTGCTAGGAATGACAAATTTAAATAGAAGAAGGACTAGTTTTTCATTAAAAATTAGTTTTTTTATTAAAAAATAATTGAATGTTATGCTGGGATTTGGGATACAAGAACTGGCAGATACAATGTAACTGAGCTAAGCCGAAGCTGGGCCATGATCCTAACTTCTTCCCAATTATTTTTTTCTTCTTTATTAAACAAAGTAACTGTTTCCTAAAGGAAAAATGTAAATTTGTACTTGTATATGTTTCTAAATCTGTGGCTAGACTGGTCTTTCTTTCCTTGCAAAAGGGTATTGGAAAGGAAGTGTCATCTAATATATATAATGTTGGACATGCGGCAAATGGTCTTTATTGACATCTGTTCCTCTTGGAAAAGCTTCTTCTGTAAAGGGAGGAACGTAATCTGATCCTATCCTTTAAAGAATGTGTTGAAAAGCACCCTAGGAAAACTTTGGTATATCACACCATTTCTGAAGTCTTGTACCCTTTCTGAATTACTGTTCATTCCTGAAAGATTTGCAGAACACTTCACGGAGTTTTGCCATTCACACTTCACACACATTTATCCTTCTGGCTAACTCAGTAACTTCTTTCTTCATTTTCATACCTCTACAGTGACACTGTTACTGGACAAAATTGAAAAGAAATGAAAAAGTGGAAAAAAATAAAGAAAGGTGAAAGTGATGCAGCACGTTTGTTTCAGTGAGTAAGTGCAGCAAGGATCGCCTAATAAACTACAAAATAGCTCCAGAGCAGTGGAAGAGTCAAGGAGCATCTTATGATGTTCTTTTCTAAAGCATGTAGCTGTGGAATCCCAACAAAGAAAGCTATCATAGGGTATAAGAACTATTCTGTTGCAATGATATACAAGGAGGTAAATATAGTAGTGGCTGCGTGAATTGCAGAAATCTCCAATCTTTAGATTTAAATTTTTGGAACTACCTGTAACTTTTCTGGCTACACATTTTATTTATTCTTAATCTCATAAAAGTGAATGGATATGTAAAATAAAAACAGCATAGTTTGACTGAGAGCTAGTGAATACACGTATTTGGGGGAAGTTAAAAAGCAGCGACTGATTTTGTTTAAAATTGTTGCATGGATAGTATATCATTTACTTACTGGTTTTCTTCCACCTTTCTGTTTGTTTGTCTCAAACAGTTGCTTCATCTTGTCTTTCTTGTATTTTACTGCCTGTTATACCTTGTGGATTATTTTTGCCAGGAATTGCCATTTATTTTATGTCTGTACAGGGCCTAGCACAAAGAGGACCCAACCTTGTCAAATCTCTGGTTGCAAACAGTAATATTAATAATTAAAAATGGCATGGGAAAATGAGATTGAGACTAGAGTTTGTATGAAACATAATATTGAATGTAATAAAAGACAGTCTTTAACATATAAATGGGTTTGAGGATATACAGAGTAATCAAATTCAACTGCATTTTTTTAGTACTTTTCATGTCATGTCTCCCAAGGTGCTTTACAGCACAACAATCATGATTAACTCTGGATTTAATCAGTGAACTAGTGCAGTAATCCACAAAGTGGGACAATGAGTTAGAAGACCTTGATGTTGGTGAGGACCCTAGCGACCATGTTATGATTCATGAAGAGGTGTCAGTGAAACCCATAATGTCTGGGTGTGGCAGAGCACAAGGGTAATCAATTCCATATTTCACAGAAGCAGTTGGAGCAAAAGTCCACAAATGTTTCTTTGATAACATAATAATTTGAAGATGAGAGGTTTGGGATGCATGCTTTGTTTTAGGATGATACTGACAAATCATAAGAGGAATTTATACCACATTTGTGTTTTGCTTCAGTTTTGCTTTTGTAAATGTTTGTAAGTGCAAATATCTCTCAAACATGAACTCTGTGAATTGCAAATGCTGGTTTCTTGGCAACCACATCAGGACTTTGCTATTTGCAGCTAGAAAGAAGGGTGCGTTTTCAAACACACTGCAAATTTAGAGGTTTTGATGGCATTGATGGTAATGGAGGTTTATGGCTTGTATTTTATTTTTTTTTTAAATCTTGTATTCTCAGTCCTCAGACCCCTAAGTGCGATACCACCATCAATGTGTTGAGTACCAAAGTCCTCTTGAATTACCTAGGGAGTGAAAACCTGGGCATTTTTTCCTGGTTATTAGAAGATAATTTTTGAAATACAAACTTTCCTCTTAAGGATGTTTCATCACCAGGTGTATTAAATAAACTACTTGTATAGTGTGTTTCAGATGGATAATGATGGGGACTCACTCTCTGTGTTACTGAATGATTACAATGATAGGAGTTGAGGAGACTGTTCCTGTGTACATGCCATGGGAGAGGGGAAGAAGTTGTTCAGGTATGGAAGGGAAGCGCCTGGAAGGGATAAAGAGTATTTGGTGCAGTGGTATGACCCAACAGATTTCAAGTATAATTTTCCTCTTCTTTCTACCTCCCTCCTTCATCACACTGGCTCAAATCTAGGGGAAGTGTTCACTGTCTTGGATCTCTGTAGAGCATGGAGAAACTGATAGGTGCCAGACAGACAATAATCCAGTTGCTAGGGTCCAGACGCCTGATATGCAAGCAGCACAAATTCAAGTCTTAAATGTATTTTTCTCTGCCGTTCTATATGGTTTACATAAATGGGTATTAAAATGTAATAGTGTGGATGAAGAATTCCTTTTGTCTTTTATTAGGGTGAACAATTAGAATGATTCATGTTAAAATTTTATTGCTTTCTGAGCAAATGAAATCTGTGGTTATGAGAATTGCTTCTGATTTTGTAAGATAGTGATGGTACTGCAGTTCTGGTGAAGAAAAGGAAAA
Organism: Strix uralensis; assembly: GCF_047716275.1. NCBI lineage: Eukaryota > Metazoa > Chordata > Aves > Strigiformes > Strigidae > Strix > Strix uralensis. The sequence continues at coordinate 11,345,083 of NC_133978.1, read as the reverse complement.
GGTCAGTGGAAGGAGAAAAAGGAGATATTTTCATTCTCTTTTCATGGATGTTGGTGCACGCTCTAGAATGCATATTCTAAATGTATGTTAGATCAAGGTTTTAGACTGTGGGCTCTTAAGATTAGAGAGAGTTTTAAAATTATACCATGAGGGATTTATACCCTACTTTGGATAAATGTTGTCTAATACTAATAAAGCAGCATAATTGTCATGACTGCATCAAAGTTTATTATAGAGCTTCTCAATTTGTGGCACTGCAGTCTAAATGCTCCAGCACATTTAACAAATATAAATGAATTGACCTTCCCATACCTTCAGAGAGCAGATAATTTTTCTATAGAGAAGGAGCTCACAATAGAAGTTTCTAAAGGAGTTGCCAGGTTTATTGTGATTCGCTAGGAACCAGATTTCATTCTTCATTTCCCTGACCAGCCTTTTCTCACCCTACTCACCTTTGCTCTCCTTTAAGCCCTTCTTTGGAGCTAGGCCCCTTTGAAGCATGTTTCTTATTTTGGTGGTAGTTGTTGGTCCTTCTGTCTTTGTCTTATATAACCTTCAAGGGGTTTAGTAATGTTGGCTGGTTCCAGGATGCAGAACTTCTTGAGCTAGGAAACTGGGACTTTATGTCCACACAGTGAAGAAGAAATTAATACCCCTTCATACATGGAACTTGTAATGTCTCCCTGGACTACTGATGGATGCAGGCAATGCTTCATGTCTTTCTCAAGCTCACTCTGCATGAAGTCAACATCTACCCCTATATTTATTATTTTTTAAATGAAATATATATTATTTTACTTGCTATTACTTTCAGAATCTCTTGACAAAATTATTGAATTATGTATGCTTGCCGGTATGGTAATTTGTGCAGAGCTGAAGATTGGTACAGTATAGTTTTCAATAGTTAGAATTAAGTAAAATCTAGCTACATATGAAGAACAACATATCCAGATGAAGTATCTATTATGCTGAACCAAATGGTGTTACTTTTTACTACTTCCCCCTGGAAAAGGGCCACAGTTTTGAGAAGAAATACAGCATCTCAAATGATTTTTTTATATTACTTGCATGTAGCAGGATTCATTTTCTCCATCATCTAACGGATTGCGTTTATTGAATCTCACAAACTCAAGAAACTGAGCTTTCAGATGTGGAAGGCAAACAGCTTCCTGCATTTGTTTGGCATCATTGATTTATCAAGACTTTCATCTTGTGCAGACAATTATAGGTTGAGTTTCCATCCCTTCGTGAAAAGTTCCATTATCTTTCTTAAATCTTTAAGAAGTAGTATTGAGGAAAAAATGATGTTTAGGAAAACCACCAGAAATATTATAGACATTTTTTAGGGATGCTATAGATTAAATGAGTGGTTATTGCCTTTCTGTTCATTATTTTGATTCAGTGGAGAAGAAGAATATGACTTCTTGAAGAAAAAATAGTCTTGATTCTACTTTTAGCAAGGTCAGTAACAGAACTGCAGTTCTGCCTCTCTTAAAGATATGGATACTCAGCTGTTTGGACTAAAAAATATTCTTCTGTTAAGAAGAGATTTTGCATCTGCAGCAGTTCTGGTTGAAGCGTGTGTCTGGTAGTGAAAAGATTGACTGCTCCCACCACTGTGGGACAGAAACCTGCCTCTTTTCTCCTGACACTCTTCTTTCTGAACACTGTGGAATATCACAGCTCCCTGGCAGCAAAACTGACCTTGTTGCATTGAAATCAACAGGGACAGTTACCAATGACTTCAACGGTATCAGGGTCAAGCCCAGAGTGACACAATCCTTTTTGCAGAGACACTGAATCCACCACTGTTTTGTTATATGGTTTCTGCCAGCTCTACACGTGCCATAGATACACAGGGCAGTTATGGAGCACACTTAGGGGCCAGCAGAGGACTCTGGGTGGAGAGCAGAACAGTGGGCAGCTGTGGGCTTGATGAGTGGCAAGGAGAGGCAGCTGGGAGGGAGCCTTTGGAGAGGAATTTGCAACACCTGGGTGGGGGTGGCCTTGTTGGGAGCAGGAAACGAGGTGTGCTCCAGAGAGGTGGTGGGCGTCTGCTGAATGCCTGCCTTTGAGCAACAGTTCTCAAGTGTGATTTCTGCATTTTCAAAGTTGCTGATATAGCTTATCTATGCAGGTAACAAATAAGGCTTACTTATTTTCTTTATTTTGGGTTTCTTTTGCTTATTGTGAGTATGCATGTTTGTATAAGCTTGGAAACCTGGTTTATATTTGTGAGTTAGGCAAAGCATAAATCCTACCCTAGAGTGAGAAGATCAATGCGTAGAAAGTATTTGGGATGCAAAAAGTCAAGCATAATTTAGAAGGCTGACAAAAATCTATCCATATTTCAGAGCTAGTAACTCCTTTGGGAAGGGAGCTTCTGTATTATTACTTATCCGGTACTTTGGTATATTGGGTGTCTGTGAGTCATTGACAGATAGCTGTTGTGCCTGCAAAAGGCAATTCTATTGTATACTCAGTGATTATATGTAATATTTTAAGGTATATTTCATTAAATTTGCGTATTGATTGATTTAGTGTAGCTTGGCTTTTTCATTGGCTCGTCATTGTTAGTAAACTAGAATGAGGTGAAGATTTTTCTGTGTTAGCTTATGGAATTCAAAAGGATGGTACAGATTGTGAAGGATGAATACCAGGAATTTGGATTTGTTTATTTTTATGCTGAGTGGCAGATATTGCACCCTGTACTCTAGGGATTGATTTTCTCCTTGTTTTATGAAACCATTTTCATGTGTGAAAAGTGGTTGTAAAAGACAAGCAGCAAAGTCTTAGTCTTAATGGTGCTATGGATGTAAGAAACAATACAAGTTACAGGACAATACATTAGTATGCGTGGTTCTCTTTTTGTAACAATATTCCCTGTAGAAAACTAGAGGGTGTATAGTTAGGAAAGGGATTGGAAAAGCTTTACTATGCAATTGCTGAGCTCTAGTATTAGGAAACTAAGACCAAATTTCTTCAAGCACCAGCTGAAACCTGTTGTGGTTTATAATTAGGTATGCTTCTCTTGCATTTTAACAGACACTCCATTTCTATTCTTCCTCTCCTAGGTACCTTATTTATACAAATTACAGAAGTTTGAAATGGAACAAGGTGTACGCTCTGGGTCCTTAATTGCTAACTGTTAGTAAACAGAAGTTTTTTGTGTTAACTTATTGCAAAGGCTGCTGAGTAACTGTTCTGTGGTATAGTTTGCTCTCGTTTGGGGGACCACTTCGCCTTTTGTGAATGCTAGTGCACGTTTTGAATGACAAGGGTTTATTTCAGAGGCTGCAAAAACTGTGAGACATCTATCAGCTGGAAGGGAGCTCGGTGTTCTTAAACTACCAGTGTGTAAATGAACTCTTAGATTGTATTCTTTGAGCTCTGTGAAGTGCTGTAGTGTGCATGTTTCCAACTGTGAAGGATTACTGTTGATCCCACTAACTCATCTAGAGAGGTTTTTATTTTAGCTTACTTTGACTGATTCATGTCTCAATGGTGTATGTACATAAACATAATCTATTGATTACTTTATTTCCTAATATTCATAGGCACTGCTTATACATTGTTTTATCAACCATAAACTTTCATCACTGTCATCACTGAAAGCCCTTAACTGGAGCGCTGATAATAATAAGAAAGCTTATACAGTTGTTAACTGTCTCTGATGTGGTAGAATGGGTTGCTTTACCTCTCAAAAATACATCTTTCCTGAAGGGTGGAAGGAATGATGTGTGCAATTGTCAGGGATGGTTACTCTAGTTACCTGCTACGAGGTACTGTTTTTTCTGTTACACAAGTTTACTGGCATTGAAATCCAGCCCTAAGTAGTGCTGGGAGGGGGAAAAAGGGCGGATTTAAATGAAATGGTGAATGGTCTGTAGGCTGCCCTTGGGAACTCCGGTCAAGCCTTCAGTTCCCCATAAACTGAACCCATTCCTGCTTCAGACCCAGAGCAGAAATTGAGGTAGCTCCTCTAGCCCAAATTAGGGAGAAACAAACTCAGTTGAAAACCCATCTGAGCCAGGGGTTTCTTCTTGCTGCCTCAAGAATGTGAAGAGAATGCATTTATTCAAATGTTATAAGGTACGTTAGATATTTCTACTTTTTCTCTTCATTCTTGAATTCTATGACTTACATCTTCATTGGCAGATTTATGCAAAATTTCAGGGTTAAGCATCAGGTGTCACTGAGGCATACCACAGTCCAGCTAGGGCAGTATATTAACAGTGGATTATTGGATATACTCCAGCACAAGAGGTTAGAGCTACCAGAAGCTGTGTCCTGTCCAGAAGCTGGGGCATGACATGCTTGGATGCTTGTATAAACAAGTATTTTGTTTTTCCTACATGCTATGTCAAATAATTTTGAAATTAATTATTTTTAAAAAATTAAAATTCAAAGACAAATCATATTTTTTAACGTAAATTCATCAGACTTTTTCTTTTGACATTTAAGTCAGAATTTGAAGTTAGTGATGAGCTCTATTCTGAACTAACAGATACCTGAAAATGATTGATTTCAACCATGGAGCTATGATTTCTCAAGATTTTCTTGTAACTGTATTATGCATGAGGGAAAAATAATGAAGAGCTCCCTTTACTTTCTTGAAAAAACAAAACCAATACTCAACTCATGATATTTCAAAAACTGTAGAAATACATTCTGAAACCTAAATGTTTTAACTGAAAAAATAATTGTTGTATATAGAAGGTCTTGCTGATTTTTTTTTGAGGATGTATCCATAACAGTCTTAGTACATTTAAGTCTCAGTACACTTAGTAATTTTAGTCTTAGTACGCTTACACCTTGCAGCTTGTTTTAGCTAACAAAAAAAAAAAAGTTGTTTTTTCTTTTTAATCCAGCTCAGGTTGTTAGTGACTTTTTGTAGAGAATTTAGAAGCACCGACCTACGCATAGAAGCTGATGTTTATGAGGCAAAGATTGATAGCAGTTTACCTCACAAGAAGTTGAAGCTTTTGATGTAATATCTTTTTTGCAAGTTGAGCTTGGAGTGATTTTATTCTTTAGAAGGTGAGAAATGGATCATGCAGTGAAGAGTCAGGTGTAGTGTGTGTAGGGTCTGTGAAAGCAGCACCTGTATTTTACCTGTCTTTGGAGCAGCTGGGACTGAGCCTCTCCTTTGTACTTCTCAGCACAGGTGAGAGCTGTGAGAACGTTTTGCTTCATGTACAAATGAAGGTGGAGATTCCATGCCCATTTTCTTGGGTGACCTTCACAAAAAAGTTGAAATCGCAACTTGGACTTAAGTGTGTGAGTGTATATGTGAGCTTGAATCACTATGTTAATTTTGAAACGAGTCCCTGCCCCACTTGCCACCTTTTGGTTTGTCATGAAGCAATTTCAGACTGCACAAACTAGGCCTTTTCAGATTAAATTAAACTGGAAGGTACTCTCCAGGCGTGCACCTTAAACTGGTGAGGGGCAGTCAGCCCACAGCACTGGATCAGTGCTAGTCCCAAGTAAAACTTTATAATCCTATTCTGTGAGCACTTGGTGATCAGCATCATCTGGGTCACTACTTACAATGTGCTAATATGGATAAAGCATGGAAATTAATTTCTCTTTTTTGTGCAGTTGAAGACTGAAGTCTGAGAGATGGGACTGAAGTTGAGAGATGGACAAGTGTGAATTATCTATTGAGGTGAACTGAAAGCATCAGAATAGAAGTGCTTCTCACTTGAATAAACTATTTATACTTGGATTTTTATTATTTTAATGAGCATAAATGAAAATCTCACCTTTTTCACAGTTCACAAAGGACAAGGGATGATTATGGCAGCACCAGTCCATCAGACAATACTCAGTGGGGTGTTTTCCTGGTATATGGGAGAAACATCTTTTAATCTCTCCTTTGATGAAATTTAGACATCTCTCAACTCTTCCAGGAGCAAAGTAAATGCCAGCTTTGTACAGGAGGGTTTATTTTGCTTTTACTGTTTCCCCTGGAGGAGTTCCACTTTGCATACAGTATATCTGCTAGACTAAGAAAGTAAGGGAGAATGACTCAAGACCCTGATAATAATCAGCCCCCAGGTCCCAGTCCCTGTGCCAATCTTATGGTGCAAAATGGGGCAGGTTTAGCAATTTGCGTTGCACGTGTCATGTTCTTGATAATGAAGATTAATCTAATTGAGTGCCAGTTTCAGGACTGAGTTTATAAGAATATTTAAAGAAAATGGTAGTTTGAATTCCACAAGATTAAGCAAATGCAGATCAGGAGGGGAGGGCGAGGCCAGGTCCAAACTCTGTAATTAAGGTTGTGTGAATGTATTGCTTTCATCTTCCCTTCTACTTTCTAATTTTACTCTTCATCACACTTTATAGACTCTTTAATCTGCCTCCTGGGTGATAATTTTTTTTTTTTCTGAGAGCTTGTTGTGCCGTTGTGACTGTGGGGGATAGTGTGCCATTTCTCCTTTCCTGCCACTATTTATCCACAAAGATGAATTGTGTTTTTTTATGTTGTTTCTAGTTTGAGAGCATGCCAAACCTTTTTATGGTTTGACATGCCTAGTGTTCTTTCACTGTGGGGCTGGACTATACCTTTTGCAATGCCAAAAAGCTATTTTCCCTAGGGGAAACAGGAATTCAGCATACTGGAAAAATCACATACATCCATGCTATTACTATTTTTTGTAGGTCTTTTGTACAAGCTTTCATATCTTAAAAGTAACATGAAAACTGTGATCGGACTACTAGATGAAAGTTCTGTCAATCAAAATGTAAAACTATGTATCTGCGCTAGAAGTTACAATAATGTATTTCCATGAATGATGCTTTTTAGATGCAGAACTCAATTTCTTTTGTCGCATAGGATGTTACCAATTATTACGGAAGTAAAATATGGAGTACTGATTCCTGGGCAAAGTAATTTAGTTTTAATTTATTTCTTTAAAATGATTCTTTTTGAATTTTTTTCTTGTAAGAGATGACTGGGTAACTCAAAGTTTTGAGGGTTATGTTTTTTTCAGAGGTGAAATAATTTTGAATTGCCAAAAGGGGAATAGTATACCTCATTTTGCCTTTTATATGTGCATGTGATCAGAGACACATCTAAATACGTGTACACATGGGCATACTTAATTATATAAATGTGAAATTTAAGACAACTTTGAGAACTTGTAGCACATACAACATAGTCTATATTTCTGCTTTATAATTACACTATGCTCTATGTTAATTACTAGGTAAGAGAAACCTTTTGTATTACATCTACCACTTTATTTTGTTTTCCAAAGGAAATTAGTTTGTGCCTGCATGTATTTTGTCTTCCCTTGGAGTTTCTAGTCTTGTTTAATTGCAGCTGAACTTGGCAGGAGGACAAAATCAAAGAGGAGGTGGCTGGTTTGGGGAGATCCTGGTGGTGTTCCCTGCTGTGAAGGAGCCCTGGCACCTGGTGGAGATTCTCCCTTATTTTTACCACAACAGAAATCCCAGACAGGTGGACAGTCTTCTATGGGCCATGGAAGCCATTGTATTTGCTAAACAGTTCATGCTTTAGATTCTGAAATCAGCTACTCTCAGGACACAAATCCATGGGAAATGACACTCGACTAGTTCTGCTGCTTAAAGAACTACTTGATATACGTTCACCATCCCACCCGCCCCGTGAAACCACCATAGAACAGCAGAGGCTTACACTTGCTTTTAGAAAAGTAAGTTTTAAAAAGTGTGTTCTGTTAAAGCAATAAGTGGACTGCAACATCTGTTTTGTACAGACAGCATATCTTTAGTTAATTAAGCTCTTCGGTTGATCATCTTGCTAAATTATTTAAATTCAGAACAGTTGAACATTAATTGAAGCAATAAAAGCAAATGTGCTAAATGTTGCTCTACTTTAAAGTTTTTCTAGGATACTTCAAAGTTGTGTGTTATTGATATCAACTTTTTACAGCTAGTCTGTATTTGAACTGAGACAGTTTGCTATAGAACCTAGATGGAGCAAGTAGAAGCCTTTTGTGGTATTTGATATTGAATCAATTAAACTATAAGCAAAGCAGTTTTGTTCTTTGGAAGGGAAATGCAGCTGGAGAAATAGTCTGCATTTATAATAAAGATTATTTATTACTATTTTGTAGTGGACTGAGTTGAAGAGAATTAAGTTTTTAGCTTTTGGAAGCCACTCAAGGAATAAGCATTTCTGTAGTACTGATGTATTATTCAAGCTAGAGAAAGGCTAACCTTCTTATAAAGCAGTAGGAGAGATACTGAGCTTCTTATCATTTCACAGAACAATGTATGAGGCAGATTAGAAATGTTTCAGAGTGCTAGAGAGTCCTGGATGACGAATTGTTTGATAAAGTACTTGTGAGTTTAACAGAGCCTTGAATGGAAAACATCCAGCTGTTATATGCTGTGAACTGGCATGTTCTAAGTACCTGCAAGCTGTACTTAGAGTTAGTGCTTTATGTGCAACACATTAAGTCTTGGATACAATATTGGAAGCTGAGTTGTAATGTTCTACATAACTCCTGTGTTCTTGGGGAGTGAATATTAAGAAATAGATAATTACAGTTTTTCAACTATGATAGGTCTCTGACAGTAACTGTGGAAAGAAGCCAACCACATACTAATATTTGCTGTTTGATCTGGTCTGAAGTAGCTGAAGGTTTTTCTGGGTACTACCAGAATTATGTGTTGATATTTATGTGGTCCCTCGGCAGTTGCCATGGAAGATCCTGGCTTTGCAAGGAGTTAAGCACTTAAACTCCAGTTCTGAAAAGTGTTTATCATGCTTCAGACGGAACACACTGGTATCTGACTGAGTGTATGATTCCATACAGTTATATTATTGTCTTTTGATAAGGTGGTGAATAGCCTGTAGCATGTGATTGTCATCTTTGTTCAAGGAATATAAATAATGCAAATTTAATTGGGCTGTTTGGGTAATGAATTTACAGGCTTATGTACTTAAAACTAAAGTGAATGAGAGGTGTTTTGGTAGATTGAAGACCTAATGCACAGTGCCCTCTAGGATAGTCCATGTGGTATTTGTCCTGTCACCTTGACCTTATGTGAAGTCAACAGAAGCCCCTGAGCTTAATGTTTGTCTAGCCACCTTTTTGAAGCTTTCCCGAGGACAGGAGCCACGAGTGGAAGGATGATAAAGGAGGATGGGGAAATGAGCAAGTACAAGTGGGGTTTTGTGTCCAAAAATGCAATTCTGAACTTGGTTTCAAACTCAATTTAAAAGTTAGCCCTATCTTCCTCTCCCTTTTGTCTCTTGATTCTGCTGGTCATATGAACTCAGAAGGGAAAAGCTACATCGTTTTTTTTTGAGTCAAAATTTATAGAGATTGGCTTGAGGTAACTTTGCCAGGCTAATGTGTTGCTTTGACCTATTGGTTCATGAAACTGAGACAAAGAAGACTTGTTTGGAAAAAAATCTTGAATTTCTAAATGTAATTGTCACTGTTATCTGTTCTATATCTGCTCTTTACCACCCAATTTCCATATTAGCTGAGAGCAGTGCTTGACTACCTTGTAAATATTTGGGCTTTGCTGATTATGCTTTTCAAGATACTTGTTTCTTACCTGGGTATGCCAGGAACTTGTATATTTTGTTTTCTTAACAGTGGTTATGTTACATATTTTTATTACAGGTTTGACTTCTGTTTTACTTTTTTTCTTAAAAATATTTCTCTGTTGGAAATATTTTCTACAATAGCTTGTGTTACAGTAAGTGACTGCTCTTCTAGCAATATGTTTGCTTGTATGAAAGTTGGTCCAGCTTCCTGGTCTTGCAGTTGTCACTTGTGTGAATGTTATTGGCCTATATTTGGTATAAAGAATGCCACTGCATTTACATCTAGTGTAGTTTTTTTCAAATGCTGAGTATACTTTATTTTGTTGGGAAAAGCTATCCTTTAAAACTACTGTGCTTGATTAGGCATATATGATGTGGGTTAAACTATTCAATTTAATTTGAAAATATAGCTTCTGAGAATTGTCTGCAACTTACTGAAAAATGGTTCTTAAGTTCTTTGTTTAAAAGATAAATATAAGGGTAAGTTACTACATTTTTTTTTTTAAGGTAATAATTCCAGTAAGTGCTATTTTGCTTATTTAAAACAAGACACTTTTAGTGTTTACACTTGTTGAACTGCTCTTTTAAAAGATAGAGATGGATGCTGTAAAAGATAGAGGTGAACGCTACCTTAGTAAAATAAAGTAGCTAAGATTTTTAAAACGAAGGAAGTTAAGATAAAAGCATAATTTTCAACTACAAAGATTTGTTCAAGATAAAGTATCTCAAACTGATCTGGAGACTACATGCTATTAATAGTAAAATATTTATTGAAAAATTGTAAAGCCCTCAGGAAAATGTATGAGTAAGTCAAAGATTCTAATCTATCAGTGTAGCTTAGAGCTGGTTTGATCAAAGTTGAAACTCAGTGGTGGTACTTTATTCTTATTAAGCTGCATAAAGTATATTTATTTGAAGCACAGCAGTTCTTAATTGGTATTTGTCCTCCCCTCCCCATAAATAACTGTAGCCACTAAATTCAAGTATTTTAAATACCAAAGGAAGAGGAGAGTAAGAGAGAAACCATTCTGAATGTTGGAATGAGGATAGTTTGGGTTTGTGTGGTTTTTTTATTTTTTTTTTTTTACACAACAGGAATAATGTGCAGTACTTCATGACATTAAAAAGCTTAAAAGTTATAGATAATGTTAGGGGTTCAACGTTTTTGTTGAATTTATAACTCTGGAAATTTTTGTTTAACAATTAAAACCTATTTGTTAAACAATGTTTATTCTAAAGTTGTTTCTAATTTGTACTACATACTTAGAAATAATTTTAACGTTGGTGTCATGTTGTAGGTAACATAGGCTTTACGTGGATTCAGAAGTGTCCAAAGGTATTTTGAATGATTAAGTACTGTGTCATACCACACTGTAATTTATCTCCTATAAGCAGCCTCTTTTATAGAATGAAGTAGTTGAAATATTCTACGGGGTTTTTTGTTCGTTTCTAATCTGGTAATTCTCTTGTTCCCTGCTATGTATAAAGCCTCTCTTCATTAATAACTGGACTCCAAGGGAGGGGAAAATGAAAACTTACAAATTTTAAAACATCTCATAAGCAATCTACTCCAGCCTCATGATCTGTAAAAATGTTACAGCTTGTAAGTCATGTATCTGGGGTCATTCCAGAGTTAGATGTGAGAGTTGCTGCTTATTGGGCAGTTCCCATTTCTAATTGTGTGGTGTTTTATGATGCTAAAGTTGTAAACTGTAAGTGGATGTCCTGGTTTCAGCTGGGATAGAGCTAATTGGGTTTTTTTCCTTCATCCTTAGTAGCTACAATAGTGCTGTGTTTTGGACACAGTTTGGAGCTGAGAACAGTAGTTTTTTATTTTTAAATCTGAGGCTGGACCAATGGACAAGAATTAAACATTGGGGTAAACAAACACTGTAAAAATCTTCTCAGGGATTAGGAGTGCTAGAGATGTTAGTATGAATATTGCCTCCATTGGATGGCATATATGCAGAAATAAGTGTTATGAATATTAACACAAGCTTAAATGGTTCAACTCCATCAGACTTGCATTTTGTCTTCATCTGTTGGTTTAATAGAAGTTCCTGCTCTCGCTTACAAGAACAGAATCTGATGTTTTCTTTGCAATTATTAGGCCCGTTAGCCCTTTTTCTTTTTACTCATAAGGTGTTACTTGTTAATTTTTTGCTTTTTTAGTTTTTATTGCATTAAATTTTGCCATCTGTAAAAAGGTCTTGAGTAACCAAAGGGAAAATCATAACCTGCAAAGCAGGTATAGGTGTAGTCTCCAAGTTTTGTCAATGAGCTGCCTCAGTCCTTGGGGAATTGCTGCAGGAGAGATGAGATCATTTACTCACTGAAGTCTTTAGCTTCTCTATGGAAAGCCAAATATAAAGGTGACAGATATAATGAGGGTGTTTTTCTGTGGGTCCGTGCTCAGAGCAGTTGAATGTTATCACCCACCCCTTCCAGAGACGTCAGAGTAGCCTCTAGAGATCAATGTTGGTGAGATTCTGCTGTCAGAGCTTGAGATCATTTAGCATCTCACAAAATCAGGCATCAGATGGTAATAACCTTTGTGCGGTGTTGGCTTGGACAAAATTCAAACTAGTGACCTATAGCAAAAAAAAAAAAAATTGCTTTTTTTGTGGAGTTTGTACTGCCAAGGTTTTCTTGGCAATCCTGCTGTCACTGTTTTTGCACTGCAGGCACAGCATTGATCTTCCCCTTGTGTGTGTGATGCAGGAACGGAACAAGGCATGAACGATTAGTGGCTGTGCTCTCCAGGACAACATCGCTGTCTCTTTTTGGACAGGAAAGCTAAAGTTTGAGATGACTAGAGATTCCATGCAATTCAAATCAGTTAAGTCTTTGTTAGTTTGAAAAGATCTTGCATTTTCAGAAGTCTTCATCTGTGTAAATTGGTAGGGATTCCTGACCACTAATCAATAAAGATTATTGTGATGGAGAATGAATTTTCATTTGACAGGTTTTCATATGGCAAATTGCAAAAGATCATCACTGTGGGGGTGGCAGGGGAAAATGGGTGGGAGCGCAAGAGGAAGGAGTCTGGGTGTATGTGAAATCCTACAGTTCTTGCCACTGGGTGCACTTACAATGTCATTGTTATCTATGATAAAAAGGATACTAAAGAAAAAAGGACTCTGCTGTTGTGCACTCTGGAAATATCCATAGGAGGTTCTAGTCCCCTCTCAGTCCAATAGGAATAGGGTTTAAGATAATTTAGGTGAGTTTCAGTTCAGTTGTTAGAAGATTTTTAGTCCTTGCTTATTAAGATACTGGAGGGCTATGCGGATTTCGCAGGTCTCTCTGAATTTATTTTCCAAGAAAACAGTTTCTGTGCTAGCAAGTTCTTGGCCTTAACTCACAACTGCTAATTATCCCTGCCAGCTCTGCTGTCCTGCTCCTTTGGCTGACCATCTGAGGGATCAGTCATCCAGCTGTGGATGGGCCTCCCCAGCCCGTATACTGAAGATGATACTGACCTCAAGTGACTAGCTCAGAAATTCTTTGGCTGTTTGTGGTGTTCATCCTTCCACCTGGAACTGGGATTGTGAAATGAATTGTAGTCTCGGCACATCACTATGACATAAGTTTGTTGCTTTTTTCTTTTTAGTTAGAACAAGAGTTGGCCATATATTAGTTTCTACTGAAAGGAGTCTTCTGTTGACATCACGGGAAAATAAAGTGCAAGGGTAGTAATCTAAAGGACTATACAACATGATTGTATCTTGATACAATGCTCAGAATTTTGGGTGGTTTTCCTCCTTCTGCTGTGATTAAAACAACAGTGGTCTCACTTGGCTTTTGGTACAAGCCTGTTCCTGAATGATAGTCTTCATCAGATTTCCACTCAAAACTCCCTTTTTCTTTTGGTGATCTAATCTATTCCTGCAGCGAATCAGTCAGTTATGACTGATTTAGATTTTAAAAATTCAGGGGATTGGTTGGATAAAAAGTTGAGCTCCCCGTTTTCAAATGTATTGTTACCTCATATAGAGAACATTGGTTCAAAAATGGCTATTGCAGCACACTTTTCATTGATATGTACCTGTACCAGTTACTGAAATGTGACACAAAAGCTCTTCCTGCAATAAAGAATTCATTTTTTTGATGGATTTTGCCTTATGGGAATAGACTCTCTACTCTCACATCCATGCTGGTGACGTTTCAGAACAGGAATATGCTTTATGTTCATCTCGGAGAACACTGAAGAAGACTGAGCTGATCAAAGTACCAGTACCTGTATCAGTTATTTTTTCATTGATGTGACAAAGCTGCATGCCCAGTTGCAAGCACAGGGAGACAGACAAGCCAAAAAGGTTAATTACTTCTCATTTTCTTACCTGTATGTTTATTTCAAATGCTCATCTCCTTTAGTGCCTCAAGGTGGCCAATTAATCTTATGTACTTTTGTTTCTACAGAAAGAATGGTTGTGGTGTGTCTTGCTGTTCTTTACAAAGGTGTGAAAAGGTCTGTACTGAGGAAGAATACCAAAAAGAATAGAAGACCATTTTGCTTCCAGAAGTCTTTTTGAGGGGCTGTTTAAAGCTAAAACTTGTAGTGAACTTGGCATGAAAGTTCTTTCATCAGGAAGATTGTGTGTTATGCTTGGAGAGGACCATGGTCTCTACCTTTCTTCAGAGCAGAGTCACTTCATTCCGTGAAAGTTGTATTCAGAGGTGAGGCTTTCAAATAGAAACCCAACACCAGGGAGCCAAGCCAACTCCCTTAGTACAGGATCTGTACTCCCCAGCTTCTCGGTTGTTAAATGATTTGCACCACAGTGGATTTGTCACTGTGTGGTCTGACTCTTCCCCGGCTGTATGGAACAGGTGATGGAACTCTGCCTGCTATTGCACTATTTTCATAGCTCCATAAAAATAGCATAAATCAGTGCGAATTTCTCCTGTGGTGCCCTTAAATCTAAAGCAAGCCACATGTTTGATTTTTATGCTTATTGCGCTCTCTTGCATTTTGTCATCTCAAAATATTTTCTTTGAGAAGCTATGTGGATACAAAAAATTGTTAACAGCGGTTCTTCCTGACTTCTGCAGTCGCTGTTAACTATTATTTCATGTCTACTACATCAGAAACAAAAATAACTTATTAAAGCAAATGTAAAAAAAAAAAATCTTTTTTTAAATTTCTCATTCTCCAAATTTTTTTTTTTTTTTTTTAGAAACTCCTTGCTGCAGAGTCGTGTTAGAGTTGGTCAATATTCAGTTTCCCTATCTGAAAGTTGCCTCTTGGCTGGCAAAGAATTGGCAATACATCAGGAAATTTATGTTGAAAGGATGTCAGCATAAAGTCATCATGCAGAAAGAATGAGAAGTCCAGGAGTTTAATTATTAGAAATGGCATCTGGCAGATAAAGGCAAAGTACTTAGAGATGGACCTAAAGACTCATGCAAAGGGATCTCTGTGTGATCTTCATCATAAATTAATGAGATTTTAAAATATTTTAAGAATTCTTCTTTTTTTTTTTTTTTTTAAAATAGGAGACCTCTTTATTCCTGTCATTCTATCTTATCCTTTACAGTTAAGAAGTATTATTCAGAGCCACCGACGATGCCTCTTCTAGGACATCTCCATGTCCTAAAAGGTGTAAAGGCTAAAAGGCATAGCTGTAGCAATACTTCACAGTGCTGTGCCAGTGATGTGGTGTTGAAAAGAAAAAAGCAAGAGAGGCAAAACAGTAAAATGAGTTTTTGATTCAGCAGTATTGCCTTTAACAGGTAGTCTAGCAATTCTCTCAGTGTAGCTTACAGTTTGCTTTAAATCCATTGAGGGGAACTCCCCAACCAGCTGGTTACTCATAGAAAGTGTTCTTGGTCAACTACTAACAAAGAAATTTTGGGAAAACAAAAGGTTTGTGAAGCTCTGAGTGATTCTAGTGAAGCCTCCCTGGATTCATAGACCTATTCCTAAATCTGTCAATTGACATTGAGTCTTTTACTTCCTTACTGGGAATGAGTGATTTCAGGTGAGGGAATGCTGAATTGCTAACATGCAGGTACCTGGGAAATGTGGCTTACCCTTCTTTGAATAAGGTGGAAGGCTATATCTTCAAAATAAAGAAACACACTGTATGGCTACTCACCTCACAAGATGGAGGGCTATGCTTTGTATATTTTTCATGTTTGTCCTGGAGGAAGGATGTGGTGATAGTGTGACTTTATTTGACACAGATGGTTTTCAGTAGTTCTCAAGCAGTGTGCTGGTAGGTGAGGGGCTCTGGAAAGGTTTTTGTGAAATACATATGGTCTAAAAAACTATTTATTTTCAAGCATGATATGACCCGGGAAAAAAGTGGAGTATTTCCAAATACAGGTTTTTTTGGCTCGCTTTTGGAAAGCATTTGCTTGTCTCTCACTGTGTATACCATGTAACAAGAGAGTTGGAAAAGAGGCTCTTTACTCCATTCTTACACATACCAAACCACATATTGTAATTCTCCTTTGTTACTAACTCTGACATTTTAATCTGTTAAAACCTTCCGTTAATAAATACAATTTATTGGAGTTACAATAATACAGTAGTGAGAAGTCAGGGTAGTTCAGCAAGTAGAGTACCAGACATGGTCTCAGGATCTCTTCAGCTTTGTCCCTACTTCTTTCACTCTCCAGGGCATATCCAGTTTGCTTCACCATCACTCAGTTTCCTCCTCTTCAGAGCAGGGTTGTTAATAGTGTTTTAAATGGCTTCAAGATCTGTTTGTATAATCTCATACAATGATATTTTTTTTTAACTCCTCTTAAAGTTGCAGTTCAATGTCTCTTTCTATTGTTATTTTATTAAAAAAGATTGGAGTTACAGCTTTTTTGATTGCTTCCCCTTTTCAGCCAGGTCATTCCCCCAGACCCTGAATTTCTTCCATGGCCTAGAAGAAACTTGAAGAAGCAATGCTATGAATTAATGATTTCTCTACTTATCAAGTTGTGATGAATGCCCTTCACAGGCTTGAAAAATACCTAATTTTAAAACTAATTATCCTTGGATGTTTTTGTGCTCGTTCTCATTCTGTGGTGGAGGTTAAGGTTTGAAAAGCAAGACTTCTCATAACCTTTCTTCCTGCAGACCTCTGGCTCTTGAAGTACAGAGCTCGTCTTTCCTGGACAGGGTTTAGATTGGGTGTAATGAAGCTGATGGCGAGTGGTGAAAGATTTCTGTACAAAGTAGCAGGAGTGGCAAGAGCATTCATGTGATACAGGGTATCGTTAGCCTCACTGGTAAAGGAGATTGCTAGTCAAATGAATGAAGAATGGGAACTGCATCAAATCTTGCAAAGTAAGTCTATGAAAAAAAGAATGATAGTTTATTAAAGCCTCCTAAATTTGAAAACGTACACATTTCTGTTTTAAGCCTGCTACTATTGTGCATGAGTTAGCCTGCAGAAGTCAGTACGTATTTATTGTATAGCTCTTCAACTCCAGTACTCTCTAAATTCCTGTTTAACACACAATAATTATCATACTCAGTTTTAATTAAATGTAGTCACGCATATTAGAAACACAGTTTACACATTTTTTAGTGTGTAATGATTTCAAAGTTATTTTTCTGGAATTTCAAATGTTAGTTATGAAAGTAAGATTCAGTACAATTGTTTAGCTTTTTGTAAGAGCTGGTTCTAGTCTACCTCTCTTGACCCATGACTTCTCTCTGTCTTCCCTACCATATAGTAGGATTTGTAAGTTTGAAAAAACAAGATTGGATTGTTAAATTCCACTGCTCTGAAACCCTGCGAGCCTGTATTTGGTAATCCCAGAAGGATTAAGAAAAAAGAGGATGGACTATGTCGCATTCATTCACATCATCTTAGCTTGTCATTGGGTCACAGGATAAAGGGAATAACTGCATAACTGCTAAGGCAGAGACATGCACTGTCATCAACTCTGAATCAAACGGGCTGCTCAAGTATGTGTGTGTGCAGCCCTTGGGCAATGTTAATCACTAAGATCTCTGTATGCTGAAGGTCTTAAATTGTGGAATCTGTGCACACTGAAGTCACCATAATGCCACATTAAATTTTTTTTTTTTTCAAATTCTACTTTAATGGGATCAGAAGGGAAATCCTTAAATATAGACGTTGATGTGAAACTCCTCACCAGCACTGCATAGGTTGAAAATGTGATCTGCAGTGAGGAAGCAATGCTATTCCTGTTGGAGACCCACTTATCATGTCTCCTTTAGTCCATGAAGCATGACCCCAGTCCTGTGCTCTCTCACCTGCTTACCTACTGTATGCTTCCCAAGACCTGAGCCTGCATCCTCATCTGGAAGAGCACAGCTTGGTACCTGGATGCTTTGGACCGGGGAAGGTGGAAGGAGAGTCTGGTCTCTTGCATTATGAGGTTTCACGTACCTTCTGGCTATGCTGATATGCAGGCAAGAAGCCACTCGCTGCAATTCTGCATAGTCTGCACTCCAGGCGGATGGGCTGTGGCCTCCAGTGGGGTGGCAGGAGGGCTGGACTGGGAGCTTTAGGGGCAAAGATGCCCCACAAGCTCGAGACTGCTTGTTGTCAGGGTTGGCCTTGCTTGTTGCGCGTATTCATAAGCTTTCAGGTGTCTGACTGAATTAGTTAGAAGAAACAAAACTATGGAGACCCTCTGGGAGAAAGGGAAGGGAGTCTCATTGCAACTCTGAACCATAATTATTTGCATCCGTGCTACTGCAGACTTCCAGATGGCATGTTGCTCTGTTTTTTCCATTGCAATGCACCCTTTGGGGGATTTTCCTGCAGAAGAATGAAACATATTTGAATCTGCATTCCATCCTAGTATCCTAAGAATGCCTTGTAAGCAAGACTCCCTTGTCTGGCAAAAAGCATCTGTGAATTAAGAGCAACTTGGGTTAGGAGTCCACATGCCAAATTAACTTAGTTTCGTTTAGCAGCCCCAACAGATTTTATTTAGCAGGCAGTCTGTTCCACATTTGGATGATCTGCTGACGTTGTGTGCTTCCTTCCTCTTAAGTCATCCAGGATGAAAACTGGGATTTTATCATGTGTTGAACACAGACACATTTATTTTTTCTAATCTATTAATGCAAGATGGAACTCGCTTATTTTAGCTAAACCAGCTCTTGACGTGCGTACACACAAATGCTCATCATAAATACTTTTTCTGAAGTTTCCAAGACATAAAACATATACTAGCATTCATACTTGGAAACCTTCAAGCTCTTATTGCAAAATGGTATATATTATTGAACAAGTCTCCTGTTCAAATATTTTCAATTGTGATTTCCTTGTTTAAGCTTCCTTTACCTCACCTTTCTTCTTGATTTAGTTTTTCTTCCTTTAAGCTTTCCAGATGCTTTTTGTGCTTATTTCCCCATATAAAGACATAATCTGCTTGGATGATATCACAGCAGGTGGTGAAGTTGTAGCTAATTGTGATCTTATAAACAGGATATTTTGATTTTTAAAATTTATTTTATGGAAAAGCAGCAGTTAGAACATAAATTCTTTAGTATCAAATAGCCTGTTTTCATCTGTCATATTAAAAGAAAATGGAAAAGTATGGGAAATATGGCAGCTCTTATCTGAAGGCATATCTCCATCGATTGCTTTTTGGTTTATGATTTGAAATCAGCAGGCTCTGTAAGAATTTTCATCCCAAGAAAAATACACGTACAATATCTGCACTCTGTGGACGAAACCCTTAATCTCCAGATATGTCTGGTTGCTATCACACTGTAGTAGAGTTGGTTCCCCAGCCATAAGGCACTCTTTCTCTGATGTTCTCTCCTGTCTGCTTACAGTAGCTGCAGTTGTAGTTGACTGAAAATTTGAGAGAACATTTTATTTCATATTTCATGCCAATGTAGCTTTTAGTTTCCTTTATTGGAGTTGGTTCCCTGCTTTAAAAAGGCTCAGAGACCAATATGTTTGTTTCATAACAATATTGAGGAAGAGATTTCACCTTTTTGAGAGACAGGATTTCCAACCCATGTAGTGCCTGGGCAGTGGAATTACAAAATTGGAATTACTCTCTGACTGGCAAAGAGATAAGTCTAATTTAAAATACGGGATTTGTGCTTACCCAGCTGTGCATCTACTTTAGCACTACCAGTTACTCTGTCAAGTAGAAGGCTTCTTAATGATTTAAGAAAGATATTTTCATGGTAGGAATTACTCTGTCCTATTTTTCCATACATACAAACAACCTACCATTTATGTCTTTATTTCCTCACTGCAGATAAGTTCAATTTAAAACAAACAAACCCCTCATCACTTTTCAAGGTAAGCTCTTGTCATGAAGGTGAAAAATCCTCCGTTGGTGTGAAGTTACTTTGAATGATGCTGGAATAGAATTATAAGAATGGAAGAATTCTTGCTTTCAGTCCCAATCCCCTTTAGTTTTAACAGACATACAATGCCCTCGAAAATCAGCCCAGCCCTAGTAGTTTAGGACCCCCTCTTGGGTGATCTATCTTATTAGAGCAAAACCTAATGCTCACATGTAACTTGAATCGTGTCCATTATAATGTGGGAACTACAGGCAAGAGGTTGAAGTTCAGTTCTGTTTTCACTTGGGACCAAATAAAAATTCCAGAGAGCTTTCTTCTTTTCTATGCCAGGAAGGAGCTGAAAGTGTACTGTATGAGCAGCAGGTGAGAGTGTGAAACATCCTCATTACTGTTGAGGTGGACATAGTCTCCCAGTGGGGATGTATAATAAAATTCTTGTATGTAGGACACAGTAGGTACACAAAGATTCGTCTTATCTGATAGTGTCTGCTGAGAAGTATGTGTGGAAGTAGGAAAAAAGACCAAACGCTGTTCTGTCTTGTCTTCCTCTGTTTTGTGCAGGAAGGCTGAACAGCTGTACCTTTGGGAAAGGGGTAGTGTTTCTACAGCTCAGTCTTTCAGTTACTGGGTCAGCCTGTGGTGCATTGGGGATGTGGCTTTTCATATTCATCACACCCATGTTTGTCCGGTGGTTCTGGCCTTCCTTAGGGAAGGGCTGGCAAAGTCCTCCTAGCTCAGGAAGTTGAAACTGTGTGGTAGCTGTTGCTTCATATATAGAAGTAGACTAGAAAGGAAGGGACAAATAACTTCTCTGTGTCTATTTCCCATCTTATGTTCTCCCTGCACCTTTTTTTAAATACAGAAGCAGTTGAACTCTGGCCTCATGCCAGTGGGTACTGAGTAAAATGAAAATCCTCAAATGTGTTTGCAGATGTATTAGTGGATTTGCTGATGCTTTTCTCTCTGTGAGACTTATATTGGTGCCCATGAGGTTTGATCTGGTTAGGTGACAGTCTATTTTTATTTTATGCATTTCTGTCTGTGAGTTTTGTGACCAACTGCTGAACATGAATTTAAAGGACGTCTTATAACCACTACTGTAAACTGTGTATTTTTCAAAGTTATAAATGAAATGGAGGATGAATATTAGAGGTAATATCTGCTACCAAAAAGTTTGTCTTGCTAGTTCCTTATGCGCTAAGCTATGGTAGAAGTGCAAGAAGCTGGAAGACTCTCTTGTGCAGCCTCACTTGATCAACTGTAGTAAGACACATCATTGAGTGGCTGTAGGCGTGCCAGCTATTTCCTTCAGTCTAGCCACACACACCAGCAGTTCACATCTTCACTAGTGGAATCGGAGCAGTGAAGGTTTCTCCCCGATTGTTGGTAGTCATAGCAGTATACTGTAAAAAGGATGTTTTTTTTTTTTTTTTTGTGACCTGCTAAGATCTGGTGACTGTTTTACCGTGTGTAACTTTCACACAAAATTGTGTGCCACTGTTGGGGATAAGCATTTCTGGTTTTGAGACACTCTGTGGGAATGAGTAAATCTTGAGTTTTCATTTGATATGGATCATAGAAACCAGACTTGCAGGTGTGTTTCCAGACTTCAGAAACAAGCGAGCAGGTATGCTACAGTGTCTGCATTCTATAGACTTTCAGCTTTGTCTGTGAAGCACCAAGGGCACCTGTGGCATTGCATGCAGAACAAATGTGGCATAGAAAGCACTTTGTAAATGAAATTACATGCCTCTTCCAGTTGCTTGTACTGAGGAAGAATTTGGGATAGCTAACTAGGAAAGAAAAATTGTTCCTTGTTTGATTTGTATGCCATCCCAAGCAGGGTTCTGTATATAAACAAGCGTTACTGCATAATTACAAGATAAAATGCATGAAAACTTTGAAAATATATAATGCTGTTCTTTATTGGATCAAAGTACTAGCAATTTCTTTTAATAGGCATGTTACTTTTGCTATAATTCATACAGAAAGCTTCAATTAATTTTTAAGTTTTATGCGTAGTCCATGGAAGAAATCTGCTTAAACTGCCTGCAGTTATCAATATTCATCCCTTTTATTTTCTGTGGTGACTAATGTTTTTCCTTACTTGTCTATACAGTGCTTAAGGAAAGGCCGCAGTTTTTAATCAAGATTCTAAGTCTTATCTCCATATACATAATTCAGTAATTATTAAAATGATTTCCTTCCTGCCTCATCTATTTGTTACTGTAATTCACACTTAATAATTTGAGAGGTTGAGAGATGTTGGCGGAAAGTCAGTGTTTACATATGTTAATTTAGTGGTTTATTATTGGTGTTCTGTGAATTGCAGTAGTCAGTTCTGCCCCTTCTATCATGGATTTACAATCAAAATATAAAAATTACCTAGTTATAGACACAGATATTCAAGAAATCAGTGAGATGATACACTGCTTATGCTGTATTAGGATACCAACCAACCAACTGGATAAGCAAATGAGAATTAAAGTATTGCGGGAGAGGCTGTTTAAGTAGTAAGCCAGGTCCTTACAAATCGTATTATTTTGCATGAAAAGAGGTGGATATTTTTAATGCCTTATGTATTGTTTGAACCAGCTTCTGGTTTTACTGGCCATGGGAGAGGAAGAATGTAGTGGTTCAAACCTCTCAAACTATATAATCATTCCCCCTCCCCTCTTTTAATTTGAAACTGAAGCATCCTTGTTGAGCTTGGTGTGGATGAGGTTTTCTTCTGCTCTTTGCTCTAGGAGGCAGGGTGCTGTTGGAATAACTGTGTACTGAACACATGGATCATAAAATGTAGACAGTGTCCCTTTTAAAACTTGGAGTAGCCTTCTGTGAGCTGTGCAGCTCATATGATATTTTTCTGTATAGCTCGCATGCTCAGCTATACCTGCAAAAAATAGCAGAATTGAGGCTATCACGAATGCCTTGCTTATATGAATAGAAAAAATTGCCCTGTGTAAAATTAAAAAAACCCCAAATCCACCCCATGATGTTTCCCTTCCTCCCTCCATACTCTAAAGAGCAAGCTAACCAGCCTCATATTTGGTTTGGAAGTAATTTAGCTCCATCTGGCTATGGAGGTTATGTGAATCAGTCTCCAAATTAAAGGATTCAACCTGTTCCAACACTGAAACTGCTACTTAAAAGTATTTAAAAATAAAATCAAATACAAATGCAGCACTGTAGTTGTTATGCTGTGTTGTAATTGATGTGATGAACCTTTGAAAATTGCATATTCCTCCCAAGGTCTGTTGTTGTGGTAATTATTTTGGAGGCTTTTTTAAACACTGAGAGGTCAACAGTTAGAAATCCCAGAGTCCTGCTTGTGAGTCCAGAACTGTAACACTTCCAGTATTCGTGTGACCCTAAAGCAAGCTGCAACTCAGGGATAGAAAAAAAAAAAAGCTCTGTTAACCAGGTGGTGTGAGGAGGTAAATCTTTCAAACTCTTTAGATGAGATACATTTGAAATTTAAAATCCAGATGTTGTAGGTGTACACAAGTTCCCCAATCCTTCTGATTATGAGGTACAAGCAATTTGAAGAGTTTCCTATGAAATTATTTCTTTTTTAAAAAAAATATTTGGATTTTTCTCAAACTATGTTGGCTTGAAGTTTCTAACATATATAGCAGAAATGAGATCATCCAAACCATTTAAAAATACACAGGGCTAATTAGAAATGTTTGCAATGATAAAAAGGGAACATTTGTAGCTTATCTTAGCTAAACTTCTGTTTATTTTTCTGTAGTATTGCTGATGTATATATGTGATCAGATGCTGCATTAAAGAATTCAGGGGCTTCCATGGTGTTATTCCTAGTACAACAAGGTGGTAGACCCAGTTATAATTTGACTGGAGAAAATCTTCAAAAACCCAAAATATTTCAAAACCTTTGGATCCAGATGAAACCAAGAGAGGCAGGAGTAGAACTGACTATTATGGTCTGTGCTTTCCAAGTCTTTTCTCTTAAGATGGGTTGATAGGTTGGTGAGATTATTGTAGGAGCAGTGTTTGCTTCAAAACGTTTGAACAGTTTTCCTGTCCTTGCATAGAAAGGTGCTTGGCCTTCTAGAGTATGCCATTAGGTGCTGGGCTGGCCAGGGTGTGCAAAAGTTTCCTAGTGTCCATCTTGGAAGATACAATTTTCCAAACAGTAAAGGGAAGAATACTCATCGCTGTTTTAACAACCATCACACAGCAAAGTGTTCTGACGCTTGCAGTTTTAACTCTTGAAAGAATATATAAGATAAATGAAACCTGTGATTTAAAATAACAGAAGGAGCTATTCAGGAAACTAGTGATGAACTTGAGGAGGGAAAAGTACAAAGGCCATGGTAAGACTGTAGAAATAGTTAAAAAAGGCTGTGGAGCAGTGAGTCTTTGTGAAGCGCAGCAGTCTAATGTCCAGTTTCCATAAGGTTATATTATTTTCAAAGGGATACAGCTGCTGTGTAGAAATGATCTGCAGGAAGGCAATGTGGTGACAACGTTCAATGTACTAGACATTTCCTCAGACTATGAAATTCATGCGTGTATTTGTTTATGATAATGGCAGCTTGAAAATGCTACCTGCCACTGTTAAAATTTCTGTTAGCATTTCTGTTGTGTTCTCTGAAGCTAGCTAAAGGTTAGGGAGAAGAAACTAATTTATGTCCCATTAATTAACAGCACAAGAATAACAGCCAACATTTTTAGGTCTGAACCTTAAGGTTACTTATAAAAGCTGCAGAATTAGTCAAAACTCAGGAGGATATCCTCCCAGGCATAATATTTCCCTAGGATTGCCTTAAAACATATGGTTTAGGGTTAGGTGTTCAGATTGTCATGACTTGTTGACGTTCAATTGTGGGGCTGTTTTTGGAGGGTGGGCAGGGACAGTGATTATACTGTTGAATTTTTTGTTCAAATAATGCAGAATAAAGCTCTCTTCTGTCCACATTTTCCAAAGACTGCAAAACTGCATTATGAGCATCTATATTTTAAAAAAGGTCTTTTTGGTAAAAGGAAGAATAAAAGCAGTTTGGTTACCATAGAGATCCAGTCTCGATGTGCTCAGTTTGTTCCATACCCTGAGGTGTGTAGAGCTTATGACTGGACTACTCTTGCAGCGCAACAGGTTTTTGGTTCCCTTTGTGCTTGCTGTCCTCAGAATACAGCAGCAATATAATTGTTTTAAGATGGAGCTTTCCTTTTTTCCTTTGTCCCCTCAGTCCCCAGTGCTTATCCATTATGCACAGAGACTATTTGCTTCCCCCAAGAAAACTCCCAGCTCAGGTTAAAGAATTAAGGTGAACTGCTGCTGTGGCAATGTGCAAAGATGTTAGAATGCAGATAAGGCACCTAGTGTTGAAATGTGAGTGAGTGCAGTATGGAGGCTTGTTTGGCTCACGCAAACAAGACACAGAAAGGAGAGAGTGATCATAATGCAAGCAGAAGTCATGGCATCATCTTGTGTTTTCTCCCTTTGCCATGCTGTTTAACAACCAGTGTCATGTCAGTGCCTTAACTAATGGCAATTTTAAGATCAGCTCTGGGAAATGTTTGCCTGAAGAAGGCAGTCTACATTTGTTGTTTAGTATAGAGAACAATTATTTGCTGCTTTAGGGCTGTAACTCACTGAGAATGTTATTGGGTGCTTTGTAGGTACAGAATGGGAAGCTGGTTTCCATGAAATACATAATGACGTGAGTCTAGTCTTTGAATTCTTGTTCTCTGGAAGAGTTAATCCAAAATCCTGTGAAGTAAATGCAAAGACCCTAGTGGCTTCTCAGGGCTTTGCATCCAGCTGTTCAGCTGAGGAGCCTGTATGCTTTTCTACTGACAGTCCTCCATGAGACAGTGCAGGAGGACTTCTTTCCCATCTTGGTTCCCCACTCGCGCTCTGCGTTGTTTAAAAAACAGAACAACAACAAAAACCACTTCACCAAGCAAACCCCAGACAATATGTTCTCTGGTTATGTCCATTTTTACACTAAGCAGTGAAGTTTAACAAGGCAAGAAGCATACAGTTTCATCCAGTTTTGGTGTCGATAATAGATACTGAAGAGTACATCAGAGAAAAGTTAGAGCAAAATTTGCCAAGGTAAGACAGATACTTACCTGGAAAACTTGTGGAATGACAGATTTGCACTGTATTGTGTGTGTGGTGTGTGTTGGACCTCTCTTGAATAGACTTGTTGCAAGCCCATCAGTATTTTTCCAAAAAATATTTGCTGAAGAGTTACCAAAAATTTTTTATTTCTTTGATAGTTTGCTTTAATTGCCTTTCTGTAGTTCATTCTAGTTTCAGGTTAATTGTATAAAATTTGATGACAGTGTGCTGAGTCTACCAAATGCATATTCTTTGAAGTCTTCATCTTAATGAAAATGCCATTTGGAAGGGACAAATGTGGTTTAAAAGCAGAGGTCAATTTTGGCAGCTAATGAGTTGGTGTAAATGAACAAAAATGTCTTGTTGAGGAAATTTATTTTTTTTTTTAAACAGGGAAACATGTTGCTTTTTTTTTCCTCAGCTCTTGCAGTGACTTAGGAAGGTAAGATCTTTTTCTTATGTACGTATCTGAGAAAGTGTACTTTGGCAAGGCTTCACAAACCTGGCCCACTTCTGTTACAGATGAAAAGTGCTCCTTTTCTTATAGCCAAGTATCTTGTTCGCCAGAGATGTGAATGTAGGGGTGGGGAGATGGAAGCAGAAGAGTAAGCAGAATGGAAGCTCATGTGAGTGCTTTGAATAATCCATGGGGACTGAGTAATTATGTATGACTCTTAATGAGATGAAGACCTTGATGTAGTTAATAGGATTTTTCTGAAGCAAGAAGAAAACTGATGCTCAACAGACTAAGAAAATGTAATGTGGAACTGTAGTTCAGTGCTAGCTTCTTAAAAAACATACAGTGCCAATTGATAATATTGAAGACACATGTCAATGAAAAACAGTATCAACTGAAAGGGTGGTGATTTCCAACTTATCTGTGGGAAATGACCTTGTTGCATGTTTTCCCCTCTTACAAGGCAGGAAGGGGGGGAAATCCCTTTATTCTACGTAGTCCTTCATCCTGTGCTGTTCATTTGACATTGGCCAGGAAGCAGATAGGATTTGAACATTGACTCAGCCTGGACATAAGGACAACTGGCTTCTAATTACCCAAATGGAGGGGAAAAATTTGTATCCCATTAGCAATCCTCAGACTAAAGCACCATAAAGTGTAATCACTTAACAATGTGTGTCTATAGTATTAAGCACATTTGAATGAATGCCAATGAATGACTTATAAAATGTAACCAATTATGAAAGTCTTGGGGCATATCTAAACAGTGTTTGTTTTAAATTTCAGAAACAAACACCAAATAAAAACCAGTGAAAATGGATTTATACGGTTAGTCTTCTCTCAGATGGAAAGTTGTTTCTTCTTTTGAAGGAAATCTTGTACCATAAACAGCATATTCAGTGGATACCAATGATATTTAATTGGTAAACTTCTCCAGAAAGAGATTATTTTTTTAGTGAAAAATTCTTTTGTAAGAACACTTGGTCCTAATGCACTTTTATCTTTCTAGCTGAAACTGTGGGGTCTGTTAGCAGGAATGCTAGCATCAGAATACAGATTTTTCTGAAAGAACCTTTGGCAAATGATTGAGCTGTGATGGGGAGATTTTTCAAATGCCAAATGGGAATTAGGTGCCCAGTTCTCACTGACTTTCAGCATCTAACTGCCATTTGTTCTTTTGTTAATCTCTCTTTCTGATCTGAAGTAATTGGCTTCTGTCTGTCTATCTTTATCTCCTTCTGTGAGGCCTGTGTGAAAAGGAACGTGTTGTAGGGAGATTCGGACTGTTCATCAAAAAGAGCATTGCCTGTGTGCTGGCAGTTAGTTGAATGTGACAGCATGCTGAATGTGGGTTGCAGACCTGCAGACTGGGAGAGGATGAGATCAGGATTCACCTTCTGGTGATCTTATTATGCCAGCAATCAAAATGAGTTACTCAAATATGTAATAACCAGGTAGAGGCTGGAATCAGTGGATTCACTGTAAGATATGTGTTGACGGCCAAGGCATGGCTGCTCTGGTTGATAACCTCACATTGTCCCGCTCCTGGTATCTGCAAGCTTCTTGACTTAGATCTGAGATAAGAGGTCTTAATTATGTTGCTCTTTCAAAACTTAAAACAGCTCTTTGCTGCTTCATAATGGAGGAAAAAACCTCAACAACCAAACCCAACAACCCACCCAAAAAAACAAACCACAAAGAGCCTTTGAGTTTGAATGGGGGAACGTTAGTGCAGTTACTTGAAGTTAGAAGCTTTTGTATTGAAGTTAGAATCTTTTGAAGTTTCAAAAATACAAAAGAAAAGTGTGTGTAAAACCTTTCTAGTGCATTTATTACAAAATGTCAGTGTAATTCTAATCAAATTGCCTAAACCAAACTTTCTATAGGTTGCTAATTCTACCTGGGTTGTCATGATGTCTTTGTTTGATTTGCAAAACTCCTCATCATTAACAGGTGTCAGAAATATGGCTGGGAGCTGAGCTAGTCTATGCAATACATAATAGAGGACCTGCATCTGGGACTGATTTTACTGGTTTTGGTCTGGGTCATCAACGTTTTGTATGCTTGTATGTACACTATCTGGTGTGTAGAATGGGTGCAATGAGTGAAATGTTTTTCTAGCATTTGGATGTTTAATAAAATTAACACTATAGAAAAATCCTGGTAGGAAGTGAATATTTGCGTTCAAAGCTAAAATTGTGAAAAATAAGAGGTAGGCATAGATACTTCTTTTTCTTTGTTATTTAGTCTGCTTGTTGAGGTGTTTTTTTTTTTTTTTCAGTGCCTTGGATGCCTTGGAAAGGTTTATGGGGGAAGTAGGATCATATAATTAACAATTGTACAACAGTGCAAACAAGGCTGAGCCAATTCTAGTTAGGCAGCCTGTGCTGTGTAACTAAGTTTTTTATTGTAGGAGTGTTTATGGATGTGTGGAGGTGTGTATGGAGGTGTGTGCAATTCTATTGCAAAGCAAATAACAGTGGTTAGTTTATAAACATTAATTAAGACATCTGGTGTTTTTATAAGTGACTATTGTTCAATAGCTAGGAATCAATTACATGTTATTTTTTTCAAAGGGCATTGAGTGACACAAGTTAAGTAAATACATGGAGAAACTCCCTCAGTTCTTGACTCGCCCGTAACTGCAAGTAACCAAGTAGTCTTCCACTATTTTAAGCAAGGAATGGTGCATTAGGTTTCCCTGTAATTCCTAGGTAATTTGTTTTGAGCACTGTATTATAGTTTTAAGTAATTGTACAATCAACTTAATGTATTGAAATATTTAAATATATATTAAACTACACAAGTTATGCAATAATTTTATATAATTTTACAGCACTTGTATAAGCTCAAAATATTTTGTTTTAAAATTGCAGTTTTATCTTCTTGATGTCATTGATGATAAAGAACAGGATGGGGTGCCCGTAGCCTTACAGGAATACCATAGCATGTTCTATGAATCCATCTTCCAACTGGCTGGTTCTGTCATGCGGGATTCTTTCTTCCGTCAAGCACTATTAAAGACTATGCAAGATATTTATGTCATAAAACAAACAAGCAAACCAAAACAAAACCCTCCCACCACGTAGTGTTTTAGGTCTACACTGGGCTTTTAGGAAGTTGAAAACTCTATGTAGAAGTCTCTCCTTTACAAAAACATATTGATATGCAGAATGTATGATAGTTGTGTGGGGTTTTTTAAAATTATTATTAGCTAACTTTAGCAATGAAAACGGTGGAAGAAATCCCTTTGGGTTCACAAAACATGAAAATATTTAGTGATTTGAAACAGCAGAAAAAATATTTGGGGCTGAATGAAACATTTTGTTTGGCTCAATAGTTTCATTATTATTGATGTATTAAATATATCAATAGATGTAATGCATTGTAAATGGACCTGTTATTGTTTTGAAAGCAGTGAGATGTAGGGCTAAAAATCAATACAGAATTGAAATACTTTGTTGGAAAATATCAACAAAACTTTGTCCTAAAATTGTGCAACTTGATTTTATGAAAGCAAATCTGTTAAAACTACTCTCATTGCCGAATTACCAAATCCTGGTGTTATTCTTACATTCTTTTGATTTTCTGAGTTGAGAGGAAAATGTGGACTGAAAGATTTCACCCAGCCTCAGCTTTGTATCCTCTTGAAGTAAGCAACTATTGTGAAATAAAATGCTGTTCTGAGCCTTAAGTTCCAGAGAATCTACTTTTGCCTCTGTTAAAATGATCTCAGGGTTGATAGGTCTTTGTCAGCTACGTAAGTGCGCATGCCAGCCTTTCTCCTTTGGCTGCTTGTCCTTGATTTTACTGTTTGAAAATGAAAGTTATTTTCAGATTGTGCCTTACCCTACTTCACAGCTCTATCCACGGTTTGGCTTGCTTGGCTGCCTTAGTTTTAGACAGGCTGAGTGAGATAACAGAAGGATAAGCGGGTTAGGGCCGACCTGTGGCACAGGGAGGGCTCTGTGGGAAAGCGGCTCAGCCTGTCCGGGAGCATGGCACAAAGCAGCCAGCTACTTGCTCGTGTTTTGGATCTGTCACTTGACTTTCTTCTTCAGTATCTATAGGAGTTTTTGATTTTCTGCTCTGTCTGTTCAGTCTAATAAATGTTTAGTCTAACAAATTATGTACTCTGTCCAAGAAATAACTGGCTTACAAAGTACATCTATGTATCTGGAGGCACTGAAAAACTGACTGGGGAAAAAGTGTCCAATATTGTCAAGTGGATAGAAAAAAGGTAAAACATGCACTAGACTTACAGTACTGCATTACACAAAAGAGACTTTCAAGCCTTTAAGTTTCTTGTCTAAGGGCTCTCTTTGGTATCTGATGTGCTGTAATGGCTGAATGTCAACTCCTACAAAAGTAGCATAAATACTGTCAGAATAAAGCTCACTTTGCTAAGATCTAGGACAGGAAGCTCCTGCTGTGCAAAAGCCACAATAAGGAAAGTCTGTTGCTAGCAATGAGAAAGTCAAGTAGGAACCCACATAACTGATTGATGAATTACTGCTCTGCTGAACTGGATCCAAGCAAAAGTGTGTGTACCTATAATTTACTTGACAGTTCTTAGATTTCTGAGGGGAGGAAAATCCCTTTGGTGTGGGTTTGGTATTGGGGATAGGATGTACATCTCTGGGACTTTCAGACTGCTCCTGTAACATCTATCTAACCTATTCTGATTTTTGTTGTGATTTAATGTCCGTCTTGCTCCACCATTCTCTGCCGTTCCCTCTGGGGACTCTCAATGCCTAGACAAACACAACCAAGTGTATACTGACTTGTGAAGGGCTTTAGGCATTAAGAAAGTTTAGCAAAAAAATAAGAACAGAACTGCTTTGAGGTTCTACTCCTTGGTAGATATTCAGTTTCAAAACTTTAGCTAATCAGTATTTTTGTATTTTGGGGGGAAGGGGTGGTGGGAAGGAGGAAGAAATCATCTTAGTGTGGGAAACCGTCTAGAACTGGCTGTAAAATCTCTAGAACTGTTGGCAGTTCTCTGGACCACTTGTAATTCAGGGCCCTGATCCTAAAGCCATTTATGTCAGTGAATAATATTTACTCTAGTACAGGAGGGGATAGGTAAAGTGTTTTTCAAAGCAAAGGTTTTTCAGGTCTGGATCCATACTGTGGCCCATGCCTGCTCAAAACTCCCCCTTTAAAACTATTTGCATGTTTTATTGGAACAAAAATTGGTGAAGTAGAAATCTTAAGTGGGAACTCAGTCATCAAACTTTATATTAATTTCTCCTGTATTACTTCCAAAAATGGTTGGACCATGGGACAGTGGGCTGAAACATCCCTGTGTTTCCATCATTACAGGATTCTGCTGACAGGCCAGGGTAAGTCCCTGGGTTCTCTGAGACCTGCCACAGCTTTGCTCCTGGGCTTCTGATGCCAGCTCAGTCAGCTGTGCGTGGCATTGCTGGTGGGTTATTGGCTTATGGCTAAGAGTGACTCTGTGGCCAGTATCCCAAGGTCCCTACCCTAATCTGAGCTTTATAATATCATATTAACAGATAAATATGACTCCTGACCTATTTATTTTCAGAACGATTTGGGAGGTGCTGTGGGTTGCGTGATGTACAAATCTAAGATTTAGAGGATTACTGGAGAACATGAAATTGTTGTGGCTGGATCACATTCAGTCTAAGAATAAAGATTATTTCTTTTTCTGAAAGTTGATACATAATGTAATTTTATTCTTAGTCATCACAAGCTTCCTGTTTGTTGTTTTTTTTAGATTTGGCTTTGCAGAAGCCAGTAAACTACTGACAACTTCTGTCACCTTAAAAATCCCCAAGATCCAACAGTTCATGAAAATCTAATTCCTACTAAAGACAAAGACTTTTGTTCCCGATCTGGTGAGCATTCCTAGATCCTGTATCACTCGAATGAAGAGGAGTGCATGGGAATAGCTGCCTAACGTGGCACAGTTCCTTCTGTGCTTTCAGTAGGCCACCGGAGAAGTGAGCATGTACTCATTATATTAATGCAAGTAGCAGCTGGAGGCCTAGTTATACTTAGAGTTTAACTCTGGGTAACTATTGAGCTTAATCATGTCAGCAAAGTAAACATTTCCCCAGCATAGATGGCATCTGTGTCTTTAAAATGAGTAAGGTTTAATGCATAGTGGATAACAAAGCTGTCCAAATAACATCTCCCTTTCTAGGTCAGTGCTTTCCTTTAAAGTGCGCTTCTGTTCCGAAAGCCATTTGGTACAGTCTGTTGGGCTCCATATTACGTTAGTGTCATGTTTTCACTTATTATATATGTTATAGTGTTATATATGATATTGTATCTGTAAAAGCTGTGCTACAGAAGTTGTCAGGCTTCAGACAACAAAGTGTGCTCTTCCCTCAGGAGATTTCACTCTAATTTTAGACACTTGAAAACAGGATATAACAGAAGTAAAGATGGGGAAAAAAGGTGAGAACTGGATGTATTAGATCAGTAAACATTCTGAATTTACTCAGTAAAAGTGGAGCACGTAGAAAGAAAAGTACATAAAAGAAGGAATGACCTTTGTTAGCTCATCCTTACAGTTGTCAGCATAAAAGGGGATCTGGAGGAGATGTGAATCAGGAGAGTGGAGCAGATGGGTATGTTGAGGATACACTGTAGCTGAAGAGTGAAACTGGGAACAAGTAGTGAGTTTTTATGGGAGAAATGGGTACTCTGTGGAGTCTGATGTGCCAGATCCAAAGTCCTTGAATATTTGATCATGTTTAACTATGGATCTGGATGAAAGAGTGAAAATGTACAAAGGTACTTACATATATAGAGAAGCCAAGAAGATTAAGGCTAAAAACCAAACTTTCTCTTGTGTGAATAAAAGAGATTTAGTAGAGGAACTTGCATTAGTGAAAGAATCAAGTCAAGGAAATGTATCTCTTAGCAGATGTATTTTGCTGGGAGTGTGTCCTTGTGTCTTGGGTGCACGAAATGAGAAGGTTTTGCTAGTCAAATCTGTGAGATGAGGGCCTGGATGCGAGTTTTAACTGTCAGAGCTGAAAGAAAAGGTTGCTTCCTAGACAGTGTGGTCTTTGTCCTTTTAGTTTTGCTCTTAGGAAAAGCTCTAAATGAGGTAGTACAGGAAGAATATGTGGCCCATGAAGGGTTTACAGTGGAGAACAAACTGTATTAAATTGAAATATGCATAAAAACTAAATTAGACTAGCTTATAAAGTGAAGTTGAAGCCAATTATGGAAATTAAGCATGATGTAATAGTTAATGAAACCAGTGTAGCAAGCACAGTGAAGCTATGCTGATTGCCAAGAACATCTTGCTTTTACAGTACTTATGTAACCATCAGGAAGGGCTTCAGAGTATTTTTAATAACAATAAGCCTTTTTAATAACATTTCTTTTCACTTTTTTTGCCTTTTTTCCCTGTGACATTTTGTGCTACAGGTGCAGGGGGGGCGGGTGTGGTAAAAATTTTTTTCTAATTATCCCAAGCAGTATTCCAGGTTATAGATGTATTTTTATTGTTGTTGCGAGCTTCTGCGAATTGCATGTGTGTACTTCATTAACAAGGAAAATTCTGGCTCTTGAGGACTTTTATTGCCCTTACAAACGGAGTGGAAGATTTGTGTGGTTGTCTGCCTTGATTTGCTTCTGTTTTCAGCAGTCCAAATTTAATTTCATTAGAGGAAAGAAATGCCCAACAAAACACAAAGCAATGTAATATTGTGCTGGTTCTGTGATAGTAGTTGTTCTCCAAAATTTGCGTTATTAAAAAAATGGCATAACATGGATCTGAGCATTATAGAATTTAGTTTGTCCATTCTCAGAAGTTCTCATTTTCTCAAATATTCCCTCAATAAACTCGATTTTTACTTCACAAATCCTTGTCTGACTAAAGTCATAAGTGTAATGGATAGGAGTCTCCATTTTAAAAAAGAGATTTGTTCTAGTATAGGCTGATAATAGAAGTTTACCTGCTACAGATCATCTTTTCTTCAGCATCAAGCAGGTTTTAAATTTAAAGCTAAACTTATGACTAACATGCTAAATGTTAAAAACAGAGAGGTTAGAGGTTTCAAAAATGTGTTCTGAACTGTCAAAGCCAACTCCTTGTAGAAATAGCAGCATTTGACAACATTTTACCTGAAAGGAGCAACAGTAGAGTAGGACACGTATATGGGTATGGGAAACTAAGGTGCTGGGCTCTCCTCTGCCTAAACCTTATTACTGGCATCAGAAGGGGGCTGTACTGTGGTTTTGAATCACAATTAAATGATATAGCGTAGTGCTTATTTTTCAGAATATCTAAAGCATTCATACTTTTCAATGTTTAGCTTTTTTTACACTTGCAACAAAGATCCTCTGTTTGCTTTAGTATCTGGAGATTGTTATTGTGGTTACCCCTTCTGCTTCACTGATTTGGGAAGGCTAAAGGAGAACATATCAATTCTTTCTTGCATCATGTCATCTTCTGGCTTCTCCTGTATTTTCCTGAATTAGCCCAATTTTGCTGGGTGTTACTGGCTGGAAAACAGATCATCAGAACTAAACTACAGGGTGGAGCAAGAGACTTTCCAGATAGCAGAGACTGTATTTCAGCTATAATGCTTGCTTGCCTTTACTGTTGAGCACACGGTGCCCTGTTCTGGTAGTCCCATGAGAAAATGTCTGTATCATCTCTGAATTTAAGAAACAGACTGTTAGTCTTAAAGTGAGAAGTTCCCATTGGTGAGTTTTCAGTGAATTTCTGAGAAACACAATGTGGATTAAGTAAAAATTTTTGTGTCTGAGCCACCCTTGTTTATTTGCAAAACGTCATTTCTTAGTTGGAAAGTGATGTGAAATGTTGAAAGAATAACAGAAGGAAAACATGGCCCTTAGAGTTGGTTGTCCTGTCATCCATTCTCCTGAGCATCTGTACTTGCTCAGTACATGTATTACTTCAAGTTGCAGAGGAGAATCTCTAAAGAGAGTTTTGCATGGTTAAACAGGCCATAATCTAAACTTGTGTTAATATCATGCAATAAAGAGAAACTGCTACTAGGTACTTAAAAGTTCTCCTCTAAGTTATGTATGTTGGTAGCAAGATACACCAACTAACTGTTATTTTTATTATACCAATACAAATATATTGAGATGGAATCAAACCCTGGGTTTGGATTACAAGTGTTTAAGTAAAGCAGTGTAGGTACAAAATAATCAGAAACAGAAAACTGATGGATAAGGCTATGCTTCAAAGAAGTTCAAGATTTAATAGTGAAATCATACTCAGTTAAAGCTTCGCTCTCCCTGGAATTATGTGGTAGGTTTTTGATAATAGTACTACTCTGTTTGTGATCCCCGGCTAGCTTTAATTAATTTTTAAAAATGAATTAGATAATTTTCTTTTTTTTCTCCTCCCTTTGCTTAGGGAGTTGCGAAAGCAAGTTTGAGTTATTTTGCAAATAATTTCTGAGTTTGAGAGCACTGACTTTATATTGGACATGAAATGTTGCAGACAGTGCAAAAGCTCATTGCACTGTATATGTATTTTTCCCTTGTCATCTATTCTACTTCATAAATCAAAAAGCCCAAACAAAGGATAAAAAAAACATGAAAGCATAAAAGGAAAGGAAAATAAGACAAGAATAGGAAAGAAGGAAGCGGATTCATATTTTTTCTATTTCAGAAAAATTGATTATAAATGAGACAAACAGGTTTCTAAAACACTGAATATCACTTTCTTTCCTATGTTGACCAAACACAATAGTGCTTTGTATCTGCACAGAATCATCACATACAAAGAACTTGATGTTGCTTGTTTCTATAGCTACAGTAAATGTAATTACTAAAGAGTATCTTTTGCAGATTCCATTGTAAATTCAGGTAACTAATGACATTTACTTTTTTTTTAACTGTCTGGAGCAAAATGCTCATTTTGAATTTAACACAAGTAATACCATTTTCCATCTTAGTTAAGTACTTTGTCATAAGACTTATCTCTGCAGAGCCTGCGGTTCTGTCTGTAAGCATATTACAAATATTATTGCTACTTATTTTCTGGAAGGAAGATAAAGTA
Organism: Strix uralensis; assembly: GCF_047716275.1. Lineage (NCBI taxonomy): Eukaryota > Metazoa > Chordata > Aves > Strigiformes > Strigidae > Strix > Strix uralensis. Next base: position 11,308,688 of record NC_133978.1, on the reverse strand, counting down.
CTATGTGTGTCCAGAGAAGCTTCTCTTCCACTTTTACTCTTTGCTACATACCATTGCAAATTCAGCATGAAATCACTGCAGAGATAATTCATACTATTCTCCAATATCTTGCATTAAACCAGAGGCACCTCAGAGACTGTAACATTATCTCTGGGAATACAAACTATGTAAATATAGACTTGTGATGCAGGGTTATGTTAGACTGTGTAATTTTCTGAACAACAAAAAAGAAACCAGGTAAGAATGGTTGGGGTTTTTTTGTCCATGAGAACCAGTTTTTCAGCTAACTGCCTCATAATTATTCTGTGGGAGGAAGGAGACTTTTTTTCTTTTTTAGGAGAGGTTCTTGATGAAAAATGATAAATTCAGTGAAGCACAATTCAGGCCAAACAAACTTTTAAACTGTGGAATATGAGGCATTTAAGGGATGTGCATATGAGGGGAGTTTGTTCTGAACCCGTGAAGGACACAGTAACAGGAAATATGTATCTGAGTTTATCTTAGAAATGTGAACATTTGCCTGGAAAATTGCATAACCTCAGTTGTTTGCTCATAAGAGCTCTAGTATATTTTGACTACGCTAAAATCAAGGAACTGTTATCATTTGTTCATGACTGGACACAGGCTCAAACTATCATCGGGTCAGAGATTTTCAAGGTAACGTGTAAATTAAGATTTCAATTTACCGGACTGAAATAAACACTAGAAGCAAAATTAACATTTTTAAGTATGTTTTCTTTATTTGACCTAAACTTCTTGACTTTGTTCATCCCTTATGCTGTGCAACATATTGAATTTGAAAAAATATATACAAAAAGAATTAAAACAACATTGCTAGTCCATAGAAAGTTTTCTGGGATACAAAAATCTCTGAGAGAGAGATTAAAAAGTCTGCACAGGCTGCCGTTTTGTCCCTCCAGAAGAACCAGCTGACTCAGTGTCCTCCTTTGTGTGCATGAAATGCATCTCCAAATGTTTGTTTTGCAGGTATGTGTGTGTATATATATGTAAAAATATAAACCCCCCCCTTTATATGTAGCTATATGTGTATATACATTTGGACATGTATATATATTTAGTGCTCATACATTAAATCGGAAGAAAATTTTTTTTTATTCTAGCACAGACATCCTTGTTGACTACCTACTGGTCTTGATTTTCAGTGAATTGGCTAATGGAGTTTCTCTTACAAAGACACACGTTTATTGGCTTGGTAGTTGAAATTTTATTTCACTACCATCTTTGTTCATGGAAGTATTTATACTTGTCAGATACTTGCCATTTTTTTTCTATTTGTAATTTGACAGATTTGGAAATATCGCATGGGAAATTGTTGAGCCTAACAGGGCCAGAATGGAGCATGGTTTAAACTATTGAAAATGAGTGGAGTGACAATGGCAATGAATTGCATGGTCTGACCGTGACCAGCTTTCCTAGCCGTGTGCTAAATCGTATTGTGGCCAACAGTCACGAGACATGGATCAATACCTTGTAAAGCTGGAAGACAGGAGCATTCTAGGAGAGTTTCACAGCCAGAACCTGACAGTGGTTCCTCCAGACTTTCAGGATACAGTTACTAGTGAATGTGATTTAGCAGTTCCCTGTCAGTTTGCTTTTTTCTGTAGCTGACATCTGGCTAACATGAAAGCAGCTATGTCAGGAAAATCCTGATGCTGATTCTGTGATTTGCCCTAGCATAAATAAGAGCTAGTGCTTGACAATCTCTTACATTGCATGGTAAGAAAAAACAAGGAAATTATAGGGTTGAAGCGTTCAGCGGACAGGGGTTGCTTGCATTTCGCCTGCAGTTCTTTGGGCATCAAAAGGCATAGAACCAAGCTGACAGATTGTTATTCCTTTTCTTACATATAGCACCCGTTATAAAAATAGAAGAGGAAGGAGGAGGTTTGGGCTTATTCCAGGCAGGATCCCAGTTCCCTCCATTTGGTACATGGGTGGTGTTTCCTCTTCTGGCACTCAGGAATTTGATTGTTTACACAGGTTTGCTTAGCGAGTGCACAATTTAAAAAATGATTTGACACATGCACATAGAAACTTATATGTTCTGTATGAATGCATGGCATGGACAAGAAAGAGTGTGTTACTTTTGACAGTACAACAGTTGGGTATGATGGAAACATCACGCATCTTGCCCTGTGCTCAGCCTTTCTCCAACAGTCCTTTAAGTGTGTGGTACCCTCCCTGCCAGCTTGTGTTTGCTGGGTTGAGCAGGGAGGTGGATGTGGCTGGGAGGGGGGACCCAAGAGCCAGAGGAGAAGGATGAAGTTATTCTTCAGGACTGGTACTACTTGCTGTAGGTACTTGGTGTTTGAAAGCCTGCTGGGGGTAAATGGAAAGGAAGACAAAGGCAAGTGGGTAACAAAGTGTCTCACTGTGGCTTGCTCAGCTGCACATATGCATTTATTTTACATGCTAGCAATAGTGATTTGTGTATGTCTGGCATCTGTATTGCGCATGATGCAGCAGCTGTACTAGCTGTGGTGTTATTGTTGATTTCAATGTAGATAGTTTAGAAAAAACTTAGAAATGCAGAACAATGAGCTAAAAATATTTGAATATTAATTGTATGCTTAGGAGGTTCTTAAACATTTAAGTTCATCATGACACTCAATATTGCCCTTACATGTTGATGAAGATCTGTCTTCAGGTTTTATTGAATACTTAAACTGTACTATTTGCGTCTTGTATTATTTTAATGGCAGTTCTTTTAAATGAAGTAAAATATGAAGAGAGACAAAGCTGACTCTCTTATATTCACATTGTTAATCTTATGGTTGCTTAGCTTATGTGTATTTCTTCACAACAAATCCTAACAAAAGGAAACACCCACTTCAAATTTTCAAGTTCAATATTAAGGTGTAAGGCTGGAAGAGAAGAGAGTACAGTGTAAGAGTTGCAATTGAGAGAAGTCTTTTTAAACCCTGCATAAAGTCTAATGTTAAGAGTACCACAGTCTTACCCAAAGATTTTACAATCTGTTATGTATCACCTGTGCTGCTGTTTTAAACTGAACTGGTTGTCCTGTGCAGCCATCTTGTTGTGTTATGTGAATTGTAGACTGAGTGAAAGAAAAGAAATGATGGCTGCTTCAATGATTTCAAATGAATCAGGTTAGCACTTTCAGTCATCTTTTTCTCAATTCACATTACTCCTTGGCAACGCTAATAAAGAAGAATAGAAAGGGTGGATTGAAGGATGAAATGACAATCGTACAAAACCTTAGAGCAACTTTTTTGCCCTTTTCAGTCCAGTGAGAGCTAATATTGTGCTCATATAATTTTGTATTACACAAATGTGGTAATCAGGTTAAGTAAAAGTAGTGGAGGTTTTATCAGCAATAGGAAAGCAGAGAATATAGTCTTAAGTTTTTCTGGGTCCTCCTATTTCCAGGGATGAACATGCCACCTTTTTGCAATTTTAATTCTGTTTCAGCAAAGTTGGACCAGACGTGCTTGTTCATTCTTGTACCCGCTGTGCTTTTCTTCCCATTTTAACTTTGCTGCCAGCCATGCATTTTCTGCCCGCTGGGGACTTTCCATATTTCTCTCTTCTATCTTCATAATCTCTTTTTATATCTCTGCCTTTCTGTCCCCCACTTACTCTCACTAATTAGCACTCTTCTGAAAGTTATATTGATAGAGATCCCTAAAATTGATCTGTGTTGATTGTGCAGCCAACAAACAATGGCAGAGCCAGGGCTGTTCCCAAGCCCTGGTGTCAGCATGGCTTGGCAATGTTGTAGCAGCCAAGAACTGGCTGGTTACAGTGGAATATTTTTCTCTTCAGTTTTTCAGAACTGAAAAATATTTCTATGCAACCTGAAAAAGCCTGGTTTTGATTTTTTTTTTTTTGTTTTTGTTGTGTTTAATAAAGTTCAATCAGTAGAACTTTAAGACTGATTAGAGCAATGCGATGTAATTAGGTTACAGTTACAGGATCTGGTTGAACTTCTGGAAAATAACCTTTCAACTGACAAACAACCCTTGAAATAATGCTGTTTGACTCCATCAAATACAAGGATAAATCTTAGGCAAACGCATCATGGCAAAGTTCTCTCAGATATCTGAGACAGGCAAAAGACTGTTTTATATGAGGGTGTCATTTTTGTGTTGTAGGAATGACAAATGACAACCAGTGATTAGGAAATGTTTTTGTAGAGTTATTAGAGAGGCATTTACTAAGCAAGAAAAGAAGTCTGGAAAATGCCAGTGTACACTGAGGGTATGATTTTAGAAGGGATGACAGCATTTTCTGTGACCAATAACCTGTCTGGTGTTGAGAATTCATTTGAAATACAAAGTATAGGACAGGTCAAATAAACTGGCCATAGCATACCTGGAAAAAAAGTGTAGCTTATTACAAAATATATAATGATAAAAGAAAAATTACATCTTGATTTCAAACTAACTCATGCATTTCTCTAACTGGAATGAGTGTTGGGCTGTGTCGCAGAGGCAGTTTGGTCCAGCTGAGTAAAACCGGCTTCCAAATCATAGCCATTTCCTGAGTTGGCTGCTCAACAATGCTTCCACCAAGCTGTGCTCCCTGTTATTGCTGGCCCTTCACTGGGAACTGCGCTTCCCGTACTTAATTAGATGAGAAAAAGGATGAGCTGTTCCCCTCTTTCTCCTCATCTCTGGAGGGTCCTGATTCCAGTGCTCAGTAGCACAGCTCACTGACCTGGCTGCTAACCTGAGAGTCCCCCTTCAGTGAGATCTGCTTTGCCTTCTCAGCTTGTGAAGAGAGTAAATTCCAATTAAAATTGCTCCTGTGTAAATATTAAACCCAGTGTGACTGTGGTTTGGCGGAAAGAGAAAGTGGGAAGTTCCCAATGCCTTCGTCATTTTGGGTATCTTCATAGCTTTGATTTAAAATCTTCCTTTCCTGCTCTGAGTTATGCTAATATGTGGAAAAAGATACTTTCTCTAATTAATGATGAAATGAGTCCTGGCAAATACAGTCGTCTGCATACCAAGAAACCAGAAATGGTTCAAATGTTCCAATACCAGGCAACATCAAGCTTGTCTGGAAAAGCCTACTCTAAAAGGAACTAAGCTGGATCAGCTGAGTTCTTGGCTTTTCTAAAATGATGTGCAAAAGGTACTAATTAGTACCATCTCAACAGGCCTATGTTTGAGAATCTTCAGTAAACCACCAGCGATGACACTTGGTAGTAACATTTGCACTTGTCAGTAAGGTTTAAGGTTCAGAGACAGAGGTTGTAAGGAAGTGATATTAAATTGGACAGCTGCATTTGGTCCCTTCCACCCCACACAACTGGGGATGGGGAGAGAAAGCAAAGCTGTACGCTTGTTGTGGCCACTGTTTTTTCTCTAAAATAGGCCTTAGCTGTGTCTAAGTGTTCACCTTGTCATTCGAATGAGACTATTTCGGTTACCAGTATTTAAATACAAGGAGGGTAGCAAAAGAAAAGTTTTAGGGGCTGGAATTCCTCTGGAGTGAAGCTAGGTGTGCCATTTTCCCTACTATGAGTGATCCCACTCACTTCTAGAGCTGTTGGACATTCTTCCCTGCTGGGACGTAACATGGGAGCCCTGAGGCTGCCCTTTTTCCACCCACCCTCTTCTCACCTCCCACTAATCCACCTTCACTACTATCTATATGTAGTTTTGCCTTTCACATTATAATAGAATAATCTCCAATTAAAAGGATATTAACATACCCACATGATCAATTAGTAACAGTAGATAATTACCTTTGTTTGAAAAAATACATCTCTAAGGATTGCTTACTTTTCTAAGGAGGATGCAGTGAATAGCTGATTGCAAGCAGTGAGAACAGGACCATATCTTTTTACACATTGCTTTTGAATTTAGCAAAATATTGGGGGAGAGTGGGAGGGGATCAACCTCATTTGTTACAGTATTTGAAACCTTTAACTGTTCCTACGTGGTTACAGTCAGTCTTCTGAAAAGCTGTTGCTACAAGATTCAGACAAAGTTCCGTCATTCCAGTGTCAGAAAGGTCAGATGCTAGAATTCAGAAAAATTATTCACCTCAGATGCCAAATGCAGATTATCTGAAAATAGCCATATGCCAGTTTGTTATGGTGATGTGCACATGCTTGAGCTAGTATGTTGCTTTTGATGCCAAATGTCTGTCTCAATGAGACGAGTAGAAGCAGAGTGTCGATGCAGCAAGTATAATCCATTCTAATATTAGAATGTGGGGCTGGATCCTGCAAGCCTGACAGCCCAGCAGTTGTAACTGCAGCGGAGGGTGCTCAGGACCTCAATGCTCAATTCAAACAGCATTCACCGCTTCTATTTATTTTCTTTCTTTTTTTCTAAGTATGAGTAAAGGACAACTAATCCCCTCATAAAATGTAGCTGCAGTGGACAATATGGTCCAGTGGAAGTGGAAAAATACTGTTATATTTTTATTTATCTGAATGAATGCACTTATAGCTTGATGGACAACCCTATCCATAGTCATTCTATCTAGAAACTGAGTTTGCTTTTGACAAAAGTAATACCATAAAAAAGAAACACTTCCCCCCCCCCCCCCCCAACCCCTCCAGTTTTAACTTATGGCCTTTTCTGGATTTGAATGCAACAGTCAAGGACTTATGAAAGTGATATTGTATGCAGAAGTAGCAGTGGTTAAGAGTTGGGGAATAGCTGGCTAGGTAGGTGAGAAGTGTTACTTATCAGACTCTAGCTTGCTTTGTTATTAGAAAGGGAGTTTTTCAGAAGCATAAATGGCAGGTGGGTATCTCTATCCCACCCCAGTCCCTTACGAAAACCCTACCCCAGAGCCCTGTCTTGACTTTGAGATGGCAAACGGGGTAAGACTGGTAGGAAGTGACCTGTTCAGAGCTGATTGCTGCCATCTTTAGGCCAGCTGGAAATCATCTCCCCATGGTGTTATGTATGTTCTCCAAACTACCAGCTGCAAATATAATTGCAAATTGCCCTCACCCCTAGAGATTTGGAGCATTGATCTAGTCCAAAATTTGCCTTCATTGCAGGCCTGCATATTGAACTTGAACTAACCCTAAAAGCAATATTGTACCTATGTCACAAAAAGTATTTGTAATAAAATTTACAGCATGCAATTGTAAAGAACATGAGTGCTCATTTTAGTTGATATCAAAATTTACTGTCTCTTGCCTTTGTTTTCAGTTGATATTAACTTCTAATAAATCAGTGTTGATGTTTAATTCGGTAGTGTATTTGCTTAATTCTTGCATGTTAAAGCATAAGAAAAATCACGGAGAATCTTTTTCTTTGTAACCCCTTTCTACTTAGCACTTCCCACCTGTCAAATCTGTCTATTTGAATGTTTTTAGTATTTTGATCTGTTTTAAAAGCATTAGAGGAGGATAAAGATAGTTCTGTAGCTCATTACAAGAGGACAGTTCTGAACATAATTGTAAAATAAAGATACATTGCCAAAAATGTGTGTTGCTGTGTTTTTGACTACGGTACTTATAGGAAACCCATCACCATAGTAACTAAGTCTCTGCTAAATAATTACCAACAGGTTTGTTCTTTTTTTTCTCGTCTTCTAACTGGTATAATATGTCTAGCCTTGATGATAGTTTTAAATATAAGAATTGTGCATATATACATATTTGCACACTGCATTTGGAAGATAAGTTAAAGAACTCGCCATATACAATTCTAATTCCTGCAGAAGTGACTTCTGCATTCTAGGTGTCTGTGGCTGTTGTTTTCTCACAAATAAAAGAACAGTGCAGAACAGTTAATAAAGACGGTTTTAGTGTTATAGTGAGGTGTAGCTATCATGGAAAGCCAGACATCAGGAAAAAGCAAGTGTTTTTCACAAGGCCAGAGCAACTTCTTGAAAGATGTTGGATTTATATTTAATAAGCAGCTACTTCAAATTGCAGAGCAGAATTCCCTGCCTTGGCTGTTCCTCCCACACTATCAGCAGCACTCGGGCAGTGCCTTACTCAGCAGCATATCAGTGATGTTGCTTTTCACCTGCCAGGGTATTTTTTTTGTCCACTGTATTGTGTAAAAAAAATGTACAGACTTGGTTTGGAGGATTTACTGTCCTGCAGGCTATAATCTGTGTGAACAGTGAGCAGAGAAGCCAGCTGCAGATCTATAGGTTTCAACATCTTCATTCACTTTCTCAGTTGATGACCATTTCTCTGAACTCTTATCCTCATGCAGAGTCACCTCTACGTTTGCTTCAGGAGAATTCTGGAGAATGCTGGAGTGTTTTACAAAATCTGTGGCTTCTTATGGGGAAAGTAGCCTGCTTCTCCATTGTTTTGTTCCCCAGAAATACTGTTATGTGGGCATATTCTGTTTGTAACCCTATTCTTTGGGGAGGAATCTGTTAGTCTGTCTTTCTACTCTTAAAAGTAAGATAAACAACTTCTCAGGGCTTCCCCTACATAATAGAATCTTAGTTTTTAAAATGTGCTCAACTGAACCAGTCTGAAGAGATCTAATGAAGTAGCCATACCTCCAACATGGTCTTGCAAAGCATTGCATTTGGGTCAAATAATGACATGGTGAAGTTTTTGTGCGTCTGGCTGAGCTAAGTTTCATCTTGTGGGGAGATCAAGTAATTTTATTTGCTCTAGCAGCTAGTGCAGCTTGGTGCTTCAAAGAGCTGCTAATCAAATGAGCTTTGACTTCTAGGGTTTTCTTTGTCAGAGAGGTGTTGCTTATATTAAACAAGCCACAAACCATTTAGGACCAGACTTCTGAAGCCAGTAAATGAATTCGTCTGTGTACCTGTGCTCACAATTAATTGAGGTGAGGCACAGATAAACTTAAGTTCATAAATTGATTGTTCACTTTCGATTATTTGCATTAAAACTCACCTCTTTCTCTCCTGGTAAGGAATAGCATTCAGATATCTCATCAAGGAAAACCTTCACCTTGTCTTTTTTTGGGAATGAGGGGATGGAGAAGAAAAAAAAAAAAAAGTGTCGTTTGTTCTTGACTTTTTCTTGTGAAATTCTGGCACAACTCATAACAGGCTGTGGGATTAGAGACTGTCATTGTAGAGGTTGGGTGGTTTTTTGTTTTTAATGCTACTATGTGACTTGGAGGTAGTCCACAGCACATTAAATATTCATTTGTTTGAGGTACAGGCATGAGGTCTCTAAAGGCACTAGCTGCACTATATGGTCTTGAGCAGAATGTGGGTTACGCTTGAAACAGTAGTAGTAGTAAGACCAGTAGCACAGAGGACCCTCTGTCATGTGGTATTTTGAAATTACCACAGGTAACACCAGTAACTTTGGAGCTATGTTACACATATCTTTCAACACTATAAAAGCTATTTGTTGCAGTAAAACATGTATTTAAAATTGGATTTTTCTAAATATGCTCTTTATTATGCTTGTGTAATTGTTCAGAAGTATGTATGGGATGGGTTAGGAGATGAAAAAGACAGTTCAGAGCAGTTTTTCTGTTTCTGTGAATATCAGATAGGAGCCATGTACAGACATAGTTTAAAAATTGAATTGAATCAATGACATGGACCCAATTAAACAAACTCAAATTGTATTCCAAAGAATCAGACTTGCAATTTTCGGCACTATCACTCCTTTAAAATCTATAAACCTATATATGTTCCTGAACTGGATGTGGAACATCTCTGCAAATGAGAAGGTAGATCCACTGAATGTGTTACGAAATTTGTTAAACTTTGGTTCAGTAGGGCATAAAATGTGCATATATAGATTTCATTAGCTCAAGCCATGTAACTTATAGCTGTGATAAGTACTATCTCAATCAGTTATCTAGTAATAATCTTCTAAAAGGCAGTATGTTCAAATTCCAAATATTTTTACTGGTATGATAAGTGAAAAGAGCTTTTCCACTTCTGCAGATGATTCATTTTGGGAAATGCCCTTGAAAAAATCTCCTTGTAGTCTTGCCAAGGACATGCATATTAAGTCTAATCTGCAGTTTTAAATTCTGCTGGAGATGGAGATTTATGATCAAGGTTAGACTGAGCCACAGCAATATTCTCTTGGTTAGTGTAACAGCAAAGTATCTAAGTGAATTTTAAACTATAGAAAGTACAATTTCTTGTTCACAGTATCTATCCCGTTTAATCTGTATTAGAGAAGTCATGGATGTAACATCTCAATCATTACTGCTCTTAACAGACAATTACTCTTCTATTGACTCATGTCCCCTGACATACGGTTTGTTGCTTTTCAAGCCACTTACAGACTGTTAAATAGCCACATGTCTCATTTGAAGAAAGTGTGTGGACTTTCAATTGTAGCTTGTATTTATGCATTTGACTTTTTTGTCAAAGTTTGGCATTACTTATTTTGGCTTGCATATCCTAGTTTCTTTTAATGCCTATCAGTGACTCCTTGAAAACATGAACGGATTTAATTTTTTTAATTTATTACTGATCTGAATTGGTTTTCAGGATATGATTATTACAGTAAGCCATTTTGCTATTGCATGCTGAGAAATACTGAGTTATATTTCCAATAATTAAATCTTACCCAACAACAGTTCTGCATGTTAGTGGTCACTAATTATTTTTCCAGTTTCTTAAATGTTTTAGTTTAGTATGTTTAGTTGGTCATTTGATTCTATGTAATATCATTTGGATACTTGGAAACTTGCATAAAGTTATTGGATATAATCCTCTCTATGATGACTGAACTGAGAAAGATTTTAATTTACGTATGCTTCACAGTTTCAGATTTCAACATCATAATTTCCATTTATGTTCCAGCAAAAGAGAGAAAATTGTGCAATCTAGATTTCTTTCAACTTATTCTCTGATCTCTGTGCAGTGTAAAACATGAGGTACAGAAGGATTAACTAGGTCTGGTTTGTTTTGAAAATGGAATTATACCACATACGCTAAAAGAGTCTGTGTTGGGGAACCCCACTGAATAGAAAATGTAATCTATCTGGATTTTGGCAATAAATTGTATAACAGTCAGTGTGAGTGATCAGCTATTGAGAAATGTGCTTTTTAATAAAAATATGTAGTGTTTATATTGCATAATATCTAACAAGGAAAGCCTAAGAATTTAGTGGGGCTGAAAACAGCAACACAGTACAGAATTTTCTCTGAAGAGTCTATAGAATTAAATCAAGTGATTATTTCTTTTTCATAAATTGAGGCACTTTATCCTGAAGAGTGATTTTGATGGCAATTCCTGAATTCTGTGAAAAGTTTTTCTGTTCTAATGGTCCTGGGCAACCTGCTGTCAGGCTGACTCTGCTTGAGCAGGGGCTAGACTTGATCTCACATTCCATCCTCAGCCATTCTGTCACTCTCTGGCATTAACTGAATTTTGCCCTAAGACCTAAACTGACAGAATTAAATTTTCCCCATAATGTCTTCCTTTTACAGTTCAAAGAGGTAAATTGATCTGCCCTCTGTTTAGAGTGGCTGTGAAATTTTGTGGAGTCAAATTTGCCCTTTGATTAACAACATGAATTGAATAGAGGTGACTGTTGTTTGCTTCTGTGTTTTGAATTAGCATTACAGGAGTCCTCACTCCTTGAGAAGGTGGTACCAGGGAACTCTGAAATGAATGGCACTTCCTTAATGATGACTTTCATTATGCTTAGAAAATAAAACTGCACATGAACACCAAAATTCATGTAGTTGTCAGCTGAATTCAGTAATTTGTATGATTTAAGTTTTCTAGAAAATGCTTTCTGTGGTGATTAAATCAATCTGCACAGTGTGAAGATTTCTAGTACAGTTTTGAATAGAAGATTGCAGCAATATAGCTCAAACTTGTAAAAATGTTTTTTCCTTAATTATGAGGATCTTTACACTTCAAAAATTGAGATTGTTTTGCCAATGAACATTGAGTGCCATAAGGGACCTTTAATCGACATTTTCATATTAACAGCCCTTTATTGTAACTGTCTTTATTATCATAAGGAATTGATCAGCATTTGAAAAACAGGGCCTTAGTTTCTGAGCTTATAGTGAATTTTAAAGTTTCCCTGTGTTCACGTGGAAATAATAGGTTTCACTATGTCTTAAATTCTATTACATATTGGCTGACCGAAATACATGTCGTCTTATCAGGGTGATTTTTGTGCCTATTCTCTACCAGCTATTCACTGCAAAACCACTAAAATGTATCTTGGTTTATTTTATGGGAGAGGTAAATGTCATGTTAAACAGCACACTATATTTGTTGCCAGTTGAAGCTGATTCTAAATCTAAGTTTCTGACTTCCTTCACACACTTCTATTAAAATCAGAAATTTCAGTCATTTATCTGAACCTCTTATTCTGAGTGTTCAGTTATTACTTCTCCCCCTTCACCTTGTTTTGTATAAATCCTCTGTATACACCAAGAGCTTTCCTGTGTCCATATTATTATTTTCAAGAGCTACAGGAAAAACATCGTGTTTTCTCTTGTTGAAATAGATAACATGAAAAAGATTCAGAAAATAGTGTCATGGGTATTTCCAAGGGCATAACAGTGCTAATGTAACAAAGAACAAATAATAAAATCCACCACAGAGGGATTTCAAGTCTATAAAACAAATAACTTGTATGAATATGATAATAGACCGATTGGGTACAGAAGTGATTTGCATTGGTACAGCTACAGGTCTTTTTTGAAAAATGTAGCTGAATATCAATTTGAATATTTTCATAATCTGAAAACATCACTGTCAACTTCTCTCTATTCAGAAATTCTTATGCAGGAATTGCAAGAAAGCTGTGATCATACAGATAGGTTAGAAATAAAGACAGTGTAAAAGAGGCTACATAGCTGAATATAAACATCTGAAAGGTGGAAAGTAAATTACTATTTTTCATTTTAATATCTGACAATTTTAAGCAGGAGAATTCAAGCTTGACATAAAGGTATGCCAGAGAATGTGTCTTTCATAAAAGGCTTGTGTTGAGCCTTGTACAATTTTTACTTTAGTAAAGGGTGGATGGATGGAAAGCATGAACACCTTGAATTGTCAGCTTTTACCATGCTGTTGAGTGAACCGGATGAACAAGCAGCCTGCAGGGTGCTGGTAGGTCAGAGCCTCGGGATGGCTTCACACGTACTGGATGAAATATGCTGATGCTTGGCCCCTTCCTTGGCCATGCCCTCCCTTTCCACTAGGTGACTGTGTGTGTAGGCAGATGTCCTAGATATGCCTCTGGTAGAGTGGGATGTCCTTGCTACCGCAGCAAGAATTGTAGAGTATTGGAGCCCTGATCTCCTGCACGTTGAGGACAGCCGCACTAGTTGTCCCAGTCAGTGATGAAACATGAAGACATAAATCTTCAAAACCACTGTAACAGTATATGTGTGTATTTTTCATATTTATATATATATTTTAAAACATGAGTGTAATTCTTTTTACCACTGTGAGATTGGTACTGATTTATGCTCATGTAAATGAGAGCAGATTATGTCCTCCTTTCTGCTTATGTGCCTCTGGCTAGACTGGGTTATGTGCCTACGGTGCATATCCATAGAGTTGTGCACCTTTTTTGCATGTGCTGTCACTTAGTAAAGGCATGTGATGGGTGTGTATACATTATATTAAATTTATGAAGTGAGATTTCAGCCTGATTAAAGCAGGCACAAAATAATTAAACTTGTTTTTCAGGGACGAATTCAATCCATAATAGAACAAATCAAACAAAAACAATGGAGAAATATTAATAAGAATAATCTTCCAAAGGGAAAAACCAATAAAAGCTTTGAAGTCAACCTGAATCATGCCTGCTATAACACAAATACTTAAAGAAAGTAATTATTCTTCAGTTTTAATTAATTTTGCAGCTTGAAAACAAACCTGTATCTTAAATATATGGATTCAGATTTTTGTGGCATGACTTGTTTTTGCAGAGTCTTAAGCTAGTTAATTTATATTTTAGAGCTTTAATCAGTAAAATACTTTGACAATATGCTTTTCTCTTTCTGTGGCCTGTCTAAAACTTACAGTGCTTGTCTAACAGAACTCCCACCATTGGCTTGACCTTGTTTGGCTTTTAGGTACAGCTGTTTAGCAGTTTTCAATTAGCCTGAAATATGTTTGAATTAGTAATCTTACTTCCTAAGAATTAGCCCATAATGATACTCAGTTACTTAAATAAAAATATATTCCTATAATATGGAACAATTCAGCAATAGAGTTAACACCTCATTCGCACCTCAAAGAATTTAAATGCTGATTTAAGGAATTTAAGTGCTGAATTTAAATGCAATCTTCTAACATCATGTATTTTGAAACTCGTAAACTCGTAGTTAAAAGATCAGTTTAACAGAATTGTGGCTCCTCTTGTCCCATATCTAACAGAACGTAGATACTGATCATAGTATCTGTTCAATGTGATATACCTGTACAAAACCACAAAGGACAAACACAGCCAGAAAAAAACACCTTTGAGGGACTAGATCAGCTGTACAGTACACAATCATGAGCGAAATCAGATGCAGAATGTACCTGGGAAGGTCAAGTACTACACCATTTCAGGAGTATGGTATCAATGTAAATTAGCTGGAAGGTGCCTTGATTTTATGAATGTTGTCTGTTTTGACTTGTGCTATTTTTTGTGTGGATTCAAAGAGCTTCTGGCAAGAAAAGGCATAAGAGGAGTCTGAAAACATACTAGCAAGAGCATTATTGACTTTGCATTGTGGTGTCACTTCACTGACACGAGTGCTTTTACAGTACTTTTGCCTCTGACGCTAAAAGCGTGTTTGATGTCCGAGGTTTTACAGGTCTTCTGGAAAAAAATATGGTAGAGTAAATTTAAGTCTCTGAGCGTAGAAGACAGTGGTTTACAGAATTGGTAGTGACCCTAATCCCCCACTTGGGGGATTACACACTTGGGTTAGTCTGCGTGACCTGATCTAAACATGGGACAAATCTGCTGGGCATGTCATTGTATTGTTTTCTTTGAATGAGGTATTTGGTACAGAATCTGCCCGCTGGTCGCAACTGTTGATATGTAGTGGCCTATAAATCTAAAACCTCTTTGCCTTGTTAAGAGTCATAGTTGGCTGCAGACCAGTGATCAAATCCGTGAGCAGGCGAGGAGTACAGGCTGCTAGCAAAGAAAGATGTTGCTGTCTGTAGCTGTGCAAGCCTAACAGAGCAGCTAAAGAGAGCTTCAAGATGCAGCTGATGAATATGAACACAAAGTCAACCTGGTTCTCCCGGCACAGTTTTGCAGTGGGGTATAGAATAAGAATGATAAGCAGTGAAAGCAACTCTCTAAGAAAACTGGTTGAGGAACTGAACATTTTTAGACCATCATTGGCAACTCAGATACTCAGATGGCTGAGGGAAATATGATTTAGCTCCATTAAAAGTTCACAATGGCAAGGGAAAAGATTGAAACAGCTTCTTTTCCAAGCTATCATAGAGAAAATCCCTGAAGACTGCTGCCTTGAGCATAATCCATCTGATCAGGTTGGTGCAAAGAGGGCGAATGCCATAAATGTACTCCTTGTTTTTGTGAAAATTATGTGGATTGAGATTTCTTTTTGCTGAATCAGTTATTTAACTCCAGCCTCAGCATGCTCTGACAGAGCAAATGACACAAGATAGTGTCTATCACAGATATCAGTTGTGCCTTACCACCACCAGTGGGCAAATTCGGGAATGTTCCCAGGACTTACTCGGAAGGTCTGTGAAAAAATGTCAGCTCCCACATAGTGAGTTTATTTGCCTCTAGGTGCAAACAGTGAAGGTGCCAGTGTTACTGTGTGCTGGGAAGCAGTGTAAAATGAACTGCCCCATGGAATGCAGCATTAAGGACAGGGAAGCTATAATGAATGCAATTATCTGTCAGGTAGTCACAGGTGCCAGCCTGGCTCATGTGGTGCTTGCTGCCAGGCAGGGCATTTTCTCTTTCTAGTTTACAGGTGCTCACCTGGGAAGCACTACATGGGACAATAGTGGGGTTGGTTGTGTGATTATTTTTTTTGTTTGTTTGTTTGGTGTGGGGTTTTTTGTTTGTTTTTGGTATTTTTAGATCCCCAAAGCATCCTAAAGCTCTGTCCAAACTGACAAGCTAAGTAGTAGCAGTGCACTAGCAAATCCCAGCAGCTATTAGACGGCTAGCAATAGCTAAAGCTATGGCTAGTGGTATCACTTTATTTGAGAGAGGCTGTGCTGGCCAGTACATAACCATTAATTTCCTCTATGCATTTTGAAAAGAATCCTAGGGTTCTTAATTTCTCTTTAAAAGTCGCTAGAGATAGGCAGAAGAGACCTTGTTTTAAGTTCTTACCTGAAAGCCAGTACTTCTATCAGCACAGCAGAAGCTGTGCAACTTCTCCATTCTGTGTAGTGCACCAGCAGGAGTACTTTAAGTGCAAGTTTTTGTGAGGATTTCCACATATGATTCCCTTCTAGTTCAGCCAGACTGCTGACACCTCTGAGCTGATGTTGTTGATGAAGTGCTTAATACATTCTGTATCCGCACTGCTGGTGCTGCTGGATTCCTAATCTTGAAGAGGCGTGGGTAAAAGGAAACTGGCTTGAAAGACGCTCTTTCTCTGACAAACTTCTTTGTAGCGTACTTATAGTTTTTTGGAGTAACAGTACTTGCAGGCTTCACTTACACACAGTTTGTTCTGCCAATTCAGTGCTCAGAATACGGTACTGAAGGGATGTTCAGTCTGCATTAGCAACAGCAAAACTGCCAAAATCTTTATATAAAAGAAATGACAGTGTATGCTGTGGGGTTTTAAATCCTCTTGTTTTTGCACAAAAAAAGCTTAAGGCAGAGATATTACTTGTGTTCAGAATACAAAGGGCTGAATACTTGCTGAATGACCAGATTGTGCGTTTGGAAAATGCCGTATCTGATGGGTGTGTGTGTGTGTTAGGTATTTGTGTGGGGTTTTAAGAAGGCTGTGGTTTTGGGGGAGGGGGTTGAGGCATCTAAATCTGTAAAGCTGTGTTGCGTTGAATGGAGGTGTGTTGTTTTATATTAAAAATACTTTATTAGGAACTTTGCATGGGCCTGATAATGGCTGAGTTACTTCTAAAAACAATTGGGCAGAGTACTTTTGAATGACACATCATTAAGAAACTACCATGGTTTGGCACTATTATTAATTTCTACTATCTTCTTAGGGCTTTCAGGGTGGAAAAATTCTCACTATTAACTCTTCCCAAAGTACCATTAAATCTCCTTGAAAACAAGTTAAAAGGCAGTATTTGAAGAAATTGTCTTGTGATTTCAGTTATTGCTGACTATCAATTTTTTAGTGGTTGTGTGTATAAACATGTTACTCTGAGTAGATAATTTGCAGCTTAAAGAGACCTTGAAGCTTTGGGTCAGTGTTAATAGTGAAAAGAGTTTTTCTTCAGTCCACAGTAGGTGACAGACCCTGATTTTTGGTGTAAATACTGGGAGGTGATTTTGTGCTCAAATATTAGAGGCTTGTGTTCTGAAAATACGTGTTAGGATTCTGAAGCTCTGGTCTGTTTAGGAGCTGTGCTTGTCATCTGGGTCAATGTATTCTGAGAAATAGTGCCTAAGTGGTTTTTCATTTTACAAGGGAAAAAAAAAATCCTTTAATGAAAATCCTCTTAGTAACAACTATATAGCAGATAACAACTGTTCACATTTACTGTTAAACTGTCTACAAAAGAGAACTTCAATCCAGTGGCAGTAACAACAGAACTCCTTTACTTGAATAAGAAAATGAAGCCTCCAACTTAGTAATGCTCTTTGCCCTGCTCAGTAGGCACTTGTTATCTCAGTGGTGACTGAAATTTGTGGTAAAGATAGCCTACTTTACTTTATTGTGAGCCATACTGTTTGTGAGCTTTACTGTGTTCTTTGCTCGCTTTCACGCGGCAGAACTCCAAGAATAAAATGGTACCCCAATACAGCACACTTGGCAGCTTGGAATGAGCTTGGAAGAGTCGCTTGAATGCAGTCTAAACAGGAAACTGTTGTGTAAAGTGAGAAATAGCCTTAATTGTTAAATCCTTTAGGGAACCATCCTCTTGATAGTAACTACAGTCCTATGTCAGCTTGCAGAAACCTGCTAGCTCAATTTGAAAGAGGAAATAGTGAATTTGCAGATTTTTATGTCCTTTTTTTTAAGCTGCAAACAAATACCTTCTGCTTTTGAGAAAAGAAGAATTGTGCTGGGAGGGATATAGATTAGTCAAGTTGAGTTAGTTTTGAGCCTTATAGCAGAGGCCAGACTATGAGCTCTGTGTAATTGTTACTTGCAGAGAAGGGTAATTTCCACATGTGCAAATGCTTCTTAATGTGATGTGAAGAAAATAGTTTTATTTTATTTGTTGATTTAACATTGTTAGACTTGTTGCTTTGTTATCACTCATAAATTTTTAGCAGCCAGGGACTACGGTTTTCAGTCCAGGGAAAAAGTAAACCGAGGATTTGGGAGGACATGCACCATGTCAGTGCATGTCCAGTAACCCTTAAGGCAGATTTTAGACTCTGCTACCCTTTCACTTTTGTAAAAGGCAGAGTGCAATTCCTTTCTCTGTTTAGCCTTACAGTGTATTTTCAAAAGATTTATCAAAAAAAAAAAAAAGGTGAGGTTTTACTATTACTGAATTCTACCTGATGTCAAAGACAAGTCCTTGGCACTTGATTCTCCGCTCTGCATAGTCCCTGGAAAGAAGCAGAGCATAGGAAGGGAAGAATGTAAGGACCTAGGTCTGGATGTGCAGAAAAACCAAAAGGATGGCATCTAAAACTAGAAAGGTAGTCCTTACTCTCAAGATGAAGTGATAGGAGCTTTCTGGAGCAAGGGGAGCTGTGCTGCAGTGTTCTCAACTCCTTTCTGTGGTTCTGAAAGCATAGCAATGTAACAAGATAATTTTTAAGGCAATTTGAGTAGTGGAGACGAAGGACTTAAAGCTTCTAGCAGAAGCGGGGAACAAGGTACAGATGAATTTTGGCAACTTTTTCACTGCTGCTCTTTCAGTAGTAATGGTTACTTGTGCTCAGCACCTCTCTTTGCTGGGGAATAGCAAATGATTACTTCTACATCTGGTGTGACTGACAGATCTGGTGGCAGAGAAATACCTCTCCATGGATTGAATGACCCTGTCCCCTTGGAGACTGAATGTGGATGCTGTGTCCACTGACCAAGGGAACAGGGGCATTCTGTGACTCTCCTCTTAAGCTTGCATTTCTCCTGGCTGGTGCAGTGGGAGGGCTCACCACACTATGGCACGCCACTGCTTTGCCAAGAGTGGACTTGTGAAATCCTTCCTTTGAAGTCTAATGAGCTTGGGGTGCTGTAGAATGGGGGAATATAGGTAGTAAAAGGCCATGTCCCTGGGCCTTCACTGTGCTTATATCAAAGGATACCTTTAAAGTTGTTGATAATCTGTCAGGCACCATGATGAGATGCAGAGTAAACCAGAATCTCTTTGATTTCTTCACTGGTAAAGTTATCTGCATGCATGCCAGTCTTGTTTTTTCTGTTCTTAGCCTTGGGCTTTATACAGCTATTGATTTCTTTGCTGGTTGTTACAACATTAATGCTTATTCAGGTAAAGATATTTGTTATTTTCCCAAGACAGCCTCACAATTCATTAAGAATGTGATGAGTTCCTGTGTGCTAGTAATGACTGCTTTAATTCCAGCAAACAGAATGCCTTACAAACAGCAGGTTAGATATTCACAGCTAGTTCTGTGGTCCATTACAGCAATTCCTTTTCTTCTTCACTGCAGCTAGCATTAGTATTCAAAAGCTGAAAGCATGCTGGTGGAAAGCTACCTAAATATTTATGGACTATTGCTAGGGTCAGAGTAACAAGGGCAGCAAATGAAATTAAAGATTTACGCCATGAAACAAACCAACTTATCAATCACTCTTTGCCAAGTTGCTTATGCTGTTTAAAGAAGAGATTTTCTAAGAAGTTTTTTTTTAAAAAATGAATTTCAGCATGAAATTTTGATCTGTAGTTTTAGTTCAATGTCTGCATTATTTCTTCCAACAAGATGAGCAGGTGGAGAAGTCATTGCAAAACTGACGAAGCTGGCTGTTGCATACCTTTATTTTATAAGAACAGTACTCCACATCTTTTATCTGAGTATATCAAAGTTTTTACAAAACTTTAGGGTCGTAAATAACCCTGTGTGAGGAAAGTAATATGAAGGGAGGAACTGAGATGCAGCAATCTCAGAAAATACATATGCCAAGTCAGTCTTAAGAATAGGAACCAGGAGTTGGGCAGATTTTGCATTTAAACTTTGCAGTCAAACCTCAGGCCAGACAAGGAAGCTAACTGTGCTGAGTAGTGAGCAAGCTGAGATTGTTTTATGTTTTTCTGGAGGGGTCAAGAAAAAAAAATCAAGAACCTGGATGACTTGGCATCTGCATTAAAAGAAAAATGACACTCTAGTGTTTTGTGGAAGCGTGGTAGAACATATATTTGAAATGGAAATTGCCTTGCTTATTCAAATGAAAATCTCTGAGCACAGAAGCCCTGCTTTCATTATTCTGATTAGAAGCTAAGTATTTTGCAACAGCAGGCAGGTAGGAAAAAAGACAAATTGGAGGGGAAGAAAACTTTTTTTTCCTCCAAAATATGACCTTTTTTTTTTGTTGCTTTGGGACATGTAAATTCATACAACTTAAGTAAAACTTTTTTTTTTTGTTCTGAGATAAATTCAAGTGATTATGTAACAAGGCCTCCATAAGGTGATAACACAATGTGCATAAATATGTACATCACCTAGCAATAATGAACTGAACTGTAAGGGTCTTTAATAAGCAGCATGTCAGCTTTTTCTTTTAGCTGGATTTTAGCTAGGGATTGCTTAAAAAAGGCCCAGGAACTGACCTAGCATTAATGCGTTTTCTGTTTTTTCTCTCAAAGTCATGTTAAGTATTTAAACAGAATAAGATGGGGTATTTTATTTCAGTAGAATAATGACAAATCAAAAAAAAAAAAGAAAAAGATTACATTTGTGTAAAAAGTGTATGCACATATGTAGGATATCCTTTGTTTTGGCTAGGAAAATTCTAAGGTAGATCAGAACCTGTAAGAACAAGCATATAATCTTCCAGTTAAATATTGAAATAGCAATTATTTGCCCTAAGTAGTGCATATGTGTACCAATTTCAGTATAGTCGTGTTGTTTGGAATCAACATTTGCATTTTTCAAATGAAACCGGTCTCTTTTGATGACTCACTAGAGCAGAGTTGTGTTGATAATCACCCAAAAAGGATTTTGGATATGCTTGGAGAAGGTATGTGCTTGTTTCTGCTAGTAGAGTGCCTGAAGTTAGCATTTGCAAATATTTTTGTTTGCCAGTAATTTGTGGTTCTCTTGCTTTCTAGGGAAATAAGACCTCAGTGAAGGTGAAAGAGAAAAGAAACCTAAGAAAGGCATGAAGTAATTTTCATTCTTATTGTATAATCATAGAATCATATAGAATCATAGAACGGCTTGGGTTGGAAGGAGCCTTAAAGATCATCTAGTTCCAACCCCCCTGCCATGGGCAGGGACACCTTCCACTAGACCAGGTTGCTTAAAGCCCCGTCCAATCTGGCCTTGAACACTGCCAGGGAGGGGGCAGCCACAGCTTCTCTGGGCAACCTGTGCCAGTGCCTCACCACCCTCACAGTAAAGAATTTCTTCCTTCTGTCTAATCTAAATCTACCCTCTTTCAGTTTAAAGCTGTTACTCCTCATCCTATCCCTACACCCACTGATAAAGAGTCCCTCCCCAGCTTTCCTGTAGCCCCTTTAAGTACTGGATAGGGTCTCCCTGCAGCCTTCTCTTCTCCAGGCTGAACACCCCCAACTCTCTCAGCCTGTCCTCATAAGGGAGGTGCTCCAGTCCCCTGATCGTCTTCATGGCCTCCTCTGGACCCACTCAAGCAGGTCCGTGTCCTTCATGTTGGGGGGCTGCAGAGCTGGACATGGCACTGCAGGGGTGGGGGGTCTCATGACAGTGGTGTGGAAGGGGAGAATCCCCTCCCTCAGCCTGCTGGCCACACTTCTCTTGATGCAGCCCAGGAGACAGTTGGCTTTCTAGGCTGTGAGTGCACATTGCTGGCTCACAGTCAGTTTTCCATCCACTACTACTCCCAAGTCCTTCTCTGCAGGGCTGCTCTCAATGCACTCATCACTCAGCCTGTATTCGTGCTTGGGATTGTGTTGATCTGTGTGCGGGACCTTGTACTTGGCCTTGTTGAACTTCATGAGGTTTGCAGGGACCCACCTCTCCAGCCTCTCCAGGTCCCTTTGGATGGCACATCCCTTCCCTCCAGTGTGTCGACTGCACCACACAGCTTGGTGTTGTTGGCAAACTTGCTGAGGGTGCACTCGATCCCACTGTCCATGTTGCCAACAAAGATGTTAAACAGCACCGGTCCCAACACCGACCCCTGAGGAACGCCACTCGTCACTGCTCTCCATTGGACATCAAGCTGTTGACCGTAACTCTTTGAGTGCGACCATCCATCCAGTTCCTTATCCATTGAGCGGTCCGTCCGTCAAATCCATGTCTCTCCAATGTAGAGACAAGGATGTTGTGCAGGACAGTGTCAAATGCTTTGCACAAGTCCAGGTAGGTGACGTCAGTTGCTCTTCCCTTATCCACCAGCTCTGTAACCCCATCATAGAAGGCCACCAAATTTGTTAGGCACGATTTGCCCTTAGTGAAGCCCTGCTGGCTGTCACCAGTCACCTCCTTATTTGCCATGTTCCCTAGCACAATTTCCAGGAGGATCTGCTCCATGATCTTGCTGGGCACAGAGGTGAGACTGACTGGCCTGTAGTTCCCCGGCTCATCTTTTCTTCTATTTTTAAAAATGGGGGCTATGTTTCCCCCTTTCTAATCAGTGGGAACTTCACCGGACTGTCATGACTTCTCAAATATGGTGGATAATGTCTTAGCCACTTTATCTGCCAGTTTCCTCAGGACCCGCAGATGCATCTCATCGTGGCCAAAGGATTCACAGAGAGGATCTGAATTTATTGCCTCTAGATGAGATTGCTGTTGTGCGTTGTGTCCTGTTGTGCTCTCGCCCTCTGCCCTGAGGAGCAATGTATCTGCAATTTTACTGAAATTCACAACAGCTTTAGGCTCAGTATTGCCCAAAATTGCATCACTGATGAGGGCTCTAATTCAGAAAAGTAACTTTGCATATTTTCCAGTATCGCTAACTGTACTGTGATTTAAAGTGTAATATTTTGTTCAGAATTGCACCAATTCAGAGCCTGGATATATTAATCACAGTCCATCAATTGGGCCACAAAACAAAGAAATTAATATCTTTAGAGATTCATTTTTTGCTGATTCTTAGCCTGAAAAGAATCTTGACCTGAAGAATAGTTCTATTGCCTACTCATTAAAGAAAGCTATGACACATAGGCACTCTGGTCTCCTTATTCTGGCTCATTAATATTGGGCTGACGTTATGTATGCTGTACGGCCAGTGTGGAAATTCCAAGAATTTCACCAGCTTCAGAGCATCACCCCTTATTTAGCATTCATAGACATGCCTGTCTAAACATAGAGTCTTTCTTCCGTATTTTACTTAAACTGTATAATCTTTTCCCCAGTGAGAAGGAAGGCACATGCAGGCACAGATGCCTGAGTGAAATATTCCTCTTGCTGCCCTGTGAAAAAATTTGGATAAGTCCCTATCAGTTAAGAATTTTAGATGAAGATATTTACCTACTAAGGTTCATTAATAATAAATGTTCATGATTTTTTTATTAGAGGTTGAACTTGTGATATGTGGTTTCCTCAACTCTTGAACCCTGTGCAGTATCTAATTGAAAATGTCTATGTTTCTTCTACCCAAGATGAAAGACATCTAACATTCCACAGCTATTTATTTTGGTTAGAGGAATTAGCTTATTTTCCCTGTGAAATAGATACTTTTTCCACAGCTTGTCTTTCTCTCCACTCTCTATTTATCAGCTACAGTACTGCATGTCCCTCTTAGCCAAGGAGATGCAGACAGCATCAGTGAAATGTTTTAGTGCAAAGAACAAGTTATACAGCAGCTTTAACTAGGTCTGAAGAATGGCTGAAGGGAGTCATATGCTGAGTTACCTTGTGACACCAACCGCCCTGAGAGATGTAAAGGCACGCTGCACAAAGATGAGGTTTTATGCATTCAAGTACTTCATGCAGGACCCTAAATACAGAATCTTGGTTTAAAAAATAATTTTGGGAAAAAAATAATTCCTGATGATGACAGGAGAGTTAGGCATATTGTAGATCTACAGCCCAGATTACGGATTCTGAGTAACTGTCTAGAAAGATGCATGTGGATGTAGAGTGGATTTTCCTTGCTTTGTTATTTAATACAGAGAGTAAATGCACACTAGAATACAGTGCTTCAGATATTTAAAAATGTACGCATACCCTCTGTTTGCCTATCTGTTTTCCACGGTTTCATACTTCTGTCGGTCATCCTGGACAAACTCTTTTCATAGGAAAGACTCCTGGGGATTTTCCTGCTGTTGTACAGAGTTCCTAGGTCTCAGAAATCACTTCTGAAGTCGAAGGGGACTCTTCCAACAGTGGATTCCCAGTACTGTGGGTAGTGTGTTATATACTTACACTCTGAAATTTGAATTAGCTGTTGTCAGAAGAGATACTTTCCTAAGATGTACATAACAAATCTTGCCTATGTGAAAGCTGTATCTATATATAATTTTTTTTAAGCAGTCTTGGAAGAATTCTAGTTGGTTCCGTGCATGATAAACTCCATAAAATTTTGGTTCCATTCCCATCCTCAGGTCTCACTTATTGTGAGAACATGTCTGAATTCCCTGAGCTGGTAAATTTGAGGGGGAGAGAAAATGAAGATATATTGAGTATTTCGATATGATACTCGGAAGTACACAATCTTTCTCTGCCAGCATGATTTTGGTTTCTATATTGTGTCTATATTTTTCTTAGCTTCCTGATCAAGAAGTAGTCAGTCACCAGACAAAATGGTTTTACATGGAAGTGCAATTCTTACATGGTGTTGTCTACTAAGGGTAGTTTTAAACGGTAGATGAACAAAGTGTTGTATATTTTCACTATGTAGTATAGCTCCCATAGTTTACTAAGGTTGGTGGGGGTTTTCCCAGGGAGAACTGCAGTGTGGACAAGGCCTCAGAGTACAGATTTTGTTCCCTGGTGTTGAAGGCAATGAAATGTGTGTAAGACTAGCCTAGCTAACCAAATTGTCTCATGTTTGCCAGCAAGTGCAGCCCACCAGTTAGGAAGACAACAGCAGAGAGAGATGGCTTCCTGTTTGCCAACAGGGAGCCTTGGCCATAAGTGATTATCTCCGGTAACTCTTCAGGAGTTGCCCCTTGGAGTGGTGTTTGGGAAGCGCAGCCCTACAAGGTGCACAGTCTCTGGTGTCTGCACTACATTACTGCCGTGGTTGATTTCTGTACCGGCTTATTGAAAGAGAAGCAGCTAGAGGCATCATTTCCTGGGGATGTGATTTACATTCTGTGTTTAATTAAAGCATGACAGTTAGTGCCAGAGCATGTTAAAATGTGAAGTGGAATGCCATTTGCCAAATATTGGGATTTTATAGAGACTTGGAAACTCATTAGTAGAGCATTTTATTGATAATAAGTGTGCAGCCTGTTTTGCAGGGACCATTGACTTTAGCCATGTTTTCTTCCAGGTTTCTCCCTCACTGATTTATTTCAGCCTCATAATGTTGGTGGAAATACCCTATTCAATGACAAAACCATTTGAGAAACAGAGTACTAAGCAAAATGTTTCTTTACTAAGGAGCTGCTCCAGGGGACTGTTAATGAGGTTGAAACCTATGACAGAGTGGAGGAGGTTCTCTATTTGATCACATCAGTCAAATTTTAACCACCTGATAAACTTTAGGCTGGCCTGTAAGAAATAGGGTAGGTATTTTATACTGCTTGTTAGGTTTTTTTATAGGACACCTAAACAAACCTTGTGACCCTGACAACTTGATTGGTAGTCTCAGAAGAGAAGTCAAGTATTAAATAGGAACTATCATGTGGATAACTATGTGTAAATACTTTGTACAGTGGGTCAACAATTCATAACAAGACACAAATATTTATCACCTCACTTTGTGAATGAGATCACAAACTTATCACTTTGAAATCAGCTATTAGCAAATGAGTTCACTGAAAGTGTCAGTTTTGATTATGCATGAAAAGTAATGTTACTTTTATAAATGCTTAAAATGTCAGGCCACCTGAAATTTAAACGACTTGTATTTTTGTAGAAAGGTTTACCAGGAGTCTGATAGAATGTACCCTTCTCTAAATTATGAGGCGAGGTCACCAAAATGGGGGTCACTTTTCCCTTTTTTCTGATTGCGTTGTAAGAAATGGCTAACCACACCTCAGCAGTGTACTACAAAGCTTCTCTTTGGAGACAGGCACGGTTGGTCAGTCAGCCCTATCTGTGAGTTATTAACGTCTGGATTCAGAGTTGTTAGAATTTTTCAAAATCCTATTCTTTCATCAAAAATTGAACTGTAAGAAGTGACATTTTCATGTGCATGAATTGAGCCTCTTTAAAAGTTCTTTTTTGATATTGTCAGATAACCTGCACAAAGTCAGAAAAGGCAAGGCAATTCACTGTTGAGGGTGAAGGAGCTGACAATGAGGGTCAAAGATTGGGAAACTTAGTGAAGTGTTTGTGTGATAGACTTCTCTTGTGATTACCCACTGACATCCGAAACATTACTTGATTGCAGGGGTTTGTTTTTTTGCAGATAAGCCTGTGTTGTGTGTGTAAGTATGTTAATACTGCTCTCTACTGTCTACCTAACGTTCCTGAAGGGTTTACCTTGGAACCAGAGAATGGAAACAAGTCCCCCACTCTGCGGATTGTTTGGACAAGACAAATTTATGCTAAAGTCCATGAAATCCTAGGCAAGACATGAAATGCTGGAAGTTAGAGCAGTCTGGACCATATTAAGCTCCTGTTAGGTTTTAGATAATTAGTGGGTTCCACTGTGAGACTCCTCCTTGAGTTGTTGAACTAAGGAAGTTTGAGTTAACATTCCCTAGTACGTCTTATGATCTTGTTTTACTTTGTATGTATTTACAGTTTATACTTTTAAGTCTTTTTGAGTTTAATGTTAAATTGTACCTATTCGATGAAGCTTGTTTGGCTGCACAAGGAACAAGGCGTCCTAAAGATAGCCCTCAAGGTGACATTTTTCTAGAGCGCTGGGAGACACTAGATTGGACCTGAGTAAGGAACAAAGGGGAAGGCTGAGGAGGGAAAAGCTGCTGATGTTAACTTGTTCTCTTGTACTTTTTCCATAGCTATTAATACAGAAGAATTGTATTTCTACAGTAAATGATGC
This sequence comes from Strix uralensis, assembly GCF_047716275.1. NCBI lineage: Eukaryota > Metazoa > Chordata > Aves > Strigiformes > Strigidae > Strix > Strix uralensis. The sequence goes on along the minus strand of NC_133978.1, from coordinate 11,281,394 downwards.
ATTTTGAGTGAACGTTTTGAGTTCGGTCTGATGCATCTCCCTGACGTTTCGGTAGCATATCCATTCAGGTCTGAGTGTTAGATAGGTTATTCATCTTCCTCTGCAAGAAGACAGTGGTTTTGCACTTCATGAGGGTTTGTAACTCTGGGCTTTGGTAAATTTCTCCTATATGTGTAGCTTCTCTTTGGATATTGTGATTTCAGAAGGCCTTGGGAAGTAATAGATACAGCAAAGGGCTAGGTTTTCCTGTGTTATCACTCCTTGTAGTGAGGTCTCATTCCTTCCTAGTCCTTTTAATTCATAGAGAGTCTCCTACTGAGTCCCAGCGGAGCACGGGCGAAGTCCTTGCTCCACTCCCTCTGGTTGTGCTACTGCCTGTCAGTTTCTGTTTCACAGCCAGCGTGACTGTGGGAGTTTCCTGAACTGAAGTAGGGACTGCAGAGCATGTAGTAAAAACATAATTTCTAATAACTTATTTTATACAGAAGAGCCACAATAGTGTTTAATAGATGCTTTAACAGAAAGCTCAGATGTCCCATAACGGAGAAGTTTATTCATCTCCTAAATACAGACGATTCCTGTTAAGTTTAACTTTATTTTTTGACCTAAGGCTGGAAATGGGAGGAGTTATGGTTTTACCTATCATAAGTAGTAAATATTCATGCTTTTAAGTGAATTCCAGATTGTACCAACATAATTTCCTTTGTAATGAATAGCACCAATACAGCTGATTTCTTATTTCATTACTGTACTGAAATTGTCATGTAGTAAATCATATACTGGACTGATTTTTCCGTTGATGCGGAAATATTGTAATGTAATGGCCTACTATTTTCATTCATGGACATGCAGAAATAAATCAAAGGAAACAGTGTGTTAAAATGCAGTTTCATCATAATTACTAACACTTTATATGAACTACTCTTTGTGCTATTTCTTCTAATCAAAAGATATGAAAGATGTGGATTTTAATCGGTTTCTGTGGGAGAGGCTTATTAGAAAGATCTTCAGGGATTAAAGAAGCAGAGCAGAAGATACTAGTTGTGTTAGTGAAATATCTTTTTAAAAAAATTTCTTCGTATTTTTATCAAACATATAGTGTAATCTATGGACACATGGTGACAGAAGAAACAGCACCCAGAGAACATCCTTTGCGGTGCTGCATACCAATGATAAGACCCTTCTTTTTGTGCTGCATCTGGTCGTATTACATATTGTTATATCACAACCTATTATGTAACCTACAGTCCCAACAATGAGAAAGAGGGTGGGGAACTGAGCAGAAGTGTCTGTAATCTAACAGAAATATGACTGAAAGAATTCAGCAGCTGAGATATTTTTGTGTGTAACTGCAAATGGTTGAAAAAACAGGCAGATTTCACAGCCTTTGCAGCTGCAGTACTAGAAATTTTCAACGATAGAGCAGAATTGCAAATAAGATATTTAGAAAATTGTTGTATGGCCTTTTTAATAGACAATACTCATAGCATGTATTCAACTGAATTTGAATATAGAAAATAAAATTAGATTCAGACTGTAGTTAGTATTTTTCTGAAATTACATTTTGAAACCATAGATTCTGTACTACAGCTTTTTTCAGAATTGGTGTAATTTCTGTAATATCAGTTGTTCTAAATTGCCTTTTTAAACTGTGTAGTACTTCTGGTTCATCATTTAAAATCTGGGTGCCATTTTTATTTACACAGTTAGGTAAGTATGTGTCAATACTTCTCACAAAAATAATTCCGGGGTCTGATCCTGTAGATGTGAATTACCAGCATACGTACCATGTATCTCTGTTGAATAAGCATTACTGCCATAAGCCAGATTGATGGAATCAGAGCTTTGACCTAGTCAGGGTCAGCTGGCCGTCCCAAAGATTGGTGTATGTGGTTATAGGATATATGCTTGCTGCTTTATTGCGCCATTTAGGTGACAGTGATTCAGTGTGAATTAATACTAAATAGCACTTTGTACTAATTGTCATATTAAAAAAAAGGGTGTTTGTGTCTTCTGGGTGGGCCACTACCAAAATGTTCTTGTTTACACTGCTATTACCTTCACTGATAAACTTTTCATAATCGTTGCAAATAACTTAACGAAGCTGCTTCTTTTTCTTTAAATCTTTTATCAAATCTGTATTCTGGCTAGCAACTCATTAACATCTGCAAGAGATGTTGAATTCTATTGGTAGTACCTAAAAAGGTTAAAACCATATACCGACTTGCTGTGTGACTTGAGATCCAGAGCAATCTAATTAAAAAAACATGAGATAGACAAGCTATGGAAATCTTTTAGGCATCTTTCCTTAACTGGAAATCCATGTGGCTGTTTTGTTGTTATCAGAGCTTAGAGACTGAGTTTGGTCATTTTCTCTGTGGTCTGTTATGCTTTGGTCTGTGTGAAGGAAGCCAGATGGCTTCAGTGAGTCACGAAGCAACTTATGTTACCTGATAGCTTTTTCTGATTCTTGCCCAAGGGTCGTTTATTGCCCATCTGTAGACTCCTCTGTGTGAAGGAGCATCACTGGAGTACATGGAGAGAGTATCTGCAAGCCTTAGAGTGTTTGGTGAACTGGTAGGAAGCCATTATCTGGCCTCTTGGTCATTTGAAGTAGGGTACTTAATTCTGATGGATCTCTGACTCAACTATGGTTGGTATGGTCATGGGTGAATAAAATCTCTAAAGAGAGCCTAAAATTCTATTTTACATTGAGGCTTTTGTCAGAAGTGCCCAGTTTGCTATAACTAGGAAGCAGTATAGAAGTTGAATTCTCCAGTGAAGTGATAAAATTAAGAGTTAGTTTTCTCATAAAATAAATGCCCATTGAGAAGTACTTTATTTTGGTTTCAGTCATGGAGAAAGTTGTGCCCACAAACTTGCAGGATACCTTGTTCAAGGCAGCAGCCAGGAAGCACAGGAGGCAGGTGGGAAGCTGTGGATTAAAACTACTTGCTATGGAGTATTTGTAAATTATGCTCAGTACTCTAAATGGGGAGGATTAAGACATAAGCACCAGAAACAAAAATCAGTGTTTGTATGTGCAGAGCTCTATTACCTGAGGTGATTAGGTGTGTCATAAGGTCACATTTGTCCAAGGTGAAGGACGCTTATCTTAAATGTGTGGTGACTGCAATGTATTAGAGTACCCTGAATCTGGATAGTACTTTGAAGCTTTTCAAAACTGTATAGTGCGTTTCTGCTTGCAGAATAGTGGTATAAGATAAATGCTGTTTTGGTGAAAATCCATTGTGGGAATGTTTGTTTTCTGATGAAAAAAATGTTTTCATTTTTGTTCTGATAATAGCTAATTCTTTTGATTAATGTCACACTGTTTTGTTTATTTTTATAAGATGTGTTTTTTTGAAACTAATTTAGCTAATATTTCATGTTTGAGATTTTGATTTACTATTTTACACTACCATTGTGTAATGCTATGAATTGAATATGATTTGGCAGCCTTAGAGTTTTAGTCTTTTGTTCAGATTTAGAAAAAATGACCTGAACTGTCCGGATTTCCTATAGAATGAAAAATGTATTTTCAGTCGCATTATTTCCAATTTGCTTGCAACTGCAAAACAGGGGAGGATCTTTTAGCATAAGGTGAAGGAGAAACGGGATTCCAGTGGAAGACTATCTGTCTTGAATTTCTCAAAGGTTTAACTTGAACTCTTATTGAAATCTTGGGTGATTGCTAACTGTTTTGAGCTGTGTTTCCCTGAGAAAAAGCAGAAAGCTCTGATTACTCCATTGGAAGGTGGAGCAGAATCACCTTTTTGCAGAGAGGAAAAAGTGAGGATCTAGCCAACTTGAATGAGGCAGGGAGCAAGTGTTGAAGGAGGGAGTGGGTGACAAAAAGAAAACAAAAAACCCAGGTTGCAGGGGCAGAAGAGGATGATGGGGGAAGAGGAGTGGGGTGGGATGGAAAGACGAGTGGAAAAGTTTTTGGTGGAAGGGTTTGCCCAGTGTGCAGTGGAAGGAGCTGGTGCTTGGTTTTTAACTGCCTTATCGGGTACGCTGGTACCAGTGTCCCATTTGTTTGCCCAGTCCTGAGCAAGGCTTAGGTGTGGATAAATCCCTCCATTAGCTGTACAGACAGCCTTCTGCAAAGGGAAATGCCCCCATACTCCCCCAAGTAGCTGAGCAACTGTGCTGGGGGAAAGGGGCAGTGGTGAGTGTGTTAAAGTTGTTGGGAGGGTGTTGGAGGCAGGAGGGGTTGTGCTGGGTGCAGGGAGCTGCCCATGGCATGCACATGGTGCGCCTGGGCTGTGCCTGGGCTGGAGAGGCCCATGGGATGGCAACTGAAGAGCTCTGTGATTATTCAGACATCTGAACAAGGTCTGTAACATTACAGTCACTCTGAAAGTTAGCATCAAGAAACAACTGATTGTGTCATTTCTACTTCTGGAAGAGAATATATGCCAGCATCTTAATTTCTTTCTGTTTATTGTCTCATTAATTTTTGTCTCAAAGCTGTGGAGTATTTTATTACCTGCTTTTGCCAATACTTGTTATAAATACCTACCGAAGCTTCATATTAAAGTAGCCTCACTTTAATGTTGGCATTCCAGACTAGACTTCTCAATTCAGAATTGCCGTAAAATGCAGTTTGTGAGATAATTATATTAGAGAGAACTGCACCCTGTGAAATGCTTTAAAAGCTGGAGTATAATTAATTATAGAGTGACCTCTTAAAGAGAGTAGATTTATTTCTTTAGCATGAATTAATTTCCTGATAAGAGATTTTGGATTGCCATCAAAACAGAATTGAATCTGTTGGTGTCACTATTACCACATCTGGCAGTATTTACCAACTTTGATGTGATGGGAACTCTTCTGTGGGAGAAGGGGCTGCTTGGAGGTCAGAGCTTTCCAACCCTTAACTTCCTTTCTGAGTGTCACAATAGTGCTGATAACTAGTGACGTGTCTACTATAATTTACTAGAAACTGTAATGAGATCAACAGCTCCGTTCACAGAAGTGGCTGCATGCCAGTGAAGAGGTGTCGGCTGGCTCAGTCCAACTTGTACCAAACTCTGACTAAGATAGAGATGATGGTTTGTACTTCTTTGCTACTGCGCTGCTGGGGACCATAGCATTGATCAGCATCCTGGTTTTTTTGTCTTTTTAACTATCTGTGCTGTATCTCTGCAGGAAATACAAGTCCTTCAATGGATAAGCCTTGTTTTTCCTTTGCCTATTTTTTAAAAATACAGCTTTTGTATATAAGCTAGCTAGACAGCAGTTCGTTTTGGATATGCTCTCAATTTCTCTCTGTAGCTACTGATGGTTCTGACTTAAAAGATATTCAGCTTGTCCCCTGTTGAGTACTGAACTTTCAAAAGCACTTGGCAATAGTCAGCTGATGTGGATCACCTTGTGCAGAAGCTGATGATGGTTATACTGATGGGCTAGAAACTCTGATGTGAGGCTAAACAGATCTCTTTCTGATTCATGGGCCTGAGCGGTGACTGCAGCCACGAGGTAAGTGAACTGGGGGGAAGGGAATAGAGGAAATACCTCTCTGGAACTGAACTGCTTTCGAAATGTATAAAACAACTGAAAGAGATTTAGAAGGCGCTTCATTTTTCACCTGAAGTAACAGGTGGCTTAGGCAGCAACATGAAGAATGTCTTTAATGAGAGAGTAGGAGTGGGTTTTGAAACTCTTAACTTTTTTAGTAGTATTAGGTTAACTGAGGCAAAGAAAGCTAATGAGCAAAACTTATTACAAAAATCTGGACAGTAAGACATGAATTAAAGGCAAAAATGGGTCTAAAAATTTGAGTTCTGACATTCTGTAACAATGCATCCTCAAGAGGAAACTGGGTTGTAGTTCTATGTGCCACATTATAGTACTGGGTTTCTGGAAAATGCAGAATTAATGTTTGATAATGTGTTAGAATTTAGCCAGCCAGAAGCAGCTGCCCCATCCAGAATGAAGGATGGGCAGTGTGCTGGTCCCAGGGATAGAATAGAAAATTGTAAAAACTTAAAGAAAACTTGAAACAGAAAGGCCTTTAGAGCTGAAAGTCAGGCCAAGTGTCAAGCCTGGCATTTGGAGAAAGAGGAAAAATTGTAGTGTGTAATATGAATTTGCAAGGACTGATAAATATGTCCAGATGACAAGGTGGTGATCTTAAAAGTACTCCTTTTAGAAGCAAAGGATGAAAGGATACAATAGAAAAAGAGCGGGATATTTATGAAGTAAATGGAACTTCTACTGACTTTTGGGTAAACGTATCAGTGCAGTAGCAGGAGAAACAGTATTATTTAAAGAAAAAAAGCATATGGGTAAAAATGAGGCTTAACAGCAGCTGTTTCATCCTTCCTGTAGAAGTAAAGACAGCATCTATGTAAGAAATAAGAACAGTAGTGATTTTTTGTTGTAGTGGGGGAGGAATATCCTTTACTGGAAGGAGAAAGAGAATCCACTCATTAGGCCACTCTTACAGTTGCCTTGAACTCAATCCCCATTATCCTTAATTTAACAGGATGACAGAAAACAAGTGTGGTAGGAAATAATGCGATGCATCCTAAGATGAGTACATTTAGAACTGATTATAGAGCTATAGTAATTAAACAGCAGTGGTCATCCTCTGCTGACTTGTTCAGTGGGAGAAATGCAAATGAGAACACTTCCCACAAGGTGGAAACTAATGACAGAGATGCTGTGAATTACATGCATCTAAAGAGACAGACAAGAAAGGCAGTGTTATTTAGGGTCCCAAGTGCTGCTACTACTTAGGAAAATGGCTTGCATTTTTTCCCAGATTAGAAACAAGGCTTGGAAACTGCCAAATTGTCACAAGGCATAACTGTGTGGCCATGTGTCATTTCAGTGTTGGGCAGCAATGTGACATTACCCCATGTGGAGTGTTGCTTAAAATTAAACAAAAAAACCAAACCCTAACTGAAAGAAAGAGTTCCCAAACCTTGCATTTGTCTGTGTTCACCTTATGCTATAGACTCCTCTCATTTATTTTGTCATCTGTGGGGAATTGTTTCTTATGATATTTTTCACTGCGCTTACAATGATAACTGTGACATTGCCAATTAGACACGTGAGCATGTGTTTGTGGGAGAATACGCACACAAATCCATCCACTGAGCCCTGGCACAGTGATGCCCTCATTCTCTTTTCTGTGGTTTGGTCAGGACGTGCTTCTGCTTTTTACCATCTATCAGCATTGCATGTATTTTGTTTGCTCTTTCTTTTCAAGTTTATATCACTACTTCAATTCCCATGCACAGAATAAGACTATGTTGCATGGTCTGTCTACTTGGGGAGTTTGTTTGCATTAGCACAGTAAATTTTTAAGCTATTTTTGTGGATAATGGCTTTGTTAGCTCCATCACCCTGGATGCCATACACATAATACAAACATCATACTATAAAGTGATATTACGGAGTGGAACAGGAAAGATAATCATAAGTGTTAAGTTCAGAAGTGATGCTATTGGTAAAACCCCTATGTTAAAATCGGAGCTGAGCTGACAAAGCAAAATATCCAACTGACGTTGTTTGTAACACAATGAATAGGTACAGACTCCTAAGAAGGTATGGGGGAACAGTGATGATGACTCAGTAACTACTGTGCCTTATTAAACTGGGGACCTGCCATCTGAGGGGAGGGTTTTCTTGCAGTCTTTCTTCCAAGACTTTGGGGGTTGTGGTTTTGTGGATCATTTTTTCCCCTTTAGAAGATCAGTAATTTTAGTGTCATCTATTGCATCTGGAATTTACTTGTTGAAGTCTGGGTTAGTGTGGTGAGTAATAGTGTATTAATAGTCTATAACACATTGAGTAACTGACTGTAAGTGGAATCTCATTAGAATTCAAATATCTGGTACTAAAATGGAGGATGATCCAGGAAATTACAGGCCTGTCAGCTTGACTTCGGTGCCTGGGAAGCTGATGGAGCAGCTCATCCTGAGTACCATCATACAACACATGTGGGACAACCAGATGATCAGGCCCAGTCAGCATGGGTTTATGAAAGGCAGGTCCTGCTTGACAAACCTGATCTCCTTCTACGACAGGGTGACGTGCTTATTGGATGAGGGAAAGGCTGTGGATGTTGTTTACCTTGACTTTAGTAAGGCCTTTGACACCGTTTCCCACACCATTCTCCTGGCAAAACTGGCTGCTTGTAGCTTGGATGGGCACACGCTTTGCTGAGTAAAAAACTGGCTGGATGGCTGGGCCCAAAGAGTTGTGGTGAACAGAGTTAAATCCAGTTGGTGGCCGGTCACGAGTGGTGTCCCCCAGGGCTTGGTTTTGGGGCCACTCCTGTTTACATCTTTATTGATGATCTAGACAAGGGGATCGAGTGCACCCTCAGTAAGTTTGCAGATGACACCAAGTTGGGTGGGAGTGTTGATCGGCTCGAGGGTAGGGAGGGTCTACAGAGAGATCTGGACAGGCTGGAGCGATGGGCTAAGGCCAACTGTAGGAGCTTCAATAAGGCCAAATGCCGGGTGCTGCACTTGGGCCACAACAACCCCCAGCAGCGCTACAGGCTTGGGGAGGAGTGGCTGGAGAGCTGTCAGTCAGAGAGGGACCTGGGGGTGTTGATTGACAGCCGGCTGAACACGAGCCAGCAGTGTGCCCAGGTGGCAAGAAGGCCAATGGCATCCTGGCTTGTATCAGAAATAGCGTGGCCGGCAGGGACAGGGAAGGGATCTTACCCCTGTACTCGGCACTGGTGAGGCCGCACCTCGATGACTGTGTTCAGTTTTGGGCCCCTCACTACAAAAAGGACATTGAATGACTCGAGCGTGTCCAGAGAAGGGCAACGAAGGTGGTGAAGGGTCTGGAGCACATGTCGTACGAGGAGCGGCTGAGGGAACTGGGGTTGTTTAGTCTGGAGAAGAGGAGGCTGAGGGGAGACCTTATCGCCCTCTACAACTGCCTGAAAAGAGGTTGCAGAGAGCTGGGGATGAGCCTCTTGAACCAAGTAACAAGCGATAGGACAAGAGGTAATGGCCTCAAGTTGTGCCAGGGAAGGTTTAGACTAGATATTAGGAAGTATTTCTTTCCAGAACGGGTTGTTAGGTGTTGGAATGGGCTGCCCAGGACAGTGGTAGAGTCCCCATCCCTGGAGGTGTTTAAGAGTCGGGTTGACATAGCGCTGAGGGATCTGGTGTAGTTGGGAACTGTCAATGTTAGGTTAATGGTTGGACTGGATGATCGTCAAGGTCTTTTCCAACCTAGACAATTCTGTGATTCTGTAAAATGGCTTGATGTAGCAGTAAGGACTGGGAAGCAGTTCTGAGGGAGACACTTCCAGGAACAAGGGCTGGGTAGCTAAGGACTTTCAAGGACATTGGTAAATAATATAAGAGTATTTATGGAGCACTGAACCAAATTATACCTGACTTTGTGGCATAGCTATCCTTCAGCTTCTGTATATGTAAAATAAATGTCTAAACAAAGAGTATCCGTATTTACTGACTAGTCTGATTTTGGCAGGATGCTTTATTTCTATGCTGATCATGTTTGCTACATCTTACGGGGTTTGTCTGAACAAGAGACAAACCAAAACCTTAAACATTTTTGTGTAGTTCATTTTCTAGTGATTTGAGGATTAAAGGATGTATCTCAAAAAGAGTAAAAAAAATAGAATTTTCTTTAGGCAGTGGACAGCTAAAGCCTTTAAAATAATAATTGTTTTGAGTTTACATTTAATAGGGATTCTCATCGTGATTTAAACCGTGTTCATTGTAAGTTCCTTAATGTAATATTACTAATCCTGCTGCATACAGCCAGTGCATCATTTGTAATTTTTTTTTTTTTTCATGACTGGCAGTATGTTTACAGAGATTTTATGCTCCTAGATTTACAACTTTACTCAGCCCTGATACCAATGCTAACTACATGAAATACATTTTGTTAGTTTTTTCCTTCCTTTAGTACTTTGACAACTTAGAGGTATTGTCAGTGATTGTTTTAAAAGTAGAAGAAATGGGATTATATCCTTGAGGCAGATTGGAGTGTTTCTAGTTTGAAAAGTGGTTTTGTATGTTTATTTTGGAGTAGTCAATTAAACCCCTTTTGAATGCCAGGAACAAGCTACCTCGTGCTGCACCCTGGTGCATGAGCAGCACAGAGGGTAACATCTACTGTGTTGGCACTGTCCAAGAAAATTGCTAGCAGTGATGTCAAATTTAGCCTATTTCTGTGAGGACCAAGGAAGCCTGACATCATGATTTGGAGCCTGCCACCTGTGCTCAAGTGGAATAGTATCTGATTGCATGAATGCCTGTGCTGAGTAGAGTGTGTCATCTAAGAAGCCGTAGTCAGAGTGAGGAAGAGCGGCAGTGCTTGCTGTATGAGAGCGTTACCGAGTGGGGCTCTGTCCCAGCCACGCAGCCAAGTGTGCCCCAATGTGCGGCTTGCCTCTTTCTGCACTGGTGTGGTAGCAGCTCTTTAGAGAGGGCAAATGACTCCCACTGAGCAGTGTGGCAGGAGAGATTATCACTGAAGGATTCACAGCAAAGCGAAAGAAAATGCTCTATATTATCTCAGTCTGGTTGTGTTGTGGTTGAGCAAGGCTCACTGTCCATGGTTTAAGAGGAATCTATATTAAATTAAAGGTCAATGAGCATGTTAGTGTTGTTTTCTGGGTTTGGGGATTTTTTGGGGGGTCTGGGGTTTTTTTTGGTACTTCGAATGTTGATGCATCATGGTGTACTTTGCATGTCTTAGCATGAACTTGTGATTCTCACAAGGGAGATGTGTCCCCTTAGATGTGGGGCTGAGGTGATTCTCCCACTAAGGGCACCTGAATTTAGAGATCACATGGGAAGGAGCTAGAGTGGGGCAGAACCCAGAGTGCTCTAGAGAAAGAGGGAACTGTATACTCATAGATCATTTTCCTTTTTTGTTTTTATTGAAAGGCATACATGAGGAGACAGTAATCTGTACCCTTTAACCTACCCATTCACCCCACCTGGGGATCTGCCTCACACTTAATGGGACTTGAAGCCCAGTTTGGTTTGCTCATGTAGAAAGTTGGTTGCTTTCAGGAAGCAGTTAGCTTTGGCTTGTTTTCTTTATGCAACTACTCTTCTTTTAAAATAAGATGGTCTATACTGGTGTATTTGAGAAGGGGAGCGGAGGATGTATTGATGAAAGTCCTGCATAGCAGCATCTAGTCTGTGCCTTTGCCAGTCATTGCAGCCTGTTGCTTTCACAGTGCAGAATACATGCTGTAAGTAAGCATGTATATCTCTATGTTTGAATCGAAGAAGGAGCCTCCAGGTGCAAGCTCAGTGAGGGTGATTCCCTAGCCATCATAACATGCATTTCAGAGCCAAGAATGAAAGAGGCCGACAGATGAGAACAGCCATCCATAATTTGTGTCTTGCTTTCACTGTTTTCAAAGCTTGACCTCAGAAGCAGCCATGATGTCTGGCTTTGGGAGGAAAAAAACCGTAGCTGGTGTGTGTTTGTTCATTAAAGGACACATTTGTTGTCTAGAATTAACATAATGCAGAGCCAGGTGGGTATTGATGTTGATTGCATATAGACCTGTGATTTGGATTTTGGAGCTATATAATATTGTACAAATTTTATCCAAGGAAGCTTAATCACCCTAGATTTATGTGTGTATATGGTGAATCCCAGTGAGAGGTCAGTTACCTTATGTGTGAGTTGAGATTGAAACGAGTTCAGCCTCTGCTCACACAATGAAGTTTGCTCCGTCTCTGGGACCACAAAACTATTTCTTTTCAGCTTTGCGTGTACAGTGGTTCTGTATTTTGCAAGTACAGTGTGATGAATATGTTTGGGCTAGAAAATGTGAAAGTTAAAAAGTATGGCGTGAAGGGCATATCAAACTTGATTACCTTTCTGATAGAATTACAAATCTGGTGAATGAAGGGAATGCGGTAAATCTAATATATTTGGACTTCAGTAAAGCATTTGATACTGTTTCATGAAATCCTACTTGAAAAATTGATTCAAATTGACTATGATGGAGATGCTGCCATATGATCTAAGAGTTGGCAGGGCAACTGTAAACAAAGAATAATGCTAAATGGATGAGGCTGGAGTTTTGGGAAAAGCCTAACCAGGGAATAATGCTGTATGTGTTCTAATGTTTAATATCTTTGTTAATAGCACAGAAAATGGAGAATATAAACTAAATTCTGTGGAGGTACTGAACTGTGATAGCTCCAATACAGAGGGAAATAGTTAAATAGTGCAAAATAGCATTGATAGTTATTAGAAATGTGGTTGAAAAACAGGAAGAGAAGATGGATGTTGAAAAGCATAATCTGAATCATGGCTGAAGGGAAGAATAATGCATAACAGAAAATTCAGAACAAGCTCACAGTGAAACTTAAGAAATAGATTCCCCCCCCCCCCCCCCCCCCCCCCCCCCTTTTTCTCTTCTAATTAACTCAATCAAAAATTGAAGAAGCTTTTCTTTGGGGCACAAAGACAGTGTTAGGCACAAAGACAGTCAATTCTCTTACCACACACCTCTCCCCCAACGCACCAAAAACCTAAAAACATTCCCCCCTCAAAACACCAAATAAAAAACCAAACCAAAACAGCTTTCTCCTCCTCACCTGTCCAGTGCTTGAATTGAAATGTACTCATGGCATGTACTGAATTGCTAAATGCAGAAACTGATGGCTACCTGGAAGCTTAAGTATACGTTCCCTTGTGGCTGGTCCTGAAAGTTAAATCCTGCTGAATGGCTTTTATTGAATTCACGGCCACTTCATTGCAAGTCACATGCTAGTCAGGTAGTGAAACGCTGAACATTCCCCCCCCCGCCCCCCCAAAGCTTTAAAGAAACTAAGTCATTACTTCCTTAATGCTACTGCTGATGCTACTTTATGGTATTACTGATGAAATATATATGTACATCGAAATCTACAGCAATTTTATTTTCTTGAAGAAATATTAGAAGCATCTTGACATTTCTCTTGAGAAAATAGTAGGAAAGGATGCTTTTAAAAAAACAACCTTTTCTATTTTCCCTTCTGTTATTAATGAGCTCAGTATTTGCTGATACTTCTATATGAGAAAGGCTGCACTTGAATGTTATGCATTTCCGTACTGCAATTGTTAGGAGTGCAGATCTTTTCCAGGAAAATGCTCCTATTCTCAATTGTACTCCCATGCATGAGGAAAGTAGTAGTCAGTACCACTGAAATATGCTGCTTAGGAGCAGTGTAGATATACTCTCCAAAGAGTTTATCCAAGAGCTCTTACGAGAATTGTCACTTAGTAGACTACTGTTTGGAAGAGCCCTATCCATGAAAGTGTGACTTCAAAGACTAAAATGCTATTTGTAAAACTTATTTTTTAAATCCTCTAAAATGGATTGTCACTATGAAGCCTGTCAGTGAAAAAATAAGCATGGAAACTGTTAACAAACAAAATTAAAAAAACCAAAACAAAACCTCAACACACCCAAAGGGAGGGATTCAGCTTTCTAATCTCATTGTTAAATATGTATTTTGATGTTCCCATTTAATAACGATAACTTTCCTTTCAATACAAGGCATCTGTGGTGGCCCACTCCTGAATCACTACCTGGCTCTGGCATTGGCCAGTGGTGAAATGTCTCCTCTTCAAAAGAGTTTTGGAAAGGCCTGCTTGTCTGAGGGAATCGTATTGTGAAGCTGAAACGCCAGCGGATGCCCCAAAGTCCCCAGGGCTCTGTGTTTGGGACCCTGGGGTGCTGCTCCCAAGGGCAGGTGGGTGAGTTTGTCAGCCTGGCCCCATGGTACTCAGGAGTACAAACTACGCAGAGAAGTTTCAGCCAGCATAGACCTGTTAGGCTGCTGTAACTATGAGGAATAAAAGTGTGAGGACTACTTTTAGCTTGGAATTTTTTTAATATTATGGTTGAACAACACTGATAAATATGCAGTCAGTAGGAAACAGAAGTAATAAAATAACGAAAACAGGAAAAAAGCCACCCATGCCTCCTTTAACATAGAATTAAATTTTTAAGTTTTCTGTCTAAATAAATGCATCTTGAGATTAACACTTTTTCTGTAAGAGATGTTTGACAAAGTGGATATGAGTAAAATGCAGTACATGAATTCTTCCTTTGGCAGTGTACATGTAATCAAATCAAAGAAAATGGCAAGGTCACTGAGTATTAACTCTCTTTTTATTTTATAAAGTTGACCTTTTCCTGTGTTGTATCCTAATTGGTATATGCAGACCTGCTGAGTTGTGACTATAGATTCTAGGAACATGCAACGTTGCCTCTGAGGTTTTGGAGGTCTTTGATCATCCTACACATTAGAATTTCTATTCACATCCCTTCTGAACTACAGACAAAAGTGAATTTGGCAATTTTCTCACATAGTTTGTCTATGATGGATGCTGGTGTTACTGAAAGATGGAAGCTAATCAGTATTTGAAACCTGGATATGCATAAATCCAGATGTAGAGTGGGAAAATAGTGACTTACATTTTCAGCAATTCAGATGCCTACCTGTACATAAGACCTGCTTAGGATTTTTATCTTGGGAGAGTACCAACCAACTGCAGCTTCATTGGATATAGTTAATTTTTAATATATGAGTAAAGAAGGGGAGGAGTCATTAAGAAGTAAAATGATAACAGATTGGTTAAAAACGTGAGAGTTTGCTATAATTTTCAAGTTCTCTGTCACTCAAATCAGCTCATCACCTAAATGGAGTGGCATTTTTGATATCAGTGAGTTACTTGTGTGCCTAATAAGTTCTTCATAGCTGAGTATGATGACATCAACAAGATTAAAAGAGTAACTAGGATTTGATAAAATAAATTTAAGAACTTTAACATATACTAAGAATTACTTAACTTCATATATTTCTTTTATTGACTATTATCATACTATGTTACACATGAAATGTCAACATCTACAGAGAAATTATTTTCAGGTAAATTACACAGAAAATGTCTACAAATATGCTAACTAAAGATTTGGAACTTGGGCTGCTATTTAGCTATACCTTACTGGTGTTGTAAAGAGCATTTCTGTTCTGCAATCAAGTGATGTAAGCTCGCGTTTCTAGGAATGTAGGATGCGTATCATACTTGCATAACATAGGAGTGTATTTTTGAGGAGTTGTGATTTAGTAAACAATATGGGTCATTACCTTCTGTGACTTCTAAATATAAGCTCTTCGAGATTCGTAGCAGCTATGAGAGCAGAATATTGAGTTACAGCAGTAGTATCACTGTGTTACTGTAAGCAGTCTTAAAATACAGTGTAGCTCAGTTGTGTGGGCTTTATAAAAAATCTGGGCAAGTTGCTATGTTCTGTAAAGAACTACAAGGCTGATTTGACATCTGTTTCTCTTGTTCTAAGAAATTAAAAAGGGTTTGCTTAGAAAAGTTTGACAATCTTTCTGTAATGACTTTGAGACAATATTTCTGGTAGTAAAGAGCTCCATACTCTTGTAGAAAAAACCTTTACAAAATGGAGAACCTGAAGTTAGGAAAAATTGAGGCTGGAACAAAAAAAAACTTTCTAAAATAGTAGGAGTGCTAAAATGTTGGATCAGTGGAGCCAAGCATGTGGTGAATCCTAGAAGCTCTAGACTTGATTTGAGAGTCATTTGATAACATTTCATAGCAGTATGATGCAGCAGTTCAAACTAGATGACTATAATGATATCCTTCTGGCCCTAAAAAATATGAGTCTATTTATCATAGTCATTTCTAGCTGGTGAAATTAAGATGTCAGGTTTTTAAAGGGAGAAGTATTATTATTATTGTTTTCACATTATTATTGTCTCTATTAGATTTTACCAAGTGATCAGTGACAGCTGCATGTTTACATGGTGGTAAATTTAATGTAGCATATTTTGGGATATATAAATATCACTGAGTTTAGGGTTCCTGTTGTGAAGACTGGAAGGGAATACCATGATCTTCTTGTTATAATATCATCAGTCTTGCTAGCCATCTCCTCTGACCACCTGCGTGTAACAGCCAGAGATTCATGCCTCTTGCCCAAGTACAATTTTTAAACTTTTTTTGTCAGGTATTTGATATTTTAGAGATTAAAAACAATGACATGTGCCCCTTCCCCAGATCTGCTCATATTTTTGAGTGTTATCACAGCTAAATTTTGCGTCTTTGGTTGGAAAAAAGGTGGGCAGGACATCGAACTGTGCCGTCACTGTGGAGATGGCAGGAAGTGGGGACATGATTGTGCAGCCTCTGCACTGACAAACATCCCTGTCTGGCCCTGGGGTTGCATGTGGTAGTCCAGGGTAACCGCTTCTGCCAAGACTCTTCCTCTGGGGACATTTGTAAGCTGCAGCGAGCTGGGAATTTCTCCAGAGGCTTTTAGTGCACCTGCCCTTATGACTGTCACTTTGAGACTTTGTGCAGAAAAATCTCATTTTAAAAATGTGCAGATGACCTCCTGCTTGAATATCAGCTACTCTTTATGGTGGCTCTTAATTGCAGTCCTAAAGCCACAAGTTTCTGAAAGAGTCTAAGTTTGGGAAATGTTGCTCTAAATTTTTATTTGCACAGGTAATCATTTATGGATTTTGCTGCTTTTGCTTCGATAACTAGATGATTTCTGCTCTGCTATAGGCAGTGGAGTGTTGCAACTGAAATTACTCAGAATCAAGAAGCAATGACTCCTCAAGATTTATTACATCCTTGTTTTAATTTTTTGGTTTAAAATATGCTGGTGTGTCCAGTAGCAGAAAGGTAATGACTTTTTACGGGGGGGGGACACGGGATGGGACACGACCCAAAAAAACCAAACCCTAGCCCTCCCCACTTTATCATAAATATTTTAAAGCAGTAATTTTAAATATATAATTTGTAAGTGTTATTAAATATTGCTCATTATGCATAATCATAAAAAGACATTTAGAAAATATATTTAAAATATTATTCATGCAAGACTTATTCCAAATATTACAAGCTTTTGAATACTGAAATGAGAGATTTTTCCAAGCCAAATTAGTTTAATCTTCTTTTCAAAGTGTTTCTTGAACTTTCATTCTAATATTTTCTTTTTCTACTCTTGTTCATTGTAGACTGCTTAACAGTGAATTCATCTTATAATTGTTGCTGTCACTTCCATATCATTTCCCTGAACTAGAAAAAAACCAAACCTTGCACCACTAATTTTTAGTCAGTGGTCCACAGGCTCTTGGGGGTCCCAGGGTGACTGCTGAGCCTTTCAGAAAAGGTGTCGAAATGAGCCAGTGACAGTTGCTGTGCTGCCATTTGTGAAATTTCCAGTGTCCCATCCCTCCACTGGAAAACATTCTTGCAAATATCAAAACCAACTAAGATTAATGTGATCAGGACTTAAAAATGAATGATTTTATGAATAAACCTTTTAAATATTACAGAATCACAGAATTGTCTAGGTTGAAAAAGACCTTGAAGATCATCCAGTCCAACCATCAACCCAACATTAACAGTTCCCAACTACACCAGATCCCTCAGCGCTAAGTCGACCCTACTCTTAAACACCTCCAGGGATGGGGCCTCCACCACCTCCTTGGGCAGCCCATAACAACGCCTAACAACCCGTTCTGGAAAGAAATGCTTCCTAATGTCTAAACTTTCCCTGGCACAACTTGAGGCCATTACCTCTTGTCCTATCGCTTGTTACTTAGTTCAAGAGACTCATCCCCAGCTCTCTGCAACCTCCTTTCAGGTAGTTGTAGAGGGCGATGAGGTCTCCCCTCAGCCTCCTCTTCTCCAGACTAAACAACCCCAGTTCCCTCAGCCGCTCCTCGTACGACATGTGCTCCAGACCCTTCACCGGCTTCGTTGCCCTTCTCTGGACACGCTCGAGTCATTCAATGTCCTTTTTGTAGTGAGGGGCCCAAAACTGAACACAGTCATCGAGGTGCGGCCTCACCAGTGCCGAGTACAGGGGCAAGATCACTTCCCTGTCCCTGCCGGCCACGCTATTTCTGATACAAGCCAGGATGCCATTGGCCTTCTTGGCCACCTGGGCACACTGCTGGCTCCTGTTCAGCCGGCTGTCAGTCAACACCCCCAGGTCCCTCTCTGACTGGCAGCTCTCCAGCCACTCCTCCCCAAGCCTGTAGCGCTGCTGGGGGTTGTTGTGGCCCAAGTGCAGCACCCGGCATTTGGCCTTATTGAAGCTCCTACAGTTGGCCTTAGCCCATCGCTCCAGCCTGTCCAGGTCTCTCTGCAGACCCTCCCTACCCTCGAGCAGATCAACACTCCCACCCAACTTGGTGTCATCTGCAAACTTACTGAGGGTGCACTCGATCCCCTCGTCTAGGTCATCAATAAAGATGTTAAACAGGAGTGGCCCCAAAACCGAGCCCTGGGGGACACCACTCATGACTGGCTGCCAACTGGATTTGTATATATTAATATTGATATAAGACAGATTGCTACTGGTGTCCAAAGACACGCATGCAGTTAGTCAGAAATGTAACTCAGTTTTCTGGAAGGAGACACCGCACAGGTGTAAATGAGTTTTATTGCACAGCATCTGGAACTTGTGTGTAGCCCTGCACACTTTGGGCATCACCTATACAGTCTTCATCCCTCCCTGGATAGGAACCCTCATTCAGACTGTCTCTGCCTACTTACTGCTCCTCCAGATAGTGCTTTTTCATACAGTTGCATCTGTAACCCTGTAGGAAGTATCACCTGAGAGCAATAGAGCTATACATCCTGTTATTGATGCCTCTGACAAATGAAGCTCCTGAAGGACAAAGGCTATTTTTTCTGCTTGCCATCTTTTACTTTTTGAAGTAGTGTTGAAGTAAGTACAGGGATATCATTAGTTGTTTGTGATAGGAGACTGACCCTTGATGGGTAACACATGAGTTGAAACGAGTGCTCTTGAGTTGCTACTTCAATAAGGAAAACCAAACGTACATAGAGATCATGTTGCTCAGAGAATTTCGCTTTCCTGAACTTTGAATGTGGAGCGATTCAGGCTTCTGAAACAAATGAAGAGGTATTTCAAAAAGTAAAGTATTTTAAACTCCTTGAAACAGGGGCAATACATGGTTAAGGTTACAAGGTTGGCTGGGGATAAGTATCTGCCAGGCCTGCAGCTATGTTAAGAGTATAATTTTTTTTTTTTGTACTGCTTGGCAAGTAAGATATACAAAACAGATGTAGGAAAGTGTAAGAAGTTAATGTTATGGAAAACAACTGAAATTTTATTTCTTGAATCTAAAACACTTTTTCCATTATCTGTTTACAGCAGAAAAACCCGCTTCTTCTGATAGTATCCACTTTGAGGATTAAATTAACTTCTTGGCATTTTTTGAATTGGAGAGTATAAAAAGGCCATTTAATAGGAGTGCTTCAATTGATGAGCAGAAATTGAAGACAACAACACTACATATAGTCCGTTCTTTAGAGCCTGATAGGATTGTGCATCTTTCTGATGTTAAAAACAGGCTCTCTAGTTGTTTGCTGCTGCAGTGTAATTTTTCACTTACTTGAAACAACATGAAGTGTCCCACTACTCTTTTTTTTCTCCTTTAAATTAACCATGGAAAATGGAGGATTTATGCTGCAAAAGTATAGGTTATAAAATAGGTTAAGAAATATTTTTTCTAAGATGGCTAGGACTAAGATAGGCTTTCTTGGTTTCCTGTGCCTGTATTATATATGTAAAAATATATATATCATTACATATAAAATGAGTATTAATTTTGCCAGTGTGTAGTTCTCCTTGAGCACTCAAGTTCATTAGTTCTTTTTTATGGTTGTGCCATTCCTTTCCACCATTTGCCCCAGTATTGCCGAGTGTATTGCTAGAGCAAGTCTTAAGGAGAGGAGGGCTAATGTAAAGAGAAATCACACTCCATTTGTGCCAATAATTTGCAGTGGCAAGTTTGTAAAATTGAATAAAGTAGTAAAACAGGATGATAGATGGTAGGAGATGGAATCACCAACTGGAAAACAAAAAAAGTTATTGCAGCAGATGAGCAGGTCAGTACAAAGGAACTGGTGATGTAACAGTGCTCAATTGGGTGCAAAT
Source organism: Strix uralensis (assembly GCF_047716275.1). NCBI lineage: Eukaryota > Metazoa > Chordata > Aves > Strigiformes > Strigidae > Strix > Strix uralensis. The sequence goes on along the minus strand of NC_133978.1, from coordinate 11,261,404 downwards.
GAAAAAACACCCAGACAATCAGAAAACACAAATAGAAAAACCTGGCTAGGAAATAACTTCTGGTGCCTCATAATATGCTGTTTGATTTCACTGAGACAGGTAAAGATGTTCATGATATTTTCTGAAAAGTGTGAATTTAAATGTAGCACAGGAAGATTTTTTTTTAAAGGAACACAGTCATATTTATTTACAGTTACAAGAGTTTGAAAGAATTTCGTTGTCCTGCATTTCTACAGAATATATTTTGTCTGCCTGTGTTCCTAACAAATGCATTCATGCCTTCTGTCTCTGGTCTATCTGTCAAGTGTTTGTTACTAGGTGTGTTCATCCCTGTTGTCATGTGTGTTACTGTTATCTTCCTGGACATAGATGGATGTATTAAAAGTACACGTGAAGATAACAAAAAACAATTCTGCAGCCTGGATGCAGTCAGAGCATGGCTGTGTGCACACCCGCATATTGACATGCAGTGTGCTGGCCAGGGGCGGTCTGTATGACAACCTTCACCCAGCGTTTTCCTATCATGCCCTGAAAGGGCCTGAAGCTCAAAATCTTGTGTACTACATGCAGCAGCTTCCAGTGATCTTGGGTTACTCTGGATCAGGCTGTAAATTAGTCTGGCAATCCCTACACACCCTGTAGTCTTCATAATCGCTGACTTCATACCACTTTGAGCTGAGGTGCTGTTTCTGTTTGAGCAGTCTGAGAGCAGTGACAGACTCCCAGCTATGTGATCAACCACTTGCGACACGTGTCGGGTGGTGGGAAAAGGATTTGATGGTGACCTGCCTATTAGCTAGTGAGGACATACCTGTGTTTGACTTCTTTTTTGGACACTGGCCAAGCACTAAATGTGCAGATGTGTGTCATCCTGTTTTTAGAGTGTCAAAAGCAGGAAAGAGATCCCTCTGTGCACTTTTATGAATAATCAGCATTTTTGGGTGAATGGACAGAGGGGTGGGTAGATGCAAATAATTCAATTGTTATTTTGATCTGGTACAACAGACTGTTTTGGGTTTTGTTCTGTTGTTTTTTTTGGTTGGTTGGGTGTTTTTCCTAGGCATTTTGTTTTCTTAGCATTGTGGGACCGTCAGGAAACATCTCCTGCTGCAATATGCTTTGTGTGTGTTTCCGCACAGAATATGTATGTGTTTGTGTGCGCAATAGTAAATTCTAAAACTGTTATTACCACTTAGGAAAGAGCTTGCATCTGTTGTGGGTATTTCTTGGAAAACACTAGTTGAATGCTCGGTGGCAATGGGAAAAGACAAATAAATCTTAGGGATTCTTAGGAAGGGAATGGAGTCCAAAACAACCTCATTTTTCAAGTGCACTTCTGCATCTTGAATTCTGTGTGCAGATCTGATGATCCTGTCTCTCAAAGGTCACAGTAAAACTGATAAAATCTAGAAGGACAAGAAGAATGGCTAAAGGTGTGGATCTGCCTGTAAGGGAGGAAAAACACAATAGATTAGGATTGCTGCATGGAAAGATATGATAATAGCATAATAGTAATATATTTCTGTACCATCCATATTTTTATATGAGTAGACAATGAGAATTACCTGCATTTTGTAACAGGGGAACTAAGGGGTGTTCAACAGAAATAGGAGAAGATTTAAAATGAACAAAAGGAAGTACTATTTCATGGAAAGCACGATTAAATTGCAGAGCTTGTTACCACACAGTATAAGGAAGTCAAATTATAAAGGACATAAAATTAATCAATTTTTATCAAGAACAGTTCTTTTGTAGGCTACTAAAAAGGTGGATTGGAAGCCAGGTTTAACTCAGGTTAATTCTGTTAAGCTGCTGGGACCACTGTCAGTATAGAGACAGAAGGGTCACACAATATGTGCTCTGCTTTATAGAGCCTTTCTGTAATTATCAGCTGCTGTGTGTTGTTTATTTACAAAGGGGGGGGGGGGGGGGGAAAGAGGAGGAATGTAGTATTGGGCTAGGTGTCTTCTTATTCCCTTTCAGTATAGTCATTTCGGTGTTCACTGAGTGTGACTTCTGTGGTGCATGGCTTTTAGTCTTTAGTTATCATAAGACCTAAGGAGCGGCTGTTAATTTATCTTTCTAATTTAAAAAATAGTGTAAAAGTGCCATTTAAACATCACTGTCCAACACATACAGTTCTTCTTTCAAATCTTTGCTGTAGAGTTTCAGGCTACAAGAGCAAAAGGCTTCCTGTGATGTGAGTTGACTTTTTTTTGTACCTCTGCTCAGAAACAGTTTTCAAAGTAATGTCAGGATGCCTAATGAACAGAAAGGGAACTGTCAACACTGTAGAAAATATGTACTGGATAGTCTCTCAATTTTCTACCTAGTGGTACCAGCAGAGCAATATACATGAGGCACATTTACTATGAATGGCATACTAGGTCTGCTTCCTACATTATAGCCAGATATTTAAAAAATAATATCTAAAATCAGGTGTTGTTAGGTGTTGCTACTGTTTCAAGAAAGCATCTCAGGATAGAGCTTTTTATTTTTTTAATCAAAATTGAATGTAGTCAATTGAATTTCAGTCCTTGCTTTAGGTTTAAGAAAAATTTTGTATGTTGAACAGCAGATGAATTTTATCATGAACCAAGTGTTATTCTAAATGCTTTTCTGAATCATTGCATAAATTTCTAAAACATGTATTTTCATTCAGGTTGTTCTATAATACAAAAAAAGCACTTTACACTCAAGTGTCTAACGTTATCTGAAGTGGTCTAAATTGTTAAGCCATCAAGAATTATGTAAATTCATTAGCCCTTTTTCTTTTGCTCTTCTGATTAAATCTTGGACTTGTCCATTTTGGTGAAACTGAGTTTTGAACTGTGACCAAATACTTCAGTTATGGGAAGCTGAGGGAGGAGGGCAGGCAGCAAGGGTAGGGAAGGATTTTTTTTTTGTTTTCCTTTCTTTTAAAAGAAATTTCAGGCTGTTATTTAGCTGTGTAGGAGATAAAAGGTAAAAGAAGATTTGATGTGTGATGACTCCTTTCTATCTCAAACACCATAGTTTTCTCAGTGATTTCAGGAGTGTTTGAATTTCAGATTTAGTGTTCTCAGGTTTGGAAGTAGGGGTTTCTACTGACTGCAAGTTGAGCAGTCAGCAATAGTTTTTTTTAGGCATACTCATAAGAAATGAGACACTAATTTTTCTCTAATATATTTTCTAAGCTTGTCTTAAACCATAGGTCTGTCACAAACAAAGACCACAAAGCCTCTTGCCCCCTTGGCTACTTGCTGTGCATGCATTAAAGGACTACCTGATATTTCTTCTATGCCAAAAAGGGAGTAGCAGAGTTCTTTGGAGTTAGTTTAGTTTCTTTATCTGTAATTGTTGACAGTGGCACTGTTTCTCTTGGATGTTCATGGCTGGATTGTGGGTGAGTGCACAGCCCACAAATAGCCAGTGAATTAGTACAGGTCACAGAAGAGCATTATGCAAGTCAGTTGACTTTAAAACGTACATGCACATACACATATATAAAATAATTTTAATATGAAGTCTTGGTTTTATTCCAGTCCAATGTCTTTTATTCCAGCTCTGACTAGTAGGCTGTCTTGACTGCTGTAAATAAATTAGGTCTGAATTTCATTTCTGTGTTCTCAGAGGTTCGGAAATGAAGAGGGCATTATGACAGTCCAGCAAAGATAATGCAAACAGAAGAGTGTTTTGTCAGGGGTAAGAGAATACTTTCCTGCAAGATATAATTGGTAGATCAAACAGAGCAAAATCAGCACTGCAGACTCTGAGGTGTTCCTCTTCAAAGGCAGGAACTCTTGATGCTCCGACAAGCCTCTATTTCCATTATTTGTTGTTTTTTCTGATGGTGTATGTGAGCCCAGTGATTTTAATTGATGGTTATTGAGGCAGTAAAATCAAAAACTCTGACCGTGATTCTGCTCTTTGGTTCAGAAAAAAACTTTGATTTTTTTTTGTTTGTTTTTAATCTCCTAGAAGTTCATTCTTAAAAGTGTGGTTCAAGTAGTTAGTGTTCTTCAGTAATGTATTGGGGTAAAATACTAAGGTATGTGACATGCATATATCTCCACACGCTTTACTGAACTACAACAAACATTCCGAATAGAAAATTCAGTAAGTCACAATCCAAGTGAAAAATATAAGATAAAACTTCCTCTAAAACCAGTAGCAGTACTGTAAAAGTTTATGATGGTATAATAAATCATTCACCATGTTAAAGGGGTTATCTGTATGTCCTGAAATTGCATTTTTGTTTAAGTGTCCTATGAGGGTAAAAGAAATGGGTTGTAAGGATTCTGATGCTGACAGTAAGCAGTACATGGTAATTTCTTGCATCTCAGCCTTGAGGAGGAGTCCTTATTTCCAGTTTGAAGTGGTAAATCCTATATGTAACATGCATAAAGAGAGATTTTTATTGGGGGGAATAACACCCCCTTCCATCTGAGCTGAATAATGAGGTGAAAACCTTGTTGAGAAGTTCTGTGCAGAATTGTGAAATATTTGTAAGGCATTTTTAGCCCATGTCTTCCAGGAAATTATGTAGGATTCTAGGGTGGGTTCTGTGGGTCTGTTGAATCTTGAATTCCATCATATTTTGCAAGATTTGTTGATGAAGAAAACCAATGTAGTATAACTACTGTATCGAATCTTCATCAGAAACATGTGAGACTTAACCAGAATGTCAGACCTCCTGTGCTACTTTACATTTGTGAGATATGTGCCACTTATAAGCTTCCCAATGCTGCTCAGTACACTGTAGCACAGAAGAACCCAAGTGACTTCAAAATGACCTAGCTCACATACCAGCAGCTGATGCAGCTGTTAAGCTGCACGGTGTAGACAAAATGTAAAGTCCTTTTGCAGGTTTACGTTGGTTCTGATTTTCATGTCTTTCCAGAGATGGCAAGATTTGGCACTACTAAATCTTTAAAAAAGTAGAAGTAGCTTTATAATCAGCTTACTATTCTTTTGGTTTTGTTTGTCATCTTTTCAAGGAACTGTAATGAGATATTTTGCTGCAATACCGCAAATGCAATTTCTTTAAAATAAGACTGCTGCAGTGCCTTTCGGATCTTACGAGAGCGCTTGTGGCTTTTGCCACAAATGCAATTTCCCAAAGCAATACCCAATTAAATGCATGGTTATAAAACAATGTGAACTTCACCAAAGGGAGAAACATTGGCTCTAAGGTATAGATATTTCTTCAGAACGTTCAGATGATACTATTATAGGTCAATGGGTTACAATATGGAAAAATTGTGCTCTGGCAAACACTCTCAAAAGCAGCCAGCAGTGAATCTAAGCAGTTCTGGAGAAAGGAAGAATGGAGGTGAGAAGCTGTAGTAATTAGTGAGCTGTCCATGAAAGTATGTGAAACACAAACCATCAGCATAGCAAAAACCCAATGCTGAGATCCCCCCAAGTTCTATACTATAAATAAGTGTTTAATATTCTTATCTCTAATCTGGATCTGGGAAGAACAATTATGTATGGGTGACACGTTCAGACTAGAGAAGGCAGTGACTTCTAGCAAGAACATAATGACGGGTGGAACTCACTGCTGGGACTTGCAAAGTTGTGCTTGTGGAAGAATAAATTTCACAGCTGTATTGCAGTTTATGGGAAAAAAAAGGCCCCGAGTGTCACTGGAGAGAGGTCAATGTAAGCATGTTAGGAATGTCATGTTTTTCCTCTTTCATTTCTGGTACTGTGTTTTGCGAAGATATGTGTGACACAGGCTTAAGTATTCAGTGGGAAGTGAAAGCTGGTTAAAGATGTGGAATAGAGCAGAATTTTGGAGCTGTTATGCAAAAAGAGAGGATTCATAATTGAAGGAGGGAAGGAGAAAGCAAGTGGGATTTTGTTATTTTAACTCCATAGGAGGCAGAATCAACGATTGAAAACAGCAAGAATTTTTCTGAACTCATGAAGCTAACCTATTGAATGCTTAGGATCTCACTAGGATTTTTTTTTAAGAATTAGACTCTATAAGAGATAATTAGAAAATGCACAACTACATTTGATAGGATTAAGAAATTATAAAGAATTTAAATCCTCATGCTTCAGCACAGAAGCTAATGAATACGAGAATATTCTGAACAATATCACAGAATATTCTGAAGAATATTCTTATATTCTTTTATGGGACTTTGGTTTTGTATATGTCTGCAAAAAACTTTGCAAGATTTAGTGAGACTCGTGGTATTGGTCACAGATATGGAAAAGACACTGGCCGAGACAAACCTAGCTAGCTAATGATAGATTCAATATTGTATTTACCTTCAGTAGAAGGTGGTGTTTACACAAGGAGTGCAAAATTGAACCCTGACAGAGGAACAGTTAGAGGATAACAGTAGTCCACAAAAGGTCCCCAAAAGTTTTGCTTCAAAAGAAACTTCATCTTTAACCTATCTTTTAGTAGAACTGTGACAGATGACTGCAAAAATATGTTGTGCATATTTTGTAAAAGAAGCGAGCAGATCCTGGACTTTACAAGAAATACATGGACAATTACTTACATTAAAATAGTTTATAGGAATTTGGATTTTCGGTCATTTGCTTTTTATAGCATCTGCACTGTTTTGTTTTCAGTAGCCAAAAATAATATTACTTGTGATTCTGCTGTGCAGAGCCTGAAATGTCACGACAAGCATGGATTTCTCTTCATGCTGTATTAACCACTCGACCAGAATGCAATTGCATGCTTCATCCAAGTACTCCAGGAAAACACAAAGAAAAGAAATAAACAGAAATGACTATACAAAGGAGATTAGATGTTACTATCATTCATCTGTATAAGATATCCATGTGACTCCTTTACTTCTGTCTATGTGCAGAGATCAGAAATAAAGTTTCCCAGCTAAATCCAACTGACCCTATAAGTAACAAAAGTTTAGTCTGTCCTGATTTGTGTACCGGGCTTAAAGTGCTGTGCTGATTGTGGCACTTACTGCACTCTAAACAAATGTTGGCATTCTTGGTGAACTAGAAGGCCTGTCATTTTTGGATAGGGTTTCTGAATGACGGTGGCTGGGAATTGTGTTTGACAGATTCAGTCACCATTTTAGCTGGCATGTACCCAAGGCGTAGAAGGGAGCCAGGCAATGCTTTATGCTGGAGGCTTTGTATAACTTGCCCTTGAGATCTCAGACTCTTCATAGTGAAGAACTGAAGCAAGAGGTTGCCAGCTGATGCTCACCCCAAACTGAGTTTGTAGAGGCCAATCAGTTGCCAAAATATTATAGCTTACAGACCCTTGAGAGAAGTGACTGTCTTGTGGGATGAAGTAGCAGATGGGCTGTATGAAGTGTCAGGTGTGGGAACTGGTTATTTAACTGCAGCTGAGACCCACAGGATCTGCTGGCTGCTTGGGGGTGGCATCAAGTGTGGGTCAGTAACCAGAGGACTCAACCTGAGTCCTGCCCGAGTCATGAAGTGGTGAGGGAGGAATGGGAAAGCTTGGTAGGAGAGGGACCAAAAGTCTTTTGGCTTGATGAACTCACCTAGCAACTTGTCAAGGATTGTCAGAGCCTGTGATGGCCCCTGGCTGATACGCTGAGAACCTGCACCCCAGAGAGACAGTCAACCTGAACATCAGCCCACAGGGAATACAAAGTGCTCTGTGAGAATTGTATCTGTTTTGGGATTTATGGCATAGTTTAGTTTACTGTATAGGCATGTTAAAGTTGGCCTGTAAGGAATTTACCTTTTACTGCATCAACAGATGATATATGTGTATGTTAGAAAAAACACTGTATGTGCACTTGTGAGTTCGTGGTGTCCCAAATTCACCTATGAGAAAGCTTGCAGGTGAGTGTGAGAAAGGATGTTTAGCAATACTGATTTGCTCTGGAGAGATGGGAAGTGTTTTGTGGACATATCCATGTATGGTCATCACTGCAAATCAACATCATGTTTGCATGAACTCTTTTCCTTGAGGGCTTCAGATAGAACATGAATCACTGTTACTCCATTTTTGTTTGTGCTGCCCAGTGGTGATCTATGGGAGTGGACTGCTGGGATCAACGTGTACTAGAGATTTCAGCTGTAACCTAACAGTAATCAGCTGAGAATGCAAGTTCCAGCTGAGTCCTGCTGGTTTTCAGTTTCAGAATCAATAAAATTATTCTGCATATTTCCTTTTGGCAAGTATTTAGGTTGTAAAATTAAAAAATGAAGAAAAAAGGTGTTACCTGGATTGAAATTTCAAGACTAGATTTAAAATAAAAATTGTTTAATCTTTGTTTAGAAAAAAAATTCCTATGTTCTTCATATGAAACTTCTTGTGGTCTATCTTTTGCTTTGTAGAGCTTTATATTTAAATTACTTCAACAAGGGTCAGTGGGCAAGAAACTTGTCACTTCAAAATACTTATTCTTTTTGGATCAAATTTGCTTTTCAGTACATTAGCACATCGTGGGGCACAAAGAGACCGTTTAGCTGCTTATTTCATATGGGCCTCTCCATGTACCCCAGGTGCCTGTTGTCACTAGAAGGCTGTGTTGGCTCCTGGGGATTGGTACAGTCCAGCAGGTTGGACTCTGAACATCTTGTACCCAACGTTAAAAAGGGTATATTCACACAACATGAATGTTGTCTTCCAGTTAATGCAGAATAGGGACACGGCTAGCTGAGAGCATTGGTAGAAAACACTGCCTTTCTTTTTGTTGTGCATTTCTCTGTTTGAAAATCAGTCTATGAATTGAATGTTACCTATATGTGTAATAGTTACTCATCAGTTGTCCATGTATATGAAGTATTATTCTAATATTATGTTAATGAGTCATTGTTGCATTTAAGGTGATGAATTGCTTTGGTAAGAGATAAATCTTACATTCTAGCAGGTCCTCAGAGATTAGAGGGGCTAGGGGCGGCTGGACTTATCTCTTAATAGGTATGCCAATTAGGGCTGTAACTATAGGTCTGACCCAGATGCATGAACAGTCTGTATGCTGTAGGTCTGGTTGCATTCGAGAGAAGCAGTCAGATTCACGAATAGTACGGTTTATTTTTATGCAACATCTACAGATTCTTTAAGATTGCCTACGATAAATGGCACAGACTGCAGGTTGGCTATATAGCACTACACAAAAAAACCCCACTATTGCAGTCACACACACTTAGTTCCTGGGTAATCACTCGGTGTAGTCAAGGGAAATCTTACCAAAAGTCATCCCTTCGGGGGGGGCGGAGACCACAAACCAATCGATCTGTGTCTCCGATTTGGTGTCGGATTATCGTCCCTCCAAGTTAGGTACAAACTTGGGGTAGTATTTATCTTAGTATGTATGTGTAGTGGGTAGGACTGTAGTCAAATCATTATCTTTTGAGTAACAACACATTACATTCCTTGGTGCGAGGGGTACAGCTTGTTTTTGTGGGAAAAAGAGGGAGGGTGAGACACAAGGCCGGCTGGCTACTGCAAAAATCCTTGAGATAAGCAAAAGAATGGGACCATGCGGCCTACACCTCGCTTCGCATTTCTCATTGGTACCACGACAAACTCAAATCACTGGACCTCCATCCTGTCCTGTGCTTGCTCTGGGCACCCTGTGTCAAGGAAATGTGTGTTTTACAGATTTCTCACTATTTTGCCTTTCTCACATTTCCAACACTTAACAGTCATCTTCATTCAGAGTGCATATTTTCAGGGAAAAGATGGCTATGGTGCAAGTTTTATGTGATTTTCTCTATTACAAGTAACCTGGTTGGTCAGTTTGAAATCTTCAGACTTCTTGAGTATAAGAGATCTTTTTTTGAGAGCTTAATTCAGCTGCTACCAACTTCCTACTCTGCTGCCAACCTGAGCATAAATAAATGATCAACATGTGTTCAAAAATGTTTTGCCCAAAATATGATCTAGTTGTTATTCTCAAGATGGAGCTAATGGACTCTACGCATACTTTTATCTAATTTGTATAATCTTTCTGTTTTGCAGTTTTTGTGACACTTTACCTGATATATTTGGTCATTGCTCGCAAAAACCTTTTCATCCAGTTTGGATATTCAGAGAAACTTAACTCCTAAATTATCTAAAAACCTGTGGTCAGTGCAGTTAATCTGGAAAAAAAGTGATACACACTCTTCCCGTTTAGAACCCCCCCTTTTCCCCCCCTTAAGTACAGCACAATGCAGTCTCCTGCATGCACAGAAGTCCAAGGAGGTTGGGGAAATCTTAAGTGAGAAAAGAGAATGTTGCATTTCATTACATTGCACAGAAATGTCTCTTGGAGTTGAAGGGAGGAAAAACAGTTTTCCGTAATTGTCGAGGTTCCCTGTCACAAAGTAGGTTTAAATGTACTTGACGATCACTCTCCTGCTGGCAGGATCCAGTCACGCAGCTGACTAGTAACATCGTGCTATGCTTTGTTGTGGCCACCAGGCCAAGGAAGAGAGGAGGGAATGTGTCCTTAGGGTGTTGACCTTGGTCTCCACAGTGTCCAGGCTATGTCTAGCATGTGGCAGCCACCCTGTCCTAGGAGGGGGATGTGAGGAAGGAGCATCTTATATATGCCTCCATTACCCCTAGCTTTAGTGTGTAAAGTATGCAAGAAGGAGCTAAATTTCCCCCAAACTTTAAGCTTGCTTCAGGCTGGGGCTTCATTAACACCCTCCCTTGGTAGTGTGGCCAAGGATAACGTATTATGCCTTGGGCTGTACAGCTAAGGAACCCTGTTATCAATGGAAAAAATCACTTTTGTCTTGTAGAACTGAGAAATACTTGTCAGTCTAAATATATATATATATATATAAAAAAAAAAGATCTCCATGGAGTTTGAGTAATAAGTGTGCAAGGTCATTGTCTGCGAGACAGATGGTCTCAAGATGTAGCTTTGGACTATATAAAAATATTCTTATCATGTAAAGATGGAGAGTCTCTCTGACAGAAATCAGCTGACATGTTTTATCCAGGAGGTAGTTTTCCTGGTTGCACAAAATAGTTTCATCCTGGTGAGTGAATAAATTCCATTTGATTTCGAAGAAGTTGCTTATTCAGATGAATCAGGTCCAAAAACCAAGCAGTTCATAGTACTGTAGAGAATGCTCAAGATCGGTATAGAACTCACTTTAAGTGATGTGGGAGGGGTAAGTACGTGCTTTCTAAAGTGTGTTTTACCACAACTGTGCACTTGCATTACTGAAAAACCTCTCTGTCTATTAAGATTTTGGGAACTTTCTAAGCCAAGACACTAGATAGACCTAGCTAAAAATTCCATTGTCCTGGTCCTAGCTTTAAAATGTAATTTGAGGGAAGATAAGTGAGCTGTGACAAAGGTTGAAAGGGACAACAATAATAGAAGGCATTTAGATAGGCTGCTAATGTGCCAGCCTATCTTGGTGATTCAGATCTGTGACGAGAAGAGTCTGAAACTAGCATTTCTGGCACGGGAGAGAAAAGGAATTTTCTGGTTGCATTGACCTTAACATACCTGATAAGAGAAAAAAAAAAAGGGGAAACCAAAGCGTAGCTCTTTCCTGAAGATTGAGGGAGTTCTGTAGTGATGAATTATTTAAGTCATGGGGAAAATGCGTCTGCTGGGCTATGAAGTTCATATGAAAAATGTTGTGTGTGAATCATTTTATTTTGAAACTTCCTTCAGAATCAGCTTATTTACAATGTGTGATTTCTTTCCAAGATCATGAACTCTATACAAAGATATAAACCAGCTGAAATTTCACTTTAAAAATGGGTATTCTCCCTTCCTTTTTTATTTTTGACAGAATTTTTTAGTGATAATATAAAAGTAACAATGGAAAGATCCACAAACCACCTGTGATTGTGGAAGGCCCTTGAAGCAAGGATTGATTACTGTTTATGAAAAAATCAGTTTATAAAGACCAATCTCAAAATAAGGCAGGAAGTTAAGTTCTTAGTGGGGACTTAAGTCAGCTGATGACCAAAGTGTTCTTCACAAAGTTGACAATATTATAAAATCATCAGAAAAGATTATAAAAGCAAGGTCTTTCACCACTCATTTTAAGGAAAGAGACATAAAAGGTTACATGTGGGAAGAGACACTGTGGTCCAGGCAAGAAAGAGAGGGAAAGAAAGGGGCAAGTCTTCAGTCTGAAGACATCACATAAATCTGGAAGAGTCATCCAGATGAGGCTGATGTGTTCAGGAGACTGGAAAAGGGGTGTTAGTATTTTTACACTATTTCTTGCTTTAGCAACTACTTCAAAATCTATGGTATGTATTTTGACTGTTAGAGATCCTTGAATGAGAAATTATAGCCTAGTCTAGCGCTCATGAAATTGGATCTTTGGGAAAGGGTTATTTTAAGTAAATTGGGAAGCTTGGAGAGCTAATAGTAACCATTGAGTCTGCAGAACTAGACTACAGTGTTTGAGCTCTGGGAAAACTGCACCTTCATGACGTGTCTAGAGAACTAATCTCAGAAGGCAATGCCTCACTTCTGGAGAGATTTGGGAAACTTTAAAAGTCCGTAATGCGAAGTGTGTAGGTTATTAGAAATCAGACAAGTGAGATTCTAGAGGGCAAGGTACCGTCAGACCTGACTATTAATTCCTTCTGGCCTTCCACCTTACAGACAAGTTACTTTATGAAAACAATTTGGTGATTTTTATGAGAAAACAATAAAAGGTATAAAGAACGTGACAATTTAGTTGGTGTATATAGCACATATTCTGGATGGGACAGTGATTTTACAAAGATGACGTACAATAAATAAAAAAAATCAGAGCAAATATAACAATCATACAATAACTGAAAAAAACCCCTTAGACCTGCAGGGAATATAACATAGTTATTGTCAGTATGTCCCCATGGTCTGAAGCTGACATTGTGTTGTCTATGATGCCCTGCTGTAACTTGATTTTTAGAAGTCCTAGAATTTGAGTGCATCTCTCACAGTAAAATTCCCTAATGGTTGGGACAGTGTGAGAATCACAAGAAGGCTGTAGCTACTGTGACTGACTAACATTTGGCTTCTGAATTTTTTACTTGGCTTATGACTTGAGCATGTGACTATAATACGTATTCTCAGAAAATCTGTGTGACCCAATAATGAATGCACACTTAGAGATATAGTAAAAGTCTTTAATGAGAAGTTGGTGACCTATGAATAAACTAACAAAAATCCTCATTTGTGTGGTACTTCTGATTAGAAATTCACTTTTCTAATAAGTCATTTATTATTTCGTAACTGGTAAAAAGAGAATTGATATTTGAAGGCAGGATCCTTCTCTGACTTACTCTTCCTGCTTCTGTATTTGAGATGCATCTTTTTCTTAAATCAGTTCCTCTGCATGCCCAGGTTGGAATTTGGTGCGAACTTCTTTGTTATGAGGTCTGTCTTGTCAGTTTAAGCATTCCATCTGTGTTTAACTCTCCACACAAGCAATGCTTACTGGTGTTACAATGCCCTGTAGAAACAGATTCAGGAAGATGCAATATTGGAATTCCTTAGCAAGCATTGCATGTCCTGTCACATGTGATAATGTCTGAGTAATGGTTTGTTCCTTAGAATCAGTTCCTCTGACCACAGCACACTAGTAGCTCCCTTGGTCTTCCATAGGATTCATTCAGATCCTGTGGTAGGAGAACAGGGACAAAATTACTTTGGTTTTAGTCCGTGGCTAAGTTACATGGAGGTTTTATATAATGCAATTTTATGAACACAAACATAACAGCCAGTTAAGCTTTATTAGTAACATAGTCTAACACCTAATCAGAAGTGTAGTAACGTATTTATGTATAGATAATGTCATGGGGCTCAAGTTATCCTCTATTGTTTACAGAAAGTTGACAATTTTCTGTTAAGTGGTTACTGAAATCAGATGAAGTTGAAGGAATTGTGTAACAGCTGAGAGCAGAGCCTTTAAGTGAAACAATATTTTTCAGTGGAAGGTGAGGTATTTTAATAGCAGATCCTTTGTACGTGGTTCCTTTTGGATTAGTTGTTTTAGGCTTGCTTACTGAGGAAATATTTGGCTTTTTAATCTCTCTTCCATTGTGAGGTCTATAGCCTATTTTATAATATAATTTAATGATTAGTTTCATATATATGACCTGATATTTGCCTCAAATTATTCAATAAAATGTGTAATCATTGCAATTAATTACAGGTCTGAAAATATGATGCTTTAGCATAATTTAGTAGTGGCATCAATTTTCTTATTAATAAAACATTTTAATTGTTAGCACAGTATTTTATCCATAGAAACTTGATTACAAGAAGCACTTTGTGTAATTGTAATGAAGGTGAAGAAGAAAGAAATATAGAGGACAGAAAGCTTAAAGTGAAGGTCAGATGGGCTAATTAGTGATGGACACCATTTAAGGCAGAGTAGGAGACTAGTGGAGTAAAATATTAATACCTATTTATTTTTATTCAGTGAGTACTGTATAAAGCTGATTACTATTTCCATGTGGATTTAATACACCTGTTTCACACTGCTGGGTTGCTTTAGCAAGTAATTCTAAGGCATATATAAAAAAAGCCCCATAAAATTTGTTCTGAATAGCTCACTGAAACCTGAATTACATTAGCTGGTTCCTTCACAACTATGATTTGGGTACTTTAAAAAACAGGAATTCTGGGGTTTCCTAGAACTTAGTCACTAGCTGAACAATGGAGAAGTAAAACTCTTGTACTTTAAATAAATAAAAATGCAGTCACTGCAGTACTCCAGTCCTGAGAGAGATCCCACAGCATCACTGTGGGATTGTAGCCCTGTGACTGCACCCACCCTTGCTGTTGTCTCAAAGAGCTGTGAGAGGGTTCCCCATCATGCTGTCCTCTTGCCATTTATATATTTGTGTGCACACGCTTGACGTGGGCCCCCTTCTGTCCTATTTTGCTGTTTTCAAGATCTCTCTTGTGCACATCAGCCTGTGCCCTTGTTCATCAAATTGGTTCCCCACTTCCTCACTTGGCTGTCATTTCCCTTCCCCGTTGCTCCTAGTTTAAAGTTCTTTTTAGTGGTTTAGCCAGCCTGGTGGAAAAGATGCTTTATACCACTGATTGTATAGGTCCTGTCTCTTCCCAGAAGTCCTTGGTCTTGAAAGACGCTTCCATGGTTGTAAAAGCCCCATTGTTGACACTAGCTGTGGAGGCAGGCATTAAAACCACAGGCTCTGTCTACTCCTCTGCAGGCCATTTGTATTCACCAGCAGGATTGCGAAGCAAAACACGGGTGTCCTCTTGCTCTTGGCCATTGCTCTCTGAGCCATGTAGTCATTCATGCTTGATACGCTCCAGGTCTCCTTGGCACTAGCATGGGTGGCCACATGGAAGAGCAGCAAGGGCATGTGGGTGTGTGGCCTTCGTGTGCTGGAGAGATGTGTGCAATAGAAGGAAAGGGAGGGAGACTTTCAGAAACTGTATTGCTGTTTGACAGGCACGTGGAAAGAAAATGTATCTAGCAAAGAGAGAGGCTTGACCACCTCTGAATGACTCTTGATTTGCCTTTTGGTGTGACTTTTCTTTGAATTTTCCACCTTCACAGTAGGTGTAGCTGAAAAGGCACTCACCTCTATCAAACCTGTCCATCACTCCAGAATACCTGGTTAGTTTTTCAAATTGGTGTCTTCCCTAGAGCAACTTTTATGTGTAGAGAAACCCTAGGTGCAAGGTGTAATTAGTCCAATTTTTAAACAATTTTGAATAATATGAGATTAAAGAAATGTCCTGTATCTGTGCTGGTATGAAGTAAGCCTGGTTATCCACAGCATAATATCTGTTTATTCACAGAGATTGAGGTTGAGATGGTTAAAAAAATAAAAAGTTTTAAAAAAAAAAGTGTAGTCCAATGTGGGAGCAACTTTCAAGACATCAGGTCTCATTTAAACATCACAAGAGGAAGCCTGGTCTTCTGTTGTTTTACCCAGCCTCTGAGTAAGATGTGCATAAATGTTGAGACTTTTTGGAAATCTGTCCTAAGGTTCACAGTGGGAACTATCAGGTGTTAAACACCTGGCTAATTTCATGTATTCAGATAAGAACTCTTGAAAATTTTGGGTTTTGATGTTTTTCTCTGATTTGACTCATGCAGAGTTGAAGGGGAGAGAGAAATTCAGAGTAATGGTCCAGTAATTTAGAGTAGACTTATTAGGTATTAATAAAGTTATGTGTGGTATCTGAAGTTACTCTAGGGCAACTGCTAAAAGGAAAATTGGAGAATGCAGATTTGCAGTATTTTAATGCCACTAAATTGTAGTGCTTGGATGGTCATGGGGATTTGAGATCTGTAAGAAAAGTAGTTTTTATGTAAGGAATACTGGTGCTGAGTGAGGACAGGATCTTTTTCTTAGTATTGAGCAAAAATAATTTTGGCATTCATTATGTGTTTCATGGGTGAGGAAAGAAGAAAGTGCTCCTTTTAAAGTTGATTTTAGAAGATGAAATAGCAACTTTAGACTGTTGCTAGGCTTGGGATATTTGCATAATCCTTGAATGCAATTGTAAGTATGTGATACATTGTAGAGGTCTTTCAATAGATCAGCCCCTAAAACTTGTCAATAAATATATGCTATAAATATGTACTGAGTCACAGCTAGATTCATAAACACTCCCAAGTCTTTCAGCAGTTGGCATAAATAAATGAATGTTGTTTGGATAAGTTGGCTCCTTCACCATGGGCGTGCTTCCTTGGCTACGTGAATTGATTTCTGGTGTCTCATCTGCCTTACATAATATTGCTGTCCATTTTGCTGGTAGAAGTAACAGCAATTGGAAGAGGAAAATCACAGACAGGACGATAAGTTTTAGGGCTGTGCATTTCTTGAGCTGGTTGTTAGAGTATGGAACTTGCTGTCTGTACGTGAGGCAATGGTAGCTTTTGTGAATTTACCTTGAGTCTTAATGTTTAACTTCTCATAACACAGCAGCTCTGATGGAATGGAGCCTCTGGGGTATATCTAACGCTAAGTCTCCTGCTTGAAGTTTAGGTCAGAGGATGTGAAATGTTGCTTTGGAGTGATATTTGCTGTTGTTTGAATTTGTTGTTTTTATATTGGTGTTTTACTGATGCGCAATGGCAGATTGGTTATGGAAAAGTGATCATGTGCCAGTGTTTTGGTTTGCTTAAAATTTCTAGATGAGTAGGAGTGTGCAGTGAGTGGCACGTGCTTCTAATGTGCCGGGGAACCAACAGAATAGAGAAATCTTTTTTAGTCCAGAAGCAATGTTGTGATGCTTAGACTGATGTTCATTCCTCCTGCTTTCAGCATAAGGCATGACAGGAAGAACAATTTCAGGAGGCAAGGCCCCCCCACTCCCCCCAAGTTTCTGTTGGCACTTTTTGTGCATATGTATCATTGCCGCTAATTAGACAGGCAAGCGGGACTAACATGTTCCTTGCTTGTGAACACTGCTCAGAATCCAGATGTGTTTCTTGGTACCATAGAACTGGGAGGTTTTACCAGCTTGTCTAGAGTTGCTACATTTGACTGCTTTTTGTAAATGGCAGGAGAGTGTTTTCCTTTAGTGCATGCCAGAACTGAGCCCAAGCCATGCCGATGTTGAAATATTACTTGGTGTGTACACGTAAAATAGTCCCAAAGGAGGCGGCAAAGTCAAGCATCACTGCAGAATGTTAGTGAAGGTGTGAAAAAATACTTCTGTAACATTCTGTTTTGTAATGAAAGGCAGGTGAAGGCAGTAGAGGATGAGAAAGTGCAGTTTATTCTGTGTTGAAGGGCAAAAGAAAACATAATTATTAAAAAACTTGCAAAGAATGGAAATCAAATATGCAGTATTCAGAAAAGCATCTGTTTATGTCCCTTGAATAACTGATATGGTTTGCAGTTAATTCTACCTCGGAACTAGTGTTGAAGGGGGAAAAGGAAAAAAAGGCAAAGCTCATTCAGTTCTTCCTAGTGCCTTAAAATAGTATTGATGCTATAGTGATTGATGTGTAGCTCTGTAAAACCATGCTCTATTCAAAATTAACAGAAATGCTTATTCAGATTTTTAAACATCATGCCAAGCTATGACTCCAGGAGAAAACCATTACTAATGGAATTACATTTTGTTGAAAAAACAGAAGTACAGCTATTCTGGAGAATTTCTGTACTGTCAAGGTAGTAATTAGCTGCTTTATTGTTGGTTCAGAAAAACAAGAAAATGTTTCAGATATGTGATATTTGACATCCTTAACCAACCACATCGCTAAATTGCTGTCTAAAATTTTTTAAAGTATTTTTTATACATACATTATGTAGTCTTTCCTAGCTCAGTCTTCCAAATCCACCCAGCTGCAAAGCCAATACAAACTTGGCTATAAAGCAGATTATTAGCTATAAAGCTGTTTCTGCTCTCAGAGACTCTTACCTTCTTGGAGGAGCTAGAGAGCAGTATCAGATCTGTCTTTTGTAAAAACAAGGCCATCTCTTATCTGTCACTAGTGCTCTCAATTAATGCACTTCTATCAGTGGAGTATGCCTTGTATTGATTTTGTGGTGGTAGCATTTCTGCGCAAAATGTAGAGTGTTCGGTGAAGATGAACCTGGAAACCCTGCTTGGAAAAGAACTGGTGTATTTGTTGACCACTTGATGGCATCACTCAGTTGTATGGAAACTAAACTGCTTTGCCAGTAGAGCAGTTTTACTTGTGTGCTTGGTGTGAGAGGACTTTCATGTTTTATTTTAGACTGTTAAAGATTGAAGAGAGCTATTAATATGCTCCCATAAAATAAATGAAAGCCACAGCTCAAGTTTTGATAACTGTTTTCCCTCTCTGTGGTATATTACTTATCATTTTGAAATAATTTCTTTATCTGCATGAATGCAAATAGAAGACTAGTCTAGATTGCTTCTCTTGCTGCTCCTGGTTAACTTTTCAAGGCTGGCAGCTAGTGGTTTAGTGGGTTGGTACTGACACAAAGAATGTTGTCATGCACAGAAATGTCCTTTTGGTTTGCTTTTCCAGGGAAATTGCTTTAAACCTCCAATTGTTGCAGTCAATATGCATTCTAGGGAAAGGATTTATGCAATTTTGTGTGTTCACTACAGGTCCTATAAAATAAGTGTTTTGCAGCCTTCAGACCAAAAGTAGGTGATCTGTCGCTGTGTGTGCAAGCCAACAATGACAGTTTGCTGAAAATGCTGAACCATGGGGGTAATAGAAGAAACAAGACACAGTGACTATTATTTAGAGGAAAAGGACAGTTCTGGTAATGTCAGGGGAGCTCTGACAGTTTATACATGCTGAGAATTGGCCCACAAGACATCAGGTAGTAAAGCATATAGTTGAAATCAAGTTGAAGATCTAAATGCTGCTTCTCCTATGCAGCCAGTGTCAACGAGCAGTTACGAGGCACCCTGTTAGCACTCTGAGCAGTGACACACAGGAGATGGAGCCAGCTTCTGACCCTAGAAGAGGTAAAGAGGCAGTGTGGGCAAAGCAGCACAAGGAAGGTGATGTCACCAGTGTGCCTCTGTTCTGTGAGTAATGGTTAGCATGTTTCTGAAGGAAAAAAAAAACATATAAAAACCCATTCCTTTTTTTTCCTTCCCCTAGTCCTCGTTGTTCAGCTCAGGCTGCTGAGTGCTGCATAAAACAATAAAAGCAGCCCCAAAAATGGAGGAACAATCTTTAATAACACTTTTTCTGAAAATTTTTTGGGAACATTTCAAAATCTCATGCTTTCCTTAGCTTTTGAGGTGTTTTTAGATACTTTTTCAGGGATATTCTGATATACTGATTACAGGTACACTTAAATATGCACACTAACACATGCAGGTACTGGTTTTCTTGAACTTATGTGCTGATTTTCTGGAATCTTTTCCTCATAACTGTTGGCCTACTGAAAAAATCATCATTATCTTAGAAAATGTAAGTGGTGATGCATATCTAATTTTTGGATCACAGCTTTGATCTGGCCTGCTGTTGGAGGCTGAAGTGTCCAGCTATAGGACTTTACCCATACGATTTAAGATAGGTTTTTCTAAAAGGAAGAAAGAAAGTATTTATCAACTGACTTGCCAGTCTTATTTCAGTTGCTAGGATTCTGTTGCTAAGAAAAAAACACCTAAGATTCCCTTATCTTATGTTTTCTAAGAAAAAAATAGGTAATGAAGGATGCAGAAAGAATTCAGAAACAGGCTAAATGGTAATTATTCTGTTTCTTTCCCAATATATTATCTCGTGTAATGGTTTTGGTTGGTAGTTATTAGGAGGCTAAGTAGCAAAAATAACCCCATGGAGGGCTCATAAAGACAGTTCCACTGCTGGCAAATACTGTGTTTCTTCAATAGTTGCACTAAAAGGAAAAATGAACCTGTCACGGGTCAGCAATGAGCTGCTCCAATTTTCATGGAGTTAGTAGTAGTCTGTGCCTCTCTGGCAGCATCTTATCCATGTGTAGATGCTAATGATCCCGCTACAGCTTGGCTTATATATTTTTCAGCTTTGCTGCTATAAGTCTTGTGATTTTAGGGACCATGGCCCAGGCTTTATTGCTGTTGCCAATCGTTTGTTAAGGACCTTACATCATATATTTACCCAAGGGAATGTATCAGCATCTTGTCTAGAGATGCTCTGGCAATGTGGGGTGTGTGTCAGATTTTGAAGCAATTCCTGAGCTTGTGAGCTGGCAGGAGAAGGTACGCTTGGCTTCTTGGAACTGGAGAGAGCCCTGCACTGATTTATTGTGAATTCTTTCCAGTGTGGGTTTCATGGCTTCAGAAAAAGGACACATAAAGGAAGGCTTGTTTGATGTGAGACTCTAGAAGATGGGGGTTTTGAGGAGGCAAACATTAGAGTTTTCTTTGTCTTTGTGTTGGGTACGTGGTTCCTTTGTTTTAAGTTTTTATCGTGTTTCTCTGAAGTCCAGGAAGAATGTTATCTATCTGACAAACTCCAGGCATGTTCTGTCCTCTCTGGTTCTCAGACTGGTTATTTATTTATTTATTGAAAGTGAGTCTGCAGTATTCATTGGTGGTGGTTATATTTGTATTTTGAATGCTGGGCTAGTCACGGATGCTCTCCAAGGCCCTTCTCACAATGCATTATTATACATGGGGAATACTTTCATGATTTGAAATTCTCATCTCTGGTGGAAGACTTGACATCTTTGGGCTCGGAATGCTAACAAGCGGGGGAACACAGTTGCCATCAGGAGCTATGGTGAGGCTATGTCAGACTTCCCTGTGGCTTCCAAAATAATTGCTTCAATGACTGTGGGATCTAAGAATGCCTGTATCCTGGTCCCAGATGCAGAAGAAGAGCTGTTTAAATGAAAGGGAGGAAATATTTACTGTTCTCAAATGTTATATCCAAAAAACATATACATCTAAGTTGGGATGGTTACGGCTTTTGATTAGCTTGCTTTTTGCATGAAACCACAATGGAATAATTGTGAACTTGCTTTCTTGTTTCAAGATGTGTTTTGTTTTGATTGAAGGTCTGGGTAATGGAGTAAGATATATTCATCTTCCCTACATATAAAGTGATACAGCAGTAAAAGTGCTACATAAAAGATTTTTGGTGTCTACATTTGTTATCTTTTCTCTGTATTAACAGTTAATCTGTGACAAGTAACTATAGCTTTGTGTAGGGTTTTCATAATAAAAATAATAAATTCTTAGGTGTTTTAAGAAACATAGTGTAAGTACAGAACATAAAGTTAAGTCAAAGCCTACAGAAATGGAACAACAAAAAATGTGTTTATTGCTGAGTATCCAAAGGAAGGACAACTGCATAGCATATTACTTGCCAGTGATGTGAATGCATTATGAGTTGTCTTTCTCAGTTAATGAAAGAACCTGAAGAGTAAGCAAACATAAAATGTAAAGATAGGAAAAAATTCTTCGGGAAACCCCGTTTAGTGAAGCATCAGGTTCAGTGAGCGCTTAAACTAATTTTGATGTTATCCTTAATTCACCAGTAGTAGGAGTGAATCTTTCTATAGACCGATATTTTTAATAGAAGAATTTTCAGTTATATGAATAAGATTATTCTATAATTTTGTCTGCCTTATGGACTGGTTTTGCACAAAAGCATTTAAATTTTAAAGGCCTTTTGAGGCCTAAAGATAATTAAAATGTAGGTAGGTAATAGTCTTTTGCCATTTTTCTGTGTGACTGAATTAGCTGTAGATCTGTGCCCTGACTTCATAGAAATTTCTCATGTACTACAGCAGAAACATTCTGGTTTTGTTTAGATATGCGTGAAAATGCTCACTTCTCTGGCTTGTGTTATTTTGGTTTTAGCTGAAGGAATTTTATCATCATCCTCTTAATTTTGAAATATTGCTTGGTGGGCTGCAGTCTTTTTTATATCATCATCCTTTCTCTCTCACCTCAGTGCTCCAGACAAGCCTCCCAGAAGGATATTTCCATTTAATTTAGGAATACCTCTATGGATGAGTTTCCCCATAGAACTTTAATCTTGATTAAAGATACAGATTATCATCTTTCTGAACTGATATATTTTTATCTCCAAACTACTTGCAATTCTAGTGTTTCACCCAAAACTTTTATGTGTATCTGTTTATATAAAAATTGGCTAATGAATGAAATTCCTGATTAAATTTTGTACACATGAATAATACAATAACTAATTCCTTGTGTGTTTATTTGTATATAGCACATGATATGCTGCATCTGCTTGCTAGGCCAATTGGTAGATTTGCTAACTATGCACTTTCAGCAGAATAAATTACAGGCGTTGATAATGTCATGGAATACTAGGACTTAGGTTCCTGAAATAGATGCCACCCCCCTCCCCCCCTAAATTTGCTATGTTCTCTGGAATTCGATGTTTTAATGATAAAATAATGATAAAATGATTTTTTTTTTTTTCCCCTACTGGTTTTCAAAGATAAACAATGGGAAAAATTAGTTTTTTGCCAGATTGACTGGGACAATAGTACTAAGGTAAGCATGAGGTCTCTCATCTCATCTCAGCAGGATGGTAGCTTTGAAACCTAATTACAGACACTTAAGTGCCAACTTTGTTAATCATTTCATTGCAGAGTACTACACAAGAAATATCAGCTATAAGCAGTGTGGTTGGATTTCCATTCTCTTGCCAGATCTGAAGTTCTCTTCCTTTATTTGAAGATCTTTCTGAGCAAAAAGACAACAACCTCTCAATTTTCAAACAGTGAAATTTTTTAAAATGCAAGTTATTTATGATTAGGATGATTCTCCATTTGCAGTGCAATAAAGAGCTTGTAAGAGTTAGTCAAACTGAAACAGAAGAAAAAATGACAAGTAAAAATAAAAAACAATTCAGAGAGAATTTATCAAATATGATGAGATGTTGTCCAAAGTGGTAGGACCAGCTATAGTGATATACATAAGCGAGAGACAGAAAGGCATTGAAGTTTGAAGAGGCAGTATGAATGCCAGTAGGTGGATATATTGTTAGGTTCAAAATTACAGTGGCAGCTCATCTATTGATAATTGTGGAAACAAAGGAACAAGTTTCTACCCTTTTCTGAATAATGGGAAACCACTGAAAGGGAGACTGAAAGATGGTCATATTGTCATGTTGCCAGGAGCAAGATAACAGTTTTTCTTGGAGTATTTTGATTCCCTGCAGTTTGGAAAGAGAAGGATTTAATTACAGAGAGATCTGAGCTAAAGCTCTTAATACAAATACCCATATGAGGATGATGCCAAACCAGGACTTTGCCATCTGCACCTGTCTTCAGAAATAGGACCTTAATATGATTGTAGCAAAGTAGAATTCTTGCAACATCTCGTGTGCAATGAGGAGTCCCACTGATTAAAAAGGTCATATGGATAAGGTACAGTCTGAAAAATAATAGCTGCTCTTCCAGGCTTGAGTGTGGTCTTAATGGGATACAACTGAACTTAGAGGTGTGGGTTACAGAATGAGAGAAAAGTTTAGTATGTATTGCTATGATGTAAGAGTCAAGTTAGACTAATGGATGTTGGAAGATGCCCAGCATATATTAGCCTGTGTTACTTCTGCCAACATCGTGACAGAGATGACACAGAGAAGCTAAATGGAAAAAACCAAGGCAATAGATGGAGAAGAGAGGAGACAGTGTCTTGGGAAACTCTGTAATGGAAATAACAGTTCAAGATGTAAAATTTCAAACAGATGTGGAAAGGGGAGTTAATTGTATTAATAATTTGGGAAACTTCAATGAAATCCAAGTATGAGTTTGAAAGATGATCTGTTGATGCAGGCCAACACTGATGGACAAATACCATGACATAATTTAATCTGCTCAAAGAGATGAACACAGTTTTATTCTTTAGGTATAGTGATGTTCATGTTTTCATCATGTTAACATGACTATTTCTTACTGTGTGGTTTGTAGGATGTTGATATCTTCTTAAAAAGAAGCCTGATGGTGATGAAGACATTCAGTACAGTAATAATTATTGCTATTCATATAGCAGTGAAATTTAGAGGCAGGATTGCTAGAACATTGTGCCTTTTCATCTGTGGGACAAATACTTTGAAAGTAGTATTTCTTGAAACTTATCTATGTAAATATATCTACATGATAGATAAATATGAAAGCAACTTAGTTATAACAATACAAAATTGCTATAACTACAACTGTAGTAATTAAGGATCACTAAAGATCTCAAGGTATTTTGATTCCCCTTTCCCTTATGTTAGTATGTTGACATGAACCATGGCACTTCAAATCTGTATTTCAGCTTTAAGGAAATTAAGATGGGGGCTATGAAATTCACGTGCAAAAATTGTGGGTTCTTTTGAGTGCTTACGAAACTGCAGCTGACATACAGAATTAGTGATTTACTCTGTCATATAGTCAGGGATGCTTGATTGTTGCTGAAAATCCATAGCTAGTATGAAGTAAAACAGAAAATTACACATCTTTTCTCATGTCAAAGTTTTGTATGCAAGAAACTACAGGCATGTGGGGGGGAAATCCTAAAAAAATTGTCACCAGTTTGCTTCTGGAATTGTAGAATCCCTGAGCATTCTCTTGCTAAGAAATTTCAAGATATCTTAAGAGTTAATGAGTTTTTTAATGAATCTGTTATGTAGTGGCTCCCCATTGTGTAACTCATGTGGAAAGTAATGTTTCTTCTTTATGTGCTGAAAGCTTATTCTCACCCTTCAGTGTAATAAGTGTGGAGAGGCTGAAATTCTTGGAATCCACTGTATTCTTATATAGTGAAAGTCTTCTATTAGAAAGATGGCATGTTTTGTTTTACATTCTGTAATTTGACTAAAGAAAGCAATTCAGAAAACATGAAACCTTTTTCCCTTAGTCATTCCAGTTTTTTATTGTCTGCTATACTATCTCAGAACAGAGGCATGAGGAGATAACACTTACTGTGTATCATATGCTTTCAGGCAGAACATAATCAATTGACAAAATATCAGAATGTAGAAGTGTATTGACTAGTTGTTCATTTTAACCCATTGACACAAACTACAATACACTGGGAAAATGCCTCAACCAGAACAGTCTTTGCTGAGATATTTCAGCTGTGTTCGGTGGGCTGTGCTGGGAGATTAGGGGGCCCATTTACTGTGGTCTGTTGTATTTCTGGTCTTTTTGCTGCTAATATCTGAGCAGCTTTTGATTAGTGTCAACTGCTGAATGAAGTTATCTCTTGTTATACAACTGGTGATCAGCTCTGTATTCTACAAATGAGTGACTCTCTGAATGCAGCCTCCTATCAGAAAGGGCTTTGCTTTTTCTCTCCTTCTGTCTGCTTTGCAAGTAAATTGTTCCTTCTACAGACCCATGTGGCTTGCTTTTCTCACCCTTGGTGACAGCAATGCTTGCTGGTTGGTGATCTCTGCAGGGGTTTATAGCTCAGCTCTGCTGTTCTCTCCCTCTGTTCCCACTTCTCTGTTCCCTCCCCTACTGTGACTAAATAAATTACCTGTATGACATGTTCAGTTTTCTCTGGCAAGAAGCCTAGGAAATCAAATCTGTTCCCGAACCTGGGTCTCCCATTTGGCAAATGTAGTGCCTCCCTGCTGTTAAATCAGGTCAGCTCTCAGGAAAAACAAAGAACAATTTCATATAACTATAATCAACACAGAGTAAATTTAGATAATGCAGCTGACATATGTTTATTGTAAAGACCATCAAGGAAATAATTTTAAAAGCACTTCACGTTGCATTAGGATACATGTTGAATGTTCTGTCTATAGAGAAGATCAAAGATTTTCTTTCTGTTATCCTATATCAAAGTGAAATTTATTTGTTTTCTGTCAGGTCGAAGAAGATATTTGGTGAAATGTTTCATTGGTTGCATTAGAAACAGTTTTATGTATTTGATTACTGTGGCTTTATGTAATTAATATTAATTTATAATTAATTGTTAGTTATTATTAATTATTCATAACCTTTCCAGTCCCTTTGACTTTTTGGCCTCTGAAAGTAGAGATAAAAGTGTTTAGAGGAGGAATAATAAATTCTTTTAATACATTGTGCTCATTTTTCTACCTTTCCTCTCAGTCTGTTTCCACTGGAGATGAGAGGCGGTGCGTCAATAACGGGGTGGCAGCATGTCTCTCCTGCGTTACCAGACCTGACATGTGCCCCAGTACCGTGGCTCATGCCCTGTGTGGGCAGCCTGCTCTCTCCCATGTCGAGGCAGTCACCTTGTATGGGGGAAGCACCAGTGCCAGCAGCCTCCCAGCTCCAGCTGCAAGCTGAATTTCCTGCTCAGCTGCTCTGTGTGTCCTGGAGGGGCTCTGAATTACACCCCAGAGGCTCTTTTGTTTACCCACTGTTACAAGCTCTGGGACTGTGGAGCATCTCCAGCCGTCTCCTGTCTGGCTTTATTATGGTGGGTCTTGATCCCGAGGAAGCAGAGTGGCTGTTTTTCTTTGGGCAGGCTGTGCTTGTGCAGGTGGTTGCTCAGGGACTGAAACCCTGAGCTCACCCCCAGCCCTCTTCAGAGGAGGAGTAGGAAGTTCCAAGTGCCCCTGGTGGACCCTCAAGGCTGGTGCAGCGCCAACCTACGAGCACTCCCTATGCTGAGCTCCCAGTGGCTGACTTTACTGCCACTTATTATTCAAGAGGATAGTAAAAATGGGCATCAACAGCTGCTTTATAGTCTTACACACTCCTACCACCACCACTGACTAAATAGCTGCTGAATTATAGCTGGAGGCCTTGGCTGGAAGCATTTTCCAACCCCAGCTGAATACCAGGTTGTCTTACCTGGAGGAGTCCTGGGAAGAGTGAGACGTGTGAGAGGCTGCTGGATGTCCTGAGTGGCAGAGCGAGGCTGTGCATGGCTCTGCCCAGGGCTGCCCAACCTGTGTGGCCTGGGCCACCTGACTCACCTAACACTTTGTGCTCAAAAGTAGATGGGCTCAAATGTATATGCTGTGTTTTCAAAGAGTATGTGCTTTTCCAGAGCTTTTTAAAGACAGCTACAGTGTTGTTAATAATTGTTTAGTCGTTCCTGAGTTGCCTTTGTTCTGAGTGCCTTTGTTTTTTCATTGCTCTGAGACGCATAGTGAATGTTTTTTCATCAATTTAAAAATCCTTCAAAACTCTGTTGTATGAGACAAATCCTTGAAACTGAAAATGCTCTTTATTTTCTGAAGTCTTCATCCAGTGTGCACAACACAGATTAAGAGGTCAAAGCAGTGAAGTGGGTTTTAAAAGATGGGAATTCAGTTCCTTCTTCCACCAGGAATGACCTGAAGCAAAGGCCATAATCTCCATCTGCACTGGCTCCTGCCTGCAGAAATGACAGCAGTAATGTTATCTGTCCTCAACTTTGTCTTATCAATACAGGTTGCAGATACTGTCTCCTACTGTAAAGGTACAGGATGTAACTCTGAAATGTTTCAGTTTATCCTGTAGTAGAAATAATTTCAGTTCTATGTTAATGGTAAGGGTAAAGCCTGTCTTGTTCCTGTCTTAGCATCTAAGTTGGACAAAATAATTGTTGAGCTTGTTCTAAGCCTGCTTTATTTCTTGTCTTCTCCAGCCTGTGACCTGATGACCCTGGGGATCTTAGCCTTAGTGACATCCACTGGTTGTGCCTCGGCCAACGCCCTGCAGTCCCTGACAGATGCCATGCACATCCCGCATCTTTTTGTACAGCGCAACACGGGAGGCTCCCCACGCACAGCCTGCCACCTGAACCCCAGCCTGGAGGAGGAGGAGTACACGCTGGCCGCCCGACCACCGGTCCGCCTCAATGATGTAATGCTGAAACTGGTCACTGAGCTGCGGTGGCAGAAATTCATAGTATTTTATGACAGTGATTATGGTAAGTAAAGTGGAGAATTTCAGACACTATTAAATTGATTTACTTTTAACTGGGAGATGGAGAGGAAAATATAAAGGGAGGGGTGGAATATAACCTTCTGGGTTTGTCATTGACAAAGAGGAAAGTGTTTCAAGAGGATGCAGGTCTTTGGTTTGAAGGAAAGGTTGCTGTGAAAACTAGTTCTCAGACAAGCAGCAAAGTTGCTTAGCAACACCAGCCAAGACAGCCGAAGTTTGAATCATCTCACACTTTTTCAGTAAAATATTAATAAAGTGTTGACATTGATTGGCAGGGGTCACGAAGCTGTGCAAGGAAGTTCAACATGGCCTCTACCCATTCCCAAAAACCACTTTCTATAAAAGCTGAGTATTGTTCTCTTTAAAAATTAATTTTCACAATAACTATTACCATTTCTTTTTTCACATGCTTCCTCACACTATTCTCCATTTGGACTAAATTTCACAGCGATATACTTCCTGGCATTAAACCAAAAAGTAGAGTTAGCATTCTCACTACATCTGATGCATTTCCTTCAGCAAAATTTTTACTTTGGGCTGAAACTTGAGGAGAAGGAGTCTCTGCCCAAGCAAATTTAGTACCTTATGGTGGGTGTAAAGAATCAATGAAAAAATAAATCTCTCATTGTGCCAAGCTCTCGGAATGAAAGAGAACTGTGTGCATAATTATTCCCCCCCCCCACTCAACTGATAGGAGCACTGTTCCATATGTCTAACTTGTGGTATTTTCGGCACTGTCATCTTAGGATATAGGATCTGTAATGGGGAAAATAAATTTTCTACAGTATGTTTTAAAACCGTGCAAACACTTTTGGTTTAAAATGTGATGTGTAAGCTTTTGGCGTGGTGACTTACTATGAACAGAATACAAAGAAAGAAGTTAAGGTTAAATTGCAGTTGGAAAAATAGTCTTATGTGTATCTGAGGATATAGTTCAGATTTTATACATAGTCTTCCGCAACTGCAAAAATAGATCTTTATCTGCATTCTCCCTATATAATGACAGATTTTCAGTAGTGAATCAGAGAGAAATAACATCTTTGGTGTTGGAAGTCGGGAGACTTGTGGTTTAAAAAAAAAACAACCACCAAAACAAAAAGGTTATGCAAAGGGTCCTGACCTCAGAAGAGCTCTGAAAGTCTTGGGTGTGACTTTCTGTTCTCAGTTGTTAGATGTCACTTGCTGTTTCTTCAACAGGCACATTGAGGAAGATGAGGGTAATTTTAAGTGGGAAATCAACTGAGGCTGTAACATCCTTTTAATTATATAGAATTATTTTAAGTATGAGAAGTTGTCATAATACTTGTAGAGTTAAACTGTAGACTCTAGCATACCAGCAAATAAACTGTCATGCAATTACTGTCCCATGGAACGCTTGACCAGTGAGTTCTTTGAAAGCAAACACCACAAGGTATGTGGTAGGTGTTCTTTTGGTGGCCTTTTGGTGGTGATAAAGTTGCTATGTAGCAGAGGATTGGGCTTAAAAAGTTAAAATTATTCCAACAGTTTTTTCCAAGAATGAAAAAAAAAAAAAATTCTTTAAAGGATGTCTTAAAACGTGTTTTACAACCTCCTTTTATAGTTGTTTCTCTTCTGCTAATTTATAGCTTTAACCTTCCAAAACTGCTTGAGTTGGGGATCTTTCAACCCCTGGGAATCCTGGCCCTGGTAACACTCTATGTACAAACTGCTATCACCCATTTTCCTTGGTAGCAAACCTGGTTACTGAACTATGGTATTGCTTATTTGAGTGGTACATCCATGTTTCTTTGCCTTTTTCTGCAAAGGGTTGACATCTTGGTACCAAATCCTGAAACCCTTAACTGATTTTAGAGAGTATGAATTATGACCAAAGTTATCTTTTATCACCACAGACTGACC
Organism: Strix uralensis; assembly: GCF_047716275.1. NCBI lineage: Eukaryota > Metazoa > Chordata > Aves > Strigiformes > Strigidae > Strix > Strix uralensis. The sequence goes on along the minus strand of NC_133978.1, from coordinate 11,231,343 downwards.
TTCAGTCTGTACCAGTAAGATACTAAAAGGGGTTGGAAAATTGTTGCAGTCATTCTGTTCGTTTCAGTGGGAGAGCATGTTGTGTACCGCAACTGTCCATGCACTGTTTCCTCCCCTCTTCCTCTCAGATGCGACAACCATCTTAGACTAATTCCACTAGAAGAACTTTTTCATAAGAATTTGGTGGGAGGAGTTTCCATAAAGAAGCCAACTGCACCTCTCCAGCTCTGGGCAGGCATCGGTGAATAGGGATAAATAACCTAGTTGCCAGGACAATGCATGCTGAGCTCAGGAGCAGCAGCCTGGCTCCCAGAGCATGCCCGTTGCCCTCATTAGTGACCTTCAGCAGATCTGGGTTTATGTGTCTCCAGCAGCGCTGCCTGCTCAGTGTGCAGGAGTTGACTGCTGGCCGTGAGGAGGGAGGTCACCTGAAGAACGTGTTTATGATTATGGAGAGTTTCCAGCACGGGGCTTTTGTGGTTTACTGGAATAAATGGTCCTTCTCTACCTGCTCTCTGGAAGTTATAGTATTCCCTTGAGTAATGTTTTAATTTGTCCATCTGCTGATCTCTGAAAATGATCCCTTGGTGTCCTCCTTGTGGAAACTGTCAGGTTTTCTAAAGAGAAGATATCAGTGCACAATTTAAAGAAGTCTCATGTTTATAGTAATGCTGTGCTATACTGGAGCTGAAAATTGTTTACCCTTGTGAATTACTTGTCCCTTATCAGACATACATTTTGGATTATAATTTCTGCGATGGCTAAATTAAGTAACAGACTTGGCAATTAGAAATAAAGAGTATTCACTGAACAGCCTAACAAGCCCCTTAATATTGTTGTGCTTACAGTAAAATACGCCTTGTTTTATGCTGAAGTTACAGATAGAAATCTGTATGCACAACTTCAGTGAAAGAATATGGTCCTTTCCAGTAAAATGCCTTAAGTTCTGTAACAAGAAATGGAGAGGTTTCACAGGAAAAATGCAGAAGAAAAAGTTTGCTAAATGGAGATAATAGAAGCAGGATACAAACTGTGGCATTCTACCTAATGTGAAACCAGCTTTAAGATTTTGTCACTTGTGGTGAAGAAATGGATAATAGCAAGAAATGGGTAATAGCCTGGTTCTGGAGAAGTGACCTTTCAAAGACCTCAGACTTGATAGTTGCAGCATTCAAACTCTTCTTGATGATACATTGTTCTACTGATGGGGGAAAGGTCAGTTGATACATATCCTTACAGTTCTCCTGTATTTGTATAAGAAAAGACAAGGTTTCTACAGATACTGCATCTTCATGACTCAGCCCTTGTTTTTCCACTTCTCTCATTTATGCTTTGTGCATAATTTCAGAAGTGCATGGAAATCTGCTCCCCATTGATCACAATGAGAACTTTTCAGCTGTTGTCTGATACGAAAATGATGGCTAGGCACTATAGCAATTCAAGTCATAGCTAGGATAAGTCTCCTCTCTTGCTAATGAGGTGTAGAGCTGCTGGAGCTCAAGGCCAGAGTTGAGATAGTCTGAGCCTTCGCTCTGTCTCTGCTATGCATTGCCAGGATCTTGAGAAGACTTTTTATAGCCCCTGTATGTTTCCCTTTCCCATCTGTGAAATGGAAAGAAAAACTTTCCTCCTAGTGTGACTGAATTGGTGTTAGAAATTTCTTTAGGCAACAGAATTAAGTGGCACATTTAGGAAAAAGACAATTCCACTAAGAGCTCAAGAAACCAGGGTCATGGCAAATGCATTATTTTACTTTAAATATCTTTATGAAAATCCCATGCTTAATCATGGTATTTGATGTTAATTTTCTGGGGAAAGAAATTAATTGACCATAAGTTTGTCAGTGGCTGTCAGGTGATGCTCTGTGGATCTAGGTCTACCCACCTGTTAAAGAACCTGCAACAGAAATCAGATCTGTTGTATCATCGTAAAAAACTTCAGCTGTGCTGATGTGTTTTGAATTGCTTTTTCCTCTACAGGAACATCTTTTGTGCCTCCATACATTACATCAGTGTGTAAAGGCCTGCTGGGAGTTTAATGTTTTTTTTTTTTTTGCTGACCTCCTGGATGTAGAAGCATCAGTAATCAAATTTTCTGACACAAAAATTGGTAGCGTGGCAAGTTTCATAAAGAATCTTACGAAGCTCTAAAATTACTATAGGTTAAAAGCAGTGGGTGCTGCCCACAGTAAGATGAGGTTGGGTAACAAACAGTTGAAAGTGTGTTTCTAGGGTGAGGAAATAAACAGATGTATAGTTAGAGGAAGGATATGAGAAGGATTTTGGAAGCTGGATGTGAAAATGAAAACAATGAGGAATACCAAGTCATTTTTGAAGAGAAATGTGAGTAATAGCTATGTTTTCAGTAGATGAATCTTACTGTTGAAAAACACTTTGTCTCTGTAGTTATATCAAGTCTCTCTGCTTTCCTACATACATGAACACATGCCCATATTATAAAATGTGAGACAAAACAGGTTTTTTTTATGACTCTGTTTTGTCAATGAAAATGGTACTAGACCTGTGAAAGGGAGCTGTAATATTCTGAATTTTTGGTGTCAATAAGTGAGTGTAGTCTGGTTAAGAAAAGTGTTGCACAAAAGTTTTACAGAAGAAACTTTTGAAGGATTTTGGACCTTTCAAATCTATCTATGGAGCTTTGTTCCTACATGAAAAAGAAACCCCACAATTTATTGATTTACAATTTATTTTCAGGTTTGTTTTTTTAAGATTAGAGGGGTTTTTTTTATTATGATCATTGATGCCACATTAATTTTGAATGCTTCCTGGTGAATCTTGCTATGTAGAAAGAACTTGGTTTTCAGTGTGATGAGTTTCATGGGAAGTTTTGTTTCCTACAGCAATTACATGGCAGTTTTATTTCTGAGTCTTACCTGTCAAGGGCCTCACCCTTGATTGGAAGTTACAGGAATTATGCCATCAATAGTTTTACAACTGTCAATTGATCCTGGAATGGTCTCTTCTTTGTAAATGCCCCTTCGTGCAGACCACTATTTTTGCAATTATTTAATTTGCAAAGGAATATAGCAATGAAAATTGAGAAATGTGTGCTTTCACACAATCCGTGTGTAACGCTGCAAATCAGTTGTGATGTGAAACATTGACTGTCACAACAGAAGCAAAGCAAAACATTTGCACGTAAGCTACTTTCATCTTACCTGCTTTACTTTAAGATTTCTTTTATTCTTGTCAGTATAACATAAGTTATCTTCTGCTTTCTGCATCATTATTTCAGCTGTCAGACAACCACTTCTGCATCACTAGGGCTGCCATATTTCTCTACAGGCTTTTCCAGTGAGCATGCCTTGTTTGGTGCAAACACTGGGAATCTGGCGCTTGAGAAGTGTTGAACCAACAGCACATGTGTTGGTATGTGCCTGTTCAGCACATCTGACACTACCAGAAAGTGTTAGACTTTTTCTGTGTGGTTGGATTTTTTTATTAAAAATATCTGGGTTTTTCAGTTCATTGGAGCATCCTATCTGGAACTGTTGCAGAGAAGCTTGAATTGGGATTGCTGTATTTGAATAGTAAAATGTATAGAATTTAAGCAGCCAGCCACAGAGAAACAGAACTTCTTTATGGTCATTAACCTGCAGCAGCAATGACTTAGGGAGGGAATCCTTGGACACCTCTGCTGTATAAGACGATAAAAGAAGGAATAGATTGGGCCTAAGCACCTTTTCATCCAACAAGGAACAGAATCCTCTGAGTGCTTATTCTACACAAATTTTGCACCACCTAGTTATTCATGCATAACCAGGGATACTGGATGTCCAGAATCCAGACAAAAACAAAATCTTAAATTTCTACCTGGGAAAAAATGAAGACTTTTCCTGTAACGTAACGTAATGTATCATCATCATTGTTGCTGCAGAGAATGCCAGGAAAGAAAGAATTCAGCCAAGTTATCCAAGTCCCATGGGGAGTTTGTGATGCCATGGAGTAGAGGAAAAACAAAATTGACCTTTTGACCTTTTACATTGAATTTGATCTGGAAGCTCTTGAAGAAATGGCATTGTGTGTTCCCACATTTATCCTTGAATCACTTCTCTGACTGTAGCAGCACTTAAAGTAATTGGCCTACTTAAATTAAGCCTGGACTTTTGTCATTTTTGATAGTATCTTTTTATTTAGTAATGCATTGCAGTATATAACACTAAATGTAACTAGAGAAAGTCAATTTCACTTCAAATTGTTACTTATAAATTAATTTTAGTATTTTGATTTTTAAGGAATATGCGTAAGTGTGCTAATAGCAGAAGTAAGACTTCCTCCTCTCTCACCCCTCCATAATTCCTAGTAGGGTGTGGGAGCAGTTCACAGAGATTGTTTCCCATAAAAACTATTCACTAAATACTTTCAGGGCAATGCCTGATATGACATACAAATGATATTAAAGTTATAGTAATGTCTTTATTCTGAATGGGTGCCATCATAGCCTACAGCGAAGTTCGGTGGTAGTAAAAGCCAGTCAGAGATCTTTGGACCAACAGTTTGGGAAGTTTCAGGCAACTTGTCCTGCTCATAAATTCAAGGCAAGTTAAAGAAATAAGTTCAACCTTTAAATAGTTTGAAAAATGTTTTGCAAAGAGAGGATGCAAGTTCTTTTGAAAAATTTAAAATGCTGTGGAGTGATTCTTTCAAAACAGAAGGCTTGTGCTTTTTATTCAAAGTAGTTATTTTTAAAATCAGTTTGTACTTTAAAAGAATATATCCGGGGAGATGCTCATGAAAAAATTAAATGAAATGCTTTATTAGAAGCAGTTTTCCATCAGTTTTTCAGCTCAGTCATCTGGTTGAAAGTGATTATTAATCTAGTCCTGAAAGCACTCATTGTGCATTCCTCACTGTCTCTCTCTCAACTCAGTGTAACATTTTGGTGAACAGTCTCCAGGATCAACTTTGTAGAGAGTAGTGGCTATTGATGACTCTGTTTTTTCCCTTTTATATTCTGAAACAGAGGAATGTTTCATAATACAGCACACACACTGTTTAAAGAAAGTGCAAAGTTCAGTAGCCTGGAACTGGAGTGTGCAAATTAATTTATTTTGAACAGAGAGGTCTTTTAAAATTGCAAATGTCATCTGTAGAAGTTCCTAAGTTCTTGGACTTTCTTTCCCTGACTAATGGTAGTTTGAATCTCTTGACTTTTTAAGCCATGGCATAAGGCTAAACTGTTCGGGCATGTGAAAATGGCAAGGATAAATGTGAGGATGATTTGGTGTACTTGAGCAGAGAATCTGAGGAAGCAATTTCAGGTGTCACGACCCAGACTGGAAGCCCAGAGAATCACAATTGTTCTGTGATTCCCCTCGGGTTAAATTAAGGTGAAACGACACCAAACAACCGGTTAAAAATGTTTTACTTGCAGTAGAGAACAATTTAAACTTGGAAAAGGATAATAAGCAACGTGGTCTCTTATAAATCTATAAGAAAGAAAAGAAAAGAAAGGAAAGAAAAAGAAAGGAGAGAAAGAGTCAAATAAATCCAGATCACTATCCCTGGCTCCAGCGTTGTCTCAGGTCCGGTAATCCTGGGTGGTGGGTGCACACACAGCAAAGTTTCTGTTGCCTTTTTAAGTTCATTTTATTAGCTGATTAGCATACTAGACGAGGAGGGGCAGGTATTCCACAAATTCATTTCCATGAGAGATGAAGAAAAAGGTGGAGCATGGGTTCCAGTTGAGTCGGTGGTCATTGCCCAGCTTTGGTTTTTCTTCTGTTCCTAGAGATCTTACCAGTCATCCCAGAAATGATCACCTCTTACCAGTTCTTGTTACCACTTCAGTGTCGAAGGGGACATTAGTCATTAGCAAGTCACTGGCAAGGCAAGCATGGTGTCTGGCTTGCACAATAGGGTTTCACTCAGTCCGTGTCTCCCCCTTTGTGGCTTATCTAAGGAGTTTTGTCAATACAACTGCAAGGCAGTGGGGGGTGCATCCTTCAGTACACTCCCGCTTCCCTGGGTAACATTCCTTAGACTAATCCAAAGGCCAGAGATTGTCCTTGAGGTTTTCTGTCTTGATGAACGTTTGAGGCATTTCTTCCTTCAGTTCCTTACAGAAGGGAGTCTCTTTAGTTCCCATTTGTTAGAGAGTGAATGTTTATACATCCATTTGGAAATTGTTCAATGAATGCGTAACTGGAAGTCGAATAGTAGAAGGATAGAAGTCTGACCTGGAGGATGTTTGTAGGGCTTCAGGCAGTAACACCATCATTCTGAGAAAATATACTTAGATATCTCAGTATATAATGAACTTTGGTGAATAAGTTCCCAGTCTTTATTGCCTTTCATGGAAAGTGGTAGAGGAGAGGGAGAGAATTCATATATATATATATATATACACACACACACATATATATTTATGTATGGATTTCAAGGAAGGTGGTAAAAGAGTGTGTGTATATTTACATACACATATGTGTATATGCTTGTGTGTAAAGGTATATGTGAGTTCATATATGGAATCAAGGAAACATATTTCCTCTGCTCCCTTTCTGCCTTTGCCCAGTCACTCCTAGTAATCTTTATGATGCCACTCTGGGCAGAACTTTGGCTTCCTTCCTGGATGAAAACTGTTTCTTTTTTGTTTTACTCAATTAACAGTTGGTGTGTCTTTCCATCACTGCTTTGTGTCTTCCTTATTGAGAGAGAAATCCCATTCCTTCTCCTTCTCACACTTCTTGTATTTAGATACTGTGTTTTATTTATTTTTCTTGTGGCTAAGATTTTTTTGGAGGGTGTGCTGACTTTCTTCAGCACCCTTTCCAAAGGCTGGGGCTAGTGCTTTGACCAGGACTATTTGTTTTCTCTGCTGATCGATGACAAACAGTGAATGAATGTGCTCTGAAGGATTCTTTTTGTTTCTCCTCTGCTTGTAAAGCATGGTGACTGAGTACATTAGAGAAGAGATAACATTATTAGTCATTGTCTTCATAGAGGGGATTAATCTTGAGGACCACAATGAATGTAAAATTCCTGAAATCTTTTTAAAGGAAACGTATGGTAGGGAATGTAATTTTTATAGAGCCCTGAGGGTCAAAATGGTTCTCTACATATTGTGTGTCTATCAACAAATACAAGCTATTACCACTTCTGCACAGTATTTTATGCTTGTGATATATTAATATATTTGTAAGTGGTAGACTACTGCATTTGTGTATATATAATGTAGCAAAATTATTAGACAGAACCAGCCTTTTGTTCAACATCTGGGAACTGGAAAGATCTGATCCATGCAATCCAAAACTGCATTTAAATGTTAAGCCACAAATATATTTTTTTTTTTCTGAGAAGACAAGTTCAGGCTGTAAATAGTCTCTACTGCAGTTATCTTTGTGGAATATGAAGTATCATTCATACTGTGAATTAAATACAAGGCCCATTCTCCTAGACCTCATAGAAATGCAAGATAATCTTTTATTTTGTAACAGCAAGCAAGAAAGCAAAATATTTTTCCTTAGCTTTTTAAAAAAAAGGGCGATTATCAAGAAGGGTAAGGAAAACTTGATTGATTTTTTTCAGGTGGAAGTGAATGCAAAGGTAAGTTACATAGTCTGCCTAGGAGGTTACTGAATCAGGAAATGGTAGAAAATGAAGAAATGTGAACTCCTGTCAGTGAAACACTCTTGGGATTTGTACTGTCCAAGTTTCCAACTCAGTGCTCCCTCTCTTCAGGAAGTAGTCAATGTGAAACTGCAGGGAGTCCCTCAACCATGTGGATCTCAAAGCACTCGGAATTGTCTGGGTTTAGAGCAGAACCCCAAGTTGTACTCTTAGTTAATACTGGAGTCATCTGTATCTTTATGACTTTGCATTAAACTGTTCATTTAGTGAGGTGGTTCTATCATAGCATCTGTGCAATTTACAGTTTAATGCATCATCCTGTAAGATAAAGTAGATGTGCTTGTTCCATTGTTCTGTGCAGAGACATGGGGAGTGTTGGACTGCTAAGATATTTGTGTGACTATAAACTAGGCATCTTACTTGAGTTTCAGTAAGGTTCTGAAACTTGTTTTTAATGTCTAGCTAGCTGTCCACAGCTATGCAAGGTTCCCTTCCTGGCCAGAGATGTGCAAAGGTGGCAGAGTTTTGCTTTTCCTTGAATTGTGCTGTGCAGGCCTTATGTGCTTTCCGCATTTATGTTCTGGTGTATTTAATGTTTAGATCTGTTGCTTTGGGAGTTATTTTAAGAGTTATTGCAATTGAGTAAAATAAAAATAGAAGCAAATGCATCATTAGACTGTGAAGAATGAAATAAAAAGTGGAGGAAAAAAGGCTTTGTAGTTTGGATTTTTCAGTCAGAGCTCATTAGGAATGTAATCTGGATATCTGCGTTCCATTTGAGAGTGATTTAATATTTGTCATATTATTATAGCATTTGTTTAAATGGAAATAATGCATTATTTCTTGTGTAAAAATTGAGTAAAAAGGATTAGTCTCATTACTGGGGAACATTGAGTCCTACAGAGATCCTTTTTAATACTGAATATTTAGTTTTCGTGTCTCTTGCTTTAGTAATCAAGACCCAAATAGGCTGTTTCTAACAAAAATGTATGGAAGAATTGTGGAGGGCTTCAAGAAAGAGATGGAAATTAGTAGGAACATCCCTCACAATTTCATTGATGCTCCCTGTGATGGGAGAGCTCTGGATGGAAACACGGCTACTGCAACACTATTTGGTGGCAGTAGTTCAGTTCATCAATTCAGAAGGCCTTACAGGGTCAGGAACTATTGACAGTCCCCATTTTCCAGCAGCCTATCCCATCTATCAGTAAGAATCAAACCTTTGGCTGCATAAATCTTCAGCTGTCACATAGCAGATATGGAAGGGAATTCAGGATAGTAATTCAGCTCTGGTACATATTATGGCTGGCTCAAATTTCATTTCCAGTGTGATCATGATTTCCTGTGGTCTGCCTCTGGCCACTATTTGCTTATATCATCAGCAAAATATCTTCCTGGTAAAGCACCCACGTAGAATGGGGGAAAAAAGAGAAACTATGCCATGGAAGAATGGTTGTTATGTTTATACCAAAAGACTAAGAAATGTTCAGCCCCTAAAATAAAAAATGTCTTCTTTGTATAACGGACCATAACCCAGAAAACTCATTTGTCCTAATGCAACTCCTTAGTGATTTTGAAAGTAATTTTGCTTTGGCCCATTGATATTAATATTTGATATTGCTATTAACAGGAATTAAGATACATCTTGTCTTCCAAAAGCCATATTATATCATCAAGGGAACTTTGTTAAGAAAGGAATAATCCATTAACTAGAGCCAACACTTCTCTGTAATCACCTTTATCCTTCAAATGACAGAATCTTTACAGGAAGGAACTGTCTTTCTTCCATTTATTTTTGTCAGTAGGAATATGAATTCCCTCTGCTGGGGAAGAATAATTAAAGGTCAAATTCTGGCACTGTATTCATAAGTCAGCACAGCCTGAGCACCAACACCTAGCCAGGTACCCCACCAGGCACTTTTGGTGTAATAGAAATCCTGTTGGCTGACGGAACAGCAGTGTGCTTTAATTTTGAGTGAAAATCTTCCCTGTTGCTATGCATTAAGGATGTTGTGTTATGATTACCTTGTATGGAAGTACATATGAGCTCATCAGATTTTATTAGGAAAAAAAAGTAATAGATTGGACTGCAGATATTTGACTCCAAATGACAGTTCTGATGCCCAAAGTGCACTTTTAGCAAGTAATATTTGGTGAAGTGCTCTATCTGTGCTGTACAAAATAGTATCTGTGGGAGTCTTTGTGGTGGTTTATATCTTTTCTTCTCTCCTTTCTTGTGCAGCCACATAAGTCTGGACAAGCTGTAATTAAATGAAACAATATATTACAGTATTAAATCAGGAATAACAAGGGCAGCCTTGCAGTGGGAAGGGTGGGAGGCAAAGAAAGAGGGACACATTAAATGTCCGCCAGTTAGTGGGGTTAACTGAGCACTGATGAGAGATGTATTTAAGTCTTTCTCTCAAATCCTACTTACATTATTAGACAGGAACAAAATTCCAAATAATGGTAGTAGAAGGCGTTGGAAGCCCAGAGACAAGTGAGTTTGGCAAGTGCAGCCACCCTCAGTAACCATGGACTGGCTGCGGGGAGATGTTACATTGGTGTGATGGCAACAATGTCACTAGGGGATGGAAGTGTTTTTTGTTGGAATCTCAGACTGTTCTCTTCCTGTTTCGATTACTGTAATTTAGCCAGTTAACTTTGGATCTGGTTTAGTAACTTCTGCTGTGCAACAGTAACAGACAGAAAATTAGCTAATTAGCGATAATAGAAATCTTGAATGTGTTTTGGTTATGTCGGAGAAAAGACATTTAGGGCCTCTTCAGACAGTTGCATCAGAAAATCATTTGATGGTTTATAACAGGATGTGATTGAAAAAATTCTTATTAGACTTAAATGTCAAGAGAGAAAACTACCAAGTTAGCAGTGAGATTTGTCTGCTTCCCTTTATGGGCTTAGCTCATGTAGCAAAGGTGATAGAAGGGCTTAATTTTACTAACTCAGCAACTTCATTACAGTACTTCTTTAAAAAAATACAGTGTAAAAATTAACTAAAAACTTCATTTTTGGAGGGAAGGAGGGAAGGAAGTTTGTTTTATAGACTGAGATCTGTTTTCTTGTTTAAGTTGAAGAATCTAATTGGGTTGGTTTAAATTTAAAAAATAAAGATTAAAACATTACTACCTTTTTCTCTTAATTATGCAAGAACTGATGTACCAGTGTAACTTTAAATGAGTGAATAGTCTCCTTGAAATCTAGATATAAGTGAACGTTCACAGGAAGGGAATTGGAGAATGTATAGCCTATCTAAAATACTCTGACTCCTGAGTTCAACTCCTGCCGCAGAAAGGTCTGCCTGATGTGAGGAAACACCTGTATGAGCCACTTCTAAGCAACAGAGCCTGACACCATCCATGCCAGGAGGTCTGTGAAACAGTATCGTTTCCTATCCTGCAAAATGCATACATGTGCCAAGTGCTCTATCTTTAGACTGAGTAGAGGGACTGTAAAGGCTAAATATAATCTCGAATTCAAACACATATAACTGTTTGCAGAATGCATGTATGCAAGGACTGAATTGCTCAATTTACATTGAATTTTACTTAGTTCCCCCAAAAATGTCATCTGTGATTACGCTCTGTATGTGTGAGATCATCTGTCAGTCTGCTTGTGTTCTGAATAACGTTGATCTTGTTGACCAATTTCAAATCAACCTAATACAGCAGTGGCCTCAAGCCTTTTCTATACATTTTGCAAAAATAGGTGGTCAGTACAAGAGAGCGCTCCAAATTCCTGCTGTGCAAAAGGTTGTACTGTGAACTCAACTGAAAACAAAGAATCAACCCAGCAGCAGCAGGGACTCAGGTTTGACATCAGAAAATCCCAAAAGAAGAGAGTCTTATAGAAGATTCAAGGGTATTAAAAGCTTTAATCAGACATTGTTAAACATGAAGTAATCCAGACATCAGTCACAAAGTCACAGGACTCAAGACTGCCATTGCTCAAGAAAGGGTTTGTTTCTAATGTTTTAGTGATGAATTTATTTTGTGCGTTAATTAACCTTTTGTGTTTTATCTTCCTCAACTGATTTCAGGAAGGTTCATTGTTACTGTTATGTTGTATAATGGATTGGGATGGAATAAACCATCTCTGAAAGAGTTCTAAAAGCCTTGGTCTACAGTAGTCACTGTGCTGCCTTAAGATCTGCCAAAAATTGAATTTAGTCATGGTTAATGCAAGGTCTACCTTTCTCTTGTTCACTTTTTTAAATTCCTCTGAAGGTGGCCCGTTCCTTTGCTCGGGACTTCATGAAATTTATTCTTCTGTGCGCTGTGGCCATTAATCACTTTATAGTAAAGCCAAACAAATTTGAGACCCTTTTGCTGCAGAAGGGCTGGCAGTGCCACCTGAGGGAAAGGAAAATCCTTACAAAATTAATTGTCTGGAGCAGGGGGAGTATTTGAGAAGCTCTGACCCTTTGTGGGAGAAGAGTACATTTTCATCGCAAGTTTTTAATATTAATGTAGGAAGAAAGATTGCTCTTGCTATCTAGCAAAACAATAGCTAATTAGATTTTTGTTTCTTAATAACGATGAAAGCTTAAACATTAGAACATCAGGAGAACCATCTGGGGATTCTGAATGACTGTTTAGAAAACAAAAAGCCTGATTGAATTTCCTCTTATTTGTGGTCACTGCTGTTTTTCAAGTATTGCTCCACCAGAATCTATAGTGACATTTTTTTCTTATGGATTTATTAGAAAATTAGGAGGTAAGAATACCTATGGCTTTTGTGTGTAAATGTGAGTGGTTTTGGAGATTTTTAGATCAATGTGTTCCTTATTTGTTACCCACCTAACTGAAAAAAAGATCCCTTGGTTGAATGCTGCTATGAGGAATTGATATTGATTTGAGTATTTTCTTTAGCAAAACATGCTAACAAAAATCATCAGCTAAATGGGCTTTTTTGCCTTAATAATGATTTACAGACTGGAAATTGGCAAGCAAAAGGAGACCTGTGGGGATATATGCAAATAGCTTTGTTTTCCCACTTGTCTTGGGTGGGAGGATAGCTGATTTTTATTTAGCTAATTCTTTATGTGCTAAAGAGATGTTTTGTTAGAGGAAAATATCCTTTTTAATTTATTGTAAGGAAAAAGGAAAGACTCTCATGATAATGATCTGAAAGGATTTTAAACATTTAGTGTTTATTGCTGTTAATTACTGTGGTAATCACACATGGCAATGTGTGATGTTAATTCCTAGTTTGTTTATTTGAAACATGTAAACGCATCCACAAGCAAGATTTTCATTTGAAAATCTTGTGTAGGACATAGCCATGTTGTCAGACACCAGAATCTCCTTACAGCCTGTCTTATTGTGGAGTCTGTCTTACAGAACTTGACATGTTGATATGAAATGTCATATGTTTAAAACAAAATGAAGCCAAAATAGTCCTTAAACTTAAAGGCCACAGAAACTGGCAAGATGCTTCATCTCTATTCTTTGAACTTTATTTAATTCACAAGGAGTTTTTGGAGGTCCAACGACAGGAAGATGACCAAGTTTCATTTGCTTTTATTGTCATCTAAGTGCTTGGTCCAGTGACTACTTTGCCTTTTAAATATGTTTTTACTAAGACAATTTTAAAAAATGTGGCCAAATGTAATTTTACTGGAATTTACTCCTACCAACCATGTTTGCATGTACATGTTCTCATCATTCATGTTAATCCTGACCCCAATCAGTCAATCAGACTTTAATGTACTTTGTTCTTATCAATCAGCTTTGCACTTGGCCTTCATCAGTCAGGTTTACATGCATAGCCCATAACCTTCCAGTTACCACATGGATTGCAGCAGCCCTAATCTAGTACTAAGACTGAGTAATGTTCACATCCCTCTTGCTGTTAACTTTTCCACAGCTTTTCTGTTGCTCTCAAATGTTCAAAATATTCAGGTCTCAGTGTGTGTGTGTGTAGTTTTAGATTTGTTTGCTTTTTAAAAGTGATAGATATCACAAAAGACGTTTATGGCTATGGTGAGGGCTGAGCTGAAGTCCAGCCCCTAATTTTTCTTATTATGATGGTAGTAACAGAAGCCAACCTAAAATCTAGTTGTTTATATGTTTCAAACAAACCTCTTGAGAATTCTTACTTTTAAAGAAAAGATGGTACAGACCTACTTCATCATCAGTTTTGGAAAGACACTCTGATTATTACTTCATAATAGGGATTGTGTTCGTTAATATTCCTGTTGGAGAAGGCTCTTCCTCCTCTCTTTGACACTTTGACCCTAAGTGCTTAATAAAACAAGGGATTATTGAGACAGTGGTTGTTTTTTTTCAAAAGTACAAGCTTCAGGAGGGATCTTACTGTACTCACAAGCAGTTATGTTCTCCTTATTTTATGGGTGAGGAAGTTTGATCAGTATTTATTAAGTTTGAAATGGTTTCTGTGTTCATTTGTGGTTCATCTGACAGCCATGCACTTTGGAGTTAGCATGTCTATTTAAGGTACAATCTTTGTCTGTCTACATAATTCACACAATGGGGAAATGGAGCCACCCCTATTATAAGTAATTGGTAAGAAGCCATAACTACTGTCGCGCTATGCAGTGAAGCTTATATCTCACTTCAGTTGCTGAGGCTGCGTGTTAGAGCCTTCAAAATTATCTGCCTTTCTCCCTTTGTGATCACACATTGCTTCAGAGGCTTCACTGGAATGTAAATCTTGTGGACTGTGTTACAGTTCTGTCCTCCTTGCACTTGTGAGCTTTCCCTCTCAACATGAAAAGCTGCGGAGTCATTTGGGTAGCATTAATCAGGGGGCTAATCAGGAGCTGGTTGTCTTCCTTTCCCTGCAGTCTTCACAATTAGGGACATGCCTCTTTGAGAGCGGCTGCTTGTACTGTGACACAGCAGCTAACAAAGCAGAGCCAGCTTTTTTGAGAAAGGGCTGTTTATTTTGCATGTCTGTCCTTATGGCTGGCCACCTGTTGCTGAGACTAATTGGTAACATTTGAGGATCAGTACAGGATAGGAGAAAAATGGGATAAACCCATATGCACCAACACCCATGAACGTATGTGCTTAGACTATTTCAAAGGCTGCATTCTTGTGTTTCTATTCGCGTCTTCATCCTACATATAAGTGTGCAATACATCTATACATTACTTAGGCACACACATATACAGAGCAGTATACATAGAAATGTGTATGGATCTGTGTAAATAAAGAGCAAAGACAGTCTGTGCTTACGCTGGTGAACGTCAGTTACTTGGAGTCTGCAATTAGAAATTCAGCTTCAGAAAAAATTTGTAGGAATGGGAGTTTGATTTGGTATCATTTAAACACATTAAAAAAATGTGAATCTTTGGGGGGAAAAATGCAAATTTCCTTTTTTGCAAATCAACACCTAGCTTTTCAGGTTCCCAGTTAAGTTACTGTTATGAAGTTGGAGGGTATGGAGTAATGCACTACGTTCAGGCTTCTTAGAAACGTATCTTTACTGAAGCTGTGTACAGTTTCTTGTGCTAGTTCCTCTGGGTGCACACAGGACAGACATTAGCTATGTATACCATCTTTGCAAGTATACGTGAAACAAAAAACAACACAAAAACCTCAGGAGGTGAGTAGTGCCTGTTTTTGTTAGAGCTATAAAGCTTTTCAAGTTGTTATTTTGTTTCCATGTAGTCCTGTTAGCTTTCTCTACCATTCTGTTTTCCAGGTTAAATTTGTTGTGTTTGGTCTGTCCTGGAGAGTGAATTATTTTGGCAGGGTGAGTCTATGTAGGTAATGTGATCTTGATTCGCAAACATAAATTATCTGGTAAACCCAGAGCAGTTTTTGTGTTTAAGTACTATGAGCTAACTACCTCCTAGGGTTTTCTTCTGTTTGCTTTTTCCCCTCTGTCTCTCTGGTATATCAAATGGAAAATACATCATTTCCATCACACAACATAATGTATGCCAAACACTCGGTTATCAGGGGTTTACCAAGGTAAGACAGGCCTGATAATGCTGGTCTTTACCGTACAGTGGATGTATGAAGTTTCTTCTCCCTGATTTCTCCTAGTTCAGTCAACACCCTGTTATTAACACATGATATAAGATGGGTAGCACAAGCAAGTCCGTTTACCTTAGTTGGCATTCATGCTTAGACTTTGCTGAGAGCTTCTGAGAACTTTATCTGATAGATGTGGTATTTGAAATTAGCTCCATGCTTATTATAATTAAAGTCAGACAAGCTGATAAATATTGGAAATGGTTGGTTGTAAATCCTGATTATAGGGTAAAATATGTTGTAACCCACACGATACTGGAGTAAAATTAACTGAAGGACTTGTCTCAAGGTCAAATTCAACTTCTTTTCAGAGATTAACATATGTCCTATGTTAAATTGAAAGATAAAAATTAAATGTGATGTTAAGATATTTGAAAGTTGGGAGGTAGTAGAATATTTTAGTGTGTATTTAGTCACACTTTGAAGGACTTCCACCTGAATTGTCGATGTCTTAGAGGAACAAGTGCTTGGGAGACTATGAAGAGACATTGCCTTGTTATGCTGGTCTTTCCTTTTAAACAGTTTTGTTTACTGTTGGGAAGTTTAAAAAAAAAATTATAATGAAGCCCCCCTCATTTTCTTTCTGAAATGTGTAGTGTTTCATATCACTATTAAGGCAGTTGACAGAAGGTATACAGGCCAGTGGAGATATAAGAAGTGTAGTACAGCAGAATGAAGATGGCTAAGCTAGTTCCCACTCCCCAAGACATTTTGAAAACTTGTTTCTGCTACCCAGTGTGCATTAAAAGGGCAATAATTACAGAATCTTAGTCCTGTCATGCCATACTGAGTTCCCACTGTATTCGTCTCTGTTTCATTGTACTCAGACACTTAGATGGCAAACATTATGACTTGAAGGTAATTCTGCTTCAGGTAATATTCTTTTTCTCTGATGTCCTTGTATACTGATGATTGAAAGCTTAATATGTTTACACAGAGAGGTTTCCTGCATAAAAGTGATTATGTTTTCTTTTGAGAGAAGGACTTGTTTAGATAACAAATGTTTAATTTTCCTATTTTCTTCTAGTGATTGAAGATTTTTTTTTTAATGGAAGGGGTCTATTAGTGAAAGGGGGAAGAAGGACAGCAGGAGAACAGGGTTGTTATTTTCTGGGGTTTTGTTATTAAAGAGTATCAGGGTAGGAATTGTTTCATAATGCTCTGAAGGATAATTTGTTTATTAGAATCTTTTTAACAACATTATGCTTGGACGGGGGGTGGGTGGGTGAGGGATGCGTCTGTCCCATGGGAGCAAAAGGGTGGTGCCACCGCTGACAGCCTTGTGCTGCAGTGCTGGGGAAAGGGTTTGGCATTGGGAGGGATCTGAGTTTGTGAAGCATCGGAAGGCTCCAGGAGTGCTGGCAAACCCAAGTATTAGAAACCAGGTCATGGAAAAATCACTCTAGATCATGGTAAAAAAGGTATCTTTTCCATAGGTCTCCTCTCCTGTCACAGATCATTACGAATTACATGGATTCAATGCAAATTGACCACCCAAATGGATACGGTCTGTTTCCAGTCTTGCAGTGGGAGCTGTGAAGGGGAGCTGGGTTTTGGTATTTGCATGGGACAGTTCTCTGCACCCACTAATGGTTTCTTGCAAGTGGGGACTGATGAGAAAACAGTTACAATGTATTTCAGAATAATTGAGATCTCTGTCATTTCTAGGCTGCAAAATGCTCTAAAAATTATTAATATTTTTTCTTTTATAAAAGTGAGAAACAAGATTTTGCTAGTAATTTCTGTCCACCAGAAATAGAGACACTAGGATTTTCAGACATTAGCAGGAAGGTGAAACTCCAGAAATGGAGTGTTTGTGATAAGACAGACCTGTTCCCAATAAACATTTGAATCAGTTGGGCCTGTTTACTCCGTGGAAAAAACCAATTTAATACCTTTATCATGAGTTCAAAATACAAAACTACTTTTATTTTATTTAATTGTCATTTTCTTTGGGGATATTTTGAATTAGTTTTGTCAGTCTATGCAATAACCTGCTTAAATACATATATTTTTTTTATCTTCAATATATATTTGTTTCATTTTTGGAGGTAAATAGTATTCCTCTTGCATATGTGTCTTTCTGGAAAACATTTAGGAGAAAAGGGCCAAATTAATTTAAGATGCAGATGCTTTTTTGATGTTGATCTTCCCAAAACAGCACTAATGACCAATGATGTTTTGAAGGCAGGCATCTCACTTATCTCTAGAGCTTCTCTGTATTTTTAAATACATTAAATAAATTGAAAGTAAATGGAAAATGCTTATTTTTATTTCTGAAATTATTTTTCCCTAGTTTTCTGTTCGTTGAGAGGCAGGCACTTTGTATTTCATTACTTCACAGCTTCAGTCAGCACACTGATGTTTATATTAAACAGGCACTTAGTGCAAACTTTACGGACATTTACCATCTTTTTCCTTGCTTGTTTCCTTTTAACCCTTGTATTTATTGAAAAGCCCTTTCAGTACATCAAACCCTACAGCCTTACTATGTTTTGCAACTTCTATGGTACTAATAAAATGGAAATAATCTCCAGCTTTAGAAATACAACAGTGTTGATAAGCTTTTTGGGAGATTTAGTTCAGCTAGACTACTAGATCAAGAGCTCATTGCTGACTTACTCTATTTTTTTACGTGCAAATTGCTCTTCAAACTGTGATACATAATTATAACATGAAGTATTCAGGAAGGATGACATAAAATCTAAGCACTCTTCCCTTTCTACAGATTTGTCAATGTATGTCTGCCCAGTTTGCAATATTTGCTACTTAAACACATTCTCATAATTTTTTTTTTTACTTTGCATGATTACAAGTTTTTGTCTCCAGTTTGGACATCCCAATTTAAGTTATCTGAATCTGTAACTAACATTGACTAAAAATTAGCAAAAAGCATTTTCTACAAAGGATTATTTATTTTATCCTTTGTGTTTTCTAATTTTTGAAAAGCATTTTGAAATTACTTGTGTTCAAAAATGCTCCTGGTTTTTATGGAAGCAATTCTTTTAATCTTTCAGTTTTTCAATTAGTTGTAAATCCTGTTGAAGTTAGGTAGCCACATAGATGTCCTTCAAAAGTGTGTTTGGGGAATGCTCGATTATTTATGTGCACATTCATATGTGTGTGAATGTACTGATAAGTAACCTGATTTGATATGTATGTTAAACTCATTCTCATGTTTTTATGTTTATCAGAAAGTATAGGTCTTTATATGCTATTAGGACAAGCTTGGATGGAACCTGCTTTTTCCACAGTGGTTACATTTGCTTGGTCTGTGGAAAACAATAATTACAGTGATAATAACAGCTTCAGAAGTATTTTGAAGTGTTGGGATAGATTTATTTATCCATATCCTCAACACAGAATCCAAAGTTTTGGAATGAGTCTTTTGGCCCATGTGCTTATGTCTATGTCAGAGCACATTATTGAGGCTAGAAGTCATCTGCACATCAGTCTTTGTTGTTAACCTGCTATCAATGAGATCATTCAGCAATGGATTCCTTGACAGTTCTTAAATTATGGTGTAAAGAGACATAACATATTGCCAGAGAGAAAATGAAAGATCACCTAATATTTTCTTTCTCTTGAGAGTCATTTCTAGAGGGTCAGTATGTTACTGCATTTGCTTTTGAAACCAATGTATGTTGCAGTGTATCATCTGCCACATCATTTCAGATCAGATTGGCAAGGTGGTTTTTCGCCATGTCAGGTTGCACCATGTTCTGCTTCAGGCTGACAGTATGTAGCATTATGGAACTTAACATGACCTGACATAACAGGAATTTAAATTCAGTTAGAGATAGCCTACTGTAGTCTTTATGGGGCGATTCAACAGGTCAGTGAGCTATTGGTTTTGCATGCTGCTTTGCTCACGAAATAAGCTGTAAGCTGGGCTGGAAAATGGATGCTCTTGTTTCTGGTTGCCTCTTCTACAATAGTTTACCAAGATATGAAAATACAGTTATGTTAGTGTCAGATACCTGTTAGATTTGAAAATGGTTGGAAAATATCTCCGCTTGCCTCTGCAGAAGTAATTGAGTATAATCAGCAAGGACTCGGTATTGGTGTATTAAACTGCAGTAATGCCTAATCCTTTTAATATGTCCACCCCAGTATTAAACCAACCCCCCCACCGCAGACATAGTGGGCATAGAGAAAGTATAGAGTGAGTTCGGTGGGGTATCGAAAAGAGTGTGTTAAAGAGCTGCCAGTGGATGTTGCCTGCCCTATGAGATAGAATTATTATTGCCATATCAATAGGGCTGTGTTCTTTAAAGTCCATAGTTCCTTAAAACTGTTTGGAACTGAATTCTGTGATAAATTGCTAGTTAGCAGAGGGAAGCATTTGATGAAAAAAAGAAAATAGGTAACTCTAATGCGAGAACTTAGTCTGTAGAATATAACATAAGAATTCATGTAAATGGACTACCTCTTGGCTGTGTTACCTGTTGTGCCATCTTCTACAAGTTACATATCTTACCTATCTGCTTTAGAGCATTGACATTTGCTGTCAAAGCTAGTCTGCCAGTACTGTGAAAACTGAATAAAATCAGAGTTGAGGTTTCTAGAAATAACACGGGACAAATACTTCTAATAATTCTGTGGAGCCTCTATGTGTGTTGTGATTTCTGCACTGAGGTAGTGAGATGCTTCATGAGCTACGCTATCTGAGAGAAGCCACAGGAAATCCCAAGCTTTCACTCCGTTTGTATTTATATATTCATTTTCAAACGAGGCTCTGGACCTGAGTACTGAGATGACATGCCAAGCTGATATTGTTTTGGGGTGATATGACACCAATAGCATCCTTTCATTTTCATGCCTACACATCAGTGGATTTTGAAAGAAGATATGAAGAAAAACTTATGAAATGAATGACAGTATTTTTTCTGAAGAATATTTTGACTGACTTTCCTCTACAAAAGGTGTCGTTTCTTACATAAAGTCTGAGGGAACATGGAATCACTGAAACATCTTGGCCTTTCAGAGAAGAGTTCCAAGTGAGGGGCAGAAAGGGGGGAAACTTCTCTAATTAGTGTAAAGATATAATGAGAGAACATATGAAAAATAAGTTTGCCCCTCTTGCCCACTCATTTGTTAGAATGCAGGAGAAAATGGAGTAAACTTGGGATTTTGTACAAAGTTAGCTTTTGGATAGCCTGTAGTCAAAAATGACTTAATTGGAAAATGTGTGTTTTAACATGGTATTTACTAGTCACTTGCTGAGACTGATTATACTGTAAAGGCCCAAGGGGAAATGTATGAATTGGAAGGAAAAAGTTGTCAGCCACCCACGCAATCACCAGAAATAGAGAAAATTTTTACACAATAACAGGTACAATTGTGGGGTAAGGAGCCAGAAGCCAAGGAACAGTCAGCCTGAAAGGCATCAGGAAAGCATGCTGTGAGGAGCTAGTCCTGACAAATCCATCTCTGTCTCTATCTTAATAAAGACATGGGTCAGCTGAAGACCCCCTTCAGAAATTAAACTGATCATTAAAATCTGTTGATACTTGGATGATTTTAATTTTTTATATTCTTTTTTAAGACTCACTGCAAGAACTAGTTTGAATTGGTAAGTTAGTTGTAATATAGTTTTTTGAATGGCCGGGAAAGGGTCTATGTTTCTAGAAATATAATTTGGAGTAGGATTTGGTTGTACCACAGCTTTTGAAGGCATTTCTAATTTTTTATGTGATTAGTTCAGATACCAAGAACAACAAAAAGCTTATGAGATCTAAGTGCCCTGCTTCTTAAGTGCTGTTTTCTCATGCTGATGTGTCTTGGTCACAGCATTAACAGGATCTGAATTTGTCACTTGAAAGCTGGTTTACATATGTCTGAAAGCTGCAGCCCCACCTTTAACTGCAGTGCAGACAAACTAAGATAAAACCATACAGATCCAGCTGCTTGTTGTCATTCACTATCATACAACATTCCTGTAAGGGGAAAGTAGGTCTGCTAAGTTTGTTCTAGCCAGTTTCCAGCTGCCAGAATTGCTTTCTGTCAGTTTAGATCATCTCAGCAGCTTCAGTTATATGAGGAAGAAACTTCCCCAAACTGTTCTCACTGACTAAGTTCAGGAGTTCCAAACAACACCCAGAAAATGCTTGAAATGTAAGAGAGATAAGTTGATCCTGTGTATGACTTGAATATTTATTTATTTATGAACACAAGGTCCAAGGCACAGGTGTTTCTCATGCTAGAGTATATTTCCCAGAATGAAACTTTAACTCTCAAAGCTGCTGAGTAGATGTAAGGTGGTATCTAATGGAGAAGTTTGGGAAGAGACAGTTAAGCAGTGCCATGATCTCCTCAGTGAATGAACTTCAGCTCTCCATGATTTATAAATTGAAGAATCAAGTCTTAAAGGTTTCTGTGGGAAACATTATTCCTGAAGTTAATGTGTGGGATGTTTTTCTTAATGCTTGATAGATGAGTTTTGTTCCAGTTGCCATCATTAGTTGAGTAAAATAAGCCATTTATTTCAATTCTCAGAAAGCCCTGTTCAGAACTAGAATTTAAATTATTGTTTTAGTGTGAGATTGTGGAAGTCTTCTCTCTTTATGTGTTTGTGTGGGCTTTAGGGGCAGATATGTTCTCCCTCAGGGCTAATCTGTAGATGATGAGTGCCCCTTGCTGCCCTGTTAGACATTATTGAGATTTTAGCCAAAGCTGGAGGAGTTTGTTAGTTCTTCAAGCTTTAGGTTTAATCTCACAGTATGTGAAGGAAGCAGCTGTTTGCCTAAGTCACTTCAGGGAATTATAGAAAAAAGGACTCAATGTATGCATGGGTTATGTATACATAATTTTTACAAAAAAGCTTGAGGTTGAGGATGGTAGTTTTGACTAGCCATCAGCTAAAATGAGTAATACAACTAGTTTGATTCTGCTTTCATGGATGTGAGATTAAATTAACTCCAAACAGCAGCAGAAGTGCCAGGATAGAAAGGAACTATTTTCTCTTTTTCAGGGCTCTTGTTGCTCATTTTTTTAACTTTAGTTTTTAAACTTGGCAGATTGAGGAGTATGGCTTATGTTGCAGGGAGTTTCAGGCATTATTGAAAGATTCAGGAACTTACAGATGTTATGTCACTAGAATCAGGAAGGAAGGAACATCATCTACTTTGTGACCAAGGGGGTTAGATATGCTCCAATACAGTAAGAGTCCAGTCTTAGAACCCATATTCTTGAATGTGTGGAGTGTGTGCATTAATAGTAATTTTAAAATCCTTTTAAAGACAAAGAAGTGGGGGGAGTCAAAGAATCAATATTAGGGAAAAAGTGCTTGTGATTCAAGGATGCACCACCAGTGTGAAGATTAATGCTCAGGAAAGAACATTCACACTTTTTTTTGGTACTGTTTTAAGCTTATTTTCTCTCTCTGTTGGTCTGGAGGAAGAGAAAGTACTGCCTTTCCTTTTGGTCTCTCTGTTAAGAAACTGTAAGAGTAGGAGAAAGACAACAATATGCCTTGCTCATCAGCCTAAGTTTGAGATGTCTCCGTAGTTTCGTTCTTTGTTTCAGCTTGCTCATCTGTTTTGCTTCTATCCAACATTTTCTGGGTGCTCCTTTATGCTCGGTGTATTGAATGTACTGAAACTTGCATTGGTCTTTTTGAATGCAGAAGAGCACAGGAGCACTTCTTAGCAGAAGAAAAGATGATGATCCTGAACTGTTCTTCGTCACACTGGCTTGAAGAATGTCAAGTGTCTGATTCAGCCTGTGCGGTTTTTGTTTGTACAAGGCAGGAATGAGAGCCCATTTTAATATAACAGATATTTGGCTGGTGAAGATTTTACAAGTGTTGAAGTCCTGTACGTTTTCTGGTTTTGCTTTTCAGAAAAACTGTAAATAAAACATAGGTTTAACCATGTCCTCTCCAGAAAACCTGGACATGCCACAAACCCTGTATATCTTCAAGTGTGAAGACCTCAAAGCCTGACTTTCTACATCACCTATGTTCAGTGTTTTCCTTTTAATTGTCACATTAAAAAGATTATTGGCCACATTTATTGCACACTTCTATCCACAGAGGCTCAGATTTGTATTTTCAACTGCAAAGGTTAAGTGCCAGATTTTACAGTTAGGATAACTTGGACAGAATGCTAATCAGCAGCTCTAGAAGCTCTGTGAGGGGCTTGTTATAGTCTACTTGAGGACTTTTCATTGTGAATAGCTTTCTCATGGAAAGATTAATTACCAGAAAGGCATTTTCTACTTTCTTACAATCACCTCCTGCTTCCCAGTGAGACTAGAGACAATTTCAAAGTTACTTTCTTTGTAGCACACATATCATAGAAATACAGAAACTGAATTGGGCTTCTAAGCGAGACATCCACAACCTAGAGTGAATTGCACTATAATATCCATAAAAGTTGTTGGTATTTAAAGGAATCCTTCCATCCAAAGATCTCACAATTGTTCATACTATGACACTGACTTTCACTCCTGAAAGAGTGACCCTTGTCTAAACAGAAGAGCAGTAGTGGAACCTGGAACATTGTATTTCCCACCACATTCTTTTCTCTTTGCAGTTCTTCCTCCTCTTTGTTTTCCTAAGTCTATTTAGATGTAGATTGTGCTAGCTGCCTGCTTTGGTTCATATGCTATATGAATCTATGTGATATCTAAGTATCCATCAAAACAGCTATTTTATTTGTCCACTCTGTTCATAGAATGGGAGCACCTTTCTATATTCAGCCAGAGTTGCTTCTCAGGTGAATGTGGCCCTGTAACTTTTGTGAGAATAGAAACACCTATTGCTGACCTGCATTACTTTTTCCTTAAATCATAAGGTCAGTTTCCTGAGCTTGTCAGCCATGGTAAACCTATTTTCCTTCTGTTCTTTCTCTACATTCATAAATTATTTCTCTAGCTACAGAGAATTTATCTTTTAAAAAAAAATCTTTAAGATCAATCCTTTCTGACATTCCCTATCATTTTCTCTATAGAAGACTATTATTCTTCCATTCTTTAAAAATATAGGATGTACTACTAGAGTAATTCCCAGTGTAATTATTGATAACCCTTGAAGCCATTGGCAATCTAATCAAGACACAATAAGAAAGTCAAACCGTGAAGAGGTTGAACAACACGTAAAGTAACTTTCAGCATGTTGCATGAAAAAATAACAAAGTAATTTTAATATGTACACTAAAAGCTACAGAGACTCCTTAATACGACTAGGACAGACACACATGCCCTGTGCCCCCTTCCCCCATCACCCCCAAAGACTGTGTATTTCATTGCCTTCAGCAAAACTCTCTGAGGCTTTTAGCCAGTTTAAGAAGCTGAAGACACTGTGAGTTTTCTGGTTTATTTAGGTGTTTGAAAAGTGACTGGTGGGTATCACAGATAATCCTTGAAATGACCTTGAGAAGATTAACATTGACTTTTCCACTGAATGGATCATTATCTTACAGTATCACATCTGAGTTCATATAGAGTGGGTGGGCTTTTAGGTGTATGTCACAAAGTGCTAATGTAATATCTTAAAGCAGGATACTTCGAATACAAGAGAGTTCAAATGTACTGCAGACCATTAATATGTGTCTAACTTCTCTGCTACCTCTCCTGGGTAATGAGGTGGAAATTAAGATCATTCTGAAAACTCAGTTGTTAAAGACATTGTTGTTTATTGAAGACTGTTTCAAATGTTGCTTGGTTTTGTGGTGGGTTGTTTTTGTTGTTGTTTTAGTTTGGTTTTTGTTTGTATGATGGAGATGTGTAAACTTCTGATAGTGGCTTCTTCCTCTTTTTCTTATCTCTTCCCCCATCTGTTCTTCCTTTCTTTGCTTGTTTACATCATTTAAACATGGTTGGTTCTTTATTTGTAGAGAGATTCTTTAGATATCAATGGATTTGAGGAGCCATCTCTGACAGACAGGCTTACAAGAAACTGTGCAGGTAGAAGATCAAATCCCAATTAGATCACTGTAAAATGAAGCATGTCTTGCACAGATAGACTCGTGTACCTGACTTTTTCACATTACTACCATGCTTCTGCCCACAAGGAGACAAGCACAGTATTTTGAGCCAAGTGTACTGAGAGAAAGGGGCAGGATCTGTGAAGCAGGGCAGAATGTATAGAGCAGCTGGCTCAATTCATACCAAACATGTTGGGGAATTTTTTCAGTGGCTTCCTTCATGCTATCCTGCAAATTGATAGAAAGGTTCATATGCTGTGACTTGCCAAGCAAAACAAGCTCTTTACATGATTTTGCTTCTCAGGAGTATCTGAGCAGATATTTGGAGCCTTTGCAATATTCTATTGCTTTTAATTCTAGTTGGCAGTACAGTATTAGTACTGTAGTGGGGTTCTGTATCTCTGACCTCCCACTACAGGGGATACTTTATGGGAAGGAGTGGTGCTGGACTTGTGAGCAAAGAAAACTTCCACTGATTTGGTGTATAGAGAGTCATATACAAAAAGGCAGGAGAGATCTTTCTGAACAGTTATGATAGGTGCCTGCACTGTGGTTTACTTTCTCCCACAAATTAATATTCTCTTCCAAGCACAATTCCAGCAAAGAATCAGGTCTGTTCTCTCTTGGCGAGAGGATATACCACTAGCTAACAAACTGATTCTACTTTGCTACTGCCAGAAAACAAAACTCCTACTGACTTTAAATTAAAAAAAATCCAACTGAACACTAGAAAAACAACAAAAAGACCCTTACTGTGGTATACTCATAGTGCTCCATTCATCCTTTTGTCTCCTAAGGCCCCATGACACTGTTTCACTGTTTTTCTTCTGAAGAAAATTACTTCATTTCACTTTTCATTATCACTTTTCTTTAGAAACAAAAGGGAGACAGTCAGTAAATAGCCTATTTGCTGATGGCAACCTGATCTCACATTCTGCCATAAATGTGCTTAATTGATGCAATACTGATGAACTCGGCATCTTGGTCTTTTTAACTTTCAGGAGCTTTTGTCACAAAGGGTTAGACAAGGTTTTCTGCTATCTATAATAATATCAAGGTACTTAATTTTTTTTTTTTTAATTTTTGACTTTAGCTTGGCTAGTTAGCTCTCTTGCTAGTTTTTAGCCCCTGTACAAAGACAGTATCTTCCATTGCCTGACAAAGAGATAAAGCAATGGTACATATTTCTTATCATGTTGATATCCTTCATTTATATTTAAAAATTACTATTTTAATAACTCTTAGTCATAAAGTGAGAATAGAACTGCTGTTTCAAAACCCCATAAAGCACTCCAAAAAGAAAATCTGTAGCCCTGTAAAATTTGGAAACAAATTGAAAAAAAAATATATTTTCTTTTGCTATTGTTTAAATATAAAGACCAAATTGAAGGAGTAATATTAGAAGACAAATTAAGCAGCACAGCAGAGGTGTTGTGTAAAGAAAGAAAGGTCTTGTCAATAAAGGACTGTGGAGAGAAGTATCTTTATATCTAAGTTCTTAAAAAAAAAATATTTTAAAAAGGTTTTATTTTTACCATAAAATGAAGTAGTAATTCAGTTTTACCAGAATATAACCTATTTATTTCTTCAGTGTTTGTGGCGTTTAGGTTGGAAATGAACTTTGAATTTAGTATGCTGTTTCAGCAGTTAGAACATTCTACTTACTTTTAGGGACATGAATGGTAAATGTCTACTGTCCCTGAGTTTAGGATGATGGAAAAGAGCAAATAATTATCTTTCTTTTTATAAGATTTACCCTAGTGTCTTAGTGTATAAAACTGCTAATATGCAATTGTTTAAGTAGCTGTGTTTTACATTTTTACAAACTTCTATGGTGGGGTTGATGGAGAAGAGAGTATCTCTGACTGAATATAAAGACAATTTATGGAAATTTTTTTCCTTTTTTTTTTTAAAGCCAAATGTGAATCTATTGCCCCCAAATGATGGGATGGTAGTTAGGGTGCAGAATTCACAGAAAGCACCAAGTCAGGTAACTAGAGCAGGAAGCATTACTAGAGCAGGGTTGTCAGTTGTCTGGTTTAAAAAATTGACGACGACAGCCAAAAGACAGTAGTTTGCATTCTGTCTTGCGAGATATATTGCCACAAATAGAAAAGTAGGCTTGAGTGTCATTGGCATAACAGTGATACAATTACAGTGATAAATTACAGACATGCAAAATCATTGAGAAGTGCCAAGGAGTTTTATTTATCTGGTTTTTATGCCTGTAATTTTTTTATTAGCTGCAGTGATTACAAACATTAGATTACAGTATAATATAATTTGGAGGATTTTGCACACGTTTGCAAAATGTGTTAACAGTGAATCCAGTGTTTATGGAAGGTAGGAACTAGTGCTTGATCTTGAACAAGTCTTTTTTTTATGTATGCTAGCACCAACCTGTCTCATATTTTAGCCTTTAGGATTCTTTGAAAATCAACAAGCAGAGTACTTTTGTTACACAGAAACAGGGCAGATGAAACCCCTCTGCCCTGTTCCTTTCCGGTTCTGATATAAATTAGAATTTACAGCAATTTTTGGGGGGATGACTACAGTCTTGACCTACTAAAACAGCCTTATCTGGAGCACTGTTTTCAAGTAGAGACTGGGTCAGCCCCTGAGTCACTGAACTTTTTGTAGCAGCAAGGTCTTTTGGTCTACAGATGTTGAGGAAACTGTATATCATCTGTTGTAATCCCATGTTTTAATTATTTGAATATAGGTGGGTAATACCATGAAAGAGGAAACAAATACATATACTGTCAAACCTGCATTCTCTGTTCATAGCTACCTCCAGGAATTAGCAGAGGTTGCTGCTAGCCATTCATTTATCTCTCAGGCTTAGCTGTCATGAAGACTCCCTCCTTCATCGTTTTCAACACCTCCCCCCTCCTTCCTGATTTCTGCTTAGAAAAGATGCTTTAACACAAACCTTGAAGGGTAGTATGTACAGGTAGTTATAACATCCTTTCATGGATGGGTTTACAGAACTGAGGCTGAAAACATTTGTAGAGCTTTTTCTCTCCTCTTCCACTGTGATTAACCACAATTTATGAAAAATCTTGCATTTCTCTCTTTGATCAGGAAGAAACTGGAATTGATATTTTGTAAAGCTGTGTTGATAAAAGACATCAGGTTAAAAATATTTGGCTGGTCAAGAACTAAAAGTAATTTAATAAAGCAATGATTTGGGGTTTTTTTTGGGTCCTCTGTTGGCCTGTTGCTGACCTTTCTCTGTCTGGAGATTTAGCTTTTCCTGCTTTAGGTTTTCTGCCTGAGGATTGGGACTTTTTTTTTCTATTAAGTATTCTGGGGTCTGTTGAGTAAGAGCTTGGTGTCAGTGTTTGGGAAATAAAAATATTTTTTAATCAGGTAATCTGCATTTCATGTTTGAGATACCTGTTGCTTTCGTGTTGTTTATTTAAAAAGAAAATGAATATGCAAACTGAAAGAAGATGAAGTACTTCAGTACCCAGCTAGTGCCTTTTTTTGACTTCTTCATCTGAAAGAATTTTGTTTTTTCAGTATGGGTGTTTTGCTTAAGTGTGGAAATAATAGCTTTTTAAAATTTGTTTGAATGCACATGATTTAGATACCTGGGCTTTAGTGACAGTAGCAGTTTGAAATCTAAGTAATTTGCCACCTATATTATGATCAACTACAACAAAGTCTTTTGCTCCACCAAGACTGAATTCTTGTCCAGAATGCAGAATTCATTTATGAATATAGAACTTCATATGAATGGTTTATAAAGGGAAAAAAACCCCAACGAAACACAAACAAAACCACACCACCCCATCCAAATCTCCTTCCCAAATATTACTCTAAAACTTGTATTTTTGTGGCTGTGGGGGAAGATATTAAGTAAATATATCCAGGATTTCTTCATGCTAAACTGCTGTAATGAGTTGGTATAGATAAAGTAGAAGTTCACTTTCTAAGGTATCATACTTTTCTCAGATGTTTATAACTTCCTTAGATCAATTTTTAGAGAGACTATTATCCATGATGAGGTAAAAGATGAAACAATACCAATTTGAATAAAGTGCATCAGGTGGGTTTTTTCTACGTAAACATGAATGTATTTTTGAAGTGTTTCAATAACGTTCCCCCCACAGTTATTCAATTAGAGAAAGATAAAAAAACCTATGTGTGCTTAAAATATAAGTATGGGCTTACAGGTGTACATGTATCTAGACTAAAAGTCATGTCCTTGTGGGTTCTATCTTTTAATAAGTTGGAACAACAATATCAAGCCTTGGTCAGCTCAGCAGAGAATGTGTGAAGCTGGAAATTAGATGTTCAGCATAACAAAATTTCAGTGTCTTCCATTTTACTCTTAAAGATGTTGCATTTATTAGGTGTGCCACGTTAGCTCTTAATATTTTCAGCTTGATCTTGCAGTTCATGAAGTGCACTCAACCTTTTGCTGACTATACGTCATGTCCTCAGTATCTATTATGCATACAGGTTGGGCTTTTAAGTATAATACTATTTATTTCTTGGCCACTGAATTGTGTTTTGAAGAAAGGCTTAGAAAAAACATATTCCTTTTTTGTGTGTGTGTAAGCAGCACACCTCCTTCAAGGACTGAGACTCAAATCTTAGGATGAAGTTACGGTATTACTAGTAGCACTTGTTGGACCTTAAATAATTTTGTCAGTACTCATTTTTTATGAGTCTGCTTTGCTCTATTTCCTTCAATTCCTTTGTGTATGTTTACTTAACATCTTTTTTCTATGTCTTCAAGTGAATGATTTTTCTCTGGCAATATGAGAATGATAGGTACTGTTAGATTTAAAGGAATATCTTAGCAGTGAAAAGAGGAGCCAAAAGAATAGGATGCTCAGATAGCTGTGACTATGAGCACTACGGGGAGTGACTTCAAAGGCAATATATTGGCATTGAATCAACATCAAATTTGTCTGTAACTTTACTCTGATGATGCAAATTAAATTCACACCTTCCTTTAGCTCAGTCAGTGCAGCAGAGAGCAGACCTACCCCAGAGTGGAAAGTGCCCTAGGCTTGAATCTTTTGCCTCAAGGCCAAAGTGAGTATTTGTGGTGAAATCTGGCATGGTCATTTTTTGACGTGCTGAGATGCTAACTGATCTGGTAAGCTTTTCACCAAATACATTTCAGCTTCTAGTTTTAATTCATGTTGTGGCCGCTGCAATGATATGACCTTATTCAGAGCACTCATTATTTATTAGTTAGTTTGTTTATTATGTTAGTTTATGTGTGGAAATACAAGAAGATAGAAAATGTTAAATGTTCTTTCTAACATCCTCATTTTCTGTTTCAGTCTGCTTCTGCTAACCCTTATGGTGAAGTCTTGCAACTTGCCAAACACTAGTTGGTATTATTTGGGACTGTCTGGACAGTCAGAGGTTTTTTGGCAGTACTGAGACCTGGGTGATAGCAGAAGTCAGCTGGCTACAGCCTGCCTTGCAACAGTCGCTCATCTTCCGAGTACTCAGTTCTGAAATTTCAGTTCTAGCTGATGATGTAGTCTTCCAAATCTTCAAGTTGCTTCTTGGCAATTCTCACCTGTGTGATGGGACGGAGCCTAAAGGGCTCTTGCACAGAACAGTCCTGTGAGTACACAGGTATGGCTTCTGCAAGGGGCTTTGAATTTGCTGATAAGGCAGGTTCTAAACATCTCTTTCATGTTGCATGTCTTTCCATATATTTTATTTATTGATCTAACATTTTTTCTTGTATTCTACTGTTATCATTATGATAAACTGTTTAGAAAATTATTGCATTTCAGTTTGGTGCTGCTTGCCTCACTACCATTTGAGCTGTACTAGCATAAGGTCTATGAGAGAAAAATGAATTTATATTGGGTTTTTGCTTTACTGGACATACTTTACTAAACTCTAGATATTTTCCTTAAATTCCTTTGCTAAGTCTCTCAACAACTAAAGTAAGATATTTTAAAAACTTCTATCACACTGTGGCCATAATATTTAATGAAGAAAAGTCCATTTTGTGAATAAGGAGACTCAATTGTTAAAACATTGTTTTGTTGCTTAGTGCCTAATTTTCAACGTGCCCATGTTGGACTGAGGAGCTCCAAATACAAATGGCAATGGTAACATGTGGCATAACAACATTCATGGCTGTCTTGGGAGTTCCATGTGTTGAAATCAAATCAAATGATGCAGTTGTCTATTTAAAATGCAAGAATATTATTGTGTACTGACTATTTTATTCTAAGGCTTTGTCCTTTGTTTTACAGGTGTATGTTTAACTAAATGTGCAATTCTTCAAATCCTGGTTGTATATTCAGTGTTTGTATACTTATATTCCCATCACTACATCTTTTTTCTAGCTTTGTTTTGTCTCCTTACTTTATTTAAAAGGAAACATCATGCAAGGAATCTCAGTGTCAAAAAGGGAGGAAAAATTAACGTTATGGTTCCTACCGTAGCTGTAATGTAACTTCAAGAGAGATATATATTCAGGCATAAATTTAAACTCACATAAACTGTGAAACATGAAATGTTCTGGGGCAACTTTCAATGCCAGTAATAACTATTTTACTGCTATTTTGTGTGCTTGAAGTCTTTGCCATTTTGTTCTGTCTTTGTATCTTAAATATAAATTTTCTGTCAGGAAAACTGTAATCTTGTGTGCAATGGACTTTCAAGCAAAATAGCTGTGTAATTGCAAACTTGGACAGGAAAAATCCACTGTCATAAGAATACCTGCTAATTTTGAGAATACAAAAGGTCTGAATCTTTCTTCTGGGAAACTTGTGTTTGATTGGAGTTGGTGTTCTCTACAGAAGAAGGAATAGTCTTGAACTTTACGAAGTGATTAATTGTAAATAGGAAATACTTGGAAAGTTTAGGCTGCATGCTGTTTTTGAAACCTACCAGGTACTATTTAATAAAGTGTGGAATATCTTTTTTCAAAGGTGCAGGATGTCATGGAAAATTGCATTATAAATTTTTTAATTTTTTTTTTTTTAAAGTTAAACCATTAGAGATAACTGTATTCATTCAGGGTCTTGAAAAGAAAATAATATTGGAGAGTACATATCTATATGAAAATTATGCACTTAAAAATTGCTAGTATGGTTACACATTTGTTTTCATGCTTGAGAACATGAGAATTTCTTTTTGAGATATGTTACATCATTCTTTAAGCTTTGCCCGTCCTATCCTGTAACCTCTGCTTACTCCCTTCCTTATCTGAACCTTTTACGAATTCATGTACTTTTAAGGCCAGAGATGATTATCTTATTTGATCTATTTTGAATATCACTTATGCAGCAGACTGATTGAGTTATAGCATATTGCTTGGAGAGCTATTCACCTTGAACAAAGGATCTCAGATGAGGGATAATCTGCCATTTGCCTCAAGTAGATGGTTCTCATGGTGCCACTAGTCTGATTCTCACCTCCTTTTTCAGTCTTTCCTTTTTAGGCTTTGCACTTGGTCCTCTCTTGAGTAGAAGAATAAAAAAACCCAGCAAGCAACCCCAAAACAAAAAAGTCATCTTTCTCACCTAATCCTTTCCTTCTGTCTGCTTTTTCTGTTAACCCCTCTACACATCTTTCATCCTTACTTGGTGATGAATACATCTTTTAGCTTCCTTGTTCCAATAAGGTAGAGGAATTGATAGATATTCCTCCTTCTTGGACCTTTCCTTTCTGATTTGCTCTTGTTCTTTGATGTTTGGGTCCACATGTGTTGGGCAAGGCAGGGCAGCTGCATGTGTGTTAGTTTCCAGGAAAGGATTTTTGAAAATGGTGTTTTCATTGAATGATTTCTGTGTTCATCTGTTTTGAACTGACTCTAGGAGCACTGCACAAGGAGAAGCAAGCTACTGTACAGCAGGAACTTGTAGCTAAAATGAAATGAAAGTAGTATTGACAGGAACATTATCGTAAAACTCATCACAATGTGACAGCTTCAAAAAATGAGTTCTATAAGAAACCACTAATGGTGATTCTTCTACTGCATGTAAAAGCAAATGAATTATGCAGAGGTCACAAAAGAACATTTTTGGTTCTTAGGCTTGTTGCCAACATTATTGCTGAAAATCCAGAGAGTTGTCTTCATCTTGTTCTTTGGAATTTGTATGCTATTATGAATCATTCTGTTCAGATGCTCTTGTCTTGTGTTATGCACTGTTCCTTTCATGGTGCTTTTACGATGACATAAATTCTTTTATGAAACTAATGAAAAGTCCTTTCCCACATTGCACAAACTATACTGAGAGACGATCACGTGCACAAAGATTTATTAGCAGGGTCTGTAGCTGATGTCATACCTTTATTGTAATGGTGAAGGTTACTTTTGGGGGAAAATAAGAACAAAAGAAATGTGTCAGGAAAGGGTGTTGGATGGCTGAATTAATATTTGTAAATGCTTATCAATCTTCCAATAAAGGTGCACTGGAAGGGACCCAAGTATAAAATGTATTAAATGTATATGTAAATATGGAGCTAGTATAGGACCTAGTGCCCCCAAATTAAGTGACTTGTACTGCATGGGGAAAATCTGGTGAGATATTTCTCCTGTCCTTTCTTAAATGTTCTTTAACATTTTTATTTCTCCTTGTGTTTGATCTCCTTCTGTTACTGGTTTGTGGTTGGGTTTTTTTTCCTGTCCTGATTTCACTTTTTTTCCTGCATCAGCTCAAACATAGCGGCTGCTAAGGAATTGCAGCAGAAATGACAGTTGTGTACACAAGTGCTGTACTGTATGGATTACTCCAGCTAGTCTGCAGCTGGCTTCTTATAAAAAATGTTTCTTTCTCTCAGTGTTGCTACTTCTACTGACATTCCTCACTTCTGCCCTTCCACAAGCACTACATGTGGAAGGGTGGTCATCGAGAGATCTGGTGGTTGTATGTGTGTGATCTTTTGAGAAAATGCTGCAGCTTTGCTGCTCGAGAACAAAAGTACAATCCAGAATACCAGTTGCTGAGTTTGGCAGGGATAATGAAGTTGCTTTGTTCACTAAACATATTCTTTTTCCAAGGTGTCTTGCTCTAGGCAGACCTGTAAAACGCACACTGCAGTGGCCACAGTTATGGGCTACCGTGTCAGATCTGGTGTATTAGAGTTTTCCTGTGATAACATTTCACTTTGTAGCAATAATGCTCCTAGTAATTGGCAAATGGTATTTTATGTCCTGATGCCTCCTTCAAATTATTTAGTTTCAACTTTGAAAGTCTTCCTAGCTTGCTAAGAGGAGGAGTAGTAGAGAAATGATACTGTTCCAGTCTGCATGCTGGAAAACATGAGCAGAGTTGAAAATGCGTGGGCTAAGTTGTGAGCACCTCTATGAAATATGATTGTCATGTAGACACCTGATAACTGTCAGTGTTGATCTCCGAGGCTGCTGATGTACTGATTTAGCTGAGATCAAGGTAAGTGTTGTGTGCATAAGTTATGTTGCTGTGCACTGAACTGCACAGAATGAAGGAACTATGCTTTTGAAAGGATAAATGGCTATTACTTTTTCCTAAATATCTTATCATTTATGTCTGCACAAGGTAAAGTATGAGTCAAGAGTAGTTTGGTTGGATATTAAGCATTCTTCTGCTGTCTGTATACTGCTTTTTAGAAAGTATTTGTTTGCTTCAATTATCAGAAGGAGTGAATGTGTCTAGATTAGTCTTTCACCTGTAGTTTCAAATACAGACTGTGTACTTATGCAGGTGCCAGGAATTTCTTCATACTTTTGTAGTTAATTAGTTCAGAGTAGTCTCATACCTCAGAGCAGTAGAAAAGTGAAGCAAATACAATAGAAGCACTGAATTTATTGGGGAGGGGGAGTGTTTTTTCTTTTCTTCCTCCTGTTTGAGCATCATCTGATTTGTCAGTTGATGCTTTCAGTGAACGCCCTGAAAACCCTCTGATCCTTTTTGTTATGATTGAGAGTCAGAGAAACACTAGTTTGTCTACTATAAAATGTTTCTTTAAAACCTAGGTTAATAAATAAATAACTAGAAGTATAGAAATTTTGTTTTGAAAGCATTTGCTGCAGAGCCAACAGAGCAGGAGGGTAAGTCCCTGAATTTTTCTCAAGAACAAAGAGCAAACACTGTGAGTGAAGTATTTCAGTCTCTTTTAATATGTGATTGTATGTAATCAAAATACCAAAGGAAGAAATGCAAAGCTAGCTTTGACCATGTTTTGATGCATCACAAAAACTTTTGTTTGAAGTAATGCTGAAGGCATCACTGCCCAAAGATTACTGGAAGAAAATTGAAGCCTGAGGTCCTCTGTTAAAGCATAGAAATTGAGGTGTGTCTTGTGCTGAGCATCACTGCCCAGCCTATTTCACTAATTGCGTTAGTCCCTTTATGAGATCTGCTAGTGGCCAGAGTCACAGAAGAGAAGCCAGCTGCACCTTCCCTAGAATAGCATCACTATTTCTGGCACGGCCAGCTGAAGCCCAGGGCACAGATTTAACTGGTGTTTGGCCCTGAGCCCAGAGCTTATACAATGTGTTACAATCACCAATCTTCTCCTGAAGTTTTCTCTGATCTTCACATTTTCTTACTTTAATGGAAGATACAGTCTCGCCTTTCTGTCCTTATTTTTCACTTTTTGGATTTCTGAGGTCCATCCAAACTGAGAAAAGACAGTAGTTCAAAATATACATGATGTTTTATCCCAAGAAAGATGATTATTTAGAGGCCCACTGGACCATCAAAATACTACTTCAGATTTTCTTCTGGTAATAGTAAATATATTACAAAGGAATTAGGTAAAAAGCTTGGACAATAAGAGAATAAATTAAGTGATTTTAAGTGGAAAGACAAAAATTGGTCTGTATCTGAAGCTCCTTATTTCAAAAGGTGAAATTCTGAGAAAGTGAGATAACTCTCAGCTGCTGCAGAACTGAACAGGTCAAGAACTTGGACATAGAGGAAATATGACAATTTTAAAACAACAACACACACGCACATTAACCTGAATGAATGATCACCTCAAAGAACACTGAGAATAAGCAAAGAAGGAAAAGATTATGAAAGAAGTATATTACATCTTAGAGGCCAAGCATTTTAGATCTGGATGAGAATCAGCAAGTTCAAGCTGAATTAAATCTTATAAGAAAGTTCTCTGGCCAAATAAGCAAAAATAAAACAATGAGAAATGTGAAAAAGAAAAAAGGATGATCTATCTAAGCTTGTAAATCTCAGTAAATACATTTGTGTTTGGATTTCAGTACGAGTGATGAAAATTGACCACTCTGGCAAAATTAGAATGGCTAAACAAAGGGAGGCCAAGGCATTGTATGGCAGCACAAGTAAAGCTGCAGTACAGTCTGAAGAGTGTGGTATGGTCACACAGGAGAGACCTGCTAACCTCTCAGCTGGAGTTTGTAAAGAACTGGTTTACGATAACACAGAAATACATTTCCGATGATTGTACCCACTTAGTGGGATCACTGTGATTGGTGAGTAGCAACCATAATAGTATATTTAAGAATTGTACTTCAGAAGTTCATGTGGTGGAGAGGCAGAGAAGAAAGAGAAATAGTAATCCAGACAACAGACTTTGGAAGTCTACATTGAATAGAGAGTACGAATTTAGAGGAGGGGGAGAGGTTTTTTGGTTTTATTTTTTTAAATGGGTAAAGATACATACATATAACATGGGATAAAAACAGATGATATTTCTAAAGGCAAAGTATGCTAAACTAACATGTTATCTTTCCTTTGTAAGCCCACTAATTGCTTCAGTACAATAAATGCAGTGGTTCTTATGTCTTGGGTTTAGCAAAATTTTCCCTGCAATGCCACATGGAAAATGGTGGTTTCAGTGGAGGTTGATGTAAGAATGCCAGCGATGACTAAAGAGGAAGGGGGGGTAACCTGTGGTGCTGAAAATGGTGTGGATATGTCAGAGGGATGGTATGAGCTAAGGATTCATTTTGGAACCAATCTTATTTTCTTTACTGGCTTTGTTCTGAGAGGTGGCATAGTGTGCTTTTATACATGCAGAATTATATGGGTTAGTGGGCAGCTGAACAGACCCTAAATGCTTGGACTGCCTGTTTAATGGGGGCTTCTTTACACTCTTCGTGGTGGTTGCATGTTGTGCTACTGTGACAGTTTCAATGTGGTAAAAGAACATGACAACATGCTGTCAATGAACTAATTCTCTTGAGGTCATGTTGCAAAACCTGCTCCTTCTGCCTCAAAGCCCAGGTGAAGGCACCTGCCCAGCCCCTGAAACAGGGAACTCGCCTCCTTCCAGGGGCTTCTGAGCTTGCTCCTGCTCTGAGTCACTTGTAATTTACTGTGATCTTTGCCATTGTTCTCTACAGAAGAGCTGAATGGGGGCCAGGATGGTGAATGTGGAACTGACATTTCTAATGAAAGTGCATGGGAGGATCCAGATGAACTTTACTTCATCACCTGTTTTTTGAGATGTCTAGAAATAGGTCTTCCATTGTTTCCTGTGTTGGGATGTAGGTATTATAGAGTAAGGAAGTAAGTACTCAAATATATTTTGAAAACAGGGCTCTTAATGTCTAATCTTCCTTAAAGGGATATGTAACAGCTGGTATGCTGTGACAACGAAAAGATAAAAATAAATCGGGCTTCATTACAAAAAAAATAATGCTTGTGAGGGGTTATATCTAACAAGTAAGTTTTTCTTTTCCACATAGGAGGATTGTTGCCGGTACTGCTTGCACAAAACCTGGCAGCTGCTATTAGTGTAAAAGAGTGCTTTTATTTGGTACA
Source organism: Strix uralensis (assembly GCF_047716275.1). Lineage (NCBI taxonomy): Eukaryota > Metazoa > Chordata > Aves > Strigiformes > Strigidae > Strix > Strix uralensis. Next base: position 11,193,076 of record NC_133978.1, on the reverse strand, counting down.
GTTCATAAAGAATGCAGACTGATGACATCTTTCTCTCAGGAAGTTTATAATTATAAGTGTAATCCCAACCCACAGGATTTTTCCTTCTCTATACTGCTGAAAAGCTCCTGTCTTGAAGATGTTATCATGGGAGTTTTAGATGACTGCTCTGTGCTTTATAAGTAGAGGAATGGACAGCAAGGAATTATTGCAATGAATTTTAATACATTTTAAAAAATGGTTATTTGGGATGGAGTGTTGAGGATTCAGTAAAATTCAGGTTGTTATCATCAAAGGGATTGTTTTGGTCTCTTCAAAATCCCTTGTCTGTCAGCAGTGTATTGTCAAGTTCTGTGAGTTCATCAGGAGTATTGTGCTGTTTGGTTTCTTCTCTACTCATCCCAGCTCCAGGAGTTATGACAGAATGTGATTATTGTAACTCTTACTTGCTTATTTGTTTATTTTACATGAATGTCTCCTGTGCCTGATTTTAGGGAGGGAAAAAAAATAGTGCTGGGAAATCTAACTGTGATATAAGCTAAAGATAAAAATAGTTTTGCATATCTCTCCTAGCTATTTGCATTTTTAAAGTAAGCATTACTGGTTTTGGAGTCCTTATTTTTGGATGGTTGAGACTAGCAATACTGATTTAACAAATCATAAAGCTTAAAAGGATAATATTGATATGAAGAAACATAATAAGAAAAAATACCTCAGGGATCTCCCATGCCTGCAAGTCACCACAGGATGATGTGACGTCATAGGTGTGAAGTGATGTAACCATGTCTCAGTGCCCTCTGTTGCATGAGGAGGGAAGAGAGTAAGCAACAGGCACTTTGCTGCATCCAGGGTTAGAAGCCACAAGTAGGGACATGTCAGAAGACCAGTAAATCTGATAGCTATGCAATGTTTCTGTAGGTCTCTACATTTTCATTAGGTATATGCTTTGGAAGAACGCTTCCCAATGTGGATATTGACCGCAACATTTCTGTGTGTCAGTACCCAGTCTAATTCTTTAGGTTCTGTAAAACCCACTGGACAGCTCTGCTGTCCCTTCCGCTTGAGAAGCTCTGAAACACAAGTGGTGTTGCCGGCCACATCAAAGATGTGTGGGAAAGAGGAGGAGCAGATGTCAGAACTCACATAGGCTTTACTTAGACCATAGTTTAGTGCTATTAGCTCCTATGATCTTGACAAAATATAAAAACCCCAGTGTTTCCTTGTAGTTACTGGTGCCAATAATTTTTTTTATGGGTCATGCTAGCCCAGCCTATAGAGAGTAACCTGTAGGTGATGCTAGTGATGGATCTTGCTGCTGAGCAGATATTCACACCTCTGCTAACCAAGTACACATTACAGTCCAGGCTCCTTTCAGCAGACATCAAAAAATTAGAGCTGAGATGCTGACTGTTGGGGGCAGGGGGCAACAAAACCCCGAGATTGCTATATGCCTTTGCAGATTCCTCTAAGAAAGTCAGCTGCACTGGAAACTACTACATGTTAAGGCTGATATGTATTTCATTTGTAATTCTCAGTGGAAATGCACACGACTAACCCATCCCTCCCTGTCAAGTTCCTATGGAGAGGTTCAGCAATGATTACTCACCATTACATCAAAGTGATTTTATCAGTTCCCTGGTTGCTCAGCTGTTAATGTTAATTTTACAATTCTGTTCATAATCTGCACAATTGATGCCATTGATTGGCACTGAAACTGAGTCATCTGAATATAAGATGTGGAATAAATTTAGCAATACCTGAAATTATTCAGGTAGCAGTCAGCTCTGAGGGGTGAATATGAGATGATTGTGTGTAGACAATTTCCACGTGGTAAACTTGGGATAAATTGTTGTCAAAACAGTCTGGACTGTGGTTACCTCACTGGTGATATTTGAAGCAGATATTAAAAACTTGAAACAAGTGATGTATCTATTTTCTTTGGGTTTCTTTTCCTCTATTTTTTACAGTAGAGAAAGAAATTGGAACAACTGTGAGTGAATGAAGATTATACAGACAGAGACAATTCAGATGTTAATTTGTATAAAAAAATTTGTTGTAATATGATTTAAGTCTATGAAGCACAAAGATTTTATGGAAAGCCACAGACAGTGTTTTTATTCCTCTCTATAATGAGCAGGATAGTCTACTTTAAGAGCTTTTATGTTGAAGATATGGAAAGGTCATGGCAAGGATGGTGTCATGTAGTTTTTAATATTTTTTTGCATCAGTTTACTTATGGCATTTAAAAAATTTTTTAAAAAAAATTAAAAATTATTTTTGCTTGATTATGACTATTTTCCTGTATGGGAGACTAATGCTACAGAAATTGCTCCTTTTTTTCTCTTTGTGGAATAGTTGTAATGTGGGTTACAATGTAGCTAGAGTTTATTTTTAGCTTTGGGGGCACTCAGGTAGTAAAATCTGAGTGAAGCTGAGCACCCTGTCGGTACAAGCAAGCATGAGTAGTTTGTGGGAATGAGCCATAATCTCTACCTGTGTTTTCAGTCCACATGTCTCAGCCGCTGCTAATATCCCAAAGAGCACACCTAAGCCACCATGACAGAGAAAGAAACACGCGCCACACGTAAAACTGGATTAGGTGGGTTTGTGATGAAAATACAATAATTAACTATACACTGGTGCAATCTCAAGCAGGCATTTCAAGCAATAACAAGCTTGTGGATGACCATAGGCAAATGAGAGCCTGCTACACCTGCTGCGATCATTTGATTTCTTGGTTGCCTGGGCTCTAAGAGTCTGCAGACATTTCATAAAGTAATAGTAAAACTGCTGAATTAATTAAGAATGAGAAGAAGAGAGTTCTCCTTATGTATCAATGAAATTAAATTTAGAAAAGAGTGTTTAAAAAGTGATAATAGATTTAAACAGTCCCATAATCTGGTAGGAGGCACAGAGCATGACACTATTGCACAGCAAGACCACTGACATTTTTGTTGTATGTTCAGATCATTTCTGTACTTACTGTAATTGGGTTTCCTTCATGCTTCATTTGCTTTAAAGAACGATATATTTTTGGAAGTGAACATTAATTGTTGCCGTGAAATTTCATAGAGCAGCCATCCCTGGTCATAGTGGACTATGGACTGCTTTTCCCAGATGTGTCCTTTCTTATTTCTTGAATGTTGTGCTTCTAACATGCTTCACAGCACTCATAGGTTTCCTTTAGAAAGCCAGCCTAATGCAAAGGAGGTAGGTGGGTATATTTTTCTTGCAAGCTAGCTTTTTTTTTAATTGCCTGGCTAAAGACCCTAGCTAGCCTGTTTCTGTACATTATGTATTCTTTCCCTCTGCTTAATTAAATATCACTTGATTGAGAAAGCAGCTGCTCCAACTGAACACCCCGTACAACCTCTCTGTCTTCTCCAGGAAGGACTGACATCATTCACAAAGCTCCAGTTAAGCTCACAGAGCCAATGAAGCAGATAAATAAGGTTCCAGCCTTAATTTCCAGTGGGTTTTGAATATGTTTAAAATCTGAGTAGAAACCTCCGGAGGGGATGGACTCAAGATAGCATAATAGTTGCTGTATGAGAAATACACAGCTGAAAGCTCCCTGTGTTTTCACCACTTTTCCAGACACAAAATGTTCCTTTCCTGCTCATGACCAGCAGTGTTCCTGTCTTCAAAGACCTGGGCATCTTGAGCCCATGTCAATTTATGCTTGTTTTGGAACCCCAGACCAAAGCTTCCTGCAAGGCACAGCCTTGCCGCTGCCTTGCCTGCAATGCCAGCCAGTGCCACAACTTTGGGTGCTGCAGTGTTCCCCATCACCCAAAGGAATGGGGCATACCTGCGACTGCGGGCTTGTGGCTAGTGTCTTGCCCTGGGAAGGAGGAAACTGAAGAGGTTTTATACTCATACCCATGGGTCCCTTTTCTAAAAATAGAGCTTTACCTCCTAATAGGTTAAAAATACTGTTTGTGCTTTGTCTCTTTGGATCGATGTATCTTGCCTACTTTTCACTGCAGTGGAACAGCTTTGGCAGATGGGATGAGGAGGGGTTGACCTAAAGCAATAAAGATGAAGCTTGTCAGAGGTGCAGGCAGACTGAGAAGACTGTTAGTTGCTTGCCCCCCTGCTGAGATGTGTAGGTGTGTCAGTGACTGTACAGTGAAGTAGACATATTTATTATTACTGTAAAGAATCAGTCACGGCCCTTTGCAGAAAGCATACAGAAAACAGGACTTGTGCTAAAGAATCTAATTACTTAAAGGCCTAATCTGATACCTCTTGAGGGCAATAAGCAGTTTCCAGATAAATACAATGGATAGTTCTTCACACCCAGCAGTGTACACCAGCTCTGTGCTGTTTGGCAGCCAAGGGAGAAGAGAGAGCATGTGGCTTCATCAATGTTGAGCATTAATGAGGTGGATTATAGGAATGGGATTAGACAGGTATTAAATTTAGACACATACAAAAAAATGATACAGCTTCTAGATTGTCTGACCAATGGTAACGTGGACTTCAATTTCTTTCAGCAATTCACTCTGTTAAAAATATGTAAATGTGTGAAACCTCTGCCTGAACCCTGGGAGGTGGGTGGTGTCACGGCTGAACTGTTGCTGGTACCCTCCTTTGCAGCCTTCGTCCTGGATGGAAATGAGGTGTTCTGCATGCAGTTCACCAGAGAGGGCACCATTTACCACATAAATAATCTATTATTTCCATGGCAACTAGCAACCAGTACCACTTTCAGAATATTTCCCCAGTAGAAATTTTGTGTTTTGTATACCACCTGAATCAGACTAAGGGCAAGAAACTTATAATCAATGAATGGTTTGGGTTGGAAGGAGACTTAAAGATCATGTAGTCCAATCCCCCCCCTCTATGGGCAGGGACACCTTCCACTAGACCAGGTTGCTCAAAGCCCCGTCCAACCTGGCCTTGAACACTGCTGGGGAGGGGGCAGCCACAGCTTCTCTGAGCAACCTGTGCCAGTGTCTCACCTTCCTCACAGCAAAGAATCTCTTTCTTCTAGCTAATGTAAATTTACCCTCTTTCAGCTTAAAACCATTACCCTATCCCTACACTCCCTGATAAAGAGTCCCTCCCCAGCTTTCCTGTAGCCCCTTTAAGTACTGGATAGGGTCTCCCTGCAGCCTTCTCTTCTCCAGGCTGAACACCCCCAACTCTCTCAGCCTGTCCTCATAAGGGAGGTGCTCCAGCCCCCTGATCATCTTTGTGGCCTCCTCTGGATGTGCTCGAGCAGGTCTGTGTCCTTCTCATGTTGGGGGCCCCAGAGCTGGACACAGCACTGCCGGTGGGGTCTCACAAGAGCGGAGTAGAGAGGGAGAATCCCCTCCCTCACCCTGCTGGCCGCACCTCCCTTGATGCAGCCCAGGACACGGCTGGCTTTCTGGGCTGTGAGTGCACATTGCTGGCTTGTAGTCAGTTTTTCGTCCACCAACATCCTGAAGTCCTGTTTTTAGGACTTTTGTCTGTTAAAGAAATAAAGTTAGATTCTATTGGACTGTGATATATCATGTTGAAATCAGTGAAAGATTTTCTCTAGGCTATGCATAGATTTACTGGGTTCAATTATTTTATCTGACAATGACATTTATACTGTAAAGGTCAGCAAAAAAAGAAATCGATGCATTCTAAAGGACAAAAATATGTGGTAAAAAAACCCCACTGAAATGAAAATCATGCTTTAGGTAGCAGGTATTGCTATTAGTGCATTTGATGAGAAGTTTCTACTAGTTTTTAAGAGCAGCGTTCTTATCATTAGAAGGAAAGGAATTTCTCTAGTGAAGTGTACAGAGATAAAATCCAGTTACATTGACTTTGAAGGCAAATGGATGGAGCAAGGTTGTGAATTTTAAACATCACAAGAAGATGTGCTGCCATTATTAATAATGTTTTAGTCTGCACGATTTGATTTGTGAAAATCTGTTTATACATATACAGAATGTATACATTTTGAATTGTAAATTGGGGAGGATTTGCTAATGTCATGGATTTTTCTTTATGTACTCACTTTTTTGTGCTAAAATGCAGTGATAGTAATTAAACTGCATTGATGGCATATAAGTGCAAAATGGCTGGGTGGAAAGTCAGATTTCTGGTGAACCAGCTGTCTATTCAGACATTATCATGAAAAGTCAGAAAGAGTTGGGTTGTCTATGATTTGGAAAATACAAGCTAATGTGAATTACTAGCACATTGCCTTTTAAGTGTAGGTAGGGCAGAGTGCCTTCTACATCCATTAACATGCTGAGTTAAAATCTGCTGGGCTGTTTACGTAGTGGCTAATACCTTCCAAATCCTGGTTTAGAGAAACCAGTATGTGGCATTAGCAGAAACTAGTCTTTTGTCCCAGAAATAAGCTTATCTGGAAAGATGAGGCAGTCTTCATGCTGTTTCAGCTGCAGTTGCCCTGCCAGTGTTCTCTGCAGGTCTTTTGTAAAATATTGGCATCACTGTCAATTGAACATCTTTCATCTATCTCAAATTTGCTTAAAATTTGTCACAAATTTGCATGTAGGTCACCACAAGAGAACTAGAAACCTGGGATGCTGGAATTTTTAAGGTCAGAATTAGAGTATATTGGCAGTATTAGAATCATGGAATCATTTAGGTTGGAAAAGACCTTTAAGATGGAGTCCAACCACGAGGACGACCTCTTTTCAATATACTGTCCTTTAAACAGTTCTGCCACTGCCACACAGGATGGTGTGAGTTTAGCCTGGCAGCAATTCATCCTGTATTATCCACAGATTTTCTGAACTGACACATGACTTGTCTTGTGGAATGAATATTGAGAATTATGTATTTCTTGTTCTGAAAATGATTTCAGAAGACAAAGTTTAGCTGATTAGATTAGAAAAATGACCCAGCTGAAAATAGTAAAACATGAACAATGCCAAATTCTCAGAATATTTGAATTACTCTAAAACTATCTGCTCAGATTATCAAAAAGCTTGGGGGAGAACTACTTTTTTGTGTCTCTGATCTCGTTGCTCTCTGACTAGAAGTATTAAACCATCAGACTCAGGGCTAGACATTGTTATTATTCTCATATATTTACTGCCCTCAATTTGTGCAGATATGCAGATGAAGATGCTAATTACCTTTCTGTCAGAAATGAGTGCTACAGAGCTACCAGAAGGAAGTAAACAGAACAACAGTTGTTCTTTTCAAGTCAGATTTGAATCATTAAGAAGGTAGTCAGCAAAGTGTGCAAATGAGAAATTACTCTGCTGGGGAAAAACCTTCATTTTTGGTTCCAAGAGGCTGTTTTCAATAAAATAAAAAGATTAGCAAAGGACTGCAGCTAGTGAATGGATTAAGTTCTGAATGTTCAGACTGGGAATTCAGAAGGTGAGCATAGCTTCAAGAAAATTTAGCATTTATTTTTCTGTCTTTTAGTTTGGTTGTTGGCCAGTCTAGAATATGCTCCTTTCCTCTCCTTCACTGAACAAGTCAAAAAATAAGCCTTTAGGTTTATGCTATGTAGTGAGAAAATGGGAGGAAAGATGGGTCTGTATAGGTGGAAACTGCACAATGTGTGGTAGTTACACTACTTGGACTTGTTTTCCAACTTTTTTTCTTCACCTTCCAGTACTTTTTCTGCTGTTGAAAAGCAATGAATCTTGGAATGGCAACTTTGCTGTACTTCCCTGTGTCATAGGAGAAATATTTTCTGCTTTGGAACCTAATGAAACCCTGAAAGTTTGAACATTTGAGAAACTTGTTTTTTCCCAGTGAGGGAGCAAGTGAGGATGGGGTCTTTAACTTACAAATTTTACATACTGTTGGTTCATTTTGAGACAAAAAAAGTCAATTAAAGTTTTCTCAATTTATTTTGAGTATATTTAGAAAAATATTCTGTTATTCTGGAAGTAATTGGAGAGCACTAACTATAACTTACTTTCCATTATTGACAGTATGTTTTCTCCATCACCATCTTAATTCTGATTTCCGTGTAGCCTTTAATTACATAGTACTTCAAGTATGTGATTAATACCACTGTTTAATCAAGCTGTGATGTGTAGCATGGAGTTTTGCCATTTATGGCTCTATGAACTAAGGTTCTGTTGAACTCGGAATTCTTAATTTGTCGTGATGTTTGACACAGATAATGATCTATATGTGGCAGTTTGGATATGGTTTCATTTCAGGGTGTGTTCCTTGTAATTCATTTCTCATTAAGTCACTGAGACTATCTCTTGTCTGCTTTTGTGCAGGTAGTTTTATTTCCTAAAGGGTAACTTTGGCATGAGAGCACATTAAAAGTGTTCACAATATGAAGACAAGTTTAAAATTGCAAAAATAATTACTGGCCCAGTTTTTCTTAATTTTTTCTTTTTGCCTTTAGTTATGGAAGAAATTATTGAGGTTGGCTTTTTTTTTTTGCTGTTCCACAACTAGAATCTAGTATTCTAGGGCCAAATATTGAATAGTTTCAGATCTGCATTAGAAAGTGCTATCTTCTATCTGTTGCTGAAACTTGGAGAAATACTGGGTAAGAAGTTGCACATTGCAGTGATCCCATTGCTGCTCACATCATAGCATGATGAGGAAACCACAATTCCCTCACCAACTGTCCCATGTGAAAAACTTTTTCTATATTATGTTAAAAAAAATATTCATATGTGCTACCCCTTTCTAGAGGGCTTACAGCTAGGGTACCTTTACAGTGTTTGTAGTTTCTACTCACCTGAATCACAAATTTTTTCCTGGTGTTTATGATGCTTTTCAGTACATTTGAATGTCCAATAATAAATTTGAGTATGAATACCCAAATATATTAAAGATTTACAGTGGCTTCATTTGTTTATTTAACAGTCTTCAAATGTTTGTACCAAGTAAAAAGATTGGTGTGATTGTACCAAAAGCATCTTCCAAATTTCAGTGGGTGACTGTGGGAGATCATGTCATGTCATATGTCACATATGAAATGCTTAGTGTCTGATAAATGAATTAGGTTTTTGTCAGTTCTTAGTTACCATGTTCATGTAATCACATTGGGGTGATTTTTCCCTCACTTTAGAAGACATCAAGGGTATCATGAGTGTCTGACATTACTATTTTATTATTGTCTGGCTACAGGCAAAGAAAAGTAAGCAAAGTAAGCTCTTTACTGTTGTTGCATACATGTAAATCCATTTAACATTAGCAAATAGTGCATGTACTTTGGCAGAAAGGAATAATATATCATTTTACATAACCTATAAAAATATGGAGTTAGTGACTACCTAAAAATAGCTGGTTAGTGCTATTGTAGGTGCCTGGGGTATTTACAATAGGCCATCTACATTATCTTCCATTAGGCCACTGTAGAACAGGCAGGGGTCACTTGCAGGGCCTGTGTAGTATCTCAGATGTCATGAGACACCTATTTGCAGATGTTGGAATTGCTCCTAACGTGTTTGACAACCAAAAGCTTCAGTTAAAGATGGGTAACAGGTGGGGATATTTAATTAGGTTTATTTTACTGTTTTTTTGTGAACATTCATTTTAAAGACTACAGAAAATAATGAATGATATTCACAAGTTAAAAGGTCCAGGGAATAACCCTACTTGGTTCTTAAATGAGACACAAATGAATTATTTCTTTGTTCTTTGAGGTGCTCTGGATTTTTCCAGAACATTTAAATGAATGTCTTAAGTGTCTTCAGAGCATGGTTTAAATTCTGGACTCTGAGAAAGGCCAGTTTTTTTTTGTCTTTACTCCTGATAAAAATGGTGGTTATGCTTTAAAGGAGAAGATATAATCCATGAGTTTTTCTGTGTCTCTTCTGGTGATGGCTGTGCAAGTAGAAGCTAGCTATTCTGTGGTAGTATTAAAGAAGAAAAGTGTGTGTGGGGGAAGGACTAATCCTGATATTGTGTGCAACAGAACTCGATTTAATGAGAAAGACTAGTGGTCACAGCCTCAAGTGAGTTATTTTGAGTGTACAACTAATAATTTGGTTTTCACTCTCAGCCATGACATGACAGTGTCCCCTGTAAACTCTAAATCCTGAATCAGAAGCTTTTGTGAAGGTTCTTATATTGTAGTGATCAAGGTACCTAGCCTAAAAATAACTGACAAATTTATCAAAAATAGTAGTTCTATGAAAATAGGTTACATCATACCTGTTTTCAACTAATTTGTGTCTGGATCAGTTTTCAATATGACCAGACTTTGGTTTTGCTTTGTTACCAGGTTGGATCCCATGCAAGCACAGTGTAAATTATTGCATGATTTGAGAGGAAAGAACACAGAGTATATTGTATTCATCTCAGGCAACATAATCTCTCTTCATGGAATTTTTCATAGTTACTTACACTATACACCTTTGGTAGGTAGGGGAGAGGGTGCAGTTTGTGTAGGTCCGACCAGTGAATTGTGGCACTTAGAGCGGTTTGAGGCCATAAGTGAAAACAAATTAATCCAGTTGTCAAAGTAACTTGCACTGTGGATATGTAATTGCCTTGATCGTGAAGAGGAGCAGCAGGTTATAAGAGGATTCTTTAGAACAGCAAGGGACAAACACCAAATATTTCCAGCTACAGAATGTTAAATAACAAGTGGTTTATTATGGCCATTCAAGATAGAAAACGGCAAAGATGTCAGACACCACATTAGCTGTTTTTTTTCCGTTTTTTTTTTTTTTTTTTTTTTTGTGAAAATGCTATATCCTTGCACTGATCTGTTTTTTGTTCAGAATTCCTAGTGCATAGAACTGTTGACTGATTCCCTACCTGTTCACTCTCAGGGAAAGAAATACAGAGAAAACACCTTTCCAAGTCCTACTTGGTCATCATGCCAAAAAGGAAAGATGTATTTGGAAATGACAGTTCAAACTAGAAAAGAATACAAAATCGGATGTTGGCTTTTGAAACTTTTCCAACCTAATGATACTGCTACGAAGTCAGTCATTTTAGAGATCACTTGCACGTCATAATTCTTTTAAATCAAAATGTTGTCCAGCCACTAGAAACAAAAAACTTAATCTTGACCATCAACTGGCCATCACTGGCGTGATTTTGAACAAAGCTGAACAGTTATCTTGTAAAATTCTGGAGGGGAATAAAAGCCAGACAAAATGTTTAGCCCCAAGCAAGGACATTTTATTGCAAGATTTTTACAATACAGCCCAATAAACTTTTATTTTTATTTGGAATTCTTATTGTAAACAAGATTGTAAGGTATTAAACAAAGAAAGAAGAGATAACACACCCAAGTACTGCTTTTCTTATAACCACAAAAGAGAAGAAAATGTGGAGGTAAAAACATATGCTATTAGAGTCACATTAAAAGAAACAAAACAATTTTTTTTAATAGTGTTGAGTAAAAATGATTGTGAGATATACTCTGTTTTAGTTTTATTTAGAAATCTGAGTATAGTCAGTATTATTTCATGCATCATTTCATAGTGAAGGTAGATTATGTTAGAGCTTTCTATTGTCATCATTACATTTGTGTTAATGTCACATGTATAAAATGGACGAGTATAAATAATTGCACTGAAAAGTGGCATATGCTTTCCTAGATGGCAAGATAAGGGAATATTTTGCTCTTTGCAAGATTTACATTCCCTTAAGTGAAGAGACATTAACAACAAAGGCCTTTGGACATGTTTCTTTACTGCATGTATTAGTGGAAGGCTTAGTGCTACATAGACCACAGTAAAGCAAGTTGATGTGTGAGTATCATATACACTTTGCAGTGAAACTCAGTCTTCACTCAAAGCTCTTTTCCCTTCATGTTTTAAACTTAAGGTTTATGAGTAGATTGTAAGGACTAGTTGACTTGGTGAAGTGCTGCAAGCCAGAAGTCACCCACTGTTTTCTGAAGTTCTAGGGTGTCTATGAACAACTTGGCAGTTTCTAGAGAAAGTGACTTTTAGGTTAACTGAGATCTGTGCTTCTTCTCTACCTTTGAAGCTGAATGGGTCAGAGAAGAAGATAGAACTTACTCTTATAGGCCACCCATGGATGCTTCCAAAGTCAGATATCATGTAAAGAAATATTGCACTGCTTTCTGCCATGCCCTGTTCATTAGGGAAATACACGTTAAAAAAATGTATTGAACCTGTTAAACCAGATGTCCAATTTTCACACCTCTAAAGAATGGGGCAGTGGATATTCTTTGGGTACTTGAGTCTGACCATAATTTGCATGGCTCCATCACAGTTATATCACTAGGAACTTTTGTGACTGAAAAGCTGCAATTCTGAATGGTACAGTAGGAGCATGGAAAGTGGAAGTCCTACCTCACAAGTCACTACCACCCATTCCTTCTGGAACACAGCAGGTATTTGCTGCTGTATCTAAACTGGGAAGAAAGTGTGCTGTGGAACAAGGCTAATATGTTAAAATTGCGTCTAGTTTATGTGCATATTTTTATGATCACTGCAGAGATCTTCATGCTGTCAGTCCTGTCACTGTCTCAGTGCTTGCTGTTTCCTCAGCGGTGTGAAGTATGATGCAGTCAACTCTCTAGCTTTGACATCTGTCTTGTTTGCCTGTAAGGCACCATGCACACCTGGGGTATGATCCGAGTGATAAATAATGGTAATAACTGTGATTAGAAACAGTTATTATGAAATCACAAAACCACTGAATATAGCACAAGCTTCCATTTAAGCATTTGCATACATGTGTACAGAAGTGTGTGTGTGCAAACACAGATAATCTAATTGCTGTATACTTTGTAGGATGTGGAGAGGAACATATTGGTTTGAATAAAGAAAAACAAAATTTGTGACCAGTATTGTTCGTTTAAGCTCTCCGAACACCAGTTTCACATGATTTGACTTGTATGTTGTTCACACATGCCAAACATTTATATACTGCTTTCCTAAATACTAAAACATGGAATCATAAAGACTATGTAGAGATCTAATTTGATGTGGAACGTATGCATCAGTCAAGAAAGATGTTTCATATTTTGAGATTGTTCCAAAAATAGAAGGTGATTTTATTTGTTCATCTGTTTGTTTAGCTCTGGGTCCATGTCTCACAGCTGCAACAAAATTCTTACCACTGGTTTGACTTGAAACAATGAAACTAAACAAACCAGTAACACGTGGAGTTCTAGTCCATGATGCAGTGCTGTGCAAGTAATACAATGAAGTCTTACTATATTTTGCTTGTGTCTAAGAAGTTAAAAACCTTTTCAATTTACGTTCAGCACCGTTTGGTTTTAATATTAAAAATACTTGAGGGTCTGTACAGTTGCATTTGAATTTCTGCTGCTGATGATTTCTAAGTGGTTCTTTGATTACTTTTGTTTCCTTTTCTCATTTTCACCGGTTTTGGTTGTTTACATTCAACTTATTAACAGATACTGACTTTTACTGTACTATTAAAGCCTTGGGTTAAACATTTACTCTATCTTGGATTCAAACAAATGGTGTACAGGAATCTTCTGATAATTAGGCAAGTTTAGAACAGCTTTTACAATTCTTTCTGACAGTTTTTACAGCTGAGGTGGATTTCTGACTCTAACTCTGACTCCTTTAAACAACTGGTGTGAACTAGAAAATTCCATAGTCTTCAAATGTCCAAGTATCACATCTGAGTACTTATGTTATTTTTAGAAATAATATGCAGACTCTTAGATGTATGCATGCTTTTAAATTTTCACTTCTAGCACTAAACATACTATTGTGTATTGGCAGACTTCGTGTCCTTACGTGGCAGTGAGGAACGCTAATATTTGAAGTACATGGCACTGGTTTAATTATACATATGTGAGTTTTGCTTTTACTAAAAATACTCACGCTGGAAATTAACCTGGAACTAAGTATATGTTTGGCCCTTAACTGAGCTGAACAAATGAACTCTGCACTTACCTACAGAATAATCCTTGTGGGTCAAGCCTGAGGCATGGAGAACAGCACAGTAGCACCTTATGTTAGAGCTTTTTATGCTGTATTTATTCAGAGAGTCAGTGGAAATCTTTAATCTTTAAATGCTGTCATCTTGGTTTTTCCTAGCTGAGATTTAAGGAACACTGATTGAAGCCGTGACTTTTAAAACAGTCCCTTGAAACTCAGTAGTTTCTTCTAATCTTAGGCTACCGTGAAGCGCAATGCAGCAGTCGCACTTTGACACAGTGGGTTAATGTGAAACTCAGGATCAAGATCAAGACTAAGTGGGCTGAAGCATTAAAATGGGTTGAAATGTGAAAGAAAATAATTTCTCTAACCCTCTTCCAAAGTTCTGTGCTGGTGTAACGAGTGGCTGCTGTTATATATTCCTCACCTGGAGTCATAGATGTCACTTAGTGGCATCGTTGGTTAGAGTTAAAATAATGACTATGTCAAAATACAGGAGTATAACTACAGGGGAGGGAATCAGCAGCAGCAGAAGATTGCAGCTTGCCTCTTAAATCAGATAAAATTGTTGTGCAAATGTCCTTTGCAATATTAATAATTTAAGAGCCAAACTGTGGTTAAATGCTTGGGGAATGCTAGAGCCCTTAAATATCATTTTAGGTTAAATTGTTTGTTGTTTATGTTTCCCTGGAACTGTCAGTAGTCTCTAATATATGTATACTGATTTGTATCCCAGCCTGCCAAGCGGAAGAGGTGTTTTGATAAACTCAGTGGGGCTTTGGTCCTTTGAACTGGAGGAGAACACTGTGTAATGGAGTTGATGGGTTTTGTTTTCTGAAGGGAGAATTTTGGCTGCTTCACGCTGCAGCCCTTCAGACTAGACAGTCAGATGCCGCTTCCTGTAAAACACTCAGTCAATCATGACCTGCCCGGCCTCCAAGCTTGAGAGCTGCATCTGGTAATGGAGATTTCCATTTTGCACAGTGCAAAAAAGATTTTTTAATTTTTGTTTTACTCCAAGTGCACACTGAAAAACCACTGCATTGTGTGCTTGGGAAAGTGGGTGAGTGGTGTAACCTTATGGACAAGATACTTTGATTACAGTTGTTTAAGACTTTTTATACAGGAGAACACATACACATGATCTTCTCAAAACACAGGAGCTCTTCCTCTGATTGCTTGAAGTGGATTTTGTAGGGGGCTGTCTGTTAACTTTAAAGGAGAATTGGCACACTTGCATAAAAAGAGATCAGGGCAGAGCTTACAAAGCTATGTATATCATTTGTAGCTGTCAAATGGTGCATGCTTGTCATCTTCTCTTTGAAGTCAGCATTGTTCTTGCATCTTGCACTGTCCAAAATCTAAATGCTGTCAAACAATTACAAATTTAATCTTATATATATATGAAATTAAATACCAATGGGCTACCTACTAAACCTACAAAATTAAACATGACTAACACTGGAAGTTTGGAGCTAGGTAAGAGGCTTCATGTCTGGTTTTGATACAATCTGTCATGCTAACACAACCAGTTTCTTTCCTTGAGAAGCAAATTCATCTTACACTGAGATAATAATACCTATTTTAGTTCTCTATTTTGTCTTGAGAGTCTTGATGGGCTGTAGGACAGAGGTGGATTGGGATGTGAGTGAGAGTAGGAATAGAAACTGGAGTGGGACCAGGAGGGAGGGTGAGGGGGATCAGGAAGCTCCAGAAGGTCAGGGCGCAAGGCCTGGGTTTGCTAAAGAAAGCAGAGGCTGTGGTGGTGGGGGCTGGAGATGGCTTCAGAAACTGAAGTCCACAAGATAAAATGGTATTTTTCTTCACAGTTCAGTCTTTATCCACGGATATCTATGCTGGTTCATCACTGATGAAGAACAACTTGACCTTTCTTTTTGTAGCACACCCCCCTTCCCCAAGACAGGAAGATAGGAGCACTTACGAAACAACTGCAAAATTGCAAGTACATTTCTTGGTGCTCTGGTGTATCTGTCCTCTGCTTCCCTCTAAGAGATAATCTTCATGGTCCTCTATCCTCAATTCTGTGCCTTAGTTTGTTCAGAGGGTGACCCCTAAGCCTCTGACCTAAACTGTTTGATGTGAAAGACTTGCTGCAAGAGACCATTTCCCCCAGCCCCTTCCCAATCTGAGAAGATCCACCACAGGCCATGTTCTTTCTAGTGTTGAGGGAACTAGAAAATAAAATTGCTTTTTTCCCACTTTCACAGTATATTTTGCTAGTTGCTTTCTTCTGTTAGTTCTCCATGCTACAAGGCCCATTGCATGTTACTGAGGCTAGTGCTTACCCATAGGCATAATTAGTTTGTATACAATAGACAAGAACAAATTGTTGTATTTAAGCTAGGAAACTTGAAAGGTTGTTTTGTATCTGCAGCCAAGATGCGCAAATCAAGTTTATTTCCAATAGCAAATACTATGCAAATACCTTCTATAATTTATTTTTTTTAAGAGTCACAGCTCCTCTCTTACCTGGAGGGGGTCCTGAGCTGCAAGACTGCATTGGGACTTGTGTGTTTGTTCTCTGCTGTTGCATTTGGAAGAGAATGATCTGGAAGCAAGTGTTAGGCAGAGTTTAGAAGTAGAGGTCAGACTGACCTTTTCCTGTGTCTGAGAGCTATCCTTGCTCCAGTGTACTGTTAGAGCAGTAATTGAATGGATCTCACAGTGAATAATAGGAAGTGAATCATGCTTGTTTAATTTTTTTTTTTAAGTCTCCACCAGCCTAAAAAGAAATTAATCTGGCAGAAGTTGCATGTATTGCCTTTTTTTCCTTTCTCCTGGGTGTCTGCCTTCCCTGATTACTGTGGCAGAGCATAAACGTAATGAAGATGAAAGAATCCTTCTGAGCTCCTGCTCTGCATGCTGCATGTCGGAAGCATGACAGTCCCACACAAGGAAGCAGAGTGCATCCACTTGAGAGCGTGTGCGTGCAGTGATGCGTGTAGGTGTGCCGGGACAGGTGACTACATAACACTATCTGCCTCTTCTTGAAATGATATTGCCCTTTCCAAAGACACTGAAAAGTAATTCTGTACTGTAGAGAATGCAAAACTAGTATTTTTCTATTAGGTCTGACCTGATTTTAAAGAGACAGGGAGAAAGAGAAGATTGATTTGGTTTCTGTGTGTCTACCATATGCTGAGGGAGTATTAGTCTGCACCTGCAAGGTCGCAGAGATTGAAGGATGTGGAGCCTGAGCTGGTCAAATGATGGGGAGGAAGGGATGGAGGCTGTAAAACAATTTATTTAGGAAGCCTATGCAACATGTTGCACACCGAAGGGTTAATAGAATTTTATCTATGCTGTTTACCGAATCCTTTAGGATGGTCATATTTATTTTTATGACCATGTACTTTAGAGTGGGTGTTTCTAGAATTATTGAGAAGTTGTTACATGCTTAAGGGCTGTTTTGCAGCCAGCAGTAAGAGTTGATGTTGTCAGACATGTGATGTTAGCCCTGATTTTTCAAACCTCTGTCTGCGTTTTTGGATGTACAATTCTCATTAAAGTCAATGGAAACTGTAGAGCTAAGTGCAAGCTAGTATTGAAATCTTCCCAATTATGTGTTTTAGCCAGCAGAAGGAGTTTGCTCCATGTATGCTGGACCAGCATGTTTGAAAGAAGTAAAGGAGAAGAGGATCATCAAATAGAGTTTGCGCTGGATACCATGGTGACAAGGATGACATAAATGCTTCAGTTCAAATCATTAGATAGTTGCAGAGTTCCTGGACTGTGGATGGCTTTTCCATATAAATGAAGCTTTTAAGGAGAAATAGTTTAGAAAACAGCTGTTAAGGAACCTGTTAAGGTTCACATCAGTGGTAATCTCTGAATGTTAACCTATACATTTGTTCTTAAATAATTAAATGTATAAATGAAACATGGAGCCAACTGTGTCAGTAACAACCTTCCTGGACTAGGATGGCAAATAGATTAATATGTGATTCTGCAAGAAGGGAGTTTGTTACTTGGTGAGGTTGAGGTTGTTGTGGACTGTGGCCACGTACAGAGCAACCCGAGAAACTTGGTTGGTTAGTTATGTCTACACTGATTACGCTGCTGTTAGGGGAAAGATTTCCTTCCAGTAGTTTGTCGGCGTAGGGCCATTTTCAGGAGCAATCCACTTGAAATTGCATGCTGAGCTGAAGTCAGTAAGGTAAAAAGCAGACAATAGTTAGGTCTTTCAAGTGATCCAGTTTACCCTTTATTTCTCCTGTTCCATCTAAAATAGGAAAGACAATGAAAGAATCATGGCATCTGACTGAGGGGGAGTTAAAGGTCTTGAGTGTTTTTTTGTTTTTTTTTTTTCCTTAGCAGAGAGATATCTTTTTGATACTGTACAGCATAGTTTTAAAAACGAGGACTTTATTTTTCATATTGCTGTGTTATTTTTTAAAGTGGGTATGTGTAAGCTTTGAAAAGCTAGGATCTCACAGAATGACTTCATTCAGTGGTTTTAATGCAACTTTGATTAGTTAAATAAGCTTTGTGCCACCTTCGCGCAAACTTCACTGAGTCTTATAATTGGATGCGCTCTTGAGTGCTTCATTAATGAGTTTACACTTTGCTAAGGGCAGGTCTAAACACTGTGGTGCAAAATCAGTGTGAGCTTTCTACTGCCAAGAGTGTCAAAGGCTAAGGGGAGTGCACTGGGCTATTTCTGGGGTCCAAGATAGTTCAGGCATCCTTCTATTCAGTGCTACATGTAGGAAGAGAAATGGTACCCGCTGATAACAGCTGAAAATCTGGCACTCTGCATTAGGTGTGACAGTAGCTTTTGTTCATCTCAAATTTCTGCTGAGTTCCCAGACATTTAGTAGTTGTTAGACTTCCTTTTGAACTTTTTAAAGTAACATAAAAATGTGAGGAGAGAGACTGTGTGTGTATAGATATAAAAAAATTAAGTATGTGAGAGTGTATTCATTTTCTCTTTCATGTTCATCTACATCTGTAATTAACGATGTTCTCTCTCATAGACTTCATGGTGGATGCTGGCTTTTTTGTAAGCAAGGCTCACGTCAGAAAAGTATTGTGGCCTGATAGGATAAAATTCTAGTTGAAGTTCCTGAAAGTGCATCAGACGGTACAGGTGGGTAGATGTTAGGGACTTGCAAGCTGGTGGATAAAATTCATGTTTTTGGTGAAGCACGCTTGGGGTAACGTGTAATCTGTAAAAGAGGAGTGTGGAAAATGTGGAGGGAATAGTGTGAGGAAGCACAATGCTCTGAGCTTGAACTAAGAGACTGTCCTTGTGCTGGTGAAAGTTTTCTCACAAGGGTGATACAGTTTAAACAATCTAGCAGGAAGATAATCAGCATTTTATGTGAACTGGAAAAAGTGCCATGGGTGTTAGGAAAGAGTACATATTCAATGTCAAAAATAAGAGACTATATCACAGTGTTGACAGGAAAGAAAGGAAACAACGGAGAGTAAAAATGTTATGAAGAAAGGAGCGACAACCTTCTGACTGACCCAGTGTACAGGTGTTAAAGTATCTGGGAAAGAGAATTGGAACTCTGCTTCTGAAGAAGGGGAGGGCATGAAGTGGAGATCACGTGGGAAAGATACTGGTGGACAAGTTAGCATTTGGGCAGGTCAGAAGTGTTAAACCTTGTCTGCAGTAAAATGTCTTATTAGAACATGCCAATTTACTTAAAGCAATTTAACAAACATGTATCACTTTGGATAATAAGTTTTCTTACAGTCATATTCTGGTCAAAATGACAAGCACGATTATTTCAGGACAGCCCTCCCCAAGATGATGGGAGGTCCAGGTTTAAGTCATCCTTTTGTTGGATTCCCCTAAGCCCTATTAATATTAATGCTTATTGTGTGCAGTAATTGGAGACAGACTTGAAATGGCATTTAGCCTTCTTATTATGTTTAACTGTGTATTTTGTCTGTGCTCAGATGCCTCATTTTGCATTAGAAAAGGAAGAGGTAAGATGACCTTTATGCAGACAGAGGGTTTGCAGTGCCTTTCTACCTTAAAATATAGTAGTACTCCTCACTGATATTTATACTTGGAATTTGAAGAAAAAATGTAGAATAACTAGGCTGGCACCATAATTATCACTGATCTATAGTTTATGAAGGAAAGCAGCAAAGCTGAAATTGGAATTTTAGAACTCTGTTAAGGACTTTGACACCTTACTGTGCCTAGTGAGCTACTGCCAAATAAATACACAATTGAATCTTTTTTATTCTAGATGACGATTTGAAATGAAATAATCATATTTCACTCCTAACTGAATTTTAGTGCTACTTCAGAAGGGAAGGATTAATTTTAAATACTTTCCCAGATATTCATTTCCTTTAAACTGGAAATTGCTATAATCAAAATGAAAACTCTAGACAGTGAATTTAAATGTTTGTCTTCTGTTTCTCACCATAACTTTGCTTAATAGACATCTATGGTTTACTGGAGAAAAGCCATTGTAATTCCTCACAGGAAATGAAAGCAATTTCTGTATTAAAATTTCAGCCTGTATGGTGAATGAAGGCTAGACTACATACTACTTTGCTCTGAAATGGTGCTTCATGATTTGTTTCTCATAATTTATTGCATGGAAGTATAAGACTTCAGATAGATTGCATGAGCTATATGAACAGACTGTGAAGAAGATTTATTCCAATTATTCCATTTAGATTTATTTTTTGAAAGTGCTAGTATAAAATCATCCACACTGATAAAGTCTTTGCATAAGGTATTTGACTAAAGCAACTTGTGTTTGGTAGCTATCCAATAAGAAGTAAAAGGTTGATAATATCTTACAGCAACTAAGTCTGTCAAAATGCTTTCTGGTAGCAAGATACTTGGTTGTAGATGTACAAATACTGATTAAAAAAAATATCTGGAATACCTTAGCAAATTATCTAATATGATGTTACACACTGGATTTTTTTGGTCATCCATAGGGAGATTTTCTTTTGGAATAGGTTTTTCTTAGACTAAAACTGTATTATAGACCTGATGTGGACTGATTTTTAACTGAATTCTTGTTTGTAAGTGTGAGTAGCCTGGAGTGGATCTTTCTTACAAATATCTTGGTTCCTGTACAAATTCCAGCCCCAGAACCATTGCTTTCTGAGCTTCCTGCAAAGCAGCCCCCAGTGATGTTCTTGTAATTGGTCATTTTTTCTACCTGAATAACTCTTTCACAGCTTAAACTTCTTTCAAGGTCGTTTACTTTCTCTGATAGAGTGGTGTATAACATCTCTTTTGAGTAAGGTTTTAATTTCCAGTGTGTAAATAATGACACTCTCTCATGTGCCTCAGGAAATGTAGCTTTGCTTCAACTGAATCTCGGTGGTGGTTTTCTGTCTTTTTTAGTCTGCTCTAATTACTTGTTGTATAAAGTTTTATTAGTCCTGTGCATTTACTCTCAGCTTTTTGTTTGCCATTTACTAACACAGTCTATTATGTATAATCTGAAAAGCATGTACTGGACATGACAGTACCATTCCCACCATTTGCTCTCACATGATTGATTGTAACCATTGAATCATAGTTTTGATTTATTGTAAGTCTGGGCAGTGATTGTGGGTGATGGATCATGACGGTCATGATATTTCAGAAGTAAAGTTCAAATTATATTTTAAAAGAATTTTCCCCTCCTTTGAAGCATCACATTTGTAATCTTCCCATAAGGTTTATGGCAGCAGATGATTATAGTGATTGATTCTTCCAGGATCCTATTAGACTAGCTTTATTTTGCCAGTATAGCTTTTTAATTAGTGTTTTTTTTAAATTATCAGCAAGAATTGATTTTTAAAAAGAATCACTGGTAATTTTTAATAAGTCACTCACTGTAGATACTAAATCCCTTCATGCTGGCAGTAAACAATGTAAGGGAATAGATTTTGTCACAGAGTGCAAATGATTTTAATCTATCCAGTCCCTGGATATTAAAGATTTTGATATTGTTTGAGTTTAACTTAATAATTGAAATCTAGCTAGTGTCTGGTTTTAAAATTGAGTTGATGGTGCCATTTTGATTGTCTCTTAGTACTGTGCAGGTGCAAACCCATCCCTGAGTAAAATTCTGGGGCTGTTCTAAGACAGGCCCAGGGAGTGAAACAGCAACAAATATTGCCAGAAGGGAAATGCAGTGGATAACTTGTGCAGCTGTACTAGTCTGGCTGGGATGGAATTAGCTTTCTCCATAGCAGCCCATAAAGTGCTTTACAGTAGTTTATGGCAACGCTTACTGGTGTTCCATATCGGATCTGAAATAAGGAATTTTCTGTAAGGGAAAAATACTTCTTTCACTCAATTTTAAAACATCTCTGAGTACAGTACAACACAGCACATTGCCCTAGCCCAAGAATAACGCAGATAGAGCTGAAATGTTTTGTAAAATGGATTGTCATACACAAGGAGAAACATATCTGACGTGTGGAGATATAGTTGGTAGACAAGGCAGAGAAGACAAAACTATGTATGTGTATGCCTTTTCCCTTATGTGGTTGTCTTCTGTTTAGCAACATCTTAAACCATACTGAGATTTTTTTGTTCTTTTGTGCCTCTTCTCCTCAGAATCCCGAAGAAAGAGGGTCCATGTCTGTCCTGCTGCCAGAGCTACTTACATAGATTTTGATTCCTCCTTTTGATATCTAAAAGTGAATATCCATCTAACATCTCTTTCACATCTTTAATGGTACCAGGCAGGTCTGGTATTTAAGGCCTGACTAATAAGCATTATCTCAAGTCTCTGTCCAGTAACCTGGGAAAATAAAGCCAAAATGCTTGGGTCGTGTCTGCTAACAATCCTTTCTCACTCCTAAATGAAGAGCAAAACAACTTCAGAGAAACACTTTTTCCCTCTTACATGATTCCATGTGCAAATCTCCTTGCTAACTGCTGCTTTTTCTTAGGTGTTGCCCAGCAAGCAGCAGCTTCCAGTGAAGCTGTTTGTACTTAGAAATACACCTTCTGGCCTGGGGAGGGGAAGAGAGCAGGAGAGACAAGCAAACATGTCAAAGTTACCTATCGCTTGGATTAAGCAGGTCTTGGATGTTTGGATCTTAATGAGATAGAATGCAAGGAGTTTCTGAGCCTTTGGATGTGTTTCTTAATGATCTGTTTAAAGTAAGAGAGTATTGCTTTTGTTAATGTAGAATTTGGATAATCTACCCAGTTTAAACCATTTTGTCCTTGCAATACCCATGTAAAAAAATGCTCTTAATGATTTAGATGGGGAATGGAGGCACAGATGTCCAGAATTAGAGTATTACTTTCTTTTAGTTCCTTAACAGTTTTGTTGGGGAGTAGACTAGAAAGTTCTGAAATTGTCACAAGATATCTCTTTGAAACATCAGACCTTTTTAAGTATGTCAAGGAAAATGATGCTGTGAGACTTGTTAGAAGCCAGATGTGAATACCTTAGGTATTGGAAGGATCTAAGATCTCCTATGGTTTAGTTCTAACGTGACACCGAAGAGTAAACAATTTTACTCTAACTTTTTCTTTCCTCACTTGTCCTTTCTGTTTGGATTTGTAATTCCTCAGAGAAGGAATACTCTCTCTCATGAAGTGCTAACAGGACCTTTCACAGGGTGGATGACATGCAGGTTAGGCCTCCATGTGCCTATTCCACAATGAAGTAAATGCAGGGTGACTTGATAATGACAAAATATGAAGAGCATTGACAAGATATTTATTCAAATGTGCCTTGGTTATTAAGAGATAAAACTAAATGTCAGATTATTGAAAATTAGTTTTTTTCCAGTAATAGTTGTGAATTACATATCTAAAATCACAGCTGCAGATAGCGTTACTATGTATCATTTAGGCATTTTTTAATGTCGAAATGGAATCTGGATGTCTTCTCTTGTGTCTTCTGGCTCATGTCCTTCAGGACCTATGTGTTTTTTTTACAAATACAATACTCACAGGCCCACTTACATTGGTAATAAAGATATGGAATTTAACTTTCTAATGCTACGGTTATTAAAACTGATTAAAATTAATCACCGCTAATGATATAAATCCAGTTTTAATGCAAATTATATTTTTGCATTGCCAGGCATGCTGTTGGCCAAAATATTCAACGCTCTCTACCTCTACCCTATCTGTATGTGATGAACAGATTCAGTGTTCTTATAACTTGAATCATGGGTCTATTCATTTGAGTAACCCAGTACTTTGAAAGTTTTTACCTAGAAGTATTGTCTCTCTTTCACCATAGTCCAAGCACTTGGTAAAGATTAATATGAGAACTTAAGTATTTATATACATGACAATACAATTCCTAGATGAGTAATAAAAATGTGTCATCCAGTGTATCAGGTTTAATAAGCGTTATAACGATCAAAATCTGCTAGTACCAAAAGACTCCTTCCCAGTGCTTTCTTAATATTATTGCCTTTCCAAAATAGTTGGATAATGTTTGCTGGAATGACCACCTGCAGAGAAGGGCATGTCAGCTTGAAGAGCACAGACTGATGAACACAGTTGGCTACAGATTATTCAGGATCAAGGCAGCAGGAAACCATGAAAAAGAATAATCTGCTTCTGTATGGAGAGATGGCATTTTTCTCTATATAAACTAAACATCCCACCTCTATCAAAATGGACTGGTTTTACCTGTTTCTTTCTCAGTCTGGAAACGGTAGACCAAGCTGTCTTTTCTGATCTTAGTCTCTGTCAGGCAAATGGAGGGGAAGGGGAGGGGAATATTTTTCTAAGGACTTGCACACAGTGAGCCTTAGAGCCCATGTGAGAAGTGGTGGTACCATGCCACTCAAGTGTGATGGAGGAATTTGGAGGTGTGGTATGGAATGTCACCTTCCTAACTCTGCAGAAGTATTTAAAAAGAAAATATATTGTTAAACTAAAAAACATCATTAAAATTAATTCCTTCTTGTAGGGAATAATCCTGGCCTGATTATAATGAGTTCTTAACCCTTTTCATGAGTTTGCTGTTGCTGAAGTGGCACACTTGGACCTTCAGGAGCTGACGATTCACTTTCTGAATTACAGCCAGGTCCTACACTACAATGCAGGGGTTCTCCAGTCCTGGTGAGGCCTTTGCAGAACAAAACACCTCAGTTCCTCTCCTTCCCCTCTCCTGTAGATCTCTTGCCCTCTCTTCCATCATGCCATCCCCTGCTGCAGCAGCTCTAGGAGGTGTGGGAAAAGTAACGCTCATGTAGAGTTGACAGGAACTGCAGAGAGACATCTCTGGAGACACATGAAAGGATCCTGGTATCCCTGTTAATGAAATGTATGCCACCTGTAGCAAGGGAACTTTTGGGGTAAGCCGGTCTGCAAGAGTGAGAACATATGAATTAGGGAGGGCTTTTGGGACTCTCCAGCTCCCTACCTGGCCAAGTCCCTTACAGGGCAGTGGCCTCCCTGGCTGACTTGCAGTGCTTGGGAGAGCTCTGCCTGCTGTTTTACTGAATCCCTAAGGGGATCACACCCTGTTTTAGAGACGTTTTAAAGTGGGAGGGCCGAAGCTTTTGCGTGTTGAGCTTTCACGCTGCTGCCTGCCGAGCTCTCTCGCCTGCCTTCGCCTGCCGCCTTTCTCCCCATCGCCTGCACTGGGACCAGACCAGCGGCATTCTTCCCCATCGCCTAGCAGGGGATTCCCCTATCGCCTGTAGAGGATTCTTCCTTGCCTGCGGGATCCCTCCGCCACCACCTGCACCAGGCCGGACCGATGGGACGCCGCTAGACACGTGGTAGCAGCATTCCCCATCGCCTGCAGGAACCGCCCCATCGCCTGCACCGGGGAGGTCCAACGGGTCGCCGCTAGGCTCGTGGTGGTGGTAACTAGTATTGCTGTTTCTCTTTTGTTGGCTTGCTTAGGTGTTCTGACTTTTCCTTTCTTCTTCCTTCTGTCCTGTCGCTATTATTGGTTTGTTTCGCGAAATAAAGCTTACAAGGTTGTACAGCATCTGACCTCGTTTGTGTCTTAATCTCGCTCTCGGGATCATTTAAGAACCCTCCCCGATATTGGATCTGGACAGGGGGGAGGGAGAGAAGGTGATAGACCATTAATAATTCCATGGGAGGAATGACTGAGAATGGAGTGAAGGTGAGGGTGCTCTGATGTAGAGGGAAGTAGATGGGGACAGTTGAGTCCAGCGACTTTCACAAAAGAAAGAAGTGATGTTAAAATTTGGTAACTGCTGCCATGAAGAATGATAAATTCTAATTTTATTAAGATTCTTTTAGTTATATGTACATATTGAAAGCAAAAGTACAAAGTTATCACTTTTCAGGTAGTGTAATCCACAAAAATTGTATCAGATACATTTACTGAACCTGCAGGATACAGTGATTTTACTTTTCAGTCTAACATGACTTTCAGCTGCTTTTAGTTAAGGCTATAAAGAAATTGGGTAACTTTAAGAGGAGCTTGACTGTTTTGTTTGTAACAGTAATCAGATTATATGAAATCTATTAATTAGAGAACTAATAATATACATTCAAATTAGTTGAAGTGCAGGCTGCAACAGAAGTAGGCACTGGACATCTTATGAGTCTGGGATGTCAGACATCTGAGTGTGTATATTGACCTTTGGAAAGTCTTTAAGAAGGAGAAAGTAGTAGTATCTGTCTAAAGACAGAATGATGTTCAACCTTGATTTTTAAATCTCCATAGTGTAACTTGTCCTTTTAACTCTCCAGTCCTGTTATTTATGTTAAAAACTGCAACAAATGGCTGCTTATATCTTTAAACGCTATATTTGCATCTTCTTTTCATCTTTCCACTGACAACATCACACTAAATTGTAAACACAATTATAAATAGAAAAAAAGAAAGTTCAAAACTTTGTCTTACAAAAAATCTACAAAAAATGGACTTCTATTTAGGTTTTTTAATTTTTTATTTTATATATATAATCATGTTCAGTTGGCTTGAAGGGAATTGTAAATCAAAGTGACTATTTATTACAATGGGAATAAGGGATAGGCTGGATAAAAAAATAGAAAAGGAAGAAAAACTAAGATACCAAACACCAAAGACAATGTCAGATAAACATTGCAAAAAATTATTTGCAGTAGTGAATTATAAAATCAGAAACAAGGAAAAGTTTTTGAACAGTTATTCTGTAAACTTATGTTAATCGTATTATGTGTAAAGTGCAAATTTAGATCATTATGTAAATTTTTTGTATGATTTATGTAATTCAAACCACGTAAATGATTTTAACCTGGAATTTTCAGAGTATCTGAATTTTTCTACTGGTTATTTTAAAAAAATATTTTATTTTAAATATTAGAAAATACAGATTTCAGAGTGAGGGAGGAGGTAAGTCTATGCAACTTAGTTTTCCTTGGGATAGATCCTTTCTGGAGTCATGGTATTGTCTAATCATACAGACTGTGATACAGAGGCAAATGATAGTTCCATTTGCTTTCTTTTCAGTTTTGGGTTATTCAGCATATATCTTTTCTTTTTTTGACTTCTGTGGTCAAGCTGTATGAACCCTTCATTCAGATGAGATGGAAATTTCAACGAAACCTTCTGTGTACTTCCCCGTACTCATGCAGTCACCTCCTCATAATGATGTAGCACTGCTGAGATTGTACTTGGTTTTCTGCTCATGATTATTTTCAGATTTATGCTGTTGCTTTGTAAATATTTTTTCAAAACTTCAGAAATGTTAATTAAATTCAAAGAGTTGAAGATTTAAGGCCAGAATATTTTGATTCATTATGTAACACAAGCCACAGAACATCACATTTTTATTTTCAAATTAAGCTTATAAGTTCTTTCAGCTATTGTATATCTTTTAGAAAACCCTCTCATGGGGACTTGTAAACGTTTAATTTGAACTACCACATCCCAAGGGAAATTGCTCTAAGTTGTTAATTTTTTTTCACTAGTTTAAGAAATGCATTTCATTTGTTTTCTGATTGTTTTGGTTTCGATTTTGTCTAGCAGACCTCCCTCTGCTGTTTTTCTGCTCACTGAAAGAGTTGTCTATCAGAAGTTTTATCCTTGTTTAAATTTTCATTAGACTTAACCTTCTTTTCTGTAAACAGAGTAGATTGGAGCTCTTCAGTCTCTCACTATAAAGCATGCTTCCCAGACTCACTAATTTCTGTAGATCTGTCCTAGGATTTTAACATTTCCTTTGAAGAGTGGACACTGGAACTGCAATGTTGAAGTAGCTGCTTTCCTTATGCCGTTGGCTGAAGTGATGCCCCATCTCTGAGCCTCCTTGACATTTCCTGCTTACAATTCCGCTGAAGGAATGAACTCCTCAGGGGTGCATGAGTATCTTTCTCCATCAGAATTAATATGATGTAGTAAAGATTGGCCAAAATTGTAACCAATTAAATCCTTTTCAATTTGAAGCTTTCAAACATGATTTAGAAATAATTCTTTATTTACTTTAAAATGATTATTTACTGGAAATACCCTCCATAGCAACATCTTTTTCCAACTGTTCTTCTGGAAGATAAGGAACACAGGATATCTGAGCAAAAGAAAGCAGTGGTATTCACAGAAGATGAGAGTTACACTCTGTTTAGTTGTCCCCTCTTTAGGAGTGAATACATGGTTCGTAGATATAGCAGGGACAGGGAGAGTGAGAAGGGGGCCTCTGGTCTTGCACAGGATGGGAGAGAGGAGGAGGAGGAAGAGAAGGAACTGACATCCATGTGGGAACAAGGGAATGGCAGCACAGAGGGCAGAGTTTTCTGAAGGAGTAATTTAACAGGTTTTATGAATAAGATTATCCATGTTGATGGATGCTTGTCCTGGATAACTGCACATTGTCTGAAATCTTGAACAGTGTAGCTTGATTTCTGAGTTTAAATCAATATGTATCTTTGCCTCTGAGAGAAGGAATCCAGCTGTTCGAATACAGAGCAAACATTATCATGGAGTGTTTATCTCCCTCACTCCCTCATGTAATGACTGTTACTTTTTTTTTCTTTCTTTTTTTTTTGGTAATGGAAAGATCCTTTCCACTTTTCCAGAGTCTAAGATTGAAAGAGATGCTGCGATGTTTTGGCTGTTCATTTGGACTATTCTCAATTGGTTTTGGTTTCTGAGGTTGTTTTTGTTTTGTTTTGTTTTTTTTTCTTCACAAGCAGGTCAAAAATGTAAATGAAGTAACAGGCTTGAGGATACACTTCAGTTTGTGTTGGTTTTTTCCTTTCTATTCTTTAGTAGTTGCTAAAAGAATTTGCCTCAATATTCCCATGACACACTTCAGTGTCCAGTTCTTTCATTTTCAGTCAACCTTGCTATCTCTCCTCACATGTCTTTAGCTCATGGGACTATGCACTTCACTAAATCCACTGCAAATTTCAAATGATTCGTTCTCTTCTAAGTAGGTTTTTACTCACTGTCTCTTCAAGTTGTCATCAGCATACTGCAAAGTTCAGGAAGTCTTTTTTTTTTCCTGGTATGTTTATTCTCAATTAACTAGTCAACATTCCTTCTAATATTCTTCCTTTGGCTTCTGTACTTAGTGTACCATGGTTGCTCAAGAGAAATATTTTTATTGCTTGTTATTTATTGCTATAGCAATGGATTCCTATTACCCCTCCCTACCTGTCATACTACAGAGATTTAAACATGTACTCGTGTTTTTGGTAGGACTTTTCCTAGTTGGGGCTGGGAAAGAGTATTTACATACACATAGGTAAACCTCTCAACATTGCAGAATCAATAAATTGACCACTTCAGATGGAAATGGATGACTGCTCTGTAAGAAGAGGGTAGGGACTTACTCCACTCTTAAAAAGTCAGTTTCAATTGTATGTTTCAATCAGTGAAATACGAAACAGAAAAATTAAGATTATATAAATTCATGTATGTTTATGTGATCCCATTATAGTTGTATGAAATAAAAGAGGATGTGGGAATTACCATATTGGAAGGGAATGTGAGTACACAAATAGGAGATACATGAGCAGAAAGAACAGGAAAATGTTGTCCCTTTTTTTATTAACTTGGAGGACTTGGTAATAGGGGATGAAAGAAAGCACAAATCAGGATACTGTTATAATATAACCAGAAAGTGCAGAAACTATTATTTTAATATTAGACTCTTTCCGCATAAAAAATTAAGAAAAAAAAATAGATTCTGCTGTATAAAGAATGTATTCAGTGATCTCCTAACTCTCAAGAGCCCAACTTCCAGCTCTCTCTTTTTCTGATGTTAAAGCATATTTTGCTGGTCATTCATTCCATTCTTTTCAGCAAAAGAGCTGTGTTCATACAAACACTGAGTACTTGTTTCCAGGGGAAAAAAAAACAATACTTTTTCATGCAAACAGTGTAGATAAGTGTAATAGAGCCTCGGAGGTGGCTGGGATGTGAAGTTTCAAATAGTGTCACTAGATACACACAGCAGTGGTTCTGGGGACATGTCAAAAGAAATGAAGTGTGAAACTGTATCTGCAACCTCTTGCTGGAAGGTTTTGAAATAAGGGTATTTCCAGCAGTATACATGGCTGTCTCATTCCCCAAAGTTTACAGCTATATTGTCTGCGCTGCTGTAGAAGTCATTGTAGTTATATGTTAGGAGATGCATCTAAATACATATTAAGGGTGAGAAGGAAGACGATGCAGATGAAATCTGTTAATGTACTCAGTGACCAAGAGCAACCTCATGATAGTGAGAAGCATGATTATAGGAGTGAATGAAGAGATTTGAAGAAATACCTGAACTGGAGTGAACCTCATTGTTCCTAAAATTAGGAGACTGACGTGATAAAATAACCAAGAAGTCTAAGCTGAAGAAAATCACTCAATGTTATTTTGCCATCCAAAGATTTCCAGCTGGCAATCTTAAGCGGTCTTTCAGACATCTAGGTCATGTTCTCCTGACAAGAAGTCTCTCGCCCTGCCCTCATCCTGCCCCCAAGTAATTAGTCATATGAAACTAATGTATTTCAGACACAGAAGTGCTTGAAAATATTATGTAGCATCAAAGAACTATGATTATCATGAGGATTAAACTCAAACCTTAAGACAACTAAAAGAGGCATTAGCTATACTTGGTGCATGAATGAGCTAGTAGAATGAAAAATGTTTGTCTTTATCTGGTCATTTTATGATTAATTCCGGTATGTGTAAGTTATCTCAAAGCTATAAAGAGGCAGAACTTGATGTGTTGTGCCCCAGGAATAAAAACCTGGGATTGATTCTACCTGGAGTGAGGAGCATCATAAAAGATAAAGACAAAAATAAAACTTCTGTATGTTAATCTGAAAACCTACAGCTGGTTCATCTAGACTTCAGATAGACTTTCCACACCTTTATAATAAAAAATCATGTGGTTAAATGGTTCTCATGAACTCAGAAGATTTAGTTTTTTCTCAGGAACTGGGATGGTTCCTGCATGGTGGTGCTCAGACAGAGATGTTCTTCATAGCCTTTTCTAATGATAAAATTTTTCCTGGTAACATTCAGAATTGCCTAATCCCTTTCCAGTAAATTAGAAGACATGAGCTAAGTTATGTAGGGGGAAAAAAATAGACCTTTTCAGATGTTAACCTTAGGGTATACTGGACTTCCTAACTGGCCTTCATGGTAATGGCTGTAATCAGTAGATAAAAGCTTGTTACATTTTGGGGGAGCTGCACTGAAGCTTTGTCTTGAGTCCCACAATCAAATTTCAGTTTAAATTTACTGAGGCATATAGCCCTCTTGTCTCATTTACTCATAAATATATGTAAAGGAGATGCTATAGTAACCCCCAATTTTATAACTATGCAAATAAACCCCCCCAGTGTCACTGAAGTAAACTGAGAACCCTGAATACTTCTTGCTTTTGAATGTGAAGTTTTGTTTCCCTTCTCCAAGCACTTGGGTATCTCTGATTGTAGATTTCAGAATAACTTCCTAGTTAGTTAGGACTGGAATTTTTTCGAGATTTACTCTGCTGCCAAACCGGGGATGGTTTTGACTAGTAAACAAAGGACTCTCTTACTGCATTTGACTGTTTTTCTTCAAATAAAGGTATTTTAATGAAACTTGTGTGGGCCATACTAATGGAGTTGGAAAAGTCTACGTAGCATTACAGTCCCATTTTCCTATTATCCTTTTCTATAGCTGAGTTTTTAATGAGGAAATACTCTTTTCCTAAGCCTGTAAATACTTTGCTGTTGCTTTATAGAAATGTAGTAAAGAGAAGAAGAAAAACTATTGTTACAGAAGGCTGATAATTTTCAAATGGAGTGCTTCAGTGAAACCTGGGTAATTGCTCCTGTGTCTGGGCACATATGAAACATCATAGACACGCTTGTCAAGAGCAAACTTACTGTGCCTTCACAAAGGCCACGTATTCAGTCATGGGTACAAGCTGTTAAAATATCAGGGTGGTAGTTTGGAGCAGAAGGTTGCACAGGAGGATTGGTTTAAAAGGTGGAAAGCTTTTTGCTGTTTTTTTTATTGCTGTTTTAAGAAAAAAGGGCTTCACATCCGGGAAGGTTAAAGTACATTCTATGCTTTTGAAGTGTTTATTTTCATTATCATAGGAGTAAATCACAGTGTGTAGTAGCTATGTGAACGCTTATTCATATGTTTCATACGAGATTTCGTACGTGGGAGAAGACTTGGCATTGAGTTTCCTCACACAAAGCTAAATACACGCTTGAATGTTTGTAGGACTAAGGCCTAAAACATCTCATTTTTCAGTCTGTTAAAATGTGTTACTTTAGTTTATAAAATGAGTGGAGAATCTTTTGGCACTAATCCTGGTACAGTGTACCCACCTCAGTGTTACCAGTTGTCTTTTCAGTAATTATTACTCGTTATGTTCCAAAAACATGAAGCTAACAGAGGGATGCCTGAGGTTTTAGCTAATGACACAGTATAAGCAGATTCATGTTTTTATTCTCTAGCATGTTGGTTTTGTTTGTTTTTTTTTTTTTTTTTCCTCTGGGATCAGAGTCATGTTGTTAGAGAATGGAGTACTTGTATTTGCCATCATACTAAAAGTAGTTGTCATAATGCAAATGAATAATTGGCAATTGATTTCTTTTTTCTGTTTGTTTGTTATTGGCATATTCCTACAAGAGGGACTAATTGACGGTCGTTACATCTGACATGAGCTTAGTTTTTGTTTTCAACTCCCTCCCACTCCCGCCTAGAGATTTGTTATCTCAGTAGGGATCCTTCTCATCTTGCTTTTAACAGAAAACACTGGAGAACAGAAGAGTCTATAATTGATTTTTGTATCCTTTTGCATTTTTGTGCAGTTTTATGGAGGCTGTATTGCAAAAAGGGGTTTTTAAAAAAGTAGGAAATTGAAGAAGGATACATATTTTTTCTAACTTTTTGAATTCAGTGTCTATATGAAAACGCACTTTGTGAGGCAAACAGCTAGTAAAGGAAATTGAACTTCCGATACCACTATCCTCACTACAGCCTGGTGGGATATGATTTAAGTAAAATAAAGATTGGCCAGAGGGTCCTTCTTCTTGGGTTCTGAGCTAAAAATATGCACACTGTTTTCCTTAGCTTGCCAGCAGGTGACCAAATATTAGTCAAATAGTTCAGGATGGTCTTGCCAGGGCAGGTAAGCTCTGTGAAGCTCAGTGCCATGCTCTGGCTCCACATGAGTGTCTCTATGGTGTGGTGACACTGGTGATAGCAGCCTGGCGCTGACTCGGGTCAGAGAGTGCTTTACTAATGGTGAATAAGGCTCAAGATCTGTACCTTCAGTGCCCCTGTACCACCCTGTACTGAATGCTCTGAAGAGCAAGCCATGGAGTGATACTCTGGCATCTGCCAAAGTGACATCTAGATTCTTAATGTAGGAGATTGGAGATAGTACAAAATTAACATCAGCAGGGACTTAGTTGTCCAGTATGTGAGACTGGTTGAGAAATGATAACCTTAAAGAATTCCTGTTTCCTTGGAGAAGATTCCATCCCTAGATGGTGGCAACAGCATGAGAGCAGGCAGCTCTGACAGCCTTTCTTCTACTTGTGTGCCCAGGCCACCTGACTTTTACTTGAACCTACAGAAATTCTCCAATGCAAGAAAGTTTCTTCAATGGAGAGTTGAATTATTATTTGCTGACATGTAGTTAAGTAGGTATAACAGCAACTAGCTCCTGTAATCTGTATAGTGTGTACTTTATTATACAGTACAGGTGTTTATAAAGTACGTTGAGATCCTTAGCTGAAAGGTGTTGTATAAATGCAAGCAATAATTATTGTCACACAAATGAAAGAATAAGGTCTTCCTGCCGGTAGCCTTTCCTCGAGGGGGAATTTAATTTCTTTATCTCCAGTAATTTTATTGCAGTCTCTCTTGAGATCAGAATGTGCAGTATTTAGAGTTGATTTAAACAAGAGAGACTCACTCTGCAATCCATTAAAACCAAAGGGATGTGCTTCTACCTTGTCTTTGCTGAATGCTTAGCTATACACACATATGGAGTGAACCTTTTTCAAATTCTGAGGTAACTTCTGGAATGAGAAGAGATACCTTTTGCCTCTCTATTTAAGGCATTCCCTTTGCACATTTTGTTTGTTTCAGGATGCACTTATTTGCATTTCCTTGTTCCTACTTTAGGATTTCTGGTCTTATTGATGAAGGACGTACTTCGCATGTCAAAGTATGATAACCAAACTTAAAATACAGTAGAAGATTCTTAACAGTAACAACTGCATTTGTGTTAAAGCAGACAGACTTACAGTCCCAGCATCCTAAAAGGACACTATTGATTTAGATACTCATGTAAAATAGTAAGGCTTCAGGAAGGTGTCCTCCAAAAGAAGAAAGATATATTTTCCTGATGTACTGATGGATGGATGTTTAGAATTGCTTGTACTCAGCCACAGCAACTGTTAAGCTCAGTAATTTAATGCAATAATTAAAATTTATTTAGGTAAAAGAAATATTTTGTTTAAAGTTAGGATATATGTCAGCGAAAGCATAGTGTCAGTACATCTATTTTTGTCTCATAAGAAGATACAGCAATAACACTGCTTAGTGTATTTAAAAGTAGTGACATGAAAAGCTATTACAGCTCATTTGCGTGGTTTACCATTGGGCAAACTGTTGGCAATTATTGCACTTAGAAGAATTAAATGGATTATTTGAATGGAAATACTAGTTCTTCAGTGAATTCCCTTTTTACATCAATTGTAGCATATGTCTACATTTTTTCCAACAGTAATGAATTTCCTGAGGTGGTTTCCCTTGCACTTTTGAATGCTAAGTGTTAAAATCCAGAAGGAGAGACCTGTAGTTGACCTTTCATGCTGAATGTGAAAGGGCTGTTGTAGCCTTTAAAAGGCTTTTTTGCTTCTGGGCCTCCTGTTACCTTCAGACTGGATCAGCTGTTTCAGGTATGAAGCATCAGTTGTGCAGAATAACTTTTTAATACTTTTAATAGTGATGTCTGCCTTCTGTGATATGTTGAGTCTGAAAACATCTGTGCATGTAATACATGTGGCTTTTGGGCACATTCTGTCCCTTTCCCAACTGTTCAGGAGTGAAAATCACCAATACTTATGATTTGTCTCTATTCAAAGTCTTATTCATATTTAAAAGCCTGATAACAAAATCGATGCAGACAGTATAACTGCCCCCCAAAAAATTTCTGCAGCCATAATACAGGCTTCAGCCTTTGATATCACAAGGGTTTCTGAGTAGATTAATCCTAATGCTTGCATCAAAACATATGTGGTAAGATTTTCAGTTTCTCTGGAAAGGTGGTCAAATGTCAACCTGTGATCTAGATTTAAATGGCAAATCAATGTTCTCTCTATTTTTCAAAGATTAAATTTCTGATAGCCTGCTTTATTCTTTCCAGAAATCTCTGTTTTCTTACTTTTCTTGCATCTCTTTGAGAAGGGGCTATGCAGCTTCTGAGTCTGAATGGCATTATGTAGTGCCTGGTTGGTCAGGCAGTGTGGGTGCTGGTGCATTGCTTTATGTTTGATCAATGTTAATAGAACTATCCAGGAGAGAAAGGTCTAAAAATGGGAAAGGAAAGAGTCCACTGGAATTCTGAAAATTCCCAGGTTAATATGCTGAAGGTGAACTGATCTGGATGCTCATAGTTTACATGGGCTTAAAGGGAAACCGTGCTGTTCTAGGGAGGAGAAAGCCATTGGGGGTTGCAGTGCAGAAATACAGCTGTGTAGTGGATAGAAATACATAGAAACCACACATGCCTGAGGAATTCCCTGCACTGCAGACTGTGAATTGCTGGGAGAAAGTTAAAGGGAAGTTTCACTCCATGATTACTCCTGTTTTACACTCTGTTTATCAAAGACAGGTTATGGAGCTCAGCAGAACTTCTCATCTGGTACAGCTGTTCTTATAAAACCTGAATAATAAAAAATCTGATTTAATTCATGGATTTCTTGTACTTGCTATTATATGTACTTGCTATAATAACTATTGCCTAGTTACTGACTTTATTTTTTTTTTTAAAAAAGAAAATGGCATATAATTGCAGAGGTGTTAGTGTGAGCTCTGTATCTAAAAGCATGTAAGAAGGCAAAGATTTTTTTAGCATAAAGTTTTTGAAGTGAAACTTCATTAGGAATGAGGTGACAATCACAGACATTGTTTTGAAATTGCGAGTTCTAATGTTTGTAGAACAATTATCTGGCTGATGGCAATTATCTTAGCACTGATTGTGGGAATTTGTCACGAGGAAATGTGGTAGGTGGAGAAAGATGTTACATGCTTGGAGAGAGATTGTAAGAACAGAGAAAAAATTTATAAAAGTAGAAAATATACCTTACTAATATCATTCATATTTGCTCTGGGATCCAATAAGCATTTACATTCTAATATTAATGTAGTCATACCTATTGTAAGAGACTGTTGTTATACTTTCTGATCTAATCGCTCAGCTTGAACAGTTAAAATCATAATGTGAGTCTTAAGGTTGAAAATTTCAGTGCTTGCTCAGCCTAATTCTTCTAGATGATTTGGACAAAATACCTTTTGGAAGCATAAACAATAATCTTCCCTCTATTGTTTGAAGGAAGATAATTTTGTTATTTATTAACTTAAGAATAAGAGCTACTTCTGAAGTATGTTCACTTTCAGTTTTCTAAAACAATAGAGTATATTCAAATCCTTCAAGTAGATTATTATCTGTAGCAAGGACCCAAAGATGGTATTCAAAATTCAGAATTCTTCAGAAAACTTACAATTCAGCAGGAGTCTCATCATCAGGATATGTGTCTCTGTTTCTTACACCAGTCTTATTACCCCTTATTTCATAGAACAGTTTGGATTGGAAGGGACCTTAAAGACCATCTAGTCCCAACCCCCTGCCATGGGTAGGGACACCTTCCACTAGACCAGGTTGCTCAAAGCCCCGTCCAACCTGGCCTCGAACACTGCCAGGGAGGGGGCAGCCACAGCTTCTCTGGGCAACCTGTGCCAGTGCCTCACCACCCTCACAGTGAAGAAGTATTTATATTCCTTTTGTAAACAATTTGCAGTTGCAAAAATGAGGGCGAACAGCCATTATAAAATAAAATGAGAGAAACCCATGAAACTGAAGTGGTTTATGAAATCTGTTTCAAAGTGCTTATAGGTTATTTTCCAAATCAGTGGTTCCTAGAATGTTTATTCTGTCTTAAGAGATGAAATAATAAGTGGGAAGTATTCTGTCCAATTTGCAGTCAAGAGAGACAAACCTACAATAAAACAGAGTATCTTTTTATTAAAGGTAAGAAATAGTCATTTTTGCCTTCTCTTGGAGCTTAAGTATAAGGAAAAATGCCTTGATATTGTTCCTAAGGTGTGGGAAAACGTGAATATATTTTTTACAAGTGTATAAATACTAAAATAATGAAACTATCCAAGTCTCCCTGACACTCTTCTCACTACTTGAAATATATTGCCAAAATAATGCTCAAATAAAACTAACAGTAGGAAAAAAACATGTGAAGTATAGAGCCTACAATCAGCAAATGAGAAAACTCAAAAGCTCAGCATTTCCTGCCTGATCTCATTGTTTTTCACACTTATTTACTTTTCCCTCGTACAAATGTACAAGTGAAAGGATTGGTATAGGTCATTTGAAAATGGAGCTTGGTTGCAATACTTCAGTTCTCCCAGAATTTACTTGGTGATGGATAAGAATGAAAGGGTGTGAAATTATTTCTTGGTGTTTCTTTAGCCTTGCCTTCAGCTCCAGCTTGGTACTTCAGTTTGCTTCCAGCTGTTTTCTTCCCAAAGGAAAATGTTTCTGGCCATGTGCTGCCTGTATTTCTATCAAGTGGGGTTAGAAACTGGTGTTGAAAAGACAATATAATGCTCTCTACCTCCTGGAAATTTCTTTCTACAATGAGTCATCCTTAAAGGCCAGCTGTGCCCAACCACACAGCTGTTTCACACAAAAATAATAGCTTAAAGCTGCTTGTGTCAAGGCCAAGAATCAGATCATGTAAATTTCTGAAAGATGAATGCTATGGTAGACTCTGTGAATTTTTTTAATGTAAACAAGATTATAGATAATGTAATAAAAATTTATTACTTTGTAGATGACAATAAGCTTTACATATAGGTAGCTAATGCCACATTTACTACTATTCTTTTACGTCTTGTTCCAGTCAACTAGTGCAGTGACCAGCCTAATCTCCAGGACGAAATCGTACATTCCATTATTCCTTATAGTAAAATAAAGCCTTTTATTTATGGCAAGCATTAGTTTTGTAGTCACAGTGGCAGAATTCATATCTTAGAAGTGCATCAGGGCTTTCCTTCCTTCCTTGTAATAGTTATGCCTGAAATTAACTCATTCTTCTGTTGTCAGACCCAAACATACGATGTATCTGTCAGGGTTTGGAAGAAGTCTCTCACCCACAGATTCTCTCTCCAGACAGATGTAACAGAAGAGACGCAAAGTTCATAAGAAGTTTGCTTTTCTTACAAGGCTGTAGTGAGTTAGTTCCAATTACTACCTGCTAATTTCACATGATTGTGGTTGACACTAAAGTATTGTAAACATATCCAATTATTATATCATTTTACAGATCACTTTTTTGAGAAATGCCCGAGTCCATTTTGTAGTGTCATTTTCCTTCTGAAGTGCAGGTGTTGCATCATCTTCAAGAAAGTGATGTTCTCTAAAGAGAAATTTTCAGATATTGTCTCTGAAATTCTGCATGGGCAATTAGATAATTAAAATAGAACTGTGTCATTTTTATGGTTGAACGTAGGCTACACCCTGAGCAAAAGTAACTAATCGGAAATCTGAAGACAGAGATGGCTGTAGGTTGTGTAGTTACAGCAAACTGGTCTTTTGTCAGTTGTTCTAGACAGCAGAGTTTGACTATGATTGAGTTTGATTGCTATACTTTTCCTATAAAGTATGAATAAATGGGCACAAGCAATTATTTTATTAGTAAATAATTCTCTAATGTTAGAATCTCAACTTTTGGATATGAAGTCACTGTTAAGGCTACAAGAGGCAGAAATCACATGTATTTTAACAGACAAAAGCATTTATTTTTATTACAATTCAATGTGAATTTTATAAGACTCCTCTTAGCGTTAAAGAAAATGAAAGATTAATTGTCCTAAATTGTGAGACATGGAAAGAAATTCATAACTGTTTCTGTGAATATTTCTGTTTGAGCTGCCATGGAACAAAGCTCATTTTTTCTTTTATATTGCATGGATTTGTGATCTACTAAATGGAGGAAAATAAACGAGAGCATTGAACTCATTTTTATGTGATATGTCAGATAAAACTGAGCCTAATTGATTATGATTTATAAACAGATGCTGCTGGATCTTGTTTGTGTATTTATGTACTGATACATTTTAAGAAATGATTGCCCTTTTGGCAATGATTGCACATAATTATTTGTAAAAAAAGATCCTATTATGTAGGCACCTAAAATTGTTAGTCACCTCTGAAAACACTGCTCTACAGTTCCCACTCCCACCTCTGAATTCCCACCAAGCCTTCTCCTCCTCCCCAGTGTCATGTAGGAACAGGCATGTCAGCATCCAGGAAGATACAGTAATGCAGTACTTTGTAATTGCCAACACTGAATAAATTCACGTTCTCTTATATCTGTGAAAAACTGACAGATTGTGCTTGTACATTTGAGGTTGGACAGTCTCTTCCATCTCAAATTTTGCTTTGTTCTCAAGCTGGACAAAGTTTTTCAAAATGGGAAATAGGCTGTTTTCCTTGGGGAAAAATTCGTAAGGCATACAAAATGCTCTTCCAAGTCCAGATAGTTTTACCATGTGCATCAGGTATTTTGCATTGGTCTACAACAATATTTCTAATCGGTAGTTCAGCAGGTCAGCTGAAAACATAAGGCAAAAAACCCTAGAGCAATATCAGCACAGTTAATCTTTTGTAAACAGCTTTCCTTTGTGCAGTGATAACTTCAGATGCTTGCACAAAAAGACAAATCCTTACTAAACTATAAAAAGGGGAATTTTCTTACTGCTTGTCAAGCACTGCAGTAATTTTGAAGGACTGAACATCATTAAAAGAAAAATAGTTGTGTTTGATATATCACAGATCCATAAAGTGAGCATAGGTATAGTAATGAATGCTAGTTTACTGAATTTAAATTAGCAAAATCCAAATTTAGCTTGACAACTTTAATAAAATATGTTAACCTGTAAACAATAGTTGTTTGTCACTGTCATTATTTCAGCACACCTGCAATATTTAGTAGTTATACAAGTGCTAAAGTTTTCTGGCATTTTCCAGAAATGCCTGTGTAACAATAAACCCCTTCCTTTCCTCAGTGACTTGGGATTTTAGACAGTGAGCATGTCTAGCAGGTATTTGACAGTGTGATAAAGCTGCTACAGACGTGCCAAAGCCACCCAGTAAAACCCTCATGAGTGCACCTTTCCTGATGGTGGGGTTGGCTGTTGTGATATCTTATCAACTAAACCGGAGTTGAAAAGGCAGTAGAGTCTGCTGTGGTTGGCACATACCTAGCTTAATTTCTGTTCCTTTCTGCTGTTTCTCTGTGATTCAGCTGTTTTCTGAAGCTGAATTAATCACATTAACAAGCATTCCCATGTTTGGATAAAAGTACAAAGCTATTCAAGGTAACTTTCAGTGCTTTTCTTTTGGATCTAATGTTTGCTAGTTACCTTGTTGACCCTAATATATTGCACTTGTACATGAGCTAAATTCTTTAACTGGTGTATTCTAGCAAGATGTTAATTGTTTCATACAACTTTTTTTAGGGGGAGAAAAAAGATGATCACATGTATATTCTATGACAATGCAACACTGAGATTGGGGGTGGTCGAAGAACCCACTCAGCTGGGGCAGCAGGGCATGCTGCTGGCTTGGATCAGACTGATGTTCAGTCCTCTGACTTTAGCAGTGTCTGTGGTATTGATACTTAGAATTTCATCAGCCAGGATTTAAAAAAAAAAAAAAAACAAACCAACAAAACAACTGTTACAGTCTAGTTTACAGAAACCATTAGAGTTATAGTAAGGTTTTCTGAAGAGCAAGTTTTATTATGGGATCAGTAAATGCACTTTAACTTATACCATTTTGCTTCACTCATGAGCTGAAATTGATAAAAGTGTGAGAAACAAATGTGAGAAAAAAGGGTTAAATACTTTCTTATTTAAAAGAAGTTATACATGTTTCACATAACATTATGGGCTCCTAATGACGTACAGCTGTGATCAGGTCACTTAATTTTGAGAGAAACTTGGTTCAGTATAAGCTTTGACCTTTTTCTTGCTCTAAATTTCACTACAAAATAAAACCTCGGACATTTATTATAGAAAAATGTTGAGAGGCATAAAGACAGAGTGCAGTCTGCGTGAGCAGATTTCAGCATGAACATAATATGAAATGTGTGTTCCTCCGTGTTAATGACCTAAAAAATGTGATTAGGTAAATATATTTTTTTCAGTCAGCCTGAAGTTGAGGGACAGAGCTCAAAGGAACAGCGTTTTGAAGGGTGATGTTTGCTCAAAAGGAGAAGGTCTGTGTATATTCAGCATATTGTAATTTTTTTCTTGGAAAAAGCAGGCATGATCTTGTGTAAGACAGATTGTAGTAAAAGGAGGAAGTTTAGGGATGAGTGATTTATCCTTCTGCTTATCTGTTCTTGGATTTCTGCGTTTGAACTGTGATTTTGTTTGTGCAGTGTTAAGGCCTCTGGCCTTAAGCTTCTGGGGAGGTCTGCACAGCTACCTAAATACATGAACTGGCTCTTCCTAAGAGTCATTCAGAGACCTCTGGGGAAAGGTAATTGCTGGACTTTCCCTGTTGGCATTGGCTATGAAAGGGAGCTGTGGAAGATGGCTGTGTGGAATGCTGTTCTTCTGACAGCACTGCTGCAAAAAGAGTAAAAAAGTCTTTTTCCACCTAATTAGTGATGCTTGCCTAATTAGTGAAGGTTGATGCAGTGTTGTTTTTTTTTTTTTCCTTTTCTTTTCTTCCCCATCCCCTCTCCGTTACAGATATACGT
This sequence comes from Strix uralensis, assembly GCF_047716275.1. Classification (NCBI taxonomy): domain Eukaryota; kingdom Metazoa; phylum Chordata; class Aves; order Strigiformes; family Strigidae; genus Strix; species Strix uralensis. The sequence continues at coordinate 11,150,890 of NC_133978.1, read as the reverse complement.
GGACTGCAGGGATTTCTCGATCAGGCCTCAAGACTGGGACTTGATGTATCACTGCAAAAAGTGGACAGGAACATCAGCAGAGTCTTTGCCAACCTTTTCACTACCATGAAAACAGAAGAACTGAACCGCTATCGGGACACATTGCGAAGGGCTATCTTGCTCCTAAGCCCACGAGGAGCCCAGACTTTTATTAATGAGGTCAGTGAACCGTTGTTTTTACCATCAACATTTCAGGACCACATATGATGACTTATGTGATACCTTGCCACCTCTTCTGAAGTGGTGGATTTTGACAAAGCTGGTTGGTAAATTTCAAATAAGATTGTCAGACTCTAGTGCCAGAGAACTGAAATATCAGGTACTCCATGTAATGCATACTTTGTGGTTAATGTAAATGTGACTGCATGGGCCAGATGGGCACTTTCAATATAATATACAGCTCTGTGGGGCAATTCTTTTTTTTCTGGTTGTCTTCCATACCAATATTTTTGACCTGGATTTCAACCACTGTTGACAAGTGACCAGAAAATCTACTATAGTCTATAAGAAATTAAACATAATGTGCCTGTGTCTTCTTTATTGTGCAAATCTCCAAATTCATGTTAAAAGGGCATGTTATTCATGTTTGAAAGCTGAATCACAAAGTTTTTTTTATCAAGTATGAAGTAGGAATTATATGACTGACTTTTTTTCTTAATGGTTTCTTGAAATTAACGAGGCTAATTAGGACAGGGAGGTAGCTGTTGGGCAGGCTTGTAATTAATGTTGTGCTGTGGGCTAATTTTTTGGCATTAATTAGTTTTATCCAGGTTTTTTTAATATTAAATAATGAATTTTTAACAGTGCTTTATGTGTCAGAGTTGAGAATGAGAGTTGGATCCTCCATATCAGTTTATATGTATTCATTAGCTAATAATTTGGCAATGAAATAGGGGTTTTTTAATTCTATTTTTAACTAACCAGGGATAAGATTGAACCAAGAAATTAAAATGTGGATGAGACCTGTTTCAAATTATCAGTTTTGCTGCATCAAAGCCTGTTAAATTTAAAAAAAAAATCAACTTAAATTAGCTCGTTAATTTTTTTTATCGTATCAGCATAAGTAAATTCTCCACATTCATGTCCATTGGTGATTTTTAAATTAATAGGGTAAATTTTATCAAAATAAATGAGGCAAATGGGTAGCTTGGGAAAGACTACGCACAGGGACAAATTCTACTTGTGTTTGTGCATACAAAGGGATTTTCAGTAGAGGAATGAGGGAGTAGTAGTAAGCTATACACAGCTCAGTCAGTGGTTTTATTTGTTTCATAGTAGGCCTCCAGCAAAAACACACGTTGCTCAGTTTTCTAGTGAGTCCAAACCAGGTATTAAAAAGAAATCAACATGTGCATTTTATTCAGACCCATGCTGTGTAGAAAGTTTGTCCTCCTTCAGTGCACGAGGCTCCAGAAATGTTTGTAAGAGTTATGTGCATGCACTGTCAGGACCCTGCAGGTCTCTCGAGTGTTAGGGGCTAATGTATTAAACTGTTTTACTACTCACTTCACCTTAAAGCAGTGTGTATTATAGGCATTAAGGCTAATGATCTTGATATATTTCCAGATCCCTGCAGGAATTTAACTGTGGGTAGAAATGAAAAGTAATTTATTTGGCAATCTTCCTATATTGAATCTTGATTGATTCAGAAAAGCTTTATAAAAGAAAATTTAAATCTTAGAAAGGAATTCTCAAAAGGCATGAGATGTGAGGTGCACAGTGTAAGGAAGAATCCTTTGCTGGTGGAGGCTAGGCTTACATTTTGTGGAGAGTTACAATAACTGTGATTCCTCAGTATCTCAGTCAATAAGTGCAACTAATTATCTACAGCAAAATTTCAGACAGTCTAGAATAACAATTTTCAGCTTAAATGAAATATGTATTCTTACATAATTTATAGAAATATATAATTCACAATGTGCAGCAGTAAGTGCCTTCGATGGTTTTACATATTTCATGTTATAGGTACTATACAGCATTATAGTGACTAGTATTGTTACCAATCTGGCTCTGCACCTTCGAAGTTGTTTAAGGTTTTGAAACAATTTCCCTTTTCAGTTTTGGGGAAAAAAATCTAGGTCTCTAAAAAAATGTAAGTAGTAACCTGAGAAGAACATTCAAAGACTTTATTTTTAAATTTTGGGTATATTTATTTTCATCTTTTCTATTTTACCTCAAGTTACAAATAAGAACTTAAGAACAAAGAGAGGAAATTGGATTTAAAGCTTTGTTTCCATGGATTTCTGGAAATAGAAAGTTTCATGTGAAAAAGAGGTTCCTTATCAAGATTTTCAATTTTGCTGAGTTGATATTTTGTAGCAGGGGAAAAATGTCTGAAAAACTACAGTGAGATCTCATTAAATTCTATCGGCTAGTAGCATTTTCATAAAAACCAGGTGTTGCACCCAAACCCTCCTGTGGCATGCAGAACAAAAATAAGAGACTTGGACAGTGTGTGGATTATAAACCCAAATATGAATGGTTTTAACAAATTTCTCTCAGCACAAGTCGCAGACATCAGCCATTGGCAGCTGGTACAAGATTTATTTTGCCTGTTTCAATACTGCAAGTGATACATTTTTCCTGCTAAAAATATGGATTGAGATTTCAGCCTCATTTATCATCTTTTCGGTAGGTTGGAGAGATCTCATCTGACTTCAGATGCACAGAGTTAGGGGACTCTGACATCTCACACATGAAAAACTTTCTAAGTCCTACAACAACTCAATTTTAGGATTATTTCTTTAATTTTTCTTTAGGCATCATTTTCACTTTACTGGCTTAGCATCCTCAATTCCTGGTTCTGTCATGTGTCAAATTTACTGCAGCAGAAATTACTGACATTTCATAAATTTTCAAGATTTATTATTCTGCTATAAAACTGCTTTGATGGTAAGAATAGAGGGAGAGAGGAAAAAATATCTTTTCAATGGTATAGGTATAAACATGGAATCGCCCTTTATTCAGAAAACAGAAGGTAAATTTATTTATAAAATGTTAGCTACTCTAGGGTTTGCATTCAGAGGTCACTTTGGGATTAAAGGAACCCTAATCTAAAGAAAGTCTGTCCCTCCTTAATCATTTTGAGAAAAATGTTCCCTTCTCCACCTGCAAAAATCCCTGATATATTTGGCCTAGTGCTGTTACTCAGTTTATATGCAAAACCAGTCTCAACTGTAGCACATATGCATTTAACAGCTAAAATGATTTTGTATTCTGAAGACTATGTGATGTCCTTGCAAGGCAATATATATATATATAAAAGAAAAGAAGAAAAACTAGTAATTCAGAAATGGGAAGGTGATTTATTACTTTCAGCTCTTCTGTTAGTCTCATTGGCCCAGACATAGGATCTGAGACTCAAAATGCTCCCTCTTTGTGTCAGCCAGATTTCACTTGCCTCTTCCACTTACCAATGGATAAATTTCTTTGGTTGCAAGTAGAGGTATATTTGTATGGGTTGCTTTTATCATTAAGGGCTCTACACTACATAGTGACATGAATACATGGAAAACAGTTCAAAGAGAGGTAACAAAAATGATAAAAGGATAGGAGAGCATGACCTATGAAGGCTGGTCTCAGGAACACATTATATACAGCCTGCCTAAGGGAATATAACTGACTAATACTTGAGAAGAAACATGAGAGGAAGAGGAGGAGGAATTATCTAAGGTGATCATGGGTGGTCTAACAGGAAGTAATGACCCAAAGCTAAACAGGGAATGCTTTCTAACAGGGAGGTCAACTAGGCAATGTGAGCTCTTGGCAAGAGAGGTCAGTGAGGCATTGTTCTTCAGGGTGTTCAAGAGTTCACTAGATAAAACACTACAGTAACTTAGTCTAGCAGTCTTTCCTGAACTAGTTTGAAGGATGTTGTAGATGACCCAGGGGTTGTTCTGAAGACATCAGGAAACATTTGTTGTGTGAATAAATTCCAATTGTGTACGTTTTGTATACAACATATTTGAAGAGGAGGAGTCTTGTAGGTTAGTGATTCTCAAGTTTCCTATTGCAGATATGCAGTAACTGTTAGCTGCGGAGGGTTTGTTTTTTTCTTCACAGAATACATACAGGTTGCTTGTGATACGTATTTCAATGAGATTTTTCTTCAAAACTATAGGTGATATCTGTTGCTTTATAGACTTCAATCATCCTACTTTCCAGTATTATTACCTTTACTTTTGAAAACCAGTAAAATGGAGGCTGTAGCACAGTTGCATGTGGTTGTTGATTTGAAAAGAGAAGGAATTCTTGGCTTTACAAAACTTTTAACTCAGTATTACTTGTTTTTTGGCAGCTTCACTGAAGTGCAAAATGTTTCTCTTTAGGTGTGTCTGATATAATTACTTGTGAGTCTGTCTTGCTGATAAACTAGTAAGCTTACTGCACTAAGATTGCTAGTATATATGCATATCACTGCAGCATGCCAGCTGAAAGCAGAACTCTTTGCATGACTAGTATAGTAAAATCATTTAAGAATAAAAGATAGCAGATTAATCACATTGAAAATTAATGCTAAACCCCTGTATCATTGCAGCAGGGTTATCTGAATCAGTGCAATTCCAATTTGAGCTGAAGCTATAAACTTCTGGAATAATACTGTTTGTTAAACAGTTGTAATTTATCTCTGTCCTGTTTATGTAGTCATCTCTGTGTCCTCACTGGAAAGCAAAGACTGCTTTTTCTCTTTTACCCTAGTTCATGTCAAATATTCTGACTGGTTCTTTAAAAAAGATACAGATATTCTGCTTTTGGTTTAGGCTTTTGGGATCATTTCACACTGACTGGTGGCCTTCCTTCATTCCTGGTCATTAAGAATGTGGAGTACCTTACTCCCAGAGCACTCCCAGTGCACTTGTTTGTGAACACTGCTCCAGACTTCTCTTTTTTCCTTCTGCAGTTGGTGACACGCTATTACTTGACTTGAGCTGCAGAAATTATTTATGGCATCTTGAACACTCTGCACCCACAAGCAATTGTATAAATTGTTTTTTCAGAGGAAACAGAGACCTTTACTTTTCAGAATTTAACAGGAAAAATTTTAATACTAATTTTCTGGCACTTGGCATTTCATATTGGCATACACGTCTTCTTTATTTATGTTGCAAATGTTCAGCATATTAGTCCGTATCTCTGTTTTGTATACAGTATATAAACACCTTGAAAGATTGGTGAATAATTTAGGGAAAGCATATACCTCTTCTGGCTTTAGAAGGTAATTTCATTGTTTAAAGAGCTGGTACTGATTTGTGAGTGCTGGTAACAGAACTGTAGAAATAATACATTCTTATTTGAATAGTTCAGGTTAATTTATATCTGCCTTATTTTTTCAAAATCCTCCTCTGGTTTTCTGTTTCTTCCTCCGAGCTAAAATCTTGTCTGCTATTGTTGACATTTGCAATACAGTAAGACTCTTTGTGCTTAAAATAAAATAATAATTATAATTAAAACCCAGGTAAACCTCATTAAACTGCTAAAATCTAAGTGAAAACAAAGTCTCTCACTTTGGGATAAATTGACTTAGAAACAGGTTTCTTTCCATTGGGCCAAAAAAAACCCCAAAATGCAAACCTTCCCACATTTATTTCACTATGATTAATCCAAGATATGGGATCACTGTGAGAATATATTTGGTACAGTGATTTACATATGTTGTTAGAGATTTGTAGGCACTGTGAAGAGAAAAAAAAAATCATAATTTGATGAATAAATGACTTTATGAATTGCTGACATAGCTTCATGTAAATGATACTCCTTTTACTACTGCAAGTATGTTTAAATGACAACAATTTTAGAGATTTTTTTTTTTACTCCACTAGTAATGTTGCATCAGAGTTTGAACCTGAATGTTGAAATCATGGAAAACATGAGGCTTGCATCCAATTTTGTACATCTCTAACAATAGGTGATATCAGTTTTGTGAGGCTTTATGGGTCAATTGAGAAAAAAAATATGGAAATTGAATACATTGGCAAGAGTTACACAAAGTCCTTATGAGTCTAGAAACTGCTTTACTAGCAGTCTTACTAAGTCCCTCAATGTCGGTAATAATATGCCTGGTCTGAAGGAACTAGGTATTTCAGCTCATATTTTGAATCTGATGACTGGGCACGTATGCATAGGGAATCATTTATTTTTAAGTGTCATTAACTCTGTATGTACAGGAACTGGGCATTCCTCTTGCTCCAGATGCTTAATCCTCAGTATACTTTTGGGTCCTTGTTTCATTGAAGGCATTCAGTTGCTAAAACACAACTCAATTCCTAAAAATTTTCCTGCTGTCCTCAAGTAAGAATGTCAGGTCTTAAAGGAAACTGTGCCAAATATATCTCAAGTAGCACTCTGCACAGCTTTAACCTCAAGATTGGGGGATTCTAGCTGTCAGGAGAGACTGTATTTCAGGGGTAGTTTTTGAAGGAAGTGGAGCTTGGAGACTTGGAAACACAGAAATGTTGTATTGGGCCACGTGCACGTCACCTTTTTTAGTACTGTCTTTACTAGCACCCAGTATTGGCTTTTGCAAGAGCTGAGACAGGAAAACTCTCTAGCAATTACTAAAAAAACAAGGCTACCAAAAACTAACCCCACTTTCACTTACTTCTTCATGGGTGTCTTCTTCAAATTATTTTCCTTTAGATTGTTTGACTGACTCCCAGAATACTATGCAATTTAAAGACAAAGATTATATATGTGTGTGTGTGTGTATTTTTAAAGCAGTGGAAAGTTAAATTAAATATTCTGACATATCTGTGGTCATTATAATGCATAAATATATGCAAAATGTTTCTCTAAAATATTGCAAATCCACAGATGACTTTATCATTCCCAGCAAGGATAATTTTCTGCAATTTAGGTATAATTTACCAGAAAGCAGAGATTACTAATTTATTATGGATGATTAATTCTAAAATATGCTCATGTATTTGCATTTCACAACTATAGCAGTGTTTACCTATTGTAAGACACTAGCAGAAGCAGTGCAGGAGAAAATGTGTTTGCCTTAAAATCAGAAACAAGTAATGGCCATACAAAAGCTATTTGACACCTTTCAGTTTTACTTACTAATATAAATTCAGTGAATTGTTCAGCTTACTGTGCTAAGGCAGCTTGACTTTGAAGATTATAAAATACATACTGCAATTATTATATATTCAGTTTCTGAATCTTCAACACCAGTGTGTACACACCATAGCTACAGGTTGACTTTTTTCATGGACACATCTGCAAGCATCTCTAAACACAAGGATTGACTTGGAGTACAGGGCTCTGCACACTCAATCATCTCTCCCCTAAAATGCACTTCTAGACCTGGTGTTCTGGATTAAGAAAATCACTGACTCATTTCATTAGTTGTTTCAGAGGTTGTAGAAAGTGGCCATTTATCCTTAGAGGGGATGAGTAATAATTGCTAATAATAATTTGCACCTGCTTTGCATCTTTTCACAGGAGGTTTTTAATCACTTTTAGTAGGTGAAATAAAATTATATTTACCCAAGACTTATTTTTAGTTTCAAACTAATTTGGAAAATGACTTAAGCCTTCATTAATTGCTTGCAGCATACAGTATAGTGCTGTCTGTGTGTGAGATAAAAGCTTGGGCAAGATTTACCTTGGTTTGAGAAGATTAATCCCAAGCAAGGTGTCCTAGGACAGATGCTCTGTTTCTCTTAAAGTTATTTCTGTGTTGGGCAGGCAGCAGCATACAGCATAAGTGGGAGGTTAGCGTTGTTGATGTAGTGCTATCTAGCGTGTAGGAGACAACACTGAACATTATGCCCATTTCTTCACAGATCAAAGTGTAGAGCTCCTAAAAAAAATCTGAAATAGAGGCTCATGGGAGCTCTCTGGAAATGTAAGGAAAGACATATTTGGGAACCTTGTTCATCAAGGACAAGCAGTTAGATCTGATTAAATTAAGCTTATAACTTGAGACATTGTGGTAACTGTGCAATAAGATTGTCTTTTCCCCAGGCAAAGAGTGTTCTGTGTCAAAGAAATAGAGCAGTACATCATCAGCATAAAGCATGATGTGTCAGTTCCTTCATTTACCTTTGTACCTTGGAGAGTGGCAAATACCTTAAAAATTAGCAAGGGTTTAAGAGTTGTTTTGAAAAGACTATAGTCCTATGCTAATAATTATTTTTCCTACTGCCTGTGTTAGTACTGCTGGTGCTATTATAACTAGTGTGCTTTTTATACTTGAGTGTTTTATGAATTAGGATGTTGTTTTACTAGGTGCTGTATGAATATGTGTCACCAAAGAATTTACATGCAAGAGGTGACAGATATCTGGGGAGTAAAAGGGTTGGATGACGAATATTGTTCAGTGACAGAAATAGCATCTTCATACCAGGATCTTAGAAATTAGGATTTTTAGGGTATTTGTGGAAATCTTTATAAATAGGGGTAGGTGAAGAAGGTTGACACCAAGGCCAAAATCTTGGTGATGAATTAGAGGTAACCTAGAAGGTTGGAATAAAAAGTATATGGTGTTGGAAGTGAAGATAGCATATCTTTGATGTGGCAGATAACATGGGAGCTATTGAACAAAGCAAGTGGTTAGAGATCCTCTTTGTAACAGAAGTTTCAGCGAGATATGAGAGGAGCTTGCCATCCTTAACATCAGAAAGGTGAACTTCAGTAATCCATATGTAATGTCATCAGATCTGGGAAAGGACTTCTAGCATTACAGATGGGTAAAAAGAAATGTTTGTTAGAAAGGTTATGTCTAACGAATCTGCGAGATTTTGGGCTTATCATGGATGAGAGGCTTTGAAAGAAGTAAGAATCAAAGATGACACTTGGATTGTAGTCCAAATTGGCAGGTCTGATGTTCTGGCTGTCCATTTTGACTGAGAAAAAGGATTTCCTTTCCCAGAAGGGAGAGGATTGAAAAATCTCATTATCCACATGAAGCTTATGAGAGTATCCAGAAAGCAGGCTAACAATTTAGACCAAACAGAATATGTAAAATGTGTGACAAAGTAGTAGATCAGGACTCATCAGCATGTGAATGGCAGTGGACTTTTTGCTAGTTTGCTCGCTGGGTGAAGTTAGTGTTACCAGAGGAGATAACACAGTGAATGGGTGTTGGACCCTCACTGGGAACTTGAAGAATATCACAGAAAGTATCCCCTGGAGAGGCTGTGCTGAAGCAGTAACATAGGAGGAAATCCAGGAGAGAAGTGCTGGGAAGAGGAGGTTTATCAAGAACAAATGTGATCAGCTGTATTAAAAACATCTGGCAAGAAGAAGCAAAACAATTTTAGAGTTTGGCTAAGAAAAGTGAATGTCAGTAGGAGCAGTTTCAGTTAAGTGCAGAAGGTAGAAACCAGAATGAAAAGAAAGACTGAGATGAGAAGAGAAGGTTCAAGGCAGTGCATGTGAACCATGTGTTAACGTGTTTGCAGGCAGAAGGGAGAGGGAGGATGGGGTGATAGGTATAGAGCCATGAAAGGTGTGAGAAAGGAGGGGTCTAAAATACTTTCTGGCCTCAGGGAAGAGAAAATGGAGTAAGAAGAAACTACTTTAAAGGTATATAAGATCTAATTCTTATAATGGCAACTCTGTGGAAGATGTCTTCAAAGGTGCCATGTGCTAGAAGATGTTACACATATGGAGTGGAGAGACAGGCTGGCAGTGGCAACACTTTGTTGTGGGCTGGGGTTTACATCATCTTTTCAGATGGGCAGTGTGTGCTCTCCGGAGTGACAGATTAGGGGTTGGCTCTGTTTGTCTTTGCAGTTCTTATCAGATATGCAGGTTGCTTGGCGTGCTGTCCTCCAACCATTGGAAAGCTGCATATCAGTAAGCAGTAGAGATTTTACTCCCTGTTTTTGTTGTTGGTTGGTGGTTTCAATGAAGCACACAGAAATGTGCAGAATTCCTTCATACTAGTCTTGTTGAGAAAGGAGACAGTTTTCCAGGTTTTGAATCCTTTCCTTTGTGGCATGAGTGCTAAGGGAATAAAAGCAGCTCTGAGAGCATCCTCTGTGGGGCAGAACTCTGTGTTGTAAGGACAATTTCTGATAGAGTTTTAGTTTTTACTAATGTCTTTTTACTGGAAAACTCTTCATGCTGAAATTTCATAGAAGGAAATATGATCAGATTTCTGTACATGGATTTGCTGGTTTTGCCATTGTTTCTGTTCACTGCTTGTTCAGGGTTTTGTTAAGATACATTTTCATAACTTTTTTCCAAGCATCACTTTTCAAGGTTGATGTCTTTCTGTTCAGGCAGGTACCTAATGATTGTCCCTACAGCACATAAAATGTGGAGGTAAAGGATTATTAGTCCTCTTTTTTCCAGCTAGGATATGGGGTTACAGAGAAGGTAGGCAATTTATTGAGTTCACCTGAAATGGGGACTGAACTTGTAAATGTCAAACCAAGAACTTGCCCAAAAGGTCATCTTTTCATTTGATACTGCCAGGTATGTCTTTGCCACCATTGACCCCTAGTTGTTTCGTTGACAGAACTAATAGTCCTGTCACTCCAGCGATCCTTTTGTCAGATGTGCAGCCTTTAACCCATAAACACCATGTCAAATATTAAAACTTTCTTCAAATAGTGTGTGTTAGCTTTAGTTTCAGACAAATAATGCAGCTTGCACATACAGTCCTACAGAGCATTTAAAGAGCTGCTCAGGTAACTTTAAAAAAATCTGTATTTTATTTATTGAATTGAGCCCTTTCATTGTAGTGGAGTTATAGTTTGCTATAGACCACGCTCTGTGAATGAGATCAATTTGTTTGGCACTGACCCATCCATTCAACTTGAAGCAATCAGATTTAAAAGCTTTGCACTTTATTAATGTGTGTGCAAATAGCAATTGGATTCCAAGGACACTCTTTAGGAAAGCACCTTGAGTGACTGGTCTTGATATATAATTCATATTTTGCTTCCAACTTTCCAAAGGAAAAAAATCTTGTTAAAATTATTTTTAGATAATATTGAAAAGGGAAAAAAATCCAAGCCTAGAAGTATGACAATGACTTAGTGTGTTTAATGGAAGTATATTGACTTGAGAATGTTGAAAGTTCCCCAGCATGTTTTCCCATAATATTATTAAAGAGTATAGAGAATATTTTGAGATGTACATCAGCACATTAAAAAACCCAACCAAACAAAACAAAAAGCATAACGCCATAGCGTTCATTTTCTAAACTGTATTAGCATTCAAGATATTTTAAAAATGAATGTCAGTTCTGAATGCATCTTGATTTAAAGTCAGAACAATCTAGCAAATACAGCACTTCAGCCTAGGTACAGTTATGAATACTTAAGAAAAGTGTGCACTTCAAGTCAAACTCATCCCTGATAGCTCGCATACCAAGAGGCACCTAACACTGGAAATGCTACCATGTAAATAAGATGGATACATAATCCAGGACAAGTAAGCAGTGGAAGTGTCCGATTTGGAAAATGTGTGGCATGCAGGAGTGCTAAAATAATACCAAAGAGACAAAACTGTGATAAAAAGAGGACCTTAGGGTCTTAATGCCAAGCCCTATTAAATCTTTGGGTATGTATGGCTGGGATTCTCACTGCCCACTTCCTTCATTAAGAACCCAAAGTGTGAAACATTGATGCGAACACCACAATTGAGCTCCAGGTTATTGTCATGTGTGTAGGATCCTGTGCATCAGGGCACCTTTTTTCAGCGCCCAGAACATCCTCCATCTTCCTTTGGGAAACTTTTAATGTAATGTATTAATCTGTATAGAATAGAGGTTTGCTTTTTTTTGGTATTTCTCTAAAGAACACAGTAAGATTTTGCATAGGGTTCATATAGCCCAAACCATTGGAGCACCAAGTAAATCTCAGGTTCCTAGATGGATGCTTATAACTTCAGTTCATATTTACATCTTCAAATTTTCTCACTTTCTCACTATCTTTGAATATGTTTATAGTTTTTTTAAATGTATGTCTAGATTTCAATAGGGGTACTATTTTCTGTGGTTAGGCATTAAAAGCCTTTAAGATAATATTGCTCATATAATTTTTTTAAATAAGTGTCTGTCCAAAGATCATCTAATTTTCACCCAAGTATTTTTTATTTTGTATATATCTACGTAAAAATAATTAATAGGTAATAGAGCTAATTAGTAACAATTATATTTAATGTTAAGCATGTTTGAGTGAAATATATATGCTTAGGTAACATATATAAAAATATGTATCTATTGTATGTATTATATATACACACACAACTTGCATATTATACCATATCCAGATCTGTCACTTAAGGAGGAATATGCGTGTGTGGAAATATGGAAAAAACAGAGAGTAAATGTTTGTGTTCTGTGAAGCTGAAAAAGGAGACTAGAGATACTGGAGCAGAAATGAACCAAAGAGTGCAAGTTCTCAGAGTTGTTCTGTTTCAGCTCATTGAGAACATTCACATTTCTGATGTGCTCTACTGATATTTGCAAACAATGTCCACGTCGTTCAGTGTAAACTAGGTAGAGAACCGCATGTTTAAAGCCTGTTGGAATTGGTTATTATTTCATGCAGGGGACTTGCAATGCTGACCAAATGGAACAGAGACAGTGTAGAAAACCCATCTCACTCAGGCTCATTGGCACTGAATTTCCTGTGAACGGTGAAGACACAAAGAATTAAATGAAAAAAGATCAAAACCTAAATACAAGAGTGAGCAGAGAAGAGCTGCCCCAGTGCTGGCATCCTTGCAAAGCACAGAGGCCTCCTGGGGAACGTGGGGAGTGCTTCAGTGCGAGCGATAGTCAGCCAGGTGTTGGTCCCAAAACTCTCCATAGTTTAATGGTAACTTGTGCAGAAGCTGTTATCTGTGATTTCTAAATTAAATTTGTCCAATGTTGAAATCCCAGTTGAAAAGGAAAGCAAACCTGAATGAAATGGCCGAGTGGACGTGTCAAATCATCAACAAATTTGTGAATAACCTGAGGCTGAAGAGTCGGTTTTGCCATTTCGAGGCTCATCCCAGTGCCTGCAGAAGAAAGGCCTCGTTGGCTACTTGTATTCAGTGGTTAATAAGAATGTGGAAGGGAGTCGTAAGCTCTATAGTCTTTTCAGTAGAAAAACTATGAGTGTGTTTATATCAACCTGGCTATACTGGACAGCTTGTATTGCTGATAGAGGCTGCCTTATATGTTAGGAACGTAACAGTCACATTAGTGTTCCCACAACATGGTGTACATAATCTTTATCTCTGTTCTGGTTTTGCTACTTTGAAAAATGAAATTCAGCTTTTCTAGCCAGAGAATGTATGTCTTTCTCTTGTTCTCTTTATTTCACTCCCCTTTCAAATGCTTTCTTTTGTGATAAATTTAACTCACTACTTGTGATAAATAGATTAAGAGTTTAAGAGATTCTAACAGTAAATAATAGTGCTGCTGATGTTAAAATGAGCTACACAGGCACTTAATGAGATATGTTTGCACTGTTGCAATTGCTAATCTAAAATTAGAATTAAGAGTACATATAAATCTTTACAGGGAGGTAGTGACCCAGTCAAACGATTGCCATATCAGGGTGCTTTGCTTATGTATAAAGCTGAAGTCAATTCTTTTCTCACTTTGACCAAAAATTTATCAAAAAAAAAAAAAAAGGGGGGCTTCCCAAACTACTGAAGCTTTCATGTTCACTACTGTAATTAAAAGTGAATACTTAGGTTACATCTGTTTTACCACATCACTGGAGCTATGAACACTGCCACTGGCCATGGGCAAACAGTTAAATCATAGAATCATAGAATGCTTTGGATTGGAAGGGACCTTAAAGACCAAACCCCCTGCCACAGGCAGGGACACCTTCCACGAGACCAGGTTGCTCAAAGCCCTGTTCAACCTGGCCTTGAACACTGCCAGGGAGGGGGCAGCCACAGCTTCTCTGGGCAACCTGTGCCACTGTCTCACCATCCTCACAGCAAATAATTTCTTCCTTATATCTCATCTAAATCTACCCTCTTTCAGTTTAAAACCATTACCCCTTGTCCTATCCCTACGTTCTCTGATAGAGTCCCTCCCCGGCTTTCCTGTAGCCCCTTTAAGTACTGAAAGGCCACTATAAGGTCTCCCCGAAGCCTTCTCTTCTCCAGGATGAACACCCCAACTCTCTCAGCCTGTCCTCATAAGGGAGGTGCTCCAACCCCTCAATCATCTTCGTGGCCTCCTCTGGACCTGCTCAAGCAGGTCTGTGTCCTTCTTATATTGGGCACCCCAGAGCTGGACACAGCACTGCAGGGGGGGTCTCATGAGAGCGGAGTGGAGAGGGAGAATCCCCTCCCTCGCCCTGCTGGCCACACTTCTCTTGATGCAGCCCAGGAGACAGTTGGCTTTCTGGGCTGTGAGTGCAGGTTGCTGGCTCACAGTCAGTTTTCCATCCACTACTACCCCCAAGTCCTTCTCCGCAGGGCTGCTCTCAATCCACTCACCGCCCAGCCTGGATTTGTGCTTGGGATTGTGTTGATCCATGCGCAGGACCTTGCACTTGGCCTTGTTGAACTTCATGAGGTTTGCAGGGGCCCACCTCTCTAGCCTGTTCTGGTCCCTCTGGATGGCACATCCCTTCCCTCCAGCGTGTCGACCGCACCACACAGCTTGGTGTCATCAGCAAACTTGCTGAGGGTGCACTCAATCCCACTGTCCATGTTGCCAACGAAGATGTTAAACAGCGCTGGTCCCGACACCGACCGCTGAGGGACACCGCTTGTCATTGCTCACCACTTGGACATTGACCACCAAGTGGCCTGTCTGTCAGATTCATGTCTCTCCAGTTTAGAGACAAGGGTGTTGTGCAGGACAGTGTCAAATGCTTTGCACAAGTCCAGGTAGGTGACGTCAGTTGCTCTTCCCTTACCCAGCAGCTCTGTAACCCCATCATAGAAGGCCACCAAATTTGTCAGGTATGATTTGTGCTTAGTGAAGCCCTGTTGGCTGTCACCAGTCACCTCGTTATTTTTCATGTGCTTTAGCATAGTTTCCAGGAGGATCCGCTCCATGATCTTGCTGCGCACAGGGACTGACTGTCCTGTAGTTCCCCGGGTCTTCTTTTTTCTCTTTGTAAAAATGGGGGTTATATTTCCACTTTTTCAGTCACTAGGAACTTCACTGGACTGCCATGACTTCTCAAATATGGTGGATAATGTCTTAGCCACTTCATCTGCCAGTTCCCTCAGGACCCACAGATGCATCTTATGAGGTCCCGAGGACTTGTGCACCTTGATGTTCTTTAGATGGTCTCAAACCTGGTCTTCTACAGTTCTTCCTTCTCACAGTCCCAGCCTTTACCTTCTGTGTTTTGGGTGATGTGGCTGGAGCCCTTGCTGGTGAAGACTGAGACAAAAAAGTCATTGAGTAACTCAGTCTTCTCCATACTTCTCCTGGTTAACCAGATTTCCCATTTCCTTCTGGAAGGGCCCACATTTTCCCTAGTCTTCCTCTTATCACCGATGTACCAGTGGCTTTTTTGTTTTCCTTATCACTGGCCAGATTTAATACTATCAGGGCTTTGTCTTTCCTAACCTGATCCCTGACTGCTTGAACAGTTTCTCTGTATCCCTCCCAGGCTACTTGTCCTTACTTCCACCCTCTGTAGGTTTCCTAAATTCTAAACCAAGAGGCTAGTGAGTTGCTCTAGAGCATAAAGACATGCCCCCCCCCCCCCCCCAAATTTCCCACTCAGGCCATTGATATTTATTTGCAAGTGAATCTGCCTGCTTATTGGAATCACCATTACTTCAGCAAAGTGTCCCAGCGAAGATGCAGCAGATTTCTAAGGGCTCTGGATTTCATTGTTTATCACTGTCACTTGCTTATGGAAGGATCAGGAAAACTAGCAATAGGAACTTCTAATAACAAAAAAAAACCCAACCAATCAAAAAAAAAAAAAAAGTGAGTTAGAAAAGTACTCTAGTGCTGAAGATTTTGAAACAACTAAATGAAGCTTAAAGAACAAGAATGCAGCAATGTTTCAGTTGTGTTTTAATAAAGTCAATGTAGTGTGGGAAATCATAGCATGTATGCCACTGCTTTCGCTAATACTCATTATTTACTTGTTAATACAAGCAGTCCTAAAACAGATGCTTATCTTCTAGATCAAGACATGGGAGATGGAGGCTGTATTTGCAGTAGATATAATTATATGGATATTTATTTAGGATAACTCCTTCCTATCACAGGAAAAATGTGAGGAAAAAATCCAGTAACGCTCATAAGACACCAGACAGCAAAGTAACGAGAGCAGGACAGGCCAAGTGGATAGATAGTTTAGAAGACTGGGCAAGTCAGATGTTTGTTCGAAGAGTCATGTCAGTGTCTTGGATTTGAGCTATCCATATAATGAGTGTTTGAGAATACTTTAAAAAACATTTTTGTTAATCAATGTATTCTTCAGTTATCAAGAATGATCAATTTCTATACAGTGTGTTAATGTTAGGAGGACAATTAGTGATTCTGAAGCACTGCCCTTCTCCTGAACCTACCTATTTGTTGTTGTGCACATTTTCCCTCAATCTTGTGCTATTTTCCCTTGGTCCTGTGTAAGAATGAAGAAAGGGGAATAGGTTTTGTCTATTTAAAAGCTGGACAAACTAACATCATCTGTATGTGAGACAAGACAGAGAGAATGGAATAGCGGAGTGCCACATTTTTCTTGCCCTCATTCAAGTAGAGGCATTTCCGCTCATCAGCTGAATCTTTTAAAGAATGTCAAAATGTTATTGAGGAAAACCCCATGCAAAGTCCCTTCAGCTCTTTGTTGTTTTTGACAAGAGTACATGAAGTTCTCTTACGTACGAGAGAACTATATCAAAATGGCTGGTTTTGTGCATTTCCTGCTGCTATTTATTGGCAGGATAGCTTCTGGAAAAGTTAAAGTAGAGTCTATTCATCCAGAATTCTGGCAGCAATTGTAGCCAGAGATTTGGTGCCAGTCCCCTCGTTTGAGCTTGTCCTCGCTTTCCTCTTGGTGCTCGCTGCATACACTGCCTCTCTAAAACTCTGCTCTTTCAATGCTCGAAATATTTTTGATGAGAATCCTGGGTTCAGCTGAGTTTGCTCAGCCACCTCAGCAATTCTGCACTTACCATTTTGAGATTATATAATGCCAGAGGAGAAATATATGATTTCATTTTCTTCCTGGTGCTAAGGTCCTAGAATGGATGATGTTCCAGGCCAGCATTAAGTTTTTACTTTCAAATATATTGAATTTGTAAGTTATTTAAAGAATAATCTCTTGTGCTTTCTTGACTACAAGCAATGACTAGCTCCTGAAAAAGATTAAATATTTCCACTTTGGTTTTACTAATCAGTCTCAAAAGCCATTTATTGTGAATGAGTAACACAAACTATCACGATTTCACAGTAGTTGTCTAACAGTCAAAACCAGTTTCAGATTTTCTTTGAAAATCTGGAAACACTTCAGTCGTTCTTTCTTCAATTTTTGAGTAATGTCATAATGGCATAAACCCAAATGAATACATCTGTTGGAATTAAGAAATTTAAATAAGGATATTTTACACTTTTGACACAGTGTAACTTAATCTATTGTTTTGAGACAATGAGAAATCTTAGGTTCCACCCCCCATTGTAACTATGCAATATACAATTAAATCCTATAATATATTGCTATAGGGACAATTCTTCTTTTGATTGTTATTGTTTCATATTGAATGATCACAGGCTTCAGATCTGTTTTGAATAAAATTTTTTAAATGTCAATGCGGGTCAGATGGATTACCACTCAGTACAATTTTTTTCCCCGTGTGCTGTAATATTTTTTGCTTTCATTTAAGAAGCTCTTATAAAAGGTAAGAACTCTTGCTTTCACTTGATTGCTTTAAATAATTTGCTTCCACAACTGATCCTTGGGTAGAACGTGTTATTGACCAATATAAGCACAAGGCTCCAACATATTGCTGCTGGAGGAAATGGCTTTTGGAAAGAAAAGTTTGGTTGATAGGTTGGATTGGTCATAGCAACACTCTGTTAGAGCCATGTTCTAGTATCTTCATCTTTTGTACTGCAGTAGTGGTGCATGTGTGCGTGTATATATATATTAAAACAAATAATTATTTGAAATAATTATTTTTATTATTTCAGTCTTTTGAATGGAAATGGTGACGTGGTGGTGGATAGACAGTGGAAAATTGCTTCTACTGACTGTTTGCTATCTTTTGCAACCATTTTCTCCACAGGTATTTTAAGTCTCTGGAGGTGCCGGTGGTCTCTGTTCATCCCTTAGGTTCCTATGTTAGCGCTCAAGCTACAGGTCCTCCTGTCCAGCACCTTTGCCTGAGTTCAGGACCTCACAGGGCACCTGTCCCCAAGACCAAGTTCAATGTCACCAGGTTCATAATGCAGTGTAAGCACTTCCTATCATTAATCCCAACAAAAGTCAGTTTTCAATTTTACAGTTAAATTTTGTAAAGGTGTGGTTTGATGGATGAAAATGAACATGGGCACCTGTTCAAAACCAAAACCAAACAGAAAACCACCTGTCTTCCCTCTTTTAAATAATCAGCATGAGAGGTTTCCAGACCTTGTGATAAAATCCATACTTTTCTGTAGCGTTGTGTCCCTGCTCAGTCTTTGTCAGGGCATGCATGTTTAGAAAAGCAGGCTCCACCATAGGATGTCACCAGGGTCCTAGTGTTAAGTGCCCCAGTTAGGCTAAACATGATGTAGAATGGCACTGAGTTTCTCAGTGTATCTATGGCAAGTGGAAATTGCCAGTTTTCCACCTGGTCTTTATTTAGGCTTTTGAAGTGCTCTCCATCACTCTCTTTTATGAGTACATCGTTGTTATTCAATGACAGAACAAGATTTCTATAGACTGGGGTACAGGTGAGGGTTGTCTTCCTCTTTTCCTTCTCAAATTAGAAGAATGTCTAATCAAAGGGAACTCTTAGACATCTACGTAAAGAGCCTTCTGGTTGTGTATTTATTGCATATTCCTTCAAAACAAGAGCAGCTTTTTTTCTGAGAGCAAGACAGGAGCTTTTTTTCGCTTATTCTCCTGACACATTTCCAAACCATTTGGGAGCAAATAGTTGAAAAAAATTGATTGTGCATCAAAAATAAAATCAGACCTCATGGGATAGTAGCGAAAGAGAAAGTATAAAGATGAGCATTCAGAATGTGCTGCTGAGGGTGGTGGTTAAAGAATAAGTTGAAAGCAGGCTGAGGAGCATCAAGAAAGGCTGCACGGTCACAGGATTTTGTTAGAATTAGGGGAAATCCCTTTTGGGATCAAGAAACACTGTCTGCAGATTCATAAAGCTAATATTCAAGTTAGATCTCATCTCTGTTGAGGAGGTAATCAGGATTAAGTAGGAGGCTAACTGCCTAAACAAGGATGAATTTCACCCTTGAGACCTCAGAGCTCAGTAGAGGTCCTAAAATGTTGAGACTGAAACTTGAGTGATGCTTGTTTTGTGTAAAAGACAGTAACACTAGTACAAATAAAGGAATATTTGGTACTGTGCAGTGATGTCTAAGAACAAGTGTGTCATGGAGGGAAGAGAGTTCAACAGACATCTTGAATTTTCCTAGTCTCTGCTTGTCCCATATATTTGAATGTTGCTTTTGCTATTGTTCTGCTGTTTTTTATATATATATATGTGTGTGTGTTGGTTTTTTTTTTTTTAACCTAATGCACTGAGAAGGCATACTTACGATGAAAAGGAAATGCTCAGTTTGGAGAGAGCTTGCAGGCACTTGTATTTGTTTTTTGGGAGTCTTCTGGCTTGCCTTGCAAGAATCCTGTATGTATTTAATTTAAATATTTATGAATAAATATTTAATTTTAAATGGAATTTAGTGAGAAGGGTTTGAGTTAGCTGCTAGTTCTGCCAGTAAACAGTAAATTCCCTTTAAGATTACCGAAGTATGATATAAGCTATTAAAAACACTACCAATAAAAATCTAGTTCATTAGCTACGTTGCTAAGGCTACAGATGAGTTTCCTCAAATTCATAAACAAGTTTTATATATGTGTGTATATAGAACTGAACATCTATTTTTGTATATTGGCTATAACTGTATATAATTGGCTTGATTGTAGTTAAATAGTATGAGTATAGGCATATAATATGAATTTGTATGCATAGACTATAATGGACTGTAATATCTATGTATTTTGAACATATAATTACAACTGGATTCATAAATTAAGTTGGACATTTAACTACCCTCTTCATATCCAGATATTTTGCTGTACATTTAGAGAGTTTATTGCTGTTGTTAGAAAGTCGTACAAACACCCACTTTTTAATACAATTTAAAAGAAAGCTTCTATGTTTGTTTTGTGTAAAACGTCTACTGTCAGCAAATAAGCCACATTTCCATGCCAAACTGAAAAGGCACAAGCCCACCTTAATATTTGCCAAAATCTGGAATTGCAAGGGGTAAGGTGAAGAGGAGGGGAGTGCTGACTGAGAAAGGTAATGGTTTACCTGGGTGTATGTCTGTTATTACATGTCTGTATTGGTTCTAGATTTCCTTGGTCTTTGTCTAGGGACCTTGTTATTTGTTATCTTGATTTCATTTTCTTTGTATTATCCAATCTGAAGACTTTTCAAGCCCATCTCTCCCTCCTTGTGCTTTCTTAGTGTACTTTGATTCTTGTATGCAACCACATAGTTTTAAGAAAATCTTTTAATTTACAGTTTTGATAGAGAAATCAATAAATGCAGTCACTAAAGTGTTCTATCAGATAAAATCTATAAGGTTTGGTAATGGCACTATTTTATTTTATTTTCCCCTGAAATTTGGATTCTGCTTTACCTTGTTTAGTCTACAGTTACACCCTTTCTGAAGTGCTCCCAATGTTCATCCTCATTTCCCTGACTGTGCAGTTCTCAATAGTTCTTGCTTTGGAATAGTACATTAACAAAGTATAACACAGATTTACAAGTTTTGTTTGTCTGATTGGACCTCAAAATTGGTTGGATGATCCTTATTTATAGGATAAAAAATGGTTTTAGCCATGCAAGTGTTAATTTTGAGCTAAGTAGACAAATGAAAAATGTTAGGCGCTCTACTTTATGGCATGCCTCTCATAGAAAATTAATTATAAGTATTGAAGTTGCCATTAATTTGTGATTGACTTAAGTCATACTTAGGATCTGATCATACTTTCTGCCATTAGATGTCAAAAAAACCAAACAGCCAACACAAAGTTGTCATATCTGTAGTGAGCTACCTACAGAATGTGTGGAGTGCTAGAGACATTTGACAGATTTTATTTTACTGTTTTACTTTACTGTTTTATCAGAGTGTTTTTCTCTTAATGAGAAAGTTGATAGCTAGATTATACAAAACTAAACTAATATCTGATTTAACCTTATGGCTTGTTATTTCAGCTTCTTCCATGACTCAGTTGTCCTGCCTGTCCACAGTAGCTCAACTAGGTCTCAGGAGGAAGCAGATCAATAGAAAATACTTAGATGAAGAGTCGTTTACAGATACAACTGTCTCACATACATGCAATTCTGAACATTAGTGTCTTTCAGGCCTTTTTACCATTTGCTTGATTTGTAGCATAGCTGTCATTATTTCAGATCCTTTCAACAATAAAGTCCAATTCAAATGCTTTGTCCACTCGTCAGTGAATGTCATAGGATTTGCACTGATTTTACTGCTGCTTCTGAGAAAGCAGGGAGCTGGTCTGTTGATTTAAGTCAAGAGGACTGACTGGTTTACAACCAGCATCCGTATTGAAACTATCACCTAGCAATGGGTTTGTTTTGTAGTGCAAAGCCATGTGGTTATTGTGTAAGAGAAATCAGGTAAAATGGGGCCCTGTATTAATAAAGCAGAAGACTATAATTCAGTTACTTCAGTTTGACTAACTTGTTGTGTTGAATTGTTTTTTAGTTCTTTCTAGCACAAGCCTAAGTCATATATCAGTTAGCCGATTGGTTAGAACTGACTCTATGGCATTTAAAGCCAGCTCAGTTTGTCAATCAGAGATAAATGCCATTGGAATAAAATTCAAGGAAATCTTGGAGAAGGCGAAATTCAGACACAGGATGAGACTGGGATGTTGTATAACAAAGCAACATCACAAAGACCTTCTTTCTGTTGCATGTAGAAAAGAAATAATGGTTCTGAGGGTATGCAAGGATGGACTCCTAGCACTTATTCTGGAGTGGCATATGTGCTTAATGCTACTAATTTCTGTGAAAAACAAAGTTTTTCCTGTGCTGATAACAATGCATCCAGGACTGTAGGTTCTAAAAATCTATGTCCAGAAAGGACCCAGGGGAATTCCCAGCGCCACATTGCTTTCAGGCTGACTGCAGGCTCATGGGAGTGCTGTATCATCTCTTATTCTTGGTCACATACTGAAAGCTTGTCTTTTGTCACAACTGGTAGAGCTAAAAATTTGCTTCAACTCTTAACACAGGGTTGGATTCCCTTTGGTCTCCAGACCCTGGACATTTCAAGACTTAGGAAATTCTGCTCCTCCAATCTCAGGTCTCTGTCTTCACATCTACATCAGCTCAAATCTGAGACAGACTCCACACCTTTTGCTGTGTCAGACTGCATTCATTTCCCAGGGCTAAGTTTTCATCACTAAAAAAAGGAGGTCAAATTAGAGGCCGTGAAAGTCATCCTCTTATCTCTTTCCTTCTCATGAGTGTTCCCAGGCTCCCTTGTTGGTGGTCTTGTTTCCCTCAGAAAGCAAATTCCCAGCAGTGGTGTGGCGGGGGCAGTGTCCCTTCCATAACAATGAGCAAACAAGGTAATTACTTTTTAGCAGTGTGCTGTTTTTAGGCAAACACTTGCCAGACTGCTGCAAATAAGTTTGTATTGACCAAAAGTAATTACCTCCTGAGAGATGTTCAGTGTGACAGGCTGCTTGTATATCTGAAATCACCCTTACATTCCCTGGAGAGCATACAACAATTGCTAAGACCCAAGAAATGAATTATTGTGATCTCAGCCATCCCTTCCTGATGGCCTCAGATGTCCTGGGGTGGGTTAATTGACGCTTTCGTCTCTGAAATCATTGAAGTGTAGCAATGGCCTGGCCACACCAGCTATCAGAGATGCCTAATGTGAAATCAAGCTCTGTTAATGCCCAGCACCACATGGGCTGAAAGAAACCATGAAATCTGTGGAGTAGGTAAACACACATGCTAAAGTACCAAGAAATTGAATAAAGGAAGCATGAAGTATGTATGCAGCTTATCTAATCATAAGGTGATGAAGCAAAGTGGGCAACAATACAAAAGAGTATCACTGGATGCAGATTATCAGATAGAAAGTGGTGTAGCACAGAATGATCTCAGATCAACTTTCTTAAGATGTCATCTGATTTGAACTGGGAACAGAATGCATTAACCAACCAAAGACAAATTCAAACTTTTATTAAAGACTGTGACTGTTTTAAATAACTCAGTAAAGACCGATGGATTCATTCGGATGTACTATTTGTCTTTGGGGCTTCTATCAATGAATCAATGTCCTTTATTTGACTGGCTGACATGTATTTAATTTGGTGTAATATATGATACATGGAAAATGCCTTTCAGTTTGAAACATTAATGACTGAGAGTTACCATCATTCAAGTTCTGCCTGTTACAATTCAGGTTTTTTCTCTACTCATCAAGTTTACGAATAATGATTAAAGATTTTCTTAGTTACATTGTCTTTGACAGCATTGATGATTAAAGATGCGACCAACTTGTAGTATGGAACGGTTCACTTCTGTCCATCATTGATCTTCCTTTCCATATTTTCTGCCAGTTAGACCTAAGCAGAAGTATAGAAGAGCAAGGTTATTCAGCACATTTGAATGAGTTATTGATGAGTAGACATTAGTTAACCTGATAAAATATATATTTTAAAACTGGTAATCAAGGGAATGATATTTCATGCTTATGAGAAGATTGGCATTACATTGGAAATTAGATACTTGCAGTTAAGACAAATAATGTATTACACTGTAGTACATAATACAGTGGTTGTACATGGGTTTCATATAATTAAAACTTACACTTCATTTGCAGTTTCAAACTTTGTTGTGAATTCTCTATCTTGTTACGTGGAAATCCTGCCACCTTATATGTTTTTCTGGGGAAGAAATGCTACTGTTCCTTAAAGACCTGAAAAATAAAATCAGTGCATAAGTGAAAAAACAAAATGTTGAACATGGTACACATGACTGATCTGGAGTTTTATTTCAGTACTGCATGCCCTTGGTAAGTGTTTTCTGGTTTAGATGATAAGCACATGATTACACTGAGCTGTCTTGGTTTCAGTTCCCAGTGCTGTCGCTTGCTGGCTGACCTTGGACCTTGGCAATCCATTACTGTGCTGTGTGCCTTAGTTTCCACATTGAAAGAAGGAGCTTAATGATACTGACCTCCTCCTTAAAACGTATTGAAGATCAAACATATTCTTATGAACAAGCATAAGCAATGGTTGGTCTTTGCACCTCTATTTAAAAGGAGACATACCTATTCATCCTCACATGAGTTTTCTGGTTGGTCACTGATACAGAAATCAGTGCTTTCTGTTCCAAGCTGTGACAGAAGGTGTAACTTCAGGAAATTACTTTGTCTTGCTTCTGTTTTTTCTATTCCCATCTGTCAAATAGGGATCATCACCTTCTTTTTAAAGTGGTCAGAAAAAAATGCCATACAAGAGATATAATTTACTTGTGGTATGTTTTAAATTTTGTACCCTAAATGGTCTAAGTTTACCAATAGTTGGGGAGGCTTCATTAAGGGTTTCAGTTGTAAAGGAGTAATTGGATACAGATATTAATTTTTAATGTGTAAATGAACTTTTGCCATACACCATTTTCCCCCTATTTTTTTGCCACTTTGAAATGATGTTTCAAAATCATCCATCAGTTACACTTCTAATCCATCATTAATACTTCTAGTTCAGTAAGTGTGGCTTTCCAGTTAATGATTTCTGTCCATTTTCATGTCTTAAAAACCTATTTTATTTTTGTAAATATGCTTTCTGGCAAAATTGAATAATAGATCAGAATAATTTCAGAATTATTTAAGTAATAATGTGCTTAAAGCATTTGGATATAATTTTTCATATCTTCTTATAGATATTTGAACACTATTTTTGCACATAATTGATATATGTATGAAAAATGCTTTTTAATTTATTATATTCTTAAATGTATGATTTTCATATTAAATATACATGACGTATATATCACATATGCTATAGGAAGTAAAGTATTTAAATAATATGTATTTGTCCATATATTTACTTAGTGAATTATATTAAAAAATACATTTAAAAGAGCTCTAGCCACACAGACTTTAGATTCTTGTAATGGAAATAAAGATTAGCAAACACACCTATGTATTACTACTTTAGGCATACATTCATGGTAATTATTCTGCAATCTTTGCTCCTTCTGTTTAAATTGACTGTAATTTAACAGAGTGAACTCTTAAGTCATAGTACAAGGACATAGCTGCATTCTGTGAGTGACTATTTCAGACAAGTGTGTTTTCTGGCTGAGGATACAGAAATATTCTTTTTGCCTTGAGTAGATATTTAAGCTTGAATTCAGAAATTTACTCTCATCTTTTCCTAGGAGTTCACCAGATCTCACTAAATTATAAAGTAGAATATATGATGATGTCTTCATTTTCTGTCATTGTTATCTGGTTCCTTGATCTTGTGTGTGTCTCGGTCTATCATGTAAAGCTGAATACAAATCAGTCTGTTTTCAGAGTATTCATCTCTTGAGTAGCTAAGTGTTAGGCCACTTGCATTAACTGTTGACTTGCATACTTCAGCTGCAGTTCTGACCTTGACTACATATACTTCATATGAGGTGTAGATATTTCAGCTGTTTTTTAAACCCGTGGAATCATGTCTGGCTTAATGCTTGCTCCTTGCAATGTGACTGCTGCAATATGTTTAGAAATGTGTTAATGGCTGATATTCTAGAACATGCAAAAAAGTAAAATATGAGCTGTAGAACTTATGTGGATCTTTTTTCTGGATTTTCCCTAGGGGTAAGAGTAGAAATTAATTGAAGTGCAATGATATGTGTTTACTTCACATGCAGTGAAGTAGCCACAACCCTAAATTATTCTTACTTTAGTTTTCTTTTATCTGCAGTCCTGTACACAGTTTGTCACAGCACTCACTGTACACTCAGATGGAAGAGTGCTGCTTTAGCAGCAAACATGACCTTTACATGGAAGAGGCAAAATGGTTGAACAAGATAAGACAGAAAAGCAAAATGAATCTGAATTATTTGTAATTTAAAAAGAAGGTATTTTGTAGACTAGAAAGGAAAGGATTTCTACAACTGAGAAGAAAAGATGCAGATAGTAATAAAATTGGAGTAAAATAAATGACAGAGCTCACAAAAGTGTTTTCAGAAAAATAACAATAATAATAACTTAAATTCCCTGCTGGATCAGACTGATGTTCCAGCATTCTTCCTCTGAAGGTGGCAGGAGATGTTATTTAGGGACAGTAGGCAAGCCTGGCCACCTTCTGTTGCCCATCATCTCCCCAGCATTCACATCTGTTGGAATAGGAATATTAAAGAGAATAGGAAGGGATTTTTTTTTTTTTTTTTACCTGTTATTTATTAACTTGAGCCTTTTGGAAAAGTTTGCCTCCACAGGTTCCTGTAGCAATAAATTCTAGTTCATGACCCAAGATGTAAAGTTCCTATGGGCAAGAAAGGGTATGTTAAAAACAGACGAGTATATGGTCATAGAATCATCGAATCATGGAATGGTTTGGGTTGGCAGGGACCTTTAAAGACCATCTAGTCTAATTCTGTCCCCGTCCCCCCCCCACCCCCCACCATGGGGAAGGATGCTAGGGACACCTTCCACTAGACCAGGTTGCTCAAAGCCCCGTCCAACCTGGCCTTGAACACTTCCAGGAGGCAGCAGCCACAACCTCTCTGGACAATCTGTGCCAGTGCCTCACCACTCTCACAGCAAAGAATCTCTTCCTTCTATCTAATCTAAATCTACCCTCTTTCAGTTGAAAACCATTACCCCTTGTCCTATTCCTACACTCCGTGATAAAGAGTCCCTCCCCAGCTTTCCTGTAGCCCCATTTAAGTACTGGAAGGCCGCTATAAGGTCTCCCTGCAGCCTTCTTTTCTCCAGGCTGAACAACCCCAACTCTCTCAGCCTGTCCTCATAAGGGAGGTGCTCCAACCCCCCGATCATCTTCGTGGCCTCCTCTGGACCTGCTCAAGCAGGTCTGTGTCCTTCTTATGTTGGGCACCCCAGAGCTGGACACAGCACTGCAGGGGGGGTCTCATGAGAGCGGAGTGGAGAGGGAGAATCCCCTCCCTCGCCCTGCTGGCCACACTTCTCTTGATGCAGCCCAGGAGACAGTTGACCTTTTGGGCTGTGAGTGCACATTGCTGGTTCACAGTCAGTTTTCCATCCACTACTACCCCCAAGTCCTTCCCCACAGGGCTGATCTCAATCCACTCACCGCCCAGCCTGTATTTGTGCTTGGGATTGCCCCAACCCCTTGGCCTTGTTGAACTTCATGATGTTTGCACGGCCCCACCTCTCCAGCCTGTCCAGGTCCCTCTGGATGGCACATCCTTTCCCTCCAGTGTGTTGACCCCACCACACAGCTTGGTGTCATCGGCGAACTTGCTGATCTTACCTATCTGACCCTAGTGGCATAACGCTTAGCAGAAGAACCTCAGTCATTTTTTTTGGACACAAATGAAATGGAAATATTAAAGGGGGTGTCAACCTGCACGATCAAAGTTGTTTGGCAATAAGTGGACTCAGTAAATAAAGAATAAAGTCCTGGCACAAGTTAGTGATGAAGAGGTAGAACGGATTTCAGCAAAAGTTTTCTGCCAAATGTTGAATGAGGGCATGTTCAGCTGTGGAGATTCAATGAGTTTGCCTGTATTTTGGAATAAGCCTCATTATGTATGTGCTTTGTGAAGACCAGGTCACATGCTCCTGTCTGTCTCTGCTCAGCTACAGCTTTTAAAAGTGTGTGGCTATCTCAAGATGATGAAAGATAGAGAGACTGATGGTTAAAGGAAGGGTTTGTGGTTTTGGGGTTTTGCTATCTAGGAAGATTTTGAAATACCAACTTTTTTGATGAATGGACCTGCAAATTATCATCCCCATGTATGATAACAAAACTCTGACAAAATAGTGCCCCCCTCTTGATCATTGATTACATGACCAATTTCAAAACAACTATTTTATTGATTTATAGGAAGAAAGCAGATTGCCCAGAATTAGTCTTAGATTTCACTCAGCTTTGTTTTCTTAAAAGACAGTTCTTAGGAAGGAGAGGTTCACAGCATGCACCTCTTCTGTTATATTGCAAAAGTAAATAATCCTTATTATGCAGCTCAGCCTTCTGCCATGAGTAAACTGTAGGGCATTCCTGCTTTAATTCTTGATTTGTCATTACTATCCTTTTCATGGTGGTCTTTCTGTGTAGTTTAATTCTTTGTTGTTATCTTTGTTAGTTGTGGACACTTTTGAGGCATGTAATTTTTGTAAAGTGGGATGATATATGTCAGCTAATCAGGCTGGCAATACCCTTATGAAGTAAAAAGGAGAACAAAAGGAGTGTAGCTGGAGACTCCTTCCATTGCTATTAACAGGCTTTGAGGAAAACAGATGTTCATTTGAAGATTTTAGAAGAAAAATAGGAATGTTTTTAATTCAGCTTTAAAGTGGGAATAACACTTGACCAAATTAGTATGAAGTGATAAAGAACAAATTTATCTTCTGAAATAAAGACAATAATTTCATTATATTCAAGTACATCTCCCTACCCTAGTAAGGCATTTAGATTATTTGTTCTAATTGACATTCCTTCTTATACCCAATGCCTAGAATTAAGAAATGTGGATTTTTTTCAGATGTTTCCTTATGAATTCACTCTCTTTCCAGCAAACTCTTGAAATAAGAACAGTGAAGCCAGCAGTGGTTGATAACCTTCTCACTTTTTGCAGATAAACACATTTCAGGATTGGGACCTTACTGCTCCTAGCTGTGTTTCAGCTATAACTGCTTGTTTGCCAGAGTTTAACAACTTGGTCTGTAACATGCTTTTAGATACCTTAAGTAGGACTGGCTGTACGGAAAAGAAAACCTTCCATCTGTCTGTTCTCTGTCTAAATAATGGACAAAAGTTTTATTCTATTGGGCCATTTTTAAGTGCTGCGCTGCAGTAAAGGTGAGGTACGGAGGTACAATTATATGCTGTAGTAATTAAATGAAGTGCTTTCTTCTATTCCACTTGTTACTTCTGTGCAAAATTCTTCTGAAAATATATCAAGTTGATGGTATCCAGTGCAGAGACCTTCTTTCCAAATGTACAAGCCTTTTTATCATTTCAGCTTTTGATAGAATAAATGTAGTTGTAAAGAGACTGATTGTTCACTGAAGTATTGGGATGGATTAGTTTATTGTAAGGACACAGTAATGGGGTTCTCCATCAAAAAGGGGCATTGTTTAGGATTTTATCTACAGCAGCAATGAAACAAAAAGACATATTTTTCAAGCTGTAAACATCCATATTGCTGTTTCTGCATTTCAGTGTCAGGCTCTGCACCAAACACTGTAAAAAGGACCACTTGGGCTTTTTGCATCCCAAGTCTCACGAAAAATTGTAAACCTCTTTGCTGAGATATAGGGGAGAATGCAGTACTCAAAACGCAGTTGTTCTGTTGTGTAGTCTTGTCAAGGCATTTTGAATCTGAATTTGTAACACTGATGCAATGTGGGATAGGTTCAGTTCAGCTAGCTATAAATGGGCTGTCTGGGGTGCAGGTAGTTGTCTATTTGTCGGCGCTGGTTTTAGCACTGGTTTCAGCTGGGCCTGCAAAATGCTCAGCCAAATTTTGGGTGGGGGATATGTATAAAAAAAAAAGATACCACAGAATATCACGTACAAAAAAATCTATATGGTGATATTTTAGTGATGATGATCAGTGTTTTCTCCTTGATTAGCTCTTCTTTTGGAAGAACATTTGGTGTCAGTAGCCTCACAATGACCATGTTCTAGTTTTCAAAAAAAAGCTTTTTTTCTTTGGTGATATGTTTCTGCTCAAGAACGGAAGTTTTAGTCTGTCTGAAAGGATGTGAGGATAAATGCTGTTCAAAAGCCACAGGAACTCATGAGCAGACACAGTCCTGTTTCTCAAACTGTCATTATTAGCTTTATTCCCTCTACTCTGGGAAAATTAGAGAGGAGTGCAGCGAGTTGCCCAAGACCATTCTCTTGATCAGTGGCAGAGTCAAAGAATCAGCTCTCAACTGTTTTGTCTCAGTCCAATGCAGGAACTGCTAGATTGCCTTGCCTTGTCAAAAAAACCCTTGCTAATTATATTAGAGGTCTTGGCAGACTTCAAGGATTTGACAACAAGGATTTGTTGACTCTTTCCTAGAAGTGGTTACCATGGCTTTCAGTGGGTTTGTTTCTTTCCTGACAGGTCGTGAAAGCTGCTAGTAAACTACTATTCTGTCAGCACCAATATGTGTTCTTTTAAGTCCTGTTGTTGATGCTGATAACTGAATAATCATCTCTGTTATAACTGTCCTGTTCCCAGGAGACTCTTGTCAATGGAATTCTATGTTTTTCCGCTGGAAAGTAAACAAAACCATACAGGTGGGAGTGAAAGTTATGGGAATCTAGAAAACATTAAATACCTCTGTCATTTCAGATCATGTAAGACTGAAGTTTATGTGCTGGGGAAAACTCTGGTAGTTAAATACTGTGCTCCTGCAAGCTCTGCACAGGCATAGGAACTTTTATGGTATTTAACTGTGACAGGTCATTGCCTCACTGTACAATATATGTGTGGGTGTTTTCACTACAGGAACTCACTCGTTTATGTTTGGTTTTGGCTTTATTGCAAGGCTTAAGGTTTCATGGAGTTTGCTCAAAGACTGAAATGAATAAATGGGGAAAATAGTAAACATAGTTCAGTTTTTACAATGTAAAATTGCCATGGGGATTCAGCTGAATGCCCTTTACTCCAGCAAAATATAATGTGTAGGTTCTTGCTTTTGACATTGATTATTGGTTTGATGCACACTGAACTTTTGAGAAACTGCCTTTGATGTTCAGTGGAGCTGTGTCTAGTGTGACCCTTGATGCTTCTCACGGCCAGAGAAAGTTGTGAAAACATGGAAAAAATCCCATTTAAGCTCATTATGTTTCTATTGAATTTTATGTCGTCCTTCTGCATATGGTCATTTGTCTTATAAGAACAACAATACAAGAAAGCTGAACATATTTCATTTCTTTCTTCCTTTTGTGAACTCTTGACTCTTTCACCTTGGTTTATTCTCTTCTTTACACTCAGCTACCCAGCAGCAGCTTTATGAGGCTTCATCAATTGATATTAATAAACTGCCTTGAAAGGTTTGGGGATGTCACAGGTTTTGAGAATTGATTTTGTATCATTGAAGTAAATTTGCATTTTGCATTGACCTCAGTAGATGAATATTCCTAGCTGAAGACAGCAATGTTTGGGACATGGCATCATGCCCTACATGAGGAAATGAAAACTAGTTTCCATCCATCTGCCTTGCTATTAGATTAATATTTTTAAATGAAGCTATAAATTAAACATTTACGAGTATTAAAGTTTTCTGGGTAATAAATCTGTGTTGAAGCATGTTGAACAATGCTGACACTGGTGCCATATGTTGTACAAACACAGCATTACAAATAGTTGTGACTTCAGCCTTGTAATGAGGTAGCCACAGGCAGTAAAAGCCCTTCCTCCTCTCCTCCCAATACTCATTCCATTTCAATATGTCCTTATAAAAATTATTTTCTCATAAGTGTCCAAAATGCAAACTTCCAAAGCTCAGCGTGAGTGGCTATCCTTTTAATTCCAAAGGATACATAGTTTTAGTGAACGTACATGTAAATGCTTCCCATCCTTTCAGACAGTAGTGAGGGAAATAAAATTAGCCACAAATAACACATCCAGAGAAGCTGAATGGAAAAAAAAGATAATAAACGACTTCATGGCATTTAATTTATATCATAGAGTTGTAGCAGAAAAACAGAAACCAGGCAGTGAACAAGAGGCTATTAATTCCCTTTTTTACTTAAAGGTTGACAACCCTATCTCACAGCATTCAC
Source organism: Strix uralensis (assembly GCF_047716275.1). Classification (NCBI taxonomy): domain Eukaryota; kingdom Metazoa; phylum Chordata; class Aves; order Strigiformes; family Strigidae; genus Strix; species Strix uralensis. The sequence goes on along the minus strand of NC_133978.1, from coordinate 11,118,746 downwards.
AAGATGTATCTTGGAATGTTGATAATAGAAAATAAACTTCATAACTTCAGATCTGGACATCTTTAGGAGCTCAGACAATACCTGTTTGAATTTGTCAGGAGCAAGACATTGGACGAACAGCTGTGAAGTTCACTTAAAACCTCTTTGCAGTTTCTTTGATCTGGTGGTTCAGTTGAGTTTACTGTTACTTGCAAGCTTTTATGTGTAGTGCCCATCACTGCAAAGGCTGGGTTACAGGAGAGTTTAGTTAAAGATATTTTTTTAATGGCCAATTTATTATCCTCAGGCTTGAAATGATATATTTTTTTAAAATGCACATTCCATCTTTACAGATTCTTTTCTTCCTCCTAGGTTAAGTTGAGGTTGTGATGACATATTAAAATTGTTTTGATGCCACAGCTGCATCACTCACAAGCAGTGATGTGGAAACTGACTGGCTGCAATCCTCAGGATGTACTTTAATAAGGATTTAGACTGCAGCCAGCCCTGCAGACTGCAAATTTGGATATTTATTTGGATCGAACTTCACCAGGGAGAACTCAAGTACTGTTAGGTAGCTGTATTCAATGGATGTCAGCAGGACTGAAAGGAGACCTACTGCACTGGCATGTCTGGTACATTATATGAGATTTTCCATGTGGCATTTCCTACAAATGTGAAGATTTCAGACATAGATATGTTGGCTAAGTTCCAGTGAGGAACCCTTCAGCCCTAAGCAGTATTCCTTCTAGGGTCAATTTTGTGTTTGTTTTTATCAGACCTCTCTCTTTAGCAGTTGTTCAGTTGTATGAAGGTCTCCTGGAATATAAAAGCACCAGAGAATATTAATTCTTCTGTCACAGGAATAAGTTGTTAAACTGATCTTTGTAAATACTCCGTGCAGAAGGGGGCTGTCATGGTGTCCTGTGGTGCTGCAGCAGCCAGTTACACCTGGGCTGACCCATGCATTCACCAGTGAAGACTGAAAAATGGTGCGGACATACTAGAGCAAGGGACTACATTCAAGCAGCCTGAATATGTGGCATGGCATAGCTGAGACACCTGAAAGGGTGATATGAACCAAATGTCCTCATAAGCGGGGTTTCACAACCGAGGCAAAACTCTCTGCTTCTGTGTCCTCAACATTTTTAACCTGACACTTGACAACTGTCAGCTCAGGAGTCCATGCAGTCCCCTCACCAAGCAAGCTCAGGGCACAGGGATGGATATCCCATGAGGTCTGGGAGGGGGTTGCAGAACAAACAGGGAATACTTATGACACCCAAGGAAACACTGTTTTCCTTGATTGTCTGGAATTGTTTTCATTTTCCCTTGTGAGATACAGGAATGTACAAGTTTTTGATGGAGTAGCAGATTGCATATGGTCTACAGAGAAGACATTTTTACCTTGGGAAATAACAGTAGATGTATGTGACTAGCAGCATGAAGCAATTTTAAATACAGTCTGAACAATGAACTGAAACAAACACACATGGCAAAACAAAAGGGAAGTGAAAGGAGGATGCATAATAAACTCAGCAAAAATTCAGAGGAAGGTGAGGCTACCTGTAAAATGCCATCCCAAGGGACAAGGAAGAAGAGGCTCATTGCAACTGAACTGTCTAGAGAAATTTGGCTAATCTGCCTGCTTAATCCATCTGGTCTGAGCCGAGTACAGGGCACAAAGGTAAAGTGGACATGAGATACAAATCTCAACAAAGGATTTGAAAATCTGAAGGATTTAAAAGTGCCCCTGTTATCTTTCCTTGTTTGGGTCAGTTATTTTAGACACCTTTGCTCAGGTGCAGAGTGCAGTGAGGATATACTTGACTTGGATACCCTCCAGTGTACAGACAGCTAGTTCTGTATGAGAATTATCTCTACATACAATAAATATCTTCATATACATTTTAAGGTTTTACATCCTCAGTTTGGGAACCAGGAGTGGAATAAGAGCTCCACCAGAGGACGCATTTTTAGTGAGAAAAAGACAAAAAAGTACATGCATTGAAAAGGCAATATATACTTCCAGAGCTACAGAGTTATGTAGGTTTGGGATGTCTTCAGGTAGAGGTAAGTACAGATCTTAGCAACTGTTGGCTTTTATTGAAAGTGAGTCTTTTTGATAAGTGTTTTCTTATTGCTCTTTCTGAACAGCTCATGCCATCTTTATTATAATCATAGTGGGGTGAAAAGGTTACATGCATTCTGTTGTGCAACTGATTTTGCATATACTGGTCTGTATTTGAGCATGTGAAAAAGTGTGTGTGTGTGTGTTTATATTTGAAGCTTACCTAGCACATAACCTTTTTGCAAAACAAAACATTCCTATAATGACATTTGTTTCTTCATATTAATTGGAAAGAAACTTGTGTATAACACGATGCCAGATGCTTGCTACCATCACAAATCACTCCAGAAGAAAAAAATGCAGGCATAATTATCTAAGGAAATAATGAAGCTAGAAGTTTGGGGGAGTAATTTGTCAGGTAAATGAATCTCAGCATGAACTGTATGAGCATGGGATGACACCTTATTTGTCAGAAAGCTGTTACCTATTGAGGAGGACAACTGCTTCATTGCTCTGTTTTTCTTTGCTTCTCTTCCTGGCTTTCTCTTATGCTCTTCCTTACCCAAAACAACCATCTTGAAGTAGACTCTGAACATCCAAAGTAAAAAATCTGTACGTAATCAGTAAAACTCTGAACATCCAAAGTGACAGGTGTGAAAAACTCCAGAGTTTGGTGAAATAAATACTGATGAAGGAGGAAACTCAGATCCTTATAGCATTACAAACACTGCTTATAACTGTTGAAGAGGATAACATGGCCAAAGCATGTTGCTTCTATTTTCTTATTCTTCCTGAAATATTACTCATTAGTAGATTTTTAAAAATATCAAACCTCACCTAAAAGCAGTTGTTTGCAGCTTTATTTCATGTTCAACATGCAGTTGATGTATGAGAGGGAAATTCTTGATCTGGAGTCTGAAAAAGTCAGATACAGAAACAGTTCAGATTGAATACAAAAATTTGTTCTGTTGTGGTTTTTTTAAGAAAAAGATCAGTTCAAATAAATAATTGTGTTTTACCTAAAATAAAATGTTTTAATCTAAGGTAGTTACACTCTCCTTTTTAACAGTTTAAACAATAAAAGCCTCATGCTTTTTAAAATACTGAACAATCAGAAGGAAGTGAAACTGTGTGATGATAGCATGTGTGACTTGTCAGTCTAGAAATTTGAACTTGTTGACCTGTTTTAGGCAGATGTGCTGTGGAAGTAGAAACCTCAGAGTTGTGACTTTCCAACATATCTTCTGGGGGGGAGGGAGGGAGGGGGGAGCAGGGGTATATCAGTGTTGCTAGACCTGTCCCTTCACTTCCAAAGTTAAAGCAAGAACAAATGTATAACGTAAAAAATATTATTTGCCTTTTAGAATAAATGAACAAATCAATCCAGTGATGAGACTATAGAACATAATGCACTTCCTCTAAATAGAGCACTGAATAAGATTAATCAAAATCTTCATCTAGGATGAATCAAATTATGTTGTCTTAAAAATGTAAATTGTTCACTTGTAACAACCTCATGGTTTCTGGGAATTCAGACTCTGGCAATAACATCAACATGTCAGTTAAGCTGCTCAGGAACGATTTACTTGAGTTTTAAGTGACTTCCTGTTATTATTTGCCCCCTATGTAAGTTATTGTGCAAATAGAAAAATATTATTTTAATGTACTTATGAAGTATGCTGTTCATGTCTGTGCATGCATGACACGTACATGCAAGCCATGTTCTTTGATCCAGCTTCCCTGAACACTGGTTTCAGCAAGTGCTGTGGAAGGGTGTTGCTGCATGTAGGATCTTGCTAGTTGTTTTCACATGGTTGTGCTGCAGCTTCTTAGTGTATAAATTCATGCTGTTGTATCTCAATAAATTTAGTTCAAAGAAAGCAAAGGTTGCCCATGTTGAGTTCTGAATTGTGGACATTGCTGCTGTTTGGCTTGTAAACAGCAATCACATTTTCCCCTGATTTCCCTAATGCTAGAATGAATGTGTGTGTATGTACACTCTTTTGCATGGAGACAGATGTGGATTTGAAATAAGAGAGGCTGGGATGAGTATTTAGATCCTGGGGGTCCAAATATTTTTTAATTAGAAAGAATATATACATCATTTCTCACTTTCCCCAAACCTCAGAAACCATTGGAGGAAGTCTTAGGAAAGGGTGGCAGGTGTGAATGTAGTGGAGGGAGGAATGGTGTGTGGGGAGGGGTACAGCACCGCTCCATTGGGGATTGCCAAGAATAGATTTTTGCAAAAAAGAAAAATGTGCTTTTGGAAATAAGAGTATAATGAAAGGTATTTTGTATTATATGGTACCCATTACCAAAAAAGGTGTTTCTTTTTCTTTTTAACTTCCATAAATATATTTATTAAGATCAAATGTCAGTATTAAATAAATAACAACTAGAGCAAGACAATGCATGCAGTTTCATTTATAGGGTGTTTATTACCTGTTAAATAAATACAATATTGATGGTAAGATATTACAAATTACTAATATCACCAATCATAATGTGGGCGTAACTTCTTTTGATGGCATGTAGACAGTCATCACCCAGAAGAAAGACAGACAGTGGTGACCAAAGCTCAAAGCATTAATAGAAGTAATAAACTAAATATTTGGATAAGATTGTTCCTTAAAAAAATGTGAGTCAGGGAAGAATTGGAATTGGGAAAAGAGAACAAAAGTTTTCAGAATGATATTTTAATTAGTAGGACTTGGAGCTCTAGCACAATGAGGATGGGAAGGAGGACAGAATCCACTTTAAAAGGGGGGGATAAAGCTGTTGCAAAAGAAAAAAAGTTGGGATTAATTCACCTGGGGATCCAAATATTTTGAAACTTAAAAGGATTTCTTTTCTTCTGAGGTTCACTCAAAACAGTTTTCAGTGCATTTTAAAACCACATTGTTAATTGTTTCTCCAACAATGTATGACAGTCAAACAGACTTTTAAATACTCTTTCCAATTTCTGCCACAAAACCCTTTTTATTGTATCAGTACAATGAAAGAGTTTTTACTGCAGCTTGTTATTGTGTTGCAAATAATGTATAGTGCATTTTCTACTTTATTGTATTCTACCACTGAGACATCCTAGGTTATTTACTGAAATAGTCTTTCGTACAAGCTGAGAACCAGCTGTCAAATAAGTCAGTGACTTTTGGAGGCACAGTCCTGCAGTGGCTGTAGGATGTTACTAGTAAAGCTAATACAGCTGCGATCACTCAGAGATAAGGAGGAAAAGGATTAGCACATCTTTACATACTCTCTTTCTGCTCTCCCCTCATGTGAAGGCAGGAGTATTTCAGGCACAATGGAGGTCTGCCCGTAAGCCATTACAGCTGCTGTCCTTGAACTAGCTCTCTTTGAAGTGGAGCTTTGCCACTATAAATATTTTGGGAGATTGCTGGACTGGCGTTCCTGGGGGAGCTCCCCATGGTGCATTGGATTAGTGCTGCAGGGAGCAAGGACAAACTAAAGCAAGCACAGTCAAAAGACGTAAAGCGATCCCCGTTACAGATCTTCCTTAATTTGGTATTGTGACAATGTGATGAAGACCACAAAAATGGAACAAAGAAATGAATGGTAGTATAGTAAAATAATTAAGGCTCATTTGTTCGTGTATTCCTAGGAGAGTGGGAAGCTACTGGTCAACAGTGAAATCAAATCATTGCTTTGTTCAAAAATAAAGAAATCTAATATTTTCTTTGTCCTCTGCTGAGTTCAGGACAGCTCAGGAATTGGTGTTCATGGAGGATATTGATTACATTTTGATTTAGCTTCTGCTTTACTCTTCTGTTGGTTAGGGAGAGCAAGAGCAGCTGTCAGTTCAGACTTCCTATGGGATTTTATCATTGGTTTATTGCAAAAGCATCTGACATTTAGCACTGGGTATTCTTTTACAGTTTTTACTCTTTACTGCAAGAAATTATTCAAATACAGAATTAAATGAGATACAGAGCACTTTTGAGTGGGCACTTTGAGTGTTAGAGAGGCTTGTGAGTTGGCGTATAAAAGCAACTTGGAGTCTCTTCTGTGCTTAGCAAGAAAGGTGGGAGAGAAAAATGACCATCCTGAGTCTAAAAAGGCATAGAAGCACAGAAAATATGAAATGTCCAGGATGATGTAGGATGCTCTAGATAGTTCTAAAAGCATCACAAGCTGGTTTCTCGTATATATAGACCCTTCTCCATATTATCAAGCAATATTTTTATCTGGTAATAATATAATCCAATGGAAGAATGTGCAAGATGTTATGCAAGGGATATGTTGTTGCCTAGTACATGCTAACATCTGTTTACACCATATGGAAGTCTTTAGAGCAGTCTATATAGAAACAATCCTGATAACTTGAACATATTTTGTTTCTCCTGACTCATTATTTATTTTAAGAACTCCTGTTTGGTATAGCAGCTCTTTCGTTCTCAAGAGCTTCTTCCCTTATAATTATTTGTCTACATTTTACTTTTGGTTGTGAGCTGTTCTTGTTCCTACAAAAGTTTAACTGTGATGTGCTGGAGAATGGCAGCTTCAGGCGAAAAGCAGATAATGGAAATAGTTGAGCATCTGATCATGAATGGCTGTTGGCATGGGGCCATTCCAGGGGGTGATTTGGAGACAGGCCATGTAGGGAATATAAGAGCTGTTGTGGAAACTGAGATTGGTTTACTCTCTATCACCTATCTCAGCACTGTGCTTAGCTGTGGTGGCCATAAGCGTGTTATAAAACTTGGTCAGTACTGCTAGACCTTGCTTATGAGAAATTTTCACCCCTAACAAGGTCTTATATTTAAAGCAGCAGAGTAATAGAAGGATAATAGCATGAGAGAGGATTTTATTCCAAGCCTGACCATGCTTTGTGTTAGACATTTGTCTGTATAAAGAGTAAACAGACAAAAAAGCCTACCAAAATTGCCAGCAAACAGGAGAGGAGTCCCCAGCAGGTCCCCGACCTGTGATGCTCTGTTCAGGCACGCAACACTCCATTTGTTGCATCTCGAACCATCTGCCATGGCACGTTTGGCTGTCTGCTGCAAGCCTTGGTCGAGGGCCCCACAGCCAACAGCAGCAGCTACTGGTTTTGCAGGCGCAGGGTCGTACGAGGCCAGGGCTCCTCACAGGCTGGGTCCACTGTGTCCAGGGTACCCTGGGGACAAGCAGGTGCTGCCGCCTGGGAGGACCCTGCTTTTGCTGTCACTGCTCTGCTAGCTGAGGAAGGTGGTTTATGTTTACAGAGAGGCATTTCCTCCTTCACTGAATCATGGAAATTTTTTTTTTTTTGTATCTCCACATTGACACATGATGCCCATTAGCTCTCCTGTAGTAATTTTCCATGCACCCATTCAGCTGAATGCTCATCTTTATGATTTACAGATGCTTTTCCAAGCTCCTTTTCTGTACGTTTTCTTTGCATGCAGGAGCAAACTCTGTAACAAGAAATTCTATGACTCCATTGAATGTCATATTTAAAAAATAATAACAAAATATATTTTCCCTTGGAAAGCCAACTTTTGTCAGCCATTGCCTCTCAGTTATAGCATATGGCTTCTACTTAGGTATAGATGATCCCCTTGTAATCTCTAATCATTTTTGCATAAGTGTTAGAAAATGCTGACCTCAAAGTGGTGACTGCTGTATTTAAAACTGCAAAAAAAGATAGCTTTAATAAAAGGTTTGAAGGGATTTTTTGGTGGAGTGTTAGTTTCAAACCCACCCCACCACCCCCCATTAAAATTTGAATACTGTTCTTTCAAGCCTTGTTAATGAATAAATTAGTTTGCATGATTAAAAAACATGTGTGGAACAAAATATATAAAATATAAAACCTTCCAGGTGAAAATAAGGTGTTCTGTAATGAAGAGCCAGTTGGAACTCTTTTACCAATTTAGTTTATTGTTTATATTTTAGCTAAGTTGCTCTCTAATAGAATATCATTTTTGTAAGAATAATTTAAGATGTAAACAGTCATTTATCAAACCTTTAGCTGATTAATGATGTACATTTTAATTTTAGTTCTGGGGAAGTTTTAGGGATGTTCTTTGGCAAATACTTTCTTTTCTAATTGGTTGCCTGCAAATATTATTATGTCAACCTCAAAACAACAGAAAACTAAAGAAAACTAGAAATGCCAGCCCTTCTGAAAAATCATTTTTTAAATGACGTGAACTTGCATCAATTCTATGTGATGTAAATGGGATTTTCTTTTGTGTGAGTCATAGGTGGGAAGCTACTGCAAAGAACGAATAGGATAGCTGTAGTTTTGTGTGACCTGAGAGGAATGAACTCGAGGACATTCGTAGCAGAGGTGCACACTAGAGGGTGCTAGTATTTAGCGCCATTACTATCATTTGTGTTCTTTTGCTATTAGGAAATAAACATGGGGCTCTAAATAGTTTCCTACACAGCGTGGGGCCAACCTTTGAAATTTCTGCCCGGTGTTTGCTATGTTGTTCTCATAGTATGTTTACATTTTGGAGTTCAGTGAAGTTTTTCATGTAGTGTTCATCAAATATTTGTGACATTTGTTCAAGGCTCTGTCCTTTATTGGAGTGATAGACTTTGCTTGGATTTCAGTAAAATTTGAATCAGCCCTCAATATTTTAGTAGATTACTTGTATATTTCTAATATTTTTCCCCCCAACTTCTCTGTTAAACTTTGATCTTAGTGAGGTTTGTGCCTTCTAGCTTTTATTGCCCACCCTATGAGAAGCATCATTTAGAAAAGCTGAGGACTAAAATATGTTTGCCTCAGTGTTAGGAGTATGAAGGTAATGGCATAGGATTTTCTGTTTGCTCACTGCCCTTCTCTGCATCTGCTCTTTCTTTTCTGATTCTTTTATCTCATAATTTCATCTGTGAGCTTGCTCACCTAGTCCGACACCTTATCTGAGGACCTAATTTGCCTTTTTGAAGGCTGCACTGATCAATTCTATAATATCAGAGGGGTTTTTTTACGACAACAAATAATGTCCTGCACTGTAACAATAGTTCTGCTTTAGTTCATGCCATAGGTGGAAGACAGAAGATGTGGAACAAATGAAGAAGTGTTCATGTGCAGGTCCACCTTTGAGCAATTTGGCTGGTGCTGGTCTGGCCTGGGGGATGAAGGCCATCATGGGCAGTGCAGCGAAGCAGACAGACCCTGTCTGGTGCATAGTGTGTGTGGGTGACTAAAGCATGGAAGAGAGTGCTCAGAGTCCTTGTGAAGGAAGAGAAGAGATGATTCTCATAGGCAAGGTTTGGGAGGGAAGGGTTGGTACAAGGAAGATGGACATCCATACAGAAATCCCTTGAGGGATAGTTTGGGATCATTAGGGTGATGGAGGAGGGAGGACCCCAATCTCAGATAGGGTCCTAGAAAATTGGAAAGAAAGGGACACAGCAGGTCCTGCTGAGGAATGTTTAAAGAAACCCTTTTTTTGAAGGAAGGTTGGCTGATAGTGGTGGGGAATGAAGGATCACTGCAGGACCTGTATTATAGGAAGCAGGGAAAGGAGAAATAGAGATCACACACAGTCTGGACGCTTTCTTTATGGGATGTTGGAGGGTGCCCGTGCCAGAGAAGGGGCAGGCAGGTGCTATGGAGGACAAGGGGGTGGTATGTAGGATGTGTGACAGATCTCATCTGTGACACAGAGCGTGGCCTCATTTGTTCTTTATCGTGTTTTCCCTGCCTTTGTCCTGCTTCACGCCTCCCTCCATATTTCCCAATACTTGCTCAGTCCCACAAGGTTCACACTGTGTATTTGGCTGTTGGTGGGTTGCTGACCTCTGTTGTTTCTAGAGGAACCCTTGCTCTTGTATCTTTGTAAATCACATGCACCCATCACAGGGTAGCACAGCAGAGACTGGCCTGGAAACTTGGTGCTAAACAGTCTCTCTGATAAAACTGCAGGTGGATGAGGTAGCTGCATTTTTTAATGCTTTCGTTTGGCCTCAGTCACTTGCTGTCTAATTACTGAGCACCCTGTGTAATGAACCATACAACTGGCCTTTTCAGTGATCTTGTAATTCAGTTACTGAATCATACTGACCCTCCTTTTTAATCTTTTCCTGATGTATTTATAAACTTGCTATGCTGTGCCTGAGATAGCAAAAGTTATAAAGTACTGTGAACTTCAAAGATGATGAGAAATTTCATTTCTCAATGATTTTCTTGTGTTCTCTGAAAAAATAAGGCTCATCTATGATTCCACTTGTCTCTACTGCATCACAGTAGTATTACATATGAACTGAAAGGAGGATTAAACCCGTTTAACAATCTCCTGTTTTAAGGCAGAGCTGAACTCTAGAATGTGCTAATATGTGAAGATATAAGTGTATTATACAGCGAAGTGGCATAGCAAAGCAGCACCTGTCAGCATTTAGCTTGCAGGTGTACGTGCCAGCTTTCAATGCTAGGCGCCATGCAATGCGAGATCCATAAGCTCGGCAGTGTAGGTGCTAAACCCAGAGCACCAGATGAAGTGCTTGTTTGCAGAACAACAATACTTTTAGTCAGGGTGTTGCCTAAATAAGAAACTTCTCCTCATTGTGGGTGCTACATATAAATGTTTTTCTCCTGCATATCAAACCTTGGGATTGTTCATTCACAATTCCACTCCTCCGTTTCAGTGCCTGTTGCTAATGAACTTCATGGGCAATTGAAAAGCTCTGTCCATTTGGAAGTCTTTTCCACCTAATTACAAGGACAAATAATATAGTGCTTAAAAATCCATCTATTTTACTCAACCCAGCAGTCAAAAAGTTAGAGCTTGTCTCAATGAAGAACATTTGGAGTCTACTTGAAACTACACTTGAACTGTTCTCAGTGACCTGTTGCTACTGACCTTCAGCTTTTAATGGAAGAAGACTCTTTTAGGGCATTGTCAATTTTTTTCTGCAGCAACTTGCTCCCCTGCATAACCATTGTAAAAATATTTCTAATCTGCTTCTTTTCATGTGTTTGGCCTCTTAGAAGATAAAGTGCAATTTTGTGCTGTAGTGACGAGAGGGGTATGTATTATAAAAATACACAGTATTGTCAGCCTTTCACTCAAAACATAGGTTTTTAGTTGCATGGAAGCAAGGCAGATTAAAATAAAGACTTGGGAGTTTTCTGGTGAATTGTGGAACATCACAGAGATTCCCAGTGTTTCAGAAGATCTCACAAAATAGGCATCCTTGTGGTGAGGGGAAGGGGGGAATCCTCTGAAACCAGAAGACTGCTTAAATTAACAGATATTTTGTAACTGCAAAATTGTATCCTTGGAAAAACGTTAACAAATGAGTAGTAAATAACTAGGAGTCAAAAATGCTCCCCTGATTTATTAGCTTATGATTATTGTTTTCCTTCTAACAGTGGCTTTCCCCATCATTTGTATTTCCTTCTTCAGTCCCATTATTAGCCTGTGATTAAATTGATTGTACTCTGAAAAGAATTCTCTCACCAAAGTATTCAGCAGTGCAAGTTTGGGTACTTCATTATTTTGTCTCTAGTAGTTGATCACAAAGTGTTGTGGGTTTTTGGGTTGGTGGTGTTTTTTTAAGAAAACAGAAGAACTTCAAATATGTTAAAATGAACGTACTGAAAAATGAAATGCGTAACATTATTGTGCTAATGGCATCTGCTGTGGGTTGGACTCTGCAGGAGAAAAATAAGAGGAAGTCACAATTGCACATCAGATAATGCTCTCTACCCTTTTATCACAGCACCCATCCTTTCTACCATAAGTGTCTGCTATTCGCACCTGCACAGTGCTTTCCCTTTTGGAGGGTAGGCACAGCAGTCTGTTCTGGCCTAGAAGACACATGACACTGATGTGTTTCCAGTTCAGGTGCCAGAAGCTACATGTCCTTATTGCTGCTAAGCAATGCCATGATTTTCCTTAGCTGCCCTAAGCACCTCTGTGTATCTTTCTCTATATTGACATCCTTCAAAGATAATGCCTAACAGTGATCCTTATCCCTTCCTGATTTTAATGTAGTCTCCTCCTCCTTCTGTTGACCACAGAGCTTTCTCTGATACGTTTTCAGACCCTTTGGAGTAAATGCGTGTGCTTCAGTCCACACTACAAGCACTGATGTTATCACAGGCCGGAGGGTATTGTTATAGGATACAAGGAAAGGGTTTGTTGGTGTTAGCTGTAAACTGTGAGGCTTATAAGCACGCTTTTAGTAGCTTACAATGATAATTCAAGATTCAGGAATCTCTCTAGGGCAAGGAATCAGAATATCTCCCCCTGTCATTAAGGCCTAAGAGCACAAATTAATTTGATTTTTCCATGAGCAGAGAGGGGTGATAGTAGTATCTATTTGCCTTTCTCATTTCTGGACATAAAAGTAGGAGCCAAGATGACAGCAACTTTTTCAGTGCATTTCCAGGCTGCTAGTGACTTCAAAGGGTTGGAACAACTGGCGAGGGGGAGCTGGAGACTGCACTGGAGACGCAGGTTAGGTTGGGTAGTTGCTAGAAGTTAACCACTCTAATAGCTACTACCTGTACTGAGGTTTGCAGGCTGGTGAAAAGGTACTTTGAAGGAAACTGATTTGCACATAGATGAAGCAATATGGAGGTCTTCATGGCCCTCTCTAGCTTTGAATTTTTCATTTTCTTCATTCTTGTACCTCTTTTGACAATTTTTTAGGGCAGAATTGAAGGGGTTTCTGTCTCAGGTTCTGATGTCATCCTGTGGAATTTGTTGATCCCCCTGAAAACATCTGGAGGCAGCTGTTTGGCAGTCACATGCTCTTGTAGCAACACCTGAAGAGCAGAGGGGGTAGTGAAGTGTGGATCCAGCTTCACATGAGGACATGGAAATGGCTGTGCTAGAGCACACCAGAGGCTTATAGTGTTGAGCTGCTCTCCAGTCACTGTCAGCAAATGGGAGGAATAATCTCATAGCAGGTGAGATGTTAGTCCCTGAACACATAAACACAACTTTTGGTTTGGATGAAGACATTTGAGAGCATGAGAGTCCATAATAATCACAACTAACTGTCACTGATCCCTCCCTGGGTCTGATACAGTGTAGCAAAAGAAATGAGGTGTTTTAGCATTATACTTAGAGAAAACTGTGAGTAATGCTGGATATGACCTGCTGTCCCTTCAGGTTTTTTGCTGACCTATATATATATATATCAAAACCTTTTTCTTTATAAAATATTCTGTAAAATGTAATGAAAATAAACAAAATGCTTTGAAGGCGTAAAATAGTTTTTTATTTCCAAGTTTTATCCTAGGAATCACTCCCTTGATTTACATCCTAATAATCTGATTTATACCCATTTATTGTTTACTTTTGTGTATAATCTGATGTCTAATCCTGGTTATCTTCTTTCAGGGCTAAGAGAGGATAATAAAGTTGTGATGCAAAACAACAGAAACGATTAATTCTTCAAAATTACTATTTTTCATGTATTGCAGTGAATATAATAGATTAAACTAATGCAATTAATTGTGGGCCGAAATGGTTGTAATTCCTCACTTTTCATTTAATCATAGCAATTGCAACATTCGTATTTAATATTTTCCATTAAAATGGGGATTTTCCCCATGAAGCTGTACTGGACTGTTAAGGAGTATTATTAGTTGTTCCTTTCTGAAGTGATCAATTAATAATAGTCACAGTCTAAGCCTTTTAAAATCAGTTATTCCTCACACTACTTCTGGGAGATGTGTGGGTAAATATATTAATTCTATATAATTATTATTAAATTAAATTAATTGGAGCTGAATAAATGAAAAAAAGTTCAATTTTCTAGTAATTTTTTTAATTTGTAAAAGCTGAAATTTAAAAACATACTGTGTTAGCAAATAAAAAACCCCATATGTTTAACAAAACATTTCCTTCAATCCCAACCATTGTTTTCAAACTGGATTTTAAACAAACTTTTTTCTTTTTGGTATCATACAATTCTGAAGTAATTGCAAATGAGGTAAAATAGTAGATCACCAATCTACCAATCAAAGGACAATAATGCTGATTCAAGCAGGCATGCTCATATAGAGGCATGTTAAGTTATTCTATGTAAAGAGCTACCTAGACATCTCAATATTCAGTTGAAAATATTTTCTGTCTTATTTTCATTAATTTGTTGTTTTTTTTTTTTTTTTTTTTTTTTAAATAGTATTCTCCTGTATAAAATATAGAAAGTTTTTATGCTCTGCCTGAACAAGTAATAGGGGTCTGCCAAAATATTTTTCATCTGTTAAAATCTTCATGTGAGTAAAACAGCTAAGAAAATGAAAATAGAGGCTTACATCTCAGTTCACAGAAAGATTTCCTGCTGTACTGCATGAAATATTGTGTGGAATACTTAGGTTTGATCCAGCTTACACCAGACTGTCAGCACAACCTGTCTGCCTTGATGCAGACCTGATACAAGGTGTTGAGGACCATTTACTTGGTAAATTACAATGTTCTGACTTTGACTTCCGAAAGAAGAATCCAATTAATATGTAATCATTATAATCCAAGTATATCTTTTCTCTGTATTTTCACAATTTAGTTGGAAATGCTTAATCCTAGGAATTGTATTCCCAGTTGTGTACATACCAAGTATTTTCTGAGTGCCATCTTTCTACCTTTAGAATTTCCTCCTTTTCTTTAAACTGGACAACCTGATTAACCAAATCTTTGGCAGAACGTTGACTGCCTGCATGTAATTCATGGCACAAGGAATGTCTGAATTCTTGCACTATATTGCTGTCAGGGGGTTTTTTATGTGATTTTTTGTTTTGGGGTTTTTTTTAAGAGCAACAGTTGAGAAGAAAGAAGAGTTGTGGCAGGAGGTAGAGAGGAGCTAAACTGTGTAAGAAGTAAAAGTGGTTAACAAGGTAGTAGGACATAAGAGGAACCCACAGACTTGTCCAGGGTTCAGCTGTGACTTAGGAGAACCCTTTTTTTACAATCACTTTGGCTCTATGCAACAGAAAGTGCTCTCTTACTCCAAAAATCAGAACTATGGCAACAAGCCCTTTTCTGGTCTTCCCTAATTACTGGTTGCAGAAGCACCTCCTTTAAATAAACAAAATAAAAAATGAGTGTAGTAAAGAATCTTTGTGGATCTGAGAGAGTTGTAGTTTATCTTTGAGAGGGGGGAGCAGTGAGTACAGTTGCTCTCCACAGTGTCAAGATAGCTGTTACGCATTTGAAGCCAAATTGTTTTTTCCCTTTGCCACTTCTAAGGTGTATGTTTGCACATATTACTGACTAGGTGAATTGAATTTGGACCAGGTGACTTCAGGTTGGAAACAAACTTCTTTTTATCTTTCTGTAGAGGAAGGAAATTTGAGGTTATACAACAAATTGGTTTTATAGGAGATTTTTGGATAAAGTTAAGTGAAGTTAGAGATGGAATTGATTTTTAATAAAATAGAGTGGAGTAAGGCCCTTGGAGAAGGATACTTCAGCCTACCTCTCCCGTGACTTGAACAATTGACCTCTAAGAGTCTTCACACAACTATACCAAATCAGCCAATGTACCTCACTTTGCTCCTTGTGGCCTTTTAATATGGAGAAGCATCCTTCCTCAATGATAGGTTCAGCGGAAAGCCTGAGTGATAAATTGCAGTCGTATTGAATTATCTTCCTGCTCCAAGAAGAGGCTGTGCTTTATCATTGTGCAGTAATACTGAGAGGGAAGTAAAAAGGGAAGGAGGGGAGGGAAAAGTGAGTGGAGACATTTTGTATTAGTGTTATCATCAGTACTATAAAATTACTGATGGTATTGAGGGTTCTTCCATTCACACTACCTTTACAAATACTAAATTCACTTTAAGTGGTGTGAGCGTTCCCTCGCTGAGCCTTTATGTGCCGTGTTTCTGCCCAGAGCACATCTTTATGATTGTTATAAGTCCTTAATAAAAAAGTTTCTGCAAGAAATGCTGTGAAAGATTTAACTAGAACATCATGAATAAAGTTGTGAAGGGAAGTGTGCTGAATGGAAAGTCAATACTATGAAGCTTGTGTCATGGAGTAATTCCCCCAATATTCCTACAGTAGTAAAACAATTAAAAATCAGGGCCTCTTTTTTAAAAAAAAAAAAAAAAAAAAAGAAAAGGCATGAGGTCTGCTGGACAGCTGGAAGACAAAAGTTGCTTCAGTGCTAATTATTTTCCTCTCAGCACCCACAATCCATATTGTTCATAAGCTTTAGCAACAGCCATGTCCTGCTTAGGATTCAGTTCACATTCCTCTGCCACATTCTGCAGCCATCACGTTATCTGCAGAGGCAGGAGTGACTACAAATAGTACCAGAATGGAGCAGCCCAAAAACTGACCTGGGAGATGACAGCTGTTTGCTGAAACGATTAAAAGAAAAAAGTGCTCACAGCCCCTCAAACATCTCCCCAGCAAACATACAGATTTGGCAGGTTTCTATCCCCTTCCACAGGAAATTGTCATCACAAATCAAGAATAGAGGGAAGTGGGGGGAGATGGTCTGTTGTATCATTTGTATTTCTGTTCTTGCACTCCTTGGAACGAAGGAAAAGTGAATGTGCTCCTTATGTTCCAAAAGTGTAACAAGTAATGATTTGCTATATAGGGATGGCATAAAAGGGGGCTTTAGCCAGATACATTCACATAAAAGCAGTTGACAGTTGCTAACTCTTTCATGATTAACACAGGATTGCTAGTGTTGCAATTATTAACGCTGTGTCTGATTTGCTGAGTTCCACTTTATTGGTTTTATTTTGATTGGAGTGAGACTGATTGCCACCTTGGTAAACAAAGTTGTCCTTGAATGACACTATTTAAGTATTACATTCCCCTAAACATTCATTAAGCCTCATGCTTTAATTAAACCTAAGTATTATCAGTAAGTGTTGGAGGTGCTAAAACAGAAGAAGCAGAAACTGGACATACCTGAGGGCCTTTTCCTGGTCACTAGAAAATGTCTAAATGTTGTGGAAGAAAGAATCCAGTGATGGTTTTGAGGTTTTTTTTGAGAGATCAGCTACATAAATGTGACTTTCTTCCCTATGCATTTGTTCCTGATGGTTCATAAAATGCTTTTTACTTTTTAGAGGCTTCTTACGTGTCTGTTGCTTTAGTGTTCTTTTACTGACTGAAAGCTTTGGGGCAAAGGAAGGAGCCAGTCTGATAGGCTCCTGTTCTGGATTCATAAGGTCTAGGCTCTGTATCTATTATTTAAGTGCTGCATGACGCTGGACAAATAATCTTTGTTCTTGTGTTTCCTCTTCTGCTCGTTTTGCTGCCATCTTAGTTTCTTTTTAATGAGAATCTTGCCGAGTTTGTTTTTTTCCTTGCTGTTGTTACAGGCCACTGTGTTTGTTTTGCGTGACATGTTGTATTAACTTCTCTAATGGTTTTGGCATGTCCCGTATACCTCTGTCAATCACCACGTTGCCACTTCTCACTCATCAGTGAAGATCTATTTCTCTTGGCTTTGCTACGCTGCTGTCATGCAGTATTCAGCTCATGTGCAGAAAGAGCTAAAAATACCTCCTTTTTTGTGTGTAGAACTTTTTATCTGTAGATCTAGAGTTGTTTAACAGTTCATGCCTCCATCTCCCAGTGTCATTACAGTGGTGCAGAGAACACAGACTGACTTCCCAGGGTCACATAGCCAAGTTAAGGGCAGAACAAAATGCTAGTTGCAATCGTATGGCTTGTCCTGCTTGTGAAAAAATCTGTGTACAGGCAGGTACCTTGACTTTTTACATAGCTCACGTTTCCTAGGAGGAAGACTATCTAATAAGAACTCATTTACTTCTGTCTTTACAAATATATATCTGAAAAGTGTTTTGCTGGTATTTTCTGCCTGACACATCTGTGCCTGTTTAGGAATTTATCCCTTCTACAGCAAAATAGCTGTTGGTGAGTCAGCAGTTTCCTAATACGATGTAATAATAAAGAATGTAAGAGATTTTGGCAAAAGAATTTTCTTAGTGTATGCTGTTTCATGATTAGAGGTGGCACCTGGACTTTCAGGTAAAGTGTTTGAAGAATTTACATAATAAAATACTGTGTTTTATGCACTTTTGCCTCCTAAAAAGTGACATAAACATGTTAGAAATACAATAGAGATCTTAACTACAAATTTGCTTTGGTCTAGTAAAGTCTGGGAAAAATAGGGAGATTCTGTCTGTTGCCCTTTACTTATCATTGTTCACTCAGGTGAGCAGACTCAAATATTGCATTTTTGGCATTTAATTTACCAGCATTGCTATCTGTAGAAAATGCAACAATATACATAATGAGACAGCCATAATTGGAATTTGCTAAGGTTTATTAATACCTTATCAGGACTTTGGAAGGCTCAGCACATATGCAGTCTTCATTTGCATTATCTCACTTCTTGAAATTTGAGCACAGGCTAAGCTGAGGTGTTTTCCATGGCTCATTAACTCCTCAGAGCTTTGAACAAAGGGGCACTGGTCAGATAAATCAATGACATGTTAAAAAAATTTGAGATTTAGTTTTTAATTCTATGACTGCATTCAGGAATGGATGGAAAAGCAGTGCCATAGCCACAGAGGCAATCCATGTTTATAGAATTATCCCTGAGTAATGGCAATTACTGTGTGGAAGCTAAAGGCCTATGTTTTTTCCAGTGGAGTCAAGCTATGAAGAAACAAAATGCCATGTATTACTTTGTATTAATAATTGAGACTGAATGAGACATTAACATCTGTTTGAAATCTGATTCTTAAAACACTACAGCAGATACAGGCTGGTGTAACTAAAAACAATTATGGTGGTAACAGGTAAAATACCACATGAATTATGACAATTTCTATTGGTAGAATAATTCTGGTACATACAGAAAAGAGAAAAGACCAAATGACTTAAGATCATGAGATAGCATTGTCTTACATTACCTTCTTGGGCTATGCTAGATGAGTGTGTTTCTAATGGAAATACCAACATTCCAGAAAGTGAGCGTAGCCTTTGGATATGGCTGTGAATTTTTACCTACTTACTTTTGGGGTGAGTGGGAAGAGTTTGGTTTAGATTCCTTGGAATTGAACCGTTCTAATGTTTTCAGATTAAATCCTAAACCAGAACGGGCCCGCTCTCTCATTCTGACATACCTGCGTTTCTGGGAAATTCGATTTCTCTATTACATTTAAGTCATTTTGGACAGATCATCTAGTCAACCTCTCTACTTTGACCTGGCAGCAAGCCATGGTATGTGCCTGCTGTTCAGTAGGCACTATAGGTGGCCCCAAGTGTCTTCTTGGGACAATTCTGGGCTGGAAGCACTGCAATTGCATCCTCCACGTGGGATTTTTCTCGTGTTACTGAGCTGGGGTCTCTGACTGTGTTAGCTTGGAGCTCCCTGCTCTGCTGTCTGCTGTGCAGCTTGTGCTTGCCCTTGATTCCCTTTTTGCAAGGTAGTATTCTCACTCAGTATCGAAACACATCACAGAAACTTCCCAATGACTCTCATCTATTACAAAAAATCAATTCGGTCAATTTGCCCTAATACAAGGGTTTCTTATTTTAATTGTTCCTTCAAATGCCTGCCTTCATCTAGCAGTCACTGGCTAGAGCTGCTGGCAATTTTAGCATTACAGAGTGCTCCCTGCTCCCCTCCAGCCACTGCTGACTGCTCTGCAATCTAAGTTCAGCTTTCTTGGTAAAATGGATCAGTCAATATTGCCCAGAAACTGGGATCAGTCCAATGCTGGTTTTGTCATAGAGAGTTCATTATTCAGGGCAGTGGGGTACTGCTCTGGCTGCTATGGCTAGCCAGTGCCCAGTGCTGTCCCACCCCATAGCTGCACAAATCCAACCAACTTGTGACTTCTTTAATTTCTATAGTTTTGTACCAAGTATCAATGCAAATTATCCATTCTTTGGGTGCTTTTTATTTGGGTAATTACTTTCTCCATGTCCTAAGCACACATAGAGGAACAGCACTGTTTCATTCATGCTACCATTGAATATCATCTTTAGATATTGCCCCATCTGCACATCCTTCTCTCTACAGGTGGTTTTTTCAGATATTTGTTAGTCTTTTATGGATTGAAGACATCCAACTTCTAATTTTGTCATCTAGCTCTCATCTTTCATGCTATGAAACTGCCCTGTACTTCTGTTACACAGCTACAGTAATTACATTAAATTTTTTTGAGCCTGATTTAAGTTAATGCCCTGTTCTCTTGGCCTTTCTTCAGGACTCACCTTTTGTAAAGTTTTCTTCTTTCCGGTATCATTCCCCAGGAGTCAACTATTCCTTCCTATTAGAGAAAACCTGAAGTTTTGCTTAAGACACAGGGTGTATGCTTTACAGGTGAACGTGCCTTCTAGTGTGTATTCCCAGACTACTTTTTTAGTCTCTATAGAGCGTTTTCCTCTGGAAGCCTGATTCTGAGCAGTAGGAGATATTTGTTTACCCTTTTACTTACTCTTTGCTCTTACCCTTGACTATGACTCCCATACCTGCTTATAACATCATTTTGCCTCATCACTCCAAGCAGATGCTGGGCCTGTGTTCCTTGCAATATCTCAATTTTACCCTATGGCATTACCTAGTTCCTGTGTAAAACTGCCACTGAGATTTTTTGGAGGCTTGACAATAGCTTCAACTGTGCATTAAACCTGAAACTAATAACAGACATTTACCTGACTTGAATGCAGGGCTGATAGGTTAGAATATCTGTGGCCAGTCTTGAGAGAGGAATATCAATAGAAATGATTTTGTATTATCAAACCAGTGGCCAGGGATTAAGTCAGTAATGCTGAAGTATTGATATTAACTGCAATCATTGATAGTCAAATCATAATTGCTCTCTGCCTTCCAGTCTTGTAGCTTTTTATTTGAAAGAATGATAGTTTTCCAACATTATGTTTTGAGAGTGAATTGAAACTTGACATTAAATTTAATAAACTGCACTGGTTTTGCAAGAGCAAATACAGTCCAGCCTCAGTAGGTCTGCACAGCTCCATGGCTGCCACTGTGCTGGGTGACACAGAGCACATTTGGTGCTTCACAGAGCACCTGATGGAGGAAGAGGAGCCAGAGCAGAAGCAGACACCTTTGTCCACATCTTAAAATATAATAGATTTAATCTTATTTCAGATGTGTTGCTACACATCGGGAATTGCATCCTTCCTAATTAGTTAACTGAAATTCCATGTATGCCTTTTCCTTGTAATTCCTGGCCCTTTGTTACGGTATTAAGAGTCTCTTGATCTTTGGCCTGCCTGTAATGATTGTATTGATATAGCTGTTCAGCCTGTGACCCACCATAATTCCAACGTCCTTTTCAAGAGGGGTACTACCCAGCCAGTCCTGGCCTATACCGTTGCATGAAGAACTTTGCACTTTCCTTTTACCTTGCTATGCCAGGCGTCATGTCAGGTTCTCCCTCTACTTTAGTGCCACCTGTAAATCTGCTGACCGTGCTGCTGTGTCATCATCCAGGTTGATGATGAATAAAATGAAATAAGAGTCCTGGCACCAACCTCTAGGATACAAGCTACAGTCAACAACCACTGGTGAACTGTCGATTGCTGCCTTCTGAACCTGGTGGTTCACCCAGGCCGTACTTTTCCACCTGGCAGATGAGCCTGCTGTGTGAGATAGACCCAGACACACGGTGGAGATGAGTTAAGTTCTTGATGGTCTTGTAAGTTCTGCTGCTTCAGTTTCAAAATGGGGCAAACTTCAACTTTTCAAAGAATTATTAGAACATCAGAGGGCCATTGCAGAAATATTAGTTTTTCATGAAGTTGAAATATTATAATATGTATAATTTCATATTATAATATGAAAAACATCTCTTCCTGATATTTTTAGATGGATAGTCTGAATGATATGGGAAAATGTGAGGCAAGGGAACCAGGAAGATGAACCAGCTGGTTTTTAACTAACCGTTAAAGTTGGAACATTTCACTACAGTAGCATCTTCCAATAGAAAATAATTTTAGCAAGGACTGACCAGTTTAATACGTGTATAATCCAACACAACTAAATGTGTATATTTTCCTATATGAGTTAATACTTTTAGTCTTAAGTTTTATTTAAGGATTGCACAATTTAATGCTTTTTAAAAAAATTTAACTATCTTTTCAAAATATTCTGTCAATCAGAAAATGTTGTCAGTTGAAATGATTGCTGAAAAAAAATCTACATTAATTCTCCAGCACTAGAAGAATCTGAACTAAAGAAATGAAATTAACTTGTACTGTTTAGATTGAATTTTACTAATCAGAACTCTGGTATAACATACATAGTTTGAATAATGCCTTCTATTTGGGTAACATTTCTAGAAGGCTTCAAGGGTGTTTGACAGGCTTGACTGAACAAGGGTAAATCAAAAGGATAAATCAACTTAATCATCATTCATATAATGGAACACTTACTTTGGAATTTGCTAGGGATGGTATGGCTTCCACTTGTGGAAATTGATGGATATTTGTGATAGCTGGATGAGACTAGCTTTGTCGAGTAGCTCTTGATGAACTCTTACCAGATCTGACATGCAACTTCAGCATTGTGTCAGAGGGAAGACACAACTTACAGTCTGCCACCAAATACCCCCAAAGTTGTGTCCATTTAATCGTACTTGTGTAGTATAATGAAACTGATTTCAATTGGACTGTGCAGTTGAGGATATGACCTTGCTCATTATGGATGGCTTTGAGCCTGGCTTGTTCATCATTCTGTAACCTTTTGGGAATTGCTGGTTTTGGGTATTTTCCATGCTTTGATGATTGTGACTGAATGGATTTTCTGTAAACTTTTAAAACAAATTTTTCCTGTAAGAACCTAAGTAACTAAGCAAAAGGTATACAGCATAAATTCTGTCTGGGGACTACAATACTATAATAAGCTTTCAGACACAGGCTTTTCTGATGAAAATTAATTTCCAACAATTAGTCTAGTGCTATGATTAGCTTTGAGGAGCTCAGTAAAACTGGAAAGTTTTGGCTGGGTTTTTTCTTTAACATGGTTACTTAACTGATCTTTAAAATAACTGCCTATTACTGCTTTTAAACATTTGTATGTATATTTATGTCTTACAAAAAAGAAAAGGCCATTTAGCTTGTTAATAATTCAAATTCAGGTGTTCATCATGTGCATTTAACACCATTCAGAAAATGTAACAAGGCTGGCATCCTGTGAAGATAGTTCAGAAAAAAATACAGGGGTGGGAAGATTCTGTGATGTTCTCAGCTTTGAGTGCTTTCCTCTGCCTTCTCCCATTCTGAGCTTAAGTTCTTTTAAAGACATGCTTCTCATGCCTTCATCCATTTCTGCATGGTCTTTAAAGAGGTTGAATGTAGTGCTGCCTTTCACAAATAATGATTGATCCAACCTTCCTTTTTGTAACTCGAAGTGGTGCCATTACGTCATCTTTAACATACTACTTATGTAAAATTATGGTGCCAAAGGCTAAGTCATCATATAACAGATTGATGGTCAATGGGACTGTCTGCATAGTCCACCAGTCATTATTAAAAAAGTAAATACTTCGTATGTGAAATATTTTTACATAAATATAGAAGACATCCCTTTTCCTTGCTACAGGGGTGTTTATGTTGGACTTGTAGAATTACATGTATTCACTTAAATATACTGCAGACTGTTGAATTTGAAATGCAGATTAGAGGTTTTGTCCTGAGACCTACCACAGTATTTGTGTTTGTTAGATAGAAGAAAAGGTAATAGGGAAAGCTTTTGAAGAGTGAGAGCTAACAGACTATAAAATAAAAAATTAAGTCTATTAGGCTGAAAAATAAATTATGGAAGTCATGCCAGCAAGACTGGAAAAACCTGTAGTCACTGGCAAAGGGAAAATTGAGAAACCTACACAGTCTTTTCAATCTAATTTTTATAATTTTGTTAAATTTTGAGTGTTTGAAGATGGAGAGGGTTGGTTTGAGGTAGTTAAAAAACTTTAAATGACAACAATTTTTAATTAATGTGGGTTGGTCAATTTATTAATTGTAATTTACTTTGTAACAGTGGAAATAATGGAAAACTGGTGAGACTAAGAATGGTGTTTAGAAATGTAATGAAACCATTCACTAAGAGCCTTAATTAACCACCAGACTCTATGAACTGCCCTTTAGTAGCAAGTCTTTTTAACTTCATTCTTCAAAAGAAGTAATTGCATCATTTCTCAGGGCTGCTGCAATACTGTAGCAAAGGGCCAAAATCATTAATCATCATAATGCAGCATAAGTGATTTCAAGCTTGTGTTTTTATTATGATCTGTGCTCGGCTCACTGAATATGAACTTTCTACTTTGCTTATTCCTGTATGTTTGTATATTAATGTATCTGCATGTTGATTTAGATTTGCTAACTTTAATGTGCCTCAGTACAGTGATGGCAGTTACTCATTTTCTAGAGCTCTCTCCATTTCGGTCTGTTTATCTGCACTCAGGAAATTCTTTATTTGAGAAATCAATTTCGCGTGTTTCTGCTCCAAAAGAAAATGTTCCTGTGTATTTCACAAAGATAAGCTGGTGCTGAGAATAAATAGCTGTGGTTAATCACTTGTTCTGAAGTTGAAAGATTTGGATTCCAAATCTAAGTTAATGTGACTAGGTTATCCGAGGAGTGGCTGATTGTACAGCCAGAGCATTACTCATAGCTCTAATATTTAGTCCAAATTTAGGAACATTTGTGGCTAATTTGTTTCCAGACAAATATTTGCATTGTTTTTCCAGAAACAGAAAATGAAGCTCCAAACACCCTAAAAGAAGCTTGTGTAAAGACAGTAGATTTTTTTTACGATAACTTGTTTATGATTATTCATGTCTAAAACTGTATAAAAAAAAGTTAATTAAGCAGCCTGTTGGATTTTCCACCTAGGCACACAAGCAAATGCAATTTGAGTGTTGTACATATTCACTTCCTGCAATGTGAATACGGAAGTCTGAAATGCTGTTGCAGTGTATTTTTATTGTTATGGCTTTCTCTAATGTTGCCTTCCTTCACATCTGCTGCTCAGCTTTCAATATTGATTAAATGGCAACACTCTCTTTGCTGTAATCAAATTATTCAGTAAGTCCTGCTGAAATGAATAAAAAATAATTAAAAAGCTAAAATAATTTTCTTATAAAAATGAATAAACGAATAATCAAATAGATAATGGTCTGGTTTTGTGTGAACACTATTGGTGCATGAGTGTGGAACAGAACTTGCAAAAATGCAGTCCAGTATTTTATATGCATTTATAAATAAGTGTGAATAAGAATATTCTATGCAACTCCTCAAAGAAATGCAGTGATTATATTATACCTTTGTATAATTTTTATCCTCATGGATAGCTAGTGAATCTAAGCAGATAGTAATCTCTGGTTAAGGAAGCATTATCTCTCTTTTACAAAGTGAACTAAAGCAGAAGTTAAATAATTTTCCCAGTGTTTTATATGAACTCTATTGTATTGATGGAATTAAGTAAATTCATTGCTGTCTTTAGATGTAAAGAATGGATTTTACTCTTCAAGGCTAAATACAGAAACATTTTTCTGTCTTTATATACTTGAACTGTATCTGTGCTGGTAAATTGATCTTTAATAGTGCAATCTTCACACATACACATACACACACACACACACACACAGCTAGCTTTGTTCCATTACCTCATTTTGTTGCATATACAAAGGTATTTTGTGCCAGGATCTTAATGTGATGTTTAAGTGTAAGCACATGCAGAGCTATGTTGAGGTCAGAGAACTATTCCCATAGGATGAAAACAAGCAAGGGAGAAATTAAACTGTATGGCAAAAAAACCTGTCAGAGATATATTAGGTCGTGAAACAGTCATTTTAGGGAAATATTTGAAACCCATTCACTTGAGACTTTGTAACTAGAATTGACAAAACACTAGAAAATGGTCTGTAGAGTGAAAGTTGAACAATGCAGCTAGATGAAATAAGATAATGAAGCTTTTCAGTCTTGAAATTCAATGATTTTGGGATAGTGAGACAAATCACATCTGTGGTATATACTTCAGACCTCCAAGTGTCATCAACAGATCTCTAAAAATTGACCCATTTAGACATTGAATATCTAACTTGCTTTTCATGTTCTCCTTTGATAGCTAGCTTGAAAGAAATAGTTTGGATAATGGTAGCCTACTCCATTTGCAACACATGATGATGCGTTAAAGAAAGATTTGTGAAAAATATCCTTGAAGCAATCCCAGTATTGATAGACTTGGGGGTTTTCTTGTCCCTTTTTTGTTTATATTTTTACTTTTTACAGTACTGTTAAACTGCCTGTTGCAGTTCTCTTTCTTGAAGTCTGGTTTTATGACCAAGTATGAAAACCTGTTTATTTTCGGTAGCTGGAATGCCTCAACCTCAATGAACTACAGAGCTTTGTAGCAGTATTTCCTTTACAAGTTCAAGTTACACCATTACATTGTTGACGTTCCCTTACAGTCTTTTGTCAGCAGAATTTCCAGTAGTTATTTCATCTGTAGAAAAACATAAGATCATGGCCATTGATAAAAAAAGAAATGCTTACTAGTGCCATGACTTTTAAAAATTAGTCAGATTATTTCTGTGGTGTTTTTTTGTTGTTGTTTGTTTTTTCAAAAAAAGAATAAATTGGGATTGTTCAGAAACTAACAATTTCATCTCTATTAAAAGCCACTGATGCAGTGATCAAAAGTCATTGCTACCTGCATGAATTTGATGGGTTTGCTGCTAAATTTACACAAAAGTTTTAGCAAACAGTTTTAGAAGTTGTGAAGTTTCCTTAAGCTAAGGCTTGAGATATAAATGCTATTAAGACACTTAAAGCAAACTTGACATGCAATATAAATGTCATTTGTCTTTAAAAGCCTTTAAAATGAGTGTGCTGAAAGAAGCCCTGTTTAGTTGTGCTTTAGTCTTTAAGGTCACTTTAATGAAAACCTAATTTAGAACGTTTGTGTGCTGAAGCTATTTTAGTAAAAAAGTCATGGAATTTTACCTTAAGTTAAAAATTACAAAAAAGGACTCATTTGACTGTTTGCTCTACTTATATTTTCTTGTGATCCCTACAGACTTTTCTTGTGCAGAACTTTCATTTGCTGCATTTAGTTTTATCTAGTTGAGATATGGGGTCAAGTTCTGATACTGTAAATCCAGAAATAATAGTAAAGTCAAAGCTAAGGCTATTCTGGTGATCCTTGGATAACGTTGTAAACTTGGGACCTGAAGGTTCTTCTCAGTTTTAAGTCAGTGGGATTGCAACTGGTAGAGGTGCTGCTTAAATCGGAACTGGATGGGTGGTGGCTAAACTCGCAATACATCACTCCGACACATATACCTTCATATTGGAAACTAAATTGGGGCTAAAGACTGGATTTGCATTCCTATCTGATAATAGAAATCTCCCATGATGCTGGGAGGCTTTTTCTGCTTAAGATCATGGAAAATGCATCTGAATGTGAAAAGCAATGTTTTTCTACTGTGGTTGTGCAGTGGAGCAGGATTGGATTTCATATTTAGGAATTGTTTTCCAAACCAAGAGAGATTTTGAATAAAACTCACATTGGCATGTAAACGTGTGTATGCCAAAACTTCCCAAAGATGATGTAACCGAGAATAATCTGTTAAATCAAGGTGGTTTTCCCTCTCCCATCCATGTTTTGGAGAACTTTCACTTTTTATTAACAAATAGAATTTAAATGAGGACTTGAAATTCACTGGGGAAGATCAATAATTTACATGAACAAAAATTTCCAAGAAGATCCAAATTCCTATACCAGAGGTTAGTCAAAAGTTTCCAGAGAACCTTAATGGTGATAATTTTCAGCACTGGAAGAGGAAAACAGTGTTTTGGTAACTGAACTGTTATTTACTGTTTCATGACACTATTCTATCTGTGCTTTGTATGAATCACCATGAGGTGTTGCTAACTCTGTATCAACTTTTGTGTGCTCAAATCTCTCCTTAATATTCTGCAGTAATTTTCATTCTTTGTCTGCTTCAGAAATTTTGTCTGCTGTGATTCTGAGGTAACAACAACAAAGTCCTGAATGGTATTGTACATCCTGTCTGTATTTTTTACTTTAGGAGTGCTTGTCATAGGAAGGTATTCTCTCAAAGCAAAATATTGTAGGTACTGTTTCTCAAATGGCACTGCATAATATGGTGTATTACTTCAGCAACTAGTGACTAATTGCAAAATGTAATTTTTTACATGCATTCAGGTAGAAAAGAGTATGTATAAAAATATTATTTCATTTTCTGAATGCTGTACTGAAATAATTGTGCCTTGTGAGCATCATGGTTAATGGGAAATGATTTGTAAAAGGACCACACTCCCATTGTCAGAACAGTAGTTTACATGCAGGTGTGCGTGTGTGCACATACAAGCAGTGACAATTTGTAATTTCATATTGATCTTCTCACCATCAGTCTCTAAATCTTACAGTTGTAATGCAGAATTGACGGCTTTGAAAGTTAGGCTGTCAGATATAAATGTTTCAAATGTTGCCCTTGTTTCAGTCATGCCCAGAACATTTTTCCAGAAATCATTCTGCTGTGGGAGATTTCAGAATTGCAAGTTTTTTCTCCTGTTAAAATGATTGCACATTTCCACTGGAGTTAAGATAATTACTCACCTCTACCGAATTAGTGTAACAGAGAGAGACCTTTTGGATTCCTGTATAGTTTATTGTCTTCACTATTTGTCCTAAAGCACATTGGTAAATAATGTAGTTGATATTAAACTGGAAGAAGCTAAAAACTGAGACTTATTTAATCAGTTATGTAAATCTCTGCCAGATATCAGGTACCTTTTGAGAATGAGAACCCTGTTGATAAAAATTTGAATATTTGTAGATTTGGACAGCAGAACTAATACTTCACTGGCAGCATTTTGCATCTGTTCACAGCTTTTGAAAGCAGCAGTTTAAAATGTGCCATCTGTAATCACCAACTGCTTAAAAAGAACATAATGAATGTTTGATATTAGCTATTAAAATGGATCAAGACATTTAAAAGAGACTCATCCCCAGCTCTCTGCAACCTCCTTTCAGGCAGTTGTAGAGGGCGATGAGGTCTCCCCTCAGCCTCCTCTTCTCCAGACTAAACAACCCCAGTTCCCTCAGCCGCTCCTCGTACGACATGTGCTCCAGACCCTGCACCAGCTTCGTTGCCCTTCTTTGGACACGCTCGAGTAATTCAATGTCCTTTTTGTAGTGAGGGGCCCAAAACTGAACACAGTCATCGAGGTGCGGCCTCACTAGTGCCGAGTACAGGGGTAAGATCCCTTCCCTGTCCCTGCTGGCCACGCTATTGCTGATACAAGCCAGGATGCCATTGGCCTTCTTGGCCACCTGGGCACACTGCTGGCTCCTGTTCAGCCGGCTGTCAGTCAACACCCCCAGGTCCCTCTCTGACTGGCAGCTCTCCAGCCACTCCTCCCCAAGCCTGTAGCGCTGCTGGGGGTTGTTGTGGCCCAAGTGCAGCACCCGGCATTTGGCCTTATTGAAACTCCTACAGTTGGCCTTAGCCCATCGCTCCAGCCTGTCCAGGTCTCTCTGCAGAGCCTCCCTACCCTCGAGCCGATCAACACTCCCACCCAACTTGGTGTCATCTGCAAATTTACTGAGGGTGCACTCGATCCCCTTGTCTAGATCATCAATAAAGATGTAAACAGGAGTGGCCCCAAACCCGAGCCCTGGGGGACACCACTCATGACTGGTCGCCAACTGGATTTAACTCCGTTCACCACAACTCTTTAGGCCCGGCCATCCAGCCAGTTTTTTACCCAGCGAAGCGTGTGCCCATCCAAGCCGCGAGCAGCCAGTTTCGCCAGGAGAATGCTGTGGGAAACAGTGTCAAAGGCCTTACTGAAGTCAAGGTAGATGATTGAGATTTTAAAAATTAGCAAACTGTTAAATCATTGGTGCTGTTTACAGCAGGGTGGGAAATTACAATTTTGGCGTAACAGAGGCAGGACACCTTTTAAATGTCACTGCCACATATAAGACTGTATCTTCCAAAATTTCATTTTTATGCAAATGTTTCAGAATGTGATGCATATATGGCCTGTCTGTGGCAAAATATATGTAAATCTTGTGACCAATGTGGATATTTTTTTCATAACTTTAATTACTACAGAAGGGAAGAAGTAAACTTTAGCTGAAAGCTGAAGGACATGACAGGCAGGTTAGAATAAATTTATTAGGAATGTCTTTAAGGAGATCAGTATTTACATAGTTTCTATTATAAATCTACAAAAATCATCACATGCAGGAAAATTTTACTTATACATGAAGATTTATATCACAGAAATACTAGGGCTTAAAACTAAATGTGTAAAACTTGTTTTTGTTAGAAGGTAACGGTTGCAGGTATTTGGCTGATGCATGATTGTACAGTGTAGGTGTGTGAGGTACCTTTTTCTCTAGATTAATGCCAATTATAGAAAACACATTCGTGTATCTAAATAGACTGCCTTGATTGAACTTTAAAATGCAGCACAGTAATGCCTGCAGCATGGTAGTCAGTAACAGATGCAGTGTATGTATGTGAGTAAAATTGGATTTATATACCAAGACATAAACAAAGGGAAAAGGTTACGTTATAAAGAGATCGGGGAAATTTTAAAGATAATATTGAAAGGAACTCCAGGGTAATGATATGAGGCTTTTAAATGACTAGGGGAAACCTGGAAAAACATTTTTGAAAGCCAGTAAATTTCCTGGACTTCTCATTGACAGTCTGAGCAGCATAATGCAGTCCTGTGATTGCCTGTCTCTTCATTTTGTAACTCTTTTTTTGGTTTAGGATTTTTTTTTTTTTTGGGTGGTGGGCAATATTAATAACAGAAAAGTCCTGAAGAAAATCAACACTGTTGTAAATATCTAGCGGAGGGTGGTTTGCAGTGACTGCTGAGGGAACATGTATCAAATGAGAAAGTATATATTAGAAATGTGGCATGTTCCACCTGGCTATTTTTAACACACTGCAGAAAATGTGACTGATTCCCCTATCTGCTCACTTTTCTCTTTGAGCACTAGCTGTCATATTCCTGTCGCATGCACCACATTTTTTGATAGGTTGTCTCTTTTCCACCCTATGCCTTCTCTTATTACTCCATTATGAAGATTATAAATACATGAAATTGATCTCAAAATAGAACTACCCAGTCCTATTAACTTTGCTGACTAAGAGTGGCATGTAAAGCTTTTTACTTTCATGTTGTAATTTTGAATTTGATCCCATATTTGAAGTTGGTTTGGGTTTTTTTTTTTTTTTAGTTTTCGTTGTTTGAGTTTGTTTATTTTGGGTTTGTTTTCTTTTTCTTTTTTTAGTATGAGACTAGTTCTGACCTAAAACACTTTCTGGTGAAAAATAATGACAAGCACAGAAAGAAACTAGGTTAGACTTGTCTTTGCCTTTTCATTATGGAGAAAACATTTCTATTTTTCTAGACTAACTCAAAGACCTAGTCTTTAGCTGAGGGATGGTGTTTTGGTTTGTTTGTGCCTTTTTGTTTTTTTCACAGAAGTGTTTTGGCAAATCACTTATGCAATAGGCATTTTGACAAGTAACAACCGTTGTTATAAATAAAAATTATGTAGATTCTGTTTATTATTGGTTGTGGAAAATAAAAAATGTTTGCTTATGTTATGAGTAATAAGTTCAAATGTCCATTGGGTAACTTCTTGTATTTAGGCAAAAACATCTTTAATAGCTTCCTTCATCATCATATGTGGAATGACAACAATATCTGTGCTTTTTCAATTCCATCTCAATATTTACAAAGCTCGTAGCACTTTTTTTTTTTTTTTCCAGACTGATTTTTTTTTAAATAAATGGTAGCAAAAGAAGAACTGTTTCTCCTTAGGTAAACTTGGCTCTTTTCACTATACTAATTAGCTGGTATTGATTAGTACAGCATACAGCAGATATATAACATGTCAAAAGCTGAGCAAGTCTCATTTTTCTATACAAACACTGCTATTTCTTTATTTTTTTTTGTCCAAATTCAGTTTCACTTGAGAAACATTATTATCTGGCTTTAGCTGTGATAGTCTGTACTTTTAAAGCATGTGATACAGACTCATTAATGCCAATGGAATGGACTTTTCTGTTGTCTTTAACAAGATTTAGTTTAGGTACAGATTATAGAGAAAATACTGAAAAAAATCTCATTATAGCAAGATACTGAACTAGGTTGTAGCCCAATTGTGTTTTGAAAATATAAAAATGCTGCTCTACCTGGAATGAAGAACCACTGCAGCAGAGATGCTAATTCCAAGTCAATGTCCGTCTCCTTATCCAAGAACACAGGACTGTGGTTATAGAAGGGCAATGGCTGCATGCCAATCTGCATCAGGCAGAGTAGCCCTTTATGGCTATTAATATACAGGCTACTTAAAGCTACTTTTAGAATTAGAATTTTAAAATTAGACTTTATCTTTAAATGACTAATAATACCATAAAAATAATAAAATCTCTCCAGTGTTTCATTCGTTTTCCATTGTTTTCCGTTATTCACTAGTAGAGAATTAAAAGTTTTGCTCACTAAAAGGAGCGATTGGTAACTTCTTTGTATTGGATGAATGTTTTACAGTCAAATAGAATTTATGGCAGCAGTGTTCTGGCTTGATTATTGACCGCTGCTATTCACTGGGGAAAGCAGGTTCCATAGAAAATAACCTGTATAATGCTTGTGTTGTTATGAAAAAATTTTTAAATAAGCATAATCTATAAAAGAACACAGAGCATGAGAATTACTGTGTGTGTCAGCAATTCTTAAAAATTATTTGAATGAAAAATATTATACATCCACCAGCTGAAGTAAGCAGGGACCCCTATTAGTTTAAGGTGCATTAGCAACTCAGAAATGTTTACTCACTGTAGAAAATCTGACTTGAAGCCAATCATATTCTGGCAGATAATGTTACTTGAATCAGAATATGGTATTACGTACTTCTATTTCCTTTTAATTCAAATTCAGTTAGACAATGATGTTTTAAAGCAATCAAGATTGAAGTAATTATCCAGTGGAATTAATATGGTCAAGTTTAAGTGAAATCACTGTTTTGAATTCAGACCTATCTTAGGCTGCAAATGATAAAACTGCAAGTTCAAAAACATTCACAGTGAAGTGAAAGAAAAGGGGGAATGCTGTCAATAATGGTTCCAGATACTT
This sequence comes from Strix uralensis, assembly GCF_047716275.1. Taxonomy (NCBI): domain Eukaryota; kingdom Metazoa; phylum Chordata; class Aves; order Strigiformes; family Strigidae; genus Strix; species Strix uralensis. The sequence continues at coordinate 11,085,623 of NC_133978.1, read as the reverse complement.
CCCAGTCTGGTCTTTGAGCATAGAGCAGAGATGTAATTCAGGCTTACTTGAACCATCCTGGATGAGTTCTCAAGTATGGACAGCAGAAGACATATGTCCTCTTCCCTCCCCACCCACCCACAGTCATGCTCTACCCATTTTTCAGATTTGGGTGATGGCAGAGAATTTTGAGAAGTTGACTGAGGCAGAGGAAGCAAGCTCGTCACTGGCCTTAAGCTGTTAATGTGTCTACACTTCACGATCACCATGGTGTGCTCAGGAGTAAGGCCAGGGGTGCCCTACCTTGAAGAGCCTTTGCAAGAGGGACCCAGTGAGGAAGTGGTGAGGTCTGCAGTGTGGACAACAGTAGAAGTGGGTTGACCTCAGTGGAAAAAGTCTAATGGTGTAGTTTGTAGGCAACTGAGGAGGCTTAGAAGATCATAACTCCCCCTATTAATTATTTTTTTCCTAAAGATTTAAGGCTTAGAAACATTCTATAAAATGACAAATTATTATGATAGTCTGGAGATTCTTAGGGTAACAGTGACTCTTAAAACACATTTTTTTCCCCAGAACTGCATATTTTCTTACAATCAACCTGCTGATTGGAGAGACATACCTATCATCACATATTTGTGTCCGAACCTGAAAAAGAAGTATGTTTTTGCAAAGTTATAAATGTAAAACAAGAATAAAATTATTATTTTCTGGGGATGCAAAACCAAAGAATAGATCTTTCATTTCAGTATGTGTGGCAGATAGATTAAAAATGTTCACATCTTGAACCTCAGGTACTCATCAGAAAGAAATGTCTTTTCAGTTGCTCAGTTGGTTCTTGCTGTAAATGATAGCTTCAGATTCTGTGACACATTTCAACAAATGTTTTATTTACATATATATGTTTTATACAGTATGTGTTATTGTTAATTGGCTATTGCCTCAAAATCTTGTTTGATTCTCCTTACTCTTTAATTTAAAACCATTTTAATGACTATTTTATAACATTTTGAATATTTTGGAAATAACTACGTTCAACATAACTCCAGTGAAAAAATCTGTTCAATTATTGCATGACAGAAAAAAGGACATGTGGTCAAGGGACTTAAGAAGATATGGATCTAGGGTACATTCTCTATGGGAAGCAGAAACTCGTGAGGGCACCTGGTTTCTGTGAGTGGATTTCAAGAGGAGAAGGTCATCAGGTCCTGGTCAGACATTTTTTTTTGTCAACAGAGAGGTTTCTGTGGATGAAAACTCTGAGGTTGCTGATGCAGAGACAGGAGTAGAGAAGAGTGAACTTGATAATCCAGGGGGAAAAAAGATGTTGATGAACAGAGTTGGGGTTATTTCTATGACATAAGATAAATATGTCTTTCTCTTTTGAATTGTTTCTTCATATTTCTCTGAAGATGCTGCTACCAACACCATCTCCTTATTGCTCAAGTTCATTTGTTGAATGAAATTCTGTTATTTAAGAGCTCTGTACTAGGCAACTTTTACTAGGGATTATCAAGTGAGATTCAGCTGTTGAGAGAGACTGATTTATCCCTTTTCTTTTAGAAATCCTATAGTTTGATGGCAGTGTTAACTTTTCATTGTGCATGTTGTTTTCTGGTACATCTTTATTCTTAGCTCTAGGAGAATGAATGCATAAATAAAAATCCACTGTTCCTCTGCTGCTCTGCTGCCATTTAAATCCCTATTTATCTCACTCTAGGATGCCAGAGAGGAAATTTAATGTTGAGTATTTGTTCAATAAATGTCAGGGAGGGCAGGCAGTTTATATCCTCTTTTGCAATAAACATTTAGTTCTCCTGACAAAGACAACATCAGAATATCAGGAGGGAAAAGCTGGTCTTGTGGCCTCTGCGACTTTCAGCAGCTGAAAATGCAGAGTGGTAATGGTGACCATGCACATAAAGCTGAATTTCCAGAAGTGGTTGATATGCTGTCAGGGGCTCCAATACTTTTCTGATAAAAACATACATTTCTTGTTTAGGAAGTGGAACTACGTGGGACTTGGTCTTGGAAAATGTCAGTACCATTTTCCTCTCATCTGTAACTATTGTGTAGATTTAAACTTTTCATCAGTGTAGTCTCTTTGCACATATTTTTTGTGTACTTTGTTTTCATTACAATAAAAGACAGTTTATATCTCTTACCCATCGAGCTAATGAATGGCATGAGACTTATTGAGCTAAACTTGCTTGTATTATAATCCAGGGTACGTGTTAGGAGAAGACAGAAGTACAGATTTAGAATATAACATCATGTAAGTTATCTGTTTTAGCATATCAGGTGAGTTAAGATAACAGGTTAAAGAAGTTACTAAGCAATTATTTGTTTTATGCATAGTTAATATATGTCCTGTGCATTTTACAGTGAGGAAATTAAGGCACAAATGGAAACGAAGGAAATTTTTCTAAAATTAAATGTTTATCGGTTAGAGGTACTGAAGTTAAATCTCCTGAGTACAAGGTAATTGCCATGCCTATCAAGATGGTCCTTCCCTTATGTACTCATCAGAAGACTTGGAGTAACTAAGCTTAATTTCCAAGGGAGCTTCAAGAAGGTGATGAAGTTGTGCCATGAACAGACATAAAGACATCTGAACAAAACTAGGTTAAGATTTAAAGTTAAGTCTGTACACTTGTAGGCCTTCCTTGATACGCTGGACAAACTTTGGTGAGATTCAGTATTCTAGGACTGCTTATTTGGTATGAAATGCATAACGGTTTGCAAAGGCTTACAGAATTAACTGTGTCATATGTTGACAAAGGTAAGTTCTGTGATAGTTGGAAAAATGTAATAGCAACAGGTTTATAACATTTTTTAGAATCAACTATTTTGTCACATAATAAATTACATAATATATATGTATGCATTGTATGTATGTAATTACCTATACATACATGTCATATAGTAATATATTATTTTATGTTCTTTGCCAGTACCAGAGATCCTTGCCAAAAAGATTTTTAAATACATGTAATTAAAAATTCTTCTCAGTCTTCAAATCTAATTTTTCTCATCTTCACATATCCCCGTGACTCTGATCTATTTGAGTCCATTTCTTTCTGAGCTTTTTTAATGACCTTTCTGCTTTTGCTTTAAGCTTGTGTTTAAGAACAGGAGAAAAAAAAAAAAACAACTTGAAATGAAGCCTGCAATTTGAATAAAGAATAGAATTAGAAATACACTTTAGAGATAGACTTTCATCCCTAAGTGTGGTGATTCTTTTATGCTAAAGCTCTTCTGCTTTAAGGCGTGTTTCAACTACTTGTTAATCAAACTAGAACCGACTTAGCCAAGTAAGAATTTCAGTCCTTTTGTCCTTGATAAAATGCACAAGTGTAAGCAGATGGCTAACATGACTAAAACCATTGACAAAACATAACTTTCAGCCTAGAAGAAGTACAGAGAAAATTTACAAAAGCTGCCTCTTTAAATTTCTGCCAGGCACTTAACTTCAGGCTGGATGAAATTCCCAATCATCAGTTTAATTTTTTTGACCTAGCAAATACCAAAACACTGGAGAGCTGAGGACTGGGGTATGAAGGGCTGGTATGTCTCAACCAGCTTGTGCCTGTGTTTAAAAAGAGGAAAAAAAATATTGAGACCAAGTGGCTAGATAGGTAACAGGTCAGCAGGAAGGGATCTGATGCTCACACTGTGTCACAAGTTGAAACGTGCAATTGCAAGAGCAGCAGGTGTTAGGCTGGGAATTACAGACAGCAGTATCCCTTGCAAGACCTGCTGAGCAATTCCTCTGTGCTGCTCAGCACCAATGACACCTCAGCTGGGGCACTGCAGGACCCCACTGGCCTCAAGGGGAGCAGCAAGAGCAGGCTCATCCGGAGCACACCACCCTTGAAGGAAAGACTAATTCAATAGGATTTATCAGCCTTGACACAGGAGGTCTGGAGGAGTGGGAGGACTGTGGTATAGCATCTGAGCATGTGAATACCTCTTGCAAAGAAAAGGTGCTAGTGAAAGGGAGAGGAATAGTGTGACCATGCATTGACACAAAGGCAAGTATGGCCATGGTGCTGGCTAGAGAGTCCCTCTTGGGCTGTGTTAAGCAGGGTCTGATGCTGACTGCCTGGCAGACTTATGCAGGCAAAGAACTGCTTTCTGGACCTGGATTCAGCTGGGGCAGGAATGGCACATCAAAATTGTTCTGAACAGATGCAGAATTTCAAAGCATGGGGAAGCGTGAAGGCTGCAGAGTACAGCTGCTGAGCATCCTGGGCTGCCGCACGGTCGAAGTCAGGCAGTGGCAGGGCTGTGCCTGCAGACTGCAGTGTCTGTCTTCTCTGTGGTGCTCTATATTCATTGGATGTTCTTGGATCTGGCCCCAAGCTTTCAGCCGACAGCGGCCGTAACCTAGAAGTAACGATCCTGTTAAATAACTATCATGCAAGCATGTCATTCAGGCTGTCAAGAATGTGGAGGCCAAGCATGATCGCTTCTTCTCCCCTTCCTCTTTCCCAATTAAAGAGCTTGTTACATCTTTCTTTAATCATTGTTTAATCATTGAAAATTGTGGCCATGAATCTTGATGATATGCAAATCAGGGATGCCATCTGTTGATCAGTGCTGCAAATTCCCCAGGCTCAGTGCTGAGTGGTAATCTAGTGCTAGGTGTGCTTACTTTATTTCCCTTGCACATGTGAGTAGTCACAGAGGGAATTTGATTCAGAGGCTTAGAAGGAGATGTCATCTCTTCACCCTCACAACGAGTTTATTTTAAGCATCAGAAGGACAAGTTCCATTACAGACACCCACTACAGGACAACCAGGCAATCAGGTCCAGTCAGCACAGGTTTATGAAAGGCAGGTCCTGCTTAACTAACCTGATCTCCTTTTATGACAAGGTGACCTGCTTAGTGGATGAGGGAAAGGCTGTGGATGTTGTCAACCTAGACTTTTGTAAAGCCTTTGACACCATTTCCCACAGCATTCTCCTGGAGAATCTGGCTGTTCATGGCTTAGACAGGAGTACTCTTTGCTGAGTAAAAAACTGGCTGGATGGCGAGGCCCAGAGAGTGGAGGTGAACGGAGTTAAATCCAGTTGGTGGCTGGTCACAAGTGGTGTTCCCCAGGGCTCAGTACTGGGACCAGTTCTGTTTAATATCTTTAACAAGGTTCAACAAAGCTAAGGGCCGGGTCCTGCACTTAGGTTACAACAACCCCAGGCAACACTACAGGCATGGGGAAGAGTGGCTGGAAAGCTGCTTGACAGAAAAGGACCTGGGGCTGTTTGTCGACAGAAGAGCCAGCAGTGTGCCCAGGTGACCAAGAAGGCCAATAGCATTCTGGCTTGATCAGGAATAGTGTGGCCAGCAGGACTAGGGAAATGATTGTCTCCCTGTACTTGGCACTGGTGAGGCCACACCTCAAACACTGTGTTCAGATTTGTGCCCCTCAGTACACGACATTGAGGTGCTGGAGCGTGTCCAGAGAAGACAATAAAGCTGGTGAAGGGTCTAGAGCACAACTCTTATGAGAAGCGGATGAGGGAAATGGGGTGGTTTAGTCTGGAGAAAAGGAGGCTCAGGGAAGACCTTATTGCTCTCTACTACTATTTGAAAGGAGGTTGTAGTGAGGTGGGTGTTGGTCTCTTCTCCCAAGTAACAAGCCATAGGACAAGAGGAAATGGCCTCAAGTTGTGCCAGGGGAGGTTTAGACTAGATATTAGGAAAAATTTCTTCACCGAAAGGGTTGTCAAGCACTGGCACAGGCTGCGCAGGGAAGTAGTTGAGTCACCATCCCTGGAGGTATTTGAAAGACATGTAGATGTGGTGCTTAGGGACATGGCTTAGTGATGGACTTGGCAGTGCTAGGTTAAAGACTGAACTTGATGATCTTAAAGGTCTTTTCCAACCTAAACTATTCTATGGTTCTATGATTTTACCATACTCTGAAGAAAAATACACATGTGAAACTACTGTCCATTCTTCATTCATATAACTAATTCAGCTGAAGATGCTTCCTCTGACTGTCCAGGCAGGGCCCTGCTGGAGTACACCAGGCTGTTTCCCTCTGTCCTGCCCAGCCCAGCACATAGGTATTCTTGCAAAGGGAGGTAGACACCTTAATTAAAAATTTAACATCTGCTATTCTGAGTCAGAGCAGTGGCCCATCTAGGCTTCTGTGTAAAAGTGGCCAGCAATAGATGTTTAACAGCAAAGGGCATGGGCATGTGAAGAGGTGCTCTCAGCACCTGGTGTTTTGCAGTTTCAATACTCCTGGAGCCAGGAGCTGCATGAGAGGTAGAGGTAACCTTTGTGAATATGCTTCCTCCTTTCTTGAAGGCAGATCTTTTGATTTCTGCTCGTTCTTTGGAGGTGAGTTACATACTTTAATGTGCTTTGTGTGGAGAAGTGCTTTTTTTAAACTACAGTCTGATAATATCATTTGGCTCTGTCTAGTTCTTGAATTGTGAATAATCATTTCCTATTCACCTTTTCCAGGCTATTTAAAATTTTAGAGCTGCTATTCTACATCTCCTCAGTCATATCTTTTTCCAGCTGAAAAGCTGTAGTCTATTTAGTCTCCTCTCATGTGGAGGAGTCATTTGACTGACATGGCCAACTTGTTTCAACTTTCTTCACTGAAAAGCCATTGTACTGGAACCATTTTAGGTCATTAAAGAAGTAGGAGAGAATCAAGTTTTATTTGAAATTACTTAAAATATTGTACAATACTACCGGAAAAGGTTTCAAAAATGGTATAATATCTTTAAATCTTGCTTTCCCACTGCCTCGCCCCCCCCCAAACCCCAAACCCAAAGAAAGACCTATGTATAGTAATTCAAAAGGAAGTCTTACATATAGTAATTAACTGTGAGGATGTCTGTTCCATCAGGTCTGTTCCTTCCAGGGCAGATTTATATAACACGTAGTGACATTTAACAGAAGTTGTTGCTGTAGGTTGATGCAGAATAGAACTCCCCAAGTTCATAATAAACTGTTTATGGCTGAAGCAGTTAATGTTTTCTATAATCTCCCACAACAGGACCACTAAACCAGCAATTATCTTATCACATAATAGATAATTGATGTTTTAGTGGTCCTGTGCTGGTTCAGTCATGGGCTCAGAGCAGGTTGACTTTGAAGTCAGCTCTGAACTTGAAAGCTGGATAAGCTTTCTCATGGCACCAGAACACTGGTACATTGACTGTCTTTTATTTTGGGTTGTATTTGCTCTTTTTCCTGATTTTGATGTTTAAAAAAAGGATTTTTTTCTTGCTTGAATAATAACATTTTTACAGTCTGTGTTTTCTTTTAAGTGGATTTATATACATCAGTGACCAAAGGGCTACTTTAGATTTGATTCTTAACTTTTTTTAAACTTTAATATATATTTCTTATTTTAATACTTAGACTCCTCACCACCATTAGTTCAGATTTTTAGAGCAGCAACACAGTCATATGTCTGAGCTTATAGGGGCACTCAGGATTTATTGTATGAGTGTTCTCATCGAAGACCTTTCAGGCAGGTTCATTTCTGCTCTGCTTTAATGTCTACATTGGGAAGAATTTTTGTCCAACTTTTTAAAACTAGTAACACCGTTGCTCCTGTTTTCTGCATTGTCTTCTGGTATTAAAGTGAAGAAAAGGAAACCCAGTTGTACTGGTTTTCCTGAACTAAAAAGCCGAAAGCTTTTACCCTTCCTTTCTGTTACAATGGACTCATGGCTCAAAGTCTCTGCCATGCTCTGTTTCAGCTAATCATCACTGCAGAAGTTGGTTCCTTGTATCTATGGCAGAATTTGTTTTGAAGTTTTCAGAGCTACAAAACTGTTGTGTACACTAGCATGAAATTTTTATTTGTTGCATCCTCTTTTATGACCTCCTCGACGATTTGTTTCTCTTGTGCATGCATGAGGCTGGTGAGATACCATGTCAAATACTTTCCTGTCTGGGCTGAGAACTGAACAGAAGGAATTTAGTTTATTAACTAGCACCTTCTGTTTTTTTAGAAGCTGGATTTTCACAGCATCCCAAGTGGGAAAAGATCCTTAGACCTACATTTACTCCAGTAGATGCAGGGTCCTGCAAAAGTGCAGATTCTGCTTTTGAAAGATGGGAGATTCATTCTGTGAGGACTGAGTTGTCCTTTGCTACTGTTTTTTAGTTAAAATAAATGCAGTTCTGTCACAGTGCAGAATATGACCAACTGTAATATAATTTAAATTGCTCATTGGAAAAACACTAAATTGAACATGGTTTCTAATTAATAATTTTTATGATCTGGTCTCACATAGCTTCTAACTATCTTGTAAAATAGGATTTCTATGCAGAATGGCTGTTATTCATGTTCCTTTGGAAGCTAAAATTCTACTGATATTAAATGCACATGGTTAATAATAGCTTATAAAGATGCCAGAACCCTGGCATCAAAAGGACCAGCTGTATTTGAAACAACCATACTAAATGCTACTTGTGATCTTATATAACCTACTTTTTATTTTTCTTCTATTTTGATAAATTGACTTTGCTGTTAGATTATGTGAAAATTTGGACAAGGGAGTTTCTTGAATTTATTAACTTAAAAATTAAGCATTTTTTAAAGAATAAAGGTTAGTTTATGGAACAGAAGTCGCCTGCAAAACAACAGATGCAAATGACAAAGCGTCAGAGACTTTAGTGAGTTTTTATATGTACTGGGATAGTGAATCTCTCTAAGATATGTCCAGACTGATGAGACAGATGTTACAGCTACTTTGCCCTGAGCATTGATACCACAAAGATTATTTTCCCGTCAGCATACAATAAATAAACAGTAAAAGTATGGAAGTGGACTTAAGGTGATGTGAAAGTTTGGACTCAGTAAGCATCTTAAAGTTTGGCTGTTTGTTTAGATCTCTCTGGTTTGTTTTTCTTGGAGAAATACCAGTGTTTTCCTTTGACTATAATAGAGTGTTAAAGTCCATAATTCTGGCATTGTTTTACTCTTAGCCTTCTACCTAAACTTAGCTGTTTAGGTAGGTATATTGCTTTTCCAAAGGTAGTTTCATTCTGCCTCTTATGAATTACACCTTACCTTTTATCAATTGACTTTTTCACTCCAAATTTGTACCTCAGCATACTTCTGATACTGCAGTGATAGTTGGTTATTTAGTATTTAAGTCTATATAACACAGAATAGGCAAAAAAAGTTTATAGGCTTTGATTATGCAACATTTACACAGAATATTCAGATAGGCACAATACCAGGTGCTTGAAGATATTATTTTTAATGACATGGAGATAAGATACGTCCTGCTACCATTACAGTGCTAAAGTATAAGTAGGCTTCCATTCATTCAATGTGACATGATTCCCCAGATAGTTGTGTTTCAGTAAATGCAGGATATACTTTTTTCTAATAAAACTGTAGATAATCATATTAACTAATAACGTCTCAACATGTGGCCAGTGGTGTATGCTTTGGATAGCTCAAACTTTTTGAAAAACAAAGGTAAATAGAAATATTCTGTGCTTTTTTTTTCTTTTTGCTTAATTTTAAATTGAAACCGTTTTAAAACAAATCAATATACCTGAAGTCTTTGCAATCCAACACAACATTAGAGAAAACCAAACAAGAACATAAACATGCCTAATGTGATTCATTTTCTTTGTCAGATACAGGAGCAAGATACAAGGTAAACTAACAGTAGTTCATAGAATGGCATTTATTTCTTCACAGTGTGACTTTTAAATGTCAGTATTCTTTTAAATTCAGTTGAAATTAAAGAATCAAATTTATTTTTTGTTATTATTTTTGCATTAGGCTATGAGAATTTATGTCTTGTTTGTTCTCTTGGTCCCCTCAATTCCTCAGTCTCTGAATTATATTAGAGCTGTTCAGATTGTATAACATTCCAGGTAGACACAGTTGTCTTTGTATGCCACATACAATGTATTTTCTGTATTTCTCCTTATTCTTGCTGTAATTACCAGGAAAATTTCCATGAAATAGGATTTTATTTTATAAGGTGCTACTAAATCCCATTATAGTGAGAGCATAAATAAGCATTGTCAAGGGGATAAGTATTGGGAGGACATGAAATCTTATGAAAAAAACATACAATTTAAAATGAACCTAAATAGATGTACGACAGATTTGTAAATTGTCTGCGCAGGTGAAATATTTTACCCTTATGTCTAAGAAGTTTTCAGTTTCCTTCAGGAATGTTCACAACAAGGACTTTTTGTTCTCTTTTATTAACACACTTTATGAGGAAACAAAATGTTCAGAAAATAGTTACTGTAATATTAGAAAGAACCCATTAATTCTTATCTTTATTTGTTCAGTATGTAATTTCCACAGAAAATTATTTTATTAAAATTGATATGAGCTCCAAGAGAGCATATTTCTACCTCACCTTACTTTTCAGGTTGCACGTCATCATTATATTGTGACTTTGTAGGGAAAAAAAAAAAAAGAAAAAAAAAAGGAAATTTGCTGGCTAATTAACATGTGAAAATGTGTGAACTTTTTCCATCCCTTTGTGAATTGCATCTTCATCTTTTAGCATTGTCCATAAAGAACTCTAAATCCAGTCTGTCACCTTGATTCTCCTATACTGGGCTACCAATGTGAGGATATTTTTATGCCAACATAACACTGACAGTTTTGGGTGACTGATAGATATCCTCTTGGTTAACTTGGAACTACATTTCTACATAATGGCTATGAAGTCAGTGGATAAGAACCGTTTATATAGAGTCTCATAATGCCTTTACATTTTTAGAAAACACCTTATTGTCAGGACTTGAGAGAAAAATGATGTTTATATAACATTAGCGCCTGCTTAGTCTTTGGGTATAGTGCAGAGTTTTAAAAGTGACTTAGTGAGAAGGGATGTGTTGCTCTTGTTCACTTAACTAAAAACTGGCAGCTTGTTAGAAATCAACAGTGAGAATATTTTACTGAGCCAATGCGTTGCTGCGTAGTATTATTACATTTAGTATTGTCTTCTGGTTTTCCCTTCCTCCTTTTTACCTTCGTGAGTCTTACTTTTAAGGGTCCAAAAACATTTGGAGGTTTTTCCAGAAAGCTATAAAGCAGTAGACATAAACAAATGCCTAGGTCAGAGATTTTATTCTTTGATGTGTTGGCTACCTTATAATTAAGGTTGGCTATTACAATTAATTACAGTGTTTCAATTAAGATCACTTGTTGCTATGGTTATCTCATTGCTCTAATCTGCTAGCATCCTTTGCGTTGCTTGTTGAAGGCTGTCAGCTGCATTGCTGAGAACTAACTTCACATTGCTCAGAGTGACTGAGAAGTTGTCCTGGGGTGATATTTTGCAAAAATCACAGTTACTTAAACAGCATAGAGAAAGTATTATTTATACACTTAAAACAGATTTTGCTCAGTGGAAGAGGCTTAGAAAGAAACAGCATATCATGTATTACTGCCAAAGAATTCTATATTCTCTGCTTAAAGTATCTGTCCATTAAAATAATTCTGTGTACTCCCCCTGCCACAGGGTCTAAGTTCCTCACAAAGTTTTTTGTCTTTAACTCCACTGCCTGACAGAGATTCCTGCCTCTTCAACAAGGAAATAGGTAGGGGACAGTTACAGCAAATGACTCAGGTAAAATGAATCACATAGACCACATCTGTAGTTATGGATTTGGGCTGCCTTTTCAATCCCAGACCAGCATTTCTTCCCAGCACAAAGGGGCTTGTGGTCACTATAAACAGGATTTTCACAGGATTGCCATATGCTTCGGAGTTTTTCCCGCACTGAAGTGCTCAGCTTCTTCAGAACCGAGTACATTTATAAAATCATTAATACATTCAGAGACTCTTATCGTGCTACTTAAGTTCCACCTAAGAAGTGGTAGAGAGAAAAATTGCTATTTCTATTTTTAGAGTACTTTCAGTGAGCTTACACTAAAAAGGTCACCTATGTATTCCTGTGGTGCCTTGTGCCAGGGAATAGGGTCTCCAGGCACTACCATGAAAACAAATAGTAATTCCTAATTATATCAGAAACCAAGGATTGTTGGAGGTGGAGTATGAGTCATAAGTCTCCAAAGTAAAGTAGATGTTATTTAACATTTACTTTGCAAAAGCACTTAGAAACATTTATAAGATTGGGCTCTTCACTAGACTAGACACTTTGCAGAATTTGAGTGAATGTCTGTCCTATTTCACTTTAATAAACTCAATGAAAAAAAAATGAAAGCTGTCTACGCCCTCTGCACAATAGAAGTCCATTATATTTCCATTTATCAAGGACATATTTGCAGCCTATTTGTAGCCATTTTCTTTCCTGGATGTGTTTTAACAGTATTAAGGTGTTTTTCAGTGGTAGCTGTGATGATGTACAGTATGTAGTGCAGCTGACATGTTTGTCCATGTTTCAGATGCTGTGCTAGCAGGGACATCATCCAGGCAGCTTTTTAATAACCTCTCTTCTCATCTGCAGTTGCAATATTAGCAGATAGTGTTGAAGAATGATTCCCATTCTAGCAGGAACTAGCTGCTGCTTCAATTTACTCTTAGAACCACTAGATCCCTGCAGTGCCATATTTTTTTCTCTTTGAGTTTTTTAATTTGCTAGGCTTATGTTTGTTGCTTTTGTTTGTAACATGATGGTGTTCAATCTGGACTCATGTCTCACTATCCTGAATTTACTCTGAGTTATTTAATCATTAAAGAATCTCAAATTAGTATGGGAGTAGGGTGGGGAAAGAATTAGTGGGCGGTGGTGTTGATTTTTGTTCTCCAGAGATACAATTCACACCAGTTTGTTGCATGATGCTCTTCCTGATAGTGTGGATTTCTCAGCATCTCCATTTCAAATGCTGTTCTTTAGAGTCAAGTGTAAAAGTATTATCTTTCTCAGACATATGTTTTTTTCTTGCCTTACTCTCTTTGCAGTCCAGAAAGGTGTGTGTGTAACTAGAAACATTCCAGACTTCATATACGCATATAGGTGATCTGCAGATAAAATAACCCACTTTCAAAAAAGTTCATTTTCATTTTTTTCCTGATCAGAGAAATCACAATTGTCTTACTGTGAGTTGGACCTATTGTTAGGGTGAGCTCAAGATTTGATCTGTCACTTTTGATGGTGACATGATGTTTCTTACAGTGATGATCAAGAAACGAAACCTCTTCTGACAGGAGAGGAAACGCTTCTTTATTGGCAGCTTTATCACTATTGATAGTGCAATGCTGTAATCTCTTTAGATGGAAAAAAGTGTATATTCTTTGTTATTTGTTCTGTTCTTGTAGGACTCTTTTAGACTGAATATTAGGAAGCATTTCTTTCCAGAACAGGTTGTTGGGCATTGGAATGGGCTGCCCAGGGAGGTGGTGGAGTCCCCATCCCTGGAGGGGTTTCAGAGTCAGGTTGACATAGCGCTGAGGGATATGGTGTAGTTGAGAATGGTCAATGTTAGGTTAATGGTTGGACTAGGTGATCTTCAAGGTCTTTTCCAACCTAGATGATTCTGTGATTCTGTGACTCGGTACTTATCACATTTGTGATCAGCGTAAGTCACACCCTCACTGTGTAGTTAAGTTGAATTATATCCATGTGGATGAGAGCAGCAGCACAATGAAATAACTCTTGCCCTTCTAAGAGTGACTGCCTTTGTACTCAAAGCATTATCTAATTTGGGCTGTGACCTGCACGAATATTTGACTGGAGTTAAACGTAGTCTTCTGGAAAAGTGATGTGAAGCAAATTCTGGTACTTAAGACTTTTCCTTACAAAAGTCTGTTGCTTTGTGTCCCCTCATGAAGAATGGCTTCTAGCTACTCAGAACTCACATAAAGTGCTTTTCATAGGATTTGGAGGAAACTAGACAACTTGAGTGTCTATTTATTCTTAGCACAAATAGGGTCTTGCAGATCTGCATGAATCTTCTGCTTGAGACAAAAATCTCTTCGTATGTGTATATGTGTGTCTTGGGGGAGAGGGGTTTCTCTGATCTGCATTCATGTATCTGTATTTGCTCATGCCTGCTAAGACAAGTAGTTCATCCCATACTGTGTGCAAAATAATGTACTTGGCACTTGCACAGAGGTTTTCAACAAAACATCTCAAAGCTTTGAATCTCAAAGAATTAAACAACTTTCAAGAGTAACCTACTGGGAATTAGGAGCACTGTGTGCAAGACTAGAGATGGAGGACAATATTCTGATGTCACCTTTTCATCAAGCTGTGTCATTAAATTAAAGGTGAAACTCTTTGTCAGGGTCTTTTTCTGAAGAATGTCATGCTGGAAAAATAATCAAACAAGTTGTTTTAACATTTTCTAAATACAGCCTCTTATGTAAAATTAGATGCTGACTTTTTAGAAAAATAATACTTTACAAAGCTTAAGAAATGGGGGCAAAAAAGTTGAAACTAAATTTTCATGTCAGATAGGAAAGTAACTTAATCAGGGCTTTAGGATATACATAGTATCAAGGGAGGCAATCAAGGTGATGAGGGTGTAGGAATACAATGTAGTCCCAACAAAAGCTTTGCCTCCAATGTCTATAACTTTATTTTTTGGTCTTCCAGTAGTCCTCTCATACGTAAATTATTATTCATTTCTTTGGCCATATACGTTTGTGAAATAGAAAGTTCCTTGTGATTTACAAGTATTGCCTGGCACATGTATTTTGTAAACAAATCGTGTATATATAAAATATATGTAGCTACACAATTGTTTTATAGTAGAAAAGAAAATTATTTTGGCATTTTCTGATCTGGTGGTTAAGTAGAACTAAAAGAAAACTACAAATTCAAGTCTATGCAGTTTGATGCATGTGATGCACAATAAAAAGCCCTCCTAACACACTCTTAAAAAATTACTCAATGAATAATGCCTAATCCCTTCATTAATTTTATATTTACTGCAGTAAAGTAGTAAAGCATTAAGACATATCACTGAACTCTGTGAAGGGTAATTTTAGATAAACATAACTTCTGAACTTTTGGTGGAAAATATGGGTAGTAAAATTTTGCTGGCAGTTATGTATCAGTAGGAATCTTTGCTTGCAAGGATTTGGTAAGGATCTTTGACAACCAGTAGAGAGTCTCCAGCAGTAAAAGCAGTAAGTTTTGCACTTGCAGCATAGTAAAACTTGGCTTCAAGTTAAAGAATGCATCTCCTCTTTCTGCTGGTGCCCTGCATGACCTATATAGGACAAGCTATCCTTTTTAAATAAAACTGATGTTTATAAGCATAAGAAAGCATCCTAAGACCCAATAGAGTGGAAAGAATCTTTGCCTTTCTCTTTTATTATATCCTTATGTTTTGTCTTCTACTTGCTTTCTCTTACTTTTGACAGCTATTGTCTTGGCTGTCATATCTTTGAGCAAAGAAATTTGAAATACATTCAGAACCTCCTAAATGCTACTAGTCATTGTTTTTATGTGATGTGGATGCTTTTAGTCCACATGGACATGAAATGTAGCTCCGCCTGTTCTGAGATTAGTGAAGCCTGGGTAGGAGAGGAAAACTTCCAGTGTTGCTAGTGTTTGGGTTTCCTGTGTTGTAGGAACGATGCTAGGAACCCATCACCTGAAGGAAAAGATGATATCAAAGTAAATAATTTTTGTAATATACAACCAAAAAGTCATAACTTCAGCTTTAGTCATGAAGTTTTGTAAATTTTCTTGAGTTTCACATTTCAGGTGCTAAATATTGATTTCAAATCTGTATATGTTAATAGCTACCACAAAATCCTTCTCTTTGTCACTGACAAACAGGGGGGTTTGTTTATTGCTAGACAAAATGTGATATTTTCTCTTTAGAAGGTCTGCATTTTAAAAGGCTTGATTTCATTTTTTACCTGCTTGAGGCAGAATGTGTAGTAACTCTTGGGAAGGGAAATGTTTCACAGCAGTTTAAAGCCTCATTTGAAGAAACAAATTAAGAGATCTGGTCATTTTTATATTGTGGATGTTCTTGAAATCCTCAGATTACAAACAAGGTGGATAGTGAAATTTGATCCCTGAAAATTATTAAAGCATGAGCACTCGTGGAATATAAGACAAAAGTGTCAAAAGAGGAAATATTTACTTGCTATTTTTTTATTAGCAGTTATTCTAGGGTTCTTAAATGAAACCTAGCAGGTGAGAACATCTTATGTGGAGTTTAAAAATTATATAATTTTATATATATATAAAATAAAAATTATATAATAATTATATTATACTTTCATTAGGAAGTTGTATAGGAGTAAAGATCTATAGCAGTAATAAGGAGAAAGTTCTGGTAAGCTTTTCTCCAAAAGAAGCATTGACTTTTACTACAATGCCAACAGTAGTGAAATCTATTCTTTCCTTTCTCCAGGATCGTTGATGATATATTATTACAGTTTTCAGTCATAAATATGGGTCAGAAAAATATATTATTTTTTATCTTGCAATTTGTTTTTTCTCCTTGAAGTCTTACAGCCTAATGAAGTATCAGCACTGGAAATTCAAATCTGGCAAAAGATGTTAAATAAACAAACACATCGACAGCAAGAAGATGAAAAAGAGGACATTTTAAAATAGCTGAATTTTGGCTTAACTCTTTTGAAGCCTTTAGCAAAATCTTTTTCATAAAGAAAAGAAAATTAACAGTAATTTGTGCCAAAGTGAATGACTGGAATACCAGTGAAAAAAGAACAAGGATACACAGGTGAAATCCTGACGCAGTTCAAGTTTTTTATGGATGATTTACTGTCCCTCTTTATCCTATTATGGCCTGGCCAGGTCTTGCCATCTAGTTCTTAGTCTTCAGTTATCACATTTTTAGTTTTTAGCCTCTTGAATGAGAATTGATATGGTTATGCAGTTCACGGTAAGTCCAAAATTTTCGCTATAGAAGACTTCTGTCAATTATCACCCACCCCAAAGTTTCAAGGGTTGAATGCTAGATATGAAACTCAATATAAGGTATTTTTCAAACTCTCTTCTCACAGTGTCTAATGAAACTGTATATTAAGGCTTGAAATATCCACTGCTGCAGTGTCACATCTGACTCAGTAAGCCTCCTGATCTTCCCCTGGTGAGACTCTGTGCTTTGTTGGAGTGGTACAAGATACAGCCAAATCCCATGGTGAAAGAATTCACAATGTATACAACATATTGAATAAAGATGTTGAGCCCAGTAACACTGGAATCAGTTAAAAGCACATTCAGAGACAAGACTGCATTTTATCTAATACACTCAGGAAAGTTACTTCATATTAGTATTTTATCAGTGCCCTGAAAAATGACACTTCTATCAGAGGTTCTTAGCTGTGGCAAAACACACATAACTTGTAGTTCTGAGGCTAAAAGGTTGTGCCAAAAATTGCTTAAGTTTACTGACAGAATTTCAACAAAAACCTCTTGGGAGTTACCACAAGCTGCTCCAGTGCACTACAATGAAGAAATACAAAACATATTATATGTCTCACCTAATGAAGTTAGTACACCAGTATTATGCTGCGGCTAAGCTCAGCACAGAGATGGGAAAGGAACAGAAGGGGTTTATCTCACTTTCCAAAGCCCTGTTGTAAGCTGCTTGGTGGACTTTTATAGTGATTTAATTTATGCATTAGTTGTAACGAAGTCAAAGATAGAACTGTACTGAAGCACTACCTCCAGCCGTTTTCCAGTCTGCCCCTCTACATGTAACACAAGCATTATTAGTTATTTCAGAATAAAAGAGTATTTCAGAGAAAAGAAAATGTTTTGACGTTTTCTAAATGCAGTGTTTTGATTTCTCTCATTTCAAAAGAACATTTTGTCTAAAGGAGAAAAAAAGCTACATTTTAGGACATAAACAAGAAGTTATGGTTTGAAACTTTTGACTTTTGTCAGTTGACTGAAAATTGAATTTATCATTATTTTTTACAAGTTTTTGTCAGGAAAACTATTCTTAAAAAAAAGACTGTTTCAATGAAGTTGAAACTGTGTTTTATGCTTTTTTTAAACTTGTCTGCCAAACCAAAAAAGCCATTATTAATTAGGCTCTAATCAAAAGCATTTAAACACAGGAAATCATAGCAGCATATAACTTGCCTTGCGAGAAGGCATACAAGGCATATGTGTTCATGTATAGAGAATAGATTTTACCTCAATCACAAAAAGTGTGTTTTTATGAAAGGACAAAAAATTTTAATGTGATACATAAGGAAAACATTTTATGTTCCTAATCATATATAACACAACCTCCCTCTGTCTTCCTCAGAAAAATCTTTTCAGAAAAGAAGGATGTTCTTTAACTTGTATGATGGAAGAATTCTACTATTAAGTTCTACTAGGAAGAAATCGGGTAGCTTTTTTATTTTGTAATTACTCTTAAAATAAGTTGTTTTGGAAAAGAAAGCAACTCATGAGTTTTCACATGAGAGATGCATTACTCATTAAAATTTCCTATATAACAGCATCCAGGAGTGGAAGCATCACTATATTCAAATGGTGTATTAACCTGTATAGTTTTTATTTTATGGATATATTAAATGAAAAAAAAAGGATTATATTAGATATGTCATGAGTCATAGTCAAAGTTGTTTTCTTTCTCAGAGTTGTAGCATGCAGGTTATGAAATCCTCGAATATCTATGTTCTTGCTGGCAGAAAGAGATAATGCAAGCAAGCTGTTAATGGTATGAGAGAAATTACATTGTCATATACCATCTTTAATCCAGTTTTGCAAGATGATATTTTCTTTTGAGGCTTACATGGCATTGTATTACCAGGTAGACTTTAAATGTTAATAACACCATTATCTCTGTATGTGTTTCACTTTTATTTGTTGTGTAATAGGATAAAAAAATATAATGGTCTTATCCAAATAGACCTTTGGAAATATCTATTTTGAAATCCTACTGCCTTTGCAGAGGTCATCAAGGAAAGGAAGGAAACTGCAGAAAAGTTATAATGTGGAAGGGAGGGACAAAAAAAGAATTAAAGTTTCAAACTTTCCTTTAGACTACTTTTTGTGTTTACCCCTTTTAGTGGAATTTTAATGTTGGAGGCTTTACTCTAGAATACTGAAATCTTTGCTCCTTAGTTTTGATTAATATATATTTTGCTTTATTTACAAAAATATTATTTATTTCTTTTCCTCTAGACTGTGCATTTTTTTATAGCTGTTTAATTTTGTGTTCTTAAGTGGATGTATTTTAAGTCAGAAAGTACAGAGCCTTTGAATTATACAATATGGCACTTTTAAATTCAAGCCAGTATTTAATAAGCTGTTTATGTTTTAAAACATTTATAATTCATGTTTTTAGATTATATGTATTTTTTGTATTTTTTGATGTACTAACTCATAAATATGTAAAATCAGGAATTTCAATCAAAATACAGATTGTAGTTCAGGAAAGTACTTAAGTGTGTATTTAGCTGAAAACAACCAGAGACATTTTCAGAAACAGGACTGAGAGATAACTAACTCAGAATTAATCATGATTAATTAAGAGCTTTGCTGGATCAAGGGCATGATGTGGTTCAGGCAGGCGGGAATGAATTTATTCTGTATGCTTTATAGTATAGTTGCAAGAAATGAGTTACGCTGAGATTTCTATTGTATGACTCATACCATGCTTGTTTTTTTGATAGTGTGATTCACAGCCATGAAAATATTGTGTAATGAAAAGCTGTCCATTTTGTGAAATCACGAAGTGGACAGCTTTTTTGTGCTTTTTTCTTTCTTTCTTTTTCATTGTATCTTCACTTGAACAACCAACTTTCAGTATTTGAAGATTACTCAGATTTTTCTACTGTTCATTACAGAAGTACACAAATATCTGTTCTAAATGGTCTTCACATTTTGTTGCTAACTTTAAGAAACCATTTGGCCCCTTCATTACAACTCCCTCTAGAAAGTCTCTGGGTTTTGGTTTCTGATTCCCTTCTGTTAACACTGCTCCTTTGGTCTTTACCGGGTCTGTAACCTAGAGGCTGGAATGCAGAGCCAGAGGCCCTGCCGTTAAAAATGGAAGAAAGGAAAAGAGCCATAATGGGAGGAGTTTTGGAGAACTAAGCTTGTTGCTTCTACTGCCATCAGAAAAGCTGGAAGGGAGATCGTCAGCTGCCATTTCTGAGAGCAGCATATCCCCTCCCAGTCCCTCTGTTGTCCCTCCATGACTACAGTGACCATGAAAGGTGGGTTTGACATAGGCAAAGCAGGCTTTGGCATCACTGCCACTTTGTTGCTGTGGGTAATCTGTCATTTTCCTCTCCAGTGCTCGTGGACATGGTGGAGGAGCTGAACTCCCTGCACCACTCCACCAATTAGTTGTTGGACTGGTCACGGCTTGCTGACTTGCATATCTTGGTTGGAGCATTTCAGAGCTATAATAAACAAGGACTGGACAAACAAGGAAAATTTACAGTACTGTGGCCCTCTCTAAGCTTACCATCTATAATCGAAAGACACCTTCAAAGGGTGATTCATTAGCCATGTCTTGAATAGGATAAATTACTCTGGACTGTATATCTATTTCTATTGATCTGGCCTTCTGGTGAGCTGCTTGGATTAGGCATCTAATTTTACATACCTAAAGTTAGCTAAGTCTCTTAGAAATGCACAAGAAGGCAAGACTTTAATGTTTTTAATACTGGAAAATATTGTTGAAAATAAGATGTTGCTCATTACCACATTTAGCTTTATTACCTAAATGAAAAGTCATTACGTGTTGCTGAGTGCAGTACAGATCTCTATAAGGGACTGTGACTTAGCCACCTAATGACATGGGATATTCAGGTTGACAGTAATGATCATTTCATGAAAATTGCTTATAAAAAGCAAACTATTGGAATCATAGTATCTTAGACACTAAACAGGACTGCATGTGCATCAAAAAGCTAATGATGCTTAAAGAAAATATCCTTGGCTTTAGAAGAAATTTAATATTATGAGTCATTAGTGATATTTTCCTGACTAGTCTTTTGAAAAGTTCCCCCTTGCTGTTCAAGTGAAAGGACGTTATTTTCTGTGAACTAAAGAACTGGGCAGTTAAGACCAAAAGGCATTTACACTGTCATTCAAACTGGATGTCATTTGTTTTTTAAAGCAGATGTTTATGGAACAAAAATTGGCACTTTGAATTAACTATTTTTAGGGCCTTTTGGGAGGAGTGGTGAAAAAGTTAAGAAAAGGAAATAAAACAGACAAACAAACCCAAAACAAAATGAAACTTAAAAAACCCCAAACCACTCCATTAGTAGATATAACTGTTATTCTTCATATGTCCCACACTGTCTCTGACCTTGGAAACATACTCCATCTCTCCTCTCTTTACCTGTTTCCTTGTCTCCACTGTTACTGTTCTGCATTTCCCTAATACACTGCAGAAGTGTAGAACCATTTCAGGACGCCCAGAAAACTCTGTATGTCTATCAAGTGATCTCACTTCATGAAGGGACAGCATGGGAGTTTAGAAACTGTGTCATCCAATAGCATTAACTTCCATCCCATCTTAAAGACTTCAACTTATTCTCAAAAATACTCTCCCAACAAGGGTAGAGTTTGGTACTCCTAGTACGATAATGTTAATTGAAAGAAGACCTCTAGCAACACTACTGGCAGTGGAACTAGAACGTTACTCGGTTTTGGACATTGCCTTTTACTTCCTCAGCATTGACTGGACAGAGTGGAATAACTGGGAGAGATTGTGTTTGAAGTAATTTAAAAGTACATTGTCCCTTTTGAAATCAGTGAGCTTGGTCCAGCTGTATTTGTGAACTGAAATGAGCCCAAGTACCAGAGCACTGAGATACAGTTCTGGAGGTTCACAGAAAATGCTATACAAAGATTATTGTAGACTAAATTTCATTTTTGTCTGTAAAACAGATGTCATAGTTTAACCCCAGCTGGCAACTAAGCACCACACAGCCCCTCACTCACTCCCCCCCACCCAGTGGGATGGGGGAGAAAATTGGAAAAAAGAAACCCAACACGTGGGTTGAGATAAAAACAGTTTAAGAGGACAGAAAAGGAAGAAAAAAAAAATCTTAATAATAGTAATAATAAAAATTATAATAATAAAAACGAATTAGAATATACAAAACAGGTGGTGCACAATGCAACTGCTCACCACTTGCTGACTGATGCCCAGTCAGTTTCCAAGCAGTCAGCAGTCCCTGGCCAGCTTTCCCCCCAATTTATATACTGGGCATGACATCATATGGTATGGAATATTCCTTTGTCTCGTTTGGGTCAGTTGTCCTGGCTGTGTCCCCTCCCAACTTCTTGTGCCCCTTCTTGCTGGCAGGGCAGGAGAAGCTGAAAAGTCCTTGACTTAGTATAAACACTAAGCAACAACTAAAAAATTCCAAGGTCACATCTAGTCCTGTCAAGAAGCCTTCATGCCCAGACTCTACTTAGCTTTTCCTTGTATGTGACTTATGAATATGTTAAAATGTAGCCATTTATCCTCAGGAACTGACTTTAGATAATTTCAGATGGCTAAAATCTCATCATTACTAGGCATGTGATGAATGATCAGTATTGACCTAGGCCGAATTTGATCCAGAGTCAGATGTGAGGAGGTCCATACATTACAGAAATGTCATCATTCTATTTTCCTGAGCCTATTTTCACAAGTGAAGTCACATTTTGTTAAAACATTAAAGTCATAAACTATATTAATATAATTTATTTCTACTTCCTTTTCTATTCAAACGACAATTGTATTCTGTGAGAGATGTTAATTTCTTAGAAGGATTTTCTGCCAAAAATCCTGCCAGAGGATTTCTCTGTTAACAATAAATACAGAGTTTGGGAGAAGAGCAAGAGCTCACACTTAGAGGAACATTTTTATATAAAAATCTTAATGTTATATTACAGGGAACAACTTTCCTTTCTAGTAAAATAGTATGCTCACCTTCTATTGTTTATGGGATAATACTGATAATTTTAATTTTCTCATGTCAAACTCAAGTTATTCTTTTATTTTACCTTTTTTCCCTGCTTTCCTCTGATAATGTGAGTGACATGCTGTTATATCCCTCAGCAGTTAGCACCTTTTTTCTTACGTCTCTCCACAGTGTCTAAATGAGGTAGGAAACTGTGGTGCAGAAACAGCTTTTCAGTTTGAGTTTTGGTTTGTTTATCTTTCCTTACACCTTCTTAAAGAGAAATAAGAATAAAGTCTTCTCTTGACACACCAATTAACAGAAAGTAATAGAGCTCTAAAATGTTAAACAGAGCACTTTACATACAACACCATTACACAGAAACATCAGTGTTAATGTTCATTCCTGCCACTAATACAAGCTTCCAAATATCACCCTACAGTGTTTATGTGTTTAATTGCAAATTTGTAATGGTGTAATGGAGTGAAAGCCAAAATCAGGGATATTCAAATAACAAAAAGAAACTGAAGAATCTTTAGAAAATACTGAAAAAATAAACAAATTAATAATGCTAAAATGCAATTTGGGACATATTTTTCTCTCTTGAAGGGACAATGTTCACTGCTAATTTTGTGTTGCTCCCCACCAAAGCTTTCAGAGAGTAAGAAAATATGTATGTGCACAAACACACACATATATATGTAAACAGATAATATCTATATTCATTTATACTTCTGAGCAGTCAAGCATCTTCCATGGTCTTGCAATTGCAGTAATCATCAGTTTCAGAGTAGTAAGCATACAGGTGGTAAATACTAAAACTTTTGTAAGGTATAAACATTCATAGACCTATTTAAAAGGTGCTCAGCTACAAACCACCACGTCTGAGTGCTTACTTGAACAGAGTCATGTAATTTTTGTCCACTTCCAGATGATGCATCCAAACAGAAAAGTTTTACAAATTATCAGCACTTTTTTTTTTTTTTTTTGCAGGTCTCTCTCCAAAATTAAGCTGCTAGTGATCCTAAAGAGTTCTGACATTATGTACTGTATCAAAATTTCCTGCCCATCCTGTCACTTTTAGATATCAGACATTACCTTTGTGTACATATGTAATTGTGGGATACTCGATTTTTCTTTAAAGCACATCGGAAATGCTGGAGGGAATCTGAGCTTTGGATCAGCTCTGGAGTCAGTCAAGTGTGAATTGGCTATGGATATATGCTGCCAAGTCTGCAGGGGAATATAAAAGGGCTGTTTTCATTTACTGCCATGAGTAAATTCTCAGGGAATTTGTTCATTTCTACTGGTAAAGAATGACTTGTTCAGACTGTATTTCAATAAGTATCAGTTCACCTCCAGAAGATTTTTCAGGTGTTCTTGATTTTTCTATGAAGTCTTACTTTTTCAGCAATTCTTATGAGCAACCTTTTCTCGAGAATAGTATTTTAGTACTGGATTGGAGTACGAACATTTTGAATGTGTTGGATTTTTGAAAGATCCTTTATTACACATATCAGCTTTCATCCTTCTGAAAATCTCTTTGCACATATATCGCTTTAAATGAATGATCTTAAAGGAGCTGCTGTTGGAACATCCAGAGCAGAAAGCACCCAAATCCCACTGAAAAAAAGACTGCAAATTCATTTCTCAGTACAAACTTTGTAGCTGAGGAAGCTCGCAAGAAGAGTTCATTCTGAAAGTCTGCTCCATAATTTAGCCTTCTTTCAAATAGTAGTTGGGTAAATGTTGAGGAGAATTTGGATGGGGAAGAAGGGGGTAAAGAAACAATACTTCAAGCCCTTAATAGGTTTTTTTCACCTGTTACTAATAGTTGTTGCAAATGTGATGGGTTGAGTTGGTTGCTTTTTTTAAAAGTGAGATATTTTATGAAACATAATGTATTTATCTGCTCGAGGGTAGGGAGGGTCTGCAGAGAGACCTGGACAGGCTGGAGCAATGGGCTAAGGCCAACTGTAGGAGTTTCAATAAGGCCAAATGCCGGGTGCTGCACTTGGGCCACAGCAACCCCCAGCAGCGCTACAGGCTTGGGGAGGAGTGGCTGGAGAGCTGCCAGTCAGAGAGGGACCTGGGGGTGTTGACTGACAGCCGGCTGAACAGGAGCCAGCAGTGTGCCCAGGTGGCCAAGAAGGCCAATGGCATCCTGGCTTGTATCAGCAATAGAGTGGCCAGCAGGGACAGGGAAGGGATCTTACCCCTGTACTCGGCACTGGTGAGGCCGCACCTCGATGACTGTGTTCAGTTTTGGGCCCCTCACTACAAAAAGGACATTGAATTACTCGAGCGTGTCCAAAGAAGGGCAACGAAGCTGGTGAAGGGTCTGGAGCACATGTCGTACGAGGAGCGGCTGAGGGAACTGGGGTTGTTTAGTCTGGAGAAGAGGAGGCTGAGGGGAGACCTCATCGCCCTCTACAACTGCCTGAAAGGAGGTTGCAGAGAGCTGGGGATGGGCCTCTTGAACCAAGTAATTAGTGATAGGACAAGATGTAATGACCTCAAGTTGCGCCAGGGAAGGTTTAGACTGGATATTAGGAAGCATTTCTTTCCAGAACGGGTTGTTAGGCGTTGGAATGGGCTGCCCAGGGAGGTGGTGGAGTCCCCATCCCTGGAGGTGGTCAAGAGGCAGGTTGACATAGCGCTTAGGGATATGGTGTAGTTGGGAACTGTCAGTGCTAGGTTAACGGTTGGACTAGATGATCTTCAAGGTCCTTTCCAACCTCGATGATTCTGTGATTTGACCAAGCTGGTTTTAGGAATGTGCTTTCGACGCAGGATGGAAGTTCTAATCCTAGATAGGTAGAGCAACTATCTCTTTCAGGTCAAAGCTGGTAGTAATCAGAGCTATGGTGAAAGTGGAGTTGTCTTTCTGTTGCTTATTCTGACCTGCTGGAGATATATCTTTCATGAAACAAGTTAGAGAAATTCTGTTTTCTTTCAGTGAGAAATGGAAAGAAACTCTGAAGCATATTTTTTGTGAGAAGTTGTTGTTTTACACCAATTCTACCAATTTTGATGCTTTTCATCCTTAGTTTGTGTCTAGATGGTCTTGATATATTTAGGCCATTTACATACAGCTTCTGTATGTCCAAGGTTGCAGGCTTCACAGGCTTGCCACTTAGAAGTTGCAAGAAAATTTAGACCTGTAACTCCCCAAAATTGTAGATGGATTTCTAAATACATTACGCTTTACCCATTAGAAATCATATGCAACCGCCTGCAGATGATCTCTGTCCACAAGCAGTTGAGCTTCATGTATTTTCATGATTCAGGATCCTCTTCAGTCCAGTCTTGCTTTTTGCTGTAGTGAGCATGTTGGTCATTCTTCTATGGCTTTCCAGTTTTCTGTGTCTCGTGACTCTTCTGACCAATCTTCAGATGCTATAAGATGATCAGTTTCTGTTAGTGGTGGATGATGCCCACGTTGTGCTGAGGTACAGTTATATGGAGAACTTGTAAGGCAAATCATAACTGGAGTTATACATTTTTAACTTTTTTATGTACAAATTTCCAGACTGCTTCAGTTTCTAAAGCCAAAGATATTGTTAAATAGTGAGTCTGATTTAAGGTTTCTGTATTTACATTTAAAATGAGAACTTTGTACCCCAAAATATGCATCTGTATCTTGTGTACTTTTCTGCTTTTGCCCTGAGAGTTTCTGAGACTTTAGAAACAGTAAATTTGACATGCACAGCAACTTTATGATCTAAGGGAGAATTAATAACCTCTTTTTTTCTGGGCAACCAAGTATTTGGATATTGAATCACCTGCTCAAGGTTAAAAATGAAATCTGAGAAGGTCAAGGAGTTTAAAATAGTCATGTATTAATCTCAGGACAGTTGCTTATTTTTATAAGGATGTATTTTGCTTAAATAGACAAAGATTCACAGTAAAAGTAGTTCAAGTTACCACCTTTATAGAGCTGATATTTTTAAAAGCTTTTTTTTTTTTTTTTTGTAGAAGAGATAGATGAATTCTGAAACACTGTATGTAGAAAGTAAATTGGAGAGTACTAGTTAGATTTCTTTTTTTTCTGGTGAATGCACTGTGCTTCAGAATGGAGCTTCAATTTGCGATTAGTATTTTTAAGCACATTTTTGAAGTGCATATTTACTTTTTCTGGGAAAACTAATAGTCCAACTGAATTCCCTCCTTGTAAGTTGCAGTCTTCACATGTGTGCTGAGTTTGTGTGTGTGACAGGGTTTCGGTAGCAGGGGAGGTACCTACAGCAGTGGCCCCTGTGAGAAGCTTCTTGAAGTTCCCCTGACTCCAAGTTAGACCCACCTTTGCACCAAGGCCTGGCAAATTAGCTGCACCTCTGCGATAACATATTTAAGAAGGGGAATCTGGGAGGAGGAGTTGTGAGGCAGATACCTATGCAAACACCAAGGTCAGTGGAAGGAAGGAGGGGGGTCCACCAGAGCGGAGATTCCCTTGCAGCCCATGGTGAGAGGGCAAGCTGTGTCCCTGCAGCCCATGGAGGTCACCAATGGAGCAGATGCCAACGTGCAGCCCATGAGAGGGACCCCATGCTGGAGCAGGTGGCTGCACCTGAAGAAGGTCAGGACTCTGAGGGAAGCTTGTGCTGGAGCAGTCTGTTGCTGGGAGGGCTGCAGCCCGTGGCAGGGACCCGCGCTGGAGCAGTTTGTGAAGAGCTGCAGCCTGCGGGAAGGACTCACGTTGGAGAAAGTTCATGATAGGACTGTCTCTCACGAGAGGGACCCAACACTGGAGCAGAGGAAGAGTGTGAGGAGTCCTCTCCCTGAGGAGGAAGGAACAGCAGGACTGACTGTAACCCCCATTCACTGCCCCCTGCACCGCTGGTGGGGAGGAGGTAGAGAAATCGGGAGCAAAACTGAGCCTAGGAAGAAGGGAGGGAGTGGGAGGAGAAGGTGTTTTTAAGATGTGGTTGTATTTCTCACTGTCCTACTCTGATTAGTAAATTAGTGATGGTGTTCAAATTAAATTGATGTTCTTTCTTCTCAAGTCGTGTCTGTCTTTTGCCTGTGACTGTAATGGATGGATCATCCCTCCCTGTCCTTGTCTCAATCCCAAGCCTTTTGTTGTATTTTCTCCTTCCCATTCTTGAGGGGGAAGGAGTGAGCGAGTGGCTGTTTGGTTCTCAGTTATCCTCTGGACTCAAACCACAACAACGTACCACTCAGGGTGTCAGAGACTTGGATTGCTCTGGTGAGCATAAACCCATGTTTTTTCTAAGTACAAATGGCAAGAAGTATCTTAGCAAATGCTGCTTTGAGTATGCTGCAAGTGGTGTGAATCCAATAACACCTTTATGCTGGACAGGCAAATGCTAAGGGTTGTGTGGGTTGAAGTATTTCTAAATATCTCTGAGTTTGCCTCAATACTATTAAAAGATCAAGCATTGTATTCAAGCTAAGTTGAAGTAATGACTAAGTTGAATTACTTGAAGAATTTGTGTCGCTAATTTCTTTTTCTGAATCTCACCAGTAAGATTGTTAAATTAAAAAAATCCAAACACCCACACTAAAAAAACCCCAAATATAGATATTCTTAAATATCTAATTATTGGTTGACCAGTCATGGATAAATTATCTTGTTTTATTACCTGAGATGAACATCAGGATCCGTGATATGCAACTCTCTACATCACCTATTAATCTTTTTATATTTTGGAGCTATTAATAGTTTGGATTTTCCTAGGCTTTTTGAGATTTGTTAAAATTACTGTTTGAACTACCCATCAGTTAAGTTCTTTAAGATTCTGGTTTGTCTTTTGTTATTTATTAATAATACTGAAATATTTTTCATTATATATATTTTCTGAGCTGCTTCATTTAGTAGATGAAGATTCTTCATTTTTATCTATTAGGATTCCTGAGGAAGGATTACTCTGAACACATTGCCACACCAACGCATCCTGTTCAGCTTTAGTGGAGTAATGTGTATATACTCCGTTTGAATTATGGAAGATTTAGATGCACTGCCAGAAAAGAAATGAAATAGTAGTTTTGAAAACCAGTTTTTGAAAGGATGGATTTGTAATATCAAGTAGACTGAGGAGATTTTTAGCTTATTTGAGCAAGGAAATGAATACGGGGGATAGAGAGAATTCTTTGAATCATTCTTAAATATGAATCATTTAGTATCTTGTAAAGACTTTTCTTCAGACTGTGTCTGTCTGTCAGTCAGAGTCAGTTTGCTTAAGGACCTGAAAGAGTCTCAACTTTGCATTGTATTTGCAAAGGAGTATGATTGCCTTTCTGCCATATCAGTTGTCCTGTGTAATTTGCATGTGTATTGAATAGACATCATCTGTGACAAAAGCAACAGATTGTTTTATTGATTTAGATTGTATACATTCCTTAGCAGAAGTGTGCAGTAAGTACAGAAGTGTGGATAGATACAGAAGAAACCATTTTTAATGCTTGGACATGTTACACCTGCTAGTAATACTTTGGGTAGTAGCCCAGACCTTGTATAAGGTCTGGTAAGAAGTAAACCTGGTTTCTGTGAGATATATCAATGAACTCTTAACAATCTCTTGGGGAAAAAAAGATCCATACAGTGTTAGCAAATGGTCCAGATTTTCACTGGCAATGGAAGACTGATTAGTTTCCAACCTTAGTAATTGTAAAGGCAAGACTTGTGTAGCAATAGGTTGACCTTAGCTGGAGATAACCTGAAACTGGGCAAAACAGAAAAGCTCTACTTGAAGCAGAAGTGTGTCCACAGCCTCTTATTGCCACCTTATATTTTTTGAGGGAAAAAGATTTGTCCTCTACTCCCAACCACTGTCTGGGAGGAGGGAAGAGCGAAAGAGGAGGAGCATGTAACAATGCACCAGAAATCTCAGATTGTCTTAATCTGGTTTGGGGGAGAAGGTGATGAGAAATGTCAGAGGATATTTTCAATTTGTTCTTTGACTAACATCACCATACGTGTGCAATGAGAGTATGTGAATACATGAATACTTGTGTGGTGGCTTTCATCCTTCTATAGCAACCACATATACTGAAGGATCATTGTGTTAACTGCTGCACTGGAAACCATTCTTTCCTTCAAGGGACCTAAGAAGGCTTGACAAATTAGTGTAAAAATATAGAATGTTTGAGCAAGAACAAAACAAATATTAGAGCTTGTTAGAAAATAGTTAGACACGTTTAATGCTTCAAATAAAGAATTTTATTTTAAAAAAACCCAGCCCCAGTTGTTGTGGCTCTTTCACACCTGTCCCTCTCTACTTCCTCTCCTTCTTGTTTTTTTAGGGCAGAGGTGGGGAAGTGCTGCTAAAGCAAAATTTAGGAAAGTGGTATTTTTCCTACATGAAAGGAAATACAAGAATGTGGGGGATTTGAGTTACAATTTCAACCTTTTATAGAATTCTGTAGATAAACAATATATTTGGAGAATAATGCGAACTGTATTTTGCCATTTAAGATAAAAACGTATTTATTTCAATTCTAATGTGCACCAATACATACATTTGCAAAGGATGAGTAAGCAAAATAAGTGTCAACCCCCTTGTACTGGTTTTCTGTTGGCAGTTTGTCATGGGTATCATGATAGAATTGTTAGAAAGGATTTGAAAGATGATGAGATCTTGGTTTTACCTTTACAGAATATATGTGTGTCATACATTTACATGCAAATGAGAAAATTCTGCTGTGTGACAAAAGGAGAAAGTTATGTTGGTGCTTTCTGTTTTGAAGAGGTGTTTGATGATTTATCATATTTACTGCAGTATATTGTTTCAGCTAATACCATCCCTTCTTAAAAAGGTATAAAGTCCTTTCAAATTTCTTCACAATGCTTGTGGTCAGCCTTGCATGAAAAGGCCATTTGTTCTTCCCATATTAAAGCTTGTGCTTTCATGTAATTCTGAGAATTTCTTATTACTGTAAATTAATTTCACTTCATTAAGTGGTTGGGTCACAGGCAAAGGAATAATAACAGTCAGAGACACAGGAGATTACTACTTTGAATAATCATAAATTGGCACCCACCCGCTTTCTCTCTAATATTGGGAAGAAGCTTCTGGCTGTCAAAGCCATTTCATTAATCAAAAAAAGCCTTTGAATGTGAACTTTAAAGGTAGACAAGATAAAATTATTATCTACATGAACAATATTTTACAGTGTGGAACAATGGATTCTAGTCCCTATGGGAGACAGTGACACGATGGTAAAGATTCAGTTTTCTGTGTTACATTGCGGTTATTTCAGGTCACTGGCGATTATTCAAAGTCAACCACTCAGCAGTTGTACATTATGCATATAGGGCTCAGTTGTGAAGAGATGACTCCAGAGCATGGAGAGTTTATTATTTAGATATTAATTTGTCCTCTCATGTAAATTATTATTTCTTCTGCTGAGATATTCATTAAAGCTGTTGCAGTAGTTTTTTCCCAGAGGAAAAAAGATAAGGTCTAATGAAAATGTTTTAATGAAAACAGATAACTGGTGTTTATTTCATGTTCTCTCTTCTAAGTCTTGCCCAATGCTTATTGAAAACAACTGAAGAGAGTCCTACTAATTTCAGTAGATTTCTCATCAAAGCACTAATCTCTAAAGAAAGCAGAAGGGAGTCATTTATCCAGGATCCACCTGCGCTTATACTGAATTGAAAGAATCATAGAATCATAGAATGGTTTGGGTTGGAAGGGACCTTAAAGACCATCTAGTTCCAACCCCCCTGCCATGGGCAGGGACACCTTCCACTAGACCAGGTTGCTCAAAGCCCCATCCAACCTGGCCTTGAACACTTCCAGGGAGGGGCATCCACTGCCTCACCACTCTCACAGTAAATAATTTCTTCCTTATATGTAATCTGAATCTACCCTCTTTCAGTTGAAAACCGTTACCCCTCGTCCTATCCCTACACTCCCTGATAAAGAGTCCCTCCCCACCTTTCCTGTAGCCCCCTTTAAGTACTGGAAGGCAGCTATAAGGCCTCCCTGGAGCCTTCTCTTCTCCAGGCTGAACACCCCCAACTCTCTCAGCCTATCCTTATGATAAGGAAGGTGCTCCAGCCCCCTGAGCATCTTCGTGGCCTCCTCTGGACCTGCTCAAGCAGGTCTGTGTCCTTCTTATGTTGGGGGCCTCAGAGCTGGACACAGCACTGCAGGGGGGGTTCTCACAAAAGTGGAGGGGGAGAATCCCCTCCCTCGCCCTGCTGGCCACACTTCTCTTGATGCAGCCCAGGACACGGCTGGCTTTCTGGGCTGCAAGCTCATGTTGCTGGCTCACAGTCAGTTTTCCATCCACTACTACCCCCAAGTCCTTCTCCTCAGGGCTGCTCTCAATTCACTCTTCACCCGGCCTGTATTTGTGCTTGGGATTGCCCTGACCCATGTGCAGGACCTTGCACTTGGCCTTGTTGAACTTCATGATGTTTGTAGGAGCCTACCTCTCCAGCCTGTCCAGGTCCCTCTGGATGACACATCCCTTCCCTCCAGTGTGTCGACCCCAACACACAGCTTGGTGTCATCAGCAAACTTGCTGAGGGTGCACTCGATCCCACTGTCCATGTCACCAACAAAGATGTTAAACAGCGCCGGCCCCAACACCAACCCCTGAGGAACACCACTCGTCACTGCTTTCCGCTGGGACAGTGAGCGGTTGACCACAACTCTTTGAATGTGACCATCCATCTAATTCCTTCTCCACTGAGTGGTCCATCCATTAAATCCATGTCTCTCCAATTTAGAGACAAGGATGTCGTGCAGGACATCGTCAAATGCTTCGCACAAGTCCAGTTAAATAACATCGGTTGCTCTTCCCTTATTCACCAACGCTATAACCCTGTCATAGAAGGCCACCAAATTAGGCACCATTTGCCCTTACTGAAGCCATGTGAATGAAGTAGCATAAAAGGCCCTGAAAAGTGTTGTCACTGCAGGTATTTCAGAGAGGGCTGTAAAACTACCCTTTGAAGAGCAAACTGGAAACTACATGCTCAGAGAGGCTGTATATAGGGTATTGCAGCTGCAGGGAGCTGCAAACAGATTATCCAGGTTTCTGAAGCTATTTGAATTGTGGTGGGTAGTCCTTCAGCATTTTCTCTGAAACATGATGTCTCTGAAGCATAACAGTGGTGTGGAGGGGCATTCCTGCTGCTCTCTTCTTAGCCATCCCCACTGCCACCTCTGTTTAAACAAGGGTGAAAATTTCAGTTATTGCTCTTTCTGCACCAAAGGTGGCTCCTGATATCGAGTCTGTCTCCTCAGCTTGCAGGTGCATGGGGCACGAAGAATTTCAGAGTCACAGGCCTGGCTGAGAGAAAGAGAGAAGATGTATTTCTATGGATGGGTCTTCTGGAAGCACCTTGGTGGTAGCAGCACGTTGTCAGCTCTTCAGAGGGTGCAGGTTGGGGAAAAGCTGACAGGGCTTGCCTTGCTCTGAAAATACTGCATGGTATTAACTGTGTGCCTTTGACACATGCAGGTGGAAGGAGTGGTGATGCTTCGTTCTGAATTTCTCCTTATAGCCATGCTTGTCATTAGATTACTCAATGAGAGAAGCTTGTTGTAAAGATTGATCAGTAATTTATCATTGTTTCTATCTCATCCATACCCTATATGATGTGTGTTATGTAACTAAGGGTGGCATAATTACTGAGATAAAGGATAATTCTGCAAACTCTTACACAGGCAAATTCAAACGGGGGTTTTGTATCACCCTAATTAGTCATATATTTTAAATCTTATTTATTTAAAAAGTATGGTACTGAAAAGTTACATCAATTTTTGAGTTGCGGTCACTTTACTTAAAATATTGAAGGAACTTTGACTTTTGCATCAGACAGATGTTTGTAACATCTTTTTTTCCAAGGCTCCTCAGTTTCTGTGGTAGTAGTTCAAACAAGACATCTTAGTTTATTTCAGTTGTTACCACAATTATTCATCTGAGACAGGTTTTGAGCCTTCCCTGGCAATAGAATGGAATAGCAAAGCTTAGGATTGTATATGCTTGTTTCCCAAGCTGCACAAGCATGTAACTCAAGAGCAAGACTATGCACATATGCATAGCTTTTACACAAATAGGACTATGTATCTGTAGTTATGCTAAGTGAGAAATAAGAATTGTAATGGCTATTTATTCCTGTTTACTGAGGGCAAGAAAAAATGTCCTTCCCATTTTATAATGAGATGGGCAGACAGTGTAGAAAATAATTTTGCTTGGTTTTTGAGAGCTGGTGAAGACTTGTTTTGCATGTTCATTTCTCACAGCACAGTTTCAAGTGGTGCAAGGTCACATCCCTGAGGAACAGAGAGGGTGAGAGCTGGTGAATCCTGTCATTGGCTCCATCCCAAGTATAGAGGCAGAGCTCTCTAAGCAAGAAGGATCAAGTATGAGGAGAGAAGGTGTTAGAGTAACAAAACTGAGTAAAAAAAAAGCTTGGGTTGGAAATGAAAGTCTTTTTGAATATACCTTGTTAAGCCTAATACACCTTATTTAGCCAACACCCAGAAAACAAGAGAGACGTGTAGCTCAAAATACCAGGCTCTGTCTTTCATTTTAAAAAGAACAGGAAAATCAGTCATGTAGGGTTTTTTCACAGCTGCTGTAGACTCTTCAATTTGCCTGAGGAGGCAAGAGGAAAAAGGTGGTATAGAGAGAGAGGAAGAGCTTTATGTTTGTAGAGTTTTATGTACAGATGGGGGCAAACAGGTGCATTTATCTCCAAGTTTCAAACAGAGGAAGTAGCTGGTGATGGTTTCAGAATAAAGACTGGTCAGGTACTTGTAATTAAATTGGGAAACAAATCTTTCTCTGAAATAGGCAGTATGGAGTAGCTAAGGGAAAGCAAAATAATAGCATAGAAGTGTGCTGCAGTCTATCACTTGACTGATAGTTTTTCTGTTTCAACTGTGCAGCACAGATAGGTGAGTAATGTCTTGTGCATGTTGAAAGGGGCAGGAAGAAGTCCGCTGACAGAGAGATGGACAAGACATAGATTTTAGAGAGAATTGCTGAATAGACTTAATGAAAAGAAACAGGGAACAATGGGAGGTTAGGGAAGGTGATGTTTAAGCATGGTACGTAGGCTTCTGTGAGGCAATTTGCACAGAGCTCAGCCATGTGGTATCTCATCTGACACAGCTAACTGGTGAAATGTGCTCTCAAAGGCAAGGCAGTAGTAAATCTAGTGGGGAAATTGCTTCTTGCCACTTGTCCCAGAGCGTTTCCCTGGGTGGGAAAGGCATCTTTCTGCCAGAAGCCAACAAATGATGACAGAAAAATGTACATATTCAAACTGTTTTGAAAGGACTGCCCTCCTCTGCGTTCTTATTCCTAAAGCCACAGAAGGGAGTGGATACATGACATATAGGCAGAAGAAAAACAGACTGTGTGGTTTAATGATTTATATTGAATTCCATGTAAGTGTGTAATTTGACCAATAAATCCTACTTAGATATAGCCAAACTTAAAAATCGATGGCCAAAACACATGCAAAAAATTTTTGTTAGCATAGCTACTAATACAATTCTGCTGTTCTAGATGATGCAGATCCCTGAACAGTTGCAACAGTGCTTTGCCTACCTGTGTCAGTCTTAGATTTACAACATTTTATGCATGTGTATATGTGTGTGTATCTATCTAAATGCACATATATAATATGGAATTAGTTATTCCTGTATGTCATACTTGAGAATATTTGCTCATATTTTTCCAGGAATTTTATGATAAATCCAGGAATCAGTTTTTCTGAGTCCCCATTCAGTGTGGTGAGAACACAACTTTGTTTAAAATACCCCTTATACTTGGAAGTGGATGTTTTGGATGTTACTGCTGGCCTGATTTTCTTCCTTCCATTTTCCTTTTCCTGTTTGTTTTATGTGTCCATCCTCAGACATCTGTGTGGGTATACATATATGTGGGAGTATAGTATATATCTAGCCAGGGAAGGGCAAGGTGCTTCTGGATTGTGGCTGGAAAATTCTGGCTATGAGCTTCAGATTCATGAAAGAAAAATACTTCTGCCACCTTCTGGCATTCAACTGAAAACAATCAATCCACAGGTTTAGGGGTAGCTGCAGGTGTGACACAATAGGGTACAATTTGCAAACTTGCAGTGATATTCTTGTAAGTTAAGGTTTTGGTTTCAGTTTGAATGCTGTAATGGAGAAAGCCATAAAAGGCACAGATTTATGTGCATAGCCAAGAGTACATACCTTTGAAGTACTCTTCAAGCAGAGATACCAAATGGGACAATGGTAAGAATGAGTTTCTGGTGAGGGTCTCTGGGACACTGATAGAATATCTCCAGGTGTGTATTGTCTTTTTCCTCTTCTGGAGCAGAAAGCAGCAGGTTCAGCGCATCCTTTGCTGTGATGAACTCTTCTGATCCTATTGAAAGCAGGAAAGGATCCAGATTTTTAAAGCACGGATTACTGTTGAAGGCCTTGAACAAAGACAAGTGACTTAAGCTCCTTGTTCTGTGTTGTGTGTAACATTTATCATGCACTTGGTCTCTTTGCCTTAATTTTCAACTACAAAAAAGGTCTAATAGCACTATATTATTATTATTATTACCTTTTTTTTTCTCTGTTCTATTTTTATATCATCTTGGGACTCACCAGTTTGGAACCAGTACCAGCCTGATTTGAACACCACACATTGTAGGTGGTGTGTGGGTTTTTCCCCTCTACAGAACTCTGTCATACCTACTTTCATCAAGGAAGTAGAGCCTAAGACTTCTTTGCTTATGTTTGATGTGTAATTTTTTGTAATAGATAGTTTTTTGTAAGGACCTGTTAACTTTACTAAATGATACGGACTAAGTGGATCTTAATATAATCTTCTAAATCTATCAGTTTTGGAGGATTTCAAGCAGTATTTGAGAGTCACAAGACTCCCGAGTATGAAATCTAGGCCCCCTTGACTTGAACACAGCTAATATTCATCACATATTACATCATTAACTCATGAATCATATGGCTTCCATGGAATACCTTTTTTTAAATCCGAGTTCTTCAGAGCTGAAGCAATTGGTCTTGTTTTCTCATCCTTAAATTCAGCATATAGCAATTCAGCTACCTAAATAGACTTTGAAAAATTAGTTCCTTGTCTTTGACAGTCAGGCTTTAGTAAATAATAAAGATTATGGTAGACAGTCCTTATCACAGTGGTAAAGGATTACTGCTTTTGTACTTATTGCTTTAAAAAATTAGAACACCTTAATCTTTTAAAAACAATTTGGGTTTGGAAAAATAAATTGCATTGAAGCTGACAAGATGTTGCCCAGTTCCAGGAGATGCAATTTGGAAGGTCTGAGATGGTCTAAACCTTGAATGCTTGAGTTCCTAATAGAAACAGGGACTCAATATTAACTCTTTCAGCTCTGCTGTAGACTATAATGTATAAAGTGCATATTTTTCTGTCTTTTTCATAAAACCCAGGAGGCTGCCACTGGATTTCTGTCTCAGGGATACAAGATGAGAAATGAACTCCTGACTTACTTGATTCTGTGCCCTGAGAACAGAGGCCACCATAATACATAAATGTATATTCCATACTAACTTTCATAAACTGATCATGCACTCTCTTGAAATTGAACTGTGTGTATTTTGGCTTGCCACTACTGTTGTGAGAGAAATTCAGAATCTCCCTATAGTACTTAAAAACCTTTGTATTCTCTGCCAGAATATATCTGTGATCCTACTTGTAACCATATGTTATTGTGCTAGCATGGCCATGTGAGTTTAGCAGTTGTGATGCTTTGTTTTTTATCCTCTTGAGGTACTTAAAATAGTACTAGAAGTACAGAAAGCGTATTGTCTTATGGTTCTGCTACTAAACTATTTAAACTTAAGCTGTACTCTCAACCTGCTAGTGACTACACGAGTCTCTGTTGGTATTCATACTTTCTTACTCTATTGACAACATTTCAGCTGATATATCTTAGGGTCTAATTGTTCATGGGTACACAAATTGCTAGATCACAGACAATAAACCTCTAATAAGCCTCTGGTGTTTTTCAAACTGATGAAGTTTCAACTAATAGCAAATTTTTTTTTTTTTTTTGTTCTCTGAGCACATGACCTTATTTTTCATAGTAGTGAATTTCACCATAATTATGTTATCTGGTTTCAGAAGGCATCATATTTTTAAATGCTCTCTAAATACCTTTGTATTTATCATACTCTGTAGTTTTTTATCATAGTTAATTTCTTTAATCCTTTGTCAGGATCATTTCTGATAATATTACATAACCAACTAAACCACTCAGGTTTAAAAGGAGTAACTGCTGAGAAAATAGTATAACTGAAAAGCTCAAAATCTAAGGATGGCAGAGGAAATTTGGAATTTCTTTAAGGTCCTCTATTATGAAGCTAGAAAACTTGTCTGTACTTAATTTTGTTTAACCCATGATTGTAGTATCCAATGAGATAATTTTTTTTTCTTCCTATGTCTTTAAGATTTTAAAATTTATTAAATGCACACCACCCCTGCAGAACTTTTTAATAGGTAAGTGTTATTGTTCTATATTCAACTTTGACTGTAGGGCCACTATCCCAGGAATTATTTCTTTCCTTTATTATACTTCCCCCAGGTTCAGTCTGTTTTACAATGATGTCCCTGTTTATTTCTTTGTTTCCTGTTATCTTGCTATAAATATAATGCCATTTCTGACTATAATGTCATCATACTTGTATTCTTCTTATTGCTCTTTTTACATGTTGCACTGCCCTCTCTGTTTGGACGTGGCTGTTAGTATATCCTCATTAACATACATTTATAGTCTCACAAATTAAAAATAGTTTTAGACTGTGAGCCCTGTGACTTCTTTAATATTTAATTTTCTTCTAGTAGTTTCAGAGTTAGTCCCTCAAGGCCAGCACTGAAAGTCTTATCTGAAAGAATAACCTAAGAAAGGTTCATTTTAATAAGAATACTTTTCAGTGGATACGTTTACTACTGTTTCTTTTTACCACAAGTCTTTTTTCTGTCCCTCTTCATTAGCTGCATCCTACTTCAAGTTGCACTACGCTTCTGTCTCACCTATGTATAAATAATACTTTATCCAGCAGTAACTTTACAACGGCACCTGATCTAAGTGAAGAAAGATTATTTTTTTTGCTTTCTTTCTTATTTCTTTTCTGCCTCAAGGCCATATTTCTTGTCCTAGCTTGCTGACCTCTTCCTTCTGTGCTCTCTGATGACAGGCTAGGCAATTTGTCCCGCATGCAATTCAACTGTTCTTGGGATTGTGTGAATCTCCAATCTTCTCAATTTTATTTTTTTCTCCATCTGGTTTGTGGTTACTTCTGACCTCTCATGTCCCCTTTCCCCTCTCCTTCATTTATGTTTTTTAATCTTCTGTATGTTGTCCTTATCACCCATAGGGCTCAGCCCTTGGATGTTATCCTCTGTGCTTAGGGGTTCATCTGATCTCTTCTTTTGCTTGTCTGTTTGCTCTATGTGGCATTTCTGTTTCTCTGTGCAGCTATCTTGCCCTGTTACCAACTCTTCTCTTTTTCTTGCCATATTTGATCACTCCTCTGTCTTGTCTTTGTGCTCACATGCTGCAGATCTTTCTGTTTGCAGGTATTTATAACTCACATCATATCAAATTAATATTTTCTCTTTTTTCCTATGTGTTCTCTTCAAAAAATTTATGAATTTCTCCCATGTCTCCAGATGCATCTCTAGTCCTTAGTTCTTCTCTTCCACACATTCTATAAGGTGATAGCATTATGTTCCCATCACGTAACCACTTAAGGATGTGTATTAATTTTCTCCAGTTGGTAATGTTTATCATCACGTTCTTTTGAGTCTCCTGTAAAAACCGATGTAACCCTGATAAAAAAATAAAGTCCGTTCCAATGTCATGGTTTTTTCCTTCTTGTTTATCATTACATTTAACTCTCACATACTTCCCATTTTGACACCTTCTGCTTGTTGACTTTCCAAGACACTGTCTTTTTAAAATTTTCCCTAGGTAAAATTTTTTTTTTTAGTTTTGTAGTTAAACTTCTCATCAGCCATAGCCAAAGATACCTGCAATATGCTCTCAAATACATGGCCTTTGTCTTACTCAAAGGTTCAGTGTGCCTAAGTAGATTCTACAAACTGGGAAATTTGACCATTTATGAACAAAGCTATCATCAACTAAGAGACTTAGTTCCTGCTTCCATCTCCCACAGATTTTCCCTCAAGGAGGACAAATTTCATACCAAATTCCCTGTTCAGCACTATTTGTTGTATTGTTACACAGCATGCTGCTTTCATTATATCTTCAGAAAAAGCAATTAACATTTGTTGGATGCTTTTATATGTTAGTCTGAAATCTGAATCCATTTTCATGGGATATACATTGAAACAATTTTTGTTTTGTAGTCATAGTTTGTGACAAACACAATTGTTAACTTAAAAACTGTGTTCATCCCATAATATTTGGAGACTTGTTTTTTATTCCCCTCAGCTGGTCATAAGAGACTTAAAACAGACTCATGGTCCTCTGGAAATCATTCTGCAGAAATTATGAACTATATAGTGTACTTTATTTTTTGACAGTAAAGTGTAGGCTACTTTAATGTGTTGTAATGGAAGTTTCCCTTCTGAATC
The DNA here is from genome assembly GCF_047716275.1 of Strix uralensis. Classification (NCBI taxonomy): domain Eukaryota; kingdom Metazoa; phylum Chordata; class Aves; order Strigiformes; family Strigidae; genus Strix; species Strix uralensis. The sequence goes on along the minus strand of NC_133978.1, from coordinate 11,045,279 downwards.
CTTTCATACCTGCATGGATGGAAAGATAGAAATCAGTGCTAAGGATAATATATCACAAGTCAAACAGACTCAGATTTTAAAATTAAAAACCTATCATTTTCACTTTTTGTTTCCTCTGGATTTGTATGGAGGCTCAGGTACATGGAAATTCTAACACAAATCTGTGTTTTGTCTAAATTCTGCCTAGGAAACAATGAGGAACAAATTACAGTAGTTAAAATGCTAAAACGGATTTGGTTTCAAGAACAGAACCAAGACATGATCTCTAATGAATGTTGGTTTCCCTGGAGTCAGAAGAGGAGTTGTTGCTCCAGACAATGTGGAAAAGTTCATTCTCAAAAGCCCATTTGTCTGTAACTTTGCAAACACTATGTGAGCTTGTGTTAGTTAGATGAAGTGGAAATGGTTTCAAATGATGAAATAAGTATTTTTAAATTGATAACTTTGCCATATGCTTCTGAATAACTGTATGCAAGGATTTAGGAAAAGTACATTTTCCAGTCAAAACTGCTCATGCCCCATTACCGCGATATATATTTTTAGTATCATTCTTGCTGCCAATGATAAAGCTGGTAAGAGTGGCAGTAATGAGATAACCATGGGGGCTCCACTGCATCTCTGCAAGCTTTGAGAAAGTGAGGGTGCAAAACGTCACAGGTTTTGAACCAAATGGTGAATATTTGAACACCTGCTTGGAAGAAAAATCTGTGAACAAAAAGTAAACTTGTTTGTGCCTACTTCCAATTGGTGTGTTCTGTATATGTACACTGTGCTGGGTGACTGCTACCTTTGCTTACCTTTGTTTAGGCTTTGCATAAAGTCATTAAGACTATGGACATACAAAACGAGAGTTAGCCCTTCCATTACCACCATTACTGCTCCCCAAGGGTTTCTTTACTCCTAGAGCAGCCTGCAAGATTTATCACTTGGCAAGTTTACAGAAGCCAAGTATCCTCATGAAGTATAAAGAAGAGCAAATATTCTTTCCTCTTGGCAAAGCTGATCAGAAAGAGTCTTCTGTTTTGAGACGGTTAAGGTGATCTTTAAGGTGTAGTTTAGTACTCACACAATCTGTGATACTGTTTGTGCATGTAAAATGCACTATGACTGACAAGAAGGTCCTCATACGTGTAAGGATTTTGTTTTATTCATGTATTTATTTTACAATTTAAAATAAGAGTGCTGTAGGCAGAAAAGGACTGGTTTGAAAGTGATTATGTTTGAGGCTGAGGTAAGACTAGTGTTGTCATCTTCTCTTTAAAACCAGACAGGATTTTTAAGGAATTTAAGAGAAGAGATTGCATGTATATGAACAGATGAAAAGATGGATAACAGGCAGCATAACCTTTGATGTGGATATACTTTTCCAAGTTCATAGAGTTTAAAAGCCCATAACTTGTGTAAAATAACAGCCTTGCAGTGTGATTGGCAACTTTGTGCCAGAGACAATGAATCATAAGTTAATGAAAATCAGCGTGGTCTCTTCACCCTATAGCTGGTTCTTTTGGTTCAGAGTTTATGTTGTACATGATTCTGGGACCTTCAACTGCCATGCTGTCAAGACAAAGCATACTTCTTTTAAAAGAAGAAATTAGGAATGTATAAGTTGTGTTTTCACTGTTTGGTGTTGTGTGCATGTTAGAAAGCTAAGAAGTTTGCATCTTTAACAATATAGTTACCATCTGCTACAAAACGATCAAACTCTGGAAAACTCTGTGCAGACTCTATAAGTTATATTGAACTTCCACTGCAAGCTTAATTTGGAACTTAAGCTATTGTTTCTAAGTAGAGCTGAGAAGGCGCAGTGTGTGAGACTGGTGGTGTGTTCTGAAATGTGTTATACCCTGACTGTGGAATGACTGCTCATTATGAGAATAGAGAGCAGTCATCTATGATGAAAATAAGTTTGTTTACCCAGGGACTATGCCTGAAAAGGCAATTTCAACCTTCATACCTATGTGTAGTCAACCCCTTGTAAGTATTCCAAGCAAACAGAAAACTTAAACTGCTTAATAGTTTCAGTGTTGATTTCTTCTAACGGGAAGCAGGAAGAGAACTAAAGCAAAATAACCAAAAAACCCCAAGCTCCAAATCCTGGCCAGTTCTGATGAATTTTAGTTTGATGTCTGGAGTTTGGCTCTTTCAGGAGTACAGTTCTTAATAAGGCATTACAAAATTGTCTCTAAAAATCTGAGACTTCTTAATAGAATATAGATATACAAACCTATTATCTTCAGAAAGACATTCAGTGTCTAAGTGAGCAAAATTTAGTTATTCTTTTCAAAGATTTCATTGGTTCTTCAAAGTCAACTCAATGTGTGGCTTTGGTAAAATTTTAAGTACAAGATTTCTGAGAGGTTCTGTTCTTTAGTTAACATTAGATTTATGTCTTTATGGAAATGTTGCTTTCTGACAGCTGTGCAATTATCTGGTGTCACTACTGTGCCATGTAGTTAAATGGTCAACAGTTACCATGTTTATAAATAGTATGTGACATTTGAGCTTTGAAAAGTAAATGCTTACTGAATGCTTTTGGAATAGTTCCATGCACAGTACTTTACTTTTATGCATCATTCATTGGAATATGCATTAAATGCAGTGGCAATAGAGATTGAATATAATAAGCATTACCTATAAAATGGGAATAAGATTAAACACAAATCCCAAGGTATTACATTGAAATGATTAAGGCTAAAACAGTAGGCAATGTCACATATGTTGCAGTAGTTACTCAAGAACATTACAGCCATTTAGTTAGAAGTTGCAGTGTACAGTTCCTCCTCTCCCACTCTTCCTTAGAATTTTATTCATCTCCAGTGTTAGTTTTGATTAACATTAAACTTTTATGTAGGTTTTCTTCAGTGCAGTTTTTTTCTGATCACCTATGACCTAAGTAACAGGCAAACAGTGCAGTACAAACTTTAAAATATATTATTAGTATATTTTGGTTAGGTTTATTATCAAATCATGTTGTGCAAAATGTAATGTACACCTTCTGTGTGGGTGTGTGCTAAAAGCTGGTAAAGGTTTGGGTCATATTTACTCCTGTTTGTATGAAATGTCTTATTAGCAACTGAAAATGGAACTCAGTTGTGGACAGTATTTGGGAATTTTCTCTGGGATGTGGTGGTTTGTTTTTTTTTTTGTTTTTTTTTTTTTTTTTTTTCCCCTGGGTTTTTTCCCTCCTTTTTTTATTTCTTTCTTTTATTCTCCCTGGCCCCCTGCCCCCCCCCCCCCCCCCCCCGCCTTTTTTTTTTTTTTTCCTTTATTGGGTTGAGTTCTTTACCTTGTGGAGGAACTGAGACAGAGGTCAAGAAAGGACCATCTCATATCATTTGGACAGAAACAATAATTGAAATATTACAGAGTTTGTGGGAAACAAGAACACTGGATAGCTATCCCAGACTAATGACCAGACGTCTGAGTAGGAGAGTATAGAGATCTATATGACCGATTTAGCCTATCTTCTGTGGGAGATTCAAGCTGAATATACCAGGTTTATAGGTTTATACTACTGGAGGAGTCCAGAATGGTTACAATACCATCCAATCACAACAGCTTTTCAATAATTACTTGTGCTTCATCACTACCACTGAATTAAGAATAGCTTTTCTTAGTGATGCAGTTTTGCAGAAGAGTAACAAGGAAATATCAGGCTTCATGTTTTAATGTAACAGCACTTGATAACTTGAAAAAAGGTCCGCACTGAGGTTTTTTAGTAATGTGTTTGTAGAGTGTAGACCAATAATGAAATAATATGCACAGCAGATTATCAAGGAATGTGGATGTTAAAAGCACATTATGCTTGTGGTTCATTAATCACTTGTATGAAGCTAAATGTACTCAGATTCAGAACTGACAGCTTCAAGTGTAGGGAAATGAGAATTGACATGAGGTAGTGATCACTGAAAGACAGGGACTCAGTGAGCCTGCTAAGTGTTTTTTAAAAAGTGTGTACGTGCACATTTCTAGCAAGATGTTCAGAAAAAGGAAGAATATAGAATTTCTGGAAAAACCTTTTTTATTAGAAGTACAGATTCTTCACAGAGAATGATGTTCAGTAAGAAAGGGTCAGGTTCAGTGGATTTCCTGATCTGAAAATCTATGTCATGGAACCTCTTTAACTTCCCATTTTACCATTTAGAGAAGGAAGAATATCATATTTCACTTTGAAATGACATTTAGAAATTGTAATTAACCTGTATTAAATTAGAAAAGTAAACTTACAGTCCTGATTCAGTTTAATGCAACTGAATTTTTTCTCTTCAAGATTCTTAGCTCCAAATGTCTTAGTTTTATGAGTTTTCATCTAGAGTTGGGATGTTATACTGTGGCCTGGAAAATTTCATTTTAATCCCTCTACTAATGGTACCATTACCAATTAAGCTTTAGAAACAATATCAGTTTGGAGTATTCTTTAGTACACTACAAGTATTATAAGGAGATTTAAATTTTTTTTAATAAATATTTATTGTCGCTAGTAATGCTTATTTTATTTATTTATTTTTAATCTATTAAACATGATAGAATTTATGCTCCTCTGGAGATACTGAGCCAAGAGGTATTTATTTAAAATGCAAAGGAAAGAAAGGTTCTAATGAACTGCAAGCATCTCAGTAACTGCTACAGTTTTTCTGTGAAGTTCTATTACCTATGCAAGTCACTCCTGGACATGAACTGCACTATTATAATTGAAGAAGTTTCTAAATATAAATCAGGTATCTAGGGGATATAGACTGAACCCATCTGCTCTACCAGAATTGACTTTTTCATATCTCCTATCTTAACTTATTTGTATCCAAGGCATACACAAAGCTTCTCAGACAAACAGGTGCACTTTGATACTATCCAATTAATTACTGTCAGATGTATTGCATTGGAAACTTGGTCTGTATCTCTTCTTTGGGATCTAAACAAGTTCCCTGATTCTTAGGATGTTTTCCTGGACATTTAAAATGAAAAACAAAGCCATTTTAAAAAAATAAGTCCGTCTCCTGGAATGAGAGTCAGCAGCTGGAGCTAGGTTTGACTCAGGCTTACAAAATGCTATAAAGAAGGTGGTGACTTTTTTTCCCCCCCATTGCTGTTTTACTATAATAGATTTCAAAATGGTTCTGAAGAATTTTTCTTGGTTTTTGTGGAGAAAGAAAAGATAGTAGATAAATAATTTCTCCAAGGATGTGAAGGGGAAAAAAAAGCTGCTTTTGGAAGCAGGTCACTGGATACAACCTTGCTTGGGACAATAAGAGCTGGAAACAGTTTTCATTTGAACCTTGTCCAATGGAAAATGTAAAGTGAGCAGGTGATGAATTGTAAGGGCCGAGACTGATCCCTTATGAAAGATCTGCAAAGAGCTGAGATTTAGACATGATTACTTCCCCAAGCCCTTCTTTACCTATGCCATTATGAATAATAAAAAAGATTAAAAAATAAAGGAAAAAATAAAAAAAGAGGGTTTCTGTCATTTTCATGCTGGTGGCTTTAGAAATATAAAGGGAAAGATGACAAATGACCCAGAAGAACCAGAAATTTGCAATATTTTCCTGTGATGAAAGTGAATCCATTTTTCCTACTTATTTCATAGTAGTAAAGCTGACCTCAAGTGTTTCCTAACCTCATCCCCCACTGTCCTGGTCTCTAAAAAGAACTTCGGTCTCCCGCAGGCTCTTTCTTCAGATGCTCGCTGGCGCTCACTAGCTCTGTGCCTGGTTTCCTGCTGCAAGTGTCCTGGGGTCTGTCCATTGGTAATCTGGCTGGCCGGCAGGGGGCTGCAGTGGGATTGCAAGCTGGAAGGCACCTGTACAGGAGACGCTTTGTAACGGGGCCTGGCCCCTGGAGCTGTGGTCTCAAGGTGGTTGGGTGTATCTGCTGGTGCCTCCACAGAGCACTCACCGTGTTGTAGGTGTATCTGTTCTCTGCTGTCAGCTGTAATTAGCCATTGGTTGGCAACAACTATGGTTTTGTGGTCTTTTGGTATCTCTTAGGACACTCCAAATTATTTTCTAACTGTGAACTCCTCAGTTTACCCTCTTTTTTATTTATTTATTTTTTTTTCCTGGAAAGCTATGACGCTCTTCATTCTCACTATTAAGGTAAAGGATGTGCAAGTAATACCCTTTACTACTTTGGTATCCCTCCTAGCAAAACACTCAGGTGGTTCTTTTATATCATGGATTTCAGGGTGGCAGCCCTTGTTTCCAAAAACGTAGGCACAACAGGACCATTTGTGTTTGCCATCTGCAAGACATTTCCTTCTAGGATCCCGGGGTTGGTTACGGGGCTTCCAGACATTCCTACTGCCTGTCCCCCTTGGTAAGGAGACAACAGGTTTGTAACTATAACACAGATGCATGTAAGCCTAAACTCTTCAGCACATCCTGCTGTCACTGGAACACAGTCTGCCTGTGCCTGTTTGAACACCCACCAGCATCTCTCTAAATTCTGTCCAGTCACTCATCCCTACATTCCTTTCTACACAGTCTGCTTTTTTTTGCTGTTAATACCAAGGTGCTGACCCTGGCAAAGCAGCCAAGTATTGTGGAAAAGAGCCTACCTTATTACTAGCCAGCCATTATGCGCTTGGAAATGTTTTCAGTTTCAGATTTTTTGAGAGGGTCAGGAAAGGATTGTTTCTGTTCTTTCTTTTTTTTTTTTTTTTTTTTCCCCTGCAGAATTGCTTTATTTCTGAACATAGCAGTATTTATTGCTTACTTTCCGAACTTCTTTTAATCCTGCAACTGCCATTAGATAAAATAATGAACCAAGTTACTTATTCATAAAGGCACTGTAAATATTTGTTCTTTGCTGTATTCCAATAAAATAATGTTGTCATGGATTATTGGCAGTAAATTATTTTAAGTTATACATTTAAAAGTAAACAAAGCCATATACATGAAAATATCTTTGATCATTTTTCACGAAGCATCTTATGCTTTTCTTTTACCATTGTTGGTATGAGATCTGAAATCTTAATGCTTGTATTTTGATTTTCAGTGTCTCCCTATTTCATTTCTATTGCAAATGCTTTCTACTGAGAAATTATAAACAGTTTTCTACATTCACTGCTCCCCTTCCCATCTTCCCAGTCTGGCCCAATTCTGATAATATCATTTATATCTTGTCATTAATAGTGGTTCACTGAGTGAATTATAATTCTCTTGTTTGGGTGCTGCATTTTAACATTCGGCTGTTGAAATATAGTTGGGAAGGAAGAAGGGCATACAGTCTCAAAAAACTCTTTTTTTCCAAATTTGTAGAAGCTATTTGCTAGTCTAATAGAAAATAAAGGAAAGATGGATGCTCTTTAATTTCCAGTGTGCTGTTTATCTCAAAAGTAGATTTTCTATTTGATAGAAACATCTGAGGCATTATTCCCAAGTGTCAACTAGACCCTATGTACCTATAAAGTATATAAAGAACTAGGATATTTTGCACATATATTAATAATTCACCACCACTCCCCACCACCCCCCCAAAATAACAGATTTCAGCACATGGATCCTGCCCCAATAGATGGCAGAGGTTTTCTTCAGCCACAGTGGTCACACAAATTCCTAGCTTACTTGCTTTAATACAGGGTGCGTTTATGAAATTGGCTGTAATAGATCCTTCAGAAAGTTTCATAGACTTTTTTTTTTTTCTTTTTGAATGGATTGAGACACAAGCTTAAACAAATGGCAAGATCTTCAACAGTTTGAATAATTTTTTAATTAAAAATGGGTGACCATAATCTCCCAAGTGCTGATACTTTTTCCTCTTTAAAGCTGAATATATTTCCTTATGATATCACAGGTCTCCAGGACCTTGCTCTTCACACTTATAACTTCCATGAACCTCCAGCAGTGTATCTCCAGTACACCAATGCTATCAGGAGGTTGAAACCTCCAAGATCTGTCTCAATAGTTCATTTTAGGATTCTTTAAGACAGCAAGTCTGTAAATAAGGTGCAAAATCTGAAGCACAAAATGCAAGAAGTTTCTGCTTCTTCTCATCATGTCTGGGTTTTGAATAATGCTTCATGCTATGTGTTGTAGCTCTAAACAGAAGATATTTATAGATATACAAACTTGCCTACCTACAGTTTGTTTCTAAATACATTAGAGTACAGAGCCATTGACTTCTGTGGGAGGTGCCGAATGGTCTAGCACTCTGATGACTAAAGATAAACTCTTAGCAACCTAAATTTAGGCACCTCATTTTAAAAACTTTGGCCCAGATATGTGAACCTAGAAGAATGAGTTACAATAATTCATTTCAAATTCCCTGGCTCTTGCGTCTCCCCAGACTGAACATTTATTCATACAAATTGCTCACTGTTGCAGATAAATCACAAAATGTAGCCAATGTAATAACTCTGCACCTGAGTATTATTTAGTTCTGCTTTGCTAATGTTGGCAGCACTTTGCTTTTTCTCTATATGTTACAGCACCTGGCTATTTTGGCTTTGTCTGAATATGTGAGAGGGGTGAACAGGGAGAAAACCTACAAGTTTTTTCCCTCACTGTCATTACTGCTAGCTTTCCTAATAGTTGCGACTCCTCAATTAGGTGGTCAGTTTAATTTACCTGCCAGCTTAAAGGAAATGCAACGGAGACAATTACCAAGGGAGACAATTTTTTACTGCATGCTTAGGAGAGGATTACCTTGTCGAACTGTTGTCTCTAGTGGCTCTCATCTGCTTTGACACCAAGGATATTTAATTTCCCATAATACTGTTTATGATGATGATGAGAAATACTGTGCCTTGTCTGTGTTGATTTTTCTCTTTCGGTTTCTTTGTGGTTTCTCTTTTGGGATTTTTGTCTCTTTAAAGGAGTACTTCACCTTATGGACAGGAGAAATAGATTGAGGTATGTGTGTTGCCCACAATTTTCTCTTAGATTTGTGTAGGCTGCACAAATAAGTAAAGTTTTAAAACACAGTTACTTAGGCAAGTAATTTATACTTCTTTTTCCTTTCTTTTTAACACAGTATAAACTAAGAGTAATGCTAAAAATGTTGATGTTGGCTGCTTCGCCAGTTTTTGGTTTGCTTTTTGCTAGGATCAGGTAACAGTACTCCCTTTGCCTGTATTAAGGATGGATATCTTGTCATTTCACTGCAGCCTTATAAGTGGTGGGCGTTTATTCTAAGCCAGTCATCTGTAGTCAGTGTCATGAGAGAAGGTGATTCATCCCATCTGACGCTAAATATCCGAGAGGCTTATCATGCAATTTGTTCTGGAGAGGAAGGTAGTTGATGATGTTCCTGCCCAGTCCAGTGCCGCAGTCTGCAGAGCCTCTCTGTACCAGTGCAATTATTTCTGAGGACACACACAATGAACAGGATGCAGAAATTATCCAGGTTAAAAAACAGTAACTAGAAGTATTTTGTTCATCTGTATTTGTTTGGTTTTTTTTAACCAGGTTCATTTCAGTGATTCATAGGGCCATTTATAACATAGCGATAAGAATATCTGTTCAATAAATGGGGTCATATTGGCACAGAAGAAAGAAGTAGTTGAAGGCAGGGACATTCAAAACTTTGTGTAATGAACTGCCTCCTGAAATACATGTGTGCACTGGGACTGTCCTGTTTTATTAGGTGAGATGAATCCACAATAGTTGTTTAACCGTGTGTTAAGCAGGACATTAACAGTATCGTTATCACTGTAGTGTACACCTCTTGATGCTTGATATTGCTTTATTAGACTATAAAGTATCTTGATGTTAGCTTATCCATTTCAAACAAAGGGGGCAGTTAGAAACTTCTAAATATATATTGCCAAATCCTTCCACTGAGGTCCTCAGTACTAGTAGTGCTGTTTGTGCTAGCAGTCTTTCCCAGTTTTAGCATCTTAATACACCATGAGGGTTATATGTGTATGGATAAATATGCTGTCTTATGAGATGGGCTGTTTCTTTATAGCATGTAGTGATTATCCATGTCCTCACCAGGAAGCCAAAAAAGCATCCATGCAAATTGTGACTTTCTCTCGGGTCTTATGTAAGTATGAAGAGAGGATGACCCATGTAAACTTCACCTGAGTGTCTCAGAGTGGTGTTAGCTAACAGTTAAACTACCAGAGTTGTAATGAGGCAGAGGCAGTATATTTTGGGAGACATACTGTAAAGAAACCAGCCTACTAGGATGCATTAGATATATCATGAGGAAGTTAAATCTCATGAACTGCATGTTCTGTGTGCAGTTGTTCATCATAGCATCCCTTATTATGTTGATGTACCACCGTGCTTCAATATGCTTTTGTGGTGTATCTAGGGAATATCTTCATGGTACAGGGTACTCTGGTTTAGACACTGAAGTCAGAGAAATGTGACCACCACTGATAAAATACTGTTCCATGAAGCAGCAGTGAAAGCGATGAAAAGAACTATACTGAAGCAATGCCAGTAGCAATGAAAGCAATCAAAATGAACTTTATAGTACCTTTTTATGTAAGTTCTTTCTGGAATATGTTTCACATGTTTTATTTATTTTTATTATTATATTTCTTTTTATTTTTGTAGGCTGTGGAAACCAACCTTGCATCAAAGGATAGTCACTGGGTCTATGTAAATGAGGTAAGAAAGTCAAAAGAGACAACATAGCTTGGTACATTCACTCAACACTGTCTTTTGTTGCATATGTTTTGACACACCACACTGAGCATACACTTGGTGTTTTTACGTTTTGAACGGTACAAGATGCAGACTCTGTGGTGTCGTTGCTTGTCTGTCCATCTGAATTAGCATAGGTTGAATACCAAAGGTCAAAATAAAGCTTCCAATATACCTCATAGCAGCTGGGAGACTTTATTTTTACCTTCATGTTGATGCTACTTCATTAGCTATTTAGGAAGCAGAGAATATCTCAAAAGAAACCTTAAACCCATGCATCTGTATCTGCCAGAATTTCACCCTTCACTGCTATGAAAGCCTGTACTCAGATACCAGGAGAGGAAGGAGCGCTGAGGCTAGTTGCAGGCTTAGCTCGTTCGAACATGCATTTACATGATACACAGGTTTTCTCTAGTGCAAAATTGCGTTGGTGTTTTGGCCAAGATCCAGGATAGCATAGATTTAAAATGTGATATTTCCTCTCTGCAGAAAATGGCATCCTGTCCTGCTACTATGATTATTTATTTTACCTTAGTACCACGATGCCCTAATGGGAATCAGTGAAGACTCATTTTTAAAAGGCAATGGAAAGCTTGAAATGTTTTACCATATATAATAATTTATAACTTACTGATTGTTCATGATAAATGACACTATTTTATATATTTCTGGTTTTAATAATGATTCATTAAAAGATAGTAAAATATCTAAGTTAAAAAGAACTGTGTTCACTGTTTTATTTTTATATTATAAATGCATAGCCTCTAATTTAATAACCAATTCCTTTGTTAATTTCTCATTCCTTTCTTTGCACCTAGCTAATAATTTTGGTTAGGCTACTTTTAATAGTAGCTATAAATTGTATTGTGTGGCATTAGAAAGGCTCTGTAATTAAATAGGGGTTAGGGAAAGCGAGTTAAATCTCTGCTTATAAAGGCTTTATAAATTCTTCCTAGTCCTTGTTACATTTAAGTACCTCCTGATTTGTCAGCTGCAGTAATGACCCACTACAAAATATCAGCAAGATGCCCAGAGAGGCAGTGTTTATATTCACATAAAGATAATACAGTGCATATTTCCCTAAACATTTATAAGGAGGGAGTGTTTGTGAATTTGTTATTGCTGCTGTTACTGTTCAGATATTACAACTCACTTCATGAAGCCTGAATCTGTAACACCACAAATAAAAACCTTCAGCACTCATACACAAATATGTGCATACATACACATCACGCAGGGTGTCAATTCTGCTTTTATTTTGTGAACTTTTATTTTTTTCTCTTTAATGGTTAGATACTGGGTAGGGAAGCTATGATAGCAAAATGTAAATCTGAAGTATAACTTTTTAGTGAAAAATATTAGTGTACATACTTATATCTCGAAATACAATTAAAACAGACGATTACAGAAACTTTTCAAATTCATAAAACTTTGGAGAACAATTTGCAGACAAAAAGAGGAGAAAATGTCTTGATTATCCTTTTTTTTTAACAGAAGAGTGTTGCTCTTCGTTTACTTAAAATTACTGTGAAAAGGAGATATGTTAAGCATCCACATGGGTGTATCTGTAGAAACATGGAGGTTCCTTAGGACTTGCTTCTTATTTAATAGTGTGCATACCCCCATGCTAGCAAGAGGACAGACTGATCATGCTTTCTGTGTACATGTTTCCAGTTGGTATCAATGAGAACTGCATGCGTACTTGATGGAAAATGTGTTATTCCTTGACTGGATGTTGATTGGTGTTGTGATTTGAAGAATGGAATTAACTTTTAATTTCCAACAGTTAAATCAGCTCTTTTTGATGTAATTCCACATGTGTAGCAAGCCAGATGTAGTCCGTTCTGTAAATGGACCAAATACTTAGCCAGTCCTTTTTTACTCCTAGGCAGATTGAGAATCCTACACTTTTCTGTTCACTCTATCGTCTGTATGACCTAATGATCCCACTGCAAGGAAAAAGAGGTATAGGGCTAATTGACCTGAAGGAGCTGTAGTAGGAAGAGAACACAGTGACGACTATGTCCATTGAGGTTCCTTGTATGAAGAGCATTGGATAGTAAACAGGTTCTTTAGGCGTTTCTCGCTTTAGGGAACCATTTAAAGGCCTGGTACAGGTTGAACTACTGAGGTCTAACTGATCTTGATCACCTTGTGACAGTCTGCCCTGCCTCCCACCTCTCATCAAGCCAGTGAGGATCTGAACCTTGAACTTATCTTGCTATAGTAAGAATCACTATATAGCACAGTATTATTTCAATAAGAGATTTTATTATGGTTTTACTTGAATTAAATCTACTTTATTCTCTCTGTATTGATAATCCAATAAACATTTGTTAGTTTTTTTTTTCCTTATGCTTCTGTTCTATACAGCAGGGTAGGAGTTAGGTTTTGGAGTTCAAATATTATCACTTTAATTTTGTTAGGTAAGCAACACCACCAACCTTGTGATGAGCTAACTTAAAACTGTATGGCTGGTAAGCTTATTATGCAGCAAATGAACACCCATGGAATGTAAGAGTTGGTCTCAAATTACAGATCTGTACTGTCAAGATCTTGCATTTTCTAGTTTCCAATAACCCAAGTCTCTGTGCTGAGGTATCTATTTAGTTTGGATGTTATTGGTGGTGCAAAATGACTCGGTCATCTTTAGAAAAAGTCTGATGAATTGGGAGTTGGATTCATTGTATGGGGCTGAAAGGCTGAAACATTACATGGCAAGTCTTTCAGGATAAGAGAATATACAGGGATGGGTCTTTGCAGGCAATATCATGCCCTCATATGTCCTCTTTGAAGCCAAAGTCATAAAAACCTTACTGTTTTAAAAATGTATGTTTGTAAGTATGTCTTTTCTTATTTCAGACATTTTATGTTTCAAACTTGCAGGGCTGTCAAAAGTAGTGGAGATCTGAGGGGAAAAAAAGAAATATATTTCTAACCATCCTCCCCATTTTAGATTTATATTTCATCATCTTCACTTTTATTCATCTAGAAATACTAAATCATTCCTTGCATTCATTTAGGTAGTGATTCTACCTGAATTCTGGGTTAAACATGCCAAATAGCTTTTTAAAAGCAAGAATATTTGTGATTTCTTTGTAAATACTTGCAGAAACAACCAACTCTTCAGAACAGTGACTAGTCTATGCTTGGCTTTGTCTCCAGAACAGTCCAAAACATTTTACCATTGCCTATGTTGGGAGTTGCCAATGACCAGCAATTTTGACCCTAAAGAAGATCTGTTAGAACATATCTGGTGTTCTGGTTGTACCTTTGATGTTTATGCCTTTAAGTGTTGATGAAGTGACCTACCAGCTTTGATAGATGTGTGCTATTTTTACTTGTGGCATGACTGGCACAGTTGTAGATGCTCCCCTATTTTGGGTGTTCATTTCCTGTCTTTTTTCCTGGTTTTCTTTCTTAATTTTATTTTTCTCTTACATATCTTTCATGCCTGACATCCAGCAACTCTGTTGGTTCTCCTGACGTTTTTCATTTCCCCCTTCTCTTTTTCTGCCTGTTCAGAGAAAATGCTGTGCATTGCCCAGGGCATATGTCTGTGGGAGAGGCACAAGAGCAATACTTGAAACTGAATTTGTATGTGGTTGTACTAGGAGCAATGCTCTAGGAGTCTGTGTCTGCTTTTTTATTAGCAGCAGCAGTAGGTCTGGGGGTATAAATAGCACTATAGAAACCATGTTTCCCTTTTTGTGGAATGTTTCATGGTTTTCACATTTTCTCCATTCCAAGGGGAGAGAAAAGATAAAAGAAATTGTTCTGCAAAACTGGAATTCAGATGAAAAAATATTCAATTCAAACACAGTATTTTGTTCCCTCATATCAGTATGTTTAATTCTAATTCCAAGTTTATAAACATTTGTTATTTTTACATGTAAATCAGTAAAGGACACAAAGCAATCAACTACTCTTCAAGGAAATGGAATGGGTACTGAATCTGACTGATAACTCAAATGAGTTGTTTCACCGTTATCACATCCTTCCTTTAATTTCTTTTTCAACAAACTTTCATCAGTATTCAGAAGTTTAACTAAAAGTTGTAAGACATGGTAGGACAAAGCACAAGGCTACTGGTTGAGATAGGAGATATTTTTTTGTGAAGGACAGGGAATAATGAAGAGAGGACCGAACGTAGTGTTGCATGTCCAAACCATACTTACTTGCTCTGAAGATAAGGAGATGTGAGGGTCAAACCTGTTGAATAGCTGTGTGGAAATACACAAAAGACATACCCTGAGGAAGAGTTTTTGGAAGTCCATTTTTGACAGAAATGCCCCAAATAAAAGAAATTGAAAGAATTCCCTGACAGTTGAAAAAGTAATGTTGGGGCACAGACAAGGCTTCACAATTTCATGTGATTGACAATTTATCCCTACATGTTTAAAAAGGTAAGGCAGCCATCAGTTCAGATTTTGTTATGGCTAAGGAAGAATGAGCTAAGTTTGTCAAAAGATAATTGGTGTGAAAGTTATTGTGAGATGGTAGCGTGCACTGTTTGAAGAAGAGGAAGAAGTGAGAAAAGGAGAATAAGGATAATGGATGGCAGTAGAAAGATTGTCCAACTTCACAAGTTTAGGTGAACTAGTAGCACTTTTGGAAAGATAATATGATGAGTAAAGGATGGCAAAAGAACTGGAGTCTGTGAAGATGAAGGCGTAATGACGTATTGGTATGGTTCCAATGATTTATCATTATAGATCTTGAAATCAGAGAGGAATTCTAAAGAAAAAGTGGTGAAAAAAAGGGCAAAGGTGGAGCGTAAAGGTGTAGTGAAGTAAATGATTATAAAATGAGGCTGGGGTGCAAAATGACTCATACCAGGGGTCTTAAAAAGCAACAAGAAAAGTTTAGATATAGCAGAAGATAAAGGGGAAAGCGTAAGGTGATTACTGAATGGAAAAATGAGGCTTTAATGTTTATATTGACTTACTTGATGCTGGCTTTATAGAAAATATTAATTGTAACCAGAATGTTAAAAACATATTGTAGTAGTTCAAATTTATTTAGAAAAATCTGAGGCACTTCACCAAATGAGATTCCATATAGTGAAGTGCCGAGTATTTCGGGTGTGGCTACAAAATGACATAGCTGGTGAGCATCTACAGGAGCTACTTGGAATCCTTGGGGGATAACAAACGGAATATCAGTCAATATTGTTGTGATCTTGCAAAACAAGCAAATCTAGTCCTCAGATATGTTACTGGAAACATCCTTTGTAAGATAAGGGAGGCAATTATTTTGGTCTGCTTGACATCAACTTGGCCTTGTTAGAACAATATTGCAAGTTTTGGGCAAGACCCTTCAAAACAAAACAAGAGAATGCAGAACAATTTTGAAAATCCAGAGGAGAGTGCCTAGTATGATGAAAGCTCAGTAAAATATCACCCATGAGGAAAGGTTGAAAGTATTAGGTTTGTCTCCTGTGAAACTCAGAAGATGGAGCAATGGTATAGCAGATATAATTAAAAGAAGAATATGATCACATGTTCACTCTGGAAAGATAAAGGAAATGCAATTTAATCTTCTGCAGTAAAAATCAGATTGAGTATTGGGAAATGGTTTATGATCTAAATATGATAATGAATAAGAACAACTTCCTTGGTTACTTTCTTCCATCTCATCATCTCTGTCTTTGCACCTGGTTCTGCTGCTGTTTCTTATTCTTCGTTTTTCAGCATCCTACCCGCATTATGTAAGTCTGCTAAATATTTTCAGACCTCAGTTTGGAAAGACAAATACAACTGTATTATGAACACCACTGGGTATTTTCTGATCTGTACCTTCTGTTCTAGGTCTTTCCACATATCTTTTTTCAATATGGGTATGGCAGTGACAGTTTATACAAACAGTCATTGCATATCCTTCTGATCGAATCATTTATTCAATACTTTTGCTGACAAACGTGAAATTTATGGGAACTGTGACTCATATTTGATTTCCAATCAGTGTGGAACTCCATCCTTCTCTGTCTACTACTGAGCAAGCTAGAGCAATTGTGCTTGATTAGATTCTGTCAGCCAAATCCACCCTTGAGGTAGTCCCAGTGATTTGACTTAGCCAGGGATGAACCTACTGTCATATTTCTTGATATCAGTCATTTGAAATGGAGGAGTATATTGTAATTCTATGTAGTTTTGATAGAGAGATGCCTAGCAATGAATTACTGGCACTTTCAGTGCTTTAAAAATAAATTTAATTGTAAGTCTGAAAATGAAGGTTAGAGCCCTACTTGACTACAGTTTTCATTTGTTGCTTTTCCATTGAATTGATTCTCATTGATTCAGATTAACCTTCATCAGAACAGATACAAAGGACTATTTGTTATTAACACAAAATAACTTCTTATTGCCTTGACTTTTTAGTCTTAGAATTACCACATTCTGTACCATATGGAATAATGAATGCTGAAATTCAAACAATATTCACTTCTAAATTCTCAAATTGGAACTGTGGGGAGAACTAGTAGAAATTTTGTTACTTTAGTTCTTTATTGCCTAAATGATCAGTTACTCTGTAGGAAAGGAATGTACGGGGGTGGGGGGCTGGGGGGAGGCGGGGAGGAATCCTCCTCATAGGTCAAGTACCAACCCATGTGGGTATTTGTCATGGCATGACACTTAAAGAAGGGAGGGGTTCTTTGTAATAAAGCAAAACTTTTTACTTTGCAAGATAAGTGTCATGCATTCTTCTATTGCATCTTTCTGTGAACTACTGTAAAGTTTCCAGAATTAATCTTTATAAAGGAGGAAGGAATCATACTCTTGATTGTCCTGGTAGGTACACTAGCACAGTTCCCAATGTTTGTGTGTGTTCACAGGGACTGCATGGTGGGTGACTGTATTTCTGTACTGCACAATTCAACATATAGTTTAATGCTATGTAGAGTAGCTTGACTCATTTCTTTATCACTAAGAAAAGCTAGTGCTGTTATTTGTCGTCTTTAAAAACAAACAAAAAATCGACCAAAAAACCTAAGCTGCAGCACTGCAGGGTGGATAACAGAAAGGTAAGTTGTATTCATAATGGCACTTGCAAAATCAAAGATGGTTTGTTATTGATAGAATGTAGTAAGCCAGCCGATCTTCTTGTCCTAACCTGAGCTTAATAACTTGGACTTTTTAAAAAAACATCAATAGCTTTATATGCTTGTTATGTACACAGCTAACCATAAATACATAAAAAAAAAAGTCAGGGACCAGTTTTTTATTGGTGAAAATCTGTTTTCAATAAGAAATCAGAAATAAGTAGCATGAAGCTATAGAAATAGAGTGTTATACAGATAACACATCCATAGGAAACCAAAGTTTTCAGTAGTTAGAAGACAGCTGAAATTCTTGTAAGCTTTAATTGAAAAATAAAACTAAACTCTAATTAACATCCAGGAAAGGATGCTTTTGGATGTTTTTTCTTTTCAATCCACAAGAAAGATCCTGGTTTGGAAAAGTTGTGGGCAGTAAGCACAGCAAAACTACTAGAGCAATTGCAGCTGTAAAGTATTTGGTTAAATTTTTCACAACTATAATGATACTTATCAGAAGAAGTCCTCATCATTGAGGAGGAGAAGGGAGAAGTGAAGTAGGAAGAAAAGGTCTTGTAATTTCAGCAGGAGAAGTAATAAAAAGATTTTGAAATATAGCAAGAGTACACATTTCATCAGTGATGAGAAGCCTTAGACAGAAAGTTAGAGTGCTAAGGGACTTGGGGAGCTCTGAGCCACATTGAGATGATGTTATCCACATCACTTGAATGCAAGTGAAATATTTTAGACAGTAGTTGACCTTATTCTTCCTTTTTGGACAGATGCCACTTTCCAAACGATGCTGGTGGTGCTGTCAGCGGATGAATTTCAAGATCTCCATCTGATTAATAAAACTTTCTGAAACTCAACCTAGGTGATCAGTCAGAACAAAGTGCAGAAAAAGATTATTGATGCTTTTTCCTTTCCCCTTTCAGAGCATTCACTCAAAACACCTTTCTGCTAATCCTTTTCTGGACTCTAGCTCAATTCTCTTTATTTCTGCTGTTTTCATAGGTCTCTCTTCACCACTGTTTCACTGTCTGTACGAGGCAGTTTGTTATATGAGGGAGGAGAAAGTGTCCCGTCATCTCTCTCCTGGTGTGATGTATTTCTTACTTTCCATTTCTATCCTGCAGCTCCATTGCTTCTACCAATGGTTGTTTTCTTTCTCTTCACCATGTCAGACATGCCCAGTATATCTGTAGTTACTCATCCTCTTCATTTGAGAATCAAATGGCTTCTCAACTATCATCTGGGCACTTTTTTCTTATTTTCCTCTATAAAATATTTTTCAATGGTTGAGAAAATGATCAGAAAATAGAATAGTAATTATCAGATAAAGTATCTCAGCAAACTACTTTTTCCCCACAGGTAGCATGTAGGAAGGTGTTAGTGCATGATGAATAGTGTTTTCGTAGTGCAGGGTTTTTAATCTTGGGGGAATTTATGAATTCAGAAGAAAGATCCCTTATAAATGGGATTTTTGTTCTTCACTTTTGTTTGGAAAATCTTTTTCTGTTTTTTTTTCTAGAAATTCCTATGTTATATGCATTTTGGGTGATTGAAAGTTAGACCCACAAGCCTGTGCAAATTGTTATGGCTTCATTTTTACTTGGGTAGAACCAGGTCTGACTGCTCTTGTCTTTCTTTACATATGGAAGTGGCAAAAGATTTTTTTTTTTTTTAAGTCATCTGTGTAATGATGCTTGTGTTTACTCTGATAACAAGAAGTTAATAAACCTTTTACACATCCCCATGCCTTATTTTTTCTTGAAAAAAAGCAGACTTTTTAATGATAGTTTACTAATGCAAGGAGAGTAAGCATTCTAAGAATTTTTCAAATGATACAAAAGCTCACAGACTAAAAATGGTCAAAAAAAATGAATAGAAATACAAGCAACACATTGTGGAAAAATTCTTAAAATTTAGCAAATGACACATTTCAATGCAAATCTTAACAATTTACGATTACAATTTATTCCAGTTTTATTCCAGGTACTCTGTATTTACTACTTGTGCAAAGAAATCTTGCTTCTCTCCTTTTGGCTGCTATATTTGACACTGCAGATTTTTTTTTTTTATTTTCACAAACATGTATAATTTTCTTACATATGCTTGGAAGATATACACATACATGAAATTGTACTGCATGTGTACCTGCATCCTGCTCAAAGAAATTTGTAGGGTTCAGAATTGACCTAATTCTAATGCTGTTGAATTACACGGAAACAGTCTTTGTCAGCTAGGAGCAAGGTTAGATAGGCTTTCATGAGTTGTTTTATCAGTGAAATCCACAGTAAAATCAATGGTGATTTTTTTGTTTTGTCCAGTTTTTGATAGCTATCATATTCTGCCTTCCACCCCCCCACCCCCAAGGTAATTACTTTGTAGTATGAACTAATGTTTTGTTAAATTGGAGGATCTTTTACTGTACAGGCACTTGCTATGATTTGTGAAAGACTTCTGGACACCCAGTGCAGACTCCTTATCTCTAGAAATAGAGCTAATTCAATTAAATTATAAATACAGCCCTGTAGAGATTTTTGGCAGCATCAGGTAAAAGGAAGAGAAGTGAGGTCGTGTTGGATGTGTGGGAGGACAGTAAGGATGGGAGTTAGACAGGTGGTCATGCAGATTGTATTAGAATTTTTTCTGTGCTATGAAAAATGGATTGTGCCCTTACCTTAAAGGATTAGCCTTTATATATACGTGTATCTGTTCATGTAGGATACAGAGAAGCCACAGGGTAAGCTGTGGTGAACATTTTAAAAAACAGCCAATTGAAGGATGTTTTCTGGATTTTCAACAAGTGAACAAGTGACCCTTTATAGATGTACATAGTGTACTGAGGGAAATTAGAATAACCTAACAAACAGTATCAATCTTAACGCAAAGTTTCACGTAAATCTGTATCTTATCTCCATGAGCATCCTTGTCCTCATTGCCATTCAGTTTAATGCTCCATTTTTTTTCAGGGAAGTGCTTTCTGGAAATCTGTTTTGGTTCTTTAAATTATTAATGTAATTAAAATTTATAATTTTCTGTCATTACCTCTAGGAAAATAGAGATTGTAATGTGAAACATAATTGTCTCATTTTGCAATTTGTGTTATGATAGTTGAGCACAACTAGAGCAGATTTAAATATTCCCCTGAGCAATATGGTTAAGTATTACAAACTAACTGAAGTTCTTTGTGTGCAGATAAATAAATAGATAAATGAATTCCCCACGTGACTGATATTTGTGTGCAAATAAATAGATAAATGAATGCCACAAATTCTTGAAGAGTAAACTTTGACATTAATATGCCACATGAACAGAAAATACAGTGTTTAAAGGAATACCCTTTCAGTGGTGAGCTGTGTGGTGAGAACTACTACTAGCCTGGGTGAATAGTCAATCTTACACTTATGTCTGCCTACCAGAATATTTAAGTGTTCCCTGAAATATTTGGAATAGCACACTTCTTTCCCTTAGTAGAAGAATAATCCAGTATAAGAGCACTTAGATAAGAGAACATCTTTTATCCCTGGGTGAAGTGCTCTCGCTCCATCATTCAAGAAATTCAGTATTTACAGGCCAGAGCGCAAACTGCTATCAAAAGTGCCAAGCAATAGGGAGGCAGGCTCTTTAACCTTCCTTAAAGCATATCGCCGAAAACAAGTAGAAGCCACCATCTATATTAAGAAAAGATTTTACCCCATGTTGCAACTTTATGGGATCATGAAAGCCAAAAAGAGGGCATATGATATGGAATTTTGCAAGGAGCACTTGCCTGGCCAAACCAGTTGATAAGCTCTACTTAGAATACAGCATTCACGCGTGCCACAAACGGTAATTACTGTATGCTGTCTTGTGCTGTGTAATGATCCAAGAACAATAATTGGAAATTTGGGATACATTTGTTTGAAAAAAACCCCTCTAGGACCAAATTAGATTATTTGCTTAGTTGTCAGTTTCACAGTGTAAAGAATATTTTCATATCATGTACAGGAAAGAAAACACATTGCTTTTAAACAAATAATGAGATGAATAGACTTTGATTGTAAGATCAGTGTGAAATGCTTTTTCCCCTGTGACTCCAAGACTTAGAACTATTTTTATGATATGTGCTGTTACTCTGATGGGTGTAAAAGTAAGAGCCAACTTCATATATACTTGCTTTTCCTTTTTTGGCTCATTTTTTTTTCTTTTTCCCCCTGTATTTATCACAGTTAGAATGCAGGTGACCTTTCTGCATGTGACATTTAAGGTTTCACGTGCTGCTAAGCCAGGACTGTGAGCTTTCTGGCAACAAGTCTGCAGTGCCTGCCTATGCCAGGCAAGAGGAAGGCATGCATTTCCCTGGCCAGGGGAGCCACAGCCGGGCTGCTCCAGTGCAGGATGGTGGTGAGTTGCTCTCCTCTGCAGTTCAGGCACTCAGCCATGCTTTCCTGCTCCTGAACCTGCCTGAAGTGCGCTTTGATGCTGCCTGAGGCTGTAACACCCTGTGAACTAGCATGGAAAGTCCCAGAGTTACCATTAGCTTTTAGAGCAACAGCTCAAAAATGCAGGCATAGACCTTTTGTTCCCAGCACTTCCAACAACTTTTTTTTTCTACGCTTTTACATTTCTAAAAAGAACCCAATTTCTAAAAGGAATCAATCATTTGTTGGTATGAATGTCCATCAGCTGAAAAAAATGCAAGATGTTCGTCTTGGTGTTATGTACTGAACTGAGGCATTGAGGGATTTAGCTACTGTCAGTTGTCCACATAGAAAAAGGCGGCACTTTCAGAGTCAGATTTAGCCCAATTTAAATTCTGAATTTCCCTCCAGAGGCTCCCGATTTTCTTCTCTGGCTGCATAGTAACTAGGCTTTTATGACTTGGTGCCTATAGCTATGTGGGAAGAACCTGGGTTAATGCGTCTAACATAATTGATCTTCTCCACTACCTTACTTCTGGAAATCCCATCGAGGAAGCAGTTCTGGTCCGCTACGTATAGGCTTATGTGTCTCAAGTCAAGCATTTGACACAGGCTATGAGATATCTTTGAAAGGCTGTGCATCACTTGAGAGGTCATAAAATATGTGTGGTGTGAGGTAAACTGAAGGTTTGGATGATTCGTGATTTTTTTTTTTTTTTTTCCTGTTTTCAGCCACTCAGTCAGAGTTTGCCTGCCAAGTGATGCAGCCTAGGGGGTTATAAGTTAAAGCTATCGCATAAAATCGTCACTCCCTCAGACCACAGCTTAGATATGCTGTGTGGCTTTAACCCCCACAGCCCCACAGAAGAGAAACCCAAGGCAGCAGTCTGGAGGGATCTGTAGAGATTGTGCGTCTCTTTTGGTGTCTACCTGCAAGGCTACAGGTCCTGCCCAACATTTTCTATAAGCCTCAAAATCTTTGGCTTCTATAAGAATATATTTATTTTCTGATTTTCTGTTTTCACACCACACCAGTTGGTCTGTCGTTAATGTAATGAATTTCACCTTCTGCAAAGTTAAAAATTCATGTTCCTAAAAAATGATGGGAAATCGGCAAAGAAGAACTAAATTGAGCCAAAGCTACAGTACTAGTCAACCGTAACAAGTAATTATAACAACCTCATGGTCATTTCACTCACAGCTTGACAGAGAAAATGGAAAGAAAACAAACTAATTTTTTTCTTGAATGTTAAAAGTACGGGGCCAGGTTCACTTCTGCTGATGACCCATCACAAGGTGTGGGCCCTGTTAACCGAGTAAGTACAGCAACATGAATTATTTGCAGCCCCCTACCCTGCAGGGGGCTGAGAGCAGCCCTGTGCAGGCTGGGCAATGGGTTGCCCAGCAGTGCAGCCAACGTGTGCTGGAGACAGGCTGATGTGACTTGCAGATGCTGCTGGTGGCAGTGGTAAGGAGCTGGGATGTAAAGCTGCTCCCTGCGGAGGAGGAGCCTGGGGGAAGGAATGCAGCCAGTGGTGCCACTGCCTGTCCTTCCTCACAGTGGACTCCTGCCTGGAAATAACCATCACAAGCTGTACTGCTGTTGTGATTTCAGGATCTGCTAAGCCCCTGATTTTCGAACTATTTATCCTGGGGTAAAAAAAAAGAAGTTTTGGTTTTGTGGGGTTTTTTAAACACAAAATACGTAAAGCATGTAGTTGAGTTGGCTTCAGTTGCAATATAAGGGCAGTAGATGTAGGCTCTGTCCCAGGATGGGTTAGGAGGCTGGGACATGGGAAGGTCTGCAAAGAAGCTTTAGACAGTGTGAAGTCTGGAAAGAAGGAGAAGTCTGTCCTTGAGATCGCCTTATGTCTTATCCCAAATTATTCTGTGTGCAGAAACTTGCACTACTAAGTGTGCCAATCCCTTCCATGAGGTTTCTCCTGGTTTTTATTTCCTAATACAGATAACCTCAAAAGACTTCCTTGAGTCATTATCAGGATTAGTCTGCAGAAATGATCTATTGTTCTTTTGGGAAAAGTACTTTCTTGTAACATTGTTCTTAGGTGTAAGGGCCATATTTCCTAAAGACGGTTATGTTTTTCATTTGTTGTTTTGTTCTGAGGAGGTAGTGAGGTTCTATTCTGTTAAACCAAAACTCTTTCTATATAAATTTGTTTTGAAGGCTCTTGTTTTTTACTTAGAAATCTATTGAGACTGTCTTTGTGCTTTCCTGTGAGGAACTACCTCTGCAGTATGTTAGTATTGCCAAGATAGATGGTACTGTGTTAAGCTGTTTTCTTTTGCTTGAGATAATTTTGTTTCGGATGATGCGTAAAAAAATACCATTGTTGTTATTAAACACAAAATAAGAACATTTGGCCTAGACTAAACATGTGCATCTGTAACTTTTTTCGTCTATTGTCTTTTTTAAAACATTTATCCAATATTGAAAGGAATATATAAAACATCTGGACAAATATATATTTGTAAAAGACTGTGTCTTCATTCACAGGAAATCACCGATAATGAAATACTAGAGTTGGTACATAGTGCTCTGGGGAGGATGACAGTTATCCGGCAAATTTTCCCTCTCTCAAGGGACAACAATCAGAGATGCATGAGGAACAATCACCGAATATCATCACTGCTGTGCGATCCACAAGAAGGCTATCTTCAGATGCTGCAGGTCAGTAGCTGTGCCCAGCAGAAAAGTCCATCCTAGGAATTTGACATGAGGGAGTTTTCTGTGACTATTACCTCAGGAAGAATAAAATGAGTACTGATAAATCTGAGCATGTAACCTTTGGTCAACTTTTCCTGACTTATTTATTTTATTTCCCAGGACTGAGTGGTTTAGGTGTGATGTTATGTCCATGGAGTACCAGCAAATGGTTGCACTAACTCAGAGCTTATTTTGTATACTTCATTCTCTTAAAAATCTTTTTCTATTTGAAAAAAGAAAAGTTATGCTATCATAGTCTTGCAGTGTTACTGCTTGCTTATTATATTTGTGCCTATTAGACATCTGCTACGAAAGAGTTAATCTGGGAGGAGAACAGAACTCTGATAGGTATTGGGCTGTGGAGCATTTCATTTTTAGTTAAATGGACTGAATCCAGCTGATGTATTCAATCTGTCCCATTTCAATAGTCTCAGAAGTCTCTAGCAGCTGATAATTGTCTGAGCGTGTGAAATATGCAGTACTAGTTCAAGTTCCAGATTTTGGTAACAGATTTGACTCTGGTGTAAGCAACATCTCAAGATTTCTTGGCAATTTATCCCAGATATCAGATTTTTTCTTGCAGTAATTTAAATATAATTTTAGGTGCTATTTCCAAGGACAGTGCAGTAATTTAGAAACACAGATCTTGGACTTTCAATGGGACTCTGGTTTACTTTAGACACAGTTAAGAATCTCATTTGTATTACTGTTGAAGCTGTTGGATAAAATGGAAAACTTTAGTGAGACTGAGAATATAAACTTGATTAGAAACTTTTAATTGCAAATTTAGTCTTAACCTGAGATGGGTTGAGCAAGGCCACAGTGGGTGTGCCTGTGAGTTGGCAGGCGTGGGTTTTATGTGTTAGTGTGAGTCTAGAAAGGGCTTGGTTAGGCTGTGGGGAGGAGGCTGTTGGTAGTTTGGACTGCTGCAGCCTGGTCAGGAAGGCAGTGTGGGGTGAGAGGTCCTTCTGGAGGTAACTCGTGCTGGCTGGAAAGAGCTTCTGAAGAGCAAGGTGTAAGGCTTATGGGAAACCAGGAGAGGTAGGGAAATTCTCAGGAAGAGAGGTAGATAGGTCAAGATTTTCCAAGGAACATGGATGGGGATGTTTATTTTACTTATTTGTGCCCTACTAAAAACTTGTAGCTGCAGAGACTGAAATTCTCTGAGAGAGGGATATGGACATTTCCTCCTTGAAGACAACCTCTGCCGACTCAGGTTCTGTCATAGCAGTGCCAAAGTTTGGGAAATGCCAATCACATGCACTGTAGTTCTGAGCTCTGGTGTATTCTTTCCGCACAGGGGAAAGTCTATGCTTATCTTGGCTTAGAAAGAAAATACACTTTTGATCTTTGTTAGTAATTCTGAGGTATGCTGTAATGAGAACAAAGGCCACTAATTTCAGATGATCAAAGCAGTTTCCAGTATTTGGAAAAAATTATCTATCCTGCACCAATAAATCACTCACTGGGGAACAATCTTACATTACAGCAGGATTTTGAGTATTGCTGTCTGTGCTGTTTTATGCATAATCTAATTCAGAGTCTCATCTGAAGGGCTCTGACACACGTCTCTGAGCAAATTCTTATTTGCTAAAACAGTAACTGGTTTGCTAGCATGAACAGCCTTGTGCCCTGTTACCAGACTTCACTGACAGGGACCCTTTAGGAAGGACCCTTCTCCTGCTGATTCCAAAATGTGGGTTTTGAGAAGTAAAACATTCTCAGTTTCTATCTTTCAGAAATATTACACCACCTTAGAAACTGTCCTTAAGAGAATAGGACAATAATGCTATGCTTTGTCCATTAGTTCCTTCTCTACACACTTAGACAAAAAAAGAAAGAGATATAAAGAAGTGCAGAGGTATAAAGTTTGCCTTTTAGAGTTGATTCCATAACTGTCATGTCCAACCACACTGGAATGAAATATCATGAAAGGTGAAAGGCACTTGTGACATCTCTCAGATTAGCTGTCCCCAATATATCTTGTGTTATCTTTAAGTTTCTACAGATTGACTATAGGATGCTTTTAGCATGTGCATTTATATCTAAAGCATTCCATAACTGCATTTTTTTCATAGGCTTTGCCAAAACATCTTACATAACACCTGTGGGCATACAGCTCATAATAATTTCCAAGTATGACTGACATATTATTAATGGTCCTGCAATTCAGGTACTTCCAATCTTCTGTTTCCTTTTTCTTGCTTAAAAAATAGTTTTGACCTTTTGCTGTACAGAAACACATCACTAAATTACCCCTGTTGCCAGAGGCTGCAGTAGCTCCCAGCTCCATGTCAGGCTGCATGAATCCACCAGAGGCAGTGACTGCCTGCCAGTACTGAGTCCTTGCATTACTTTGAAGTAGTTTGATTAACACCACAGTTTGGAAATCCCTGGCTCATTCTCCCTTGGGCAATCTCATATTAATAATTCTTTGTAGTCAAGGTAACTTACCAGCTATTGTTGGTTAATTATTTATTTAATGACTTTGAAGAAGAATAAACTAATCTCTGTCAGCCTCTAGCTGTAAGATTTTTATAGGGGAAAATTTAGCATTTTTAACAACCTAGTAAAGAAAGAAACATTTACGTCATGGATTATTAACTTTGTTCTGGCTAAATTAATGAAAATCTTTTTGGAACGATTTTGTTCTCAGTGTCTTTAGTACCATATCCTGGAAAGTTGTTTTTCAGTGGGTGATCATCCCAGTTTGGCATTCTGACAAGGCTTTTAAAGATCAGGCTGTTCTGCAAGCTCATCCAAAAACTCATCTGTTCTGAATGCTTTGTGGAAATCCAATCTTATTCCATCAACCCGCTTGTCAAAATTTTGCTCATGCCCTTATTTCTTGCACATATAATATACCCAGCTGGGTTTCTGCTCCAACTGGAGAGAAAGCTTTATAAAGTTTCCCGTCTTGGTCATTTTATTTGAGTTCAGAGGACTACATTTATCTCTTTCTTATTCTTCATACATGATTTTCTGTGTCCATCTCTCTTACTTTTTTGTAAGTGGAAAAGTGACAGTTTAGAACTTGCTGTCTTCCATTGGTGATGAGTATCCTGTGGTTTGGGCCATCAGCATCTGGAGAGAGAATACTGAAGCACTTCAGGATTTATAGTTAAATCTGGTTAGTCCTAGATAGCCCTAGTAAGTATCCCTGCATGGCATTTGAATGGTGTTTATTGTGATTACTGCTATTAAACTGTTTAGATTATTTCAGACATAGCCTTACAGAGTCAAATTGAAGGAATTTTAATGCATAACCTGCTTATTTCAAAAATCTTCCCCTTTAAATATTGGTTTTGAAGCCTGTCTACAAACTTGATTTTTAATAAAGAACTTTTTTTTTTTATCAAGTTATTCATGATGTGTTCATAAACTAAAAACCTTTTTTTAATGTTTTTGAAGAAAGATTTCTCTTTAGAAATGTAATTCTCATTACAGTTTCTTTCTTCCCATATTTACCATTTATACAGTCAATCTATGTGAGATTCTATTTACATTAAAGCATATATCAGGGACACAGTGTATTTAAAATCACTTAGCATGGTCCAAAATATAGAGTAAGATTAAAAAGTCAAAAAGAAAACCCCAGCAAACTGTGTCACAAAATTAAGGAGGTTATTCCTCACAGGATTCAGAGTTCAACCTCTCTGCTGAAGAGGTATTCCAGTCATTGCTTTGACGTATTTGAACAGAAGATTTTGAGAAGTGTGGGAGGGTATTCATTGAAACAGCTACTCTTCTCCCTGTGTAAAAATTTTATTCTTCAAAGAGTTGACCATCAGATATCTTTGTAGGCATCTCTTAGTAGTTGCTCCTACAGAGCTGCATTTTTATTTATGAACTGTCTTTTCTTCGGGAATGACTGCAATTTAACTACTGTAAGTGGAGTTATTTTTTGGAAATGTGTTTGGCTGCCTAAATTTAAGGGCCTGATCCTGCAGTTTTGTCCAACTAAATAGTCTTACTCTCATTTGACCTGTTTACACTGCTGTTATTACACAGCTGTTAAGTGCTACTGGGGGCAGTAAATATTGACTAAGCCCTATTAAAGCATTCACCTTTTCCCATAAAGGATTGATGAGTCACGTTTTTCTTTTTCTTTCTTTACAAACCTATCTCTCTAGCAAAGTTTGATTTGGACTTTTGGCCAGATGTTCAGTCATGGTGAAGCTCTTTCTGAGTACCACATGAATGAAAAGTATCCTTGAACTGACTTTACTGCCCGTTGTGTGACATAATCTCTCCCCGGAGCCCAGTTGCATGTGTTTTATACAAGGTACATTAGCAGAAGAATTGGTTAAAAAATCCCAGACAACTGCAGGTGTCCTCTGGCCTGCATGGGATTTTGTGAGCACGCTGGAGGCTAGAACCCCAGGTACGTTCTGGAGTAAGCTTTTCCTCTCTGCTCAGACTACCTCTTTTGGCTGCTGGAGTTCTCTATTTACATAATTATTTCATTGAATTTTTGTTCAGTGCTCTATCAGGAAGTGGACAATGGTGGCTAGAAGAAAGGGTCAGTACCTCCATTTTTAATTGTTTATTGCCTCTGAAATCTAATTTGGACCTATATTTATTTATAAATGAGGTAGGGTAAAATTATAATCTTATACTCTGTTTTACAATTCCAGTATTACCTCTTGTCCTCCTGTCTGACTCTTAGTTGTGTTCAGTTTTCTTTATCAAATGTCTCCTGCTAGACTGTCCCTGGACAGTTAGTGTTAGCTGTGCCAAATTCTTGAGATGTTTAGTGAGTGAAGCCAATGCCTGCAGCTAACAAGCTTGAGCATTACAGGGTAGTCCAGGCCTTGTATTATTGTTAACATGTTGTTATAAAACATATTGAGTAAGAAAACACTCATAATTATGATAAATACTCATAATAAATAGCTGAAGGACAGTGGGCATTCAGAGAATAGAAACTGTAGGCAGGGAAAAGTGGTGCGAGATGTGTGAATAAGTAAAAAGGGGGAAAAAATAAAAAGGAAAGAAAAGCTGCTTATAAGTAAAAAAAAAAAAAAGATTCTAAGAGTGCAGTCTTCCAAAGAAATCTTTGGAAGCCCCATTGTTTGAGATACTTAAAACTAGAATGGGCGAAGCGCTAAATAATACACTAGCTAGATTCCTTACTGTCAGAAGGCTTGAATAAATATACAGTTGAGGACTGTTTTTCTGTGGTTTTAGGAAAATTTTATTCAGGCTTTCATTTGCCTCAGTGATAACAAATAGCCCTTTGGAAGTCTGAAGCTAACATTTGAGTCTTTAATGAACATTTGTTTTTTGACTGTGGTTTTCTCATGAATGCCAGACTGCTGGCTGTAATTTTGTTCTCCATGAGCAGCAAAGCATGTATTTAAAACACAGGCATTCACGCAAAGTCTTACAATGGGCTCTGCAAACTAATTTAAGAAAATTAAATAGGTCAAATTTTCAGTCTCTGCACTCTAGCGATACCCTTGTAAGCATGCCCTTATACTGTAAGCCATCCATCTTCACTGCTCCTGGTAAGATGCATCCTGTCATTAGAGATACAAGTACGTAACTGTGTTTGGCAGTACTTGAACTTTGAAAGTTGAAACACAGTTTTTAGGGCATGCTGGTGTGTGCATACGCAAGCACAATGATATCCCTCCCCAGGCAGCAAGCGTTTCTGCTGCTGGCAGGCTGCGCTCGGTCTGAGCTCCTCTTCCATCTGCTTCATCCTTGGAGCTGACTGCTGTGGCCACTCACAGGGTGATTTTGGCAGCAGCAGGGTACAGATGCCCAGCTTGGGAATGAGTTTTTGAAGCAGTGGCATCTGGGTGTCAGCTTGTCTTCCCAGCTGGTC
The DNA here is from genome assembly GCF_047716275.1 of Strix uralensis. Classification (NCBI taxonomy): domain Eukaryota; kingdom Metazoa; phylum Chordata; class Aves; order Strigiformes; family Strigidae; genus Strix; species Strix uralensis. Next base: position 11,014,684 of record NC_133978.1, on the reverse strand, counting down.
TCTTCAGTGGTCTTGTCTGGATAGAATTCTGACTCTGCTGGCAGCTCAGAAGTTGGGGTCAGTCTTTGTGGCTTGCTGGTCTTCCCAGAAGAGCACTTGTCTATGATTAGTGCCTCTGAAGGAGCTAAAAGATATCTTCATATATTACTTTAAAAATAAAATCACTCTGGAAAATCTCATGGAATTCACATAAAAACCTCTATAAAATTACATTTAATAATGTGATAGGAAAGATTTCCATTCTCATTTAAAATTTCTTTTCTGCTCTACTAGCGTATGGTGGATTCTTTCTTCATGGCGAAAAAAAGGTTCATAAAATCTGGAATAATTTGCAGAAGATATACCATAACATGCCTAAAATTACTCATGTACAGGGCATACTCTTTAATATATTGGTGAACAGTCACCATCATTCTTATAGCAGATAGATCAAGAAACATTTCAGTCAATACCTCCAGATCTTACAGCTCTCAGCAATAAAGTGAAAGAGGAACTGAAAATTACTGTTTCTTCCTCCAAACAGGACAGAAATGAAACACTTTTTTTCTCATCTAGGAATTTTTGCTATATGAAGGGGAATCCCTGCAGGCAGATATATGTCCTTCCCTTCTCTGTTCCCCCTGTGAATATATAAATAGGGGAAATAAATGCACCAGAGCTTGAAAAACCCAAAGCAGCCAAGTACATTGCCTTGTTTTTTCTTCTCTCTTCTTTTGCTACCAATTCTGAATGCTACCTGAAGACTAATTTTTTGATTTACTATTTTCTCATGCCTCTGACAGCACTGGTGGAAACAGTATAGCTGGTCCCTCAGGTATCTCCCAGATTCCCTTTCCAGTGGTCATGTTTGTATTCAGAGGGAGTTTGATAGTTAGCTGAAGATTAACATACGTGTGCAGGTGCAGTAACAATTGTACACAGGCTTTGTCCACTGAATCCTTTTTCTTTTCACAGCACCGCTATTCTGAACATTACAGCAAACTCATGTTGCAAATACAATCTAGTACATATCCAGAGATTTTGCTGTATTAAAATGAATATAATGGAAAATAAAGGAAATTATTATAGCCCTGGATTTATTGTGAGATCAGGCCAGAATTTCTCTGTCTTAAGTAACTTTTTTCTACAAGAAAATACATACAGAGTAATGAATTCAGGTAAAAGGGAGTATTATTTTGAGAAGAGGAGCATATTTGAGGTGTTTAAGTATTCTTATTTTTCTACCACAGAAAGGAATTAGGAAAAAAGAAGATAAAAATATACCCCACAGTAATTTAATAATATGTCTTACTGTAGGTATTGAAGGAATTGACTGTTCAGCTACACTCACACAACACTACTCAGGCATCAGATTAGACCTGGTTCCATAATTCTGTTTTCTAGCATAAAGCTAGTTGGCCATTTGGGGTTAGACAAAGTGAGTAGAAAGTAAAATGTAGAAATGTATGCATGTAATTTTTACTGGAGTAAATACTCAGAGTATGATTGTATGAAAAAAGGAATTTTGCTGATTAAAAAGTACCATATACTCATTTTTTGGAGCAGGCTTTCAGTAGAAGAGAACTGGAGTGGCAAAATACCAATGGATAAGTGAGTACAACAGGATGTGCAGAATATTCTTTCCATGGCAAAAAGTAACTTGCTGTGTTCTCTGCAATGTTTTCTTCCGCCTTGGTACACATTTCTAGATGTACGACAGAAGGATGTAAACAGTGGGAAACTCCACTTGTGCAGACCCTTTCTTGCTGTCACTCAGTTTATATCATTCTTTCAAAAGAAAATAATGAAACGATAGTGATAACATCCATTATAGGTCTAACTGAATGGTGAGGATTATGTTGGCAAACACAATATTGTTTTGTTTTGCTCTACAACAGAAGGTAATTTGAGTTGGATGCATGATCAGGTAGGCTAAGATCCTCAAAAGCTGTTCTCTCAAGCTTTCAGTCCATTATACATGCAGAACCGTGGCAGCTTCTCTAAGAGCATGAAAAGTACAAAGAGAAGGAAAGCAGCGTACCCAAGTACATCTTATATTTTCCTGAGAGCTCTCTGCTAGCAAACCAAGCAAACTGGTTTTGGGAGAGGCTGTAGTTTTCCAGAGCTGAAAAAGAACAGTGCCAAACTGAGAAAATGCAAAGCATTTCTGAATTGTGGCAGTTCCAAGGCAACAGACAATGAGTTGTCAGTTAAAAGTGAGAGTGTAAAATCAAATTCAGTGGGGAGCAAAGAGGATCATGATGGCACATAAGGGATTGCATTTTTCTGTATGCACGTAAAATCTACTTCTAAGCAAGTGGGTTTTGTGGTGTGTGGTTTGGGGTGGTTTATTTTGGGGGTTTGAGGTTTTGTTTTGATAGGGTTTTTTTGCGGACAGTAGTTTGACAGAGAAGAAGAAAAGTGCCCTGTTGAATAATAAGGATTCACCTGATTGCTTTATTTGAAAGTTGTTTGGAAAACATCTGCAGAGTAGGGAGACAAATGAGACTGAGTGGAAGAGAGTTAGTTGTTGGGACTCCTATTAACTCTTCAACTACTTACTTTTCTTAAAAAGAGGAAATATGCAAATTAGGTGCTTTGGAAGCTCTTTTAAAAGGAAAGGATTAACTGGATAAAATAACAAATATTGGAACGTGGACTGCTTGTTCAGGAAGGCTGGAAGAAAAGCAGGGAAAGAAGATGGCAATGCCAGATGAGGGAGATTCTCAGTGATAGCATCTCATAGGTTTTGCATGAAACATTTCATGCATGAACATGAAACATTTTGTTTCTGAAGATTAGGATTTTAAGATATCAGAAGTTTACTTGGAGCTAGTGATGCAACAGTAATATATGTTTAAGCTTTCACAGCTGAGTGACATTTTTATAGGAAATATGCAGCTGCGTTAACTTCCACATGTAGCCCTTTCCTGCTCTCTAGGTACCATTTTCTATGGTGAATTAGAGAAATCCAAAAGATAAACGGCAAATCTGTTGGATCATCATGAGTAAAACCTTCAGCTAGGAGACTATCTTTTTAATAATAATAAAAAAAAGCTGTATCTGGCAACTGAATCTGGCAACTGATGCTAACTGGAGATTTGAGTTTAGTAAAGAGTAAATGAATACCCCTGAATCTATGCATAGATTTGAAAAAGAGTGCATGTAAACTCTGGAAACAAGTGGAGAGTATCTAATTATTTCTTAAAAATCATTTCTCTCAGCCAACTTCCACTGCTAAAGTTCTACCACTTGTGGTGGACACCACTGCATATCAAAGATCTGATCTTGTATTGCTGGCCATGTCTTGGTTTGAAAAATGAAATACATAGGTGAGCATTACTAGTGTGGCGTTCTTACTAGAGCCTTTGTCATCAATTATTGTTTTCTTTATCTCTTATGTAAATTGAAGAATAAGGAGGCAAAAATCAATAGCTACAGAGAAAGTAGAATAGTAACCAGTCTCCTGTATATTTGGTGGAGAAAGATAAGACCAAAATAATACTGTCATTTCTCCTCCCTCTGTTCTGAACAGTTGCATTACTATTATATTTTGCTGTGCCAGAAATTACTAAGGAGATTGCTCAAATGAACAAAAAGAGCAAGAACTTAATTCCATATTTTTCTCCTTGCTGAAAGGACTGACAAAGTAGCAATCCTTGTCTTTTCATTGATAGGTAGCAGCACTGCTTCTACAGCTTGAGTTTATATTTGAACTGTGATCTGTCATGTCTTTACGGCACTGCATTGCAGTGGTGTAGGTAATGCACAGGCAATGCAAGTGTGCCAGAGTCCCTTGGGCAGAAGGGCCCAGGCACCAAGCAGGAATGAAGGTGGGAGTCAGCACTGATATTTGTCTGAATTGCCTTGACTGTTGAACATGCCAAACATATGCAGCTTTTAGGTTTTATTTATGTCTTCTTTTGTTTTGTTTTGTTTGCTTAATTGTTTTTACAATTTCTTCTAAAGGATGCTCAAATAAACAAAGAGGCTCATTCTTCTTATTGTTTGCAGGTTTCCAACCTGTACCTGTACGACAGCGTGCTCATGCTGGCCAATGCTTTCCACAGAAAACTGGAGGACAGGAAATGGCACAGCATGGCAAGTCTGAATTGCATGAGGAAATCCACCAAACCTTGGAATGGAGGACGATCCATGCTAGAGACTATTAAGAAGGTGAGAATAGACAAACCACAGTTGTGTGGGCAATCGAAAGTGTTGCTTCATTTCTACCTGAGATTAGCTTTTGAAGAGGTTTTTGACCTCTATTCAACTTTTCTTTGATTTATTACAAGCAAGTGATTTACAAGTACCGGGAATGATCTACAGCTATTAAACAAGCAAATGATTTATTACAAACAAATCACACACACTGCAGTGTTGCTCCAGCGGTGTGTTCTACTTCTGTTATTCTCATAGCTGCTTTCTGTGGATGTAGTGTGATTAGGAATAGACATACAAACTGACGTATGCATGCATCATAATAATTTCCCCACAAGAACTTAAGGAGCTTGAGGGGCCAACCAATGATAAGGTTTAAGACTTATGTTCCATGTACTACAGCTCAGCTAGCTTGGTAAGTTAGCTGAGCATTGCTAAGTATCTGTTTGTGTACTGTAGCCCAGAGCAAAAGGGTTCTGATTTAGCTAAGTTGTCCTTAACAGTTACACTGTCTTGCAGCATGTTGAATTAATCAAAGATGGACAGTACTGTGACTTTGCAGATGCATGGTAACTTCTTTTATGAAAGTTATATGATCACAAATACTAGTGGAAAAAATACTTAATTTTTACTATACTAACTTTAGCAATTATTTGGAAAAAAACCCCCGTTTCTCCTATATATTGATGAAATGGTTTTCCTCTAGTAAAATGTTGCAATTTGATCGAGTGTTATGTTATGCTCTGACTGTTCCTAATGATGCCATCCTTTGTTGCTCGATAAATTCAAACTTTAGTGTCATTTCAAGCTTCTTTGCTACAAACCCAAAATCAAGCTCCGTGATACTTTCACAGAGAGGTTTTAATAATACTTAAAATTTTAACTTTTCTTCATGCCTCTCTTGGGAGCACAGCAGGCACACTCTTTCTTTTGGACCTGGACTTCATGCCTTTATATTCAACCCTCGAACTGAACCTGCTGCCCTCAGTTACACTGAAAGGGCTGTTGTCTCACAGTCCACCAGGGTCCTTCTACTTTTCTTTGGAGTCTGTCTCTGTGAATGGTGGAGATCTGATGGCTTTTTTTCCACAATATAGAGTGGATGTGTTAGTGCTAAAGTAATTTCTGGAAAAAAAAAAAAAAAAAAAAAAAGTCTTTTGTCTGGCACTATGTTTGAACTATTGAAGAACATGTAATTGCCACATTTAAGTTCAATGTAAACATTTCCAAAGCAGATTTGTCATACCTTTAATGAAGAGGAGTGTTTATAAAGGCAAATTTGTTCTGTTCTAAAATTTCTGAAACTTTTTTCCTTAGGGCCATATAACTGGGCTTACTGGTGTTATGGAGTTCAGAGAAGATGGCGCCAACCCCTATGTTCAATTTGAAATACTGGGCACTAGCTACAGCGAAACATTTGGCAAAGATGTGCGGAGGGTAAAGATATGCTGCTTCTTTCTCTCTTTTGTTTTCCTCTAAATAACGTACACTCTACTTCACAGGAGAAAATGTTATTCTGTAAGAATGAATTAGTGCTACACTGCAGAAGAAATTTGCTAGAAGAGAAACATTTTCTAATATCTTACACACTTAAATCTTGAAAGCTAATTTGGTAGCTTTTTTGGTAAGCAGGAGACTGCCAAGTTGTTTCCACATGTGCAGTAATGATGCAGTGCCACAACGATACTGTGAACATAATAGTGAAGACTGCATAATTCTGCTCACATATTTTATTGTTAATTAAGATATAATTGATATAACTGACACTTGTCTTACTAAGGAAGCTAACTGAGACTATAAATTACCTATACACACAAAGATGTTTCAAATTACAGCTGCTGCAAGAATTTGAGATAAATAAATTAAAAAACTCGACAAGATAATTTCCAAAATGGATGATGCTATATCACGTAAAGTAAAGGAACAAGGACTGATGGGGATTAGAAGGCAGTTAGAGTGCTTCCATGGAGTTACTAACATAAATTGTCATAGACTAAGGCTACCTCAAACATGTTCATGCAGAGGGAATGCTCCAAAAATACCTGAAACTCTCAATTGAACAGTGAGATTCCAATTGGAACCCAAGCTACAAAATGACCCTAAACTGGTCAGCTAGTTGAAATACAGACATTACCACTCTATGGTAATGCATCCTATATTAAGCAGAGATGAACAAAGAGGATTCCATGAAGAACTAAAATTTAAGACATTTTCTGTTTCCATTTGACTTTTTTTTCCTGTATTTTGTTTTGATTCACCTGAATTACATGACCCTAAATGGAAAAACAAACAAAGAACTTCTGTTTACATTATGATCTCAAATAGCTAAACCTGAGATTCTGTCAGAGTCCAATTTGGCACAAGGATTCTGGACATGGAGCCAAAAACTTGCAATATCTATTAGAAATTCCACAGAAGGAAGAGAAGTATTTGAAATGCATAAAGCTCCAGGATATATAATTGAAAAACTTCTGTTGCCAAAAAATGTCTCTGAAGATTTCAGACTGGCTAGGCACCCTCCTGTATTGTAATGACCAGAAAAGGCTATTCCTCAGTCCACTTTCATTTCTAGAAGGTTCGTACTGCAAATGAGGAAGTCTAAGTTCCAAACACTACCTGAATGATGAAAAATTGTCTTAATTTTGTTAACAGTGTTGTCTATTTAATAAAATGGAGTTGGTTTAGGAGGTCTAGAAAGCAATTCCTGTTCATAAACAGAAGTATGCACCTCACTTCATGCACAAGTATGCAAATCAGAAGTATCCGGTGCCATGTGAGATGCTGTGGACTATCCTACTGTGTTTCCAGCTGCCACTACAGAAAAGCATGAGTGTCCTGTCAGTGCTGTGTTATCCCTAGCAGATGGATGCCATGGGGTGTTTGTGTTTGGTTGCAGTTTGTTACAGAATCGCCAAGTAACTCTACGTCATATAATTGCTTTATGCTTCAGTTTACCTTTCAGTTAACTCGGCATGATTGCCACTCAGAACAGGTTTGAGGCATTAAAGGGAAATTATAATGTATGAGTATACATTATTGCTTTTTTTCTAATGTACATTTCAAGTATGGTAAGACATATACAGAAGCTTTCATTTCAGTATGTGTAGCACACAGACCAAATTGAGATATAATCCAGATGTGTGAACTGGAGATAGCTAAAATATCTCTCAAAAGGGACCACAAGGCAAAGAAATAGGTAAAATGATAAATGGGAAATTGACTCAAATGGCTAAACTGATACACGACTGATCGCTTTTGATCCCTAATGTGCTACTTTGGGATTAGGTGGTTAATATAGGAAGACTTAACTCTTTGGATGTTAAATGCAGAATACAGTTCCCAAAATTAAATGGATAAAAAGCTACTGGCTCTGGAATACTACTCTGAACTAAAATGAAGTTCTGAAAATGATCCTTTTAACCTAATATATAGAGAGAGCAAAAAGTCAGCAATATGCTAGACAAGTCTGTAGAAGAACTTGGAAGAAATGATATTTCTTAGAGCAACATTATCATGGAACTACTGGTATTCAATTATTTAGACATCCTGACTTTTTATTATTGCAGCAAAAATATGTTAGAGCTCAGAAGTACTTTTAAAAGCTCAAAAAGTCATGCTTGTCTCGTTTATATTACTTGAGTGAGAGATTTATTGTCAGTTGTTTCCACATCAGCCTTTCCTCAGATTTAGCTGTGGAGGAACATATTTTTGGTGAAAACCGGAGGATTCTGTCTACGTGTTTATCTTTTCTTCTGTATGGAGAGCATCTGTACCTATTCATCCCTGCCCTGACCCTACAAAAAACATTTGCACTTAGAATCTGTGACAGGGTAGGGCAAAAGAGTATTACATTGAGTGTTGAGCCTTAGAGGAAATCCAGTCAAAAGCTAGTGGACTTTTAATATTCAACATCCCTTAGAAAATTTCTCAGGGATCATTTCTAGCAGAAAGATTTCTACAAGGATGCCCAAGATAGTAACGCAGATCTGGCAGGAATTTTCAGGGCCTTTCTGTAGAGGTATCTTGCCTCTTCCCAGTTGCCCTGATATCTGGTCATTCTGCAGACAATTGTTCCTTCCACTAGCTGTGATTGAGTTATGAGTGCAAGTAAATATATGTATTTGCTCGCTTAGTATACCTTCTCCTTTATTTCACAAGTCTAACTCCATATTTTTGTGGTAAAGTCTGATAGTGGCTTTTGTGTATTTTGGGTGTGTTTTTTCTTTTTCCTTTGTTTGGGAGTACTTTAGTGAAAGTGAAACTTCAGAAAATGTTCTAATGTCTTTAGTTTAAACATAAAAGAACAGGGTATGTCCCTTAAGGTATACTACCTTGCTTCACAAAAGGCTCAGGTGATTGCCTTCTGTTCATTGTGTGCATGTGGAGGTTGAGAAAGCATGGTGTATTCATGCTTAAAAAAAGAGATCAGTGTGGTGACTTATCAGGGCACTTGGAAGTTGAAGGATAAGATTGTCAGAGAAACTGAAAAGGCTTAAATGCCTAGTGCTTGATGTTTGCCAGTATGGTTTATGTTCCTAATATCTGTAAACACCTTTAAAAATAGCAACCTGAGTATCTGTACATTTAAAAAAAAAAAAAAAAAAAAAGTGGATATAAAGAGATAAGGGAACTGTAAAAAGTATAAAACATAACAAAATTAACCAAAAAGAGAAAAGTAATAAGTTTTATAGCTGATGCATTGCTAATGTTTTAAATTAAATGAAATTGGAATACAAGAAAGAATGAAAGAAACACAGAGGAAGTATAAATTGGAGAAACAGGAAAAAGTGCTATAAAGTGTTCAGGTGAAGTGTATGGAGCAGAAGGAATGAGACTAATAGGCTATTATGTTCAAAACCCTTTGAGACTTTTGGGATTTGCATTTGTAGTGGATTAAAAAACCCGTTCTCCTTTCACCTCTTATGTCCACCCCCCATGGTAAGGGAATATGCATCAAATTCAGCACCAGCTTTAATTTCTGTAATTGCTGGGTTACTCACCATTGAATGGTCTTCCTCTGAATTTAGACTTAGTGACATGCTTCTTTCTTTTCTCTTTTACATTCTTATTTATTCGTCCCTTATTTCTTTACCTCTATGGATATGTAAAGACTCTCTTGTATGTTTAAGTTTTTCTGTCTTCTACCTTAAGTTCCTTGAGCCTTTGGTTCATTCCCAGCACTGGCAGTGGCTGGGGGTGATCGTTACATCATTTTACTTCATTGGCTCACTGTCCCCATCTGTAGCATGGAATTGAGGGTACTTGTCTGCTTTGTACAAAGTTTTGAAGTCTCATAGAAAAAGAGAATGCTAGCAAAAACATTTAGCTCTTAACATTGAGAAACTAAATGAATCATAGTATTAAAAACTGTGTATTCCTAGTTGTATGAGAGAACATCCATTCAGAGCTCGTTTGGTATTGTCAATAAAGAACTATATCCCACTTCCCCAGCACAAGGGACATGAAGTGGGAAAGGATGTCAGGACTACATTAATTCCCTCCTTATTGACCATGTATATTATAAGTTCTTATTAATGAAAGTCTTGCTGTAACTTTCAGAACATCTGAGCTGGTTCCTATTTCTCATGTTTCTGTGCTTGGGTGGATTCTGCACAATATAATAGTTTGATGATCCAGCTGTGAGAGCAAAAATAAGGGAGTCAGGACGCCAGGGTAGAAACTCACTAACTTACAGTGAGCTCTTGAGGTGTAAACCTATTTGTTCTCATTTGACCATGTATGCAATGAATACCATAACAACTAACTGCCCTTGTAGGGATGTGATTAGGCTTAGTTAGATAATGCCAATTTATCTTCATCTTCATCCTTGGCAGGAAGATCTTCTGTAAGTATGAAATGATGTTGTTATTTAGTTTATTTTATGACAGGGATCATATTTTTTCAAAAGCAATCTGCAATTCTTTCCCAAGCTGACTATAATGAAGGCAGAATTAATGTTTTACACACATGCTGTATTTCATAAGAAACATTCTGTTCAAAATGATAACGTTTACCATTGGTTATTCATTTCTGTCAGCTGGTATATTTTAAATTAGATTTTCTTGAAATATCATCTGCTTCATAAACAGTCATACTTGTTTCTTCCAGCATTTCTGAGACAGATTGCAGCAGTCACTGTAAGTAGTTTTGTGATATGTTTCACAGTTGTTGAAACCCCATTTCTGAAGTCTGATACAGTGCTTTAATTGGGATTGTTACTTTTAGACAGAACCTCATTATTATCATGATGAGAAATCCTACACTGCTTATTCATTGCAAAAAGGAACTGTATTTTTAGGGGTCTGCAGTATTAAGTGCTTTCATCTGCAAGAATATTGCCAAGTCACATCATACGCTGCTAAAAGATATAAATCGAAGAGAATTAGCTTAGGTGGTTACTCCTGGAATTGAATCAGTTTTACTTGTATGGAAAAAATGCATAACCAAATTGCTTGAGTTTAGCTGTAAAACAAATGCCTGCCTCCTGTTTGAGCACTTCATAAGTATGCACTTGGGTATAGTAATTGGGTTTAAACTGTGTTGCCAAGGTATATTTCAGCTGAAACGTAAGACCCCTTACCTTGTAAAGGGAAGGGCTAATAGTCCGCTTATTCTGGGTAAAATACAATTTCCACATATTTACATTTAGTTTAACTTTCTTTTCTGCTTGAGTTGATTGAGTGTCATGGTAGAATAATTTGGAAAAAGAGTATTGCGATTCACCCTGTAAATACATTGTGTCAAACTGAAGAAAAATCTGGAATATTTTACTCAAAAAAAAAATCTTCATTTTTTTTAACTGTAATTTTCTGTACAAGAAGGATGTGAGGAGTAAATGTAAATGCATTCCTTGCAAATGCCCTAAGTTTAATTATTGTTGGTGAAAAATACAGCTGAACATATAGGAATGGCTGTGATTAGTTTTTAAACTATAGAAGAATACTAGAGAAGAAACATGATGAACCTGAGTGCTTTTTTCTGAAATGACGTGGGGTCCCTGTTTGCTCGAGTTCTGCAAATGTTTGTTTTTGGGTTTTTTTGTAATTGAAATATTTTATGTTGTGTATGCTTTCATTGTAAAATTATAGATGAATTACTACAGTCACTAACTGAAAAGTAGGTAAGCAAGTTTAGAAATCCATTTTTTGTTGCAAATGTGATACATAGTTCTTTTTCAGTTTTTTTATTTAATTTTATGCTTTTGGAAAACATTGCCAGTGGGACCCATGCTTTTGCGTAAACTGTTACTTGTATTTGCAAACACAAAATGCTGTATGTATTTGCAAATTATACCAGTGTCTACCCTGAGTAAAACGGATGTCTTGCAAATTTCGGTTGGAATTCCTCCAAGCATAAGATCATGCTGGTCTTCTCCTTTGGAAGACTGTTCAGCTGTTTATATGACATTTTCACAGCACGAGGCTTGAGGCTAGATTTTAAAAAGCAGCTCTATCTGAGTTATGAGCAGGGCCAGGATACCTACAGCAATTAGGACACTGCTGAAGTTTCCACAGCCCACATGCACCACTGCCTCTATGTTTAGAAATTGTGTTTAATTCATAAGTCACATACTATGTCATACTTACCAGATTATAATGAATCTCGGGTATAACATTCTCTTTTTTTAACGCATATGCAATATTGCATAAAATTAGGCTGTTAGAAGTGTTAAAATCAGCCTTCTAAAAACAGTTACATCTTTAATTATAGAGTTTTCCTCAAAGCTCCTATGATTTATTGATGGATCCTAGGAGAGTATTCAGAATGGGATGAAGAGAAAGCCCCTTTTGGTAGCTTAGCTCATGAAGAATTCTGTGTTCAAGTGTGCACACTATGAAGAAAAATGTATTTCCATAGGGAAACAGGTCAAGATTTTCTGAGCTTAACACCAAAGAAAATAGAAAGTATTTGAAAAAAGCTTCAGAAATTCTTTTTACCTTTTTGGAAATCCAAAGACAGAGATTATTCGCTCTTCTCTTTTGCACGGCATCAAAGGCGATAAGCCCACTACTCCAGAAAAGAAGGACAGTCTTTCTTTTTCCTTACTTCCTGCCCTAAGAAATATCTTTGAATTACGATTGTTTAAAAATCACACCAAAACTAGCACTTTCTGTTGAGTGTCAGACTGCTTTTAAAGTGTAATGTCTTTTCAGCAAAATCACTTTGAAAGATATTAATGATAATGCCAAGATACAAACTCAATTATTTTAACTAACAAATCAAATCTTGGCTTTCATAAGTACATAAACTAAGGAGTTCTAACATCTCTTCATTTGTAGCATGATTTCAGTGTTGAGGACAGTTGCAAGGACTGTATGTTGAGGGAGACCCCGCAGAGTTTCCTTTCTGTAGTGTTTGAAATGCATTTAATTCTTCTAATTATTGTTGTTGTCTTATATAATTTGGTAAACTGCAAATACGTGTAGGTGCCAACATTTCAGGAGTAATTTTAAAATCCAGGATAACTATGTCGTCTTCATCTGTATATTCAATATGTCAAAAAGGGAATGTTTAAATACAGGTAGTTAAGCTGTTTAGTCATGCTACATCATATTTTTGTTAAGAAAAATAATTTTTATGGTTTGTTTAGTCCTATTTAAAATAAACAACAGAAATAGAATTTATTTAAAAATCCCCTTCTAGTTTTGCTTTTACTTCTGCCATATCGTGCCAGATTATATTACTGTATACCAGTAAACAATTTCACGTGGAGGTTTTCCAAAGACAAGCTTAATGGCAAGATATCTCAGTGGTTTGCCCAAATGTGGGACACGAGGAACTTTTGTGTCACGAAGTGCTTTATCTGACTTCCTTTGGCTTGGTTCCTTACTTTCATTATACTTTTAAAAAGAATAACCTTAATTCCTCAATTTACTCTTTTGGAAAGATGCATGCAAAAGGACATCAGAGTTCTAATTAAACCTCTTTGTCCATATTGGCTAATTCACTGAAATAACAGTACTTGGCAGAGATTGCCTGCTGGTGTTCCAGTTCCTGGCAGAACTGCCTTTAAATTAAGGACTTTCTGTTTTCAGACCACAGAGAAAACATTCAGTTTTACCTTAAAATAGGTACAATCTATAGTCAATGTGAGCCTATGTCAAGGAAAGCATTGTAAAATATGCCTGGTCCAGTACCACAATATCTCTTGCTATAGGAGTGAATGAATTTATATACTTGGGTAAAATACACAGATATCACAAAATAAAACTTGTTTTCCATTTTGAGACAACATCTTTTCACTGGAATGGAGACAGTATCAGGCATAGATAATAACTCTTAAAATTGAATATTCTTTCTGAGCATGACACATATGTGGCAGGCTATCCGATGATGTATGTCTGTATTTTGAATAAGTTAATGAGTGTGATGTACAAATATATAATAGAGTTTCCCCACAACATGATTGCTAATAGAACACATTTTTAAGTTTTATGCTGTCAACAAAATATATTTCTTTAAGCAATATATAGTAATATATGCATATATTTTAAGTATTTTCCAGCATAAAAGAGGTACATGAGCAGAACACAATAATAATTTAAAATATTGACACTATTCAAAAAGTCAGTTGTTGGTATGTAGCTGAAATAGCTATTAAAAACAACGACACATTTGAATTCAACTTAGACCCAATGGGCAAAAAGAAACTCCAACAGCAGAAATCTCCTTTTGAATACTGAAGCTCACCAAAATCCACTTCTGATGGAGATTATTGAGAACGATTTCTAGAGGTTGAATCTGTCAGATGAATCACCCTGTTTGGCCTAGGAAGCCATGCCTTAGCTATTTTAAGCGAAAAATATAATTGCCACTAGACTGACTGGAAAATGGGATAGAGGTGATTTCTTATGTGGCTGGATTCCGGGTCATGCAGAGCTTAAAAAAATATTAATAACCTGAAATGACACCTGGATCTGAAATGGTGAGTAGAGTATCACAAAGAAGAGGTGTACTTTGCTGACAGTGACCATGCACACAGTTTTTACTTCATGAAGACAGGGCAGGCTCAGAAGGCATCCTGTTAGTACATTGTAAACCAGACAGAAGTGTCGTGTAGAAGAGCTCAAGTATCTTAAGTGGCCAAATCATCTTTGCAGTCAAAAATCTCTTATGAACAATTATATATGTGTCCTGAAATTAAATTGCAAGTTGCAGAAGCATCTGATTGCGTGCCTTAAGCCCATTGGGTTTTTATACATAGAATTGTACAGTGCATAAAGCACGCAGGATGCCAGTAGGGTATTCTGCCTATGAATTTAAGATGCCACGAAGAACTCAGTGATGTAGCTCTCTTTCTGTATTCATTAACTTTTGTACTGTTCTTTGAGATCACTGGATGAAGGATGCTATTTATGATCATGTAATTCTTCAAATGCATAAAGTAAATCTCTTTGAAACAGAGTTCTCTAATGTAGTAAAACAGCTCCAGCCTGCCAACATCTACTTCACTCACAGTGACACCTCTTCTATGAAAAGGCAAGTTGCAAAGTCCCATAGAGTTTATTGATGAGGTCTGAAGAACTTGCAGGCATTGGGCTTTGTTGGAAAGCAGATGTAATGTAGAGTAAAAAAAAGAATAATACAGGGACTCCCTGTTACAGTGGAGGAGTTAAGGAAAAATATGCTGCTGCTCATTATTGACCAAAGCAGATAGCCAGATACAGGCTTTCTTTTAGGAAAAGAAACAGCATAAAAATAGTTGAATCTGACATCAGTTATTTGCTTAAAAATGGCTTGCCAAGGTCAGTTTCCCAGAATGCGACAGCTAGGGAGAAGAAAGAGGGCTTGTTTGCTTATAGCAGTAAATTCCTCTCAATTGGAATACCACCAAAAGGTCCCTTCCTAGTGCTTTACTCAGGACAGCACTTGCACTTGTTCCCACTGTGTCTGAGGTGTCTGTGCCATCTTGCCTGGTCATGCTGTTTCTCCCACCATCACAAGGGAGGGAAAACAAGTGGGGAAGCAAATCCTTTGTCCTGCATGTGCTGTTTTCTAGGGTAATGTGTCTCTGGTGAAAGTGGTGATGACTGTTTTGTGTTACGTAGTTAACTAACAGATTGGTGATTTTACCAGCCTGTCAAGTGAATCATTGGTTTCAGCAGGTTGACCACTCTATCTCCCTGTATTGTTCATCATAAAGTCTCAAATTGTTAAAATTCTATCCATTGATAAAATTGCATTACATGCTATGGGAGAAGTGGGTATGTTTTAAAATAGTTGAGATGGTACCATCTAGGTATGGTATCTGGCTGATACCAGCTCTTGGGCATTTGTTTTGTTTTGAAGTAAAGAGTGTTACTGAATATACACAAGGTTGACAGAGTGAAAAAATAGGTATTCTTTTACAAAGGAGGCTAAAGCTTTCTAAATACAGTGCTTGGGCAGATAGGCGACTGAAGGTATCGAAGCATTTAGTCCCTGGAGCCTTACTAGAAAGTAGTCCTAGACAAGTACAAAAATTGGTGGTTGCTTACACAGAGAAAAAAAAATCTAATACCCAGTAACTAGGAGCATGGGTGATATTTAATAGCATGAGAACATTTCAGTTTGAGTAAAATCTATAATTTTCTTAAAGCTTTATGTGCAATTTATTCTGCTATAAGATTAATAATACAGTAAGGCATAAGTTAGTAGATGCTTTGTAGGATTGCTGTCTGAGCTGTATTGAATCTAAACTGAGCTCTCGTTCTCTCTACTCTCATTCAAGATGCCATTCAATACCAACCTACAAGGCCACTGTAGCTATTTACATTTCAGTAGCACCTGGAGGCTATGGTTTTGTTATACCAGGAGTTGCCCAGGTAGTTAACTCTATTATTATTGTGTAATACAATATTGTGTGTTCAGAAACCTGCTATTGTAGTTTTGTTATCCTGACAGAAAAATTCTATCAAAATCTAAATGTTGAGAACATTCAGTATTGGGACTTCTCCAGGGTGTTTGCTAAGATAGGGACAGTTTTGTGGATCAGGTGTAAGTTTTGTTTTTCAGGCTAGGTATAACAAACACTGCTGCTTCATGGTTCAAACTCGAGGAGGGAACAGCCCACTTTTGGAGTTGAATCTGAAGTTTTGTCTGCTTTTTTCTTTCCTCTCTCCTAAGTTTTAAAACAAATAGTTATGAGTGAAGTATTTCTTGGTAGGTTTTCTGAACTCGCTCAGTGATATCACAAGGTAATTTCACTAGAAGTTTTAAAGATAAGTGAGCGGTGTTAGTCCATATTTTTATTAGGGCAAGTGAGGCAAAAGAGCACAAAATATTAACTTTATGAGCATGAGGGAAGTGCACTGAGATTTTGTTATTAGTTTTCATTAAATCTAATTGGTTTCTGAGTGTTCAGAGGAGGACTTTTCCTTGATAGACTCACTGAAAGGACATTCGGCATCTAGAGCTTTTTTTTTCATTTGAACACAAATAGGAACACAGTAACCAGTGAAGCAGAAAACACAGATTTGCTGGCTGAGCTGGCTTAAAATGAAAGAGTGAATCTGAATCTAGGGTACAGCCCACAGAGTCTGATGCTATTGTGTGGCTCTCATTACAGGACATTTCAATGGCTTTCTTAATTAAAACAAAATGTCCAGTCTTTTCTGGATCTCAAGATGAATCTTTCATGTCAGGAGCTTGCTCTCAGAGTTTGCTTCTCTTCCTCTCATGCATCCCCCAGTTTCATCCCCAGCTACTGGTCCTCACTTGTGTATTGCGTCCTGTGCACTGGAAGCTTCTCTCTGTCGAGGATGGTTATATGCCTCCACAGAAGCCATGATCTCCCCAGTTTCTGCAAGCAATTTATTGTGACCCTGTGTTCAGTCTGGCTCTGAAAGATCGGTACCTTCCTCTGTGCTGCCTAACCACAACTTTTTGATAGAACACAACATATAGTCATACAGTGAACTGAGAGATTAAATAGATGCCATCTATTCCACAAATCAATATGACGGAGTGGAATTCAAATCAATATTGGTTTCCTCTCTGTTTCTATTTTGAATCTCGGTGGAGGGTTTGGGCAAAGACAGATGGATAGTTCCAAGATCTATAGCTATGTTATTTTAACTATGGTTTGATTTAATAAAGAAGTAAGGAAAAAAATGAAAAGTAATGCCTAGCATTAAGTCTCAGAAGAATAAAGGGAGAAGTTTTCATATATGTTTTCATTAATTATGTCATGTATTTCTGTATATTTTGCCTATGGGTGGTATTAGAAGACTTCTGTGCATTATCAATTCTACTACGTCAGCCATGACTTACCACCTTCATAACACTTTATCCAAGATGACTCCTGTTGAATCTTTTTAATTATCCATATACCATGATCTTTCTCTATTTCTTCCATTCCCAAGATGCAGTGCAAAACAGTCATTTATTGTAGCCAGTAGAGAAGAACAAATGGAAAATATGGATTGGATTGCCTTTTGTTAATATTCTCAGCTTTTGCTGAGAATCAGATTTCATATGAAAAAGTTCAGATTAGACCAGAGAGGCGTTTTTCAGAATTAATCAAAATTTTAAGGCTTCAGAACAATTATTTCAATTACATTAGTTTTTAGTATAATTTATTATGATTTTTAAGGTTCAGAAGAGAGAGCTTACTGCAGTGCTAGTGCTCTGTTTTAATAAGCACACTGTAGGCAAAACATCTCTGTAGCAAAATCCTTTGTACTTCAAGGTGGCACGTTACCGAACCAGCCATGGGGGCAGGGACACGCAACATCCCAGCTAATCACACAGTTTTCCCATTGTTGACTTGGTATGATCATTCAGGTGAATTTGTTGAGTATACCATAGTTCAATATTGGACAGTCCGATGAGGATATGAGAGTAATTATTATCTGACAGCTGAGTCATCTGTGAAAAGTCAGCCACCGTCACTAAAACATTTGTGTCTGCCACAGAGGGACTTTGTTTTGAAAAATAAATAACCTTCATCTTAGGGGAAGCTTTCTAGTTGGAAAGGGTCAATTTTGGTGGAAAGAATGAGGTTGGAAATTCCCCTCTGTGTCTCTGACATATGTGAAGCACATTAAGTCGAAGTCTGGTGGTACTGTCTAGCATAAAGCAGAAATCTTCTGTTTCTTATTTGCTTTAATTGCATGTTTGTGATGTTGTCTAATTGCTTTTTGTCTCGTTCAAGAAACAATGCATTGCCTGCAAATTGTGTTTATTCTAGATGTTCTTTATACCACAATCTTTATTGGCTATAAAATGTCTTAGAAGTTCACTGCATTTATAGGTTGAGCTATAGCTGCCCTTATAATATTTTATCCTAATAAAACCAGGAAACAAATTTCCTTGCTTAAAATACATTGGGTACCCTTACTGTATATATGCTCTGGCTTTAGTTGAGAACAACTACAGCCTGTTCCTAGACCATTTACAGCATTATAACAGAGAGGATCTTCACCTGTCCACTGCTCCCGCCGCCTGTTAGATTATCCTTCTGTGTTCTCACAGATCTTGAGCAAAATAAAATTTAAGAACCTGTACTATTTTTGCTGGTGTCTCTGTACAGGAGGATTTATAGTAGGTGTTTTGAGTATTGATACTGGATTTTGAAGATAAGTTGCCCTGTTTTCTCACCCTTTATGTAGTAAAGAAAAAGAGTCCGTGGGATGATCTGAAAGTACAAGAGAAATGGGAGCAGCAAGGGTCTCTTCAGCTCTCTTCCCTCCTGTGTCTCCTAATCCAGCCTGCCCACATTAATAAATCCTCATTGCTCCATGGTAGTTAGTCAGGCTGCAGCAAAGATTAAAATATCCTTTCCTGAGCTGAATTAGCTTTCTAGATGTAGGTGGTATAAAATAGGTACATCAATGTACCTACTGCCTCTCTGGTTTTAATTATTTCAGAAATCTTGTCTGTTCTGAATTCATAATAACTATGAGTATTTCCAAGAGATGGAAGTTCAGAATGAGACCAGCAGCAAGGCTCTGTAGAAGCAGACTTTCCTGTTGAAGTGACGTGTTATAATTCTGATTTTGAAACACTGCTCTAGGATATCTCACTTCTTTAGTTCTGGCTTGCTTCAGTAGATATTGCATGGTCCAGTCCAGAAAGACAGTATATGGATTAATGCTGCTCCAGATCAGTGAGCAAACGAAGTGATTGTTTTCTTTCCTCCTTCTTCTCCATTAAAAATTAACACTCTTTAAACCCAAAGTCATTTGTGTGTTTGTGTACAGCCATGATCCTGCCCACTGTCACTGCTTCAAATCCTGCAGGGTTCCCCATGCTTCCTGTCACCAAAAATAAGCATTGGCAGTGGCTTCCAGGATAAAAATTGGGATGTCTGTTAGTTTGATCTATCTTATTTCCAGAATTTCTTTAGTTTCCGTAGGCATCTCAAAATGCCTGATGACAAATTAAATGGGGCATAAACCCAGGCAGTAGAACAATGCTCTGTGGGGGAGTGCAACAATAGCACAGGCAGCTAATCTGAGTAATCCCAGAAACCTGGGGATGTAATGATTAGTGAGGAAGGCACCTCCAGCTGGCCTGTAACTTAAGCAAACTGACAAAGTCTGTTGAATTAAATACTGGTTTGATTGACAGCATCTCTACTGAAATCCACATCAGGACTAGTTCGGTTGCCTTCCTGGTGTATATTTATACTGAAGTATGCCTGATCTTGGGTATCTCAGACTTTTTATGTCTCAATATGCTCAACTGCAAATCTAGATGTTCTCCTTTTGTTTGTTGCTGTAAACCATTTACATAAAAATGCTGAGTTTTTAAATTGTAGGAAAGATTATAAAATATGCAAACTCATATACATGCATATATAGATGTTACTGTATCTTAATTTGCCTGTGGCATATTAGAATCTGTTTTTCCTTTCAGTCACTTAAAAAAACCCACAAGCCAAAAAAGCAATTTTTCTGGGGGCATTCTGAGGGCTTTATATGGACACATTTAAAGATGGAGAAAGCATAGCAGAAAGGATCATTTTACTTTGGTGTGCTGACTAATGCTGTCAAAAACACAGGCTTTGAGAAACAAAACATGCCCAGTGAAAGTACAGGGATGTGAGAAAAACAGAAAGAATTTATGGGCAATAATCATCAGTAAACCTGACAGATGATACCGGTACTTCCTTCAGCTGATTACAAGCTAGAAATACAATTACGCTTTCCAGACTGTGCATTAGGACTTATATTAATATTGCTGTGAGGAAGAGTCCATATTTTCTCTACATAATATTTTGAAGACAGTCATGCAATCTCCCTTCAGTGCTCTGGGCTAGCCCCAGCTGCCTGGCTGGAGCACAGGCAGTGCTCAGCTCTTGCCCTTCCTCTCAGCAGAGGGTCTGAACCAGCCTCATCAAGGTAACACACCTGGGTGACTTCTTGTCTGGTCACTGCCCAGGGAGAGCCACCTCACGTCCGCTAAAAGGATGGACAGACATGCTGGAAAATACTACAAAGGTGGTGATATCTGGAATGCTTTAGTTTCCTCTAACATGGGAAATTGGAAGTTACTGTATCACTTATCAGTTGATGAGTATTTGATAGGTATTTTTGGGCAATGTCAAAAAACTGGTAATAGATTTTCTGGTAGAGTTCAGCTAGAGATAGAGAGAAACAATTTTGGATAGAAAGAAAATACAGTCTAGTTTAGCACATGAAGAAATATTTCTTATTTAAATCAGATGTAATTTTTTTCAAAATAATAGAAGTTTTTCATAGGCTAAGAGATAGTTTGCATTCTAGGTGAACTTTTCTCTCCATGTTTCAAAAAATTAAGAAATATTTTTGCTATCACTTTCAACATTTTGATTTTCTGTATCATGCATTAATTCCATGTAGGGATTTTTTTTTTTTTGTATGTATATACATACATTAGATGCTTTCATGTAAAAGATGAGGAACTCAGTCTTGAAAGCCTAACTAAATGTTACCCTGGTTTCACAGATAATAAGCAGTTACTCCTTCCACTGCAAGTGGCCAGCAGTGAGTACAGCCAGTGCAAGTAGGGGTTCTGTTTGCAGAAGGGGACGTGTAAGGTAATCGAGCTAAACATGCAAAACATATAATGGTCCTCTATCTTGTATTTCTCTGCCTGTTGCCCCTCTTTGCAGCCATACTAAACACCTTTGATTTGGCTGTGTGTCATTACTAGACATATATATACCTCAGCTGAGAGATTATTAAAGGCATGTATTTTCCTATTAATGAATGTGTCTCTGATTCTAATTTATAAAGTTTATTAAATTTACTCACATTTAGCATTTCTTTTAATTATCTAAAAGAGAATACTCAAACTTTTTAAATTTTTTTTTTTCTTTGTAAAGACTACGATATTGATTTCTAGCTAGCTGGATTTTCTTGCTACTGCTACTGATTTGTCTCGGTAGAAATACCATGTCCTTAATGTTCTTCATATGTCCTTCATATGAAGATCTTTGTACATCTGCAGATCTTTATTTTTCCTTTAGAGGAAATTAGGCTGTCTTGAAAATGGGTTTTGAATGGATTTTTAAATTATCTCATGGTCACAGAAAATCAGTTAATTTGCAATGAAAATAAGAATATCTAATGCTAAGTATTTTATACATAGGTTTTTCAAAACCATTATGTTTTGTTGGTTGCAGCACATGTGATAGGACTTCACAATACTACTTACAGCCAGTCACAACTTTTCTGAAAGGCTACGTAGATATTGTGGGTGATTAGCACAGATATCCTGAACAGCAGGAGAATAGCCTTACATGGCCAGTGAAGTTATTGCCTGTGTGCAGTGATGCTGCATAAGCAGAGTTAGCGAGGTAGGGTGTTCTTCAACATTCAAAAGCAATTCTGCAGGCTGTGACCCAGCTGTGGGCAGCTATTAGCTATCTCACATAGTGAGGACGCTGCCAGTGTTTGACTGACTGATGGCTGCAGAAAAACAATAAACAGTCATATCAGATTGTATTAGTTATGAATTCTCTTTGAACAAAGAGGTTCATTTTCTGAACCAGCCTTGTATGTATAGAGTGAAAATGAGTTTCCTTCCTGAAGACCAAGATGGAGAACAAAGCACATAGTCACACTGATCTCAGGTGTGCTTCAGGACCCAAGCCACTTCAACTGTTTCCAAATGGCAACAGGTGTTTGGCATCACTGCACTCTATCAGTTTATCACTTTAAAAAAAAATCATCTCTGTTTTATAGTAATGTGCTTTAAAAAAAAATAAATCCAATTCTTTGCAATTACAGAAGATGTGATCTGCCTGAACGTTTCCCAGCTAGGTAGTTTCTACCTCTCTTAATATGTGTGTTTGGAAGATAATGACTTATATATTTTAACTTATTTAATTTAAATTATTAATTAAATAGAGAAACAAGATAAAAGTGCATAGAAACTGCCTTACTTATGAAAACGCTTCTAACCAGTGTCAGTAGTGCATATCGGTTTTGTATGCCTGTTTTATGGGATATATCTGGAGAATATGGGATGGGGGGAAAGGACATCCAAGAAGAGCAACTGCCTGGCTTCTTGTGAAAATCATGTGCCTTTGAGGTGAGCAAAGTCAAATGAATGAAGTCCAAATGAATTTGGATCTGATCACAGCATGACTGACCCTGTGGGTCCATCTCTTGTGTCCAGTCTGGTGTGTGCCATCAGAGGATGATGCCAGGTTGCTGCCTTGTTAAAATATGGGACCTGTCCCAAGGGGAAGGCTCCTGCTGCTCTGCTGTGTGCACATACCCTCTGAGGCATGCCATTATCCTTTCTGCACTGTCCCTTTTCTATCCTAGCCTGTTTCCTTTACATGTAAAATATTGGCCATAATCTTTTGCTTAACTTACTTGCTTGTATTACAGTGCAAATTAGCCCATTTGTGCCTAGCTAGTTTCTCCTTGAAGTTTATTTTCAGGTGTGTCGCTTCTCAGTGTTGGAAGCAGATTCTTAGTTATATTAGTTAATGCATGACATGAATTGACTTCTATTGAGATAAATATAAGCTGCTAGTATCCATCCCCCTGATAATTCCCTTGACTTTCTCCCCTTCTTTGACTGTTGTGTACTTTGAAATGATTTACCTTGGCATGTCTTAAACTGTTGACATTATTAAACAGTTGTTACATTTCACCACAGAAATTACTGAATACATGTGCAAAAAGATAAAGGGCCCTTTGGGATTAAAATCTCTATACCACAATGATTATTCTGACATGAAATTCTGAACTGCATGTGGTTCTTTTTTCTTCTGAACAAGAAAAAATAAAAACGATTAAAACATTCAGACATGTTGTAAATTTCAGATGTGTTTTTTTGAAATAAAATAGCAGACATCTACCTCAGTAAGGTTTAAAACAATCTTTCAACTTTGCGACTTTGCTACATTATGCCCTCAGGAACCTATTTTTATTATAATTATGATCCAGAGGAAATATTCTTGAACATTAACACTTTTCTATGGTAATAGCACAGTAGATGTTATACTGAATTGATGATTGTTTAAAAGCTTTTTTCCATTATGAGGTAGAATGGTCCCACATCTTTGAAACAAGATACTAACTTTGGGTTGAATCAAGAACTGTAATAAAGGAGAAATATGTTCTTAGGAAATTCATTGAAAATTAGTAGGTTGAAGATTAAACGAGTGAAATTATTAGTAAGAGTTTTTCTTTTATTGCACAAGAATAGCTGCCATTCGTGCTGTTGGAAGTTTGTGGTTAAAATTAAAGGATCTGTGTTCTCTCATCACTGTTCTCCTGTCACCTGTTACTTTAATGAGAGTGAAAGGGTGTCATGGGGTCAGTTTCACAACCAGTAAATGCGTAGGGGTTTGTTAATGTTCAGGCTATCAATACCATGGCCATATAAATTATTCTATATTCTGGAATTTATATTGGAGCCCAGAACAGTGGCTCTTAGAAATCTGGGAAGATAAGATTGTATGAGTTATGTGGTTAGTTACTACTGTTGGTTTGAGTATTGACAGTATATTTGTAGTTTTCTCCCTGATTTAGAAAAGAGTCAAGGCAGCTGAAGGTATGTTCCATGCTATCAAGCTAGCTTTGTTAGATGGCATTCATGTCCTTCTTTTATTCTTTCTATACTTTGAAGTTCTCTTTTGGGCAAGAAACTAGGGTCAAAATGTACAGAAATCAATTTTTTTGTCATGGTTTTCAGCAAGTATTGAAAATCCTGACAGGAAACTCTCATCTTGTTTACTCTGCAGACTAATTTTAAAAGTGGTTTGGATAATTCTGTTAGCATTTAATCTGGTTAGTATCCTGTTTGATATCAGAAGTGTCTCTTCTGATGTTTTCATGTATTTCTGACTAAAATGAGGAAAACCTGATAAACCAAATCAATAAGCCTCAAACCTCTTCTGACTTTTGCTTGCTTGCTTTGGGTTTTTTGTATGTGTGTTTGGTTTTCTCCACTTTTAGAGAAGAAGAAAGTGTATGAGTCTCCTCTTCAGTTTTTCAACATGAGGATAACTAACAACTGAATAACTTATAGACATATGGAATATCCATGAATTTATTTTTCAGGCCAAAGTTAGATGTCTAATAGCCATGATGTCATTTTAATAGAGGCTACAGGCATAAGTGTTTATCTTCAATCCCTGTAGTACAGGAGTCCAAAGTGGGACAGTCATAGTGATCTCTTTTGGCCTTAAAATCAAGTCTAATAGCTCTAAAATCTGATAATGGAACTGACTTTCACAGTCAGTCTCCATCATGGGGGAAAAACAGTCTTTTCAATTTCAGTTGCCTCTGATCTACCTTGCTTGGGATTCTTATTTTTCATCTAAGAGTCACGTTCAAACCTAGCTATACAATGAAATATCCATTAATATCCAAATGCATTTATTTGTCTGATATTTTTCACCTTATTAGAAAGAAAGCCTTGTTTCAAAAATAGGTGTTCTTTGTAAGACTGAAAACCCACAGTGAATGTATTTCTGAAGAAGAGTACTTGCCTTGAAATACATTTGGAGCTTGGATTTAGTAGAAGTGTTGTTTACATTTTTATTTTTAATTCAGAATTTTGGAATCGTATTAATTTCATTTTTTTTTTCCCTTTTCATTGTGGCAGAACAATCTGAAACAAAATAGTGATAGTGCCTAATGTCTGTACATAAATAGTGAAAACAAAATATGAGTTTGCCAAGACTTCTTATCCCTCAGACTTGATATGTGTCTCTAATTCCACATTTTAGAATGTATATGTAATATTGAAATGGAAGAAGCGAAAAGCCGGTGCATCACCTTGGTAGTGTTTTATATCATCTTTTAAAATTTTGCATTGTTTTACGTATTTTGAGCTACAGTCATTTTTCTATGTGCTATATCTGCCGTAAATATCTTGCTTTCTAAGAATACATACAGAGGTCAGGTTGTAATATGCCTGGTGATATGCAATCTATATGTAACTGTTCAAAAAGTAAACTTACTGGACTACAGGAGCACAACAGAAGATGTATTTGAATATGGAGTAAATAACTTGATAAATTAACTTGGGCAATAATGAGAGAGCAGTGTGGAAGAAGATATAGAAGTGACTGTAATGGGGAGAACAGAGTTGGGAATAACTTAAAGTTAGAAAACAAAGAATAAGTGTCAAATTGTATTTTTGTATCAAAATGTGGCCATTGTAAACATTATGATAGTTAATTGAAGCAGCGGCTAAAAAAAAATAAACCTGGAGAAAAAAAAAAAGGAAAAGATGCCAGCCATAGCTGTTAATAATTACTGGAATATTGCTTTGATAGACAGGTCTAAAATTAAAGTTTCTCTCATTTATTTAGGTTGTAATAGAATGTTGTCCCATGTCTGTTATAAGAGATTAGGAGACATTATTGACTGTCCTTCCACAAGAAAACTGATAGCAACAATAGCCTGAAAGGGGAAGTTAGACTCCTTTAAACCAGATGGTTAACCCTGTCGTATTTCTGCTGATGTAGTGGATAACACTGTCAGATGTTTTTGAAGCTCTTTCTGTATTCAACATGTTTTAATTAATTGAGAAGAGTAAGGACATCAGTGTAGAATGGAAGGGAAAGAAGACCACTAACTTCTTATTTTCTTGTGAGCCTACAGTATGTCTTGAGCAATATACACAGCTGAGTAAATATTACATTTAAGACCATATTTGTAAAAACCCTTTTTCCTTTCATTTATAAACCTTTGGAAACCTCTAGTTCTGTAAAAATAAACATAGTTTTATTTTGTGCTGTAGTATCGAAGTGTAGTATTCCTATAAGTGGAATGGCATGTTGAATACTTCATTACATTAAAACACTTTAAGGCTTGCACTGTACTTTAGGAGGTGTAAAGAGCCTGGTTTGCCATTCATTTGTATTAGTGGTAAGTTAAGAATGACCAAATGAAGCCAATAAAAAGTTAGCATAAATAAAAAGCTGTAAATAATTAATCTCTAAGAGACCACTTTCACAGAGATTTCTCAATGACAGTTTGGTGATATAGTCTATGATGTGGATGTCCACATTATTGTAGTATAGAAAGCAATAATTTAAGAGAAAGTGTATTGGAGTATATGTTCCTGAAATGTTCCTGTTAACGCAGACAGAAAATCACTAGGAGCACTGGTAAAGAGTCAGCTGGAACCTCAGTTGTCATATAGTTCTGTAAGTGCAGTCAAGTCAAGGGATCTTGATCAGATTTTGCCAATTAAGAATCTTGCTTGGAATATTTTCCCGATAGGATTATAATATCTATATGCTCTTAGTAACAGTTCACCTAGTCATATCTAACCTAGCTTTGAATTAGCTAATTTAGTTATTGCTAGTTGTATTTCCACAGCACCATGGAATTCATACATAGACTGCAAAACCTATTTATATTTATGCTAAAAACATTGCAAGTACAGTCATGTGGGTGCAGTAAAAGCAATGCAAATTATTGTAAACAGGACTGCTATATTAACTGCTTATATTCATGCAATTTTATGTTACTTCTGGCATTATGCTAATAAATGGGGGTTAAGTAGGAGAATATCCATGTTCTACTAAAATTAATTGTTTTAACCACATTATGTTCACTCTGAAAAATCTGTCATTGTTTCTTAACAAATGATCTCTCATATCTGGGTCCATCCTGTCTTGAAATGTTCATTAATGTAAAAAATTGTCCTGTAACTCTTTTGGTGTGCTTAAGCAGAGCATCTGAATGCAGTATATGTCTGCTAGATAGGTTACATATCCCTGATTCTGATCTGAAATCAAGAATAAACTAGAATTACATTAGTGTAAAGTAGACTTGTTGGCTGTCCTGCTCCTTCTCTCAAAAAGGACTTAATTCTATACCAAACAAGAACCCAACCGAGTCTGAAAACCTGCCTTCCGGCCTTTAAATGAGTGGCTGGATCTGTTGAATTAGTTCCTCTGGGGTTCTTGAATATGGATTTCAAGATCAGAATCTTTATCTGACGTTTCCAAGTGTAAAAGATGATTAATGGTTTGTTGAATAATGGATGATCTTGCAGCCTGTCTTGAAAGGGACATTTTTAAAATGTTTCTGTTTCCTTGCACTTTATCTCACTATTTCCATACAATAAAGTGAACCTTGAGAGGGTGGGAAGTGCTGCTGGAGGTGAGGGCAGCTGCAGGGATGGTGCGCCTGTACAGCTATGTAGCCTTTACCACATTGTGGAGTGGTGGGATTTGTCTGTCTTGCACCTCTCATTTTAAATTCAAGACTGTGGGGGCTTTGAAGACTAGAAGATTCTGATATGGCATTATTTTAGGCCTCTGGTGTTCACATTTTACCTTAATCGTGGCCACAGTTAGAAAGCATAGAAAGCAGTGGCATACCAAATTCAAAGTGTGGGGTTGTTTTTTTTCAAATAATTTTATATTGCCTACAAGATTGACTACCCAAAACCAGGTTTATTTTGTGTTGTTTGTCTTGTCAGATTTCTCTGAGCACCAGAGGAGTTATCTAGACAGCTCATGAGAAAGGCTAATAATCATATTTATTTGTTTTAAATTTCAAGGAAGGGGTCCTGATGCAGCAAGGCCTTTAACATGAGTCTAATCCAAAATTCAGAGGGACTGGTGGCATCTTTAAATTCTTTGCTGAATTGAGGCTGAAACTTTGCCCATTGTTAATGTACACAGTTTTTGTTGATTGCAGTGAGAGCCTCATGCTCGTGTCCAAGGACAGGTTGGCTGGCAATGCATAAATTCCAGTCCATGGAAGAAATCTGGAGTGAATGTGATGACTGTGTCAATGAACAATGTTGTAATTATCTTGCAAGCTTCCTTTATCATATATTGGCATCTCTTGAAATGAAAAGATAATACTGTTTGTGTATGAACATGAGAGAATTTACTGCACTTGTTTATTGTACCATGGATTAAATTATAATGTCACTGCTAATGTTATAGTTAGTAATTTAGACATATTCAAAACTGTCTAACATCTCCAAATTCTAAGAAATTAAGGAAAGACAGAAAATGAACAGAAATAGGATAACCATAACGTATCTGCTGATTTCCTTTGTATATTTATTCTGCAATAATAAACCAAGAGTATATAAAGTAAATCATAAGCATACTTGCAGATGTTAATGCTTGATATTTTATCATTTGGAATTCTGCTTACTCTGCTATAGAGAAATGTTTATGTTAAAATACAGCATCTTTATTGAATGATTTGAGGTTAGTCACATTATGGTATCTGCAGAATGGTAGAAGGAAGTAGACTTCCACCACTAATAAAGAAGTCTTTATTAGATAGCTCATCAGAGACACAACTAATAATATTTTGCCATGACATTAGAAGGTGTTCTGGAGGAACAAACAAACGTTCCTTTGTTTCTAAAGAATGCTATTTGGTTAATATGCTGATCAGACTGTCAGGTGCATTAGCAGTAAGTGATGCTTCTGGTGACTGCAATCAAGGAAAATAAGCTGCGTGTCCCTGCTTGTCTGCCATTTCTTCTGAGCTGTGGCATTCTTACTACTCAGTCCTTAGTGCCTCTCCTTTTCTATCCCTCTGTCCATCTTCTTCCCACCTCCTGGCCTTCTCACTCACGTTTTTCCTGGGCATTCCCTCCTTCTCCTCTCAAACCCCTGTCCCACTGTTCTTTGGAATTTAAATTGTGTCCATACAAACATGCATATTCTCTCTTTTATGTCCATCAGCTATGTAGTATCATCAGGTGTATCAAGTCCCCGCAGACCTCCTGTCACCTTTCTTTTCTGGCTGTTTTTGTTTTAAAAGCTATTATTTTCCATTGTTGTTTCTTTAGTAAACATCCTTTTCACAGAAATTGGTTTTTTTATTTTTAAAATTTAATTTTTTATTTATATTACTCCTCACCTGGGAAGTTTGTCTTATAGTTCATTTGTTTTGATGAATAATGCTTGATTTCCACTTCTGGGAAGTGACCCAACTCTAGTGACCTGCACTGTCTTAGAAGAATGCTTCTATGATCTTGGTTTATAGATCAAAATATAATTGAAATTTTACACAGTGATTGATTTGAATATGAAGAATATTCAAAATTAATATTTTAATATGAAGCTTTAAAATTATCGTGGAAAGTTGACAGGGAACCTGCAGGAGGAAGGCACATAGTGTGAAACTGAGATTTAACCTGAAGAGTAGATGGCTTTTCCACCAGTTGAATTTTTCACATCTTTTCATTCTCTGCATTTAGTCTTGCATATTAGAGCTCTTCCTAATGTATGGATTGCTGTGGGGAGATCTTTATCAAGGGGAATGTTGATAAACCAGATAGTAGTATTGTTTAAGTTCAGTAAGAAGTCAGATAGGACCCCAAATTATGCAACTAAATTAGCTATTATTAGGCACTTCTGCTTTCTCCTATCATTTTGCTCATGTCTCTCTCCTCATTAGTGTATACTTTACCTTAGGAAGTGGGTAAACTGAACTCTGAACAAAAATCTTGGTTTGCGTGCCATTACTTAAAACTTTCTTTTTCTCCCAGCAAATGTATTTGATACCTCTTATGTTTTCCGACAATAATTTCCCTTCATAGTTTTACACAGAAAGAAAACAGGAAGATAATTTTTGATCAACTTGATTGCTGTAAGCAGAATTATAAGGGCTTTTTAATTTGTCCAGGTGTGAGTACATTTCACATTAACATTGTCAGTCTTTTTCTTTAGCCATAAAGGCTAGAGATTTCCTTTTTAGCGATATGATGGCCTTATAATCATAGGATTCCATCATCTGGAGATTTCAAAGCTTTTCATCAGACTTGCTGGTAACATTGCAGGTAATGTTCACAAACTAATTCATAAACCAGCTAACCTTATACATGATGCATGAGGAGAATGACTGCCAGTGCTTGGCACTAAATCTATAGTCTTCTGTTTTATTTTGCTAAATTACTTTATCCAATAAAAAATAATTTATATGCTTTCTGAACAAAGTCATGTTCTACCTATTAGATGGCAGGCATGTGAAACATGCAGATTTTCTCAGATTTGCCCAAAATGTGTTCTGCCATGACTCTTGATTCAGTTTCAATACCACATATTATTGAGTGCTGATCATCTAACAGTGAAGTTTCCCTGGAATCTCACCTCCAGAAGCTCAGTGGCCAGCATCTTCGGTTGCACAGATGAACCTTGCTGACATTAAAAGGGCTGAGTTTTGATAGTTCAGAGAACCAAATTATTCATGTAGACTGAATGAAAGCTTTTTAACATAGTATTTAGAAAAATCACACCAATAAAAATCAGCCACGGTGATAGCTTGTTGGCAGTTTTTCATTGAAATGATTTTCTGTGGATAAATCTGCATGGAAAAGCATTTACTTTGGTAAAAACCTGTTAAATTGAAATTCAGAATTTTTTAACTGGACTGAAGGGTTTAATTTTGACAAGATAATAAGAAAACCCACAGTATTGAACTGTTTTAATATCTTCTGTCTTCTTTTGTGGGTCAGGTTCTCTTAAATATTTCCCGTACGTGGTGACCCTGAGGGACTGGAATGCATTGTAGGAATTTATTCAGTGAGATATATAATATGCTTTAGCAACTGGTCCACAGGAAGAAATTGAGAACTAGGATTGCAGTGAATAGCAAACAGGGAAATGTGTTTTAATACTAGAATGGATGAGATCTGCAAATGAGTTTTCCAAGGATTCCACTTTGTCAAAACATTTTACTTGAATTGAAAATGTCTAAACAAAATGTTTTGACATTGCCCAACTTACGTTTTTCTCTGTGGAAAATCTGTGCTCTACATCCCATTTGAGAAGGAAATCAAACTGCCTGGTTTCTCCTATGATAGTATTTCCATTTTTTTCTGAAGTCTTATCGTCATGCCTCCTTCAAATATATACATAAATTTGTGTCATGTTTCAGATGAGAGGAATTCTTGGGCTGCTTCTGGAAAGGCA
Source organism: Strix uralensis (assembly GCF_047716275.1). Classification (NCBI taxonomy): domain Eukaryota; kingdom Metazoa; phylum Chordata; class Aves; order Strigiformes; family Strigidae; genus Strix; species Strix uralensis. The sequence continues at coordinate 10,983,204 of NC_133978.1, read as the reverse complement.
AGCATTCTCCTAGAGAAATAATGATACTTAAGTAGTGGAATGGATTCTGAAAGGGTTCTACAGCATCTGTGTTTTGGGAAGGAGGCAGAAGAATAGGGCGTCAAAGTGGATCTTGTTAAACATTCCTGCTGGGTTTCTTTCCCATTTGAGTGGTCCCGTGCAGCATAGGTAAATCGTTACGCCGGGAGTGTTCTAATTCAGGAGCATTTTACTAGTGAACTGCTATAACAAAGGAAGGCTATATTAAAGTGTGCATTTGGGATTTTGGTTATTATAAATTACATTCTTTGAAATCTCATTTAGAACTAGGAACTAAAATGATGTTGGAAGGCTCAGAGGATTAATTCTTCCTGAACAATAGACTGTCACTGATCACTCTGTAAAGTAATTATGCCAAATTTAATTATAATACAAGCACATTGTATGATAGTCATAGTGTGCCCAAAAGAGAATTTGAAAAGGTGCCTCACAAGCATATGGACTAGCTCTGGGACCACAGTGGCAAATTACGCATGTTGTAATTGAGTACAACTTAATATCAGGCTTTCTTAATTAAAGGTTTGGGGTTGTGTGGGGTGGATTCTGGCTGGCACACTTTGCTTTTCAATATCATCAGCATAATGGAACAAATGAACTCTTCCCTCCCCATTTTATAGATTCTGCCAGAAGCCCTTATGACTTTCAGCAGCATTAATGTATTTAAATCAATTCTGGTATCAGTGTAGTGGTAAAACCAGGAGTAATCAAATTGTTACTGGGATAGAAAAATAAATGTTCCTCCTCCTGATCCTTCAGCTGGAGGAACTGCACTGTCATACATTGCTGATCTTTCAATATAATCCACTCATGAAAACCTAAGGCTCCTACCTCACCATTTCAATCTTCTCTCCTCAGTTTTCCATCCATCCATCTTCATTTTGGATTTGGACTAGTTATGGAAGTACCACTGGCCCTTTAACTATAAAAGCACTGATCCTGTTTACAGTTCCACCCCTGTGGCAGGCTGGAGCCTAAGGCACTCGCTAAATTAAGGGAGCCACCAGGATCAGAGCCTTAACAGAGCCAGTGCAAATTTAGAGTAGCATTAAGATGCTTGACTAGAACCTTTTCTTGGGAAAAACAAAAGTTGTGTGAGTCATAAATAAAAAAAATGAAATGACTGCCAGTGCTTGGGGAAGCAGTTGCACAGCTGGAATGACATGGTGCAGTAAGCCTGAGCTGAAGTTTTGTGCTTATGTTGTGTTAGGGCAAGTCTCTTGGGAGAAAGCTAACGAGATCTAGAGTATGGGTGTCAGGAGTAATGAAGCAGGAATGGTGGCAGTGAGAGGTAGATGCCTTTGGTTTGTACTGCAACTTAAGGTGTTTACTATAAAGCAACAAAAATGGTTAGGACCACAGGTCAGAACTAGCAAAGTAAGTGCAGATCTGCTGAGTTTCCTGGGTTTGTACTCACAGCAGGCTTCAATTTGGTTTTACATCTCAATGGAAAAAGTTAAAAATAGAAAATCTGTGAAGATGAGGAAAGCCAGTCTAATCTAATATGCCTTCTTTTTTTCCTTCTTTTACTTTATTTCTTTCACATGCAACTGTTTTGTTACATAGGCAATACCTTTGTTACATAGGAAATCTGGTCAAAATATGAGTCTGGTGTTAGCACAGAGGCTTCCAACACCGTGAGTTGCAGGTGCTTCCTAGTTATGCAGGGGATGGTGCTAGCACATGCTCTGCATTTTGCTTCCCCCATTCCTCCCTGTCCCAAAACGCCTTCACTGAAAATTGTTGATCAGTAGAACTGGTGAAACTATTTAAACAAAAAAGTAGAAAAAGCTCTTTTCTCTGTTTTCCTCCAGTGTAGAACATTTTGTTTTTCAGGTTATCATTACAGCAGTATTACAATTTCAGAGAAAGTGTAGGAAAAAAAAGTGTTAAAAAAAAAATAAAAAACCCTACGTGCATTTTGGTTATTTTGCTTAACAATGTGATATAAATATTCACCTAGAAGATGTTAATAGCCAACCTTCTGTAGTAATTTACACCATCATTGAAAGGTTTATCGGATCCTAAGCCATATCTGCTATAGATGGGAAGAGGGTCAGTTTGTTTTATTGAAGAATATTGAATGTGAAATCTTGCATGAGCTGTAGTGTCAGCAGTTTTCACAGCATTCACTAGATGACATTTAACATGTCTGTGAAGAAATCTGTGCTGATGTGGTGGGCTGTTACGAGGATAAGAATGACGTGCTGGTGACTGCCATTGTTTGATGTGATTGCTGGTCTTTTAGTCTTGTGAAATTCCTTAACCAAAAGTTTGTGACACACTCATATGCAGTTCATTATACAAATAAGCCTTAGTTCTCTTTGAATTTCTGTGTATACATGCAGCCTCTGTAATGTTGCCAGTCTAATGCAGACTGAAGTCCTGATGGAAGTCATTGGCATCAGATTTATTCATACTAACAGCAATCTCCTGCTTGTTGAGAGGCCCAACATTCTTTCCCCTAACTGCTATGGTACCGCTTCAAGACCAGGAGACTTGGTAAAAGTAGACAGAAGTGTCCCAAAAGAAGAACTGGGTTAAAAAACTATGAAAACTACCTAAGAATATTGAGGAAACTTTCTTTCATTTCTGTAAGTATTTTTAAATTGTAGCTCTCGATACTGCTGTGACAGTTAGTATTGAAAGGCAATTTAAACTTAGCCACATTCTTATGAAGGATAACTGTACAGGTTTCTTTATGCGTACATATATACATACATGTCTGTCTACATATATCATGTATATCATATATATTTAATGCCAGCCGAGAGATGCATATTTGCTGCAAGAATAGATGAAGAAATGGCATTTTTATGACAGCCCTAGGTGAACACAGGGAGAGATATTTTCCTTTTAAAGAAGAACATTTTAGCTACTTTAATTATGATCTTAGATGATTAAATCTATGTTACTCTGCAGGGTGAAGGTAGAGTCCTTCACTGGAGGAGCTGTCTCTAATCAGCATCTGCCTTTTGCAGGACCACTCCTGGAATGCAGGGCCTGTGACCTGGGTACTCAATCTATCCAGCTAGCCAGACTTTTCAATATGTTTTGGATGAGAAACAGTCAAATCTTTTTCCTTTCCTGGACTCTAAAAGTGAGTGAGTGCTTGTGCTGGTACCAGACTGACAGCCCTCAGTGTAGGAGCCCTCCTGCCTCTGAGCAATGAACAGACGTAGCTTTCATGGTCTGAGCTGCCAATACTGGAAGGACCTCAGCTATTGGAGTTTCTTCTCCATCCTTGACTGTGTCTGTTTTGTATGCCCATCTGAGCACAGGTTGTTGACAAACTGTGACCTTGGGACTGCTAATTAGCAGCATTTTAGTAGCATCACCTGGACTGGTATGATGATATTTGTCACCTATTCATTCATCCCTCCCTGTAGTTGCTACAGTTTGAAATCTGTCGTGGAGCTAGTTATTAATCTGTTTAATGCAGGCCCTTCTAGTTCAGTAATGGGCAAGTTTTCACTCAAGTATCATGAGCTACTAAGTTGATGGACAGCCAGCAGATTGTAGGGCTTTTCAACCATTAGTGCTTGTCCTAAGACGGCTCCAAAGCAGCTGGGAATATTGTACCATGGAGATGTGGACAGCAACCCATAATTATTAACATGCTGTTAATTTTGTTTCCTTTAATTAATTTGATTTGTGAGCAAAGTCTGTAGCCTTTGGACATTCTGGGACCTGCAAGGCAATTCTGTGAATTACAAAAAATCCATGTTGGCTGGAACATTTGTAGAGGCCTGATGTGCTTTATGCAGACAGAAAAACAGTCTACAGAAACCCTGAAAGTTCAGCAATTGCTGCAAATTCCCCTTAGCTTTATGAAGAGTTGCAGGCAGACAAATACCAACAAATGATTTGTTTTACTCTGCGTCTAGTGAGAGGAGGAAGATTATTGCTAGCTCGTAGCTTTCTACTTCATGTATGCCACGCTTATGCAGGGAAAGAGTTTTAGGAATATTTCCTAACTAATACAATGGAGGGTGTTACCATTTTTTCTACTGAATGAAAGTTTCTTTTTCAAAAAAAACATTAAATAATTCTACATCTTACTTTTACTTTAGTAGGTAAGCATTTATTTTCCATTTTTTAAGTGTACCTTATCTAAATATATTCAATTTCTTATGGCAAGTGACATTTGCTTTCCACTTTCCTTGTTCAGCTGTGTCTGCATTTTAATGCTGAAATGCAGTGTTGAAGATTTTTAAGGCAACTCTTCTAAGATCATTTTAAAATAAAGGTTTAATACTGTATCAGAAAGTTGGCTTTCCAAAGCCAGTTTTCCAATTTTCCATGGGCTGATTTTTGGCCAGTGTCTATTATTTGGATAGGGGTTTTTTTTGGTATGAGTTTTATTTTTTGTTCCCTCTGAAAAATATATGGAAGAACTAGAAGAGATACAGAGGCGGAAAAAGGGTGATTGGAGATATCAGATTGCTTCTGTATGAACAGACTATAGAGACCATAATTCTTTAGCTCAGGAAGCCGACAAAAGAGGGGAGTGTGGCTAGGTGTTTATGAAACAAAGAGATGAAAAAACGAAATGGGAACAATTATTCATTTTTTCTCATAACGGAAACCTAGAGGATACTTAATAAAATGAACAGGTAGCCAGCTTACAACTAATAAAAGAAAGTACATTTTCAGAGACTGTATCTTATATTTTGGAATTCATTGCCACAGAATGTGTGGAAGAGAGAAGTTTAAATGGACTCAGAAGACCTTAGGATAATGAATGCTTGATGGGTCCACTGAGGAAATAGTCTTTATATTGCATTAAGGAGATATTTCTCACACTTAGAATTTCATGAGAGGGAATACTGATTTTTTTTTTCTTTAAACGTATAAATGGCTGGATAGCAATCACCATAGCAACGAAAAGAATATCAGGTTAAAGCAGTAAGGAAGGGATATAATAAATGTAACGTGTGTGGTTTTTTCCTCCTCATGTTTGTGGCAATCCTTTGCCATATTTCTGCAACCATATTTTTCTGAGAGCATTGCCCATTTTAGCCCTAATGCTGTGTACAAATACTCTGCTGTTTATTGTTGAAAGACTACCTGCCCTGCAGTGACCAAGAGCCATTTACACTTTAGGAATAAATCTTGTAATATTTTAAGCTAGGATGGTCTGCAAATGAGATCTGACGGGTGGGCCATTCCCAGAGAGCCGTTGCCTTCCCCCAGCAGAGGTGCTACTACTTATCTGTGGCCCTCCATGGGCCTAAAGTTTTTGTCTCCTCCCATGAAGAAGTTTGGATGACACATAAATCATGTCTTGTTTTCTAATTTGATCAGGTTTGACCTGTTTACAAGCTTTTCTCAACACTTTGGGAACATCAAAGCATCAGGTGCAATATTAAATGAGCTTTGTACTAATTACATAGACTTACTAAAATATTGAATCCTTCCAAACATGAAGGGCTCTTTTATAAAGGGCTCTTTTATAAAGCTTCTTGGAGATCAGTGTTTATTTTTAAAGCTATGGTAAAGAATCTGAAAGGCAAGCCTCTAAGCATTACACATAGTACAAGCTGTCTTTTACCTGCTTTTCATTTCTTACCTTTGACTACTTTGCTGAAAGTACCACATTCTTCTCAGTGATGGAGTTTTGCTGGTAGATGTTAGTTTGTGGAGCTGGGGAAAAATATTTATTACTGTAATCTTTCTTATATACCCTATGTGCACTGTCTGTCACTGCGTAATATTGCTCAGAAGTTCCAAACTTCCAGTATTTTTTTATAAAGCTAGAAAGTCTTACTGATGTTGATTTGAAGTGGGGAAAAACAAAGGAGGGCAAAAACTCTGTAAGCAAAGTGTTTGTAAATACCTTTCCATGCTTACCACAGTTTATGAAGAATGATCAAAGATTAGCTAAGTGTATCCTTATATTCCTTGGGAATACTTAGCAACTGCTATATAGTTTATATAAAGGGTAATATCTATGGATATAATGTTTGTATATTCTCTGCTAATTGGCTTTGTGAATAAGCTGATCTTATCCGCCTTACAAAACCTGCTCTATGTATGTAACAAAGCCAAAGGGATAAATATATTTTTGAAAGCTGTCTCAATATGGCTTGTCGTTAATTAAAACCATTAAATTTATATTATTACACAGAAGAAAAATAATACTTTCCTTAATACTATCTACAGTTCTTCTGTTTCTTGGAGAGGCAATTATCCACTACCAAACACCAAGTTAAGGGTTTTTTTAATCAGTTGTTTTCTTTATTGTTGAGGAGAAAAAAGTCTGCAAATTGTGGAAGACATTTTGTGTCACATTCTATGAGAAGCAAGGATAAAGATGAAGTCATGTTGTAAAGAACAAAACAAGGGAAAGTTCAGTAGAAGCTGAATTTCTTAATTTATTACAGGAATTTTCAGTGTTCCATAGATGTGGGTATAGATTCCAGTGCTGATAACCAGAGCTTGTCAAAATTCACTTAAACCCTTTGGCAGGGAAACTTTGGCATTTAGGATTGTTACCTGTGTCACCAGAGAATATTAACTTCCCTTGACATCAGTCTGATAAAATATTAATTGTTTCTTAAAATGTTAATTTTTAAGTACCAACATTTCATCTAAGACTTTGACCTCTTTGTGTTAAGATTTTAAATTTGTTGTATAAATTACATTTATAAATCCATACCTTTTGAATTAAAATGTGAACAGCATATCTTCTCCTCTAGAACACTGTCATTATATTAAGGACACCAAAATATCATGAGGTAATTAGATAATAGCAATGTTGGGAAAATGAAATAAAATTTAAAATGTATACAAATTCATAGAAAATATAAGAAGACACTGAATCTCAAAGCTTTGCAAATGAAAATTTTAGGAAGAATTTTATTTTAAAAATAATTTTCTACAAAATAAATACTCTTGAAGTTGTGGAGCTTTTCAAAAGTATCTGGATTTTGAGAGAAGAGCATTTTTCAATATGGGATTGAGAACTAGCTTGGCAGGTGATACCAAAGAGTGGGCTGAACTTGCTTTCATTTTGAGATGACTCAGTGCCATCAACCAGAATCAGAAAGTGAATTCATGATGGCCAAGCTTCAGAAGGTCTGCAGCTGGTGAAATCACACCATAGTCTCCTTCTCACATAACCACAGAATGGTCCAGGCTATGAAGAGTTCAGTTGTTAGAATTGCAGATACACGTACAGGTTTCTTGAATGTGTAGTGAGAAGTCAAAAGCATTCAGCTCAGAAAATAGCCAAGAAATCCAGTACTGAATTACCAGAAAGAACAGATGTTTTGGCATAGCCATTTGTAGTGTGCCAATTAATTCATAAGTGCAGAGCTCTCGTGTAGAAGGACTGGAAAAGATACCAAGTCCTGCCAGCTGTTCAGCTGCAGAATCCCCTCTTGCTCTCCCTCCCCAGTAAATTCTCAGAACATCACTACAGGGAGGTATTTGGTTACTACACTGCACAGAGCAGGACAAGAACCTATATAAAATCAAAATGAATTTGTAATTGTTGTTAGATCCAACTTTTCAGTGATTTTTTTGTTTACAAAACAGTCTGCTGAGTTCACTATTGCATAGATAACAAGGGTAATTCTGCTCTCAAAAGCTAGTAATTTCCCACCAAAAACCCTTTGGAAGCTTTGAAAAGAATCTGTTCTCTGTGTGAAATGGATTTGTTTCCATTTTGCCCACACATAATGAGTAATGGCAAGGGGGAATTGTTTCAGTTTTGTCCACAAGCGACTACTCTTGAACTAGCTGACTTTCAGCATTTAACAGCAGCGTTCAGAGTATCCTTGGAGTCCAGCATCTGCCATCTCTCACTGGGCAGCAATTTTGTCTGTTTTTAAAAGTGCAGAATAAAGATGAGGGGCTTGTTTGTCTTCCAAATAGGTAACCCAGTGGCATGGAGCTCATGCTGTAGGTTTTTCAGCTGGTTACTTGTGAGATCTGTTGTGGACTTTACATTTGGAGGGGTCTAACTTCTATGATTACTTATCAGTTTTAATTTTATGCTTAGAGGCCTGGCTGTTCATATCAACTGGTAATTTACAACGCCCCTGGGAAGTACCTGATTCAGCAGTATTTTAGGTACTCACAGTTATTCAACCCTTAGAAGAACTGTGGTGCTGCACATACATCTTTTGCTATAGCAACACTGCCATCTGATTCAACAACAGCATTGCTACGTTGTAGTGTGTTTTCATATCTTGAAGCCTTGAAAAGTGGCAAAACTGCAGATGGAGAGGGGTAGAGGCTATCTGCCTGCTTTACAAGACTAAAACCTGCAAGATCCTAGAAGAAAATAGCTCCAATTTATTTCTAATGCTGCTTTTGCCACATTTTGATTTTGTGTTAGGGAAATGAAATGCAAAAATTTGGGGACAGAGTAATACTTGCCTGCACTTTATAGAGAAGCCATCAGAAGATTATATTCTTGTTCATATTGTTTTCACTCCTGTGATTGCTTCATTTAATACTACATCTTTTCCAGTGCCTGTGTTGCTGCACTAATAACATCAGCATGTTGCAGTCACTGCTCCTTCAAAGACTAGTATTAATTGAAGCAATTTATTCTACCAGAGCTGAAGATGGTCTATTTATACTTTTATGTAATGAATATTAACAGGTTACATTTATCTTGTCATGTCCTGTCAGCTCCTTTTTCTGCTTCATGTGGATTTGCTGCCCCATACACGCTTTGCTCGGGCTCAGCACAGTAGAACATTGGTGTTTCTCTGTGTTGCGTAAGAAAGCAAAGATGCTCACCAGCTATCACGATATGGAAGGAGAAGCAATCCTGAACTGGTATCATTGCTCCTTCATTGACTTGCTGGCAAAATAATGTCTCAATCTGTAAATTAATGGAGCAATATCTTATTTCAGCAAAAAGATAATATTCATAATTGATATCCTTCAACATAACATTAAATGTGATGTATATGCAATGTAAAGTGTAAAGTATATGGTGCTGATCCACTCCCAAGGGGCATGACAATCTTATACCGCATCAATAAAAGCTGTAGGGTTACAGAAAACTACTACTTCAATTCTGAATGAAACTCTTCTGTCACAGTACTGCAGAAAGCTGCTGTGTAACAAATGAACGTTCAAGAATATCTTAGCTTCCTTAATATTAGTAGTATAAGGCATAATGTGCTTAATCTTCGTTTTCATTGTAGAGCTCTACTATATGTAAAATAGTTGGCTTTTAATAATATGGCCATTAGATTTAATTGAACTGATCTTTGGCTAATGAAGAACATAAAGGAAACCGCTTCCTCTCGCATCAAAATATTTGATGTTCTCTGCAATGAAGAACTGTAAAAATAGTGGAGTAAGATACTGCTGAGGTAAGGTCAAAATTTTTAATTGCAGTGAACAGCAGAATTTGTAGAGCAAGAGTGGAATAAATACACAGGCTTCTAGAGAATGAAGAATATTAATGCTGAAATACCTTTAGCAAAGCCTCTGCATGTAGTCTTCTGTCCTCCTAAACTATACCCCCACAGTTCTGGGTTAGGTACTGTAGTTTTTCCCCTCTAGGTTTTCCCCTATCTATTATGTAGAAATTACTGTAAATTACATGGAGAGAGAGATTTTATATCCTAGACTCTAATTACTCTCTGGATGATAGTGGTTTAATACTGCAATGGATCTTACATGGCAAAAACATGTTTCTGATATAATTTGCATTTTGCTTTAATGTATTTTTTATCACTTTTCATTGGGTTTGAGCCCTTTTAATTATTCTGAAATTTTCATTCCAATTTGTATAAATTTTCTGCTTATAACTATGCAGCTTCTTGCCAAAGTACGTTTTGTTTGCACAATTGGAGATTTGTTTTCTTAAATCTTAAATAAGAATTTCATGGGACTATCGATGTGATAGTGACTCAGTTATTGCTACTTTCCTCTCTTAATTGTAAACCAGTTTCCTTACATGGTTTGAAGGGCATTATGCTACTTCAAGGGCAGTCTTCCTGTGGCACCTTAATCCTAGACATTTGCCATTTATTTCGCTGGCTTCTCAGAAGAGCAGTGGTGTATATCTGTTTCCTTAGATATGTGACTTCAGGTCAATTGCTCTTTCCTACTGAAATCCCTCCTTCAGTGTTCTTGAACTTTCTTTATTTTCTATTTTAGGTCCATGATCAATTAACTTTATCTAAGTGTAACTCTCAGGATTCAATGGTATTATGTAGGTTTGCTAAGTTAAAGCACAATTTTAAGTGACTGTAGGCTGGGACCATAAATTGCTCCTGTGCACTTTCTACATAGTTTCTCCCTGGCTGAGTTCTAGGAATGACTTCATTTCAGCAGTGGGGAATGGACTCTTCTGCTGGAGACAAAAATACCTGAGGTTTTCAAGTATTCAGGAATTATTCCATTCATCGTAAAGACTAAACTAATACCTTTGACCTTTATGAATGATAACGTGCCCCCGTATTAGCCTTAAAGATGGTGATTAATCCACTCACTTGAGATGCAGCAAACTGATGACATCACAGGCTAAACCTTGCACTCTGGGACTTGAATGAAGTTGGTCCACATATGAGAAAACTATCCTCATCACCTTTGGCTGGGATCCAGCATTATGTGAAAAACCAGTTCGGATCTGGTATCTCTGGTTAACTCAGGAACTGCCAGGCTGTCAGGTTCTTTGATTTCCTTCATATATGCACTTCCTCGTATCCTAGATGTGCCAAACCTTTCCCATGAAAAATTGTTTTGTTTAGAAATACCCAGAAAAGCTCTGCCTTTTTATCTATTTCTCATTTCACAGTCTGCATTGAGAATGAATTGATATTTCTAGGAAATGGTTTGTATTTCATGTGAAAGGGTCTCTGTAGATTATTGGAAGTCAGCAGCAGTACTACTGCTGTCTGTTGTCTCATATCTAGTTTTGATTCTAATTTTCCCATTTCTTAGTCATCATTATCTTAGGTATGCACAGTTGCATATTTTACTCTCCTTGTACAGACTCCTCCACCCCAGTAGTAGTTGTCCTGTTGTCCCTTGATTTTCTTCCTTTAGCATGACTAATCTTGTTCAGACAGATGCTAAACACAGTATTAAGACTGTATATTTTTCTCAGCTGTGTTGTGACTGCTCTCTGTGCAGCCTATGCCATGAGATGTGGAGTCCAAAACCACAACCACACTGGTGCTTTTGCAGCCATACTGTATTACAAGCGCATCATCCATTTGCAGCTTGCTTTCACCCTGCACATTTTTTTAACATTAATTTTTGTGTTTACTTCTTCAATTGAAGTATGTCTATTACTCATCTTTCCTTTTCATAAGTGTTCACTTCTAGTTATGCAAGATGCATATTATTATTTCATGTCTGGGTTCCTACCACTCCCATTTATTTTTCTCTCTGTTCACTGACATATTTGCAGTGCTTCCCAGTTTTGAGATATCTTTGCATCCTAGAAATGTTAATTTTAGTAATTTGCTATCTCCTGTTCCAAATAATTAAAAAAACTATTAAGTAAATAAGATCTTAATATTGACTTACTCTAAACTACCTCAAAACGTCTCTCCTTATTTTGATATATCTTTCTTCATTGTTGCTTAGAAGCTAATCTATACATCATGTGATGTTGTCCTTATTCAGTAAACAAATTCAAATTTGTCCTAGGTGAGGTTTCACAAGACCCTGTATGAAGCAAAACTACAATTCAGATACAAGTATATTGTCCTCTTCATTTCAGTTACCTATTAATTCTGCAGTACTATTGAAAAAGCACTCAAGTTTTTCCAGAATGACTTGTTCATTATAAGGTCTTGCTGTTTAATGCTCATCTTCCTGTGATTCTCTGGAGATGTTTTACTATCATTTATATAGTACCATAAATTTGCAAAACACTAAATTTAATTTAAGATGCGTTCTTCTCCCTGAAGATCTCACATTCTTAAAGACCCATTAAAGAAGCAATAGTCACATCAGTGTACACAGAAAACCAGGGTCCTGCTGGACAAACAACACTGGCATGGCAGCCCCAGAGGAGGTAGCCCTTCCCTAGTCCTAAACTTTTTCTTACTTTATATTGACTAGTCATTGCCTTTAAAGAGCTTACTTACTCAGGAGACAGAAGATGCTGCTTGCTGAAGTATTGGGAATGGGAAAGAGCAGCTTCCCGTGATCTCCCTGCCCTTCTCTGAACTTTTACCATACAGATGCAATCCTTGTGTGGCCCTTTAATAGCAAACCAAGCATTCTGAGTATTGAACAGGATGTGATAAAATTTTTCACCTTAAAGACTGAGAGTTTCTTTACCATTTAAGACTTGGTTCACAATCCTCTGCTTCATAGTTTTAATATGTTTTGGAGTTCTTTGTGGCTCTATGGCTATGGGTGCATAGGTATTCCAATCCCACTGTGGATGTTTGGAAGCAATCTATGTCCTTAATACAAACAAATGCAGAATATATCAGAATAGACTAAACATCTGGATATAGATGACTTGCGGGTATTTCACTGCAGACAAGGTCGAATTATGCTGGACCACAGAATGTAGCTTAAATTCTTAATTATAGTCCCATATGTCAAACGAAAAGATTTTGCTACCTTCAGGGCAACTCCAGTCATAAAAATGGAAATGATGTTTCAAGGAATCCTGTCAGTTCCTTAAGAATGACACATAATCCAATGTGTGAGTCCTACTAATACCTTGTTGTAAATGGTATTGAATGACAGCAGATTCTCTAGATTACTGATATACTGCCTTTAAAAAAGAATTGTGGACTTAAATGTAAATGTTTTACTTACTATTTAAATAGAATTCTTGTTATTCCTTAGAATTGCGACAGAGGAGTGTCCAAGTTACTCCATTTATTTAATGGGCCACTGCCTTATTTCATATTTGTCTCCTGTAAACATTAATTTTTTTGTTTAGATTTTGTTTATTTGGGTTCTTTTTGATCATCATGTTTGCTTAAAATATGCTTTTATAATGTTAAATGTTTCAGTAAGCGTTTAGCCATATTGCAAGACTGGCAAAGGGAGTGAGGCCTCAGCATGCAAAATGTGTGTACATGGTACGAGGACATCATCTTTGATATACACTATGTTGACTTCAATTTAAGAAACAAGCGATCATTGAAGTGAAATCCATTTCAATTCAACTTTAATCTAAAAGCATTGTCAGATTGTGAGTGGCATAAATTAATATACTTAACTCCATGGACAGAACAGCTTTCATATTCACAGAAAATGTGCTCTGGGTTGATACAGGTGTGTCTGTCTCATGGCATAAGAACTGCCTGTCTTGCACTCTCTTCAGTTTCCTGTCTGTTAGAAGTTTTTCAGGTTTCAAGGCAGGAACTCCCAAGATTAATTTCTTTGGATACTGCAACCTTAAGGCAGAGACTCCCAATTTTCATTTCTTTGGATAATGTAAACTTAGCTCCAAAGGAGTCACCGGTTAAAACTTCTCAGGTTTTGGTAAGATAGAAGAAGCATGCTCTGGATTGATTGTAGCCCTTTCAAACAGTACTACACATCTGCTGAAAATTATCTTGTTTTATTTCTTCTGGAAATCACATTTTCCCTGAAAAGTAAATCATGTTTAGGATGGCATCATACTTAAAATTATGTTAGATAGCAGTGACAGGTGTTCTTTGGACAGTAACTGCTGCATCATAAACTAAAATAGCATAGATGATCTTGCTCACTTTTGTGATAGAAACACTAATGTTCACTTTTTATGTCAATGTCAGTTTTCAACTGTATTTATTAGTAGTTTGGGATAATTTTTGTCTCCATTTGTTTGGGCCTGAGACAGACATTTGCCATAGTCCAGTGGTGTGAGCATTCACAGCAGTTAGGAAAACTAAATTCAAGTTCCTCATTCAAGGCATAGGTAATTACTGTGTAATAGAGTAGCATGAACATGCAGAGTTTGCAGACAAACAGATGTGTAACAAATAACTGAGTTTATCATCAGTTTCATCTCCTAAAGGGAGTGGCACTCACATTCTCAATCTAATTGGTCAAGTTCATAGGAGGTAGTAAATCTTGCAAATCAGTGTTTAACACATGCAGCCTTGATTTATCTGAGCAGAAGGATTGTCTGCCGCCTTGTGCTGATGAGGGTCTTCACACTTCTGTGGAATTGTGTCTGATATTCTCTGGCGTGTTTACCGTGACATCTCAATATGATTTCCCCTCGGGAACCAATCACTCAAGTAAGTGTTGGGCAGCCATCAGCTGCATCATTAACAAAGTCATGAAATTCCTCTGTAGAATTTGACTTCTAATTTATCAGTGGAAACTCAGGAACCCTAAAGTTACATTTACATCAAGTTTTCTTTGAGGTCCTGACATATATATCAGTACCGTTCACGACAAAGTCCTGAATAGCAGTTTTAAGAGGCATACTTTGGATGACACCCTTTATCATTTGACATTCCTAGGTTGTCTAGCCAAGTAATTGTTTTGCTTCTGCATTGAGTATGTGTGTTTGGAGGTATACATTGCTTGTGGAGGTTGAAAACAATGTTAATATTGTGTCTTTCTCCAATCTTTTTCTTGTAGTTCTAGTTGAAAATGCAATAAATATTGATAAAGATCAGAATCATGTCTTGAGCCAGAATTTTCCAACAAATTACTTTTTTTTGGCTGAATTTCACATTTGTTTCCTCTGATTTGCCTTTATTGGATGATTGAGCTTCTGACGTATGGCTAGAACTATAGGATTCCCAGCAATATGGCTATTTCAGAAAGAGAACCTAGGACGGTTTACGTTGAAAAGCTTTAACAAAGTAGCTGAAATCGCATAACCGAGTAACTTGAGAATCAAAAAAACCCCACCAGACTGCCATTAAATATATGTTCCAGAGACGATTGATTTTTGAAATACATCCTACAAGTTCTGATTCTGCAAGCAGTTGTTTGTCACAATCAGATCTAAAAGCCCTTTATCTCCTATCAGCTGATGACTGTGCTATAACCTTTGGCTTCAGACTTCTGGTAGGAACATGGTACATATTTCTGCAAAGAATGAAACTCTAACAGCCTTATCAAATAACAGCAGTACTCATTGTGTTTAACAGTGCTGGAAATTAGTTTCTCAGGCACTGATCTTGACAGGTCAGTTGTCACAAACTGATAGACGTATCTGTAAATACATCGGTCCTATAAACAATATTCTGTCTGCAAGGAGTGGAAGTTAAAATTTGCACACTTCTGAATAAATTAAATGTTCCAAAGCACAAGGATGCACGGGAAAAATCCCTTCTGGAAATGGTTTTCCTCATATTCCATTTATCAACTTTATCTGCATGGTTTGCTTTTTAGAGACTGAAAAGTTTGTGCCTCCATAGAGAACACTATGGAGTTCTGTGCTGAAGTGAAATATGCTCCCTACCCTTACTGCATAAAAGAGGAATCTTTGTCTTGCTCTTTTTGAGTAAAAGGAATAAATTTATGGTTTTGGACTGGCATGTCTCTGGTTCCTTTTTGGAATTCTTAGAGTAAATGCAAAATGTGAAGTGTAGGGTATTCGAAAAGTCTAAGGCCTTGATATGAAATCAGACAGACTTTTTGAAAGGAAAAGGAGTGGGAGAAGAAATGTCAGTCCACCAGTGGTGAAGTAATAAATGAATGTGTTACATTTCCCATTTTTTAATACATATTTAATCATTATCTGTAGATTGTGCAAGCCATTTTGGCCAAAACCTTTGGTGTATCTTTATCATATACTTAATACATAGGACAGCTGAAGAAGGCTTAGACAGTGAACTTTCTTTACAGAGTTGAGACACAGTATATACCGCGCACACCCCTATGCCAGTCTTTGAAGTCTGTTGAACCACATTGATTTATGTCAGATGTCAAATTCATCTATTTGGTTTGGCAATAGCAAAAGCTAAGAAACATCTGGATGTGTTTCAGAGCAAGCATCTAAATTCAAATTTAAAAGATACCATGGCTATAGGTATCTACCTGTATTGCTCTAGACAGTTTTATGTGCAGAAGTTCATCTGTCACTCCAAACTGGCATCACAGGGGGAGAATTTTCAATTTGAGATACTTTAGCTTTCAGAAGTGTCATTAGGAAGCTGAATATAATTCAGTCATTCTCCTCTTCCATCCTCCAGGTCATCTGGATAAAAGGAGGGGTAGCATAATTCTTTCCTGGGTCTCAGCTTTGAAGAATTCGTAGCTATAGAATATCTAATAACTTTCATCAGTTGTGGTAGTTATGATGGCTGAATAGTCACTGAATGTCCCGTTCTTTTCTAGTTCCCTGCTTATCACTTTAGTGCAACAAAACAAAAATAAAACTATACAGATCTCTCCTATCACATTTTATTCATTGGTTTGATTTTTGAGGCTTTAGGATAAAACTGAAGTCATAGAAATAAATCATGTAGGACATCTAGCCATAGGCATTTTTAGTGAAATAAGTTCTTTCCAAGAAGGTTTTGACTTGTTACATGAATAGTAGCTTCTGGCAGGAAGAAGCCACATTTCACAGATCTTCGACTATGTTTAATTTCTACAGGGCATGCCTTCAGCTAACAACACTGCTTCCACATATGTGAGCATAGTATTGGTGTTTAAGAGTAGAGCTGAAAAAAAAAGAAGGAAACAGTTTCTACTTGATACTATTTATGATTCTTCTGAAGGAAATGACACCATGGATTATGTTTGAAGGCTAAAGGAGTGTCTGACTGCTGCTGAAGAGCATATTTAGTTTGAATAATCCAAAGGTCACTTAAGATTGACTTTTCTATTGAATCATAGAATCATAGAATGGTTTGGGTTGGACCAATTGGACCTATTCTATTGAATTTTACTGCATTTCTCTTCAGAAAATGCAGTAAAATTGATTTTTAAAATTATACATTTAATTGAAAAATAAAATATTTAGATGTAATGTTCCAGGGAGATATCCTGAAAACATGCATGCACATGCATCTAGCACATGAATGAAATAGTGGTAGATATGAAATAATTGATTATCGGGTGCCTGAAAACTTGAGAGTCTGTCATTGTTTTACTGATGAGGTAGACGTTGGGCGAGAACAGAGAAAATAGGACTTCAGATAGGATCTGAAGAAAGTCCAAGAGAGAAGAGGAGACAGTTTGACACCATAGAATCTGTATGAAGAATTTATGACTATCAGTGAGAGAAAACATTGTGCAGCAGGAAAAAAGGTCGGTCTTTGATAAGCAGTAGGAAATTATTTGAAAAGTAGGAGGGGATCTGAGCAGAGAGGGAAATATGGGATAGTGAGACCACAGATTATCCTGAGGACTGTCAGGCAATATAAACTTACTGGAGAGAAATGTAATATCAGAGTGATCTAAGTGAAATGATATGACAAATACTACAGATAAGAGAGGAGTTATGTTACAGGCATTGATGAAAATACATTCAGGCAAGGTACTTTTTTATGTCTGTCCTCTGAAACTCACTAATTCTGATTCTGCATTAAAAAAAGCCACACATCCTCTCTATATTAGTTCTGGATTCAATCAAGCTACTGTTAAATGTTTATGTAAATACTGAAAGATTTCTGCCTAATAGTCCTTCAGACTCACTGTACTTTCTGTTCTAGTTGGCAACGTGGGACTCTGAGAAAGGACTGAATGGTAGCCTACAAGAACGACGTCTGGGCAATGACTTACAAGGATTGACACTCAAAGTGGTGACTGTCTTGGTATGATCCTATTTGAGTTCAGGAAACAAAATGCTCAAAATAAAAAGGATCTGACTGAGTATTTTGGGCACTTCCTTTGGTATTTTTCCCTATCATTTTCAGTTCTGTATTTTTGGATGATCATTTACATAAGCAAGGAAGATAGACGATGGCGTTTTATTATTTTACATGAAGCTGTGCGCTGTCAGAGATACAGAGCATTTGTTTGTTTGCTTATTCTGGTTTTCTGCATTGTAATTCCTACTGGGCATGGAACCAGCACAGGGCCTGAGTGCAGAGGGGTGCATTCCAGATACCATACTCTAACTTGAATATGCAGTTTCCAGCATTTCATGGATTTTAAGATCAGATGGGCCAATTATGATAATCTAATCTTGACTCTTGTACACTGCAGGCTGTAAAATTTAATCAAGTGTTTCCTCTATCAAACTCATAAATTCCCTTTGAGATAAACTATATCTTTTAGAAAGGCGTAGTCTCTCAAAAAAATCATTACGCTTTTGGGACTACTGTCTCTTAGTATCCAGAGTGGTAGCAGAGCTCCTGTCAGCTACATGCTAAATTAGGGGCAAATTAGGGCTTGAATGCATTACTGCCTAAAATATTGTAGTTTTCAGACTGCAGAATGTGCTGTCTTTTTGTGTTTTTTATTTCTCTTTTTCTGAATCATGGTACAAATAAGAAGTACCACATAGGAGCGTTAACGCACTCCGCCCAGCCCCCAGGTTCCTCTCCTCTATCTGGGACAGGTAAGGTTGTGCAGTAGCTTACGTGGGAGGTGAGCAGATTCCTTCCACGAGACTGTCAATACCAGGTGGCAAAGGCAGCCAGTATCATGTTGCTGGGCTGCCAACAGCCCCAGTGTTCCCCTGCAGGAGAGCAGGATGCCCATGCCTGACAGAAAACATACCACAAAATGCAGTATTTCCTTGGTCCCGAAACATACTTTATTTTAAAATACTCCAGGAACCATGAAGGTTATTCTTTGAATTTTCAAAATTTTAAATATTCACAAAATGCAGCGTTTTTAGCTCATTTCAGTATGTCTCCTGGATATAGGATTAATGATTTTCTGTAAAAGATGGCTTTCTGAATATGATTTGGTCTAAGATAGATGGACAGCAGTAACGTTCCAATCTACAACTTACATTCTTAATATCTATATTTTAGACAGCTAGTTAGGACACTAAGGCAGGTGTCTGTGCCTTCTTTATAGTCAGTGAGAAGAGGCAGGTACTTCAGACAGCAATTCAACCTGTGGGCACCAGGAAGCTGCTAGAGGTGGTTGAATTGTCTTCTGGAGTATCTGCCTCTTCTCAAGAATTGTGGAAAACACATGGCCATGGATAGGACTCAGGTGCTGAAGCAGTGGTGTCTGGTTGGGATGCCTCATAGTATGCTGCATGGCCTACAGTTTTTGCCTCAGAAGGTTTTGCCTCAAAATCAGTGCCAAGTTGTCCAGAATTAACTCAGGAAACATCCTTTTGCTAAGAGAAGCAAACTGAAAAACTTGTTTCAAGTATCAGTTAAGATATTGTTTTCTTCTCAGGAAGAACCTTTTGTGATGGTAGCGGAGAACATACTTGGGCAACCAAAACGATATAAAGGGTTTTCCATTGATGTCCTGGATGCACTTGCCAAGAATCTGGGCTTCAAGTATGAGATATATCAAGCTCCTGATGGCAAATATGGACAGCAGCTCCAAAACAGCTCCTGGAATGGCATGATTGGAGAACTCATTAACAAGGTACACAGAGGAGAAACTGCATTTAAAAAAACCAAAAAACCAAAAAACCCCAGCAAACCTCTTCGGAGCACGTATCAAAGCTTTGTAAGGGTGTTGCTTAAATTCTCCATTTCCTCCATTCCAAATTACAAGAGAATGAACTAGGATGAAAGCACCAGTGAAGAATGCTTCTGGTTTGAGTGTGGCGTAAACTCTGCAACTGTATACAGGATAGGAACTAAAGAGTCTGTTGTTCTATTTACTCCCAACTGTTCTCAATGTAAATTATATCAGTGTAAATCTGTGTGTTTACACAGCCGTAAGAAGAGAGGATATATATGTGTGTGTAAGTGAATGACTATAGAAAATAGAGAAAAAATAATTTATTCTTAAAATATTAATTACTATTATTTTAAATTTTGTCATTATGTCTTTGCTACTTTGTAGGTCTAACATTATTTTGGTCACTTTGTGGCAATGTGTTTGATAACGATCAACTGTTTGACTCTAAAACAAGAAAAGTGTCCCTAGTAATATACCATAAAGAAGTGTTTTGAAGGACCAGAATTTAAACTGATCTCAAGATCATTAATTCATTTAAAACAGAGAGGACCAAATTTCTTTTCGTAATTACAGTCTTGCAAATCAGGAATAAGTTAATTGAACTCCATTGAAGTAAATGGGGAAAGCTTGTAGCTTAGAATCTCCCAGAGAGTTAAATTAGAGTGTATTTTGTTCGTGTTCTCTCTATCTGACATGGGACAAATGTTAATCAAGAAGGAGAATCAAAGGAATTAATATTCCATGTTGCTGCCCTTTGTAGAAAAGGTTACTCTTCTGCAGTGGAGTTATTACTGAAAGTGAAAGCTTTCTCATTATCTAGTAAATAGGCAGCTCAGTAACTGGTAAGTAGATGTTTAGGAAGAAATAGAAGAAATTAAAGCAATAGCAAATGTGTATATGGTAATGGGACATTTTTGGTTGGTGGTAGGAAATATAAAGAATTTTTTACTTATTTTACAATGACATAAGCTGTTTGAATTTCATTGATTTGAAAATGTGGTAAGAAATACTGTTAGGTTTCTTTGGAAATTGCTTTCTTTGAAGCAACAAAGTATCTATTATGGTACTTTTTAAATTATGGTATTTCTGCTACTAGCTCTTCCACTGACTCCAAAGGATTTCAAAGCAGACCTCCCTCACCTAACATATGCTTGACTTTCCCCACAAAATGTCGAGACAGGAAACAAAAAGTACACTTTATTTTTTGAAGATAGCTGGTTTTATTAAGATAGAAAAATATTCAAAATCTAACTGCAGTTCTTCAAAAGCTTTGGGAATCTTATATATTAACTCCTGGTTTATCTTTCATGGAGTTTGCATACTCTTTAAGGACTCTCTATAGGTAAAACCTACTCTCTTTAATATCAAGGTCAAAGAAGTTTCAGGAGCTAAGTTGCCTTTGGTGCATTCTTCCAGTTACTAGTTTTTGCAATTGCTTTATTCATTGTAAAAAACCCCACAAATCTTCCCCCCAGTTGTCATATGAGATTCCTTCATGAATATGGGAAGTTGTCAACTCTGCAGGGAGAACAAGAAACATTAGCTCTTTGCACCTTGCTATCAAATACACAAGCTAAATAAATGGTGTTTCTTTCTTATTCCTTGCAGTGCACCAGGTTAATATGGTTTGGAGTTTTAGGCATCCTTTGGAAAACAAATGAGGGATAAAGGTTAAATAAGTTGCACTCATTCCAGAGAGGAGTCAGGGTGAGGCTTTTTGTTCTAGAGTACGTTGACAGGTTATGTTTTACTACTGTGCTTTAGACCAGTGCAATTAACTAATGTTAATGAATCTGGTTTTATTTTTAGTCAATTTATTTAAATTTGTCTAAATGTGTTAATTTATAGAAAGAAATGCATGGAGTCACTTGGGTCTTAAAAAGTTTCTCCTTAAGGCTTACGCTGGCCAAACTCATGGTGAAAGGAAGAGATCTGATCTGTTGCTTTTGTCTCGCAGAGAGCAGACCTAGCCATCTCGGCCATCACTATAACACCAGAACGAGAGAGTGTTGTGGACTTCAGCAAGCGGTACATGGACTATTCTGTGGGGATATTAATCAAAAAGCCTGAAGAGAAAATCAACATCTTCTCTCTCTTTGCTCCTTTTGACTTTGCGGTGTGGGCTTGCATTGCTGCAGCCATCCCTATTGTTGGTGTCTTGATATTTGTCTTGAACCGGATCCAGGCAGTCAGGGCACAGAACGCTTCCCAGCCGAGCCCTTCCGCTTCCTCCACCCTCCACAGTGCCATCTGGGTCGTGTACGGCGCCTTTGTTCAGCAAGGTACTTACTCTTAGAAACAACACTGACAGATGTTCAGAAATGTTCTGCCTTGGGTAAAGCAGGTCAGGACGTGTTAGTCTTGGCCAGAATGATCTAAAGGTGAAAGAGAAGGCTCGTACAGGGAGGTAATATGTTTCACTAGCCCAACTGATGAAAAATGGGAAGAGGTAGGTAAGTTTGGGGGGAGAGGGGTATGTTCTGTTTTTCTGTCACTCAGTAAGTCCAGAAAAACTCGTAGAAGGCTTTTCCAATTTGGGAAAATTAACACGCAATAATAAAGTACAGAGCTGCTTGGTGCAGAATTACACCACTTCTCCACCTCTGAAACTAGCACCTTTTCTAATTGTTTAAATTTAATTCTAGAAATTTATATGTTTTTGAACTAATGTGAGACAGTTTATCTTTTGGTTCTTTGAACTGAATAGGAAAATGATTTGAAGTCATGTAACTAACTTTACACTCAGGAATCTCTAGGCATAGGACTCATCCTATTGAATTCAGTAAGATTGCTACCATTAAAGTTACTTTTGTAAATAATTGCAAAGTCTGCCCACACTGTTGTTGTCCCATATCGATAATGTTAGTACTATTCTTGGGAGGCATGTTTTGTTGAATGCTAACATATGGGTATGTTGTTAACTTTTTTCTACATTTTTTTCATTGTGATTGCAAGCTTATAAAGCTTCAGCTGGAAAATCCTTACTATTGCTATGAAACTTGGTCCCTCATCTCATTTAGGTGGCATCCTTGATGAGTTTAAATACAGTAGGATACAATCAGCACAAACATACACTGAAGTGACTAGCACCAGCTGTATGGTAAGGTTTGGTCTCCAACAATGTTCAAGCATAACTGTGCTTGAAGCCTGCTGGAAGGAAATCTTCATGTTGTTTGAAATGCTGTAAAGAGTAACAAGTAATGACACTAATGCTTCAGTCTTTGCAGATTTAAATACAGCACAGATAGAACACAAACCATTGGACAGTTCTGTGTGTTTTTTCCAAATCTAAAATGGTCATTGAAAGCAGAATATTACTATATCCTGAATGCTGTAATGATTTAATTCTTGTATATTAGTCATGCTTCACCATTACACTTTATTTATTTAGAATATTTTTCATGTTCTGTAGATTTGATCCTCAATAATTCGCAAGGGAAATATTTTGAAAGATGATTTTCTAGAGCAGTATTCAGGGTGAGAGGTTGACTGGAGAAAATGTTTGTAAATTGCCAGTCAACGGAATCAGTGTTTTTCTCATAGTGAAAGGGTGGTCTGGAGGGGAAGCAGAAATACAGAGGGGTAGCTCCAACAAAGTTTAACATAACAGGGCACACAGAGGGTGATCGTAAATGGAAGCTACTGAGAGACCCTAATTTTCTCTGTTCATTTGTAGGGAGCGAATCTACTGTCAATTCTGTGGCCATGCGCATTGTAATGGGAAGCTGGTGGCTCTTCACCCTTATCGTGTGCTCTTCCTACACAGCGAACTTAGCAGCATTTCTCACAGTATCAAGGATGGATAATCCCATAAGGTAAGAGCCTCTTCTTAACATGAAGCTGGAAACCTGGATTTCACAGAAAGGTATTATCCATTTGAGCACTCATTCTTGCAAGAAGGAGATAACTCTCTAATAAAATACTTTGCTTATTTGCAGTAGCTGCTTTTCTCTTCTCCCCCCTCTTCACCTTCACTCCAGCAACTCCCAAGCAGTTTTGGCAGGTGCATGGAGAGGACAATGGCACTTTAATTGTGTATTTTTCCAGAAGACAGGTGTGATGGTTTAGCCTCTGCCGGGGTCTGAGACCACGCTGCCCCTCCCCCACAAAGGGAGTGAAATACAAAGCCCCAAGACTGAAATAAGGAAAGGTTTAATACAACAATGCAATAGCAACACAACAAACAACAGCAATAGCAATAACAGTAATAGTGATAGCAATGAACAGAGCAAAATAGCTACCAAATACAGCAGTTTGAAGCACGATGTACAAAACCACGAGTGCACCGCGCTCCCGTGCCAGGAAAAATGTGACCTGCCAGGATGTGACGTCCGCATGGTATCTGAATAACCCGGCTAGAGCTCCCCCCCACTGCTGGGGAAACTTAACCCTATCCTGGTTAAACCAGGACAACAGGTCTTTCATGTTTACATGTATTTTGCTTAACTACAGTTCTCACTGCTTCAGCTGTCTTTATTTCTTTGTTGAACATCAGAGGGACTGCCGCCTCTAGGGAACTATATAACATTTCACTTCTCACCTTCAATGTGTAGTTTTATGTTATCAATATGTTGATATACACTGTTGTTTATACATATATATATATATAAAAGGGCAGATTAAGTGGCATTATTTGGGGAAAAAGCTCCTTCTCAAGGAGGAAAAGATAACTGAACCTGACTCCAGGATAATATATGTAATACAGCAGTTGTTTTATTAAATTTATATCTAATTCTCTACAGTTGTGTTGGCAATATTGTGATGATAAATTACAGCTTCTGTAACAAACCCAATTTATCTTGCACCTTTGACTTCTTTCCCCTGCCGTTTGCTTACTAATCCATACCCAATGAGAATATTTTCAATAAACCAAAACTCTGAGCAGCTCCAGAGAACTGCTGGTTGTTTGGTGACAATTTGTGTGTGTGTGTGTAATTTGGTTTTCTTCAGAAAATTTAAAAGCTAAAGAATGTTTTCATTTGTTCTCTTAAAACACAAACAAAATTTCCACCTTCATGCTGGCATGGTGTACTGCAAGGGCCATTGATCTTCTGCAGTCAGTGCTGACAGGATTAGAGCCAGGTATCTCATGTTTGATCGGATGGCTATGGAGTGGAGAGGTGGCCAGAGGACAGGCAGCGTGACACAGGCTCGCCTCCAAGAAAATGCTGAGCCAAGGGTTTTACGTGCTAGAGAGTGAGTGACACAGTTACTCTGTAGGTCTCATTTGGGGTTGCACTGGGAAAACTGGGACTGTAATGTTTGTGCTCGGCTCCTGAAACGGAGGCATTGGCACTTAGTTGAGGCTGACACTTAGAGCTGCTTTTGCCTTCTCTGTGGTATCTGCATAGAAGGGCATAAATAAGTGCATTTCTCATAAATGTGAGTTTAACAGTATTTCCAATTTTTAACTTGTCATTGCATACTTGCAGGTAATGTAATGCTTTGTATGGATATAGAGTTATAATAATAATAGTACCAAAACCATAAAAAGCTTTGTTTTTAAATTAATTTTCTGTTAGTTTGACCAAAATAAGTGGGTTTTAACCGTAATAGAAATAAGAACTGCAAGTAATTTATGGAAATAGCATGAGAAACTAAATAGAATAAAACTACCAAAGAGTATCTGTGAGGCCTGGCTGTAATGGGAATAAGGTTGAGCTTAATGAATAAATTGCTCTTGAAACCCAAGACAGAAATAGTTATCCAGAAACCTTGAATAATGATCTTTAAAACTTGTGAAAGCTCTCTTTCTTTCATGGCAGAAGAAATTGTCCATTTGGTCTACTGAGCACCTCCCAAAACTCAGCAAAGTTCAGATGAGGACAAAAGTTGGGTGAAATGCAATGAGGAATCAGCAAAAAAAGACACAGGTTTAAGACCAGAACTATGAGTTATTAGAGGCCTTTTGAGGATCAACTATTACAATATTTACAAGGGGTTTTGAGTCCCCTTATTAAGATGAAAAGACATTGCTAAGAATCTTGAGGAGAGAAGTTATTTGGGTAAAGGAATTGCTCGGTGTTGTTTGAGGACTTTAGAGACCAGACACCCTTCTACTGTTAGAGGTGGCAGCTGAAGAATTATAATTAAATGACTTTCTAATACCGAACAGTAGCTTCCATTTTCTGGGTTCCCGATATCACATCCGCTTGTACAAGGTGAGGATACAGAAGGAAGGAAGCACTCTACTGTGATTTGCAAACACCAGCAGACTAATTCAGGTGCCAAAACATAAATGTCTGAAGTACTTTAAGTTGCCATAAGGTTCACTGCCTGTGCTCCAGCTACTTGGCTATAAGGGCAGGGGTCTCTGTTAGGTGTTGTCAGCCACAGTGTGGATTATTCATATTGCCTGGGGTGTCTAAAGTGGTCCTGGATGCTTTGGTTTAGACACCCAAATCATTCCAAAGGTAATGTGAAATGGTAGCTGTCAGAAAACCGTTTGATTTGACCACTGGTTGGCAGTGGGATTGAGTGCACCCTCAGCAAGTTCACCGATGACACCAAGCTGTGTGGTGGGGTCGACACGCTGGAGGGAAGGGATGTGCCATCCAGAGGGACCTGGACAGGCTGGAGAGGTGGATCTGTGCAAACCAAATGAAGTTCAACAAGGCCAAGTGCCAGGTCCTGTACATGGGTCGGGGCAATCCCAAGCACAAATACAGGCTGGGTGAGGAGTGGATTGAGAGCAGCCCTGCGGAGAAGGACTTGGGGGTATTAGCGGATGGAAAACTGACTGTGAGCCAGCAATGTGCACTCACAGCCCAGAAAGCCAACCGTCTCCTGGGCTGCATCAAGAGAAGTGTGGCCAGCAGGCTGAGGGAGGGGATTCTCCCCCTCCATGCCACTGTCATGAGACCCCCCCTGCAGTGCTGTGTCCAGCTCTGCGGCCCCCAATATCAGAAGGACACGGACCTGCTCAAGTGGGTCCAGAGGAGGCCACAAAGATGATCAGGGGCTGGAGCACCTCCCTAATGAGGACAGGCTGAGAGAGTTGGGGGTGTTCAGCCTGGAGAAGAGAAGACTCTGGGGAGACCTTAGAGCGGCCTTCCAGTACTTAAAGGGGCTACAGGAAAGGGGGGAGGGACTCTTTACCAGGGATAGGATGAGGGGTAACAGGTTTAAACTGAAAGAGGGTAGATTTAGATTAGATAGAAGGGAGAAATTATTTACTGTGAGGGTGGTAAGACACTGTTAGAGGTTGCCCAGAGAAGCTGTGGCTGCCCCCTCCCTGGCAGTGCTCAAGGCCAGGTTGGACGGGGCTTTGAGCAACCTGGTCTAGTGGAAGGTGTCCCTGCCCATGGCAGGGGCGTTGGAACTAGATGATCTTTAAGGCTTCTTCCAACCCAAACCAGTCTGTGATTCTATGATTCTGTAACTGAGACAGTTAAGAGACTTGCTTGCCTTGGCTTGCCTATGACTATTTCACAAAGTTTGTAGAATGTCCCTGAGATCCTGCTACTCAGAGAGAGAGATCTGGACTAACCCCTCTCACCAAAAACTTCTAGTGCCTTAGGAGAAAGGAGATGGGTTAAAGAAATAGGTTCTCCAGAAACTCTGTTGAGCCTTCATCCATTTCTAAGCTATGATGAAGATATTTTCATGTCCACACTCTTTAGGAGAAACATCTTATAAAACATTGTGTCAGATTTAGAACAAATATTTTTCCTGTGAAAGTAAATTACTGCCTTAATAGAATGCATCATGGACTGGTGTCTTGGCTCCCAGTACTACTTAGCTTCAGCATCATATGATGTGGAGTGGCTATTTTTGCCTTTCTAAATCTGCCACTCAGCTTGCCCACATTATATCTTCCATGAAGCCAGAAAGGAATACTTATGTGAAATCCATTTTCCCACCCAAAGAGGCACAATGAGTTATAGCTGACAATTTGCTCACCAGCTGAGAACTACCAAATCCATGTGTGTATACTCCCATTGTTAAGAAAGCAACCTCCCATCCTCTTAGTAAATGTGTGCTGTTATCTCTCCCTCCATAGAGAAGTCCTCTGGTGTTCAGTACTGCTGCTGCTAAATTGCCAGCAGGAGAGAAAATAGTATTATGGTGCTGCGGTATCTGTAACATAGTTAAGATTTTCATTGCAAGACTGATTTTCTTCCCAAGCCCCCTTCAAAATGCCTAATAAAAGTTGTTTCAGCATCAAATCTGGCATGTGTGGTCTGTGACTAGCAGAATAAGAGTATGTTTGATTGAATAACTAGGTGTCAATCAACCCAGTGATCATTACCTCCACAATTTCACTGCAAAACAAGTGTGTCATAGAAATCATAAATGATATTTATTAGAAGGGACTTGGTGAGACACTGAAGCAAAGTTGAACTGTTGGAAGGCAGATTTCTAGAATTAGCGTGTTAGATGGAAGCCTGCTGATGAGGGAATAATTTTTTTTTAAAATCTGGTATTGGCAAATCTCACAAGGCTTTTCCACTCTGCTGTGAGTTTCAGGGACTGCCTGTGGCTCACAGAAGGGTGAAATAGCCGGAGCAGGACGCACAGCAGTAAGCAGCTTTGATACGCTGCCTGTATTTCTGTATTTTCTGAAAGAGACTTCCTAAATCCCAAATGGGTTCCCAAGTGCTGTGCTGTCCAGGTGCCCAGATCCCATGAAAAAATGTGCCTATCTTGGAAAGAACAAAAATCCTTCTACTTGAATTTTCCCAAACCCGCAAGGGCTTCATTAGAAGTGTGATAATGGGGAGAGGTACTGGCTTTCTTGTCTGAGACATCTTGACATGCTGCCTTGCTCCTCACATGTCCTGTTGCCCATCACTTGTCCCAGTGTGACAGGGCAGCAGGGAGGGTCAGAATGTGGAGTTTGAGACCCACATCAAAACCTCTGGCCCTTCGAGAGACTGATAGCAGAAACCAGTGTGAACTTTCCTTGGCTGTCTTCCATTTTCCAGTTGCTAGTTGTTGGTACATCTGCACCCATTTGCACTTTTAATACTGCTTCTCTGAGCCCTCTGTCTAAATTACCTCTTGTGCTCTTCTCATCTTCTTTCTGCCCCACCTTACAACAAGGGAAAAAAGGCAGTGTAGTGGTTACCTCAGGATTTCTGTGTTTGGGGAGATTCATAGGCAGGGCAGCATGTAGGCAGAGGGGTGAGATGTTACCAGGTTCCAAAAGAGAAGGCATTTCTTGCAAATGTGCTGATGGCAACCACTTTGGAGCTCAGGCTAGGAAGCCATGATCCATGTTCTAAGTTTGTAAATGAGCGATTCTTAATTTTTGTTTTTAAATAGAAATCTAGGTAATGTTTAGAGCCTGTGCTAATCCTTGACAAACTTGTTTAAATGCAAATGATTTGCATTTATTTTAATATTTGCCTTCAGAACCGTATGCAGCTGAGAAGTTTTCTAATGGGTCAGTCTGCCAAGTAAGGGCTGAATTATTACATGTGAGTTTGTTCTTTCGTCTTATTACATTTTCACACAGCCCTTGGATCTGCTGTCTGACCTTCCATTTGTAATTATGAGTTTAATTAGCAGTGACCTAACTTCCAGCTTCATTTCTTGTTAACAAGCAGACTGCATGTAGTTCAGTAGCTGCACAGATATTCTGAAACTCAAGTTTAGGAGAGCTTGTCTGACAAGAGGTTAGGAATCATGCAGAAAAAAATAGGACATAAAATTAGGCTATTTGCAATTTCAAGAGTTTAAATTTAAGATTTTATCAAATTGATCCTTAACATTTGCATGTGCTATGGATGTTTTGAAAGGCATCTGTATATATACATTCATGGACTGCATACACTGCATGTTATATCTGCTTTTAAGTTCACAGCTGTTGTTTCATGATTTGGGATTTCCTTATTTGCATTTTAATCCCCAAATTTCATGTGTTTTGGTGACAGCTGAAGATTAACTGCAGCTTAGTTGGGGTGATAGTCGGGCACTTGGAAGACTTGGGTGCAAATTCTTTTTCTACCACAAGCTTTGTTTGATCTTGGCAAGCTTAGCCTCCTCTTTGTCTCAGTTCCCTTTCTGTATAACAGAGTAACAATTTTTTCATATCTTGTATGGCACATTGTCAGTTTAGCTACTTTAAAGATGATGGCCAGAGATGACCATATTATAATAGCTCCGCAGGTATCAAAAAAGATAGATTTTCTGGGTTGCATACAAAACAGAAACAATTTCAAAATATTTTAAAAGAAAATGAGGAAAGTGTTTTGAAGATGCCAGCTAGAGGGAAATGAACAAAGGTTTCATCTGCTGTAGTTAAGTGGATTTGATAGGGTTGGTAGCAAGAACCTCACAGGAATCCCTCTATATTTGCAGTGATTTTGCCTTGAAATTCCTTGTGTTTGAAAACAGCCTTTCTGTTGTTAATATCATATGTGGCTTTCTAAATATTTCATTGGATTTTCTTTTGTTATGTTTAATTTGTACTATGTTTTGCAGTGTCTGTGCAGCACCTCAGGCACGTTGGCAGGAGGCATGTATGAATGAGCATGATAAAAAATAATTATTGTGATTATTATTTAAAGCCTGTGAGCAAAAGCTTCAATAATTAAATAATTAGATTAAGTCCATCCATAAAAATGAAGGCTAAAAAAGAGTGTAAGAAAGATGCAAGTGAATGAGTAAGGACAAAATCTCAAATTTTTTTCTTTCCAGAACATTCTCTGTTTAGACCACATGGAAGAAATTTTGTGGGAAGTGCTCTGCAGCCTGGGCAGCAGGGCAGCAGCGCTCAAGGGCAGAGTTTGCCTACCATTTGCCTTCAGGCACTGTTCAGGACGAGACACAGTGTTGTTGCCAGTGCTAGGACACCCACTGTCTTATTTTTTCATTTCACATTCATTAATAGTGTTGCCTAATGGGTGCTTCTGGGAAACCCAGGGCTTCACAGAGTCTGGAGCCTTTTAAAAAGCTTTCTGAATGTTGGCATATGCCGTTCAAGCATGGTTTAAAATGGATCCTAATTACTTCTGTAATTGACCAAGTGGGCAAGCATATAAGTGCAAATATTTCCCAAGGACATTTTCCTGGGAAAAACGAGAATGCATAGCTGAAAATCAAGCTTGCATTCCATCTCTCCAGTTGCCAGTATAAAAACGTGGCATATCTTGGAGATCAATGGCAAACCAAGAGATTTGTGATTCCACACTTTCTTCAACTCTACTTTTATGACACTTACATCATAGCATCTCCTCATTTGTTCTTGCTACTGGGAAGTTCTGTGGCTTAAGTGGATTGGGGCATTAACATTCAGATGCACACAGTTTAGAGAAGAAAATGATTTGGATATGAGGTTAGCAAAATCTACCATCTGTGCAGGTAATAAAATGGTTTTTTTAATTATTTTTTTCTTTTGCTTTGGAAGGGTGAAAATCTAGCAAAGGCAGCAACCCTCATGACAGCCCATCAAAATGTACAAGGATTGGTTCAAATCTGAGATTTCATATGCAGTCTCTTCTTCTCAGCTCAGATTTTCTCGTATTTTTTAAGTCAGATTTTCTCATATTAATATAGGTTGTTCATTGGCTTTCCATAGAGTAGAGCAGCTGTATGCTTTCTGCATACATTAAGTCTCATTGGTCCCTGACTTCAACCTTCTTTGTTGTAGTATGTGGTTTCTTTTTATTACAAGGATAGTACCAATGGCTTATTTTGTTGGGTTTTATTTTCTATTTGACTCCTAAGGGATAAACAATACAAAATGCAGTAATAGAAGATTTTTGCCCAATAGGATATTTATATTTCTGTTGTTTTTCTCTAAAGAAGCTGATTTAATGTCTTATATGAACTGATAATAAAATCTAATATAACAGGATATTAAAAAGGCAAAATAATGATTACTGTAGCAATTCAAACAGAAATGGCCTTAAAGCTTCAGACATTTCCTAACTGTAAAGACTACCTCAACCCATCATTTTTTAAGGATAAAAACAGGAGTAAGAAGAAAAACTTAATGGTGAGTTTTGTTTTGGAAATGTATTCTGGGTGAGGAACAACCATTAAAGCAGGCTGGCCAGTGTGCTCGAGTATTTGAGTTTCACTCCTGCCAATAGCATTAATATTTTTTCCACTATATCAGGTAGATATTTATTTGACCTACAATGCAAAATTACCTAACTGCTTTTTGCACGTTAATATACTGTTCCATGTGTTTGCCTGATGGTTATGTTGGACATCTTTTGGACAGACAGATACTGTTACATGCCCCTATGGTATATATCTTTGACAGAAGAGTATTTAAACAAAGACCCTCGAAGTGGGAAGCCAGGCAGAACCTGAAATATATAAATATCTTCATGATACTTGCTAGTGAAACAGCTGCCTGGAAAACAAAACAAAGCAACCTGCAAGATTATTTGTATTTTATATCATTTATCTGTGCTGGTCGGAGGCATTAGTGTAAGAGTGGGCCCTATTATAAAGGTCATGCAGGTTGTTCTATTATGGGGTAATATACACATATTTCTGCATAGGTTTCAAAATCATCTGGAGTCGGAAGGTCTCTCTGAAAGCATCCCTGCAGCCAGAACAAGCAAGTAAATTTCATTCGCAAAACTACCAATAATTAGTAAGCACTTTTCCTGTGAAACAGTGAGATGAAGTTGAAGGCAGGTGTACCTACTTGTAAGAAGGGAAAGCGGTACCTGTTTTGTTACTTGCTGTCAGCTCAGACAGGACATACATAAGCTTCCAACTCTGCTAATCTGTTGCATATTTTAGGAAATGCTTCATTTGCTTGTGTAAAAAGAAAGGCTTCTCACCTTGCACCACTCCTTACCAACATCTCTGTGTGAGCAGCAGTTCTGTCATTCTTGTACCATGGTGGTTCGGCACCAGAATTTCTCACCCACCTGGCAGCAAAAGTAATTTTCCCACCTTCTGTTCATTACCGCATGTTCAATGTCAGCAGGCTGACTGTGAGTATAAGGAACATGGACTGGATTATGTTTTTTAGATTATTTTGGATGGAGAAGGGAAAGAAGGAAAGTTTCCAGCAGGAGCAGAGGAGGAATGTTTGCCCAGCCATCCTCCTGGAGTTGGTTGGTTAACACTGACCAGTGTCACCGTGCTATGGCCAGTCCTGTGCTCCACTTAGATGATCCATCTTTCACATCACAATGTGAATTAATAGCCTGCAATAAAAATTAAGTAGTGATCGTACCTCTTATAGCCTAGAAGTTCAGTTCATACAGTCAATTCAAATGCTGATCTCTCAGAGCAAAGTTCAGCAGCCATTCTTTCACAGACTAAAGAATGAGCATGCCTATGCGGTAGGTTGTGAGGTTCAGAGTTTCAGTTTTGGTGAGATCAGTGCACAGTCATCTGTTTCATGTTGTGCTGGTGAAATCAGCCATAAATTAATAAATCAAACTTTCTATGGGATAGCTGGGGTACAGGCGTGTGTCTTTTGCCAGCTCTGCTGTGGACGCAGGATCTTCAGAGAAGGCATGATGCAAACAGCTTTGTGCAGTGACATGTTAAATCATATAAGCTAGATTTATCGGTGTTGTGAGGAGGAATTCTTTTTGATTCTCTGATTTCTCTTCTCCCATGCATTTGTATGATTCCTGTGCATTTGTAGTGTGTATGCATATTTAGTCAAATGGTTGCACTACTCTTTTATAAATGCTTTTGGTTTTCTAGGGCATGAAAGAGCTCCTGCTGATATTATAACAACTTCTTATAATTTCTTCTTACAGTTCTTCACATTAAGATACTTTGCACCTGTGTCTTTGATAGTCTTTTTTCAGGAATTACCAGCCCTTCTATAGTCCTTTATCCTTTAAATAAACTTCCTAAGTGACTTTCTCCTCCAGTTCCTGAAGTCTGTTGAGGTCTGGTCTTTTGAAATCCATTATTTTTATGCTGTTACTCTTGCTTTTTTTTTTTTTTCCCTCAGGATAGTGAGCTCCATCATCTTGCAAACACATTTAATCTGGTTACTTTTCTCTTTGACATTTTCATTCAAATCTAAAACAGCCATTCCCCTTATAAATGTCTCCATGATAGAAGATCATTCTTTCTCACACCTTAAACTCTTAACACCTTAAATGATATATAGGATGGTATTTCGTCTTCTGAAATAAAAGTTGTTGCAATACATTCTAAAATGTTTATAGACTGTCTTGCCATGAGGTGCAAAACTCTAAACTTGCTGTTTAAAGAAAAGGTTTTAAAAATTGAGTATCCTCATAAGGATATTTAGAAACTATTCCTGATGATATAAAAAAAAAAAAAAAGCCAGAAAAACACACTTTCAATAGATGCAGGTTATGGGTGTTTAGTGGGGAAAGGGGCTGGGGGTTCTTAGTTTCCCTGGAAACTAAGATGCTACTGTTTATTACCATGAGTGCTTTTCTATTAGTTCTTAGTTCCTGTGTTGCAAAAGATTTTCTAGACGGAAAGAAAAGTTCTCTGGAAATAGTACTGTGTTGCTAAGGGAAGGATTGCATATGTTCTTTCTGCTTCCTGGGCCCATCTGCCTTACTAAGCAATGTTTGCTTCTGCACGCGTGCCCCCATATAATATAATACAGGAGTGTTTCCAGACTCATCTGGAGATGAGGGAGACAATGGTGTTGCCTTAGAAAAGCTATTTTGATACAGCTGCCAAAGTTCCATTAAAAGAAATGTAATCACATGCACTAAAGTTGTTTGCCTTCTAAACCATCAAAACCAGCCTAGGAGAATAAGCCACTGATTTAATTTAATTGATTTATGAATAGCCATATCTATGTAAAAGAGAATAGAAAACCATCAGTCAGAATGGGGTGGATGTTAACTACTATGTTTCTTTCATATGGCAGTAATGCAATTTCCGAGCTCATATTTCAAGGTATGTAATTAGGCTACCCGATAAACTAATTAATCTTAATATGAGGAACAGCTAGTTGGTTTTGATGCGATGCCGTCAGTGTTTCTAGTCTGAGGTTCAGTATTCAGACGAGCCTCATGTTCAGGGTGAGGAGAGAGAGGCAAAAGGGTAAGGTCTCTTTTTCTGTTTACCTCATGGTACGTCAGGGTGAGGTGGGAAGTACACCACATAGCGAGTGCTTGCAATCCGGGTCCTCTGACAAACACGCAAGTAGGCCTCCAGACTTTAAAATATGCATATGTAATGCATGCACTTTAGACATCAATAATAACTGATGAATGCTATATGTGCTTTCAGTATTAATGAAGAGCCCTATGTTTTGATTTCCCAGGAGTACCCAACACATGTTCTAGCAATCAAGATGCCTCTTCAGAGTCCTTCTGTTTTCTTCTCTTCTTTCTGTCAACATCGATAGCTTCTGCTTTACTCCCTGTGGTAAGGGAAGGGTGTGAAGCTGTTTTCCAGCATCTCTTTGTACCTCTGACAGATATGAGCCATGTGAATTCATCCAGCCGCTCCAAGCCAGCTATGAGACTGCTGACACTGGTGCAGGCAGCAGCCCAGCCTTCCGCACCAAGATCCTCATTCTTGCAGCATGTGACACCTCCTGATAAATCAAAACTTAATAAAGAGTTGAGTAGGACCTTATCCCACACTGGGATTTCATGGACTTTAATGGAACTACTCACAGTATAATGATATCCTAACAGTCATAGTATAAAGTACCACTCGCCCTGAGTAAGGACTTCATAAGCCAGCACGAAGATGCCAGGCTTATCCATTCCCCACTCTATTTAATTAAAAAGCTACTCTTTGTCGTCTGAGTGCAAAACAGAACTGCAGTGGTATCAGTACTTATAACACCAGTTGAGAAGGAAGAAAGCAATTTCTTCCCTCTCGATCTTAATCATTAATCTTCATTAGGAATTTTAGCTTCCGAATGCAAGTGGTAGAAGACATCAGTGTAGCAAACAATTTAAAGTGCATCTGCATAAATAATAGAGGTAGTTTGTTATTTTCATTATAGGTAAAAGCATGTGTCAGTTGCCAGATGTGCTTGATTCAGACAATATGATTTTCATGCCAACTTTATGATATGTTTGATTTAGGTGAAGTGACTAAAACCTGCTGTTGGGACTGAGTTGCTGTTAAACAGCAGCTGCAGTTTTTATTCTAATTAATAATTTAAGGAGTAGAATACCTTGCTTTAATTAACATCTTAACCCTTCAGGCTTCTCTGGGAAAAATCACAATGGCAAAGTGGTTTAAAAGTAAAGCAAGAAAATATTCAAAGGTGGTCCAAATGATGTATTTCTTTCCTGCAAACATGCTACAAGCTCTTGAAGATGTTTTCACCTTTTCTTCTTTGCATTTTAATTTCCTCCTCACTGTTGAATGGAATACGGAGTGTAGGTAATGCACCTGGGCTAATCCAGAATTTTTAGCAGGACTGATTATTCTGGATATGCAGGATGAGCAGCAACTGCTCATAGCTGCTCTGAATCCCTTTTCAGGCTTTTAACTGAATCTGCAAACATCTTACAGATGTGCTGCTGTGCCAAAACTTTCCTTGATCCATTCTGAAAATCTGCCCAGTCATGTAGTATTTTAAATGTGGATCTGAGTATACAAATTAAAGCTCCAGCTTTTGAAAAACTGGGCCTGCATCTTAAAAATACTCTAATGTGATTACTCTGAATGTCTCTTTGTCAGTCGGCTTGTTTCCACTGTTAAATTGCAAACATGGTGGCCAAACTGGGCAATATCTCAAAGGTATTACTTGGAAATATGGAAAAATGTGGTGAAGACAGGTCCTGTAAATGCTCATTGTTAAATATAAAGGAAAGACTGACTTCACTGTCTCAATTAGACATCAGATAAACTTATATGTGATCATAAATGCCCAGCCATGAGAGAAACTTCATCCAGAGATCACAAACTATGGGGTACCAGTGGATCCAGCTTTGAGATGCAAATCCTCAGCAACTAACTTCCATTGCTACCACTATTAATGGAGTTATTTGTTATGCTATTGTTTGCTTTTAAAAACATTTTCAAGCAAAGTAATCATAACTTCTACTGTAAGGACCATCATGCTTTCTTTACCGTATGATAACAATGGAAAATATAGGACATCCGGAAAGAAAAGATTTATTACAAATACACAACCAAAAAAACCTCCTAAAAACCCCTAGTTAATGGAAAAATTATCAGTGTTAGTGACTTAATGCTCTTATTGCCTGGAGGAGGTTTGGAGAAGAGGAGGGTTGGAAGTATAGTTAGAAACACTGGACTGGCAATCAGGAGATGTTTAGCTTATTTCTAGCTGTTTTAACAGATTTCTTTATGTGCAGTGCTGGAGTAGGGCCAGCGTCAGCTCTAGGCAAAATTAACTTCTACGATCCAGCGACAAGTCAAGTCACACTCATGCAGATCACTACAGACGATTGGAGTTGCTGAGGTGGTCCTGAGGGCATCGTTTAGAAATAGCAATGAATAGGAATAACCAGAGGTCTAATTCTGTTTACAGAAGAACCTGTTTTACTGATGATGATGAGAATCCAGTTTGATTTTTTGATTCAAATTTGAGTCTCACAGCCAGAAAAACTATTAAGTTGTTGTTTTTTTTTTTTTAAATTGGCATGTTTCCTAAATAAACCACTGGAAGATATTAAGAAGTTCTGTGAGCAATGGGACATGGCCTAGTTGTATGGATTTTTCTCCTATGTTCCCCAAACTTTGACTTTAGCAAAAATGCTGCAGGTTGTTCTGAGATCAGTAAAACAAAAGGGAGATTTCAAGTGGTGGTAATAGAGCATATTTCTGCTGCATCTCAGACTCTTAGGAAGTACACAAAGCCTA
This sequence comes from Strix uralensis, assembly GCF_047716275.1. NCBI lineage: Eukaryota > Metazoa > Chordata > Aves > Strigiformes > Strigidae > Strix > Strix uralensis. Next base: position 10,945,989 of record NC_133978.1, on the reverse strand, counting down.
CAAATGTTTTGCCAATACAATGTGTGTAGCTAGTAATTAATTACTATTAAAATCATGAACATGACAGTTTATCATTTATTAATAGGTTGACTGTCTTTGCATTTCAGTGGGCATACATACCATTTGTTCCCTTCTTTTAAAACTTAATCATGTGGTAGCTCTGCGGGAACAGAATCCCAGTGAAAATGCTCAATCTGCAGTGAAATCACTGCTGTATTGGGAGTTTAGAAGACACTTTAGTTTAGTTTTCTTGTCTTTCCATTTGCATGTAGGAACTGAGGCTAGGGGAAGTTGTTTCAAAGAAATGAAATCATTGTGGAGGCTGTACAAGTGCTTTCAGTACTTTGTGTACAAATTATTAGTCTGTTTTGTTTTGCCTTTTACTTACTGTTTATACTGTTGTCTCCTAGCCTGGAAACCCTTGAGCATGTGATTTTGTGTGCATGAATAGTTTCACTGATCTCAGCTGTACTGGTCTACCTGTTAGGCATGATAGATACCCTAAAAGAGAAATTTCTTTGGGGCAGCAGGAGAGAGAGGGTCTCAATCCTATGCTGGAAGGGTGGCAGAAGTGTTGCCATCACATGTGGCAGAAGGGGCATCTAGCAAACCCCCACCTACTGTGAGAGAAATAGGAAGCTTTAGCTTCCTTCCCCCAGTAAACACAAACTGAATGTTACATTTTGCTTCTGGTTGCACCTAATATAGGGCAGTGAGTCCCAGTCCAGACAAGGCCTCATAGATGCCACCACATTGGCAGCAATGACCATTATCGTCATGAAAACAGCTGCTGCAGTGCCATTACCTGCTGAGGAGTTCAATCACTCTTTGTATAAAAGTATGTAGTTGACATGGCAACGTGTTCTGTGGCACATGCCAATTGATTGGGTTTTCCACTGGAGGAAAGTCCCTGCTTCTTTAAAATCATGTGTAGCAGCTGTTCCTGCTCCACTGATGATGACAAGTGCATACATAGCTGTAACTGTCTGCACTGTTTGTCTCTTTCTGTGATTTGGAAATGTTTAGCCCTGGTGTGAAGGGCGCAACTCCATTGATTCAGTGTAGTTTAATCTGTCAATGCTTATGGCTTTCCTTGCAGAAACTCCCTTGAGGCTTTTCCTGTTAAGGCTTTTGTTTAGAGTAAAGTGGATGGTATTTTTCATGGACAGCTGATGAAATGAGCTTTATATGAGCTATAGAATGATATATTTGCTCCTGAAGGTCTTGATCCTGCAAAGTGTATACTAAGTATGAAAGTGCTGCTGCCAATTTCTACAGGACTAACTCTATCGGTAAAGTTTAGATTTTCCTTAGTGTATTTGCTGAAGAAACCCGTTGCTCTGCACATCACTGCACTGAGACAGAATTAAGAGCATTTAAAGTGCCTTGATTTGCAGTGAAATAGAACAATGCAGAATTTGATCATGTCACTATAGAGAAGTTGGCAATTTAATGATTGATTTAAGAGCTCAGCTTGATTATTCATAATTTCAGAGAAAGTCAAAGAGATACACAGATTAAAAACATGGACCTAATTCTCAAGTCTAAGGTTATTAGATGTGGAGATAAACTTGCTTTCATTTTAATATTCTCTGTACTAAGGCTACTGCCATTCTAACAGTACTTTAAACAGTTTTATTGACCTCACTAAGAATAATCTTTAAAGTGGCCCATCTTTTAGTTTATGTATCTTACATCCAGTTTAACACACACTAGTAGCATTTCTATATGGACCTGGAACAAATGTTGGAAATTTATAGAAATCAGTCATAATACTTTTTTTTTGATGGGTATTTACTTTTTAGGATTGCAGATGCTAATTCTAATGTTACCTCATTACTCAGCTAATATATTGCTCTTTTCAGCATAATTGAAGGCTTATTAGTACTGGTTGCACGAATATTTAGGGGCACTAACTGCTATTCTTTCTTCCATTTTTAAGTGGGCTTGTGCTTTTGTAACTTGGATTCAGTAAGACAGTGAAACTTTCCACATAAGTCTCTGAGTCAATGAGACTATCATCCCCTAGTGGCAATTTATATCCATAACAGATAGATTAATATTTTTTTTCCTGGTCTTCAACCAGTTAAACTATTCAACTCGGGTAGACTAGCTCTAGGGAGTGTCTTTACATGGAAGTTTGAACTCAGTTTCAGATGTCTTAAGACATGCTCTACCCACTCATAAATTTTACTTAAAACTGGAGACGCAAAGTCAAAAGGTTGTTCATCTCAGAATAATGGACTAAGGCTCAAATCCTTTTCCTTGCTGCTTCACAAATGGATATAAAAAATAAACAAGACTCAGGTTAGGACTCAGGTTCTGAATGGAAGGACCTTCTACTCCTGTAGAAATTATCCATACCACCACACTAGCACCCACAACCTTGATTCAGCTTTATTGAGTATTTTCTCACTGGAGACATATACAGATGAGAAGGTGATCCTGCAAAGCTTGCGTGGCTTGCAAGTCCATCTCTCAGTGGGTGGACTGATGTGGTCACCAACAATAAACACAATTTTCTCATTTGTTCTCATTGTCTTGGCAAATACATCCATGGAGGATGTAGTTCTGAGAAATTTTATGTCTCAAAATGTGAATGCTTTTCTGCAGTTCACAGTAGGCACAATCCTCTTTCAACTCATTGCTTTCTACTGGTGATACCTTTATCAAATAAATCTCTCTTTCAGATAGGATTTTCTATTCTAGGTTTCAGCTTATAGGTATTTCTTGGGCTTATATTGGTGGTATAAGGTTGTCAAATCAATTCAGCTACTTTTATTTTTACTTAGAAGTTTAGTGGGTTTACTTTTTTCCCAATGCATAAAGCATGTATTTCCCTTTTGTATATCCTGTCGAGAAAACAGTTGTAGTTAGGAGCTGCACTTATATTTAATTCTGTAAATGTCATGAATTCCTAGCTTTTGAAAAAAAGTTTAAAAGAAAATACTAGCTTTGAGGTATTTAAAAATAGAAATTTAGGACTTGTACCATGCATTTTATGTATGCATTTCTAAAGCTTCATTTAGGCAGAGCAGCTTAAAAAGTCTCATCATCTCTGGGATGTTTTATCTTGATGGCAGCCATCACCTAAAATATTATGCTGCATTGAGCAAAAATCTCAGGGTACCATCTTCCTTAGGTAAAGGAAGAACATAGCTTTCTCTGCTAAATACGGAAAAAGCAGTAAATTTATTTCACTATTTCTGTATATGACTTGGGGGTTAATATTAATTAAGAAAATTAACTAATTTTAGTTGAGAGGAATTATTTATATCTTATTGTTTGTCAAAACATATGTAGTGCTGTGAAGGGAGAGGTTGCTCTGAAGTGTACTCGCAACGCAGAAGAATGAGGGTTGAGTGTTGATCACTACTTCTATGTCTAACCTTAAGCTTTATTATTCCTAGCGGTATATGTACAGACAAATGAACAGGAGCTAAGCATGAAAAATCTTACATAATTTTTAAATAATACTGTGGATTCAGAAACGCTGAAATATTATTTTTCCGTAAGTAATAGCAGACTGGAAAAATCCCCAGTTTTACAGTGCCAGAACACGGGCAGTTGTGAAAGCTAAGGAGAAACTACCTCTAAATCAAGGAGCTGTCAGGATTTTCCCATCATGGTTTTTCTAAGGCTGAAGTCAAAACAAAATGCAACATTTATTACTGTGATGTAAAAGACCATTACTGGATGACATCATGGTACCCCTTGGCCTGTTTACAGTAATAGACTTTACACACACTTGTCCAGATGTGCAACTTGCTACAAACTTTAAAAACCCTAACTGTAAGGATGAGGAAAAACTCAATAAGCAAGTGGGCTTTGCCTTTTTTCCTTGTTCCTTTGTTTAAAATACCTTCTTTAATTAGAAAAAAAAAAAAAAAGTTACTATGAAAAAAAGAAAATCTCCCCTTTTCCATTTAGAAATGACAGGAGGCTGTTCTCTTTTTTTTTTTTTTTTTTTAATACTTTGATCACGTCATGATCCTGATGACTCCAGTTGAGTTAATTGATCCGCAGTTACCTTAAAGCACCTCGTGACAGGTTTAGTCTGTCACTTAGACAAGATTTGTTCATATTTTTCATCCCAAAAGTCTTGGGTTTATAGCAGTTCCAGAGTAAAATAAACCTGTACTGGCAGCATATTTTTAGTGTATGTATCTACAGCTACATGAGTCTTCTACCAGTAAGAAAACATCTCAAAACGTGTAACTTAACCAGTATTGTTATTCTGGCTATTATTTCTAGTGATCTAATTATAAATGCTAGTACAGCTGTTGCCTGTTTGTTTTGCAGCATATGGTTTATGTCAATATGTTTCTGAAAAATAAAACAAGCAGAGAGTCCAGTTTTCAGTTGACTCTACATGAAGCAATTGCAACTCCACTGGAAATTATGTATTAATTGTTGCATTTATCTAACAGGCATAACTACGCACACTAAATATTTTGGCTGGTAATAGTTTTAAAAGACACCTTTTTTGTTTAGGTTGACCACAGATACATTTACTTAAATCAATTGGTTTACATGTACTTGTCTATTATAGCAATCACACAGTGCACGTATTATCTACAGATTGAAGCTCAGCTCCTATAACTGTAAGTGGAGAACATTGGCTTTTTCTGCTTTACTAGCTTTATCTTTAATCTCACTTACAGGGAGCCCTTAATGGGTTGTGAGATCCAATAACTGAGGTGGGTAAGGTTAATGGGGCATCTTGTTATGCCACACATTTTTGTTGCAAATAATTTTATGTATTAAATGCATGAAACCTTTGCCATAGGGAAGTGAGACAAGAATTTAAGAGGCTAAAGAAGGTGGGTCCAGCTAATGGCTGGTTGCAAAAATAAAACTTAAGAACAATGAGAGCAGCTGCCTTTAGAGAATGACACATTTGTAAGATACAACCAGTATCTGAAATGCTACATCTGAAATGTAGCAGTGAATGATTTTGTCTAGCAATGGCACATCTGAGAGAGTTAAAATAACAATGTTTAAAAACTGCACTTGATTATCTTAACTCACCCTGTAAAATCCAGGAGATACTAATGTCCATTCAGTATCTTTTATGTATGTGACCATGCCCGCCATGCCCAGATCTTTTGATCATCTCTCTGGCCATGGAGATGCTGACCATCACCTCCACTTTCAATGTAGAAATACAGTACAGAAACATTTTTTTATACAGAATAAGGACTGTGGTCTAGACCATTCTGTGTCAGGATAATTTCTGAGATAGGTTTTTGCCTAAGTGGTCCATTTGGTAAAGGCATAAGGTTATTTTCTCATTCAGACAGTCACCGTCCTTCTGAATTTATGCTACAGGATCTGCTTGCAAGCTTGGTTACCTACTGTGCCCCTCACTGTATCCTTCAGCGACCATCTGTCTCTCTCACAGGATATTTCCAATAGTGGTGCAGTATGGAGAGTTTCCTGTGTCAGTGGCTGTTCTTACCATACGTTAAACAGGGCACTGCGAGAAAGGCACATGTATTCCTTACGACATGCAACACTCCACATTACCTCTTCCAAGGAAATTCTGCCAACTAAAGGGGCAGTAGTTGTCTTACCACACCCAGGCAAAGGCTGTGCTTCCCTCCCTGCCACCAGTACTGATTACCTGCTTATTGCAAAGCACTTGATTTAAACCCCGAATTTGTTCACTGTGCCCTGTGATGTTTAGAGAATTGAAGAAACTGTCCTGCTCCAAAAGCAACAGGTACTGTGCTTTTGTACAGGACTGATTGTCAATAAAATGTAATTTAGCTAAAACAAAAGAACTGATTGCCAATAAAGTACAATTTAGATAAAACAAAAGGTGTATTTCTGACAAAAAGCTTCCACAGTGGTAGAGGCAGTAGAAGTGATCCAGAAAATACTGACATTACCAAAACTGCAGGCTTAATTATTTTTTTAATATCCAAACTCTCATATTGAAACTTTCAAACAGAATGACAACATGAACAGTAGGCATTTGTAAAGTTGCTGTCAGCTGAAAGCTGTGTTAAAGAACATTAGCTAAACATGTTTCTGCTACTGTGCTTCTACCAAACATGCATTCCTACACATGCTGAAATCTGTACACCAAACCTGGTGTGAAAAAGGTTGTCACAGAAACCCTACTGTGTGTACTGAGTACCTTTCTTTGTCATTTGTACATAGAATAGACAGAAATGTGTCTTTTAACAGCCAGATCATCCATCCCCAAGATGTAAGTGATTCCATGGGATATGATGAAACTTATTTTAAAAAATAAAGATGGAACTAAATGTAGCATGTAATCATTTAGATCGAGACTGGAGAAAAAATGGTCCTGTTCAATGAAATGTACAGAAAACATTTAGGAGACCAGAATACATCTTTTGGGTTTGTTAAACAAAGAGAGGAATAAAACTGAGACAAATTCTCTCATTTTTCATTAGAATTTTGAATTTCCAGCAACCTCCAGGATGTTCATTTTGTACTCTACCAAAGTGCCATATACAGAGCTAGAGAAATAACAGGAGGTTCGGGGTTTGATGTAACTTCCAGAGTTAGCCCAAATCCACTAGTGTGCAATGTATATAGAGAAAAACTGTTCACACAGTCTTACTAAAAGCTGCTTAGCAGCTTAAAATGATAAAAAGTCCTTAACACAGTTTAAGAACTTAAACCATTTAAACTGTTTGAAGCAGCTTGTGAGTTTGAAGAGTTTGGGGTTGGGGGGGGAGACGCAGCAGCCCTTGCTGATCTGCAGCCCTGGGGACAGAGCTGGCAGGCTCCCACATGCTGTGTTCTGGCAAAGGGGCCCTTTTGGAGCCAAACTTGGGAGGCCTGGAGGTGACGTGATGGAGAAGATGGAAGTGTTTTCTACATAGTTTTATACAGTATTGTGTATATGTCCGGATTGCTTTGCTTTAAGCCTTGTTGCAGGGGAATCTTACAGGAATGTGAGGTGTAAGCAGTGGCATCCACCCAGTGAAACAGGGAAGAGGGTAGCAGAAAAATATTGTCTATGAGAAGTCTCCAGCTGTGGAAAACAGCTTCGGCTCATGGGCCAAAGGAAGGCTCCTCAGGAGCCTTGTGAAGAAATCTCTGCAAGAGCTGCAAGGCAAAAATGTTTTGCTTTTACGGCTCTAGGAGTTGGAGGCAGCTGGGAGGTGGGCCTTTCAGGTGTTTTGAGGAGGATTTTTTTCTGAAAGATTATTTTTGGGAAAAAGAAATGCAGGAAGGGGGGAGGTGGGGAGGGTTGCTTTAGTCTGATCTCAAACAGTGGTAGTCAGGTGGTCATATCAGAAGTAAGTTGTTATTATGTGAAGTTACACATTTATAAAACATAAAATAAACCATTATTTATGAGATCCAGTTTGGTCCCTGCTGCGGCATGTGGTGGTCAATGGTTGAATGTGTGTGTGTGTGTATGCTCAGATGAAAAAATGGGGGCACTGCACAGAAGTGATACTTGAGGACAAAGGAAGGAGACACAGGAATTAGGAGTAAATGTCTGAAGGTGGAAAACAGCTAGGATGTTTCTTCTGATGGCAGTGATGCCACCTGAAATGTTTTGAAACTTGGGCTGTTTTTCATTGATGCAGGCAGTGATTTACACCTTTCTGCTCAGAAAAGGCTGTAAAACAGGAGTGAATTACATTCTGTACAATTTGAAAATAAATGGTGTATTCACAGCCACTCACATTGAGACCCATTTACACTTCCAGAGTGAGTAAATGAAAGTTAGGCCTGTGTGTGAATGAAAAATGCCTGTTTTACCAGAGGCTGTGAAAAGAGAGAGAGAGACTTGGTGGAATTGGAAGCCAGACTTTTATTTATTTGTTTAAAACAATCCTATTGATTTGGAGTCAGATGGAGTATTGGTGTAACTGCAAACTAGTTCCATTGAATTCTGTAAGGTATTTCTAGTGATGTTGATGGGGCTGGAAGTTTATAATCTGAGTTTTTCCTGTGCTCAAGTATGTCTTTATTGCACTATGTTCTTGTACAAATTTGTCTTTATAATATTTAATGTGAATGTTATTTGTCCAAAAAAAAAATCTTTACTGGAGTGAAAAAGAGCTCAGGTATAGTTACATTCATATGATCTCAATACAATTAAATTACTTGTTGGTTTTCTTTTATGATGAGGAAAGAGATATGCAAAAGTTACTCGATGAGGGTAAGTGCTTTCTGACTAATGACAGACATAGAAAGAAAACACATAATGAATGAAATTTTGGTAATGTACTACATAATATTAATGTCTCAATATTGCTTGAATTTCAGAACATTTCAGGATCTGTCCAAACAAATGGATATATCTTACGGTACAGTCAGGGATTCAGCAGTGTATGAATACTTTAAAGCAAAAGGAACCAACCCTTTGGAGCAGGATAACACATTTGCTGAACTGTGGAGGACTATCAGTAAGAATAATGGGGCAGATAATTGTGTATCGAACCCTTCTGAAGGCATCAGGAAGGTAAGACTGGATTACAGGGGTTTTCATTTAATTTTTGTGCTGTATCAATGTTGTTTGCATGGAGTTAATAATGTCAAGTCACAGGAAAGCAGTTACATTGTCATTTTGAAAAACAATCCCTATCTAAAGTTTCTTTTAGTAGCTCGATGGCAGGTAAGAATCATATTTTGGGGTCATGGTTTTGAATTTAAGTCCCTTAGCTCTGCCTAAGTCATCAGTATATAAGTCCTTCTTTGGATCTGGCTATGAGGTTTCTCAGTTTCTTGAGAGCTCCAGTAATACCATGTTGAATGTCATTCTTTACATTATTCAGGTACTGACTCTTGTCCTTTGCCCATTTGATTTTTTTTTTTTTTTTCTGAGTTAGTGGATTGAATTTACTGGGAACATGAGTAAGAATCAAGGGATTCACTGAGCATATATTCATTTCTCTTAGAACAGAAATGTAATGGAAGATTTTCCCTGTTTATTCCAAACTTTAAAAAATGCATATACTCTTTCACATGTCACCATGCTTTCACCTAACTTTTTTTTATCTCAGATATGACTACACATTTTTTTGGTGAAACTGAGCATTGATGTGGGATTCAAGGACATACAACAGCTTGGGATCCTACATCACTGTGCCGAGTCCTGTGATAAACAGCCCTGGTTCAGATCACTCAAAGACAAACATTCACACTTTCTCACTCTTAGTTTGCCTCTCTTCTCTGCTTCTCATCTTGTAGCTCATCAAAACCTGATAGTAAATAACGTCAAACCACATGTGTCCAGGAGTATGTTACAGCAGAAGAGATGCAAACATGGTGAAAGTTTAATGTGCTGCTCCTTTAGTGAAGTGTCCTCTTTATTTGTCAATTGATTTTTCTCATAAAACAAGCTAACAGCTGTTATTAAGGTGTTTGCTTGATCAGAGTTACTCTGTTGTCAGTGAAACACTGATCCTGAATAAGTATATTACTAGTTCTTTATGCTTTTGTAAGCAGGAAATAATAAAGTGATTGGGGCTTGGGTTTCTTCTTTTTGTTTGAATCTTTGAAACCTCTTCTGAACAGTCAGAAGGAAAGCTTCCAACATTTACTGGACTTTACAGTGCACCTTACAGGGGGGTGAACACAGTAACACTGGCCATCCCATTTCCCAAATCAAAATCCTTTAACATAAGATTCCCAACTGTTTGTGTGACTTTTGGACAGAATCCTTACACAAAGTTTTGTGTCTTCTCAGCACAGTATTGAGTCAATAGTTTTGGTTCATCCTGCCTTTTCTCCCATCTCCCAGCTGAGCTTTCATAAAGCCCTCTGCCCTCAGCTCAAATAGCCTTTCTTCCTTGGTACAAGGTAGAGCTCTGGTAATAGCGAAGTCTCCACTGTGTTGATTTTTTTTTTATCTGCTCAGCCGTCTATGAAAATAAGGCCTCTATTTTAGAGAGACTCTGTTAGCATTTAAAGGAGGTAGAAATAGAGACATGAAGTACTTTTCTATGTACCCTAGTCTTAAAACCAATAATAAAACAGTTCACCTTAGAAAAATGCACAGTATTTTACTTTTTTTTTTTTATCATTCTTATGTCAGTGGATACTTTTTAGCCATGAGATTGTAAAAACTCTTATTCTGTAAGCATGCTGCCATTTAGGATAGCTAGATTTGCCTAAGCCAGAAATGTAACTGTAGATTGACAGGCTGTTTAGAATACCAATTATATTGTCTGTATGGAGCTGGCAGCTCTATCCCATCTATGTGATAATAACTTTTAATATTAAATTTTATTTCAATATTGTAGGGTGATTTTTATATAACTTGATCAGCTCATTCAATTAGCGTCAACAATAACCAAATTAACTTCAGTCCCCAAAGCTGACCAGGGCTGCTATTTGATTAGACACCTCCACAAATTGGGCTTAATATTTAATAACATTGTCAACTAAACTGTTGTGTTTATAGTTTAAATGTTGCTCTTCCTAGCTCATTGAACTCTTTGAATAAACAAACAAGTTTTCCGTGTCAAGTATTTTGGCTAGAAATTTTTCTAAAGGAGAGTTGATGTCAGTCAAGGAAATGGGACTTTCCATCCGTAAACATGTACTGCTGCATGAAAGAGATGTAAATGTGCCTTAAAAATGTATTTTACATGAAATGGGAAATCTAAATCTCTCTAGCATAAAAAAGATCCCTAAAACATTTTTCTGAATGAGGACTTGCCCAAGACAATACAAAAAAAAATCACTACTACCCTTTCTGCCTTCCTTCCCCTTTCCATTTTCTTCAGACAGCAGCACAATTCTTCTGCCATTACAAACAGAGCAATGCCACTTCAATGCAAAACAGGAGAGTGCTGCTTATTTATGGTACAGGCAGGTATTTCAGATGTTTGTCTCTATTTCATTTACCTCTCTTCATTTCCTGGGTATTTTCCTACTCCCTTTGACTGCCTAAAAACAAAAGGATAACAGTGGACGAAAGTCCTGAAAGCTTTTGTGGCATTTGGTTGCCATGGCAGAGGTCCCTTTTCAGACACAGCACAGTCCCTGTAGCCACAGTGATCATCTCCCATTGTCAAGGCACAGCTTTTGCAACACTGGTAGAGCCACCGAAAGGGCATTAATGCACTGCAAAGTCACATAAGCAACAGAAGGATGTTTCAAAGCCAAGGGGTGGGGGAGGGAGGTTGCTTTTGTCGTACTCCCAAGACAATTGAAAGTGATCGTTGCAGATGGAAAACATCCTCCTATTCATAAATGTCTCTGCATAGCGTAAGAGGGGATTTTACCAGACAAATCACCAGTCCATACAAAATGTTATTTTGCCATTTGAGTTTTCTGGTACTGTAACAGACGAGGATTGACTAACGCTGTCGTATGAAAAGTTTCTTTCTGGGTCAAGCTACAGCCAGGATCCCCAAGAAGCTACCCCAAGGTAGCTCCTGCCATCTTATCCCAGGTGGACATTGGTACTGGAATCTCACACATTTCTAAGACATTTGTATATCTCAGCAAACTCTTTGCATAATACCCAGTGGCAATCAGTTCTTTGGGGTAATTATCAATTACCACAACATCCATAATAACCTGTGGTTTTCTTCACTGTGAGCAGCCATTTTTGCTTTGAAAGAATGAAGTAATATGATCTCTGTGTAATCCCATATATATCTTTTTTATATATACACAGGAGAATTAAACTGTTACTGTTTTTTTTTTTAAAGCCTTGCTTTGGTGAAGATTGTTTATTGTCCAGTTTGGTGCCAACCATCCAAACAATTTGGTGCCAAAATTTCTCTGAATCCTTTCTTTCTGTGTATCGCTTTTGATGAAAAGTGATCAAAACCATGTGTAGTACAAAATGTGAATGTATCTTTGCTTTAGGCAATGGCACAGTAAGAGTTTATTCCTTCCCTTTTTTTGTTTCCTTCAAAAGTTTTCTCTCCCTTAATGAACACTAAACATTAAATCAGGAGTGTTTCTTGTTAAGCAGTCACCTCCGTTTTTATTTTGAGAGTAAAAGTAATTTAAAAGGTCAACAAACAGGATTTTTTAAAACTATTTTTTCCAATAATTTGTTGTCCACAATGAATTTTATACTGTGAATTGTGGTTGCTCATCCATATGTTTTCATGGGTCCTCATAAATTTCTCCATTTCTTGACCCATCAACCTTTTTTGGAGTAAAAGCAAATGCTTCTTTGAAGCTTGAATATATGACATCCTTCAGTGGCTCCTTAATTATATTAATTTTTAAATAATTTGAACAGAATTAAATGTCATGTTTTATTTTTATTAGAACTGTATTGCTTCTCTTAAAGCACTTTTTTATAGATAATAAGTGTTATCCAATCATGTTTTTGAACTACTCCACTAATGCCAATGTAAAGGTCACTTTCTGATATTTCTGTGGTACCTGCCATATAATGGGATCAGCTACAGTGACACTCTGTTCAGGCAGTACATTAATGATGAATGTTGTGTTATTCTGTCACTTTTGTCTTTAGTATGGTAGCTTCATAAGTTTCAGACAAACCACAGACATAACAGTGATTAATCTGAAACTATCTTTTTTCAAGTTATTTTTTCATACCATGCTTTCTTTGAAAAAACATTGTTTTACTATCACTAAGTCAGGATCCTTTGAACAATATTCTTCCATCTCCTTCCGTGTTGATGAGTGACATTATGAGGTTGCTTATTGTTCTTCTGAAGTATTACGATTCTCTTTGTGGTCCTTCTTATATCTAGGAAGCAAGCTTCCTCTGCCTTTTAATTTTTTATCATTGTGAATAAGAAATTTTTTAATGTAAGTTTTGCTTAGAGGATTCTTTTCTTCTTAAATCTGTTTTCTTAAACTTCTTCAACCAAAGATAAATCTGGTGTCTTTGGTGTAAACCACCATAGTAGTTCCATCTAGGTGGAATAAATGAGTGCTGCTTTAGCTAAATTTCTGTTAAAGAAGTTTTTGAAAGTTTAACCAAGTTATTTTTGATTGTTCTGCAATATGCCTGGATGCTGAGAGTTGCAAAGGAGCAAAATATTAAAGCCAATTAAAAGTCTAAAGTATAAATTTTAGCTTATTCTGTGTTTCATTTCAGTCATTCTTTATTCAAGCTGTCTTACCTATTCTCAGCTGGTATTTGCCATGTTCCCTTTTACCATCTCTCTCTATATATATTAACTTTGCAATGATGTCTGATCACCAGAACATTTTTATTCTATTTTGGGCCCTAAAAAAATACAATGCAGGCCTTAGATGACTGAGCTGTGAATGCAAGAGCCTGAGGATATGGATCTTTGCTGTATTGTGATCAGGACTCGGTTGCATGGGTAGGTACATCTGTGTCATATGCAACTAGGGAGCCTTGATATGTACGTTTCCTGCTCATACATCCCATGGGTCAGTGTCAGGTGTTTCCTGTAATTCTTAGTCTTTCTACCTCCAGTACCCCTCTGGCCTGGAAACTAAGGGGAATGCATATGTGCACGCATGCATTCTTTCATGTGACAGAAATGAAAAGTTCAAACTACTTTTAAAAAATTTTGGCTTGATTTTTGGTTGAAAATAAGTGTCAATTTGATTTTATTTGGCTTTTACTGCTTGTCTAGTGAAGGTATGCAAAAAGTAAACCTATCTCAAACACACAGTTTTGTGTAGTTTTGTGTCTTGTACACATTTCTTAAAGTTTGTCAGTTTTTCTTTAAATTGAACAAATTATACTGCTTAGCTGTTACAACAGATATTAACAGGGATGTGAAGGATGCTGAATTAGACAGTGACTAAACATTTGGTCATAAGGAAACTTTCCATGCAGTGAACACACTAATAGTACAAGGTCTTCACTCCTCGAGAAGAAAATTACGCAAGTGGAAGAGGTTTTGAAAGAGATAAATCTTCCCTTAGGAAAAACGGATCTTTGGAGATTCTGGTTTTGGCAATCAGAGAGGTGAAACAGTCTTACATCCAGTATTTCTGGGAGATGAGAAGCATGCATAACTAAGAGTTTAAAACTCAGATTCCTGTTTATGCTAAAATGATCAGACTGTCAGAGAAACAATGCTCTACAGGATAGAATTATTTGTCTTAAGAGATATAAAATTGATGTGAAGAGACCTGGTAGACTTTGTTTATTGACCACTTACAGTTGTAGGACATAACTTAGGATAGCAACATTGCAAATGCAAGAGAAGTAGACCTTTTCAAAAGATCTGCTGTCCAACATTGAAAGTCAGTGCTCTTCTATATAAAATATCATACAAAAAACTGAGGCTTGAAAAGTAGAATCAATAATGTGACTTTTCTCTAGACATTACCTTATAGTTGAATATTTGAGGAAGACTGTGTTCCTCAAGTATTACTAAGGAAAAGATGAGAAATGTAAGACATGTTGTCAGTGTTGTTCTTTTCAAAACTGTATATTTGAAAAGATGATTTATAGAGCAATTCTGAAACAACTAAAAGGTACAGCTCTTTAAAACAAACAAGCAAATATGCAAAAAAAAAAAAATCAGAAAAATGCAAGACATTTTGGCATGGTGATTTAGGCCAAATCTTTTCTGGGTCTTCTTTTTCTGTACATCCATCAGGCAAGTTTTTGCTCTCTAATAAAACGGATTTTGAATAAATTCTGCGTGCAGTAACAAGTACTGTTGTCTTTGGTCCCATGAGTACATGTTTTTAATGCACTTGAACTTGAACAGTTTTCTATCATAGGTAGCAAAAGCCTATGTACTATTTACCATAGAACACAACCTGTCTGATGTGTGCAAAAATAGGGCTTTTGATGGTTCTTCCCTGCCAGAAACACCAGTGGGACTGTTGCCCATTGCCTGTTGTCCCTAACCAGGTAGGAGGCCTGTCAGCACCATCACAGATGTGAGAGCATAAAATGTGAATGACTAAAGCCCATCACAGGAAGAGCAGAGGACAAGATGCAGAGATTTGCTGCTAACAACCCAGTTAGTTATGGGTATATGATCATTCAGAAAGTACCTTTGAAAAAGCACTTTTCAGGCTTCCAAGAATGTAGGTTGCTGCTGAATATAGGCTGGATGCCTTGAGGAATCACTCTCTTGCCATCCTTAATTTTTTACACATCCTTGTGTTGATAGGTTATGAAGCCTTTTCTGGCTGTCACATATAGTAGAGTGATTTGTTTGTTCTTTCCTCCTTTGCGCCACCACTACCACTTTAGGTAGACAGCCAGGTACAGTATTACAATGCAGATGTGGAAGTCTTGCTCTGGTCTAGCTTCATACAGTGACATTGAAGTGAGAGAGATTTTTAGGAACATGCTAGTTTAATAAGTTGTGTCAGCTAAATCCATGTATGATTTTAACAGTAGAGTCCTGTGGCTCCTATTTGAATAACTCCTGTAAGGTCCATACTGTAGTTTAGATTTTAATGATGTTTTGTGCTAGCATAGCAACAGTTGTCTGAGGCTATGTGCATTAATTACTGTTATTCTGAACTGACCAGGGAGGTGGAAAGGAGAAGGTGGAGACAAACCCACAACAGTGGCATGCCCTTAACAAAAAATTATTTTCGAATTGGTCAGTACCCTCATTGAAATCTTACTGAAGAGGAAGGATATAACAGTTTTACTCTGGTTTAACTCAGAAGCAAATGAATTTGGGGATCTTTGATTGCCTTGATGCAGATAAAAGAGAAGGGGGAGAAAGAGGCGGATTGTGGCAAGTAGCTTACAGAAAATCCAGACAACATACTTGCAATCTTTGTTTCCCTGGATTCTACCCACTAGAGGATAACTCACCCATTTCTTTTATTGTCATGTTTAAACAACTGTCAGGAACTTCAGAAAGCTATGCTTTATATCAAAGCATGGTGAAGTAAAATTAGCTTAATTGCTCAACTGAGGAATAACTAAAGGAGGCTTACAGGTGAATTTAAAACTGAGTTTACACAAAAATGGAAAATATGCGGAAGGAGAGCTAATTCTGTATCAGAGCTGCAACCATTTGCTAAGGGAGCTTGGTGATTCAATTCCCATAAACAAATATCTGCAGGACTTCAGCTCCCTGCCTTGCTTTGTTCTGACCTAAAGACAGACCTGAAATCACCCGAAGTTTTAAAAAAAAAAAAGTCTTGGAAGTCTACATTCGTGATTACTCATTTATTTGCATTAGATGTTCCAGCCCAGCTGTTCCGTTGTGCTCTGTATGTTCACTAGAGACTTAAAAACATACTACTTAAATATATTAGGAAACCAATGATTACTTTAACCAAACAAAATGATGACTTTTTTCTTTACTGAATCCCTATCCAGAGATGTTTCTTACATCTTATGTTAAGTAAGGTGATTTACATTCATCGTATGCACTGCATGCAGGCATTGGTTTGAATCCCAATTAAGGCTGACATTTAAGGACATCTGCGTGAGTGTGTACTAAAATAAACCAGTATTTGTCCCAAAACTGAGATAACAGGGGATGCTGGTGACTTTTCTTACCTGTGAAAAAAAGAGGGAACTGTTTAAGCTCAGATCATGCCTTTTGTTACAAGACTAACATAGCTCTCAGAAGGGGCTTTGTTTATTTACACGTTTATATGAGGAAAGCTGCAAAGTTACTATTCTGATGACTAGGGAAGCACCACATAGTGCTCATAGTGTATACCCGTCTAGTTACAGGAATGTATGGAACCGGTCACATTCCATGTCTCCTACAAAACTTATATCAAATTTTATCAGCTAAGACAATAGTTTCATGTATAAATAATAACCTGTTATGCAAGCCTTGCCTACACTTACAGTTGGCTATATTGTCCTATGTATTTCTATTAAAAATGGAAGACATTTTAGCAAGGTTTGAAGTAGATGAGGTACTGCTGAGAGGGAAGAGTGTTAGAAATGTACTACGATATTGGAGGTCTACAGATAAACTGTGACCTGATGAAATACCACCATGGAGTAATGACAAGCTCAGGGTTTGTTTGTTTGTTTGTTTGCTTGGGTTTTGTGCTACTAAAAATGTAGTTTAGTTCAGACTGTGTTGTGTTCATGATGTATTTACAGGCAAAGAAAGGAAACTATGCTTTCCTGTGGGATGTGACGGTGGTGGAATATGCCGCGCTGACAGATGATGAATGCTCTGTGACAGTCATTGGAAACAGCATCAGCAGCAAAGGATACGGGATAGCACTCCAGCATGGAAGCCCCTACAGAGATCTTTTCTCCCAAAGGTAAACTGAAACAAAGCTTGTTTTATAGGATTCCTCTCTACGTAGAACCAGCAACCATTTGTGGTTCATGTTAATTTTGGCAATTATTGAAAAAAGGACAGTGAATAAGTGACAGCAGAGAGGTTTATGAGTTCAGGCTTTGTCAAAGCTGCTATTTCTGCTCCATGTGAATCTGCTTAGGGAGAAGCAGACTGGAGGTGGTATGTGGCCTCAAGCCTCCAGGCAGCACTGCCTCTGGCAGAAAAAGGGCTGCTGTCCTCAGAGCTTTCTATGAGCTAGGGGAGAGATTCAAGAGATCTCTTTGATTCATGCCACGTGTTTCAGGCTATGAAGCAATGTGTTGCTCCCTACAGTAAGCAAGTAATAGTGCCCTGGTTTATCCTTTAGGGTGGAGATACAGGTCGAAGACTCAAAACAATACAGGAAAACAAGAATTGCTGAGTATTGCATGGGATTGCCGAGACTATGAGACTATGCCATTTAGTGATCTCTGAGCTACCGGCTAGGAATATCTTTTTCATGTGAATGTGTACACTGCAATGAAGACATGCAGCTGTGCAGGTGTGTGTGGCCTTAGCAGAAGGTGAGCGGGCGCTCCACTACAGGCAGGGAGCTGAAGCAAGATTTCCTCGTCTCGCTCCTTTATAAAAGGAGTAAAACTCCAGCTGCATAACCAGAGACAAAGCTGCCTCTAGAGAAAAGATTGTTAGTAAACAGCTAAAACAGTTATCAAACCAAATCCAAAATGAATCATTCATGGAGAGAAAGGACACTTCACAAGAGGCAAAACAATGATTAATTAGCAGCTGTTAACACAGTAATTCGGGCATGAAGTAACAGCATTGAAGTAAAATCCTTTGGAATAAACTACATTTGCTGAAGTAAATGAGTTGGTCGCTGCTTAAACAGATTTGTATTAAGTGGTGCACAAATAGTAGCATGTTTAGTCTCACATGATTTTGAAATTATTGTGGGAGAGCAGCAGTGGAGCGGGTTGAGCGTTTCGCTAGTGGGACCAGCTGCTGCAGCTGAATGTAGCCAGACTAGCCATGACTAACTGGAATATGGTGATTCCCCTTGGAAATGCTTCTTGCATTGCAGTGGAATTTTTGACGGTCTTTTTCTAAAGTTATCCCGTGGAGTTTACCTGCTGCTGTGAGTAGAAAGAAATCCTGGTATAACGAAGTTTCAGATGAAGAATACTACATGGTGGTGGGATGCAGTTTTGAATTGCAGGATGGTAGATTTAAAAATTATGTGACATACAGAAAAGACCAGAAAACTGTGAGAAAGTATAATTGAAAATAATACTTGTCTTTTGAAATTTCTGCAGGATCCTAGAGTTGCAAGAAAGTGGAGATTTGGATGTTCTTAAACAGAAATGGTGGCCACGGATGGGACGTTGTGACCTGAATAGCCATACCAATGCACAGACAGATGGGAAAGCACTCAAGCTTCACAGTTTTGCAGGCGTTTTCTGCATTTTAGCAATAGGCCTTCTTCTTGCATGCTTGGTGGCAGCATTGGAGTTGTGGTGGAACAGCAACCGTTGTCATCAAGAAACACCGAAAGAGGTCCATAACTTTTATTCTTATCACAATTAAAAGTAGAAAACACAAAAGAGAGAGCGAGTGGAAGTTGTGGGATTTTAGGTGCTCTCATACAATAAATATGATTTATTTTGATTCGCCATACTAAGCTTTGCATATAACTTTTTGGGTGGTTGTTTCTAAACAAATAAAAGAAAAAAAACAAACATGTCTTTTGTGCACATGGAAGGTGCCAAACTGACAGCCCTGGAGACTAAAGTCCTCTATTTATTTATAGAGCAGATACAGCATGGGCAGCAGCAGTGCAAACTTCCCCACATTGCCCCACCAATGTGCCTCAACCCTGACCTGGAGAGACCACCTTTAGGGGTAAGAGAGTAGTTCAGAAACATGCCCGTGGCCTCTCTGCGTGAGTGACGGGGAGGCCAGTCACGGGCACCCAGTTGTGCCACTGTGGTAATATTTTCTCTGATCTGAGACCCCATCCATTGACTTTGGGAATCATATCCATCCTGCGCACGCTGTGCAGCTGCCAGCCAGCTGGTAGCTGTTTTCCTTCATGGCTGACCTAGGCTGAGTTTGAAGAGGTACGCGAGCAATTAAAAATAAAGCAGCTAGTTCTTAACTGAATAAGCCATACTGCCATGACACTGTTTAAATGCTTCCTTTCTTTTGAAATCAGTTTTATTTCTAAAAGTAGGAGTCTCTGATTAAACCGACCTTCATATGACATATTTTACTTAGGAAAATACATCTGAGAATTTCTTGGGTTTTAAGTTTTCGTGCACAGCAGCGAGTAATAGCAAGCGATGCTATGATAGAGTAATCAGTCCATACTCAGATCTGTCTTGCATGAAGCCTGTATTTGTTTACATAGATTAAATGTTTAACAAACTAACCTCTTGTGATTTTGGAGACACTGAGGCATTTGTAGGTGCCTTCATCTTGGAACAGATGTTTGTTACAAGCAAATAATAGCAGTGAGCTGCACTACAGCTGGAAAATAGTACACAGCCCATCAATTCCAATCTATATTTCTCAAGTTGTCAGGAGTACTACACTAATTGACACACCTATCACCTGTAAGCAATTCTGGCAAATGGGATCTGAAGATATATGTTGCAGTCTGTAATGTTGTGAAATATTTATTAGTAAGATTACATTCTTCTGAATTCCTGCTTCTCCCATTTGAATTCATCCATCAAGTGCTCGGTGATAAACATCTGTACCATGTTTGTGGGACAAAGCTGCAAAGTCACTTGCCTGTGTCTTGACAATGTACAACAGCAGAAGGGAAATTTTGTAGAAGGAAGCATGTCTCAGCTTTGCACAATGCAGCACTTCAAAAGCAGGTACAGGGAGAGCATTAGTAGGTACTCTTGCTTATAAAGAAGCTTTCACAGTGTAAGCCAAAATAGGAACAGAAGTGCATATTTAATTGCTCTTTGGTTAAATACTGTAGCATTTTGCCCTGCTGTGTTGTAGAAATCACTCCTGCTGTGTAACCCCAAAGGCCCCACCCCACGTTAGCATTGCAAAGGCCTAAACCCTGGCAGCAGCAGAGTGTTCACTGCCTGCTGTGAAAGCCTGGCAGGGTAAGGGGCAGGGATGTTGTCTGAAGTGTCCTCATGCAGTGTGTGCACAGGCATTCATCTTGCCATGCTCTGCAGTGTATTCCCCTCTCTATGCTCAGGGACTTGCCTTTGTGCATCTTTGTCGAGTGAGATGAGAATATGTCCCAAAGGCAGTTTCATATAGGTAAGGTGAAATAATTCACTCTTCTATTGCAAGGAGTATTAAATACTCAGTTTCCATCTCTGAAAAGGGATCTGTCTTCCTAAGTTTAAATATTTTTTGCCCATGACCTTCATTTCTCTTTTTATAACTGTAAGAAGGATTATTACAGATTCCTGCCTACCCCATCCCATCTTTTCTCCCCTTCCCATCCCTCTCCTCCTCCTCTCATTTCCCTCCAGTGCGTTCTCGATTAGGGTTGCTCTGTACATCCTCTTTTGCAGTTTCGGTGACAAAAAATAGAATATTTTTAGGCTTCTGTTTTTTAAAGTATACTAAAGTTACCCATATGATAAAGCTGTACTTGGGAAGATCACCTGTGTGGGTCTGCCCTTAGGGCGCAGCCAGTCTGGGTTAAGGGAGGCAAATTAAACTCAGGCACAGTGCACACGCAGCAGGCTCAGAAAAGGAGGGTGGTGAGGGTGCTGCCCAGAGAGAGGGAGCAGAGTCAGTGGGAGCCCTGGCACGAGTAGGTGTTAAGGTTGAACGAGAAAGTGCGTGTTCCTGAGGAGAGGGCACAGGGATGAGGGCTCACAGGCCGAGTCGGCCAGGAGGAAAGCGTAAGGAGGGTGTGCGAGGCAGGCGGGATGGAACATGGGGGTCCCTGAAAAGGACAGCTGAGTGCAATGAAAGGCAGGTGGCTAGAAGCACCTTTGGATGGGGTCAGAGCAGCCACAGGGAAGGAAGGGCGACGGCCGCCCAGCGCCATGGCTGGGCTGGCTCTTCTGGCGTCCTCCACTTAAAGGTGATACAGCCACGTTGGTGTTACAACCTAAACTTTATTTCCACCCGAACTCCCTGAAGATCGTGTCGTGTTACACATTAACTATCAGCTGAGCTCAAAGCGCCCACCCGGAGCTGGCCCGGCCCCGGGAGCAGCCGAGGCCGAGGGACCGGCTGCGGCTTCCTCGGCCGCGGCAGCTCCACCCCTCCCCCGGGCAGAGCAGGGGGCGGGCCCGAGGCCCGGGCGCCTCACTCTGATTGGCCCAGGAAGGCCGGGGCGGGCACGTGACCAGCTCGCCGGCGGGTAATGGCCGCCCGCCCCGGGAGGGGGCGCGCCCGGGGCTGGGGGTGCGCGGGGTCCCGCCCACGTCACCGTGACCACAGCGGACGCTCAGATAAATTAGCGAACGAACGCAGCAGATATTTCTTTGTAAGTTAGTGGGCAGAGATATTTATGTACTACTAGCGAGGAGGGCTTGAAGCAGGATTGCTGGTGGTTACTGTAATTAATATAGGAAACCCGGTTTCAGAAGGGATGGTGTAGGTTGGTTGAAGATTTTCAACGTATTTAGGAGAACCAAGTTTCAAAACTTTGGAATGGACAGGATCCAGGGATGAGGGGAGCGTTGAGCCTGGGGGACTCCTCTGCTTGAGTCAGGTACAGTGGCTGAGCAAAAAGGGGACCAAAAGCAAATTTGAACTCCAGGAGCAGTGTTTTCAGGCTATCTCATTTCTGTCACTGTGTATTTATTATCCAGCATTTCTACAGTAATAGCCATAATAACAGAGCTACAGCATGCATAGCATATACAGAACTGTTAGCTGCATCTGATACTCCAGCCAAGCCATTAGTTCAGTAACAGCTGCAAACTTAAGTCATGCTGCTGATTTTTTTCTGCTTTTGGGAAGGCTTTGGCAGAACACAAATGTGCTGTCACCTAAAAATTGTAGGGACTGGGTTGGCTCCCAGCCATTTTTTTCTGTGAAGGGCAGAGTGTGTGAAGGGTCACAGAAGGGGCTGATTTTCTTGCAGCCTAAGATTAGACTTTGGTGTAGCCTCCTGCAGAAGTCACCCCGTGAGGTGAAGGACAAGGAGGCAGTGTTTGGCTTCTGAGACCCTTACCCTGTTAGGAGCTTTATAAATCCACTGTAGAAAATGACAGTGGATTCAGGACTGAATGAGGAGCTGTCATAACTTGTGGAGCCCTTGTGTAACATTCTCTCTGTAGCTTGACCTATTTGGTAGGCTGTGTCATGCCAACAATTGCCAACTCAGAAACCAGAGAGGTGTTAGGAACATGGATGCACAACTGCCCTGGCAGAGTTATGACAGGGTTGGGCAGCCATTCAGCTTGCTGGAGAGAGAGAGAGGATTTTTTTAGAGACTTATTTTGTATGTTGAAGGTCTGTGAAGTCTGTGGCTCGAAGAACGTGCACAGCCTTCATTAGCATTGGAGAAGTGTTTTCAGCTGACATTACGGTGTTGATATTTGTCAGTTTGTCATCTTTTCTTCCACTTTGTATTCCTTTGGCTTTTGTGGAGGTTAGCCTCCAATACACTGAGGTGTTCAAGGACTCAGATGTCTGTGTGGTATAAATCACAACTCTTAATTACAATGAGCATGGAAAAATGTAGTGTTAACTATGTAACTGGGGGAAATATGAAGCCTATCTTTTGAAATCTGACAGCATAACTTGGACTTTGACATTAATCTGATCTACATTTGTAGAGACTTTATAGGAAGAGTTATGTCAGATGCAGACTACTTCCAATAGCAATATTTTTTACATTGTTCGCATATGAAGAAAATCTGCCCCACTCAATTAAAAAAATAATATTATTTCTACCCATTAAGTCAGTTCACTAAGATAAACCTCCAGGAAAGATGGACTTCCTTTACTTTCCCAAAATGACGGTTGCCACTGGTTCACAATTCTATCAGGCAAGGAATTATGGATTTTCTTGGTAGAAGAGTGAAGGCTGGGTTGATTTTCAGGATGTTGATACAAGATACTTTTATTCTATTTGAAGCAGATTTGTAAAAATGTTTCTAATGGGTTCTGCTGTAAAAATCTTAATGTTATCCCTTTTAATTCTTCATTTAATCCTTATCAGATCAGTTTAACAAAAGAAAGATTAGCTCCAACATCAGGATAAAATGTATAGCTGCAACGCTGTGCTGCATGATTCTATTAGGGCTCAGGTTTGTAATCTCTTAAAGTTGGAAAGATACCTAGTAATGTTTAAATGTCCTTATTATTTTCTAATTCAGGAAAATTTACGTTTGGTCAGCTTTTTCAAATAAGATTTTCCAGAATTTATAATCGTCCTCTCCTAATTGTTGTTAATACCCGAATATCCTATACGCACAGTGAAATTTAGCCAGCTCATACATCTATCTTTATGTGTTAAAATCTTAAATTTACACAGCTGCTACTCAGCCTGCAATAGTGGTATCTAATCTTTTGACTCTGATAGGCTACAGAAATTTGGGGAGCTGTAAAATAAAAAATGGAAATTAATATTTATTCTGGAATCTCTGTTCAGTCACTCTATGTCCCTTTTGAATAACTGAGCAATCCGATAAAGTTATTGAAACCTGGTACCATAGAAATATTGAGTTTCAATAATTATCTCTGGATTTCGGTATCTTTTGGTATGAGTCCTATGCATTTATTTCATGATACTAGTAAGCTATAATATAATTTGGATCATTTAACTGCCAAGGGCTTTACCACTTCATCAGGTTGCTGGTGTCTTTTATTCCATTTGACAGACTGAAAGACAGTTTTCAAATCTTCACTGTCATTATGATCAAGTGTAGCTGCTTACTGCAATGGACTCCCCAGCATCCTGTGCTTTATCAACTATGTCTTATTGTGATATACTGTTCCCCTTGAAGATTATTACTTCTGAGATCTCTTCAGAACTATTAAGAAAGCACTCCTAGTTCATCCACATACTATAGTCCAAAACAATGAAAACTTAGAAGCAGAGATAGAATACCATATTATTCATGGAAAGAAAGTTGAATTCCCGTATTTTTCACTGTATGATGTATTCACTAAAAACAAATTAACAGGCAACCCCGCATCAAAGAAAATTAGTCACTTGTACAGGATGATTTTTTTGCTGGGAACTGATACTTGTTGCATCTTCCATAAAAGGTGAATTTGATTCACTTATTGTTAATATAGCTCTTGAAAGACAATGTTAGAATGACCTCAAGAAATTCTTTGTTTGATTCTTAGCTCAGCTAATACATATTATAAATCAGAAATGTATTTTCTTCAAACCAGCTGTGCTACTCCTAGCAATGTGAGTTTTTCAGAAACTATACCCACTGTGTTCGCAGTTTTGTAGTGCATGAAGATTTTGGGTTTTTTGCTGGTTAAGGAATAGCATAATTTTCCACCTCCTGAGTTGCTACTAGTCATTGCCTCATAACATGTGTCAAATTTGTAATTCATTAACAATCACAGTCTTCACAGCTTAGTTTGTGATTTCTTAACTTTCTCATGCTTCTGCAAAATAATTTCATTCAACAGACTCTTTTCACTTTTCTGTTCTCACTTTTTATTTTGAAATGATTAAAAGGGGGCAGCAATTCAGGTACTGTCCAGAGTGAGAACAGACTTGTCTACTAGTAACAGCATCTTATCATTCCTGTTTCCTGCTACTCCCATCTTAATAATGTTATAAATGTTACTGAATTTCAAAAAGTCTAGACTCTGCAATACTTTCTAGTTCTATAGGATAGTGGGAGGTAGCAGAATCACTTTAAAAATTATCACAAATATCTTGGCAGTATGCAGGATGAAAGAAAGAAAACCTGTAACTCTGGACAGGACAGCCTTGTATGATCTGCCTTAAGTTCCCCTGTTTCCATGTTCGATGATATGTAAATTCCAGCCTACCTCAAAAATCCATATTTCCAGCTTTAGCAGGCATGAAAGTTACCCACTAGGACTCTCCTCTGGTATTAGAAGACTATGAAAATCAGTGTACCTTAGAAATGAAAATATGAGCTAGCAGATACGAGTCCTATGGATCAAAATTTGTCACTGCTAAGAATTGTGGTTTGCACTGTATTAATCTCACTTCACTCTCCAACCAGATATTATTCCATGGCAGTCGAGGCTTCCGTACCTTCAGCATGCTGTCAGCAGTGTTGGTTTTGATTATTAAAGAGTCTTATGCTTTCACAATTATTTTCACTTTCCTTGTCTTTTTCTGTGTCACTTCATTTACCTTGTCTCCTTTGTGCTGTTATCTTTTTATCTGACAATTTGATTTCCCCCAGGATGGTTCCTTTTGAGAGTGAAAGGAAACATGAGATCATCAAACTGATATTTTATTTTCCCTTCATCGCATGTCCTCTATATTTTATCTTGTTTTTATTTTAAATTATTTTTTTCTGTATTTTTATGACATGTCTGAAATCTTTGTACATTTTTTGCTCAGTTGCATATAAATGATCATTTGTTTGTACCACTGTATTGTATTCTACTTTTCTAAGAATAAATAAAGTTTTTTGGGGAAAATAAATCATGTAAACACTGGCAAAATAATGCATTTTAATGCCATCTAGAAATTCAGTTTCAAACTAGCTTTGAATATAATAAGCTGAAAAACTTCATTTAACTAGCACTTTTAAATCAGCAAAGCAGTGTTAGGAATCAGTCATCCCAGAATGCAAAGTTTAATGTTGTTTGATGATGAAGTATAAACTGGAAGAATCAGTTAAAGAAAAAAATAAAAAGAGGAAGTTATAATATATAAATTGCCTTGTACAGACACTGGTAATAGCTGGAAGGGCATCTTAGCTAACTCAGTGTTGGCTTTTTACACAAGTGAAGAAAGGACATCTCCTTAGAGGTCCCTAGCAGTGAAGCAGATGGTCTGTGATATCTGGTCACAGACCCTGTGCTCATCCAGAATCCATTGAAATCAGTCAACTCTTGCTATTGATCACCATAAATTTAGGTCAAGGCTGTAATGGATTTAAAAATGACATGTCATCCCTGTGATTAATGACACTGGGCTCAGGCTTCTGCTACCCAAAGCAGTGTTGAAGCATTCAAGTTTAGTTCCAGCATATTTCCCTAGCTGCAAGGAAGGAATTTTAGTGTTTGGTTTAATTTTTCTCTCATATAAATCATATAAGAAACCCCTGCTAATCAGGTTCTTAGGGATATAAGCTGGATTTACTCAGCATGAACCTTGGGGGGGGTGTGTGTGTGTGTGTGTGAAATATTGAACAGGAATAAGCTTAAAAAATGAATGTTGCCATGCAGGGAAGTCAGAAGGAAACAACCTGTTTAAAGTTCCAGTTTGATAATGAATTTAAGTACTTAAGTTGCATTACATCACCTATCGCAGAGAACTTCTGTGGCTACTCATGTGCTTGGCATGAGCTTATGTGTTTTACTGAATTGGAGCCTTAATGTGTCAGAGTCTTTTAGATTCTTCACACAATGTTTACAGAGCTAATGTTTGTATATTTTATCTCAGCCTACAGTGGTATTTTAAAGTTGACTTTTTGAGAGGGGATTAAATATTCAGTAATAATGAAATCAGTAAAAGTTTAAAATAAAAACCATAAAATGTAACTGTTTTCTCAGGGTTTTTTTTTTTACATTTTTGTGGTTTGTAAAATGCTTTAGGCCTCGATCCAACTAAGCTTTTTAACATGTATGTAAAATTAAAGAAGGGTTTGATCCTGATCTCACCCAGATCACCAAAACACTTCCATTGATTTTAGTGGTATAGGATCAAACCTGAGTTGCTTTGAAACCAACCATATATAAAGCATAAAGTGAAAGTTACATGTGCGTTGAAGTGATTTGCTGAAGATTGAATTTACCATACAATAATATTAACAAGCAATTTACAAATCTATTTATCCATTGAATTTAAATAATCTTCTAATAGCTGAAATAACCCGTGCTCAATATTAGCAAAATATTAGGGAATCACATGTACTAATACTGTGTAAAATACATATATTTAAAAAAAACAAAACAAAACACCCAAACTTGATGGTTTGGTTATGATTTTCCGTAAGATCAGAACCATATTTATAAGCACACACAAATATGGAAAAGACCTACTTGGACTTCCTCAACATAACAAGTACTATTTCTTCAGAAGTATTCAGTATCCAGTATCTCTCTTTTGGGAAACTGGTGGCCAGATTTTTATTATGCTGAGCTATTTTAATAATTTGGCTGGCCATATCTTTTTTCATGTTGAAATAGGAGCTTGGGCAGCTTCCAAAATATAGCCCTAAATGGGTGTGCAGAAACCTTTTCAAAATTCAGTTTTTAATTAAAACATTTGTGGCTAATAGTCAGGAGCAAGAGTTTTTAAAGGCTTTCACAGTGGTGGAGTGGAGAGGAGAGGCTTTGCAAGGCAACTATCGCTGGGCATCAAACAGGTTGCAGAAGCAACTCTTTGTGCCTCCTGTGCCAAGTCCCTCTTGTACGCCTGGCATAATAGGAAAAAATGGGAACTTTTGAGATTTGGATTTGACTAGGCTGGAATGGTGAAGAAGGATGATGATAGAGCAATCTGTTATGCATGATGCTCCAGCAGAGTAAATCAGAGCGTTAAAGGGTAGCATTGCTTTGCTTTGGGCTCAGTAGAGTGAAAAATTACATCCCTTATGTACTAGATAATAATTTAGAGTTCAAAAGCTGTGTAAAGCAATGTAAAGAATCCATTAAATTTTAGTGAGTTTTGGAACAGAACCTTCGTGAATTTAATCTTTAATTCATAAAAGAATAATCTGTTACCTCACAGGGTCATTTTAGACGTTGAATTCTGAAAACACCACCGTCTTCAGGGCCATCCTCTTTGGTTGCAGTGGCTAGAAATTGCTATTTCAAACCAGAAGTATAAGAAATAATAAGTATATGTTTGCTATAAAGAGTGAAATATTAATTACATTATTAGCCTCACTATCTTGATCCTTTTTTCTCTCCCGACATCTTCCTTCCCCTTTCTCTCTGGAGATGGCCAATGATGTGAGGTTGGGCCTCAGAAGCATGGTGAGAATTTATAATAAACGTACAGATAATTGGTTTGTTGTTGAAAATGCTTGCATAGATGAATCCTTGCTAGTTATCTCCTCATCTTTACCTCTCCCCGGAACTCCCCTTGAACCTAACCTTTGTGTTGTTGGAAATGCCTGTAACTACAATATATGCAGTGTGTGCACAGTAAAGGTTTCTCCATGTGTAAGTTCTCCTTTCTCCTAAAAGAGTTCCTTTGCAGACACAGTGGCATGCTCATCAACCAGCACTCAGTATTGCATTTTGCTGCTTGTGTTGAAAAATGTTTCTTTGCATTCTCTTGCTGTCCTTTTTTTTTAACCCCGT
The DNA here is from genome assembly GCF_047716275.1 of Strix uralensis. Lineage (NCBI taxonomy): Eukaryota > Metazoa > Chordata > Aves > Strigiformes > Strigidae > Strix > Strix uralensis. The sequence goes on along the minus strand of NC_133978.1, from coordinate 10,917,397 downwards.
GAAAACTGTGGAAACATCTGTATAATGTGGACCAGTCATTCATTGTCTTTGTACTTGAGTTACCTGTTTCTAATGCTTGTGAACCAAGGTTGGTAAGGATTTTAAGGCTTGAATACCTCAGCATGAGGCTGAATGTCCCCTTTCATATTGAGTAACAAATGAGGATTCTATCACAGCCTCTTACCTTGTGGGTTTGAGTCTGCTGTTGGTTGTGAGGACTAGCCAGTGTTTGTGATTGCACTTAGTTAATGGATTGTGATGAATGTGGGAGCAGATCACTGCAAGAGACTCTGGGGCTACCTGCTGTCACCTGTGTGGTGCTTGTCCCATTGGTACTGTGTCCTGCATATTAAGTCACTCAGTGGCATAGCGTGCGGATGCAGTTGAAGAGAAAAAATAAAACAACGACAGATGTTTAACTGGTTTAAATTGGTGTGCATTATCAGCTTCAGTGGCCTGGTGGGGAGCTGATTGTCTGGTGCATTTCTGGACAAGACTCACAGGCATGACCATGGGACAGCTACAGCCATCTTAAGAATTAGAGTCCTGCCTAGATGTGATTTCAGGTTAGATAAATCCAACCTGGCTAGGGGGGGCAACATGAGTGTGGGAAGATAGGGACTGCTTCATGAAGCTCCTTGCTATTGGCAGCAATTCTGTAGCAAGTCACTGTTGCTTGATTGGTCTCTAGGTTTTTGGTAATAGTTTCTTATTTTCACCAATTATATTTTCTGGCTGTGGGTAGGTGGGAATAAACTTTGGCAATGTATTTGAAACCATTTTCTATCACATTAACTTCATCTTTGCAGTATTCTGTTATTTCTCACTTTTTTTCAGGTTTACTTAGAAGGGAAAAGAATATTACTGTCTCTTCATACAGGAATTTCTGCTCTCTGGTGAAGGAGAGCATCTCCTAGTGAATAAGCTGGTCTCTCATACATAATGTTTCACAAAGTTTTGTTTCTCTGAAGATGATTACACATTGAATTAAATTAATATATTGCAAAACTCTTGCATTTCTTTTATCCTTTCAGTTGGATAACAGTCCTCAACTGGACCTCAACTGATGTCAGTCTCAACGCATTCTTCTAACAGCTGTTTTATGGATGATAGCTTAGTTAATTGCTAATTTAAAATACATGGTATAGTTTCCACTCATAAGAGCAGAAGCTTGATTGCAGAGTTGGGCCTATTTATAAAAGTAGTTTTTCAAGTAGACACTTGAGGTGCATCTGTACTTATTTCTAATAAGATACAGTTACGGTCAAACCGGTATCTAGCAGAGTACATTCAGAAACCACTCAGCAAATTTTATGTAACATTAAGTGCTATTTGACTAGGTCAGTTGCCTGTGTTAAATTAATGACAGCAAACATACATCATTGCTGCATCTGTTTACACGTCTGTCTGCATTTCACTGCATTGTCAACTGCAGAATCTCTAGAATAATGAGTGTGGCAAACTGAGTCATATTAAAAAGGGGTTATTTGTATTATTATTATAACCCCATACTGTGTTGTCATTGTCTTGCAGCACATCTATTACATATATCATCACTGCTTTTTCTTCTTCAGCAAGCCAATTATGTCTGGTTTTGCCACTCTGTCAGTGTCTTCTGGAATAAATTAAAATTACAGCTTTATATATGCAGTAGCTGTAGCTGAAAGTAATGATAATGACCCTGGGTGAATACAGAATTTCAAAATAGTCTTAAACAAACGTACATGTGCAGAGCTGCGGCTTCTTCATTTCTCCTTAACAAGCTACATGTTTGAGTGCATGATGTCTGAAACACCACAGACAGAAGCTGGTAGCTGGGTGGAGCTATGGGTTTTGACACTGAGCTAAGAAGAGAATAGCCTGTGGGTACCTGAGCATGGAAACTTCACTGTTTCAGTTTTATTCCTCTGCTTTGTTTTTCAGTTACACCGTATGTCTGTCTGTGCATGGAAGTGCCTCAGAGACTTCCTTTATGCCTGGCTGGGTACATCTGTGTCTTCCATCATCTGTGTCTCATGACTGCTGATACTTGTATTTTTTAACATACGTGTATGGGTTAAGAGGTGTTTTATGTAGATGGTGGAGGGACTGGCATATAACCTGGTCATGGTCAGAAGAGGAAATGTCTGTCTGAGGCTGAGTCTTGACTCAAATTTTGAACCTCAGTCCTAATCACAAAATTGCCATATTTTTTTAAATAGTTCTTTCACAGAATGAAAATGTAAATGAACATTTATGTCTTGGTTTCATTCTCTCACCAGAAGATATTCCTTCTGTCACCCAAGACAGAAACAAACAAACAAAACAGAAATGCGCCACAATATATGATTAAGACTATATTAGTTTAAAAGCATTATTTTCTGCAATCTCCTGAGGCTTATTAAACTGCATTAACAGGATTTTAATACTTGGCACAGTAATCAGCATTTGAGCAGGAGTTATTGACGTATTCATGGTAGTCCCTTGGTGTATGTGCCTGTCTGCCCATATTGGTTGCACTTCTGAATTTTTAGTGCTTGATACTTAGGGTCAGGACCATCAGTCTTTTTCTTCTCCTCTAGTCTAGTGTGGTCTTATTTGCATCTGTGGAATGCAGGTGCAACTTATCACAGTTTTGGCATAGTTTTAGCATCAAATTTCTGCAGATATTCATCATTCCTTTTTGGGCATTTGTCTCCCTTTTTGGCCTTACTGAAACTGCTTCATCAGCTTGCAACGTTTTTATCTCTTCAAGAGGCTTCTCTTGGACTTTGTGATAAGATCAGAGAAATCATGAGTGAGAACAAGAGGCCACATTAATGTCTTTGATAAAAATATTTTTGTCAAAAATCTTCATTTTTGGAAAATCCCAACCATTTTAAACCTGGCAGCTGAAAAGTATTACCTTTGAATTAATTGTGTTTAGAGTGATGTAGGCAATTTCTTGAAAATATCAGCCAGTAGCTCCCTTCCAACACTCAGTGAGGTGTCTCTCAAATTTGATGTTAAGTGACTCCAAACCTCCCAAGTAGTTTCATATTCTTTCAATCTGACTGCCCACATGCTTTTATTAGAGCCCACTGTCAAAAGTCACAGAAAATAAGCTAGAAAAAAAAATAATTGATTACTCTGTAAATCATCCTGTCTGCATCTATATCTTGCCATAATTTCTTTCCGCATGATAAGGCCAAACTTGGTTATTCCTGAAGGGGAGTCATTGTTTCTTGCAGGTGCGGTTGTGCAGGGTTAGTTGTTCCCAGATAATTCTGGTGCGCATCCTCCAAATCCACCCCAGTGGTTGCCATGGTGTGCTCCTGCTATCATTCATAGGCCATTGAATCTGTCATTCATGATCAAGTTCTTGGGATGTATCGGAAACATGCCCTTCATTCGCCCTTGCAGAACTCAAACTCATTGGGGAAGAATGACATTTAAATCAGTATTTATGAATAAGATAATTTCCTGACCAGAAGCACTGTTTGGTTAGCTGTTTTCCTTAAGCTTGAGGAGGATAAGCCTGTGTTTATAATTCATTTTCCTTACATGATATTTTTTCTTTCCTTTGCTGATTAATTTCTTCAACTGATCTATTTGGAGTACAACATTAATATTGAAGATAGAATTATGAAGGTAGCAAAGGGAAAATATTTGATCTCCTTCTGGCCACACAAGCATATACATTTATCCAATGTAGTTATATATACAAAGTGAAGTTGAATTGGCATGAAACGTCTGAGATATGACATTTATAATATTAACTAAGTTTTGCATATTAAGTACAAAAGAGAAAGAGAAGAAACCTTTGGTAACGTGTCTGTCACAGTTTGGGGATCATTCATTCAGCTCTTGAAGAGACCTAACTGGAGCTAAGTGGAGCTGAAGCCAGAAACCTTTGTGAAGAAAAGCAGTAAGGCTTCCCCTGAGGGGCTCTCCTCTGGGTAAGGGGAGTCTCTGGGCTAGAAAACCAGCACACCAGCCTCCACTATGGCTCCTGTTTTTTCCATCCAGCTCCTAGGTCTAGTACCTCTGCCATTCCCTAGCTCCAAGCCTCAATTCATTAATTTAGTCATAGAGAAATGCAAAAATAGGGAACAGTTACAATGTCAGAAGGCTTGAAAATCTTTTGCAATGCTACATTACCATTTCACAGTTAAGGTGACAAAGCCTCAGGAAAATGAAAAAAAATGCAACCTCAGTAACTGCCTAAAAATTATAACAAATGGCTCATATTTAATGAGAATTATAGAATTAAAAATAAAGGGGAACACTGAGGTGACAAGAGAGCAAAGCATTATAAATTTTTAAAATTTGTCTTCTGGCTCTATTACCATTTAACCCTTTTTCCATCTACCTTGTTACTTTTCAGTAAGTTTGTTACTGAATTTTCTGAAAGAACAGTAAAGGAAAAAAAGAAAAGATGAAGTTTACAGAATTTACAAATCTGAAAGCTTGGCTTGTCAAATGAAGCTATCCCGAAACCTTCAGTTTTGGAAATCTTGGGATTCAAGGCAGTCTTCTAGTATGTAATGACAAACTAATCTTTTGAGGGGTTTCTAATTTTTATCTTAGGGGTTTTTAAGAGCATTTGAAAAATCATTCAGCATTAAGATAGTTTCATACAAAGCTTGACATTTAGTTATTTAGCTGCTCTTCATCTAATAAGACAAAGAAAAAGACAAGAACCTTTAAAAATCTGGTTTTATTATTCCTCAGAGGCAGAGCTGTTTTCCTTAACCTTTACAAACATTTTATTTTAACAACAAAAAGAAGGAATAATGTGAACTTCTGGGCTCTAGGAAGCCTTTAATAATTTTTCTCTGATCTTAATAAGGCCAGAAAGTTGTCCTTAATGCTGAAGAAAGAGTTAAAAGTAGGCAAATGAAACCCCCACCCCTACCTCTTAAAAAAAATGGCAAGCATTTACTTCTCTACTTACTCCATAAAGTGTTCTGTTGTAGATAAAGTGTGATGTTTGTGTGAAGGAATTGTGTTTTTGTTTTTCTTGATAATGAAAACTTCAGCACAGTGAAACATAAGTTTGTATTGTGAAACATAAGCAACTGCAAATCCGCCATTTTCTGAGGAATGCTGTCCCAGGGCTGGACTGTGCATAGTAGAAGAAAGGAGGGCAATCCTGTTAGGCCAGCAAAGGGAAACATTCCAAATGACATGGTCCTTAATAACCCCTCTGGTCTGGTCAGGAGATGTCTGTTAAGAGCATCCCATCTGTGGCTCTTCATGTTTACATCTTAAAAGAGCTAAGCTAAATATATAACCAGGATTAATTAATCCTTTAAGTTTCATGACCTTTTGTGCACAGATACTCCAAATGAAGAGCACACTTCATTCACAAATGTATTTTTCCTCTGCAAACAGTTATTGCTGTTGCAAATGCTGAAACTACCTTTCCCTCTGGCTTTGACTAGTTATCCCAATGACATTACATTTGTTCCCATAGCAGAGCAGGATGGAATGTACCAACTATGTGCTTGCAGTCAAAAAATACAAATACAAATAAAATGTTGATATATATTTTCACTTGAAATGATCTGAAGAAGGCATTAGTATTTGACAAAAGCTTAGAAAAACACAAATGAGTCATGAACATTTCTCCAAGGGCTTATTTAGGAAAATTTGTTTTAGTATGTGTTCGGTTCTACCCTGAGTTCTCAACTTTTCTTATTTTAGTAGGGGCTTAGCAAGAATATAGGTTCCGGATAACTAGAATGCCAACCTAGGAGTCTAAATCAAAGCTAGCACCATTTTTGAGAAAAGAAATACTACAGGGTACCTAAAGAAGCATTGTATAACAGTCTTCTGAAAGTTAACTTCCTTAGACGCAGGTCTCATCATACATGGTGGTAGCTGAAGTTTGTGTCCAAGCAGAACTTTGCAGCGAGGTTTCACTGGCAGACAGCTGAGGAACACACAGCAGTACGCAGCTGGACGTCAGTGCAGAAGGAACCCGCCCGTAGTGGTCGAGCCCTTACTCCCAACAGGGGATAATATAAGAACACTTCTTGTGTTTGCCTCCAGTCTGCCATTTTACTTCAAGAAATAGAAATAAATAAATTTATTAATTAAATCCAGGTAATCCTCTGGCCATTGTACCACAAATCCTTAATCTACCTAGCTAGAGAGTTTATGGGCTAGCCTCTGTGTTATCATCAGCTTGGTGCACTGTCTAACTTATCGAATGAAGAGCCTGACAGGTCAAGTACGGCTGTTGGCAAGAAGGACTTAATGCAGTTGCAGGGGTTATCTGATCAAGTATTGTGTGGTCCCTTTCTGCCACAAAAGTTTATTTTTTTATTTATTGTCCATTGACTTTGTCTAACTCAGTATAGTCTGATTGCAGGAGTTGGCTGAAAAAGCAGTATTTTTAAAAAAACTGTTTCTTTGGTGGGGAAGACAATATCCCCTGGGTTTCTGGGAGCTTCACTGGGATTTTGGTGGATTTGTGATGTAAATGAAATCGGAATTCATTTTCTGCTGATTAGCAAAGGACGTGCAACGTGCAGCTCAGACCTGTAATTGTTGAACAATTGTACTTCAGTTGAAATCAATATGGATTTAGCCTAAGCTAAGGACACAGGTTTGGGTTCACCATCATGTAACACTAATTAATTTCCAAATCCGTGCAGAGATCAGCAAATGCAATGGTTCTTAAGTAACGTAGAAGGTGGTGTTAAATCACAAAGTTAGAATCAAAATTTGTTGTTGACATTGACAGGAATCAAGGGCTTTGCCGTTGACTTGTCAATTTACAGGTGAAAGCAAAGTTTCAAAGCAGTGGATACCACTGGAATGATATTGTAATTCTCTGTGCTCCACCTGAACACCAGTGGCAAAAGATCATGGGGTGGTAGTGACACCTTGTACTTCTCTGTTCCCAGAGCCTAGTTTTTGGTATGAATCAGAGCAGTAAGACTGCTGGTGTTGGGTTTAACCAACATTTAAGCATGTTGATCTGTGGGCAATCAAGGATTACTGGAACACAAAAGTTTCAGGTAGTCCTACTTCTTAGGCTGGAATGTTGCTGGCTGCCCAGCATCATTACAAGTTTCTGTCAGACCAGGGAATTTCTCCAGTTCCAGGATTGTTGGGCTTTTATAGATGCTTTGCTGCTAGTCTGCTGTATGTTACACTTGCATCAAATAACTACAACAGCAGATCATAGCTGTGCTTTACGAAATATAGAGAAATGATATAATATAATACCTTTTTATTGGCAATACAATGCTAGCTATTAAAATTCTGTCATACAGCATCCCTGGTGGTTGGCTTTATTCTGCCAGTTTTGTTGCTTTCCAATTTGAGCAGCCTGAATGCTGTGCTGAGGTGACAAACAGCCCATTGTAGGTCTTTGCTGCTTCAGGTTTTAAAGACAACTTCTTTTGCTGTATTTCCTCATGGAAACTAAAACATGTTGAGTAAGTGGTCCCAAAAGGCCTTTGAAGACACTGCTCTGGGAGCCTTAGGCAACGCATTCTGAGAAGTTGGTGATGCATTTTTTAAAGACCAGCATTAATTTCCCAAGCTCTGACCGCAGACTTTTACCAGATGATGTGTCAAGATGACAGACAGCTTATAGTTGGTCACACAACTGTTCAGAACATAAATGAGTGGTCTCCTTCCCAGGGCTCCCAGAGTAGGTCTCTCCTAGTGCTGTTCCAGTAGGTCTATAGTCTGTGCCACATAGGTGACCCAGGGCTTCCTGCCGGGAAGCGAAGACTTCTTCACAACTACAACCCCTGGCCAGTAGATTTTGGCACATGAAGCAACTACCCTGGAGTCAACTAGGCTGTGCACAGTGTTTTACTGACATGTTCCTTAGAAAATGCACTGCAACTAGATGAGACAGTGGCGAGATACTTGCTGGAATTTGGCATCCCAGATTGCTTGTCTGCTTGCCATATGCTTTTTTCTGGGCTTGTGCAAGGTGAGCTAAGGACTTGTGGGATGTGCTGGTCCCTAGTGCCAGCTCCTGTTAGGCATCGGTTTACCTCTAAGGAGGACGGGATTTACAACATCAGGGGCTTTTGCAGGCTGCGATTGAGCTGGTGGTTTCTTCAGCATATGTTTCTCAGCTGGAGATGATGGGCAGACCTCAAGGTTTTGCATAGGCACAGATGAAATCAAAACAATATAATGAGTGAACAGCGGCTCCTGTCACACAGAGGAAGTGGAGGGGGGCCGGATTGGATTGGAGATTGTGTTTGGACTGATTGTTCTGATTTCTTCCTCACTAGGACAAAGAAGTGAACCTGGAGCAGGTCCACAGACGCATGAACAGTTTAATTGATGAAGACATAGCCCACAAGCAAATCTCTCCAGCGTCCATTGAAATCTCAGCCTTGGAGATTGGTGGCATGCAGCCAGCTCAGACCCTGGAGCCGGTACGCGAATACCAGAACACGCAACTTTCTGTCACCACCTTTTTACCAGAACAGACAACTCATGGTGCCAGCAGGACACTCACAGGTGCCTCTGGCAGCAACCTGCCGCTGCCCCTGAGCAGCTCAGCCACCATGCCCTCCATACAGTGTAAACACAGGTCACCAAATGGAGGACTATTTCGTCAGAGTCCCGTGAAAACCCCGATCCCAATGTCATTTCAGTCTGTGCCAGGGGGAGTAATTCCAGAAGCAATGGAGCCCTCTCATGGAACATCCATATGACAAAAACAAACAGTAAAACAACCAGCAGAGCTTTTTAATACAAAATCTAAAAGAAACAAAAAAAAAAAAACCAACAAAAACAAACCCAACAAACTCTTACATTTTTCTTGTATATACCTGTAAATAATGAAAGAATGAAGTGGGGTAAAAGTGTATTTTGAATATTCCCAATTTTCGAAGTCAGTAAAAAAACAAAAAACAAACAAAAATGTATGAATGACTTTGTAAATTTTGTTCTATATGAATAAAAAGGCAAACTACTTGTGATCGTTCTCAAGTGCCAAAGAAGACCAGTTACTGGGACTGAGGGCCGTACTTTTTTTCCATTGATTTCAACACTTATTCCCTTACTGTTTTTTTTTTTTTAAAGAGCAAAAAACTTACCTGTTTCTTGCTAGAAAAGTTCACCATGCTCAGATCTCTCCTTTCCCCAGAACTCTATTTTATAGTCAAGGTGGCAGTTCACTCAGAGAATTTAACAGCTGGTATTAGCATAGCAGTAACAAATGTTTTAAATGTGAATTATAACTAAAATCCAACAAACAATAAACAAAAAAAAGAGAACCTTTTCCTTCTAACAAGGATTTAAACTTCCACACAGTTTCTAAGTTTAAGCACAGGATTATTGAATTGTGTTTTTACGTGTCTGCTGCACTGTGTGGCTCCTTTTATTTAACCTTCTGTGTTTTGTTATATATATAATAGATATTATATATCTATTATATATATGACCTGTATATTATATATATAAATGCTTTGATAAACAGGTTTTAGGTTAAGGGGAAAGCTTTTAAGAAAAACTGATCAGCTCTTTTTTATGTCTTGTGTACACGACTGAAAATGGGGAGGAACCAATGGCTGAAAGGAGTGAAACAAGGAAGAGCTTTAATGGACAGGAGATAATGGCATTGCAGGGACTGTGCCCTCTGGTGCCATCTCTTTAAGATTTCAAGGAATTTGCTGCATAATGGATGCAGCGCTCTCTGTTGAAGTCATATCCCTGAATGACAAGGCTAAGCTCCTGACTATAAGCACAGCTCTGGGTTTTTTCCATTGATTTTGTAAAGAGAAACATTTTAATGGCCATGTCTATAACCTCGGTAGAAATGGCTGTAAAATGCCTTTTTTTTTGGTCTGTGAAACACAGAGGACAAAGATAGAGCAACGTATAGCAAATTTAATGTCTTGTTCTGCAAATATTACCAAGGCAATTTCATATGACCAAAAAAATCAAAACAAAACAAAACCACATTGTTTCCTTCCCAAATAGTAGTTCGAATGCCCAAGAAAACTGATCCCCCCCTCCCCTGCCCACTGTTGCTAATGGACCATCACTATCAGAGTTGGGATAATTTAGTGTCTTCTTAAATGTATCCCTATAGCTAGGTTGTAATTTCCCTTTGTAGCTGGATTTCCTCACTTTATTAGAACACTGCTATTTGGAAAAGGCTGTAGATCTCGGTGCAGCAAAATCACTACCTACATTAAAGGTGAAAAATTATGTTTGAACAGAGGTAAAAATGCATTCACATCCTAAGAAAGTCAGCAGGCAATCTGGGTCAGGGTAAATAAACATTCCATTGACTGCTTCTAATTTGATTTGCATAATTATGCAACAGGTATATTTATGGCATGATAAAAGTCCCCAAATTTTTACATTTCTAGTTTAAGCAGTAGGGAAGAAAAGTCAAACTCTGATACAGAAACAGCCTAATGGAAGAGCATACTCAGCATACTACTTTTTAGATGAGGAATAATAATGGTGAGTTTACAGAAGGAATGCTCTTGCAGGGATTAATTTGTCTCTGTTGTCAAGCTGGTTTCTCGCGAAGACAGTGCGATTTTGCAGCTTGGCACAAATTGCACTATTTGCTTCAAACTAATTAAAAATGAATAATGCTCTAGTCAGCTGACTAGACTTATCCTATTTAGAGACTTGGCCTACAGAAGCTTACGATTTTTTTCTTTTTTCTTTCGTCATACTTTTTCTTATCATCTTAACAAAACTATGGCCACAGGAAAAAACAGACATTTCTTCCCCTGATTTTTTCCCACCTTCCATGAATACACTAATTAGTTATGATAGAAATAGCTGTGCAAATAGACTATGCACATCTACATATCTGTAAAGACGCTTAGAAGAAAGCGTGCAACTGTTGGCATTGCAAAAATCCCTCATTTTTATTACCAATTTAAGATTTTAGCAGCTGCACAGGAACATGCTCCAGAAGAGGTGCAAGGAGATGCTTGTGTAGCTACAAGGGTGCAAATCTGCAAGCGAGGGCTTAGCTGGAGTGGTACTCCCTCCTCGGTGGTACCAGAGCAAGGAGGCTGTCACCCCTTGTCCTGAGCATCCTCCAGAGCACAGGTAGGTGAGCAGCTCACTCAGCCACCTCAGCAGCACAAGGCAATTGCCCAGCCACCTCCTCCCTTTTGGCTGGTGAAGAGCCATGGTGAGCTGCTGGTGCATGGCAGCGTAGCCACTGCTGCTGGCTCTGCACCAATGTTGTAGCAAACAAGCTTGTCAGAGGTTGTCTGAGCTGCTCCCTTGCCATTTCACCACAAAGCATGCTATTTATTTGCTGCAGCAAAGCTCAGAGCAGGGGATTGAAGCCCTCCTTTACTGAGGAATCATTGCTTTCACAAAACATATTAGGTCTTTTTCATATTATAGTCTAAACCACTGTACTGAATAATTTAAGCTAAACTGCATTTGTGGAATAAATTGTGAATGCAGTATATTTTGGGGATTAACTTTTAACATTCTCCATCTTCACTGTTTTCCTGGCTTAGTCTTGCCATGTGCTGTAAAGTTTGGAAGGGTGATTTAACTTACAAAAAATGTTGGATCTCACTGATTCTCATGCATAGAATATGACTCACCTGTTTGCATGCTCTGCAGGATTACATCTAAGATGATCACCATCTTGAAGAATCAAACCACACACTCCTCTTTAAGAAAAGTATTTAAGCATGTGTGTAAGCCCTATAGAAAGCAGCTGCTTTACGTACAGGTTGAAGGGCCTTGCTGATTAATAATGGAGTTAAAATTCAGATCTCAAATTAAATATATGGCTAATTTTAAGCAGGTGAGTTAGCTTACCAGACTCCCTGGGACTATTCAGTTGCTTAAAGTTAACCATCTTGAATGCTTTGCTGCACCAGGGTCTATACTGTAGAAGTAGGAATCCACAATGGATCTGTCACTGTCTAGTAATTATTTGTCTGTATAAAAGTTAGCAAGTCATAACTTGAGCCTGTCAACCATGACAGGAAGCTGTTAAATCTTTCATGTGATGGTGGTTTGATTTTAGATTATTTAAGCAAATCACCAGGCTCTCCTTGAACATAAACAATGTTTCTTTCCCCATAACTTTCAGTTTTCAAAGTAAATGCAGAATGTATGATTTCCATATTCTGTCTCCTGTTTTATATTTATATCTTCATTTTGACAGATCAAAGCTTTCACTTTCTATATAATATGTATTCACCACACACTCATGCATATATATATATATACATGCGCAGTTACTCACAGAAGAAGTGAGAAATATCATTTCCATGTGATGTAAATGAGCATAACCTCAAAGCTCTCACAGAGCTGTGCTTATTTGCACCACCTGCAGATTTGACCCTTCACTTTTAATATCTGGCAAGTTGTGGTAGGAAAAACTGCAGAAATTCCTGAGAACTTTGAAGACCAAACTGTGCCCTTGATTTTCAAATGGAACTTTGCCCGAGTGCTTAAAAAAAGGAATAATGTATGATCCCAAATATTCCAGCTTCTCCAGGATGTTTACATTGCCAAGGTGGTTGTACATGAAATGGATAATCGAGTGCCTATACCTTCCTTTTATCGTGCTCTTTTGCTGATGAACTTTTGCGGAAGTGACATCTGTGGCACAGCACTTGTAGTGCATCTTGTTCTATCGATCCATTAGTTTAGAAATGACTTTATTTTCATACAAAAATGTGACTCCGTTTCTTCTATTTGCTTGCAACCCACGGGCAATCTGCTTGCAATCTGAAGAATGCATTGCTTTTATTTCTTAGTATGTCATGTTTTCCTATTGCAATGGAAAAAAGAGTAATTGTGCTTTTTAATTTCAGAGTTGAAACTTGATAGAACGTTTTTATGCTGAGTTACAACTACATGTGTGCAATATTTGTCTTGCAAAGTGAAATTCCCAATATCTGCCTTGCTTTGATAACCATTGCTGCACTGTAGATGAAGTCTCAGCAAAACAACTCACTTTCTCTTAATCTGCTGATAGAATAAAACACTTAAACCTGGGTTCTCACCTGTGTAAATCAGCATCCTTCCAGTGAAAGGGTCAAGCATACTGAATTTCAGTAGGTGAAGATTTGGCTCTTAATATTAGGCTTGAAAGCACTGCTTCCCATAAAATTGTATTCAACAATAGCTCTGAAAAGAAAAATATTTTGAGAGTCTCAAAAATGAACACAAAAGAGGAACATTTATTACTGTTTTAAGCATTTAATATGGATTTGAGTTTAAACTGTATGCTGAAATAACTTAGAGAACAAATTTCTTCTTAAAATCTGTTCAAATTTAGGTATATTTCTCCTCTAAGAAAGGTTAAAAGCTGTTGGCTTGGTGGCAAGTGGAGCATTCCTTTCAGAGCCAATCATGTTACTGGAGCAATAGAGCAACCACAGTGCTCAGGCCTTTTTATTTTATTTTATTTTTCTCTACTGACTTGAACTTGAGTTGTGAGCAGCTATAGAATAACAGATCTAAACACAAGACATTTGGGGGACCCTGTTGGAAATTTCCCAAAGAATCCACATCCTTTGGCAACCTGGGAAAAGCAAGGAGAAAGTTAGAAGAAAACTCTGAAGAGAAGCAAAATTGAAGGTAAAAATGAAGATGTGGTGAAGGGGGAGGGAGAAAAGGGTCATTACAACTCATGTGTCTAGCAAATCTGTATTGCTTGGAAGCCTAGATTCCATCATACAAGTGCTCACCTCAGTTAATTATTATTTTTCTTAAATTTTAGGAAACAAAAGCAGAATTTGTTCTACGAGAAACAGTTATTATATTATTTAAGAGTTGGAATTATTTGTTTGGTGATGCCAGTTTTTTGGCTTGATTCTCACTCAGCTGGGGAAAATCAGTTTCAATCAGTGATTTGCACCTAAACCAGCTGTGGGCTGCTTGCTGAATGACACTCCCAATGGCTGTTTAGGTCTGCAGCTGGGAAAAATCGGCCTCACTCAGCTACCTATAAACATCTAATTTCTCTGGGTTTGGGTAAGGATTAAGGTTTAGTAGTGTCTACTGCATGTGTCTCTGGATTCCTGGGTATGGATGCTGCTTTGCTAGTGTTCATATTGGAATACAGCAGCATAGAAACTTGATTTCTCTAAGCTTGCAAGGTAACTAATAACAGAAGCAAGTCTTTTACTGAGCTTGTTTTCTCCTAAGTTTATTGTCAGGCTTATTAGAGGGATTTTTTTTTTTTTTAACTGCATGCTTACAAGGTGTTACTTATTTTTTTTCCCTATTTAAATTGATATCAAATAGTTTGCTTAGAAATCAACGCCAGTAGTAACTGGTTCATGTCACTTTGTAATGGAGCACCACCATAAGAAAGCTGGTTTGGTTTTTGTGGGGTTTTTTTGTTTTATTCCTTTTCTTCTAAGTCTCCCTGGAAGATGTTTCATCTCTCAGTAACTGTTCAGTTCTTTTGTTGCAGTTATAAAACTGTAGTTTTGAGGGTGTGAAGGTCTGTATGTTTTGGTCCCTATATAATGTAATGGAGGAGAAATAAGTCCTCACAGTCATAGATAAACACAGCCGTGGAAAGTAGCAGGGTAGGGAAAAAATGTGAACAAAAAAGAAAAAAGTTTGCACGTTTAACTGCTTGGATGACAGGCTGGGACAGAAAATGGTTTCCAAATAGTATGTTACATGTGACTGACTGTACTGTAGAAGTCGCCTGAAATGTTACTAGGTGGGAAACCACAAATTGCAGCTCAACATACCCCCAGGTTGTTTTCAAGATAAAGAATGCTTTTTTTTTTAATTGATTGTTTTGTTATCATGTCATAACTGAAGCTGTATGTGAAAGGATGTGGAACCAGAGGTTTTAAAACAGCTTTAGTTAATTATCAGACTGCTTTTAGACTCTGATTTTTAAAACCCACTCATTAAAGAAATTATCTTTGAGATTTTCTATATTTCAATATTTTTCTTAATTTATTTTCCTCTTGTAAAATGTATGTGTGTGTTTTCTGATGGAACTATTTTCAAAGTGGTGAAGCAGAGCACAAAAGAGCCCAGCATTTCAGGTGAGAATTGCAGTTAAAAGAGCATACGGCCATGACAATGAACTGTGAAGAAGAGAGATCCCAGATTTATGTATTTTTTTCTACGTATCAGCAGAAAAAACTTGACTTCTGTTTAATGTACTTTTTATATGATTTATATTGGATCAATCCCATCAAATTAAATACTTACCAGAAGCAAAATATTCCAGCCCACCGAAGTGCTGAAATGCATATTTGCAAATAAATCTAAGCAGACACTGGAAATGTTTCCCTGTTTTATATAGAAAGCCTCATTTTAATCTGATGAAGTGGGTATAAGGATGTAACTCAAGCATTGGGTAGTGCTGCCCTGCACCCAGGCTCATTGTGCCTGGGGCTCATGATGTGGTGTAGCATCCCACAGCTGTCGGTAGCCACAGCAGCAGCACAGAGAAAGGGGGATGAGATTAGGTTTGGGAATTACTTCTTTGTCCTGAGACAGAGAGTTCTCACCCATGAATAAATCTGAGATGACATCAGGTCAAAAGCTTTATCTGCAGTTGCAGACCTTTTTTTCATCTTGGTGCATTAGTAAGGATCCCAGAGGACTGAGCTTGACCCTGCTAGCTGTTCATCGCCCCCAGCAGAAGTGACAGGCATGTCCTGCTCTGGGTGAAGGAGAGGGATGTGTCCATGTGTGCTGTGTTGTGGTTTTGCCCATCTGTTGGCTATGTTGCTGCTGCTGTGTGGATAAGGTGGGACAGAAGAAACGCTCCTGAGAGGTGTTCGGTGTAGTCAGGTATAGTGTTTACAAGCTGTTGAAAATGAGTAGTTCCTGTATTTTGACTGCCATTTAAGAGCTGGCCAGGAAAATATATTACAATATTTTTCTTGATTCTAAAGCCAGCTTGGGTTATGGTGAGAACTAATTTTCTGGGAGGGTGCTTTGGTCATGGAAGCTTTCAACTTCCAGTATAGCAACCACTAACAGCTTGGCACGCATCCTGCAGGGACCGTGAGACGATGGCGAAGTCAGTGTGGAGTGAGGCATTTGGCAGCATTTGCGGTGAGCTTCCTGGAGAGCTCGTGTCTGCTGCAGTGGTGGTGGCGGAGGAGCACAGGGAAACCTCAGAGCAGCAGTAGGAGGAAGAGCTGCTGGGGAAGGGGGATGTGGAGCAACCCCAGAGAGCAGGGGCAGGAGCGGGGGGGGAGGGGGGTGGAAGGAGTGCTGGCATGGGAATTGCCCCTCAGCAATTGGTGAGGCTTGGAAATAAAATGGGGAAAATGCTGTATCAGAGTATGAATACCCAGCAGGGTCTGAACTGTGGACATGGATGTTGCTGTATGGGACTGTCATTGTTTACATAAAGGTTTCCTAAAATCCACATGATGCTAAATAGGGAAACTTGGGTCAGACTGATCCTGGCACATGGAGAGAACAAATAGCGATCATATTGGGCTGTGAGTTGCTGCTTTTAAGTCTGTGCTGTTTGATTTCTTGTTCCGTGTCTGTAGATTGGCTCACTTGTCTCTTCCGGGCTATGATTAGTTGTGCTACATTTACCCAACTCATTGACAGGGGGAATGTGCTTTTACAACACAAGAACAATTTCCTCTTGTGCATTTGCATTCCTGGCTTTGTCTTGTCATTCATGTCAAAATGTCAAGCAGAGAAACATATGCTTTCAAATGGAGTTTCTGTAAACCATTTGGATCAATAAGGACTGTCTGTCTGCATATTTGTAACATCTGCCACAGAGGAATATGAAGCTCTATCAATTCAGTGGCTTAGTAAACCATATTTTACTCCAGACTGTAGCTTGTTTACATTCAGTGACAGGAAAAAATTGGTGCTGTGGACACAGCAGAGGTCTATTGTAAAGCAAGTCCTGCTATTTGGAAAGTAGATGTTTCATCTTTTGCATGCAGCAAATACATGCCATCCTGACAGGCTGGGGTGTTAATCCATAGACGTGTCACTCTGAGCTCCTGACAGCTCAATGCAGCTGCTGATCACCCCTGGTCTGCTCCAAAGGCTGGTGCCGGCAACAACTTTGATTATTCTGAGACAGCACCTGAAAAACTGCCAGGGTGTCAGGAGGAGAAACCACCTGCCTGTGGAACACAAGAGGGGTTGGGGCGGGGAGTGTCTGACCACAGTCCATGGGCGCAACAAAGACAAAGGCTCCCTCGTGCTCTGCCTGATGGGATTTGGAGGATGAGGTACACATCTAAGGGCTGAAACATGACAGCCAGAAAATGGTGGTGGATGGAAGGCAGTGGTAGGAAAGATCTCAAAAATAGGGAGAGACAGTACCGGAGCATGGGGCAGGTTAACAGCTTCCTTAGCCCCAGAGCAAAGCTCCTGAAGTGGTGTAGGTATGTTGCCATGAGAAACCACGAGGTTGCAAAAGCAGCATCCTACAATGCCAACTTGGATATTAAGCAGCTGGGCAAGTCCCAGACCTGTAGTTATAAAGCCTGCTTAGTTCCACAGTATTAAGTGCCATGAAAAGTGTATTAAACATTTTATTAAGAACTCAAGCAGCAGACAGTGAAAGAACCCAAAATGTAAAGTGTTAAATTAGACCATCAATTTAATTATTCTTTATCGCTTAATCCCTTTACCTGTGTGGCTTGTTGAAGGGAAATGCTTTTCTGCTATTCTGGGAGGAATTGCAGAAGACAGCAGCAGTCCTCTGGGAGGGAGGGGAATCAGGGAAAGCTGTTGCACAGGGGCGGAGGCAGCCTCTCTTTGCAAGAGGCAGACTTGACCTTCAGCAGGACTAATGCATCAGCAGAGAGTGACAGGAGATGGCCATGACGGAGACAAACTTGGTCAGCAGCGTGCTGACCCTGGCTTTCCAATTCAGTGTGGGTGGAACGAGACACAAGGTATGGTGCCAGCAGCCAGAAACTACCCCACTCTTGAACTGAGATCTTGGGTTTTAGTTTTACCTGAAGGTGGGGAATGGAAAGTACTCCTGGTGCAACGCTTGGGCCATGTTGGCAGCACCCATGGGGGTATGCTGGTACCTTGGGTAGTACTGCTACAGGTTGGCAGGAACAGGCAAAGTGCTGGCCACTTTGAGGCTGGCAGCAGATTTACTTCATTGGTTGTGACTTAATCTTTCTGGCTTGACCTTAAACTGTTATAGACAAATGTTAAGAAGATAGATTTTTTTAAAAAAAGAATATTTCAGTAAAGCCTAAGGGAAAATTTCTAGCTTCTTCCTCACCAATAAAGTGCTTATTTTCTCAGAGACAAAAGCTTCTGTATGTGTGGGATTTGATGAGAAGATAAGATGATAATGTATTTAGAAAAAAAAAAAAATGTCCAGCTCTGAAGTTTCTGATGCTTCTAGAGTTTTTTTGCATTGGAATATATTGTTCAAAATTTTCTTGAGTTGAAGTTTGATCAAAGCTTACACTGGAACTGACGGTGTGTAATTCATCTGGTTGGGAAATGCATAGGATTTTGTGTTTAAATTAGCTGGTCAATATTACACAAATAACAGCAAAAGCTGAAATGACTACTCTGAGTTGCAAATTAAAATTATTCATAGTTAAAGAAACATTAAAATTTCATTCTGCTTTTGTTTTTAAAAGTAGTAATTAATTGGAAATAATTAACATTAAATTACTCACCTGGCTTTATAATGGGTTTATTAAGTTGTTATTGAGAGATTGAATGGTGGCACATGTTGATTATGTTTAGATGTCACTTGTCTTTGTTTTTTCAAACACTAGAAAGAAATAACTCAAGTCTTCTGGCAGCCAAAAAAAAGGTAAAAATTGATGCAATGGTTGAGTCTAAGACACTTAAAGTCTCCAAACTATTAAACTTCAGTGGGACTTACAAGCTTAACTCTACGGAATGTCTTTGATAGTCCCTGATCAAAGCAAAAGTCAGCTCACCATTATTTTGTGCGTGTTTTGTCAGATGCATGGATTTTGGATGATTAATTCAAACCCATACCCTAATATTTGTGGAAGGGTTTTTTTACTTTGATCAGTTTTTAAACTTTCATTATTTTGAATATGTTTCCATATTAATAACTGGAAAACTTCAGACAACAAGTTTTGTGTTCTGCCAGGAGAAGAGAATACTGAAGAGAGGACTTTAAATCACAGTTATTAACTGAGACACCCAAAGCACTTGCCGTTTTGTTCTCTGGGCAGAACCTCATACTGTGGGGTCTTTGATCTTCTGCTGGGATCCTCTCTGTTGTGGTCCTACAGATAATGTAGTAGATGTGTATTTGTGGAATTCTGATAATGTAAAAGGTTTCAGATTCATCAAACCTTCAGCATAAGTAAACGTTAAGTATTTGGCCTTCTGTTAGATATCCTGTATAGCTCACCTTTGTGGGTTATTCAGGCTTTAGGTCCCATGAAAATATCAAACTGTTCAAAAATAAAAACAATATGGAAGTTTTTCAGCACCATAAACAGATGTTACTTCACTCTAATGTTGTATAGTGAGAGAAAGTACATTTCAAGGACTATTAATGCAGAGACCATTAAATAAACTGCAAGTAAATATTGCTTATATTCTATTAATGCTAATGTTGTTTGTGTTTTTCAGTTGTCTTTGGCTAATTTAGTTCAATAATTCATGCAGCATCTGCTATTGTATATACATTTTTAAAAAGGGATTATATTTCTTAGCATGTAAACACAAAGGCAACATTACCTCTTGTGATGGGAGTAGGAAGGAATATTTATTTTTATCTGTATTTTCAGTATTACAGCTCTCATAGTGCAATAATTTTAAAAGCACAAAGAATTATCTTGTGTAAGTGACTCAATCTGACTGCAGAACTGAAAGCATTTTTGAGGAACTGGGCACAGAAAAGGGTCCTTCTGCCTGACTGAAAACCTTGAAATTAAAATGTTTTGTTATTCTCTTTAGGTAGATTTTTATTTTTGCTGTAAAGTGTGTTTGAAATGTCATTTTTTTCTTCTTGGAGGGGAAGAGACAAAATGTGCTATGTTTCTCTGGCTTTCCTTTGCATGTATACCTTTAAGGTTGCTGTGATACATGTGGTATACCCAAGTTTTTGGGGAGGAGGGTGTTTTGTTTGTGGGTTGTGTGGGTGTTTTGTTATTGAGACAAAGAAGAGTGATGTCCCAAAGAAAATGGTCCCACGGTCTCGGCCTTAACAGCAGGGAATTATTTGCTGTCTAGCAGAATCTTGTATTTCCAGCTGTCATCTTTGTGGCTAAATCATAATACATTCTTCTAACTCAAACTTCCCAGATAACCAAAAACTCTGCTGTATTGTCATGGCTGGCATAAATAAGCATAATTTTCTATGAAATGGGATCTATCACATAGTGCCTAATTATGTCACCTTGAGGCTTGACCCCTCTTTACTGTGACAGGTACAGTTAGCAATTTTCTCAGATTTCCAAACCTGAGTTAAAAAACCCCATCTGGTTATAACTGAAGGAAAAGAAAAGCAGGGGCAAACAGTAGCATTTAACTCATCCCAACACGATGGTGTACCATGTTCCTACCCATCAGGCATGACTATTTACCAAGGTTGCAGGTGGATAATGGCTTATTTGCAAGCAAAATTTGCTGGAGCTGGAGGTATGTCCGATTGCCTCAGGAAAATGAGATTAACTAGTCTTTTTCTTTTGTCCTTCCCGTGTGCTTCAGTAGTCCCAGCTGCAGATATCCAGGAGAGTTTATCAATGCTAATTGCTCCTTGCTCTTCCTTTTGGGACTTGTCAGCATGAAAACCCTTTTCCTTCCTGAAGGAGGGGTCCACTCTGCATTTGATGTGGCTCACATAAGTGATATTTCCTCCACTGGCCTCACCTATTTGTTCATGGAGGAATTTAGGAATAGCTATGTTCTTGCTGGCTGGTGTATGCTTGCGCAGCTGAGGGAGAGGAAAAATGGGGTGGGGTGTGGAAATCAGCAGACAATGAAAAGTGAAATCCTTTTAAAAATCTGAATTCCTATGTTTAGCTAAAAAAGGTTTGAAACTTTGGCCCTTGAATACAATATATTAACAGTTTTTCATTAAAATAATCACCAGTGTGAGCAAGAAGATTTCTCAACTTGGCGTATATTTATCCTTGAGGTTGGTTTTGTTACCTGCTGTACCGGCTGCTTTTCTGTATTTCCCTGGCACCTCTTGCCATAGCCTCTCCAGCAGCAGAGCACAGGCTTGCCCCCATGCGTTGCGTGGGGTCAGTGCTAGATGAAGTGGTAAGCAAAGTTAGTTGTCAGGCTTCAAGATATAACAATTGCTGTTTTCTTTTTTTGTTATTGTTGTTTTGTTTTTCCACTTAGTAAGTTATCTTTTCAGCTGTTACACAGTGCCCTTTATTTTGAACACAACCACTGTCAAACTGAGTCCAGGGCTGGAAACTTGGGGGTGCCTGAGCAGAGGCTTGGCCCTAGCTGGAACTCCACAGAACTGACTCATGCCTCGGTGCTTGCTGTCTGCTGCCCAAGGCAGGCACTCGCCTTCCCACCCCTGGACAAGAAGCATTTGTGGTCTGATTTCTACCAAAATGTTTCATGTTCCTCACAACGTCTCCCACTTAGGCACTATGAACCTATCTTTGTCTCTGCAGATGCAGAAAAGATTACAACTGTGTTGGGGCATCCAAAATTGATCCCATCTATGAATGCTTCAATATTCAGCCTGTCATAGAGAATGGGCAATCAGCTCCTGACAACTTTTGAGGAGAGAAGAATGGTTTGAATCCTCATCTACCATCCATAACCTAACTTCTCTAATCTTGATATATAATTTCTTCTGCTTTTTAGATTTTATTGTAAGCAATTATAAGGTGTGAATGAAGTCACAGGTCATGTACAGGTCTCTGTGTTAACAAGGACATGTGCAGTGTAACTCGGTCTTGTTTGCATGTGTGGATTTGTTTTATACTGGGTAGCTCAATTTGCATGTGTGAATTGCCTAAATTTTAGTTGTGTGACCTTTTTAATTGTTTGGCTTTTACATGTAAATTAATTCTATGTCAGCCAAATACTACCTTAATTAGAAAACAAAATATGCAGCCTGGCACCTAATGTTTCCATTAGCTTGTTTAAATAGTCTGCAGATTTGGACTTGGGCCAGATTGTTTATTCAGAGTGTATTTTTCATTGGATTATTGGTACGTAATAATTGATATATCACTGATCCATTATTAAACTATAGATGTGTTTGAAAGTGTTCTGACACATCCCAGTGGAATTTTAATTGAAATATTTACTCCTATACAGCAGTATAGGCCTCTCCTCTTTCAATACTAAATAATAAAAGCCAAATGGTTTGATGGTATATTTAATATACACCTCCCTTTATCAAAAATAGATTCATCTTTTGCTCATATTTGAGATGTATCTTTGAGCTTTTTTTTATGTATAAAGAAAGCTATTGTTTTCCTTTAAACCTTCAGCATGGATATCCTCACTTTTGAAGTAGGAAACTGAAATAAGGGCCTTTTTTGGTCAGAAAGCTAGGAAATATTTTTTCTTGGAGTGCATTTCCTTTGAAAACTGACCAATTGTTTCCATTTTTTTTTATCTTCTAGTCAGGTGTAAAGAGATAAGTTGCTAAAAGATAAATCCATTCTTAATATGAGAAAAGATCTCTTGCTATCTCTTAACAACTGGGTTGCACTAAGAAACACTTTTGAGAAACAGCTTCAAATGATTTTTTGAAAATGCACCTTTATTATGTCAACTGGATCATCCTTTGTGACCCTTTCAAAAGGAGAATAGATTTAAGAAGCATGGTTTTTCCCTTCTGAAAAGGCACAGTGCTAAGTGTGGGGCTTTTTTTGTCTGCCCCCCCCCCCCCCGCCCATCACCACCCTTACACACACTTTTTCTTGTGTAAACCGTGCTGCATGGGCTGTACATGGTAATTTAGGAGGAGGGGACTAGAAAAAGAGCAAGACCTGAGCGTTGCCCTGCTCAGCTCTGGCTTCCCCTGCAGCTTGCAGAGGGGCTCCCTCTGAGACCCCTCGAGTGCCCACAGAGCTGCATGGCTGAGGGCGTGCAGAGGGTCTGAGCTGCTGGTTCTGCTCCTGCCTGGCTTGTGTTCACCTCTGTTGGGATGTTGGACGCTCCTGGGGATGCTGGTCTCTGGTCGGCTCAGTAATGCATAATTTGTGGGCCTGAAGTCCATGCAGAAAGCTGCTGTTGAAGGATAAATGAATAACAAACAAAAATACTGGACAGGATCCTCCTTACTCAATCCAGCTATACTTTACTGTGAGTCCATTGATTTATTCTCAGCATTTTCCTGACTGTAGATGTCTCCCACCCCATAAAGCTTCTGCCCATGCTCAGTTACCATCCTTTGAACCAGCTGTGTTAGTGGATTCTTCAGAGGTTTCTGGTCCAAAGGACTCCCCTGTTCAGATCTAAGCTGGCCTTTCTGTGAGAGGCAGCTTCTTTCTCAAATCCCTTTTCTCCGTGTTTTTGTCTGGAAGGATGTAATCATGCCCTGTCACTCAGAGCTTCTCTGTATTTTGGAGAGAGTAATGTCATCTTACCACATTTCTTGAATGATGTGCTGAATTGTTGGAGTTTTTTTCCAGTAAAGTTCATGATAAAACTAAAACTGTTTTAAGCAGGCATTGGTTTCCAGTAACTGTTACTTCCCAGCCAGAAAGATGAATTTGTGATGGTGGTGTTGATGCTTTTTCAAGCAACTGTGTAAATGAGTCAGCCTAGTTAAAGCCCTTACAGCAGACTTTGGTAGCTCTTCTCCCAAAGAGATGAGATGAATGCATGCTGAGGACTGGAGCCTGAGGGACCAGGAGTTGTGCATGCTCTCCCCAGTGCAGTATTTAAACCCCAAACCAAAGTCTGAAAACTTATATAAGTGGGGAGAAAACGGATTTGTTTTGCATGGCTTAAGTGACTGTTATGTTGGTGTTTATATGTGTGCTTTTAAAATGAGAAGCGGGAAGTAGGAGGGAAAAGGAACATGCTGTTTTACTGCTAGATGGAGGTCCCCCTCTGGCGTGTGCAAGGGTAATGATCCTTCTGTGTCCCTGTGAGTTTCCAGCTGGATCTGAACCACACCTCACTTCGCACTGCTGAGCCAAGAGTGACCAAGGGTACCAAGGCACAGAAAATGGCATGCAGCCTGTCTGTCCCTCGCTGGTTGTATTGTGGAAGGAATTTTTGTCAGATGCTGTTGAAAACTTGAGACTGCTAGAAAGTGGTTTTTGTTATCCTTTTAGGCTGCTTAGGTTTGAAGCTTCTTTCCCTTCCTGCATTGCTTATCTTGCAATTTTTTTTGCTGTTGACCCCAACTATATGTTTAGATCATTTCAATGTTTTCATTGTTATCTTGAAATCTTAAATGATTTGTGGGTTTAGGGTAAAACCTTTGTTTCCAGTTCCTAGGCAAAATGTTTTTAGCTGTACAAGTATCTGAGCAGAGGAGTGCAGTCTTTTTTCTGTAATGATACCTATTGCTGAAGATTCACTGCCTCTGCCTGCAAAGCAGTGTTTCTGGTGGAAGGAAGATGAAACACTTTTAATCCAGTATAATGACAAGTTCATTCCAGTATATCAGAAATGATCCTCTCCAGTATTGCCTCTCTTGCTTACCAAAGTCACCAGATTCTTGTAACTTGAGGCATGTTGAAAATGCCTACTCTGCTGTAAAGGTTAATTATAGAGGAGTTGGAACTGGAGACCATCTCCTAGATGGAATGAAAAATTGCAATGCTACCTCCATAGCTTATTAACTCCTGTAACCCCCCTGTCCTGTCCAGGAATAAAGACTCATTGCCCTATCTGCCACTTGGTTTGACTTGGATTTCCTTCAGCAAGAAATAGTTCACAGCTGTTGCCGCCTTTATCAATGTGCAGCTCTCTAAAAGCTGAAGCTGTCTGTCTGAGCACCCACAAATACGAACTACTCTGTTGTGTCTCAAAGCAAGAAACCCTTTCCCTGTTTGAGATGACAGGTCAATTGCTGTTGCTGTGGTTCTTGTAATCATTATGGGTGTCACAATTGGAATATGGCAAAGGTGACCCTCCTGGTCACTGCTAAAGCACCATGGAAGCTGACTGTTAATGGAGAGAGATGGATATAGACATATATATAATAAAAATTTCAGAATGATCTTGCTGAACAGATTTCCATGTTGGCTGTGAAATCTGGACTTTTATAGGATTCAGAGCCACAATCAGGGTACTTCCACGGGGTGGGAACTGTAAGAAAATACAACCATCCCTAGCATACAGATAGCCAGTACAGTCTTACGAGTTACCATGGTTCTTAAACATGAAAAAACCAATTTCTGTGTAGAAGGAGCAAAAATGCCCTGGAGGACTGTACAAATAGAGGTTTCAGCTTTTACTTCAGAAGGTGAAAGAATGAAAACATACCTGAGGTAACTTTTGTTCATATATGGTATGGATTCTCTTATTCTTTTATCCGTAGTAGTGCTGATGGTCAATTTGAATCCTAGGTCATTTAGCCAAAGCCTTGGCAGCAACATCTCTAATTCATCTTGGTATTCCTGGAAGGAACTATCTTTCTGCAAGAAACTTGTTTCCTGGTGAAGGGAGAAATTATTACCTAATACTCTGCTTATATTCCCAGATAACTAGTATTCTTATTATAACATTATATGAGCAATTTAGGATTAAAAAAAAATAAATCACACCATGACAATGCAGAAGAACAGATACAGTCAGTAGTGAGAGTAAGGCCACCAGCATGTTTTGAAAATGTAGGGCAAAAGACAGGGTGGCTTTCTTTTCTGGAGAAAAACTTACCAACTCTCTACCTTTATCAATCACTTATTTCATCTGGAAGAAAAGAGACTCCCAACAATCTCTCTGGAAGCCCCTCTCCCTGTTCTTCAGCCAGGATTTACAGTCCTTGGTAGATTCCCAGCAGCAGTGTACTGTCTCTTAAATGAATCTTAAAGGGCTCATTTCCTTAGTTATATTACTATTTTATTTAATTACACTTCCTGAAGAGAAGCCATTCTATTTTATGTTTAACACTGCTGTCTGCATGGGAAGTGAGAGGTAGATAGAGCTGGTAAAAATCTATTGCAATTAAGCCTTCTGTGAAAGTAATGAAGCTGTGACCATACCACCATGATATCTGGAAAGTACTTTTCTCCAACATTGCTTTATTTGTTTCTGTTCTTTGAAGAATTCAAAGCATTTTACAAAAATTTTTGAAAAAGATTTTTTTTAAATAAATAATGCTTTTTGGTTTTTTATTTAAGGTTTTACTTGCTGCAAAATGTTGTCTCGTTCTCCTTTGAAAAACTTGAAATTACTTCAGTTTAGCTGAAATAAATCTTTCCATGAATGCAAAGGGGAATTTAGTGTCTGCTCCAAGAGAGACTGTTTTAAACCTTTTATTGGAAGTAAGCAGGCTGGTAAAAGGGAAGATAACTGATCTTTGACATGCATCAACTCCAGATTCCTGAGATGCAGACCCCTCTGTCTGAATGTATGAGGGAAAGCAGATGTTTTTCTTGTTACTTGTGAAATGTCCATTGTGACTTTTGCAGCTGTTCTGTCCCTCTTTCTCTAAGGTGGTAGCTTAGCGCTTTCTGTGTGAGTTAGGAGTATCGCTGCTTCCTTGGTTTCTTAAGTGTGTCTCAGCTGGGATACAAAGCCAAGCTTAGTGCAATAAACCTCTTGGACTTTCATCTTTTTAGTCAGGTCAAAGGATTGATATATAGACCATCACTATGCCTTGCTGCTGATATATGCAGAAGTGGTTAAAAACTAGAGATGAAAAGATGAAATTGATTGCATAGCTGTAGCAGTTGATATCAAAGAATAAAAGACAAAGGAAACGACAAAACTGTGGTCCTCACCAGTCTGATAGCTTTTCTGCAGCCTCCCCACCAGCACGCGCTCTTGCTTAATCTCAGCCCTAACAGATATTGATCAACAAAATTACTTTTCAAGGTCATCACTCTGGACAGAGCCTTGTACTGCAGACAAGCAGCACCTGCTTTGCTGGCGAGCAATGCCCAAGATAGCCAGTGAGAAGTGCTGCTCCAGCAGCCATGGAGGCTGTGACCTGCCTTGACAATGCTGCAGGCTCCTGAGGGTGGTTCGAGTCACCCAAATGCTGTCTGAGAGCAGTGTGATCCTGTGACTTTGTTAAACTGAGCTTCATGGAGTAACCTAAGCTTTATCTGTATTTAAAGGGACTATTTTGACTTTTTGTTTGGTGAGGTTTTTTTTGTCTGTGCTTATTTTTAATGTGAGATTCTGAGGGCATGTTGGGGGTGTTTTTATTCTACATGAACTACTTGATCTTTCAATTCATAGGCAAAAGATTTTAAAGTTTTGCAAGCTTAGTGAAGAATCTTTAAAATGAATGGTGCTTATGCAAAGTTTGGGGACAAACTGAGTGAGTTTAATCATTACTGGAAGACTTCCCCCTTCCCCCCCTTGAAATGGGGGGCAAATCTGATTTTCTTAGAATGCAAAGTATTGGGAAAATTATTACAAAATATGTTAGTTTGTTCTTGTATTGAGAGTTAACAATGGGACTGAAAAAAAAAAAAATTTTATTTCCAGTAAATACTTACCTCCTTCCAAATGACAAAACAACTTCATCACTGAGGACAGCTGAACTACTTGAGAACAGACACTGGAGTGACTTTTGGCTACAATAGATTGAAAAGCTGCTTCCTAGTAAATAATGGATACTTGAATAATGGTAACAAAAACCTCAGAATTTAGTTACTAAAGGTTAAGGTCTGGAAGTCACTCAGGCACACTATTTTGGGATGCTGTAAAATTCAGATCTTAAACTATTTTCTGTTTTCCTGGAAAACCACAGTGATGTCACCAACCTTTGCACCAAAAACATTCTGAAATGAGTCCAAGCTGCTTAAATTCTCTTTTGTTGGGTGAGTTGGATGTATACTGAAAATCTCAGGTTAATTGTTAAAAATGAAAAGGATTAGGAAGCTACCTAATGGATAGCATCTCTTGTAAACTCTGATTGCTTCTTTTTGCAGTGAGAGACCAACTGCCCAATAAATGGCAGGGAGATCCTTCAGCATTACCACGTTATTTTTGGTGCAAACGGATGGCAAAAAATGAAGGTGTACCAAGTTCAGCCTCTTTCAGAAACTGTCCTGTTTGATTTCTGGGTTGGATTTGGGCTTAATATGCAAGTAGTGTGTTAAGCCATTTGACAGCCCTGTCTCTGGACAGTAACTTGTTTTCTGGGATAAGCTGGTGCATCTCCAGTGATGCTGTAATTTGTGTTCACCTATAACTGGATGTTAGTGTCTGCAATAGCAAATGGAGTTCTTGAGGCCTCCCCAGCATCCCCAAAACAGCTTATTTTGCTTCCATATGCCTGCCCTGTGAACATCAGGGGTAAAGCTGGCAGGCTTGAGTAGATTTTATAAGCACTTAAGTGTGACAGAAAATCAGCCGACACATAATCAATTTATTTCTCTGGTGCAAAGAAATAATAGGTTGCAACTGGTTACCACTTTCTAATGATTTCTGTGCACTGAAGGAGTCATCAGCTTTGTTCTGTGTAATTGCATCCTTTTAAATGTGGCTATTTGTGGTAGATTATAGCTTGCAACTACAAATGCGTTTGAGTAGACAGCAGATGAAGTCCATTGGTTCTCCTTTTAGCCTTACACAAGCAGCTTCCTTGGTTTTAGTGCAGTGGCAGCTGACTTACCTCCATGAGGTAAAAGCAATGTCTGAGGTGCATTTCAATTGCACAAAAAACATCCAGTCGTCTTGGCCTGATTTTTCTATTTATTGAGTTATATATCAATATAACTACAGAAACTTCAGCTTCTACTGTTGTGAAATACTCCTTAGAAAACTGCAGAATCAGCAAGGAACTAAATGCAAAATATTCAAGCATCCTTTTGTTATGCACTGCATATTTAATACAACATTTAAAACACACCAAAAGAAAGATGCAGCTCCTGTATTAGTATAGAGTTGGGGAAGGTCTTTCGTGTCTTCACTATAGGCTCTATCATTCTAAAGTCAATACTGATTCTATTTTCAATGTATCAGGTAACTTATGAACCAAAACAGCTGAAGTTGCCATTTTAACCTTTAGTTCTTATGTAGTAATATAGGCTAGTTTAGCTACTTTTTCCAATTTATTATAAGACTTGAGTGGTAATTCAGTCTTCATGCTAGTTTAATCTTCAGCTCAGTGACTGCTGATTACTAGCAGAACCACAATAATGCCGCTTTAACAGTTATGATCTTGAGGTCAAACAGCAATGAGAAGTGACCACTCTTGTTTCAAGGTGTCCAGGCCTGAGACACACAGAAGTAGCTTCCAAATACTGATCTTACTTCACTGAAAAACAGCCACACCCTTCAAGCCTTCCAGAAATCTTAATGACCATCCATCTCTTCTGCTCTACCTCTCTAATGCTTGCTTAATCTGTATTTTCATTTTGAATTCTTTCAATGTACTAATAACTCTCACCTGTGTGTGTCAAAACATGCTAGGTGGATGCCTCTGGACAGAAAACATAGGATTGCCTTATACTGAGCTCATGATGAGCCTCTCCCCCAAAACTAACCAGCATGGTCGTCTTTTTTCACCTGTGCATGTGACTGCGTGCATGCACACACAGAGTATATTTAAAACATGGTGAACACGGTTATTCTTTATGTTAATGAAAGAAGGGTTTTTTACTATTAAAAAAAAAAAAAAACAACCCAAACTGAAAAACGTGTGTAAGTGTTGAGCAGGGAAGATGCTTCCCACGTGGTGTCATGTTAACTAGCAGTTATGTTTCCTGACCCAGTGACGGTGCTGGATAAATGTGAGCGCCAGAACATGTTCTCACCTGCATCCCTGTGCAGCAAGAGTCAATTGATGCACCTCCTTTGAAACCATGCCTTGTGTAGAGGAAAGAGGAATTGGGCATCTATCACCTTTCACAGGAAAAGAGTCCTTTCTTCTCCTCACTGAAAAGTAGAAGAGATGGCAAATGAAATCCCCATTTATTTATTTTCGCATTCCAAGGGGTGTTGAGTCCCTGAAAGCAAGCATCTCTCCAAGTTCTGTGTCTTGTTCTCTGATTAGAGATGACCTGGGCTCATGGCCAGGAGACTTGTCTTTACTCACAAAGGGAGACTAATTTTCTACAGCTCTATAGCAGTGCTCCACTGAAAATCATCCCTATTTTTTGTGCAGGAGAACTAGCATCTCTGAAAGACAAGCTACTTGAGAATCCAGAGAAAGCTATACTAGTGTCATCAAAAAAGAGAAACTCAAGGACTGTATCTATAGAACTTCCAAATGACAGACCCTTATAGGGGCAAGACAGAAGCCTAAAGAATGTGCTCCTCTGAGGCCATACTCAGTAACACATTGTGCACTCATGAACCACAAATGCTGTCTCTTGAAACTGCAAGCCCTGACTTCATTTCTTACCTTCAGTTTGCTGGCAACATATACAAACATAGATAGCAAATGCAGTTTGCTTTTTACATGATTGTGCTAATAGGTTGTATGAAAGAAGATACCACTTGCAGCATGTATAGGCAATTTAGGAACTTTTACAGTGAAATACTATTAGCAGATGGCAGAGGAATAATATGAGTTGCACAAAGTCCAGGTGTAGTAGCTAAGCAACCGCCTCACGTGCTTCATGCCTTTTGGAGAGAGGACTCATGGGGAGGGGGAGAGGAAAACAGGTCGTGTTAATGGCTTCCCCATCCAGCACCTTCCCTTCTTTCACCCTGTGCAAGTACCTTTATTGTACCTCTCCCAGATCCTCATGGCTGTTCAGAAGTGCTCCCTCCATGCCCAGATGCTGTTGGGGGAGCACTGTTGTGGTCCTGGCTGGAGCTGTGCAGCCCTGTGCCAACATAGGCATCTGCAGTGCTTGGGGCCCTACCCTGTCCGCCCACCCCTCCCTGTGCAGTGGCATCTGTGCTTGTCCGATAGAAATCGTCTTGGTAGTTCCTACTCTCTAAAATTTGGTCTCTCTCTTCGTTGAAGTTATAGCAAGGAAAAAGTAAGTGAAATAATTTCTATTTCTGTCTCTTGATTTCCTAATCCTTCCTAACCCCTAGTGCACTGAAGTGCCTGGATCTGTATTTCACGTTTGATCAGAGGGACGTAAGTGCTTTTGAGGCACTTGACTTCAGTCAACTGTTAACAAGCAGGAAGTGATGGTGGGTGCTCTGTCTGGGTCCTGTCCATCTGCTAAGCCTGCTGTCACAGGTGCTGCTGTGGTCATTTTTGGGAGGCAAACATTAGCCTGAGGTGAACAAATTAGATTCTTGTGGGTCAAACCCAAAGGTCCTTAAGAGAGATTTCAAGGCTGTCCATCTGACATGTTTGAAGGAGAGCAGAGGAACAGGAAATGAGATAAGGTCTCCCACAACACTTTTATTTTATCTACAAACTTTCTTGTGTCAGTCCAATGCTGCTCAGCCCGGCGACAGCTGTGTGCCCCCATCCTGGCAGTGCTCCTCAAGGGGCTATGTCCATGCCCTTCCCACCCCTTTCATCACTGTGCAGGTGACTGGCTTTCAAGCCAGAGGATGTTTGGGAAGACTCTTTTATTTGTGCAGCGTCTGGTGCTTGTGCATGAGTTACCCTCTTCAGCCACAACTGCGGGTCCCTGCCAGGATAGCTTGCTCAACCACCTCAGTGCCTGTGGTCTTCCAGCACCCTGAAGGAGGGTGGTGCGTATGAGGAGGGACCACAAGAGTTTAGACCTATAAGCAAATAAGCCATACCAGCGTGAGCAGCTCTAGGAAAAAGGGAAAATGGAGGGGAAAAGGGGAACACTTAAGCGAAAGGAAGGTTGTTTCCTCTGCCCTAGACTTTGGATGTGGCCTTGCTGCCTGCAGGATAAGTAGAGGAGGAAGGTGTCACCTCGGCCCTGCTGTAGAGCCAGCTACAACTTGCTGCTATAGTACTGGTAGCAACTTCTGTTATTTGGCCTTTCCTAGCTAAAAAAGATGGGTTTGGAACAAATGGAGTCAATTAAAAGTAAATGCAGAAGTGACAGAGAGAGCAGGTACCTGCAGCAACTGGGAAGAGGGGAAGGAAACAGGAGGTGTCTGAAGCACCTTATCTCCTGAAAACCTTATTGTTACCTCATTTCTTTTTGCTCTTCCTCTCTTTTTTTCCTCTTTCTCTAATCATTGTTGTTTTCATTGGGCATTGCTACTTTTGTTGAAGGTATGTGTCTGGTCAGGAGCCAAAGGCCTTAATATGAGACTTTATGGGATGAATTGCACAGTTGGTGTGCTGGATATCACCTGCTAGAAGGAGTATATGCTCCAGAAGCTTCTGAAAACACCCCAAATATTATGGCATCTACCACTTTTCAATGTGGTGCTGTGTCAGGAGTTTCATGTATGACTACACAGGTATTCCTTGTGGGTTGTTATTCAGCAATAGTCTTGCAGTAGTGAAGTATGGTAGGGGTTTGGTGATTTAGAAGAATTTTGAGGCTTGTCATGGGTTTTAAAAATTTTATAGAAAAAACTCCACAACTTTTTATGGTTTCTCTGAGAAAACAAAATGTACATGGACAGCCAGCATCTTGGAAAATCTACAGCAAACCTCACAGAGGGAATTCAGTGAAGTATTTTCTCTGAAAATAGCCATAGTGAATAATGTTATGGGGCTATCAGATTTGACACCATTCATTTTTAGTAAGTGGCTAAGGAAATAAAATTAATCTAGGTTGTAAAATCCAAAATTATTAGGGGAAATAAAATCCTCAAAAAAAACTACCCCAAAAAGTTACATACAGCAGAAATAAATTTCAAAAATGAAGCCATCTGTTTCCATGCAAGTTGTCCTGTAATTTTGCAGTACTAAATCCTTGGTGAAAAGCTTGTACTCATCCTTAGTGCAGGAAAGGAGGATCAGAGACATTTTTAGTCCATGAGGCTTCACTGTTTCTTTACATCCTGTTAAATGCTGACCATAAATACTGTGTATTGTTCCAATTATTCATGTCTCACATCAGTTTCAAAATCTGAAATTATTCTCATATATAATTAAGGAAGAAAGGCAAGCGTCCCAGGAAGGTACCTCAGAGTGCCACTGTCTGCCTTTTCTAGCAAAAGCATGAAGGAGGTGGCAGCCCCTGACAGACAGGAGCATATCAAGATAGATTACCAAATATTTACAAAATAGATCAAGCAGAACAAGAACCTTGTTTGAGAAATGTTATATTAATGCTTCACTAGACAGACTTCACTACTGTAGAATATTAATAAATGAGGCATTGTATGTTAAATAAAGGGTGGGTGGGTGTGGATGTGTGTGGCCATACCTATATATTATAGAAGAGCATGTATTTTATATTATTTTATAGAAGATAAACCACTCTAGCTTTCAGAACAGGGGGCTCTTTCTAATTGGCTACAATCACTTGCTACAGAGATACCCAAAGTCCACCCAAATACCCTATGGGATGCTTAACTGGGTTATGTGTTAATATTGTAATGATTGGGAACAAAAATTATCAAGTTCTCCAGGTAAAACAAACAGACAAATAACCCAGAATGTTTTTATTTCAAAACTAACCTTCAGTGCTGGTAGCTGCCTCTGATGTTTCCTCTCTGCCCTACAGAGGGATGCTCCTGTGGTTTGGGAAACAAAGTAGTCCACTGACAAGCAGCAGAACAGGGATGCTCCAACCAACAGTGTCTTCCAGATAGCACAAACTAGACACAGAAGACTTCTGTGAGTCTGTCCTAAGTGAGCAAGTCTCCAGTGTTTTGGAGGGCTAACAGGAATAACTTAACATGTTCAAGGCTTCACTTGAAAGAGAGTCACATGCTGAAATCAGTCTGTCAGCTGCAGCGCTGAACTGGGCCTGGCAGTGACTGACCTTGTGATGCTATTCACAGACACCTGCAGTTTCCAGTATTTTCCTTTTGGCAAGGAGGAGGAAGGAGCAGATATCAAAACCTTTTTTTATATACATCTTTGACATCTCACAGTGAGCGCGTTTGTTCATCAAGTGTAAGTGATTTATAGCTACCATGTATTTGTGATGTGTTGGTCTCACTCTGTAAGATCCTGTAACATTGGCAGCAGCAGAGAAGACTGTGGTTAATCCTGGTAATCCCTCTGATTTATTTATGCTGTACATATTTATCTGTTGTAAATGTATGTTTGATGGGCCAGGAGTTCAGCAAAAGTGAATTTGTGTCTAACCTTGTATTACCATAGCTGCTGCCAAATTAGTTCTCAGGAGCAGAGGTCTCTGCAACCTTAAACACTTCTGGGAGTGCTGCTAACACTTAAATAAACCTCCTCCATGCAAACAACTGTTTGTTACTGAACACAGGGTAGATAATTTGTTGTTACGTGTTGGCAGTAAAGCTTAGGAGATGGTGTGCACCTTGGGACGGTGGCCTGGTGTTACGTTACAGCTTCAGCTCAGCCTATATCCCAGGCTGGCAGCAAACTCTATATTATCTAAGTTGGCTCAGGCCGCCTTTATACCTATTAAAGAGATTTACAGCAAACTCATGCTTCACAGAATTGAGCAGGGTTTTATCAAAAACTTTGTGAGTTCCTGTTAGCCACAATAAGGATATTATTGCTGCTAGTCCCATTATCGTCGGATGAATTACTAATGTGTCGCTCACCACGCTGCAGTGCATGCCTGCAGCCGCGGAGGGGACAGAGCTGTCTGGCAGCATCTTAAAGCCTCTGTGGGAGGCAGATAAACGGCAGGAGTTTAGAGCTGGGTTTGGCTTGGAAACAAACTTCCACTGAACCAAAAGAAATGCATGGACTTTTCAACGCTTGTTTGTTTGACTTCACTGGAATTAAAACTAGACGTGTGAATGTTCAGAGACCTGAGGGAGGTCTCCACAAATAGCACAGGAATTTAGAGCATTCAGGGACAGGGATGCCATGTTACTAGCAGATGCCTTTTTGGCAGACAGGTTGGAGTTTAAGTTATGTTTCCACTCAGCTGCATGCCCTGACTTTTTTTGGAGGGTGGGGATGGTAAGCACTGTTCTTCATTTATAAATGCTGTCCTGAGAAATACTTTGTTCTCTGACTGATATTTTCTCATAGAAAGCTTCTGCTTCAATAAATCCTCAGTTTGAAAAGGGAAAGAACAGCAACTTTTTTTTAATGGAAAGTTTCCGACCTGGTGTATTTCAGAGGATGTGCTGCTGCTAAGGCTTGGATATCACAGAAGTAAAGCTCCCGCTATTACTTCTCAGTGGAGATCCTAAATCCTTTAGCACTTGAGAGCCGAATCAAAGTTTAGTTCAAGTGAGAGTCTGAGGCTTTTGCTACTGTGGGATGTGATGTTTCTGAGGCACCTCAGTGTATGTAGGGAAGCCACAGGTGCCTGGAAGTGATGGCTGGAATTAAAGGCCTGCTCCAAAGCTCAGTGACTTCAGTGTGTCCCCAATTAGCCCTTATGGTGTGCATCTCTCTTGGTGGGGAGTTAGCAAGAGGGTCATAAATAAACCTGGCTCAGCCTCAGGGATCTGCTTTGTATTTGGTTCGTGCATGAATTAGTGCTTTCACTCTTCCAGCATGATTTCTGCTTTCATAATGTGTATAGGATGACCAAAATCTGGGCACCATGCTTATGAAAAGGTGATCTTGTGGACAGGTTGGTAAATCAAGCCCCATGCCTGATCTGTTTGGTGAGCTGCAGCCTCATGGGAGAGGAAAGTTTATTTACAAGTTACAATGAAATTAAAGCTGGAGAAACAGGTTGGCTAAAAAGACTACACCAGGGATGATCATCAGGCTTGGAGAAGCCAGAGAGTTGCAGTGTAACCAGCCACTGCACAGTGGTGCTAGTTGTTAAGGGATTAAGCACATTTTGGTAGGTTGATGCAGAAAGGTGATGAGCATCAGTGTCCTGTGGGGCTGGAGCTGCTCTGCACCCCCTGGGTTTGGTTACAACAGGTGCTTAGTTTATCTGCATGATCAGCACCTGTCAGACTGCCTCTTTGTTATTTACCTGTGAAGTGCAGTAATACAACATAAGCCTTAAGGTTCGCTAAATTCCCTGTACTCTCACAGGAGGTATAGTGAAGGTACAATTTGTATGCACACTGAATTTCTATCTGGAAAAAAAACACCTGCTGAAATAGAAGCATCAGAAATATATATGGTTATTTAGGATTGTGGTTAACCTTCTGTGGTGTTCAGTAATAATAAAAAAGATGGTGCTTTGGGGCTGGGGTAGGTGTGTCTTCTCTACCAGGGGAAGTAAAAAAAAAAAAAAAAAAAAATCCTGTGCATTAGTAGCTGGTTCAGGTGAGGAAATAGTCAACATAGCACTAATTTGCTGCTGGAGCAAAAATGTCAGGAATGATTGTGAAAATGCACTGATGGTAGCAATTATATTGATAACCTACTATTCCCAGAAGCAGAGAAATCAATCTTGCACTGACAGGACTCTGACAAATTTCTATGAAAATCAGAAAGGAATCAATATTCATTGTGTGATAGAAATAGCTTGTGAGGACTTTCTTGTTTTTCATGGCTTTCCCCTTTCTTTGTGTTTTTTTTTTTTTTTCCTTCTTCCTCTGAACAGTTTGGTTAAAAACACTGTAAATGAGAGAATTAAGAGAAATATTAAAAGGCAGATGTTGTCAGATACATGGAGTGGCTGCCTGACTAACCTGGCTTTCTTTGTACTTAGCTGTATGTAGTATTTTAATAGGTTTGACATTTAGGAAGAGTGCTTTCTGAGCCCCTTGTTCTGTGCTGAGGAGTGTGGGGGGTTATATTACTGATACTGAGTTTTACACTTTTTTTTTTTCTCTGACAGCTCTGTATCAGAGCATTAGAAACAATTTACCTTTTGTCCTGCCATTATTTGAGTTCATTGCTCTGTTAAGGGGACACTCTCCTACAACTTCACTTCCCTGGCTGATCCTTTACTCCCAGCTGTGTGTCAGGTAATAATTTTATTTGGTAGTCAATGAAAGGCTCCACAAACTTGTCTTACCTCCCCTTCTTTTCAGTGATGCTACAAATACTTATACCAGCTCATGATCTCAAACTGTGGTTTCCAGCCCTTCGGTGTGTCACTAGCCATACACTTTGCACTGCATTTAATTTTGGTTTTCACACTGTAGTGGATTTTATTTTAGTTCTAACGCATATGGAAAGGGAGCATTTGGACCTCAAAGAGAGCTTTCCATTTAGAAAGATACGTGAATTTGTGATTGCAAAGATGAACTAAAAACAAAGTGTTTTGAACACACTGAATTTTTTTTTTTCTTCAGATTTTCAGTTTGCTGCTTTGAGATTTCTTTTTTAACCCAGTTTGGAGTGGGGAGAACTGTAGAAATGTTCTGACACCTGTGAGCTGAAATGGATTATGTAAACTTACAGTAATGGAAATGTGGCAATGAAGTTGACTGTCCCATGAGCATTCTGTCGCTGCCTTGTTGCTCACTATGCTCAGAACAAAGCATAATATTTGGCAAAAAAGGTAAAGTTAGTGTGAAGCCATCTGAATCCTACCACATTAGAAAGGACTGCAAAATATGTGAAGGACATGGTTAAAAGTCCATGAGCTGAAACCAAATCTCATACCATTAATTGAGAATCTGCCCTTTTCAGCAGTATGTGCAAGAAAACCAGAGGCTTTGGAATATATTAGATTGGGAGCATTAAGCTTAACTAGAAATTGCTAAATGAAATGTTTAATAAAATCTCAGTAAGAAAAGAATGAACACTTTGTTCCTTGATGCTGTATCTCCTAGGAAATGTATATGAACCCAACTGTCTGGGCAGAGCATTGACTGTGTACTGCAAACTTGTGTGATGGAGATACGTAATGTGAACCTGAACTGCTACAAAGCCAAACCTGCAAAGGTCCAGAAAGGACCAATTTATTCTTGCCATGAATAATAACCAGACCAAATCATGTACTGTGCAAAATGCTGCATTTCTGCAAAGAGCAGCGAGTGCTAGAGGGCAAGAGGAAAGTTTGCTTTTTCATAATGAGGAAATAATGTAAATGTATGTAATCATAAAGGCCTACAAAGGTGTTTGAGGAACACCAAGGGACTGACTACCTGTTCCCTCTTTTGCTGTGCCCTTGTGAGATGGTATTTGAAAGGGCAGTGAAAGGCCCAGATTGAGCTCTTGCACATGTCTCTTAGAGCCTGTGAGCCCAAGGACCAGGGGTTGTCCGTGGGCTGGGGCTGGAGCAGGGATATGTGGGTAGAAGGAAAGTGCTCTGGCATCCTGGGAGCGTCTGTGAGTTGGAGGGTGCCTGTAATGGGTACAGTAGCTTCATGTATAGTTGCAAGAATGCTTTCTTCAGGAGCAGAGTTAGTTAAGATAACCCTGATATCCAGTATCTGCAGCCCTCTTAATTCTTCCTCCTTTGCCTTTCTAATAGTTGAAATTTTTAAATAATTTCAACATGGGGAAGTGATAGAGTACTGCTGTGAATGTAGTGCCAAGAAATGTGGATAGCAAAATCCCCTTTGTTTATAGTAAATGGATTTAAGGGACATGTATGTGCCATAATTAGAATATTGCAACAGTCTCTGCAAGTCTTAATTAGCACCACCAGATTAGCAACTCAAAGAAAACTGTAATGCCAGCACCTAACAAGCTTCTTGAGTCAAAGGAAGCTAATCCCAAATTACTCACAAACGACTGGCACACTGTGAACATAGAGCAGAGGAAGTGTCTCCTAAAAAAAAAAACCCAAAAAACCCACCACAAATGAAAAGGCAATTCTTTTACTGGAAATGGGATGGAACGTGTTTAGCTTGCCATGCAAAAGCCTGTGAGTCAGAATTGCTTCTCAGTTTCATAGGCTGGCCTGGCTCTGAAAGGTCTTGAACAGAACTAGTCTCATTGGCAAAATGAATCCCATAATGCAAAAGAATTTTTGAAATTAGAAGATTTTTGTTCTGGATCTCGGATTAACATGAGCAGCATGACTTGGAAATTTTCAGGAGTCTAAAATGCCCAGTAGTCATCCAAATCAAGTTCATTTACAGCATGTCTAGTTACTTTAATTCTAAATTTACCTATCTTCTGAAACAAAAAAGATGTTCTCCTTCATCAAAAGAAACTGTTTAGCAGTGTCATAATATCCCACTCCTTCAACTTTGATATTTTTTAGAAGAGAACTTGCTGGAAATGGCTCACTTTCCACGAGTAGCTGAGCTTTAACAAAGTATCATTGTCTGGTGGAGAAATATCTCTTCATAAAATTCCCAAGAGTTTTCACAGCAAATGATGCTTCATAGGAACTAATGCATTGTGGTTTGGCATCTCGGTGCATTTTTAATGCTTTCAGCAAAGCAAAATGTGTATCGAACCGGTCATGCCTGGAATATTCCATGTCATGTGAATGCTTCTGGTGCGTATAACCATAACTTTTGTGTTTTTCTTGTTGTAGATATTCCATCGTGCTTTGGCAGTCTTTCTTCTTGAGTGCATGCCAAAACATAATTCTTTGTAACTTTAAGTTCAGAAGTTGGGCATCTTCTGTCTTTTTTCCAAGGCAGGCTAATGTTGCTGTCCATGGCAGCAGAGCTTATCTGGCAGCTGACAGTGACTTGGGTATAGCACTGGAAACAACAGCAGCACAGTTAGTTTATTTGCTAGAAAAAGCATCACCAGCTGGGCTCTGAACTTCAGGAGTTCTGACTGACAAAGCAGGTTGCAAACCTCTTTCATAGAAGTCTTTTCTGTATCTGGCGGAAAAATGACAAATATGCTTTTGGTGTCCCCATGAGATGCATGTATTTCAGCCCACAGAACATCTTCACATAGTGAAAAGGGTCTCTGGATTTCCTCAAAGCAGTGGGATTCTTCGCGTTCTTTCATGCTTCATTCTCTTGTGCAACTTTCTCATCCAGATATTGCTGCTCCTCTTTTTTTTTTTTTTTTTTTTTTTAAGCAGGGCTGTTTAAATTCTGGGAAAGTAGCCCTTATATTTGGCAGCGCCAACTCCTGACGTAAGCAGCCAACTGAGTAAAGTATATGTGAAGAACATCTTTTATTCTCCGTCCATATAAAAACCTAACATTAGATTTTTTTGAGACTAATAATTTATTTGACTAACAAAAAAATCCTTCATTTATTTTACTCTTTCCTAAATACAGATGGTGAAGTTCACTGATGCCCATGCTCACCAAATTGTTAAATGAGCTTGTTCATTAAATATACTGAGTCTTATTTTTGAAGACAAATGTTGCATTTATACTCTTCAGGTTTATTACACTTTCTTAAAGGTAAGTTTGGCCTTCCTTGACTTTCAAACCAGAGATAAGTAACCAAAATAGTGTTGAAAAACATCGGGTTTTTCCTTTTTGTTTTGTTTGGTTGTGTTTTTTTTTTTAAACTTGGCTTGTAGATCTTGCTCTTGTGCACAGAAGCTCTGGAGTTCTTGACTGAAGAATAGCAGGTTCTCAAATACAGAGACATTGCTCTGGTTTGAGGATAAGGCATCTTTTGCTAACTCTTTTGCTATTTGGTTACAAATTATGTTTGGTTTTGGTTAACTTTCCCTCAAACGGAATTTTTTTGTTTGTCCTGACAGATTTGTGCTGTTGCTGAAGCACTATTTTAGCACTTCACAGAAAGCATTTGAACTCTGGTAAACCAAAAAAAGGGAAAATTTGGAACCCACTGCCTAATCCATCCTCCTGCAGATCTGAATGACAAACTTCACTCAAAATGAAATTTTTACATGCTTTTGTGTTAGACCTTGGTCCCCTCTTAAATAAAGTACCCTTCTCCTCTAGCTTTGCTAGAGCATCTACATTTAACTTTTGGAGCACAGGTATAAAAGCCACTTGATAAATACTTGCCTGTCTGCTGATACTGACCATTTCTGCACCTGTGCAATGTGGGTAGAGTAGTAGCACCCTTTGAGAAGCCACAGCATGTGATCTCAAGCATTAATCCTGAAGCAGATATAGAGCAATTCTCCATGTTTGTGCATTTTTATATAGCCTTATGATGAAATCTTCCTGCCCAGATTTGGACTAAAGGCTCTTAAATATCTCTCATTTCCGTTTCAAGAAATGGTCATTTACTTTTCTTTCTGAAATGGCTTTTGGAAAAGTCAACCATATGCCTCGTTGCTTATAAGAATAATAAATACCTCTGGGCTTTGGCAAATCCTTAGCTAAATGACTCCAGGGTCAATTTTCTCTAATAGACTTCGTCACTTGGTGCATGCTAATTTCCGAAGGAAAAACAACAAAGGTCGTGTATATTGAAGAGTGACTTTATAGTGGCTTTCATGAGAGTGAAACGTCTTGCCATATATCCAGAGAAGGGGCGCTGAGCCCTGTTTGAACTGCCTTTGCCTGACCCTTCTTAAAAAGGGTTCCTGGAAATATGGTAGATGGTGGTGAATTAAATGCAAATGAGCACTAACCAGATTGCTCCTTTTCAGTGTGCAAGAGCCAAGTGCCCACCACAGGCTGTTACCAATTCTGTCATGTTTTTAGCCTGGCTGTTGAGGTAAATCAGACCAAGATCACCACAGGTGCCTTACCTGTACCTGAGAGTGAGGTCTGAGCTCAGTGGTAACCTTCCCTGTCCCCTTCCTGCCTTAAGAGGTCATGTACCCTTTGGCCAAGGCAAATAAACATGTTTCAGCTGTCTGTATCTTGGTTATTTCTGCTGTTCTTGACCTGATTAACCTGGTTAAGCCTCACACTTTTACTTTCACTTGCAACTTCTCTTTGAAAGGGAAGAACAAAAGCAAAATGCTTGCTGTTTTGACTGATGAGCTGGTCATAAGGAGAGCAGTGACAAATGGCTGCATTTACTGGGAAAGCTTTCATACTTTGCATTTGATGGTGCTGTCAGAGGTTTTGTCAAGAACAACTTAGAGTTTCAAAGGTGCTCGTGGCACTGATGGTCAGCAATTGTCAAATAAAACGGAATGGCAGTGAGCAAGGCAGTGCTTCAAAGTGGTCTTTCTTGGGCACAGAGAGATGAGACTCCAGTTGAGGTGCTCCAGAGGTCCTTCAGCTCTGACCTCGTAAGATAATTAGTGACAAAGGATTCGGGATCTTTCCTTTGTGTTCAAACTTTTGTTTCTCTGTCTAAAGAGATACTTCTATTGAACAGAAACCTAAAACAGGCAGAAGCATTGGGACTTGAAGGTTTCTGAATGTCTACACAGGGACTGGAAACATTCCCTTGATGTTTTCCTTTTTGAAGAAGCACTCTAGAGGTAACAGCTGCTGCAGAGGTCAGTGACAGTGGGTCAGTGCTTTTGATGCCTGAGTGTCATTAGACCTAGTCCAAAATCCCCTGGTGCAACGGGTATGTCGGTGCGTGCAGATTCATTGGGATATAATTGTCCCAGGAAGACTATTTTGATTGAGAGGCTCACAGAGTCCTCTCTGCCCTCTTGCCAGTTTGCTTTGCTGTGTAAGACCCTGAGATAATGAAGAGAGAACTCCTTGGAGACACTGGCTCCAAGACCTCCCAGTCAGCTGTCTGTCTGGGTCCTCTCACTCCATCAGTGGGTAGATGGGGAGAGAAAAATCTAAAAACTCTGAAAAACAGGGTGGCTGGGGTTCTGAGCTCCTGGACCGTTGGAAGTTCCCAACATTTCCAAACTGGAATAAAGTGAAATGCAGAAACTCCCACAAGTCTCTGGGAATTATCATTCTCTGCACAGCTCCCAGATATATTTAGAAAATTAATTTCAGGCTCTTCTGGTTTCAGCTTTTTCCTCTTTCTTCTTTAAAAGGCCCCAGAGCTGAATTAACTTCCAGTGTCTTCAGTGTGAATTCAGCCCCTACCATGGCTGTAATCGCCAGATGAGAACCCTGTGAACTGGCAGGGGTCTTCTTGTAATGATAGCTATTGTCTCACCTGATGCAGATTGGCTTTTTCAGCTCAAGTCTCATTAGAGAGCTATGAATAACAAATGAGTCTGGGAGAGGAATTGTCCTTTCCTTCCTATTACAGGATAAATCCAGGTAGGAACTGAAGGTCTTCAATAAGGTAGTAAGGCCTGCTCTCCAGATAAATAAATAATTTCAGCTTTGAGAGTTGTCAAACCAAAATATAGGACCAGCGCTGAATTCAAATAGACACTTTGCATAGGTGCAGGTGTAAAATAAACCGAGCAGGGGGGTTGGTGTTGAGCAGTGCAAGTTCTCATGCTATGGTCTGTGCTGAGCAAAGCATTTCTTCCTCGTCTCTCTCCTCCCATCTCTGACCTGGGGTTGACAGTGTTACATCTCATAATGGTATTGTAAAGGAGGAATTGCTCTATCCTGGAATGATGTGGGAGAATTCTAAAATAAATAACAACACTACATGTACTCTCTGGGAACTTGTTTGTTTTAATAAAGGACAGTATCTTGCTTCCCTGATGAAATTCCTTGATGTTTCTGAATTTATCCCTGTTAGGGCCAGTTGCATTAGAAATAAGAGCTATATTTTACTTCTGCTTTCCCGTAACATGCCATATGTAAGTGAAGAGCATTTTCTTGAGGGCTTTTTAGAGGAAAGATACTGAGATGACAGCTTTAGATTGTATCAAAAATTCTGTGGGTTTTATTTTGTTGGCATTGGACTGTGGTGCCCTGAATAGTGTCTGAGTTGCCTACATACCTCCACTGTCTACACAGGAAATCTAGGTACTTAGTTTTGAAACTATGCACAGGATGTTGACTCCAACACAGTGAAGGGATCATGAGACTATAGCAGTATTGGTTTGATATATGACAGACTGATTTTGTTCTCTCTCTTTTCTGTTAAGACACTGATGTCATAGAAAGGTAGAATGGATTTGTGGTTATTTCCTATTATTAAAGATAGGTCATGTGCTACCTTATTTGTATGTCAGCCATGCCTAGTTGTGGAGAAGCACAAGCGAAGAACTGCAGTGTCTGTGGAGAGGGAGCAGATGACATTGCTTTGGTGAACCTCCTGCGCAGGTCAGCAGGGAGAACTTTTTCCTCCCTCTGTCTTTTTTCTTTTTTCTTTTTTTTTTTCTTTTATTATTATGGTATTGTGGAGTCTGTGTGAGTTTTGACTTGTAAGTCCTTCAACAGCCTTAAAAATTATGGGGAAGGCTGAGGGGATAAGGAAAAGGTTTAAACAGTGCTTTGAACTGTAAGTGGAAGCTACCAGAGCTAATAAAATTGAAGATGAATATAAATGTTTGTGGGCTGTTGGTACAGGAGTATCAGGGGGTGAGGTAAGGAAAAGTGAAGAAAAAATGACAGAAGCTACTTGGTCTGTATAGAAATATTCCAAATCTAAATAAAAGTATAGAAATGGTAATGAGTTTCTTCAACTATTCTAAAAAATGTAAAGAAAGCAGGAAAATTCAAGGGTTAAATCTAGAATACAAGAATTCCTTAAATAAAAGGCTGAGCCTTTTGTAAGTCAAGAAAAACACTGTATACTCAAAAGACATGCTCATAAAAGGATGCACAGCAACCCTAGGCATACCATACAAAGTCAACACTAAAGCACCACTGAACATAGTAACAATTGAAGCAGTGTGGTTCAAAGGAAGCAAAAAGCTAAGAAAGCCAAAGCTCAGCTTGAATTGCTAAAATAAAGGGGGGAAAAGAACAATTTATAGGAAAGTACAAGGCAAAACAAGGAAGATTACATTTGCCAAACTTGACAAAGAGCACGTTAATAATTGGCATGGTGCAGTGTGATGCCATGGCAGAACAATCTTGGTCTGTTCCTGGTGAATTGCTATCCCATCACCAGCCGACACAGGCATGGTAGCTTGGGGCTGGGCAGTGGTGC
Source organism: Strix uralensis (assembly GCF_047716275.1). Taxonomy (NCBI): domain Eukaryota; kingdom Metazoa; phylum Chordata; class Aves; order Strigiformes; family Strigidae; genus Strix; species Strix uralensis. Next base: position 10,872,714 of record NC_133978.1, on the reverse strand, counting down.
CAGGGCAAAGCAGAGTCCCTTTGCATGGGCCGCATCCAGCACAGATGTGGTTCAAGAACTTAAACATACCCTAAAGGATAAACAGGAATATTTCTGTGAGAATGACAGCTGAAAAGTTTCATCCCAGGGTAGATAAGATTTTGCTGGTAATTGCAGGCAACATGGAGAAACCACCAACTGACCCAGGAAACCGCTTGTGTTGGGTGTAACCCAGTACTTGCAACATCAACCGAGGTGGGATCAATCACAGTTACCACTTACTGAGGATCTAGGCAAATAAATAATTATTTGTCTTGAGAGCTGGAAAACATGCTTTCCCTTCCTGACTCTGCTCTAAAGTTAATAGGGTAAATGACTCCAGATGTTGTCTGCACTAGAAGGAGCTTTGATGTTCCTCTATCCATTTTAGGAAACCAAGGCATCATGTTGACAGGTAATATCAACAGTGAAGCTTCTCAGCCTCTTAGGCTACATCTTGTAGAGGATGTTACTCCTGTCTTGGCTAATGGATGAGCATTTTTCAGACATCATAATCCTGGGGGGGTACCTGCAGCAGAGGAACAAAATTTTTCCTTGCTATTGTGATTATGGCAAGGCACAGACGGTGTGGCTGGTGCAGAGGTGTAAAGGAAGGTTTATTATTTTCTTATTTCAACAGGCTGATATTTTCTGATTGCATTTGCATTTAATTTTTATAAGGTTTTGAAACTTGTTGTGGGTTGTATTTCCTTCTTCTTGACAAGATGCCCCAGGCTGTGTTATTCCTTGTGATAGGTACATTGCTCACCATGACTATGACAGTATGTTTTGATTGCCTGCTTTGCTCGCAGTTATGCCGCCCTCCCTTGGAGAGGTGGCAGGGTGAGCTGGGGCATGGGGGACTGGTTTTAACCCAGGGCACCTGGCCGTCTTCAGGGCCTGTATAGGAGGAGGAAAGGAAAGACTGTGGGGATGGGAGGCACGTGGCACAGAGCTGGGTGGTTTAACTTTGAAGATCATGTGATGAGGAGGAGAGGGCAGCCGGGACATTGGTTTCAGAAGTGATAGCAAGACTTCATTAGGGTCCAAAGTGCACTGTACTGTGTCTAGTGATTCAGAAAGTAGTTGAAGAAATAAAACCAAGTAATGGATTTGCCTGAAAGACAAAGAAGGTGGGAGGACAGCTGGTCAAGTTGCCTTTATTTTTCCTTTTTTGCCTTTTCTTTTTTTGGTCTCTTTTGCCCCTTTTTTGGCAGCTTTTGCCCTTCTTTTGCCCCCCCTTTTTTCCCTGCCTTTTTTCCTTTTTCAACCTTTTTTTCATCTTTTTTTTTGTCAGTCTACCTTGCTTCAAGTTGTATGTATTTCAGAAGTTTAATTATTTTAGATTTTTTGCAAAGCTCAGTGAAAGATGTTTATAATTATATCCATTTCAAACCTTCAGCCAAATCAGGGCTGTGGTAAATGCACATTAGTAAAAACAGTCACTCTCTTTTCAGATGCCCAAAAAGTTTATTTGGAACCAGCTGTAATATTATATGTAGCTATGATGATGCTCAATAGTGCTTGACTACTAGAAACATAGAGTAAGCTAGGAATGAGAAATGAAAGAAGAAATATGCCAAGCAGTAATACCAAGGAGAACAATATGTGAAGAAATCGACATTCCTACTTGTTCAGCTCCCACATAGGGAAGGAATGCCAGTGATTTTCTCAGTTATTGTGAAAAGCACAAAAATAATAGTTGCTGCAGTAAGGAAAGTATTTAAATGTAGTCATGGAGAAATTTGCAATGATGGAAGAAAGCAGGCTTCGGGTTGCTCATTTCAGCTATGTAGATGCTAGATGCTCCAGAGCTACAATACACTGAAAAAAAGGCTGCCATGATACTTGTTCATTTTACAGGGCTCTGACTCGGTCCCCAACTGAGTCCAAGCTCATTTCTTATGAGTACATGATCAAAGCATGAACCATTTTATCAAGTTTAATGTAGTGATAAGAGAATATTTGCCACCACAGGAATCAGGTACATAGCATTCCCAGTGAATTTCAAGGATGTTGGTAACAGGGACTGTACAACAGTTGAAAATCAAAGGGGTTTTTTGGCTTTGCTAAATTATGTTTCCTCCTGGATTTCAGTCATAAACTAGTAGAATATGGAATCTGTATATTTAAGAACTTCTAAGAAAGCATTTGGCATAAAAGTAGTCTCTTGAATAATACAACAGTCATGTAGAAGTCACCGATAGAGCTTTGGTGCAATGGGTGATCACTGGCATTATCAGATGAGCTGCAATCAGAAGATGGCAAATAATCCAGTAATCTTTGCAAGTGAGTAAATCTTAGAACATACATATAAGACAGTAACGTGCTCTTCCATGAAGCCTCGCTTAGAACCTTTAAATTATGGAAAGCTGAAAGGAATATGGGAAGCTGGTTGCCCAAGGAATATGGGTGTTGGCTGACAAGAAGATCAACATGAGCCAGCAATGTGCACTCACAGCCCAGAAAGCCAACTGTCTCCTGGGCTTCATCAAGAGAAGTGTGGCCAGCAGGCTGAGGGAGGGGATTCTCCCCCTCTACTCTGCTCATGTGAGACCCCTCCTGCAGTGCTGTGTCCAGCTCTGGGGCCCCCAACATGAGAAGGACATGGACCTGTTCAAGCAGGTCCAGAGGAGGCCACAAAGATGATCAGGGGGCTGGAGCACCTCCACTGTGAGGACAGGCTGAGAGAGTTGGGGTTGTTCAGCCTGGAGAAGAGAAGGCTGCAGGGAGACCTTATAGTGGCCTTCCAGTACTTAAAGGGACTACAGGAAAGGTGGGAAGGGACTCTTTATCAGGGAGTGCAGGGATAGGATGAGGGGTAACAGTTTTAAACTGAAAGAGGGTAGATTTAGATTAGATAGAAGGGAGACATTCTTTGCTGTGAGAGTGGCGAGACAGTGGCACAGGTTGCCCAGAGAAGCTGTGGCTGCCCCCTCCCTGTAAGTGTTCAAGGCCAAATTGGATGGAGCTTTGAGCAACCTGGTCTAGTGGAAGGTGTCCCTGTCTGTGGCAAGGGGGTTGGGACTAGATGATCTTTAAGGTCCCTTCCAATGTAAACCATTCTACAATTCATTCTATGATTTAGCATTCCAGATCACCTTTGCAAATCTCTGCTTTTGCTAAAATACAGCAAAGGAGGGTAAGCAGCCAGAATAAATCACCTAATTTATAGCTTGTTGATCACACAGTGAAAGTATGTGATGATAGATGTATGAATTCCTGAGAGGAATGCAGCAAGAACAGATATTAACCTTTTGTGGCTTGTTCTGCTTTTGCATTTCTCTCTGACAAAAAGTTTGAAACTTTTCTAGTCATGCCTTTCTTTACTCCAAATCCAGAAATGCCTGAAGATGCTCATTGGGTCATGTAAACAGTGAGGAAAAAAATATGGTGCAGGTTTCTTAAAGTTTGCTCAGAGAATGAACAAAACAGGGACATGAGAGTTGTAGAAAGCATTTTGTCCCTGTCATGCTGCCTTTGGCTTTTGTAGACTCCCGAGTGTATAGGAGCCATCTGCAGAGATGTATAAAATTTTTGCAATATAACCTGTTTCTTGTTAGACTAGAAATAAGTTATCTAACATCCTGCCTTAGCTACCTTCGCAGCATGAAAAACATTACTAAAGTGTCTGCTTTCTTAGAAGAATTGCACAAACTATTCAGGCTGTACTTAGAGTTTAAAAAATATAAAATAAACTTGAAAACAGTTTTAGTGGAAATTAGTTTATTTTTTTCCTCTGCTCCAGAAAGGGCTGTTTGAAAGCACAGTGATCTTGCACTGACATTCTTGGCAGAGATAGGGGTGACTAAAGAAATCAACTTCTTATGTCCTGAACTATTACTGAAGTAACACTGATAGTTTGTATGAGTGAATGGTTCTTTTAAGAGCCCATTTATTTTTTTTTTAAAAAGTGTTTAACTTTTATTTACATAAGACCTTACTATTTTTATGTCAGACAGGAGTGTGTGGAAAGAGATGCTCTGAGCAGGAGAAGTCAGAGCAAAAAAGACTATTGCACTTAATGACAGCTCTCTGCCTACCTTTACAGGCATCTCTTGTAATGTGGTTCCAAAGACCCTGGCTAGAAGCAGAGCTACTGCACACATCACTGTAGTCTGCTCTTAAAGTGTAACCACAGAACTACTGGTAGCAGGGATAAAGGTGCCATTAATTTTCCTTTAATTAGGAGTATGTCTTTTTTGCACCTTTTGTATGGAAGCAAAATATGCAAACACTTGTTGGTTTTGTCAAGTACAAAAATGCAAAATGTTGATCCTATGCTCTTGCCCAGGGTTGTTTATGCAGTGACAGGCTTCAGTAGTCCCAGTGTTGGGCTAATTTCTGCCAAAATGAAGGCAATCTGATCTGCATGTACACAATGAAGCCAAATTAGGTCCACTGTGCTTTTCTGCATACATTCTTGATGTAACCCACAGTAATAGCTGCTTTTTTTTGTCAGCCATGTACCAGTATCAAATTTCTGGAAAAGAGCTATTAGTATAAAACCAACCGCATTCATGTAATTGCAGAAGATACACAGGTTACCAGTGTATCCTCCAAAGTAATAAATGGGATAATTAAGGAGGGCAGCCACAGAAAGAAGCTGCAGGGAAGGACTTGTCTCTGGGAATGTGTGTCTGAGGCTCTCTGCAGGCTTGGAGGGCTTTGACTGGCTGCCATTTCCCCTCCTCTGGTATTCAGTTAAATGCTAACACCACCCAAGAGGGTGTTGGGGCTGTTTCTGCAAAGAGTGGGTTCCTAATGCATGGAAAAACAGTCATGCTGAGACCTGGCCCCAACCCAGGGAATGGAAACATTGCAGGTGGGAGTTTCTGGAGGATGTCCCCTTGCCTGGGTCTGGCCTTTCTGCTCTTGACATTGCAGTGTCATGGTTGTGTTATGATATTCTCTAGAGATTAAAGATGAATTGTGCCAAGACTTGCAAAAATACATGGTAAGAAACAGCTTTCTGAAAAACTTGATTCTAAATGAGAAAAACTGATGAAAGGTAAGAAAGGACACAGGGGGACAAAGCCTTGCGAAAAGGTCTTGTAGAAGGGTCGGTGGCAGAGCTGGCAATTAGAGCTGGTCAGAAAAGTCAATCTTTTTCCCAGCAAATGTTCTCCTTGAGGCAAAAAGTGAAAATACAAGAGCTTTCAAAGAGCTTGCTGGAAGCTAAACAGCCTGACTCTTTGCCTCCTCAGCTTTCTCTGGTCTCTCAGCATTTGGAGAGGTATCTGAACCTTGATTAGGAACAAAATATCCCAGTCTGTTGCTTAAAATTGTAGCGAAAAGCATATGGCAGGAACACTTAAAGCATCTCTACTTATCAAGCAAATCTCTTCACAGATGTCAAGAGTACTCACTGAATACTCAATGCATTGACCGCCGTGTTTAGTAAATCATATAAGTTAGCTGGCTAAATGAGTATTTTATGATAGACAAGGAAGCATTTTATGTCATCTTGCTGGGAACTGGCTGGCTGTAAGCCAAGTGAGATTCCGTTTCTAGGGGGTTCTGTTGAAGATCTTCAACACAACTGGAATTAACACTGCCCAGGAATGCAAGAACTAAACTAACAACATACAGTAATACCAGAGCCAAGAACTTCCCTACTTGGCATTCATTGATTTACTCAGAATAACTGTAAGAACAAAAGTGCTCCAGAATGGCAGAGCAAGGAAATGCACTAAAATCCAGGAAAGGTCTCTCCATATTAGGTGAGCAGATTTCACCTACCTGAGCTGCATCAGCCTGAGACTCTTGGCCTGGGACTTTTCCCCCAGCTGTGCCTGCTGTGGTGGTGGAATTCTCACCCCTCCTCACCCCTCCTTGTTGGGCTGTTTGGTGCTAGGTGTGATTCCACCCACCTCCCCTGAGCTATACACTAATCTGTGGAGATAAGGACTGCTAAGAGCAGTGAATCAGAACATTAAGGTGCCCCTTCAATGAGCCTGGCTCCTGCCCTCCCAATTGCTTGAAATGGTTATAATGGCCCATCATCTCCTAAGGGCCTGGCACACCTGTGCCTGGGATGTAGTGTAGTCAAATGGGAACAATAACAGAGTTGCACATTCATCAAGTTCTTGTGCAATTGCTGGAAGACACCAGAATACTTCATTGTTCCAGCTGGGTGTGAGCAAAAAACATCTGACAAAAGTCAATTATCTTAACCCTATAAACTGTGACCACAAGGGGAGACCCTTTGAGCTCTCCTGGATCGCAGCGGGCCTGTGACCAGCATCTCTCCTGAGCTGGGACACGTCTCAGGTATTAAAACCTTTAAGGTGTCGTCTGCTGCCAGAGCTGATGGAAGGCCAGGGTGAAGTCAACCCGCTTGCATCTCAATTATTGCCCATTGAGGAATGCCAAGGCATTGTGAGTATTTACTCTAAACTCGAGAGGAGGGAAATTTTACTTTGAGCTAGCTTCTCTTTCACCCACTCTTTCTCTGCTTACTGGTGTGTGTGGGTACATACTTCATTCTACTGGATCCGAATACTTTTGTCTCAGTGTTTGTACGTATGTATAGATTTAAGATACCATAAAGTAAGTTAGTGTGAATCTTGTCATCTTAGATAAGTCACTATTTTTATAACATTTTCTGAATTATTTTGTAATGATCAAGTGCTGTTAGTTTTTAATAAATCTAGATTTCCTGTTAAACCATTACTGTGTTAATACTTTCATCTGCGACACCTGCCCAAGTACTTTGCTAACTATGCTTAACTCCTGAGACTGGGAGAATCCCACTGCTTTACAGACTGCTCTCCTGCTCAAAGCAATCCAATGTTTCCAGCATTTCTGCCACTTTACCCCAGCTGAATTTACCCCTGCTGAAATCATCTGACCTGCAGGAAGGCTTATGTGGGAGTTTTTGCCCTTAGACTCTCCCCTTTTGGCAGCCTGGATGCAGCCACCCATCACTGCTTCATTACAGCAGACCTTGTCCAACCGCCCACCCTACTTGTAGCCGACCCAGTAGCCAGGACTTTTTGCCAGTGTATCGCTGCCAGTTCCTGACTTGCAGCCCTGCCTGTTGCTATGCTTCTGCTGGTTTAGGAATCAGCTTAAATCCCCACTACAAACATAAGGTGCTCCTGGATGGAGTTTGTAACTTAATTTCCCAAAGCTGCTGCAATGGATGCATTCCCTTCTGCACAGGGCCTCTGTCCTTTGGAGTTTTTAGGAGGTCCTGTCCCCTGCTATGTTACTAAAGGCATTAACTTTCTTCCCCAGGTTGTCCTAGGCTATCATCTGCCTATGTTAAACAGTGATTTAGCTCTATATTTTGCTCAGGTATATGGAAACATAACCCTGTAAAAGAGTACAGTACTTCTACCAAAGGCATATTTCAGCTCTTTATCTTCTTTTTTCTTTCTTTATGTCTTCTGAGAAGGCCATTAAAAATCAATAGTCCTGCTTTAAATTTAAGCTTTTAAAAGTGTCTAGTTTTGTTGATACAGTGTTTGATAACTGAGATTTCTGCTAAGGAAGTCAGTGAAAATATTCTTCAGGATGATATTTCAGGCACATCTTTCAAGCATTATGTTGCACCTTATGCTAGGCTATAAAATGATTTTGAATTGAAACCATATTCTGAGTGACAAAAAGTTGTTGTGTTTTTGTTTGTTTGCCTTTTCTCTTGAACACACTTTGCAAAGTCTATTCACCACTCAGGTAACTCCATAAAACTGTACGACTACTTTTTCAAGAAGTTTGTAAAGATTTCTACTGGAGAGCGGAAAAGCTTGCCTGCTATCTTCGGTTTTTGGAAGACCAAGCAGTAACTTACCTCTTCACTGAGGAAGAAGTACCTTGGAATTTTTATTTTCCTTCTGGTGCTCATCCTTGTTTCTGAGTGTTTCATGGACAGCTGTTCTCAGCCATTTGTTGCACAGTCTGGGGTGCTGCTTGAGCACATATGGATTAAAATATGGTAGTCAGAATTTGGTGGTTTGAGTGTGAGTCTGGTGTTGAGCTCATGAGAACTTGACTCCAGCTGAGCCATAAGTGCATGGCTGAGAGTGAAAGAGCGATGGATGCAGTTTTGCATGCAGCAGTCCTATGCCTGGTTTCCACAAGCTATGGAAGATAACGTGTCTTATCTGGACTAACTCAGTGGCCTTTCTAGACTTGAGGCAAACACTTGATTTAACTGAGATTTCTTTCCACCACATGCTCTGTCACAAAGGAACTGCCCTGTGGTAGCATGTTGCTAAGTCTAGATTTCTAAGGAGAGATTTGCATTCAGTTTGGAGAAATGAATTAACTGCCCCAGATTTAGAGCGTATCAAGTGGAGGCTAGTTGCTTGTCTCAAGAAACATCAGGCAGAGTTGCTGCCTAGCATGCCTGTCTCAGCCAGCTCTCTCTGCCCCAGTGACTGGAAAACACTTCACATGATCTAAAACTGCTGCCCTAGGTAGGGAATGTATCATGTGTGTTTTCAGTACTTGTTTCCTTTTCCTGTAGGGGTGATTTGCACTGTCCCGAGTTGCTTATGCTTTGAAAAGGGTTGCAGACATCTCTGAAGAAGGACTGTCCTTCCTAAAACACTGCCATTGCTTAGGACTGACCACAGACTGATCACAAGCTAAATCAGGTTAATCTGACTAAACTCTTCTCAATATGATGCCTTAATGGCAAGGAGGTGGTAGTTCTTTCTTGTTAGATCTTTTATTTTTGTTACTCAAGTTCTGGTACCTTAGTAGCTTGCCCTGACAAGTAAAGCAGTGGCTGACACTCCTGACAGACAGGACTTCCTTGGATTTTAGGAAAATTCAGGGAAGTGCTAAAGCTATGAAGAATTATTTTAAAATCAATGAGCGAGTCAGAATAATTGGCATAAATACAGTCAGTGTTTACAGCCACATTTATATGCAGAAGTTATTTTGAGTCACTGTGGTATAAATAACAATGACATAATTAAAATGTTAACATTCTTTCTGTGTTCTCCAACTTATTTTCCATCTTGATGGCTACACTTCAGATCAGGGCAAGTAAAGCTGTAAGGGAAAAACAGACAACAGTGTTTTAAGACTGAGAAATGCAATGCAAATGTCTGGGGTGCAGACTACAATGTAGTTTAGCTTTGAACTTTGAGCCCAGGGTAAATTAGCTGGTGTTGAGCTTCCTGCTTCAGTGTCTTACTACCTGTGTTTGCACCAGATCTGTCAGATGAGTCTGGGCATTTCTAAACTACACTGCAGATAGACGGCTCACTTGGCTACCCTTCCACATCTGAACTGGAACACAAATAGCATCAGGAAATGGATCGGGCTGCAGTACGAAGTCAGCACACAAAACAAGAAAACTGCCTGTCCTTTCAATTTCTTACTTCTGTGCACCCCCATTTGAACAACACCGATTCAGCCTTGGGAACTTGAATGTACCATACGACCAGGCCAATTACTGTACCTTTTGAATTGTAATGGAAAGGTGTGATGTTCAAGCCTGTGCTCCAGGAATGCTCGGTGACTTTATTACTCAGCTTACAGTAAGATCCTGAGTTACTGGATGAGCTATGTTTTATTGTGACTATTGAAGAGGCTATTAAGACAGAAAGTAAAAGCCCTGTTCAGCCTGGCTATGATCTCTAAATTACCTTTGCAAATTCCCAGACCTGGGGGTAGCTGGAGGGCAGTCTGACCCTCTGCAGGCATTAGAGCAGCCTCAGGGCTGCCCCACACCATGCCTGGTGCAGTCAGCTCTGCCGTGCTGCTGCCGGAGTGGTACCTGGCCTCCTCTCAGGTGCTAGGCCAGCCTAGTTTCTCCCTACCCTGAGAGAATGGTTGCTTGCATTTCTTTTTTCTGTGTTATTGAAGTGAGTGGGCTCAGGACCCAGAGAGCTAGGACACCATTCCAAATATCAATAGATTTTGGAAATAATGCTTCATATTTAGGATGTCCAGACATTCTTAAGTGACATCATATGGTTCCTGTAGAATCTGCTTTTTCAAGTACAGTTTGTGGTTTGTTTTATTTAGGTTGGTCCTGTGCACTTTTTTTTTTTTTAAAAAAGACCTTTTTGTTTGTTTCCCAGCTAGTGTAAATATTTCTTTTCCCCAGTTCTCTAATTCCCTACTGTTCTTCCTTTCCCACTAACAATTTTTGTACTTCCTGCTTTAACTTCTGTTAAAACCCTGCAACTCAGCCATGTTTCATGTTGCTTTCCTTCCCCCTGTTTCCCAAGGAGTTTAGATGCAAGTATCTAAATGGTAGATGATGAGAGCTTGCTGTGATGGATGCCTGAAGGAACTCTGTTCCCAGGTGTTTCCAGCTTTTGCTGTCCAGCACCACCAGGGCTCTGCTCTGTTCTCTTTTGCAGTTCCCTATTGTTTCTCTTCAGATGGAAATAAAAAAAAATTTCTGAAGCGGTCAGCCAGCTTGCTTGTAGTGTGGGGTGTGGCCATCAGCTGACAGGTGGTGGAGATCAAGAGGCAAAGCATGGGATAAGAGATAGCAGGTTGGAAGAAAAAGCCCAGGATTAGAGATCATGTTTTCAGAAGGGTCTGGGGGAAAAGCCATTATGAAAATAATGGAAATTCCTCCATATGCTCACGGCTTGGATGCAGTGTTGCCCTGGCTTGTTAATCCTGAACTGCCTCCTATTGCTAACGTAAAGGACACACATGGGATTTAAATGACAGTCAGCCAAGATTTGTCAAAGAGTATGAATGATTGACCAGTAAGGTTGAATCCATGCCAATATGCCAGAGATTGCAGCCAGATTAGTTCTTCATAACAGACTAGATCCTAGTGTAAAACTTCCAGTCTTCATATGTACCTGCTGTCCAGTGCTGTGAACTGAGCATTTCCTTCTCTGTATTGGGGGAGGATGTTATTGGCTGGCTCTTTAGCCAGCAGCCCAGATTTTCTGGGGCTTAATTGCCTTGGCTGCCTGGCCAGGCTGTCCGACTGTCAGCCTGGGCAGAAGGAATGCTTCACCAGGTCTTTTACTTATTTAGCTGTTGGATAAATCGTGCTCTTTTATTACCTGTCACATCTTGCCCCTTCTTACTTCATGATGAGCCCGTCCCACAGCAGGACTGCAGGCTCTCTGGCAGGAAGATGGAAGTTTCAGTCCGTACAGCAGTCAGGAGAACAGTAGGAGCATGGCACATGTTTGGCATTTTTTTCTTTTCCCCCACTGGCTGCATATATTATATCTTGAAACTCACTGGGCAAGAGCGTAAGAGCCCCGTTAAGCATCTCGGTGATTTGAAAGGTAGTAAGGCAAAACACAAGTATTGATACCTTACATAAATTGTGCCCATAAACTTCTTGAGGAAGAATTGTGCTGGGGACAGAGAATTAACAATTGTCAAGGAATGTCAATGCCTATGCCTGCCCTTTTTGATTTGTGGGTATTTTGACAACACTGACAAATTTCTTCAGAAATCAACATAGTCAAGGAAGGGTATTTCGATATTGTAACTGATGATTGAAAGAAATAATCACCAGGAAGTATCTTTATGTATCTGGAAGTATGTCAAAATGTGGTCTAAATTGCAGATCCAGCATCAGCAGAAGCCACATCATTGACTGGAATGCTACTCTCACTAGGAAGAAAATTATGGACAAATTAACTGCTGATGTGCACTCTGCAGAGTCAGTGATCTAGCAGAGTCTGAATTGAAAATGTTACCAACTTAAAAAGGTATTTGATGACTAATTTTACATGTGTGTAAGTGGCTGTGTATGGACAGCTGGCAGCCAGCATTTAGACACTGCAAGTTGGGTTCATCTCTACCTTCCTGCAGATGCCCAAAGGGCGGGTGGAAAGCTATTGAGAGAGTGTCTGTTGCCCGGGAAAGAAAGCACTTCCAGAGCTCAAATTGTTTACTTCAAACTAGTCTGTTTTGGATGCTGATTAAGTTGTTTGATTTTGTTTTCTTCAGAAAGGAATAAAAGTATATAGGCAACCTATTCAGATGGAGAAACCATATTTAGAGAATTGAATGGCACCCTGTGTGCCCACAGCTCCCCTGAAAACAATGCCAATTACCAGCTCATGGGGATCTGAGCCTTGGTTTCAGCTGGGAAAAAATACCTGTAAGTGTTTAACTCTGAGAAGAATGCTGGACAAATTCATGTACAAGAAACACCCTATCTCTATTTGGCTAATAGTGGACTGTTTTATAATGCTCCTCCTCTTTGCTCTTCTTCTCCCATTGTTGTCCTGTAGTTGTGGAGTAAATTAAAATTTAGCACAGATCGATAGCTTCCTTGTTGACACTCTCCTGACTCAACTCCTTGGGATTTGATTTTTTTTAAAGTATCTTCAGAAAGTTGGTATTTTTCTGATAAAGCCACCTTAACCATAACATACCCTTCTTTTCCTTTAGGAATTTTCCCTCTTTGAGAAAACTGTAATGATTAATGTTCAGAATAGATCATATTTGGTCCTGGACTGTTGATAAACCTAGGATTTCTAACTATGTAACCATCCAGAATTGTGCCTAGAAGTTTTTCACCTTTGGGAAAGGGGAAGCTATAATTTTCCAGTAGGACAGCACTTTCTTCAAGCTCTGGTGGGTCACGAGTTCTGAGAAAGTAAAAGCTACAACAGTAAGTTTGAGAGATGTTTTAAATTTTCTATACCTCTGAGCACAGTACAGCATGGCTTATTTTAATTAAAGTCTGGTTTGCAGTTGGAAGGATAGAAGAAATAGTCACCATAAAATTTTTTAAGACTCACTAAAAGCTATCTTATATAGAGTTTTTCGCTTCCTGTAAAATAAGTTGCATATGTAGAATATGTGGCAATCTCATATAAAAAGGTTTTATTGACACTTGTAATGACTTTCATAACTTATTCATGAGTTCACTGCTCATGAGTAATTTGGTCATCCAAATTACAGGCCAATAAAACTTTTATATCATACCATACTGTCATGTCTTCTACACTTTGGGTGGGTAGATAAGCAGAGGCATACCAGAAACATGTTGTAGATCCTTTAAGAGAAGAATTAAAATAGAATATAAGTTCAGCTGCGATGAAAAGAAAAGTGATCAGATGAAGAGAATCTGTTAAAAACCACAAAGACCAAAGGAAATGTGTTCTGTTCTTGGCCTCATAAAATTGATACCGCTTTTTAAAATATCTAGGATTATGTGTACTTATGGATCAGAAGCTGGTGCTCGTGACCTTTGCTAATTATTCTTGCAGGTTTCCCTCGTTTCTGCCTTTTTTTTTTTTTTTTTTTTAAGCTGAGTGAGTGGCAGTGGGACAGTTGTTCTTGTATAACTAGACCTGTATTACACTGGACTTTTTTATGGCCTCTGAAGGTGTTCAGGAGGGAACACTTTCATGCAGTTGGAGCATAGAACGGATGTAAATCTAAAATCAGGCTGTCTGCACACAGAAAAAGCAATCTCTTATAAATCTAGTCTGACACAATTCCCTATTTTTAGCTCTGTGGTACAGTATCATATGACTAAGTGCCCTGAGGGTATCCGCTGCTCCCACAAAAAAGAGGACTCCCACCTCTGCAAGGCAGGCTCCTATTTGTTATGCTACTCAAGAAATATAATGAACTCCTGACTAAAATGACATTTTATAACCAAGATAGCTTTTAGGTTACCTGAGCTTGGAGATAACATACTGATTACCACTTATTTTATTTCTCTACCACTTTAAATTGGTGGCATGAAATTTATCATCTTTGAGCCTGTTTTTCTGTCAGACTACTTATGCTATATATGTCCCTCTCTTGCAGTATATGAAGATCTATGCTTATAAACCCTCCTCTTTTTTTTTTTTTTTTTTTAAAAAAAAACCCCACATACTGTGCATATTCTACCCAGAGCAGGGTGGATATCTCCCCTGCCTGCCAGCTGCTAGCCATGTCTTAGGCAGAGGCTGTTCCTTCTGATGTGGGGAGCATGACTCTGCACTTGGTGCATTTGTAATAAGAATATTGACCCTTTAGTAGCTTGGCAGAGAGCTGTCCCTTTCCCATAAAAACAGAAGATGGGAGAGCATGATACTTGCTGACTGCCGTAAGTAAGGCTGGTAAAGGGTGAGAAGGGGAAGGACTTGCTTTGGCAGAAGTGACATAAAGAGGGCTGGTTTTAGAGGTACTTTTGCAAGGTGGGAAGGTCTTCCTTCCCAATTAAATGAAGGAAACTTTTCAGCCTGAGTAAAGGGGAGAGAATTTTTGTTTAATGAGCTGGATGGTGCTGCCTCCTTTTCATTTGCTATTGAGCAAAACCTGACCTGAAGTCTTTCTCTTGGAGTGACTGGTATTCACCATCCTGGGTATGCTGGAAGCAAGGCCAGGCTCTGGAGGGAATAAAAAGGCAGGGTGAGGGAGTGCAAATCTGTAACTGTGAGGACCCAATGCAGTAAGTGAGACTGTTTCACAGATTTTTCTGGTAATTATGATGAGAGGGTAGCTTTAGGGTCACCCAGCCCAACAAGACTACAGTTCTTGATTGAAGACGAGTCTTGCAGTGAATGTGCCCTCAGTTAACAAAAACACTAAGGATATTTGCCACCTCAGATACTTTAACTCTACTTTATTAACCCTGGGGGGTCACAGAAAATGCCTCGCTTAAAGCAGATGCCTAAGATTTTGTAAGGCTCTCCTAGTCTTTGGACTGGCAGTTTCAACTCATAACGCAGTGTCATCCATCAAGCCCCATGAGCACATGTGGTAGTTGGAGAGGTTTGTAATTTAGGTCTGTGTTCTGGGTATTCAAGGTGTTGAAAATGCTGTCTGGTATTTACAGTCCTGTTAAATTTGGCTCATTTTATTTGAATGATTCTTCAGTAAAGGAGACCTTGTCATCTATGGTTCCTTGAATTATTATACAAATATGCACACACATCTACTGTTCCTGTTCCTTCTTTTTTTTTTTTTTTTTCACAGATCTATCATTAACCTTTATCATTTACAATGGTTCTAGCAGAAACTGTACATCATGTTCCAATTTTACTGCAATCTGAAACATGAGATAAAATTGTATACCAGACAGTTTGCATATGTATACACACCACCACATACTATAAGTTAAAACAGAGGAATAGGTATTACTGTTAACTATTCCTTAAGAAAGGATTTTAAGGGGCTGTTTAATTTGTTATTTACTTTTGATTCTCTCTGCTAAGGAAATGTGTGTATCCCTCATGCCTGCATGTAGTTACAGCTAGTGCCACTGCATTTAACAAGGTAGGAGGTCCCATCGATTATATTTTCCAATGCATCCACATGAATGCTGCAGCACTCAGACTTTTACACCCCACTGCTAGAATAGGAAGATGATTGTCAGTCCTCCAACTGTACAAGTGTTGTTTGCAGGTTAAAATGATTTTAAATTAATTATGTCTTTCTGGAAGATGGGGGGAGTGAATAAAAATGCCTAGATCTTATCACTTGTGGCAGCTCTCTGATATCTGGAAGAAGGGTTATTAATTTTCACCTCCTTGCCTTTCCTCCCTAGCTCTTCTAAAGGTCAGTAATAAGGATACTACTTAAAACAACGAAGTGGCTGTCCTGTTCATTTTGTTGCATGTGTGGGGTTTTTTTGCTTTGCTCTTCTGACTCTTTTAGATTTTTATAAATGGTGGAGGGAAATGTCATTTGAGTGATGGTTTTGTAATTTGTGCCTTTCAAGGCATGAAGGATGGGGGAGGTGAGTTTTCCTGGAATCTCCTGATGGTGTCCTAACCAGAGATCATACACAGGTTTACCCCAAAGCAAATCTCATACTTTGTTTCCCACTGCTTTGCCCTCCTTACTGGCAACAAAACATTTATCTAAATAGTATAAAGATTGGATCCACAGGGAGAAGATGCCTTGTCTAATGGCTTCTCTGGGTGACAAAGCCTAATGCATAAATGAACCCTAATTTGTTCTTCTGGGCTACTTTAAATTGTGTTGGTGTCTGTGGTTCTTTCAGCAAAACTCCCTCATTATTTACAATTTTGCTTCAAGGTATGCCTAGAAAAACTATACAGGCTAGGCAGCTGGAGCCTAAGAACTATCAGGATCTATAAACAAAACTACTTACTTCACCTTCAGATCCTGCTCGGAGAAATCCCAAACCACGTTTACAGGACCAGATCCTGGATAAAATGAAGGACTTCTGTGCGGTGGCTCACATAAGCTGTGAGAGACCTCCATGGAAAGCTCTCCTCTGTTGGAGGTTATCTGGACTGCTGTTTCCCTGCCCATGTGTAAACTCTCCTACCATTCAGCTCTGTAAAAATCTGCACTGAAGCCTTCCCAATCTTCACAAATTTGTCTGTTGAAGCGGTTTTGTGTGATGGTAGCAAATGTTATGTATGTTGGGCATATAAAAGTGTGAACATCACTGTATAGACTAGTACATTTGTCAGGGCATTCAGTGAGTGGTGGGATAGATAGGGTAGGACATTTCATCATCCACAAACATGAAATGCTTGGTGAAATCCAGTATTATTGTTTTTCCAAATAATAGCCCCATTCACTGAGGAATACCTAGTCCTCTCTGAAAACTGGTCCTAGCTCGCTATGTAAGTCATTGCTGGAAAGGAGTGCTTGCTATTGTAAAACACAACTTCATGAAAAAGATGCAGAGACATATTAAGATACTAGAAAAAATAACTAGATAATTTATATTGTCACTCTCTCAGTAAGTTATTAAGTGTACTTCAGTGGTGTAAGGATACTAGTTCTCTCAGTGTTTGATATAAACTATATTTATTTATTATCAATCACATCTGTGAAAAGAACAGTATCTTCCTCCTTTATACACATGGCTATGTTTGGCTGTAGCCTGCACACTGTGAATCATGGATGTGGTAGTAATAAAGTTTATTATCAACAACTCATTATGGAATTGAAGTTTCTCTTCCAGAGATAGTGCAAGTTTATGCATATTCTTCAGCTGTTACAAATGCTTCTTGGCTGGTGTGTAAATTATTGATAAAAGTGTCTACTGGAAAGCGTGGAACTTTCTGTAAAAACATCAGCTGAAAATATTTTTTATTTTCAGCTGCAAATCAAAACCTGACATATTCCAGTTGCAAATAAAAAAATATTTTAATTCTGAATTACCACTATGTTTCTTTCAGGGAGATGATTTAGGTGTCTTGTGTTTGTCTGTGCCATTCTCAGGTTCTATCTTCAATGATGCATCATGATTTTTCTCTTGTGATGGGACTTAGTGGAGTGTGGTGCTAGATGTGTGAATGTAATTTAATGGCAGATAAAGAAGAGAAAGGAGGAAGAAACATTCATTTTCTGTGAAGTATTGATTTTTTTTTTCAGATTGAGATATTTTGCTATTTGTTATTTTGACAACAAAGTGAACTTTACCAAGCAAGCAACATCTTATCATTTAAAAGAAAAGTGCTCAGTTAAAAACTTAATATAAAAAAATGTTGACCTATCATAGTAAACAAGAACACTGAGCTGTAAAACTACTGTCAGTAGGCAGTACACATCTTTTGGTCATAATACATATATATGAGAAAATTATCCTGTGAGAAGCATATAGTGAAGAAATCTTGATTGCTTTCTGGTGTTATTTATATATTTAAACAGGACAGAATTTTAAAATTAATATGTGCAGAAAACAAAGGGGATATTTGAGACATACCAAAATGTTACGATAATACCCTTATTGCTAAAAATTACCATGTTGCAAATCTGATACAACTCAATAAAAGTCACTTAATTTACACCAGTATGAAAAAGATGAGAAACAAGACATTATAATTTTTTTTAACACTTTTGATACAATGATGAGATCATCTCTTAAATCTAATTGGCTTGGATAGAAATGTTATGGCAGACTGAAGAAAAAATTTTGGTCCACTGTCAATCTGTCATTGGCTCAGACATGTTGAATAGATAGAAGTCATTCAGTGCTGACTAGCTTTCCACTTAATGGAAAGAAAATCTATGAGTGTGATGGGTGTTAGAGAGGGATCCAAAATGGGCCTTGTGTCTCCAGGCCAAGAGTCCTTCTCTGAAAAGTGAGTTGTGCAAAAATGGAGATAAATGGAGATCATGTCTGCTTTGCCAGACTCCGAGAGGAAATCCTTTATTGTCCCTATTTATTAAAAACAGTAGCTACAGTGATGTGATTTTATTTTTTCCAGTCTATATTTGATACTGCTACTTGTTTAACTCTTTCTTATGCTGCATTTCTCCTCTCACATGAATTTAGTCATTTCAGGAGGGTTTTTTTTTTTTTAAATCTTTAATCATAATGAAGTGAATTGACTTATACGTAACACTTGTAATCATATTCAGGCAGATGCAAGAAGGACTTACAAAGGACTTTCAAAGTGCCAATTAACTGTAGGATATAGACACTGGATGATGACTTATGCATTGCTGAATAAATCAGTCTGCAACACTATAAAATCAATGTTGCTTCATGTTGTTCATAAAACAATTAATATAAGCGATCTGACTTCAAAACTATAAAATCAATTTTGGCTCATGTTGTTTTATAAAGCAATTAATACAAACAATCTGACTTCAAACGTCTGCTGTCATATAAACCGCTGGATTATTAGTCTTAAACATGCCAACAAGTCTCTGACGACTTAAACTGAATTGCCAGGCGAGGTAGCACAAGAGATTATGTTTTAGCTATTGATGTTTTTATAGGCTAATGAAAGGATGTTTCAAAAAAGACAGTCATGATCAAAATGAGCTCCATCGCTTCTGCTCCACCTGCCCCTGCCAAACTGGGGCTAGCCCCCTCTGAGGAGGGTGATGTCTCTGCTGTGTTGCAGGCACCCATATGACTCCCCGCTCGAAGCTGAAGTTTTGCCCAAGAGTTTTGCCTTGGGCTCTGTAGCTTGAACCCTTCCTTGAAGATTTAGTTTATACTTTCTTATTTCTGTACAACCTAGACACTGTTCAAATAATTTCTTTAGGCCATGTTAGCAGAGGTAATAGTTGAGGAAAGAAAGTATTCTTGCTTTAAGAGAGTTAAATGGACACAAATCAGGAAAGGGAGTTCAGAAGAAATCGTGGGCACAGAATAGAAATGCTCACAGAAGGCTAAGATAGTGGTAAACAAAAAGAATGAAATGTTTAGTTTCAGACAGATCTAATTTTGTCTTTCTCAGCCATAGCAGTGACCCATTAACAGACACTTTCTGTAGGAGGGTAACATGTAGGATATACATTTAACAGACTCTAAATGGAAAATTCATGGAGGCAGACGGCTGAGTGAAACTTTTGCATGAAATTTTTCAGCAAAATATGCAAATTTGACAACAGTAAAATGTTTTACTAATGTGTTGACTTCAGCAATTTTTTTCAATTTCTGAAAGATTCAAAACTCTAGTTTCAGCACTTCTTAACATATCTACTTACAGGTTATATAGAACTTTATATTACAAAATATTTTTAATAGCATTTTAAAATATGTGAAGTAAAAGAATAATAGTACAGAAAAAACTTTAATATGGTATTTCATTTTTTTGCAACTCTAAATTTGGCTAAGATATAAAAATTTTTTCATGGTGGTCTAACATGTGGCACAAATGGTAGCTGCCTATAGACTTTCCCAAATTATATTTGTTACTCTAGGAACAAATATAGTAGCAACAATTAATCAAACAATGGAAAAATAAAGTCTCCATGGAAAATGCTGAAAGGAAGACAGTACCATGCCTGATCTTTTGTAGTGCATGTTGATACCATGTCGTAAAAATCTCATCAAGAGTAAAAATCATCAATAAGTGGGTATATCTCCTAATCTTGGTACTTATGTGCTGCAGGGGTCCTCACTGGTTCTGATCAGCAGAGGAGTGGGGATGGCACAGGATGGCAGGAGCAGTTAGAAAGTATTTTTGCTGCTAACTTTGCCTAAAGCATTTACATTAATGTTGGTTTTCCAAGCATTTGGCATGGTGTCAGTAAGTCTGCTCTTACAGCCTTGCAGCTGATCGGGGTACCCCGGAGCCTCCGTCTTTCTAACAGATTCTTCGTTCTTTTGTTTCCCCTGGAGAAAAAAAAAAAGCGATAAAGCAGATCTGCCACTGAAAGTATGGGACACACTCCAAAGGCTTTTTAGGCAGGATGACAGATGTGGCAATGTGTTCTCACAGCCCGTGGAAAATCCTCCAACACTGCTGTGGGCTTGCTGAGGCTGCTTTCTCTAGCTCCAGGCAAGGAAATGAGGAGGTTGCCGACTGGAAAGCTGGAGAAAAAGAGAAGGGGAAAAAAAGCTCCCCAAAGTAGAGTGTGCTTTGTCAGGCAGGGCTGAAGTAACTGACAGGCCAGTACTGCTCTTGCCAAAGGACTGGACTTTAAAGGGCAATCAATTTTAGTGAAACTTGAGTGCTTAAACAGCTTTTAAAAACCTGTGCGCAAGTGCAGATGCAGGTGGAGTGGGTGGTTTCAGGTGCATTTTCAGCAGAGAAGTGAGGAGAGCTGGAAGCACAGGTGCTGCTGGTGCCTGTGGCTGGGGAGTCAGTCCAGGACCCCAGAGAGCTGGGGAGCCCTGTCCTACACAAGCCCTGTTACAGCTGTCTTGTAAGAAAGTTCTACGCAGAAACTTTACTTTCTGGTGATGCAGGTTAGCGGGCTGGCTGATCATAACCGTAGTCAATACAGATTTGCCACTTTCTTGTATTTAGGGAAATACATGTATTTCTACTTACATTAGCTGATCCACATCTGGTTTGGGGATTCATGATCCTCCCGTTGACTGCTTTCTGGGTATATTTATAGTACAAATTTCCCAGTTAAATATAAATTAATTCTCATTTATATTACAATATTATCCTTGGGCCCCCAAGGCTGCTAGTTCTGCACAAATTTGTACTGTAAAAAATGTTTCATTCTCAAAGAGGTTACTATTATTATACGTAAATCTGTAAGACAAAGAATGTCTAAAGAGGCATTATCATCTCCATTATTTTCTCATCCTTGTTTCAGATGGGAAACCTAAAATAGATTAAAGTATTTTTCTCCATGGGTCTCAGAATTTCATACAGGAGACTGGGAATTCAGCCAAAAATATCTCAGACTTCAGACCATGCCCATAAACAATCAGTTATACCAACAGTCCACATAGGTATTGATATTGAGCATATGTAACGATGTATAAATAATAATAGAGCAGTGTAGTAACTGATTGTAAAGAGGTTACAGTGTTTTAATCTGGAAGTCTGGTATCTAAAATGTGCTTTCTGCCATTTTACAATTATTAAAGTTTGAGTTATATTTTCTGGGTGGAGATCTGTGTTAATGAATATGTACTACATGAAGCTAAAACCTGAGCCTTGCAGAAATAGATTACACTCCTAAATTTAGCAGAGTCTTTTAAACTCTTGATGTATATGCACAATATATGGATTTACCTGAAAGTATTTGCAATGATATCAGCTGGTGATGTTAAAAACTCTAAGACGTTGCCGTCTTTTTTACTAATTATTATTAAATGCATTGGAGATAATTTTTGTTTTGTCCTGGCTTTGGGATAGCTTATTGTCTTGAGAAGGGACAGCAGTCCTTCTGCAGGGCAACCAGGGAAGTTCCTGTCCCAAGCGTTTCACCCCACATGTGGGTGAGAGGGCTTCCATGTGGGTCCTGGCTGCAGGGCTCTGCTGCGTCCAGCAGCGTTTGGGCTGTGGCATTCCTGGGGTGTGGTGGGAAGCAGTCTCCCTCTCCAGATTGCTCAGGTCATGACTGGCTCTAAAAAGCTGCATAGGATGGGGATGGGAAGCTCCAGTTATCTGAGGATCTTCAGCTAAATATAAATAATATTTTCCCTACCTACTTTCAGTAGTAGCCACAGGAAATCCTAAAAGCCCTAGGTTTCAATCTAATCAGAACAATAACTGTAAAGAAGAATAGGGACAGCCTGTACTATGGAAACCTTGGCTCTCAGTCTGGTTTTTATACCACAAATCAGTGTCTTGTTTATGGCTGAGCTGATTAAACTTCACCCATCCCTTTTAATAGATCCTCAGTAATAGTTTCACTGAAATCAGCATGAGTAACATATGTCAGGTATGACTCAGGTGGAGACGTGTGTGTTTCTGTGGGAAGAGGCAAGCAAACTTCTGACTTAAAAATTTTCTTAAAGCAATTTCAAATGTGGACTGCTTATTTTCTTGGGAGGGCAAGGCAAAGACCTGTTCCTGTGTTTCAGTTAATGAATTCTGGATTAAAGAGCATCTTGGCATGATAAAAAATGAAAGATGCAAGTAAGGCCCTCTGTTGTAGTTCCTGGCATACTGAGAACATTTAATTTCAAATTATGCAACCGATTTCACTCATCTACAATAGTTATCTTTTTACTTTGGGGTTTTCCCCGAGTAACATATGAAGGGAATTATAATTGCTATTGAGGTCTCTGTTAAGAGAAGAGAACTTAGGATTTGCAGGGAAATAAGTTATACTAATCAATTGTCTCATTCCTGTGGTCTGAGAGAAATCTCTCAAGTCCCTAGTACCAGACAGAAAATAGCTGAGGTTATATATCCTACAAACCTGCCAAACAGCAACACTTGTTTTGGCTAATTTTCCCCAGTAAAGCTCTAAATCTTGAGGGCATTATCATAATCCATGAGTAGTGAGTTGGTTTCTAACTTTGAAAAATTGTTAATGAGAAAAAGGGGAACCACCAGGAAGGCAATCAGTGGTGTCAAAAGTCACGCTTACTGAAAACTGAGTGTCTGAAGTCCTCAGAGTTTTCCTAACTGCAACCTGCTGGTGTTGGTGAACTAGTGATGTGAATGTCCTCCACAGTGCTGAAATTCAAATATTGCTCTCTGCATTTGTTGGACTGCAGACAACCAGCAGCTGCTTTACAGGAGGTCTCTTGCACTGTTTTCCAGTCCTTTGGAAAGAACTGCCATCCTCAGTGTTAAGAGACTTTAGGGCTAATTTTAGGAGTTTGATGAACCATGGGTTTCTTTTCATTTGCTCATAGGGGTTGTAAATTGCTAACGATCTGCAGCAAAAATTAATTATTGTTAATTATTCCCTTTCAGCCACAGCTCGAATCTTCTTTTAGCACAGTGTGTGGATGCAGGTTAAATGAAGTCCAAACCTCATTCCCTTTTCTGTTCTTGAAGTAAACAGCAGATCCTGCTCACTTTTTACATCCAGATCGGCTCATGCCGAACATGCCCCCTGTGCATTCCTGCATGTTTTCAGAGGCAGAGAGGGTGTCTGTACTTAAAGCCTAAAATGGGATTAAGGCCTTTCTTTTGTCAGAGGTTCATTCTTTCCTCTGGGGCATTAAGTAGGACAAGGTGAGACTGATATCTCTTCCAAAAAAATATATTGAGGGAGATTCTATTTATGAGGAGAACAGTGCATCCAACTTCATGTAAATGGAGGTCACGGTAATACTCCACATATACTATGCAGAATGATTCTATTTTCTGTGCAGTCTGCATATAAACAGTTATGCTGTTATTGAAAAGTATAACTTGCCAAATTTAAAAAGATTGAAATTAATTATATAAAGTGACTCCAGGATAACTGATGTTGAACTAGTAAGGCAAACTAAATGAAATGTCACCCAGTCCATGTTTGTCTTGCTTAAAATGGACATGTGGCTTTGATCAACACAGGGGTTGCACTGAAGACATGTATTCCTACTGCCTCTGCTAGCTGACTCTGGAGAGGGACACGGAAATCTGAAAACCCTACCAGCAAGCCACAGTATTTTCAGGGGACAAAGAGAAGTCAAAGTATGAGGTTTTTTTCCCCACCCTGTCACAAAGTTGTTGCCATTTGGCCTTGTAGTGTAAACCATCTTTAATGAGGCTAGTGTGTGCTTGCTGGCAGGGTGATGCTCTCCCATGTCTAACCTAGGAAACACATTAGCTCTAATGGCACTTCTGAAAGTTTGCTGGCAGAAAAGCAAGTGCCTCAATTTCTGTGTTTCGTCACATGCATAATTGCCTGAATATTGAGCTACACAGTCGTATGCAATGGAAGAGCCCTCTCAGCAGTGGATGTGGCAATTTCTGGGCCAGGCAACACACCATGCTTTCTTCATACAAAGCAGCCCCAAGCTGCTCTCCTTTCACTTAATAGCCCAGCGCTTAAAGGACTCCTGGTGTTTGCAAAGGTGTTTTGAATCTCATCTCTCTCTGACTCAGAGCTGTGATTTCAGCTAAAATAAGGTAATGATCTTTGAGATGGGAAGAGTTCAGGTGGTTTTCTGTGGTAGAAGCAGTATGTGATTCAGTGAGTATTTCTGCAGAGGAAAGCCAGGGCCATCAAAACCCCTGTTTTTAGGTGATGTCATTTTGAGATAAAATCCCCATGGTGAATGTAGCCTCCTGTTGACTTTAAACCATCAAATCCAAAGCTGCTTCTGCTTCTCTCACCTGTACCTGGCAAGTCCTCACACAACTCATTTGATGTTGGTTGTTTGCTGGTGGGAATTGTGATAATTTTGTCTTCCATTGTGTTTGAAGTTGCAGGTTAAAAATCATGTCTCCAGCAAATCTCACCCTTCTGACACAAACTAAATAGCTATAATATTTATTGAAAGGGACAGTGTTATTATCTAAATGGTGACAGTGAGAGCTGTTAATTCCCATATGCTTCTTCATGACACAAATCTGCTCTAAAGAGTGGTTTTGTTTCTGTGGAGCCAGTTCTTCTTCACGTCATCGTACATCTCTACTATAAAACACAAAGAAAATGGAGCATGCGTTGGTCCTCACCATCATCTCTTGTAGTGTGGAAGGTACAAGTACCAATCTCTTCAGAGGGCTGCTGGGGAGAGCAGTGGGCTTTCCGCTGCCCTGTATCGCAGGAGGTATGATCACTCAGGCTGGTGGCAATTAGCCATATGCTGAGACATCTCTGCTCCCTCCAGCACCTGCTGCTCCTCCGTAAGAAACCCAAATGATGGTCCTTCTACTGAGGTGTGCTAAGGAGAGTTGTATGTAACGATGTACCTTGAGATCTCATCTGCAGTCTTTATTACAACAATTACTAAGGATCATTTGACTGTAAATGCTGCCGCTCTCTTGCTATTAATCAATCAGTCATTAACCTTAGCAGTATCGATGTGTTCTCACTATACATTTCAAGCAGATTAATAAACAAGAGAAGAGTTAAGAGCCCACTTTGCATGCTGCGATGCATTCCTGCGTTACTGGATCTGGAGAAATACAGTGACACTTCATTGTACTGTGAGAGATTTATGAAGAAAATACAACGTGGAAGACAAGGGGAAAGAGAGGCTTGTGCTGAGATGTGCTGATAAAGAAACAAAGCCAGACAGAGAAATGGGAGCAACGTGCGTGCATCTGAAAAGCAGGCATCTGACAATAAGCTGACACGTGCTAGGTGAGAATCGCTTCCAATTTCTTCTGTCATGTCACTGTAATTCTCAATAACTTTGAATCATTCTGGGAACAATCAACATCAGTATCTTGAAGGGAAAGGAGGAAAAGAAAGAAGAAAAAAAAAGCACATGCGTGAAAGTAGCTCTTTTTGATGTGACTTTTTAGGTGACCATAGTTAAGAGCATATGCTTGTGTCATGCCAAAGTATAGTCCTGGGTATTATGAGGTCCTTGACTATTTTAAGACACTCTTTAATAATTAAAATACCAGGAAACAACTGAGTCATTCAGAAATCCAATTTTTGACAGCGTATAAAATGACTTGGAGGCCTCCTCTTCCCCCTCCCGTCCGACCCTGCAAAAAAGTAAAGCTTGAACATTTTTTTTTTTTTAATTTTTCTTGGCTAGCAGTCCCCAAACAGTGGTACTGGCCAACAAGATGCCTGTGAGGCTCTTAGATATTTGCTGTTCCCGTGAACAGTCCCAGTTGAGGAAATATGATGTTACATGCAGAGCTATTGTTGCTCAAGATTTCTGCCTGCAACGAGGAGGGTTGGGGATCTCTGCTTCAGGGCATTGCAGGCCGGCTGGCAGGTATAGTGAGGATGACATGCAGTCACTGGGAGCAGGGGCAGAATTGGCCTTTGCGGGTCAGTGCCACTTGCCAACTGACTCTCACAGCAATGCTGGCACCTTGTCAGGCAGCAGAGTCCTGTAATGGCAGCCAGAAATTTGGGAGGACTGAGAGCAGCCTGCTTTTCGTTACCTGATGACTCCTGGGTAAATAAGGAAACAGATGTGACAAGCACAGCAGGCAACACCGGGCTCCTCTATTCTGGGTTCTGCAGCTGGCCATAGGAGCAGTCAAACTTTCCAGCTTCAATTAACAAAGAACAGGCACCGGTTTTGCAGATGTCTAAAACAGGAGGTCTGGAAAATAATGTCCTTAGGAAACATGAAGCACTTCACTGAGCCTCCTGCTTAAGTGGTAGGACCTGAGTATGCAAGTCCCTAGTCTGGAGCAGCCTTTGTGAATGAACTGCCTCCACGGAGTGGCCACCAG
Source organism: Strix uralensis (assembly GCF_047716275.1). Taxonomy (NCBI): domain Eukaryota; kingdom Metazoa; phylum Chordata; class Aves; order Strigiformes; family Strigidae; genus Strix; species Strix uralensis. Next base: position 10,846,345 of record NC_133978.1, on the reverse strand, counting down.
TGCCCATACACCAAGCGTCCTGGAGCTTGACAAGTCACCAGAGAGCTCAGCAGCTTAATTTTTCATAATTCCTAACATATGTAGAACTTCAGCTATGACACAATTAATTTAAGCCATTAGTGAGAGCTGGATCTGGGCCTTTGCAGAACTGAATGGCCTACATTTTGTATTTTAGGAATGAAACATATTCTGCTTCTTCTGAACAGGGGTTTACAAGGGACTAATCTACCTTTGGGTGTATTTCCTCAGCCAACTTTAAGCAGGCCTGCTGCTGGGTGAGGTACCCCACATCCTCATGACTCTGAGTACATGTGGGTTTTGGGGACACTCAGTAGCCCACGCAGGAGTCAGCGGTTTGTAGGCACAAGCCCTCTGAAAAATTTCAGATAGGGAGTTATTTCCAAGCAGACTGGTCTAAAGCTCTTTGCTTTGTCTCCTGTATCTTTATTCACCTTTTTAAGCATGTTCATTCAGGTGCCAGGCAAGACCTTATTAATGACCCCTGTTAGCTTCTCTTTAACTTTACCTTTCTGCAAAGTTTTGCACATGCAGCTTCGTAAAAACATGGCCTTTAAAATCAGCAGCTGGGGTCTGGAAGCTTTTAAACAATCTTCATGTATACTAAACAATTTCATTTCACTTTTAAAGTTCTCAAACAATATTTTATATTCTAAATTAATATCTACAAATAATTTTTGAAGTATATCCTCCTGAGTTTTAGACCTTCTAGCCAGTTTTATTTTACTGTCTCAGACTATATAAATGCATATATGTTAGATGTATTTATAGAATAAGTAACTGTTACAGCTGAGTATTTAAATCAAAAATGACTAATTTATGCAGATTTTCTACTTTAGACTTAATTACAAAATCATAATTTCCTTTATCAATTCAGTGTCTTGTATTACTTTTATGTAACTATACAGATTGATTTGGAAAAAAGAAGGAGAAAGCTCAACAAAACCCCTGTGAGTATCTCAATTTTTAATCAATCTATACTGATTAGTTGTGTTTGGTCAGATGTGTAATATGACATTGTTCTTCTGCTGTGACTGGATGAATGCACAGATAATCATGATATGAATCATTACATTTGTGAAGCAAAATCCATTTTCTATCAATTCACTTCCCCTGAGCATTTCTTATAAAGATGAATTGCTGTAAGGCAATATTTTTGAATATGTTGGTCATTTTTAAGTGTCTTGCTTGAGCAGCTTTAGAAATTCTTTGCACCTGATTTTAAATGGGGTGAAAGAGCTAGGGCTCCGACTAGGATGCCCACAGGTGTTACTCGTCTGAGTTGTTGGAGCTGAAGGTGGTTAAAATGAAGGAGGTGACCAACCTGGTCTACCCAATCTCATCCCCTCCTACAGCCTGGGGACTGACCTGCTCTGGAGAGGCCCCCTGAAACATATGGGGGAGGCCGAAGGCATCACTGAGTGTGGGTCTGCGGCATGTCCAGTGGCTGCTGACACTGTACGTGCTGTGAAGCAGCAGTTCCAGGGAAGCAACTGCTTCCCTGTACTCCTGAGATATGGCACCTCGAAGGGCTCACTCCTTGGTGCAGTATGTGGCTCACAGGGGAGCTTGTGGATGCACTTCAGAAGTGCTCTCCCGGTCTGGACTAAAACATTTGTGCTGCTGTGTTTTTGTAGCAAACGTTTATGCTTCTGTAAGCAGAGACATAGTTTAATGAATGATTTCCTACTAACTTCCTCATGGAGGGGAATGCTGGGAGTGAATATTCTTATTTCATCCGTGTTTCCTGCCTGAACTGTCCTCAACTCAGAGGCCTTTTATCATATGTTTTTGGGGGTGTGTTTTCCCCTGTAAGTTTACCATGGTGAATAGGCAAGCTCACAGCCTGAGAAAGCTAACCTTGAACAAGTTCACACATGGATGAAAAGATGCAGGAATCGGAGAGGTAGATGTGGTTATGAGGATCAGCCTCACGAGGATCAGACCCATTTCAGATGCTGTCTCTGGTTTCTTGTGTTATGCTGGGCACACTGGGGATTAGTGCTTTCCTTCTCTTAGCCTGTGCGGTCTGTCTGTCTAGGTTGTCAGATGTGCACAGCAATAGGAATTATTTAGGTAGAGCATCTGGTTTCACTGAGACACAATACCACAGGGTGTCATTAGACACTGTGGTTATGCAGGAAATGGCAAAAACAAAGTAACAGAGCAGTTTAATGCAGAGAGAAAGAAGAAGAAAAAAAAAAAAGCATAGTGCTGATAACCCTGTGCTGTTAAAGATGAATATCTCATAGACCTCCTTGAAATCAGACAGAACTTGAAGCTCTTTTAAACTATTTGCAATGATGATAGCATCTTATTGTTCTCTTAAAAAAAAAAAAAAAAAAAAAAAAGAGGATTTCCCCAGTAATATTGAGGTTTCCTGGTGCCTGGAGGAAAGAGATGAGAAAGAGTTTGGCTGTGAGTACACACAGTGGTGAAATTGTCACCTTGTTTCAGAAACCAAGCACTTCAATTAATACTACAGAAGTGGGATAAGGCTTTTGAAGATCTCATGGGCAATTAGATGCTTTAACCTCCTATGGATTTAACCCCAAGTGAAGTACTTGCAGGTTTAAAAAAACCCCTCCTGCTCTGATCAGGGAGCCAGAGAGATAACATGCAGTGAGAGCTCTCATCTCGGCAGCCCAAGCACATGTTCTGCAGAAACCAAACAGTGAGCACAGGGGAAGAATTTCTCTGGGTGGAGAAAGTCGTGGCTGAGGACAGACCAACATGAAGGAGTTCAAGGCACTGATTAGAAGGTTCTTATTCTGCCTTTCATGGAGAACAGCAAAAGGAAAAAATAATTTAAAAACCTCAAGAACTAGAGGAAGCAAATTAAATTACTGTATGAAAAAAATAATTGCTGGTAGAAGTGTGAAGTGTTGATCTTATGTATTTTTTGCACATTGTAGAGATCCTTATAGGCTGTCAGCATTTTAATTAGATATGACAACTTGACAAAAGGAGCAGCTAGGTGTGAAACACATATACTGCTGGAGGGAGGCTTTCTGCACAACAGTGACCTGAAATCAGACATCACTGACTGTGACCTTCACTGTGCTTTGCGGAGCAGCCAGAGCTGCAGGCGGGGTTGTCAACTGTGCAGTCCTCAAAACTGACACACCACATTCATTAGTGCATGATTCAGGCACGGCGAGAGCACTGCCACTGCTGCTTGCTGCTACTCACACTTGCTGTGCATGACTAAAGAGCTGACCCTGCCCCTTGACATGGAAGCTTGTTTTCTTGGTGCAATGGACCTTGCCTGAAAAATGCTGAGAAACCGCATTTTTCCAACCTTCTTTCTGTTGGGGAAAAAAAGAAGAAAATCTTAGTTGTAGGATTCTGACACTTAATCTTGTTATTATCAGAGACCAGCTGTGACTGTAGCCTGTAACTAAGGTCTTTCCATTACATGGCTTTTCCATTAAATACATCCTCCGGTGTAAGCCTTCCTAGCTCAGTAACACTTTGCTGCATTTATTATTAATTAATTTGTTATTCAATGTAATAAACCCCGTCACAATGAATTTATTTGGCACAATGAGGATATTTCATGTCTTCTGATTATGCTTCCTCAATGGTTTCAATTGCAGGGTTTCCCTGCTGTCAGGACACAGGTCCCTCTGACATCCTGATGCAGCAGATCCTGACCTGTAGTCTATCAAGAGCAGCTGACTGTAAGAAGACTTGAAACCCGCTCCAGAAACAGAACTGAAAATGCTTAAAAATTTTCAGTCCCGTTTCAGATTTTGGAAGGTTTGGCTATTTCAGGATTTTCAAGATGAGTCCCAAGTCTGTCTTTTTTTGTTTTGAGGGACAACTCTCTGCTTTGAGAGTCTATGGAGAAGGACTTGGGGTTACTGGTGGGTGGAAAACTGACTATGAGCCAGCAATGTGCGCTTGCAGCCCAGAAAGCCAACCGTGTCCTGGGCTGCATCAAGAGAAGTGTGGCCAGCAGGGCAGGGGAGGGGATTCTCCCCCTCCACGCCACTCTCATGAGACTCCCCCTGCAGTGCTGTGTCCAGCTCTGGGGCCCTCAACATAAGAAGGACATGGACCTGCTCGAGCGGGTCCAGAGGAGGCCACAAAGATGATCAGGGGGCTGGAGCACCTCCCTTATGAGGACAGGCTGAGAGAGTTGGGGGTGTTCAGCCTGGAGAAGAGAAGGCTCTGGGGAGAGAGACTTTATTGCACTTTTCAATAATTAAAGGGAACTTATAAGAAAGATGGGGACTGACTTTTTACTTGGGCCTGTTGCAATAGGACAAAGAATAGTGGTTTTAAACTAAAACAGGGTAGATTTAGGCTAGATATAAGGAAGAAATTTTTTATGATGAGGGAGGAGGTAGATGCCCCCTCCCTGGAAACATTCAAGGCCAGTTTGGATGGGGCTCTGAGCAACTTGATCTAGTTTGAATATGTCACTGCTCATTCTGGGGGGGTTGGACTAGATGACCTTTAAAGATCCCTTCCAACCCAAACTATTCTATGATTTTGTGTGACTCTTGGGAAGCTGCAAAAACCACAGCCAGGCAGATCTTGGCAGAGCAGTGTACTCTGCCTCATGTAACTGCTGTGCTATCCTGGGTTCAGATCCTAAGAGTCACTGATGTAACTCATGAGCAGTATTGCTGACATTAAATCTACTTCACTGAAGAAATGTTTTCTTCCATGTAATTTATGAAGTAAAACTGGTTTTAGATTCAGAAAAAATCTGTATTTCTCAAGAGTAGTAGGTTGTACATTAGCTTGTAGCTCAGCTTGGTCACTACTGTGAAAACTATTTTAGTTGAGAAGATATATTCAGAGGGGACTGCATGTTCATTAACATCCTGAAAAGGAATGAGAGGGAAATTCTGTACAGGAAAACTTAATAATTGTACTTGGATGAATGTAATTGAGCTCTATTTCCATGGTGCAGAAATAAAATCTCCCGTGCCTCAAAGTAGTTGAAGAGTTCAACTAATTCCTCACAACCACATAATAATTTATTATTCATTATTATCCCAGTGGATTTGTAGCACTCGTTCTGCCATAATTTGTCCCCCTCATATCCTCAAGCATAAACAGTTATCAATGTACAAAGACTTGAAAAAAAGGTCTTTTGAAAAGAGTGAATTAAACATTACATATCGGTAACATATGATTCAGTGATACTTGTTCCGGAGCAATAAGTGGATTGTTTATTTCCCTACATCAACATATAAACAAGGTGACAAAATCAAATGTTCTTATTGTATTCATACACTAATAATAATAGCTAGAGCAGCATCTGATTTGTTGCTAAAACTCAAAAAATTGGTGTGCGACAGCTGTGATGTTGGTACTGTGGTGATGAGCTGGGCGGGGCTGGGCAATGCGGTGGGAGCTTTGCCCGTGGAGTTTGAGGTGGACTGTGTTAGATGTGGAGACCCCTTCATCCTGGAGTGGCTGGGCCAGTGTCACTGAAAACAGAAATAGTCAGTGCCTCACAACTGTCAGTCTGGTCCACACATCCTTGGAACCATTTCAGAAACCTGTACAGAGACGTGAATAGCACTGTACAACCCAACATGGGCAAAATCAAAACAAAATGTGTGTTCAGCGGGATAATCAATAAATGTGTTGCAAGGGAGATTGACATCTTAGCTGACCATTTTCTCCCTTCCTACTGTTGAGAGAACGTTTTGGGAAAAAAACAAAACCAAGAAATCCTTTTTCTAAAACTAAGTAGATTCAGCTCTGTAGTAAAAAAAAATGTGCTATTTCAACCATATCAGCTCTCAAACAGTTTCAGGTTATGCATTTACCAGGCTCATTTCATTTGTTCAGCATTTTTGTTTACTCATTTTTATATACTGATTTGCAGACTGACTGACTTTTTCATGCTGTCTCCTCCATCCTGGAGAAGGTGGCCTCTTATTGGAGTTCATCTCACCTGTCCAACCATTAATGGTTGGACTGGATGGATGATCTACAAGGTCTTTTCCAACCTTGATGATTCTGCGATTCTGTCTGCTTGCACTCTGGTCCATTTAAAGCAAGGAATCTTTTATAGTATATAGATTTTGACATATACTATGTGCTAAAGCATTTGAATAATGTGGCTGTGTAATTGAAGAGTATCCAGTAGTGTTAAGGTATGTAAAATAAATACTAATTCTACCTATATCTACAGCTGTTATCAGGAGTAGAGGTGTATATTTTGAGTTACAATTGTTGTCCCTTTGGGAAAAGGAACCCAGAAATCACAGGCTGTTGTTAGCCTGACGTGACCTCCAAAAGCAATAAAACCAGATTTTAGATTACCGCCCACCCCCCCACACCCCCCCCCCCCCCCCCCCCGTGCACACACACACACCCCCTTTTTGTTTTACTCTTCTGCATGCTCTGTGCATGAGGTTAAATACACTTAGCCATGCTACTTGGGATGATTTCCTCTCACTGCAGGGAGAAGGAATTGAGAGAAAGAGTTGAGGTTCACCAGAGCAGTTTTGGGTATAACCATATTTGCAACAGTAGAATGCCTCATTTCAAAAGATGCTATGTGTTTAACTGTGCTGAATAACCCAAGGAATTTCCTGTTATGGGCGCATTTCTTTGGAAAGGATTTCTCTGGATCTGGGAGGGAATGTGGCCATATGGGTTAAGCAGAGTATTGGTAATGATCTCCTCTATGTACAGACCCAAACCTACTTCTCTGGTTTAGAGGGCAGGGCTCTGTAGTTATGAAGGTCATGCAGATAGTTTTTCTTACTTGTGTCTGCCTGGCTGGATTGGTCTGGTATACAAAGGAGGAAATAACAGGCAGCTGATAGAAATTGCTGTTGTATATGCAGTAAGAGGATGGTGAGACTTAGATGAGAGCTCAGGTGCTTGAGTTCTGCCTTACACTTGCTCTGGCTGCAGAGGAGTGTGCCTGTGAGCCTGCAGTTTCCATACACCTAGTCAGCTGCTGTGTTACTGAACTTACAGTTTCATATAACTCTCCTGGAAGAACTAGGTTATGCTTCAGATTCCTTCGTTAAGCACTGATGGTTTGCTCAGACTGAAACTTGACACATAACTTTCAACTTCTAAAGGTCATCTCTCTTCATTCCTGCTGTTAAAACGTGGTTGAGCCCTTTAGAAAAATAGGAGTTTTTATAACATTAGAATGTTATTGGAACAATAATATTTAAAAATAAACTCTATCCACTTTATCAGAAATCAAAACAACTTCTAAAAAGCTCAACATGTACATACAGGCATCTGAAAACATTATGCTTCTGTTTTCTGCTGTCTTTTTAGATAACATTAAATGGTGCAAAGGAACCCAGTATGTGGTTTAGGAAAGGAGAAGACATATTTCTTCTGATGTATTTAAAAGCTACCATGGTGGCACTTTTTGAGTGTTGGTTCTGTTCCTAAACACAACAGATAAAACAAATGGGAGAGCTGCAATGCCTGTCACAGTCTTTACCCCAGAAATTTTTGCAGTAACCCATCCTTCTCACGTCCAAAATCTCTCCCCTATAGGTTTTCATTTAACTGGAAAGACTACAAAATCTATTTCTAGAAGAACACTAGCAGTAAAGGTTAGACTGGAAAGAAACCTGATCACCTTTTTTTAGTTTAGAAGGGTATTTTAAACCAATGGCTGAGTTAGAATTTACATCATTTGCAAACTGTTTCATACTGCTTGAGATGATAACTTTTTATCTCTTTTTAATTGAATTGTTTCCTGTCAATAAAAAAAGTAGGTTTGGGTTCATTTTCTTTCAAGAATCAGAGAGTGAGAATATGTTGAATTCAAGAAAATTTTGATGAGGAAAGTTTTGGTTTTTTCTTAATTTCCCATTTCAGTGAGCCCAAACTGGCTTGTACCATCTCTTCATTGGTCTAATTAATTCTGTGGGTTTTGATACCTACAGCGTATTTGCTTCCTTTTCTATGTCTTCCTGAGCCACAATAGACCTTTCCAAACTACCCCATCTTCCATTGCTCATTAAATAAAGATCATAAAGAATAAAAGTAACTCCCTTGATTCCCTCATTAACAGTGTCCTCTGGCTTCCCCAAATTGCTTTTGGTGCACAAAACGAGGGTGCGAGACAGCACTACAGCTTTATTTTTCCCCAAGACCTGAGGAAAGGTGCAGGGAAGGAAATCCATGCCTTGCATCTCCGTACAAGCTCTTTTTTGGACCTTCACCTCGTAGCTCTGCAGGACGGATGGACACGCACATAAAAACCCATGGCACGTAGTTAGGTGCAGCCCAAGAGTGATGATTACTGTCCCCTGCACAGTGCATCTTCGGCAAGCACAGCAGTAACTTCTTTCTTGTTGCTGCTGCTCTGGGCCCTGGAGGCCAGCCAGGAAAATATCACCTTGAAGTGATTTGTAAACCCTGGTAGAATGCTACTTAGAGAAAAACTGTTGGCTCCAATCCCGATCTTGCATGAAGCCTCTGTGCGTAACTTGGTATGAGCAAGGTATCGGGAGGCTGAGTGGTTGCACTAATTTTCAAGGCCAAGGAAGGAAAAAGAATGGATCTGTATGCTCTTGATGGGTGAACCCAACTTTGTGTGATCTGAATTTGAGTTCTTTCTTGGCAAGGCTAGAAGTGGTGTTCTTTTAAAATATCAGTTAGAGATCGTATGGAAACTCTTAGGGGAAAGATGGGTCTCAAAGCCCACCTCCATCCTTGGCCCCTGAATTCTGAGGAGTATATCTGTGTCGCAGCATACTTCCTCCTGATCTTGATCTCCTGAACTTGACTAAAAGCCCTGAACACCCTTTAGGGAAATTCCAGCTGGGGACAGCTTTTGTTTTGTCCCTAGGGTGATAAACTTATATGAAAGGTAGGGTGATAAACTTGTATGAAAGCTGAAACCACCAGAGAGGTCTGATCACCCCCTTTCTTCCCATCTTCTGGTCTCTCTAAACTCAGGGATTTGAGTGGTTCTGCATCTTTATGGTTCTAATCTCAAGTTATCCTAAAAACATCTAATTTGCACCAGACTAGAGGAAAACATTTTGCTAAGTATTGAGCTATCTGGGGAGGGGGTTGTTTTTTGAAGTTAACTCCTGATGATTTTTTTTTTTTAATGATAGATAATTAACAGATGTTTGGCAATGGATGTCTTTCTATGCACATTTGCCTGAATAGAGCCCTCCCAACACTTCAAGCAAACCTGGACAGGTTAACAGTAATTGTATTCAGGGAAAAATGCTTTATCTGCTGCATAAGGATTATGTACTAGGGCATCAGATCCCCTCCTACCACATTTCCTCTGCCAGCGCGGTGGGCCAGTGCCTGCTTTTGTGCCCTGCACCCTTCCATTTTGCACGGCAGCCCACCCCAGCTACGCTCCTGTGGCTGCTTTTCCCTAGCAGCCGAGCCTGGCATGATTTGCATTCGAGTGAGTCTTGCTGTAGCGTCCTCTCTATGCACAGAGGTAAGTTGTAGGATTTATCTGTGTAGTTTCTCCATGTCCCATTGTTCTTCCCACGTACAGCAGAATAATTACATCCTAGCACAAAAAATGAACAGAACCAGAGCTTTTGTCCTTATCTCTTCCTGCCTCCCTGTTTGTTCTCTTCCTATTCAGTCGTGTTTGAAACAGAGTTTTTCCTTAAACATTTCAAAAACCTCCCTATCTCCTCCCCTCATTTTTAATCTCTTTTGCCAAACATTATTTAAAAAGAATGCCCACAAATTGATTTTTCTTCCCCAGAAAGACCTCCAGATTTGAAAGAGAGGTCCATTTTGAAGAAAGGAAAAAAGAAGCTCTCAGGTGTTTGAAATTTCTGTTCAGATCTGCTTTTGGTGCCTGCAGTGCTCTCCCAAAATTTAGGGCAACATTTAGCCCTGAGGTAGCAATTAAAGATGGAAACTTTAAGTGGAATTAAACTTAGTTCCCAGGGAAAGTCTCACTCTGTTCTTTGACTAATTCTCCATATTATTGGACAAGTCATTTCGCAAACCCCATTATTCTGGATTGTTTTTACACTGGTTGTATGACTTTTTGCTAAAATCACTACAGTATTGCTCATTCAACATTTATTGGAATTTTTTTTTTTTCTCTAAGAAACATTCCTCTCTCACTGTCAAACATCTGGTCATCGCAGTGAGCGAGTAGGGGAATTTTTTACTGAATTCTGTGCAGAGCAGTGTGCAAGCCCCTCTCCAAAAAAGCACCTTTCCAGCAGATGATCTGAAAACACTTCTGATATCTCAATCACTTTATAAACAGGAAAATTAGAGTCAGTTGTTCCTTAAGAAGAAATCTGGGATATCTTGAGCCTCATGGCAGTCTGGGCAAAAAAATGGCATTGACAGGTTCTGGAGGAGGTAGCACTAAATGAGGGAGATTTTTACGTCGATAACTTGAGTGAGACAAAAAAAAATAAGGCATAAAGCATATTCTCTGTGTGTTGTGCTTAGGTCATTTACCTCTCAGTGATCCTGTTCTTGTTAAGGAGGACCAGAAAATCTGTTAGATTCTGCTGGGATTAGCCCAGCTAGAGTCATCAAATGTTGTGCACTGTTTACTGTAGAGCACAAGCAGCCTGTACCTAATGTACATTTTGTTTAGTTCCCAAAGAAGCCCCAGGTATTTGAGATTTAAAGTCCACAGATGTCAGAGGAGGAAAAAAAGAAAATAAAGAAAAAGAAAAATCCCCCTCCCATAATTATAAAATCCTACCAAGGACTTTGTGTGATAGCACTAAATAAGTGCACATGCTCATGAATAGTCAAGTGGGGGTTGTTGGAAACGTGATGCAGATCTCAGTGTCTGCGCTGCTGTAGTGCTTTGTGCATGGATTCAGACACCTGCCTTTTCATTTATTTCAGCCACTGTCCAAGCAGTGGCATAGTTTGTAACACTGATTTTTCCCCCACAGACTTCAGAATAATTTTCAAAGTCTTTCCACCACTTCTAGTCTATCTTTCCTCCTCACCCCTTAATGTATTCCTTCATTAGGCTTAGTCTAAAATGCTGAGGACAGAGTTTTTATGAAGAACACTGCAGTTCTGAGTCTTGTTTTGTTTCTTTTCATCACTGCACTTCTTTAAATTGTATATGCACTGACTAGAAATGTCATCTTCTAGTAGGCTTTGAGCAGAGACAAAGCTTTAGTGCAATATACTTAAGCTTGCTTTCAGTTGAGTGGGTTAAATAAAATGTAACCAGCATTTATGTCTGACTACTGCCCCAAACCCAAAGCAAGCCTTTCAGGGGCTTCCGAGTTGTTTGGTGAAAGCCAAGATGTGTTCTGTGTTCTCTGGTTCTATGAACATCTCAATTTTCTGAAATAGATATATCAAAAGAACACGTCTCTTCTTACATGAATTCTGACCTGTCTGAAATCAGCAGCCTGAGATTCAACTACTGGACAGCTTGTGATACAATTTGTATCCATACGTGCAGCCTTCTGCTTTCCAGAGAAAAGGAGGCTGGGCGAGCTGCATAACTACCCAGAGTTTTAGATGTTTATCCAGAAAGAAGCCTTTGAAATTAATCAGCTGCTATTTGGGATATGATAGAGACTCCTGCTCTGTAAAATATGATGCCACACATTCAGACGTAAAAGCTTTCTTGAAAATCAAATGCCAGATTTAGAAACTCTGACTGGAAAAAAGGAAACCTGGGTGGGAGTAGCTTTTATGTTAATTAATTGTATTCCCTGCAAGGATTTATTCCTATAATAGAGGGTATATGATAATTAGCATAAAGAGGCAAACTACATGTGAAACGTCAATGGAGTTGTGTTAAAGAGGGATATAAGTTTTCTTTATACTCAGTTGGAAAGTCCCTTTTTAAAGCACTTATTACAGAGTTGTAAAAAATAATCCATAAACGAATGCAATCTTGCCAGGAAAATGATGTCTTAAAAGCTATTTTCTACCTTACAGTTCATTGCTCGTCTTTTGTCATGATAAAAATATTCAGCATATTTCAGGGTCCATACTTATTTATTCCTTCTACTCATGAAATGTCAATAACCCCCAGTGGAAATGCTGGCAGTGCCGTTCTTAGTAGGGATTACACATTTCAATAAGTAATAATTTTTGGTATCTCATTGTAGAGACAAGCTGGTATCTGAACCCCTGCAAACAACCTGAGGCAGGTTTTTACAGTCACCAATGCCAAAATTCACACACACAAAAAAATTTTCTCAGTTTTTGGCCACTAATTATAATTAAAGCCAGCCTTTTCCTTTTTTCCAAACAGATGGGAAAAATCAAAATGTTAAGTAGCTTCATTTTCACCACAGGGCTCTTTCAAAGACTTTAAACTTCTGGTTGGCAGCCAGATTTTCAGTTGAGTTTTTCTCCTTGTGTTTAGTCCCTACAGCTCTAAAGGCATGAGAAAGGAGTTACACACAACTCCCTTCAGCGTGCCCTGCTTGCTTTCTCTGCTGCTCAGTTACCAAACTTGAAGTAGGTTAATGTTTCCAATGCACAGCAAGGTCCAAAAGCAAAGCTTGATTTTTACTTTTTTTTTTTTAAAGCTGTCAGCACTCATTCATTCAAGGATCTGTTGTATTTATCTGTTTACCTACATCAGGACATTTTAAAATTAATGTCCTGTTGTAGGTAAACAGATAAATAGAGACCAAAGACCTAGGCACTATTTGTAGAATTCAGAGGGATTACTTTAAAGATAATCAGCCATTTTGTTTTTCTGCAGTGACAATTGTGATTTATTGCTAAATAAGTCTTTACTTGTGAGAATTTGCATGGGGAGTCATCCAAGAAAAACAGGAGGCAGTGGGACTTGTATCAGAAGGCAGGTGTATTTTTGGGTAGTTCTTGTTTAGCATCTCCCCCTCACCATTACACTTGCCTAAAATTTTCAGGCTCTGAATACTTTGGACCTGGGCTCTGGATCAAGACTCTGCCGGGGTGGGGATGAAGGCAGGCATGGGGTTGTTTGTGGCAAAGGGAACGGGGATGCAGCGTGGAGGAGGCTGTCAGTGTGTGTGAGTACGTATATCCTTTTCTTCTTTCCTTTGAAGTCAGAGATATGTAATGTCTCCTTCCCTTTTTCTGTGTAGAAGCGACCCAATGCAGGCAGGTTCCCTGGCACATATGTGTTGGCTGTAAATTTGTATATGTTTTGTTGCATGTACTTTCTGTTACTTTCCAAACTCACAAGTCTGTGTATCCTGGGCAAGTGTTTGTGGTGTTTGGGATTCTTTAGGAATTATGTATGGAAACTAATAACTGGATTTTGGGAGGACAGGACTGAGTCTCAAACTTATCTTTTAAAGGTGGGCTTATTTGTCAAAAAAGGGAGGAAATAAGGAAATAGCCAGCGCAAAGTGCTCGCTGCAGTATGTCAGGAGCTAGAAACTGAAAACTATTAATGCAAGTATGTGGCCTGGAGGAATAAATATATTAGATGATCTCCTAATGGATGATTTTTACTTTTTAACTTGAGGGGGTGGGGGTGGGGGGGGTAGGAGAAAGGAGTTTATGTTGCTTACGTTGCTCTGAGTTATTTGCTTGACATTGATGATAAGTTTTTCTGTGTCATTGTAGTGAGAAATCACAGGAAGTTTCTTCATCTGGGATAGGAAGAGACTTGATGCTTCACATTTTAATATCCCTGAACTTCTGAAATATGTTACAACTTGTGTGCTTCTCCTGAGAAGCCCTGGAAAGGAGCAGAAGTGGTTTCAAAGGCAGGAGGAGAGTTAAAAGTACCAGTGTTAAAAAAGCAATCTGTGTAAACTGTTTTACGACTTAAGAGTTATGCAAAGCTGTATCTTTCCTTGGCCTCATGCCCCAGATTGCATGTCCATAAAGCACTGCAACCCTCCTCTGACACATTTTATAGCATACTTCAGCTTTGAGGAAAATAAACTAGTTGTTAAAATGCTTCTGCAAGTCCCATGGTCTGTCCCATCAACCTATGGACAAGGGGACCTATGAGACTGTCTCATATATATGTAGGATGAGAAGTCTTGGGGGCTTATATGCTTGATGGTGTTTGTACTATGAGCAAGGTGCACTTACTATTCCCAGTTATGATGATGCATAGCTGTACCGTAAATATGTTCCCCACTACCTGTGATGTAGTTAATCCAGGTGATTGCATGTAACTGATGTTACACAGCCTTATGAAACTGCTACAGTCTGGTGTGTAGTCTAATCATAAGTAGCAATAGTTGTATCATAACAACTGCATCTTCAGCTTAAAAGGGGTGCTTGTAAAAGATGACATCATCAGCTCCTAGAAAGGTAAAAACAGGATCTACATCATAATTTATGTGAATAACAATGAATAACTAATCTTCCACATTCTTTGTAGTTTGTGGTGTCTTAGTTTTGAGTACCTAAATCTGAACTCCTTCAATGATTATATACATTTGTAGTTTTATGCATACAAAACCTTACAGGAGAATCCAGCTGGTGCAGAACCCTGAAGCTCTGGCAGGAGACAGGAGACAAACCATGACAAGTGCGATCATCTGTAGCCATTCCCCTAAAACACCCTTGAGACACGTTGTCCTGCCCACTGTCCTCAGAGGTCTGCGGGTGGGAACCTCCCACGTCACTTCTGCGCTTTTACGTCTGATCCCAGATGGATCCCACGTTGCATGAGGAGGAGGGAGAATGAAAAGATAATGAGCAGAGGAACTCAAAAGCAAACTACTTTTTATCTGTAAAGGGCTTGATCCTCATTGCTCTGACATGTTTCTTGCAGTGCAAATGAAGAACTGATGTGTGAATTAGAGCAATTTATGCACATTTAAAGAACTTTATGGTTCTGTAATTAGATGGGCATCTCTACAGAAACTACATGTCAGCAGCCTATATAGAAGAGATGAGGAAACTGATATCTTTTATGTTGTTTGCTCTATGTCTCTTTTAGATCCAATGCACAGTCCAGCTAAATGTTTCTTTAGATTTTGTTCCCATAAGAGGCTCTTACTACAACAGCATCCTATTAAGAGGGCCTTTTTATTATTATTTTGAGGTGTTTATGTTTGCTGGGATAATGCAACTCTATAAATAGAATGCTTTCCACTTTGTTTTTAAAACAGTTTTCTGCTTTTAATGAAATAGTTTTTAAATAGTTTCTTGCTTGGAAAAAAGCAAAATACAGCTGCTACTGGCATCTGATTAATGCTTGCTATTTCATGATAACTGTAATTAAATTCAGCTAATTCTCCACTGCAATATTTATGGAAAACAAGGACCAGAAGCTGTAGTTCAGTGTTTATACTGGAGAGTACAAGAGCACAGGAAATAACAATGAAAAGCTGTAGGGCAGGGGCCTGGGGTGGCCCGCAGGGAGCCCAGAGCTTTCACTTTGCATCGTACTGGGTGATGTGGAGCCAGTATTTGCACACCCTCCCTCATAACGTCTTCTTTTTGCCTCCATTTCTTTTCTTCTGCTATGAAGGATGTGTCAGCAAAGCAGTCTTGGAGCTTCAAACTTCGAAAGATTGCTTCAAACTGTGCCTCAGCCTTCACTGCTGCGGAGGTGCCCCTCTGACTGGGCAACCATCAGGGGGATTTAGAGCCACTTTTGCCTTCAGTTTAAGATTTAAGGGAAGAACAGAGAAACATCATTTCCCTGGAGACTCCTCTTTGGTGACAGCTTCTGAAATACCCAAGCTCTGACAAACAGATGTGGTGGCAGCTCATGGATAGCTTAGTGGTTACAGCAGTACCACTGCTCTCAGCTTATTACATGGACATGAAGCGATGACAAGAATGTCTCCAAAACTGTTGTGTTTTTTATTTTTTTTTTCCTATGTGGCTGTGCCTGTCCGATCTGATCATAGGAATTCCTGCAACAACTTTCAAAATCATTACCTAAACCCCACTGTTTCACGCCTCAGTAGGCAACTGTTCTGTTAAAACCAAGTTTTCACTTTATGTGCCCGCAAAATATTGGCATGGTCTGCACAATGGCAGGCAGGTAATCCTCCACAGTAACATGGCCAGAGGAGGGAGAGGCTGACTGCAGGCAGACAGTGAAAAGTGCTTGTACACCACAACTGGCTCACCTTGGTTTTACTAACGCGTTTTTTGGAATGAATACTAAGTACATGTAGCAACACTGTGTATCCTGAGCATAAAGACAAAGTCTGTTGCTCAGAGAACAAATAATCGCAATACACTATAGGGACAGGAAAATGGAGCATTAACCTTGCAAACACCCATGGGGTAAATTTAAACATTCAAACTCTCCCCACCATCAGCTGCTGTGCATAAATACTGATGATACATTTCCCAAGCTCAGAGCTCCAGGGTGTGATTTGTGAGCAAGCCTTTGACCTGGTCTTACTCAGAATGCAACTTTTGCCTGTTGTATGAACAATGGATGCATGCCTGGGTTTGAATTGGGAGAACACATAGCTTTTGAGGCATATGCCACAGAGCTGCCTACCATAAAATGTCATCCAGAGTCTGCCCATAAGTATTCAGAGGAACACAACATTCTGGTTACATACTAGGTGAATATCTTATCATGCAGCAGGAGAGATGCTGGCGCATGTGGCACTTGAGTGTTAGAGGTGATAGAGGCTGCGTGGTCTGAAAAGGCTACTGAAGTAGCCTGTATGGTCGCTGTCTTCCAGCTACCAATTCTTTCTCAGTGTTTCATTGAAGATGGCTCAGTGGTTCAAATGTTACTTAACCCTTGGGACATCTTAGTTAAATTTCAGCCTTGCAGTAGATTTGTGGGTACTAGTTACCCTGATGTAATGTGGGGATTAAAGTAAATCTATTAAAAACCTTTGGCTAGGCTATTTCTTCATCCAGACAAAAACATCCTTTCTAGAGGAGAAAAAAACAACCCCACCGCCAAATATTTTTGATAAGCCTGACAGGTTTAGAATAGAATATTTCAAATTTTAGTTTCAGTACTAGATGCTTTTTTTCAGTGCCCTACTTTCTCAGGCTTTTTTATAATGTTATTGTGTGCAACTAAGAGAGAAGAGCTTGCTTGTCTTCTTCAAGTTTATTTAGAGCTTTTCATTGACTAATGCCTTTTGTCACAAGTGACAGTGAAGGACCTGTTTGGTAATAGAGATCAATGGAGATGAAGGTGACATTTCAGAGCAGTGTTTTAAAACTAATGCATTGCTATTTATCTGACCATAGCACCTAGGAACACTGGCACTGATGTCTAAGAGCATCATGACCCTGTAACTTCTGCCCCTGCTGTCCTCCTCCTAAAATGCACATTTCCTTTTTCTGTCACTCTTCTCCAACTCCATGCTTTTCAAGTTTCTTCTTGCCTGTTCTAGAAAGCTCTTTGTCAGTCTCTGGTCCTATGAATTTATTATCAACATCCTTCTCATGCTGTCAGTGGAATTAAGCACCTGTTGGCTGAAGTGGGGCTTTATCAGCAACCAATTGGTGACTTGCTTCCCCTGGGTAACTGCACCATTTGATTCTGCATGGACAGAGCCTTTAGTGGTAGGGAGGTCCAAGGGCACGAAGGGTGTCGCTTCCTTTTATTCAGTACTGAAAAGTGTGGTGTTGGCACTGAGCAAATTAAGGAAGTGTGATTTCATACTCCAGCTCTCTCTACAAATTCAAATGCACTGAAGATACTTGTGAAAAGTGCTAAAGTGATAGACAGTGAAGAACTTAAGGCCCCTTTTCACTTGGAGAAGAGGTATAGCAGAAGCTAATTGTCATCCTACATTATATACTGGAGAAATCAGCTTTGAGTATACAGTATAGTTCAATTCCCAAACACATTTAGGATTTAATCCATATCTTCTTTGCTAAGAAATCCAGGAAGGGTGGCCGTTTTCAACTCTGCAGTGATCTGAGACCAGCATATACTCAAATAAGTTTCAAAGCAGCTGCCAAATTAAAGCACTACCAATGTTGACTGGATTTGAGTAAATATTTACTACCTTGCATCCAATTACTCTTCTCTCTGTACACATAAGCTTTACCATCTGTGTCCAGAAGTACTGACTTTTGTGGTCTGCTTGCTTGACGTCCTCCACACTTAATTCTAGAATAAGAGGTCAATTCAGATAGCGCATAATGCAATTACATCAAAACCATGATCTCAGTAACTTCTGGACATAAATGAAATGAAAACATATTAATAACCTACCACACTTTCTGCCCAGCTGTCTTGCACGATGTCATGGCAATGCGTTTAGTACAGACCAAGCAAAAGAAAGACAGATTGTTTTCCCAGAATTCGCTCAGTTAATGGAGAAAAATCCACCCTGATCTAAGCTAGCTCCAGCAGTGCCTCAGAAATATTAATGTCTCAAGCTCTCATGCTTTAATAAAGTAAAAGATAATGTATTTCAATGGAAAACAATTTCTCCTAGCATTTGGTGCAGCTGATAGCTACAGAACTGGTTTGAAGCAGAGCATGCTGAGCTAATTATATTTCTTCTAAACACTGTTGATTTCTTGATTGCTAATGTGGTATTTGAGAGTCAGTGATTCTTAAATGTCAGCTTAAGAATCCATCTTTACCAGTCTGAATCCCCTAAATTCAGGTCTTGTTTTACCAATATTCCCAGTAAAGAATTACTTTCTAGTGCTTGTCTGGCAAGTGAGACAAATAACAATTTCCAAAGACTGTATTTTTTTCTGCATCACATTTAATTGGTGGGAGCATGGAGACACAGAAACACTTTCATTAATGCTTCATTATTAATCAGCGAAAGATGGATGCAGCACTTGAGGGAACCACTGACTGGTGAATTCCCTAAACAATTTACTGTAGCTTCCTTCAAAGCAGCAGCTCTTTGAAAAGATGGACAGTGCTATTAGTGTGAATGTTGCAACAGCACAACGACAATGAGCTCCCCTTTTAATGTGTTCTTGATGAAAAGGGAAAAACATCCCAATAACTGGATAACTCTAAACTGTTTGGTAAACAAATGCAAATGTGGCTCTTACTCCTAAACTTGCTTTAGGCATGCAGCTGAGCAGTGTGCAAGGTCTCAAGCAAGGATAGCAGGGACTGTGAGGTGCAGAGCAATATTTGTATGGGAAAAGGGGAGGGAGTGAAAATGGGTCCCTGATTGCTGGCATGAAGGTACATGAAAAAAGTCTTGAAAAGAAATCTGGATATGTAAATTGTTTTCCAGTGCTTGCTATAAATCTGCTTATTTGGGAGTCTGTAAGGATTGATTGTGGGAACAGTGCATGAATTCAGTTGCTCTTGTAAGCAGAACTTTTTGATTTTTAGAAACTTTTCAGTTTCTAAAATACTGTGATTATGTACAGAAATCTTTTTTCACTGTGAGGAAAGAGCTTCTGTGCTACTACCAGCAGTAAAGCAGAGTTTTAGGCAACATGGCATCCTTTTTAACTGCCTTAGTTGCACTGGCACTTCTAGGCCATAACAGACTGATGGGATGTGATGGACGGAGCTGTCATAAAACAGTAAACCATGGGGGTGTTACTCCTTGTGGTCCCGCTGTATGCCAAATCCCCTTGCTCTGCCTGTCAGTTAACCAGCTAGCAGCGTGGCTCGGCAGTCTGGTCCACTGGGGCCAGACAGGCTGAACTCTGCCTTTCTGCAGGAGGTTATGGCCTGAGTTAGGCTTCTCCTGGCATTGCAAATGAAGGTGATGGCCAAAGCAGCTCTCCAGCATCTGGCACACATTACTGTCTGCTGAAGACAGAAGAATCTATTCTCCAGTTTCAGTTTATCTCCATGCAGCTTCCTGAAACCTTTAGCTTGTCTTCTGGTTGAGCTAAATCTCTCAAACGCTGCTGTCCTCTTGGTTCGCTTGATGCTGCGTCTCCTCATCTTGTGTATCTCTGGTTGGGTGATATCTGATTTGCTTTATTTCTTCTCAGCCAAGGCTTGTAATCTTTTTGGTTTCCTTGGGAGCATTCATTCATATTGAGATATGGCATAGGAGAAGCATCCCATTATCCTATTGCTCAATCAAGTAATGTTCAGGCATGAAATGCCAATATCTGCAGGTTTTTAACCATTTTTACCCCTTTGGATGAAAATATTTGGGAGTGGAGAAACTGAGGAACACAGTTAAATTGAAAATATGGCACAGTATATTCTCATCCAACATGGAAGAATGTTGACCTTTTTTTTGAGTGTTCTCTCTCATAGGATTTTTCAGCAATGCAAATCAAATCAGATACATCCATGAGTTTACTGCTTTCAGCTCATAATGGAAGAACAGCAGGTAAGAACTGGTATATTTATTTTCTGTTTAACTCTCAGGAGCAAGTCACAAACCTGGGACCTATCACAACTGACATGGTAAGTCATTAGATAATTACATGGAAACCCCTTTTATTGAAATATCTGTGTTAAAATGTGCATGCTAAACAGAATTTTAATAGGCTATGAGTCCAACTCCCCAAGCTTTAATTTGGTAGCAGAGAAACTTCAAGCATTTTCAGCATTATTTCAAAAACACTTTAAACAGATCCCATTATAGGGCAAGAATTTTTGGAGAGAGACATTATATTGCTTTGGCATCAAAGCAAATGTTTGATAAAATGCTTATTATGACATAAAGCACATCCACAGTTTCAAGCTATAATGTCTGTGAGTTCTCTTCAATTTCAGCCTTCCCGTCCAGTTCCCTCTTCACTTTTCTGCCAGGTCACCAGCTCTTTCCTTTCACTCTAGCTCCTCTACTATATTTTATTCTTTTGCACAGGCTGAAGAGGGATCAAACCTCTGCGTTGTTATTTTGATGCTTCACCAGGCATTACACTTCCAAGTGTCTTAGTTGGTGAAGTCCCAGCCTGCAGACCTTGGGTCATCTCCCAGTCCTGTATCCCAAGAAGTCCTGGTCTCTTGGACTATGCTGACATTAGCAAACGAGTACAGCCCAAAGGACTGCAGAGGACAGCAGCTGGTGCACAGCTGGTGGTTGACACCCAGCCTGTACACATTTTAGGAGATTTTTCTTTGGGTAAGTTTTAGTCTGGTCCTGTGGTGACCAGCTAGAGCACCCTTTCAGTTTAACTTCATCTGAAAGGAACCTCATTTGGTTGTCCAGAGACTGCTTGCTGAGGGAAACAGAAACACAGAGATTTACAGAGGTAGAAGAGCAGTCTGAATTAAAATGCTAATATAGGTGGCCCCTCACTCTTCCCTGGCTTTGCATTTCAATCTCTGTCCTTTCCATTATCCCTTTGGTAAAGAGGTTTTTTTTCTATCTGCCAGGTCCTGTTTATTTGTGCTTAATGTGTGTCTCCCTTCCTGACATGAACACTCCTGGCTTGCCCTTCCTTCTCCCTGCTGCCTGAATTCCCACAGGAAGAGGAGGAGATGCTCTTCTAGTTTGGCACTTAACAGGAAAGTCCCATGGACTGAACCCTGGAATGCTTGTCAGCATACAGGTAATCTCTTCCCATGGAGAAGTCTAGGCACAGGACTGTATTTCTATTCCTTCTTCAAAATCATGAAGGATATCAAATCTCTCAATAAAGAAGTAATTAAAAAAAAGTTAGTTGTGAGAAATAATATTCTTTCCTTAATCTTAAATTTAGCTTGTTGCTTTTTTTTTTTTTTTTTTTTTAAATTTAGCCTAAATAAGGAAAATTTCATCTTGAACTCTAGGAGTTCAGCCATAGTATAAGCCCTGAATGTACAATCCAATGACAGGAAATAGCAGGCATCCCTAAATTTAGATATCACTACTCTTTTTCTTGTGATACTGCACCCTATGAATTCTCCACATGGCATAGATCTGGAGCTGCAGTTGATCATATTTTTATTAATGTTTATGCAGCAATATAAATATGTTGATTTTTTTTTTTTTTAAAGTAAGTCAACACACACAACCTTCTTCCTGTTGTAAATCTGTCAGAAGTCCTCAGGAGACCTAGACTCACAAAGCTCCAAGGCTAAGGTGGTTATAGTAAAAGTTTCATAAAATAACTTGAGTGACTAACTACTGATGTTTGTGGAATTGGTAATTGAGATAAGTGTCTGTATGAAGTACCTTTATCTATTAACTTCCCTTTCTTGTTTTCTTTTTCTTTCTGTTTTTTCCCCTAAAATTTTTTTACATATAAAAAATCTCAAGCATCCCATAATATCTATTTTTTGCATATTAAACATAAACAGCAACAGATGGAGAGTCTAAAAGCTATGTGAAAATAGGGAAAAAGGTATAAAACATTTACACGTGGCAAGAAGATCTTTGGAAGTTGTGTCTTGTGTGAAAGTTACAGCATCATCATTCTTTCTGGGTGACAGTCATATTCGGTTATTTTGCTTCTCAGAACAACTGTTGAAATCTTTTGATGCATGTCATATAACAATTTTGTTCATATTTCTTTTACTTTAGTTTTCTGGCCACATACTGTACATTTGTGAAACAAAGCTCTCAAACCTTGAAAATAAATTTCTTCCTTTTCTTTTGATTCTACCTGTGGGAATGGAAGATTTATATGCATTGAAGAAACATAGGCTGAAATAGCCATTAAATAAAATTCACAAAGTGGCATCACTATTTAAAACCTGTAGGTACTATATTTAATGGACTAGCCAATATCCAAAGAAAATGAAGGGACAAATAATAAGCAAACACTTTTAGATGGAATTTACTTCTAAATAATACCTTTCATATGAAGAAGAATTTTCTGAATCATCTTTTTCATACAGAGATTTAACCATGAGACAATGGTACAAACCCACAAGTTAAAATACCCTCTAGCTCTCTGTGTATAACAGAAACCAATTAGAAATATTAAAACTTATCAGGCCTATATTAGCCATGAGACAATGACAATCAAGATAGTTACAGCTGAGAAAAATCAAACACCATTGTCTTATTAATAAGATTTTCTTTAAAACTGTATTGATTTTCTGTAGTTACATTATTTTCTCTTGGCCAAAGAGACAATGAGAAATAGAAAGACAGACTTCATCCTTGTCTCAAAGAGTCTCCAGTTGTGGGTGCTAGGTCTTACAGTGGCTTACACACAGAAATAAAATATCAGTTTGAATTGCTTGCTGTGTGAAAGAGTTATTCTCCACCAGGTGAAATCTCTGGGACAGGATGGATGCACCTGGCAGGGGCCACGCATGGCCCAGCAGTGCAGCTGCTCCCCTGCCCACCACCACCTCTGGAGACTAGGAGAGAGGAAGGTGTGCCTCATGCCATCTGTCCTACTGCAGATTAACTGTCACCTTTACCCCATTTTAATACTATCCAGGATGAGTTACCTTTTCCAGTGTCCCCTCCCCTGCTCTCACGTTGTCAGTTTCAGCATCTCAGACACCAAATGGTCTGTGGAAGGAAAGCACTAGGGCTGGTCCACTGCTGCTTGTGCATTGGCTTGTGAAAACTTTTCGTTTCATCTTTTCTGGTGGGAGGGGCCATGCTTGCCATAGCCAGGTTCATCTGAAACCAAAATCTTTCAGAGTTACCTAATGCCTCAGTGCTGTTTTGTTGTTCAACAAAGCCTTAAAAAACCCCCACCAGTATTGCTCTATATGCTTATCCATTATAAATGTTGTTTCCCCCACTCTCCAGGACAAAAGTCTGTTGTGCCAAGGTAATTTACTCTAGTGAAGTTTTAATCAAAAACTATTAGGAATATGTGAAATGAGTATGGGAAGATGCGGTGCCCCAAGCTGCTTGTTCCCTTGGCATCCCTGTTGGGCCCAGGCTGTCTACCTCTCAGCAGATGTTTTCCTTTTCATGCTCATACAGTATAAAATCAAGCAGGACTCAGGTCTCAAGTACCTTTATTAGTGTTAAATTGGATCATTTAAACTGTTAGCCTAACATACTTAATTTGGCATTTGTGTTTTCCTAAGAGCACGGGTTTGGTTTAATTCATTTCATTTCATCCTGTACCCAGCTGTCTGTAATTTTACTATTAATTTCCGTATTTTTATGGTGACTTAGATAAATATTACTAAATTATGGAGATTTTATAAAAGCCAAGCAGGTAATGCCATTAACCTCAGCCAGTCAAAAGTAATCCTATTAATTTCCAGTCAAATTTCCACAATGAACATGCAGTCAAAGTCACAAAAATTAACCATTTCACTGCAGATCAGTAAATCATGTACTGAATACTTTTCTTCATCCATTGTTATAATGGCATGTCACCACAGAGCTGTCAACAGCCAGTGGATAGTTCTGGTCTGAGGTTCACCTTAAGGACAGTGGTGGGTTTTAACACCAGCAACTACCTGCATAAATACACAGTCACATTTGCACTGCTTGGCTCTGGCCATAGGAATGGTTTCTCCAAAGACCTCAAAGGCCATTTAAATATGAATTGATTTTTTTCTGGTGTTTTATTTGCCTCAACAGACAAATGTTTTTCTACACTTGGCATCATTTCCGTTCTGAAAAATACAAGACTTAGATTGATCAAGCTATACCTGCTCTTCTTAAGACTCTAGTAAAGCTATTGGATTAGGAAATTGAATCAGTACAAAG
Source organism: Strix uralensis (assembly GCF_047716275.1). Classification (NCBI taxonomy): domain Eukaryota; kingdom Metazoa; phylum Chordata; class Aves; order Strigiformes; family Strigidae; genus Strix; species Strix uralensis. The sequence continues at coordinate 10,821,953 of NC_133978.1, read as the reverse complement.
AATTTCCATATGGAGATTTCTATTAATAACTTTGCCTTTTTATTAAAGTGGGATAACTCTTAAAGCCTCAGAAATATTGATGAACTGAACAGCTGAAAGGGAAGTTGGCTGGCAATTTCTTCTTTGTAGGGGTTTTCTAGGGGCTTGCTTCATTCTCTGGTTGAGTTCTGGCTGATTAATCCTGGATCATGTACGATGACTGGATCCAACTGGCTCCTGCCAGAGCCTTTGAATGATACAGTCCCCTACAAATTTGGCAAGTTTTGTTTCTTTAAGGCTCTCTTAGGGCTTAACATTTCTTAGCATAATTGGGAAGAATCACAGCTGATATTCATAATGGAGCAATTGTCTCTCCAAGCCCCAAAATCCCTGGATGATAGCTCAATGCATCAAGTGACCTTCATCTCTGGATGAAAAATGTGAAATAATTAGCCTAAAGAGAGGTACGTCTGAAAAATGTTCCAAATGCTCTAAATTCTCAACCTAGGCAACTAATGCCTCTTTTTAACAGGAGTCCACTCCTGAGTGGTTCACAATTTATGTCTGTGAAAAGCTCTCAAATCTATGTCTGGACCTCAGTGTGGGCTTCTCACATCGTTCCCACCTCAGAGTGAACTCTCCTCCCCTCCTTGCCCTAGGGCATGCTCCTACAGAAGCAGCGGATATAGAGGGGCTGAGAGGCTGAGATTGCAGGCAGCTGTTTCTGCTCTCTCCAGCTTTTTTTCACTCTGTTCCTAGCAATAAGCAATTCAGCCCCGAGTTTTATCAGGACTGTCTACATCTCCAGCATCGCTGAAGAAACACAGGAGGAGGGAAAATACCTGGCAAAATAAATATATTGGGGAAGGGAACAAGAGAATTGCCAGCAAGAAAACAAATGTACAAGGGAGGAGGTGGAGGAAGAGGAATGAAAGCATGAGAGAGGATAAAAACAGACATAAAGAATAAAGAAAAAAAAAAAAAAGAAGAGGGGAAAAAACAGACAAAAGGAGAAAAGGAAGCACGTGCTGAGCATGGGTATGAGCCACCCAGAAACTGTTTATTAGACTACTAAGGGAGTTCAGCAGAGAAAAAAACATGTGAAACACTGACTCAGGACTCTCTACTGTTTATGACACAGATTATCAATGCCCAGATTGTTTCTTACAATCTTTTCCAGCAAGAATATATTTTCCTTTTGTCTGTATTATACCTCTATCTTCTATGTCTTCTATTATGATTCTTGTGGTAAGTACTGTTAGTTGAAGACACTGCTATGTTTTCATTATGAATGTGATTTTTGTCTCCCTCTGATTCCTGTTAAATATGCCAAAGTGTAGCTACTATTAGTAGTGGAGAGATGTGGTATTTGGTTAACTGTTGGGAGTAACACAACCAAATCTGCTTAAGAGTTATGCATGCAGAATGAACACAAAGGACTCTAAAATATCCCTGTAGGATGGGAGTTACAAGGAATAGTTATAAGCATAGTTTCAATATATTTAGGTAGACAAGGATAGCACCGTACTTTCAAGGTAAAATACTATCCATTTAAAGTATACTAAACAGCCTGTTAAATAAATCCTTCCTTTTAGTACACAGAGCAAAATGCGCAAAACTCTGCAAAACCCCTTCTCTTTTCACAAATCACGTGCAATGTCTCTGAATTATATAGCTTCCATCATGCCCAGAATCACGTTACTGGAGCCTAGCCTCATCGTAATCATTATCTAGCATCCATCTTATCTTTCACTGTGCCGGAAAAAAACCACACACTTGAATTCAGAAATTATTTTATCCATAGAGAAATGAGTAGCTCCAAGAAATGCCACTGTTTCCAGCCATTCCTCTTGCATTTAACCTACACAGTTCTTCCTCTTCTGGGGGGTGTAAAATACTTGTTTTCCTTACAGCAGATATGAGTCAAAAATAAATCTAAATGTGCTTTGTCTGTTCAACTGGGAAAACCCTGGGACTCAGGGTAAGCTACATGTACTCACTAAGGTCACCTTTTGTCTCCATCCTCTGCTGCTTCATTTTGAAGATGTCATAGCATGATGGCTGCACCTTCGCTGTTGGGCTGATGTGTCTGACTGCCAAGACAGAGAGCTCTCCCGGGCCATCCCATGGCAGCAAGACCTGCTGAGAGCATCCCCTCAGTGCACTTTCTGAAAGGTTTGTCCTCGGCCTGTATGACGCTGGGCAGCTGGCTATATGGGTATCCACATGCCCATCTGACAATGCGGTATGATGTCTGTCTTTCACTGAATTTATCTCCCTGTTGCCCCAATTTCCACATAGCTGCTTTCACTCTCTGATTCTGCATGGTGACCCTGAACTGAGTTTCCAGTTTTCTTTCCTCTTTTCCTCCAGAGGCCATGCCATTTTTCCAAAATCTCTATTTGGTTTTGGGGATATATTTCCACTTGGGTTTACCTATATTTTGCTATTTTTGTTGATAGATTTATGTCATTTGGCAAATGAAAGGGGGAGATAAATCTGTTACTATCTTATCTGGACTCTAGAGATTTATATTCTGTTGAACCCTTGCCAAAAATTACAAGGTATATAAACATGATTGACTAAGGAACTCATGGACCTCTAAAACTGAGAAACAGATTTGTTCATAACATGCAAAGGTGATGGGAGGAGACACAAACAGGTTCTTAAGGTTCTAAACTGTCAACTGGAAAAAAAATCGCCATCAAATCACTGCCTTCTGATTTTCATAGAAGCTCAGAATCTTACCTTTGGGTTTATTTCAAGAATGATGTAAGCATTTTGGTTTACTTATTTTTCTGCTTCAGTTAATTTAATCTTAATAAACTTTTTGGCTGTTGTAAGTTCCTAGTTATATACATAGAATACGTGTACTTTATTCCTCACAGATTTATGAGTATTTTGAAACTCACATATTTAAATGAGAGTAAAATCTGTCTGTCTAATGCCATAGGAACTGTCAGTGGCTTAATTAAATCTTATGGCTCCTGATACAACTGTGGAAAAGCATAAGGGCTTGACTTCTTGTAGGAGCTCTCAGCAAGTGAGAGCTCACTCAGGGAAGGTGCACAGCATCAGAAAGGGGTAGCATAACACTGTCTCTCACTGGCGATAGGACTGAGCTCATTTATTGCCTGCTTTATGTACTGTTGGTTTTGCTTTTGTTAAAGCTTTCAGGGTCCCTGCCTGACTTCAGGCTTCCCATTGCTCCAAACCCCAAGCAAACCTCCAGGCATACGTGCCGAATCTAAAGAGACAAGACTGGGAAGAATTGCTATTACACCTGAGTTGGAAATACAAGGCAAGTGAAATTAAATCTGTTGTTTAAGGTATTATTTGACTCTTAGTTTTACCTGAGGTGGTATATGAAGTCTAGGGCAGAGCAGGGCGATGAACCTTAACCTTCCATTCAAGTGCATTTAACCATAAAACTGTCATTTGTCATAGCATGCATGATGAATGCACAAATACAACTGCTTTCTACATTGCTCCTCATGGAGGATTTTACAGTCATGACACTGTACAGGGATCAACTGGCTTGATTTAGTTCCCTACATCTGCTGTACAGCCTCCTCAACACTGTGAGGAACCAGCCCTCAAGGCTGACATGCCTCTTCTGAGACACTGTAAAAATGCACATATTTGTGTTTGGAAAGCTTTGTGGTGGGAGGATGCTAGGGCCAGTGAGATAGATAAAGATTTTTAAACTGCTTTCTGAAAGCTGCTTCTGGGAAGTCTTCCTCTACAGTATTCAAAAGCTCTCTTAAGAAGTTATACAATCAACACTGGCTGAAATTAAGAAATTAAAGCATATGCAATACTGAAAAAGCAGAACCCCAAAACAAAACAGTTGCCTAAAGAGGAGTTCTGCCTCTAAGCTTTGTGTGTTTCAGATAGACTGGATACGACTCATACCAAATGTCTCAAAAGAATTGGAGCCTCAAGGGATCAGTAGACTTTAATGAGTAACTCTGTCATATTATTCTTTTAACCTACATCCTTCTTGCCTTTATCCCAATACTAATATGACATTCTCAGGTTCCTGGAGTAAATCAAAAATTTCCACTAACTTCAGTAAGCCAGTAGCTGAGTTCCTGAAGCATATGCCCACTGGTCTTACATGTCCACTACTTAGATGGAAGATGCTCCACAGTGGGCTCCTTCCAGGTTCCAGCCCATCCCGTGCAATTGAGCCCGTGCAGCATCCCTCCTCACTGCTGACTGTGCTTGCTCTGAAATGAGGAGGGAGCTGTGTCACCCATTCTGTGCCTGGGTCAGCTGGCTTCAGGGGCTGGAACACGGGGGAAGTGGAGAGACCTGAGGGCTGAGGAGCACTGCCAGAAGCAAGCAGCTGTAGATGAGTCAGATCTTGAGTTAGCAGTTCTGTAAGGGTTTGCTTTACCCCAAAAATATAGACACAGTTATCCAAAGGGTCGCAGGCATTCACTGTCCTGACAACTGTGAGTGATGTGATGTGATATATGCAACGTTAATACTTTTGCAGCATTAAGGATGTAAATCCTTTTTTTTTTTTTTTTCAAGAGCATAGATAGGAACCAGGAGTGCTGGGTTAAATTGTTAAAACTTTTCAAGAAACCATAATTAAAGGAGCAAATATCCAGTCTACTCTTCACTTGAGTTTGGTACCACACGGGCTTTTTGGATTTAATTGTGTTGGTCCATTTAGTTGTAGTGATCTATTTCTTATATGTTCAATGGCATTTTCTTTCAGATGGTATAGTTTAAAAAAACACCTTACCAATTCATATTATGTGGTATTCAAAGCTTTTTACATTATCTTATTGTAACTTCAAAAGCAGCGAATTATTTGGTATGTTAAAGGAAATAGGTTCCATCCACTACAACCTTGCACTGAAAGCAAAGGTTTGTAATCTGTCCTCAACTTTATTAAAAAACATAAGGTATCAGTCTTCATGGAGATCAAATACATTTCCTTACATGGTGACATACTATGTCCGATACCGTAGAATGAACTTGATATGAATTTCTATTCAGTGCATTCACCATACTGGATATTATTTAATTCTCCAGTCCTGTGTGATTGAACACACTGATCATGGAAACAGAATACTTGCTTAGCCTTGCACAACTTTGCACTGCTTTCCTTTGTTCTCTCTTGTTTTGTCATTATTTTTTTTTTTTCCCTTCTGTCTGAGGATTGAGCACTGCCTTCCCATGATGAATTTAATTCTCAGGCCCTGTCCTTGGTACCGGGATTGCACTGCCCTGACTTGGCAATAGCTCAATAAATGTCTCATCCTATGCAGCAGCCACCCTCTCTCTCTTCGTACATACGTGCTTACACAGCTATATATGTAAGGATAGAGAAGTAGAAAACCTGATAGTTTTTAATTCATTTGAGATTTCTGGTTTGGACTGTCCCCAAGGGACTTCTGTGGCAGTAGCATGAGGGCTCTTGTGTCGCTGCTTAGTCCGGGGTCTCAGTGGCACCTGTGACTTGGTGACATCCAAGTCTCATCTATTGGCTCTCAGGGGTATATGGTTTGCTATGGTTGATATTATTAAGTTTTTGGTATGAAGTACCAAAGAAGTTCGGGACACCAGTGCCTAGAGACTTAGAACAGATATTCAAGAATTAGGAAAACCAAATTATTTTATGCAATTGGGATAGAAGCTAGTATCAAGGTCAACATAGGTAATAGTGTTTTCTGTTCAAGCACAAAGCTATTGGCTCTTCTGCAGAAAAACTTCAAGTAGGTATGTCTGTTTCTAAGACAGTATCTGTGCCTGGTAGCATTGGTTTTAGCAGTTACAGCTGGCCTAGAGGAATGTGAAAATGGAAAATTTATGGGTTATCAATGCCTGTTCCTCTTTCAGGTGGTATGATCGGAAAGTTCTTTTGTATTACAGAGGATAAAATTTCTGCATTCTCTAGCACTTCTTCTATAGATTAAAGAAAGATAACCTGTCCAATCATCATTATACGCTCAAAAGCATAGATGGAAAAATCCATGTGTATCAGTTCTGTAAGTCTCAAGGAAATTTGCAGAGGAAACAAATGACCCACAACAAAAATGGATAATACTTTACAAGATTGGTACCTGGGAGCCATGTGGCTAAACTAGCAGTAAAAATGACCCATGCTTTTCAACATGAAATTAGTTCTCTGCTGAAGTATAGAAAAGATATTTTTAGGCTGCTTTACCACCTGCTCCTCATCCCTGGGATCTGTGTATTCAGTTTTGATTTATGAGGGAAAGCAGGGGGAATCAGATGAATTTTAAATGGCATATATCAAGATCATAGTAGTTTGCTCTTTTCTTCCAGGCTATATATTTTTTTAATCCTATTTTTGTACAATAGCAAAATTTTAACTGCTTGCAAAGCCAGAGAATTTTCAGTTACATCTCTTCCAATATTTTATCACTGTTCCTCTGTCAAGCAACTCTTGCTAAAGAGTAAAAGTGATATATTTGATATGTGGTGAAGCTAGCCAAAAGATAATTTGACCACAGGTCAGATCAACTGTCGCAATACATTTTTTCTTATTTATATTTATAACTTGTATGTGTACATACATGTGTATGGTTGAATTTAAAACTCTCAGAAAATGTCAGTCTTACTCCACTGTCATCAGACACTCTGTGCAGCAGTGGTGTAGTTTTGCTATTGTTCTTCAATATGTGAAACAGACTATGCTGGACATGTTATAAGGCCATTCTAAAAATAAAAATAAATATTTCAGCAAGTTAAAAAAAATCAGTTGTCTCACCCTCATGGAAAGCCAGGAAATTAAGTGTACAGTTTCCCTTCAAAACTTCTATCAAATGTCTAAATACCTCACAGAATCAGGCTTCTGTTAGCCTGGAGACAATATGATTAAAAAGACAAATAACTTCCCTGCTAATAATCCTTACCTGTATTGCTAGGTAATCTTTAATTTAACCCTAGTAAAACTCTGCTTCTGTTTCACCATATGGAAAAAAAGCTGTCTTGGTCCTACAAAAGTAATACTGCATTGACAGTTAATTATACAATTCACTCCAGTTAGTTCAGTGAATTGCACACTTCAGTCACTGTGGACCAACAGGATCAAAGACTATTTGACAGTGCCCACCAGGAGACAAAAGTAGAAGGGGTCTGGAGTAAAAGCAAGTGGGGTCCAGTCTCTCCATACAGGGAAAAAAAATTGCATAGTTATGTGTACATATGCTTTCCTTTCTATAGCTGAGAAATTACATGTACAGTTTTTAAAGAGAGTCCTTACTCTTTCTGGACCCAAGCATCTACTACTGCTGGTTAAGGATAAAAATGAAGATGAAAAAGGCAATAGAAATCAATAGAAAACTGTTTCTATGGATGTAATTAAATTAACTGACATCAAGTTATACAACTGATATTTTTAGACAATCTGGGAAGTTTTGATATAATTAATATCAGGAATCAATCAGTGATAAACACTACTGGTCTTTGGAGATAAAATTAGGTGAAGCTTCTTTACAGAAAACTTTGGGAAAAAATGACTATTGAAAATTCTGCTGAACTATTTTCTTTCTTTATAACCTTTGCTCTCTTTTTGTTTATTAGTAAACCTTTCTTATTCCATGCTCTTGATTAAAAGTTTATCTTTTCAATTTTCAACTCCAATTGTATGTCAGGGGTAAATATCATTCTTTAGAGCTTGTGAATACAGATGTCTAATGAATCTGAAGAATAGAGTCTTTATATAGACTTAGTTTTAAATGTGGTATCACTGCTTGTTTTTCCAAAACCTGCTTTTTTTCTCACAGTAATGCTGTTTTTCGTGTTTCTCATTAAAAACATCCTGATGATTAAAAATTACTCTCCTAATCAAGAGGTCAGGAAACTGAGAGAGTGAGAATGAAGAGCTTCTGTCCTAAAGATGCTTCTGTAGGTACTAAAATGTAGCAGTTCTCTGGGGTATTTTGTGACAAATATCTGCTTTTAAACATTCTTATTGAAAGTTCTTGTGTAAGTCCAAACTAAATGTTATTTGAAACAGTAAAAAAAATTCTATTTTTAAGAGACATTGTTTTGACTTTTCATCTTTCCATATCAAGAGAATGTCAACTGCATGACAGAAATGCAAATCCAGGGTGGAGAAATATATAAAATTTATAGAAAAGTCTTTTCTGGAGAATATTGCCGATTGTGTTACTCTTTTTGTTTTGTGAGAATTGTGATATAAAGAAAGAGTTTAAGAGACTTTCTTATCTAGTGAGTATTTATATCATGGACATTTATCTTTAAAATGATAAAAGCTTTAAAAACATTGAATTCTAAAATTCTTTCTTTGAACATTTAGAATTCTACTTAATTTTGCATCTTTAAATAAATAATACCAGTCTTCTCTCTTTTTACTTTTTTAATATATGTGAGACCTAAGTATTTATGCTATTCCTTCAGGCTCTCTAAAATAAATGTATGGTATTTTTTGCCTATATTTTAAAGCAAAATTATTATGGAGACTAACCTTTGAACTGTTCCTCATATATATCTGAGTCTGAAATTATTGTTATTTAATTACCGTGGAGATATGTTTTACTTGAAAAATGGCTAAATACCAGAATGTTAAACTGTATTTAAAAAGAATAAATTCTGTTTAGACAGTTTGTTTGTTCAGACAGTTATGCTTCTGGATGGATTCTTGGCATGGATAGGGGGTTTACCAGGTTGTGAATTATTGCCCAAGAATTGTGGATTTTGATCTTGTAATTCTGGATGTGCTCCAAATTTTAATGTGCTTGATCAGAGGAATGAGCTATTACTTACAGGGGAGAGATAATTGTAGAGAAGTTTCGGGATTAATGAAATATGCTCATCTATTTCATGGGTGTATAATTCCTGAATATCACCTGAGAGAAAAAATGAGTTTATACAATAAAGCAGAGCAATTTGGATTTTCACAATTGTAGCAAAGGACTTTTTAATAGTCTTTTCACAAGCAGTTGGGTTTACTCATGGCACAACCCTGGTTGTTAGCTTGCAAAGGTCTTGTCCTTGTGGAGTTCGTTCCACACATCAACTTTTTTTGTGGATGGTCCTGGTCCAACACACCCTGTGATTCTTCTGGGTTTCTGCTTTTCCAGGGTATCCAGTGTGCACTTTTTCCCATGTACTAGTATTGGCTACAGAAACAGAGCAAGTATGTGCAGCTGATGCCTTTGGTTTGACTCAGAGGGCTTCTCATTCATGCAGACAGCCTGTTCCACCTTCCTCAGACTCACACAGAAGTTAGCTAAATAAGACCAAAATCCCATAGATCCATTTCAAGACCTGAATCAAATCCAATTTACTCTTTTATTGATCTATATTGGGTATAGTTATCTTTAAAAGTCAGGTCCCTATTTTGGATAGAAAAACCTCATCCTTCATAGTTTTTCCACCTTTGCTTCTGCTTCTTTATCTCCATTTATCTTTATCAGTTTCTATGGTATTACATCCAGAACAGTGCACAACAGAGGAATACATCCAGTCTGTGATGAGGGATTGAATATGATCATGCAGGGATGCATAAATATAGGAATTTACAAAATAATTTGTTCACCCTCAGCATTTCTCACTTTTAATGTAATATTTTTTAAGATATTCTTTTAAATCTTTATTCTACCCTTCAGAGACATAATGTTTTCTCTAATAAGGTGAATGTAACTTATTTTTTTACATGATACAATGTACAAGATCCGTACTATATATATACCTGTCGGTGTACTGCATTTTTCGTTCAGTGGTTTTGGTTTTTGCGGTTTTTTTATGTGGTTTTTTTAATGCATATTATATTGGATATCAAAATATTAACCAGAATGAGAAGAATGATACTGTACACAGAGTTATAACACTCTACAAGTAGGATGTTTGTTTGCCCTGCACTGCTGCCATTAACATTATGGTGTGCACTAAGTGCTAATGAATGAGAACTGGAATTCCTAATTGTGATTTCATAAAACAATAAGTAAATAGTGAATATTAAAAGAAAAAACAACTGAGACACAATGTTACATTGCATCTGGCCAAGTGTCCTAAAGGGACAGGTTACTAGTATTATTGAACACATTATTTAGTTCTCATCATTTATCCAGCCAGTTATTTTCTTTTTCTCAAATGAAAGAAAACTACCTCCTTCATAATATGAAGAAAAGACTTCTAGAGGATCAGGAATGTGTAATGCAAAAGAGAGAAAAGACTCAGCATTTTGCATAGCGTGAGTAACTATTCAGAGATATGTTTTCTTGAATAAAAAAAATAATATGATCGGATTAACTCATTTGAGGATGGTCTTCACTGATCCATCTAAGTGTTTTCAATAGGGCCTAAATTCAGATTCACGCTATGTAACTACACAAGAAATAAGTTATATCCCCTTAAATCTTTGTGCAGACTACCTGGGCTAGGGTTCATTATAGTTAGAGTATGCAGGGCAGCATGGACATACTTTCAACACATAGTGATGGAGAAAGGGAAGGGAATTTGGATGAATACAACAAAGTCATGGCACTACCTAACTACCAACTCAGTATAACTGAGAGACTTTAAATTTATTACTCAGAAGACAAGTAGGAAACTACCAAGCTGCTGTAGGAAATCAGGACCAGGAGGGCAAAAGCAAGGCATTTGCACACTTTTGCTTTTGTGCATCTCTGTACTACTCCTGTAGTCATTTATGTGATTTAAAACCAGCTAAATGTAGCTTCTATGCTGCCCTGTACTGAAGGCTGGGCCTCAGCCAGCTCCAGCTGATGATCAGGGTAGAATAAAGCCCTTAAAAGAGCTGACAAGCTAGGAGGTTAATCTGAAGCTCTTGAATGAAAATTGTGTCTTCTAAGTGTCCGATACTGGAGTCCTGCAAAAGACCTGTTAGTGCTTCTCATTCTTGAATCTCTCTTCTGTCTTTTTACCTCAGGAGATTTTTTTTTAAACGGAGTGACATTTTCCTCAGTCTTTTTTGATCTTGCATTAGTCGTCAGCACGGTCTGCAGCAGAACTGGAAGTATGATTGCCTTCCCTATTTTATCCAGACCATCCGTTGAACAGATCTGCACCAAACTTGATAACATCAGGATAAAGAAATGCATAGTAATTTTAAATAGAAATCCATGATGGTCAAATAAAATTGAAATTGAATTTTAGAGTATCCAGAAATTAGATGCCTGATTTTTTTACTATTAATAGATCAGACTTTCAAACATTCAGATTCAGCACCAGTGCTAATTGAGAGCTGCATGCTGAAAGATTAAGAATTTATTCACAGAATCATTCAGGTTGGAAAAAGACCCTTGGAATCATCGAGTCCAACCGTCAGCCCTACTCTACAAGCTCTCCCCAACATCTCATCTAAACGATCCTTAAACACATCCAGGGATGGTGACTCCACCACCTCCCTGGGCAGCCTATTCCACTGTCTGACCACTCTTTCTGTGAAAAATTTTTTCCTAATGTCCAGTCCCCTGTTGCGGTTTAAAGACATTCCCTCTTGTTCTATCACTAATTATCACTCACCTGTGAGAAGAGACCAGCACCAACCTCTCTACGGTGTCCTTTCAGGTAGGTGTAGAGAGTGATGAGGTCTCCCCTCAGCCTTCTCCTCCTCAAACTGAACAGCCCCAGCTCCTTCAATCTCTCCTCATAAGATTTGTTCTCCAGGCCCTTCACCAGCTTCGTTGCCCTCCTCTGCACTCCCTCCAGCACCTCGATATCTCTCTTGTATTGAGGTGCCCAAAACTGGACACAATACTCCAGGTGTGGCCTCACCAGTGCAGAGTACAGGGGGACTATCACCTCCCTAACTTCTGCTAACTACCAGGGCAAGCAAAAGGGCTTAAAGCAGCATCAATACTTTATTACAGCGCATAGTGCCAGATCTCGAGCTGGCGTACAGGAGTGCAATAATAAACCCGCCAGCACAGCACAGCCATGCTGCTTACATCTGTGTTCACTCGTTACACTTGGAACTTCTAATCAACAACCAAAGGTCCCAAAAGACAAATAACATCACTATAATGTATGTCAGCTAGCAGATTCCCTGAATAACTCTTCGCTGCAGCTGAGGATAGAAGAATGCATTTCAAGAGCATTTATTGGGCATATTCATGCTTTCTTCTCCTGGGGTAGTGATATGTTAGAACAATTCAGAGATTCAGCAGATTATATTTACACACTAAAAGGGCTTTTTGATACAAACCAGCCATGGTAGTATGACCTAAGCATTCAATTTTTTTCAGGCAGTTTAAGCTGAAAGTCAAATATTTAAGACACAGAACGTTTTGTTTTGTTTTTAATTGTGCAACCCAATTAGATGTTTCCACTAACATAATACATTGACTAATAAAACTAGATATGAAGAAGCATACAGAAATCAGAATGAATTACCTCCTGTGTTCACTGAGGTGATACCTGCCATAAATGCTGCAGTACTATAAAGGTATTAGTTGTCATTTTGTGGAAATTAAGTCTCATGAGCAGAAGCTCAAAGCTCATCTTCTGTTGGTATCTGCCTGCTGGAGGGTATTAAGAAACAAAAGGGAAAAGAAAAATCCTTTTATTCACAAAGGGTCCAAGAAATTGAAAGAGTTAATGGCTGGGTCTACTGTCTTTGGAGTTGCTGGGACATTTGCTATTGATCCAAGTGAGCTGGTCTCAGGTCCTGCATGACTTATGCAAGATACCAAATGGGCCCACTACTGCCCAAAATTGATTCTTGCACTACTTCCTCCCCTTAACTGTCAGGGTAAAGGGACAGTTAATATCTAACCAAATTGCCCTACTTCAAAGCTTGCTGTCAACCTCTGGAAGCCATGCTTCCCTTAGTTTGCTGCCATGTATAGCAAATCTAACGATTTACAAAATTAAAAATTACAGCCTCCATGTATCATGCTGCTGATGCCGTTATATTAGTCTAATCACCTATATATATTTTACTGAAAGCTGACAAAAATATCAGGTTATTGAGGTCCTATATTAACTTTGGCTCTGGATGATTTAATGTAGAAGGAAATCAGGTTAGGGAAAGCTCTGAATATGTATTTTCTAGGGGAAACAAAAAAAGTTTTTCTCGCCTCCTCTCACTGCCGCTCAGTCATCGAGAGAGAAAGAAATGATGAAAATGACACATGAGCTGGTGCAAAGCCTAAAAATAAGACAGCTTTTATTTTATATTCGGAAAGGGAGATTAGTTTGTTTTGTGGCTATTTTTCTTTTCATTTTTTTAATCTTTAAACAATGTGGCATTTAAAGTAGACATTCACCATGCCAAAAAAAAGTGAATAAATTTATTGCGTATTATTGCTGGGGAGGTGGATAATGGGAAAGGAAGAGAAAAGTGGGGGAGAAGAAAGAAAGTGGGGGCACTTACAGGAAAATGCATTTGTGTGGGTTGAGTTTAGCAGTTTGAGACAGGGAAGTAGTTAATGAAATCTCTTCACATTTACACCCCAAAATGAACAATAGCCTTTTTCTTAAAAAGAATTATCTATGAGCCATTCTTGAAGCTAGTATTAGGTAGGCAGGACTGGGGATGCTGCTGACAGGAGGCTAAATGTAGAAGTGTTAATTGTGGCCAAACCAAATGCGTAATGTTCCAGTTCAGCAAAAGTAAAGGTCTTGAGGTTAAAAAAAGAGGACAACTGAATGCTAAGGGGTTTTATTTTTTTTTCTAAACTATCACTATAAAATTAGTTCTGCTCCTTACAAAGAGTTTTGACATTGGTCTCAGACACAAATTGCAGAAGTAAAAAAATAAAAGCCACCAAGTTCATGCTTTGAAGTTCACTAGGATTAGCCACACAAGAGCAAATTCCAGTAAGAGAAGGTAATCAAAATGCAGGCAAGCAATTAGATCTGCATATTAAGTACGAAAATACACAGTGCTGGGTTGCATATTAAGCTAGTGCAGTAACCTTGTGCTTCTGGAGCTGCTCGGTGAGGTTACTGTGCAAAGGAGCTCAGAGGACTCACCTCCCAAGGGGAAAATTGCTTTCCTTCAGCTATAATCATCGATACAGTGCTGTAAATGTACCTTGTGCTGGATCATGATTAGGAAGTGGTCTGGGGCCAGCGAGCACTGCCTGGGCCAGTCAGGTGTGGTGGGCAAGGGGCAGAGCTGTGGGAGCTGCATGGGGTGAGCAGCTGCCCTGGGGGTGCTGTTGGCCAGGCAGGGTGGGTGTGAGACACCTGAGCGAAGGGGAATGGGGAGGGTTGTAGGGCAGCTGCCCACACCGTGCTTGATTCGGCTCTGAGTCACTCACTTTCCAAATCATTAAATTCACTTTGGGAAAGGAAAGAGCGGCAGCCCAGGGAATTTTTTTATTGTTATTATTGTAGTGGGATTTTACTGCAGTAGAAGGAGCCTATTCTAATTTTGGAAACCAATAGTACTGGAACAAACTACATTTTATCTGTAATTATTATTAGCTTTTTTCCTTCTCTCATTAAAATTGAGGACTGGGACTTTCAAATGGTTGTGCAGCTGCATTGGGCTCTCCCTGCTCTCTGCTGTTCCTCACTGGCAGCAACCGCACAACTGGTAGAAGGTCTGGTCATCCAGGCATCTTGTTATTTATCATTGCCAGCATGAGTTTCTAAGGTTAGAGTTACCTTACTTTTAAAGTTTTGGCATAGAGGTGCTACCCTGTGCCCATCTCCTGTCTCTGATAGTCTGTCTGTGCACATTCAGTAACAGCTAAATGTCGATAAACCCCATAATAAAGGCCTAGACACATTTGCTCACTCAGGATCCTAAATGGTTCTGTTGATTAGGACCCAAGAAGAAAAGAAAAAAAAAAAAAAAAAAAAAAAAAAGCTTGTTGCCCATCCTGTTTTGAAAATACTTGAGTGGATCCAAAGGCAAGCCATGTACGCTGGGCGTGTTGGCCAAGTAATTGCTTTCTAAAATCCATTGGCGAGATTCACATGGAGGATAATTGTGTGCTTCCAAGTGATATTATCTTCACACCCCGCCCCCCCCCCCCCCCCCCCCCCAGCCCAAGAGAGATCATTGGCTTTTAGTGAGAAATATGACCACAACACAGGTCTCAGATCATTTGACAGTTTATGTGACGTGGTACATAAGAAATAAAATAGATGCCACTCTGTCTTCCTGTCCTTCCTGTCTGAGTCTTTAATTTCTCTGTGTACCTCTAATCTTTCCATTTATGAAAGTCTCTTGAAGATGATGTACTCACTCATTTAAAGCTTTTTTCTTTTTTTTTAAGAGCATGATTTTGTGGGAGTGAAAGAAAACAATAAGAAAAAGGGGGGAAGAATGATCACCTCTAAGGAAAGCAGCTTACTATTTCAGGAGCCAGGCAAAAATCATTTTGGATGAGCATCAAACATACAACACAGTCAAAATGTTTCATTTTTATCTTTTTTCCCCTCTAAAATAGCACATTTGACAAAGCTGTCCCTTTAAATCTAGTCTTAACTTTCTCACTTCATCAAGTTTGAATTTGCTGTATTTCTTAGCCCTGTGTGGTGGTGTGGGTGTCATAAATAAGCAGTTGATGTAATTTTTCATTCTATAACCCAGGGTTTAATTGACACCATCATTCCACACCCCTCCTCCCACCCTTCTTCCATCTCTTCACTTTAAACCTTGTTCTCCCTGGCCTTTTGGGTCAACACACTTCAAAAATGTGTTACCTTCATCATTTAAAGTCTTCTGTAAGAAAGGGAAGCTTTGTGATGCTTTTTCATTTTTACATCCTGGTTAATATGGAGAAGAAAAATATGTCCAATATCATTTTACTTTAGTAATCTTATCCAGTAGTAATTTCTTTGCCACACAAGATAAAGACATGACACAATATCAGTGGTGGAGAGCAGACTGGCCACCAGTATACTTTGCATTATGAAGATTTGTTGTCTTCCTTTTATTATTTTTTTAATGAACAAAACATATGCCTTAAATATCTTCTGAATAAAATTTAGTGTTGGAATATCAAATTTTAATGTAGCCATATTAAATAAATCATGGCAATAAGCCCTTGGGTAAGGTATTTTGTCATACCTTTAATCCACTCATCAAGTATTCCAGGGTAAACACTAAAACTTTTGCCTTTTTTCCCCCCAGTGGGATATATCATTACTAGAGGAAATGCAACTTTAGAAAAGAGGTTGTTGGGAGACTTACGACAGAAAAAGGTGAGAACTTATTTGCATTGACAGAGAATAGATCTCAGTAGCCTGGCTCCTCTTTTCTTCAAAGGATCTTCCTGCTCTTAGTATCCTAGGGGCTCTTCTGAAGAAGGAAAACAAAAGCCTGAAGACCAGCAGTGATACATGGACTGCATCATAGGTAAGTGTCCCTGGATCTGTACTGAGAAGCAAAAGTCAACCTGTGAAGCAAAGCTCTTCCTCTGCATTGTCTTCACCCAAGACAATGGGGACGTATGATGTATTCAGCTCTCATTTCTTGTCCCCAGCTTCATCTGACTCATAAACGGACACAAACAAAACTGCACCTTCAATGAAGCTGTGACTGTTGTGCTGGCTGGAAGGTAACAGGTAACATCTAAACCACTGGAGTAACTCAGGACCATAAGCCGGCCCTTTTGAAAGCTGGGCTTTCTGGCTTCTGAAATTGTTAGCCTGTAGTCTTTTAGCTTAGTTAGTATCTCCCTCATTATGGTTATATTACAGATAGTTGTCCGTGATTACTTACTGAGTCAATTAATGAGATAAAATAAAAATGTGAGTGAGAGCATATTGGGCAATTCGAAGGTTGAAAGGCTATATTGAAACACATCTGGTCATAATTAAGATTAACTGTACAGTTTCATCTCCCCAAAAATAATTACTCGCAACTAAATGTATCTCAGCGTAGCTGATTGACATATATACTATATAGCTATCGCAAGCAAGAGACGGGATTTATGTGACTTGCAAGAAAAAGTAAAAAGCATGCTTCCAGGAATGGGAGCGAAGAAAAGAAAAAAGAAGCGGGGGGAGAGGTGTTGCTGCTAATTAACTTCACACAGAGTTTAAGATCTGTTGTTTTTTAAAAGATATTTCCCATCCTAGAGCAAGGTTTTCTTTTACTTTCTTCTGGACTGTCCTTTTTGTCAGGTTAAATGCAGGTATAGTACATAGTTACAGTGATTATGGTTTTGTCCTTTATTGTGAACAGTTAATGCTATGAATGGAAAGAGTTACTGAAAAGACAGAGAAAAATGGTGGATTTAGTGTGTGCGTGACAGGAATCAGTAGAAGTGACTGGTGGTATATGCAGGAGTTGGTGATTTGCTGGTGCTAAACCAATGTTGAAGCTGATTAGTTTTTGTCTAATAGTGATACCTATGTGTCCTGCTGCACAAGACAAGTCTTCTCCAAAAGAAAAAAAAAACAAACCCTCTCTTTGAAATGTGATTTGTGTAATGTTTGTAACCACTACTACCTTTACCATCTTATCTCTCCATCTACTGAACTCTTACTCCAGTAAGTGTTGCGGTTATGCATCCAGGTGTTTGTGGGTGTCAGGGACCAAGAAACTTGAAGCCTCACTCCAGAATTCATCAGAGGGAGTTGGAGAGAGGAAATTCTTAATTGGAAATCACTTTTCATTAAATTTTTCCTTGCCAGGAAAGGGTGACTTCCCACAGATGCCATACTTCACCATGGGCTCTGCAAGGATGCCAGTTTTACTGAAAATTCAATCTCTTTACTACAACGGAAGCCCAGCTGAGCTGCCATTGATAGCAGCACTCAACTAACCTATTGCAAATACTGTATGATTCATTGATTATTGTCAAATGAACTTTTGCTTCTAACTTTGAAAGAAATTAGACAGAGATGAAACTCACTGTAGGGGCAGCTGAGCACATTCAGTTGTAACAATGAGAAAAAGGAATAATTGCAACTCTAAGATGTACTGAGAAACAGCTGGGCCTATGCTGCTTTTTTCTTAAATATTGTTTGACTCCCGCACTTTTGTTTACAGCATATCTTAACATAAGGTGCCATATGGTAGTAGATGAGTGGGTGCTAATATGAGCACATATGAGACAACTGTGTTTCTGGGTACCCCTTTCCCAGTCATCCCAGGAGCACTCCAAGTTGAGGCTTTAGCCTGGAGACAACTGAAATTCGCTGTAGACTATTCCTGGTATCAACCCAGGTGTTTTGAATAGCCATCTGGCACATGAATAAATTAATGAACATTAAGCCTATTCCAAGCCTGTGTCTTTCAGGAAGATGTATCACCAGGATGCTTTGTGATACTGTTAATTACTACAGAGGACTTGGAGGCTTTGGATCTCAGATCACAGAATCACCTAGTCCAACCATTAACCTAACACTGACCGTTCTCAACTACACCATATCCCTAAGCACTATGTCAACCCGAGTCTTAAAAACCTCCAGGGATGGGGACTCCACCACTGTCCTGGGCAGCCCATTCCAACGCCTAACAACCCATTCTGGAAAGAAATACTTCCTAATATCCAGTCTAAACCTTCCCTGGTGCAACTTGAGGCCATTACCTCTTGTCCTATCGCTTGTTACTTGATTAAAGAGAGACTCATCCCCATCGCTCTGCACCCTCCTTTCAGGTAGCTGTAGAGGGCGATGAGGTCTCCCCTCAGCCTCCTCTTCTCCAGACTAAACAACCCCAGTTCCCTCAGCCGCTCCTCGTACGACATGTGCTCCAGACCCTTCACCAGCTTCGTTGCCCTTCTCTGGACACACTTGAGTAATTCAATGGCCTTTTTGTAGTGAGGGGCCCAAAACTGAACACAGTCATCCAGGTGCGGCCTCACCAGTGCCGAGTACAGGGGTAAGATCCCTTCCCTGTCCCTGCTGGCCACGCTATTTCTGATGCAAGCCAGGATGCCATTGGCCTTCTTGGCCACCTGGGCACACTGCTGGCTCCTGTTCAGCCGGCTGTCAATCAACACCCCCAGGTCCCTCTCTGACTGGCAGCTCTCCAGCCACTCCTCCCCAAGCCTGTAGTGCTGCTGGGGGTTGTTGTGGCCCAAGTGCAGCACCCGGCATTTGGCCTTATTGAAACTCATGCAGTTGGCCTTAGCCCATCGCTCCAGCCTGTCCAGGTCTCTCTGCAGAGCCTCCCTACCCTCGAGCCGATCAACACTCCCACCCAACTTGGTGTCATCTGCAAATTTACTGAGGGTGCACTCGATCCCCTTGTCTAGGTCATCAATAAAGATGTTAAACAGGAGTGGCCCCAAACCCGAGCCCTGGGGGACACCACTCATGACTGGCCACCAACTGGATTTAACTCTGTTCACCACAACTCTTTGGGCCCGGCCATCCAGCCAGTTTTTTACCCAGCGAAGCGTGTGCCCATCCAAGTTGCGAGCAGCCAGTTTCGCCAAGAGAATGCTGTGGGAAATGGTGTCAAAGGCCTTACTAAAGTCAAGGTAAACAACATCCACAGCCTTTTCCTCATCCAATAAGCAGGTCGCCCTGTCGTAGAAGGAGATCAGGTTTGTCAAGCAGGACCTGCCTTTCATAAACCCATGCTGACTGGGCCTGATCATCTGGTTGTCCCACATGTGTTGTATGATGGTATTCACGATGAGATGCTCCATCAGCTTCCCGGGCACAGAAGTCAAGCTGACAGGCCTGTAATTTCCCGGATCGTCCTTCTGACCCTTCTTATAGATGGGCATCACATTGGCCAATTTCCAATCTGTCGGGACCTCCCCAGCCAGCCAGGACTGCTGGTAAATGATGGAAAGTGGCTTGGCGAGCACCCCAGCCAGCTCCTTCAGCACCCTCGGGTGTATCCCATCCAGTCCCATAGACTTGTGTACGTCTGTGTGATGCAGCAGGTCACTGACTATCTCCTCCTGGATTGCAGGGGATTGTTCTCCCAGTCTCTGTCTTCTGGCTGAGGAAGCTGGATTCCCTCAATACAACTAGTCTTGTTATTAAAGACTGAGGCAAAGAAGGCATTAAGCACCTCAGCCTTTGATATCATCACCGCAGGTAATAGTGTCAATATGTAGCGATGAGCCTGGGTTCCCATCTAGAGCTGCCCCCTGGAATGCCAGCTGAACATGGGGAGAGCATGGGACACCCCATGCCCATCCCTCCCTGCAGCACAGGAACAGCTGGGCTGCAGTGGCCTGCACTGGCCTTTGGTTGTGTTTCATTTCCCAGTCTTATGCCTCTTGCTTATCAGCTGTGCCCCCCACCTTAGTTGGGGACTGTGCTAAAAGCACAACCTTTTTTAATTTTTCTTTTCCTCAGAGCCTTCCAGCCATGTTGCCCAGGTATCATACACATGTGTATCTGAGATGATACGCCACACATCGGTCTGAGAAAGATGGTCTCTATGGCCTCTGCTGATGTCACAACTTGAAAGCACCATTCAGTAATGTTGATCCAGTTGGAGGCTTTACTGGGTATATTACACAAACATACACAGTTTCATCATTTTCAAGGAAGTGAGAGTCTAGAATGTAGATAATTCAATAGCCAATGGAACGGATATTGACGCCTTTCCTCACCTTTGGAATGAATACCTTCTGCTCAGTAACCACCTATGGAGAGGAAGCCATTGTCATCTCAAACAAACAAGGCTCAATAAATCTTAATCCTGCTAAAAGATAATTCTGAGAGGAACCCAGAGATACTACAGTTCAGTAACTCTGCAACTAAACATGACAGTGCCTTTCTCTTTTACTGTTAGGTCTACTGCTTGGGCTATGTTTTAATGTAAAATTGTTTAAATGTGGGACTAAATTCTACTTAATAGCAAAACTGTTTTCATACTCTTCCATTTGTTCTACTTATTCAGGGGAATTCCACATTTCTTTCACTGAACATCTGAATTTGACCTATTGCAGCACCTAACTTATGTAATTCATGTCAAGGCTGACATTGAGTGTAAGAGCTTCCAGCAGACTATCTCCATGAGGCTGGACCAGAGGTCCATACGGTCTGGTATGGTTGCACACCACAACAAGCATATTGGTACTTGTTTTAAATGGTCTCCCCTCCTCTGACCATTTTCAGGTCAGGGGACAGCCTGAGTCAGTTTGTGCATGCAGAAACCCTCAAAGGATCTCCTTTCTGTTAGTCCTGTCTCGTCTCTGACCCTTGCAAACTTCTCGAGACTGCTGAGAGCAGATGCAAACTGTTTAAGATCATGGTATTAAGTGCAAACCAAAGCAAAAGCAAGAACAATGGAATGTATTTTTGAAATTTTAAGTTAGGTGGCTCTCGTTAAACTCAGAAAAAAAAAAAAACCAACAGTTGAAACACAGAAGGATTTGTCTCTGTGCTTACCTAACCTCCTGTAGGGTACACTTCTGTCTCAGCTGGGGTGAGAAGATGACTGCTGTCAGATATAACTGCACATCCATGGCTTCAGTCAGCGTCAGCCACCAGACCTCTGGCAGTCCAGATTGCCTCTGCCCCGATGTGCTGAGAGAGGAGGCATCAGGGTCTGCAGGGCTGCGGTTGCTACAGCCTTATAGAGAGCACCTGCACTGGTGTTTCTCCAGTGCTGGTGTTGTGTGACCCTGCAAAGAAGTGGTGCAGCATGACAACAGATCAGCTACACAGACATTGAACTAACAAGCCCACTTCCCTGTTCTAGCTCAGCCCTGATGACCGAAGTCCTCAGACCTCTTCATGTATCTGAGCTGCTGAAGGCCTAGGCCTGACTCAGGAATGTGAGGATCTGCAACCAGGTGCTCAAAGCTGAAGAAATGTGTCAGCAACTTCCAGACTTGGACCCCTACTCTAAGTTCATGCTAGAAATATTTCCTATGAATATTTTACAGCCCTTTTAAAATGTATTCATTTTGCACAAATACTTTTTGTATTTGCTTCCCATGAATATTTATGCAGCTGGCTTTTGCTGTGCAAAATCTACATGGAAAGGTATTTTAAATTGCTCTCTGAGCTACTCACACTGGCTCTACCTTCACACACTCCCCATCAGAGAACAGAAATGGCACGAGGTGCGTTTTGGGATCAGCTGCGGCTCGCTGGGAGCTGGGAGCTTCGTCAGGCAGCAGCAGTTTCTTCTCAAATGCACATTAAGTCTGTTCTTAATACCTCCACATCCCCAGGCAGATAGCAACTGAGTCTGTCTTTCTGGCTAGTGCTTCAGCTGATACAATGGCATACAAAACAAGTGCAACTGGACATATCTTGGGTTTTGTGGTTGGTTGTGTTAGGAGCTGCCTAAAAAAGGCTCTTATTTGAAGCTTTCTTTTGTACCCACTTTAAGACATTTGCAATGTGAGACCGTTTAAATTATATATCAGATTGACACATGGATAAATCTGTGTCCAGTAATCCACAGTAATTTTTTTCCTGCTGCTACTCAATCTTTGTTATTCTGGCAATGTAATTCCTAGTGGGCAATTATGGAATGACCTGCGTGTAGAAGGATTTACTTTTTATCTGAGATAATTATCAATTAGTACACCCTTAGAGCATGATGACATCTCTCTTCTTCTGTATACATCTTCTTATTTTATGTATATATATGATTTATATATTTTATAAATACCTAAGAATAATTAATAACATGCTCTATTTATGTTTATATGTTTATTTTAAAGATTTTAGACATATAGTTCAATATCTGTAGTCTATAAAAATGTATTTACTCATATAATTTAAAATTATAGAGAGATTACATAATTATATCTAATATACCTAAGGATTTTCTTTTTATCCTCCTGAAATTCCTTTCTTTTATTTCTTTGTCTTTATTACCTGTGACTATGTGGCCAAAGAAAATTTGTGGTTAATATATTGTCTGTGTTTGACTATATTTTAAATTTTTTATATGTATACACATAACATTATAGGTCTATATAATATATTGTATATATTATACATTATTTATATATTCATAATATAATGTATTATAATGTAATATAGTGTAATGTACTGTATGGTATCATATAATACATTACAATATAATATGTAATATGCCATATAACAACATATAGAATACAGAACTTATATAATGTATACAACACATAACTTATAGAACATAGAATGTGTAACTTGTGACAGGTAACACATAACACGTAATATGTAACATGTAATATAATGTACAATGTATAATGTATGATATATAATGTATAGTCAGTATAAGCTTTACAATTGCTGTTGCCAACCATAATGAAACATGTTTTGTTTTTTAAAATCTCGTTAAAGAATAACTCTCTAAGCACAAGTATGCCATTAATTACTTTGTCTAACAGGAGCTTGTTCTGTCTGATTTATCTCATCCATGGTAAACAGGTACTGTCATTTCACGTTCTCTCCCTATGAAAGTTTCTCTATGACACCAATCATTTTATCTCCATTCTCTGAAGGCCTGTTTCTGCCATTCATATTTTTGAGATGCAGCCAACAGAACACACTATTCAAGATGAAGGAATACTGATTTATAAAATGGCATTCTGCTACTTTTTATATTAATCCGTATTCCTTTTTTAGCTGTGTCAATGTTCTGGTTGCCATCCGACTGCTCTTGTACATTGACCAAAGGTGTTTATGACTACAAGTCCCCTTCTTCAGTGATCACAGTTAAATCAGGCTCCAAATGGGAGACATCTGCTTAAGTGTTTCCTGACTGGTGTTGTCTAGTAGTGAATATCAGATTGCCAAAGACACTTGGGATAAATTTTTAATTTTTTTTTTTTTTTTAGTGTTCATTTCAGTCTGCTTAAATGATGACTGATTTAAAAAGATTTTTTTTTTAATCTGTATATTTCACTATTATTGTGGGGTTTACTGTTTTGTAACTTGATCAAGTAACAATAGCTTTAATAGAAGACTACTGTCTCTCTCTCTGTGGGTACCCCACCATCAGGGTTTATGTTTAAGAAATGTTCTTCCATGTTACACCAGCTTGTTCCTCCACTACAAAAAAGTGCTGAGACCACTAAGGCCTCTGATGCAGGAAGGACAGACCCCATGTGTCTCTGGCACCAAGGCACTGAGAAGTTTCTCTTCACAACTTCCAGGCAGAGGCCAAGAGAGACCAGCGCTTGAATTTCATGTTAATGGCGCACAGAAGGCCAAGGAAGCAATGGCAATAGCTCCAAAGCTGTATTTGCTAACCAGAATAGCAAACTGAAAAAAATACTTCTTAGTGAAGTTAATACTTCAATAACTTTGTCACATACTATATTGCTTCAGGAAATGGACCTCATGATTTCCCCCACCACCACCACTGCAATGGATGCCAGAAGACACCTCTCTCTGTTCAGCAGTGCCAGGGAGAGGATTCACCCATCCAATTTCTGCTCATAAACTGACGGACTGACATAGTGTTTTCATAAAGGAAAGCTGCTCATATGGTTAAGTTGTCCACTTTAGTCTCACAACATCTCACTTTGGCTGCACGATTTGAAGAGGCATCCCTCTGTGTTGTGGGGGATATTTCTCTGCAAATGGGCTGTTATGTATATCTAAGTCTATAGTCTGTGAAGGAAAAAGAAATTCAAGTAATGGTTAAAAAAGAAAAAAAAAATTCAATCAAGAAAGTGCCATTATAGGCTCATTTACATACCATAGTGATACATGCCAGGAAAAGTGTATGTGGTTTGAATCTAAAAGCTCTTGCAAAGTAACAAACACACTGTAGGGCCTTGATTCTGATACCACTTTTAGTTTCCATGATTTTTAGGCAGAGCAAATGTTTTGACATTTAGTGCTGAACAGAAGCTAAGCTACAATTTAAAATCAGGGTAAGTATCCTAAATGACCCACTACCTTCTTACACAGAGCAACCCTAGGTTTAGATCACCTGCTAGGGAACACCGGTGGGTAAAAATAAACTTCCATTTTCTGCACTTCAGGCTTGCAGACTACTTGTTGTTGTTCATTTTAGAGTGGGTTTTTTGGTGGGATGGTGGGTGTTTTTTTGTTTCTCTTTTTTCAGAACGCACATTACTGTCAGTTGGAATACTAATGGACATCAACATAAACATCATCTCCAGGGCTGTTCAGTGAAACTATCTAAGGCTGATTGTCTTGAAATTAGCTTGACTCATATCTGAAAATTGCCAGTGATTAGCTGATTATGGTTTGAATTGAACTCAGATTGCTACAAAAAGCTACAACAAGTCATCCTCAGATATATTCTAGTAAATTATGCCTTGGATGCCTCAGTTGCTGCCAGCGCTTGCATTAGGGATGAAGGTCTATTACCACATCACATTGACGGCAGTCATTTTAAAATATATATTCTGCCTGGGGAGAATCTGTCTCCTGGGGAGAATTCTGTCTTTTTACTTTTTAACCTACTCACTAGGTAAAAAAAATAAATTGAGACTCACAGACAGCAAAACAGATTAAAATATCCTCCCCATGAGAGAAATTTGTTTCCCCTCTGTAAATACAATTATTATAATTACAGAGTGGTTCAATCCTAGTGTCTTACTAGGAATCATCCCTTCTATCCTGATAATATGTGACATTGAAAATAATTTTAAGTAAATCAAAGGCCCAGTGCTAACAATTAAAAAAACAACAAACAAAACCCACATTATTGTGTCATAATTATCAAGTTCCATGAACACTCCTGGTTTGATTAAGTCCTGGAATTTTAAGGACTTTTATACAAACAACAGAAGACCTTATCAATTTCCCTGTCCAAAATTACAGGAGACATGCATTTGTCACATGTGTGTCTATTTCTTAGAGTTGAAATAAATACACTTCAGCAAGTCCCTCATTTCAAAACTGGCCACTTTTGAGCTATGTCCTTGAGTGGTTGGCAGTCTGCTCTGTTCTCAGGTGTGTAATTTTGTTTTCACCCCAGAGAAAAGAAGTCCCTTACAGTCTTTAAATATGAAAAGGTCTTTGAGCGCCAGCCCTTCTTGCATTACCAAGCATATTGCACAGGGAGATATTCAAATGGTATCTGCAAGTCAGGAGTCAAATTTATTCACATAAAAGTGGGCAACAGGATACTGTCATGACATTTCTTACAGGTATTCAATTTAGAATACTATCAATCAATACTTTTTTTTTTTTTTTTTTTTTTTTTTGGTGCATATCTGTCTTCCCACAGCAAAAAATACCGTTAATTAGTATCTCTGGTGATGTGAGAGGATGCTAATGAGTCCTGCACCAGAACCACCCATCTGGGATGCAAGGTTTAGGGTAGGGATTAGGGAAACAACAAAGACACTGTCAGATACATTAGTGGTAGGAGTCATTATGGGACAAACAGATAAACACTAATTGCCAGGACCAGGTGGCAGTCACAGACCTGTAGGACAGCTCAGTTGGAGGGGACTCCAAACCCCACTCTGTGTCAGGCAGAAATGATGATAGACCAAGTTGTTCAGTGGATGTCACCCATTGCAGGAACCCAAGGACAAGGTGTCTGCCCACCTGACTGCCACGTGCAATACACAGCTTAACACTATCCTGGAAATAAAAACTGGAAAATAGTAGGCTTCATGTCAGTCTGAATTTTTACCATTTCCAGGCAAGATCCTGAAGAACAGCATCTAGTATGAGTGAGTGTCAGTTTTTACAGTAGAGATGAGGTCTACAGGGGAGGTTTCAGGGACCAGAGCAGGCATACTGTCATAAATGACTGGAAAGATGGCTTAATGGGGAAGGGATGACATCTGCTCATGATAGTAAATATGGTTCTTAAAAGAGAGGGGCACATGTTCAGGACCACAGAAAGAACTGCTGAGACTTAGTGACTCTTGAATGATTAAAAGAAAATTATTTTTAAGAGATAAAAAAATAGCAGAGGAAATTCAATGACAGAAATGAACATGGGAGACCCTTCCCACCCCTCTGCAGCTTTTCATATAAGATGATTGTTTCTGTACAATCTCTAACCAAGAAATGCCATCTGTACAAGCTAGCACCAGCACAGTGCTAACAGTCAAACAACAACAAGAAAGGAAATCTGATATTAGGAATCTTAGGCCAGCTACAGACCACAAAGAAAGGCCATCATTAAGCATTATATAAATCTCTGTTTTTCCTACATCATGATTACTGCTTGCAGTGCTGCCTTTCTCCCTCTTCTCCATCTCATAAAAGGGTGTAGACAAACTAAAGTTGGTACTAAGTATGATCGGATATCAACCAGCTTCTCCTGGAAAGACTAAGTAAATAAGACCACTCCAAAGCGTAATGTGGCTAAGTAAGACTTTGTAGAGGGCAATAAAATATGGACAACAGGCGAGGGTGTGTGTCAGGAGTAGTCATAGTTATCTCTAATACAATGATTAGGAATAACTGAAGGAAATAAGCAAATGGCTGCTAGTTTCAAAACAAACAAAAGGAAATGTTTCTTCTCGGTATGAATTTATGCTGAGAAAAAGCTTTGTTTTAGGATGTTCAATGGCTATGGAGAATCAAAAGCAAACAAGACACAGCCATGGAGGAAAAAATCCAGTGAGGACAAAGAAACTAAAAGATGGCACATGTGGTTCAGAAATTAGCTGCCATATAAATTCTTGATGGGTGGCAGGGTACTCTGGGGACATCAGTCTGCACTTTCCTTGTTCCTAAGCTCATACCCAGTTGTTTACTGGTGATATGGTAAGGGACCTGTTGAACTAATACAGCCTGACCAGTCTCACGTTCTCCTTCAGCCCCTCACTGTGGCATAACCAGCAAATGAAAGGGATTAAAAATATTAAGGTTGCTAAATCTATTAACTTCTTCTTGGGTAGAATCAGTGCATGACGATATAAGATTTGAGAAGAAATATATGATGTCTGTCTCTTATAAGCTCAGAGAGGACCTCTTAAAAGATATTTTATAAATGTGTTCATGCTGTTTAACACCTAAAACTTAATTCTGACCTTAGTTATGTAGTATATATTCCTTGTCTGTCCACTTGCAAACTAACTACAGTGACTAATTATTTAGGCTTTATGAATAATTTAAATGACCATTAGAATCTCTCCCATTACATTAAAGAAAATGGGACTGTCCCCTAATCTTCATATTTAACAAAGAATTTTGAAAATCTTTACACTTTCTCTACATGCCCTCAAAAGTTTTGAAGTCCACACAAAAAAACAGAAGAAGAACACATATAGCTGGAATTTAAATATCTGCCTTTAAAAAAAACCCACCAAACATTTGGCAAACAGAAGCTTGCAGCAAAGATGAATTTGACGTTCCCAGGCCATTCTGTTCAGCAGCATGATGGGAATAAACTGATGTTTTATTTTATTACTTCTTTTCAAATTGAGGTTCTTGAGTACAGGGTGGACTTAGTGTCTTAGGACTTTGAAATGAGCTACACAAAGAAACCTACAATTAGAATAGCAATAGATGCATAAAATTCACACCTAGTTCCATAAAAATCAAAGAAAGGATATAACACTAATTTGACTCTCTTCCCCTAGTGACTTTCTTTATCTTATTAAACAGTAAAAAAGTGAAAGATACAGACTAAGAAACCTCAGGTAATCTGAAAAAAAAATTTTTTATGATGGCTCAAATGATCTGCTATTTTTCTCCCTGATTAAAGTCTGACTCCTTTTTTCACCAAGAAGTGAGATAGTGCACGAGCAGGACTAATGCTTCATCTCAAGGGGCTGGGGAAAGTCTACAGTGGGTGCTCAAGAGCCCCATCACCTGCACCTGGTGGGTCTGTTCAAATTCCATAAAAACAGCTCTGTGACATTTCCTCCATGTACCCACGGCACCAGGAGCTAGAACATTTGTTCTGGACTTACCCATGGGGTGGGAAGAGCTGTAGACCTTTTAAAACCCCATTTTGTGTGTGTTTCTGTGCATGGGGTACTCATGTGTGTGCAGGAGGACAACCAGGGCTCTCAAAGGCTTTAGCTGGCTCCAGAAACTTGTCTGCCCAGCCACAACTGCAACTGCAGACTGCAAACAAGTCTCCATGGAAGTGCCTTGCCCATGCAGTACTGGGGTGCTGAACTGGTGGTGGTAGCACTAAAAAAACAGTGAAGAGTTGAGATCCCCTCAATGCTAAAATCCAACTCCAGTTCTGTCAGTACCAATCATGATACATTAACAACGAAGGCAGAATGGCAGCCATTCAGCAAGCTTAAATATTTAATTTAGGAACAATAGCAGATCATTTAAATAATTAAATTCAAAGGAACACTCAGACAAATCACAACACCATAATGGTTTCATTTTGTTTGACGTCAGTGTGTACATTAACTACATTAACTAACAACTGCAGGTGCTCAAGTCACTTCCCCCACACCTATGTACACACAAATACACCCAGACCAAAGAACTGTGCCGTGCTGTATCCTTCGCTTTGACCAGAGTTCAAGAAAGAAAAAAGAAGAAAAAAAGAACTCTACTGTTGTTGCTGTGCTGGCTGCTCTTGGAGGACCATCCCTTGTCTTGGTCCTGTGATGCCTCAGCTGGCTGGAGAAGTGGATGTGACAATTATTGCTGCAAATCACCATCGGTCTGTACATAAAGGCAAAGGGAGTACAGCCTTGGGCATTGCCCGCTGAAGTGGGCAAAACAGCCCTTGACACTGCTGTATGTGTGGCTCCTCCTGCCACAGGGCCAAAAGCGAGAATGGCTGCTCCGCCAACAGCTTCTTGGCAAAGTGTGTAAAAGTGTCTAGGAAACATGATGAGGATCTCAGGGGGTGCTAGTTTGTATGAGTGTGCCAACTCTCAAAAAAAGTTTTTTTTAATTTTTAAAATCCAAACTAAAATAATTAGTAACCAAAATCTTTACTGAGTTTGACACTCAAATGGACTTGATATGAACACTATTGGTGTCAGCTAAAAAGCATTATATCAACATAAACTAATTATATAGGTTAACTATTTCAATGTGTCTAATTACTATTTTTTAAATTACTACTTAGTCATAGGTAAATAATGTTTAGGAACATGCTCCCTTAGCTATGAAGTAAAACACACACACACCAGACTACGTTGGCTGTGCAGAATCTTGTATCTCTGGCATGAGGCTTGGACTTGGATGCGGAGTGGAAATGTTAGCTACTTGCAGGTCAGAAGGCAACCTTTTGTGCATTCATTTGAAATATTAGCTTTTAGATTGAACGGCAGCATGAAACAGCTGTGGACTGAAAGTCTCCTACCAACAACTAATGACACGATAAGCTAAAAGCTAAGAAAACACCGGAGTCCTACGATGCCAGTAGCAAAGCAGCCTGTTTGTTGCATGGTAAGATGTCAGTCTGTTCACATCACCTACAGCTGCTAGCCCATTCAGGCACAAGGACCAGCTTAGCCACTGACGTCATGTCCTGCTGACTTTCCCAGACATCACTGGAAATACCCCAGTCTGGGCAATCTTTGGTCTACTGAGTCACTGATCAGATGCCACCCTTGCTACACGTGGGCGACAACTGGAGATCCTGATCTGTTACAGCTTCATGGCACCTCAAGAGGTTGCTGCCTCAGTGGCCATCTTCACCCATCTTGTAAGAGACTGTGTTGGACTGTGTTTGTCTTGACATTGCTGCTGCACCACTAGCACTTCCCGGCCTCAACATCCTGTTTTCATGGAGGAGTACGCTCTGAAGGAGATTAAATATCCCTGAAGAAACTACCGTATCCGCCTGAAGGTGGAACAACAACATCCTTTGTAGTGCCTACCAAGCTGCGCTTGTGCGTGAGGCCGGGTGGAGAGGAAATCAGGGTGAGGAAGATGTGTGGAGGCTGAAGGTGCCGCAGGTCGACCCCCCCCCCCCCGCCCCAGCACGACCACCATAAACACCTGGGCATGGATGCATGGAGGAACACCAGGCAGTGCATATGGCAGTGAGCTCTGTAGAAATGGGCAGACTATTCAAAGAAATCGTGGGGACTGGGACAATAAAAGGACTGCGTACTCCTCTCTGGGTGGAATTTGACATCACATGAAAGAACTGCGTACTCTTCTCTCGAAATTCCCCATCACCTGTACCGAGACCGAGCCAGCGGGACATCGCTGGGTTTGTGGTGGTGGTAACTGATCTTGTTGCATGTCTTCCATTTGCCTGCTTAGTTGTTCAGACCTTTTCTTCTTCTCTCTGTTCTATCATTATTACCCCTTGTTAGAGGAATAAAGTTTAAAAGGTTGTATGGCATCTGACATCATTTGTGTCTTAATTTCACTCCTGGGATCATATAAGAACCCATCCTGATATTGGATCAGGACATATCTGCAATGTTTGCCACTCCCTCAATGCATTCTTGCAGGGTGGCCCTTTAACTGCTATATATGGGTG
The DNA here is from genome assembly GCF_047716275.1 of Strix uralensis. Lineage (NCBI taxonomy): Eukaryota > Metazoa > Chordata > Aves > Strigiformes > Strigidae > Strix > Strix uralensis. The sequence continues at coordinate 10,790,803 of NC_133978.1, read as the reverse complement.
ATGAGTCTGTAGGAAATTTCACACTTGGAGGTACAGTGGGTAAGGACCAAGCATGAAACCTGTTCAGCTCTTTATGTTGCAGAGACAGCAAATTTCAGTAAGGCCAGGAGGTAGATTATACCCTTGTTAGCTGTCACAACAAAGTCCAACAGTGAGACAAAGCCCTAGCTTCCACATCTAAGTTATCTAATGTGTAAAAAGGAATATTGTACTTTTAATAAAATCTTACATTAAATATAACATACTTACATAAACTTAATTCTACCTGTTAAATATATTAATTTTCAATAATCAAAACAGTGGTGTTGGCTGTCCCACTCCCGCTTACCTCATTCACATCTGTTTGATTAGGGAAATAAACCTCCAGCATCTCTGCTTTTTTTTATATTTCTCATCTTCATGTAATGCTGCCTGAACTCACAGACAGCATCTCTGGGACTCCACATTCCTCTCAGATGTCTATCAAGGCATGGCAGTTTTAATGCCTAGTGGAGGCTGTTGGGCAAACCTGCCGACTCAGTGCACCTCCTGGTATCATGACTCCTCACAAAGCCCTTGTGCTCCCTTTTCCATCCACTACAATCTGATTTTCTGCTTCTGGACAGATGCAGCCTGCAAGTCAATGGGAAAGTGAAGGAGACTGCCTGTTTCCCTGCTGCTATTGACAGCTAGTAAACACTGCACCCTGAGCAACAACCCAGTCCCCAGACACCAGGCAAAGCCACCTTTAGGATTACTTCTGTTCTCTTCCCATCAGAAAAAAACCTCTATCCTATCAGCCTATTAGCAATTGGATATTTTACTTTATGTTCAATTATGTTCCCAAAGAAAGAACAAGTTATGAAAGTGCCTTTTGGACTAACATCAAATGTATTTCTTGATGAATTTCAACCTGGTAAACTACTTGGAAGCTTTTGAAACATAAAGTCTATTAAACCTTTCAATAAAATAATGCTGTAATGTACTGTACTTTTTTTTCTTCAAATATTGTAAATATAATAGAACAATACCTGCTACTGACTGGAACTTGTATTTGTCAGTGGGTGTTTGTGTTTTCAATCCTGTTTTTTGTGGGATCTCAAAACCCCAATTATGTAATGATGGACCATGACTGTGACAAATCGTATTCAAGCATTCCCCATCAGCCACAAGAGTAAGTAGAGTTCATGTACCACTGAAGAGGCAATCACTAAATGCAGTCTGGTGGTCTTGGTTTTAAATACAGCTCACTGAACTCTGCAGTCCACATCTAAATAACTAATAGTGATCAGCTGTCTCTTCAAAGTATGCTGAGCAAATGGACCCATTTTCTGGGATCCCCTGGTCAAGGGCACTCATCCTGCAGGACAGTCCTTAATGTAGGTCAGCTCACATCTTCAAGAAACCAGCACAGCTTAAACTCTGATGCAGATCCTGAACTAGAAATACTTGTTAAAGTTAAAATATTGTTTGCTATCAGCCTTAAATATAGATGACTAAATACGTTTAAGCCTAGTTTAGCTGAAGGATGTGACCTTAGCAAGACTAAATGGCTATCAAAAAATTATGAGCAATTTTCTGCAGTAGATGGAGAAATTAAACTTTGCTGGTTTTCAGCTTCTGTTGTGAATACAACCTTAACATTAACCCCAATATAGAGAGAAACCAGGCAAGGGACTATAACCTCAGCTCTAACAATTTCTCCCTAAAGGATAATGGTAAATGCCCTTAACCTTACACAACAAGGTCTTTGCACATAGTTAGAAGATTTTTCCAAAGCACCTACAAAATTAACCGAATCCTAACTTTGGCTTCTCCAGCATGAAGAAGAATAATCCCCCAAAGCATCGTTTCTGAGATTCCCTACTAAGCCTGCGACTTCCCTGGAGGATGCTGTAACAGCTAGGGAGGAATTAAAACATGGTAGAGGTCCAACTCTTTGCAATATATTTCTGAAACTGTTTTCCTACAAGACCTATTTTTCATAGTGCAAGAACACAGAAATACATTTGAAATCTATTTTCTCATTTTCTATGTTCTGAGATGGGTTGGGCAGGGGTGTGTTAAAACATTTTTTTTTAAAGCACACTGAATTAAAACTGCATTAACACAGAAACTGATAAGATCTTCTTAGTAGGGGCATTACCCACTGAGTTGTAGAGCTTCCCTATGCTCTCCATGGACCGTATTAAAGAGGTCAGTTCTGCCCTTGTGAGAAACTGAAATCAAGGCAAGCTTCACTCATAACCTTTTCTCCCAGACTTGGCTGTTTTCAGGATTGTGTGCCAAGGATTAATCTTTTCAGATAGCATCCCCATTTTCCCCAAATATATGGCTGGACTAATGAATTTTCTGCAATAATAAGCTGGGTAAAGAATACTTCAAGTGTGCCACTAAACCTGCTGGTTTTTAAGAAGGAGGAGTTTCCAAGCAACATATGCACAAGGCTTAGAAACCAAAAGCAATAATCATCCTTATGCATAGGAAGCTAAAAGAGTTTGTTGTTCAGTAAATCAAAACTTCCTCTGAACAGGTTAAATCCTTAGAGATTTACATGTGAAATGTACCCTCTGTCCAGTGGCTCAAAACTGCAGTGGCCATAAGTAAAAAACCAAATCATACAGGCAGGGTTACAGGTCACTGAAGATGTTCCCTCAATACATTATTACACAAAGGAAAAAAAAATCAATTATATGAATTTGGGTAAACCTCAAATAATAAAAGAAAAAAGATCATAACAAAGTCAATCAATTTTGCAAATAATTATGCAACAATAATCCCCATGAGAATGGTGTTCTGAAAGCAGTTGCTTTGTGGTCAACACTAATGTAGTCTAATAGCATTTTAATTTTTATTTTGCTTGCATACTCTAACAGTTAAGTAAAAATGGTAGAAGATGAAAGTGTCTTTAAAATTGCTGTTGGTTTTTTTTTTTTTTTTTTTTTTTGTGTGTGTGTGTGTATAATCATAGATTTTTCTCCTTAAAGTACTGTGCTTCATTTGCCATGAACTAGAGAGGATAACACATCTATCTATAGACCCTAAGTAGAAACAAGAGTTTAAATCACTAAAAGATGCTTTCCTTGAAGTGTCCGAGTTGTGATCCCCTGGAGACTCTAGACAGATGTTTTTTGCTCAGAGAAGCACAGAATGTCATGATGTCATTTTTGCAACACTTGATCTAAAGCGTCCTAGATCTGCAAGACAGTTATGGGATGATTAAGCAAACAACAAAACAAAACCTCCAAAAATACTACAAGTCATATGTTAATTCAGGACAAACCAATTAATAGCTTTTGAAAGCAATTTCAGTTTATACCAATAAAACTTGAAGAGTCCACAAGATCAGAGACAGCAAGGTAAGCTTTAGAGGAGGTCACCATTATCATTTTTGATGACCAAGGAGACAAAAGGTGAAGAAGTATTCTGCCAAGGTGTACTAGGAGACAAGTGAAAGTACAAATATAGACAAAAATTATTTGCATAAACTTTCTACTCATCAGTCTTTGAAATGATGCCGTGAAGTGCCTCCAGAGCTGTACAGAAATTCTTAATCAGCTGCAAAGTAATGTGAAACAAAAAAGGGAGAAGATCCTTGAAAAGACACCTTTTCACCTGTTTGTCATTTATTTGTTTTCTTCAAAAGAAGATTTTTTCAAAGAAGAAACTTGGTTCAGATATTTACTGAAATTCAGATATTTACTGAAACCTCAAGGCAACAAAGAGCCAGTACAAATAAACTCTAGAAAGAATTTCCTACTTAACATGTAAGAAGCAGAAATCAATACAGCTAGGTTAGATAGTAAAGCCTCAGAACAACTCATTCATTAAGTGGGGAAGAAAAGCCTTTCTGACTGCACTTCTGTATTTAGGCCATTGTACTACTCGATTTTTGGGTCCACTAATAAAGAATCATATATAATCCTACATACGGTGTGGGAGGTGGGAAAGAAGGAAGTGGGAGATGAAAATATCATCTCGGAAGTTTATGGAAGTAGATAGAGAACTGGCATTAAAGACTATTTCCTTGTTACTGTGCTTTTTATTATTTATAATTATTGATGTTTTGTTGCCATATTTACTGATGTTGATGCTCTGCTCTCTCATGAACTAAGTTTTCTCCTGGTTTCACTACCACCTGAAGAAATATGTCCAGTTAAACACACACTGATTAGGTTTTGCTAACATCTAAAACAGATCTTCAGCTGAGTTGATTTAAAATTGTACATATAACCACACCAACCAGCGTTTGCTTGTGCTTTCAACTTTTGCATAAACACTTGTTCATGAGGTCTGTGCATGTTATGCTCAAGCTTGAGATATAACTTAACTGCTCAGTTAAAATAATAACCACACCCAGGAACATAATCATGTCTTAGTCTATGCCTGTGTATGATGGAAATATTGAAATAGATAGGGCTAAATTCAGCCACTGATGCAATACCAGTTTGCGATAGTGCAGATGATACATACTGACTATAATGGGCATAATCTCAAATGAACTATATGTGCAATAAAATAGTCTGAAAAGTAACAGAACTCTGACAGTTCTGGAGAAACTGTCCCAAAGAAGAGAGAACAGGAGAAACACCACCCAGAGACCCCCAACTTTTTTCTTAGCAAGAAAACCAGTCCAGAATGAAGATCCAGCAGATTCCCCCTATCTCATGTATGTCATCATGACATACACACGACTTTCTGTTGTTAAAAACATTTTCAGCTTAAAGCTATTTGGCAATAAAGTATGTTTTAAAGGTGCTGATGACATTTGTGTACAAATAAATGTAGAATTAGATATTTTGTAATGAGAACACAGGATATCCCCCAAGTTTACAACTTTTGCAGACATACTTGAAAAACACTCTGGTTTAAGTCAAACACCACATCTTCTTGATACAAACTCACTTTGTTAATGTTAAGGCTTAAATCAATATGAGGCATTATTATCCTACGCTAAAGGAGTGATGTGGAAGTTTTATGCAAGAATTTTACATCAGCTGTCAATTACCAGTTTTGTCAATATAGACATGAAGTTCTCTTACAGTTAGTGTTTTAGAGAACTGGCATGTCAAATACTACAGAAAATATACAGAGTATTTGCTGCCAGCTATCTGCACTGTGAGAGTATGCTACAGAATACTTTTTTTAAACAGATTGTATAGAAAGCCAAAATTATATATAAAAAAAAAAAACAACAGAGTATGTTCTCCTTGCTTTATCTGCTGCCTCCAGATCAACTTAAGCTTTGCAAAGAGGAGGAGAGAAAACAGTGGTCTCTCTGGAGCCACAGAACATTCTAGGACTCAGGGAACCTCCTGAAGTGTGGGTGATCCCACCTGCAAAACACCTAAAAGGAGGAGAGAAGCTTGCCACCATAGGGGTTACGCTTGCAGCCATCTGCAGAGACATGGTGGAAGTGCAGAAACTTTTCTAAGGGCTTTGGACTAGGCATATGCTAGAAAGTCCCCCAAATGTGCCAGAGTTTAATAAACAGTGGAAGAATAGCTCTGGATTCTGCAGTTAGAAGTCTTCATGTGGTGGTCAGAAGAGGACTGGTTTTCAGGCTTTCTATTTAATTCATCTCAGCCATCAACCCAGTTTAGAGAGTGGCATTATTTTAATTAGTTCTATGGTTTTACCACAACCATAGATCTAAAGATCAGGAAGTGCTGGGAGAAGGGCCCATCACAGTCCTAGTTTTTAACTGAGTTTGAATTTTTTTAGTGTGGACCGCTGACAATTATAAATTATTTTGTAGGAACTGATCATTAAAAGAGAACACTTAAAAACCAATTCATTTTAGAGGTTAAAGTGTGACTGGTTGTTTTAATTTGATTGGTAGTCTTCAAAGAGGCAACATTTTAATTTAAGGGTCAACTTGTTCTGAAAGGCTAACCAATCATGTAATCTAGATAAGTCTCAGCCTAAATAGGATAAAGATGGCCATGCATAATTAAAGTATTCAAAGGCACCTTTGTCAGTTCACTGCAAGCTTTTGGGATGCCTTGAACCATACTAAAAGGAACCCTCATTGAAGCAAATAATTTAAGAGATCGATCATATTATTATGGGTAGTGAATCCGATTTTATATTAAGAACTAATTTTAATATAATCATCCTCATGTGATGAGAATTTGTAAAATAGATTAGCAAGGTGTGATTATCTCTACTTGAGAAATCTTGAAATGTTCCATGTTTAATTTGCAAGTTTGACTCTATTAGTTTCTTACATCTCTTCTGCTTTAGTTCCCACAGCTCCTTCTCTACTAATGTCACTTAATAAAGCATAACAGTTCACATAGTTCCACCTTTAACTAAACACCAAGAAATCTAGTATGCTAGTGAAGGATATTTTATAAGTTATTTTTTATTTGCTCTTCATTACAAAATCTTCTTAGGTACTTTGCACATAAGTACCGTACTGTAATGCAAATTTTTTTTTTTCTTGTTATTTCTTACACAGAAAACAAGGGTTGTCCTGAAAAATATAAGCATGGAAATTATAATCTTGAGTTTTCAAGCTCCAAAAACCAGAACTTTATTTATCTCCTCGCACCTACAAGCTATTGCTGACAACACACCTATCAGCTGATACCTAAGGGATCATATACTTTGTCTGCTCCTCCACCTTCAAGTAACTTTTGAGTCTATTGACCTGTTTCATATGCAATGTGCCTTGTCTGCATAAAAAGTCAAACAATGACAGTTTCTTCCTATTTTCAAAAACTAAGAAACTTCATCCCAGCACCCTGGCTGGAAGTGGAAAAATAAACACATGCAGTGGACACTTGCCGGCTATGCAATTATAGAAATTTGAATCAGACATCTTGAATAATTAATCTCAGCCCTGGAGCCTCAAAATCTAACCCCAAATTTGCCTTTCTCTCATGAACACAGCAGCAAAGGGGAACGAGTTTGCCAGTCCTGGAACAAATGACTGGTGTGATACCCAGTGCATGCCCCGTTTGATGCTATGAAACAAAACTGATGATCTAAGAGGTAAGGAAGGTTTATCTTAGAGTAGTAAAACACAAGATAATACCAGAATGAAGCCACAGCTAGCAAGGCAGTAATTTAGAGATTACCTGAAGTCTTTCCTGTAATTCCCTGATTTTTCTTTCCAGGCAAAGAAGAGGATTATCTTTACAGGAGACATGTTACATGTGCGATTAGTTCTAGTGAGCTCATTTTGAAGGCCTACTAAGGTAAATTACCAACACTTAGGCCCTGATCCCCCAAGGTGGTTCTCATGTTTCCTCCATGCAAACAGAAAACTTTCAGTTCTTCCATGCGGCAGCACAGAAATAAAGCGAGCATTCCGTAATTCAGAATAATGTTCTATATTTGCACATAATGCCGACAAAAAACCCAGGACCAGACACTTACACTTAAATTTAAACTAAACACTGACCACCTCAGTTCTTTGTTACCCTCTTTCTGATATTCTGTCTCTATGGCTTCAGAAGAGTGACAGGTCATGTTAGACTTGAAAACTCAGGTAGTGTTGGCAGGCTAAACATGGCCCATGTGAAGTACTGATCAGAAAGCGGCTCAAGCTCAATCTTATTTTTAACTAACAGATATAATTTGTGTGAACATGATCTTATATGGAAGCCAGATTCATATGGGGAGGTGGTAGCTCTCATTAAGCCAACTCATATCATTTGGAAGCACAGAAAAAGTTACACAGGTCCTTCTTCAGGTCTGAAAGCTCTTTTTAAGGTAAGTTGAGGTTGAAACAAGGTTCCAACTCCAAACTGATTGTGTTTTATATGGCTCCCTGCCAATGCTGTGATTTGATGGTGAGCCTAATTACAATAGATCTGGTCCATTGTAGATTTAAAGTACCTGATGCAAATTAAATACTGTAATAGTACTGACTCCTTTCCCTAGTGGTCATTTGGGGGACTTTGGTGCTCTGGGCATACAGTTGACAGAGCAAAATCTGTTACAGCAAAGGGTTCATAGTAATAATTAAGGTCACGGATATAAAAATAACTACAATTGTATAACTGAGCTCTTTATGTTAGTAAGATTTATAGTAAGAATTATTAACTCTAACAGCTATTTTATCTAAAGCAATGTCCATGAAATAGGATGACCTTTTATCTATTACCTGTTGGGTTTACAGCATCTACGAGTTCCAGACTGATGAGTTTCAGACTCAGGCCAATTTGATTACATGTTCTATTTATACCACACTTCTTTATTTCCTGAATGATTGCTTTCTCAGAAAGAGAAGGGGAAAAAAACCCCAAACCCTGACATGTTTATGGCATGCAAACTTGATCAGTTAACTACAGTGGTTATCGAATGCACAGTGATTCTGAGCCCTTGGACAGGGGAGATGAAGCACTGAACCTAGCAACCCAACAGGTTAACAGTGGTAAATACTGCATTATTTGTCATAACACATTCATTTAGCACACGATGAGAGAAGGCTCCTGTGATCCAAACTAAAGACATCACAGCAATGTTTGTAGGCTTTGAAAAGACTGAAATTCCTAGAACAGCTTTAGTTTATTGAGGTTACAGACAGGGAAAATGGCCTAAGCAAGCACCAAAAACTTTCAAAACACTTCATGACTTTCAAGGAATCTTCCTCTCTGTGTGGATATCACTGCCTAGGCTTCTATGTGGCAGTCTTCATTAAAACAAAGACCATCTCTTATTTTGGACCCTAAAGAAACAGCTGGAGGTTCAAAATGCTCAGGACCGGGCAGATCCAATTGGTACTACAATCGTATGGCAATCCGACTGAAGGATGCCAGATGAATGGCAAATAATGAGAAAGCATGACTTTAAAATACATGATGAGGTAGCTGCTAGAGCATACAGAGGAACTGTAATCGCTTTCCCATGTTCTCTCCTCCGAATATGGCTCAGGTGCTTTCAAACCTGCTCTCACAACACCTCTGAAAGCCCAAATGAATTATAGAGTACATCAGTCATACTGTGGATGAATGATTTTAAATAAAATTGACTATTAAAATGATCCAGTCCCTCTATTTCTCCTAGAATATCTTTATTTCCCCTCTGAGATTCACAAATCATGCCTCCCCCTGCTTTACTCTCTCAGACTCTTTACTGAAGTACAAAATCCCTAATTGGAGTATTATTTGATCCTTTAGAGTTAACTTTTGCTGACTGGCCTCTTGAAAATGCTTCAAATGACAGAAACATTGCTAGATGTCTCCATGAAATAATTAATAGTGCTGAAATTTGCACCATCATCATTAATGGGACTAACAGCCAGCTGGGATAACTGACACCTGTTGTATTTTTTGTAGATGAATGACTTTATGCTTTCTGTGGGAGAAGATATAGCAGTCTGAATCCCTCTGCAGGTGGAGGAGTAGCCTCATGATAAGTACAGCTAGAATTTCTTTGCCTTCTTCATAACAGTCTGTTAAACAGTGAAAAAAATGAGAAAGAAACACCCAACAAAACCAACCAAACAAAAAAACCCTAAGAAAAACAAAAAAGTAAAATATTTCTAGAGAATTTGAGCAGAATACATACAGTAGCATCTGTTTCCCTACAAATCAGGGTTGAAATGGACATTGTGCCAGCTCTGGCAGAGAGAGGCTCCAGATCAGCTTATGTCAGTGGTGATCAAAAGCAATCCTATTTCATAGCTCTATCATATCTTTGACATGATAAATTAGTAAGCTCATCCTATCTGTATCAAAGAAACGTTCAAGCTACAAATCCATAACAGGAAAGACTGAAGATAGAGCTGTACAGTGAAAGATGCTACCCATGGTAATCACTAATAAATGTGTGGGAAGAACATGTGGTTATTAAAACCAAATAGACTTTAAAAAAAAAAAAAAAAAAGGAAAAAGGACCAAACCTTAAAATTGCAGCGATGTAAGGCACAGCACGAAAGTTAATTACACACACATGCCTAAGCACACATCTCCAATAAATCTTCAGCAGGTGTAGAACAATTCCTACACAGTGTTTCACGTGGTGGGAGAAGTTCTGAATTCCCTGTTAGCCGGGCTTCATGGCAAACCCTGCTGAAGATAGTGGGTGATACCTACAACATCAGAGCCACAGCCTACTGCCCTTGGAATAGGGTGAAAGCTCTGAAGACAAGACCATTGATTTATGTCAGTGAGAGGAACACACATTTTTCATTGGGTACTTGGTATAGGTTATGGTCGAGTGCAGCCAACTAACAACATCAGTAAAAGAGGAAATTTGGGAATTTTTAGATCATCTCTATTTGGACACCTGTTCTGAATAAAATCCCTCCTTACATGGTTTCTTTGTTGTTTTGTTGTTTTGGTTTTTTTTTTTTAATAATACTCCTGTCAAGAAAACTGTTTATCATACACTCTACAACAAAAGCATCTGGTAATTCTAACCTGGAAGATTAGCATTAATATTATTATTATTTTGAGGTACAACACCCCAGTGTGGATATAACCTAGTGTTTCACACACACCTGTATTTAGTCTATTGTGACTTTATTTAAGTGCTTGAATAAATGGCTGCATATTCAAAAGTTCTGATTACCTAGTGGTAGATCATGCTGGTTTTTGACTGACTTTTAACTTTGTGAGGGCCTTCATTTCCACAATATTTCTTTTCTTTTTAAGCATCAAATACTAATTTTACCATCCACACTGGTGGTTATGATTTTATGCATTGATGATAGCCTGCTTTGTTTTAAACCATGTCACTGCTCTGTTAAGCATAAAACCATAGTGCTTTGTGGATTACTGATTACTTCTCCCAAAGGGCATCACAGCCTCAAAGATTTCTCTCTTCCTAAAAGATGAGTAGAATCTACATAATTTGTATTTCATGACAACACAACAGCTCACACTCTGAATTACTAGTGTTATACTCTGATGTGTGTCAGCAATGGCAGTGCAGTGCTGGCTGGTTATTTAACAAAGCTAAATTAATTTGTAGCTGTCAGTCATGTTTGCCAGATTCGCTTAGATTCTGAAATTTACTGACAAGATATAATAACTGACATTTAAATTGTCTGTTCTTGTAGAAGCAAACATGAAGCATATGACATTTAGTTCTAATCCCTGTTGAGGAGAGGAGAGGAGAGGAGAGGAGAGGAGAGGAGAGGAGAGGAGAGGAGAGGAGAGGAGAGGAGAGGAGAGGAGAGGAGAGGAGAGGAGAGGAGAGGAGAGGAGAGGAGAGGAGAGGAGAGGAGAGGAGAGGAGAGGAGAGGAGAGGAGAGGAGAGGAGAGGAGAGGAGAGGAGAGGAGAGGAGAGATATAATTTGCTATTTCTGTAATTCTTCTATTTAAAAGGGATATTCTCAAATGGTCCAGCATCCTTTTAAAGTAGCATTTGAAGATCTTAAAGTCACCTCTTCCTGAAATATTTATATCTATTTCTCAAATTCCTTGAATACAGTTCATTTTATTCCTGTAGACAAGTGCAAAAGGGTACATTCATCCCTCTGTACCTATACTACTGGCTCATTCAAATAATAATTAGCAGGCAGTTTGATGGTGAAGGGATTGAGGCGACCTGGCTACATCATGTTTGCTGCTGCCACATGGGAATGGGACTTTCAGTTTGGAGTTTTTGCCCTTTTCCTCCTCATACTGTGAATGTGTAAGCATCAGGGCACTCATGCAGAGAGGGAAAGTGGCACATAACAGTTTCCTCCACGCCTCCAGCAAGGTGTTTAAGGGCAGAGAGCATGTGCATTGAGACAGCTTTTTGCCATGGCACAGAATTGATCATAACATGGCCCTGACAATACATCAAGGGCAACTATATTATTAACAGTGACAGTTATACAACAAGCATATTATACAGCAAACCTTTAACAGAAAAAACCCCACAAATTGCAAACCCTTTTTCTTCCTCTTAATGCCAAATGCTCCTCATAAGAGGAACAGCTTGATGAGTTGGCCATTGTCTTGTATGCAAACCTCAGGTCCTTGCCTGCCTTTGGAAATGTTAAGACCAGAAAGGAATAGTATGTTGTTTTGCTATTTTAAAATAAATGCTTCACTGCAAAAGAGACCAATAATCCATGTTAGAAGTCTGTCCTTCCATACTGACTCTACTATAAATCACCAAACTTGAACATATATAATAGGTGGTATTACCAGTCTGAAGGGTTTGACATTGAGGTTTGGCTCAGACACAGACTAAGCAGCTCATTTGCTCAACTGAACTTGAACACCTGAACAACATAATCTCTCATGGCTGTGAAAGCCAATGAAAAAATTCACAGGAATTGAATGTTTTTGCTGGATTTTGGACATTTGGCTTTTATCAGAACCTCAGACTGTGCATACAAAACAAAGGGAGTCAGACTAAATTGTCCAGGAAAAAAAATATCTGAAATTAGAATTGGGAGATGGGGGGAAGTCTGATGTCTGACCTGCATAATGCCACCCCTCCACCTGTCTGGATAGCTTTTTGATGACTTGCCCTTTCAATCCCTCTGATTGTAACAACCAGCATGTAAAATCAGCCCTTTGTGTAGATTGCTTTTAGCTGATTATTGTAGAGTCTCCACTTCAAATAAGGGGTTAAATTGTCTTTCTGTTACATGAGAATGTTTTTCTTCAAGGGGTTTGATTGGCCTGGTGCTCACACATTCACTTCATGGAGAAGGAGTGGGGCAGTGATTGCAAAAAACGTACCCAGCACACAGCCCCATTAAATATACTATTGTGTCAGAACACAAAGAACAAAACTAGCTCCTGGTTGCCTTAAAACCTAGAAGTAATATTTTCTTTCTTTTAATACTGGACACATTTTTGAAAAGCAACAACATCTGATGTTTTAAGTCCTTCACTGATCCCCTAATGATGACCGACTGGAACATTAGAGCATCCTTGGCTTCCCTTCAGGCCTTTTAACTACTCCAGCTGGTCACTAACTGCTCTGTAAAAAGACCTCTGTGTGGCACATTTGTACACAATATGGATCCTGCAGGTTCTCTATCCCCACGGCACTAGTTAGGCAAGTGTTCCCTTCATGTATTGGCTATGCCCTGCCTTTCAGGCATGTATATGTATTTTTTTCCCTTTTTCCCAGCTTCTCTGACTTCTATTTTTAATATTCAGTTAACTTTGTAGAAAGTAATTATATTCTGCTCATTCTACACCAGCTGGTATTTACTTCATCCTCCATCAGGCATCAACAGAGCATGGGGCTGCAAGACAGAAATATTACTCTGGCAAGCATAAATATTTCATTTTTCACACCACAAATGCGTTGATGATTTATTAATTAGCCTAAAGGCCTGCTGCTTCTGCATAGCTGAGTAGCAAAATTATTCAGCTATGACAACTGAGAAAGTCTATGGCTCACATCCCCTTGGAAAACTTTGACCAGCAGCATGTCTGAAGGCTAAAAAACATTTCCAATGGGCCAAGACCAAAATTACCAAGATAAATCTTGGCCTTTGCAACCTTTGGACCAGCCTTTGGAGAAACTCCTTGTCAAATTTCAAGCAGTAGCAGCTCAGATGCCGGCCTCGTGCTGGTTCTGCAGAGGGAACCTGTCTGGCTGCTGTCAAACACATTCTCAGCAGAACTGATACTCTATAGCAGCCGTAACACTCAAGCAAGCCAATAAAACCAGGAAACTGAGCAACAGTATATTATTATTCCTTGGTGTTCATAATTTCAGATCCAGGCTGGCAACCATATCTGGCTTTTTGTTTTAACAACAACACAAAAATAATCCTGAAATGCTCCTTTAAAAATTCAAAGGATCATTCTTATGTCTTAATATTACTTTCAGAACAGCCTGAGATGGTGTCTACTTAATTTTATTTAAAAATGCAATAATTTTGAAGTCAATTCTAGCAATCTCTTAATTTTAAATGAAAAACAGAGAAAGGAAAGATGAATATATCAAATAACTTTTACCAGTTTTAAAGTATGATGAAACACCATTTCAATTCTGGAAAACATGCTGGTGTTCCCATTTTGATTCTGTTTGCCATCATTATTAATTATATTAAAATATAAAATATAATTATTATATTATAATCACTACAATGATTAATTCTCTTTAGACATGGATAAAAATCTGAACTAGACTGCTGGGTTTGAGTGGACAGTGGTTCAAACCAGTGGCCAGTTATGAGTGGCATTCTTAGGAGTCAATACCAGGGCTGATGTATCTCTATCAGGGACCAAAGTAACTGGAAAAAATGCACCCTCAGCAAACTTGCAGTGACACCACATTGCAGCATGCAGAGGATCTATATGAGGGCAGGGCTACTGTTCAGGTAACATGGCAGGCTGAAAGGATGGACCCAGAGGAGCCTCAGGGAGCTCAGCAAAGGCAAATGCAAGCCCTGCACCCTCATCCTCAGCAGCTTTAGCAAGAAAGTAGCCAGTAGGTTGGGAATTAATTATTTCCCTTCACTGGGCACCTGCAAGGCCACATTGTACATGCAGTGTCCCAAACTCTGTCCATCACTAGGGAAGAGGTGTTGATACCCCTATGGAGGAGGCTGGAGAACACAACTTAGAGCAGGGGCTGAGGAAGCTGGGCTTGCTCAGCCTTGAGATGAGAAGGAAAAATGGTGACCTGATGTGGCTTTCAACTAGAGGTTGTGTCCAGAGAAGATGGAGCCAGACTCTTCTCAGAAATGGGCAGTGAAAAAATGAAGAAATATTCATGAATCAGAGCAAGAGAAATTAGAGCTGGGTGTAAGGCGAAGGAAAAACAAACAAAACACCATGAAAAGGTTAAGCACTGCAACACTTGTCCAAAGAGGCTGTGGAGTCTCCACTATTGGAGGTGTTCAGTGCTCTGGTGGACAAACCCCTCCATGAGCTGATTGCTCTTTGAGCCTAGCACTGTTTTGAATGATAGGTTGGACTATTGAACCCTCCCAGTGGTCTCTCCTAACCTAAATTATTCAATGATGTCATGATTCAAAAAACTTAGCGGTAATTGCTATTTATATAGTCTGCTTAATGATGTATGTTATTTGATGTCTATATCATAATGTTTTGACCCTGTTCCAGAAAGATATCTGTTTTCATTCCCTGCATGGAAATATCTTTTACATTCTAGAAAATGATCTAACATGACCAAAACGGCAGCAGCTCCACATACATTTGGGGAGGATTTTAGAGTTCTTCAAACACAGTCTTTTGTCTGATTTGGATTGGAAACATATTTTAAAGTATCAGAAGTTTCCACAGAGTTAAATTCTGCCTGGCAGTCGCAGTGCACGTGCATGTATCACTTTAACTCTTGCTAAAATAAATCCTGTTCTTTTGGTTATTGTCCCCTCTTGCCTCTTATTAAGACCTTTTAGCGGGATGTTTTGGAAAAGAACTATTGAGATTGGTCTCATCAGCAATTTCCCCTTAGTTTTGCTATTTACCTTTCTTGTGTAACCAGAGACCCCAGTTGAGACTTGTAGGTGGTGTAAAAGAATGAAGCAAAGAGCAATCACTGCCCAAGAGAGGTGGTGTATGACATGTCAGGTGCATGGCAGAAGGGTTGGAAATGAATAAGGAGAGGTACCAAAAACATCAGAGCTGGGAATACAATCTATGTCTCTGGGTCTCAGTACAGTGCTATTTGGTAGAAAAAAAGCTGCTATGGGGAAAAAAAAATTATTAAAAAAATCTCTTGCTGACAAGAGTCTGCCTGAGGTTAAAGATAGAATGAAGTCAGTGTTAGACTTCTTCCCAAGAGTTATTTTTAAGGTTACTCCTGCTTGTTAGATAAACATCACAAGCTGACACAAGGGAAAAAGTAAGGGAGACACAGATGTCTGGTTCATTGATATGCTGGTGGCAGGACAGTGGGAAGTGGCAGCATTTTAACCTCTGGCGGGTGGTGGTGCCTACCGCCTGCCTGGCCTTCCTGCCAGGGAGAGGTGCCTATCACCGTGGCACCCTGTCTGGCAGTGGGGCTGGGGATCAGCTCAACACCAGGCAGCCAGAAAAGGACTGGGCATTTAAACCTTAAAAAACAGTGGTGACAGGGATCGGCAATTGTGAAAACAGACATAAACCCGTCCTTTTGGAGGATTTCCTAAGTTGGTTATGCTTTGCAGTGGACTTCTCACTGCCAGAAAATTCAAGATCCACCAAGACTTCCCTGGACACTTAACATTTTCTTTAAAATGTTCATAACACACTCACCAGCTCTGACCAATTTGTTACCAGTGTTTCTGTGCATGCTGTAAACAGGGGGATGGTTCATTACAGAGCATGCCCAGCCGAGCATCAGGGGAGCTGGGGGCCTGCGCTTCAGTTTCATCAATTTGTGAGAACAGTATCATTACATTAAGACCATGCTTATTCTCACTTTTATACTCCACATCTTGAGGTAATAAAAAAGGTTTTAGCCAGCTGAAACATATGTTGCTTCAGCATGGCATTAGCAGTAAGGCTCTTCTAAAATGACCCCTGTGTTTTAACATAGCAAGAATTGAGTTACACCTGGACCCATTTCTCTTGAAACTTTCTAGCAGTTCCTGTCAAATGCTATTTTATATATTTATATTATTTCACTTTATTGCACATTAACAATGTATGTTTTATTATCAACGTTAATATTAAGTGAATAACAGTAGTTTTACTAAACTTTTTATTTGTATTACAATGAATGTACATGTTAATATACCTGTAATTGCAACTGCTTTTTAGCTTCTTAAACAAGTGGTAGCACCACCTCATCAGCTTACACAGAAAAACATTGAAGGTTCAATTCCCAAAACATAAATTTTTATTCTGATTTATTTTTAAAATAATCCTGGCAGTTCTGTGCACGATAAAGATACAGAGTAAAAGATGTTATTGTAAGGAAAGAAGTAATGCAAAGTTTCCTTTCTTTTTCTCTCTGAAAATTTCCAGACTTTTCATTGCAAATTGCTGCAAAAAAATGTCTGAGATCTCACACATTTAAGACATCATCATGCTTTCTGCCAATTTTATACTTATGAGCCAGAAGAAACCGGCATAACATAGGTTTGTTTGTTTATTTTAAAATAAAAACGTCAATAAAATATGATAACCTATATCTGAGAAATCTGTCTCTTTGCTGCACACATTCAATATTTTACTTGCTTCTTCTAGGCTAATCCTTTGTCCCATGATGAATTTTCAAATGGTAGGTATCATGGGAATTATCTCATGAGCACCTTTGCCATTCCTGTCAACACTCTGGTTGCCTTATGCCCTCTAGGTCAAGAATTCAAAGTTATCAATTGCCAGTGCACTGACTTTTCAGGCTGCCTTGAGCATATGTCACTTATTACAATATATAATGCATTGTAGCTGTGAAATGGAGCACCATAGCAACGAGGGCATGTAGGAGAGGGCTATTAAACCGGAGAGGTAGGTGTGACAGAAGGCCTGGGGTTTGTCAATAATTCACACTTTATGGCAAGAGGAAATTGATAAAAGGCATTTTAAAAGAGGTAAATCTATTCTATTTCTGTGATCGCATAATACATCCTTCATGAAGATGTGAACTAACACCTCTAATAAAAGGTAAAGGACACACAATTCAGCAGCTGATCACTTCGATCTCCATTTCCTTGCTGTTCCACACAAATCAAAATGAAATACTGTCCTTGAAGTCAAGACACGATAAGTAGCTTCCCGGAAAAAGAAGGGACAACAACCAACATGAGAGGGACAAAAACATTCAGCACTCTTGGTCTGACTCTGCCTCGCTGTTGCAATGCTGCCCTCATAATCCATGTGAACACTTGGGCTTGCAGAAGCCAGGCTGAGGGGACTCTGAGTACAACAGTGATGGAAAGTAATGGGGGGAGATCAGGGACTGAAAAAAACACCAGACTTGAATTTGGTTAACTTCTATAATGACATCAGAAAGCTTTTCCAAAGATCGGACTGTGAAGGGACAAAGACAAAAATAAACACCAGATACAGGCACTGTGTATATCCAGGTCTTAAAAGTCAAAGCAGCCAAAAAGCCTTACTTCCCTGCAAAGTATGATTTATAAGGGACATAACTTTGACGTGCTTGAATTTTTATTGCAGCAGTTGTCAGTTCATAATGTTTCACTAACACACCACTAGAAATAGTGTGAATGAGCTCTTCTTGCCTATTCCAACCTGACCTGGAAAAGCACCTTTAGAAAATTATGTTTTGGGCTGATTTTTTTTCTCTGTTGTTAACAAAGCAAAGCATATTTCTCAATGGGCGTACACAAGTTGAAGGTATACCATCCAAAGAGTATATAATGCACAGACAGAAAAGTGATGACATATGGAAATGTCTCTTTCCTGTGTACTGCATGTAGGGATACAGTAGTCACAGAGCCATAAAATGGGATGCTCCCAGTGTGGCAGGGCAGATGAAGGGAGAGGATACTTACAAAGGAAATGATAGCTGTGTCCTGCTGGATGCAGTCAACAGTGACTAAAATCTTTGCCTCTGACATGGCAGGACCTCAGCCACATTGCAGTTGGCTGAAGGAGGAAAAAAATGGGTTTATGGCAGGAGGAAAGGCCTTGATCACATTCCCTGTGTTACATGAACTTGTTGAAGTGACAGGCAGCGTGGTTGATGCTTTTCTACCCAAAGAGATAAAAATTTCCATGTCTTCCTCTCTCAGAAGGAGAAAAAACACTCTCTAGGATACTGATGTCACCAGCACTCAGGACAAACATGCTTGTTCTGCTAATCAGTTTTTGTGGGAGCAAAAGCACCTAATGTTTTGCCAACATACAGCACTTCAGTTTGTTGTGGATGAAAGATTTGCTGTCTTGCAGAAATAAATTAATCATGAGCAGTGCTGCTGGAAATAGTGGAAATATTTAGGTGGAAATATCATGGGAAGATGGTGGCTTAGTTTAATAGCAAATAATGAATAATAGTGAAAAAAAGTGAAAATATTCAAAGAAATGAAAAATTCATGGTTAAAGGCCAGGAGAATTTTGTAGTCAAAATATAGTTATGAAAGTTCCTCTTATGGACAACAGATTCATAGCTCTTCATTAGAATGTTAAAAGGAAAGTTGAGGCAAGGAAAAATTAAGAAAAAAAAATTAAGCAATGACTGATTTAATTAAGAACTTGGAAGAAAAATGCCTTGGTTAAAATGCATTTCCATTCTTGTTTAGAGCAATGTAGTTATCCAGCAAAATCTAAAAGTTTTTCTGAGGTGATGTTGCCAGTGGTGGCCTTTAGAAGATTTTGAAATATACTTTAAGACAGACAGGGAAAGGAAAAGTCAACCTAAAATTAGACTATTTGCTCAAGTGTATCGAAATGAGATTATGGTGTGAAAACCTACATATGTTCATCTTTCAATGCACTACTAACTAAAACATGTAAGATTTACAACATAAAACTAAGAAGGAGAAAAACTGGTGTAAAACAAAAGAATCTTCCTCAAATCTATCACTTGGTAACTCTGTTAGCTGGAAAACCCTTTTGCTTTGATATTTGTTCTGCATTAAAG
Source organism: Strix uralensis (assembly GCF_047716275.1). Lineage (NCBI taxonomy): Eukaryota > Metazoa > Chordata > Aves > Strigiformes > Strigidae > Strix > Strix uralensis. The sequence goes on along the minus strand of NC_133978.1, from coordinate 10,771,405 downwards.
TCTTTGGTGCACCCTCTGAATAATTCTACCAGTGGTAAAAACTAAGACTTCTATAATAAACTAACATTAAAAAAAAATTTATTCTAATCTACTGTTCTAATCTATAATAAAAATCTTTGAGGTTTTTGCTATAATCTGCATAGTCAAACAGTTCAGATCTCTTCAATCTCAGCAATGTCTCCTAGCTGACATTGGAGCAGCACAACTATGACCGTGTGCTAAGAAAAGGACTAAAACCCACCCTGAAATGTAATTGGATGGGATAAATACTTCTTTATCTGCAGTTGAAGTGCAATATTGGACAAGAAGAACTTGCACTTTCCAAAATTAATACTGCTGCATAGAAAAACCCCTAAATCAAGAATACTTTGTCCCCTTGTCCTGGTTTCAGCTGGGATAGAGTTAATTTTCTTGAGCTGGGAGAGAGCACAGTCAGAGCGTCTAACCCAGATTTTGGTCAGGATAGAGTTAATTTTCTTTGAGCTGGGAGGGGGCACAGCTGGAGTGCTGGGCCGAGATTGGCCATTGGAACATTCTATATCATGTGATGCCACGCTCAGTATATAAAGGAGGTGGGTTCTCTCTTGCTTCTGGTTGCGTGGTGGGATCTTCATTCTGTTGGGATCGCAGTCGGGGGCAGCCTGCATATGGTCACAGGGTGGTGAGAAAGCGCAATGTGCATCACTTGTTTGGACTTTACACTATTATTTTGTTATATTACAATCACTAAGCTCGTGGGTTTTTTTATTTTCAACCTACAAGTTGTTTGGGTTTTTTTTTCTTTCTTTTTGTTCCTCCCCTATCTCCCCAGGCAGGGGAAAAGGGTGAGCTACTGGCTGCATGGTGTTTGGCTGCCAGCCGAGTTCAAATCACGACAGTCCTTTTTGGCACCCAAATGGGGCACGAGGGTTGAGATAATGACAGATTGGATCATAATGTCTATTGCTTGGCTCCTTAAGATTTTATCACCTCATTTGCTGTACGTAGTCCCCATGCTGCTGCTCACCACCCATGAGAGTTGGATTAAGATTTTGTTTTTGCTGTACTATGTAATGCTGATTTATGGCACGATGAAGTCATCAGTCCTGGGGCTATTTACAATTGTGTTTGAGAATTTTGGGAATTTTGAATATCACAGAATCACAAAATTGTCTAGGTTGGAAAAGACCTTGAAGATCATCCAGTTCAACCATTAACCTAACACTGACAGTTCCCAACTACACCATATCCCTCAGCGCTATGTCAACCTGACTCTTAAACACCTCCAGGGATGGGGACTACACCACCTCCCTGGGCAGCCCATTCCAATGCTTAACAACCCGTTCTGGAAAGAAATGCTTCCTAATATCCAGTCTAAACCTTCCCTGGCACAACCTGAGGCCATTACCTCTTGTCCTATCGCTTGTTACTTGGTTCAAGAGACTCATCCCCAGCTCTCTGCAACCTCCTTTCAGGTAGTTGTAGAGGGCGATGAGGTCTCCCCTCAGCCTCCTCTTCTCCAGACTAAACAACCCCAGTTCCCTCAGCCGCTCCTCGTACGACATGTGCTCCAGACCCTTCACCAGCTTCGTTGCCCTTCTCTGGACACGCTCGAGTAATTCAATGTCCTTTTTGTAGTGAGGGGCCCAAAACTGAACACAGTCATCGAGGTGTGGCCTCACCAGTGCCGAGTACAGGGGCAAGATCCCTTCCCTGTCCCTGCTGGCCACGCTATTTCTGATACAAGCCAGGATGCCATTGGCCTTCTTGGCCACCTGGGCACACTGCTAGGTCCTGTTCAGCTGGCTGTCAATCAACACCCCCAGGTCCCTCTCTGACTGGCAGCTCTCCAGCCACTCCTCCTCAAGCCTGTAGCGCTGCTGGGGGTTGTTGTGGCCGAAGTGCAGAACCCAGCATTTGGCCTTATTGAAGCTCCTACAGAGCCTTTGCCCATCGCTCCATATCCTTGGAATGTTGACATTAACATGGTTGTCTTACTAGTGGGAGCCAGTGTGTTCCTTGCATGTGGTTCAGGCTTTGTTCAGGGTTAAGCAACTATTGAAGAATATCACCCAGAGATCTACACCAAGGTTGGAGAATTATGAGTGGCTGGGGGTGTGGGATAGCATGGGCATATACCTAGACCAGTGGGCACCTCTGGTGTATTGGAACTTCACTCCTTAGATGCAGAATCCCGAAGAACTAGTAAAATATTTAGAAAAAGTATGTTGTCACCCAGGTAATTCCAGACAGACACAGCTCACTGCAACATGCTGGGGCCTGGCCCATGCCTACCAAGTGCCATTAAACACTATTCGGTACCCTCAAAGGGAAGAGAAAGGCTCTGGATCTGGTAGCAAAAAGACACACTGCAGCCACTCCAAAGCCCACAACAGAAGCTGCAGTCACTACAACCCCTACGACATGTGCTGCAGCCACGCTGACTCTGGTAACACGTATTGCAGCTAATCTGACCCCAACAACATGTGCTGCAGCTGAACCAGAGGACCAACCCGTGACAGTGTCAGTTGCTCCCATACATAGGAGGAAATACACAAGAAAATCCCCTCGCAGTGTAAAGGATGACAATGAACCAGGGCCATCACAAGAACAGGAGAAGGAGGCAGAACCAGCGGTAGTCGCCTGATCCTTATCTCTGACTTGCGAGACATGTGAAATCCACCATCCAGGTGAGCACCTCATTACCTGGCTGCTCCGATGATGGGATATCAAGGCCGGTAGTGTGGAATTAGAGGGTAGGGAGGCCAGGCAGCTGGGATCCCTGTCTAGGGGAGGGGGCATCGACAAAACAATTGGAAAAAAGACACAAAATTTCAGTCTCTGGAGGTGACTCTTGCCAAGAGTGAGGGAGAGGTATCCCTTCAAAGAAGATGTTATATGTACCCAAGAGCCAGACCACTGAAGAACATTGAAACAACCAACAGGTGGATCAAACAGCTAAGATTAAGGTGGCTCAAGTAGGTCTGGACTGGCAACATAAGAGTGAACAATTTATGGCTTGTTGGGCCCATGACTCCTCAGGCCATCAGGGAAGAGATGCAACATATAGATGGGCTTGTGAACAAGGGGTGGACTTAACCATGGATGCTGTTGCACAGGTAATCCACGAATGTGAGACGTGCTATGATCAAGCAAGCCAAACGGTTAAAGCCCATTTGGTATGGAGGATGATGGTTAAAATATAAATATGGGGAGGCCTGGCAGATTGATTATACCATGCTCCCACAAACTCAGCATGGCAAACACTATGTGCTTACAATGGTAGAAGCAGCCACTGGATGGTTGGAAACATATGCTGTGCCCCATAACACTGCCCGGAACACTATTTTAGGCCTTGAGAAGCAAGTCTTGTGGCAGCATGGCACCCCAGAAAGAATTGATTCAGATAATGGGATGCACTTTCCGTATTCCAAAACATTCCATATCATGTGACATCACACTGGAGGCGGGTTCTCTCTCGTTTCCGGTTGCATGGTGGGATCTTTGTTCTGTCAGGATCATTGCTGGGTTGCATATGGTCTCAGAGTTGTGTGCAACTGCATTGTGTGTTACCTGTTTGGGCTTCCCGTTATTATTTTGTTACACTACAATCACTAAGCTTTTTTTTTATAATTTTCAACATACGAGGTTGATTTTCTTTTCTTTCTTTTCATTCCTCCCCTATTTCCCCAGGCAGGGGAAAAGGGTGAGGAACCAGCTGCATGGAGTTTGGCTGCCAGCTGAGTTCAAATCATGACACCCCTCAAATGGGGGTTAATTATATAGAGATATATTTCCAAGTGTCATGAAAGCTTCTAGAAAGCAGATTTTTCTAAGCATTCTATTATTTCAAGTTATTAATGATTTCAAGCAATATTTCAAAGTTGAGAAATACTCAATTTAAGGTTTGTAAGAGACAAAGCCATGTGCCTTTTGCAAAGTGCTGACCTGGCTGTAGGCCATAGAGATGCCAGATAGGGGCTTTGCACAGGTTCCACGAGATTATTTCTGAGACACAGCTCTCCTCGTACACAGAAGACTCAAGGATACACCCAATAGCAACTCCTCATGTGACTACTGAACCTGCTTCCTTGTTATACCTACAGGAGTAGGAAAAAGGCAAGGGGTTTTGATGGTATAGGAACCACACAATGCTGCTACATAAATACTTTTGACTTTGACTCTAGTGACTGAACATGCCCATATTTCCTGGATCTCAGAGATCAGGAATTCCCTGGGAGTGCTATAGAAATAGGGAGTTAGAGGAAGAAAGGTGGAAGTTTACAAACCCCTGATGATGTTCAATGCAGCTATCTATTTTCTGCAGCTCAATGTTGCCAAATATTCAGTGTGGGGAAAAGGAGAAAGGCTTTAGGGAAAAAAGGCAGAGAAATCTATTCGGTATATGTGGAGTCAGCAAAAAATTCCATCTATAACTGAGTTTAAAAGTGAATTGACCCAAGTGACACAAGTCCAGAAGAAAGTAGTTTCATTAGTTGTGCTTGTTCAGTAGTTCCCTTTGGGACCAAGGGAGACCTGTTCCTCTGCAATTACACGTGGTCTCAACTAGCTTGAAGGTGAATGAATAGTGCATTAGCCTGCAGCACCGTGTATAAGCACATGGAAGGACACAGCTTTAACATAGAAAACCTTTGCAGGCTTGCTTTTAAAATTTTGCATGAAGTTATATTTAGATAAATGTTCCTTTTGTATGTCCTGAGTTTGAGCAATGAACATCTCTCCTCCCTTGATCCTGTGTCCTATTCCACTTTCCAGCAGCCATAAAGACTGAAGCATACCCATAAATGATTTCTTCAAAACTGGTCAAATGAATTTTCAGAGAAGAGTCCCACCAGCTTTTTGCATAATCCTACCGTGTCATCCTTATGCAATCGGAAAGATATGGTAGCAAAATCCCTTAGTGGAAGAGATCGATACTGATAATACTGACATTGCTATAAATAGGCTTCACTATGAAAATTAACAACTTCATGACTAGCTCTCTAGTAAAGATGGGCACATCTCTGGGCTGCATATGAAAGCCATACAGACCCTCACTGGGCTGCATATAGAAGTCATGCAGACTTTCAGAAGTAGCATGCTGTATGTTGCTGAAAAGCTAGCTGTTGTCTCAAGTATCTTATTATTGCCTTGCTTTGTTCTGAAGATCTTAATGGCAAATACACTTTGCTTTTTCCTAACACAATGGCCACACAGTTCTACTGACAAGGGTTTTGAGAAAGCATAAAGTGGCAGGCACTCCTTAGAGGAGTAATCCATGCTTCATTCTCAGTTTCTTATTGTTTTAAAAGCTGCAGAATATTACATTGAAAGACTTTCCTTAAGAATCAAGAGAGCTTATTATGTTCTGACAGAATAGAAGTCTAGACTACAATTGTCTCCTCTGCATTTTTTGTTTCAAAATAGATGTATTCTCTTCTATTTCTCCTCCTGTATACATTTATTGGTTGGTGTTTTTTTTTTTTTTTTTTCCCATAGTATTTCACATTCAGTAAGACTGCTAACTGACTAGCTATTCTTTGTGGTCCCTTTTTATTCATTACTCATGGACAAGTTTACGTTTAGATTAAACATTTTTACCTTTCTGTTGGAACGAGTGGCACTAAAAGCATATTTGATATAAAGTTTACACCCTAATATAAATAAGCATCAGTAACTGGTCATGACCTTCTCAAGCCCTACAATAAGAAAATAAAATGCTGCATTGTGTCACCTAGTTAGGTCTATAGTGTGAAGGAGACTGAGCCAGATATCTGAACCTGTACACTGGGGTAGTAGGTTGAAAAACAATTAGGGTGTTATGAGCTTCCACTTCATCCCACAGTACTGCCCTATCTTTGGAGAAGCCAATGATTCCTTAGCAACCTTATCATTTCCTACAAAGCCAAATGTCACCAGTTTCATGATGAACATAACGCTTCCTTGTCATTGATAGTCACAGAGTTCTTGGTAGAACTAAAATACTCCATCCATGAAGGAGAGCTGCAGACACATTTGGCTCAGACCCTCAGCTACTGAATGACTCTGCAAACAATAAAATGTCTCTTTAATCAGCAAGCCAAGAGAAATTACCTTCTGTGCTAGCTAAAAAGCCAGCTCTGGAAAATGAGAAGCCCAATCTCCCAGTTGTTTCTGATTCTTAGTAACCTTTGATCTCAAACTACATTCATGCCATCTATTGAATATGAAGAGAGTGCAATAATTTTAACAAGCAGTTATAGCAATAAACCAAATTCTGCCTGATCATCTTTGTGTTATCCACAGAATTATTGAAACTGTTTCCTTGTTAATAATCCAAATGCTGGTGCTGGGGAAGACTGAATTCACTGAGCTATGTCTTCCACAACAGCAAATGCTCATTTTTGCAACAGTTTTTTATACACATCTTTTTTTGCCCCCCACTCAAAAATTCCACAGCAGAGATTTTAAAAACCTAAACCTTAAAGTTTTCACTGAATGTAATAGAATCATTAATGCTTTTTTCTGTCTGTCTGTTTTTTACCTTTGGCAATCTCACTTTTGAGAAGGACAACTGAAACATGGTAACTTTCCAAAAGCTGAAAAACTTTCTTCGTTCAAGTTTCATTTTTGCTACAGAAATGGAGAAGGGTTACAAAAAGCTGCAGAATAACAACAGAGGAGGAAAAAAGGGTAAGCAGATAAAAATAACCAATGAGGAAGAATAGATATCACTTACTGCACAGTGTCAAAATAGAAAATGTGTGTGTTTGTGTCTGTGCCTTCCCAAGTTTTGCTGGGAGAAAAACATTAAATATTGAAGCAACTCAAGATATAATTTATTTCAAATACCATTTTGAGAAAACCACAAAAAAAATTGGGAGAAAACACCCAAAGAATAAACACAAGAATTGTTTAATTCAAATACCTCGAAATGTTAACAGCCTCAAGCATCTGAGGGGGAAGTGAGTAGGTGAGTGAGGAAGTATTATTGCTTCTTGAATGAGTTTGGGGTGGGTCTGTTATTTCCAGCTGCCAAGGTGAAGGTGGCTGGCTTGTCTTCTCTTCCAGTGAAAGGGCAGGTGATGAGCATGGCTCAGCTGGTCTGCAAATTCATATGCAGCACTACCATGCACACAGCTTCAAGTGCCACCTGGCAAATAACCTAAATATTAGTCCCACAGGCCTTTTGGCTTGCAGTCAGGAGCTGTGAAAATACAGGTTTGGCAGCCAGGGCCTGGCAGCCCCAAGGCAGGTACAAGGCAAGGAGTCAAGCCGCGGGGCCTTGTCACGTACAGCAGTCACAGCTCCTGCAAGGCAGAGCCAGCCTGCGCTGTCCTTGCCACAAGCACAGGGAAGCAACTGCGCCGTGAGCAACGCTAAATACCCCACAGATATGGGTTTAAGAAGCAGTGGAGGAAAAAAAGAATCCCTGAGGATGCCCAGAGGGAAAAAACACAGAATAAAAAACTACCCATACAGCCAAGTTTATGAAAGCAGCTTATTCTGAGGTTTAACTTTTGCTGTTGTGCACAAAGCTACCAAAATGGGTACGAAAGAGATGATACTGAATTATCTGAGCTGTTGCCTGTGTAATGCATGGGTTCTGAGGGCTCTGCTGACGGCTGGCTGGAGACACAGCTCATTGTCATTAATCGTACAGCACTGAGAGGTGAGCAAATCCTATTTTTGACACCCTTCGGGGTGCTCTATTGTCTATTTCCCCACCACTTGCTGCTCGGGGAGGAACGATTTAAACCCATGAATTCAAGAGAGAAACGAACAGCATTTCCTAGCAGTAGCAGAAGGGTGATGAAACCATCTTTTCACTGCAGTCAATCCTGCACAGGTCTATTAACTTTATTGAAGAGAAGACCCAGCTGTTTAAAATAACAACACAACAGCTTTTCTGTCTGCTCTGCTCCAACAGCAGTGCGAATCCCCCTCAATGCCTCCCTTGTAGAGCTCTGGCTGTGTGATGCTCCTAGGTTAATGAGTTGTAGCTTGGGAATTTGGAAATATTATTCTACTCTTTGGAGGGGAAAAAAAAAACTTGGGATATCATAAGGGCAGAGAAAAGTAATGGTAGGTTGACATAAGGGAATAGACTATTTTCACAAAGTTTATCTGCAGCAGATTATAATTTTCAAACGTAAAAGCCATTCAGTGAGAGAAGAAATCAAATAGAAATATACTGAAGAATGTATTCCCTGATCTTTTCTCAAGAGAAGGAAAGAAACTATATTAGAGCCAGTTGAACAATTTGTAATGAATAATGTAGCTGACAAATTCTACCTTTGCTCTGTTTCTGTGTATTGTTAGTGAACACTGGGTTTTCTCAACTGTTTGTTCATTATTCAAAAAACATTTGCCAGACAATTCATGTGCATAATCAGTTCTCAAATACAAAATATGCTTTCAATATGACTACACACTCACAATTTAGGAAAAATACTTGGGTAATTCAGGTATTTTTCACGTGTGCACAAGTTACTCAAAGCAAAGCTTACCATGATTTGTCCCAAGCTGTCATTCAGTGACTGAGGTGGCTGAGACCTGCCTGTCAAGAAGGACAAATGAAGAAGTACAGCTTGGAGGGAGCCTGGCACCAGTCAGCTAGGCCCTGAGCTCTCAGGCCCCAAGCCACTGCTCACGAATCCAGGGAAACTTCTCACGGCTTTGCAGTTAAGCTCAAGGTGAAAAAAAAAAATATTTTACTGGCTTGAACTCAACATACCATCAGCTCTCCAGGGATTTCCTCTAAGAATATAAGATAAAGTACCTCCTATAGCCACCACTCTGCTATTTTTCATTATTTGCTCCCCCTTTATGACCTTCAGTGAGTAAATTAGAGTTATTTCTCTCCCTAATATTGCATTTCAAGTCCAAGCACATTACAGAGCTAACGTTTACAGACACTTCCTGAGCTGGAACCTCTTCATTCTTATATTGACTCCAGTTAGTCTCGGAGTAACTCACAGCCCACAACACATGCTCAGACGCTAATGTATTGTACAATCACACCCATTCCTACAGCCAAGGAAGATGGGACACACTGGTTAGGTGCAAGGGTATCCATTTTGGGGACACAGGGATGTGGCTGCAATGTAGTGAGAAGAGATACGTCCCAAGAATGCTGAATTTCCTACACAGGTAATCCTGCCACCTTCTCCAAGAAACTGTGATCTTGTCTCCAACCACCAAATTTCTATCAGTTTGTTCAGTCATTTTGACCAGTTTGGTCCAAAGGTTTACCATTGCTTTATGTCACCTCTGAAACATGACCTAGGGCTCTATTTGTGCCATGGTTTAAGAGAGATGAAAAAGAATGGACAGTAAAAAATTACAGAAGTAAACCCCCATTCTCAGATTTTTTTTCAGTGTCTACTGTTAAGTCTGAAGGGAGGACAGACTGAGCCTGTAAGAGCAGCGTGTCATTTTCTTTTGCTTTCGTTTGGAGCATGGTTAGAGGGAAAACAGGCCTGGCATCACCCTCCATCAGCAGATTTAGCACTTGCTGGAATAGATGAGAGCACCATAAACTCTGATCCTGTTAGAATGAAAGAATGTTTCTCTGCTTAGAGGAGAAAAGACAAATTTCCCTGGATGTGGCTTCTTTAGAGACACCACAGTCTTAAGAGATAAATCTACCATGCTGAATAGCAGCATCATGTTGTCAGAGCCCCAGTGGTAGAGAAGGTCAAGAACAGCTAATAAGTATTCCCCCTTTTTATTACTAACATTTAGGAATATGAACCCTTCATCCTATTGCTGAACCCATCAAGAGAGAAGTCAAAGGGTAGCACAAAGATACTACAACAGTAGAGGAGGGGTTCATTCTGTTCCCAACTGAAGTCTGCATCACACTTTGAGGGTGTGCAATAAACTGCTTTTATGCTAGACCAACTTGATTTGCTAGAGAAAAATCATCAAGTTGGGTGACTTAACTTAGTTTGAAAAAAAGAGATGATTTTCATTCAAAAGATGAAGCTTTATTGGATGAAAGTAGAGGTAGATGCCAGCTGCCAGGATGTGTGGGAAAACTGACTCAAATGCATGTTTTATTCAGTCCCTGATTTATTGCTGTTAAGTCTTCATTTCTTCACCAACTCAAAATACACTTAAGTAAAAATAATGCTTAAGAGTTTCCACTCTTTACTACAGCAGGCTTCCACAAGACATGGGTATTACCCTAAGTCGATTACTTTTTCCTTCTTTCTCTTGTCTTCAGCTGTGCTGGCCTTCTCTGCTCAGTCAATGAAAGCTGTTAGCTGACAGGAAATTTCCCAGTTGAAAAATATGCTGAGTGCCAACCAAAACTTCCTGAGTGTTATTTCATCAAGCAGTCACTGTCTCTCTTTACAGTATAAATGACAGACTGAGGCATTAGGCCTCTGAGAGGCCCATAGTTACCTTGGCCTTGAACTTTGTTTGCCTGCTCTTAAAGCATCTTGCCATAAGTACCAACTATTATGAAAGAAGCCTTTTGAAATTAACTGTGTCTTTTCTGGGTTGTGGTAGTGTTTTCATTTTTCTATGTGGGATGGTAGCACCTTGGTTGTTTAATACAGTAAGAAAACACAAGTCATCATCAGCAATCCACTCTCCTGTAAACTAAGATTTGAAGCATGAAGCACACAGTGGTGACCCATTCAAGGTACACATAGAGGAACAGTAATGTTGGATAGGCATTTGATACAAGTTAGGCCCTCAAAACCCACTCTAGGGAAATTAAATACCTCAGAGCACTTTGCTTTTGAAAATACTCCTTGGGGACATAACCTGTCAAGCAATTTGCAAAGTAGAGCCACCCCTGTATGCCTTCATGATTCACAAACTAAGTTAAGTATATGCACCTTTCCACTGAAGGTTCAGGGTGGCCAAACAGATCAAAGCTGGATATGAAACAGGATTGTTACCAGTTGTCAGACTCTGCTTTTCTATCTGTTCACCCCTGCCACCTCAGTCTTTCACATGTAAATACCACCTGTGTCGTGCTATTGAAATTAATACTTCATGTCCATAAATTCCTTCCAGCTTTATGACCAATCTGTAAATTTTATTGAACTATACTACATCTTTTATTGAACTAAGCCACATCTGATGTGTTTTGTCTACACTTAGAAGAACTGCAGCCACATTTTCCAGTCTTCATTTGTCCAAATTTGGCTCAAACAGAACCACCTCTGTACAAGTTCAAAAAGTGGAGTTCCTATGACCTAAGGTTACAATTCTGTCAAAGTTCATTCTTGACATAACTTTCTAAGGCTATAAAATATTCAGGAGACTGACAACTCCAGACTACATTTGTTTTAGGAGAATAACTCTCAGAAAAGTTACAAAGGTTGCTTTAAGGCTTCTAGTTTATATTCTAAACTTGATTTACCCCTGAGTGGTCCTTTGTAAGACATTTATGTTTCTCATTTAAAATAGAGCTGCTCCAAATTCTTCTGTTATCTAAGCATGTCAGAAATGAAAATTAGATTGTTTTCTGCATTTCTTTTATCATACTAGCTCGACTCCATGCCACACATGAAAGCCTGGTCTCTGCTTTCTTCTAGCCAGAAGCATTTAATCCTCTTAATGGGTGACTCACCCGACTTAGTCTGGTCAGATAGGAAATCATCTGGGCAGCCAAAGAATTACAAGTATGGAACAACACTGCATGAAATTACCTCAAGGATTTCCATACAGATCTCGCTGTCTACAAGACTATCCTACCTAATAAGCTCGGGGGATTCAGATAACATATTTACAAACCCTACTTTCATTGATTTTTTTTTTTTAGTCTTTTCCTCTCCTCATTAAACAAGACAGATACCCAATTTAAAGTCACTAGTTAACAGCTAAAAGCAACTTTTATAGGTTTTGTAGCAAGTAGGAGTGACAAAAACACCTCTTCTATCACTTCCTGTAGGTCAATAAATTATAACATGATGAACCATCTGCTGCTTGTATAATGGGTAAAGGCTGGAATAACACATCAGAACTAATCTAGCTCTTTTCAGGGTTGTCTTCATGAGTCTTAAATGTAACCCTCCCACTGGCTACTTGGAAGAGCTTCTAGCTTAGCTCTGGGATGGCTGAAGGCACTCTCTGCACTAACAATCTTCTCTGCTTTCACTCTCACTAAAAACAATTCACCAGTCAGCAAAAATATAAATTACCAAAAGCACCTTTATATATTTTCCACAAATCCCCAGAATAGACTTGTATTTTAACCACACAGCCAAAGAGGTAAAACCAGTGAAGATATAATATTAAGGGTCAAATCTTGCATTTTGGATGTTCACATCTGGGAGAAAAATCTCTGAGAATAACAAGTCTGGGTAATAATATGCTACACAGAGCCACGTGGGAGGTGGATGGCAGGCTGTTGTGAGCAACAGGCAGGGGCTAAAGGTCCCTTATACCAAGCTGTAGGAAGCTGCAAGGCCTTGGCAAGGGTACATGTGGCAAGGTGCATGTTGTAGAGCAGGTAAAGGGACATCCCAGCCTCCTATTTGGCTCCAGGAGTACTGAGAAGCAGTGCAGAAGGGTCAGTTGGACACAGGAGATACAGAGACTAACACCCATCCCAGACATGCACTAACCTAGTAAATCTGGAAACAGCCCAGCACCTTGCTGTGAAAATCACCACCTTTCCAGAACCTGTCCTGGCCCAGCTCAGTGAAAACTCCCACGAGCTGCTATATATGATTATTCCCTACCTCTCCACACGTCATCAGGCTCTGCAGAGAATACAAGGTCTACAGGGAAGACTCTGAGGATTTTCCATGATGCTTTGTAACACCGATCTATGCCTTTCATATGGTGCAAAAGCAGAAACATAGGAGATTAAACTTCTGCTGTTTTTGTCTTCTGAAGAATAAGGGAGGGGATTTAAAAATAAAGAGCTGTGATGTAAAAGGATGTATTTAGTTGTCCTAGTTTACTCAGCAGTTAAAATTACATTTAAGAAAACAGTAATCTTTCTGAAATAGCATTAACTTTAAATCAACCAAATCCATTAAATATCTTCAGCTTAATTTCTAAATACTATTAAATAATTACTGTATCTCTTCTGATATGCAGAAACTTCAGTCTCTTGAGGCATGTTGGACAAAGGTTCAAACATTAGCATCAATATCTCCTTGTTATTTCAATGATTATCGTAATACTAAGCACTAAGAACAGTTTAGATGTGGTACTTTAAGTCTTAGGTCGCTCTGAGTTTCTCACTTCAGCTGAAATTCAAAGAAAGCAAGGAGCATTAATCCAACAAGACAAACAAAAATAACACAGCTTCTCCCATTAACAACTGGAAAACTAACAAACCAACTACTCCGAAAAGAAAAGGAAATCCCTGCATACGTAAATGTCCTAAGTCACAGAGGTTTTGTTTTTTTGCTTTATTTCATCCCCTGTACACTTTAGCTGGAGGCAACCTATTAAGTGTTCAGTTAAACTATGGCTTGCTAAAAGGAGAGATACTCAGACTGCTCTTTCAGAGACATTTCTCATGGTAATTTTATTTACTTACTCAGTATATAAGCCTAAAGTATTTTAAATATTCTGTGTGTTTGTATTTTTGAACATAAAACTGAGGGACTACTAAATTTCATTAAAAGTTACTGTCTGAGGTCTTCTAGGTCTGCTTGGAACTGAAACAGGAGAATTTTTAGATGTTTCAGAACATCATGAACTGTCAAAATGTTAAGTGATTAATGGAGCTTTTTTTTAACTCTTCATCTCTCAGAACTCAAGTATCCCAGAAAACAGATTAGTACATGGATTTAAGAACAGAAAGGTTTGAGCAATAAATTTTGGCCCAGATTGATAAACAGCAAATCATTCAAAACCCACCCGAATGACCTTCAAAACCTTAATGCCATTACAACACAGCTCAGTTTCTGAATCAAATTCACCAACTCAGATGGGGTCATCTCATGCTCGTGTAAATTAAAGAAACTGTGGTAGTGACATGCCTTTCTAAGGTAGAGTCCTAAAGGAGCTGTCAAGTCCTTTACACCTAAATGTAAAGTGCCATGCACATCTGGCAACTGTCCCATTTCAGGGAAGAAAGAAGTTTCCACATTAACATAAGATTGTGGCTCTTACAAATGCAGACCTGATCTATTGGGAAGAATCAAGGCAATGACACAAATCAAAAGCACTGGCAACCTGGTGTTACTGTATCACCTTTCTATAGTGAGGTGGCTGCTATCTCCAGAACTGACATGATCCTCAGGTGTAGAGCATGCTCTGAACATGACTGCAATTTAAGACTATTTTCTGTATGCCAAGGGAAGGATGTCTTCTTCCTCATTTTTTTCCCCCCAATATATCACTCTAATGCTAGACCCTAAGTTATTTAATCCATCCAGCTAAGGGACACTGATAATGTGTCTCACACTGACTTCCACATTTTGGAAGAAAGTGCACCTCTGTCATCTGTGCTCACCTACAATTACATACTTCCCACTCTGTTGCATTCCAGGACATACTTCTATCTTGTGAGGGACTGTCGTGCATTTCTCCCTAGCCTGCTGTGCCCTATGACGTTACCCCACCTTTCCATCTCAGGGGGCTGTAGGGTGTCAGGAGGGATCTGCCCTCAGAGCAGGCACATGTTTTTCAGAGCACACAGCAACAGCTACTGCTTCTTCTATTCAGAGATTGATGTGGATAAAGAGCACCATACCAGGGATAAAATGGTCCTTCTCTGAGACTCAGACTCTGCGCAGCATTCTTGCTTTACAAAAAGAGGTGGTTTTGACCTAGGCAGTTGGCAGGTTTGTCCCTCTCAGGAGCCTTCTTTCAGCTGAACCCAGGCCCTCCCATCATTTTGGAGAGAAACAGTGTTGAAGCTGACAGGGAAGTGATCTTACCCCTGTACTCAGCACTGGTGAGGCCGCACCTCGATGACTGTGTTCAGTTTTGGGCCCCTCACTACAAAAAGGACATTGAATTACTCAAGCGTGTCCAGAAAAGGGCAACGAAGCTGGTGAAGGGTCTGGAGCACATGTCATATGAGGAGCGGCTGAGGGAACTGGGGTAGTTTAGTCTGGACAAGAGGAGGCTGAGGGGAGACCTCATCGCCCTCTACAACTGCCTGAAAGGAGGTTGCAGAACAAGCGGGAATGGCCTCAGGTTGCACCAGGGAAGGTTTAGACTAGATATTAGGAAGTATTTCTTTCCAGAACGGGTTGTTAGGTGTTGGAATGGGCTGCCCAGGGAGGTGGTGTAGTCCCCATCCCTGGAGGTGTTTAAGAGTCAGGTTGACATAGCACTTAGAGATATGGTGGAGTTGGGAACTGTCAGTGTTAGGTTAATGATTGGACTAGGTGACCTTCAAGGTCTTTTCCAACCTTGATGATTCTGTGATTCTGCCTGACACCTAGAGGGAACCATATCACTGTTGACAGGGTCTCATGTCACTGCTAGCAATAACAAAAATTGACTAATTTTGAATAATTAATTTGTAAACCAATTTTTTGCTAGGAAAGGCCTCTTTCTTTTCAGGACTTTCATCCTACTAAATGAAACATAGGTGGGGGTCCCCCTTCCCTTTCCCCAGAAGGCCAGTCTTCTTGACTGGAAATGACCTCCCAGTCTAGACAGTTGCACTCCAAATAGAAGGGTTAGGTGGAAGGATCCTGGGACATCCACCCATAGGTGTTCTGCACTGAAGCTGAGCTGCCATGCATTATTCCTGTGGCTAAAAGTGTTTGATTGTTCTTCAAGGGTGTGATATGTTGTCCACAAATAACTGCATGTTTTTCCTAGAAGTATGTGGAAAGAGTGTTTCAAGGAACACAAAAGCACAGTTGTTTATTAAGGTTTAAAATACTCAAATCCCAACAGCATCCTAGCTGGCTACCCACACCAATATTAGAAGCTTCTGCCCAGCTCACAATCTGATCTTTAGATAGCTTTTCTGAATACTTAGTAGTGACAGATATATATCCTAGTAATGGAGATATGTGACTATGAATCAGGAGCAATGAGTAATCCAAAGATTTCTGTGAGTGAAGTGAAATGTCAAGGAAACAAATATCTCAGGGCATCCCAGACCTAGCACATGTATCAGCTTTAGGAGAGTCTAAAGTTTGATACAGCTCAGGCAATCATCCATATACCTGGAAACATGTGCACCTACTTCGTCTGTAAAAATTGGGCTGAGATCATATGCAGAACATATCACCTTCACCCAAACAGTGTAGGAACTAAATGTATTTCATTCAAAGTTGCAAGAAACATGGAAGACCATAATCACATAGTATTTCTTTCCAAATATTGCTATCAAGTGTAATCCCTTTGTTTTACCTGTTATTTTTTCAGAATCCTGTTTTGCTTTTGCCTTTGTCACCAATACTGTTTTATCCCAGTTGGCCAAGATATTCCTTCACTGTATATATTCCTTCACTGCTTCTTATTTGCATTTTAGACTAGGTTAGTTTTTTTCCACTCTCCTCACTCAGTTGAAACATTAATCATGTATATCCATGCCTAAGCCACATAATTCAGGATTAATCACTCCACTCTGCTAAATGTGATTGACTTCTGCTCATTTCTTCAACATTTTTTTACTTAAGGGCTAAATAAATGATAATAGCCAAGGATAACTTTATCCTATACATAAAAGGCACCTTCCTTTTTGAACCCTGAAGACAATCTTATACCAAATTATTCCAATAATTGAAGCAAATATACCAATTAAAATATATTTTATTTCTGACTTCAATAGCTACTTTCCCTTCTTCATTATTTCTTATTTTTACAGTCTTGCAAAGAAAAATAATCCACCTTGCATTTTGAAAAACCCAAATACCTACAAAACAGCAAGAAATCATTTGACACTCTCCCTTGGCAAACTTTGTGCTTTACAGAATTAGCAGGTGCACACAAGGAATGTGACACAAAGTGCAGTTTCTGTAATGTGTCAGAGACCAAGGTGTGACAGCCAACTGCTGCCTCCATCATCAGCATCACTGCCTTTTCTTCTCATACCCAAAGGCAACTTTGACACTCATCTGCAGTGCCCTGACCTCCTCTGCTGTTTGCATTTTGCACACCTATGATGTTTGTGAAGTAAAGGTATAGTAACAAGCAGCAGAGTCAGGGTTTCTGATCAGGGTATGCCAACCGCTGCTTTAAAGTGAGTTGCTTCAGGTTTAACACTGGTCTTTGGCTCATAGTCACTTTTCTGAAAAATTTCAGAGACAAAGTAAACCTGACTCTGCTAGCTCTAGCCCTAGTGCCAAGCCAGGGCAGGGAATACAAATGACAGCAATAACCTGAGTGAGAGGGGCAGAAAGGGGCTGATCTGGAAACACAACAGCCAAGTGACATGGCAATGACTGCTGTACTCAGGCCCGTGGGGAATTGCACAGTGCTCTTCATGGTTGTCTAACACGAAACAAAATAAATTAAGTAGGAGTTTCCTCTTTGTAGCAAGATCCGCATGGCCATATCTCAAACAATACCCAAATTTTCCCAGGAAGTACTTGGGTAGGGACAGCAAATAGCAACTCTTACAAGGCCAGGTTTCTGACTGAGCCTAGCTGGCTCCTCCAAGAAGCCATTTTGTGGCCATAGCTTTTCTCTGCCTAGGCTATTGATGCTGATTTTTTTTTCCTGAAGAGTACTAATAATATGCCCTATGAAGCTCAGGTATTTTCTTTTCAGAAATGTGATTTTTGTGGGTATACAAGTAGGATTGCATTTACCTATGCGTAAATGTAAATTTCCAAGTAAGCTGTGTTTAAAAAGTTCTGCTTGCTTGGAGTTATTACAAATTCTGTCTCACAGTGTCTTAAATAAAGCTTAAATATTTTCACCATTTTCCTTGAGCTGCTCAACCATAATCCAAACTACAAAGCTATCTGTTACAAAAAAGCACTGGCTACATATACCAAAGTACACAAAAGCCAATGAGTTTGCTCACATGTGTGCAAGCAGAGCACTCTTGAGTAGGACAGACATTTCAGAGTCACGCTGCTGCCCCAGTTTTGGGAGCTGGCTAAAATGTTTACAAGGATTTTAGCACAAATTGCCCACCTAACCCTGAGAAATGCTATGCACTATCAGAACATTATCTCATGGCTGCACTCAGAGCCACTGATCTGGTCAAAGATAAAATTTAGTATTTTTTATATGTTCTTTGAAGAAGAAATATGAAAATATTTCAGAAGGCTAGTTTGTTCACAGTAAAAACCTTCACATGCAATTACTTGAATCAATTTTTGAGTCTACGACTAGTCAAGCAATTTCAACAGATGAAAGCACCAAGGAAACAGAAAAAAAAAAATCAAGGCAACAGCTTGGAAACAGTCTTTCCTTTTCTCACGTGGAGACAAGAATTTTGTTTTGAAATTTATACAAATTTACTTATGAACACAATCTTCTGCTCTCCACAAAAAGTAAAATACTTACCTTCAAATTAAAATGAATTTGCTAGTTATTTGTAGTGGTTTTCCTTTTTTCTTTCTCTCCTGAAAAAAAACTCCACAAAACAAACAGAAATTTCATTCTCATTTGCCCTGAATCATTTTTTTTGTCTAAGTCACCACTTGTATGAAAAAAATGACAAAAACAACCCAATCCTACCAGCCACAATGCTTATTTACATCCACATATTTCATAGGCCAAAAGGGAAAATACCTTTTCTGCTTCAGTCTAGGAAAAATAAGCTTCCTTACAACAAACCACAGGCACAAGTCTCCAACCAGCAGAATTGATAGCTGAGGTGGTTTTATACATCCTGCCCTGACAGCTTTTTTTTCCTCATTAGGCTTGATTGGTGCTTTTGCAGCTGAACCTAATTAAGGGGTGGTGCAGACCTGCAGTGCCCAGGTCTGAGGGTAGTTTCTGTGCTCCCTGTGTCTTGGTCCTTTGCAGCTGTTGATCATGCTGGTGAATGGTGTAATAGAAGATTTTATGTGCTTCAATGTTTGATACCAGGTTATGAACATTGCTATTTCAGAGCAAGGCAAGTAGTGCTATGCCTTATGCTCCTTTGAAGTCTAACCTGCCATGCTTCTCTTACACATAGATATGGAAGGCCTCCTGAAAATGAGACAGAAGCTCATAAAATAGATCACTTGTAGATCTGCTTTAGCACTCTTACTACAATATGAAGTCATACGCCTTGGTTTGTGATTTCAAAAGCAATGCAATTACTTTTCCTTGGGAAGTACAAAACCCTGAGAAAGCTGGGTCTCTTAAAAAAATCATGGTTTTTTCATGTACATATTTTTTTCATTTCCCATAATTAATAATTATTTTAACATAGTTCTGCTGAGAGTCTGACAGTCCTGTAAAGTTGATGAGTCTGTGTTGAAAACAGCAAAATAGAAGCAACAAGAAAGAAAACTGAAGAAACCTCATATTACTTGTCTTCCCCACCTACAGTGCTGTGTGCCTATGAATCCATTGATATTTGTCTTGTTTCTCTTTAATATAGAGCTTCTACATTTTAGGTAACACAAAAAAATCGTAATTTATTTTGTTCGGGGTTTTTTATACATGCTTCTGAGTTTTTTTAACTGGGGAATGTGACTTGCATTTTTGAACATATGAAGAGTGGAAAATGCCTCAGCATTAAAACCACAATGGGAACAATTTTAAAGTTGATAATTTCTGGAAAACATTTAGATACATTTCAAATCTAAATGAACTGCTGATGAGAGAGCTTTTTTTTTTTTTGTTACATGATAGCAGAATCCTGAAATCCTTGTTCAACCATGAATCACAGAAATTTAGGAAAAATTTGTCTGAGTCAAGACAGCAGGATTCAGACACAGGAATTTTTCTGCAAGGCCCTAGGGCCAAATTCATTCTTGATTTAAATCAGGGCAGCAGAACTGAAGTCAATAAAATGCCACTAATTTATATCAGCCCTTATTTATTGCTATAGCACCCATGCTTACTTCTATGTCCCCGTTGTAATCATTCTCCTCCATTCATTAGGTTCATATGTAAAAGCTGTCACAAAGCACTAGCTAATGGACTGCTCTTTGTGAAACTCCAAATGTCAGATTTCCATTTGCAAAACAAGATCTTGATCTTACTAATGCTGGTGGACATCAGGATTCCTGCAACTCAGCCCCATGCTGCTCCATTGGGATAAGTGAGATAAAAACCAAGACTGGAACGCAGAGATTTCAGCTACCGTAAACGTTACCATTTGCATTGCTTTGAGGTGTAACATGCAGGGAATTTTAGGGTTGGCTCTTTCTGGGTTGTCTTACTCTGGTATCTTCAGTTCTATTTAATGTGAAACCTCCTAGTGTTGTTTCTAGGCAGATTCCCTGTCATTTCCTACTGAGTTGCTTTAACTTTTTTCCTTTTGTTGATATTCCACAGAGATGCTCAAAACTCATTTGCATCAAAATTCCCTATAGCATTATCCCATTTATATCCCATGTATGCAAAGTGACAAATCACAACACCTTCTGAAGACAGAATGGGGGGATGCCTGGGCTGTGTCCAAATGAGTGGTTTGCTGCAGACCAATGGGGCAGCTGTGAAGTTCAGTTCTCAGAGCAATTTGGTGCCCCCAGAGGAGATTCCTTTTGGAAGAAACCATAGTGAGGGCTCCATGCCACAAGCCATGTGATCCAAGAAGCCCCGCTGCCTCCCCATGGCTCTCTCAGTACATGCCTAATACTTCTTCCTTCCATAAAGCTTCAAACCACAAATCCTAGAGGTATTTATCCCAAAGGACTAGATTATATCTCATCTGGAGTAAATCCCCCAAGACATATATAACATAGGTATATAACAAAAATGAATTGTTTTCATCAACTGATCCACTCCCTTAAACTGAATTACTGCTAATATAGATGTAACCATTCTCCTGTGAACTTTTAGGTTCCTTCTGCAGAACCTCCAGTGAAACTCAGACTTATTTCATAATGCCACTGGTAACATCATAAGACAATAACAAAAAATCACTCTTGATCTATAAACCCAGTGTGGGAATTTCTACCCAACTAGGCTTCTGTGTTCTTTCATTGTCTCAGTGGTTTGTACCAGTACAAAGATATAATTTTAAAACATTGTTCATTTATCCTTTACTCTGGTTTCTGCTAATTTTGAAGGATCAAGAAATTGTAAAAGTAAAGTGCTATGATTCTAATCTTGTTTCCCTTTTTTGTTTTTGTTATTTTCCTTGAAGAGATGCTACTGAAGCTTCATTCAAAATAGGAAGATCTAGTCTTGTTTCTCACTGCTGCACAAAGAACTGCTCTCAACTATACAACGTAAGATGTGCCATTTAATTTCTTAGGCATTTACTACTTTAAATAAACAGATCACGATCTGAAAAGTAAATCTAGAACACTTTCAACCTGAAAAAAGTCTTACTTACCTGATAGATTCACCTATCACATGGGCTGAAGCACAAAACCTTTGGCCTAAGTTCATGAAGTGCCGATCATCTTCTGAAAATGACTTTTTGTTCCGTGCTAGCCAGCTTTTACATTAGATCACATTGAAAGATGGACAGATTGTTTGTAAATAAATGAGTCAATATGACTGTGAGATGGATGACTATTCTGGTGACTAAGTGTTGTAAATCATGGAAGGACAATGGAAGACAGCTTAGAGAGGTTTTTCCCCATTTTTGTCTAACTAGTTGCAGTTGAATCAAAGCGACAATCCTCTAGGTGCATTTCAGTATGTGGGGCTTGTATCTGAGGAATTAAATCAGCATGAAGTGATATAATCCAGCATATCTTCCAGCAGCAATTACCCACCAGAATTTTGGACCTGATTGAAATTCCATTGAAGTTAACTTGATTTCATTATCATTGGTTTCAACTCGACTTGAATCAAGGCATTCATTAGTGACTTGAGATATTCTTGAGTCAAGTTGCTGTGTATAGATACTTTAAAAGATAAGAAACTTAAAAGAATGGAATCTGAGCACAACAGAGCTGGGCTGCTCTTTGTTCTTATTCAGATGCGTATCTAATCTTTTTTAAAAACTTCACTGATTTGCTTGCTTCATTAATGTCTTGAGGCAAGGAATATAATGTATTAGAATGGGTTGATTTAAATTTGTTGATTTCTTTGAATGTCCATATCTGTAATGCACAAGGGTAAATATAAACATATACAGCTATGTTCTCCATCATATATATTAAATTGTGTATTTTTTAATTTTTTTATTCTGTATCTCTTGTAAATGTCAAAATTTTACAGCTGCTATAGTCAAATTAGATGCAGAAAATTCTGGCTGAAATTTTGTAGTTCAGTAATGTTTGTCTGAAATTAAAAGAATGACATGTAATCTTAATTTAAAGATCAAATTTCTGAACTCCCCGTCTCAGTGACCTTGTATGTTGTGAGACTGCTTCTATTAATGTTTTTCCCCAATAAATGATCTAGTTAAAGTAAGATTAAAATGTTGGAAGCTTAAATGAGGCCACTCATCCAGCTGTCTAAGTAGGTTTTATATTTTCAATGATAGTAAATTGACATTTATCAGCCTGTACACCTATTTTCTAAGACAGTTCACATGTGTAGTTCTTACTAAAGCAAACAGGACATGTTATTGCACATCACTTCAGAGACAGTGTCAAATTAATTTCTCTGTACAAGTTCCTATACTAATCTAGTAATCATTCCTCAAGGCTTTCTAACTCTGATGCCATATGGTTATCTGCAGGGAAGAATGCTAGAGTTGAATTTGGTGGTCAGTATTTGATTTGTTCACAGGAGAATCCTTCACTGAAACAGATAAGCATAGTCAGTCAACAGTCATGATAGTACTGTTATGTTTCCCTTACTGCATGGAGTTCACATCTTTGCCAAGTCACCCACCACAACAGGACTTCATTAAAAAAACTGTTTAGCTATAACTCATTTCTTTACAGTTTGTGTTGTGTTTCTATTCTTCTCAAATTACTTGTGTCATCACCACTCTAATCACCTTAGCTCTTTTACATCTCTATTGAATTCCTTAAAATTCTTCTTAGAATTCATAAAGCAAATCAATGTGTATGACTGGAAAATTACTCTACTACTCTTGTTCTTGCAATGCATGGCAGAATTATGTTTGTCATTTTAAACATCCTGTGTAATCTTGAATACTTAATGGAGAAAGTCCTGAAAAGGTATGCGGACAATGGCTTGCACTCAAACAGAAGGAATTAAAAGGAACAATGCTGTTGCAAAAGGGAGTCAGTCCACAGAAGAGGAGACAGATGTATCAAAGGAAGAGACCAATATATCAATGTATTTATGAGCGTTTGCTTGGGATGAGGAACATCAGCTGTGAAAAAAGGGACTGCCTCTGAAAAGCCACAACAGGTGGGCTGCCTACACAGATCAAATTCACTGAAAACAGGGGGGAAAAAGTCACTGGATGTCACTTCTTCTCTGCAGAAATCCAGCTGAGGGAGTACGGTGCTCCATCTGGCAGAAAAGTAGTTGGACCTACATAGGAGGAATTTTGACTGTGTTCACTTGGGAGAGGCTGAGACATATATCTAAATATAAAAAGCGTTTCACAAGAAAGATGAAATTTAATTTCTTGCTTCACTTTCCCATTTATTTTTTCCTTCTTTTTCTCATGGGGGTGATTTTCTTCATCATTACTGGCTGGTCTGAAAGCAGTGAAACATCTAGAGCCTTCCAATTTTATCCCTAAGGGTCATGCCATCTCAAAAGGCATTTTATTACCATGATATGTAACTTTATTTTGACATTTGTTTAGCTCTAATTGTGATATGCATCCTGTTTATTTTTTTAATTCTCTCTTGTTAAATATTTTTGCACATGGTTGAGGTGACCTAAATGCTTCCCATTTATTTCTATTCTGCAGCAGAATAAGAATAGGAGAACATCACATCCTAAGATGTCCTGCTCATTTTTTTCTTTGATGTATTCTGAGTATGCCCTTTCCTTTGTCATATGCAGTGCTTTCTTGCAGCAACTTTTAACAATTGTGATTGATTTCTTGGCTTTCCTTTTAACCACAGTCTAAAAATTCTTTAGTTTTCCAGCTGCCACCATTCTTCAGTTTCTGTATCTTGACATTTTCTCTAGGAATTTGTTAAATGATTCTCAAGAATACATATTTGGAAAAATCTTCTCAATGTATCTTTATATACTGTGCTTTATCTATATGTAATAATAAAGCACTGAGGCAGTAAATAAAAATTTATTTCAGAATTCTCAATAAATATTAAATAAATTTAAATACTTCCACCTTTCATATTGCAAGAGACAAATGCAATTACCATAAACCTAGGAAGCACATGTACATAGGAAGCTCACCTGAAATAATACTGCTAAGTATCTCATGTCTTCATTCAGATGATCAACTTTTTTTGTTAAGGAAAACCTAGGGAATATGGAGGCATTGATCACCAAACTTTATGGTGTCACTGAGAGCATGTTACAACTATATAATACCTGCATGTACTCACAATAGTATTATCAGTATGATATTGAGGATTTAAGGCAGTTACCTAGGCATCCACATTTATGGAATTTTTAAATGCCTTTGACTACAAGCAGGTGGAACTAGTAGATATGCCATTCATCTAGAGGGAGATATGAAAAACACTATCTCAGCCCATTGCCTCTGATTTTATTCAGAAATCAAAATTCTGCAAGATTTAACAGCATCCCTTTGCATGATGGTCTTCTGTGTGAGTACGCCAATTTACTGTAGAAGCCCAATACCAGAAATAAAAAGCATTACCCAAGACAGTTATGTACCATCAGTTTTGCGTTTCAGTGGTGAACACAAAGGGGAAGCATATGTGAATTGTTCTTTATTCTTCTATTTCAGGCAGGATAAAGCAGACAGTGTACCCAGTTTTTACAGCATGAAGGATATTAGTCTTAGAAACAACTGTGATATCACATGAAAATTAGGAAGCAGCTGAGAAGCTGGTGGCAAAGGAGAGAAGTCACACAACTTTCTCATTTGCAATTTATATGTCAGACGGGTGATGTGGGAGTTGCCCCACATCCATGGGAATGTTCATGTTTTTTCTTTTTTACAAAAAGAAAAAAAGAATGTCATAAAAATAAAATGTTATTAAAACAGTAAGGTTTATCTCATGATTAAATCTTAATCCTTTTTCTGAATCATTTTGCTGTAGTTTATTTGCATTTTGTGATATTTCACACAGAACAGGATATTGATTTGTTTTAATGCACAACTGAAAAAGGGCAAGCAGAGGAGATGGGGACAAAGAGAATAAATTAATTACGTGAGATAACCCAACCATGCTTTGCAGACATATAATGCTAAGTACAATGCCCAGATGCTGGTGATCCTTCTTATACTGGATTATAAAACTCCAGAGTTCAGTGAAGATTTTGGATAAGAATAACAGAGGATATGTTTGTTCCTGACAGTGGTGAGAATGGACTAAGGGAGCAGAATCTCTTCAGTGAAAAACATCAGCTCCAGAAGAGATAAGTGTGGTATTGGTTGACCAAGGGAATCCAACTAGTACTTTGCCTTGTGCTCAGTTTGACTGAAACCTATAGAGGTGGATGCAATTTAACCAAGTGAGAAATCTGATGTATGAGGTTAAGACTTTAAAAGTTAGAGTGAAGAAGTTAACTGCAGTTGGCAGGGGTATCTGATGCGTGTACAAATGGATCAATGTGCTTTCTTGTCTCTCTCCAATACCATATAAATCTCAATAGCAGTTGAATGAATCAGCAGAAGGGACCTGAAAAATCATTTTCTCATTGACCCAGGATCTCCAGGACTTTAGTTCTTCTTTTTGCCTTTAGTGTTATTCAATATAGCATATTTGAAAAACAGTTGTCAGTAAAGTTCAATCCTTTTGGAAGTTTAAGCTTGATTTCAAAGCAAAAATGCTTATTTAAAATTAACTTTTCAGTAATCAGTTGAATCTAAACATGGTAAACCCAACACCCACAAACCAAGGTGAAACTTTCGTTGTGTGTATACATAAGAAGAAGTTCCTCACTAAAGACACTATGATTTAATTGCATAAGACAAAGATTAAAGGAGTATGACTTCTGGCAGAGAAATGACAGGTAAACCTAGAGAATTAGGCACATTGTTAATCACTGCATAGGGAACGTCTGAAAAAGCTAGGAATCCTTCAGCGCTAGCTTAGTAGTTTCACCTGAGGAATACATTTCCTCTTCAACCCTGAATTCTTTTCAGTCCTTGACTTTGGAATGCCCCTGAAGTTAGGTAAGATTGAATGAACAAAAACCAAGGGAAAAATATTATAGATAACATTGGTCAAATTATTCATTATTCATTATTATTATTATCATCATCATCATCATCATCTTAATTAGGTGAAGTATCAGAGACAGACAAACCTCAGAAGAGATTCAGTTCAAATTTTGCTTAAGTTCTAAGTACAGAGTGGAGCTGTTCCCTGTTTTACTCAAGTGATTCTGTAGACTACAATATGTTTGACAGATAATCATCTAGCAAGCCAGGTGAGGTGACAGATGAGTGACATCAGTACTGTCCTGACCCTGGTCAGAAATGCTACATGCAGTTTCCATGTGTTTCATGAATCTGCAAGTGCCCACCCCACCTTCTTCTACCAACCTGTTATATTGTTCTGCTGCAGCATGGGTTAAAAGGAACCTGTGTAGAAAAATCATTTTGGAAGAGGAAAGGAGAGAGAGAAACTGTATCTGTATTCCCATGTAACCCCACATATCTTGTGGACACCACTGAGTGGTGGCAACTGCTTAAAGTCATGATGGCAATTACAATAACATGGAGAAACAAGTCACTGAAGAGGAAAAATTTCCATCAACATCATCATTAGTACAGTTCTAAAGCTCAGCTCCAAACTCAACAGAAATTGTATTTCATTTCTTGGAATGTCCATTTGAAGGCATCTATATTTGAATAATGATGCAAACTTCCCAATCCATCAAACCATTTAAGCTAGTTCTCATCCTTAAACTGGTGAGATCTTGGACAAAACCACTTACAGAAAACCACCAGGTTATACTTGTGCCTATTTTAAAACTGAGAAAAAAAATCAGAATTCAGAGAGATTAAATAATTTGCTCAGGGAAACAGAACTAGTCAGCTACTGAGCTGTGAATAAACCCATTTTGCTTTGTCTCCATAAAACAAGCTGACTGTGTTAGCTTTATTCATATAAACTAACTTAGAACACAGAGCTCTGGCCATAAACGACTTCGTACATACAGGAAATGCAGTTGGTAGGAATACATCAGGAACAGTAGACAACTGTAAGCTGTGGCTTACATTTTTCTCACTCTGTCAGGAAAAAGGCCAGATCTCTAGAAAAATGGGGATTTCTGTGTCTATATATACAATTTTCTGAAAGAATATGGAAAGGTAATATTCATTTCTTATGCCTCTTTGTCTATAACATTTTCCTATCTGGGGTACTATTTCTATTTATAAAAGCTATGACATCAAATAAGACGATAAAAAGCAGACTGTGTAATGAAGAATCAGTCACTCAAGTGTTGATCCCAAACATAACATAGGTATGAAAACAAAAGTTAACCTGGACAGTTTGCCAACACTGAAAAAAACATGTAGTCATAAAACTGTATAGCCATCTTTTTTTGAATGATTAAAAAAAAATGCCTTAAAAAGGTGATTAGGTTGTTAGTGTTCATGTATAGAAAAAAGACAAAGGAAAAAGTTGACAAATCCTTTTTAGACTGCTCTGTCCTTGATATCTACGTGGGGCAAACTAACTGGGAGTCTAGGGAGAAAGAAAGTCTATGAAACATTCCTCTCCCATAAAGTTAACATGTGTCCATTGAAGCCTATAGTTAGGTTTCTAACTATGCAAAAGCTATTATTCATCTGTTTCCTTTATGTTATGAAATTAGAAGTTTATTTAAACTGATTTTTTTAGAATGTTTTGGCTTTGAACACACACTGTCTGATGGGAAAAAAAATTCTTAAAAGTTCTTGAGAATCCCTTCCGCAATTTCTCTCTTTCTTATTTTCCAAAAGAAGCAGTTACATAGGTCCTTCTCTCTCCTTTCTACCACCCAACATCTCTGATCTCTGTGAGCAGAGGCAGGAAAGAGGAAAAGACGACCTCCGCACCTTTCTCCACCCTTGCTACTCCAGTCTTTAGAAGAGGAAGATGCTCTCTGCTGATACAACAGCCTGTTCCTTCCTCTCCTCAGAGGGGAAAAAGATATGAGACCTTTCTGGAGAGGAAAAAGAAAACTAATTCTGCTGGAGGAAAGCTGCAAAAATATAAACCCTAAACATGAATTCTTAGGAAAAGGATAGAATCCAAATTTGGATCTTTAATTGTAAGGACCATTGGACAAATCTGGATTTAAAGCAATCAGGGGAAATGAAGGGACTCCAGGTGACTCTGTCAACAGAGCTATTAATAAATGATGGGTTTCTCAGATATGGTACACAGAAACAAGAAGCTGCCTGCTGCTCATCTGCACACTGCTGAGAGCAAAACATATTTGCACAGACCATTTTTGGCACTTAGGAATGGGAAAATCTAGGATTTGTGCTGAAAAATGAAATGCTTTGTTTCCAGATCGGCTGCTGATAGCACTCTGTTCCTAGCAGTAAGAAAAGGAGGTTTTAAATATTGACAACATTTCTTATGTTCTGCATGGAGAGTAAGTGGACACACTCCTTTCTCTCCCTTTAGCTTTTCCTGCCTTGGGTTTTGCTTTACTTCATGATGTTTCTTTCATTTAAAAAGCAGGGAAAATGAGTATTTCCTCAGCTGAAGCAATATTTATATCCAATACCTTCCCTGATTTGGTTCACATTTGCAAATTGTCTATTCAGTTTTATCTCCTCGCTTTCACAGTTCTCCATTTTGTTTAATCTGCAGTACACAGGAGACTGGTAGGATTACAGAAGAAAATGAGCTGCATAATGCAACTTGAGAAGGGTGTGGCAAAAGGGGACTTACTGGCAAATTGACCCAAAGGGATTATTTTTAAGTCATCTTTTCTAAAACTCTATTTTAATGGAATTAGACAGATGTCTGATACATATTTTATTTCACCAACCTTTTAGAGACCCTTGCTTGCCTATGATATCTCTATATTGTAAATGATACTGCAGCTATGATATTTGGGGGTTTTTGGGGTAAATTCCATAGAAAAGTAAGGTACTGTGCAAAAGATGTCAAGAAATCAGAAAATACTGACATTATGGCTTTATAAATACCCTCTTCCTTTTTTTTTTCCCCATTTTTATTCATTATTACAGCCTACAGTTACAATATCTAAGGAAGTACAACACTTTCTCTTGTATAAGAGATTGACATACTTTATCAGATTTTATGTGGTTCTTTTAAATCCACAGTAACCTCAATGACATAATGGTTCAGTATATTTTAATTGACTTAGATTTCTTGGATGAGATCTTGACTCTGGCGAAAATAGTGGCAGAGCTACGATCTCTTAAATTTCCATCTTTCTAAGTACTTCTTTTAATGATGATCTTACTCATACATTTTCTTCTCTGCTTCCCTCACACTTTGCATACAGCTATGAGATGAAGTGCTCTGTCCCACTGGATAATTCTCTGTGAATGCAGTTTGCTGAGGTACGCAAGGCAATGCTTCTGAAAACACAGGTTGGCGAGGCCCCAGAGTTGATGTCTTCATTAATTTTGGCATTTCTTTAGATTCAAATGTTTACTTCTGCAACGTGAAAATTTTCCTGAAGTTGGCATTGACTTACATTTAAAAACAAGAAAAATTGTTTTAAGAGGATTTGAAGAGGGCTATCTAATTCCACCCATTACTAAATGCAGGTAATGCATCCATGCCAATCAAACAGTGCTCAGCCCTGGGGTCTGTTTTGTACAGCAGTCCAGATAAGTATTTCACAAGGTGCTTAGATTTAAGCATGTCTAGTCTCACTGGATTGGTTACCCAGCAGAAACACAAATTGACTGCAATTATTTCTGTGCTAAGAGTTAAGTATTCACTTGAAGTTTTGGTGGATTTGGTCCCAGGATTTATAACCAGGTAGGGGTCTTGCACCCACTTCACACAAAGACAAGAATCCAAGCAACTCAGAGGAATATTTTTGTTTCTCTCTTTTACTCTTCTTTGAATACATTTTATACTGTTTGGCTAAACAATATGAGACTTGTGGGGATAGGAGGAGAAGTGTTGCACAGAGAATGATAAGATTATTATGCAAAACCAGAGACAAAATATGTCTATTTATTTATTCAAATTTTACAGTGTTCCACTTTTTTACACAAGACTGAGCTCAAGAGGCTAAACAAGTGGCTCATCTTAGAACAATGGCCTTAATTTACTTCACAAATGAGACACAGGAGCCCCGGAGGCAGAGAGAAAACATGAGATAGGTTGAGGGGAGGTTTCAGTGTAATTAGTTCTGCTCAATGTACTTTCAAATTTAGTGTGGGGTTCAGCTCTTCCAGTTCACCTTAAAACAGTAATGGGGCCCTTTTTAAGCTGCCAGAAAAGATTCGGCTCAGGTACTGAGGGGCCTCCAGTGCAAATTTACTTGTATCATTAGAAAAGCCATTTCCTTTTACGTGTGAGCCTAATGAAAGTACACTTAATTTGTAATTTTGTATAATTATAGATCTTGATGAGACAGATGAATGTGAATTTAGTATCAGCTAGTGAGTTCATCATTCCTTGTATCATCCATTTCTCAATTATCTCTAATGGTTGTCTTCAAGAGATTTATATCTTGTCACTTTCCTGCTAACCCACATAACATATCCGAGCAGAACTGTACGAGGATTTGTCCTAAGGAGACCAATCTCAGTGTCCCACACCAAGTTTCTGAAGGTTAAGCTTCTAAAATACTTCCAGACTATTTTCAAATATTTTCAGAGTAGATAAGATTTACTTCCAGTTTGTGGTATTCCTATTGCTTGCTTTCCATTTCCAGAAGAACAGCCAAGTACTCCAGCACTGATGTCTTTTCATCTCAAATTTCCATCCCATTTCATCTCTTGAAACCTTGCTCAGGTATAGGTTAGACCTTAATCATACAGCCAGTTATTTCTACATGTACTTATTTTTTTATACATTAGTACAGTTTCCTAAATGTCCTGTGGGGTTTTCCAGTTCTCTGCTTTTTTTTTTCCTTTCGTCTTATGGCCTCACAGACACTTCAGTGGCAAAGTGACCTCCACCCTGGGCTCTGGGCTGTACATCTCAGGGGCCTTCTGGGTCTCTCATTGCTCCTCTTATTCATAGTAATCTTCTGCTCACAGTCATATTTTTTCGGTTTCTTTAAACTGCTTAACTTACTCCCATGAGCAATTCTTACAAAAGAACTATAAAGCCAAAAAGTAAAAGCAAACATGAGGCACCTCGGGGAGGGCATGCGTGCTTTTCAGAATTTGATGATGGTTCTTCAGGGAGCTACATGTATCTGAAAAAAAGTGTGTTATAGACAAAGACCAGTGGTTCCTCTTCCATGAATCTCTCATTAGGCCATTTGAATCATTCAGCTACAAATAAAAAAAAATCTTATGTTTCTAATCTCCTTTTTACCCTTTTCGTGCTCATCTCCAGATATTCAGGGCAATGATTAATTTCCATTTTGAAGTATGGAAAAAGTAAGCTCACATATTATTGTGTTTTTTCTGTGCTCATTCATGTTGCTGACTTTCATCTTGAAAGCTTTCAGGATTAACTGAGAACATTTTAAATTTTTTTCTTTTTTCATACTAAGGTGATAGAGGCAGCAGCCTTAGTAGAAACAAATCCTTTTCCATCAGGAGGAGAAGTGTTTATAATGCAGCTCTCTTTATCATCCTACAAAATAAGAAATATTGCAGCTGCTCTGTCTGCCAACTTGAAATGTTCAGAACCATTTATGCTTTGTCATTACAACACCTACCATTATTTGCTTGACCAGGAAAGTATTTCAGTGCTCTTATGATAAATATTTTGGTTATGAGTATTGTTAATTTTGCAATGTATGACATAATTGAGTTCCCTTAAACATTCATAAATTGTCAGGCACTGTAGGTACCTATCAGCATCCTCTCTGATTTTTTTCCCCAAATTTGATAGTTCTATGAAATACATGAATAAGCAAGATTTAGAGACAGGCAGATTTAACAGGTTGGAAAGACATTAAATAAATGTAAGGCAGATTCCATCTTACGATGCAAGAAAAGATACAGGTGACTTTCCATCACCCCCTGATCAATCTTTATTGTATTGCAAAGGCTGAAGTAATTTTGTTCAGTTTTATGAGCAATAAGCTGGTTGCTCAAAACTACCAAAAGACTGGACAAAGATAAGGAGGGGACAGTACCTTTTCCAGAAACTTGATAGGTCTGGCCTTGCCCTGTCTTTCTCAGAGAAACTATGATTGATGTAAGAATAACCCTAGACCAAAAGCCACAGTATCACTCTACACTTCCAGCAGCTGCTAGGAAATAAGATTTCCTATTCTACTTAAGAATGAGGCAGAAATGATAGTTTTCAGGCTCATAGGATAATAAGATTCCTCAAGGGCTCTCATAACTTAGCTTCATTGCTAAATGTGGTTCATGTTTGAATGGTATTTAGAGGAAGATCTTATGTGAAGAAACTGTGAGCCTTTCAGTGCCTGACTACCGCATACTGACCTGAGTGAGAGCTCATCCTTGCCAACAGATATGAACTAGCAAGGGGGTAAAAGCCTGTTGTCATACCCTTTTATCTCTCACTGCAGCTTGGTTTAGCCAATTTCTAGCCTCAGATGTCTTCATTTAAAAAAGGCTTGTAGTACCACAAGCATAGCACTGAGGCATAATTTGGAGAGACGAAAGTGGCAAGGGAAAGAGTATTGCTTAAAAAGAAATATATATGGTTACATAAATGAAGAATTACCAGAAAAAAAATGTACAGGAAAAGAGAATGAATTTTGATGAATTTTTGATAGCAAGGTAGAATGTGGGTTTCAATGTAGTTTTTTAAAAAATATATTCACTGCAATGTTTCTCAGTTTAGTAGTAATTCTTGGATATACCTGGCTGAAAATTGACCCTGGAAACCATTTTCAAAGAGAAAAACTTGGTCTCGGGTCTTTGGCTACTAGAGTTCCACAATTCTACTTTGAACAGACAAGTCCAACTCACTCCCAGCACAGAATCTGCTCCTCTCCTCTGTTACAATCCTGATGACTAAATAGAAGCAGAAATGGAAAAAATTCTCAAAGAATTGTGGAAAGAAGTGGTATACTTCTTGCGAATTGCTCAGGCAATAACAGCAGTACACAAAACTAGATTTGGGAGCTGGATAAACATCCAGCTTCTAAGTGATGTTTCACTCCTGCAGTAAAAGTGCTACATATTTGAAGAAACAGAATGAGAAGTGATTTTTCTTAAACTGAGAGAAGTACTACTCAAGGTATAAGATCAGCAGAACAAAGAGGTTCCATGAATCACAATTTCCTCTGTTTTCATCTTTTCCTTTTTCCATTTATGGAATGAAAATATCAAGCATGCAGATAGCTTACCCATGCAATGCTTCATTTCATAGGTTTTTTGAGAGAAGGCAATAGAGGAAAAATATAATAATCACATCTTGCCTGTCATATCATAACCATATTGTAACCTGGAAGATTTAGAAAGGGGAGAAAAAAACTGAAACATTTAGAAGATTGCAATGCATGGATGTGTATGTACAAAAGAAATCCTTGGCTAAGAAGTGATGTTTCTCAGTCTTTGCTAAATTGTGGTGCAGACAAGGGAATTTCTATGTGAAGCAGCAGCAGTAATCCCCATCCCTCCAACTGCCACAAGGTTTCACAGCCATTTGCATAGTAGGAATTTCTTCTGGATTTCCTGACCTCCCCACAGAGCTCATAATATGGATTTCCTTAATTTTACATAGCTTTGTTTTAACCTTATATGCCGTGTTCTTGACAGTACTGGCACACAGTAGCAGCTTAGACTATAATAAAGTGTTAGTTTTTGCTTGTTTCCATCCCTGCTACAGTCATTGGTGTGGATAATTACCGTATTCCTTTCTCTCTCCCCCTTTCTTTTTTAAGCCTATTGTTCCAATTCTGACAATGGAGGAAACACTCGGGATGCACACTCGGGATGCCACCATCACCTTCCATTTTGTTGTTGCACTGCTCTGACTGTTTCCAGGAGCTGCTTATTCCATCTCTCTGTTGCCCAGGGAAGATGACCAGGAGCAGAAGGAGGGATGCAGGAACCGCAGAAAATAGCCCTGGAGAGGAGGAACTTTGTTAGCTCATTTGGCCCCATTTTGTGGACAAGTCTTACTGGTTCCGGTGGCTCGGGTTTCAAGCTCTCCTGTAACTTTGCCTTCCTGTAACTTTATACCTCAAACTTTACACCTTGCTCAGGTGGAGTCTGGGAAGATCATCTGAGCTGTCTTTAACTTAATTTTTTTAGTCAAGGATTTAGGGATTAAGAGAAAACCACCAATTGTTGTTTGCATCAAGACTCAGTTAATAAATAACACTGTGACATCATACCCCTCTTTGCCTTGAAAGATACTTCTGTTCTTTTTTTTTTTCTTCCTTGTTTCTTTAGTGCTTGGTTTTTCAGTATGTCAACAGAAAGTGAAAAATCATTTCAAAACAGTATAAAAATGATCAGATATGAAAGTCATGTTTGGTGTGAGATATGGTAACACCACTATCCTGAAGTCAGCTTAAAGTCTGTCTTTCTCTTGAAACAGTGGGCTCTGGAGAAAGCCCTCAAGCCCCATATTGCTTTTAACTTCTTTAATCCCCACTTGCTTCAGCACTGATCTGACAAACTGTTCTGCTAGTGCTCAACTCACTATTATTGGATGACTGATTGGCAGACTTCTACCTTCTGAGACAGTGTGGCTACTACTGAGCCTGTGCTCCTTCGACTGAAAAAAGACTGATGAATTTAGTGTTGCTTTGCTTTCTGAAGTGCCTCCTTACTATCCTACAGCTCTTCTGACACTTCCAAAATACAAAGTCAAGTTTCCCCTCTGCCGTTTCCCTATTTGAAATGATTATTTTGTTGCATTTTGGCTGCACAAAGTATTGTAGTTCAAAAGTAGTACCAACTCTCTTAAATGAAAGGTTGTTGTTAACCCACATCTTTTGGCACTGGTGTACCAGATCACAAAAATTCACCAAGCAGTGAAGACTGGGGTAGGAATGGTAATGAATTTAAACCAGAAATCCTCAATGAAGCCCTGGCAGTAGAACAAAATAAAGGTGTGAGTTTATCCCAAGCTGAAAGAAAGGCTTCATTTACAACAATTAGATCTGGATTAATCTGTGTTGTGGGTTTGAGCTAAAATCTTGTTCTGGTTTCATCTCTTTTCTTCCACATTGCTATTGGCATAAATTGTAATGACCCCAAAGACATGAGATAGGAAGATCACCTATGGCACTGGGAAGATCTACTTACTTTCTTCTGGAAAAACTACTGAAATCAATGTGTGAGATCACCAAATCCATAGATACTTGCTTCAAGTCCATTTCCACAAAGGACCCCTCCCCGCCTCCAAATGACAATTAGTGTCTTTGTGCCAGCATGCTTAATAGATTTAGCAGTGAAGCACACGTGAAGAGACAGCACTCACGCTTTTCTGAATTCAATCTAATGCAAACTGTTTATAAACTAGAACATTTAGCCTGTTTATAAACTAGAACATAGTACCCCCACCAGAAGTAAAGCATGCTAAAATATGTTCTTTAGTGATGGGAATAATGACTTATGACTAGCACCTTTTATTTCAGAAGCTGGCAGGTACCATTTAAAAATAGTTTAAGTAAACCTACATTACACTCATATGTATTCAGATTTTACTAACACAGAGCTAATGTCACAGTGGTTAGTTCATCCGCTATTTACATTAATAACAATAATAAATATTATTCTTCAGCTTCAGCATAGCTTATATTTAACTATTTTGAAAAGTTTGGCAAATATTAACCCTTACACATCTCTAAGTCTGGAAGGTGTTATTATCCTCCCTGTGAAGAATATGAGTGCCAAATATGTTAAGTAATTTCTTCCAAAGTTTCTCATTGAGATATCTGATACTTTCTAGCTTATTGTCCTTTCTCTTAACCATTACATTTTATTGATTTTCAAGAAGCACCTAAAAAATGAAGGTAGAAAATAAAACCCAAGACTGTTTATGTGTGGCAGAATAAAAGGAAAATCTAAGTGAGATGGACTGCAACCGAAGTGGAGCTTGGCAAGTAAAAGAGGATTGGTGCTCTTCTGTCCCATGGCAATACTTTTATTTTCGAATGTCTTTATCAGATACAGCACTGAGAAACAATACAGCGTGTGTAGGCAGGCTAATTAGTTTGTTAACAAGGTTAATCATTGCATCAGTATGGTACCCTAGCCTCCTGCTGTTATCTGTCCAAGAAAACTGGCTAATTCAGTTCGATGCAGATTTTTTTTTTATATTAGGATACAGCTTTTGCCTTTCACCTTATACTTGACAAGTATTTTAGAGACCACTGGCAAAGAAAGGAAAAGAATATTACATGTTGATTTGTGTATTTAATACTGTTAATGGTCTTTTTTGGTCTCAGGAAGAGATAGAACTGAAAGAAAATTTTAAAAAATGGTTTATGCTGCCATGGTTTTGAAAACACCCCAACATTTTTCTTTTAAATTTTTCCTTGAAACAGTGTGGCTGGACATCTCCTTTTGCAGGAACTCCAGCTACAGTTTATTGTTCTTTGTTCACTTTCTACTTTTGGTTGTGTTGTGGTTTGAACTCAGCCGGTAGCAAAGTGCCACGTGGCCAGTTGTTTACCTCCCCCACCCGGTGAAATAGGGGAGGGACAGAAAAAAAAAAAAAAAAATTTGTAGGTTAAATAACAAAAATTTACTTAGCAAAAGAACAACAGCAATGATGGTAGCCCAAACCGGGTAAATGCAGTAGTGGCTCACCGAACGCCGCCCAGCACAGAGCCCATCCACAGCCCACCCTGCCAGTCCAGAAAGCGAAACCCAAACAACCACACGCCCGCCTATATGCTGAGCTTTGGTGTCACGTGACACAGAATGGTCCAATCAGGACCCAGCCCTCCGGCTGTGCTCCCTCTCAGCCCATGGAAAGTTAACTCTATCCTGGCCAAAACCAGGACTGGTTGCAAGTTGTCAAACTAGGCCTTTCTCTTTCTTTCCTCACATTTAATGGAAATACACAATTCTATTCTGTTTTATTTTCCCCTGGCTTTAGTTCTCTGCCGTCTTTGCACTGGTACTTCACTCCCCTGACACCCCAAGCAGACCTGTGACAGACTGAATGAATTTCAGTCCCCTTCAATGAAGCCCATCAGTGTTATCAGACTGTAAATCTATTTTTTTTTCTAATTGTTTCTTTTTTTTTAAAATCTTTTCAAGAGAATAGCTGGATTCCCACCTAGCCCCTTTCAATGTTGAGCTCTGAGGTCCTAGATGCCTTTACAGTCTGCTGAGAAAAAAGCACACGGGCCCAAGGAACATGATTAAAATGTTCAACTGCACCTAAGATTTTGATATAAATATTTGCAAAAGACCAGGGCTAGAAGATTGAAAGAGAATAGGATATAACAGAAATGCCATAACTTTGAAACTATTTTTCAATAAAATAAAACTATGGTTGAACTTCATGTTGGAATGCCAAGGTGCTGTGATAAATGGAGGACTCAATTCTGTTTCACCTGCAGGAAAGGGAAACAAATTCTTTGCAATGCACTTTATTAAAATGCTGATTTTGACTTTTTGCCTATGACAGGGCAATCTGTAAGAGAAAGTAATAAGGCAGCAAAGCTTTGAATCTTAATACCTCTCTTCCTCCTGTTGCTTCCCTTCATGTTTTTCTCCCCTCCCTTAACTAGCAAAGGATTGTATGACTATGACTCAATCACATACAAAATTAAAAATATTGTACAAAATTAAGAGGCTTACCCTTACCTGCTTCCTTATTTACCCATGTAACTAGATACATAAAAATCTCAATAGTCCCAAGAAGATGTTATCTGAGAGTACCAATAGTGTGGCTATGTGACTCTTTTCCAGAAAACTGACTTAAGCTGATGCTCTTAGGTCATTGTATAGGAAATCCAATTTGAAATTGGTTTCAAATTAAACTCATACCACTTGGTGTAATTTCCTGCTGCCTATTTCTTCTTAGTGGCTCATGGCTTGTGTTACAACGTCCTGCAAAAGTGTTATCTAATGGATTTAGAACAAAATGAATTAAGAAATATCTCCCATATTGTGTATTCACCAGGTTATTTAAACTGAAAGAATTGATTTTTTTCCAGTCAAGTGTCATGCTAAAAACAGATCTAGGAAAACAGCTGGTGTAAAAAGAACAACCAAACAAACCAACAAAAAAACAACCATGAAGGCTCTGGGCAGAAAAGACTTCACTGATATTAATAATGTTCAATTTTAAGATTGCTGTACTGGGAATTCAGCACAGGAATGGAGGCCTGTGGCAGAAGTAAACAAAGCAAAAGCTTGTGAAAGAGGAGCATCCCAGGATCTCACAGTCTCGGCTTAGCCAGTAACTTGGTGTCTGACCTTGGATAAATCACTTGTCTGATTACATCTCAGGAAATCAGCTGGAAAACAAGTATAAAGGATGGCCTCTCTGACAAGCTGCTTTGAACAAACTGAAATGTGGTCCTGTGACATCCCTTATTGACATGCATGTCTTTAGATAGAGGATTGCCTAATGGGTACGTTGTGGGAGAAGGGAAAGAATAACCAAACATGACAGATGCAAAATGTACCTATATTCATTTACTGCTTAAAAGGTTAGAGCTCCTATTCATTTAAGGTCACAGCAGTACACAGAATAAGACAGCAAAAGATTGGTAGCAAAGTAGGTGGTTCTCCAACTGCTTTGCTTCAGATTTTGCAAACAAAAAGTCAGATTTAAGTGGTTAGTAAAAGGTTCAAAATTCATTTGATTTTATCCCAACCTGTTCCTCCATGCCAAAAGTTATAGTCTCAGTTGGACACAACTAGTGAATATGAAACTTCTGGCACGTGAAGCCTTACCCACTGTTTTACCCAATTCAACACAGTCCCAGCCCAATGCACACATATCACCGACCTCTCAATGATTCATAACCCTTGTTATAAATGAAATATTACTTTTTGAAAAGAGTTGGAAGTTCCTCCCGGAAGAAGAGGAGCAGACAATGTTGATGCTATGGCTGACGAGCTGCTAAAATGTGTTTCAGAAATCTTGAAAGAAAAAAATGTACAATTTATGTAGGTGAGTATATATATGAGTTAAAAAATCCACAATATACACTATGTTCCTGGTGACTCCTTAAACATTGATGCTTTAGTTTTTTAAGCTCTGCTTCTCAGACTAAACGTATGTATGCAACTTGCCGGTTGCTAAGGTAACAATCACTTGGGGAAAACAGCAGAATAAAATAGACTTATAAAACCTACATAAAAGTGACATTAAATGGCAATGGCTTCCCTAGGCTTATAGTAACTCCCTATATGTTCATGAATATACATATCTAATGCAAATGTTTCCATTTCCCAGGACTTACCTAATTATGTTTCTGTTTTGAAGGTAAATGGCAGTGCCACTAGTATTTGTTTCAGAAAGAAAAATATGAGTTAATAAAGGAAATGTACTTTTGTCTAAAACCATCACCAGTTAGTGCTTCAACACATGAAATATTTACAACTATCCCCTGCCACTGTTTCTTCCCTGAAGGGACATTCCCCAGCACAGCTTCAGGGGCTGCTGAGGGACCTGTCACCTGCTGTTCCCACCCTTGAGCCTGGCCATACTCTGGGGCACAGGATGCACTAAGAGCCATGACAGTGGTGTCTTCCTCCCACAGCTCTTTCCATCATACCCAACACACAACACTGTCACAACTAGCTTGGATTTTCTTATGCTGCTGCCTTTTTGTAATCTCATGAGTTTCCTTAGGAGTGTGAGCCTCAGACAATTTGACTATAAGTGGATACTAACATCTGTGATATTTGAGATAAGGCACATGGATTCATATTGCACCCCACATTGCCTTCCAAGCTTTATTTTTATTAAAAAAAATATAGTTTGGTTTAACTAATGAAGATATTCTGAGGCTGCTTTAGTTAGTAATAGGCTATAAAGGATGCTCCTTTTATTTTAAGTAAAATTTTAACTATTTTAACAAAACAGAATTGAAAATTGAAGAAAGTCATACATGTGACTTTCTTGTTTGGGGGCTTGTCATCTTCCCTCTGGGAGTCATCTGACTCTTCCTGTAGATCTCATATAGCAAGTCCTACCAGCTTTGGAGGATGCTTCACCGATGTCAGGAAATCATTCATTCACCTAGGAAATTTTTTCTTTATATGAGGTATCTTCATCAGGTTTTTGGTACATGTGAGACATGCAGTGTTCTTAGATGATGATGACTTAGAGCTGAACATTAGAGCAGAAAAGGGAGTCTCCTCTGCAAGAGTTGCTAACAATTTCTAACAGGCAACAACTCATCATAGTCAAAGCATTTGGGGTGACTGTTCAACATCGGCTTCTTAGAGGCTCAGTCATCATTTTCTGATAAGAAAGCGGAAAATAAGGGTGGTCACAGACGTAACAAATGCAAATCAGATAGAAGCACAGATGTAGATGTTGGCAGTATATAAAACAAGAAAACAATGAAACATTCCAAAACTGAAGAAAACCCTCTATTCACCCTTTAAAAGTAAACATATACAAAGGCCTAGATTCCTTTAACAAGAGGCACTTGAGCATTCAGTTTTGTATAATCAAGGAAAAGATAGGAATAAAAACCAGGGTGTCTCCTCTAGCAAAGACCCACCACCCAGAGAAGGAATCTGAGGTGCCCAAGGTGCTGAGACAACTCAACAAGATGCCTCAAGACAGGCATGATAAATTCAAGTAATGACATTCATTGCATGCTCTCAGCAGCTCTCAGACTTTATGCTGAAATCTGGTCATAATTTTCACACCGGTGAAAGATCACTTGCATTGCTGTATATGTTTCATTTTTAGGAAAAAACAGGGAAAATGCAAGTCTTCAGGCTAAACACTTTGCAGTGTAAGATTGTACTTGGCCATAATAATAAGGTTTACATTAGTTCGGATATATGTTGTAAACGTCTTTGAAACTGTTTGTCTACCTGCAGGATAGCAAAAAACCAAAAAATAATAACAAGGCAACTTTTGGAATTGAAAGATGGTCATAGCTAAATAAAGCCTCTCTGAATCCAACTTATACCCTGAATATCCCAGGGCAATCCAGTTGTGACTAGTGTTGTCTATCATCTTGATTCCCTGACTTCCTGACTGTGACTCTCAAATACTGATTTCTAAAATGTTCACCCCACTGGCAGGCTCTGGCTAAGGCTCCCAGCGAGCTGAGCAAGCAGCTCTGCTCTCTTTTCAGCAAAGAATTGTGCCCTGTGGCACGTGCCCAGTACACAGGAGGAAACCACGGTGGGGAGGGAAAGGGAGCACCTGCTCTGTCCAAGGAAGGGGACAGCAAAACTCCACTTTCTTTAGTGTTTCTTCCCTCTGGCAGTCAGAGCAGCAGCGACGTCGTTTCTAGAGAGAGAGGCATTAACAGTCCCAGTTAGCAGGCACACAGCAGGTTGCCAGAGGAAAGAGGTAGTTTGGAGACTGCAACTGGGAAAGATCCCTCCTGCTCTTTTTGTACAAGTTCATGGTTTTTATCCTCATGGACTAGAAAGGTTTGGCTTCTCATTGTGTTGACATGAATGCGAATGAGGCATCTG
Source organism: Strix uralensis (assembly GCF_047716275.1). NCBI lineage: Eukaryota > Metazoa > Chordata > Aves > Strigiformes > Strigidae > Strix > Strix uralensis. The sequence continues at coordinate 10,729,746 of NC_133978.1, read as the reverse complement.
CCTCATGAAAACATGAGGACCATCGGCACAAAAAGAGCTTTCTTCTTAAATTGGCATTTCCTCTGCTGAGAGTGTTTTTTGTCTTCACTAGCTAATGTGCTCAGTGTCCTCTGCAATGCTTTTCCTATTAAGGAAAGTCCAAGGCACTGCATGAAATACTTGATTTCACACTTCACAGTGGCTCTTCCTCCCTGGGAATTACAGCTGCTCCTCACGACAGGCACCAGGCAAAAAAGTGCATGTGTGTGCGCATGGGGCAAAATACTCCAGTCTGTGATACACTGATGAATTTACAACTGCACAGTAAATCTCAGAGCAGACAAAAGCTGCCATTCATTACTCCTATTTTGTCTATAATTTTCTTCATTATATTTTAATACCATCCTGTCTATGAAAAGAAAAATTATGGGGACCATTCAAGTACTTTCTTACCATTGGCAGAAGGGGAAATCTAGGACACAAGTCAGCGCTCCAGAAGGATTTCGCTGTATGAATTAACCTGTGCAAAAGAAGAAAAAACACCTAGTTAAAAGTAAGTGATATTAAACAAGAGCTGACACCAAACTCTGCAAGATAGATCGGTGTTACAAGACGAATTTAATAGCCTGAGAAAACTGACAGCAGCAGGCAGTTGTTGCAGCAAGTCTGGGACAAAACCTCCTCGTGATACTTTCTTGTTTTGGTGCAGGATATGCCCAGGCAGTTCCTCACCCTCTTAATGATCTCTGAGTCACCAGAATCAAATCCAAGCATCTCATTATAACATCATTTGGAGAAGGCCAGTGTGTCCATAATCACCTTCAAGCGTGAATTTCTTTAAATGAAACCAATGTGTTTCAGTGAAGCATGTGCTAGGAGTCTCAGGTAAGTCTTTCAAAACTTTCCTACCTCAGATAATTTTTTCAAACCTACAGCTGCTATTTTGGAGTAGCTTGGATATGGCAATAAATAGTGGAAAGAAGATTCTTATGGCATGAGAGTGATTTTCATTGTAATCTAAACAAGTGCCAAATTTTATTTTTAGGACAAATGGGGGAGTGGTAAGAAGAAAGAGTCACACATCACAACAGTAATTTAGTATAATTTACATAACTAATAAAACTTTTCCTGAGGTTTTACAGTGGTACCTTACAAGAGACATCTACTATCTCTATGCTGATTTACTTTAAATCTCTATGTTGACTTAAACGGATTTTTTTCTTCTGTGAGACAAGCAGAAAGAGGTGTCCTTCTGAAGGAAAAGATACATTTGTCTCTCAGCCAGGAATAAGTAACATGAATGCATGCACATCCAGAGAGCCAGGGGAAGCAAATGGTCCTCAGGGTTGCTGGGGATACTTTCAGCAGAACTGGTTTTTACACCAACATTTGGCAGCTCGTCCCCTATTTGATGGTGGAAAAATGGACCCTTATGATACCTCTGATAGGGGCATAAACTATGGAAAGAAATGGACCCCGTGCTGAATTGGACCTGAACCTCTGGCAATCAAGTCTGGCCCTCCTGAAATTATTGGATTCACTAATGGGATCATTCTCTGGGAGGAAGGAGATAAATATCCAGACCATTTATCTCAATCAGATTATTAAACATTTAAAAGTGGCATTAAAGGGGATGATATTCAGGCTAATGCGCATACCAGAACTGGCAGCCCGAAAGCATATTAGCAGTCCAAATTGCTAAACCCTGAATCTAGAGGTGCTAATCACAGTGTGCTGGGCTGGGTGTCTGGTGAAAATGAACATCATTTGCCTGAGGCCTTGGCACTGTAGTTTGACTGTTCAACACTACAGTAAAAGCAGTCAAACAGAAAAAGCAAACCAATCTTCAGGAGAGCTCTGCGCAAAAGCTCAGATCCTTGACACAATAGCTTTGTTGTGGTATCATCCTTATTTTTAGCGTATTTTGATAGAAGAAGCTTTTTCTTTTTGTCTCAGCCTGATGACAGTTAATTAAATAAACGTTTCCCTGGATCCTGATGCATATTTTATCGATTGTTCAAAGAAAAAAACTGTTTGAACTGAGGTGGGTAGATGGGTGTGGGGAGTGGAAGCCCTTACATAAATAACCACATCATTTTATGAATCATCACTTAGTGTTTTTCATCATCTCCTCACCTTTCTCTGATATTTCTTCTCCAGAAGTCCATTCTGTTTGCTTTGCTAAATTGACATATGAACAAATCAATCTGTCTGAGCAGCTAAGCCCTATGCATCTGTGTTCTAAAAACTGAGGAAAAAAGAAGAGAGGAGAAATTCCTTCTGGAGTGCGTGCAGAAGATTTGTTCCTTTTTTTCTGGCAATTCAGTTAAACCCTAAAGGACCATTCATTAGGTTTTGATGTTGAATTTTGGAACAGAAAGGCTACTAATTGGAAGCACCAAATGGTGTATGATCACTTATGTGCCTTGACCTCAAAAGGGAAATCAAACATATCCTTAGAAATAAATACAAAAAGCCAAATTCCTTGCACCTTTGAGGATAACCACCCACATATTCTGTGGAGCTCTGCTGGGTAATTTGAAGAACAGCAGGAGGCTGAGGGAGAACTGGAGCCTTTCTCACCCCTTCATGATCTGAACCCTAAAGAAGGGAGTGAATGTGACAGACAGTGTAGCAGGAACAAGAAGGAAGATGTTCTTTCCAATTGTCTTCCCATTTGCTTTTCTTCATGAAGGACCAGAACAACCCCTTCCTAATTAAATACCTCTAACCCTGTGGCTACTACATTAAAAAAAAAAGCAGGGAAGAAAATGTTATTCCAAGCAATGAACCAATTACACTTATGACACTTTTATACTACATCCCAGAGAAACACCAGTTTTAATATTTTATGTGGCTAGCCGTAGAGAACACAGCAGGAATTTCCTGACTAGGATAGCAGTTAGTGAGGGTGGATTACCCTTTCCTGGACACTAGTGGCTTTTCTCCTGTGCAGAAAATTTTGATTCCTGTTCTATCATTATAAATAATTTGTAGTGTGTCTTAATTATCAATAACATAGCAGGTAGCAGAGGAAAATGTGTGTGACAAAAATGGCAAAAATGTAACGGATTTCATTGGTGAGGAAATTATTCTTTCAAAGACTCAAAGATTTTAGCCATAGGATAAGCCTCAGTCAGCTTGTTCTGGAAAATTTAGGCCACCAAACTTCACACAGTGACTTCTGTAATGAACCTAATAACTTAAAGATAAACTAAAGCATCTATTTTAGAGAAAGTCCAATCTTACAGCTGAGAAAATTTACTGCATCACTTGGAAAGTTCTGCAATTACAATTATCCTCATTATAAAAATGTGTTCCTCCTCATTATTTTAGGTGCTGTTGTTGAAAGCTTAATGGTTCACACTCATTTATATGGGAAAAAATAAACAGTTTATTATGAAGTATGGAACTACAGTATAATGTTCTCAAAAATTAGTTCAATTTTAATGAGGCTGCAGATAAAGTAAGTTATGTTTTCATTTTTGTTCTGGCTAGGAGCTTAAATGCAGCTGTAAGGGCTGTTCCAACCTAAGCAGACAGGCATAGCTGATTTCTCACACAAAATCCTGCCCTCCCAGGAGACAATGATCAAATTTTCATTAAGACCTTTGAATCTTTCCATTGAAATCCTTAGGCTATAAGCAGATCCAAAACAACCTACTTTTAAACCAAGGTATTTAACCTTGGGGGGCTTATTTGATATGAAACACAACTGGTTTTCATTTTTTTAGTTGATCGAAAACTATACATTTGAAATCCACCTTGGGCTTTCAAATTCACATACAGAAGCACTTGGAAATGCAAGTATAGCTCCATATTATTTTCCTACAAGATGGTGGTGGGAAAAGTTTATAACATTCAGGAGAACCCCTGAATTTTCACACAGTTTCCATTCAGTTTTCACATAAACCTTTGTAAACTGCCAATATTTACCTGGAGAAAACAATTTTCCACAATGCCAAAAATGAAAATGGAACTGTAACTTACAATTTAAACTAAACAAAATGGTTTTCATGACACTGGATTAAAAAAATAAAAAAGAGATTGAGGCTAAGCCAACATTTTGTTTCAGTTCTTCACTTCAGAGAAATAAATCTGTGCCAGAGGAATAAGATAGCTTAGCATCACTGGAAGCTGAACAGATGCTCATTTCTTTATGATTCTCAGCCCATCTCTGTGGTACCTAGATTCCAAATTGATACTAAAAACCAGTTCTGATAACTCCTCCTTGCCACTTTGAATTGCACCACAGATGAAACCTGCTTTGACTTTCATGATCCCCATATACTACTAGTAAAAATAAGCCAAAGCATATCTGTTTTTCTTACACTAAAAGAGAACAAGAGGGGCTCTTCAAAGATGGAACACACACACACATGTGCGCACACACACACTCACTCTCTCTCTCTCTCTCTCTAATATGCCAGCCCTCACAGGTCTTTCGGTATCCTGAGTCTTCACTATAAGCCACACCACTCAGCAAAGAAACAGACGTACTTCCATTGCATGTCTGACATGCAGATTTGTTAATCACATAACCCATCTAAGCAGCAAGATGGAGAGATGTAACGAGTTCTAGCCATACCTATGTCATTCCTCTAGGGAGAATCCTTTCTTCAATTATACCATCCACTTTCCCAAGGCTGCTTTGTAGTTGGAGTAAAGTTTCTTTGATGAATATGTGAAAATATATTCTTCCAGTTTTCTTAGATCATTAGTAATTACTGCTTTGTGGCATATACTTCCAACTGGGATTTTCACAGGGACAATTAAACTTCAGCATCACCCCCTCTGTTCTAAGTTGCTGCAATAACCATCTATTCAAGATCTGCAGTATAAGGAAAACATCACAAATACTTTGGAGCCCTTATCAGAGTAAGGCATTGGCTTATAGATGTATTTCTATGCTTCTGGATTTTTTCAAACAATCCCTTGTAGTCATGGGAAGAAAAGTGGAACAAATGTTTAAGAGTAGCAGAGAATTTGAAAATCCTACAATCTATGCTTTTAAAACATGTGTGTCATATGTGTAAGGTTTATTCTGAATTCTTGCAGCTGGCCTTGGATACCTTTTCCTTACAAATCCCCCATAATGAGAGATACAGATCAAGGTAAATCAAGAGTCAACATTCTCGCAGATTTCAAACCAAAAAGGACAAAGCATCAAAATGCCCTTGAATAAGTAGTGATGTTGGGCATTTAGCAGTGCTGCCCTGAGCATTACAGTGACCAAAAAGCCCCAACAAACTAAAAACTAGAAACATTTGTATCAAATTTAGCTTTGTTACCATTTGCAACAATATTTTTCCTCATTTTCATTTGTCATATAAAGTACAATCAAGTAGCGAGCTTGCAATAGACTGAGTTCAGTCATCAAAAAACATGGATGTCACATATGGTTTTTATTTCTTCCCTGTTTTGGGATATGCAGGGATTCCTCTTCATATTCCTTTTCCTCTAGTAACTCTGAGTCAAGAAATCAAATCGTACTCAAGGACAAACATGAAAACTATATGCTTCAAATTGAAATCTAGTGCATAATATATCAGTCATATAGATGGACAAACAGGTTCACAGTTTGAAATGTATTGTTACAGTGGAAATTGAGACTCCATTTATGGTTCTGCTTCAGGATTCAAGGAAAAATACTGGGTTTTTTTCTGTTGTATTTTGACAAAATTAAAATTCTGTATATATTAAATAGTGTTCCTAATTTGAAGACAGTGACTCACTTGCAGAACAATCCCTAGGTTCTGAAGATTTCCTTAAAGCATTTGACATAAGTTATACCTCAGCAAAGGTCAGCTCTTGCTTTAAGACTATTGAGAAGGTTAATTTGACCAGATGAATTCAGACTTCACTCTAAAACTCAGTTGACATTTTTAGATGAAAAGTGAGTGATGGTAGGAAGGGAAAAAATCAGTCTAAGCTGCTTCTGATCAGTCACCACGGGAATCAGAAAATTTTCTATCGTACAGAAGAGTCAACATCGAAACCCCAAACTTCACAATTATTATTTCCATATGGAAGTTGCATGCTAGAGCTCAACAGCTTCAGAGAAGTGGTTTTTTACACTGTAGCAATAGTAATTTATACATTTCTGCCATGCCCATCATCTTGGCCCCTCTCAAGATTTAATTTTTGATGTTACACTCCCCATCCTGGTGTAGTTTCAGCAGTCAGTCAGAGCAAGAGGGAAGGATGGGATGGGGAGAGTGTGTCTTTCTAGGCTAAGGCAGGAAACCATCTAACTGCGGAATGGAGCTGCTGGGCTCCAGTGCAGCAAACAGGACTTGATGAGTGGGTAACAGTCCTTGCTCACTGCACTGATGGTTACAAATGATGGGCAGAGAAACAAGGATCTATAATTTTAAGGACTGCAGTTAGAGTAGAAAATAAATGTTGGAAATAATCTATATTTGGAGGAAGCAAGAGACATATATATCCGTGTGTACACATGCATACACATATATACGTATAACATAAATATATATATACACGCACCCACACATACATACATGTAAGGGAACTCAACTGAAAATTCCTGAGAAATGTTTGCTTTTTACAAGACAAATATGAATGTTTAAGTTGCTATTTTCACCTAGAGCGCACAATCCACTTCTGTAGAGCTGAGTAATTTTTAAGCAGGCACACTGCCACTCTAGCAGATGGGTAGGAGTGCAGCCATGCCAGCGAACCAGCCTGTCCCTGAAGTTTGAGACTCCCTCGCCAGCTCCCCTTCCCAAAATGCTTGAGCAGCATTCGTTGTTTCGCTTCTGTGGCTAGCGGGGATGTGTCACTGCCTGAATTTGGAGCACGAATTAACTTTTAAAAGTCCCCAATCAGCAGAATAAAATATCTATTCTGGGAAGTAAATCCACCAGAGTTTAGATTTTCTGTGAGAGCATAACAGCAGAATAAGCTACATGCAGTGTTACATGCTACCTTCGATCTGTTGGGAGGGTTTACACCTTCTCTATGAAGCAGGAGGAATTTTGGAGTTAGGGAAAAGGTCACAGGTGGGACCCACACAACTGCTGCATCTCCAGCTGCCCTCAGGGCTTGGCCGAGGTGTCCCAAAGCCTCAGGGATCTTACCCAGGACTCAGTAACCTCCAGAGTGGCAGGGTGAGAACAGGAGCTATCAAGGTACAAAACATGTCTTTAAATTCATTATACTTAATTCTCCAAATAGCCAAAAGCAATACCAATAGCTTCAGGTGCAAAGACTGAAATTCTAGAGATCACACAACTGCAACAGGGTTTTTTTTTGTCTTTCTAATAATGCTGCATTACATAATAGTTATAGGATCTGTTATAAATTGCTCCCACTGCTTTCACTTCTATTTCAGGCTTAGTTTTCTATTGGGTAAATCCTCACCTGCAAGGGGGTAACAAAGCAACAAGTAAGCTTTTTGAGCTGAAAACCAGTTCTATTTTGTAGAATGTTGATGTACATAGCTTTGGAAGTGTTTACCTTAACAAGAAGGAAAAGAAAATAGTGCATGCACTCTATAAATAAAGCAATTTAATTAATATTGATTGAACACTAAATGTCCCTTACAAAATATTTAACACTTCTTTACTGTCAAAGATGCATATGCTGCAAAATGTTTGCATACATGTGTATGCATGCATGCACATTGAAATATACACAAAAATATACATACATTTGTAGTCTTCTATTAATGTGCTAATAAATTTAGAGGCATGATTTGGATCTGGATATGTCATAATTTACCCGTAAGTGGGCTAGCTGGACAAGAGCAGCTAACAATTTTCCTTCAATCATGGTTGTAATTAAGTAGGAAGAAACCTGAAGTGGCTGAAAGTTCATGCCAGAAGACTGACATGATGTCAGGTTTCATAAGTAATAAGGTGTGGAAAATGTCAAATTATTGCTGAAGGAGAAAACGTCAAGGGTGCACTTAAAATTAGACTTCTCATGTAAGAGTCCCAGTGAACAAGAGTATGCAGAAAAAAATTATGACCAATGTTCAGATGCTGGCCTTCAGGAGAGAGTGATGTCTCAGGCTCAAGTGCACAGATCTGTTTGACTTCTTCATTGACACCTCGAAAATATTTCAGTTCTGTGTCTTTTCCTAGATTTTTCCACAAAGAACTCATCTTCTTTATCAGGATTAAACCTGGATAGGATATACCTTCCTCAAAATACTTTCCTTCAGTTTTTCAGTTGTTTTCTTTGGCCTGAAATTGGCATAGCTCTAATGGAGTCAGTGGAACTACACCCTTTTATTCCAGCTGAGGATATGTCCCTCCTTTGTGTTTTTGTTTTGTGTTTTTAAAAAAAAAAAAAACAAACAACAAAAAAAAACTCTCAGAAGAACTTTTGAATATGAAAGTGCATCATTTACTAAACTAACACATTCTGAAATTACATGTCATGCCAAGAAACGCTTAATGGCTTACAGGACTGGCATGCCCCAGTTTAGGGAAGTCTTCAATAAGGTAGGGCATACTGCAGTCAACCCCCCCAATCGTCTGCGATCAAAGTACTTGAAAGTGAGTAGGCAGCTTTTATCAGTAAGTGCTTGGTTTTAAATCATAACAGCTATTCAGGTTTCCTTGTCCTTGTTTGTAAATTGCCTACTTTTTTTCCCCAAATGTTCCAGACATCTACCAAGGGAAAAACTCTAAAACTTTATTGCGCATCTGAGTGGATGATTAATCAATCTTTGAACTTATAACTTGAGAGCTGCACAGCCACAGAAGCTAACTGTTAGGAAGCATTAAAAGTATGCAGCTGCCCATCATTCAGTACACATTTCTTCTCTCCCCACTCCCCAGTCCCTGCTAGAACTTCTATTGCCATATTGCCAGAAAATTCTTTACATAGAATAATGTTATTTTTATGTTTTAGAGCTATATCAGCTATTGAACAGTCTTTAAAAAACCTCCATGGGCATTTGTTTTCAAAACTGGGATTTTTCACCTTTTTTACAATGCTGTATCTAGCTGAATTTCTGAAGTGGAAGTCAGAGTTTTCTGACAAAAGGCTAATATCAGAGACCCAGGATTTCCCTGAGCTGCAGAGGGACAGTCACTACATATTTTACTCTGTCTTGTCAAGTACATACTATATTTGTGTAACAGTTACTGCACACATTTTCTCTATAGTAAAAGAGGAGGAAGGACCTCAGTGAGGTCCCAAGAATCCCATGATAGGGGAGATTCAAGTGTTTTACATCTGGAAAGCTCTTCACATGTACTGTTTGTACCTTGAATTTCAAGAACCACAACACATCTTTTAAAATTACACTCAACATTTTAATTTTGTTATGTTTATTCTTCTTAAGACTACATATAGTAGCACTGTACCTGAACATAAATGGCGACACTGGTGATATATGACACTAACTCCTCTCGGAATGTTTGAGTAATTTGGAATTATATTTTGCGAGGCTTTATAACTGAAAGAACAGAAAGAATAACTGGTTTAGAGAAGGAGCTATATAATGAAGAGTAAGGCACTCCTAAGTATTTTCTTGCAAGTCAGATGTGTCTTTGTCACAGTTGAATCTTCAGTGTCCTCAGAGAGAAAAATCTCAGAATGCTTGTGTAATCTCAGAATATTCCATTTTAGGCAAGATTAACATCAGTTAGGTATTAACTGTGAATATATCTGCATTGAAATAGCTGGTATTTACACTTAAAATTCACGTTTTATTATGATTTCAATACTCTACAGTAATTTTCTTAATGCAGTTTTCAGTGTTTCAAACTTCAGTGCAGCTTCATCTATTTTTCATTTGGGATAAAACAGTTTATAACTACATCTACTTCTTCCCTACCTAATTTAAAAAATGATATTTATCAGTAGTTAAAAATATTAATTCATTTTTTACATCAACTCAAGATTGAATTATCTATATTAATGTAAATTTTCCTAGAGAAAGCAGGTGTATTGGTGTGATACTCAGTAGGAGATAATTTGTTTTTTATTAGAAGACTGACTGGCTAACAGAGGGTCACTTTTACTTTTGAATGTATATTATTACTTAATTGGCTTTCCAAAGATATACAAAAGCAAAATAAAAAAACCCCACCTGGTAACATGGTAAAAATTATATATATCATACAATTAATTTTTTCCCTAACATAAAAATAGGAAATTCAAAACAGGAATCCACAAAGAAAATTAACTTTATGACAGATCCCTGGGTGAAGCCTTTTTTTTCAGAATAGCAATTCAGCTGTTGCATAGCTTTTACGCTGGTTAAAATCTCACTGCAGTTAGCATAAATACCTGTTTGTTAGACACTTTCCTGTATTGAAATGGATTTAATGTACTGCTGAACTGGTCCTTAAAGCTCTGACCAGCCATGAGTAGCTACTTATGAGCCTTCATTGAAACAATTTGTGTGCTGCTATTATCAAATCATCAATAAGCCTATGCATGGAGCTGCTTCACAGTGCAAAGCATGAAGGAGGGCAGCAGGGAGCAGGGGGACTACTGCAGCATTGGAAGGATGTGAAACATTCATATCATAAAACTGTAGGTTTAAAATGGAGCCATTTTGCGGAGAGAGATGAGAGGACAGTCTCCCTGCACCTGCAGCCTCTGTGTGTCTGATGTAATTAGCAGGAGCAAGAGAAGCCTTGCTGCTGCTGCTCCTACCTGGGAGCCTTCTCTATATGTAGCTGAATTGTCTCTGACCTTTTTTTAGGCCTTTAGGTAACAAGTTGAGCAAGTAATGTTTTGCAGCCTATGCTTTGATCTTCCGGTCAGACGATTTTGGTTAGATCAGACTAAGAAAGTTATCCTACTGCAGTCTTCAACTTACATTATGTGAAAAACACATCATCATCTGAAGTACACATTACCTACATACAAAAGCTGAAGGAAGTTCAGGTTCATCAGAAGAAGCAATGATATAAGTGATGTTTAACATCTATGTATCACCAGTTAAACAGCATGTCATATGCTATAGGCTTACTTTGTCTTGTTTTAACATTAGTGCTTGTAAGTCTGTGAACCAGATGTCCTGAGAGAGTCAGTCTGATAAGTCTGGTAAGACAAAGTAGGAAGGCTATTTTATATTTTCTAGAATTCTGAATTATATTTATTTTTCAATAGTTTGGACCAAAAAGCCCTAAAATGTACACATTCCCACCAACACACATAATTTGATTCCAGATCTTTTAATCTTTATTTAAACTGAATGCTTGCATTCTATTTATAACTTCTGAGTTATTAATCCTTTATTGTCTCTTTCTCTTACTGTAGTCAATTCTTCGCTGCTTTGGAATATATGACTGATCTCTGTAAGGTTTTTTTGCTTTCCCTGGAATTATTGGCTTCATTTACCCCTATCATGTCCGCTACCTTTCCTGTTGTGAGGTCTGACATTAAGAGATTGTGGTAACTGAAAAATATAGCGGAAGACAAAAAGGGAGAAAGAAAAAATTCTGCTTTCACTGTAGTTTCACTTAAGATTTTTCACTGTAAGGTAAAACCCAGATATTTCTAAGTATAACTGGCAACACTGTTGCTGTTTTCCTCCCAGGTTCCTCTGGCTTTAATGGACCTAATCCACATTAAGATGAGGAGACACTAAACCAAGGAGATTCACTGAAAACCAATGAGCAGCTTTGACTATTTGACCTTCCTACCATCTTGCAGACCACTGACTACTTTTTCCTTATCTCATTACAGATTCTTTCTTATTAACAGTCTCCTTAACTCTCCATGTTTCATATGCTCGTGGTGTTATGGATTTTTAAAAAATCACAAGATCCTACAATTTACTGATGAAATTATTTACATGTCAAGGATACCAGCCAAACAGTTGGAGAAGGCACCACTCAGTGTCTGCTCAAACCTGTCGAGAGGATGAGAGAAAAATATAGGTTGTAAATAAAACTTCACTGGAGTGCATTCAGGGATTAATTTCACTAGAAAAAAATTACAGCAGCTGTTAGCATTGCTTTCTAACAACAATCCTTTTTGCTTTAAGATTTGAGGACGTTATATTTCCACTCACTTGGATGAAAATACTCAGGAATGTTTTTCTTGGGCTGCGTGCCAGCCCTTGCATACCTAAAATAGGGCTAATCTTATCAGTGAAAAAGTTAAATGTCCGATCTAAGATAATTACCTGCTGTCACATTTCTTGAGGGCATGCAACTAGCTCGTTTTAGGTACTAAACTGTCATTGTAGCCACTTCCCTTGTGTCACTGAGCAGATGAATAGCTGTAGAAAAGGGTGACACTTGCACTTGTTTTGGGTGAGGTCATTTAAGTGCTGGACTTTCTTCCACCTAAAGGTGGACAGCATTTCCCAACTGCTTGTCACCACTGGTACATGTATAACCTGGCAATGGTACCTAGAATTGGTATTTTTGGTGCTTATCTGCAACATGCGTACCTAATATTTGAAATTAACAAATATGGTCAATCATGGCAGTGGTAGTGATCCTGCTTACAGTAGAGGTGGCCAGTGCACAGTGCCACCATGGAAAATAGAGCCCAAAGCTTCAAGAAGTCCTTGGAAAATCTTGCTGCTAGAACCAGAGATTGGGATTATACTCTGATCCTTCTCTTGTCCTTTCACTGACTAGCACAATTTTCTGGGCTCTCTTTGGAAATTTACTATCAAAGATTTGTTCCTTTTTTCTCTCTCCTGAATGTTCCAGTCACCGAGAGCAGAGTACAGAACATGAGCTGCTGCGTCGTTGATCAAAGCAAGCCAAAATACCTTAGATCAGAATTTGATCCATAGGTGTGGGTAGGTAAAATATGGAGTGGTGTCAGCAGCTTAAAAAGAATGATAATTAGAGTGTTTGAACCTCCAGGTGGCAATGATATGTGTTTACTTATTTATTTTCAGCATGGCACTTTTGTCTAACAAGAAGAGAGATTTACAAGGCCCAATATCTGGAGAGAGAAGTGGGGTTGTCAAAGTAGAGAAAAAAGATAAACTGGGACCTTTTGATAATAGTGTATCTAAAGAAACCATTTTAATTTCAACATTTCACTGTATTTTATCAATATTACAGATATAGCACTCATGGAGATATAAAGCCCTGAAATTATAAATCCATCTTTATGGCATGATGTTATCTGAGATTCACTCAGGCTTTTCCCAAGATATTGTATTAATCTCTAGCGTTCCCTGATTGATGTTCATCTTTGAAGTCCATCTCTTCTCAAACAGCTTCCTAGTAATTGTATCCTTTTGATTTGTTACAGATTCTTCCATGCCAGCTGCTCCTGCTCAAACTCTTCATGGATCTGTTATGGGGAGATGGAATTGTTGTGCATGCTAATCTTGCATTATTGTCAACAACAAATCCATCATAAACTGAGCTGGTAGAATATTATTCAGAAAATATGTTCCTTGATTAATTTCTCTATTTTGCATTTCACTAATGCAAATTGTCTTCTGCTGTGCTTAACAAAAGGGCTGTTTAATAGGTCCAAGACTGGACCAAACCTTAGCGTGCTCATCTCATTCAGATTTCAATGCAGTTCACAGAATCACAGAATCATCGAGGTTGGAAAAGACCTTGAAGATCATCTAGTCCAACCAGTAATCTAATACTGACCGTTCTCAACTACACCATATCCCTAAGTGCCATGTCAACCCCACTCTTAAACATTAATAGTTAAAATATTCTGAACTCATTCTGAATATAGTTCACTGTTCAGTAAATATACTACTTGGATGCAGCAGGGAAATTCAGCGAGTAATAACATATTTGTAAAAACTTTTTGCTGCTAACCAATTAGCTCATATATCATAAATGTCCCATGCAGAACACGAACCACGTAAGAGACACCAGAGATTTCTTCTGTTCTCTGTGAGCCATAAATGTTCTTCCACATCTTAGAACATGGAAAGAACATGAACGCAAATCTGCCTGTCGATATTTATGGATATGAATTGTCTACTAGGAGTGAAACATAAACAGACCCAACTCAAAATTTCCTAAGCTTTCATTCCACTATGTGAAATCTACTTTGTATTGCAATATTTAGTTTTAATATAAATAAAATCTTATGCAGAGCTGTTTATTTCTAGGTTATGTGTACTGGGGTCCACTGTTTCTTAGCTTCTATCTTAAACTTCAGCGAAGCCCCAATTTAAAACAGTATCTTAACCAGAATGAGCAACATTTCCAGAGAGACTGTGCTAAAAGGAATATTTTCATTTGTTCACAGAAAACTAGTTTTCATCCAGAAATAATTTAGTTTGTCTTGCCACCTTTTTGCTCAGCTTTCCTCCCTGTATGCCACAGATTCAGTCATATGAAAAAAAAAAAGATTCAGATATATTGATTTTCTTTCTGATGGCTGTCTGTCATCAGACAGGTGTGGGAATCTCCTACAGAGGCAAATGATTGAATTTGCAGAAAACATCATGTTGTAGTTTTATTTTCTGCTTTTATTTTTATTTTATTTTCTTACAAGCTGTGCCAGCTTAACCTGAAGGTGATCAGAAAAGCTAGTGAAATGTAAAATATGAAGGTAATTAATTTGGCCTCTGATCAGGCACATAACCTTTGCTGTCTCTATGCTAGTTTGTCTTACACTATCTACTTGTGGCTTCCAGTCCCGAAAATGCCCTTAAAACTGAAAGGACCACTAGTATAAGCGAGCTACTCTCCAGCATGAAGAAGAGGAGAACAAGCTGTCCTTACAGGAGGAAGGGCTTGTTAACAGCATTGGGTTGTTATTCTATCTGCATCATTTTGAAACAGGTAGAAAAGGAAATTACTCATTCAACACACATCTAACCCAGGGACATACTGCCAGTAGCTTTTCCAGAAAGTGTTACTGCTCAAATAAAGCTGATCTATGAGCCTCACAGCTCAGAGAGTTTTACAATGCAGTCAGCATTTTCTCCTTTGTTCCCTTGATTGAGCAGTCATAGATTTAAAACTGAGAGATTTAACCACGCGGCATAAGAAGGAACACAAAACATATGATTTAGGTATCCAGAGCAGAGCTATACATCTTGTTGCAAGCCATGGAAGTCAAAAGGCAAAGACTTTCAGGGTCAGATCCCATGCAAGCTATAGGAGTGTGGGAGAAGGCAGTGATTACTGGCAATGAATGCTCTCAGGCAAAGGGTTTGGGTACCACAATAAAATCCTACCCATGCCAACAGCATCCTGACAACCACTGAGATACCGGCTGGCTGCACTGCTGCTCTTGCCGTGGTCAGTATGTGACAATGCTGGTGAAATACACATGAATTAACCACAGTGCCAAAATGATCAATCTAATCCTGTTGTTAATCAGCTATGACTTGAGGTGGAGCAAGTTTGTGTCACTGATGATAAAGGTTGGCCCAGAGGGTTTAAAGTGATAGTTCCATATCCCAGTGATGCTCAGAAAGCCAAGTTCTGAAACAGGTGCTAACAATAAAAGAACAACTTCTTTTTGCCTTGGCAGAAGTTAATCTAATTTCAAGTGTTTATAGTTGTAGTCTCTGAAGAAGACTGACAGATTAGAATGGATTGGAACCAGTCGGGACAGTTCTTTGTAATTTATAATGGGATAGACAGAGGATCTGGATTTAAAAATAAAAACCAATCTGAACCCTTGCTTAGAAATGGAAGGGAAACCATTCTGAGTACTGAATCAATTAGACTGACAGCTTTTAACTACCAGTTTTTGAGATTTAAATTGAATATTCCAACTCAAGGCACAAGTGAAAATGAGCGCAAGGTCTTTAAATCACTAAGTGTTCTCCTCACTAGAAGTGTGATCCACAGAAGGAAGGTCCAGGACTACAGTATTCTTTGGGGCTTTGTATGAGCACTGAAGTGTTCTGGTGGATACCTGGGGAGACAGGAATGAGAAGTTCAAGACAGGGTGATCGAATATAGACAGCATATCTCAAAGGCACAGCCACAGTACTGGCTCCACTGCTAGGCTGATATAAATTTTTCCTCCTCTTTTTTCTTTTTCTTTTTTAAAAATTTTTTAAACTTATGTCTAGTTCTGTGTTTGTGGTTTTTGTTTTGGGTTTTGTTTTCTTTTTCTTTTTTTCTTTTTAGCTTTCTCAAACTCTTCACTGCCCTGTGAAGATACTATAGACTCTACTTTTCCCACTCACATCAATAGAGAAAGCTAACTTTTGCTTTTTTAGGAGTCTCTATTTATCTACTTGCAAGCTGTCATATGTTACAGTCTCTCTGTGTGACTTGCTGTGTATGCCCTTTCCCTGCCACATTGCTCATAAACCCATCCCTGCCTCTTTCTGCTCCAGGAAGTCATTAAATGTCAAACACATGAAGTGCAGATCACTGGCAGTTTCCTAGAGAAACACAAATCAGAGAGCGCCCCTGTACTTTAACAGCTGAATGCCTTTCTGTGTCCAGCATTTGGAAATATGTGACATCTGGGGACAAACTCCTGCCCATTGGAGCAATGCTGCTGAGGGGATGCCCAGCCCAGAACCTCCATGCAGAAGACGACTGTTCTGCATCTTCCTGTAAAGACATGGCTTTGGTATCATGTTTGATTTGTCACAGTGCCTTCCTGAGGTGGAATTTGAATGATTTATAACAGTTTTTCTGTGTGGTGGTTGGCCTAGAAAGCCGATACAATCCTGTTTTTCCTAGTAGATGGATTCTCACATAGACTTGTGATTTTGGGTTCAAAAGCTGTAATTATGTTCCCATGTTTATGGTGAACTATAACTGTGAGGAATGCTGTCATGTTAGCATCACACCTTCTTTAGACAGAGTAAAAAACCTCTGAAAAACAAAGCTCACATTTTAGAAGGTATGACGGGATGTCATTTAAAGACACTGAGACTTAAAATGGGCCAGATTAATTTCTGGAGACCTATATAGAGGATGAACTTGATAAGTTCCCCTGAGAAGACCGAGCACAGCCAAAGAATCTGCTGCCCTGGGAAGGTGGCAGGAAGGGCGGGTTCTTGCTGTCAGAGATGCAGAAAAACTGGTACATTGAACAGAAACAGGCAAGGACTACAAATGCCAGAAACCATGAATCAGGTTTTGCTACTTGTGAGGCAGTTCCCTCTACTGTTATGAAGAAACAGTGGCTTTAATAGTGAAGAAATTCATATTCTTGTCATTAAGCTAATCAGCCACAATGCTGCTTCCACATCCTCTGTTATAGCTGACGAGATCTGTGGATTAATATAGAGAGCAACAGACACTAAGCTGTGCCTTCAGTCAATTCAGGATCCTGGGGCTGAAAAATATTTATGCAACAGTTGGCAAATGGAAGCACCTCTTCTTCCCCTCACAGTGCAGAAAATTTAAGGGACACCGACTACTAAAAAAATCTCCAAAACCAAATATTTATCATAGCCTGTTATCTCTTTTCTAACATTACAGCCAGCATAAAAATATCTGTCAATGGTTTAGACATACAGCAATCCCTATTTAAGGAGCTAGCTAAAATAGTAATCTTAGCAGGGTAAGGAACAGTTCTCCTGTATGAGGAAGGACTAAGCAGATTAAGACTTTTCAATTTGGAGTAGAGATAAGTGAGGAAGACAAGATAGAGGTCTATAAAATCAATGGAGCAATGGAAAAAAGCACAAGGGACAATTACACATTTTTCTTCTAATGCAAGGATTAAGGGGAATTAAATGGAGTGAACACATGACAAATTTTAGAAAGCATAAGAAAAAAAACTTCACACAAAATGCAATTAAAACTGTGGAGCTCATTACCACAGGATGCTGGAGATGTTAAAAGTTTATGGGTGTTCAAAAAGTAACTGCAAAGCATACTGGAAGAAAAATCCACTGAGACTTCTCTCCATGCAGGCACTATACATGTCTCAAGATTTAAGTTGCAATTCACAGGATGTTCAAAGAACATACCTTGGAAATACCGCTCTGTCTTAGATGTCCACTGCTCTCTACTGTAGGAAGTAAGATATCTTGCATTAATATCCTTCTAAATTGGCCTGATGCAACGATCTTATGTCATTATTAGTAGATTTGCAGCCACAGAAAGCTGCAAAGTTGAGAGAAGACCACGGATACTTAACTGTAACCAAAGACACTGTAACTATTGTTGCCTGTGGGATTAAATATTGCACAGGAACACCTATCTACTAAATACATGCTTCTAGTGAAAAGCCACAGCAATGCTCTTGTTATCAGCTTGGACATCTCCCATTTTTCCATCTGTAAAGAACTAAAAGAACTGGTTTCATTTTAGCTTTTATAATTCTTCAACAAAGCAATCTGAAGATGGAAAATGAACTTCAGTGACTTAGTAGAAAAGGAGGTAGAAAATGACACATGACTTTGACTTGAGTGAGACAGAGACAGTGCTGAAGAACTAATTTACTAAAGAATTGACCCTACCAGGGTTAAAGCAGCTACATATCTCAGTGCAAGTTCACAGGAGAGTCTGCTAATGCTGGGCAACAGGAAAGCTCACATGGATGCCGTGCAGAAAGCTGATAGATAAGTTGTACTATAAGGCAGTCAACTTGAGCAGATCCAGTATTTAGAAAGGCAAACACAGGCTTAATGTGGTTTGATTGTTCAACAAATTATACTGGCATGGAAAAGGTTATGCCCTTTTCAGCCTGTTTTACCTCAGCTTCCAGTGTTCTCAGGTTTTCTCCCTTTGACATACAATTTGACAAAGAACTTTGAAAATTAGAAAATTACAGTTTAAACCTAATACAACAGAAATTCTCACCTTCCAATAATACTCTCTTTGCAGAAAAAGCAATAACTCAGGGATAACTCAGAAGTGTGACAGTTAAGGTATATCAAAACAGTCTGACTCTTCCTTCCTTCTCTTGGTCTATTTTTATGCCTGATTTACACCAGTACACCTGAAAAGATAATGAAGTATGTTTTTAGGATTGATAACTCACAAGGTGGGGTCTGCAGAGAGAGTGCTTATAGAAGCATTTGATGTGATTTCCAAAGTGGCTGCGTCAGTGTGTACAATGCCACAGTAATCTTTTTGCCACCTTTGTTAGAGAGAAACCTGTTGCTATATTTAACCAGATGTGCCCAGTGTCTTTTCATAGGAAGCAAAAGACATTTAGGTATTATTTGCTTTTGATTAACAAAATTACCAGGAAGTTCATGCCAAAACATTAATGGCAGCAATTTTAGCCATTGGTCTGGTCTCGCAGTAAACATCCAGTAATCAATTTAAAATTAAAAAAAAAAAAAAAAAAAAAAGAAAGAAAGAAAGGAGGGGTAGATGAAGGGATCAGAACCTGGATTGTTAACGAGTAATTAAACAAAGATTAAAGATATATTAACCTAGAGTCCGGTCATGGAAATTTAGCTGTCAGATGATGTGGGGGCTGGCTGTTTTGAGGGAATCTGATGAATGCAGGCTCATGGAAAGCTGTCACAATGATGAAACAAGCCTAACCTGGGCTAATAGATTTATCTATTTCTACCTGGCAGATTATAATAGGATCTGGAGTCACCCTGCTGATCAGTGGGTATCTTGTAGAAAGCTCATCACACAAAGAGTGTCATTAGGATTGAAGGGGAATATTTTTTGGAGCTAGATACCTGGACACATCATCACTTGAAGAAAAGCAGAGAGGGAAGATTGCATGTTGGGGTATAACTTGTTACAGATTGTCAAACCATCTGCAAAGAAGCAGCTAAAATAGCTGATGTGCTGCTGTTGCCTGTTCATGAATAAGTCCCACAGGAGATTCCTTCCCATTTCCCTGGAGAGGTAACAGTGGTGTAGATCTAGTGCTGCATATTTTTGTCTGAATGTGTGGACATTTTAACAAAGGAGAAGCTGAAATAATCAGTACTTCCAAAACCTCCAGCTGAAATGTTGGAGAGTCAGTTGATTTTTCCAATTTGCTGAAGATAGGTGCTAATAGAACTCACTTGGAAAGCTGGAGACAGTATCATTAAACAATTGACTGCAATAAAAGACAAGACAACAGCACATGTGATATCTCTATTATACATGTGTGAAACCAAGTCCTCTTCTGGCAACTGTATTGGAACTTGGGATCTTTCCTGAATCCAAACACAAAACAACTTCACTTTTACTGCTCGAGAGCAGAATAGTCAGTGCTGAAGGCACATCCATGCCACTTATATGTTATGTCACCCACATCTACAGAGAGAAAGAAAATATGGAAACTCTCAGCTGACTCCATAAATGTGCATTAACCCATGCAGTGGAGAAAATGTCTGCCAGCAAGCAGGTTATTCCTATGCCACATCCACACCCAGCCCTCACAGTGTGGATTGTCAGTAATGTCTTGACATTGACTTGGCTTGAGCCAGTCTCAAACTCTTATTTTATGCAGTCAAGACGAATGGCCATATTTGT
Organism: Strix uralensis; assembly: GCF_047716275.1. Classification (NCBI taxonomy): domain Eukaryota; kingdom Metazoa; phylum Chordata; class Aves; order Strigiformes; family Strigidae; genus Strix; species Strix uralensis. The sequence goes on along the minus strand of NC_133978.1, from coordinate 10,709,461 downwards.
ATGAGATATCTGTCAGAGTCACATTGTTCAAATCCTAATAAAGGTTGACAAAAAGTTCTATTTTTCTTCATTCTATGAATTCTGGAGAACAAAAAGAACTTTTTGTTCCTCTCCCTATGAATTTTGAATTGCTCCTTGCATGACAGTAGCAATCATTAGCACCAAAACAAATGCCAAATAGCTCAAACACAGTCAGTGTCTTTTTTGATTTTTAATATTAAAAAAATAGCAACCTAGAAACTGCTTTAAAAAAAATTTTAAAAAAGTAAACCCACTCAAAAGTGAGTGTTTTCAAACACAGATTTTGCATGTATGAAAGGGAGAAGTCTGACAAAAACATCAATTTGCTACAAAGAAAAATGTTTTTAAATCAATGTTTTAGTGTAGAAAATGAATGACCATGACACTGTTAGGAAAAAAGCACCAGAAAATGCAATTCCCCTTCCAAGATATTTCAACATAAATAAGCAAAATATATAGTGTGTGATGACAAAATAGTATTCCAATTTTTCAAGCCAGAATGTTCAAACTGAAGTACAGCTAAAGGGAAACTGTTATGTATACATAATACCGAAGTCTATAACAAAGCAAATTTTATGCAAAATCCCTAAATATGACTCACTTTTTCTTTCTGTAGTATATTTATGGTCATGCTGTCCAGTCAAGAAATAAAATGTGCAAACAGTAAATGCAAGGCATTTGAATTATGTATCAACAGCAACAGAAGTCAAGGGCAGGATTTTCAGAACTGCTATGTAATTAGAACTGATATTTTTAATGAGAAAAGGAATGTACAAGAAATTTGGAAACTCCAGTTTCTCTGTGGTGTTCACTAGATTTCTATTAATATTAGAACACTGTATTGTGATCCATAAGCCTTTCATTCAGTGACATAAGAGGTTCTTTAATGTTAGACCCCTGGGATTGTATATATCAATAGCATCTGACATATAGACATGCAGCTACTGCCCTCAGTGGGAAGAGATGGTTAGAAAACAGAGGAAAAAAATAAAAAATTGTGGCATCAAGGAATAACTCGTCATTCAACTCTTGATCTCTGTCAGTGAGGGTCTGCAAAGACAGTGAGACTACAGATACTTCCACGAGTACTTCAGACAAGTACTTAGAAAGAAAGTCAAGTTCTTGTCCTCCAATTTGCTTCTCAGAGTGCAAAATGGCAGCGATTTATTAAGTAGGCAAACAATAAACAGTATTAGAAACAATGCTGTATTTCAATCTTTCTTCTCTGAGCACATAATGATACTTGTTCTTCCACATGCTTTTCTGTACCTGCAATACACCTTCATTTATAAAAGTGGCTTGCAGTGGATGGGACATTTAACGAAATCTCATTTGTCCATTTGCTAGTGTCCTTCTGAGAAAAATTTAGCATCTTATTGCTCATGTGGGATCTGAGCCAAAATATCTTATTAAATTCTGTGGGTGTTGGATCAAGAGGCTCTAAAAATTAATAGGAATAAATGGGATCTCCTGGATAACATTTAATTTTTCAATTTAAATAATACGTCATATGCTTTGCCATTTTATGTACACACCTCTAGCTTTGGACCAAATCCTAGACAGTGTAAATCAGCCTCACACCATCCAGCACATACAGTGGAGCTATGCAAGCTAACAGCAAGCCCAGAACTGGCCCACTGCAAGTTATAGATTTCCCTGCTTGCGTATCACACACTACTAGTTCCTGTTACTGCTTTGTAAAGTGCTTTAGGAAATTAAGGGAGTAGTAGGAGCTACATGCAAATAGATTCCAGTCTCATACAATCTGATCTGTATTTCACAATGAAAGGACTTGTACTTTTGAAATGCTGAGCAATAATTTTGTATAAAGTATTCAAAGTAAGGTACTTCAGACAGATCTATGCTGCCCTGTTCAGAATCATATGGGAAAATCTATTGCTGGCATATTGTTTTTCTCTCCTCCTAATTATCATTAATGTTAATTAATAAGTGTATGTTAGTTCAATCTCATTGTTACTCCATAATGTGTAGTTAAAAATTACAATAATGAATTCCAACTTCTCCAGCCAAATGTAATAAAATGGTGATTAATATTCCCTAGGGCTGGGATGGAATATGATTCAGGATAATCTAAAATAGTCATAAGTGAAAAGTTTGATATGCATCAGTTGCTGAAGCTGACACATTAAATGTATGATGATTAACAATGTGGTGTAGCAAGTAGGTCACTACTTTCTGCTCCTATCACAGTGGCCTGTGGCCACAGTGGCTTGGCCAGAACTGCTTGTCTGAGTATGAACTGGTTGTGTCCTTGTTTTCCCCTTGTTCAATTCTTGTGTCTCTATTACTCTTAAAATCTGCCATGTATATGCATACTTCTGTATGGAATGAAAAAAGCAAACCTCCCATGTTTGTAAATAAAAGTTATTTTTCCATGGGCCTAGGTAGGATGTGCGTCATTAACAAAACAGAATAGAATTTTAGCATAGTTCAGAGACATCCAATATAATGTCAATGCTCCTACAATCAAAAATTTCAGGCCCTATCTCAGATGCAAGTGCCTGTCATAGATGGCATCCACCCTCTCATGACAGTATCACAGGAAATGTTCATATGCAATGATGCATGAAATAAACTTGGTGAGGAACCAATAGGCAGGTGTCCATGTGAGGCTGTGACAGCCACTGGTTCTGAGGAACTGTGACAGATGGGCCAAAGCCACACTGCTGAGCCCTCTTCTAGTGTTAGGTTTTCCAGAACAAATCTGAAGCTTGTTTGCCAGAGGACATGCAACAGGCTGAACTCTCAAGAATCCACAATGCTTTTATAAAAATACACATTTTCTGTTATCTCATATCTCCAGTACTGCCAAAATGATATTTTCTGTAGGAACAGAAGGAGGTACAAAAGTCAGAGCTCTTGATCTCACTCTGAAAATAATCCATACAAATTCATGCCCGAAAATTTTTACTTTACATAATCCAATTTATACAAACAAGTTACTCTAGTCATATGCTGCTGTGGCTGCTGCAATCAAGAAGTTATATAGATGGAGAACAGGTATAAATGCAGGATGAATCCCACCCTGACTAGCTACCCTCTAACACTGCATTATACGCCTCCATCTGTGTTCATACACCTCATCTCGTTCCATAAACTGAGAAATTTTAGGTAACAGAAGAGATGCACAGAAACTCACCCTTTATTGCAAAATTAGTTTTATAGCTGCAGATAGATCTTTAAAATGAAAATGTAAACAGAGTTTAATGTCTCCATTTCAAACACTGAAAATTGAAATCCTCTGTATGATTAAAATAAAACAACACACCTCCCCCCAAAACGAAGAAATGATTGTTAAAACCAAAGTACATGAAGACATGGTAACAGGATTACCTTAATACTATAGGAATTGATTTGACTCTGGCCCTCAGTCTTTCTATCTCTCATTTCCCCAAGTATAAAATGAGAAAATCTCTTTAACAACAACTTTACTGTAACATAAAATATTTTATAGGTGCTCAGGTGACACGGGGTTGTGTCACAAAGAAGTGCGAGGTATGAAGTATCTACAGTGTGTATATGTGAAAATATTACAAAGATGATAAACACTGCCCTATGCATTTTTGTTTCTTTGAAAACAAAAATTTCCTTCTCTCTCCATACCTGTATACACAAAATAAAAAAAGTTACAGTGTTCCCCAACAGTGTTGCACATCAGGATAATAAAGAGGTAAATTCAGTTAGGGTGTAAGTATTCCTATCACCTGACAGCTCCTAAAATCATGCTTCTCTTCATTTTGCAGCACTCCCTGAACTAGCTGAACAAAGGCAGTGCAGATTTCATCCACCCTGTCCCACTGCAGTCTGGAAGGAAACAGGGAAAGGAGATAAAAAGCTCCATTTGGAGATAGCATTCCATTTATCTGTCCTTATTTTCTTTAACCCTAAACACTGAATATTTATAAAACTGCTTTGCTTACAAAGTCACTCGGAGGCAATATGCAAGAAGTACTTGTGTACTATAGCACAGAAATGTTGAAATTGCTGAGTGAATCATGTTGCTTCATAACCAGCGGGGTACCTGAGGCCTGCTTATTTATGGATTTTTCTCCTGTGTCACCATACTCTTACGTGTATCACCTATGAGACTTCATCCAGGAATGAACAAGCGACACATGTGAACTCACTACCCAAAGCCCATGAGCTCTCAGGTCAATCAACAAGTGGCAAACAGAGGCTTGTGTCTTTCTTGCCTCTGATGGGGCAGGGGAAGGGGTCTCCCTCCTTACCTGGGGAAGGAGGCTACTACTTTAGCATTATCTACTTTCTAGAACAACCAAACAAATGACAATTGAAAAATAGGTTATAGTTTTTCCTAACTGGTAGGATGTGTACATAGAACACTTTGCTTTATTTGAAAGCAAATAAACCGACCCCCCCCTCTGGTCTCATTTTTGCAGTGGTGGGTATTTGCAGTAAACTGGAAAGCTGTTGGAGCAGGAGAGGTGTTACTTACATTCTAGCAAATGTAGACATAAAAAAGTAGGAGAAGTTTCACATGTTATCTTGGAACATGTGAAAGTAAATTGATGCAAATAGGGGGAAAGAGAACTATCGCATTGTGCAATCATAAGGCAAACTCAACAGTGACATCTGAAAGGATGAGTTTATGAAAAAATCATAGTTTTCTACCACAGGATTTATGATTTATTTATGCTGAAATACTGCAGAGCATAGAAATTTGGTTTTTTCCTTTTTTTTTTTCTAAAAAAACATAAAAATTGTTCAACTGTTTTGGCATAAATTACCTTCTGTTGGTTTTATAAAGTGAAAAGAATGTATTTTTTCCTTTCACTCACAGAAAGAATCCCTTCTTATCCATTGACATATGAGACACAGAGGAATGGAAGGTTTATAAGAGTAAGAAGTGTTTATCCAAAGTACTTGTTTAAAAAAGCAAACCAATGTGCCTCTAAATGGTGTTAGCAACACACCCATAATGCTCTATGAAAAAGTATAACTACATGGAACGAGTTGCTTTCCTGCCTTACATCTGCACAGGCTTCCAGAAATGCAAAAAGCTCTGAAGTCTCCTGCATGGGCAGTGACAAGTCTCCCCAGGCACCCCACCAGACCACAAGAAGAAGGGAGGGGAAACTGTGTGTGTGCTATGTGGTGCCAGCGGCAACTTTGAAAGAGTCCTTGGGATCTTGAAATAGGCACATGCAATGAAGAGCAGCTTGTTCGGTACTCACAAACCATCCTCAAACCAGACACATGGCTGGTCCCTGAGCATTGGAAAAGTGTAACAACTTTTCAAAAACTCTCTTCCACTGAAATCTCTTCTTGGGAGAGAATAGAGACTGAAGTAAATCAGGGCAATGGATTTTCAGTGTTTAAGCTTTTATTACCTAAACCTGAAGAGACTACAAGGGAAAGCAAGAACTTGGCCTTAGACAGTGTTCTCATCAAGAGTTCCTGATAGAATGTCAAAACAAAATTGTTTTCTTTTCTTTGTTGTCATAGGATGGATAGCAATGGTCTGAGGAGATGTTGCATGGATGAACAATAAGGTTAAAGATATTTAGGAATTTTTATCAAGACTGTTACAGAAGCCAAAGAGAAAAAACTTCATTGATAAAGGAGAAATGCATGCTTTTAGGTAAGGGCACAGTAAAGGTCACTTTATTTGATCATCACTTTATGCAGCTACATATCACAGCATGCTTTCCCCATCAAATGCAGGTACAAACACAAAGCAGGTTCTGTCATAGTTCCCCTGGGTAAGGCCAGTCATTGATCCCCAGATTATTTGCCACAAATGACTATAATATGTTCACCTCCAAGTAAAAGCAATTTGCAACAGTGTGACATTTACCTTCACATTTGAATATATATAAAAAATGCAGAAAACTTTTGTTTGGTTGGTTTTACCGAATAACATCTCACCCCTATTGAGTTTAACACAATGCAAGTCAAAAAATAGCCAGTTCTAAAGAAAATTGAAATGTGATTAGAAAAAGATTCCAGAAATAATATCTGCAGTATATCTTCCAGCCAAGGAGAGTCTGCTTAATTGGTCAAATGGCACATGGAAAATACAGATTTGATCTATGTAAGAATGACTGTAGAGTGCTTAATAGGTCAGAAAAAATTTCAACAATAAATATTAACAATCACTCACTATATCATTCTGAGGTGTCCAGTAACAAAGTCTGTACAAGTTTATCTGGTGATCTTGGTTGGGCTTGATTTCTTTGAGCATAAGAATAACTGGAAGATGCAGTCCAGGAGCACTTCTGGATGCCCTCTACACTTACACAGTCCACAGGATCAGATTAGACCTGATCTGAACTGCAACTCCCTGAGATGTCCATCATGTGGACATCAGGTCTTCAGCACCAATTGGTTTATGTTATGAATCTGCTCATATTGGTCCACATTACTTGCCAATGTAGACACACCTGGAGAGAGACTCAAAACCATCCATATACACCTGACCTGCAAAGATCACTGGATTTAAAGAAACTGCTTTCTGGTTAGAGACAAGTTAAAAGTTGTTCGTGACAGAGTAACTGGGAAGAGGTTTTGCAAGAGAAAGCTCCAACTCCTCTGCTCCAATTTTGCTAACACTGGATGTTCTGGTGCTAAAAATTTAATTTGACCATATAAGTTCACTATCATGTGTTAATTATATTTAGGAGGCAATGATTCAGTAACATACTCAAATAGATTTACCTCCTGCCTACAAGGCTCAATTCATAATAACATAAATAGAAGAAAGCTAAGCTGCACTTCACTTGAGTATTTTGACTTGCACTTTGGTGTGTGGGAAGATTTTAACCAAGCAGCTGCTAATGTAGTAAATAATGAAAAGAAAAAGTGAAACATTAATTATGGCTTGGCAATTAAATAAATACACTATAAAAAAGAAAACAGAAAAGCAGGGAAAGGCTTTCAAGAGGAAAGAGCTATCTTAAAAACACACAAAAGATACTAGAAGCTAAAAGTCTGCATCAGAATAAAGGTCCAAATTCTTAAAGTTTACCCTGGTCTGAAAAGAAGGACTTATTATATGGGAATTCAGTGCTGCTCAATGGAATGTGCCCTGTGGAGCAAAACGTCTATTAGTTTTGTACCAGATTCATTTCTACGCTTTTTATAAGAAGTATTTAATTAGTACATGTTACTGGTTACAAATGAGAAATTAATGTACTATAAAATGTAATAAAATAGGATATCTAGTTAAAGACTTTAAAAAACAATAGAATTTCAGATGCTGAGGACAAAAGGGAAACCACTAGGAACTGAAATGTTCTAAAGTAATAAAGAAACTATTTTGTTAATCTTGTGAATCACTTCACATCTTGTGGAAACTATAGAAATAATCAATACCTTTTTTCCCCAAAAACTTTCAGCAAAGTGTCAGTTCAAAGTGTGATAGACATTAGGAAAAAAAAAAAAGCAGAACTTCAATAGAGTATGAGTTAATATGGATCTCACTCATCACATCTTCAGCAGAAGACAATGAATGAAAGGACCAGCTTCAATAGAACCTCCTGCTACTACTTCAGATAGCTTTTCCCTGTTTGTATACCATTGAGCTTTCCTTATAATGTAAGAAACAGCAAGTTGCTTAAACAAAAGTTTTGTGGTGAGGAAGGGAAAGAAGTTGGTACACTGCTAAAATATCTACACATTTCATGTACATTGAAGCCGAGAGCACGTAAGGTTGAGGCTGATGAGGGAGAACTCATTCTAACTTACTGATGTGCCCTGAGTTACAACCCAACCAACATTTTTTATCTGATTTTCAAACAGAAAATGAGCAGACAGGCAGCATTCACATGGGTATGTATCTTCCTTCAGAGGCTTTGTCTTCACAGGAATAAGAAGCACTGCATGCTGCTCACGTACCCAAGCCACGTTGCAATATTCACCTCCTATTCCTCATCAGCATTTTGAGCAGATTGCCAGCTGACTGTCAGCTTTTCTCCTGCTACGAATATGACTGACAAACATGGAAAGAAGGAGCATATACATCAAAGGTCTACCTTCTCAGAGCAGATAGCACACACTGACAGGCAACCACACAGTGTTGTTAACTTTCAGTGATGCATGGATAAGTGAATGGTACACCTAAGCTAGGGTAGTCTTACGATAATTTTGCAAAATGGCAATAAGGCAGTATTTCTGTTTTGTGTTTGTAAAGACCATAGCCCAGAGGGGTACTAGTTCATGGCCCTCTAGAATCAATGAAAAAACATAGGTACTTCCACTTTGCAGCTCAGAAGGATCACTGAACACTTAGGCAAAATTAAAACACCTTTCTTGAGTTTTTTAAAATACAGAAAATTCTTTCACTATTATCTGCATTTGGCCTTGTTTTACAATAATAATCACAGAATCACAGAATCATCTAGGTTGGAAGGGACCTTGAAGATCATCTAGTCCAACTGTTAACCTAGCACTAACAGTTCCCAACTACACCATATCCCTCAGCGCTATGTCAACCCGACTCTTAAACACCTCCAGGGATGGGGACTCCACCACCTCCCTGGGCAGCCCATTCCAACGCCTAACAACCCGTTCTGGAAAGAAATGCTTCCTAATATCTAGTCTAAACCTTCCTTGGTGCAACCTGAGGCCATTCCCTCTTGTTCTATTGCTTATTACTTGGTTCAAGAGACTCATCCCCAGCTCTCTGCAACCTCCTTTCAGGTAGTTGTAGAGGGCGATGAGGTCTCCCCTCAGCCTCCTCTTGTCCAGGCTAAACAACCCCAGTTCCCTCAGCCGCTCCTCGTACGACATGTGCTCCAGACCCTTCACCAGCTTCGTTGCCCTATAATGAAAAGGGTGTTTAAAGCTGCAAACCCATTACTTCAGAGTAAGACTAGGACAATAAACCAGCACAAATAGATGCCACAGAATGACGTGAAACACATCAGGATACAAACCCAGTCCCTTTTTAAACCCTCAAATCTTATCATTTTCTGAAAGGAGAAAAACAAACATGTGCAAATTAATTTTATTTTAAAAGCCTTCATATGTTTCTTTCTAAAGGTGAACCTCAGAGTCCAAATCACTTATTACAGGGATGCCCTCTCTAAACTGCTTTCCTCTCTGCTCTATCAAAACATAACGTTGTCTTGTATTTCAATTACAGCTGTAACAAGGTATAGACGTTAGGGGAGAAAAAGTAAAGCTTACGATTTAAGTTATGAAAGTAAAGTTGTTCATGTATTGTTTTTCACTGAGTAAAGGAATTATTTGAACATGTGATCAAGCTGCATTTCTCAGAGAATGATGCTGGAGGGTAGAAGGCTTGGCACTGTCCCACTGTCATGTAGTCCCTGGTAGTGCAAGAAGCCTCCCTCTAATTTTGCAAATTAGCAAACTGTGCAAACTACAGGCATGATTTCTAGCAATAGGGACAGATCAATAGGGAAACTGTTGTAAAATCTCCTATTTAGAAAAAGAGAAACATTGATGTCATGAAGGACAACATGGTTATATGCTACGTAACAAGTTTGGATTAATCTGAAACATTTCAGACCCCAGTTTAATGCTTAGAGTGAAAAAGCTAGACAGTGTTTTCAGTATTGCTGAAGAGCATAACTGAGAAAAAGGACTTAAACTTTCAGCTGTGAATAGTGCCCTCCTCTTGCAGGCCACGCATGTAAAACAAAAGATTTGCATGAGTCCTTGTAGCACAAGCACCATCTTTGACAGGATGTTTCACACACTTCTGTCATCTGTACCCTCCATCCCCTCACAGGAGTGTGCACAAACAATATATTTTGAGGCTGATAGTCTTTCTTTTATCCCTATCTGTTCATAAACCTTTTATATTTATTTTTGTCTTTCTATGCAGATGAACTAAAGGAAAAAAGGATGACAGCCAATAACTGGCTACAGGCAGAGACCACAGGTGCATGGTATATTAAAGGGAATAGGTTCAAGAGTAACTATAAGAGTCCTAAAAGAGAAAGTGGTCTGATGTTTGGGGCAGCAAATAAAAAGTTACTGTCTTGCTTCAGCATGTGTTTCTGTAACTGACTCACTTCACAGGTTATGTACGCTGAGAAGAGGAGGTAAAACAGTGTGTCAGACAAATGAGTGAAGCTGAAACAAAAAACATACCTTATATCATGGGCTAGCAGAAACCCAGGATACACAGAAGTACATCAGCCATGGCTCCAAGAAAGAAGAGATGCTTTTTGTGTGGTCATTATGAAATTGTGAAGAACTGAAGACTGCAGATCTTCATGCTGCTGCTGCTTTTTACATATACAGGCAGCTCTAGGAAAAGTGAGATAGATAGAAGTGGAAGAATTTCTTTTGCTACATTTGAATTTGTTTTGTTCAAAAATATAAATCTCTGAGGAAAGTCAGAGAGTGTTCCTGTGCTGCTGCCTGAAGGAAGCTGGGGAAGAGTTCATTGAAACTCCTACTGAGAAGCAGGTGGGATGTAAGACAGCACCCCTGGGTAGGTTGCGATAGGAAGCCATGCTCTGTGCCAGGCCAACAGAGCTTTGAATGAGGGTTTTGGCTGCACCACAAGCTTGATGCAGCAGTTTGATGGTTCCAGCTGCAGCAAGGGAATCAGGGGAAGGTGCTTTGACAAAACAGTATCTTTAATTAATCTAGTTAGCAGAGAAATATCTACACTAAATGTCTCCCTGTCTTGTTGGCCATACTCCCAACACACCACAGCAGAGGTAAGATGGCAAAGGCACTGCACAGAGCTCCTGGGGAAACACAGTATTTGGAGCTGTGTTTTCAAGCATTGTCAGTGAAATTCCTAGGGGTGTTTGGGCTCTGGTCAGCCAGTGAAGACTCATGGTCTTTTCTCCTTATTGGCAAGAGTGTTCCCTGGCCCTACAACACTGGCTGGGCAAAACTATATGCATTCTTTTTTCCCTCTTCAGTGAAGCTTCAGCAGCAAGTGTCCTTTTACAGATAAAGGGGTTATAGACTTGAGACTAGACTGGATCACACTGTCCTTGAAACCAACCATCGGTCTAGCAGGTAGCAGAATTTCCTCCTGCAGCAAGCCGAGTCATTACTAATCAGCTAAAGCATATCTTCCTGTCTTCTTTGGAAACTTTTGAGTGAGAGGTATGCTACCTCCTCCTTTGTGCATTTACTCCCAAGGCAAATCCGCCTTCACTTGAAATTACTTCTGACTTGAATTTTGTTTCAGCTTACAGTCCCTGGAGTTTGAAATACTGGTTTTAACACCTAATGTTCATTAGTCAATTTAAAATGCAATTACTGTTCTTGGTTATAAAGGCAGACCCCTATTGAGGATTCAAAATGTCAATAACGAATGCTGATCGTACTGATTTGTCATTGATCTTCTGGGATTTCCATTGCTGCAAACTAAGTCCTGAAGAAGTTTCTGCAATATGTATAAATGAGCCCTTAATCCACCTTCTTCATTTCTCACTCTCTTGCGCTGGCAGAGTGCTTGGTGCCCTATGGGAAATGCAAGGAAGCAAATATCTAACTCTCCTTATAAGATCCTGTAATCAGAGAGACAATGTAGCTCAGATGCAAAACATATCGATCTAGACATAAACTCTTCTAAGACGATCTGCAATTTCTATCTTTCAGTTCTTTCTGCAGGCTTTTTCCTCTTGTGATGGCACTGGTTTTAACCAAACCACCTAGCCTCTCTCCCTTTTAACTTACTCCATTTAAGACATTTTTTTCCTTAACACTGTTTTTCTGTGCTGACAGTTTTTTGTGATTTTCTCTGCAGAGATCACTATCTAAAAATTAAGCTCCCTATAATGTCTGTCACAAGAAACTCCTCAGAAAAACCCATGTAACTGCATAGTATCTGAGAATCTCTATGGCAGACTTTCCTATACCATTCCTCCTTCCAAATGACACACAAGTTGAAGCTTTCATATCCCTTTCCATACTAAAAGGTAGCATCTGCTTCAAGGCTGGATACACCTTCACTGCTGAACTTTCCCAAAGTCTGCTAAATAGCAATGTATTTTTACTGTAGGTAGCCCAATGTAATGTCTTACAAAAGGCACTAAAAGTTTGGGAATGAGGAGGAGCGCTTAGGTCAACAGCAACAAGGCCGAAAAGTTATTCTCAGTGAATAGCAACGTGTTTGTCTTCAGATCTCTGGCAACAGGAATAGAGGGATATTGAGTCTCAGACCATAAAAGAAGATTTGAAGATTGCCTTAAAGGCAGCATCCTAAACTGTCTAATGTTGTGGGGACTTGGCAAACCTTTCATGGGGCCTGATCGTCTCCAGGCAACACTCTGAGGAAACTTGATCACTTTACTACTTCTGTGGAACTTATGTGAAACTGCAGTTTGCTTGACTTAGCCCGATGCTTGGACAGGCACACAGTCACTGACTTGTTCATTACTGACCTGTTTCATTGCCCAGATGCAAAATTCAGGTTGTGAACCATGCAAAAATAAACTTTTTTTTTCCCAAAATCAATGTTCAAAACTGATTTCCATATAGGTCCAGCTGTTCCACTTCTGAAAAGGACACAGAACAGAAGCATAACACAGAATCCACAGGAGTCATAATTGTTGCCATCTCCTTTTCTTTGCTGGTTTAATGGGATCACAGTGAGCAAATGTTATGTGTTGGCCAACAGCAAGTGGAATGACCACAGGCCTGAAGTGCAATCATACCCTGTAATTCCCAGGGAAGGCAAATGATTCATTTGTAACTAGTCATTCTTTCAATTACAGGGTACTTTTCCCAGGAAGCTGTTTTCTCACTGATCTTTCAGCTACAATGTGCCCTCCATTGCCCTGAGACGTACAGATACTCTAATAAACTGAACTTTGTGAAAATAGCAATTACTGCATGTTGGGGCTGAAGAAAGCCTTGGACACAAGAAGAGGTGCAGACCCCCAGACCAGTAAACATTTCCTTAATATACTATGTCGTCTTCCATCAGCTACTGTCATGGAACCTTTAAAGTTCATAACTGATTTATATTAATGTACTGTAAAAGGTAACTTCTAATTTGTGTTATTATACTGTTGCTGAGTTACAGCTTTCTGTTGCATATGTTGTTGCCCATGCCAACTTGTTAGATAAGATCTTTTTTAGAGTTTGCTGAAACTGAAAAAAATAAAAAAGGTTTCCTGCTTCTGAAGAGAGTTTTGCGATTACTGCAACTGCATACGTACACCTGTTTCTTGAATAATTCATGTATCATCCCAGTACTAAGATCTGAAAGGGAAATATTGCAATAGAGAGAGCAGGATATGGGCTAAGTCTAAAACTAATAGACAAAGGGAAAATGATCCTGGTGTAAACATATTGTCATTTTGTGACATGTCTGAGGTAGTCACAGACTGGATGGATAACCACAGACAGAGACAGATCAGCGGCCAGGCCAGGGCTCAAGTGAAGCTGCACAGCAAGTTGGATCAGTATTTTGACCTGTGGTATTAAACACAATAATCAGATCATAACTGTGTCCTGAGGGGAAGCAGATACTCTGCTCTGAGATGTGTTACTTTAAAGGGGGTAACCATCAGGCCCTATTCTCTGCATGGCTCACTGTAGGAAAGACAGATTTGAATATCAGGGTCAATTTTGAAGTTCTACCCATTTTCCAAAGCCCTGTAGATCCTAAAACATAACCATGGAATAGGAGGTAGGAAGCAGATCAGGAAGCTGTAAGTAACCATGATCTGAACCACTTGTGTAAATTGGAAGACAAAGACCCTGAATTTTGAGATGGACACCATAACCATGCCAGAAAGTGCAACTGAGATGGTGTAAAGGGAAACGTGCAAAATGGATTACTCTTCCTTGAAGTTACACGGAAGAGAGGACTAGGTAACATCCTAAAATACCTCCTTGATGCCATTGTGCAGCACATTGAATTGGATTATGCCATTTAACTCCCAGAGGTTTGATAAACCTAACACTATCACTCTACATTGACTGATGAGCAACTCAGTTTATTTGCTGAACTTGGACTGTGTTCATAAATCTCAAAGGCAAAGTTTCCACAGTGCTTGCATAAACTATGACTGACTCATCACAATATTGTTACTCACTGTGTGGCAAATTCATTCTTTTTCTCTGCTCTCCCACAAATGGGTGCATAGATAGCAACATCTACCACAGTAGCTTTACAGAAAACTGAAAACCTTTCCTAGTGATTTTATTGTGGGTTTTTTTTGTTTTTTGCCAAGTACCTAATCCTATAAACAAAAGCAAAACCCACCCCACAGTATTTGTTACAGCTGTGAGCTTGTTATCTGGGTGCTAGGATACTTTAGGCAACTTCAGGTTTTAAGAATTGCCCAAGACAATATTTAACATGTCATCAGGAAATTAATGCTAAATCCTCTTAAGCTGTTGAGAAAATAGACACATCTTTTAAAGTGTGCTATCCTTCATCCTCTCACTCTCGTCTTTCTAAGTACCACAAACTGACTCTCAGCAGGGCTGGAGTATACTGATGTACAGAACGAGGTGAGGTTTCTGGATTTCTGCTATGCAGCACAGATGCTGCCTCTTTAGCATGGACAGCCTTTCATAATGGCTAGAAAACAAGTTTTCATTCAATTTTTCCTCTCAGATTTCTTGCCAGATTTCACCACCATTCCAGATCTGGTCATGTTTGGATTGAGAAAGAGGTTTCTTCCCAAGTATTAGTTAATCATCAAAACTGTAGATCATTTTTATGAGGGTCAGTTAGGAATCCCATAGGTTTTGAAACCTGTTAAAGATTATAGAGTTGTAGAAGGCTGGGTTGGAATGTGATCTTCAAGAACTTATCTATTTTATTGCTTCCAAGGGGCTTGTCAGCTTCCTACTGAAACACAGTTCAGTAATTGCATAGTGAATATAAATGAGAAGGTAGATTTTTATTAGCACTAAATGATCAGGTTGATTGACATTAGGGATCCTCTTTACATAATTTCATTGACAAAAGCATATGCTGGAAGGTGTGTCTATTTTCGGATAACACAATTCTATACGTAATACAACTCACTACACAGTATTAAGCTATCATGTTACTGATCACTTGGAATATGCCTGTATTCTAATTCCTCCTACCAGCCACGTCAAAAATGCATTATTTAAATTTTTCTTAAAAACTACTTAAACTTCCTAACACATGAAAATTACTTATAATTATTTTGTCCATGGTTCTAAGGTTCTCAGAATTAAACATTCCACAGCAGGGCACTCCTGAGTTGAACTTTCATGATCTTTTAGGCAAATACATTTCATTAATTCCCATTACATCCCTTCACATTGCTTACAGAAGCCCACAGCAATCCATCCCCCTTTCAAAAGGATGTTTCATATTTACACCATACTTCCGAGAACCAAGTACAGCTCAGCCTGAGGCATGCAGCACCTCATGCACTCACAAAAGAGATTGCTATCATGAGATAAAGGGGTCCATAACAGACTGAAATGAAGGTATGTAATTTCAAAACCTTGTTAGGTGTTGATCTAATCCTCCCTAAGAGAGCTTTCAGTGATAAAATTTCTACCATTTCCTCCAGACAATCATTTCCAGAATAAAACTGTTGTCTCCACACATTTTTTTCCTATATACAGAAAACTTTTACATATTTGTAATCTTCAGTCTTCCTTACAGTCTTCTCTTACCCTCCACTATTTTATTTTCACTCTTCTCTGTTTTTCCTGTATCTCATATTTTCTCATATTTTATATTGGTGTCCCTGAATTGGTTATTTTCTCTATAACAAATATCATATCAGTCACATATGACTAAAAGGGCTGGCCGAGTTCAGCAAGAATAGATATTTTGCAAAGTATTTCTTTGTAAGTTTTACCAAGGATTGGACCTCTAGAAATGTTTGCCTTAGGCTCTTTGAGACAATATTCAAAAAGGAAAGCCAGAAGCCATCTGATCTCTCATCAAGAAATTAAGGAAAACATGCCTCCAAAGCTTGGTCTGAAGTTTCACAGTCTTAATTATTCTGTGATGTTTCAAATTTCAGATGCCCGGGTCAGTGACACAATCAGGTGGCCAGCAGAACTGAATACCTGCAGCTCCCAAGACCAAAATGAAACCAGAAGATAAAGTAGGAGCCCCCAGAGGAAACCTCACAAGCAAGTACTGAATCCTTCAATGGAACCTCATTTAAAGAAAACTACAGTAACTCAGTGTGCAACTGCTTGCTTCATTTGTTGCCTATGGCCACAGATTAACCACAAGATAAGCTAATACAAGATACTCCATGCCAAGGAAAAGTAATGTCCTGCTTTGCATAAAACTACATTATATCACGGGAACTACCAGAGAGATAATAATAATTTCACAAAGGCAAAAGATTTATTTAAGAAAAAAAAGCTGAAGCCTGAAGTAGTCCAGTGGTCACAGAACTTTTCCTATGTTCCCTAAAAAATCAAATTCTTAGATTAAAAAAAAAAAAAAAAAGACAGTACTAATGGCCTGAAATCTACACTGTTTGCAAATTTATTTCCACGATGTGTCTTTTTAGTTTAGTAAATTTAGTTTTCAGGATAAAAATAAAACTATGATTGAGGAATATTTTTTCTTCCCACTGACATACTTTTTTTTTTTTTTTTTCTTTTGGTCTTAAAGTGGTGCTTAAAAATGCATGAAAAAAGAGTTCTGGGTTTTTTAAATTTCTGAAAATAGAGAAGTCATGTGAAGTGCAATTGTGATGCATCTAATTGGATTTTATAAAGAATGCAACAGTTTAATGAAAATTACTCTAAAAACTATCACATTTAATTTTTTTATAAAATAGGTGGGAGTTGAATATGAACATTGCTATTGCATTAAAAGCTCTCTTTGGGATTTCTTTGACTACATCGCTTTTGAACACAACATAGTCACATAGCTCAGTCAGTAAAACAATATGAGTAACTAGCTAGTTGTAGGAATATTAGCACTTATGGCAGGCAACCTTCCAACAGCTGAATTTAGACTAAGGTTTTGATTCAGAAGAAAAACTGTCATCCTTCTTGCTCGCATCCTGTTTAGATGCAACACTATTCAGGGGAGGATACATTAACATCCAGGGTTCTTTGCTGATTTTTAAAGTGGGTATGTGAAATCATGTACAACCTAAACCAAGACACTATTATACATCCCAGAGCCTTTTAAATTTTTCTCATTCACTACAGGGCTACTTATTTGCAAGTCCTCTCCCTTTCTTTGCCACTGAACCCCTCAAACATCCAGAGCTGAACATCTAACCTCAGAGCACCCTGCCAGCTAGGTGCTCTGGCAAAGCTGGGAATAAGGAACAAAATCTCCATCCTACTGCCCCTGGCTGTGCTATTGATCTGCTGATCTCTGAGCGATGGCAATCCCTCAGTGAGTTTCCAAGTTAAAAAAAGAAAAAAAAAAAAAAGAATTCTGAACAGTAGACTAGTTCATTTCTGTACGGAGTGTTATCTGACAGAATTCTTATTTCCAGGAGAAAACAAAAGATTGTTTTTAGTTGAATCATGTCTTTTTTGTTTTCATTGATTATATAGGATAAGATGCTTTTTACATCATGGATACATTTTTTCTTTCTCCAAAACCTGAGTCGTAGTTGCATGTTCTTCAGAATGACAGGGCTGGCACTGTGACATGTTTATGTGAGAAGTCTAAACCTCAGAGAAATAGTGGAAATTAATCATGAAAAATCTTAGAGATTGATGCCCAGTAGCTCAAAAAAATGTCAGAATTAAAGGAATTGATATGAAATAGGGAGACGGAGATGGAACTGGTAGAAATGTCATAACAGTTGCTTATAACAGTTGGTGGGATGATTGCTTGCCTGTTTGACTTGTAAAAATCAAGAGAAAAAAGGAGACTAAAAGAGAAAAGGAGAGGTGAAAATAAGAAAAGTAAGAAAAGGTAAGAGAGGATAATCAAAGAGGGATAAAAATGATGCCTAAGATTATTAGCTGATACACTTCTGGGGAAAGAAACTGACATGGAATTACTTAAACTTTATGGAAATTTACTCTCTGCTATTTAATCACTAGTGTAGTAGAACAATAGTAGTCATAAGAGTGATAGCGATACAAGACAGATTTATTGGAATTCCCTCTAATTTCTATTCACTTTCATTTCCAAGTAAATTATGAGTTGTTAAGGGAAGCAATTTTGGCGAAAGATAAAATTTTGCCTTTTTTGCCAATGATAAGAATTACCACACATTTACACAAAAGAAGCCTCAATCTGTAATCACTTGCAAAAGTAAAACCCAGCTGTATAAAAAGACCAGAAAGGACAAGTAACTGATGACTGGATTCAAATCAGAAATCTGAGTTTTCTAATGTGTTGGCAAATCACTTCTGTTATTCCTCCTCTCCTGGTAAAGCCCAAGCTGATCCACTATTTCTATTCCTTACATAGCAAATGCATCATTCTCACTCATGCGCTTATGAATATGTTATAAGTTGTGACTAAATGTAATTATGTAAATGATAGTCATTTGTTTGCTATACAGATTAATGTTCTGCTTCATTGGGGTCCCAATATGGAGCAGCAGAAGTTTGAGCTTTGCAGCTGTGCCTCTGTGTGGTGCTGCCTCTCATCTAAAAATTAAAATGAAGATTAAATTTGTCTTTTACTTAGTGTGAACAAAACAAACCATCCCTGTGTTACTTAATACATTATCTATTACTTTCTACAGGTAGCAGAATCAATCACCTCTTCAATCATCACTTTCCCAGTGGTGGTAAACTCCTGGGGAATAACTTCATACACCTCCAGCTCTATAATACAATGTCAAAGTGTTAATTAGAATCCCAACAATGGTTTCATTTTTTGCTTTTGCAGTGATGCTTTTTAAAGCTAAGCTTCCTTTGTCAAACTGGGACCTGTCAAGAGGCATGGAAAGTAAAGTTCTGCTACTCTGAGAAGGTGTGGCTAATAAAGATTCATGGGAAAGCCTGTGAAATGTTTTGGTAATTAATAGGTTTTCCCATTTTGCATCAGGATTAATCTGAGAGATTTTAAGGGTCAGAGGAGTGTCTTACAAAGAAAACCTCTTCCAAAAAATAAATACTTGGATGCTCCATAAACCTGCATGCACACAGGTTTCCTTTTAAGACAGTGTATTGCTGTCTATTTATCCTCCCTCTCTAGAAAGTTACCTGGAAAGTTTTCAGAATTGGGCTATAATGCTGCTGTCAGGCTGACCAGTTCCACAGCAAGTTCCAGATCTGACTAGTTCTCAAAGTCATGTCGCCTGTTTAAACCAGTAACATTATATGCAGACTAAACACAGCTTCATGTTGTTACAATAACAGTTCCAGTGCTCATAATACAGTTATCCCAAAGCGTTTATATTCAATTTTCTAATTATGTCTTTTCAATTATGCATGTCTCTACCTAATATAGAAGATGCAATGTAAGTAGCTCTAGGGAAGAAGGGTAAAAAAAATCTGCCAGACTTAAAGAGACTTATAAAGGTTACAGCTAGTTTGTTAAAAGTGAGCCAAAAAGGTATGCAATTCTCTTGCAAAAGTTCCTTTTACTGACAACACCCATCCTTAGATTTGCTGTATGATCAGTATGGCACGGCAATGGAAGCAGGAACAGACTGTCTACACACGCATAATACTTTATTAGTAAAAATCCAATATTCAGAAAAAAGAAAATTGTCTCTTGGGACTCTTGCATCTAGTAACAGTGAAGAAACCTCTGCTATTCTGCACTTGAGGTTCATGGTGTCACTCAAACCCCTTTCCACAGAATTTTAGCCCTTCATTATTTAATCAGCTTCCTATTAATTACACATGTAAGAAAACTACTAACATTTTTCTATTACTCTTTAAACTATATATCATGGTTCTCCAACTGTGGTTACAGAAGGACTAGTTAATAGATGTTGAGATCTCAGATCTCTGGTGGTGCCTGAGGAGCATTTGGTGCTGGAGGATTGAGCATGAGATGAGTTTGGATCCCCTCTTGAATCCTCTTGGGCCATGAACCTGTGTTTCCAGCTACTCAAGACTAGCTTTGGAATGACCCTCACTGTCTTGGTGATGTTAGGAAATTGTGTAGGAGCTCCAAGACAGCAACCCATCTGTACTCTTGAGAACTGGACACTGATTTCTTATACTGACTTTATCAGGTCATCTATCTCTCATTCTAAAACGAAAAATTTCTGTCAGCACAACAGAAAACAAAAAAGTAATTTGATGGTGACCAGTGTGCCTTACTGGCTCCTCATATAGCTCTAGGTCATGTACTACTACTTTCACACCTTAGAAATAGTCCTGCTTGTAAATTACTCAGAGCTTCTTAGGTGAAAGGAGGATCTTAACCTGGAAAAATAGTATCTTTGATAGTGTATTGAGTTCACAGCTGTTATCCTTTCAAGTCTTACCCCTTGAAAGGGGTATATCCTTTCTCCAGGGTATTTGGAATCTTTAAAAATGCCACCCACTGATTAATTCATGAGGATTAACATGCATTATTTCATTACACACATACACAGTGAAAATTAACAGGAGGCCAAATCATACAGCATGCTCCTCTTATAATTTAACAGAAAACATTCTTTATCCACATTTTAATATTTCCTTACTTCCATGCACAGAATGATAATCAGTGTACAGAAAGTCTGCCGCCAGTCAACCCAGATCCATTTCTCATGGTACTTGCATGTCACAGAGAAGCATAATTGTATAGCCACAGCGACTGACAGCAGACCTGACCCACTAGGATGCTCCATGAGTGCAACCAACTCAAATATTCATAAAGCTACTAATTTATGGTGAGTACTTGTCCCCATCAGGGTTTTCCCTTTGTCTGCATGCAGATTCCAAGCATAATAAGTCATCTTGCAATGCAGAACTCTAAGAAATTAATATTTCAGGAAGTCAAAAGAGGAAGAGGGAATAATACCATGGCTTTCCATGCTTTTCCTAAAGGAAATATTTTTCTAAGTTATTATTAATCATATGTGTAACAAATTATGGTTGAATAATTATTATGTTAAACAGCAATGTATTGCTGTTTATTGATTTTTCATCAAATTTCAGTTTTGTGGGATTATGTTATTCAAAAATATTTAGTTGTTAATATTATTCTTTGTAAACATTAAATGTCAAATAATTTTAAGCTGTTATACAATAATGTAATTTTTAATGTTTGTCACTTCTCATTTCGTTACAAAGAAAACGTGCATTTCCTTTTCTCCAACAGAGTGAAACCAAACAGTGACAAGTGTCAAAATAAAACCTAGACCATTAACTGAAGAGTTCTTGTGGCAATAAAAGCATTTTTTGTCAGAATATTACAGTTATAACTTCATTTCAAAACAGTTGTATTCTGAGGGTGGGCCTGAGGTCCTTGGTTCCAATCCTTTCCGGCTTATGAATTAGGGAAGGTGCAATAGATATTGTAGAGAAGAAGTAATCTGTAGTGTGATCAGCTAATGTTCAGACTATAAATACAAATATATAAATTAACAACATCTTTAACAAAAAAGGAAAAAAAAATGTAAGTAGTGGCATTTGGCAGCATGAGACAATACTAAATACAAAGTGGTCATGCACTACAACTATTGCACAAGCCAAGCTGTAAGATAGCAAGCCAGGTCTCTGCACGCTGACTTGCCAATATGTCTCAGCCCTTCACTGGAAGGCAAATCATATTGATGTTTATTCAGTCCTTGGATGTTCAGCTAAAACTACTGTTTTGTGTGTTGTTGGGTTTTTTTCCCTTGTCATAAAGCAAGTTCTTGTCAGTACTTTGGATCTACAATGTCCAAGACCTATTGTCAAGTTCAAAACTCAATGATACATCTAGACAGGGCACCTAAGGTCTTCTGCTGACCAGAGATATAACTGACTGCTTTGGCTTCATGTCAGGCTGGGGATCCTGGTTCTCAGAAGCTCAGGAGTCAGTTTGGAGAATAAGGCCTTTCTTGCAGGGAAGAAAAACAGTCTTCTAGAATTCTGCTAGGTTGACTTTAAGCTGTAAGTATGAAGATATTTGTGTCAGTGAAACCATCTCATTTTAGTTACTGAGGTAAATCAATGTCAGTGTGAAAAGGCTGCAAAGAAATGCTAAGCTGATAAATGACTTTAGGTCACCAATAAAGTGATGAATCTGAATGGTGACTCACTGCTTGAGGACCCATAAGCTTCCCATGGAGTCTATGAGCTCGTTTAGTTGTCCAAGCAAAACTGCTGCTTCTCTCTGTAAAGGCTCTCAGTTTTCCTAATTCCCTTAAGGCTTGGTTTTGTCTCTACCAAACTCACATGTCAGCTGTAGAGGACTGTGCTTTAAATGACTCTGACAAAAGGCAGCTGGAAATGTTTATTTTACTGTAGAGAGGTTCACATTATGCATTGCTGATCAGACTTTGAATGAAGCAGACCTCTGTTAGGCACTTTGGCTCTATTACTGGGAGTATAACAGAGGAAAGCACTCCAAATGGAAACAAACAAAAAAACCTCAGAACAGTTAACAGCTCTGCCAAAGTTGGGAGAAAATAAAAAAAAGATAAACCCTTCAACAATGAGAACAGTAACTAGAGAAGGTTAAAGACCTTGATCTCTTACAGTGTTTAGGAGCCTAACATAACACTGTACTGGCATACTTTGAAGACTACTGACTCTGTGAAGATACAGGAGACAAGGTTTTTTCTTTCTGGTTTGTTTTTTGGTTTGTTTGTTGTTTATTTTTTTTAATCTTACAGTTGATTTAGTAAAGGTTAAAAAAACAAAGATGAATTTTTGAAGTTTAGAAACCCATCTTATGAATTTGAGTGCCTACACAATTTCCTAACAAGAAACTTGTCTGCACTTTTAGACTGAGACAGAACATTATTTTCAGCCATGAGAACAGGACTCTGAATTAAGTCTTTATGAAGAGATTGCAGTTTGTCAGGAAGTCACCTACAAAGCTCAAAATCAGGATCTGCAGAAGTGGGAATAGCTTGTGTTGTGAATAACACCACCAGCCAAGAGTTAACAGAAATGATGCCATGGGGGATGCTAAGGGGAAACAACGGTTGAAAGTACTTGTGATATCAGATGAGAGAGTTCTGCCATTGCTACCTCATACAACACGTGTTGTATCATATGTATGAGCTACCTCATACAACGTATGACTCTCAGAAGGGAGGCACATGCAGGTGATGAGCTGAAAGTTATGGAAAATCCCAGCTAGGAAGAAAACAAACAAACAAACAAATCACACAAAACTAAAAGAGCTGAGCCTCAAGAAATGACAGAAATGAAACCAACAGAATCACCTTCTGACAATAACATTGTTGCCTAAAGGCTCACCTGTCGTGGTTCTCAGAACATATATAACCTGGACATTACTAAAACCTGTCCTTAATAGGGTGCTCATTGATATTTGAAATGACACGTATTATCTTCAGGATCATTGCCATTAATATTACGCTTATCTCAAAGAGAAAGTATTAGACCTGAAAAGAAAAAAAAAGAAAAAAAAGACACAAAACAGTTAACTCAGTTACTGCGTCATATAACAGCTCAGATACTCAGCATGAACCGGTTACAAGAAGACACTGAAGGAATAAAACTTCTGTGTCTTTGGGTAATTACAGAGTTACAACTGAGACAACAAATGATTTTCTAACAGGAGAATGGAGAACTTGAAATAAATATGAGTATGAAATAAGTACGTTAGGTACAGGGAAAAGACAAAATCAACCTGTAACAGTTTTATTCAAAGTCAGATTTGTAGCCCATTCCTGTGCATGCTACAGGTTCCTTCATTTCCATGCCCAAACCACCTATGTGTTTAGAGAGCACAGAGTCTGGAAAATTTTGTAGGCACTAACTTTAAAATAGGGACTTGTGTGTTCAGAAGTGTTTCAGTAGGCGATGATCCCTCTCTTCAAAGGCCAGGCAAGGAAAAAGACAGTAAGAGTCTGACATGTCACAGCAGGTTAGCTCATTATGAACAGAAATGGAAGCAAGTGATCACAGTGTAGAGAGATTCTCAGTCTACAGGTTAAACATGCTTCAACAGCTAGGGTCTTATATCTCTCTGCTGGGTCTAGCTGCCACCTCTCAGCCCCTCTCCTTGTTTGACTATGGCACTTGCAGCACAGCCAGCCACCATTAGCCACTTCCCTGATAACTTCTCAACAGTTCCCTTCTCCTTTAAACCTTGTTTTTGAACCTCTCAGCACGAGCTGGCCAAGCACAAGAGAAGAAGCACTCAGAAGTCCTTCTCTCCCTGCAGCCAGCCTCAGAGAAGAGGACTCTTGTCTCTAAAGGTTACCTCTGCTCCGCTTTTTACTCAGCTACTTCTGCCAACACCCCCCTCATGGATGCTGGTTATGTGGAAAGCCCTTTTATTTATTTGTTTATTTATGGGGTGGGGAACTCAATTTCAGTACACATACGTAAATGAAAGCCTGCAGGAAAGGAGGAGGAGGTAGATCTTTCAAATTAAATTTGCCCATGGTGCAGCTACTAAATTTTCATTTTATCTATTATGCTATCAATAAATATTCATAAGCCTATTAACTGAAGCCCTAAGATCTTAGAAATATCTGAATTCTCATAATTCAAGATTCTTATCTACTCTTCACCCCCTACCTCTTAAAACTATCCCTAATGACTGTATTTGCTTTCCTAGACATCACTACTTAAAAACTATATTACATGCCACCCAAAATATCAGACATTGATAAATGCAACCACCTTTTGAGCAGAATTTCTTCTTCTTTTTAAAAACCCTTCATTTTCTTATTTTTTCCAATAGTAGCATCTTCACTATTCCGACTACTATAGTTTTTTCATTATTATTGTTTTAATTTAATTCCCATTTTACCAAACTTGCCCTGCAAATTTATACTGACTTGAAATCATTGCAGAAATGCTTTCCAGGAGTTTATAGGTGACTGGGAAGGACACTCAAATGCACAAAGCCTGCTAGCAATGAAGTGCAGATGTTTTAGTCATCCTCCCATGGAAGCCACCACTGCTGTCTGTTGTGGGTGAGGATTAGTTTTTGAAAAATAACTGGGTGGGAACTCACAAGACTCTTAAGCACAGTTAGTGAGCTGATACCAGACTACTGAACATAGTAAGGTTGATCTAAAGCTGAGACAGAAAAACAAGGACCTGATTACATTAATTTGAAGTTATCACAGTGGGCATAGGTACAGTATATCCACTCTTGGCACACAAGCAGGTAGGAGATGTCCTTACTAATGAAGCTGCATATTTATCTTACATGGAAGTATCACAAGTCTTTCACTCTTTGGGAAAGACTGTGCAGGGAGCGTTGCTGCTTGTGCCTGGGCACATGGCCATTAGTGGCATCTGAGGATCACGAAGTGGCAGGTATAATCGCATAGCATCTTCTCTCTGTGCAGTGCGTGGTTGGTAATGGTTTCTTGGGATCGCAGCAAGTGCTCTCTTTGCTGGCTGTTTCAGCACCTCAGGTCAGTATTTTCATCATCAGGTGTGGCTGCACTAATAGGAGCAACTCTCAGGTGTCTGTCACTTAGATAGACGCTTATTCCCTAACTTCATGTGAACTCAACTGCTTTGTTACTGAACTCCAGCTACATCAGCTTCCCAGCCCTGTTAAGAAATTTCTTTTCAAAGGTTTCAGAGTTACGGCATTTTATTATAACAGCATCTTTACTGCCTTCCTCCATCCAACCAACTTACATTTTGGCATGATTGGTAATGCTGGGAATGAGGAGAGATGCTTGCAGATGTTATGGATTTCAGCATCATGCTCAAGATGCATGGGTGAAATCCTGACCATGTTGGTGAGGTTTGAATGCTCATCAAAACCAAGGGAAGGTTTTGAACATCTCCTCTAGCCTTGTTCAGGACCTGCTTTACTGGGCCATGGGATTGTTTTTCCATGGCATCAAGATCAAACACAGGAATCTCAGTGTAAAAGCTGTTGCTATGTTGACAACATTTTTGTGATATATTTTAACTATACAGCCACACAATACACACTCCCTCTGCAACACCCTGACATGTTTCTGACATCCAGTGACAAGAACTAAGGACAGCAGAGCTGACATCTGCACTCATAAGCCAAATGCCACCAGAGAGTTTTCTTGCAAGGATACTTCTCCAGCTACTGCTTCTGAAGCATTGATTTTTAGCATTTTGTTTTCTAACCTTAGTTTTCTTCAAAAAGTCTTCTCTATGTCCCAGTAACTCCTTAAAGATACCTCCAACTCCTTCTCCCCAATGTGTTATAGAAGTGCTATGATTTCTACTTATCTAGAATAATATCAATGGTGTCTAATCATTCCTAACTTGATTTCCAAAGGTCAGAAAGAACAGATAGAAAGAACTGTGCTTCAAATTGCTTTATTTTCAGTTTGTTATGATCCAGTCCAATTACGCCTTTTTCCAGGATGTGACAAGTAATTTGTTTTCTCAGCACTGATTTCATTTTTCCATAGTTGATGTTAACATTCAAGTTTCCTTCATCTGCAGCCATGCAATTAGTTTTGTCTTATGCTGCTTTCAGATCCTGCCATACGCAAAAATGACGTGGTATGATTTCTGGAATATCTCTTGAGTTGAAGAAACAGCAGAAGATGTTCTCTTGAAATGTCATCTTCCAAATGGAGTTTTGAAAGCAATAAATTATTTTCCCTTTTTGTCCATTTGAACTAAATTAAATAGTAGACTCCCAATTATCTAACCTGGAATATACACACGTATTTTTATACTTTTGTAAAGAGCTTCCATTTGTTTGGATAAATTCCATCATTTCAGTATCTTCATTTCTGAGGTTTTTCACAGATCTGGATCACATCTATCTTCTCTTTCTTAAAATAGCCACACATCATCTCACAAAAATTCCTCAATTTCATTATCTTCCTTTGCTTCAGGCTTTATTCTTAACAAGAGTCAGTTTTGTGCTTGGATCTTTTGCAATGGCCAAGCAGGCTACTCTAAACATACACATATCTAGAAAAAAATCCCATTTTATTTTCCCCCACTGCCTTTTTGTGATACATGTGCCACATAGAACCTAGCTCGTAGCATTTTCTCTTGTGTTTATCAGTGCAGTTCTCTGCTACACAGAGGAAACAGCTTCTCTACCATATCTCAAACAGATATTTGAGGTACAAGCTGAACTTTCCCTATCTTTCATCTGAGATGCAGTTTACTTTTGTCTTGACATCATCTGAGAACTTTATAGAGCTGGTTAGACACACATAATTCCTTTTTTTCTGCTTCATTTTGCTCTATAGTCAAAACCAACTCTTGCTCCATAGTTGCTTGAGCTTGCCTGAATGACATTCCCTGCTTTTCCTGCTCCCCTAGAAGCAGTAGTTTTCAGTGAAGTTTGGTTTCCCATTTGCAGTTCACTCCTGCTGCTGCCTGTCCCATAGGTCATTTCTGCTGGGAAAGGGGTGATGACTAGGTCCTTCCTGAGAGCTTTGTGCAGATCATGGTCAGCTGTTGATGCATACATCTGATTCTTGATTGTACTTTGGTTTATCAGATACATCCAAACTGGTTCTAATGAGAACTTATATTTATTCTGTTTTTCCCCACACACATTCTTCAACTATTCTGATGACACCTTCCTGATGTTAAATTGACAATTAAGATCCCATCCCTTGTGTACCAATTCTACGTGCAAAAGACATTTTTCATGGCTATATACTTTATCTCAGATATTCCCTGGTTGCTTCCTCAGGAAAGTTTATTTTCTATGAAGCTATTATTCTTCGGAGAAAATAAGCTCTTGTAATCAACAACCTACCTGGATTTCTCCTGTCTGTTCACATGAGACTGCTACAAAGCACCCATATTCTGTATCTACCCTTTTCCTTTCTTCCAATAAGTTTTAGAAACTAAGCAAATTTGTCTGAGAACCTACCCACCTGCCTCATGATGGGCCCAGTTAGTGCCCTTCTGCATAGCTTTGTTCTCTGCACTGCTTTTCATTAAAAATCCACAGGCTATACTTCTTTGTCTTGTTTACATGAATGCCACAGTCTATTTTTCCTTCTCATACCACACTATTTTGATTTAGATACCTGCCAGCAAGAGAGACTAACAAAAGATAGGATGATCTAAGCTGGTTTTTATTACAACCTTCTTAAACACTTCTGGCTCATCTGTGCTGCTCCCTGCATACCCAGAGAGTGATCAAACTGTTAAACCTTTATATCTCTTAAAGAAGCAATATACCTGTACAGGGTCTAACACACACTGGAGTAATGTGCTATTGACTTTATGTTGTTGTGATGGTTTATTAAATCATGCGAAGTCACTACCCTTGGGCATCTTCTAACATGAACTTCTGAAGAGAAATTAGCTTGGGGATGCAGAGAGATGATTTTTTGTGTTTCAGAGATGGTTTTTGCTAAGTTACAGGTGAAGCACTTCTGTATTTAAAAGATAAAAAATAGTATGCTTACACATGCAAATGAAAGACATGAAGAATGATTCTGTTGTTGGTACAGAAAAAGTTTTACACTTCTGCAGGGATCACAGTAGATGAAAATTCCCATGTATAGTGATCACTCAGTATTTAATGGATGCACAAGGTCAAAGAACACAATACCTTGAAAAATGTTAAAGGACTAAAAAAAATAGTGTCGAGACATGTCATTTCAAAAGAGAATTTGAATTAATGGGAAACAACCATGCAAAATATTAATAAAGTGAGCAGTATCTCTTAAAACTGATGAACACCTGCTGGGATATTGCTATGACATAATACATCACTTTATCTTAAAAATATCCCACAAAATCATCCAAACATACTTTATTGCTGAAAATATCAAGGACCACTCGCTGAGCTGTTGCTGTTTAACTTAGGTACTTAAACCACCAGTCTAGACTCCCTGTGTTATCAGGGATGTTTGCCAAATAGTGATTCAGAACACCTCAGATAAAATCTGAGCCTTTTTTCACTGACTAACCAGAAAGTCTTTGAGTTATACTCTTCAAATATCTATCTTTAACCACCTTCATGATGACTGATACTATTAAACTACTAGTGGATTAATCACTGGCACGACTAACATATGTAATTTCTCACCTCCCCCCCCCCCCCCCCAAAAAAAAAAAAACCCACACCTGCCTATAAAAGTCCAGTTACAGCTAATTGCATGAAGATATTGTTTTGAATCTCTTAATCATAAAAGATCCAAAACAGAAATATAATCTAACATTACGGCTCTGAGCTGTAAACAGGTTGATTTAAGAAGGCTTCCCTTTTTCAGAAGTAGTGATTTTGGTTATATTTGAGCTGGTGTGGCTTATGTGATGGAAGCAGGGAGCTGGCTGAGGCACAATCTTCTATCACATCAGGTAACATTTTCCATCTTCTCAGCATTTTTTAGGCTTTTACTTTAAATGTGAGGGAATAGTAACTAACACAGAGGAAAACTGCAACTCACGAGGAGGATGCAAGAAGCACCAGAGCTTCCTGACTGAAGGCAGATATCAGGAAGACCTATCCTGGCCTTCAGAGTGGCTAACACATCACTCAACTGGATAGGCAGGAAAGTAGAAAATGTTCTGCAGTAAAACTTTGGAGAAAAAGATGGCAGAAGGAGTAACAGCATGTGCTTGTAATGGAAAGCACTAAAAATGGGTCAAACGCCAGTTCTGAACAGACAATTGAAATGTGGCATACTTTATAGGCCATAAGGTCATGACTAGGACTTTAAACATTCATACTCATTATCCAGAGACACTACAAAGATTCAAACAGTGAGGCAAGTGGAGTGGTAAAGTTACAAATGTAATTGATTGTTGGAAGAACAGTGAAGGGAATTTCATGGAGATAATATGCCTGAAAAACAGGAACATCAGAAGAAGTTGCCATGTTCAAAACCCAAAATATTGGATTGTATGTCCAGAAAAGATTTAGAAAAAACTCTTAGGTAACTAAATTATAAACAACATGAAACAAAGGATAGAAAAACTTTGTTATATTCTTCAAACAGAAGTGATAACTAAGATAAATTTTCCTTGGTGTTGTCAGCGATGTTTCCTAGACAGTTGACTCACTCCTGGACAACATGCTTCTGTTGTGCTGTCGATGGAACTCTCTGCTTGCAACTTGGCTAAATCCATGATTTTTCTGGTTTAATTGGATCTTTACAAAAGAGTTTCAAATCTCTTTGTTGCTCCTCCTTGCTACTTTACAGGGATTTTTTAGAACCCCCTTCCTACCTGTATCAACTACCTGAGAACTTTCCATCATGAATGGTATACCATGAATGAGCTTTCAAAGCAAAGAGAATGGATTCAGCTTGTTGTTTGCTACCAAAAAAGAAGTCATGTTCACAGAGAGGTTTTTTTGTAAAGCAACTGAGAGATCAAATATAACTTGAAACCTTCAATATCTACAGGTCTAACTGGAGAAATATAGTACAACTGCCTGAAGCATCTTTGCCAGGACTCCAGGAAGACTCTAACACAAATAGATCACATTTTATCTGACTGAGTTACTAGCACAGACAGCTTTGTCTTGCACCTTCCAAATCACTCATCTATTCTCATAAAGCCAAGGAGCCTTAGTGCTACTGAATAAGACAGAATATGGAAGTTATTGTAGCAATTATATTTTGCTTGAATGGTAGTTTGAGCATTATGTTTACCATAATGCTACAACTCAAGCTTTCTCTGGCCTTCTCATTTTGTAGGAGAAGGCAAAGCTAAGACAGCAGAAATCTACCCTGGTATCACCATTACGATCTTTTTCTCCCAAGAAGAGTTTCTTCACCTCATGGACCAACCCATCACCCTGAAGTGTTGGGAGGTGGCTGGTATAGATGTTCCTAGAAGCCATTTCAGAGAGGCAACAGGGGGTCCTGAGCACTAGTCCTTAGAAAAAGGAAAGGG
Organism: Strix uralensis; assembly: GCF_047716275.1. Taxonomy (NCBI): domain Eukaryota; kingdom Metazoa; phylum Chordata; class Aves; order Strigiformes; family Strigidae; genus Strix; species Strix uralensis. Next base: position 10,678,651 of record NC_133978.1, on the reverse strand, counting down.
AGGTAGATCCAAAATTTATATTTCCAGATCTGAACAGCTACCTAGTAGCATTTTATGATCTGGCAATATTAACTTCATAGCAACATAAAGACAGCTGACAAGCAAAACTCCTCATTACAGTTTACTTCAAAGCTTTTTCAGTAAAATTACAGTTTTCATGAAATGTGAGTTAGTATGACATGCTGAATTAAGATGCTTATAATGCACTAGCATTGCTGACTGTGGCCAGGACCTGCTTGTTTGCAGAAACAAAGGAGTCTGGTTGCATTGTGCCTTGAGGGCCCCTGGTGCACAATTGTCTTTTTTTCAGTGTCATCCTGTACCAGTCAAGCATATACTTCTACAGCCCTCTTTGCAGGTGATGTGAAAGCATTTTTTGCTGTACAAGTGTTTTACATCAAGTTACTCTCTGGGTTGGCTGGATTTCCATTAGCCCCATCCTCCTGAGAGCAACATGTCCTCAGTCACATTACAGTGGAGTCTGCCCTGAAAGCCTTCCACCCAGCCAAAGGGAGCTCAGAAGAAGCTGATAGAACTCTTTAAATACTAAAGAGATGTTGCCTAACAAGGAACAGAGAAAGGGGGAAGGGGATGTGAGCTGCTAAACCTATCTCCCTGCCCAGACCTCGAGCAGCCAGATGTATGAGAAACCATACCATTTTGTGCTAGCACAAAAAACATCTAGGAGGAAGAAAGAGCTGGTGTACATGAATCATTTTTAGGTTTTACATCAAAATATGGATCAGTATACTTAAGTTGATTGTTTGAAAAAAACTGATTTTGCCACAACATTTCACTTTAACATCAGTGGGCGTTTGCATATTGACACCTCCCAGCCCCATTACAGCACACAATTCTCTTAAAGCTTGTTCATTAAGCATTTTAGCAACCTACCCTTACACCAAAACACACAAAACAAACCATGCTTTTTTCCTGTTTTCATAAGAATCTTCCTTCTTTTTAAACTTAAAATATTAAACAGGGCATATTTAGCTTTTATACACGGGACCATACTGGACAACAACATTAGCTGCAGTGTAGCCTAGGCAGTTAACCCATGTTTCTTGCCATGTTTAAAATGCTACATTAAACATTAGTTTATATCTTTGTAGAATGTGTGAAGAATCATTCTATGCCTTGAAAAAGCACACAAGAAGACACAGTAAATGATCTCATTTTTCAGAAATGAGTAAAAATTGAGAAGATGTAGTCCACATGAATTACTACATCACTATCAGCCAGAAGAGCCAGGGGCAAAAAGTGATTGAATTTGCTTAATTAGGTCCAGATCCAGTGAAGTGTATATATATCTCTAAGCCAGGAAGGGAGCCTATGGACGGCAAACAACTTAAAATAACTATGTTGAAAGAGAGTAAAGCTAAATATGATACAGGTTTCATCTTCAACATGTGATTTCTTATATGCTCAGGAATGTCTGCATGCTCAAGCATTTTGCACAATCATTGTTTTGTCTCATGTCAGAGAATTGTCTAGTAGGAAGTTCAAGAAAACTGTCTTGAAGCTGATTAACACCCCATTTTGTTTCTCCTTTCTCGAGCAGCCTTATAGAAACAAGTTTCCCTGTAAAGGAAGAAAACAGCTATCAGGATTGCAGACCGCTGGAAAAAACATGTATGAAATTATGGATTTAGAAACATTTAAAATCTGAAAAAGTATGATTCAAAGTGTCCACACTATAGTTCAAAAATACTGGGCAAAGCAGAAACAGCATGTGTCACCCACAAGTTGATAACATATCAGTTTTATAGATATTTCCTATCTGCACAGGAAGACATTCCTTTTTTGTTACGTTCTTGAGATAAGACACCCATCTGTCAGATCATCACAGAAATAGAGAAAATATTTGCCAGTACCTATTATTTGATGTATTGGGGATATAAAGCAATTCTTGACCAGAGGGAATTCCCTAAATGTAGTAAAACAGAATACAGCTCAGCTAAGTTGCAAAGTCCATAACAGGAGTTATGTCAAGTTGAGAAGAAACTTGCTCAAGACAGCCCAAGTCATGCAGAGGGACAAAGTCACAAGAGGAATATGATAGGGGAGAGACCTCACAGGCCAGACACCCATAACAAATTATGCTTAACCTGCAACAAAATAATCATTGACTTTCAGCTTCCAGTCTAACCTAAAAACTGCACTTTTACCTAAGCAAAATGTTTCATCTAAATCGACTTCTCAAAAAATTCTAATGATGTGATATAAGAATTCTAGAGATATTTCAGAGTAAAAAAATGAGATTATACAATAAGCAGTATAAATAAAGAGCAAAGTAATCCCAGGTATTTGTCAAAACTTTCAGCCAAATTTAAAAGGTTAATATTTTCAGAGATTTCTAAACTTTGAGTCCCTCCTGAGTCCAGAAATAGAAATGTAATGTTGTTCCTGGAAGCCAAAAGTTTAAGAACATCACGTGTTTAGATAACTCATGTTAACAGCTGAGACTGAGGAGAAATAGCCATGCTGAATTTTGACCCTTTTGAAGTTTGAAACTGTTGTACACTACTGGGTACTTTAATATGCATCTAATTATTTTCTGGTCTGTGGCCTTGAGGAATAAATAGATCTTAGCTGATAAAGGCTGAATATCCCCAATTAAATGATAAGTTGTGATAAAGTTATGGATGCACAAATGGCAACTGTGATTTCCCCCCCCCGATATTTGCTCAGTTACTTCAATTTTCTTAAAAAGGTGGTTGTGTCTTTAAAGAGAAAGTGAACATACTGAGCCAGTTTATGCTGCAGTAGCTATGACAACAGACTTTGAAACAAGTGTGGAAAAAGCTAGACCTGAATCTTAATTTCATTTAATTATTTTTTCAGTCTCCTCTTCACATTCACTACTTTGCGTTTTACTCTGAAATTCTAAAGAAATTGTGATTTCTTTTTAACACCAGATGCATAGGATCTTATATGTAGCAGATTCTAGACTTGTTATTTAAGTTGAAAAAGAGAATACTTAGAGAATTAGTGGACATCTAATGTCTTCAGATGAATGTCAGACTGCCTTCTGGGGAATATACTTTATCCAAAGATTCTGGGCTCAATGCAGATAGGGATGTGTGAGATCTGATTTCATGAAGGAATGATCCCATTGGATCACCTATTATCAAACTGTATCATATTGTCTATTAGAGGTGAATTTTTTAAAATCAAAAGACGGGAGAGAAGGTAGAGTTAAAAGTCAGATTTTCAATTGATTCAGTAACTGGGCTAGAGTGAGAAAGAAGAGCTTTCAGTTATAGCATCTTCTTTTTCTTTCAGTCCTTCCCATCTCCCTTGGGCCAATCTTTTATAGATGTTATCCACAGTCATGGATACCATCAGCTTCACTAGACAGATGATCTCGCTCCCTGTTCATGTCTTCTTTCCCATTCCTCTATATTTTTTCCAGAAGAAGGAGTAGAGACCAAACTTTCTACCCCCTCCATCAAGTACAGCAGTTTAGAGGTCAAGAACACTTACTTTATAAAAAAGAAAAGAGAAACTCAGATCATTACTACCAACATCTCTTCTTACTCCGTAAGTGTTCTGTCTGCCCTCTCTATTTTCTTTGAACCAGGTCCAAGGCTTCACAGGAAAGCCAAATCACTTTACAGCCATGACTATACAGAAAAGAAGTCACTCTAACCTCTTTGGAAGTGACCCATGTCACCTGTGCTCCCAAAGCAACTTGTTGAACTACAGTCACCCGTAAGCTCCCATAGCTGACCAGGCCAGGGACATTATGCATCACCTTCCGCCACTGGCCCACCTCAGTTTCTCTGGGGCCAGAGTCCTCTGAGCTCAGTGTGGTGGATTGTAGGGTATCATTGCCAAGGTTGGCACTATGAGGCATGCAGGCATAAAATACAGAAACAGATTATCCTCATGTGACTAATTGCTTATTAATTCCTTTAAGAACTGATTGTTGAGTAATCAATCCTCCTAATTCTCCCAGAAAACCATAAGGAGTGCATAAAACATAACTCATTCTTAAAGTCTGATACTCTTTTTTTTTTTCCCTCCACTTAGCTCCCTCTGCTTTCTCAGTAAGGTGCCTCCTGCTGTAATGAACAAAGACTGGTTGAACAAGGACTGTAAGTAAACAGATTTAATCTGCATTACCCTTTTTACTGGTGCATTGGTTTTTAGACTTAGCTGCCTGACTGCTAGAAATTTGTACTGGGACCATCTCACATGTAGGCAAGCAACTACAGATATATTCAAAAGAGGAGGCTCAGGCCATGGTCATCAGGCATCTCCACCAACTGATGAATACAAGCTGCCCCACATCCAAATACTTTATTCTCATTCCCTTATTTGTTCTCTCTTCAAACTGCAGCCCTCTCTTACATTCTCCCTGCATTTACAATATCTTCAGGCTAACTGAACCATTGTCGTGTCCCATCTACTATTTGTAAAGCTTTGGACAATTTTGAAGTACTTACAGATTTCATCCGCAGCTTGCAGCTGAAGACCACCCTCACAACAAGTCCTCAGCCAGGAGATTCAGGTTTTACTGACTACAGCAAATGAAACAGATATTTGTGTAACCACTAAGAAAGAAGAGACATGAAGGCATACAAGAAACAAAGCCTGAAACCAACCATAGCCCCAGCATACCCAGACTCCATTTCCATTTCACATAGGAACACTCTGCCTGGAGAACTGTATTTAAAGAGGGACTACTCCCTGGCACAGCTGCTACCTTTTTTCCTAATTTCCCATATTGGGAATGGAGAAGAATCATTAACTCTTCAGTGGCTGTTTCAGGGAGGGTAGGGCAGGGTGCAGTGTTTAGAGTACTCCCCATTTCTGAGACCTTCTTTATATTTCATTTGCAAATGCTCCCAGCATATTATTCAATCTCCGCTCTCCCTACAGCAAAGCTCCTTCTTTTCCATCTTCATCAGAATCAGGATGAAAGAGTCTCACCATATGTTTTGTTCTTTCCATATGTATTCCAAATAACACCTATTAATAACATCTTTGTTTCTGCATCCACTACTCAACACATAAAGCATTCATTTTCTTTCTGATGACAAGTCTTGTGAAGTGCATGCATGGCTAACTTCAAAATCTTCCTCTTTAAATCAGGTATGATTTTTTAAAAACCCTTTTCCATTAACTCCAGTGGACACTGAATGCTAGGGAAGTAAAACAGAGCTGCATTTTGTCATTTTGTGCCAGAGTTGGTATAGCCTATCCATTCTTTCTCTCTCCTGCCATGCAACAGCATTGAGAACCCTGTTTCAGTCTCATGTAGCAAATTTGAAAGGTATTTTTTTTTCTGTAATCATGGAATGAGTCATGGGCACTTGAAGTTCAATAAATCCCCAGAGGCAGCCAGCCTGGTTTATTTTCAGCTCTGATGGCCCACAGAGAGGAAAAAAGTTGGGGTTTTTTTTTGAGACATGGAAATGGGATTTTTTTTCTTATTATATGTAAACAATCCCCCTAACGTAAGAGAATGAAAAAGTTCATATCAAAGCGAAATGTTTACTAAAATATTAGCTTCTCCCTGCTGCAGAAGGATTATTAGCATCACTGAATTCCTTCTCTGTTCAAACAATCTATTGCCAGATTTCTCAGAAAAGCACTTTTTTGGTTGCTGCTCCTTCACAGCAAGTGTCTGGGCAGTTTATCCTTTGTATGAGGACAGTGCTGCAAAGAGAAAAAACAAGGTGCTGAGTTTCCTGGTGAGGGGGATGACAGAAGAACCCCCTTTCCAGATAAGGCCATTGAATGTGAGGTCTTCAGCAGAAGCATGAGATGACTTTCTTTTCTAGGGATCAGTCTGATATAGCCTGGAGAAATATCTTCTTAGAAAGAGAGGCATTTTTACATTTACTGGTGCATTTCTTACATTGCTCTATTACATACAAACATAGGTACAGTGGTCTGGCAGTATTAAAGGAGGAAAGTGAGGATGATGTGCTGGTCATGTACAGTGACATATAACAATGAGTGGACACAGAAATGACACACTCATGGTGCAGAATGAGTATAAATTGTTGATATTATGTCTTAAGTATTGCAGAAGGCTTCATGCAATGTATCACCAGGAAAATCTTTTAGTTCATTTAAGTCTTACTGTACATTTTTTTCTACTTATTTCTTGAATTCATAAAGCTCAAAACAAATTCTGACTTTCAGTGTAGAGATTTAGCATTCAGACTACAGAAGCGAATTTAGCACTCAAGATGCAAAAATAGTGCTGTCTTAAAAAGGGATACTTTTTTGTTTTATTTATTCTTCAAGGAGAAGCTGAAAAAGAAGACCTAATTAAAGTGTTTTAAAAAAAAAAAAAAGATAAAAATGTGTTAGAGACATTTATTTAAATGTTTAAAAACCTAATCTCTTCTACAGGTTTAATTTTATTTCTATACTATGAAAACATATCCTTCTCTTGTTTCTCCCAGTTTTTTCTAGGGCAGACACTTAATTAAAAATGCCTTTTTATAAAGTTATCTGTATATTTGCTCAACCTATGTTTTAATCCATGTTTCTTTGCAATCTTTGATGAAAAACTACTGATAATTTTGCTGAGAGAAAATTGTTCAGTTAAAGTTCCCTATTTAATGGAACTTTAAATAACATTTAATGTTATTAGAAATATTTCTATGCATTCTAACCATAAGAACAGCTTCCTTATTTTCAACTCTTCTATTTCTTCCCATTGTCACACTGGTTGTCATCCAAGTGGGATTTTAAACCTCCTGGTGTGACAAAAAGAAGGGAAAAAAAAGGTCTGGTGACTTTGGACAATCCCAGACTTCCTTTCTAGGAATGTCTGCCTTCCTTGGATACTCCCTTGCATGGCCAGTTTGTGATAATACAGAACGTCCCACACCTAGATCCACATTTCCTCAGCAGCCATCAGATGACTGCCATTTTCTGGTTTTCTTTGGTGTTTTTTTTCATTGAGTCCCTTGGTCACTGTCAACATGTCATTTTGTTTCTCTGTGCCTTATTCACTTAGAGAGGTGTTGAAAACCCTTCCGTGTAGAATGCAGTTTACAGGAATATCCTCTCCTTTTCCCGTACATTTATGCAGCACATAGCATTAATCTTTTCTTTGTTTGATACTTTTGGACTGTATATTCAATAAGCTGTGAATTGTGAAAATATTGTGAAGTTGTGAAAGAAGTTGTAATTTATGCTACTGCACTTCAGTCTTCAGACCCACCTGTGCTTTTCTGTAAAAAGTCAGAAAAGACCTAACATGGGATAGTCAAAGTTTTTTCATCTCTGAAGAGTTTTGTTTTCTGAAAACCAACACACTAACTGTTCAAAATGGCTATAGAGAGTACCATCAGCCCTGGCTTGCACTTTTCAGAGTGCTGCAGACACAAGCTTCAGGTAATTTATAGTGAATGAAGAGGTTACATACAAAAGGAGGGGGGAAAGGGAAGTGGCTTTGAAAACACCTGACTGCTTTGTGCTGGCTTTACACTGCCTTATACACCTGATGAGCACTAAACATAACAGAAACATTTAAAGTCTTGGCAGAAAAACATGCTACCTCTTCATAAGAACAGTTGGGTCATTAGTGGTCATTCAGTCAGATAGACCGAGGCTGTCTCAAAGCTATTAGGTAAATGGTGAGAGGTTGTTTGTGAGAAAATGTACTTGAGGATCACACTGAGCAATTACTTGGCTCAGCTGTGTGCAGAAAGACAGCCCTCGCTGCAGGGCTGATAGACTGGTGGAAGCCAAGAGGGAAATCAGAACTTCATAAAAGTTAATGATCAAGGATATACTTCTTATGAGTCCTGATGATAGCAGGATTCAAATGCAGAGCACAATACTATTTCCTCTTCCACTGCTACTTCCGTTTTGGAGCAGTCTCCCTCTCTTTTTCTGTTGTTGTTATTGTTAATTTTTAATAAATGCACTTGTAGGAAAGCCCTGAATAAAACACCCTCCACAATTTTCTTGCACTTCACTGTCACATTTGACTCAGCTAAGCCATCCTTTTTCTTTTCTACTTTCCCAGAGGTAATATCTCAAGCGAGATTAAACATCCTTTTCCAGATGGCCCATTTTTGGTAAGAAAGTTCACGCACGAAGCCAAGCAATGTCAAATTTTAAATTAGCACCCTGAACAAAGGGAAGCACTGGTGTTCTGAGTACTAGTCATTTTGACTACTACTATCATATTGCTTGCACTGACACTTATTCCAAACAAAGATATTTCTCATGAATGTTAAGCACTGTGTGATTGCCCCTCCCACAGTGTTAAACACTGTGTGGTTGCAGTGTTATGCTTCATAATTTTAGGAGTATTTCTTTACTATTGTTATAGTTCAAAATTATTAATAAATAATAATATTTAAGAACAACCTTTAAATAAATAATAGAAAAGAGACTGTTACATTTTTCTACTGGCTGGAAACAAGAGAATACAGTAATATCCAGTGCAGCTTTCAGCCCTACAACGCTTAATTATGCATATATCTATGTTGAGGACTCATGACCAACTGTGACACACTATATAACAGGTAAACAATAACAAATGCAAATAAAAATATGAATTTCTTTTTTAAAAAAAGCAACCTTCTCATAATCATTATTTATTTTCTTTCCTTTTCACCCGCATACATCCTTCTATTCTACCTGGCATATATTAATGCTTTTCTATTCTGTAACCAGCTCTGCAAATAATACTAATAGTTAAGCATTTTTTAAATTCATATAAGTGTGCAAGGCATATGAGATAAGTTAGAGTGTTTGTTATCAAACACAGGGTCAGAAACACAGATTGTACATTATAGAGGAGGGCTTAATTCTGACGACGGGACACCCTGCAAGAAGTGCCCATGCCAGCTTCACAACTAGAAGCACAATGGTTGTGTCTGCACAGCACAGCCCTGAACTCATTAAGTCTTCTTGCTGGTTTAAAAAATTAGGTTTTTATTCAAAACTCTGTGTGATTCACTCTGTGTCCACAGGCAAAGCATTTCCTCTCTGTTTTCCATTTTCCCAGTTGTTAAGCACGCATAAAGATGCTTCTCATTTTTAAGGCATTTTGAGCCTTATGGGGGAAAAAAATTCATAGAAACATTAATGCTCAATTTTGATGATTAGGATGAGTAGCATAGGGTAGGAAGAAACCCAAAGAAAAATTCACTTGTAAGTATGGTGCCATAAAGCAGTCTCTGGGATATGTAAGCAAAAGACAAATCTAAAAATGGGATAATTCCAATAGAGCATGTAAGGCATAGAATAAATAAGAATATACTTTAGGTATTCTGCCTTATGAAACCTGCATTTATGTTGGAATAAAAAATTATTGTATTGCTAAAGGAACAGGCATAACTGTGAAGAAAAACTGTTGAATTATTATGGCAGACCACACAGCAACAGAGCATTTATGGCTCTGCTTAGAGCACACTGCTCAGTCAGGATTTTTCTAACATATATTATCATATAAACCTCCTGTGCCACATGCCCTTTTGCAGAGTTCAGGTGGTGAAAGAGTAAGAGGGGGATAACTTTACTTATTGCTGTGGAAACATATTTGTCATCCATGTCTAGAATTACTGTCTTTTTACTCGATTTAGAAAAGTTTTCATTAACTCCCCAACATCTTCCCTTCACCCCAACATTCCTTTCTTCACACATACATGCACAGCATTTTTATTGGAAGATGCGCTTTTATGAATTGTATTATCAAGTTTGTTACTATGTATTTGCCATCATTGGCAGCACTAGCTTATCAGGTCAAAATAAACTATAATAGCACAGCACTGTCCCAAAAGTCAAACACATGAATAGTAACCCTTTTGTCTAACTATCTCTGGGGTAATGCATAAACTCAGTGGATTACAGATTAAATATTTCATGACAGTTATACGATTCACTCATAAGATTTGTGACATTTTATGGGCAATATGATCAGGTCTATCTTTGTCCTTGTCAAGTAGATGTATCCTTTTAGTCTTCACCTAAGGTTTCCTTTGTCACAGGTTCTGCAGTAGGAGAACAAATCCCAGTCTTGACCAGGAAAGGGAAATAAGGGAAAGGAAAAGGACTATCTAAAGTTTGCTGAGATCTTGAGCTGTTACTCTACTTCCAAACTTATACTTTTCCATGGTAATACCAAGGGAAAGTACAGCATCAGTGCTGCAAACCTAGTTTGGAGGCAGTTTTTGAAATATCAGAAATAGTTTTGCGGGTGCAGATGATATTGAACATATGGTGTTGAAAGAGTGGCCAACATTACAAAAGCCTTTGGAATCATCTGATGTTTTATTTTATTTTGTGTTTCCCCACCCTCAGTTTTTAAGTCTGTCGTATTTTTCTAGTAGTAATATAGTGACCCATTTATGGCAACAACTGCACATTCAACTTGTTACTAGTGATGTTATTTATCATAGTGAACAGGAAAGATTCAGGAATGCAAAGATGAACCTAAATGCGAGGAAAAAAAAGAAGTGTTTATATTTCGTTGTATGGTCTGGATTATTTTTCCATAACATGCAAAGATTACTTGGTAGTCACAAATTGACTGCACATGTTCATTGTACATATGCAGCTTAAGCAAAAGTCTTTTCTCATCTATGAGTACAGTGTTCTAGATTTTTAAGGAAGAGCACACATTTTCTATCATTGATGTGAAATGTCAGTCTGAACTGGGAAATGCCATGAAGTGATGAATTACCATCATTTTTGCCAGGCTTAATAATGCACAGTGGTTTCACGTTACACTGTTTTAACTTGTGCCTGTGTCATTAATTCGGTTAGGAAATATCTAAAAAGTAAAGCCTTAAAAAATAGCATTGGCCTGTTTCCCCCTCTAAATTTTGTGCAGGTATTCTCAACCTTACATTTAAGTGAAAACTATTCTTTCTCAACTCATGCATTATGCACTTCCTAACTCTCTCCATGCATCATCTGCTTCACACTGAGGGATTGTAGTTGAGACAATTGCATCATACCACAAATTTTATTTTCTGCTATTTATTTATGGCAAAACTACTCTGGAATAATTTAATTCCCTGGCATTATCTGGGTATTTCATGATTCGTGAATTCAAGCTTACAAAACTGTCTGTATAAAACGAACAGCCTGATCCCAAGGTGCCAAAATTCAGGTGTGAAAAGTCTATAAACTTCTGCTTTGGACTGTACTGAAAACCTGAACATCAGTACTTTGGGGCATCAAACTCTCAGTGTTAACCTTACATGTCATGAGACACTAATCCAAAACTGTATTAAACCAAGCATTCAGATGAGTAACTAATAATTTATTCAGAAGGTAGCAAAGAGACATCCTTCACATTTCCTATATGTCTGTCCATGCTCTGAGCTAGGCAAAGCTGAATGAGAATTGAAAGAAGATGCTAAGCCTGTATATCTTTTTCTAATTGCTTGTATCTGCATTTCAGACAGAGCAGTTCAGAGTCTGTATGGGAGTCTATGCGACACAGTTTCTGCCCACATCTCTGCAGTTTCAAGTCACCCAGACCAGTTTACAGCTGGGATAGTCTATAACAGCTGGTAGGAGAGTGAGAAAACTCTGTATGCTGACAGACTTCCACAGGATGTACGCATACTGTATCAGACAATTAAAGCAAACCTCAGGAATGGCTTAAAAGAAGAGCATTCAGACTCCCATCTCTGGAAAAGGATGTAAAAGCAAGTGAAGAGTGATGGTACTATTCATTGAAAGCTCTCTTGCAGTCAGATCAGGGGAAGTTCATACACTACTGAGGGGAGTTTATAGTCAGTTATGGCCTTCAAGTGCTTTTTGGTTATACAGTGCTTCTGAAGTGTTGCAACAACAAAAAAAAAAGAGCCAAACAAAGATGAAAATGGAGGCTTTCAAAAAAAAGCTTTCAAACACTTAAGGAGTGAATGTACCTTCATATTTGCAGGAGATAGAGATGGAAATGTCAAGAATTCAACCCCATGGCAAGGGTCATCAAAATATTCTATAAGGAAGAAACTCTTCTCTTGCTACTGCCTGGCTCACTGAAACCTGAAGGACAGTTTCTACACTTCATACAATTCAGCCAATAAATGGAGACAGTATGGGATACATATCCTTTTCATATATGGTCAAGCTTTATAACTTATTTAACTAATCAGCAGGTTAATTGATTTGCAAGTGATATTTCAAGCTGGTTTATGTTGCTTGGTTGATAACACTATGAACCTAAGTCCTGAGCATCAGTTGCACAAGGCATGGTGGTGAATGCTCGCTAACCACAACTGAAGAAATTTGTTGCAGAGCCAGCCTAGGTTGCAAATTTAGTTCAGAAATAGTAGAGGAACTAGTGAGTGTCACAGCTCCATTCATATGCTTCTGCCTTCTACATTCATTCCTTGGCTTTTGGACTGAGACTTCTAATAAGTTTACCAAGTGCATAAAAAGTTTTCTCTTCTGTATCATGAACATCGGCTTATTAGGAACCGGTTTGATGCCATGATACCCTCTTTAAGAAGCCATAAAAAGAACTATCATTTGATTACAAATCTCTGCTTGGTAATATGATAATATTAATTTCATCATTAGTAGCCAGTTGTTCAAATACTGATTTAATTATTTGTTTGCAACAAAGGAGTCCACCACTAACAAGATTTAGATATGTAATTGCATGAGATTCCAGGACTGAACACTCAGGATGTCACTTCAAACTTGAAAAACGTTTCCATAATATTAATCTCTTAAATATGGCTGCTGGAGATGGGTGGAGGCCACCAGACCTTTTGATTTGTATTACAATTCTAGTCACAGAGATGGCCTTGCTTTTAACTTCGAGTCAACTGGTTGAAAGCCTGTCAGCAATCTGCTTGTTCATCGTGGTTCTGCTCAGGTTGCCATCACTAGCTGCTACGATGTTAGCAATGAGGAAGTGAAGGGCCAACCTCTGCTTCCTGCAGATGATGCATGAGTGAGCCAAGGAGACCTGCTGAAGTGTGCTGGTTCTGCTGGCAGGAGTATGTCACCCCAAGCCTGCACCAGGGCTTCACCAGCACCCTGTGGACAACTGTCCAAGTCAGACAGGTTGGAAAGGTTTGGACAAAATCAGTGTGGACTGCTGTCTGGCCTTATAAAATATGGGACAGAGAAAGGTGACCCAAGGTCATTCTACATGCAGACAAGTCCAATAGCTTCAACTTGCTGTTCTCTTAAAGCTCTACAGCCACTCGCAGCATGGCTACAAATAGCCTATGGGCAACATATGAGAGAGAGCTCCAATGGGTAGCTGGGATCTTGACTCTCCATAAATACACTGATCTTTTTATGGGCATGCACAAAATGAGTGTAATAAATATATATAAAGGTACAAACACACTGATGTGTGTGCATATATGTCAATATATATGCTCACAGAAAGGGCTGTACTGAGAGTATGTCTTTGTGGAACAGAACAATCAGATGTACAGGATGAACTTTACAACGTTTACATTATTGCTTTTAATGTTGTTTTTTTTTTTCTGGAGAACTTACATTTTAAAGTCAAGGGTGGCAAAAAAAAAAAAAAAAGGGAGAAATAATAGGATTATTGCAGCTTCTGAAAAGCACTTTAACCTGCAACCCTTTTGCAGCCAGAATGATACTAAAGGGATTGAGGTAACCTTAACGTTCCTCCATAGCAACACCAACCTTCCCTCTTCTTTTTTTCTAACCAAGCAGTGAGATTGTCTTGGGTATTGTCTCACCTATTCAATAACACAGCCAGGGAATAAAAAGGGTGAGAAAACCCCTCAGAAAGTAGAGTAGAAAAGATGAAAATTTTCCAGTGGAAACAGAAACAATATGGAGGGGTGAGCAAAGAGAGAGACTGACATTATAGCTTGCACACTTTTACTCATGACAGCCTCACAACTGTGACCAACACTGTCCTTTTCTTTCTGTGCTAGCCAGCTGAGGAAGTTATACCTTAATGTATGTTTGATGTCCAAGTCATCTTTCACACATACTGTGGGCTTTTCTCCAACTCCTTCCATTTCCTATACAATTTTATTCAAGTTATACCTTAATATTGTAGTTAGTTGCAGCGTAATGGCTTTTGAGCTGAGAAAATAGATGGGTAAAAGATGATAAAAAACATGTCTAATTGAACAGAGGGGATATCACTATAAACAAGGGAGGGGATCATCAAATCCTCTTCCCTGAACTCCCACCAAACTGAAGGCAGCTAGAAGGCAGCAGCAATCTTCATTACTACAACATGAAGGCAGTTGTTGTGTTGCTGTGAAGCAACAGGAAAAGGAAACAAAAGAACATTTCATCTATTCACTTTAAGCATCTAAAACTATGCCTTTGTGCAAACTGCAGCTTGGTTTCATTGTGCTACTGAAATGAACCCAAGATCTTACGTGACATTTCAAATAACAAGAACAATATATTTCTCCATTACTTTACTTACTTTAAGCACATGTGTTTTGTAGTTAATGTAGTTCCCAGTGTTATGAGAGAGCAATGAAAACAAAATCCATGCTTAATGCACTGAACTTTGACAACAGCAGCTGCAACTCAAAATTAAAATTCACTTCTTTGCTTTGCTTTAAGGGTCTGAACCAGCTTTGGGAAAGTGCTGCAGCGCACTATGAATGAGGATATCTGAAATGAAAAACGCCTGCACGACTGCCCAAAGGACAGTTCAAATGACCAAAAGCAAACAGTGATGTGCTAGGCTGTTTGCTGAATACTCAGGTGAAATCAGACAAAACCCATAAGCCTTGGAAATTTCAAGACAAAAGAGAGATACTGAATTTTTATCATCTGCTGCAAGGCACTAATCATGGAGATAAAAGACTCATTTATACTAGATGACTTGACCCAAATGCCAGATGAGGCAATGAAGGCAATGAGGTTTCTGCCACTGGTCTCAGAGCACTTTAGATCTGGCCAGAAGACATATCCACTGCAATTTTGGACCAAGTGGAGTTTTCAGGGTTTGTTTCTTTGGTGTTTTTTTTTCCCAGACAGCAGCAGTGAACTGAGCATTAGTCATTTTTTCTGTGATCTTGTGATGTCCTTTAGATGTTTAATTGCATTTTATAATGACCCCATATGTTCAGATCTTGTTTATTTGTTTTTCCTTTATGTCATCAAGGACCTGCTTTGGACTTCTGGCTGAAGTAGGGATTATGCAAAATCTAGTCTACCTCTGAAGGAGTGTTCACTAGAATAGCCTCTGCTGAGTGCCTGGCAGGCTTCAGCCTCAGCTGCCACTCTGGCTGAGAAGGGTGAAACTCTCCCAAGTGATTTTCTTTAACTATCTAATATAGGGAGGGTGGGAGAAAAATCCAAGGGAGGAAGGCTATGCAGACACTATGATCTTTAAAAGATTATGAACGAGGACTGGCAGAGAAGAAAGAGTTGATGGTGCCATACTTGCCTGCTCCCAGGGGATGACACTCCTGCAAGCCAGGACTCACAGCTTGAATATAGAGTCTTCTCACTGCATGTCCTCCACAGAAGAGGCAGTTTTTTATCATATAGGTGCCCATTCATGGCACACAGTCCCTCCTATAGGGATAAATGACAGCTAGGGAAATGGCTCTACTGAGTCTGAAAATTGACATGTAAAGTTAGTCACTTAAAATGAAAGAAAGTGCTAAGGTTTACAGCTGAATTACTATGATGTAAAAGATTATTGATTCACTTAAATAATAAAGTCACATTACTGAATGTGCTTCTTATTGTATGTTAATTGCAGTAATGTAAATATCTTGCAGATCTTTGTGCGCCACCCACCGTTCATTTTCAATGAGGAATAGAAGTAGTAGGAGTCAATAGGTCTGACTCTGCAAGCTTGTTTTCTTTTTGCATTTAACTTTCCATGTATTAAAATGCTCTGAATACATATTGAGTTGCTTTGTTCGATATTTATTATTGTTCCACCTGCGTCGAAATGGGAACAGCAATGGCTTTGATAAATAGATTCAAAGGCAGTCAAAATTCATTGTGCCTTTTCTAAATGCTTTGTGTCCTCTGCTGGAGTTCTTTTTGATAACTTCTTCCAGCAGGACACGTCTTGAAATCAAAATAGATATATTTCTTGCTTCCGCAGAACATCAGTGCAAAACCTTTCATTCATCCAGATTGTCCTGTGTCACATATATGACCGAATTTTTGCTTTTTTCCTAAGAGACGAAGTCTGTTCCTCTCCCCTGTTCAGAGATATGTTACTCCTTCCTAAGTCAGTGGGGCCATGTATATGATAACTGATAGATAATTAAAAATAAAGGTGTCAGAATCTGGCACTAGAACTTCATTAGCCTTCCAAAGCATACCGAAGAATATTAATTTTCACAGTGTGAAGTATCATAAACAATTAGCACTAAACCCACACACGCCAAGTGAATGATCTGTATGACTTCATATTGTGATCAGCTTGCCTGTGCTCATTTGCATGCTCAATATTTTACCAAATTCTGCCATTCACACTAGTTTTCCCAGCATTTGTGTGAAGAAAAAAAAAAAAAAAAGGAACTAAGAGGTTGCCTTGCTATTTTCCTAAATCAGGACAACAACTAACTGTAAATATTTCACTGTACAATAATAGCACAATCTCGCTTTAACTCATCATCAAGCCACTGCACCAAGACTATATCCCTTCTTTTTTTAACTTTATTTATGAAAGTAGAATGACATTAAAAATTAGAGTTGTAAAATAAGGCAATATTAACCATAAGGTCGATATAAAGCTTCCTAAAAGAAAGAAACAGAGTTTAAAGGTGTATATTGTGGGTATAAAGTACTTCTTCGAGATTTCATGTTTGTGCCTGTTCCCTCTTCCTTTTATTCATGTACTGAATGAGGTCTCTTTTCTCCCAAGAGGAGAACAGAGTGCAGAGTAAAAGAACACTGAAATGATTTACACACACATAGAGTTTTTTATGTAAATATACCTTTAAATTTAGTTCCAAGATTGTCTTTGTCAGCAGCCCATGATGTAACTCACTGAATAATGAAAGAGGGGCAGCATTAGTTTAAAGTGATTGTTGTGTTTGTTCCGTTATTAAGTTTTGATGCATGGTGCTACAGGGTAACACAACATGACATGGCTAAGCGGTGAAATGAGTACTATGAAAATTTAAACTGAGGCACACACCAAGAAGCTGGAAACAGCAGAACATGAAGCGTCTATGGCATTTGAAAACCAAAAAAAAAGAACAAAATAATCCACTCATCCTATTATGCCTATTTTCCTTTCTTCCTCTGCAAATCTCATACACCTGTGCCTGAATGACACCGCCTGCTTTCACCTTCGCTTCAGATTTAATCCAGACATCTCTCTTGGACTATCCTATTTATTAAAAGCTTGCTGGTGAATTTACCATTACAGACAGCTCAGCTAACTGGAGTCCCTTGATTATGCACAGGACAGGCAAACAGAGCCGCAGCGCAGGTGAAGCCAGGAAGGTGTTCAGGGCGCTGAAGTGGCCTGTTAACCCTCTGCACAGCAGTGTGCTGTGCAGCATGGCAGAAAGGGCTTGTCTGCATACTTTGTGTGTTGCCAGGCTATTTGAATAGTAGCTAAGAGCAGTCCATCTTGCTGTGCTATTTCCTAAATAATCCACAAGCACAATGGTAACATATTCACCCCAGTCATGATTATTGGCAAGCTAGTCAGAAATTTTCCCATTTTGTTTTTTTTTGTAAAAAAGATCTAAATTCAACCAACAGAAATGGGAAATATTAATTATAATAAAATGCCTGATACAGGAGGGAGGAAGACAGTGAAAGCATTTAAAAAATGTTGAAAGATTCCAATTAATTTTCCATTACAGAATTGCTTATTGTTTTGAAATTATACAGAATGAGAATAGAAGGTTACAAAACTATCACAGCAGCATGATTCCATTTACAAGGATTTTTATTTTTTTTTAACCTTCCTAACATTTGGGGATGGGAAAGAGATGCACACAGTCTAAATTATTTTCAGAGGCTCCATTTGGCTCCATAGCTGAGCAGCTGGCAAGAGGCCGTCTGGTTTATATTTCCTGAGAAAACACTAAAGTGGTGACTCCCATGGCAGACCCCAGCTGATCCCAAGCTTTCATTAGACCAAGTAAAACACAAGGCTGATAACATCATGTGCTGAATCTAAGGTAAGTGGGACACAGACCACGCTTCTGCCACTGGGCAGCATCACCCAGCTGAGGGAAAGCTGGGGCTGCCCCTCATGGAAGGAAGTTCTGCTGGAGCTTGGCACAGTTACGTATGAAGTTTGCTTCATCTGATGGTGCAGCCTCCTCCAGAAGAAACGGGTAGATTTTGACAACAACCATTGCACCTCTTGACAACTCTTACATTGCACCCAGGCCTCCCCTGAGTCCTGCTGCCTGGGCTTGGACCATCCAGTCCTGGTCTGCCTAAGCACCATGAGCCTTGCAACTGATTTGGGACTGCGGCACCTCATGCTTAGAGTGGGAAATGACAGTTACAACCCTGAAAGCCAGGTGCTTTAGAGCAGACAGAAACAGTCCTTGTGGAGTTTCTGAGTCAGCTAATATAATTCACCTGATTCCACAGAAAACTAAATAACAGTTTTGTGTGTCAGACTATAGGGAACTTGGCTGTCAGCTACAGAAATTCATGGGAGAGATTGTGTTTCTGTTCAGTAGTTCATTTTCAGAAGGTGATTTAGACACTTGTTTTACTCAATTTAAAACCATCAGCTTGTTTTTCATAAGAGAAAATAGATTAGAAAGCCTGAGAAGCTGTCTTTTTTTTTCTTCAAAATGGCTTCAGGCAGGCCCCCCAGTACTTCAACTGGCCTGGGCAGCTTCCCTCAAGTCCCCATCTACCATCTCCTTGAGGAGGTATATCATAGAGAGAAATCAAAACAAAATTTACAGCAAGATTAAAGGCACTGAAGATCAGAGCAAGTTGCAAGGAACCACTGTGCATTAGATTAATGCTCAGACCAATACTGCTTTGAATTCCACTCCAGCTTTGCAGATTATCAGGGTACAATAGTCAAGTTGAAACAAAGCTGTTTCCTCTTAGAAGCCATCACACTTGGCTGGGACTTGCTCCATCACTGTCTGCACTAATCAGTCACTTCACAGTTTGCCTGGCACCCTCTGGGGCTGCCCCCACACATAGCCCCTCTTTCCCTTCTCATTTCAACTTCATCCCAACTTCTCAGAAGAGATCTTAGAGGGGCATGTCACTAGATGTAGAAAAGAAACTTAGGAAATATAAAGCTAAATCTGGGTACAATGTCAGATTTATTTTGTGAACTTGATAGCTTGTCGATCTACTTTGTTTCTCAAGGTAGATTTCTCTCTGCCTTTGCATCAACAGAGGCAATAACCTTCAGCTCTGTTCCCTTCCTTTTTCTCTTCCTGTTGTACAATGAAGAAAAGCTGTCCCAAGGCTAGTGGTAAGAGAGAGCATAGCCCTGTACAGCATTTTGCTATCTCCTTTGCTAATAGAGCTGGTAGAAAGGAGAACGAAAGAGGGGACACCATTCTCTCCTTGCTTTTTTTCTTTTTCACTACTTTGAAAGTTTTGAATATTTTCACATAACTACAGAGCTAACAAAAATAGGAAGTAAAATCCCCTTTGAAATGTGAAAATTCAATATTAGAAATGTGATGACAAGACACAAATGTAGCTGTTTGAAAAGGTTTGTTGAACAGGGAACATAGGGCTGTTGTATAGTTCCTTCACAGGAAGAATGAAGAAAGCAAAAGGAGCAGGCTGTGGGAAGACAGAGCAGCAAATAGTCTGAGAGTCTTTTAATTGAAAATTGGATCCAGCTTCACTGATTATAATTTTTTTTATGAAACTGTGGAATGAAAAAGAAAAGGTTTCAATGAAACATGGGGCTTCCAGCTTGCTCAAGAATATCACAAAAGCCCTTATTCAGTTTCCCTTGAAGCCAAGAGAAACATGTCTTTTCTGGTTTAATTTTCAGCTCTTTGAAGCAGAAACTCATTCTTTTATGTGTCCCTACAGTGCCCAGTGCAATAGGTCTCGTGTCTCAGCAGGGGCTTCTAAGTGCTACTGTAATAAAATTAATTAATCATATTTTTTAATGAACTCCTTAATATTTTCAGTATCATCCTTGACAAAAAAATGTATGCAGGCCAAAAAGGCATGAAAGTTTAATTTAGAATATGGTAGAAAGAACTTTTTCATATAACAAAATCCAATTCAAAAGCTGGGAAAGATGCTGTTCATACTAAGCAGATCCAGAAAGAATATTAACAGTGTAACAAAACAGAAATCTAGACTTTACATCTATTTGTAGCATAAAAATTAAGTGTAAGATTGGTGAGATACGCAGTAGCATGTAGGGATGCTATTTATGACTTTAGGAAGACAGATATGTACTATTATCTAGCTCCATTTGCATGGAAATGAAGGGCCACTCAGAGACAGATATGTAAATCTTCCTGATGTGATTCCTTCCCACTCTTTTGCAAAGTAGCACTTAATACTGACTTCTGCACTACTATCATATAACTTCTGAGTTCGCCATTGAAATGAAAGGGCCAGTTCACATCTCTTACTGGCACTGATTCAGGTTGCAAATGTGGGTAGACACTGCTGCATCACTCTGCACTTCAATAAATGTTTTTAAGGCTTATTTTTCACAGCAGGAGTAGAAATAAAAAATGAGATTCAATTGTACATGTTGGCAGCCTGGGAGAAGTGCCAGTGTGTCATAACCCCATGTACCAGCCCAGTCCCTTTACTTTGTAAAGTATAATTATTGTAAATTGGTTTAGAGCCTGGCAAACATATCAGAGGCTTACATATGCCTCTCTGTAAATATGCATATACAGTATGCATAAATGATCCTGGTTTTCTTATTCTTTCTGGTAAAAAGAAGTTGAAAGTCTTGATCTGAACTATCCTTTACCCTTGGCTAGGGCAAATTTCTGTCCGAGGTAGTTTCTCTAGGCTTTCCTTAAAGTCAGTGAAGAACACAAGTACCGCATATAGGGCTCATCTCCCCTCGCAGGAGGCAGGTGAGGATTGAGCACTTCCCATCTCTCTCCATTAGCTACAGTCCATCCTAGACAGTGAACTGAGATTTAAATGTCTTAAACTTGGTTGGATGAAATGCTTGGTATTTGGATGTCTAACATCATTTGAGTTGAGTCTTTGTATAACTCTATATCAAAGAGCTACAAATCTATCTAAAATATGTTGGTTTTATATAGAGAACTGTCAATTTTGAAGTCTGCTATCTGTGGTAATTTGCAACCAGAAGAAAGTATTAGCTCCATTGAACAACAAAAATATTTGTATTTTGTAATTTACAGTTATAAAACACAATAAAAGTTATAGTATAGAAGTAGATAAGCTTTTACCCGAGAATTTAATCTTCTGTATCCATGACATTAAGCAAAACGTATCACAGAATCATAGAATACCAGATTGAAAGGGACATCAAAGATCACCTGGTCCAACCTTTCTCCACAAAAGCACGGTCTAGACAAGATGGCCCAGCACCCCATCCAGCTGACTCTTGAAAGTGTCCAATATTGGGTAATCCACCACTTCCCTCGGGAGATTATTCCAGTGGTTGATTATTCTCATTGTGAAAGCTTTTTCTCTTGTGTCCAAGCGGAATCTACCCAGGAGTAACTTGTACCCATTACCCTTTGTCTTTTCCGTGTGACTCCTTTGAAAAAGGGAGTCTCCACCTTCTTTGTAGTCAACCTTTAGGTCTCCCCTAAGTGTTCTTTTCTCAAGGCTGAACAAATCCAGTTTTCTCAGCCTTTCCTCATAAGGCAGGCTTCCCAGTTCCTTGATCACCTTTGTGACCCTTCTCTGGACTCTCTCCATCATGTCCACATCTCTTTCTGTATAGTGGGGACCAAAACTGAACACAGTATTCCAGGTGTGGCCTGACAAGATCTGAGTAGAGAGGGATAATGACTTCTTTATCTCTGTTGGTGATGCCATTGTTGGTGCAACCCAGCATCCTGTTGGCTTTCTTTGCTGCAGCAGCACACTGGTCACTCATATTGAGCTTGTTGTCCACCAGGACCCCAGGTCCCTTTCCACAGAGCTGCTCCCCAGCCAGCTAGATCCCAGCCTGTGCTGCACTCCTGGATTATGTTTTCCCAGGTGCAAGACCTTACCCTTGTCTTTGCTGAACTTCATAACACTCTTGTTAGCCCACTCTTCCAGCCTATCCAGGTCTTCCAGCAGGGTGGCTCTCTTCCTCATTCAGCAAACTTCACCATGGTACACTTGATCCCAGCGTCTAGATCACTTAGAAGATACTAAACAGTGTTGGGCCAATATTGATACCTGGGAGACCCCACTTGTGACAGGCTGCTGGTTTGAAAAGGAGCTATCTGCCAGCACCCTCTGGGTGTGCCCTGTCAGCCAGTTCACCACCCACTGCACAGACCACTTGTCTTGATGTGCTTGCCCCACATCAACCGAGCAGGTTACTTTGTTGTAGAAGGTGAACAGGTTTGTTAAACATCATATGCCCTTGGTGAATCCATGCTAGCTTTTACCCATCACATGCTTCATTTGACCTGTGATAGCCACCGGGAGGATTTGTTCCGTAACTTTCCCAGGGACTGCAGTAAGACTGATAGTCCTATAATTTCCTGGATCCTCGTTTGAGCCCTTCTTGTAGATGAGGGTGACATTAGCCTTCTTCCCATCTCCTGTGACATCCCCCAATCTCCATGACTTCCCAAAGATTATGGAGAGTAGCCTTGCAATGATGTCAGCCAGCTCTCTTAACACTCTCTGGCAGATATTGTCAGGGCCATCGATTTGTAGGGATCAAGCTCCTGTAATGGTTCACATACCAACTCTTCCTTCACTGACGGTGGGTCTGTGTTTGCATCAACCTGGATTTTTGTTCCCAAGGCCTGGGGCCCAACAGTGCTGGTAAAGACAGAGGTGAAGAAAGTCTTGAGAACCTCTGCCTTTTCAGCATTGTTGGTGACTAATTCACCTCTCCTGTTTTAACAGTGGACCAATACTTTCCTTCTGTTTCTCTTTGTTGTTTATGTACCTGAAGAACCCTTTCGTGTAGGTTTTGACATCTCTGGCCAATTTCAATTTGAGCTGAGCTTTTTCTTTTCTAACTGCATCCCTGCACACCCTGGTAATGTCCTTGTAGTTCTCAACAGATAGTCATCTGCTTTTCTATCTCTGCTACACTTCTCCTTTGGTTTTGAGCAGACTCAGAACCTTGCAGTTCAGCCATATCACTGAACAGAAAATCCCATATGTGGATGAATAAGAGGAAACTTTCTCCTGCAAATTATTTCTCAAAAACATCAGCTGTGTGATAAAGCTGTGGGATTAATTAATTTAGCACGCATGTATAATTACCTTATCGCAATCCCTCTCTCCCAGGACTAATGCTAATGCTCCAAACCTCTAAGCATCTTCAAATGGCAGCTTTTTTTCTAATCATAGCATGTCACAAATTTATTTTCTTAGCTTCAACACATACAGAATTTTTGTACCTACTACATACAGGTACTGTATTTATAGAGAGACTGCAAGAGTGCCTAGGTATTGCCACTACCTTATAGTAGAAACCACTTTAGAATGAAGTTGCTCTTTCACCATTAATGCTAAACACCATGGCGAAGTTAAGTGCAAGACATAACTCAGATGATATATATGTGCATACTGTTCCTATGTCATAGCTAAATCAAAAGATTTTGGGGACATCACTGGATCAGCTGCTCTGAACTCATTTAATCAAGTTATTCTTTTAGAGAGCCCAGTACCTCATATTTAGCTCAGCAACATCTCCCCAAAACTATCCAGTTCTTGATTTGGCTATTTTAACAGGAATTTACATTCTTACAGCTCTCTATGCCACTCATATTTTTTATAAAAACAAAACATGAGATGCAACACAGTGCAGGTGGGTTTTTTTAACCATGAATATTTATCTGCATGGACACATTAGTTTACTTCTACTGTGTTCACACTTCTTGTGTACCTTTTCTAAATAGGTGAATAAAATGCATCACGAACAAGTATTAGGGACCGTTCAAAGAGAGAGATTTTTGAGCTTTTACCTGGATTTAGCAGAAAGATCATTCTGAAGCGTTTAGCTGGACAGAGAATAGTTACACGGCCTATTGGAATTTCACAAATGAAACAAACCCTAAGCCAAGAATTATTCATGAAAATTACTCAACCAATAGTTAGAACAACTATATTACATTCAGGGTAATTTCAAACTTATTATAAGTGACTGGCAACAAAAAGAAGATCAATTACAAACTGAATTTCAAAAAATTATTCCTGACAAGAATAATTTTTTCCTTCAAGATAAAATGTGTACCATGATTTTATTTAAAATCCAGGTCTTTGGTAATGTCTGATCCCATGAATAAGCACAGCAGGTGATCAGCAAGCTCTCACTGAAACTGAACTTATCGGCCTGCTCAAAACCGTAAGTCAGATGGCCAGCAGTCCTAGCCATGTAGGTCAGGAAACAACGGTAATTACATTTATCATTTAAGGAAGAGATAGCAAAGTGATGAGCGCACCTTGCAGCAGGTATCTGCAGCCTTATGGGAGGAAGCAATGTGTCCTACAGCCCTCTGGCACCGCATCTTTTTACTTCAGCAAAGGCACCTCTTGGTTTCACCAACATATGTGAGCTGTCTGGAAAAAGTCTGTTGGGGGAACAGTCACTGCAAGTCATCTTGGTTTTCTGGTGTCTTAAATATTTTATTTTAATCCCTAACAAAAATATATATGTTATGAGCAAGATAAAGCAAACTCTTTTAACAACATGTCTCTTCTTTTTGGACAAGCAAGTTCTGACTTACAACACATGGGAGAAGATAATCAGCACTTCCCAAGGTGACCTTTCCTTAAAATGACATCTTGTTAACATAATTTTTATTCTGGTTTCCAGCAAAACCACGACTTGCACTGTCTATCTATGTGTGTCTGTTCCAGTCTGTTCACTAATAATTTTTGGCACTATTTGGACAATTTCAAATTCAAATTCAACAGAGGTAACTTTCAAATATATACAGTCTCTAAAAACATGATTAGCAACTGTGTCAAATGGAGACAATTACTTTCTGGATGAAAGTCAGTTAGAACTCAGTGTAGATTTATCCTGCAAAAGTCAGGAACCCATCAGGAAGTCTAATTGTATTCACCCAGCAGCTGATGGGTATGTTAGCTACAAGAAGCAAGAGGATAAGACAAACAAGGATTAGAAGAGCATCAGGTATGAGCTCATAGGAAATCATATTCCACTAGATTATAGAAATTCTTTTTTTTAAGGGCTGATTTTTAAGTTTCTTGTATGAGTCTTGCTATCAATTCTTTTTAATTCATTTTTAGGTATTATACCAATATTTTTTTTCCTGCTTCTGGACTCCTGTTTGCAAAAATGCCCACTAAATAAACTTCTGCAGCATTGTAAATACCTTTTCTTATATCTTGTTCCAGCCATATACTGATCTTCAGTCTTCAGGAATGAAAACATGGAAACTTCACCAGCTGAGGTTTGGTGGAAGGAGGAAGAAAGTACTGGCAGAAAAAAGTGGGTCAAAAGCTGACACTGACTGCATCTTTGGGAGCGGTGAAGAGCAGGAGTGCTCCTGTGTTCCAGCTTCTACAGCAATCTGCTAGCCTTATCACGCATTGTCCAGGATTGCTACAATTATGAGGTGGTCTTCAACCTTTTTCTATAACTTTATGGTTAGTTTTCCTGTTATTCCTTTAATCATTGACATATTTTACCTCCAAAGAGGGATATATTTCATTAGAAAATGAAACAAAATAACTGAATCTCTCCTTCTTGTTTTAACTTTATCAAAACCTTGACTTCTCTGGAGCTCTTCACCAGTGAGAACGAGAGGGAAGCAAGGGCCCACCATCTGAATGAAAGCTTGTCTTATTTCTTCTTTCTTTTTCTAATCTAATTTTTTTATTTTCAATTCTTACTTTTCTTCAGGTTATTTAAGGTGGCAGGAGCCTCTTGCCTCGTGTGCTACAGGACTAAAACTATTTTCAGCAGCAGTAGAATCAAGGAATGAGAAACAACATCTATAAAACTTGTCCAGTTGGTTTACTTGATCTGTGTAATACTTCAAGACACCTATTATCACAGACTTACTGGACTTCCTCAGTCCCCTTGAACATTACACACTTGTTATCTTTTTTCTTTATAACAAAACCAACAGCATAACCCTAGCAGCATTTTTTCTTTCCTCCTTGAGATGTGTATCCTTATAGACTGTACTCTGTGATGCTCTCGATTCAAAAGTGGTCCCTGAGTAAATGCTATTGAATATTGTAGCTACAATGCTACTCCCCCACCATATGTATTTTCTATACAGATCACAGCCCTTTCTCACTTCTTGAACAAAAGCTTGCTGAGAATGAATGTGTGGAAGGGTCACGATATCTCCCTTAGTGAATATTGTGTTCTCTTTCCTGTAGCCCATGGAAGGCTACAACAACCACAGCTGATAAGGATGGAGAGAGAATGTGTTACAGAATAAAGTGACAATGCAACAAATACAACTCCTGTGAGAGAAAGGATGTATTATTGCAGGAAGGCAATAGCTTTGTATGATGCCTGAGGTCAGACTGTATGGCCATAAAGGCAATTCCTGGCCTTCTGACCCACCTACTAGAGACTCTGCAGAGGAAAAGAGGGAGCAAAGAAACCTCGTTATATCTGGTCTCAGTGCATCAGCACATTGGTGTGGAGAAGCTGAGATACAGGGCTACAGGGGGATAGCCAGTCTAAATACACACTTCTGTGAGTTCCATCGGAAGAAAGAACACTCAGAGCCAGAATACATATATCTCTTGAATTACTGAACAGAAAATAAATCAGAAACCCAAATGGTGCCTGTCTCAGTTCAGCATTCCCAAACTCATTTGCTTGTATTATTATTACCATTCAAATGAGTTTTCCCTCAAAAAACAAACCACAGTGCTAGGAAAAATCATTGGTACTGCAGCTATGATCGGGGAATGAATGAGACATGACATTGCTCTTGTAGAGTTTCAGACAGCCTGAGCTGCCTCAGTCATCTTTTCCTGCGGTGATAACATGCTGCGGGATGTAGTGTTGTGTCATTTCTGACACTGTCATTTCAGATGTTGTAAAATCCTGGAAGCAAGAGAAGGGACCAGGGAAAGAGGGGAGGAAACACAAAAGAAAATACCATCTGACAACAAATATACAGTCACTTGTGTCATCGCAAGATTTGCATGACTTGTCAAGATACCACCAATCTGATTAAAATGTGCCTACAGCTGGCATGGCATGCCAAGCCTTGGAAACCACTTCTTCACTTGTTATTATAACCTACAGAGCTGAGGAGGCCTGCAGCATTTGGTCAGTTGATTTGGGTTTTCCTTCATGTAGCAGCCTTTTTCTTTCTAAGCAGAATTTAGAATTTTGAGATTAACGCACCTCTGCTAATCAATGATAGTAAACTGAACAAGAAAAAAGGCAGTTGCATGATTAGTAGCATTTACATAGGCTATGTTTCTGCAGGTTTCTCAAGAGCTGATTCTCCTGAGTCTCCCAGTAGGGTTGAGCTGACATCGCTGCCTTCCCTTTAAGAGGGCATGAATTCATCCAGGCATTTGTTTTTGTGTACATTGACAGTAACAGAGTTGTCTGAGGTCTGTCATACTGTCAGCCTAATCAGGTTCAAAGACAAGTTGACAGACAGATACATGGACATCTAGCATAACTAGAAATGGCATATTTCTTTAGTAAAGAAATCATAAAACCAGTTAATAAGGGATATAAGAACACTTCTCTCTAAATTATATCTGTCACTTGTATACTTAAAGCTAGCCTGCTAAATTGTCATGACTTTCACATACAATTCTCTCTGCCGCTATGAGACTGATAGGCCTTTTAATGCAAATTCTTCTCATTATTGGACTGATTCCTCAACGTCTGGTGGCCTCTCCTTCTGGCTAATTAGATGGTCAAAAATATTCTGATTAATCTGTGTTTAATCAACCAAAAGCATTTAATTAGAAAACTCTACCCTCCCAAGAAGTTTCACCAAAAGTAAAATTTTTTTTTGATGGGAATTTGTCTCATTATTGACAAAATTTCATCTCTTCTCCTAACGTTCTTCCCCCATCTGAGCATTCCAGGTGCTTCACAGCCTGGATCCCAGAGCAGTCTAATGGAGAGATAAAGGGAGCAGTGCTTCTGAGGCACAAATTAAGGGGGATACTGCAAGACCAAGAAAGAGGTTCTAGACAGTTCCCAGTGGCCAAACTGCTCAGGGGAAGCCCATCTGTGAAACCATAGCTTTCAATTATGGTGACCCTGCAAGACACTCTCACATATGCACTGCATATCTTTTACATATGATAAATTTGTGGACAAACTGAAGATGGGCTTGCTAGAGCAAAATGTTTAAAGTAGCTGGATGGATTCTAAGATTTTGAAAGTGTCTGTTGATTTAGGTGGCCTTCAGTTCTGAGTTCCCATTTCTCAGAAGGTACCTTTTGTTCAGGCATCAAGATTTCAGATTTTTTTAGATAGTTTTCAGGTTCTCAAAATATTGAGAAGCTGCTCTGCATAAGTCAAAACCCTCAGGAGTGTCCAGTGTCAGAAGCCCAAAGTGGAAGTAACCAGAAATCTCCTGCCTCTCTGTAGTGGCGGTTCGTTCTGCTCCATGGTTCCAGCAGTTAGATAATTGAAAGTGGCTCGCTATTTCCTGAGTGATTAAGAAGAATAAGTATGAATTCTCATCACCCTCAGATAAAAATATTAGCTCAATTCATTTCTAGGGGTTTTTTTGATGCTCTCCTAAGAGAGGGGAGACTTTAGCTTCAGGGAATAATCAGAACAATTTAAATAACTAGATATTCTGGTATTTGATATATTAATTAAGAGGTAACAGTGGTTACTAAAACAAATGCACTATAGAAATAAGAAATGATGTATTTTGCACACCACAGACAGAATCAAAACAAAGGACAACATTATGCTCTTATAACAGTTAATTTTTATTCTCTTGCTTTCAAACTAATTGTACGTAATTTACAAGACCATAATCTGGTCCATATTTTAGGGGACTTCTTATTTCTTTCCAAGATGTTTTTGGCAGCAAAACTGAACAAGAATTCCAGGCAGAGGAATCTTCTGTCATTTACCAAAGAAAAAAATGGTTCTAGTCTGGCATTGACTGTGTTACACTGGTAAATGTAAATAGTGACAATTCATGAACAAGAGAATTTCCAAAGCATGAGATCACAATACTAAAAACATTGTATTCTGAGTTCTTTTAATTGTTTAGTCTATTAGCTCTTGAGAAGTTGTAGCTGGTTTTCAAGTTTTTCCCTATAGCAAGCCAAAGGCTTTCTTGAAAAGAAAACAAAAGAAAGCCAAAATAAGATTCTGGGTGAATTCTGGATTTACAGATAAATACCAGGTATAGAATACTCACAAGAAAATTACAGGACATGCCAACATTACACTTTTTCACTGTCTGGTAATATAAAGAGAACTGGAATTAAGCTTTGAGTTTTATTTTAATAAAAACAAACTAAAAATTAACTATTATTTAGTAATGATTTCTGTCTGTCAGTTCTATGTTTGTTCAAAATTACATCACTTAAATATTTTGATGTTGTTATAGTTATTTTTTACAGCAATAACTGTAGTACAGTTATTGCTACAGTACTGTGAAAGAAATAAAGGGAAAATTCGTTGATATATTTTACATCAGCCACTGAACACCATTAAATTGTCTGTATTCCTCTACAAAGCCAGAAGAAATACAAATAACATATAGTCTAGTTGTGGTCAGCATGTTTAGATGATCATTAGAGATCTTGTAGAGATTGACAGCATAAGTACATTTGAGTTTCCTTAAACTTTTCCTTTGACTTTAAAATGTTCTATGCATCACAAAATTTTGCATATGACAAAGCAGAAGTAATTTTAAACAGGTTTCATCTGCTCAATAGTTCTGTTTGTTAGTATTTAGCTACTACAGAATGAAAAAGAATGAAATACGGTTTAATTAGCACTGTCAGAAAGGTACTAAAATTAACTTGGCAGGAGGCATAAAGTTAACAAATCTTAGCCTTTTGTCTCTCCATATGATCAACCCTCATATACCAAAGTTATTTGACCTGTTAAGAGATGCATAAAACTACACTGCCAGGCCTTCTTTATTGTAGCTTACTGTCTTGGACACCACAGGAAGAAAGACAAAACAGCAGTAATGTGGTTTAATTAGGCCAGAACTTGATTAACTTTGCACATTGGGGATCTCTTACAGAATTCACTCATCTAGTGCAGAGACTGCTCGTTTGTACCATCTGGTGGAAGGCTGCCCACTGTCCTGCTGTCGTCCTAGCACTTAACCTAGCCTGGCCTCACTGCAGGGAACTGGCTGCCTTCAACTCACACTGGAGCTGAGGGGATGGAGGGGAAACTTTGGACGTGGGCTTTAGCAGCCAGGGAAGCCCTGACACCCTTCCACCTGCTGCATTGCAAGATGCCTAATATTGTCCTAAAGTCCTGCTTGTGAGGAAATCCAGCTCTTGATTGACAGCTGCCTTGAATGGATAAATATCCAGCTTCAGCAACACAAATATGACCTGATCTATATTCCTTGCCATCACCCTAGGAGAATGAGATTGGAAGAAGACACAGCGGTTAGTCCCATTTAAGACTATAAACTATCTTCATAGATTAGACTAGTGACATCACTTTCAAAACCACTGAAATAAATATCAGCTTCTTGTTAAGGGTAATTAAAAATACATGGGGTGTTTTTCTAATAGAAGATATATAATCTCTTTCTCTTCTAAAATCAAGTCAGATATGAGGGTGTTTCCCAAAGAAGAAAGCAGAGGCAGTGGTGAGGGAATGTTTGTGTCATTTTCCTTCTGATGTTGCCTATTCCTTTCCCTATTATAAATATTTCATTTTTATCCCATTTAAAATGGTACTTAATGTGCTGTGTTTCTCAATGCTAAACTGTAATGTTTGCTCTCACAGGAATGCTGCACCTTCTTCCTCAATGAAATTCTGAGGAAGATAAGCTGCAACCATGAAATATTTCATGAAATTGGAAAGACATTTCCCATCAAAATATCTGAGAACAGTAATGCTCAGTATGTTCAAATCATCCTTTTATTTAACTGTTCCAATACAACTATAAAAGACTTACATTCAGCACTTCCATCTCATATAGTACCACACTGATATGGTAACAACTGTAGACATAGTAATGATCACCCTCCTGTGATCACAGTACTCTGCCAAAGCTATGGTTTTGAAATGACCATATGCATTCCAAATCAGCAGGTTTTCAAAAGACATAATAGCAACCTGTATAGGATTTCAGAACGTGCTTAGCTGTTTCAACATGTTTGCAAAAAGAACATGAGCACTGCAAAATAAATTCCTGCTAACGTGCTCTGATGTGCTTCATTCAGAAAGTTCACTTTACTCTACTCCACCCTCCCATTCACACACAGACACTAATCTCATACATTGCTCACCCTTCTCCCCTCATGACATTTGCTCTCTCTTCCCTGTGAAGAGACTGTACACTACACACACTCTATGGTGTTTACTAAATTAGAAATGTCGTATGGATTTATTGTTAGATTGAATGCTCTTTGTAGGCAACATCAACCCACGATCCGTGTACAACGCAGCAAGCATCACTGTCTCCTGACATTCCTAATACAGAAAAATTATACTTTGTGTAATGAGTGCTGAACACCATCTGAACGTATCCACACCCATATTCAACCATGAGCACTGATGAGTTAGTTTTCATGTTGGAAGAGTCTTTCATTCTCTTTCATGCTCTTTTTCATGTTATGCGTAGACTTCCCTTTATAGTAATTTCTGCAGAATTTTAGAAGAAGCTGCAGAATCTTCTACAGAAAACGCTCTATGCAACTACTCAACCCAAAAAGAGTTGTCTTTTCCATTTTTTATTTTTTTTCAAGGAAGAAAGATGTACTTAAGAGTACTAGGTACAAATTAGTCTGAGCAAAATATAGCGTGTACTATGATGTGATCATTGATTTGTTTTCCTTTGCCCATCTATTACCTCAATCAGCATATCTGGTGAAGGTACAAGAGTAAATCAGGTTGTGGAAATGATTCTTGAATTAAGTTGACAAAGAAGAGAATCCACAGCATTGTCATCTGGGCACATATAAGAAACTGAGTTATTATGCTAACCTTCACTATTAAACCAGTGTATTAGAAAGGTCTGATTTCTTATAACTCATTTAATAAATACATTATTATCTATCAACAGGAACCCCCCCCCCCCCCCATGACTATCCACATTATCTACCCTTCAGCTGGATTCTGGAGGGCAATGTGAATGGAGAATGGAGAATCTGGCAGACATAATACATCAAAGGAATTAAAAGCAGCATCTGGTGGTGAATGTGTATTTTACAGATACTTTCTGATATGCTCCAGACAGTGCTACAGTTTGAATTCACAGTGCAATGAAAAGTCCACATTTTGCAACCTACCTTGTGATGGGAATGTGATTGCTTTTATAGTCCATATCTGTCTTCTACTACCTGTTAGCTACATCATTACACAGTTTTGTGCACTCCCTTCAGTTACACCTACCAAGACACAAATAACTTCATTTTTTGGGGAGGAATAATAAAGTTTCCATTTAGCTGTAGTATGGCTTGTCACTAAAAGCATAGACACATTGAGTTTTTACATTGTATTTCTGCTAAATACGATTCAAAACACTGAGTTTTCCAGCTCTGTACCTTATTTAATGTATAGGTTCACAGGCACACAATTAAACTCAGGCTTAATGTAATTTGACTAGAAAATCTATTTAAATTGTTCACAGAATAAAAGATTTCAGAACAAGGTGTCTAGACAGCACTTTTATTTAACTTCTGGTGAGATCATTCTAAGTCTGCTTCCAGTGCTTGTCCAGGGAATTTTCACCACAAGCTTTTGCTGCATTAAAGGCTGTGTCTACATTGGGGTTTTATTCTGATTCTTGATGACAGAGACCAGTGTTGCTTCACTAATCTGAGCCCTGCCACGTACTGCTGTTTACATTGCCAGAGATTATTCTGGACTGATGATCATGATCATTTCTAGCATGCAAGGAGGCCCCACGTGTAGCTCTTTCAAGGAAATAATTCTGAAGTAAAGCAGCTCTATGTCAGTGCTGTGCATTGGTCACTGCCACAGCTGGTAGTAAATGCCTGCCAGTTGTAAAGTCATTAGAAAGCTATGAGACTCTTTATATTCCTAATCAGTGAGCAAACTCATAAACAGAGGACTGTTCTACCCAATCTCACTCTCCCAAGATCTCCATTACCCCAAGCACGATGTATTTGTCTCCTTGGAAACCAGCGCACTATGCCCTGCACATAGAAATCCTACACACAACGCATTTGCAGAACCAGGTCCCAGGTGCCTGCTGAGAGGAAAAATATAAGGTTTTACTCTTGCAGGGTGCTTCCAGTAACTGAATTCAAGCAGGAAAAGTCATTAATGCATAAGCACAAGTGTGCTTCCCAAATGAAATGTAAAAATACAGCTGCAGTAAGGGACCCAAGAAAGTTTTCTTTCCTCTGATTTATGAATCTGTCAAGACATCACAGAGGAATTGTTAGTATTGCTTTAGTGATCATCTAGGGGCACTATAATTACAATGCAAAACCATCTGCTTCTTGGGGAGTGCCTAATCACTGTATGTCAAAATCAGATTAAACTTGAATTTCCTTCCATCTCATTCTAAACTTATTATGAATTGATATCTGAAATCCAGATCATTAAAGAGAAGTAAACAGTCTTATAAGAAATAAGTTTCTTCATTTGTACTAGACTCTACTGTAATTCTCTTTTAAATGGTTGCCATTTCCCAGAAATTATCATGGAGTCATCTCTAATAAACCATAGTGTTCCTCTGTGCTCGGGAAAGAGTTTCTCACCAAATCATCTCCCATAGGGAGCGAGGCCTACACTAGACCGGTCCCCAGGAGCTAACGGCACTGCTGGTATTTCTCTGACAGGATGGAAAAGCTTCATGTTGCTGCTGGGGTGGCAGGGGATGCTTGGGCATTTTTTATGAAAAACTTTAGGAAAGTAAATTTTAAAAGCAAACCTGTTCATTAATTCTAAAGTTGTCTAAATTTGTTCATGGTTAGGCTTCAGGTAAACCCTGTCTTTTGACACACTTCCCTGACAAACTTCCTGCAGATTCAGAAAGTGCTTCTTCTATCTGTCAATGCAAAATTAGATTTAGTGAATCTTCCTGCACCCATAGCTGATCACTTTCAACATACCAAAAAATTTTATACTGAAATGGGCTACTACAACACACAAATGACTGTGAGAGGAAAATAAGAAATTAAGTTCCCTTACATTTCTCTTGCATTCCCTTACATTCCCCTTTCCCTTTTGCCTCCACTGTCTCCCTTCTGTAGCTACTTCACATTTAATTTCTTCTAGTACAAATATAATTATCTGGCTATTTCTTTTCTACTTCTATGCATAGTTAATTGGTTTCATCAAGAATACTGAATGCTTAAGAAAGGTTTGCTTACTTTTAAATAGTATCTGATGGATAAAATTTCTGCTTGCTTCAATGGGGATGGGGATCTGAGTACCATAAAAAGCAATCATTTCTTGTCTCTCAGGCAAATTGGAATCATGACCTGACAAACCCCTCATGCTGCTTTCAGTGTTCAGGGTACTCAGGGTGGCAAATTCAGCATAGCCCAACCTTCAGCAGTCCTAATCTTTACAGAAAGTATGTGCCAAGTACACATTTTAAATATGCAGTTCGACCTTGCATAAGAACAAAGGTTAGAGAGGTAAAATGTAATAATTTAAGAGATTTTTCTTCTCAAGGACTGTATGCTGTCTCATAAATCTGTATGTACTAAAAAGACTCATATATCACTCCCAATGTAATGTACAGGACAGAATTAACTGTAATTCTTACTTTTTCTTTTATAAGAGAATTATGCCTTCAAAAGACGTCAGATTCGCAGCAGTAGCAAGTGATAACCTCTGTTTATCCACATCTAAGAATTTACATAGCTAGTGGTATGGTTTTCATTATAATATTTGATTAAAATCCTTTAGCTTTGACCTGTAAGAAATGGCTCTCAAGGTGAAAGATTAGTTTTATGTCCACAGCCGTTCTTTGTAAAAGTGAACTAACAAGAAGGTGCAGCAAGGATGCTAACTGTGGGAGGAAGACAACTCCAAGGAAAGGGATTGGTTTTGGTATGCAACAACTAGTCCACCCATGAGCTGGATAATGCATTTGAAAATTTTTATAAAAGCACTTGCCCTCAAAATTACCTTGAAATGTCATGGCTTTCACTACCTGCACATAAGGAGCTTAAAACTTCCTTATTCCCAACTAATTGCTCTGGCAACTATAAATATGCAACTTTTCTCTGTTGTTTGATTTAGCTGCTGCTGAGATGTATTTAGAGGCATAATAAAATAGGAAAATATATTTGCAATGTAAAACCATCACATATTTTTATTTTATCAAAATTCTTTTTTCTAAAGTAAACCTTTCTAACTAATTAAAAATATATTAATACATAATATTAATGTTGTGGTATACAATGTATTTTATGATAACAAATAATTTATACTTGAAATAAGCACAAAGATTTTTCACAGATTATTCTGTGGATTATTCTGTAGGTATTAAATCTTCAATATGCTGCTCCCCAGAGTCTTAGAAAATTGTATATTATTTTTGTCACTTTCCTTATACACAGAATTCTGTCTAAATGAGTGCACTCACATAACTATACTTCCCTCTCAAAGAAACCATCAAAATCATTGTATAGTTTCTATCAATGTCACAATGTCCATTGTGGACCCCACTGTTATCTGAAAGACAAGGTTATGACTTCCCACAAGAAATGAGATGAGCTATTAGTCTGAAGTGGTAGGACTTGACTTTGCATCTGCTAAAGAGAGCATGCACGTACACACACTAAAAACTCACATTCACGCCTGTGTTCCACAATGACCACAAACAGCTATCTGGTTTACCCAATTACCCATAGTTTTATTTGGCTTTGTGTTGATTGCATGTATGCAGCTTACATATTTCCAGAGTATTAATAGTGATGATGGCATTGCCCCGAAAAAGACATGGGCTTGTATAGTGTAAACAGAGGCATCTAGCAGTACAGGATGTCAGAAATACAACCCATGAATCAATTCAAGGGCAGTCATATTATTTTTAAGGTGAGGAGCTCTGCCTTGGATGACCATGGTGCATGCCGCCACATGGTGGATGCAAACATCAGCAGGAATTACTGCACGTTCCTAGGAAAGGAGCACGTCGGCTGCAGCTAGCTACCCTCTGTTCACATCTACACAAGGATGACTATGCTGTCACTCACTGATCTCTTGATTCTGGTTCCTGGGACTCTCACTGTCTGAGCTATTGCACAGTAGCCGCAGAGCTCGGTACTTTTCGGTGACCACACAGGCTTAAAAAGGAGGCAGCAACATTTACATATTCACATCGCTGTTGTCATAAATACAGGATGTGGTAAGAGTCTGTGAGTGTCTCCTCTGAATCAGAATGTGAGTGCTGTGGGAATGCAAAAAGTCAAAAGTGTGCGGAAATGTTAAGTGAATTTATGAGCTGTAAAATGGAACTGAATCAATGCAAAATTGCATAGCTGATCATTTCCACGCCTCTTAATACCCTGCTTTTTTAAATACTAGTTTTGTATGAAGTTTGGTTGAATTATTTTGTCATTTTATAATGTATCTGTATTATACATAGACTGTACATGAAATATGTCAGAAATGCATGCTAGCCCATAGATTTTTTGCAATCAAAGTGATTTGTGACATCATAGTGCTAATAAGTTAAAACCATGTGGGTGTACTGACCTTTCAAACAACAACAATATCTACTTTTCTTTCTCTTCTCTTTATATTAAGCCTCTGAGCTGATGCTGTGGGATGCACAACGTAGAGAAATCACTGTCCCATGCTGAGAGCAAGTGAGAACATACGGGCAGAGCCACGCTGTGCCATCAGCAGAACCCTACCAGTCTGTTTGCAGTATGAGACAGTCACAGACACACAGAAGATTTGTCTCAGAGGACTGGAAAGCGTAAGGGGACTGAGAAAGATAAATAGCGGTTAATGTAGATTAAGTACTGGGCTTATGATTTTAATTGTGAGTGACTATTATTCACACCGATATGCAGGTGATCATCAGAATAAATTGGTAAGGTTTTTTATTCCAGTAGGTGACAGCAGCACAGTTCTATTTATTCAACCAATTGGTCACATTTGATTAGTTTAACTACTTTAAATCTGAAATAAGAATTCAGAACAACCATTTATAATACCGTAAGCTAAAATCAGGATTGCCTCCCTTCCTGCCCCAGAATATCACTATATCATCCCTGCTGGGGTCAATATGTCTCTTTTTCTCTCATTCTTTTTATGCTGGGGATCTTCTCTGCCCCTCAAGCTTTGCTGCTTTCACCTCTGCAGGTGCTTAGTGACAACTTCAGCCCTCTGAGTCCCTCCCTAGGCCTTCACAGTACAAATCTTTCACTTTTGTCTAGATGAAGCCCCTGGAGCTTTCCCCAGAGTCAAGGAGAAGCTGTAGCATAAAACAGTCCTACTGTTAAACACAATTCAAAAACCAGTCAAGAACATGAAGGAAACAACAGTGTATTTCTGCTGCTTGTTTTGCAATCTCATCAAAGTAGGTCCTGAATTCTGGTCAGAGCCTGACTGACTTGCTTTTTGCACAGCAATTTATTTTAAACTGGGCATAGTGAAACAATTCTGTGCATTTATGAATACACACAGCTATCACAATCTGCTTGAGCAGAAGAGAGCGGGTGGGAAGGCTTGCTGGAGAGACATCCACCTCACAGGAGGCATCACAAGCAGGTCAGAAAAACACTGCTAATGACTATACTGTGATGTGAACATTCATCTCCTTTTCAATGAATTCATTGTGAACATCAAACTCTTAGCCCCAAGGGTATCTTTACCTGGAACCCACAATAAATTCAGACTGCATGCAAACTCCTGTTTGAAAACAGATGCATTTCAAAACATTGGAGGAGTTACGAGTATAGTCTCAAGGCTGCAAACTGAGGCAGTACTAATGTCAAGTGATAATTTTAAATGGACAAAAGGTTCCTGAGAGTGCTGTTAGCTTTTGTTTAGTTCTGAGAGCTCTTTGCTCCCTCTGAAAGAAATGTGAATTAGGAATATTCAAACCACACAGGACCTGACCTTTCCTCACATAAAGTTGTCTCAATACATATCTCAAATCAGGGCTGGCTGTAGGACTTAACTTTTATTTTCAAATGACTTAGGGACACAGCTGAACATCAAACATTTAAAGTTACTATAATTACATATGGTCTGGATGGAAGCCAGGACAAACAAAAGGTATGTCATTGGAAGAAATTCTCAAGAAGTTCTGAAAGATAAATTTTTCTAATAGTTTTTTTTAAGATTAATTTTCCCTGAAAAACTTGTACTAATTTACTCTTGAGTTTATTAATAAATTTGAATTATTA
This sequence comes from Strix uralensis, assembly GCF_047716275.1. Classification (NCBI taxonomy): domain Eukaryota; kingdom Metazoa; phylum Chordata; class Aves; order Strigiformes; family Strigidae; genus Strix; species Strix uralensis. The sequence goes on along the minus strand of NC_133978.1, from coordinate 10,640,125 downwards.
GAAAGTCATTCTACATTATTTTCGGTGGTTCATCATCTCTCTCCCCAACAATATAGCAAAGCCATTTTAAAAAGCAGAAAAAAGACAGAATTTTGCAGTGGGAGTGGGAGAGGACTTGGCTAGGTGCCCCTTTATTTCTTTTCCTATTCACATGTTTGTCTTGTTAAACATTAAGAATACTTCTCTGTTATCTTTCTTTCTCTTTGATAGAAGAAAATGTTGAGAAAGAGGTAGAAGCCAAAACCCCTCATTACAAAAAGGTACAGACTTTCAAAATGAAACACAGCAGAGACTTCAGGCTTCCCTTCTCTTCTAGCCACTGCACAGACACCTCACATCTCCCACACCCTCACAGGAAAGCCTGCTATCACAAACATTAGACAGATGGTAGTGAGTCTCTTTCCAGATGACCCTGTTTCTCAAATTCTGGTGTCCAACATGCCCTCCTGGGGTGCTTTCCAGATCTCTGCCCTTTACTTAGGTAGGCTGATGAACACAGTAAGAATCTGGATTTAGCTAATGAGCTTTTGAAAAGATCTGATAGGTCATCAGAGAGAAAGAGAAATGAGAGAGCAAGATTTCTTAGCTCTTCTGCTCCATGTTACCAAGTTATCCTGTCACAGATTTTCGACCTAAGAAGGAGGTTAGGCAGTCTTCTTTTATTTTCTCCAGTCATTGTATCAATCATGTCTTGAAAGATTAAAATTTAATAAAGATCAGTGTCTAAAAAAGAAAAGCCTGAATAATAGAGCAAATAGAGCAAAAGACTGAGCTGCCTTTACCCAGGGATATGATACAGATTGTCAACCACAAGGAACACTGAATGAGCAGAGGCCAGCAATCAGGCGTCCTACCCAGCAGGGGTGGCAGACAGGCAGGGGGACAGCAGGGAAAGTCATTAGAGCTGAGCTTTGTTACCCTGTTCTAAGGATTCAAACAGGGACATCCTGTTCATTTCAGCTAGTCATGCACATCTATGACCCATGTATGTCTTTGGGTGAGCTGGACTCTTCCTCCACTCCCAGCAAGCCAGATCTTCTTGGGCATGTGAGCTTTATGCTGTGTATCCAAACACTAATGAGAGTGCTGTCCTGCCAGGTAAGTCTCAACACATGGAAGCTGGAAGGGGTCACCTGAAATCTGGAGATAAAAAACTTCATGCCATGGAAGTCAGTGAAAGATTTTCATGGGAACAAGAAAAATGTGGTAAAGTCTATTTCTATTAGCAGACATATACTTGCTCTTTCCCCCATTTTAATTTTTTTTTCCTTTTGTTATATCTCTCTGTGCTTCAAAGGCCACTACTATCTTCTTTCTGGCAGATGATCAGTTAAATCAACAGGTCTTCAATAATTTGTCAGGAACTCGCAAAGCAAAGGAAATTTTGCTGTGGATCTGATGAACATTTACCCCATTAATCTTCTCCCTTGCCTTCAGGAGCACTTGGCTCTTGATGCTTTAATAAAATCCTAAATCCACGTAACTCACATGACCAGTTGTGCATTGTCTACTGGGTGGGTTGGGAAGAGGAGGGGAGTCATTTCATTGTGGACTCTGCAGGTATCAAGCTGAATGCTGAAGTGTGGGATTTGATTGCCCTCATTATGGCGGTTGGTGTAGCTGACTGATTGTAGTCGTAACATCACAAAGGCCTTTGTAAAACCCAGAGTTTGTTCCTATGATCTCCTGTGGTGGTAAATTATAGTATGAATACACAATGTGGCAGAAAGTAATAATCTTGAGTAATGTGGCTGATTTTATCGCTCTTTAATTTCATTAAGTGTATTCTTGTCAGGCAAGGGACAGGCTTTCAGCTCCTAGGAGCAGATGCTCACATCCTAAAGCTAGATCTGAAATACTCATCATGAAAACAGAGGCCATTTGCACAGCCTGGACCCAAACGAGGAGTGATGTTGGCATTTTTGGTTCAGAATCATTTCTGTTCCAGAATAGATGTATGAAAGAAGACAAGTACTGGTTTATGGTCTGTGCATTTCCCTTCTTTACAGACTGATGTCTCCTCCCGCTTTGCTCACCCATGTTCATGGCGAGTGCTCACCCAGCAGAAGCGAGCAGGTGGTACCAACGGGAGCCATTTGGCAGTGAGCCCACAGAGAGGGTGTCTGGGGACAAGCCTTTCTGTGAACATCTGTACTTCAGCTCCTGGCAACAACAAGCTGATCCCACAACATCATGAAAGTGGAAAGCTAAATTGCTGCAGAGAAATGCAGGTTTACACTAAAATGACAGACACGACACTGAAGAGACTGAGGCAGTAGCATGTGCCCCCTTCTGCTGACTCTGCTGTAAAACATCTGGGAAAATGATGAAGCAAGAAATATTATTTCTTAAACTAATGAACTAAGGTTTCTCAAAGCTCGTCTGTAGAATAGAATTCCATCGTATTATTGATAAACACCTAGATTCTCTCACTCACATGCAGATAGTCTGTAAGAATATATAAGAAAAAAAATTGGAATGAAGAGGATTGCCTTTTCATACAGAGGAGCAAAGAATTTTGCTCTCAAAGGTCCCCCTCTTTGCATTGGGTATTAGTATTAGGAATGCATTTTTCATTCCCAGGGTATACAAAAAAGATTATTGCATGTTATCTAGTGAAGTGTATCCCAGTGCTGAATAGACTTACTTCACTTTCCATGTGACTTTCTTTGCAATTCATGTACTAAGGAGGCTAGTAAACTCTGTAAATCATTTTCCCCTCCAACCCTTTCCTTAATTCAGTCTTCCAAATTTACTAAAAACCTCTAAAAGCCTTTGGGAAATTGAATCAAAGGTTCATGATGAAATGACAGAGAGGAGAAGCAGCTTTATTGATTATTTTTTACAGAGGTATTTTCTTTCTTTCACAGCAAAGTCTGCATTGCACTGTGAGGCACAAAGATGACATGCTCACAGGATGAGTGCTGTTAGCTCAGGAAGAGACTGCAGCTCCGCCCTGCCTGAAGGAACATTTCAGACCTTGCCTGATGGGACTCTGAGACCCTGGCAGAGTTAGAGTTTTATCATGGTTTAACTGCTGATCCTGTATGTGGTACACAGTGGAACCCCTGTTCAGGACTTAGTGCAGGACTGAGGTTTTATTTATCCTTCCAACAGAGTAAGGGGGTCTCACTCTGCTTTAAGCACCACCTGTCATTGCTGCCTTGCCCTGCCCTGGAAGGCAAATGCAGGACTTTCCTCTGTATTGGTGAATCTGAAATCTGATAGAGAATTACTTAAGCTGCTGTGTGGGATAAGATGGGGAAACAGTTACTGAGGGTCACTCAGACAGATGGTTTATTATAAAATCTATATAGATATATTTAGTGTGTATCTAGTGCTCTTTTCTATTATCATGTTCAGAGACATGAGGACGTATTAGATAAATTATTAAAAGTTGATCATCCATTCTTTACTTGGAAGACTCTAGATTAAAAACTGTGATTATGGGCAGGTATTAAGGTAATAAGCTATTTTACTTCAGAAATTGAGTCATCTTGTACATTTTTATATATCACATAAATATTGTATCAGGAAAAATTGGGACTAAATTTGAAGGAGGTGGCAAGAAAATAGCTGAAGGAGATCCTGAAGTGCTAATACACATGTGCACACATTTCCATTTTGTGACCCGAGTGTGGTGATCAAATCCAAATTGAATTCTGAAAATAATATTAGTTTATACAAAATAGGGAGCTTATATAAATCCACCATAGAAGCAGAAAGCCTTATTCAACTAGCTGATTAAAAGATCTTTTTTCCATAGCTCTTTAATCTAATTTTTATGTGTTACATCCCATTAGTGGGTTCTTAGAGAATAAAAACATTTTAAATATATAATACCAAATAAATTAGTTTCAGATTTGACAAGCCATTGGCTATACACAAGATAAAAAGTAAGTATTGAGAAGAATGAAAAAAATAGCAAAGCCTAAACTCCTTTATGTATAGCTTAGTTATTACAGCAGTACTGGAGAAGGAAAGCAATAATTACAGTGGCTAATTCCCCTTAGAATAATACAGTGTTTTGAACTAATTTCTCGTGGGTGTGCAATATTGCTCTCTACTGGCTGCTGACTGGATAGGAAGAGGCAAAGCTTAACCAAAGAAGCCTTCACATGGTCTATCAAATCCTGAACCTATCTGTAAACTGACAAAGTAATTTCTAAGAAGAATGATCACCCAGCATCATCCAGCTGACTTTCAAGAGAGCTGCTGGATAGCTAGCTCCTTTATTACAAAGACTAAATAGAGAATCAGAGGTGAAAAATTTAGGTGATGCAGTCTTTGAAAATCTTTCCAGTGGTTAGCAATCTAAGAAGAGATGATATGACATTACTGCAATAAGGATAATACTCACTGTGAAATAGAAATGAACTGTGTTATTGTTATTAGTGAAAGGAAACCTCTTTTCACTCACATGGAAAAGGTTTGTGATTCTGTAATAAATACAGTGCAGCTCTAATCTCTTCTTCCGAGGTACAAATGTATAATTTATCTGAGAACTATGTCTGTCATCTAAAACCTTTGACATCATTATTTTAACATTCCAAAAATTATCACTGAGTGGAAGAAAACCTATGAAGGAAACAGAAGAGGTGGTTCTATCTCCCTTCTTAAATATTGCTGCCTATAAGTGTGTTCCCTCCAGTCCCCACAGAGTTTCCTAGTGATTTCTTAACCTCAGAGTTACCTAAATATTATGCTGCTGGAAATCAATGAAGGACTTGCCCCTCTGATGTATATATGTGGCTTTCACACAAACTTGTAAGAGATGTGCAGGTGATGAAAAGTGCAAGGTGTAAAACATGAGTAAGTTCCCCTCTTTTTCTTCCACAACCCCAGCCACATTCTGACCTCTGAACCAAAATGCTAAACGAATAGCAATGTACTCTCTCAAAAATCCAGATGAAGTCTGACAATAGTGATTGCCCTCAGGGAGGCCTAGAAGCTTACAAACCTGATCCTGACTATAAAAGTGAGGGGAAAAAAAAATCGTATTCTGGGACATGGAGAATAGTTAAAGACAGTTCTCAGTTTGAACACTTGTTAAATAATCTGAATAACTTTTCTCAAAATCTGATAGACATAGGAAAATTTTATTGAAAAATCTGTCTTTTACACATTTATACTACCCTTTTTGAAACAGAGACCAGAACTACATACAGTCAGGCAGTTTTCAAAAGACAAGCTTATCTGGGTAGTATTCAGGGGCATAATGATGTTCTCTACTTTGCTTCCTAATTAAATCTTTATCATTCCCAATACCTTTTTTTTCTTTTTTTTTTTTTTTTTTTTTTGACTGCAGTGGAGCATTGAATTGACTTTTTTGTAGAACTACCATTATTCCAAGGTCCTGTTCCCAAGCAGTACTGGTCAGCTCAGACCTTATTTGATATGCAAACATAAGATTTTTTTTTTTTCCCAGATGCATCACTTCACAATTATTTACACTGAATTTTACTTGCTAATTTAATAATCTCTCTTGTAAGGGCCTCATGCAGTTCTTCACAGTTAAGAATCATCTTTTCACCCTCTGCAACTTACCAGCATCAGCACATTTTGCCATCTTACAAGTTACTCCTTTTCTAAATCATTTATAAGTGTGTTGAGCAGTACAGATCCCAGCACACATCTCCAAGACTCTCCTCATGACCATGAGACTCCCCTCACCAACCATTTACTCATACACTTTTTTCCCAACCTTTGGACTTTTCTTTTTAATCCATAAAGTACCGTCCTTTTTTATTCTATGGCACCTTTGTTTCCATAAGAGCTTTTAAGAGCTCTTGCTGATAAACCTAGTTGAAAGCCTTTTAGAGCATGGTCTACACCAGTTGGGCTTTGCAGTATCTCAGGATTCAATGGAAATGGGATAAAAGCATTACAGAGCAAGGTAGAGTAACAACATATAACCCGGGCAATTACCCTACATCATGGTGACCTCCTTATGCAGTTAACCTCCCATAGGGAGGACAGTGAAGACCCTCGACTGATAGCCTGGAGTGGCAGTAAAAAAAAAAACCAAACCAAAAAAACAAAAACAAAAAATCTTTGCTAGAGTTTTAAAAGACTTATCAATTACAATACCAATTGTAGTATTTCACCTACTGGTGAAAAACAGTTTAAGGAGCAGTCAAAATCTGACCCTTAAGGTTTACCTAACCTGCCCCAGAAGACTGCCGAAGTTCATCCATTCACACAACTTTAGTTCAGATTTCTGCATATATGTGAGGTAATGGAGTAAAAAGAGCTGGCAATGTCACATAAATTTGCAGAACATTTTCTTGGGCATTTAGAGTATTTTATGTCAAAACTGAAATGAATACTGATAGCAGTGAAGCTCAGCCAAAATCCACACTTCTTTTTTTCATTGTTATTTTCATCAGCCAAAAAAAAATCAGTCGATAAAAGCCACTCATTTCCTACTAACTGCATACTTCAGCAGCATGCATCATTATTTTATGAGCTGAACCTGCTATGAAACTGGACTTCCTCAACTTAAAATAGTCAAAAAGCAGAAATTAAAAATTTCAAAAGGTAGTATGAGAAAAAAACTCTCAGCAAACATCTCAGAGGGACTTGGTCTTGTCTGAGGTGGTGACTGAAGTGACTATTTTTGCTGTTTGATTTATTACTGTATAACTCTAAAGCTAAGTCAAGAAGGAAATCAAGTGGCCTTCTCCAAATGACAGATGACTGAGATGGCGTTTCTGAAAACCGAAAGTTGTGTGTGGAGAAAGAAGACAGGGGCAAGTCAAAGGTGAATATTTTGTCTCAGGAGACAGAAAAAAAAAAATGGCTCTGGAAATGGTGGAGCTAGTTCAAGAGAGGACACATAGTATATTGGACAAACAGATACTGTCAGCTAAGAAGCTGGCACGTTACTGTCTTGAAATGCTGGACTGATTTGGTGTATGATGTGGCTATGACTTATGAGAACTGAGTAAATGGAAAGGCATGTAGGGATGAAGGTAACTTTACAAGAGAAAAATGGATCATTTCAGAGAAAGAAAGATGGAAACTCCTGGTCTGAAAGTCTACAAGCTATCCTGGAAGAGCACAAACTGTTCACTTCTAGTAAGGTCAGGAAACAGTCGAGGGAAACTTGAAAAACATGATACATTTTAAATTTTTTTAAAATAATTTCATGCTGTTCATCTTGTAGGAAGCCAGTTCACTTACCTAATTCTTCCTGATGCACTAATTGGAAAAGTCAGGTGAGAAACCACTATTTAAAATTATTTATCTCTTTTCATATTTCTTCAAGTAAATATAAAGAAACTCAGAAAATTGTAAGCTTTCCTAAAACACATTTTAGTTCTGGAGAATATTACAAAATACTCTGCATTCAGCTTGGAATTGGACTGATTCTGTTAGGGTATCTTTCAGCATACTTGAAATGAATTATAAAAAAGTAGAGCTCACTGACAGCCAGCAGTCCTGGCATGGCCCTCCACTTTTTCCTTCCTATCTTGGAACAACATTCTTCCAATGCACTTGTCTAAAAATGTTATTGTAGGAATCTGAGGCTTTGGTATCCTTAAAAATAATGAAATTAATAAAGTTCTGTCCCTTAAAGCTTTGCTCATTAAAAAATCAGTTGGACAAGAAGGTGTTTCATTACTTCCAAACAGAAAATGGAGGATGACATTTTTATTACCTTTTTCTCATTTTTTAATTTTGAAATTTTGACCAGCCCTAAAAGTTGGATGAAAAAAAATGTCAGCCTGGTACCATACCCATGCCTACACTGCGGTGGCTCCTCCTCCCTTAGCCAGGTCAGCAGAAGTGATCATCACTGCTGCAGGGAAAGAAAGCTGAAAGGAGGCTGAGCACTCCTGCTCAGGGAAGGCAGAGAAGAGCAAGCCACGGAGATGAAGGGAAGCAACAGGGAGCCTTAAGAGTCAGATTTGCCCCTCCACAAGTGGTGTGGTTAACCTTTCTCTCCCTCCCTGTCCTCTGGGCAGCCAGGGCTGCTGCTTCTGGCACTGAATCCCCAGCAGGCTGAGCCCTGGCTGCACCATTTAACCTTCAGATCCACTTCAGTCCATGGCTTGATAATCCCTGGCAGGCACATCGCCATGCCAAAACTCCTGCAACTAGACACAGAGCAAGCAATTAAGGTTAGTATGACGGCATTTGTCTCTACACTGCTAGTCTCTGGTGAGCATAAGCTAAGACTTTTAACATCAATTTCTTCCACACAGGTTTTGTATTTAATTATAGAGTAAGGGCACTGTGTGTTCCAAGAGCAATCATCTTAGTGACATGTTGTTCTGAAGCCAGCCTTCATTCAGTGTGACACATGCTGGTTATGCACTACCAAATAGAGCTATAATGAAGTGAGGCTGGGGAAAAATACATTGGAAACTGAAGTGGTGCCATCTAAGAATGCTTATCTGTATTATTATTATTATATTTAATAAACAACCTTTCATACTTACAGAATAAAGAAACAAATGAGAGCTTTCTAAGGTAGATATAAAAGCCTGACGTAAAAAATGTGTTTACTGAGTTATAGCTACTGAACTTTCCATTTTGCTCTAAAGAAAAAAAAAAGGAAAAAAGAAAAAAGCAGGCTGAAACAAATGGAAAAGTTTACAATTATGATGTGAAAAGGAACAAACCCCTCTTAAGGTAGAAGACAAAAGTATGTTCCAGGTCATGGCTTATAAACATATTTGATCAGGATCCAGAATTTTGTATAAAGTGCATCATGAACTCATGCTTAATTGCACGTCCAATGTAAAGATCCATTGAGGGACCTGCCAAAACTTTCTAAAATATCTAAATATTTCTGCTGAGCATTTCTGAGGTGGATTTTTAGGACATCTCCATCTAATTAGCCTTCTTAAAAAGGATTTCTCAGTCACCACATATGAACATGAGGCTGCAAGGTAGCAAGGATCCTCACTCTTTTCTGGGTCAGTCCTGTGAGTTGCAATGATGTGGCTGGTATTTGTTAAGCAAGTAGTGAGCTGTGACTGTGCATTTTTCACTGAACCCTCTTCATTTCACTTCTGCTGTATCCTCACAGCCTCTACCATGTTTATGATTGTTGCCTACCAATTACATACTGACTTGACATGGGACTTCGTTACACAGCACAGGGTGCATATCACCAAAACGTTCTTGAATCATAATTGAGGCTCAAGCCCTGTTACAGTATAGGGCTTTTATTTGCTTTCCTAAAGTACAGTAATTGCTGCAAAAAGAGATCAAATTTTTTAGATGTTACAATAGGAACTGTGAAGATTTCAAAGTTAATTGTTATTCTGTATATATTTTCAGGGTCCTTGCTTCTCTCTATTTCAAGACAAAAGCTGTCACTGAAGAATGTATTGCTCTTTCAGTATAAACAAATAAGTAGAGTTTAATTTTTCAGATTCCAAATTATATAAAATTGATCTTGAAATAGAGAAGATATCATTCATATTTCCTAGCCTTAGGGTTTTCACACCTCTGACTCACTGTGGGCAAAAACCACGCCACCGATACATTAAGAGCTCTTGAGTGTACAACTCTCTTTCCTCACTCCTCCTCACGCCTACTTAGTATGAGTGCATGCGTTCTATAGGTAAATCCATCCCTGAATAATTTACATCGTTGTACAAGGAACTTATTACAGGAAAAGTATCATGAAACATCCCTGTTCAAAATTAGGGCAAGGTCAAAGCTTTTCGAGATCTCTATGTTGTACATTTTTTGTCACAATTTTTATTTCTATTTTATGGTTCTTATTATAAAAAGGCATTACATAGATTATTTTGTATGTTCTAGCTACATTCATAGAGATGCACTTTTTATTAATTTCCATAATATACTTCACATCTGGAGGATATTATTTGCATAGCAACAGTTTCTGCCAAGACCAGCATCTTAAACTAAATTCCAAGAATATTAACTCACAGCAAAATTTTATAGCAAGCTCAATGTGACTACAACTCAAAAATAAAATAACTTCCTAAGCAAATATGCTGATTTCTGTGCTGTACCTGAAAACACAGCTTCTGGGGGTAGAAACAATCTGTTTGGAAGCTGACTGTGTTCCTGTGAGGACACATAACAGTGCCAAACTGGTTATACCCTTACTTAATTAATTTGTAGTCTGTGTAGGCCAGCCCAATGAAACAGTAATATAATGAAGTAAACTCCCTTTTCCCTCATTCAAGAGGCATTAGCTCCCTGCGTTCCAGTAATACAGAGCCCCATAGTCAGATCTGGGAAATAGGCAACAGACTTACAGACTGTGAGCTTGGACTGAAAAATGAGAAGTGATTCAGATGATATTTGATCCTTTTACAAACCTTGATTCTGACCTGCCCCTTAAATTATTAGGAGTTATTATGGACCTACTTCGGCAAAAGAACAAGACAAAGGTGATATTCTTTCATGATTAAAATCAAAGCAGTTTTCCATCATGGTTTTGACATAAATTCTTCTTTACTTTTAGCATGACCTGGCACAGCAGGGTTTTTTATGACGAAAACACTGCCCTGATGAAAAATTTTAAAATTGGTTACCCTATGCATGTCTTTGTATCTTCTTTTTCATATCTTCAGTTTTACATGATTATTTCTGTTCTCAAGCACTTCCAAACTCGTATGTGACTCGCATATTAGGGTTTCCAATTTGGCAACACACACAATCTCTTTACATCTATGTCAAACCAATATCAGCACTTATTACTACTGCAAAGTAATTACTGCAAATTAATCTTGCACTTCATTACAAAACCAAAAGAAATTAAAAAAAACCCCAAACAGCCAAAGCCCCAACAACCTCATGGTAGCAATCTGAACAACTTGAAAAAGAGCAAGCATTTTTCATTTCTAAACTAACAGAGTCAGGATAATCTTTTGAGTTATAGAGTAGCTTCACTATATTAACATATAATCTCTTATAAAACAACTTCCTGTGTCTAAGTCTACTTGCATTTCTACAAGAAATTTTCTTGAAGATGCCAAAGCCCTCAATGATGTTGATACTAGAAAGTTTTCTAGGGAATGTAATAGTAAAAAGAAAGATGTCTAAAATATTGTCACTAAAATTCCAGAGATTAATCTCATTTTATTTAAGTTTGCACGTGAGAACAAATCCAGTATTCCATAGCATTGTCTTAGTAAGAATAGGTAGATATCACTTTCTCAGAGCCATGTTGCCAAAAAACATCCTTTCAGACAAGACCAATAGCTCAGTAAGAAATTATATCTGTGGAAAAAAAGCAAGAATAATTCTGTCATGAGGAGATTTTTCCTTAACTAACCATTTCAGAGCACTAGAAAAATCCTGAAAAATGCTTGCTGATATTCTGTTGCTAGAAAGTTGCCATGGTTTTGGGTTTTACTGCTGGTTCTCTTTTCCTGCATGAAAGTGCAGCATATTAAATTCTCCATATGTGCTGTGTTCATTAAACTAGCCAAAGATGTCAACAATTTTTCAACAAATTGTTGTACAATTTTAAAGAATAAGAAACAACGTTAAGAAACATCTTAAAACCACAAACCTGAATAATTAAACCTGATTAGTAACTGTATCATATATGCACATGCATACTCTCTTCATGTGTGTATGCATTTTGAAAGGTGTTCAGTATTATTCTGTGATAACCAAAATGATTATTACTTACAAGTAGCAGTATTATGATGTTTATAACCATTGCAGACTTTGATAGTATAACATTTTGGCATTTTTATGATAGAGATGATTAAAGGCACAGTGATAAGGAGAGATTAAAGGTCGAGGATATATTAGCTGTGGTACAACTTCAGACATCTACTATCCAACTCCAAATCATACTTGCCTTTCCCATCCTATCTTTCCCTCTATATAAAGGGTCTTTACCCTCATCAGTCTAGATCAACCCCCTAGTCAAATATTTTTCAAGACTTGATTTCATACCACCTGCAAGCAGTATTTTGCGATTCATTAATATTATCCTCTGGCAATCCTATTATCTTGTTTTATCATGCTAATCAAAGCTTTAATCTCCCCAGGTACAGAATCCAGGGGCTATTGGCTCACAGTGCATCCCTGAATCCAGCTCCATTTAGCCATATGGCCTGTTCTAGACCACTTTAATCTGTGCTTCACTGAGCTGATGTTTTTCCCAAGACTACCTGTGTTCAGCATATCCAACCTAGTCCAATTTTGAATATCATTACTGAAAGCTCTAGTAAGAGAGAATGTGGTAAACTTGGCTATACAACGTACAGTTGTTACATACTTATTGTCATAATAAAAGATTGTGTGAGCTCAAATTTTTCCTAATTTTCAACTAGAGCCTCAGAGCTGTTCAAGACACTGTGTCAGCTGCTGTGGAGCACTGTAGAATACATGCTGCTGCTACTTGCAGTCTAATAAAGCTTTTTCTTTTGATGGAAAAACCTTCTAGATATCAGAGTGTCAATGCCTAATAAATTCCTATAGAATTGGTAAGAATAGCAATTGCAACAAAAACACAAACAGGAACTGGTCATGGAGCATGGTCTGGTTAAGCAAATCTCCTTTCTGATCATGAGCTGTTTCTTCTAGCTGTATATCTTAACCAGTCAGCAAATGCAACCACAATCTTGTTTTCTTGGCTTGCTTGCTCACTTGCTTGGTTAAACATGACTGGCAGTTGCAAATTGAGTTGTTGCTAACTGATACATCTGAAGAAACAAACTAAAGCATTCTTACTAATTTCAATAACTTAAATGCTTCTACATGAGAGAAAAGAAACATAATGAAAGAAAATTCTTCTATCAGCAGCCAAATTGCATAGCCTTGATAGTTTCCAGAATAGAGATAGCTTCATGACACCATGAACAAAACAAACAAACAGAAGTCTTTGTTGGAAATAGCATGTTCATGCGGTTTGAATTCATTAAATTCTCCATGGTAAACTGAGATAATTTTCAATTTTGTTGTTGCAGATATAGAAAAGGCAGAACCCCTCCCCAGACAAAACAATATACATCAGCCCCCCTCTGCTACCTTACAATAAGGGAAATCATAATCAAGCATCACAGAAGAAACATGTTTTTCTTTCCTAAAAATTCTTTACTTTTTTGAGTTAAAAGCTTCATCTCTGAGAAATGCATGCTCTGTTCTTTTTTATTTCCACCAAATGTCAGTCACTTCAGATATTCTCAATCCTTGCATAGAAAAGATGCATCTGACTTCCACATTATACTGAGATGATTAGCTTCTAGGAGAATAACAAGAAAACGCAACTGTTCAAAATAACAGTTGCAATAGCCACCTATATTGCTTTCCATGTACCCAAAGCCTCAGCTGCTGGTATATGTAAAGATTCCTGATGGTTTATTTCTCTGTGTGAAGCAGAAATGGCTAATGCAGAATTAGTGGTGGAAGTTTGCGTTTGTGATTGAAGAGAGAGGGAGGCCTTTCATGAGCACTTCTTGCATTTCTAGCAGGGCAAGAATTTTAAGAGGCAATTTTTTTATTAATCTTGAGACATTTGTAGATATTTCCTTTTTTCTCCCCACTCCTTTTGAGAACTTCCCCAGATTAGACCACAATACTTTCCAGAAAAACTCAGAAATCCCTTTGTTATCAATTGCTGGCGGAAAATAATGACTACATCTAAAATATAGTCTATAAAGTGGCAAAGCTTTGATTAGCCACAAAATATAGAAAAGTGGGGCTGGCAACAGCCTTCATAAGTTATCTACTTAAGCCTCCCTTTTTCCAAAGGGAGATCCATTATTCCATTCCTATCAGAGTTTTTCCTAACCTGCTCCAAAAGATTTGCAATGATGGAATTCCAACTCCTCAACACGCTTTTACAAGTTAAAGTTTAAAATCCTGCTCAACATATTTTTGTATTTACTTTTCTCCATTATTTGTAATCTCAGGGTTGAAACCTCAGCAAAGAAGAGAAATTTCCTGTGGGAGATGGGAGGTCTGGTAATGAGCTAGCTGAAAGCAGGGGTCTTTACAGCCTTCTGGACCTGACCCATTTCATAATTCAACTTGGATTATGGACTTTGCTATTATTATTTTTCTTGGGGATTTTTTTACTTGAGGACAGGTAATTGTTTGTACCTTCCTCCTGCAGGAATCCTTAATACTGACCCCTACTGTGACCAGCTGGCCATCTTTAGATTTTTCTTCTAGAGACTGCCTTTATTTGAGGAAAAGCAGCATTTGCAGATGGAATTTTACAAATAATGATAGGAGCAAGCAGTAACACAACTCTAAGAAAATTTTTCTTCCACACCACAGGAAAATCTGCCTTTCTAACATTCCTAGCTCAGTTGGAAGCAAGAAAAATTAGATATCTCATAAGAGAAGTTGAGATCAAGATCTTCAAATGGCTAGATATTTGAAATAAGCATCTTATCTTTTGAGCCAGCAGTGGACATTTTTGGGATTTTCCCATTCATAAATTCAGACAGCAGCAGCAAAAATCTACCACCATGCATGCTGCTAACACAATGATCCAGAGAAGGCCAAGAGATTCAATCTACCATTTCTTGACATCTAAGACCACTTTCTACAGAACCACACCAGCTTCCTTGCTTTCTCTCTTGGGTAATCCAAATTTATGCAGACTGAAGTTTCCTTTAGATGGAGTTTGTAACATTTCAGGGAAGGAAATCCCTGCATCTCTCCCACTCATATTCTTAGCAATTTTGGGGGTCATATTCAGATTCTCCATGTGTCTCAGAGCATAGACTGAATCCAGCCGGTATGTCTCCTACCTTCTGATAAATACAGTACTGCTCCAGCATCAGTTCTGCCTGCTTATTAGCAAATGCCCTAACTTGCCTGGTCTCCCTTCTATCAGATCTGACACACAGGTTCTTCCCCTAGGTAAATTATGATAAATTATGCCACACACACACACACGACCCACTTATGATAAGTATGTTTCAGAACCAATTATTTATCTCCATCTAACTTTTAGAGCTAGATTTAGCTGAGGAACAAAACGCTGTAGGGACTGAACAGTCTTGAAAGTCTCACAATATAAATTGCTGCGTTATAATTACAGTCCAATTAAAATTCAGTATTGCTCTCTTCATTAATTATCATCTCTAGCCTTACAAATAAGTTGGGAGAGACTGCTGTTCTGTAGATCATGCAGCTATCCTCCCCCTGCTCTGACTTTTAGAAAACCACAGCTAAGTTCTGTGCTCCAATAATAGAGACCGCAGCAGGAAAACCCCCTGGTTTACACTTGCAGCCTCATAATAACCCCATTCTGTGACTCACAAATGCTCAAAACTTTCCACTGAATTCAGGCAAAGCTCTTGCTTCAGAAGGCATCAAGAACTCAAAGTCCTGTGAACAGCAATATAAATGGGGGCCATGGTATGAGGCTTCACAAAAGCTGTTGCTAGAACATCTAAACCTACAGCAGAAACCTCAAGGCTGCACAGTCACATTCTGATGCTGCATGAACTCATTCTGCTGCTTCTAAAACAATAAAAGATTTTGCTGGGTTTACTGTGTACCAGTACACTTTACATCATCTCTAGTACCATACCTCTCACTAACTTTAAAGGAAGAGGTTTCCCCTGTCCTTCTGGGACCTGCATAAAGGCACAATAAACCCTGCAGGAGGCTTGACCTCGATCAGGCCTGTGCTGGTAGGTGATAAGCAGTTCATAAGTCCAGCCTAAAAGGTCAAGAAATCATGACTTCAGGCTGTGTTTACAAACATAGCAACACAGGAACTCACTGCAATTTAGAAGCTGCTGAATTCCCAGGGGAGACAATACTATAATTTACCTCACATTATTAGAAGCACCTCGTATTTCACAGAGACCAGCTTGTTTCAATTTCTTTAGTGTTAGCGCTTGCTTAGGTTATTAATGCCAAGGTCTGTCTGAGTGCCATGCACTAAATTAGCAAGAATCAGAACATGAGTACATTGTTCAACTATGGCCACTGTAATGTTTCACAATACAAAGCACGTGCTTCCACAGATTGTTGCCCAATGCCACACATATATTTTTGGCCTGACCAGAGCTTAGTCATCCTTCCTTGCACCAACCAAATACAGACACTAACTGATCAAAAATACCATTTCTTTTATATCCTCCTCATTCCAGAACTAACTCAAATGTCTTTTTTGTTTGTCAGACTCATCACTCAGATTGATCACCTATTGTGTTACACTGGTGCTTGGACCATCTGAAGTAGCTGAATAACTGATTCAGTGTTAACTGATTTTAGCTGGTCCAAGGAATTATTCCACCTCTAATTAGCTAAGTAAAATCATAGTACATTAGCTCTGTAATATCCTTCTCTCTTTTTTTCAAAGAACCATAAAAGTACATGTCTTTTTTTTTTTTTTTTCCTGTTAAAACACAACATGGATCTAACCTCAAGTGAGATGTTTTCCAGCAGCTTGACTCTTATTCCAAATTAGTAACCACATCCCTCGCATAGATGTTGAAAACCCAGAAGGATTCAATTATCATTAGAAGAAATGTATAAACTACAATAAGAGAACAATACGTTGCTAAAGGGACTATAGTAAAAAAATGAATAAACAGACACATGATTTAAAAGATGTTTCTGCCTTAATAACATCTGTCAATTCTTCTGTTGTGTTTAGAAACTAAAGATCAAGGTATCTCTCTCTTGGACAGGTTGCCAATGGGGAATGCAACAACCAGAAAGCAATGAGCTGCTTCAGGCGCAGGCTTACAGGGAAGTGTGGGAGGACAGCAGTACCTACTTCCACACCACAGACTGAATGGAGGATGGCTATGTGGATGATTTTGGACAAGATCTTATGATTTCTCACACTTCCCTGAGGGATTCCTATGAGAATCCTATTCCTTTCTCTTTTCTTTCATGCTGGCCATATCCCAGTGCAGTATGTCTTCTCTCAGACTGTACCCAATATGCTGAGCACATTAATTGTATTTCTTTTTTTGTCTTGATTTTATTTGCTGTTCTGTACCTATGTTTTAAATATGCTTTCTATCATCAAAGGGTTAATAGTTATCCTGAATTAAACATGATTCCCAGGGATTGGCAGACCTTTCTTCTCCAATACATATATACAAAACAAAAAAAATGCTCAAAAGAAACATCAGGGCTAATTAGACAAAACAGTGTCATATATACTGACAAAGACAGACCCATCAGGTAGCACATGTAAAGTAAGATTCCCAGTCATCAAAGCACTCCTTTCTAGTCACAAACTGATTTTAATTTCCTCCTCTCTGGCATTGAAGCAGCAGGCTTTGGAATCTTGCTGCTTTTTCTTTTAACTTTACATTGGTTATATATTTGGGCAACATAAAGGTTGATTTTACATTTTTTTTCAGCATACAGGCAATCAACAAAATCAGCATGTCTTCCAAAACCAGAGTTAGCTTTCCGTCTTTCCTCAGAGGGGCTGTAAAGTGTAATTAATGTTTGCAAAGCACTAGAATAGTCTTGCATAGAAAGTGCTAACTTACTGCCAAGTATTTAATACAGGCAGTGCTGGTGCTGTCAAAGTTCCCAAATGTGACTCAGGGGCAGATTCAAAAAGGAATATTGACACACAAATGAAAAACAGCTGTGAACTTTCAATGCACAACCTAAGAGTCCCCAAAATGTCTACCTGAGGACTACTCAACTCTGTAAGTACAAATCTCACCAAGCACTTTCCTTCTGACCTCAGAGCTCTCCAGACAGTAGGAGTTGGGGTTTTAAGCCTCCTCTGACCTGCTTAGCCCTGGCCTGAAGAGCTATGCATCCAGCTCCCAGACACCCAGAAAGTAGACAAGCACCTGAAGAAATTTAGTTTTCACTTACTATGTGGTTTGACCAAACACAGTTGTAAAAAGCAGCATCTCAGAGAGAAGACAGTGGTGGTTTGAACAGCTAGGGGGTTTGTCCTCTGCTTCTATTTCTTTTCCAGCAATTATTTCATATAGAATGAAGAAATGGTCTCCCATAGAGATTTGGCTCCTTTTAAAAGATCAACCCCAGCTATGATGATTGCCTTCCATTTGCAGGCTTGCTTGTACAATAGGTCAGAAGGAGGCTTGCCACCCCATCTGGCCTGTTCCAGCAGATCATGAACACTGCAGGCCAAGAAGAGACTCAATACAAAATTACCATACCTCATAGTGAATGCTCCAAGTGCTAAATAGGACTACCTGTTCTACGCTGAAATGGTAAGATTTAAATGTCTTTCTGTGCATCACAGCAGTTCTGATTCCAGTCCCAGTTTGAATTAAAGACCACACATAACACAAACACTATTAACTGTCTTCAAAAAATAGTATACCCATTAACCAGACACACTCTCAGACCCTGAATAAACTAAGTTTCATTTGGGATCTGTAGCAGAAATGGTTTCATAGTGAAGTCTCAGGATTAGCATGAGCCATAGGTTAATATGTGACATGTCTTGGGAAGATAACCTTTCCTTCAGGTGCAGTATGTGATCTTTGCAGTAACTGAGTGAAGTGGAGAAAAAAATAGCACAGGCTATTTACTAGAGGTCTCACTTTTAATCACGAAATATTGAAGACATCTTCCCTAAAGCTATTAAATCTTTCAACCAAAACTAAACACAAAAAAAAAGAACCCAAAAAATGCTTCCACTAAAGATTTGAGCTCTTTGAATGTCTTAAAAACAGCAGAGAATAATGCAAATGCAGAGAATTGAATTTGTTGGCAGGCTGTCAGCATTTTTATCAGCCTGGGGGCAGAAAGTTTGTTGGAAAGATGGGAGATCTCTGTAAACTCTTTGTTAGCAGTGGACTTTAAAAGTACGGGATTATAAAAATTGCCATACTGATCTAAGTCAGAGGCCATCTAGTTAAATGGTTGCCATCAGCTGTATCAGAAGAAAGTCAGCCACATATCCTATGCTCATCAAATTATTGTATTTGACCTTGGCCAAAAGGAAAGCAGAGAAGCAAACTGTAAGTGAGAGAGGTCTGTTTTGTTTATAGAAGGAGGTGCTCCACAGGTCAGCAGTAGTGCCGGGAAGCTAATTGCTGTAGGCTGAGTTGGCTGCCAATGAAGAGACAGAGATGCTTGGAAATGCGCCCTGGAGGAGCCTAAATTCAGAGCACAGGCTCTGTATTGCTCTTTGGAGGAGCTGTTTCTTTTCTCTGGTTTCATCATTAGAATCCTGCAGTGGTTAGTTTCCAAACCATGGACTGGGGTGCTTTCTGGTTGCTCTGCTTGATCCCTACAGTCAGGCAGAGCCCCCCACAATAGACAGCAACAGTACCCTCAGTGTGCACAGTCACCCTTTCTGAACCTATAAAATACAACTTCACTGTAATAACTAGTACATGGCAGGGTAGATCTCTGATTCCTGGGAGCTAAGCTGTGGAAACTGTTTCCACACAGGATTTACAATGAGACATGAATAGGGATGTTGTCGTTGTTCTCAAGATTTGACAAATTTAACTGACATTCACTACAGAGTGTAATAATACCCCAGAGACTGAGAAATCCTTCCTGAAAAAAAGATCAAGGACCATGTTTATACACACTTATGTTTAAAGTATAGATGTGTAAATGTTATGTTGTAACATTTAATTTTAAATTAGATTAAAATGTCTATAATTGAGGACTGGTTATATAAACTGTATTTCCTGGGAAGTGGATACTTTCTGTCATACTTGAATATTTTTCAAAAATTGATGACATTTATACATTTTGTGTATATTTGCCTATATATCATTGAGTGTAAGGCATTAATATTGTACATCATTGTGAAAGAAATGATAATCTGACAAGTTTTGGCATTTAAAGAGTCTGGCTTTGATCATCAGACTGCTCTCATTTGCCTTGTAATGAGATTCCTGAGTCAAGCTGAAACAGACCATTAAAAACAATGACCCATCAAGGAAACCAGTTGCATTTTATCCCAAGACATTTATATCACCAACCTTGCACAGATGGAGAACTTTAATGATGTAGTCTCTCTTATAGGAACAAGTCTACATTCTTCAGTAATATAAACAAGAAACAAAATAGTATTTTGAGATTTGGAAGCTGAAAACAGATTGTTGTTCTAACTCAGTGCATTGAAATATTTGTAATAGATGGAATATCTGAGCAGTGAGGAGATAGTCCTAATGATGGGTCTGTTTGTCTCTGCCTAGAAAACGTATGCTTGGGTCAGATGCACTGTGTTTGCTGACACACAGGTCAGGGAATTCTGAAAAGGTCATTCGAGCTGTTAGGTAGAAAAGTTTGATAAATATTTCAACATTTCAGGGATGTCCATTAAATCAGTCATCATTTTTTGGTCACACAAACCCAGGAATTCAAGATTTGCTATATTGTGATAAGGAAGTATCTGCTTTAGAAACAGCTATGTGACTAGCTAAGTGAGTTGATTTTAAGGAGCAGGCAAGAAAAAAAAAGGCGGTGTTCATTATGGAAAATGTTGGATTCCTTCAGCATTGTATTCATATACTTTAGTTTGATTATGTACATTTAGGACCAATCTGTATGAGGTTTGTGTCTTTCTTGGCAGAAAACAAACTTAATCTGAGGCCATTGGTATTTTTATGTTAATACAAAATCCTGGTGGAGTGAAGAGGCAGCAGAAGCAGTATCTTAGAGATCTGAAAAGAGTACCTTAATGTTCCATTAAACTCTAGGGGTGAAATGACTGTTGTCACATAGTTCACCAATCATGAAGAAATCCAGGTCACAAGAAATATAGTAGGTCTAATATGCTTTTCTGCTTTGTTGGGTTATTTAGAATTTGGCTTCTTGAGTTTGTTAAAGACCTATTCTTTCCTCTGCCAGATTTCCAGCCACTTCTGCTTATGAAGTACAGTGGGAAACTGGGGAGGTACAAGACAGGACTGATACATTACCAGCTAGACCAGAATCATTGAAGAAAAATGGTACATTGTAGTCATATTTCTTTTCGAGGAAGAACCTAAAAGGTCTAAACTGGAGGAGAAATCGGACCTAGTTTTACATTTATCATGGACTGCACTGCAATTAACATCGGAAGTCTGTTTAAGGGTCTGGCACATGAAATGAACGACCTTCTAGTATGGCAAAGAATGGGAAAAGGTTTAAGTGATGCTACAAAATATTGCTTTGCTAAAGCCATTTTGCCCAAGTGCACATTCAACTGAGAAAGCCAACCGAAGATAAGATTTGTGCTTTCCAAAACAAAGAAATTATCAAAGCTAAAGAAGGAAAATGCAATGTTTTAAAATGTATTTTGATATTTCATAACAGGAAAATACTCTTGCACCTTAATTTCTTTCTGAGTGTCCCGTAGTACCTTCTGGGATGCAGTTAGAGATGAAACAAGTATTCTTGAATGACAAGTACTGACCCATAACACAGTACAAGAAATACTAATGTTACCTTCTAGATTAAAGAAAAAGAAACAAATGTCACCCTTCACCTTTCAGTCAACACTGGTGGACACAAAAAGACAAAAAATATCTTAAATACTAAGACAGAAAAACTTGCAACTTTGTGCCTAATGATAGAAAACATGTATTAGTGGAAAATCTTGCAGAATATTTGCATCTGCCTCATATAACAGTTAGTGAAATCACACTGCTCAGTGCTTAAAAGAGAGAAATTACTTATGTAGGGCCATAAGCAGGAGATGGCATCTCCAGAAAACATTAAAAATTGAACAGAACCTGTAAAAATACAGAAGATCATAATGCATATTTGTTAACCAACCCACAAAAAATGAAAGCTTGTTCTAGTGTATACAACTGAACAGTCCCTTCCAGGCTCATTGTGCTAGGTAACCAGTTTTTGAGGAATACTTCTTTCACACATAAGCATGATTTTACTTCTGCTATGTTTGCACTCCATCTACACTGGCTCTCCAGGCAATATGGAAGAAAATTAATGCTACCTGCATGATTATCAATAGAAAGTGAGTTACAAAATTGTTGATGGAAGGATTTTCAGAAAGTTAGCTGTAAATGAAACATCAAGCATGACAAAAGAAGGCAGAACTTTACTTCTGAGTGCAGGATGATGTGTGGGTGAGCAGTTATATAACACTTAATATCACCGTTTTGGTTATTTCTTTATTCCCTTTTAAATATCTATCAGCTTGGACAAACATAGCAACACTGATGAAGGTGTATTGGAGTACTGGTAGACTTACTGTCCTTGTGTTTAATGATTACAGCTATTTCGGAGCAATGAAAACAACGGTAAATTTGACACTGCTTGATGCTCGTTTAATCTAAAAAGGATAATTGTACTAAACTTCATGCTAAATTCTTGACCAAGAGGTCATTAAAGGAATCAAAATCTAATGAACTGAGGACAACTGGATGCATACATAAAATACCTAACACATAGCTGCAGTATTGCTAGAGGTCAGTATTTTGGAAGACCCATGTGGATAAGATGTGCTGGTTTTCGCTGGGGTGGACTTTAATTTTCTTCATAAAGCTAGTATGGGTTGTGTTTTGGATTTGTGCTGGAAACATTGTTGATAACACAGAGATGTTTTCTTTATTGATGAGCAGTGTTTACACAGAATCAAAGCCTTTTTTGCTCCTCATCCCACTCCACCAGCGAGGAGGCTGGGGGTTCACAAGAAGTTGGGCAGGGACACAGCTGGGACAGCTGACCCCAACTGATCCAAGGGATATCCCAGACCATATAGTGTCATGCTCAGCAGATAAAGCTGGGGGAAGAAGAAGGAAGGGGGGACATTCAGAGTAAAGGTGTTTGTCTTCCCAAGTAACTGTTATGTATGACAGAGCCTGGCTTTCCTGAAGATGGCTGAACCCCTGCCTGCCAGTGGGAAGCAGTGAATGAATTCCTTGTTTTGCTTTGCTTGCATGCGTGGTTTTTGCTTTACTTACTAAACTGTCTTTATCTCAGCCCATGAGTTTTCTCACTTTTTCAATTCTCTCCCCCATCCCACTGTGGGGTGAGTGAGTGAGACGCTGTGTGGTGCTTAGTTGCCAGCCGGGGTTAAATCATGACATCAAATTTAAAAGAAAACATTTTATGAGATTCTATTATTTTGTTTATCAATTTTCTCTGAAAAAGCTTCAGTAGCTTCTAATAGACATCCAGGTTATACAAGCTATGTGTAGTCAATGACTTCTATATAATGAGGCCAAAGAAAATGAAAAAATATGTTAAAAAAATTGCCAAGTACATTTTAATAATGAGAAAATTATGTGCATGTGTGCTGTATGATAGGCACTAATGTAAGAACCTAACTCAAGCAGACAGTGATCTGCAGATGAACACTACATTCAATTCAAAGATGAAGAGGCTACATTAATCAAATTCATTATCTATTGAAAAAATGTACTCAGTTCAAATAATTCTTACATTTTCACACTGGTCATGCAGCTGCTGCCTCAGTAACAATCTAGAAGAGTATGCTAAGGTGAATGAAATGGCTGATTTCAGAGGAAATCTTTAAGACAGTAGGGCCATACACAACAAGAAATCAGCCTGAATACATCCTAAGTACCCTCTAATCCCAGCCGACCCAGCTGGGGTGTGGTGGGTGGGTCTTCTCATTATCTTTGTACTGCTGTTCAATAGAGTTTTTTGAGCTCAGTTTGCTTTGAGCAAACCAGAGTACCAGAAATTTCAACTGGAGGAAAGACGTATTCCTCCACCAGCACTGCAGATCCATCTGTTTGCATTAATGGACAGATTTGGCCTCTTTACCTCCAAAACAGGGATGTTTATATTACTTCTACCCTTCTAAGATGAACAGCCTAATTCACAGCTCCAGCAAGGTTGATCTGGCTACCTCTAGCCACCAATGGAGAGAAATCAGTACCCTGACAGTCCAGTACGCTAAAGCACAGCTAGGCTCAGTTGCCAATCCCAAACAGTCTTCCAGTCTTGCCCTCTCCGTGGCAAAAGGTAGCAATAACCCATCTGCAAGTAAAGAGTAAAATGTTGGGCATTCAGCTCTAAATGAGAGTCTCAGGCCCTCGTTACCAAGTTTCATTTCCACTTTCATGACATTACTGACCTATTTCATTCTTTCCACCCATTTGTTTGTCTTACAGTTTCATGTCACAGATGATGTCTCTTTTTTTAAATTGCACTAAAACCAGAGTGTTGGAAAAGCATACTGTATTAGTTGTCTTGCCTGGGAAACCTGTTGCACATCTCAAAGCTGCATTTCAGTCACCTTCAGGCTCAGGCAGCTGTTTTTCATCATGCCTGGTTTACATTTTCAAGACCTTCTTTACAATTGCAAAAGCTAAAAGAATATATATATGTGGGGGGTTTTAAATATAAAAACAAACACACAGACCCAGAGAGTTCCCAATAATTACCTCATTTCAAAAGCTTAGGTTGTAAGCAAGGAAAACTGTGCCAGCTGGGATATATTTTATCTATAGATTGAAGGTGTAGAATCACTCATTCCTGACTTCCTGGTGTGAGTCTCTGTAAAAACCTAAGAGGCTCTGGGGTTATTATAATATATTTGAGGGACAACTCTATTTTCTATGACATCAGATTTGTTTCAAGATTATTTTCTCTGGCCATAAGGAAAGAAACTGTTTTACGTTTTTGTTCCCCTTACCCAACTGAATAAAAATGCGTATGATCTTCCCATATAAAAGTATATTGGCTTATATAGAAGGTGAATTCATAATGCAATAAACACTGTAGCATTTATTCCTATAGTATTTCAGCTTCCCCAGAGTTAATTTTTGTCAAAAACAAACTGAAAAGAACAATCTATCCAATGCCATGATTCCTTAACTGCATGAACCAAGCAGTTCTTCACAAAACTCCTGATGTGCATTGACATGTATAAAGTTCAATATGACATCATGTTAGTACTCATCATGTGATTCAAGAAGTGAAACAGAAACAAGATTTTTAAAACAAATCATAGCCTGCATTTTCTTACCCTAAGGCTGAATTAAATTAACTGCCTTAACTTACATAGGGTAGGATTCAAAGTAGGCACACATCCATAAAGGTGGATGCATGCTTCTGAGCAAAGTCTGCCCCATAAGAGCAGATGTCAAAGTTATCTGTTTAGGATGGGCTAGATTACACCTTGGAAATGTTTATTTTCAATAGCTATAAATAGAAGTCTAGATGGGTAGCTGAGATACACGGCAGGTGTCTGGAGTTATGGTAATAAATAACAACATAGTGGCCCTGGCATCCTGCAGACAATACCCCTGGGAACTATTGAATATTCCAAGGAGAAACAAATACAAACAAAAATACAAGCAAAAATTCCTGTTCAGACAAGGAAATTGAGAACAGTTTTCCTGCAGCCTGATCAGTTGTAAATGGAGGCTTATTCCACGGGCCTTACAAATTCATTAACACTAGATTTCCTTATTCTGCAAGTTTTCTGAGATCCATTCACACTACTAATGCAAACTCTTGCTCTGCTCTTACTGAGACAGTTGTCTTAGATGGTACTGTCCAAACAGTTTTCTTGATGGGCCTAGTTCTAAGAGGAGAGGAATATCGTTGTTGAGCATAGCTCGGGAGGAATACAGATTTCTTTAACAGACTACCTCACTTCATTGGTGGGAGAATGAGAGAACTTATTTCTGTTCAGATAAAGGCCAGGCAGGAGAAATAATCTCAGAGAAGAGCTAAAAATCTGTGATACTAAAAATGAGTTGTAGCATCATGCTTATGATATTGGAAGTGCACAGCCTTCTTCCCTTAAATAAGATTTCCTATTACAATTCTTTATTAGAAGACATGAATTGCCCTCAGCAGAACAAATTTTAATGGATAGTTGCCATAGGGAAGTGTCTAGGAGAATTAGACAGGTCACTGTACTATAGTAGCCTTAGATCTGTACTATGGTAGCCTTAGATCAGGCACTGCTACTGTCTGCAACGCTATGCCTTTAGGGACAAAAAGAGGGAAGAAGACAAGAAGAGAAGTGAAAGAAGAAAAATGGTGCAGAAAAGACAAACAATACAACAACCAGAAAGAGCTCAGCTGAGGACAAAGAAGGAGATCTTCAACATTATAGTGGGAACATATTAAAGTGTAGGTTATTGGTCCAGAGACACCAGGCAAACCACAAGTTCACTGGATTCTGTAAGACTGGCTGGTTTCTACAAACTCTGAGATTAGCAAGCTCCTTCATGGCAACTTGAACTGTGGTTTTATATACTCTTATGAGAACAGGTACAGTCCTTGCCATGTTTAACTGGGATCGAAATTCTCCTGTCTCAGAAAAAAAAGACATGCCTGAACACAAGGGGTGCTGGAATAACTTCTTATCTAGCCATGATATCTAAGAGAGTTGGTTTAGGAAAAGATGCACTTTCAGCAGAAGATGGAGGTGAGTGCTAATAGTTTTCAGAAATGCTTTCTCCTTCTATTTAAGGCCAAATAATTAAGGGTTTAGGAGGAAGTTTTTACTAAGATCAGATTTCTGCTTTTTTAGAAAGACTTGTTTCTCAGTTGTTTACAAAAGTACTTGTAGTTGATAGTCTGAAGACTTTATACTTAAACATTTGTAAACAAACTGGTATGGTTTGAATTTAGTGTTGACCCTGGCTTGAGAAAGAGATCGGACAAGATGACTTTCTGAAATCCTTTTCAATCTGAATTATTCTACAATTCTGTCATCCATTGAACCGTTCCATTTGCTGACATTTAACAGTCATCCTCTTTAACCTGGGAATTTAAACCTTCACAGTAGAGAACTCTGTGTACAGAGGGCAATATTTGCCCCTTGCAACTTTTGCACTGGTTAACTGGATGATTAGACTCCGAGTAAATCTTCTCAGAGTTCTTGTTTTAGCAGTACTTCCTGGAGTAGTAAGTCTCAGCTACCAAGACTTCAATGGTTGAGGAGAAAATTAGCTTACCTGGAAAATTTCAGGAGTCAAGCACAGCTGGTTGTCAACTGGGGAGAGACATCTTAGCTACCATACTGCTTCATGACATAACACTGTCAGAACATGTTTGAAAACAAAGCATCACTGCAGCTTGTTGCTTTTCCAGGCGAAGGCAAACAGAGGAACCAGACACCATAGCCTTACCTCCTCTTTGCCTATGTTTCTGGTAGCTTGTCCAGCCCTGTATTTCTTTACATTAAAGGTTTTCCCAACCTGTAAATGTGTTGGGAGACTGCTGACTTCTTACTTTCAGGAGGTCTTGCCTGATACTCAGTTTGACTAACCACTTTATCCTACTCATTTTTTTCTACACATCCATATTTACCCTCTTTTGAGTGTTCACATCTTTCTGACATAAATTTAGGTTTTCATCCCTTAGCCTTCTGTCCATGTGTAATTCTACTAAAATTACATGGACTTCTGTTAGCCTTTTATCTGCAGACTGTCTTAGCAATACACTGCTTCTTGTCTGATCTCTTTAGGGTGGCTGTTTTTTTCCTTTGGGAGTCTATTTGTATTCTGTGGCATTGGGTTTGTATGGCAAAGTTTTGGTAGTGGGTGGGCTACAAGAGTGGCTTCTGTGAGAAGCTGCTAGAAACTTCTCCCATGTCCAACAGACCCAACCTAGCTGATTCCAAGAGGGACCTGCTGCTGGCCAAGGCCAAGCCCATTAGTGAACGGTGGTAGCACCTCTGGGATAAAATATTTAAGAAAGGGGAAAAAAAACCTGTGGGGGATCAACTTCAGATAAAGAGAGGAGTGAAAATACATGAGAGAAACAACTCTGCAGACACCAAGTTCAGTGAAGAAGGAGGGGGAGGAGGTGCTCCAGGTGCCAGAGCAGAGATTCCCCTGCAACCTTTGGTGCAGCCCATGGTGAGGCAGCTGTACCCTGTGGACTGTGGAGGTCCACAGTGGAGCAGATCTCCACCTGCAGCCTGTGGAGGACCCCACACTGGAGCAGGGGGATGCCCAAAGGAGGCTGTGACCCCGTGGGAAGCCCACAATGGAGCAGACTTCTGGCAGGACCTGTGGGCCCGTGGAGAGAGGAGCCCACACTGCAGCAGGTTTGCTGGCAGG
This sequence comes from Strix uralensis, assembly GCF_047716275.1. Lineage (NCBI taxonomy): Eukaryota > Metazoa > Chordata > Aves > Strigiformes > Strigidae > Strix > Strix uralensis. The sequence continues at coordinate 10,612,223 of NC_133978.1, read as the reverse complement.
ACTTGTGACCCCACAGGGGACTCACGTTGGAGCAGTCTGTTCCTAAAGAACTGCACCCTATGGAAGGGACCCACACTGGAGCAGTTCGTGAAGAGCTGAAGCCCGTGGGAAGGACTCACATTGGAGAAGTTCATGGAGAATTATCTCCCATGGGAGGGACCCCACACTGGAGCAGGGGAAGAGTGTGAGGAGTCCTCTCCGTGAGGAGGAAGGAGAGGCAGAGACAATGAGTGGTGAACTAACCACAACCGCCCTCTGCGCTGCTGCGGAGGAGGAGGTAGAGAAATAGGGAGTAAAGTTAAGCTCAGGAATAAAGGAGGGGTGGGGGGAAGGTGTTCTAAGATTTGTTTTATTTCCCATTACCCTTACTCTGATTTGATTGGCAATAAATTAAGTTACTTTTGCCAAGTTGAGTCTGTTTTGCCCATGATGGTAATTGGTGAGTGATCTCTTACTGTCCTTATCTTCATCCACAAGTGTTTCGTTATGTTGTCTCTCCCCTGTCCAGTTGAGGAGTGATAGAGAGGCTTTGGTGGGTACCTGGCATCCAGCCAAGGTCAACCCACCACATCCATTGTCAGAACACAGTGAATTATTCTAGTTACTGTCACCTCTAGAGCTAAAGAAAGAGGAATAAGTCTGCCGCAGCTGTGTGTTGAGAAGCCTACATTTCAAGCATGAAATACTACTGGGCTTTTTTCCCCAACATATCATCCTACAAAATCAGATCTAATTTACTGCTGGCTATTTCTAGCTCTTTTTTTTCAGTGTTACCGATTTCCATGCTCCTCCTTCCCATTGAATATCAATGTTTCAGATTATATCCCTTCAAGACAACGCCTCCCATGGGAACAACAGTTGCTGGTTACCAGCTGCTGGCCAGCCAGGAACATACCTCTGCACACTGCTTGCTGCCTTTCATGCAGAACTCTGTGAATACAAGAGTCTGAACTATCTTAATTTAACAGGTATATCCAGACCTTCTGACAAGTTCTAGAGATGAAAACCAAAAATCAATACAATCAAGTTCTCAGATGTAGATGAACAAAGTTTTAAGGATGTTCAGACAGTTGCTGTGTGAACTTCATCAGATACTATGGCATATAGCACAGTAATATCCACACACAGGAAAACAAAACCTCTAAATGTCTGGAAAACTGCGGTTCCTCACATATCTGGAAAAGTTCTAACATGAAATCAGGCTCACAGGATGCTGGAGTCACTTCTATGCATGTAGGAATAATGCATGCCTTTCTTGATTATGTGGAGAAAATGCCGTTAAAGGATTACATCTTTCCTTGTGAGGGCACTAGATTTCTTTGGGAGACAGAGAGTAAGTTCCATCTACCACACAGATCATAGTCTCTGCCCAGTACAAAAGCAAAGGTGGAGGGAGGGGATGAGAGCAGTGGTTACCACAGAGGAGTGACTGAGAAAGAGATGCTAACAGAAGAGGTAGCTGGGACCTGAGATGCAGCCCATGCGAACACTAGAAGCATGATCTGAGGAAAAAAAAAAAAAATAGATGGGACATTCAATGCTAAGCATTGAAAAAGCATGAAGATCTAAAAAAAGGTACCAGTCATTTCAAGATTTTGTGTGCTGTTTAGTGCTGAACACCTCTGTGCAGAAACCATTCCCTACTCAGGATTTACCTTGACTTTGTGGCATGACCAAGATGGTCATAGATATCCTAGTCTGTAGTTTCTATTGTGATTTCTTGATTTTCATGTCTGATATCTGTGCAAACAGAGAGCATACATAAACTGAGGAAAGCCCCGTATATAGTATTCAACAGTATTGGTTTACTACCTACACTAAAAACATTTTCTGACACAATAAAACTAGAGCCAGCTGACCAGAAGACAGTGTTGCTGAATTTCCAGGGGGATCCTATATCCATTTCTGTGTAATCTCTTTCAAGGTCTTCAGCAAAAAAACATTTGCATGTTTATTCATGCTGTTTGTTTCACACCTACTGGGATAACATGCAATTTTCACATTACTTAAAGGGGTGTTATTGACATAGGCCAAACTATTCCTAGTGACTGATCTATGCATCAGCAGTGGTATGAACTTTGCTGCTCTTTCATTCTTTAAGGATTTAATCTATGACTCATGAACAACTTCACTGAGGTGGAGAATAACCTCCAGGGAAGAATATTTTTAAATCAATAGCATATTAGTAGAAAAGCAGTACATGCATGAATGAACTAATTGAAGAATGTGTTTCTTCAATCTCTGCTCTGTTATCGTATTCTAATTTTCCACAGTTTTTGCAATTTAACATTTCTGGTTGATAAAAAGTTCATTGTGATACAGAGGATTTATTTAACATATATGAGAATCAACTACTAATTTTGGAGGCAATTTGAACTGTATGAGATTAATTTAGAGCTATTAACATGTTTGCAATTGCTCAGACTGAGCAGAAACCTTGACATCTACAAATCAGTTGCCACTGAAAGCTTTGATCTCTTTGTCCTGATCACGTTTCCTTTACTTGCCACAGAAGAAGCCACCTGGTATTCCACAAGAGGTTACAAGATCTCATACCCTCGTGGTGTTCTTTCAGAGGTGCCTCCACCCATATTTGATTGCCAAAACTCCAATGACCTCTTATCATCATTGCTGAATTATGTCCATTTTGTACAGAAATGGCACACACATTCCGGAAGCCCTGAAAAGGTTTTGCAAGTAACAGTAAAAACAAAGCATGATTCAAAAGCAGTAAGATGACACAGATCTAAAGTGAACATGATATAAAACTCTTTTAAAAAGCAAAATATCTGAGCTTACACTCTATTTAAGATTGCAACCCTAATCAAGGAGTTGCTCCCAAGAAGCACTGAACCAGTAGCAGAAGGCCCAGAGAAAATTCTGATGGAAACACAACAATCCATGAGCAAAAATCCTCTGTAATTCAGAGTAATACAGAGAAACAGCAGTATCTCCTGGTCTCTATGCTATCAATGCAGACCCTATGAGACAGGGTCTCAGTTACAGTGGAGTCCCTGATGTATACAGCAGGCTGGCATGAGAGACTACAGATGTGTTGACAGATTCATTTCAATGTTAAAAATGAAGCATTTTACTGAAATTTTTGTGTGCATGAACAGTGCAGTCAGGGCAGGAACTCCTCAGCATAGAAAGAAGTTGTTCAGATATTCTGCTCAATTTCATTCCTCCTTACTGCATGTATGTACTTGTAAATCAAATTTGCATTGCAGAAGTTGTCAGGGAAAGCTGGAGGTTTGAACAGTTTGGGTATAGATGAACAAGTGGTATCCAGAGTTTACCTCAGCTTTTACTGCTTTCAATGGATAAAAAAAAAAAATAAAAATTCTGTGTGTGCTCGGGTTTGAGCACATCACAGGGCAGGTAACAAAACTTAATGTTCTTGGGATAAGCCTATTAAGCAAAGGTTTCATCTTAAGTATTCACTCCTACATCAATGAAATGACATCGAAGTTCTCAATTCTGCTTCATTCATAACACCACATCAAGATTTTCATACATCCATGTTTTGTTCTCAGCTATAGGTACCTATCCACATAAAACCATTTATATGTTAAAGTTTCAAATGTCACTGTCATGCTTTACAGTGAAGCCACTGGAGATCCTCGTGGCTCCAACTAACTATAATAAGAGTCTTGTACACAGAAGTTTTTCCATGACACTTTGTAATCTTCTCCCCTTAAGTCTGGGTAGAGACTCCACCTGTTAGAATAGGAAGATACCTTTGCTGTATCTCTGTATCTCCAGAACCAGAAAAGAAGCTTTAAAATCCCTACCAAACTGACCTGAACTTTTTTGTAATCTAGTGAAAATTTTTTGTTTGAGGGAAAATTTAAGAGGGTCCCAACTGTATTTAAGTTTCTTTTTTTTAGTCTAATTTTTAGCCTACATGTCTACTCTTCCTACACATCCCTTTTTCTAGGTCTTGCTCTGGGACTAGGTGAGCTTTCTACAAAGATATTCTAAAATCGCAATTTTATTCAAGTTTTCTGAGTTCCAGAAGAACCAAAAAGCCAGGATGGGGACATAAAAGAAAAGAAAATAACACCCTTCAGATTTTTTTCCAGAAATTGTGAATAATAATATCACACCATTTTTAGGAATAGAATGAGTGAGTGTGTATGTCAGATTTGTGTCATTTTGGGGGGAAAAACACTGTGTGACAGGGAAGAGAAGACTTAATAAAGGGGGGAAAAAAGGGAAGACTGAATAACATGTGCCAAGGGAATTGTCCTTTTGTCTCCTCTCTCTTGCCAATATGACTTAGACAGAAGGATCACTTCTCATCAAGGCATCCCTCCTTCTTGATATTCTTCGTATACTGTGTCTAGCACAAGACACTAATCCCAACAGGTTTCTTCATGAATGACTGTAATAAACTTATAAAGCCATGTTATCCTATACTTCCTCACATGGATACCAACTTTTTTTCCCCTTAGCGCTCATATAGGCTACAGTCCTATTTATCCCAGTATATTAAAATATAGAAGCTATGAGAACTGTCAAAACCAATTCTTGTTTCCTTGCACTGGAGAAGTTCAGCATGTGTTATGGCTTTATGGTCAACTTTCATTAAAACCTAAAAAATGATACATACAATGCCCCTGGGAGATAATGAACTAAATGCTATCCCTAACTTTACAGACTTAGAAAATGAGATGTCAAGTGTGGGGAAGTACAGCTGTAATTGCCTTTAGTGAGAGAGACAGCTGGAGCTGATCACTGCTGTTTCTCCACAAACAGCCTGAATGAAAAAATATCTCTCTGGTTCTCCTGAACTCTCCCAAAGGGTCAAATTTCACTTCAGCTGGTGCAAAAAGCTCCCACTGATTTACTCTACTTATTAATTTCTTTGCAGTTCAACCTTTCTTAACCACTTTGCAGCTAAAATAAAACCCAAAAGCAGCCTTAGAGTGCCACATTTGGAAAATTAATTCCAACAGATACTCCAGTTTTCTGGGCTAGCTGTATGCATACATCTATATATATACACACTATATGCATACCAAATCAATCTGAGGTTACATTAATAGGAAAGTTCTGAAAGCAGCGGGATGGAAGGGGATTAAGCAACTCAAGTCCTATTGATGCCCAAATCATGCCCAAATCTCCACAGTCGTTTGTCAACACACACCTTTCCTATTAGTATAATTTTACTTCAGTAATTATATTTTTTTCTCTTCTTCAGAGGTCAAATTATTCTATTTCTAAAAGGAAAACAATTCACTGTCAAATTCATTCAGGAGGAGATGTTAAAATAAACAGCTACAGTTAACTGCAACACTGACCTTCCACAAAAGATAATAATAGATTGTAGCCAGAAAGTGGCAAATGTCAGTTTTCATTAAAACCTTTAAGTATGTTCCTCTAATTGGAAACCTTTATGAGATGTTGAGAAGTTCTGCTGCTTTTCTACCTTTTTTTTTTTTTTTCTTTTCTGGTCTGTGTGATTACCATGGTATATGGACTCCATTGCCTGAGCACTTATGTCCTCACATCAGCAACGGAGCAGCTCAGCCTCTACCCATCACCTCATATCTTATCAGGATTAGAAAGATTTTGTAGACTTACAAAGTCTATTCCATTTAGACTCAACAACTTTGGAAATCCTCCTTTTTTCTTGCTTGTTTGAAGTTTGGACCTCTATATTTTCAGTTTTATTTGGCCTAACTACAATCTTAAACTTATTCTAAATTTGTCAGAATTATTTTCCCTTCTCCTATCTGAAGAGAAAAATTTGTTAGTAACTCTGAAGTATACTGAAGTACAGCAGCCTATGGACTCCAAACCATGTAGGAAGAAAGTGTCTTTCCAACTCCATGTTGGTGAGCTCCATCAATTCGTTGTCCCTATAAGGGTCAGTTTTAATATACAAAAAATTCTTCAAAGGATTCTATGCAGACTGGGGATTACCTTAGAACTTTTGGTGCAGGCTGAGAAATTGTGCAGAAATCACACTTTTGGTTTTTGAAATTTTGGCATTTCAGGTGTTTAAGAAGAATAAATTACTTTCCCCCTTCATGTTGCCACTGTCTTACATCAACACCAGAGGGAATCCAGGGGCACCTGTCAAAGACAGAAATGACAACTATCCATCTGCCTCTTTCTCAGAGTGCTATTTACTTTGAGTAGATTTTTTGGCATGGTGGTGATAGATTTTTATCATTTAATTGAATCAGTCACTGTATTTCTGTTTGCACTGTCAGTAAACACTTCCCAAAACCCAGAATCCTTCTAGAAACTGAATGAAGCACAGGAGCACAGCATTTCCTCTCTTGAACTGCACTAGTAACTGCACTAGTGACTGCAAAGCAGGGCTACTCACATGCATTCTGCTCATTTTCCATACTGAATGGTAATCTCCAAACGCTTAACATATTTGGAAAAGTTTTATATTCTTGAATCACTTCTGTTCACGCAGGTACTTTTTGGATCATTCTCCAAGCTGAAAGAGGGCTTAATATATGGCTAAAACCTAAACTCAAGACTTTGAAATTAAAACTAGAGGACATTAATTTTTATAACAACTAGTTGGGTACCCAGTTCTGCCACCCACTGTAGCTTGTACTTGGTGATAACTAGTGATTGATCAAGTATCTTTTGTTCTTTTAAACCAGAATGCCAAGTTTTTGCAGCTGCAGAATCAAGTGGGATAGTGAAGACAGTGAGACAGTTATCCTTGCCATCCTATCCAACAGTAATCCTGTGGCAGCAATGTTAAAGCTACTTTAGAAAGACTAAGTATATTTTTGTTTCAGAACAGGTACATGCTCATAGTTTACACTGCCAACAGAAAGATCAAATCCCACACCTGAGGTTAGTGTTTTTTCAGTCAGGAGCTGTTTTTAAGGACAAATTACTTCATTGAAAAGAAGGGGGAGGGGGAGGGGGGAGGGGGGGGGGGGGGGGGAGGGAAAGAGTAGAAACAAAACCTCCCCAAAATCAGTGTCTTCCACATTTCTGAGTCAGAAACACACTTCCTGGTAAGTGCTGGTACCTCCTCTGCCTCTCTGACACTGCAGATTTGACCTAGTCTTTCTCAGAAAGTATCTGATTATGGGAACAAAGATGACCCACCTATTCCACAAAATGCTGATAAATGACATTCCCATTTTTTTCACCTCTGTATAAATAACAAAGTTTTCTCCAAATATTTTACTGAAGTGGCTTCAGTCTATCACATCTCAGGCTTCAGCTGTGACCCATTACCTTTTACTGAGAATAAGTGATATTTGTAGCTAGGTATATTACCTATATAGTTGTCTGGTCTTTTTGGTTTTCCTCTCACATGTCTCATCCTCTCTTCCTAAATCTTTCCTTACAGCTCTGACAAAGAATAGAAACACTACAACCTTTCCCTTATTTTAACAGAGAACATTAAGTAATCTTACTAAATTGCATTTTCCTCTGCAGTATCAGAGGTTTCTATCTACCTTTCAGAAAGCAAGAAAAGAAAATTTGTTTTGCAATTCAAAAAATAGCCTAAAGAAAGCTCTGAATCTTTTCCCCATTTTGCTATCAGCCACAAAACTACCCTATTAAAATCAGCTTCCAGGCAAACCGATGTTTTCTCAACATATGTTCCTCAAAGCTGTGCCAACTGTAGTGTTTTCTACAGCCAATCACTGTGTTAATTGAGGTAAGCAATGAAAACATAACCACCCAACTTACAGCAACTTCTAAGACATTTAAAGCTGACTTGGATAAGCTATGTTAAACTACCGAAACTGTGTCCCCTGTTCTTTTATATTTAAAGTAATGAAAGTGTTACTGGTGTCTTTGTTTGCTTGTCACAGCTTATGGCTCACAGGAATAACAGAGACACCAAATGTAGCTTTGGTTTCTGTTTCTAATCTCAGAATGTCCTTAGCAGTGTTTACTACAAGATCCAACTTGATATATGAAGTATTCAAGTGTTTATCAGCATCTTCTTTAGTCCAAACTGGTTTTGCCATTAGTTATTTTAAGTTAAATAGGCATTAATAAAAATATTGCAATCTTTACCAGCATTAAGAAATTTAGCAGGCTTCGTAAGGACCATTTTCCTCTCCAGCATTCAATTTTGTTTAACATGCTGTTGGAAGATATTCCAGACTCGTCTCACAATTCCATCTAGTGTATCAGGTACTGACCAGATTTTAGCCATCTGAGCCTGAAGGTGGAAATAGTACTATAAAAAAAAAAAAAAAAAAAGATCCCTAGGTTCCTGTGTCATGTATCTTAGAAGAGCCAAAAACCTGGAGGAGAGCTACCTAATTCTGCTGAGAATGACAAAAAGAATTGTCTACTAGACTACCTTGAAATGCATAAAAGCTAAGCAGCACATCTCCAACAAGTGAGAACCTTGACCAGTGAGGTGGTCGAGAAACACCATGATCATAGCTTTGAGGATTTGTCAGTACAGAAAGCCCAAGAACAGATGCAGAGTAAGGATACAGTAACATTGATTTCCCCTGGAGAGCCCTGTACCACTATTTTAGCTTCTAGAGAGATGCCGATCTCGTAGGCGACAGCACCAAGGAAGCTGGAAGAAAATGGAACCGCTCAGTCCTGCCAGGATATACATGCAACTGGGGTTTCAGGCAGTCTTGAGGTAAAAGCTTCAATTCTGCTTAAACCCTTATCTTTTGCTGGTGAAGAACTAACGCTCAGTGTTAGCAGTATGGAAACTTATATAAACTGGAGTTTTTGCCCTCTGATTTTTTGTGTTAGCATTTCACTATATCACCGGTTCCTAGATGACTAGGCCAAAATCAGGCTGTATTTCTGCATAAAGCATAAGTTGATTAAAAGAAGATCACTTCATGATCATTTTGTACATGCAAAATACTTTTATTGAAAAAACACAAACCCCCTCTTTTTTCACGTTATTTTTAAATAAGGGCATTGCCCATGCTTTTTCAATAATGCAGGAAAGTCCTACAAATCCAAAGAACTTTTCAATGATTGCACTACAAGATGTAGCACTCTATCCCATAAGTCATTTAAATCCTTATTTACTATGATCTCTGAGATGCCGTGTCATTCTGAACTACAAGAATGAGTTATTAACTTCATAAGAGAAGCAAATGGACACAAAATACTTTCTCCTAGTGTGTTTTTTGTTGGTTTTTGTTTTGGTTGTTATCTTTTTTTTCTTTTTTTTTTTTTTTTACATCCTCCACAGTTCCTAAAGAATATGGTTTTAAGTTAGGGTCTTTGACAGCAAAAGCAGAGCACATTTTATAACTCCCAGAGCTACAAGAAACAGGTGTACATAAGCATAAACCCAGACAGTTTCTGTCTTAATGTCCTCCAGGACACTGTTGGCCCAGTTCTCAGTTGTATTACAGCCCCTGTTGTGCCATTTCTCTTGTGCAAAGAGGCTATAAAGCCATCTTCTGCAGAGACCCCTTCAGCAACGGGTCAAATGCTGAACAGCACAAAGCCAACATTGCTGTTCATCACCCTGTTTTCAGTGGTCCAGAGCCTTAGGAGATGCATGGCTCTGCTGTAACATCACTTGTCTGCTCTCTCCAGAATCATTCATCTGCATGCCAAGAAACTTGGTTACAGCAGTCTTCAAGGTATTCTAACTTTTATGAGGAGAAAAGACCTAGTCTAGGGGATATAATTTTTTTTTTTAAATTCACATTGTCTTCTTTCAGGGAACTGTCCCTGTGCCAGAAACTCTCCTGGCACAAAATCTTGGCACAGTGGTGTTTTCCCTAGGCAACTGTAGTCATTTGTTGCTAATTATAAGGTAAAGGTGTTTTCTTCTCCTCTCCCCTAGTGGATTACATATTCCACAATCATATGTTCAACCTACATTAAAAAATGAATAGAAATATATAACCTTACGGGCACATTATTTCTCCCAGACTGCACAGAAGTAACTTCATGAATATTCACTGTCATTTCATACATTACATGGGGCAGGAAATGAGTTTGAGCCATTCTTGCTTTGGATGAACACTGTCATTGAAGTAATTGTGGCAACTTTTCTGGGAGCATACGGATGGCCTGGTGATTACTGAAATGGTAGGGCCTCAACACCAGAGCTAATTGAAGAATAGGAATTTTTAGTAATGAATGTTGATGACATAAAATAAGCTTTTATAATCTTTTCCATAAATTTTCCAAGAAGGGTGCCTGAAAACTGAAATATTTTATCTGAAAAATTAATTATGTCAGATATTTTCACTTTTAATCCATAGAAAAAAATGTGGAAAGGAGATACTTCTTCAGCTAAGTTGCAAGTTCTTCCTCAGATTTTCTTAATGCCTCTGGCCAAGTCACTTCATTTCTCTGTCTTGGCAGCATATTTGAAAGTGGATAAGATAATGTTTTTTCATCTATCTTTATTTGAGTCTTGGCTATGTAGACAACAAGCTATTTTGGATGGGCATTCTTTAGCTATTTTCTGTAGGACATTGCATTGCAGAGTAAGTTATCACCTATCAGTCAGAATTTCTAGGGACTGTCCTAATACCAATGATAAATGAGCGTAGTACACATTAACTAAACATTTTTCCCCAGATTTACTTGTGATTTTCCAAAACTACAAGTATGTAATTATAGAAGCACAGCTCTATGAGGATTAGTTGCTTGCTCTTTAAATTGAATTGGTCTGTTTCCATAATATCCTTGAACATGTTCTGATACTTGTATTTGAAAACTTACAAAATTAATAAGTAAATAAATTGTACTGAGAAGTGTATAAAACTCAATAACTTGATATTTTAAACAACAGTCAACCTTCAGGGATAAAAGTAATAATTCAGTTTTTTAGTTATATCACATGGTTACCAAAGTGGCCCATGAAATAAGCTTCTCCTGTGAGTGTCAGATCTCTGGCAAAGGTACTGTCCATTGTATCATATTGCAGTTCAAGAACTGCAGCTCTCAGTCTAAACTGCTTTTTTGCTTCTCTGGGTGAAAAGGAAAAGATTGCTATTTTAATGGCACAGCAGCAGCAGTGTACTCTGCATACTTTGTACATGCCCTAAAGCCATCTAGGATTGCTGAAAGGGACTTTGAGTACCAGGCTGGACTTAAAGCAATGCAAATCATAACACAAACCTAAATATTTTCTCTTTAAGTATCATATCAACAGAATTATGCAAAATCCTTCCTTTCTCACCAGCACACTCTAGGCGAGCTCAGTAAAATGAGGTTTGGCATGGGGAGCTCCTTGTTAACATGATGGGTGACTCGTGGAGTTGAAGCTCTTCACTCTCATCCGGAGCAGCATATGCCTGAACATACAGCTGCAGTGCTGATGAGTGCTACAGGGGCTGCAGGAAAGACATTTGACTTTCCTGTCAGATACCCACAGAATACAGAACAAAGAAATAATCTCACTCAGGCATTATCAATTCTCACTGAAGAAGGGGCTGCCAGACCTCTCGCTCTTTCATCCCATCTGCAATATCCAGACTGTGAGAAATAAAGAAGATTCCTTTGAATCTTGCATATCTGGAGCTGCACATCAACTGCTTGTGTAGGAAATGGGGAACACAATGTAACAGATGCTTGATTCAGATTAAAAGTTTACAAGTATTTCTTAAGCATAAAAGAAAGAGTATGCTTTACTTCTCTGAGAACTGGGCATAGTAGAATATAAGCAGAGAAATCTAGGTCCAGGGGACTTCAGTGGAGGGATAATGTAATGCATACATGGCCCTACTGTACACTTGCAGAGTCAGCAGCAGAACCCATGGCCTTATGTTCCAGAAACACAGACAGCTAATAACGGTGACACCAGCTCATCTGGCAGAGGGAACCAGCACAAGCAAGTGGCCTTGTACACTTTGCCCTCTAGAGGACAATATATCAGGAGTCAGTATATGAGAGAATTCTGCTCACCTCCCAGACTTGCTGTCTTCACTTCCGAAGATTACTTGTCAGTTCAGTGCAGCAGTGGGACAGGATCACTGTATGGAGTGCCTGGAACGCCCAGAATAAAGTCAGGCACGGGGATGTTTCTCTGCCTGGTTTTTAGAAGGCCATTAGTCTAAACCTCCTGGTTTAGACTGCCAGCAGCAAAAGCAACTGTTGGCACAAAGCACTGCAAACACAATAATATAGTGGGGATAATGTTGCTGTAGTCCTGGTAGCCTAAGAACATTAGTGGTAGAAGGTTTATAAGTAGAGGCAACGTCTAGCGTTATAGAGATTTAGAAATGTCTGTAGTGTCAACAAACTGAAACTAAGCAGCAATGAGACAGGTCTACAGAGCATCCAGAAAGCTTCTCCTCACCCTCCTCTGGGGGGTGTGAGCCCATTACATGCTGCTGTAGGGAAACAGTGGTCATTGCAGACAGGATGGTTTAGTCACCAATGGAAGCTGAGCAGGCTGGGCTGGTGATGTTCTGCTCCCCTCTCTCCTCCTGCCTCAGTAGCTGCAGCCATGGTACGTACACCCCTCAACTTTCCCTACATACAACCCAAGCAGGTTTGTCAAACAACACCTTCTCTGTGTCGTCCTTGTGATTTCTTTCAGCCTAGTTTTAAAAATAGTTTCTGAGCAATTATGTGTCACATAAGAATAAACCTGCGTGCTGGTGCATCCTTTCTGTCACCACAAAATAACACCACTACAGTTTCTACACTTCAGCACTTCAGTCTTTTTTTTTTTTTTTTTCTGCGAAGATCAACAACTTCTGCAGCAAAAGGACTCAATATAATCAGGAGATCATCAGTCTGAAATAAGTATAAAACTTGCCAATATTATACACTCTCTAGAGAAACCTGATGCTTTTTTTAACATCCAAACACGCATACTGCAAGGCCAAATCCATTTATAAAATAAGTCAACACAAGCCTCTTCATATCACTGGGCTGCACTTACTAGTGAGGACAACATATATACTCCTTTCCCTTGAGACCATATGTTTTGCATGTTTCTGATGATCTGACATAGCTGGGGCTGCTTTTGTAGCTGCTTTGTTTCACAGTGCTCACAGAAGATTTGCTGAGCCTGGTTCCAGGCATTTGCGCCAGTAAGGTGAGCCCCTGAGATGTTCTGCCTTTCCTGTGTTTTGGCCAACTACTTAATACTTCAAAGGTGAGGAATTACCATTTGTATAGAAGTGAGCATCTCATACACACTGCGTGGTCACACTGCATAAGGATAGAGAAAAGCTCAGTCATGTTCTTCACCATCCACTGAAATACTAAGAAAAAAGCTATTGGTTTTCCTGTTCATGTCTTGAGGTAATTGTTTTTCAAATCAGGAGCCATGCCTGTTCCTTATGCCTTGAAATAGTATAGTGCTTTTCCTCTCCCAGAAAAGTGTTTTGCCATTGTCTGCAGCTACCTTGGACTATTCCAGAGCTTGCTTAAAACATTTTTTTCTTTTGAAACTGGAATGCCTCCATTTGCATTTAGGTTTGATATCCCAGCTTCATGGTTCAAAAGATATTTAAGCCGTCTGCTGATTGAAGTTCATGATCACCCAAGGAAGTGTAGCATCAGACTGTGGGGACCAATGGATTTGTTCCAATAAAGGAAAACTCTGGTAAAGCAAGCTGTCAAGGGACTCCAACCCTAGATCTCAATAGCTTTACCGTGGTAGCAAGTAATTTCCCAGAGTATTTCACAGTATCCCACAAAGCCATGTTTTAAATTGATGAGATTTCTGTATGTTACTGATACATCTTTCATGGGCAGTGAATGTGAACATAAACTGTTGTCTGGTCTGCCCAGCTGACTACAGATTTATCTGAGAAGAAAGTTGACAGAATTTCTGGCAGATACTTTTGTATGTATCACCATGCATGGTGAAAAGCTCAGCTGAGCTCTGGGTGAAGTCAAAAAGAAGGGACTTGAAATGACCCCTGAATGACAGAGGGACAACAGCCAAAAAAGGGCAGCAAAACAAAACTTCAGTGGCAGTGAAACAGGTATCATTAATATGAAGGGGATCTGACAGGAGCTATGGCATACTGATTCAACTTTAGAATGATTTTTTCCTGGCTTCCTTTAGAGTGATAACTCCAATAACATTGCAGGATGAACAGGGATAATAAAGAAAAACACCACCAAAGAAAAGCCCTTCTGGGGTTTAAGCTCAACAGCTTCTTTTTTTGTAACTCAATTCTTATATGTCTAGTTTTTCAAAGCCTTGGAACACTAAAAATGATAAAATCTCTTTCATTTATAAATTAAATAGACAAAGTTACTGCAGCCTGTGTGATCCAAGTCTGTGAGCTTACCATTGCTGAGTGTCTGTTGCTTGAACAGAGTGGGTGGTGATGTTTTTAAAGGCAACAAGACCAATAATATATGCAGAGTGTTTCAAGACGACATGCAGTTATAAACATTTCCTGCAGAGCACATTAGGTCTGCAGGTTCATAAGTGCCTTTTAGATTCCATAGTTTAATCACTGGTCTTGAAACAGCATGAAGAAAAGCCCCACATGTCCAAGGTCAAGAGTAGAATTTTTTTTCTTGAACAGAGGGCATGATTTTTTGATCTTGCCCTTCTCAAAGACAAAACTATAGTCTTTACTTGTGCATTGATGTTGGTCATAGGCCTGACACCAGAAGACAGATCCCAGGTAGGCAGATGGACCAGTAGATTTATAAGGCCAGATACTCAGCTGGTATAGATCAGTGACCTTACATTGACTTCATGTGTCACCATGTGGCATGAGAAGAGCTGCTCTCACCAGTTGGCTGGCCTCAAGCTACTATTTTGTAAACTTAAGCTGCTACCAAGGAATCATTTGCAGAACAACAGGGGATTGCTCACTGATTTCTCAAGCACTGATGAAGCAAAAGGGAAGAAAACAAAATTCTAACTGTCCCAAACAGAACAGAAACAATCCTCCTCATCTCTGCAACACCTGGAAGAGCTGATTATAACTGTAGATATCAATTACAGTGACAGTAACACAACAACATGGATAGTTCTTTAAAAATAAACAGAGATAAAGGAGTGCTATTGATCACTATTATTAGCATAGTGGGTCAGCATAATTTAAACCTTTCCATTAAGGCACAAAGATGTGTTTTCAAGATAGGGCATCCGTGCAATTATTGAGCTGAGTAGGAGGTAGAAATGTAATTATGTAAACTAACTAAATTAAGAGGATTGCACAGTTCATTAGAGTCCATTTTTTTGGTCAGCATTTTGGATCACCAGCTGCTATAGAATTTCATTTTCATTAAAAAGCATTAATTGCATCTCTTCTGTGAAAGCAGAGCAGTTGTGTTAGTGTGAGCATCTCCATCCTTGCTATTCTACTGCAGGTGTGGAAATAGACTTCTGCTCCCTGCCAGTGCTCTGGACCACCAGCCCCTACTCCCTCACTGAGCCTTTGAGGGGACAAGATACACCTGCCAATTATGCCTGCGATCACACTGGTTGGTAGGAACATGTATAGTTGATATTGTTAAGGATTTAAGGCAATTTATTTAGGAAATATGCCTGAAGAAAGCATCCCACTTTGCTAAGTAATTTCTAAACACAGAGCTAGGCCCTTCCCAAAGAAGTATCTCTGTGGCCAGAAAGAAGAGAGGGGGGAGGTTTAGTCACCATATGTTACACATACTGAGCTGAGACAGAGAGCTCATTTCAGGCTGGGACTTTCAAATGAACCTGAGAGAGCTGGGCACGCTATTCCAAGTTAATTGCAGTCAGACATCAGTTACCTGTTCTCCAGAGACAGAAAATTCCAGCCAAAACTACTTCCCTGGAGTCAAGCTGAGAAACGTTGTCTTTGTCACATATCCATGCCATTGCCACTGTCTCTTGGTCCACTTCTTCATGCCCTCCCCTTTGAAGGAATAAACAAGTCCCTGCTGCCAGATAAAGACTCCAGGAGAGACTTGGAAATCTATGGGCTAATCTATGTAGTCAGAGACTTCATTTCACACATTTCTTGTCTCTGGCTTTATTACCCTTCGTGTTACCCTGGGGTAATATTGAGGTAAATATTGCTCTATGTCCTGTCAAATAAATGTGAACCACACCTTTGGTGCTCAGCAACAGAAAAGTTTCCCATCTCTAAGAGGTCAATCTGAGGAGAAAATAATCTTCATTCAAAACTGCATACTTTGTTACTTATTAGATATGTGTGACTTTCCCTTTCTCTCAGGGAGATTTCTTCATCATCAACCATTTTTCTACAAACACTTCTGGCTGACTGGAGCCCATGCCAATCAGTCACCAGTTGCTCTTCTGCTTCCAGACAGGGTGCTCAGTCTGCAACAGGCAAATCCCATCCTGCTTCATCCCTGCCAGACTGTTTCTTGGGGTTTTGTAGAACTTAGGTTTTTTTTATTGTTTGGAGGTTTTCCCTAAAGACAGGGAATGCTGTTATTACAATGCTTTAATATGTTTTGCCTCATAGACAGGTCACTCAAGGTCTTTACATATGAGGGTTAATTCTGAAGAACTTCATAAAGACAAATCTCTTGTAAGTGGGAAGAGTGTAAATGGATTTAGTACAGTAAAGAGGGTGATCATACTGTCTTTATTTGCTGAACAGTAGGCAAAAAAAACCCCTAGTTCTCCCCTCCTCC
The DNA here is from genome assembly GCF_047716275.1 of Strix uralensis. Taxonomy (NCBI): domain Eukaryota; kingdom Metazoa; phylum Chordata; class Aves; order Strigiformes; family Strigidae; genus Strix; species Strix uralensis. Next base: position 10,595,693 of record NC_133978.1, on the reverse strand, counting down.
AGGGAAACCACTATATACAGACATAGATGTTTGCAGGGAGAGAAATGTTTCCTCACTCAGGAGCTTGTTTACATAATATTTTTCTATATGCAGGGGAAAAAAGAGGATTTGGTTATCCACATAAAAGATGGATGCTTGTGCTGTGTGAGGCTGCTATGGAAGGCTATTTGATTTTTGTAACTAATAGCTTCTGAACAGGCTTTACCTGCAGTAAGCATCAGACTCTATACTTGTGCTTTATAAATGAGCATCCTGAGGGTGACTAAGCAAAAAGAACCTATGGAAACCTCCTTTTACAGCATGTAAATCACTGCTGCAACATTTGGTTTTCCCCTGCTGACTGTATTAATGCGTTGCTTGCACAGATAAATGAGGGACTCGAGAGCAACACATTCAGCAGCCCTCAATGCCCGCCCCTGCACACGCCTCGCTTTGACACAGGAAGGTCTGCTTTGCACACAGTGGAGTTTACTGTGATGACTCATTTGTAATATACAGATGTGGTCGCACAGAAACCATCAATGGTGGAGTCTACAGCACCAGGATCAGTGCTGTACCTATGGGCTGCACTGTGATACATCAAGAAAATTTACAAGGTCCCAATAGACAGAGCACTGGTGTCCCAGGCTCAGCAGGTAGTACAGGTCGGCCACTTTTACTCAGACCGAATATCTCAGCTCTGTAACCGCACCTATTTATTTTCACAGGATTACTTAAACTTTCACCAGAAGTGAGCTGGCCTTTCTTTTCCAAAGCAGGAACTAAATATGGCTGAAGAATGACAGCAGGAGGGGCGAGCTGCTGTCTCTCAAAAAGACAATAACCTGCTAATCACCCTTTGTCTCTGCGCCAGAGCAGCAAAGGAGGAGCATGCCTTAAATTGCTGCTCAAAGATCCACAGCACCACAGAGCAGCAAAATCAGATTAAGGAGCCAGGAGCCACTAGCCATCTTCTGCACATGAAGTTTAAGGTACCTCATCCTGGAGCAGCAACAATGTGACATAATGTGGCTATAACTACAACAACTTCTGCTACACAGAAAAGACCAGATTAAGAGAGACATTGTGAAAGAGATATAAGGAGCTCTTTTAAAAAGCTTAATGCAGATCTGCCTCTAGGTGAAAACCCCATATTAGTTACCAAGATAGCTCATCAACCATAGTCTAAATTCGTATCAAGATGCATCAACAGAGAATCACTATGAGATTCCCAGATTTAAAATATATATATATATATATACAGGGAGAAGAGACACAGAAAAATTCAATTATGTAAACAAGAGGAAATCATAATAAGTTAAAACTAAAGAAACAAATACATTTTCAATACAAACCAGAGAATTAAAATAAATGCTACCACCCCAGACTTTCCAGGTCTAAAAATATGTTTAACATGTCAAAGGAATAGAGTCAAGTCTTTTTTTGGCATACCTTCACACAGGCCCCTGACAGTGTCTGTAATACCTCGTTCCACTTACATCACCTATGTCCGACTCTAATAGGAAAGCCAAGCGGAGTAACACATGGGGTTTTGGTGTCAATGCCATATCTTGTGTAGAACCACACAGCATTTTGGCACTTTCTCTAGGACTGTGTTTGAGAAAGTACATTAATTTTTTTCTGCACTGAGTTTCACAAAAAATGCCAGGCCACCTTTAACAAAAGTCAAATCTGGCCTGTCATAATTATTAACATCTATAATATGATGCTCATAATAGACTATTTATTATCTTCTTTCAGACTCTTCTAAGACAAAAGAACACAAGTTACCATGCCTCTTAATTCTGGCCTCAGAATAACCATGAGAGCCCCTTGCACATAAAGAACAACTTCACTTGTAGGAAGTCTACAGCCTCTGTTCTTGTTTTTCAGGCCCCATCATAAAAATTCCCTGGAAATTTTAGAGGAACTTTTAAAAAATAGTCCTGTAATTACTTATCCCTTTATTACTAATACAATCCTTAAAAAAGTATTCAATACTTGTGCTTTTTCTATACAAGTAATTATTTCTCCAGTTTGTCTGACTAGAATATATTATTTTTCAGTGGTATTGTTCCTCTTCATTTAGCTCTTCATGTAAAGCTTCCCAAATGACTGATGCTAATGCAGCTGTCAAAAGGTTTGAAAATATTTGACTTTCCTTTTCCTTTTCACTAGCCCCGATCCATAGTTTTATACATTCTGGATCTATATCTTCTTCTCAAATGGTACAATGAATAACATTTTACTAGGTTAATCAATACATACTTCACCTCTAGCAGTAGAAATTTGCAGTACAGTTAATTAATCCATTTCTAGTACTAGAATTAAACAAATTATGCAGATTGTGGCCATTTCTTGACAGCTTTCCCTGGTTTAGAATCAAGAAAAGAAAGCAGGCTGGCCTAACAGAGTGTTATTGATATTTTACTTAAACATTGATATTGCAAATATGTTTGGTATATCTAATTGTAAAAAAGGGGGGGAGGTGTTTCTGGAATTTTATGTTCACATAAAGATTACTCTTGATTACTCCTATACATGTATAGACTTGTAATAACTAGATATTTCTTTCTTCCACCCCAAAAAATCATAGCTAGGTTCTCAGACCCTGATAACATCACTTCACTGTTCTTACTTGCATCCTGACTTTGACTAATACAAATTTTATGGCACACTTTTGACTTAATTCCCCACATTGCTCAATTTATAAAACAACAATATTTTTCTTCATAACCTGAAGTTGTTCAAAGCAACCACATCAGAAGCAAATGTCAACACAGTGATCTTAACTGGACCAGCATTACTCCATTACCATCTTCCTTCTAGTTTAGAAATAAAGAAAATGATTGTGAAGGTAAGAAAGAAGAAACACATGTTCTCCATGTTTGAAACAAATCCAGATGATTTTTTTAGTTCAAAGCACAAATTCATATAGCTTTCCCATAAGATTAATAATAAGTGTTTCAAGGCCCTTTGTTCCTATGCCTACACAAGTTGGAAATAGAATCAAAGGCCTTTGTATTGATCATCCTTTCTTGCCTTCTTATTTACCAACTGTGGAAACTTTAAATTTCCTGAGTATCCTGGTGCTTTGATAACACCTCTTCATCTCATGTCAAGAAGAGAGACTTTTGCAAATCTGGTTATAAAAATAATTGAAAATAAAGTCATAAAGTTCAGCTTCATATTAGTGGGTGTTTAGTTTCCAATGCCATGTAGTTTCTCTATAGGTAATTCAAACATATATTTATTTTATTTTACTTTTTAGAGAAATTTGTCTTTTATTAGCCATTAAACATATTAATCAACAAGTCATCATCCAGATCAACCAAAGAATGTCTATGAGACAAAACAAGTTGAGGTCTGGGAAATATGTTTTTGTCATTTCCTTCATAAACTTCACCACTTTTCAGATATTCTTCAAAAAAGAAACAATCTGTATTTGATGTTCCTTCAAAGGTATAAAGCTTTTAAAATTTGTCTTTGTCTTCTTATTTCTGTTGGTAAAATTAATCATTTGGAATTACCTCCTCATCAACCAAGCTCTGTCTTTCCTCTTTTTGTGTTTCTAACTGCAACTTTTTGATCAGGTCTCTGTTAATAGGCTCCCTAAAAAACATAAAGATATCAATGGACCAAGAGGCAACCCCTGTTCAGATACTCACATGCATCATGTCCACATTTTGATGTTCTTCATTTGTTGTTATACAAGCACCTCTATGTTAATACTTTTTGCTCCAAACACCTCTTCAGGGCTCAGTCTACCAAATTTCACAATTCATCACTACTGTGCAGAAGACCAATTTGGATGTCACTTTGAAAATTTGCTTTGAATAGCTTTATTTGTTGTCTTTCCTCACTGACTTGTTTGGTGATCACATGTAAAAGTTAAGAATTGAGATCTAGTTAAGAATTGAGATTGAGTTTATTAATATTCCTTTGATCATGATATTCCCTAGCAGAGCAGAGCTTCTAACTCTGATGACCAGTAACTTATATGCATTCCTCTGCCTGAATTTACCATGCCCAGCAAACTCAGACACTTTCAGTTTTTATGGACCACCTCTTTGTTGCACAAATTTAATTTTGTATTAAAGACAGTCTCATATATTTTCCATATTCATTCATTCTTGTTATCTTTGCATTCTGGGAAATAAAATGCAGTTCTATGTCTACTTTTATTGGTTGACCACACACACAGATCAAAGAAAACATTTCCGCATAAAATGTAATTATAATCTACCTAGAGACCAGAGGTGAGATGTTCGCTGTGTTGAGCCTGCTGGACAGGATGCATTTGCATCTGGAAGCGTCATCATAGAGAAGGCAAGATTGGACAGGTATTATTCATTATTAATCTACAGTTGCTTTCAAATCCTTAACATCATCAAGCCAAAGGAAGGTAATATCACCAAACAACTCTGGCATTGCTTTTGAAAACATCTCTTCTCTGTTCTGTTATACTGTACCATCAGAACTTGATTGGAAATGTCAAATCATAGAGTTCTGGAGGAACTGTATAAAAATACAATAGCACAATCCACAGTTCTATCACATTTATGCTGGAGGGATGCCAACCAGCCTTAGCACTGGACAATAAATTAATGATGTGTCCCATTGATAAGTTTCACTTTGAAGCGTTGCCGAGTGGCTAGCAGCACTTGCGTGGGAAGTAAACATATCAGAGTTAAGTAAATTTATCTGCCAAGGCTGGATCCACCAGTCAGAACAGATGCATTTCCAGGTAGAGCCACAAGACAGAGTATACGTGTGGGGCAGGTTCTTCGGCATTATGACTATTATGGCAAGTCTCGCAGCTTTATCTCCCCAAGTTTCATCTGTAGGGATGGAGAGAAAAGAGTTCTGGATGAGGAACCAAACAGAAGTGTGTTGAACCAGTCCTTGGTCTTCACTGGTAGAGACGTCTGTAGCAGCTGCGTTGCTTTCTTTCAGAGTATTCTGTGGGTGGGTGTGGAATATGCAGTGCATCATTATCCCTAGTGCTGCATTATTGTCTTTCTTCAAAGCAATATAGATGACCTGTAGCACATGGAAGCTACATGGTGAACATACTTGCTGCACTTTTTATACCACGAGTTCATATCAAATGGAACTGAAATGGTGCATCAGACCGGCCACAGAACCTGCTCCCTGCCACAGACTGACGTAAAACTCTCCCAGTATGCTTCACATATTTCTGTTCTGAATCTCTGACAGCATCAGCAAGCTGCAATTCCTCTTCTCAGCTCCCCACTGTATACATACTAAAATAAAACTTGTGATTTGTTTCCAGATAAATGCATCTTTTTGACTGTTACATAAAAAGGTCATGTTTGAAGCGCAAGTTGCAGACTCATATAGTCAAGGATGGTGCACTCAGAAAAAATCAGGACAAGCCAGTCTGTATGCTTGACAGACAGATGCTCTCAGTCCTCAAAACTGCTGCTGAGAAACAGCCCTCAAAACCACTTTTGAAAGTCAAGGCCCTAGCATGCACAGCACATAAACAAACAAGTATTAGACCCTGCATTAACTTAAATTCCCAGGGAAAATGAAACTATGAAATGTAATGTACACTGGTATGGTTCCTTGTTTGTACTATGCTCTACTTACTAAAAACATCTGAATACCTTTAAAATGTATAAAAAGGTAAAATGACGTTGTGATGCATGCGAGAATGAGACAAAATATCAACTCCAATAATGCAAAATAAAGCCAAAGCCTTCAACTAGAATCTTGAACTAAATTAAACTGGATTTGAAGTTCAAAATCTAGCTACTGATGCTTTTCTACTTTCCTTCTTTCTCCAACTTTTACTACGTATATTTTGAATGTGCTATCCACCACAAACTCCACAGTAGAATGACTTATTGTCCTGTTATTTAAACCATTTAAGATGAGGAAGTCAGTCATACAATATAAAAACAAGTGGCTGCAGAAGGGCAGAGAAAAGATCCCTCATGTCTGTTGTCCTGTCTTCAGTAGTGGATTATAAGAGGTATGAAGGGAAGAAGCTAGGAAACTAAGATTCATAATGAGTTATACACATCCAAAGGAAAAAATAACAAAACTGTAGAATATTTTGGCCAAAAGTTTCAGTTATGTTTTAGAACTGATGTGTACTGCAGAGAAAAGCCCCCAAGAACTGTTTAGTTCACACCAGTAGTATGTGGTGTCCATCCACATCAGGGACTCTGCAAGACTCTGTTGCTAATTTTGTGGAAAGTGATCTGTTGCACATTCACAGTGTGAGGTTCTCAAACACTAACTTTGCAACATCTGAGACAAATTTTTTTCAAGTGAGTCAAAGCCACTTTTCCTCTACTGAGGAGCAAGCTCATGGCAAGACAGACGTTCTAAGAGAATCTATTTCTGAGTTATCTGAGTGCATACATAGCCCCTGAAGATTTTTAAAAGAATGGAAAAAACTTCTTAAAAGAAATAAAAAGAGGAATTTTATACTTTGGATCAATGAAAACTGGACAAACAGAATTTCACAAAATGTAGCAAAAAGGGAAAACTAAACCAAGATCTTTTGTTTGAAGAAAAAGTAGTAGATTTCAGATGAAGTACTTTAAAAACTGTTAGTAGGCCACTAAACTAATGCATCCAAAAGGAAAGTTCTTACTCAAACTCCAGTGGTAGAAATTACTGTAGGATTTCCACTTTTTACTAAAAAGGCTGGGTTTTGGCATAAGAATCTTAGCTTGTACTTTCATTAAACTTCTCAGCAATGAAAAACCTCTATTGAACAAGACTCTGGACTTGCTTAAGGTGTAAAGGAGCTCAGATCCAAGGGCCACCTTTATATCACAACACCTTCTGCATGTTTTTTCTCAACCTGGTAACTGAAGCTGCACCATAAAAGAGCAATAAATATCCAGTCACTTGCTATCCATGCTTAGACATAGCATATTTTTAGTGATAAAGATAGCTGAAGCAGTACACTGATTAAGAAAACGTTATTCAGTTGCACTGTGTCACTGAAAGCTTTTATTTCTTTTTCATTTAATACTCAGAGTACCTTGAAAATAAAACAAAATTATAGAAAGGAATCCTTATTCTATATATGCAACAAAACTCTCAGCCAGAATCCCTCTTACTCCCTCTCTGGTGCATGTTTTCCCCAGTCGCTTTTGTCAAGACACATCCTCAAAAGTTATTTGGAATTATTTTGAAGAGGGCATAACAGCAGCACGTTGGTCATAACAAGGGCAACACCTGTGCTTCCCCAACTATATGGAATCCCAAATCCAGTGTATATCTTTTGGTGGTTTAGGAGTGAGGACCATGGATTTCAGTTGTCTTGACAATGAAACACGACAGGATATGATTATCTGAATATTGAATCACATTTCTGGGGAAGCTGCCTGTCTGAAATCGTTGCATTTCTATTAAATTTGACACTATATGTAGAGATAAAAATAGTCAGTGACTACATTGCATTATTATGGTAAAAAAAGACTGCTTTAATATGAAGCTTCCAGACTGTGTAAAGGTCCAGATTGTGTTAACAAAACATATGATCTATACTGCTTTGCTCCTCAGATAAGCTTGCTGGAATGAACGCATGTGGGCAAAGAGAAACTGCTCAGCATAGGTTGCAGTACCACAGTCTGTCAAAAAACTATTCAGTGAGGTGTTATTTGGAGTGAACAGAAGCAGCATAGTTTAGTCTTAGAGTAGGATGGAAATGGTACAGTAACCTGGCCCATGAGCCAGGCTATGGATGAGGCACGTTGGCGGTGTTTGTGTCACATATTCTATGGTACTTATTTTTGAAAGCAGATAGTTACACACCAGTTCTCAGTATGACATTCATTGAAGGAATTATAGTTCATTGCCTTTACCAGATATAAGATACATGGACAGCTTATATCACAAAATGCAAGATACTTCAATTTCTATAGTCTCAATAACAAAGCTCTAGCAATCCATGCCAGACAGCTCTCGGCTGGAGAGGCAGTTCAGGTGGTTGTTTATTTCCAGCATTATTGCTAGCAGATAGTTTCCAGGCATTATTAAATTCCTACTCCCTAACAACCAATTCCCTATTATTAACATGCATTGACAGCCCACTCACTATCTGTAAACACACAATGTATTTTGCACCAATCAAGCTTCATTTGCTGCCTAAGTGTATGGATTTAGTTTGATGGACACTATCAAAAACAAACTGCAGAACTGCTTGGGGCCAAATAATGCAGACAAACCAGTGCAAACTGAAATTTCATCTAACAGCTGAAAAAGTCAACTGGACATCACCACTCAGTGCTGCTCAGTATAGAAGGATAGAAACAACTGACTGCATTTCTAGTAAATCACAGTGTGTTTTCTAGGCTCACAAAGATTTTCCGCTCCATTACGAAACAAAAAAAACCCCACGGTTGTAAAACTTGAGGAACGTGTCTGTATTATTTCTATGGTATTAGAAATACCTTTGTTAAGTTGATTATTGATGCATTGATAGTTAATGTAATGGAGCATTAAACTGAGAGGTCTTTCCAGGTACCCTGGTATACATACATCAGCTTGCTTATCTAACCACCAGATCTCAAATCAGAGTCCTTTGACAGTCCCCTTCACACCCTCTGGGACCATTCTGCTCCAGTGTGGGGCTGGGGAAAGCTGTCCTAGTTTGCAATGTGAGGGACCTTCCTGTGTCACTCTGGGAACTGAGGTTTTGAACACTTAAAAGGTGTAGTTGTGAGAACTAGAGAAGCAGAAATAATGTTTGCAAAGAAGTTTACATTAAGTTAGTCAACAAGGAGCTAGGTCTAATCCAGAGTTGAGTTGAGCCTATCTAAATTCTGAGGAAAACACAAGAATTATAAACTCTGTGTTACATTAACCATTTTCCCTCTTCTTGCTGGAGTCTATATAGTACCCTGTTGAAGAGAATGGGCCCTCTCATTCAGTTCCCATATTATTTGCCATCCATAAAGGGAGTCTAGATGAGGGAGCAAAACTGGCTAGTGATGGTGAGGAAGCAAAGCTAATTAACAGGAGATAGTCTGATCAGGAAGCATGATGTAAAAACTTGGCCAATGAACTTCACAGTTCCCCAACACAAGTGCACTTAAAAAAGGCTGGGTTTATGGGGTTTTTTTTTGAAAGGAGGTACTGAGTGAGAAAAGTTAATGTTGGTACTGTGATTACTATGATAATAATAAAGGGAGAGATTGCAAATGGAACTCTTAAAGCTTCTTGAGAAAAATCCATTATTCTTTATTTTTAATTTTGTTTGTAGAATACAGAAAAAAAGTGTCCTAACTCTTCGGCCATGGAAAAAGCCCACAGCGTTTTACTCAAATTTCCAGTGATGTGAACAATCAGTAAGTAACCGATTTTAATGAGACCTCCAAGAGTCATTAGAAAGCTAATAGTTTCTCAGATGATATCAGTTTGTCAGTTGATTACCTTGCTTCATGTTGGAAGCCCATGTGATTACTGCCCTGCAGGGATCAGCAGCAGCACCTCTCATATGAAAAACAATGACAAATAGTGAAAAATTGCCCTTCCTGTTTGCCCTCAGCTCCTTGACAGGCAGCCAGCAGAGCTAATGCTCACCTGGGTTCTGCAGCCTCCGTCTCAGGGCCAGCAGCAGCCAGCGAGCTGCTTCAAACTTGTCCCGACTTACTGCTTAACCAAAGTAGTAAGTGCCTTGGGTCGCTGCTGTGACTGGCTCACAGAAACCTCATTTCACAGAGCACTTGAGCCCCAAGAGGAGAATAAACACTTACACTAAAGTTGAATTTATTTCCAGTAATATATTTCCATGTACTGATCACCATCTCCTGTGGTGTTTAACCCACACAACACAGCACTGGTATGTACCCAGTATGAGAATTACTTATTCAGAGTACGTACGACCAATTTTTCTCACTACAATTCCATCCCTCATAAAAATAAAAAAAGAGAGAGAGAAAAAATGTTGGAAGTCACACTGATGCCATTTCCAAGGGAGGATCCCTGGACGTGTGCAGTCCTTAGGCAAAGGATTTGTGGTTCAAAAGGTGAAGATGGACCTTTGTCAAAGGTAAAACAAGATGGTTTTGAATGTCATTATAGTCCAGTTACTGTTAATCCCTCTGGAAATACCTGCATTGTACTGAAGGCTTTCCAGGTAAAATGTTTTCACATTTATCATGGTAAATGCAGAGTATCATCAAGATATCTTTTTGCAGATATTGGCTAATAGCTAAAAACTGAATCAGCTCTATTATTGCCTTTATTGCTGACATCTGTTTCTCCCTAAAGATGTGTAAATAACTGTGGCCAACACAGCTGACAGAGAGGGGAGAGAGGAGAGATACAAACAAAAAATGAAAAATACCTTTGGGATATTTTCAGGCCCACTGGTAATAAATTTCAAAGACCACTGCTTTCTTATGGCATGTACTTAGACCTTAGGCTAAGAATACAGTACTGTAGTATAGATGCCTCTTTTTCTAAGATACAACTTTTGTATTTATACTACAACGGGGTTATATTGCTAGTGTTTCCCATACTAAGGAAGTGAAAGAATACATATTTATCCATAAAAGCTGTAATGATGTCATATTAAGGGTAAGAATTTGAAGAAATTTAAAAACAAGAGACTGGTGAACAGAATTATCCTTCCAATCACTTGTGCTGAGAAGGTAAGGACAGCTGATTTGCAGCTCTGAATTAATAAGGGCTGTATTACAACTGATTTGAAACAGTCCCAGTGAAGTCTCCTCTGAACATCATTTATTGTGTACATTTAGAATATCCCATCTGGCTTTTTTTACAGAGAAGAATTTAAGTGTAGTAAAGAACACATTCTTTACTCAGATTTATTTTCACACATTACAAGTGGAGAAGTGACAGTGAAAAGGAAAGCTCAGTCAAGTGGAAGAAAGTGGATAAGTTATTTTGTTTATTATATTCATTACAGTCATGCCCAGGGACACAACAAGCGTAGGGCCCTGTTATGCAAAACTCACTGTGAAACACAGAGTAGGAGCTGGTGTGAGTTCTGGAAAGCTTGCAGACAAATAGACAAGGCAAAATCCACTGCAGAAGGCAAGCACATAAAAGGACTGAGAACACAGCACTCCTGGTAAACATTTTCCCAGTGTCATAGGAATAGTTTTATTATTTTCTTAATTTCATGTTTGATTTGGGGTGGGTGAAGGCACAAACTTCTAGTGGGAAAGGACTAGCAAAGTGGAAAGCCAAAGGGACAAGACAATAAGGAGAGGAGGTGGAGAAAGACCAAAGGAGCAGAAGGAGCAGCAGAAGAGAAGACACTGAGCTGCACAGGATCCTGCAAGGTAGCACCTGCACTATGGCCTGAGAATAGAAAAAAGCATGAAGACACTTGCCAAAATATTTACAAAAATTGTAGAAGAACAAATGTCATATTCAAGATATTGCTGTCTGTAACAACAAATACCAGTTTAAACTAATTTTGATTAAAATAACGAACACCAGTTCTACACCAAAACTAAATATTGGCAAATTGCATGGCTGAATTGCCCTCTCTTTTGTCATGTGTATAATTTTCCTGTTCACTAATACACCTCAAAAGTGTGAATTAAAAAAAAAAAAAAAGCTCTAGTTTAGCAATTTCATTTCTATGCTGTAGTACAGAACACAGAGAGGTACTTCTTCTGAAAGGAACCATCAGGGCTTACAGGTGAGCTACAAAAATCACTCTTGCCAACAAAATGCTTTCTAAAAGTCCATTGTTATCATTGATCTAGACACTTTGGAGAAAGCGTTACCGAAAAGCCATCAGACAACATTAAATATACTCATTAAACACTGTCAAGCTGATATCATTAAGTTATAAAGATTGATCAAATATGTTTGACAGAACTGTAGAAGCAGCAGAAGGCCTCTCAGTCGTTGGGTGCTAAAGATGGATCTGCTATAGCGCTGTGATTTTCTCAGGCTCCAAACTGTAGTGGGGATATTATATTATAACTGTTTAAATGGTTTCAGAGGTGTCTTTGAACTGTGTATAGGAATAATTCTGGGACAATTGGCAGTAAAATGGTGAGCCTATAATTGCTTAGGTCTCAGGGGAAACAAGAATCAGTTTTGCACACAAATTTCTGGTAACCTTCCAATTCTTAGAGACAAATTACAATAGCTTAGCAGCAAACAAACAAGTACTGTTTGCTTGTTTATGCCCCCAAAAAAAGAGTAGAAAGAAATATATATGTACAGAAAATAGTCTTCACTGCCATCCCCAAAACCAAAACATCAGCAGTTTCTGTTCAAGATACAGCCCTGCAGTTTTAACAAGGAGTGCATTTAAATACTTTCTTCCCTGGCTCACACTAGGCTGATGCTGAGGCCTGATATCTCTGGCTGCTCACATCCGCTCTGGGGTCCTCTGTGAGCAAAACAGCTGCCTACACTCTCAGAAGCACCACTAGGACCAGTGCTACTGTCACCCTCATCTTAATGGAGCACTACCTTGAGAGCTGACTGACAACTGTAGTCTGCTTTTCAAAAACATCTTAATAAAGTTGCATTCATTTTTGTGCTTAGCTTTTTAACATACATTCAGTTTTTCAAGTTTGAAGTTTCACTTATTGTTTCTCTTTCATTTATGTGTATTTGACCTTCTATTAAAGTCAAAACTTCTGAGGGAGAGGCTCAAAGCTGAAAAGGGGACAAAACGTGATTCAAAGTCAGGAAACTTCCTAATAAACCACCCTTTGACAAACTGTAGAAATTGGTCATATTGCTAAATATCTATTTGTTTTCCTAAAAAGCCTTTTTAGTTGTGGAAAAAGAAAGTAAGTGAGAGAAATTCTGGTTACTTCCACTCCCTCCAGCACAGTAACAATCAATGCGACAGTCAGTGCACTGCAAGTGTCTGGTGCAAGGAAGTTTCTTTTTGTCAGCCATTAATCTTAGTGTCAGTGTCCCTGAAGGTTTCATCATTCTTCTCTTTATACAGAAATATTTACCTTAACTTTCAAAGTGTTTGAATTTAGGAAGAAAAGAGCTCATCATTTTGTGTGTAATTTCAGCTGAAAATAATTCCACAAAGCTTTGGTGATACATACTTAAAATTTGATTTTACAGTGCAGCAAAACCTCTTAAATTGCTGCTCAAGGGACTGAAAGAAATTGGTTGCTCAGTGGAGGTGGTCTGTCAACAGGAGTTAAGCAGACCTATACTCTGTGACATTCTTTGGGGAATACCAAGAGGGGAGCTTGGTAGTGAGGAGCAGTTTTTTATGATGATCTCATACAAGTTTCAGTATTTGTATGATATAAAAAATTCCTTTATCCCTAAGTAGGCAGCAAGAATGAACTAGTTTTCCTAGATATTACCAGATAAGACTTCAGGGTATTAATTATACTGTTATTTCCAAGTGACATGGAAATTCTGCATAGAATATCTTTTAGCTCAGGTAAACTAAACCGAACAGTCACTGCCTTCCCCACCAGGCCAAAATATGGTTACTGTATCCCCAAATCCACAGAAGATGGGCAATTCTCTTTCAATTTTGCTTCGTTTTTTTTTTTTTTTTTCCTGCCACTCGGAAATGCAGTTCAAATTAAAAGAAAATTCAGCTCAACCATGTTTACTTTCTCTTGCCTAGCCTGCAGCCTGAAGCAGCCCATGGCTGCTCAGATGCCTCTCTAGCTGTTTACAAGACTGGTAAAACAGTACCGACAGAGTAAGAGGAGTGGAAGCTAAGGGAATTTTCCCAAAAGAATAACCAAAGATAACATTGTTTGATCAAAATATCACTAGGGAAGAGAAAGAGATGCAGATACACTTCCATCAGAAAGGACACTTGCCCACAGATCTATTGAAAGACTCCAAATATGAAACAGTGTGTCTGGACAAGGCCCAGACCACCATTGACCTACTGCACAGAGGCGAAGTCATTGCCCTTGTGGTACAGCTGGCTGCAGATGGGTCTCAGTGCCCTCTAACCAGACAGCTACTTGATTTTCTGCAGAACAACTCAGACAATGATTAGCCCTGCAGGAAACAGCAGACTTTAGGCCAGAAAGCACAGAGAAGCAAGGAGGAATTATTAAAGCAGTAGGTAGAGGAAAGGGCCTTGCTGACGCTGTGCTTGGCTTGCACATGAAAAAGCTCTATGCTTGTCTGCTACATGAGACTGGACACCAGCCTTGCTGAGAGCACACATCTCCAGAGGAAGAAGTGGAAGACACTGCAAGAAGCACAGCCTGAATGTCAGGGGTTGTGAGTATTTCCATTTTTGCCAAGAGAGGCAGAAGCACCTGTGTCAGCATGGAGACCAGAAGATGATCTGCATTTGACAGCATCTCTGGATAACCCACAGCACCACACTCCTTCCTTGCCCCAGCCTTCCCCCACTGTTCTGCCTGCCTGTCCTCCTGCTCTGTCTTCCTGTGGCACGTAAACCACTCTCTGAAGTAGTGGATGGGGTTAATACGGATGAGAACATTTAATTTAAGATGGGCTAGTTAAGTGGGTTGTGCTGTACACATCATCCCCGTGTTGTGTGGGCTCAGAGTCTGACTCCGCATTGAGCTCATCTTGTTCCAGCAAGCATACACACTCACTTCTGCCTTTTGTTACTCGCGATGAATGTTAATCACTAATGCCTTGTTTTCAAGTAATGCTCTGCTGCATGAATTACCCAGAAGATGGTTGTAATTCAAAACACACCACTGAAAACCAGCACAACATATCCTCAATTGTCTCCCTTTAATATATTTCTTTCAGGTTATAATATGTCTAATTTCACTTCTCCGAAGTTGCAGAGATAAGAGCAGCATGCCTCCCGCAGCCACAGCCGGTAACTATGGTGACCAACGCCAGTGCAATGAACACACCTTCTGTTCCAACAGGAGCCCAGAAGCACTGGAGTTAAGAGACGATGTAAATAAAAATGGTGTTGAAAAGAAAACCAAAGCATTGACAAAACTTTGTCTGGGTTTTAAATGCAACACTATGGAATACATTATTCATTAATGCCTGTATACATATATCTCTCACAGTCCTGCAACCCTTCACTGCTTAAGAATGCTAGATAAAACCAGCAAAGTATATTTCTTCGTATTTAGATGGAAAGAACGGAACTGTCCTGCCACACATACACACACACAAGCACATGTAAACACACTTCAGCGTAGCTAGCAGCTGGTTCCTCCCTTACAGAGTATTATTATAAGAAGTTCTAGATCCAGGCGTGTCTGGTATGTGGCACAAACACAATAATAAGCAGATGCAGGCCTGGAGGACTTAATAAATCTGCTCTAAAGTCATGTGTGCAATGTTCTGATCTGCAGTAAGTATGTTCTGCTGGGGAAGGAAATACAAGATTTGCAAAATGCTACCCAGCCTTATCTCCTAAGTATGCTTTCAGCTGCTTCTGTCTGCTAAGTATTTGCAAGCTTTCCTTACAAGAGAAAGCAGTGACATAGAGCAGAACCACGACAGTTCAGGACTCAGTGTCTCACTGAGATTGCTTTCTGTCACACAGGAGAGGTGTTACTCATGCATATACACATCCACGCTGTGTCTGAGGCCTATACTTTCACTTAACAGTAAAACCTAGTGTGACTTGGACGTGACTTTTTCATCTGAGAGAGAGACGTGTGTTCAGATGTTGTCTCAATCTGAATTCTGTCTCAGGTACTCCCCATTGACACTAAAGGGTAAACTGAAAGGGAGTGATTTACCAAAAGCCTGCATAATAAAGGACTTTGCCAGAATTGGAAGCCAAGTTTTTTGTCTCCAGCTAAGCAATGAGCTACCATACATAATTCAAAAGCTTTTTCAGAATATTTCACACATTAATTAGTAGTAGTACTATGAATATTCTTCTCATTGTATCACCAATAGTTTTTTGCTACTTCCTAACTGTACAAGAACTTTTTTGATCTCTGGAATTTACATAACATATTACATTGTGCCTGCCTTTTCCTTCTTCCACTTTTTAAAAAATGTGGTTTTGTTTATCCTAAGTATGTCTGAAGGAAATTTGCTATGTAGCTGGCATCTGGTTTGCTGTACCATGGTGTTTCATTGGTTGTATTCTAGTCAGAAACAGGGGCAGGGGACAGAGGTGGAAATAATCAGGCTGATTATAGTAATGTTTTAAAGAACAATGTGCTGGCTTATTCCCAATGAATGGTGGAAAGGAAGAGCTATGGGTTAACTCTTACAGACAAGAGCAGAGTTAAACAGAGAAGAGATCTTAACTAATCTCTGCTCACAGTCAGCAGGTTTCAGGGTGCTTGCATATCCAAACTAATCAAATGCTACTTTCTGTGTGACAGTCTCTCCTCCTCACTTGACACCCCTCAGGGCTGCTTTGGACAGAAAATCCGAAGGACCTGAGCCAGGCATGTATTTTTGATGGTGAGGAGGTAGAACAAACCTCAGAGTACATTTCGTGTTCCTTTTCATGTACTATCTCAAGGCCTCTTCTCCCCCCGCCACAATGCAGTCCCTTCCAAATAAACACATAAACGAAACAAAAAGCCCTCCTTTCCCCTCTGAAAAAGAAGGAAAACCACAGCAACTTTGCCTGAGCAGCCCCAGTACTTCTGAATACTCAACTCTGACAATATCAGTTTCCCCTGTCTGTAGTTAAAATGCAAATGTCATCTTCTTTTCTGTCCCTTCTCCTTTCCCTAGACTACTGTGAGACCTGCTACCTTTTTAGGCAAAGTAAAAGAGCTTTTCCTTGTTGCCTCTCTCCAAAAACCTCAGGGAACAAAGCACTTGTCATTTTTAGATCCCACAGTTCCATTCCTGCTTGACTCAGCACAGGAGACGCTCTGTCCTGGAAAGATGAGGATTCTCATTTGTAGATTGAAAAATATTTATTGCACTGCTGGTTTAACCACTTATTTTCAGAGTGCTGTATTCAAAACCTGCTAATGGAAGTAGGGAAAAGCTATTAGAAATTTATGCTTCTCCAAGCACCCAAAGCTGAAGGATATATCTAAGCCTTCTCTCTCTGCAGTGTCAAACTCATCTTTTCTTATCCTTGTAACTCCATTATTTCTAGCCTGACAGTTTTTCCCTCTCTGTACTCTGGAGTCTTCTCCCACCCCCTAAGCCACACTACTTAAG
Source organism: Strix uralensis (assembly GCF_047716275.1). Classification (NCBI taxonomy): domain Eukaryota; kingdom Metazoa; phylum Chordata; class Aves; order Strigiformes; family Strigidae; genus Strix; species Strix uralensis. Next base: position 10,578,632 of record NC_133978.1, on the reverse strand, counting down.
TTCCTTCAGGTTAAAACCTTTTTCCCTCTCTGCTGTCTCTAAAGGATATCACTTCAGGACTAAGAAACTCCCTGTCTTTCTCACTCCCCCATATGCTCTGTGATGGTATTTTCCACATCCATGTCACCATGTAATAGGCATCACATCTAATGTCACTTCCTAGTGGAGATGGGCTGTAGGATGCAATCCAGCAACAAATAAAAGGTAACTTGAAAAATACAAGGTCCTTGGCAAACTTAGCTCCTTAAAAGGTGGCTGAGGAACACAGAAACATCTCACAAGCGAGATGCAGACAGAAAGTCTGTAGGGTAGAGGGGAATGGAAGACTTTAACATCTTTGAGGAGGAGATTGAGAAACACTTCAGTGGACCTAAATGTATGCCACACTGGGAGCATGAAGGACCTCTTAGGACTGCTTAGGGGAAAGTGAGGCTCACAAGACCACACAACCTGCCAATGTATCTCTTCTTCCTGCCAATGTCTTGGAAAGCAAGGGAGACATCTCAAAGATGAAGCAAGCAAGCAACCAAAACTACTTGCAGAAACTTATTAATTAGGGACTGCGTTGAGGACAGTGACACAAAGTAGCAGTTGCTGGAAGATATTTTTGGAATAGCCCCTAAACCAAGAAATTAGAGAAGTATTTGATATGCACTATGTTTGTGACTAGGGGTGATGAGGTCAAGGAGAACACTTGTGGGCTGGAAGGTATGAGCACATACAATTGTGTTGTTGGACAGAACCATCATCTCTGCAACGTGGTGCCTCTTCCAAAAGAGCACTGAGCACATTAATTCCCTGTGTGGGTGTTCTATAGTTGGAACCAATTATATTACATATGGGATCATATATACGACATGAGGTTTTTCAAGGAGTTTGCACTTCAGATCACAGACACATGAAAATACATTATTCAATTCAAGTAATTAAGATCCATCTTTTCACAAATTTTCACCTTTTTCCAGATATTGTGCAATATGCTTACATATGCCTCCACCCAAGAAAGTGCTATATTTTTTAAAAGAATCTGACTTCTTTATAGCCCAATATTTTTAATCACTATTACATGTAACTATTAGCTATAAAGCAATTTATAACCTTTAGAAAATGATCCATAAAAGACCAAAAAGATATTTTTCTCTAATGCTACTTCTCTCTCCTAAGAACAGAAATCAACATTAGTAATAAGTTGATTATTTAAGCAAGAAACCCTCAGCACTCTCCCACAATAGTGATCTACAATGATTAACCACTCAGTGATCTCTGGTTAATACATGGATATTTTAACAAGCTACTTAATTTTGCTGCGGGATCCTTTATTATCTATATTCTGTTGGACTACAAGCACAGTGAAATTACTTTTTTATGGTATATTTCAGCATTAACATTTTCAAAGGCCAATAAAATGGAGACATAAAAAAGGAACTTTTTCTTAATTACTCTTTTAGATATCAAAACATGTTTAGTTTGAGTTCTGAGCAAGTGCTAGAGGCAAAGCATGGCCTATTCAGAATGGTTTCCATGATCCAAAAGTAATAAGCCTTATTCTTTTGATACTAACACAGATGTAAGGAGGAACCACATCAAAGTAATGAAGTTACACTAGTATGGCGTGAGAGTAGAACTCAGTTACATTTTTAAAGAGGTTTTCTCTGCAGTCATTATTTAAAGGGGAAATAGAGAAAATAAAAACAGCAAAAAAATGTTAGTAATCTCAATTCTTGCATGACATTTCAATAACATTTAAAACTCAGATTGATTTGACCAAGAAATGAACACCAGCATTTGGAGATGCTACATCACAGCTTTGTCAGGATGGCTAAAGAAGGGGCTTGGAACACCCTCACTTGACTCGATGTGTTGTCACAGCAATTTTTAACTGATGGTAGTTTTGAAATACGAACAAAACTTTGTACCTTGACACCACCTGGAAAGTCAAGATGCAGTCAGAATAGCTTCATCCAACACTCACAACTGCTCAGATTGAATTAGTTCCCATCCATTACCTTCTATTCTCTAGGTCTAACATTATGTTCAAAAAATAAGGTCAGTGTTGAGGTGGGGTATTTTGTAAAGAAAACTGATGTCCCAGAACAACTCTTTAATGGCACCATCGAGAGAGCGTTAATGATGTAGCACAGATACGCAGAATGCTGGTGCATCCATTAACCTCATGGTCTTCATGCTTACAGAGCTTAAGATCTTTCTCATTCATTACCTCTCTTTCCCTCCTTCTCTTTTTGTTTCTGTGTGTCTCCAGGTACTGAGACTAAACATATGCTCAGAAACAAAGACAAAAATCCTCAAGCAAGATCTTGAAGTCTTTGCCTTTAAGAAAGGAATGAAAAATCTACTTAAGGATCACTGTTTCCTAATGATTCGATTCTGTACCTAAATTTTATATAGCACATTATTCCAAAGCACAAGGCAATGGAGAAAAAAGTAGCCCAAAGAATAAACAAACCTGATGGAGTTCACAAGCTGACAATTCACTCTCCATAACAGTCCTGAGAACCTCCTCTCCTTTTCAAGGGGAGGATGAAGGAGCAGAGTAGGAAGCAGTGCTATAGTTAAATACACTAGGCTAGCCACTGTATCCAACAGAAAATAGGTTATGATTAAAATAATTTTTTGAATCCTCATTGCACAAGGAAGACTACACAGACAAACAAAATGCCATTTCCTAAGAGCTGAAACAGCCATTACAATTAAGAACTCCCCTGAAGGTAAGGAACCACATCACCCAGTAATGAAATGGTAATTTCTAATGGCAGAGGGAGGATGCACCTGATGGGAGCTGGGCATGGGTCTCTTGGCATGTCATGTAGCTATTTCCAGAGGAATGTAGACACATGATTACACAATACCCCCTTTCATATTGGGGCTGTATTGGTCCCCAGTGTTGAGAGACCAGCATGACTCCTTTTTTCTCTATTAATTTCAATTGTTCTAGTTCTGTTCTGTCCCACAGCCTGTTCATTGCAATTCCTGGGAGTTTTTTTCCTCTGTGGCACCAATTCATTGTCCTGTATCTCCTGCCTGCTGGGATTGGAAGAGAGTCATCTAGTTCTCCACAGTACCTACCTGAGTGATGTGACACACACACAGTTATAAAAGGTTACCTGTTTTGACACCTGTGCTATTTGCACCCATGGCTTTCCATCACAGATGTGCACAGCTTCATTTTCATGAAGCGCTTGCAGCTTCTGGGACCTTAAATCATACTGAGTGTTTTTGTTTTGACTTATACGTCACTCTGCATGTCTACAAGTACCCACTGACTCTGAAATCCGCTTCCAGCAGCCCAGACAATCCTGTTTTCAGTTTTCTGTTGAACAAGGTGTCAGCACAGGACAACCCATACTCCAATGATGTAATTTTTTAATTTAACAATGTTAAATATGGGTCAGAGTCTGACTCCCATCACCTTTTTAGTAAACACTTTATTATTTTGTTTTTCATCAACCAGTTAGACTGGGGATACTGGGGATATGCTGTGCCATAATTCATTGCAACAGCTTAAGCATATGCTCATGAAATGGCAACTTGTTGTCAGACATAATTATGTCAGGCTTATCACAGCTAGTAAAAGCAGATTTAGTACAATCAGCTGCTGAACTCTACAATCTTCTAATACAACTATTCTAAGAGACATAGTCAAATACTAGTTGAAGATAAATAAGCTGATGCGGTTTGCTCCCCCCCATGTCTGTATAAATAAATCTGTATTATTTTGTTCAGTAAACTAGATTTTTTGTCCTGTAAAAGCAGCAATAGTAGGTCTCTGACTTGGCAATTTCATCTTTTTTTACTGGGATGTATGACAAAAGTTAATCTCTTCTTGAAGGTCTCTCTTGGGGGGACAGTACAAAATTTATATAGTCCCTCTGAGAATTCCCAGTTGTTAACTGACGTTCCTGCCCACTTCATAGAGACGTGCGCTTGTAACACCTTCAGAACAATCACCCTTGTGCCAGCATAGAGGTTCTTCCGGATCAGGTAAAAGGGGCTATAAATGCTCCTTCTATGTCCCAGCTTCCCATAGCTACTATAGATTTCATCTGCCAATTGACGATTGCTATTAAAAAACAGGGTTGCTTTCCTCTTCTTTTATGGATGAACCTTTATGGTAACTCAAAAATGGAGCAACCAAAATGGTCAAAAGAGTGCAGGAGAGAATACTATCTTTGGTGCCTAGCTATTTGCAGGATTCATGGCAGCGAGCAAATCTCCCCATTCTCACCTCAACCTGAGGTTTGGATTGACTGTAGTGACACAAAGCATCTGCTGTGTCTGCAGTATCCTTTCTCCAGCTTTTGATGGATGATTCTGATCACAACAAAAAATATCCAGGTGACCCTGTGAAAATCCTTCAGGTATCCTGGAAGACAATTCATCTTACAGGTTCAAGCTGGGAAGCCCCAGTACCCTCCTCTTACTGAGTTCAAAAGGAAAAGCAAGCACCTGCTGGTGTAAATTCTTAGCTGGGACAATGGTGAGGGCATGCCTCAGGCTCTACACTGCAGCAATTTCGGTAACTGGAGAAAAGATTACTCTCCCAGAAAGACAGAAACTCAGGACTAGTAAGAGAGGTCATACTACGTCTATCCACTGTTTCATTCCACCTGGCTTCAGAAGACGACTATGGAGAACCTGAGATGGGTGGGAATGCCAAACAGGAACAAGAGCAGCAAAAGGTGAACTACTGGACCTTCAGAAAACCCCATGCAGACTGCAGTTGACTTTCACCTGCTGGTAAATAAACATGTATCCTGTGCTCTAGGAAGTCTGGCAGACATACGATCACACCCCCATGTCTGATCAGGTACTCCCCAGAAGCCCAGTAAAGCACAGGTCAGGTGTCAGTTCATCATGAACTATAGCTTCACTTCATTCCATATTTCTTGCATGTATCTCCTCTGCTTTTGTAGGGAGTCTTCTAGTAAGTTAGCTTATTTCTTCCACCCCCTCACCTCCATAATGTGAAAATAACCTGACATTTGCTGTCACCAGTTTTCTCCCTCTCCTTGTCAACACTGGGATCTACTGTTTCCTCTGCCGTAGCTGTTTTATCCCTTCCATCTGTGAACTGCTCTGTGCAGCCAACCTCTGACTGAACTGTGTTTGGATGGCAGCACCACTCCAATAGGAGCAATTTACTGTCCATTTTGGTTGGTCCTTAAACACAACCATAGCAATATTAATAATTATTTACCCATGATATACAAATTACAAATATTTAATCACCCTTCTTAGCTAGATATACCTACATCTGCAGAAGGCTGTGAAAAACTTTAGTCTTAAAACATAAAGAACAGTGAAATATGACAATTTGGGATGCTCACAGCAGCAAGTGGAAACTGGTGCATTTGCCCACTGTGCCAGAGCTGTTTGAACGTGCAAAAGCTGCAGTGTTGATGTTGTGCCCATAATCTGGTCTCATTTCATGTCTTATTTCCTTTGAATTAAAAGTTGAATGGTGGGTGAGGCATCATCCTTCAAGAATCTTTCTGCAGTCTCCAAGGACTCCTCCTTAGCTGAGCACTTCAGAGGCTGTAAATACAGCCATTAATTTCTCTGATAAATAAAATAAGGACACAGGAAGAGAGAAGGAATTGGCACCACTGTGTCAGTTCCATTACTTAGGAAAATTATCCTTTTACTCTTCAGAGCACAGAATAGAGATTTGCATCCTAAGCCCTGCAGGTTTAATTTATAAGTTCTCTTCCTGCGCTGCAGCTCAGACCTGGAACTAGCAAACAATTAACATACAACAAATTTGGAAATGGCAGTGCTGCTTTTTTAATTTCTCCCTTTCTGACTGCTACTTTGGAGGGGAAGTATGTTACAAATTTTCCCTTTATTATCAATATCTCTAATCTTGTTTGAGATCTTTTATTAAATGCTTCACACACAAAAGTAATGAGCTGTAGATGCATTTTTGTCCTTACCTCAGCCCTATGTCTACAAGAACACTCTCTGTTATTTTATTTTCTTTCAACTTATTTTGTAACTTCAGTTTCCTTTCTCTCCATTAGTCATCTTTGCTTTTGAAACAACATAAGCATTTTTGTTCTGACTGTATACATTTGAAAAACTTAAATTTATATTTTCTTATGGAATTGATGTGAACTTCTCTTTTTTGATCTGACAACACCTTCCTTACATGTACCCTTTTGCTGAAAACTTGTTTATTTCTCTGACAAAAGAAATCATACTTGCACCAGGGCTGCAAGATTTTTTTTACTGTAGCAAGACTGGAGTTCCTCAAGACAACAGTTCTATGGGCCAGGTTGGACGGGGTTTTGAGCAACCTGGTCTAGTGGAAGGTGTCCCTGCCCATGACAGGGAGGTTGGAACTAGATGGTCTTTAAGGTCCCTTCCAACCCAAACCATTCTGTGATTCTATACTGTCTTTAGAAATACTACTGTAAGTCTGTCTGCATGTTTATTATTCTACTTTGACAAAATCCATGAGAAGTGGTTCTCCTTCCCAACAAGATACTGGAGGAGAAAGAGAAAGTAAGTAAATCTCTTTTTTGACAATATTTTAAAAATACTTGCTTTACTGTTTCAGTTAATATAAAATTTTACCTCTTTGAGCATAACATAACCTAGGAGCACCAAATTATCTACCAGGGTTTCTTTAATATACTACCACACAAATCAAGTAACTGGCAGCACAATCATTTTCCTACCATCCTTGGAAGGGTTTTGTAGAATGGAATATATTTAAGTTTTAGTTCTTAAACATAATTTGCACTAATGACTGGATCATCCAGTGTGAATTACTGAATGCTGCAAATTAAGAAAGATACCCAATTATTTTTAAAGGGCTAATGGATTTTAAAGTGTACTGTTTATGTACTTTAAAGATGATGTGTTGTTTTAATTATTCATAATCACAATGTAATAGCAAATTATAGCTGGGCATATCTGTACAGATAATGAGGCTAAAATCATCCCCCTATAACCATGACTGTGCTGGTGATCGTAGTGTAGTGAAGTATGGGATAGGGAGGGTCATCTGTAGTGTCACCAGCCATGGTAGCAAGTGAGCAAAAGTCAGAAAAAAAGAGGTTTCCATTTCACAACAAGGATAGTGAAAAGGGACTTGATGCTACTGCCTGCAGTAGAGAAAGAAATTGCAGCAGTTTCCAGAGCTGTCAATTCAAGCTCCTTTTGCTATTGCTAAGACTGGTTTAGGACCAGATACCCTCTATGTAGTAAGAGTGTGTTAATACTGTACAATGAACTTCCAAAGGACTCAGCAATATGTCCAAGATGCCAGCTTACTTTCTCAGCCTCTAGAGCTGCTGGTACCATAGCATGCTGGAAGGATTTAATCAGAGGGAGGCAGTGTCCTCTACAATAGGAGTAACTCCTGCTGTAAGCAAGCTGCATCTTCTAAGCCATGGGGAGAAGTGACACACACCCTTTTCTTCCCAACACATCATAACTGAGAGATAATGGCTCTGTGCTCTTCATAGAGAAGGGAGCAACTCTGCAACCACTAAAGGGTGATTTTTCTGCCGGATATGACTCCAATACTTCATAGAATACCATCAGCCCACTCTCAGTTGCTACTGACCACCAGACTTGTCACAGGAGCACCACTACAATCACTATTTACTTGAACATGGAATGACAAAGCTGGATGAAAATGGCAAAGATACGCATATGAGTTGACATGAATGAATCTTTGGAGTCTGTATTTACTAAAAATTAATGTTTAGGAAAGACAAATGCAACAGTACCCTAAAGTCTCCTTACTCAAGCTGTATACTCTACTGCTGAGCTTTCCACCTCTGCAGCAACTGCTCAGATCTCCCTTTGAATGTTTGCTGGTGCTGGTGTGCTTGACCTCCTTTAATGCAATGATAGCTTTCAACTTGGCTATTGCAAGCTCTCCTCATTTTCAATCAAGTCAAACACCAACACCTTTAATGCATTTCCAGCTGTGTTGGAGTGTGTTCCTAAAATGACTCCAGTTTCCCAAATTACTCCTGTTAAGGTAAAAATTGTCATTATTTTCTCCTTTGGTAAACACTGCATCTTATTGTAAAAATAACTGGATTTACTAGCAAGGAAAAAAAGCCTGGTATTATTGGGCCCAGTCATAATTAGTAGCTCTGGGTCTGTTTCAGATCAGACATGGCTATCAGCAGTAGCTGGGAACCAGCGATTGTCTCCTTACAGAATGTGAGCCCCAAGCTGAAACTTCTCCATGATGACATAAGCTGGCTTCATGTTCTCAGCCATGCAGGACAATACTTCTCAAGGTTTTGTAACAACTTATCTAACACTGTATAAAAGCCCTGTCTTTGGCACAAACAAGGAATTGCAGTTTGCCTGCATATTTTAGAAATCATGTGATCTCACTGGAAGTGCTGCAACCTATTCAGCCCAAGAGTTGATTTGCATATTTGCATTTTTTCTTAACCCATTTTTTGATGGGCAAGTCTCTTGGTTGTCAGTTTAAATCACAAATAGGTGTTATTGAAGATTTTATCACAATTCAACTGAGGATATCTGGAAAATGAATCCTAGCTGATCTAGATACTGTTTTGATGAAAAAAAAAATAGGCTGGCTTCTAAAAAAAAATAGCAGGCTTCTCAACATGTTATTCCTCTGGTGTGCAGACATTTACTGAATTATTTGTTCTTGTATTTTTTTCAGCTAAGATCTATAATTTTCCCAAGTGTTTTTTATCCTGGCTTCCTAAAGAGACAATGCTTGTGGAAATCAGCTGACAGACACCTAGCCCCCAAGTCTGGGAAACAGTTTAAGTCACATTTGAAAGAAAAGCAAAACCCTCAAACATGCCACTGTTTTTGTAAGAAATGGTGTTTGGCTGGAGGAGAGGAACCAAGGCAGGGACAATTCTTTGCAACCGTAACCAGTCAGTCAAACTAAATCACCAGGCTAGCCGGAGCACATGCTTGCTCTCTTCAGTGAAGATGTTTGAGTACATAAAGGGGCAGGGAGGATGCAGAGGTACCATAGTAAAGGAAAGCAGTCAAGCAGAAGAGACACATCCTCTATGAATTTGCAGAGGGGTATCCCAGATCATTACAGCCAGATTTCCTTTGACAAGGTCCTTCCTCACAGTCTGATGAAAACCCTCATATCCTGCCACACCAAACCTACAGATTTTTCATCTTCATTCCTCTCTGCTCTATGCTGGCTGCTGTTCCTGCACTGAGATCTACTCTGCAGATGCCAACCCTCTTCTCAGCTTTTACGTTCTAGTAACCAGTTTCGGGCCTCAGCTTTTCCAGTTTCATTTCAGCATGTCCATGCCAATCATCCTTAACCCTGTATCTTATTTATACTTGATTCGTATTTACCTTGTTTATGCTCTTGCTTAGTTGTTCCAGTCCTTTTAAAACTCCTAATGGAGCCATACTACCTCCTCCTACTATTCTGTTTCTCCTTCCCTTGCATCATCTTTCCCTTGCATATTGCTTTTCTTCCAGTCTAATCCCTCACATTAACTGCTGGGATTGTTTGGTTTGGCTTTTTGTACACTTCAATCCCCAAAATTACCTCCAAAAACCCAACTTACTAACCATTTTTTAATTTTTTTTTGTGAGGACCTTTACATTTATTCTGCTGTTCTCATTCCTTCCTTTCTCACTAAGCAATTTTATAATCACTGTCACCCAAAATGATTAGTCACCATTGAAACTACTCAGACAGTGACTTCCTACTGATGAGAGGGAAGCCTAAATGAGTTACTGGTCTAGAATCCCTTGTCCTGACAGAGAGTTGTGTCTGACACAATACAAGAGTGTGGTAGCCATCAATATCCTGTCATATTCTATTTGTAACTGCTACCCTATTAATTAACCTCATTACCTGGTGTTAATTAACCCCAGAATCCCATTAGCATTGTATTCTGCCTCTGGGAGGCTTCTATCAGCTGCTCAGAAACCCCCAGCCTCATCTACTCCAAGGCAGTATCACCTCAGAAGCATCACTTACCGGAAGTGTTGAGTTGAGCTCTGGCATATTATTCTGGCATATATTACAAATTTTGCTTCAGAGTGACTTCTACAAGTTTGTTGTGACCCTACTTGGGAAGGTCATATGAGAAATGTAAAAGCTTTTATTTAAGAGTAGGATATAACTGCCTGACAACTGGGGGGAGGGTCTGTGTGTATGGGGATGGAGGGTGGGCAGCAGAACAAAAATAAGGGAGAGGAAATTAATAAAAGAGAGCAAACTAACTGGCTCTTTCCAATGATCTATTTATGCTGAAGGGTATTAGAGTGTATCTCTTCTCTACATCCACTTGCTTCCCATACACTTCCCATTTTCCTTTCAGTGATCATAACTCCTGCATTTCTGAAGACAAGGCCAGCCTGAACAATTTCAAAGCTTAGCAAGTATGTAAAACAGTGATAACCAAAACATGCAGTAGATTCTTTTTTGTAGAAATCACAACAGTGTTGTGTCATACCAAGATCCCATTTTTACAATCCTATTCTTTAATGAGTACAAAATTGTGTTATTTTTGTATATAACAATTTTGTTCTCTTCAATTCTATGATATAGGCAATAATTTAATAACCTAATTGTATATGACAAATACTTTTTGAAAATAATTGTAGGCAGCCCAAAGTTTCATTGAAAACATTTTTTTAAATTGGACTCAGTAGTATTTTTAAAAAAGTCCCGTAGAGAAAGTGAAATTAAGTGAAATTTATATGTGCAACTTGTGCAAAGAATCTTATCCAGAAAGGCAAGCAGGGTATTAAAACACTGCAATGCTGATACTTGAGACTGAGTAGAAGCTCTGGGGGATTTTGAACAAAGTGAACTGGAAATATTTCCACAACCATATTCCCACCCCTCCCAATTTATGACATCAAGATTTTTTTAATTATTTGTTTAAACTTGAAATGCTAAGAAATTAAATATTTCCATATTTCTTAATATTTTTTAGTTGTTTCTTTTAAGTCAAATATAATCCTTTAAGCTTTGAAAGTCACTCTGAAATACTGGCATTTTTTGTGGGAATTCTAATTGCCCTCACAACACTGATCATTCCCTCCTGCTTCTACCTATTTTCTCTTTACACTGTGTATTCTTCGGGGGAGGGACCTGACTGATCGTTATTCTCTATCCACGTAAGGCAGTACACAAACCTTCCAAACCTTCTAAAGCCCCTACGCTAAAAGCATCTTTTTGGCACAGATTTTGTGCAGTGACATTAATGGGAGCTTTGAGTTGACTTCACCTGACACTGGGGCAACTTCTACATGAGGCCAGACCTCAGTAACAGTAGTTTAATGCTAGACATATAATCTTGTGCTGCTTCACTATAATTAATGAGCACCAGTTCAGAAACAATGTAATAACAGAAGATAAACTAAATCTATTATGGATCTATTATGCTATTAGAGAATTATGACCATTAGCACATTCATACAGAAATTTCTTCATCCATAACAAACTTACCATCTATTGATGGGAGGAAAAATTATTACATGTAATAGATTAAGACAGAAAGTGAAGAATAGCATCCATTATAAAGGTTCTAAGTTTACATCTTATAACCTCTCTCTAAAAGACTACAAAAATTAGCTTGTCTTGCAAATATGACATATTAGAGCTGTTTCTCAGTATGTGTAAAAGATGTTACTGTCACAGCAGAGTTTTCCTTCATTCAGAAGCCTTAGCTTAGTTACACAGGGATAAAGTTAAGCTTTTGCACTAGACACTGTGCTACTTCACTGCTTCATGAAGAACAACAAAATTATGATATACTTGAAGAATTTCTATTTTAGTGCTATCAGAATTTAACATCTGATAATCTTTTTTGACAGAATTTATCCCTGTGTGTGCATATTCATGATTAGCCTGTGCTATTAGTCCTAAAGCATATTCTTAGATGACACAAGGAAAAAATTAAAAGACAGCAGATCTCATGACATTTTGAAAATATCCAGATGTGAAATCCATTTTCCCCAAAAAAATAATTCTGATTGCTGGTTGAATGGTAAAAAGTGAATTTTTCTCTATTATACTGAGGAATGAATTGCTGATTCTGCTAAATAACTTCACCTAATTCTCATGAAAACTTCTTGTGATATAACCTCCTGCCTATAAATTCTTCTATATGTTATGAAAATTGTTTTGTAAGAGTTATGCAGTAAAATAAAAACCTACTCTTATAAATATTCTGTCAGACTTTCTGCTGCTTTTGCAAATGGTGTTAGTTTCTTCCTAGAAGACTGACAAGCCCAGAATTAAACCAGTCTTGATATTTGCTCCTGTAATTAAAGACTAAGATACATTCAGAAATGGAACGTACACAGTTTTTTATTCAACAGTAGTTTCTTCCCACTTTTGATTCTAGTTCTTCTGCCATAGAAGAGTACATGTGTATATCTTTACAAGATGGACAGTAGATTTTCACATACTGAGACCAAAGAAAATAAATTAGCATTTGTCCCCCTAATCTTATGAGCAGATTAAGTTTAATGTTGTGATTTTATCCTAGTGTTATAGACCATTTCATTGCATTTTGTGGAGCTACCAGACTATGAAATTATATGTGATATCAATGAACTACCCTTACATATTTATCAAAGGACTCTTTTCACTAATAATTCAACACCAACATCTGCACACACACAAAAATGCTCGTTCCTAAATACTCATCAGTTGTTTCTTATCAGTAAATAAGATTTTCAACACCCAATCCATACTGCATTATTTACTGAGGAAAAGTTGTACATATTTAAGTATGACTGTAAACCTAAACGCATATTAGGTACACTCTGGATGAACACAGGGATGGCCTTCCCACATAGCATCTCCAGATTGTGCACTTAACCTTGAAATGACAACACTTTCTGGATCAATAGGCTCAGCGTCTGCTAACAGGTTAGATTCTGGCTGCTGAAATGCCCTTCCCAGCTGCTGCCGAGAGGCTCACTTCCACTTATGCCAACTGCTGAGTTGGTGTCATTGCCACAGAAACCTGTTTCAAATGCAGCAGGACAGAGAAGAGCCTACAGGTAGTTGAAGTGGGAGTAAATATTACTTGTAGTTGCAGTGAAGTCTCCTAAGGGCTGATTTGCTAAATCCTTCAAAGAATTTTTCTGCCATAAAGAAAATGTTTCTAATAACAAGTACAGTGTCTGCCTCATCGTTAGCTGATCACCAGCCAATACTACCCAGCATTTTAAAGCCTCACATTCAGGTGTTTTCCTGCAGGTTTTCCTGTGCTAGATCCAAAGACCACTGAAGTCGATGGCAATTCCTCACATCAGACCCATAGTTACAAGAACAATTGCAAGGACCTTATAATTTTAGTGCAAGTGGAACAGTACCATATCAGAGATCCACAGGAGGTGATCTACTGGGGAAATATTCTTGCCTGAAAAATCAGATCAATAAATGTTGAGGTAGTTTACCTCCAGCTACACATGTTGAACCTCAGTTTAACCATGAAGACCTCAGTGCAGTATCTCACATTATACAACTACTGCCCAGGTTTTTGTAGCACGGGTGATATCTCATTGGATCTTTGCCCTAATTTATGCAGTATCTTCTTTCCCAATACATACCTGGGGACTGAAATTCATGGTGGAAAGTGCAGGTCCTTGCAATTTTCCAGTGGACTCCAGGTACCAAACACTGCTCTTAAATAACTTCTCTTCAAGAATATGCAGACTATTCTCTTTAGCATACCAGGATATTTCAAAAAAAGAAAGAATATGGTATGCTGATTTTTCTTTACACTTTCAACAGATTGAAGGAATGTGCTTATTTTTGTAACATATGCCTTGAGGTAGAAGGACATGTCTTCATACTACCATGAAAAAACAAGAGAGAAGGACCCCAAAACTACATCTCTCAAGTTCCCAATCTTCTCTCAATTAAACCACATGCTGTGAAATATACAACCAATGGCCTAACTGTGATTTCATTCATTGTGTGGACCTAGAAATGCTCAGCTTTGCCTCATTGTTCTTTCACCCATGCTGCTCACAAAGCTATGCTGTTATGTGCCGTAAAAAATTAGCCCAGAATTTACACAACTTTGAGGCATGGCAGACAATACTAGAATGGCAAATTTTCCTGCTCGCTGTTGCAACCAAGAGATGCAAATCCTGAACTGTTCACAGCTTCTAAGGGATCTAGCAAATTCTTCACCACAGCAGCTTTGAGCAGACTAGATTTTAATACAGGAAATAACACTTAAAAGTTTCTCCTTTGTGGCTTAGTCAGTCACAAGAAAACTGATCAGACCTCAAGCGTCTTGGTTCATGTTCATTCATTAAGTGTAAATATCAAGCCAGAAATCTAAAGAGAAATATGCAGATACTAGCAAATGCAAGGAATACCACATTCTTTGAAATGTCAAAGTTCTTACATACTAATTATGCAACTATGAAAAACAGTAAAACTTTGTTTGCTTGAACTACAGAATAGCTGCTTAAATGACAGAAATAAAAAAGTAGGCAAAAGTGGTTACAGATTGTTTTTCTGCACACCGAAAGCTTTAGTAATAAAGGAATTCAAAATCATCTGATCTTCTCTTACGGAAAGATTACTGGTTCTCTATGAAATGAGAAAATCCATAGAGTGCGGGAACCTAAACCCTCATCTGAACCCACATCAGTGAAATTTTCCTGCTCTAAACATCTATGAAAGTTGGGTTAGTATTAGTCAAACACAGAAATTCATGTGGTTTCATTAGACCATGCTGCATTATTACACGGGTTTCTTCAGGGTTTTTATTTCTGTTTGCTTGCTTTGTTTGGAGACCTGTTTTCATACTTGTTTACTTGATGATATAGGGAAAGCCATTTCAGTGCATTGCTAGGATAGGTGTTAGTAAATGAGAGTACCAGGAACAAATTAGATGGCTCTTGTGCACACGACGAGAGTAAATATCTATCCCCCATTGAGCTATGCCAGCCCACATGATTCCTAGACGAAGAACGAGCTTGTGTCATCCTGACACTCTGCCATATATTCAGAAGACTTATTATGGTTTACATTCAACATATGTACTATCTTTAACACTGAGATTATGTCTCCTTACAGACAGCTAATTCTTGTTTCAAGAAAGTAAGAGCTACCATTTCAGAAGCAGGGATTAACTCAGGCTGATCTTCTCTCTCCTTGCAGCTAGCCTACTTTTGGCATAAATTCAAATGTACAACTGTTAACTGTTTACTACATCACACAGCCCCAGGTGTAGAGTATTCCACATTCTGACATGGAATATGCCCAGAGCGTTTTACTTTGTGACCTGAATAAGATCAGAAGCTCTGTATTCATTGCTTTCCATTTGGAATAGTACAAAGGCATACAATGCATGTGCCCAGATCACAAGGCATTGTACTTTCCCAGTTCTAGTCTATTGGATTGGTTTCTACCAGCTGACTCAAAGGGAAGTTAACATTTGGTAGTTAGATTTGTAGGTTAATATGAGATAGGCGTGTTGGACAAATAGCTTTGAACTATTGGTCAGCAGTGGAAATATGATCAAAGATACTGAATCTGAGGATCTTAGAGTGGAAAGTCATGGCAGACCATTCTGCTCCAAGGGGAAATTCCAAGCTCAGGAGAAGGCCTTGGAAATTAGCTGAGAGAGACAGATGAGTAATGTGCAAAGTTTGGAGAGAAAAGTGCTTTGCTAAGAAAGCAAAAATGAGAGGCAAACAGGAGCAAAGTCGTGTGCAATCTTTGAGAAGAGCATCTATCCCTACATGTATTTTTTAAGCATCAATCATACACATATTTCACTTCCAGAAAGAGTGTATACAGAGAAAAATGTTGAAATACAAAACAGACTGGACACCAGTACAAGTATTTAAGGATGTGGGATTACATCACTGAGGCAGCAAGTAAGATGGATGATTTCATCTCTGTCATAGTTTCAGGGGATTCTGGTAAGCATTGGACAAGTTAGAAAGCGGGAAGATTACAGTCTTCCAGTCATTGAAAGCATGCAGATTTCATTGAAAAGGAAAGGGATAAATTCTGCCTTCTGTCATACTGATTTATACCTGGAGCAACCCAGTTTTGTCAATGGAAATTAAATGAGGGAGAGGAGACCAAGATTTAAGCTCAAAAAGTGTGTAACTAGCATTTAATAGACACCTGACTTTCTGGAAATGGGATCTCCAGCAATAAAAATGCTTAAGGGCAAGTGCTTAATGAGAATTTGTTACAGAGAACAGTAGATCCATGAAGATGATAGATCCCCAAACATACTCAAGACCTGTCTGAAACCTAATACTCTAACAGCTCAGTGTCTCTGGGAAGAGTGCTCTGTGCAATGGTGAATAAGGCTGAAATTACACACAGACCCATAAGCACAATAACTCATTTTCAGAGACAAGAAAAAAAAAGTACTATTCAAGCCAGCAGTGTATCAGAAAAAACAGCATTGCATACTCAGCAATGGAGTTGGAAGCAACCAATGTATTCAAAGTTTTTCTGTTTTTCTTGCTACTTTTGCAGTTATTCACGCGTCAAGAATTTCTGAAAAGGCAACATTTCAGCACTCTGATTCAGGCAGAAATAGGAGCTCCACCAGACATACAATGGCAATGATCTAGGAAGTAAGACGTTTCTCATATGCAGACTTCACAGAATCGGAGAATCACAGAATCATCTAGGCTGGAAAAGACCTTGACCTAGTCCAAACATTAACCTAACACTGACCGTTCTCAACTACACCATATCCCTAAGCACTATGTCAACCCGAGTCTTAAACACCTCCAGGGATGGGGACTCCACCACTGTCCTGGGCAGCCCATTCCAATGCCTAACAACCCGTTCTGGAAAGAAATGCTTCCTAATATCTAGTCTAAACCTTCCTTGGCGCAACTTGAAGACATTACTTCTTGTCCTATCGCTTGTTACTTGGTTCAAGAGACTCATCCCCAGCTCTCTGCACCCTCCTTTCAGGCAGTTGTAGAGGGCGATGAGGTCTCCCCTCAGCCTCCTCTTCTCCAGACTAAACAACCCCAGTTCCCTCAGCCGCTCCTCGTACGACATGTGCTCCAAACCCTTCACCAGCTTCGTTGCCCTTCTCTGGACACGCTCGAGTAATTCAATGTCCTTTTTTGTAGTGAGGGGCCCAAAACTGAACACAGTCATCGAGGTGCGGCCTCACCAGTGCCGAGTACAGGGGTAAGATCCCTTCCCTGTCCCTGCTGGCCACGCTATTGCTGATACAAGCCAGGATGCCATTGGCCTTCTTGGCCACCTGGGCACACTGCTGGCTCATGTTCAGCCGGCTGTCAGTCAACACCCCCAGGTCCCCCTCTGACTGGCAGCTCTCCAGCCACTCCTCCCCAAGCCTGTAGCGCTGCTGGGGGTTGTTGTGGCCCAAGTGCAGCACCCGGCATTTGGCCTTATTGAAGCTCATACAGTTGGCCTTAGCCCATCGCTCCAGCCTGTCCAGGTCTCTCTGCAGAGCCTCCCTACCCTCGAGCCGATCAACACTCCCACCCAACTTGGTGTCATCTGCAAACTTACTGAGGGTGCACTCGATCCCCTTGTCTAGGTCATCAATAAAGATGTTAAACAGGAGTGGCCCCAAAACCGAGCCCTGGGGGACACCACTCGTGACTGGCCGCCAACTGGATTTAACTCCGTTCACCACAACTATTTGGTCCCGGCCATCCAGCCAGTTTTTTACCCGGCAAAGCGTGTGCCCATCCAAGCCGCGAGCAGCCAGTTTCACCAGGAGAATGCTGTGGGAAACAGTGTCAAAGGCCTTACTAAAGTCAAGGTAGACAACATCCACAGCCTTTTCCTCTTCCAATAAGCAGGTCGCCCTGTCGTAGAAGGAGATCAGGTTTGTCAAGCAGGACCTGCCTTTCATAAACCCATGCTGACTGGGCCTGATCATCTGGTTGTCCCGCACGTGTTGTGTGATGGTACTCAGGATGAGCTGCTCCATCAGCTTCCCAGGCACAGAAGTCAAGCTGACAGGCCTGTAATTTCCGGGATCGTCCTTCTGACCCTTCTTATAGATGGGCGTCACATTGGCCAATTTCCAATCTGCTGGGACCTCCCTGGTCAGCCAGGACTGCTGGTAAATGATGGAAAGCAGCTTGGCGAGCACCCCAGCCAGCTCCTTCAGCACCCTTGGGTGTATCCCATCCAGTCCCATAGACTTGTGTACGTCTATGTGATGCAGCAGGTCACTGACTATCTCCTCCTGGATTGCGGGGGGGTCGTTCTCCCAGTCTGTCTTCTGGCTAAGGAGGCTGGATTCCCTTAATACAGCTAGTCTTGTTATTAAAGACTGAGGCAAAGAAGGCATTAAGCACCTCAGCCTTTTCCTTATCACTTGTTACCATGTTTCTTCCCGCATCTAGCAGGGGATGGAGGCTCTCCCTGGTCTTTCTTTTCATGCTCACATACTTATAGAAACATTTCTTGTTGTCCTTGATTGCTGAAGCCAGATTAATTTCCAGCTGGGCTTTAGACCTCCTGATTTCCGCCCTGCATAGCCTCACAGCATCTTTGTAATCATTGTGAGTGGCTAGCCCCTTCTTCCAAAAGCTGTAAACTCTCCTTTTCTCCCTGAGTTGCAGCCAAAGCTCCCTGTTTAGCCAGGGTGGTCTTCTCTGTCACTGGTTTCTCTTACAGCACCTGGGGACCACCTGCTCCTGAGCCATTAACACTTCCTTCTTAAAGAGTGTCCAGCCTTCCTGGACCTCTATACCCTTCAGGACTGTCTCCCAAGGCATCCTGTCAAGCAGGTGCCAAACAAGACAGTCAGCCCTTTGGAAGTCCAGGATGTCAGTTCTGCTGTCCCCTCTCCTGGACTCTCTAAGAATAGAGAACTCTATTATTTCATGATCGCTGTGCCCTACTCAGCTTCCAACCACCACATCATCCACCAGTCTTTCTCTCTTCACAAAGAGGAGATCCAGCAGGGCACCTTCTCTGGTCAGTTCACTCACCAGCTGTGTCAGGAAGTTATCTCCCACACATTCCAGGAATCTCCGGGACCGGTCCCACTCTGCTGTGTTGTATTTCCAGCAGATGTCTGGGAAGTTAAAGTCTCCCACAAGAACAAGGGCAAGTGATCGTGAGATTTCTCCTAAGTGCCTATAGAATATTTCATCCACCTCTCTGTCCTGGTTGGGTGGCCTATAGTAGACTCCTACTACAACATCTGCCCTGTTGGCCTTCCCCCTGATTCTAACGCAAAGACACTCCACCCTGTCTTCACTACACTTGTACTCAAAGCAATCGTAACTGTCCCTGACATACAGTGCCACCCCCCAACCTCTCCTTCCTTGTCTATCCCTCCTAAAGAGCTTGTAGCCATCAATTGGCGCACTCCAGTCATGGGAGACATCCCACCATGTTTCTGTAATAGCCACTACATCATAATTTTTCTGTTTCATCATGGCTTCAAGCTCCTCCTGTTTGTTACCCATGCTGTGTTCACTGGTATACATGCACTTCAGATGGGCTGATGTTTTGCCCCCTTCCCCCTTCAAATCTAGTTTAAAGCTCTGTCAATGAGCCCAGCTAACTCCTGCCCCAAGATCCTTTTCCCCCTCTAGGACAGGTGCATCCATCTGATGCCAAAAGGTCTGGCGTCCTGTATACCAACCCATGATTGAAAAATTCGAAGCCCTGATGGTAGCACCAGTCTTGGAGCCACAAGTTCATCTGTTGAGTTCTCCTGTATTCTTCTTCATCCATCCCTGCAACTGAAGGGATGGAGGAGAACACAATTTGTGCCTCCGACCCCTTAACCAGTTTCCTCAAGGCCCCAAAATCTCTCTTCATTCTTTTAGGACTTCTCCTGGTAATGTCGTCTCTACCTACCTGAAAAACCAAGAGAGAGTAGTAGTCCTTGGGTCTCACTAGAGCAGGGAGTTTTGCCATGATGTCCTTGATGCGGGCCGCAGGGAGGCAGCAGACTTCCCTATGAAGTGGGTCTGGTTTCCATATGGGGTCTTCGACACCCCTCAGAATGGAGTCACCCACTACAATGACTCTTCTGGGGTTCTTTTTAGAACTGGTTTTAATACCTGTCTAGAGTGACCCAACCTTGGTGGATCTTGGTCTTCCTCCTTGTTTGACTCATTTTCTTCATCCTTCTCTACTTCATTCAGAAGTTCCAGGGCCCCTGGATCTGTTGTGAAGGGACACCATGGAGGGTAAGGGAGATCGGGAGAGGATTTTCCTGCCTCCCTGAGCAGGGACCTGTTTCCAGCCTCCCCCATCTCTTAGGTCCCCTCCTTCTGCCTGGCAGCAAGAGGGTGAGGGATCGCCTGCCTCTTTTGGAGCCTCCATTTGCTCCTGTTGCTTCAGGGGTGCTAAAGTGTTACTCCACCAATCAATTTCTCTTTCACACTCCCTAATACTTCTTAATCTTTCAACCTCTTCTCTGAGTTCTGCCACCAGGCTGAGCAGGTCATCCAGTTGATCACAGCACAGACAGGTGTTGTCACTGCTGCCCTCTGACAGGATTGACAGGCTCACTTCATAAGCAGTGTCGCAAAGAACTGTAACAGCAGCAGGATGTGCCATCACACAGGATCTAAAATGAGCTTAGGAAGGGTTCATAGTGGTTTCCATTCACACCCAAGCCCTTTATGGTGGTAATCACGACAGCCACTAGTGCCCTACTAACAAGAACTCTCACCTGAACCTGCAGCAGCAAAGGTCACTGCTAAATCCTGTTCCAAGAAACAACTAGTCTTGTGTCTTGTCATCTGTATTCCTAAAATATCCTGGGGACACCCGTTAGAAAGTTTCAGCACAAACTGGCTACTACTGTTCCAGCTGTAAATGAAGCTGACCAGCATGTCAGACCTAGAGCTCTGAACTGCTTGTCTGTCCATCCTGAGGCAAATGACACCTGCTGCCTCTGTCCCAGCAACCCTCAGATGCTCAGTTATCTCCCTACAGCAACCTCAGCTTCTCCAGAAAACTCAAGCACTGATGAATATGGGAAATCAGGACTTTTAAAAACAAAAAAAAAATATATAAATTAAAAAAAACACCCAAAGACTTAATTTACAGAGCACAAACTCACTCATGATTGATCAAAGCCAGCATTCCAAACAAATGAGGAGACAGTGGATGATACTTTTTCTCCAGCAAGAATTTGAATATTTTATCAAAAACAAAACATATTTGACATAGTAATGATATGTGAATATAAATATAATTTTTTCATGTATTTGTCCTGTGTGACCAGCCGCTATCTTAACCATGTACTAGATCAATAACCTCAGGTATCC
Source organism: Strix uralensis (assembly GCF_047716275.1). NCBI lineage: Eukaryota > Metazoa > Chordata > Aves > Strigiformes > Strigidae > Strix > Strix uralensis. The sequence continues at coordinate 10,557,371 of NC_133978.1, read as the reverse complement.
AAATGTTTCCTGTAGTGAAAAGTACTATGCATGTATACAATGAGAAAAGATCATGTCACTACATAGTTGAAGATCGTGGCAGCAGTAATCAGGCAGCTATGCCATATATCGTAACACTCTGATATGTCCCAGTCCCAATTTATTCACTGAACATTTGCTTGGTTTTTTTTTTTCCTCTTAAAAGTATTTGTGGAAACGCTCAGCACTGAAATGGCATCATTTAGTTAAGTTATTCCTTCCACATCAACTTCTGAAAGAAAGGTGCATGTAGTAAAGATCTTAGCCATGCCTGCATTCATAGTAACAAAACATCCAGTTCTTCGTTCACAGCTGACAACCTGTCAGTCTTGGGTGTGTGGGGGAAACAAGAGGTTATAAAAACTCTCTGGAGCAGACATCATCCTGATACCAACACAGCCACACATGGAGAATATCCATGGTACCCTGCATGTAGTGGAGCAGTTTTGCCTGCTCCCTGTCCTGCTCTGCCTGCTGGGAGATGTTACAGCAGACTTCCCTTGTGCTCTGTGGTCTGACAGTTTGTCTGTGCTGTTAACATAGGACAGTATGCCAGAAAAGCATCTTCTCATGTTCCTGTACCTACACAAGACTACAAAAGATTGACACCAAGTTTAGACCAATTTCTAACATGTTAATTATACCTCTTACGCTAAAACACTTATTACTAGGCCAATGTCACTGCTTTCAATATGACTTTATCAGTTGCCTTAACTTTGCCTTCACAAACAGGTATTATTTAAATATTACACATCCTGCAGGAGAATAGTGACAGTACAATCCATTTTGACAGTAATGACAAAGACCATCACTGGGAAAAATTAATTATTCTAGCTCTTTAGTCTCCATTGAGGACGATGTCTGGCAAAAAAAAACCCCATCAAACAACAAAATTCCCTAATTCTGTTGAACATTCTGAACGTACCACATTCAGCGGTACCTTTGCAATGAAACTACCGCCAGATGCAGAGAAGAGGCCCCCCAGTGATCACTGGACAATAAGAACATACCTACTTCAGTATTTGTTATCTCCTCATCACCTATGCTGCATGAATTACACAGACAAAAACAGCAGAGAGATTGTCTTATTTCATGTTCTTCTTAAGTCTAACAGCCACATTTTCTGAAATCCAGCAAAAATGCTGAGATCTTCCAAACATCTGAGCATGTATTTGTTTTAATGACAGCTGGGGTGTTATGCAAATGTAGCTCTACATGTAATTAATGTATATTGTGATAAAAATGCAGTTATTAAAGTTCTAAATAGAATCAGAAATCCATTTTGTTAGCATACTGTAATTTTCTATATATGATCAGACATTGCATGTATATTTTTAGCTGAAACAATAAATAGCATTAAATAAATGGTACAGGAATTTTTGCCTTAGTCTACATTATTTTCTTTGGCTGCGATATCCTTTCTTTCAACCTATTTCCCAAACTTTGAGTTTTTCTCATTAGTTCTAGAATGATCAGCTTTGGCACACTGAAAACATTATCTCTTTCCATAACTGTTTTGTACTTAGAAAACAAATGAAGGTTGTATTTGCTGCAGATCTGAACATCAGTGACCCTTTTTATCACTCCTATTGCACATTTTCCATTACAAGTGCTTCCTGTTTTCCCAAAGAATATTACAGCAACAGAGGCATTTCCCCTGCATGTATTGCTTTCAATGCATCCAGATTAATATTGAAGGTAAACATTTCTCCTGCTGCACTGAAGAGACAGACCCAGTCAGGCATAGAATGCCTCTACTGTTCATTGTACTGCATGCAAATTCAGTCTCCTCCTGAAAAAATGGCAGAGTGGATGGAACTCCTCAGACTGACCCACTCCACTTCTGAGGATTTCCCTCTTCCTTTTTTCTGGATTTTCCTGTTTTACCCTTCCTTTCCTTCACTTTATATTCTCCCTCTATTTTTTACCCTAGGACAACCTGCCTTTCCTTCCACAAACATCATTCTATTAACTACCTGTCATATAAACCATTAATCTACTAACGTTTCCCCTGGTTCTGCAATAAGGAGAATCTCTCTGAAGTCCAGAGAAATGCATTCATGTAGCCTAAAACAAAATGTCACTCTTCTCTTTATTTGTTTTCCATCAAGAAATGTCCTGGTTGTAGTAGTAAAACCCAGATTTCAAACCAACCATCCACCATTACTGCACCAGATTTGCTTAAATGCCACTTGTAAATTCCACTGATTCATCAATAATAGACATCCTTGCCTTATTTTGGTTTCAGGCAGAAATACAGTAAAATTTATACTGAGTGAAGGAGAGGAGAAGAGTTGAGAAAACCTAAGATGATAGTGAAAATAAACAGACAACAGGGGTTTTTTGTATCAGAACGTGTGATTTGTATTGCATCAGAGATCATTTTACAATTAGAGATTTCCATTTAAATCAAGAAGCACTTGTTAAATAAAAAGGTCAAACTACAGAAGCGAAATGAACTCCCACATATATTGAGCTCTACCACTATATCTCATCTTAATCATGGTGAAAGGTGTAAGGTCACTTAAAAATTAGCATAGCTAGCTTGAAATAACTTTTATTTCGCACTGACTTTCTTTGGGCCTTATTTATTCTGTAGTTCCTTTTATCAAAGCTAAGCAGCAAGTCTTGCACAGAGAACATAACAACTTGATAATTCATTTACAAGCTTGTTCCAAAATAGATCATTCTAATGGACGAAATCTAAATATGCATCAGACATGTTAACACATACATTCATCAGTTCGGCTCTGTGGACAGCAGCAGACTTCATTCGTCCATGGCTAAACACTGCACCTAAGCATTGCCAGACCATTTGTTTCTCCAGCTGTTCAGTGCACCCATGCTTACCAAACTCAGTCCTGAAAAAACAGTGCTGTTACTAATTGTTACTGTACCAACGCGGACCCAAAATCCCAAGCTCCTCCTCACAGGCTATCATATACCCAGTGCACCTTTTCAGCCTTTATCACAGCTCCCAGAGCAGAAAATTACAGAAAACTGAAAGAATACTTATTGAAAAGCAAAGGAGAACAGCTAAAGCTTCAGCAATCTGTTCACCTTTCCATATAAACCTCTGCTTTACGTAAAATGTACTTAAGGTAGCAGGCCTCAACTTCACGTAGCGTAGCCCTGACTGCATCCCCCTATCCCCAAATTACCCACAGCCCCCAGATAGACACAAATTCTAACAGACTGGGTGAAGAAAACTGCTCTCCAGCTCTTGGAAGAGTGAATCATATTTTTTGCCATTCTAGTGGAACATGAAATCTATTTTCCAGAGGCAATAAAATGGAAACTTTTGGAGGTCAGGGTATTCCCAACTCATGAAGCTGCCTAAGGAATGAGGAGGTAATGAGAGGACAGGAGCACACTGATCCCTGACAGCCATTGTTGGTGTGTTTGTTCCCCAAAGCCCTGTCTGTGGGTTTCACAGGGTGACATTCTTGGAAAGCAGAACATTTGCTACTGAAATATATGATTCCCAGCGAGAAGGGTTTCCAATGAATCTCAGACAGCATGGCATATACATGTCACAATGGCATGGTTACTGCCTTCTCGTTGAAAATGTAACTGTCAGTGTCTTTGGATGAAGATAAACATGTCAGTGTTCAAATCTGTTGTTGCTACATTATAGTGACTATATTATGGCATCATACAATGCATATTTATGTTTGTAGCAGGCTTCCTCTGAATAAATAGGAGCATTTACTAAAGAAAATTATTATGCATCTTTTGGATCAGAGTCCTGAATTTTTTTTTACAGCACCTCACATGCTAGGTTCCCAATATGCTTGGCCTCCATGCCTGTGTTAAACTATGCTTAACCACCTCAAGGTTTCTTTATTTAGCTTAGGAATTACATATTTTCCTACAAAGCTCCCCTGGAAAGTTATAAAGAGAGCATTCAGTCTAGTGCTGACAAACTCTTGTACACTTTTTAGATTTGAGAGACTAACTGTTGGAGGAATTCATTATCATTCAGGACTCTGCCCAGCAGTCCCCTTGTAGTGCCTGGCATGTACAGTAATCTCCACATCCTTTGGTGTTCCCTTCCACCCAATGAGCCTTCAAAATGATTCAGATTTAGTCCCTCTCTACCCCTTTCTCAGTCATGTTTCTTGGGAATTGAGGAGGGGAGAGGACCTGACACCTCCGTGGCTTTCCACCTTTTTAACAATTCATCCTTGAATAAGCCAGCAATCAAAGGGAATCTACAGATGAGGCTGAGGCTAATGGAGAACATCCAGCTGGTCCTTTACTTAAAACTCCCTGAAATACACACTGTATTTAAAATTGCTGGTGATCTGTCATCAGCAAGAACATCCTGTCCACCCATCACCTTTTTTCTTCCCCCAGGCAGCCTGCATGGAAGATTTCAACCCAAGTAGGAACCACAGTCTCTGCTGCAAGATCAAGCAAGCAATACTGTGCAGAAAGCAGTTCCACTGCACAGATTTATATTTTACATCACATCAGGAGAACAAAAAAGAAAGAAAAAAGGAAAAGGAGAGGACTGCAGTTGGGGCCATTAATGTTTCAGGAAACCTTTCACATCCTCCCTACAACTGACAGGATAAAAAAAGATACAGTCATTACAATTCAGATAACAGGATACTGCCTTGGTGTTCTCCATATTAAAGTTCTGAGCTAAACTGTTGTTTTGCAGAAATTGGTTTCTCTCCATAACCTCTTACATCAGCATTTCAGAAAAAACCGTATACTCCAGTTACTCCAGGATCAGTAACAACTGCCTATATTGTTCATAAAGTGCAGTTTGTTACCTTATGGGGAAACGTTTTTTACATTACAGTGCCACAAGTCCACATCACTTAGAAGGTTACTGTAGAGTAAGTTGTACAGGTAAAATTCAAGGTAATTTTTTCCCTTTTGTTAACAATAAATGTAGCAAACACCAAAGTTGGAGAAAAAGAATGAAGTGCTTATAGGCAAGATTTTCCTCTAGCCTTGCAAGTTCTAGGAACCATTTTACAAAGGAGGAGTTTAAGAACTGGAATCGGGATCCTCATTTCTACTGTGTTATTTTGCATAATTGAAGTAGCATTACCGAGGTGATGAAGAGGCAATGTAAATAAAAACCAGAATTTCTGAGTAGAACTTGAAACTTTTGAAGCTTTAATTCAATCTAGCTTTTATGAAATGATAAAGGTTTGGTTTTACACTATTCCCTTAGGAAGTCTAGGAGAAAAGTAAATGCTCTTTCACAGTCCTAAGAAAGATTTACATAGCGTTCATGTTTAGAAATTAAAAAGGTCATGAACCAAGAAACAGTTTTACAAAAGCATACCTGGTGAAAATATTTTTTCAACTTTGTTGAATGCAAAACAACTTTTAAGTTTTCCCACCCCTACTTCTTGGAGATTTTAGTTCTGTAACGTTTTCCTGCCTTAAACATGGGTTTTTGGTAGAATACTATAAAATAGAAGAACAACACACTATCTGTTTACATTTAACTGGAGCCATCATTTATCTGACAGACTTATAGCTTAGGCTGATTCATTTCCATGACACTAATCATCACACAACCCAGGCCCAGCACACCTGGAAGAGATGGCTTTTCAAGTCAAGCATGAGCACTAATGAGAAAAGTAAAATTTGTTCCATGAAGAATCAAGTGCATTTCACAAAAAAGATACAGAAGGAAATAAAAGGGGAAAACCAGCAGATTTTTCAGAAGCTTGTCTTCCTGTACAAAAAGTGATTATTTGTTAGACTTTGCAGTCTGCTTTATTTTAGGTATGGGATAGGTATAATCTTTCTTGGCATCAGTGGAAATCCTGAACAGATACAAAACCAAAAAGATCTTAAATTAAGTTCGTTGTGCAACTCTTTGACTGTATTTTGTCGACTCTGAAGAAGTACATTTGCAACCTTTTATGGTCACTGGCTTTAAGAAAAAGCATTAGTAACTAAATGTGCACCTTTAAGTTTTCCACATTTCTTAGTATATTATCCCCTGATGTACTAGTAGCTCAAACAATACAGCATGTTTGTATAGCATGCAACAAATCATATAAATAATGGCTAAAATAACAATAAAAGCAAACAAACAAACCATTTGTGTGACTTATGGTTGTTTTCTGATGATGAACATGGCACATGTCACTGGTTCACAAAGCTTATGAAAATAAATGACAACTCCCTGCTGCATTAAGTTCAAGTAAGAGTGATTAGAAAGATCTCTCTGCTCAAGCTATTTACCATTGTCAGAAAACACTATATAGTCTTCTTTCTAGCCCCGACCTGGGACACAGTCTTCATTTAAGTGTATAGGAAGCTGTTTTGCTCTCGCTGCCTCCCCAGAGGCTGCCTGTTAGGAATTTATTTAAAAGAAGGAAACATGGTGCAATCTAGCATTAGGACCATGCTAAAAAAAGTTGAAATTATAAATAGGGCCTCAGGTTCATGAAAGCCAGTACACTACTGTGTAAACACTTTCTGTCTGATTTAAGGTCCAGTGCAAACTGCAGCATTTTCCCTACACACCTTCCCCTCCCTTTAACTGTTTGGCCAAGTTCTGAGTAGCAATCAAGGAAATTTATATTCTGTGAAATTTGTTTTTCCCTGAAAAGTGTACTTGAAAACATTTTCAAGTGTGTCTCTGAATGTATGAGAGTCATTCCTCACAGGAAAAATGGTTTCCCCTTACACTGGGCATGTTATGTAGTTTATGCTATTAAAGAGAGAGCTATAGTTAAAGTTTGATAGGACATTAAATGCTTGAATTATTGAGAATGAAAAAGCTATTATTATTAAAATACAGAGATATTGCTTTATGAAGAAGTATGGTATAAGTACCCATTGAAAATTAACTTTATTTTTTTATCTACAGTAACCTGACATTTCTAGATAACTGTCCTTGCTTTATAGTCAGGCTCTTACACCTATGTGCAATTGAGGGGGGTCAGCATTAGCTTTAAAAAAACCCCTTGAGAGATTACCAGAGTTCTCCCCTGTCATTGAAAGATACCTGTGTTAAGCAGGTGACAATGGTAGTACTTATTTATGAGTTCTGTAAGATGTGTGAATAGACACACACAAACACACATACTCATACTCCCCATTTTATCTCTCTCAAGACTGCACTGATCTTCTGGATTCTTCTTCAAATCTCAGCTCACCCTCTATTTTTGCCAACGCAGTTTTCCAAGAATAAATAACAGAGCTTACTGCTGTGAACCTATAAAGAGCAGAAACTAAAAATGTTAGTTTTGAAGATTCCAGCAACTTGAAAACTGACCTATATTAAAATGGCAAATTTAAGTCCACACAGAGGAAGCAAAGAGAGTTAGAATCATCATTATTTCCCTGAAGTTCTATAGAAATAATGGAATTTTTTTTGGCCAAAATGAAACTAGGTTTGGAATGGAAAAAAAAAAAATCCCAGTTTTGTTGCTTTTCCTCATTAAAAAAAACCCAGAGTATTTGAAAGAAAAACAGATCCTTGTGTTATTCTTCCTCCCCACTTTTTTGTCCTCTTCCAGAAACATGAGAGAGGAGGCCTGAGCCATGAAGGAAATGCTTGGTCCCACAGTGGAGCTGGCAGAGGTCTGCGGGTGTCACAGGTCTCCACAACTGCCCCTTGGGCACAATAACAACTTTGGTATTTTTGGCAGGACTCACAAGAACTCGTGACATACTAATAACCAGCGAGAAGCTGAGACAACTGTTATTCACAAAAGCAGGTTTTTTTCAGTGAATAGACATTAATAAATTAACATGTACTATTCTCTCTTTTTTATGTTTGACAGACACAAGAGTCTTTGCTAACATTTATCCTGAAAATATGAAACAACTTTTAGGACATCAAAATTTTGAACTATCTGTACACATCCAGCTGTTACTGAAGCAACACTTAGTTAATAATATTAAAGAAATTTCTCCCAATCATAGGCTATGAATCCCTAGCTGGACTCGTTATGTTCTGTGTTTTAGAAACAACAAGTGCTACTTAGTAAATATCTTTATTTGGATGTCAGCCTGCCCAGGAAGCCCATCCACCGAGAGACAAGAGAAAGAAGATTACATGGTCTCCATCCCAGGTGTCTCTGTTTTATAGCCACCTTCCTGTATCCAAAATCCCTGGGCATTTCTTCCACTCAGGCCAAGGTCTGAGCCAAAGTCTGACCAAACTCCAAAGCAGCAACAAAATTAAGAACATATTTTAAACTTAACATGTCTCTATCTCTCTTTTAGTTCCATTTCTACTTTTCCTTTTTATTAATTTAAGGATTTCATTACGTGGGAGGGGAAAATCTTAAAAAAAACCCCAAATATCCCTGCCTCTTATTGTGGAATGCAAACAAAGAAAAGCTACCACTGTGCAGACTCAGAAATAGGACAGGCCACTTTATCAAGTTATGCTTTTCTTTGTTTTTCCATGATCATCTTAATGCCTCAGGATTTGACATTGTTTAGGAATTCCAAGTGCCTCTTTTTCACTGCCATCTGCCTGTTAACACTGATTCAGGCATGAAAAAGAGAAGTCCAGTCCTTGTGAATGGCCATGGGTCCTGCTGCTGTTGGGGGAAGCAGAGAGCATTAAGGAATGGAAATTGAAGCTAAACAAGAAGGGAGGGAAACACAGACTTGTTCAGTTCAGTCCGTGAAATAAGCTCCCAGTGGAAGACTTGAGACTATGCAAACTATATTTTAAAAGGTCAGAAATTTTCTTTCTGGTTCACATTTTTTCAAAATACAATGTCGCGAGGGACCATCATGGATCATAGAATCATAGCATGGTTTGGGTTGGAAGGGACCTTAAAGATCATCTAGTCCCAACTCCCCTGCCACGGGCAGGGACACCTGCCACTAGACCAGGTTGTCAAAGCCCCATCCAACCTGGCCTTGAACACTGCCAAGGAGGGAGCAGCCACAGCCTCTCTGGACAACCTGTGCCAGTGTCTCACCACCCTCACAGCAAAGAATTTCTTCCTCATATCTAATCTAAATCTACCCTCTTTCAGTTTAAAACCATTACTCCTCAACTTATCCCTACACCCCCTGATCAAGAGTCCAAGACACAGCTTGGTGTTGTCGGTGAACTGGCTGAGGGTGCACTCAATCCCACTGTCCATGTCACAAACAAAGATGTTAAACAGCGCCGGTCCCAACACCGACCCCTGAGGAATGCCACTCATCACTGCTCTCCACTTGAGCATCAAGTCATGGATCACAACTCTTTGAGCACGACTATCTCAAAGATGGTCTTATGGGAAACAAACTAGGATTAGCACAATAATGCATATACTAAATAGATATTTTCTGACCTCCCTCATTCTGTAACAATGCTGTAGGAGAGACTCAGCTCTGTTAAAAGAACTCCCACCGTATCCACCTGTATTTCCATGACTTATTCATGGCAAAGAAAAAACAAACTACATATCTGTAAAATCAATTCCCACTTTTCTATCTGTCTAAAAGAAGGTTACAAAATCACTTGATTACAACAGGTACCAAGGAACATACGTGATGCTCTTGAAAGTGGCCGTTTTAAAGAGACATACAAAACACTATTACAGAACAGAAATATATGCTCTGAAATTCACTGGTTTGCATGTTGGCTAAATTCTGCAAAGCTTAGTGGTAAAGTTCTTTAACAAATTTTTTTTTTTTTCCTATGTCAATGCTTACTTTTTCAATTACATGTACAAAATGCTCAGCTTTGTTAAAATAACATTTTCTGAACCCTGCCACTGGGCTTTGGTGGGAAACATAATTAAAACAACCAGACTCTGAAGACTTCTTCACTCCTTGCAGGACTGCTCTGCTCAACAGAAGCAGCCTTTGGATCTGTTCTGACTTGTAACAAAGTAAATTGATCTCCTTCCTATCTGCATGCTTTCCTGTGAGGTTGTTTCACCCAGAACCATGTCCACAGGTGTGTCAGTGTATTTGTGGAACAGACATATCTCATTCTGAGCCACAATCCTTACTGGGCTGAAACCGTTGACACTGGGGATTAAAGGAAGTAAAGGACTCCCACCTCTAGCACTGGTATAACTAATTCTTTTCTCATATCCTTTTGAAGTCAAAAGGACAGCAAGTAGTGACATTTAAATGCCATTCTGTCTGTTTATAGTATCTTTTATGTTTTCTTCAATCTTGTTTGGAAGAAAATGTAGATTGGCAGGAATCGACAGAGTGTGTTTGAAAGTAGGATGCCTAAGTCTCCTAAATCCTTAAGTCCCTAACTCTCTTTCCTGCTGCTTGCAGATACTGTCTGTGGCTTGCTTTTCCAGGGATGTGACCTTAGCAGCTTTGCTCCCTTGGGCCAACCTACTCACTGTGCCATCACACACAGCCTGCTGGTCCACAGGAGTGAGTCAGACAGCCGAGAACAACTCAGTTAAGCTAAAAGTATCATTTGATCTCTTAGTACCTCGGATATGTAGCAGTGCACGTTTACTTCAGAGACCCCCTAATCAACTCTCCCCAGTAACCCAGCAGTCTGAGAGATTTATCTTCCTGTCTCAGGTCCCTGCCTGCCAACTCTAAAGTGCAGCCTGTCCATCTGTGACTCTCAGTATTAGCTCATTCAGACAGCCACTTGTTTGAAAAAATACATCAAGACACTAGATAGGGAAAAAGAAATGTATCTTAAAGCAAACAAAATAACCAGCCAACACGTAAATATGACTGAGGTCAACAGCAGAGTAAGTGAAAATGCAAGCATCAGTTGCATTTTCCCAAAGAAAATCAGAAGAAAAAAAAAAGCATAATCTATTGCAGCAAATTAAGAGAGGCCATTTTTCATCTGCATGTGTCTAATAGCCTCACCTTCCTTAGTGGGAGGAATGATACGGCATAATTTTTCACAAGGAAAAAAATAAATAAGGATTGGCTATTTATTCTTTCTTTAGAGTCTTCTACCAGCTAATCATCCACCACAGCTGGTTTTATACCAATGAAGCTCACTTCAAATGAAACATTAAGAGTAACACAGTCACCAAAAACAACTACTAAAATATTCAGCCGTGCTATCTGCTTGCCTAGAAAGCTATCAGAAATTTTGATCAAAAGGTTGTTGCACTAAGTCTGTTTGAGGTATGGCCAAACTCCTTCAGTCTAGTTTGACCACCCCCTAATTAACAGTCCTTTTATAGCTCTAGTTGTTAGTGCTGAGTGGATTAGTGAGATGATGGTGTATGTCCATGGAACATAACTGCTAGTCTCTGGGCTACATGATAAAATTTAATCGCCTAGTCCCAGTGCACTTCCTCTCCAGTCTTTCAGTTCTGGATTTATCCCTCTAAAATTGCTTTTCCTGTGAGTTTTACAGCTAGCTAATTGACTTTCTGTTCCTTTTCTTGCACTGTGCATGAATAAGGTCTCTTCATACTTCTGTTAGCAGGTCTGTCCTTTAATAAAAATATTGTATTCATAAACCACCTGGATAGAAGGAAGGTTTGCAAAAAACACAATAGAGTTTAGAAGAGGAATAATCACTGAAGAGATACCGAGCATTATATAATCTTTATTAGACCTCTACACTTCATGCCAAAATACCCGAGACGTGAAGCTAAGGAGGACTGGATTCTATCATATGCTGAAATGACAACATAAGCTTCAAGAAAAATTGACAGAAGACATTTATTTTCCCTTTCTTTTCTCCTCTTTTCTATTCTTCTCTGTTTCAGTATTTGATTAATTCTGGTACCAGATTACATAAAAAACTTTTACTTTATTTCCTCAAGCTATTTTACACATAAACTTCCATTTTTCAAATGTTATGGAAATTTACATTGATTATTAGAAAAATTTTGATCACAGGTGGATTTGGTATTTTATGGTAATTGATAAGGAGGTAGAGTGAGTGTCCAGGATGCCAGAAAGCACACTGAGGCTTTCCCACCCACTGTGGGCAACAGTCTTGTTATGGAGGTAGACTTTTGGGGGAAGGAAGAGAATGAAACAATAAAAGCAACCCACATGGTAGGCCATCTTGTATCTGCATATGAATCCAGCAATGAAAATCTATAAAAATGCAAATTATTCATTGACAGTTACAGTCATCATTATGTTTCTGAGCCAGAGCTGAAGTGCAGCCATCCTTTCTGCCTGTCCAAAATTTATTTCATTGAATGTTCATTTCACACTTTGGAGACCATCTCTGCATCCATAAAAGCTGGGCACCACTACCATGCTCAGCCACAGACACACTTTGTGCGTGCATATATATATGCTTTTATATGAAAGAAACATCCTTCTATATAAAGATTTTTAACGAACTTCTTACTTCTGGAATATTCTTCTAGATCAGTGTTTGAATTCTATCACTAAAAATGCACTTCTTCCATGGATTTTCCCTGAGCATTTTTTTCTTCCACTGATACCAGAATTACAGAAAACCAGAATTCTGTGTGGCCTTCGGGCCTTTTTATATCTTGGTTTCATTCAAAACAAGAAATTCAAACCACATATGACGGGAAGATGAACAACTGAGGAAATGCTCTGCTACTTCCCCAAAGAGGTTTCTACTGTCCAGCTCAGACCGTCTTTTAACTCTGAAGGAATGGATGAGCTACATCTTACTGACCTTAACTTCCAATATGGTCATTCAAGATGAGGTCTGACACTTATTTTAATTTGGGAAAAATTGTACCTCTGGTACCAAGTACTCAGTTTAGAACATCTGTGCAAAGGCTTATGAGCTCTGCAGGGGGGTCTGAGTTATCTCTAATGACCATTTAAGTGTCTAACAGTTTTCTGTTACAGCTGTTTTCTCTAAACACCTGACCTGACCATGAGGTTTCCAGGGAACTAGATGATGACTGATTACTTTTTTCCACTAGTTCCTTTAAAAAGCAGTATATGAACCAATGAGCAATAGTTTGCAAAGTCTCGGGAGTCAGACAACTTGCCTGCTTATACAGATAGGTGGTAGATTTCTTTTTCAGAGAAGGTGGTTACCATTAGGTTCAAAAATATTATCAAAACCCTCTTCAACATCCAGATGCAGCAGAGGTCAGTGACAGAGAACTGCCCTGCTTGCTGTTGAATGTGAGAATGGGCACTTTCTTGGAAACACAATGTGCAGCTCATTGCTGTATGTGAGACACAACACCCTGCTGGCCAGGAGGTGGGTAAACAAAGCAGACTGTTTGGGGTATGGGCATGTATGAAGAGGTTGACCCTGCTTTCCGGCTTCCTACTCCTTGTTGCATCAGGCAGATAAAGAGGAGGGAGCTGTAAATAGCCCAGAGAATCTGGAAATGCATTTGTGTCAGCAAAAAGCATTCAGGTACATATGAACTTTAAAAAAGATGGATCCTCTCTACCTGACCACTTGCCTCCACAAAATCAGAACAATTTTAAGCCTTTTTTTCACTCGTGTGCTGCTATTTTAGTAATTAATGTATCTACCATATTAACACATTTCAAGCTTGAATACATATAATACATTTATTGTTCTTAGAAACACTCTCAGATAGACAGTACAACTATTATCTTTCCTATATCATATTCACAGCAGAAGTTTTCTCCCTTGTACAATTACTCGTACTCTATTTGCATTAGGTACACACTTAGAAAAAAATTATATGATTACTGTTTAACAGTTTTTGGCATGAGTAGCCTGGAGGATTATATTTTGTGATACATTTCTAATCACTGTATCATGGTAACAAGACCAGAGTTTGGGTTAACCATGTAGCTATGGACAGGGTTTGGCAGGGATGCTCCTGATGCTGAATTACTTTTCTGGAAGTCAGCATTGATTTCCTGGTCCCTTGCTTGCTGCAGGGATAAGTAAAACCAGCACTGAGCTATTTTAGGCTAGTAAAAGAGCAAGAGGCTCAGGAGGAGGAAAACCGCTAAAATGGTCTGTCAGAAATGAATATGTTACTCGTCAAACTGGTGTTAGTCAACTTTTTTTGAGCTCTTGTGGTTCCCTCTTGTTAGCAGTCTGAAATGACTGCACCGAGTTGCCTAGCTACTGCAGTGCTCCCGAACCTTGAATCTCTCCCTTTCCAGCTCTCTCCAGTTCCTCCATTTGGGCACATTTATGTCACATCTTTGCTACCTCTCTCACTGTGAGACCCTATGTGCCAGATGCAGCTGTTTAGGGTGGGATCTTCTACCATATGTATGTGGTGTGGATCCTGGAGTGGCACTGTACTGCAATCAGTGCAAGAGCTTCACTAGAAGATATAGTCTTCAGCTAAAGCCCCATACCTCACCCACTCACACCTTGGCACACAAAACAATGTGTCTCTCAACTCCACAAACTTCCTCTGTCCTTGCACAGCCCTCACTGTGGCAATCCTTTGCCCTTACCCTTTGACTGCAGAAGTAGCCCCCATCACGTGAGGGTAATAAAGATTGGAAAACACTGGCTAGAGTTATTCCTTTAACATGGCACACTGGAGGATAACTACTGTGCTTTAGTGCTTATCATAGAGCAGCAGTGAAACACACAGCCATGCTGAAATGGTCACGCTGGTAATGCTGAAAGCAAGCATAAGTTGCATTTTAGACCTCCATGGTAGACACAGACTTTGTTATTCAGAAAAAGTTCTAAGCCAAAGAGTCTGACCAAGGGCTGCCTCATTCACTGTCAGAATTAACACAGCAGCATGGAGCAACATGAGCTTCTGCCTGATGCTATAACAACGGGCTCCAGCTGACTCCCACTCTGGAAGACAAACCTTCCCCTAGTCTTTGTCCTCCTGATACATCATTTCCACTGTCATCATCTGGTGCTAAGTCAACTACTCTGGCTGTGCCATATTCTGGCATTTAGCCACCATAATCCACTGCTTTTGCTGTGCTGGAAGGCCTCAAATTGAGTCATCAAATATTAAGTACGGGCTTTCAGTGCCATCCGAGAGGACTGTTTTACTCCAGGCCGCAGTTCTGATGTAGACAATTACCAGGGACTCAGACTAGCCTCATAAAATTGCTCTTCAGCTTAGATATTCTCTACAGTCTTAACAAGTCATTGGTGCTCCTGTTCTTTTCCTTTCCTTTTGTAAACTTTATTTTAAAGACATAATACATAAGTGTTGCATTTTTTCATAACAAGCGATGCTCTAGAAGCCTCCTCCTAAGGAGCATGGAAACAGAAAATGTGCTTTAGCTGTTCCATCAGAAAAAAAGTTTATCTCCTGACTGCCACTCTCCTGCCTACCACCTGTTGCATGCAGATACACTGTAGCTTTAAATTTTCTGCAGTAAATCTAGCTTGTCTCTAAGGCCAACTAGCTCTGTTACCTTTAATGTTATGCTACATCATATGTGTAGTATTGAAAGATATTTTCAGCATTTCTGGAAGCTTTTGGCTTTGGTAAGACAATTCCACACTTTCCTTTAGGGTTTCTTCTTTGTTTCTGTTATTCCTGCCACTGCATTTCATTGTGAAAACACCCAAAACAAAAATTATGTTTAATCTGATTCCCAGGCACTGGAATTTGATTGTTCTTACTGTCAAAGCATTGCACTGATTTCTGATCTGGGCCAAATTGTGGCAATCTCCCAGAACTACTTCCAGGCACAATTTCTGAACTGATATGAGTTGGAAACCATTCCCAGTGGCAGTACACATGCATCCACCATGGTTTGGAAGCTGAGTTTAATATCGAGGACTGGTCAGTCTGCGCAGCTGGGCTTGGAGCCAGAGGGTCCTTCTGTGCACATATAATTTACTCATACAGATGTGGCCAAGGAGGCTGATAGAAGAGTGCTTCATTCAGTGCCTTCATCTCACCTGTTTATCTCAGTGCAACACTTCTGTCGTATACAACAGCCTGTTCCAAATGACACTCTTCTATACACATAGCCAGCATGAATCTGTCTATTATACTAAGTTTCTATCAATTTCAGTGACTGTGGGACTAGGTATACAGCCTCTCTGTTGGTCCTGCTATCTGGCACTCAGCAAGACAAGCAATCAGTGCTAGGAGTTTCAGTGTGGTTATCTGTGTGTAATACCAGGTTCCGACTTGCACCAACATTTAGAACTGCAGGCAAAAATTGTTGACTGTCTTATTTTGCTCTCCCTTCACACTGGGTAAACACACTCAGGATGTGAAAGAGGAGCAAGCAGTTTCTCTTTGGACTCCATTTCAGTGTAGGTAGCACATAGCCACCGGGACATGCTTGAGTCCCTAATCCTTTTGGCCTCTCTTGCAGTCTTTAGCATCCTGCTTGCTTAGCTTGACACTGATGGCACTCAGTGCACAGCTGCAACAAGAGGAAGAGAACTAAGCTCCATTAATCAAATCCACCCCTATACTCCAAATGTTTTTATTTAGATTTTACTTCCTGGAGGAAGTCTGAGCCTCTTTTGTAGCACCCTTTCATCCAAATATGCTTAAGAAGTAATGACAGTTCATCCATTTAGTCCAATGCCTTTCTTTTTGTATATGATACAACAACAGTTCTAAGAAACTGCTGTAGTAAGAGAAATAGAGTAGGAATATTATTGTCAGTCTGTTAACATTTACCTTTAGAAAGCAATTTTAGCTTTGTTCAAATATGTGTGCTAAAATATCTGATGAACTCTATAGAGAGAAGTCTGTCAAAAATCTGTTTTTCTGCCTCCCTCCCCTTCCCCTGGCCAGTTTTTCAATCAGGCTGCACACTGCGTCATACAAATATATATGAAGCTTCCAGTAAGTGCTTTTACTTCAACCTGTTTGTGTAGAAAGGTTTCTGCAGTAACATATGTATGAGTCATATCTTGCTTTTATCATGAGGGACCTACATCAGCATAAGGGAAGACCTTACTTGACATTGCTGATATTTCTATAAGAGAAAAGAAGGAAAGCTATAAAGCTGCTTTCCTTGAAAAAAATAAACTTAAACCCAAGTCACAGAACACTTTTGACATATATCAAAAAAAAGAACAAATAAAATGAAAACATGTTATTTTTCCTTAGGATACCTTTAAGAAGAGTGATTAAGGTGTTAGAACTTATGCCACAGAGGAAAGAGTTTGAAGGGTTGCTGATGTTAGAACAAGCTATGACATTTCAGAGTCCCTGAATATGTGGAAGAAAAATAACAGTGACACGTCATTCAAATGTGTTGCAAGTTCTTTAGGAAAGTTATCTTAGCCTTTTGCCCGTGGATGAAAAGCTCCAACTACAACTAAAACCTTGATTACATACTGGGTGGGACAGATATCCTGTGTATGTGTGCAGTCCCAGATACTCTGTCCTCATTTCAGAAGCAGAGACATGAACTGAGTGAGAAAGATGTTCCAGCTCATGAAATATTGCAAACTCCAAAGGAATACTTGTGGATGTCAGAAAGTTCCAAGAAAGGAGGCAAACTCGAACTCCAAAATCTGAAACTCATTTCTGCGCCTGAGACCCCTTAGCTTCTATGAACTGTTACTCAATGCTTGTTTTCCTGATGCAAAATAGGGTTGGTCATATAATGGAAATCACCTGATACTTTTCCAAGCACTTTAGAAATGAGCATAGAAATATCTTTGATTCTTTGATGACATCTTTGATTAGCATAGAAATATCTATGATTCACTCAAGTGAATCATAAGTTATTTAGCAATTACTTGAATATCAGAGAACTGAGTTGTTAAAATGTATGTCCAAAGGAACAGAAAAGATATTGAAAAGTGTTGCTTCAGAAAATACAGACTGATAAGGACAAATAACGATGGAAAAAATCCACATACCTGCATGTCTCACTCTCTGGAATTAGAAAGAACACCCCATAAATTCTCTTCTGATAAGCATCTATTCTAGGGCTACTATCAATGGCTACATTACAAAGTGTCACCATTAATTCCCAGCAATATTATACGCCTGGCTCCTGTGACTCAGTGTCCTGCATAGTACAAATGATGATGTTTGTGCCCTGAAGCTAACAACCGTACTGATAAAGCATGTTGTATGGCCACCATACTAGATACATTTGGGTTCAGTGTGCAAACCTGACAGTCTCCAGGCCAGCAACGTATAATTCAGAGCTCCTTTCTCTCCTCTTTCCTCACTTGTTAAGTGAAAGAGAGCAGAAAGTGACAAAGGCGACAGGGAAACAGCTACTTGCATCTCTATATGAAGAAACAAGTGCTTCTAGCCACCCTGTGCTGTCTTCCACAGCTCAGCTACAATGTACTTTTCAAAGACTATAGTCAAGTGTTTCCAAGGCCACTGTCAGAGAGCCTACCATCCGGCGACAGGCTACTCTCCATGATGCCACTGAAAGAAAAGCTCACACTGTAGTCCTGTTATCGGCTTCTGCAGTTATAAACTGAATATATTCCTTGATTTTAAAAGGTCGCTTAGTCTGAACCCTTTTAGTGGTAATAATTCCAAAAGGGAAGTGAGCTAATGGATACTGCCAAGCCCTTCAAGTGTATACACTTGCAATATTGGCTGAGAAGTGGAAAATTCTTCTTTTCACTAATTTCAAACTTTTTTTTTTTTTTTTTATATTTGAGCTTCCAGTTTTGGATGTCTTACCCTCTCTGACCTCTGTTTTCTCCAAAATTTCAAAATCACAGATTCAAGCAAATCCAGCTCTAAAGTTCAGGGCCATTTCGCAAGGGCATCCCAGATTAAACTACTGTTACCTCTATAAAGTGCATAAGATGCAGACAGGTACTCATTGGTAGAGACTGGGCGCCCAGTCTTCCCTGTCACTTCACATCTTAAAAAGCTATCTCGATGTGACATAGAGAACTTAAAAAGACAAACTAATTCTATTCAGAAATAACTCTGTTATTCATCACACATTTTCTGTGGTTTTGTCCTTTTGTTTTTAATACTAAGGCTAGTTGTGTAAATATTGGGCTGTTTGTTTCTTAATTTATTTTTCCTTGGCAGTTTATCCCTAATCTATTGCTGTAACTAAAGTTGTCAATTAATTTGTTGGATTGATTTAGCCTTTTTCTTAAAAAAAAAAAAAATGCATTTTTGGGAACATGCCTGTTATTCAGAAGGACTTGCTAATATTCTCTTTTCACATTTTTCTGCACACAGCTTATTATAAGTTTTTAGGTTTAAAATTGTAATGATACTAACATATTTTATCTCAAAGTACAGGGTCACCAGATACTTTTTTCTTCCTATCTAATGGGATGAAAGCAATTAAATTCTCAAAGTATTGACTTTTAAGGGGAGAACTAAGGAATAAGAGCAAAAGAACTTATCAAAAAACCCAAAGTCTTATCATTAAAAGGACAAAAGAGGGAGAAAAATAAAAGGAATAGCATGATGTGTGAGAGAATCTCTTTAGAAACAAACTTCTCTTTCACATTTCTGTGATGTCCCAGTCTTGGCTTCCATTGATTTTAGTCAGTAGGCTTTGGGTCACTCTAAAAGTTTCTAAAATAGCTGCACTTGTCATCCTTCCTATTCACCCTCTGAAGTTTATTTTGACCTTTGTATTTATAGATCACCATAGTGTTGGTTTAAACACATCCAACATCCTTGTCACAAATTTGCTGCCAGGGTCTGTTGCAGGGGAGTTAGCTTTATCAGAGTGGAATAGATGACATTTTCAGCCAAACAAGCTAAAAGAAAAAAAGTAAATAGAAATATCCTCTCCAAGTTTTGATTCATCATGTTTAGTTTTGTTTTCATTTCCAAATGAAGACACAAAACCACTCTGCTCAGGCTGCAAGGGGGAGGAAGAATTGCAGTATCAGTGAAAACATCTTATTACAACATTGTCACAACAGCTCTTTGTCACCAAAATGTCCCCCAGTACCCTTTCTCTGTCACCGAGTGCTACTTTTGTTAAAACTGATTTACTGAAAAAGTAAAAATCCTTATCAAGCCATATTAACTAACAGTAATGAAAATAATAATAAAAAATTCTATTGCAGGCAGATTTATATTTTGCTTTCCTAGCTTCAAATGTTTTTCATTTTCTGTTTAATTAGTATTAAGGAAAAAAATTGTAATTTTCACACAGTCCCAGTCACATGTGTCAAGTAATCTTTTATGTACACTTATACAAACATTATTATGAACTTCCTTCCATTTCAAATACACTTAAGAACACTTTATCAGTAATTTTTTTTCATGATCTGTATTATTTCTCAAATACTTTCATATCAGGAGCTCCATTAGCCATAGAAAAGTTGATGTTTTTTACAGTGCCATAATAGTGGATTCTTACTCTAAACTTGTGGCCTAGATAGCGGGATTTTACTTTGCTGTAAAGACAATAAGTTTTCATAGAGTTAATTCCACATTCTCTCAAATAAGAAAGTAGGTATAGATCCTTTTGTTTTCAGTGTTAGCAATGAAGCATAAAATATGGTAGTGAAATAGCAAGAGTTGTTTATTTCTCTGTCAATCATTTTAACTGAAAAAAA
This sequence comes from Strix uralensis, assembly GCF_047716275.1. NCBI lineage: Eukaryota > Metazoa > Chordata > Aves > Strigiformes > Strigidae > Strix > Strix uralensis. The sequence continues at coordinate 10,537,039 of NC_133978.1, read as the reverse complement.
AAAAGACAGGAGGGTGGTTGTCATAGATAGCTCTTAAAAAAACTCATCTTAGTGAAGTCAATGAAAACATTTGCATTGGCTCCAATAAAGTCAAGATCCTACTCTGAACACCTAGCCACCTCCCAGGCTTAGCTACTGTACTTAATACATCTTGATGCAACAGTTACCTGTAGTGTATACAAAAGCTGCAACATTATGTTTCTTAATAAGCATATGCAATACAAAATAAATCTGATCTAAATGACTGCTGTAAAGACCATCCATTTATACAGAGAGTTCCATAAATTTGATTGTGGTTTTTTTCATTAATTCATGTCATGACTTAAAAAGTAAGTAGAAATTTTATCCAATTTGCAGATGGGTAACTAGTCACTCTCCCTTAAAAATTAAAGCTTCTTCCATCCTCCCTCTAATGAATCCATAATATTAAGCAAATGCCACCTCATAGGCACAAAAATGCATGGATATGCATGTGTATGAAGTTTCCACTGATGCAAATGAAATTTTAGACATCTGAAGGCAGGATTTAGCCCAGAGTACTCAGTGTGTGACAGTTCATTTATTCTCATGGCAGTGAACAGATGAAGGAGAAAGGTCCTTAATGTGACACAAAGCTTTAAAAGCAGAAATGGGAATTCAGGAAGTTGCTCATAAAGTCAACTGTTTTTTTAAAGATGTTCCTGCATTTCATGTTTACAGTCAACAGGGTGGTCCCTGCTCCCTCCAATCTCCAGCAAAAGCTGATTTATCCTTCAGCATATGTTGGAGGACCTGTTCTTAGACTGTTAAACAGTTCAATTCATAAGCAGTCCACTGTTACAGAGGCTCTCAAATAAACCACCAGTCACCAAAAATTAAAAATTTATTATTAACAGAATTAACTAGCTCTCCTTAAATTACAGGTTCAGATGTCTGTGAGAGGAGAACAGAACAACTTCCTAGGGTTTAAGGCAACCCAAAACGCTTTACAAAGAACTCTATAGGATTTAACAGCAACCCCAAACGCAGAGCAAAGCCCCAGTGCCTAGGGCTTAAGCAACCCCAAACGCAGAGCAAAGCCCCAGTGCCTAGGGCTTAAGCAACCCCAAACGCAGAGCAAAGCCCCACTGCCTAGGGCTTAAGCAACCCCAAACGCAGAGCAAAGCCCCACTGCCTAGGGCTTAAGCAACCCCAAACGCAGAGCAAAGCCCCACTGCCTAGGGCTTAAGCAACCCCAAACGCAGAGCCAAGCCCCACTGCCTAGGGCTTAAGCAACCCCAAACGCAGAGCCAAGCCCCACTGCCTAGGGCTTAAGCAACCCCAAACGCAGAGCCAAGCCCCACTGCCTAGGGCTTAAGCAACCCCAAACGCAGAGCCAAGCCCCACTGCCTAGGGCTTAAGCAACCCCAAACCCATTGCAAAGCCCCACTGCCTAGGGCTTAAGCAACCCCAAACCCATTGCAAAGCCCCACTGCCTAGGGCTTAAGCAACCCCAAACCCATTGCAAAGCCCCACTGCCTAGGGCTTAAGCAACCCCAAACCCATTGCAAAGCCCCACTGCCTAGGGCTTAAGCAACCCCAAACCCATTGCAAAGCCCCACTGCCTAGGGCTTAAGCAACCCAAAACGCATTGCAAAGCCCCACTGCCTAGGGCTTAAGCAACCCAAAACACAGAGCAAAGCCCCACTCCCTAGGGTTTAACGGCAACCCAAAACGCTCTATCACTCACCTGAAAAGTGAGGGCTCTCAACCTCGAGGACCTGCTCAGGGCAGCGTCCCGACCCAAAGCACCTCGAGGAGTTTCCATGGGCGGTGTCCTGACCCACGGGGAGAGTCCTCGACCGCAGCTGCTGCTCCAAGGGACAAGCTCCAAACGGCTCCCCCTAGGGGACTCCATTTATACCCAGGCTGAATCTGACCTGTAGTCAATAGCGGGTCCCACTGGCCAAAGGCCCAAATTACCGCGAAGCCCTGAGAACAAAGGCAATTAGTAGCTGCTACATTTCAGCAGCCAAGAAGGTCTGTTTTCATTGAGTGGATGCACCTGCCACATCCACATAGACCCGTTCGAAAAGAAAAATTATCATCTAGAAGAGAACTAGAGAAGCTGCAGATAGATGGAAAGCTAAGAGACCAGGAAAGCCTCAATTGCCCAGACCCATATCAAATGATAAACTGAAGTACCTTCACTACCAAATTCTGTATTTCTTCAAAATCATATGTTAAATTAATTAGATCAGTTAATATATTGCCCATTCTGAATTATAAGTTATGGAGTCTTTCTTGTTTAAAATATAGTGCTTGTGCAAAGTAGCAGGCGATGTCAAGTTGGAAGCTTTCTGTTCTTCCAAGAATATTAAGAGGAAACTTGCAACCATAATCCCAACAGAAGAGACACACAAAAATCCCTTGCATCTTATTTCATTTCTTCTCTTTCTTTGTCTACACATGCACAAGCACATTTGCTTTTTTCTTTTCCAAAGCTAGATACTCAAAGTGAGCCTGAGATACCAGATTGGAGCAGAATGCCTCAGCAGAGTTTAAGAGATCTCCTTTAGGACCAGCCCAGATGGAAAAAGAATGCAAATTGTTTTCACCATGCTGGGTTTTTGGTAGCCTGCGAAAAATGACTGAGCAGTTGCTGTCCGCTTCCTAGAAGGGCTATTCCTTACATTTTCTGCTCCTGTATAATGGAGCAACCCTGAGATGTACTCAGGTTTTCTCTTGGCGTTTGAGATTAACATTTCATTGTGAGAAAAACAGCTTAACATCTAGGAGCAAAAATCATGGATAATAGTTCAACTTTTTTGATAGAATCCTTTAAATGCAAGTTTGAATCATAAGTCAGACACAGTCCATTGCTTCCCAGTTGGACCAGAGTACCAGCATCCCTTCCCAAGTAGTGTCATGTTAAATATTATAATTTCCTCAAACCAGTGCCCTAATAATAACACTGTCTATACAGGCAGGATTTGCTCAGTCATATCTGCACAGCATAGAACAGATGTGACAACCTGGGTTAGCTAAGTCAAATGAAATAGCAGATAAAACAGAATTTGTGATACTTACTTGATTTAACAACTTGAATTCAACAATAGTTAAACTCTTACACCACTGCTCCAAGTTGTAAGCTATGTTGTCTTTCCTGTAATTTTAAAAACACTTAACTACCACAAACTACGTAACATGATCAAAGAAAACAGCCCTCACTGTTACTACAGCATAGACATCTCTTCAGAATATTGGCCATAGACTGAGCCTTACCCTCATCTTCTGAGACTCATTGGCAAAATTAAGCCCTGGAATAAAATTAAAATAAATAAGAAAATTCAAAGCAGATGCAGTAGAAAAGAAAAAGAGAGAAGGAAAGGAAGAGGATAGGAAGAAAGAGTGCCCAGAAGTTTCTCTGTTTCTTTTTCTTGTTAGCCCCAAGCACGCTCAATGCTCTGGAGAAATACTATGTACTTTGACAGTAAATTGACAGGGGATACTGAAGGGGTGTCATGTGCTGTAGTTTAAACCCATTTGGCAGCCAAACACCACACAGCCGCTCACTCACTCTTCCCCACCCCAGGGAATGGGGGAAAGAACTGGAGGGGTAAAGGTAAGGAGACTCATAGGTTGAGATTAAAACAATTTAATAATTGAAATAAAATAAAATTAAAATAAGAATGATAATAATAAAAGAAAATACAAATGAGCAATGCACAATGAAATTGCTCACCACCCACTGACTGATGCCCAATCCATTGCTGACTAGTGATCCCAGAGGAGAGATAATCCCGAAACCACAATCCCAAAAGTGAGAGGAAGCTTCCTGATCAACCCTCACCTACTTACTGAGCATGACACTGCATGATATGGAATATTTCATTGGCCAATTTGGGTCTGGTGCTCTGGCTGTGCTCCCTCTCAGCTTCTTGTAACACCTGCACATGGGCAGGACATGGGAAGTTGACAAGTCCTTGATCTCTTAACAACAACTGAAAACACCTTTGTATTAACATTCTTCTCATAACAAATCCCATATTGAACCCAAAACCCAGCACTATTCTAACTACTAAGAAGAAAAAAAAAAAAGCTCTATGCTAGACGAAACCAGGACAAAGCAGTAGGGGAGGGTTGTACTACAAAAAAATATCACAGTCCAGTTTTGATACCACAAAAAAATGAACATTTTTCATTACTAAAACATGAATACCTTCCTCTTACTTTCTCTGGTGACAATTCAGGCTTTTTAGCAGAACAGTTCAGAGAGCTAATATTTAAATTTGATTTTTTTTAAATTTCTGATGATCTTCCTATTACTGAAAAGTCTTATTTTTTCTCAGAAAAAAAAAAAAAAGTTTTAATTAAACAGAATGTACCATTAATTAATTTTCATGCAAGCCAGTAAGATGGAGTGGAGAAAGACAGCTACTACTAAAAGAAGGGTGTAGAGAAATTGTGGAATTTCCTAAAGAAGGAGTGTTGGTAGTTTCCAAAACACAGAGTTGACAGAAATTTGCACCTCTATTTACAATCTCACCAGAACCTAAGGACTGAGAAAGAACAGGAGACTGTTTAATGTCTTTCAAAGTGATCTCTACAGATTTAGGATAAGCAGAAATGCTCAACTAATGTGAGAACACTCTCACTATCACCACTCAATGTTTTATGTAGTGTTCTGTGGGGACACAGATGATTTTGGTCTCTCATGCTCCCAGCCTGCCATTTTTCACAAAAAAAAAAAAAAAAAAGGACGAGGAGAAAAGAAGTCATGGACAATAAAATCAATACATTCTGAAAAGACCACTAAAGCATTTCATGACAATGCTCAAATACCTGCATTGGTTCAGTGTGTTCACCTCTAAGACGTACACAGTAAAGATCAGTAGGGAAAAAAACAAATGTCCAAATTAATGATAAATATAACTCAAGAGCACAGTTGTTGGGGCATGCACGCAGAGGTATCGTAAAAACTACAAAGTGCAGCCTTAAATTTTGAAAGCCTCCAGAAAAAGGGGCGTGGCAAAGTTTATCAGGAAGAAAAGAAAATCAAGAATACACCAAAGTATTGTGTGAAGGCAATAAGCTAGAGAACGTCAGAAAAGTGGCACAAACAAGAGCTGTCAGGGTGATACTGGGAGCCAAAGAGACAGTATCACAGAATCATTCAGGTTGGAAAAGACCCTTGGGATCATCGAGTCCAACCATCAGCCCTACTCTACAAAGTTCTCCCCTACACTATATGCCCCAGCATCTCATCTAAATGACCCTTAAACACATCCAGGGATGGTGACTCCACCACCTCCCTGGGCAGCCTATTCCACTGTCTAACCACTTTCTAGGAACCCAGGTGTTTTTAATGTGATACTACAAAAAAAAAAAAAAAAAAAAAAAAGAGATCTCCTACCTGTTGAGCACTGTCAAGATATTTCATGTTGAAGTAGTACTGAAAATATCCCCATCTGGAGGAATTTTAGCCTAACAGTCAAGAATGAACATTCAAGGACATCCTTAGACTTTCAGTGTCAACCTCAGAAGTCAAACAACATAAAGTCAGAGAAAGCAAACAAGAAAACAAAAATTTATCTGTTTGGTTTTATTTCTGTAAGGTCTTAAGAATCCCTAGTCATACTACCAGTTATACCTATAAAATTAATGAAAGCACTGCACAAGACCTGGAAGCCTTTACTTGTCTTTCTCTCTCTGCCTCCCATTCTAAATATTAGATATTTTTTTTTTTTTTAATTGAAAGATGTTCTGGACTTGACACCAAAGGTTTCATGCATCAGGAAAACACAGGTTAGGGCTTTGCAGTTCTGCCCAGTATGAATAATGCAATAAGAATACTATGGTAGCATGAACTGTTAGAGGAATCACAGCTGATGATCTTCACTGATTGTCTAGACAAAAATTAGGTCTTAGTATGTTCTTGATGCCAACAGCAGGTACTAAAATATGGATTTTCCCATGTCATGTTAGTTCTGTGAGGATATATTAAATAACCCTGTGTCTCTATTCCTGTCCTTCCCATAGTGTTCATCTATCCTTTATATGTTTAAACTTCTACTGTGTTGGCATTTTTTCCCTAGAACTTCTGTTCCAGAAAACTGAAACCACAACATGGAACAATAAGTATTGTAGATACCAAGGTATTTTGACAACAAAACCAGAATCCCACATATCAGAAATACTTCTCCATTAGCTTTCATTGCACTTTTTTTGCTTGTTTAGCCTTTGATATTGTTTTCCAGGGATAAGGCCCTTAGACCTAGGTCAGATTTTCTGGTTCTCAAACAAATCTTAAAGGTGTGTATAAGACTTAATTTTACTTTTCCTTCCTCCTCACTTATTGCCTTTGGCTCTTGAAGCAATGCTCAGCTGATATTCCAGCAAAAGCATCTTCTGGCAGAACATCACATGAAGATCACCAGCATTCTCTCTGTTGAGGCCACAGCCCACACTTGCATCTTAATTTCTGCTATCTGAAACAGTCAAGCCCATCAGCCTGCTAAAGAGGGGGAATTAAAGAATATGGGACTACTGTCTCACAAAGATCCTACAAGTAAAGCATTGAAGTATGATGTGCCAGGTGTATTCCCATACTGCAGTTTCCCACCTGTGCTCTGGACTACTCAAGTAGTTCAGTTCTCACCCTAAGAGAGGAGGAATTCCTCCTGCAGCTCTTAGCTACATTCAAATCTGAACTTAGGGATAAGGAGAAAAGAAAAATGTGCTGAAGAAAAGTGAATGGTATTTAGAGAGCAGCTAGGATGGTAAGAAGATGCTCTCATTTCTATCTTATCTCTTTTGTATCAATTACAGAAGGAACATCACAAATAAAATCAAGTACAGTCAGATAAGACTTCACTTAGGGAATGTCAGCTATGCGTCACCACTAGATGGGATTGGCAATTCTCTGTTGACTCAACCCTGATTCATTTTTCATTGGTTTTCAACTGACATTGACTTTACATCATATTCATTTGAATGAGGAGCCTCTGCCCTTTCAACTAATCCTCACAGTTACAAAGAAGAAAAACCACAGGGAGAAAGAGGGAGGTAAAAACACTATGGCTAAAATTTGTCTTGTAATAGAATAATATTAAGCTTCTGATAGGGTACATTTCCTTCCTTTATGAAGGCGTTTAATGATGTGTTTTAAGAGCAATAAATAAACGGGGTGCTTGAAAGCCTTCTCAAGTTAGTATTGCTTTTCTCCTGCTAAGTCTGCTAATTATGGCATTTTTCCATTAATTGAGAACTTAAAGTCCTTAAAGCCAGCTTTGAATCAGTTCTCTGAACTACAGTAGTTCCTCAGAATTTCACCAATATCAGACTAGCTTCATTTTGCAGTGAATACACTCACAAAGGGCAGGATTTCTGTGCCTGACTAAATTCCTTCCCTGACAATATGCTTTCAGGAATGACCAAGCCTCTGTCTCCAATTTTCTGCTAAAAACGATTGACCCAGGCATTTCAATTTCCACAAGGAACACTGCTCGTAGCACGTAAAAATTTAAGAATGTATCACTATTTGGGTTTCCAGCTACCAGATGGTACGGCTTATTTCTAGGTTTCATTTTATGAGTATTTGAAGCAATAAACTTCAGAAGTAAGTTATCTAAAGAAGCTACACAGGCAAAGTAAACTAGTTTATCTGTGTTAATCCCTAATGAGAAAAACTGTCCCATACAATTACTTTAAATATTTAAAACCACATCCCCACGATAAATTTGCATCAAGTCCAATGTATTGCATGTCATTACTGAGAGTTTGTCAGCAAAATCCAACAAACTGGTTTGCACTTTCTCATCTGTTATTAGCCTTCCTGTTTGTTTATACTTACATGTACAAAGATGCCTACAAACTGAACCCACTCTGTCAACCAAGCTTGTATCTACAGAATACATGCAAAGCTAACTTCAGAGTGAATTTTTAATCATTTCTTTTTAAGACTGAGAACAGAATGGATCAAACATTGAATATGTTGTAATTTTCCAAGTTCTTGTAGGCTTTTTGACTCTGAAGTGAAGAAATAAGCTCTTTCTCAGTCCTTAGTTTTTCATCTTCAGAAATATGAAATTCTCCTTGAGATGAGAGTTGTTTTGCTACTGGGTCTCAAAACAAAACAGAAAACCTCAACAAAACAGGAAAAAAACAGGAGCTGTTATTTTCTCTTTTCACAAATATGATACGCTATAGTCATTATTTTTAGCTGTTCTTTAAAGCAGCTTATGGGCTTCCATTTTAATTTCAAAAATGGGTTAGAGACAGTCCATTTTCTTCTGATTTAGTTTCTGTATTTCCTTTAGAACACATGGAGATCACCAGAAAACATATTCTAGACTCCTGGTGACTTCCCGAAACTTTTAAATTCCAGGTATGAGAAAGCGGTCACCCTACCTTTCCTCAGGTTATGGACAATAATGTAGAACAAGTAAATATCTCCTGGCAATTCTTCTCTTCCTGCCAGCCTGGACCATAGCATAGTGTGGACCAAGACTGTGTAAACCACGTGTCGCCAAAACTTGCTGCTCTGGGGTAATATTTAGATTATAAGAATATGTACTAATAATAATTTTTCATCTCCTTAGAAATACAGCATATCTCTGAAAGTACACACACATGTTGTGTCAACCAGTTACGAGTGTTTAAATGGGACAATACCTTACTCATTTTTTTTTCTATTTTAATTTTAAATGGTGTGCATAGAAATTCATAATATAGTATAACTTAAAAATATATATCTTCTAAAGTAAATCAAAACAGTCTAAATTATGTCTACGATAAGATTATTTCAGCTTACTTACCTTCAGGTTACTCAAACTGCCTTGTTTATATAAATCTAATTTTTATTTTCAATGCATTTAAATTATTTGGTATGGGATTCCCCATTAAATAAATTGTATTGAGTTTGAGGGGAGAAGAGGCTCTATTCTGTTTTTTTATTTCTAAACAAAAAAATAAAAATTGAGTAAGAGAAATATGGATTTTTTTCAGCCTCCTTAGAGTGCTGGTAGATTATTTCATGTGTATTTTTTCCTCTCTAACAAATACGCAGAAATGCAGAATAATATCCTACAGGGAACCAGTGATTGAACTGGCCAGCCACTGCTGGTAAAAATGAGTCTAGCAACAGGAAATTGGTGAATTTGAAAATGAGGGATTATGAAGTTAGTAATTATTATTTCAAGCAAAGGAAACAAAGAACAGCTTCCTAGTGTCTTGGAACTCAGACGTAAAAGATTGAGATAATATAAATTCAAATAAATATCTCCAGTTTTACTAAGTACCAGTGCAAATACTCTGGTTTTGCATCAGTCAGAAAATAATTTAGTGGAAATTGAATACAATGGAGAAATGAGAAATCAAGGGTCTTTTTAAAGTCCTCAGAGGAGAAACTGTGAGTCTGCTTAAGGAAGGAAACTCAGAGGTGAGATGGAAAAGACAAGAGAACACTTTGGAGTAATGTATCTAAACCAGAACGTGTTTCAGATGTGTTCTTAAAGATTTGCCAGAAACGTGAGAGATACTTAAGCAGTGTGTATTAAGTGATACTTCAGAACCGTGTTCCTCTTTGGAATGCAATCAGTTCAGAAATACAAAGGCACTTACTCAGGATTGGAGCTATGAAAGGACAGACAAATGTTGCAGTGAGATTAATAGATCTGTCTATGCAAATTCCGATATTCACATCCTTTAACATTAGAATTTGTTTGTCCAACACCCCATGATAGAAAGAAAATATTAATAGTGGAATGAAGGGAGCTGAAGCCCGGAGAGGTCAGGGTGAGGGGAATTCTACAGAGTTGCTGATATTTAGGTGTTCTAGACTCCAACATAAAGGTGGCCCATTGTTCTCTATACGGTAGAAGAAAAACAGTATACAAGCTCCACAGCACTGCTCTATACCCATTACAGAAACTTTCTAAGGTAACACAAACAATATTTATTTGATATTAGTAGGATAATATGCAGGGATGCTTTTGCAAGGTTGATATTTTACAATTTTGATACAGGATCCCAAACATTCCCTGTGACAAAAAGTCGGTTGGGTCAATGCCCAAGGTGAATCAAGTTGTGTTGCAGTCTAGTCTCACTGCAGAAAGACTTAACCATCTTCATGGGTCCAGTCACAGAATGGCCCTCAAATCCAGCAGCAACTTTTCCCTTTCTAAACATAGCTGGAGTATTTACTTAAATACCTGGAACTGTCACCCTCGTAACTATCCCAGAGTGGGATTGATGACCTTTACAGGATTTCTAATCCTGAAAATATTTGTGGAACTTTAGAGAGCTCCCATATTCAGTGATGTCTATAACAATGTTCTACTGCTGAGGAACCTTTGAGATGGGGTTTGCAATGCTGAACTGAGCTCTCACCATTCCTGCAGGAAATCATTTCATTCCCATTACTGCACTGACAGCACAGCTTTAGGAATTTACTCATTTTGGGATTACATCTGTGGAAGAGGGGAACTATAAATTCCCAGCTATAAAGGAAGCAGTGGATTGGTGTGCTCCTTATACTCCCTAGCAGCATCCAGCCACTCTGTCAGTGCCCAGTGTCTAGTGAGGAAACCAATGATCCAACCTGAGGACTGAATTCATTGAACCCTTGCCATTCAGTGGTTCTTTCAAAGGATAACGCATTTCCTGCTGGAGTGTCTCTCATCACTTGGGAGATGTACAAGAGTCGAAAGAAAACTACAGACATTCCTAGGACTGGAACTAGGGAAAAATACTGGATCATACAGAATCACACTTTTGTAACTATTTGGTGGTAAAGATCCTGACCTTCTGATCAAGACTTGCCACAGCATTTGGCTGTAAAAGTCTGTAATGTGAAGATGCTAGACCACAGTGAAGATGCTGAATCATGTATTCACCACAAATACCTTCTCCCATTGAGCTGAGCTCTGAACAAAACATCTGAGAGATCATTTTAGTTTCAAGGAGTGTGAAAGAACATAAGAAAGCAGTGATTTTTTTATTGCCAATGTGTGAAGGAAACAGATCTCAAGCTCCTCTTCTGTTCTAATAATATACTACTATTCAGTGATCTGAAATAATATGTGTATATCACCTAAGCAAGAACTTAAGTTTTTAGACATTTGGTGACACTGTTGATAAGTCAGGATTCATGTTCTCCTGCATCTGGCTGACATGTTCACCCCAAGAACCCTCTTCCCCTCCAGTGTCTGTTACTATCTGAAGAAATAGGAGGACTTGAAACAAAAATGATGGTATTCTTGTCCAAAATTTCTTTATACTAAGGAGGCAGAGATTTTGCTTATCTAATCATTTATTTAGGATCAGTGGCGGCAGGCCCAGCACGGTATTGGAAAAGGAACCAATTAAATATTATTTGTACTTATTTCAGCTTTAAATGCTAAAGTTTCATAAAGTTTGCACATCCACTCCTACAGATATGTAATAAAATTCTAGAAATCCTGGTCTACTGAGGAAGTCCTACCAAAATAACTATTTTGCCTTATTTGTCCTTATATTTTTTGCAAAACTGAGTATCTTTATGGGTGGGACACTGAAAGCCTGATATCCTGGGTCTATAACAAATCTTGTAAGATGTAACGATTTCTGTGGAATCTGGATTGATTTTTTTGTTGTTGTTTATCCAAAACTGAAAAGATTTTGACAGGTGAATTGTCAGATACAAGTGCTTCATGAGAGGAAGCAGCAATTAGGATGTCTTCTGTGTAGGTTAACTCCCTGACCTCTCTTAGAAACAGAAGGAAAAAGAGTGGTCCCGGTGTGCTGTTGACAACCTCCAAACTACCAGCTTGCATTCATACAAATTCCTTCATCAGCTCCACAGGAACAATTTCTTTATTCCGTGTGAGTTGAAAGGCTTAGGAGCATGGCTAGAATATGTCTTTAACAGATGTTTGTGCATGTTTGCCATGACAATTCAGAGAGTTTGTACTTTGTGTGGTATAAGGGATCCTGTTCATCTCTTTCCAAGTGAGATATGAATATGCATTCGTTCACCTTCCACTGCCTGGTGTATCCATCTTGGTACAAAATGTAGTGAAAACATCCTGGTACCTGTCCCAGGACTAAATAACCACAGATCACCCAGAAAGTAATAACTGCCCATTCAAATACAGTGCCTCGGTATATAAAGAAAGATCTCCTCACTGGCGTTTCTTCGAGTCTGAACTCGAAGAAGGACACAACTTGGAAGTGATCTGCAGAATACTGACTACTTGTCAAGGCTGATCAGAAATACAGATGACAAAGTTACCTGGAAGGTGTAAAAAGTAATGGTCACCTCCTAGCTATTTTGGAGGTGGAGGCAAGAAATAAATAGCATAACTACAGGATCAGAGACAGACTTTGTGATTCATGGCTTGTTGAATAAAGTATGCAGGAAAAAAGTGCAGCTGGTCCTGTTAGCTACAGTGCTTTTTAGAGCCATCACAAAACTAATATCTGTATTTACTTCCACTGTTGTTTCTCCCTGACTGGACCTCTGAAAAATGCTCTATTTAGTGTTTTCAGTGTCAGTGGGGAAAATCAGATCTGCCCAGGCATCAGTTGGGAACCCCACAGGCTGGACTGACATAAAGGATTAGAGACTAAGAGCCCATACAGAGCCTACTGAGGCCAAGCAGAAGTTCACTAGCACATGGTTCTGGTAGGTATCTTGTTTAGGTCCCACTATGAAGGCTTTACCAAGCCTGCCTCTGGTTGAAGTAGAGCCACACCTAAAGTTATATGCTTCAAACGGAAAAATTGTTTATAAAGGACCACATCTGAGTTATTTTAGTGAAATGTTTACCTCAGAAAGACACTCACTATTCAACTTTCATAAAGTTGAAACCATGGGGAAAAATATGTTTTATTCTACTTAATCACAGATAACCTCTAAATGGGATACCAGCCAAAGAACTCCTATCTTGTTTCAGGAATAACATTTAGGTTAATAAGTGGCACAGGGGAAGCAGTGCATCCCAGTGTCTCAGGCTTCTCAGGAGTCTAGAGGAGATTGGATTGAATGATTTTCTGTGTTGATTTTTGATTTCTGGTGAGCACCTGGAAAAACAGATACCACTCTTCTCAAAGCTCTCCCCGAGGCCAGCAAGTAGAAAGTATGTTCTCTAAGCTACTAGACACTGGTATTACCCTCTGTTCTAGTCTTCAAGATGCTGCATTCACTGAGTATGTTACTGTGAAACTCTTAGACAAAGAACTCAACTTCAAGAAGCCTATAAAAACCATATATCAAGTGCTCTCGGGTGTCTGAGAGAGAGAGAGAAGGGAGACAGAAGACAGTGAGAAAGGCAGGCAAGAAAAGCCCTACCAGAATTGAGCAACTACAATATTCCAATGAGAATTAAAAAAGAAAAAAAAAAAAAGTCAAGAACGCTTGATTAATACAAATAATAATATTACCTATGCTTTTGCTTAAGTAATAACTGCCAGATGGGAAGCAAATTTTTCTGGTATAGCTTCATCAACTGTGGATTAGAGATAAGGTCAAGCATTTGAAAAGGAGGTTATTTTGAAACATGAAATTACTCCAGAAACTTAGCCTTATCTAAATTAGTTCTGCCCACACTTTCAGCCAATAAATTTCTTCACCTGTTTGCATATTGATTTTTTTCCATGTTTTATTTATTTCAGCTTCCTCAAGGGTGAAAAGAAAAAGTCTATTAAGCAGCAAACAGGAAGTATGAGCTCTGAAAGGGATTTTTCTTCTGTCAAATGTGTCTCTGGATGGATCACCTTACAAATGTAAATGAAAAGGTTTAAAACGTAGTGACCCGGTATAGAACTCTAATTTAACTTAGACAACACATTTTTCTCATTTAAAACACAATATAATATCTTTTTGTTCTAACACCTGCTGATCTGGATCAGGACCCATTAGCTGTCTTCTGGTGTGTAGAAAAAAGATTGTCTAAAGGATCTTTATTCTATTTTTCTAGTCTATTTTGTTTCCTTTTTTTCTGAAACAAATGAAGCAATGCAACATATATTTATCAGCCCCATGGACCTCAGCAGGTAAGCGTGAGAGTTAAAGCAATAATCAACAGCAGTAGCTTGTGAGATTTTACAGATGGATAATTAAACAGTCTATGAATACTTCATTTCCCTACACTTGTCTCTCTGGTTTAAAATGTCATTTGGATAGATTTACATTCCTGTGACACTCACTGGCCAGGACACTTAACCTTTAATACCACTGTGAAACAGTACTGTTTCTTGATGCTTCTCAGATGCTAACAAATTATCTCTACTGATTTAACCTTGAGCATTTGATCTCCTGCAAAGGTATAACTTTTCTGAGAGATCAGCAGCACTATATAGCCAAATGAATACCTATACAGTACTCGGTCATTTATTAGCTGATTTACAGCACTTTGTGGTTAAGTTTAATTATTTTTTATTTCTGATGAAGCTGTTGTCTTACAAAAGTTTTCAGTACAAAAAGGATTAAGTATTTACTGTTCCTTGGAGGCACAGTTCTCCTGAGCCATCTTTGAAGAACAAATTGGTAGATCTGAATCTGTCTAAAAGGGGGAAGGCAGGCAATTCTTAGCTAGGGACCGATGAGTGCTGGGCAAACTTCCATTTAGAAGCAAGAGAAGTTCTAACAGAGCTATGCATTAGCAGGACTGTAGCTGATCCCTCTGGTTCATAAGAAAATGCAAAAACCTTTAGCATAGACATCTACACTATCCTATTGTGGTCTTACTTCTGAGTACAAGAATTTAGGCAGAATTTCCAATGCTAGTACAGTATAGCTGAAACAGTGTAGAAGATAAGTATATATAAAAATCATCAATTCCTAAAATAAATGTATTGATAAAAAAAAAATATAAAAGCCAAGTCTTACATGGGGATAGACACCTTTCTGAGATAGTAAAACATGCTGAAGATACTATTCAAAAAAACTATCCCACCACAAATCTCACATACTGGACGGGCTACAGTACAAGCACTGTTTTTGTGTGACCTAACGCCAGTGGTTTGTCCAAAATACTCTATATTTGAGGATTCCCTCCCACAACAAGTGACAGACAAAGGTGGGACATATTCAGAGAAATAGGTTAGTATAGAGACCTGTATTCAATTTAACCCATTGTTATCTTGCTTAGGTTCTAAAATAAATTATATGGTTTTGTTTTCCCACTTCAATAAACATTTCCAACAACACGCATAGTTTTAGGACTTTGAAAATAGCTGCTACTACATTAACGATGTGTTCTAAGAGAGCCATATAAAAAATTCTTCCAGATCTCTCCCACTACCCTGCATGCAAAAATTGGGAGAAACTGGAATAACTTTATAGCCTGCAGGTGTCTTGTGGAAACATAGAAAGTTTCCTGAAAGTGACTTTATATTTTATCACTGATTGCTGGGCTCGGGCTAACAAATTCTGCTACAGCATTCTGCTACTCATTGACCTGATAAGGCTCATTGGTTGTCACAGACCTCTGAAGTGCTGCTTCAAGGTGTTTTTTGGGCAGAGATTTCATTTTAGACATGACAGGATCAAGGATCAAGAAACTTAGGTCAAAGCATTTAAAACACTGAATAATAAAGTCAGAGCAGTAACATTTTACACCTGCACTGAATATCATTAACAGCTACAATAGAAAAACAGTCCTGCACAGAACTCGCTGAGCTGAGTTCCCTGTTGTATGAGGCAATTGTATCATACATGCCTTTTAGGCTGACTGAACTATCTAACAGCAAGCTTATTGTTTTTGGTTTTGTTCCCACTGCTCCAGCGGGAAATAGCATCATTCCGCTCTGAGGGTTGAGATTTCACTGTGCTTTGAGACAACAGCTTTTACTTCAAATTAGAGCAGGCTACAGATACAGACCCAGACACCTGAGATACCCCAGCTGACATCCTGTAACTCAGTTGCACATCTGAGGTCAATGCTCTACTTCAGAGCTTGTTCTAACACAGCACCAAGTTATTGCAGAAATTCCCTGCCTTGTGAATTGTTCCAGGTTTGTTTCTACCTTGAACGTGTCTCCAACTCATCAGCTACCCCATTTTGTTGTCAGGTTCAGTAACCTCTCCCTTGCTGAAAATGGGCATTTTAATTTGGGACCATGAGTAACACCTGCAACCCCCTCCTTTTTTTCAGATATATCACTGACAAGCTTTTTGCTGTTCTTCTGCGATGTTGGTGTCCAGTTCAATACGATGAAGTAACTATCACCTTATCCCGATTTTCTGTGATGCAGTTTAATTTCCTCAGGTTGTTCTACATTACTTTAACTCATAACTCCTGATTTCTATTTCAGTGATTTCATAACCTTTTTGAATACACAGCCCTTTGCCTTGAAGGCTTTTTCTGTCGTTCCTAAAATAAACTCCAGATGGCTTTTCTACCTGTAACTTGAGGACACTGCTAGTATTTAAATGCTTCAGAGTAGTTGACATTTTTTCAAAGACTTTGTGAACTCAAGAGCCTTAACACAACAGGCTCTTCCCTAGGTATTTTAATCATTCCTCTGTTCCCCAACAGTGATGCCCCAGAACCCCAGTTACTTAGCCCTGTAGTAACAGAGAAATCCCAGAGTCCTCAAGAATCCTTTTTAATCCTCTTAATTTGTTGTTCTTAACCCATGACTAAGGAAGGCACTTGGCTGTGTCCAGGCACACCCACCACCACACAGATTGAGGTGTTTCTGCAACATACAATTCTCCACTCAGCTTCTTGTAAGTTTCTCTGCCATTTCCATGCTGCCTTCCAAGCTCGTCTCCCCTCCTTGCTGCCTGACAGCCTGTTTTCTCCTCAGCGCTCTCTCTTCCCAGCCAGCTCTTGCAGTGGCCCATAAAATATTTTCCTCTTGTCCTGAAATATTTCTGCTAGCTGTCTCTGAGCTTCCAACTCACTGCTTCCCCCTCTCCCTGCTTCCAGACATTGCTGTTTACATGCTCCCTTGAGTGAGGGAGAGCAGGGCACCTCCTGTTTGGCAGCTCCGCCTCAAGGGCTTTTTCTCAGTTCTCTCGTGCAGGATTTCCAATTCAATCATACTTAGTTACAGACCGATTTTTATCCTGTTTAATTCTGCTTAATTAACTTGTATATTTCATAACAATTTTAGTGTAACTTGTATAGAGAACTACCTTACCATCCTCTCCCTAAGCAGTTTGATTCCAGAAGTGTCTATTTCAGCCATGCTTTGACATCTTGCTTTCATCCCATTATAAGCATAAAGTGTTCTTTTGAACATAATTTTCTGCTTCTCTTGATTTGCACAGGTCCCTCAATATTGATGTCCCAATTAAAACCTTTTTCCACCATGAGTTTGTTACCCTAAATATCCACCTTCAGGTTCTGCCTCAGAAGTTCCCTTTTCTCCAGTTTTGCCCACATTCCTTTCATTAACAAGAATGCCATCACAGTGCTTGTTCATTAATCACATCTATTTTCTTTTCCACACTTTCACTAGCTGAATCATTTATGCTACTACCGTTCTTGCAGGTTTTGTTACCTCATTTTTCCTTGTTGTCTACCATCCTATGCTTTACTTCTGCATTTTTTTCATTTACTAGATTTTCCTATTCTTGTGTATTGAAAACAAGCTGGAAAGCATTGACGGTTCAGGCCCAACTGACATAGAAAACACCTCTTACATTGCCTATCTTGATTCCTATTCCTAGGTTAAATACGGGGTTCAGGTGATGATAAAAATAATATACGAGTCAAAAATTCAGCAGTGCTTTGTCACTATTTTACATGCTCCTTCTGTCTAAAACAGGTGATTTTTTATCAGAATAAATTAGGTCTACTTATTTTTTTATAATGAAGTATATTTTTGGCAGTAATAGTAAAAATACATGTTACTTTATTTCTGTGACTCATTTTAAACATACCTTTTATAGCCACTGCCAGGGCTGATGTTAATTGTGCCTGCACTATCTCACACTTGAACACTCCTTGAAGTGGTAAAAGTGTTTGAGGAGGCTAGATTTTCTTTTTAAGTTGTCTTCTAGCTTCAAGAAAATTTAATAAGATCACCTGAAAGAGATAAACTGCTGTATGGAACTTTTTTGTCTCATGCTTTTTCAAGTAGATGACTTAATTTCCTTTCCACCCCACTATCTCTTCTACCACAAAATATATGCAAGTATTATATCTTATTTCTACCTTGTCTCGGAAGTAGAAGCTGTTATGTGTCTACACTAAAGCATGAATAATGTGAGATAGACACACAGGCCAAAATCCAAGAGGCATGCAGCCTCTGTTCAGAAGTGGAGAGCCTGATGATTTGCAATTCAAATCATGATCAAATCAATTGTGCACAAAAACCGATGACCATTTTTTAGGAAACTGGTGTCTCTGTGGATTGAAGAGAACTATAAAACACAATTTCAAAAATTGTGTTGTGCTAAGAGCTTAAACAAAAACGGCTAAGGAAATTCCCCACGATTTTTCAAGCTCTTGGTGAGATTTCTATGTTCATATGAAAGTTGAAAGAAAAGCTGGAACAGTAAATATTTGTTTTGCAAGGCCTGCAGAGACTGCAGCTGAAAAAGTTTTTCTGCACCTATTACTACTACATTTAGATATAAGCAGTGTTCACCAAAAGAAAATTATTACTTTTTAACTTTACACCTTTCATTGATTTTGAGATTTCTGGATATGTATGTTGTGCAGTTTCTGCCTTTGAGGGCCACAGACAGAACTAACAAAAGAAAAATAGAACAGAAGTCAGCTTTCCCAAACCAGTGTTTGTAAATTCTCCCACTTTTCCAGGTCTGTTTCCTTTTAGCTGATGCAGGTGACCTGCTGACACCCCCCTTTCTTCACATGACTGGAAATTGCTAGTTGATACAGTCACAAAGTAAAGAAGATGCAGTAAGGACCCCTTTTGCATGAGTGCATAGTATTTTACCTACCAAAGCAAACCAAACTATTATTTTCTCACCATTCCAGCTTTTGTTGCTAATATAAGTTATTTGCAAAAATGTACAGATCAGTGGAAAAGCAAGCAACAGCCTTGTGGCTCCAAAGAAATGTTCCAAAGGTGACAGATCTGTTTACTTTGATCTGGAACCTAGGCCAGATTAGAAATTTTTCATCTAAATTATTTTTCAAAGATAAAATGAATTTTGACTGAACATGTGCAAACACACAGAAGTGTTTGCTATCAGTTTGAAATTCATCGGTGGTTTAACTATTTGGTAAGAATATGGGAGGACCTCCTAGTTTAGTCAAGAAAATAGTACTGTCTGCAGGGATGAAGAAAAAAAAAAAATAGTCTTTTTCCAGTCTAACAACTAGAAAAACCTGTGAAAGGTTAGAGATATTTCCTCTTCATTTTGTATGTATCCAAGCAAGCTGACTGAAATTAATTTATGTAGTAGAGAATCTGTTTTGGTTCTAGGATGGTATCCTAAAAGGCATTTTAATATAAAAAGGAATACATTGGGTATATCAACTGAATTTTTCTCAAAAGATGATGCAGGTATTACCAAGAGTCTATACCCTATGAAAACATAGCAGCAAAGCACAGGTGATTATTAGTATATAACACATTTTACCATATCAATACTTTCCAGGGTTTCAAATAAGTATACATGTAATTGTCATTTTACCCTTGTTCAGAAATAGCCAAGGCTTCCCTCAGCCTTTCCCAGCTCTTATTTTAATGCATTATGCATCTTCTTAACCAACAGAATTGTAGTTAAGCTCTGACAGTAAGTATGAGTTCACTCTTCAGGAAGGCTTCTGTGCCAGAGCTGCTTCAGCCACAGTGCAATTATAATTAATTCCAGTCTGTCATAGCTGTTTTGTTACTTGTCAAGTATTTGGTATAGGAAACAGTTTGCATCTTACGTTTCCCCAGGAAAGATAGACCTGTTTTAATTCCCTCCAAGTTTTATATATGAAGCAGCAATGTTTGATTTACACCACAAAATGTCCTGCAAGTGACAACAAAAAAGAGTGAAGCAGCTTTCCTTTGGTATAGTGATAGGATAGCATGGAAGACAGCCACAGGCTTCTTTTTGCCATCAAGAAGAGTCATCTGGAAGGAAATGCCAGTGAATTTGGATTCTTCGATGGGGAAGACAATTCCATTCAGAATCTATGGGTTACCTATTTACATGATAGCATGTATTTCATAAAGAAGCTTGTTGCTTTGTGGACAATTACCCTGGGCTTTATGTTAGTGCTGTTTTGTAAGTACTGCAGAATTGAAGAAGAATTTTAGAATTGAGCTATACCAATCTCTTTCAGGAAACATTTTTATTTAGAAAGATATCTTAGCCTTTTCTACAGGGATTAGTTATAAAAGCATAATATTTTATGTAGGTACTTAGATGGGGATCAATAAAACTTATTTTTGTAGACATTGTGTTGATGCAGTAGCGATTGCTGAATTTGCCTCTCTCTGCAATCTTGAAAATTTAATTCAGAAAACTCCAGCTTGCTGTAAACTGTAATACTACAAGATAGGGGTTTAAGTGAACATAGACAGTACAGTGAACGTAAACCAACATACAGAAAACTATACTCTGAATGCTGTATTTGTTTGATTTAAAATCAAATTATCAAATAACAAAATGAAAGCACAATACTACAGTAGCTTAAATGCTCTATTTAAGTAAGGTATACCATTTCTCAGATTGCTTTTCATCATGTTTGCCTCATCATTAGCAACTATTCCAAATCATTCTGCAAAACAAAACAATTCCCATTGTCCAAGACAAATTTAATTTAATTCATTCAATTCTGCTTTTCAAAATTCATTCACCAGTTTAGTGTCATGGCCTTCAAATTAGAAGCATAATGGGTAGCAGTATCAAGGCCTGTTAAATGACAGACTTCAGAAGCAGCTGGGGCAAAGCGTTGTCTCTGCAAGTTGTGGGGAGTATTTCTCAAGCCCCTGGAAATGCTTATCTCTGTTTCCCATAGCGTGAGAAACACTTTAGTATCAAAATCTGTGAATTTAAACCTTTCATAACTAAATGTCCAGTTAGCTGCAAAATGAAGCTCTCAGAACTGAGAAACATCAGAGCTAAGTTTGCACAAAGTTAACACTGCCCTTTTGGGAGGTGCAATTTGGTCTTTAATTAATATGATCATCTATTATTCATTATTCCATGGGATTCCAAGACTCATTTAGAAGCCCACAATGGAGGAAGGAGCTGTTCAGTAGACTTTTTTCCTGTTCAGTCTGAATGGGATACTGTTAGGCATGCGTATTCAGAAAAAGCACTAGTATTTCCTCACTGAGGATAATGATGTAATGTTGTCCCTTTAACCAGGAGACAAAAACACCCCAGTTGGAAAATCTAGGAAAATTCTGACTTTTAGACTGTCATGATTTTGTTTTGTTACTCTTGATGTTTTGGGAGAGCTTCCTTTTCCTTATTTCTCCTAAAAGCAGGAAACAAATAAATAATACAAATCAGCTGTGACAAAATTGAAAAACCTGCTCACGTGGAACTATTTGCTTAACATCACATAGAAATCTGTGTCCCTTCATCTCTTCTCCTTCCTCCTCAAAGAGCAACACCTGCATCCTACTCCCATGGAAGTCAAAGGGACACATGGTGATATCATTAGAAACCAGCACCCCCTTTAACTAAAGAAAATTATTTTTAAAATCACCTTTATAATGGAAACTCTCAGGTTACCTTACCTATAGTTCTCACCACAAACAACAACATAGCTTTATTTAAAGAGAAGAAAAGTGAACTCTTGGAAAAATTCATACATTGCAGCAGTGATGAAGAAGATGTCACAGCCAAGGTACTGTAAATTTTAGTTAAATAGTAAAGGTGAGTGGTATTTGAAAAAAAATTTAAAGCACCAATAATAGTATGAGCAAAAGCAAAACCAACTGAAAAACCCCTGTACTATCTCAAATTTTACATAAATGACTGTGCTAATATAGGATGCTGAGAGGAGAAAATAAGAGGAAACAGAATATTCAAGGAAGAAACATTTCTAAAGATTCACTAATATGTTTGAAAAGTTTCCAGAAGATGCCAGTAGCAGTTGAAGCAAGGCAATTCTATTTGCGTGTTTCTAACGCAGAGGCAGCCGTGTTCATGGCAGATGGTTGTCAGTCACACCTTACATGCCCCAAAACAGATACATTGCCCAATTAAACAAAAATGTGCTTAGGGAATCTCTTGGGTCACATCTGGCTAACTAATGGCAGCTGTGTTGGAACAAAGGTAGGCAAGTTCCCTTGTTATGTAAACAGCATCAATCTCCCCTGAAACATTAAGATGGAAAATTTGTTAAATTAATTGTGGTTTGGTTTCCTCTTTCCTCTCCTGGAACAGATATGAATTCATTAATCAAGCAAGAATTGGTTTTGGGTTGGGTCGGGTTTTTTTATTTTTCCTTCCCGATTTAGCCTAATGTAAGATGCAAGAGACTGGATTTTTAAAGTAAAATATCTACTTCAGCTGCCTACAAAGGTGACAAAGGAAAGGAAAAAAAGCAACAAAGATATGAAGCTAAAACCAGGACAGAGAGGACAGCCAGGTTAAAAATGAGTTTGATCATTACATTTTCTAAAAAGTACAGAAAATAAACTGTTATTTAGCTGTTACTATTAAACTAAGAATGACAAGCAATGGTAGAGTTAAAATTACAAGTCAAAGAATCATATCATAGAACCATAGAATGGTTTGGGTTGGAAGGGACCTCAAAGCTCATCTAGTTCCAACCCCCCTGCTATGACAGGGACTCCTTCCACTAGACCAGGTTGCTCAAGGCTCCATCTAACCTGGCTCTGAACAATTCCAGGGATGGAGCATCCACAACCTCCTTGGGCAATCTGTTCCAGTGTCTCACCACTCTCACAGTAAAAAACTTCTTCCTTATATTTAGTCTAAACCTCCACTCCCTCAGCTTCCACCCATTACCCCTCATCCTATCATTACAGTCCCTTGTAAAAAGTCCCTCTCCAGCCTTCTTGTAGGTGCCCTTCAGGTACTAGAAGGCCACTATAAGGTCTCCCCGGAGCCGTCTCTTTTCCAGGCTGAACAAGCCCAACTCTCTCAGCCTGTCCTCATAGGCGTTCCAGCCCCCTGATCATCTTGGTAGCCCTCCTCTGGACTTGTTCTAACAGTTCTATATCCTTCTTGTATTGGGGGCTCCAGAGTTGGATACAATATTCCAGATGGAGTCTCACCTGCCAGGTGAGGGCAGAGTAGAGAGACAGAATCACCTTCTTCGACCTACTGACCACACTTTTTTTGATGCAGCCCAGAATGTGGTTGGCTTTTTGGGCTGCAAACACACACTGTTGGCTCATGTTGATCTTATCATCCACCAGCATGCCCAAGTCCTTCTCCCCAGGACTGTTCTCAATCCACTCATTACCCAGCCTGTATCCGTGCTTGGGATTGTGCCGGCTCAGGTGCAGAACCTTACACTTGGCCTTGTTAAACTTCATGAGGTTGGCCTGGGCCCACCTCTCCAGCCTATCCAGGTCCCTGTGGATGGCACATCCCTTCCCTCCAGCATGTCAACCACACCACACAGCTTGGTGTCATCAGCAAACTTGCTGAGGGTGCACTCCATCCCACTATCCATATCACCAACAAAGATATTAAACAGTACCTGTCCTAGTACTGATCCTTGAGGGACACCACTTGTCACCGGTCTCCCCTTGGACATTGAACCATTGACTGCAACCCTTTGAGTGTGGCCTTCCAACCAATTCCTACTACAATATTACAATATTTACAAACAGGGCCTTCTGAGTATTGCACACACCAAACCTTGATATCTGCAGCATGTGAACACATGGCTCTGCAGCAGGGAACACCAGGACAAGCAAGAAATGCTTGATATATTGTGGACTTCTCTATTTACTGAAGAATTCATTACAGATGAGCAACAACAGTCAGGAGTTTTATTACAAATTATGAAGTCATGACAGTGCTGGCTGCCTAGACTAAAACAACCTCTTCACCTTTGACAGCAAAAGGATGAGAAATAATTTAGAGCATCTACTCGTCCTCCTCTTTTGGGCTTGTATATGAAAAATCTAGGACTGGAGGAGGAATAGGGGCTTATATATTTTCAATATCCCAACTGCCTATTAGAACTTATTGAACTCATTATTCTTTCTATCCCATATAGGAGAAGAATGGGATAGTCATCTTCACTTAATTTGTCTAATTTCTGATGGTCCCCTCTCTAGTATAAAGTGGCTGTAATATGGGTAATACCTTTGAATATTCTGAAGATTTACATTGGAGAAAAGCGTAAAAAAAAAATTTCTCAAACTAGAAGTCTGACAGCAGATGAGGGTGTCAGAAGACTGGTTGGAGAGGAAGTGCCTCAAGGATTGCTTTAATTGACAGATGTATTCAGTTATGAAAATGCACAGTTAGCTTTTGCCAACACACAGTTGTCTTTCTTTCCTGTAAACAGCTACTCAATAGAAGTGAAAGACATCAGATGAACTTGTTAGTATTTGTTAGTTAAATGCCTGCAGTCACTTCATTTACCATGTTTAAAAGTTTAGGAATTCAAAAGCGAAACATAAAACTAACAGACAAAGTTAGGTCAGAGAATTGAAATCATAAAGTACAACTGAAACCAAACCTTTCCTTCTCAAGAGCTGCTTCAAACTGTGGCCAGCAACAAGAAACTGGAGTGTCCTGTAACAAGGATGTGAGTCAGGGCTTTCAAAATTACTCCAGAAAATGCCTCCTTTCCTCCTTAAGCATACCATCAGCTGCTTCCTTTCCTCCTACATTCGTCTGCAAATCTCATCCCCATAGTACAAAAAAAGAACAGAAATTTGAGGTTGTATTTTGTCTTTGGCTGGAATGAGAAAAACACTTTATAGCAGAAACCCCTAATTTTTAATCATTATAATTTGTAATTATTATGGCCACATACTAATGTATCCCTAAACACCCAAATGAAAGAGGAATAATTTGAAAAAGACTGGAAGGCAGATGCCACCAGCCTAGCAGGTCAATGAAATCAACTAGTAATTAAAGTTTCCTAAAGAACTCATTCTTTCTGATTTCTTTTCAGTAACTTGAAAAGACAACACAGAGGGGGTCCTCCTTTAAATGCAATGATATTCGTCAAATCCACTTGTAAATATTAGTTCAGTTAAAACAACACATAAGATATAAAATGTAATTAAGTTCTGTATAGATTTCACTTTCACGGGAGACTAAGAACAGCAAGGCAGAAATGATGTTATTCTGTTTCTAGAGCTCATTGGTACACTAATGATTTCAAAGCCCATGACTCATCAGCTGCAATTAAAACAATAGCAATGGCAGTGACCCCACCAGAAGGAAAAAAAAAATTACATAGGCAGCAACCAACACAGAGAGATGAAGTTGGAATACAGATGTTACTGATTCATGGGATGCCAAAGACATTCTTCTGTTATTGTATTTCTGTGTACCTCTTAATAGGCAAGCAATGATGACTGGCCAGAAAACAGCAATTCCAATTCACTGCACATCTCCAATTTTGAGGATTTGACTTCCACTTTGGAAAAAGACATCTCTGTAGACTGCTCCTGTAGGCAAAGTAAACACAGCCCAGGAACATGGACTCTGGCCAGCAGGTGAACCATATGCTGCATACAGCCAGCTTTTGGCTGTTGCACATCTCAGTTTTATTCATTTATTTCATTTATTTACTTAATATCTTTAGTAATAATGGGCAAGGACATCCCAGCTCCAACAAAACAGCTTCCACAGGAAAAAAACAGTTTTGTATAGTTGTCTTTATTGCACCCCTGCTGTGCTGCTACTTTGATTAGCTGAGGAGATGACCAAAATTTTCAATATTAAAGAAAAGAACAAGCACTAGTCTCTGAATTTTTTTTTTAAAAAAAAAAAAAAAAAGAAAAAAGAAAAAAAGTCTGTATTTCAGCATCTGGCCATTATTCTCAGCAGAATCTCTTTTCCCACTTTCGCCCTCAAAATCTTTGCTTTCAATATCACCATCTTGTGTAGATTCATTGTCCTCTCTTTACTTGCTGGCTAATCACAGCACAGGCTTTGGTATTATTAAGCACTATCTTTTTCATAGGTTGGACATGTTATCTGCACTTAATCATTCTCAGAGACCTGATAACATCATTGCTCTCCTCCCCAGTGGGATGCTTAGATCACATGGGCATTTTCTCTTTTCCAGCTGGGCCTCCAGTTAGAATGATTGCTCTTTTTAATATATCAGTCACAGAAACAGCCAGAAGAGCCATATGAAATAGCTACATCCAATTTAGGGTATTACTTATACAAAACAAAAAACAAAAACCAAAAAAACCCCAACAAAACCACCAGTTAAATAGCTTTGTACACAAAAGATCCTGGAAAAATGCCTCCTAAAAGTCACTGTCCCTTGTATTTGGCTGCTGGGCTGCCAGTGTAATCATCCCCTCAGTAATTTCAATGAAAATGAGCCGTGTTTACAAAACCCTACTGTTTCAGCAAACTTGACTTATCCAACCAAAGCAAGTCAGCTGGCAGAGCTAGTCCTCCTTTGGGATGCTATATTGGGCAGCTCATAGCTCAAAGAGGACCTGTGATACAAAAGTTGCTCTCTCCGATCCTTTCCTTTGTCCTTCAGCAGTCTGACTTGGGCCCAGCTGAGACTACCATTTTGCAGGTAAACCTGACTTGATTAAAACATTCCCTTCATTCCATGTCACCCCTCCTATTTACTTGACATGTTTTGGGAAGTCCCAGGGTGCACTAACTTCTTCTGGAGGTGAAGCTAGTAGTCATGTTTAAAGAAAAAAATTATGAGAGAATTTCTAAATTTTGCAATTTTTTTGTTTTCTTTCTATGTTGTCTTTCTAATTTTGCCTGCATTATCTTTATTGCTGGTAGTAACCAATGAAAGGAAAGAACTTAAGCTTGTTTTAAAGATTCTAGTCTGGAAATTATGAAATAAATAGAATCCAATAGTTATACAGTATGGACATCTGATATGAAAAATCATGAGAGATGAATCATTTTCTGAACACACAAGTCATTACAAAAAATCATTAATTTACTAGACAATAAATCATGACTAACACAGACTTCACAAAAAGAAATTCTGGGAAAGAAGCAATGTGTTTCTCCCTGTTGTTTCTTGACGTTTGGACCATTGTTTGAATGTTGATCTCGACATCTCAGATACTCTGTTAACACTGCAGTGAAAACTGCTCTGGAAATAAATCTGATTGCTAACTCATGAAAGGTATCTTTCCTGACACCTTTCTAAATACACATTTAGACATCCAGTTATTAGTTTATTTTAAAAAGACACTTCTTAATTCCTTATTCACTAATAGTTTTATAATATCAAACTAGACCAGCAGAACTGAAATATTTTCCTGGTACTTAGAGAAAATATTTTTCATCCAGGCCAAACTTTCTGTGAACAGAAAAAAAGCTGATGAGTCAAACACTCACAAAGTCTGCTATGGTCTTTGTTCTCCTACTCTGTTTTATATGGTACATGTACAGATACTGCAGTGATGAGTGGCAAAACAAAACCCTAAAATAGATAGTCCCACAGTTCCTCAATACCTCAAGGCAGTTATGAAAAGCAACAACACCCACCTCCATAAATACTTTTTTGTTTCCAGATGAGACCTGCAGTCTATCAGCAGGAAGAGAATCAGATTTTCAAACCCATGTTGTATTCAGCAGCATGCAGCAAAGGAAAAGAGGAAAATCTTACAGTTAGTTTTGTCTTTACAAACGCAGGTCTCCATTTGGAAGACATATTCCAGTTCCTAATTAGAAGGCTGGTGCTCTGGTGAGAGCTGAGAGGGGAACGGAGGGAAGGAAAAAGGGGATTAAATAAGAAGAGGGGGGATATAATTGTGTCCATCCTCTGCCAGATGCTAAGCCAAGTAATATAAATTAAGCCAGAACTTGGGACTCTGCTATTTAAGCTTAAAACTCCCTGCTTGGTGCTTAACGACACATCCTGGATATTCAGCATACAGAAGCATGACCAAGTTCTTTTAGATTATAATGGTTACAAGGGAGAAGCAAGAAAGCTTGTGATAGACACACAGAGCAGAAAGGACACTGATTCTTTACCAGGTTTTGATCAAGAAAAAAACAAAGCAGAAAGCCTCAGCTTCTTTAAAGCTGGCCGTTTTGTTAGCTTTTGGCTTGACTGTAGTTTATTTCCTAACCAGGAATGACAACAGAATTTTTAGATAGTGTTTATTCACTTCCTTGCAGGAAAAGCCTCTGTAGTTATTTGTATAATGAAAGAGAGTTTGCTTTTAGGTCATATTAGATAAATTTATCCTATGAATGAATGGACATTCTAAATGCACAATAAAAATAAAAAGGCTGGTTTTGGTGGATGTATCTTAATCCATGAAGATAATAAAGAAGGCGAAAGTCGAACAAAATTCCTAACTAGAAAGAAATTACATGTTTCTTGACTTTGAATTAGGAAAAACCCTTTTTTTCCTATGGGCTTTTAACAAGAAATACAACTTCAGCTTTAAGAATTTATTACAGAGGGAATTTTGGAGGAACTTGAGAAGGAGATGCAGTAAGAATTTCATTCAAATTATACTACTATCTAAAATGTTCCTATTTATTTGAGATGGCTTCAGGGTCTTAAAGTGGAAAATATAGTGTTATGCACTGCGAAGAAGAGAAGAACCATGCTTGGGGTATGCAAGGAAAGGAGGTGCAGGACAGGTGAAGTTCCCTGGCTTCCCACTCTTCAGCAAGGTGGGCTACACAGCTTTTTTCAGTAGCAGGATGTGGTGGCTCTGTGCAGCTTCTTCTCATCACACAGCCAGCACGTGTGCCAACACCTGACACTCACCCAAAGGTAGCAGGTTTACTACACAGATGTACAGCAATTCTTTGCAGCCTGTGCTGTACATAGCGTCCACGTATATTCCCTGTGTGACTGTTACCATCCTGGCCTGGGGATTTCTGAGAAAGTCCATTTCTCTTGGCTCAGAGGATTATCACTCCTTGTAATAGTTCATGTGCTATTAAAATGGTGCAAAAATCCTCTGCTTCGCTGTGACCTCAGTGCAGGATCTGGGTTGAAATCACCTGACATGTCCAGGGCATGTCCAGGCTCTCCTTAGTCAAGTCCTGCTTGTCTATACTGACTGAAGATTCTTCCTAGGTCCTAATTAATCTCATTTTATGGCTGACACTGAAGTGAGTCAAATGAAATGTCTCGGAAGGGAAATTTGGGCTACTTGCAGAGAAGCATATGACCAGTTTTCTAACACTAGGTGAGGTGATTCCCACCCCAGTCCTTAGCCGAACACCAGATCCCTCATTCTAGCCATGGCAATTATGCTCTGTAACAATACAAACACTGTCATATATTTTTGCTGTAGATGCCTCCTCCCTCCCTCCTCCTCATGAGAAGCTACGGCGGTCTCAAAGCGTTCAAATGACCTGCAGTGCATTAGACACATTTTTACAAAAACAGCATTTAAAATTCATCACAGTTTGTCCTGCCCTAGCAGGACATCCAATTTGAACTGAAGCTGCCGTATTGAAAACATGTATCAGCTTGGCACTGTATTAAAGAGGCAGAAAAAACCCCTTCCTCTTCATACACCAGGTAGAAAGTAGGTAAAGGAAAAAAATGGTAGCAGCAAGCACAGCACTGGCATATTAAAACTCACACGAAACCACAGAGCCAGATGCTCTTGCTGTAAAGGTACTGTTGGTACAAGATCCTTTTGGTTTTCCCAAGGCAGACACATAAAAAATGATAAGGAATATTGGCTTTTCTATTTGACTACAAAACAGCAAGAAACATATCCTGCATACAAGCTGGCTGCCTGGCATGATAGAACAGCCAGGTAATTTTTTTTGATCTACACAGCTTTTACACTAAAAATTCTATTTAAATTGAGGAAAATTTCATATCAGTAAAACAGAGTTTGCATACCACTAACATTTCCAGGACTCATTTCACTTCTGTGCTCTGGTTGATGTTACTGTGACATTGGTATTAGCCAGAAAGGAAACACATAAGGCAGAGCTGGGGCCCTGCTGGTGCTCCTTCATGCATTTTGGCAGTGAAAGGATGCTGCCAGCCAAGCTCCAGCATCACTGGCTGTGGATCAGCAGTGGGGCATAGCATTGAACAGGCTTATTCTAAAAGCTCAGATCCAGCAAAATACTTGAACGTAGATCTCATTCGGAGCATGAGAGTAACTCTGCTGAGCTGCAGCTCCTCAGCTGCCCTGCACAGAGGTCAGCACCACAGGAGCAGTCTGCCCTGGCTGGAGTAACCACAGGGTGCACATCTAATTCCCATCGATGTCCAGGAGAGGGTACACCTGCAGAGATGCCACCCTGGGTTTAGAAAATATAAGGCCCAATACAAAATTAATGACGATGGGAGACTTTGGCTAATGATAGCACTTATTCTTCTGCAGCACGGCCAGATCGTCACCCAGTGTTATAAAGGTTATGCATTGTGTACTTTGTGTGACTAACCTGGCACCCCAAATCCTCTTTTCAATGACTATTCTGAGTTTTATAGCATCTTCTATAGTTGAAAACCTCACAAACATTGCCTCATTAAACTGCACAGCTCCCATTTCAGATAGTGATTATTATCCTAATTTTAGAGCCCAAGAACATA
Source organism: Strix uralensis (assembly GCF_047716275.1). Taxonomy (NCBI): domain Eukaryota; kingdom Metazoa; phylum Chordata; class Aves; order Strigiformes; family Strigidae; genus Strix; species Strix uralensis. The sequence goes on along the minus strand of NC_133978.1, from coordinate 10,506,470 downwards.
AGATCCAAAGAAATTAACTAGACAGGCCACATAGCAAGTCAGTGTCAAAGGCAAGACCACAACACCGGTGGTTCCTCACTCAATCCCCATGCTTACACTGATAGATGATGATACACAATAGCCGAGCACACATGCTGTTCTGCACAGGTGCCCCTGGTTCCAAGGCACAACAGCCCTGCTCTGGAGTCACTGGAGGGTATATGAAATGCACATTTATTTATACACATTAGTTCTCCCATTGAACTCAGCAGTGTTTCAAGTTTGGGTACGAAAGTACCCTTTGAAAAATGAGTACCTGTGGCATTTTCACTGACTCAGAGAGCCAAAATTACCCGGTCAATTCATTTCTTATGTGGCAAATGAGATAAAGGTTTACATTCCCCTAAATAGCCCTCCCAACAAGACCAGCACCCCCTCCAACACCACTGTAGTTCTCATCCTATAAGCTTGGCTAGTATCAGAGATAAAAGATTACATTTTGAAACCTACAACATCTTAGCACAGTTTAAATTCTATCCACTCTACTATAGTCTTGGCTGTGCACATAATCCTACATTCATTTTATATGCACACTTATTCCCACTGTCAGCAATTTTGACAAGTGTTAAAAAGGACCAACAATGCAACAAACAATAAAAATGCCCACAGAGTACTTTTTAAATTTACTATTTGCTTGTATAATCATGATTATTATTATTTCAATGTTTTTTTCAAAAAAGTTTCATGTAATTTAAAAGAATTATGAAAAAAAAAATTTATTATTATGAATTCATAGTGAAGTTATGACTACCTGAAAGTTTTTACCAAAGCAGTTGTCCAACCGAAAAAAAGAAAAAGAAAAAAAAAATCTATTTGTTACAATTACAGCATTTCAAAATGCTGGCTTTCTTAGCATTTTATTTTAAAAGCCAGATAAAGTAATTTTTTTTTTTAATGAAGTGATTTTTCAATAGAAATACATTTATTATATGAAGAAAAGTTGAAAATATTGAAAATACCTACATTTAATAGAAAATATATGTTTTAGCTGATGCAAGACATTTTCATTCCATTGTTTCATATTTGGAAAATTCAAGAAAATAATTAAAGGACATGCACCTGCAGAACTCAGCACATGAAATCTAAAACAAAAGTGGGCTTGAGAATAAGTGGGCAGGTTACATGGGTGGGAAATATTCACCAAGATGGATGAAATGACCCAGTGAAAGCCAGAAAAAAAGCCAAGGCTGAATTAGAAGTTCCTAGTCTTTCCCATTGTATCTTTTTAGTTTTGAGAAAATGCGCATAACTTCCCTGATGGGTAGTAAAACCTTTCCTGGATCTTTATTGCACTGGCTGATGACTGATGAAATCTGCCTGAAATTCCCTGCTCAGTATATCCTCTGCCTTTTTTCCCATTCTGAGACAACTAACTTCTTGCGCTCTACATACCAAATGGAGATACCTTGCACTGGCTTAAGGCTGCTAAGTCAGACACCTAATTACTATGTGTCACAATAAATAACTGAGTGGACCTGGCCTCAAGGCACCAGTTCCACCGTTAGTATGAAGCTAAGGGATAAATAAGGCAAAACAAAATACAATCTGAGGTCAGGTTCAATCCCCAGGCTGAAATTTGATAGAACACTATGATTACTCAAGCAGCTGGAATAGCAAACACATGCATAAAAGGCAGTATTGCCGTTTATTGTAGCCATCACTTCACACTAGCACAGTCTTGAACATAGACTAATATACAAGCCTTTCAAATCAAAGTTGGCTTCAAATCCTAGTTTCCATGTATGATATAGGAGGTGTGCACTGCCTCAAACATCTGACACATTTACTTAAAAAGATTGACCTAGTCCAAGAAATACTTTCTATAGAAATTGTTTCTTCTCTGGCCCTGGGCTCAACCCCTCATCTGTTTCTCTGCTAAACTCAAGTCTTCTTTCTCAATCAACTTCCTTTTTCATGCTTTTGAGAAAAAACATAGTGAGAAAAGGTTTTCCTTTTCCTTTCTGCGAAGGCTTTAAGAGAGTCTGCTACTCAAGTGTTAAACACTCTGTCCTTTGGTGCATTCATGGTAACAGATCTGACTTCTGAAATGAACATTAAGCAAGAGCTGCAATGTTACACTCATTACCCATTCATGAGTTCAGATAACTGATTCAATAATATGAGTTTCCCTTTCTATAAAGTAGATAAAAGCCACAAGGGCCATTGCTACAGACGTGGTCTCAGACACTCCTTCTACTTAGGCTTTTGCCTGGCACAGCTGCCAGCTGAGCATTACCTGGGAGCAAGTTAAGCAGAGCTGCAGTTGAGCTTGAAGGGAAAGGAGGGGCAAGTGCAGAAGATTTACAGTAAAGCAAAGAAAGAAAACAGAAAGGGAAGAAGGCTCGCTTTCACCTCCGTGCTTTGTGGTAGATCTGCCTCCCCAGATGAAGCAGAGACGGGATCTTCTTCTGCCCACACCGCTACTGCTGGGGCTGGAAAGGGTTCTGCCCTCACTCCTCTGCAAAACACTGCAGAGAGGTTCTGGTGTGGAGTCTAGCTTGGAAATGTGTTTTACCTTATCATCTCTCAACAGCCACCTCCTTTGGGAAAATAAAGTGTTTCTCTCTAATACCTACAAGTGAGCTGTCTTAATTTACTTTCCATATGATTACACACACTTTCCACTCCAAATAAAAAATTATAAATAAAAAAATAAATAAAAACTGACCCAGAATTGATAAACCCCTTCATTTCTCCTACTTCCCCATTTATTTTTCTGCTGGCATTTTGCACTATTGCTTTTAAATTATTTGTCCATGGTGTGTTTTTAAATGTTACAAGCAAGAGCAGGTTTGAAAAGCAAGAGAACTATACAGTTGGAAAGCTGAAGCACAACTGGCATACCAATCAACGCCTTGATAGCAACTTCAATACAACTGCACTGATGTGGCTTCTTTTCAGATTTCTCTCTCCTGTTCCCACTTTTCGAAAAATCTTGGGCCTGGCAGAGAGGATGAACTAGGAGTGGCACCCAGCCTTACAGAAGAGCTGGTTAAAAGTGCAAATATTGTATATTGTTCAAGAAGGCATTGATTTTGGAGATACCCAGCCGGATACTCTGGACTGTGACTGTGTCTAATCCTCTTAAAACAGGGTAAATATCATGTGCCAAATGAGTGCTAAATATTGTGCTCCCAAGAGATTATCCCCACTCACTCTTTTCCTTTTCTGTTGGAGCAGAGGAGTGGCATCAGAAAGTAAAAAGCAAAGCTGTCTCATCACTTCATGATGAATGCTGAAGAGAAGGGTTATGTCCACACTTCCAAAAGCTGTAATTTTACTATACCAGGACAGAAATATCTGTGAAATATCTTAATTGCACAGACATTTGAGCCTGCAATTCTGCCAGCTCAGATCCTGGTTTTGCTGCTCTTGGCCAAGAGAGGAAAAGAGCTATTCTTGCGATCTACAGTTCATTTTAGGGGTAAGAGTTTCCCCACTGCGCTGCTTTGTGCAGCTACTGGTAGTACAAGAAGTTGCAGCTATTTTTCTGTAAATCTTCTGAAAACTAAAAGCTGTTCCAACAAGCCTTAATCAGATTTCCACACCATCCTAGCAGCTTGTCCCCCACCACACTCAGCCCAGTCTCTCAAAAAAAAAATCACATCTGCTCAGGACAAACAACATTAAGGTTATCAGGGGATGCTCTAATAGCATGTCCCCTCTCCACAGCCAGGTAACTACTGAAGAAGAAGCAACTAACTCTTTTTTTTTTTTTTCTTCACAATTCTGCCTAGCATGATGCTTCTTTGAAACATGGTGGCAATGACAAATACATGATTTCTACCCAAGCATTCTTAGGGACAGAAAACTAGAGGGAAAGTTATAGCCCCCTTCTCTGGTTACTTTTTCCCTTTGAAGGAGAGAACCAAGTCTAAAAGGTTGGACATAGATGTCCATCCTTCACTGCAGTTCAAATCACAAATCCCTGGTCACAGATTCCGGTTGTCTTAACATTATCACATCAGCCGATGGAGCAGACACAAGGAGATGGGACATTCCCTAAGATGATGTTGAGTATGGAGAAGTATTACACGGAGTTGAAAATTTTGCACTGGTACTTTTGATTAATGCTCTCTTTTAAACGAAGAAAAATGAGTGAAGACTTATTTTGCTAAAGGAAGGGAAAAAAAATCTGTGAAAAATACTGTTTTCTAAAAAACACAAAAGAAGACATTTTTTACTGACTGTGTTTGCGGTTTGCCTTATGTGAGGTTTGGAAGAGAAGGGTTTAAGCAGACCTGCAAATTTCCTGTGGTGTGACTGTAAATTTTAATGTTCCCACTTTTCTTTAAAAAGTAACACTTAAGGAAAAAATATCTTCAAGAAAGACCTTGAAACCATAGGCAATTTGCTCAAGCCCACCAGGATAAAGCCTAGGGCTTGACTCTTGAGCTCTGGTGAAACTAGCTGAAGAGTTTAAAGATGTTCCTGTACCCTGCTGACCTCCCTGCTCCTTTGTTGACCTCCCTCACGCCTGAAGAAAAGCAGCAGAAGCAAATGTGTGCAAACATCTCAGCCGTTCCCACTCACAGGCTCTTTTACCAGTGTGGTCTCACCTCTCTGGCCTAATTAATCTGAACAGTCAATGACAACATGTTTGCAATTATGCAGGAGCTGCTGTAGTCATAGCTGAGATGCTGCATATGCTCCTTTTTACTAATCTGGCTACAGACGTGGCAACTTGTCGCCAAAGGGCAGGAAGAACACAGTGTATTAGGCTGCTTCAGCCAGATTTAGCAGAGCACTCGAGTGCCCTGGTCCTAGTCTTAGCCACATGTGTATGACAGACTATAACATCAAAGGGAAGGACAGGGTTTTCACTTGAGGGAGGAGGGGGCATATTTTGTAGAACATATTTTCCTTTTGTCTTTTCATAGATTTTTCTGAGCTTGGTTATCTTTTAACTTTCAGAAGTGCACCCATCTCTGATTGTTATTTGCCATGAACAGGTAGAATCCTAGAGTATGACTGGAGTCTCTAAGCTCTTTCACACTAAATAATACTCTTGCAGCAGAATATTGCCACTGATAGAAGGAAATAAGCGCATGTGGATGCAGAGTAGCTTCCTACAGTATAAGCACCACTATATAAAGGCAACTTTTGCATGTAGACAAATCTTCATTCTCCTCTAAGAAGAGCGGATTACATCCTGACCCAGTACACAGTTTCCTACTCTCCCTGCAGGAGCTGTTCTGCTTATGCATTCACCGAGGCAGAAAGCAAATGAGAGCATCTCTGCAGCCGGTAGTTAGGGCTCAGCTGGGAGACCACAGCTAAAGAGAAAACTGTGTTGTTCTGTAAAGCAGGATGCCAGTCTAACTCTATGACATTGGGCAGGGAAAACTCTTAGGTACTGTCCTGTGCAGTTTTATTAGCTCTTCTAGAAGAAAATTTGTGTAACCTGTACAGCCGACTGTCTCAAGTATCAGATATGTCACTTTAATGACATACTGATTGCTTGGCTAAGGTCTGAAGCTCCAAGCTTTTCTTAGTAGCATTGAAGCCTGCCTGGACACAGCATTGAAGCATATGCCTTGATGTTAGGAGACTGCTGGCCAGATGCAGTAAATAGAACTCTTCTTTTTACAGTTTATTGGCACAGAAAATGTTTCCTCTATTTTATATCAACGGGTGTCTTTCGTTTCCTTGAGGTTTAATACCTCTGCTGGTATTAGATCAATCTTTTTCTTTACAATAGACTTTTCAACAGTAACTATATCTTCCTTAAGTTAAGGCTCAGAAAAACCGACAGATCAAGAGATACTTGTGGATGAATAGTGAAACCAAAACGGGAAAGGGCAGAAAATCTGTACCTGTATCCAGATTTAATTAGATCTGTGGAAATAATGGATTTATTTTTTAACTTTGGTGGATTAACCTTAATAAAAAAAAGTTAGATCAAATCCAAATGACATTATTTATTTTAGTTTGTTCGGAGCTTTAATTAAAAAAAGACAGAAACCTCTCACTATATGATTATTTTCATGCTATTCAATTTTCTGAAGGTTTGGGGGATTTTTATTTGTTAATTAGACCAGCTTTTAAGCAAGATTAAAATGTCTTATTGTAATCAGAAGCCAATATGTTCTGTGAAAAAATGCAGAAGTGAGAAGTTCCAGTATTTTTGGAATACAATGTTATGCTTTGAAAATGGCAAACTAAATTTTAAAGAAGAAATTTTTGCTTTTCCTTGCTCAATTTGGCCTAAATTCCTGAAGAGTTGTCACAGAGCAATTTTTCTTGGGCAAACTGTAGCAGCAGGTTAGTTTCTCACACTTTGCAGAGCTTTGAGCATGCCTTAAAGTAGTTCAGGGCCCATATTCTAACCCTGTCACAGCCCTGACAAATCCTACTCTGTCCAAAATCAGTGGCTTTGATCCACTTCAAAATGAACTCGTCATTCTACACTTTTTCTGCCCCATTATCCATAATCCCCATCCTGTGGAGCAGCCACCATGAAAACATAACCTTTTCTTTTCCAAGCTTTTTATTTTCTTGTGGTTTCTCATTTTTTATGTTCCTTTTGCTTTTGACAGATCATTTCCAGGAGTTTTCTGGGTCCCGGCTGATGACCAGGATTTGTTCATCTCCCAGTTTCTGGCCCTTTCTTTCTCTGTTCTAGTGTAACTCATGTTTCCATTATTTGATTCAAGCTATGTCCTCACTCCCTCTCTCACGTCTCATGTTTCCAGCCTCGATGTTACTTAATGCATGTTCTGCTGCATCCTTATTCTTCATCGTCTCAAATTAAAAGCAATACTCCAAAAAAGTTATGGAGGGGAAAATAGCATGTACTATTCCATAGAAAAACAAGGCAGTGGCTCAATGTGGCATAAATCAAGGCACAGGATTTGCAAAACCTCTTCCCATATTCCCATCAAGCAGTTTTTCTGGCTGGGCAGTGTTATCCAAATGTAAGTTGAGGAAGAGCTGACAAAAAATTTCCCCAGAATTAAAATCCCCAGGGAAGCCTCATTGCTCCAATGTGGTTCTGGCTTCTTTACAGGCTGGTAAAAGGGTTTCCCTAAGTAGTCTCACATCACTGGATTCACATGGAAGGGATTAATCTCAGTAAACTTTTGTCACAGGCTGGTTAGGGGACTATCAACTGCTTATGTTTTTTCACAGAGAACTACTCCTGGTTTTCATCATGTGAACTATTTTATATGAAATCTATAATACTAATCAAGTCCCAGGTAAGTCAAAGCCTGAAGTCAGCCTAACAATCTGATTTCACTAAAACAAGTGTACATCATCATCCTTCATACAAGATAAGACCTCCATGACTTGTCTTGCCATTTCAGAATTTTAGCTTTCAGCAACACAGACGTTTATCAGACACATAAGTATTCTGTGCTCCCTACACTGCTTCATTTGGGCTTCCAAGGAAGCAGCAGTTTATTCCCCTTTTTTTTTTTTTAATTTCTTCCTGCTCCTGGAGAAGTGTTAAGGGGCCTGAAATCCCCAAAAAGGGAAAAGGGGAAGAAAAAATGACTTAATTTTTCTTCAAAGCATTTAGTAAATGTAAAACTGTCTGGTTTTATCGAAGCTAACATAGCCTGAGAATGCTGGGGTTAAGGCCTAGAAGTCCCTTTGGAGGTCCGTGTATCAAAACGTACAAATGTTAGCCTGACACCAAAACAGGAGACAGAAAAGGGAAAGAATGTCAGGACTTCAGAAAGTCAAATTGTGACACTCCATTAAGAGACCACAGGTGTTCAAACCTCTTCCTCCAGGCTGTTATTAAAAAAAGACCCAAACCCAAAAAGCTAGCTCCTAATTCAGAGACCTAATTTACTTTATACAGGAAGATGTAAAGACAAGAAAACAAAAAAGGAGGGAACAGAATTTTTTGGTACTGCTGATCTGTTAAAAAGAAAGTGAATCTCCAAGAAAAAAAAGGGTCAGAAAGACAGAGAACTCTCCATGGTAAAAATTAGCTTATTTCTATTCATATTTGGGGGAAATTAATTGAAAGGGATTGCTGTGGCTGTTGAGCCTGAAATTAAACATACATCTGGTTATGGTTTATGAGCACCTACATGCAGCTTGTCTTCTGGGTAAATAAGAAGGCAAACTGCCTTCCTCCTGGTTCCTGAGAAAGATAAAGAATGAGGTAGCAACATACCCAGCCAGGTTACTGCTGGTAAAATAAAACCTAAATGATTTCCAGGAAGTTTCTCAACAAGAAGATGATATCCCAAAGATGTTACTGGAATAATTTTTGTTGTAGATATTAGGAATTTTTATGCTTGTAGGAAAAACTTGGATCAAATAAATCTTGACTATATCTTGCATGAATCACTCAAACACGCTGAGGTGGCCTTTCATGCTGCAAGTGCTAGTTTTCAGGATGATTTTATTCCCTTTGTAGAATTTGGTGTGCAAATTCATACCACAGAGATTTTTCTAAACAACACTATTATCATCTTAAGTCTGACAACTTTGAAGCTTCCCTTTAAAAAGAGGAGGAAGAAAACATTTCATATAATGCTAAATTAAATATAATACTTCTGTTTGAAGATAAGTGCAAATCAGTGACTAGGTGGGTTAAAAAATGTGCTGTCAGTTTCCTGCAAACTTCTAGGTGGAACAAGCCTCATATCAGTTTACTTTAAGTTTACAACCCAGCCTTTCTCTCTGTGTTAATTAAACTACAGATATACTCTGACACACATCTGCTCAGAACTCCAGTAGTAGATGAGACTACAAGTATTCATACAGGTCACTGCAATTCTACCTGAGAATTCATAGTTCTTTCTTCCAGTTTCAATAAGTTTCAGATCCACCCAAGCCTGAACCCTCACTGAAATTTAGCTCAATCACTGTAGTCACTTCGTGCTGAATATTGACCTAAACTAATTTACTCAAGATTTATCCTTGTCTTTATCTGTCTTTATCATGGGGCAAATTTGAGTGATTTGACATCTGCCACAGAACCTGAAAATCCTGTATGGTTTTGCCCTAGCCTTAGAAGAATAAGAAATAAAAATTTCAGATGCATGGTCATCAACAGTTTACATAGCAGAAATACTTTTATTAATCCAATTTTACTTACAAACTGTACCTGAAGTTAGTTTTATAATGGCTGTATTTAGACATATCTCCCATAGGCATTGCTGGTAAGGTGGCTGAAATTAACAGATTTTTACCGACATTGAGAAGTTTCTTAAAATCTTTATAGCAAGGCAATTCTGACAGCCTTAGGCTGACTATTCCCAGCAGTGCTGTTGGTTTCAGTGGGACTATGCATGAGGTAGGTGTTCACTGGCATGAGCAATGTTGATATTGTTGCTATCATTTGGTCCTAGGTTATCTGGGCAATTACAGTGGAGAGCTCTTGAACACAGTACTTTCATTTTTTCATAATCTCTCTTTGGGCATTATTAACCTTTATATTTTATCAGGAATTAGTTTTCAGTGTCCCATTTTAAACTGTGTATTTATAAGTGCATTAATATTGCAAAATTCTGTTGCCGAAAAAAAGAGAAGTGGTTGTTCTCTTTGCTGTGTAGCATTACGCCTGAGTTATTTGTTGTGTTAGGATACTGCAAACCTGAAATATATCTTTATTGGAAACAAACATATGCACATGTACAAATCAACGAGGATACATGAAGTGGATAATTTGTCATCCATTGTCAAGGGAAGCACAACCTGCTGATAGCATCATGTAACTATGGCCCTGATCCCACACTCATTAATATTCATCTCAGAACTACTGTATCATCTGGCAGGACAAACGTGGTGCCAGTCAAGCAGAAGCTCACAGCTACATTTCTTTAGAGCCAGACTTAGATATGGAAGGACAAGCAGTTGCTGACATCATATATAGTCCAGAATAGCAAAGCTAGCCCTGAAGGGAGTGTGTGTGTATTTTTATAAACAGGTTTCACTGAGCAAAGGAAGATTACTCCTGTTCAGAACCAAGTCATCTTTTTAGAGCCTTAAACTCCATTACCCCAAGAGTTGCAGCTTGGGGAGTGGGGGGGCCGGGGGGAATGTTTGATCAAAGTAGAGTTTGGTTTTTGTCTGTTTCTGGAGTGTATGGGAAAATGGAGGTGAAGAGGAACAGGAAACTGAAGGGATAAAGCTACGATGCAAGCCTACAAAGATTGACTCTGAAATCAAGCCTTCCTGCAAAGTGTACCTTCCCAAAAGCACAAAAAATGACAGCAGATTTTGCGCATCTCCTGCTAGGTATAATGTATATGAGGCCAACATGAAGCAGAATGGGTTTTTTTATGTCTGTCATCAAATATACAGTCTTTTGTGATCATCTGTCCTTGAACAACAATACAGTCTGATGGTAATTAGAACATCAATGAAGTCATTACATCCATTCACACCAAAAGGTGGCTGGATAGCGTAGTGAACCAAAGTACATTAATACAGAAAGAGGAGAAACAGAGATCCATTCATCTCTCTGTCAGATAAATGCATTGCAAAAAGCTATCTTTATATAATTTGGATGTGTTCTCATGGGTGCATTAGCACTTCTCAGTTTTTCATGCCCAGATTTACAGATAGATACTAATGACTAAGCACAGGACACATACTTCAGTTTAGTATTCTCAAATGAGGCCTTCTAAGGTAATCCATTTTTCCTTATCTGCCATATGATTAGAAGATTCCTGGCGGGTTTTTTTGGGTGATAGCAATATGTAATTACTGCATTTAAGTGAAGTCAAAGAGCGGCTTTTAAACTGAGTATAGCATACATGTCTGGCAAGACTGAAAGAAACAACATTACCTCAAGTCAAGCTGTTTGATTTTTCTTTTTTTTTTTTTTACTTTCTCCTAGCTCACATTGCCATATGATGCTTCTCCAACACTAGATTGTCCTTAACCAGCATGTAAATAGACACAGCCTTAAAATATTGTCAAGAATATTTGCCAGCTCAGGCTCAGAACCTATTCATCCATCTTCACTATTGCAATGAAAATAACGAAGCAAGCTAACAATACTTAATTTCTCCTCCTGAAGCATGATACTTTGGCTGAGTAGGCTGGTAATATTTTACCAAGCTGTAATAAAAATCACAGTATCTATCCATATGTGTCTATTATAGGGGCTCCTACATTATGAAGGCTTAGCACTTTGTATGCTCACCATAAAAAAATACAAACATATCTAAGCACTCTAAAAGCCCAAGATGTAAAGAGGAACATTTTATGTTCATAAAATGAGAGAAAGAGAAGAGATGATAAGTGCCCTAGTTCGTTTAATGTATTATCGCTGTGAGTTTTCATGTATTGATTTTGGCAGAAATAGGATCAAATGTTGTTGTCACTTGCAATGGTAAGAAAGTGTTTAGTTAATGCCTGATTAGGTTTCAGCATTTAAAACAAAATTGCCTCGTTATGCTGATGGCTATATCCTATCTTAGCACAGATCTAACAGAAAAAGGAGCGAGTAATATAGCAATAAAACAAGTTTTATCATGTCATTGGTTTGTCACTGAACCAGTGTTTTTTACAAAAATATCAAAGCAGAAAGCTAGGCACTTATCCTGCTACATTCTGTAACTGCTGGCTTGCATGGTCCGATAGATAAAAGTACTTGAACAAGCCTGGTCTTAGGCCAATAAATGTGTCACTGTTATCTGTTGTGATCTTTTTTTAGTTTTCATCAATGAAATGAAACTCCACCTATGTGAGATACCACCTAAATAAAATTTTAGTGATGTTCAGAAATCATTCATGTTCTTTCAGTTTCTTCGGTTTATTTACCTTGGATGAGACTGATAGTTCCATGTGAAGTACTGCTTCAAGCTTTGCTTAAAGGCACAGAAACACAGTGGCTTCTCTTACCCTCAATTCAGATTTTCCAGGCAGTTTCAAAAAGCGCAACACTGAGACATTTGTTTAAAGTTCAACTGTTGGGAGAAAGTGAGAATTAAAGAAATGCATGTCATTATGTCCAGTCATTACAGATCAGCTATGTCTCTGCCCTGGCACTATGGGCTGGCAGTTCCCACCGGGCTTCATTCCCCAACCGTGGTTCCCATTTCCCAATTCCCAGTGATGTGCCATATCCTGTCTTCATGGACAACAGCCTGGAAAGTAGTAATTTAAAAAAAAAAACTGATTTAAAGAGGTGCAAACTGAAAAGGGTGGTCAAGCTCTGGATTTTAAGCATTCCTCAGTTCTTCAAATCTGTGACACTAGCTTTACCTTCAGTCCATAAAAGAGACTGAGAACAGCATGGAAACACATGTGCCAAGCAGATCCCAAACGCAGATGTCTGAGTCTCAGACTGGCACTTAGTCCCAGCCTTAGCTCCAGGCCACAACTGTGCTAACAGCTTTGTATTAATGAAGGGAGACTTTCCCAAGGAGATTAGCACCACACTTCATCTTCCTTAATAAAATATGTTCTAAAATTATTAATCTGGCAGATAATAAAATATCTGGTTTCTTCTAATTATTTTTTAAAAGCCAATACCTGACAATGAGTTCATGATTTGCAATTTTTCTCTCTTTTCTCTAATCACCCATACCATGTCTGAATAAATATGATCTGGAAGGGGAAGGTATGGATTGACCCCTCACTATGTAGCTGTTAACGTTACCAAGTCACACACAGTGCGTAAGGAAAACTAAGCCAAATACAAAAGAAGTAGTCACTTCTGAGGCAAGTACAAATAGAATAAGACAAAAATGTGAGTGAGCAAATGGACTAAATTGTACCAGCTGGCTTAATTTATAGAATCAGGCCCAGATGTCCCTGGACTATTCCACTGCCATCTTCTCTGGGTTCCTTTGTTATCACACTTGGGGGTATAGATACACACAGGCAAACAGCAAGTGTTTCCTTTACACGCAGAAACAGTTGCTCCTGGAAAAGCACTATTCCAGTGTGCTAAGACATATTTTCCAAATGCAGTTTGATGGTTCAGTATCAAACTCTTCATACTATAGTTTTTCAAAGAGATAGAAAACTGGAAAAAAAAAAAAAAAAAACAACAAAACACTAACCAAAAAACAACAAACCCAAGCTCTTGGAGATGTCTCTTTAGCTATTATCAGCCTCGGAACTCATGAATCAGATTTTCTTTACCAGTCACCCAGAAGACAATGCAAGGAACTATATTTCTATCACTTGCTTTTTCTCACCATTAATCAACATTTTTCCCCCACAGTATCAAGAATTATTGCTGTTTAGTGTTAGGATACATGATAATAGAGTAGGGCATGCAAAATAAAACACACTCCTCTTCTTAGCTGCTAGTTAGTAACAGTCAACAGGTTGAGTGAAAACTAATGGGTCTGGGCAAGTCCAGACACATGTGCTTTACTGGAAAATGGGAGCTGCACTGCCCATTTCTCTGCAGGCACACTCAGACTTTTACCTCCATACTTAGTTCATAGTAAGTGCATGCTCCTGCCTGCCTTCCCCTGCTGCTTCCCCACGCTCCAGACTCAGAAGTAACTGCTCATCACACGGACCATTTCATGACCACTGTGCTTTGCTTGGTAGTTGGAGTCAACAGGCTTTTACCAGCGTGACAATTTAAGTGGCTGCAGAAAATCTGCTTGCCATTTCTTCATGTTTGGTGCTACACTGACATCTTGTGGCCCTTAACCCTGGTGAGATGGCAAACAAGACCAACAGATTTCCAAATGTTTAAGCAAGGTTGCAGTAAAATTAAGTTTGGGAAAGCAGCACTGATTTTCCTCTCACTTCCTACCTGTTTGAATTCACGTCCCAGTGTTTCATGTGCCCCATTTTGGTAACGAACTTCCATGTTAAATAACTACAATTAAACAACAATCAAGTCAAAAGTAGTAATGAACAGATTGTGAAGATAAACCAGAATTGCAGCAGGTGAACTCTGTGTGCAGATATAAACTACTTCTCAGTCTGAGGAAAAAGAAGACTACAAGACACCTGTTGCTTTCATATTTCATTAGCAGGCTCTGCACTTGATTTTATAAGGTTGAGGTTTTAAATTGCTGTAACAGAATCTGCACATTACTTCAGCTGTTAGCCAAGAATATTCCCAAGAAGAGCAAAACCATATGGATATCATGGTACTATTTAACCATCATAATTAATAATCACTGATAAGAATAGAGGCAATAAAACCTATTTGGAAACAATGCTAGTAGTGGTATCAGTAGGTTAATGCTATATGAGATGAAATCACATGCCCATGAAGAGACAGGTCTGTCACACCAGCATAATATACACAAATGAAAGAGACTTTCCCTGGTGCCTTCATCCTAATGAAGAGTGGAGAAGGAAAACCAGACACCACAGTGATGGGCATAACTTCTTAATCTTAAATATGTTTTAATACAGCTACAAACAAAGTATGAAAAGGCCTGGAGATTAAAAGCAGTATGGATGCTATAGGAAATAAAAGGGATTTTAGTATTAGAAAACATGAGAGACCACACTTCAATCCAGATTCACCTCTCTAAGCACTTAGCCACCTCAGCTAAAATAGGATGTCTGAAGCTTGCTGGGTAGGTCAATGCAGAAACAGGTTCCTCTGCAGAATGACTGAAATTTTTCCTTGGATGCACTGAGCTTTGGAGGCATAGATCTTTCTCTTCAGTGATTACTGCATTCTCTAACCAGCTAGATTAAAAGCTACAAGCTAAAATCTTTCAGAGAAACATCTAGAATTAAGCCCCATGCCTTAATTATAAGCAAAATATCACAGCTAAAAGAAATGGGGATACTGAGGTGAGGGGAAGGGAGAGGAAAGAAATTTACATGCATAGTCAAATGGCTAAATCCAATTAAATTAATTTAATTTCATATTCCTATTGCTATGCCAGTTAAAATTCCTTTTCTTATCTAGTAAATTATCAGTATATATGAGTAGACTCTTAGATTATCACAGAAGCAATGTGGGAGATACACTAAGAGTCATAAGTGCTAAAAGGACTTCTCTATATGGAAAGTAAAGGAAGATTTACTGGAAAACCCAGCCTAAGGGATCCAATGTCTTTTCTTAGAAAAATGCTGGAAGAAACCAAAGTATTTTGAACATTCAGCACTGTGTTTGATGCTATCACTGGCACATGGGACATTTCAAGGGGACGTTTTCCCCTCCCTCAGATGTCACTGGCTGTAGGAGGATACACATCCCTGCACAGGTACAGCAGAGACCCCTGAGAGTGGGAAAGGAGGAGGAGGAGCTAAAGAGAGACAGGACTGGCTTGGCTGGTGGGCACAAATTCAGAGCAAGTCCAGGATAACAACAGAAGATTAGATTGTCTAGCCTGGTCCCCTTGCTATTGTAAACAACATATCAAATAAACTTTCCACAGAGCTGTCACATTCCTCCTCAAAAGCTGTTATGTTTTGTCTCTACCATTTCAGAGTTCCATCCTTTAAGGATCAGAACTTGTCTCTGTTACAGCTACTATACCTGCTCTTGGCTTTTGTGCCAACACAGTCCTTTCACACACACAGCTCTCATCTTTCCTGATGTATTTATAGACAGTTTCCATATTGTCTCTTACCTTTCATTAGGCTCAAATGAACAGACAAAGCCTTCCTAATCTCTTCTCATCAAGGTTGTCAATGCAGTGGAAGTGACTGCGTCTGGGGTAGTTCAAGCTCCTCTTTTTTGCACATGGGCAATCAAAGTTGCAGACAGGATCCCGGATGATCTCTCATGACTGCTTTATACAGTGATGGTAACACCTAGCTATCTTCACTGGCAACACCTGTACCAACACAGGCTAAGGCATCACTCACCCTTTTTAAGGGCTGTACTGTACAGACAGCCCAGAGGCCCTGCTTTTCTTTAAACTGACTGTTCTTTGTTTTTACTCTGTTTCATGCTGATCCTGTTATTGCAGACCTCAGGATAACTCAGTGTGTAGAAATGCCTTCAAAATTAGCTTGTTCAGCATGTTCTCTAGTTGTCCTAGCCAGAGTTTTTCCTCTTAGAGGTACAACAGCCTGTCACAGCAGAGCCCCTCTTTGTCACAGTAAGTGAAACAAACATCTCTCACCACAGCA
Source organism: Strix uralensis (assembly GCF_047716275.1). Lineage (NCBI taxonomy): Eukaryota > Metazoa > Chordata > Aves > Strigiformes > Strigidae > Strix > Strix uralensis. Next base: position 10,490,441 of record NC_133978.1, on the reverse strand, counting down.
GTCAGGGAAGACTTCCTGTTTCTGAAGACGCTGCACATGTTAGGGCACGACTTCTTCCTTACGAACAATGTTATCACCAGCAAAAGCAACTTAGGCAAAGAGAGCATGTTATCCCGAGCGACTGGGATATTGCAATGACAAAATTAGTGAGAACATGCTATATGAAAGTATCTGGGTTTGAGTCAAGTGTCCCATAAAATATAAACCAGAAGAAGACAATGTACTCATACTACCTTCTGGCTTGAAAACTGGTTAAGACATCAGAAATACAGGTAGTGATAAATTGCCACACATCATATCAGAAGAAAGCATGTCAAGGACTTCCTGCATGAAGTTATTCATAGTTGCATATTAGTTTTGTAGCAGAAATGGTAGAAGCTTTGAAATTTTTTTAAAACAAGTCAGTTAAAGATTAATTTTAATTAAAAGGTGACTTGTAGGAGAAATCTTTCATTGGCAGGCATAGGAAGTCAGCGTTTGATCCAGCATAGTCTTTCCACCTTTGATGTCTATGATAAGCAGCCAGAACAAGGAAAATAAAATAAGCATCAATAAATTACGTCATTTTCACTGGTGGAATTGGAACCACTTCCACACTGGCAGCACTGGGAAGATGACTTTGTCTTGCTTCTTTTCTCTCACATTCCATGAGGTCAGCAATCTTTTGCAGAGTTAAAATACAAATGAATTTACTAAGCAACTGAGCATGTGATGAAGTTGGCAACCAGAATAAAACTTCAGATACACCGACAGATTCATTGTCATGCTGTCACGCTCTGCTCTTTTTATACTACTCAGCAGACTCTGGAAAACTGTTCTGATGGATATAACCTTAACACAGAGAGAAATTTCAAGCAGGTTCACAGCAGTCTGAAGCTGCCCTCTCTGATGACACTCAACCATAGGGGACGCCCTAGGAGGGTATAAGCCCACTACTTATCCCAGGCTGGAAGCCCTTGAAAAGCTGTGATCAGGGGATATGAGTTAGAACAATCCCTGACCTTGTTAGATGGGAGCTATAAAGTAAACAAAGGATCCGAGAAGTATATCTCACTGTGTTGGAGCCATCCACTTCCCTTTTGCGCTCCAGAAAAAAGCAGACCAGCAAATCTGGTGCAGACTGCATAAAAATGGTCCCAGCACAAGACTAATTAAACAGGTTGTAACAGGTGACAAAAGGATTGCTGGCAAATGTTACAGCAAGAAAATAATTGGGCTTCATCTTCAAATCTTATGTTATCTGTATAGAGATTTAACTAATTCTGTTCTTTAAAAAGCTGCTAGACTGACATATGTAGAGATGCTGTTATCTGACACCCACCAAGTCAACACAGCATAATCAGAAGCAAAACCCACTCAGTTTACTCCACCCTGCCCTTCCACCACAGCCTGACTCTGTGGGGGTGAGCAATGCAAAAAGCAGCCATCCCTGCTTCCCCCCTCAGCCAGCCCTTGGCCTCCCCCCGAGGTGCCTCATGGGCAGTCAGTGGTGACTGGAGGCCTTTGGAAAATGTGAATACTTGTCCCTAAGCCCAGATACTGGCAAAGCGAAAACGTTATCTCATCTGTCCTCATTGTGTGAAAGGCAGATATAAAAAGAGAGACACAAAAAAAAGACGAAATAGCGGATCCCAGGCTCCAAAGAAAAAACACAGTGGAGCTGCAGCCATTAGAATCACACAGGCAAAGACAAGCACTTCATTAGGAAGGACTAACTCCCAGCATGGGCCACAGCCAGAGTAGATGAGGTGAAATCAGATTCTGGGGCTTGGATGCTTTGCAACTTTGTGATTGCCAAAAGAAGTCAAACTAGAAGAGCCACAGCATGTGAATATTTCAAGTCACAGGGATGCTAGCACTATCAGAAGTGCTACTGCTTGTGAACTTACCCTCAGAGGCCTGTTATGAATAATGAACAAAAACATCACAGAATGATCTCATTTGTTGTATGAGTTTAAATGTATTTAGAAGGAATTAAAAATATTTTGGTGAACACTGTGCCTGTTCAGATCCAATTCAACAGAGGGAGAAACAAATTATTCCAAAGTGCTCTTGTGATTGGAGTAGGATGCTTTGCAGAATCCATCTGTGTGCCCCCCCCCCCCCCCCCCCCCCAAGATAGCCCTCACATTTCCTATGAAAAAATATATAGTTGTGAATTCTTCTATGCTGCTCAGCATGTTATTCTGTGGTACAGTCCCTGGATCAGGCCATGTGAACTCTTGTGCTAGATCTTAACAATACAACTAGAGCTTAAAATCTAATCTCTTCACTGGTCTACTTTAAAAACCTTTTATTTTTAAATTTTCCCTATACAATTTTCTCTTACAGAGTTTTTTATTGTATTTGTGTTGATTTTTTAATATAATGGGCACAAACTTCCATGAAAATATTTGGTAATGCATCTGTATCATTCCTACTGCATATTGTTTTGCAACGTATAACTATACCCTTGCAGTACGCAAACCATCTTCTAGTTTAATCTTATTTATGCTATTATAGTAACACAGTCATTTTAAATACCAGAAATATAAATTCTGAGAAAAAATGGAGGCTCAGAACGAAAGGGAATATCAGTTGTCTTTTTCTGTTTTGAGGTATCAGGATATCAGAAAGCTGATTCTAGCCTAGCAACTAGTAGCATTTCCAACTTCCAGAAATTTTAAGAGATATTTAGGCTGGTACAGTCACCTCCCAACAACAGCAGCAGTAGCCACAACAAGTTACTATTTATAAGATGACATAACGCAGATGAATGCTGTCTGCCAGTACTGTATCCTGGGCAACTCCCAGCCAGTGCTACAACACACACTGTACTCTGGGAAACACACTGTAAAGCAGCAGGCTGAATGGCATTCAACAGACCACAGCTATATTCCTTCAGAGGAAAACTTGCAGGCATTTTATTTTACATGGAGAAAGCCCTGAGAGGTTTCTTCTGAAATTCTCTGCTCCAGCCACAAGAGCTGTTTAGAACAACCTGCTCCACTCATGTCATACAGGCATCACTGCACACTGGTGTGCTCCCCTTTCCTACTAAGGAGCACAAAGAAGCCTTTGAATACACCTGGTTAAGATGATCACACCATTTCTTTTTCTTTCATTTATTTCTAATACATGCTGGAACAAGTCTAACTCCATGCCTTTTGGCTGCTGCTCTTTTATCCTCTTGAATTCAAAACAGTCACATGCTGGGTGTACCCAGACAAGCCACTATACTGTCACAAAGCTATAAAATGTCTAAAAATCCCATTTATCTTTATTTAATACAGAGTAATTTTTATTTCTCCTATTAATATTCTTACCATTTTTTCCCACTGGCTCCCATAAAGATCTAAAGACTGGCTGAGCTGGAAGAGAAAATACTTCTCCCCCTATCGCTACAGCTGGATCCGCCTCTGAGCAGGTTGCAGGCTTGTGGGCATGGTAGCAGAAATGAGACAGGCCCTACCACTCTTGTTGGTGTCTCTGCTGTGTATTCAACTAGTACCCCTGTAAACTTGCAGCCTAGCAGATTCTGGTGCTCCTGAATAATCTAGAACTAACTAAAACAATCCTAACGATCATGCTAGACATTGGCTCACACGCAGTGACAAGGAGTCAGCTCACGAGGTTCAGATGGCTGTTGTATAAATACCTACATCTATGCTTAATGACCAGAAACTACCTGGGAGTTAGTAGAAGGAAAGAGATGTTTTAGAAGAGAATCCATGACTTATGCACTGGAAGTGCTTATTTCTGGTGACTCTTAAGTCAGACATTGATGTCTGTGTTTGGTCACCTAAATCCTGTCTCTATGGCACTAATCAAAAGCATGGACTGCAGTGAAGGAAGAGGGCTCAGGGAATGCCAGAGGGGATCTTAAGACTAAGACAATGCCTAGTTTCAAAATGACTTCAGTGGATGAGAAAATAATATTTAGCTTCAACAGAACCTTCAATATTGCCTGAATCTCATATAGTACTTCCCCCTGTTTTCCAATCTAAAGTGTAGTGTTTCAAAGCTAAAATTAATTTCCCTGTCACTAACTATTCAGTGACTTACTCTAGAGTATTTTAGGATTAATCACCACCATTTTCATATGTCAATATTCTGCAATGGAATATGTATAAAGCAGGCAGCTTGCTTCTTCTAGAAGTAGTTTCTTTGGCTCAGAAAATCTTAACCAGAGGCCTAAATTGTTTCCAAGAAAAGCAGGGGGGGAAGCAACCTTATTTTAAAAGTTACATGAGGTCATTCAAGAACTTTATAGATTTTAACTTGGATCTGTTCCTAGAAGACCTATAAAGAAAATCAACCTATAATAATCCATTTAGTTTTTTTCTTTCGATCTCATTAATTTAATGAAATTTATGACACAAAAATAAATCGTTCAAGTAAGAATCGCACCTTACCTGACTGTATCCCTACCAATTAAAAGTGCAATAAACTCACATTCTTGACATGTGTCTCTTCTTGCAACTTTGAGTCAATGAACTGATGCACAGCAAATTTAGGGCTGAGCATGTGATCTGTGCTTTATTTTCTAGAATCTACACAGCCTGTAGCACATTACCTTATGTTGCTTTACAGAAAACAAACAAACAAACAAAAAAACCCACCAACAACTTTCTTTTGAGTGACCAGCTTGAGAGCTGGGGAAAAAATTTAAGCATGTGCATAAATGTTTGAATGAATCAATGCACTTATCTCTGTTTTTCTCAGAGCTGGAGTGCAGCCATCACCTTCCAAGGCTAAAAATAGTGTCTGTAGTCGGCCCAGGTAGATGCAAACCACCTTCTTCAGCTTTCTTTAATATCTCCTAAGTGAGAAACAATTCATTCTTCTGTGATGCTATGGAAAATTAGTGGAATTATACCAGCAGTGATCTGGTAAGAAGCCCAGAAAATTGCAATGGATTAAGTATAGTTAGTTTGAAAGAAAAACACTTGATTGACTTGATCTCCAGCATTCCTTACTCCTACAATTTTGAAGGCATGAAAAAAATTCTCCTGGTCACTGACCACAAAACCCTCAGTGCCATATTTCAGAATAACTTATATTTCCCCTTTAAAGCAGTGTTTTCTGTAAAAATTCTGTTCATTTGATTTTACCCAAGGTCAGAAGCAAAGTCTAAAAACTGTCAACTTGCTAATAAAACCCCTAAACTTTGCTTTCTCCTTTGCGATGTCCAAGGGCTCATCTCCACATCCAGTCAGCAAGATAATTGAATAACATGGGTGATAGAACACAGCCCTGCCAAGCTCTTACACTGACCTTGAACTCTTTGGCCAGCTCACCATGTAGAAAGCCTCTGTATAAGTCTCTACGGAATAAACTCTGAGTAAGCAGATCAATTTCCAGCCATCTTTCTTAAGTATTACATACAAAGATTAAACAATCTGAGTTAAATATTCCAGTAAAATTGGCCCAAAGCAGTAAGAGTTTGAAGTGAATATTGTTGTCGAGCTTGTTGAATCTAAAGTACCTCATCACCTGATGCTTGGACCCATGTTGTAACTAAATATATATGAACTGTTTTATTTACTGCAATGGATGTACACACACCTCAGACAATATATTTTTCGGTGACCCAGTTCTAGATTTGCTTTATATTGCTATAACAGTGTTATGGGTCTACAGAGTAAACATCATTATATTTTCATCCACTTTGTCAAAATGGTGACTAATATATGTATATCTATTATACAGTAATTTATTAAGCAAGATTACATACAAAGTAGTTTATCATTCAGAAAGAATTTATTAGCCAGTTACTTTCACATTACTGTGCATAGTGACGAGTCTTTAGCTGTGGGTCATGTAAGTTTAAACTAAGGCAGGCTGAGGCCCTTTGTAATATCTGTTTTGCAACTGGATCAGGAGTGCTTCTGAGACACCCTCTGTAATGGTTAACTTCAAGAACCAAAGGATCAGTTTTCTTTGGAGAAAACAAAGAAGGCAATGTATTCCCAGTGCGTTTTTATTTCTTTTTTAATGGGAAATTACATTATTTCCTACTGTCAGTGAGCTCAAGGCACACAAGTTTTTCTGTTGTCATTTGTTTCTGTTTGGGTTTGTCCCAGGACAGGGTGAAAACAAGGACTGGTAATCATGAGAGCAGAAGCCTGACCATTTTTCAGAGCATAATAGTCAGAGCTCAAAAGGCAAGAGGCACTTTTAAAATACCCAGGCATAATATGTGTACTCTTCTTGAAAGTAGAATTTGTAATTAAAGTTGGCATTTCTGAGCAGTCTGCTAGTGCTGGCCATCTTGATAACAAACAAAAAGGACATGCTTTGTGACACTGACATACAATCCATGGGGAATAGCCAGTGTCTCTCTGGTAGGAAGCAGACAGAATAGACGTGTGTACCTAAGATGGCCTAGAGGGAACACAGATGAAAGATGTTCAGAAAAAAAAAATGGTCATGTAGCCAGAGCAATGAGAAATACAAGATGAAGCAAAGGGTGTAAGATCACTGCTTTGTTTTCCTACAAGTTTTTCCCTTCATTTCACCCTCCTTCCATTTCCTTCTACATATTGCAGAGGAGCAAATTCTTTTTTTTTTTTTTAATTCTGAAAGTTTGAACTTGAAAAGCAACATAACAAAAGAATGACAGACTGTAATATTGAGAGCAAACCTCTGGATGGGAAAGAGGAAATAATTTGGCTCTCCAAAACCATGCGATAAAGAATTAAGAAATAAAATGCATCTGATTTTTATGCAAGTCACTTCCCCAAATAGGAGGATGAAGCAAAATCAGATCACTTCTTCTTTTAAATTTAAATAAGTTTTAAGTAGCATGGATATTATAATTTTGGAGGTCACAGACATATTTCAGGTCTCACATATTTTCATTGCTCACACTGGATTATATGAAAAAGGATCTTGGGTAGTCCACTCCCATAAAGAATTTCATGCTTTATAAAGAACCTTAACATCACTAAGAAAAGATCTTAAAACAGTCAAAAGGTATATATCACAGAGTAATTCCTTTGAAGAAGGAAGTACAAGTTGAACCCACTGAGATTCAAAACTATGTTTACTAGGAAATATGATAACTTACTCTACTTGGCTTCTCAACATGTAAAGGCAAAGCAGCATCCACAATTCCACTCCTCTTGCAGATGTTTTTTAGAAAAGATTATAGCACTTCACCTTGTTTCAAGCATTCTTCTGCAACCAAGCAAGAAGAGGGCAACACTGCAGTTAACAAGGATCAGGAGGTTCAAATAGAGATAGGCTGAAAAGTGGGAATACCCCCACTATGTGAAATGATTGCTCGAGCATTCTGATGGAGGTTTGTAACATACTGTGACAGACTCATATCCATCTATCAATTCTCACCTTCAAATGGGAATACAAAAAAGGTAGGGTAGGATGATGAGAAAATACTTCTGTATTTGAAGAGAAAATTCTGCTCAGCATTTCTCTAACAAGACCATGTAACTAACTATAACTAAGTTGTGTTAAAGTATGGATAGCAGAGCAAAATAGAAAGACACTTTGGAGTATGAAACATTTGCTTGGAAAGAGATGATACAGTAAAGACAAGCACTAGGTTCTTACGTCTTCAATGAGGTCTCTGAATTGTTACTATGATTCAGGAACAATGGATGAGAAGGCAAACCAAATCAGTGATAAAAAGTGTGGACTATGCAAGAGACACCTCATTAAAGGTAATCAGATCCCACCTTAACAGCTCTCCCTGAAAAACTGTTGGCATCACCAGGTTTCTGGAGGCAAATCAAACCCCTAAAGAGAGTTTCAACAGAATAAGAAGGAAGATATATCGTGTTGAAAGGGGTGACATACAGCATATCCAGGGAAGATAAACAGCAGAAAACAACACAAACATGGATGAAAGAAAAAAATAATAAATCAGTGTTCAGATCTTCGTACAAATAATATTCCTGTGACAAGTCAAAAGTACTTCTCAAAAAGAAGCAATTTAAGTCCCCCAGCAGAGATGCTCAGATACATGTACACCTGCTATTTCACCTGGTGAGCAGAAATAGAGAGCTGGTTCCCGCACCAGCCAGGACCACTGCTGGGCAGAGAAGGCAGAAATCACGGAGCTCCAGAGAGCAAAATTCTGCCTCCATGCATTGTTCATCACCCATTAATCTGACAGAGATCCTGGTTTAAACCCAATCCTGCTGAGAACAATCCTCCACAGCTCTGCTGAGATAAGAAGGGGTAAAGACAACTGTAGTTGTAGTACAGTATAAATTGTTAGAAGCTGTAATAAATAACAAAATCAGGAGATACAAGTAAATGTAGTGAAGAGGAAGAAATAGAGTTTTTTTAAAGACAAATTGTGTCACACAGATTTGTCACAGTTTGGGTTTTGGAGAGTTAAGTGTGTATGAAGAAATTCCAGTGATTCTATACATCTACAATTTCTAAAGTCTTCAACAGGGCTACTCACCAAGATTTTGAAAGAAACTAAGCTGCCACAAAGTAAAGCATTGGAGTTGGGAGCAGCCTGATATGGTCTGGAGTGTCCAATCAAGCCTGAAGACAAGTCTGAATTCCTGCACCACAGGAGGACCCTGGGTGAAAACCACCTTGGAGGGGCCTGAGCTTCAGGCACACTCTAATTCCCTGGGAAGTAAAGCAAAACACATCAGGTGAAGGGAAGCACAGCATCCTCCAGCCAAGGTCCTAGGGAGGGCAGCGGTGCGCCCAGTACCACAGGGCAAAACTCAGCATGAGACACGGTGCTCCGCTGGCTGCAGATAAGGGACAAAGCCCTTACAGAGTCAACTGCAAGTTGTTATTCTGGGCTTCTGAGCAAGGCTGAGCATGATTATACACTCAATTCTCATGATGTCAAAGAGTTGCTGTTTCATGTCCAACTTGCTTTTCATATTTATTATGATTTTCCTAGAACACCACATCCCTGAGGTACAAATCCATGTGTGAAGTAATGGTGTATAGGAGAATCAAACCTCAGAAGATGCCTATAGTTATACATCACACATTCATTCTTTCACCCAAAGCAGGACTGCTCTCTGTTGCTGATTTCCAATTTAATTTTAAAAATCTCACCCAATGTTACATCTCCTCTTGCCACTGGAAGGCTTATTTGACCGTCTATTACATCTTTCAAACAGTCTTTCCGGCAGATCATCTTCCTGCTCTCTATGGTAAATCTTATTGTACTAATTTCTCTTCCCCAGTGTTGTTTATTCCCTCAAATATTTGCAGAACATTGTCAAGTCACCTTGCAATCACTGCTTGGAGCATCCCTATCTCATTTGCAGCCTTTCCACATGCAGCAAGTCAGTTCCTCTAGCCCACTTTATCATTTGTCTTGTTCATCTTGTCAATTAGTTTCTCTGACCTCTCTTTTCACTTTGTTTTATTAATTTTCCAATACATGCTTGTGAGGTAAGTACAGATTAGCAGCCTCCCTCCATCCATATTGTGCAATCAGCTTGGGACCAGTGAAGAGTTGCTTCACTTGGTCACACACAAACCGCAGGAATGTGGCCTGTGCAATGTAGCTGCTTCAAAGAGAATCTAAATGGTGTGTTATGGCATTCAGCAGCCCATTATACAGGACACCTGTGGTCACATCCAGGTCATTGTTCACAGAATCATCTAGGTTGGAAAGGACCTTGAAGATCATCCAGTCCAACCATCAACCCAACATTAACAGTTCCCAACTACACCAGATCCCTCAGCACTATGTCGACTCTACTCTTAAACACCTCCAGGGATGGGGACTCCACCACCTCCCTGGGCAGCCCATTCCAACACCTAACAACCTGTTCTGTAAAGAAATACTTCCTAATATCTAATCTAAACCTTCCCTGGCGCAACTTGAGGCCATTACTTCTTGTCCTATCGCTTATTACTTCATGTCACTTCATAGCCTGAGTGACCATCACGAGCATGGAGGGTTAGATTTCCTCCCAAAACACTGCTCTTCAATGTGGGTTCAGGGCAAGCACACTCCCAGCTGCTCTGCTGGCATGTGGACATTGGCCCAGGATGGGACACTGAACTCATTCTCTTCATTGCTTTGCTTTCTTTCCTATGTTCCACTTGCTCGGTTGGGAGAGGGTATTGCACCTTTCCCCCCTTCTTTTTCTGAACAAAGCTATGTTTTTGGTTGAGTGAAAGATAATGGAGTTTTCTGTCTGTGTGGGTATGGCATACCCACTGTTGCAGTGATTTTCCATTTCATTCATATGCTCCGTAGGTTCCCTCCTAGTCCTACAAGAAAATAAAACACATCTGTACCGAATACAGATATATCTAGTTTTTTGAAAGTCTTGGATGTCACTGACATATATAAGATTACATTCATCCCAATTTATCAGAGCAGTAGTTACACATGCGTAGTAAGGAACTCTATTATCCTGTCTTTAATTTACTCTCGAGGGGTTCATCTTTCACAAAATCCATATCAGAGCCCCCTTTCTCATTTATTTTAGCAAGAGAGGGGAGAGGTCTCTATCTGATCTGATAATGGAGCTATTTGGCTCAGCCCAGCCATTAATCCATCTGACAGCTTTCCTATGAAAAGGCAGAATTTCCATTCTCTGCTCCAATTTATTTCATCAGCTACACTTTCCTTCTCCCATCCCTGGTCAGTGATAATAATAAGGACTGAAAAATATAGAAAAATATATGACACGTGCATAAATACAGGTAAAGCAGGTGGCGTGGGTGTGACAAGAAAGGATTTCTGCCTTACAAGAATTTTTATCTCAAACATTAACTTGCCTTAAGAAAACTTAAATCAGTCACCACCCTTTTGAAATTATCCCAAAACAAAATCCCATTTTTCTCAATAAACATGCTCTTTGTTTTGTTGTGTCTGGGTTTTGTTTCCTTGTTTTTTTAGTTTTGGTTTGATTTTATATCAGGCCCTGTCACAGCAGTTCTCTGATCTTAATGAAAAATACTATATTGTAATTCCAAAGTGAGATTTATTCATTGTGCTGATACTGCAGGTATCATAGAGCAGATCTGGAAAAGAGACAAGTATGCAATATGGATGTTGAGCTCTCCTGTCTGACCTGCTGCTCTGCAATTATCCTTAACTGACAACATTTGACAAGGCTTAGGGTTAGACAAGCAGAAATCTCTGTGGAGAAGGGGTTTTCTTGGGTTTTTTCCTTTTTAAGTAAGAAAACCTGCTGTGTAAGGCAGCTGACAAAATCATTTCTATTCTACCCAGTATTGATAATTTTAATAAAGAAATAAAGTGTTTTTGTTTAAAAATGCCAAACTTGTTAAACTTTTAGCCAAAATACATTTCTAAATAGAAATAATGTTTTCAAAATAATTCCAAATTCTCTGTTCCTTTTCAAAAGTTTTGAAGTTTACATTTATCTCATTTACAAAGTTACTATAATTCTACCAATAAAAAAATGTCAATTTTTAAATATATATTCATGACATTTAGTGGACATTACCATGGATCAGCTATAAGATATCCCAAGCCAAGTGTAGGTAACAGTTAAATGCTCAGATGCTCTCTCTGACTCTACAGCTTAGTTTCTTGTTTGCTATTGGATGTTTTTGACAGGTGTCAGTTCAGAAAGATTTCAAATGAGGTGAGGAGAGGAGAGAAAAAAAAAGGATTTTTCCTGTAATGACATGTTGAGCAAAAGACAAGATAGAGTACTTCTCCTACTTACATATCTACATGTTAACTCCAAAACCACTTAAAAATAATTTCCATGCATGCAATCAAACACGTGCATTCTCATCAAGCTGCTTCAGTTTCTTAATTGAAAATAGAAATATGAAAATGGAAAACATGTCAACCATACTGGGTTTCTCCTCTAGGTTTATGAGAATGCTCCATTTTCTTGCTAGTTTCTTCATTCTCCTGTAACTCCAGATGCTAAGACCACACCATGCAGTAGATGGGTAAATGGCATCGTTCAGAGGAAATTCTATTCCTCATGCATGTTGCAGCCACCTGAACGGTCTTCCTTCATCACTGTGAGTCAGGATAGCAGGAGAGGCCTTGAAATTAATCTCATATCTGGAAACTGCATGAAATGGTACAAAGATATTGGACCAAGTTCTCTCTTCAGAAAGTCACAGCAGCTCCAGCTATACCAGAACAAGGTCTGCCACTGTGCCTGGGGCAGAATCCTGCTGGGGTACACGCACCGCTTCAACTGATGTTCCTTGTTGCTATTGAAATTTTTTGTCTTAGCAGGGTGTGATTTAATATCTTCAGGTTTAAACCCCTGCTTTGTACCCTAGCTAAAAAGGTTAAAACACTCATTTGGGTTATGGGATTCACACAAACTGGAATAGTTGAGGTGGAAAGGGTCTGAAACTCCCCTCACTCCCCAGGGACCTGCTAAAAGGATCCTGGCTTCCTCATTAGTAAGTCCCATTTCTGACTTCACTGAGACAAAATTCAAAGCAGAATCACTTTAAAGAAAGGCATAAACCAGCAATACTTTGAGACACCTCAGTGGCCATGTCTGAATGTTAAATCAAGCCACTTTCTGTCTACCTCCTGCCAAAGTATCATTGCAACCCCTGGTACTTTCCCATCTCTGATGTCAATGCAGTTCCCTAGAGGAGAAGTGGCTCATGGTATAAGCTCAAAAACAGGCATGCAACTGTAAACTGCAAAGCTTCCCAAATAGCCTGAATATTCTGTCACTGCTGACTTTGATTTACTTATTTTACATTTTCCAAGCCTTTTCCTTGGCTAAGATTCGAGGCACTCTTTTCTGTTCATGCCAGTTCTGTAACAAAAAAAGCTACCACAGATTATTTTCCTTCTTTTTTTAATGATCCTCAACAACAAAGGCTGTGTGCTCACCATCACTCTCTCAGCTGTCTGAACTGACAGTCTCTTAAGTCCTGCTGTGACTGAGCTGCCCTGAATGTCTACCACACAATTTATACTGCTTCCTAAGCAGAACTTGAAATCTTTACAGATCTTGAAATGAGGATGGACTTGCACTTTGTAAGAGAGGTTATATACCAATTTACTAGCAATTTCAGAAAGGAAAACATTTAAGCAGGTGATGAAAAATAAATATATATTTTCAATGACATTTCCTAGGTCCAGCAAACACTCATAGCAAATTCTGGTCCCTTTCAGGGTACCAGATCTATCCTCTGTATAATGTTTCCTCAGTACCCCTTAATTGGGGAAAACAAGAATAATGGATGATGTGCAAAAAGAGGGACTTTGTTTATTACTTCAAACGTTCAGCTTAAGAGCATTCCAGTCTGAAGGCAGCTCACAGAAGCTTTTGGTGGTATAAAAATGGAACTAAAAGGATTTATATGCCCTGTACAAATTTTAAAATACTTTAAACATTTCCCTGAAGTCAATTATCTTCTTTCTATAAAGCAGTATTAAAAGAGGAGGTACTAAAAAACAATTTAATTAATCATTCCAAGGAGTTTTTAGGATGAATTCTTAACTAGCTCTGAGATTTCCTACTTGTAACCCAATCCTTTGACTGATTAAGCTTCTTTGGGTAAACATGTTTACTTTCATGTAAAATCTGTTTAAATCAAATGATGAAAATTTGCCTTAATAATTCTTTTGCAGCATGAAAATCTTCTTGCAGTACCCGAATATTTCTCCTCGGCTTTGGCAATATATGCTCTGTAAGACCTGAGCCTTGCACACCTTGCTCAGCAAAATGGGTGACTAGTAACACCACTGGATGAGGCAAAGCAATGAAATGGAGATTCCTGAAAAAGCTTCGGTCTGGCAATGCCTGATGCAGTCAGAACGGTGCTCATTGTGTTCTTTATTTTGATATGAAGCTTAAATTATCAATCACTGCTTGTGTATTGAAAGCCAAAATTAAATACAGTATCTGACTGACCACTTAATTCTTCCATTCAACCTGCCATCTCCAAATAACTTCTTTTTTTAAAAATCTTTTTAGAGCTTTGGTTTATGAAAATTCATGATAACACTTTCAGCTTGATTTGGGAAGGGAAAAAGGTCAATGCTTCTCAATGTTCAAGCTATTTCCTTTTTACATCAGGCTAATCCTTAACATATGGACAGAGATCCCTACTTCCAAAAACCCAGAATCCCTCAAAGCTATTGGCATGATAATGTCAAGTGTCTCGTATTGTTTGTGATTATTTGCATACATGACAGACAACATATGTGCTTTCCCAGGCACTCCATTAAAATTGCTTTCTTCCCAACCTTTGAAAAGCTAAATAAGGAAAAGAAGCTATGGTAAATGTGACCTGTGGCATAAACTCTTCTATAAAACATGCTGCATGCAGTGAAGTCTTTATCGCCTTTTTAGCTTTAGGCTTCAGACTCATGCAGCTACCCTGATCTCTCTCAAGTCATAAGACACCAGGTCATAACATTAAGAGAAAAACTGATGTGTTTAAGTTCTAAAATGTTAACTTTCTGATTGCATGGCTGACAGAGCTGCTCATTGTTGTTTCCTTATTTTCAGAGCAGCCAATCTGGTAGTGGGGACATCCACTGGGATCCCATGCTCAACTCGTCCTTTCCAATGCCAGAACCCAGCACTCCTTGAGAGAAGCAGTATCCATAATCAAATCTGAATATCCTCAAACATGTTACTTGAAAAAAACATAAGCCTTGCCCACCTAGATATTCAAACTTGTCCTGGAAGTACATGGTGTAATAATGCTAAAAATCAACAGCTAGTTAACTAACGAGCAATTCCTCCCTTGCCTGACTGTGACCAAAATCAGGTCCTGAATTAACAGCATTTGGTAGTCCTGCCAGGCCCCACACCCTTCCAGGTGTTTGTAATTGATCTGGTTCGAATAATCAGAAAGAACAGATGGTACCCATTTCTTCCAAGTCTGATAGGAAGGACATTAGCAGGACAGCATAAGATTTGCTTCTGCAACCATTAATCAGGCATAAGTCCATGTTTTGCAATATACAGACAGAACAGACCAGAGTTGTGCCATCCTTTGGAACATGATTTGCAGAAACCAACAAATTCCTGTTCAGAGAACAAAAAAAATAGGAAAATTGAAAACAAAGCAAGGAGGAAGACGTAAATTAGCTATCTACTGGCTAGAGACAAGATATGCAAAGGACAGGGTAGTGTAGCAGTCAGACAGCCACAAAACTGAAGCAGGGATAACTGCTCTGCTTATGTCAATTGAAGCAACTACTTTTGCATGTTTGAAATGAAAGCCATCATCCATTCATAGCAGGTATTTTACCTACCAGCACCATTAACTGTTCTTTTCATACTCCCCCAATTACTCCACAATCTTGAGGGAATAAAAACAAACAACAAAACCCTAACTATATAAATCACAAAGTCTTTGCAAGGCAAATATTTTAAAAGTGTCTCGGGTCTTCAGAAACAGAAGTCCGTATGTAAATGGAAGAGTTACACATTTTAAGTCCATTAATGTTTATTAGTTACTTATAAAACACTTCTTCCAATTGACATAGTTACTGCTTTCTTTCAAGACTTTGTTCATCAGGCATCCGTACCCTGCAACAAATATGCTTGCTTACTCCTGTACACTTTGCTCAAATTAAAGATCGGGCTATCTCTTATATACGTAGATTGTATGACAAGCAGGTATGGTAACTTATAGTCTGTAACAGGTTTTATCTTTAATCACTGAAGTATATCCCTAGTTTACAGAACATAAACTAACAAAGTGGATTGGTTAAGTGATTCGGTGAAGGTCACATACAAGATTGTACTGGCACAAAAACTGGACTCTCGTGCTGTGATACCCCCCACATTGCACCTCCACTAAGGCTAGAAGAACTTTGAGCTTTCAAAGAACATGGCACCCTCAGTTTTCTTTCAACTCAGCGGCCTGGACCCTGCAGCACTGAACTCATATCCAACATAAATGCTACATCAGGTAATAATAAAACTGTCTGCAAGTCCTGCAAAATATATAACCTAAAAGCAGGAATTGGAATTCATTTTTAAAAAAAAAACTTCTTTTTGGTCCTTGTAAACAATTTCCTTCAAAAATCATAACCACCTCAAGGGGGCTTTCTAGTAGTTATCACATTTTTGAGCTGCTGTATTACTCATCCTTCCTTTCTGCCTTCACCCTCACACCATCTCCTCCTTCCATATCACGCATCATCAAATTTACAGAATGGAAACCATTTAAGGCATCAAAATTATTGCTGAAGGTGAACAGGATATGAAAGTCAAGTACCACGCTCTGCCTGCCTTTTGGGATTCCTCATGTAACGTTTTCTGTATTTCACTCATCAAGATGTCATGCTTAAAAAGTTACTTAAGCTGAAGAATAGAGAAGACAACAGAAAGGAGAGGGGAACAAAAGGCTCGACCATCTTGCTGTTGCTCATGTTTGCCTATAAAAACTCTGAAAAAGATTCCCGAGTCTGACAGCAATCACAGCCATCTAGACAGTGTCTAACACATGAATAATGAGTTGATGTCAGCTCAGAAAAGACTAAACTTGCTGGCCTCTGAAGGCCATTTTACAGCTCATGTATATCTGACATTAGGGAAAAAGAGATTGCATCATCTCAGATATATGACACTGTCTGTGTATGCAGCTGCTTTCGGGATTGACTTCCATGATAAACATGTCACATCTGGAGAAAATTGATGGGAGCCAGAATTGTCATTTCTCTAATTCATTCTTCCCAGTCACTTTGTCCTCCTAGTTCCAGCCTGTTTTGTAGACTGAGATTCAACACAATCTATTGATTTCCTTAATGCATAAAGGTAAAAATATTTTTAAAGCACCTGACTGAACTGGGTCCATAGTACCTCAGTATTTTGATTCTTTCCATTGCAATAAAATGAATTAAAGCTGAGGAAAGAAAGACTGAGACGTTAACTTTAGAGACAAAAGCCTGGTTTCAAAATGTCTGAATTGATCAAATAAAGCACCTTTGAGAATAATAAGCCTACCTGTTAACGTGCAGTTTGATGTTACTTGATTATAACAGTACTGTGTTTGTTCTTGCCTTTAAATATAAACATAATTCAGTCTGTGCATACAAATTTGCTTTTGGACAGTTGGGAGTAGTTAAAAACGTTTCTAACAACAGTGCCCTAATACAACCCTATAACTCATAATAATACTTAGATCTTTACAGAACAAAGGTGTATTTTCACAGGGTTATAGATGATTTGGGTAAGTATAGCCAACATGTCAAAATATCTCCTTCGTTGTTTTCATACTGAGACTACATGCCTGTCAGGGAAATGCATCTGCTCACTTATTTCTGTCATTTCACTGGCCATCCCTGGTAATTACCCAATATAACTGATTGATTGATTTGGGGTTGTTATTAAAAAAACCTCAAACTATATATATATCTTTCTCTTTTTTGCACTTCTCTTTTCTGCTAGTTTGGTGGAGTTTTGTTGCTGTTTATGACGTTGCTATCACTTCCGTGTCATAAAAAAGATTCTGCAAAACCCCGGTTTTCAGTTTATGACTTCCCTGCAGGAGAAGGCACAGCTGGCTGAGGAGAGCTGAGCCCTCCTCCCAAACACAGACTTGTCTTTGTGGCACCCTGTACCAGCTGCAGCAGTGCTGTGGGGAGGTAACACAGACAGACTGCAGAGCTGCCACATATTTAGCTCTGCAACTCTCCACAGGCTGAGGAGAAATGCAGAGTAACAACTCTGCCCATGCGGGTGCCTTGTCCGGTCAAATCTGTTCAGGGCTCTGGGCAGTACCTCCACCAGTTATATAAAGCACTGGCCATAAGACCAGCAACCTCCTGGCCACTGCTACAGAACAAGTGCTGTATTCAGAGAGCTGACCACAGGTCCATTTCCTCTAATACTGTGGGGCGAAGAGATGTAGTGCATCCTTCTGACCACTCCTTAGTTTTCCTCAACTCACTGCCTGAATGAAACTCTCCTCTTTGCTACATGCTAAGAATAGGGAAAACAGAAAACACTGTATGTAAATTGCCAGTGTGATACAAATAATGTCCCTTTCTCTCCCTCTTCCTCTTTTTCCTCCCTGTGCTTGCCTCAGAGTGCAAGTCCTATTTTCATTCCAAGACAGTTACATCTGTCAAACCTGTCACATCTTGTATCCATTCATGTCAGGTGCAAAAGCTAAAGCAGGTGCTACAGATGCTTGTTTGATTAGTGCAATCTGTTGATATCATTTCTTGATATTTCACACAAGGAAGTGTGAGAGAATGAAAGAGAAAAAGAAAAAAGAGAAGCAGTGGCAGCATTCAATGGGTGGAAAGTGCCTTGCTCTGCTGTGATGGCTTCCATCAGACATGTCCAGTAAGGTAAAAGAGGCGCTTTTCAAACAGATGGTCTCAAAGTCTTTACAGCATTATGGCTCAGAGTAACAGCATACCTCACTGCCACATGCTGGGAAGGTAACTGTGCCGTGAAGGAGACACACTCAGTTTACCTGCCTGCCTTAACAGCATCTGAACGTCTGGTCTGTTGAGGTGTTAAGGTACATCTAGGTAAAAGACAGCTGCTGAAGGGACATAGCTGAGGTTATGGAGATGAAATAAAAGCCTTTTGTTAAGGCAATGAACTTACATTCTGAGTACAGAGGATCTTAAATCCATTTTGAACAATGCACCTAATCTCTGTAACAAGGTTTGTGCGACGGACAGCACAGTTTAGGGACTGTGTCACCAGATCCAGCCACCTTCTCTTTGTGGAGATACTATGGAGGCATCCAGCACATTGTGGAAACCCTTTCATGCAAGTTGCAGAAGTCTGCTTACATCCGAATTTCTGCAAATGGCATATTAGTTGTGTGTTGCTGACATACTGAGCCAGGCTGCCAGGCACTTTTGGGTACATATACTGCATTCACTGGAGAGAAGCCTTTAGTCAGCATAGGAGACTCATTTCCAGTTATCTAGACAGACAGTAAATCTGGATTTGCAGGTTGAGGTAGGTTTGCCTCTCAAAAGATGGCATAAATACAGCCTAGGTTTCTGTTCCCTATCTGTAGAATGGGGATAATAAATTATTACATTATCTGTCCCTTTTTCTCTCTCTCCTGCTAAATTTGTAAGCGCTTTAGGAAGAAAAAAACCACCTCATCAGAACGGGTGTTTGTTGTAAACATCTAGCTGGACTCCAGACCCTTCAGATTTCTTCATCTAGAAGCAGAAATCAGTGTGTCAGTTGGGTATGGCTTGGGTTGGCACAGAGCATCTTGAGACAGTAGAGCAAGCAGGAGAATGAGTGCCTTCTATCAGATTAAAATTTGATTTTTTTTTTTTTTTTTAAGGCTACAGATAGCTTTTAGAAATGTAAACTCTCATTCAGAATATTTCAGCCTCTGCCTGAAGAGACCGGTGTCTATAACCAGGTAACTATGAAAAGCTTTCTGTCAGCATAAGGATCACTCTCCAGACTAGAGTTGCTGGAGGCCTTCCCTAAGTATGTTACAAAGTCGTTATGAAAATTCACGACTCGTCCTTCTGTCATGGAGCCATCTCTTCCTGCAGGCTGAAAGGCAAGGACAAGCTTTCCACCATGGTGTGACAAGCAGAAATGTTCAGGCTGATAGGTGCAATAGCTGCCAAGCCAGATATACCCCTCCAGCCTCCGCTGGGCAGGTGCAGGAGATCAGAACAGGCCAGGAGCCATGACAGAGGCCCTAGAGCCAGCAGCCAGCTGGCCAGGATGGGGCTAGTCTGAGGGGGTTACAAGTCACACGGGGCAGGAGAAAGTCCAAGCCTGGATGTAGCCCAGGCAGTTTCCAGAGAGGGTGTTCCAGTCAGGCCTCAAACATCCTTATCAAGGACAGCAGGTTTTGTGCAATACTGATATTCCTTCAAGCAGAACTGACATCTGTGGGACAGCCCCACTCTGCACATTACCCTGTGAGGCCAGGCAGTGGCAGACTCCCAGACAAAAACCCTCAAGGTGATTTAGCCTTAAAATGCAGCTGAGCCTTAACAATAACTATATTCACAATCTGAACTGCTGGGTGAAGGCTTATCCCTTGGGAGGCGGGGTTTTCTGCCATGCAGTGCACAGGCCATAGATCTATGAGTGTGAGCTGACAGCAGAACCGAGGTGACTGGTTCCATAAAAGCCTCATTAGGAACTTCAGCCCAACATCCCTCTTTTCTCCAGGCATCTCACTGCTGTGATGTCCCACAGCCCTGAATTCCAGCATCTTGACTCTTCTAGTTTTGAAGTCTGAGACCTTGCAAGCTAGGACATTAATTAAACAGTTTGATGCGCTAAAACAGACAAATGCCTTCTTGGAACAAGAGAGATTCATCAAAAAGTACTAGAAACCCACAGCGTCTTTTGACTTCAGATTAACTGAGGATGCTGAGCACATCTGAAAATGAGGTAGGTAACTCATTTCCCACTGTTATCTCACAGCAAATGGGTAGACTACAGCCCAGGCCTCCACAGGTAGTATCAACTCTCCTGCACCAATGATTCTCTGGTACTTCAGCAGGCTTTGATATCCAAAAGTTTATTTTGTTTAAAGAAGAGGCTCTGCCACCATACCACTGCATCAGAAATGAGCCTTCAAATCATGTTCATCCTGGGCCATGAGGATAGAAAAAACATTTCTTCTGAAATTTGTCTAAATTGACATGGTATTTTCCAACTGCTGTCCCTTATTTGAGTGGGGTTGGCAGATTTATGCTTTCAGTATGTATTCATTTAAACTACTTCTACCTAATGATAAGGGAAAATGTTAATTCATAAATAACCTTGGGCAGTGGCAGGCCTGAAATGTATACATTACTTATATCTGCATTCAGCAAGCTGAAAAATGACAGAGTGCCCCAGCAGTGCAACCAGGCAAAGCATAAACTATTCAGCTGAGCAAGATGGAGAGTCCGTGCTGCACTCCTCTTACAGGCTAAACTGGCAGGTCCTAGTTATGTTCCTGTTGCAGATTAAACTGACTGCGTGAGCTGCCAGCACCTGAGTCAGCAAACCAGAAGGTGAAACAGAGAGCCTTCAACCACACCTATGTGCGCGCAGTTGCCACAGTGAAGCTGGCAGATTATAGCTCCCCTGTTGAGCCACCCACCCACCCACCACCTCAGATAGTTCAGATGTTTCCTCTGCTCTTCTGCCACAAGAGACAGAGAATCTCATTTTTCATGGGGCAAGAGATCCAGACACTTTATCAGCTTAATTTTTGCCAGGCTTACCCTCCCTTGTGAAGGTAAAGCCCAGAGATGCTGGGCTGGGTTGCCTCCAAATATTGCAGTCAGGGATTTTAATGAAAAGAGCTGACAATGCAAATGGCTCCAGCAAAGGTTTTTTCATGGCTCTAGTGACCTTTTTATTTTGAGCAGATAGCAGCTTTTATCTCTTTGCACCATTTGGTTGTCATATTTTTTTATCACTGAGTAAACCTCTAGTGATGCCACTACCAGGGGAGAACAGGCATAAGAAATTCTCTCATATGGATCTGCTAACACACTTCCTTGCTGAGGCACAGCACCCCAGCTATCCTAGGCTCTGGCATTCACATTAAGCACTTCAATCTCACACTGCAGTATCTCCTTTTATTCCATTACCAAACAAGTAGAGCATCTCTCCCAATAAAAAAATGTTATACTGACACAGATTGATACTTCTGCTAACCAAAATGCAGTCATGATATTCTGTTTTCTTCTCTGTGATGATACAAGGAAATGATCACCTACTTTGCAACTTATTTACTTATAGTAATTTATAATGATTTCTGAATATTGCTTAATAATCCTGCTTGCGCTGACTGTTTTGTGGAAGCTTACCAAGGGCTACTGCTACTGTGTTCATCAAAACAAAGCAGTTTTATGTGGAAACTTACCAAGAATTACTATGTTTGGTAAAAATATGTTTCTTGTCTTTGGAAAGCAGATGTGCTCTAACACTATAGTTTAGTCTTAGTAATGAATAGATAGCCATATATGGACGGTAGAAATTGATACACTGGTACTTTTAGATAAGATAGAATGAGTAAACCAGCTGAAACCACTCTTGTTGTTCAGGAAATTGGCTAAGAGAATCTGTGCATGTTCTGAGAAAAAGTACAAGGTGAGAAAGACTACGAGCCTTCCTCCAACAGACCCCTGAAGATGCCCACCAGAAGGCAATGCGCAGGTGCAAAGATAACATAAACTGCTGACACCAGCCTTTCGAACTAACCCAGCCTTACTTATGCATATTTATATTTGTGTTCTGTAATCCAATGAATATGTATATCCACACTCTATAAGTTTTTGGTAAAATGTGCTGGGGGGTGTGTGCAAGCTTTGTGGAGAAATCCCCTTGCACCCCGGCGCCAGAGTAAACATACCTGCTTTATAACTCTCTGAGTTGTAAAGTCTGTTTCTGCAAATCAGTGACTCCATCCCCATTTCAACCCCAGCCTGGCATAGCTGAGAATCTAAGAGAGAAAAGTTAGCAAGAATCCTTTCTCTCACTCCAATTCAAACTAACTCCTTAAAAGAGACCAACCTGGCAATTATTAGAGTTCATAACCTCTTCCTTAATTACCTACATGTAAACAAAGCGCTGCAAAACATATGAAGACTATGAGTAAACTGCCTCATGTTCTCCAGCAACGTTTCTCTAATTATTATTATTTTTAAATGTGAATACACTTGAATAATAAAGAGAAAAATCCTTTGCATTTTTTATTTCCTCAATACAGTACATGTACAAACCTCCACTAATCACAGATTCCTTTCAGCAGCAATGCAACCCATTATTTCTGAACTTTTGGTACTTTCATCCTGTGAACTCTGGAGCAGTGTGACCGAGGAGACAATCAGCTTAAAGGCATTTGGATGCTAATGAACTACAGATGTGATGTTCAATAGGCTGAGAATGATAGTGCATTTAACTCTGTATTCACTTACTCTGCGGTGAATACCAGAGCTGGGAAACCACAGGGAAGAAAATAGGAACACAGGACACAGTGTACACTAATCTCTGGCATCAGTGGTTTGCACCTCTCTCTTCCAGGCAAAAGAAAAGAACGCCTAGATCCAGGGTTTGCATCCTAAATGAAAGATTAATGGTCTTGCTTTGGTATTTCTCCAAGGTAACAGCATCCAGTTTCTATACAGTAGTGCTAAACATATGTTCTCATGTACCCTAATCTCAGGATTACTCTGGTAGAGAGATGAATAAACAAATAAAAGTGAATAGTATGCCCACTGGGTGCATGGTGGCCAGAAACCTGCTCAGCTGACACAGAATTGCTAAAAGGGACTGTGCAACTGGTAAAATGCAAGCTGTTTCTGCAAGGGGAGCCAGCAGCCCTGCAGGGTCCTCTATAGGCATGCTATCCCAGCAGACACAGAATGAGCCTATGGGAAGGCATACAGTAAAGCAAGATGTGTGTATGAAGTTGTTGAGTAATGAATAGATCTTTATGTCAAGCTTACTGTGAAAGTCAGACTCCCCAACTGCAGGGACAACATTCAGCTGTGAAAATTTTCCTGGAAATCTTCCAAGACACATCTTTTGTAAGGTCACAGAAGGTCAGTGGGTACCTCAAATTCAAGTGGAAGGAAAATATTTAACAAAATAACAAGGTCCTACTCATGTTTTCAGCTTGGATTTGAGACTTGCTGTCTTTTACCATTATTCATATATTTTTTCTGACAGATCCTGTCAGCCCTGAAATGATTTGCGCTGGTGCCAGCATTCAGCTTCTGGGATGGCCTAACACCCTAAGAAGATTGAGAGTGTGGAAAACTGTTATGGTTTCTGACTGACACTTCACAAAACAGGAAAAAGGACAAAAGGCAGAGCCACACCACTTGACCAAGCTGTAAGCTTTTCAAATTTATCTTCTCATTCACCTTGCCTGTCTGAGCATCCCGACTTGAAACTGCTGTAAGCAGCACTATAAGCAAGCAAAATGTTGTTTGCAATTCATCTCTGACAAACACAAACATTGTATTATACCAGTAGAATCAAACTTTAATTTCACATTCAAATACCTCTTAAACCAGCCACCTTGTAATGCGCTTTGATGAGTTATTAACACTTTTGAGAAGACCAATCTTCTTTCAATAGCATCGATTTAACAGTAATGGCTTTTTAAAATATTACCTCTTGCCAAGTTAACATGCAGAGAATTTGTTTAAGTTGCAGAAAGTGAGGAAGGCAACATGAACTGCACTGCTGCTAGTACAGGATTCATATTGTTTGGTGTCTCTCTGACATCTGCATTTACTAATTGAGAAAGACTTGAGACCACACCAAAGTACTTGTCTCTCTCCAGTTCACCTAGCAGCTAATAAATGTTTCCAGGATTCCATCCTTTCATTAGCAAGTCAATTGAGGGGAAAATAGGTTTGCTCCTTGGGTCAAAATATCTCCAGAGAATTTGAGGTGCCATTT
Organism: Strix uralensis; assembly: GCF_047716275.1. NCBI lineage: Eukaryota > Metazoa > Chordata > Aves > Strigiformes > Strigidae > Strix > Strix uralensis. The sequence continues at coordinate 10,466,139 of NC_133978.1, read as the reverse complement.
GTATCTCCTTAAAGATTGCATCCTTGCTGCATTTTTAGGACAGAACTGTAAATGCCTCTTTTAGAGAAACTTCCCAAACTCTTCATTTGCCTAAAAATAACAATGTGAGCTATGCAAAATAATTCTGACAGCAAACAGGAGGAAACCAGAGCTAGTAACCTGTGAACTTCCAAGATGGTAAGAAAGTCAGGGCCTTTCTCATAGCAAAATGTAGTTTAAGGTTTTCCATCCTTCCCTGAACAGTCCCAGACACTACTATGGTCTTCCTCCACCTCTGCAGCTCTGTCAATGGATTTGTATGGCCACAGTCTAACCCCAATCTCTGGGGAAAGCAACCAGCCTGCATCAGTCCACTGAACTGGCTTACAGTGTGGTCCTACAAACTGTGTTATTGGCTCTGTGGAACAGGCCATGGACTGAATGAGGTTTTCCTGCAAAAGGGGCTGGAGTTTTTTATCCTGACCTCACAGCTGAGGAATATCCTGTGCAACAGTACACTGAAACAGACAAAGGAAAGGAAGGGAAAAATTACTTGGGAGCTATTCAAGAGTTTTCCAAGAGGCTAAAATCTCCACGGAATTAAATATTCAGAAAGCACACTGAATAAGGTCATGTATGATACAACAGCCATATATATCTATAAGTACGACAGAGTAATTGAGAGAAACTAGGGAGTTGAGTACATTTCTTGTCCTCACTAACAGGTGCTGCAGAATAGATTGGTTTCAGCTAGTTTTATGGGGGGGAAATACCCTTCTAAAATTCAGTGGAGAATCATTACTTTTATGTAAGCTTGTATTTCTGGTAAAGAATTCTAGAAGATGGTTCGAAAAGCAAATAGAAAGAATTATCATTCTCTACGACTAATGTTGTTTGGTTGCTTTTTCTTCCAGAGTCCCCCACTATTTTTTTTTTATTTGTTTGTTTCTCTTTAAACAAGTAGGTTTTTCCACAACTGTACAGATAAAGCAACATTTCAGGGTAATTTTGCAGCTGTTGCAGATACCCGATTACAGTAACCTTAATGATTTGGGTTTTAGCCCTTTTGTCTTTGTTTATGCTTTTATGTATCACTGACCTGTAGATGTCTTCCATTCAGTGATCACAGCACACTTCTTACCTGGTGAATTCATTAAAAATGAAGTAGCTATTTGCTCTGTTCAGTAAAAAAAGACTCAGAATTTGGAGTTTCAGGTCCAGTGCCTGCAAAATTGTTACTCTTCAGAAATAAGACTGAATGCTGTGGTACATTGTTTGTCTTGATTAGCTTTCCTCCTAAGACTTAGTGAGGAATTGTCATAGCTGGATACGTATCCATAAAGAAAGCTTACCAAAAACCCAAAAAAACAGAGCTATTAAAGAAACTGCAAAGTATAGGTTGATTGCTTTCATTCTGTTTTTTCCTTATTTTCAAAAGATCAAGTTTTAGGATTGCTGCTCTCTTTGTGGATATTTTAACTTCTTCGCAAGAGAAATCACATGGATTTTAGGAAAACTTAAATAAGCAGGTGAAAGTACACACATTGTACAGCAAAATTTTTATGTCTCTCTGGACTTCTGAGGGAAGGAAAAACACGAAAAACAGGGATACTAATGTCTGAAACAGGGAAGCCAGAGGAAAAGTAGATAATTTTGGTTTCACTGATCAGAACACGTACACAAGGTTGAAAAAGAAGAAAAAAAGACTCAAGGGAAATACCAAGAGCCCTGGGAAGTGGAAATATGGAGCACGTAACTAGGATTATGTGATTTATGACAGGCACCAGGAAGTAAATTAATGGGAAATTGCAAAAATGAGAGTGCTGCTGCTGAATCAAATTTTTGGAGATTGACTGAGAAGAAATTTCCTCTTGCATGGAGCAAGGGAATTGCTAGGATCTTAATAAACCATTTTGGATACACAGAGAACAAATTTTCCCTATTAAAATGATCCCTTTGGGGCCTTTTGAAACTTCTGCTTTGAGAACTACTAAAGTTTGAGAACTCTGATCCTTTTTTAAAGCCCCTCTTCCTCCTTCTCCTATCTGTAGGGAGAGATGGAAAAGGTTCCTTAACAAAGGAGCAGGCAGGCAGAAGCAAAGAGAGGCTTTCCCATGGGATATTATAGCATTCATGCATTCCCATGTATAACTTTTACTTGCTTGTTTCTCATCCTAAAGGTAGCACTGGAGAAAGATTTCACTAGAGATTACACATCAAATTCAGTGTAGAGTTTGAGAAAGTCTTTAACGCTCATGCAAGCTGGGATTTTGAACAATGATCTCAGTCAAGAGTAGCACAGGCAAGAGCTGAACTGTTTTCCATCAGCTCTCTGAGTCTATCTTTTCTGACCATCCTTGCCTCAGGCTGCTCTTCTTGGGTCAGATCCAAAACCCAATCCAAATGGAAAGGTCCTCTAAACCTAATTAGGCTTTGAATGAAACTCTGGGCACTTCAGGCCTGTTTTCTGACACTGCCCTCTCCCCCTGTCACTGCAGTCAGAGATGCTTTGCTGCAACAATTGCTATGCAATTAATGCTAGACTAGATTTGTGATACACACTGATGGGAAATAAAATGAAGTACTCAGCTCCTTTTCACTAGGGAATTCAGCCAGGACAACTTGCTTTCTAATGGATCTATGCCAAGGTCTGAGAAAAGCTGTGGATCAGAGTCAAGCATAAATTATTTCCACTGTTTGTTTTGCTACCTCAGAGGAATGAGAAATCACCAAGAAATAGCACTCTATCAAGCAGCCTATCTGCAAAAGCCAGGACTGCACTTTAACAAGCCCTGCTCCCAGGAGCTATCTCTCTGAACAGTAGCTGGCACAAAAATATTGACACCAGCTCACAAAAAGGTCCCTAAAACTTCTGCAAGAGAGATGAAATACTAAGTAGGTATGCAGAGAAAATGTTTTTAATTTTCAGCACACAGTAGGCAGAAAGGAGCATGTTAGCAAGCCAGTTTGAGGAAGCTCATGTTTCCTTTGCCCTTGCAAATAAAGAGCTTTTTTATAGGTAAGTGCCAACTAGCAACCACCTGACCCATTCTCCTGTACAGCCTGGAAGCTCGCAGCGTTCGCAGAATTTAATTCACCTCCCCAAAAAAGTCCTAAATATACCAACTAGCCTGTCACATGCTTGTATAGACAGGCAGAGGTAGCCCAACTGACAGACACAACAACTTATTTTGCTGCTCTTGTGCTGATACTTTGCAAAGCTTCCATAGGTGAAGGATAGTTGTGCGTTCCCAGCTAGGTTTTTCAAGTCTCCCACCAAACTTTGTCCCAAACATTGTAATTCTGTTAACTGTTGGTTTCTAAGATCCTATACTAGATAGCGGTCGTCTTCTCAGCCTTTTCATTTAAGACTTACAACACAGTAAGGAATTACAGGAGAGGAAGAAAAATAACTTTTATCTTTAAATTGAAATAAAACAGTTGAATGTCCCACACATGTGCTACTGTCCTACATGGAAGTGACTCTGAAGCTATTTAGATCCTAAATTCTAGGAAAAGAAGGAGAATTTCCTGTTTTCCACAAACCTCTTTAACCAAACAATCAGCCCTGCAGCCTTCAGAGACCGAGGAGCCAGAAGGCATGGCTGCAATATTTTAGTCTGGAAATCTTTCTGGTGCAGAGGAGGTTTTTCCCTAGTTAATCTTCAGAGATGTCAAACTACCAAAAAAACCACCCCAAAACCCAGGCCTGAGGCCTCCCATTGTAATTAGTCTCATGCTGCTTTTCTATTCCCCTCCTCTAATAAAGCAGTACAATGCCTTCTGGCTTGCCAGACACCTCATGACTTTAAGGAAATCTATATTCGTCCTTCTTCCTGACAGAAAACCCCTTTGTCCCAAGCAAAGATCCCCTCTCAAGCAGCAAAGTTACAAGACCCTGCTTTCCCCAGCCACCCTAGCTGTTGCTCAGCTACCATAAAGCTGTAATTAGCACCCAGTTCCAACAGAAGGAAGTAATCACACCCTCAAGCAAAAAGGGTGAAGGCCCTTGGCAGTGCCCTTGGACATGGTATTTGCAGTAGTTCATGTCCCCCACAAAACATCTTTTTCACGTATATGGTATTGTTTCAGTTTTGTACCACTCAGCACTATACTTGGCAAATGGAAGTCTTGTTTGCACAAGCAAGTAATTAGCAGAGGCTGGGTCATTAGGTAAGTATTCTTGGCAGGTTATTTTTCACTGAATATATGTTTCCATCCTAAGTTAACTAGGCATCTGGCAGCAATTACGCCCAAAGCCAGGCAACCCATCTAGTGTATAAAGGCTAATGAAAAAAAGTAACTAAAGTGCTTTCAAGGGTGTATAAGAGGCAAATCTCCATGAGGAGAGAGAATTGAACTGACAGGATGAAAGGCATTAATTGTGGGAAAAGTCGATAGGTTTTTGATAACAGCCATGGTAACTTATTTCTACATACTTTCTCCCTAGTTTTCCATCTTTCTTTGTATCCAAGTCTTCCATCTTCATCTGTCCTTCCCTTTCAGCAGTTGCACTTTCCATCCACAGGCATCTCTCTGCCTTGTACTTATAGAGAAGTGGGCATTGGTGCACACCGGAAAGGGGAGCAGCCGGTGCAGGTGGGTGCATGGGTAGAGCTCCTGTCATTCCCCTCTGGAGGTTTTGGGTTGGCTCACAAGCAAAAGGGAGAGTTGCCACTCCAAGCTAAGGTGCCTGTTCCTCAGTGCCACGGGCAGCGAGGTGACTGAAGCAGCAGTGATAGCTGCAAGTCCATGAAATAAGGCTGCCTACACAATCATAAAGGGAGATGGCCCAGCTCTGCTAACGCAATGTTTCACCTTGCTAAGGGGCTCTCAGTTACTTTTTCTATGTTACACCATTTCCCCCTCCCCCTTTTCTCTAAATAAGGAGGGAGAGGATATGAAAAACATGGAGATGGGGCTTTCCTTGAATTTCTGAGTAGTATAAAACAGAATTCTACAGTACTGTGAGGGACCCCTCAAAACAGAAGAAGCCAAGAGCTCCCACTGAAGTCAAAGACTAAGAGCAAGGTAAGGCTGGGAATTCCCAAATATAGAGGCAGAGTGGAGCAGATTTGCCAATACCTGTAATCTATATGTGTACCTTCACTGGCAGCAAATGGAGAGTGAGGACATTTTCACAAATACAAGGTATGGTTGGTACCTCTAGACTATACACTAAGCTTATGCTTGACTTCAAACTTTTTGTTTTATATAGTCTGGACAGTATCCATACAGTAAGGACAAGTATGTTTAAAAATATCAAGGTCTCACTGATTCAAAAGCCTTGATGTTTTGTATCAAGGGATGTTCCAAACCCATCTAGATTTCTGTTCCTGATGGGTGAAGGGGCTGGCATCAAGTGAGATACTCCAGTTTCCAATAATTCAGAAGTGGTTTTTGCCAACAAAACCTGCTAATTTTCTCTAACAGAGAAATATAAAAAAACCCTGTGATAATCAATGTACATAAAGGTCTCTTATCCAACAATGCAGTTTATGTCCTTCTGCTCTCTATGCTGGCTTCAATGCTGTAGTTAACTAAAGCAAACCTGATGGCATGTGCCTGGACAATATTTTCACACACACAATGAAACCTAGCCATATGTGTATGTGTTTGAGCACACAAGAATACATTTTAAATATAAAGCAAGATTTGAAAGGATATCAGGATCCCATTGTGCAGGAAATGAGAACATACGCCATTGCTGAGGTTCCATTACTTGTGTATCTGTGCATTACATCCTACCTAGTCCTGCAGTGTCCATTCCCACATGAGTGACAGCTACTAAAATGAGGGAAGAAACAAAAGTATCAGGCGGAGCAGCGCAGGCAGCTTTTGTGCAGCTCCAGTTGCCAGGGAGATGCTGTCCACCCTGTGTTCAAATCAGAACAGCTGTCTCATTTGGAACCTGACCTGCAGGCAACAATGAGCATGCTGTGGCCATTGGTGAAAAAATGAGCAAAACCAGAAAAAAGTAATTATAGACACCAATAAAAATGCAAAAATAACTCAACCCCCCACACTGTTGCTGAAATAAAATATTTGAGCTAGCAAGATACTTCTAATGTCAGCTAATAAAGGACATGGTTTGTTTCTATGGGTGTTGAAAAAGTGCATTACCATAATTTCCATTTCCACCTTAAAAAATGCCTATCCAAAGACTGCTACAGCTGGTAGGAGATTTCACATTCAGTGGACTTTGGAGGAGACTTACTAAAATCAAGGTAGTGTTTGAGAGTGATGTTGTGCAACAAGCTGCTGAGAGCTGTGCAGATAACAAGACTGAATTCCTGCCCGGGGTTCCCCTTTGACAAAATCAGGCGAGACAGAGCTCCCACCACCCCCACACTGCTCATGCAGGAGATGGCTCTTGATGCCTCTGCTCTCTAAAATCAAAATTGTAAGGTCTAACACAAATCAGCGTTGATCTTTTTTGCTGATATTTAGGCTAAATATTGATGCCCATTGGGACAAGTCCACCACACCTGATTTGTGTTCCATGTTTTGAATAGTGAAGTGATAAACTGTTTTGAGAAACTGAATAACTAACTGTACACATGAAAGACAGTTGCTGTCACTTATGTATTAAAATTTAGTTGTCCCTATTCATTTCAGGAGTCACTGTAAGATAGAAATACCACTTTGCAATACTTACAAGTGCTCCTAACAAGTGATTTTAAAGCTAACACTCCTTTTGTTTTCTATGTTTCAGTCAAATAAGTCAATACAATTACCCTTAAGGCTTCTGCATCCTTTGCCTGACAGACGGGCTTATCATGATCCAGTCTGAACTTCTTTTCTTTGCCATCAACTATGATAAAGCTCTTCCACCGTTTCAGTTATAAATATCCATATGCACTGGGCAAGATTTTTCAAATTAATATCTTTGTTTCTGAAATTATGATAACTAAGCATGTACAAAAACACAGACCAAAAGTTATTCTGAAAATACCATTGCATCCTTCTAAGCAATGTGGATGATGTCTAAGTTAAATAAGCTTTTTCGCATAGCATCCTTAAAACTACATTCAAAATTAGTCAGCTTGATTTATTTTTTTTCCCCAACAGGTAATGTGGTCTGACTGCAGTGAAGGAGTTTGGGAGGGAGCCTGCCAATTTTGTTGAAGCTAACAGAGAATTTTCAAAGATGGAAGAGGACATTTTGTTCCAGCTTTCTCAGGTTCTATTATTTAGACTACTTTATGTGAGCACAAGCACACAAACTGTACAGGCACACACAATGCATACTGGCAGTGTATGTATGATTAATTTCAGCGTTACCAGAAAGAAATGTTTTGATGAATTCACTTATGTATTTGCTTACTCAAATAGATCAGAATTTATATTATGTATAAAATATCATTTTTCCTATTTTTCAGCAAACATTCTTAAAGAGGATTTCACATTCTTTATTTCTCCAGTTTCTCCTTTCAAACATATTCTTCAGATTTCCCTCGTACTTCACTATGAAACAAGAGTGATGCTTTCTGTGCTACCCTACAATAAACAAATTGTCTGCATTTCACAGAGACAAGTAACTGCTTAAAAAAATAAAAAAGACAAGCAAAGCCAAAACATTTTAATTTCAAGATCCTTAGGGTCTTGTTATATAAAGAACAGCCTGAGGGGAGATATCTTACAGATGATGGGAAAGTATCTTGACAGGTTCCTTTAAACTGAGATCCTGTTTTAAATCTATCACTATCCTTATATTTAACAATCTGAATTTTAAGTGTCAAAAGCCAGGAAATTTACTAGCAAGTAATAACACCTCACTATGCTTGTTTGCACTCCTGAACTGTATTCTTATGGATTTAAATGCTAAAAAAATATCACAAATGTACTAAAGAGGCTAATGGTGTTTTTTGTGGAAACATTTCTTTTCTTCACAAGGTCGCTGCTTCACTGGACTGAAACAACAAAGTGGATTATTAATACTATGTAATCCCAAAGAGGCTAAAAATCTCTTGAACCATGAAACTGACTGGTTTCTGGATCTGCAATTAGGATGCATCTGATGGGAGCAGAAATAGAGGTGTAGGACAGAGGAAAGGAGGCTGTCAAAATAATGAAACAAAGTATGCCTTTTCTGAGCACTACAGATGCCGTTGTTACTAGTAGGACAATACAAGTTTCAGCTTCTTTTACTGAAAGAAATCAGTTCTGCTTCCTTTGTGGTGAAATACTTCTTACTGCTTAGAAACACAGAAAGACCTGTTCTTTTTCCTTTTGCATTCCTACCCTCTTAGGCAGGAGTCTTGGATAATCAGTCCTACCCTACATGTGCAGGAACAAATTCTCACCTAGCAGTATCTGCAGTTGCAGGCTACAGACAGGTTCTTGGAAAACTCCTGAATCAGGCATAACATTATTGCTATGACATTACCAATCCTCTGATGACCGGTTAGGGTCACATTGTCAATTTGTAAAATTACCCGATGCTTTCTAGTACCAGAGCCCCTTTTTGGTTTTCTGCATTTGGGCTCAGTTGGAATATTTTCCGTGTCTAGAATCTGTCTTGGCCTGATTTGGTGTTTTAGTTTGTTATTGTTGTTGCTTTTAATATTAGGCAAAGTGCTTCAGTTATTTCTGAAAAGAAGGCCAAGTTTTATCCATGCAGATATACTTTGCTTTCAGAAATACCTGCTGTCTCTTCAAGAAACCTTTTCTCCCACCAAAAAAAGGAAAGTTTGGTAATCTCCACAAATCTTTGTAATTTTTATTATTAATCAAACAAAGTGATGTTTATAGCAGCATAGGCCAATAGTAGAATCATATAATGGTTTGGGTTGGAAGGGACCTTAAAGATCATCTATTTCCAACCCCCCTGCCATGGGCAGGGACACCTTCCACTAGACCAGGTTGCTCAAAGCCCCATCCAACCTGGTCTTGAACACTGCCAGAGAGGGGGCAGCCACCACCTCTCTGGGCAACTTGTTCCAGTGTCTTACCACCCTCACAGTAAAGAATTTCTTCCTAATATCACATTTAAATCCAGTAATAGTAATATTTTTGATATCTTTGGAGTAGGCTCCAGGACTCCCCACTCTTCTGCTTTATTTTTTTTCCGGTCCAAGCATCTCTTTACTTTGAAGTATAGATCAGCACAGCTCAGCTACTTTGCTTTCTTATTAACCTCTCTCTTCAGCTAGCTATGTTTAAAGATATTTGCAGATTTTTGGAGACTTGGCTGACACCAGTTCTGCAGCTGATGATGTGTAGGGGTGAAAACCCTGAGTATGATGATTTCTCTGTTGTTTGATGAAAGACTCTCCAGTCCATTGAAACCTTTTCACCCATGCATTGCTCTCCTAACCCATCCAAATTTACCATCTATTAACAGAGTTTTCATCAGCAATATTTTAACCTGGTCATGCATTTGGGCTCAACTCCGTAGGTCAATCCTGATGAAAGCACTGCCAGCAAACTAGATAACATTCCATGTGAGAGAGGCTAGTACAATTTTTATTCAACTGTCAACAGTGCCTTCCAAAATCCCAACACTACAAACAATGCTGAGGCCTGAAGTTTGCCATCTTTGACTCCCAGCTCAGGTACATCATAGATTATGTCTAGAATGTCTGTTAAAAGCAAGCAGGAGCCTGAACTTTTTCTAGAGGTCAAGCTGACTAGGCATGGCTTGTGGCATGTGTTGGGAGGTGAAAATGAAACCTCACATTTATAATTCAGTATTCGCATGCCTGTAGCATTGATGGACCATGCGTAGGAGACTAGTTTTGTAAAGCTGCCAGGTGGTCAGTGGAGAGAAATGGGTCCAACAGAGGACCCATTTAAAAGCAAGCAGCTAAACTGATCACGTTCTGGAAGAGCCTTTTTTTTTTTTTTTTTTTTTAAATTGACTAGCTAAAAAGCATACCAAAACCAGATTCTGAATTCCAGTAATTCCAGTTCCCAGGTTAGGTGCTGGAGGTGGGGGGGAAGAGGAAAAGCATACATATGCTCCCATAGCCCCAAACTATGTAAATCCCAACTGTCTGAGCATGTCATCAAGGCTTCTTTTATCTTGTCATTCATTATTTAAATATTCGCCTTCTGTGAAATGCAAACATTTTTCAGCCTCAGTGGAGCCTAGTCCAGTCTTCACTGGTGGTGAAGGACTAATTTTAGAGTGAATAACTTTGCGCCTCACACTCACAAATAAAAACCAATCTTGATACCACTCCACATGAAATGTATCTGTCTGCATTACTATCTTTAGACTCTGTTTCTTTCTGACATAATACAATATTATAAATGCATATGCATACCTGAAAAGCTTATGCTTTTAACTTATATTTACCCTGGAGAGCCAGGTAAGTCATTACCACCTTAAAAAAACTACTGCAAAACAAAATAAGGAAAAAAAATATTCTGGAAAGGTAGCAGTACAGGATGATAACATGCTAACATCTATCTCTGAAAGTCTCCCCAAAACTCAGGTTCAAATTATTTCATGTACAGTTCTGCACCCGTGTGAACAAGAATAAAAAGTAAAAACCTGTGGACCTGGATGAGTGGGAATCAACTATGTTGTAACTTTGAATTATGGCTAGATTTCACAAACTGTGTGAGTCCCCTATGCCTCTTATCTCCTTAACACTTGCAGTATCTAGCACAAAGCAGCCCAGCTATGAGCTCTAGATTGAAATAATAAATATCATTCCTTGTGTACTGATCACTACACTACATATTGGGGCACTACAGGAAGACTTGTAGCATATTTGATTATCTGTTAGGTGGACAATGGAGTATTGAGCTGCTGAGCAAGATGGAAACCTTGTTGTTTAATGATTGCCAGCACATTTGACTAAGTGACAGCAGCAGTTCTCTTCACAGTTGTCCCTCTCTGCTGAATAGAACAGGGGCCACTGCACATTAGGTCCTGGTGTACTAACAAAACCCCCAACATGCAGCCATTTACATTCATGTGTTGGACTGTAAACTGCAGTGTGTCAAGAGCAGATACATGTCCCATTCAGCTGTGCTTTCTGTAGTGGCAGTAACATCCAGCAGAGCAGATAGCTCAGAGCAAAAACTGTTCCAGTTGCTTTACAGTCAAATCCATATTGGTATCTGTAGTCTTCAAGAAAGAAGCGTATTTCTTTTTAGCTAGACTTAGGAGATAATCCAGAAAAGCCTAGGTAGCAGAAGGTTTCTTTGAGAAGGAGAAAATTTGAAATAAACTAATACTATATATTCAGAAAGTTCTATAAAAAAAATCTCAATAAATAGAAAAAGCCTTTTTTCTTAAGTTTGTGAGTTTTGTAACTGCAGGTGAAAGACACAGTAATTGTGTAGGGTACATCAACTAATGACAACAAGACTGAAACTAACAGACTCCTAGTCTCATCTGAGTGGCTTTAAAGCTATTTCACACTCACAAGTCTTTTGACCACTATTTGATAGTCAGCTGTTTCAAGCATGTCACCTCTCTAGAGAGAGTCAACAACACAAAGCAGAGAGAGTGCTTTTAAGACAGTGCATTACAGACACTGGAAATTTTCCATTTACAACAGGCAAGATGTCACTATGTAGAAAGCAAGTAAAGCATTTTTTTGCCAGTATAGAGGAAGCAAAGGACATCATCTCCTCTAGTGATATTTCAAATTGTTATTTGATGAAGTTGTCAGATTGCACCAAGTAACCATTCTCTGCAGAGGCATGTTCTGGGGATTTCATTGGCCACCTGTCACTCAGCAGGACAGCGCATTCCTATGTGTTTAGGCTTCTATACAAATCACTGGCTTATCTCAAAATGAATGCTCAACTTGTTAGATTTAGGAGACAGAGAAAACAAGAGTGTATCATTCATGGTATTCCATCCATCTCTACCACACATGATGGGAAATGTGCTGAGTTTTTTATTTCCTGTGGATCAGAACGATTTCTTGCTAAATCAATTGCATTCTTAGCAGGTGCTGTGCTTCAAAAAGGTGGAGGGGTGTAGCATGAGGGGAAGCAATCTCTCTCTCATTTAGTAGCAAATGCACACAGTGCATGAGTTTGCTGAATGAACTGTTTTTCAATGAACTACTTTCCCACTATGCTTAATGGCCTATAGGGCTTTGAGTGTGTTTTTATTTTCACTTTTTTTTTAGACCCTGATTTGAGGAACATAGGTACATACCTAGGCCCTTTGACTCATCAAGCTCTTTGCTATTCCAGCACTCCTACTGTCTGCTTGGGCAGTGAAAAACAGATGAACACTGGTAGCAGCCTTAGGCCTGCCCCAGAATAATCTACATTACGAAAAGGTTATCTGTCTTTCCAGGAGATTCATACCTGCATGTGACTGACATACTGACCACTGTTCCTGTGACTTTGTTGTATTACATGTCATTCATTTTAGGCAGCAGTCCAAGTGAGCCAACATCTTTAAGACCGTCAGATGTAGTGAAACATCAGATGATGAAGAAGCACTTACAGATTCCTGGTTACAAAACTAAACCTTCCTCTTTAAAGTGTTCAGCTGACAAAAGCTCTGAAATATATATGTGGTTCTTTTGCCTCCGAGGACTTCTTCACACCTCTGTCACAACCTTATTCCCATTTAAATTTCCTTGGAGCTTTCATCACCCTGTCCAATTTTTTGTCAGATGTCAAGAATGGTCATTTACAGTAGCCTCCAGACATATCTGCTGTTTCTGTAGAGTCTAACTATAATAAACTTCACCCATACTGTCTCAGTGAAGACTTCAACATCCTTCCAATAACAGCTTCAACAGATACACCTTCATCTTTAGGAGGAAGGCAAGGTGACATTCTGGCTCTCTTGCTACATGGCTAAATAACTTCTTTAAGCCTGCAAAGCCACTTATATACTTAATACATTGAATAATAACACTTGCCCTTCACAAGCAATGAAGCATGACCATAGTCCTAGAGTGAATCAGCACCATCAAAGGATTGAGCGCTCAGGAGTTCTCCCCTCTACCTCTGCTCCCTTTGCCTCCCATCTGTCTCTGTAAGCATTCCCTGTATTGCTTGTACAGGACGCTTTCTCATCAAGATAAAGCAAAATGATGCTGTCACAGGAGCTGCAACAGTACACTAAGCTCTGCTGGCTGGAGACACAAATCAGTGTTTATTAAACAGAAAAAAGGACGCAACTTGAAGGAGAGAAAAGCTGTCTGTAAGCATCTTGTAACTCATAGCACAGTGTTAATAAAAGCACTGTAAACATGACTTGATTGTGCTTTCCAAATAGCTCATTACGGTGTCTTAGCTGTGACAAATTTCATATGTATGTGAATTTAAATATTGCAACTTATTTATCATCTGAAGAACCCTTCTTGTAAACTCTATTTTTTAGGAAAGGGCATACAGTGTGGAAAAAGTATTTGGGGATGCTTAAGTCACTTTCAGCTCAGTGATGCTATGTCTAGTCTTACCCTCACTCTGTAAGGAAAACATCCTTCCTCCCTTAAATAAATTTGAGATTTTGCATAGGCTGTGCAAACAGCAACTACCCTATGTGTGGAGGACAAATTACCTGCCTACATATAATGCTATTACAGTACAATTCCTGCATGGCAGACTGTAAATTAGTGGGCTGGGAGACTGAACTGTCATTTCTACCTTTTCACATACTCAGCTGACTGTTACTTACTAGAATAAAAAATTCTTAATAGAATGACTTGATCTGTCTTTCTTTAGCTGTATTGTGTAGCAAAGGGATTTAAGTCACACCAACGCTAACAGTTTGGAGTGGTTTCCACAGATAAAAGATAACAAAACTGACTATGCTGGGACTGAGTGGAAAAGGATATATTTGTATACCATTAGTGTTTTATATGTCTAAGCTTTTCTTCCTTCTCCCTTCAAGATCAGTGATGGTGACCATTGTTCAGTCTTCATAAATCCTGTCAACAATACAACATATTACAGTCATTTTAAAAGAAACTGTGGAGTACAGATAAGTGCTTCTGCACTTGTTTGATTTACCCTGTATCAGTTCAGCCTGAATTTCTCTTCCAGAAACAAATCTTGATGTCTTCCAAATTACTTGACATACAGCAGTACAAATTCTCCTCACTTATTTCATATTGATTAGTATCTGCCTGGAATACCACTTCTTGATCTTACCTTTTCAGTAACAGATTTCTCTGTACCTCTGGAACACTCCTGCACAGCAGCAGTGTGCCTGTTACAGATATGAACAACTCATGGTTACAACAATCCCTGTTCAGAAACTAAATGTACATATTCTTGAAGCCAGGTCAACTTAAAACTGGCTATAATGAGAATAAACTCTGAAGTGATGTCAAAGTTCAGAGAAGGTAACTAATGTGTGAAATTTCGTTGCCTTTTTTTTTTTTCTTCCCTTGTGAGAAGCTGGTTTTAAAGGCATTTTGAAACTTCAAATAATTGGAAAAAACTGCGAGCAAATTATTTTTGTAACACTGTACCAGAGGTGCGTGCCAAGAAAAATGGCTTTTTGTCTTACCGCCTCCTCCTCACTCCCCATTTTAATTACTACAATTTGGCACCTGATCCTGAAGAGAACCATACAAAAGCCACACAGGCCAGCTCTTTCCAGACGGAGATAAAAGAGAGGGAGGGAGGAATTAATTAAATCCATTTTAAATCTTTTCAGCAAGTTTCCTTCTAAAGTCACCGTTTTTGGTTCTGCATAACTAGTACAATGACATATGGTCATAAATAACAAACAGCTCCCTGCATCCTCCCGTTGTCTCTCCTTTTCCACCCTCTGCAGAATCAAACAAAACAGGGTTATGATTCTGGTATTATAAGCAAGCCAGTCAGGATCTGGAGAGAACAGGCAGCTGAGCATGTTTTCAATACACAACATAGCACAGGGATTTTTAATGGGCTGGTTTATTCAGTCTTGTGGGTCCCTGCTACCAGGGTCTGCTTACTGCTTAAATTTTAGGCACGGAATGGTAACACATCATTATTTTTCCCTAGTTTTTTTGATGACTGTAATACTCTGGACCTCCTCCCCTCCCACAAGGAGTCTGTTACTTATTTGTGGGATCCTTAGGAATAATAATATGAGGACTGGCTGCAAGAGCTCAGTAGCAGTGGCCTCTACATCCTTTACAATTAATTTATGCTGCTGCCTTTTTGTCGCTGAACTGTAGGAAAAACGTGGCTCATTTTCTACCACTCATTTCCTCCATCTTGGAGGGCAAAAAAGAAGCAAACTTGGCTGTCCACACTATCAGAAAGCAAGGGACAGAAAGAAGTCAACGTTAGAAGCCGCTAGTGGCTGGCCAGCTGGGCTCCCTTTAGAGTGAAGCAAAGCGCCTTCAAGGAAGCCAGGTCTAGCACTGTCTGAGGGTTTGCATACTGTCCTCAAGAGGGCCTAAAGTTGCCAGAGGACTGATGTCTTAGGAAAAACAAAAGCAAATCCTGACTGAACCACCTCTTCACTTGATGCTTGCCCAAGAAAATAGCTATGATTTCTGCACAAAGGCCAGCTTTTTACCCAGCATAACAGTTTTGTTCCTCATTTTCGGCTGGGCTGCATTACTGGAAAGTTTTCAGAAGTTCATAAAATTATTGAGAAAACTTAGTTTTTACATACAGAAATATAGAGGAAATAAGACAGCATGAGTTTGAGAACCTGGCTATTTTTCAAAACTTCCAGTCAGGCTGATGTAAAGAAGGAAGATTTTTCTCTGTATGACCTGTAACATCTAATAGTGTTTATGTCTCCTTATTTACTTAAACTTGTTGAATTGATTGTAGTCTGGGTTTGATTAATTTATTTGTACAAGAATTAAGTTACTATGGAATCTCATTTCTTATTATTTCTTCAGCCTGGACTTTTCTGAGTTGTTTTCTGCTGCCCATTTTTATTCATTCAGTATACCACATCAAAAGCCTAGGCAAAACACCAGAAATAAACTGTCACTGCAGAGAGCACTTGCAGACGTGTGGGTTGCAGATATAACCACCTTACTCTCACAGTTAAAAATCCAACAGAAGGTTTCCTGTCCTGCTCATAATCCTTCCACCACAGGCCTTTTCACTATACATTAAAAAGGTCTGACTCAACTGGCCTTCCCTTCTCGCAGTACAAAGAAACAAATAGTAAGGTAAATGCCTTATGATCTTTTAACATTAACACTGTAAACACAAGCAGGGCCCTTGAGAGGCCATGATGGGGAAGCCTACCTTCTGTACTAAATGATTAATTCTTTAACTAATGTCTTCTAACACAGCAAAGGAGAAAGGTTCAATTGTAGCAGGCCAACACCCTCTATGGTAACAAATTACACAGTTTTCCAGACTAAGCAAAAGTGATTCTGAGAAAAGCAACAGATTTCATCAGCAATTCGACACTGGACAATACATGAGAGATGCTACAGTATATAATCCACCATGTCAGGACAGAGATAAATGACACATCAGCTTCTAAGATGTTTGTTTTCCATTTGGACAAATTACTACCACACCGCTCCATCTCCATGTCCCACACTACCTGTGTCAGTGAGCCACTCACACCACCCAGCTGGCCCACTCCAGGGGACAAAAGGCACACTATGGCATGAGGACCAAGAGATTAGCTAGATTTTACTGCATTTTTGGGTTGCTTACTGCCAGTTTGCTGATTTTTTCTCACACAAGCTAGAGTACAGAGCACAGAATACTGCAAGAGGATTTTTGTCTGGAAAAAATAAAAGAAAGGGAATTAATGATGTAAATTCCTTGTGGTGGTTTTTTTTTGTTCACGAGTTTAACCCCAGATGCTCAGGAGAAGCTGTGATCCCATCAAAAATAAGTAAAGTATTTTCCTGTCTGTCTCCTTTGTTAATGGTACTGGGAAGCTTCCTGAGGGAAACTGTAAATTAATCAGGTTTTAGCTTGGCAAGCTTCCATTCCCTTTATTAAAAATGATGATGAACTGCTGTATGTGATTACTTCAGCTGAAAACAGACTGGCTGCATTTGCCTGGGAACCCAAGACAGAAGCTGCCTGAGCACTGATCAGAGCTATAAATGTTACAACTGTTGTACAGAGTTGTCTCTAGGAATAATCATGCAGCAACAGCAAAATACACCAAGCCACAGATGCTCTCTGGTCTTTGCATTAGAACTCATCAAAATTCAGACCTTCAGTTCCCCAGAAAACTCTAACATTTCAAAATGTGTTTGAGTTTCAGAATAGAATGAAAAACACAAACAAACTGTTATATACAATCTCCAAATGATTTTGTTTGGATCTGTTAAGCTGTCCAGCTTCAATAACATGAAAACACTGTGCCAGAAATTCAGCTTTTATGTTATATTAGAACATAAGAGAAAATTCCCCTCATTTTTTGGTTAGGATCACAGAAATTTTATGCTTCAAAACAGTTCCTTCTGAAGGGCCAAGGAGTGGAGTGCAAGACAGGGGGAAGGTTGAGTCCTGGGTCAGCTACAAAGCTCTCAACATCTGCCTTAAACACCCAAGCTAGAAGGCTGCTCTTAGCATGGTGCTACAGCCAACAGGAGAGAGAGCGTGATTCCTCCAGGAACAATGCAGAACACTTAGCAAGACTCCTGCTGTGAATTATGGTATTGATGCATTGAAAACCCTATATTGTCTAACCAATCACTTCTTAAAGAGCCTTTTAATCATTTAAGTCCTTCATAAAAAATGTGCTGGTGAAACCTTCAGTGTAAACAAATGTTTCATAAGAATTAATCAGTTTTCACTTACCAATCACTCTGAATATAAAATGCATTGAAGAAGTATGAAAGGCTTGTAGGGCTCCAGGAGAGGTAGAGCTAAGTCTTCGGTTCATTATTAACAACAGGAAAATATGTTACTTCTCAAATAAAAACAGCATAAAGGAGTACATGCCTTTCCCTAGGGTACCAGGTTCTCACTCAGTGTAGAGTAACTCCAAGAAAGTGCTTTAAAATTACTTAGAAAACACCAGGAATTTCATAGAAAGCATTAGGATGGGAGGGTCTAACATACAGCCACCCTAGAGGTGTTTGCAAGAGAAGACATTTGTCCCACCTACCCTTTTACCTAGCTATGCAACTTTCCAATAGTTGCGGTTCTCCGAGATGAATGAACCCCAAAGAAACAAAATACATGTTAAGCCCCACATTGTATCTTGCCAAGTCAGTCTAGATCAACAAAAGAAAGCTGAGGTGTTCCAAGACAATGAAGAAACCATTTGGATTCCACAGAAATAACCCACAGTGCTTATTAAGAAGAGAATAAAAATTGCCTAAGCATTTTGAATAAAGATACAAGGGTTTCTTTAAGCCCTCAAAACTTTCAATCAGTTTTCACTCTGCTTCAGGCTTTCTGGGTTCTCTAACATAGGCCAGATGAGGAATGAAAGGGCTCAAACAAATAAATTTCTGAAGACTAAACTGTGATGCATGAAAGCTTTGCTTGTGTTTTACTTTGTTTGTTTCAAAGCTTTGCTTGTGTTTTTTGTTTCCCAAGGACTCCTTAACTGTTTTCCTAGACCTCTTTGTTTAGATCTCCCTGTGTAAATCACTGATAGCAGACTCAAAGCCCTCAATGAACACTTGGGCCACTCCTAGAATGGGTAAACTAAGATAAGGGGGACTTGAACAAAAGAACACAAAAATCCTATTATAGGGAGGTTGATCTTGCTGATTTATGAAGACACCTGGACTTTACTTCACAGCACATGCTCTGGAAAGAGCAGACACCATGAAGAAGACCACGTACTTCTTCCCTCGACCACCGAAGACCCTCACTCTATTTCTACTACGCATGCTCGGACTATGGAAATGAATTCCGGGAACTCATTATCATAAGACACCCCTTTCCAGGAAATCTAATGAATATGTATGATTTGTGTGTACGTAAACTGATGTCCCTTGCAAGTTCTGGGGAGCGTTCATGGTGGAGAATCCCCAGGGTGACCCCAGCGCTGCTAATAAAGAATACCTGCTTAACAGTTATATTGGATTCTGGCTGTTGAGTGAATTCCTTTGTTTCAGGAAAGAAGCTCTTCAGTCTGTCAGAGATCTCCATTAGTCAAATATCCACAATAAAACTAACAAGATGATACATAAATCCTGATTATGCTGGAGAGGGCTTTTTTTTAATTTATTTTATGTTTGTGTGTGATAATAGGCATCTATATCTGGGTTGCTAGAAAGTATCTTTTCAAGTGAACTGCAATACTCAAAGATATTGTGTGGAAGGAGACTGTATGTGTGGCACCAGGAGGATGGTAGAAAGAAATAAGCACAAAAGTAGAATCTGGTTCATCTTTTGATTAGAAGACTTTCAAAGTGAAGAAAATTCAATACACACAGCAAGCCCTGGATCCTAGGAGAATATGTTTTATTACTGACAAAATTGTGTTTACATCAAGACCCTCAGCAGACTTTGAAAGAGTATATTAACTCTGTGCCAGTCTGGCTAGAGCTCACAGCCAAATTTGAAGCCTGTGATGCAGAATAAGCAGGCTCTAATAAGCCAATACAACTGTTCAAGCTCCCTGCACATGGTTCATTCTTACTGCTGCTCTTGGCAGTAACAACCTCTAAAGAAGGAAGGTGGAAGAGAAAGAAACTGAGGAGTAACATGAAAGACCTACTTTGAAATAACCACGTCTAGCCATGGTTTTCCAGAATGTGTGATTTCTTTGCAGTACAAATGCCATGAACATGGGTGGATGTTATCACTTTCTACACAATAGGACAAAGTTCCTGGGCTCTACTGTGATAGGGACACGTGAAACCAAAAGCTTAAAGTTCACTCAGGGTGGTGAATCCAGGC
This sequence comes from Strix uralensis, assembly GCF_047716275.1. NCBI lineage: Eukaryota > Metazoa > Chordata > Aves > Strigiformes > Strigidae > Strix > Strix uralensis. The sequence continues at coordinate 10,446,426 of NC_133978.1, read as the reverse complement.
AAAAGGGAAAGAGCAAGGTCCAGAAACCCACTGCTTCCTCAAATGAATGAGAAGCAAAAAGTAGACTGAATTTGTTTTACGCATTTCCCCTGACACTCCCAACAAGTTAAACGAAGTAGAAGCAGGGAAAAGACACCATGAAAGCAGAATGTCACCTTGAACACCAAATAATCCTTTTAAAGTTATTCCTACAAGACTCAGCTAAACATTTCTCCAAAAACTGTTAGGAAAAATGTCAGGGTCCATTCATCACTAGACTCTGCAGCATTGGCAACACCAGAGCTGTACAAACACAGCAGGATTTTCTAATGAACTTAGGATAGCCAGGAAAAGACAATTTGGAATTCTTCTTGATCTATGAACCAGAGTAAATATTTCAACAGGCTGAGAGAGTTGGGGTTGTTCAGCCTGGAGAAGAGAAGGCTGCAGGGAGACCTTATAGTGGCCTCCCAGCACTCAAAGAGGGCTACAGGAAAGATGAGGAGGGACTGTTTATCAGGGAGTGTAGGGGTAGGATGAGGGGTAATGGTTTTCAACTGAAAGAGATTTAGATTAGATATAAGGAAGAAATTCTTTACTGTGAGGGTGGTGAGGCACTGGCACAGACAAGTTGTGTCTGCCCCCTCCCTGGCAGTGTTCAAGGCCAGGTTGGACGGGGCTTTGAGCAACCTGGTCTAGTGGAAGGTATTCCTGCCTGTGGCAGGGGGGTTGGGACTAGATGGTCTTTAAGGTCCCTTCCAACCCAAACTATTCTATGATTTCTTTTTAAGAAATCATCCCTCATTCCCTACTGTGTTGAATCAAATCTGTCGCTCATCTTTTCTTAGGGTTTTTTCAACATTCTGGCTATACATATACAGAGTGGAGAAATTTCCTTTTGTGAGATCAAAGAAGTAAAAAAGTCTTGTAAGTGGGTACACTTCTATTGACTTCAATGGAGCTTCACCAATTTTGATCCGCAAAACATTTGGTTGTCTCTTTTGACTGTCATTATGAAGCATATACTCAGCAAACAACCAACATAACAAAACATACTAATAAATTTTAAAACAGCAATTTATTAACTTTCTCTTTTAATTAACAGCCTTTAACTACATTCCCAGTTCTAGGAAATCTGCAGATTTCAGGCTGTAATTATTCTGTCCAGTAAGATGTGGATGCATGCAATACAGTAAAGTGCCTTCTGGATTGATCACTGATATGTGGCCAGGGAACTGTTGGCTCTTTTGAAGTTAAAATTGAAGTTCAAATTGTGCTTCACATGTGAAAGATTTATTATTGGAGTGCACAGGATAAATGTCAGAAACAACATAAATCTGTTGGAGGGGGGAGAGGGGGGTTGATTGTTTGCCTCTAGTTAGGTGTTCCTCTGTGTCAGGAACTTCTTGGGGTCAATTGTTGTGTTAACTGCCTTTGGTAGTTTGCCCAATATATATATATACACACCCACAAATTATGCCCAATTACAATTCCTACTAATCTTTGATCAGAAGTTTTCTAACAGGTATTGGTAGTGAAAACTATGTATGTGCATCTTATCCAAAAAATGTTCCCACCAATATCATGACATTTGATCTTATTCAGCATCAATGAGAAACAGAAAAATTTGATCTGATGTACAAAAGTTGTGGTTTACTTCATGCTGGTTCCTATGGTTGGAATAAAAAAAGGCACCTTATTATCTTGGAAAGAGACAACATATTGCTCAAGCTTTAACCCAGCATAAACATAAGGCCACCTAAGGTACTGAAACTGTTTGCAAGTATCTGTCCAAGTTTTCGTGCTTATATAATAGCTTGGGCAAATTCACAGGTTTAGTGATAACTTAAAAAAAACAACTAATGCATACAGCTAAATGGAGATTCTAAAATAATTTTGTCTCTCTATTTGAATACTGACAGGACAGAAAAGTGCTAAAGAACTGAGGAAGCTGTTAAATATCACACTTGTGAATTCATTTGGACAAACTTCCATTTATTCCAGATGAAAGATTCCATCCTGTGTCCTTGAGCTATCTTTAACATTGAAGAGTTGTAAGCCTAAAGATTTATGATGACAAAGACCTAACCTAAGACCTAGATTGGCCCATTATTACCAGTTAGTTGCCATTAGCTTCTGATTTTAATATGGGACAGTAGTTAGGTTAACACAGCTAAGCACAAGCACAAAATCATTTTGAAGTGGCCCTTTGGCACCAACATTTCAGAGTTATTTTAGATCTAATTACAATTTTCCTGTGATTCAAACTAACTGATGACTATGTTAGAGACATGAAAAACCCTTTGGTGCCTGTACCACAGAGTTCAGCTGACCTTTCTTTAGCACATTTTTTTTTTTTTCATCAGTTTCACTAGTGAACTTAATGTGACATTGATTTGAAAGTAAAATGAGAAGGAAATTAGGTAACAAAGATGTGATAAAAGCAAGAGAACAGCAGAACACTTCATTCTGAAGTCAGGTATCAGAATGCTGAATCAAGCCCTATACTCCAGGTTCTCAACCATTTACCACTGCTAATCAGCTGTTTGTAAGCATTCTCATTCTAAGAAGAAAGGAGAAGCCTGTGATCCTGCATTTTGTGCCATGCAATTTGTTTGGCTTGGAAAGAAAGAAAGAAGGGTCTGTCCAGAGACAATGCCTCAAAACCTGAAGAGTACAATGACTCACACAGCTCAGTTACCCTCTTAAAGCAAGAAAAGAAGCATGTTCAAAATTAGGTGCCTAATATGAGGCATCTGTTCCTAGCCTGAATGTTTTGCTTTACACTAAAATAGGGTTTGTGAATGCCTGGTTTGAGATTTAGGTACAGACTGAATACTTGGGAATGAACATATTTAGAAATATAAGCAATTATTAATTATTAAAAGTAAAACAGATGTCTGGTCAGTCCTTCTTCATTTGCATTGAAAAAACATTGCCTATTCCTACAAATACAGGCCCTGCAGATTAAGGATTTAAGAGCTACATACGGGATGGCTATGTTCTGAGAAGACGGTACAAAGAAACATGTTCTGGGTATAAAAACATGCCCCAGCACTTCTGGCTTTGGGATCCCTCTAAACCAGCCACAGGAGAAAGTCAGAAAGGATTGAGAGGTCCTCAAAGATCTTTGCTTGCTTGTTGAACAGAGAACTCATCTAAGGTTCTTCAAAAATCCACAGTCTTTAGGAAGAGGTACATGAAAAAGCTTTGGAAGTTGAGCCTAAATGAAGGAGGCATTTTCTTTGCTCAACCTTGCAGCACATCACCAGCATTACTGAAGACAGTTGACTTCTGCCATTTGGGGCCAGGTGAGCATTTAGTCTTGAACTTAAGTATTACCAGTATTTCAGGACTCCCTAAACACTAAAGTACTATTATCCTGCAATCACAGCAACATTTCAGTGTAATACTTCTCTGCAATGATTATAACTAGATTTCATATACAATAGCTACAATATTTTAAAAAAAAATTCTTTATGACTGGTTTCATCCCATCAGAGCAAGCATCTGAATTCCTCCTCTATTTTCTATTAAAGTATTATAGATTATGGAGTCCTTTACTGAAAACACTCAAAAGAATGATGGTTGCATGTAAATTACAGCAATTTCCATGTTTTCTATATTAAAACTCCTTAGATTTCCTAAGAAATGTAGATCTAGTGCCATTTCTTTTTGACAGGAAAAATCACCATATTTGGAAAATGTGAGCATATATTCCTTGAGACAGATCCATAATAGTTCAGTTTAGCCTCATGGACTGACAGATTCCTCTGAGTGATGAGGGTATGAAGAGCCAGTTTATAATATGCATTAGTTCTCTCATTGCATCTGTTTATTCTCTGTGTCACTTTCCATTTATGAAATTGCTGTGAGGATATTTCGGGTCTTAAAATATCATTACCAGTGCCCACAGCCTTGTGGGAGACCCTACTATAAATAGCAACAAAATAAACAAACCATGGTGCATACAGAATGGAAGACAATATATAAGAAAAGAGATATGTGCTGTCAACTGCCAAATGGTTATTAAAAACGAGCATGATGATAACATCACTGTAAAAACCATGATGTAAGAGAAATCCCTGATGGAATATTTTAACACAAGAGAATGCCTGAAATAATACCCCCCAAAAAATCCAGGAAGTTAAATCCTCTGGTGCTAGCTGGGCATTGACAGCTGTAACCTGACTTCAGATAGTGTTTTAAAACAAATTCACTTTCAGGTGTGAGAATATGAACTACAAGGCAGAGGGATGGGGTGGGGGGGTGGGGGCCTTTTGAAGGTTCATTGATGATGATAATATTCCATGCAGTAGACATATGTTTGTGCACCTAGTGTGACAAAGACAAGTTTAACAAGAGTTGCTACACTAGTATTTCTTACACAAATGCCAGATCCATGCATTTAAAGGAATCTTGCCATCTAATGTTGCTGTCAAAAAATTCTGTCTTACGAAACCATTTCTCACATTCCAGCTGTTCTAAACCAACTGGTTTTCATCAGGCACTTCCAATGGGTTTACCATTTATAGCCAGATCACAGAGACTATCAAAGAAATCACCTTCCAACTGACAACCCCAATTTAGACTCTGATTTAAAGGGCCTGCCCCTAACCAAGGTAACTATTTCAATGAACTGTATTTTGAAGAACTAACCCAGTCTTTCAGCATTTACACAGAAATAAAAAAAAAAAAAATCCCTACCTACATCTGAGAGGACCCCCAAAGCAGATGAGGTGCCACAAAGCACAATGTATGAATGAATGCAACAAAACTGTAAACAAACTGTAGGGAAATCAAAATTTTTTTGACAAGCCACAAATAACAGCAGATATATTTTGCCCTGTGGCTCCTGCTGCTGCAAAGCAGTCTGCCTCCGGCTTCGCACAGCCAGAAATACTATCAAGTCTCCAAACTGCTTATAAGCATGCAGTAGAAAATCATCTTAGCTGGGCCCAGTGGGTTTTTACAACAGCTGTAAATTCCCTTTTAACATACACAGCTACAATGATTTTTACATCCTTTCCCTAAAAAATGAAGGAAATTGTCCACTTCTGAGAAGATTCTCAGTTTGTTCTTTCCCTTCATCTCTAGTTGCTTCCAGTCCTCACTGTTCATCCTGTAGCAATTTGACTATTCAGACATTTCAGTTTCTAGGTCAGAAACTTGGTAGCTGTGAAATTATAACAGAAATTTTCAGAGCTGTAGGTAAATTCCCATTAACTCTTTTCAACCCATTCTATACTTTGTCCTATTCCCTTAGAAAACTCCACTAGATTTCTGGATATGATCTTCCTTTTAACAGGTTTTAATCCAGTGCATTTTCCTACTGTTATTTATATCTGTTTCTCAGTCATTCTCAAACCTTTTTTGACCAGTATTTATTCTGTTATTAAACCTTGCTTTCAGATTTTCATTTTATAAAATCCAAATTTGTATTAATGTCTCATAAATTATAAGGACAGAATACTGATAACAGTAAATTAACAGATCTTAAATTACTAAAGAAGAAACTGGAGCTTTCTCTTTCTTAGGCAGACATCCACTTTTTTGGGGTTTGATCTTTTTTTCCTGGTCTGGAGTTGTTTGCTCCTGAAACATCTTTAACAATTTCCTTTCCCCCTCCTCACCAATGAGCAGGAACCTATATTCCTTCCAGGTATGTCCTCCTCTTGAGAAAAGACTTCTTATGTCCTTCTCCTACTGCTCCATTCTCTTTCATGAAGAAGACAAGCAGGGACATTTCTGACATGTTGCAGTGTCATTAAATTTGACTGGGCCTAACCTCCTACCAATGGTGCTGGACTAGAAGTTACTGCCCCCAGTGAGGTTTGTCCAGGGTCACCTGGGTATACAGACTTCATTATGTCATATTAGACTTCCTTATGCCAAGTAAAGTGCCATAAGCTGATGTGGCCACATCGCAGTCCTGTTCTTACAGTAAGAGGCTAAGTTGCATATTCTGTCAATCAGGACGTCAACATCCTACTCTAAAAGCAAGTATGAGCTGACACATTTCCTTAATCTGGACTCTTAATACTGAAAGCACCTTTCACAATCGTGCCATTTTTAAAACAGAAAGCCAAACACACAAACAAGCTCCTTACATTTGTTCCTGATAATTCAAGACTGTCTTTTTGTGTCAGTTCCTCTTATAATAGGCTTCTTATGGGAATGTTTCATTATCTACCATGTGTGACTAATGGGCATAATTTATTGGCCAAAACATTGGGCTTAAAAATCACAGCATCACAGATGAATATTCCTCATTAAAGAACAGCAAAGGACTTTCAGGACATCTGGAACTATGCATTACCCAAGAGAGCCAACTGCACAGTTCCTAGACAATTACAAACTAAAACACAATTGTCTCAGCTCTGATCAGGGATTGACTTTATTCCTTTTGAGAAAGGAGGTCATAGGCTTTAAAGGGGATCACGACATGTTTTTATAACCAGCTGCTGACACTGCAGCATGTAATGCTTAGGAAAGCCCAGCTGCTGTTCTCTGTTAATGGCCATCATAAAGCTAGACCCTTTGCTGGCCTCTAAGTAGAAGTTTAAAGGTCTCACAAGGCTTCTTCTAAAAAAGCAGCAAATGACCCTGCTGTCTAGACTAACTTTAGATGCTTCTATAAAATTCAGGTTGTAATGTACAGAGCTGTGTGAACTATTACTGAGCATGTAACGACTGAGTTAATTGCCTATAGAATCACTCCACCATCTAAGTACCCTGAGATAGTCTGAATAGGAAAAGTACTATTAAAAAAACCCACCTTAGGCTAACTAAACTTTAATTACATGACACCTGCAAATGATACCCTGAGAAACAGCTCAGTAACACACACACACACTGTAAAAAAAAATGCACTCTACCTGTGCCTTTAATGGATAAAAGATCAGTTCCTAAGCAGTTCATCCTAAAAGCTGCAAATAGCTGGAACATGTCAGATTTCATAAGGAAAAATCCTTCAGACATTCACCTGTACTCCAAAACCCCTAATGCTTCCCCTAATGCTAGTGATAATTTCATACAAGTCCAATTCACAGAACTTCTCCTTTAGTGGTGATGGACTGAGGTAGGGTCTGGACAAGTTGTTTGCTACAATAACCCAGAGAAGTGCTGGATGGCAAAATAATTTTGTCTTTTTAAAGAAGTAATATCAAACTCAAGTGTGTTTTGCTAAGACACTGGAGGGTTGGCAAACCCGATGAATCTGCACTTCTCTAATTCATGCTTTTACATCAGATATAGCAGAGTGATATAGGAGACAGCCGTGAAGGTTATGACACCTTTTTTTTCTTTATAAAACTTACAATGGGGTTAAACCAAGTAGTAGCTGCAGCACTAATTGACTCAGCCAATGCATTTCCTATTAAACCTTCCTTAAACATTAAGAATTCATAGGCAGAACCAGAAATAAACTGTGTGGGAGTGTGAAGGTATGTGTAATGGTAAAAAGCTAAAACCTACATGAAATTATATTAATTTCAGCTGAATAGAAAGACCCATAATTCATTTAGAAAACTGGTTTTTTATTTGTTGGCTTACAAGAAAGCTACTGTTAGCCTGTTTGGCTTTGTCATTACTGTTCCAGCTTTTAATCCAACATGGTTTTATTGCATGCAACATTATGCCACTTCACATTATGTACCTAGTAGGATAATGTCAAACAAGATAACATCACACCATCTGAAAGACATCAGAATCACACTGTATTCATCATACTTTCTTCCTGGCAGACTGCAGAGTTACCCCGTGATTTAACTCAGAAGGCTTTCCCTTTGACTTGACATGCGTTTTTGAACAGTTAATAGATTCAACCACCATCTCGTAAAACAAAGCTAGTGATCACTTCAGAGTCCTGTTCTAATCTTGTCTGCTGGAAAACAACTAGCAAAGTTGACAAGGATAGAGGCAATTGCCATAAGTTATACTAGTATACTATGAAAGGAATATATATAGAATAGTCCTCAAAGGAAAGCCTGTTTGCATATAACTAGCCCAAATACATCAAGACCACCTCAAGGATAGGCCATACAAAGCATGTGCTTGTGGGTTGATCATATAATCCAAACTCGCCATAGATACCAATCTACAAACTGAGCTATTTCCCTAAGATGCAAATAGCAGCAGGAGCATTAATTCTACTTTTCTAGCAAGGAAAAAACAAAACCAAATTAACAGACTTGCCAAGCTGCCTGTCATGTCACAGAAGCAAAATCAAGCTAAAGCTCACGATTCCCTGAACCATATCTGATATATTCAATCACAGAGTGCATTAGACAGAAGACTTCGAACTTCATCCTCCCTTGTATGGGGTTGATCCGCACTGAAGAGACAGTTTATGTAGCCTAGTTAATAAAGTTTTAAGAATCTCTCTCTCAGAAGGTAAATGGCATGACTTTCATAGGAGACTAAAGATCCAGATCATCTACAAACATAGAAGACAAAAGTTTTAGGCACATCCAAGAAAACTTAAGGCACAGACTCTGCCCTGAGAATGTGATGGAAAATTCTGTAACTGAATTGTTCATACACTAACCCCAGTCAGGGGTTTATAGTTTTACTCCACTGAAGTTTCTCCAAATATTTATCCTTGGCCTTAAAATCTCAGTCCTGTCTTTCTAAATGATTATTAAAAGGTGAGACTTAAAAAGTTTGCAGATATTTTCTCTCTCTGACTTATGGCAAATAGGCTGTGCCTTTGATGGAAATTGTTTTCCTCCTCCTTACCTTCCAGAAAAAAAATATCGTCCTTCACATTGATGATTTATGAAACAAAAAAAAAAAAAACAAGGATAACTTTAAAGTGTTTGCAAACTGTTCAGCAATTAAAAATGTTGTCAACATAATTTGAAGAGTCTAAAAAAGGCTTGTATTCATAGAATTTTTACAGACTAAATAGAAATTTTTTTTAAAAATGTTTAGAGAAAAAAATCATTCTTTCATAATTCATTATCCCCAGTTTATACTTGCAACATCTTCATACAAATTTAGCACTTTATTTCCATTTTCTTTCCTAGAGGGAAAGAATACAGAGAGGGATTTTTCGTTCTTGACTGGTTTATCCATCATTAAAGAACACAGTAAGCATGTTAACTTTCCAAGCAAACTTCCTTCCCTTTTACTCCAGTCTCTCAGCACTCCACAAGATTTCAGTCAGTATCAAGAAAGAGATAAGGAAGTATTGCTCAAGAATCCTTACATGCATCTTTTTACTCTGAATATACTCTGTATATTTCCCTTTAAGTTTATAGCAAATAAAAAACGGTCCTTTAATAGCTACAAAAGAACTAGATCAAGATGATGACATTCTTTATTCACTATGAAACAGACCTGAATTCAGGCTTAGAAACAACTGTTTAATTCTCTTGGCTTAATGAGAGCTCAGTTTCCATTGAGCAAAATAATTAAAAGAACACTTTTTAAGTACTTAAAATGTTTTACTGGAATTATTCTAATACAGAATGATGCTCCTCCACTGTGTATTTTATGATGTAAAGGATGTCAGAACAGCCAAAGATTATAAATACTAGCAGTTTATAACATCAGAAGCACAGACACTACCTCACTGGTGTTTGGGTCTCCAGTCAAAAATATTTTTGCAGCACCTTACAAAGTTGACAGTGATGTGAAACAAATGAACAAGAACAACAAAATGTCACTGAAAATCCAGTCGCTAACTAGCCAAGTGCACTGTATCTCCTCTCTTCCATGCAGGAAAATCCACTTGGCCCTTCCAGTAGTACATTGCAAAGTTCACGGACCTTGACTGCCTCTGTGAACTTCACATCTGCTAAACCATACTATTCATCCTTTTATGCACGGCATCATGGAAAACACAGGGTCTCTCCCACACCTATTACTTCTGCTGTACTAAAAGACACAAGTGTTTTTATTATATCATAAACCACTGTCTGAATCTAATGATCTAATCTTACACTTCATACAGTTTTCTTTCAGGTTTGGCATTGCAGTGAGGAGCACTGAGCTCCCATGGATTTTATCTTACTTCAGCTGAGTGGAGTCCCACATTTCTTCAGGAGTGCCTGACTTATTTTGATTGCAATTCTCCTTTAATGAATAACATGTAACAAATCCTACAAATCTCAGCTGGTTCAGAGTCATGCCAACATCACTATGAAAACCTTCCAGCATCATCTCATAAAATGGTTCCCTGTCACACTCACCAGCTGTTGACAGAGACCAACTGTAAGCTTAATTCCTCAGATTCTACCCTGAATGAATTACCATTCTCTTTCACTTCAGTACTCAGGGCAGATGTCACTGAATGAAGGTTCACAAGTTCTCACTCATCCTGCACTACCCCAGTGTTTACAGAAAGGTACAAATTGGCACATCCTGCTGCCTTGTGCAGTCTCTTCACCAGCCATACCACTTGCTATATCACTTACGGGAAAGCTTTGGTGTGACTAAAAGAGCAGGCACAACTGGACTCTGGATGTGTTTTTGTCTCATTTTTCATTACTGTTCTGAAACATAATTTTTATTACAAAGGGAATGTATCAGAAAATGTATTTGGTATCTCTGTAATCAAAACATTTAGAAACAATTAGTCTTTTCTTATAAGGGGGTGATAAAAATAATAATGCAGAGGAAGTGCAGGTATATAACCCTCACTTTCTTAGGGAGTTTAATGACTCCCAGCCTTCAGTCACACACACGACATCAAGACTCAGCTATTACAATATGTGCTATCACTGACATGCTATTAAATAACTTAAATGTCATTTCTTACTTCAGTAGCAAAACTCAGCAGAAAAAAATGCAACCTATGCACATTATAAATGAAATGCTTAATGCTGGCATATATGTACTTATAAGCTGCTTGCTGTCCCAAACTTTGAAGCTGGCCTGGTTAAAATCTACTCAGTATGCTTTCCTCCTCCTTTTCCACCCACCTTGTGTTTAATCCCATTCTGTCAGTACAGCAGAGAGATAAGGCTTGAATCATTAAAGAAATCTCAGTGGAAAGGGCAATTACAAAACTGCATTGTCTCCATTCCTTCGTTTTCTTCTTTCTCCTTCAAGCAAACAGACAAACAACCTGCCATTGTTATCTTTCCTTTGAGTCTTCTGGCTAAAATCTGCCTCCTGTGAAGGTCTCATGGCAGCACTACAAACCTACATTCTCCACTACTCCTGAGGGCCTTTCTCCTGTGTTTCCAGATCTGGGCCTAGGAGTCCCTGCATAATCTCACTGGCCGGGTTCTCCAGGTGGCAAATAGGAGAGTCCTGTGGCTCAAAGTGCCTCACTGCAAAAAGGACATTGAGCTACTTGAGTTTGTCCAAAGAAGGGTAATGAAGGGTGAAGGGTCTGGAGCACAGCTCTTATGAGGAGCAGCTGAGGGAACTGGGGTTGTTTAGTCTAGAGAAGAGGAGGCTGAGGGGAGACCTCATCGCCCTCTACAACTACCTGAAAGGAGGTTGCAGAGAACTGGGGATGAGTCTCTTGAACCAAGTAACAAGCGATAAGACAAGAGGTAATGGCCTCAAGTTGCGCCAGGGAAGGTTTAGACTGGATATTAAGTATTTCTTTACAGAATGGGTTGTTAGGCGTTGGAATGGGCTGCCCAGGGAGGTGGTGGAGTCCCCATCCCTGGAGGTGTTTCAGAGTTGGGTTGACATAGTGCTTAGGGATATGGTGTAGTTGGGAACTGTCAATGTTAAGTTAATGATTGGACTAGACGATCTCCAAGGTATTTTCCTATCTAGACGATTCTGTGATTCTGTGAAGGAAAGAGCACAGCTGAAAAATCTCATGTGAACAGTGACAAAGCTGAACATACACGTTCTTGACTCTCTACCATCCCTGTGCGGTTGCTTACTTCAGGGCAAAGGCAGTATAATACACAGCGAAATCTAAATGCATTTGATACCTATATCACTAGTGGTACATATAAATCTCCCTCAAAGGTAGGAAGCAGTAGTAGCCAGCCCATATCTGCCTTCTCCACAGCTTTTTTTTTTTTATGTTTTCACAGCTAGAGCTTGAACAGAGTCTTGAGGGACCTGCAGCTAGGGGAAGCTGCCTTTAATACTCTGACCTTTTACACAAGATGAAGAACTATCCCATAGATATTTACTTAAAATTCAAATGCTAGTAAATTCCAGTGATCAGCAGCAGATTCAGGATTTCTTCTATTTACTGATATGATCATAGAAGACAGATGGTTTAAACCAATACCTAGTTCGCTCTTTAAAAATTTCCTCATGAAATGAAACCAAAGTTGTGCGGCTTTTTGCATTCAAGACTGCTATTCACCAGTAATGATACTGTCCATAATATCGCTACAATCCTTTGGAATTACAGCTGATGGAGTTTTGCACTCTCACAATTGGACTTCAAAGCATAGATCAGGAGTGACTGCTGTGCTATAAACTAGTTTGCAGTTCACTGTTGAGCCACAGATCCACAAGGCAAAGCTAGAAACCAGTCGCAATACAAGCATATTAAGAAAGCCCCGTTATAACTGATTTAATAGAAACAGTTGGATTCATTAAGTCTTAATACCAACATAAGGATTAATTTATCCACCTGCATGCTTAACCAGCTCTGAAGTGCACAGAAGGATGTGTAAATTATCTTTTCCAATGCTTCTGGGTTTCAAATTACAAGCTGGTGTTGCTGCCATCTCTGTTCTGACAGCACTGCCGTGCTGAGATGGCCAGCACAGTACTCACACTGCCTAATAGGTTTCATCTTGAGAACAGCAATTGTAACAGCACTTTGTCTTCCATCTTCACTCAGTGACACTTCCATAAATCTATTAATATTCCGTTCTCTCCTAGTCCACTTTCTAACTTTCAAATGCATTTTCCCCTACTTCTTTCACAAGGTCAAAACAAAGACTCTTAACATGTATTTCCAGTATCTACCTCTGTTTACTCCAAACAGCAACAGTATAAGACTTTTACTTGCCCATTTCTATACTAGGCCTCTTTCTTTTGATGTCCATGCAACAAACAACAGATGGATCAGTTCTAAGAGCAGTCTGTGTACTGAACTGAATGCTGGGGGAAACAGAAACAACCCTGTATGCAGAAGGATGACAAGAATTGGTCACAAGTGAAACAGCCATTTCAAAACTGAAGTCAGCACTAGGAATAACTATTATAGCAGAAACAACCACACTGTGTTTCAAAGAGAGAGGTGAGGGAAGAACACAACAGTGTCTATTCCCATACAGTGTCTCATCTAAGTCATGCCCAAAACCCACACCTGTGGAGGTCAGAGCTAGGTTTAGGAACTCCCTTGAACTGCAGTACTTCCTTTTGCCAGATGACCCTCAGCCCCTGAACTCATATTGCTGCATTTGCTCTAGAGGGACAGGATACCCCTCAACTTAACCAGACAAAAGGCAGCATTCAAGGAATGGAAAGCACAGGTCAACAGCGGAATGCAAATGGCAGTTAAGTTAGAAGAGTACTGACGAAATATTCCCAACGCTGCAATCCTGGCTTTGACTTCACGTGTAGTGTCTCCCAGCCACTGTGGAAAGGGCACAATGGTGTCCTGCTGCTATGTGCTTTCAGTGCTTGCTTTTGGGTGGGGGGCAGAGTTGGGGGTGGCTTGGGGGGAAGAAGCAGTAGGGAAAGGAGAGGGAAACATGAATCAAAAACATTCGGTAATACACAACATGGCAATTGCTTCAAACAAAGGTAACAGAAAATATGTAGCGCTACTAATTCTTTAAATAAGGAACATAACTGCAAGAGAAGCATAACAAGCTTCCTATTTACTCAGCTATTATTTTTTGCACGTGTACCTTTTTAATGTAACCTCACCTGCAAAAAGTCAGATCCCGTTGTTAATTTACAGAAACTAAGCAGAGGCTTTGTAACAGAGGTTAATTTGGATTTAAAATAAATGCAGTGCCACATAATGACATATCGCTGATTAAGCTGATTAAAAGCAGTGTGTGGGACAAAGCCTAATTTTTTTCTCACAAATTTTTCATGACTGGAGACAGCCTTTTGTAAATTGAGATTATGCCTGTTCTGAGATCTGTCATCCACGTCTCCAGTGTCAGTAGGCTCCTGTGACACGTGAAGCACAAGGACAGCCTCTCGTGATTAATTTCAACAACTCTATTACAGCTGTCTGCCTTTGAGATGGCTCAATCCCAAGAGACTTGCTGCCTAACTTTGTCATTGGAGGCTGTAAGCTCAAATTCCATTGGAATTGGTGGGTTTTTATTGAGAGATCTATTTCATTTTCTCTTTCACCTGGCTTTGTATAGGACTTTGCTTGTTGCTCTGCTAAATGGAAAAATGCATGAATCAAAGCATTATGCACACACACTGGCTGATTAAGAGTAATTAACCTAAATGTCACAGAAAAAAACTAAACAGGAAAGCATAAAGAGATATGATCACAGTTTATACATCTACTGTTGCAAAAGGTGAAAGGCAATGAATCAGCTGTAAGAGAGGTTTGTTGTACCCATTTCACCTGTTTCCTGTCATTTAATGTAAATTAGTATTATGCTAAATTCAAACACGTTAAGCGCAACCAAATCCTCTGAAACAGTGATTACCTCGAAGCTGACTTCTCGAAGTAGAAAGTTCTGGTTCACCCTCATGTTCACCATTTTGGTCCAAATTGAAATGTAAATCATATGGTCAAACTTTTGGTTTTTTCTGTGAGACCTCCATCCCTCTTCAGAGCATTAAATGGGCAATTATTTAGCTTCCAATGTGTGCATGCAGACCCTGCTTACTGTTAAAAAAGGTATGTTTTTGACACAGTGATTCTGCCAAACCTCTAGCCCAAGCACTGAAATCTAAGAACTACTGTCATATTTTGCTTTTTCACCTGAGAAAACACACACAATTTCATATCCTTATTCAAGAAGTGGAGCACAGAGCTGTTCTGTCCAAAATAAAGTTCACAGAAATTTAGCACAAACTTTACTTCAAGGAAAAAAAGGTTGAATAACTACATCAAGGCAGAGAAGCTTGAAGTATTCAGTGCCTTCTCTGCATTAATGGTAGAGGCTAACACCTTTCCAGTGTGGTACAATAGACACTGAAACAAGCTCTTGCACAGATCTGTGCTATCTTCAGTTCTCAGATGACTGCTATATTTAGTGAGCAAAGTTGGGGAATCAGTGGGGAAGGTAGAAGGTTTTGCAAATCAATGCTATGCCACTCACATCATGAGTAAAAATATTTCATGAACAGCATTGTTATAATAGACTAAACTGTAGACCACAGAACTGCAGTCAGTCACTATTATCCCAGAAGATGAAGCAAGAACAATTATCCTTATCCCTTGTAAAACGTATTTAGATTATTAAATCCCCTTTGCCAATTCAGCTAATTATTTAACCCATGAGAAACGTTTTCTTCTACTGCTGTAGTACATCAGTCTTTTCTGTTCTAATCACTATGGTCCCTGATACCAAAAATAACGCAAGTTTAGTTTTATTGACAAAAATTCCCTCACATTAGAAAAAAAAAACAAACAACAGAACTTAATGGTAAGGATAAAGAGACATTTGACAGGGTAGAACTCACAAATTAGCTAATTTCTCTTCTTCTTGCACTCGTCCAGAAATAGCATGGCCAGCAGGGACAGGGAAGGGATCTTACCCCTGTACTCAGCACTGGTGAGGCCACACCTCCATGACTGTGTTCAGTTTTGGGCCCCTCACTACAAAAAGGACATTGAATTACTCGAGCATGTCCAGAGAAGGACAACAAAGCCGGTGAAGGGTCTGGAGCACATGTCGTACGAGGAGCGGCTGAGGGAACTGGGGTTGTTTAGTCTGGAGAAGAGGAGGCTGAGGGGAGACCTCATCGTTCTCTACAGCTACCTGAAAAGAGGTTGCAGAGAGCTGGGGATGAGCCTCTTTAACCAAGTAGTAAGTGATAGGACAAGAGGTAATGGCCTCAAGTTGCGCCAGGGAAGGTTTAGACTAGATATTAGGAAGCATTTCTTTACAGAATGGGTTGTTAGGCGTTGGAATGGGCTGCCTAGGGAGGTGGTGGAGTCCCCACCCCTGGAGATGTTTAAGAGTCAGGTTGACATAGCGCTGAGGGATCTGGTGTAGTTGGGAACTGTCAATGCTAAGCTAATGGTTGGACTAGATGATCTTCAAGGTCTTTTCCAACCTAGACGATTCTGTGATTCAGTCTCCTTTGAGGGACAGTGTGGTCATACTGTAAAACCATAACATTGAGCACAACATTGAGATTCATGTAGAGAGTTGTAAGTCATGTCTGAGGAACACTAAGAGCACTATTAAAATATCTAACTTCATGTAGTTCAGAGCTCACTTTTAATAAAGCCATTCAATAACTACCATAACAGTTTGAGATTTTTTAAAATTATAATCCTATACAAAGATAATGGTGCTTAAATAAGTGAAATTTCCATGGACCAAGGCATGTACATTCATAGAGATTATAACCATACTAAATTCCAACTGAAAGAGAAAGCTATAGTTGAATACAGCAGTGCTCAGCACCACTGACTACCATGAGAATTAATGAACATAAATTCCCTGTGCTTTTTGCATTCCATATATCCCAGGTGTACATCCTCTACAAGTCATAAGGGTGAGCCTAATTAGATCTGTACATGGAAGCAATTCCCCACTTCTCATCTTTTCTGCCTTCTCTGTATTTGCTTTCTTTATGTCCTTTTTCAAGGAGTGACCATAACTGTACATTGTATTCAATGTGCAAGCAAAGCCTAGATTTATAGATGGTATAAAGATGTTTTCTATTTTGTTCTCACTTTTTCCTCTAAAATAGTTTTTATGAGTCTATTTGCCTTTTCAATGTGGCCAAACACACAGATGATACTTGCAGTCGTCTACTCTCAGTGACCTTAAAGATCTCCCTTCTGAATGGGAATAGCTAATGTAGAATTTATCGTGGTATATGCATTAGAAGTTATTTTTCCTGGGATCAAAATTTTGCATTTATCAACACTGAATTTCACCTGTCATTTTATCACCTAGTCATTCAGTAATGAAAAATAGTTCTGCAGCTTTTCCTAAATAGCTTTACATTGGACTATCCTAGCCTTTTTTTTCCAACTATACATATTTTTGCTTTACTCTTCAACCTTATTTTTAGCTCAGTTACAAATGTATTGAACAATGTAATTCCCAGAACATATTCTCATGGGACCCTCCTAGTAACTTTGCGCCTTTATTAGAATGACCATTTATCACTGTCTTTTTTATCCTATATTTTTAATAATTTTATTTAAAAAAATGTTTTAGAGACAAGACTACAAGACCAGTAACCAAAGGGGAAAAAGGCGGTGGGGGGGAAGAATAAATTAGCTTCATGGGATCTGATGTCCACAGATTCATCTTGCCTGCGTTTAACTTTACTACTTTACTATTCTGAATCTACATAACAACCTAGGTAATAATTTGGTACAGAACATTCCTGGGAATCAGAATTAAGGTGACAAGCTGCACATTCCCTGAACCTTCTTAAACAAATAGGCACCATGTTTCCTTTGGGAATTCATTAGAGATTGGCCCATTCTCAAGTGCCTTAGGGTGAGCTTCTTGGTCCTGTCCCTGCTGTCTTAAACTTCACCATTCTTTATTATTTCATATATTGACCTGCACTTTTATCCCCTCATTAACCCCATTGTCATTAAACATGTAAACCAATATTTGTTGCGATGATTTACATGAAAACAGTATTGACTGTTTCAGTCCTTTTGTCACTATTTCTTTTTATATTACATACTTGGGCTTGTATTTGCCTTTGTTTTTCTTCTTACTTCAAATATATTAATAGAATCTCTTTAGGGTTGGTTTTGGTTGTTTTTTTTTTTTTCTTAAATTCTCTTTAGTCTTGGCCTTTCTAAATTTCTCCCTGCCAGTTTTTGCTACTCCTGAGTACTCTTAGTTATGCATTCTTGTTTTCACTCTTGCATGACTGAACTCCAACTTTCAGTTTAGGGCATACCTCCACAGCCACATGCATGCTACCTGCTCTGTTTGTCCTCCTGCACCCCAGGCAGACTGAACACAAGCCAGCATTAGTATTAGTTTGACACACGCATTTCACACCAGATAGCAGAATAACTTGATTTCCAGGCTGCAGCTGACTTATTCTTTCATAGTTCAGAGAATGAGCAGAAAACTGACACACAAAGAGCATCTGACCACATCAACATTTCGTCTGAAAAGCATCTGGTACAGTCATATTGGTCTCTTACAGTAGTCTTCTCTTTGCAATGGGATAATTTTTCACTATGTTTTTTTTTAAAACACACACTCCGATAATTTATTCCTTTTTAAGTTTTTTTTCAGTAAAACCAGTATACTTTAAATGTCAGAAAAAATATAGTATCAACATGAAAGATGAAAAAGGTATTGCTTTAGGTTTAAAATGGAAGTGTGGAAATACTACTGGAACAGGGAAAGAAGGTGGGGACTCTTTTCTGCCCTATTTCTCTGACACTTCATTACTTTTTCACTTTATATCATGATCATCTTTACAAAGTGTTAACTGCAAATCTTATATGAGGACTGGAGAACTTTCATTTTAAATAGAACAAAGTGGTAAACCTGCTTTTGGAATTGCATGGAGACACTATGAAAACATCTCAATTGCTATGAGGCTGATGGAAGATGCATGACCTGTTTTGGTATTAACAATGATCCTTGTAATGGAAAAGTTTTACAGGGATACCATATGCAAGTTCATTAGTTATGTAATTAAAAAAAAAAGATACTTTACTATTTGCAGTGGTAAAACTTCTTTTTTTCCCAAGGAAAACAGATTGCAAACTCAGTCTCAATTAATTCCATTCTGTCAGACATTTGTCCATTGTTGGTACTTCATTCCAGGTCATGCTGATGCAAAATTCAGACATGTCAACTGTCCTGCATGAAAGCTGTCAGACAGATTAGCAATCTTGCACTGACAGAGCTACTACTTTGTCAGGACTGGGAATAAGCATGTTGAAAATGAGGCCTCAGCTGATGTACCTATAGGATGAAAGTAACCAGCAGTATATGGGGTTTCATCCTATTGAGTCTTGGTGTCTAAGACTGTGTTGACCAGGCCACATTCCCACTCTTTTTTTAAAGAAGAACCAAGACCTTATAGCAGTATAACTCTCCTGAATTCTCTTCCAAGACATCATTTATCCCCCTCTTAAATAACAGACCTACACACTCCATTTTCTTCTTTCTTCTAATACTTACGAAGTCTCTTTGCTTGTTCAGTTGAAATCAGTTTTGATCCTTTCTTTTTCCAAATTCTCCCTCTCCCCAACTTAGACTATTCATTATAGCAGTCTTAGTCATGCATTATTTTTTCATCTACTGTTTCTGAAATGTCTCTATGCTCATACACTGACACACTGTCAATACTTTCTCCTATCTGAGCATTGTGTCACCTTTTATATGGCATAGGACACTCTCCAAGAATTCCCGTACTATGTCCTGTTTGATCCAGAACAATTCATACTTTGTAACTCTAACATAAAGGGCAAGATCTTATCAAAGCTCTTTATTGAGAATACTGGGGTTTTAGCTCTTTACTGAGAACACTTTTTTTTCAGGACTGTTAGTCTATAAGCAAGATGAGGAAGAAGACACAGTTCAGTGGGGCACGCTTTTTATCTCTCTTATCTTCTTTCCTCGTGCTGGGTTACATTTCAATAAATATTCACAAATTCAGGTGTTTAGGAACTGTGACCCTTGTTTATTCCACTCCAAATCTGATCAAAAAACCCCCAGAGGATACACTTACAATGTGCTAGTTATTTTTGATTGTTTATCAGAGTGTGTGGATAACAATGAGACAACACAAAAATCAAGGCTCATTGCTTTGAAAGACTCACTATCTGGAGAACCTGTTGCATCACACCACTAATCTCTCCTGTAGAATTCAGAGTGCAAAATAAATCCTTTTTCCTAATAGTACTTGTATTCCAGTCCAAAATCTATTTTTAAACCATTAACATTAGTGTTTTGGAGCACAGAATCAGAAGATCTAAGTAGAAATGAAAACGGTAACTAATGAACAATCAAATTATGCTACCAACTGTATCTGTTTGCAAGTGTTACTTGACTTAAATATTGCTTTGAGAATACATTCCCCAGAAAATATCAAGAAAGTCATTTTAGTACAGGAGGTATGCAACATTTCTGGATTAATAACGCTTTATAGCAGAGCCTCTTGGATTTAGTATTTTTTTCTGTTCAGACCATTGTTTCTGTTTCGCTTAATGTAGGTATGCTGTTACTGAAAGTTGTAAATAGCCTTTTTAAGATGCTAGTACTGCTTCTGCTATGAAGCCTAAAGGGTTCCAACATCAGATGAAATTTCCCAGGATAATCTCCTAGGCTATGTGAATTGCTTTACATGGATTGCATTTTAAATCTCATTTGATAGCAAATGTTTTAGAGAGGGAAAGAAAAAAGAAAAAAAAAAAAGAGTGCTTTCTGGCTTAATGACAAACCACAACAAGTTAAGTGTGCATAATAAGATTTGTCCCCTTATCCAATGTGAATAGCTGGAAAGAATTGTTCGGTTATGCACTGGCATCTTTAGAAGTGGTAGAGAAATGGAAAGGAAAAAAATTACAGAAAATCATCCACACTCTTAATGCTCAGCAGTTACTGTGAAAGTAACATCTATTTGAGTTTTTGCCCAGCACAAGGGCATTTTGGTAAACTATTGCTATCCTGGTTAAGGAGTCCTAATTTCCTCTTGCACACACGTGCAACTCTTGCTCTGGTTAAAGAACTGCTTGCTTTGATGCTGCCATAAAAACATACCACTAAGAGTTCAGCATATACAGACTGAAATTTTCAGAAATTCAGTTCTATTTTACTGGAGATTTGTCTCTGGCAGTCTTTGAATTGAGTTCAAGAATGTATTCTGATAAGAGCTCAATCGGTCATGTAATTCTCCCCACTAGGTTCTCCAGTCTGTTCTTAGCAATCACATGTGGGGGTAGCTAGCAAGAAAAGTAAGATATAGTTTGTGTGGCAGATTAAGAATTGGATATCCTACAATGTTAACCACATTGCAAATGCAAAGAACATAAATGAAGGTATGACACACCTGCAGAAGAGGACAACTCCTTAGAGTTTTCCCTAGGGTGATATTTCTAGACACCATATTAACCTGGTCCTACCAGGCCACATTTGGACAAAATCAGCTGTTCTGTTTTAATCAATAAAGGATGGTCATCCTTTCTGCAGTAGGGACGCTGTGACTTCCTGTAATAATTTTAGTATGATTGATCAGAAACAAATTTAGTACAGATTTTATGTGTTAACTGACCCCTCTTTAATCCCAATCTAAACTGAGTATTATTTTGAAATGAAACTGAATATAATCTAGGGAAAACTTGTATTAAATAATTACAAGTCAACCATAAAATGCTAGACATGACTAAGGATGGTGAATCATTATGTGGATCTAGCAGTCTTTTCAGCCAGCCCACAGAATGAGAAGGCAGCAGTTCCCTCACTACCATAAGGAGTTATGCAGATACTCCTATCCAATACTGCCTTGACTAATACCTGAAAAATGCTGAGGCAGTCTAACAAAATACCTCTGCCAGAAGTACTCACAATTTACATAACTAGTGTAGCTTATTTTTCTGTTCACAAATTAATTATGAGCAAATCATGTTGTTAACAAATGTGGTACCTGGAGTTATTCCACTAATGCTCAATGCAGACAAAAATTCACAGAACCAATCAACAGCAACCAGTAAGTCAAACAACTGCTATTCATGCTATTTATGACCCATTTTCCAGACTAATCACCTGAGCTGTGTTATGGCTCCTGTTTCCTAGCTGGCCGGCTGTAGTTCCCTAAACAAAAAGAGGGCATGAATGAGATGCTTCAGACTTTTCATTCCTTCCTCAGGGACTCTCAGAAGCACCTATTGTCACAGTTTTTAAAGACTTTCAGTTGCTGTAAGCATTCTTTCACACTTGGAAATTATGTATTTTTGTGACTGCTCCTTGGACTTGAGTAGAAAAAAAAACAGGAACAAAGCCTAATTGAATTTGCTGGTATTATGCCAATGAATGCCTTGAAAATATTTGAAGAAGTCACCCAGTGCTATATGCTGTGTAGACTGCCTTGTCCCAGCTCACTCACAAAACTAAAAAAAAAAATTAAAGAAAAGCTTTGTCTACCTCAGATAAAAGTATGATGACTCTTAAGGAAAACACATAGACATCTTGGCCACATTCCTGTTGAGCAGAAATACAGCACATAGAAGAGTTAAAATACCTCTGAAACTGAATGAAGACATACACATACCCATATAACAAGGACCTGCATCACTCCACAGCCCTGAACACAGAAGAGCAATGCTCTCTGCCTGCCCCCGCCTTTTCGGTTCCATCACTAACATGCACAGGTACCCAGGGGTGCAGCGAACTCTGGGAGATGTCACACATCAGATGTTCTCCTGAATAACTCCCACCTATGCAGGTCCTTGTTCACCACAACAGTCTCAGTAATAAGGTCTGGATTTCCCATGTGTATATTTGTGTCAAATACATTTAGCCAATCTCATTCTTCTCTTCATTTCAGTATCAAGAGACAAAACCAGCCCAAACGTAATGCACCACTGTTTGTTGAGCAGTCCTGAGAGGCCATCTCACTGGATAAAGTGAATAGCACATCCTGGAGACAAGGATTCAACGGTAGGTTTTAATTTTGTGTAGCACAGCACTAGATGATGATTTTGAAATGTATTCACAGTTTTCTATCCTGTTTTTCATAAGCACAGACAAGCATTATCACATAACCCTTCTCTCAGACTAGAACTCTTCCTCCCACAAAGATGGTGGGAGAAGAACAGCATCTATGGGTTAGGCTATCCTAATAAAAACCCTGACTAAATAAAGCACTATTTCTGGCACTTTTGGTACTGATGTCAACAGTAACAGGAAGAAATTAATGGGTATGAGGAAGAAGGAATATGTTCCTGATGTAATAATTTTAGTTCCCCCAAGTCAGGAATAAGAGAGAGAAAGCATCACCCTATTCACGGGGCTGATCTAAAATTAACACAGTGGACTTTGCTCCTTTGAAACTTATAAAGTTACTTGAGAATTAAATTTCCTAATGGGGACAAAGACAGTTGTTTAATTTGAATGCTTTAGACTCAATCAAAATTTTGAGCTACTAGAACTGTGTTAGTTTATACCAACTAAAGATCTATTCTGAATTTACAGATCAAGGGTGTTTAAGCATGGCTGGTATCAGCAGCTGCTATCAATGAACTCTGAAAGAGCACTAAAGTGCAGGACAGTTATTTCTGTTCAAAAGAAATTACAGAATTGTGGAAAATGTTACTCATATACTTCTATGGGACCTTTACATCGAAGAGGAACTAAACCCAGAAACAAAACACCTGATAAGAAGCAGACACATTAACATATCACCAAAGATCACTAAAAAAACCCCAAACCTATCCTTCTTCTATATAGTTTCATTATATACAGTCTGAATTCTTTGCAATGTAGTTCTGACACTGTGCAGTCAGTATGAAATTATGTTACCAAAATTAATCAGAAGTGAATACCTGTGCTTTACCTCTATCTCAATTCCTACTGACATAGTACTTGTGACCTTTCCATTATGTTGTGCTTGTGCATATCTAGGTGTGACAGAAAGAATGAATAATAAAAAAATATTACTCAGTGGAGTAAAATTAGTGTCCACTTACATCAGGAAAGGGTACAAGATAATGGCAGTTATAATTGATTCCCTGTTTAGGAAATGCAGTGGTGCATATAATGTACCACTAGCAGTTTATAGTAAAACATCATATTCTGTATTAAGATAAAGGTGATGTACTAATGACTACGACTAAATCTTGACAGCCAAATGATCTCTTCTTGTAACAGTCTGTGGTGTAATGAGTAATCAGACAGCAGAGCGGCAATTATGTACATTCACTTACACTAAAAGCATTTCTGATGGACTGAAGTGTACTGAAGTAGAAACAAATATGTGATATAATTATTCTCCTTACATTTACATTGGACATGCAATTTCCATGTTTCCTTTCTGGTTTTTAAAATTAAACCAAGAAACAGAAGTCTTAAAAGCTTTTATTTTCCATTAACTTAAGGTGTTCCTTCCTGCCTTTAACATTTACTTTGCTTGAAAAGACAGGCATTACATAATACATATCTCATGTGTATTTTTAGGGCAAGCCACAGAAGTGTGGAGGACAATGCAGGCTTTCATGTGATCAAGATGTGATGTGAAGGAGCAATGAAGTGCCAGTACACAACTTCTACCTAGCAGTGGCCAAAGGCTTTTGATTAAGCTAAACAAGACAAAATGTGAGAAACCTTCATACTGTTTTACCATCTTCTCTCAAAATTTATGGAAGGAGGGAAAGAAAAATATTCAAAGGTGGAACAGGAAGTTGGACATGTATTCAAGCTGATAACGTTCCAAAGCTCCAATGAATGAAGTAATAGGCAGAAAAAGATTCTTGAAGCACAGATAAATGTTCAGCTTCCAGACTGATTGATCTTTCCAGATCAATAAGTACTTCTAGTTCTGTTGATGTGCTTGTCTATTTATGAACACAAAACCAGTTTTAAAGTCTGTTAAATTAATGCAAAAAAGATAGTGATTCAGTGTGAAGATATTTCACATATGCAGATAAATCTAAGCCATGCTCAAAAAATAAGACAAGAAGATGGTTTATAGGTTCTTTGCATCCCAAACTTGATTTTATATACTTTTTTTACCAGTGTGACAGATTTCAAAAACCCACCTGAGCACTCCAATCTACACTTGCCATCAGCAACTTCCTGATCTTGATTAAAAAATATATACCATATTCATACAGAAAACTTATAAACATATGATAGTCCAGGGTACTACACATTCTAAATACCAAGCCTCCAACGAAGCTGCTGCTTCCCTGAACATTACAAGATTTGGGAAGGTATGACTTTTCACTTGGAATAAAGAGGATAATTTTTTGTATTTCAGCATGTACTTTTCTCCACATAATTTCTGGTCTTCCACTTCTTGAGACAAGTGTTCATAAAAATCAAAGCCCACTCTGTTAATTTTCATCATGAGTGCATAGACTGTGCACAGAAACAGACAGAAGTTATTAGTGGTGTACAATTCAGTGTCTGTAATATTTTACTATAATCAGACCTTCTACATCTGTGTGTATATATATAAAAATCCTGTAATTGCACATGTTGTTCCATCATCATCTTCCCTTGTGTCCTACAGAATTACATCTATATATTTGTTTTACAGAAATGATAGAAATATATTTTACAACAAGAAACAGCTACATGTCTGTCAACTCTGTGATAACTTGACTTGGGCTCATTTTATATGGTTCCAGATTTTTTTTTTACATTTGAAAATCTCATGTCTGTTAGAGGTTAAAAATGATGACAGAAAGGGTAAAGATGAAAGCTTGATCTCTAGCTTTCCATGGAAGAGCAGCTGTAAGATCCATCAAATGGTAAAATCAAGAATGCTGCCAAGTTCTAACAGGAAAATTGATACTGCCAAGTTCTTCAAAATCATAAGGTTTTACCATTTTCCTCAAAATTTTACTCCTTTAATCTAGAAAATAAAAAGGTTTGAGGTATTTTTGGTTTGTTTTTAAACAGGTGGAATTTATTTATACATAAAATTTTCTAGCATTGAGCTCAATTGCTATGACACTGTACAATTAAACAGTTGTACAGATCAAAAAATAGGGACACAGATGAATTAAGCAAGTTTCAACAAATTCAGATTGCCTTACTCTGAACTCCCCCACTACACTTCTGTATTTTTCTGTGGGACATTGTTTAAAAAAAAATAATTGCATTGAGGTATCCAACCACATTTCTGCATATTTCTGTAGAACATAAAATGCTAATTAAGATATAACTAAAGCACTACTTTGCTGATCTGATGAAATGAACCATCCATAGAAATAATTAGGACCACTTTACTGATCTTTCCTCCATCAGATTTTTTGACCCAAACAATTTTACCTGCCAATTAAAGCAATTTCCTATATTTAGATTTCACTGCCATTAAAGTGAAAAGGCTTCGTAGTATTTTCCTCCAATATGATTAAGCCATTTTTAATCTTTTCAGAGGAACACAATCATTTGCAAATATTAAAAAGGCAAAAGGAAATTGAGAGATAATGACAAGAAGGAGAGGCAAAGGGAAAAACTACCATGATCCATATGGCACAAAGAGCTAAAGCAGATTTGATACTAATTAATAATGCTATATCTATAATCTATTTAATTTCCCATCCTGGCAAGATGCCTGACTAATTTGTTTTGATCTCTATTTCCATACTTACCAAGTTGTTTACTATTTCCTCTGTGCTCCAAAATTAATAATCTGTATTGCAAGAGATGGTTTTGGAAGAAAAATGTAGAGGCTCTTATGTTATTGCAGACAGCAAAGGACCCAGAAGTATTTCCCAACTTTGGGATCCTAACTACCTGTCAAAAGGTAGTTACCTACTGCTCAGGACATTTAGTTTCCATTGGAAAACTTGGACATATGAGCAAAGACAGACTAGTACCATACTTCAGAAGGCCTCTGGTCAACATTATCATGGGAGTTAGGGCAGAGTACTCCATGAACTGTATCTGACCAGAGCACAAGCATAGCCTTACTTCACTAAATCTCTGAAGGCTAGGGTCCTTCCAAGGCTCTTAAAAAGGCAAAACAGGCTGAGATAGAAGATAAAATAGGGTCTTAAGAGTCATCAGAGTAGGCTTAGTTTTCATTCCCTGAACAGAGCCAAGGCAGCAGAAAAGGAAGAATTTACAGCTGTTCTCTCTACTGATTGTTTTAGGCAGAATTTTTTCAGCTCTTCCAATAAAGCTGAGGCAGATTAGGGGAAAAAAAAAAATCCACCCAACAAAAATCACAACAGATCTTCAATCCAGCTTGCTACTCCATTCAGCATGTCCCTTTTTTAAACTCTTCAGAAGAGCACTTAACAGTACTCCTACAAACTTCTTTTGATGTCCTTCAGTCATTGTCCTTCCTTCTTTTGATTCAGTGTATCTTACATTAATTACTTACATTAATTAGAAGGTGTTTTGAAAACTGGCAGTGAGTTTGATCAATTAGCATTTTCCACTCAATATTTTTTAACCACATCTACACCCAACATGGGAATTTTCTACGATGTGGACTGTTGTATTTATCATTTAAATGAGACCCTGATTGTAATCACAATGCACACATATAATAATTACTATATTGTAAAATGTCATGGGCAGACATTTTAAAAAGACCCTCCCTTATACGTGAATGATAGAGGACTGATTCTCCTTTATTTTATCTTTATTCCTCTCAAGATTACAGTTCACTTAAGTGATAGCCAGCAACAGGACAAACTTGTTTTGAGACCATACTCTTGAAAAATGTGTTGAAGTGAGGGTGAAAAGTAATGAGTAGAGAAAATAAATTTCTCAAAAGATAAACAAGAAAAGGCCTTGTTGGGGTTTTTTTTAATCAATTTGTTTTTCCCAGAACATTTGCTGACATTTATACAGTCTTAAAAAAAATTCTCCCTCTACTAATTGTCTTAGAGACTCATCATGCATGCACCACTTTAGTCAATCTGTGCCAACAATTCAGTTCACTATACTGGCAATATTTCTCCTCTCTTTTGACAATTTCTTCCACTCTTGACTGAATAAGATACCCTGAAAAGGGTCTGCAGATTCCCAGAGGAGCCTCTTAGACCTGTCACCTGAGTTCAGACTTCCCCCAGATCAGCAGTGACAGGAAAATCCCTTCTATTTAAGAGGCTTCCACACCACAGGAAAGGATCCCGTTACAAATGCCAAATCCAGCTGCTCAAGTGACAGTCCCACCAGAGATGACCAGGACTAAATTAATTGCCCTTTCACCACAGACAAGGCTCCTCTAGCTCAGTGTAGAAGTCTATTAAGCAAATTTGTCTTACTGCTACTGGATACAGACCTATTCTAAAAATAAAAGAAAAATGCAGTCGTTTTCACTTCGCCAAGTTCTCATGGCACCACTAGGACTCATCGTTATTCAGTAGTTTGTTCTACATACACACACAGAAGAGATTAGTCTGCCTCTCCAGACTCCCCTGACTCCCGCTCAGCTGTCTGGTTAGTACATAAGGGCTGAAAAAAGCTGTCATCAAACTATCATGTCCCCTGAATGCTTTGAAATCCATGAGCTCAACATTGTTTTGCAGACAAGGATGGTGTCCTGGCTCAGTGTAGGCATCTGCTTACTTAACAGTAACATATGTTTCCTGGAGTGACTGCTGTGGAAAGTTATTGTTCTGGAGCTCATGCCTTCTTTTACAAGCCATGTAACCATTGCTAGTAGCTAAGCCAGTTAGGGAAGGATGTGTCCCCTTTCAGGTCCTTCTAGAACTAGAGTCCTCCAACACTAGGTATTTCCTCCCTCTGTCATTTTTTTTTCCCTTTTATGGAGGGGAAGAGAAGAGGGGTGCACATTCCCAAACACATGTGGTGCGTCTCTGCAGTACTGTCAAAAGGTGGCAAACAACAAGGCACTGTACTGGCCTTGAAATATCAGGCAATGAAAACCACAACTCTAAATAGCACAGACCTGAGGATTTAAGGCACACTTGGAGCATGATTGTATTTCTTCAGGGAGATAAAGACACAGACTCCTATAGAACACCATCAATCTGCACTTCAGATGGGAAGCATGAATTAGAGGATGTGAATCACGCTTCTACTGACACATGCCCAATGAGCAATCAAAACATTTAATAGAAAATGTGAGCCTGATAGCCTAGAGGTCATCTTGTGTGCATGCCATAAGCGAGTAATAATCTATACACTTAGTAGATACATTCTTCCTACTCCCACATACTTCACACAGTCCTCATGGCTATTGCAGTCTTTAAATATAAGTCTTCTGCACTAAATAACCACCATTAATAAGATAAGAGGAAGCTCAGAGGCACCAAAGCTTCTGTTGCTGGAATTTTGCCATTGGTGCTGTGTAAGAACGGCACAATATATTACTTACGAATGCCAACATTTCTTTATCTGTTCTTGTGTATTCATTTTTGTACTTAATGGAATAGCTCCAAGGAACAGATGATTAATTCTAGGTTATAGTGGAGGATTGTTTACAATATACAAGCCAGCTTTGTAGCAGTAAAACTAGCCCCAAAAGGTAAGTGTTTATTGAAAATGGTATTTAATAATGCATTTTCCTACCTGTTATCTCATCAGTTCCAAACAGGTTGTAACAGGTATAGTTCTTTCTTTTCCCTTCTGACCTATGTTGCTCCTTCACTAACATAGTCACCATCCTCATCAATGCTTTCAGTGAAGCAGGAGTAAACATCTCTCTCCTGTTTTTACTTTCTGTAATGCTCACATAACACTCAGTTAGCCCGCTCGTTACTGCAAACTTTTGCTGACAATTAGAATACAGCAAGGTTTGCAGCAGTTTGGTGTTACTTATCTGAATCACAAGAGCTGAAACACTGAGTACTAAGCAGATCACAAAGAGAAAGCAGCCTTGATGCTTTAAGGCTGAAGTTCGATACTTCCCATTGGGACTCTGAAGAACATTTTCTCTGGGCTCTTCTTTCATGGTTGTCTAGTACTGATAGTTTTGCATCTTTCTCAGAAGTACATAGTACCAAATACTCTCTTGCTTGATAAGTCACCAGACTACATGTTCAATGTGTCATCCAAAACAGTGGTTTCCGTAATGTTCACCCTTTAGTTTTAAAAAGCATGCAAAAAGATATGTAGTTAGCATCAAAACCATGATGTTTCTCAGACCATCCCATCATTGTTACAGCTTGGCAGTTCTGGGAGCAATTTGACAGAAAACAGATTTGCTAAGGAATCCGTGTGTTATGGCAGCTCGCATATGACCATGGTAATGGCAGTACACCAGTTCTCCTCAAGCCAGCAGAGACATTGTTGTGGATTTGTTCAC
Source organism: Strix uralensis (assembly GCF_047716275.1). Lineage (NCBI taxonomy): Eukaryota > Metazoa > Chordata > Aves > Strigiformes > Strigidae > Strix > Strix uralensis. The sequence continues at coordinate 10,416,456 of NC_133978.1, read as the reverse complement.
CACTGACCTGGAAAGCAAGTGAAGCAAAGCGGAGAGGTGACTAATCCACTGTCATATTACCTGGCTCCAAGTCATCCACAGTCCTGCCTTAGTCCAAGCTTTCATTTACCAAAACCAAGGTGTATGAGATAGGAAAGAAGTGTAATTCAGAGGTTGTCATTTTCGTGTGGCCTATACTAATACAGTAGATTTCAGAAGTAGGTTTAATTAGAACAGTAAAATCAATTTAGGAGAAGCTGCGAATTTTTTAAGCACTGCAGCCAATTAAACAATGTTCTACATATTTTTTGAAAACAAGAGGTTTAAAAAAAATTGGAGAGAAACAATCTTAATGCCTGAAATTTGGCAGTGAATAGTTAAAACTTATTAGCTGGATGGCTCCTATCTTTAAGATACCATATATCCAGAAATGGAGATGGTCAATGCCTTTTGAGAAAAACAAAGTATACCACAGGAGAAAAATCAACATTTCAGCCTTTCCTTTTCTACACTTTTTTTCTTCCAGAAGCCAATATATAACACTCATTTTATTTACTATTACACACAGAGGGTCAGTTCTGTATGTGATGCTCCCATTTGGTGTAAAGATAACAGGTTTATATTTCATTCTATCTAGGCTATCTAGCTCTACAGAGGATAATTTTGCTAAATTCTATTATATATACAGTTTAATAACTTTTTTAAAAAAGCAAGCTAATTAGATAGTCTTATTTATTTTTTAATAAGCAAGCAAGAACTAGAACCAAACCTCCTCTTCTGGCACCAACTTAACACAGCTAATTCACCCCCTTTCTGGTATTTTCAACCTGTTAGAAATCAACACCAATTCCAGCTTCTTTCCTTCTCAAAACTAGTAGTACAGTGAAACAAATATTAGCATATGGTTGAATAAAGAAATATTATTTTTGTTTCAGAACAGATAAAAATTGAATTGCTTACTCTCCTGTCCAGCAACTGGAAAGGAATATTTAACTTCCTCCACTACATCAGTGCTTTTTACACATTACAACAAAAGGACTCCCTGCATGTTTCCATGGGCAGTGGTGACCCTTGCACAGCATGGATGCCCAGCTGTGCCTAAGAGACCTGATTCTTGCCATTTAGTGAGCTGTGTTCCAGGCTGGTGTGTCCAGCAGTCCCTCTGCCACATGCCTGGAGCGTTACTGCTCAGTCACCTTCTGCTACCCTCCCCATGCACGTAGCCTGCAGTTACCTAGCTTCGATCCAGCCACTACATACACTAGCTGGAGAACAGAATATCTCCTTTTCTCCACAGGCAAATCCACCAGAGACACAAACCAACACAAAGACAATTCAAAATTGCAAAACAGATGCTTATTGTTCTGAAGGGATTTATGCAACAGGCATAGCTAATATCCAGCTCTTTCAGTAAGAGTAAAACTGACTTACAAAACTTGTTAGAGCAAAGCTTCATTTTACATGTCACAACCTTATATTTGTTTCCATTTTGTATGACTCAATAGATTACTATCACTAGAAATAAGGGTTTTTTTGCATAATGCTGCTAACACCATAGAGACCATTCAGCTACATACCGCACATGCAGTCAGATGTACTGCGTAAGTCCTGTTCTAAAAACTGTGTCTAACAACTTCTGAATAAATAAGTGCTTCCTCCCTGTACCCAAGCTTCTTGGCAGATTTGGGTCATTCTTTGTCTTCATGGAAAGAGACTGAAACTATAGGAACAGAATGGTGACTACAGCCAACCAGAATACTATCCAACCAGAGAAAACATCCAATTTGAGATCATACAACAATTTTAAAAAGTTTTTAATATCCACAATATTTGCATCTGTTTCAAGTTCATTTCTAGAGATCACCTTTATGGCCTGCACCATAAGCTGGTATCCACCTGGCAGCACTCACTCTCAGCATAAGCACACACATGTCCACTCATACAAATTGCTTTGGTCACAACACAGAGTTCACATTATTTGTCTGAAAATGAACATAAAAAGCATTGGTTTCTATTTCAGCACTGCAAAACCACTGAACTCCCAATTAGCTAAAGCACTAAACAATCCATGAAGGTGATATAGATTGTAAAAGACAGAAACAGTGTTAGTGAGCCAGACACAACAGCTATGAGTATACACATTCTAAGACACACAGAACCCCAGCAAATCATATTAATCAAATAAATAGGTTTTTTGCATAAACTTTTTTAATGATACCATGAAAGATACTGAAAAATTGTACTAATTCTGTGTCTAAAAATTTAGGGGGGTCATGTAGGTAGCATTAATGTTTTTATTTTTACAATAGGAAGTACACAATTTAAATAATATTTCCCATTTTATACAATGCCCCATCAGAACAGTGCCCTTAACTAATAGGAAAATACAGTGGGAAACAACTTTTTCCTTCACTTTGTGTAGATTTAAATATGTAGACAATATTAATGTCAGACACTTCCTACTGTATCCACTGACTACCAAATATACACAAAAACCCCCACATTCTAAGTTGAGTGTGACTCTGCAAATATCACTTGGGATTTTTTTTCATAGCATTCAAACCATGAAGCCTGATGATATTCCATTTTTTTTTCTTTTACATTATTTATACAACAAAGATTTTTTTTAAAAAGAAATAATCAAAAAAGAATACATTTATGATCTAACAGTCTAGTGCTCCTTAGCAGCAAGGTATCATGCTCAATGTCTTCCTATTGTTAAGATCCAGGTGTTTCTGAATCTTACTGTAAGAAGAAAATAATCTGCCGTGGTTTTTTGATATATGTTGGTGCTCAAGCAATTGCATAATGTGCCATTTAGATGCCATTTCCATTACATAACTAGAACGCAAGTAGTCAATAAACCGTTCCATATAGACTTAGATATTACCTTTGAAACAATAAGTAATTACATGAAGCATCACATACTTAGCTTTCAAAAGGCATCTAAAAATCTATGACAAAAGTTTTGAAGCCGCAACATTTTAAAAAAGCATAAAAAAGGAAAAAAAACTTTTATCCCTGAGTACAGAGCATACAATTGTTTCTCACTGTGCCCAGATTTCAGGGGGAGAGGCTGGTTTTCACAAACAAGTTTCCAAATGCATGACACAGGCTTTCCGATGGCTTCTCTGCCCTTACCTAGAATAAAAAGCTGCCTCTATTAGTCACTTGGAGCTTCATCATTGCTCAGGGTAGCAACACTCTTTGTCAAGATATCTAAACAATGTGTGGAAATGAAATGTTTCATCGTGAAACATTTTCTGGACATGACATTCCAGAAGAGAGATTAGTCACTTATTTGAGTTAAGACACAGCAGTCAAGCATTCTTGTGATAATCAGCGAGCTGGATTGTATCATATGAGTGCTGCACTGCCTGATGCCAGCTAACCAAGAGGCTTGCTTAGGAAAATATTTGCAATACCTTTCTGAGATGCCATATTTGAAAGATGACCATAACAATGAGTACTTATAGCATCAGGCTCATCTTATTTGAAGTCTTGTAAATGCTATTGATGTTCTGCCATATTCATAGCATGGTCATAATATTATCTGCAACATCTAGGAATTTTTCTATAAGCAGTCATACTGCTCACTGACATGGTTACCTCAGCTGATGTGCAGGTTACACTGCACAGTTCAGTGACCACCTATACTCATATCATCCTCCACATATTGCTTGTGCTTTAACAGCAAAGACTGTTACTTAGTTCCATCATCTGTCACAACTTTCCAGAACAGTCCTCTGAAAGAACAACTTGTGGCTTTAAGAACGAAAGTGCATTATCTCATCCTGAAGAAGTGAACCTATGCATACGCTTCTGCTTTTTTATCAGCCACCTGTAAATACTGGAATGATATTCTGCCTGCCAACAGATCTGAATAACATCCCAGCTAGCCTCTGCCTTTAAGGGGTTGTTTGCAGCTTGTTGAAAAAAATGACAGGATGACATCTGGCATTTAGTGCTTTCATTAGAACCTTCAGGTTTCCTTCCCTCTTTTCAAAAGCATGAAAATTTAACATGTCACCAATATTCCTCATAACCAATTTAAAGCACATCTACTACTTTGCTGAGAGATTAAATATCCTGATTAACTCATTCTTGTTCTCCACTTACGGACCGTAAAAGCTTTACTTAAGCATTTAGTCAGAAGTCTACTAAAAGGATTACAGTGTACACTGTCAACACCAAGAGAGTAACAGAGAAGAAAAAACCAAACAGAATTAATTAAAAAAATGTCCTTCATTTTTTATTGCAGGGAATAGCAGAGACAGCTCAAACCTACAACCACACCTTTTTCCTAAGCACAACTGTTAGTTGCATGTTTAGCGATGTCATTTCAGCATACATTTCTGTCCTTCCCTCTGTCACTCAGTAAGAATGATGTGGACTTGCAGAATTAAAACCACACTTTCAAGTAGCAAACCCAAACATTTACCTGCCCCTTATTTTATACAATATTATTCTTTGCAGGAGAGGAAATGGTAGAATGAAAGAAAAGAGCAGTTCTTATTCAGTCTAATAGTTTTACAGGACACAATTATAACTGGACATTTTACAGAACATCTAAAAGGTCCCCCTCACACCCTGGAGAGATGAAACAATTGCATAAACGAATATATGCCAGCTAACAATCCACGGACCACACAGCTGAATAGACTGAGTTCAAAAGGATATGAACACATTATGGATTTCAGGGTATCCAACAGCCCCTCTCATTGCTGAAAAGCACAAGTGGACTTTGTGCAGCAGGGAGGGTGCAGGTGGGAGAGATCAGGCAGCCAGGAGCCTCTGGGAGATGGCATAAGGCAGGAGAGCCTTGCCTCCAAAATGAAAATATGTGTCCAATAACAGTAAGCCATCCATTTTTTAAAGACGACAGCCAAGATCAAGAGTTCAAGACCTGTGTAATTGCTTGATGACATTCCAGAGGCCTGGCTCAGTTGCTGCAGACCATGCGTGGAAGAGATCATCTGGTTTGCAGAGTAAACTGACATAGGTTTATTAAATAGGATGGCAAACCTGCCTCTAACTTTCGTTTTTTTTCTGAAACAGAAAGTACAATAGAAAGAAAACATTTATTCTCATAACAACTTTCGAAAACAATATCACCCTTTGCAGAAATGAAAAACAATAAGGATTTATTTTATTCAAGAGATCTGCTCTTGCAGCTAGCTAAGATCTCTGGAGAAACATTAGATGAATAAATCATTATCCAATAGAAAACCTGCTTATGGAAATTAGATAATTTTATAGGAATTTTTATGACAGCAGATTTGCACTTCAACAGAAGCTTCCTGACTTTGATTTATTTGGGTAATCTGTATTTATTACAGTCTCTAGTGTTTGCCATTTAAATGAAACAACAGTTCTAGCTACTTACACTTTCTTTATGATGGAGGGTTTTCAGAAGCCCTTGCCATAAGCCTGTTCTTCTGCTGTATCCAATATAAGCTTTACTCCAGCCTGTAAGAGTAGCCGAATACAGCCAGAAACCACGATTATATCAAACAGTAAGTGGACCAGCAATAAATTAAAATCCTTCCAATTATAATAGTCTTAACATAAAATTTTAACTGTTGAATTATAGTTGTCAGGAGATTTAGTTTCAAGTGTGAATGCCAAAGAGATTGCTTTATAAACACCTATGGTTTAAAGAATTTGTTGATAGCTTGATAAAACACCATCCATAAAGTTGTTACCATGAAGACTACAGGTGACAAAAACATGGAGAACTAAATGATGAAACATCACAGAGAGAAATCAGAGCAGAAGTTGGGACAACACATGGTGAAACATAGCTAAGGTAACAAAAAGAAACGTGGGACAGACTGTAGAATACTATCTGTGAAAGGGCAGCTCTTGGGCTGAAGATGAAAGTCAGAAAAATAACTATCGAGCAACCACATGGTCTGTCATGCAGAGCCACCACTCCATGTGGCTCAACATGCTCAAAGAGTGCTGTTGTCTGTTATATAGCATGGTTTTAAGGGCAGCAAGCCCTAAAACTGAGTTTGAACTAGCCCTGTTACCTAAGAGTTGACTTCAGTCCAGGACTCCAATCAGTCAGACTCTGAACAGTGAATGACAGGGGAGAAAGCTGCAAGTCAATACAGAAACACTAGAAGGTCAGAGAAAGTTTAACATATAAACAAAATATGGAGAAAGCATTTGGGTTGGTTTTTCTTTTTTTCATCCTTTATCCCTGCTTGCAATCCTTAATGTGACACTAAAGATGGAAAGAACAGGATTGAAATTGATTGAAAATTTACCAAAGCTACTAACTTACCATCTAGTGCTGTCCCAAAGTCCACCAGAATATCACACTTTCACTGATCCTAAGAGGATGTAATCAAATGGACAGAGAGAGCAGATGGTATCACCATCTCCATCGCATTTTGCCAAACTTTAATCACTGTATGAAACTCACATCCCTATTACCAACTTTTTTCACATCTTTCCCTTTTCGCTTTCTTTCAAGAGTCTAGCAAGATTGTATCTTTTGTAATATTGTTGTAGACCTGTGACCAAAATCATAGGTACAGCAAATCTTTAAGCACCTTAGATGTTGGTACAGATTTCCAATGTCTTGAAGTTTCTGATAAAGGCAATGAATTGTGCCTATCTTTCCTTAGCAGTGAAGCTGCAGCTAAGAGCAGAATTTTCATACCCATTTGCATGTATCAGACATTGAAAAATGGGAGATTCAAGTTGCTGCAGTGAGACTGCACTCAAAGAGCTACACACTCTAAAGCAGAGAAATACTAAGATGTAAAGAGGTATTTCAATTTTGTACTTGTCTACAGAGAGTCTTGCTGGAATGCTGCATACAATTCTGACACCCAGCTTTCAATAAGAATATGGAAAAATTGAAAAGATTTACTTAAGTTTACTTAAGATTTTGAATTAAAAATTCAAAAAAGTTGCTTATGTTAAAGGTGTGATTAAGGGACAAGGGATATGCTGGGAGAGCAGAATTAGGTGGCAGATAAAGCTCTTCAGTGTGGTAAGTAAAGACAGAACAAGGCTGAAATAACTGAACCTGAAGCTAGGCATATTCAGAGAAAAGAGATACATTTGTTATGGTAAGAGGCATTAACATCTTACCTGGGATTCTCCATCACTGCACATTTTCAAATCATGTTTGGATAGGTTTAAACACAATAGGTAGTCTAATTCAAGCAAAGGTGTTGGATTTAAAGACAGCATGCAGGGGAGTTCAATGGCTCACATTAACACAAAAGGTCAGACTAGATAATCACAGTAGTAATTTATGGCTTTAATATTTACAAATCTATGACTTGTTTCTCACCTTAATTTTAAGACAAGGTCAGAAAAGTTACAGACTAAATGAACTCTTTTACATTCAGTCACATAGCCATATGTTCCTATGCTTTTCATGCCAAAAAGCACAGTCATTTGCTTAAAAATCTGCTTTCAAACTGTACATACAAGCTAAATTACCCTCCTTGCTGTATGTGCTCATTCTAATTAACACCATAGAACATGGTCAACAAAAAAATCCATGTATGACCATGAAAATAGGTGTAAGATATGAAGAAAATAGTAAGACTAGGAAAACTACAACATAACTCTGACCTGGAGAATTAAATGGTTTCATGCATTATTATCTGCCCATTTGTCATTGTTAAAGTATAAATGTAAGGATTAACTATTTCTAAAAAGAAATTTGAGAGAGACCGTGGTAAATATGTAGACACTGCAGTGAGTTACCCCTATCACTTTCAAGTGTGCGTACACTCTTACATAAGTCTCATGAGCTTTTATTCATGTTAAATTACGTATTTTAGGCAGCCAGGTAGAAACTCACAGAAGAAAAATCCACTGAGAAGTTTTGAATCCCAGGTTGCTATTTTGGAAGCTGTTGGAGTCTGGGTGACCATCCTTGGACACCACTATTATGGATTTTCTCTGTTCTTACACTCTTTTGATATTGGCAATATTGGTTTCCATTTGAGAAAAAGGGTACTAAGCTAGCTGGACCTTTGGTTAGACTCTAAACATTCTTCTGGATATTTTCAAGAAAGTATTTTGAAATTTCTCAAAATTGATTTTGTTCTTTAAAGAAAATATTATTTAAAATTTAGATTGCCTTTAAGATTGAAGGAAAGTTATGTAGTGCAATTGGCTTCATAATACAGAATACACTTCACCTATGAGTTTATGTCAAAGGTCCCAGTTTGTGTCTGAACTCAGTTAAATTTCCAGGCTCCAGAAGTGAAGCTACGTGCTTATTAGTGAATCAATTTTTAGGAGTCTAACTAGAAAGATAGCTATGAATCAAAAGGAGTTCTGAGGAAAACAATGAAAAAGATAAAACCAGAAAGAGCAGTTTGCAAAAGAGGATTAAAAGGAGATTGACACATTTATGACAGCGACAGGATAACTCAGAGAAAAGGGTGGACCAGCTTTTGGCTTACGAAGGGACTATCACAGTACCAGACAACATAAAAAAACATTTTCTAGACTAATTAAGGCAGAGGGAACTATAAAAATACATAAAATATATTTCATTGTAAGATATTCTTGACTATAAAAGACTGTCCCAAGAGAAGATGCAACATTTTCAAGCATGTCAGCCAACACAGTGAGTATATAAAACAGGATGCCTGTCACTAGCACTCAGACATTGATTTCGTAGGTCTGTCCATTAATAAACTCTTGCAAAGACATTAATTTGCTTATTGACTAGTATCTCTTTAATAAAAATAATAATATTTGCCTGCCTAGTGAAATATCTTGGCTCTTTAGTCCTTTAAAATACACTTTAGTCCCATTAACTCTCTGAAGTAATGAGGAGCAGTAAAACCTAATTTATTCCAAAAAGCAAAGACAGAAATAGATACACATGTTTTCTTTGTGTGATAACATAAGAAGGATCTAAGATAAACACAGTATTTCACATGTTGCATGTGTACAGATACACCAACATGAAACTTGCACTGCCTCAAGCATCTGAATAGAAGTAGCTTTCCCTCCTACCCCACTGCAGTTATTGAAGAAGTTCAATTTTACTGTTTCATACTTCTTGCTTTTAATTCACCTGCTACAAACATGACAGCTGAAAAGGTGAATGGAGAAGACTCGTTAGCTGTCAGAAACTGTAATCCCATGGTTTAGTGCAGACTCCAAATTGGTGACACACTGGCATGGCAATAAATACAGAGGTAGAGTAATTTAACTCTATAGCCTAAGCAGTCTTATAGTAAAATCTCACAGAATTTAGTCAAATAAGAAAGCAAATTTGAAACTAGAACTGCTACATAAGTCTGTTAGGTTTTGCAGTTAAAGCAACAGAGAGGTCACCTGGTTTTTCAGAGAAGAGTCCATAAAAAAAGAAAAAACTAAGTCACATCAACTCATCTTAACATGTTGAAACAAAGTACTATTTATATCCAGTTAATTGGTACAAATGTCACTCCTGAAAAGCTCCCATCATCACCCAATTTGCTTACATCCAGCAGACCCTTTGTAGCAGCCTACCTCTGCCCTTGAGGGTCAGCAAAGCAGCAGCTGGGTTTGTAAACTATGTCCCAATATTGTAATAATGCAAACACAGGAAATAGCTATTTGTTATAATTTTACTACTTTGACTTTTAATTTTTTTCTGATTTGTAAAAACCACACAAGCAACATTATTAAAAGAGCACTTAAAGTTTAATAATTGTCCCTTAAAAAAAAAAATCTAATTACAGTAGCTTTTCAGCAAGTTTTGAGCAAGCTGTAATTATTCCTTTCCTCTTCTGACTAATATTGAAAAGCAATTAAAAGAAAAAGACCAAAGATCAGTTAAAGGAAAAGATACCTGGCAGAAACAATAGCTACAAATCCAGATTTTTACAGGATCATGGGGGTTAGTTTTGCATAAACATTTAGGGCCAGTTCCAAATATGGCATTTGAACCCATGTCCCAGGAGGTATGACTGCTACACTAGTGAGCCCTACCACTCAGGGAGACTTAACACAGGGTTTTGCCAATGAAACAGTGATAAAGCTTTGGGGCCCAAGATGATTCATGTGACACCAAGTATGAACAAGGGCACAATTTGTCCTTCTGTCTGAAACATGACTCTGCACCTGACTGCATGGACATGCTCTAATTCATCTCCTGGGAACTTGCATACTGAAATCAAGATTGTTGGCTTAGCTGAGGAGTCGAGCCACTCAGCATTAGTCACCGCAATGCTGAGCATCTTTAATTCTCACCCTTAATTCCCCTTCACTCTTTTAGCTATTTGTATTTGTTGCCATGAGTTCACAATTATTCTGGGCAGAGTAATCGAAAATTTCGTAGAACAAGACCTCCAGCTGCTCTAAAGTCACTGAAAGACAGATTCTTCATGTGCCAAAATGCACATGCAGAAAAAAGAAAACTTCTAATATCATTTTAAGAAATAAAAACCAGAGTTAACAGATAACAGACCAGAGTTCTGTTTCAAACAACATTTTAAGCTAAAAAAGGGAATAACAAGTGATTTCTGTAGTTGTAACTGACATGATTTAAGCTGATGAAAAAAATATCAAAGAGGAACTACATTAAGTCAAGGAAAAGAAAGTCTGTAAGCAGCATTCAGGTAATGAGGATCCTGTTCAGGTGGAGATTACTTGATTTATTGTGGAATAAAAACACAGTCCCTGTAAACATTTGGGGAAAATAATATAAAACTAAAACAAAAAAAAGAATACTAGAAGCCTGATGTTCCTAGTGTATTACAGAACTTTTGAGTGCAGTGCTCAGTTTGAAAAGGAAACCCCACTCTGAGTTGCATATACTAGAAACACATGGCAAACCTGGAGAAGTAATGAAAGTCTGACCAAGAGAAGCCAGACTCAGATAATTTGGAGTAAATGGATACCCTTGACATGTTGTAAAAGTACTTTCAATAGAGAAAAAAACCTGCTTGAGACTATAGAGCTTACATTTCAGATTATAAGGAAACCCTACATTTATCAGGAAACTAGGTAACACCAGCAATAATCAACTATTTTCTCTTCCCCTCTCCTTTTTCTGTACATTAGTTTATTAGTGACTACAGTGACAAACAGAGTCTTTTAGATGCTTTGGGTTTTGTCATCTAGTGCTCACCAACTACTGGAGCTGAAGTTCCCAGATGATCTCAGCCTGAGTCCTTGGAGAGATCCAGGCCAGGAACTAAGGGATGAAATCACAGTTTGAGATAAACTTCTAGAACTTCAAGGGTTACACTCACAAAAATTTCTTAAGAAACCAAATTGAAGTTCCATTTGCTGTGACTTACTGGATTTTGTCTCCTGGTAAAAAGTCTTAGGTAATGTTCTCCGGTAAGTGAATTGTAAAGGCACTGTCCTGGTTTTGGCTAGGACAGAGTTAATTTTTCTTCTTAGTAGATAGAATAGTGTTGTGTTTTGGATTCAGTATGGGGTTTGGTATGAGAAGAATGCTGATAGTACACTGATGTGTTCGGTTGTTTCTAAGAAATCATGGACTTTCCAGCTTCCCATGTCCTGCCTGTGTGCAGGTACAAAAAAAGCTAGGAGGAAGCACGGCCAGAGCACTGGACTTAAACTGGCCAATAGAATATTCCATATTATGTAATGTCATGCTCAGTATATAGAGGAGGGTCAGCCAGGAAGGGAGGAGCTTTCTCTCACTTCCAGGGTTGTGGTGTTGGGATCTTGGTTTCTCCAAGATCGCTAGCTGGGAACAGGCTGGACATCGGTCAATGGGTGGTGAGCAATCACATTATCCATTACCCATTTGTACTTTCTATTATTTTATTTTATTTCAGTTAAACTGTCTTTATATTAATCTACAAGTCTCCTTACCTTTACTCCTCCAATTCTCTTCCCCATTCCCTGGGTGGGGGAGGGTGAGTGACCAGCTGCGTGGTCTTTGGCTACCAGCTGAGTTAAAACCACAACAGGGACCTGAGTCAACAGCTCAATCACAGAGCAACATGTACGGAAGTGCAACTTGCCCTATGTACATTCCAGTTTTAAAACACATTAGCTTAAGCATTTTAGTTTGCACACTTCATAAATGCATCTTTTATCCTACATTAAATCATTTCCACATTCAACGGTAAATCAAGGGCATGGAGCTGTCCCATCTCTTCATAAGCATAGTCCTTTTCCCTTTAAGAAGAAAAGAGAAGTGCACATGTGTCAAAGCCACATGGCTTCTCACCTACAACCAAGTGATTTATTTCCTCAAGAAAAATAGAGCAGATAAAAAAGGATGATCTATTGCCATGTGCTCCAGCAAGCTGTTACAGCAGGGCCCCAAGTAACACTGACCTGTACTCAGTCACACCAGGTTTGTTATCTCTGCCCTCGGAGAGGAGCTACATCTCCTCAAAGAGCATGCCTCAAATACAGGAGGCAATCTGACACATAGCATAGGAAGTACACCTATTTCTGCCCATCTGCCATGCAGAGGACAGGACCAAGAGCCCCTGCTGAAATAAATCTGGCATTGCAACCCAATGAGAAAAGCTTTTGAGCAGAGATAGAGCCCGCAAGGGAGAACGGTCTGCTTGCTTTCCAGCAGCTAAGAATAATCTGGGGAAGGTTCAAGGTGAAGAATTTGAAAGTAGTCTCTGAATTAAATGGAAATAACTCTACAAGAAGAGTTAAGGGGACCAGAGGAAAGACGAAAAGGCACCTAACATTTGAACACGAGATATTTGCTTACTTCTAAGAGTGAACCTAATCCATGTGTGAGTCACCTCTGTAAATCTTCTTCCTCTACCATAAAAGATGAGGTTGCACAGAAAAAAGCATTTACACATTAGATCTTTATCCCTTGAAAAAAAGGGTATACATTGCTATCTCAATTCTTCAAGGAGACCAGACAAAAACTATTTTCTCACTTTTCTCAGCAATTCCTTCCACTACAATAATAGACAGGGGTTTTCCCCCCTTTTCTTTTACTGCATGAGAACTGATATGTGAACTGACAAGACTAAGTGGAATGAAGCTGGTGGGAGAAGTTGTGGCAATGTGATAGGCAGGTACACATCTTATCTCCAGAAAGCTCAGCACAAACATCTTGATAAAGCCTACTCACCATAGCATTGATATTCTGTCAAAATAAATAATATCTCTACCATAATAAGAAGTCAAAATCTTTTATGAATGAGACCTACGTATAAGACCCTGCACAGAGGCCCCTATGTAGTTCTTCTCTGCAGAGAGATTTATGAGCACAAGTTTGTGACTATTGATTTACTGTAGCTTTTTGATCCCAGGCTGTGATCCCGTTAGCTCTCAGGAAGGACAGTGAGGCCCTGCTGCTGACTGCGTGTGGGGCTTCCAAACAATCTCTCCCTCTACTGCAGGCGAGTGTATTGGGATGACATAATAGAAGGATGTTTATTCAGAATAGAGTCCAAGACATAAGTGGAAGATGTTGCCATGGAGTAGATGCCATATTTATATTTTTGGAAAAAACTATCTGTCCTATTTCAATTTTAGAACAGAAGTTCTGCCTCAGAAAATGTCCCTTTCAATACAAGAAATGTTTCTTGTTTATTGCTCTATCATGATGTGTTGTAGAATAAAACTGAACAGCTATTATGAATCAGGTTCATAAATCTCAGGCCATATTTGGACAGAATTACTAGACCGGCGCATTACAACAATTGGAGTGAGGAAAGCAGAAAAGAAGTCTAACTTTCACTACAAATGCCTATTTTGTGACACTCCATTTAGTTACTTGAAAAGTAAGTAAAGATCAAGCTGTTTTGAGAACTGATGCATGGTTATCTGAATAGGAACAGGGTTGTAACCCTTCCCATGCAAGCAAAATAAGTGCTGTATCACAAGGTCATTCAGAGACATCCTGCCTGAATCAGTCAGCAACAGCAGATGACAAATTCTAGCTGGAAACTCACTGAAGTCCCCTGATTGTTCCTTCAAAAAGCTTAGAGCTCTGTCTGCAAAGTGACCTAGCATTTTCCAGAATGAAAGTGGTTGTAGGAAGTTATTTGAAATCAATTCTACAATTGCATCCACTTACAAGACACTTATCCGTTTTCTGTGACAAGAATGACTTGACCTTGAGCAGCACATGTTTTATTTGTGACATTAGAACTATAGAAGTATTTCTGTTTTGCCACAGGAAGGAAGCAGGTCTGATAGATATTCATCTTTATATGCATCAGGTTCTGAGCTACCCAACAAAACAGCCAAAAGTTGACCAAGTTCAGCTCATTGAATTTTACCTACAGCATTACAGATATTCAGATAACACTGGCTCTCACACTTCATTCCACCTTCGTTCTTCCATTCATCATGTATTAGACAGAAACCAGTTGTAAGACAATATATAGCTGGTACTTTATATATAGCAACACCTTCTCACCAAATGTAAATAGGCATACTGCTCTCATTTGAGTACTTACATGAATACACACAAGCTGGAAGTCTGGCCTATAGCCTCCAAAGCAATTGAAATACATGAGGGTGCTTTGAGATGAAAGGTGGTTTCTAGAGAAAATATAACATTTTGTTATATACTAGAGCAGAGCAAGCTCTAAACTAATGATGTACATTACTTCCTGGGATTTAACAGCTCCTTAACTCAGCTTCTTTTTAATGTTTATAGGTATCCTCTTGGCCAGAGTGGGCGCTTTGAGCACTAGCAATGAAGCAGTGGTAATGAACTACAGAGAAACAAAAAGTCAGTGAGGTTGTATTTGAATCTCTTGCAGTTCCATCTACTGCAACTCTAAATCAAAAGAAATGTATTCTCTGTTCAGTGGAATTTGCCCATCATTTACCCTTTGTCTATAAGCCATTAGTAAAATACCAATTATATTCATTTTCCCCTCTTTTTGATTTTATTCTTAAGAACAGTTTGTGTTTTTTCCTCCATCTCTCAATCTAGCATCCCCCAGCATTCCATGAATTCTTTAAAAGGAGTCTCTATCCACAAGAAAATAAAACAGACGGGGGAAAAATAGATTATGAGATCGATTAGGCCAGTGAGTTTCACAGACTTCTCACTGCCTGGGCAGACCAAGATGGCAGAATTTCAGGGTTGCAACAACTTTGGGTCACCAAGATAGGTATAGAGGCCTGGAGTAGGTGAAGGTAGAAAACATGAAAAATGTTTATTGGAGACTACATGGTGACCTATGGATTTCTCTAAGTATCACTCTCAGAAAAACATACCACAGGAATCAGCTACAAATCCCCAGTCCAAGACTGGAGAATGAGGCATTTAAACATTAGCAAAAATAAGTTTTCTGCTGAGCTAGGAAAGTGCACCCCCTCCTGTGCAAGTTGCTCCTCACATCTTTCCACCAACCCTGTTAATTACTAGCTGAGAGCAGAGGCAAGACAACTTCAGTGTGGGATGTACTTCAATTACTAGAGGTTGGGCTCCTCCAAATTTCCTATTACCAAGGACTCTGCCTTTCTTGCTTTATTTCTTCCTACCTAAGTACCCTGTTCTAATTTATAGCTTTGCAGTAGCAACACTGTAGTTAAAACTGAAATGGCACTTCCTCTCTAAACCTCTATTTTATTCCTTTCATTTGAGTTCATTACTTCAGTTACCATAAAAATGTGCTTTCTGGCAATCTCTGTCCTCCTCCTCCCTCTCAGCAAAAAATATTTGTCATTCCCCAAGGACACTGGATGGCTGCTCCCGTGCTCTCTCTTTCATAGCCTGTAGATTTGTCTTCAATGACAGCTTCTGGAGGTAAAAGCCCACAAGGATACTGCTGTAGTGTTTGCCTAAGAGAGAATTTAGTTTTCAGAAAAAGTGAAGGAATGTGTATTTGCCCTATATACATGGTAGAAGGAAAGAGGAGGGGCTTTGACCTCTGCCCTGACAGCCCTTTACTTCTCAGATTCTATTTGAGGTTTCTTAGATTCCCCAAAGGACCTGTCTTCAAACTTTATAAGAGGTATGCATCAAAAGTCAGTGTGTATGACAGTTACATTAGAAGTCAAATGGCCAACAGTCTCAGGCTGTACTTAACTGTGCAGGCTCCTCAGAGAGCAATAGGGTAGCTTAAGTCACAGCACTATTACCCTAAAGAGGAAGCAAAACAAGCCCACAAGTCTAAGACTTGTAAGTTCCTCAAGTCCTTTCGTCTATTTGGTTAAAGATCATTGAAAGAGAGACACAAGGCAGAGCAAGCATTGTTTGTATAAATCCACATGGTTCATCAAGAGACTTTAAGCAATGAGCAAGGTCTCCTGAAACTTCATAAAGGATAATTGTCCCACCTGAAGTTATGGAAATGGGAATTTGTCAACTTTGAGGGGTTTTATTTTACATAAACATTCAATCTTATTTCATAGTTTCCCCAATATCATTTTAGATACCAAGCCCCCTTTTTCTTAATAACCTAAGATTTTGAAAAGGGAACCAAGGCTTACTTTGATTCAAATATCCATAGAATTCTTCTGCACATTTATATACATACATATGTGAAATACTGCAAAATCTCCTGCCCAGTGGAGAAAAATGGTTGCACTAACCTTCCCCTCCAAATAAAAAAAAAAAAACAAACAAGTTCAGAACTACATTTGTCATTACTTATTTTCAAAAGTGCCAGCTCTTCAAATATTTCTCCAAGTTGGTTTTGTTTGTTTGTTTTGATGACATGGTAGGTATCATAGCAGAAGTGGGATACAAAGCAAGAATGGGTGAAAATCTTGGAGTCAAACTCAAATGGTGAATAAGAGGTACTCAGCCCATGGTAAGCTAGGTACCCCACAAACTAGTAGGTAAATCAGCTCTTCTCTCTTTTCTGGGCTGTACTTCACATTCAGCCTGTGGAACTAAAAAGAAATTACTACTTTTCAGTGCTAGCTGCCTTTGAACAGAAAAACTGTCTCGAACTGGTTATCTCCGTTACACAGATTTTGAATTGCCCTCTGATGCATCTGTGTAATGGCAATTCTGTGTGATGGGCTATAAGATTAGACAGGCTATTGAGAAATTGGAGCAATTGTAAAGAAATAGAAATATTGTGGAGGCTTTTTGGTAGATCTTTGTTCACACATGTTTTTTCAGAGTGCAGGGGAAAAGCAACAGCATGTTCTACCAATTATTTCTGCCCATTGTTCCTCTTTCTTTTATTTTCATTTATAATAATTTAGAATGTCATTATTATTATACAGTTGGCTTCTGTTGATGAAACTAGGTCAAATAAGAGGATTTTTAAATTTGCTGACTACTGCATCAGTTCAGTGAGTACTGTGCATAATGGTCATACCATATAAAAATCAATAAATAATCACAGCATAATGGAGACGCTTATTAATGACTTAAATTATAGATGATGTTTTGTAACTCTCAACTAGTGTCTTCAGGTCACCTTTTTTCTTGTTGTTCTTGGGATTTTGAAAGGCAAAAGCAAACATGAATGCAATGATGCAAATTGCAAATTTTGCAGTCAGAGCTTCCAAGACCATCCTTTGTCCATCACAGATGATGTAGCTTCTGGCATCTCCAAATTAAAAGGAGATACTGTTTTCTTCTGGTTTAGCAGTGTTTACAAGGCAATTTTAATCAACTCTGTGTGTTGTCTTTTGGCTGTAAGAATGGAAATGGGACATTGATCTTTCCATCCTCTTCAGTAGAGGAAATCTTTCCACAGAGACTTGATTGAAACACATTTTCATCACAGAAAGGTCAGAGCATATTTTTAGGGTATTTTGTAAAAATAGCCCCCTCTTTCAAATAAATTAAAGGAAAATAATTTATTTTCACTACACTCCAAGGAAAGTTTCTGAGATGTCTAGCTTGGGTAACACACAAGTGAAGCTTCTAGTCTTATTGCTGCCTCTCCCGATATTAGCTGTGACATCACAGTGACAGTTAAGAACATTTCTGCAACTCAGAATCTTCTGCAGTTCAAAGGTGTCTGGTTTTTGTTCTGAAACTGGTTGTAACAACTGCAAGCAAGAGGCAGACTCAGAAACTCTTAAAAATCTGCAGACAAACATCCTTCAAGGAAAAAGTCAAGTTTACATTCCTTAGTGAAACTTTCACAAAACGTCCCTAATAGTAGTGAGAAACTATTACTTCTGCTACTTGAATGGCTCAGTCACAGATTTTGTTTATTCCTGATAGAAGCAGAACACAATATGACAGCGAAAGCAGAACAGAGAAAACAAAACACCTATGATTCCCTGCTAGTGGTATTTTTGCCAGGTAAAAATCAGTGTAAAACAGTCTAATTTACTAAATACAATTGATCTGCAATTTTATGATCCATTATTTTTCCACAGAAGACTTCAGTTCCAGGATAATCTCAATGCTCTCAGTCCCTTAAGTGTCTAAACTAACTAGATATTCCCTAGAGAACAAAATAATAATTTACCCATGCTGCAAGATAGTGAGAAGGGATGAGAAGTAAAGAAATAATCTGGAAAATTAAGAAAGGAAAAAAGAGGAAGAATTCTATCTGCATTCTGTAACGGAAAAGATCTGATAAATATCTATGAGAGGAACCCAAAAGGAAACCTGACACCTGGAGATTTACTGGTCCTTGTCCTTATCTTGACATGAAAGGGAAACCCACTATGGGCAAACATTAGGCATCACTAACCACCCAGCAGCACCAGGCACTTAACATGTTCAAGAAGTTCTTCAGCAACAGAGATGTCATTGTAGCTACAGGAGGGAAATTTCTCATGTATCATGTCAGTCCTGGAGTTGTGCTGCCTAGGATTTTTATTAACCAATTTCTTAACAGAGATCGTAAGACTCCCCTGGGGTATGCTGCATTTATGGACAGGTTTCCCTTGCTTCTAATTTGACTTGACCTGTTCATATTTACATGTTACTTTTATTCCCATCTCTGCACTGCAGTTCACTGTTGCTAAATTACCAAGGTAACAAGACTCTTTAATATTCACAATTTCTTTCCACCAGTTGCTATAGTCTGTTTTTCATTCCTGCCATCAGTCTCTTGGCCTTTTCACTAACACTCCTATTTCCATCTTCTCTTTCTTGTACCAAAGAATTTTTTTTATAGATATCAAACCAACAAACTGCAAGAAAAATTACATCATACACCTAGCAGAAGTCTCCAATGTTTTACAATGTTAATACAAGAACCCCAGAGCATTTTTTTTTACATAAGCTAGTCTCTAGCCAGCTCCAAAAGCAGAGGTAGCAATGTCCACATTGCTTGATCACTGAAGTAACCAGACCCCAGTAAACATGTTGCAATATCACACTGTTGGCCTCCAGTCTCCTGAAGAACAAGTTTCACAGGAAACTGCAACCAAACAAAATCCTTCCCTGCCCCAAGACAAAAACAAGCCTGCTGGAATGGCACCAGGCAAGGAGTATTTGCTCAAGACCAAACTATCACCAAAACCTCCATGCAACTTCCATGTTTGTTGGCTCACCTCTTCAGGGATTTGCTGACCAGGACTCCTGCCACCTTAATGAATTTTACACAAGAAGTTTTCAAGGATCTTTCCAGCTGGGAAAGAAGAAAGAAAACAAACCCAAACCCCCTAGACAATATAGGGAGAAATTATGCTTTGACTTCAGTAAACAAGTCATGTTTAAAATGACTGGTTCCCTCTTATGTATGCAGGACAGAAGAGCTTTGCATGCCACCCTCTGGCTCCAGGTATCCCTATCTTGCCTTTGAGTCAGAACAAAGAAGGGAAGGGACGATTTTTGGGAGAAGTAACCTCAGACACTTATAAAGCAACAATTCTGCAGGTTTGGAGAAAACTCTCAGCTTAGTACTTAGTTTTGTTAATGTAATTACAACAGAAAGCCTGGGTGATCCCCTGACAAGCCCTGCTATCAGAGCTCACAAAGGAGCTTTCCATAAAAAAAAGATGCTTCTTTCTCTGAAGCCAGGTACTCTTTTCTGATCCATTGATCAAAGACCTTGCACTCTTCATTTGAGGCCCCAAGTAAAACAACAAAATATCAAGAAAAAAATCAAGAAAATATCACAAAGAAAACAATTAAAAAAAGTATCTACAGATTTTCATTAAATAAAAAGATAAAAATAAATCATTCTGGCCTTTCTTCCTTGCCAATATCGTTTCTAATGCTAATGTGCCCCTATTTCCTGACTGACTTCTTTAAGGGGGAAAAAACAAGGAATGTACACATTCAAGTAATAGGATGCCTTTGTCAGTTAATTCAAATGTGTATTTTTATTTAACCACCAAGCCTTTTCCTTCATGCCACTGGAATGCCTGATTTTACTCAAACTGCTACTCTCTATACACACACACGCACAAACAACTGATAATTCTCCTTCCTTTTAGGAACTGTGCCTACCCACTGGCTCACAACAAACTTGGTTCCACAGCAAAAGCGGCAATGCGACAATATTATAACGTATGCCAGGTCATTATTCAAAATGTTGCAGATAATTTCCCCATCATTTCCATGTTCCTATGGAAGCATGATACAATCTTCCTTCTCCTACATAAGGCTGTAAAACAAGAAAAGATTACTGTAATCCTTTTCTTCCCATGTCACACAAACACTGTAATCTCCTTGCTATGTCAGAAATAAATTTCTATCTGTAAATATCAAGTCTAACTTATACTCAAGTTGCAGCAGCCTTCATTGTATTGGTGAATAGTTATGTAAACTACTTACATATTTAAGCACAAACACACTGATGGAAGATTGAAGTCCTAGCCTGTAATTCAATCTTTAGCTTCTTGCATTTATAAACCACTCAGAAGCACACTCCCTTTTTATGAAATTTAGTCTGATATGCCACTGTGGCATGCTTGAGTGTCTATGCTAGTCTCAACTTCAAAGGTGTCTGAACATTTGGATGCTTTCAGAGCCCCTTGTGAAGATATTTATAAGACCTGCAGATATAAAAGCAAACAGCTAAGCAAGTTATTGTAGGAGCAGGAGGCTACCCAACACCCCAGCAGCATCACAGGTCCTAACCAGGTGGAAAATATTCTGGCTGGAACCAGAGACAAGACATGGGTCTAGGACAGAGTTCCGGTCAGCAGACAGCACATGCTCTTAGATGAATTACAGCTTTGACCGTGGCCTCAGAAGGCTGAACCTTTGGCCTTTAACTTCCCTTTTTTATTGTAATTAAACAGAGGCAGCACGTCTCAGAAGCTTTTTTTATGAATTAAAATTCAGGCCTGTGGGGGTGGCTCAAATGTCCAGCTGCAACAAGAGGAGGTGATTACATGACACAGTGAGCAACAAGACCTTCGCTTACTATCTCAGAACCAAAAGCAGAGTAATACATACTTTTGGGCAACGATAAGATTGTAGTCCAAGACATGGAAAACTTTGTGAGGAACTACCTCTGTTTTGCAAAACAAAGGGGTAGTCTCCATAAACAGTCTCAGTATTGCAAAGACATTGGGTATTCTTCTCAGGTACCTTCAGCCTACAGCACACAGGGAAATATTAACCTCATTGAACCAAAGTACTAACATGAGACCAGAAAGTAATTGTTTCCCCTGTTTTCTGTTTTAATATTGTTCCAGTATTTGTCTTTTATCATTAAAAATATCTGCTTGTACAAATAGCTATCACAGTCACAAGGAAGTTGGGAATTAGGATCAGGAGGCTGTCAGAACACAAGCTTAACAGGTTTTTTTGGTTTGAGGAGATACTTGTAGCTTGAATTGGAAACATTCATGTGGGAAATCTGCATTTGCAAACTATTCACATTGTACTGAAGATTATTAGAAGATGTAAATATGCAAAGAACCTTCATCTTTCTCTAGACTTCCACTTCATCATGACTAATCTTGAAGGAATATTAATACATGTCTTAGGACTTCTCCCAATAAAAAAGACGATCAAGTTTCAACAGAACTTTTGCAGCCTAAGCGCACTTTTCACATCAGACTGAACTGGAGACAGTCAAGGGAAGAGACAGTATCAGGTCAATGGCGTACAGCTTCCAAAACGCAGCAAAGAAATAGTGTCTCAAATGAAAAACCAAGGCCTAGAAATAATCAATATAGGCTTAATGAATTTATACATTAACTCCATTTCCTGCCAATCCCTGCAGCCTCAATACTACCACTTTATTCTTTAACAGGTGTGAGAATTGTCCATATAACACCCCACTTCCACATGTTGGACTCAAGGAGGAAAAAATGTTACTTGTAAGTAACAAGGGATAACAACTGTCTTGTAAGAACTGCTGAAAGAACAGAGGACTGTCTGTACACAGCAAAGGACACGGCAGGTTAGATATTTTCATAATATATAGGATGATGAAGAGGAATAAAGCAGAGAAAA
Source organism: Strix uralensis (assembly GCF_047716275.1). Classification (NCBI taxonomy): domain Eukaryota; kingdom Metazoa; phylum Chordata; class Aves; order Strigiformes; family Strigidae; genus Strix; species Strix uralensis. Next base: position 10,394,228 of record NC_133978.1, on the reverse strand, counting down.
CACTTCTGGATTCCAGCAAGTAGTGCTAAATCCACTGAGTAACCATCTGGCACATGGAATTCAACTTCTATTAGCAAAAAAAAGGCACAGAAAAGGGGATCACACTTTCCCTGAAATGGGGCTACTACAGAAAAGAATTACTATTACTACTACTACATTGGACAAATTTCCAGCTAGTATAAGAGTCTTAAACGCCACCTAATGTCAGTAAAATTCAGAATAAGCTGGTGATGGGTCATGATCCAACAAATTTAGTAGGTGATTTGTGATTAGCTTCAACAAGGTAAAGATTTTATCCATGGAGTGATGACGTCTAATAGGACTACACTGAAAGACATACGTATTTTCATAAGAACTGGACACATTAATATGCAGTCAGCAAAAGTACACCCCAGACACCACACTTTCAAGTTCAGACTCAACCTTTAAGATAGCTTTACCTCCAGGATTATAACTCAACTTTTTCATGCAATTCCTCCTTAGGTACGACCATACTTCATATAAAGACAAGACCTGAATGCACTCAGCTTTCTCCTTCTCCACCAAAACCCATACCCTAGATCCCAAAGGGAGATCCATCAGTGAGGCCAGATGGAAGTCACAAGGTGTTTCAGCTGAGTCTCCATGCTGCAACATGCACTGTCAAATCAATTAAATGCAACAAAACTAGATGGCTCCTTATTCACCAGAAAAAGTAAGACTTCATAAATCTGGTCCAGTGGTACTACTCAGAGAAGAAAGGTACTGGGGAATCTAGTTTTTGTGGATGTTTCTGGAAGGCAATTTCTGTAGGTGTTTTTTGAAAGATGAGGTTTTAGTTTCTTTAAAACAATCCTTGCTTATATTTATAAAAAAGTTGCACTTCTCTTCCCAGGGAAAAGGTGAGGGAGTGCAAACAGTAGATCAGGGTGCTTATGGTTCAGAGTATCTCAAACGTCAAGTTCAATACATGAATCTATAATCAGTGAACTAGAACAGAGCATGGAAAAGAACAGCAAGCTCATCTTCTGTCCTAGAGAGCTTTGTTTCTTGTTATGGAATACTGTCTTTTTTGGGCTGTTTTCAGGAATTTACTCTTTATTAATTTTTTTCAAGAGTTTATCTTCAAATATTTAAAACGGAAAAGATATCCTTTATGCAATTCATCATCATTACTCTCAGCTCAAGGGCAAACTTATTTAAAAAGATTGCTGCTTACAGGGTTTGAGACAACTGATTTTTTTTTTTTTTAAAAAAGGATCATTCATTATTCAAATACACTTTTCAGGCAGCAAGAGGTTCAATCCTTTCCTCTGTTTTTGTACATTCCTGTGCTGGAATACGTGCTGCAGAGGATGAGGAACAAGGAAATATTAGACCTGTGCTATTTTGCTCTAGGAAAAGAGAACAGAATTAGATTGTGTTGAAGGAGAGATGCTTATTACATACTTATCAGAATGTAATTCTGAGTTAAACAGTTTTTAACTAGCTAAATCCAGTGAATTTCAATAAAACTAAGACAACAAGAAGTGTGGCAATTTTGTAAGTGCAGTTTTGTTTGCCTCTGTTGTTGACACAGAGCTGTCCCAACTTGCTGAGCAGTTTCTCCAAACTTTGCTCTTTCGGCAGCAGTTTTTGAGGGAGAAAAAAAAATAATTCATGTTGTCAGGTAAAAGAATCCTGTCCAGCTCTTACCAAGTGTTTTTATCTTCCCTTCTGGCAGATCTGTCTAATGTGTTTGACAGTGTTACTCAATACCATTCAAACAAATGCAAGGGAAGTAAATGCTATTTTCATCTTTATGTTTTACCATCCAAAGATGATTAATGGGCCTAGCTGAATTCTTGTTCCCCCAGTCTGTACCCTTATCTCAGTTTAAGGAACTTGAGTAAAAGGAAAGATTTTTCCTGCTAGGTAGATTTCAGCACCTCAACATACTACATTTACTTTGAATTTTCTAACAAGCATTCTCTGTTATGACAGATCATTCAAATAAACAATCTGCCCTGGTATACCATCACCACATCTTTTATTACTTCTCCCCTCTGTTATTGTGAAGATATCGCCACTACTACTGAACTAAAAGAACAGGAATCAGAGTTGTGCCTCTGATCTAAGAGCCACAGATGTTAATAACAGATCCTACAGTCCAACACACTGAAACATGGAGCTCTGCTGTTCTCACTGTTCACAGCTCTTTGTTTTCCCCTTACAGTGCACCAGCAGCCTCCTTCCTGTGAACTGGTATGGTTGAAACCTCTGCCAGGAAGAAAGAGCATTTGGGTTGTGAATAAGTCATTGTAGTGGGAAGAGGGTCAGGTCTGCCCTACAGAGTGCTGGAACACAAGCTTAACATGTTCTTCAAAGTACAAGCTGAGAAACTAGGGATGCTTAATGCCATCACATCATCCCCACTCCATGTCTACAGAATAAGTGGGACAATGGAGTTCTTTTAAAGCAGTATGGCCTACGCAGCCAATTTACAGTGCAGATAGAGTGTAACATATACATCCATATAATGCTTCTGGAAGGATATGATCTCAAAAAAAATGACTTCTGGTAAAGCAAAATGATCAGCAGTTGAGCTACTTAAGACATATTGTTCTTTCTCTACCCTAAAAGAGCTCAGTTTTACTGATCTTGAGAATCACCTTTCTATTTCATTGACACATATCATGTACTATAAGGAAAAGAACTAACTGAAAACAAAAATAAGCTGTCAAATTGCATTTCAGTCCAAGGTCCCATGGAAAGCGAGCACTACCAAAACCAGATTGAAACAGCAAATAAGCCAAGATCCCAACAGCATCCATCTCCATTCATCTCAACATAATGGAAAAAGAGCTCTTTTCCTATGGTAGATCAGAATGTCACATGTTAGGAATAATGTCAAAGTGGAAAGCTCTTAAAATCCCTGTTTTTTCTCATCATCTTCATCCAAATCAGAAAGGAAAAGCGTGTAGAAGCACCGCACTGTATAACAGTCTCATCTTATAAGCAACAAGGCTATTTGAAATGGCTCTTGCTTCTGTCACTTCACCTTCAGTTTCCACAGGGCAACGGTTGTGGCAGTTATAGGTTTGCACCAAGTGTGATTCAAATGGGCCCAGAATTTCACCTATTCACTATCTCTACTCTCTGGTTGGAGAATTATTACCCTTGTCAGCCTTTTGATTACCTCCAGCAGCTCACAATGGGATTTCTTCCCTCCCCAACAATTCCTACAGAGCCACAAGCAGAATTTAAGATTCTTCCATGGACACAGAAGTTACTCCAACAATGCAAGTATGAGATTGTAAAGAAATACTTCCTAATATCCGGCCTAAACCTTCCCTGGCACAGCTTGAGGCCACTGCTTGTTACTTGGTTCAAGCGACTCATCTCCAGCTCTCTGCAACCTCCTTTCAGGTAGTTGTAGAGGGCGATGAGGTCTCCCCTCAGCCTCCTCTTCTCCAGACTAAACAACCCCAGTTCCCTCAGCCGCTCCTCATACGACACGTGCTCCAGACCCTTCACCAGCTTCGTTGCCCTTCTCTGGACATGCTCGAGTCATTCAATGTCCTTTTTGTAGTGAGGGGCCCAAAACTGAACACAGTCATTGAGGTGCGGCCTCACCAGTGCCGAGTACAGGGGTAAGATCCCTTCCCTGTCCCTGCTGGCCACGCTATTGCTGATACAAGCCAGGATGCCATTGGTCTTCTTGGCCACCTGGGCACACTGCTGGCTCCTGTTCAGCCGGCTGTCAATTAACACCCCCAGGTCCCTCTCTGACAGGCAGCTCTCCAGCCACTCCTCCCCAAGCCTGTAGCGCTGCTGGGGGTTGTTGTGGCCCAAGTGCAGCACCCGGCATTTGGCCTTATTGAAGCTCCTACAGTTGGCCTTAGCCCATCGCTCCAGCCTGTCCAGATCTCTCTGCAGAGCCTCCCTACCCTCGAGCGGATCAACACTCCCACCCAACTTGGTGTTGTCTGCAAACTTACTGAGGGTGCACTCAATCCCTTTGATATATGCTCAATATATGCTGTACTTAGTTGTAAGATTATCAACAATTTTGTATTTATTTTAAATATGTTTGTGTAACACAAAGTACTCGATGAAAAAAGGCACACATCAGAAGACCACAGCTGAAGCAATGCAGAAAGCAGCAGTTAGGCAACAGAAGTTTTCTCTATCTCAAATCTCTTGCTTCACGTCATACAGGAAAAAAACAAAAACTTAAACATTTTGAAGACAAATTGCCAGTGGGAAGGCAAAGAGATTATTTTTATTCATTTTTGACTAATCAAAACATTTTTGCAGGAGAACTGGAAAGCCTTATTTTACTTTTCACTTCTCCAGTCTGTTTCAATATAAAGACAAAACATTCAAATCACAGCCAAAATAAAATAAAATGCCATTTATGAAACATTGAAATAGAATGTTGCAACATCAGATTGTTTTTATTTCTTCTTTTCTAAAGTGATATACTGGTGAATCAACACAATTTCACAGAGAATTTCAATGTAGACAGAACTGCACAGGCTGAACCTGGACTCCATGCAAGTTTCTCTGATGAAAAAATAAGTGAAACAATTCCTGCCTGACTGGACTTCTTTCTTTTTTAGAAAAAAAACACCAATCACCAAACAACAAATTTTTGATGTTCCATCTGGTAAATTTCTCTCACCACGAAGCAACATTCTGCACAGAAGAGCTGGAAGATTATGTATTTAGCATCTGAAATGCATAAAAAGAATTACCTTTCTGTTCAATATTATAACTAAGAGCAAGATTGCTACTGGTTTCAGTAGAGCTTAGCATAGTTTGTACAAAGTGATCACCAACTCCTTTAGTAACAACTTTTTAAAAAACTCTAAATCTATTCAAAGCTGCAGTTCTAACCATCCTTCCATCCATGGGACCACTCCTCCAGAAAGACTGTTTTAAACAAATGGAAATAACCCAGCTATGCAAACAATAGCTGAGAACTAGCTGCTATGTTGTACAGGTTGCAGCACATCATCATCTATCTTCCCTCAGCTGAAAACACACCAATGATTATATAGCGCTCATTTAAGGTATTTGAATTACAGAGAGATGTTACACATCAAAGTAATCAAAGGCAATTTAGGTAATGAATTTGACACAAAATGGAACATTCCCCGAAGAAACGTTTCATTTGCATGTAATAGAGCTATTTTAAGTTAATTTTGACATTACATCATGATAACAACACTTGTTGACATTTACAACGTTTCAGTGACAAGCCTTCTTGCACGGTGATGAATTAATCTTTTTCTATAAGCAATAAATATAATTTCATTTCATACAGAAAAAAACAAAAATGCTAAGCACACAGCTATTCTCACTGCTATATGCAAGATGAATTGGCTGTCTGAGCAAATATGCCATAGGACACAACCTTCAGGAGCTTGAGAAGTTAATAAGTGAAGGCATTTTGAAAGATAGCTTTGCATAGTTGCATATATGGGGAAACTGAAGTCAGACAAATACCACCATCGTCTGTCATTTGACAGAACTGTTTCCTTTGTTCCTTGTGAGTTCTCAGAAATATTATTATAAGCCATGTATATTCTTTACTGCAGATGCAGAGGTCCAAAAGCCAGAGCCATAGCAGGCTTGCAAACATGAAGGGGGAAAGGACCCGGAATGATCAATCGGCTGTCTTAACCCAAGGCAGTAAGAATGAGCTTCTGACAGAGAGGAAAGGGGAAACCAGTCCCTGTGGATCGCTGACACTTCCTCTTGTCCTGGCCACCATCTCCTGGCTCAACACAGAAGACTGGCTGCCAAGTGTCAGTCACAGGACTGAGAGCTTCTTCCTTTGTATTCAGGGAGCATAACGGTATAGGGGATTCAGAAGAAACCTATACTGGAACTTGGGCAGAAAGGGAGTATTCCCATCATTTCCCTTTGAAGTTTGATTCCAAATACAAAAGTCTAATGCATGCATAATGTAAACATAACCATAGAAAGATACAGAGATAACAAGACATTGTCTCCTCTGTTAAGTTTTCCAGGAACTTCCAGTTAAGTTTCCCTTACCTTTCCATGCTACAGCATGAAAGAGTAACTGGTCCAATTAAACCTTGGGCTAAAACATAAAAACTCCTGAAGCATTTTCATTTATATCAGTTGATGAGAAGTTTTATCAAGGTACACACACATAGATCTCTCTCCTTCCCCTAGAAGTTCCCTTTCCTAATGCTCATTAATTTACTTTTTATATTAATCTCTCATCACAGTTACAACATCCACTGAGTGGTTTCAAGGTTGAAACAAAATCCTTGTTCTACAGAGCATGTGGGAAAATAACATACTGTTTGCACTGTAAAAGAAAATTACATTCTTGCTCTCATCTGAGTCTTTCAGTTATACTCTGTCTTAAGTCACTAGTCAGTTTAATGAAGGTAGAAATCTTAATTTGCATGGAGAAATATAAATCAGTATGTCAGCAGATATGCGTATGGACGTACATAGGTTAAACCCTGACTAGGAACAGCTCTCCTGGCAAAATTGGGTAAGAAGGTCTTGTGAATTATCTGGCTTTGCTGTATTTAACTCAAATTAGTAAATATTTATACCTCCATTTCATAACTTTTGAAATTGAGTATTTGGTTATCTGAAGTTTCTACGGTGAAGACAGACTCAATTTGTGAGAAAATGCCCAAGTTCCCCAAACACAGCCAGAAGTCCCCATGTTTAGAGATCACTTGACAAGCTGCCAAACATGTTAATAATTTTCTAATTATTTAAAATTCCTTTCAGGAGATATTTAGCCATTTAATTGGCATAACAAAAGCAAGCTACCAGTCACCATGCTTATCAAATGTCAGTTTGTACTTTGTTGTAATTGATATCTAATCAACATGCAATCACATGTTTGATACCAATTAAATGTCTAAACAGTTCTTTCAATATTACCCTAATAAGATGGTAATTCTGTGCTCAACATTTCAGTAATATTTGAGATAACACCCTGCAGACCATATCTAGCTTCTTTATACTTGCAGAAATTCAGTATGTTGCTAGACATCAATATTTAATTACTAATAACTTCCTTAATACATCAAGCTAACCACTTACAAAATGATTGTTGTAAATAAACAAGATGAGTTTGTTTTAAAAGCTTCTAATTTACACTTAAGAAAGGAATTTGCATGAAATATACACAATGGTTGACTTTGACAATTTCCTTCCCGAATAAGAGAAGAGTCAGTATCTGGTATGCCTGGAAGCAGTTGCAAAAAACAAGGTTGCATATAAAAAAAGAGACAAAAGTTGTGCAACTCTACAGCACCTGCTTTCAATGTAAAACATAAAGAAATGAAAAAATATTGTCATGAAGGGTGGAAAAAAAGGAAAAGTACCTTGTGAGTCCCAGCAGTCCTGGTTCCCAACAGTACTGTTGTATCAAGAAGGAACAATCTGCACAAGCACTGTAAGGGAGCGCTGTCTCTCCCCTACCCTGAATGAAATGGCTTACCTGTAGAGCTTTCAAAAATACCTGCCTCCTCCTCCCTCATTTTCCAGTGTGTACCATTTTGCATCTACCTCAAAATGAAATTAAAATTAAGCTACTGAATGTGATTTTTTAAACAAACCCCAATAATTCCTTCCCCACCACACAGCTATACAATCTTGAATATGAGGTATGACAAAAAGTCATAAGAACTTAGGTCAAACTCTTCAGAACCAGTTGCTCCCAACTCAGACTACCCAGCTCCCCACTTCATTTGTTACCTGGCTGATATTCAGCAGTGATTAGTACTGGAATAGCAGCAAGGCTAATTATGGACCACAGAAAAGATCTTTTCAGCAGAGTGTGATAGTACATCAGGAAAGAAGCCAAATATTGATCTAATTTAATGGCAAGTCCAATCACATGGTGTAAAAACAGGTCTGTGAATATCTGCATTGAAAACTCTATAGATGCTACTGTTGATCCTTGCCCTACATTCAAGTCTAAAGTGTGGCCTTTCTGTAAACCCCTCTTCTCCAGACAGGAAAGTCTGTTTTGTAGTGCATGCTGCATCTTTTGAAAGGGATGAATGGAAGAAGTCTTCTAGGAGGGGAACAGTTTAGCAACTTTCAACTTTGAAGGAGGCTTCCTGCAGCTTCAGTACATACCGTCCAAATAAGCAACCCAGAGTAACCTCTCCTGCTTTATAACTGAAATGATTTGAAAAATACACAGTCAAAAAAAGCCCTTAGACTGAAAGGGAAAAAGGAACAAAACCAGAACAGCTTTGGATTAAAAACAAACTCACTATTTTGTCTAGGAAAAAAGTGAAATAGTTGCATGTTTACAGAATGCATTTTTACACCTTCTTGCAGGGCTGAGTAATCCTGTATCAGAGGTTTTCTGTGAAGAAGACAACTCATGACAAAACTGCTTTCTAAAGGATGCATTCCCTCTCTGTTTTGTTTGTTCAATTCCTTTCTCATTTTGGTCATTAATAGCACCTGAGTAGCTGCAGAGTGAATTGCCATTTTAGTAGAGTGCTAAATTTCAGATCCTTGACTTAGTCCAACAAGACTATTAGTAGATGATCAATGGACATTTACTTGAAAGACAGGAGCTCAAATAGTTGATTTACCCTCTCCCTAGCTGGCCACCAATTTCCTCAAGCAATCATGAAATTACTACAGCCCTGAAGTCAGTAGCTACTGTTTCTTCTCCAGGCTGAAGTTTTAATTGAGAAGGGACCTCTGAGTCTTTGGGCAACTCAAAGGAAAGCAGTGAGCACCACAGGCCTCAGCCAGCTTGACAAATGACTCCAAAAGTCACCTGAAACCGTTGAACAGTGAACAGTTCTCTCACCAATTACAACTGACCTGAAGTCACCTAAAGCCCTAAATGTTGTTTTTGGATATGACAAGAAAAGAGTACCCAGGAAAACCAGATGGACAGAGTGCAACTGTATTTTTTGGCTTCCAGCCATGACATAAAACTCAAAACCATCCCTTAAAAGGGGCTGAAGCATCTCTGATAGTTGTGAAGAGTTTTTGCTGTGAAAGTCATACAAAAACCTTTTAAACTGTATGCATTTTGACATATGATTACTATAAATATGATTAGTGAATATGTGCTCAATTGCAACAAATGCTGAATTTTAGTTACTACAAAATCTAGTGAAAAGCAAGTCTTAACCTAAAATCCCAGGGATATTCCCATTTCAAAGCTGCTTTTCAGAAGTTGGAAATTCAGACCATAATGCTGTGATTGCCCCTTAATGGTTTAACACTGCACTAGAATTTCTTGACTAATTCTAAAACTCTAGATGCAGCATTAACATTATAACAATCCAGGTGGAAGACAAGAAGGCAAGCATAAACTATATCCTGTCTATCTATAATCTAGTCTCTATAGGTGCTAGAGCATGCCATTTGGAATAAAGAGACCCTGGTTCAGTTCTCTACCTTAGCTGAGCAACTGCAAACCCATATCTCACAGCAGGCTTCTTTTAATCCCAGGATTAGTGGTCTAGTGGAAGGAGTCCCTGCCCATGGCAGGGGGTTGGAACTAGATGATCCGAGGTCCCTTCCAACCCAAACCATTCTATAATTCTGTGATATGTGTTTGGCAGAAGACTGAAGCTGGAGCAACTGGGAAGATTCACTTCCTGGTGAAGCGAGTCCAGGGAAGAATTTGGTAATCTTCATGACAGAAGACTCAGGATATGCAAAAAAAATACTTGAAGCACTCAGCAAGGAAAGAAGGTGACCCATTTTAATTATTATCAGCAAACAGTTAAGCTGGTACTGCAGCCAGGCACCAGACCCCTGCAATAGGACAAAATTTCAGTAAAACCCTCCCAATACATCCTACTGGTTAGTGGCAGGTTCTTACTTCTCAGCAGGTTTGTGCATGCTTGTCTCTCTATGTTGGCCCACAGAACCATGTGCTGAGTCACCCAGTTCTCCCTGGGCCCTGTTCTGGGAGCCACAGATAGCACAGGAACTCACCTCTTCTTTGAAGTCCAAGTGCTTAAATTCTAGACCTGCAAGTCCATAGACACCTCAGTCATTTGCTGGCTCTGGTCACAAGAATCATATTTCAGATCACTAAGCATACATTAGAAAATATGAAAATAAGAAAATATCACTTATTACTGACCTGAAACATATTTGACTTAAGGTGAAAGGTTCATGCATTTTACTGTCAGAGTCATCCAGACCCTAAGGCAGAACATTCCTCAAATGAAAAGACTGAAAGATTTTGCTGGAGGCCAAAACCTAAGTACTTTCTGTACTGTCTATGCATATTTCCCTGTTAATGAAGGTAATTAATTTCTGACTTTCCTACTTAAACCTGCTGTGTGATTTGTCTGAAACAATCAAAGCAATTAAAAATTAATTTTTCATATGCTAGATTAAAATAAAAGATAAGTATTTTATAACAAGTGCTTTTTGTTTCAGTAAGCTTTGCAGGCTTAACAGGAAATATCTAGGTTATGAAAACACAGCTTTGTTTTTAGAAGTAAGCAGTCATGACAGATTCAAGACTCACTGTCTACTGCATCTATAATCAGGATAACTGAGCTCTTGTCATTCCTTTTGTCTACTAAATGTGCTGGTGAACTGCTCCATGTGGCCCTGGAGGTGACTTTAACATGGTTATGAAATGCATGGATCTAGCATTAAATGTTTCATAAAAACAAAAGATCCTTACCTTCCTATTAGAAATATCTAGGGCCTTGTTTTCTTCCCTTTTTTCTAAACTGTACTGACAACTGTTGAGCCCCATCAGATGGCATGAAGAACCTCCACACCAAGTTAGGCATTGAGTACATTACTTCTTATCCAGTTCCATGGTCCATTGAAAGTTTGGCCTATCTTTAACCAGGCAAAAATCCCAAGAAAGAATTAACATTAAGCAAATATTTGTTTACCAAATCAGGACCTGGATCTCAAGTTGTACTGCTATTTCAAATCTCCCCTGGCTTTGTAAAGACTTTACACCTTTCAGTCCCTCAACCTTCCTTGGCATGTACATTTTTCATTTAGATAATTTTGGAGGTGCTTATGTAGAATCAAATTTCCACCTCATCACACTCATTCACAACAGAAAGTCACAATCTGGTGGCATAAAACAGACAATCCCATGAGGTACAGCACACAAATGGCAGGAGTCTGCAGTTCTCTGCAGTCTTCGGGCTCAGGACTGGACAAATTGCTGTGGCTCAGCACAACAGTCCTCTGCAGTGCACAAGCAGGTTTGTGTCGACACTCAGCTGAGCAGCATGCATGGATTTTATCCAGCTTATTAACTTCATCTGATGTGTCTACTCACTTTTCACAATACTATGTGTTGTGTGGAACTGCCAGAACAAAATGGTCCTGGAAACAGCTGGAGGTTATAGGTTTGGGTTTTTTGGGGGGTTTTGGGGTTTTTTTTTTGAGGGGGGGGGAATGGATTTATTTTAAAAACAAACCAACCAACCACCAAACTAACCCCAAGTTTTTCTTTCTCCCCCCCCCCCCCCCCCCCCCCCCGACATGTCAGCAGCAGCCATTTTGTAGGACAGAATATGTGCACCCCACCCTAAGAAAACCAGGTTGTGTCGGTCTTGGTCCAGCCAGGGCTACACGCAGAAGACAGACAAACTCACACCAGTTTGTTGAAGGGGGGGCATTGCCAAGAGCAAATGCCGCCGCACTAAGTGCAAGCTCCTAATTTATTACCACTTGTTTACATAGGTTCATTTTTACTTTTACATCCTACTGACCTTCAGGTTTTATCTGTTTACTGCTCACACACTCACCATGCATTCTGCAGGCGGTGTTCCAGCCTGTTGTTTCTGACGCTCACAAGAGTGTTCCGAATGTTGCCTCAATTTCCCACAATCATTCTTCTAACCTCAAGGCCAGTTTACAGTTTGCTAACCACCAGTTCTTAATTCCCACAAAGTTGCACTTTGACAGAACTTGGCTGTTTTTACAGTAGTGGTTTCCACTTTTATGGAAGGAGCAGCAGGTCACAGAGTGGAATGGCCTTTCCAGACAAGAACAGACACAATGCAGCTGGCTGCTCTATCCTTGTCACTGCAGCACTCCAGCCAACATTTCATTATGCTTAAGTATGACAAGTGACATTGTACAGCTGCTGTTCCCTGGGATCTTCACAAAAACAGAAAGTATCTCAACAAGCTCTTCCAGCAGACAAAATTGGAAATTGTAAAATTGCACCAGAGTGATACAGCTTGTAGGGATTGTGTTGCAAACAATAACTTACATCCTACTAAGCATTCCCCTCCATATACAGGGTTTGGTAGAGGTCATGGGTACTGATAATTCTGGTTACAATGGAGCCTGTTATTTTTGGTACCTTAAGTTACCTGCTGGAGGACACTGTTATGAATGCTAGAGCTATTTGCCTAGTCATTACAAAAAGAGAAGAGAAATCAAGTGCTTTCAGCCACTCCAGAGCAAGACCAAGGGGCAGGATGCTGCACCAAGACAGCAGGCAGCACCCCACTCATGCCCTGGTGAAAGATGTGGGGGGAGCCTCCTTGTCCCTGCGTGGGGCTGGGGAGCACGGCAGGCCCTGCCAGTCTGCACAACTTCCCCCAGGGTAGCTCCGATGCTCTGCAGTTTGGGAACTGTGTGGAGCCTGATTTCCTGGGGAAACAAGGCAAATGAACTCACACTGTGCATTCAGTCAGTGCTTTTTAGTAATTTTGAATCCAGTGGATAATTTCAGTTAAATCTGCAAAATGAGAGAAGTCACAAAGGTTAAATACTTATACATTTCACGGAACTATGGCCACCAATTAGCTCCTGAAAGGCTGTAATGTGAGTCCAGTTCATGAGAGGTAGATCCTGGAGTCCTTGCAAAGTAGAGCCATTGCTGATACTCCAGACAACAAAAGCTTTAGTTATTACTAGAAAATTCGAACCACAATACATACTCCATATTGAAGTCTTAGTTCTGCTGATTGTAGAGCTGCTTTATTAGCTGTGTCTGCAGTGCACTGACTAACCCTTTCATATTTATCTCCTATAATTCATATATAGTTCCAGGCAAAAATACTTCCTTGAAATTCAATCTTTTTCTGTATTTTTCTTTTCTGCTTCCTGCTTCAACAAAAGTGTCATGCTGCTGAGGTGAGATTTCCAATTTTAACAGGGTTTGGTTTGTAGTCAGCCTTTACTTTGTGTAGTCATTAACAGCTGTGGGATCAAACAGGGATCAGAATGAAGGCCTCTTACCCCATTTCACAACACTTCTGTTCATGTTTAGTGGAACAGACAAGCTTGTAGTTGCCCAAATTATAACCTACTGTTGGGTGAAAAACTTTTTTTCATCAGTCTTGAGGGAGTCTGGCTGTAGCTGAGTTTCAACTCTTTCTGTGGCTGACTAGAAAGCTTGCTGAATGGTGGCATAAAGAGTTCTTATCCCCTGTCAGCCACAAAAGTAAGCATCTGAATCAGACTGAGCTTAGTTTTGTTTGGTTGGGGTTTTTTTTAGCAACAGATAACAAAAGCTGCATCCAAACCATCAGTCATCTGCATTATTGTATTGTGCTTGTAAACATGCGATTTACAGCAGGGAAAATAGCTTTCTTTATTGTTATGTACATGAGTAATAACAGTCATAAAGTGAGTCTACATACTATGACAGCATACTGGCATATAATGGCATTTGCAGGTTTCCAACAGAAACCGTTATTAGTTATTATTTCCTTCTCAGAAATGCATCATGATACACTGACTCTTCTTTTTATTATTAAATCTATTTTTAAAATATTACAGCTGTTACAACTTTTTTTTTTAAGGCAAAAGATTAGAAACTAAAGTGAATTTCATAGTTCCCTGGCAAAGGTATTGTCCAGCCTTTGGACCACTGCTATTTCAAAAGGAAGACTTCCACATTAAAAAACAAATAAAAATAAAAGGAGTAACAAGAAGGAAGGACACACATATACAGGTGTGAGAAATAATCTACCAAAACTAAATCAGGAACCTTTGATTATATCCAATGCCCAAAACCTAGTATTCCAACTGCAGTGTATCCTCCTTTTCCTTCTCCATGAATTCCTCTCACAGGCTGGCCATACAGCTTTTTCATATTTTTGATCTTTTACTTAGCTGAAAAAAACAGCTGGCTCCCTGTCTCAATATTCCGCCAAAAAGTCATCCTCAGTGCTGAATTCTTTTAGCATCCAGTTCATTATTCTTTCTCTCATCTCTACACAGTACTAAACCAAAGAGAACAAAAAAAGATCCAGATCAACACTTCCAATTCCAGCTTGCTCACAAATAGAAGTAATTTACCAAACTTGCACCTTAAATGATCCATCACACCACAGTTTGAAAACACAACACTGTTAATGAAATTTTCTTGTGTTTGTACAATTGTTAAGGATTACTGGTTTCTCCAAATATCTGATGATTTCACTTCTGAAGACTCACTATTAGGGTCTCAGCCTTTTTTCATGCAACATTTCTTCCTACGTATGAAATATTTCTTTGTATAAACATATTTCTTCTTGCATTCATCTTTCTACACCAAGCTTTCACTTTCACATGCTGTTTTTCCATCCTGCATATTAATCAGACTTAATTACTCATTCTGTAAGTGCTGGGCTACACTTGCTAGGCTATTCTATTGTCTCTGAAGGGACTCTTGTGTACAAAAATAAGGAGCTGAAAACATTTGCAAGACAGTGGCCTTATTTTACACACTGATGAAACATCATCTCGCAGAATAACACAGCATCGATAACAGCAACACCACTATATCTCTGACTATCTTAACACTGAGACTTTGTTTCGAGGAGGGTGGAGAAGAGAGGCAAGGGGAAAATCTGCAAAGGACTGCTGTAGACTTTTGTATGATTTTCAACACATCCAGGTACTCAGAAGGCTTGTGCCCCTTTGAAACAATTGTGGCTTGATAATCACCCAGCAAAACAGACTTATCACTGTCCTTGCCTCTTCTGCCCCCAATGAATTTTAAAACATTGGAGTGAGTACAACATGGTGCACCTGTTGCACACACCCTCTTACTGCTCAAGCTGAGGAAATGAAGATGAAAGGGCAGTTTTCGTCCTACCTTATATCAGCACATATAGGTTAGTTTGTACGGAAGAAGTTTTAACACTGTACGAGCTACTTTCCCTTAAGCCACAAAATAAAATTACTTGAGGCGAAGAAGAATCTCTTGCAATAGGCTGTATCACTGGGACAAAATCCAGATGGTGTGTTTTGATGAATGGCAACAGAGAAACATGACCTAAACAGCATAAGGTTCATTTTAAAGGAACACTTTTTCCAAAATGAAATCTTACCTTTTCACCTTAGATTCCCAGAGCCCACAGTACTACTGATCATCTTCCCAGTTTGACGAGAGGTCAGTAACTGTGTCATTTGTTAGAGATGTGAGTTGAAGTGTCTGTCCTGTTTCCCCAACAACTATCCTTAACTAGAATATTTTCACTTAATGTAAAACTCTACAG
This sequence comes from Strix uralensis, assembly GCF_047716275.1. Classification (NCBI taxonomy): domain Eukaryota; kingdom Metazoa; phylum Chordata; class Aves; order Strigiformes; family Strigidae; genus Strix; species Strix uralensis. The sequence continues at coordinate 10,378,785 of NC_133978.1, read as the reverse complement.
TCATGAGGGAGAAGAGGAATATCAAAAGCATCCTGTGACTAACCTTGAGTTCTTAAACAGCTCTGAGGTATTCTTGATATGCATGTAATTGTGTTTGCCTTCTGATGCATGACAGACATCAAACATCAAAATTGTGATATGAGTGTGACACTGGTCGGTCTCAGCAGCGCTGAGAATAACTGTTTATGATCTTAAATGGCTAGAATTATAGGAGTTTCTGAGGCTGTAAAGCTCAGAGGAATATTAGTGCTGACACTTGATGCCAATTTAAGAATTCATATGCCTTCTTTGCACTCGAACTGAAGCCACCTTTCCCTTTTATATTTTCAGTGCTTTATGTCCCACTTCTGTCACAGAATCTGGTATTCCCTGATATTTAGAACTATTTCTATGCCTTGTAGGAGTTCATCATGACTGACTCCCTCAGCAGCGGCTGAGGCAACCTGTAAGTAAATGTTAACTAAGGTAAATAGTAAAAAGGAACTGCCTGGACCAGTTCAGGATCAAAAGCTGCTGCACTCAGGAGATGGGCTGCAGCCCACTTCTCCAGAGCCCTGCTCTCCCAGCAGCACCCTGCCACCTCACACTGCTCCCAGGGGACCCCTGCCCCAGCCAGCCCCATGGCTCCCACCACTGTAATGCCCCTGCACCCCTCAGGTGGGCACAGCCCTGGCTCCAGGCCCTTGCCCATCACCTGTTCCCTGTTTCCAAACCACTTGAAGTGACCCCCACAGAGATCTGGCTCACCACTTTCGCCAAGGCTGCTTTCCACCTGCACCTGCTCAGGCAGGAGATAGCAGCACTTCTGCCCAGCACAGCCCCAGTGCCCACTTCACAATGGGCCCGTGGCCACGCCAGGTAAGGAGGTGGCCCTGGCTATGGACATGAACTGGCCAAAGTAGTGGATTCAGCTCACCTTACCTAAGCAGGAAACCATAATATGCAATGCAAAAAATTTGGGTTTCTAGGCCCATAAGGTGCTGATCTCCCCAGGGGTATCTGCCTTTCCTTCTTTCCCCCAAAAGGAAATACAAATAGAAAGTTTAAAAAAAATTCCCCACAGTTTATTTTTATCAAGGTCCTAAAACAGTAATGCTGTTTTGAGAGTCCACTGTCAGAAAGTATGCCCACTTGAATCCTAATTATAGAAATAAAATATATACAGGCAGTGCTTAAAAAAAAAAATCTCCAAACACCACATAATTCAGCTATGGAGCTCTATATGTATGTGGTCTGATTAAAACAACCTTCAATCCACTTTGCTTAGGATCATCTTGACCAAAAGACTAGAGAGCTGTATTTGATTTAATTTCAGGGCTTTAGCACAGTCCAGCTTTCTTGGTTCTCTCACTCTCCCTTAGCAACGTAAATAGCCTGTACATAATCAAGTAAATCATCCAAATCAGCATTCCTGCAGGTACACGCTAATACTCCATCACTAAACTGCATGATTTAAGCTATGATAAACTCAAACTAACATCAAACCTTTCACAAAGGAAAATGGATATAAGCTGCCACACATCACGAGTCTATTTAAATGCAGATTTCAGGTATCTGCTATTCTTAAGTATCCTTATACTTTTAAAGTGGACTCTCTGTGAATCAAATGCTTTGTCTTGGCTGCATCCAATCTAAGTTTTGCTTCTTGTTAAGGAGAATCACACTCTAAGCCTGAGTTTAAATCACAAACCTTACATTTTTTTGAGAATAGTACAGAAAAAGTAAAATAATTACTACTGTCTAAATTCCACAGAACATAGTATGCAGAAAGCACTTGAGAAAAGGAAGCACAGAGAACAAGTAATAAATGCTATACATTGCTTTCTAAGAAAAAGGAGTGCTTGACTTTTTTTTAAAATAAGTTTTTCATGAAAACTGCACACAGAATACTACAACTAGGCTTCAACATCTTGGGCTTTTACCAAGAAATATTGTAGCTTAAGTGTTTAAGTTTGACTAAGTACATTTCCTCTTCCATACACACAGATGTCCAAGGTCACTGAAACTAGAAGTGTGCTCAGTTATGTGGGAATCTGTCAAGATAACAACAGAGATCCTGACAGCATGATGACCCAAGAAGGCATCATAAGCCTCTAGGAATCACTTTAGCACAAATATCTTGACATCAAAACACATGAAAATAGTCTCCAGACATTTACATGATTTCCAGAGCACTTTTTCTATACAAGTATTTCACTCTTCACTGCACTTCATTGCGTTTTTCTTCTAAACATTTCGTAGCATTATTACTAACAAGGCCATTTTAATGATGGCCATAGGGTGTTGGCAGCTGGGACGTACTAAAACTTATCATTGTTCTTATTAGGGAATTTATTATGAGTGAAATATTGTCAATGAGACAAAAATTGAAAGCTGACAAAATGAACTTTTACTGCTAACATTTGTCTCTTACTTGGACCACATCTTCCAGTATTAAGGCCATGTTCATTTACAGAAATATATGGGTACACAGCAACATTTAAGCTCTGAACAAGCCATCTTGAGCCCTTCAAGCTGCTTCAAATGCTCTAAACAGGCCAGATGAACCTACAAAGAACCACGTGACTTTCAGTCATCTCCATTTATAATACAGGAACCAAAATAAAATTATCCTGGAAACAATATTTTCCTGACTTTTATCAAATGGATGCTACACATCGTCTCTGCAGTAATACAGAATTTGATGGAAAAGATGGCCCTCATCAACAAAGTATTTGCATAGTTTTTTTGGAGATACATTACAACAAAAGAGAAGATTACATGCTAGGTACAAAGCCATGTCCCATTTCACCAAGTATCTCACCAACGGCTACCCTCTCTGCACCACAGATTCTAGTTGAAGCTCTTAAAGCCTCCTCTTGTTCAATTAATAGACAGCTGCAAATAAATCACCTCTAAACAAAAAGCACAGACTACAGTTTTTACTATTAAAATACTTAATATTGTGGGGTAGCAGTTCCCATTTGAACCATATACTAAAAACATTACTTTGTTTTATAATTTTATAAACACAAAATTATGTATCTTCCTGTTCATGAACGGATAGATTCAAGGTCCTTGATAAATTATAGTAACACCTTTTTCTAGCAAGGTGTTATTTGACCAACAGTACCCAACCCATTTCACTCACCACCAGAATGAACAATTACAAAACTGGTAACCAAGAAGCCATATTTAACCTTTTAAACAAGGCAGACAGTTCTAGCTGTGTCATTCTATTTCAAATATCAGAGAGGAGGTAAAAAGTAAACCTTCAAATACAAATTCTAAGTAAAAAGCAATAGGACAAGAGGTAATGGCCTCAAGTTGCACCAGGAAAGGTTTAGACTAGATATTAGGAAGCATTTCTTTACAGAAGGGCTTGTTAGGCATTGGAATGGGCTGCCCAGGGAGGTGGTGGAGTCCCCATCCCTGGAGGGGTTTCAGAGTCAGGTTGACATAGCACTTAGGGATATGGTGCAGTTGAAAACTGTCAATGTTAGGCTAATGGTTGGACTAGATGATCTCCAAGGTCTTTTCCAACCTAGACAATTCTGTGAAATTAAATACCTCAGAATTGCTTTCATAATCTCTACGGTAAGAGAAATGCTTCAAAGAAAGAAGGGTTTTGTGAAGCATCAGCATCCTCCACTAATTACAGAGAAATAAAAAGGTATCACATAGCTTTAATAACACAAGACACTTCTCAAGAAAAAACCAAAACTATCACTTTACCACATACTGAGGATTAAATCCTTTATTGTACTACTTGTTAAAGAAACCTTCTGAACATCCTCACAAAACATCGTTGGATCTCACAGCAGAACCATGTGCAAGTCCCATTTCTATACTTCATAATTCTTTCCTTGTAGGTTGATAAACACTTCATCTTTGTCTTGAGAGATGCCACTTCCCATTACATGCTTTCAGGTAACTTAAATCTGTGGGAAATTTAAAATCACCTACATACACCTCTTGAGCTGATTAAATGCCTTCACTGACAGCAGCAGCAGACCCATTGACATTTTATGTGAACTAGGTACAGGAGGATAAAGGACTTGTAATGTAAGTTACATTTCTAAAGACTCACACACATTACATACATCAAAAGCTGTGACAGCAGAAAATGCAGAGAACTGCTAAAATTTAACATTGGTAGTAATATTTGGTTTTACAGGCAAGCAAGATAGACAATTTGTAGACAATTAGGGATAGAAGTATTAATTTAAGTAGCTGCAGAAACCAGTATGCAGACAAAAGAAGTGACAAGCCTACAGTTTAAGCTCTGCCTAAGGCCACCTTGAGTCTATTTCTGGTACTGCTTAGTGCTGCTGTTTGGACAGAACTGAGGAACCAGTGATGAAGATTATTTTCACTTTCATTCCCCAAAACATTTGCAGAAGCAAAAGAATAAGAAACTTTCATATGTATTAGTAGTTCTGTGCAGTGAGACCCCTTCATTGTCTGTGGGAGAAGAGACATTGACTTGAGAGCATCTCAAATCTTCTGATGTACGTATTATCAGTTTTGTTTAGTAATTTCCTCTATTCATTTTAGTTGCGTAGAAGATGCCTTGATATTTGTAGTAAAAATATAAAGAAATGTCTCTTGATTCTGCCATTGAATATGACTACTATTGTATTGTTACCATTGCTCACACAAAAGTCATTCACTTCATTATTAACCAACCTTCAAGTGATACCTTGTGTGACAGTCATAATTTTTATTTCTTATAAACTTTGTAGCTATTTGTGCTATTACTTACCTACCAGCATTTAAAATGTTTCCTTGTATTGCTTCAATCACATTACCTAGCATCAGAAAGGTAGATCTGACTTCAACTTCTGTTGGGTTGGTAGTGACTTTAAAACACATGTTTTGGAAAGGAGACAGGCTAGTTTTTTAATGAGGAGAAAACCAGCAGTTAGAACAGGGATTCCCACTGCCAAGAATACACACTGAATCCCATGCTCTTTTTCAGATTGCTTTCACCTTCCCAAATGTTTGCCCCTAAGCATCAGTCCATAGACTTTTGGAAGCTTAACTTAGTAGAAATAACACACATAGTAACACAGATAGCATTCTCCCTGGAGACTCTACTGAGGGATAAAAGGTAACAGACTGCATCTGCTTTTTAAGTGACCCTTTCCTGTTCTCTTGCCTCCCTTAATTCACATCCACATCACCTTAAAAGAAACAGGTAAAACAGGACCATCAGATGGTGCATCAAGCTGGTAATTCATCATCATCCCTTTTCTCTCAAGAAACCCACAATCTATATTGATCAGGCAGTGATTCCCTTGGTGTCCAGAGAGCAGGAAAGCAGGTGTGTGCCTTCCCCCACACCTCTGTCCCTGAAGGCCCCATAATTGCCTACACAGCTCTGGGAGCCCTCAGGCTGCTAACACAGGCTCTCAGATATTGAGACATGGATAGACTGTCCCGTTCACAGGGCTCTGGCCTTAAACACAGTGCAGTCTCGTTTGAAACCAGACACACCTCCAGATTTTCTCTGCAGCTCAATTCTCATGATGGGACAATTACTGTGCAAGTACCCTGCATTAGGGACAGAGCACGTTCCCAGGGCTGAGCCAGAAACTTGTGATGATTTTTCCATCCCTACCTTCAGGCTCCAAGTATCCTAATCTAACACCATTAGATTCAGTTATTACCTGCCTGCGTTAGACTATTTCACACAGTAGTTGCCTAAGGGCTGTTAGGCACTACACCAGTATAAATATCACCACTCTGACAGTCACAGAAAGGGTCCACATCCAAAACTCTACCTCCAATTGGGTTTCACATGATTAGGTTCTTGTTTCTCCCTCTCCCACTGCTAAAAGTCCCTGCTTCTGTTAAATTTTCATACACTCACATACAAAAAGCCCCACGTCTCTAAAGCTGTTCATTGTATTTTCTTCACCTGACCCCAGTACAAGACAACTGCTTCACTACCAAGAGAGCAACTAAAAAAAGAAAATCAAACTTCACGACACAAAAATAGTCCTACAAGTAGTGAGGTGATACAGTGACTTCAGAGACTTGATATTTCTTCCAATTTTTGCTACACCGCCTGCTCAAATATTTCTACTGTGATGTGCACCAAGGGAACATTTAATAGACCTGCGCCTGGATGGATGTAGGTTTTCATTTGCCTTCAAGGTTATTTTCACGAAAGCATTACATTTTCCCCTTTCATCACAAAGCTGCCAGAGTACTTCAAGTACTTCATCTGCAAATTATGAGTTACAATTCAATTGCCAATGCAGGAAACGATAGACCATCTTTAGTTCAGAACATCACCCTCCCCTCCACTTCTTACACTGGGAAAATATTACAAATGAGTCATTATCGAAAATGCTTAGCAAGCCAAGTACTGCACTATACACAATTTGGAAACTTGTTTTCCTCTCCGAAGATAACAAATTAGTGACAACCTGTAGTTTTCCAGTTTAATCTGAAGAATTGTATTTCTATTAGAGGAAATGCCAATTTCCTTGTATCTGGCTTCTTAACCTCTTCTATTATTCCCCACAACATACCTCACAAATCTCCATGCAGTGTGCTAGCATCTAATTCTTCGGCTGTCCTTGTCTAGATCAGAAGCAACTAATAGGGGAAGCACTTGAGTAACACCAGTCCCAGGCAGCACAGGGAGGCTGTGATGTAGAGCTCAAAACAGGCCATATTCTCCACCTACTGAAGCAGCCCCTGCTCCCCACAGCAGTCTGCCCAAACATGTTTTCCAACAGAAGCAAAAGTTTGAAGTGTCCTAAGAAACCAAACAAAGGATAGCTCACAGGACAACAACTACTGCCGCATCTATTTTCCCTATACCAGTAGTCCTGGAAAGGGCAGCAGTTTATGGCTGAAAGGTCTGGCACAGTCTCTGCTCTGTAGTCACACTGCTGTCAGGCATAACTCCAGTGAGAAAAGAATAAATACTATGTAAGAGGAGGGAGAGACCACAACATCTTAGCACAAAGAAGTCACAGACAGAAAACTTACCTGCATCTTCACAGTAATAAAGTAAAATGGAAGCTCCCAGACTTTCTTGAAAGCATGCAGGCTCTCTTCTTTCAGACTGCAGCAAAACAGCCCAGCAACACTGAGCCTTAGCATTTAACCCCTCCTATTAACCAGTGTTCTCTTCAAAGGAAAGAAAGACAGGCCCTAGACACTCAGCCCCTTCCTAATGATACTCTGTACTTAGTAAATATCTCCAGTCTTCTGCTTAGACATTATAAAAAAAAAAAAATGCCCCAAACACCTTCCAAAACAATAGTCACCTCTTCACAACTACCTCCTAGAGGCAGGTCTCTAGTTCTAGGGAAGGAGCTCCACTGGCCTTTTATCTCCTCCCTAATAATTATCTCCATCCCCTAATAATTATTTCACCTAATAGCAGCTGTTTCCCCTCCACACCACATTTCACCTAAAAGAACCAACCCAAATGGTATCAGCAGGTTCATAAACAATGTAAATAAAATGAGAGAAGATTGATTACACCTGTTGCATTAATGCTACACTCTCATCAATGCTACTTTAATATTTGTGCTTGTAGTCAGTCATGTAGTATGGCAGAAGACATCTTTCTTAAAAATACACTAATAAACGCAATATATTGCCCTAAGCCCTAATTGCAGATCTCCTCAGGAGCAGAGTAAATAAATCACTTGTGTAAACTCAGTCTTGTTTCACGCCAGCTATAATGAATCTCCATTGATTAGGAAGAATACTGAAGAGTAGCAAGTTTTTCCCCTTTCCACTTTCTGTTTTACAGATCACTTCATCTGTTTACTCAGTCTGGGAAATTGCCACTCTTTATCCCGCATTCCAATTAATTTCTTAAAATATTGTTAATTCAAGTTTGTTATTTTATCTGTATCTCCTTTGTGGGCTGTTAAAGGCCTTAAGCATGTTGCCCCAAATTTCTCTTTCCTTATGTTTCACAGGTCCTGACTTGTAAACCTCTTGAGAAACTGTTTGGGGGGCATTTCTTCAGACAATGCTTTTCTGAGCGTGCTTGGTAGAATGCAAAGCCTTTCTCAGAGCTCAGGAGTGAGAATCTGGTAGATATCATGCTGACCTCAGGGCCCCACAGAACTCAGATACAACCAGTTCTCAGTCCCATGCATGAGCAGCTCCACCTAAGGACTTTTTTGGTGGATCTGGTTTTAAAGGGCAATGATCAGCATATGGTTGAGAACTGCATCTCTGGTTTCAATGGGGATTTTATTCTGTTCAGCACTGGGCTTGATCCAGGAGCCTGTGGTTTGTTGCATTCTTGTTCTAAGCAATCTTTCTGTTAAACAGAAGATGAGCTCAGAAGACCCCTTTTCTCTTCAGCATTTCATTCAGCATTTTGCTGTCCTGCATACCCACTGGGGTAAATAGTAATTACACTGTATTATTTTGAATGGAACCTCACCAATCCAACAACATCCCAAATGCTGGTCATGATACAGCTCTTCTGGCAATTGGTAGCTCAGCTAAAAGTTATTGCTGTCACTCATTATAATTACCCATTAAAAAGAAAACAGTTATTGCTGTACCAAACCCCTCAGTGGCTCCCAGATTTTAAATTCCACTGTGGTTACATAATTTTGACATATGTCAAGTGACACATCAGAACAAAAAAAGCACATTTAAAGCTGAAAAGTACCTTTTCATTCTTCTTATCAGATTTCTGTATCCCTGAAGAAAATTAAGGCTTTACCCTTGATCTCTAGCTGTATATTTTATCAGTCACATTAAAACAACCAGTGTAATCTAGTTTCCTTTTCACTTTCTCAACTGCAGCTAGCCTTGAGTCAAAAGATAAATTAGGTCAAAAGGACAAATTCATTGTAAGATATTACTCCACTAATCAGCATCTATAATAATATGATGCTTATTCTTGCAAAGATTTTTGCAAATAAATCAGCAGACAAATAGATAACTTTAATATGTGGGTGTATGATAAAGTGTCCAATCAAAAATCAGGAAGAAAGAATGGTATATCAATGAATAACAGCTAATATCTGCTTATTGTAAGGCTTTGGCTTGTTTGGTTGGTTTTGGGTTTTTTTTTTACTCAGAATGTCTTCTGGAGGAGAACAGCATTATTATCTCAGATTTTGCCTGCACAAACTGGGTCCTAGAGGTATAACTGTGACTTACCCCTGCTCATACATCAGGCAGAGTTGAAAATATGTAGAAGTCTGCTTCTAGAGGAAAATCTCTTCATCACCATGTGCACTGTTGGAAAATCTGCTTTCATTTACAATCAGCTAAACCTCAGGTTCAGTTGAATGAGCACATGCAATCCTGAATTTACTATGGTTTGTCTGCTTCCTTCCATTGATGCATCCTTAATGTACCCATCTAACTGGGATAAATCATAACTGAGGTCTTGACTAAAACTGAAAAGAATGGAATTGTAATGGCAAGCCCCTAGATCGCCTTCCAGAAGGACACCAGGGTATATGACTCAGGGGAGAAGCAGCACTTAGTATTTTTTGCAGTCATTAACAAATCAAAATTTGTGAAGCAGATTTCAACATACCATATATTTAGGCTCACTGTAAAGGTGATATTTACCACCTACATTGTTTAACAAACGAGTACCTAAGAAAAGGCATGGGTCTCAATAACAGTGAAAGGTAAACAACTGGAAAACTTCTCTGACATTCAAAATCATCTTGTTGGGAATAAGGTAACAAAGTTTTCACCATGAAAATTGGTAACTAGGTAAACAATCTATCTAAATCAAGTACATGCCCAAATGACTCCAAAGAAATAAAAAATACATCTACTGATTTCTGTGCAAATAAATTTCTTTAATGGTACATTAACCAATCTGAATCCTAGAAATTATTTAAAATAAAAAGATACAAGTAGGCAGTTATCAAGGAAAAGTCACTGAAATAACACAAAACATTACCGTTTCTCTGTAATAAGAAACTTATCCTAACAGCATTTCTGTATAATTTTTCAAACCCTTCCAAAACAGACTTATTCATATCTTTGGTTTAGATTTGCTTAAAATTAAAAACAACTATTTCTTTGTAAGAAGCCTGTATCCATTCTGCCTCGAGTAAAACACAAGAAGAGGAAGGGTAATACTTTAGGATTGAGATTGTTAAGTAACTTAGGTCCCTGTAGCCACTAAAATTCAATATGAGTTAGATGCATAAGTCTCCTTGCAAAAATCTCAGCCTTTGAGGCTTTGTAGTATCACCTGATCTCAGCGTTGACTTCACACATTAAGGAAAATGCACAGAACTTGACTAACACCGTTATCTGTATATTAACATATAAAGGCTCAGTGTAGTCTGTTAAAGCTAAACATGCCACAGATGATGCTCATGTTCTGCTCTGTTAGATTACTTGACAAGTTATATATGGTTCTTTTGCTTGCATCAAGACAGTCATTTGAAGGTGAATACACCAGAGGAAACTAGGAGCTTGCATAGGGGATTCAGACAGGGAAACCAAATCCAGAATGAACTCGAGCACAGCATACAGATTTGAATGATTTTTTTAAGGACCTCTGGATTTTTTTCTGCTTTCCCATGGTCACCAGGGATCTCTCTGGTGCTTGATGAAACTTTGAAAGCATCAATGAGGTGAAAAGAAAGAAGCCACCATAATTGTTCCACTTGACTCCAGAATCCCACTGTGTCCTGCAGGCACCTGAGGAATAGGAGTGTGGAAGCATCTGGGAGCTGGTTATGAGCTGTTTCATCACAGCCACATAAATATCCCCTTAGCAGAATAAAACTGTTGTGTATGTTTGCCAGCCTGCACACCCATACACCCCCCTTCACACTGATCATGCAGCAGATTTTTTGTAGATTACTAACAGCCAAAAAATTCAGCATCAGATTCAGATGTTGACAACAAAACATATCATAAGAACACCAAATCCACTGACCTCAGCTGAACCTAGTGCAAGGTGTTTGCTAAGCAATCTCTTGATTTTCATCTCAGCACTATCAGTTGTGGAAAGTCAGCCTAAAATGAAGAAAACAAAACACAGGTGGAAATAGCCAAGGGAAAGGTATATTTTAATATCTTCTTTTTTCTCTTTTTTCCCCCTTTTTAACTTCAAAGGGCTTTCTGGATCTACACATAATCAGTGAATTCTTGGCTCTCTTGAGATATTCACTACTCACTCAATCCACAAACACGCATCTGGAGCTTCATTTTAAAATTCATAAATTTTCCTTGTGCTGAGATCCTCTGTATTTTTTCTTTCATTTTTCTTTTGTATCAGTCTTTCTATTTATTTTTCATGACTATCTACAGAAACCAGAAAAACAGAAACAAAATATATTGATTTTCACCTGAAATAAGGTGGGCTATTAAAGCCTCCAGCACTCCAGAGAGAGTATTTGCGTGAAAACTCTGTCCCTCAGAATGCTGCCTCTATAAAGGCATCAACAAGTAAACAAATTCTGGCAACTCTTGAAACTTACTCTTCTTTGAATTTCAGTCTGAATAATTTATTTTCTGTTAGAAAATCCATTCCTGGAATGAAGTATTCATAACACTGATGGGGCTAGGATGCTACACTGAACACATGAAAACTATGGTTTGATGATTCAAACTTCAAAATACTAAATCTCAGGATAAATTTTCCTTTGCAAGATATACTTAGAGAACAGCAAAGTAACCTTATTGAGATGAGATACAGATAAATAGTACGTCGGCATAGGGTAAAACTAAGTCACACAGGAAAGAAAAGGGCTGCTTGAATGAAGAAATTGAAGGAAGGGGATTTACTTTGTTCTGATTAAAAATCCTTGGATAATTTTTACCTGTCTTGTAAGCTCCAGACTTTGAGGGAGATGTAATTGACCCATCTCTGCTGTTGCTTAAAATGGACATAGAGACACAATGATAAATGTCTTTTAAGATTCTCTTCAAATGACAAACAAACAAACAAACAAGAACACTTTCGAAGTCCAGAGTAGTAGGACCTGCTCAACAATTCTGGAGGATGATCACTGATGTCTGACTGCAGCAGAAAGGACTGTGCTCTTAGATGTCTCTGCTTGTCTTGTACACCACTAAGGTTCCCAGTCCTTCACTCAAGACATTTCTTTCCTTACCTGGCAAAAATGGTCAAAACAAGGTGAGACACAGCAGCATTTGCTGAGTTCTGTCAGTCCCCAGTGCCGTGTTGCTAAAGGTCTTTCAGCCCCAACCAAGTTGTTGGACAATTTTACAGCCCCTATCTGCCTTCAGGCTATATTTTAGCAATTCATCTCTCTTGACCTATGTCTTGGTAGTCCAGGGGTAACACCAATTCTCTGACAGACATGGATTTCAATGAGTATTTTTCCTGCGAGGGAGGGGAAGAGAGAGAAACAGTGGAGCTCTGTCAGCTCCTTGCCCACAGGGCTCTACCAGAGTTGGGACATGACCCCTCTCACACACATTTGCAGCATGCTAGTCTCTGCCTCTTGTGCAAGGTAATGGGAACTCACACAGAAGAGAAAGCACAGAAATACAAGACTGTAGAAAGTGAAAACAGTTAAGCCCTTTATCTCTTCAATTGGATTCTCAGAACGGGAAACCTGATTAAGCCTCTCGTTTCAGGGTATGAATAACGTCTGACAAAACAGCTCCGGTACGGAGTAGATTCTCCCTGTAAGATCTGTGTTTCTAATCATGCTCAGAAAATGCCAAATATCAGGGAGTCCTCCAAGGAGGCCTAAACTCTTTACTAAGAGTTAAGTATGTTGAGATGCAAGGAAAGCAATCTACTAGGAAAACATTAGATTCAGAAGACTGATTATTATGTGATATGTTTACTGTATGAATTAAAGGCAATACATCAAGCCTCGCCTAAAATGCAAAAAGCAGGCAGCAGAGGTACTAGACTGGTTGTGGATAATCCTGCCAGCTGAAGCACACTTATTGCTCTGAACAGGGATGCTGAGGACTGAAAATCTGTCAGCTGACCAGAAACATGCATACGCAGGCCTCGGGACTTAGCCAGTAGATGCAGAGGATTTGACGCTGCTGTTTTTTCTCCTTGGGAACACACAGTCTCTGAGATAAGATGAGCATTTGTTGAGGTACAGCTCTCTCGCAGGTGAAGAACAGTCCTTCCCTTTGCCATCTGGCAGGGTGTTGACAGATGATTAAATGAGGAATGGCCATAGACTCTCCATGGAAGGAGGTGGCAGCAGAGTTTTTCTCTTACCCTTTGCAACAAATTTGCTCCTACACTAGCCAGGATTAATGTAGGAGGAGAACATGAGAGGTCTACAGCTACTCAAAGCACCCCACTTAGTTAAGTTACTTCATCAAAACTGACTTATGTGTCCTTCAGTCTCTTGGATGACAACACAGTTGTGACCCTTCTCCCTGCCAATTTGAGAACTTTTGCTTCTGAACTCATCTACTAAGAAGTTTCTAAAGCACATGAAGCATACATTACATAAGGCAGTCTTGATACCCCCAAGGTCTAAAACACTAGATGAAAGGATGACAAAGATAAAGTTTCCAAGCACAAAAACTTATCATGGAAGCCACTGATCTTTATAAGAAATGACATTGTGGAAAAAAAAAAAAAATCCTTCAGAAAGAAGGATACAAGGGAAAGGGGGAACTGCATAGAGATTCCCATGATTAATTACTATCTATATTTGCATTATTTCTGTAACTGCATCTCCTAGTCATGGACAAGGACCTCTTGTGCTAACTACTAATATATTAATTTTGAGGCATATCTGTGCAGTGTTTGACAGCCATTGTCATTAAAACATAAGGCACTTTGTAGCCTTGCCAACAGACCCAGCTTCTCCTTGTTAACTGTAATTGGCATGCCAGTGATAACTCCTTGCTCTCCGGGATGTCAGAGGAAGCACTGTGTGTCTCATTACTAAACCAAGAACTGCAGTGTGGCATTTAAAAGGCAATGAGAACAATGAGGCAGTGTAAGAAATCCCTGTGATATTTCTAATGGAAAAATATTACTAGTTCCTGAGGAGAAGCCCACCTCATATTTTTTTGCCTTTTCCAGGTATCACTGTGAATGACCTTGTTGCCTCTTTTACATTTGCTGTAAATAAGAAAGAATTCCCTTGAAGTCAGTGGAATTACATAGCTATAAAACTTGCAAGAGAAGAGATTGTACAGCATAAAATAAGGTGGCAGACAGTGCCTTGCATTTTTGACTAAATCTAAGATTAAATCTATTTTCAGACTGTCAAAAACAAAGAAGAAGAAAGTTTGCTTTATCTTGTTATTGAATGACAACACATTTCTTATGTCTGCAGTCAGACACGCCTGGTAACGGGCTAATACCATAGAATCATAGCATGGTTTGGGTTAGAAGGGACCATAAAGACCACCTAGTCCCAAGCCCCCTGCCATAGGCAGGGACACCTTCCACTAGCCCAGGTTGCTCAAAGCCCCGTCCAACCTGGCCTTGAACACTGCCAGGGAGGGGGCAGCCACAGCTGCTCTGGGCAACCTGTGCCAGTGTCTCACCACCCTCACAGTAAAGAATTTCTTCCTTCTATCTCATCTAAATCTACCCTCTTTCAGTTTAAAGCTGTTACCCCTCATCCTATCCCTACACCCCCTGATAAAGAGTCCCTCCCCAGCTTTCCTGTAGCCCCTTTAAGTACTGGAAGGCCGCTATAAGGTCTCCCCGGAGCCTTCTCTTCTCCAGGCTGAACACCCCCAACTCTCTCAGCCTGTCCTCACAGGGGAGGTGCTCCAGCCCCCCCGATCACCTTCGTGGCCTCCTCTGGACCCACTTGAGCAGGTCTGTGTCCTTCTTATATTGAGCACCCCAGAGCTGGACACAGACATGAAGACATGTCTGTATGTGTTGTGTATATATGAACTGCATATTTATATAAATGAGCAATACTTCACCTCCACCAGGCTGTACAGAGGAGCTTTGCTGAGAAAAACACTCAGGAGCTGACACCAGAAACCAAGGTGCAGTACTGGGTTATGGGATTGACATCCCTCCCGAGCTTGCATATTTTCTTTCATCTATCTTTCACTGCTCTTGTACATATTTGCATGCATGTGAGAGGAGGGGAGGAGTGTTGGAAAAGTTACAGTATTCTACAACACTGATACAATCTGGCCCCTTTAACTCTGGAGAGAGGCAGTAATTTAGATATTACAATGTTGTGTGCTATTGTTTAGAAATGTAAGGAATAATCTAGTGTGATGTTTAGTTTCATCTGTTCTTCTTTGTGCACATGCTTATTTCTACCCTGCAAGACAACACTCTGGCAGTTAAAAAAGTTGCTGTGGAGATATCTCAAAAAAGTATCCAGTGGGGGAACAAAGTAAGATGTAGGTAGCTATTTAAAACCTGGGACCCAAACATCCCCATAATGGCACCAAATGACATCAAAACCCAGGTAACACAAAAGACATACAGAATGAATGCTCTGTGCTGGTTTACAGCATCATCCAAAGATCACAAAGTCCCTGAGTCAAAACATGACTCAGGCTGTGCCCTCTCTGAGAAGCTGTCATCAGAAAGAACAAAAAAGCAGCACATATTTCTTGAGTGGAAACTCTTTCAACATGTTCCATGAAGCATCAGTAGTAAACGGAAAAAAATCTAGAAAGATTTTCCTGTTATCATCCTTAATCTTTCCTGATGCCTTATAACATCCTATCAATGTTTGAATAAGAGAGCAGCTTAGTCACTTAACAACTGCTCATTATGCTGCGTGTATAATTTTAGCTGCAGGTAAAGAGCAGACTACTTAGAGCTTCAGCTCACCAGTACCACCAGATTCTGCAGAACTCCAAATTTTCAGGAGAGTGTTCTAATAAGAAAACAATCCTATTTTGTTCCCACTGGAGCATTTTCCCCGTTTCTTGAACATTAGACTATGTTAGAGACATTAGTGCTGCCAAGACTCTGGAAAGTCATAGTAACTGTTTGACTTACTAAAGGCATTTACACCCACCACTGAGACAGTGGCATTGCAGAATTCAAATAACACAGCAGACGTGCATAGCAGATTTAAACTAATTATCAAGACCATTGTTGACTTTCTTTTCCCATACAGTTTGTCTTTCTAATTACAACTACAAATATACAATCTAGATGACCCACTTCACATGTATATTCACCAAATACTGAAAGATCCCCCATGCAATTCCAGATGCAATCAGTTGATGGTTAACACAAGTCCTCTTTGGAGAATTGCCATCAACTCTAAACACATATTAATTAAGTCCAAAGGTACTTCTGGGAGCCATTTAATTTTCCTGAGTCAGCATAACCTTATGTAATGTCTGGGAGCATTCCTTCTCTCACTGTGACTTGCTGTGCTTAACACAACCCTGGGCAGCTACTTAAGGGCAGAGGACATAGCTCTCTGGTGCTCTGCATGTTGCATATCTATTTGCGCTCATGAAAAATGTGCTACTCTTACTTTTGCAACATATTGCACCTGCCACAACCTCCTCAAAGCACAGGACAAAAGGGAGTTTGGCATCTATTTTGGAATTTGTACCCTTTCAAACCAAAGGGACGAGGATATGTTCACTGACCTCTAGCTCCCTTCTGCCACTTCTGCAACAGGGGGTGACATTTTCTAGACATCATCTGACACCCCCTGGTAAAAATGCACTTATTCAAAACAGTCTGCTCTGTCTGAATAGTGATTTGGGAGGGGGAAGGGTGTTTGCCTCTATATTTTGCTTATTTGTTTGTTTGCCATTCTTAACCGCACATATTTGCATAAAAGAAGGAATGTTGTATCATCTTCTCCCAGAGCTTATTCCTCATGTGAATCCTGTTGATGACAGCTTAATCATTTCCACAGCAACCAGGATCATGACATCTAATAGGGTAGAAGCAGCAGGAACAGATGATCTCTCTGAAAACAGAGATCCTCTTCCATGTACATAAATACTCTGAAAAACAAGAGAGAAACAGGAATACAGAAAATATCTGCCACACAAATGTTCTAACAGGGAATGGCAGTCATTTTTTTCTTTCATTGTCTGTCTGCTGTTTCTTAACAGCACAACATTATACTATGTTATATGGTTTAAAACAGTATTAGGTGACAGACCTAGTACTAGGGACAGATGGCATCCATGGTCAGAGTTGGTAAGGCAGATTTACATGCAGTCCCTCTGCCAGGCACTGCCCACGTTTTCGGTGGTTGCAGAGGAACTGTTCTTGGTCTGGTTGGCTTTAGCAACTTTTGCTGAGTTTGGTCTAAACCAGGAAAATAGCTAAAATCATGACCCAAAAGCCTTACTTTAATTAATTTCAGGTGTTTTTACTTTGACAATATTCCTTTTTGTGATAAAACAAAAACCAAACCTGTGATCTTACGAGGGACACACTTTTTATGTAACCTTTCTGAATAAGCACCTCAAAATCTGACCTTGCAGCTCCTCCAGTAAATGAGTAACATGTCACAATGCAGCACGTAGCAAGCAGACCTGAGCTTCTTGTCTCCAGACCATGTACTGATGATCAAAGCATCAGTGCTTGGTTCCCGTGTTAAGTATAAATTACTCAGTGATTGGGTTTTAGGAAAAGCAGATTCTTCTCCTGCACCTCTTTGTCTATAGCACAGTGACATACAAGGTGTAGGCTGCTTCCCTACGGCTTGTTTTACATTCTGAAGCTCCTTAAATTAATTGCAGCTGTACAGGTAGATGAAAATAGCTGTATTGTTTTAACCCTTTGGGATGGATCACAGATGATTGCTTAGTTCAGGGATGGCCAATTGCATGCAACTCAGATTTATTTAACCTTACCTCCCATGCCAAGCTATGCTGGTGGCTCAGGGCCACATGGAGACTCCGGTGTGCCACACTAGGGTCAGGGTCTGGCGCATGGTCATGCCAGACTGAATAGATAACATCAAACCTGCAGGTGATAAAATTGCTGAGAAAACTAATACCTGAAACAGGATTAAACTAAGTAAAACTGCCAGCAGAATAGATTATTAATCACCCTGCCTTGTGTTTGAAAATTAATGCTACAGAGGGACAGAGAGCAATCCCACTCCCTCTCTAAGTGAATAAATCTGATAAAGGCAGGAGCTGCTAAACTTAAGATCTGTGGCCCTCAAGTGTGTGTTGGTGGTAATGCGTGTGGAAACACGGAGGCAGGCGGCTGTGCTCCCACGCCGAGGGAGACATGCTAGAAGAGAGACCAGTGAGTGAGTGGAGGAAGCTGTTGCGCAGGGACCAGTGTGGAGTAGGGACTGTAACACCAAAATAGCTTTGAAATGCGCAGGCTCCTGGAACAGCCCCAAAGCCCTCTCGCACCAGTTAAAGTAAAGCCTTTCAATGACCGGCCGCCAAAGGCAGGGTGACAGACCACAAGTTTTCCAGTGGGGCTTTTCCCTTTGATCGGGTCTCCTTTATTACTGCATAAAGTCAGCTCATGTAGTGAAAACCAGGGTGCAAATGAAATCCATCTCATTTTTTCAGTTGGGATGGTTATGGATTTAGATCTTCTGCGAAATTTCAGCTGAAAAGCTGGTGATAAGATTAGTACAGAAATATTTGCACCTGTCTAGGTCAAATGCTACAGTGACATCTCCTGCTACTGGTTGGTAGTCAGAAGGGAGCTGAGGATTATACAGCAAGTTTTAGGCAAAGGTGAAAAGCATGAATGTCTCATTGACTAGAATAAGCCACGCTGCTAAAACTGGTTTATCTAGAGTTTATGTCTTCAAAACAGCAGATAATCTCTTCTTCAAATTTCTGGAGATGACTAAATAATGATACTTTTTCATTAGTTTTACCATGAGCACTCATGTTTTTAAATCCTCTGCTGCTGTAATTGGGTGTTAATGCATGAGACATAAGCCTTGAAACAAACTGCAGGTGATCATCTCCTGTGGGGAAAAAAAATTGTGGCTACATACTGTTTAAGGTATCAGAAAGCAAAGGATCACAACTTTTTTCCTAATCATTACTTTACACAAGCTCTGCACTGATTTTGGGTCTGGCTCATGAATTTTGAAATGCTTTAAACTGGACATATTCCCTGGTGACTTCTTGAGTGCTCAGAGGAATGTAAATCTGCCAGGTTTTATTGCTGGCTACCCACAAATTCAGGTCATTTATCAAAGAGCTTTATACACGTTCACCCAGGAGTCTGCCCTGTCATCTTTCTCACAGGATGTACTAGGGCAGCCACACATAATTATTTAGTCATATAGGTATTCTGTCGCAAGTAGCTAAACCTCCATTGTATCCAAACAGATAAAAAATTTTAAAAAAGAAAATCTGAGATACCTGAAACATGAACAGAACTATTCACAAAGCCAGGTACAAATATTTGATTCAAATGGACAAAACAAATCTTTCTGTGACAATCTTTCTACAATTCAAACTTTATCATATTTTTCACTGGTTTTCCCCTTGTGCTTCAAGTGGCAAATGTTTCTTCCTGGCAGAAGGTATCTTTCTGAATGGCTGGTATATACATACAGTCAGGAGGGTTTTAGTAACAACAAAATATCCAAATTGCCCTTCCAGTGAGCCTTCAAAGGACTGGGCCTTTGTTTGTACACACATTCAGGCAAACACTGTGAACATTTTATGCAAAACCAATTACTTTGTAATCAAAAGAAAGGTGTGATGTGCAGCCCAATTTCCCAATTATTGTTACTTTTTTGTCATCACATTTTCTCCCAGCTTACTTTTCATGTTGCCTCTAAATTTCCAACGATCAGTTTAACTCTATCTAGAAATTAACTCTGTCCCAGCCAAAACCAGCATAATTAGCCATATGGAAAAAAGACTTTCTGACCTGTGTAAACAGATGTGACTATAAAGCATCCTCATTTCTTAATCAGTGTTGTTTCTGTGGCATGCAAAATATTTAGTTTACTAAGATATGCTCCTCTGCTGAGAAACACATTATCCAGGTTTCAGTGGTTAAGTGGTTTGCTGTAGCTCTTTACTGAATACCATGTCATTCCTTTAGTTGAAAACAGTGTATTACCAAAAGGCCTTTATTATCTATAGCCACACACTTAAAAAGAAGAAAAAAGTGTTTATCTGGACTGATATATTGGAAGAACTGTAATACAGAAAGCCTTGGGTGTGATAAAGCTGTGGGCCACTGTATCAAATGTATCTCATTATTACATAATCTTTTTACCACTTTCTCAGTCATAGAAATCTATTTCTGAAAGAATTGACATTGTATCTATACCTGTGGGCAAAACCTTACATGCAGAATGTATAACCTGCAAATCCTATGGCCTTTACACATACGCTGTATCAAATGCAGGAGGTACTTGGTGCACGCTGACTGGCAGTGTCAGCAGAAGCATCTTATCTTCATGCTGACATGTAGCGCCTTGGTGGCAGGGCAGGACGGACACCTACACAGTCATGGTCCACACCAACAGATATGTACTGCTGCCAGTGGCACTACTTTCCCCAGGTCTGTCAATAAGGAGGAACTGACCTCTGTGAAAGGAGCAAAGAGAGTCCAGTATGCCTCATTTCATGAACAGGAGGGATCCAGATTTTTAATGAGGCACTTTTCAGCAGCTAAATCAGCTGGACACTGTCTAGTGATCACACTAAAGCATTGAAAGTGGGAGGATGGGCTTACTCTCATCCCTGCCAGATATGGAGGGGAAAAAAAAAGAGGGGGAAATCAATAAAACTTCTCACTGTGTCTATTCCCAACATGTACCATATAGAAATATTTATTGACCTCAGAGAAGGTTGTGAGGTGTGTAACTAGAGTGTGTCAGCAGTTGAGTATCTTTATGTAGAAAGAGGCAGAGCCAAAGAGGATCTGTAAATGCTGTTGAAATCAAGACCACTCCAAAGAAATTTTCTTCACCCTTAGTTTATGAGAGCCACTTCCCGCCTAGTGCCAGTGTGATCATCAAGGACAGTCCGCTCCTTCCCCATTTCCATTGCTCTGGAGAAACATTCAGGTGTTGAATTATTGCTTAGATGAGCTGCTAGAGAACAGAAATAAAGAGCCAGACTTGCCAGATAAATGATATATTTACATAAGGTAACTTAAATTCATGTAATAAATCTACTTCATCAGCTTTTATTGACAGTCCCGGTCTGGAGCTACAGATCTGTAAATAGCTGCATAGCGCTGTCAGTTTGTAAAACTCTTCTTTCAAATACAACAGTTAATTCTCCCTCTCTGGAAAATATTTTTTTTCAAGTTAAAAAGGCAGACCATCCATGTGGCTGCAAACAAGGAGCTGAAATGTGTTTTCATTATTAGATGGCACCAGCTGAAAGATTTTCTGCCTTTTACTGTCTTCAGAGTCTCCCTGAGGTCACCCATCTCAGAGAGAGACTGCACAGAAAGTCTCAAAAAGATATTTCACATCTGCCAACCCTGCCTTCTGCATGCCAGAGAAGGATGTACTGAAGCACTTGTGCATTGGCTCCTGGCTCTGCCAGGGTAAGGGATGAGCGAGGCCACGCAGGTTTGTGCATGAAGAAAAGAGCATGAATAGGAGAGCCAGTGACTGCGTCAGTCTCACAGAGCGCTCTCTCAGAGCCCTTTGGCTACACAGCTCCTGAAAATGAGCCAGGGCATGGTAGCTGCAAAAGAAGGCTGTTTGTCATGTGAACCAAAATGCCCTTCATATTATGCAAACCCTGCAACGCCTCAGATGGTATGCTATAGACAGAGCTATTTCCAAATGAGGCTATTTCTTAAAGCCTCTCTCATGGAGAGCTGGTACTCTCAAAATACTTGTACCACATCTTCCAGTGGCTCAATCTGTTGCACTATGTGGTTCCAAAAACAGAAACGCTGTATCAAAGTGCCAGAGGAAAAAGAAAAACATATTGTTATTTTTCCCTCTCTATTGATCTCACAGAGGTGAAGAACTATCAAACAGTTTCAACGCTTCAGGAAGATGTCAGCTGAGTTTCAAACCCTGTCCTGCAATAATTTGAACTAGCATGCAATACTGACAGTAAGCAGTGGATGCCTTTATCTCTTATCAGATTGTCTTTAGCATGAATTTCAAAATCAAGTAAGCTGAAACTTCAGTGAAACTTAAATATAAAAAACATTACCTAAGACTTGTCCCTCCTTATGTCTTTCATAAGCATTATCACAAAAGTTTTGCATGACAATCTAAAGCAGGAAAGAAAAGAGTGAAACAGGATTAGCAGCAGCAGGACTTGAGATGGGTGGATGTAATCAGTCAGACTCTGCCTTTTCTGACTTTTGTTAACACTCATGGTTTCTGCAAAACAAGGAAAGACAGGATGCAATAACGCTTGCTAAAGCAAGTAACAGCCTTTTCTGTCACATAAAGGTCCTCCTTTCTGTGAATTTCGTGGGACTCTAGCTTGAAAAGGTCAGCAGTAGTATTTCTGTTGCTCTTCAGATGTATGGGGACACATTAAAGCAGAAGGCATGCAGCACATGACATTTGCCTTGTAGAGGATGACCGATGCCTTCCAAGGGATAAGTGCATCTATACTCAGCTACAGCAGAAGGGACTCCTGCAAGTGAAGTGAATCTTCAGTATGAGCCAAGGCCATTTCAAGCACAGCCTCTGGCACTTAAATGTTGAAATGTATTTTCAGAAACTAGATCAGATGTTGAAAACCTTCACAGATTTGGGGACAAAGAGAGACCAGCAAGGTGAACCCCCAGAAATTTCTTAAGAATTTTTTAAGGAATCTGACTTTACTTGTTGGACTGAGCAATTCAAGTACTAACATTGCCAGGAAAGTTTGTAGCCCAGCTGAACTGTACATTTGAATCTCACCAGTTTATTTGCCCTTGTTTAAATGTTAAGGAGGAAATCCTGCTGCAGAAAAAGCATCTGCAATCTGCATCGTTCCTGGTGAATGGTGCCTACACATCCTCAGGGCTTCTTTATCTGCTGTCTCTGAGATCAGGCAAACAGTGCATCAGAATTTTGGGACTGCTGAGTCTGGAGCTTGGAGTGTGACACCAGGATGGTTATGAGATTATTTCTGACATAATGACAGAGAAATATTAAGTAAAAAGTTAAAAATAGCTTGTGCAATAGCTAAAGCAGAACCATTTTAAATGCATGGGGTTACTGCCCCTCCAAGAAATGTCTGCTGCGCTCTACTCTGCTATGCCTGTGCTTACATTCACTTCACGTATCACCAAGTGCAGCACTTGGATCACTGTCATTTGTGTGGGGGTACCTCAGCCTATTTCCTACAGGATATGTCCCCTGGAATCAGCTCTCAGTTACTACAAAAAACAGATACACAACAGAGGCAGCAATAAGAAAGTTTGCGAAAGTGGCTTAATTTTATTTCATTTTATAGGATGTTCTTAGAACTCTTTCAGATTCAGTTGAATAATCGGTAACATTTATATAACTTTTTGCATAATCAGCCAAGATTTAATTGCCAGCAGTGGTGAAATCTCCACTGCTCCAGTGATAGTATTTACTGCTTGATCCTCAGTATCTTTATCCACATACCCCACATCAAGTTTAGTGAAGAACAGATCTTCAAGGTTTTATTGAACTCTCCTTGTCCTAATTTACATAAGTTAAATATTAGGGTTGACTACCATCCCTGAATATTCCTCAGCTCCTTAGATAATAACCATCTTCATCTGAGATTGCCACCCCACTGCCTCCATGCCCTGTACACACACACAACTACAACCAGGGCCATGATGTTGTGGTTTGAGCCCAGAGGGCAACTGAGCAACACGAAGCCACTTACTCCTCCCTTTCGCCTCAAGAATGGGAAGGAAAAAACAAAGCAAAAGGCTTGGGAATCAAGATAAGGACAGGGAGAAATGATTCACCAATTATGGTCATGGGTAAAAGACAGACTCCTTAGGGGAAGAAAAAGAACATCAATTTAATTCAGACACTAACAACAGCAACACTTAACAGACAGAGTGGGACAGTGAGAAGCATTACCACATCTTAAAAACACCTTCCACCCACCCCTCCCTTCTTCTCAGGCTCAGCTTTGTCCCCGATTTCTCTACCTCCCCACCAGCGGTGCAGGGGGCAGGGAATGGGGATACAGTTGGTTCTGCTGCTCCTTACTCCTTGGGGGCGGGGGGTGGAACTCCTCACACTCTACTCTTGCTCCAGCATGGTGCCCCTCTCACAGGAGACAGTCCTCCACGAACTTTCTCCAGTGTGAGTCCTTCCCACAGGCTGCTGTGTTTCCTGAACTGCTCTGGTCCCTCCTGTGTGTTGCAATCCTCCCAGCACTGAACTACAACAGCTGGGGCTTCTTCCCACAGAGTCCCAGTCTTCTTTGGGCACAGTCACCTGCTCTGGCATGGGGTCCCCCACAGGTGGGCACTTGCTCCACCGATGACCTCCATGGGTGGGGGGGGGGAGGCCCTGCCTTCGCATCACAGGCTGAGGGGAGTCTCTGCACCAGAGCACCCCACCCACTTCCTTCTCCATCTTTCCACGGACCTCAGTGTTCACATAAATGTCCTCCTTGCAATTCCTCCTCACAACTCCAACTCCTCTTCCCATGTTCCCCTTCTTAAATATGTTGTCAATCACAGAGCTGCAGCCACTGTCGCTAATTGTCTTGGCCTTGGCCAGACGTGGGTCTGACTTGGAGCCAGGGAAGCTTCGAGAAGCTTCTCACAGGGGCCCACTGCTGTAGTCCCCTCCCTTACCAAACCCCTGCTACTTACACAAAACCAGCACATATGGTCACAGACATGAGGAAGTGTATTTTTTCAGCCTTATTTCTAGAAGGATCAGCTGGCAAAGACAAACAGTGTTAGTGTCAGGAGAACAGTTTTGCCATAGGTACCAACATCATTCAAGGAAGAAACAGTCTTCTGAAACATCAGTGCTCAAGCAAACCACAGCCACTTTAATAGGACCTAAATAGAGTAACAAATTCTGCAACCTTCTTCAATAGGTATACAAGAAAAAAAAATCCCTGTCTCCATCTCTATTCTCCTTTCCCTCCCCACACTTTTGATTTCCCCAAAGGCTGTCAAAAAGGAAAAACATATCAATTTTTTTTGTCTCAGTTTTCAAGTCCAAGCTTTATCTAGCTGCTCAGAATTAGACAAATCATCTGGCTCTAGTGTTTTACTCCAGCATTTTCCTGACAAAAATATATAGTCACAGAAGGTATTAGCTTGCTTCTTACTTTCCTCCTAATATGTGGCATCTGTAGAGGATGGTGTGCTGATCTCATTACCTTGCAAGGTATGAACTGATACTAACAATAAAGAGAGCACATGTAATGGCAAAGTAAAGACATCTTTGCTTTTCATTGATAGTGTTCCTTTGTTACCATAAAAGCCTGCACTGCAAACATTTACATGTGATGTAATTCCCAGTCAAGCCTGTCACAGATTCTTTGGCTGTTTTGATTACCAGTGACGAGAGGAAAAGAAAAGGCAGGATGGGAGAGTTGTCCACCAGTAACAGTCACATAACAGAAATATAGATTCTTTCTTTCTCCCCCTCAGAAATAAAAGGATTTGCTGGCCTGGATTTTCATCTCATTTCCCTTTTCATTCAGAGCGACAGTTATTTGATTCTGTGTGGCATGTCAACAGTTTGGATAAACTAATGTATACTGCTAGGGCTATATTTACGGCAGGAACATCTCCTCATTAAAAGCATAGGTTAGAGATTTACTGACTAAACTATTATGAACTATTCCATTTTATTTATGTCCTTAGCAGTAATATTTATTTTAGTCATTTTAGCTTGGAGGCATTGCTTGTTTTTTTTTTTTATAGGCATCTGATTGCAAGTCCCCAGGAAAAGTTCTCAATTAAGAATCCATACACTAGATCATTCAGTCTCTGCCCAAATCTGGAAAGACCCTGTTATACACATTAGAGTTTAGTTCATGCTTCCATATCTGCTAAGATTATTAACAACACGTCAAACTCTCTACCTATTCACAGACAGCTCAAACACTGCAGCTGTACTGTATGGATAGACAAAAAAAAAAAAAAAATTACAAGAGAAATACAGTAATTTTCAATTGACTACTGGATTTTATCCAACCTCAAATACCTCCAGGAAGTAGCATTTGGTCCATACATATCTCAAAGCATTAGACAGCTAGTATCAGTTCCAGTTCTACATATTGCACTACAGATGTCCCCAGTACCTCCAGCAACTACCATCCATTTTCTTGTACTTTTGCATGACCACTTGATGCCCAGCTCTCCTTACTCAAACACTGACTTATTGTCACACCAGCTTGGA
This sequence comes from Strix uralensis, assembly GCF_047716275.1. Classification (NCBI taxonomy): domain Eukaryota; kingdom Metazoa; phylum Chordata; class Aves; order Strigiformes; family Strigidae; genus Strix; species Strix uralensis. The sequence continues at coordinate 10,352,617 of NC_133978.1, read as the reverse complement.
GTTCTTCTCCATATGTGCCTGTTCTAAGTGCTCCTTGGAGAGATATCAGATGGGGAAGTAGGACTATATGCCTTTCACCCAAGTGAAGATGACATGTTCCTTCCTCCTGCCAGAAGTATGGCTAAAATGGAAAATGTTGGAGTTATCCATCTCTGTATATCTTTCCTGGACTCAGACTTCTCTCATCATTTCATTCACTTAAGAAAATCATCGCTTCAAATAAAATATCCTTCAGTTTTTGAAGTGTACTTCACACTAGACTGACAGACTAACAGACTGACTCTTTTTCCTCTATTTCCAGAAAACAGATAGAAATGGCAGTGGCATCACATCACCTACTGCACTTCAGCCCTTGCTGGCCAAGACCACCTTCATTACATTTCCAAGACCACCGACCACCTTCACTACATCTCCAGGATTACCACTTTAGTTATTTGTTTCCTCGGTGAGACTAATACCAAATGAATGCCATGAAACCTATTCTTTAGACACTTATCTGCCAGGAACATGAAGACAACTCACTTCCCCAGAACGACACAAGACAATAATCACTGTTGGAAGCAAATTTAGGAGGGAAAGATATTACAGATCATTGGCAGTCTCCTGAGCCATCCCCACAAAGATTTCTTTGTAGGAGGAACAATGGATGAAACAGATAGAAACGGACAAGGACTGTAGTTGTCAGATTGAGAGGACACAGATAAAGACCAGGGATTTCTCCATTTACAGGGTGAGAGCATGCAGACTGGTGGAGTTTTGAATGTATCTGTTAGAAAGGACAGAACTATTGATCTGTATTGAAGGGGAGGGGAATGCTGGTGGGAAAGGAAAGAGTGGCTAAAAATAAAACAGTAATTCTGTTTTTCAGTCTGGAAGAAAAAAGAAAATGTCTGTTCCTATTCTGCTCAGCAAATCAAAGACTTAGTGATTTATAATCTGAATAATAGACCTAGCTTCCAATCTGCCCAATTTCTCACTTGCTCTAAGTCTACACCTGATCCGTCAGCAGCAGAGATGAAAATGATTGATCTGTGACTTTGTTGGCATAATAAATGCTAGTGTATACAGATGAGGATTTTTCTTATCATTGGCTACCTCAAATCATGCCAGCTATATATATATATGACTATAAACACTGACATTTCTGTTATTGTCTGTCTCCTTCTTCGAACGCTTGTCTGCCTGCAAGGGACTGTGAGGAAAATGAGAGGGGCTGCGTGTCTTGGTGAGAGGGAGGGAGGTAGACCAGCACAGACACAACCTTATCATTTGATATTGCTGGTTCTTTTCATTTCTATTTTGTAATGGCTTTCAAGAGGAAGCAGTTCCCTTCTGTACCTCTGCCACAAGCTAGTATGCAACCAGCCTTAAAAAGAGAGGAATATGATTTTCTTTAAGCAACAGAATATTTTCCATCCAAAAGAACAGTCCATATTCTTCTCTGAACCTTCAACATCCTCCCTTCTTTCTCCTGCTTTCCTCTCTCCTTCACGCTCTTCCCCTTTCTGATCCTCTACCTGTTCTGTCTTGGTCTGGAGCCTTTGGAAAAACAGACTGGAGTCCTTTTAAAAGCTAGTCTCAGTCAGAAGAGCATGCATTTCATCAATACTTAGTGAAGTTCATATTTCCACAAAAATTTCACAATGAACAGTGCAGAATCACAGAATCATTCAGGTTGGGAAAGACCCTTGGGATCATCGAGTCCAACCATCAGCCCTACTCTACAAAGTTCTCCCCTACACCATATCCCCCAACATCTCATCCAAATAACCCTTAAACACATCCAGGGATGGTGACTCCACCACCTCCCTGGGCAGCCTATTCCACTGTCTAACCACTCCTTCTGTGAAAAAGATTTATATTTCCTGTTGCCATTTAAAAGATGAAAGCAGAAATAAAGCTCAAAAATAAAACCCCGGTTTCCCTCCGAGATGAGTGTTTTTAAAAAAGTCCAAAGTATAGCAGCAGTAACAACAGAGGGATAACATTGTTTCAAAGCTTTTATTTCCCTCATTCTTTTTTTATTCTTTTCCTTTGTGTTTTGGCAGCTGTGAATAATTCTGTACCCTGGAACTGTTGTGCAGGCTATTAATGTCTGTGACCTTTTACATCAACAACAGCTCTAGTTTCCAGTCATTACTTGAAGTGTTACCTAATATGAATTTAACATGACTGAGAACCCTCCTACACACACAGACACATGCTCACCCCTTTCTGAGACATGCAGAAATATGCTTCATCCAATCCATATACTGAAAAAGTTTCACTTCATCAGAGAAGTAAATAACTTGTAAATAACTGTGTTTCATGGCCATGGGGAACAACCACATATATTACAACCTTCCTAAGTTCTCTTGGGGAAATAAAAGGACTGATATTACAGTGGGATGATTTCATTATATAAGAAAATAAGATCTCATTAAATCTGAGTCATTATGGGGTTCTCCTTTGAGTTAGCTCTGCTGCTGCTTTTACTTTGTAAGAGTGTGTAAAGAACCTATATGTGATTAAACAGATATCAAGAGCATTCTCCAACTCTATGATCAAATGCATGCATATATCAAGTGTGTCTCTAGTTCCTTTTAGATTCATTTAATCAAAGAGGTTAATAGACCGGAGTCTAGCTATCAGCAGCACAGTGCTGCTGCAGGAGTCTCCCATGATGGACACAAATGGCAGGTATCCTGTTGCAAAACAGATAGATAAAGTGGGCAGCAGATATGCAGGATGAAAAGGTTTAAAAAACAGATACTTTTAAGAGTCCTTTAAGCCCATGCATAATTTCAAGGTATACCTCTCTTCACTTAGGAGCCAAAGATTGATCAAAAGAGTTTGCAGAATGTTTGGTGGTTTGGGTTTTTTTAACAGGTTAAATGAATTGCCTCAACAGGTGAAGAATTACCCAACTTAACTCCTGACTATGATTTATGCTTTTTAGAAGTCAAAGTTAAGTTCCTAAATGTTGCTACTCCAGATAAAATTAGAAGTGAGATATTAAAAGAAACTGTAGAGATGTACAGGACTCCAGCAGTGCCTAAAACCAGACATGAATATTGTAGAGCAGTAAGTGCATGTAAAAGATTTTTTGGAAAAAAACATAGATTTAGGGACTCCAAAGTTTTCTTGCTGTATCTGACTTAGCTATGTCCCTTGCTAGCTGCCATCAGATGTTAACTTCATTGACAAAATTTTTTGGGTCTCTATTTCTCTTGGTTCAGGCTTTTCATTTTTTTTCCAGTCACACAAACCAATGAGCAGGCCTTTCTGGACAATTTCCTCTGAAATCCATTTGTCAGGAAAAAATGAGTTTCTGACAAAACAAAACATTTCAAGAATTTGTCTTTTTCATGGTATATATCAAATGTTCATAAAAATCTGTTCAATTAAATTCTTTTTAGATGGAGTGCTTCACATTCTCTGATGAGAAGCTGACAATTTGTAAGGCAAATGAAGATAAAAAATGTTCTGACCTGGTTTGAGTTTACATTTTTCTTGGAAAAATCCCTCTTCACACATACCTGTGATAAACTGGCTGTCTGATCAGGGACCCACTGTAATAGCAGACCTGATGTCCTCCTAGAAAAAAAAAAAAATAAATTGCTCCTTTCTATAATAGAGCCTTTTTAAGCTGGAAATAAGAGAGGGAACGTTGTGAATGCAGGGGAACATTGTAGGATTCCTGAGAACGCCTCAGTTCCTGGGAACCCATTTTCCAAAATGGATGACTGTGATTTCTCATACTGTATATATGGTAACTTGCACAATGATGATCCTTCATCTGAAAATTATCATAATACAAATTGTGAATAATATAACCCAGGAATGTTATTTTTAAATAACTCAGCTCCTTCCAATCACCTACTGCAAAGAACACTTCACTTTGAAGTTAGTGATTTGAGACTAGCCTAGGCAAGGAGATAGTGCTACCTTATAGCTGCTTGACAGTCACATTTCAACTCCTGAGGAACAAATACTGGAATTGTTCAAATCACCACCATAAACAGTTGCTCTTCTGTCATGTTATACCTGACAGGAAAAGGCCTGAATACCTCTGAAAGCTGATACCTCGGAAATATCAATCCATCCATATGGCTGGGCGTGCACTGGTTTGGCAGAGCAACGTGGGGATATTGGCACATCTGCTGTCTGTCTTTCTTACACTTGTTTTAGAAAGAGAAGCACAACTCTCTGTTGATGTATTCATGAGAACTAACACACTGCAAAAAAAAAGAACCTTAAAAAAAATGTAGATTTGTTTTGCTGTATCCAATATGTTCTTGTCTCTTGTCTAAAAAGCCCATCTGGCCCCAAAATATACAGCACCTGTGTAAATTTTTATGTATTGAAGCTTGAAGTGCTAAATATTCCTTGTTGCAAAAATAAATCATGGATAATAAGGTGAAATTTTTTTATGTCTGAAAATCGATGTACTTCTGACTACTGTAGAAGCACTTTCTGTATTCTTCACTGAAAGGGTTTTCACACGAATATGCACATGCTAGACAAAGGACTTATTGGCACACTTTGCTTATCTCAGTGATACCTTTCTTTACAACTAAGCTGAGCTCCTCCAGCTTTTTTCTGATGGAGGAAAACGTTATTCTCCATCTTTCTGAAAGATAATTGAGTCACAGAGAAAAAAAAAAGAAGTTAAATACTGCAGGAGTAGTCTACATCTCAGATATAGACCAACAAATCCCAGTTAGTGATTGTGCTAAATACGCATTTTTTCTATCCCAGCCAAGTGCTATGTCTCTTGCTCTTTTCACTGCTGTGCTTTCAAATGTCAGAGAAATGTAGCAGAACATTGGTATCTAAGATCTTACTTCTAATCTTCAGAATGAAAGAATGGGAGATAATGAACAGATGCTCTTGAGGTGACTGGCATAACATCCTGGGCTGTAGAAACAAACTCAATCCACACCCATTTACTACCCTGAAGTACGCTATTACAGCAGGACACTAGTGAAAATGTGCCCATTTCCTAGCTGGCTAAGAGGTAGTTTATGATTCAATTATGTTTTCAAAACATAATATGAAATGCTGCTGTGATATATATGATTTGTGTTTTAATGTCTCAAAGCTAAAGAATAAAATCCACTTTGACTTTTACTGACTATTATGCAATTGCAAGTATTGCATTAAATAAGAAACATAAAGACTGTGAAGTCTGAAGTTTGCCAGGGTACATGAAGGTACTGCCCATGGTTGGGAACCAGCACAGGCTCCCACTTTAAACTCTGCCCATGGAGAGTCTGGGATTCTCTACTGAACTTTGCCATATTTTAAGATGATCATCCAGATTTCTACAGTCGGAAAACACACCTGAGTGCTCTGAAGAAAGGATGAGAAGATCCTTTCCACGTGGACTTACAGGCCTTCTGCTGTTGTTCAGAAGGGGAATCAACTATTTATTGTTCTGCTCTATTTCTAGCAGCAACAGTTTTCAATTAATTCACCAGGTAATCCTGCGCAAGGTCAAGTAATCCAAGAGCACTTGAAAGACCTAGATAAAGGGCAGAAGAGCAAGGGTAAACCTCATCCTTAGTATCCTGCTCAACTGAGCTATTCCAATGTTGCAGTAGGATTTAAATAAATCAACTTAATCACTCTGCTCATTATCACTGCAATTAATCACTGGATTTCTAAGGTAGCATCGCTTTGTTACTTAGTATTTTCATGACTCTTCACCTTCCTCGTTTACTGATCTGTTATAAATTAAACACAGCTGGGGGTGCTGCCTGTTCCTAAAGGTTCTTTGTTATGCAATTCTTCATTATTTCAAGTTTTGCAACACAAGGTACACGTTAAAATCCAATTAGAATGACAACAGAATAACGAGAAAATCTAATGGCATAAAACAAATTTGAAAGCTTAAACAATTTCCAATTTACAGTTATGTTGTATAATCTAATGCAGCTCACCTTGCCAAATGACACCATTAGCATTTAAACTTCAGAAGAACATCATATGCAGTGAAAGAGTATTGATTACTACTCACTACTAGAAGGAAAATTGAAGCTAAGAAAGGTGTGTGTCGTTCTGGATGAGGTGTGCTTGCCATCACCTTAATCCAGACTCAGGGACTAAGAAGGTCATCCTCTGTATGGCTGGATCTGTTCCCTCACTGGTGATGTACATGCAAAACAAAAAGATCCTAGATTGCTTTGTAAAAACCCCTATAAATCTATTATAGATAAGCAAAGAAATTGCACCGTTTCATCTCTTCACCCATCTCTGAACAGACTTTCCAGACTCAATAGGACAGGCTAGGGAAGTCTTTTTGGGTGCCAGTCTCAGATCAGAAAAATGGAGACATGTTGATTTGCTACGCCAAGAAGTCAAAAGAAGAACAACTAAGGGAGGTGATATAGGACAGAATTTAAATGGAAAGATAAGAACAAAGGAACTAGAAAAAAATTGTAAGGATTGCAGTAAAAGAGAGACATAAACCTGTAAAGTGGGTGTTGAACATGAGTTCAGTGCATAAAAAAATTTAGTATTCAATCATCTGGCAAAAGTGGAAAAGAGGGAGGAGAAGCAAAGAACTGAATAAACACAAAGAGGACTGGAACATAAATGGGACAGGGATTGGGAAAGAATGAATGCTAAACGATAGTTCAGGAGAAGCAATCAAGGACTGCACTGCTGAGGTCAGACTGGCAACATCGGTTTAGCATAGTCTGAGGTTTTACTCTGCTGCCGTGTTGCTGTAATTAGAATCAGCTCTTTTAACAATTATGCTGTTACAGCTCTGCCTAAACATAAATCCCTACCATTTAAGCAAATGCAACATGCCATGTGCATAAAGCAATGAGAGATTTTAAACTTTCAGGACACATGTCAAAGCAACTTTGCTCAAGGGCCAATACCAGTGATGAATAAACCTGGCCAAGTTTAGAAACAAGTTCTTAACTTTGATGGAGAGCAGAAAAATAAGGCTATGTATTTTAATGTTGTAAGTCTTGTGAATGTTCTTACAGCTCCTTTCAAAAGGTTGTCCTGCTGACAGAAACTTCTATACATGCACAAATCAAGTTCAGAATTAATTTCTAATCTTTAACAAGTATTTGAGCGTAAATTGAGAAATTTAAGAAAGATCCCTTTTTTTGCTTTAAAAATTTTAGATTTCAGAATTAAAGCTAACTGGTGCTGAGGTAGATTATATAATGCTGCTCTTCCAAAATGGAAAGAATAGAAAAGTATCAAGAAATCCAATAGGAGGAAACCATCTTAAAAAAAATCACAAAAAAACCCAAACAAACAAAAACTACAAAAAAAAAGAGAGATACTTATTTACTTGTTCCCTTTGCATAGCAATATTGCACAAATATCCTGTAGGGCAGTATGGAAGCTCCTGAGAACACATTAAACCTTGATTCTCCAAACTTCTCAACTAATTGCTTAAAGGCAATGTCCCTAGCAGTCATTTCAGACTGAACATCTGGAAGGTGAATGCTTGATCCGATTCATAGATGGATTCTGAAGCCCTGGCTGCAGGATGCTGTAGAAATGACAGAGGACATTTTCATGCTCTGGTTCTGTAACACTCATTCACACCCTTTGAGGGGCTGCATTGTTAGCAGACCGTAAAGGTTGTGCCTTAATGTCTTTGGTTTGTGAATGAGACTTCTAGATATATGCTGGACCATTAGAACAGATTGCAGAATTGGTCATGTGCATTTTCTAGAGCAGACCTGAGGCAATAGAAATCATACGGACACTTTTTACACAGAATTTAAATTTAACCGTACATTTAGGAAATGTACAATAAAATTGCATGATGCTTTCCCTTTCTGGGACTCTTATTCAAATTGTAAACTAATTTTTATGAAGATCTCACAGCCACAATGCAATCTGGCATGACCGACAGAAATGCTTCATCTCCATTGTGCAACTGAGCTGTCTTTAGAGTTGTGTGCAGGCTCAGAATTTGAACAGCTAGAGGTGTCAGGAGATCTGATGCATTGGTCAAATGTGTGTACATGAGTGTTCGTGCACACATGAGCATGTACATCATTACAGAAGTTGAGGACATTGCACAGCGGGATTATTGTACTTTAAAAATAGGAAAGCTGCACAAGGGAAGTTCCTGCCATGATTGCTACATGAACAATCAAACCCAATTGCCATTCAGTTCCTGATAGTAACCGTACAAAAATCTTTGAGATAACTGAAGAATTTTTCCAGGTTTTGCTACTACACTCATCTCTGTGCCAAGACCCTCTAAGTTTAAGATTACCTTCTTGCCATAACGACAATGCAAAATACCCAACTCAACTCTCATATACAGTGTGTATTTGAGTCCATATCCCATCTGTCCTGGTGACTTAGCTTCATTTCTTCCTCAGCATGGCAAATGAGGAAGTTGAAACATATGATGAAACATGCATAACAAAACAAACATGATTGTGGGGATGGGTCTCCTGTGCTTTCTTTTAATTTTTTCAGAAAATATGCATAACCAGTGTGGAGATGTGCATGAAGATTCTTACAATTTTTTTTTAATCTCTGCTTCCAGAGATTTTTTTTTTTTGTCACCTGCTTATATATTTTGGCTCTGTCACAAAATCATTGCAGAGAACTGAGAACAACTGCAACCAACCAGTCAGTAAAATGTGGCTGCCACATCCTGGACAGCCTGCAGCATTTCTGTATGTTTGCACCACTGAAGTCTGTCATTTATACAACAAACACAAGTCAAAAACTCATAAATGTCACCTGCCAAGTTCCAGATCCAAGAATGCAGTGACTTGGAAATAGAATCTGAGATGTTCAAAAGGATTTTGTAATTAACCTTTATAAAAGATGAGTTTGGAACAACCCATTTATTCAAAGCAGGCAGCTTTTTCCTGGAAACATGACCCTACATATGCCTGCATGAAAGAGAATTTTTGTGTAAATGTGCCTGTTTACGATTGTTATGGTTATTTTCACATCTCTTTGTAGATAATGTCTGAATAGAGCTGAACCTGAGAATACCTAAATGATATCCAGTAAGTATATAGTCATGTCTATGTGCAAGTGTGTGAGAGAAATATACAGACATGTGTGCCTATGAGGATCATTCTTTATACACCTCTCTTATCAGAGATCAGTATAGCTTATTTTGCACACGGTTATTTGACAGTGCTTCCAGCACCAGAGAGAGCTTCCGCAGCTCTGATCCTCTGCTGCAGCTTTTCTCACAGGTCACATGTATTCTGCAGCTGTTTAGTATAAGCTATCTAAACAGATGTTCTTCATGTTTAGTGGGTTTTCTGTTCCTGTTCTCCCCCCTGTAGCCTTCAAAATTGTACCTTTATGTTCTAGATGAAGAAATCAGGGGATTTATGAGAAGCAGTTCTTCTCCTCTGTATGTAGCCCTGTAGTATGTAATAGTCAAGGCACCTGATGGTCTACTAGGAGGTTGGTATAAGGAAGGGAAGAGAAGGGAGGGCTGCCAGTCCTTTGGTCTCAAATGAGCACTTGAATTCCTTCATTGCACAAGGAGAAAACTAGAATTTTGTACAAAAGGTCTCAAAAATATGACCTGGAGCTTCAACAGGATAGTTCTCTTACATTCCATAAAGAATCACAGGTTTTACTTTTAGCTGCTAGGTTTTGTGACAAGGATAGGTAAGTGTACCATATATATTAAGGAGCTTTCAATCTGTGCTTGTTTTCTAGTAAATATCTGATTAAACTACTGGCAAAGCCAGGGTGAAATTATTAATAAAGCTACTTAGTACTGCCAGTAAATGAAATGGAAGAATGATAACATACAAATAGCAAAAATAGCTGACAGTATGTATTCACTCAGCTATTCAAGGTATTTTAGAGGTGAATTTTGCACTGTTGATTGGCAAAGTTAAGTGTTTGATTGACTGACTTATATCTGCTTGAATCTTTTGACAGCTGAAAAGTCCCAGGGCATTTATTTAAGTTACTAGGAAGGTAAAACCTTTCCAATACAAATCACAGCAATTTCACAATCTCATTCTACAGAGGAGCCAATTAAAGAGCACAGAGCATATCAACATTTCACTCTCTTTAATTCAAAGTTTCTAGTCATCAGGTCAGTTACAAAAGTCTCATCACAAGGTAACAGCTCTAAATAATCTTCTCATGTGTGATCATTATGACAATGCAGTAGTATCTTTCAAAAGGAAGTCACACACTGTTGACTCCTAACACGTCCCTCCTCGTAATGAATTTCACCATTGCTGCTTATGGCCTTGTTTTGAATGTTGTAAGTCATTATCCAAAGGAGCGTTATACACACTGAGTGAGTTTTAGATGTCTACAACAACAGTATTCATGTTTTGAAAAGCTCTTCCCTCTGCCCCCTGTATGAAAAGCTGAACGAGTACATCTTTCAAATGAGTCTGCTGGACTTAATATTGCATTTTAGATCTAATTTTCCCAGCAGAAAGTTTGGTCTTTAATCTTTGAATTACTCCAAATACAAACCAAATATAAGCTCCTGTATGCTGCTTTGAGTTTACCTTTGTTTTGCAGGAGACTTCTTTCTACATTAACTTTATGTGAGTCATTATTAGATCAGTGGCATTTACTCAGTTTTAGAAGAAAATCCCTAGGAAGTTTAACTGCCCTTGTAACTTTTGAATGAGATAAAGAACAGCCTGCCTATTGTATTTGTATCAGCTATTCTTTGGCATGACATCATCTCATGCTGCTACAAGAAAACAGGTATTTGCATTATTTCCAAGTCTACTCCTTTCTCAGACCTGTACCTCTCAAGCACAAAGGTGTGTAGGTTATAAGAAGTACTCTATATTGTGAGGTAAGCTGCTTAGTGAAACCTTTCAATAAACTAAGGTTTCACATGTAAGTTTTTGATGTGACAGACAGAAGAGGTTTGGCTTTTTGATCTGCTCAGTTGGTATCTCAGAGTATGAGTGGATTTGCTCTTGTTAGTATTTCTGAAGATGCCCAGAGCTACTCAGCTTGCTGCTGCCTCACAACTAGTGATATAACCACACATCAGCTTTTTCCCTAACCCAATGTCAGTCAGTATAGTCCTGGCCAAATACCAAATCTACCTACCTATCTATCTACTGTTAAATGTTTTTTACCCTAAACCTCTTAGTATTAAGAGCATTGGTTTTGGCAGCAATAACAGGCTGTTAGTCTGGTAGTTCTAAGGGGGGGTATCCATTGCCATCTCAGGCTAGGGAGACCTAGCTCAGCTGTCACTTGTGCAACACATCTCACTGCAGCCTGATTTACCCTTCTTCCCTTTCTGACAGACAGGATTTCACTACTTAGAGAAGACAAAATGATGTTTGTTTCAAAGGAACAATTCTCATTATATATATGAGTCAGAAGCCTTTGCAATCAGTCTGATCAATGAGTTTGGGCTGATAAAGACCAGCTGATTCTCTAATGCAGTCTGCTTAACATTTCTGAATTTTCTTTCAGAAAACAGAGGGTATTTGGGCCCAAGATGCATGACCCATAATGTGATGGGAATGTGGCATCCCACAAGAGTAAATTCAAAGAAAGATGTAGCTGGGTTTCTAAAAATATATATTTTTTAAAATATTCTTCATTCTGTGGCACAAATTGTGCACATTCTATACCCAAAGCACCACAGGGCTTTTATTGGGCTTGCATGCAGCAACACTGGGCCCAAGAGCCTCGGAAATCCACTCGAGGATTACCAAGCCTGCCAAGATCAGTGGGGTGATGTGCTATTTATTTTCCCAAGTGTAGATGAAAGCCCTTCTCTCCACAGTCCCTCTCCTGTGCAGAACACTGTCGAACATGGTCCCAGCGCAATGTGCAAATTACAGGGTTCAGCAGGGGGAGGCTGGCCATTGGGGAAGGGAGTACACTTTGGCAGAATGCTGACCCAGCCTCACAGGACACCTTCTGATAGGGTATCTAAATCACAGCAATTTGTGAGAGCAGCAGAGCCCAGATGAATGGCAGGTGTGAGATCTATAGAAACTCCTTTTAATTCTATAGTAACAAGCCCTTTGGAGAACACAGCTGTGAAAGGGGAAAAGAGGAGGGCAATAAGGGAAAGAATAAAAGCTGTACAAAGAACAGTCATGTCCCTCATCATAAGAACAGTAGGAAAGTGGAGGAAAGATTTTTTCTTTCACGTGAATTTATTCTTCATTTAAATTTTGTTATATGCCTCTCTGGAAGCCTTTCTCCCCACTTTCTTTAAACTTCAGCTAGGGAAGTAGTCTTTCCACTGACAGATTTTCAGGCAAATCAAGTCAAGCTGCAGACTAGATCAGCCCCTGGTGTGTGTCTAGCACCAATATTCTACTGTCAAAGTAACCAAGTAATTCTGGATTGCAATTTTTATTTTTTTTTCAGCAAACCCCTTCCTTCCCCTCCTCTAAAGAATTCCCTGAGAAGGGGGAACATCTTTTCACTGCTTCATGTGACCCACCACACAAAGGAAAAAGAGGCACAAGAACAGTGAATTTCACTTTTGTCTGTTTGGTAGCCTCAACAAGGCTGGCAGTCCCTAGTTGTAGAAATAATAGCTTAGAGTATTTAGGGTGGGATAGACTTCTTTCCTCAACTCCTTGTTATGAATTTTGTTTGGAAACATTCCCAAAAGAATCTAGGCAACACGACTAAATCGATGCACCATGTTCGCAAGTTCACCATTTGACCTATGGCAGTCTGACATGTGAGAAAGGAGCCCAATACCACTGCAGAGTGCCATTGAAATAATAAAGATCCTCCCACAGACAGAAAGGTCACACACATATTTCTGATTTCAGAGCTGGGGCCGTATTTTTTATAAAAACTTTCCAAACATGCTGCAAGACAATAGCCAATTGCAGATAAAGAATTGTGAAAAAGGAAGAGGAATAACTTACAGTGAAGAATACATCCCTTTGTGTCTTGATACTCTTCCCATGGATCTGTTAGCTGCTGCTCAGGACTACTCTGTCTTTATTACTTGCAGAATAACCTCAGTAAGATCTCAGAGGAACTAACACAGGCAGGATACCTGGTAAAACATCACCCATCAGTCCTAAGTTAAAGAAAAATGAAAAATGTAAGTTGGAGTTTATAGCTCAAATATAAAAACAGTTAAAACAGCAAATAACAGAAGAAAGAATTTGTGAAAGAAGGAGAGGAAACTGCATAGGTTTTTGTGTCCATCAGCTAGAGCACCTTTTTACATTCACCCAGAATGTACAGGGCAGTGGACTACATTTCACTTCAAGCTGCAGATATGATTCATTGCTCCTGAAAGAGAATAGACAGTTTTGTTGCCTCTCTGATAAGACAGGTTTAATCACGTAAGTGATGAGGATACAGATGTCTCCTGGAAAGTGGTGAGACTCCCCACTGCCAGATCAGGCTGTTGCTCCTTGCTGAAAAGACAGACAATGAGTTGATCTGGATTATGAACTTGCTTTTGCTCTTACTTTCCAAGACTTCTATTTATAGAGGAAATATGGACTCTCTTCTCTCCTCTATGTAACCTAAAAAGTTTCCAATACTGCAATATCACAGTTCATAGTTTATGTGTGTAAGAAGAGAGGGTGGAGGGGGTGGAGATAGAAGAATGAAATAGCCTTTCCCTCCCATATCTTGAAAAGTTATTCAAATAAGATCACAGGAACAGCAAGAAACATCTTGAAAATATGTATGTCATTAAAAGAACTCTCAGGTTTCATTATGCAGTCTACATCTGACTCAGCACCATTTCCCTTTGATAACTTCCCCGCTATCTGAAAAAAACACAACCATATTATCCTGAAAAAAATCATATGAAAAATAATACATTTTACCTAGTGAACATGTAGAACAAAAGCCTCTTTGTAACAGCACCACTGTTTCCCAAGCCTAAAACACAGCTGAAGGATCTTTATCATTCTATCTTGTAGTGTTTGCAGCTGTGAGAAGTGTAACCTAGATAATAAGGATGTGATAATGTTACAGAAACCTGCTGATAGAAGAGCATCTCCTCTGACAGCTAATTTATTCCATGTGGCTCAATCATTATTCCTTATCTCTCTGCTGCAAGATTTATTAACCATTGTATCACAGTTTGCCAGTTAAAATAAACTGATTAATAAAAGTCGAACATTTCACTTGGCACAACAGAAAAATGGGATGTTGTTTATTTCAACACATAGTTCACAATTTCACTTTTATCTTCTGAAATTCAGTTCTCATAAGCAGTATTTCTATATTTCCTGCTACATCATATTCTCCTCCATCCATGCTCAGATGAGTAACCATACCTGATGTTTATACAATTTTCTGAATCACATTTCTCTATAAGCGAATGATCAGATTTTGTTAGTGCCTCTGAACAGCATAAGGAAAGGTTCTCCCCTCCTCAGGTACTAGGTAAAATGGCACATAAAGTTTAGAAATACACTTTCACCAGCAAGAAACACATCTCTGCTACATAGCTAGGCTTTCTGCCTGTCAAACTACAGCAAGTCAATTTGCAGACTATTTTAAAATACTAGGGCAATTAAATCTGCGTGGAAAAAACCTTTTCCATCTTGCATAAAGGTTACTTTTGAAAAGTTGCCCAATCCTGAAACATGCTGAAACATGAGTATCTCAAAAATGGTTTGAACTCAATATACAAAAATAAGAAAATATGTTTCTGGGTCAAAGTATTTTGGACACCTTATGTTGTGTGTTTCTTGCCTACTTTTGACAAGCTTTGTCTTTGTTTAAAACTATAATTGGCTGGCATCTCAAAGTGAAGGGAAACTGCAGATCTGAAAGCCAGAAATGTTCGGTTTAGAAAATATCCAAACTATTATTTTTATAAAATTTTATCAGAAATGTAAGTAGAAAAAGCCCTATACTGGCCAAAATATAAGGTCTCTTCAAAAAGTTACAAGTTCGAAAAAAAACCCCAAATCCTGCCGTTTCCCAGATAATGGAAAAGGTGGCCCTAAAAAGCTCCACACCAGTACTACATCTAAGAAAAGTTTTTGTTCTTCCATCAGTTTCTCAGTGATAAGGGCTGTCGCATTTTTACTGGCTTATCTTAGAAATACAGCATGAGCTAACCCAGAGTATGGTATGTATTGCACTCAGACATAATCTTGAGTGTTGCTCCTCACAAAGAAGCTATCCAGAAGACAGACACCTCCCTAGGATGCTTCCTCAAGCAACAATGTGTTTTCCTCTGCTAGTGCAGAGGTTTCCAGGGCCTGTAATTCACTCCAGCTCTTATCCTGTCTCCCAACCCTTTGAGGGCTGTTGCTCATCCTAACAGATATGACCCACTCTTCCTGCTGACTCCAGCAGCAACTTTTTGGAATAAGACAAGGCATCTCAGGTTTCCATACTGAGAAATCATGTGCATGCAGAGGAGCTCAAATCCTTATCCATCCACCAGAGATGTAACACCCCCCCTACTTAGTGGAAAGAGTGAGACAGGTACCTGGGCTCCTTTCTATGGCTGGGACAAAACTAAGCCTGGATCAGTGAGGAACAATTTATGTCTCTCTGTTTATGGACAGAATGCTCTGAGAACATTTTTTTCTTTTGAATTAATAAAAGCCCTGATATAATTGTTCTTGGGAGGGAGATAAATGAGGGGGAATAATAGATGTAAATCATATTGGCACTGCAATGTAATATACATACAGGAACCAAGGCTGTTGGTTTGCCTTTGTAGCATCCTTATATCTGTGCTTCATGATCTTTTGGTGCTAAATATCACTCCTTTTTCATTATGACAGTGCATGCCAGCTGGTGATTGATTTAATGCTGAAAGCTACTTACACAAGAAATACTCTTCCTTGTGAAAGAGCTGTTACAGCATGTTTAGTAAATAATACCTGGCAAGAAACTCTTTCCAGTTGCAGAATGCAGTTCCTATAGGGGTTAAAAATATTTAGCAAGTTGTCATTTCTCTTTCTAGCACCTACATAAAAATACGAAAATAGATATATTTTACCCAGAACTACTACTGTGCAGATGATGCATCTTCACTTTAGTATTCCCAACCTGCTGGAGAGTATTTGTGGAATAGGTATACACAATTCACTGCTCAAAGCCAAAATACGTACATGTGACAGACCTTCAGATAAGTCAGTCACAGCAGTCTGGACTGAAGTCCACAGGTCTTTCTTCCTTATGGCCTAAATTGGTTTACTGCTAAGAGATCTGCAAGTCACCGCTGGTTTTATGTACACTTCAGATGAATCACAGATCTGACACATTTTGAGATCAAACACTGAACAGATTAGACCATCCTCCGCAGAAGCCAACAGAGCTCTACCAGTCAGTGCAAGGTTGTGCCAAAGGCTTTCCCACCTTCTGAGGACATCTGAATTCACTTACAGGAAGATTAATCTTGTTGACAGGCAAAGGCTGTGACTGGAAAACAACTGGCAATTTAACTTCCCAGGTTGTGATCCTTCTAAGGACCACAAAACCCAGGAGAAAAAATCACGTTTAGAAATTTGTTCAATAGGAGTCTGAATCAGAAATACTTCTGCAAATCCAAAGCTGATGGCTCCAAACCCTGAAGAAGTCTTAAAGGTGAGTTCCTAGTCATATTACCACTCGCTGACATCGATGCAACAAAAAATTATGTAAATTGTGTATGAGATTAATATATTCAAGTGCCTTTGTTGTATCTGTGGAAATCCTGATGTCACCAGAAGAGTTGGAAAGTTCAAAGACACATTTTCTGGGATTTTGCAGGCGGCAAGTATTTTTCTAGCCCCTGACACCATTTGCAACAGGCCTCATGACTCACCTTCTGGTGAATTTCCTGAGGTGGTGTCTTGACACTACACTTCATTCAATGTCTGTTCTAAAACAGGCTTCTGCTGGAAGTCATCAGAAGCCATACAACCTGGTCTGCAGGAGTTTTGTGGGGTCCTGCAAGAGGTTTAAGAGCATCTGCTCTTTTAATCAGGGCCACAGTCAGTAGCAACTAAACAAGCAAAACAAGAATAAAAGAAAACAAGAGTGAAGCTAGAGGGCAAGCTACAGAAATCAAACTGAAACTTCAAAGACACAGCTGGGAAAAAGAAAGAATAAATTTCTTTTGGGAATCTATTCTGGCATCACACTGTACAAAGCACTATAACTTTCTTCTCTTGGGGTCCCACAATACTAGGATTCTGGTGCTTTTAATATTAATTTAGTAGCATTAGTAGGTCCTGAGAACACATTTTTCACTGGTTTCTTTGGTACAGTCTCAGGGGTGAAGACTCTACCACTCTTTCATTGAAATTCATTATATGCATCTCTCTTCATGGCTAGCTCACTTTCGCAGAAGGGGAATTGTAGAGCTGCTCTTGAGTTATCCCCAGGGACACACAATAGTGGATGGAAATAACTTCGTAAAAGTTCTTAGTACAATTACTTTTTGCTTGAGGTAACACAAGAATCAATAAAACGTGGTGATCTAGTGTGAAAACCTCTCATTTGTTGGTCTGTATCAGTCCTTCTGGATTTTCAGTCCACTATGAAGGTAGAAATAATTGAGGGAAGTCATGTGAAGCCTACACTGAAAATAAAAAAAAATTGCAATTTGGTACCAAAGTACCAAGCCTCAGAAAAAAAAAATTCTAAACCAGACTAGTTGGGAGCCACATATTCCAAACAATTATAACCAAATACAGAGGTCCAACCATTCATAATTAACTTCCAACATTAATCAAACATTTTAAGTCTTGCTTCATACTTTCTCCAAGACTAAAATCGGTTTCCATGGGTAGGAAAAAAAGACTAGTTTTGCTATGAAAATGACAAAGTTTTCCTACTCTCTCTAAGATGAAAATATTAATTTTGAAAAAAAAAAAAAAAAAAAAAAAGTAAAAATCTGGCAAGCACAAAGTTTTCCCATGCATCAACTCCACAAAACTTTTCAATTTTCAAGGTTTAGAACTCAGGGCTTGCAAAGAGGAAATGGGTCCAGTACTCAAAAGAGACTGCTTTAGATATTCTTGCTTTTGGATCTTCTGCTGCTACAAGGACTCAAACCAACCTGTGATAAATACATTTGGCCTTATGATTTAAAAACAAGAAGAATTTTTAAGCACAAGTTCTTAACTTTTTCTTGTAAGAAACATGACAAAAGAACAAAGCTCCCTTTTTGCAGCAGAACTGTGGAAGATGAATAATTTGTGCACTTTGTAAAGTCAGAATATGTTTGATGACATGTTCCATCAATAAAGTCAGATGATGGTTTAAACCCAAACCTGTGTTCAAGGGAAAGTTCTGCCCCATCTCCCAGATCCTGGTGCTTGCAGCAGTTATCACATGCTAGCTGAAAACTAATCTTACAACATGACAACAAAATCTTAACCTTCAGCTGGATCATCTCTCTGGATCCTCTAAGCAGGGCCCAGATAGTATCACTGTCTCAGAGGGAGCAAAGGTGAGTGAGATCAACAAAACTCTCCAGACCCAAAGAAAGCTTCTGCTCATCCCCAAAAAGTGCTATGTATGGTGTCATGAGTTGAACATTATGAGTATTAAATCTGTCAATCAAACCTCTAATTCTGTTTACCAATGCTAGATTGGTCCTCCCTTCCCAGAAATACAGCATCCCACATTTAACCTGGGCATCATTCAAACTTCAATGGCAAACTCTTTCACATCACTGCAGAGGAAGAAAATGAGCCACAGACTTAGACAGTTCTCACCCCAACTTCTTTGCCACGACTCTGAGGAAAGAAAACCTTAAATAACTATTTCTTCTCAGTGCTGTTAGATGTTTTTGTTCTTTGTTCTCTCACAGGGGTGAATAACACAAACTGTAAACTCGGAGAGCAAGCAAGAAAGGTGGTTACTCTACTGAGAATTTCCTCTGTTTCCTGAAGAAGTCAGGCATGTATTTTTTTGGGTTTGGCTGAGACACAGTATCAGCCTCCACTCTCTTTTCTTTGGCCCAGCACCTCCATCAGTTATTTTGCTAGCAGTATCAGCTCCCGAGGAAAAGACTTGCTATTACATATACTGAGGGGTTGTAATTTCCACTGAACTTGAGAATTACAGAGCTTCAGCATTTCTGAAAATATACATATTTTGCCAAATCTGGCCTGACAAAATTTCTTTGAATATTGAGATTTCATACCAAACTGAACTGTCCTCCTTTGTTTATTATTTTTGTAAGACAGTTTTGGGTTGGGTCTTTGACATTTGACCAGAACGACTCTTTAAACTATGATTTTATATTTGTAGTTCTCTTGTAACAGGCAGCTTGCAAAATGTAATACACAAACCAGAATGGCATGTTTACAGTTATTGTTGAAAACTTGGAATAAAAGAGAAATATTCTGAACTGTGATAACAAAATCAGAATTCTAAGGTGCATCTCAATATCTCCATAACCACACTTGGGCATGATGATAAAGGTTGATACATTCTTTGATACTTGATACTTCTCCCCAGTGATATAAAGCAGAAAATTTATGACATTTTGCTAATTAACTTGAACACTTCATTTAATAATATGAGTAACCAAAACATAAGCATGTTATTAATATTCTGTAAGCATTCAATATATGAAAATGACTGAAAGTGTTTCCAAGCATATTTTAAAGGCAAAGGCTAGTTTGCTATAGCATAGATGCTAAGACTGTATTGCACTGGTGCATTTTGCATTAATACTGTGGTCCAGAAAACTCCGATCCAGGCAGGAGTCTGAGCACTGTGACGAGCAGCACCATTGTGACCTCCTTCAAGAAATGACACTGTATTTGGACAAATCAGAAGGGAATATATGACTGAAAGAACAGATTTTTATCAATAGATATAGTTTCATATGAACTTTAATTTGCCTGTTTTCAATTAGCTTGTTTATTTTATCATGTATACTAAAAATTGTGGTTTAGACACACTTAAACAGCATTTGCTAATTAGTAAATTAGAGTCTGGCAAATCACATGCAAATCACTGTTTTATATACACAATATGAATACTGGGCTCCATTTTTCCAGCAGCATTATTTAACTCAGGAGATCTAAAAAACCACAGGATGTAAACCTCCTTTCACAGCACAGTAGAGGTAGGGATTTACTTCCTTGGTCAGTTGATTCAACAACTAAATAAGTCACTTTTTGCTCAGGTTAAAATGATTACATGTTAAGAGAAAAATATTTTCCTGTCATAACAATCCAGTAAAACATTATGACAGATAACATGATAAATCCATCAACTTTCAGACTTCTGTAGAGAAAGACAGAGGGGCAGACTGATCAGCCTTGGCCAAGCTGGCACTGCCTTGGCTGTAAGTCACTGCACCTCACTGAAATACAATGATGACTCTAGGCCAGGATATTTCAGCAGTTGTTTTGTCCTTAAATATGAATACTACTTGTCCTTACAAACATGGTCAGTACATTTCTACCTTCAAAATGCATAGTGTTTAATAAATGCTAGGCACAAGCAGGCACTAAATTTGGCATTGTCTTTTCACCTTGTTATGAGATACATATCTAAAAAATATAAGTAGTGCAGGAAGAATATCCTTTTTAGTTTTTTACTTATGCCCATGGGAAGTAGGCACCAAACCACATTTGTCCCCTATGGATTACTGACTGTTGTGGTTTGAACCCAGCTGGCAGTCAAACACCACACAGCCGCTTGCTCTCCCTCCTCCCTCCCAGAGAATGGGGGAGACAATTGGAGGGGTAAAGGTAAGGAGACTCGTATGTTGAGATAAAAACAGTTTAATAATTGTAATAAAATAAAACGATAACACTAATAGAAAGTACAAATGGGTAATGCACAATGCGACTGCTCACCAACTGCCGACTGATACTCAGCCCATTCCCAGTTAGCAATCCCGAAATACCAAGATCCCATAATCACAATCCTGGAAGCGAGAGAGAACAACCCACTTCCCAGCCACCCCTCCTTTATATACTGAGCATGACGTTACATGATATGAAATATTTCACTGGTTAATCTGGTTCCGGTGCTCTGGCCATGCTCCCTCCCAGATTCTTGTGTACCTGTGCAAGGACAGGACATAGGAAGCTGGAAATTCCTTGATCTCTTAGCAACAACTGAAAACATCAGTGTATCATCAGCATCCTTCTTATACCAGATCTCATACTGAATCCAAACACAGCATTATTCTGGTTACTAAGAAGAATAATTAACTCTATCCCAGTCAAAACCAGGACACTGACCTATCCATACAGAACAGAAAGTTTCCTAGGTTTACTTCAGACTTCTAAGATTAACACAGGTAGGATTTGAACTTGTGGTTGCAGGAAGAATTAGTTATATGTCTTGGATGTATCAGACTGTCAATTACTACCAAATATTTCAGCATGTTGCACCTGACTGTAATGGGGGTGGGGGTACTGTAAGAAACATCCCTGACCACCTAACACAGGGAACAAAAGTGCTTTTACTAAGCAGTGCTCAGGGCAGCAAAAGCAGTGGTACTTCCCGCATAAAGGGTGGGTCTCAGCAGCCCACCAGCTTTGAGCAACCTTACACTGACTTGCGTGACACCCAAGTCTGGAGAACAGCCCACCATGTACTGCATGTATCCAGATGAATATCTCTCTAGATTTCATCTGTTACAAGAGCTGGATCCCCATTGACTATAATGGCCTCTCTGGCATCGAACTCAGGTGTGGACTTTTACACTGTGGACATCAGAACTCAGAGGTGATGAACCGCAACAAGTGTGCGTGCACTCTCCAGCC
This sequence comes from Strix uralensis, assembly GCF_047716275.1. Taxonomy (NCBI): domain Eukaryota; kingdom Metazoa; phylum Chordata; class Aves; order Strigiformes; family Strigidae; genus Strix; species Strix uralensis. The sequence goes on along the minus strand of NC_133978.1, from coordinate 10,330,970 downwards.
AGAGCACCCCTCACTGCCTGTCTCTGTGTTGGCTCCATTTAGTGTTCAATAGAGACTTCCCCTGGTGAGTAAACTCACCTTGCTCAACTCCTGCCCCTGTACAACAGCTGGACACAGCTCCAGAAGAACCCTTAGGGCCCCGCTACTATCAATATGGCCAGGGCAAGGTACCTGGGCTTGAGGGCTTCGTGTGCAGTCAGGCACTGCTGCTACAAGTGTTGACATACATTGTGATGCTTGAGCCAATCTCTTCATCCCTAAAGATACATCTTCAGCTATTGACTGGAAAAAACACTGGGAATAGGAACAGTGATTTCATGGAAGACAACCCCTATGCCTTATTCTGGAATAAAAAAGAAAAATCATTAAATATTTCTCCAGTTTGGAAATGCAGTATGTATTTCCATCAACAAATCAAAGTCTTGTTTCCAGTTATATCTGTATTGAAGATTGGGAGGAATGTTTCAAATTTCAGTATTAGTTCTTTACTTTTTCCAATGACTTCTGCAATAATCATCCTGTATCTTTTTTAAGGCTAGGGAACTGCTGGCAAATATAGGGAGATATTTCTAAGAGCTGTGAGGCAATTTAAGACATCACATTTGCTTGCAAGAAGGCTACTCCTTTTTTACAGACTCAGGCAAACTAAATGTAAGCCAATCATTTCATTTTTTAATTGCTCACATTTTAGTCACACATGGATAAAATTCCCTCAAGAGAATCCACTGAATTTTTAGTTCTAAAATACACAAGATACAAGACTCAGATTTAGCCTCAAGTCCTTTCCCTCAATGGTTGTCAAAATAAGGTATAAAGGAATTCCTCCTGAAATTGACTGTGTTTCAGAGAAAGTTAAGACATTTCACACTACAGATTGAAGCTAACCTTGGAAAATTCCCTTGTTTCAGGATAAGAGAGACCAGTTTCCCTTCCTTTTAGAAACTTTGACTGTCTAAAAGGAGACTAGGTCATGTTCAATTGTGCATATTATTTTAACAGATTGTCTTCGCAGCAGGAGGGATCTTCTTGTTTTTAAAATAAATTTTAACAGCTTCAATTGTGGCCACCTACAGACCAGATTTCATGCAAAATCAAGAGTCCCTATTTGAAAGGGGAAAAAAAGGGAAATGAGAAAAAAGGGAGCTGTGAAGAGAAACAACTAAGTCAGTAACTAACTGTAAGATGTAGGGATCAAAACATGGTATAACTTTACAAGGGAAACAAAACAAAAAAAGAGCTGATAAAAGGAAAGTGAATTACTTGTATGCTCTTTTCAAATATACAGAAAATATATATTCTAAAAGGCCTACCTGCTGCTGTGACTCCCTGCAGTAAAAGGAGTCTTCCTAAATGCAGCTACAGTTTTAAAAGAATTGGGGTGGGGGTGCCGATCTTTTTTCTCTTACCAAATCTGAAAGAAACACTGGTATTTCTGAAAAATTGTGGAACATGAGGCAGCCGAGACAAACACTCTAATAAACCCTCAGTGAAATTTTAGGCACTGATTCTGCATGTTATGCCCTGCTGCCTAGATCTTGTGAGTCCTACCAAAGTCAGGGGTGGTTGTACACATACCTCAACTTTTCTAGGACTGATACCTCACTGAAACACAAGTCTGCGTCTACTGCATGTGTCACTTCAACATTTAACTCAGTCCTTAAAAGGGAACATCCAAATCAACATGAAAATTTAGGTCAGATAATGTAATCTAAAACCCGGATTAAACTACTTCGAAGAAACAGATTATCTTTCAGCCAGATGTGTGAGGGAGGGCACTGACAGCTGGGACAATCTAAAACATGGGTTAGAAGCAAACAGAAAAAGGTGAGACTTCTCCTTTTGGTAGTTGAGTGGATATAGATTGGGCCAAACCCCCTCACCGTGCATCTATCCTGTCCACTGTTGCCTTCTAGCTTCCAGAAATGCACACAACACAAGCTCTGGCAGTTCACAGGCAAATGCAGTGCAGGAGGCAGTCCAAAACTCTTTTGCTCACCAGCTCCTTAAATTAGGTGAGCCTCAAAGAAATCACACAAGGGTATGACAAGAGTACTCTGCATATGAGCTGTCACTGCCTTCCAGTTTGAATGTGGTGATCAAGGACCTTCAAACAAGTGAAGATGTCTTTCAGTGAAAGGAATAAAGAGATTAAAGATATTTTGATAAACAGAAAAGAAACCAAAGTTATCACGTACAAAATTACTTCAGTGTGGAAGATGAGTTTGGGGATTTTTTCCTCATTTGATCTGGTTTTCATCTAATGGCACTACCTATATCTGTATATTAGGAAAAAACCCTCTTTAATGTTTTCTATGACATGTCAACTTAAAAATCACATAGTTAGATGAAAAGACCTGCAAAGTAAATTTTCATTTTAGGTGACCAACTGAATCCTCACTCTTTGAATCAGTAAGCAGGAAAAAAAAATAGCAATGACTTTACTGTCTTTGTTTATTTAAAAAAAAAACAGGAGTTGAAAGGCACAGAGAAAAAGCCCACATGAAACACATGAACAGCATAATGACAAACAGATCAACATATGGGCCAGCAGAGTACTGAATGGCATTATAAAAGCTAGATGACCCTGTATAGCACATTTGGCCAAAGGGAGACAGTAGTATGATGAAGGAGAAAAGGAGAAAAGAGGAGAAACAATGATCATAAAATATCAATCATTTGAAACCCTGGAGTGTCTAAGTGAAGAAAGGTAAAATTGGCCATATTTTCAGGAACGGGTTTGCTCAGCAAGGTGGAAGGCATTTTGGATGTTCTCATTAAAAAATATATGTATCTTTTCTAATATTGGAGTTCAAAGTGCCACATTTCTTCACCTTTCCTTTTCCTGTCACGTCTGCATACCTTCCAGTGCTGTGCAATATCATCTCTGCTTTGTGCCTTTCATGCAGCAATAACATATGTGGTTTTAAAGAAGGAAAAAACCCACCACTTTCCCACATCACCTTCCTTCTGGGGATGTACTTCTGGGTACAGCTAGAGACCTGCTGTGGGTACCCAGCACACTGAACCCTGCAACCAGCTCTGCAGTGTAGCATAACAGGCAGTCGCTGCTATTTCCATCCACATGAAATAAACACTGAGTTTTGACTAAGACCATATTCCATTTCACTTACATTTGAAGAAACCAATACAGGAACTACCAGCTGACTAATACATATGAAAGAGACTGGTTTTGATTTGTTATTTGGTGGTACTATATAAAACAGGGCAAAGCAGTACCCTGCACCTCCCACTCTAACAATCAGTGACAAGTGCCACAAATCCATTATAAAATCACAGAATGGTTTGGGTTGGAAGGGACCTTAAAGATCACCTGGTTCCAAGCCCCCTGCCATGGGCATGTGCATTATGCATTATGTGACACTATGTGACACCCAGTGGCCCTACCGTCTGCCTCTTCACTCTGCTAGGAGTACCCATGCCCCAAGCACTACGCAGGAGCAGACACTTCTGTCTGGCCATCTCCACTTAGCATCAGAGCTCTTCTAAAGTGTCCCACTGTTTCCTGAGCAATGCAGGTAAACTGGGGACACTGTAATAAGATAAATTCCTGTGAATGTTTCTTCAATGACCAGGAGCCAGATGGTCAAAGGGTACAGTGGCGTTGGGTCTACAACTCCTATGGATTTCAGGGTGTCCAATGTTCTTGCAGCAGAAAGGTTGAATTTACCTGCTGATGCAATCCAACAGAATCCATTATCTCTGCAGTTCACGCCAGGTGCAGGACACTGCAGCACTGGCCATCTTTATGCTGAGCACTTGCAGTCCATGGAGTTAAGAGAGACAGAGTAGAAGAAAGGAAAATAATTCTATTCATCATCAAGAATGGGTCCCTGAGGACCTGATTCATACATTAAATCATGTACACACTTGTTTCCGGAATCTGGACCTGGAAATGAAAGGTCCAGATTTGCAAACACCTTTGGGTGTCACAGTATTGAGCACACACAGTGGCTATCTTCTCATCAAGCAAGTAGTATAGGGGAGCCCTGAGTCAGCTACCTAGGATGTGCATGCTACATACAAGAACTAAATTTAGGACATCCCAGAAAAACCCTATATAGCCTAGGAAAAAATCAGGACTATCTGACAAGTCCCCTTCAAGAAGGAATCTGCTCTGACCTGAGCAATATCACCTAGGTCTAAGATGAGTTGGTTTCCTATCAGGACAGGTATCTGCATGTAATTGTCCCCAGATAGCTGCCTCCAGGCTCTTCCCCTGACTACCATTATCTCAGAATTGAACCACAGAAGCCAGCTAATAAAGTGGGAGCTGCCTGAAGGCAACCAGCTGAGCAGGGAGGCATCTCTCTGAACTAGCAGGGAATCCTGAGGTCAAACCAGAAATCTCATCCTTTCCAGAAATTAAAGCTAGAGGAATATGCCCACCTTTGAGGAGACTTGCCACTGTTCCCTCTCCTCAAAACCACTTCCCTTAACCACCTTCTTCAAAAGCAAGTAAAAACCTCTCCCTCCTTTCTTTCAAAAAGCATCACTATCCTCATCTTCGGTATGTGAGTGTTTAAAGCACTCACAGAAAATATAGTGAAAGTGTAATTTACTGTCTCTGCTTTATAGGCTTGCACCCATGTACCAAATCTTTTAAGTGACTATTTTAAAAGAGGCTCCCTTATCCTTAGACGCAGGGCTGAAGGACTCTCATTGGCCAGCATCACCCACCAGCAGGACTGGGATGCATGCACTGGGACCCTTAGTCTTTGACACAAACCCTTTCAATATGGGCAATTTAGTCTGCTGAACCCTTCACCCCAAATAAGACACTTAACCTGAAAGGACAGACTCAGCTGACTACAGTCCTGGACACTGAAAGGAAAAAGCTCATCTAACATCTGCATTTTTTAAAACAGTGAATGAATGGGGAGAGAGGGAAACAGTAATGTCTTTTGAAACCATGCAAGGATCTGCTTGACCAGATTTGAAAATTACAGTCTGGAAATGAAGGAGATGCTCTGTTTGGACATTTATTTTTTTTTCATGGGAAAAAAAAAATCACTGTGTTTTAAGACAGTGCTTTGTAAACCTTGCATAGAGCCAGCTGCAGTCTATCATATCAAGTTCTCTTCTGGGTTGATTCTCCCAGAAAGGTTTCATCAACTTACAAGCAGCTAGGTTGTAGTTTCATTTCCCCTTAGGATTCTGCTGTATGTCAAAGTAAGGAATTGAGACTAAACAAGAAAACGTGGAGTAAAGTTTAAATACCTCTACTGTGAAAGCTGTTAAATGAGAAACAGGCATTGCAGACTACAAGTGTCAATTAGGTACTGGTTCCACTGGGAAATGACATTTTCACATTGTTTCTGCCTTCTGGTTTGCTGTTGACAAATCTGGGTTTAGAAAAGTTATCCTCTAGTTACAAGTATTCTTGACATCTTTCCTTTACAGGCCTGTCAGCACAGACATTTATTTCACAGCTAAACTTATTTGCCTCTATCATTTTAAATTAATAAAAAAATTCAAATACCGTAATAAAAATATCTGATTGCCTCCTCACTGCAAATCAGGGGTACTCAGTTGTCAGAATGGAGTAGTGTTTTCAGAAATCTCTGGCTTTTGGCACCCAGATGTAAGTATTTCAGTGAGATCTGATCTGTGATTAACAGACAGGTGCAACATTGTCCTGAAAAGTCTCCCTTACAGATTAAAAATTGCATTGCCTTTGCCAAAAAAAAAAAAAAAAGTTGGAATGACTGGAGGTAGGAGGCAAAACATCCAGTGAATGCTTTATGAAATCTGGTGAATTCCAAAAACTGAATATAATTTCAGAGTCTTCCAAAAGTGCTTTCTAGGAGCTTGACTCTTTCTTAAGAACCACATAACCTCTCCTATGTGGGCAAGTAATTGCAGCAGAAAGTGCAATGGTCCTGCCTTCTAGTGATGAACAGCCTAGTAGAGAGTTATCTTCCCTGACAATACTCTGCTGCAGGGGCAGCTTTCAGGACTGGGAGGTGCTCTGTTCCAAACCCTACAGAAGACAGACTGTTAAAAGGTTTTGAGCCCAGCACAAAAGTCTTCGCAACAATAACAAATCAATCCATACAAAGACCTAGTTTATGAAAAATGGCTGATTGACTCCTGAGTGGCTGAAAAGGTGTAACTGAAATTGAAATTCGGTCTTATAATTCTTTCTCCATATGCTATTGTAATTCCATCAGTCTCTTTTCACCACTCACTCCTGGACTCCTTCAGCCTGAGATTTCTTTTTCCACTTAACTCCACACTTACATCTGAAATCAGAAAAGAAACCTGTTCTTGCAACATGTGGTGTCATGCCACTGGGTCTCCCGAGGACCAAAAATACCCTCCTCTGCACCAGCGCCAGGATAATTGGAATGCATTGCCATCAACACGGCAGTGGATGTTTCTGCTGCATCTGCATCCCACACGGACTGTGAATTTGACAAGTTCCCATAATAATGGAAAACATTTCCGACAACTTTCAGAGCTAATATATTCTGCTCCCTACAGAGCAAATTTTGAAAAAGAAAAGTGTATCAATTTACAGCTCAGGATTGGTTAAGAAAGGCAAAGCTTTCTGCAGAGAGGAATATAACAGTGAAGACACAAAGGCAGAGAAAACTTATTTCAAAACTTTCAAGCATACCTTGTGCCTAAAGCAAAGTTAGAATTTCCCCTTCGAAAATGCCATGAAAGTGTAGGGAAACTTGGGAATATGTAGTTGAATGAGAGCCATCAAAGACTTTGGCAGAGGGCCTGTTCAGTTACTGACTCAAACTAAAAGTTTACAGTTTCCTTGCAATGTCTCCCCGTTCACCTACTAACAGAGGGAAGACAGGTAAGCCTGACTGAAGTCCCATATACAGGAGGAGCTGTTGGAAAGTAACAAAACACATGTTGACTCAGAGCAGGCAAGTGGGCATGGACAGAACCAGAGAAAAGCCATAGGAACTCCCCATGCAGAAGGAGTGAAACATGCAGATAGGGGGCTGTGCAGGAATGACAGACAGTGCCCTCCAGTAAGGCAGGCTAAAATGAGTTCCCCTTCTTGCTCTGCAGGGACCATTTCATAAGGAATTTTGGTTTAAGCATCACTGCAGTAGAAATGCAAGCACAGTTCTATAACGGGATTTTCCCTCCTAAGTGCTGCCATTGTGCAGAACATAATCAAAATAAACCTTGCAAGAAAATGGACGTTCAATATACCATGTGGCACAAGGTGGCAAGCAGCCTCCCTTTTATGCAGCCAGCAGCCTATGCAGTTTTATTTGTTTAAATCCTCCAGCTAACTGTGATTTCTATGTCACAAAACAAAATTTCTGCACTTGTGGACAGCCAAACAGATGCCTTTGCAGTGTGAACAGACATTGATTGGCTAGTGAGAAATTTCCATGACCAAAGTTCTGATTTGGAGTTTGGTCCTTATGTTAATCTAAAGTAACACCAATGATTTGATCTCCAGATGTAGTAATCTGTCCATGTTTTGGGGGAACAGGAGCTACTATCATTTTTGGGTCTGGTTTGGCCTAACACTGCTCAAACTAATTCTCAGCCTGACAATGAAAGCAATTTCTGCTTTTTGTCTTATTTCATTGTATTTGAACTTATGTCTAAGGTGTCTGCAGTCAGAAGCAGTCTTTATAATATGGGATTCAAAACCAAATTAATACTTTCAGATATCACTGCTTATGGAGCTAAATGGCCAAGCACAGTTTATCCATATCTTCCTACACTGGAACCAGATGTTCACATTGTTAGGTTTAAATTTGACAGCAGGGCATGATAAATACGATACACGTTTCTCTCTCACATTTCAGGCTGCCTATTGCAACAACATTTACAAAGCTTTAGTCAGCTAGAAAAGAAGAGATATTATGCTATCTAAAAGTGGTATAAAACCATAATATTGAAGTTTAAATTTTAATCTATGAATGCATATGAGTCCAAAAGAGACACCATCCAAAGGTCATTTTTCTCCAGGAGAACGTTTCTTGCCCTTGAACTGACCATTGACAAGGCATGAAGAATTCTCAGAAAAAATATTTAAGCCCATCTATAGTTTTAAGTGTGTGTAGAAGCCACTATTACCTTTGTAGTTGCTCACATTCTTCAGTTCTGCATGGTTTAGTGCTTTGATGGACTTAAATGTCATTAGGCTACAAAGTCATTTTGTGAAATTGCCTCGGCATCTACCAGTTGTGTTTTTGTTTCGATCCTACACTTATCATCTGAATGAGCAGATGGAAACAAAAATAGTATTTCTATTAACAAATTGTGTCCTCTTAGTGTGCTTAGGCAAGACACAAAACATTAGAAACAATTCAAAGGTACTCACCATATACTGCACACAATCTACAGATTTTGACCTTGAATCAGCACAAGCAGTTCAAATACATTACTTAAAAATGAATCAAGCTGGCAGTCTTAGAAATTTCAGCCATAATATGAGCTATTGATTCTAATTTTGCATAACAATTGTCAGCAGTTCATAAATTTTTACTTAAAAGGAGAAAACTGGTAAGGCAGGAAGCACTTACTTAATTTTAGCCACCTTCTCTCCTCTGAATAAAACCAGCCATGTTTTCCAGAATATCATGCCTACTCCTCTTTCTCACTACTAAGGCTGTCATTTTTTACTTAGGCAAGCAGACAAGGAGGGAGCATATGGCCTATTTTGTTATGATGAAAACCTTGCAATTACAGCAAAGAATTCCCATCAGAAATCTGTGAAAACAGCATCACAATGCTTGCTTTTGAGTGCTGCTCCTGATCGTTCATGCTTTTTCCCTCCTTGAAGGCCTTTGCTCACAAGCCAGGGAGGTTATTGCTTTCCTGTTCTATTTAATAGTTGACCTCTTAGGTCAGCTCTTACAAACTCTATACTTTGCATGGCATGAAAATAACATATGAACATACCTACTAATATGATTAGGTTTATCAGTTTCTGCCTGCACCTTTGCAAGGCACAGACATTAAAGCAAGCCATACTTCGTTGTTCTGATTATTCCTGAGCTGCAAATAGAGCAGAGAGCGAAAACATTATCTTTCCTTTAAAAATCCTCCAGGGGCTTGTGAAGTCTGCTGAAACCCATGCCAATCTGAATCCAATACACTGACTCCACCTTACAGGATTACTAGACTCATTAGCAAGTTTCTAACTCACCTTATTGTAGCAGTTCTGTGGGATATAAGCAACTTCATATTGCTGGTAATGTTCCCCAAGCAGTCTGATGCTAACTTTGCTTTCCCTATCGATTCTGCTCACTTGGCAACATTGATTTTTTTTTCTTTTCCACACTTCTGTAGTGATGGGGAAGCCATTGCATTCACATTAGCTCCTTTTTTTGTGCCCCAGGATCGTCTGTGAAGAAGCAGGCACCATATTGCCAGCTGAGTTACTGAGGTGAATAGAAAGGTCCAGAGAGAGTAACTGATATAGCTGGCCCATGTATCACACACAAAGGGCAACTCAAATAGGTATAATGTAAATATGCGTGTATGTATATACATAAAATATTTATCAGTAAAAGAGATAGCATTATTCTTTTCCATGTGAAGAATTATCTTGCTTTATGAAAGAGATTGCACATAGAGCACATTCAGGCATGGTCACAGCATGTCATAGCTGGCCTCTGGTGGCCCATACCTAATGGATAGCATTCAAGCTGTTCTAGTCTATGCCAAGGACAAAACAAAGTCAGTCTCAAATCAGGGAGCAATAAGTCCCTCTTCAGTCTTTTATTTGTACCCAGTGAATACTGAGGGCATCTGCGAATCTTGCCCAGAAAACCTTAAAAAAGCTTCCTCCAGTTTTGAAAGTAGCCAAATAGGATTGTTATTGACAAAATGCTTCTGAAAAAGGTCCAGCTTATTCTGATATGTCCCTTTTTACCATTTTCAAGCCTTTTGCAATGGTGTACACAGTCTCGGACATGGCAGTGTGAAAGTATCATCGCCTCTCTATCTAGCTTTTAAAAAGGGAAGAATATTATCCCATTGTCTTTTACAGAGACTAGGTGTAGAAGAATGAACAAGTCATGAAAATTCCTAGGAGTGCAGCCTGGGCTTTAGGGAATACAGTCACTGGGCCCTATGCTCTCCCATAGCACACCTCTTCTGTGAATCTATTTGCTACCTTTCAAAAGCTCACAAGTTTGGTACTGCAGCCATTGAACCTTTTGAACACCCTGAAGCAACTACAGAATCTTACCAATTGCTTTAAAAGCTGCAGCAAAAATTCAATATTCTTGTTTTGTTCCAAGAAAGCTTCAGCTCTGAAAAAACTCCCACTGACCACAGAGAGAACAGCAATATCCAGCCCTCCCTTCCCTCAGAGCACAGTCCTGGTACACCACTTTAAAATATCTCATCACAAACGCAAGAAGAGACAATTAAACAAGTGTTAAATATGATGAAAAATTTCCTTCCATTTAAAAGAGCTTTTGTAATTTTGTCTTTCAAATGGCTAATACAAAGCTTGAAAACATGGTTAGCAAGCTATAAGGAAAAAAATAGGAAAGCCTTTGAAATTCTAAGCTGTTGTTTTAAAATAGCAATGGCCATAGCCTACCGATTCATAAACACATAATGCATTCTGGAAATGGGGAGGATTTCCTTTTTGTCCCTCTGTGTCTGGACAGTCAATCTTCTACCCTTAGCGCAATTTGATGCTGTGTTCCCAGGTACCACCCAATCAGTCCACGCACTAGTATACTCCAAGAGCAGACCTGCAAACACCATTCCATATGCGCTGTCCTTCTTAATTCTAGAAACACAATCGCAGAAATATATTACGATTTCGCAACCACCACTCATGTCTCTAGGTGCTCCTACCGCTTCTGTCACTGAAGTTGCGTGAAAGAATGCCTATTGTAATATCAAAGAACTGCAGAATTCATATCACTATTGACAGACACTGGGAATGAAACTGAATAGGGAAAAGCAGGCGAGTGAGCACGCGAGAGTCAGAGGCACACGTTTTGAACAGTCATGATTTCTTAAAGCTGCACTATACACTTAGGATTGTAAGTAGGCAGCTATTGTTTTTTTCCAACAAAGGAGGCAAAAGGTCCATATTAGAAATATTCCAAAAAATATTTTCAAGCCTGTTTTTGCAAACAGAATAAAACCTTATATAGTGATATAAAGTTACCTTTCCATATTATGTAAAAACATACAACAGATATAAAATACACAGTAGCTAATCTCAAACCTACTTTTATTTACCTCAGTAAATCTTTACATATTCCATTCCTGCAACAGTCTGACCAATGTGTGAAACAGAAGTTATTTGAAATGAATATTGTTGATATTAAATGACATTAACAAGCTATTAAAGCAGAAAGGTAAGTATACTATGGCTTAAACACATCAGTCAATGAAGACAAGCATCAGTCTAGAGACATTTGCTGAAAAAGGGACTCTGCTGGTGGGAGCCATTTTGTTCTGAACTTACAAGATTTATACAGTTGTCCTCCTCTGACTTGAACTCCTTGCAGTTTAGGAGCATACTGTGCCTTTTTGAGCCCCTGCATTGTTGCCAGCATACACAGAGTCAGCACCTTCTGCATCAGATTAACCCTAAATGCCAAAACCCCAAGGAGGGCTGTCTGCGTAGATGCCAATTCCTACAAAAAGGAGCTGGCTGGGAGAGGCTTCGATGCTTCTGCCTGTTGCAATGGTTCTCTTCCCTATTTCTTCCCCTCTTCTACATATATCTGATTAACCTATTTGAGCAAATGAGACCAGATTTTAATAGTACTTCAAAGATAAAACATCAAGAATATTAAAGATCTTGCTTCCACTGGAATACACTTTAGGAAATCAAAAAGCTTTGCAGAAGAAAATTCTTTTAGCAAAAGGTTTCAATGGTAATTATCAGAATGTTTTCTTTCAGTAAGGTCAGGGGCTTGTGTCCACTACTCAACTAATGGTAAAAAAAATAGAAGAAATATTCCAATTCTCAGAGGATTTAGATACCCAGGTACTTCTGCATCTTTGAAAATGTTCCAATTATCTCTTTGACAATAATCTTTTGCTTTTCTTTGCTCTTGCTGATCCTCTGGGAGGACTGAGGGGGAAGACTACTATCTAAGGATAAGATCATTCTTGTTATTTTTTTACAGATACCTGCACATTTGAGTAAGTAGCACACCGTTAAATATTTGAAAGCTATCATGTTGATTTGCTTTGGAGATTAGATGGTAAAACCGCACCTCCTGTGCTGAACTTAGTTCCTATTTTATATAAACTAAGTGTCCTTTTCTTCTACCTCCCCACTGCTTCTTTTTAATATTTAAAGGGAAAAGCAAATTCCCCTTAAGCAACAAAGTGTGAAGTATAGTAAAAAATAATATATTGTTATATTATTCATCTAAAATGAAGGGGGATATATATTAAAGTTTACAGCACAGCAGAAATAAAAATTATTTAGACAGAGAAATTCACATAGGAGAGATGTCTGGAGATTACTTTCTCCTTTTAAATTTTGTGAAGCAAATTATATTGTGATACTCAGACAAATTCTAACCTCCAAAGAAAATAGAGACAGAAAGTATATAGACAGAAAGTATATATATTTTTGAAATGTCTCTGAAAATTTGCAAATTATTATTTATTATGAACTTATTAACTTTGTTTTTTAAAAAATAGGGGAAAACGTATTACAGATGTGTTCTTTGAATAAGCAAAGGCAGGTCCTTTGTTACATACACCAATTGATTTTAAATACAGATTTCGTATAATGGGAGCACTTAGGATATTTCTCATTTTTAAAAATTAATATAGGAAGCAGAGAGATAGATTTAGACATGAACACAACACATATTTGTAAAATAATTGTTGTTTATTGACCAAAACCATTAAAGGTACTGCAGACAGCAGCATTACTCGACAGTCCTCATTGGGTTATTGATTCACTTTTCTATTCCAAAAGCGCAGTTGCTCAGGCTTTGTTCAGTGTACTGAACACAAGGCAGAAGGCACCTTTTCATTGCCACTGTTCCAGTTGTTATAGACATCACTCTCCTGTGCTACTTTTGGCAGGAAAGTATTGGTGTAAGGTGCCTGGAACAACAGAGACTAACACTTTCGACTCAGAGGTGTGTTTGCTATTGGCACAAAGACTACATCTCTGGCCTGAACAAATAGAGGAGTCTCCTCCAGATGCCTGCTTTGCCCTTGTACAGGCATCTTAATTGGTATGAAGAGCTTGCAACAACCTGTATATGCAATGGTGACATCTTGATATTGCTTGCAAATGAGAAAATCCTGAAGTCTGAGCTTCCTGATGGGACACAATACATCCACAGACCTTTTCTCACAGAGGAGTGGATCCTAATGCTGTGAAAAATCTAGGAGGTAACCAAAGTCAGACGGGGAGCACATGCTTTGATAAAGCAGTCAGTGTTCACAATGGAATTCAGTGTAGCAGGAAGGCCAGGCACACAGAGATCCAAATACAGCTCTGCCTGTGGGCACCCAGCTCAAACTCATCTGATTAAATTAACATTTGAATCACAACACAGAGCTATAAGAGATTTTAAGAATTAGGTACCTATTATCATGACAGAAAAGGAGCCCTTTAGCCCCCCTTACCCTGCCCACATGAGCTACAACCATGACTGCACATGCTTCCACATCACAAAATGTGTGACGATGTGGCAGTCACTGCAGGTCCTCTGCCCCATACCTTCCTCTGCCAGGCAGTGGCTGTTCCTGCTGAGTCTCTTCGCAATGCTCATTGCTTTGCAGCAACATCACAGCCACCTGAGGTTCAGAGAAACCTCCTGGGAAGGGATTTTGTAGAAATGAAGATTCTGCAACTTACTGAAGCTGTTTCAGAAATAGCCTACCACTTCAGTCCAGTGATTCCACTGCAGATGGCCACAGCCGCTGTAGCTCTTGGAGGAGATTTCAGTGTGTTGCTTCTTGTTCATCCTGACACTGTTTGACGGAGGAATTCCCAGAGATGTGCCACGCTTTGTAACTCTGTGCCATAACACAGAATGCATTATCCACAATTAAAAGCATGATTACAGGCACTTGTTCCTCAAATTCTTTTCAGCTATCCAATTGCAGATCACCTGGCATAAGCATCCACGGTTTTGTTTCAGATTAACTATCAAGAATATAGTCAGACTTTGATCTCATTTTTTGGACATGTTATCCACAGCATGTCTGTGCTTCTGAAATGGAATTAACCACTTCATCACATGCCGGCATGTAAGCTGAAAAAGAACAGTTTAGGGATCTCTGTCATCTCTATGTGCTGTGAATGATGACATGTGCACAGCAAAAGCAGCAATATAACTAGCACAGGCCCCAGACCTACTTACAGTTGTCTTTCAACAACTTGATGTCTGGCTGAATTTCCTTCAGTTCCTTCTAAACAGTTGCAGATGATGAAAACACATTAATTGCTGTGCTGTACAGTAACTTCAGAATGAAAAGCGCTTGTTCCAAGTGGGAAAGTGTATTCATCAACCACTTGCCACTCAATCTGGTAAGTTTTGTTGGTTGGGTCGGCATTCACTAGCAGCAACATGTTCTCATCAGAACTCCGACTTCAGTGTAATTGCCTGATCCAATCCCATTCCCACAGGAGATGATCAGCTCCTCTCTTGCTAACCGATCTTTTGATCTGGGAGAACTTCTTCAGTGCATGTGACCAGATCAGAAAAAGCTCTCAATCTCTGTACTGGTTAAAGAACTTCCACCGACCACAAGGAAATCATCGCTATGGAAATATGGTATCACAGCAGAACTGACATACAATAGTTCAGTTGTCAAATGTGAAAGAAAGAGAGGTCAGGCAATGGCAGAACTGTCTGTTCTTTGAATTAGAGAGAAAAGTGTCAGCTGAGAAACAGGCTAAAAAAACAGCTAAACCAGGTGGCCTTGCTCTCCCAAAGTCTAATACCAAAGAAAAGTGACCTTGGAACCACTCTAATTCATTAGAGCATGAGGGAATCTCACAAACAAATCAACTGTAAAATAAAAATGCAGGTTTTTTTACTTACAGTGTTATGGGGTGGGCATGGGGTAGGGAGAAGTACTACAGGTGTCTCATACAAAAAAATAAGAAAAGAGAACAGGGTTTTCAGTTCAAAACTATGTGTATACAAAATAAAAGTAACAAGGTAATGGTACTAATTAGAGGCATTTAGGTCCTCATTTTACAAGCTCACAGTCACTGCTTACATCCTGTCAGGTACAATTGGAAGCAAAATATCTGTCTGATATGGGTACTAGGCAGTAGCACACATTTTAAGAACCCCACTCTGCAACTTCCCTTATTGGTTTCCTTTGAGGGAGGAAAAACACAAATTGAAGGACAGCGTTGTACTTCTTAGCAGAGAATGGGTAAAAAGGTGGTGAAAGAAGTAAAGACAGCAGGCTTTCATGATATATGTGCA
This sequence comes from Strix uralensis, assembly GCF_047716275.1. Lineage (NCBI taxonomy): Eukaryota > Metazoa > Chordata > Aves > Strigiformes > Strigidae > Strix > Strix uralensis. Next base: position 10,315,560 of record NC_133978.1, on the reverse strand, counting down.
GAACTAAAGAGGGTCTTGCAGCTCAGATAAAATGAGGAGCTGGGGAAGCCAGGACTTAAACACCTTTTTCAGTCACCAGAAGACCAATGAGTGCTTTACTTTTGATCTGTGAAATGAGCTTATTCTTATTCTTCCTTTTGCATTAATTACAATGTTTTGAGCCTTGGTGTATTCCTCCAGGTAACAGTTGTTGAGAACTGACTGCATGGCAACAAACAGAACTGAGGGACTGCCACAAAACTAACAGAAACAGTCACTTGAATACCTTAGTGAATTCACATCAACAGTATTCACACCCATTTCATGTTTTCTCCAGCTGAACATGCTAGAGAATGTGACTGTTGGCAGGGATCAGGCAAATGAACAGTGAATAATAAGCTCAAATAGAGACTATTCACAGGGACTGAATTTTGAATTTGCATTCAGGTCAGAAATGCCAGTGATAGCAGACTCTGTTCACCCAAGCAGAGACAAGGCACAGGCTGTGGTTTCTCTGTCCACTTTTTGACTTTCAAAACATCCCCTCAGATGGGTACAGACCACACCTTACTTTATTCCCTGAAATTAGAAGATGCAAAACTCCGAGCTGATAGAAGGAAATGATGAAAAGAGACATCTGTCAGAAAGATGACTTGTTTTCAAATGGCCTGTCTACATCTGGTACAGAGCCATCCGTAATGGCGTAAGTGGCCATTAGGAGTGGAAGAGAGCATTTAGAAAGCCGTTGCTAAGAAGCCCTACAATATAGACAAGAAAGAAGCACTTTGTATGCAGCCTCTTCAGTTTACTGCTGTTTTGAAAGGAAGCCAGACTCTCTGTACATGGCACATCTTCATTTGTGTAATGGTAAACTTTATCAATTGTGTCTGCTTCATGCAATTTTAAAACTCAGCTAGAAAAGAAACCAAGAGACTTCATGACTCTCGACCCCTCCTCAATCCCACAAAATTTTGGAAAACAAATGTGCTTTGCAAAGCTCTGTCAGTCCCCCTTAGGCTTCTTAAGTCTCTGCACTTTCCACCATGGTAACTGTCTTTGCTGCTATTTTCAGTGACTAAAGAGAATTCCCTCACTTGAATGCAATGTCACAAGAGATTAATGCAATGTGAGAGCTGGAAGAGAGGAAACTTAGCTTGCCTGGCTTTGTTCAAGGCAATTCAACCAGTTCCTTTGAAACAGCCCTCTAGCACCTAAGCTTTCCCACCACAGAAATTATTCCCTCACTATACTTACCCAGAGATGATACCAAAAGTCTTTCCTAAAAGCATCTAAAATCTTAAGCTGTTTAGAGAACTCTCAGCAAGATCTGACTACTACTCTGCTTTATACTGCGGCTAGCCTGACTTCTTCCCACCTATGTCTAACGCACATGGAAAGCAGAGCAGCATGGGTGCATTGCTCTTACACTGCTTTGCCTGAGAGCTGCAATGATTTACTTTGGCCGGAGGAAAGCTTCATATCCCTCCTGGAGAGGAACCTGGGGTAGGCAGCTGTGGTCTTTTCTCTCCACATAAGCAGGGTTAATTCTCAGTCTGCCAACAAGGGCCCTGAGTTTTCAAAATGGCTCAGACTTTTTAGTACTCACTACTATACCCCTGGGAATTTCAGGTGACCAGCATATTTTTAGATTGGACTCTGATGGTTCCTACCACAACAAAAGCTTCAGGGCTGCATTTATGGCATAAAAACGTCTTGTTATTTTTGAAACAGATTCCCTTTCATTTTAAAGTCACATTCGGAGCAAAAGTAAAGTAGCTGTTTCACAGCAGTATTTTTAAAGTACAAAACGAGCTGCAACCCAGAAAAGGACTTTTTGACCTCGTTTGGAGGGCTGTTAGTACAGGAGTTACAGTTATGCTTTACAGCAAATTACCTCATCACAGGGCAATGGATTGGAGCCTTGGATTAATGATCTGTGTATATGACACTTTCACAGTTGATAATCAAATAAATCTGTGTGTCTTCTAAACAAACATCAAGATTAGGGGCATTTTTTTCAGTGCAGAGGACATTTAACACACCTATGCAATTATGAAGTTGTCCATAACTTTCTTCTTCAGGAACTCCAGCAGTGTGAGGTCCCCAGATCTTGCAAGACTATCTGAGGATGCTGGTTCTTTTCTTCATAGACATACTTCTTATCATGGTTACAAATACATCCTCTCGCTCACTCCTGAACTATTTACTGCACACTGTACTTTCATCTTTCGTGTTAAAAGTGGTGGTGTATGTAATGTGATGTCTCAACATTGCAACCCAAAACAGGGGAAGTCATACTGTAAAAGCATGACAACACCAACAAAAGAGAACAGACTTCTGCTTCTCTGTAAATATCTCATCCATTGTTCTGGCAAGCATGCTGACAAGAAAGGAATGAAATGTCACAGACATCCTCTATCAGATTATGTCTGTTTGACCATTTCATGCCCCCATGAGGCATTGCTATATCTGAGGGGGTTCCTATATTCACTGAAACTAATCAGAGTCTAAACCTTTCCTATGATGCTATTTTTCTTCTTCCTTTACTCACTGTATTTCCCCCCTGTGTACACACACACTTATCTAGTCACATCCTCACTCAGTATAAATCAGCACAACTTCACTGCAAAAGGAGAAAGAATAAAGGTATTCGCATCCACAGCATATGCATGCTGAGAACTTTGAGCAAATTACCTTCATTAAAACATGGGGTTAATTAATCAGTGCACCAATAAATGGTGGAGACATCTCAAACTCCTTTAGGATATATAAATCATTTAGATGTTCAGAAGGGAAAGAAACAGATTATACCAAAGTAGTACAGAGAGGAATGAGAATGAGCAAAATGAATGCAGAGGGTCAGAGTTAACCCATCTAACCTAGGAACTGGATTTTCCTAGTCATCGAAGTTCTTCAAGTGTCCTATATGTCTGCCTCTCTCTGTATCCACAGCATCCTGAGAAGTAAGCTGCCCAGGTCATGTGTGCAGTAGAGCTCACAAACTCAGTAATTTACTGCTTTTTACACCCCAGTATGACTCTCTTCCAATATCCTGTTCTTACCTCATAGCACAGTGACTGAAAAATTTATCTGAAACGTGTCAGATTGAGATTCAACATTCTTCCCTTTCTGCAGGGACTATAAACAAGATCCCAGTTAAATTCCCTAACATTTAAACCAAAATGTATTATCTAACCTCCCTGTTAAAGTTGTAAAATACTCCCTGAATCACAGAAAACAAAAGAAAAAAGAAAATTAATTACTGCATAGCGTGCTGACTGTAACTTCCACCTGGGAGAGGAGAAAAAGCATCTAAATCCAAAGACATTTATTGTGAGATAAATAAGCCTGAAATCTAAGACTTTGCAGTTAAAGAAAGGAGTTAGCTACCACATTACTTCTCGACTCTTACTTACTTGGCCTGAATCGATATTTTGCTGTTCGCTGAAAATCAAAAAACTCAGCAGACTGATGGTAGGGCATTCCACTAGCCCATACAACATGCAGGCTGTGGTCTTGTCAAGATAAGGGCAGTAAAACCATGTCTTACACATCCTGGATATGAGTTCTTAACACTGATGTATTCAGTGGAATCTGAAGAGTAGGAAGAAAATAGTGTTCTTCCTCTTTCACCCACCTAGTGAGGAAGAGCTGCTTTAAGTCCCTGTTTCTAGAAAGATGTTCATCAATGTAAATCCCAAGTTAACTTTAGAGCTAAAGACAAGAACCTGAAAAGGACTTGGTCTGCTCAAAGTAGACACTGCAATATTGAGTTACCGTATTGAATTACCCAGTTTTCCGTAGGTAGCTCAAAGACAATTATTTTCTCTCAGTCAATTAGCTAGCACTTTCTGCATTCACAGCACACAGGTTTACAGGCTTGCTCTCACATCTGACTCAGCTCCCATAATTTTTGTGTTTTCTTCCTGTTCTGCATCTCAGAATCCAGTTTATTTTAAGTCCAGAAATAATCAGAGAATAACAGAACTTCTGGGGGATGCTGTTCCATGCATAGTTTAGCTTCTTGTGTCATTTGGGTGTCCTAGGGGTACAGCATCAACTCTCCAGAAAGAGAGGGAGAGGAAGGGAGACAGAATGGAGGAGTTATGTTTGTGTTTTTATTAGTTATTGTCTTAACTGAAACAGATTAAACACACTAGAATTTTGAGGAACAAGCTTCCCTCCCAGCCTAGTTGGTGAAATATAGCTCCTTTCTGTGGAGACATCATGTCGCATACAGGTACAGACTGGCTAATTTCTCCAGGAGTCTGAAGAGGTTAGAAGAGGGGAAAACACATTTCCTAATTATCTAACACAAAGCGGCATATATAGAGAGAGATTAAATGCTTTGGCTTAGTCTATCATTACCTTGTCATAAAATGCTATTAACCTAATGCTTCATTTGACAGTAACCTTCCAGCAGTATACTCTATTTTGGGGGACACAAGCAATCGGCTCCAAAATACATTCTGCAGTGGAGAAGTGTATGTTGAGGGTTTAAATTATCTGCATATCTTTAATCTTAATCCATGGAGCAATGGAGGATCTGCTAGTTATTTATGGCTGGGCTGGGGTGAGCTGCTGTGAGCAGGGTAATTGAAACAGTATTTCAGCCTGTCTGCCACTGATTTGTGTAATGGCTGCTGTTAGCTATGGCATAATCACAACACTAAATGGAAAATAAAAAATAAAAATGCATTAAACATATGTTTTTATGTTGTGTTTTATGATCACATTTTATTTTTTATTGCACTTCTAAAGTCTGTTGTTCCTTTCTTTCTGAGATCAATTTACTTGCCTGGCAGCAGTTTTCTATATTAAAGCTCAAGAAAGCTGATCTGCTTTCTCTTATTCTCTGGATTAACAGAGCTTTCAGCTTGAGAGCTGCTAAATTCTTAAGACTGAGGGCTGTGACCTCTTTTTAAAGTGGCTGTTACACTAAAGGATCAGTTCATGCAAATCATAATTATCTTTATTTCTTGGAAAGGTGTTATTTTGTTCTTTCTTCAAGCTGCAAAAGTAGCATAAAGAAATCTCAGAAGAATCAGTCTCTATTAATTTTTCAGCAAATATTGTTAATTCTGCAATCTATTACCTGTCATATACTATTTTTGATATTTGACAATTATTTTAGTTAAGTGATCTAGTGCTGCCTCAAATCAGGAGAGACATGGCATGATTTACCATCACGCCCATTATTTCCTTGCCTTTTAAAGGAGAAAGTACTCCCAGGCAATGTGTATTGCCTTTGGACGTTATTTCAAGATGCCTTGTAATTCCTCCACTAAATGATAAACACTGGCTCATGTCCCTACCTTTCCAGTCTTGGTGACTTCTGGGTGTGTCACACCCATCTTGTATTTTAGCGGGAACCTGCTGACCCACAACAGCTTTCCCATCACCCTTCCTGCAACTTGGTATCACAGGCTCCTCTAGTTTATACTTTGTTCCCAGCACCCAAATCTGTAAACTTTTAGTCACTGGATGCAAAATAACAGCCACTGGACAAACACCTTGCTCACCAGATTTCCAAAACCTATCTAAATTCATGTAGTCTCATCCACCTTTAGCAGAGCAGACATCTGGGACCTCTGAGAGGTCTTCCAACTGTAATGTGTGGGCCACCTTGTGCTGGAACAAGGACATGGAAGTCCTGGAGCATATTCCCCAGAGTGATACCTCTAGATCCTGAAAACTCCAGAGCAAACAAAATAGTGTGAGCCACCTTGACACTGCTGGCGCTCACAGAGCAGTCAGCACCACCATGAGGGATTCCAGAAGCCCCAACTCTAGAGCAATGCACTGGTTTTAATGGCAGCAAACCAGGCTCATTTCCAGTAATTCCTGTATGCATTTTATCAGAAGCTCCTCAAAACCGGCAAATTTCTGTGAAGTATGTCAGACTTGACAAATACACTTTCTCCCAAGAAAAATCCACTTCATCAGAGAATTTCCAGCTTCCAGAACCTGGGACAATTCTGGGCCATGTCAGACTGCACTTCCAGGCAGGCCTTAACTGTCAAATATGAGCACACACTACTGCAGTAAGTCTGCACATCCCAGTCACAGAGCCACCTGTACCCCCAGCCTCCACGGTAAGCTCTCAGGCTGCAGTCCTCTTTCCCTCCATCTCTGAATTTTAAATGTTATATCTTCCATTACCTTAGAAGCCATTCAGCCTGGAGCCTTAAAGACTTTTCACAAGCTTAAACTTAAGTCCGCAAACTTAACTCCAACCCAGTTCTGCTCTCCATTCTGACTTCCAGATGTACCTGGAAAGGAAGCAATAGTCTCTTTCAGAATCTCCTTCTAGTATCATAGACATCACTGCTACCAGATTAAAAATGCTCTGAGAGGAAAGGATGGGCTGAACATAAAAAAAAACCACTTATAAACTGGCTGGACTCAGTCTAGTGTATTACACTTTAATACCACCAAGTGACAGATACTTAGAAATATCCTGCAAGGAGCATAACTATGAACTACTAAGTATTAAATCTGCTAATATTTACATAGAAGCATAATAAATGAAGTGCAGCCAGGCCACCTAGCACACAACATTCACACCAACTGCTGGCTAAAGGCAGACGTTATATTCAGTGCCCCTTTGCCATGTTGCTTCCCATACACACATAAACTCCCAAATCTTTTTTATTATGCAAAAAAACCCTCTGGTATTTCCAGAAAGAAATTGAGGAAGTAAATGAAGAAATCGTGCTGGGATGAGGGGTTCAGCCAAATGCATCACAGGGACACGTCGGTCACCAGAACATAGAGAGCAACAAAGATGTTGTCATAAATCTATTAGCAGTGCGTTGTCACTTTTCTCTCTCATGAGATGGCACGTGGATTTTTTTTTTTCCACCCAACAATAACCTTCTAAGAACAGAAACAAAAAGTTTTGTTGCTTGCTACAGGGAAAAATATCATCATCTGCACTATTCCCAGTGAGAAGAGGTCACTTGCTTCCTTGAAAAGATTACAGAAAAGGGAAGAAATCATAGCAAGGGAACTCTCTGATTTATGAGTACCTAGAGACCCACTGAGAAAACCTAATCCCATATAACTGCTGTGCAGAAGCTGAAAGGCAGCCATTTAACCTTTGGTCTGCCACTGCTACACAACTTACAAAAGCATCCATGTGAAGCCTTTAAATGATAGAAGTTACAGTTGCGAGAGACCTATTCTACTACCATGAAGCCTGGCCCACTCACAGTGCCGGAAGGAGTCCCCAGACAGAGGATTCATCAATTACAGCCAATAAATACTTTACAGACACAAAAAATAAGCATAATTCTAAATATGGAGATGATACTCCAGGGCAGCCAGTTCCTCATCTAAGCAGGCAGTACAAATATATTTTTCTATTGTAGAGACACTCACTGCTCCTGACGTGGGCAACTTCTTTTTCATAGTGGAGACGTGCTCTGGGGAGTCTGGGATATAATTTTACAGACATAAAAGCTTGGGTGAATCCTGCCTTAAGGATGTTGTTATCTAATGGTAAATATACTGTATGCAGCTGCAGGGAAGTTGAAATGTTACTTTTCTTAATCTAAAAAAAAGTGTCTGTGACAGAATAGAACTTACAACATTAAAATCAGAGAGATAAAAGTTATTCAGGAATGACAGGCACAAAGGCTCTGACAAGGCTACCAGCACAGAGAGGAAGCACCCATAAGTATAGTGCCCTCATGATGACCTAGACTATCCCCTGCACAATGGATCTCTGCAGGAGCAAACCTTTTCAGGTCACTTGGCAGAGCCTGTCTCAGATGGGTCTTGCTGCAGTTACTGTCCATCTTCAGCAAGTCATCACACAGTAAACTAGGTGTTGGATATGAACCTTTTCAAATGCTTTTCTTTATCAGGACTTGCATTTCCCAGACTGGGCCTCAGTATTTTGTCAGTGTTCCTCAATTCTGTGCTCCTTCTGTTCTCAGTATAATGCAGCTGAGCCCAGCCAGCTGCCACCCCTGCCTCCCACTCTCTCTACTATGCAGTCTGTCTGCAAAGCCAAACAACCTTCTGAGGCATTAAGTACATGCTCTTCCTCAGAAAATTTTAAAAAAATAAAAGGAATTTCTTCTGTTTGACGTCCAGAAAGTCTCACTGCCTCTGGCCTATTTTTTAGCACCGTGTCCATGCTTGTTCCTCACTTCACTGGATATTTCCAAGTTCACGCTGTGCAAGTCTTAGACTCACTCATACCTTGGTTTACATTCATGCACAGCACTCGGAGGAACTGGTGAGAGGAGAAAACATGACAACTCAGTGACTGTTGATTAGTCTCTGATGGATCAGGGCCTGAGGGAAGCTGATGAAAGAGCAATGTGGTTTGCACACCATGCTGCTCAAGCAGTTCGTAAGAGACATCTGTGCCCAGAGAAAGATTCATCCAAGTTCTAGCATATTGCAAAAATTTGAGAAAACGTAAAAATAGAGAAGGGGGTTAGGAGGAAAGTCACAGTGAAATACAAAAGCATTTTTTCTTCTAAAGTGAAGGTGAAAAACTTTCAAAAATTTACTGTGAAATTGCTGAACAGCTGTGGCATCTGATAAATAAGAGATGGACTCCTGGAGGTATACAGCACGCAGATACCCATACATCCTCAATATTATGAGGAATTTTGGGCACTCTTGGGCACTACAAGTCCTCAATACAAATAGCTTGAGAGCTCAGCTGAATACAGGTGAGCTTAAAATATGCTTTAAATCAAATGCTTGCTTACATTCTTTTCTGAATCAGAATCAAAATCCTGTATGTTGGCACAGCCTCAGTTTTACAGATTCAAGAATTACACCAAGGAGATTGAAGTGAGTTTGTAATTTTCAGCAAAAATAACCAAGCTTACAAAGCTACCAAGGGCCACAAACAAGACAGAGAGAAACAAGGCCGAGATTTTTATCTGTCCTTGAATCATGGTAGAGTGCAAAGGAAGAAGCAGAGAAAAATCTTTCTTTCCCCCCCTTTTTTCTTCGTTTGGCAGAACAAGTGGGTGCCTGCAGCTCCATTCAAATCGGATTATCTCACTTTCAGAAATGAATTTGCCAAGGAAACAGCTGCTTATCATGAGGCTGCAAATAGGATGCACTCCAGCCCACCAGCCCCCAGAACCTGGGATGAGCAATTAGAAATGTATAGGTCTAAATGAATGTTTGTTCTTCATCACAGAAGACAAGTATTGATAATTTTTCACTATGCCAGTTCCCTGCTGCTTCCTTTCTCACACTGCATGCTCCAAGGTAAACTATATAATTTGAAAATTATGTCAGTCACATTCTTAATACTCCACTAAAGACATGTGAGGTTCCCTATAAATACTTCTGATCAAACCTTCTAACCTTTCTCTTTAACAAAATAAGAAAATCATGACTCTAATTTGAAATGTAAATTGATGATTCTGCCATTTTTATTTTCATTGTATAGTGACTGCAATTAGCTTGTTTAAAGTAGCAATGACACAGGACATAGCACTGCTCTTGCTTTCTTCATGCTCCTAAAACTAAGTTGATCTTTTTTATCTTTTTTTCTTTCTTTTTTTTTTTTAACAGATAAACCAGATGGAGAGGGCAGATTTAATTTGGGTGACTTTTTATATATCTCCACAGCAATGTCTAAGCATATCAGGCTAAGTGTTCTTGAGGTGTTTTGGCAACAAGATGGAAATACATTTCCTAGTGTGGGCACCCCTGAGTGAACTGAAGAGCAGTGTGTCCCACACCAGAGCTGGAGGGATGGTACAGCAGACTGAAGAATAGCGCTCTCTGATGATTACACAAGGCACAACTTGGGAAATCAGAGGGTGTGTGTATGCAGGCCAGTGTAGAGACATGCAATCTCCCTCTCTGCATGCTCCTAATTGAGGCAAGGCAGCTCCAGTCCAAGGGCCATATGGCTGCATTGCTATGGCACTGTACCAGCGGTAATAAGCTTTGCTGAGAGGCAGATCTATTACCTCAGGCACACCACCGAACTACTGCAGCTGCCAAGCCTCCACACCAGCATGCAGCCAGCTTTAAGCATGGGCAAAAGACATATATGTCTGTACCCAGCCACACAGACATATCCATTACTCAGTGCTTAGTCCTGTTATGTCTGACCACTGGCATATCCCTTACATAAGTAGCATAACCTAAAATATAAAGCTTACTAGTTAAGAAGTGGCATGGCTGTAGCTTGTCTGCAGCTCATTTTGGATTGGGTTTCTTGTCCCCAAGCAGTACTCTGCTATGCCACCCTAACATGCCACCACATGTATCTTCATGCTAAAGCCTGTCACACCCTACAGACAAGCCCTGGCTCTCTGCACAGCCCAGCAAGCACCAAAGAGTCCTTGCTACAGCTACCCTTTGCTGAACAGGCAATGCTCTAGAAAGTGCTGCCAAGAATTATTTACCTTCAAGCTCTTGGAAGCAAGCATTTAGAAGTTTATTTAGATATTTCAAGTAAATTAGATTGTTTTGTTTTTCTGTAAAACTACATAAACTACACAAAATATTTTGATAAGAATATAAGCTAAAAAACCATATAACCTGAATATAGAAGAGTCAAACTACAAGGAGCACTTGTTCCAAGGAGGAATACTGAAAGTGCCTGAAACTTTCTTCAGCACTTACCTGATGCAACTCTATATCCCACAAAACCAGGTCTTTTCAGGGCTGCCTGGAATTAGGATATTAGAAATTTTCACGTAAAAACAGATTTCAAGGGCCACACTGAGGACTGATCTTGAAATATAAAGCAGTCACAGAACACAGACTTGAATGGTAACTTTTAGTGAGCATAGCTTGAAGTTGCTCATGAAAGTGGCCTTAAAGAATATCTTCACCCTGCCATGAACAAGTCACAAGGGCAGTGAAGAAGTGTAATGAATTGGGGAGAAATGAACCTTAGAATTCTAGAAATGTATTGGATTGAGACCTGTAATTCAGTGTCAGGGAGAGGCTTTGTTCCTAAAAGTGCTGATGCAGTGAGGACCATGACCCAGGGATTGCTGAGGTGAAAGAAACACTGCCATCGAATTTGGTAAGTTCTGGACCAATAATCAACCCTTTTCAGCAGACCAGTGTCTGGTATTCAGATGATGGATTACATGACTTTCATGTTGCTAAAAGACCTGCGTGGTCCCTTCTGTTTCAGGCTGACAGGACTAAGGATTGATGAAGTCTGGAGCAGAGCTCCCACTGGTGAAATCAAGCAGCCTTCATCTCCCTTCCTCCCAGAATGAGTCAGGAATTTTGTTTGTTTGTTTGTTTTGCAGCACTCAACACCACCAAGAAAAAGAAGAGCATGAAAAAAAAATAAGCAACAAATTATACTTTGGCTTTGCGATTTAAATACTGAAATGAAACATGGGAAAAATTAGAGGGCACAGCAAGCCACTGCATTTGCTTCAACTTTTGAGTGTTGCTGTTAATCTCCCTGCATAAGCAGCCATCAAAGATGCTCAGTGTTCACTGGCTTGCCACAGCCCTCATCCTTGCTGAGCTCATGGCTGGATGTTGTCAGGTTTTTTAGTCCCCCCCACCAAGCACAGAGCATCCACTGCTTTTGCTGGGGCAGTTACCTTTCTGCATTCTGGCAAGTCTGAAGGGAAGGCAAGGAAAGGCAAAACTAATTCCTGTTGCTACTTCGCAGTTCAGGAAGCATGAAGTATTTATCAGTTTGAGAGAGCCAATTACTTTGCCACTCTCAATAGCAACCTGTTAGATGAGTGCTGCTACTCCTAGCAGTGTAAGGGAGCTGCAGAGCTGGAGAAGGGTCACTTCGCTCATTGCTTGCTCAGCTCCTGTTTTGTGTGACTAATATAACTATGCAAATAGATCCCAGAAGAAATTAGAGCAACACTCCGTTTGTGCTATGGGTGGGTGTCTCCAGACACACATCGCTGCCTTATTCCTGAATCACAGGATTAATGAAGATACGCCTAAGAGTCTGAAGGTGAATCGGGAACAGACATATCGATTTTGCAAACTGCTGAACTGAACTCTAGATTAAATGTGAGCCCTGGAGATAAGTAAAGTAGACCTTAAAGCTGTAACACCCTACTGCCCCTCCCAGTCTTCAATTTCTCTTTCTCTCCTCCTCTGCAACAGATTGATATGAATTACTCAGGAATAATCACTACCTCCCCTGGGGTTCAGCTTTCAACTGACAGAGGAGAGCTTATTGCTGTCCTGTTAGTAAATTGTCCTGTTTCTTTCTTCTAGATTTTCAACTATTTGCACTGCACTTTAAGGACAGGATATCAGGTTCCTAATAGCACAAATTCTTCTCTCATTTTATAATCATCAGGAAAAAATGTAGCAATCAATAAACATATTCAATAAACTTTGTGTATGTATAAGATTCTGCACATGACTTTACATAAGTCACTGAATTTTTTATGCTTCTGTTCCCAGTCTGTTCTGAGAAATGATAGTTCTCTCTCTTCTTTCTACTTCTTTTGTTTAGTTAGACTGCAACCACTTCAGGACAAGGTGCCTAAAGCAGCCCCCTGAACACCATAGTGCCCAAAGATACGGGTAATGATGAATACATACATACATGCGTATCATACGGACAGGTACTTCAAACTAGAGTTACGATTAAAGCTTCCATATTGCAATATTTTGGGCTGAGAGGAGGAATGCTATCAAACTCAGAGGGACTAAATAATTGGTAAATCATAAATACAGATCCTAAATAAATCAGGCCTTTTAGCTGGACTCTCTCTTTCTCTCAGAACAACAAGAAAATGGTATTTTGGGCTCTAACTCTTACTTCAGTTTAAAACAAGTCCTTAGCAGTATCAAATGAAAGAAGTTATTTTAAAGCAAATGAAATAAGTTATTTTAAGTAGATAATGAGTTTCAAGGTGAGCACCTTACCCCTGGCACTTTTCAATTAAGAGTGCGGGACTTGCGTGTCTTGAGAATAATATTACTGACAGTGCTGTTCTAATATATTTTTAGAGGATTGCCCTCAGGGCTCCAGTTTCTTCAATCCACATTCTTCTCTCTTCCTTCTAGAGGTTCCTGCTGAGTTTCTGCCAACCCATAATACTTCAACCTCTCTCATCCTTTCCACCTTCTTCCTAACTAAAAGTGAACAAACATTTTTTAACCTACTTTATTGTTGTTGTTCTCCCAGCTGAAGGCCCCACATGTGAATAAGCTGTTTGAACATCGTCAAGAAAAGCGTTGATGGTTGATGAGAACTGTATTAGCAGACTGGCCTAAAGAATTTTGTCAGTGTTATGGTGTGGGACTGCATACAGATTTGTTCATTTTAAGCCTCAAGTATGCTCAGTGGTGGAAAACCAGCAAAAACCTCTGTATGAATAAACACCAACCTTCCTCCCCCTCCTGTTTTACACTAAATACAAAGTCTGAAATTGCTGAAAGGCAAGTTTTGTATTGCAGCTGCTTATAACAAACAGCTTGAAGCCAAAACTGGACTTGGACTAACACAGGACACAGCCTTGCCCGTCCCTACCTGTTTCACAAAGCTTCTCTCCCAAGGTCAAAATAAAGACACTGGAATGTCCAGAGGAGAAGAGTTCCTGTTTGCCTTTCCAGGATCACACGGATTCACACTGTTTTTCATTCCTCTACCTCCTTTCAAAATAGATAAGTGTAAACAAAACAAAAGTTCCTCTAATTAGATTCAACATCTTCTCACAAGGATGAAAAGTTCCAGGTTGCAGATACTGGTGTAACCACTGACGGCTGTGGTATAATGATTATTATTAATAACAGCTACGAGTATGCCTGAAGTACCACACGATCCTTGAGCAAGCAGCCTAAAGAGATTATTTATTTCTCAGCTCATGTTAGATTTATTCTTTTAAGTGTTGTTTTGTAATTAATCCACAACTCCTGAAAACTCTCCCATCTTTCTAATGCAGAGAGAACACGGATCCCATGAACTAGGTGTGAAGGCTATAAAGTATGTAATAAAAGTCTGTGTTCACAAAGCACAGCAACAAGTCCACTCTTCACCACATGCCTGGCAAAATGGGACGTTTGCAAATCCCTATACCTTTTTAAAAGGACACAAGACCCATTTTCTATTGCATACATCATTCACCATTGCTAGAAGGAGCCAGTGATGTGTCTGGACAGATACACCACTCAGATGAAATTAGGAAGAATAGCACCTTCCCCAGTTTCCATTAACACTGAATAGTGCTGCCTTCACCTAAACCACCATTCTCCAAACTTAGATAAAATGGCCACTGACTTTTAGGATGTGAGACCATCATATTCCATCGTTCTAGTTCCGCCATCTCATTATAGAGGCTGCCTACTTGTACACACCTAAGTCTCAGTGTGCAACAGATGCAGAAATGTCCTTTAGGGTGACCAAGATCACTAATGTTCTCTCTTCCACATTATCTTTTCATCTAGCCAGCCAATAAATATTTACAGTGTTAAAGTTCAAAGAGATGACAATACTCTGCAGTAATAAGCATGGAAAACGTTTTACCTACTTAATGTCTAGCTTACCTAAAAAAAAAACCAAAATTAAAATGATTTTTCTTTTTTTTTAGTTTAGAAACTCTCCAATCTTTCATTGTGATGACAAAACTAATTACTTTGTACCTTTAAAAACAGCACTAAGAATACTTTTACTTGCTTGCAGAGTCAACACAGCAATGAAAGGAGATTGCGTCCCGCTGTAAGAGTTAGCAGCAGCAGCAGCAGCATTAAGTGACTCTCACTGCATGGCCAAACCCTGATCTCAGTTATGATTTTAGCAAATGCATTTTCTGCAAGCATTTTTCTCACAAATAGATGAAGGCAGAATTTGGCCTGCATAGCCTTTACAACTCTTGACAGGTCCAAGTTAACACATCTTGCTTCTCAGATACCATACATTTACAGGTCAACAGCAAGGAAGATCATCATTGCATTTATGAGTTGCTTATAATTAATATGCAAGTCACTAGAATGCCATGATATAAAAATATATGTCCTTAAGTTCATGTTTACATTTGCACACACCAGTCTTTTACACAGACAGTGCAAGTGAAACATATTTTAACACACTCATTTTAGGAAGAATGAACTGTAACTACAGACCTTCACCTTGCAATGATTACATAGAAGTATAATCTGTGCCCCTGGTAACAACACTGGGATGACATAACACAGAAAGTAGACCGTCTATTTCAAGACAGATGCCAGAAAGAGTATATTGGCAAGAAGCAGCACTTCTGCTTCACGGAATCAATATGTGGTCTAAGTCCCATATACATGTTCACTGACCTAATCCAAACTCCCTTTTGACTTTACATTTTTACTCTATTAATTTCTCCCTAAGAGTGCCAGCTGCTTTCTAAGTGTTGGCATTTTCTCCATTCCATGCCTCTCCCAAGCCAGTGACCTCTCTAGTCCACTGTAACAAATACAGCCTAATACCGGAACAGGTCAGCAACAAAGCACTACAACACTGACATTTCAGTGGCCAAACAATAAATCACAGATGCTCTCTCTCCTGCAGAGTCCAAAGCATACTGACAGACTACACTACACATCCTCTAGTTGACTACAAAGCTTACGCAACATTTGACATACAGACAACCTGTAACACTCAATAATCTGAGAGCACATTTGGCATTTATTATATAAACAAGTGTCAGCCAAATAAACAGTCACAGCTATAGCTATAAAAAATATATAGTGTGTAAATATATGTAAAACTTATGGGGTGCTGTATCTGAAGCAATCTATCTTGGCTCATTAACAGATTCATAAAGTAGGTAGTATACACAAACCGATTTCCAAAATCAGATTGAGATGGTTAATTATAAGACCCATCCACATTATCAGCTATGGACTTTTTGCTTAGTTGACAACCCTTGTTTTTACAAAAATAAATGCAAGCCTACACCAGGAACTACTAGATTATAAATATGGTCTTGTTTGTTTGTGAAACTATAACTACGAAGTGGTTTCTGCTATATTGAATTTTCCTAAATGATGCAGGGAGAAGGCAGATTTTTTTTTTTTTAGATGACAACTTCTAATTCTAGCCTCTTCTAAATGGTGACTATTATAAGAAAATCCCTTGAGATATTTTTTGATACATAACCTAAAACCAGTTTCCTCACATGGTTAAGATCACAGTACCCTGAACCCTATTTGCCTGGTAATGCACTAACAAAATAGTTATTAAGCAGTAAGGGAGATGAGAGAGACTAATTTGAGATGTGTGACAGAGTGAATTTTCAAACTTTCCAGGGAAAGCTGTCAATGTACTAAGTATAATGCCAACTCATTCGGCCTCACCTTCATTTTGAAAAGACATAGCAAAACAGTTGTGCTTCACAGATAAATTAAAAGATCTGCACTTTCTATCCTGGCTCAGAAACCCTCTCCAAAACTTCCCTCAAACCTCTGCTTCAAGCAACTGTGCAAATGACCACACTGAAGGAATCCAGAGGATTGTGTTATAGTGCCCATCTAGGGAGTGACATGGGGACAGAGAGCAAAATGACAGCTGAGCAAGGATGGCAACAGTAGATACACAGCTGCTAAACCACAGCCACTGCTGATACCAGTAGAATCCCCAATGCAATGCGTAATTGTTCTGTAGTAGAGCTGCATGTGATGCCCATAGCAGCTCTGTTCTACCTCCTTATGCCAAATACACTCACTATTCAGAACTTCAGCAGTGCAACATGACACTTCACAGTATTTCAGGCTGTGGTCATGCAATGGAGATGTAGCAGCATCCATTGGTCATACAAGGCAATGGCTATTCAATTACATTTCCATTATCATACCTTTTCGCTTTGTTAGACACATTCATTGCTTCAGGTCACAGCCCCCTGCACATTAGCCTTCGCCGACGTGTCTGGGCAGCCAAACTGGTTCACAGGCCACCTGCTTGTGCTGGGCATGCAGGCAGCCAAAGAAGCTTGAACATGCCCCCTAATCACGTACAGAGGTAACTTGGAGATACTGATAGAGACGGGTGTGAGAAAGCTGAAAATGGAAGTCTCTAACAGCTAACCAAATGCATGTCAGCTGTGCATCCCTGAGTTTGTGTATTAGCTGCCCCGGAATTTCACAAAGAGCTAGAAAGATTCAAATGACAAGTATGCTCCCATCTGGTGAAAAATGTCTTTAAAGTAGAAGAAAATCATGCTGTACTGACCAAACTGCCTTGCCGGTAAGACTTTGTAATAATGTTGCACAATTTTCTCCAGCTGAGAAGAAAACTGTTTGGAAAAGCTTCCAGTCACAGATTTGAAAACCTCTGCAGGCTCACTCAACCCAAAAATTCAGAACAGAATTCATGAAAAGACAATCCATGCAGTCCAAAAAAAATCAAGCCTACCTATTAGCAAAATCCATATGCAATAGTATCACCAGCTTGCATAGAATAACTAATACACAGCAGGCTTCTCTTTTCACAAATCCATCAAAATCCAGATTTTTTCACAGATTAATATAAAAATAATTTGAATTCCTATTTCTCATGAGAATTAATTGAAGAAACCTTTTTTTTTTTTTTGTCTTGGACCAGCAAAAAAATAGTTCACCTCAAACAAGTCAAGTCAAGTCTGTTTAGAGCATACAGAGACAAACTTTTATATGATTTCAAGCAAACCTGCAGACAAGAGTGACAGGACATGATAATGTTTCTTTAATTATTTATTACGAGCTGACCAATACATATATATGTAATATGTAATATCTACATTTTATTCTAGATAGTATCTAACAGATACTTTCAATGAATAAGGTTTTTTTAATGTCAGAAACACCCATTACATACTGGCTTCTATAATCTGTTGGGAAATTACTGCTTCTAAGCTAATCAATAAGAAAGTTTATAGTGATAACATAATCGAAGCCGTACATATGAAATAAATGGTCAGAGCAACAGCAATCCCTGTTCAATAACCTATTAATACGTCATCTGTACTAGTCACTTAACTACAACTGACATCATTCTGCAGGAGACAGAACAAGAAAAAAATACTAGTGAAATCATCTCAATTATTTCAACTACATGAACACCAGAGATTGCTCTGGTAAGTCTAGATGACATTATCAGACAGTTATTAGCATCTTTTTTTCTAGACATCCACATCCATTTCCACCACACCAGCTGCGTTAGAAAGAGATTTTGGAAATACAAGTTTGGTGTTGGGGAACCAAAGAGGTCAGAGATGTAAAAACTGGTCCTACCAGCTTTTATAGCTGATGCAGAAAGATCAAAAAGTTCTGGTTTAACTGAGAAGCTCAACTTGTTACTTAAACTAGGAGGTACCTCTCACCTGCCTCTCCAATAGAAAGTGAACAAAAAGACTTAAGATTAAATACAACACCTCATTACACATGCCATCCTTTATCTTTTAATTTGAGCCAGAAATACAAGAGCAGGAGGCATTAACAATTCTTAACCCAGGCAAAAGCAGGAACTTCAAAGGCATACAGGACACAGGGATATCAAAATATTTTTAATGGCAGGAAGAACTCTAGCAAGCTCCTAACCAGAATCTGCTTTAGAGTACATGGAACACTCCCCAGCATTTTCTATACCAAAAGTGATAAAATGCAGCTGAATTAAAAGCACCCCTCTTAGAAAACAGATTCTTTTTTAAAGACTGAAAGTAGTGATCAACAAATCACTTTCCTCAATAAATTACTGTACTAGTTAATTGAAATGTGTCCCTTATGATTGGTTTTCCTTGGCATCCAACTTCTACATTGCAGATTTTGGTTTATCTTACAATACATCCAGGAAAAGTTTGTAAGGTCTGGCAGTAATTTTTTTCTACACAAATTGATAGAAACTGGAGGCAACCTTTCTGGTACACTGCCTGATACATCTATACCACAAAAAAGAAGGCACAAACATTATTTGTACTCCACTTTATGCTAGCGGCTGGTATCTGGAAGGTTTGTGTTGTAGTTGCTAGCATGTGTCACAACTCGTGCCAATGCACCTTAATCACAACTATTACTTGCTGTGGCTAGGTTAACTTTAGTCCAGGAGTTCCAACACATGCTGCTATCATACCTTCATTCTGTGGTGCAGAGAGATCTTTCTCTCATAAATATAAAAGTTATTGAATTTTCAGCAATTTTCCTTCCACACTGCATAGGAGTTTCAATAAGGCCAAATGCCGGGTTCTGTGCTTGAGCCACAACCACCCCCAGCAGCGCTACAGGCTTGGGGAGGAGTGGCTGGAGAGCTGCCAGTCAGAGAGGGACCTGGGGGTGTTGACTGACAGCCGGCTGAACAGGAGCCAGCAGTGTGCCCAGGTGGCCAAGAAGGCCAATGGCATCCTGGCTTGTATCAGCAATAGCGTGGCCAGCAGGGACAGGGAAGTGATCTTGCCCCTGTACTCGGCACTGGTGAGGCCGCACCTCGATGACTGTGTTCAGTTTTGGGCCCCTCACTACAAAAAGGACATTGAATTACTCGAGCGTGTCCAGAGAAGGGCAACGAAGCTGGTGAAGGGTCTGGAGCACATGTCGTACGAGGAACGGCTGAGGGAACTGGGGTTGTTTAGTCTGGAGAAGAGGAGGCTGAGGGGAGACCTCATCGCCCTCTACAACTGCCTGAAAGGAGGTTGCAGAGAGCTGGGGATGAGTCTCTTGAACCGAGTAATAAGCGATAGGACAAGAGGGAGTGGCCTCAAGTTGCACCGGGGAAGGTTTAGACTGGATATTAGGAAGCATTTCTTTCCAGAACGGGTTGTTAGGCGTTGGAATGGGCTGCCCAGGACAGTGGTGGAGTCCCCATCCCTGGAGGTGTTTAAGAGTAGAGTCGACATAGTGCTTAGGGATATGGTGTAGTTGGGAACTGTCAATGTTAGGTTAATGGTTGGACTGGATGATCTTCAAGGTCTTTTCCAACCTAGATAATCCTGTGATTCTGTGAAAGATACCTTGTTATTGTCTCTCTGATACTCTGAACAGACTGAACTCTGTAAACTCCCACAGAAGGATAAAGATTTCAAAAGGTCTATGGGTGCAAGCAGGACAAAAGATCTTTCTGGTTTCCCACAGCTGAGATTTTCCTGTGGACCCCTTTTTCCTCCCCTGGCCCCTTGCAGACATTGAATCCTCCCCCCGACCCCCAAGCCAACATAGACTCCCTCTCCCACTGTGTGAGGGTAAAAGTTGACTCAGCCATTGCGAGGAATTGGTGCTGCTGGCATGACACAGCCCATGCATAGCAAACCCTTCCTGAGCAGTGGTGGACAGGGATGAGCGGCTCATCCCTGCACGCTGCTCTCACAGCTATCCTCCATGCCCCAGCTAAGACAGGGAAGGCAGTCCACTGCCCTCGGCAACTGAAAGGTGGTTTCTACCCAGATGTATATGCTTTATGGTGCATTAGGCTTTCTACCAACAATCCTCTTCCAGCTTCAACTATCATGAGAGAGGATATTTCATCTAGGGCTCTCAGCACTCAGCTGCTTGTCACCATCTCTCTGACTGCTGTGACCAAAGTGGGAAGGCCTCACTTTTCTGGCAGAGCTGTTTGGAAGAACACTTCTTGTTTCAGTCAGAAGAAAAGCTGGGTTAGCCAAAGAGAACAGGTTTGTGGGATTTGGAGAGGGTAGTAGATGGGATGTCCTCTCAGGGCTGACATTCCCCATACCATGCAAGCCCCTCAGCACACACTCATGGGTGGACATTTTTAACAGATTTTAACATCTTTCACATCAGCCACTACTGCAATCCAGCCACCAAAACACAGCGCAATGGCAGAAGTAGATAAGAGCTCTTAGGTGGATCTACCCACACATCTCTCTTTCACAGGGAGACTCCAAAAGAGCTTATAAACCCTGCAGAGGAGTTAGGAATAACTAAAGGTATTTTAAGAGGCAGAAGCCAGAATGAGTCACAGTAAGAAATAAAAGGCACATGGAAACAGATCTCTTCCCTGTCCATTATGTCCTTGTAGTCAGGCTTGATCCAGCCCAACATTTAATTGGGTGATGATTAACACTTCATTATGAGTTCCCAAGGAGAAGTTATACTTTTTCCATTTCTACTAAGACTTGCTTTGCTTTTTGCTTTTCACACCATTATCTCAGTCTCTGACAGGCTGCTGGCTGAGACTCCCTAACCTACCCTGTACTCCACGAGCTTCTCCCACCAACCACCAAATGCTGTTCTTGAGGGAAAAGCAACCTCCTTCTTTCAGAGGCCCCAGTGAGCTGAAAGTGCAGCAGCTAAACAAGGAAAATAGGCAAATAATTTCTCTGCTGCCTGGTCACCTTCATTTCAAACAGATGTAACTCACAGTGCAATTACAGATCAAACAAGTCAAAAAGCCACTACCCATCACACATACAACCAATGCAAACTACACCAAAGTCCTTAATGCTATCACTGAGCAATTTTAAGTATTTGTGCATGGGTTTATGGCAGCATGGACAGGAATTAAAATTTATTTAGGAAGATCCTATAAGAAACACAGCATTTCCATCTAAAAGTCTTAGGCTAAATTCTGAATTTTTAAATATATAAACAGACAAGATGATCTTTGTTATGTAAGAAGAAGTGGAAGGAAACAGGGACCAGAACACATAGGTAACAACACAACTACAGACAGACTGACTGAAACCATGGTATAAAAAAGCAACACACAAGCATACACATCTGATGGGACTAGGAAGAATACAGAGAAAATTTCATTGTGTATGCAAAGGATCTGATGCGTACAGCTCTTATTCTTCATTAAGGCATGAATATGTTACTGTAAAAATTAAGTTTAATTAAAAAATATATACCTATAAGGCCCACTACAGTTCTCAAAACTCCACTGAAATGGAAAGGGAATGTTTGAAATTTTTGCTTCACTGAATCATGACTGGATTTGTCATTCATACTGCCACTTTTCTTTATATTGGTTCAGGGGATCTTAAAGACCTAGACAAAAGTAGCAACCACTATAAAAAAGGATGTTTCATCCAGGTGGGATTATTATATTCAGACTAGATGAAGCTGCAGTGATGACGAGGTCAGGGAAGATGGGCTGTGGTTTGGTATCCTTTCCTCCATTACTTTCCATGTAGCCTACTAGAAAATAAAAACAGATGGGGCTACAAGCCCCAGTGGTCTTGGCTGATGCTAGTAAATCTGCCCTCAGTTACTGCATGCAGAGCTGAAAACCGTATGTACAGGAAACAATTTGATTAAAACAGATACTCCCTATACTACCAAAGCAGGAAGCCTTTCCAATATTCCCATCCTGTAGCAGAAGCTTATGATCAAACCAGTGTGAAAAATAGAGGTTTTATTTGGGAGAAATTCTAGGATTTTAAAATTTGTCTTCAATTTCCAGGTCTCAAAAACACCTGAGAATAAAAATTCCATGAATCAGAAATACCAGCATAAACTTCTTGAAGTACTCACTTCTGCTTATTCCTGCTCTTCATAATTTAAACCACTGTATATGAAAATCTACCATCCTAATTTTAATTTTATGGTACAGTATAATGAATCAAAATGAAATAGAACACAAAAGGAAGAAATAAAAAATGAGAAAGCCATAGTTAGTGCAGTTAGTATTCTAATTAAGTTGTCTGAAAAATACAATTTCTTTGAAAGCAGCTAGCTCATGACAGGTCTTTTTAACTCAACAGGATTTTTCTAATATAAACTACTTGTTTATTATTTTTTGACCGTTTGACTTAAAATAAAGCTCATTACAAGCAGATTATATTCAAATTAAAACTAACAACTTCTGCGAACCATGGATTAAAACCTGCATCACTGAACTCTGAGGGAGAGATTTGCCTTAGACCACTGGATTTATGCTTTAATAAGTCTACTCTTGTTTGTGAGGAAGTGGCTGATATTTCCTGCAGTCAGACACTGAAATGACCTTTGGTAAATGGCATACAGTTAACAGATTTGCCTTTGCATTGTAGATTTCTAAGCAACATTTTTCATTGTCATAACTCAAATTCAGCATCCAGTTCATTTCAGGATGTATTCAGTTATAGGACTTTTAGCCATAGCAAAATAACTGAGTAAAAGTCCTCCACTTGAACAGCACATCTGTACTTCTGAGATCCGATAGTGACTGTACATACAATCAAAAATCTGCAGTCAAATTGTCAAACAGCATAGACCCATTTTCTGTTGGCTGGACATTTCTGATCTTCTGCTTCCTCAAGCTGATAAAGCATGGGATAGCCTGTAATTTTTCTTTTTCCTAAAACATATTTCATCCAAAACATGTCAGTTATAGCATAAAATGACAACATCCTTGAAGAGATTGTTTTGCACAGAGGAATTTGTGAATCATCCAGAAGAAAAGTGAGTTCTGCTGACTGACTTTGACAGGAAATCTCTGTCTCCTCTAAGAGGCAGAGTATCAAATTAGCAGAGACAGTATAGTTCTAGAAAACTGCAGCTCAGCAGTTAACTTAAGCAAGTGATGAACTTGGCATAAGTGGCCGGAAGATTTAACCTCCTAAGAAACCTCCAAGTCTGTAATAAAACAAGTGTGATTAACATGCACATCTCTGACTGCTACATAACAGATGTGGGGCAGACCCATCTAGTTGTGTTTGGCCTGCTCCTGCTGTCAAGTCAAACAGGGTGGCATTTCAAGAAAAGGTGCTGGAATTACCCATGCACCTTTTGACTTCTATTTTTAAACATCAGCAATCTGCAAGGATGGTAGTGTTTTGGCTCTGCCTCCACATTCATAATACAGTTGAAAAAAATAGAAACTATGGTGAATTTCAACAGACCGTTCTGTCAATGTAACCGTTACAAATGAAGGACATTGGCAGCTTAAGACATATTGGTATTCAGCCAGTGTGTACTTTACCTCATAATGCACAGATGGTTTCATGGTTTCTGCAGCTACAGAAATGACAGCCTTCCTGTTCCAACCTACAGTTTATGAACAGACTCACTTTCCTTTTAAGTATTAATGAAGTGCTATGCCCACCTAATGAAAGTAAGTTTTCTCCACTGAATTAGCTGGAGCCTTGGCAAGACAATTAGTACAAGATTTTGCAACTCCTACCAATCCTATTTAGTGCTGTTCTAGGAAGTGTTCACTGATGCCCCTGATTTCCGTCTCTCAAGCATTCTTCTTTAAAATAGATTATATTTGTTTGAGAGCTTTCTGGTGAGCTGGCAAAAAATAAATTGCCAAAAATAATTTTCCCCCAAGGGCATAATCCACCGTGATACATTTTCTATTTTGAAAAAAAATAATAAGAGTTTCAGAACTGCCACTGACTCCTAACGTTTTGGGGTTTTTTTAAAGCATCAGTCTCAGATTTCAGCTTGTTTTGAAATTATTTGCCTTGAAATGTACAAGAACATATTATTTACATGCCCATCAGCATAACACAACCCAAGTGTACACATACATCATACATCAACAGCTAGATATTTTAAGTCAGAAGAAGCAAGGTACCAGGGACAATGATAAGAACTTCAGGATTTATTAGGGAGAAATAAGAAGAGAACCAAAAGATTAAGTTTTAGGACAGCTTAAAGAAGATGCGATCAATTGCAAGCAGTATAAGTAGTCTCTGCTTTCAGCCTTTAACATGAATAAACAAGCACAGACCCGATTACAGATACTTAGAGGAAAGGATGAAATGGTCCCATTTTCAAACATGGTGTTTCTCTTTAAGATGAAGAAACACTCTTCAAATATTTTAAACAGTGTATATGTGCGAGGGAAACAAATCCAAGAGATCTTCAAGGGGACTGCGGGCATCCGTAGGGAGCAGTGTCATATCACAATACCTCCTGACATCAAAATCCTGCCTGGCACACCATGGTAGAATGTCCTCAGGCTGTCATGCCAGTTAAGTCAAAGATTTGTATGCTGCTTCTCCATGCATTTAATCCTCAGCTCTCCATTTCCCAAAGGAAGGTCTCATGGCCACTATGGCTAGAATTGACCTTAGCTGTGATTCGCCCTGTGATGATGGGATCTCTGAGGAAAACTTTTCACACAGTGGTTCTCTCCTGATAAAATAATTCCCAAGTTTTAACATTCCTCATGTGACTATAGGCTAAGGAAGGAAATGATCCGCTGATCTAGCAGGCTCCAGTCTTCCACCTAGGATGCAGTGGCACTTCAGTGCGTTTGGAAGGCTGGAATAGTGGTTAAATCAGAGCACAAGCAAATCCGAATGCGGTGTTGATCACTAATTTATAGCAATTTATAAATCCAATTATTTACGACCCACGGTATGGTGTAACTATGACTGGAGGGCAATTAAGATACCAGCTAACCACAGCACCCCTGGAAGTTTAATGATTAGATAGATAGTATGTTCCTACTTTTATGTACTTCATGTATTTTATGCAGCTCAACTGCCACTAAGAACAAAACCCTAAGAGAATTTCCCTTATGAGCATGCTTTCCAGCTAACCAATACCTGCCTGAACTTAAATGTTCACAGCCTAGAAAAATCAGTCTTTGAATTGTATTTCTTTATGGAAGATTCCCTCTACTTCCTATAAGTTTTTCAGTGAATAACTTTTGAATAATCTTTTATGCACTGGTGTATTGAAATATTGAGCTCTAACAAAAAGAAGACTTCATGGAAAAAATCAAATTAGAATCATCTCTCTTTAATAAGCCAAGTCTATGACTGTTTCTCATAGTTTTCCATAGAGAAAGAACCTAGTTCTTGGATAAGGTGTGAAGCAATCAGAAGTGTCAGCAAAAAGAACACACTTTCTCCTAGCTGCTGTGTCAGTCTAATTTTGTGCTAGAAAATCATACATTTCTCAGTGCTATCAGTTAGCAAAAGAAACCAAGTGGATAATTATTTAATGTCACTGGATTGCTGATATTACTTCTCTATGCCAACATGGAAAAGGTCTCCCAATTCCAAAATGCTTATACAGCTAAACACATGGCTATACTTAAGAACAATGAAACCCTAGAGAGTTCCTGGCTTTATAACATCATCTGCAGGTAAGAGCAAATAATCTTCAATTAAAAAAAGAAAAAGAATCCAAATAATACCCTCTTCACCAATCAGATAATAGACTTGCCCCTTTCAGTCACCCTCTCCTCTCCAACAGACTTTGCCTTGAATCATCTGTTTTCCATATATTTAAATAAAAGTCTCCCCATTTGAATGTTATGGGTGGAATTTTTGCCTAAAAAGTATGTCTGACTCAAAACTGTATTACTTTCCAATAGGTCTAACTTCTTTTTCATAGAATCAAACCATATACATATATGTACCCAAACCTGCATATGGACACGAAGTATGAATTAATGGGGAAGGAGGAGTTTTACCCGTCTGCTGCTCTCCCTTTTCCCCATTTCACTGTCCAGTTTGCAATGAAAGTGTTTTGTGTAATGTAATCCAGCTTCACATGGCCCTCATTGACTCCATATCCTCCTTAACAGGATAGGGTGTTCAAGGAATAGTCTTACAGTCTTTCCCTCTCTCCATATTTCAAGGTCTGTAAGACAACATGCATATTAGCATGGAATGATGAATCATTCAAATCTCAGGAAATAGTAAAATGTACAGCCATGCATATACAACATCACCTCTGAATCTACTGTATGTCTATGTATAAAATATAGAGGTAGCATCACAAATTGAAATACAATAACATGATTACAAACTATGTGTCAGCTAATGCTAAGCGGTCTACCCTTCACCCTACTTTCCATTAACATTTCCTATTCTACCTTTTTAGACAATTGGAGAAGAAAAAAGACATCCTGGAAAACCTCACTAAGTCTTTAAAGCTCTTCAAAGTTGGTGCCTAACGTGAACTTCATAATCTGGGACTATATGGCTAGATCATCCTGCCAGAACATCCTGCCCTATGCGTAAGCCTGGAAGAGGGGTTTACTGTTGATCCACACATCAGAAAATATGCAGCTGAGTGAAGGCTGCACTAAAATACATTGAGAAGTTTTTCTAAAGATCAGAACACAGTTGTGATGGAAGCACTGTGTAGGAGACTGCAGTCTACACAGACTGCCTACAAGGTAATCAGAGCCTGTCAATAAACCCAATACCCTGCGTGACTCATCCCTATTCTCCATCCCTAAGGTCTGCTTTGGAGCTACTTTGTATTCCCTGAATTGCCTCACTGCTTGAGCTACTCAGAGGCACAGAGTTAACAAAACTCAAATACGAGATCATGCAGCTCTGTGTCTTTATGAAGGGAGGGAAGCAGGGGAAGGGAGAAGCAGAAGGAAGAAAGTGCAGATAATGCTGTTGCCTTACTGTAGGCCCTTCTCAAAGCTATTGATTTTCTGTCATAGCTTTTTACTGAAATCACAGCATGGCCTTCTGGCTGACTGAGATGCATTTTTGTGTACACATACTCCCTGGAGTCTCTATATTATCACATTATCCTCGCATGCCAATTCTCAGCATCTCTGTCACTACTAGAAGCTGACACACAGGTTTCCTTTATAAAAACATAAAGCTGCAACAACTTGCAGTCCAGCTTAAAATAAATCCATTGTTGCTGATTCTTTTTCATAGTACCTTATTCCCAGCATCAGAATTCTCCCTCTCCTTGTTTCTCTCTGAGGGAAGATGCTGTTTGCTGAGAAGCTGTGCTAAAGCTCTAATTAATATGTATTGCACTGAGCAAAAAGCACACGAGCAAACAGGCTTGTTTCAAGCCTATTTTAAAATCATATTGCATTCAAGACATGCTCCCTCTGTTGTGTAGGCCCACACAGTCACTTAGAGCTTACTGCCTGCTTCAATTGCTGGCTGTTTCCCAAGTTTTCACTCCCTTCTGCCTTATTCTATAGCCATGGAGACAACAAATGAGCTATTTCCACCATCAAGAGAAGTTCCTTGCTGAGTCAAAAGAATGAGCACTAGTCAAAGAGAAAAATATTCTCAGACACAGGTGTGCAAGTGACATCATAATTGCAGTCAGAATAGATGGCCTGCAAATTGCACAGCATTTGTAATTAACAGTGCTCTATAATGAAGAGCACTCTGAGTGTGTTTACAGCCTAATAATGCTTCATAGATGCGTGAGCAAACCTTTATTTCACTGAGAAAATGTAGATCCAATATTCACAGAAGTAATCTACCCTACAGTGTAAGATCCCTGCGTCACAGATGAAATTGTGGGTTATTTAAATACCAATTGAATTAGATTTGTTCTTAAACACTTGTTTTCCACAGAAATTTAGGCCAGGCTAATGGTAGCCGTAACATAGAAATCTTTTCTGGGACCTGATGAGATGCATCTGCAGGTCCTGAGGGAACTGGCAGATGAAGTGGCTAAGCCACTATCCATCATATTTGAGAAGTTGTGGCAGTCTGGTGAAGTTCCCACTGACTGGAAAAGGGGAAACATAACCCCCATTTTTAAAAAGGGTAAAAAGGAAGACCCAAGGAACTACAGGCCGGTATCACCTCTGTGCCTCTCAAGATCATGGAGTGGATCCTCCTGGAAACTATGCTAAGGCACATGATAAATAAGGAGGTGATGGGTGACTGACAACATGGCTTCACTAAAAGCAGGCTGTGCCTGACAAATTTGGTGGCCTTCTACAATGGGGTTACAGAGCTGGTGGATAAGGGAAAAGCAACTGACATCATCTACCTGGACTTGTGCAAAGTATTTGACACTGTCCTGCATGACATCCTTGACATCTTTGTCTCTAAATTGGAGAGACATGGATTTGATGGACGGACAACTCAGTGGATAAGGAACGGGATGGATGGTTGCAATCAACAGCCCAATGTCCCAGTGGAGAGCAGTGACGAGTGCTGTTCCTCAGGGGTGGGTGTTGGGACCGGCGCTGTTTAACATCTTTGCTGGTGACACGGACAGTGGGATTGAGTGGGATTGACACCAAGTTGTGTGGTGGGGTTGACACGCTGGAGGGAAGGGATGTGCCATCCAGAGGGACCTGGACAGGCTGGAGAGGTGGTACCATGCAAACATCATGAAGTGCAGCAAGGCCAAGTGCAAGGTCCTGCACATGGGTCGGGGCAATCCCAAGCACAAATACAGGCTGGGCAAGGAGTGGATTGAGAGTAGCCCTGCGGAGAAGGACTTGGGGGTAGCAGTGGATGGAAAACTGACTGTGAGCCAGCAATGTGTGCTTGCAGCCCAAAAGGTCAGCTGTATCCTGGGCTGCATCAAGAGAAGTGTGGCCAGCAGGTCGAGGGAGGGGATTCTCCCCCTCCACTCTGCTCTCATGAGACCACCCCTGCACTGCTGTGTCCAGCTCTTGGGTGCCCAATATAAGAAGGACACAGACCTGCTCGAGCAGGTCCAGAGGAGGCCACGAAGATGATCGGGGGCTGGAGCGCCTCCCTTATGAGGACAGGCTGAGAGAGCTGGGGTTGTTCAGCCTGGAGAAGAGAAGGCTCCGGGGAGACCTTATAGCTGCCTTCCAGTACTTAAAGGGGCTACAGGAAAGGTGGGGAGGGACTCTTTATCAGGGAGTGTAGGGATAGGACAAGGGGTAATGGTTTTAAACTGAAAGAGGGTAGATTTAGATTAGACATAAGGAATAAATTATTCACTGTGAGGGTGGTGAGGCACTGGAACAGGTTGCCCAGAGAGGCTGTGGCTGCCCCCTCCCTGGCAGTGTTCAAGGCCAGGTTGGATGGGGCTTTGAGCAACCTGGTCTAGTGGAAGGTGTCTCTGCCCATGGCAGGGGAGTTGGACTAGATGATCTTTATGGTCCCTTCCAACCCAAACCATTCTACAGTTATATTTAAAACCAATACAGGGAGCATGTTATTTATACAATAATAAAATAATAATAATAAAAGAACATCTATTCACTGAAGGTGAATTTCAAACCCTGTCAATGTTTTTACCATTCAGTTGATTTTCAAGTAAAAGAAATCAAGGTACACTAATTTTTTATAGCTCAGAGATAAATCTTATTCTTAACTGATTTACACAGAGTGCTGTCAAATTTACCATTGATTAGCCCTTTAGCCTTTAACTAACAGCCTAATGTCTGATGCATGCAAAACCACCGTGTGCAGTAGGGGTGTGTACCTGCCTCTCTCTAAATACATATGTACCAACATTCTTTCTGGTCACCTGCTATGTCAAGAGATGTATTTCATTTACAAGGAATGAGCTTGTTCATCCTTATCTTCCACTCACCCCCTTAGACTTTCATTTTTTCTGCATGTTGCTCCATTTGAGGGTTCCTTGGAAGCCATGTATCTAGTTGCTTTATAGTCTGAATCAGCTGCTCTCACTCTGCCCCTGGAACAGGTGAATAAAAGCTACAGTGGAGTCATCATTATTATGTTAGCCATTTTTACCTAGCACCACACTATCAAACACACCATACACCTTTCAGAAAAGTCTAGATCCCATCATATTTAGTAATTCTCATTCACATACCACCAATTCTCTCTGCTTAAAATTCAGTGCCTCAGTATTAATCAGTTTGGCTCCAAGTTTTGTCCAGCTGAGTCCTGCTAGCAGGTGCTAGCCCCCTTCAGCTGGGCCCTGGTGACACCAAGTATTGGTGCACCATATAATGGTGGTTTTCTGTAATTACTTTACAGCAGACTGATGGTTGAATTCTGCTCCATGCCCAGCTCCAGGCCTTTGGTTTGTATCCTGGTTTCTGTTCTCACATACCGATTTTGAGACTATATCTTGTTTCCATCCCATTTCCATCCACTAGTCTGACCCACTCTGCCCTGGATCCCTTGTAAACTTGCAATTTATCCTATCCATTTATTCCCATTTATTATGTCATAATTTTCTATTATTTTCTATTCTCATAAATGTCCAACGTTTTCTATTTTCCACTAAATTACGGGTAGCTCTGTCACATTAGTTACTCTTTTGCACTATGATTAATAGGAATAAGACAAAAAGCTTTCCATTTGCCATTTACAGTAGTCCCTATTTTCCAACAGAAAAATTGTCAGGAAACTGAGCCATGAAAATACTAACAACACAATCTTGCAATTAAAGACATTAATTGACAAGAGTCTTGCAGAAGTAATAATGCCAAGTGTCCCAAAGACAAATTACAGATAATGCTGGGATTTGACTCAAATCAAGATTGTAGTTTGTTTTTACTTCAAACAAATATGATTTTATCTTATTCAATGAAATAATTCATAGAAATAAAAGCTGCAAGATGAGAAGAAAATTGGAGTAGTTTCTTTAAAGTTATAAAACTCTTTTACCACCGACACCCACCAACTCTGAACTTTTAATTTTCTAATCACTGTTATTTTTCTTTGTAGTGTTATACAGTGGCTAGCATCCTGTTTCATGTAATCAAAAAATAAAGATATTTTTAAAAACAACTCTCTCTTTTTGCTTTACAAAGTCAATTTTTGGAATTCAGAGTTTCTTTCAGATCTGTATGTCTGGAAGGCATTAACTAACCTCTATACCTTGGAAAGCATCAGATTTACTGAATATTTTCCATCAGAAATCTTCTCCTTTATCTTCAGTGCTTTATAGGCTGTTCCCTATTAAATCTGATAAAGAAAAATCTCAGTGAGCATAAACAAAAATAAGATTAGAAAAAATGACAAATTTCCTATTGCATCTTAGATATCAAAACAGTTTTTCTTTGGTAAAAAGAAGCTTGCAGATCAGTTAATGATTTGTTAAAGGACCTGATCACTTACCCTTGTCCTCTCTTTTTTTAAAAGGAAATCAGCTTCCCTTCCGCCCCATGAAAGCATGTTATTGGAACTTCACACTTTCTGTCATAACATTTAGCTTTCCCTGTGCGCCACCTCTAGATTAAACCTGGCTCATTTCTGGAGTGAACAAATGACTGAAGATCAACAGTCATGACAATCTGAATCAAACATATTCCATACAGAATTCAACTCACTTTGGAAGACTTAAGCCTGAAATTACATTTATCAGTTGTTAATTTTCTCTGTGAAATGGTAAAGTCTGAAGAATTTGTACTCTGTGGTAACTTATAAATGGACTGATTTTACAGCATTAAATTTAACAGAACAACTTTTTTGCTACATGCTTTCTACTAAAATTGTGCCTTTTGCTATGCATTTGTGTTCTATTTCCTTCAACAAGCATCATCTCCTTTCAGCAATACTAGCAAATGTCAGACATTCTAAGCAATACTCCAGTCATTGTGCAGGCAGAAGGTTCCTACTGAACAGGACTATCTGAGATGCTCAAAGTAGAAAGACATCTAAATATCTGAGAGGGTTCTCCTAGTCCAAAAAAGGAAAACAGAGAAAGAAAAGGTTACTAATGCCTCAGAACTATATGTCCAAAAGAGAATCCAAGAGAAAATCCAAACGTTAAAGGAGATAAGCAAAATGTATCTGAGGATACAAGCCTATACAAGCCAATACTTTCAAATTTAGTAATTTGCATCTTCCAATGTTCTTGCAGTTTCTTGAACACCTTCCTTTGATTCTGTCTACAACAATCCTCTTCAGTTTCAGATGAATTCTAAAACACTGACAAGTATTTTGTTAGTACACTGACAGGAGCAAGCATCTCCACCTCCCACCACTGCAGCAACCACAACGCAGAGTTCTCCTGTTAAGAGTGAGCATGGACAAATCGGGCTAACAGTGCTGTATACTCAAAAGACCTCAGTCAGCATTGCTGACAGGTTTTGAGCTTGTTTACAGAGGCCCTGAAGTGAGTACCAGAGAGGATACCTTGTTCCTGAAGACAGGGAAGTTCTTTAGCAAGTTCCTCCTCTCCCTAACTCATCTTGGACTCGATCTTAAGGGTCTTTTCCAATCTAAATGATTCTACAGTCTATGGCAAAAAGGACAAGGGGCAGAGTTGCAGCAGCCAGTGCAGGTTTTATCCCAGACTTTATAAGTCTCTTTGCAGAAAGTATAAAGCACTTCAAGACTCTGCTTGTGCCAGAGAGCCACCATTAATGTCAGTTTTTAATACATCCAGGGTTAACAGAATTGAGGAAATTTCAGCGTAAAGTTATTTGCTCGTTTCCAATTCAAATGTTATTCTGATGAGGTCAGGGCCTAATTGTACAAGTGCAAGGACGCTGAGACCTCCAGAATAATGATAAAAATATGCCCTGATTTCTTAAGAATAACAACAATGATTAGCATTTGTATCACACTTAGTGTCAAAGTATGCCTGAGCACTTTACAAAGCACATCTCTGGACTCTGCCCCATGATGGTTATTCAGCAATCCTTGAGGTTAGCATTATGCACCAGCCCTTCATCCTCGTTCAAAGGCAGCTACTGACAGAGCTGGACAGCACTGGCAGAGCCAAGCGAATCAGACTAAGTGAGCAGCAAGCAATACTGTCGCATTTATGAAGCGAGCAAATCCAACAGTCTCTGAAAGGTCCTGGGGCTACCTGGCATTCTCCATGCTTCCCGCAGAAGCGACTTCCTATCCCTTGTCCCTTTGGCAGTACAAGAATACCCTCGCTGGAGCAACACAAGTCAGCTAGGTCTGCAGAATGCCCTAGCCATAATCAGCTTTGCACAGCTCATTGTGAGAAAAAACAAAACATGACAGGGATGGAGGAAAGAAAGCTTGACTTATCTATACTGATTTTGGTGATGTTCTGACAATTCATGCCAACCTAAATTTTGGCCAAAATAGTTTTCAATGGTAGCACAAAGTTAAAAGGAAAATGTGGTGTCTGGCCACACTGAGGGATTAGTTTTGTCAGAACAAAGCCTCCTATTGCTGACTTAACGACTTGGCAAAAGCACTGTAAATAAAGGCAACTCTGAATCTGCCAATTCCCAGCTTGTCAAGCTCTTCAACAACCAACAAACCACAAAAGTAATTACAGACAGTTAAAATGCAAAGAGCAGGAGACCATTTTCTAAAAGGCACAATTACTGTGTCCCTAGAGGCTGGGTTTAAGTCTACACCCTGAATTAATTTCCATTCATTTCCATCTGAAATTTGTTTGGCTTTCCCAAGATGTAAATTTGAGGTGTTTCCAATTTATCTGAGACTTCATCACGAAGGAACTTGCAGTACATATTTCTGCGACATGTTTAAGCCCCTCATTCCCATGACATTTGGCAATAGCCAGCTTTCTGTGAGGCAGGCTTCTAATCAGCTCAAAATAAAGACCTTGTTTTCAGCATCTTAATTTATGGTTTTCAGTATCAATGGGTTTTGCTTTGTCTCAAAAAATTAACTGTTCATTTACAGGGACATGTTGAGAATCCTACGAATCTGTGGGCTGAAGGGCCTAAAGTTGCTCCTATGAACATCTAATCTTGTTTCCTGTATAAAAATGTTAGGAATTTCACCAAATGTCCACAAGTGCTTGTGTTCCTCAGAACATCTATTGATTTCTGAATAGAAATACAAACACATACTCAGCATGGAAACAAGTTTGCATCCAGCTACATATACGTTGTAACAACAGAGGGAAATGAATGGGAGCCCTTTCACATTGCTCATGCAGTAGAAAAAGTGTTGAGTTTATGGGAGTGCTCTTATTCTCAGAATAGACAAGAAGAGATGATAATTATCCAAAAATTATTAACATTTAAAGAACGTAAATAACTATCGTTTTATCTGCTGGCTAGAAAGCCTACAATGGGAAACACTAGCTAATGTCTGGGTTTGCATTCAGCAAGATCTGTGTGTTCGGTTCCTCTCTGCCCCAGTGCAACTCCTGGCTGCAGCCTCAGTGCAGCCACCCACTCAGCCACAACTGCCATGCTGTACCAGTGCTGCTCAAAAACCCCAAAAGCTGCTGATGGGCATTCACACCATTTAACTTTAGGCATTCCCAGTTTGATACTTCACTGCCATACACAGTTACTGAAGAGAGGTATTCTCTGTATGACCTTCCAAGAAGTTTTATCTTCCTCCAGGGAGCTCAGGTTCTTTGGAACCATTCTAATAACATCTTTTATTGTTTCACTTTTCTGGCTCTTAGTTAGAATATGTATCATTCTTTCACAGTGGATAATTTATTCAGAAACATTTTCCAAGTCAGAGGAGATACTCAGCCTCAGCTGAGCTTCTTGGTAAATTTGCCCTATGCAGAACAGCAAATACAAAGAGGACAAAGCTGAGAAGTGTTCAGCTGCAACAGTAAAGCACACTCTGGGGGTACACAAACTCCTCAGCCTCCCTTGAACACAAAAGAGTTTCAATGTAGGAGGGGAAGGAGTCTTTTCTAAACCTGGGAACAGATGGTTTCTATGTGTACTGTACTTTCATGTGTGGTTTTCCCAAGGACACAAAGGAGTCCAGACAGATGCTGACTTGGAGAAGCCCAGACCATTTCTGCCATTCATTAACATGAACAGTGCTGAAGAGGGGAGAAACCACAACCATGCTGTTTACACCTCTGTACACAGGGAATGCGCACATAACACACCAAATGCAGATGCTTGTATAAATCTATAGAAATAACAAGGTCATTCTCAGGAATCACTAGAAATCACACTGTCAGCATTACACACCTTCACAGTGAAAACTGCTTTGGGCCGAGGCCACACCATGGATCACAACCAAAGTCAGCAATGTTATGATACCATCCTGTTTCTTACTCCAGTACAGAGAAGTAACCAAAGTTTCTATAAGACCTGTCCTTTCCAGACATTCTCAAAACACAACCAGAAATCAAAAATTTCCAGTTGTTAAGTCATCAAGGTTAAATCCTGCTAGTGTATATCTTCATACTTCACTAAAAAGCTCCATTAAAGCTAAGTAGTTTTATATTATATGAGCACTCTTTCTTTCTTCCCCTTAAGAATACTTACCACAAACATACCAAGCACCTTTTTGAGAAACTTGTGTTTTGCATAACAGTTATAAAGGACATTACTAAAAAAGCAGTCTCCATTATGCACAGAAGCCTATATAAGTTACTAGGCTAGTCTTTCAGTTATCCAGTGTTATTTTCTGCAAAGAACATACAAGTTAATAGGACCCTTTACAGCATCTACCCTTAAAACACCTCCAAACTAAAATGGGATTACAGAATTTGAAATCTGCCAAGGCAGATTAAACATTTCATTTAGAATACCTGAAAAATACAGGGTATGCCCATGAAATTCTTGTTCAGTGGGTTTCAGTGTTTTTTTTTCTCTCTGCTGATTTGCAGACCTTTAAGCATTCCCCTTTGGATCCCCCAGTGTCAGAATACTAGTAATATCCTCGCCTTTCTTAATTACCTTTCTCAGATCTCTTAGAAACAGTTAATAGACCTCCAGGGATCCATAAGCATAATCTGAAAATGATGAGTTAATAACCTTGTAAGGACAGACCCTTAAGTGGTTGCCCTTCACAGAAGGACATGCTTTAATAACGTTGGATATATTATATACTAGTTGCCTATTCTTCTATCTTGCATAACAGAAAAAACAACTGCAATATCCATAATCCTTTGAAACTACATTTGTTTAAACCGTCACAAAACCTGCCCAAAGCACACTGGGGAAATCAGGGTCACCAGAACAGTGAATCCCAGGCCTAGTAATTACACACAGCTACAGTATGCAAAATATACTTGATGGTAACATTTATTTTTATATGGCTTCCTCCATGAGGAGGGTTACAAAGTGCTTCATGCAGAGCCAATCATTCATAGTTCAAGCAACCAGGGAAGGCGCTGAATGAAACCTCATTTCAAAAGGAAAGTAATATAGATTTTAGTACTGCAAGTTTTAATGGTAATGCACACTAGAGAGAAATAGCACTTAGAAAAATGTACTAATGATACTGTCTTTTCAATAGAGACATCAGAGCAATGATTTCTATGGCACTTTTGATCCTGGACACTGAAGGTGAAATTTGCTGTTCAGGAGCTGATGCATAAGTTTTTATGAGGCTGTCATTAGCCTTAGCTCGAAACTTTCAGTGGTGCACATGCTTTTGCTAGACACTGTGTAGAGGTAAATTTGAGGCAGATGAAGTTTATTAAACAACAACAACAAGCAACTACAAAACCAACTCATCCACTTAGGAGTTTATCTGAACTGACAACTCACAACTGACTCACAAAGGAACCCTCACCTAGAAAGTCATGTGAAGTACATTGCAGACACACACAACTCCAGTTTGTAAAATCAAGTCTAGACAACAGACTTGGCCAAACAGGCAAAATCCAGGGTAGCTTTCCACAGCGTTGGGGCACTGACCTGTGAGAAAGAAAGAAAAAAAAAGAATTCAAGACCACTCTTAAGAGTGTGCAGAGAAACAGATTTTCAGGTGATAATCCTCAACACCAGGTGCCCAATTCACAAGGTAACAGCCTGGTTGTGACTTTGGCACCTCAACAATCAGGAAGAACAGTATTTGTGTTCTTTTAAGTCTTAGTCCTGCATGTGAAGGCTGAAATATTTGAAAAACCTGATCCTTGCTGACTAAACAAATAAACTGTGTAATGACAGCTATAATCTGCAGGTGATCTGTGTGCCTAAATTACACCCAGAACAAACTCAAATGCTATCCATTCTTCAAAGGGCTTTCAAGAAGGTATTTAAGGATTACTGTGAACAGTTTGCAAAGTGAAAAAATCCAAATTTGTTTCAAAAGTTCTTTGACTCAGGTACCACCTCTATCTCTACATTAAGTTTTCATACCTCCATACAGAGATAGAGAGCAGATGGCCCATGCAGGCAGACAGTTTTCAAGTAGGGGTGTCTCAGTCTCTCAGTCATAGGTTTATCTGAGCAGTGTGTGCCATTCCCTATTTTACAGAAATATCTTAAGCCCAAAGATCATGATTGCTTAACTATTTCACACAAACGATGAGGAAGAGACACAGACAATACAGGAGTTCATTGAATGATGCTGTTACTTGGCAAAAGTCATATGTCAACCTCATACTGGGATGCCTGCTGAAGAGTAATGCAAAAACTGCACGTCAGCTGCTAGATCTAAATGACAGCAGGAGGTGGTTCGGCTTTAGTTCTCAATGGAATAAACCCAAAGTATTTAAACTTTCAGCTCGTGCTTTCAAACCACTCACTGGCCCCTTCCCTTCACAGCAGAGACTGTGTGAGAGCAATCATATATTTTGTGATATGTTTCATCACCAAAAGGTTACTACCACCATGGGCTCTCCCTCTTTAAACCAGCACAGTGGTTTCCCTCTTCATCTAGAGTTATGCAGTTGCTCTAGCCAAGGCTGCATTAGCACAGACGGGGAGAGAGAGAGAGATGAAGTGGAAGCCCTTTCCATGGTAACTTCCAGCATTCACACCTGTGCTATTGTACCAGGGGTAAATGAACAGGGGAATAATTTCAGAAAGCTGCCAGTCTAGGCAAGGCCATAATGAAGGGACTCTCACCATAGATGTTCCATTATGCAAGATGCAGTTTGTCATGGGTTGACTGCCATCACTGTTACAGTGATAGACAGGAACACAAGAGACCTCAGCTGCAATCTGTTATCCCTTGCACTGAAGAATACCAGGCAGAATAAATAAATATGAACCGTCCTCAGCTCAGGGGTATCTGCCATCTACCATGGGTTCATAGCTATAGTGTTTTTCAAAGATTTTAATGAATGTTACACTCACCTTTTCTTCCTGTCCATCAGCTCCATTTCTATTAAACTTAAACAGTGAGGACGGGGGAAAAGGATAATAAAAGAAGGGAAAGGGAAATTTTGAGGTTGAAGCCTGAGCCATTTGCCCCCCAAATACCAATCTCCATACAGAATCCTGAATGTCTCTGTGAACACGACACACAAGCAGCATGTACATGCCATTTTGTGGGTGGCACACAAAAATATGCCAAAGCTCCATAAACAGAGATTGATATTTAAGGGGGGGAAAAAAAAAAAAAAAAAAAAAAAAAAAAGGGTTCATCTGAGGAGTACTTCCCAGTAGGAAGGGAAGGGGAAGTATGTCCAATGGCTTCTCTGGCTATTCAGACACCTGCAAAAGACCTGTTTTCACAGTTCTGTGAAAACATGAACACCATTTGCTCTGTTCTGCACATCCCATTAGAGAGCTTCTGCAGCTAAAAATAACACTTTTGCCTTTCAAATTTTTCAATTGGCTGAATTCTGACTTCCCAAGCATCACTTCTCTTTGCAAGTTTAACTTGGTATAATGTAGATGGAAATAGTGCAGAATGCTTCAATCTGCTTGGCTCTGAAGGAACAAAAAGAACTTAATCTTGGAGGTGGGAAAGGAGGGAAAAAGAAATGCTTTGTTGTAACACACTTCTCCTTGTTCAAAAGACGTGTGACACCTTAAAGTTTTGACAACACAGCTGCATTTATATCTACTTGTGAAGAGAGTTCCCATCAACTCAAACCTGGCATTATGCCTGACTGGTAATACATTACTTATTATAATGTAGAAGCACTTTTTAAAATCATAGCAGTTCCTCTTTAATGTTATCTTTCCCCTCTACCCTGAACATGCCAACTAACTTACATGCCTAAGTGGAGATGTGCCCACCACTGAGCTCCAGGGTTGTGTCCCCTAGCTGGTGAAAAGAAACAGCACATTTATTCCAAAGAGGGACCTGAGACAGGTGCTCTAAACTGTACTCTGAAGCAGCATCTCTCCCCATCCACTACAGTGGTAGCCAAGATACGTAAAATGAATAATGAAGGAAAAAAGCATAAAGCGGAGCTCCATTCAAGAATTAATGTGCTCATTTTAACTCAACAAGCTCGATCTTCCCTATTTATAGCCTGAATTATCTCCTTTAACACTGAAACAATAGAGGGAGAACACTGTCACTGCTTTCTTCATGGTAAGCAGACAGGTGCATGCTGCTTGTTGGAGGAAAAAATGAGTCTCCTAATAGGATAATAGAGTTTGGATTATATTAGTTATGGAAAAATTGAGATGAGAAAGCCTCAAGGGCATAATTATCAGGAGACACAGGGCTGATTACTACAAAGTGCTGAGTGTCTGCAGTTCCAGATGAAGTCAATGGATGTTACATGTGCTTTATAATATGACCCCTACTGTCCTTTCAAAAATAATGGACAAAAGGTAGATTTTCCTACAGCTATACATCAGACCATTTTCTTCACTGAGTATTTTTTTAAATACACATTTTAAAAATATGCAATTCATAATTCTAGCCATTTAAACCTCTGTGAGTGCACAGAACAACAAAAGCACAATTATTTATAATCTGTATATAGAATGTAGAAATTTTATAGCACTCCATGAACATGAACTACTGTATATTCATACAAAGCAACAATATTATGGAGACATTTCTTGAATGAAGATCAATTCTCTTGACTAATGTAATGGAAAGAAAATTACGGCTAATGAAAAGATCAGTCAAAGACTTCCACGTAATTCTCAAATTAGACATCAGAGGAAAAATGTTTTTATGTCACTGGGATTTTCCAGTGTGCCTAAGAGACCAGAACACTCTCTATAATTTAGGAGGATCTTGGCTATATTCTGATAGTGGGCTAAACAAAGGATCATGCAGTACTAGCTGCACCTACCAGTGTGCTTGGAAGCCTGTACTATTATCCTATGGTGAAAATAAAATTACTGCATTGTAAAGGAACAAGATAAAAACTGATCGAGAGCATTCTTGAAAAACCTTTGCACTTGTGCCAAAGGAACATCCCTGCTGGTATCATCCCAGATAGGAGCCCAGAGCAAACAGGAAGAAGGGCAAAAGGCATAAATTCTAACAGAAAGTTCATCAATGATACTTTAAGTGACTCAAACTGTGAGCCAAGAAATGAATAAATTATAACACCAAAGACTGTACTCATAGATGTGACAGGTTGCTAAATTAATACTTAATTTATGTTGGGGGAGCTCATTACCTACAGAAATGTTTATGTGCTCTCTAGCAAAGAAATGCACTTTACTTTTTTTAAATTGCTGTTATTGACATTTCTACTGATGGGGAAAAATACAGAACCATGTAAAACTGCCAAAATCACAACGTAACACTTCAATGTGTCCATCAGCTAATGCTAATCTATAATTGAACACTATGTAGGTACTCAGGAAATCCATTAATCTATATAGATTGTTCCTTCAGGATCAGTGCTTCAGGTTACTTTACATAAGGAAAGGCATTCAAGGTCTAGGACACTGTTAAAAAATCCATGGATTTTCAGAAATACTTACTAGGTATCCCAAGAAAGACATCTAACAACTAGAATGCTTGATAACTTCAGAAAGAATACACTCACTGAAGATGTCCACCATAGAAAATGTCTGCAAAAACCTAAAAGGACTTGACTGATTTCAAAATCAGTCAAAAATTGTTCAAAATTGTGATCCCAAGGTTTAACTCTAGCCATTTCTTTTCTTTACACAGATGGCCCTTCTGTTTGACTGTGAAACAAATCTGGTAAATATATTAAAACTGAGTATATGTTTTAACAGTTTTTAATGTTATTTGCTAACTGTCTCTACTTACCAAAATGAAGTTGCAGAGTAATAAAATTGGGACAAAACCCAAGAAAATCACAAATGAAAGCAAACAAAAAAAATCCTGTATCTCCAGTAAAGAGGTATTACTTTTACTTCCTCTGAATCAAAATGCTTTGCTGTGAAGACCTACAACTCCCACCTGGTTTTGAAAGAAAACTCCCAGCGTTCCCTGATGATAAGGAAAATGTCAGTACAAGTTCAGTGTTATGTCCAAGTGAGAAGCACGGGGCAATAGGGCACCATTGGTGCAGTTTGGAACAGGTGGAAATGCTCTGCACCACAGTAGTAGTCCTTAAATTTCTTGAAAAACACATTTCTTCGCAATATTACACTGTAAGCCAATTTTTATCTTTCCCAAAGACTCCTAATTTCACAATACTAGTTTCCTCCTCTGGCCCCAGTTGTTCATAGGGATTTTCACACATACAGTACTCTGATTTGCACTTCTCTATTTTGTAAGAAGTTGATGATGAAAAGACTTTTGTAATCTTTTCACTGCCAGAAGAGACTGACCAATGAGAGCATGAGCTTGGCAACATACCAGAGGAGAAGAAGCTTGTTTGAGGACACAGAGAATCATGTGCGTGTGTGACAGCAATCCAACAGAGATTTTATTAATGGCAACATACAGATTTACTGCTGAGCAGCTGAGAACAGAAAGTGCTCCAGTCTGTGTACACACATGGTGGTTGAGAAGAGTCTTTCTTAGTGCATCAGCCAGCACTGACTGTGAAGTGTGGGTTGCTTGTTATGATGGATGGTTCAGGCTTACTAAGATAAGCACACTGAGTAGCCAACCCTACCTGGAGATTATCTAAACAACTATTTCAAGTAATATGTCTACTGTCATTGAAAAGAACTAGAGCAACTGAACTTCTCTTGCTTCTCTTGGATTAAGACTTCAAGAAAACTTCCTGAAAACGCTTTTTCAGTGTAAGCAAAAAGATGATACCAAATCACTACTTGCCTCACAGATCTGCTAAGATCTTGGGGATAAGGACTGATAAGCAGTTTATTTTCCTTGTTACCAGAAATGGGATATAAGGCAAGTTGGAAAGGCTATATGCCTTAAAAGGCAACCATGTTTAGAATGCCTTGAGTACAGGCTCCATGAGAGCACTCAGAATTGGCACTCTGAGCTAAGGGAAACAAATGATTAGTCTGCTCTGAAGAACTAAAACTTATGTGCTTTAGCCTAAAAAATTAAAATACCACACAGTCTGCTGAAGCGTATTAATAAATTTCTTACCTTCTTTACAACTCTTAGTCTTAAGCATTTTAAGATTTTAAAAATTAACTACTTATCCCATGCTTTATCTGAAGGAGACATGAGACCTATGCATATTCCTATAATGTCCAACTAGTAGGAGATCTCTAGAAAACGCTATTCATAATAGTTAGGAATGTTAGTGTGTATCTGTTCCTTGTTCCTCTTCTGCTTTGCAGTGTTTTCAATAACAGACCATATCTGAATTTGATTTCTGACTTCCACTGGTTTTCTTGGTACTCACAGAGCCAAAGTCACCACTGAAATCTTGGCAGAGGCCAAGCTTTAAGGTGGAGTAATTCATCAGTAATGCAACCCATTAGAATTGTAGATAAACTGCTTAAGTGTTGGATACCTTTATGTAAATGGTATACAAGAACTTATTGATTTCTCCTTTGCCAACCAGTTAAGCTGTCTGGAACAAAACATGACTTTCAAGAAGTTGTTATTCCATTCAGCAACACACCTGTAAGTGAAAGTAAATGCTACTTTACAGGCATTTCTCCTTACCCTGAAAGGGAAAGGAACACAGATTATTGGTATGGAGAATTTTTACTATTTAATTTTATTTCATTTCTTGACTTCACAAAAGCATTAATTCATTGAATTTTTAAAGTCAAAACCACCAGTTAAAGGGCATCACCCTTTATTGTACTAGAAAGCGCTGCTTGCCGCTCTCCAAAGGCATTGCTCCAAATTAAAACATTATTAGACTCTTTAAAGTGACCTTGTGAAATAACAGTGATGTGTTTACTTTCTCTGTCTTCCAAATCAACCTTGCTCAATTTAGAAGAAAAAATGGCTTTCCTAATCGTCAGTCCTGAAAACTCAGTTTTCTGAGACTCCAACTGAGTCTTTCAGGCTTGTGCATCAGCAAGAACAATAAAGATAGAGAAATAGTTAATGATTCTCAATGAAGACAGCAAAGAGTTAATGATTGTGGGAGTTATCTGCAAGCAGAATAAACTCCACAGCTGTACTGAACCTGCAAGGCTGACAAATAAAAAGCAGTAAAAGTTTATTTTTGTCACCAAAACGATCAGCCATAATTCACAACACCCACATACTTCAGAGCTACTCTGCAAGAAAGTGACTTATTCGCAGCTTAATTTCATACAGCAATAAACCAAAGGTTTTCTCTGCCTTTTTCCTGAAACAGCACCCATTATAGGGGATACATGTTAGCATAAGCAACAGTTCAAGAAATCCTCCCTGGGATGCGAGGCCATTTGGTTTTATTTTAATGGAGTTCAATGTGATCCCTAACAGTTGGCTTCAGTCATGGCCAATGCAATTGGCTCCCTATACTTGGGAAAATCTTAAATTCCCCTCCAGTGCAAAAGACTAACCTGCATTCCCGGCAGGCTACAAAAGATTACCAAGAAAACAGAGCTAGAGGAATAGGGCACTGAGTCACTAGTTTATCTCCTGCTGAGACAGGAGCAGAAGTAGTAGTTGTCAAACCTGCTTTTCTACCATTGAGGCTAAATGCTTTGGCCATCACAAAACTGGCCCTAAGATAACTTGGGTGAAACTGCAAAGTTGAAAGGGCAGCATTGATTGGATCGCACTCCCAAATGATGCTGGCAGTCCCTGGGGACTCAGCACTTGCTGGGCAATGGTAGCTGCCATTGTCCAGAATAAAACAACTCTAAATTACAGCCATTTTCTATCTACACATCAAAAGTCACAGGAGTATCTTTTCCATGGCATCACTTATCTACCTTTGTTCTATACTGCTCCTAGCAGCAGGAGACAAACTTCCCTTCACAGTTTAAAGATAGTCACTGGAAAAGTGTGCTGCTGAGTGGAAATTAAAAATGTAGTAGCCATTAAACTAGGAAAACTGTGTTAATTTTAAGAGATAAATATAAAAATGCTTATTCCACCTTTTTTTTACACAACACTCATTTAGGTACTCCTAATAAGATGCATGTTTCTTGCTCATGCCCATGC
Source organism: Strix uralensis (assembly GCF_047716275.1). Lineage (NCBI taxonomy): Eukaryota > Metazoa > Chordata > Aves > Strigiformes > Strigidae > Strix > Strix uralensis. The sequence goes on along the minus strand of NC_133978.1, from coordinate 10,271,044 downwards.
TCCCACATTCAAATACAACCCCAGCCTGATTTCAAATCAGTGCTTGCATCAGCAGGCTGTGCTGTATTTTGAGACTGGTCTTCTTTAACCCAGACTACTCAAGAGGGAATACACTACATTTCCATGTGCTGCATAGGTGGAAAAAAAGCATTTCCAACAAAAGAAATATATTCTTTTGCTTTTGTTGTCAATGTCTAAAATGAAACGTCACATTGAATGCACCATGTGGAGCAAAATAAGGTATGTCAGCTTCATTTTTCCATTATAGTAAACAAAATTCACACACACCCCCCATATTTTTTTTCTTTTTAAATTTAACTAACAATCTGCTCAATTTTAGAGAAGGCTACCAAAATGAGTTAACTATAACACTACTGATTACTTTCTCATGGCATCCTCTTAAGCCCAGGTGCAAGTCAGAAGCTGACCTGGACATTAATTTTCTCTTTATTTTCAGGCAACCAGGCTTATCTGCCTAACTTTATTCAACATCCTTGAGAGATATTCCTGCTGCCTCAGTTTTAGGACACCAAAAGGTAGCCTCTGTGAATAGATTAATTTCCATGCAGATAACGGAAAGAAAGAAGTTCTCCTGGAGGGTGGTTCAGAGCAGAACTTGTAACCAGGCCCTCAGAGTACCGCTTCTGATAAAGCTCTTTTCCCCCACTGAGTAATCAGGAAGAGTAAAAAGGCTAACTTTTCAAATTATGTCCCTTAAATTAGGCAGTTTCAGTATCTTCTTACGGCTGAAATAGAACATTTTGGGTTTTGAAGCTTTTCCTGATTTTTTTTATCCTTGAATTCAATCAAAACCAATCTATTTGCATAAAAAGCCCATTTGAAAATAACTAGCTAGAAGTGTCAAATTGCTGGCCCTGGAGGTGAAGCATTTTTTATGAGCAGTAGAGTTCTCATGAGCAAAGGCAATGGAAAACTGTCAGTGTAGTCACCCTTTCAGCACACTTCATACATGCCTGGCATGTAAAGACCACCTAAAGTGATGGGAGGGAAGGATTAATTTCAATGCTCTTCAGAATTGTATCGTCTCTGCTAAAAATGTAAGATAGGTCTAAATATGTATTAGTATGAATTATCCTTTATTAGGAACTAAAAAAAAAAAAATATTTTGACTCATTTCCCATAGAATTTTAACTGGTAATTAGCTTCACAGAGACCACAAAGTATGTAATGTAACTTCTGACTATTACCACCCTGAAATGTACCAGAAAAACAGGGAACTTATGGTTTTTGTAACTCATGGTTGCTTTTTGGATTGTCAGAGTGAATAAATGCAGTAACTTAATGGGAAAATATAACAGCCATTATGTATTTAAGAATAGCTCATGTGCAGTTTCAGACTTGAGAATATCCTCATCCAGAGAACACAATTAAATACATGCTTAACTTTAAGTAATCCCACTGTAATCTACTACATCTAAAAAGTAAGTAATAATCATGAAGTAAAATGTTACTCCTCGTTCTGAAAGCATATTTCTATAACTGAATGTCCTAAAGGAGGCAAAAGAAGAATTTCATTGTGAATTCCTCACTGTTGAAATTATTTGCCTAATCTTTGAACTATTAGTTTAAGTGAAGTGTGCATGTATTTATCTATGCAAAAGAGGACAAAAAATATCTTGCTTTCATCCTGGAACCCATTTGCTTACATGGTGAAAACCACAGAGTTTCTAGAAAGTGAAGCATGGTTTACAAGAGACCTCTGAATGACAGCAAAATTAGTGGTAAGAAAAGTATTTTGCAATCATCTTTCTCAAGTACATTCCTAATTTTGATTCTAGGTCATCTCAGAGTCCACCCACTGACACTCTTGGCTTTTCTGCATATATTAACTCTTCTGAGAAACAGTTCTTTTGTTCCATGTTATGCTGTTCAGCTGTGGTTTGGTACAACCACTGCCTTTTCTCATAGCATAGCCAAGATAAACACCAAGCAGGTTGTCTGCTTTTCTGTGACAGAAGTACTGGATGAAGAACTGGGTACATAGTGTGTGGACATCTTATTTAAATAATGGATGAGGGAAGATCCCCATGATGGATGAGGTACTCAGTGGACTAGCTTTCCTAATAACTCACTAAACCCAAACAGCTCATGATTTTTTTCCTCACAGAGCTCAGAAAACCATTCTGTCTTTCAGTTGCTTTGAGAATGAACCACTGTGGGGTTGATAGAAGGTGGTAAGCTGACATTTCTCTTATAGGAGTTTTCTGGTAATAACAAGTGTAGAGAATATCCAGGATTACAAAAAGGTTTCTAGTCTGGGTTATATGAGATGATTACAGTCAGCATTTTTTAATGCACTGAGCAGATCATTCACACAGACAGTAAGGTTTGGTGAGAACCGAAAGAAACAAAGATCATTCTTTTGCCTGTTGCCTACACAGCTGAGGTCAAGCCTATAGCACAATGTCCAGTAACAGCATCTGCGTCCTTGCAAAACACACACCTTCTACTTTGCATCACAGGACTCCTCCCTGGGGCATCTGGGCAGCCAGTGCTGCTGTCTGTAACCTAGTGACAGTAGCAAACAGGGTTGGCACCACCAGAAGTCTGAAACAAAGGACAACTTTGTCGTTATTCAGAAATGTTATTTATAATAGCAAACTAAAAATCAGACTCGTGTAGAATCTAATGAGTCATAAATCAGGTCCAGAGTGTCACCGTCAGATGTTACTGTGGTGGATTGATCTTGCAGGTGGGCATAGCAAGTTCATGACCCTTGCTGCCTTCCCTATCTGTCCAGGCAACTGAAAGCTCCTCTTTGACAGAAAAGTGACAACTGCCTGATAACTACCTTAGGATTTTGAGTTACTAGGAATGACATATAGTGTTAACAAAAAAGACATGGGGCAACCATCTTAAAGACAAGGGTGTCTAGAGTTAAAGCTCCTCACATGAGCCAGACCTGTTGTTCCATTCCTGCTACAGCAACACACATCTTGGGACTTCCTCCCCACCCCCTTTTAACATATTTTAAAAGGTACTGGGTCTGTTAATTAGTGTTGAAGAAACCATGCAAAGTATCTGAAAGTAGCTCTTCTGCCACTGATCACTGACAAGCTATTAGGCCTGACATTTCCTTCATGGCAGTATTCCTCTGATTAATGCAGCTGCACAATTGTTTTTTTCAAAATTTGTATAATACTGTCCTGTGACAGGAACTGATTTATAAATATAAGACAAAGATTAAGAAGAGGTGGACTTTAAGTATGGAAAAAAAAGGTATAATGAGGTTCACAGTCACAGTCAGGGAGGCTGTTATACTGGCTGTGAATCTTGGGACAGTTTATTACTGACTAAGGTAATAGCAAGGATCTCTTAGAAGGCAGAGAGGGGTCAGCAGCATTTTCCTGTGATGGGGCCCTGCTGTTAAAAATGCTCAGAGAACAGGAGAAGCATTTCACTAGTGGCAGACCACACACAGCAATTCTTCTTACCACTGGACTACAAGAAAATGGTAACTGGTATGGCAGATCCGTTGTGGGAACTAAGACAGCCAGAAAGCAGCAGGCAGTGGTGCACAGAATCCCTCAGGCTTACAACCTGATATTCACTAATGCATCATTACTCCCTCTTCTCTCCTGTGTACTGTCCTGTCTCTTTTCTCCCATCTTTTTCTCCTGCACCCCTACTAAATGCTAGGGTCCTGTAAGATCAGAGATTGCTCTTGTTCTGATAGTTAAACCAGGTCTTCAAAAATAACCACAGCTTTCTCTAAACAGAACTTCACATCAACCCTTAGGACACTGCCATGTCTTTATGAGCTATATATTCACATCCTATTTTTTCCTACTGCTGCCCTTCCCATGGCAAAGCGGGAGGAAAACAACTGCCCTGCCCACTGCAGTCATGCTACAACTCACAACACGATCAGGTTTCTGAATCCTTTCCCTCCCTGCTGAAGTCCTTTTCTCTCTTTTTCTTTTCCCTGTCTGACTTGGGCTCAGCATAAAAAGGTGTACAAAGGCTGCCTCCTTGACTGATCCCTTGCACAATCTCTCAGCTCTCTTATGTGAGACTGCCAACACTTTTTCAAAGGACTAGCACAAAAATAAAGCCCTTCTTCAGAGTTTCAGTCTGAAATATTGAAAATAAGTTGCTATTTCTTATTTATCTTGTTCTCTGCTGAGTCAAGCTGCCTCCAGATGTCTATCCCAAAGTTCAACATATGCTCCAGCATCCTTTGAGCAAAACAGATTTTCTTCATGCTTATATAGATGAAGTGCAATAGAAACTTCACAGTTATTCTGCACATTGTATTTTCAAGTCTGAGTGAATTTGCTATATGAAATACTCAACCAGAGGGGTTTGGTCTGGATTTATATTTTCAGCTTTTCTTTGGCAAAAAAGCCACCACCCTCTCTCCATGTAAACATGATCCCTTGTCCAAAATCATCATCTGGAGATGGTGGACTGAAAAGTGGAATTCTTGGTTGGTCGTTGTTACCAAAGTTTCCTATATGGGTCATAATAAAACCAAAACCATCTGATGACTCTGCCTGGGGTTCTTGAAGAAATGTATCATACATGACCTTACAGTATGTTTATGTCCGCTCTCATTCCTTCCTTTCCTCAAAGTGCATTTTTAATCTATTACCAAGTTTGAAATATAAGCAGTTCCAAGAAGTTGTATGAAAAAGGCAGTCACATAGAAGAGAGTCTTCTTAGCTGTAAAGTCTTAGACCCCAATGATTATTTTTTCTTCCCTACATACAAAAGATATGTAAGCTGTAAAATGCACTCACTCCATAACACACAGAAAATCCAATCCACACCAAGGACTGACCACAAGACCCAGTTTTAGAAGACTAAAACACTTCACTAGACCCAGTGTTCATTGAGCTATCTGTCTGAGAAAGGCCATACTATGTCTGACAGGTGGGTATATCTAGCAACATACTACGTCTATGGACAGGGATATTTCCTTGAGAGAGACAGCTTCAAATTCCTTTTCACTTCAGTCCTAAAAGTGAAACCTAGGTCTTTCCTGTCCACACTGGGTATCCTTGCCACCACACTTCTAGCTACTCTTTTGCTACAGTGTTTGTCATTTGCATTTGCTTCTTGTTCTATGTAATTTCCTGGACACTAATGAATTTCCATGAAAGGTTTCAGTGAATCAGCTTTTTCTAATGAAACATGACACTGACAGAAATTTCTTTGCCAGCTCTCACATTGGATAACCTTCACCTCTTGAAACGGGGTAATAATACTAGCCTTTTTCTTATAACCCTCTCTGAGATCTATGGAAAAAAAGCATTGTGTAAGAGCAAAGTATCATTATTATTCTAAGCATCACAGAGCTGATAAAGGAAAAGCAAAACACTATGATATTCACTGAGGTAACAAAATAAAGCCATTCCTGTGGCAACACTTTTTAACTGTTATAGCTCACTTTTTCTTTCCTTTGGGTAGCTATCTAAAGGGTTGGTGTAAGTATAAAAACTGAGAAAAAAAACTTCTTCCCTTAAAGTGAAGTAGGCAAAACAAACAGGAAAAATACCTAATTTTGTAAGTATACAAACAACCACTGATGTTTTTGTCTCATGGCAAGATTTTTTGTTTCCAACATTTTCTTAAGCATACAAAGAATCATTCATGGAAAAAATCCCAATATAGCAAACACCATATCCAGAATTTTACACTTTAGGGGTAAAATTCCTTGGTATGTCAGAATAAAATTTAAATCCTAGTTACAAAAGCAAATTAAGCACTCAGTATTCTGCCACTCATATCATCAGCAAAAAATCCACATGAAACAATGTTTTATGGAATAATTTCAGTATCAATAAAGTATCTATGTATTTAAATATCATTCAGCAGAGGTTACCACCCAAAGTTATTTCTCCTCGCATTTAGTGAGATTGTAAAATTTTACAAGGCACAGAAATGTTCAACACACACAAAAAATAATCTGCTCCTTTCTGCAGATAGCTCTGGAGGTACAAAAATGCCACCTAGGCTAGTAGCGATGACACTTTCTAAACACCAGTCCCATCAGGCTGAAGGGCCTGTAGTCACAGAGAGATTGAAATCTTCTCTGTAAGCACTACTCAAGAAGGGTAAGATTTCTCCATTACTTAAAAGGAACTATTTTTCCAGTAATTATTCATCTACTGTGTTAAATTCTCTGGAAGATGAGCTCTGGCAAATGTTGCAGTGGTTTAAGCCAGTCCATCTTCTCGCTAACTGGACCTGTCCTCACACCGTCTTCTGGGATAGTAGTGTGACCAGAGAGGCTCCTGTGTAGGAAACATCAGCACCAGCCCTGGCTGTTCCACTTAAAATGCAAACTGTTACCTAAAATCATCAAGAAGGGCAGCTTTCCATTCAATGCCCAGACTGTGAAGTGGAGCAGAAAAGGTTACAAGTGCAAGTCCCATCCTAGCCAACCTGGCTACAAGAACTGGGATCTCTAGAAGAAAGGCAGTATCAAAGTCACAAGAGTATGGTGACATCTGAAGCCCCCACTGTTTCATGACATCAAGATAGATCAACTAGCTAAGATTGAGGCTGAGTGCCAACAAGCCCATTTGTCAGAGATACCAAAGAAAGCACACACCATCAGATCTCTAGAGAAAAGGCCTACTTTACTTGATCCAATCCTGTCTTCCTATGGAACAGGACATAGACTTCACCTTACATTAGTACTTTGTCATATTTCCTTGGTGTTTCATAATAATCAGGATTTAAATGTATGAATTCTTTCTTATTGTAAAACCTCTGCACAGAGATGGTGCCAAAAAAGCCCTCAAGTACCTGCAAAAAGAATAGGAAGCTACATGTATCAAAATACATTTTGTAAGCACAATGTTCCAGCTTACATGTCAATATAAATATAGAAAGTAAGAACACCTGGTAAGTGAGAAAAGAACAGTATTATATTCGCTGACATTCAGGCTGCTGCAGTAGGTTTTGTCCTGATTTTCCTCTTTCCCACAGCTCCACCGTCTTTCAATTAGCCAAGCACCAAAGTATAAAAACCCTTCTAGAATCAAGGGAAATATGACAAATTATGTCTCCTTTGTTACCTACATCTACTCCTTTGCTACATCTTCCATTTCCAGAGTCTTTTTCAATTAAGAGGCAATATAGCATGACCATAAAAATTATCACAGGCTCCTAAAAAATCCACTTGGCTTTGGGAAGAGCCTTTAAAATGTTCAATAATTTCTGTCAGTGTTCAAAAGTCATTTAAAACCTTTGGAAATGATTCAAACTCTGTGCCTGGGAGAGAATTATTTCTGCAGTTGAAAGAAGAACAGCAAGACACAAGTTCTGTAATAGCACATGGACTGTTGGGAGATTAAACAATCAGCTACCTTGTCAACTCCAAACATAAATTTGGGCTGCTTTTTTCTGCATTTGTTAGTTTCGAGGTGATAACTTATTATTTAATAAAATACAATTAGAGCTCTTTGCATAGGAAGTTCCAAATACCTAAAAAACTATGTGTAGACGCTGGCAAATCCTCACACAGAGATTAATTCATAGAGAGGGGAAATGAGAGTGGGCCTTCCTGCCAGTCCGTAAGCAGTTTCATACTATCTACAAACTAAATGCAGCTACTTGTGCAATGCTGTGAGTTACCTGCATACCTTGGGCACAGAGCAGCTCATTTAAAGAGACTTACTTCTCACTACCTATCTCTTCTCCCTAAGATGGTTAAGTGGCTGCTTTGTAGAGTAAAAAGCCACACATAGAAAGAAAGGTATCTAAATGCAATGATCCTCCTAGCAAAAGACATCGATCACAGTAACAAAATAGGTCTCTGATGAGCAGCAGCATTAAGATGACATTATCAGGGCATCTATCTGGTCTTTCAATACCTTCAGATACTTTCCTGAATTTCATTTGTCAGAAAAGCTTTTGGCTTTCCGGCTCTCAAACACAAGTACAACTATTTCCTTCTCTCAAGTGGGTTAGTCTGTTTCATCACTTCCATTCCATTCAGGACAGACAGCTAAATAAATGATGAATGAGTAACTGAACTTTTGCAAAGTGCAGAAGTAATTCAGGGTCAATTTCTATCCATTTTCAGCATAGGGGGAGTTGTTTGTTTCATGTTTTGTGTGGTGTTTGTTGCTGGGCTTTTGTTTATTTTTTTTATTGTTGTTGATGTTGTTTTATTTGGGTGGTTGTTGTTTTGTTTGTTTTAAAATCTTGTTTAAGTTGTTTTATCCAGCCCTAAACAAATCATAAAGTTTAGCCTGTCTTTTCTGGGTGTCTTTCTAGTGAATGTTCTCACTTTCTTTGGTAATTTACTGCAGCCTTCAATCTCTAAATAGGCATACAATCTGGTTTCGCATATATAAACAGTTTCCATTGACACTAACTGAAGCCATATTTGCAGAATCAAAGATGAAATGCAACCATAAGTGGCTTGTCTGGTTTTGTTCGTTATGCTCATTCACTGTTCATTGTCTGCAAGGCTGCTCTTGCATGGTAATCTGATTCAGGGGATCAAAGCACTGCTTTTTCTTTTTTTTTTTTTTTGCCTTTTCTCTATACAGCTTTTTATCCTACAACATATCCTTGCAAAACAGAGACGCAAACATTAGGAAGGTTTACAGGGCTGTAGATGATTGTTCTTGTATAACCAAATTCGATGGGCTATGAAGTTTGGTGCCTTTTCTTCATTAACTGGCAAAAATGAGGCGAGATTAGTTAGTACAAATAGACAAGCACAGCTGAAGTAATTAAAACAAAAAGTGCCTCATGCTGAATCAAAGCTTATAGAAGGAAAGAGGGCAAAATAATAGCACAGTAAGGACAAACTACCACAGACCTGTGAAAACCACATATAGGAGAAAAATAATGATCCAGAAGACTTGCTTCCACCCCAGGGATATATATTTGAGGTAGCTCCTTAAAAGAGTGCTGCTGTCAACTACTGAGACTGTAACTTGGCCACGAGTCTTTTATCATCACTTTTGGCATAGCATTCTGATTTTTCTCTTTCAAACTGGCAAGAAAAACTATTCAAAGCTAACCACTATTTTTTTTTAGGGGGGTAGAGGGGAGTTCCTCTATGGTTATGCTTTTGAACGTGTACAAATAGCATCTTCTCAACAGTTCTGAAGATGCAGTGACAGGGTATTCTCAGCCCTCACTTACTTCACTTTAAATCACAGAGTCAGAGAGTATTTAAAGGAATACTCCATGGTCACTATGTCCCTGTGAAAATGCAGCTGTATTTCTGTTATAACCAGAAGGCCCTGAAAGTCATTGTTTCTTCTGAACTCTGCATTAATTTGTTACCATTAAAGTTCAAACAGGAGTAGTTTCAGATGCTTTATTTTCGTAACCACCAAAGTTCGTAACCACTCTCTGGCTGGTTTACTGTCCTCCCACAGGCTTCCCAACATAACTTCGTTTGCATAAAAGCTCTGTATCATCAGTATCCACCGTTGCTCTGTAACAGCAAGACCTAGCACCTCTCTTCATGCTGTGGAAACAAACTGTACTTGTCAGGCTATCTGAATGGTTTTCATACATAGCCAAATGCTTTGTGGGGGTAAAAGAAGACTCGTTCTACTTCCCTCATCTATACAGTGCAAAGAACAATGGACTTTGTTGACAAATGCAAAGATGACGAATAAAGAGAGATAAAAATATGCCAGTGGTATACAGTCTCAAAAAAGCAATCATGGAGATAACTACAGATTTCAAACTACTACTTTTTCAACCTTTCTGTAAGTCACCTAATTTTTCCAAATATCAGAAGTCTTTGCAGGAAAGATTTATACACCCTTTGCCAGACAGTCTTAAAATATATACATGTATACACACATACGTAGACAGATATATGTACACATAACTTTCCCTACAAATTTGCCTTCATTTTATCCTTTGCCCACCATGGCTATTTTTGTAGAAAATATAAGCTAAATTTGTTGTTTAGAGATTGCATAATGCAAAAATAAGAAAAAAAAGGCCAAACTGAAAAGCAACATCTACTCCATATGCATGAAACACCATAGTCCCCAGGACACTTTGTGTCTCTTAGCCTTTGACTATCTCACAAAACTTCAAGGACATTATGCAATGTCATAGGAGAATTTCAGAAAAGCTGAGAATCCCTATCCTTAATATACTTACAGAATTCCAGTGAAATACCAGCACAAGGCCCAAAACCATATCCAAACACTACGTAACATACTCTGAACTCCTACTGAAATAACTGGCCTTAGACATAGCTAACACAACCACTACCACTCTGCCAATCTGGTTAATAAAAGACACTCACCCTATGCTGCTTCTCTTATATCTTTAGATTATCAAGGCTACAGCAACCATCAGCTAGATTCTTCAAAGCCTAATGTCAGAGATTATTCACATTCTCACAATGGCAAGTGTCAGTCACAGACAGAATGAATCAGTAGCTTAATCTTTTACCTTGTCCTAGGGCTTTACAATTTATATGACCCACAACATAGTGCTCACAGAGCTGGTTGAGAACATTTGGGTCTCATGGGCTTGTTTTAATTGTTATGTTACTGCTGTATGACAATAATTCTCAGAATACTAACTTTTCTGGAAATGGCAATGTTCAGCTGCACTGCTATAGCTGTCTTTCTCCCATCTAGCATTGATGACCAGTAAGATCCAACCTGATAAAAGTTGGGAGGGTGTGAAAAAAAAAGGGAGTGGTGGAAATACCCATCAACATTTACAAGTGTTATTTAAGTGCTGTTTAGAGTAGCCTTTTGCCTTTGAGAAGAGCAACGACACCTCTGAGAGCACTGAGTGAATAGTGCTGTATTTTGAGATGCTCTCTATTACATAGAATTGGTTTTAAGGTTGCTTTCAAAAGAAAGGATGGTGTCTAAAGTGAAAAAGTAATATGAGAAGAGCAAAATTCATAACAGAGAAAACTAGAGATAATCTAATATGAGAACTAGAAATAGAAATTAGAAGATAAATTAGAAATCTAATAGCTAAACTAGATAAGAATCTAAAGAGAAAGGAAAGGAGGAATATAGCAAAGAAAAGTAAGCAAAGAGATGGGCAATTTAAGTTTAGTAAAATATTCAGAAAAGGTTCATTTTTATCATCAATAAATTATGAGAAAATGCAAATGAGACAAAATGCAGAAATGAAGGTAAATACACACGCAAAATATGACTGACTGGTAAAACACATACTATGTTACACAGCAAAAGCTAAGAGTAATCTAGCTCTTGCTCATCAAGCATACGAACTAACCTGCCTGTATGTTACACCAATACATTATAATTTGATCTGCTGCATCCCAGGTGGAAACCTGCTCCAAACAAATCCTGTTTGAATATTTTATCAGTGAAATATGAGCCTTTGGGGGGATTTCCATAACATTCACATTCAAATCTTAATTTCAAATTTATTCTGGCTTTAGTTCAAGTGCAGTGCCAGAGCACTTGCAGAACTATCACACATTAGCAACAACAAAGCTTCTGCCTACCAAAATCTCTGAGGAGGGAAGAATATTTATTTAATGTAATAAACCACAGGCTCCCCACAATCCTCTCTCATACTTCCTTCTTTATGTGCAAGTGAAAAAGGGTGAGGCAGAGGATTATAAGGCCTGCTTTATCAGGAACATTTCTTCTGATCCCCTTTTTCAAAATTCTTACTGTAATAAATTATCTCAGTGAGATGCCATGGTTTTTTTGTTAGCCTTGTTTGCCATGAAGACACATTCCCGGTTCACGTTGAACTTGGTCCACCAGGACAGCCAGGGCCTTTCCTGCCAAACTGCTGTTCAGCTGCTCAGCTCCCAGCACATACTGAAACTGAAAGTAACACTTCTCAGGATTTGCCTGGAGGTTATTATTACTGTTTAAAATAGAAGTCAATTTTCAGAGTGCTGAGTATTAGATCTGACAGGAAAATGTTTAATATTTTCTAAGTTTTTCTGTACAAATGGAATTTTCCATGTAAAAACCAAGCCCTTTTTTAGTTTCATAATTAGAGAAGCATATACACTCTAGAAGAGTTCATAAGAATAGACAGTATTATTTAGAATCCAGGTTCAAGTTTTTACAGTCCTTACCACAGACTTTTGATCTTTTGGATTTCTTACTGTCCAGGTGACAGCCCTGACCACAGGAGTCCTGATTGCTCTGCCTGATCTTTTCCCCCAACAGAAACCCACACTTTCTCACAAAGTACACGAAACACAAGGAACACACTCACAGGCACCTAAAACCCAACGCATTCTTATGGAAGCTCTCCTAACCCATTCTAATCAACATCACCTCAGATCCTGTCTAATAGATAATCAACATTTTATTATTCACCATAACTACACAGTATAAATGACCCAGTGAAGGGAAAAGAATCTCCAATTGCAAATTACATTAAAACACAATAAAATCCCTATCAAAGTCATTATCTGAACCACTGATGCAGTCAAGTGCAAGACGCATCAGATCTGTAAAAGGAATGTGTTTATCCAGCAGGATTTCAAATCTTTAAGAAAACAGCATCAGCAGTAAGAGCCTCTCAGTTTAAATCCCAACACAGAATAATCTCAGTTCCCAAGTAAACATGTTGTCAACAACTAGTTAAACGTGAAGAAGCAGGAATATTTAATGCATAGAACTCTAACCATTTTTCTGCCTCTTAACAGAACAGAAGACTTTTCAAAGAGTTTTTTCATTGCACTAAATTCAATCAAGTAATTTAACAGATTAATATTGACAGGCCCCGTAAATGTGACCCTCATGAATGTACAGTTCCTATTGTCTCTTTTGCCATTCAAAGCAGTGCCAGATTTCACTTGGAGAGCTTTATGAAGCACTGAGATACACAAAGGAAAATACAGATTCATAAGAATCATAGAATCATTTAGGCTGGAAAAGACCTTTAAGATCATAAAGTTCATAAAGTCCAACCATTACCTGAGCCACGCCAAGTCCATCACTAAGCCATGTCCCTAAGCACCACATCTACATGTCTTTTAAATACCTCCAGTGATGGTGACTCAACCACTTCCCTGCGCAGCCTGTGCCAGTGCTTGACAACCCTTTCAGTGAAGAAATTTTTCCTAATATCTAGTCTAAACCTTCCCTGGTGCAACTTGAGGCCATTTCCTCTTGTCCTGTGGTTTGTTACTTGGGAAAAGAGACCAGGGTGGCTCCCTACAACCCTTTCAGGTAGTTGTAGAGAGTGATAAGGTCTCCCCTGAACCTCCTTTTCTCCAGGCTAAACAATCCCAGTTCCCTCAGCTGCTCCTCATAATACTTGTGGTCTAGACCCTTCACCAGTCTCACTGCCCTTCTCTGGACATGCTCCAGCATCTCAATGTCTTGTAATGACGGGCCCAAACCTGAACACAGTATTCTAGGTGCAGCCTCACCAGTGCCAAGTACAGGGGGACAATCACTTCCCTAGTCCTGCTGGCCACGCTATTTCTGATACAAGCCAGGATGCTATTGGCCTTCTTGGCCACCTGGGCACACTGCTGGCTCATATTCAGCCAGTTGTTGACCAACACCCCCAGGTAAAAAGATAAATGCTTGTCAAAAGCAAGTGCATTTCCTATCCATTGTTTTCCCCTATTTATTAAGCTTATTGCTCTCATTTTATCAAAATAGAAATTCTGTCACTGCAAACATAGTTCTAAAGTCTACAGTTGCCAAACATGAAAATGTGTATTGTCAATATATTAAACGTGTGTACACAATGCATTAAGAAACTTCAGCCAAGCCACCAGGCTTTATATTTCTTTACTCATTCTTTCTCTGTCAAAAATGTGCTCAAAAAAAATTGAAGTGTAAATAAGGACATGCAACTACCAACACCAGTAGTGATTTAGAGTAAAAAACAAAACGGAAGGTTCTCTCCACATTTGCATCTGGCAGACTTAACCACATAAGAAATCCATCATGCACCTAACAGATCAGGTGCAATCACAGAGAGGTCTGCTTACAGGTTTCTGCCCCATAAAATGATAAAAAACCCCCACAGAAATGTACTTGGGTTTGGGATTTTGATTAAAATCTAATGGCAAGCATCTTTTTCAATACCTTTTTATTTTTAAATTGGGCTCCCATACTTCTGCACTAAAGATGGGTGAATTTTCCGGAAGTCAGTGTTGCCTTTCAGGTAATTACTTATTTACCAGTACCAGTGGCAGAGAAATTATTGCATACATCTCCATGAAACCAGTCACGAATATCTCTCCATTGACTTCAGTTAACTTGGGCTTGAATACATTGCTGTGTAGAGCACAGGACTCCCTGTCTGTACTGAAGCCCTGAAGAGTAGCGTTTCAGCATCAGTTTTGCATGCTTTCCAATTCAGGACTGTTGAAGTAAGTCAATATACTCACTTGGAAATTTTCAAAGCCATTGTCAGTTTCAGGTTGAAATATCTTGGTCTCATTTTTTTCAGCTAAAAAATAATAAATGAAAGGTATTTTCACAAGTGGCTACCTTTGTTCAAGGGAACAGAAATGGGGAATTATCTGTGTGGCAAATTAAGAAGGGGCGATGTTAGCACAGTTACGTGGAGGCCTGTGATTTGGTCAGGTTTCAGGCAAGATTGTTAAGTCAGGAAAGTCTACACAGCACCTGCCCCTTAGAACAGAGTTATCTCCAGCAACAGATGTGGCATCTCACTCTTCCCAGTTATAACTTCACCCACACATTTTTCAAAGTGAGTAAAACCAAGTATTTTATTGACGTAATACATGAGATAATGGTCTCAGAAATCCAATACGCTATTGAAAGATGACTATTATTGAAGATCCGGCAGTTCAACTAGACACTTTTCAGAAATGAATCTTGAAACTGTTCATCCCCTGTCCCTTTATTCTTTAAATGCCCATTGATTGAGACTATAATGTACATCCTCAAGCACAAAGGGTTAATTACTGTGTACCACTATTACTTAAAATAATTCCAGTAGAAAAGGCAGCTGTAATAGCCTATTGTGTATTTACTCTCAAGAACTCTGAGCACATTTTCTTTAGAAACAGTAGCAATTTTAATGTTCCTGGCAAACAAAGAAATAATTACCCTTGCAGACATTGGAATCAACGATCTGTGCATGATGAAAAAAACAACCAGAAAAGTGTCCATTTTGGCCTACTTAGACTGTAACAAATTCCCCAAACTTTAGGAACAAAACTTGGCAATCCTTTCTCTTGCTTCCTCTCGCTTTCATTTTATTTATTCTTTGATAAAATATAGCTAAAATTTTTGTGAAAAAGCAAGCCTTTAAGTATATACAGGCATTTTAAAAGCTATCTCTCCATATATTCTGAGTCAAAGACAGGTAAAGAAAAACACAAAAAGAAGCTAGAAAAACAGAGAAAGTAGAGGAAAACTTAGAGTGAAATCTCCTGAAATAAGCTTCTCTGCAGCACTTTCTGTAAAACTGTTCATTGCTGGGTAGCTTGGAAAGCATTCCTGCTTGTTCACAGAAACAAGAAACCCCCTTAAATGTGGGATTAATTCTAAGGAAATTCACAAATCCCACTGAGGAGTTCAGAGAAGACAGGGACAGGCTGTCCCTGTGGTAGGACAAATGTTTGCACAGTCTGGAAAGCAATGGTAAGAATAATAGTAATAAGTAATAATAATTCCGAGGTTTTATTGGTTTTATTCTCTTGCTCTGCAAACTTAGAAATGCTAGAGAAAACAAATGTTTAGCTTTTCATTAATTCATTTACAGTGATTCCTCCAGCCAAATCACAAAATATAAACTGAGGAGATAGAGAATATGGTTATGTCCCATAGAAATGCCAACAGCACAGAGCTATGAGCTCAGCAGAGAGAACTTGATATGTACTACTGAAATTTAATGGAAAAAACAGGCTGCTTCTACCACTGCAAATCTTCTGTTCAGCCAATGCCTCTCTCTGATGAGCATTTTCTCCAGTTTTACCTCAGATGAGCACCTTTGCTGAGTATGAAGAACAACCATTCTGCCATGGTGGCAAAGAGTGGCCTGCTTAATAATTATATGCAATAAGAAATTGCTCCTTGGTCCCAACAGGATCAGATGGCAGTGAGGGTCAAATATCCTTTGCTCATATACAAGGTCAATGGTCAAGCAGACTATTACCTCTGAAGTCACTGGTAAGTTCAAATCCAACACATACGCAAGGCTTTTTATACAAAGAAGAAACGGGCTTGAAATGAGCACCAGTAAGAATAGAAATAATTTCTTTTCTTGGGGGAAGCAAGTGTGCATAAGTGTACAATTGTACAAATAAACATTTTTTTTTCTTAGCATGCTAATGTGAAAGTATGGACAACCTAACAAAATGGTCAGCAGAGGGAATGGGAAATAATACAGCTTACTGTATTTCAAATTAGCTGTTTTCACGAAAAGAGTGCTCCAGCATGCTGAACAAAACACCATTCCCTTGTGGGTTAGACGGGAGAAATTACCTTTTCAGGTTTTAATTTTAAACTTAAATTTATGAAACACTAATCCATGCTCCGTTAAAGATAGCATTTGCCAGCATAGCCAGCAAATCAAGAATGCTTACAAGCTTTCTGAAGTATATTTTTTAAAGGAGAAAAAACATTGGAGTCAGCTTTTCCATTGTTCACATAGTTCTCCATTTGGCAACACTCCAAAAATGAATTGGCATAGGAAATTGTACAATCTGTTCTCCTTAAATCAGCCAGAGATTTTGCTTTTTTTCTTATTCTTTGATATATAGGGACCTTTTGCAAGGGGAAGGGACAAAGTAGAAGTCAGAGCACTTTGCTCCTTTTCCTTTTATTTTTTTTTTTTTTTTAATATACATCCAGATATAACCATAGATCAGATCAAAGACCTACCATGTCCTGTAGCCCAACCCCACCTGTCTGATAGTGGAGTATGTCACAGAAGAACTACATGGGCAGGACAAATGTAGTATTATTTCCCCAAAATATCCTTTCAGTCTCCAGGAAATTGCAGTTCAGAGATTTCTGAAGCCAGAAGCAGTGTCTTGATATTTACAAGTCCTCAGTGGTTTTGTCCCACTGTTATTCTGAACTCATGTAAACTTCCAGCCTTCAGAACATTCTGCATGTTGTGTGATCAGCTACTGCTTTTTACCAGTACTGAACTGACCACCTGCTGGTTTCATTTCATATCCCTTAATTCTTGTATTGGAGGTGAAAAAAAAGTGAACAAACTTTTTCCTGTTTCTGCCTCTCCATAGCTCTCAGACATCTCTTTTCTAACCTGAAGAATCTTTCTCTGTATCACTGATAGTTTCAGGACCTCCTTAACACCCTCCTATATATCTTTTTCAGTTATACATAGAATTTCAATGTTGAGGAAGGAGAATCAGGAGTAGGCACAGAATTCTGGATGATTTTGATTTGCTTTATTTCTTCCATAATATACCTAGCATATTATTTGCTTTTTAGGATAGTACTGAGAATTGACCTAATATTTTTACCACACCATCCGTCAGGATGCTAAAATCCAATTCCTACTCAGAAACAAACAGCTCAGAAACCATGATTTTATATGTACAAATAGTTTTTTTTTTCTCTTGCATGCATCATTTTACATTTATATACACAGTTTCATCTGCCATTTCTTTCAATCAGTGACTTCAGCTTATAAGAGTTCTCTGCAATTATTTGAAGTTGTCCTTTGTCATTAATATCTTGACATTCTTTGGACTGTCAATAAACTACCACCTGCATATTCACTCCATTTTCAAGATTATTTTGACCATGATCATTTTCAAGATATGTTGATCAGCACTGACTCAAATACAAACTTCTAACACCACCAGTACTATTCCACTTTGAAAACTGATCATCCATTTCTATGTTCTTTCCACTTTTTAACCAAT
This sequence comes from Strix uralensis, assembly GCF_047716275.1. Classification (NCBI taxonomy): domain Eukaryota; kingdom Metazoa; phylum Chordata; class Aves; order Strigiformes; family Strigidae; genus Strix; species Strix uralensis. The sequence goes on along the minus strand of NC_133978.1, from coordinate 10,253,226 downwards.
TATTTATCCATGCAAGGACAAGGATATGCAACTTTTGGCAACTTATTGAGCATCTTCATTATGTGAAGCCCCTTTAGTGAAGGTTAACTCTCCAGCATCTTTTCAATATTAAGGTATCTGCATCACTGAGATGGCCCTTACCCACTTGCTTTTCAGCTACTCAAAAAAAATTTGATAAATTTGTGAGTCAGAACTTCCTTCACAAAAAATATGGTAATTCTTCCTCCTTTTGGACCCATTTCTGCAGAGTGATCGCCTGTAGAGCATTGTCAGTGCTTCTCCTGGTCACAGGGTCAATGGTTGATGTTCACTGATACAGTTTCAGTTTGCTCATGAGACCCCAAGTAAAGAGCCACAAAACTACGAAAGAGAAAACACTGCAAGCACTTAAAGAGAAAAAACAAACATCAGAGTCTTCCAAATGAGATACAAGGAAAAAAAAAAAAAAAAAAGGTAAATCAATAATGTTTTTTCTTTCTACTATAGCTTAAACCCAGCTCCACTTTTGTGTACTACACATTCATTAGTCATGACAAGTCTGTGCTAATAGACAAAGGCATAGAACAGCAGAGTATTTAAGGGATCCAGTTGGCATCCCTGTAGTACTGGTGATGACATTTGTCCCTCTATTACCATAGAAACTGAGTTGACAATAATAGTTGGAAATAATACTTGGAAATAATATTTCACCCAAATACACTGCATGCTATCAACAACTAATATTTGCAAAATATCTGACAATGACCATCATGCAGGACAATTTCACAGGAACAAGAGATTGAAGAAATTTACTCTTCCGAGATTGATACTTTAATGAGCACGGTCAAAATTACATATTTATCTGCAAAAGCATGTTTCTCAAACACGTCTAGAAACCATCCCTAGATTTTTATGACATGACTAAGTAGCCTCAGTTTGCTAGTACTTGCTCACAAATCTTTGGCGAACAGCTGTTCAAAGAATGTTTAGAGAGGTTATTCATCTCAGCTGTTGTAGTGGTATGGAAGTGGAACTGCATAAGTAGTTAATTTTATTTATTTTGCTGTTAGTTTTAAATTATTTAACTGGTTAAGGATGATGCATCTTATTATCTCACCCAAGTAATACAGCCCCAGTTAAAGATTACATAAAAGAGGAAGTGTCTACTTCAAGATGCAACAGAGAATGCACAGAGCAGATTGTTTGTGTCTCCATTTAACTAGTGCTTAGATTTTTAACTCAATATATAACTCAATATTCATGCCTGCATATCAAAATTCAGACAATTAGACACTCTCAGAGAAGATACATGGGTTTTGTTTTTTTCTGGGGTACAATACCAGCCAGATAAGGAGCTCTGAAAAACTGATTGTTCTTCCTTCTCCCAAATACCAGAGACACATCTGAAGTCCCAGTAAAGTTTTCCAATATCCTTTAAATATGTCTCAGTTTTTTCCCCACTTCTGAGTAATTCCCTCAATGTTTAAAATGCATGACTCATCTTTTTAATAGCACCAGCTGAAAGATGCATATAAACTGTTGCAGAAGAGTTTTTGTAAAACAGATGCTGGAGAGAAAGTAAGCCTCTGATAATGGTCTTATCTCAATGGCCTGGAGTTTCAGCTGAGGTTTCAGCATATCTTACCAGGTTAGTCAAACCACCCCATCTTACAGTTTGGGCTGCTGGACTGATGCAGCTGCAAGGCACTTATCTTCTCTGCACCAGGATTGGAAGTGTAGCCTTTGGCAACACTGGCATTTGCTAAACAAACATATGTCTGAGCTACAGTCATTAGTAAATGTATATCTCTAACTTAGCTTAACTAGCTTTGGAAGTGAATAGAGAGAAACTGAATTAAAGTTCAGTTAATTATGTGTGAGAGCCTCCATAAAAGGATTGTTGTCAAGTAACTATTCCACTCCAGAAGGTAATTCAGATTATTCCCTTTTGTTTGTGTCCTACCCACATGAAAAAGCCATTTATAAATAAACCACCCTATCCCCACTCAGCTAGACTTTTAAGAATACATGCTTTTGAAACACAAATACTTCCATCAAGTCCAATAACCCCACTTACAAGCTTAAAGATGTTCACCTCTAAATGAGCAAAATTAGGCCTTATGCTTATTTTGCATATCTTTCTCCTTCCCTTGGCAACAGGAACTTCTACATTAGTATTCAAAGAAACTAGAGTAATGTAGCTGTGTATTTAAGTCTTCCAGCCTAGGGAACACTATTCATATCTTATGTTATTACCAGCACACTCAAAAACCCATCCTTGTAAGAAAAATGTTCTAGTCAAAACAGAAATTATGGTTTCAGGCAGAGATTAGTAGTTGATATCCTTTGGTCCATGTTTTAGACCCTTGCATCCACCCCTTCCGGCCTCAAATCTCCAGAAAATTGCTGAAAAGCAGTTATTGTTTTAATCAGAGATTTCCATTTAAATAACCAGCCAAACTGATGGCAGCTGCCCTCCAGTAAGGATATAGCCTTCCTTAAACTCTTCCATTAAATAAAGATCTGTTAGAACCCAGAGGAAACAAGCATGTGCATTTTGAGCAACACAGAAAGTACCAAAATATCTTCAACTCCCTTTGATTTTGCAAAGCTCGAGAGCAAAGTCAGTCAAATATTCATACCTTTAAAATGTATCTAACTCAATGAGGAACGTGAACCCGAAAAAAACTAAATGCAGAAGATCAGTTTTTTAATGAAAGAGAAACAAGTATGTCCAGATCCTACTGGAGAGCAGTTTTTAACAGTTCTGTGCCACAGGGTAATACTCTAATGGATCTTCCAGTTGCCCACGTGCCAAATCAGCCTGACTTCCTAAGCTTTTAATCATCAGTCCCTCTGATGGGATTCGTGTTCATCCTACACTGACAGCCCTTGGACTCCCCTGGAGCCTGAGTGTCTGAAGGCACAGGCTGAAGTTGCAGCTGTAACACTAGTATACTGTGAAACCATCTGTGCAGCCTCACAACAACTGTTCATCTAATGTCTTCAGAATGCAACACTGATGAGTCTTTTCACTTCTGCTCAGTAGGTGAAAAAAGAGCATTTTACCCCAGGCTGTGGCCCAGATGTGTGGGACACTAAATACATTGCTTTTATTTTGATTTAATTTTAGAGTGAGAATTAATAAAAACTACCCTTTGCAATGGATCATCTCACCCATCTGTTAGCTGCCATGGCATTTGCTGTGTGGCTCCTTCTACTCACTCCCTAACACTAAGCTACTACAAGGTCATTCATAAATCTCCAAGGAATCTTCATGCCACAGGTCATTTTGCTTATTTTAAGAGTCAATTTTCTGTCTGCATTGGAAAATGCCTGTATTGTTACCTGCCACCTCCTCTTCCCTCTTTCCCTTTGTCCCTCCCAGCTTCCAAAGCTGATCTTGTTAATGTGCTATCTGGAAAAAAAAGAAAGCTTTCACAGGAAGTCACTGTTTCACTAACTGACATTTCTGTTCTCTCCTGAAAACAGAATTGCCTGAACAATTTTATTCTCATGTACATACTTATCTTCCTATTGCATGTAATTGTGTGTCTATCTAAGTGGTTAATGCAAGTGTAATGATGCCAATTTCCGGGCTGTTATTCCAGTGATACAGGTCAGTGGTTCTCCTATTCCTCCTCTTCACTGAGCTGACTGTTATAAACTCACCCTAGAGACTGTTAAGCTGGAGGAGAGCAAAGGTAAACCAGGCAGCAGCTAAACCAGAAACTATGGAGAGCAAAAAGAGCTGGGAAAGATGGCAAAGGAGTTCACATCATCACAAGCAGGTGATTAGTTTGCACAGTGAGACTCCATTTTATGAAATATTTTATGAAATATTTTATTCATTCATTTTCACTCCACTTACTCTTCGTACTTCCTCTAAACCTCAGTTTGCTCTGATTCTTTGGTTTTCCTTTTAATTGTGGAGTAAAAAAAGCATTAAGTTGTGCAACTAGACATAAATGGGTTATCTACCTGAACGCTAGAAATTTGCAGTTTAGGCATCAACAAAAGGATGCTATGTCTAGTTTTAGACTTCCTTCTTTATCTAGAAAGGCAGTAGAGGCTCTAGAGGAGTGTTTTGCAGGAGTTGGACAGTAAAATTAAGAAAATTGGACTACAGAGGCGTGAGGAATAGCAAATCAGTAGAGTTCAACAGCATGTGGAAAACCCCCAGGGAGCATTTACCTCATTTACATGATGTTTACCTATACCTTGTGGAGCTTCGAAACAGCCAGTGTCATGACTCCAACAACAGAGGTAATTTTCAGTGCAGAGAGGAACAACCATATGCCAGTGCACAGACTGAAAGTAAATACATAAGGGAAGAGCTCAAACCGAGTACTGGCAGCCATGGAGAATGCCAATTACAGTCTAGTACTCATCTATCAACAGCTTAATGGCAAGTACCTGTTCCAGATAAGAACAACCCATCCAGCTGGCTAAAAAACCATCTTTTTGCAACCAACCTGTTTAGACAGGCCTTCCTGCACTCCCCTGCCAGAGAGGGATGAAGAGAGTTGAGACAGAGCCTTAGAGCTTTTTTTTTTATTTATTTTCTTGAGCATCTCAGGAGTGTCTTTCAAAGGATTCCAAGGAATTCCATCTGTAAATGAAACCTAGTGCTTTCTGACAAAAATCAAGCAATTCCTTGACTTGCACTGAAGATAGACACAGAACTGTCTTGCACTCAAAAGCTCAAATAGGACAAGAGATAAAATAGAACAGCATTACAAACATGAATTTGCAATTAAAATCTCCAAACGCTAGTCTTAAACCTCTCCGTTCTCCTGTGGATACAAGAAGCCACACCATCAGAAGAAATAAATAGCATTCTTCCTCAGCAAGGCAGTTCCAAACACCTTCCCAGACCCTCACAATCCACTTTTCCATCTGGAGAGTAAAAACCTGTGAAAGGCTAAAAATCCATACATGGATCCATTTCCGGTAACCACATCAGAGTTGCAAAAGGAGCTCTGAGACTTACAGTATGCTCCACCAATTCCTCGCTTTCTATTCAGATGGCCTGTTTAATTAATATTCAGAACTTGTTTCTTATCAGGTCTTAAGGTCCCAGCTAAAAACAGAGCCTATTTGTGCTCAATAATGTGAAAATATCTAGAAAGAGGTGTCAGTCAAGCATGATACCCCTCAACAGGAATGGTTCACTTGATCAGAGAGGTTAAAGTATGTCAGCTACTCAAGCCAGGTGGTATGCAAGGGAGCAAAGTGGTTGCCATTCATGTCTGGTTACCTTTAATGGCTCAGGCCATAATAGAATCATACAACAGTTTGGGTTGAAAGGGACCTTTAAAGATCATCTAGTCCAACCCCTCTGCCACGGGCAGGGACACCTTCCACTAGACCAGGTTGCTCAAAGCCCCGTCCAACCTGGCCTTGAACACTGCCAGGGAGGGGGCAGCCACAGCTGCTCTGGGCAACCTGTGCCAGTGTTTAACCACTTTCATCATAAAAAAATCTCTTCCTTGTATCTAGTCTAAATCTACCCTAAACTAAAAGTTTAAAACCATTTTTCTTCATCCTATCCCTACAATCCCTGAGTCCCTCCCCACCTTTCCTGTAACCCCCTTTAAGTACTAGAAGGTCACTATAAGGTCTCCCCGCAGCCTTCTTTTCTCCAGGCTGAACAACCCCAACTCTCTCAGCCTGTCCTCTTAGGAGAGGTGTTCCATCCCTCTGATCATTTTTGTGGACCTCCTCTGGACCCACTCAAGCAGGTCCATGTCCTCCTTACGTTGGGGGCCCCAGAGCTGGACACAGCACTGCAGGTGGGGTCTCATGAAAGTGGAGTAGAGGGGGAGAATCCCCTCCCTCGCCCTGTTGGCCACACTTCTCCTGATGCAGCCCAGAAGACTGTTGACTTTCTGGGCTGCAAGTGCATATTGTCACTCCATATAACTACTAGCCATTCACCAGCATGAAATTGCTTAATGTTGGAGCTATTTACTCCAATGTTTCTTTCATGTTCCAAACTTTTTGATAAATTCAGTAGTCAAAACAAAAAAAAAAGTTCTCCTCACTATGGCAATGAGGGCCAGGTGAGGGGATGTAATATATCTATCACCATCACATCATACAGAGTCCACCAGAAATGTGGAAACTGATTCCAGATTCCTGGGGGCCCCAATCCAGTGCCTCACAGCACAGGACCTCTTCTGCCTCACAAGCTTTGGCCTGTGAATTACAGCAAGTCACTGCAATTCCACACAAGGGGCAGAATATGTGGAACTGATGTATTGGGAAGAGTCATTAGGTTTTTGGAAGTCACTTGAAACAGAACTCAAGACTATATAAACAATGCAGACTCAGATAATTTCCCTTAATGTAATAAATCTTTCCCACAAGAGAGAGAGCACAAATGCGTACAGTGAATCAGAATGTGCCAAGTAAATTGCATTTGTTTTCCCCAGACTAAGATAGTGGAGGAATATTTAGAGCTGATTGTAGACCCTGGGTTAATCCGATGCCTGGGTGCAGGTTTATTGGTCAAGTCAGTTTGGTTCTCCTGTATACCTGAAGACCTTTGAATCTACACCCTTTCTAGTCAAGAATATCTAGAAAGGCTTCATGATATCATTTCACAATTCATGGAAAGAAATGTATTTTCCTCCTCTTGTAATCTTGTAAGGTCCAAACATCCAATTATACTTGATGTCAGAATTTAACCACAGGTGTGACAAAAACAGCTAGTCACAAAGGCAAGAACACTTTAAGATGACAATCTGTTTCCAATTCCTGTTCAGTTTTAACACACGTATTTTTTTATTTTCCCATGCAGAGTAAGATTCCACAGGAAAAAATAAAGTCTCTCTCACACCCTATTTAAATTTAGGAATTGGAAGCCTGCCACATTTTCATTTGCACTAAGAGAAGTAACAGTAAGATAACATCTAGCATGTTTGAGCAATTTTGGAAGATGAAGTAGGTAAGGAGATCTTTGGACATTGGTCAGACATGAGATTGTAAAAGCACAAGCAATGATCATGGTTTTGAAGCAAAAGGTTTTGACTTTCATTCATTACTGTTGGTAAAATACTGCTTTATGGCAGACAATGTGTTAGAAAAGGCAACTCAGATACCTGTAGGGACTACAGAGACACAGAGAGTAGCATAATCAGGTCAAGTTTGAGAAGTTCTCTCCCTTTCTGGAGTGATGAATGGGATTGCAAGCCCTTGTTTTGGGATAGGCTCAAGGTTCTAAAGTCCATGTCCCAAAAGTTACCACAATTCAGCCTGAGAAAGAGTTCAGAGCCATCACTTGGGTGCTCCTACCCTGGCCTAAAAGACAAAGCAGACCAATGCAGTTCCTTTGTCTGCTGCTACCATTTCTAGCACTTTGCAAGAAAAGAACATGCCCCATCTGTGTTCAGTTACAGAAATAACAGAAATCACTACAGATAACAATGACAAGATGCCCCGAACTACCCAGGAACATAGATGCATGGATAAGTAAAACCTAATGCCCTGTACCTAACACCCACCTTCTGTCAAAACACACATTACCATGTTTTTTCTGAGCTTGCAGCCTCATCCAAGACACTGACAGGGATAATACAGAAAAACACCTAAAATAATAGTTTCCTTCAAAAACCAAAAATCCTATTAACACTCGTATAAAACAGCCAATAGACAACAAAATCAGAGCACAGTAGCTATATCATGTGCTTTCTTGGATAAGCCTGTAAGAATGGGGGCACCATGACAGACAAGATCATCAAAAGCAGAGTGCTAGGCACTCCAGCCTCTGGCCAACAGCACAGCTAAGTGATAGGCTACGGTCTACTGCAAAACAATTAGGTTAAGTTTTATGAAGGACTGCCCCAGAGTGAAGCCTTTCCCACCCCAGGAGGAGAGACAGAGAATATACTACAGCTACACTAACTCTGGGGAAAATGACACTGTGCTAATGGGTTTTGCTGAATCCAAATGAAATGGCAGGATAAATCTGCTGAAAGAAAAGTTATTCTACTCTGCGCTGATAGGGCTTAGTGATTTAAACGCTCATCAGAAGGACAACCACTGAGGTCTTGAATTGCCTGTTTAGAAATAAGTTAAGGAAGCTGTGATTTACAGAGATCCCAAAACTTGCCTGTTTGGGGTTTGTTTTTTTGTTTTGGTGGTTTGCTATTTGGGGTTGGGGCTTTGTTTTGTTTGTTTTTTAAAGTTTGTAGGAATTTAGTTTTATTAGTTATGATAAAATAATGTTTTGGGCTTTTTAAAAAATCTGATACTATGTGACTGGGGTTTTTTTATTTCTTTGATTGTGTTTATTTCTTGCCTCCAAAATGACAGCCATACCCTATACTTTACACAGCCTTGTCTTGAAACCTAATATTTATAGCATTTATATCCTGACCTTTTATACCAGCAACTGTTGAGATATCTCTCTACCCTTTACTTGACTGTATTACATGCAGTGAGAATAGGGTGGATCCCAGAGGTATTATATGCTCAGTAAAAAAAGTAAAAAAATCACAGTCTTTTTATTTGTCATGGGTCTCATTTTCTCATCTCATGTCACGTGCAATGGTTTGTGCATTTCTTATTTTTTGATTTGAAACTGCCTAAAGTCAATACACTGATGTTCCTCCCTGCTACCAGATAATTATAGTCTAAAGGGTCTAATACACAGAGCATACCTGCTGAGCACGCTGATGTTCTTCACAGGGAAAAATGGTTTCTATGAGGTTAGTTTTATGCCAGTTTAGCTCTTGGAACCGAGCACCACTGCACATGTAGGACAGGATATCACCTGGGGGAAGAGGGGAAGAAGCAGGTAGCTATTCATTAGACCAAGTGTGTCATCAATCTGCATCTCTCAACAGCTTTACTAGAGGCACAAGGTCTCAGAAAGACTCCACTGCACCTCCTGAAGGGATCTGGTCACTGAAACTTTAGCTTTGCACTGTTGCGGTTCAGAATGTCACCTTCCTTCTGTTTGATGTGTCACAGTCATCACATGGAAGACAGCAAAGTGGCCAAAGAGATGCCCTGAAAAGCACAAATACTTTAGTGGTATGACCTTGCTTATCAGTAGAACTTAACAGACAGACTGTAACTGCCTGATTCCAAATGCAACTTGTACCAGCAGGAATGGGAAATAAATGGGATATAACAGTCTCATAAGATCACATTTGCATATAAGGCTTGGCATGAGAGAAAACACAGTGGGGTTTTCTTTATAAGCTAGATATGAGCTTTGCTTAAGCAAATTAAAATCTTAAGTCTAAGCTTCTCTAAGAGCAAACTGGGAAAGGGTTGACATGAGGAGACACCAATGGAGTTACTGTTGCTAATGCATTAGCAGACAAAGCACCAGTGATTGCGGGTGTCATCATAAAACATTTCTTAAAGCCATTTGCACAGTGAAAGCACTAAATAGTGGTTATACCCTGCTCTCATGAATCACGGAATGGCTGCCACTTCAGGAAACCATTCCAGAATGGTTTACTCTTCTGAATAAAGCCAGGCTACCACCAGGATAATTTTCTTACTTCTGTATTTCTCTTTTCTCCTCTTTTTCCTTCTAACTCATTGCTTTACCGCTTGTTACATGAAAATCACATTTTATATTTTATTATTATAGATGTTACGTTGCAAAACTGCTAGATGGTGCTAGAATATATACATATGCAATATCATGCTAATACAGTGGTTTAGGCTACAACTCTTCATCCTTAGATTTAGTCTTCTGATGCAATCGTCTTGTGATTGCTTGTTGTACATAAGCCAGAAATCTGTGTCTGAGATAGCAGAGTCTGGCAGGGAGGGGAAAAGTGCACAGACTCAGCTGTAATCACATCAGGGCCCAAGTCAAGGAGATGAACTGACCCGTACGCTACCCAGTGAGAGTGTGCAGGTCACAACTCTACACACACATAAAGCAAGCATGCAACTATATGAGTTCTATATTGCCAAGTGCAAGCCATCCTGCATAAAAAGAGCATCTTCCAGACACCGTCAGGTTCTTTCTCAAGGCAAACATTCTTGGAAAAAGAAAAACAGAAGAAGAAGCAAGAGAAGGGGAAAAACCCAAACAAACGGCAAAACAAAACAGAAAAAAATCTGCTCCAAAGCAGGTCTACAGCAAAAGAGACTTTTGTCAGCTGATACCCAACTTGTTTGCCACTCATGTTACTACTCTAAGCAATGTTAGTGACTTCGGAGTGGCTTGTGTGGGGAGGTTTAAACATGATATATCATAAATATGTGATTACAAATGAGCAATACAGTTAAAAAGGAGTACCATAACATACAGAGGAAACCACACAGTCACTCTGGAGCAACTGGGATTACACAGTACATACTTTGTCCATAATCTACTACAGCTTTATATGAAAAAACAGACATTTAAAAATGGTATTAATATACTTGATTCTTAACACTAATGGGTAAGCATGTGGACACTGAGGGAAAAGAAAGCCTCAAGCAGACTATGCCCAGCTTTAATTACTGTTAATCTGCAGAGACATTCACACCAGAAATATCACCCTGGCATTTGCCTGTTTACCAGCTGCAGATCAAGCTCTGTAACATTTAATCTTTGTAAGTACTTGCCCTTTGAAAACCTTGCTTTCCCTCATCTTTCTTTCAACAAATTGCCTCCTCTGCTCATGCTGCACAGCAGTTTCTGCCAGCCTCTCCCTGACTAGTCCCCACAGAGAGAGCTGGGTAGTTCTCTTTCTTAATCCCTCTCCCCACTTTGTAGTTTTTCCTTCCTAGGGTCCCACACTAGTGTTGGGGATATCAGCTTTATCCTGACAAATAAGAACCCTGGGAGGCCAGGGCAGTCATGGCCACACTGCTAGTGGTGGCCACTGCGACTAGAAAAACAACGAGAATTTGCCCAGCAGAATTGTGTAACTATCATTAAAGACAAAGTAAAGTGCCCAAAGAGCTGTTGAGATCAAAACAACACATGCACCAGCCTAGAAGCACACAAGCCACTTCAGGAGATCTAGAGCTACTTTGTTCCTAGAGAAAGGCAAAGTTAGCACCACCTCACTTTAATAAACCTACACTTAATCACATGGCAAGCACCAGTGACCACACTGGAACTATGTTTATCCTTTAGGCTAGCAACATCTGAGAAGGCTAATATCTCTTCACGTTCAATTTTGCCAAGTTACTGTATCCAATAAGTTTTAGGATAAATTGATTTGTTTTCAGCTTCTAATGTATGGGAGAATCATAGAAATATAAGAGAATTGTTCAACAGAAAACTTCAGAGCATCAGGTGCCCCTGAAATCTTTCAGAATAAAAAGTAAAATAAAAACAGAAATTATAAAGATAATTCACATCTCAAAAATAAGAGTCTTGGTTACTCATTCAAGTTTAATCCTTTTTCTCGAGGAAAGTAAGCCTGTCATCAAATACATCCTATATCTCTTATGCTCTTTCAGACCCATAGATAACTGGACCTACCTCCAGAAGAGTGCTAGAAGTTTCAGTTACGCTCATACTTTCCAAGACCAAAATTACATGAAACCATTTTCCATTGACCTCTCCTTTTCCAACACACTATTTCTACATTTTTGAAGAAACCATATATAATCATGATAAAAACATTTGTTAATACCTATTTCTATAGGTATTTCAGCTTGAGATTTTTAGTAAGGCTATGCAACATTTCCAAGGAAGAAAGTCACTGGCATTGGATTTATCAACTTATTTTTGTACTTTCAACATGAAGCATAAGAGAAGGTTTTAATTTCCTGGGAAAAAGAAATAAAAATCATTATTGCCCTGTTGCTACTTAGACTGCAGTCAGCAGCTGTTCCTCACACTAAGCACAAAAAAACTGAATGGGGAGAAAAAGCTCCTAAGATTAGCACATTTTATCAAAAAACCACAATTGCCAACAGAACATCTGATCAAAAAGCATCTCAGGAGTAGAACACCCTTATGAGCTTTATTGACACTGTGACATTATTATTATCTGCAAAACACCAATTAAGAAAGATTTTAATTATTTTTCCTCTGTAAAAAAAATAAAATCCATTTGTTCAAACAAGTCAAATTGAGGTTCAGGCCTTTATTTAGCAAAGCTTTCAAGCATATTTCCAACTACTGCTCTTTACCTATAATTGGTTCTGTAGTAACGCTGTATCAGCTCATATCAGGCAACATCTATTTCCCATAGCTACTTTTTCAATAAATGGCTGTACCCCAAGAGAGAAGCTCCTTTTAAATACAGCAGAGAGCACCTACATACCAATAAAACATCCAAATTTGGAGAACTACAGCCGCTGGATGGTCAACAGAACTTTCTAGAGACTACAAATCCACAGGTCACACAGCTAATGAAATCAGCACTTCATCATCTGCTTTTTTAAATCAACAATCAAATCAGCAGAGGAAGTTCAGGTGGCAGCCAGTAGAAGAAAATCAAGCTCATTTGGCACTCATCAAATGAAGACTCTGTTATTCCCAAAACAGTCTTTTATATAAGGTTAATTCAGCATTAATGTCAACATATTTGTATTTCACTCATTTCGGTCAATACTGCCTGATATATATCATTCCCTTGATATAAGCTAATCACAACTTCTTGTGCTCCCACATCTGCATGCCCTGTGGCTATGCTTTTTCCCAGGTGATTAAAAATAAAGTACGAAATTCATTTTTACTCAGCTGAGTCTCTCTGTTCTGCTCCAGTCTATTCATAGAATCATAGCATGGTTTGGATTGGAAAGGACCTTAAAGATCATCTAGTCCAACCCCCCTACCATGGGCAGAGACACCTTCCACTAGACCAGGTTGCTCAAAGCCCCATCCAACCTGGCCTTGAACACTGCCAGGGAGGGGGCAGCCACAGCTGCTCTGAGCAACCTGTTACAGTGTCTCACCACACTCAGAATGAAGAATTCCTTCCTTATATCTAATCTAAATCTACCCTCTTTCAGTTAAAGCCATTATCCCTCATACTGTTCCTACACCCCCTGCCAAAGAGTCCCTCCCCACCTTTCCTGTAGCCCCTTTAAGTACTGGAAGGCTGCTATAAGGTCTCCCCAGAGCCTTCTCTTCTCCAGGCTGAACACCCCCAACTCTCTCAGCCTGTCCTCACAGGGGAGGTGCTCCAGCCCCTCATCATCTTCGTGGCCTCCTCTAGACCTGCTCGAGCAGGTCCATGTCCTTCTTATGTTGGGGGCCCCAGAGCTGGACACAGCACCGCAGGGGGGGTCTCACGAGAGCAGAGTAGAGGGGGAGAATCCCCTTCCTCACCCTGCTGGCCACGCTTCTCTTGATGTAGCCCAGGACACGGCTGGCTTTCCGGGCTGCAAGCGCACATTACTGGCTCACAGTCAGATTTTCATCCACTACTACCCCCAAGTCCTTCTCCACAGGGCTGCTCTCAATCCACTCATTGCCCAGACTGTATTTGTGCTTGGGATTGCCCCGACCCATGTGCAGGACCTTGCACTTGGCCTTATTGCACTTCATGATGTTTGCACGGTCCCACCTCTCCAGCCTGTCCAGGTCCCTCTGGATGGCACATCCCTTCCCTCCAGCATGTCAACCCCACCACACAGCTTGCTGTCAATCCCACTCAATCCCACTGTCCATGTTGCCAACAAAGATGTTAAACAGCGCCGATCCCAACACTGACCCCTGAGGAATGGCACTTGTCACTGCTCTCCACTGGGACATCGAGCTGTTGACCACAACTCTTTCAGTGCGACCATCCAGCCAATTCCTTATCCACCGTGTGGTCCATCCATCAAATTCATGTCTCTCCAATTTAGAGACAAGGATGTCATGCAGGATGGGGTCAAATACTTTGCAGATAGATGACGTCAGCTGCTCTTCCCTCATCCACCAGCACAAGACTAGCTAAGAAAACGGCATGTATTTTAACTATAATTGTCTTACTCAGTGTTCTAGCCACAAATGTTCCTGCTGCCTTACGACTAAACCTTATCTTGCTAACAAAAGTTTCCATAACAGTCATAGGATACACAGTGGGAAGTACATGGTCTGAATGACAGCAGTTCCTAAAGGGTTACTGAAAGGCCAGATCATCAAGTACCAACTTGGAAATAAAAGCCTGAACTGCAGAAAGAATGCTGAAAAGGTGGAGAAGATCTGGGAGCATCCAAGTCTGGGAGGACATGAGAAGAGATAACAGGGACATGGATACCGAGAGGAAGGGAAGGCTGAAAGCTGCTCACAGTGACAAGGAGTAGTCTCCCTCGCACAGGAGAGAGATTCCACAGCAGCTCTGGGCTACCCCAAGAGAACAGGCCTGAATTACTCTACATTTCCTTACCCTCAGAAGGAGGAAAATTGTCCGGACGCCCACAGGCAGTAACCAGGATAGCTGCAGACTGGAGAGGGGTCCCAATCCAGACATATGCAGTCCTCTGGGCCTGTGCAGCTTGAGCCCTTTAGTTGTCTGACAGGGAGGCATCACACAGTACTGGCATTGGCTTAATTTGGATGTGTCACATCAGGGTTACCAAAGAAAAGCACTAACTTACCATAATGACCCCCTGCCACACAAACCTATTCCCTCTCACTCGGGAAACGGAAGGGGACTCATCAAAACAGAAATTAATTTGGCAGTAACCTTGAGAGAAATAGGGAAATTCTTTTGCTTGCCTAATGACTACAGAGGGACTTTTTACATTGGGATTTCTCATAATCTGTTTGCTATTTAAACAAAAAATAATCTTATAGAGCCTGCAACTACCTCAGGCTGAGTCCCTTTGCAATTACAAAAGTGATTGTGTTTGAATAGCTGACTTTCTCCTTCACTGCTCTGCTTCTCTCGACTCTAGTGACTTCTACAGGGAAATCATCTTTTGGACATCACGGTTAGCTGCTCCAGGAGTTATTGTATTGTCAAAAACTCAGTATCTCAGCCTTACAGCTAGTACTAGTAAGGGCAGAAAAGAAATGGACTGTTGCAAAGAAGGGCAGTTGTTTAGATGACTTTGAGAGCCCTTATGCACACTGGAAAAGCCTCCTTTATCAGCACTCATAACTAGGAGTCACTTAACCTTTGACTGTTTCACACAATCAAATTCCATGATTTATTTGGTTGCCACTGTGGAAATAATTAAGGAATACAGTATAGGAAATAATAATTTACACTGGCACGTCTGCAATCCCAAGTTCTCAATGTGTTCTACAACTGTTAATGAAAAATACGCAAAAGATAATGGGTTATGTGTTTAAGTATGATTAATGTTACAGTCCTTCCCAGTACAGAAATGTCATGAAGGGAGGATGACACCATCAAAACTGAACAGAGAAGGGAGAATGCCTGGGATAACAGAATGCACTTCTCTTGTTTTACGGATGTTACTTGCTTAGTTTCACTTTAAACAGGAACAAAAAGGTATAAGGCTGTTATAATTTCATGCAAGCTTGCGAAGTTGAGTGTCCTTATAAAAAGAGCAATTATACACACACTTTAAGCAAGAAGCAGCACAATAATTAAATGAGTAATTACCTTCCCACTTTTAAGCTGTCATGCAATTAAACTTAATTAAACATTCTCTATACTTCACTAATCTTATACAAACAGAAGAAGGTAAGAAGGGTGTGGTAAAGAAAGGGCATTTGGCAGAAGGTTGAGCCTATTATTTGGCCTATAATAAGAAATAACACTGTACAGTCAGCACTAGATTCTCATGTAATTGCCTTGTTCCCAGTCAGAATATAACCTGGCCTGAGCTGCAAGACAAACAATAGGCTGAGACAATACAATACCATTTAATTTTATGTAGCATTCTTATATCTAACAATTGCAAAATGCTCTTCAGAAGAGACAATTTCAAGAAAAGGAAAATGCTGGCATTTTAGAGCGGACAGGGTAAAGAATTCCATACAGAAAGGCTGGTGCAAATGTAAAACAAAACATTCAGTGTAAACACAAGTCCAAGGTTTCTTTCCCCAGCAGAGGAACATTTGTAGAGACACAACAGAGGAAGGGCCAAAATAAGACACAAGAATTTTGTTGACAGGGAGACAAGACAGCTGCGGTGCAAGAACAATTGTGAACTTGCTCCTATCCTAGTCTGAAATTCAAATGAGCTTTGTAAGGGCACAGCCCACATACTTCTGCTAATTATTTATTCATTCACAGATAGGCTGTATCACAGATACACTGTCTCTAGCTGGATGCTATTCTTATGCTGATAAAATTGAGACAAAACTAATTCCTCTCAAGTAACAAGAAATCTGTCTTTCACCACTCCCTGAGGCAAAGGCCAAAAAACTTACCAAAATAGGCAACATCTAGAAGCAAAGCCCAACCGCACTCTGCAAATATGTTTAACTCCTTCTATCCTCAGATTCTGGCCCACCCTCGTAGCTACATGTGTGCACACACCTTTTTCTTCTTTTTCTCTTCTACTGGTTCCAAGTGTTACAGAAGCAATTTGAGCACATCCCAGCAAAACATAGCTGGGAACATCAATTTTGCCATATCCCACCCTTATTTCTTCCAGCATCCAGAGCAGTTCCACAGAACTGAAACCTGTCAATAATATTAGCAGAGGGAACTTAAACATGAGTTGAGCCTATCGGCACAATGATAGGACAAAAGCAGGATGCTTGAAGATAAATGCTGTTGTCAAACAATGTTAGGCGTCATTACGAAAATTATGGGGGGAAAAAAAACCCACACAACACAATACTGAGCAGTATTCCAAATCAGTGTGACTGAGTGCTGAGAAGCCTGCAAAACGGATGAAAAATACTGCACTATACACCCACCCCTGTTGCCCCATACGAAGACAACTTTTCATTTATTTTCATTGCCTCATGGTAAACCACAAGTGTGGTTAAGATGTATCAAGTAAAGTTTAAAATTATGTTTGATTCTCATTTCACCTCCCACAGCAAATAAAAAATTATAGTTTGATAAAGTCTAAAACACAAGTTGTCATCCACGTATTTGGACAAGAAAAGCTTAGGGAGAACAGGAAGCAAATGTTATTACAGTGAGCTTCCCCACCATGAAAATCTAAATAAATATGTAGAAGTGAAAGATTTTAATCCATTCTTCTTAGTATCAACTTTAGTTCAAATCACAAGTAAGGGTATTTTCAGGATATCTAACAGCCAGAGTCTCTTGACAGCATCCCAACACACCACCAATACACAATGCCACTAGTATTGCTTATACATTTCAAAGATATGTCGCATGGAAAAAGAGCACTACTAAACAAAGTTACATTAGAGCAGAAAAACCCAGAAAGTTGTTAAAACAACTCCTAACCATACAGGACTTATCTCATCCCACTTTCAAAGCACCAAATTATTTCTAAATAACTCTTCCTAACACTGCCAGTAAAAAAAATAAATCAAAAATTTAAAGCAACCAGTAGAGAAAGGTTTCCGATCTACCAGCCAATAGAGCTTTCTGTGACGCATTTCTCTCTCAAGACAATACTGTTTCTTATGCGCTGTAGGTCAAAATAAGTAAATAACCACCCTAAAAAAACACTGGAGGGGCAGCATTTAGGAAAAGACTGTTACAGCTAGACTGTGTTTGTATGCAAACAGGAATGACAGCCCAGGGAACACTGCTTTTGGTTGCTTTGACCCTGCTGTCAGTCCTCGGTGCGATGAGAGGTAGGCAGTGCCATGTAGTCCCTGCCAGGCACAGAGCTGACAGTTCCCTTGCCGTATGGCTGATTTAAAAGCTGAGGACTCTGGGTCCAGTCCCAGTTGTTGCACAACTGCAGGGAGCCCTCAAGAACCTGAAACAATCTCCCTGCCACATTAACACATAGAAAAAGTAATAAAGTAATATAAAGACCCCTTCTGGCTTCACTCTGATGGAGTGACACGTGTATAAGCTGTTCCCACAATCTTTGTTACTGCAATAATAAATATGAAGATGAAAATGAGAAAGGAAAAGAAAAATCCACTCAGCTCAGAGACTACTTTTTGGCAATCAATACTCCCTGAATGACCTATAAAACTGTGGTATATAAGAGGTAGTCAGTCAAGTCCCACTGCCCATCTTCCTTTAAGCACTGATGTTCAAAACTGCTCTTCATTTAGAAGTGTTCACTTCCATCACTGCTGCTGCTCAGCTCCATTCTCTTTCCCCAAAAGGTAAGGAAGGGTGAAAAGACTGAGGCAGCCTTTGACTACACACTTTCATTTACAAGGCAGTTCTTAACATTGCCTCTCTGAAGTCTCCTCTAAGCTGATTTGAGAAGATCCGGTGACACAGAGGATGAGGCAAAAACTGCAGAATTACTCAGATAATTGCTAATGCAGCTCAGTAAGGAGAGCAAAATCTTCACAGCTCTATTTTTTTTAAAACCTGGTAAATTGGCCCAGGTAGCAGTTCTTTCTCTGCAAGTCAGAGGGACCAGATCATGAACATCCACTCTTCAAGCCTAGACCAGGATGTTAGGACAGAAAAGCACACAAACTAAAATCTCTCAAAATAAAACCCAGAGAGATCTACCTTTTTTAAACAGGCACCCAGAACTCTAAAGTATTGTTTAGTGTTGTTGAAAAAAGTGTTGTTTCTGTAGACGGAAATGACCCTGTACTCCAGGAAGTGGTCACTGCTAAAACAAGGAGAGGCGAGTGTTTAGAACAGTTAGCACTATTAGTCCTAGCACCACAGACTAAGACACATGTGTGCTAAACCTTCATGCAAAGCATGAGATGAGGATTGTGAATGATGTTTCATACTACCCAGAAATAGAGCGCGCTGTTTTTATATACTTTATTTTCAACTTCTCCAAAGTGCCTTCCTATATAACCTATTAGGCTGTAAAAGGTTGTTTCAAACATGCTAAGGTTCTCTCCCTGCTATGCTGTCTCATATTGCACCTAAACCTTAGTCCCACAAGCCCATGTCTTGCTGGGGCACTTTAGACACAGCTAGGTACAGATTTCTCATCTTTCTTGGCAGTATCTCCCACACAGCCCCATTTCCAAAGCTATGAAAATAGCCTTAAGCTCTCACACTTCAGCAGACCCAGAATTCCCTTGCAGCAGTTCCCCACTATGATCATCAGACTATGGTAAGAGACAGAAAGCCAACCTCAGGCACAGAGCAGTTTCACAGACAAAAGAAACTCACAAAGCAAACAGGGGCCATTGCTGAATGCGTGTTAGATGCCCACATGCTTTAACAGCACATGTGAGCTGAAAGCTGTTTCAAGACAGACACAACAAAGAAATGCTGAAGAGTCAACTCAAGGCAAGGAAAGAGTATTTTGGGAAGCTTCCAACAAAAAGCCATAGACAAGCAAAGCTCCCTCGTGCCTCCTGCGGCCACTGGGATGTTAAGTGACTGTTCTCTCCACCTGCCATAGGAGTGTGGGCATCTGTGGACAATGACTACTCATTAATATCGATTCATTAACTTGGAACTAAGGACTTTGTTCATCACAGCAGCATAAATGGTAGAGAGCGAGATAAATTGTGCATTAGGCAATATTTGCACTGATCAGAAAGACAGGTTTAAGCTGCAAACAACTGTCCATGAAAGGATCGGCACAGGTCATAGGTCAAAGCAGCAGGTGGACCTGAGTCTCATACACAAATCAGATTCATTACTAACCCAGGCTCAGTTCTTAATCACTTAAGACAGTAATCTAAAGGTGATAAGTTTGGTGTATCACAGTCATAATCCTCTAAAGGCAGCCACTCCACAGTTAAGATTTAACTTCAAGGGAATGATCCAAAATGCTGTTAAGGCTTTTCACAATCTAAAACTAATCGGGAAGTCTGGGTCCCTGAGCATAATTTGGTCAGTTTAGTTTACAGAAACAAAACTCGGGGAAAATAGAGAGTGCTGGTTGAGGACTAGTAAAATAACCTCCGGTAAAGGGAAAGTAGACCCACAAATCTGAAGCCATTTCAGAGATGTGTCTGACAATGCCCATATGTGCTGTCAGCCATGACAACGGTGGCAGCAGCTAAAAGCATGGTAACAGGTAATTCCCATACTGGAGAACAGCCAATTTATGCCATAGTCAGTATCTTGCACCACATCTAGGACTAAATAGCAGAGGCAAATGAGAAGCATATGTACGCAGCTCACATGGAAAGTGATATCTAATTGTTCCACAGGGTGATGCAGTGATAATGGCCGAGTTGTAAAGCCCTGCCCTCTTGTTTGGTTGGATGCTCAGCTCTAAGTCTCTCAACTCCCTCCCATGAAGACTGAATAACAATTTCTTCTTGTGAAGGGAAGAGCACATCATCATCAGTAGCTTGCTGTTAAGGAGTGATTAGTTGAACACTTAGAAATGAACATTTCCTGTTCTGACACTTTAACCTTGTTCAGGCATATTACTTTGACACATTATTAAATCTCTATCTTGTTTGTAATGACAATCAAGCTATGTGAAACCTAAGAACAGCAACAACACGTTTTTTCTCTTAAGAAAGACCAAAAAAAAGCTACGATCTCCTGTCTTATCATTCTTTATAAAAAGTCCTCCTCATTATTTCAGAATGGCAACAAATATGCAATGTACTCCATAGGAAATATATCTGAAAAGGTCTGAGTTGTAGTCCAGAAATACTGCTAACTTTTTATCTGGTAGTAACTAAAGTGCCTCAACATCCTCTCCTCTAATTGTCCCCATCCTTGACAGGATATAATATCTTACTTCCATTAAGTTCTGTGAAGTCCATGAACAGAACTGTATACACATAAAAATATACCATCAAGTAAGATGAAAAAGCTTCTAGCTCCTGTTTTCACTCTAGGGCTGAGAACAATAACAAACTCAAACACAGACATCACTAGAAGCACACGAGTAGCTTTTGGAAATGAGATCATGCAGTGTCAATCACAAGATTCAGACTCTCAAAACAGAACTGACCACTGATGAATCACAAACATCAAAAGATTCATAATATCAAGCACAAGAAAAAATCCTATGAACACTTACTAGTACTTTGCAGACTGCTTTTGTTACCTTATGTTGATAAGTACATAGGTTTAACTTAATTATATTGCATTTAAGATGTTGAAAGCAGCCTCTGAAATGGACATCTGTTAACTCTTTCAATAGTCTAATTATAGAATTGCAAAACAAGACATACATCACAATGTAATATAAATCTCAGTCAGCTAAAAGCAGTAGCTGGCTGAAACAGATGGCATTACTTTTTTTTAACAACTTGGAGAAAAATCCCATAGGAAGCATTTCAACCTGGAATTTTATGGTAATTCTTTTAAAAACACTTAGCAAATTAAAATATTTAGAGATACAAACTCTTCAGTGAAATTCTCTGTTTTACTTGACTCTTTCACATAAAATCCTAGTGGATCTAGTCAAGTGCTGCTGCAATCAAGTTACTCCATTCTAACAAGGCACAGATTTTGCCTATAAACTTTCTTCCTTTAGAAAACTTTTCTTCCAGCTTATACCAAGAAACAGTCTCTCTGCCGTACATCCAGTAGCTGAGGTCTCTCCAGTTCACTTTGTATTTGGCTAAGACACTTTTCAGTTTGAAAACCAAACAGAAAGCAAATCCATATTCAGTTGTTTTCAAAAGTGGAGATCAAAGATTGCCCAACAAGTAGTTGTTAGGACTATGTCTACCTGGGTAACCTTGTGTCATGCACTATCGTTCCACAGTGAATGCACCAATGCTGGCCCAGCAAATTTGCTGTTTTCAGTAGCACGATGAATGATGGCCATGCTAGTACATTAGCACCACAGAGGCACTTAAAGGCTCAGTAGACAGGCAGTTTGTGTGTTAAACACACCGTCACAGTTGCTCCTACCGTGCACGGGGACAATCCTGAAACACCACATACCTGGAATTTAACTTCCCTTGACCTTTTCAGGTTTTCAAGTTCAGGATTTAGCTGCTTGGCTCCATTAGGAACAGCAGGAAATGAGCAGTTAAAATCCCTAAAAAGGCTTTGAAAGCTACTTGTGAAATGTTCCAGTGCCTCTCTGCAATTCAGCAACTGGCAGGAGGGAGGGGAGGCTGAGGAATGGGGGAGCTGTTAGAGCAGGACAGGAGGAATACAAGAGCAAAGTTTTACTGTTACAAAATCAGCAGCTCAAAAAAGACCTCGAGGAAGAGTCTGACAGCTCCCCTTCATGCTTCATTACACAGGGCCCTAATTCTGCTAAGTTTCCCAGATGTGGGAAAAGGTACTGAAACTTCCAAAGCAGCAGATTATTCTGTTCTTCAATGACAGGTTGATTTGGGGTTGTTTTGCCAGCTTTTTGCCCACTGCATCATGCATTTTTACGCTTGGCCTGTGAAACTGCCTAAGCAGCTGCCAAAGCAGGGTGGATCCTCCAAATATCTCTGGCAGCAAATCAGCAGCTGGGAGTCCTGCAACACGTATCTTGACTAAAACCATTCTGGGATCTTGCTTCACAGTGTCAGTTAAGAGCAGGGAGGAATGTTCCAATACAACACTTCTTAAATCCCAGAGAGGTGACATGCCATTTTAACAAGGTTTTTATTGCAAATACAGACACATCTATACAGTCTTGGGCAATGCCTATATTCTTCCCCTCACTGCCTTGTTGCCTCATTTGTCTCTGGTCAGTACAGCTCAATTATTTTCTTAACCTGTTTGTAGATCAATTCTCCTGATTGATGTAGACTTCTGGATGCTGGGAACAAACTTCAAAAATTTGCATTGAAGGATGAATTCAGGTTCATTGTTATAGAAGCAGGTTCCCAGAAATATCATAACAGAGATCCTACCATGGCCACTCCTGCAAAGGTGGTCCATTATTCTCTCAGTTGTTCAAGCACCTGCTGAGAAGGCCAATAATGATTCCTAACAATACAGTAGCAATTTGAAGTAGAAAGCTACAGGTCCTACAGACATAGCGAATTTGTTTGCCTCTGTTGCAAGAAGGAACGAAACTCACCAAAATATGCAAAATGAGATGCAAGTTTCACAATCATTTTACAGAAAAAAAAATTCTTAGAGTTTTTTACAGTGATTTCTAGTCTAGTTTGAACACAAGTGGAAGACGACAGACGTCTCTTTGAAGAAAGAGAATTTCTGGAATAGGGACTCCACGGATTCTCTGCCAACCTTATCAGTAGGATTGTAACAGGTGTTTGAAAGCAAATAATCACTCTGAAGTATGACAGACACTATGGAGCTGTAGAAGCAATTTAATCAGGGCAGCAACAGTTTAAAATACATCTGCATTTCTGAATCAAATGGCAAGTTTTCTGTCTAACTGAAGGTCAAGGGGACAGTAATCAACACAAATGGCTAATGGCGAGAAGTCTGGCCTCCTCTGAAAAACTAGTTCAGACTACTCCACTCTGGTTGAGGAGGACTGGACAGGAAGAGACTATCCAAACCACAGAAAGGCCTGATGGAACACATTCTCCCAGCCATGCAACAGAGAACGTCTGTAAAAGACAGACTGTGATTAGTAACCTCAAAAAAGCATTTTCACTTCAATGCTTTTATCACAAAAAAGAAAACATTTGTGTGC
Organism: Strix uralensis; assembly: GCF_047716275.1. Taxonomy (NCBI): domain Eukaryota; kingdom Metazoa; phylum Chordata; class Aves; order Strigiformes; family Strigidae; genus Strix; species Strix uralensis. The sequence continues at coordinate 10,229,787 of NC_133978.1, read as the reverse complement.
TCTATAAAAAGAAGGAGGATCTCTGGTTAATGAAATTACTGTCCCTGTGAAAGACCAGATTTACCTGAAATACAGGAAACAAACTCATACCTGTTGACATAATGGCTATGCAAGCCAAAGGAAGTACAGTATAGAGCTTTGCTTAGAGTACAGGTAAAGGAAATCCAGTCAAAAAGGGAAGAATTAGAGATCTAAGACCTAAGCAGCACTGCCTCAATAAATATACACTCATTTTGCCCTAATACTGCCAGTGCAGATGTCACTGATCAGAACCCATTTATACATGTTTTTGTTCAACACAAACTGTGCAACTAAAAGCAAATCTCTGTTTGAACAGTAATAAAGATTAATCGCTCCTGCTCCCACAGAATTACCAGCCAGCACAATACACACAGTGACTAGACCAAGCCAGTTTATGAGGCAGTCTGAGGATTTGCTGATGTATCTCAGTAAGTGAGCCTGGCTCAGCATGGGCTGATGGGCTGTAGGTAAGGGATGATTCCCCCCATCACTTCCCCAGGTATCAGATGACAGTAATTATCCTTTGCAGTGCAGTGGGCTTCTCACAAAGAAATGGAAGGTATAGGGCACTTGTAAGCTACATTTGATCTCTCTCCAAATTTACTGTTGCAGAAGTCACCAAGGAGCAGGATCTGGAATTTCTGTCCCGAGTGATGACTAGCCATAGTAGCTGCTCCTCCCAGCTCATAGCTCCTGCAGATATTACAAGACAAGGGACAACACAATGTTCTGCACCATCTTCAGCTTTTGCTCAATGCACACACACCAGTACTGACCAGGAGTCTTGGCCAGAGGACTAAAAGTACGTGTACGTGCTTGTTAGCGTATTATCAGTTTCCAGCATAAAACTTCTAATGACAACTAGTAAAGGTCAACAAAAAGCCACCTGGTCACCTGGCAGTTAAACTGTTGCTGAAGATACAGGTAGAAACAAGTATTTGTAAGAGAATTCCACTTTGTGTATTACTCCAATTCACAGTCAAATCAATATCTTGGTTGATGATCCTGACAGTTTTTCTTAATTTCAACATCCTTATGTCACTCAAAAAAACCTTTTCTCTTTGATGACAACACTTCCCACCTATTTGTATGAGTTTACTCTTGGCTCCTTTCGGTGTCACGTATGTATATATCCCTTTGAGAATGCGCACATGCATACAAGTGCACAAACTTCAGACTCTTGTCCCCTTAAATCTATTTCATCTGTAAATTTTCACACAGATGTAAAGTAGCTTCCCAGAAGTGCTTGCAGGATCCTGGCTCCCAGTCTCTGCTATGGTTCTGTACTTCAAGGCCTGCTCGACTTTGGAAGGACTTCAGAGAATGGAAACAATTTACTCACTCGCTATAGTCTAACAGTGAAAAAAGGGGACTTTGGCTTCGCTTCAGATGTAGTTCTCTCAAAGCAGGTACACTTAACACAATCAGTAAGAGAGGAAGGATAACATAATACTTCTATTGGCACTGGCCAGACTGTACAGAAAAATAACTGTATCACTGATTCTGCAACTCTCCTCATACTGGATTCTCAAGGTCCCCAAAAATGTTCCAAGATGAGACCCTGGCAACAGGCTCCATATAAAGCCCAGGAGGCAGTCAATAATTTCATATTCTGCACAGGGGTGGAAAAGCATGAGGTAAGCAAGACCTGAACTCTCAGTGTTAAAGAAGTGCTGAAATTTGTTCAGTGAGACTAGCTTTGCAGTATCTCCACACCAGAGGAAAAAATGTGTGAGATCACTTAGACTACACAGGCAACCAACTGCAGCAGCTTCCTATTCTGAGTGCTCTGCATTGCAGTCTTAACAATGAGGGGAGGAATTTACTGCATTTATTTTAATTATTATTTTAGTAGGCTTTTATCATTGCCAAGGAAATATATCCATATATTTAAATCAAGGATTCCCTCCCCTCCACAAACACATAGGTTCTTATATCACTAGAGTGGCAATCTCAGATACTTATAGGTAAAAATAAAGATCTAGGATCATTCAACATACTTAATGAGTTCAGGTTTTTCCCCCCTGGCTAGGCAGGGAGACTATGTCTAGCACAGCTGCAAAGCCTCACTGGCTATTCATAGGGTCATGTAAAGCTCTGATCTACGGAAGCTGTAAAAGGAAACTAGCTGCTTTGCTGTGTAAATCTTCACCATCAACCCAGAGCTCAAATTGACAGGTTCCAGTTGATTTCCCTCCCCAGTCTCCATTAATTACAAGGTCTTTTAATTACTACATGCACATGAGGGGTGGAAACAACTTAGCTGCTCCTCCAAGATTTAATTACCAAGCTCACACCATCAGTGACCCAGCTTGGCCCAGTGCAGCAGGGGCTGCTCGCTCTCACAGAATTCTGTTCACTAACACAGCCAGTCTCTAACACAGCAGCATCTTCCCGCTGCACTCAACCAGGAAATCAATTACTGGTGGAAGTGGGGAGATCTGCCTTCTCCTTTTCCCATTCAAGCAGGAGGTAGGCACACCTGATCACCCACACAACTAGAGTGCTGTTGACAGCAAGGAAAATCTTTACAACCTTCTGGATTAGCAATGTCCATATTGATTCTCTCCTTGTAACTCCCCCAACAGGTAGGGTACAATGTTCAAAAGGCTCTCAAATGACTCATATACAAGCCTGACTTCCAGCAGCATGCTTTTTTTTTTTTCCCTCCTGAAATACACCCACGGCTGCTGTCTAAAGTGGACGTGGGCAAGAACAGAGACACGGATAGAAGCTCAGCACCCTGAAACCAGTTATACTTGGGAGGGTGACACACAGGAACCCATGCCATCTCCAGGCCAGCAGACATTTTGCTATAGATGATCAGGCCCAGAGTCCTGAGGTAGAATTAGTAGCCCTGGTGGGTCCAGCTGCCCTGACTCCACACACAGACTATAAAAATGCTAAAGAGTGGAGGTGGAGGACCAACTCAGTCCACGTCAAACATAGCAATGCTTCCAGAAACCAGAAGCAATGCAAATAATTTCATTTTCATCTCTACAGCATGCTCTTGCACAGCCTGCACTCTACAAGACCAGCTAGCAATTACAACGCCCAAAAAAAGGCAGAAAATAATATGGATTGAAAAAGCAAGCCAACACTGCTCAGCCCCTCTGAACAGTGCATCCAGTCCAGCTGCAGTTCTGTTGAGAAAATACTGCTCTGCAAACATTCAAAATGAGCTTCAGGTAGCAGCTTTATGGGTCTCAAACTGCAACACTGATAAACAGCATGTACAGAAGCCACTACAGTCTATCAGAAAGAATATTAAGATCTTCTGGTAGAGGAACTTCAATAAACGCTTAGTCAGTCTGAATTTACAACCTGATCCTTCAGTTCTCTCCTCCAGAAGTGACTAGCTTCTTCATACAAGTTGTGCTCATTCCTGAATGGGGCTTTTGGAAGATACAGAAGGGAACTCAGCTGAAAACTCTCGGTTGCTGTTTTACTTGCTGTTTTCTATTGATTCTTTAACAAAAATAAAAAATGTTAGCCACCTGCATAAGAGAGGACATGAACCAGCAATAAAGGCTGCTAAAAGAATAATTTGGAGCTGTGAACAGAGATCAATAAATAAATTGGAGATCTGTTCAGTCACTACCTCCCAGAGCTGAGGGGAATTAAAAAACAATTAAAGACCATGTATCTGTCTCCCAATCATTCAAATGGGAAGTGAAGGACAATCATAGTGCAACAGTTATCAACAGAAAGCAGATCTTCCTCCACCACTTTTTATGGCTGATCATACACCAATTAACTGACAAATAAAATAACCCAAAAGTCACTATATTATAAACCATTGGTTCTGGTTTTACAAAACAACAGACCCCTCTCGTCATTGATCATTTCGGCACAGTTAGCATTTGATTCATGAAGCTGTGCCTCAGGTTGCCAAGAATAGAGCTGGTCCTTAATTAATAATAATGAGCAATAGCTCAGGATCCTCATACTTATCAGACCCTGAAGGAGCACCAGCTGAAGCAGGAATCTCAGTGGGCAACTTTTCAGCCAGAAACAGAAGCACAAAGAGATTAATAAGTGATAGTGTTTACAAAAGATGCATTAATTGTCTTCGATGTTCATCAATAATATCACCAGCGTTGTCAAAAAAAACACCTTTTTGGGTTTTAGCAAAGCACTTGGTACCACAGCCCATGAAACTACTTAAAAGTGATTGCATCCATAAGTTTAACAGCCACAACTTGATAATAAGCTCTCAGACAGTAGTGGGCAAGTTCATTGTAGCTGAAAAATAAAATGCATTTGTATATCTGTGACAGAATCTTTTGGAAAGGAGGAAAAAAAAAAATGAGGCCATTGCCTGAGCAAATAACATGCACAGCACATTTACGCACAAAAACATTTACACACAAATACAGAGTGAATGTCCATTGAATGCTCACATTAGGCAGGAATCATTCTGCCTTCTGGTTTAGGACACCCAACATCAGCTATATTGCATACACCAGATCACTTGTTTGCAGAATTAAATCTACTAAAGCCCAGGTGGCTGACACTGGGTCAGACTTTTGTCTCCAGCTCCATCCCCAGAGATACACCAACAAAAACTCCAAGTCTGCCACCAAGTCTGACATTTAGCAGTCTGCTTGGCTCAAACAAAGTGATGGCACCCAAATGGGGAAAAGTAGTATCTTTTGATCAGGGCACTCATGTTGGTAAGATCTTCAAGAGTCCATAAGGTCCTATTTAGCTGCTGGTGAAATAAATACAAATGTCACCTGAACGATTGATGCTGTTAAAAGTAAAAGGAAGATGAACTGTCTTCCATGTCTTTCATCTGAAGCACCAGGACAAGAAAATGAAACCATTTTCTTTTTCAGAACAGAGCAACTCTTTTTTTCATTCCCATTACTTAGAAGGGGAAAATAACAGCCATTTAAAAGTGCCAAGAAACCTTTTGTACCTTTCAAACCCTGCAAGAATTACACCCACGTACAGCAACACACACTGCTAATCCTTTTCAAGAATTTGATTGTCCAAGATGGGTTTAACACCAGGTGCTTCAGCTGTACTTTTTAAATTAAAAACTGCACAAAGCACTATGCACCTTAAGGCCATGGGCCTGCAGCAGCTTTTTCATTTACAGCCCTTTCCACAGTGCAGGTGGGTTTCCCCGCCTTCTCTTGAGAACCCCAAGACTTCTGACTCTCGCCCTCAGATACGCCCCAGTGTACGGTCCAGCTGTCTCAAATGGCTGATGGCACACACACAAAAGGGCCACGGGGACAGCGGCTGTTCCCGACCACCACGCTGCTGCATGGCGAGGGCACACGAGGGGCCCAGCCAGCTCCCCTGGTTCTGCCCTGCCCTGTGGCAGATCCTGCTCCCAGCCGCCTGGCCGGGTGGGAGAAGCACAAGGTCTGCTTACCCAGGAGCAGCCATCCTGCTAGCCACCCCCCAGGCAGCCCAGGAGGTAAAACCCCTGGCCAGAGCACGGCTGGGCTGGCTCGGCACCCAGAGGGAGTGGGGTTGGGGTTGGGGTCCATCCCCCACCAGCATAATGCCTACCGAATGACAATTCCCCTTCAGAAGTCTCCAGAGATGTGGAAATTTGCACCAGAATGGTGCTGCCTTGACCTCACTATGATGCTCAGTTCCCTCCTGGTCTGACAAGGCCTAGCATGCTCCTAAGGATCACAGGAGTCTCAGGATTGCCTTAGGCAAAGCCACAGCCTCTGCAAAGCATCAGCCCACAGACCACAAAAAGAGTCACAGAAGCGTAAAATTAAGTGAGACCCCTGGGTTGTGGGAGCAGGTTTCCTGTAATCCCTGGCACCACTGGTCATGTTCATCATCACAAGATTTGTCAGGTCAATCATGACAGTTGGTCGCTGCAACCAACAGAAAGCCAAAGCACTGGCGTGTATCCAACCTAAACTTAATAACTGCTGAACAGGCAAAGAAGAAAGTCTTCAGGACATTCAACACCTGGGCAAATGGCCAGAGATTTCCACATACCTTTCATCATGGTAGGAAGGCTTCTTAGCTTTGTGCAGAAAAAAAAATAAAAACAAAACAAAACACCAACAAAAGAACCCAAGGAACCCAACAAACCAAACAAAACATGTCTGAATAAATGGTCCATTCTGGGAAATGGTCTGTTTGAACCATGGCTGTTACTTTCCAAAAGAAGAAGAGACAGACAAAAAGCCACAGCTCTGCACATCACTATCAGAAGCTGGTCCAGCTGCTCTTGGACTGAGGGCTGTGCATTTCCAGCAGAGCTCACTCAGGCTCCCCACCATGGCAGCAGGCTCAGCTGCAGCCAGGCAGAACACAGGCAAGTGCCAAAGGTGTGATGAGAGATCATACATGTTTTAATAGAGCAAATTAAAGGAAGAAAACAAAGGTGGAATCCTTATCAAAGCTGCAGCTTTGAAGAGACTTGTAAATAGCTGACTTAAAATTAAATCAGACAGTGTTTCGTTTCTCCACAAAATGACCCAAACCCCAAAGCTAAGGATAATTAATTATTCCCATACCTTTGATAGCACAGAGGCTGACAACATGGCTTTAGACAGCAAAAAAGCATCTCTGAGGAGCAGACTCAGGACTGAAAAGTTATTTCCTTGTAAGTAAGAGTAGTAAGAGATTAATGCATTCGCACTCTGCTGTTGAAAGGCTTGTGTCCTCTGTAGTTATGTGGTGAAAAGAAACTCATTAGTGTCCTCCGGTCACTATGGAAGAAAGTTACAAGGAAGTAGTTACCAATAATAAAATATATAAATGCCAAGACCAAATGTAATCTGGGACTGAGAGGAAAAGCAGGTAAAATTATGTGGAGATCAAAAGTTAGGCTAAGTAAATTGTCTGCAGATAGCTTTAAAAAAAGAAAGGAAGGGAAAAGATTCAGAATGCTTTGCTACTGGGCTGATACACTTATATATAATTACAAATAAAAGGAATCCACATATGTAAACAGCTAGGGGGACTGTGGACAGTCATGGCAGGTGAGAGTACATGTATGATAACATTCTAGGGGAAAGAGGATAAAACTGGTACAGCCGTGTCTGCAGAGCTGCAGAATCCCAGCTGTTTCACTCCTCTAGTCTCCCAACTTGGACAGGGCAAATCAGGTCTGTAGTGGAAATGAAGATGTCAAAGGAGAAGTGTCAACCTTCTAGAAATGGAGTCAAAATACTTCAGTAGGATAGAACTGAATCTTTTCTTCCAGACGCTGCACCAGTATCACTTTGAGTATGTTACAGCTGGCAAGACAGAAAATATTAAAATGAATCTTCCACTGCCCCGTTTTCTTTTTTGTTAGAAAAGTCACACACATACATACAGTGATGCTCCAGCTTGGCTAGGTACCTTCTGCATCCATATGCTTCTTTCAGAAGTTCAAAAAGAATTGTCTTTGCAAGTTCTGCCCTATTGTCTGCAATTTGTTTTGCAAGGGCAGAAAAGGGAAATGGAATCGAGAGGCACATACATGCCAGAATATGATGTGGTTAACAGGTGCCTAAACTAGCACTGAGGTGATTTATTTTTTCAGCTACCATGCATTGTCATTTAGATCAGACAGTCATAGTTATTAACATAGTTTTTCTGCTTATGGTCTTGAAGTTACTGCAGTCTCAGGCAAGTCTGCACTGTATTCTGCTGCACAGCAAACATGTGGATTGCATGGACAGTCCTTTCTCCAAGAGATCTTACCAGATTTGATGTTACAGCTTTCTCATACAGCTTCAGTAATGCAGCTTCCTTCCAGCCTACGACATCTACTGGCAAACCTTTTATAATGGCATAAGTCAGCACTACCTTCCTGTTCTTCGTGCTTAAACAGTACATACCCACAATAACTCATATTATAGCATCTGTGGAACATAGGAGAGAAAGACATCATTAGTTTAAAAAAAAAAGACAAAACCACTCCCTCTGCTGGATTCAGTCTGAAAAAATGAATTATTCTTCAGTAATGGTGTAAAGCACTACTATCCTGAGAAAATCACACAGATCTAGCAATAGAAGCCATGTTTGCTGAGTATCATCTTGTATCTCTACAGAGCTTACACCCAAGGTATAAAGCCCTGATTACTTACTGTTAAAATCAATGTAAATTGTCATTTAAGAGTGATTTGTTTGCTATTGGTCAAAATAAGAATACCAGTTTGTCAGAGAAGAGAGACCAGGAAAAATTTTCTGAATAAGCACTGAAAAGCAAAAGTTGTATGAGAATATGGTGACAGGCTAACACGGACTCCATTTACTTGAAGGTTCAAAGGGAAATTTTCAAACATTTTTAGGGGTCATTAATAATCTTTTCATTGTGTACTGGAACAGAACTGCTAGAAAAAACAGTTGAGTCCAAGGTTTCCCTGAGCTACAAATCAAACAAACAAGCGAATCACAATGTAAATCCCCAGGTCTAATACATCACTAATTTAATTCCCTGAAAAATTGCTTGCTTGTATCTATACTAATTCAGGGCAGTAACATGTAATTCATAAATTCATCTAACCTTAATTCATACTTGCTCTACTTCTAGAAATATTATCATTAAATTAATATGACTACAATAGGCCTCATGTTTCATAAAAATGAAATTCAAATAATTAAGTTTTGTCCCTGAGTTTGTTCCACATTAAATATTCTTACAGGATTTCAGTGCATTCTCAGTAGCAAGCAAATTAAAACAAGTTCTCAAACATGTTCATATGTAAAAACCTCCTCCTCTGCAGAATGGAAGGCTTACTGCAGCACTGCTATCACCTCTGCATACCAAAGTGCAAATCCTAACAAATCAACAGACAATCAAGACTGCTGAGAAATGAAATATGGTTGTATAAGCAGGCAACACAAGTGATAACTTCCATTGCTGAAGATCTGAGAAGGAGGTGTTTCCTACTGGATACTAAATTCGAGGAACCTTAGGAGTGAGTAATTATTTTTTTAAAAGATATAACAAAAGTATGCGAAGAAATCAGGCTTATTTAAAGCACACTGAAACTGAGACCGACCCAATGGCAATCGTGATTTCTGATTATTTAATCTATGCTATATACAGTAAAGTTTACGCACAATTAGACAGGAAAGAACACACACATATGCTCTCCTTGAGTAATTTTCCAGGAGTGACCACCAGCAATTGTTGCAGTACAGCGAAGAGAACGCCTCTTGCCAGGAAGGGAGGATTTTCTCCGCAGGGTATGTTTGTGCACTGAAAGAGCAGTTAAAGATTTCTACAAGGCCTTGGAGTTGCAAACACATTTGTGCATTTAGTCTTTATCTCCCATATCCCTTACGGATTTCCAACCTGAGCAGTCAGTGAACTGAATGATAAATACAGCCAGCTGAAACAAAACAAGCCTGTCACAGAGACCAAGTGGGGAAAACTAAATTATTCCAGCTCAAGTTATACAGATTCGTCAGTTGGGGTTATCAGTGTCTGGTTTACTTCCTCCACCTCCAAATAGATGATTGCTCCTTTCCACTGCGCTATGCTGCTCCCGCTCACTGAAAATAGTAAATCTGTATTGCTCAGCTTGGGGCTGACCCATCAAAGCAAACAGGACAGGGCGAGGAGACGCACGGTCTGTATGCTAGTCAAAAAGACATAACCCACCTATGCCTAGGAAGGTGTTTTGGCACATGCAGAAATTAGATGGTTGTAAACGTGCAGTAGTTCGGCTGCTTGCATTGCACTGCCCTCTGCTGTTTACAGGAGCAAAAGTCCAGCCTTCTGTCTGTATTAAAGTAGTGGGGAGGAAGGGCAAGAAGTTTTTCCTGTCGAAACACATGAAAATATGATTTCTCTTTTAAGCTAATCTGAAGAGGGGAAGTGAGCAGATTGAAGTATTTTTCCAAGGGATTTTTCCAAAACCATGCCATTTTTCTTGCTCTTATCCACCTGCTTTCTATCCATTTACAATTAATATAATATGTAATTTTTCTCCCTTTTTCTCAATAGAGCTCCAAGTGCTTTACCAAGAAAGTGCATGTTATTCAACCTTGTTGTTTACCCTGCAGATGCTGACTAAAACACATTTGCTAAGGCATGTGCAACTGGTACTCAAAGCAGATAGCATGATGTAGAGACCCATACTCGCTCTTACAGTAACAGTTGAAAAGCCCTTCTATAACATATATCCTGTGACCATTAGTATATTTCTAACGCCCCTCCTCAAATTTCTTAGCCTTAGTTTGTACCTGTACTAGTCACATTCCAGGATAAGACTCTAGAAAACATACAAAACAGAGGTGATGCAGTGTTCCGTGCCAGCAGTATAAAAGATGTAATACTGCCATGTGAAAACAACCTCCATGACCCTTTTCCTCCTTTAAAAGAAATACATTTGTATGAAATCAGATAATATTACATAACAGAATAATAACTGTCAAAGATAATCCCTTGAAAACTAACACCCTCAAAGTAGCTCAAAAATAAGTGTCATTAGAAGCCTATTTTAAAGGAAATATGTATTTTGCATGTATAAACACAAACTACAAGTTCACAGTATTTTTTCAGTACCCTGCATGTCCCAGAAATGCCACACACAGAGCTTTCAACAGCCATTAATATAATGCACACACAGAGATCTTAACTCTTTTGAAGTAAGAAATCGAATGCCAGTATAAAATGCACAGGAGTATTATTAGCAGAGAGCTTGTGTATCATTGAGCTTCCCTGCATGCTAATAGCAAATCTGTGACAGCTTATAAGCATATGGTTTGAACATCATAGACTTTCTAGAAACATAAGTTCAGATCCTGGCAGGATCAACTCAGCTTGACAACCTTCTGCCGTGTATCTTGCAGCAATAACTGCTTCGCTGCTACTGTTTGATACAAAATCTCACACACAGGGCTCTCACCTGTGATTAGGGGCTTCTAGGTTGATACCATAGTACAAAAAAAAGTAACACAGCAGCAACGCACAGAAATTATTGAGCAGAACTTGAGAGGGTTTATAAACCAAGACTGAACTCTGAGAGTTACCTGTAGTAGTCTAAATAACACAGAACTTGGTTGCTCAAATCACTTTGCCAAAGGTGAGTGGAATTACAAAAAACCAAAGTATTCCACAAACTCACTTTTTGTATAAACATAACGTACACCTTTGGGATCCTCCAGGAAGATGGGGATACAGATTCCTACTACCCCATGATACTATCAGTGCACTGTCTGGGATACATGTTCCCATGAGAACATCCTTACAGGGCTTCAGAGAACTTGTCTGATGTGCTGCATGTAACTTGAAGAGAGAAATTACTCCCTCTCATTTACATTTAATAAATTCCTGCAAATAAATGCTGTGGAATCCTAATAAGATAAAAATTTACTGGATCGGGTAGTAATAAAACAATTCCAATAAGGTACACAAAACTTGCCTTGCAAGGAATTACTTTAAGAATTTTTAAAAATTTTATTTTAAAACTAAGCTTTGTACAGAGCTCAGGCTTTTGAAGACTCCTAAGCAGGCAAATACAGGGAGATTAATATAATGTCCAAGAAAATAAGGGAGGATATGTTTCCTCAGGGAATTTCTATCATGCTGTCAGCAAAGAATCTTGCAAGCCTTGACTTTGCTAACAGTGGTATTATTCTCATTTTATATATGAGGAAACCAAGGTGGCATAGGATAATTCGCATGGTTTGGCAAACTGAATAGAAACTGAAATAAAGAAGTGTAGGAATCACTAGACTTTTGTATTATTAAGCACTGAAATCTATCAAACTAAGTGATCTGAGTCTTTAAAGGCTCATAAATTTTATATGTATGCACTTCTGATATAGCTAAACTAGTGGTATTTACCATCCCTAGACTTACCACTGTGTGTAGACAAAAGCTATTCTATACTGATGATCGTAAGGAAATCAGGGACATTTTCACAGCCTGAATTTCAAGGGTGCCTCTCTTTCTAACTAGCACCCAAGATAATGATGTATCAAGTCTCTTCAGAGTAAAATCTAAACAATTGTTTTGATTGGAGAGGTATTAAAACCACATTCTGACAGAATGCGAAGCTCCATTGAAATCTGATGTTTCTCCCAAGTTGCTGCATTTCTATGGAATTTTCTGAAAAAAACAACTCAAACCAAGTAAAGTAACTGCTGGAGTGTCCCATCTCTACAACTGTTTTTAAACATCTGCCAGTTTGGGCTATTTCAGAGGCTTGCATTGTAATAGGCCTTCAAAAGCCAACCTCTGTCATGAAATGCTTTCCAACAATTGAAGTGATTTTCAGAGGCTGCGATGGAGGGGAGCATTTCAAACAGCTTTGAAGTTTTCAGATTTGGCTCTGCTTTGGAATAAACAAATTCAAAATCGTTCTTAAAAGAGTTTCTGGTCTGTTATGTAAGGCAATTACTTCTGCCTTTAGCTTCATACCAACAACTCCCACTATATTCAGTGAGGACTTCGAGCAATCATGCAGGACTATCCCATGTATTGCACTAGACCTGCACTCTTACTGCCTGTGGTTTCACAGAAAACAACTAGAACTCCTAACAGAAAATCCTCTTCTTATCTTTCAGATTGACTGATTAGCACTAGATACTTTAACTCAGTTTTAGAGCTGTGGCATTTGTGTTCAGTGTCCTCTGCTAAAAGCCAATTCTTATTTGAAACATCAGCTAACATTCATAACCTAGGGAAAGCAGCAACTGCATAGATCTGGTTGATGTTACATATGCTTTGATATTAACTGGTCTTGTAGTTCAGCTGCATTCAAACATGCTTATTAAAAATAAACCATTTCTGTGCAAGGAAAGGTGCCAAGGGTGTTGATTCTGGGTCGCAAAAGGAGGGAAACATCAGGAGTTTCTTATCATCTAACACTTTCCCCTCACATGTAATATTCTGCCCGGTGACAATAAAGCAGTGTCAGACCATTGCTCTCAGTGCAGTCAGCAGAACATTGCTCATCACTGCCACAAGGCCTCTGGATAGGAAAAGCAGGGAAGATAAGGAAGCAGTGAATTACAGCTTTTAGAAGCACTCTTTACATAGTCATTGCATCAGCTGTTTAACATCTGATGATCACACTGATAGGATTAGACATCCCTGTAACACAGCCTTGTCCACCAGGTAACAAAGAGAACACTTATCCAGCAGAACAAGAAGGCAGGAAGATCCACGGTATGTAACTACATTCTTGGGCCTCAGTTGAGGAAGGTACCTAAACCATGTGTTTGAACTCCGAAACCCTACACAGGAGTTGCCCTCACCCATAAAACCTGGGGAAGTCTTCAAAGATCATATTGAAGCTCAAAATAAAACCTTAAGTATGACAAGTCTGCCTGCAGCATTTTTTAAATGTTCTTACTTCAAACTACAGGATTCTCCCTTTACTAATTCTCAAATTTTGATTGAAATTTCAAACTTGAACTTCCATCTACTGAAACAGGCCAGATGCAATTAGTGGAGCAGATTTCCTTTTCTCTCAAGACCCATAAACCATTCAAATCGGGCAAAATACAGTTGTGCAATTCAGAGCCATTTATGAATGTTTACATGTATGTATACATTGTATTGATGTGGACTCCTGTGGGGAAATAGCCTTCGCAACATAATATTTTCTGATAATAATTCTAACTAGTTAATTACATAAGAAAATGCTATGAAATACTATTCTCAACTGTGACTATAAGTGAAATAATATACATTTAAAAACTAGCCACATAAGTCCTTGTTCATCTGGAAACAATACATTTAAATGTTTAGCTCTTCTATGTGTTTTTTCTTTTCTTTTTTCTTTAATAAAAAAGTCTCATGCTAAAAGCCTGCAGCTCTGTTGGAGAAAGATAATTCTATGAGAAAACACTGTAAGCATAAGCATAGTCTCCCCCTTCCCCAGAATTTCTTATCTACAGTCCTATAATTCTGCACAGTCAATGACTTAAACATACAAGTGAACAGTCAGGAGAAAGAGATACTTATTAGAATTATGACTTTTATTCACTAGAGCAACATTAAGGAAAGAATTTTTACATACAGGTTTTTTTAATCAACTTTACAAGCAAATTCCAATATACAGTATTTACTCTGGCCTGGATTAAAAAACAAAAACGACAAAGCAGATAGTAAGGGTACCTCTTGTTTCAGCTAGTATTGAATTTAAGATTTCACTGACACTGGAATTACATTGTTTTTATTGTGGTGCTTTTACAATTAAGTAGGCAGTGAGCAGCTTTACGACGACAGTGACTGAATCTCCTTGATAGCATAGTTGTAAGATGACTATACAGTCCTACCACCAGGATCATGTATTAAATCCACTCTGCTCAGAAAAAGCCACTGTAATGAGATAAGGAATAGCTACGGAAGCCCAATTCAAGAACGGATTTCTATTTGTATGGCAAGAAACATGTCCATATTGAGAGGATTATGCGCTGTGCAAAACCAGAAATACTTCCCCCCCAACATGCAGCCTACACGAGTATGACACTTTAGAATGTGCATGTGGTCATGACATGCAAACAAAGTAAATCACGCAAATGGTATTCAGTTTTCTAGCACTGTTACAACAAAGCAGCACTTAGATCAAGGATGAAATTAATTTTACTGACCTATGATGCAGCCTAGTTGCTATGTCTCACTGCTATGAAATGTAAAGTTGAGGAACCCACTTTTTTTGGAACTATATGAAAAATTCAGTGCCATTTTGGATTTTCATTGTAATTATTTTGAGAAAGTGTAAGAGATAATATTGCACTTCTTTTCTCAAACAAAAACATATGCTGGGCACATTATTCTTCAAGGGCTATGCTAGTCCTAGGGACGTTTTGCCATTGGCCTTGACTGGCAGTAGGAAGTGCTAGCTTCAGGGAAGGGGAAGGCAATAATCTGGCTGCATCATCAGTGTTAAAATCCCACACTTAAATTAAAGTCATTGCACAACAAAAAGTCAGTATGCTATATGAATATTTTTAAACATGCTAGAGTGCATATTGATTCTGTGAAAGTGATGTGAAGATACCTTGGAAACAGCAACACTAGCAGGGAAATTAGTTTCAAACAAAAGCCACACACAGCAGGAGGCATCTAGATTATTTTAGGCACAACTCCAAGCAATAAAGCTCATTTAAAGTGCAATTCTGTTTTTTTCTTTTGTGTTTATTCACTTGTTAAAATGCGTAATTGCCTCTGTACACACATACTGAACAGTAGTTTAATACTTTTGTGAATATTGCACAAAAGAATGAGAAATCAAAAAAAAAATTGCAATAAACCAGTTTTAGAAACCTAAAAAAACCCCTGAAGATATCAAATCCTTTAATTTACATATATAGGATAATCTGCACCAATACTGATGATATATCTGCACCTTCCAGAAATTAGATATGTTACCTGAAAATACTTACTTAATCCCATCTGACAAACTCTACACAGTACCCTCTTGTCCATCACACCCTAATCCCTGTCCTTCACTAAAGTGAAGCTTCAAACTTCACTACTTCTCTTCCAGTTGCCCATCTGCTGACAGGCTTTGCTCATACTCTGGACTTACTAATACATGCAACAGAGCCTTCCCTGGTAAAGTCTGAAAAGCCAAAATATGTAGTTGTCTTGAGAGAGATGCGAGGTTAGCAGCTGAATTCAAATAAAATTCAGGCTAGCATCTGTCTCATCCATGATCAAATCCTGCTGTTTCTAGGTCAGTGTCTCACTAATCTGTCAGAACAAAATGGGGAAATGCTATAACAAAGAATACAATTTACTTCTGCTCCTTTAACACAGAAAAACACCCCACAATAAATATATTTTCGTTCTTCTAGAAAAAAATAAAGAATGATCTTTTTATGAAAACCCTGATTATCTCTTTGCTTCATTCCTTAGTTTTCAGTAAAGGTGCAGACAGATAGATATCTATACTTTTAAATGTAAACATAAAAATTTTAACATCACTAAATCAAGCTGGTGATACCTCCAGAATAAGAAGCAGAAGAACTCGCGGTGAAATATCTGTCAATAGCATTAAGTGAAAAATCATCTTTTTACACAAAATCATATACAACTAAGAACAAAATCAGCTTCTATTCAAGGAAGGCAAACTTAAAAAAACCACCTTCCACAGAAATCTATATGGACCGGAAAACAAACCAGGAATCTGATCATTCCCTCAGCAGTTTTTAAACTCCTGAGAAACACAGTTAGCTGCCAGGAGCTAGTTTTGGGGAATACAAAGTCAGTTTTATTTTCTTATCGAAAGTAAATGCCTACACTGAAGGCCATCTAATTCAATGCTTTTCAAGGAAAGAAGGAATTTTTCTGGGAGAATAATTGTTACAGCAATCTTGAATTGTAGCTATTTTGATCCTGTATCAACTGTAACAATGTTACCCTTGTTACTTCTTGCTTACGCTGTCTTCACCCCAGTTAACAGGAAATCCTGCAGGTCTCTTATTTCAGATTGATATAAGCAGTTCTGAAATAGAACTTCCCCCCTGCCCATTTTCCCCCCAAGCTTTTCATTTTTCCACTTCATTGTCAGTTAAAAGAATTTAGTGTGACAAATCCAAAAACTTTCTTGGATATTAATTATTTACTGAGAAATGCAGGTGACATGATTATATTTTTTTCCTTCTCCCACCCAACTAAGGTATCCATCAGGATACCCCTAGTTAAGGGGCTTATATTACAGAAGTTAATTATTGAACTTATTTATGAAATGTCTATACTTATTCACTTTAATTCTCTCAAAGAAAATGCTGTAATATGTCAATGTCCTATAGCCAAAGCCTAGAACAAACTATTACTGTGCTCCATTTTAATGCTGTTCAGGAACAGATTTTGAGCAGAGGTACTGTAACAGCGTTCTGCTGCTGATTTTAAAACCACCTCAAGAACAGAAAAAAACCCCAATTGGAAATATCCAAGAGACAGTGATGGGAAAGAAGGGAAGAACTGAAGATGGCACATAACATTAAGTTTCTGAAAAGCTTCACTGGATATGCATATATTTAACTCACTGCACATGTGTCATGGTCCCATAGTTGCACCATGATGGGCATATATTTCCAGACCACTTTCAGAAAAAAAATACTTCTCCTAGAGAGCAGGATTTTTTTTTTTTTTATTATTTTTGGTTTATTTCCCCAAAAAGCTCCTTCCCAGTTATCATGCACTACTTCAGAAATTACAAAAAAAATTACAAAAAACCCAAAAACAATAAACATCTCTGAAAAACTCTTAAGAGTACCAGCTCTGGATTAGGACATAACAGGATTGCTCAAAGCAAGTAAGTGGGGTTAATTCTTTTTTTTTTTAAATAGTTCCTTTTTTAATACAAGCTTTATTCTGTAAAATAGTTTCAAATCCTTACACATAGGTCAAAGTTTGTGCAAAATTTCAAGTCAGGTACTTCAGAGTCTTTCAACATTAAATCAATAAATACAAGTAGTACAATAAAAGTTAAAAAATATTAATTAAAATGCATGTTGTGCAACCTCGACATCGGTGTTACGGACCCCTTATTCCCACAGGCTCTCTACTTACCAATTCATAAGAGCCTGTATCGGAAAGTTTTGCACAAGTATCCTTAGCACTGCGTTTCAAGAATCTACCCAATAACGTGTCTATTCAACACAATAAAAACATACCACAATCTTTTAACAAATTATGATGTTTAAGAGAAAAGATTTGTTTCACCCTGTGAAATCTGCTTATTGTCTGTGAACAGTGAAAATGGGATAAATAAAGAACAGAGCAACTTCAGATTACAGCAAAACAAAACAACACAACCCACCCAACCCATCAGATTAAATAACATTAAATATGTCAGTCTTGAGATAATGATAAATACAAGGAATTTTGCATAGGCCTCTGGAATACAGAGTCAGAATTATGGCCAATAAAACATTTGCTAGTAAGCCTAATTTTCCACCACTCTAACCTAATGGGTACTCAGAACCAAGAAGTTAAAATGAATAATAATTTCATTGTCTAATAACTCAAACAGAGGCAAGAAATTATTTCTGCCATCCTGAAATGCACAGTGCAGCACTCTAGGATTCCTGGTCACCACAGACTTCAGTATTTGCTTAATTACTAAGATCATTGGGCAATATGATTTTTAATACAAACCTATGATGTAATAAAACACTCTCAAGAGAAGCTGCACAGCTGCACAGAACATAACAGGATGGAGCATGCGAACACTAAAGAAAGATGCTATTTTTAATATTCACTCAGGATTTGCAGGCTGTAGATAAAGCAGCCTCAAAGGCAGTCAAAACATAGGAAGAAGATTCATGTATGGCATCATTCAATGAGATGTAGGTACGTTCTCAATGTATCTTTGGCTTAGGGAGGCGGGAATACCGATTAGAGGGCAAACTATCCGCAGAATGCACACCAGTATTCTGTGTTTGCACATTTTCTTTTCTCTGTACCAGCGGCTTTGGGATGTTAGTCTTCAAACAGGTGTTTTGAGGCTCTGGAGATACTGGTGTGGATTTCTGACTGCTCATTTGCTTAGATTTAACAAAGGACATAGTTGGTGGGCGAAGTTTAGACACTTTCTGATTCTGTTTAGCCTTTAGGTTATCCTGACCAGATGTTGGCTGTAGCTGAGTCGAACTACTTAATGGTAGCAGCTCACGTTCCTTGGAAGCAGCGGAATGATTTGCAGATCGTGCAAGAATGGCCGTTGTAGGAGGCACTAAAGCATTTGGGGGCTTTGCAATTCTGAGAGTCTTTGGCCGAGAAGCCTGGTTTTTGAATGACGGTTGACTTTTCACAGCTAATTCAGTCTGCACCTCTCTAGCATCAGCTCGTGTAGAGGTCTGAACACAGGAATGAGATGGTAATGTACCTTCTTTATTACTAGCCACCTCTCCAGGGCCTTCAGTATTTTTATTTTTCACATTTTCCAAATATGATGTATTCTCATCTTTTATGTTTAATTGTATGCTCACTAAAGAGTTTACATCATTCAGGCTATTTGTGAGAGAGACATTTGCAGCATTTTGATTCTGATGATTGCTATTTTCATGCAGACCATGTTTAGGATATTCACTGTGGACCTCGATATGTGGCATTTTTATTAGTTTTCCCTGGGCGAGGTCTGTGGAACTGGGAAGGCTGCTGGAAGGCTGTAGTACTTGAGGCTGTTGAAAAGAAAAGAATACAATAATATATTAGGCAAAGAAAAGGCCAGATAGCATTCTGAATCCAACGTGTGCTGACTGGATGCTTGATAAGGGCTGTATATCTGTTTTTGAAAAATCAAAACTTTGACTTTGGCAAAACAGGATGGTTCATGGGACGTGTACAAATGTGACTCGTAACTTAGGTGGAAAAAATTATACCAGCACTGAAATACACAACAACATAAAGACAAAAAAGAAACCAGTTACCTTAAAAAAAACATGAGAAAGGCATGGTTGATGGTTTCACCTAAATCTGCAGGACAGCGTAAAAATGGCACAAAAGTACTGATCAATTCTGATTCAAGTGCTTAATAAACAAATGCAACGGCTATCAGACTGTATCCATCTTTTAATTTCTATCACTGCATACTCAAGTTAACTATCCCAAAACTCTTATCAATGTTCTATACTGTACAGGCAGGAAAGGAGTTTAACGGACCACATGAATTTACAGTGCATTTTCCTTGCCTTACTGAGGTTAGAAAATGTGATACAGGTATGTTGTAATTCTCCTACTGATGACTAGACTTAAGTAATTGTTTTATCTTGAATGGATTTCAAATGGACTGACAAAGAAAATCTTCAACAAAGCAGCAGAACGGAGTACATATCAAGCTAGAGATCATATACTACTACACTGATAACCAAGGGATAAAATTATCTTAATGAAGATTTTACTTTTTAACAGAAAATACACTCTAATCAGACACGTATCATACAAGAGAATTGCCGGTACATCTTCTGGGTCATTTCTCGTTTCCTCTTTGCTCTTCCCTGTAAAAAGACTTCAAAGATCAATCTGTGCACTAGCTTTACAAACACATCCTAGACCTGCAACTTGTATACAGATCTTGGAAGAAATACTAAAAATTCTGCAAGTCATGGCAAAACCCAAAACCTATTTAAACTTAAACTATAGTTTTAGTAAGTTTCAGATTTGGATGATTTTCTCATTTTCTTTATAAAGGAGAAGAACTGAACTACTACAAGCTAGTCTTATCCCTAAACTACTTGAATTCTTACCAGTTGATAGATTGCATGTACATAGTAAACACGCTTACAATATTTGTTTACTAATGAAATAGTCATAGTAAAAAAGAAGTAATGTTTTTCTTTAAGAGATTTGACTAAAAATGTCACTTCAGTCACTCTCTTGAATTATTGACAACTTCTAAGTTGAAGTTGTGAGTTCAAATTGAAGCCAATTATTTGTCTGGTCTTTTTAGCTCTTAGAATCATCAGGAAGAAAATGATAGCTGTGCATGCCATAGTCCTGTTACATTTCTAGGACAATAGCACATCTCGGGATTCTTTAAGGTTTTCATGTTTTCCCTGGCAGGATTACTACTGAAAACTGATTCCTCAGAATTCCTCATCAAGAAAAAAAATTTAAGAGTAATGAGAGAAATATCAAGATGTCTCAATCTAATTGAGAACTTCCTAGCAGTTTTTCCCTTTAGAATATACCAGTTCTACCTGTAAACAAAGGCAAACAAAGCTGGACCAGAGACATCTGCAAGTGATAGATAAGTGCAAATATGTTGAGCAGTCTGAATACGATTGTTTTAGAAAAAGGGAGAAGAAAAGAAAAAAAAGCCTTTGAAATGGTATCAAAATGTTATTCCTTATGTGACCAAAACTAGCATAACTTTGTGAATCCTTCTTAGCTGAGTAATCTTACAGGAAGGAAGTACTAAACACAATTAACAATTTGGTATATTAAGAGAGTTACAGCTTAAAGAAAAATGAATCCTCCAGATATTTTTGTCATTTTTCAGTGTTTATGTAATGGGTTACAGAAGTTATTATCCTTCCAGCTTAGGAGCTAACAGACAGATGTTAGCCAAAATTGATTTGAGATCTCACCTGCAAAAACCAGACTGCTAAAAATGAGTGCAGAATCCAAAGCAATATATACCCAATTCCCATATAAATACTTCAACAAATAATTCAAATTTTCTAATCCTACTTGAAGTCAAAACTTAGTACATTTATAGCAAACAGAACTGTATCAAATTCTAGTATGTAAAAATAATTGTCAGAAAACTTCCCCTCACCTAGAAAGGTTTTCTAAATGCCAGTCTTCAGAAATGCATAGATATCTGAGCATTACAAATCCTAACTCTAAATCAAAAAGTTCTCATTGTACTAATCAGCAAAACAAAAAATTTGTAAATTACAGAAGAAACTACATTTGTATGGAAAGTTGAGTTAAACACAAAAACATCTGAAATATGTGAAAGCAGCAAGCTTTTGATAATGCTATCTGGAGTTCTTTTGACAAAAACTAGGTAATATTTGAGCTTTTCCATTTGGACAATTTTGCATTTTTACATATAAAAATAGCCAAATATGTATCTTCCTCATTATCCTTCATGACCTAAAAAGGTCTATGCAGCTTAATATCCAGAAAGTTAGCAATTCAAAGGTAGAAGACAGCCACATGCTCAGAATTATAAGGACACTAAAGCTCTGCTATGATCTTTGCTAAGTTGTTTTAAATACTGTACTGTTTTCTAATTTTGTGTTTCTACTTAGTCAAAGTTTGTCCAATTATTACGATTATAAATTTTAATCTACTCAAATTGCTATATGCATTAACATTCAAGATGACACTGAAAGCTGAAAAACACCACTTCCAAAATATAGACGTAGCAGTTCACAAGGTATCTAACACTGAAAACTTCATTATCTTCATCCACAGCTTACATCTTTGTCTTATACACAAGTTTTCCTTTTGTTAGGAAAGTCTTAATAAATTATGACCATGTTATTAGTCAAAAAACAAAACCAGCCAGCAGAAGGACTAGTACTTGGTGAATTCCATCACAAGAAGGAAGGGGGAACAGAAAGATAAAGAAGCATTCCACCCTCTAGGCATAGTATTTTATTTAACAGAAATCTTTTTTTAAAAAAAAATTGTCATCTGCATTGCTTTGAGTGCACTTTTGATAATATTTCAGGGTGGGACAGACTATAACTTGGTGTCAACTGTCATGCTAACCAGACTTCTGGTTTTGTCTCATAAAGAAAATATTCAGACGGACAAACATCTGCATTCTTTTGGGATACTCCTGAAACGAAAAGATGGACTCTAAAACATTTTGAGTACAGTGTAACTGAAGAAAATTAGTTCTCCCCAAATTGAAAGCATGTTAGACAAAATGCTTTGTGCATATGCTCCGTTTTGCACAACAAAGAAACAGACTTTTCTGTACCAGCAATAGCTTCAGAGACTTGCACGTATTGATGCACCAATCAAAAATACCCTGCCACATTAGCTTAAGAGATTTTTCTCTTATTTCTCTCCAGTAAAACTGGCTGTTACATCATCCAGAGAAAAATGACAACATATCCACAAAGAGGATTACCAGGACTACATGGCTATCAAACCACTGAGATTGTATTAGCTTTGTACTGGAAAACTGAGACAAGCATGTTATATTGATCAAGAAGTTAAATCAATGTGGTCATGACAGCAATATTCATTGCAGTATCACTATTTTAAAATTCCCTTCAGTTTCGCTTTGGTTTTTCTGCATCTCTAACCTCAATCCCCATCTTGATTCCTTATATAATACCTCTGTACAATGAAATAAAGGCATTTTCTCCCTGCAGTATTTTGAGGAACGAAGGGAAGTGAAGCAATGAGAAACTGCATGCACATCTCCGATAGACATGCATCATGCATAGGAAAAAAAACCCCAACAAAACAACAGTGAAAATGCATGAGGAGGAGATGGGAAGAAATCTGAAGTTGTACTGTACCACGCTTTATCACAGAAGTAATGGACTAACTTCTCAACTCCTTGCCAATGGCATAATGGGAAAGCAGAGACAAGAAAAAGACAAGGACAATGATGTCAGAGGACCAAGACAAAACAATGAGCAATTGCCATGACAGAACTGCAACTTTTCACCATTTAAATTGCAATTACCATGTCCCCCACTGGTTTTTAATCCACCTTCCAGAAACAACGTTTTATAGCAAGACCTGCACAGAATACCTTTGCTCTTACAACAAAGTCTTAACAGTTAATCTCTTACACTTCAAACACTGTTTAAAGCTGTAACTAGAATTTGTGTACGATTACAACTGTATATATCAAAAATATTTGCATCCATGCACATACATGTTAGATATCTAACAATGAAGAACGTCATAAGATACACAGCATTACATATTTTGACCATATTGCCCACGCTGTTTAATAACCCATCTTCCTAGCAGCTCACTTGAGCTTGAAGCAACTCCAAACTCTTACGGTTTCTTTTTGGAGGAGGGGTGGGGGTGAAGGGACAAAAACCCTGCTACGTAAGTTTTTCATTTTCTGATCAGGTTTGACATTCCTTATCTCACTGACTTGGCAAAGGATAAGCTGTCATTTCACAGGTCTTCACTTGAAGACACAGCCTTGCTGAACGGCTACACTGGAAAGCTCTCATTTTCTACCTCTGGAAAACATCAAGATTTCACACCTTATATCTGTAGCATTAGCCAATACCTTCATTTTGGATTTACTTATTTTTTTCCTCTCTTAGTTAGCTATATTATACCCATATTTCAACACTGTAAAATAGGATTCCATAGTATGGAGTATGACTTCAAATAATGATACAAAAACATCCTAATTTTTTTTTTGAAACACATTCACCACAGCATGAAGGTAGTAAAATAATTGGTAATATGGTATAAAGGCATTTCATCCATAAATACAGGTATGTGCAACACAGAAATATGACCACATGTAAAATTAAGCATTGTCTACAAATATTTACTTTGTTGGGTACAAGAGACATTTCTCTTGTAGTCCAATCAGCAACTACCCAACTTGGGAGAACGGAGTTTTTCTTAAAAGAAAGCTTCATATAGCTGAACACTCCTTTCTCAGAGCAAAAAATTATATATGAAGGATAGTAAAGTAATGATTCCAGGACATTTTTAATAATTTGTCACCCTCAACATAAGTCATAGAACTTCCAAGATAATATTCTGAAGCAACTTTGTTCTGCTAACACCAACACTTTGTACACCCTACAAAGAACCTGAATTGGTCAATAAAGGCTTGGAAACATTTCATAGTGTTAAGCAACATACCTTTGTTTAAAAAAATGCATGAAAAAAAATCAAAGCCTGGACCTGATTTATAGTCAAAGTGCATACAGCAGCTTTCTTGCTGATGATAAATAACTGTGTGTCAACTGCTAGAATTGCTTACATTATCTTTATTTGTAATGCTTACATACAAAAAGTCTAAATACTTTTTCCATGAAGTGCACAGTAAGCAGAGATGTGAACAACTGCAATGCTTGAGTAGCAAACCAGTTTTCATCGGTGTTTCTGTGTGGAGAAGAACTTGGGGCTAGGAGCCTTGAGAAGGTGGTATAATATTCTTGTATTACAACAAAAGTTCATAACTGGTTCATTGACAATGTGTATTCTAAATGCTGTGTTTCTAGAGCTGCATCATTAAAGCTCCAGGAACACAAATGCAAAAGTTTTAAATTGTATCAAAGAAAGTTTACTATGTCATCAAGTTTTATCCTATAGCCAAGAGAAAAATAAAGGGCCACATAAGAGTTGAGTTCAAGACACATATGGCAGTTATAGGAATAAAAACCATATAATTTTGTTCATAAAATGACAAAAATCATGTACTGTTATGAAAGTGTTTATGAAATACAAAATGCTCAATTGTTTCCAAGGCTGTTGAAACAACATGAAGTTAAGAAATGTGAAAGTATTAAAAATGAATTATTAGAAGTGCAAAACATACATCCAACCCTAAAGTGTGTTAACAAAGTGCAATGATAGTTGATAGGGCAAGTTCAGCAGTAGGTATTCTAGCGCTGGAGCTGGTACTAATAGAGAAGAACTGTAAGCATATGACAGTATTGTAATATTACGTAGCCAGGATATATATTACCTGTCCTGTACAGCAGCAGTAAAGTTATATTACAGTATATAAGCAACTAAAAATGAACAGTTTACAGACTTATACCCTCAATCTACAGTGCTTGTAAGTGATCTACACATCCATCAGCTATCAACAACACAGTGAAGAAACCTGCAGCATTCACAAGCACGGATGATATTTTAGGTTCAGGATCCGGAAATTGGAAAATAAATGCTTGAATTCCAAGATCTCCAGACAGAAAACACAGCCAAACAAAAACTGAAACTACTTCATGTTCCCATCACCTTCTCTATATTATTGCAAAAGAACACCGACATTGACATTAAGGCTGTTCTCTTTTTCTCAGTGGTGATACCCAGCTCGTCACTTGTCTGGAAAGCCCACATTTGGCACTCCATACTAGCTCAAAAACCAGCAGACCAAAACCCACTGAACCAAGGAAGAGGTAATGTGAGGAAAGAAGGATGCTACTGATAATTCCAGTAATGCTCTACTTTATGGGACTCTTCACACAGCAATAAATCATTAATTTTGCAAGTGTCAGTAGAAATGTCTAAGACACCTCCTAATTTATACTGTATTTTTATTCTCGGTATCTTTTGATCAAACCTAAGACTTAAAGAAAAAGGCTAGGAACACTCAGTTATAGGAAACCTTTATTTTCCTAAGCAATAGGTTAATTGTTGAAGTTAATTAGTCAAGGGTCAGTTTTCACCTACTTTATTTCCTTTACTAGTAGTTGATAGAATTTAATATAAGATGTATACTAAAAAATCCAACCTGCTTTAGTAACGGAAGTTTATGCTACAGAATCCCTTGAGTAAGACGTTGCTGCCGTTAGTGGAGGAATGAGGTGAGGGCTCAGAGAACTGGTAAGAGCTTACAAAGTTTTCTTCTTCAGTTAAGCAGTCAATGTGAACAATGTGACACCAGAGGCACACATCTGGCAGCTCAGACACCAGCCTCCCATTCTGACTCTTCAATCTCTAAGTCCCAAAACCATGACATTTGTATCTTCCTCAGGTCTAAAACTGATCCTATGGAACTCAGACTCTCTGCTGACAGGACAGCAAAACAGCCAGACTGTGCTACTGCTGGCCCTCTACCCAGAAACAGAAGATGTGATGATCAGTTTTAGGGGTTCTATGTGCATTACACACACGCACACACAGAGCCCCACATCAAACACCACAGGATAGTGAAGCACATCCCTTCATTGCATAGAGACAAGCCTATGAAACAGGCTGTGCATTCCCAATGAGTTGTTTAAATGAACATTGTCACAGAAATGTCAAGAGAGTATTTGAAACACAGTTTACAAAATATTTTACAAGATACTTTTTTCTTGTAATGGAAATAAGTTAGGATTATTGCAATCTAAAATACATGTAAGCTTAGTTTTTCAAGGTGCAGCTTACTCTTCAGATCTCCACTGGCCCTGGAAATCTTTTCCATAATTTTACTTTTTCCTTTGTTTCCTGTCCAAATACACTCTTGGGCTTTGCTAGGCAGTCAAACACACTGTAATTCTCAAATTACAGTACATTTAAAAAAATATAACTTTAGCATTATGAACCAGTTATATTTCTTCGAACAATTATCTGTTTATAATGCAATACCAAAGCACAAAATAAGACTTACCATTTCTCTATGTCTACGTAAGCAAACAGTTTTAAAATCAGCAATTGTCTTTTGTTTTGCAGATCCAAGCCAAGAGAACAAATGCATCTTATATCAGCCCACATTGTAGCTAGCACATAAGGAATGTTAATAAATCATGCAAGTTTTGCAACAGCCACTTCAATGCATTAGAAGCCTTTTTACAACAAATACCAAGAGGAAAAAAAAAAATTAGTTTCAGGGAAGCCATTCTGAAAAGTTAAGAAAACTTCTCATGAGAGGCAATGAAAACGACACTTTCTCACCAAGACTTTTATGTACATCCACAACATATTTATGTAAATGCACCCACATATGAACACGTGCGGACTTACGAGCAAACAGAACACATACACAAACAGGATAGTATATTGCAGCCATGAAAAAGAAAAGGAAAATGCAGCAAGCAAGATTTATGTTAAGACAAGACTGGAAACAAGGGCCTGGCTCAGGTTTGCCTGAAGAACTGCTGAAGTAAATCAGCATTTAATAACTGTTATAAAGCTGTAAGTTGTAGCTGCTTATATGCTGGCTGAAGGAAGCATTTTGGTTAGGCACAGACTATTGTGTATGCCTGTAAATCTGCCTGAGAAAGGAGGATACTACGAGATGAACAGTGCGTGCAAAGGGGAAGCTTCTACTGGAACACGGTGAGGGAGATGAGTGAGAGGTACAGACTCACTCTGTCTGCGGTGCGGTGGAACAGTCCGAGGGATGCCCTGGAATGAGCCCTGCCAGGGAGAGAAGGAGGGAGCAGAATACCCACCCTGTGCAGAAAGAGAGAGGGGGAGAAGTATAATAAAAAAGAGAACAGGGAAAAACAAGACACCAAAAAGCCACACCATTCTTTTTCTTTTTCCCCCAGAAAGGTATTATATTTCCCAGTTGTTCTACTTAGTAAAAGCAAATGCTACATGCTGCTAAAGCACAGAGGAAAAACAACATTATGATGCCCTAAACTAGTCAGAAATCTTTCAAAATACCTCCATTTTTATTCAATACATATGCACACATTTCTGTTAAAGATGTTTCTAAGGGAAAAGTACAGGAGCTAAGCTTTTCATGTTAAAAATACATGCTAAAAGTTGTATTTTTACAGGTTTCAAAAATGTTTTTAAAATGCCTCACCAATCAGTAAGATGCTTAACACTAATCTACTGGAAAACCAGTCAGCTTTAGTTTACAACAAAAAATTTCTAATGCAGAGAAAAACAGATTTTCTAGCAAATCCTGGTGCTTTAAAGTCCACTTCACTCATATTTTGATACTGTTACTGAACGTGAAACAGGAGAGGTGACATATAACTGTTTTCCTTGCACTTTGCTCTTGGAGCTTGAGTCTTCCATTACAGGATCAGAGAACTGCACACATCAATGCCATGCAGGGTTTGCCTGTCAAATGTTTCAGATCACCGCAAAAGTGACACACTGTGGTTGCTGCATTTTCAAAACAAGAAAAAGTAATTTTATGCAGTCTATCATTTTCTCCATACCGTTACCTTTAAAAGAAAACTATCCAAGCTGGAACTGCCCTCCCCCTTAAACCACATCATCTTGATTTCCTATTTCAGCAAGACGGGTTTATGTCTTTACAACGCCGTCACCATTTAGCAGTGAAAACTTCTGTTTTCATAAGTTCTGGAATACTGGTGCTAACAATAAAGACTGCCATTGCCTCCTGGCTACCAGTAACCAGCAGATATCAACAGCAACCAGTTGTAGCTACTTTTTCAGACAGCAGGCATAAGATACCTGAATGAACATCTGTATCAAAGAAAACATGAACACAGATTGCCACTCCTCTCTAGCTTCTCTGCTGGCTGCTACAGATCATAGTGCCAGGGATGGACAAACAATAAAGTAGTATTTTATTTCCATGCTCCTTTTAAAACAATCTTAAACATGACATTATTTCTATAAAGATATATTCTGCTTTTATTTATACTAGCAGCATTTTAAAACTTCCCTGATCTTCCGGTTAGCCTGATCTAGTTAAGATTTTATCCACCACTATACCAAGTTTCAGTACTGCCAAGATGTAACTTAATAACATATGTATTTAATCAAGCATTAGAATTTGCTAGCCAGAACACTTTTAAACTAGAGGAGGCAATAAAAAATCTGACAAGACTTCTTTATTCTTCTTCAGAAGCCGAGATAAAACAATTACTGGAGCAAAACCCAAGGAAAAAAATGAAACAAGTTCTTCAATCTGATTATCTCTAGATAGAGATATTGATTACCTAACATGTTCTTACAGTCCTCCATCAGTAGCCATTAACATCAACATAATTTTTAGACTGCTGCATGAAAGAACAAGAGTACTAGCTTCAGTCAAACAATATGACAAATTAATATAATATGTTGCATCAGCCGAGTAGGCATTAAATACAGAAATATTCCTGGGAACAAGATTAATCAATCAATGGTTGATGAGACATTAACAAAAGCTTTGGATTTTCACAGCGCTGTACAAGAGAACACTTCATTTTTCAGGCTTGTTCACATTTCATACTAGATTGTATCAGGGTGGTGGAGCAACAGCAACAAATTATTTCCATTCTCTAAACGTAACTGAATCTCCAGTTAGCAAAAAGCACAGTATTGTCAGGCATAAGTCTCATCTTGCAGAGACTTCGAGTTGGCAGTGGGCTTTTTCCAGACTTCTTTGAAATTAACACATTAAGAAAGGAGGTGAAAATTTTATATCCTCTCCCTTCCTCTCTCTAAAAAGATAAAGTACAAACCAGCTGAGCTAAATAACAGTTATAATACTATTGTAAAAGCAAAGAAATATTTAGATGTCTTGATACATTCCAGTAATTTTTAGGCATCCATATTAGCACTTCAAAGCACAGCATTAAGTAGAGTCTTCTCAATAATTCTTCATGGTATTTAATCATTACTCTGGAGAAGTAAATGAAGAAAGTGCCATTAACTTCCTTCAGTGTTTTGCCTGCTAAATGGAACTGCTCTCCAGGCATGGCTCAATCCTCCCAAATGCTGGAGAACATCCTATCATCTGAGAAGCAGAAGAAAGAGCTCTTCCTCTGGCGGCAGTCTTCAGAGTTTACACTGCTCCATAGAGGCAAATGTCAAATAAATGCCAGATTTCTTATTTGTAAAAAAATCATAACAAGCATTGTTTAATTGTACATCGAGTAAGGTAATTAAAATCAACATGAATTGAACCAAGGACCAGGAAATACAGCCCTGGGAATTTATGAAGATGGGTGTTATGACTTACACTGATTTTACAGATTATAATGTTTGTAGTGATCCCATAGATATGGAAGCTAAGAGATAAGTATCTGAAAATAAGCCCGGCTTATGAAAAGATGACTTTTCTTTTAGTAGTATTTTACAAAATTCCAGCAAATTTGCAAAGCTTTCTCCTTTAAACAACAACTCACATCCACCCCCTCCTATTAGTCAAATGTGTGCTGAGGTTCCCAAGAAATCCAAAGAACAGGAGAAAAGAAACACACACTAATAAGCACACCTCCTCAGATGATGGTACCTCTTCAAAACACAAAGAAAATGCTGTAGTTTCCTACTAAATATAGGGAAGAAGTAAAACCTGAATCACAGTTTATTTTATGCTTGATTATTAAAAAGTCTATTAAACACATAAGCAAACAATGCTAGAATCGAAAGATGAGAACGTGACTTACCTCAGCTTCTATAAATAAACAAAACACATTTGATGGGGTTCTTCTGGGGTCTGAAGCCTAGTCTGATGCAAGTCCTTCCACTTGCACTTTAATGTTAGACAGCCGTCAGAACAGTTCCTCCCCCCAGCCGTTATTGTGCATCCAGCCACTAAACTTAAATCCCATTTCTCTCTTTTCTCTCTTTTCCCTGATACTGGAATTGTGAAATAGCAAAAAGATCTCAAAAGAGAAATGATTCAAAATTTTAAACATGAGGCAAAACAGGAGACTCGGGAGTGAAAAATAACAGCAGCTGAAATAAAGCACCCTAAAAACTAGAACAAAATGATGAATGTTCTTCAGAGATCCGGATCAACTGTGCAAATGCTGCTAAATGCTTTATGAAGTTCTGACCCTAACTGCACTGGAAAACCTGTTTGGTTGGTTTTTTTAAAGGCTACTATGAAGATATTAAGGCCAGAGTTTCCCATTGCTATGAAGAGACCTCAACCTTAGAATAAGCAGTCACATGAACAAAAGCAATTGCTTCTGCCAGAAAAGGACATGAGAAATATTTCTAAGCTATTGCTGCACAGTAACTTTAGGTCAACAGCCAAATATTTTGGCTCTTTTCCCAAGGATACACCAATATCCAAACCTGCTACTGCTTTAAAAAGTCTTTTCTGCTGCAGAAACACAAATACAGGAAAGATCCATACAGCTGGAGACTTCAAGCACTTACAAGAAGAGATGATTTTTGCTGCATCTCACCTAGCATTTGCCAGTTGTCTCATACAAACTCAGAGCTCAACGTCATGAACAAACCTAGAATGACATACTTCAAGTATCAATGCAAACAAAATGTCTTTGCAGCAATCTCCTCTTGCTAGCCTAGCACACAGAGATATTATGAATGCGCAGTTCTGACATGCAACAGTCCTTTTGGAAGTATTCATGTCAAAAAAACCAACCCAAGTCAAAACAGTCTTATGTGCTGGTTTACACTAAACCAACAAAAATTGCCTGTGAAAGTTTAAAGGACCTATCTTCTGTGTATGTGCCTACATGCTATACACTGTCACTGTAAAAGCGCAAGAAACATGTGCACAGCATGACTATCTATTTAGTCCAGCTATGGTTCTGTCTCACCAAGAATGTACGTTATAACGGATCAGCAAGCCAACAGCAGAGTACTGGGCAACAACAGAAACCTAGGCTGAATGTGAAGATGAACGCTAATATAGTGACTAGGCTTCAACACCTGCAAGTTTAAATTCATAGTTGCAGAGTCAAAGCATCTAGGAAGTTCAAAGGCTAAGGTGGAAGGAGATACTAAAAACAAGACAGACAACAGTACAGAGACAGCCTAGGTATTACAAAGGTTCATCAAAACAGTTGATGTGAAAGGCTTTGGAATGACAAACTGGAACAATACTCAAATGGAAGGCAAAGAACATGTCAGTGCAGAAGTAGAGAAGAGATGTAGCAAAGAACAAAAACATACAAGCTCCCATGCAAACTGAGGGGTTTTTTGCTGTCCTTTTACCAGAGACAAGAGTGAGCTTGTATACACGTTTAGGAAGCAAAGCTTATTCTCATCACTGTGTACTGCTCTGATACCAAGGAGAAAAATCAGCTTTTACTGTACACTATCTATTGCTGCATGGCATGGGAGAGCAGATATGAACTAAGAGGAGCTGGGTTATCCTAAGGAAGCGGACCTCAGGGGTCAGAATCTTTTACAAACATCTTCAAACAAATTCAGGGCTTTGTAGTTTGCTTGTTTGTCTTTTACTTCTCAGCATCTGCAAACAACCTTTCCCAGTTCAAGAAGCCAAATAATTTGTCAACATAAACTTGACATCTAACCCCTCTACCCTCAAAATCTTAAAAATAATATCAATATGTAGTATTGCAGAATCAATGCTGCAAAGCCTGCAAAACAACTGTGGCAATAAATGCTCACATTTTTCTTCTTTGTAAATTCTGTCCATCAACATTAATTTCTTCAGGTAAGTTTATGTTCAATATCTTCTTCCAGGTTTTAGTTTTGTGGGTTTTTTTTCTTCCATGATAGTTAAGTTATGGACATAAATTAACTGGAAGCAAGTTCCATGTAAGAGATCTATAAGCAATCCATCTAGAGACATCATGGTCTACCCTGTAGGTGAGTACTTGTACAAGCCTTTATCCTGAGGATGGCTAACCAAAAATAGTGTTTCCCTGTAAGTCACCATTGTCTATACAGTCAGAAATCAAAGTTTTGAGCATACTGTCAGGACACTACTTACAAGAAATACCATGTAACAGACACAGTAGCTAGGCAGTAGGTAGATACCTATTAATTCTTAATAGGTCCAATTTTCAAAACATTTCAGCCACTATGTTTTATTACGTGAGTATGAAATTCCAAGGATTAACTTGAAGTTATACAGATTCCATTTATGTACATATTTACCTTTAAATAGGAAAAAACCCTAAAAGTACTTTCAAAAACTGCAGTCCCTAAAGAGAACAACCTCAGACAAGTGTATCACATCAGTATGGGCCATTTTCTAGAAATACTTGGTAATAAAGAAACAAACAGATTAGAATATGCCTTCTTAAAAAGAATATGTTTGATGATACTCACTTGTCTGTTTACTGGGAGAACCATGAAGTGATCAGAAATATTTGCTATTTCAAATGGACAGAAGAACTGCAATAAATTGCTGCAATTCATATGGTCTTAAATTCCTAACTGAAATATTTTATTAGCTGATTTTCACTTTCACCATTTCCTAGTTTATTCTAGCACCTATTCTTCATGAAACACTACATTAACAACGTTTGTTAAGCACATTTCTGGAATCTTTTAAAGTATTTCTTGAAACAGTAAATTACTGTGTGTTCCTAGACCATTATTTACACTTCAGGAATCAACAGAAATTATCAGTTCTGCTAGAATTTGTAAACTGTCAGAATAATCTTGAAAGTTGTGATAACCAAACTAAAGTAACTTCCTGATATTCACCATCATTTAACGTGACTGGCAGGTCAACACTTATAGGAAAAAATGAAAGAGTTAAATATTCATCAACTTTGATAACTATTACCAAGCTTGAAGAAAAAGCTTATATGCCTCAAAGGAACTATTCTCTCATTGCCAAGACTTTAATTATAATTCATTTTTAAAACATGTAGTCTATATAAAAACTTCATAATTTCATAAACATTAACTACATTTCATGATTCACACCACATTTAGAACCAATAAACCTGATTTCTCCCAGCCTGCACACTCAGTTCAAGACCATGATATTAAACTAAACAGGAATGGAAATAAAGCAAAACAATTACTTTAAGACTTTTTTTTTTTTTAGTGAGAAAGTGAGAATACATTTCACTCTTTCTGTTTCCATTCATTGTATTCCTACCTCAAGAAAATAGAGTCAATTGTCTCTCTATTGCAAGAGATATTTCACGTCATTGGGTTCCAGATCAACAATGATTTCATGTCAAGGTTTTTTTTCTACATTTATATTTCTATTAAGCCATGCAAGGAAGCATACAAATGCATGTTAGCAGAGGAACTATTAAAGCAGAAAGTTGAGGTCTGATCATTAGAACTGAAACTTGGCTACAACAGCAAGACTATCGTCTTCCTTTAAGAAATGCCACATTAAGGAGCTCCTATCAATTTGTGTTTGCTTACAGAAAGTCTATAACTTAAAAATATGCAAGTGAGAAGACATAAAAAAACCAAACCCCACACATTCCACCAAAAACTTTTCAGTTATCATTTACAAAAAAAAGCGCTTGAAAAACAGTATATCAAAAGTTTCTCAATACTTCATGAAATTTAATTTCTTTATCAACTTTCATGAGAAATTTTACACGTAGATAAAAATACTGAGATTATAGATGTGCATCAAAGTATCATATGCCTACACACATGTACGTGTATCACACACGTATGTATACATTTATCCACACACATACATACACTCAACCACGAATACAGTAGAGGTCTTTTTTCTGTTGTTTTGTTGTTTTGTTTTGTTTTTAAAAAGATACACTCCCTTAACCTGAACTTCCTTGTGACAAAAGCGTCTTTTTGAACAAAACTATTGAATAGCTTAAAAGAAATATACCGACTGACCTGATGCAAACAGACAATTGAGCTAAATGACTCCCTCCACCTGAGATATCAGCTCACATTTCCCATCTTCTCCAATACCTTTGCCTTATCAATTAATGCCACAGTTGCTCAAACTAAAGCTTCTGTAGTTAGCAACTAACTTTCAATGGTTACTAACCTGTTTCTGAATTTATGTAGAAAATGAGATAGGAAAAAAAGGAACATGGAAACAACAATAGCCACTAACCTAGTAATAGTATCAACACATAAAAACATCAAATGAACATCACATATTAAATTAAAACATGGGAAAAAGAAACAATACAAGAGCTCAAAAGCTCCAAAGTAACAGGAAAATAGAAATGTATGGGGTAAACAAAGACATTACACATACATTCTGGAACAGAGATATTGGAGCAAACTGAAAGCTACTCAAGGTTATGAACTTTTTACACTGGGTTCTTATCAGACAGAAGACAGTTGGAAAGCATGGTCTCAACAGGATAAAGCTAGCAGCTGGCGAACACACGGCATGGTGGTATTACTATCCTAGCACTGTATATTTAAAAGGTAAGACCAGGTTGGACGGGGCTTTGAGCAACCTGGTCTAGTGGAAGGTGTCCCTGCCCATGGCAGTGGGGTTGGAACCAGATGATCTTTAAGATCCCTTCCAACCCGAACTGTTCTATGAGTCTATGAGAAGAGGAATTTGACTGAAAAGAGGAATTTGGGAAGGATAGCAAGTTTGATTTATCTTTAGTACAATCTTACATCAAATAACTCAAGTCAGGGTAAAAACAGAAACAAAAAATCTAACCCATTTTTAACTTTTCAAAGAAATCTTTTATTCTCTAGCTAGAGCAGCAGCTTCAGGATCAAAAGACTATTTGCTGGTGATTGACAAAAATCTTGTTTATCATTCAAAGGTAATTCCTTATTATTATATAACATCAAATACGTTCTTCCTCCCCCATCTTAAGTATTCTATTAGTGTTCCATGAAGAATGTACGTTTTATATAATGGAAGCCAATGCAATAATATATGTGAATGAAGATGTCCTTTGTCAAAGTGATTTTCACCCAATAATTTTTTGAATGACAAGTTATTCAAATCAATGATAAAATTAATTTTTTTCAAAAAATAAAGATTAACTTTTGTTTTACACTTATGGACTGAAACTTAGAATAAATTGTTGCTTTTCCTCAACAAATATGAGAACAGGAAAATAACTAAATCCAGATACCTATGTCTTTAAAGTCAGGATATAGGAAAATATCTCATGTGTTAAGATACACAGCTTGCACTGACTGTAACTTAAATAGTGCAAAGGGTGATTATTTTAAGAGGAGACTTATAAAGTTTAATTACTTATTTTAAAAGAAATGTTTGTAATAAATGTTTAAATAAAAGGGTTGCAAAAGAATGCAATGATGCACAGCAGGAAGCATACCACTCACATACAGCTCAGAATCTCTTAAACAAGGCTAACTTGTGTGACAGCAAGTGACAAAAGTAATAGAACTGGGAAATGAAATGCAGGAGGACATAACTGAGCAGGCATGGCACACTTTACTCACAGAACTCCTCCTCCAGGAGGTTTGCGTAAATTTATCAGCATATGCGCACGTTGCCCCTGTAGGTTTTTGACTGTCTTTCTGGCAGTTACATCTAGTGGCCTTGATCAGCACCAAAAAGAGAAAAAGGAAGGAGAATTTGTTAGAAAATAACTAACTAAGCCTCTTGAAAAGCACAGTCAAGGTCCAGTGTTCAAATATTATGCATTACTTCACAGTATAGCACAATATGAATAAACTGTAGAAACCAGTATTTACAGTGCTGCGCAACCACATCTTTTTCCCAATGTATATTTATAAATAATCTAGAATAAACATTGACTTCTGGAAAGGATTTTTGATTCACTTAAATTTCTGAAGTATCACATTAAGTCACCTTTCAATGATTACAAATCTAAGTTTTACCCATCTTTATGGCAGAGTTCCTTAGCTGTAACAAAGTTTTCAGCAGTAATTAGGTATACAAAACTAGCAGGAAAGGAGATTTTCTTGACGAAATCTTTGAAGGCTGATGGTAAGAGTGAGACTAAGCATACTGAAATATCAACACTTATTGCAGAGTACTGATAGACAAGACAATTTGTTTTGGCATACTGTGATCTGGAATTCTGTTTAAGCAGCAGAACAGAAAGTCAAATCTTACACTTTCAATTTTGTTTTAGAGGGAATGATCACATGCTAGACAGGGAGAGAATGAAGATCACAGGTCAGTTTATGTGCATGTATGTAAAAAGCACATGCTAAACATTTAATTAGAGATTAGTCACACAAGACTATCTCCAGCCATAACAAATACACACAATGTGCACATCTTGGCATCTTGCCATGGCTTGAAATGGCTTGAAAACACAGCACTATTTTACAAGAATTGACACAGCAGGCAAGTTCCCCAGAACTAAATGCAGAGATATGCATGGCAAAATCCAAAGTTAAGTTAGAGCAAGAGGAAAAAGCAAAAAGGTATACGTTACTTTTGCTTAAGGACTTATGTGTCTGCCTGAACCTGTCTTATGATGGAAGTGCTCCCGTAACTTTCATTTAATCTAATCTTACTATTCAGCATGCTTTGTTTTGTTTTCTTAAAAAAGAATCAACTTTGAATATTACCTTGCTCATCTTTAAATTCTATGGTGGAATTCTTTATCAAAGACAGTAGGGGAAAGGAAAAGGAGGAAAAAACCAATAATCTTCAAGCAGAATGATAGAATTTTTAAAATACTTTATGCTTTAAGTGCCTTGTCTTTGCTTACTGTTATTTCTGAACAGCGTTTAGAATTTTACATTTGTTTTGGAAATGAAATATATTTACCAATCATATAAACATCCTTGCTTAGTGTCTCACATACCAATCATGACTGTCCTACAGAAGTATAAGATCCCAGGTGTATAGCTACAAACACACTGGAACATGTAGAATCAGACTGCTAACAGAACCTTTACAGGCCCATGAGTCCAGTAGGCCTAAACAGAACCCAAATTTACCCTTGTTATAAAGAAAGTCTAGGAAAAACATTAGATGTCTAACCCTCTTAAAGCCTTCATAAGAATTACCTATTGAAGTTACACTCTGCAGCGCACACTTTGGATTTTGTTAAACATTTAGTATTACACTTACAAGTTGATGCTCTAATTGGTTGATTGTTTCATCCTTTTTCTTCAGTTCATCTTTAAGCTGCCTGATCTCATTCAGCAGATCATCCATCTGCAATAGAACAGTAGGCAATACAAGGTTTTCTGTAAGGGTTACACAATCTAAATCAATGCATCTATGGGATGTATTACATCAGATGTTCATGGAGGGCTGGCAGTAACATTGCAACATGCTTTCCTCCTCTTATTCGCATGGTGAGATGGGCTGTAGGCATACAACCTGAAGAGTGAAGAAACTTGACTAGAAGTCTCTTTAAGAGGCTGAGTTGAGGTGACCCACTAAATTTTCAGAATACACAAGTAAATCAGTTGCATTTTTGATGCAGCAAGTCATCTGTTATACAAGCAACTGACATCATGTAGATGAACATCTCTAGTCAAACACTACCTATACTTCTCCTTACCAACATCAGAAAATACTGATGCTTCAAAGTTAAGTGAACTGCTATTTAAAAATCATTAACGAAGTGATAGAAACAAGAAGAAAATAATTGAGAAACAAACATAACTTCATATACTGAATGCAAACAGCATGACCAATTTGAATACATCCTATTAAAAACTGAAGACTTAAAATAATTACGCAAAGTTCAGAGACTAAAAAAATTGGTAAGTAGGCAAGAGTGAGGTTTTTTTTAAAATACTTTTTCATCAGTAAGTTATTTTAATGTACTTTATAAATCTGTCATTATAGCTAGACCATAAATTAGGGGGCACACTTCCGTTTAGTAGCATATATCTGCTATTTCAGTTTCACTGAAGATGTTATTAGTTACTGCTTTAGGACAACACCCAGACCGATCTGTTGTGCAATTTTTCAAACCATACAACAGTATCAATTAAAGAATTGGCAATTCAAAATGTCAGTTCAACCTAGCATTTTTTTTTAAGTTAAAAAGCAATAGTATTTCCTCTAGGAATTAAGACTAAGATTCTAAGATTTTGAGGGAGAAGAGTGTAGAAGGACAAGCACAACAAATACATCAGACAACAATTAAAGAGAAAAGGCCTAAAAGTTAACAGTGTAGAAACCAGGGTTGCTAAAGGATTATCTACAGCTTTGGTAAACCTCTTAAACCCTGAAACCAGGATTTGGACAGCTGACCTTCAAACAGAAATAAGACTGTAAGTGTTCTTCCCTTTCAAGGTATTTCTAATTTCATTATATCTTCGGCAAGTATTGTTCCCCTTCCGTAAGTGCAGAATTAGTGATCTTTCTATACTGATTTTACAGTAAGAGCCTCAAGCAATGCTATAAAACCTTACCACTGTAGAAAGTACAACATTAGAAGTCTGAGACCATAAAGATGATCCTTTTTGGAATATCCATTGTGATTGCTTCTTCCTTTAACACCCATTCTAAAACAAACTCATCTTTGACTTTGTGGGGTTCACGTTGTTTCTAAGTTACATCTGCATTATCTCAGGGAAAACTTACTTTAGGTGAAAAATATTTTAAACTGAAGTCAACAATAAATGTAATGAAACAGAGGAAGTAATTGAATAAGCATGGTATGATTACATTTCGAAGCAAAAATTGTCTTTTCAAATTCTAACACTTATCAAGCAGGCAGAAAATTTTTGGAAGAAGTTACTCTACAGCTGGTAATTCCCACACGACTGCTACAAGTACCAAAAGGCAAAGTTACTTTAATTATTTAAACCGTGGTAGCAGTTGTTAAGTATGTATTTTAAAAAGTCAAATAAACCCTTCTATTTTAATAAAACTGAAACAATGAAGTATATAAACATTTGCTAGGTTTGCATTTAAATAGAAGAAAGAAGCAAGCAGAACTACTTCAAACCAACACAGAAGCTTTTGATTTGTGTTTAAAAAACACAAACAAGTTTAACAACAAGTAGAGCAAATCAGCATCATTTACCTTAAAAGTTGACTCAGGTTCTTGTGGTTCTGGACTTGATGGAACTGAGAGTGGGATGTCCTGGAGTGACACGTTTTCATCATTCTATCAGAGAACAAAAACAAGAACAAAAGCTCGAATTACTTGCTGAAACATCTCCCTTGCTGAAACATCTCCCTTGCAAACTTGCTTTCAAGGATGGAGACACATCACCCCTCTGTGGAACTTGTTACAATGTCTGACCTCTCACTGTGATTCTTCCCTTTTTCCCCTGATAGAAAAGCCTCCCTTGCTGCAGCATGTGTACAGCACCCAAATAAGGGCCATGAACAGCCTCCCTCTCTTCAAAGCTGTAGGAACAGCTGCAGCTATGTCAAAGTGCACAAAAATCTGTTAAAAACTGGCCATTGTGTTCAAAGGTTTGTATCAGGAAGGAATGGCGATGCTATGTGATCTTAAAAGCTTCATTTCCTTCAATATCCATTAAAAAAAAAATATCTTAGCAATACCAAAATATATAGCCAAAGTATTTCAGCTAGGAATTCTTAACTGAAAAACCAACATTTTCTACTGGGCAGACCAATACAAAATTAATTCACAGAACTAAATATCAATTATAAAAACTGGAACCACACAGGAATATTCTTTCCCCCACTATGACAGCCATGGATTCTGAAATTAAGCACAGTAGGTAGAAAAGGAAATAACCAAAGATGCCAAAAGACGATTGCCTGGACGTGTCCTGAAGCACTCACATTCTCGTGACAAAAATACAGGCAGCCATTATGTGCAGTACTCTTAACCCATGGCGTTCAACCCCAAAAAGGTTCAGTTAGGTTACAAAGTCACAGACTGAACTGAGGGTGTAGTCTTGTTGTATGTTCCCAGGTTCGTGCCGCCATGTTGCGTCCACTCTTAGTGCGACAAAAAACTACAGGACAATTACATGGTCATGGAAGATCATAACCCCCATTTCCTTGGTGTAAAAAGATTTATTCTCCACTCCCTCCATCTTTTTTTCTTGATCCCTTCCATTTGCTACTTTCTTAAAGAAAAAAAAAATTAATCTTCTACTCTACAGTATCCTTCTTTATTTTTTAGAGTTCTTAGAGGGGAGTTTCTTTACCCAATGGCCTCACTGCCTAAGATTGCATTTGTAGAATATAAGAGTAGCATGTCTCAAAACCTGAGGCCAGCAACTCCCCAAAACCACAAGAGTAAAACTGCAGCTCAAATGCTATAAAGATCAATTAAGAGAAAAAACCCACAATACACCTATTTATGTTCTTTATGTCCATGAGGTATCTTATTAATCCATAAGAAATATTTCTTGTTAACTAAACTGCAGAGAAACATCAAGATTGTCCAGATGCAAAAAAGCAAAAAATTAAAACTGATGAACTTTTAATTAAATTTCTACTTTTTCCTATAGTCACCAATTACTTGCAGCTAAAACATATACAACCATCACCAGATTTAAAAGATAAAAATATAAGAACTACCATACAATTCCAAAATGCTTCTACCATACTACAGACAGTTAAATTTCATTTCTATCACTTAGATGTAATTTTATGTCTTGCAGTTTTTTGGTGTTGTTTTGTTGGGGTCTTTTTCCTAAACTTCTTGGAATTTTTTTTATTTTTGGAGATGATTATTAATTGTGAGAACAGTCACATTTCAAGGTTTCTGACTCCTTAACTTAACAAGTATTTCAGCTTACACTGTCCAACACAGTTGTATTCAATTCACAAGTAACTGCTTGTCCCTTCTGGGCAGATTGCCAGTGACAGGCTGATGAAGCAGCAGTTCAGAGTCTGTCATGAACAAGTTCTAATAGAGTGTTTTGAAATAATTTGCACAATAATATCTTAAAGAAACAAACATTACTTCATCTAAAACATCTCTAAAATACTGGAGGAAATGAACACTAATTAGAATCACAGAGTCATTTACAGATTATATTTTGCATATTTTGTATTTTATATGTCTTATATTCTACAATTAAAATTTCATCAACATTTGTTATTTTAACTATTCAAACAAATATGTGTACTCAGAAGAAAAGCTACAGTCACTGTTATAATTGTGAAGGATTAATCATGGGAATGGGAAACAAAAAATGAGACAAACCATTTCAAGCAAAAGTATCTTGCCTGGCTTTTAAAAGCTCTATCACTGATACCTCTGGTATACCTTTTATTCCCATTAAAGGGCACATAAGTGGAGCAATAAAACATTCTACAACAGCAGATTACAACCTAATCACAAAGAAAGTTAGTATGTCCATGCTCTCTGGTGATTTAATCAAGTATTCTAGCACTATGTTACACCTGAATAATATTCACTAGCAAAGCAAGAACTAAGGTAATTTGCATCAATTCCCTTACCACTGTCTTTATTATCTTGATACATATAATGAACACAGGGCAAATGAAAAAAAATCACTTCTAACACTATCAGTGGGAACTTAAGCATCCCATTGTTAACATATGCTATGAAACTTGGTTTGCTTTTGCTTTCTTGCTCATCATATTGCTAGATTGAGATTAGAGAAGGGAAAAACCAGCAGAATAAGGCTCATTCATGTACAAAAAAAAAAGCAAAGAGACAATAGAATTCGCAAAACAAATGTAACTGGTTACACACACATGCTATTTTTGGTATCCTAGAAATTATATGCTAAAATATCACTAGATTTCAGAAACTTGGAGAGAACGTACACTTTTAACCTTTAGGTAAAAGTACAGTAAACTTTATAAAGATATCATCACATTGCAACAGGCTATATAAAAAGCTACTACCTCTTGGTTTTTATCTAACGTTTTTACAATAGTAGAATACATTATTTATTACAGTATAATCACGTCTTCAGAGCAGTTGCACTAGCCTCATTTGTGCCAAATGTAAAAGATGTTTGCAAAAACAAGAACTCTGGGTAGTTTGTTAGCCATATAAAAACAAATGCATTGAAACATAAGTTTTACTTATAAACATAGCAGCACCAAAACATTGCAATCTAATTTCCTTAGCAGAAGACTGCTTTTGAAGAACAGCAGCATTAGAAAGAAAAAATAGTTGTTAATATTTGTAACTATTTCCTAAATTTAAAACATTGCAACAAACAACTCAAACCTCATACATTCTGGCAATCCTGGTACAGTTGTTTTTAACATTACTGGCAGTTTAGGCATGAAAATAACCTGCAGTATGTAAACTGACAGAGGACTAATGTTGCACACATTTACATTTAATTAGTTATGTAGGGACAGTTTTCAGCTATAGATTGACTATTTAAACATGATATAAATTCATATATATATATTTGCATGCAATGTTTAATCAAGAATATGTTCATTTAAGAAACAGTCAAGTAATATGGTAGTCCTTGTTGCTATGAGTATCAGCAACCCATTTGAATCACTACCTGTCTACAGTGATTTTCAACTCATCACATTTACTGGAAAGTTTTTGCTGATCAACAGCATATACTTCAGCTTCTGGCCAGTTTTGGGTGATCCCTACATAATAAACTGAGGTAATCGCATGCCTTAAGATATGTTTTAAGGTGGTTTATAACATTACAGCAAACCTGCAGTCAGAAACCATTACAAAATACCCCAAGTAAGACTTAGAAAATCATCCTAAATTTACTAATA
Organism: Strix uralensis; assembly: GCF_047716275.1. NCBI lineage: Eukaryota > Metazoa > Chordata > Aves > Strigiformes > Strigidae > Strix > Strix uralensis. The sequence continues at coordinate 10,186,552 of NC_133978.1, read as the reverse complement.
GCTACACAAAGGGAACAGGTGGCTGTGGTGGAAAAAAAAATCCACTCACAAATTGCTTTCAAACACTTTTAGAATACTCGACTAAAAGGTTGCTCTGAAAAAAACTTTAAACTTCTTGAAGACAAGTGTAAAGAGGTATAATTCACCGCCTCTCTAACAACATTTTAGTATTATCAGCATAGTGCCTATACAATAAATCCAGAGGAATGCCTAAAGCTTTACAACTGTGACTATCTAAGTAGCCTGATTTTATGCTGAATATTATTTCAGCTTCATATTCCTTTGCAAAGGGTACATGCTGAGAAGATTAACACCCTTTGTTTTCCACAAATAGCTGATTTTATTGTTTTAGGACAAACTCAGTTACAGATACAATTTTTAAGTGTACATTTAGATAAAATATGTAACAATCCTTTCTTCCCGAAGTGTTAACACCATCATGCACCTTATTTTGCTGGACAATTAGTTTTCCAGAAGTTGAACATTTTTACATACCCACTACCAAATGTTACACTAACTGAAGCACTTGATTATCTTCTCAAGTCTGCATCTGCCATTTTTAATCCATCTGAAGAACATGAGCTAAAGGTTATGGGAATAATGCTCCATCATGGCTGTCACAGGTACACATTATTGCAAAATCAGAGAAGGTTATACTTACTACAGTGAAAATTTTAAAAAAACACTGCATGAGATGGACTCCTATTCCTGATTTCATTGTTTGATGATACAGAAAGATGGCAGTATGTGAGGAGTAAGCAGAGAGCATGTGTCCTGCTGGCATTGTTATCCTGGTCACACAGAGGTCAGAAACGGCTACACTACTCAAATAGTTACTTATTTTTCCAAGCAGAACTGGGAACACACCACCAAACCCGTGCTGTTGCAGCTATGCTGCTAGCAATATTCAAGGTAATTTATATACCGTATATGAGCTACAATCACAGCAATGAATCCAGGATAGCACATTAAGTCTCCCTAGGTATACATTCATTACATGCTATGCTCTACAGTAAGTCACACCACAGTTGATTAGATCATCGTATGAAATTGAATTTAATTACTATATCTTACTATCTTACTATAACTGTTCCTGTGAGACCTCATGCCTAAGACCTGACTACAGCTCTGTTTCTACCTAGCCAAATTAAATAATATTGTTAAAAGTCGTAACTGGAAAAAGGTAACACACATTTGAATGTATAATACAGGTGAAGCAAATATAAGAACTTCTGCTTCCTTTACTAAAGCTAGTCTTCTAAAGGAGCTGACTTTGCCTCTCGCTTTTTCATGTTTTGCAATAAGAGGCCTCTCATATGACCCAGACTGAGATCAAGTTCTAGCTCAGTGTTCAGACTGCTGAAGTTCATGTACTTGTTTTCAAAATTATATTTCTGTTCTTTATAGTAAGTAAAAAGAACTGCAATATTTTTACTCATTTCTGTTAGTATTGTCCTGGTTTTTGGCAGGGATAGAGCTAGGTTTTTTTTTTCTGTTCTTAGTAGCTAGAATAGTGCTGTGTTTTGGATTCAGTATGGGATTTGGTATGAGAAGAATGCTGATAATACACTGATGTTTTCAGCTGTTGCTAAGAAATCAAAGACTTTTCAACTTCCCACATCCTACTAGTGTGCAGGTACACAAGAAACTGGGAGAGAGCACGGCCAGAGCACAGGACCCAGACTGGCCAATGAAATAATCTATATCATGCAGTGTCACACCCAGTATATAGGGGAGGGTTGATGGGGAAACTCACTCTCACTTCCAGGATTGTGGTTTCAGGATTCTCACTTCTCTGGGATCACTAGTTGGGAACAGGCTGGGTATCAGTCAGCAGGTGGTGAACAACTGCACTGTGCATTAGTCATTTGTATTTTCTATTATTATCTTTATTATTTTATTTTATTTCAATTAAATTGTTTTTATCTCCACCTACAAGTCTCCTTACCTTTACCCCTCCAATTCTATCCCTCACTCCCCAAGGTGAAGGAGGGTGAGCGAGCAGCTGCATGACGCTTACCAGATTTAAACCACAAGTATAAAGCTCAATATTTTCAGGGAAGGTTTAATAGTTAAAAATAGTAAAATATTTCATACAAGTTTTATTCTAATCGTGTAGTAAATAAAGGTAGTAAAGGTCTAAAGTTTTCCCCTCTGTAGCAAGTTTGATTAAAAGGCTGGATAATACCCAGGAGAGTAGAATAAACATTTCGAAGTCCAGCAGGTTTTGGAAGCAGCAAGTCAAAACAGAAGGCGGTTAAGTCAGGAAAATATGGAGAAGTATACCTGACAAAGTTTGAAGGGAAGAATAACACTTGTTACTACAAAACTCACTATTACAGGGAGGGAGGGGGAGAAGATCAAGCTTTTGGCAAGAGAAACAGCAAGTTTTGAAGAATGTACATATTAGGAGTAGCTGTTTCTTCTGTGAGTTCAAGTCTTTTTTAAAAACTTAATTGGAGATACTTGAGGCAAGGTTTGTGTTCTGTAACCTTTAGGAAAAGTTGGCTATTATAAACTAGATCCAGATTTAAAATACAATACTCCGCAGGGCCACACACTCTCTGGCTATAACATGCACAGCTTTATACACAATGAACTACACCTACACAGATCATCTATCTAGTTCCTTATTTGTCCTTGTGTTAAACATATTAAAAGCTCTGGGTAAAAAAAAATCCCCTGCCAGTTCATGTCTAATTGCACGCGTGAGGCTGTTGAGAGGCGCAGTTTATGCAGTCCACTACTCAGACATCAGGTTCCCAGAACACACCTTCCCTCTCTGACACTATGTTCTTTTTGTTATAATTGTATTTCCAATTTTGTCAGTGGAAAAACATCTTCAGTATTCTCAGTTACCACAGGAAGCAAATGCTCACATTTCTAAAAGGCACAGTCATACCTCTGAATTAGCCTCAGGGTTTTTGCTTTTTGTTTTCCTGCTTTTTAGTGTCTTAGTGCACAAACTTATTTCCATTACATTATCTGTTAGAAAAGCAGTAAATCTAGTATTAAAGAGAACATCATACAGATACTTTTCAATGCCAATTTGTACATGCCTCCAAAGAAAGTCTCATGGACTTTTCTTTAAGGTAGCAAAGGAATTTTTGTAGCTGAAATGCCATATTTCTGCTGAGTCATCCAACAGTTTACCAACTCCCACAATTGGCCAAGTTTTGAGGTGAAATGAAAAAACTCCTTAACAGCTTACAACAATTCAATGATTTCATACACTAGAAAGGTCAAATTTGAGCACTTCCAATAGAGATGACCCAGTAGGATTTGCTAAGCTTTTTGTCAAAATACAAAGAAAAGATGAAAAGAATGAGGAAAACAAAGTCTTAAGAAAAAGCTATTAGCATTGACTTGCTGAATGCAAGTTTGATCAATGACATTGATTTTAATATGGTTTTTTTACTCCAGCTTTTTAGGATGTTATTAAATAAAAACTTGTCTTCACATCCAGTCTTTTTTTTTTTTTTTTTAATTTAGCATTATTTTCTCAGAGAAGCAGAAAAATATTTAGTATTTTTTGCAGTAAGTGCTGAAAAAGCAGAAAAGGTACCATTTTAAATGGCAATAAAAAGTGTTTCTTGAACACCATAATTCAATGTATAAAGGAAATGGCAATAGCCTAATAAGGCCAAACAGAACATTAGCTCATCTAGGTTCACTCTCCAATATATTTTACTGCTTTTGTTCCATTTAAACAGCTTACCTGGTGCAGTAATCTCTTCAGTTTCAGTAACTGAGTTTTTACAGCCGTGCAGTCTTGGACCATGTGCCGAAGTGTCATTTCATCAAGCATCACAGTATTCTCCGGTAAACCCACCAGTTGTCTAGGAGCCTGGTAAAAATTTGGTGCTCCATAGCTTTCAAAGTGACCAATAGGAGATTCTAGGTAGTTTGATCCCCTAAAAAAAAAAATTTAAAAAAACACAGTCATGACAAACTAGAGGTAGAGAGCATTTAGTAAAAAAGAAAGTGTCATGTAACATGGGCTATATTCACACACTATGGCATAAAGCAGAAAATAAATAAATCAGAAAACATCAGTGCTACTTCACTGAAATACTAGGCTTTCCTTCCCACTTGCATAAATCTCTCAGACTAACCAGTACAGTACCCTAACACCAGTTTGCTCATCAGGACTTCTATAAACTCTCTAATTCAAGCTAGCCCATAAGAACTATAGGATTACATTTTATTTAAAAACAAATAAGTAAGAAGCTGTCCAAACGTACAAAATTTAAGTAAGACGACAGTGTAATGTTTTTCCATAGAATATATATGGTAATTTAGTCAGGCATTTATAATTGTAACAAATATGTGGATTAAAGACCCTGACAGAAAAAAAGTTTTGAAAACAAATTGTTATAGATCTTAGTGATGCTTCCACTCAGACATACTATAGACATACAACTATTCTGAAAATGTCTTGCACTCAGTATCACTCGAGACCCTTTAGTGCCAAAAGAGATTTCTTATCACACTATTATAATTGTTTGGGAAAAAAAAGAGACAAGTTCTTTACCTGTTCAAATCATTTTTACCATGGATATAGTGATCAGTATGGCCAAGATGATAGTGATCCTGTGTATTCCATCGCTGCTGTGGTGCTCTTTTCCAGAATCCTTCCTGATGTTGCCTAGCATTTCTGTCTTGTCTATCATAACGGCTCATATTTTCACATTCCTCTACAGAGAGCATAAAGTAAAAAAAAAAATTATAAAATTCATTCCTAAAACCTTTTAAATAAAATATTATGTGCTGGTAACAGATGCAGTGTAAAATCTGTGGGTTTTTATTTCTTTTTGAACTGATCCAAAAAAGTATGCATTTCAGAACTGACAAACAGACGTTTTTACTAGCATATAAACTTATTACAAGAATAAGAGTAACCTGTATCAGAAACTACAGAATTCAGCCTTAACAGTATTTCTGGTTTAAGTATAAAATCATTTGAAGGGGGTAGAGCTATGAGGGAAAAAATCCAAAAGTAACATTTTCCTGTCTTTCTTACCAACAGTATCTTCAGGCCTTTAAAAAGTTCAAACACACAAACACAGAAAGAGGACTTTTTAGAAAAAGGCCAGTACTTATTTCCAAAACAGAACAGTTTCATTATTTAAAATACATATACATCTCAACCTAGTCACATCTTGTTTGTTTTTCAATTTGAGACACATTTAACCTTTATTTACCTGGGAAAGCAGCATGATTTAAAACAAGCAAACAAAATAATCTCTTTAAAACACTAACTTCTGCAAAGCAAAGTAGATTCCACAAACTTCTTAAGGGAACAAAAGCTATATTTGGCAACAGCTTGTAAACCACTAGAAACAAAGCCAAAACAACTGCTACCCATGCGGTCAGACACAGCAAAAAAAAAAGTCATAAACTGCTATTCTGCCATTACACTTTCTCCTTCACTTACCCAAAGAGTTTTTCGTCACATTGTCAGTCCTTTGCTAGGAGAATAACTCTACACAAGAGAACATTGTTTTATTCGGCTGCCTACTCAGACATAGTTGCGCATAAGACTCTCATAAACAGGCCTTCCTTCCTGCTTAGTTCCCAGCCTGCGTGTTGTTGGGACGTAAGCCCAGTTTTACCCTGTGATTTAAAACTGCCATCCTCACTCGCTGCATACTTGTTGAGCAAGAACTGTTTCTATAAATAGTGTCCGAGCGGCATCCCGGACTCCAAAGTGAAACAAGCAGAGTTTCTGAGGACCTGAAAAGTCTTAAGAGGCTGACGTCAGTGGAGTCACACATAATTACGAAAAAATATGTTGGCAAATGTACTGTTAAATATTACTATAACAAATATTCATATCTACAGTTCAGTTTTTATCAGCTAGTTCAGTAACCAAAAAAATAAGAAAATAAACTTGTTCACCTAAAGTAACAGAAAACTTACTTTCCTTTGGAAGCATCCTTCTACAGCTCATAACACATGAAAATTCAAGTGTGTCTATTCAAAATAAGCCCTCAATAAGTTTATAAGTAATTTCATTATGATTTTCAGCTCTGGAAAATGAAATTGAGACACTGAGTAAAGACACATGAATATTGAGGAACAAATTTTGCTTTTTCATGTTTACTTAAGGGAAAGCCTGGAAGTAGCTTTTCAATTCTTTTCAGATCCTCTTTCAGTGATTTCAGATAAGAAGTGATTATAACAGAGATACCCAGTTTATGCCACATTAATTTTATATGGAAACCCAGCTTCTAAAAAATGCCAAAAATAATAGTAATTAACTAATATTTATCTCAAATAGTAAGTTCCTCCTCCCGAATCAGCAGCTTACACAGCAGATTGTCATAGTCACAAAACATATTCTAACTACACAAACATTACTGATACTTAGCCGTAGAAGTGGAAGTAATTTAAGTTTATTATACTGATGCAATTAAGAAAGTAGTGAATTAAAAATTGTATTTCATGTCTAGATTAAATGGCAAACATTAACTTTTTATGGTTTTATGGCAAACATTCACCTTTAAAATGCAGGTATTTTTAACAGTTTTTACATTAATAATTTGAAATGGAATTACTGATGCAGATGTAGTGTATGTTTTATACACAAGGAAACTTACAAGAAATTGATCTACCCTTTAAAATTGTTTCTTAAGTTTTCCCAGAATTAGAATCACCCTTATTGAAAGAACATCCCCTAAGCTTGGATTGTTACCCATTCTGAAAAAGCAAAAAATAAAAATTGTACACCTATCTGGACTGAAAAGTTGAATACTACTACTATTGCCAATAAAACCCTGTTCACAAAAGTACTGTGGAAAACTTATTCTGACATTTACACAAGATTAAGTACTGCACTTCATATATGCACAACTGTTAAAACATGATGTGCCTCCATTGCAGTAGATGGAAGTCTATGCATTTATTTACTGTTAATATGGCTTCATATCTAAAGACACACACAGGAGTCTAAACCCAAAGGTACTCAAAGAAAGTGAATTTCCCCAAACTTCAGTAGGCAGATGAAGAGTACACGAAATAAGGAAAGCCTTTTTTCCTTTCAGTGCCTGTTTGTACAGGGTAGGGCATTACAGTGCCCCACATTCAAAGTTTCTGTTCATTTGAAGATCTCTTAGCCCCCACTGAACCTGGAGGGAAAGCTAGTACTCATATTCAAATGACAGCAACAATCCTTATGAGTAGGTCAGGAATGACCAAAAGCAATGCCTCAAACTTTTCCAGGCCAGGATGTGGGAAAGTGTGGCAGTGATCTGCTTAGCCAGTTCACTCTAGTCTGGACTTGTATTATTTTAGTCACATCTAGGTACCACTACCCTCCCTGTGAAAGGTGTGCCAGCATCCTCACCAACAACAAGAGTGCATAAAAGACATCTTGAAAAAAACACGTCTTAAATCTTAAGGCTTCTGTTACCCTGAATTGTGTAAAATGTATTAGGAAATATTGGCATTTTATAGAAGAAAAACTATCATCTCAGAAAGAATTATACTGCCATTCACCAAAGCTGAAAAAATGTTGTTCCAACATTTTCAAATATAGCTGAAGCATGAGACTGAAGAACTTAAAAGTTTGAAATTTATTCTACTAAAATAATTTAAAGAAACAGTGTGCAACAAGGTTGCATTTTTATAAGAGACAGTAAATTTCTAACTTTAGAATTCTTCAAACACAAGGGTTTTATTTGGGCAAACATAAATATCACATTTCCTGATTTCGGAAAAGAAAGAGTTGTTACTTGAAAAAAGAAATTTGAGGAGTGCATTGGCTTATTAAAGCAGAAGTCAGAACAAAGCAACTCAAAAATTTCTTAAGCCCATAATGCAGTTTCACAATAAGATTGATTGGCTAATTTACCAACCTTTGTCATGAGGTGAGTCCTCAGGCAGGTCCACATCAAGCATAAGATCATCATCCTCAAGATCACATGAATCAAGATTATTCAAGATATCCTGTAAGAAAAAAAATGTCAGATACAGCTGCTTTCATAATACTTTGTTTACCTTACCATCATAAAAAGTTTATTTCAAAGCTCTGTTACATCTGTATTGTATACATATGTTATCAGCAGTCTCCTCTCCAGAGGCCAAGATCAACCTTACCTGAGACCATCTATACAAACAACAATCCTCACACCTCTAGTAATATGATACAGTAACAGTGCTAGATTAAACAAGGATGGATTAAAACATTTTTCTCCCTGATGCCTATGGAGTACTCCAAAGATTTTTCTATTCATTAATCTCCTGCCTTCTACGCAATTGGAAGCATTTTAAAATTAAATTACTTTGCTTACTTAGAATTCAAAAACAACTTTGTGAAGAGGTTAGAACACTTTACTTTAGCTCTCATATACTACTGTGTATCATTGAAAAGGAAGAGGGGGAAAACCTATCTTATCTTGACTTTTTGGGCCAACAAAACTTAAAATATGCTATTATTAGCACTACGCTCTGCTGCCTTTTGTCTTTAAGGCTGTGGTTCACATTAACCTGTTTCTAAAGAGACTAAAACTGTCCTGTTGCATGGGTGTGCTAATAGTACAAAAAATGCAATAAAGAGTGCTAAATGGAACTATACATATTCTCTATAGTCAGACAGGTATATTAAAGAAAAAGGACTGTAGTGTGGGCAAGTCAAGTCAGTGTTAAAAAGACTAACTGACCCCTCTTCCTTTAAGAATATCAACAGCAGGAAAAACTCAAGAGACCCAGGCTATAGCATATTCAGCATCAGGTAAAAAGCCACATCAGGCAACAAAGTGCAGTACTTGATCAGAGAGAGAATCCAGACTCAATTTTATTTCATTATTCAAAGAAAGCTAAACTTATTAATACCAAGTGATTATAACACAAAGTAGGTCTAAGGAAACTGTTAATGGTTATACAGCTTTATGTTTCAAGCTCTATTTTCCCATATCCCACAAATAAAAGCCATAGCTTTAAGATCCAAGATCAGACTCAGGCACTTCACATCTGGCTCTTTTCTAAGAGCAGAAATGCAGATTTTTCTTAGGTCTAACAGCTACACCTAATGATGATTCATGGGGCCAATATTAAAAAAATTACCAAATATTAAGTGTTTTACTAATTATTTCTCACTAGACAATAAAGTGATCATTAAATACTTAATGAAATACTTGCATGCAGACTATCAATACACTGCAAAACAATATTTACTTGGAAAGCTATCCCTTTGCTGGCTAGCATTTAATAGATTTGCTTTGTCAGAGATACATCGGTGAAAATGAAGACCATTAATAGGCATTTGTCTAAACTGCTGTTCCAACTGCTCTTCAGCAATCTTCCTATAGTATTCCGAACGGACTACTGTATTTTATTACAAATGGTGGAAAGAGCCAAATATATTTTAAGCTTATGTTTTTGTGACCCAGAGATTAAACATTCCACATTTCTGCAGGGAAAGTTATTGACTTAGGAGAGAAGATATAAGATGAAAATAGTTAATATATACTTTGTAAAACATGAGCAATATAAAGGAAAGATGGAATACCTGAGACAGAAGCAGCACCTGGTTTTGTTATATTTCAAAGTCCTGCCAGAATTATTTTGTTTATATATAGTATTCTAAGTATTTACAGGAAAAAATAGAAAAACCTACATATCATGGCATTGTGAATAATAATAAAACCAACCATGGAAAAGCTTCACAGAGAAATGGAAGACATTTAATTAAAATGTGGATTTAACATTTGGGAGAACAAACTGCCTGTTTATATTTACTTCTTTTTGTTTTCATTAATTTACATTTTTCCAGGAACTAGAAGATTATTAACATGTATTTTTCAAACAATTCTGCAAAACATAGGTGTGTGAGAGGTAGCTTTGGTTTGTTAGTTGACAAATTGTTTCTGTGCCATGCTTTGATCTTCCAAATTAGCATGGACAAGCATTATTTACTTCTACTGCAGGAACCTTAATGATCATGACAAATACATTACAAATAGTGGCCACAAACATATAAGAAAGTTGAAGACATCTGTCATTGCTGTGCAAAAGCATTTAAAAAAGCACAGTATAAAAACACAGTATGTCAATGTTAACTAATAAACCTAGATAAACCATTTTACTATCTTTGTATCAGAACTTCAGAAGTCTAATGATGTCAGAGAAGGCCAGCATTTGAGATGCCAAACATACTTTTCCATCAACAGCACATTTCATTGCTATTCCCTAATTATACATTCCTGTACCACACTGAGGTAACTCCATGCTAGAAAACAAAACTGTGAATATGAAGGTTTTGTAATAGCAGGGCCATATGTGAATTCACTTTGAGTATTTACCAATGCTATCTACTTGGTAAACGTAATATAAAAGTAGATGTCAGCAGCATCATCTTGAAATAGTCATAAGATAAAGTGCAGGTTTCATCAACACATTAGTACAGATAAAACCTGTATTTACAGACTTCCATTGTTATTCTTACTACTGTATAATGAACTGAAGTTAACTAAATGGCACTATTACTGTTAATAATATGTGCTTAACAGCAATTATCAAAGTGATTCTGGGCAACGAGCTCCAACAAAACAGGAAACAAAATTCTTCAAAAGTGGATCAGCTCCAGATATTACATGTTGTATGGTTTGCCCAGAGGGGAACTGAGCACCACGCAGCCGCTCACTCACCCCTTCCCCCTCAGGAATGGGAAGGAGAAAATAAAGCAAAAGGCTTGGGAATCGAGATAAGGACATGGAGGAATGATTCACCCATTACAGTCATGGGCAAAAGACAGACTCCTTAGGGGAAGAAAAAGAACATCAATTTAATTCAGACACTAACAGCAGCAACACTTAACAGACAGTCGAACAGTGAGAAGCATTACTACATCTTAAAAACCAGCAGTGCAGTGGGCAGGGAATGGGGGGGGATTACAGCCAGTCCTGCCACTCCTTCCTCCTCAGGGAGAGGACTCCTCACACTCTTCCCCTGTTCCAGTGTGGTGCCCCTCTCACAGGAGACAGTATTCCACAAACTTTCTCCAACGTGAGTCCTTCCCCCAGGCCGTAGTGCTTCCCAAACTGCTCCGGTGCAGGTCCCTCCTGCATGCTACAATCCTCCCAGCACCGAACTTCAACAGCTGGGGCTTCTTCCCACAGAGTCCCAGCCATCTTTGGGCACAGTCACCTCCTCTGGCATGGGGTCCTCCACAGGTTGCAGGTGGGCATCTGCTTCACCAGTGACCTCCATGGGTGGCAGGTAGGTGGCCCTACTCTCTCATCATGGGCTACAGAGAGGTCTCTGCTCCAGCACACCTCCCCCCCTCCTCCTTTCTTCCACTGACCTTGCTGTTTGCATAGGTGTCTTCCTCGCAACTCCAACTCCTCCTCTCAGATTCCCCTTCTTAAATATGTTATCACAGAGGCACAGTCACAGTCACTAATTGTCTCAGCCTTGGCCAGAGGCAGATCCAACTAGGAGCCAGGGGAGCTTCAAGCAGCTTCTCACAGGGGGCCACTGCTGTAGCCCCCTCCCCTGCTACCAAAAACCCCACCACAAAGAAACCCAGCATGCATTTCAGCAATTATTAAAAGTTACAGTAAGATAAGAATCCTATTTTATTTGTATAGTTGAAAAGAATAATGCATTTTAAAAGGGGCATGTAACTTCACAAGGCTGATTTAGCACTAGATTTTCGATATGGTACAACCTAGAAGGAGATTAAGTTTGGGACTACAAAATCCCAAATCAAACTACAATGCTGTCCCCAAGCTCTCCCTCCAGAAAGGCTTTCAGCTGAACACAGGCAGTAGCGCTTTGTTTTCTTACTGCAATAGAACAGGAAAAGCATTAGGTGAGACACAGATGATCTATGACTACTGGTATAAGAAGCGAGTAAGTTGAGAACCCCAACAGCAGGGAACATTCATATTGCACGAGGAGATGGGAAAAGACTAAATAGACAAGGGTAAAGCTGGAGAACAATTACACCACATTTAGCAAGTTTACCTCAATGTTCTGCAAATTCTCTCTGTAGTGATTGCCCTCGGGTCCTATGTCTTACCAAAGGTTAATCAAGCATACACCAACCGCTCAGGTTTTTTGCTTAATTTCTTGAATGTGCAAAATTCAGAGTTTCAAGAAGCATAACAGTATTAAGTTCTTGAGACCAATGCTTTGAAGACTGGGGTACTGTAGAGCAACTACTTTTGCTGAAGCTGAACAAGTTTAAAGTTCATTATGATGGACATGAACTTATATTGAACTGGAGTAGCAAAATATTCTTTTTACAAAGTTCAGTTTCTAAAAATTCCTCATGCTACATCATAAGCTCTCTTCCACTGAACAGCACTATTTTTCAGTCTACCAACTTAAGTTCAGTTTAGCTTAACCATTAGACCTAGGCAAGAGGCCTGACTCTCAGCTTTCTCATTTCTTGAGCTAAGTATGCAACTAAAAATAAATTACAATGTGCCCAAACTAGAAGGATAGATGTCTACATTTTCTCCCTATTGAACATAAAAGATCTGGACCAGTGAAAGTTTATGACAATGTATATTACAATGGAAACAAAAAAAGAAAAAAAGGAACAAGTTGGGCATTGGGGTTAGTGCAGAAAAACAAAGCAACTCCAGATAAGCAACCCTCAAACAAAGCATTTCAGAGAGCATTCACAGAATTGAGAAGAGCCTGAGCTCAAAATACAAATTCAGTACCCTTCTCTTCATGCCAAGGTATGCTACCTTCTTTGAAAAGCAATTGCACTGAGGTAGTCAAAGTGTTGGTGAATATTAGGACCAATATAATACCTTTTTCCACAATTCAGAGTCTCAGACCTCATTCATTTGTTCTGCCTTTAGAAAGTAGGCTGTTAAAGGAAAATCATTATTTTTGTTACTGATTTAGTGTGTTAGGTCTTGCTTCCAATAATACCATGCACTTCTGAAGTCAGCAGAAAATAGAAGTAAAACTCACATGCAATTTAAGTATTCCACAGTGATTATACTTAAATTAAATACACATACGAATTTCTTCAGTTTGATTTGCTTTACATCCTGATTTTAAGCCTATATGCACAATTTCTTTGATCTTTTACATTCTTGCTCAAAAAAGACTGTAAGAGCAACGCATATAGATCATTTAATGCAAAATATTACAACTCCTTAAAAACTTCAAACAAGAAAAATATTAAAGGATAGATATCACTACTTTGAGGAGACAAATGTAATTATTGAAAGCATGTTTACAAGCTCAAAATTTGGCAGCAAAAGATCATGTGTCATCTATAGCACCAGTATATAAATAACTTTCTGGCATAACTAGTTTTGATGTTAGTATTCACATAATACTTCCCCAGGTTACTGACAATGCATCTGTAGAAGCTTTATCTGACATTAAGGTAATCTAATAAAAACCTTACTGTTAAATATGGTTGAATATTAGGAACGGTAAACATGCCAGGCTATTTCCAGTATATATTTTCAAAGTTGTTTACTTAAAGAACACAGCAGTACTTTACAGGTCACTTTGTTGAATGACAGCACATTAATGACATGCTCCATTTATTTAGTTATGCTTTAATCTCTTTGTACAATCGTCAGTAGGTTAGAAACAGACTTCACACTTGTACTTATTCTTACAGTACCATGAGGTATTCCTTTTGATGAAATTGTATTATAGCAAGTATCAGTAATGACCACTATGAAATCAAGGTTATTTTATGACTTCCATTAATTAAAGGTGCTTTACTTAATTTGAACGTTGTTAGCCTTTATAGCCAAATTTTAGGCTCAATTTTTCTATGCCTATCTCAAGCTGATTTCTGGTTTTTACTAAGAGAGGAAATAGTTTCTCAAAAACCGCTGAAAGATGAAGCAATGTCATTTGTCTGCGTAAATTTTTTTCTCCACTTTTTAGGTTAAAAAGATCTCATGGACACATACTAGAAGAAAGCTTGACATTTAAATTTCTCTGACAGTTCTCTTAAATTGAGATCTCAGTTTGAGCCAAATTTGGGCATGGATAACAAACTTAGAAGCTACTGAAAAACTAATTAACATAGAGCAATTTAAGCAGTGGCTTAAAGAATGACATGTAAATCATCCTAAAAAGAAAAATAATATGCATAAATAAAAAGCCCCCTGAAAAGAATTCTATCAGAATCTCCAAAATACAAGAATTACTTTTATACGTCTTTTGGATAATTACTATGAGAAAGACATTTTTAAAATATAATTTCACATTAAAAAAACAAGTCTTAGAAAAAACAGCATCTCTGTATTACAATAGACTTCTCTGTAAACTTAGAAAAGCAGTAGTCAAAGTCACTAAATCATTTATAACAGACACGTCCTTGTGACATTACATTAAATAAAGAGAAAAAAAAAGTCAAGAGAAAAAAAAAAGTCAAACATCCTGGTCAGATGTCACCATACTGTTACTACTACCAAAGAGATCCTGTTTAAATAAACCACTTGGTGTCTATGTTAGCATGACAATGAAGCCACGATACTGTGTTTACATGAGTCTGATGCTATGGCAATGAATATACTACTACAAATTTAGCAATATTGATTTTGCCTAATACCACACAGGAGAAAAGAGTAATCATAAAGTAAGTCCTCCTCAAAGAAAAAAAAAAAAAAAAAGGAAAACAACCTTGAAACAACAGAGGATGAAGGGATCGACACTGGGATACAAAGCTCAATTTGTAGTCCAATGGTTAAGGCTCTAAGTACTACCTCATATTTCAAGCCAGTTACTCAGTTGATTCACCCAGCAGTGTGAGTCTTCATGCCTGCAGCACCAAAAGCACCAAACAATTCCTGTACATAAGGACAATTCAAAACATCCTTCTGATGCACAAGAGGACCCTTTAGAACAGGACTATGGTAGTGCATTGTACACCTAGTTGTATTTTATTGTAACAAACTCAGTTTCAGAAATTCCCCATCCTATCACTTAGCAACAAAAAGGCAAAGCTCCTTCTGAGATCGTTATCCACAAAAGTGTTGATAAGATAGCTGAACAGACATCGTAGCTTTTGCCAAAGACTTCAAGTCCAAGTGTCTCTACAGAGTAAGCAAACTTCGTTATTTCTGAAGTTAAGAAAAGCATCACAATACAGCCTTGATACTCATCTCAGCAGCCCAACTGCATAGTAAAGTCCTATCACTATATGAAGCGGCAAAGATGGAACTGAGTATGAGGCCAGCTAGAGATACCTAGCTTCCAGGATTTACTGGAAAAAAGTATTAAAAAGAGCATGAAGATTACAAAAACAAAGAGAAACTGATTCACAGGACACTAGTTCTGAACAACAGAAAACCACCACAAAGTAAGAGACAGCTTTCAAACTAGCTCTGTTAAGTGCTGAGTAAGTCTCCTTAGAACATCAAAAATTACCTACTCTCAAACTGAACCTGCCTTATATGCTTTTGTTTTGTCTAAACTGGAGGGTTTAGCTGCAATGCATCAGAAGGGCAAGTACTCCAAAAATCTGAGAAGGAGAACTAAAGCCTCTGCAGTCATTTCTCCACAATTTGAATTCTTGTTGACAAAAAGCATCACTGGAAAAATGTGAAAAGTTATCTTTTCCACATATATAAAAATACATACTACTTTTCATTTTAGTCGTAATACAACAGGTTTTCTTAGATTACATTTTCATTACATAGAACAGTGCATCTAAATATTTTTATTTAAAAAAAAAAAATCCATCAACAGCCCCAGTATGGCAGAAATACCCACAAAGAAATCTTACATTAACATAGAGAACACTATTTTAAACCTTTGTATTAGTTATTCATATCGATTCTCTTTGTATGATCTGCAGCTAACATGAAGAAAGTATTAAGGCATCAGAGCATCCCAGATGAAATGTACTATTACTTTTTCATGTCTCTGCAGTTAAGATCTCCCAGCTGGATGCTTCTGGTGTGACATTTCAACACTACAATCAACATGTGGTCTACTTTCAAAACAGAATGCCTTTTATTGTCTACAAGAGTTCATTCAGCTGACTGAAAGTAGGGATCATTGCAGAACAACAAAAATATACTGTGTTTATATGATTCTCTGTGCTTTAATATCTGAAATGAGAAGAAATTGTACTATTTTGCATCTGAAAGTGATTCATGTATCTATAGTGTCAAAGTGTATTGCAAGTCTTATGCTATACTAAGAGACAGGCACTGTTTTCTATTTCATTCTTTTGAACCAGCAGCTTTAGATGCATGAAATTCCACAGACATTTTCACACTCATTTTCTGTGCAGTTACACATGCTGCATCTCTTCTGGTGAGATGCTAAAAATTAAAGATTTGGAATTTTCCATTGAAAAGAGATTAAGGAGAAAAAACAGCCTGAAAAAAAGACCACAGAAAAGTTCAACAAGCAGAAGGTAAGCATTAGAAAAAACGAGATAACTATGGAGGAATCTGTCCAAAAAACTCAAAGGAAGTTAAGAGTTTAAGAGTAGTACAGAAACTAACAAAGTATCATTTCAGGTACTTGAAGAATGAAAAAAAGGAGGTAGCTTTTAAAAAACAAACACTAAACAGACTGTGTAAATCTGTCAACTGGAGGGCAGCTAAAGGATAACTGCTAAAGTCAAATACAATTCAAGGCTGACAGTAGAGAGAGACTTCCAGGGTCTTTTTCAATGCTGTTTTCAGCATTCGACAACACCCCAGATAGAGAAGAGAGAAGTAAAGAAACAGGAATTCAATACAAGTCTCCAAAAAGGCAGCGTTAAATAAGAACTGAACAGAACTGTTAAGTGAAGGCAGAAAACAGAGACAGAGGGTACAGACACAGGAAGGAACATACCATGCTATAGCACTGAAGAGAAAAACCCATTGTAAACAAAGTCATAAGAACAGAGAAAACCACACAGGCAAGAGAAAAGGCAGAATTCTGCCAGATACCAAAAAATAGGAGAGGAAGAGATTTATTTTAAATGCTATACATTGCAAGTCACATTAAAGATAATTAAGTCCAACATCCAAACTAGTATTCCATCATTTGGTTCATGCTCTGTAATGGAAGGCTGCCATGACAACAAATGCAACAAGCACTTTGTTTTGAAAAACCAAGACATTTTATGTTTAACTATTAGATACAACAGATATAAAGATTTACTGCTCTTGAACACATTTTTACAGAGGCATTGTATGTTCTACCTAGGTTTACTAAAAGTAGATAGGAAATAATTATTAGGTTATTACCCACTATACCTCAAGAAGCAGCTGTGCTTGCTACTTTTTTAATTATAAAAACACATGTCAGACTGTAAGAAATCTGAAATTCAATAGCATGATGAAGGGAGACACACAAGAAAACCAGCAGTATTAACCATTCTGTTGAGACTTCATCAATTCCTAAGCAACAGCATTTTCCAAACATGCAGCACAAGTTAAATCCCACAGCCACAAAAAACATTCCTCGACTGCCATCTAGCCTTCAGTAGTGAACCTACAAAAATGAAACTGAACAAGGGGGAAGCGTTTTGACCATCTTTCTGCAGAATTCCAAGAAAAATTAAGAACGTTCTCTAATTTTTTTTTTAAATAGGCAGATGCTTTTAAGTATAAAGTTTCCATTTTACTATTGAGCCTAATAATGGAAAGCCATCAGCAGTAAGCGTAAATAGTAACATAAGTAGCAGAGGCCAAGGAAAAGCAATCCTTTCCACTCATTGCTTCCAGTCTGTTTTCAGAAGTCTCCCGATATCAGTTCAGCATTACTTTTACAGTTTACCTACAAATAATGGAGCATATTACACTATAAAGCAATACGTAATTATTACAAATACTCTTAACTGGCAAAAATAATTGTAAATGATTCTCACTCCACTGACTTGCATTTGTATTAGTGTGAGGTTCAGCTTAAAGGAAAACAGAGAGGCTTCAAGTAACTCCCAGCTGAGAAGGGAACCAAACCATAACCTCAAAATTCAGAGGAACACCATGGGCAGTGTTGCTACCAGAAGATCAATTAAGTTTCCTCTATGTAGTAAATTTTAATTATACCCTAGTTAGATTTTTGGGGTAATCTGAATATGACTTGTTACGCAGCACTAATGTGTTCTATTCTTATAGTAAGCTTAATGTGCTTGCTTCTAATTAAAAACAAAACAATCCTCAAATACCTCCTAACTATTTTCAAGTAATTTTATTTTGACCAATCTCTAAATGAACTGCTAACACAGGAATAGTCCTGTCACTTACTTGCACTGCTACAGAAGTATATTCTCACTACTTTATCCTGATACATTTCAGTGTGAACCAAGAACACAAAACCACTGAAACGCTGTTTACTAAGAGCCACCTCATATGGCGCTTTGTTAAATTTCCAGTCTCAAGAAGGATGACAGATTGCAGTTGGCATCAATATGGGCCGAATGTAACGTTAAGCATTCTTGAAAAGACGTTGAAGTGCATCTCGTATTTAGAACTATGGGGACAGTAAAACGGAAATTGGGTGTTCACGTTTCACACCGAGGGACCAGAGCTGCATGTACTACAAAAACAATTGACCCCAACATGTATAAGAAACTGCTTCTCCCCTACATTTCTGATGCCTCACAACAGAAAGTAATTTGGAAGAAGATTCAACACCAATGTTCCTATAATTTATTAGGACACAGTTTTAGGTAAAAAGAAAAAGGAGACTGTGCACCAATCTAGGTGTTTTTAATCAAATTATCTGTAAATCATTCAGAAACCCAGTTAGATGGGTTCAATGTCTGTCTCAATTTGGTATTTTTTTTTTAAAACGCTTTTCTTGTTTATACTGATAACTTTGAAAAATACTCCAACTTTAAGACTTCTGATCTCTTTGGGCACATGTTTATTTGCTCACTATGGTTTGAAGATTTCCTAGGAGTAAGGAAAACACTTAAATTCCAAGGAGTAGGCAAAACAAGACTTAAATTCAGCAATACAGTTAGATGAAGTACACTTAAGTCCTCCTGTTATTGAAAAGTTATGCTACTTGGTAGAATAAAGAAAAAAATTATGCTACTTGGTAGAAAGCATAACTATGCTAAGCAAAAAGTTATGCTACTTGGTAGAACAAAGAAAAAAATTGAAAAGAATAGCTATTAAAATGTAACACTGGATATGCAGTTACCAAGTCATACAGGAAATGTCACTTTCAAACTTATGAAATAAAAGAAGTGCTAATTTCTACCAGTATTTATTCTCATATTTCACACAATATATCAACTGCTGCTCTCTCTCCACCATACAAATTCAAAGCTGTCATTAATGGCTCCCACAAATGAAACGAAGGAGTACAAGTGAACATGCCTTACTTGATTCTACCAGCCAAAACAGCATGAGAAGATTTACTGTGTCAGTTCTGAATCAAGCAGCTCTGAAAGGCATATATGTACTTTCTCATCCCAAAGGAAAAAAGGTAATTTGCCATACAAGCTTGTTCGCAAAACATCATGCCTCTCAAACCAACATCACAAGAGGTTTTGTGCACTGTAATAGTCATACAACCTCTTGATAATATTTGACAGCAGGGACATGTACACTACACAAGACGCAGACAGAAATGCCATCTCATTAAGTAATTCAGTTTCTTACTACCTCCCATTGCTCTAATAGTTGAGCTCTGAAGCTGAAGACTAGAGCAATGGTGGGAGGGTAGACAGTGGCTATTTTCACTCTGAGCGCAGTACACCTCTGAAATCAGTCTCTATTTTCACAACATTTCCTTTCTCTGCCACGAGCAGAAAACCGTCTGCTTGCAAACTCTGCCGAAAGAATGACTGAGGAACCCTGCTAACAGAACATATTGAATCAAGCTTGTACCCTTATTCTGTATTAAGACAAGTAATAATAGAGACTGAGTTTTACATAGCAGTTGCAGTTTTCTACTAAAACCATAACTGCGGATATGTTGATCAAGAATGCTCCCACTAATTTAATATGTCCACAAATATTACCTGTTCATAATGGAGGCTAAATGCAAGAAGGTGACACTGACTTTTGAGGCTTTGAAATCAGAAACAAGTAATTTAATGGTTTTCCAGATACACATTTTTAGCCATAACAAAGGTTTTTAGAAACTGAGGATATGAAAAACAAATGCCAGAGATTCCTATACCTGTAATATTGGAAAAATGAAATCAATTATATCAACCTAATGAAAACTATGAAGTTAGATCACTACAATTCAGGTGAGTCAGCATCATTTTTGTCAGATTCTGGAGCATGGCATGAAGATGTTGGGACAAACAAGGGTGGAACTTGGACGTGACCTTATGAGTTTAAACAGAGTTTACCAGCAACACCAGCTTCAGGTAAGTGGCACACAGATGCTAGCACAAGATGCATGCCAATGAAAAGCACCTTTCAAGGCTGACATCTGTATTAGATTCCAATCACAGAATCACTGCATTTCTGAGCAGAAAGTTTGAACTTTATAAATTTTAGAAAACAGAGTAAGACAAAACTTTCATACAGACTTCCAAAGCAGAAATGGCAGCTTACCAAGAAAATATATTCCCAAGAAATCCTTTTATATCACAAGTAAAATTCAGGCACAGTGTTTGCTATTTTCTACAATGCATCAGTTAAAGTTAAAAATCTCACAGACCACTTCCAGGGCTGCACCAATGTCTCTTGCCAAGAAAAATACTGGCTTACAAACCCAGAAGTCAGGCTTTCAGGTAAAGGGGTGTGAAGAACCAATGAATTATTCACTCTGTCCTGCAGGACAGGATTTCTTTGGTGATGAATGCAACAAATGAAAGTTCTCTGAGCAGAAGCAGAACACACAGAACTCCACACTGCCACTCCACATTAGTGATGCTATGTGCTATACAGCTCCGTCCGTACAAATGGTCTCCAGTATGCTGGGCACACAGGGAAATGTAGAAAGAACCATACAAACAGCAAAGTATCTGACACCCTCTAGGTTTGCTCTTAGTCACTTCCCAGGATGTTCACAGATACTTTTGTGTTTTCTAGTGTGTCCACACCTGATTAGACACCTCTAGAATTTTAGTTATTGCCCATAGATATCTACACATCCGCATCAGATGATTTCTGATGTGCCTTTATCATTGGTTTGTTTAAATACTTTCTAGGTAATAGGTAGATAAAAATCTCCCCCTACACTGGTACTGCATTCTCAGTCTCACTACTCTAATGTACTAACGAATTCTAACATCAATTCACATACCTATAGGGAGAGATTGCCACCAAGTTTCTTCCTGTAGTCCAGTTATATCACAACAGTGGCCAGATAAACTTGGCAGCAGCAAGAAAGACTAAAATGTGTGGGGTCTCAGGGGCTTCTTAGGCAGCACCTTCAGGTGCCAAAAAAGGACCAGCTACTTCAAAATCCAAATTACTCTAATACAGGTATGACAAGATTCCCCAAGACTAGAGCCATTATACTTATTCTTGTTATACCACAAGAATAATGACTTCTCCTTCCTTTCAACCTCACTCTGTCCACTAAAGTACTGGGCATCTAGTCATGTAATCAGCGGTCCCTGTACCAAATTCTCTAGCAAAGAAATAATTTTTTTAAAATTATCTAACCAGAGACAAAATTAGAAGTGTGTATTTATATTAGTGTCATAATGAATTCAAGTCAGAATGGCACTGACTGAGGTGAAACCATCCTTTGGTCTCAGGCACAGAACAAATTCAGACCCTTCTTAAGAAAGTGCCCAGTTGAAGTACACAAACTACTTTAAGGAAGCACCATAGGAGCACACAATGCAATTAATCCTCTGTATCAGCTTACCCTTTGGTTAGCCAAAAGACATCCATTCTAACAAAGGAGGAAATGCAATTAGTCAACACTGTTCATCTGAGTACAGACTGAAAAAGAAATACAAGTGTATTTTTAATGCTGTCCTCTGCTTTGATAAAGTTCTTTATTGTTCTTCACTGAATCAAAAATATATCAATTAATACATACTCATGATAAAAATGAATAGCAATACTTGGTGTTAATTCATCCATCATTCTAAAAATAGACAAATAAGACAGACTCCCTAAGACCCTCTCAAGGTCACAAAGTGTGGCAGATCACCAGTTGGGACATCTTTACTCATAGAACAGTGACCTATTTTCTATGCACTCGATCTATTGGTGACCAAAAATATTCTGTTGATTCTGTCTCTTACTGGGGGGGGGGGGGGGGCGGGGAAGAGCTGGACGGCGTGAAAGTCTTTCCTGACTGGAACATCTTCGCTAATGGAAGATTTTAATATCAACTTGCAGACAGATAAGCAAATACAAGAACAGGGAGAAAAAAAGCCTTAGATGTTGGAAGTCTAGGGGTTTCAGTAATGGCTTAAAGATATCGTGAAAAATCTAAGTAAATTTAAGATATTTTCTTTCATTAATAAAATTATATGTATATATATTTTCATATGAAAATGCAGATTTTACATCAAAACAATTATTTTTAACTTTTCTTTTACATTTACCTTCAGCATCCTAAAGTCTTATGACACTTCAACTGCAACATGAAGAGCGGAAAAAGGAATCAAATTTCAACTAGCTCATTAGATGGAAACTGCTTTTTTTGTGTTTCTTGAACCTAGCTTGCACTAAGGGCTCATTTCAAGGCTGCTCTTTTTAGCAAAACCAAGGAAATGTCTATGTCAAGAAAAGATAGTTTCAATACACCCCGTTAAATGGATGAAAACAAAGCACAAGACCTTCTGAATATTCTGTACAGAATGCCTCAATAAATCAACCACTGTTTCTTATGAAAAACTTCATGAGTATACAACTCATTTTCAGTATACTAAACTTGTGTTCAAGTCTGTAAACACTGCTTTTAATTCAGAAAAATTTTGTGCTGAAAATGCTTCCAATGGCTGTTATATAAGCACTGCTAGCACAGTATGGAGACTCAATATTTACCTGCTTGGAATTAGCATTACACTGTTTCCAAAATAATTTCAATGCTTCTATCATAGCATAACATAGTTCCATCAAAAAACCACACTGGGCAAGAGATAGCTTATCTCAAATGGTAACCTCTAAGGGATTCACACTTCATAAGTCTCCAAAACACTACTTTAGAAACAATTCTTACATTTCCAAATAGCTGTTTTATTCCATACTTTCACATTATCATAAACTTACTTGCACTTGTATTTTTACTATAGCTTGTAACAAAACAGCCTAAAATTTAAAAAGCCCGGTTTCTCATAGAACAAGAGCTATGGCTTTGGCATTAACCTCCTGAAGAGAATGTACAACTAAAGAAAGACGGGTAGAAGACAATACCCAGAACACTTCACTCTAGAGAAGGAAATGTGTTAGAAATACACACAAGTCAGAATTCACGTAATAAATTACTGATTTGAGAAATCAAACTGGCAATTTAAAGCTTACTTATTATAAAGTCATTTTGAGAAGTGAATTATTAAAAAATAAGGTAATTAACACTAAATTACTTGTAAATACCTAAATTACTGGAAGAAATTAGTGATTTAACTAAACAATGCCATTTTAGCAAGCTTATTTTCGTTAAGTAGAGCATATTTCAGCATATTTCACTGTGAGTACCTATGCCTCTCGAACCAGAAAGCATTCTGCCCAGTCTCAAAACCTAATTCAGAATTGCCTTTTCCCAAATTTCAATCACAAAGGGAAAAAAACATAACAAAAGTAAAAAAGAAATTATGAGATTTAAAAAATTGCCTAGGAAGAAGAGAAAAATGTAACTATTTCACACTCTGGCTAAAATTCTGGCCACATGTCAATAAATGACAAAACAGATTCATACAATGAGAACCAGATTTCATCCCAAGAGCAATTAAATTCTCAGCAAAGCAGCTAAAACCCATCTGTCTCTTCAAGCCAGATTTCAATTATTATTCCATAATCCTATATCCTTATAATTACATTGATAGCCACTCTATATATACACCTAAAATACTGGCTTTATTTATTTCAGTAAAAATTAACATAGCACAAACATTCATATTGTTACTAGAGCCTACAGTAACAAGGGGTCAGAGGACTCAATCTCTTATCTTTAAGATAGAGTCTTGATATGACCTGATAATCAGAGAATGCTCATAAAAGTTTCCTATTTGCCCAAATGAAATTGCTTTAAAAGAAAAAAAAAACCCACACCACATTAAGTTATTCTCTAGAGTACTAAAGAAAGAAGACAAAGCTAGTGGAATATTTTCAGTTCGCCTTTCTACTTCTTGCAGACTATTGTGCATTAGAATATCATAGTGTCTTTAAAAAAAAGCACATACCTCAGAACAATACACACAATAACAACTGTATTATCTATCCTATTCTTAATGTAAATAAGCACTTTGACTTTCCAAAAATATTTAAAGCTTCACTCTGAACGAACACATATTAAAGCTTATGTTTCTCGTATGTCTACTTAATACAATGGACAGGAGAAAACTAAACAGCTGAAACCTTGCTACAGCAAGGGTGCTTTATTATCAGTTAAGCAAAGGAGCAATGAGACTCCAGTAGGATGCATGTTTTAGGCTACATTACTTATATGTTATTTTGAACAGTATTTCCAGACAAAAATTCAGGAAAGCAAAAGTGCAGCAAGGTTGATGTACTATAGTCCAAGTTCTCATTCCAAGAAATAGGAAAAACCATTTGTTTCCTGCACTCTGAAGTAAATCACTTCAGTCCCAAGCAGCTATTTCAAAGATCATCACAGAAATCAGACACTCAGTCTTTCAGTTGTGTAACTACCAGACTTCTACTGAGGGAATGCTAACCCTCTCAGCTGCTAACTGAGTAGGCACAAGCAAACAAAATACTAACACAGTCTCACCCTCCAATGAAACAGAATTCATCTACAGGAACTAAGAACTCTTAAAAATCTTGGTTTCAGCTTTGCTCTGTAAACTGTAAGGTTTTTTTATTTAATGAAGACTGGTACATTATGATCATAAGCACAATTCAAAGCTAGAGACACAGCAAATGTGTAGATCCACATTATGGTTTGTTAGGGGGTTTTTTGGCTTTTTTCCCCTTTCTGTACTCTTAATTTCATTTGCAAGCCTTTTTTGTTTTTAAATAATTGTAATCTAAACTTCATTATAACTACTCACTCAGTGGCAGTGAAGAGACATTTTCATTATAATGCTTAACTTGGTCCCTGACTAAAGTTAGCTAGCAACAGAATTGATGAAAGCCTGTATTAAAAAACACAAAGAAACCCCACCAAAACAAAAAACCCACAAACAAAACACAGCAGAAGTTGTATCTCACATTGTTGAGCAGTTTTCTGCCATGAAATGGTAAAGCAGCTAGGTACTGAAGTAGGTAGCTGAAACGCAGGACATGAGCAAACAGTACAGCTAAACGTTAACTGAGAATACATGTGGACAAGTATTATCTATGTTGCTAATTTACAGAGCCACCACAACTGCTCTGCTAAGCCTCAGTCTTCTCACACAGAATGGAGCAGAAATAGCATCAGTGATCTGGTTCTCAGCAGCAAAATCCAGTTGTTGAAAGGAGTATAAAGAATACCAATTAAATGAATGCTCCTAAAACTTGAAGGGAGTTCAATTCTTGGAATGTTAACCAATTGATTTGTTGCCTTCAAAACTGGAAATGAAACAAAAGTAGGGATAGTGGAATAAGTTATGTTCTGTTACACAATTAAAGAATAAGCCCATTTTCATCCTGACGTCGTCTCAAAACCCCCATGCATGTCCTACTTAGCTGTAAGCTCCCATGGCATCATCTTATGAGAGGTTATTTAGATTTGTATAACTTTTAAACCGTCAACACTGGATTGCACATTTTTTCCATAGCTGTTGGCTCAGTGAGGAACAGAAGGATTGTCCTGAAGGAGGCCAAATTTATTTTATTTTTTTTCCCACTATATGCTTAAAACTAAACTCTACCAAGAATAGCAAAGATATCTGCTTTTCTTCTCCCAAAAAAGGAACAATATGATTTAGTAGCCAGCAATCACCTTCCATTATCTTCCTACTCTGGTCACTATTTCAGAAGCCTAGTTAAAATCCCCTCTGCAAAAATTGCCTTTTCAAAGATGGTCAAAACACTTCTAATCTAATATTACCCATTAAGAGCTATGCTGCCATCTATAGAAAAGTTTAGGAAAAACGTTTAATATTTGCTGATGCTAAGGGTGATACAGCTTAAAAGACAAACAATACAACAGCAGGATGGAAATTAAAAGAAAAGGTGAATTCCACTAAACACTACCAATTACTCACCATCTAATTATCTGAATTGTTATTTGGCTACATTGCTTCTACTCACCCCAATCTGATGCCACAGAAACTCCAGACCTGATTATCTGCTTTGGAGATTTCCCTGGAAATATTAATTCCAAGGGGCTGTCATGCTGGCATTAGCTCAAGCACTCCAAATTCTTAAATCTGACTCTTATCAACTGGATTTTGACACACAGATATTAACTGCTTTTACCCTCACCACACTGGAGGATAGAAACCGCATAATTTGATCACCTATCTCCCAGCAATCAAAACATCTGATATGCTGACTAATCACAATGATTATTCTCAACGCCTTCAGTTCTATTTTTTTTTAAACTTGTCTTCACACTCATTGCCTGCAGAGAAAAGGAATAACATGGAACAAAAGCTTACACTAACGTACTCAAGAACATAATTCTTCAGAAATAATGAAAAACTGTATCAGTAATTCTTCTGCACCTTCAGATTAAAAACAATTGGTGTTTAATCTTTAGGCTAAAGAAGTCAAATATATCATGTTTTCTACAAAAAACAACAAGCACAGGGGGAGAAAGCCACCACTAAAAGGCAATTCAACAAATATTTGAGAGCTACAATTTGCCCTCAAAAACAAAGCTGACTGAAAATACATTTCTGCCTTGTAAAAATAAGATGTATTATTGATGTTTCTCTCATTTAAGATAAAAATCCACAGTAGAGTAAGCACTGTAATTCTGGAACACTAACAGGATAAAAATCAAAACATGCAACAAACATAAAATTTTCTAGATTCAACAGTATTACTTACAACGCCCTCTTTCTCCACATCCTCAAAACCTAGAAAGTACATTCTGCCGTTTTCAAGCCCTCTCTAAAAGCTATTTACTTTCAATAAAGGAATAAACCAAAATAGTGAACAAAAATATCAAAAGCTCCTAATGTACCTCTGCTCCACAAGGCTTACAACAGCTTCTGTCAGTCAGAACACTGATTGACTATCAATTCATACACGTGCACAAATTAATGCATGGAGGTCACACTTATAGATAACCTAGATACACAGCCCAAAAGCATGGGAAAGTAATGTTTTTCATTTGTTTGATAAATTATACTGTATGTATCAAAAAATATGTAAACTTGATCAAAGTTTTATAACTTTTTTTCCTAGCATGTACATGCATGTGCCCGGGGAAAAGGGTGTTTGTTTTTGCAGTGGCCTCCGTTAAACTTTTTTGTCCCCTATAAACAGCAATAAAGCTACAAAGTACATACCAGAAAAGTCTCAAACTGCTCTTCCAAGCTGGCCACAATTACCATGAAAAGTTAATAACCATTTCTAAACTTTTAAGCACTACATCCCAACATCATAGTTTAAGACAGAAAGCAAACAATACC
Organism: Strix uralensis; assembly: GCF_047716275.1. NCBI lineage: Eukaryota > Metazoa > Chordata > Aves > Strigiformes > Strigidae > Strix > Strix uralensis. The sequence continues at coordinate 10,158,981 of NC_133978.1, read as the reverse complement.
ACAAGTAGCTGAAAACACATCAGGAATTTGTGTGTAGTTACATATAAAAGTATAATTACACAGCTATACCTAATTTTCAGGAGAAATCTCTGCTGTTCTTCTCTTGGACTACAGCAGACAACCCTACTAAAATTACAAATCAAAGTCTGAGTAGGTGCCACAAACCCTGTCCAAGTCCAAAACTGGTATCTACCTTACTAAATTGGCAGTGGTGACACAGTATCCAATACACCTGAAACACCTGAAGCATGACACATCAACTACACCAGATTCTTTTTGTTAGAAGTTCTGATTGCTACTATCATGTTAATAACATCCGAGTTGCTTAATTCAAAAGTTTGTTTGGATAAAAGAATATGAACAGTGAAAAGCAATGAAGAACGGACAATCCCAAGGTTGGCTCCCTGACCTCAGTGGAGGATCACCGCACTGCAACAACTCTCCATCCATTCTTCAGACTGAACGATGTTTCTTGCAGATCAGTTACAAGTTTAGCAACAAGAAAAAGGTAGTTATGCATCTTGTGTATCACATTTGAGACATACAAAGAGTCCTGCTACAGTGAGCTACAGTCAGGTATCTACCTTAAAGATTCTATGCTTGAACAAACTGAGAAATCAAAATAAACTTCAGTTCAAAAGGGTCTTATAAATATACAGTAGAGAAACAAAACGATGGAAAGTATCAGGTAGGCAATAGCTATTTTCACTCCCAGGTTTAGATTGGTAGGAGATATTTAACCTATCATTTGCAGAAATTCATTCCTTTATTCTTTGTGAGCACTACCATGAGACCGCATAAGGAAAGACCTGTTCTGTCCTAGCTTGATAATAATTTTAAAAAAAAAAATGTAAACAGTCTAATCAAGGTCACCTATCCAGAAACAGGAGTTCCTAAACAAGAAGTTTCAAAAAGCTATGAACTACAGAGGAAAGAAGAAACAATTATGAAGTAAAAAAATACATTAATTCTTTTTAAAATATACTTATTAAGCAGTAAATGCAAAACACTATAATTATGCAAGTTATGCATATAAATACATACTATGCTGTTCATTTCTGAAGATTCGTAGCTTCCACAGGGATGGACACTTCCAATAGGTTCCAACCCTTCTTCATCCCACATATACGTGCCATCAGAGCTGTCAGATGGGGAAAGCTCAAAAGAGGACCCAGCTCTGTAATTCATCTCCGGAGAAATCACGTTCTCGGCAGTATGCTTTGTGCTTTCACTGTTGTCATCCACTGCTTAAAGAAAACAGGAATAGTTAACATTCCAAAAGCAATCCAATATTCCAAATATAAATATTAAGATGTGTATTATTGGGTGTTAACTTTTCTGAAAGTGTACTGTAACAGAAATATCTGAAAGCCTTCTACAGTATTGTTCACTCATCCTAGAGGGGAAAAAAGCTCAAGCTTGTTTGGTAGCTACAACTAAAGTACCCTTCCAACCTTCATCTTTGCTAGCCTTTTATACTGCACTAATTCACCCATCATGAAGCTACTTTCTAGAATTCTGTAGTTTTTTAACGTATTAGAAGGTGAGTCCAGAAGTATATCCTTTGGATCCAATCTTTCAACTGCCTCTTCTCTCAAAACAAGTGTGTAATATGAGAAGCCCATCAGAGACTTGATAATATGGCTTTTAAAAGAACTTATATCATGCATCAGGAGAAACAAGAAACAAAAAGAACAATGGTATTCCTATTTATAATTTAACTGATTTAGACACCCCACACATATTCCCACTGCTTAGAAGCAGTTATAGCTGTTCTCTGCCTACACAGGTGGAAGGGGGGGAAGAAAAAAATTTTAAAAGATCACTAGTCCAGAGAAATGCATGGAAAAGCAAGGATATGAGGAATCCTACAACCATACTGCAAGCGTGGTTAAATTAGGTATCATTTATTCTTATCCCAAAGAAAAAGAGCTCTTCAAAGTCATGCTTAGGAAAGATAGCTATCATGCAGCAAAGTACTGTAAGAAACAAATGGTCCAGCACAGAGCCAAGTTCCATTCTGAAACAATTCTCAAGCAATGGGCAATTATATAAAACAACTCAATTACAGTTACAGAATCTTGATTTAGTACGTAAAATTTTAAACAGAAAGTATTTACCAGACACGTTTATATCAAGCCAGTCGTCAGCATTACAGCAAGATCCTTCACTTCCCTTGAGAGAACTGAACGGCTCAATCGATGTTATACTCCCATGCTCCAATTCTTGAAGGCAGCTCTCCTTTTGCTGTATTTGTATAGTTCTGTTTGGGTCTTCTATATCTATGAAATCATCACTGAAGTCTTCACTCAAATCATTTTTTTCAGAGGATGACAAAGAAGATATAGATATTTCATCTCCATCATCACTCATACACATGACTTTTGACCCATGTTTTCCCACACTTTCATGTAGGCTCTCATCAGATTCTGTTCTTTGAGCATTGCTCTCTATAATACTGCTTTTCTCAATTGCTCTATTAATATTTGTTGAAATTTCAGAGTTCTCCACAATGCACGTGTCAGAAGTTGTACTTTTGCTGCCATCCACAATGATATTTCCAGCAAATCGCTGCCTGGTAGGCTTCAGCAGAGAAGGCCGACTTAATCTATATCCAAAAGAAGGGGCTGACCCAGATCCATTTGACAGTGGGGGCTTCTTTGAACAAGGAGCCGACATACCAGAGTAGGGCCTGGTAAATCCATACTTCATAGGTTCATTTCCATTGGGTACATCCAACTGCCGAGCATTTCTTGACAACAAAGTCGACCTCTGAGATGTCCTGGCAGCTAGGTTTTGACTATGGTAAGGCCCTGTAAGATCCACAGCTTTATTAAAGGAATGTGACCTGGTTAAAGATGCAGTGGGAAGGAAAGAATTCTGAATGGAATGTGAAAAACTTTGTGATCTTACCATTTTTTCACAGGAAAAAGCCTTGCTATTGTCTGTAGATTGTGCCAGGCTTTCTCCTGAACTTGTCCTTGTGGCACTGGAATTAGCTCTAGGTCTCTGCAAACCTACCACTGGCCTATTTCCATAAAACCCATTTAAATGTGATTTTGGAGCACTGAGTCCAGAGTATGAGGTCCTTCCTGACAGGGTACCTTTGGCGAATTTTGCTGAACTAGGAAGTCCAGGCAAAGACTTTGGGTTTAATTCCTCAGTAGAAGATACAAACATATTGGTTTGCTTTGCTGCTTTTGATGCAACTGAAGCAGTACTGTTCAAACCCACCCTGAGCACATCATTACCCAATGCTCCTTGAGAACACTTCTCAGAATCAATTAATTTTTCATTAGAGTTATGTTTAGAGTTGGTCTCTTTCCCATTTTGATCATGAAGTTGATATTGATTTGATTTTTTCCAGTTGAAAGAAAAGGAAGACATGCGAACAGTGCCATTGTGCTTGCCGAAATTTTTGCCACCATTATTCCCTGCTAAACTAACAGCTGTCCCATTTGGCATAGGTTGCAAAACACTTCCTAAAGTTTTCGTTCCATATTTCGGTAGCCTGGAAACCAAGGATGTCCTGATTTGATTTTTTTCTTCCATGAGCTATTGGGTACATTGGTCCTTAAATGGTGCTTGAATCTAAGGAAAAGGAAAAAAAAGTTAGACCTGGATCAACCACACCTTAAACAATAATTTTATATACATTTGCATCTATACGTTTACTATGTTCCTGTGTGTAAATATAGCGTGGTGATACGAAGTAACCCATGCAAATTTTGTAAACTCCAGAGAAATACCCATTGCCAGCAGTTATTTGGCAGTAATATGTCATTCATGTCACATGTTCCTCCACCAATTTTTGTTCTCTAGATAAACTGCCTTTAACCTCCTTTTGAACTCTAGAAAATAAGCTCAAAAAGGAGTTGGTTTTTTCTATTTACCTATTTTGAGCAGCAAACTGAATTTTTCAACTGTGTTACAATTATTACATTACATACTTAAAACTTTATATTTAAGAAATCCCACAAATAGAACATAGCACACACCTGTGGTCAGCAATGTAAAACTGCAAAAACTATAATGTAAAATCTGACTAAAAGCTAACTTTTCAAAAATGTTTTTTCAGTTTCCGCAATGTCTGTTATGACATACAAAATAACCACTCATCATTCACCTTCACCATAGCATTTTTTCCAGATCTTATTGATATCCCCAATTCAAGATGAACATTCCTAGGCACTTTTTCCTCTTTTTATGGAAACTGTAGTCTACTTTGGCCATCTTCTTATTCATGTACAAGACTTGAGGTACAGGCCAGTATTAGTAAGTGAATTCAGAAGTTTTACTTCTGTGCAGTGATACATGAACACATCACTCTAGTTACAGAAGCATGAGATAAAAAGATAATTACAGCATTCATGTATTCCCTTGTATCTTGAATTTGCTCCCATCCACCTGATTTGGAATACGGGCACTCCACTACAGTCTTTAATGAAGATTTGTTGTATCCCAATTTACAGTCATGTCACTTTGGTCTATTTTATATCACATTTATTTTATAAAGCCATATCTGCATTAGAGATATACCTTTGCCTCAGAAGTTTTTGCCTTGAGAATTCCAATCTCCTTGCTTTTATATACTGCCTTCTGTTTCTTCCACACTCATCTACATATCCATCCTACTATTTGGACAACTATGTCTGTATCACCCTTTTGTACACACTTAGTCTGTTGTTTTGCCTGGCTATACAATATGAACAAGTTGTCTAAATTCTATTATTAAAGACTCGCAATACAAACAGTAAGGCCTTGAGAAGTCTCCAATTTTCAATGTTGCGTCTTAAAACAAGTTTTACTCTTGTGTTAAATTCTGTATTTGCAAGAGTAGGTTTCTCTTTTTTCCAAGACAGTAGTAAAAGGGTATCTTGCTTTTGCTAGCCTGGATTTTACGTCTTCATCAGTTCCACCCAATGGTCTTACAACGGTGTAAAGACACAGAATTGCAGTTGTTCATATGCTATTCCCTGAAACTATTACCTGCGTTTCTCTTTTCACAGACTTACACATAGCTGGCAGGACTGAAAAACCCATGAAAATTTTTAAACCACGGCAATCATGATGAGAATCAACACACAGCAAGTAACATTATACCTATCCAAGGTACAGAAAATATTTTGTGTAACCACAGCAAGCATTAAAGTGAGTCACTCCCCAAGCTACAAGACCTCACTAAGAAACACTTAAGATAAAAATCAAAGTGGCATTAAATTCATGCAAACCAAAGTACCCTTAGGATTTTGTAAATGAATAGGATGCCCCAGAGCTGTACTTCTGGAAGTAGATCTACATTAAGAAGATACAGAGAAATATACTCAGAGACATGGCTTTTTAGGGGCTCTCAACATAGTGAAAGTATCAGAATCCACATCCTACAACTGGTAGGGCGCATTTCCATTTAGAAACACACAAATCCAGAGTTTTCAAATACTAAGTGAATTCCTGCACACCAGAGACATAACCCTCACCTAGGCATGTAAAGAAACACACAGGTATTTCCCCCCAGCAACAGCAAAACGTTTAACTCATTATGTATACAGTATGTGCCTGTATGTGGATTCAGGTGTCTCATGTTAGACCTATCTCAAAAACACTCTGACCAACATCATCTATTAAGAAAAGCATTCACAGCATCTCATTCATGTATCTGTACACATAAACAAGGAACTTGCCTACAGTGTACCTGTATACCTTGGAAATGAAAAGATCATTATGTTTTAATATCAAATGTTAACATCAAAGATATTTACTTTATGTCACATATATAAAGGCAATAAAGTACACTTTTTCTTAAAAAATAACTCCATGCATAAAAAGTGGCCTTTAACATCATGATGAATTCATTCACAGCAAGCATCATACTGCAGATCCATCAAAAGATATCCCAACTCTAACAGAAAGGTTTAAGTCTCAAAGAAATCTTCTAAATTATAAATTAGAAACCTGCTAATTTAACTTTCATGCTTTATGGATAATTCCCTTTACACATCTGTCCTCCATCTCTTAGGTGACTGCAAAATTTAAATGAAGCCATTTAATTAGATTACTTTAATCCTCCACCAAGTGCTGCAAATTAAACTTGAAAGGAAGACCTTTCAGTTCTCTAGGAAGGGTGCTTGCTCATTTATCCTTAGTTAGGGAAAGACAAAACATTATCTTCAAGAAAATTGTACTGATTGCTTAAAACACTTCAGATAATTAAAAGACAAGCAATACCTGCCTGTGTTTTATTAGCTACATAACTGTAACTACTGTGTCACCTTTTCAATTCCAGGTTGCATTTGTTTAGTTGAAAAACAATGCCATCAAAAAACCACCCAAAACTTAACAGTATCATGTCTGGCAGATGTTACTTTTCCCAGAAAATTTTCTTATTTAGTTCTCTTAAGCATCCTTAATTTTGACATATATTTACTACTAGAAATTACATTAGCCTAACAATGAAATTCCCTTATCAAGAAGAACAGTACCTACAAGCTATAGTATGATTTCTGCATCCCACAAAACCCAGGTTCAATACAATTTAAATCGTATTCTCCTGTACTGTAAAGAAAGCCAAATTATTTTTAAGACTTCAGCAATCTATGGATTTTTTTAAAACAGACATTTGGGCAAACAAGTCTTATATGCTTTGCCTTGGGAAATACATTATCTACTGCACACAAGCCTAATGGTGAAGTAAGCTAATTATAAAGAGCCTAGTCATACATAATGATCCAGGGAAAAGGAATTAAAACTTACAGACCCTCTCTGAAGTATAATCTGAATTAACTGAAAAGCTGCTACATCCTTACCTTCACGGATATTCAAGATCCTGGTGATAAGCAAAAGGGTATTCATTCTCACTCTCCTTTGTGCTTTCTGTATAGGATTATTTACACCTCAACAAGATTCTTCAGTGTTAGTTTCAACTAGCAAACACAACATTCACTTTTAAACTTCATTCAGTCCATTTCAACAGCACCAAGAAGGCAGTTTCCTACATATTAGATTCTCAACAAAGTTCAGTTTTGCATCTGAGACTCTGCATTACATCTTGTGGAATGATTATTACAGCAAAAGACAGTTTAAGATTCATACATATCAACATTTGGGCACCTTAAAATACTGTAATTCCTATGATCCATGCCATCATAGAGCTAATAGTCTTTTCAAGTTCCAAACAGATTACTATGAGGGGACAAAGTTCCCCTCCCACTGTCACAGCAGTGTGGAATAAACAGCTGCCAGATGAAACATGTCTGACAGACTGGTGACAGACAAGAGCAATTCTGCAGAACTATTGCTATGCCAAGTTCCAGTCTTCTCAATTTGAAGACCACCTAAACAGGAATACTGAGTAGCTAACTTAAGATGCTTTTCTTAGAGCAACTTCCTTCCCAGCGCGAAGAACTTTTTTCTTGAGGCAGAAACACACACAAGTTTGTGTAACAGGATTGTGCTGGAAAACCAAGACAGTCAACACCTCCTTGCTGCTTCTAGATAACAAAAATGGTACTTTCCTTTGGGTCTGTAACAAGCCAGGAAGCTATAGCGGTACACAAGCTTCCTTACCTATCCAGAAACATTATGTCCATCAGTGTCCGTATATCAGCAAACACCAATTATTAATCTGCCAATTTTTTTGGTAATTAGTGTGAGCAGACTGACAGAACAACTGCTATGAAGCTCTGAATAAATGACTTGTTCATATTTCTGCCATCATGTGCTGGATGATACTGAAGCCAATGAAGTTTAATGATGACGTTTGCCAAGCCAGACCTTATACTCCTATTATTTGCCTTCTTCAGAATCTATCTATTTATTCTACTTGTTTATCTCAGTGACAGGTGATCTGAAGCAGCAGTTTACCAATATTCATGTATATTGGTCTTGCCAACTCTACGGTGCTAGAATTTCTAAGGACCTTCATTCTTTTTCCTAGGTAACAGAAGCACATTTCTAGTATACAAACAGCTTGAACAGGAAGGTGAGAACATTTCTTCAATGGTAACCTAAATTATCTCCTCTAGCAAAAAGCTTACTTGGCCGCAGCATTACATTATGGCAGAGAGAAGAACTGTTAACTACTGCCCAAGCAATGCAGAAAATGAGTGAAGCCCACCCTTGGGAACTGAAGAGCAAACGGCAGGCAAGGAGCAGATGGCTTGAGGCAAGCACAATCTACTACCTTAAGTAACAATTATATCCTGTTTTCTGCACCACACTTCTAACAGGAGAGCCCTGCTGAAACCTGAGACACAAGACCAGCTCTTCAAGGTGCTATGGACATGCCTCAAGGTAGCTGCCCCTAACTTCCCACTGGTTTTCATGATAACCAAGATGCCCTCCACACAAAAGAAACTTGCCAATTTGAAACAAGATTGTAGTTTACTTCTAATTATCATCTGCTGAATCTAGATACACCACATGGCCTTTGTGAATTGAAGTGCATGTGTATTTCAACTCTGTCCACTGTGCATAGCTTATAAAAACAACCTCTGTACACCTCTGTTTTAACACTACAACTTCTGCTTATTTATTTTTCTATTCAGGACACCCAGTATGCAGATCTCTTCACCACTGATCTGTGGTGAAACTTAGGCATAACTTAAGAACTATTTTTCTTAAGAATGTAATTAAAAATGCATCAGGGCAGTTATGTGAAAATATCTTATTTCCATCAGCGTAGGGAGGTATTGAATGACATAAGGGAAAAATCATGAGGCCCCTGCAACAGATGCAACAAAAGGCTTCTTTAGCAAGTACTTTGGAACACTCCATGATGGGTAGCATGGCTGCAAGCCAATTTTCAGATTTAAGAGGACCATGGGAGCTTAACAGAATGAAAGAAACAGGCAGGAGATCTAGCTAGCAAACACCTGCTCTGGGCAGGACAAGCCCTGAGGAATCAGCGGTGAATCCTAAGGAAATTGTACATGTTGTATGAATTGAACTGAATCATAACATAACTAGAAATTCTGATGGCTCCAAGATGGAACTTCTGAGTATTTATTTACAACTGTCACATATTCTTTTGTATTATTTACCCTGCACAGACTGACTCCAGTTCAGTCAAAAAAGCCACCTTCTCTCAACTCCAAGGTCCAGTAAGATTTATCAGCTCTGCAGTAAAACCCTCCAAGCCTTCCCTCCTTATCTTCAGTGTTTCCAAAACATCTGTCCTTGAATCAATTCCCAATGCTTTATGAAGACATCCATGAATTTTACTGTCTCTCCCTTTCCTGTGTCCAAACTGCATAGTGATGAATACTATCATCCTTGACAGTCTGCCTTTTGAAGGTACCAGAGTCATGAAGTACGGTAAGAAATTCCAAGACACTTAATGCTTATTGTTCCATTTCTCTGAAATCATTTTGTTCTTCTGTGTTCGAAGTTGAGATTCTGTTCCCAGATCTCAGAGAGCTTAGAGTTAAGTCCTTTTCTAGTCTTCCTCCCTCATGCTCAGGTGTGCTGATGTTCTATCCACTTGGAAAGTCTGATCTAATAAACACCAAGCAAATCAGTTAGCCAAGCTGCTGTTGTGATTAATTTTATTTACTGTTGGTCAGAATGCACTAGGTCAAGGAATGTAAGCAGAGCATGATAATGAATAGAGATAAAGGGAGAGCAGAAGAAGGATATCACGAAGAGATCAGGGCTTCTGTATTTCTACACTGAAGAGTATCTTAGTCAATACAGTAAAAAGATATGACATTCCTTGCAATCTTTAAAAGCGTTATTGTTATTCATCAGAATACAGTTTCTTAATGCTTTGTAAGGCTAGAGGACACAAGCCCTTACTGGAGAAAGAGAAACAGGGAAATGCAGCTCTATTTTGTAGCTACCAGAATACTTCAAGAATCAAAACCTCCATTCATATCCCTCAGGGCCACACTCTCAATCCACTCTGCCATTAATGCTATTTACATTGAGTATCAGGCACCTCAAGGAAGGGAAAAAACAGGGCTAAGTGCTATCCGCCCAGAAATGTGCTTTGTAATAGTTTGCCCACTTGTGCTTTGCATATTAGTAAAATAGAGACTATACATTTTAAACCCCAAATTTTTACATCAAACCTTATCAACAGGTTAAAATAAAACAGGATTTGAGTTATCATAAAACCCTTAAGATTTTATTGGAAAAAAAAGTCATGCGAATTTTAGCTACAAGTAAGACCTTTGCTAAGGTTTCTCAAATAGATAAATTTGCCCTGATTTTTTGCATTCTTACGTGACTAATAAGGCAGAAGGCAGTCAAGGTCCAGACGCTTAGCCAGCTGCAGTAAGGGAGCAGCTTCAGGACAAAGAAAAGATGACGGAATAAGATACTTGGGCGTAGGGATATATTAGTCCCAATAAAGGAGAATATCAGGTCCTGCAAAAAGGAAGAACTGGACTTGAAACAGTGCACTTGCACATTCCTCTTAAACGTTGATACAGGTTATTTTAGTTCATTCATAAACGAGACGTGAAATGCAATGACACTTACTCTTCTGCATTAGTGCAACTGGAATAAAGCATTGCAGAAGCACATTTTCTCTCTTAAGCTATCATCTGATGCATCCTCTTGGAAGAAGACATCAATTCCCTTCTTCAAAAGATCTCTTCCTGCCACAGCAGAGACAAAACATAGGTCTATTCTGACTTTTCCAGAATTTTGGAAAACACCTTTAGTAAGAACTAGAGGTGGCTCAGACACTGGGTTATCCTTAAGTTTGCTTTTGTACACTCTTCCAATCCCTCATCCAAATGTAGCACAGTCATACCTTGTTAACTCTGAACTAATGATGTCAACTCCGTACCTGCAGACATAAACACCAGGCACTTCCTGCATAGCCTACTCTTCAAAGATCCAGAACACAGCAAGGCTTTTGCTGGAAACCCAGAGAACACAAGGTGCAGCTGATAAAAGGTGTGGTTTAGGTGTGCTGACCCCAAGAACAGCTTTCAAAGCATTGTAAAAGATGGGTGGGATACACTGTAATAAATCAGAAGCAGAAACAATTGACACAATCATGACTGATATACCTAGCTCCAATGCAGAAACACTCCTGCTAGAAGGAATTAAATTATGTGGATTACTCCATTTATGTTACACAAGGAACAGCCTTCTATGAACAGAACCAATTCAACAGATTCAACCTTAGTGAGCAAGTCATATAGACCACGCTTCTTCAGTACGGTAGCTTAACAGCACTGCAAAAGATGCATTGTTCTCAAAATCTTTGTTGACGAGGAGATGAGAGTCTTTATTTGCTTCAGTTATTTGATGACATTATTCAGTTTAAATTGTTACCAAATTTGCAAGAATAATAAACACGAAGGGGACCAAACTGAGAAGAGACATACACTATCTGTCTGCCTTAAAGATCTAATGTTCTGCAACCTAAAGACAAAGTCATACAGCTACAGAGAAAGAATGAAACTATCATATTATTCAAGCACTGTCCCTGCAAAAGTACTGTGACTATAAAGGGCATCTATATCTAGGTTACTCTCCTATGCTGTCTTAACACTTGCTTGTATTTGCCAAGATTTCCATCCTAGAAGATAACCCATAATTGTGTATATGTATCTGCGCGTGTACATACATATTTGAAAGACTCTGATCTTGCCCATTTGATGTAGATAGCTGCCTTTCAGAAAAGTTTTAAAGCTGACATCACTGTTTATATTAAAGTTTATACAGCAAATTAAATTTTATACTGTAGTTAAAATCAACTGAATAACCCCAAACATCAATCACAGTCTAGAATCCAAGCTTTCTAGAAGTGAAATGGTGCATCTCAGTCTCTCCTTTCAAAAATGTTGTGATTATGTCAGTAACGAAACAACTGATAGCAGAAACAGGCCACTGTTTTGCTGAAGGTATTACTGCTTCAGCAACAGCATTTCACGTTGGTAATTTCAATCTTTCTGAATTTATTCTTACAAAACAGATTAATCTGTCTCCAAGTTCAGACACAAAAGCAATGTCATTCTGCAAACAAGTAGGATTACCTGCGGTTGCCTGGCACATATTTCACTTAAAAACAGAGGAGCCTCCCTTTTCCCTCAGAACTACCCACTGACACCACCACTCCCATCTCTAACTCCACTAGGAAAGATTTACTCTACCATTAACAACCTAATCTCTACCAGTAACAACCTAAGGAGTCAGCTTCCAGTTACTTTCTTCTGCTACTTATTTAGCAATGCACGCTACCTGGAGCAGGATTTTCTTGCTGATAAGAATAGGCAGGCTGGAAGCTAAGTGAAACTTTGAATACAACTGATTATAAATGGAAATACCCCTTTTTAGACTGCCACCTTGTCCATCCTACTCCTCTAGCTTGTTTACTCAACTGGTGCATCTTCTCCATATAAGAACACTGAGCCATCTTGAGCTAAAATCCTGTTACGGTGATACAAACAGATATTGTTCAATATATTTTTGTATCAATTATATGATGACTAATGACAGGAACAATACTACCCATCCAAACCACTGCTGAAGAGTTTATCTACATAGGTACCTTAAGAATTCCCATTAGTTTAAATCTGCGACAAGATTGTGTTTACCACCAATACATAAGATCTTTTTTTCCCCTCCAGCCACACATGCTCATTCTTCCTACTGCTGCCTGAGTAAGAATTCTACTTATAGGTTAAGCTGAATGACAAGCAGAGATAACTGAAGGAGACTGCATGTAATGCATAGACTCACAGGTACTGAGATATCTTCAGTAAGCATGAAGAGGTTCACAGGTGATAACTGAGCAAGACTAGACAAGATGAAGCAGAAGGAAGATAGAAGAAAACAGTTCTGGGAATTTCTTTTCTACATGTTGCCAATGCTGTTTCAACATAGTTTTTTTTCCCCACAAAATCACGATCCTGAATCAAGAACATGTCAAACCATTGCTACAGATTTTTAAAAAAACATATTGTTAAATCAGTCACTGATAGATTAAAAAAACACACTAGAAAAAGGACTGACAAAGAAAACCTTTAAAACTTCTCTCATGAAAGACAGCAAGTGAACCCCAGATAAGCTTGAAATATTATATAAATCATAATGTTTCTCTGGGTTTGGATCATGGCAATTCAATGTCCAGATTCAATTCTCCAGCTCAGCCATACAGTTCCAGCAGTCAATCTTATTTTAAAGGTGAAGAATAAAAAGTCACATTGTCTCCTGTGGTAGCCTTAAAGAAATGCACCAGGAACAGGATGAACAGGGCAAGCATAGAATGGGACTTCCTCAACTTTCAACTACTTTCAATTCATAGGATTTCTTGAATTTGATGTAGTTTGTTTAGGAACCCTCCACGGATCTCTCCTCCAGTATTTTGTCCAACCTGTCCTTGAGCCCCCAAACTTTTTCCATCCATGACTGCCTTAAGCAAGGAGTTGCAGAGACGTACTAATAACTGTTTTAAGGGTTAATTCATCACCTCGTACAGACTCCTGAGGAAAACTACTTGTAAACTCCCTAAACTGCAAGAACCAGCCGCTGATTTCTGCTCTCCTTGCTACCAAACATACCACTTGTATCGATCCGATACACTAACACAGTTATCTCTGAATGTACCTACCAAGGTCAGTTTTCTACAGATACTTGTTGTATCTCATACATTTGAAAGTGGGGGGAAAAAAAAAAAAAAAAAAAAAAGATTCTCAAAGAAACTGACATGTGTAACTTCAGTTACTAGTGACAGTTTATCCACAGGAGCAGTTTCTCCCACATTAGTTTACAGAGTTACACAGAGACAGCCATCTATGCTGATATTTTACTTGAATATAAAGGAAGCTGATACATATCATTTGTTCTGGTTAATCAAGATCTCAAATTTAGTCATGGTAAAGTGTTATTTTTATAAACTAGCATTTCACAGAGCTTTCAAGACTGAAAGATTACAGAGAGGAATTAGGATTTTTTTTTTAAACTCTCTTTACTGATGGACAAGGCTATGCAGGATGAAAGATTCTGGTCCTATCCTCAAGTCTCCTGCTACTAACAGCAGTAGCTTTGGCTTGCCAAGGTTCCATCTATGCAAGTTTGCCTTACTGCGATGGTTAGTTAAAAGCCATAGGTTACCCCAAATCATCACAAATACTGATCAACATGTCTGTATAATAATTTCAGCATATGAGAAAAAATGCACTTAAATAAAACCTATCTTTAATATGATTCACAGAAAGAACATGAGTTGAAGTATCATGCAAATTCACATTGTAGTGAGAAAGAATCTCTATATCCATCTAGAAGAGATTCTTGAATCTCCAGCTCAAAGTACACATGATATTATTGAGTCAGGAGAACCCAGGATATTTGGTTCTCCCTTGACACTTCCCATAACTTGTGCTGTGTGTGTCACAAGCCATCTGAGCTAATTAGGCTAAAAGCATAGGAGTTCTTTTGCTTCAGGGAATAAATTCAGAAATTGGTTGCAATTTAAGGATTATTCCAGATCTATAACTTATTCAACCACCACATAAAAGTAAAATCTTATCAGCCATTTTCCTCTGGCTAAGAAGCCAAGCTTCCTTGGAGTGAGAATCTTGCCAACATTAACCATACTTCTGCTTCAATCAAAGCCATTAGAATGCACTCTGCAGAAAACTACCTCAGCTTATCACAGACTAAGTGCTCATGAAAATCCCAACAATCTGTAGTGAAAAAAGCATTTTACTCAGAACTTGTGACACCAGTTCCCCATGTGACCAGGGATAAGCATCCCCCACCCTGACAAAGTCTTCTCTTGCTCCACTTACTGTAGAATATTACCCACAGAACTTGCTCCAGCTGAATCCTCCCTTTAGAATACAGAATAGCTAGCGAGCAAAGTCCAGATCTCTACAAATCAAGCTACTTGTGATCAGGGAGGAAACAATATTCTCAGAATGTCCTCCAAAAAGCACCTATTTGATATTAGTTTAAAAGTGAGCTGGACTATGTGTCCCGGAGGTACAAAGAAATGCAAAGACCTACGCTGACTAGCTAAACTTCAACTTCGGAGTAATTATTTTAATGCTGTTGGGAATTTATTGTAACATACATGTGTTAAGGTATCCAGAGATTTACATAAGCTTTTTTAATTGCTTCAATTGAAATATAATATAGGATTTTAAACCTAATTATCAAAAACACCATTAGTATTTTGATCTTCTTAGTATCCCTGTTGGCACAGAATTTAACCCTGCCTAAAAGCTTCTAATTAAGATGGTGTTGCTGTTTACACTTCCAAATAGTGGCTAAAAGAGAAAACCACAACCACTGCTGCAACTGGCTACCTTTTATTCCTTCATATCTCTTCCAATTTCAGAGATCCACACTTTCTAACGATTTTAGGCGAGCAATGTTCATCTGAAGACTGATGACATGATGGGTTTTTATCTAGAGAGCCAGTGCCAACACTTGTTTTAAGTGGTTTATTCCAAATAACCAATCCCTCTTAAACGATGATCAGGTCCGAAAGTAATAGGTTTTACTCCAGCGAACTTTTAAATGAACAGTTCCATTAAACGGGATAACTCATTAGTATAACAATACATTAAATAAGATCATTGTTAGTTAAGATCATTACTAATAATTTTTTCTATATTCATACATATTATTACTTCAGTTCAAAAACCCAAGGTGTTAGAGTGGTCAAAAATATCAAATACAGAAGTCTTCTAAACCTGAAACACTTCTATTGTTTAAATAGCTTGACAATTAGAAGACAATACTCAGGAGTTTTTGGAGCCCAAACACTGAATTTTTATAAAAGTACTAACTGCAAGAAAAGATTAAACTTTGACTTTAAAAACATTTTTTCTACTGCAAGTTGGATATTCATGTAGATCCTTGGTTATCAGTTAGGAAACTGGTTATTATTAATATTCTGTTTGTTAGTCATTCACCTCTTCAGCTTGGAGGCATTAAATTCAAAATGGGCCCAGAGAATTTGGAGTTATGTGATCATTACATAAATGAGAAAATACCTGTCCAATTTCATTCAGTATCACCAAGAGATGTAAATATTTACTGCCTCCCACTAATATGATGAAGAGTTTTGTATTTTTGACTACTCCAGAAGAGATATTTTTAAAGTTTCAGAGAATATGTAAAGTAGTTCTCAAATTATAAGAACATAACAAGCCCTTAGATCCAACTTCATTTCGCTTTTAATATCTTCATAATGAAAAATTCCATTCTGCATTAAATCAAGGCTCAGAGCCCACAAACACCAGGCACAAACCTGCTACAAATATGAAGCACCAGTCCTACAAGGTGAAGCAATTCCCCTGAAAAGCAGTAAACATCTTTATATGACGTACCAGATGGAGTACCAGATATACAATCCTTACCTTAATTTGGTGTCTGGCCTAGACACTAATGCTCTGCTACAGCATCAAGTTCCCACTCAGATTTGCTTTCTTTAACTGAAGATAAACACCTCGACTTGCTCCAACTCAAAGTTAAAGGCTGAAGTTGCCTACGTTTCATTGTGTGTCAAAGTACATTTGACAGAACACAGTGTTAACAGCAGGCTCTGGATGATGAAAGCAAAGTCCTAGTGACATTAAAGCAAAATTGCCATAACCTGCATCATATTCCCTTGTTGTTGTAAGCAAATCTGATTATAGCTAAAGTAGATATTCCACCATACTTTTTTTTTTTTTTTAAACTGTTGTCTTTGAACAACCACATACTGGATACTTCTGCTTCTTCCCCTTTTTGCGACCACGGCCTTCAGCAGCTGTTTCCTAATATACCTGCAGATACATCTCAACAAACACAGAATTAAAAGACGCATAAACCACTGCTGAGCAGGAGCCGACGGAGGAACAGAGCGACAGGCCTGCCGTGCCAGACTGCCCTTAACCCCTGGGCGCCGCGCAGCTGACTAAGCCGAGCGCAAGCCCCGGACGCCGCCAGCCGAGCTGGCACGGCTGCGAACGCCCCGCCAGCTGCGGGGCCACCCCGGTGGCCCGGCCGGCAGCCAGCGGCGCTGCGGAAGCCTCCGCGACATTCAGGCCGCCCCAGAGGTGAGGCTGCGCCCGGCAGGGACGCGCAGGAGGCGGCCGCCCCACCCGCCGGGCCCTCCGCCGCCCTGCCCCGGCCTCCCGCGGCCTGCACGGCCGGTAACGCCGCAGCATCCCCCGCACGAGGCGACGACCCCAGCCCCGACGGGAGGGCGGGGGCGGCACAGGGAGGGGGCACCGGCCGCTCCCCCCTCGCCGCCAGCAAGGAGACCCCCAGCAGCGGGCCCCACCGGGAGAAGGCGGGAGAGGAAGGGGATGGCAGCAGCGGTACCCCCGCCGCCACCGCACTCACCGCCGGGACGGGCGCAGGCCGGCGCTGTCCCCTCCTCGGGCAGGGCCGCGCCGCTCTGCGCTCCCAGGTACCGGCCGCCCCGCCCGGTCCCGCCTCGCCCGGCCCGGGCCCGGCCCGCGGTGGGAGGGCCGGCGCGCGCAGCCCCGCCGCGCATGCCCCGGCAGCGGCGCGAGCCGCCTCCCCACGCCCCTCCGCGCCCCTCGGCTCACCCTGACGTCAGCGCGGCCGGCACGCGCCCAGCGGTGGGACCCGCCCCCCCCCCTCGCCCGTCAGGCGCCGTGCGCGCGCGCTCGGCTCGCCACCGCCGCTGTGGCGCGGCGGCTCCTCATGGCGGCGGCTCAGCCCCTTCACCCCCCCGCCAGCACGCAGCGCCCTCCAGCCGGGCCGTGGGCTGCCCACGCCATCCGCCACGGCCCCCGCGTCCCCTCCGCCCGCGGTAACGGCGGGGCTGGCTGCGGGGCTGCCGTGGCACAGGGTCACGCCGGGCTCGAGGCCATGAGGCCTGCGGGCCCGCTGGCCACGGTTTCCCGTCTGCCCTGACAATTAGTGAGCGCGTTGGCCGAATCAAATACAAATGTGGTTGTCAAAATGGAAAAGAGGCCTCGCAAATCTCCCAGCTACGTGGAAAGCCTGGAAGGACTCTTGGAGTCAACAGTGAGATGCAAACCCACAGGACACGAGGCTTTCTCCATGCTGGTGCTTGCGGAAGGACATGCGAATTTGATTTCTTCAAATTTTCAGCCTGTGCCGGGAATCAGAAGGCACTGACAATATCAAAAATTTCTGCAAGGTCAGGAAGTTCTTTGCCTGTGGTTACGTGAGATGGTTCAGGGTCATTTAACTGACTCAGCGTTTATACTCAATGCTTTTCTTAGCTGCCTGCACGCTTTTTGGGGCTTGTGTTTCTGCATCTCCCATGATTTGGGATCTTCGTGTATGTGTTGTACCATTTCAGCATCTCTGTGGTTGTGCTTCAACTTCAGATTTTCAACGTTTCATCTTTTTCAAAAGTTTTGACTGCCAGTACTTCTAAATTTTTTGTCTGCCTGCTTCACCAGGCCTCCCAGAGGAAGAAAACTGTGCAGTAGCTTCAAGCTATGTTCATGTAGAAAAAGAACACACCACCTGTAATTGATAAGCATCATTTGCCGTAGCCTCTTGCCTAAGAGTTGGGCATGCTGCCAGGGTGTAAGACCTGCTTACAGATGTCAGCCCAGGCACTACAAGTGCCTCCACCTTTCTAGACACAGGGTGTGAAGGCTCCAGGACATTTGCCCCGCAGAGAGTAGAAGGTCCTTTTTTAAGAAGCCAGGAACAAGAACTGAAGCTTTTGAATGTCTCTTTGCCTGAACTTAAATGTACCAGCCACATTAATGCATTTATTCTTAGAACAATCTGGAGCACAATTCCCTGTGGTACAGGAAGGAAAAAAAAAAAAAAAAAAAAAAAAAGGCAAGCAGAGAGATTAAATCTCTTGCACAAAACTAAAGAGATAGCAAAGCCAGGAAATGAACTCAGATTTCCTGAGTCAGGCGTCATTGCTTTAACCACACAACCATCCTTTCTTTCAGTCATTCTCAGCTTCTGAGCATTAATGTAAACATCAATTGCATTAGCATAGATTGGATTTTTTGTTCATCAGAACGACTTAGCTGTTCCCAGTGAAATTTCCTCTAGCTACCTTTCTTCTCCATTTCCTTCCCAAAAGTAAAATAAGTTATATTACAGAGTCACTGGGAGAGTGAAATGGTATTAGAGACTCACTGGGAGAGTCTTAAATTTTCCACTGCCTTTCTGTGGGCACTAGCAGGTATTCGTTCAGCCCCAACACTTCAAGCGTTGGCTCACAAAGCTGTTGTGGAGCTTCCATGGTGCATCTCTTAGGCAGGTACCCAAATGCACAGTGAACGAGATCAAGGAACAAATCGTACCCTGTCATCATACTTTTCAGCTAGATCAGAAGACTAGGAGGACTCATAACCAACACAAAGGAGGCACAGAACCTATACGTACTGACCTAGAAGTGGTGGTATAACCACCTTTTTTAACTCCAGCTCATACTTTTATTATCTGAAAATTATTATGAAACAAAACTCTAAAAGAAAACTACATATATAAAAGAAGAAAACAACCTGGAGATATTTGAGGACAGATTTGAGGGCCTCCACTATCTGTTAGACATTTAACAGATTTCCACAGTGCTTATATAGCCTAAAGATTAAGATCCAGTCTTTAAGCAGAATTCACAGTTTTTGAAAAATAACTTCAAAAAAGGGAATCATTACATACACAACTCCAGCTTCTGACTATTTAACTCAAAAGATAGACTTGATATGTGTACTGACAGAGTAAGATCTAGCTAAGATCTAGCCATGATTAAGTGCAGTATCTTATCATTTTAATGTTTGATACATCTTCAGCTTGAGGACTTTACATTCCATTGATTTTATTCTAAATTGGTTTAAATGGACTTTATATTACCTAGGAGCTGGACTAGAAGATTGTTTTATCCACTTCACTCACTGACCTGCCACTGTGCTGCCTCCAAAAAGCAGGGACACAGCAGTGGATATCACCAGCCACCCAGAGAAGAGTTGAAGAGCTGGAGGAGCAGATAGCGATATTCACACAAATACTCTCCCAGCCCTCAGCAGTTTGCAGGCCAGGGACTTTATGAGTCAAGGACACACTTTCCCACAGATTTGCTGAAGTATGAGCAGGTTCAGTGCAGGGAGCGTTAGGGAGGCCTAGCTTTCCTAGTAATAGTTGAACAGGTATTTTGAGAGTATCCAGCCGTAAAACCTTGCTGGCTTCTTTAGTTTCAGCTGACTTGCTGATAGTTACTGAGACAGGTGTAAATAACTGGCCATACAGTATGAACCTTGTGGATTATGGTAAATAAGAATATTTTCCAGTCAGTATCCATATCATAGCCTGGTTTGAAGGGAAACCCTGTTCATTCTTTTAACTTTGGATTGGTTTCCATTTCATGTATTTCTGCAAACTGGAAGTGCAGAACGTTCATTACCAGTTGGCAGCTGCTTCCTTATTTATATAGTTGCTTCAGATGTCTGCCTTGGACATGCAAAGACAATGTTGCTGTATTTATGGTTTTGGCAAATGAATGACAAACTGACCCTTCTCACCCTTCTCCTTTCAGCAAAGGTTTTTTTGGTCTTTTTTAAGTCAAATTCTTCTTCTGAACATTGCTTAAAGTATATTTAAATACTAGTTCAAGATGTCTGTTTTTAAAACTCGATAGTGTGTTACTCTGTGGCTAGCACTGCCGATGTTCAGAGATGCTCAGAATGCATTACGCTGTCTATTCATGCTGTGAAAAACAGTGAAGTTACACAGGCCTAAACAACTCTCTTATTTTTAGTATGTCTCATGTGAATGAACAAGTGGGCAGAAAGCTTTTGTCTCTGTCCCTCTCTCTCAAGGCAGGTGTACCAAATGTAAGTTAAACTCCCATAGATGAAGATCACATGCTTGATGTTATCCTGTCTTTACTCTGGCAGAGCTATGGCAGAAGTAGCCTGGACCAGTTCAGTAAAATCTGCCATTAAAACCTGCCTCGGGCAATCTACACCTTGCTGCTGCTGTTGCCCTTTCTTCTCAAGGGCTGACCATGGGTAATGCTTCAAAACACTACATTAGTCAAAAGAATTTAGACCTACTTAGGTCTAAATTATTTAAACAAACTAGTTAAACTATTTAAGCAGTCTAGTTAAGCTACTTTGTAAAATACTGTCAATTTTTTCCTGTGTGTTTTCAGTAGCCATATTCCTACAATACATAGCATTTTTACACAGAAGAGCATTTCCAGACAGTGATTAAAATCATATTGCACATTTCTAAAATCCAAATGCGCTGTCTTTCATTTCTTTTTAAACATCTGCTCCTCAGTATCTAACCGTTAAAATGAATTAGTGTAGAATATATTTCATGTAAGTATGATACAGTTTCTTTATTTTTCACTGCAACTTAATTTGTATTCCCAAAGGCTGGATATCCAAAGGAATACAAATGCCTAACATTTCCAGTAAGTCAGTGGGATTTTTGAGGATTCTGAAACATAAATAAAACCTCTTATTTCACCTTGATTTACAGGTATGGAAATTATTTCCTTTTGTATAATTATAAATTATTCTAAATCAGGCCAGATAAACATTTTTATCGTGTTTATAACTGAATGGTTGACTGATAATCTCAGAACTCAAAAAATAGCCTTCTGCTACTGACATTGTTATGGAAATTTATCTAGTGTGTTTGGGATTTTTTTATGTAATCTGTGAAGTCACCATTCACTTACACAACAAAAATTAACAGACTTATATTTCTAATAATGGCATCCAAATGGCCTCCAAAATTTAACAGAATTAGAAAAGTTGACTGGAATTCAATTCTCAGTAGAATTCAGTAAAAACATTAAAATATATTTGGCATCATATGTCTTCTTTTTATGTAAACATTGTTACAAAGGATCCTGTTTTAAATGAATGCTAATCCTAAACTGATGTGGATAATTTGTATTTTTGCTAATTTCGTTATTTAATAAAATTTCAAATACTAAAATCCTTAAAATGTTTAACAAAGATGATATGAAACCTGTTTTGTTTATGTTGCTAGTGTGCTCCATTTTACAATATCATTACAGTTTTTAATCCCAAACTTTGCAGAAGTAGTAATCTATAGTCAGCACAGAATGCAGTGGATGATGTAGCATCAGAGCTATACATATTAAGAAATAAAATGTAAAAGGAAAGAAACCATATAGGAAAACAATACACACAGTAAGAGCATCTCACATTTATGTGTTTGTTTTCATTTGACTGCTCAATGTGCGGCATTCACGTTAACATTCATCCACAGGGAAGACTGTCGGCATCACTCAGCAGTTAGAGGCAAAGAACGAAACGTGATCCTTTTGAGCCTTGTTCAAAAAATGACAAAAGACACCTGGATTGTGTGGTGATTTCTACATGCTGTTAGCACACAAATAAATGCAATACAAAGTGCAGTTGTTCATTTATGCCCCCACTGATAAGTCTGTATGTTGAACTGACAAGACAGCTGAAGCACACCAGTTTGATTCCAGGCAAACTCAGTGTTATCCCCTCTGCTAGGATTGCCAATAATTTTAACCAGTCCTAACAATAATTTGATTATATGATGTTCCATCAAAACCCTTTTAAAATAAAATTCCTGCATTATCTTGTCATCCGTTTCATTGTAACACTTGTTATTTTGCTTTAGAAGGTTTAAGGAGTGTATGCAATTACCATTATGAGCTAATAGTTTTGTTTCTTTAGATACTGTTTTTACCAATGACAGATATTCTGTAATATGGTGAGAGACTATATAAGAAACCTAAGACAGAATTATAGATTAATCCCACCTTCCTTTCTTAGGGAAAATTCCCACTGACTAGGGAATTATATGAAAAAGTATATAGTAACTGAAAGTATTAAATGAAATGCTTATGCATACTATAAGGAGGCATGAATGATTAAAATATGTCCTCTGATCAATTTAATTATCTACTTAGCAGTGCAGATAGATAACAGAGGTCACAGAAAAGATGACGAAGTGATCCTGTGCTGTAGCTGTCCTTCACAGAGATTTTGGCCACACCAGCCTGAACTGTTGAGGCTACAGATGCTCCCGGAGAGGTGAAAGAACAGCTCAGACTCTCGCCTGATAGATGGGGACCGTATTGCACCTCCCTGAGCTTGGTTCATCTCTCAGCCCACTCGCTGTCCCTGCTGGCTCTGCACCACAGGACAGTCCTTGCCTGAGCATTCCTTTAGGGAGAGCTATACTTTGTGCAGGATTCCAGTTTACCAGAAATGGCCACAGGGGATACTTCCCACTTCCTCAGATGAAACATTAATTCATTCTCATTCTTTCACGCCAGAGAGGATCCTTTTAAGAGGAATCATACATTTTTCTGAGTCTTGATTCATAGCTGAAGCAGACTGCGGAAAGGAATTAAATAAAGTGATATGGTTTTCATGAATACTAATTCAATCATATTTTTTTATATGCAAATAATTAGTTTTAGTTAACTTAGAGACTTAAAGCAGACTGTTCCAGTAGCAAAGAGCACTTTCAAAATACAGTTCAGGACTTTAAAAATAGTTTTATTCCATTTATATATTTGACCCTAACCTTTCTTGTCTGAACATGTGAAAGCATCAGAAGATAAAAAATGAAAGCTGAAATTCCATTTTTCAGTGATTAGACTACATTTTCAGTATTAAATGGCAATGAAAAACAAAGAGCTCAAAGATGCAGATTAAAGGATGCAATTGCTTTTCCTCTTGTGCACATGGCAGTAATATGCACTGAGAAAAGCATTGACCTTATCCAAAATTATGTACATGACCAATCAGTAATTAACTGAATGTTTCAGAGCTCCACAGGAACATCAAGGACAGTAACACTATATGCTCAAAATCATAGTTGCTTGGAAAAATCATCAAATACTATCTCAGAAAATATTTTATAAGGATTTTTTTTAATTTTATACTTCCTCCCTCCTTTTTTATTAGCTCTAGTTACCCAGGAAAGCAATGCTTATCTATGCATGTGTGTGTAAATAAAAATATATAAAATGTAACTTTTACATATACCCTGATACACACGTATGTCTACATATATACATATGTGTATATATGTATGTTTGTGTATATGTGTGTGTGTGTATAAACAAAGTTGTTCTAGTCATTGGGAATCATGTCGAGAATGTAAATGGGTAATTATACGATACCTAAATAGCAACCCTGGGCAGTTGGAGATATAATTTATACAGGTCACTAGTGGTTGCTCCTCCGAGTGGGGTTGGTTAGCCCATCTCAGCGTAGGCTGGAGGATAAGCTATCAGTCTGTCTCCAAGGTCCTTCCTTAACACTGAATCTTTCTGGAAACTGTTTTCAAAGTCAGACATAGTTCAGTTGCAATTAGTGTTAAGCACTTGCTTTCCTGACAAGTAAGAAAGCTGGATTCTTGCAAAGACAAAACAGAAATTTTATTCTTACAAGCTGGCACCTGACTCTGATTTATGGACTTCTGAAGACATTAGCCCAAGAGATTCTGACAGTTTCCTGAAATACTGGCACCAGAGGTTCAATCACTGCTCAATCTAGTAAGGCACTGAGCAAGGTTCTGCTGTACTTTTAAACCAGGAGATGTTGAAGGTTTATTCTCTGAGTTAAAAATTACTAACTGTAGATAGGAGTAAGTTTGAAAGAGACT
Source organism: Strix uralensis (assembly GCF_047716275.1). NCBI lineage: Eukaryota > Metazoa > Chordata > Aves > Strigiformes > Strigidae > Strix > Strix uralensis. Next base: position 10,134,426 of record NC_133978.1, on the reverse strand, counting down.
GAACCATTTTAGAAATGCATGCAATAAATAATAATGGGTATGCTTTAGATGGTTGTCACAAGGCTCAAGGACAAATTCTAAACAGCATGACTCTGGCATTTTAATGGCTAAAAATATGTCTTCAATCTACATTGTGAAACAGAAAATGCTGGCAGACAAAAAGTTACATGCAAAATTATAAGTGAATAAAACTTCTGCTCTTTCAGTCTCACTATAAAGATAGCTATGAAAAATATTTTTTGCTCTAGGTCTTTGAAATCGTGAACTTCTGCTGCTCTGCAAATGTGAATGCATCCTCAGAATATGCTGTAACAGAGTTAAGGCTATTTCTAATTCATTTTAAATAAACAGGTACAGAAAGGCACCAGGATCAAACTGGCAAGCTACTGGCAGGGACAAAGCTGGAATCCACCACTGATCTCTGTCAGATCAGTACGGTTAGTACTGAACTGTGCAATACCCTGTATGAAACTCTATCCCATACCAAACTGGTGTAGAGATAGAGCATAAAATCCAATACACTGAGTGTAAAAAAGCTTTGACAGTAACAACTGAGAGTAAATTAAGAAATATTTGTGGATATTCACCTAAATGTTTACGGTTAAAAACAGAACTTCGGAACAGAGGTTGAGAGAGTCTCAGGTGAGGAAAAAGAGGACAACACAAAGTAGCTGAAGGATATCTCTTTACTGAGAATGCAGTTAAAGTGCAGAACCAACTCAAACTGCAGTGATGGACATAATGAAAGTTGTATTAGATAACCACTTAATAAATGACAAACCTACAAAGAATGCACAGAGAGGTGGATAAGATTTTAGGGAATGTCTGGCTTTCTTCCATCCTTTGATATAAACTGTGTATTTGATTGGAAACATTTTTTAGACATCAGTTGGGGTTTTTTTATGCTACATTTTTATAATCCATTGCAATCCTTTTTCAAGAACGTTATGATACTCTCCATGACTCTCTAAGTTGCAAAAAAAAAAAGAGGACAAATATTTTAGACAATTCAATCAGTAATATAATGACAGCTGCTGGGTTTGAATATGGTGTCTATGGGTAAAGGAGGATCTTGGTGAAAGGGGAATCTTCTTCTGAATAATTCACTTACTAAAGTGAAAATGGTACTACCGGAAATATGGCTTTTCCAATGCATGCAGTGACATGCATTTTTGTATGTTTATAGTACTTAATTCCTACCAAGACTCCAGATTCTGCTGCTGTGTAAGTGGCATACAATGTACACACCATTGCATGGAATATCATTTTCTTCGTGTTCATCAGAAAGCACTTAAGGGGAAAAAAGTTTTCCTTTTGGAGTCAGAATTTCTAATCATAATTAACTCAAGACACACTGTGGTATCCAGAGGGAAAGGGGGTTTGGAGGAATTTTTGTTATAAAAGACACCTTACTAGTCCTGTGAAAATCTTCAAAGATGACCATCGTTAATGTGAAAATTCAGCAACTGAATTTCTCTTACTGATTTCAAAATACTTCACAAGAGAGAAATTAGATGAAAAAAAAAAGTTTTTGTGTTCCTTTTCTTTAGGACAGAGTTCTTTAAAGGTATAATCACCTAAATAAATAACTGTACCCTTCATCCTGGCAGAGGTAGTGTAATAGTGTACATTTAAAGTGACATATTTCAATACTAAGAAAATAGTAGCATGTGCTGCTGATGCATCTAAATCATGAGCAGTATTGCAGACTCAAGCTAGGAGAAATGAACCTTAGTTCTCCCCAGAGTTGTTATTCTCTTATAGTTCCAGTGTCCTGGATGTCTTCTGCTTGTGGAAAGCATAGAAGCAGCTGCAGATGCGAATATTATGATGACCCAGAGTGGTCCAAAATGGGAGAAGACAGAGGGGAATAAGAGACTAGAAAGAAGAGGAAACAGAAAAATACAAAATGAGACAGAAAAAGGTTTTCCAAATCAGAAAGAGAAGGCAACCCTGTTAGCAAGAAATCAGGTCTCTTGGAATATTGAAGTAAAAAAAATAGGCCTGCTATTTTTCCCTGGGGTGGTGGAAGCGCCTATTTTGCACTCACTTCATGCTGCTTTTAATTACTGATGCTAATACAGGGACATCTCGCAGATAGATAGATACATACGAGTTTCACTGGGGAGACACAATTGCAATCTGTAAAATTTTACACCTGAGGCCAATTTTAAGTACTTAGCTAAATATATTTTGCATAATCAATGAATGAATTAAAATCTATGCATCCGATAGAAGCACAATGATCTTTAGATCTGTTTTCTAAATCAGTGTTTATAGGTACATGTGAATCTCTCTGTCACTGAATGAATAGGTACCATTTCATGAGTCATGGAAGTTCGTTGCCATTTTAAATGCAGAAATGCTTACCTGGCAATTTTAGTGCATTAGTAGCCCAGGTTACAGGCTTTTAAAAAAAGCTTGAGCAAGGATCTGCAGTCCCATGACACTTCTAGTTCTGTCCTGCTCCTCCAGGTACACATTGTAAATTCAATATCAGCTTGGGTAGTATTTTATTTCAATTATAATTTAAATTAAATTATTCTATACACATATTTTCTGTAGGTTCATGAGGGATATACAAACATTTCCCATCCTCATAAACTTCTGGCTTAAGCACAATAAACCTACAGAATTATTGCTTAAATTAATGTGGTCCCATAAATAAATTTTAAACATTAGTATTTTAGTTAAGGGCATATTAGAAGACATTATCATTTTTCCTTCATCCTCAACAGGTCTTTATTTTTAAAAAATGTACCTAATCTCTTAATACTGTTAAAGATCATAAAAAACACTCAGCTGCCTGGTCCTTCACCAAGTTGTTGCCCAAAAGTATGTTGATACCAGCTTACATGCACCAAGACTTACTAAAGAGATCCACAGCTGATTGCAAACATCAACTCTAAGAGTAAAGTTAATTTGGAAGTAAAACAACCCACAGATATATCAGTGGATCTTTTCAGATCTTTCCATGATTAATAATTCAGCAGAGGAGGATTTGGGCCTCTTACAGATTTAGAAAGCTATGATGATAAAGGTACCAGATTAAGAAACCTGAAAACCAAAATCCTATATTTATACAAGACTTAGAAACAGCTTTAAGGAATATATTGCACTGCCAACATATCCCTCCTCTAAGCTATGAAATCCTCTTCAGAGGAGAAGACACTACAGGATTCATGTCTAACTAGTCTATGGCTTTTTTGCCAAAACTACTAACATAGCAGTCGACTTCATAGAATAAAGAGCACATGGTCACAAGCCAGAAATACTGATAACCACGGAGAGTACCAGTTTTCACTGGAAGTTTCATCACAGAGGACTAGACTAGGACTAAAACTTACTCTGTTGGTCTTTTAATAGTCGTCAGACCATATTGTCTGTCAGAAATAACACATCATCTTCACTGAGATGTGACCCAGTTGGTGACTGCAAATTGAATCTCACTATATTCCCTTTACTACTCCTTTGAGATAAAGATCCTATTATCCATTACCTTTGTCTTTATAGAGCATGCAATTTCGTGTGAAATTTACTCATTCAAAAGCTAATAATTTGTTTAAAGCTCTATATTGGATAGTCTTCGGTCACTGCCAAGAGGGAATGAAGTTAACACTAAAAGTTCATCAATGTGTATAGTAAACAGAAAGCATAAAAACAGATTAGTGAGAATAGTTTTTACATTTGCTCTGCAACACTGAGTTCTGTAAAATAATATATGCAAGTCAGAATACATTTCCATATCAAAATACAGTCAACAGCAGGAGACTATATTTTGAGTAGCATAGTAAATTCTGTATTGGTCAGCTTACAAATAAACTGGAGGAAAAATGAGAAGGAAAGAATATACTGGAGATCTTTTGTCGACAAAGATGTTTATTTTCTTACCGAGGGGAAAAAAATTACCTTTATTACAGGTGTGGTTCTTTCTTGTTTTTACTTAAATTTAAGAATATAGAGTCATATTTTGGTTTTATGCTTATTCTTATCATTCATTTTCCTGCCTCAATGTTGTACATCTATTTATATATATAAAAATACATATCATATATACTTTTATTTATAACTTGCCACCTTGTTCTTAGAGGAATGAATTCAAGCACTCAGTCCCACTGGCTGCTCAGAGACTTGGCAAATATACACCATCGCTGAGCCATTTCAGTCATTGCTTTTAACTGCTTTACAGGCCATCGGCTTATGGAAATATTGAGACAGAGTAAGTCATGTCTTGCTAATGCTGGAATTAAGTAAAACATGAGAGAATAAAAATAAGGCAGAGAAGGAAAAAGAGGTCTTCCAAGTTTTGTTTGCTGGTGGAGATGAGACTGCAATCTCAATATTCCTTATCTCTGGCTTATCTAATCAATGTATATCCCTGGATCAGGCCCAGTAATGATGCAGTTTTGAAGAGGGTGTGGGGGGAAGCAGGTGGGCTTCTCCAAATCCCAGGGATATTAAAGATGGCAAAGATAACAGTGAAATTCCTTCCATCCTCCCAGCCTTTCCCCAGAGCCACTTCCCACACTTTTTAATGACTTCAGAAAACACAAGGAGCAGAGTCAGCTCCCTGTTACCCTGTCTGCTAGTTAGTTCTAATTGCCAGCACATCAATTATGATCCATTAATTTCTCATTCCCTTGTTTACCAGACATGATGTCAACCCAGTCCCTGCATTGTATCAGTCAATGTTTTCATTAGTTCAGTAAGCCACCGTCTCCACCATCTCTCTCAACAACCATTGTTACAGGCAAATAGGACATTTTATGAAATGTCTCTCGCTTAAAAATCCAGCTTACAGTTTGGTTTGGCCCGATAAGACCTCAGCAATTACAAGAGAAAATCTAGTATGTGAATGTCTCCTAAGAATTGATCATCTTTGCGCTATTTAAATGTTAAAGCTAATGCCATTACAAATTCAAATTTTTCTGCCCTGTAGACCTGTAATAACATTTAAGTAAGAGAACTATTATGCTTTGTATTCACTTTGACAACTGCGTCATTCCTGGGTGCTCCTGGTACCAAGAGTATTTCCACAAGGGCCGCATTGGTTTTATTCACCCACTATGTGCAGCTTGTCGAGTCACTCTTTTCACATTATGCACTAATTAAAAAATAAACATGTAGTATGACAAATTAGGTTCAAAAATCTCTGAAGGACAGATACGCATACAGCAAATCAGCTGATACTTTGTGCCCTCAACTATGACTTATTCCTATTCTCTTAAATTACATTCTACTGGCTGATCAGTCCATAAAGTAAATGGACAGCTGCAGTAGAGAGCAGACATTTTAACAGCAGAGTGCTGTAGACATGGCTGACTGCCAAAGAACACATTGTTAAAGCAAGCAGCATAAAATGAAAAATTAAGATATTGGCACCAAGACCTACTGGTAAGAGCTGAGGGTCAGTAAAGAACACAGTAATAATCTAGAAGATTTTTTCCACTAGATTAAATTTAGGACAGGCAAAGCATCCTTGCTTTGGAGAAGTGTTCTGCAGTGCTGGGAACTGAGGCGAGTCTCAAAACAAACATAAAAGACCCTGTTGGCTGTCCTGGCCACCGCAGCTTCTCTTCTTGGCCCGTTAGCAAGTTGGTACAATCCTTCATTACAGCACAACTGTTGCAGGTGGGCATAACACCACTCAGATCAGTTCTGAAATGTACTTTGTCAGTAATCAATACATATTTTAATGTATGTGGTTTATTTGATACTCTGTTTTGTTTATTTGGAAAACATCAATAAATTCTTGAAATTGCCTTTTGCCGAAAACAGGTGCAGAATAAGAGCAGCAAGGCAAAACAATGTTTTCAAATGCTCTTTCCTCAGTAGCTGCCAACCAGTTAACATACATCGCATATGAAAATGGTTTTGAGACATTCTCTAGTTAAATGGCTGACCATTCGTTATTCAGGAAACTCCAAGCATATGATTGCACATACCTTCTTCTGGGTACATACATTGTGCTCCAATCTTTACTTACTTACCATCATGTACTGTTACTCAAATAGTATGATTTTTTTTATTGTTGTCCTATACAGTGACTACAGTATAGCCTGTGATGTGTCTTTATTCCCCTTAGTAATTCTATTTTCACTATAACCTACTGCCTCTTTATTGACTGTTACTTCTTTATGTAAGTTGTATTTTACTCCACAGATGCATTTAAATAGTTTGTCAGCATCTGTATACCACCCCATTTATGTCTGTGCCTGAGAGTTCTTCCTCTGGAGCAATTCAGAGCTGAAGCAATTAAGCAAACAGCTACAAATTGAGATGGTGAGACTCTTCAACAATGTCTTATAGGACCTGTGACAATATTACAGTATAATGCTAACATTTTTTTGCTTGTTTGTTTATATGGAGTCTGTCTAGGAATACTCCCAGTGGCCCCTGGAGAGCACAGCTAAGAATTAGGAGAAGTCTTCTTGACCTGTGTCTGTTCACAAGCAACAGGCGGTCATAGTTATAGATTTCATTATTTGGAATTATTTAGCCAAAACCAAAGGTATGAAACACAGCCTGTATGTGTGCCAGGAAATCTTGTCAGCTCAGTGCAGGGAGATTTTCTCCCTCAAAGCAAAGCAGCTCTGAAATTTCTGAGGTGAATCGTGAAGAGTATCCTTTTGTGAATTCTTATTATAAAGCAGGAGTATTACTAACTCTTCCAATGATTTACAAAGCGTTTAGGGATTGAGCCTGAACATCTTCAGCACAGTATTCATTATTCATCCGTGTTAGCTGAGCATAGCTCAGCCTTCTTGTGTTGCATTGGGCAAGAAAGCAACATATCTGTGATTATCGGCAAAGTCAGAGCCAACCCTGCCATGCGAGGTGATGAGAAGAGGGAGAGAGGAGGGAAGATCTGCTCAACCATGTGATGGCAAACGGATCACAGGATGTGGGAGTTTTTGTGCCACATCCAACTGTGCTCACATGGGAGAAGGGGAAATCTATGCCTCCTCTGTTGCTTTTTTTCCTTTCCTCTTCACCTCACCTAAATCCAGCATATTTATCTGTTGATTCAGACTATAATTGCTATCTCATGGGACAGCTTGCAATTCTTACACTTTAAGGTTAGGACTTTAGCATCTGACCTTGCTCCAGATTATTTTTAGACATCAGGAATGAATTACTCTAATGAGTAATGGTGCTTTCAGACATTTTGTATTAGGAAACTATACAGAAGAGCCTGGGAAACATTACTGATTTCTTTTCAGTGGCTTAATACCAGCAGATGAAACCAATGGAAAAAATTTAGCCTTTTTCACATTACACATTTTAACAGGAAAGAGTGTGACATTTGTAACATCATCTAATTTCTCTTATGCAAATCATCTCAACGGGGTATGAAACAAAAAGTTGTAGATTCATTCTCCTAAGCTTACTCCATGAAGGTGCCAGCTTGGATAACTCTGTGTCTGACACCCTAATCAAAAGATGTTTAAAAATGCAAGCTTCCAAGATACATAACCAGATATAGATATTTTATAACTGCATCCATATGGATTTTTTGGACTTACCCATACTGGCCCTAGTTGATTGTGACTGTCCACTCACTTTATTTTAGAGCAGTCAGAGAGCCTGGGTCAATTTCTCTTTAGAAAATTGAATTGCATTTGCATTATATTAATAGAGGATGAAGAAAAAGGCAGAATATAAGGAAAGGTTAAAATCTGGCACAGAAAAATCAGTCTGACTCTGCTTATGCACACCCTCCTTGTCTTGGGCTGTACCAATCAGGGCTGATACAAACACAGATATTAAGCTTCCTTCCATTTGAAGCAGCATTATTAAAAAGACCTGAAAAGTGGGACACTTTAGCAGCTTAATATCATTCTAACACAATGTGAAGACTAATCTCCAATATCCTTATTTAGGACGCTCCTTCTCTGGGTTCTCTGCCCTGACCCTTTCTCTCAACCCTGTCTCAGCAAGGGATGATCTGTGTCCCGGAGCGATTGAGGTCACTGGGGCAGCCAGCCCCCGTGATATAATCACAAGGCTGCAAACCACAGGCATCTGAGCCTACCATTGCTGACAAAATCACAGCGGCTGGCTGACCCACATTGGAGAGAGAGGAGACCCAGACAGACTCACAGCTGAGCCAGCCATCAGTACAGATGCCCCAAGGCCCACAAACAAACACAGTTTCTCAGTGATCCTGTCTCTTTGAGAGCAGTTGGCATTTTAAGCATCGTTTGTCACTAGGATCTCTGAACAGAAAAACACCACTACTGGTAGTTAAGTGAATATATTAAAAAGGCTACAACAACAGATTCTGAGAGTTGTATGGAATAGGCCAAGTCTAATCAGGGGCTGAAGATTGAAGGCTAATATGAATAATCTTTATCCTAATACCTTCTACACATATTATTGCTGATAAAGTTGAGTTGTCGATATAAAAGTCAATTTTAAGGAAAAAAAAATAAACACAGGCATAAATTAGTGAAGCTGGAGTCAAATATATCACTAACAACAATAATGAGTGCAATAAAGAATATCAGTTTGTTGCATCTTCTATAGCTGAGACTCTCAGAGTAATAGAAGTGATGTACATACTATGTTCAAGGTTAAAGTAACACCAAGGCTCATTTGTTTCAGTTCCTCTGCTTTCTGAAATCCTCCCTCAAATTTTAAGGCTTCAGTGACATCTGCTGTTGAAGACCTATTTAATTAAATAGTTGTAATTTAACAGACATTCCCTCTGAGTGAATTCTTCTTCCACAGAGTTTCTGATATTTGATTCTATTTGTAAAGTTCCCTACCACCATGGAAACCCTTTAATCTGATCAGAAAAACTCCAAGACTAAGCTCTTTTGTTGATCTGTTCATCTGACAAGATGTTAAATCACTCTTGTTTTTTGAAAAGAACAGAAATTTTCTCTCTGCCTTGCTCCTGCCCTCCCAGTTTTAGTATGTAGAAGTTACATGAACACATGTTTAACTGCCAATAAAGCTATTCCCGATGTGTTCAGATCCATCGGTGGAATACAACATGGAGTTTATGATCAAAAAGCAACCATGACAAAAGGCTCTGTGTAAAATGACCCTGAAACTTTGTAAGTTAATGCTTCTGTGCTCTCACAATAGCCTTTAAGGAGGACTAGCAGAAAAGAGTACACTAAAGATTACCCTCAATTAATCTGTGGTTCCCTTTCACGTGTGACTTCAATGCTCCTGAGAGCAGAACAGAAAGGCCAACAGGCTCCTGTCAAACCCCTAATCCAAGCAGTTCAAGAAAGGCTAAAAGTAAGACTAAAAGTCTGATTCTTTAGCTCAGAGCAGAGACAGAATAATTCTGAATTGAACTCACTGCAGTGCTCAGTTGACACCACCAGTTATGCGATATGGTAATTACTATCCTGGATAAAAGCTGTTGTGTCAACATAATACTCCATTAACAAGATGTGATCGAGCAGCACACAGAATACTGCTGTTTAGTTGCATTTCTTTTCACTTTGAAAAAAAAAAATTCTTTTTGTATTAAAAGTAATGACCCACTTAATTAATTAAGTGGTGCATTGGCGTTAAGACCACAGAGTTGGGGTCCTGAATTTTGCATTCTGATTCCTATAAAATTGCTATATGAACTTGATGAAGACACAAAGTCAAATCTTCAAAAGCATTCTACATTTCTGGATGATCAATTTCAGACACCAGATTTTTCTTGCAGAAGAGCCTGGTACACCCATAGCAATAATGGAAGTGACTAGAACATGTGAGTGTTTTATACCCAAGAAGCCCTAGACCAAGGTCTATCAAGCTGCTTACGCCAAAATAGAAGCATTTAGCATTAAAGCGTCTCTTGAAAATACAGATATGATGTCCCATTTCACAGAGGTTTTGTGGCTGATACATTAATTCCCCAGTGTTGAGGCCCTATTTATTAGTATAACTGAGATGTCAATGAATAAAAAGTAAAACGTGATGTAAAAACTAAACTACCAAAATCCTGACTCCTGTCTTCTGTTGCTACCAAATATTAGACACATACTAATAGCACATTGTCTGAGTTGCTTGCAGACAAGGCAAAAAGAGACAGAACTGTGGCATTTTTATTTTAACGTTTGAAGCCCGTAGCAGACAGTGACTTTTTAATTTTATTTCATTAAAATACTCAAGATAGTAGAAGTCAGAGGTGAAGGAGTGAAGTAAGAAGCCAAGGGGAAACCTGCTATTGCCCCATCAAACTTTTAGTTCTCCACATCATTGTAAGCCAATGGAATTTAAACAGTTACCAAACATAAGATTGTATTATTTATTTCTAATCTATTTTAAACTGTGACTGTAACTGCAACATCCCTTCTCTTGAGCATTTTGACCTTGGGACAGCTGTAGTAAACAGAACCAGTTCAATTTAATGTTTTTTCCTCACTGGAAGGGATCCAGATCCAACTTTAGCAACTGTTTGTAGATTCTTAAGAGTTTCTGTACAGCTGCCTAGGCAAGGCAGGGACCAAGGGTATGAAAAATAATTGGCTGAGGAAGAGAGACCTCTCTACCAAAAAGAGGTAAGCATCATCAATCCATAAAGTTAAAAAACTAAACTAAGTGGTAAGGAATCTAAACTTCATTTTAGCTGTCCTTTTAGGAGTAAACTGTTGCACAGTGTAGTATTGAATAACAAAAAAAAAAAACAAAACACACAAGAAAAGAGAATCCTCTGTCTTTCCAAAATGTGTTTACAATGTACTTTGAAGCTGGATACATTATGCATTCTTATATATTATTAAATTTTAAAACTGTGGTTGTCATAAGGCTTTTTTGCCAATATTTATCAACTAAAGAAAGCTGCTTTAATATGGAAAGCTTATTCCAAGTTTATTTTCCTATTTTTGGAATCAAAGCCACACAAGTGTTGTACCAGTGAGAGGTTTCTCTTGCACAGAATAAGCAAATATTGTTCAGTTTGCATTTTGGACCTTCTCATTTCTTTAGTGGAGTATTGGTTCTATTTTTACTTATTTGTATTTCTGTTAGGTTTCTTCAACTATAAAATAGCAAAAATTACAAAGTTGTCATATTTAACAAATTTAAATATTATATTCTCTTCCTAACATATAAAGTCTAATTAGTAATATTCTATTAATAATATTAGTAAGTCTGTTAGTAATATTTAATATTCTGTACATCATATGATACATTACCTGAGAAATTCTCTTCCATATTTAGACTTTATGACAAAGTCTTCCTTATCTGATTTAATTTTTCCATTCCAACACAAGTAGGATATGGATAATAATGTATTCCTCTTTTTAAATCAGTTTTCAGGAGAGAAATAACTAGAAATTTTAATTTTATTTGGAATACGGTGCTTATATTTTGCATAAGCCCTCACTTCACAATTGCAATGCAAACATGATACCCAGAAATCCAAAGCTATACTGAAAGCAAGAAGATCTGAATGTATAAATTAAAAGTTGCACAGTTCAACCACTGTAAGAATCTAAGAATCGCATGCTGCTAGTGCTCTCTTTCAATGTGATGCTCATGTTCCAGCAAACCTCTGGCACCACCACAGCTTTCCTCAGGTGTGTCTTGCTTCCTCTGTGGGTCAAGTCCCATGGGGAAAGACATGTTTATGCAAAAGGATTACTGAAGTTCCTGCAGTCTGTCTCAGGGGATTTGTCTTCTGCCACTTGGAATGCCAAGACTCTGAAAGAATTACAAGAACTAAAATAATTAGTGGTTTGGGTTTTTTTTCTGGATAGATGGTAATTAGGATGCTATATTTACTTGGGTAAAATTATGTTTTTACTAATTGAATTAATATTTTTTGAGCTAAGTAGGGGCAAGATTGATATTTTTGAGCTTCCTGATACTCCAGACTAGGATATAAATTCCTAAAAGAAACCATATTTCAGCTTATATGGAAGTTTCTTTCTCAAGTAATTTACAGTAGGTTTAAGTCGGGCTTTTGTATATATATTCTTCCTGAAATAACTTCCATTAGAAATGAAGGACTTAATCCCTAAGTGAAATATTTTAAATACAAAGGCTATAATTATCTCTAAGACCTTGACTGCTAATTGCCCATTTTAATAAAAGAAAGTTAAATACTCTAAGCTCGACTTGCAAAAGCTACTGCAAGACCGTAATGCACTTTAATACTCGCTTTCATTTTTTCAGGACCCTATGGGACTCAAGCTGTGAATACCTAGTGACAGTTCATCACCACGTACCTGATCTTACATCCTCTCACAGCTAGACACAAAAATCCCCAGGCTGCTTTATTCTTTGTTAAAAGACTAGTAGAACCAGAGTGCCAATAGTACACTGTCCCCTGAAAGCTGTGAACGGGATAAACTCAGAGGTGAGTAAAAATTTAAGTACCCTGTTTTCTCTGGTCTGTTGTGAACCCTTTCTCTTATTTATTCAGCTGTCTTAGACATGCCTTCCCCTTTTCTGCATCTGCTGTAGTTGATGTGAAAAGCCTCCATTCACTTTTCCACTGCCTTGAACTTATGCTCCAAAACCTAAGCATCTCCTTTTAAATGGCTTAAACACACTTTTCTAGTCCTCAGACTTGCAAAAATGACCAGAAGTATGAGGTCAAAGGGGAAACGAATATGTTGATACCTGTTCAAGTCCGAGACCACGCAAAACAATCAATTAGTTTGAGAAATTAAAACTGGTGTGTTCAATCCGAACGAACTGCTAGGTCTATTACTTGCCAGTGAATATAAAATAATGCTTAGCTAAAGTTTCCAGCTAAAACATTTATGACAGTTTTGAGCTTCCTGCCCCACGTTTGCAGATATCCAAAATGCTACTCAGATAATTCCACTATATTTGAGTGTTTTTAGTATAAAAATATGTAGGTCATAGGTAGCAATTGCTAGATAGCAACCTGAATTCCACCATAGTGCTGGGAGATATGCTTGGATATCTTTTATTATTAACGTTTCATTCAATGTAGTTTCCTTTGAGTTATGTAAGAATCTTAGAAACAGTAAAAACAACAGCCAGTAACCCGATTGCTTATTAGTTCTTTGTACTACGATTTGCAAATCCATGCATGTCCCTAAAGTAAGTCTGACCAAGAGATGAAGTTCATATTTTAATATATAATCTACAACTCTGAGGCCAGACACCAGTAGTAGGTAGGCATCATCTTGGCACCAATTCTACTAAAATCGTGCTAAAATTTTCCCAAACATTACAATGACTTAAATAAGAATAAAAGTGATTGCCCTCAAGAAGCCCGACTTGGTTTCATTTGCATGAAAAGACCAAAGTTTGAAACACAACAGTCCTAGAAACACCCTGGGGCACATTTCTTTTAAAGGCTGGAAAGAACAGATGGGTTTTGAACCCTGATGCTATTGGTGCTGTCTGCATGATGAAGCACTGTATCCTCATTTGTACTGATTGGGGTCAAATCAGCTCTAGCCTTTAATTCACCCTAACCACTGAGTATTTATTCTAATTAGAATATATGTCATTACCTATTCCTACAGTAATGATAACCTATTGAACTCTAATGAATCAATCCATCTGCCTTGCTGTGCTTATACTCAGCCACTTCACCTCTCAGAATCAAAAGAATTCACCATGGCACCCAAGCTAGGAATCAGAAGTGCTGCTCCATGTATTGCAGTGTAAATTGAGTAGTTATTCCAGGTCGCACTGTGATTTTCTGCAGAATTTTATTACTGAAGAGTTTGTAAGGTGATTCCCATGAGAACCTTTGACAGCCTGTGGAGCCAAACACAAAATACAAAAGCATGGACACTGTTCTTCAGCTGAGATTTGATGGCCTTTTGCAAAGGACACAGATAAAGAGCACTGAACAGATGCATTCCATTTAAGCACCAAATTTTAAGCTCCGGTAGGAGTTCATACATTATAGATTGATTTCTGCTGACTTTGACACCTGGTTTAGATCCGAGGCATTTGAGCATCACCCCAACAGGTAACAGATGTGATCCTGGCAGCTACTACAAAGTGATATTTGGAGCCCTCACAGATCTGTTGATGTCCTGGAACGTCAGTGCAACGGTTCATTTTATCTTACCAAAGATGCCTTCCAGGCAGGAGGGCCGTGGAAGGCCCACGTGCCATGTGTTAAGCTCAAAAACAATTTAGAAACTGCTGCTTATTTAAAGAGGATTTAACTACTGATTCCAGCCCATTCTGCCATAGATGGGAATGTTTTGCAGGAAAAAGAGGACAACAGTAGTTAGATTACTAACATTGCACTAGGCTTAAAAACAGTTGTCACAGCTCTACAGTTTGGGGGAGAACAGATTTGCTATTTTTCCCCCCTGTAATTCTGCACATTCAATACACTTTATTGCCTTACATTTTTTCTCTTCATGCTTTTCTTCTCGCTTTCATGCCCAACTGACTGTTACTTTAGTAAGACAAGGTGTGGAAAAAAGCTCAGGAACTAACAAAATCAATTCAAAATTGCTAGGAACAATTTATGTGATACATGAACTTACTACAAGAGGCTGAATTCACCTGGGAGGTCAGACTCCCTGTGCAGAGATCTGCTTGCCCCCATTATTTTGAACTAGAACATCATCAGCAGCCAGCAATGACAGAGTTTTAGGGAATACGGAGACTATGGCCATGTTTCTCTAACCCAAGCCACTGGCCCTGCATTTGCTTGCCTAAAGGATGGCAAAGGAAGTATACGCATCCTTCAAACAGACACTTTTTAATTTTTGCCCATAAGTAGTATTTTACTGTTAAACTGTACAGTGGCCATAGCTCATCACAGAAGCAACCTGCACTGGGAAAAGGATTCATAGATTGAGACAATTTAGGCTGGCAAATACTAATCCTTATCCATTAACTCACAACAGATCCCAGGTGTCTGGATGAGTTACAGTGGAGCAGCAGAGCTGCACAGAAGTTGCTTAGTTGTGCATATCAACAGTGGCAGAAAAAATCTGCTTTGATCAGCCCTACAAGACCTTTGTAGGAATATCCTCTTTCTTCACGAGCGCGTTCTTTGACACGCAGCCTAGTTACACTGGCAGAAAGAGTTGATCTCTCAAGACTGTCTGCTTTGAGTTGGCCTGCAATTATATCAGTGGCTGAGAGGAAGGACTGATTAAATTGTTACATTCTTCTGGCTAAAACACATTTTTTCTTACTTCACGTACAGCTTAAAAGTGAAAAGAGATGCTTCTAGCTTTTTATGTCCAGCATAATCCACCCTAGATATTTCTATCATTTCCCAAGGGAAAGGCTTAGGAAAATTTGGCTTGAGATGCGAGACATTTTCCCATCAAATTTGAATTGCTAGATTTTGGCAAGATACTCAAATTTAATTTCTGAATTCAGATATTTGTTTCTGGAGCATGAAGAACAAAAGGCTTGTTTCTGGATTCCTCCATTGTCAGTGATCTGCCAATAAAATAAAGATACAGCAACAAACCCCAGAGATTTTCTCAGCATAAAACTGATGCAGAAGAACTGGAAATCCATAATGACAGATTCCATACCAAGTTCTCACAGAAGGGATGCACCAGGGATGAATTTCTATAGGGAGGGATGTTAGATCAGTATTGTCCAGCTACTCGCTGTCAGCTGGCCTGGAGGGTCTCCTGGGTCCCCCTAGCCAAATGGCTTCAGGAACACCAGTGTCCCATTAGTTTTAATTATCAAACTAACATGTTTCTTTGTAACAGCTTGGTATACTATTTTCCTTCTAGTCTGGAATTAGCACAACAACTACCACCTTGGACAGAAAAGCAAGACTACATGCTGTGTATCTGTGGAGCTGTATCAATTGAGGATAGGGATTGTATGACATGGTTGCTTGCAGTACCAGGGAATAGACAGAATAGGTGGAAAGATCACTTCTAGCCTCATGGTCTCATATCACATGCTAGCCTGCTTTTGGCCTGAAATATCATACTCTGTTAGCAAACTTTTGATTGATCAAAGAAAGGATTAAATGGGTCTAATAGTCCACTAATGCAAGTATTTCATTATTCCATCTGCATGTGGGAGGAGTAAGAGTGGAGACCTTACGAGAGAGCATAAGCAGTCTTCCGTAAGCAACATAAGCACAGATGTAAAGCTTCACAGAAAACTGGTCTAGAAAGGGTTGTAAAGGTCATATAGCAGTTTGGGAGGGGGTGGGGGGGTAGTGGTAAAGAATATCTAAAGTAATCCTGAGAGGACCTGGGTCTGTGGAATTTGGATCAGGACCACAGTAGCTGTATTCAGATACAAAAGATGGTATCGGGGACAACCTTACTCCATCTGAACGGATTGATCCATGGAGACAGTGCTCATCTACAGGATGAGCCTGCTAAACGGGAAAATGTGATGTGACATCTCATTATGACATTACATCCCATGATACAACTTCAGGCCAGCATTTGGTGATGCCTGTTTGCTTCTTACATGACTGAAAAGAACACTTAGCCTGGGACTTGAATATTATGTTACTTTTTTTCTTTTCTTGGCTTCTCTGAGATTTTAAAATTGAGAACTTGTGCTTAACTATTAACTACATAAAAAAACAGTTCTGTTAAATGCACCTTAAGGAAGTACATTCATGTTCACAGAATAATTATCATATGATTTAAAATAAAATTTGACCTATACTCAGTTAATCATACAACAGAAATCTTATTGTACTTGTACATCCATGTATTTATACTTCTCATACTTCTACATAAAATTCACCTTTTGTGTAGGGACAAAATCTTTTTTCCTATTGACTATTTGATATCATAATTAGGACAAATTCAGGCAGAGAATTACCACATGGTACCAATACCATCAACAAAACCCCCAAGATCTGAGCTTCTGGGGTGGGTTGACCCTGGCTGGGCACCAGGCATCCACCAAAGCCACTCTGTCACCCCCCTTCATCAGCTGGACAGAGGACAGAAAATATAACAAAAGGCTGGTGGGTCAAGATAAGGACAGGGAGAGATCACTCACCAATTACCGTCATGGCCAAAACAAACTCAACTGAGGGAAATTAATTTATTACAAATCAAATCAGAGTAGGGTAATGAGAAATAAATCTTAAAACACCTTCCCCCCACCCTTCCCTTCTTCTTGGGCTCAACTTCTCTCCTGATTTCTCTACCTCCTCCCCCACAGCAGTGTGGGGGGGCAGGGAATGGGGGTTGTGGGCAGTTCATCACACAGTGTCTCTGCCACTCCTTCTTCCTCAGGGGGAGGGCTCCTCACACTCTTCCCCTGCCCCAGCATGGGTCCCCCACAGGAGACAGTCCTCCATGGACTTCTCCAATGTGAGTCCTTCCCACGGGCTGCAGTTCTTCACAAACTGCTCCCACGTGGGTCCCCCACAGGGTCACAAGTCCTGCAGTGAACCTGCTCCAGCATGGGCTCCTCTCTCCACGGGGCCACAGGTCCTGCCAGGAGCCTGCTCCAGAGTGGGCTTCCCACGGGGTCACAGCCTTCTTTGGGCATCCCCCTGCTCCAATGTGGGGTCCTCCACAGGCTGCAGGTGGGTCTCTGCTCCACTGTTACCTCCACGGGCTGCAGGGCACAGCTGCCTCACCATGGGCTGCACCACGGGCTGCAGGGGAATCTGCTCCAGCGCCTGGAGCACCTCCTGCCCCTCCTTCTTCACTGATCTTGGGGTCTGCAGAGTTGTTTCTCTCACATATTCTCACTCTTCTTTTTGGCTGAAGTTGCCATTGTGCATTTCCCCCCCCTTCTTAAATATGTTATCCCAGAGGCGCTACCACTGTCGCTGATGGGCTCGGCCTGGGCCAGCGGCAGGTCCCTCTTGGAGCCGGCTGGCATTGGCTCTGTCAGACGTGGGGGAAGCTTCTAGCAGCTTCTCATGGAAGCCACCCCTGTAGCACCCCCGTTACCAAAACCTTGCCACGCAAACCCAGTACAGCTTCATATCAATAGATACAGTAACAGAAATAATATTGAAAAAGTGATTAAGTATTTTTCTAAGATGTTTAGATTTTCTTCTAATTTCTTTTTCCCTAAGACTAAGCAAAATATGTAAAGTCTTGAACAATTTTTCATTAACAAGAATTAAAATAAATGCTTTGCAGCAATGTGTGGTTTCTCTAGATTTTAGTTTGGAAAAATATTAATGAGTTATTTCACCTTAATTGTTATAGGAATTATCACACACATTACTTACCCTTGTTTATCAACGGTAACGCACCTATGCTTATGTTATATTTCTGATTCATCTTGACAGACATGTAAATGTACTAACTTAATTAAATTCTTTGCATTCCTTTAGTGATTAGACGCTCCAAGTCAGTAAACACTTTTCAGTCAATGGGATGCTTGACAGCAATGCCATATAGAATGGAGTAAATCCAATTCAGTTAGTCACTCTTGAGAAAAAGCTTCAGGTTGCTTTTGACAAATATTCTGGCACCAGTAACTGAACAGGCTGATTACAATCCAGTCTTGAGGTAGGGATTTGCATGATACATTGTTTCAAGCTGCCAAAGCAGAATGGAAATAGCTTTCAGGGTATGTCCTCATGGTGTTAGAATGCCAGTAACAGGAGTTGCTCTAATGTTTTATCTAAAATGTAGCCACTGAGCTGCAATTTTCAAAGGAGCCTGTGAAACTAAAACATAGTGGAACAGGCCTATGAACACTTGCTGAAATTCCTTGGAAAACCAAAACTTCAGATGAGATCAGGAAAAGCTTCCTGCAAAAGTAAGAAAACCTATCCCAGTTTCTCCCCTACTAATTGCCGGAAAGTTTGATGTATAACCTTAAAAAGCACTGTTAGCATACTATGGAGCTGCAAGTGTTAGCAATTACGTCTAGGATAAGCATGGACAAACATTTTGCAAGGAAATCC
This sequence comes from Strix uralensis, assembly GCF_047716275.1. NCBI lineage: Eukaryota > Metazoa > Chordata > Aves > Strigiformes > Strigidae > Strix > Strix uralensis. The sequence goes on along the minus strand of NC_133978.1, from coordinate 10,115,627 downwards.
AGGAGCACACTTATACTGCAAAAGCCTTTTCCTCCATCAGCTTCAGAAATATTCCTGACATTTCCCACAATGTCAGTTCCAGTAAAGACTCTTTATTTTCACACTTTTCAATTAACATAGCTGCATATTAAAGTGCAAACAGAGCACAAACTTTTCTTTCTAGGCCACAGCAATGAATGTTTACTGAAGGTCTAAACTATTATTCACAGTACTATTTGCTTATGCATGTGAAAACACAGTTTAAGTATACAAGCCCAAATTCTTAACGTGTACGAAACCTAGCTCGCTCTCCCATGTAAACACACCTCTGATGAGCACACACTTTTTTTGCAGAAGGCCTGAGTTCAAAAGTGTTCTCCCACCCTCAGAGTCAGGAAAGTGTAGGTGAAAAGACAAGCAGTGGAAAATTTACACTAAATGTTCACCAGGAGATATTGGGCCAGGACCCAATCTCTCTTATTGTGGTGTAAAGACCTGTTTCTCTCACTCACAATGGTATTGAAAACATTTAAAACAACCATGCTACTTATCAGAGTATAGTTATAGTACATGTTAGTCAACTGGCAGTGGGGTTACATGGTGTCAACGGGGGTGATGCAGGGGCCGATCTCACTTTGGTCCCATTTCTGAAGCGATGTACTTTTTACTTTCATGATATACATTTATTTTCACTTTACTTTTTACATACATTTTACATCTCACATGCCATGTCACACCATCCAGCTCTGCAGTGCTGCCTGTGCGTTGTTCACCATCATTATGTCTTTTCCTTAGCAGAAGTTCCTCTTGTAGTGTCATGAGAGTGGAAAAAATTCTCCACGTGCTAAGGAAGAGCTAGGTATTGGAGCTGCATGAGTTAACTGAGTGGGCCAGGGAATTGATTTTTTCACAGCAGTATAGCAGAATGATGCATTGCATGATGACACTGCAAAATGAGGGAGTCATACCCCGAGGGATCCAAGAAGAATTTTCCTGGTATCTGAGTACTGTAGATAGGTGTCTAAAATACATTTTAATGTGTTCATGAGACTGAAATGGACCTGTGTAAGGGCATCCAGCAAATTCTGCATCAATAAACAAAATGTTTACCACACAAGTGATATATAAGTTTAACTTGCAAACTCTATGGAATTTTCCTTATGCTTAATACAATGGACAACAGTTACAAGACCTTGATGGAAAATTAATCAAACCTATTTTATTTTTTTTTTCCCCCCTTCAGTCTGTGACCACTTTCTGGGCTGCAGGCTGGAATGCATTCAGCTCAACTCCTGCCCAATGCAATTCATAAACCAGCTTCTCTTTTTCACTCTGACTTTTGTCTGTTGTATATAAATAGCTTGAAAATTCGAGAAGCTACCTAAACTTGTATCAACGAGTTAATCTCTCAGGCTTTCAGCTCTTACCGTCATCCTAAATATGACAGTAATAAGAACAATCAGAACAGTAATAACAGTCATTTCTTCAAAGCCTTTATCCTGTGGCATCTAAAAATCTCCTTGGCCTCAAATGGGAGTACTCACAAGGCAGGCTGCAGAAAGGCAAGGACACGGCTGTCCTCCAGGGACCTGACCAGCTGCGCTGAATGTGCATGTCACAGCCAAACAGCAAGGGTCATTTATTTTCTTGTCTTAGTCATTTGTTATCAGTCTGGCAGCTTCCAAGCCAGCACAGAAACAGGCTTCTTGTTCTAGAAGCCTAATCCTAGCCACTTCAGAATATTATATGTGTTACTTTCTTCACCTTGCTGTGGTGGAGGGGTTTCCTTGCTGAGGTACCATGTTCAGAAGAGCCCAGAGTGGATACTGAGGTTTCCTTCTGGCCATCTGAAGGAGGGCAGTTGCTGCCCAGTAGCCCCAAGAACTGGGTGTGTACTGAATGTACTCTTATCTTGTGAAGGTACTCAGAGTCTCAAACATCGCTTCCCAAGGGTGATATGCAACTCTGGAGGGCTGGAGGAGCACAGAGCATTAGTGTTGCTTCAACCTAGGCTACAAAGCAGATTAATGCTGCAGCTAACCTGTTTCTTTATAGCAGCATTTATTAGTTTAAGCCCGCTACACGCAGTATGGTGAATACATTTCAGGGTTAATTCTGCATAGATGTATGACAGTTTATGGGAGTTGCTTGTAAATACCTGTGGTGGTGGAGCCCCCCTCTCTTAGACGACTCAGTGCTTAGGGCAATTTCCCCTACCTTGGGTCACGTGCCAATCCAAGATGAATAGGGAAGGGCAGGGAACCAGAGCATAAAGGCACTACCTTAACGCTCCTGGTTCCTACCTCCCCTGCTGCTTGGGAACGGACCACATGCCAGCTCACATGGCTTGGGAAAGGCAGTAGATGAGAATGTTAAGGTGCCCCCTTCACCCACCTGGTTTCTGCCCCCTCCTCTCCTACTGTTCAAGAACAATGTCAAAGGCAGGGGACTAGAGGGTGAAGGCACTCCCTTAGCCCACCTGGTTTCTGCCCCCCTCTCTTACCACTTAAAGAGCAATAGGAACAATCAATACCTCCTGACAGCCTAGTACATCTGTACTTGGGTTTGGCCGAAATCGGGTGATATCAGAGTTCCAAGATCTAGCAAGTTCTGGGCCTGTGCAACTGGTAGAATGTACCAGAATATTCCATCATCTTGGTTTGGCTGAAATGGAAAAGTAACTGGCAAAAGTCAATTATCTTGGACCCTACAAATAGCGACCCTAAGCAAGATCCTTTGAGCTCTCCTGGATCACAGCGGGCTGTGACCAGCATCTCCCCTGAGCTGGGATGACTCTCAGCCTGAGAATTCTCCAAGTTTGAAGATCATCTGCCCACAAAGCTGACAGAAGGCCAGGGTGAAGTCAGACTTCTTGAATCTCAATTATAGCCCGTTGAGAAATACCAATGCATTGTATTTGCTCCAAACTCGAGAAGAGGGAAATTTTAACTATAGGCTAGCCTCTTCCATCCACCTCTTTACCTACCTATGTGCTTGAATATGCACATTTGCCTTCATGAGTGTGAATGTCTCTGTATTTCACTGGATATCCAAATATTTCCACACTGTGTGTGGTTTTGTGTGTTTATACATATATAGATTTTTTTTTTTATTTAGAATACCTTCTAGTAAGTTAGTGTGAATCTTGTCATTCTCAAATCTGTACTTAAGTTGCTATTTTAATCATAATATATTCTAGCAAATCACCTTGTTAATCTTTAAATTGGTCAGTCATTAAGTGTTGCTAAAATTCAAACCTTTTGATCCACCTTACACCATTAATAAATCTTAAATTGCTATTAAATCATAACTGTGTCAGATACTTTCATCCACGACAATACCCAAAACCGAAATCCAGCCTAAATAAAGGGAGAAAAGATTCCAAGAGAAAAGGAAAAACGAGTTTCAACAGTTAGCACACTGAACGGAGTATGCTGTGCATCTGCTCTTGAGTTACTGCAATGACATTTGTACCTAAATTGCCATATCTAAACAGTGATGCTGTAATTGTAATTTAGGAGCTTTTTCTATTCAGAATAGCTATTTTCTTCCTTTTATAACTGTCTCAAGCTGTATAATAACCCGAAGTAGATTATGTAAATTCTAGCTCAGAGATACTAAATGAACAGCGTAACCATTTTTAATTAGGTGAGTAAAAAAAGTTTGATTTTAAAGTACCCCATGCCACAGACTCCTGTTGGTATGTGCATCTAACCCAGCTCTGCTTCTTCCCAGCTCATAAGCCTATTCATGGCAGTACCTAGAGATGTGAGATTAACACTTCCCATTGCATCCAAGCCCTTTCCCCTTGCACGCAGGCAGTCTATAGCACAGTCCTAAATGACCATCTGGAATGACCATTCTTTCTATTCCAGTTGCAAGCACCCCAATGACAGGGATTTTTGCCTCAAGTAACAGAGTTGCATCAATAACCTGGCACTGTCATGGGCTTCACCTGCAGAAGGATGCTAGGATGTATAAATCCTTGGCACACAGATGACAGTAGAGTGCCAAAGCAGTCTTATAATCTGCATATCCTGAGACAGAGACGGCACCTGCAACAGCAGGGGCAGAACCTGGGCTGCGCTTCATAGACACTTTACACCCTGGGCACATGGGACTCACTGCTGATGTGTGGACAGTTCTGCCCTGCAGGAGCTGTGTGAGAAGCTGCTGTGGGGCCCAGTGGAGAGCCAAACACATCAGCCTCACATAGACCTTGGGCTGGGAAATTTGTGCAGGTGGCCATGCAGCCACTGCACAAGAACAACATCTGGAGCCCGTTCCCACATTACTTTCAGGAAATCTACTCATTGAGATGTACACACTGATGTACTCCTTTCTTGCTTGTCTTTTTCAGTCGTTTCTTACAACTCTTCTAAAATTACAAGCCCTACCCATGCCTCCTGAAGGCAGTGGAAGATTCCCATTGGAGTAGTTCCGTTGAAGGTTTTGTTTTTCTAGTCAATTTAGATTTGAATTAACATTACAAAATTTCTACTGTATTAATTTCATCACAAGTCTTTTTATGCAGTTGAGTAATTAATTTCAATTCTTAATAAGGGCCTTCATTAATGTATTGCTATTGTTGAAACCCCATTTTCACAAAAGAATGGGGTGTTCTTCTCTGGAAAGATATTTAAACAACTCCTCAATTTTAGATAAAGTTACAGTGTGACTGACATTACACATTATATACTATTCAATTTAAGTTTTATGATGTTTCCAGGGCCATATCTAAAATTAAAAATGAAAGTTAGCTTTTTTCAGAAGCTCATACAGGAACTGCATTGTTTCTGGCTCTTTAGTAGCTGGTTGTTTTGATTTGAATTCACATTGTACATAGATGTCTATAGTAAAATAATTTAACAAACCGATATGCTCTACTTAATAATTTTACATTTTAAAATAAATGTAAAGTACAGGCGACAGCCTACATTTTTTATTTATACATCTCAGCGGCATGAGATTTAGTTATTCTATTGAGTTTTATACAGAATTGAAAAGTCTTTTGTTCCCTTGTTTTCTTACATGCCTGTGAGGCACTAACCAGAGCTAAAGCATTTTATGTACATGTATCAAAGACTGTAGAAAAACAGCATGCAAGATCCCAGTTCTCCAGGCTCCACATGGGGAAAGGAGCAGGGAGAAGAGGTTGCCATGTAAAACCTTTGTGCTTTGAAGTTGTTTTTACAAACCTGGTCATAATCCAGATTCTGCACAGCCAGTACAAACTGGAACCAGCTTGGGGCATTCTCAGCACCTACTCTGCTCCTTATATCCACTGAGGGGCAAAGAACAGCAGTAGTTCAATGTACTGACCTCCACCCTCCTGTATCTTCTACTCTGCTTTGCTGAGGCCGGGCTGAGAGATACCCACTGCCTTAGTTGCAGCTCCAGGATGCCTCCCCCATAGCATTGTTACTATGCTATTTCTAAATGCTCTCTCTGCTGCTAGATCAACAAGAGGGAGCCATTAAAAAAAATAAAACTAAAAAAATCAACAACCCTACTCTAATTTATGGAGTGGTTGACAGCAAGGAAGTTAACTGTCCCTGAGGGGAAAAAAGGACCCATTCCTAAGGGCACTGCTGGGTGCTGTGGAGGCTGACCTCAGCTGCAGCACTGTCTCTCCATCACTCTGCTCTTGGTGCTAGCTCTTACTGAGGGTCTCCAGAGCCCAGGGCTCTTCTGTGAGGAGTTCTGGTTGATGCTGGGGGAGAAATACAGTGTGGTATGGGATGCTGTATAGCATAATATGGTGTCTGAGTATTGACTCCCTACACTGAAGGCTGAGAACAGGGCTTGACCTCTCTCTGCACACATGGTGGTTGCTTTGTCCAGGCTCTGGAAAACTGGGATAAGTCTACATGCTTATTATTTGACTTCCTGCACTGCTTTTCAGAAGCAAGCAAATTTTTTCCTAGGGAAAGAGTGGAACAGGTATGTATTCTGTGAGAACAAACAAGATTTTTCTGTTTGTGTTTTGAGGAGGAATAAAAGGGCAGCAGTAAACAGCAAAGCTTCAGAGTCAATAAGCTACTTAAAGCAGCTGTGCTGATGCCTCCAGCCAGCAATGTGCTCATTTCAACAGCTGCATGGCATAAATAGAAGCTGCTCACTCTTATCTCTCAGCTAAATACAGGCCTATGGGCTTTAACCCCTGTAAAAATCCTGTACTGTTCCTTCAGAGGGAAGCAATTGGTTCTTAATTGAAATGCCTCTAACCACATAAACAAGTTAAATCACCAGGAGACCTGCTATAGCTTTCTCTTGTGTACATACTGAGAGTCCCTGAGGTCTCTGCTGGGGTCTGAAATACAGGAATCTGACCTGCTTGCTTATCCTGGTATGGACATTGTCCAGACTATTAAAATTTTTTTAAAAAATTACAGTTATTTAACTGAACACTTAGCACATTTCCTAAGCATCCACAAGAACATTTCAACAGAATACTGTTACAGCCAAGACTTTCCCATATTTACACTTTCTTGTTGCTTTAAGAGCATATCCAAGTCTCCTTGTACACACTCTGAGGCAGACTTCTGGTCCATTAGCCACTTGTACATCACAGTGGTCTGGCATGTTTCTGCAGCTTGTGCAACTTCTGACTTTGGCAAAATAAGTAATTCCAATGTTCCTCAGTGCAACGAGGCCAACATAACAGCTCCACAGCAATGTGGTTCACTATGAGGGAAGCACAGCCAGCTCCCACCCCTAAGTTTGTACTATAATAGCACAGAGGGCACAGCCTTCCCTAGCACAGAGCCCTGTATATACCAAGCACCAAACAAAAACCATTTTATGTTTCTAACCATCAGCAAAGGCAGGACATCGAAAGGACTCTGTCACAAAAATCACAATGCAGGTCAGCAACCCACTGTCTGACTCTTGCTAAACACAGTGTTTGATATATGTTTAAGCAGTGTGTGACCCCTAGGCAGGGAACTGTGGCCCACAGGTTGAAGAATCACTGCAAGAGAGAGTGGTGCTTTCTCTACAGAAGCCAAGTTCCCCCCCAACTGCTGCCTCACATAAACAGTTAGTGCCAGATTTAGGGTTTGATGGAAAGGAACCTTGACTTAGTATTTCAGAAGCAACTAAAACTCCAGCACAAGTTGTTTTACGGAGTCTTTAGCATTACACTAACAAAGTAAAAAATTACTTCTAACACTTGCTTATTAAAAGTAATAAGCAAAATATTCCAGCTGCAAAACAAATAGATAGTGTCTAGAATTGTTTGCCTTCCTTTAATTTATGTTAAATAAAATCCTTTAGACATAAGAAAAACATTTTCTAAATGTAATGTACACTGTCATCTCCCATGTCTCTCATAAATTGCTTTTCAGTTTTTGTTAAATAAGACTCAAATAGTTTATTGGATACCCAAATTTGTATGAATTGTTTTTGAGAGTTTCCTAGTGAGGTGTACAGAAAAGAACAGATGTAAAATGTAGAAGTGATTATTGTGGAGTAATTGCCATTTCTTCCTAATGAAGGGAGCTGTTTAACAGCATGCACTGTAATAGAATTTTACTGCATGTATGAACAGGGGTGTTAAGTAGTACTTTAAGAGGACAGAGTCTGCAGTGCACCTGACACCACATCTTCAATATAGGAATGTTACCCTAATCATAGAAAAGATTATCATCATTGCAAGATGAGGAATTTTACGTGAGAAAAATGAAAAGGGGGGGGGGGGGGGGGGGGGCTTTCTTTCCACTATCTGCTGAATTAATGGTATTTCAGAGTATTTAATAATGTCTTGCAATCAAAAGTTGAGGCATGAACTATGAAAGCTTCTTTTAATAGAAAAACCAGAAGGGGCAGTTCATACATTCTCTTCTCAGAGCTGAAAAATGATCATTTATCTATTGCTCTAAAAACTGATTGTTTTTCAAATTGAAAAATCATAGCAAAAATAGATGTTAGAAGTATTTCCAGATGCAGCCTTGTAATTAGCATCAACAGCTACTTAGTGCATTATGCTAATTATGTTACCCAAATACATGCAAATAATATGAAAGATGGGGAGGGGGGAGCATTCTTAGCTGTCTTTACAGTATTGGGCAATTATCCAATTAGACTAAAAGATGCCTCTAGGCTAATCCCTGCCTGGATGTTCAAGACAGCCAGGCATTTTCAGAAACATTACTGATTCTCTGGAAATGTAACTTATTTGTAAAACTGCATGAATTTTAAGGCCAGAGTGGTAAGACCTCCCCATCCAGACAGGATGCGAGAGGCAGCTGTTAAAGAGAAAGCTTTACCAGTAAGGAGAGCTGGTGAAACAGAAGTTTTGGGGGATTTGTAACAGGATAGCAAGCTTTTTACCCTTATGTCACTGGTTCAAATCCTGTCCAGATGGGAAATGAAAGTAACTAGAGGTCTTGGCAGCTGGCTAAATGGGTTTGTATTCTCAAACCAATTTTAATGGCTGAAGGCTCTCCTTCAGACTCCAGGCATTACTGCAGCAGTGAGCAGCTGCTTAGAGCAGGCGTTCTTCCTTGACGCACTGCAGTTACGATCTCTAATGACCAGTGCAAAGCTCTTTTAAGATACTGAAAAGTGTTTTGCAGTGCATGGAATAGATGCTCTATGGACCTTGCCATATAAGCAGATCTATTCGTTTTTTTTTCACATTAGCTCAGGATTTGAAATCACAACTGAGGCTAAACTCACTAATTGCTGTCTTTGCCACCATTCTGATTAATTCTAATGGGAGCAGGACAGAACTGCTTCATGTTTCAGCTCCACCTCCTCAGACAGCAGACTAGCTGTAAAGTCTAGTCCAAACTGAAAAAAAACAAAATTGGAATAGCAGTATCAATTACAGGGCTGACCGTGATTATGTGGCACTAGACTAGATACCATTACTCCCTTCTCATCTTGTGCTCCTGGCACATAAAAGCTTCTAGTGTTGTGAGCTGAACTTTGCTGACATACCAGGCGTACACCATGGCCCTCAGAGTGCTTTACAATGAAGCTTTATTTCGTATGTGGCTGTATTATACTGCACATGAGAATAAATGGCAGAACTGTTAAGATTTATGGCAGACTGTATGCATGGCTTTATGTTGCTGTTTCCTGAATGTACAGATACACACGCAATTTCTGTCGTAGTGTAGAAAGGAGTCATTTTCACTAACCTTATTAATCAAAAAAAAATAATGATCATAATCACCTACTGCAAGCTCAGTTTATAGTTTAATTAACCTGCATCTGCTCCCAAGAATCAAAGGAAGAAGAATATCATCAAAGTATTAAATGATAGCTACAGTTACACTTTCAGGACATTACACAGAATTACAGGCATACAGCTTTTACTGATTTCAGAGAGAATCATGTGGCTTAAATGCTATGTAAGGCTTTGAAAAATCTAGGAATTAGAAGAATCCATCTGACCTACTCAGCATGTTGAGCATTCAAGAGCAGTAATGAACACTTAGCACAAATACCTGACGGAAAACTGGTTTAAAAACGGGTTTAAAAATTACTGAAGCTCCTAATATGTACTTAAAGTTTTGAGTTGTATAGAGATCTCTGGAGAAACCTCTGAAGGAGGCAAATAAAACTAGGAAGTTCAAGAATTATTCTAGAAAACAGTACAAGTCCTTAAGGAGGTATGTCGCAGTTTAATACATAATACAGCAGTACTATTAAGTAATATCTAAACATCGCTCAGTGACTCAAGGCCCCAACTCTGCCAGTGGGTTTATACACAAGCTAAGCATCTCTGTTTTCAGAGTCAGAACATGTCATAATGGTGCTGCTTTCTAAAGCAAACACTCCATTTTTACTTTGCAGTTTGTTAAGCCACCTTTCAAACACGGGGCTGTTCTATCCCAGACAGTGATGCAAGGCGATGTAGATAATCTTCCAAATTCATACCCTGATATAGTATCTCCAGGGAGGTTATGCTGCAAACAAGCAAAGGCAGTTATGGCTATAGAGTATTACATGGTAAACTCCTCTATTCTTGTTTAGATGCTCATTTTATAAACAGTAGTGGGGTTCATTTTGTCCATTACTCTTGTGTTTTCTAGCTATCAGTTACAAAGAGGTATAATGCAGCCAAAAAACATTGAGCCTTTCTGTCTGCCGGAGGCTTAAATCTAGTACAAAACAAGACATAAATGACAGAGGTAAGCATAGGAGTACAAGCCCAATAAAACAGCATTGCTCATTGTGACAGGCAGCAATCTCAGCACACCAGCAGCATTGTCTAACTCCCAAACCTCTTCATTTGTTGTTGAGACAGAGGACAGTTTGGAAGAGATTCAGATGGAGATTCACATATGGACATTTTTATAGAAGTTTTACTGATATTTGTTATGGAAATCCCCAAGGAATTTAAGAAATCTGTTGTACTGAAATAAAACATAGCGAGACCTTTGCAGCCAAAGGGATGGTGAAAGTTGTTGTGGGCCAGTCAGAAGAAAGGTTTGACATCTCACTGCGAAGGCATCAGAGGCACTAGATTGTGGAAGCAGTCAAAGGAGAGATCAATGACACCTCATGTGCTAGAACAGAGAGGGGTGAAAGATGGGAAACTTAAAACGGGCTTAAAATAAGCCAAAGTCCTTGCCTCAGCATGCCATGAGGATGCAGGAAGGTTTGGCTAAGGATGGAGAGGAGCATACTGCAGTAACACATGCGAAGCTTACAGTCTGAGCAGGAGGTTTAGTGTGGATGGAGAGGAAGGACTGTATCCTTTACAGCTTTCATTCAAGGTCAGCTTGTGAAATATTGACCCCTTTTGGACATAAGGACATTTGGAGAGGTCTAGATGATATCCACCAGTTGATATCACCCCGAGTCACAGCAGGACAGTGATGATGCCTACGTTAGTCAGAAAGAAGAATTTCAAAAACTGCACTAAGGTGGACACTGACATGGTGCCAGCAAGACCAGCCATGGCTTTCATTTGGAGGGAGAGGATACCAAGAGAAGGATGCTGAAGTGTCCCCATAAAGACATAAAGACAGTGGTTACCTGGGGCTTTGCAGGCAAGATCTCCTGCAGCCAAGCTGTAGAGGAGGAAGAAACTGGGATCAAAACTCCTGTGATCTTGCCAGCAGCCTCTCAGACCATTAGAGAAAGATCTTCCAGCAGACATTGCTGAAGGGCAGACAAAGGGCTAGTCAATGACAGCAGCACAGAAAGCAAAGGACAGGTTTGAGGAGAAAAAGCATAGGGAGGGGGATGCGTAAGGCAGCTGACTGGCCCAGAAGAATTAAGAGGGTGTCCTTGATAAGAGCTCTGGGGAGTCTGAGAGGCTTTAGCAGCATGGGGAGAATTACTAGAGAAAAAACAGAGCCCCAGGGCCGGGCTGGGAGGAAAGAGACTCCAGAGAACAAGGACAGACAGCAGTCACATCACAGCAGTAAAGGGGAAAGCAGGTAGAAATTGGAGATCAGGTGGAGATCATGGGTAGGTTTCTAACGAACATTTTTTTTCACATTTTATCATACCAGCGAGCAGATGCACGTTTCACATTGTCAAGGTTGAGTTCCAGCTTCTATTATAACACTTCTTTCACTCCCTCATCACTTTCTGAAACAAATTCCTTAAGGATTGGGATTTTCCACATTTGGTTGCAGTTTAGAGGGTGAAAGGTGCAGAGTATTGAGGCTCAGCAAAGGCATGCAACACTTGTGGTGTCCCCCCCCATACTACATTTCTGCAGATGCATGCACACATTCATAATTTAACATGTTTCTTACCCTATTGATAGTATATTGTTTGACAAATAACATGCAATAGAGAGGTGGTATTGCAAGTCATATGAGAAGTGATGGGGTCCATCCGGGCTTCGAACCTCAGTTCTGCATTTCTGCACATCTGATGTCAATCTTAAATTGCATTTTCTGATAAATGCTTGATTATCAGTTTTACTATTCGTATTAGCATTATATGTACAAAACATGAAGACAAAAGGATAAATACATTTATATATGAAATATACCTACAAAATATCATTCTAACACTAGATGGAAGAAAGTATTTCCCAGATGTAACATAAATTGTTTTAGAATTCAAGCTGAAAAATGCCATTATTTCTTCCTAAGCTGTTTTTTCTAACAATGTATTCTGAAAGTCCTATTTTTTTCCTGGTAACAGTTGTATTTCATTTTTCCACATGTAATTCCTCACAGATGGGAACACAAGGTTGGACTGGGGAAGTTAGCAAAATAGCAGTAACATATTTTCTTGAAAATATGAATGCAAGTCACAACTTTGCAGTGAAATATTAAAGTTTTAACCTTGTTTTGCAGAGGGGAAAAAAGGTAAAATCCATGGGGATGTCACAGTATGAGCCAAAACGTGCAGATTTGTTGCCTGCAGCCTTGCATTCAGCCCCCACTGTCACACTGGTCCAGACGCCGTCCAAGCTGCTCGCTGCAACAGCCGTGCACAGCGAAGGTGCTCAGAGGGGACACGGTAACAGTGGCCCAGAAGCACAGCAGTCCTTCTCAGAGGCAGCCCACGGACTCTGACAACAACTCAGGGGCTGCACAAGTTCGCTAGTAGTGACACTGTGCATAACCACTGTAACAAACTTCCTAGATATCACGTCAACTGGCCAATACTTCTATCCTCAGATCTGGGACAGCAGAGTAGGTAGAGATTTCCCTGCTACAAGAAGCTGGCGAGGACTGCAGCCTGCAATCGACTCAAACATGTGATACACTCCACATAAGAGGAGCAGGCAGAGCCTCTCTGCAGCTCCAAGAGTTCAGCAGCAGCAGTCTGCGTATCCTCCCAGACGGGGACCTGGGAAGCATTTATATGTTGAAACAGTGACTAACACAGTGAGGCCATGCCTAGAGCTTACAGAAATAAGCAGCAATAAGCTAGGAAATGCAGATCGTGATCTTTATCCAAGCCTGTGCAAAAAGCCTCTCTGAAAAGAGGTGGAGTAAGGGGATCTAACACCCCTCCCAGTGCAAGGCAGACAACATCTGGCAATGAAAGACGGATTACACTAGCTGTGACATAAGAGAAAGTGAAGTGGCAAGAGGATAAAAATAGTGGGTGAAAATTCCATGTTAATCTTAGAGGATAAACACTTTATATTGATGCTTTCAAGCACTAGCTTTAGATATACATTCTTTAAAGTAAATTCCTTTTTTAAATAATGAAATCATGTCATGACTGCTTTTATGGTTTTTTTTTTTTTACTAAAAGCTTAATTATTAGCATTTATTCATTTGTACAAAAGGTGCCATCAAGGATGTGAAAGAACATACATAGCTAACTGAATACTGAATAAAAACAGCAGTCGATTACATGACTGACAAGTTTTAAATTCAAATGTTTTAATCATAAAACTTTGCAAATTTGCATAGAAAGGCAATTTGAGGATATAAGCATTTCTAATTGTTTTTTGTCTGTTATAGGCCTCTCCCTTACCAGAAGTGCAGCTTTTATCCTCAACTTTGAGCTGAGCCTGAGAGCAAAAAACTTTTTTCAATATTAACCTTTCATTTACTACCCTCTGCTGGCCAAAACAAGCACAGACAGGAAAGACAAAACCCCAACCTCCAGTAACGAAAAAGATGCTGAAAAACCATCAGTGACCTTCAGCAGAGAAGATCTAATCTGTCACAGGGGAGAAAGCTAACAAGCACACTCAACCTGAAGTAGAAAAATCAATACAACGCAATGCAATGCATCTCTCAAAGCCTAAGCAGATTTTCACAGTGCGGGAAGTGACATAAGCGCTCTCAGATGTAACATCAGCTCTATTCACTTTCCTAGCATTAGCATTGTTAAAAATAAAATTGCTGCATAGTCACCTGGAAGGAATGGTGAAAGTCTTAGGTATTTGTCTGCTCCTTCCTCCTCCTACTCAAGGAGGAATGTATGTGAATCACATCATAACCTCATCTTCCCTTCTTCCTTTCTACAGAAAAACCTTTAAGTAAGAAAATTTTCAGTGGCTATTATGTATGAAGATTTTCTGCCATGAACTGTGCAGTCGACAGCTGGAGACAGACAATCACTTTAAGCAGGCAGGCACTCCTGCAGGCTCTCCTTGCAACCCGTGCAGCGCTTTCCTCTGAGCAAGCCCTCAGGCACAGGTCCCCTTTTGAGCAGTGCCCTGCTTTGCACAGGGATTTGCAGCTCAGGCTGCTCTCTTGGAGGCACACTGCTTTGCCTTCCCCAGTAAGGGGGCTCTACCTTGGCTATACTCACATTCAGGACACACCTGGCTGGCACATGGGGTGACTCAACGGGGCATGCCTGCTTCAGGTTATGCCACCAGATGAAAGGAACATGCATAGCTGACTATGAGCAGGCCTAATAGTCACCCCTAATCCTGCAGGCTTTAATGTATCACAAAAAATATGATCAAGGTAAACTCTGAACAATTGCTCTCAGTCTGTGCTCTGCTCAAATGTCACTGCTGCTTTTCAAGCCCAGGAAGAAGCCTTCCTGCAGCTTGTACTAATCTGTCTATCCTAGGCTTTACCTCTGCCTACAAACTGCTAGGATGACTGGCTTGACTCATGAGAGAGTCACTGACCAAGCAAAGCAACACATTTATCAGGCTCAGCTCCTGATCCAGAGCAACCTCACTGCTGGCCCTGGCAGCCGATACTGCAAAAGTGCCTGCTTGCCTCTTGAAATTACTATCCCTGGTACAAGCAGGTGAAGGTAAAGGCAGACCTCTCCTCTTGCATTTTCTTTTCTGTTTCAGGAAAAAGCTCTGCAGGCCCACAAAAAGTAGCAAAGCTCTTGGGCACTTGTGTCAAATAATGAAAGCCAAGCAGAAGTCTGAAGTGTATGTGTGTGTTCACAGGCCTGCACCAGGTCAGGATGCGGCATGCGATCCAAACACCCCAGGGAAACCTGTCACTGCACAATGATACCAAAAATCTCTGCCTACTCAGTGATATGAGATGCAATTCATTTTTGTCTACATCTTATAAAGGCAAAGCCAAAACACTTCACCAAAAGTTAACCATCAGCACAGAGATAGGGAAGAGAGAAGAGAAAAGTGTCATAGGGAGATTTAACACAAAAAAGACCAGCCTTGCTTACTATTTCTTCATAATGACATCAGGGAAACATGTTACTGCCAAGTATGTTATACCATGGTCTATAGCCCTGTCAGACACTGGTTTTTAACTGTCCTCAGGATTAGGGTAAAACCCCTAAAATCTGGCTTTGGTTCCATATATAATCCTGTGAACCATGCTGCAGCCATAGGACTGGTATTTTGTAACGAAGTCATAAGCTTAGCAATTGCTCAAGTCCAAGTCAACCACTGGCTGAAGTGGGCTCTTAAGTGGCATCTTGGAAAGGTGCTGCCTTTGCCTCGATCTGCAGGGCCCCTGAGCTGTGCTGCCAGAGCCAGCAACACACCTGAAACAAGTCTCCATCAGCAGGGAAGAAGCTCCAGCAAGCAGCAAGGTGGAGGTCTTGTCACAGCCTTTGCCAGCTACAAAGTTATTCTTTTTTTTAACCCTTTATCCCCAGACAGTGGAAAGCTTCCTGACCACCACAGGTAACTTCTAGATTTCCACATCCCATGTGATCCTCCACCAGAAGGATTTTGGTTTTCTCCTCCCAGCATGTCTATGCCAGAATTTGGAAGGATAAGCCCCCTAAGTAAAAGTGCCTCATCTTTCTTATTTCATCTTTGAGGGTGACAGGGAAAGAAAAAAAACCAAAAAGCAGGTACTGGACATCACCTACCTAGAAATGCCTAGAAAGACTGCCAAAAGGAAAAAGGTTAAAGCAGCTCCAGAAGTGCCAGGCCAGACAAGCAGTTCCCTATCTTTCTGCTACTGCTGTGTACTCGAGGAAGTGAGCAGCTCCTAACCAAGCCTGGCTCAGCAGGGGCAACGCACCAACTCTCCTCATGCCTTCTAGGGTGGCTCTGCCTCGGCAGGTAATTGGAACCAGGGGAGCAGACAAGCACTGCAGGCCAGGCCTGCATGAGCCCAGACAAAATATGGCCAGCTCTCAGACAGGGAAGCTGTGCTTATCTTTCTCCAGGCTACTTAATCTAATAGCAACTCAGCCACTTAAACTTCCTAGGACAATTGCCAGCCCCAAGTCACATCTGTGCTGTACTCCTGGGTATTCAGGCAAGAAACAAGATTATCATAAAGTAAAAACAGGAGAGGGGTGGAAAAATATTCTTCCTAACTTCATCTTCTTGAAAAAAACTGTTTCAATAACAGGTTCATTGTGAGAGCTTCTAGAGTTCTTTCCAGCTTAAGTCCCTGGTTTCTAATGCACCTCCCAGGTTGTTGAGGACCAAATGTGGCATCAGGTAAGAGCACTCACATGCTCTGGCACGCATTCAGTCCTATTTTCTGTCCTGTATATGCTAATCGCTTCTTTTTTCTTTTGACCTGTCACACAAAGTTTGCTGAGCAATGCACAGCAATATCCAAGCCTTTTCCCAAGTCATTTGTTAACCAGTTAACAACTCTTCAATACTCTTGCATGGTTTAAATTATTTTATTCTTCCCAGTAGCATTATATAACATTTATTGATTCTGTATTTAATTTGACATTGGCAAGCACTGAAATCTGAAAGCTCCTTGGAGTTCCTATCGTCGCCACCTCACTTAACCTCAAAAAACAGTTCCTCACATATTGTGTAATTTAACCTGGGTCTTAACAAAATCTTGAGGTACATCATAATTAATGCAGCTTTGTGCTGAAATTTAACTAAAAAACTTTTCAT
The DNA here is from genome assembly GCF_047716275.1 of Strix uralensis. Lineage (NCBI taxonomy): Eukaryota > Metazoa > Chordata > Aves > Strigiformes > Strigidae > Strix > Strix uralensis. The sequence goes on along the minus strand of NC_133978.1, from coordinate 10,098,937 downwards.
CACATTGTCTTTTAACCTGTATGTAAACCAGGGCGTTGCTTTAATCCATAATATCTTAGTACTTTAATAAGCTCTTAAGAGTGGTGTTGGCAACAGATTTTTTTGAGATCATAAGCAAAGTATGCTTTTGTCCACCGTTTTGTTGGTGTACTTGAAGTTCAGCACATTAGAGGAACATGATTTCCTCTGAAGAAGCCATTATCCAACCAAGTTTATAGAAGGACTTTTAAAAAACTGTTTAACTACTACTGCAGCCAAAATGCATGATGGTTGAATTAAGACTTACAGCTCTGAACCTTTTTATCACTCTTGCTTTCTCACATTTTGAAAAATACATAGAATATACCTAAACTTCCAGTATTACAAAGATGCCTTGATTGTCTTAAGTTTATTCCTTCCTTCCTTCCCTTTTGGTAATATTGCAGTGGAGAGTCCACACCTCAGAACATAACAGAAACAACAGATGTGGCTAACAAGAGCTGAAGAAGCTTCATTATCTACACCTTCCCCTGGTATGGTGTGCTGAAGCATTTTTCCACTAAATCTCAAAGTGAAAATTCCCTCCCATCAAATAACAAAATCATCATTTCTATAAATTGGGCAGGCAGAAAGTTCTGCTTCCTTTTCCAGACACGCTTCTCTGTTTTCACTCCTCTTAAATGGAATGCACTTCATTTCCAGGTGCCTCCCGAAGGTTGCATCTCTGGACAACTCCCCCATCCTTCTCTAAGTATGGCTGAAGCCTGAAATAAAGAGTTGATTTGCTGAGTGCTCAGCAGGCAGCAGTACCTCCTGGAGCTCCAAGTTTAACTAAAAGTACACCAGCAGGGACCTTTCAGCTACATATGTCATACTTCCTAGAGGCTTTTACACAACCGCTCAGTTAGGTGCACAATGCTGATGAACTAGATGGCAGTTAGCCATCCTGCCAGCACAGTATAGCTTATGTTTATATCCATAAGGTTATGGATTGGATTCTCATCTCACTGAGCTGATTTTTACAGTAGCTTTGGAGCAATGTAAGCTATAGAACGAGTTACGGAGAACAGGCTTGATGAGTTGCTTGTTAGAGTGGTGACATGCAGGTGATCCACGGAAGAGCCTGCTAAAAAAACCTGGCTAGTACTAGCATGGATAACATTACTGACAAACATTTGACACAGTCTAATTTAGGCTCACAGCTCATATTACTGTTGCTTTATATGAAAACTAAGCAGACTTTAGCCACGCTCATTTAAAGCAATTCACAAGTTATTACCTATCATACGTTAAATTAGTATGGTCTTTCCAGTTTATAGGTGTAGAAGTTTGTGGATCTCTGTACATATTTGTTTGTTCCTCATTTGTCTGAAACTCTCGGATGCTGTAAACATTAATGACTTACCTCTCCCACTCCTGGGAGAGGCTTACTATTTCTGTTGAACAGATGCACCAAGGTCAGATTTGCCAAAGGTCATGCAGAGGGACAGTGGAGAACTAAAATATTTTTCAAGTCTTAGTTCAGCCTCAACTAGGAAGCTTTTTAGTCTACACGAGAGAGAATAAAGTGAAAGATTAAACCTTGAGAACTATTCCAGTCAAACAATAAGGCGAAGTCCCATGTTCAGCACAGATGACCTCCCTTTTGGCACTGTTGAGCCAGATTCATGAACTTTAAGACCAACTTTTCTCTAACACCAGAAGAACCAATATTATATTCTTGGCCAAATCTCCATACTGTTAATCTATTTTAGTCACACAAATTCCAGCCTAGAACTGAGGTCTCTTAACCTCTAATCTCTTCTACACATTCTGCAAATAAAAAGCATGACCAATGTTTTCTAGCACTGTGCGTTTGAATCTAAGCAGGTGAGAAGCAGAAAAGGAGAGCAGAGGAAGAAGTGGGAAGGAATAAAGGAAACATATGAAGAAAATACCAGTTGAAAAGAAAACTATGAATGGCCTAAGAATATTGTGCTGCTTCCTCCTCCTGTCTACTTCTCCTCCATCACTTAGTTACCTTCCAAACACTATTTCTGTTACTTTTGGCTTCATTCCTGGCACTGCCAAGCCTAAGCATTCCTAAATTGAAAGTCAGGCCCTCAGAATTACTTGACTGATTTACAGATCACACAGATCTTGAAAATAGCCCCCCTGTGGTGTGCTTGCAGAGTTCATTTCTTCACACAGAGCATATGCCCACAAGGAGCTTAGAGTAACAGCTGATACACTAAATACTATTAGAGAAGAGAAAGAGCTTATTAGCTCTCCTTGGCCCTGACAGACCAGACCAAGGCCAGCTATCTAAACCACAATGTTCTACAGAGTTTTGCATTTAAACTCAGACCTTAAAAGGACAGGCATGCTTACCTATACCAAACCCTTTACTCTGTTTTCTGATTTTCAAGTTATTAGGATTTGATCAGATCATGTTTCTCTGCAACCATATGGACTTTTTTTTTTTTTTTTTTTTTACACAGAAGCTGTAAATAAAACTCATGAGAATTAAAAAGAAAGCCAGAGTTAGCAGTACTCTGGCTTTCTTTCAAAAGTAAGCTTACTTTAATTGATATTTAGCTCAGAGGCATGTTGCAAACAGTTGGGGCATTGCAGCGTTCCCACAAGTCTTCAAAGACAGCAAGTCTGTTATTTGCAATCCACTTTCCGTTCTCTGAGTCCTGTGACACGGATGGAAACAAGAAGGTTAACCTGGATGAGTGGATCAGCTGTTTGGTAGATGGCTCAGAATCCTGGTACGAGGATTTCACATAAGTAGCAAATCCCTAAAACATTCTGTTAGCATGGGAATCAAATAAATAACCCCTGCTGGGACCCCTAGGTCAACCAAGCACACACTTGGAGTTTCAGTCTACAGGGTAGATCTGTTATACATATATTTAATTATCTCATAGCCAGAAGGCTATAAAATACCTGGTTGATAAGCTACAGTTAAAACACATAGCAGTTCATGGGCTCCCAGAAACCAGCCATTTTAAGTGCCAGCAACACAAAGCAAAGAAAAAACACATGGAACAAAAGAGTTATTAGTAGCCAGGAAACAAGCAGGTTATTAAAATTGTAAAGGAGACCTTTAATTACTTGCAGCAGTTGTGGGAAATATTACCAGTTACATCTCTATAATAGATTTGAATTTACAAGTCATTACTGGAAGGCTGTAATCAATCCTGAATTTGTTTTGCAAGCCAGTTCAAAGAAAAGTTTAAATATGAAAACAAATACTGTGTCTTTTCTAGGGAAAGAAGAGAATATTTTTTATTTCTACCAGCTTCATATTTCCAGAAGATTATCTTAAAAAAAGCTTTTAAAATACAGCTGCAATCATCAGGCTTGAGAGGTATTACAGAACATGGAACCATGCAAAGGGATTAACTCCTAATATCATCCAGCTGAACAGCATGAGCTCATCTGGGTTTAACCTTCTGAATCCATTCCATTTGTAGGATCCAAGCAAAAACAATAAATCACAGCTAACAAGCAGGCAATTTTTATTTTAAACATTAAGAAGGATGGATGACTTCCCTTGCATCTCCATTAAGGAACCAAATTTTTCCTGGAGAGGGCATATTTATCCATTCATGGCTGCTATGTTCCCATTAGTGCCAAGGAAATAATTCATAAGGGATTATCTGACACAGCACATCCCTTTATGCTCAGAGTCTTGCCACGAACATGCTGTATTTCTCTCTAATTCATTTGTAAACACAGAACAAGGAGCACAGGGCTGGCAGGTGGGGTGCAATTGCCAGTTAGCACATGGACCTGGGGACACAGCATTATGCAGGGCACAGATTCTTGCCTGGCCCAAACAAAAGAGAAGTTCAGCAAATTGGTGGAGAATCCCCCATTTCTCACTTGTACTTTGACTTACCTATTCATAATATGTATTACTGGAGGCAAACCCACCTTGAAGACCTGCTCCAGGTAGGCCTGCTCAGAGCAGAGAGATGGGAATGGCCCTTGGGCTGCAATGACCCCCAAACGTGGAGGAAGAGGGCCCCGCAAGAATCAGTCTGTGTGGGCAAATTGCCAGTGAAGGGAGGGTGGAATAGCAGGTAAAAGACAATTCCAGTGGCTCAGGGTATGGATTTCCTCAGTGAATCTCTGACTAGAAAGGCTGAGGAATTCAAAAAGGTCCAAACTGTTCTTTACCCTGCCTGCAACCAATCTGATAAAATGAAAGAAAAAAATTGGGACAGCAGGGCTTAGGAAAGCTTTGTGTTTGGTAGAAAAACAGGACATTACCAGTGAAACATCTAAGAAAGCTCTTTGCTGTTTTCCTGTGACTGTTGACCATAACCTCTGCCTGTTATCCATGCCTGCAATGCCCCAGTCATCATCATCCAGCTAGAGTTAAGTGGGAGCTTCACAGAAGTGAGACTCGAGACTCCAGTGAAGCAGGACATGTCAATACTCATTTAAGTGCACTGTTGGGCAGTCTTTGTGTATCCCATCCCCTGAGGTAGCTCCACTGCCACCCCGGGAGGGCACAGAGGGAGACACTGAAACGCTTTGCTGTGCATCCTATAGGAAGGGATAACGCACAACTGACCCAGCAAAATGGATCTCTCCCTGCCCCCTCCCCAAATCCCCCAACTCCACATTTGAGAGAAGCCTTCCCACTCCCAACTGCCCTCCAGTAATCCCTGCCCATACAACCTCAGCAATAAAAGCAAGTCCAGACTCTGGTTCCCTGTATCAGCACCACCTGGCATTGCCCTGGCTGTATAACTGCCTGCATAAGGCCTGAGAGGGCTGGCAGAGAGCAGGCACCCTTCTGGGCTCTCTGCTACCTCTTGGCCCTAAGAAGATTTTAGCAAATGAGCATAATGATGTCAGTGGAGAAAGGGAATTAGTGCTTAGAGCTAAGTGCAGACTTTGCACACGTTTTCATTGCTTTCAGTAGTGGTGAGCCAGCTGGCTGCCAGGCTCTGAAGGAAGAAAACTACAAGTCTTTCCTTTTCATCCTCTTCACCCTCTTAAAAGGCTGGTTCTAGAAAAACTAGCGGCCAGTGCAAACACTGAGTGAAAGGAAGGCTGTCAGAAGGACAAGTGTACCACAAGCAACAGAGAAGCACCAAAACACATACAGAACCAGGTGTTGTGGATAGGATTATACAAACTGAACTCCTCTGGCAGCCTCTCTACTTCCCCTTAGCTGAGAAGAGAACTCACTGCTTAAAAAAAAAAAAAAAAAAGCAGAGAGACTCTTTCAACATCAGTTTCTAAGCTTCCCCATTATGTTCCCCTTCTGCACAGCCAGGAGGGCTGAAGGGGAAAGGCAAGGCAGGGCAGCCTCATTGCACATCCACATTTCAAACTCATCTGGGTGGGAAGGCTGCAGCATGACTGCTTTTTGGCATAAACTCTCCCTGATTATTCTTCTTAGTCCATCTTGAGTTATACTTCTTTTGGCACCTTTATGCATCCTGCCCATACTTTGTTTTGAAATGAAAGCTTCCTCAGGAAGCACCATGGCATAGCTGTATGTACAGATCCAGCCTGAGCTATCCAGAACAAAGCTAGTCCAAGTGATAACAGTTGAAGCTAATTCATCATTTACAGCATGTGTGACTTATTGCATAAGACAATTAAAAAGAAGCAGAATTCCAAGTCCGATGTACACCACAGCACAGTAAATAAAATATTTCTGATTTTGGGGGCATGCTCCCACCTCCATGTAGCAGCTCAGGCTGCATCAGGGAGGCTACGCTCTTCAGCCAGCGGAGGAGATCCGGCACATCCACCCTGTATTGCCCTTCCTCTGCAACACTCCTCACCACAGGCTTTGTGGGAACTTGTTTGAAACAGTTATCCTTTAATTATAAGCCACACTGAATAATTATGCAATTTTTACTGATTAAGCCAATTTGATGGTTTGGGATGATTCAAATAGGCCATATGATGTTAGTTCTCACGAGGGATGAATGCACAAACACTTCACATAGGAATATCCATCCCGTGGCATCTGAACTGCAAATATTCAGGTGCAGCTGTGACATTCACTACTTCAAAAGGATTTTCTAGAAAGAACAGCTATAACTTTACAGGAGAAATCCTGAAGGAGTCTGAACAAGCCTGAAAGGAAAAAGGGAGGAGAAAGTAAGAGTCTAGCCTATTCAGAGGTGTTATTACACTCACAGCTGATATGTGGCAGTATTTGCCTCCCTTCCAAACAACACTGAATACTTCCACTCAGAAACACTATCCCACTTCAAGAAAATTTCAAAGGCAATAACCAAAAGGGGCATCTGCCTTCAATTAAGAGCCAGGAATCTGGTCCTTCACTCTCAGTTATAAAGTACACAGCAAAATAAGAGGCATACAACCAAGACAGTAAGGCAATTTAGGAACAAATTTTGGGAACAAGATTCCCAAAAACTAAGAAACAGAGAGAGACTTGTTGAGCACTTATCAAGTAATTCAAATTCACCTGCAGGACCACTGCTTGCTGAGTTTGTGCACAGTTGCTGCAAAATTACTTTCAGCTGAGGTAACTTGGCAAGTTGAATATCAAATTTAACTGCTATTTTACTCTGACCAAGGCAGTGCATCTGCTATGTGGAACTCTTCCTTACTGTTACTTTTCACTGTTGATCCCACTGGAAATGGTGAGTGTCTGAGAGCAGAGGCTGGCTCCAGGCCTTTTGGGAAAACAGCCTGCCAAGGTCATTGCCCCCATCACATCCCTTCTGCCTGTTATTTATGTCCCCTGCTGCCCTGACAAGGAGCGCTAACACACAAAAGCCTAACACACAGCAGACTCCAGATTAGTTCTCACTGCGCATGTGTGCCAAGTTTTAGAGGAAACAAGCAGCATTCACACACCTGCTGGGCTGCCTCATGAAGCACATGCAGGGATGCTGCTGAACAGAAAGACTTTCAGGAATTAGCTGTAAAGACAGATTCAAAGTGGGTGCTTCTAGCTACTTCCATACACTCAGAAGTGGACAACTTTTCCACGCCTGAGCTGGAAGAGAGCCCAGCACAGCTGTAGTCATGATGGTTGAACTACATATTTGATTTTTGTTTTCTTGCTTTAACTAAAGAATTGTTAAATTCCTTTATTTTTCCTCAGCTTTCAAACTAGTATCCAGCAGTTTGCCAGATAGCAGGCAGTCAGTGAATCCACAGAAACACAATCCATTTCCTCTTTACCATTCAGAGGAGTCAGACCAAAAGTTGACCTCAACTGCTGAGATGCACGGGGTTGCAGCTCCTAGCCATGGAATACATTACAGAGCCTCATCTTTCCCTGCTTCACATCAATGACTCTCTAAAGTTGTGTGCAGTGCTCCTGGATTGCAAGGGCCAAGGATGCTGCAATTGTAAATTTTGCTCTGCTCTACAAGTCTTCCTGGGTGCACTGCAACAACAACCTTGCAGAGTGCAGAAACCCAAAGAACATGCGCCAGCCTTAGTGTCTAGGTGGGACATGGGGATCTCAACTCCAGGCAGCCTCCTGGGGAAAGCAGTGCCCATAAGCCACCTCTTCAAACACAAACACCTCTTCCATCAATGAATGACACCCTTACACTAGTTAATAGGTCATAGAGCAATTAGTGCTTGAGCGACAGAAACCATGTTGCTCCAACAGCTGTATGCATCCTCAGCTTGCAATGGTTTGGGAGCAGGGGGGAGTCATCTGAATATTTAATGAATTCTTTATTTATTTATACTTTATTAATAGAAAGTAATTACTTTCCAGAGCTTTCATTTGTAAAAAATGTAACTCTCAGCACTAAAGATTGTCCCAGGTGGCCCTTTAGCACTTCTGCTACGATCAGGAAGCTGCAAGGGCCAGTTGCTCCCTAAGGGACAGGAAGGGAGGCAAATTCAGTAATAGCGCTGGCAGGAGAGGTGCCTTACCAGCCAGGGCTCCATCCCACAGTATGTGAGCAAGGCAAGCTGGAGATAGCAGCCTAGATCAGACAACTTCATGGTGATGAGGGACATCCTCAATTAAGCCAGCCCACAGGTCCGGAGCAGAAGGATCCACAGCTAGGCACCAGCATCGCTGAGCTGGAGACGAGTATTTCTGCAACTCAGCTCTGACCAGACCAAAAGCCCCGGGCTGAGCTTAAGTAGAGCTCCTGGGCCCATAGGCAGTGGCTGTGAGGGTTAATGGTCAGGGCCATTAAGGCCTACTAGTGGGACTAATAAGGACTGGTTTCTCTACAAAAGGTGGCAGTTTGGTATCCAGCAACAAGACAAGTAAACTATCCAGAGAGTTTGTGTGTCTTTCTATAATATAGATGGTACTAGCTTAAGCTCATTGGAGTGCCTCAGAACAGCACTGATAGAGAGGTAATAGCCAGACAAGCCAAGCTAACACACTGACTTGTCATTATCTCTGGGTGAAGTATGATTGTTCTCTCAAAATTAAGTGAATATTGATGAAAGTTATTGATTGACAGCTCTGCAGATAGATATCCTCTGTCCATCCACAGAGCAGTCACTGAAAATAAAGACATGACAAATACAATGTCAACAGATGCAGCAAGACAGTGACAATTCTTCTCCCATGCTGTCAGGAAGAAACTCCTCTGTAGAGTGGTTTCATCTCCACACAGTGTAAGCAGTGCAGTCGCTTAGGTTTTAGTCACTCAATGCAATGAGACTGCATTGCTGCACTATTTAAAAATCACTTTCAAACTATATAAAGTGTTTATACAAGGTGATCCTTTCAGATGTCTCGGGGTAGGAACTATTTCCATCCAGTTTGCATAACCTCCTTGCGCCCTTTCCCATTCCTGGTGTGGCAGCAGGTTCTGCAGAGCCTCTGACTGTGCTGGTGCAGTGTTTGTATACTCTGCTGATCAAAAGTACCTAAACCCTATTATAATGAGAGATATATTGGGGGAGGAAGGCAGAGACAGGGACAGATATCTCTCAGCCAGAGAATAGGACTTACACCATTTCACAGAGAAGAGTTATAACTCTCAATCGTATTAGTAGATCCCAAAGTTACCTAGAGTTGAATAGCTCCATATTCCATTACCAAAGATCAGGAAAGTGAGATGCCCTGTAATTTAACCCCTCGCACAATGTCATTTTGTCTCCTACTTGAATAATCTGGTTGCTTGAAAAGTGCTGTTAACTCTTCAGAGTGATGCTAAACTACTGGCATTTTTCAGTTTCTACTACATATTGATTTTTTAATGATACTGTAATTCATCTTGCAAATCAATGCTTGAACTTGTGGGTTTATACTTTTATCAACTTTCATTCTTTTAGAGAGATTATTTTGTCATAGTTCTTCACAGCACTATTAATAAATAAATAGAACGGTGTTAAAAAAAAACAGCCATTATTGTCAGCTATTACTGCTGAGGACAAGTACCCATCTGACTGTCTACATCTCCATCTATTACCAAAACTACCCAGAGGCCCATAAACTTGTCCTGACCTAAATGAGGGCCTTTCAGCTCCTCAGTGGGAGTTCTATGAATCCCTAGAAGTATTCAACCATTCCTCTCCTGCGCACTTCAGAATGAGAAGGAAGAATGAAGTATTGGGAATCTAAGGCTTGAATTTAAGACTTATAATGCAATGTGCACTCAGGTATGCCCAAAATAACCATCTTACTTATGGTCATATTGGTTATCTGAGGTCAGAAAAAAGACCTAAGAGCTGAGGACCTATTTGGAAACACACAGCAAAGTAATTTAGGACTTCAGTGGAGGTCAGGAAATTGAGGAACTCTTTTTTTTTTTTTTTTTTTTTGGCACCATCTGAATTTTGAATGGCAGCAAGTGTGATGTAACAGTGAATCGGTAAAGAAAATAAATGATGAAAACCTAAATGGACTCTTAGCATCAAGCTGTACCATACAAATGTGTTCACCAGTCCCTCTCAGAAAACACTGCTTCTCAGATAACATTGATAAATGCCCTGAGCAAACCATAGGTAGGAGTAGATTAACTGATTATCATTCAATTCAGAATGCATCCATCTATTTGTAAATGCCCAGTTGTGACTCCCCACAAAAGTGCACGATTCACAGTACTCTGGGTCTCAACAGAATGCAGAAAGGACTGGAGGGTCATGATCTGCAAACAGAAAACTGTTGACTTAAAAGTAGGAGGAGCTACATGCTCACATACTTGAAGTCTCAAGACTAATTCATGAGGGAGACAGGCAACCTGTGTTATCATTTATGTCCACTCTGTGAAACAAGTGACATTGCTAAGTGTGCAAGTTCTCATTTCTGTCTAAAGAAAGGATTTTTTTCCCTCAGCGGAGAAAAGAGCATGCTTCCCAAAGGCTCCAGGGTTGGAGACACAAGTACAAGGGATTCATCCCTGAACTCCTTAGCGCACAATTGTATGTTGCATACTACGTATTTTCTCAGGAATGCCTGGATGGGGCTGATATCCCTGTTTAAACTGGAAGTATTATTATTTCATTCTACTGAATTTATTGTTTCTCATTATGATAATGTATCTATCATCCCTAGCACGGATGCTTTCCAGCATTATAAATACACCTGTTCTTCAATCTGCAAGAGCACTGGATGGGTAGATCACATATTACAAATCACATTTCCATTAATACACGTTCCCTCTTTCCTCCTACCTGTGACAGAGAGACACAAGAGTCATGCTGTCTGGTATTTTGTCCTTTGGTTAGCACTAGCTCTGCAAGAAGGGAATCTCTTCTTCCTAAAATACAGAGACACAGCAGGCAAGAATCTAGGCTAAAATCCTTTGAATGGCAGCCTAGAGCAGCAAGTACCAAATCTGTCACCAAGTAGTACTGCCAATGTCCAAAAAGCCTACATGCTCTTCTATTTTAGCATAAAAAGCTGCATTACTTCAAAGAGTTTAAAGAGATCTTCCACATACAAAGGTTTTATCTCTGGCCACCCCTCTCTGTCTCACAGAGACTTCTCCTCATGAGGACTGCCTCCACACCTGGTGCAATACTGGCTTGAGATAAGTCTCACATCTGAATTGCCCCACCACCACCAGTGTTCCCATCACTACACTGCATGTCCCACTCGCACACACAGAAAATGCTTGTAGAGCTGTGATGAGAGCTAAGAAAAGGGCCCAGCTGCAAATAATCCCACTGGAAGGGTTCATACCTCAGGGCTGGGAATGGCTCTGTCCATTGGCATGGGAAAGGGAAAAAGGTTGTTACTGAAGAAACATGGCTGTCACAGAGTGATTTTGCTTCTAAAGTAAAAGTCATCATTCAAGCTGACATAATTAATAGATCTGATCATAGTCTTTATTTACTGTTACCGTTCTTTAAGTGCATGTTAAATACAAAGACAGTCTCCCCAGTAAAATACAGAGGATCATATATGTGGGCTCACCCTACAGATCATCCAGAGCCACTGAAGCTTGGGCCTTCTCCCAGAAAACCTTCTCACTTCAGGCCAGTGTTCCATCCAAGGCTTGTATGTCAGTCAGTCAAGCCCTCATCATTGCTCGTCTGTCTTAAAGTCCTATCAGGGGCTGATGTAAAGTGTTAAAGCAGAGTCTGATTGTATCACCAATGTACTGCCAAAAGTAACAGTGAAACCTGCTGTCTCAGGACCCTCAAGGTCAAAGACAGAGGCCTAATCTTTGCTGCAGAAACTATATACATTACAATACAATTAAGAAGTTGATATATCATCACTCACAGGTGCCTGCTGTCCATTACTGATGGACAGAAATAGAGGTAATGTCACCACACAGGAGTCATCAATCGGCTTTTTAAGATATGTTTGATGGCAGAATTTTGAAGGGCAGCACAACCTGTCAAATTGCAGCCTAACTTCTCTGCATATGGTTCAGAAATTGGCATATTAATATAGGGAAAATACAAGCAGCTTCAGCCATGCTATGACTATTATGGCTTTTATGTTGCTGTGAAACTATTGGTATTGTTTCCAGATGGTTATTTAGTTGTTTTCATTTCTGGCACCTAGAACAGTTTGTGATTTTGCCAGGGTTTGCAAACATTTCTCAACCTTCCTTTAATCTTCCTGAGGCTGGGTTTGGTAAGAAGGCAAAAGTATTGTATTTCCCACTGAATGGAAAGGGCAGACCAAAGACACACACCTGCCTAGAATGACAGACTCAGTTAACAGTGGAGACAGAACTAGAAATAGGAAGAAAACTGGAAACCCCAGTACTGTACTAAATGTTCTTCATGGGGCAGTGTCATTTTCACAAATGGCATTGCAGGGAATCAGGGTCAGGACTGACCCAGGCTGTGTACTCCCATGTGCCAGGCATGGGGCCTGCCCAAAGCACACTCAACTCAGTGCAAAGTCTCCCAGTGATGGGTATGAAATGAAATTAATTGGGGTGGGAACACATAGAGAGAAGAGGAAAGTGGAAGAGTAAGAGACAGGGCTCAAAGGAAATGTAACCAACAAAGTACTAGGTGTGACTTGTCTTTCTCTGTTTTGACCAGCTAATGTTATGCCATCCCTGTTTTCATACCCAGTTGCTCATGGAAGGAGAAGCCTGGGGAGGGCATCTAGGAAAAAGCAGGCTTTTTCTCTTTTTACCAAATAAAACACCATCAGCAACAAAAGCCCAAACAGATTTTAGTTAGAGAAAGGACATCTATAACAGGACCTTAAAAGCATGCACAGTTTGAAGTCTTTGCATCTGCATGTTTAAATGCCGCTATATATTGTTGCTTGTGTAATAAAATGAGGGCACGTCCCTCACGAGTGCTTGGACTACATCGGCTAAAAGACCCTGACAGATACTGAGCTCTGGGTCCACAGTAGCTCAGCAAGAGTTGGTGACTTTACAAAGTACCTCCAGGAGGAAGAAGAGTTTTATCCTCTACTTTCAGGGAAGGCTCTTAGCATGCCTTGCAAACCACATTTGACATTCAACCTAACCTACAAGGAAAGAGCAGCTTCTGACACTATTTCCTACCAGCTTCTGCTCTTTTTCCTCCCTGTTTAGCTGGAGGGAGCGTGGACATGTCAGCAGAGTGCAGGCCATAAGCTAGCAGGGGCAGTCAGGTAAGTTAAGACTACTGAGCTACTCTTTGCCACCAAAAACCTCTTTGCAGTATGATTTACAGTGGGGATGCTCAGAGGGAGCAGGTTTTTCACCAAGGTATCAGCAATCTCTTTCTCTGAGCATTAATATAACCTGTACCTGTGTGCTCTCTACACAACTGTTAGGCACCTCTGGCCAAGAACAAAGTCACTCCCCAAGGTCAAGTTCAGCCTCTGTGAAAAGGCTCAGCCTGCTCCCCTGGTGTGGGGATGCTTGGAGAACCAGAATGCTGTGAGTGGTCTGCTGGTGAACACCCAGCATACAGGCCTGGCACCTCTCCACTGCATCGTTGTATGCAGTGTGGACTTATGTCCCTCAGGCTTTCCAAATAATGAAGGTAGCTGCAGTCTCAGATCCTCCTGTGGGAGCTGCCAACATGGAAAAGGTTTTTTTGAGAAGTGGAAAATCTCAGGGAAATCTCTTATGTGGAAAGTTAATAGGTAGATACTCTCGAAGCAGCTTGGAGAAATGGTCACACACATTTCATTTCAATAAGTGGAAAATATGTGGTCAGACTGCCAGGTTTGTCAGTCTCTTGTGCATTAAGCAGCTGTATAGAGATGATGAAATTGTGTGGGGTTTCTATCTCGAAGATAAGGGTCCCACCGCTGGTTAAGCCGTGCTGTTTGTGGCCTTAATCATTTTTTAATTGTCTTTTTTAACTGTGAAATTACAAGCACATTCTTAGCACCTTTCTAAGACAGAATGGTTTCTCTGGGCCAAAGGCTCAGCTTTATAACCACTCACCCCTGTGCATAACTTCACTGGCAAGAGAAGCCTTGTTAATAATTCATGAGTAGCACTTGCAGACTGAGGCCCTCAAGTACTTTTACTGCTGTTGTGAAGGAAGGAAAAAAGGGGTTGCTCTGTAAAGGCGTGACATTTATATTAAAAAAATGAAATTACAAAACTTTGAAAAGACTTTGTTGACTTGTTCATAAGAGCACAATGGAGCTAACTTGATCGTCTGCTCTAAAGTTCAGAGAGCTCCTGTATGGGCTTCTGAAACCCAGGAATAAAGCCAACTTGGCCCAAACAACATCTCATTTGTCCTGACCATTTAGATTGCTGACTTTCCTTAGCTGCCTGTTAGACTTCATGTCTTCATATGAGTGCAACGTGCATTCCCTAGTTTAGTTTCCTTCTATGGCTGGATTGGATTGGCATGTTGGAGTGTGAAGGTGAATTTAATTTCCTTGCAGTCTTGTAGTTGAAATACGGTGGCATTATTCCTTTGAATGCATTTCTCCAACAACCTGCTTTGTACTTCTGAGCGGATCCTTTGAGGAAAATCTATTTTCTCTACCTATCTTTCTCCCCCAACTCTCTTTTAGCATCTTTGTCTGAGCCAAGATGCTTTATCAGATTTTTTTTTCCTCCATCAGTTAAATAAGTCAGGTGCATACTGCAGTGAATAAACAGTTTTAATCAATTAAAAGAAGTCCTCTGCTGACAGCAGTGCAATCATTCAGCTAGTATGATAAAGATGCTCATCAGAGGCGATTATGAAGAGATTAATTCCTTTAAGAATTGACTTTAGCTTCCCTGACAATAGTGCTGGGAGTAGTTTTGCTTAGAAAGGTATCCTCTCAGAGTAGACATTTATCAACGTTTGGTTTCCCAAACTTGTTCTTTGTTAAAAGTTCCACTTCCCTGATTCTTCCTCTATTCCCCTGTGAAAATGGGATTTATTAGCATAAATCTGGGATACCATATGTCAGACAAACTCACCCCAGAAGCCAGGTGAGGGGGGACATGCTTTTATTCTTTGGCCTATGTAGTGCCAGGTTGTGGAAACTAATAAAACAAATCAAATGTTCACACATGTTGCTCCAGCCAAGAAAATCTGATAAACCTGCATTGTGTAAATGGAAATAGAAGAGCAGTTCCCCCCACTCGCCAGCGCCCAGCCTTTAGAGGCAATGACCTGGAGCTAAAATGGTGTGTCTGCTCCCACTCGCTCCTCTGCCTGACCTCCTGGCTCTCTATTCACCAACTCATTCCCTTTGCTTCTCAGATGGCAGCTCCTCTCTCTTCCCTACTGCTTCTTTCTATGTCATGGGGAGTAGCTACTGCTCCCGTGCTGCCCCTGCCATCTGGAGCAGCATCCCTATTGCTCTGTGCCTAATTGAATTTGAAGAGAAGCAGGGAGTTGGTCTCGGGAAGAGACATTTCCTGACCCTGCCTTATGACTCCTCCAAATGTGGCGTCTGCTGGGAGAATTAAATACCTCCTGAAGCTCTGCTCCTTTTTGCTTCCACAAGTTCAACACTTGCCTGCTATTTAACCTGTGGCCCACCATATCTTGAAGTGATGCCCTTCACCTACAGCTGACTTGCACTGTAGCTTCCTTCTAGGGTAGCCCCTTCTGTGACAGGAACACCCCACCTTTGGCCTAGTCCCAATCCTGTGTCTTCAGAGCAATGAAATCTTTTTTTTCCTATGTGGAAGGATCAGACTTGGCCCCCAGCTCCCCTCTCACTCTCTGAGTTGTGTGCAATACAACAGTCAGAAAAATGAGTTCCCAACAGTCTGGGGAAGAAACTGCACCCAAATACAAACAGCTCTCCCCATGAAGGGTTCAGGGCAGGGAATGTCAAGACCTGATGTTTTTGCTTCCTATTGCACAGGGTAGGCTATGATGATGAATAACCAGTTTTATGGCTAGTGAAATCCAGCAACAAGCAACTTTTAATCATCACTCAAGGAAAGTATGAAAAAACTTAAGTTGACATGCAAACCAGATGCACTTACAGATACCAAGGCTCTGGCAATGTCACGTTAGGTAACTTATTCTTAGTATCAGTCCTAATATTAGACAGACACAAATTAGAATCAAGTCTGACCCAAGGCAAGAACAATTCCATGTAGGGAAAGAACAACAAGGCATTAAATCAAGTTCAAAGAAGCTCACAGTTAAAGAAGGAAAGCTCAAGGATTTCTGATGATTGCTCCTCTTTGACAACCTGTTCTTCAGACCTCTGAGAAAGCTTCAGCCTGAAATGGGGGTTATCGGAACCCCCAAAATAGTCTTGGACACAGGAGCAAAAAGCCAGGGAGCAGCACTGCACAGCTTAAAAAATGGCTTGAAGGCCATACAGTGAGTCACCTGCAGCTGGCCAGGCCTTTCCAAAGCATCTTAGGAGTATGAGGGTCTTGAGATACATGGACGTAAAGGGTCATGCTGCTGACCATGTGTCCCAGCAAGAGCCAAGGGGCTGCCAGCGAGCGGGACTGGCAGTGCAGGCCATCACTTATGGGACAGGCTTCTCAGACCACTCTGTGCTGAAGCAGTCCTACTCTGAGCAGCTTCCTGGAAAGCTGTGCACTGACAGGGAGTGCTAACAAGGTGACGAAATTTCATTTTACGCTGAAATCTACAGACAAGACTCAGTAAGAAATGGCCACTGGCCAAGTGGTAAAATAAATGAGGCCAGTGTCAGGAATAAATCTGAAAAGCAGGACAACACCAGAGCTAATCTAATGTCAGAAAGAGTATTTTAGCACAGACCGAGTCTGACACGTAAGTAGCTGTGTCAGCGAAGGGAGAATACTGAATTAGTCCCATGTGAGCTTGTGGCTGCGCTTTCTTTGCACACATTTGCCTCTGATTCAGTGCAAATCCAGTCCCAGTAAGCATCATGCAAAGGGTAGAATTTCCCCAAATCCTCTGCGGTCCTGCCTATTCAGTGCCATCACTTTACCTGTCAGAGGGTTCCCCAGAGCTCCATCCGTCCATGAGTCCAGGAACTTGCCCATGAAGACTAGAGATCACTTGAATACAGCAGAGGCACAGAAAGGGCAATGTCTCTTATCCCTGCCCCAGATATCTCATGTAATCCTCCAGAAAGAGTGTGCCATTGGAACTGCCTTAGTTTTCCCTGGTTCCCCCTTGTGCTGTGGAAGCTTCATGGGGTGATTTGGTGGAGTCTTTCCTCAGGGATAGAGATGAAGCCACATGGTTCCAGAGTCAGGACAGAGTCACAATTTCTACCTAGACCATGCCAGGACTCTAATGGATAACCTGCGATCTGCAGAACGTGGGGGCCAAACATCTGCCACGGTAAAGAGGGAGCACAAGGAAAATGAGTTGAAAGAATTGCAAAGGAAACACCTCTTCCGCCCAACAGCTGAGCAGTGCTCAGTCACTGCTGTTAGAAACTGCCTGGAAGTGTAGATGTTAATGTTATGCCAGATCCGGTGTAGTAGCAGAGATTCATTCCATTTCATTATAAAATGATACCAAGCACCATAAAGTGTCAGCTTTCAAGTTCATGATTTATAAATTAAGTGTAAATAGCCCATATTCTGAGCTCCTCTCCAGCCGCTTATTTATCCTTCCCCCATGAAAAATTAATGAGTCTATAAAATAGATTGTAAATTTAGACCAGTCATGTTTTTTAAAAAAATCAACAGTGCAATTCTCTTAGAGACCCTGAAGCATTAGCTGGCTGCAGCCACTGCTGTTAATCACTGGTCTTAGGGGTGCTACTATGCTACAGCAAAGGTTTTCCACCTCCTGCTAAGATTCCTGCTGCAGACCAGTGCCAGAGACAAGATAAAGCACTCTGGGTATTAGGCTGACCTAGTACAGCAATCCCTGCTTTCAGCAGTCTGGCAGGCTGCTTCCTTCATGGGGTGCTTGAGGACTTAACACCATATCCAAGACATCAGGAGAAGAATTAGCAAGACGATTTTTATAATCAAATTTTCTAAGTGGAAAATTCACCCCAGGCTAAACTTTTGGTCTGTGGGAAGGAAAACAAGCAGAACCAGATCAGCTAGCTCTGTATTTCCCCTAAGAGGATTCCCTAAGGGACTCTTGCTATTTTGTGACCTTTAGGGCTTGCCTCTGGACAGAAAGCTGTATGGGTCATTTTGCAAGGCCCTCTGCAACTTAGCAAAGACTGTCCATTGGGGTGCACACATTTACCAATTCCATGTAAAGATCAGAGAGGGGTAGAAGACAATCAGAAAGGAGTAGGAGACAGGTAGGCTGAGGAACAGACAGGGACAGGCACAACACTCTGGGTGTCGGAGTCATGAAGGACCACAACAGAGGAGTGCAGAGAATGGGCAACAGACTGGTCCAGAGGTACCCACACTGGTGTGAAAGCAGATTTCCATGCAGTTGGAGACATGCCTCCACCTACCTCCATTCTATTCTACCATCTCTGGGGACTTTGCTCAACACCCAAATAAATACCCATGAGGCTTATTCAAAACCAAAGATGTTTCTACACACAAACTCTGAATCAAAATTCATTGCTGCTCACTGATCTGTGCCTGGCCAGGAATGCTGGAAGAGGAGACAGGATTTTATGGCTTCTATGGCATCACAGCAGGGAATGTTCTGTATCACAAGGGAGGGTGATATCAAGAGATGCAGGATGAGATGACTGTAGGACAAGCTCCATGATTTTCTGTTCACTTTTATACTTATGCTTAACATTTGGAGGAATTTGCTAAATAAAGAATTTTGGCTAAAAAGATGTTTCACAGAAATAAACTCCTATTGTTAAGCTCTCTCATGAAATATCCAGCTCTTTTTAACTGAACAGAAAAAAAAAAAACCAACATTAGAGTAAACAAGGCAGAGTAAACAAAGCATGGAGACTACTTTTCCCCTTCTGTATACATATGTATGAGTATGTTCTGTATGCCTTCTTATATACAGTCTAACTCTATCACGAACAGTAGGTTGCTGTGACAATTTATGACAGAAGTGGAAGATTTTATTAGATGTAATGTTAGCTTATTCGTTAAATTCCTACAATCAAACATTAAAATGGATACTATTCCTCTGAGGACAAGACAGAGAGACAAACATAATAACTTTATCTCTGTTGCATGTAAAACATTTGTAATTGAGCAGAAAGCCTGATCCCAAATGCTTAAAAATATAAGGCTGGGGCAGAAAATGTGATTGGATTTCTTATAATCTAACCATTTTGCTCCATATGTGGCCCCCAATCTGTTTAGGATTGTTAAAATTCCTGGGTATTGTAGTGCCTTCCCCAGAGAATGCTGGGAAGAGCTACGGACAGCCTGGACCAGATGGGATGTCAGTGACTCCAGCCAGCAAAGGCAGAAAAGAGGACAGTGGTTAACGCCTTCTCTGCCGGCCACCATGGAGGAGGTCCAGACAGGAAAGTGAATGCAGGCTGTTTTCCAGTACTGTAAAAGGCAGTTTACAGTTTAAAGCTCCTGGGAGCAAACTGCTGCAGCCCGTGGGGACAAAGCGAGCAAGGACCAATAATCACATCCTTCTGAAAAATTGTTCAGTGCTGTAGGTGAAAATTTCAGTTGATTCTGAACTCCCGTGAGTGTGTGAAGGAAGGAGAGCTCCCTGAAGCCCAAGAAGGAGGTGAAATACTATAAATGAAACCAGCACCTACAAGATGAAAGGCCTCTTGGTCAGATCGAAGGTGTTTTTAGAAAGCTTACGGAGAAGCACAGCATCAGAGAGCCTCCCTCCAGAGGAGTGAAATTCAGCAGGCCTGTGCTCGATTTAAGAGCAAGAGTCTGGCTGCTCAGCATTCCCTGCCCCTCTAACTTGTCACTGAAAGGAGTTAAACCAGCACCTGAGAACCTTCACCACAGGAAACACTGGGATGCTTCTTGGTCCACCAGGGTGGATTAGTTCTATTTATACGAGGTTAATCCTTTGGCATATAAAACAAGCAACACTGTAGCTAAAAACAAAATATAGGATTACCCTATTAAAATGGCTCACTGATTACGGACAATGCCACTTCTTTCCTTCTTGTCACTTTCTTAACTGAGGTAACCAGTAGCTTTTAGCTAAGCTGAAAACCTCACCTTATTATTCCATACCTGCCCAAACTGTTACGTTGTTTTGATGGCTTGAAGGGAACTTTGTAGCTGTTTTCTAAGGCCTTATTTAACAGGAATTAACCTAAAATCCTGAAAGCCTAGGAGTATGGTAAAAGGTAAAGGAAATGAAAATAGCTCAGGACCTTCAATATGTTTTCCTCTTTAATTCATGAAGAAGCTGTTAGTAGTATACTGACTCCTGGCTGGGGACTTGAAGATTTTTCTGTTGCACTGAATTTACACTTGGGGAGGAATAAATTCTGTCATAAAAACAAGGAATTTTCCCATTAAGTCGGATATACTAACCTCAGAAGCAATCTCTCACATCCCGCGAGATCACAGCTTTGCACAGGAAATCTCCGTATATATTATTTCTCTACAGACTCATCTGACTAATTACAATCATTCTTAAAAATATGTAACATGAAAATAGTGAGGGGTAATCATGTGTCCATGTATTTAGATTGCTGCTTACTAAAAGACTCTTCAAGGCTATCTTTAGTTTCAACAGCATCAGAAAAAGATAATTTGCAAGTGTAAAGGTGCCAACATCTTATCCTGGAGAGGGACTGCTAAGCAAAAAACTCTTGTATAATTTTAGTAGATATAGCAATTATCACTATGTAATTCCCTAGAGAACTTCTTAACATATACATGCCATAATGGGGACTATGCATCCAAAATCTAGAAGGTCACTGGCTTTTTGCCCTACAAAGCCCATATATACTGCCAGGACAACCCAGCAGCTTCCAAAACAACTTATTCCTGTACTCTCACCTGGGTACATGCTGCAGGAAAATTTCGAGTCTGCTTTTGACCTATAAACAATTCTCTCTCCTGCTTATTAATGCCTCTGAATAGGAACAGACTGGGTCTTTTCTTATCAGACAGTCCTTCAAGTGCTTGTGCATTGCCAGGATTTGACAAAACTCAGAAGAAATAGAAGCAGCTGCCCCACTATGGTACCCTCAGTAGGTTTTAAGTGCCAGACTTTTGCTTAGGCTCACCTTTCACAGCTTCAAAGAAAAGTGGGATTCTTTCTGGAGCCCAGCTGTGTCTCTAAAGATATTTTTTTGAGCAATAATACTAACCAGAGGTATGTTAACTTCTCAAGGACATATTAACTCCAGTAGGTGTCAAGCAATGATTCTGACAATCCCTCCACTTTGGAGGAGATTTTTACAGAAATTTTCACCCCCTTTTCCATGCCATAAGGACAAGTCAGAAGTTAGATTCTTTTGCCAAAAGGAATAGATTGTAACATGCAGCCATGGAAAATACAAAATGTATTTGGATGCTATAATTTCCCCTGCAGATTTGATATGGGAGACATTAGAAAAAGTCAGACATCCGTAGCTACTTCCACTCAGGGCTATGAGCATAGTTTATAAATGCTAATTAGTTAAGGTATTTTGCAGGCAGATCAGTAGCTGGGAGCCGAAGACTAACAATTTCAACTCAGTTGTTCATAGCATATATGTGTGCATGTGTAAAAGACAGAGAAGGAGAATATTACTTGTCTCATAACTGAAAGATTAGATTTCTACTTCCCCATGCATTTTTAATGTGCTTACAGAGTTTCATGTAACAGAACTCCCTGGGCAGGGCTAGGGGCGCAGGGAAGTTGCCTGTGTTTGGTAATGGCCTGTGTCACAGCCAGGGCCCGAATCAGCGGGGCGGTGGATGGGAAGACCGTGCAGTCCTGTTACCACTCTCCCATGCATCATACTAACAGGGGGACTAGAGCCCTCTCGGCCCTTCACACAGATACCATTTCCTGATGAAGGTGACCTGACCATCTCAAAGGTAGGTTGCCAGGGCAAGGGCATTGCCTCATCAGCAATACATGCAGTCAGTTTTTTTGCATTCCCCCTGCCAAGTACGAAGCAGTGTTGCATGGTTATCAGAGGTGTGCTGCATGGCATGGGATGGGGCACACGGCGCAGCTCTGTGAGAATCCTTTTGAAAGGGGTGCTGAGAAAGAGCAACCAAATGCTGCAGGCAGAGAGTGCTGTGGGGCAGTGTGCTGTCAGTAGTGCTGTCAGAACCGTGGGATGCTCCTCTGGCTTGCAGGATCCCTCATCTGAATACGGAAACTGGGACTGCAGTTCCAAGAAATACATATCTGAAGTGTCTTTGAGAGCTTCAAGCGAGATCTCTGATGGTCTGTCTCTGTGCTCCAATTTCAACAGAGTTCCTTTGTTTTTAGTGTTACTGATCTTTAGCAAAGCTGCTATACAACAGAGTATAAATCAAGTCTCTGGTGTCAAAGGTGGTCATCTCTTGCATTTGTGAAACGTGTTGATGGTCAGCAGGGTTGGGACAAAAGTAGGATCACTTGAAAGCCCTCCTGAAGTCACTGACTCAGCTCTGAGGTGCAGCAGAGCCTGCTCATTAGAGACTACATTCTTCTAGTGAGAAGTCTGTTGTATCAATTTTATGCCAAATCAAGGGTTTGATTTATCCCTGTTGTAACTTCACTGAGTTCAGTCAAGCTATGAGAGTCACAAATTTAGCTCTTAACTTTCTCCATAAAGAATACTGTTTTTTCCTTTGATACTGCTTCAGTGAACCTCTGAATGTACGAACATGCATCCTGCTCCAGCAAAGCATGTAAGCACACACATGTGGGAAGTATGTGAGAAATCATTGTGAGAGGAACTGGACTACTTCCATACTTAAACCATCTTGTCAGCCTCTTTCACCTGACATTCTTGCTCATATAAATCAGCGGGAGACAGAGTACTCCTTCAAGCATTTGGCTTAACACAGCTGAAATGATGACCAATGGAAAGACTCCCATTGACTTCCCTGGAAGCTGAATTGTGCCCTGAGTGATGGTTTGTCTTGATGACAGTGGGAGGTTCGGGGAGGATGGGACTGTGAGCCCATTCCTTCTATGACAAACATGTCTACTGTGTCCATATTGACTTGGGATTTTATCAGACATGAGTGATGTCTGCTCCTGAGCCCTGCCCAAAGATCTTCCTACTTAACAACATTGGTTACTTCCTTACAATTCTCCCTGCTACCTTCTGCCCATGAGTCCCTCCAGATCTCAGCAAAAAACACACTGTAGTCCCTACACATATTATGGCTAATATCTTTTCTCTCGCGGCTTGTTTTCTGTGCACATTTTTTGATGCACCTCATCTGACCTACATTTCCCTCTTCCAGGCCTGCTCCGGGAAGTTACTGGACCTCACAGCACCTTTTTCTCATGCTTCTTTTTCATTAGGGGAACAGTTTGCTTCTGGCTATGTGCTTATATTTTCATTAGCTCCCGTGTTCTGTTACCCAGACACTACCTGTTCTGGATTTCACACCAGAATGACAATTTGTCTGAAAGATCCTATTTGCTATTTACCCTACTTTTGCTAGTTGCCTAGCATACATCTTACAATGTCCTTTCCTAGCTTGACAGTGCCAATACTCTAATCATACAGTGCCTGTAACAAGGTTCCCACACACTATCAGTTTTTTAAAAGTCCAGTTGCTCAGCAAAAGTTTTCAGCAAATAAATTTTTAGCAAACCTTTGATGAACATCATAATTATTTCTGCCATCATCTTCAGTGAGAGTAAACACACTGTAAATATTTCTTTCGATAACATCAGTTGATAGGCAAATTGACATTCGCATAAGGATCTGCTATACAGAATCTGCTGAAGCCTTTCTACTTCTCCCTCAGCTGCCTCTCCTTCTCAGCAAACTTTTGGTGTTGGGAAGGCTTAAACAATACATCTTCAAATCTAGGGGGACAATGGTAAAGGGTTACCGTGAGTCACTCTCTTCAAACACTGAACAAGAGACTTTATTTTAAAATAAGTAAATAAATGTCCTAGCTTCCCAACTACACGCTGTCTTTGCTCCCTGCAAAGTGCCTGCCTAGAAGCTCACGCCTTTCTGAGCAGATTTGAAGAAGCTGAGTACACATCCCCACAGGGACAACCCCAGGGCTCCTTTCCTGACATCTCAGGCCAAGAGGCCAAGAAGTACAAGCAGCACACAAATCCTGGCCATACCCAGCTCTTGCTCAGCAGGAGCCAGCCTTTTCAGGACCATGGCTTTGCTACAACTGCTTTGTAGCCCCAACTGCAGAAGCAATTGTTTGCGCTTGCTGTGAGCCATTTCCCATGCACCCTTTTCCTGCCTGCTCCCTCAGACACAATACTTTCACACCAGAAATAGTCTCCCAGCCCATACACTTTTGGAATTTCTTTCTTACACAGTCTCCGCAAGCCAAGAAATCTGCTCAGTTCTATTCAGTAGATTCCTGACAGTCTTTAAAGGATTGCTAATTCCAGTCTGCTTAAAAAATGCAGAGCATTTCTCCCTTACAGCTTTTCTGCCTTCCCTTCTGTGAGCCCGTGAGCACCTGTTGGGCCATAAAAAACACACCAGAAACACAGTACACCTGAAATTATCTGAAACTTCTGCAGTGCTGTCGACAAGGAGATCGCATGCTCCATGGAAGGGCCATCAAGCTGCTAATGCAAAACCAGTTTTCTGGAAGAGATTGGTGCAGCCTTGGCTGGTTTGTATTAAGGGCTAACAAGGGTTAACAGTGTTTGTTCTCTCCATCTCACCCCCTCCTCCTCTCTGTGCATTTCTGTCAAAGACCTGCTCTCGGGCCAGCCACCGCTGGGATTAGGCTGCTCTAACAGTCTGGCTGACACTCTGTGCAGGAATAAAGTCCTGCTGTCTGGAAGCAGCACACACGAACGTGCTTCGCAGCCCTCCAGAAGGAACCCTAGAACTGAAAGAGCAACAACTGGGACTTTGAAGATTTCAGAATTATGAAAATTTAAAATAACCTTTGAAAACACACAATTTAAGAAAATACCAAAGCTCTTGGGCTTTTTTTTCTTTTCTTGAAAGACTGCAAGCATTTTAGTTACTATGTCTGTTCAGGAGCCATATGGAAAAATCAGTTCTGTCCTGTTAAACTGGTCACACAGTTTTGGTTTTCATCTGTCTACAGAGATCTGAAAAGTCTATGGTGTTTTATTTTAGGATTTTTGGCAAAGGAAGCAAGTGGTCTGGGGATCATTTGGCCAGGAACACAATAGGTAAGCAGAGTATTTCTTGTATAACATATTTCCAGGAGTCTGAGGGTATACTGTTTGTGTAATTTAGTGAAATCAGCCTTTAGCATGATGTTCTCTTTGGGATAAGCTGATTATAGGTTGGTTGGTCGCTTGGTTGGTTTGTTTTCCTGGACAAGAAAAGCTGAGCTGCCGTGGTATCAGTGTGGTTTGCAAGATCCTGACATTTAAGCAACAGAATGACTTTTTTTTTTTTAATCTTCTATGAAGGACAGAACAACTCAGATTCCACTGTCAGAGGTAAAGCAAAATATTTGGGGTTATGTTTTGAATCTGTAAACTATAGACTACAAGAATAACATAGTGGCAGCAAAGTGACTCAGAGTCATAAGGAAAGCTCTAAGAACATTAAAAATGGAATTGATATAATAATCTTTATATTTTTTCAACTTGTTCAGATGGTTGTTTAATCTTGCATTCACCTAGGCGCTAAAAATATTACAAAGAAGGAGAGAATATCCTAACTTTATTAGGACGTTAAGTAGGACATTCAGATGACCTGATAGTGATAATTTCAATAATAATCTCACTGATACTAAAGATAAGCGTTACTTTGGGAATCACAGATGAAAACAAATTTTGTATATAAAAATCTACAGATGTATTCAATACTATGTTTCAATGAGAATGTCTGAAATGGATTTATAAAGGAACTGGTCCTTTTATAAAGTCACTTTAATTGTAATGGACAGCAGGTCTGCTGAATTGTAGATATTTTGACTGCCTAAGATCTTCTGCACATTTGCAGGCACCATGAGGAAAGGGCTGATCTTGGAAACAAGTAAAAATGACAAAGGATGGAGCCTTTGTCTTTTATGCTCTCTTCTATCATTAGCCAATAATCAGATTTAATCAGGATTTTTACTCTTTACTGCTTGTAAAATGCAGTAAGCTACTTTTTCCTCAAAAAAGGGATCTTGCTCACAGAGCTCCCTCTGCTTTCCAAATCCCTGAGCTACAGCTGGTACCTGTATTAAAGTCTACGTCCTGTCTATGCCCTTCCTTCTTCTCCCTTTGATGCCCTTTTCACTTTTGCACTTACCTCTCCTTATGAAACTGGATGTAGCAGGCACAAGAAGTTGTAAGGATAATAATAACCTCACATAGTAGTGTACTGTCAAAATTTCTTGTCCTAACTGGAGTCTCCTGTCTGCACAGCTCTGTGCAATGTAACGCAGCACAGTTTAAATAACATCAGCATTTTCAGAGATGATTGTTGGGACTGTTTATGTACATTTCTTTCATAGCTTCAAAGCTGATAATGGAGCTTTGGCAAAATTAAGGGAGAATACATGATTTTTGAACTCTTTTAGAAGAGTAAATACAATAGAGCTGTTACAAGTTCCAGTAAGCAGCAAATGCTGAGATGGGCTGGAAGTGATGCAGGTGTGAAAGGAATGGGCAATACAAAAATCTCAGAATTATTTATCTAGCTGCCCTACAGTAATAAAGCTTTCCTCTAAATGAGAGACACAAAGACCTTAAAGTCTGCTAAGTACCAATTTAAGGATTTTTGTCCAGGACCCTCCACTTTTCATCAAACAGTATCTTACACTGCTCTGAATAACTTACTCTGATCCTCTTCTCTATACATACCTATAGCCACAATAGATGAAACAAAAATTAAATGATATCTGACAGAACAACAGAAGCAGTGTTTGGGATAGTGACCTCCTGTGAGTTTGACAGTGACAGTTCCATTACAAATAACCCACTCTCAAAATTTGGCATATGAACACTATAAACTAGGAAAAATATTTTAAATGTAATTCTCCACTCATTTTGTCAGCACTGAAAGGGGTATTTTTTTATATAACTGTCTTGTGATATTGCACCTGTGTATTTTTCTATAATAAAAGACTTCATAGCATCTTCTGCCATTAAATCTGTGCAGAGAGATCTTCTGAGAAATATTTCTCTGTGAACTTTAAGCAATTTAGCAAAATGGAGATGGGCATGGTTTGAATGCCTGGCTTGCTGTGATTATGATAAATACCAGCAAAGGCACAGAAAGGGAGGGTATCTGATTATTTTCCCACCCCCAAGACAGCAGTTTCCATTCACTTTTGTTATCTCATTTTGCAGTACTGAAGATGTCCTGGTTCTGGTTTTATCTGCCTCTCCATCTTCTCATGGCAGCTTGCTTGTGTAATTCCATAAAAGCACCCAACACCAGCTCCCAACAGAGCTTCAAGACCGATCTCTTCAATTTCTACCACTCCCTGATACTTGCTGATGGTAAGGAAACTACAGTTCACCTGCTGAAAGATATACCAAAAAGGTAAGAGCAGATCAGTCACTCCTATTCTCAGATACTTCCCTATGACCCTGGTAGCTGCATGCTACTAGTACAAGTCAAGAGTTGCTATGCACCTGCAGAGCTCTATCAGCGTCCACTGAATTTCCAGAGAAATACCCCATTGCTCTCAAGCTAAGTGTCATTACACTGCCCAGAATCTGGAATGACCCTCTGAGATGAAGTTTAGATTCATGTATACATTTCAGACAGCTTTCTGGGGTATTCATAAGAGGAGCAGCAAAGCTGATATAGAATGGGTGGGCTCCAACAGCAAGCAGTTATGGCACATAAACAGCCTGGCCTCAGAACTGCAGAGACACATCAGCCATCCTACAGTCACTGTAAAATACAAGAATTTTACCTAGCAAATTAACTGTCCCAAAAATGCAATAGAATATCTGCACAGACTTCTTATCAGAAAAACTTCTGCCATTGTCCTGCATGCTGGAAGTGTTTTTGTTGAATGGCACTAAAGCTTGCTAGGATCAAAAGTGCTTTGCATGCAGAAATTCCACAGATTCTTCATTTCCCCAAAATATCTGCAAAGTTTTCTGCCATATCTAGACATGTAGGTAGGTGATCTAGATATTACAACTGGCATTGCATCTTGGGTAGCAAAGACTGATCTACTTCTTTGGGAAGAGATGCACTTCAGGTGGTTTAATCAGACTCCACCTGGGACAGTGACCAACACAAACAGATTTTGACATACACCCGAGCAGAGTGGTCATGGAGCAGAAAGCGAGCCAGAGGGTTCGGTCTCGATATGCATTGCACAGAAACTGGAACGCGGCTCATGTTATGTAATGTGAAAATGCTCACAAGGGAAAAACTAGGAGCTCTCCTTGTTAAAGGCAAATGGGTATTGAAATTTCAGAGAAAAGTGAATTTTTCTATGTTTTTGTGGCATAACATTAAGATTGCAATTAGGAAGCAAAACCCCCTTCAGTTTAGCATGATCAGGTAAGGACCTTATGAACCCCAGAGTCATCCAAACAGGAAACCAAGAGATTACAAGTTTTGGCTTAAAGTGAAAGATTCAAGAATGTGGAACTGTTTCCAGTGAAGCCTGACTCTGGCCCAGTAGCCATATCCTGAAAGTAAGCCAGACCACTAGGCTGACATGATCTATCCATAATGACTAGGCTTGTCTCACTAACAAACATAAAAAATCTTGAATTGCCTTCATTTAACTGCAGAGTGAGTGACCCAAGTCCAAACATTTCTGTGGCTGTATACAGTCTGTATACACCAAAACAACAGAAGTAAACAGAAGATTAAAGGAGTGAGACAGGAGTCTGGGCTTTGTTAAGCAGGAATCAAAACCTGACCAAGTAAACTGAGGTCACTTTGTACAGCTCACGCACAGCAGCCTCTGTCATGAAGGCAAGTAAGTTAGAACTGGGCTGGATGAAACTGCCATTGACGTCTGATAATGTTCAGGACTGGCTAAAACCATTCTGTCACATCCACTTCATCTGACACCCAGAAAGACCTAGATAGGCAAGCACACATGAGGGAGGATAGGGTCTAAGAGCTTTCACTGAACTCCAGTCAGGAAATCCTGAGAAAAAGCACACCAAATTCCCCAGAGTTAGCCATAAGGTGGTTTTCTAGAAGGCAGTCAGTTTAATCACATCCATCATTCAAAATAACCAGGTAAGTACTCAGATACAATATTCACCTGAAGTGTGTTAAAAATTCAGTGGGAAAAATACTGCCTATGGTAAGTGGATAAAACTTCCAGCAAGTATCTGTGGATTAGAAAAAAACCACAGCACTTATTCTTCCCACACCTGAGGATTTCAGACATTCACCATACCCTTCTGTTGGTGCGCTTCAAAGGGCAACAGTCATTTCTACCCACAGTGGAGTGACCCACATCAGAATGGCTGATTA
The DNA here is from genome assembly GCF_047716275.1 of Strix uralensis. Taxonomy (NCBI): domain Eukaryota; kingdom Metazoa; phylum Chordata; class Aves; order Strigiformes; family Strigidae; genus Strix; species Strix uralensis. Next base: position 10,069,776 of record NC_133978.1, on the reverse strand, counting down.
CAAGGAGGCTCAGGCAGATCTGAATTTCCTGACGCTTTACCTCTGTTTTTAATCCACACTTACAGATACTACTTTTTTTTGGAGGAAGGCAGAGCCCTTTCACCTTTCACAATAACAGTGACCCCCTGTGATGTTCCCATCGAATGGAGCATACTTGTGCACAAGACTTCAGCAAGTTTCCTTGGAAAAGCAGCACGAGGTAAGACCTTCAGTTTGTCTAAGCAGAGACAAAGAAAGCACAAGTTATTCATAAGGAGTTGTGTTACAGGAAATTCCCCACAATCTTAAGCATCTCATGCTTCCCTCTCCTGTAAACTGCCATGGGCTGAAGGGGACATCCCTGTCTCTGTGGGTGAAACATGGGAGCCCATGGGATTTTACCATCAAGTAAATTAAGGATTACATGCAAAAAAAATCTAAATCTAAGGTTAATATTTGCAAACAACCCTGGGTTTCGTGGCTCCACAAACACAGATCAGCTTCATAAAATGTACTGGTCCAAACTTCATCTGCTGCCTCAGCTCTTTTTCTGTGGCTTAGGTCACTTGAACCAGTCATTTTGCTCCCCACAGTGATGCGGAGAAGGATTAGCTGTTTATTTTTATAGGAATACCATCTACCATGGCAGTGGGCATTATGCTGCCTTTAGCCTAAGAGGAGATTCCATTCACTTTCATGAGTTTTTAAATTAATTTTTCAAACTAAAATCTGAAAGCTGCCATTAACAAGTTCTTACTTGTCAGGCAGGTACACCTGACTGAGGAGTTCAAATAATGCTCCTTTGAAGTGATAAATTTTCCCTCTTCATAGGAGACAATGGCACAAAACTAAACCAAAGAAAACTCCTTTCACAGAAAGTATGAGTCTCCTTGAAGTAAAGTATGCAAAGAGACAGCCACTGGAAGAAGAAAACTGTAGGGATATCAGGCACAATACAAGTCAAGCTTTTGCAAGTTGTGGTTCTATAATCATAGTCTTTTTGAAAACATAATTTTGTAACTGCACTGTTAAAATAAAAGCTACTCAAATTTTATTTTAATAAATTTCCAGTAGCAAGAAGTATTTTTAGTTATAATTATTGTTTTCAGGAAGAAAATACAATGTTCCCTGACATACAAACAATAAAACCTATGCAATGTGCTTTATTTCACATCTGTTAAACAGAAGTTACAAGTCTGCTTTTTGCCTGCAGGTGATCATGATACACAAGAGGTCTCAAAATCTCAGAGGTCTCCAAGCATGGTGTCCACCATTTTTAACTACAAGGGAAATTCTGTAGAGACTTACATGGGTATGTCTTCTCATTCTGCCCTTTATATGCTAGAGTTCTTATCCACTGAGCGAGACACTCACATTACTGTGTACTTAGCAACTGACACAACATCTGGGCACCTCTATCCAGAACTTCCAATGGATCCACGCATAGATGTTATTGGCATTGGGCATACAACAGTGACTCTGACCTGGAAACACAGTCCCTCTGTCTTGCAACATAGAGAAAACATCCAGTACTGTCTTCTAGTTAATGAGAAACACAACTATAAGAGCTTATGTGCTGCTGAGACAGCAATCAGGTCCTCTGGAATGAAACTGCCACCTACATTAGCTTTGTCTCTCTCTCCGTACCTTCTCGAACCGCAGCAGGTGATGATATTGTCCAACAGCGAACTGAGCATCATCAACAAAGTGAGTAGTGGGGAGGTCAGGCAGACATGCATGGGTGCCAAGAACACTTACACAGTGCCCAATCTCAGTCCCAGCACTCAGTATTACTTTGATGTTTTTGTTGTCAATCTCCTCACAAATGCTAGCGCTGCTTATACTGGGACGTTTGCAAGAACCCTGGAAGAACCTGAACCTAAGGTGATGGAGCTGAAAGATGGGAAAGTGATTCAGGTTGTGCTAGATGGGAAAAAAAAGAAATTCTACAGTCTGCAGTACCAGGCGAGGCACAAGAAAGTACAATTCACCTTCCAGTTGTGTCGTGGCCAAGTACAGGTTCACATAACAAAGAACACTAAAATAGTGGCATCAGAAAATATCTCAGGGCTGAGGTATTTCTCACTGAAGGGAAAGCCACTGGACACATATTTGGTGCAGCTGAGGTCAACAGATGAATCTAACTCTTCTGTAAAAGTACAGGTGTCCCCCCATTTCCACAAGCCCTTATTCCCGCTTCTTCCAGAGAGCTTAAAAATCAAGTCCTTCAGTAAACTGAGGACCTGCAACTCTGTCACCATTGCCTGGCTAGGAACACAAGAGGAGAGCAAGTACTGTGTGTACAAGAAAACAATTGAAGATGATCAGGTCTGGATGGAACTGCAGAGTGCGGACAGGTGCTCTGGACCCGAATCCCGGCACAAGTCAGAGAAAGTGCTGTGCAAGTATTTCTATGATATAAATCTCCAGCGAGCCGTCACCACAGAGACCATTACAGGGCTGGATGTGGGCACTCTTTACTTGTTTGATGTTTATCTCTTTGGGCCATCTGGCATCCCTGTCAGATATCACAGCAAAGTTGTGAAGACCAGAAAAAAATGTTGAAGGTTTTTAAAGAAATGTTTTGAAGTAAGTGAATGAGGACTATTATCAAAATCTAAGCCAATCCATGCCATAGCCCGTGAAGTTTAAAATATGCTGACACATAAAAAAATTTAAAGCCATGAGATGCTATGGAGGAAACATCTTAGTTGTCTAGAACATTACGCTCACTTTTGCATCTTCTCTCCTGTATAAGGTGGTTTTTTCCCCTCAGCTGTCTCATTCAGACATCAAAAACAGACCTGTGAAACAAATCCATGCACATGGACATAAAATATCCACAATGGCACCCACGAGAAATAGATTGGTTACCTAAAATGCTTCTGAAATCCAATACAGAAATGACATGAAATGCCTCTCAAGAAGCACACATCATTATTTTAAAGTCCCAAAGAGTTTTCCACTTTGTGTAACTCCATCAGCTAACGAGGGACTGAGAGACCCCACAAGTCAAGATGCTCTTGAGAAACTGAACTTCCCTGCTGCTCGAACAGGGATAGAGACAAAAAGAAATTTTAAAAAGCAGTGGAACTGGTGTAAAGCTCCACACCTTGAGTAAAGCAGCCTGAAATACATCTTCCCCTATTATCTGCATGTTTGCTTGGCTTTCATTTCTATGGAGAAACTGTGCTTGGTTAGAAACAGACAAAATTCAGGCCAGGAACTGGATTTTCTGGGGAGTATGCAAATACACTGCTGTACTTCTGCCCATTGAGGAAAGCAGCAAGTAAGGAATCTTGCCATGGAAAGGAGGTTTTTATCTATGATCTCTGATATCAAGTCCATGTCTATCACTGTGTGACTCCTGAGTGTAATATGCTCACTCTTTATATCCTTAACCCAGCCTATATCAATGAATGCATTGCTGTAGGAAAAATTTAATGTGGTTTTCCTATTAGATATCATGAAGGGAAACTATTTGTAGTAAAAATCCTGACAAACACTTCTTTTGTTGTCTTGTTTCCTTGATTACCTTCCTTAGATGACAAGAGATACAGTATAAAAAAAATTGAAAAAACTAAAAGTCTTCATAAAAAACCCCTTATGCTCAATTTCAATTATCAGCAGAAAATATTTTGTACATAGGCTCTGGGCAGGTATGGAATTTACCTATAAAGAGATATGATAGATTCACTGACCCAGAGTTTGACAGAGAAATCTTGCCTGCTTTAATTATTTTTCCTCTGCAATTATACTAAGCAAAGATATAAATGATTAATGCCATCATTGTATATTTCAGAAGTTTGCTTGCAATTCACGGTCATCAAGGTTCTGGTTTACGCTGAATAATTATTATCTCCAAGCATGCTTGGAGGCATTTGGTAAGGACTGAATCAGTCCTCTGTGCAGTCACAGAGGATCGTGCATTTCCTGCTGCAAAGGCTTCATAGCACTGTGAGCCCTGTACAGTGCATGCTATACATTAGCAAACTTATTAGTCCCAGAAGAAGGGTTCTGGCCTTCACGTGGAATCAGTTACAATGTCTGGGCTTTCGCTAGGCTTTACATTCCTGCAGGCGCTATTCTGGATTGAGCAGTGCTGTGGCAGGAGCTATGTGCTCTGTGACCTCCTCCCCACACTCTGTGGGACTTTTGGCTAATTACAGGGGCTGGCAACTACATTGCCTTCTTTCCAAGGCAAGCATTGTCTTCATTTTGCTCCTGCCAAAAATAGTCTAAGCTCAAAGAGCAACAGAGGTCATCTCCACTTGGAAATCTTAATGTTTTCTTCTGCTTTCCTCCTCAATTTCAGGCATTTATATTCTGGATGAACTTCACTTAGATACCCTACAAATGACTGTAATAACAACCATAATAGAGGAGGAACAGGAAGATCTGTTTTAACTACAGATACTATATACTCTTAGTACACTTCCCTCAGACTGTCAGAGCATTAACCCTTGCTTTTGCCCTCTGTACACAAATGCCACAAAAAACGTCACTTTGAAGAGGAAGATACACAGGCACCTTGCCTGACAATGGTGTCTCTACTGAAGAATATCTTTCACCACAGAACTGGCTTTAGACCTTGGTTTAGGGCTGTAGCCAAGACGACTGAGGAAGGGATAGAAGGAGAGACTAGGACAGGGCAGAAAGAGCTGAGCAGTCAGAGGTGATACATAAGCAAAGGCTTGGAGTAGCACTGAATTGACTGACAGTTAATCGGAATCTGGAGGGAAGGAAGACTGCAGGCTTGGCAGTCAGCAGATATTTTAGGGGGACTTTGGGAAGAGCCAAGAGATTGTCCCCTTTGCAGCTTCACCAGCTCCTCTTCACTCCAACTCTCCCTGGCCATTGCCACATGCAGAGGACCGGCTGAGGCAGAGACCAGTGAGGAGCTCAGAAGATGACAGCTTATGGCTCCTGCAGCCCAGGCTGTGACACAAGCAGAGCAGAGACTACTGCTGCTGCTGGGAGGGCTGATGCTAGTCCCTTGCTCACAGGAGAAGCTGCCAGCCACACATGCCAGACCCTCCATGAGCAAAGGCCCCTGCACGGGAGGGAGAGCTTGGCTACAGAGAGGAACATGTTATTCTGTCAAAATCCATTGCTTCTAATACAAGCAGAGCAGGCAGCCTACCCTCCAGGTAGCAGCCCACTTTCTTATGCATGCAGCCAGCCATGGTCTGCAATACAGACCCCAGGAGCAGCAGGGAATATTCCTCTCCATTGATCTTTCCACTGTGATTCTGCCTGTGTGCACCAGAATGAAAACCTGTTTTCCATTCACTCATGCCCATACCCTGCTTACAGGACAGCCTTTGGGTGCACTGGTTTTTAAATTGAGTGTCACTTTGCCGACTGCTGTCCTGGGAGTGAAGTTTCATAAGTTTATCCACAACAAAACCAAAGATGCTGCACCACACCCTTGGTGCTCTTCCTACCCCTACCTACTGCTCACATGCACAGCTCCCCATCTTCAACAGTCAGAAGCCCTTCTCTGTCAAAGTTGTTTGGCATCTTTCCATCTCCTCTCCCTCCCATTTGACTATTGCTTGCCTTTTCCCAAGCCACATTTACCTCCTTTCTTTTCTTTATGCTTTCTGCAGTCTTTCTTGCTGAATTTCTAGGGAAGCTCAATTTCTTCAGTCCAGCCTGTCCTAAACTGTCATCAGCTCTTTCCATCTGCTCCCCATCCCCACTGAATTGGAGTCGCACGGGAAGTGCAGACAGATATCTTCATGGAGATTTCAAGAGCAACGCTTTGCTTTTGTGGATCATTTAAAGTCCTCAACATTATTATCAATCAGGCCAAAGTATTATTCCTAGTGTTCAGTGGTGGGTCCCAGCTTCTGTGTGCTTCCAGCTATTGTACCTCAAGTCCTGTCACAGCTGAAATCAAAGCCTGAGGCCATGCATCTCTTCCCAGCATCTTTACAGACTTGCTCCCATTGCTAAGCCACACCTCCACGTGGGAAGTGAGGGTCAGGGGTACCAAAAACAGAGGGCAAGTAATAAGAGCAAACAGGTTTTATATCCATGTCCCCTTTCTCTGCAGGCTCAGCCTCACAAATCACCACTTGAATTCTGGAAATGAGGTGCAGGTATCTGAAACAGGGAAATAATGAAGCACAGGCTTCTAAGTTTGCCATTGTGTATACCTGTAAGCTGCAAACCAGTAGAGCAAGAGGCTCTTCAGCATCACTTTCCAGTATCTCATACAACTGCTATTGCTGGAAACTTTAAAACGTAACTTAAGACAGTAATAATTGCTCATTTAAGTTACACACTTTGAAAAATACTGCTACCTAAAACCAGTGTAGAGGTTCAAGGACTGATGACATTTATGGGTTAATATTTAACTGACATTGAGATTCATCTCTTTTGTCATTTCTTTTTCCTCCAGTATTTAACAGCCCATTTATTCATTCCCTGTTACTTTGAGTTTCTTAACAACTGTAACTACCTTTCAAAGTGAACCTGTTAGTCTTTTAGAAATTGTTCCCTATCTACCCACAAATACATTCAGGGAAGCATTCACAGCTTTGCGCAAAAATTTTTTTTTTTACTTTATCTTTGTATCTTTGCATGGTTTTTCTGGCTAATGCATTCCCACTCAGAAGACTTGCTTTTAGCTTAAGCAACATGTTTAAAATAGTTTTGCTACTTTGGCCCCAGGTGCTGGACTGAAATCCTGCTCACTAATTGCTTTCAAAGACAGAGAGCTGATGTGTTTGTTTACATGTATACACATCAGACCCATTTTGGGCTTCATCGCTGTTGTTGGGTTTTGGTGGGTGGTGTTCATGAACCACGGACACTGCAGTTGCACATCCTGGCCACATGCAGCTTTGCACAAGGCTTAAAATCTAATTTTAAAAGTCAGATAACATTAGCACTGACAGCAAGTACAAACCATTGACCCCAAAATGCCAAAGGCTTTCACGTGCTGTAAAGGAACTGAAGCTCTCTGGCATTTAGGAAAAAAATGGATGACTTGGCAGCTGAACACTCAGCAAAATAACAAGCCCAGGCAAAACAAAATAGTTTATTGTATCTTTGGGGATGAAGGGGAACAAAAGATGCACGGCTCTTCATCACTGTTACCTATTCTGCATATGCTGGATTGAGAAATCAGTGTAACAAAGCACAGACAGGTGAATGCATTTCTCCTGCAAAACAACAGGTATTTCCTGGGCAAATCTGTCAAAGAATATTAAGAAATAGCATTGTAAAAAGCAGCTAAATTTACTAGAAGAGACAAACAATAAGTATGTCACACTCCTGCATTGCATTTTTCTGCGAAGAAACACGATATAACTCATGGATGAGCCCAGAGGATACCGGGCTAACAACCGCTGCTGGCATGAGCTGCTGTCACTCCAGCAAGCAGTGCTGCCAGGAGGTGGTTGAGCATCCAAGGCAGCACATGAAATGCCACACTGCCGCCAGGCCTGCGAGCACGAGAGGGCAGCGTCATACTGTGGGAGAAGCAGAAGGAGCTTACTTGATAAGATTTATCAGAAGAAAATATTTCAGCAAATTTAACAAGCCAAGCATCTTGCTGATAAGATTATTAAGGCAGAATAGATAGAAGAAAAATCCAAGGAGCTTACATGGCTTTCTTATAGTCTGTCAAGTGTTCCAATTTGGGTTTTTTTTTTAAAATTAAAGTGCATAAAAAGTGACAGCCAAAGCACAAAAAAAGATAGGCACTTGCTGAAAGGACTGTAACACCAGCATTCCCACTGCCTCCAAGGTGTTCAAGACTGCCATCACTGACAGGGCCAAAGCTCCTATAAAAACCAAAAAATACAGTGGTGCCAAGGACAATCACAGATTTCACGAGGTTAAAGCAGGGACTGTTAGTTCAGACATGATCTGCTCAGCAAGTTGTGATTCCAGGCACCCCCTGACAACTATCTTCTCCCGTAGAGCCCTTGCCCTGAGGGAGGTTCTCTGGAACCTTACTTTCCTGTCTCACTGACAACACTTGGCAGCAATTTACCTCCCACCAGATCTGGATGTCCCACCAATACTCTGGGACATGGGCAACAGACCCTGGTTTGTCAGGGGTCACTGATCTCGTGGCCTCTGCAAGACACTGAGGATTTGCTTACAGGGACTAAGAGCCATCCCTGGGAACCTGCATACCCTGTCCTATACTGCGTTTGCTCTGAGGAAGGTTCTCTGCAATGCTGCTCTAATACCTCAACCTTATGAAGTCATTTGAACAAGGATAGCCTTCCCCTGGCTGACAGCAGAGTAGACCGAGGGGGTAAGCACCAGAATGCTGTTTCTTTTTGCAGGTATTAGTATCAATGACACAGGAGAGTCTCTGAGAAGGTGACCTGGGAGCTCAGTTTGAAAAGGGTTTTTCAGACTCCTATGGTAACTTGCTCTGAAAGCAGAACCCAGTAGGAAAGGAGATCTTCAGAGGCCAGGGTGGGAGCAGAAGAAAAGCATGAAGAATCTGAAGGTAATGAGGTAAAATTTGACTTTGTCAGAAGCTTCTAAGGAAAAGAAGGGCCCAGCCTGGATCTATATTTTGCATCCGGCTCCTATTTTTGTAAATTGGCTACTACTCAGCCTTTTTGCCTGGACACAGATTTCTCCAGAATGACATTCATTTTCAGCAGGGCTCTGCAGGGGCCCTGATAAAGGCTGCCAGTGCGATACATCAGCCCTGGCCCTTCCTTCAGCATTTTCCAGGCATCAGCACTGCAGTGGTAACTGTGATACCAATCACTTTTTCACTCTTTCCAGCAGAAGGAAGACTGTGCTTGATTGAGCTTCACTACTGATTCATTTCTGTCTCTGAGATTCAGTGCCAGCATATAAACCCACTAAGCCCCTAATATTCCTGTAGCTTGTGACTCACACAAATAGGAGAACTCAGCATGCAGTGTGTTGTCTGTACCAAGACCATGACTCTAAGGAAATACCCAATCTCTGAGTCTCCTTTAGAGGCCTCTGCAAATAACCACCCACAGCACTGTTAAGGTAATGTGCTGTAAGACCTGGATTTCACATCTAACAAATCAGCTGCATAAAAAAAACCAAACAGGGACTTGAAGCAAATAGTCAAAGCTCTTCTGCTTTTGTCTAATCTCTAACTAATCTAGCTCTTCTGCTTTTCACTTTCTTCTGGGAGGCATAGGTCAAAACCAGCCTGGCAACACTCAAAATGGTATTACACAGCACAGCTGAGGTGGTACCACCATTGAGAAAAACATCCAATTTAAAGATAGAAAGTACCAGTGTCGGCTCCCCTACTTTCTGTGGAGGCATGAGGAGCCTGGCGATGGCTTTAAACAGGTTAAATGCATCTCCACTATAAGCTATGGGCACAACCTGTCTCTTCCAAGGCCACAGACATAACAACTAGAATGTTTAAGGTTGGCTATTTGAGTGGATCTCAGTTACAGGAGTGCAGAAAAGCAACTTTCCTCTATGTCCCAGGGGTGAGTTTCACAGGTATACCTCTAAGAAATGGCTGAGCAGCAGAGCTAGCAACTTGACTGGTTTCCCAGGCCTTACTAATGAGGTAAGGAGGATTCAAGGCTGTTGAGAGTGAGTGCCATCTGGTTGGAAAACTACTCAAGGTCAACACTTTTGCATGCAAATAACTGACGACATTATGATATACTAAGTACATTTATAAGATGTATAGGTGGCAATCTGTAAGGCCTCCTCCTGAACTCATCCTCATTTTCATAAAACCTATGCTCCAAACAACTTCATATAAATCTGCACAGTGGTATCTATAGATATCAAGTCATCCCTGAACAATGTGTGCTCTAGACACTACTAAGGAAGGGAGCTAAAGGTCTATCCACACACTCACCGAGACACACACGAGGCTCCTTAACAAATCCATGCTTTCAACTCCCATCAGACTTGTCTTGGAAGAAGTTAACCATGAGCAGGGACTGGAAAAACTTGCCATAAAACCTAACTCAGAAGATGTTTCAGAAATGAAAAAAGTACAAAGGAGACTGAAAAGAGAGGATGGGTCGGAGTTGAGTTTCCTATAATTTCAGGAACTAATGAAGCTACCAACAACGTGCACAGCATTACTGGCTCTCACTGTGTTTCCAGGATGCTTGCAATATTGTGATAAGACTAGTGGTGTGGGACAAGCAGAACTATTGCTATTCACTGCAGTGGTGCCAAGGGTTCATCTCCTAATGCTTCACCCACTGAACCCCTATAATTAGGGAGTTAATAGCTTCCTTTACCTTTTCGCATTATTGATACATAGAAAGTCGTCGTATGCATGAGCTACTTGGCTTAAAAGTATCTCAATGTCATGACTTAGGGCCAGTTTCATGATCTTTAAACATTCGGAGTCAACAGTATCCATGGCTGTGGATTGTCAGCTGCAAATTCATGAAGGACCATGAAAGCAAGAACAGTCTGCTTACGATAATAATCGGGAGGCCTTGGGATTCTTACTGTATATGGTGGAAAGTTTTAAACTTGGAGGATTCTTTGGCCTTTTTTCATATAGAAGAATCCCAACCAAAGAGGGAACCAATATTAAGCACTACAGTCAGTGACCAGTGCCTTTGAGGACAACAGCCATCCACCACAGAGAAGGATTCCTTTCTTTATCCACAACTCAAAGAAGGAAACATAATTTTATTATTGGGTTGACGTAAAAAAAAATCAAGTATTTGTATTCAGGCAGTTAGTTTCCTAAGTGGGCCAAAACCTCTGGTTTTGTGATGTGGCACAGTCCTCAAAGCCAGATTTCTGAAAGCATATAGTGCCAGTTTCTCAGCTCAGACTGAGAACCCACAAATTGGCTAGACCATCAGAAGTGCTTTGCACATTATCTCCTATTGGGACAAAATCTTTTAAAATCTGTCCGTAACTCAATGAAACCACAACAGTTACATCTGCAAACAATTTGGCCCATAATATTTTCCTCCCTAGTCACGCTTATGCAAAGAAAAAAATGCTATTTTTATAGCAACTACTTTATCTGTGTTATTCACGTGTACTGATGCTTGACTTCCTAGGATACCTCGGAGAAAAAAGCAAGATGGGGTATTTTTCTGTCCCAGCATAGAATTTAATTAGCTACAAAGAAAAAGTTACCCCTAACCCCAAAACACAACTATTCTATAGCTAAAAAGCAAATGGTTTCACTTTGAAATGAAACTTCTCTAGAAGTGATATCAGAACTCCTATACATGCAAATAGTTTTTGTTTGCAAGGGTAGTTATTCCTGAAGAAAGGACTCAGAGAATTGAAAGGTGATTCAGAACATGTAAAAAACCTGTAAGTCTATACTTCAAAACAGAACATTAGACAGGAAATCCTCAGCTCATGTTGTGTTGGGCAGTCAGTTCTGACTAGAGTAACTGACAATTACATTATTTAATAGCCTTTTGAGTCTCAGAAATTGGCAGCAAACCTAATATTTCAGCTATTTGGATAAAACTGTTCCGTGTCTCTAGGGTATTGCTGTTTATTTGCCTCAACTCTACTAATTCCATCTTAACCAGGTATTCAGAAAATGTGTGATAGCAGAATTGATCAGTCAAAACATACTGAACATTCTTTTCCAGAGGATTGAGAAATAATTCAAGTAGTTCTTTTGCAACATCCTTTGGCTACACTGTCCCTCCCACAAACTTCTTAAAGAATTACATCTATTATTGTCCTACTACAATTTATTTCCCTACAGACTTTAGCAAAACATTCACATAAACTTTTACTTCATTTAGAGCAGGGAGTTACTTCCCCCCCCCCCCCCCCCCCCCAATAGAACAGTTCCCCACCCACTCCCCAAGAAAAGTATGTAAATTGTTACAGCAAGGCACAATGACACCCAATGGTAAAACTGCAAGCATGCTCATGTCCCACTGCTAAAGCATAAAGGTAAGCAAATGGAATAAAAAGAAATAATGGAAAGACTAAATCTTAAGTGTATGAGGAGGAAACAAGAAAGAATTACCTACAGCCTTCACACAGGAAGGAGCAGATCCATGTCTCTTAAGGGTTACTTTGGGCCTGTAAAGAGAATGGCTTCCAGGCTGTAATTCATCTACAAGAATCTGACCTCCTTCCAGAGTCTCACCAGACTTTGTAGTTTCTGGATCTGTTTTGGCTTGCGGCCTCTTTTGCCTTGTACCAACCCTCACCTGCTGCAGGGAGGTCCCTTTGCACACCCCTCCAGCACACTGTGCCCTGTGGAGTGTGTGCACTGAAGAGCTACCAACTGTGCGGATAGCACAAGTGCTCTGAAACACTCAGAGGCTATGAAGATGGGGCAAAATGAGTGGCATTATTGCCATGCATCCATACTACATTTCCCACAGTCAGAGAGGCATCTTCTTGTTTCCTGGAAATCATGCAGGACCAGCAAATTGCAAGTGACAAGAATACAGGGGAACAAAAAAAAGTCTAGACACAAATCTAGGATCCCTATTTGGATTTTTTTATTCCCAATAGAATAAGGGTGAACAGCATATTGAGTTTTTCATTTGGCCTTTTACAAAATAATGGGTTATTTTCAGAATACAGCTTTGATTCAAGTTCTGGTTGGTTTGATTCAGGCCTGTATCCAAACCTTTAAAAAAACAGTTCAGTTAAAACAGTTAAAGGAAGTAGTATAGGGCTTACTGTACTTTTTCCTTTAACAGTGAAATGTTTTGACTGGAAGCAATTTGGGTCAGGAGCCATTTTTTTTTATTTGATGTATATTCAGGCCACAGCACTGATCCTGACAGACCTACGTGCAATAATAAATGTGGTGGGTACCATTGTTTATTCTCACTTTAAAGTAACTGAGTAATTTTACCATTAGGTGGCACCAGAGAATATTTTAAGATTAATATGAAGGACCACTGGAACTGTAATCTGGAAGAGTCTTAAAGCAGATGTAGCCACTAAATTAAAAAAACAGTCATCTTTGCTATGCATATGAGCACTTTAATTACTTGACTATAAGTGATAGCTTTACACATCTCATCAGAATGCAAGCTACAGCTAAACCCATTTCTTTGTTAGCAAGGTTTTTTTATTCTTAATCACACATGAGAATTATTTAGTGTGAAATTGCCATACAGTTTGATTTAACTGAGATGAACAGCTTTATAGTGTTTTATTTGTCTTACTGAAAAGAGAAATATCTCTCCACCCAGACAATTCCAAATGTAGGCTATTAAAAAATACCCTTTCAAGAGTCCCTGTGCATATTTGGTACAACTCCAGCTAGCCCTATGAATAATTTACCCGCTAATGAGCTCTTTTCTGTTTATGAAATAATACTCTTAAGAATAGTAAGGCAGGACGTAAGCAGTAGCCATATGTTTCTTCTCGAATTCCAGCTAGACAAATGACCTGAAAATTGCTGTTGCAAGAACTTCTAAAACATATGGCTAAGTACAGAGTATTTGTTAACTTCTTGTGTCAGATCCAAGAGTTTCCAATTATCAACAAAAGATGGCATACCAACCCAATTACTCCTGATATATTCCAGTCAAGACAGATTCCAAGTAACCATAGCTGTGTGGGTGTATGTGGTTTGAAATAACAGGAATCACTGAAAATTTAGTGTAAATAAAAAGAAGTAGACCTTCCACATATCACATCCAGACAAATGTGTCCCAGTGTGCTGAATGTGCTTTCAACAGGAAGCAGGAATTTTTAGGCATTCTACCAATGCTGATTTCAAGCCATCATAAACTATTAGAGGTACATTTACTTTCCAGCATTACAAAAAACTCCTGCAATAGCTTATTTCATTTGTCAGAGTGGAAAAAATAGATGTTTCTTACATAAGAAAACAAAAATGTACCAAATACTTTTCAATTACTTTTTTAAAATTATTAATTGCAGATTGCTTTTTAAGACAACATCCCTGTAGCACTGAATAAACACGAGGCTACAATTAACAGTCAGAACACTGGTACATTATGCACATTACTGACACATCTGACTAAGCAGCTGAGTCTGGCCCCATGTTCTTACTCACAGGAGTACTTCGACCCAGCAGATAAAACGTGTTTTCATATCATGCTTTAACCAAAGAATCTCTAGGCATTCTACTTGACAGCAAGATGGAAAAATAATGATATATTCACAGTGAACCAGAATTCATAGAACCAAGGAAAAACATGAGGAACACATTTGTAAACTAAACAATATTTCATATTCGTACTGTAAAATTTGTTACATCATCTTAAGAGCTATATAAACTGTCAAGGACTATTCTCACTGTACTATGCCAGTGTGTTGGTCCAGGTCAATGACAGCATATTCTTCACTAAGTATTTTTCTGGGTTAATTTTGTTTTAATCACACTTTCATCTTGCAAGGAAGATAAAGGTCCATGGGTCACTTCATGCTGCATTTATATGTGAATTCAGCATACTGAAAGCCACTGCTTAGGTCCTTTATATTTAACTTCCAATTACTGCAACTGTTCTAAGGTTTAAACTGTGAGTGGTAGCAAAACATACTAAATGACAATTATCCATGGGCAAGCTAATTACTGAGATGCATGCCTTTTGATAAGACACAGCCCTGCAGTCACTTCTCAGATGTAGGTCCCTTGGGTCAAGTTGTGCTATCCCTACCAAAGCAGAATTCACTTACTACACTACAGACCTCTGTTTTTGCTCTAGTGGGAATATGGCCTGACTAAAGGCTGCAGGAACATCCCCAACAGGTCACTCTCTGGGGAAAAAGCCTGAAAGAAATCATGCCACTGGTGAAGTGAGAGGAAAAAGCCCCACAAAACCTGAGAACCTCCCCAACTTCAAGATTTCCAGCCAGACAAATTGATCATGAGGGAGACTGGTCCATTTCAACCAAAGTAAACAAAATTCATGAAAAATAATCCCCAAATACTTAGAACAGACTAAACATTAAAATAACCGCATGTACAAAAGATGTATTTAAGAGTTTAGAAATGTAATCTTTTCCTAATGGCTCAGTTTTCACTTTCATGAAACTGAAAATCACTAATTTAACTAATCCCTCATTTATTGTATTGACTTCAAGAGTAGTAACTGAGCTATTAGTGTAAAAAAAAGGCAGATTTTTAAAAACACAACTCTAACCTAATTAATGTGTCACGAGGAAGAAAAAAATAAAGAGGTGAAAAATCACATTTTGTACCTGCCTAGAGTCATCTTTAACTACAGTAGGAAGATTCAAAAAAACTAAAGATCATTCTGAAATTTGCTACCTCCGTGCTATCTGAGTGTAGATGACTGATGTATTTCTCCCAAACACAAGACAAACTAAACTGCTGTTCCTTATCAGAGCAAATAATATCTGGCACTGTTCATAGGAATTTCCAATATTAACCCACCTGTAAACCAAAGAAAACATTTTCTCATAGCTCAGGAATCACAGTGCCATGGCAGCTCATTTGTAACACACAGGAATGTTGCTTGTGAAACTTAATCTGGTATGAGCACATGGAGGTTTTTTCAATGATTAGCTATTGTTTTATCAGCTCCATGATGCAAAAAGATGAGTTTTCACCAGAATGTTAATGGTATCTAACTGACAATGTTTCCTCACCACCAGAATAAATATTAGTAGTGAATACGTTTTCCTAAGTGTCCTTACACACCTTTTTTTTCTACTAAAATGTGGAAAAAGTATTCAGAAGGCTGTGCCATGAATCAAAATACCTAATTCTAAGTCAGCAACAATCCACCTGCCAAAACACTAGTCCCCACCGCACAATATGCTCCACTTGTCAAACGTGGACTCTCAGACTTGCGTATAGAAACAGCCAAATACATATTTTTATCTCTCCCTTCTCATGCTATTAATTTTGTTGGGGATTGTACTTTCTCCCTAAAGCGCATTGTTTCACATGCCCTAGCTTAAAGAATGTGACTCCATTCCAGCAACACACTTCAGCAGACACATGAATTCAATCACGTAAGTAAACCTATTGATTTTGGTGAACCTCTTCATACACAGAGCCAGACTTAAGCACCACAGTGAATGATGGCCTTTCTTTATAATCTTATATATTGTCTAGAATCATCCAGTTATCTTAATGTCAAGAAAAGTATGTGCAATCAATCAGCTTTAGCTATTTCTGAATAGTAGTGTCCATGTTTTTTATGGTATTAGCTAAACGTTGCTATTATGGTACCACAGAGTGCCTACCCCAGGGATCTGAATCCTGCTCACTCTCCCTCCTGAGGGACAGGGTATTACAGGTGAGTCTCCTGACTACTACACTCTCAAAGGGAATTCGAGAATTCTGTTGCTCTACATTAATGTTCAGAGTCACTGTTGTAACTGTATATTCACCAGTGGATTATTTGTTGTCCTGTATTTCTGGACTGTTTCTATATATGAATGATTATGCACCTTTCATCTGCTCTCACCTCAAGACCTATGTGGCCTTTGCCACTCCAGGACTATTCAGTTTGTTACACAAAATGAGTTCAGGAAGGGTACAGATTAGTTAAGTGAGCTTCATCTCGCACATAGCATCTGTGCAGAAGCCCTTGTATTGCATTATTACATCTCATAAATGAGACTCCCCATCTCCCTGCTTTCTTACATCACTTCCCAAAATTGTACTGCTCTTCACTAACTCCACCAGCAATTTTTTGCACATGATGGCCGTATGGAAGGGCACTAATCTTTGTTATTTGGGATCACTGCTGCACCTCCTAATATTAATTTGGTTCAATGGTCTCAGCCAGTAGTTTTGTACTGGATATTAAAAGATTTTTTCATTTTAAATATCCCGACAGAGGCAGATAAGACACACTCAGCCCATTTTAGTATAAAATGCATAACATTCTTAGAGCAAAACTCCCACAACTATTTAAGTTAATAATTAAAAGGCCTTCCCCTAGGGTTAACTAAGTCAAGTTAGTGATTCATCTCATTTAGAAGTGCACATACTAGGACAAAAAAAAGGAATGGAAGACTGTTTAATTATTTTGCATTTCATCCATGCATAACTCCATATTATGACTGCATACAGAAGTGCAATATGCATCCAGAGAAGTAAAATATTGCTACATATTTTGGTAGTTGTGACAGAGTGCAGCAAGCCACATACCTTGAAGTCATCCAAGCCTCTCAGAGCCCCTCAAATTGCTACAGAAGACATACCTGCATATCTGAAACTTCTCTGGTGACTGCACCAGTTCAAACACTACGGCATTCACTCAGAACACAGGCAGACTTGCACATGTAAAAATACATGTTCGAAGTTACTGGTACTTTATACCTCCTGTATGGTCCATAGTGACTTGTAGTCCTAGCCAGTCACTAGTCCAAACAATGCTTGAAAAGCAAAGTTGCTTTAATCCAAATATTGTTCACAGCTTTGCAGAAAGACTAAACCATAGGAGAATGCAGCAAGTGGAAAAAACATTTCCAGGGGGCACAAAAAGAAATTAGGTGCTTAATTCTTATTGTAAATTAATCTAAACTGACTGCTTAATGCCATCAGTTTTCTGAGAATTTTTTTTTTTTAATGTACTCACCTACACCAACTAAATCCAGAAAGACAATAATCCCAGCAGTCTCCAGTTTAGTATTTTGGAAAGTAGATCCTTCTCTTCTGCTGCCAGAAAATTGCTCAGCAGAAAAACAATGTTAGTGCGGTCAACGTTAAAGATGACTATTTACTTGATATCAGCCAATTGTAACACGTAGCTCCAGGGTGACACTAGTTGCTGCCTCCATTAGGCAATAAACAGTGCTTTCATGCCAAACCTAACTCTGTCCCCATGTCCCCAATCTATAGGAATCAAAGAATTTTGCAGAACAAGAAAAAAATCAGCTCCAGTTATGACAGTAGAGGTGCTGTATTTGCCAAAGGCCGTTACCACTCCATGCAGGTGATATATCAGGGACCATCTT
This sequence comes from Strix uralensis, assembly GCF_047716275.1. Lineage (NCBI taxonomy): Eukaryota > Metazoa > Chordata > Aves > Strigiformes > Strigidae > Strix > Strix uralensis. The sequence continues at coordinate 10,051,920 of NC_133978.1, read as the reverse complement.
TAAGAAAAAAACATGCACCACAGTCCTCAGGAAAAAACAACATATAAAGAAATACAAGAGTGCAGCACCAAATCCAAAACCAGGAAAAAGTGGGAGACTGAAAAGATAATCAAAGATGATACTAGAACAAGTTATTTTTAAGTGATTTTTGAACAGTTATGACAAAGAATGGCCAGATTTGTCAAGAATATGTCATGGCTTCAACTAGCGGATGTAGGGTATAATAGTAGTAAGATAAGCCTTTAACAAAGTTCCACATAACATCCTTATAAGTAAACTAGAAAACTGATCTGGACTGTTCCTGGAATAAGAACATACAATGGTTTGAAATGTAAATTCCAAAAAAACTCTCGGTATATTTCACAGAAGAAGAATAGAATCATAGACTGATTTAAGGTGGAAGGTCATCAAACCCAGTCCCATGGTCAAAGTAGGACAAGTTAGATCAGGTTGCTCACAGCCTTGTCCAGTCAAGTTCCGGTATCTCCAGTGATGGAAATCTCACACTGTCCCTGGGCAACCTGTTCCAATATCTGACCATGCTTAAGGTGATCATCTTCTAAACAAAACGTGTTTAGGATTTTGTGTGCTAACCTGTGTCCACTACCTCCGTCCAGTCATTGGCTGACTGCTCTTTTAAAAAAAGAAAGACGAATGGCTATCAATTAGGCAACCCTGCTATCTACAGCCACAAAAACACTGGAGATTGTGCTGAGGGCAACACCAATTGTTCCAAAAAAATACTGTTAAATTAATTATTCAAGTTTGGAAATAAATACTAAGTTATTGCTTAAAATATTTTTCAGATTAGCTCTAGGTTGACATACAATCTTAGTAATCATGGTGGAAAACCAGGTTTGGCTTTACTATTTGTAGCCCATTCATGCAGTAAGATAGCAAGCACTCCTACATAATTAGTCTTGCTAATAACTGTTTAGAGGTATCACTTTGGTTTTTTTTAAAGAGCAGTACAAACATTTGCCCAGAAATCATCAAAATGCAGGATTTTTTTGAAAGTAACATTTTAAAAATTAGCGTATTAGCAAATTGAGAGTCAGGAATTTATTAGGCAAACTAAAGAACATGCTTCATGGTATTGCCAAAGAGTGTTTGTTACACTAAGATCTCTGGATCAAATCTTGCAAATCTCTGCAAATTCATTTACTCTAACATGTCTGTGTAAAAATGTCCAAAAGCAAAATGTATTCCTTCACGTCCACTGAAGTTCCTGGCCATTTACAGTCACTAACCTGATAAAACACTATTACAGACTTGTTTTAGGAATGTAATTCAGTCATTTCAGTGCTTCCTGTCTCTGCCTCTGTGGGCTAGTAAACTTGACTTCAACAGTTTGGTTACATTAACCTAGCTTTTCTTGCCATTACTATGATGTTTTTCTTTCTTCTGAGTACTATGAGTCATTTCCTTAAATCTTTGCTGGTTTGGCTGCAGTCTTTAGGATAGTAGGAACTGCCAATGCTCCTCTTCCACTACTCATATTAATTCCACTGTGTTTTAGAACTATCTCTCTATGACATTTGTTTTATCTAATGTATTTTTTTAAAAATAATTAGATTTTCACCTAATGTAAATCATCGAAGCTCAACTGTCAGCATAGCTTCTTTGAAGCCATACAAGTTTACTGTTGTTGAGGGTCCGAGCCCTATGTTCTATTACCATTCTGAAAAAGCCATTGCAGATCACTAGCTGTTTTCCATGTGTTTAGAAACACAGCTGTCCCACTCAATTCTTTCATTCATCAGTTCAGACTGAAGGAATATAAAAGGAAAGAAATCTTTATGCCTAAGTATGTGAAGTCTTCTAGTGCATTTTGAGGGCTCAGGTAATCTTCTAAGTATTCCTAAGCCTTGGGCAGAAGAAAGCACACCAAAAAGAAAGGAACAAGAATATCAATAAATAAAATCTTTGACCTCCTGAATGTGAATAATTTTTTTTTCCATCTATTTCCCTACTGGATCACACACAGAACTCAAGCCAATTCTTAATAAATCAATCCAGATGAATAATACAGGTTTCCTGGAAGATATAGCTCAAGGTGATTGGTCCAGAAGAGACCAGGTAAAGGTGGTTTGCATCATCTTTGAACCACTCAGGCTCAAGACTGTTACCACTACTGAAATGGTTCTTATTGATAGCAGACTTTATAAGACTCCATAAAAGATACCAAATGGCATTCCACAGTAAGTGTCTGCTTTACTGAAGTGTTACACAGATAAGGAAGACAAAAAAAGGATGACTGCTGAAACTACCTCTGTATGAGGCCAATATACTGCCAAATAGGGTACTCTGGTCTCAAGTAACCTTCCCACTAGCATCAAAAGAATGGGGCACAGTTCTAGTATCACAGGAGCTAGTTGTAGTTGCAAAGCCAGACTGCTGCTGCTTCTCCTCCACTCCCCATTTAGATCATGGCTGCATTTGCCTCAGATGGAAACACACTGGAAAAACTAAGGCTACTCTCTTCACAGTCATGGTCCATGTTTAATGTGTGCATTAAAATAAACTACTTTTACCAAAAATTTAATCATTAAATTACTTCTTGCCCTTGGTAGACCCAACACCCCAAAAGGAAAAAAAAAATCTTCCCCTCTCTCACTCCTAAATTAAGTATTAAAAAGATCAAATTACACAGCATATAATAAAGTATGAGATCTGAAAGAGACTAAAACAGGACTGTTCTCACACATCCTTACAATGTAATTTGTACAGCTTGGCTACTGCTTTACACATAGCTATATTTAACATCGAGAGGTATTACGCTGAAGAATTCAAGGTAATAGCTATAGAAATGGGAAATAGAAAGTTATCTCCTAAAAATTCTGCCTGCTCTGAATTACTACAGCAAAACTAAGCTTTTGTAGTGCAGAAAAAATCATGCAAGAGATTATTTCAGCTATCAGCTTCCTTGTGCTCATGATGAGGCAGTCTCCCTGCCTCTTACTGAGTACTTGCATATCTTCTCATAAGCACAAGAAGTTTTTTGCTCTCACAGCCAGTTCTGTGTTAAAGTTCATGGACCTTTTGTCTCCCTTCCTTTACCAGAGATCATGTTTATTTTGTCTTTGAAAACAGAACAAAAAGTTCTTCAGGAATCATACAAAACCAAAGACATCAAAGCTACTAAGAGTATTAGAAGGGGAATGGAATTGAACAAAAACTACAAGAACATCTTTTCAAGGGTAGTTTTTTTTCCCCCCGCAGTTCTATGATCCCATGAAGTATCAAATCTACCCAAGTCAACAAGTTATTTTAGATAAAATAAATTAAAGAAATTCTTCAATTTCCAAAAGCAAAGTAAAAATACCTATTTTTTTGTTTTGCTATGACTTTTCTCTCCCTACACTTTGTTCAGCTACTTATATCTGTATAAATTAGACATCAGTGTTACTTCAGCAATAAATCATTGCAAATTCTGAAACAGTAGTATTTAATACTAGAAGACTACACAGAGTAAGGGTATTAGAAAAACAGTTGCCTGAAGTTCAGATTGCAGCTCATGAGGTTTTTCTTTTTTTCTGATACCATATCCCTATCACCTTGTGCTACTGAAAAGCCTGATCTAAAACTTGTTACAGCTCCACTAGCATGACCTCTAACATTTCAGTCACAATTAGACAATTTAAGTTTGCACTGCTGACACTTACCCACTTGGGAGTCCGACTCCTTTTCAGAAATCAAGGACAGCCAACTGATGAGGGGCATTCCTATAACAAGAGGGAAGTTCCTACCAGGGAGCAGCAAGGGCAAGGCTGCTCCCCAAGGCAGGACAAACTGGGGCAGAGAACAGTGCCTCACCAATCCAGATGCAATTCCACACTATCTCATCAGGTCAGAAAGAACAGGGTGCTTATACCAAGTGCCATCAACAGTCTCAGACATGGGTCAGTGATGAATCACCAAGACTCATCCAGGGAGTCCATACAGGAACAGCAAGAAACAGGACAGGAAACCCCCTACTTACAAGCACAGGCCCAGCATCCAACCAAGCCAGAAGCAGGACAAGAGATCAAGCTCTAACATAGCTCAAACCAGGATGGAGTACTTGGAGCCAAGCTTAAAAGGACCTCCTAGGCCCATGGGTGGAGAGTGTAGGTGGGGCCCCAGGTGAGGCTGGTCAGGGAGATTAAAGTCTATTAGTGTACTCAGAGCCCTGACAGGGCAAGAGTGTGGCTATGGAGAACTGACAGAGGAGTAGCTGTGTGGAATAAAAGCAATCATGTTTTAATTGTTAAATTTGTCTACGTGTTTTTTTAGAGAATAGTAACTCACAAAGTGCAAGCAATTTTATAGTAATGAAATCAAGTATTAGACTTGTATGAGAAAACAAAAAAATCCTCAAATCCCATTTTTCTGTTTGATTTCTGTAGATAACCAGCAGTTGATCTCTATTAGCTTTTACTACTGAAGTGGAAATGCATGAATTACAGCAGCCATTTTACACAATATTAAAGCCTTGAGTGATCAAGGGTACCTGTGCAGTGTAAAGGAGAATTTTTCTTAGTTGAGGGACTATTATAATAATTTTGTAAGTCCTATCTGCTGATACAAATGGAAGAATAGATTTTAAAAATGCATCATTGTTAAATGCAACGTTTTAGCTATGCAGGATGCTAAGCGTGTACGCTACATGTTCAAATACTAGCAAAACAAAAATGACCAGAATATTGTTAATAAAGAAGGTCAATCCATTTGGAATCTGACTCCAGAAAACACTTTAACATATGTGTAATTTTATTTCTATTAATTTAGGAATATAGAGGAAAACTGTTTAAGTATGTATTTGACTTCAGGTGAAGAATTAACTCCCCTCAGTGGTAAAGTTATATCCGAAATTATTTTAGATACCCTCTCCTGCTTTAATAAAGAGATTTTTTCCTGCCTGTCACTTTAAATTTATTTGAGTGAAATAGAAAGAATGTGAAATACCTAAAAATCACCTGTGAAGATTACAGTGGCAAGAGGGGAGTTTCAGAACAGGAATGATTTTTCTTAATCCAGGAGGACTTTCTTCCAGTGACTTCGAAAGAAGGAGAGAGAGTGTCTCTTGCTTTTAAGGAAAGAACATGGCTATCAAATTCAGAATTTAGTATTTAGAGTCTAATTTACTGAAAAGATTACAAAACAACTTTGACTAATTTACAGATAAGTAATGCAGTTCCTTTGACAGCAATGCAGGATATTACCTCACATGACAAGGAGATTGCCAGTGCAGTATTCATGTTCTCAGTCTTTTTGGGTCTTTATATTGCCATCTCCAGCCACACTCTAATTCATGATATTATCTATCAAATACTCTCCTTACAAATTAGGCAATATCAATATATTTTTTCTAATTGGTAATATTTAAATCTCTCTTTATAGTTGTTTTCTAATTAGATTTAGAATGTGAATTTATTACTTTGCTTCTGAGAGCCAAAAGAGACAAATTGCACTCTTGCCAGAAATTGCCAGTGCAATTTCCAAGAGTGAAAATTCCTGGATTTCTGAGTCTCGTGCATTTGTTTCTAATTCTCCTAACATTTCAGCAAAGGCAAGGTTCACAAAGTCCATCTGTTGAAAAGTCTTCAGGAGATTAAGATGTTTAAAACTGCATGACTATAATAAATAACAGTGTATCTGTAAGGTTATACAGCACATTGAATGTTACCAAATGTTAACACCTTGTGCATGATCAGTCAAACTTTTAAGCCTAGATTCTATGGTTTTCTGTCAGGTTCACCAAGGCTGTATTTATTCCCCTGCTCATTCTCACAACCCTTAATGGCTTTCTTTAAGATTCTTTGGTGATGGGTGAGGTACCAGAAAAATGAAAAAGGTCAAATATAGTGACTGTCTTTAAAAAAGGCAGGAAAGGAACCAAGAAATTTTAGCCTCGCCAGTTTAACTTCAGCTCCCAGAAATATTCTGGGGAAAAAAAGTATCACAGAAATTGGAACAGGTAACTAGAACAGGTAACTTAATAAGAAGATCTATACATAGCTAGTATGGATCTGACAAGAATAAATCCTATCAGACTAATGTGCTACTATAATAAACCAGGAATGTCTGCAGATAGAGAAGTAGCAGCAGAGGCCACACTTCAAGACTTGAGCAGAGTTTAAACCCTATTTCCTGTAACATTCCCATAAAGTATAGCAACAGTCATCAATTGATGACATAAAAATGGGTGAATAAGCATCTCCACTCAGGACTGTTATGACTGTTTCACTGTCAGAATGGAAGTATGTATCAAATAGGACTGTGATATTCTATTCTGGGCCCATATCTGTTCTGTGTTTCATTGATGATCCAGATGAGGAAACTGAAAGTATGCTTCTTAGAAGAATAAAAAACCAAGACTGCAGAAATATAGCATCAGTGCAAATAGAAGTTAAAAGATCTGGAAAACAGTCTTTAAGAAAAACGGGATGAAATTCAATAGGTACAAGACCAGGAGACCATGCTGAGCAAGAAAATTCAACACCAAAACTATACAATGCAGAAAAATTAGTTGGGAGTTTTTTTCAGAAAAGGACCTAGGGATTATAGTACGCCAACACAAGCCACAGAGACAGATTAAGCGTGACACAGAAATGAACAAGCAGGAGTACAGATCGTGAGACACCTGAGAATATCATACAGTTCTGTTCAGCACTGACAAGGCCTCAGCTGGGATACTCCCTCCAGTTTTGTGCTTTGTATTTCAAGAAGGATGTAGACTACTGTGGAAAGAGTTTGTTGGAGAAAAACAAGGAACATGACCTCTGAGAATGAGCTGAAAGACTCTAGGAGTGAGTAGCTTAAAGAAGAGAACCCTTAAGGATCGATCAATGCTTGACAAAAGCATTCACAAGCATCAAAGTTTGATACAAAGAAGAAATAATCCATTCACCGCGTCCATGGTGGACAGGACAAGAAATAATAGCTTTAAGTTGCTGCAAGAAAAATTCAAGTTACTTATTAAAGGGAACAAGTACTTTTTGATGGTAAGTGAAGCACAGGAATTTCCTGGAGAGGTCATGGAGACCTCATCATTAGAAATTGTGAAGGAGTGGATAAACAAATATCTGTCAGGAATGAATTCAGCATAGTTAGGAGATGAACTAGATGACCTTTTTGAGATCTCTTTCAATCTTTTTTTATGTTGCCTTGATTCAGTATAGCTAAAAAGATGTTTCAGAATCTCTGCTCTTATGATTAGAAAAAGAATTTATCCTGGGAATTTCTACGGGTAGAAAAGTTTTTATAACAGCTGTGGACGACCTTTTATTTATTTGCTGGTGGGCCTTAAGTGCACAGTACTTTACTACACAATAGGCCACTTTATAATATTCTGAGAAATTGGAGTTAATGGGTCCTACTTGGGGAATATGGCACAACATCATGAAAGACAAACTATTGCAGGCTCTTACTCCTGCAAAATAGATGAATGCAATAAAGTCTTTCAAAACACCACCAGCATTAATTTTCACCAGTAATAAACCTCTCCCAAACAACTAAAACCAAATTTAGCACTCTCCCTAGAAAAGCATTTCTAGATACCACAGATCATTAAAGATTCTGTATGCCTCTTTCTCTTTCCCCATCTCCACTTTGCAGCTTTCCAAGCTGATCTTTTTGCCGACGGCTCCCGCCTCAGAAAAATACAGATAACAGCACTTTGCTTCATAATGGTGTTGTGAAGTAGATAAATTCGAGATCAAGAATAATAAATAAATGCAAGCTCTGAAATACAGACCGTGCTGTATTAATGATAAGTTACCTTGTGCCACTCTTCCATTTATAGATAACCTGTACATCTTGCGCTCGTGGAGTGCAGAGATAGACAGCCATCAGCTTCATGCTTTGGAAGCAGCCCTAAGGCAGACCCGAAGCCATCTACTGGTGCTCTCCGCGTGGTGACTGTCGCTTCTCATCCACAGGCCCAAGGGCAGACCCACATTCTTCACAAGAGAGATCCTATACCGCCCTCAATTTGGGGAGCTAATGCAGTCCGAAAGAGATGCGACTTATTAGAGTAGATCAACCAATTCATGAATCTCCTTTAAATTCATAGGATCTATTTCACCCCAATGCGTATTATACAATAGACTTTGCATATAGACCAAGGGTGAGAATAAAACACTTTCCTATTCAGTTACACTTTTTCTGAGATTTGCAGATATTATGTGTGTGTGAGGTGAGGAAAAGAGACCAGGATGAAAAAAAGAGGGAGAGAATGTAGCAAAATAGACATCGTACGCCAAAATGAGAAAGATCCTGTTATTCTTTTCTTTGATCAAGCTACTGGCCACAGAAAAATGGCCAACATAAATTATATATGCCAAAATCAACCTCAGCTGATGTTCTTTCTAGCCATTTGATCTTTTATTTGCCAACTTCCACCCATTTTCCCCAATTGTATCCACATTTAACATTATTTTAGCCATTAAAAATGTGGTTTTCTACTTAGTTCAAGCTTTCTGTGTAACAGACATTTTATTATTCCACTGCAATATACTGGAGAAATAAAATGCCATTTCTGCAACAGAAGTGATTCTCTACTGAACAGATACTACCAATAATAACTCCTAATCACTAAAACTCTTTCTTGTTTTGACCATTGATATGGATTTAAACAGGAAATCAAAGAGTTTACTTCTTATTTTTAGTCTAAAACCACACGATGAAAGGGTTATTTTCAATGACTAAAAACTAAACTGTGTACATCATTATTTTTAAGAGATCTTTGATTTATTATATTGTTTACACGGCTGCTGAAAAAAAAAATACTGCTGAGTTCAACCATAGCTAATTGATGAGAAAGAAGGTTTCTGTGGCTATATTGCAGGAACTGATAAAACTCAAGGAAAGGGACCTCCTACATTGAGAATCTCTGACTGTAAATCTCACTAGTTTATGAGTGGAAAATACCCAAATAATTGTTTTGCTCAGAGATGCTAAACACCTGAAGCTGCTGTGGACTGTAATTAGTACTGTCAACACTCATAACTTCTGAACATTTGTACTGTGTAACTCACTGGTCCTGGCATCTAGAAGACAGACAACTCCAGCTGGTGCTGATCTGGGGTGAGGCAGCAGACTGCTGAATTTCAGGTCGTTTTGATATGGACAATGTTTACTTTTCCATTTAAGGAAAAAAAAAAAAAAAAAAGGTGGTTGATAACTGTAAACTTCTGAGCTGGGAAGAAAATGACTGTCAGGCTTTCCTCAGACTGCCCTGCACACCTAAAGTATTATCACGCCACAAGGAGATTGTGCTGTTTTCGTGACCTATGTTCATATTTTGTTCTGTTGGTTTTGACTTTAGCTGTTTTATTTCCCATGGCCATGAGAAGTATCAGAGTATCTTCTGAAAAGTATGTTGCCTGCAAACCACTGGCTAGCATCCACAGAGGCTGTGAGACCAGCAAGAGAATTAAATATTACAACTGAATACTAGATGTTTCCACTAAGAGTGTCTCCCTCCATACACATAATGTTCAGTAGAAATGAAACCAGGGATGTTGCAGAATTCACACTGTCATGGCACTAAGTGGGAAATACATAAAGACTCAGCAAGCCAAAATCCGAACCTCTACCCCTACCCCATCTACCTGGAGTATCAGCGCAGCTCCTGACAAATTTTAACAAGGTCCTTCAAGGTGATATTAACTATGAAGTGAGTTCACTGTCACCTAAGTGGGCTCTAATGTTTGTATTGTTTTCCAGCATGCGTACAGCAACCTGGTTTGGCCATCAGGAATATGCAGATGCTCCAGTGCTGGAGAAGACAAGAGACAGGCATCTGCAGTACTGCCCGGGAGGTGTGATGCTCTCAGGGTGCGATACCTGGTGGGATTTCAGACACGGCGCTGCCAGTGCATCTTGTGGCAGCTGCTTTTTTGCCAGAAAACAGCGATTAATTGAAACAGAAGGCTTTGTTGGAACGTGCGATGTGCAGCGTAGCTTTTTTGACAGAAAGGATTTTTCAGATTCAGGAGAAACAAGCTGGCTGGCGCCAGAGAGACCCGAAGAGAGAGCGGTGTGGACGCCTCACCCTCGCCTACCCGATTTGGGCAGCCAAACTTTGGGCAGCGACTGGCCTCCTGGGCAGCGTGTCCGGCTGCAGGAACAGAGCCATGTGTGAGCCATGCGTCCGCCATGCCGACGCTTCCCCCGCACCAGCGCGTGCTTTTGGGCTTCAACTGCTTGTAAAGCGGCATGACCTGTGCACTATGAAGCCCAGCGCTGCGATGCTGGGTGCGGATGAAGGCAGTCACGCCTGGAAGGTGAGGGATGCGCAACCCGGCTTCTTGCGGCGCAGCGCGAGGCACTTCGCCTTCCCGAAGCTTCGCGGGGAAAGCGGCCGAGCGGAGAGCCAGGGCCCTCGTCGCCATGAGGAGGTTCGTCAGCCACACGAAGCGAGCGGCGTTTCCAGGACATGCCGGCAAAACTTTGGCGTGTTCGATCCCGCTGCACACACAGGCACGTTTTCGGAGGGATCGGGTTTGGGCCGAGGTGTTATTTAGCGCCCGTTTCCCGGAGCCGCCACCCCGCCCGCCCCGCGTTTCACCCGGCACCGCACGGTCGCGGCCGACCCTCCCTCAGGCGGCGGAGGCGGGACGGCTGAGGGGGACGGCTGAGGGGGCCGCCGGCAGCCCGGCACCCCCCGCCCCGCCCGGGGCACCGCTCACCCTCCGGCGGGGCCTGCCCCGAGCGGGGGGCGCCCTCCGGGCCGGGCTGGGCGGCGGCGGCGCCCCTGCAGCCCCGCTGGCGGGACCCCGGCCCGCGCCGGCCCTGCGGCGGAGGCGGTGCCGCTGGGGGCGGCATCTCCCCTCCCCTCCCCTCCCTCCCTCCTCCCTCCGCGCCGCGCCGCTGCCCCCTCCTCCCGGGCCGCGGCCGGGGATATCCCCGGCCCCTCCCCGGCGGGCCGGCGGCGGCCCAATGGAGGCGGAGATGCTGTGCGGGCTGCGGGCGGGCTGGGGGCGCCGCCGAGCCGCGGACGCCGCCGCCGGCCCGGGGACGCGCACACTCGGCGGGGAGCCGGAGGCAGAGGCGGGCGCAGGCGGCGGCGCCGGGGCCGGGACTCTGGCAGGCGGCGGCTGGGATGAGCCGGCGGGGCGGCTGTGGGGGCAGATAGCGTCCCGCGGGGAGGCGGCCGAGTGGGGCTCGGAGCGGCGGCGGGGTCCGCCCGGCAGCGCCATGGCGGCTCAGTGCGACCCGCTGAGCGGGTACCTGCAGCAGCCGCTCTCCGACCCGGGCTCCAACAGCGAGCGCAGCACCGACTCGCCCGTGCCCGGCTCCGAGGAGGACTCGGCCGGTCCGCCGCGGCCCCTGCACAGCCCCGAGTGGGGCGAGGAGCGATTCCGGGTGGACAGGAAGAAACTGGAGGCCATGCTCCAAGGTGAGGGCGGGGAGAGGGACGGCGGTCCCGGGGGGGGGGGGGGGGCCGTGAGGCGGCAGGGGAGGGGGCCGCGCCGCGTCCCCGGCCCGGCTGGCCGTGCCCTGCCTTCCCCTGCCCCGCCGCTGGGCTGGGGACCCTCCTGCCAGCCCCTCCGGCGGGGTGGCCCCTGCCCCGCTGGGCGCCGGACGCGGCCCTGGGTCGGCGGGAGCCCCGCGGGCCGGTTCCGGGCCCCCGGGCGCTGTCGTGGCCTCCCGGGGCGAGGGGAGAAGGAGGCTCCTCGCTTCCCATGCCCGGAGCGGATCCGAGCGTTACGGCCCGGGGACGGGTGACGGGGGTACCCCCGGGCCGGTGGATGCCGCTTGGGGCCGGGCCGGCCGCGGAGTCGCGGGTCGTGCCGGTGCCCAGCCCCGCCGCGGCTCGTCCCGCACCGGCAGCCGGCGCGCTGCGCGGCTGCAGCCCCGAGGGTCGAGGTCTCTCAGCCAGCCCGCGTTCGGAGCGGCCCAGCCCCGCTCTGGCAGGGGCTCCGGCTCGCGGCTTTCGAGGAACGGTCGAGGCCGCCGCGTAGCGGGAAGGAGCCTCGGAAGCCGGGCCGGGCGTCCCGGCCGGAGGAGCGGGGACGGCGCCGGGAGGGCTGACAGCGGCAGCCGCAGCTCAAGGACTCGCTCGGCCTTCGGCTCTGCTTCTCTTTTTTTTTTTTTTTTTTTTTTTTGATAGTGGTTTGTTTTTTTCCTTGAGACTACATATTTTGACCCAATATGTTTTGAATTATCTAACTTTCAGTGGAAGTTACGTAGGCAGCTTTTGACAAAATAGTGCGGGAGTAGCAATTGTCGGTTTTGTTGCAAAAGAACAGATAAATAGATTTAAACCAGTTGAGGATGCTGCTGAGTGGGGTAATTCCCCTGGGGTGTTCCCTGCTGTCTCATCTGAAGACCCCCTAAGAACGGAGGTGAGTTTCAGGTCTTACATTGCCAAATCTCAAGGTATGTTTGGATCGACAAAGAAAGGTGACGGTGGCTTCAAGAAGTGTATCCTTTCCTCTGGGGCTACCCTTTTGTAAACACATAGTATTACACTTAACATGGTAACTCAAGTATTCGTGTACATTTCTAAAACAAATAAACCCCTGACAAATATTTCACCGTTGTTTGTGTGACATGTCACATGGAAGGCATTTCATTCACTGCCGGGAAGCCGTGGGTGCTCGCTGCCTGACCATCCATCCCGTCAGAGCAGAGCACCTGCCTCCTCCAGCGATGGCAGCTGCGGGAGCTAGCAGAGGAGCAGGAGCGGGCGAGTTGGGTTGGTCACCGAAGAGCTGCGGTTTGACTTGGTGACTACAATGATTGGAATGTTTTTTAATTGACATTCTCTCTCTTGGGGGTGAGTTAATCTTTAATCAGTTAATACTTTAGTGCTAGTAGAAAAATCTCATTATGTAATGCAGTAAAGAGAAAGGAATTCAGAGAAACAGAAGTCTCATAAGCAGCAACTATTTATAAAGATGTGCTCATCAGAAGTGACTTAAAACCAACAACACGTGGGTATTGAAAACAAAAAGCGTTCCTGTGTATGAAGTGGTAAGGAAAAGGGTCAAAAATTGCGAAGTGCTGGAAGAAGATGGAAGGTTGCCTTAATGTTTTCCTCTAGTATCGAACTAAATTTCCATTTTCTCATGCCACACGCAGTCTGAGGTAGTAAGCATGCAAGGGTAAACAAAGCTCTTAAGCAGAATCCAAATACTGTATACGTTGTGTCATCCAGTAGTAGTCGGTGTCAAAATGAGAGATATTTTTCTTTGCTCCTTTTAAAATTTTTTTCTTCTCCTCATAAGAGTGTAGTAAAAAGTGTATGATTGATAGAGTACAGTGAGTAAATGCAAACTGAATGCTGCCTGCTCTTTGATGAGAGGTTGCTGTATGTCCAGTCTAGAACACACATGCTTCAGATGATGGTTTGAGGAGCTTTTGCATCAGGTAGTTACCCTTTTTGTGAAGAAGAGTATGTGTTGGTCTCGGTAATAAATGATTTTGTCTGGCTGGCTTATTGGTAATGAAAAACTGGTTATTAGGAAACATGAGGCATATGTAGTAGTTCTTTGTGTCAGAAAACTGTGAACTGTTTGTTAAACATTATTGCTTTCTTCCAGTTTCCTCTCCATACTTTAAAAGTTTTTTCTCATCTCTTGGCTCTCTACAAGATAGGTTTTACCAATCCTTTTCTTGTAGGAGAATACCTCAAGCATCGACTACCTCTGCCAGGGTGTTACAGAGGGTGTTGTGAAGTCAGATCTGTAACTGGTACCCAGGAATTCAGAGTCAATTATACTTCTGATTACAAGCCAAAGTTGATTCTTTTTTTTAAACATCATTTTTTCCCCCCCTTTTTTTTTTGTGTGGCCATCTTTCGCCACACAACTTTGTGTTTTGCCACATAACTTTGGAGACTTTGACTCCCCCTAGTAGGATAGGAACAATGGAAAGGAAGCAGTGTGCCATCTCCAGAAACTAACTTTTGTTAGACGATTCATAGGGTCGTGTTTCCTATGGTTTCTAGTACCGGATCCTTCAGTGGAAGTTCTTAAAATATGCAGAAATTGCATTGTGGAAGGGAAACATATCTGTAGTCTAAGGTGTGATGACCAGATTTCTGATTCCCAAAAGTTACCAATTTTTTGTCTTTTTTTTTTTAATTCAGGCTGGTGTAAATACAGCTTCTTGTTCATACCAGATGCTTAAAGGCTCCTCTTTTGCTTTTACCAGCTGCTAGAGAGCATGTTTACACTTGTGAAATTTACTTCTTAAATGATTAAAAAACTTATGATTTCTTCTAATGTTCACCATAGCTTTCTTATATTATGGGAAAGTGAGAATATGTCATCTTTAGTTCAGTTATCTTTAAAGCCAAGTTTGCAACACCATCTGTTGAAGAAACCTGTCAGGAAATGTTCTCATTCTTGCTCGGGGATCCCTTATTCTTTCCTAGTCAACATCTGTTGTTTATTGTACTAATGATGAAATGTAAAAAACAATTGGGGTAGAAAGAATATGAAGAAACTCAGTGTTCCACTTGATGCTTCTATTACATTCTGTGATTGCGTTACTGGATTTTTTTATGCATTTCTGCCATGTTTTTTTCATCCTTCCTGTGCTTGATGTTTTGTGAATGGTTTCTTGGGGGACAATGCTGACTTCAGCGAGACTCCCCTGGGCATAGCACACTGTATAGCTCATGGGGTGGACTGGGGTACCTTACTGTCAGACACAGAGTCCATAACTGGAGTAGTGCTGTAGAGAGACACTGGGTAGCTCTTTTTCAAAAAAGAGTTGATGGGGCTAGTTTGCTACCCATCGTATCTGAACTGAGATAGATTTGAGGGTGCTTCTGGTACTGGTTTTTTTCCACTTTGAAGTAATTTAGTATTTTTGGTGGTTTGGAGTTTGGTGCTGAATAGCCTTAGGATAAATAAGTTAAATGAAAGGTAGAGGGAGCTTCTCTAAGAGCTTTGCTTTTTCTGTTTGGAATATGAGAAAATCCAAAAGCTGTGGTAAAAACCTTGAACATAAGATTAATATTTTTTTCTTGTTGTGTCTAACTACTTTGTATGACTGTTTTATTGCTTACTTATAGATGTCTGGAATAACGTTCCATAAACAAATCTCAGACTTTACAGTGGGGTGTGAGCTATGTTATGCTTTGGGTCTTCATCAGAGTTTGTTGGTGAACAGATCTCTTTATTCTAAACTTGTTCTCCAGGATGCAAATTTGAGTAAAGTGGATGAGCTATTCTTTTCAGCAGTGACACAGGATGATATTTCATAGTAGCCCTGTTAGTTATAGCTGCTCTGTGCTAAATTCTGGTGAATACTCAGGTGACTTAATACTGTGGAATGATTTACTTAGTGCATGTTTGAGTGCCTGTTACCATAGCAGCTGAGTATTATTACAAAAATGCAAAACATTAAACTTAGAAGAGCTGTCCAGAAAGTATAGTCTAACAGCTAATGTCACAGCAATCAGTAGACTTAGAGAAGTGGGTCATGAACCTTAAAAAAAAAAACAAACCTCACAAACAAAACCCAGAATAAACAAAAGCAACTTTTTTTCTCTTGTTTGTTGTGTCCTATTCTTGAATACAAACGCCAGTCTTGCATTTCAAATAATCCTTTTTCTATGTCATGTTCTTTAACAGACATTGGGGTTTTTGATGGGATGTATGTACTGCACATGCTTAAATACTTTGTGACTTTATAATGCACTGTCACACAACAGTACTTGGGTAAAAACAAAATCCATGCTATTTTTTAATAAGAGTCTAACTCTAGCAGTGTTGTATGTGCTGTATTATATATGGCTCTAGAAAAAAAAATGGCGTGCCTGTTAGAATTATGTTTTTCTTTGTTCTGTGTTGGTTTTTATGCATCATCTTTGAGTTTGAGGACTCTTTGGGATAATTTTAATTATGGATCTGAAACTTTATGGGTGGTGTGTTATTTTTTTTAATGAGATAATTCAGCACTTATTTGACTATTGATAAATAAACACATGAAGAAAAGCACAGACCTACCTGCTTAGAAACTCTGAAGAGTACTTAGCACCACAAGCACCCTATTTGCTGTTGAGCTCACTTTCCAGAGCAGGCTGTGTTGATACCAAGTAGTAATCTTGGAAAATAGCAGTGCCCTGTGCTGATTTAGTACTGACTGTCAATAGTGCCTGGAGTAGGTCAGAATTTATAGGAATCATGTCAATCTTCATTTATGTAATGAAGACTTGATTTCTAAAAATAATAAAGGGTTAATTAATATTTTTCAGGCAGTAGGGTTAAAAGTACTGGAGTTCAAATTTATTGTGAACAGTCAGTCCAAACAGCTCATTTGCGTACCTTTGCGTACCCCTCCTTCCTGCCATCGCAGTGTTGGGTGACCATTCCCCCATCCTGCTCCCTCAGTTTTTGTGCTTTTTGCCTGTCACAGGGAGTTGAAAAAATGCTCAACTAGTAATTTTTCACCAAAAGATAGAACCCCTGCTTTTCTTAGAGGGAAGTGACATGAATACTTAGATAACTTTTTTGCACAATTTAATCTAGGTGAAACTTCCTCACTGTAAATCTACAGAAAATCAATTGTGAATTCCTTTACCTAAAGGTCACCCTTGAGGTCATTGCCTGATCCGAAGACTGTACTTACGCAATGCCTAGTTCTGATGCTTGGATGATAACCAATTTATTTTGTTTGCTGATCTGTCAGGTGAAACTTGCTGTATTTAAACAAGGATATTTTCTCAACTTAATGCATAACTATGTGGGAAAGTGTACTTTTAATACTTTTCTGAGACTTCTCTACTAGTTTGTTTCAACTACAGAGAATGATAAATTGATAAGTGTGACAAGCAAAGTTGGGGGGGGGGTGGAGAAAAGCACTTATATTTGAACATACTAAAGAAGATGGAGATGGTATAGGAAATCTGGACCTCTACTGAAACTTTGCTACAAACAATAGTTTTATTAGTGTCTAGACCCTGAAGACATGAATTAATGGATTTTGAGCAAGTTAGCTGCTTACCGGGTGATAACTTAAATGGAATGGTTTTGAC
This sequence comes from Strix uralensis, assembly GCF_047716275.1. Lineage (NCBI taxonomy): Eukaryota > Metazoa > Chordata > Aves > Strigiformes > Strigidae > Strix > Strix uralensis. The sequence goes on along the minus strand of NC_133978.1, from coordinate 10,034,939 downwards.
TGCTATGGGGATTTGTGTGGGAATGGCAAGCTCCACGCTAAATTCATGTTGGGTTTTTATGTTTAAATGGCTAAGCAGGAATTACTGCTTCTCCTCTGGATATTTTTGTGTGTGATGGTGGCAGAAATCTGTATAGTAAAACTAAATTAGTGTACCTTGCTTGCAACCGAAGTTAAAAATACTGAGAGTGCTGTTGATTTATACTCCTGTTTAAAGTTCCCTGTGTCCCTGTTGGAGCTTTGAGATATGAAATGCATCTTTTCTTTGACCAGATTCTTACTGAAATATCTTCTCAAACTCCATATTTCAGTAGGTCCTAAACACAGTTTCTTTTCCTAGAGGAAAAAAATGTTTTTTCTACTAAATTGTGAGATTTCTGTTGGTGGTTTTTATTTTCTTCTTTGTTCCTTGCAATGTATCAGCATAACCTGGACAAGGACATAGTTGTGGGGAAACTGGAACCTTTCTAATAGCATTTACATTTGGTGTTTAACTTGCATGTAGCAGAAAAAAAATTCAAGTTCTTTGTCAGGTTTTCAAATCCCTAAATGCTCAATAGTCTCTTTCTACAAAATAAATATATTTGTGTGACTTGTATTTTAAAAATGTTCTTGCATTCCATTGTTAACAATTGTAATAATACCACTTTCTCAAGTTTCAGTGTTTTTTAAGTAGTACAACGGACTATCATGGTTTGGCATGAACTGCTAAGTTAAGTGTTGCTGGCTTGCACATTCCTGTTGGTTATATTGTAATCTTTACCTCCATTGGAAAATATGTCCTATTTTGAGTACTTATTTCAGGCTTTTGGCTTTATGCCTGTCAAACAATGAAACATGCTAGCTTTCTTTAATTTCAGACCTCTGTGTTAAAGAACTAATAGCTTTAATTTACTTTTTTTACAGTAGTATCCCTTACTGTGAAGACTCAGTAGTGACTTTCATGAACTTTGAGCAGATAGCTTATTAATTATGTGTATGTTTTGTAGCTGAAGGAATGAGTACTTCATTTAAGGTTTTTTACTTTAAGATGCTACCTGTTAATCAGTGGTAGTTTTTAAAGTAAATTTAACTTAAGCAAGTAAAAACATTCCCTGAACATATCTGCAACTTTTGTTCAGTACCTGTTTTTGTTTGACTAGGCTTTCTTGTTTCTGGTTCAGATCTGTATGACTGTCTCACATGGAACTCTTCATGTTTCAGTGACTTATAGCTGATTTATGGAGAGATGTCTACAGTGATATCCTCTTTACTGATTTATGGAGAGATGTCTACAGTGATATCCTCTTTACTGGAATAGGAATACATAGTTTTCAGAAAAACTGTTTCCTGTTAAAGGTTCATTGATGTTGTGAGGGAATGCTCATGAATAATAGCAACCTTCTGCCAGGTCACTGTATGTATGGAGCTATTGGTGTAACTGTAATCCTCATATAAAACACAGAGCTGTATCCTTTCTGCTGTTATCTCTCTAGCTAATAGAGCCTGAGGAATCTGGGTATTCAACAAGTTTTCTCATATTTATAGGTGAAAGTGTAGTTTTTTGGATGCTGGGGGGAAAAGCTCTGTCTATGCAAGAAAAGATAGGTGTGAAGGATAGGGGGTTTAAAACAAAGAACAGAGATAACACTAGGTGTCGGAGTGAGTAAATCACTTGTCTATTAGCATAATTATGTTTAATTTTTCTGCTACAAACCAGATTTCATGGAGAGATTGGCCATGTAGTGGCATTTGTCTGTCCTAGTCGTTATTCTGGCTGTGTACCTCTAGCGTAATGGAAACCAGAGCACATCAATCCGGAAGGCATGCAATGGGTGTGTGCCTGCAGGACAGTTACAGGAGAAGCTGTCGTACCTTTCCTGGGAAATCCACGCAAGTGGGTACCTACATCCCTGAAGTGCCGGATGCTGATGCAGGCAGCGTGGGTATCAGACAGGTGGAACTGGAGGTCTGCATGCTTTTGCAGGGCTATGATCTCACTGAGGTTGCAGAGGTGTGGTGGGATAGCTCATGGGACTGGAGTCCTTCCATGAGTGCCTATAGGCTCTTTAGGATGGACAGGCTGGAATGCTGAGGAGGGGTTGTTGCACTTCTATGTGGGAGCAGTGGGGTTGCATGGAGCTCTGCCTTGGGTCAGAGGATGAGCCAATTGAGAGAGCGTGGTTCAGGATTATTGCGTAGACCAGTCTGGGGAGTGTTATGGGTGTCTGCTACAGACCATCTGATTAGGAAGAAGCAACAGATGAGGCCTCCTTCAAACAACTGGAAGAAACCTCATGTTTGCAAGCCTCAATCCCTAAGGACGACTTTACTCTCTGCTAGAGGAACAGCGCAGCAAGGCACAAGCAATCTAGGAGGCTTCTGGAGTGCATTTGTGACAACTTCCAAACATAGGTGATCAAGGAGGTGACAACAGGAGGTGTGCTCTGCTGGACTTCGTAATTGCAAGCAAGGAAAAACCAGTCAGGGATGTGAAGATGAAGGGCATTTGGGGAGACCTCAACAGGCTGGAGAAATGGGCCAACAGAAATGTCATGAAGCTTAACAAAAGGAAATGTGAGGTTCTGCACCAGGGGCAGGAATTACCCCATATACCATGATGGGTTTGGGCCAACAGGCTGGAGAGCAGCATCCAGAGAAGGACCCAGGGAGTGCTGATCATGAGCAGGCCTGCAGTGTGGCCTTGTGACAAAGAAGCCCAACAGTGTTCTGGCCTTCATGAGAAAGAGTGTTGCCAGCAGGTTGAGGCTGGTGGTCCTTGCTTGCTTTTCAGCCCTGGTGAGACACATCAGGAGTGCTGTGTCCAGACCTGGGTTCCCCAGTACGAGAGAGAGACATGGGCATACTGGAACAAGTCCAGCAGAGGGCCACAAAACTGTTGAGGGACTGGAGCATCTGACACAGGAGGAGAGGCTGAGTCAGCTGGGGCTGTCACGCTTTAATCTTGAGAAGCACAGGGAGGATCATACTAATTTTAGTGTATGCGTGGCAGGGGGTATAAGCAGGTGGAGCTGAACTCTTCTCATTGGTGCCTAATGACAGGACAAGAGGCAAAATTTCATTTTATGACTTTTCTCCTTTTTCTGAAAAGGAAACAATCCATAGAATCTGGAGACTTGCCAGTTTTGCAGTGTTCAGTGCTGAAGTGAGATCACTAATGTCTCTTGGGAGAGTGAAGGAATCAAAGGAGTCTTAACTACAGAGCTTAATGTTAATTTTACTTTTTTAATTGTTAAAATACTACATCTAATATTGGACTGCAATATTAGAGCATAATATTTATTGATGTTATGTATTGAATAAGACTATGAATACACATTTTTAGATGAATGCTTGATCAGATACCAGTATTAAAAATGGTACTTTGTAGCCTGAATGGAACTCCAGGCTTGATAAAATTGTGACTGCATATAGGGGGTCGATTTGCCTTTCCTAGGGCAGTGAGAAACATCTGCTGGGAAAAACTGGTCTGTACACCCCAACTTTAAAAGTCCTAGGATTTGGAGTTATTTTTTTAACTTCAGATTTCTCATGCTTGATTATTGATGCTTTTTACTGTCATGTCAGTGAAACTTAAAATACTGATGGAGCGGTCAAAAGTTTAAGTTGCCTTTGCATTTTTAAGCTGTGGTTCTCTTGAACAGGTAAAAAATCAGTAATACTTTTAAAATTTTTATTCAGACACTTACCACTTTATGGTGGCTCCTAAATACAGGCTAATCATCTTGCAAGTCATTGTTTACATTTTTATAGTGTTGCCAAATTTATGTGATGCAGTTTCGTGGCCAGTTGCTGACTACTGGCCTCTGCCTGGGAACTGTTGTTTCATGATGAACAGTGATAATCAAAATATTGGGGAAACTGACCTCTTCCTCCATATATCTACTTTTTATTTTTATTTTAACCCTTGTGTCATCTCTTGTGCCAGGGGTGTATCCTGTCATATTTCCTTAAATACTTATATATTGACCAAAAAAAGGTAATATTTTGGATAGTCTGCTTTAGATGTTGAGGTAGGTGGGGCTTTAAATAAGCAACTCTGAAAGCAAGTGACAATACCCAGCACATTTCCTATTTCACTTGCCTGCACCAACCAGAATGATGCAGCACCAGGTTTGTCACATGAGATGGCGTGTGGTGACTGCACGTCCCCTGGGTCTGCTGTGTGCAAGGGCTGGGTCCGGCTAACGTGGGCTCAGCTGCAGCCTGGGCCTGGGGAGGGTGCTGGCACCCAAGTCCCCACAGCCCCTGGGAAGATGGCAGCTGGGACGGGCAGTTCTCAGTAGGCACCTTCTTTTAGCCTGCTCTTGTCCACACAAGGGGTGTGTGGGTGCTGTGCTTGGCTGCAGATTGCAGTCTTGCCAGGGGTGCTCTGGCCCACGGGAGTTTGACCGGAGTGTCCCTAGTGGGAAGAGGACCTGCAGCCTGACCGAACAAATTAGGACACAAGTCTCCTGTGGTAATGCATTGAGCACTGCTGCTCTGCTGCCTTCAAACAACTTCTGAAATCATCATCACACAGGGATATAATTATCTCTGGTTAGCTTGTGTGTGCTTCTTAAATGCTTGAGCTTAAACTGAGGCATCAGGGCTCGCTTTCATTATCTGGATAAACCAACTGGAGGTTCAGTGGCCAAGCACTGGGAGCTGACCGTGGGTCGGAGTAGCCTTGCTGGTACATGTGGTGTAGCTCATGGACTCCATGGAGTGCTTTACAAAGTGTCCTGCTGAGCTTTACGTTCTTACTGATGGCATGTTAGCACGTTGTGAAAACAGGCCTTCCTAACGCAGCTTAGATTGGAGCACAGTCGTGTTATCTCTATCATTTGGATTGTGTTGTATAAACCACAGAAAAATTTGTTGCTCAATGTACCCTTCCAGGAAGTCTTTTCCTTGCACATGTGAGTGAGAACAAACAGGAGATAACTTATTCTTTAGGCTTCTTTTCTTTCAAGGGTGGAGGATTTTAAAAAATGTTTATAAATGTATCACTTTTGACAAGGAAGACAGACAATAATAGACATTGATTTAAAAGACATGAGATTTCCAGTCATTCTGACTACCTCCCAAATGGCAAGCTGCCAGCAGTATGTCTTTTGAATTTGGCTTCTTGAGATCAACAGTTTTATAAATGCTGTGGAATAAAGCTGCTATTTTTAATGCTTAGGGGTTTTTTTTAAAGTTGCTCAGGTTGATGTCCCCTAGAACTTTAAAGCTCAGATTTTAATTGAAGCATACTATGGTCACTTGACAGGACACACACAATCTGCAATCAGCTGAAGATTTTTTTGAAGATGTATTTAGCCCCTGATAAGAGATAACATGTGTATGTAGTTAAATGTTTAACTATTATGCCATCTCTAGAGAGGTACAAATGGAACCTGATAGAAATGTTACTGGAGTAGAAGCAATATCCTCCACTGATCTGCCTTGAGACCTCAATTAAATTGCTTTTCTTTCCCCATTCTGAGTTGATGTTTTTTCCCAGAGGTAAGAAGCTGGTCAGTGCAGTGCCAACTGCGATGTGTCCTCAAATTCCCTGTTCCTATGCAATTCCAGTACTTGCCTGGTGTGTAAGGGTTGCTATAAACTTTGTGGAAGATACTCCTTATGTAGAAAATTTGATAAATGTGTATGGAGAAGCAGTCTCTCAAATATTAAGAAAATACTGACTCCCCGTTTGTCTTTTTGCCTGTTGGGAGCATGTGTAGATATAAGTGAAGCATGAACCGTCCATTTTCCATTTGCTAAACTTCTGTGCAGGCCAGGCCTGGGAGGCTTTGCAGAGTCTTGGTTCCATTTTCCTCTGAAATCATGTGATATGAATCAGGTCTGTAAGAAATGTTTTCGAGGAAAAATAAGCAGTACTCTTAGTGCTTATACACTTATTGTGAGGCTTGCAATATGGAGATAGTGAAGAATTGTTTTTTGTAATACTGTGGCTTTTATAGGCACTTTTTCCCCCTGTCCCATAGAAAGGATTGTCTGATTATTTTTTTTTTGTGGGCCTGCCCAACATTTTATTTAAGAAACTATGGGATAGTCATTTTTTAGGTATTTCAGTCCTCCTATAAAGCTTTTTAACTTGCAAAGGTAACTTCTATTTGTAAGAGTTACAATGCCACAGTGTTTTTGCTCTAGATGCTAGAATATTAGAGCTTTTGAAAGCAAGAATTATAAATAAAAATGAATGCCAAGGAAATAAAAAAATGAGACCTCATTCCAGATCATTCAAATGAAATAAGTATATAATTTGAATATGGATATAAAAAAAGATTGGGCTGTGTTATTTCTCACTTGGTACAAAGCATCTGTAAAATCTAGGTTAGTTGCCTGTACTAGCAATGAGATGACTAGCAGGAAAAAAACCAAAATGCCATTCTGCTGCTTGTGGAACAGGGCAGACCATGGGCTTTGATTAGACTTCATTCTTGGGAAAGGAATTATGCTATATTTCCTTGTGAGGAAAACTTGCAACATTTTTATCAGCTAAACAGTTTATAATATAACACATATGAAAATTGGCATTAAGCCGAGTAAATCTGGCCTGAAAGAAGCCATGTTAATAGATAATTGAAGGTAGAAATTGGTAATAATGATTTATCCTATTTTTTTAAAAAGTGCCATTTCACTCCTTTTGAACATATGATATACATAGGTGATTTTTTCTTAATGTATTATGTGCATACAAAACCCGTCTTTTATGATCTGCTATTAATATCTTGCTATATAAAGTTTTAAAATTTTTGATTGTATTGATATTCTAAAGTTTCATGGTGAGGTTACCAGGTGTTCCAAAGTTTTAAATATATTTTCACCGCTTCCCTTTTTGTTTATAAACTATTTTTTAATTCTAGTTACAGGTGGTGACACTTTTTTCCATTTTAAGCAAAGTCTGGTTTTAGAGATCTGTATTGCCACTCTGGATTAGTGGTTTAAACTAACCTTTAAATTTGCCTTTTTCCCTATTGCAAATAACTTTGTGTGAATGGAGGGCTTTGATTATATCTATTTTTATTGGCTCTGTTCTGTTCAGACTATGCCTGCAATAAATCTATGGCAGTTGAACATACGAGATCAGTAATTTAAGACTAAGCATCCTGAGAACTGTAAAGAATGAAATCTGTAATTCCAAAATAAATATTAGGTCAATTAAGTGATGCAGTGAAGCATTTTCATGTTAAAGAAAGCTTTAGCAGATTGATGTCTTCTGAAGCTGTTCCCCATGACCTTTATGGTAAGATAATTGAATTGCTTGAGGGAATATGAACTGGGATTCAGTGAACTATTTGCAGTATAATTAAACCAGAAGCTATGTAGTAAGGTAGCTCCTGTGCACAACATTACACTGCACTACAAAAGACATAAGTGAAAGGTTAATCACTTGATGAAAAAAAATCTGTGTTTAAAATCATATCTCTGTGTGTGTAATACATATATTTAAATAACAAATATGTATCTGTGTGTAATTCAGATGAAGGATACATATGCATGTAGTTCCTACTGTGATATGGAAATACTTCATTTCATCATCATCTACTTCAAAGAATGGTCTCACTTTTTCTGATTGTGTAAGTGCATCCATGGGTGAGAAGTGCTATAGCATGGTGAAATATTAAATTACATTAAATGGCCTTTGTTTATATGCAGTTAGAGCAGTTAAAATAGCATTGATTTAAAGAGTCTGGATATAGAATATATTTTTTAAACATCATTTTATATAGTGGAAAAGAATCTTGGTACATTTTTTATTATTTTAGTAAAACAAACATAAGTGCTGTTTTTCCTTAGTAAATTTACTTCTGGAGTGTGTGTAAAATAGTGGATAAGAGACAATCTGTTTCTAATCTATTCCATGTGCAGAAACAGTGAATAAAGTTGATCAAATCTTTAGTCCTTTATAAGCAATTCCTTTTTGAAGTATGAACATATTCTGCAGAATTTTCTTTTCTCCCTCTGAGTGGAAGACATTGCTGTCATTAGAGTCCAGATTACATGGATTCTTAAGATGTGTGAATTTTTTTTAATGCACTAAACAATTGAGCATGTAAGGATGTTTTCTGGGTTGCTTAGCAGCAGTCAGGTTTTTTACTTTAAGTGACCTTCAGTGACATCTTTAGATTGTTCAGAGATTTGGCAGAAATAGTTATTCCAGTGTTTGAAATGCGAGGAATCATTTGTGAAAAAAAATAAGGTTGGCTTACTGTAAAGTTTTGTAAATATTTAAACATAAACAAAACTTTACATTCTGTGTTCTTGTAAATGTTTTGGAGAAGTGAGTGCTAGAAGAGTATTCTGTTGAATGTTAAATATAGTTTTAGGTGACTTATCACCTGAAAGATGCAAACTTTGATTGCAGATCGATGTATCTGAATTAAGCTTTAAATGAGTATGTATCTAGTTGGAAATATATTTTCTGTATTTATAAAACTGAGTACCATTAGTGGTGTTTTAAGTTGAGAATATAATTCAAATCAACTAAAATGTAAAATATTAAATATGCTTTTTTCCTTATGGGATATCAAATGCATTTTACAAGAATATTTTAATTGGGTGGGTCTCCTGTATCACTGCAGAGCTTGTGTTGGCACTGCCTTCCGCTCTGTCTTAATAGCCAGCAGAGAGTTTGAGACTGGTTTTAATACGTGTTAAAGGGTTATATGCTGTCAGCCTTGTGCTGCGGCTCCCTGCTGACTTAGGATGCTTTTGGTATCTCTCTTCCCTGCTACTTTCTCTGTACAGTGCACAAGTTAAAGGAAGGTTCATCTTCCAAGCGGCGTAGTGGCTTGGGTCTAGTGGGAGCATGTTGCTGGACCGAATAAGGTGTGGGAGAAGTGAGTGGCTGAGTTGAAGGAAAGATTTACATAGCTGCCCATGCAGGTTAGTCAAACCAGAGTTTTAGTAGAAGGGTGTAAAGGCCAAGTTGTTCAGACAAATAGGAAATACTTTTTAAGTGGGAAATCCTGGGACCCGAGAGGTGAATGGAGACATGACTAAGAGGATTATAGAAGTCCAGCAGCTTTGGATGCTCACAGGAAGCATCCCTGTACATCGCATGGTGGCCAGACATGCTGTTCCGAGAGGAACCGCTCTCCGTGCTTCTGTTCAACTTCTCTTCCGCTATCTTTCTGTTCGTACTGTTTTATGAGAGGAGAGGAGGAGAACCACTCACCAGCTCTGTTCTGCCTCCTTCCAGCAGTGTGATGAATTGAGATCAATTGGAGCACATTTGGCATTTTTGCAGCTGGTACACAGACTCGGGACGGCTCCTTCGTGTGAGCGAGAGCAGGCTAAGGGCAGGCACGGGGAGCTGGGAACCCGCAGGGGCCGGGTGAATGTCCAACTTTCTTCTCTCCTCCTAACCTGCCCTTTCAGAGGGAGTAGAGCTTTGGTGAACATTTAAATTTTAGTGTAGGCTTTGGTGTAGATACTTTCCTACTTACCTACTGAGGTTTGCCTCCTTTCCACGTGATATGTTGAGCAGGGAGATGTCAGAAGAGAACTACTCCAGTTGATCAGATCTGCTTTACTGGAATGGAGGCAGTGGTAAGACAGTTGGGACTAGTGCATTTTCTAACTACAACAGTGAAGCAAATTCAGGTGCCTCGGTGCATACTGACTTCCCTATTAGAGATTTAAACTGGAGGACCGTGATGTAGAGCTGCTGGTTGTGTGTCAGTCATCATTGGTTTGCATCATTCTACTCTAAAGAGAAAAGCAACAACCATAAAATGATTTTTTTTTCATCTAGACAATGCTAGAGATTTTAAGATTATTAAGATATTTAGAGAATATACATATTTTTAAGGTAGATCAATTTTACCTGGTAGTATAATGGTAAACTTAGAGCTTCTTACTCTGAAACACTTTAAAGTCCTTAGTATTTAGCATTATGTTGTAATTTATCCTTTCTTCCATCATATTAATAATCAAAGGAAGAAGAATGTATTCTTAACAATGTCTAATTTTATATTCTTCAAAGGAGTTTAGCATTAGCAAAAGTTAAAACATTATACTCTTCTAATTATAGAAGAATCTTTCATTCTGGTCTCTTGTAATTCCCAAGTGATGTAGTCTCCTCAAACGTTCTGCTCTTGGGCTGTATCTCTTTAGTTCAGGTTCAGAAATGCAGAGGCAATTTATCTTTTTGAGTAGTTCCTAAATTAAACTTTATTGAATTTAAAAGAATAGTATTCCAGTGTTTTTTGAGGACAGGAGAAGAGATGAAGAGGCTTTTTAGGAGGAAGACACCTTTTTAAGCAAGTTATTGTGTAACTTTTTATTTAATGTGCTTTAATGACTCTAGTACTTTCTTCTATACATGGCCATTACTCCCCCAGATGGACTTCAGGTCCAGACTAGTATCTTACCAGCTTATTTTGCTTGAATACACATTATTTTGTGACTTTCTGGGACGAACTATTTAATTACTGCAAAGTAGAGGTTGACAGCTGCCTGAGCATCCACACTGAAAGCGTTAAGGATTGGTGCTTGAGCTAGCTTCTTGATGCTATTTCTCTAGCAATGTAAGAATAGTTTTCTTTTCTGGAGAAACCTCTCTCATCTGTGATCAGGCGGGCTCATGCAGGCATGGTTAGAGCTGATAAACATTTCACTGTAACAGCTTAGGCAACAGAAACCAATTTGTTTTTTTCTAAAACAAAATGTTTTTTCTGACACCTTAAATTTGGTGATTATTTTTCAGCAAGTTACAAAAAAGATTTGTATCAATTTCTGCAAATTTGTTTTGCCAGAGTTGTGGGTTCATAGTAGCCAAGCCGTCTCATGATTTCAGGGTAGCAACTTACAGAGCTGAAAAATATTTTATGGTTAAAGCCAATTGAGCTGTAACAGGAAACCCGAATTCAACCAAAAGCAAAATAAAAGAAAAAAATGCAAACAGGAAATGTTGCTTTTTTTGGCAGTCTTAATAATGGCATATGAACTCTAGAAATGGAGTAGACTGTCCAAACTTTCACCTCTGTTAATCCTAGTGGGTTTTTTATTATGCACGATTGAGAACTTGCAGAGATTTTCAGAATCTCGTGAGATTTTTTTGACTTTTATTCTAGCCATTGCAATGTTATTTCCTCTATGTCAATACAGCTTTAGGAGCTTTGCTCTGTCTATGGAAAAACAATAATTTATAAACTTACGTGCTTGTCCTTGCAGAACAATCTACTAGTCTCCATACAACTTAATGAGTCCTAATTATATGTGCTGCCTCACTGTTTTTAGTAATGTACCATAAAAGCTAACAGTAACCAAATTCTGGTTTAAGAAACATCTGAAATAGTTGAAGTAGCACTGGTAAAAACAGCATGAAAGAGGTGGCTTAAAAGCATAAATTAAGTGATAAAGTCATTGTTTGCACAGTGGAAAACACAGTACTGCCATGGTTATCTCAAGAACAGGCGCTAGAACTAGTTATTTTTCTCAGATAATGGAACTGTATGAAGTGTGAATATGGGAACAGCATTTGATGCGTTGTATTTGTGCTGTTGCATGCAGTTGATGGTTACAGTTTTGTAATATCTTGAGCTCAAGAATACGTAGTACTGATGGTAAGTACTGTCTTTAGGATGTGTCCAAATAAATGAAGTGTGTGTATTGCTTATAATTTTATTTGTTAGAATACCTGGATAGCAGTATTAGGAGATGGTATTCTGAATTTTGGGTTTGCATTTCTGTGAGTATGTGGACTTCAGGGTTTTTTTTCTAACTATAAAAATAGACTTGATATAAAATCACTCGGTGTGTCTGTTAACTGAGAAATTGGGAAAATTCCTGTGGATTAATTGCAACTCTAGGAATACCCAGTTAAATAAAGTCAATAGTAGAAGGCTTTATTTGATACTTATCATGTGTGGGTAGGGCTGTGTTTGCCATTTTTCTGGAGTAGGCATAATGTAGTTTTATGCTTCTTATTCTAAGTGGACACTTCCGCTTTAGGGAGGATTTTTCTGAACTAAAAATGCTTATTTTTCTGTGGTGTCCATTGCATCTGCAGTGTGACAGCAGAGCTGAGCACGTGCTCCACTGCTAGAGTTCTCTCTGTGGCGACTTGTCCTTACCTTTTTCCGTGCCTTTGTGATTTAAGATTAGTGAATGGAGAGTTCTTTTAAGATTTCAAGAGCTAGTTTTTATGCAAATACCTCATGTCTGGAAGTGGAAGTTTCCAGTATGATACATTTGCAAGAAAGCTCTACTAGTATAACTTACAGTATTATTAACCTTCTTCCTCTTCAGGTGCTGTGCAGCCTTAAGGTACTGTTTACTCTGCCTAAAGACTCATGAAACATGAACTTTTCAAACATTCAGCAGAGGAACTAGAGCAGCAAGTCCTCAATTTTCTCTTTCTGCTTAGTTTTAAAGCTAATCCATTTTAACTGCACGAAGAATGCACTTTTTCTGTTTGCTGCTTTGCACTGCACGAAGCTATAGTTCACATTGTGAAACATCTTGAAGTCTATATTATTATAATGAAAGAGGAATGTTAGGAATCTTCTGTGGACAATTTATTTTTTGCCGCAGAGCTTTCTGTATCCTTGCTTTGGATGGCGAAGAGCAAAGACTGTAATCGCTTTTTTAATTTTTCTGTTCGTTAGCAGTAGGCATTTTGTGATGCAAGGGCTCCGTGATCTATCCTCTCCTTCCTGTCCTAGGAAAAAATAAAAAATAAAAGTTGTAGGGTTGGCAATTTTAGGTAAGATACCTATCCTTAAATTTCCTGTTTTCTGCTGGTAGCACACACCTGCTTTTTGTTCTTGTTCTTCTTTCTCCTGTATGACTTCGTGGCCTTATTCAGCATTACTCTAGGTTTTGCATAGTTCTTGCAAACCTGTGAGAATACTGACCTGGCTTTCTCCATCCTGAGTTGCCGTGTGTGATTAACACAACAAATAGAGGCAAAGGGCTCAATGTACTGAGAAGAACACAGAATTGAAGAGGGTGGTCAGTGGAGTTTTTTTTCTTAAATTATGAGAGGAAGCATTAGAGGGTAAAGTTAACTTGCAGAACCTCTGACCCAACATGTGAAAGTCTTCTTTTGTGAGGGCTTGATAAAGCCTAGAGGAAGTAACGGAGGACTTCAAAAATTTCAGATTTTTCTGTGATTGTAATACTTGCCTGTATGCATTGCAATTTGGTGTTGAAATCACGTGGCTTAAAATAGTCATCAGAAAGAAAGTAAGACTGAGTTATAGTGTGTCTACCTTTTAGGTAAACTGTATACTTTTTAATGGGGTTTCTACATTCCTGCTATTCATTGTTTACCAATTTTTTGTATTGCTTCCTTAGTACAGACTTAGGAGAATGAAAACCTGCATCAATTTTTTTCAGTATTTATTAACTGGATCTGATTAGGAACTAGAGCAAGGCATTGTTGCATTTTAACTTTTTTTAAAATCAATTACTTACTAGTGTTTAGGGGAGATAGTAGTCAGATACGAGCACATGAGGAGTATTGACCAATCTGTACTCCAGGGAGATGGTTGTGGTGGTTGTTTTTCGCTGAAATACAAAGCTGAGATCCCGTTGGCTGTCAAATGGCAAAGGTGCTGCTGTATTTTCACTCTCCAGCAAAATGGTACTTGAGGTTTGGCTTATCATTAATTCTCTTGAACATAAAATGCTGATATCCTTCCTTTTTGGCTGAAGGCACTACTGATGGCTACTGCAAACAAGCATATAGGTTTTTTTTATTGATGGGTAACTTGTCTCCTTCACAGAAGCCTGACCCCAGTGCATGCTTATGTCTGGGAATGCTGACTTTAAGTTACTTTACCCTGCTGTCAGGTGGACTGTATTTCTTTAGGAAGGTTTGCAGTTCAAAGACCTTTGCCAGTTTGAAGCAAAACTGTTGTTGAATTAGAAATTACACATTCATACGGTGTTGTTTTCCCACATATCAACTACAGAGATGATTATTGTAAAATAAAAATAATGTATCTGTATAATTGAATAAAAGTAATTTGTATCTGTTTGTTTTACACAGCATAAATCAAGCAGTTAGGTATTTCTTGGGAACAAATGTGGCTCCATAAATAAAGGAGCCCTTTTTCTCATATTGCGTATCTTTATCATTCCCAGCTAGAATTACTCTCAAGAAGAATCTCTTTCAGTGTTCCCTGTTTATGGCTGTTTGCTGTGCTTCTTTTAAAAAGCTTTTTGGGTAGTATGTTTCCTTTTGCCAGGCTTACTTAATATTTAAGTTGATGTTTTAGGCTAGTTATTTCTTGGCCTATTTCAAAATAACTTTATCAATACTTACCTGTTAAATAAAAGCATTCTTTCCTGTGGTTAACAGTCTAACATTATCTGCTGACATAGCAATCTAATCTTTACATGTTCTTAGATAACACTTTGTTAATACTTTTTTTTGTCCAACAGCTGGCTGTGGTTTTGGTCCTCTGAGTGACTTGCTCATTGATTATAACATATATCTTAAAAAAAAAAAGAAAAAAGTATAAGGCTTTTAGACTGTGTCAGCTCAGCTTCAACAGTTAATTATGACAGCTCCAAAGAACACAGGTTGGCAGGTAACAGGGCAAATAACAAGGTTTTAAGGTAGACTTAATTTTTCCTCATTGGTTCATTGACATTCCTTCTAAATTAGTGAGATTTCCATGTCACTTAAAAGTGAGTGTTTTGGAAAAAGCTTTATGCAGGCATGAAGCACATGGACAATATTTATAAAAATTGGAATATTTTGCAAGTACAACATGCTGAGAGATGTTACACAATGTTTAGTCCATAGCACTTTATACTGATAGGTGGTAACATCATTCTATGTTTAGTGATAAAGAATTACAATTTTTCTATTTGTCATCCGATTACTTAAAATCTCTTCTAATTTGAAAGAGCTATAAGCCTTATCAGTTATTATGCAGTGTATTATAGGCTGTCTTTGAGTATTTTTTTAGAGGAGTAGGGTGGTATGCTGCCTGAATGAAGAGGCACTTACCACCCTACTTGAGACTCTGTAAGCTTTTTGCTTTAGTACTGAATATGCATAAAAAAGCAAATTTAAATATAAACTTTAAGGGCGTTGTTTATGCTGGTAAATGTCATGTTGGGACATGCTAAATGCTTGCTATGATGCTTGCCATCATTTCATTATTAATTGTGAGATGTGCCTTGTGCTGATCAGCGGACACTTAGAAATGGCATTTGGAAATACTAAGTCATGTTCGAGGTCATTTATAAATGTGCATTATCATGTATTAAAACTTTCTGCTACAGGTGAGGTTTTGATTAACTTTCTTATTTCTCCTGTATACGAGTTACTTTATTACAGTATAAATACTGAAAAAGGAGTTGATATTTGACATAACACAGAAGAAAAAAACATATTCACATGAACTTTTATTGAAAGGATCTGAGTTGAATAATACTGAGCAGAAATAGTAGAAAATTATTCCAGAAAACAACATTACATTAAATCAGCTGCGCTAACATCTTGCTACTTAATACTGGTTTTGTTTGCAAAAACAAAGTATTTCTTGAGCTAAAGCTCCCACACAGGAACAGGAGGCAGAAGTAGGCCAAATATTAGTTCCTTACTCTTTATCGTTTATTTTTCTAGATTTTGGCAGAAATCGTACATTCTTTGCTTTAATTTTTCACTTCCCCACACTTGACATTTTATATCCTTTAAGTTTACAAGTTTCTTTCGAGTTTATTTTGCGTGAACTTAAAGGGTTTTGGTATGGTATCAGCTCTAAGCAGAACTTTCTTGAGCCTTAAAAGTGGAAAAGAGGAACTTTAATTTCAGAAATACTCAAGGTTATTAGATGAGTTGCATAACTTAGAATTACAGTTGTCTAACCACAAAACAATGCTTTCTTGTTTACTTGTGGTCATTAATTTAGCTTAAACATTTCCTGCGCTGTATCACAAGGTTGTGTAAATGGAGTTTTGTAGAATTTCTCTGGCTTTTATATTTCTTGTAAACAACAGTTTTAGAAATAGCTTTGTGTCCATAAAAAATACAAATTGGCTAACAGGGGGCTAGATACTAGTCTTTGAGATTTTACACTGTAGGCAATGATTTGCTTGCATGTAAAAAAGAGGAGTCTCCTGACTTGAGTAACGTATTCTGGGCATGTTTGTGTAGGCAACATGACTTCAGAACAACTTGCCACTTCCTGACTGTTTTTTAAATGCCTTGCTCAGCTCAATAAAGTTTGAATAAGAGGTTCACCAGTCCACAAGGCTGGCTTTCAATCTCATTAAATATGCTCATAAGTGATGCTTATTTAGAGTTAGTCTGATACCCATGGCAGTTTTGCAATATTTGCTTTGACTGCTCAAAACTATTGAAGGTTTCAGTCCTCCGTAGGATTGCTTCCTGAATACTGAAAAGCACAAATGAAGATTTTTCACATCTTGCAAGTATAGCAATTCAAATGTGTTGCCAGGACTTTGCAGTGTCTTGGGAACATTTCAGCTACTCTATGGCAGGACTTTGCCTCTAGGGGGTGGAAATCACAAGGAATCTTACGGTTAATAAATCTGGCTTTCTAAAGACCCATCTGTTAAGAGAATTGGGGTGGGGAAAGCTTTGTATTTCTATACAGCTCCCACGTAGCCAGAATACATAATTTGGAAACCAAGAAAAATTGACTTCAGCATGTTTGTGTATATGAAAACATGGCCCAAAAATACATGTGGGGTTTGATGGTTGAGCTGTAAAGTTGGTGATAATCTTTATTCCTATAGCTTGTTCATATATTTTTATTTGTTCAAGTACTGCAAAATTTGCATTCTTGACTAATTTTTGTCATCTTGAGATCAGCCTAAATTTTGGAGGAGTCCCCATGTGAAGGTGGCTAACAGCCTAGATCAGTGCTCTAAGGTGAATGGGACAGTTAAAACTTCTCATCAGTTTTCCACCATCCATATGTAGTCTGTGATGTGTGCTTCCAGCATGTCTGTATTTAACTTCAAAAAGTGCTTTGGGGTCTTTCTGAGGGACAAGTCTCAAGAGCATTGAGCTATTTGAATATATATCATTGTACATTCTGCCAAGTAAGATTTTATTTTTTTTAACCTTTGGGTGACTAACTTATGGTCTCTTTCCTTTGACTCTCTGCAGTACACAGCATGAGCTCAACTTCACAATACTTGAACTATCATGCATTCTTGGGAGGTACATGGTTCCAAGGCAATCTGGAGAAGCTTGTGGATTTATAGCACCTAGGACTTTAAAACATTAAACTAGGCAGTTCTCAATGAAACAGTAATGAATAGGTTACTTTGCTGCTTGCTTGTGTAGCTTGGAATTCTGCTTTTATATACCACCCTTACAGTTAGTTTGGCAACAATACTTATGTTTTCTGAAATAGTATTTAGTAAACTGAATGCAGTATGCAACTGGTTGGCTTTTTCCCCCAGTGAAGATTTACCCTCCTGTCCTTCAGCTCTTCATTCACTGTAGAGAAAATAGTATGTTGTAGCTTTTCCACAGTTACTGATGAAAAATTAACTAGAAATAGTTGGTGAAGGAATCTAATTGTTGCTCACCTGAAGTTCACATGGATTTGCAAATGTTTTATAGAAGATTATTTACTTTGAAAAATATGTTGGTAATAAAAAGATACTCTACCAGTTTAAGTGCAGAATTTGTTGTGGAGCTGCATCTTTTTCTCCAGAAGAAGGTTTTCTCCGGTGCCAATTTAGAGCAATTTTTTCTGAATATATGCATCTGCTATGTCTCAGTCCAATGCTGTTTATATCTGTAGTTTTGTCTCAGTGAAGAAGCAGGTAGTATTTCCCAAATGGAGGAATTTAACTTAGGAGATAAAAGTAATATAGTTTTAATTGATTTTTGTCTAACTCTAAAATCTAAATGCTTTTGCTTGTCCTAAGTTAGCTGTCCTTTTTTCTGCTGAACAGTCCACAACACTGAAGTAAAAGCTAATAAATTATGCTTAACAGCTAATACAGTCCACACCTAACATTGCATGATTTGAGCTGTTATGGATGCCAGGGTCCCAGCTAAATTTTACCACTGCAATGTAAACCAATGCAGGGTTTTATCTTACTGTAAACTATCTAGAAAGCGTCATTCTACAACATGACATTTTTTTTTCACTCTGCAAGTGTATGTTTGTATGTTTTTTATTTATATGCATATGCTTAAACAGAATTATTTAATGCTTTGGCAGCTGTATATAGCAGTTATGTTTTTTAGTATGGGAACTGTTCATAAGAAAGAAAAAAATCATGTAGATGTTAAAAATGTGGACATAAAGACAGCTGTGAAAATAAAACATTTTCACCTTTATCAGAAGGGTCTAGACTTCTGTTGTGCTTTGATCTTCTTACCTAAACGATTGCTTCACTTCCTTAGTTTCTTAGAAGAAAGATTTTGGTGTTGTGAGTAAACTTTAGTTTGGCAAAGTAACTTACACTGCTGTGTTTTTGTGCTGATACATAATTTGGATTCCTTGCCCAGCTAATGTATGGGAAAATGGGTAACATATTAGTGCATACTTTGTTGTGGTGATACATAGCTCTAAACTTGATGTATGGGTAAGTTTCTCACTTCCTCTACCTCCACCCTTTGGGGAGATCATCCCACTCCCTCTTCTTAACACAACTACTTTGCAACTTCCACATTGATGTTATTTGCTCTATATCTTGCAATGCTCAGAACTAATTGTATTTATTCTTGAGTGAAACAGATGAACTTGTTTTATTCAAATGTTATCTAGATTGTGGTGATAAGTCAAACTGAGATGATTTTTTTCTGTCTTTAAAGCTGTGAACAGTATGAATTGAGACATACAATGCATTGCTGTAAGTTGGGCTACATGTTAAAATGTGATTTTTACCTTCTGTGTTTAAGTATGAGATTTTGTATTTTCTCCAGTTTTTAATTAACTAAATACTTCAATGCCTTGGCCCAGTGCTTATGCATGTACCTATTTAAACCTGTTAATATCTTACACTTTCCTTATTGGCTTCTCAAACTTTTTGTCCTTGGCTACTTTGTAGCCCAGTTATGCTTTTCATGAAGTATCTGAGTGGGTTTACATTTTTCTGCATGTAAACTTAGACTTCTGTGTTTTCATTCAGGAGGAGAAGACAGAAAAAGGATCTGATTTACCAAATACTCAAAGCAGCAGCTGATATCAAGTGGTCACTGCTTCAGTAGTAGTGTCAGTAGTGTATCACATCATAAATTTAATCTAGAAGAGTGACTCACAATCTTACCCTGAACTGGAAATCAGTTATTCTAAATTTAACAGCCCTCTTCTAGAATTCCTCTACA
Source organism: Strix uralensis (assembly GCF_047716275.1). Lineage (NCBI taxonomy): Eukaryota > Metazoa > Chordata > Aves > Strigiformes > Strigidae > Strix > Strix uralensis. The sequence continues at coordinate 10,015,661 of NC_133978.1, read as the reverse complement.
GTCACATTCCTTACATCCTAGAATTAGAATATACTAAAAAAAAAGACTGAATTGGATTTGATTAATACTTGAAATATCAATAAAGCCAGTTTATGCTTCTGTATGAAATGGAATTTTATAAGCTTGTAATCTGTATATATTTGTTAATTATTAGAATTTATTTACATTATGCCAATTACATGTAGTACAATAGGTACTGCACGTTTGACCTGAGTACTAGATACTTTTTAAGGAGACTGGAGATGTGAAGCAAAAAGAATAAAGGATCTATGAATGGTATCTGGGAAAGAATTTACATCTGAGGTGATCCCTCTGTTTTCAAACTGATTAACAGAAAATGGAAGGCGGCAGACATTCAGAATGCTCAGGTTAAGGGAAAAATTGATGCCAGGCAGCCTGGATATTTGGATTTGTGACTGTGGTCTTTTTCATATGAGGTGTTTACCAGCTGTGTAGATCTGCAGAAGCAGGAGCTCAGATGCCTAGAAAAGGATTCATAACATGTGTCCTTCAATAACTCTGAGGCTGTTGGTTTTTTTATTCCGATAGAGACAGAAATGAAAAGAAAGTGTTTTTTGGACAGAAAAAGGGAACTGTTTGTGTTTTGTTCTCCAAATATTCCAATTGCATCCAGGAAGCTGGAGAGTGTGGGGTTGGTTGGTTTTAGAAAAGGAAGAAACCTCTTAAATCAAAATCATGTTTTTTGTCTCTGTCCATATGTATTTGCAGAATCTCGTTCAGCATAATGGTTCCAGATACGCACAGTGTCTCATTACTGTTTGAAAAGGCTTTTTTCCCCTTGTAGCTCAGTATGTAACCTGCATTGCAACAGACTTAAACTGGTTTCCTGTATAAAGCTTTGTCTTTGACTTAATCTTGGCTTCTCTCCTGTAACTCCACATCTGTGAATGACTCATAACAAGCAGGGCCATCAGAAAAATACTGTGTACATTTTTATCCAAATCTGTAGAGTTTTTGTTTCTAATTTTTTTACAGTCTTGCTACATTCTTCCCTCCCATGTAATGAATCATACAGTATCTGTACTCATACCTGACAAGAAAAGTGGTTGTGCATTGAGAGAAAATTGAATGCTAAGCAAATAGAAAGAATATCCCCAGCCATCAATCTGCTGAGAGCAGAGCTTTTGTATTTGGCAGTTATCCTCTGTCAGCCCCTGGGGCACTTCTGATATTATGATTTGCTTTTCCCCTGTAAACAGCAAGTTCTGTTAAATGAATACTCTGGCTTGGGGGCAGAGTTGGATCTGTCGGGCACTGGCAGCAAGAGAGGTTCTGACTCCTGAGGTGCTTGAGGGCTTTTTTCGAGCTTTCACAGCACCCAGTGACTCGAGAAGCCAGCCCCACTGCAGAGCTTATTAGGAAAATGCCAAGCTTTACATCTCTTACTTGTCTTACTCACATGAATGTTTTGATTCACTTTCAGATGTGTGGCAGCAGAGGGGTTGTTCAGTCAGCTGTCCTGTCCCTTCTGGAGTGTTTATGGTGGCTAGGCTGCTGGGAAGAAGAAAAATGCTAGAGCGTAAAGGATGGGTCCTTGTCTTCCATCTTTTCCTCTCACTAAATATTTTCCTAAGTGAACAACAGCCCCCCAAATCAGTGTGAATTAAACGCATGACAGCTCATACATTAATAACAACAAGGGAGTCAACTGAGGTAGGCAAGATGAAAGCATGGCTGGAATGGCTTAACCCTGCCACATTGGTTTGATCTCTTCCCTTGTGTCATGGAGTAAGCACATAGTAATGGAAAAGTTGGTTGCTGGTATAAATAACTTTTTATTGCTGTTACAAGAAGTATTTTATAACAGCAGTGGGTCATATGGGATACTGGTGAGATTTTCCTACAGCTACGAGAGCAGACCTTCCCCAGTTCTCCTCCAAAACTACCTCTCTTTGGAACATGGGTCAAGGGAATTGATATTATCTAGACTGTATTTAAGGTGGGAGAGCACTCTTGCTAGCATCATAGCTGGCCGCTGACTGCTTCTGTCAGTTTTGTGCCTACAAAGGGTTTGGAACAAATTAATACAATGTGAAAATTATTTCTGGCCAGACTATCATTTTGACCACAGGTTCCTAAATTTCCTGAAAAATTGAAATGCAGAAAGGCCCATTTGAAGGAAAGGAGACAATTAACTAACTGCTTGAATAAAATAGCAAAAGTTAAACCACCTCATCTTTCCTCTTCACATCTCAGTAGAGGTGACACTTTTTGGAATGAGACTCCACCTTGCATCTTTCTGGAGGGCAGCTTGACCAAGGAGTGTGGGAAGACTGAGGTCACAGATGCTTTATTCTTACATATTTAGGTAGCAAAAATGTTTTATGAACATTAGAATGAATTGTTCTTTTCTCTTTTTAGTACCGTATCCAATCTATTCTCAAAAATGTTTTTCTCAAAACTGGGGGGAAATACTTGGGTGAGCTACAGTGCATGAATGTGTTTAATACAATGTTCTAATCAGGTTTCATTCATGCTAATAACCATGGATCTTAATAAAGCTCTCTTGTAATTGACAGTGTTTGATAGTTTTGCTTTTAAAAAGTGATTATCAGTAGCACAGATGCAAACTCTTTCTGTTTTAAGAGAAACTAGAAATAGGTTGTTGAACTCAGCTACTACAATATTTAGATGCTGAAGAGCTGACTTCATCCATTGATTAAAATGGAAGGAAAACCTTGCTTATAATTAAAAAAATCTGGTGATAGTAATCTGAGAATCTCTTGGTGAAGAATTATCAAAAGTTAGGTCTCTCTTCTTGAAAAGAAACCGCTTCACAAAGCAAAGAAAACCTCTGTTTGCCTACATCAAGTATGTTCTCTAACTTCGTATAGTATATCTGGAAGTTTAACAGTGTTACTTAAGTCCTGGTGATAAAACAAGAAATAATTAAAATTATAAGTTTTTAAATTTAAGTTATGCATGCTTACAGTGATGTACCAACTGTTCCTCTTGTTTCAGAAAAGTATCCGGTATCTTTTATGACCAGCAGCCCTCTAGCTGGGATGCCCTGTCTTGAATTCTTTCTTCTTTTGAATTCTCACCTTTCCTACAGCATGGCAGCTAGCTACACTTTCTGCATGGATATTCTCCTATAATTTTAACCTTTTACAATACAATTAAAGTGGTTACAAACTTGAAATGGAATCTTTGCATTAGCTTGAGACTCCTCATGCTTTAAGGAGAACGTAAAGTGAGGTTGTGTGTGGTTTTTGTTTTGGTTTCTTTTAGACTTCGGCTGAATTTTTATTAGCTAAGGAATTTCCAACAAGCCCTCTGCTGCTCCCAGCAGATTGATTTAATCTGTCAGCCATTGAAATCAAGAATTTGGAAGGGTTTTTGAAGAAAAGTGTAGGGTATGTAGTGACTTCCAAAGAGCCTTTTTGTTCTTTGGTTCATCAAGTTATGGTTGAGCAACTGAGTATTCTAAAGGAAGAGAGGCTTTGTTTTCAACCTAGTTTTTGACAGTGAGAAATAAAAAGGTGAGAACAGACTCTAGAAATGCTAGCAGCAAACTAAAGAAGTTGGTAGAAGTTTGGATGAAGGAAGAGGAATTTGAAAACTTCATCTATAGAAACATCAGCTGGCACATCTACTGTAGGAAGAAGCAGCGGTCCTTGAATGCATCTGAAGGATGATGTAGGAGACTTCCAGGAGTATTTTACCCAGTATGCTAAAGCACAGAGTATAAGAATTGGCTTGTGTAGTGTGGGGACTGCCAGTAATAACTTTTGCTTTTTGGCCTCTTCCTGATCTATGATTGCAGTTCTACCATAGCAATCCTAATCACGCTGCAAAGAGGAAAGTTTTGATACTGGGATTTCTGTATGCAAGGAAAGAGAAGCAAAGTAGCAGAGATGACAGGGTGTTTGGGGCTTTAATAGTGAACAAGTGTCGATCTGAGGCAGTAATAGAGTAGTTTTAATCAGGTAATGCAGTGCTGACAGCTAGTCAGTTTTCCTGGCTTCGTTTTTAAGGGTAGCTGGCAGAAAGCAAAGCGTTCAATTCATTATCTTCATTAAAATCCTAAATCTTGTGCCATGCACTTGATGGTGCTCCACATCACATAAGGAAGCGTTCTGTGGTTGTGCAGATGAACTAGACCCATGTGCGTCTTTCAAAGGACATATTTCTAACAAGGAAAGAGGGGTTCCCAAAGCAACCCCAACTTCACAGCCTGCTTTCAAGCTGTGACTTGGCTATAAAAATAAATAAATAGACAGACTTTCTCTACGCAGAGACTTGGCAGACAGCTTTTTCCCTAGAGATAAATTTGATTTGCAAAATTAGAAAAATCTGTTGTTACATAACAACTGTAAATTTTATTTATATATTAGATTATTGGTTCTAGATAGACTTTTATAGTTATGCGATTCAAAAATATTGATGTGGGGGGGAAGTCTGACAAGGCAAGTAGCCTTCAATGTAACTCTATTTTTTTCCTTTTATTTTTTCTTGCCCTGATGCTATTAGTCACCAAATCTATGGAGTCCTTACAGAAACTAAAAGCAAATCTCTAGGAGTATTTGTTCAAAATCAATATCTTTTTAGTCTTTAGAGTGTATATGTTTTTTTTCTTTGTGTTCTTTCTTGGCAATATATACAGAGGTAGTGAAAGTAAGCATAGCTTATTTTTAAGCTTTCTGTTTTTCTCTGCATTGTCTCTTTATTCATCACAAATGATAGATGGATGAAACTATGAATTTTGGTGATAGGATGGTTTTAGTTATTAGCCAACAATCTTAATATAGTATGCAGGGAGAAGGTTATTGAAAAGTAAATATTCTAATAAGTGAATATAGTCTTCATGATTCTGTCTCTGAGAGTAAGTGTGGGCTTAAGGGGAGAATGAAGAATACGGACATCTTACCTGTCTGTGTTTACATCTGCATTCAGATGATATGGCCCTTGATCCAAGAAACCTCCTCCAGCTAGGAAGTAGTCAGAAAAGAGGCCATAGATGCTGGACTTCTGGGCTATATTTCAACAGTGGGGTAAAAGTATCCTATACTTGGTCTGCCTTTTTCCCAGAATTAGTTATGTCTGTCAGAAGTTAAAGTACATCTGGTCTCTTTATGGATACCTTAGTAGCTTGTGTATCAAGTTCCTTCTAACAGAAGGAGATACAGTGGAACCCACCCAAAAATGTCCAGATATTTAACAGTCTATTTATTGCCATTTACTGAGCATGCTGAAATTCTTCCAGTTCTTCTTTGGCTGCTTTACCAGAGCAAGAATGCTCCCATATAAACATTTTAAGTTTACATCATGGATGTCTTTTTGTCTGCATTGTTTTTAATTTTTTTTCCTAACTAATTTAATTTTCTTCCCTTTTATTTCCCTAATAAAAGGTGACGCTCTTCTTTCACCTTCAGCCCAAGAGTTCTTTTGTCACAGATTATGCAGACATTGGGTAATTTCTGTAATATTCCAAATATCATGTAGGTCATGACTTGACAAATTTGTCAGCATGCTGTATGGACAGGTATACTTTTGCTAGTTTTCGTGGTTGTTGAGTGTGCCAGTAACTACTTGAGTATTTTGGGGTTTGTCTCCCTTCATCCACCCCCCCCCCCCGCTTTCTGACACCTCCAGTTGAATTTGTATCTTTACTCAGACCTGTCTATGCTGAGCATCCTCAAGACATAAACTTTGCTTTATATATGAATTTAAGAAAGTTTAAATGCATGATTTTCATTCATTAACTCTGGAAAACTTGGTCATATTTCTGAAGCCACTTGAGACCCTAAAATACTGGGACTGATATGTGTTACAGGTTACCTCATGAAATTTGTTATAATAAATCATAAAATGAGAAGAATAATGTTATTGAAAAGCCAATTGAAAAATAATATTCAAGATTGTTTGTTATGCAGATTTCTTGTTTGTTTAGGCCTTGTTACTTTTCTTGCCAGACCCATTCATTATAGCTGAGTTGTCTCTCCATCTAACTTCTTAATTTCTAAGCTGAAAACTGGGAGTGAGACTAGCTTTCTAATTACAAGAAAAGTGGAAAGTTGTTTTGTTTGGATTTCAACAAATTCAGTTTAAGGTCAGATTTTTTTTTTTCTCTTTAACAATGTGTGCTCTATCTTTTTGTTCCTAAAGGCATATTTTCAGCAATTTGGCTTAACTCCATGGCCATTGGGGTGGAATTCTTTATCTTGGCTTGATATAAGCAAGCTTTCACAGTATGTATGTGTTAGTGTCTGACTTTGTGCACAGGAAAATATAATCTTTTTGTCAGGTGGTTTCTGGTTCAATGAAAAAAGGTTTTGGTTGGGGTTTTTTTTGTGTATGATAACCAGCTTGGTAACTTCTGAGAAATACAGGCTTTCAATATGAATAATTGTCTATCTAATTGCAACAATAGTAAACAACAACCTGGCTATGTAGCTAACATGTTTCTATGGCAGTTTCAGGAAAAATTCAAATCTAATTAACATGAGGACAGTCTCAACATAAGTATTATGACTTCTTTCTCATTCAGTGGACAGGAAGGATAATTGATTACTTACCTTCAGGTATATTATTCTACAGTTTCTTGAAATCCCGTTAAGTTGATTTGTCTTGCTAAAACTAAAATAATACCTAGTTATCTCTCCCGTTAGAGTGTTTTGATGCAAAGAAGTTATTTTGTTTCATCATAATTGAAACCTGAAGAGCAGAACATGCTTTTACATTCTCTTAAAATGCAGTCTTTCAATGCAGATAGAGTAAGAAGTTTTGATACTAATCAATGTAAAGGCAAATTCACAAACATATATTACATTGTTTCAATAACAATTTCAAGAGTTTAGAAAATGAGACACAAAGCTGATGTGAGATCAACACAAAGTTACAATAATTCATTTAAACAAGACTTGTCTTAATCAGTGTATCTTAGGTTCAGTTCCTGTAAAATATGGCCTGTATTGTAACAGATATTTTGCATAATTAAAATAACAGTTGAAGTAAAAGTTCAAATTCATTTTTCCATGTGAACTTAGAAGAAATTACAATTGGGCTTTTTTATGATTTGGTGATTAAGTAGACAAGTGGTGTACTTCATGGGTACCATAATAGTTAACACCTGTTTCAACTGTTTTATATTTGTATTGGATGGAACCTCAGCAATCCAATATATCTTGAAAAGCAAAAACCTAATATAAAATATTTCACGGTATGGAAGAAATTATAATAAACAGAGTATAGCTTAAAATATAAAATGCTTATTATGCACATTTACATAGCCTTTCGTCTGTATTTCTGAAACCAATGTTACCATTTTGTGTAAAAATAATCCTAGTTTTTGTGAAGGTCAGTTAAGTGATTATTCAATACCATAAAATAAATACTGTTTCTAAGAAAACAATATTTCCTGAGTAGCAGAGGTCAGCAGAAATGAATCAATTTGTCAGTCAGAAAGTCAGTATGTTGTATTAATTACCATTTGGTTTGTGGCTTCTCTCAGATCTGCTTTGGGGACAGGGACCATTGGCAGAAGGGTGGAGTGGTCTCCGAAGGCGGGTAACCAGGCATGGCTTTCCAGAGCACATCTGGAAATCTTATCAAAGCACTGATGCTTTCCTATTTCTCATTAGAGACACTGTTAAGCTGTTGTCATTGCACACGTTTAGTTGAGTTCAAGGAGCACTTTCATGGACTTGGTAGCACTTTGCTGTAAAATAGCACTGTTAGAAAGTTAGCTGCTCTTCTCCCACTCGGGTCATATTTGTGGTGCCTGGTCCTGCTGGCGGAGGAGCCTGTGGTTCTGGAGAAGACTTACAAAGTGATAGTTTTGTTTGCTACTGCTTCTTGAAGCTGTGGTTCCCTGAACACCTTCAGCTGGCATATGTCAGAGCTGTCAGCTGAGTGAGGCCCAAAAATCTCCTTCCCTCTGCCCTTCCCAGCTAAGTAAGACTGAGGGGCTATTCCAGTAAATGCTACTTTTTCTACCAAGTATAAAACTAGACCTGGTCCCTGCCATGGCTGCGCAGAAAGCCATGCCATCAAACAGAGGAGAGAAGCACAAGGTGGAAGTGAGCAGCACAGGCTCTTTCCTTTGGTGGCTGAAAGTGTTCTTACAATACGAAAGTGTCTGTCTTCCACAAGTAACTACTTGGACTTGTCTTTTAAAAACATTCTCACAGCAACTGAGGGTAGTGGGGCTCTAGTGACCTGCATCTATAGCAAGAAAGCTCTAAAAGTGTTTTTTAATCATTATTTGAAGTGGAATTTAGCAAGCCATTTGATAACTGCACATGTTGTATAGTATTTTCTAGATCAGGATTAGTGATGGTAACTTAAGTGCTAGGCATTAGCATCACTTCGTAATACTGGTATGGTATTTCGAAGTTGTCAATTTCATTTATGAAGTCATTAAATGCAAAACTTTGTCAATTAAATGTGAAAGCTTATTTCAAATTTAGTGACGAGATTTACATTGTGCCTTCCATGCAGCACCACTACAGCACTGCCGGCCCCCTCAGCCTCCCACAAAAGGGTGTTTGAGAACTTGGAAATTTGCTACTTTCTTCAAAAAGCTTGGTTTCATATTAAAATTTTAATATTAGTAAGATTACTAAAATAATCTGCCAGGCTACATCTGTCAGATGTAAATATTGGGAGCTTCTCGATATGATATTTCAAAGATGAGATTTATTTTGAAAGTCAGGGTTAATACCCTCAAGATTTGTTTAGAAAGAAGTTGAGCTTATGATGCAGTGACCTAGCAGACTTTTCCCAAACACAAATTAACACTTCCTTTTATCTCAGTTTATCTGATTTGAGGTGAACCTCAATGACTTAATAAACTGCAGCTCGTTGTAGTGAACACTGTAAAAGGTTTCCACTTTTAATGACTTGTGCATAAATTTCATAACTCTGGAATGCTTCTCTTGCTCATTTCCCTGCAAAACATGCTGGTTTTGTTGTTTGAACAAAATCTGTTTAGCCTTTCAATTATGAAAGAAATGGATAAATTTCCCCTTGTGTTTGGCTGTTTTCAGAAGTGCTAGAACTGTCTGTGCCTGCTTTGGAGAGGAAGAAAGGCTTCAAGATAATTTCATGTGAATAGTATATGTTTCACACACGTTGGAAACTTTTTTAAATATAGGTACTTGGTTTGGAGGTAAACATAAGTTAAAAGGTGTGTAGTTGTGGATAGCATCCCAAAATTCATAAACTACTGATGAAATTTCATTTTTTCTTAACTGTAATTTCTCCTCATAGAAATAAGAAAGCAGCTTTTTTTTTTTTTTTTAGGAAGCAGCTAAAATAAGAGTAAACCCATAAAATTGGTACAAAAAGTTATATCAAGAGGAGGGAGGGCAAAAGGAGAAAATAGCTAGAGAATAGCTAACCTGGAAGGAAACAATATACTGCTTCACGTAGTTTATCTTCAAATTTGTAGGCATTTTCTCTTTGAAAGATATCATCCTATGTGTAACGCAGTACTTTAAGCTGCAATTCTGAGCATCTTTTTTTCATTATTTTATTCAGTACATAATGGAGATGGTAATGAATAGATCACCTTAATATACAAAAACTATTTTATAAGAAAAACGAGAAACCTCATCATGGATTAAATAGTGCTGTATCATGGAGGTGAAGTGACAAAATATTAACATATTGCAATATGTTGTTAATCATGTGAAGAACCGCTTTAAGGTACAGAGACTGTAAACTTCAGTGACTTTTCAAAAAAAACCCCACCATACAGTCTTCCCTGCCTTTTTGTAGATATCCTGAGACCTGACAAATGAATTAACATAAAGCATATCTTATGTGCTGAAAAGCTATAATTAAAGACCATATCTCTATAGTATGGTGTAACAACTAAAACCGCTGATTATTAACTAAAGATGTTTCTAAAGTGCCATTTGTTCCAACTTCTCTATTCCCTATACTGTTTTGGTTTTTTCTGTGAACCCAGTTTAGGATATTCTCATTCCCTCTTCTTTACTTTGTCTGTAGTTGTTGGAGTGCTTCTGTTGTGCCATACAGTTGTTGGTGGGGCCAAGCTGTAAATCAGGTCACCAGAATGATTCAGATTAAAAATAAACCTACAATAAAAAGCTTGGAATTTGCTTTGTCAGCATTCTGTTTAAATGCCCTGCAGAGCATCACTGCTATTATCTAAGCCATCTCTTGTTTGTATTCAGCTTAAAAATCGTGTATTTCCAGCTGGAACAAAATCTGTCTATTCTCAAAACTGCAACTTCAGCCTCACATCTGTCATGTTCTCATCTCCAATTATCTCCTGTACCCTCTGATTAAAAGCATGTTGGTCCCATGTTTCACTTGAAATAGTGTGGTGGTACTCCTCATTTCCCAAAAGTGTTTCATAGCTATTCCTGAGTTAACGGAAAACTTGTAAAACAACATACATCTATGAAGTGGCTGCTGTCAAAAGAAAGTTGTGTTTTTCTGCTAGTAGCTGTAGCTTGTAAATCTGAAAAACTGAAATCTTCCCCAATTGTTTTTTCTCGTTCTAAAAAACCTCATTCTGGTGAAATGTGGACCAGTTTACTCTTTTCTTCCAGGCACTTGCGGGTTTTGAGGCTGAGGAGGGCTTTGTTTTCTTCACAGAATCACAGAATGATCTAGGTTGGAAGGGACCTTGAAGATCATCTAGTCCAACCTTTAACCTAGCATTGGCAGTTCCCAACTACACCATATCCCTAAGCACTATGTCGACTCTATTCTTAAACACCTCCAGGGATGGGGACTCCACCACCTCCCTGGGCAGCCCATTCCAACGCCTAACAACCTGTTCTGTAAAGAAATGCTTCCTAATATCCAGTCTAAACCTTCCCTGGCGCAACTTGAGGCCATTACCTCTTGTCCTATCACTTATTACTTGATTAAAGAGGCTCATCCCCAGCTTTCTGTGATTTCAGGTAGTCTTCTCAGACTTGTGGAATTGCGGAGTCTGGAATTGCTCTGCAGCAAGACGGCTGCTTGACAGGCTTCATTCGCTGCCTCTGCCCTGACTATACTTGAGTTAAATAACATGAACTTCTGAACTGTATTAGGTAAAAACTCCTGGTGTACACTTTTGCCATGGTATTTAAGTGTTACTGATATTTTGAGAAGCCTATTTCAAATATAGTGACACTGCTTCCTCTGGGATAGAAAAAGTCATCTCATGCCTTGAGCCTGTATCTGCTCGGTTGCATTTCTTCTTAGGTTGTGTTAGCTGAGTTAATGTTAACTTAAGAGTTTGGAACTGCTTGTGGAATTGAAAGAGTGGGGAGAACTACGTACCTGAAACAGAGTTTTGAAGTCAGGGTGATGGGGTAACCTAGAGGTTTGTTTTGCATGTAAGAAATACAGAAAAATGATGATGATAATGAGCTTCCTCAGTAATCCAGTACCATTCAGGAAACTTTTTGCACTTAGAGTTTGATTTGGAGGCATCCCTTTCTTCAAGGAAAAGGAAATTATCCTCTTCTTACTCAGCTTGAGTTACTGTGTTTTGAATTGGTTGCTAGGTCTCAGGTTGCAACAGAGATAAGCTACTATATAAGCTATATGCGAAGAGTTGTATCATTTTAAGTGAATCATTTACATTACTAAATTCACAATTATGAATTTAAATACATGTGGGAGATAATCCATGCCTTAATTCAGGTCTTGCTCTTGAAATCACTGAATTATGATTGCTTCTTGTAAGCTTTCAAGCTGTGTTCAACAACCATGTTTTGTTCTGCAGTTGTGGTGTTATCGGCACTGTTTTTGAAAAGTACTCTGAAGGCATTATACTCCGTTTACACCCTACATGTATTAAGTTATTATTCACTCTTCCTTTTGTTAGTGTTTCCTATTATGTAAATACAAATGTCCTAGTGTGACCAGTACAGCCCTAGAGTACAGGGAGCAATTCAGTGCGCTGGCATGTATACCTCTGGCGATGCCAGTTTTCCCTGTTCATCCTCTCTAAAGCTGAGGACCTGGGACCCTCCATGCTTGGCCCCTTGCACTGCAAGAGGTGTGTGTTGGGTGTGAGGAGGAGGGTAGTGTTCTCTGTTGTCCCTTCTCCAAATAGGATTGGTGTCAAGAGTGGTTTCTGATGGTGTTTCTCTTCACAAAGTCAAAGTTTTCACCTTTCAGCCTTTGATTTCCTCGCCTAAGAGCATGAAGATCTCTTAGTTTTTCCCTGATTAACAAGTGCTTCTTTGTCCCCAGTTGTCAAGCCCTACCAGTAGCCACGTTCAGTACCACTCTTAGCTTTGAGTCAGCTTTCCTGAATGTCATTCTCAAGTGTTCAAATGTGCTTATGCCTCTGGTTTGTACAATGCCACCATTTCTAGTGGAAGTATCTGGGCTCGCCTTTGTTTCAGATGTAAATGAATGTAGTAGCTCATAAACATTGGCTGGTGGAAAGTACATGTTGCAAAATTTCATGGGATAACAAGCAGTTGAGAAAGAAAGGAATATTCAGCAGCACTAATAAGTATTTAGATTCTTGTGGTGCTTTCAGTTTTGATAAACCAAATAACAGTAGCTCTATATTTCACTTCAATATAAAAATAGCAGAATAGAGGAAAAATATTTTAAACATGATTCTAGCTTACTGTAATGCTTATTGTTTTGGTTCTAATTTTTAATCTGATATAGCAAATCTTGTGCCCTCCTAGCTTTCTTTTGATCCTCCTGTTGGTAGAATTACATGGCAAAGTATGCAGTGTGAATAAATCACTCGACTTACACAACCATATTTACTTTGTAACTAGAATATGTATCAGTATATTATAGCTCTAGTATGCAAATACAGACATCTGCTTGGATTCCATCCTTAGCAAGTGACTTGCAAATGGTTGTTCCAGGTATTAGTCAGCTGTTGACAAATGTTTATTGCTCGAGAAAAGGCTACCCAGAGTTAGAACTTCACAGTAGCATGTACTCATTGATAATCTATATATGTAAGCCTGTAAATTTTCTCCTATGTATTTGGTAACCAGATCCTGCTTTTGTTTTACAGCTGCTGCAGAGGGCAAAGGGAAAAGTGGGGAAGACTTTTTTCAGAAGGTAAGAAAGGTACTTTAATTCTATAACATCAGTTGACTAGAGGAAAAATAATGCCCATTGCTCACTCAGGAGATCAACTAATTGAGCTTAATGAGCAGTTTCCACTGTATTGATCAAACTTTTAAAAATATTTTGTCACTTAATGTGTCTACTAACCTCAGCTGTGCATGGAATGTGATGAGGAATGGGGTTTTTTGGTGTATGCTACTGTCATTCATGCACAACTTAATTATTATTTAACTTAAAATATCAAAATATGCATTGTGAAAGCTTATTTTGCTTAATAGCAGGGGGTTTATCTAGATGATGATGTGAGGTGGTCTTAAGGTTTTTATGTCTATGGATACATGCTACATCCTGTTATTGAAAAACTGGCATGAAACTTATTGTGATATCCCTGAAAGCATAAATATTTGGTTGAGAAATGCAAAGGCCTTTTAAGAAATGCACAATCCACAGAATGATTCAATAAAGTTTGTGGTTAGACAGAGGCACGGAAGGACTGGAAAAAAATAGTCCTGCAGCAACTAAACTACAAAGAGAAACATGGTCAAGAGCAATGACTTTTAAATTACTTTTGCAAAGCAACATTTATTTTTTTCAAGAATAGTATGTAAAATATTATTTACGAGCTATGTTAATGAAGATCTGCATACAGTATGCTAATAAAAATGATGAGCTGTTTTGTCTTTCTGTACTATTTCATGTTGTATACTGAAATGTCTTGAAACTCCTTTTTGACTGGTGGTCAAGCAGTTTGCTGTAATATTCATGTTTTCTTCGTATTTATAAGTGTTACTTCAAAAAGTCTCTCTTAGATGTGAAAGAATACTTTATCCTGCATGAGGTTGTCAGATGCTTTGATGAAGGCTGGATGGGAGGAGTATATATAGTGCTGAAAATGCTTGTTTTGGAAAGTATTTTATAGGAGTCTTCAGATTATGTTGCTCTTGACTGATAACGAGAGTTACTTTTCTGAACATAGTGCTTGTGCTTAACTGTCAATATTGGTGTGCTCAGAGAGGAATGTGTCTAATTCTTTTTTAAGATTTTATCAAAATGCATGGGGTTTTTCTACTTGCTGAAAAAAAGCTAAGCCATAGTAGCATATACTTCATTCTACGCATCATCCATTTTACAACTGTTTTTTACACTTGTATAAATCTGCTCATAATTCTTGAAGTTGTGGACAAAATATTTCCTCTGTGTGGGATTGAGTGGCTTATATATTTGATGAGTATTTGGATACTTGATTATTTACTGTAGATATAATGGCCCTTAGAATTATGTAGTTATTAGTGTAACAGCAAAAAATACAGTTTAATAGGAAAGTGAAATGTGCTAGAACTGTGTGTGAATAAGAGTACACTACTTATCCATATTGATAATAGATGTAGTGACTATTTTGGCATTATGTTGTCATATGTGCTTAATTATTATATAGGCACAGGGTGGATGCTGCAATAGGTTAAAGCTGCTTCATTTTGACTGGCATTCTTGCAATCTCATCAACTCTATAGTTTAGATTACCGAAGTTTCTAAGTACATACACAATACTACAGCTAATAAAAACAGATGGAAACTATCTTTGCGACTTTTCCTTTGTTCAAAAAAATCTTTGGACAGTTGCTCATTGCTTACTCACCGTCTCTGTCTGTGCAATTTCCTTTAATCAGGGTTAAGCTTTTTCCTTTCTCATGTGAAATGAATAGGGCAGAGTTTCTGGAGGTAAAATGAAGATTTTTCATGTGTTCCATGTTGTGTAGTGAGGAAGAAAGTGATTTGTAGCATTAGAAACACATGGCAAACTAAGGTGGCAAGATACTTTCAGAAACTTAATATGAATTTGAAGCTATAGTAAATGCATTTTTTGAAATAGTTTTGAAAATGACACTTCAGGGAGTTATTGGCAGGCTTTTGAGTGGAATGGGGAGGGAAAGTGCATTGTTTAAGAGACACATCAAGAATGGAGGGTGTAATTTGCATAAATAATGCCATGTATAGTATTTTCTGACAAAATCTACTCTCAACGTGTTGAAATTTTTGTTGGGTGGAAGGGGTGTGTGAGGTGGAAGAAGTTTTCATATGAATGCTGAAATGACAGAAGTAATGAGGGAAAGATTCAAGAAGGTGATTCTGTATGTCAAAACATGCAGACCAAGGGGGAGGAGAGAGAAGGCTGGTAGTGGAGGGAGTGAGACAGTGCTGACTTCTTGCAGCTGGCCCTGTAAGTGGCTGCTGGGTCTTGCTTGGTGGCTGATCAATGGGGAACAGTGCTCAGTTCTTTGTTAGCTTGCCCTCAGGAGAAGCAGAAGTTGCTTATGCTTTCAGAGCTGAGCTCAAAGTCAGGGACTCAGCCTGGATTGTTAAGCTACACGTGTATGCTGTAATGAATCTGTCATGCCTCTAGAGAAAGTTAATACAAGTTTTTGTTGCTAAGTAGTCTTTTACTGGTCTTCAGACATGTGAGCAAGTGGTATTACTTGGATTTTCATAATTAAGCAGACTCTCAGTGGATGTGAACTGCTCCTATCAACTTTTAACTTTCAGAGTTTAATAATAACAATTTAAATGTCAAAATGCATTATTTCACTGAGCAATTTAGGAGAAACAAGCACATGTTCTGCAGTTGATGGTGGAGTTACAAAATAAGCCCCAGTTCTTGACTGCAAGGGGCAAATTAAGCTAATGCTTCTGCCCTGTCATGGTGGGGAAGATCAAGTGATGAAGTGCCCCTTCCTCTACTCCTGAATTAAAGTGAAAAGTAGATAAATGTTTTTTGGTAGTGTCACTTTGAAAATTCTGAAGATTTTAGCGTACTTCCTTCTAATATTTCTAAGTTTTAGTACTGCTTCAAAGGGGGAAAACCTAACATAGTCTAATGTGGATTTTTCAAAACCACTGAGAGCTGCTAATAATTTAGCAATAAATAAATAATGTGATAGTTTTCTTTCTAGAGCCCTCTGATCTGCAGTTCAGTGACAGGTAATCTTAGATAAACACCTATTGGTTTGCTGTTATGTTACATACTATTTATGTAAAAGATGTTTGTGGATCCTGCTTTATATATTATTGTCCTAATCTATTCTGTGAGAGTAACACATAACATGAAGTTATTACTTGTTCTTGATCCAAAGCCTATTTTCAGTTGATGATGGAATTTTTCCATTGAGTTCTATAACATCTGGTTCACGCCTCATAGGCAAGCAAGGCCCTTCCCAGACAAAGCCAGGACGTTGTTCCAGGAAACGTATAATTTATGTAGCACTATAGATATGCATGGCACTCTTATATAAAATGTAAGAAGGTGGTGGATCTCTGCCCTGAAGAGTTCATAATCCAAAACAGATGAGGGTCAGCCACGTGAAAGGAGGGGAGTTTAATGGATAATTTCTGTTTTGCTTTTAATTCTTGTGTCATCAAGTCTTTTTTTTCTTAAACATTTGGAAATCTTAGTACTGATAACCTCTCATTCTGAAATTTCTCAGGGCAAGAATATATATCTAGCCTTATCATGGGACTGTCAACAGGACAGTGGGCGATAGGCGAAGGTTGTGGGTTTAGTAGAAGTTGGGTGGAGTTCTTGGTGTAATGTGGGACTGCATGTGCAGAAGGTAGTGACTGGAAATCATGCACATGTGCTCTGCCCAAGTGCTTGACTCTAGGTCAGGTGTAAGCTGCTTATTTCAGCATAATTCAGTGTGTATGTGCTAGTCATGGGCTTTTGGAGTATTTCTGAAGGGGCATCTCAGCTCTTCCTTTCAAGAGTTGGTTTGCAGAATTTGGTTTTGTGGAAAGCACAATGTACTACCAGCCAGCTGTAACTTGTGGGTTTTATTGTTTCTGAATGTTGACCTTATTGAAGTTTTGTGGTGGTTTTTTGTTTGTTTGGGGTTTTTTTAATCAAAGAGAAATGGTGTTTTGTAGGAATATATTCATTTTCACAGTTGCAGATATTTAGGGTTTTCTAGGATATCACTGGATTCAGGCAAAATGTGTGTTTAAATGTTTGTGCTTCTCTTGACTGCAGACTGTTATTCCCTGATGCAGATGTAATCATGCTTGGAAGTGTGAAGATGCAAATGGGCAAATGTTGCATGTGTGTACCAAAATCTCTTCTGTTAATTATTAGGAGTTTAGGAGTGTAAAGGAAGACTAAGGTTTCCTTTTTTAATCTTCCTTCCTGTCCTTACATGCAGCATGTTTCATCTGTAAGTTCTTATTGTATTAAATGAGTAGCACCTGAAAAGTTACTGAGGTCATTTTGGAAAGCTGTATTTGGTGAAACCATCCTTTAAAAGGAGTTGTTCTTCCAGTATAGATATTGGAAACAGTAGCAGCAAAAGATTAAAAAAAAAAAACCAAAACAAAACCCAAACCAAAAAACCCCACAATTATTTGAAGATGTGAAAAATAGGTATATCTAACTGCATCTTTAATCACCTTTCTGTTAAATTTCTCTTTGTATGCAGTCGTTATTAATGAATATACATTACTTCTTATTTGTTTAAGGCTCTGGCAGCAAAGGCTGTAAGGAAGCTGCCTCAATCTCTGTTTGTTTATCTAAAATGGTAGAAGACCTTGTTTTGCAACATCCTGTGTTTTCACTGGAACTTTGAAAAATGCTTGTTAGGTTAATCTGGGGCAAACCTTGTAATTTATGCAAAATTCCTATGTGTGAATATATTGATACAATGATTATGTATACATGAATGCTTTTGTAAGTATAGCTAGTATATGCTGATACAAATTTAACTAAAAGAGTTACGTTTTTCTGTATGCAATGGGTCAGACTGAAACTTGGTTGGTCTTCCTTTTTAATCTCTGAACATGAAATGTGTAGGTAGAGCTTCAAATGTGAATGGCTTAAGGCATTTTCAGGCATTAAAAAATATTAATAATTGACCTGAGAATAAGATGTCTCAGGCTGATTATTATCCATGTTCAGCAGTAACTTCTGAAGGGCCTTCCATGTGTCTTCATCCATGACTCTTCTGAACTGCCTACTTAAGTTTCCTAAGGCTATGTTACCATTTCTGATGGCAACTGCTCAGCTATTGTTTTCTTCCAGTGCTATTTATCTTGCTAGTGAGATACAGTGAGTTCAAGGTTATACATTATCATGGCTTTTGTCTATTTCAACCACCAGTGCACTTTTGAACTGTAGAAGCTGGTTCCACACCTTCCACTTTTTCTGGGTAGAAATCAGGGTCTGCATTAGCATTAAAATAACCTCTTGATGTAGAGTTTGGCTCATAGCATGTGACAAGGATATATTAAGGCCATATGTTTCCAGAATTGGCTTGAAACACCCGGCTGTGCTAGGCTGTGATGGGAGCACTGGCATGCGATTCTAACTTACATGGAACTTCCTCTCACTTAGCTTCCTGGGAAGAGGAAGCAACTGCTCAGAGAGGGTGGTATGGATTAGAGAGTTGAAAGAATGTCAGTGGCAGTCAACCCTTTCAGGAAATCTTGAGATTGAGAGGATTGTCTCCCTTTTGGCAAAACCACACCCAGTGGAAAGAAAGAGACTGTTTAGCTTGGATCGGTTTCTCTAAAAAGGTAAATCAAGAATGCTTACTTAACTTTTTGCTTAGTTCAGACAGAGCTCAGTGGTGAGAAGGCTTCATTCTTGTGGAAAACTGCATCTGTCATGTCTCTAGTACAGCCATCACTCTGTTAATGGAATAATTACAAGGGGGGTTGTTTTTTATTTCATGTTTAGCTGCTTCTGTGTTGCTTCTGATACAATGGGGACAATCTTGAGAGTCTACCTGTAATGTGAAAGTGCTCTCTGATGGGCCTAATCCTTGAAGTGCCCAGTGCACCTAGATGTCTTAAAACAGCAACTGTCTTTGCCAAGTTGCTTGTAAATAATTTCCTTGACCAGAAATAGTGGGGATTTTGATCCTGTAGTATTATGCTGTATGACTGTCTACATCACTGCTTGGAGCTTGGTCTGAGTTCCAAGTGAATCAGAGTTTTAGTTGATGATGAAGTTCCATTTTATGCCACCTTATTGCTGTACTTAACGTTTTGTACAAGATCT
Source organism: Strix uralensis (assembly GCF_047716275.1). Taxonomy (NCBI): domain Eukaryota; kingdom Metazoa; phylum Chordata; class Aves; order Strigiformes; family Strigidae; genus Strix; species Strix uralensis. Next base: position 9,996,574 of record NC_133978.1, on the reverse strand, counting down.
CTTGTATTATAAAGCAACAGAGGAGCAGTTTGTTACCACAGTCTCGACTGAGATGCTTAATCCTTTTCACACTGAAAGTGAAATTCTTTCTTAAAATAGAGGAGGGATTTAGGTCCCCAGAAATGCTTGTACTCTTTCCTTTTCTGAAAAATAGGAAAGGTGGGGTGAGTATGAGAATGATACAAATTAATAATACACACTGGGTTCCTGATTTGTAGGGAGGAGATTTGCTGCTTCTGCTTTTGAAGAGGAGAATTGGCAGCATATTGGTGTTTCTAATGATGTGCTGTGGGGGCTTCATTGTTAAGTAATATTTTTTTCTTAGATAAATTTCCCCTTTTTTCTATTACTTATGTAGAATACATTCATACTATACACATAGATACATTTATATCTTTTTGCATGCTTAGATAATCCCTTTACATTTTTTACTATACTTTCAGTCATTTATTTAAAATAAAAGTATTACCAGTGACCTTTGATTAATATTTCCACTGAGGGTGAAGAAAACATTCAAGTCAAGTAAAGGAAGGACTTTAATGTTTCTCTATAGGTGAGGGCATTTGACTGATAGTTTTCTTAGCACTTAATTTGCTGTATTTGTAAATCAAGTACAAAGTTATGTAAATGTTGTTGTTGCAGAAGGTTCACTTAGTGCAGTTTCTGGACACAGCAACAATACTGCAATACTTGCTTGCTTAAACAAGGCCCTTGTTTTAAGAATGATCTTTCCCAGTTCATTTCAGGTAAAGTGAAGGTTAAAAAAAAATGCAGTGTGTATGCATGCATGCATGTGTTCTCTTCCTTCCTAAGATAAAAATGCTTTAATGGAAAAGGAAACAACATAAATTCCAAAGCCATATCCACACAGGTAGCTTTCCCCAATTTTCTCGTTACTGATTCAGAGCTTTTATTTGCAGCCTGAAAGTTTGAGCTGTAAAGCAGATGTTTACTCTGCTGCCTTTATTGCCTGTACATATAATCTGTTAATTTGGTTTTTTAAGTATTATCAGCTGATACCCATTGATCAAAACTATGAATAAATGAATACATGGCGAATGATGTTAATCTTATCTTTTAATTTTAGCTTCAGTACCTCTTCATCCTGCACATGCTTGCCTTAATTCTTGATAAAGTCATTAGCAATAGCTGGCGAAGATAGCAAATTTATTTAGAGTTAATCTGGGCTTGTATATAGTCCTTGACAACAAACAGCCTGCTTGTTTCTTTGTGGAAGTCTCAAAGTCTGTACATGCAGACCACAAAATTATTGGTCATGAGGAGTTGGAGGAAAGCTTGTCAGTATTTTACTTAGTTTGACATAAAGCTGTGTAGAAATATGCGAATGGGAAACAGGCATGTCTTCCTTCTGTTGCCTTTTTATACCCAAATCTAAATTAGTTGGAAAAATCAAAAATGCTTTTAATTTTTTTCACAAAGTTGTTATGGCATTTAATTAACAAAAAATAAAAATCAGTGTAACAAAGATAGACAAATTAGTATGTGAAGATCAAATTCCTGCAGTATTGAAACAAATTACTTGCAGTGGAAGCACAAAAAAACCATGTATGGTAGTATTGAACCTTACCCATACAGGTTATTCCATATGATAGGCTCTAAAATTTAGCTATTACCCTTTTCAAAGACAGGTAGAGTTAGGGGAGAAGGACTAACCAAGTAGTCATATACAGATAATTTTCAAAAATATGTATTTGGGGTTTCTGACAGTTGGAATATACAATCAGACGATAGGGTACCCCTGCCTTACAAGAGACACATGCACTCATGTCCTTACACTTGGGAAGGCACTTTTTTCATAATGCTTCTTCCTGTACAGAAATTTACACAATTGGGGTGTGATCCTTGTCCTCCCTGTGCATTGTTTTGTTGTGTTACATGTAGAGTATTAACATTGGCAATCTAAATTAAGAACAAACTTATTAAAGGGTTTTCTGTGTTTTGTAGTTTGAATTCTCGCTGTGCCACCAGTCTGCATAGGAGGTATTTATTCTGCCATGCAGGAGCACAAACTGGAAACTCTACTTGGTGTTTGGGCCTGGACTGTGTGGGTGCCTCGGGGCCATCTGCTCCTGCTCAGAAATAGCCCCTTGCCTTATCTGCAGAAAAGTAGCATTAATGCTGTGGAGTCAGGCACACTGTACTGCTTTCTTTTTAGAGTAGTAGTTGTCATGTAAACAGAGAATTCTACTTTTGAATTTCATATATAGACCACCTTTGGGGCGGGAACATGACAAATCTTGGGATAGGAATCCATTGCTATACCCAAAATGTGGGCCAGACTTGCAAAAAAGCTACACATTTGCACCAAGCTTTGGGTTAAACTTTGTCATCTTCTCTTGAACTTCTTACACACCCCATATTTTCTCACCAAACCCAGTAATCCTTGATGCTCTACCATTGGTGTGTTCTGGCTCTGGCATCTCAAGCACTTAATTCGGCCTCACTGGTTTTAGAGGCTGAATTCACACTGTCTGTTCCCAGGTAGTTTTATACAATTCCTTTTTGTGTCTTGTTCTTCCTTCCCATCTTTGTTGTTCCCATGCTTTCTCCTCCCCCACAACTCAAAAAAAAAAAAAAACCCAAAAAAAACCCCCAAAAACAAAAACCAAAACCCACCATTAAATATAATACTCCTGGTTGCAGCTACACCCATTGCTCTGTTCTTGCTGCCAGAAGTCATGTTCAGGGATTAGTCATCCTCTCAGATACTGCTGCTTCACCACTTCTGCATTGGAAGAAGAAATAAGTATCAGCCCATGTAGAATTTTACTTGTCTACTGTGACTTTTCAGCTCAGGTCTTCTCCTGCTTATATACAAAATATTTTTTTTAAAAAAAACTTCATGCGAATGATACTCCATGCTTCCAATAAACAAGTTTACTCTTCTAGTTTATATTGCTCTAAATGCATACATACTGAGGGAGCCACAGTACTCTAACACAACTTCTCTGAAAGCAAAATGTGCAGAATGAACATTTTATGTCTGCAAAACAAAATACTCAGAGACTGATGAAACTTGTGTTTGTTTTTACTAGGCATCCTGAGGTCTGATTTTAAAAATCTCACTTGCCACCATTTGGTTAATACCGGATTAGATTGTATGTGTAACGGTTTCATTTTCTAAAAGGAAATGCTCATTTGGATGTTAAAAGCTTTTTTAATGAGTGAAATCTGCAATACTGAATTTTGGCTTTTTTGTGAGAGTTAGTAAATGGAATAACTAATCCCTTCACCCTGGTACTCTTGCCTTGTTAATTACAAGCAGATTTTGCATCAAAACTGTGACTGTTTATGTTGAACTTATTTTGTCTGTGTCTCTTTTCTAAAAAAGAAAAATGTGTGTGTTTGTCAAAATTGAAATAGAACTGCTGATGAACTGCAACTCCAAACTTCTAAATATTCTGTGCACAGCCCCAGCTTGCATTATGGTTCTTAAAGCTGTGCTCAAAGTGCAAGCTCATTCTTTTCATATTCAGTTTGATGTAGAAATACTTGTTGAGTTGTCTGTTCACTTTTTGTGGCTACTTTGAGTTGGAGCACTTGATTTATGGAAACTGGACATTTTAGCAGAAAGTGTTGGTATCAAATACAGCTTCTGTGCATTTGTAAACAATGGCAGGTAAGGACCTGTATCTGTCTTAAAATTAGTATTTGTGTCTACTAAGAAGCCATTTTACAGGTGTCGCTGAGATTAAGACAATACTACATGTCAGGTTTATATAAATCAATTTCACTGCTTATTTAAGATTGTTCTAGGTATAAAGGAAAATTAATAGGCACAAAATCAGGACGATTTATCTTGTGGTAAGATAAATGTGATCAGACCACTCTGTGTCTCATGGTATTTTCAGTTAACTGCTGAATTTTGTATCCTGAAGAATATTTTAGGTAGTACTTAGTGGGGGGAAGAAAAAAAAATAAAACACAACTTAAAAATCTGTGTCAGGTGGTGGATGACATCACATAAAGTTCCATGATGTTTTGGTCTCCTTTTTGTAAGAAACCTTGCTTTGGAGTGGTTTTGATGCTTAAAAATCTGATTTGTTACAGCCTTTGTTTTTAAAGCTCACTTTATCATTCAGAACCATACTTAAAAAGCTTTTGCAGTTATTTCATCTTAAGGTTATTTGAACAGCATTGTGATTTAATCTCACTGCTTAAGTATTTTCCATTTTACCCTTTAAACGGTGTGCTCCCTGTGAATAATTAAGCAATTAAAATGTGCCTGTAGAAGAGCAAAAAGATAAGCAGTAGGGTTCAGGAATCAGTTGTGCTGGGAGAAGTTGGCATGGGTGTTGATGGCAGAAATATTTCTACCTGCAGAATTTAGTAAAATATCATGTATAATGCTTGGCTTGCTTTCTGCACCCACAACAGCAACTGTTTGACTATTTTTGATCTGCAAAAAGCGTTACTTTTTATGACAGTAAAACTATCTTCCCAGTAATACTCCATGTTTATGGAAAAATGTACTTGTCAAGTTTTGAAAGGCCATTAGTGGTACTACTTTTTATTGTTGATATTCCTATATTTCATTTTGTTTCTCTGCTGTCTTGCGCAGTAACTCTCATCTTTGTCTTCTGTAAAATTGATGGAACAAATTTTCTTGAGGATTGAGGAAGAATGGTTCTCAGAAAACAGTCCCATTAAAAATGGGATGGATACAGTGATGTAACAAAACAATCAGTCACCTTCCCTTCAGCAGCTGTGTATGAAATATTTCTTGGGTGCAAGTCATCCCCCATAAATGTAGCGAGCTATGGTGATCCATAAAGGATTGCTGTGTGTTCTTTAACCAGATGGAGATTCAGCTTCAAAACAAGATTACCAAACATCTACTTACAGAATTTCTATTATCATGACCTTTATGTCAATAATACTTTTTCTAATTCTCTCTGTCTTTTCCCTGCTCTCACACATGGGATTTTTTCCTTTACAGCAATTTTTAACAGTACACAGTTACACTGGGAAGCGCTTGTTCATTAGTAATACATGTTGGGGGTTGTTTCTGGCTTCAAGGGCTTTATAGTTCCTATCTTATGTCAGTGAAGACAGGGATATTTATTGAAGCTATGTCAAAATGGAGACTAGGAGCCATCTTGAACTTGCAGATGCAATTGGCTCTGAAATTCCAGATGGTCATGTTGCCAGTAATAATTCCCTGGAGGTGCCCTTCCACTGGCTGCTCCAAGGTGTGCTTATGAAATATAAATGAATAGTGTCTGTCCTGCATTTCCAGTCCCTTCCCAATATCTGCTTGATGGAGAACTTGACCCTTGCAAAGTTGGGGTTTGGGGGGGGGGCGGGGGGGAAGGGCTACTGATGCAGCTCAGCCATCTGTATTTTTGTCTCAGACTTCAATGTGGTTTTGTTGTTGTTCTAATTCACAGTAGTTTTCCCATCTTTCACCATTTGCTTTTTCCCTTGACTTACTACATTAGCATTGCATCAAACCTTTTTCAGTTTTAAACGTCATACTGCTTGGAGAAATCACATCTTATTTGGTCATACTTTTTTAGCTTGCTGGAAGGTGATTTTATACTAATAAATGCTCTCTGAGATGTGTAAACATATGGTTGAGAGTGACATGAAGAGTGACCCTAAAGATAATTCAGTAGTTTGGGCCCTGTCTTGAATGCATGTTTTGTGGTAAGCTTGTGGGGTGTTTTTGTCTGCACAGAGGCAGTTTCTGAGTAAAAGCAGAGATCTGGAAGGATATCACTATTTTTTCCTATAGTGTCCTTTTTTTGTCACTTAACCTGCTGAAGACCTGCCCCCTGTACCCCAGAGGGATGGGTCACTTTTAGAAGGATTCATTAAGTTAAAAGAATCAGTGTTCAGTTCCCTCTCCTGCTTCCTATCCACTCCTGTGTTTTGTGCTGCCTCAGAGACAATAATGTTTTTATTTTTATGGATATGATCACCTGTAGTTATTCAGCTTAATTTTCTTTTGTATAATTTACCCAACCAGTCTCCTAAGATTCTTCGTGCAGGATGTTCAGCTTTCAGTGTTTGTCACCAGGCTCATGGACAGGATTTACAGTCTGCCTACAAGAAGTGTAGCATAGTCTCTGAAATATTCCAAGTAGCAGAGATGTTAGGTACTCTCTGAGGATTTGCATTGTTTGATAGTTGAAAATAAGGTACTGCTGCAGTACTACAAATATTTAAGTGTCTAGTGCCATTGATGTTGTTGATCTGAACCTAGGTGTTTCTCTTTGTTTTTAACCTGAGTAGAGGAAAACCTAGGAAAACACAAGACAAAAACTCAGCTGTTCAAAACATGAATGGACAGATAAATAAAAACCACCAGTGGGCTTACAATTTAATTGCTTTCTATGGTTTTTTAATAGCACAAAAATTCAGGGTATCTACAATACCTAGGGTTGTGAACATATAAGAAAAAGATGTTCTTGCATATAGATTAAGATAAACATGTACCTGTTCTAAAAATATAATTTAAATGTATTTCCAAGATTTTTAATGTCTATGCTTATTCATTGTCTAAGTACATGTTAAAATGGTGTATGTGTCTTCTGTTGTATTAAGCAAGGCTAAACTGAGAGGGTTTTTTCCATTGATGAATTAACAAACTGACTTCTTTTGACAGTTACGCTTGCAGTTTTGACAGTTAGTTTTGTCATTTCAATTGGAACGAGCTCATTGTTGAGCTAAAGTAGAGAAAAACAATTGCAGAAACCCACTCCCTGGTAGATGCAGGTTCCTCTCTTACCCATTTTTTCTTTTACTGTTAATAAGAACTGAGGCAGAAATGGCCAAGATGTGCAAATCCCAAAGCTGTGAAGATCAGAAATTAGGTAATTAAACAACACTAACTATAAAGAATACTACTTTCATTTATCATGCTTGTTTTAAATGAAGAAAGGTCTGTTTGATATATTGTTCTTTTTCATCTACTGTGTGTAAAATACTTCCTTTGAATTATGAAATGCTCGTGGGCTTTTGGGGAGTTTTGGTTGTTGGTTTTTTGCATTCAGGGCATTCCATTTTCCATCCAAAATCAGCTAAACAAAAATTACAACATAAGAAAAAATAATTTCTTACAGCCTTAATGTAAAAACTCCCTGAAGTGCTTAAACTATAAATCTTTCAAGCTGGAATACAAGGAAGCCAAACCCTTTTCTTCCAGCTGTCTTACAGCTAGACTTTTTTTTTCTTGAAGGCCCAATGGTTTGCAACTAGAGCTGTTTTTTTCAGGGTCAGGGCACGGTCTTATTTGTTTTCTTGGTATCTTCCAGTATCTTGTCATCTTTTGTATGTTCTCCACTAAGAATAGCTTACATACTTTTGGCTACATAAATGCTGCAGTTTCTCTTGGGGAAAGGGGAGGAAAGGAAGATGTAGACAGATAATTTCTTAGGGTTTCCCCCATTTTGAGAAGAAGCATGAGATGATTTAATATGGGATTAAATCTTGCTGCCAAGTATGCCTGTTCCCTTTGGTCAGTTGATCCCTCAAGGTGAGGAAAGAACTGAGTAGTATAAACTCTACCACATACTTTATATGAAAAGAAGGGAAGCCTAAGCAGAGGTGCTATTCCACAGAGATCATACACGCTGATTCAGTCAACCCTAGGCTGAATTTCCCCTAAATGTTTTGTAACTGAAGTATTTATACAATTAAAATACATGTATCTATATTACTTGTGAAGTGAGTTCTGTTTTCTGTTTTGTTCATTTGAGAGCAGTACTGCTGTGTTCAGGGTATGTGGCATAACGCTGAGTTTTCACTAATAAAACTATTCCATTGCAGCATGCAGTTGAGGTTTTTATGGAATTATTCCAAATTTGTTTCAGGAAAATAAAATGCTGACAATTAAAACTGCCTGGGTTAGAATGGTAAAACAGAACTAAAAGTTGATGCACCAGTCATCTGCACTATGCAGAGTTTTACTGCCACAGTTTTCAACATCTCACCTTAAATTTTAACAACTACAGTAAAAACTCAATTTCTTGTTTTTCTAGAGCTTTGTGACACTCCAGCTGTTACAATAAATGATGCATAAATAATAAAATAAATACGATAAATAGTTAAGCAAACAGTATAGTTTAAACTCTTCTTAAGGGTTCCTATGAAAGCCTTGATTTCTCAAAAAACCAGAAGTTACTTTCTGTTCAAGTCTTTATAGGCAGTTAACATTCTCAGATTGTTTTACATGCAAGATAAATTATTTTCACTGGTGAAAAATTAAGTGCTGCAGCAAAAAGTATGTTACTTTTTTCCTGTGTAATACATGGTTTTCAAAACTGTGGAAAGGATTATTATTGCAATCAGCTTGGAATTTATCAAAGTTTACTGCTTGGAGTTCAAAGCCAGCACATACTCTGAGCATTTTTATACTTCAATAAATGCACTTCATTTAAATGCATCCAGACTTTTTTTTGCCTAACTGCCTAAGACAGGAGATAAACTTGTCTTTGTAGTGATCAAACTGAGTCGTCTTTTTTGGTCTAATGTGGTAATTTTTAGCATTGCATTCTCCAAAGAGCTTAAGGATATTAGGTGTCCGCATCTCAGTGGCTGGCAGTCAGGCTTCTTTTCCTTTGAAGATCTCGTTCGCAGCTTTCTTGTGTATCCCCAGAATGTGTGCCTCTCTAAAGTTGTGGCCTTTCATTTTGTTTTTGTTTAGCATGAGAAATGGGGAGGATTTAATTTCTTCAAGACAGAAGTCTCCAAACTTTATTGGGAGGGTAAAGGACTGATGGGATGTAACACTTGTCTTGAATGACATTCATTCACTCATCTTATGTTTCCTCTCTTGTGGTTCCTTTTATGCTGGATCTTCCTTAATGCAGTCCTGCACCGTTCTTTGTTTTAGCATCTCTCTCCTCCTTTTATCTAATGCCTTTCTATTTTCTGTGTATCTCATTGCCTGTTGCACAATTAAGAATAATCCTGGCCCAAAGCCCTTTATCAGACACAAGTGAATTCTTTGAAATAACTTTTTTCACATCTGGATTGGAAATTTGTGAAAGTATGTGTATGTTGCTGATAGAATTTCACCCTTGTGGAAATGTCTTATTTCAGCTGTAACTTATTATCCAATAGTTGCTGAAACCAAAAATATAGTATAATGAAGTCTGGCTGACACTTTCAGTTTTTCCACATGGTGTACTAATCTGGAAGTTGTGATGTTCTAGGGATTTGCATTTAGAAGATAAGAATTAAGAACTGTTAGAGAAGTCTGCCTTAGTTCTGAGTTACACTGTTATGGAAAACTTACTGGTACTGTAGCTGTTTTCTTAATGCATTCATTTTCTTCTTGGAAGTGTCTTTGATTATTTTGGAAATTTAATTTTTTTGTTATTGCTTATGCTTGTTTCAGATGACTAAAACTATTATAATGTACTGCTTTGCTTAATTCCCTCCTCCCCTCCATTTTGGTGAGCTGACTTTTTTTTAGTGTCTGCTTTTTGTGTATTGTAATTCTCATTTGTATCAGCAATCAAAAGAACACAATTATTTTTTTTTAGTCCTTCTGAGGAAATTGAACAAATATTCTTTATACAGGAGGAACCCAACCCTGAGAATTGCCACCTGAAAATCTCTCTCCTTTTCTTTTCCTACCTCTTTCCTACTTACTGCAATCAAATATTCTTTCAGTTCTGATTTAAGAGGTTTTTTTAGTTTACAGCCTAAGTTTACAGTGAGCACTTGTTTACTTGTTACCATTCCATGTGTTAAATAATCTCCTTAATACTTATTATTCCCTCTACATATTTTTATATAGACTCACTATCTAAAATAGTATGACCCAGCAGACCAAGGGAAGTGGCTATTCCTGTTCACTCAGGCTGCCCATGGAGTACTTTGTCCGGCTATGTTGCCCTCAGCCAAAGAAAGGGCCTGACCAGTGGGAGTTACTCCAGTGAATGATCAACAGGTTGATCAAGGGCCTGGAGCAGCTGATGTGCGCAGAGCAGCTGAGAGCAGGTTTTGTTCAGCATGAAGGAGGTGAGGTGAAAGAAGGTCCTAATAGCTTTCAGCTACCCTATGGGTGGTTAGATGGTAGGTTGAGTCAGGCTTCTCATAAAAATTCACAAGTAACAACATCCAAAGGTTGAACAAAGAAAAACTCATCCAGGTATGAGAAAAAAATTTTTTAGTAAAGGTGGCCACAGACTGGAATAAGTGTGCAGAGAGGCTGTGGAATCTCATTCCTTCGAGGTAATGAGAGCTTGATGGGCAAGGCCTGAGCAACCTGACCTAACTTTGCACTTGGCCCTGCTGTGAGCCTGAGGTTGGACTTAAATGACTTCCAGAGGTTCCTTTCTTCCAAACTTGTTCCATGATTCTAAGACCCCTTCTAATTGACATTAGTTGAGCAAACTGATCACTCTTGTTTCTGTACAAAATCTTGTCCATGCATGAACAGAAATGGACAATTTGTTCCAGGTGAAAATTCATGAGGTCCTTCTAAAATCAACATCTCTATTAAAAAATGCCTTGTCTGGTGCAGTCTAGCATGATATTTAATAGATAGACTTTCTTGGCATCCTACAACCATCTTGTTATGGACTAACATTGGCAGATCTTTCTCATTTCTTCAGGTACTTGTGATGATGACATTCTCTATTATTACTGGTGATGATCAGATACTCTCATCTCTCAAGTGTGATGAGAGGTATGACCTCATCATACTTATTGATGAGATCTCAATATAAAAGAGAAATTCTTTAGTCTCAGTAGATAGGCCTAGCATTTCTTAGAACTGAATTTCAATTAATATATATGAAGTCTTTGATGCCCTTCAGTTCCTTCTCTTATATTACTACTAAATGTGTTAGTGACACACTGTAGCACATGTATTAGATTTCAGTATAATATGTCTATGGCTAGTGGACTTACTCTCTAAAACAAAGGTGGCAACAGAATGAGAGTATATGTTGACCCAAATGACTATGTGGATTTCAAAGTCCAAGTGCATGTGTGTGCGTAGGATTTTTTTCCCCTGTTGACTAGTTGGAGATTTACAAATAGGTTGTACACTGTGTTGTAATAAATGATGTCAAATCTCTACTCTGAACTGCTAAACCAAGAAGGAAAATGTTTGAAGTCTCGATAGGCTGGCAATGAAAAGCTACTTTCAGGTAAAGGTGAGTCAACAATAAACAACCTGTGAAGGCAAACCACTGTATCTTGACTTATGGAGACTCAAAAGGACTTGATTTAGATTTGGTAGTCTTTACTTAGAAGCCATCTTATGATAACTAAAGAAATCTTTTTAATGAATTGTGAAGCTTTGAAATTCCCTCTGAGATGGACCTAGAGCATACTGTAGCTAGTAGTGGTCATTTGAACTTCATGGAAACTGTGTGCATCTTGGTTTGTTCTTTGGATTTCTTTTGAATGATCAGAACACAGCTCCACCTATGACCAGGCAAAAATTCTTCTCAAGAAAACCAGAAAAGTACTTAATGGCTTGTGCTATTTATTTCTTTTAACAGATTATGGAAGAAACAAATACACAGATTGCTTGGCCATCGAAGTTGAAGATTGGAGCAAAATCAAAAAAAGGTATTCTATTGTGTTCTTTTTATGGAGTGAGATTTGTTCTTATAGTAAAAACCACAGAATAAACAATTCTGTCTTTAGAGTCACTATATCAGTACAGGACACCTGAAATATTTTCATTTAATTCTACTGTTTTTATAAGGATTCTTGTTGAAGTTATCTCAGCTTTATATAGGCATTTGACATACAAACCCATTTTAAGTAGCTTGAACTTCTGCAAGTACTTTATTATCAGTACTATGTTACTTACTGTCTTTTAGCATGTGCACTTCTTCTGTATAATTCTGCATCTAAGCTGAACAATTTATTTTACAGCAGCCAAAGTCAGTTAGTCTTTCTTGTAACGTTGTAGATTAGTGGGTGTTCTGTGGGGTTTTTTTGCTTGTTTCTATAGAGTACAAAAATGTGTGTTGATCAAGCCCAGTTAGAACAATATATACTCATTATGTCCGTGACAGACAGTCTGCATGCTTTCTTGGTTTCTTTAAGAAACCTAAGTAGAGCTGTTTCTTAGGAATGGCCAATATTATGTGGTTTAAATTATGCTGCTTTTGGAAGTACAGCCTATTAATGTGAACCAAGTATACAATCTGGAACGTCTCTTTTTGAAATAAGCCTTCTAGTTATGTTCTTAAAGAATCATAGCTGTGACTGTATGAAAGTAATATTTACTTCCCGTTCTGCAGGAGAAATTAAATTGGGAGTGATTTTTAACATTACACGTATTTCTGTTCATGCTGATATATATTAAAACCCAAGAAAGCAGAGTTCAAGTAATTTCTCTGTATGTTATATTTAGAATGTGTAGGTAGAGATGTGGGAGCAACCTCTGTAAATGAAGATTCTCATGCAAAGAAAAATAACCTCTTTAGAAAGGTGCAGGATTAATAACATTTTTATGGTGTAAAGTAAGAGAGTCAGTCTTTGAGGTGCTTTCCCACATGGTATTGAAATACAAATTTATTTATTCCCCCCCCCCCCCCCCCCTTGCATGGAAAAAGAATCTTATTTGACAGGGGAAAAGTGGGGAAGGGATTCAGACTGGAAGAAATGCAGGTGTCATGTATGTGTATATTCATATGTGGAACTAATGCAATTGATAGCAATGTGGGAGTGACAAGGTCTCTGTGCGAACGTGTGCTCTACCTGTAGTGTTCTACCTGCTTCCTGCCCGAGGTGCTATGAATTGAAACACAGGTAAAGCTGCTCAGGAAGCTGAGGCAGAAGAGTTTGTTTTTCTTTTGAGGGAAGAAAAGAATTAAAGCAATACCTGCACTTGTTTTCTTTCAAATTTAAATAAGCCTAGTTCTGAAGGTGAAAAGTGTGGATGAAAGGCCATGAAAACAGGGGTGAGAGAGGTGGCTGGCTGGGATACTGGATTGGTACTTAGAGATGCAGCTTTATATGTAGATTAATTTAACCTTTTTATTAGTCATCTCAAAGAGAAGATAATATTAGATTTGTGAAGATCTATTGGTATATGGAATGAATTTGAATACCAGGGGAAATAAAACAGCTGAAAGTGATGAGCTGATAATAAAGCTAAAAATTGAGGGGAGGGAGCAAATAATAACAGCTGGACAGACTGAGTGCATCTGCAGCAGGGGTATTGTGGAAAGTCTTTATGCTAAGAGAAATTAGATAGTGATGGGCTGCAAACTAGGTGTTTTAGCAATATGCTGTAGTATTAAAAAAACCTGTTTCGAATGCCTGTGGACTGCAGGGTGGCTCTAGAGTTAAGACTCTTACTCTCTGGCTTCCTTTGCTCTGGCAAGTTGTGTATACATATACACCTAAGACCGTAAATTACAATATGTGTACAAAGAAGCCCTTAACTAGAGGTTCCTATTTCTTGTGAAATAAAGTGTCTGTTTACGCTTGGCATCAATTGTTTGCAATTCTGTAACTTTCCATTTGCAGCTACAACAGCTGTTTATATAGGGAAAATATTCTAAGTGTTTAACATAGTCTAGCTTCACTTAATGACATTCTGTGATTGAGAGGAGAGTCTGCAACAAAGAACTGGACAGCTCTCTGGGGACTTGAACTCAGAACATGTTATCTTTCCCTGTCCCCTTGGCTGGTAACTGAGTGCCTGATAAGCAGTCATTCAGTGAGGGAGAAGCAGTTAGTGATGGACAGTCTTGTACCCAAGCCATACACTGTACCCTATCATAATCCAGTGGTACCAGATTTTTTTATATAATTTTCCAGTATAATTTGCCTGCAGTTTCAGTAGCTTCACAGTCTGTGGATGTGTGTTGTGGCCATCAGTCAGTCACATCTTTCCTCCCGAAATGTGAGGCGAAAAACAATTAGGAAGACATCTCTAGCTGTGCTGTTGATTGTCATGTTCAGTCTGTCATGAAACATTTAGGGCTTAATGTAGTGTTCTTCTCACTGCTGTTGTCAGTTTCTAATGTGAGATCGTTGATACTAAATCATTAAGGACAGAGTACATATTTTCTTTCTAATTACAACACATAGGTATTGAAATTTGCAGACAAGGTACACATAAAAAGGTTCAGCAAGGATCTGAAAAATTAAGTTCTGTACAAGACCCAGAATCTTTTTATGATCTTTTGGAAAAAAATTAATTGTGATGAAGCTGAAGGACTAAGAGTAGACGACCTGGAAATTGCTAACTTCTTTCTTTTCCTTTAATTCTAACTTCTTCCTTTAAATTAATGATTGTAAGATACTATATATTGAGGATCATAATGGTAATTCATTAACTCAAACTTGATAAATATTTTCTGGAATTTTTTTGAATTGTAAAAGACTAATGTCTGGATTTATCATATGCAGAAATTTAAAGTTTTGCTAATTAAAATTTATTGTTTAATATGAAATTGCTAAAATAGCTGTTTGCAAAGGCTAGAATTAAAAAAACAAATTATCAACTCTCAACAGTTTCATAAAGAGCAAAACAGGAATTTCCTGGCTTTAATGAACACCAGATGCTGCAGCCTTGCTCTAGCTATGAGGGGTGATGAGGGTTAAAGTATTTTGAAATACATGTTTAGAAAATACGCAAACAGATATATATCTTCCAGTAGCATCTTTAAGGAAGCCATTTGTTCAGGTTGACAAAGAGATTCTGTAACATTAAGGCTGCAGAGAGGGAAGTGAAACAATTTAAAGCACTTCTGTAATGATTGATCCATGTCCAGCAGTATTGAAACAATCAGCACTGGCATGGTCTGCTTTGCTTTTCATGGGTGCTCAAGAGTTCAGGGCATACCAATATCTCATATTCTGGAGGTTTCAGATCTTCTGTAGTCCAATGAATTAAAGACCAAACTGAGAGACAGTAACTTTTCTATCTTATTCCCCTTTTGCTCTCAACATACTTCTTCACTCTGCTATGGTTACTGTTCCTTAGGAATGCTATTAATTGTCTTTTAAAGATTATTCAGCAGTATAAAAGTTGAGTAGATTGCCAAATCCTAAATGGTCAAATGCTGTAGTTGCACAAACACTGGCTGTTTTAACCCTAACTGTATCCTCAGTGATATCTGTATCCTCAGGTGAATGTCGTGTTATTCAGTAGCAGTGCCCGTTGATGTTGAAGGTGCTCTTTAGGAACTTTAAGAACTGGGTATATGCGAGTTCAGATTTCACTCATATTCCTTACTCTTTTTCTTTCCTTATTTTAATTCTTTTCCCCCTCTATACAGGTTCATGCCTTTGTATTTCAACAGCCATAAAGAAGTTATAGGGATAAGTGTGTGCTCAGAATGCAGACAACCTTGAAATAGTGTTGGGCAACAACCAGCATAAGAATCATTTCAGCTCCTGGAAACTTAGTAGCTCTAGGCAAGAATTCATTTGGAGAGTTGGAGCAGGGAAAATTTTCAGAGGTTAAAAAAGGTGGTAAGGGGACATGTGAAGTAAACTGGGCTTACAGAGCAGGGTTAACTCTGGGGTCTCTTTCACCGTTCACTTTTTTAAAAGGGCTGCTTTTACTGAACTTCTGTTGTTGTTCTTCTTCCTGTTCTTTCCATATTTTCATTCCTCTTCTGTTTTCTCCAGATTAAAATCTTCAGTTCTTCTTTATCTGCATCATCTGTTGAAGTTACCCACTCATTTCTTTTCTTTCTTTAGCTGCTGTTACTTCATTTCACCTGTTCTTTAATTTACTGGTTTTGGTTTTAGGTTTGTTGGGTTATTGTTTGCTTTTTGTTTATGTGTTTCTGGTTTTCCCCTCTTATTACTGATGCATTTTAAGTTGGTTAAGAAAAAAAAAATCTGGTCCCTATTCTGTTTGTGTATTTTTTTGTCACCTGATTTTTCTTTTTACTTATTCTTTCATCTTCTGTTTCAAAAATCAAACTTCAGTAACTTTTAAAAAATTTAAACTAGTTTCTATTATCAAATGTTTACTACATGCTATTTTTTATTAGCATAACTCAAAGGTAAGTCAAGTACATAGCATATCAAGTTAATATCCGAGGAGAATGGAAAGCGGGGAGGAAGCATAGTGGCACTGGAGACATTAGAAGGAAGGCAGCAGTAACTGGTAGTGGGCACTGCTGACATTCATTGCCTGACAATTTGGTTTCATGCTTTTTCCTTAAACTTTGCCTTTTGTGAACTATCTTGCAAGCAGAGTCCAGGATTTCCTTCATTGCATCTTAAGCTGCTGAGACACTATGCAAAATAAAGTTAGCAACTGTAATACTATAGTTTAGGCAAGTAAACTGTACTGAGAGACTTCAACCAAATTATTAAAATATTGCTCACATTTATTTGAATGTTTTTTTAGACACGAGGGAATTGCTTTGCACATTCCAGGAGGCATTATGATAAAAGCTTGAGACTTACTTTTTTGTTAAAATAAACGTTATTACGTGGTCAACTTAAGGCCAAACTGTCATGCAAGTTACTGTCTTAGATATTAAGAATAAGCTAAAAGGTAATCTGCATTTGTTGCTTCAGACCTTTGAGTCAACTTCCAATTGTTTCCCAATATTGTAATAAAAGCTGATGTTTGCATTTTGAGAAGAAGAGGGGAGGGAGAGAAGAGAGATGTGGCATCAGGCTGTGCAGCTTTATGAATATGTGCAAATACAATGCTAGCTTATTTATTCTTTACACATAGGTTTTCTGATAAATCTCTCTGATTTTATGCTTTTGAGAAATTTTCTTTTTCTCTTTAGAAATACTTAATTTTCTCAATTTAAGTCAACAAAACCTTTAAGAGTACTTTTGATGCTAAATCTATTCTAGTAAAATACCATACATGGAGAATTGGTTAACATAAGAGCAGTTCAGCATAGTCTGCACATGGGACACTGAAAACTGGCAAGTACACTTCATAATTTAAACACATGTTCCGTGGAGAGATTACATCATTTCTTAAACGCATCCCTGACTGTTATGCAATATTGTTTTCAATATTGGAACTGAGCTGAATGCTACATTTGCACAAAGGAGAGACTGCCTCTCCCAAGTAGAAATTTCAGTGAAACACATGGCAATAAAACTATGGATAACACCTCAAACTGTTTGTTCCCATGTATTAATGGATGTAAGACGTTGTCAATGATCATATTCAAACCCAGTATTTTATGATGAAATGTCAGTGGAAATGGAAGAGTTAATAACTCTCTGTAGCATCATTCTGTAGGAGTTATGTGAGCTATTAAACAGCATCATAACATCTTCTAGTGTGTCTGGAGGTGTCTGGATTCCCACCCCCTCACCCCCCAAAAAAAATCAACCCAAAAAAACCTTCCAACCCAAAACACCCCTAAGCAAAGCAATGAACCTGATGAGACAGCAGTTGAGAAACTTGGGTATGATGCAAAGTGTCTGTGTGGCTTAAAATGATCTTGGATCCTCACTTCAGGAGAGTCTATCTCATTGCATTGATGCTATTTTGTAATAAATGCTAAGTTTAGAGAAATGAAAAGACTTCTCTGCTTTAAATTATTGCTGGGATTGCTGGAATTCTAAAAGGATTTCAGTATATTCTACTAAAAATGAAGTTGCATAGTTAATCTTTTCCTAAATACCAGGTGGCTTGATGTACTTCAGAGGCTGGCATGTTTGAAAAGTGCAGTTATATAACCTGAAATTTTCCCCAAGAAATTGGCCAAGTCTGGTTTTAAACTAGTTTGAGTAAAGTAACTAAAAATTACCTAATAGTTCAGACTATTTACTGCTTTGTCTTGTATAACTCCTTAAGTGGAAAACTCTGTTTCCAGCAGTTCGGCATCTACAAGACTGAAGACCCTGCAGTTTAAATATATAATGCTATGTAGGGGGTGTGTGTGTGTGAATATACATATAGAACAATGACTGTTAGGATTGCTTTATTTTTAACATCTTCAGTGTTTTCCTTAAATGACTTCATTATTCTGGGCTGAAGAGAGATTAGTTTATTTTCCTTTTTCACAATGCATACATATTATGTTTACTTTTAATTTGTTAAAAAGTAATTTGGAACTAGTTGTATTGTTGAAAAACTGCAGTTGTTGGCAACACAGCATCTATTAATTACCCCTGTTAGTCTCAGATCTTTACCTTATCATTTCGATTGTGGGTGTAGAAGTAGCATTTCTTGTTTGTTTGGCTTGTTTGAAATAAAAAAAAAATCTTCCCAAAGAAACTTAAAAAGCAACCAAATCTCACAGCCTCCCCGCAATCCAAAACTTGATACAAGGCTATGAAAATCTGTTGGTCTTAAACAGCGAGAGCTCTTTTGTAATACATTCTGTCCCTGTGCATTGCTTTCAATAATGGTTGCATCCTGTATTGTAAGACCATTTCTAAAAGTGTTCCTGGAAGTGAGTGATATGGAGGAATTGCTTAGTTTTTAAAAAATTCACCTATGTATATAAAAATGGCATTTCAAAAAATGACCAGATAAAAATACGTAACCTATTTTGGTACTCGGTTAAACTCGAGTCGATCGTGTCAGGCTAGCCTGGTTGTGTATGAACCTCTTTGCTGTTTGTACAATGTAATGAGGGAGTATAATATCAGCTTTTTCATACTTGAATTACCGAATTTTTCATGGAGAAGATGAGTATAGTCTGAAAAGTTAAAGGTATATGTGAAGGTGTGCATATATATGTAACAGAGGAAAAATAAGCAACTCTCTGTGAATATGGACACTGAGGTTAACAATATTCTTAGACTTCATTATATGGATTTAGACAGTTTATGGCCGCAACCTGAGTATAGAAATGTTTCAAATCAATTGGTCTTTATTATATACACTCTACTTGGCAACTTGAGAATTAAATCCTAGGGCAGGAGGAAGGGGAAATTACATCTCTATATAAACTTGAGCTACCATATCAGTGCATGTTTTTTTTCTCAAAAGAAATTAAAGGTTGTATCTTTCAGAGATGGTTTAAGCTGCATGGAAACACTTTCTTACAAATGCTATATTTCTTAATCAGACTTAATTTGATCTTAATTCTTTGCATAGAAAAGTGAATCCTGTTACTTTTCTAAAGAATATGCCCATGTAAATTGTGTGTTAAAAGTCTTCATGTGCATAAATTCTAAAAGTCCTCCTATAATTTACTTCTAAAATGACAATCTCTTAATTTTAACCACATATAACCTCTGAAACTGCATAAAAATGATGTGGTGAATAATGAAAAATGGAGCTTAATGTGTTGGAATTGCTTGTATGCTTGATAGTATGTATCTGTGTAGATTTATCAGTCTTTAAGATTAAGAAAAATACTTTTCATTATAAATTGCTGTAAAAGGAGTTTATAGTTTGTGTTTCTGTAAATGCAAAAATGCACTGAGTTTTATGCTGAGCCAGCCCCACCTGAGAAAGTCACATGGTATCACAGGACTACCAAATACTTCAGACTTGTTAATGAAACAAGTACTGTAACAGTAATTTTTTCATAGTTTTGGTCGACTCTTGTTCTTGACCTCCTTTCATCTGTGTGCTGTTTCTAGTTAGAATAATTGTAGCTTCTGCTGTTCCCAGAAAAAAAAAAAGGCAAACAAATAGAGTGGAAGAGAGTGAACGTGGGATGTCATCAGCTAATTTTTCTACCTTAAATTCAGTGCTCTGAGTAGCCACTTAATTGGCTTAGAGCCTTAAGCTTCAATCAAAAAAAGAGGGGGGTGGGGGTGTGGAGTGGAATTAATCAGGCCCTTGGAGACCTGCAGTGGTATATGGAGCTTTTTGACAAACTTTAGCTTCTAATCCACTGAGATGCTTTTGAAAATTGTGCCAACTGTCCTGCAAGGCTGTACCTTAATTCTTGATAGGAACCAAAAGCATATGGAGTGATGTCCACTTCTGAACAATCACAGCCTGTTCTATCATCTTTAACTAGGGATGTAAAGTGATGCAGAAAAGAGAGCACCTAGGCCTCTGAAGTGCTTAGATGCTTAAAAACAAAGGTAACCTTTGTATTGATTCATGATCAAGTTTTGATTTCTGTTGTCTCCAGCATGGATATCAGTGCATATAAATGGAAATACAGGTTCAAATTGCCCAATGTCATCCTGCATCTTGCAAAGAAAATAGCATACTGTATACCAGCTGGAACTCTGACAGCAGCTCTATCACTGCTGCTGATCCGAGGATTAGGTTAGGCTCTTACAGTGCTGTTGGGTGACTTCCCTTGTTCGTGTGCATCACCACCGTTACTGGCCAAGGGAAACAATCCCCTGTCAATAACCAATCTGTTAAGGTGGGTGGGGGTGGTGTTTTGGTGACTCTGTGCTGCTGTAGGTAGCTGTTTCCTCAGGAGAGGAGCTCTTCACCTGGTTACATGTAAATCAACAAAAAAGTGCTATTAGATGAGCTTTTGAAGTTACTCCACATGTCTTTCTCATCTGTAAGTGGAAATGGGATCCTAGTGGGTCAGTTTGAGACAACTTCATATAATAGCAGTAGGCACAATAGTTTTTGATCACCATACCCCTAGGACAACCTTATTCTGTATGTTGTGAGTAACGATAAAGGTGCACTCAGTTGTGCGTTTTCCAGTACTCTTAAAGGGAAGACTAGTAATTACTTTTGCTAGAAATAAAATCAGGGTGGACAACTGTTTTCACAGCTGCTAAATAGCACAGTTGTGGTCATATCTCTCTTGCCTTAATGCATGCTTAAGGTCTGTCCCTCTGCCTCCATAGCTACCTGCTAGGCAGCTCAGCTCTCCAGCCTGGCATGCCCTGGTGTCAAACCCACTGATGGAGGGGGCATTCAGGGCTGCTGGTTTATTGAGGCCTGTGGGTTTTTGTCAGCAGAATTTTTCTTAAAGCTCTTTAGTTTTGGTTCCCAAGGTATAAAGTTGTAGGTCTGACTTTATACCAATTCAGTAAAGGTTTTCTTAAAAATCTTGGCATTTAAATGCCTTTTCCTTGTTGGTGCCCATGACAACAGAACGGTTGGTTTGGGTATTCTGTGTCAGCGCTCTATGCATGGAGCAGAATTCTTTTGCAGCTTTTATTTGACCTCACTAAAAACAAGAAAAAAGATTCATCCTGTTATGCAATTGTTGAGCTGATAATGGTGTATATTAAGGAGAGTTTTTTAAAATTATACTCATATCTTAGAAGCACATGAATTTCACAACAGTGAGATTCTACATATTGAAGGTAGCTCTGTCAGGAGATAAAGGGTGCTCTAATGTTTACTGAAAATGCTGATGTGGCTTGAAGGAGGAAAAAAGACCAGTTTTTGTATCTGCAATTGCTTCATAAAATAAAATTTCAGCCAGATCTGGTACATGATCTGGGAAGCTGCAGATTTTTTCTGTTCCTTAGAATGGCATTAAACTTATTTTTGTGCTTGACCTTTTTACAGCAAAACTAAAGCTATTTTGCATTTCTCCATACATAAAAATGCATTGTCTTGATCAATGGGGCATCTTATGTAGCTTTTTATAAATCATGCAATTTAGGTGAAATAAAACTGAAGAGTTACATAATCTGAAATGCAGAGTACCTTCATTTTGGAAGTTCTTTATAAAATGGAGAAATACTTGCTCAATTATTTTATGCTGGATTGTAACTTGTCCTCTGACTTGCTCAATATTGATTTATCTGATGTGATCTTGCTCTGATGCAAATCAAATCAGCATTTTCCAAAGAAATAAGATTACAAAAATGCATTAATAGCCTGCATTGTCAGTGACAATCATCAGAAGACAGAAAATGCTGGCCAGATAATTCCTACCAATCAGTTAAGTATTTTAGTCTGTCAGGCTTTAGAATGCAGCTTTTGGGGAGGCTGCAGTCATCTGCTTGTAATGCTCTGTTATCTGCTTGTTAACTATTACTACTCTAATACCTTTTTCCTCTTGAGAAGGAATTACTCATACTCTTTAGTATCTTTCATAAGAGAAGATAAACTCTTGGTGTCAAATGGCAGTTGAAGCCCATAGTACACTTTTGTTGTTTTCTTTTTCAGCATGTACTTTTTCTTGTGTTTGGTTGGAAAAGCATTGAGAAAGGGGAAGTGTCACATTTCATCTTGGTTTTAAGTATAACTCACTCCTGCTTTCATATGTTTAAATTGTAATGGTTTCAAAGGATGTTGAGAAGTTCTTGTATGCCAGTCTAATGCATTATAGTATACAAAAGTTTGACATTAATATGAAAAACTTGTTGCAAGCCTAGTTGAGGATGCTAATTTAAACACATCAGTTATGCATTAAGCATTGGTCAGTGAGTAGTAATGATGTATTAGATCAGTAAACATGATTCAATTTTTTGCTTTGATTTGGACCAAAAATGACTGGAGGACGCCAGAACCCCAAAACAGCTTTCAAAAGCATGAAGAAACTAGCATGCATAGCAGAAATCTACTTAAGGATCTTGTCATAGTTTAAAAAAAAAAAAAAAAATTAAAAAACCCTATGCCCACCAGTTTTACACCAGGCTTTCCTGCTGATAGTAGCACGCGCAGGTAGGGCTGGCTACTACATTCCCCTCTTCAAACTTATGCAACTCCTATAAGGTGTCTAGAATTACAATATAAGTGAGTATCATCCTGTCTCTGAAATATTTCTATTATAAATGAAATTCTGATTATTTTATTTTTTTAATTGCTTTGGTTCCAAACATTCTTAATACTGTGCATTCTAAATATAGACTGAGTCTATGCCAAAGACCAAGTTCAAGCATACAGAACCATCATTGATAGAAAGTTTCTTTACTGACTTCCTCTGGAAACTATCATTTGAATCATATGATATTTCTGGAGCAGCAGTAGGAAGGAATATCTGAAAAATAACTATAATATCATTTTCAGAATGTTAAGCTTTTCATCTGCAGAAACTTAACTTTGTATAAACTGTGCTAGTCATTTTATTCATTCCTTGATTATTTGGCAAGACTAACATTTCCTGTAGAGCAAGTCAGATCTAAAGAGAACGAAATCCACAGCATAAATAGTGTTCTTGTGATTTTATTTTTTTTCCAGATTTTTAACAGTTACAGAATAATTGTTATTTTATGGTAAACATTTGTCAAGAACTCTGGTAGCCTGTAGTTTTGGCTGTGTGGCAGCAATTGAAGCTGCTGAATTGGTATAGTTTTAACTAGTGAGACTGATACCATCTGGCAATGTTTACCAACCAAGGCTAGTCACTGAGGACTGTTGGCAACATATACTCCCTGTATTAACTCTTGTGAAGAGGAAAGGCAAATGATCTCTTGTTAATGGGAGGAAGGCTGTGGGAAAGGAAGAAACTGGGAATGAGGTGAAATGGGGGAAGCAAGAGACACAGTGAGGAAATGAGAGACTGATGAAGAGACTGAAGACAGTTGGAAAAGAGTTAGATGCGATTCAGCAAAAAAATGACAGGAAATGTGGGATTAGAGCAGGAGTGTTAAAGCAATGAGGCTTTTGAAAGAGTGGAATAATAAAGTGATGAAGATGGTATAAAGATAATGGGAAAACAGAACGGAGGTGGAGAGATGAAGATGTGCGGGTAGGACTGGGTGAAAACGTGTATACCAACAAGTGGAGAGGGGGGTTTACAGCCCAATGGTCATAGGTGTCTGGCATGGACTTGCAATACATATCCTAGTCTTGGAAATGAGATCAGGTGCAATTCTGAGGGTCCTACTTGATGGATATCCTGGGGAAAAGCTGGTAAACACCACTGTATTGATGCAGACTTTCGTTATTGTCCTAGACCAGTGATTAAATATCTAACATGTCACTATTTTCATCTCTTCTATCTTTGTGCTACTTCCATGAAGATGCAATTTAGATGACTGCAATTTCAATTTGTTAAACATAACAGATGTCTCATCTTGCATCAAAACATATGTATGATTTAAAATACTGGGAATGCAAAACATTAATTTCTAGTCCATGGGAGTTGAGGATATTGGCACTTCCTACTAAAAAACACAAAACAGAATTAAAATGTGTGCAAGTAAAACAAGACGGCAATAAAAAGGATTAAATTTGAGTGCAACTGTCATCCAGCTGATTAGATTTGTGTCCAGTGCAATGTCAAATGATGTAAATGGCTTGGTTTCGCAATGCTGGAGGAGAATAATAGCCAAGAAAGCAAGCTGAAAAAATACTGGGCTTCAAGAAAATGCAAGCTGGTTTGTGGAACTTGCTTAAATATTGCAATGCCAAACAGTTCCCACCAAGATTTTTAGCAATAAGTTTGTAGTTTTACTAAGGTATACCTGTGCAAAATACATTCTTGTGTATCTCTCATCTCCCGTTTCTATTGTAATGGAGTGCAGTGAGAAGTTAAGTTCATGTCAGCTTTTCTGCCTGTGGGTACTGTCATGTGGAGAATGACAGGCATGAGTTGATTTGTTTATAGATATACATTTGGTCACTTCAGAGAAATCCTAAACCTTCAGAATGAGCATACACTTTCTGGGAAGGGAAAAATCACTGAACATGACTATTTCGGTGTAATATTTGTTGTTTTCTGCTTAGAGGAAATTTGAAACCTAAGGAGGTCCAGAGATTTACCATCCTTAAAATGATTGAAATGTAGCATCTTTCCTTCTGTTAGATATTATGATGTACTGTCCCATACTGGGCAGTTCTTTCATTGATCATTAATTGATGGAATAGCATGTATTTATAAAATATGCAGCTGGCATCAAGTTGACAGAACACAATTTACACCCAAAACAAATTGGAGAAACAATGCAAAATTAATAACAAATCAGTAGTGATAACTCAACACAGGCTGATTGGAGAAGAAAGATCAGGTGCATAGTATTGAAGAAAGGGGTTTAAATGTCATTGTGTATTACAGATTGATGCCATATCCCAGAATAAAGCAAACTGGGACATATATTGGGGCTTATGGTTTGTAAATAGAAAAAATATTTTTGTGCAACTTAGTACTGCTGAGGTTTCACCTGTGAAATCATACCAGTTACCAGTGCTGATCTTCAGAGTTTGGGCAATTTGGGGAAATCCAGGGGAAAGCAAAGGAGATGTTTGAAAACGAGAATTGGGAAGAGTTTGAAAAAAAGTAATGTTATCTATAATTTTTTAAAAAAGGCTACATGGGAATAGGAAGAAGGTGATTGTTACCACTGTCTACTTAGGACAGGATTAAAAACAAACATTTCTGTCAGATTTCTCTTGGATTTTTGGGGGGGGGGGAGAATAGCTAATTATTGTAGTAAGTTGCATATGCTTTGAGGTCCCTAGTAGTGGAGATTTTTCAGGACAGATTAAGTAACTATCAGCAGTGCTCTAATATACGAGATCCTGCTGCAAAAGTGACTTAAATGACCACCTGTAATAGCTCACTCCACTTTCAAGACTTTTTAAAAAGAACTGATCGTGATTTAGGTGCTGAAGGACGCTGAAAGAAGGAATCCATGTAGGAGAGCCACAACAGTGCACATCAGTGCACTAGGGAAGGGAACAGGCTTCTGGATTCTGTAAGTAAAGATAGGGTTCATTCCAGAGTGAAGGGGTTAGAAGAAGAATAAACCAAAAAAAAATTACTATAGAGAAGGCCGTTTGTAGCATGAATTTTTGGTAAAATGCAGGACAAAGAGATAATAATTCTATGAGCTCATGACAAAATGGATTACGCTTTTGATTGGCTGACTCATTATATTGAAAATAGTACTTAGTGGTGTAAATAGCATATCAGCCCAAAGGAAGAAATGGTCAAGAAGAGACTCTTGGCAATTAACCTCTTCCTTGCCCCAATATACAATGACAGACAGGGATATTTTTTGCATATTTCTTGCTTGTTCCTCTTTTGTCATTTTCATAAATAAAACTTGAACCACAGTCATCACTGACTTCAGCAGCAGCTGAAAATGAATGTGTGGTAACTTATATTTGAGTGCCTAAATTTAGACGCCGAAACTGGTGTCTGCAAGCAGTGTCCTTAGCTGTTCTGTTCTTGTCTGCTGTCAGAGAAAAGTTGTGAGCACAGAGCTGGTGTGAGGGTGGGGGCATTCCTCATGGGTGAGACTTTGTAGAATATTTGGGGGTGTTTTAAAGTTCCTGCCACAGCCTCAACAATGTGTAGTTGTCTTATTTCACAACCAGTGTTCTGCTATTAGCTGTGCCTAGGTATTTAAATCCAAGTAGTGAATCTTGTGCTGTCCCAGACAGTTTTGCTAGTGGATGTCAGGGGACCCAGATTTGCTGTGTCTTTTGAACCAAGACTGTTATGTGCAGCAGCTCAGCTATGCCTCCCCTGGCCTTTCATTGCCTTATTAGGTGGAGAAAAGCTGGTCAGGTACAGAGCAAATATTTGGAGTAGATCAGTGAGTGGTTATAAAGAAGCATATGACAGCTCTGAATGTCCATGCTTCACCACCCGCTGAAGTAGAGGAAAAAGAAGCTGTAGAAAAGCCACTCTCAGACTTGTGCTGAGTTGTAAGGGCAGGCGCTGAAATTGCTGTGAGAGGATGGAGAGTTTGCTACCATGACTCTCCTAGAGAAGGTGGAAGTCCAGAGGGTTGGGTGAGTCAATGGGGACTTCTGGGAGACAGAGGGTTTGTATTTGGGCCACTGAAGAGTTTTAGTCTGAAAATGTTGCAAATCTCTACTTCTACTATTAAAATAGACTTTTTTCCCCTTGCTTGCTGACCAGCTGCCACTGGCTTAATCACCCTAGTAATACAGCTTTTGCTTTTTTTTTTTCCTGGCATTGTCAGGCTAAAGTTTATCCAGACAGTGAGGTATGTAAGACCATAATGCTAATTAAAATATTGACATAATCCTATGCCCAGTATTGACATTCAGGAGTTAAACTGATATTGGTAGCGTATGGGGAGAGCTAGGTCATGTTTTCTAGTTTCTCTCAAGCAGTGCCTTTGTTTTGTAAGTCTTGAGTTTGCAGGTAATTTTTGACATGACTCATATGCCTGGTAGTAGCAGTAAACAAAAACAAGTATTTGCAGAAATTTGTCAAGAGTAAAAGCACTTGAAGGCAACCTTTTGAATATGGCATACATATATTATTGATTCAATTACCAATTTTTACTTTTTTTTACTATACTTGTGAGCTAGAGTTTGACTTTGACTTTTCTACACTTAATGGAAAATTTGTCTTCTCCTGCAAATATTTAGACAGCTAAACTGTAGGGACAATTTTCAGCTGTCTTATATTGTTTGTCCACAGCTGTTGCTCTCTGTTTTCCTGGTTTAAATAGATAGGACATGACAGACTTGTAGAAGATGCTGGAAAGGGGCTGTAATTTTTTTTTTTGCTATAGAGAAACAATTAGTGGAAAACTAACACTGGTAATTTTTTTTACTTTAAGCTGTGAATATAGAACTTGAAACAAAGTATCTCAGCATCTCAGAAGAAACACCACTGCCACCATTTTTCTAAGTGGACATATTTTCTACCTGAATGCCTAAACTCCTATACCTCACTATTTTCTAGTCTAGTTCTTCTATAATTTGCCAAGATTGACAATATTTGCATACTTCTCAGTCTGAAATGCATGCATGCACACAAAATACACAGTCTCTCATGAGCGGCTGCTCTCCTCAGGCTGAGATATAAAGCTGGGAAAACTCTGCTGTTTTATGTGTTTATGATGTTTGGCTTGTGAATATATGGAGGAATGGAATCTTTGTAGTTCACTAGTTCTCCAACTATTCACCTTAGGTATTCACTCACTGCTAAGCTTCCTAATTAACCTACAGACTACCTGATGTGGTGTTTTTACTGTTGCTTATCTTAACACAACTTTGTTAATGCTAAATATTTTCTGTAATGCGTTGCTAAGGCAATCAATACGTAATTGACTTAAATATTTAAAGCAAGTCTCTTGCTGACATTGTGTTTATTGTTTGGAATGCCAGATTAATTACAGCATGTATTGCAGTCGCTGTATTATGAGCTACATCTGCTTTTCGTTAACTTTCTCTGTAAATGAGAAACTGTCAGTGCATACTGTTTCTCATATTCTGAAGAAAAATTCCCCAAACCATCTAATTGTGTACTTTAAAAATTAAAGAACTGTTGCATTTAGATCACAAGTTCATTTATTTCCTTTGTTTCTGGAGAAGCTGACCCAAGCATAGATGACTCCTCCCTGTTTTGCAATAAATAAATGAACAGAAGAGACTGTCCCAGACCATTCGAAACTTGGCCACAGGAGTTCATGTTGATTCTTTTCAATGTGAGCAGTTAGACACGCACAAATCCACAGCATCCCTTGTGCCAGCAGCTGGCAGCAAATACCTCATTTACTGGAGTTATTTATATGAGCCTCCAGATTGCTACCATTTCAGAAACCAGCCAGATCAATTAATTCTCCCCGCTTTGCGTGCAGGTGACAACTGAGCTTTTTAAGAAAGTCACGTTTACTTGAGGCTGTTACCTTGTTTGCAGTTAGCTTGTCAATTCTTCTGTGCTGGAGGTGTGTGTGCTTGTGCCTACAGCAATGAATGCTGGTTGTATGCAAAAATGTTAAATCATGAATTTGTATTGGCTCACAGAAAGTTACAGAACACTTATGGTCACATTTATGAATGATTTAAAGAAACAAATTTTAGGTAGCAAAGGAGCCAGCAGGTGGGCATGGTACTTTAAATAAATTTACGGAAGGGTGTTTTGAACTGTGTTCATTCTTGTAAGAATAGGAACAAAGTTTTGGGCTTTTCTGTTTTTGATCAGAGCTTGCTGTACTTTCTGTAACAAACAGCAATTTGCTTATATCAGGCAGATAAGGAAGAGCCAAAATATGAACACAGTTGTGCTATGAAGGGAATTATCAAAGGGCTCAACATCCAGTGAGAGTGCTTGGCCAGTAACTGTAGTAAAAACTGAAATTTCAAGCCGTGGAATGTAGTAATATTAACTCTTATCACTGTAATTAAAATACTTGAGAGTACAAATTTGTCACAATCTTTCAACAAAAACTGGAGTTAACTGACATATTGGTTTTGGATTTTTTTAGGAGCTTCTAGCCATTAGCAGATACCTTGCAATGTGCTCCATACTGTGCTTACATGTAAACTAGAGACTGACATAGTGTTCCACTCTGTGATTCCCAACCTTTTATTTAAACTCAATTTTGGGGCACACAAAAAGCAATTTATGAGAATGACTGCTGAAATTCACATCACACGGATGTTCAACAGGTAATTAACCTTCCAGAGGTGAGTTTTACTATTGAGAGACAGATGGACAGAAGAGATGCAGAGAAAACTCATCTGAGAACATCTCAAGGATGATTTCCTGATTTAAAAGGCAACACTTCACATCTTTCAGGTGGTTTTTTTAAGTGTATCACAAAGAAATTACCCTTGCAGAGGAAGTGTGGGCAGTGTGTTGATTACTTGCTATGAACTCATTCCTAAAAAGAAAAGCAGAAGCTTTTAAGCAGGTCACTGGTCCTCAGGAGATGAAGGTTCACTCCCCAGATCAGCTGCAAGCTGCCTGTCATTCTGGGGAAAGTAATTTAATATCTGTGAATAAGAATAACCTTTTAATGTAAAATATACAACTGTTACAGTGCCATATGAATATTATCACACTAAAAGCCAAGAAATGGTAGGTGGTTATATTATTAAAATGTGTTGGTCAGTATTCACATCAGAAAATCGCGTATATTAAAAGCATCTTGAAGTTTTCAGTAGTCATAAATAATTTCCACAAGATGACTTGATTGGGTGCATCACAAATGGATTTAGAAGGACAATGGAAACACTACTTCCCCTATCTGCCTATGTGCTTTTTGTCTTCCTGGAGATTACAGCCTGCACAGCAGTGATGCATGGAAAAAGCTATTACATTACCATGCTGGCTGTAGGAAAAAAATAAAATGTACATTGTGCTTTAAAAAAAAAAATCTTGTTCAATGAATGGCAGAAACTAGTTGATAACAATCACAGCAATTTTTGAGTCAAATTTCATACACTTAATATTATCATAACTTTAAAATGTGAATTGATATCTAACATTTCAAATTTCAAACTCAAGCTGTAGAAATGTATGTGATAATGATCTAACTTTATCAGAAAGAAAATGACTGCTGCCTTATAGCTTCAAAAAGTTAAGGAGGTTTTTCTTCAGTGTCTATCATTATAAGCAATGTTATTCATATCTGGTACATAAAAAGACAAAATAGGCAGTGAGTATGATCAGCTCGTGCTTGAGTTCTCTTTCATAAGAGACTACTAAACCATTAAATCAGTATTAGACTGTGGACTGTCAGACTAGAGTTTTGCTGGATTGACAGTGCTTCAGGAAAGCCCCTGTATTGTGCTGCTGTGAGTCCTTGTTATGCCTGTCTCTGCATGCTCTGTGGGCCAACACCGCACAGGTAGCTGATGCAGATATGTCATGCACTAGGATTTATGAGCAATAAGTCAATGACTCTTCTAAATACACAGCACTTATTTTTATATAAGTAAGAAAAAGTAAGCATTGTCAATAATGTGTGTTCAAGATGAGTAACAAAAGGTCTGTTAGAGCTCTAAGCTCAGTCTTTAACAATAGTTGACTATAATGCAAATAGTAAAACCATCTCATGGGGCTTTTTGTGCTTACTGTTTACAGTATTTGCTCAAGTCTTACTGTTGACAATGCAGTGGCCAGAAACATCTCTCTACCATTTGCCAGTTGGTCTTATATAACTATTCATATTCCCCAATTGCATCTATTCCTGCTGTTGGGCTTCCAGCCTCAGGAGACACCAGTCTGTGTTTTGCCTTGGCTCACAAACCTCATGTTGCAGCTACTTATTGCTCTACCTCTAATTAGCTCATCAGGACCTGCCTGTGATCTCCTGCTCTTGCAGAGGCTGTCTGATGATGGGGATCTCCTCGCTGGGGTACTCTGCTCCTCTGTGGGGTGTTGCATCTTTTCACTATTGCCCTGGTTTTGACTGGGTTAGAGTTAATTTTTCTTTTTAGCAGTTAGAATAGTGCTGTGTTTTGGATTCAGTATGGAACTTGGTATGAGAAGAATGCTGATAATACACTGATGTGTTCAGTTGTTGCTAAGACATCAAGGACTTTCTAAGTTCCCATGTTCTGCCGATGTGCAGGTGTACAAGAAACTGGGAGAAAGCACGGCCAGAGTACCAGACCCAGATTAACCAGTGAAACATTCCATATCATGTAACATCATGCTCAGTATATAAAGGAGGGGCGGCCAGGAAGGGGGGTGTTCTCTCGCTTCCAATTTTGCAGTTTCAGGATCTTGGTTTTCAGGATCTCTAGCCAGGAACAGGCTGGTATCAGTTGGCAGGTGGTAAGCAATTGCATTTTGCATTACCTGTTTATACTTTCTATTATTGCTACTGTTTTATTTTGTTTCAATTATTAAGATGTTCCTAAAAGTCTCCCTTTACCCCTCCAATCCTCTCTCCCATCCCCTGAGTAGAGGAGGGTGAGTGAATGAGCAGCTGGGTAGTGTTTGGCTGCTGGCCAGGTTTAAACCACCACAGTCCTTTTTGGTGCCCAACCTGGGCAGAGGAATACAAGAAGGTAAGGATAGTAATGGGAGAGGTAACGGGCAAAACACAGACCCTGTTAGCAGAATGATCTTTGGAATTTCTGTTGTAACTGTGATGGTGGGACGAGGGGTGGATTTTGTGTCTTGTGTTTCAGTATTGTGATAATGTTGTTTTGGTGTGGGGAAGTTTTGGATTTTTGTTTCTGTGTTGATGCGAGTGAAGTCTGTGAATACTCATGTGTAATGAATGTGGATTGTAATGACAATTCTTAAATACATGATTCACAGAGGCAAGGGGTGGAATGTGCTGGGGGGTGTGTGTGTGTGGTGGGGTTTCTGGTAGGGGGAGGGGCTACAGCAGCAGCCCCCTGTGAGAAGCTTCTCAAAGCTCCGCCAGTTCCAAGTCAGACCCAGGTCTGGCCAAGACCAAGCCAATTAGCGATGGTGGCTGCACCTCTGTGATAAGGTATTTAAGAAGGGGAACCTGGGTGGTGTTGTGGGAGTTGTGAGGAGGAATTGCAAGGTGGACGCCACTACAAACACCAAGGTCAGTGGAAGGAAGGAGGAGGAAGGGCAGGAGGTGTGCTGGTGCACCCCCCCCTCAGCCACTGGTGAGAGGGCAGGGCTGCCCCCCCCCACCACCCATGGGGGTCACTGGTGAAGCAGATGCCCAGCTGCTGTGGAGGACCCCACACCAGAGCAGGTGACTGCACCTGAAGAAGACCGGGACTCTGTGGGAAGAAGTCCCCGCTGTTGTAGTTTGGTGCTGGGAGGATTGCAACATGCAGGAGGGACCCGCACTGGAGCAGCTCAGGAAACGCTGCAGCCTGGGGAAGGGGCTCACGCTGGAGAAAGTTCATGGAGGACTGTCTCCTGTGAGAGGCACTCCACACTGGAACAGGGGAAGAGTGTGAGGAGTCCTTTCCCCCCCTGCCCCACACCCCCACCCCGCACCCTCCTCCCCCCTACCCTGGCACTAAGGAGGGAAAAGTGGCAGAACTGACTGCACCCCCCATTCCCTGCCCCCTGCACCGCTGGAGGGGAGGAGGTAGAGAAACTGGAAGCAGAGCTGAGCCCGGGAAGAGGGAGGGGAGAGGAAGGTGTTTAAGATGTGGTAGTGCTTCTTACTATGCCACTCTCTGTTAAGTGTTGTGGTTAATGTCTGAATTAAATTGATGTTCTTTTTCTTCCCCTAACGAGTCTGTCTCTTGCCAGTGGCTCTAACGGGTGTGTCATTCCTTCCTGTCCTTATCTCGATTCCCAAGTCTTTTGCTTTATTACTCCTTCGCAGTGCTGAGTGGGGAGTGACTGGCTGTGTAGTGCTCAGTTGCCCTCTGAGCTCAAACCAGGGCACCTGTGTTCATTGCACTTCAGATCTTTACTTGACAGCTGAGTAAGTGCTTGATGATGTGCATTTATACCCCCTATGTTTGGGTTGGGGTGAGAAGCTTAGAGGTACTCTTTGAAAGACAGATACACTCACAGTGCATGGTCTGACTATGCCTTGCTGTAACTTGAAATAAGAATAATTTTCATGTACTTCATGTAGTTTTTGCTGCTTGGTTAGCTCAAGAATACTCTACAGATGTTTCTTTATTAGACTTTTCATTCTTCTCTTTATTTAAAACAAATGAAAAAAACCCAAACAAAACAAAAAAACTGTTCATCATGTTCATCAGGAACACAATTGAAATAATAACCTCTAAAAATACAATAATCCAGGAAAGCGAAACTTTTTTGGGGAGAATCCATTTCACTCTGTAGAAGTGTGATACTAAAGCAGAGAAAGTAATATGAGTATTTGTAATCATAACGAAAAATACTATGTTTAGCTGTCTTGGGCTTTAGTCACCAGGTGTCTCATGTCCTATCAAGAACCATCTTCTTGCACCTTTCTGATATTTCATTGCATACTAGTTCTCAAGAGGACAGTTCTGTTTGTCCTGTTCACTCAGGTGTATCTAGTGCACTAGTGTTTTGCTGGACCCTAGCTGCATCCTTCTGTTCCAACCACAGAATTAATACTTTCCAATGGCTGTATAAAAATCAGCTCACGCAGTGGAATGCAGTCAGTTAGAGCAACAAGACGTTAAAAGGCGCAGCAGTAATTAGGAAGCATGAAGACACAAACTGAGTGTTGTTGGATTTGAATGTGGGAGAATTTGCAATGAAGGTTGAGCCTGAGGCGTGCATTTAGGCTCACGAGTCAGATGTTATGATGCTTTTTATTTACAAAACACAGCCACAATGACTTTTTTGCAAATGTGTGTGTAAGAAACTAAAATTATCTCGAGGCTTACGCATCAGAATTGTAACCTTGAATACGAGCCTGTGTGCAGTGAAGATATAATGGTGTT
Organism: Strix uralensis; assembly: GCF_047716275.1. NCBI lineage: Eukaryota > Metazoa > Chordata > Aves > Strigiformes > Strigidae > Strix > Strix uralensis. The sequence continues at coordinate 9,962,781 of NC_133978.1, read as the reverse complement.
ATTTTTGATAGGAATGTTGTAGGTTGTTTTTTAAATTCTCTATTATGTTGATCTCATAATACTATCGCTTTTTTCTTCTCTTTATTTCTTTTTTCTTTTTCCCAGGCATTGTGGTTCTGTGTTTGTGCTTTGAGATACAATGGCAACAGACATTTAAGTAATGAACTGTGAATTCATTGGTTCCATGCTGAAAAAATAAGACATAACAGGCTTTGTGTCCTGCTGAGAGATTGCCTTGCTTTGGGTGGCTGCTTAGGCTAAAGACTGAAGAACAACTGCCCAAGAAGTAGCAGAATTGCAGCATGGCGTGTGCCTTTTAGTGTCTGAATGCATTTATAAAATGTCCCTAATGACTTTTTTTAGAAAAAGTAAAATAAGGAATTCAAGCTAATATGGTGGTAAGAAACGGAAATTGTGTAACTGACATGGCGTCTCTGGGTGATTACAATTAATTCATTCTCATTTCTTCTTTTCAGGTTCTCTTCTTCTCCACCTTGGCCTTCCCCTTCTCCCTTCAAATCCGGTCACTTTTCTGTTTAAATTGCCATATGTTCTGTTACCTCTTCCTTGTCTTACCTCTTTGCTTATGCTTTAAGAGAAGTCTTTTCAACTTCATTTCCTCTGTCACTGGGTCCGAAATCCAGTCATCAATAGTTTACTTCTCCAAAAGTAATAAGTTGTACAGGTAATCTATTTTTTTTTAACACTTATCTGATGTTTCTGGCTAATTTCACTTAATTCTGAGCGTTCTGAACATGAATTTTCAGTATTGTGCTGGGATGTTTCAAGGCTGCTAAGAGACCCAGATGCGGGATTCAGCTATGATTTGATGTAGAGGTGCACCTCATTTTATTTCTTTTTGTTTGTGAGGCTACATCAAACAGATATTTCACTTGAGCCATTTTATTTAATGTAGCTGTTACAGGTTTTGAAGTTTTCTTTTGAACTACACTATGAAATCTTTGAGAAACAAGATTCTTTGCTCTAACAGACATTGCACAGCATTTCTTCTGTGAGGGGCGTGTGTGTGTGCGTGCAAGGTCAGTGTTTTACCAAGTCTCTGCTTCATGAATATCTATGTATAAGTGTGTCTGTATATGTATATGTGTATATACATACTTTTTTAGAAATCGTGGAGATAAGTAAGGAGGGCATAGTACACTTCACCATCATACAGTTGTTACAATGCTTAAAAAGCGATGATCTCGGGTGACTACAGAACAGCAACCAAATGTAAAAAGAGCAAAACTGCTTTTTGTGGACCTGTGGCAGAAGCAGTGCAACAAGTACTTACTTTTTCTCAGCTTCCTACTCAGAATATGGGTAGAACAGAAATTCTTCTAAAGATGGCTTGGAGTTAGATGCCACAGTAATGGGGAAAGTTAAGAGTCAAAAAGTTCTGAGAAAACAAGGAGTCTTTCAAATGCGTGTGAACATATAGGCAGTGGTTCTGGCTCTTCCCAAGAACGTTTCGTAATCAGCTGTTTGTCCACAACAGACAGATCCCCTAGAATGCCCAGAGCCTCAGGATATGTCTACTCTGAAGACACTATTAATTGTTTGCAGCCCATGTTGAGTTTTATGATGCTTTGGGTAGGCTTTTGATCATGCCCAAGTTAGCTAGTTGAAATCTCGTTCAGAGATGATGATGCTGCAGTCTAATTTAAACTGAAAAAAAAAAACCCCAAACTCAAAACAAGAACGCCCATGTTGTTGAGTGCTATGTCTGAGGATACAGGGGGAGTCTGCATTAGGAAGTAGCCCATTGTCTTCTGCCTTAATTACATGAGTAGCTTTTTTCTTCTGTGGTTTAGATACTGGAAGGTGAAGTAAGTGCACTGAGGTGCACTGGAGAGGGTGGGAATTCTTGTAAATTCATAAGCCAACAGCAAGAAGTGCCCAAGTGACAAATTTCCTTTCTTATTCAGTCGAGTTACTTTGCATATGCCCTTAATCAGGAGCATTTGCTGCATGCTTTTAGCCTTAATGTTTTTTCTCCATGGGAATAGATTGAGCCTTTTTCAAGTCTATCTTGGCTATCATCAATTCATCTAGTTTGGTCAGTGAATACCCACTCTAACAAATGTACACACAGTATTTCCTAATTTATTTAAAAGCATTAAATAAACTCTTTCAATTCAGTTATCTGTTTTTCCATATTAATAGGAAGTCCTACTTCACCTTTCTGATTAATTCACTTGTTTTATAGAGCTATGTTTCATTTTGTTGTAGGGTGAATAATGTACTCATTATTTCAGTTGAGAACATACCAACTTACATGTGTTCATTTGGCTTTCTCTTTTTATTTTAACTTCTCGTATAGCTTAGTGTGTGTTTGCTAGTAATTTTGGGGCAAATATTTTCTTAACTTGTCCTTAAAAATGCTAGGTCTCTTTGGTCTTTGTTTTTCTTTGAATGGCTCAAGTTCAATAATACTCATGGGCTATTCAGATCCTAATCAGCTATTTATTAAGACTGACTGTCATCTGCCCTGGTGTTGCCCAGTTGTCTAGCTATTTTTAGAATAGTGGTATTTCTGTAACTTAAGTAAAGTCGGTTCATCCTGTAAACAAGCGAGATGCATAGCTGTGGTCTGAAGAGTTTGCCCAGACATTAAATGTAATGTCTGAATTGCAGGAGAAGCCTACACAGTTAAATGTTTTAATTATTTGAAATAACTCTTGCCAGGCAAAAGTTAGTGTAGATGCATTTCACTGGCACAAACGTATTTTTGCTCAGAGGAATTTTATTTTGTTTACTGAAATGTTGCACACAATAGTAGCAAAAAAGCTGGAGGCTTGCTGGTATAGCTGTGGACAAAGACCGAGGAGGTGGAAACTCTGCCAAAGTGTGGAGTGAGGAATTTGAGGATAGGAGCAATAAAAGACCACTTGAAGGCAGAAGTCTGGCAAAATGAAGACTGTTGAGAAAAATTTCCAGCATTTTCTCTTGTGTAGCTTTAGCTTTCTATTTTATGTAAATATTCCTCCATTCTTGGGGGGGGGGGGGGGGGGGAATCCGTTAAAATTAAATTTCTCTTTTCCATTCTTAAGGAAAAAGGTACTGCCCATCAAAATCAATTAAAAGATAGATTACTATACAATGACATTTTCTAGATTTTTGCAAGACACTAATCATGTTTCTTAAGAGTCAAAAACTTTTCCAGTTTCTAATACTGCACTTGTATTGAAAGTATTAGACCTTTACATGCTTTTAGCACACAGACTTCTTCTGAAGCCTCTGTTCTATGTTTACAAATAGTTTGTAGAGCTTTGGTGTCTCGTTTCTTCATTCATGGTAGGCATCTGTTTTTTGCTCTAACTCTGGTTTTATTCAAAGTATACTTTTATATTCAAAAGCTAAAAAAAAAAAAAAAGGGAAATGGATTTTTTTTTTTCCACGTAACAGCAGGTTCCAAAACCAGTGTTCCTCACGGATGAAGTATGGCATCATGTCTTGGTGATCTGATCCAGTTGTCACCTGGACAAAAATGATATTGTTATGGCCCCAGTCACAGCAAGAGCCATTTGTGAGAATCGGTTGGTCTTGTTCAGTGGGTGGTCTTGTTCCACTTAAGGCTGCGTGCAGGTGCTGTGGTCAGTTGGGTCAGTCTAGATACTGACTGGAGGGTGATGCTATGCTTATCTGTACTGACAGTACTGTTCATACATTACACCTGCTTATGCCTTTATGCCTGATAATCCTCTTCACACTTCTAAGAGTGCTGTTTATCTTGTTTTGGATGTCGTTGAGAATGCATTGCTACAGTCGCACCCTGTAGGTATTTCAAATATTACATGTAGAGCTGTACCCAACAAACATTTTTGTCTTAGTACTAAGGCAAGGTAGAATTTTTTTTTTAAATTAAAAAGTGTAATTGTTAATCAATGGAATAAATAATTTCACCTGGAAATAGGTGGTAGGGAAAAGTTTTATGTTCAGCCCTGTCTAATGTAAATACAATAGCAAACAGACATCATTTGTCATATGCAAGTGCTGAACACCCTGAGTTTGTGGTGCCAAGAAGTAAAGTTGTCTGGAACCATTTTTAATGTACTTGGCTCCTTATTGGTGACAACAGCTTCAGAAAATGTTTAGAAATCTTAAGTCAAATGGTTTAATTATTCCCTTGTATTAATGCACCAAGACCTTACATGGTCATTTTGTTCCTACTCAGATAGAAACCTGAAAACAATTTCAGATGCTATCCAGTTTTGGACTTTTCCACAAGATAGTCTGGATTAACTAGAAAGCTGAAATTGAAGGTAAATGCTGATTCCATCAGTGACAGGTTTTCTCTGTTTAGCAGAGAGTCTAATCTGCACTGGGTTTGCAAGAAGTTTGGGAGAAACTTGCCTTTTTATTATCTCCTGGTAAATCTGCCTGTGATACAGGGTTTTAAAACAAAGTCCTCTACTTTGAAAATAAATAATTTAGCTAGGAAAAAAACCAGGCAGCTTTTCTAGCTCATTTTTCATAAGGGTTGGCCAAACTAAAATATTTGGGGTTGGGCTCAGAAAAAGAGTTGGTATAATGATAGGAGATTTGATTAGCATATATGGATCTTCACTGGAAATCACTACTGAACGCTAAAACTTCTTTAATATCAGGGGCAGCGGGGAAAGGTAGAACAAGAACCAATGAGCCTGAAGTGCCAGAAATCAGTTGCAAATCTGGGAGGCTGGAACTGATGAACCATTAGAGCAGACAATTTTACACTTTTCCACGTTTTCCAGAGGAGCTGCAATGCAAACAAGCTAATTGATTCCACAGAGAGGTATATTTAAGAAATCTAAAGGTCTTAATGTTACATTAAGAAATGTAATATACAGAAAATCAGATTATATGATCTAATTGCCCTCTGAAATTTAATCAATTCCTGAAATGATCTGTTCTTTTGTTGATTCAGTATTTGAGTACCTGTTTTCCTGCAGATCATACATAATTTCAGTGTACTTTCAATTCCTACAAAGCCAGTTCAAAGAATTCAAAATCTGTTAGGTGCAAGTAACTCTTCTTATGCAAAATTTTGATGTGGATGTCATATCTGAATTGTCTTTCCTTGAAGGAAAGAGTGAGCAAGTTTCAAAGGAAGAATTCTGTTAACTTTTAAAAACAAGTTGCTTCATATCCATTACCAACCACTGTCATTGAGAAGTCAAGTAAGGAGAGGGTACTTAAGACCAATTTTGAAAGATTTCATAGCATATTTTCGAATTGTCACTGGCATCAGTGGTTTCTTTACTTGTGGATTCTTCTTTGCTTTTGTTTTTAAAGTGAGTAATTGAGCTTTTTTTCCTCTAAAAAGAACAAAGAAAGGTTAAATGTAGAAATATGGGACTTATTTATTTTCTGAAGCTGTTGGTATCAACAAAAAGGAGGAGTCCAACCGAGATGAGAAATGGAAAAAAATAGGTATTCTAAAATGTATTTTCACCCGTGGCTAAACAAATAGTATTATGGAGTGGTAGTAATCTTCTTTGATACTAACAGGATGCCAGGATTGATTTCAGATACTTTGCATACTTGTAGCCAAATGTGTATTAAAACATAATGTTTACCAATATGTGAAAATCAACCCCAAAGTGGTGGTCTGGTTTTGTGTGTTTCCTGGTTGCCTCTAAAGAGCGCTTGGAGCATACATGGTGTGCTAGAATCTGCTTCTGGGAATTTCTGCCTGTGACATCCACTTCAAATATCATTCACAGCTTAAACACATTAGAACCACATGGCTTACTGTCAACTTAAAAAAGAAAAGAAAAATTGCCCTTAAGACTATTTGGGTGTTGTTGGGTTTTTTTGTTTTGTGTTGGTTTTTTTTTTTTGCTTTGCTCCATTGTAAAAAGGCTGAAGCAGCAGATTTTTGGAGCTTCTGTAGATTCTATGTGCATACCATGTTTTTGCGACTACAGTTTTTCCATTTTTAAAAATGAAATATATCTCTTTCTCAGAACTCAATGCTGCATTTTTCTTGACTTTCATGAAACTTGGCAGGGAATCTGGTGTTCCTTCAGCATTTCTGTATCCCCAGCTGAATATGCTCAGAACTTCCCAGTGGTAAAGACTAAAGGTTTTTTATTGTTGGAGTATCCAGGCATGGCTTAAACAGTTTCAATGTTCAATTGAATACAATAGGTTTACAATCTACAGTTGTGTTATTTGGGATTTCTTTAGTAGTGAAGTGATTTCAATCACTGAGATGATGGAAAAGGCAGATATATTGTGTTACGGCTATGTTTTCTCCTGCCGTTGAGAATGTATTTCCTTTTATATACCCTAAAATGTAAGTATCTGTCCAGCATAATGAATTAGATTAATCCATTACCCAGAAGAGGGATTAGAACTATGATTTTTTTTAAGAACAGTTCATCCCATCACAGGAGAAAAAAGCACCATTACACTGAAAAAGGGCAGAGGACTCAAGAACTGGGGAAAGAGAAGTAGGCATCACCTGAAGAAATCATATCCTTGTTTCTAATACTTAGACACTTGGGTGGTAGTTGGGAATTTTTTTGTTTGTTTTAATTAAATCTACATTTAATGTTTTGACAGTAATTTTGCATTGAGGCACTTTATGCTTCTGGACACCAGATGGTGCTGCTAAACTGTCTAATCTGTAATTTTCACACTTTTCTAAGTAATTGATACTTGATTTAGTTCCAAAGTCAGTTCTGTACTTTCCAACCAAGTGTATATTCCAGGATGCAGAACTGTACCTGATAGCTCAGCACCTTCTGCTGTTTAAAGACAATAGTCTGAAAATTACAATGTAGACTGAAGTGTGTTGTAGAATCAATATTTTAGATCTCACTGGGCAAAACTGCCATCAGCTGGTGTTCCTCCTGGGCATATAGCTTAGTAGCAAATCTCAATTTATGTACTTGACACTTCAGAGGTTTGATTTATTAAAGTACCATTTAAATTTGATTTGGTAACTTCAGTCAGAAAATTTCTGGTGGAAGCACCTTTATTGACACATTAAACCTGCAAAGGACAGTTCTACAAACTAATTAAATATAATGAAGTGATGATGAGGGTGGGTTTGAATTTTTTATTGGACACTGTGTTAAGCTTTCATAAGGCTGTCAGAAAGCTTTTACTTGTCCTCTGTTAATATTTGTTTGAGAAGACATGATGGCTTAACTATAATTGCATTGCAGACAATGTTTATATTATTGTGATGTAAACTTGGCATTTGATTTCTATTTATTTTAATTGGTTAACATGTTTAATAAACTCATCTGGTAATCCTAATCATGGGACTGAAGGGATGGAACAATACATTTGGGTTTTAGCTGAATCCCAAAGGTTGGTGGTACAGTTTATTGCCGAACTATAAATAATAGATTCAAATTTATTTAAGCAGTGAGGAATTTTTTCACAGATATTTTATTGTATTTTTCTTACAAGGTTTTATTTCTTTTATAGATCCCCATATTAAAGTCTCTGGAAAAAAGGAAAACGTTAAAGAAGCAAAAGAGAAAATCATGTCTGTCTTGGACACAAAAGTAAGAATGAACGCATTTAGAATGACACCTTAACCCCTAATTTTGTTGTGGCATTGATCTTCTTATATGGGCTCATTTAAACAGAAAGTATTTATGGATGCTCCAAAGCAAAGGCTCCAATATATTCTTTCTGTTGATATTTGGTGTACAGACACATATTTAAGCATGCCACGAGAAAATACTTGCTTAAAGCACTTTTTCCAGATCTGAACTATGTAGAAATAATAGTTCCAGCCATATGGCTAAAAGCATACATAGTTTGTTCACTGGATTGGGTTTTTGCTTCAAAATCTGGAATACAGCTTCACTGCAAACAGTAGATTATACAGCCACTTCAGCAAACCTAAAATTTTGTTTCTGCTTGAAATTCAATTTTAGGAGCATTTATGCAGTTCTATTTTTAGTTGTCACTGCATTCTAATACTCTGAAACATTAGGGCCACAATTTCTAAAACATCTAGATTTTGTCCAGGGGTTTCATATGTTCATCACATTTTCTTTTCATCCAATAGCAAGTCTTTTGGGGCAGTGTATATGGCTTCTGCAAAGTAGTATGCCATCTTTTTGATTCTCTAAACAGATTGTCAAAAGAAACATTCCAGTGACAAGTGCCAGTTTTTTAACAACTATTAGCAACATTATTATGGACTGTTAACAATATAGCTTTTAAGAACAGCCGTAGGCAGTGTTTGATTATTTTAAAAATTGATGTACCAGAAAAATCTGGTATGTTTGTTAAAGGAGAAAAAAAAAAAAATATTTTAGGTCCCATGGCTTTGATTTGCCAAAGTGTTCATCACATGATTTTTTTGGATCAGACAGGGGTGTGTGACTGCAATTGAAAGAACACAGTTGAAATAAATTAGAATGAATTGGAAAAGGACATTTAAGTCAGAGTTGATAAAAACTAAGTGCGTTTTAAAAGTCTTAAACATTTTTGAAGATGTATCTTTGGGATGTTTCTTTCCGTGTTAATTCCTCATTGGAAAGAAAATGTGAATGGTTTAGCACCTGACTGATCCGTACTGAAAACATCTTACTTGTGTAGAAGTAAAGCCACAGCAAAAATAATTTGGAAATACACTTCTGAATGTCACTCTTGAAGTTACATTACTGTAAAATACTGAAGTTCTGCTATGAACAAATCATGGGTGCTTGATTTCCAGAGCAATCGGGTAACCTTGAAGATGGATGTTTCACATACAGAACATTCTCATGTGATAGGTAAAGGTGGCAATAATATTAAAAAGGTGATGGAGGAAACAGGATGTCATATCCATTTTCCAGACTCAAATAGGAATAATCAAGCAGAGAAAAGCAACCAAGTAAGTATTGTTTAATATTTAATTCATTTACACTGTAATTCTTGAGAGTATAAAACATTTCTAAACTTCTTTTGTCAATTTGGGTTTTTTGGGAACGGTGAGTTCATGTTCAGGGAAATAAATTTTTGGTATTTACACTCTGTGGAAAGCATGGGACTTCCTCAGTGAGCAGATCTTTAAAAACAGATGGAAACTGTGATGGCTCATGAATCATTTTAATTTTTTAAAACTAAAGTATTTTGAGCATACAGAAGTCAAAAACTTAGTGTGAATGGTAGAGAAGCAGTATGAAAAGCACTACTTTTGTAAATTTTTTTCCTGTTCAACACCTGACTTATTTAGCATATTGATTAATTTCTTGGTGCTTTCAGCTTATGGTGTAACTTAGTTGAAAACTAAACCTGGTGATAGCTAGCAAAAATGAATGTCCCATTATAAGAATTCTACTTTATTAAAATAAGTAATTGAACCTGAATTGTACATCTTTTGTAATGCTAATATTAGTGAAATATTTACTTTCTTTCATCACTGTATTTAGAATTCCCCCTTGTGCGTGCTAGTGGCTGCTGAGCAAAATACAGTAATTTCAAATAAGAAAACCTACTGTTGAATATTAGCATTGAGCATGTGCATACAGTAGTAATTCCATTGTTTGAGCCAAACAACTGCTTGTTTGTATCAATTTTTTTCTAGTTGCTTAAGCCTATGTAATCTAAGATGCTATAATATTCATAGATTTTTCTTTAAGTGGTTTTAGTTTTCAACTACTGTTTAGAGAACACTTAGGATGTCACTGGGTGTGAAATAAACGTTGATTTTTTTAATTTTTTTTTTTCTGTGAAGAGAACACATTTATCTGAAGAACTTTTTCCAGTGCCTCATTTGAAAATGTGATGCTATGTTTTCTACATCCTTGTTCTTCCAGGTGTCTATTGCAGGACAGCCAGCTGGAGTGGAGTCCGCAAGAGTTAGAATTCGGGTAATAGTCTGTTTCAGTATAGTGTTCCCTTGAAAACACATGAAAGGGAAAAAAAAAATATATATATGGTTTTGAGAACTCAAGGGTTGTCTGGCTCTGTCTTATGACAGCAGAAGTATAGGAACAAATGTGAGTATCCATATGAGTAAAATGTAAAGGGTATTATAAAAACAGTGATTTGCATTCTGGCCAAATTTTTAACTAGCCCAAGGTGGACCTTGAACACAAAGTCTATAGTATAAGCAAGATGTAAACTATCCCATAATGTATTTAAAATTACATCTTAACTTACCCTCCACAGATGGCCTGCAGAAGCTCAGGCATTCTGACTTAGGAAAGGCAATTGCTGCCTTTTTAATTTTAACCATTTTCATCTATAATTTGTGTAAATAATTTCATGAATTTCAGTTTCATTCTCCACTCATAGCACTTTTCTATCATTACCTTCTAGTTTTGACTTGTATGTGTATTCTGGCATGCATAATTATAAATCAACTTATGAAAAATTTTCACAATTGTTGTAGGTCAGGTATGTCACACAACCTTGGTCTTTACAGTCATGAGAGAAGCTGATGTTTATGTAGCTCTGTAGCAGAGCTCCAATTAATCCATGTCATAAAAGAGACTTCGCTAGGAAGTTTTACAAATATTGACTTATTTGTAGGTCCTCATGGTTAAGTATGGGAAACTACCTGGCTTTATTGTTGTTACATAGTTGCAAAAACTCCTACTGGGGGGGAGGGGGGGGAACAACAAAAACCACACAACAAACCCAGCCAAAAAAACTCACACAAACTAAAAAGCCTATGCAAAACCCAAAACTATTTTTATCAACAAACCCTGGGCAGAGAGTGTATCATGTCAGTTTAGTCATCACTGACCAATACATTATGATTCAGCAATAAATTGTTGTAGCTTTAGTGAGTGAGATTTCAGGTTTCAATATTTGCTCTTCAATGTTGTAGGAGCTGCTTCCATTGGTACTTATGTTTGAATTGCCTATTGCTGGAATTCTCCAACCAATCCCAGATCCTAATTCTCCCACAATTCAGCATATATGTCAGACGTATAATATTTCAGTTTCCTTTAAACAACGCTCTCGAATGTATGGTGCTACAGTCATTGTCAGAGGGTCACAAAATAACACTAGTGCTGTGAAGGTAAGGTGTCTTCCGAAGTAGGTCTCTGCATGTCATAAATATATTCCTAATTTAGATACTTAAGAACTATATTAATGCTATATCCTGCCTCATCGGTACATTTTGTTAATGTATAATCACTTGTGAAGCCTGAGGGGGGTTTTTTTTTTTAACTTAACTGGTATAGGTGAGGTGTAAAAATGTGTAGAAAATAGTTTTAAGCTTAAGACTTAGCATTGTTTGTGCTAAGCTTTTAATCTTTTTTCATCTCTTGCACACCTGTTTGGGTTTCCAGTAATTCCGGAATATGTCCTAACCTTACCCATCTTTTAATTAAAAAAAACCCCACAAGACAACATACCTACCACCCCCCGACACCCCCTGCACCCAAAAACAAACAAACAAACCAACAAACCAAGCAACCGCAAAACACACCCCCCCCTCCCCCTGAATTCCTCGTGCTTTGGTCTTCTCAGTGTGCTCTCAAATATATAACCTTGAAAGCTGCACTAGCAGTCAATAAAACTGGTCTTCCAAAACCAGGACTGGGAGATGTGAATTTGACAGTCAAGTAAAGGAACTGCCATGAGCCAATTTATTTTAATAAAATAAAGTTTCCTTCTTAACAACTGGCAGCGTGATGGATTGTTATGGTCTCGGATGGATGTATCTCAAGCCAGTAAGAACATCTTAGGCCAAAATTGAAAGACAAATTTTGCAAGTACCCATAGAAATCTCTATTGCCTTTCTTATTGCTATATGTGGACACAGAAGGCGTGTTGGGACCAAACCGTTTGACATCATCGTACTCCCTTTTACCATGGCAGAGTTTAGTCCATCTGTTACCTTTAACAAATCAATCAGGTTTTTAAACAAAACAGAATTTTCTTAATCTTGAATGTGGAATGCATGCAAGTGAAGAAACAGTCTGAAATGTCATTCTGTGAGCACTGTTTCACTGTTTTCTTGCATTTTCCCCTGCAGGAAGGAACAGCCATGCTTTTAGAACACCTAGCTGGGAGCCTGGCCTCTGCAATCCCTGTGAGCACACAACTAGACATTGCAGCGCAGCATCATCTCTTTATGATGGGTCGAAATGGCAGTAACATCAAACATATCATGCAGAGGACTGGTGCTCAGATCCACTTCCCTGACCCTAGTAACCCACAGAAGAAATCCACTGTCTACCTCCAGGGCACAATTGAGTCTGTCTGTCTCGCCAGGCAATATCTCATGGTAAATTTTTTCAGTGAAAATTGCTTGAAAAAAATGCCAGATCATAGAAAATATACTCCTTCTGCATGTATTTATGGGTTAAATGTAAGTTAGGCTTAGAGAGGAGGGATTACTACTCACATTGCGGAAAGATGGTTCAGTTGAGTGCTGGTTTTGTCAGTGTTTTGTGAGTGTGTGTAGTTGTCTAAAATACTTGTGGCCTCTGGTATCATGATTTGAAAGATGACCTAGGTAATATAAATGCAGCATAAGCAATTTAAATCTATGAGAAAAATATGCTTCTGAGTAGAAGGCAGATTGTTGGAGGGTTTTGTTGTTGGGTGGTGGGTTTTGTTTTGCTGACCTGCCTTTTCCATGTTTGTTAAGTAAGAGGAAGTGGCAGGAATTTCTTAGTTCCTATGTGGGTGAGTTTTCAAGGAAACTGGGGAGCCATACGAAATAATGACTCATTCTGCAGTCTTACGTTCTTTCTAGTACCATACCCTCAGTACTATAAGGCCTTTTATTAAAATACTTCTGGTGATGAGTATTATTATTACTTGTATAGATTTTTGTTATATTCATCCTTAAGCTTCACAGGAGCCTTTAGGCATTGTTGTAGCGCTGATGTTTGTACACTTTTTTTATATATATGGAAACTTATGAATAGCACATGGGAGGATTGGACTCAATTCCAATTCAAAGTTGGTATCGCGATAAACCATGATACCATTAAATACCAGAAGTCCTCAATCTCTCTTACATTGCACTGTGCCTTGCTGTATAGTGGAAAATAAAAACATGGTGCCTTTCTGTTTATACAGTTATATTAATGATGATTGTATTCTAGGTGGTTATTGTCTGTAAATACTAAGAGATAGCCTTATTCTGTGTATTTCCTTGATGAGGTTTAAGTTGTACTTTTCTGGAGGTTCATGAAATAGAAGGAAATGTAAACAAGCTGTCATATAAACATCAAAGTACACCTTTGCTCTAGAAACTTAGAACTATGTAAGGGTCATTTTTTTTGAAATATTGACATTTGATTTAATTCCAAACACATCAGTACAACTTAATATCCCACATCACATCCACTATATCACCCTTTAAGAACTGTACTGACCAGGAGACTTGGTCTCTTTCAACTCACAGGCATTACATGTCCCAAAACTGTTGTTTCCAGTTCTGTAGATAAAACAAGTATTAAAGCAAATTTTGCAAAGAAAGAATGTATCTTTGTTAACAACAGAAATTTGAAAAGCTGAGGGAAGAAGTAACTAACTAGATAAAAACTTGCCTCCAAGTCCTAAATTAGTAAAACCAGTATTTTTCAGCTTCAGATAAATCATGCAAATGTGCCAGCCATGCCGATACCTACGTTAAATAGACAGCCGCAGTCATTCTCAGCTGCTTCTGAAGTAAATTTCACTTGATTCGCGTTCTTCTCAGGCACTGTTCAGTGGGATGAGGTTTCTGTGTTGTGGAGGGATTTCCTGCAAGGTGTGACTGCACGCTGGCCTTTGTGCCATGGTCACTGTTGTTATTGCCTCTTGCCAGCTCCTCTGATTCAGTCAGAATAACAGCTGATGCTGTTTCACAGCTAGGCAGTACAAGTGTCTTACGGAATTGGAGAGGGGATTTAAAAATAGTGGTTTGATCTCTGCAGAGCTCCTAGAAATAACTATCTAGAAGCATCTGAACATCAGTACCCAGGAAAGAAATACTGTAACATTTCTCTGAACTACTAAATTGTGATCTGTAATTCTCGTAAGAGACTAAATTTGAGTCAGAGTTTACAATATCAACAGAAAATGCAACACAGTGCCTAGATACCTTACAGTAGGACTCACGTAATGTCTTAGAGCTATTTTTAAAAGTTGCTTAGCAGTATGTCTAAATGGAAACTTTAATAACAACTAGTAACTAATTTCATTGAGAAGGCTATGAATTCAATGGTGTGTAAACTCTGAATATTTCTTATCTCTGACAAGCATCACAAGTCTCAGCTCTTCTAATATTGCTTGCAGGAATATATTGCATATTGCTTGCAAGAAAATATTCAGCATGGTAGTTACGACAATACTCATGATGAGGGCAAATTGTAAAAGGAAGAAGGAATATGTAGTGTTTTTATAATTAAGTACTTATCTAAGCAAGATGGCTTTGGAGTCTTTAAAATGTTCTTGTTCTATATCTTCCCCTCAGCCCAAACCCTTTGGTTACAGCTGTATTGTGACTGTCACTAAAAAATACTGAGACTTACTTACTAAAACTATGTGCTGGTTTTTCACTTGTACGATATTTAATTACCTAAGTCATTGACAACTTAGTTTTGTTTACTCAGTTCCTGTCAAAGATCATTATTTGGTCCTGTTTCTCTCATCATGTAGGTGCTCTAAGCATACAAAACCAAAACAGTAGCATAAAAAAGAGCCTTTTAATATGCTTATAAAACCTGACATTTCAACTTAAGTTTCTCGTTTTCCTGTTTTTCTTGTTAACATTTAGTTGCATTTTCATTCAGCAAGCTTTTGGTGAGACCTTCTGATATTAATTTCTGTAACTTTTTTTGAAAAATATTCTGAAAATCAAAGTATGAAATACACTTCTGTTATCATAAAATCCTTGGTTATTGATTTCTGTGTTTTTAAAAATATTCATAATTATTCTTTTCAGATAAGTTCACTCTGTGGAGTTAAGCTGTGTTTGTCAGTCTTCCTGAAGTCAAAATAGTTAAGATGCCTTTAATTTTCCTTAAAATTGCTTTAATTTAGGTTTGGGAAGTACTGTGTAGCTATAGGTGGTACTGTTGAGAAGTTCTATTTAAATATAAAATGATATTGAACTAGTGATCTGAAGAATAAATACACAAATTTGCTGCTTTTCATTCTGAAGCAAAAGCAGGAAATGGATTAAGTAAGACCACTTTCTTGAATGTATCTTACTGTGGCTTTTTTCTTGATGCTAAATTCACAAAAAGTAAGATTTGTTTTTCACTGACTTTGTGCCCTCTATTTTTGTTATTTTATGAGATGTATCAATCTAATTTCCAGATATTCTGTGACCATTGTTTGTCCTGGTTTCTTGGTTTTGGGCTTTTTTTAGGGGTGCTTTTTTTTTTTTTACTTAGTTTTAGTATTTCATGTGTATTTCATTCATATCACTGGAAAATACTGATCTAGGTGATCTAGGACAGGGGAAGAGAAAGGTAGAGGTTAAGACTTAGGCAATGGTGACTTACAGAGGAATTTTTTCAGCATTTCTTCTTTATCTCAAACATAGTTTAATGTGAGCCATTTGAGTATGTGACAGTCCTGCTATCGACTCCTGACAGTATTTTGTTCTGATTTAATAGGTAATAGTGGTTTCTGAATTTGTATCCTCTGGACACCTCTAAGTCTGTATAAATAGCTAATGTGGGGTGCATATGTCAAATGGAATGTCAAATATTCAGCAAATCATTTCACCTTTATACCACCGAACTGTTTGTTCAGAATCCCAGGGTAGAAAGATACACCTGTATTCTTGCATACAAGGAAATGGCTTTACTTAAAATTTCATCCTTGCTTTTTTTCTGAACTTATTGTATCATGATGTACATGTGTTAAATTCTCTGTATTTCAGTTTATTGCTACTATTTTCATGGCAAAAGCGTAGGTTATATGTATTATGAATTTTTGCATCCTGTCTTTTCAGGGTTGCCTTCCTCTTGTGCTCATGTTTGACATGAAGGAAGAAATTGAAGTAGAACCACAGTTTATAACACAGCTAATGGAGCAGTTAGATGTCTTCATAAGCATTAAGCCAAAGCCAAAGCAACCAAGCAAGGTTGGTGAAAAGCTGATATATTCGTTCTAGGCTTTCATGACAACTTTTCAGAACTGATGAGTTGACATGTCTGCTCTTCCTCCCTAACTTAATGGATCATAAACTTGTAAAAGACATACATATTTTCTGCTTGAAATATTAATTTAAATGTTACAACAGCTGTCTTTTATGGTAATTTGACTTTCATAAAATATTTGACAGAGGTTAGCTTTTGTATGGAATATACCAATAAAAGAAATTATGATGAGACAAATTGTATCTGACTAGAACTACTCTTTGTTTTTAAATAAATTCATCTTAAATTGCAGCTCCCCCACATAACTGCAGTGGTCTTTAGCAATCAGAATTAAACAAAACCCAAATAATATGACTGTTCTACACAAGATGTTGAATAGAACAACAAGAAACAGAATTACAAAATACTTCTAATGGGAGGTGTTCATTGTAAAATATTCAGGCGAGTATGGATAGGCGACTCTGTTATCTGCACTGTTGTATATAATGTGATAACAGACAAAAATTTCAAAATATTAAACGAGCATTCCATTGTGTCAATAAGTAAGCTTCTCTGTGTAGAGAGATATGAAATCAATACAAAGAAACATCATGTAGAGAATGTACAAGAAACAAATAATGTTTTTTCTAATTTAATTTTCCAGGCATTTGTTACTTTATTCTCAGACAGCTAAGAATTTAATAGCTGAATAATATCAACAACTTTTTTTTCCACTTCAAGATATAGACCTCAGATAAAAGAGAAGATAAGATTTTAATTATTGATTCACTTCTCTAGATCTTGGGACACTTAAGATTTGGTATACCAAATAGCACCAAGGTACAATAATAGCTATTTTTTCTTTGACAGAAAGGTCTTTCATCGTTCTCATTGTCAAGTGCATATGAAATCCCTAAACTTACCATCAAGGCCACCAAATTTGAATAATTGCTAATGGATATTATTTCATGCTGTCTCATACTGTTATGTTACCGATAGCCGTGATTAAGTAGTATTAAGAAGAGTTATGTGTTACAGATCCATGTTATGTAGTTGTGTTACCCATTGGTTTTCCTTTGTTGTTTTTTGTTTTCTTTCCCTACAGTCTGTGATTGTAAAAAGTGTTGAACGAAATGCCTTAAATATGTATGAGGCACGGAAATGTCTCTTGGGACTTGAAAGTAGTGGAGTCACCATAGCATCAAATCCCTCTACTGTCTCATGCCCTGTTGGTCTGTCTTGTCCTGGTTTGGATATCTTGTCCTCAGCAGGACTAGGACTCACTGGGCTTGGTATGCATTATATTCTATATATATATATCTTTGTATTTTTTTTATAGATATATATTTGTTTGAAACCTAATTCACTTGTACTAGAAAAAAAGTACATGTGTGTACTTTTGTACACAGATGTGTGTTTTGCATCAAGAATCATGTTAAAGCGTTAGAGAATCCCAAAAGCATCTGGCCTTTCAAGGGCTTGTAAAACTTGAAGGCTTTCGTAATCAGATGTGTGACTCATCTCTAGAAAATCCTCTGGAAGCTCAAAAACCACCCAGCTGAAAGTGAAAGGGAGGGAAATACAGGTGAAGTAGGACACTGCTTTTACAACTTGCAGAAGAATCTTTTCCAAATGACCTTTTTTCTTTCTTTGGCAATATTGTGATGTCTCAGGCTGTCCTGAATTTGGGTAGGTACTTAAGCCTGTCAACAGTACTGTGAAAGTTAACAGAGCCAACAGCACACATTTCAGGTCTGGCTGTATCTCATTGTAATTGAGGGATGCATGTGCTGCTACTTTAGACCTTACTTGTCAGTATGAAATTTAGGACAGAAATGTGTAAGCTTTCTATGTTAATGTAATTTTATAGAAGTAGTGCATAGTCCAGACTGGATTTACCATTTCATTTTCAAGCTCTGCGAATGCCCTATTATCAGAAATATATAGAAAACCAAGCAGTCCCAGAAGAATTAATGACAAATCTTGACACAGATTCTTCAAACTCAGAGTTCTCATGTAACCACCATGCTCCCTTACAACCTGCCATCCAGGAGTGCTGCCTAGTTCCATGGCACATGCTTTATTGGGGGTCACACGGGGCAAGTGTTTGTGCCATTGGACTGTGGGTTTTAATACTGCTTTTGTTACCATTCTTGTCATGCTTGCATTTTGGGGTTGTTTTTTTACCTCTTTATAGTGCTGCACTGCCTTGTGAATGCTCTTGCATGAAGAGCTGATTTGAGAGAATGTTTTGGGAATAAGGAATGCATTTGGGGAATGATTTGCAGTCAGCATTGAAGATACAAAAAGGAATTAAATAGTTCTTAGCGTGGAGGTGTAGTGGTTCATGCATATGAGCTTCTGAGAAAAAGGTTATTGTCTGAAATGAAAGTAAGGTTGTGTAGTGCAGTTGTTTTCTTGTCTCTAGGTGATGCTTCTCTGAAACAAACTGACTGAAGCAATAGAGGGGATACAAAGGGATGGTGAGGCTGAGAGGCAACCGGTGCAGACTCTTTGTTATGATCATAGTTAGAGTCCAGTAGAAGGACATAAAAGATGCTCCAATTCTTCTTGGAGATATGATTCCCAGTTTAAGAACAGGCATTCTCAGCGTGTTCTGTGCACAAAATTGACAGCAGGTTTAGTGTTAAAATTTGTTTGTAAAATACACGTCGGTGAAATTTAGTTTGTTTGCTTGTTTTTTAAGTGATACTTTTGTGAAAACCTTTTTTTGTAAGTCTTAATTAAATTATGCTGTTCACTTGCATAATTTTTTGCAGGCCTTTTAGGTCCAACAGCCCTGTCAGTCAACACCTCAACTGCTCCAAACTCTCTGTTGAATGCCCTTAATAGCTCTGTGAGTCCCCTGCAGAGCCCAAGTTCAGGCACACCTAGTCCCACATTATGGGCAACATCTCTTGCTAACACAAATGCCACAGGTTGGTAGAAGTTAAATGTGAATTAAATGAACTGTGCAACATTAAGTCATTAGAATGACAATTGAAGAGTTTGGAATCATTAATTCTTTAGAACCTTAATAATTCTTAAATTTATCTTAACACAGATGAATAAATATCCACATTTCGAGTTATAAGTTAATATAAACTTCTGACATGCTGTCACATGCAGTGTTTTCATCTATTTTATATAGAAAACTGTGTTAACCTACAAAGTAAAGGTTAGATAAAGCATTATGGTTTTAGCATGCAGTTCTAATGGCAAATTGTTTAGTGATGCATCTAAGCTACATAAAGATAGAGATTTATATAAAGCACCATAATGTGTGAGACAGCTAAATGAGGAACTTAATCGGAACATGACTAAATTTTGTTACAGGTTTTTCTGCTATTCCCCACCTAATGATACCATCTACTGCTCAAGCAACTCTAACTAGTATTCTGTTGTCTGGAGTACCTAATTATAGTCAAAACACTCCATCTCCACCACCAGGCTTGACTCCTGTTGAAGTCCACGTTAATGGCATGCAATCAGAGAGTAAAAAAGGCTCACCTTCTTTAAATGGTCATGTAAAGGTAAGTGATATTATCTCATGGTGAACTGGATCTGTTTGTAATAGACCTCTGAAGGAAAGCTGAAAGAAATATTAGTCAATACTTAAAGCTCCAAAGTTTAGAAACAGAACAATAACGTTTTCAAAACATGACTTAAAGATTGAAAAATGGAACATTAAAACATATTGTTCTCTTATATCAGGAATGAATTTCTTGTTCTCCTGCACAGATAGAAGAGGGAAATTCTTTCAATATTTCCTTAAGCATAACAATCACTTTAGTGATTTTTTTGACAATCATTTCAGACCTCAAATATCAAGTATGCTGCACTGTCTGCCACAGCACTAGGAGAAAATGTGTTGAGCACAAACCACAGTGATCCGGTAAGACAAACAAGCACTCATAGTGCCTCAGAACAAGTAGCTGCCAAGTCAAATAGTGCAGAAGGTAAGATTTTGACATTTTATTCTTTTGTCTGGTAGCATTTGTGCAGTCTATATACAGTTCATGAAACAAAAATGTAAATATATTGCCTGTGCATTGGTTTTGCAGCCATTTGAAGGAAAATATTTCTGGATCTCCCAGAGTTGTTGTCAAAGTAAATAATAGAAGTTGTAGTATCTGAACTGTACTGCTGATAGAAGCACCTTAAGTGAACGTAAACACACTTGTAACATTCCCTAAGAGCGGAGGGAGATAACATTATAATCTTAGTATGTTTACAGCAACTTAACTTCATTGCTTAAGACAATCTCTGTTGGTTTAAATGATGTTGTATTTTTGCTTTTTAATGAAAGGAAAGAATTAATGCCTTTGAGAAGGTTATTGCAGAAAATTATGTGTCGATCAAATCGAGATGACACTGATGAACAGAATTTATTTGCATGTCTTAAAACAGCATTTCAGTTATGCTGCCTTTTAGAAGCTAAAGGAACTAATGAACTGTTCCCATCATTCTTGTAAGGAGGGAAAGCCAGTTCCACTTCAAACTTGAGCAAATAAGTGTAAAGGCCTTGTTTCCCTTGCAAATACTGGTCAACAGAGAGATGCATTTTATGAAGGGTTGTGGTCATTTGAACTGATTTGACTAAAAGGTACATTGCCCAATTAAGATAATAAATATTTGTAAAAACACATTCTAAAGATATTTGAATATTAAGTGGGGAGTTTTTTATTCCAGCAAAAGTTATCTGAGCACCTGACAAGGTTTATTAAAACTGGGTATAAAACCGAATTTATTGGAAATAGTCACTTCTGATTGTCAGTCCTCAGATTTAATATTAAGTAAAATTACTTAAAATAAATCTCCTAAAAAAGAAAATACTTAGTGTGTCTACTATATATGTGAATACCAACAGCTTTTTTTGTACATTTGAACTTACATTTCTGACTTCTTAACCTTGACCAAGTTGTTATCCCTGAAGACTACAGTAATTCTGTAAGGAGGAAGAGCAGGCTTTATTGTATAGTTGTTATTTCTTCAGTAAGCTCACTGGAACATAAGAGGGTTTTTGTTTAACTGTTCTCTTTATTGGCCTTGTAGGTTGCAATGATGCTTTTGTAGAAGTGGGCATGCCAAGAAGTCCGTCCCATTCGGCAAATACGAGTGATCTGAAGCAGATGATGAGCTCTTCCAAACAGGCCTGTGCCAAGAGACAAACAGTTGAATTACTTCAAGGCACCAAAAACTCTCACTTACAGTAAGTTAAATGTACAAATACAGATTAATGGAACTCTTGCCATGCAAAAATATTTACTGTGTTTTTGTAAGTGGAAGGGGAGGTTTAGTTATAAGATACTCAAAGTACTGATTTAAATCAGGCTTGATTTTTAATCACATTAGGCATTAATATACCCCTTAGTTTGTCTGATTATTGCAAAGTTTCAATGCTTTTTGTACATCCTAAGCATTTTTCTTTTGTTTGAAAAAAATAAATGCCTTTCCTCTCCCACAAGAGTGGGGATTTTTTCAGAGGAACTCTACCTATTTCTAAAGTATACATTCTTGCACTTTGCTTTTTTTATTGATTGTTTTGAGAACAATTACTAACTGACAGCTTTTTTCTTTTTGTGAGTACCTGAGGCTGTTTTCTTCTTAGAAAAACTATATTCAGGGCATAACAGCATGTTCTCAAACACTTGTCTCAATGATTTTTTTGTTTGTTTGGGTTTTTTAATGAGCCAGCAGTGGGAAAGGCTCTTTTGAGTCATAATATGTCTTGGCAACACAGGTTTTGTGCTTAATGCAATGTTTTGTCCGATCTACTTTAAGTAGTGTTTTCACTATTCCTTTTGGGAACATTCATCACTCTTTTGAGATGCATGTTTTCTCTACCTCATTTACACTGTTAAAGCTATGATATCTATTTCATTAATTTTGCCCTCATAGTTTAGAAATCCAAGGATTCCTGCTAACCTCAGTTGTTTGTATATCAGTCAGTTGTTTGTATGTCTTGTTCTTTTTGTTGCTGAGTTTCCTCAGGGCATTTTTCTGGGGTAGTCTACAGCACCTAGCACACGATCACTTTGCTTTGAAGTAGGAGTTTATACTTTTCTAGAGTAGGCATAAAATGTGGCTGATTTTTAGAAAGAAAAGATCATAGAGAGGTGTTTTAGCATGTAGGACTGCAATTATTGAAGCTTTAAAAATATGTTAACTTTCTTAGTCCCCATTATGCATCTCTCTTTATCCTACTACTATGAATCTATTACAGCTGTTGAACTGCTGACCTGAGCAAGGCTAAACAATATGAAGTCACACTGTGTAGGGATTGCATGTGATAATTCCAGATACCAGGCAGTTCAAACCTGTATCTATAAACTATGCCTCATACTTGGTGATATAGGAAGCAGCAATACATGCTTTGTTTCACTGACAGAGAAATGGGTAAAGGAAAGCTGAGACTTGCTAAAAACACCGAGATGTTTGTGTACTGGCATTTCTAGAATTTTGCTGCCAAACTTCTCAGGGTGAAGCTCAGTTATCAAAATAGCATTGAATATTCAATGCTTGTGAAAAAGAAGACTGGAGCTTATGCTGACTTTGCTCCCGCAGCACTGCAGAGAGGCTGCTCTCAGATGCAGAGTTAAGTGCTTCTGAAAGTCCCATGGCTGATAAAAAGGCTCCTGGAAGTGAACGTGCAGCAGAGCGAGCAGCAGCTGCCCAGCAGAACTCTGAAAGAGCACGTCTAGCTCCACAGCCATCATATGTAAATATGCAGGTACGTTTCCCTGAATAAACCCAAATCTAGTGCAAAACTAGATAGTTGCAAAGTGAAATTACCATGGAATGCAAAAGTGACTGTTGACTAGTAGACTGACTTGCCGTTACTGTTTCAGTAAATGCATTTCCCAGCAAAGCTGTTAATTCTTTCAACTGAAGACAAAAAAGCCCTTGTGCTTCTGTTGAATAAGAAAAATGTAAGTACAGAATAGATTGGATGGCTATATTGGTCTACACAGGCATCATTTGTGTATAAAAAAATCTTAGATTGTTGCTTTGAGAGAATTATATCAACAAAAGATGCTTTGCAAGTTCTTATAAGAAGTGTCAACACAATTTTTTTTTCTATAGATTCAGGTTCATATACAGGGGGATTTAGTGGAGTAACTACTCTGGTTTTGCTTTATAAATATGGATTTGTACATATACTCCTTTTTTTTTGACTTATACTGTTTCTACTTGGTTAACTACAGCCTACTACTATACTCTAAACTACTTCCATGTTACTGCAGATCTCCCCAAAGAGAGCAAGCCCTTTGTCAATCAGTAGTATCAGAGTAGTTTTCAGTATAGATCTATCAGTACGTGGGCATAACTAGACTGCATGGAGTAGTGGAGTAAGATTAATGTTAGTGCTTTGCAGCCCTTTTCCTTAGTTATTCCTCTAGTTATTTCAAGTAGTGAATTTAATGCTTCAGGCTAAATACTGCATTTTTGTAGTTTTTAGACTTGCTAATCTGTAACTCAAAGAAGTGTAACTTAATTAACCAGGGGTATTTAAACTTCAAGTCTTCTGTTGTCATAGGTAGTGTGAATACAAGGGGCTTTTTGATTCTCTCAAAACTTAAGTTCTTTTCCTTTCAGAAGAAGAGTGCATGGAGAAGAACTACATTTGAAAGATTATTTAAAATAATGGTGGTGCCTAGATTTGCTGTCGAAGATAATATATTTATCCTTTTTGTGCTGTTGAGGAATGTTTTTAAATCCTAAGACGACATGATTAAGGATGAGAAACTATGCTTGAAAAAATGTCTTATTAAAAAAAAAATCAAACATTCTGCCTAAACAGTTTGTAAATACTGCTGTAGCCTCACTCATACGGATATCAGATAGTTATTTAAAATCTTTGTTATCTATGTTTGAGTGAACTCTTTAAGTAACTAAGGCTCTAACTGGACTACTGTCAAATTATTGTGCAGTACTTCAGGTGTCTCCTAGATGTATTCACTGGCCACTTTCAAAACATTTGTTTTTACCAAGAGCTGAGTACTAGAATGGCATTTAGTTAGAATGGTAATTAAGCTATCTTCTGCATGTTTAATTTTTAGGCATTTGACTATGAACAGAAGAAGCTACTAGCAACCAAAGGTATGTGGATACACAGTGACTTCTGAAAAGTTTGTTAGTACATGGCTGAAAGAATTTTCTGAAGTTTCAGTTTTGTAATTTGATTTTTTAATAAAATCTAAGGCTGATAGTGAAATATTTTTACATTAGTTTTCATGTTCCAAAAATTTCTTCATACCAATGTAGTATAAAATGCAGTATAAACAACTTGCAGATGGGATGCTCTCTGCGTGAGTACATCCATATGCAAATGATCCATGTTGTTTTCAGAGACCTCATAGCTGTAATATTTGATTTTATTTGGATGCGAATTAAACTTTAAGATGTTTGTCATATTGGAAAGTTGCTCCTTATTTCAGGGATAAATTAAGTTACAAAATTGGTAAGGGACTTAGCTGTATCTTTGACCCTGTTTAAATAAACCAAATACCCCCATACCAAAAGAAAACCAGAACCTCCTCTTTTTGAAAGATACTATTCTTTTGGCTTCTTTCCAGGCCTGTGGGGTTTAATTATCTTCTGACAGAGTAAATTGCTTTAAGGAGGGGTAGAATTCAAGCTGTGTAGCAAGTGGAGGTGTTTAGAATTTACCGTTTGGTGGGTTGAAGTCTGTTAGCATACATGACTTCAGGCTTATCATCTCAGTACCTTTAACAAGGTTGAGATTTACTAATTTGTCTCTATTTTTTTTTTCAGCTATGTTAAAGAAGCCAGTTGTAACAGAAGTGAGAACTCCAACAAACACATGGAGTGGTTTGGGATTCTCTAAATCTATGCCTGCAGAAACTATCAAGGAACTACGAAGAGCAAATCATGTATCATACAAGCCATCTATGACAACTACATACGAGGTATAAAAAAACTGTATTGTAATGGAAGTTTATTTCTAGTGAATCATACAGTTGTTTCTCTTGAGAAATGTCTATAACTTTTGTAAAAAGTCTTCCAGATAAGATTTTTAGTTTTCCTTTTAGGGTTCTAAATATTTTTTTATGGTGAAAAATAAATATTAAGGCATATGGAATACATTCAGCCCAACACACAAAATTATATCTGCTTTATATATCTTACTCTAGCTTTATAGAAGTCTGCTCCTGAAAATATATTTGTTTAAAGAACCTTAAAACAACTTATGGGACCAAATGTCTCAATAGTTGTAGACAAGTGGTAGAAATTTTGTAACCTAATTAAAACAATGTGTATATAACAGATTTAATGTGTACATAATGTGAATCACTGCATTATGGAGCAGCATGTTAGAACAAGAAATGGCTGCAGCTCATCTTATCTTCTGTTGGCAAAGCTGTAGAACTTCAGTTCTAAACTGTTCACTGGGCCCAGAAATTTCCCAGGAGGAAGGCAGCCACAGGGTCCAGTAAGTCTCTTGAGAGTCCCAACGTGGGAATCTTGCAGGGAATTTATGTTTTGTTATTCTCAAAGGCATACTGAAGTTGCTTTTTAGTGTGTTTCCTTGCTGTAATCTTTCCCAACCTCCATGGAGACACCTTTTTCATTATTTCTGTCCTAGTTATATAAAATGTAAATGGTTTTCTTCAGGACTGGGACTTCATACAGCTATTCTCTAGGATGTACCTATCTTTTAATGAAAAAGAAATATTCAGACATGGTAAAAATGTGTCTTGGTGTTCCCTGCTTGACGTGAACTTTGTGTTGTTCAACTACATGTGGTAGGTTTGGATACACATAATGAGCTTGCAGTAGTAACTAGGAGCGAAACAGATACAACCAAAATCTATGAAATTTTTTTAGTGTATTCTTCTATACTGATTGAGCTGAGGTGGGGTTTTCCCCTAGACCATGATGCCCTGCTAGAAGTGTCTAAGCAGGGATGTCATTTTAACTAAGAATCATATTCACTCGGAGTCTGCCCATGTGCAAACCACAGGCTTAGCTCTCTCCAGTGAAATGATAGCGTGTTAGGACTCTGGTTTCCAGTGTTTGGCATAAGCTATTTCGGAAACATCTGGGGAAGCTAAAAATCTTGGATTCCCTGTATCCTCCTTTTTAGCAGTCATCAACATCATTTGCATTAGAGGCAGTACTGCCACACTTCTTCCATACACAGGCACATTTGAGAGTCATGTGCTGAAGTCTTTGAACAAATGTAGTGTTGGTATTATAGTCTAATGTCTGGGAAGTTAATTTGTAAAATAAGCTCACCAAACTTTCATCTTCACTATGATATTTTACTGTGCATTCAGTTTTCTAGAAACATTGGATGACATCCTTTTTACTTCACAACTTTTAGTCATCACTATGATCTTATATACTGTAGAGGCCATGTCTCTTGTTGCTCTTCTGTAAAACTTGAGGTCAAATCCTGCCTGTCTTCATTTGTTGAGTCATACTAACCATAGCTCACACCTTGCTGCTTTTGCCAATGACAAGGAGCTTTTGCCTTTTTTTCTTCAGTGGTGTCAATTTTCCTGAAAAGTAGAAAAGATTGCTGCCTCCTAAGTTATGCCGTTCAATTGGAATTTGATGCAAGTGTATAGAAACTGTTCATTTGGTTCCACAATTTTTAGTTCATGTATGTGTGTGGTATCAATTGTCTATGTTTTTTTTTTTGGGTGCATCCGCACCCAATTCCATAGTTAACAGCTGCTGTCAGGTAATGCTGATGCCTTATTTTGGAACATTCTTATCCACAGTGATGAGAGTTGATAATTAGTACTTTATAGGAATATGAAAATCTATTTAAAAAATAAAAATAAAAATCTGCAAATTCACAAACCGTTGCGGAGTTGTTGTTGTGTTGTGTAAAATATTGTTGTCCAAGTATTGTGTACCTGATCCACTTAAATTCAGATAGATGCTCTGTTACGTTCTCTTCCTTGTGAAGGGATGCAATTGATAGACTGCTTTGTCTGGAATTTGTGTGGGAATTTGATACCATTGAATGTTTTGAAAACAAACTTGGAAATACTGAGGAATGAAGCATGGTCTTTAAATAACTTCTGCTTAAAATCTGTGAACTGCATATGTTTTAAGCACACCTGCTGTTTTTGTGTCCAGCTTGCAATTATGTGACTATTGATCAACTGCCAAAAGAATGTTTGGAAGCATTGAAAGCTGTGTTTTTAACTGAGCTGCTTTAAAGAAAACATCTGAGTCACAATGAAAATTCTGTTTTCTGACCAAATTTCCTTTGTGATTTGCAGGGTTCATCGATGTCTCTCTCACGGTCCAACAGTCGGGAGCACCTGGGAGGTGGCAGTGAATCTGATAACTGGAGAGACCGTAATGGGCTTGGACCCACAGCTCATAATGAATTTGTCTCCTCAATTGGCAGTCCCAAACGGAAACAAAATAAATCAGGTTAATAATTTCTTAAGATCTAATTTTTTTTTAAAAATCATTTTGATATCAATGAATATTTATTTCAATATGTTTCCTGACATCACTAGGGTTTTAAATTACTGACACCAGTGAAGTAAACTTTTTTACAAATTGAAAAGTGAAAGCATATGCAAGATGGTTTAACATGATAAACAAATAATGGTCCAAAAGGAAAACCGTTAAGGAAATTTTTTAAATGCAAGACATTCTTGCTGAAAGCTCTTTGCTGTCTTGGAAGGAGTTTTTCAAGGTGTACTGAAAACAGACCTATATAAAAGTTTCTTTCTAGATTACTACTGTTCTGCTCTGTTATTGATGCAACAACAGTCCAGTGTTTATTGAGCTATTTCCTTACTGGTGGAGAAGTCATAATCTGTGCTGATATTGAATTTTAAAGCGTGATTCTCTTTATGGTGATAAAAGAAGACTGTCCATATGTTTGGCATGGCTTAGCACATGATTTTAAACAATGGTTTCTGTGGATACAGGCTGTAAATTTTGTACTTAATTTTTAAATAATGTTTGAAACTTGCAAATTAAAATTTTGCTTCAGTTGAACTCTTTGAAACTTAATTCCATTTTTTTAGTAACTTAATATATGACTTTCTGAAAGAGCGAAAAATGTAGGTAGAGAATACTGGTCCATACTAACTAACTGCATTATGGGGAAATAACTATGGCTGGTTTTACTTTTTTTTTATTGCATCTTTCTTATAAAGGTGAATAGAACCTAAATCCCAGATTAACTGCAAAGTACACAGGTAGTAAAAGTTGGACATCCTAAGAAAGGATAGCTTCTATTAGAGAAAATATTCATGGTTGGTATACTTGTAATTATTCATTATTTTTAAAAGCGTGTTAGTTCAGTTGTGAGTGGCTGCATACCATATTCTAAGTACTCACAGAACAAAAGAGACTAAAAGTTTACTCTTTGAAATCAAACCATTGATGTTTCCAAGTTAATTGGACAAAAATGGAAGCTCTAGGTTAATCAGCCTAAATAAGGATTAAAAATGTAGTTACATATGCATTAGAAGAAAAGTAGAAACGTGAATACATTGGCAGTGGGGAAGGCTGTTCTGTAGCAGCTGTAGCTTTCCTAGAGAATGAAATGTGTGGAGGAGGGACAAAAGAAATAGCTATCAGTTGGCTGGACAAATGTATTTACCTTAATATGTAGGTGCCAGAGTACTAAAATATAAGTCTTCATTGACACAGTTGCATAGTAGTGTTGAATTTCTTCTTTGTTTTTAAGATAATGCTTCCAGACTGCACCAGTAAGAAGTATTTCTTAATACTCGGTTTTCAATAATGACCTCGCATCATCTGCCCTGAGTGTGGGATCATGGGTTTCTGTTTGGGTATTTTTAGTGTTCTTACTCTAATAGTGAAGAAACTGAGGCACCACCTTTTACAGTCTAAAAAAATCAACGTAGTTATTGCTTCATTTGTCAGACTTAATGTTTACATTTTCAACATTGAACAGTTTACTGTGTTTTAAAACTCTTTTTCTAAAATGGAGCTGAGGTTGATAGAAATTCTTCACTCTGGAAACCCAATCCCAAATGCTTCCAACTAGTTTGTGCCCAGAAAATAAGAAATGTGTGATAGCCAGTTGTGAAAAATGGTGGTTTTCACATCCTATTGGCATTCTATAGCGGAGGCCATAACAGGAGTCTCTGGGGCAATCTTAATTTTACTCACCTGGGAAAGTATCCTTTACCTCCTGTAAGCCTCTTATGCACTCACTGTTATTCTGTAATGAGGGAGGGAGCACTCACAGTGACCCCATTTACACAAATGCCTGATGCACACCCTGGGAGCTATCCTTTTCTTAGGCAGCATGAGGAAAAATAATTATGGACTATGTGATTGCATACTATCAGTATGCACACACAGAGGACAGGGATTGTACTGCTAAATGGGTTTTCTTGGGTCTTTTAAGAACCTCACCCTGGAAACCTTTTTTTAAATATATACCTTTTAGGAATGTAATTTAAAATTGTAATGGGAGACTATTTCCAGTTTTAGTCTTTAAAAAGACTACTGCATTTCTTTTTTGTCTCTATTGTACTAAAATAATAGCCAAATCGTGTGGCTGTTATGTAGTTCCTTTACCAGGGATTGCTCCAGTATGGTTTTCTCCCCATCCAGACCAAAAAGGTCTGGTTGCATTTGTGTGCAATGGTGCTTTCCAAAATACTCACTGGAGAAAAGAGGAGCAGAGGGCTTAAGAGGAGGAAAAGCAACAGGGTCTTGCAGCTCTTTCCCCTGTATGAGTTCCAGACTTGTATCCATGTGACAGTTCACATAATGTGATTTTATTGCCTAAAAGGTTTACCCAAGTATCTTTCTACAGAAAACAAACACCGGAACTTAATTAACAAGAAACTTGCTTTATGCTGTTCATTCTCTCAGACCACTGAGAGTCTTTTTTTTGCTGAATAATAAAGATTTAAATATTTTGTTAATTTAATGATCTAATTGAATACATTGTTGATATGACAGAAAATTGTGTGCTTTTGTGATGTGATTAAAAAGTGTGCTTCTTCCCTTTCAGCTGAACACTATCTCAGTAGCAGTAATTACATGGACTGCATTTCCTCGCTGACAGGAAGCAATGGCTGTAACCTGAACAGTTTATTTAAGGGATCTGATCTGCCTGAGCTGTTCAGCAAACTTGGTTTGGGCAAATACACAGACGTATTCCAACAGCAAGAGGTTAGTGTTCCTTTGAAAGACACCTTTGTGTTTGTAGCATGCTTTCCAGCAGTAGTTGTTCTGTGTGTTGACCAAAGCCACAAAGAACTCTCACTTTGTGACAGGATTTTCATGAGCTGTTCTTTCAAAGCTGTATCTCATGTCTTTCAATTTCCAAATAGGCAGCCTGGACATGAGTTTGCCTGCACCTTTGGTTTATACTTAACAAATAATTAAACTAGGTTTTGGGTGTGTCTTTTTCATTCAAGGAAGTTTAAACCTTGGCTCCTGCTTGTAAACTAAGATGTTAACTAGAATTGAATAGCTTTTGGTCAGCTTCATATATAGGTTATGGAAATCCAGTCTGCATTCAGTACTAACGTCTTGTCTTGACCAATTCCGGGGTCACATATATTTATCCCTTGCCCTGTGTGCCAGTTGACTTCCTTTGATCCACTCCCAACAGGGAGACATGGTCCATCATCTGTGTGAGCTTTCCATCTCCACACCAGCTAATCTCAGTTCAGTCCAAGTGTAGTATTTCGTATCCATAGAATATTATACAGGTAGAGTGAACTTGGTTATCTGCAGATGGTTTATTCTGGTGACAGATTCAACTGTGTCACAAAAAGTACAGTGAGTCCAGCTGCAAGACTTACTGGCTTAGAGCCCTGGGCTTGTCCTGAAAGCACCATAGCTGTATGTGAGAAGTTGTATGTGTCACGCATTGGAATTGGGTGTACTGGGGAGCAAAGCAGATGTCCGTGTGGTCAGTGTCTCATGTGGTACAGGGGAAGGACCACAGTTGGATTTGGCATCTTCTTGTGTTCCGGACCCATCTGTCTGCTTTTCATCTCTATCAGCAGTGAGGTCTGCACCAGTTGCTGGTCTTGGATTTGTACCTGCATGTTTTCTCCTAATAGACCACGCAGAGTGGTTTTTTGTACAGATTGCCATGTCATTAAGAATGGTGCATGTGTTCATGAAGAACAAATTCCAGGAGGACCTTCCGTTCATATTGCATGAGTTGCTCTGGTGTGTCAATATTTAGCTTCAGATTTGCTTCCACGAGAGGAAAACTGCACCCATCAGGGGCACATTCAAGTGTGTACTACACTATTCCAAGGGCAGACATGAGGCAAACTTGTACCTTCTCGTGTACGCTAAGTCACTCATGTATATGCGCTCACAGAATCGTCCTGAGTTCACTGAAGTGTATTGCTGCTGTCTCAGCCCGGGGGCAGTTGGATCTGGTGTGTTTCCTGCCAGCATTTTGTGTCTCTCTCTAATCATGCTGCTGAAGTACTGTGGGGGAATTTTATTCCTGTGCAGTACTGCACAAAAGCCCTTAGGAACTGGCTGCATCTGAGCTAATGAACTCTTTTGGGATTGCAAAGCACTGGCAGATGTGGGACAGATGCCAGCATGGGTTAGCCTGCAGCCAGTCCTAAAGTAGCAAGGTCAGTCCTCAGTTTGAACTAATAAATCCAGCTCTGCCTCAGTTAATTCTGTGTACAGTTCCTCAGGTTTATTTCTTCTGTACTCCCCTGCATGTTTCATAATACCCGTATTATCCAGTCATTAATCCTTTCTTATTATTTTAGCCACTCCTCTAAAAAGGCGACACAGCTGTGTTGGTTTCCAGCACTAAAGATGGCTTTTGTTTGACAGGTGGGGTTTTGTTTTGGTTTT
This sequence comes from Strix uralensis, assembly GCF_047716275.1. Classification (NCBI taxonomy): domain Eukaryota; kingdom Metazoa; phylum Chordata; class Aves; order Strigiformes; family Strigidae; genus Strix; species Strix uralensis. The sequence goes on along the minus strand of NC_133978.1, from coordinate 9,930,958 downwards.
TCTTACCTCAGGAGTTGCTTATTAAGTGTGAGATGAACCATGTGCTTTGGCCAGAGTGAAAACTAAACAATTTTCCACTACATTTCTGTGAATTGTACTGGCAGCAAAAAACCCACAAACATACATCGTTGCACACACTTGGAGTTCTATGAAATACTCGTCAGTGCTTTAACTCAAATGTGTCACCAGCAGTTGAGCCATCATTCTCTGCTAACTAACTATAGTCTGAAACACCTCCTATATCTATAGACTTACATACCTGGCAGTTCCCAACTACATTGTAGCGATTGTGGTAAATACTCAAAATCTCAAGGGACATGAATAAGTAAGATTAATTGATCTTCTGTGCTATTCTGCAACTGCTCACTTTTTAGTTTCTTTTCATCTGTCAGAAGTGCAGAGTAGCCAATTGAACAACAGTGTGAAGTAGCCATGGAAAGCAATGTTTGCTGTTGACATCCAAAGAATAGGTTGGCAGCGTAACCGTAAAATGCAGTAGGAAAGAAAATTCTGAAACTATTCTGAACCACATTTATGGCTTAATACTTTTGGGAAGAGATGTGTTTTGCATAGTTTTTCTATTTCTTTTTACTCTAGATTGATCTGCAGACATTCCTTACTCTTACTGATCAAGATTTGAAAGAGTTAGGAATTACCACTTTTGGTGCAAGAAGAAAAATGCTGCTTGCAATCTCAGGTAAATAACACAGATTACCATTTGTTGATTTTAAGTATTGTTTGTATTATTCTCACTTGAGTTGTGTGCTTATAGTTGACAAAGTATCTTGAAAGACTGAAAAGTAAGAATCTAGTCCACAGAGGTCATATTGGCTTGCCTCTCTTCAGAAGGTGCTTAAAACCAGGGCTTATATAGAGTTTTTCACATTACTGAATAAGGTTTCAGTTGCATAGTCCTGTGTCCCCTTGTAAAGTTGGAGCTTGGTAGAAAGTTTGTTTCGCAGCAGATGGTGAACTTTGGTTTATACCCTAAAACTGTGGGTCCTAGAAGCTCTGGGATTACAGGTCCTGCAGAGTCTGAAGGGCACTACATACTGGCACACTGGTCAGAACTGGCATTTTCAAGCTTTTGGTTCCCTGTCCTCCACTTTATTGATCATTAGAGTAATCATCCTGTTGGGGAAAACTGCCTGGTTTGGGGGGGACTTTGGTTTTTGTTTGGTTTTTTTGTTTGTGGGTTTTCTTTTGCCAAGGCCAGTTGTTTCTGCAACATGTAAAGGTTTGAAAAGAAACATGTAACTCTTACTTGGAATTTTTCCAACCCACTTTAATTAAAAGGTTGTCTTGTACCCTACATGCAGAAAGATGAAGGCCAATCTAATTTTTTGCAATGTGTTGTAGTATATAACGCTTAACAGATTTTTTTCCTAATTGTAATAAATAGCATGAGATTTCATATTACATATGAGTGCTCTGTTGTCATTGTCTAGGCAATGAATCTGTATCAGAGGAAGAGTTTTCTTCAGATCCTCATTGTAACACTAGATCATTTTTCTCCCAATTCTGTTTCTTCTACTGATGCTATTAGTGAATGTTTTTTTATTAATTTAAAATGGCGGCATAGGATAAAAATGTGATGTACTTAGTTCAATAGGGGTCATGAAAATCTATGTAGTCTTTCAGTGACTTGTATCTACATGGAGTTTGTTTACAAGAATAGAAAAGTGGGGAAAGGAAAAACATGTTGGATGAGCAATTGCTAATACAAACTTAGGGTGCATGTTTGAATGGGAAGCGAGCATCTGTTTTTTCAAAAGCCCTTATTAAAGTATTGTTTCAGTGTTGTGTTTAAAATAAAGAATTGTGCATTGAGAAATGATCAAGATGCTAATAAGCTTTTCTGTCATCTCAGTTTATGTTGCATGGTTGTGCTGCAGCCATATATTCTGTGTGCTTGTACCTTCAGGAAGATTGCAGCCTTTGAGTATCGTAAAGTGTTTCAGCTATGTCGATTTGATCTAAATCACTATTGCAAAATATTATCTGCTCTGCACTGTATCAGTGCCAAATAAAACCGCACCGAATAGTTGCCTGCATCCCAAGCAGCCTCTGAGACTTAACCTGGCACTCTTACTATCCTGTTGAACTGTTAAATTGAACAGGTACCTCACAGACTTTTTCAGTTCATACTGTTCTGTCTAAAATACTTTGTTTGCTTAAATAGAAGGTTTGCTTTTGGTTTAGATCAAAATATTCAAATTAGTTTCTGATGAGACATTTTTGTGTGTGTGTGTGTGTGACCTTTATAGAACTGAATAAAAACCGAAGAAAGCTCTTTGACCCATCAAACATACGTGCCTCATTCCTGGAAGGTGGAGCTAGTGGAAGACTGCCGCGTCAGTATCATTCGGACATTGCTAGTGTCAGTGGCCGCTGGTAGCAGTCAGTTGTGGCTCAAAACGTCAGCTGTGTAAAGATGGACATGGCAATCCTGTGGACAGCCTTCACTGCACACCACCCTCTGCACTTTGGGAGTTTGGGTGTCAAGGACCAAAGCGTTTTGTCTGCACAACACTGTGCCAAAAAAACAGAGAAAACACATTTTGTCTGTTGTCTTTCAAAACACCAAATGTGGGTTGTGTTTTACTTGTGTAGATTGGACAGAATTTGCAATAATAATAATATAGGGTTCTTTGTTTAGTATTTTATTACCTATAACTATAATGTATGCACTGAATTTTTACTTTGTTGAATGAAGGAAGAATGAAGAGCTGGGATGCCAGAGAGCATAGATTTTGGTTTTATCAAGATGGATTTTTCTGGTACTGCTTAAAATAATTATTGAGGTCTTTCTGCACTTTACATGTTCTGATTTCTTGTCCTGTGGAAATTTTATTTCTCTCTTTCATTTCCATATCAGTTTTTATATTGGCACTAATCAAATTTTTTTCAGGTGTTCCTGCATTAAGTCACATCTCACTATAATGGTACTAGAAACTGGTTCTTTTGCAGATCTTTTTCTATCTCCCCAGTAGTTATCTGAAGAGATTGTTCCAAAATCAAGCCACTTGGTAGTGGACCAGTCCTATTACGCTCTTACGAAGCAGTCTAATGCTGCTTTTAACAATACTCACTCACTGTAACAGATGCAATGAAAGACCAAAATGGACCTTGCAATATTAACCCTTTGCAGTCATCATATTTAACTGCTGCCTGTTATGCTAAAACTGTTTTTAATGGTTGTCTCAAAGCAAAGGGCTATTTTTAGTACCCTGCCACTAAAGGACACTTATTTATATCAGACTTTGATTTTTAGATCCTGTACACCTGCAATACATAACGGATTAAACTGATCTACTGCAGATTTATGGTAGAGAATGAAAGGCATTCATCAAACTAGAGCTCTGGGCTGTCAGTTTGATTAAGCAGACAACTAATCTAATTTGACAAGACAGCACTGTTGCCATTTAATAAATGACGCATATTACTTACATGACTATGCATGCAGCAATTAAGTGACCTACATAAAATAGGTGTAATAGCATCTGTTTCGTTCAATCTAGATTTGTAATTGTCAGCTGCAGAAGTGATTAAAACTCTGGAGATGAACTATTTCTGAAACAAGTTATGTTCAACAGAAAGAGTCCATATTGTAAGTGGCTAGAGCTAACTATTGCATTCGTATACTGTGAAAGTCCAATTAATTTGGCAATATCGTTTCTCTGTCTTTACAGATGTCTTGCTTTGGGTTTATGAAGGGTTCTGATATAATGAAGGAATTCATAAAGTGCCTCTTTCTGCAATGCAATATGAAGTTTCCAAGCATTAATTTGTTGAAAAACATTCCCATAAGTAATATTGTGAATTACCTCTACTGTAATGTATTATTTATGTTCAGTGTACAAGCCTTTTGAGATGGACATAAACCACTGTCAAGTGCTCTTAACAGAAGGCATTAGAATAACATTTACAGTAGTTGGTTTTTATGCAAAAATGGGTGAGAAATAGTTTTGACACTTTCCATGGATAATTCTTTATTTTAAGGTGAAAATACAAAGTGATGTATAGAGAAATTTGCACACACAAAGGGAATTTAAAGAAACTGTTACTTGAGGGCATAGATGATCAAGCAATAATATAAAGTCGTGTTGCGGTTAGCAAAAAACAACTGCTCAGTACTCGTTTCAGCCATATCTACTTAATGGTGTATAGCTGGGTGACTTCCCCCATAGATCCAGTAGCAGTTAGCTTCCTCTGGTTTTAAAATTGTACTACAGTCCTGAGTGGATAAAACCGCACCTTGTGTGCACGCAGCTGGTCACGTCAAAGTTACTGTGCTCAAATGCCAAAAGTCAATAGCCACATATCGGAGATATTTGTGTGTATGTGTTACACGAGCAAGAGAAACTTCATGGAAACCCTCATGGAAGCCACAACTTCTAATTCTAAAAGTATTTACACTTGTGCTTACTTCTAAGCATGTAGGTAGTTCCATTCACATGAACTACTTATGTGCTTACAGATGAGCTGTCATTTAAGTGTTTGCATTTGCAAGACCAGTGTTTGCAAATTAACTTGTATTCAGTCATGTTAATTTTATAAAATATTTTAAATGAAATATTCAGCAACACTTTGTACAGAATTTTCTGCAACCCCTTCTTGCTTTTTTTGCCTAAACTTAAAAGCATCAAAAAACCTTTACACTCTTAGATTTTTAGTCTTTTGTAAGTACATACTATGTATCTAGACAGTACTATACTCAGAAACTGATTTTATTACAGTATTAAGTTGATGTGGTCTCTTGCTGAGCAGTGCTTATATCATCTACACCAAAGTGAAGAATTTCCCATTAACAACATTATTTTTCAATAGGGCTTCACACAAAAAAGAACACACTGGAAGAAAAAAATTTCTCACTTATTTTGATTCCACAAAGGGAATATGACAGTACAGTGTACCGTATTGTTAGTGTTATATTATGCACAAATATTTGACTTGCTACATAAAAATGTTAGTTTTAAATCTGTGCCTTAATAGTGACCAGTTATCTGTAAATATAGAGCAGATACAGATTGTATTTTTGTGGGTTGTGTCCTTTTAGTGATTTTTTTTTTAAAATAAAAGATGAAATTAAACATTAAAAGTGGGAATTTCCAAAACTAATCAGTATTGCATAAAATAAATTTATATAACTCCCTTGTATTGGTTAATGAAGTATTTTTTATATAGACCCGGTTCCAGGGATGCTTGCTTGTTAATAAAATATAAAAAGCAGTATTTGACATAATTGCAACATGTTTATTTCACATGCTAGTGCTCTGTGTGGTTTACTGTTCCTTTTTATATCACATACAGTCTGCTTGTTGGGCTTCTAAATGAGAATGCTTTTCTGAGATACCTCTTCTTAAAAATTAATATGAAAGGGGTTAAATTATCTCAGGTTCAGTTCATAGCAGGTTTAAATGGTTTGGCTTACATGAGTTTCATTCTTTCTCTGGTCTTGCATTTTAATGACTATACATGTTTTGGTCTGGTTAGCAGGACATTGTATGTGTTCTTCCATAATGGTCATTATACTATCACTTCCAGTGCAGAAGTGGAAAAAAAACCAATAGGGATTCTTTATTTGTTATACTGGCCACGCGACGAGTCAGAGTCTAGCAAGAGGCATAGCTTTCACACTGAGGTAATAGGTACCTAATGTTACATCAGTCTTGTCTGTCTGCTTGACATGTAGTGGTACAAGTTTAATATTACTTACCTCACTCAGTGCATTCAGGCATTTCATTATTCCAGTCTAATGTGTTTTCTTTGGTAACTATTTTATACATGCAGGTCTCCACTTAAATTACAGTATTCCTGGCTCACTGACCTCTTAAAAATCTGTGAGTTATTTTTCTGAATACTTGCTGAGAATTGCAGATGTGGGAACAAGTCTGGGAAGGGAACAGATCAACCAGCCCTTCTGTTGAGGACAACTGAAGGGTGTGGTGCTGAGGAGCAACTGACAAGGAATTGGCATAAACTAAGTGGAAATTGCACAGACAGGTGGACTTGCAAATTGCACAGCGTTTCTAATGCCTGAGCAACAGTGAACTACAGAGTTCTGAAACAAGATGCTTTCCTTTGTTGGACCATTTATTTGGGAATATTGCTCCCAATGGACAACCATGTGGCTTCAGTCAGTGGAGTGGTAAAGGTGGTGTGGGAAGAGGAGGAACGATGATGGAGCATCAGAGCTGGATGGCTGCTCTCCTTGCTGTGTGAGCAGTGTTCCCAGCAGCTGGCACGGCACAGCACGAACAGGATTGCTACCTGAACAAAGAGGCTTCACCGTCCAGGTGCTCATCACCCATCTCTGCTACCAGTCAGAAGAGCAAAACTGATGGTTTCCAGTCTGAAGGGAAGATGTCTACTAAGAAATGTTGCCAATACACAAGAGAAAACAGATGGATTCTCCAAGATGTGTAAAGGTTAAAAGTGAGACATCTGTCCTTAGTTTGACCCCACTCGGATCAAACGCTTGGTGGAGGAGACTTATTTTTCCAAAACTCTGGGAAATGTGGTTACAAAAGGTATATGAGAACTGTTGCAGGCTAGTCAGGAAAGGTGTGGTAGGCAAGGAAATTTGTGCTTGTACTGTGAAGTAAGCTAAGAAGTATTTGATTCCAGACAAGTCTGCACACTGCTGGAGCTACCTTTTATCCTTGAAGAAGGATAAAAGGCCTGCTTTGTGTCACGGATATCTGAGCAAAAGAAAAGCTTGGCTTTTATTTGGAGTTTCTGCAAACTTCTTGAGGATTTGAGAAGATGGAAAAACAAATTGACTTCTAGAAAATTTTGCAATATGCATGGCTGGTGTCTATGATATTTCTGACAGCTTGTCTGAAAGTGGAGAACTCTTAAGGACATGCAGGCAGCTAGAGAAAGGGTTTACAGAATGCTTGAAATGGTTAAAAGATAAATGAGCTCTTATTTTGAATTAAGGGTAGTCATGAGTGAGGAATATGTTGTAACCTGAAAAGCACACTATAAACTTGTGCTTTTGGTATAAAATTCCGTTCTGTTTCTCTTGGCTTAAGATACTATCTGGGGCATTTCTGTATCTGAAAACTAAATCCAGAAATTACAAGAGGCTTTTTGCAGATGATGATTTCCCATTGTAGTAGGGAAAATTGGGCTTTGCTTCCTGTACTACAGATGTACAGAAGGTTGGTTTTTTTACAGTGTTACTATTTTAATATTTTACATGATTTCATGAATCAACAAAGCAAATTTTATAAATCAAAATGAAGTAGTAGAACAGGCATATTTGCCAATTTTGAATACTGACACAGCTATCAGGATGAGCTAATGGCTAATTAAGATTATTTTTTCCACTCACTTTGAAGAAAGTATACCGTTAAAGAACAGACTCAAATGTTAACAAACTATTTTCATACAGTTAATAGCAAAACACTTGATTTTGCTTTTCCTAATTGTGAACTTGTAACCTCATCTAAAAACAAGTTTTGAGTCTTGAAAGAAAAAAATTGTCACAAACTCTCAAGTTGGTTTTTTGGGTTTTTTTAAATAGTCCCAAAAATACTTCTTGAAATTCTTGGAACTGCATGTAAGTATATTTACAGTGGTTTATTATTTCCAGTACTCTTTAGGATATCTTGAGAAGTGTTGTATGAAATTCTTTTGACATTGAATTGAATCAGAGTAAATATTAGTTATGTTGGGAAATTAAGATACTTGGTTATGAAGATGCAGAACCTTATGTGCTAGTCAAAGCATTGTCTAGCATCGTTTCTCCACTCTTCTAAGGAGTAAGATTTAGGCAATATTTGCTCTACTGAGAGATGCAGAACGATTCCAGATGCTTGACAAAAATATGAAGAAAGATGAATACATTGTAATGGAAATTACCTAGTTTGTGCCAAAACTGTGTTGCAACTTCATGGAAACTAACAGATGGAAAAAGCAAAACATCATACGTGAAAAAGAACCAATTATATAATGAAGTAAAAATTTTTCACTTCTAACAACGAGTGATGAATGTTTTAAGAAATAATGTTGCCACCAATGTAATAACCCTAGGACCGTGAATCGATATGGATGTTGTTACACCTTCTTGCTATGATAAAAATCAGTTTGTCATCTATGAAGACCAGAAGATTTGAAGAGGCCTGAAATGCACATGGCGCTAGGTTATGGTTCTCCAAATTAAAACCATCCATGAAAAATGCAGTCTCCTGCTGTATACGAACCATATAGAAGAGAAGTGGAAAAGATGTAAGGTTGTGGGGGGAAGGAAAACATAAGACACGTTCACTAGACAGTAAATCTTGCTGTATGTTACATGTGAATGTACTAAGTGAAAAGGAAGATGGAATCCAAGAATTAATCTGATTTTAAAGCAAAAGAAAAATAAAGTTTAGATCCAGCAAAATAATCACAACCTTTTCTTCTAGCAGGAGCTTTTCCACCATGCAGCAGAACAGTTTTTGGTTTCTCAAGAGGAAGCCTCTATTTTCATGCCAAAGCTCACCTCAGTGTGAAGTTGCTGTTGTGTGGTACCAAAAAGCTCCTTTCTGAAATAGCTTGAATCCAGCATCGGATGCTTAGAAATGACAGTTCAGTACTAAAAATGCTTATTCTTTTGGTACTGAAAGATACTTTTTATGTGTCCAGCATCTAGAAATCAGTACAAACAAAGCTCATATGGTAAGCAAGGATAAATTGCTGACAGATTTGAATCTTGCTTGGAACCTGGATGGGAGACAACCCAATGGGCCAAGAGATATTTTTGTGCAGCTATATTAAAATTATCTTTGTCCCAGCAGTGTTTCTTCTTGCACCAAACGGTGACAATAGCCAGCAAGCTGGAATGCTGAAGACATCTGTCACGTAGGAAGGCTCCTCCTGAGCATGCCTCTAGCACTGGTTTATCTTCCATCTTCACTGAAAGCGGTTGCAGATGCTGCACTGTTGACTCAGTGCTTTCTTTCCATTATACTTTTGGACTCCAAATGCTAGAAAGGGCTAATTCTTAAATTTTACATGCAATTTCATGAGCTTTTGCTTGCACAAGCACAATATTCACTTCTTTTCCTAGAAGTGATTAATGTGGAGAGTATCCAGAACTGCTAGTGTGGATGAGTGCTTTGAAGGATTTTTTTTTTTTTTGAAGGGATTTAAGAGTCATGACTGAAGACTGGAAATAACACTCTGGCACTGCTGTCTGTCTTGGCTGCTGGTGGTGTCTGCTCACCTCTCCTAGATCTTGGCTCTCCCGTACTTGGCTCTGGTTTCTGCTCTTTTCTGGTGAGCAGTCAAGTTTCAAACAAATACTATTGGGAAGTTTTGAAGCATTTAAATTTTCAGGCAGACTTGTTTCTTTAGCTTTTTGTGTTGGACATAAAAACTGGCAGTGAAGGTACAGATGCTAATGGCCATCACTGGCCAGTGTGAGGAACAAAATCTGCAAGCACAGCATAAAAGTACATTGTGATTACAAGGCCAGTTTACATGAGGGCATAATTTTTCCAGATGGGTGGTTGTTCATGAAGAATAAATAAAGGAAACATTCATTTACTTGTTGAGTTTATTTTTTTTACATATTCACAGAAGGGAGCATCTGTCCTTTTGCATGGTGCTTTTATTAAAGTTTAAAAATTATTATGCAAAGTAACTCCACAGGGCACTTCCTGTAAGCAATAATAAATACATAATTATTCATAAACAGAAGGGTTCTTTACTGTCTACCCACTTCCTCTTGAACATTAATTATTGGAGTACAGCGTCACATTTCTTCCTTGCTTCCCATCCACCTGTAATGTTTCTGCTGAGGCCAATGCATCCATGTTCTTCAGCTGCATATTAATATGTGGCTATTTTCTGCCCTGAAACTGCTGCAGAGACAAGCTCATGAAACCCCTAGAACAGAATCACTTATGATCTAGTTCCTAGTGCATCTTTTCTCTGGGTAAACATGTCAGGAGGTACGAGAGAATTTCTGGACTGAACAGATATGTTGGTCTGCTGAAAACTTTGAAACCCAGTATTTTCAAGTCCTTTTTCTGTTTAATCATTATGTGATGAATTTGTAAGCTTCAAGATGTTTTACATCTGGTTCTGTTTGTTAGATCCCTTTCAAGAGTTCAGTTTTTCGTGATCATACCATCCGTGATAAAATGGGCATTAAATCATGCTATATAAAAATGCATTGTCTTTTCAAAGCTATACTAGGAATTGAATACTGGAGAGGCTTTGTGTTCTTGGTGTATTTTAGGTTTAATTGAAATTTTGTAGACACTTCAGAATTTGTGTGTATACATAAAAACCCAAAATGTTATGATGAAGAATCGCTGAGATTCTGTCCCTTCCATCTCCCTTCCCAAAACTGGATAAAAGTCAGTGTTTCATCTTAAAGCATTTTTATCTAATTGAGATTTTTCCAAGCTCACAAAATTTGGCAGGAGACAAATCAAGTTCTTTATGGTTCCTGAAGGCAAACAATTTTCTGATAAACATTCTGGGGTGTTTTCATGTGCTATTCAACATGGGAGGTGTGTGGAAATATCAAAAAGATGTTGAAAGCTTTCTTGCTTGACCTCTAACTCTCCACCAGGTCAGCTTTTCTTTTTGCTTGAATCTAGCAAAATTGTTCAGTGTTTAAGCACAGAAAAAAAAAAAATCCACAGTAGAATGATACTTCCTTCCTATTTGCATGCTGTGACCATACCTACATTTTTTGAGAACAAGTTCACCAGACTTCTAGACCTGGTATGTGTTGTAAGAAATATCTAGTTGCTACATGTTTACCTGCTCAGAGATGAGAAGCTTGCGCTTCATGATGAACAGGCTCTGAATTTGTGTACCCAAGGGAGCCAGTTTATGCCCACGTTTCATGCTCAAGCATGAAAAGCCAGAACTCCAAGATAATATAAATTTTCAGGTCTTCCTTTTCCTATAGAAGCTGTCTCTTGCTAAACTGCTTGTGAGAAAGTAGAGTTCTTTCAAAGCCTGTTAAATGAAGTGGACTGCCCCCTGTTAGGTAGTTATTTGTCAAAACAAATGTTATGGTCTACCTCCTGGCAGCTACTCAAGTCTGCATAAAAGTGAGTTTTACTCCATGGGGGCCCATAGCTGAAACCAATAGTGGAAAATGCTTGCTTAATGGTTTGTTGTCCTTTTGCAGCATTGACAACTTTTATTATGTAACATCCTAATGAAGAACTCTTTCAGCACAATTTTATTCTTATTTGCAAGGTATAATATTGCCACTTTATAAACAAAGTGAGGAGTTGGATGGTCAAAAATTAACATGAACAGCTGTTGGGAAGCTTGTGGATGAAAGTCTCCATATTTGACTTTGGGAAGAGTTGCTGCAACAGGTCTTGAAGGAACAGAAAATATTGCAAACCTTTGCTTATTAGTTCGAGTGATAATGATTAATGATTAGAGGAGGAAACAACTGTGTGGTGCACCATGCATTTTCAGGAACTTTATCTCAAGTGAAAATGGGCAAAGGGAGCATCTGCTTGGAAGTATGATGCACCTTTTAAGGAACATCACCAAACTGCTGCTCTGAAGAGACGGAGGTAATGTTTCGTGAATGTTTTTAGTATCTCGTCATTAAGTACTGAGCCTATTTTTGATAAATGTGGGTTCATACATCTACTGAGAAAGCGTTCAAAAGTTTTCAGTTAACGACAAGAAACCCCACTCTTCATTTGCAATGATTTGCCAATCTTTAACAGGGGTTTGAATGGGCAGTTTCCCTTGTAAGCAAAAAGTCTAACTTTACTTTAAATCTAGATGAAGTCAGAATCTATTTCCAGCTACCACTTAACATTTGTGATATAAATTAAATGAAATCATAGCTCAGATTTCCAGAAGGAGATACTTAGGTTGAAATCAAGTCATGCTTTGATTTTTGTCTCTCTGAGTTAGCTAGATGGATTTCCACATACCTTTTACTGAAGGTTTTTGGATCTCTGCAACCTACTCACCCTGTCTGTGGGCTGCCATTTAGTCCTTCAGCATCTCCTGAAATGGGAGCACCAGTTGTGGACACATTAGTACTGCAGCAGCATGGGCAGTAGCTAAGACAGCAGCAATACTCTAGGTTGACAGTGGCCCAGGAAGACTTTATCCAGTTTGAGAGGAGGAGGAGCGTGAATGACTTGGTGTTGCTCCCTTCCAGTCCTCCACTATTTTGAATGTTGAGCTTGACTGAAAACTAGAATATAGTCTGCTTTTGGTGCGGTTTGGTTTTTTTTATTTTTCCTCCATGATTTCAAATCTGAAAGGCTTTTTTTTTTTTTTAATACAGGCAAAATCTAGAAAGCTTCTAATGCTTTGCTGTACAGGTGGGTGCTACCCTGCTGTGTGCCAGTGCTGCCCTGCCCATGGCCCCTGCTCTGCTGTGGGGGCTGGGGCAGGGGCCAGCTGCTCCCAGCAGTGCCTGAGGAGCTGGCCATGGGGGCTCAATGGCAATTAGGGCCTCAGAGCACCTGCCTGTGCAGACAGAAGTGAAACAGAAGCTGTTTTTTTCAGAAGACCTTCAGCCAGCTCTGAGCACAGCTTTGCTGTGTACTTGTGATAGGTGCCAGAGGAGCTCTCCCCTCAGCATCACTGGGGAGCTCCCGCTCGGCTGATGTACTTTCCCTCCTGCTACTCGCCCTTTTCAGCGCTTCCACATAATCTGTCTGGGTCACAGTCCCAAGCTGGGTATCTCACAGGATGCTGCTACGTACAGGTTTTATTACTTTAATTGGTACAAAGTGGCCAAGACGCACCCTGAGCCCCTGGGGGGTGGGTCAGCTGTGGCCAGATCCCAGGTGCCCACCCAGCTGCTCTCACTCCCCTGCCTCAGCAGGGCAAGGGGGAAAATAAGGTGAAAAAGCTCACAGGTGGAGATAAGGACAGGGATATCCCTTACCGGTTACTGTCTGCAGGTGAAACAGACTCCACTCAGGGAAAATGAATTTAATTTCTTGACAATTAAAATAGGTTTGGATGGTGAGAAAGCAAGACAAATTAACCCTGTCACCAGCCCCTCCCTCCTTCTCTCCCAACCCCCCTGCCTCTCCCTGCTCCTGGTGGCTGGGTGTATTTTTCCTGCCTCTTGCCGCCCTCCCTCTGAGGGGTGGCTGGAACTGGCTGGAACCGACCAGAACCAGCCATGTCCCACCTGAGGCAGCCCCGACCTCTCTGCACAGAGACCCCTCAGCCCTGCTGCTGCCCCAAATCCCTCCTCGGCCTGTCTGAGCTCCCTCCCCCCAGGGTGGATTTGGCAGCAGCCCCAGCCAGCTCTGATATGGAAGATGCTGCCACTGGTCATGGTGTTGCCTTCAACCAAAGAGATGGTGCCTGCGGCCATCTCTCCCCCTTGCCTCAGCACGTGCAGGCCAGGGAGCCGAGGCCGGTTGTGCTGGGTCAACACACAAAGGTAAGGCTGTCCCAGCTGCCAGGAGCCCTTAGGGAGTGATGGTTTTGGTGCACAATGAGGTGCACCTGGAGGGGCTGCTGCTGAGCCACCCATGCCCAGGTGGGTGCCATTGCTGGTGATGAGCTGGCCCAGAGCCCGCCTTTCCCTGGGCCCTGGCCAGATCAGGGCAGGATGGGGCTTCTCAGCACTATGGTTTGGGGTTGTGAGGAGTGTGTCAAGCAGATGCTTTCCTTGCTATAGGCTCCTGCTTGAGTAACCCTGAAACAAGGAATGCTAGCAAAGCAGAGAGAGGTGAGGCAAAGCAGGAGGAGTGGTGCCCTGGGAACACCCACAAAGGTAAGTCCTCTTCTCAAATCCTGTAGAAGAAACAAGTTGATTGCAAAGCTGCCTGTGGTAGAGCTTTGACCAGGCGGCGTGTTCCCTCTCTTTGTTGTCTGTTGTATGCACAATGGGGTATTTCATAGCAGGGGATTGAGTCTGTTGTCCCTGCAGGCGGTATGTTGTCTGTGTGCTGGGTCATCCGAAAAGCCTTTAGTGTCTGCCTGTATGGCTGAGTATCAATGCCTGTATTTGGACGACAGAAGGACTGTAGAGGATCCTTTACTCTCTAAATGCTTGTTTTTCCTTGGTTTAAAATTCTGCTTTGTAACCGGGTGTACTTTGAATTGCATATCTAGCCCCATCCAGGGCTTGGTTTGTCAGGTGTAGATATGTAGATACAAATACTTACATTAAATCAAATAATAGTACCCTGAGGAAGGTCATCTCCACTGCTGTGTGTTTGGTCTCCAGGTCTGGGTGCTGCACAGGCAGAGACTGCATTTCTGTGAATGATAATGCATGGTTTTAAATTGCATTCCAATGTAATAAGTTGTGTGATGAATTTAGGGCTTGGTTTGGGAGAGAATCATGCATTATTTGTATGGGTCAAAAGTCATCCAAGTCACAGCTTAAAAAGAATGCTTTTGTAAGAAATAGGTTTGGGGTAGACTGAATATATTTAGTTATGCAATATCCATACAAACCTGACCTTGTATTTCTATTCCTTAATCTGTGCTGATTTGTCATGTTTGTGTGAATACAAGAGCAATCAAAAAGCAGCCATGATTCAAATTAACAATATTTTTAAACATCTGATAAAGGAATTGCTTTCCATTTAGAGTCACTGATATTTTTGTGAGGCATGGGAGTAAAGGCAATAGCAGATGGCAAAAATTTCCAGCAACAGGCAGTGCGACATCTAAGCAGAGCTTTCCCAACACCCCTGCTGTTGCAGCAGATGGAGAGATTGGCAAGTAGGGAGGACGCTACTTTTATATCGTGCAGTGCTTCGAAAGACAGGCTCTGCTGGGTGAGCCGGCGTTGGCAGAGCTGAGCATGCTGCGACAGCCAGGGCTGAGGGAAGAGTAGCAAACGCGAAGCAAGGGGATGCCAAAGGCACCGCAAAAATGTAACAAAACTCCTAATGGTGTTTTGAGGTTTTCCTTGCTTTTGACCTTTTGTGACTTTTTTTTTAAAGGCAAAATATCAGAATTGTGGCTTTCCATCAACGTGTGCAGGTGCATGCGCACACACAGAAAGGCATTTCAGCATTTCACAAACCTCTGCAAAACATCTGGAAACTTCAAAACCTTTCTATTGTTTCTGGGACAAATCAGACTTAAATATCTGAGCACATCATTAAAATAATTCGTCATCTGCACTTGCTATCAGAAATGTTTAAAAAAATGTCTAATTGTGCTAGAAAATGAGCCCAACTTTGACTTTTCAGAGCTGGTAGAAAATTAATCATATGAAAGCTTCTAGGTTAGTTCTTTTTTTTACATCATCCATTATTTACCACATTAGATTTTCTTGCAACCTATTTTCACTCAACCCATCCAAAATGATAAAACTTTACCATCTCTTTCTAAGCAATTTCTGTAGAACTGATATTTGGAACTGCAGTTCCAGTGGTGAGATTAGTATGTGAAAATCTTCATTTTTGGGGCTTGTTGACTACTTTATTATTTTTAGGAGCCTTAAAATGATATCCTGATCTAGTTGAAGAAGTCCCTACTTTTTGCAATCAGAGTTGGACTAGATGACCTTTAAAGGTCCTTTCCAACTCAAACCATTCTGTGATATCCTTTACAACTAAGAAGCACAAATTAAAAGACTCCCAAATAAATTAGTTTAAAAATTGAGGCGTTTTAAGGAGTTGTTGATTGGTTGTATTGCTGAATAATGAATAAGTTTAAAGTTAAACCATTTATAGCATTTTCTTTTCTGCTTCCCAGACTTTGCTATCAGCTTGTGGAAATAAAAAGTGTTTCTTCAGGTAGCTATGGGGCTGGCACATCAAACAGACATGACTCTCCTAATGCAGCTGTAGAGAAGTGTGCTGGGACTTCACAGTTTCTCAGGTATCATGCAATGAGAAGTGTATGTGTCCACTGTGCTGTTAGACTGGTATATAGGAGGCTAAAGAATTTCTGGTGTCAAAGAGGAGCATAAAGATAGTTGCAGCTCAAATTTGGGTCAGAGGCAATAAAAGAAACCTTCCTGTGAGTGTCATTGATTAATCTTTAAAGTGAAAGATTTTTCTTCCTTTGCACATAAAGCTACAGTAGATTAAAATTGCGCTCGGTGGGTTGTTAGCATAGTACACGCGTTTTGTCTGAAGACAGTGACCTGTGAATTGTATTTTAAAATCTGCCACTGAGCTTTGAGGTGCCCAGAGGCACTGTCTGGACTCGTCAAGAATGGTAAAGCAGCTGTATTTCATAAAGTTCTGGAAACTCACTGGGCAATAGCCTCACAAAACAACGTCCTTCTGGCTGTAATGGTAAACTTCATTAGGTCAGTATAGCTACACATACTAAAGAGTTTAAAACATACTTTTACAAGATTACATAAAAACATCATGTTTACAGGCCTTATAACTAGTGAACTCTGAGGAAAATTACCTAGTGCTTATTAAACTTTCTTCCATCCTCTGAATTCTGTAGTCAACAACAGTGATGTACTTTGGCTGTTACTCTCTTACTTTTTAACCAAAGAGAAGAAAATAAGTTAAATGATTTCATAGTTTAGACACTTCAATGCTGAATAACTCTGTTTTATACAGTCAGTGGAACTGCAGTAACTTCTGCTTCCCTACTTTTATTTGAGCATATCATTTATGTAACTTCAAGAAGGCAGGTAGAAGACTTGAGATGAGGTTAGGGACTAATGTTTTAATGTTTAGTCATTTAATGGCTAATGTTTTATTTCTGTGAAAGTTGTATTCTAAATAGGTTTAGGGAAACTTTTTTGAGAAGTCACAGGGACTTGGTGGTGATGGTGTTCTGAGTATATTTATCCCTACTCTTTTCAGTGGTTAATACTGAATCAAATCTAGTACTGGAAATTTACTGGAGATTTAGTGCATCTCCTGTTGTTTGCACAAAAGCTCAAGGTAGATTTAGTGTTTTGGCAAAAACTGATTGCAGGAGCTAAGATAAGCGTGTGGGTTTTCTTTTTTTTAAAAAAAAAATACAGAAAGGTATTTTTGCACGCATCTGTGAACACAGGGTTTTAATGCAGGTATCTACAACATACTACTTTTTGACTTGTTTTAAATTGGAAGATTAGCTGATCATTCATCTTTAGGGGTCCTGAAGTTGCAGAGAGGAAGATCTTCCTGGTAATAAATGAGAAACATCTTTGTGCTCCCCAAGCAATGGAAAGAGGAAAGGTAAACTTTTATAACTGCAGTGTGCTGCGCAAATACTTTAGCTGTATGTACTAAAAAAAGTGACTTTGTAAAACCCTGCTTGGTTGAAGCAGGCAATGACATATCTGGGAATGGTTGTGCTGGGGTAGGTCAAGGTCCATTTGGTCCAGGACTGTGCTGCCAAGAACCACGAATATCCCCTAGGATTTCCTCCTGGGCTACAGCAGATTACTCAGAGGCTTCCACACAACAGGATCAGCTTTCATTTTGATGGTTATGTTGAGAACATGGAAAAAATATCCATAGTTTCTTTTCCTAAATGGCTTTTTTTCTGAGTGCATGTGAGGAGAACACAGTCTGGGTGCCTGCCTGGGCAGCCTGACCCTTTCTGAGGTGTCTGTCCCTCTGCCCATTTTGCAGGTAGGGCAATTTTCCATTGCTGCCACAACCTTAACCTAGCTTCTTCAAACTTGTAACTTCTTGGAGTTTTTGGGTTTGGGGTCTGTGGTTGGGATTTTGTTGGTTTTTTTGCCATGTTTAAAAATGTTAACCTCATTTCTTGATCTACCCTAATGCTGTCTGAGTAAAATAGATGGGTGAACATAGTATGTGGGGGAAGCAATGTTATGCACATGTTCTTGTGTTGTCCACATAGTAAAAAAGAGGTGAAACAAACTCTTCAGTGGCTCAGGCCACACTCATTCCTTCATGATACAGGTGATGATACCCTCCCCATGAGTGATGCTTTTGTGGTACAATGCTGGGAAAATTATGTTCTTTTTTCTTTTTTTCTTTTTTCTTTTTTTTAGAAAAAAAAAATATTGTTTTTGTTATTAAACTCTACAAGTTTCTTTTCAAGTCCTCCAAGAAATCTCCAGAGCTTCCCCTTCCCAAGCAATGCTGCCCTTGATTTGCTGTTGACCCTTGTGGGATGAAGTCATCAGGAGAAAGTTCTTGTTTTCCTGCACAGCCTTGTTGCTTTGTTCATTTCACCAGAGTAGACATGTGTTTTAAGTCTGATGACTTGTATTACGTTAGGAAATCCTCCCACAGCATAGACTTTTCTAAACATTGTTTGTTGATTTACGGGAATAAGATCATTCCTGTTGGTCCGTGCTGGCCCTCGGAAATGGACTGACGTTTGTGTGTGGCAACCACATGCTCTGGGAGATGGGGACAGCTCAGTCCCCTTCCTGTTTGTGGAGTCAAAAGAACAACAAAATAACGATGCTGTTGTCTGAGAGGGGCCTTTCTGTGTTAAAATGCATGGCATTTGAAGAGGTATCACTTCTATTAAAAAGAGGTGTTTGCAGCCAGGAGGCTCCTGAGAGCCTCACACGCAAGCGTTTAGGGGATAGGCGGTATGTCTGTGTCTGTCAGCCTGCCTGAAAGAATCAGGGCAGGAGTGTCTGACTGAAAAACAAACAGGCACTGGAGTATTTGGCATCTCCCTGAGGAATGCAATAATCCCAAACGTGGTGTGAGAGCACTTCACGATCACACACTGGCACTCACTCCCTGCAGTTGCTGCCAGTTTCCCTCCCATGCGTGCTCAGTCTTGGAGGTAATGCGAGTCTGGATGCTGGACAGTTAATCAACTGCAGGAAAATTAACATTTTGAAGACTGTTCTTCTGTTGTGAGGTGCTTGCTGTTTAATAAAATGCAGCATGCTGCCACGTATCGCATACTTACACGACCCTGTTGGCTGCCTGCTCTGTTGGCTTTTGGTTTTGGCTGAGGTTTAGCATTTCTCGGTGTTGAATTTCTCTCTTCTGTTGCCATTGCTGAGGGGAGGATGGGCTGTGCTGCACAGGGAAGGCTGCTATGTCCAGCCCCGAGTGCCCTGTGTTTTCTCCAGGGCTGCACACCCTCAAGACAGCAGCGTCCCGTTGTCGCCGGGTACCTGCGTGCAACCGGGAGAAACACTCTCAATGCAGACGCTACATTTGCAACAGTTCTTGTGAGACTGTTGTGGGGAGAGGATGTGAAGGGGAGGTGAAGGGCCATCTGCTAAGGGGTGCACAGGTGTTTCTTATGGTGATTTCTGTGCAAATAGGAGGCTGCAAATCTTTTTGCTAAAAATGGCTATAAGCCTGTGGGTGTGGAGCCAAAATGGTCTCCTATGGCAGACTCCTCCTCCCTTGAGGACAAGGATCCTTGCACAATGTGGGGAGGCTTACCCAAAAGAGCTTGACAGCAGTGGTGGGATTGTTCCCATGAGGGCAGAGCTGTGGGTCAAACACAGGCCAACCATGGAGAGAGAAGGGAGGAGAGGAGATCTGCATGCAAATCCAGCACCTTAGGTTGTCCGCACCTGACAGTCATCAGGACCCTGGCATGTGGAAGCCAACCCATCCCTAAAAAAACCTTGAAGTCCTTCTTTTTACTGCCTAGAGTTTGGGCAACAGTAGTGTGCTCTCCTTCCAGGGAGGGTGATGTAGGGAGTGGTGTATAAGTGATGTATGCAAATTCCACATCAGCAGTATGTGCCTTTGGGATGTGCTGTTGCCCAGCATGGCCCAGTACATGGCCGCCATGCTCTAGCCCAGCTCATGTGTTTTCCTCTGGAAACACAGTTTGCCCCATCCCACTGGCCAATAAATGTGTTCAACTGCTGTAATTTTTTTGCTTGAGATTTAGCTTTGGTTCACTTTTATCATAAATAGATGTATGAATAGAACAATGTGTGTCCTGTAATATAGCATCCAGAAGAGACTGCAAACAATACACCCTGATTCTTAAGGAGGATTTTTCACACTGACTTTGCTCAGAAAGAAAAAGGTAAAGTAATGGAGATTTTTAAGTCATTCAAGTACCATATTTTCCAGCTCCATGACATTTGAAAAATGTAACCATAATCTTGCTTGCTCATCTGCAGTTTCTTATAAGGCTTGGCAGCTCTGCCAGCCTTCCTCCTCTCGGGTGCTGATCTCTGTGTTGGTAAAACACCCACAAATTCAGCATTGGAAATGTAATGGACTGAAGTTGCTCTTGTGACAGGTTTTCCTTTTATTTTTTTTTCCTGGTATATGGAGTGATTTTACGAACATAAGGAAGAAATATTCACATAACGTATCAGTTCATTGACCTTCACCTTCAGAACAGTCCTTTGTTGTGCACACTGGGGGAATGGCCAGCCCAAAAACCTGCCGAGAGTTTATGTCAAGCGGTTGGGATGGCGCGGGTAGCGCACTGCGCTCTGGGGTTATGCTCAGAGACCAAAAAAGGAAGCCACAGCTCAGAAAACAGCAGAGACATGTGGCTGGAAGAGGTATGCAATTTTAGGCTTGCCCAGAAACAACTGAGGTAAGGTTTTGGGGGGGATAATTTTGCGAAAGGAAATTGCTCTCCTCCCACCCATCGCACGCAGGCAGGCAGATGCAGGGAGGGGTGGCCAGACAGAGACAGAGGAGGGGGGATGTTTTGTACTGACACGGCAACGGAGTTGTCTGGAGAGCAGCAGAGACTTTGTCAGTGTTTCAAAATAAACAGATGACTTTGAACGCAGGAGAAAACACAGCAGCTCCTCAAGAAGACGCTGACCGCTGCCGTTGCCAGACCTGTGCTCTCTCACCACAGGAAGAGCAAACCTTTACCCCATCTTTAGATGAGGGCTGTGAAGAGAAACTCTTGTTTTCTGGCATTGGTTTGCTGGCTCCAGGGCCTGAGCTACTGCCCATTCGGGTCTGTTCAGCCCCGGGGGTCACTTGCCTTTCCAGATGAAAGCATCCCAATGCCTGTGAGAAAGGACAGCATGTGACCTCTCGCTCCTATACTCTATAGTGATTTTTCTTCTAGAATCACTATGGTTATTTCCATCGTTAAGGAACAAATGGAAAATATCAGCATGGGAAAAATTTTAATTGTTAGGGTGTTAACCTTTCCTCACCAATGAAACTGGTTCCGGCATGCGTCGACTCTTGTTAGGGAGCCAAAATACAATCCCAATTCAATTTAAGCTCTAATGCTTTGTTTTATTAGGTACTTTTATATCTTAATATTTGTCTTAGGTGTCTCTCTAAAGTCCTGTCAGTAAAATAGACATTGTTGCAGCCAACTGAGAGGCACAGGATATCAAGAGTGTTCCTATAAGCTCAGCAGGGCTGCTCCTGCCTTGGGAAAATGCTCTGTTGTGTTCCTCCTCAGCAGTGCTGGTCTGTGACGCTTCCATAGTGGTGGGTGCTGAGAAGATTTGTCAATGTTTGGCCTTTCTCAAAGCAGGGCTTCTTGCTGAGCCAGCCTGCTGCTCTGCTTATTACAAAAATGTAAATTTTGGGCTATGGCTCCTCTGTGCTCGAGTTCTCCTCACCACGACTGTACTCTAGCAGATCAGGACTGGCCAGAGTCTGTTAGACTATTGATTTTATTTGTTGTTTTTTGTTGGTTTTTTTTTTTTTAATTATTTTTCCATCGCAAGGCTGCAGGCACAGCATTGCTTGGCATTGATTTCTGACAGCATCACTAAGGATGCAGGAGGTGTTGTGTTTGCAGGGCCAGTCCATCTGTGGGGGAGAGCTGAACCCCCATGCTGCAGAGCTGCGCATCTGTGTGCCCCAGTCCCAAAGGGGAAAACACAAGGGGAGGGCTGACATGAGAGGGGAAGGGCAGCACCTGTTGAGCGGCTGATAAAAACACGCACCTGGGTTTATCAATGGGGCTGTCTTGGCCTCTGACTACAGAAACTTGGAGTTTTTGTAATCTGAGAAAACCTACACCATTTCTCATTCTGCTCCAAGAAAAATACTCTGCTGTTCCAGTACACAGTAGGGGCTGGGTTTGTTCAGCACCTAAATAAAGATAAAGCAGAAGTGAATTGTTTGGTACATCATAAAGCACTTAATTTCCAAAGAATTTGACCCCACATTGTTTGGGTCATGCAAGAGTCTGTTCCCCTTTGACCATTATATTCCATCTATCTAAACCTGCAATCACTCTTCTAGTATTTGTCTCCCTGAATAATTTCTAATGGGCCTAGGACTTCTGTAGCTAGGACTGATGTTCAGACTGCAGTGCTGTGTGCTCCTGCTGTCCACATTTGAGTCAGAGGTAACTACAGCTTTGATCTAGATCTGGACGTGAAATCTAACATTTTGGAGTGTTTTGCAGCCTATTGGGATACATAGAGCACAGCATTGATGCAGGATTGTAACTGACTCAGAGCTGAGAAAACCTGGGAGCTCAGTCCTGTGAGGTCTCTGGAATGTTTTCAGCCCCAGTTGCATTCCAGGGCGGTAAATGGAAGCTGTGACTCACAGATAGTGCAGCAGCAAGGGCCATAACCTGCAGGCTTTTTAGCTTACAGCAAGTAACAGAGGTGCAGACAAGAGCTTGACAGTGGATTTTGTGTTCCCAGGAAATACAAAGTTTTGGTCCTAGGATGGCACTGTGGTAAAGCTAAGGTCAAAAAGAAAAGACTTTCTCTGCTGCTCTCCTCTCCCTTCCCTATGCCCTTCCCGTGTGTCATCATAGTTGGTATTTTGCAGAAGTGCAAGGTAGAATTTTTGTTATAGGACCTCGGTGCTTTGTTAAGCACAGAGGCAACCAGGGACCACCCGGCTGCTATTCACCTGGGAGTGGGGCAAATCCTCCAGTACTCTTTAAATCCTGTGGTGCAATGGGTGCCCTTCCAGCATTTACATCTGGAAGAAAGATTAAAAACTGAGGCTATTCAAGTATTTATTCAAGTCCTTCCAGCAAAAGTCAAATGTGTGCTTCCTTCTTACATACCTATTACAATAATTCAGGGTCCCCATACAATAAAAGGCAAATTAGTTCACCAAGTCCCAGGGAACACCCTTATATATAAAAAAATATAACACCTAATTACTTTTAATATATCTCATATGCCACTTATACCAGTTTTTTCCCCACCTTCCTGGTGGCCTTCTTACAAAACGAACTTGCCTGAAAATAAATGAGACAAACTGTGTGACTAATGGTTGTAAGGATGAGCTTTTTTCTCCTGTAAAGCAGGAAAGGAAAAAAAAAAAAAAAAGAAATATCTATTCTCAGTTTCTCTGCTTAGGTGTGAAACTTGTCAGACAGATTTCAAACCATGTAGGCTCTTAATACCCAGGGAAAAGTGGGATTCATCTCCACAATAATGAACTCACTTTTTTTTAGAAGATGTTGGTGCTATAAGAGGGTTTCTATTGCTTTATCATCCTTATCACAAAGTAACTAAGAGGCAACAGAATGAAATCATGTAATAAATTGATGCATTTAATAAGCTACCAAAAGTCTTTTATATTAAAAAACCCCAAACAAACAAAAACCAAAATCTAAACCAAACTACCCCAGTAAATCCAAGAATGGCTTGAATTTTTCTCCCTCCTTTCAGCTCAGTCCGAGCTTCCCTGTGTCCATTCCCAGAACACTTTGGTCAGCACATGTTTGGAGCATGACAGCTTGACTAAACCATTGATATGAAATTTCAGCAACCCTATATGTTACTGCTCTTTACAAAATGATTTTGGACTAATAGATGTTGCAGAACCATGACTGGTGGGTTGTGTTTGGGTTTGGTTTTTTAATGGAGACTTTTCAAATTGGCATGCATGCAAACTTATATATTGTTTTGAAATTAAAATGAAACAAAACTTGGGAACTGGGGCACATAGACGCTTTTCTCTGCTTAAAATCTCTACCAAGTGTCTCCATTAATTTCTGTCTACATATGAGCTGGGAATGGGCTCTTAGTAGGAAGATTTTTGCCTGAGGAGCATTATCATCAAAATATTTGCATTTGCCTTTCAATCTGAATCACTTTGATAAGTACCAGCTTGATTAACTATGCCTGCTTGTTCCTTGCACAACCATTTTAAAGATGCTGGGGCCTGTAAAGACACAGCAAGTTCTGAAAGGGTTTTTTGACCTATAGAGTAAGGATGCGAGGAACTTAAATCTGGTCATGCAGACCTCAGTGGTGCATTTTGTTGCATTTGAGTTGTGCTTGCTGCAGGTGTGCCTGTGCTTTCTGCCTTAGCCCCAAGCAGCAGCAGCAGCTCCTGAGCAGACAGGCATTTACTAGCAACTAAACTTACTTGCTTATAAAGCGAACATGCTTTGGAGGACCTGCATCCAACATAGTATCACTGGGCATGAGTCAGTGTAAGCCATGGTGCAGAACCGAGTGCTGGGGGCACCTCTTGACTCGTTGCTGAGAGCAGCGGTGGTGGTGTTAGTGAAGCCTCAGAGCAACTTTGAAATTTGAGATCTCTTCTTGCTTGAGATTTTTGTGAATTGTGTACCACAGTAACGGCATTAATGTCTCAGCTTCTAGAAACATTTACTGTTAACAATGAAAACACATTGGTCTTTGAAGGAAACTTGTTGCACTTCCAGAAACTATGTCAAGGACAGAACAAATTTCCATGTTATCAGCCAGGACAGTTTTATCGTCATAATATAGCTGAGAGTGTAGAATGCTGTGTTTCATTGGGACTTTGGTATAAGTTTCTATAATGTGTTTTCCTTCCTTTGAAATACTCTGCATAATTGAAATTGCACAAGTCTCTCTTGTAAAAAAGAAGAAACAGCTCTGCAAATAAAAACTCGATGTGAATATTGTACAAACTCTTTTTCACACACAAAAATGTGTTTCTGGTCCATTTGGTTTTTATCCAGTTTTCCCCATATGTTGGGAAGCATTCATGGACCTGACGCCACATGCCTGCATGCACTAAGAAGAAATTATATCCCTAGGATAAGGAATAAGCTATTTACAGATGTTTTAATAGTGAGTTGTTTCTCTGTTCTGATGAAAGCCCATTAGAGGTATGTTTAAAAACAAAAAAAGTTTTGAACACTTTGAAGTATTGTGTTTTACATACAGTATTTAAAGTCTTAGAGAAAGAAGTGAGTGAAATTAATCTTGTCATCAAAGCCAAGGTCCCCAAGGTACAATTCCCTCAGTGGAGGCAGTTGATGGCCACAGATGGTGGCTGACATGTCCCCGGTGGTCCCAGGGAGACTATGGCTGCCTGGAGGAGCTGCTTTGCCCTCCTTTTCCTTGCTGGCTGGGGATATTGGGGAAAACCCTCCCAGGAGGGTCAGCTTGACTTTTGTGATTGTCCCCTCAGGCAGTTGCGGGGATCTGGACAGTTTTGCAGCCCAATCAGTTTCTTCTTCAACTGTGAAGTGAAAAATCCCCATTACAACTCTTGCACAGAGCAGAAGTGCTGCCCTTTACAGAAGGGCCCTATCCCTGAACTATGGAAACTAGCCTCAAGTCCCCTAGGGCTTTGGACTCTGTGGCCATGGCACAGCACTGGTCTGTTTGGGAGATGAAGGGCTGTGGGGGTCCAGAGTGATAGTTTCCAGCCAAGGATTCATCTGGGTGAGGAGGAGAAGTCCTATAGGTGACTGGATGAGGTCAGGAACGGGGAGAGGGTGTTTGCTTTGCAAGTTTCTGTGCCGAAGGTGCTGCAAATGAATATTGCACTGCTGATGTGCTGTGAATCAGGTGTCAAGGGCTTTGGAGTGTAGTTCCTGAACGCAAAACCTGTCATTGAGAGCAGAATTGTGAGACTTCCTTCACTCAGAAAAAATCTTTGTGTTAAATGTATGTTTAAACCCCCAAACCTCAAATGGAGTATAAGCCAGCACAAGCGTTTCTCATAACCATAGAAAATATATTTTAAACTTAGGGGGGAAAAAACAGCGTTCGTTTCCCATTTATCTGTTTCTGTATTTCCCCACTTTCTTCGAGCTAGAAAATAAAGTCCCCAAATGACAAAGATATTTTCTGCCTCCTGTTTCTGCTGTGACCACAAAACAGAAGTTCTATAACTCTGATAGGAAGCCTGTTCTCATGGACTTGCCAATCCACATCCAGCTCAGGCGCTGCCTCCACTTTAGTTCAGCAATAAACCAGCCTCCAGATGTTTGGGGCTGGTACTAATAGCTGAGTTCACCCATTTGTTCTCCAATTATATGCCTTTTAGGCTGCAGAGTGTTCTTTGACAGACAGCTGAATATTGGCAACCTGACTGCTGACTGTGAGGTCGATGACAGCCGCACAGGCTTAAACTCATAAATCCATTTTTCAGAGATATGCATGCGTGTACTAGAGAAAGTGTTAGACCTTGGATACACAAATCAGTAAAATTCAGCAATGTTAGCTGGCAACCTTGGATGCACAAATCATTAAAATAAGGCAACAGTAGCTGCCCAGTTTGAGTTCCTTGGCTATAGCATCACCCTGTGTGTTGGGATGTAATTTGCTCTCTGCTGTCACAGCCAGATTGTCTTTCCTGTCAGTTTTTGAAGATCAACAGAGTACCAGTTAGATTCCCTGTTTCCTAGACACATTAGTGCCTTGCTTCATTAGCTCTGCCATCTCAAGGTCTCTCTCTCGGTTTTTGCAGCTCCTTGGGTATTTAGTGCCATCTCTACTTAAAAATGGAAGCTTCTCCCAAGTTGTTTT
The DNA here is from genome assembly GCF_047716275.1 of Strix uralensis. NCBI lineage: Eukaryota > Metazoa > Chordata > Aves > Strigiformes > Strigidae > Strix > Strix uralensis. The sequence continues at coordinate 9,904,431 of NC_133978.1, read as the reverse complement.
TTTCAGGTCCCTTACCTGAAGGTAGTCAGAATCAGAAGGACCTAACCTTGCTCCGTTGAAGCTCTGGTAGATGCTAGGAGGACTCTTGTTTACAATTACGCTTTTTTCTGAAGCTCTGTGGCCTGCTTTATAACAATTTAACTGCATTTCAGAGCAAGCCAACTTAATTAATGGCTTCCCTCAGGATATCAAACAGCAGTATATCAGATATCTTACTGAAATCCATAAACATTAAATTGTCTCCAATTCATTTATTTAGTCTTTAAATTTTTCAGTTTCTTTTAAAAAAATACAATCAAGCTTGTTTGACAATATTTTCTTTTAATGAACATATGTTGTTTGATCGTCATGAGTCACCTTGACCTTGTTTTCAATTAGCATTTTATGCTCAGTAATGAATAAGATGACACATCATCTGTTGAAAATCCCCTTTTCGTGTGAGACTGGAAATTTTAATTCCATTTTGCCAAATAACCACTTTTTCTCCTTTCACACGGACAGCCCTCTGTGAGGAAAGACAAGGAATTTATTAAGCAGGGAAGGGTTACCCTTAGACTCCTTAAAAAGAATGATTTACTGCTGAAAAATATTCTGCTCTGATTTTCCTCTCTGCTGTTGCTATGCCAGCAGTTTCCTAGATCAGGGAGCCTTCATCTATTCCTTTTTTTTTTTTACCTCACAGTTATGAAAACATCTATGGGTTTGACTGTGTTTTCATTTCTGTCTGTGAAAATTGTGCTTCTGAGGTGGATGGGAGATTTTCTCGGGAGTGCAGTAGAGGCGAGAGGGAAGGGCTGGATGCATGGGTCATGTTGATGGCTGCACTGTTATGCTGACAGTGCTCTCGCAGAGGCACTCAGGATGCAACTGACTGCAAAGCCAAGGCTAAGAAGTAAAGAGGGGTACCTAGTTGAAAAGGTAGCACCAGGATGCAGAGTTTACAGTTCTTAGAAGTGGGACAGGTTTTGGAGTAAATGTACATAGGAAAGATGGGCTTCACCTGAGCCAAGCCTGGTTGGTTATAGTTATTCTGGTGGCATTATACATCACCAAGGCTTATATGCATTTTTTTCAAACTGGAAAAGCCATTGTGCATGGAAGACTGCACAAATCTGGGTGACACATCACAAGCAGATGAAATAATGAAAATCTTGTAATCCAGGAATAAAAATGAGAGAATATAATAAAATTTGTGAAGGAATAGCAAAGAATATTACAAGGATATAGCCCCTGATAATCATAGCACATGAAAACAGACAACAAGCAAATGTAGATGCATTTTATACACAGATGCTGCAGATCTAAACAAAAAAACCAACTACAGTACATGAAAAGAAATTCCTGGTTTAAATCAGAATATAGTTATAAAAGATATGTCAAAAGCTTGGTAGAGGTGCAATGCTGTAATAAAAAGAAATCATACAGGCATGACGGCTCCCACCATGAGAAGTCATACTTACCAAGCTATCGGTTTTTTAAGGTGTTGTCAAGAACAAAACCTACTTCACATAGTGTCTTTGGGTGTGTAGAAAAATTGTAAGTGCTTCAGCACATGTTCATATAGGTGCTAAGCTGTTGTAGGATAAGAAGGATTTTTTTTTTTATTTGTGGATTAATAAATGCAAATAGATGAAGCAGGAAAAAGGGAGGAACCAATAGCCAGTCTTCACATGGGAAGGTCTCCATTGAGAATCCAGAACAATCCATTGTTCAGTGAACTCATAGCTATGTGGGAAAGCAGGTGACTAGTGAGTGACAAAATCTGTCGAAGATGTCAAGTCACTGGGGATGGTTCAAGCAGATGTTACTCAGGATTATTCAGGGTGAAGGGAACATGGCTCTTACAATTCTGAGCAGCTAGATGGGAAAAGGGCAGGACTTTGTATTGATAGAAACTTAATTTTAAGTTCAGAAGAAGTAGGAAACAACTCCAGCGGTGCTAACCCAGGGATGTGCTCCAAATGAGCTGAAATAGGCTCTTACTGAGCTACTGCCGATGAGCTACTGCCTCTTTAGGAAAGAGTGGGTAAGGTTGCTATGGAGAGGTCTGAAAATGTCCACTCAGTGCCACTAACGAATATATCCGATGAAGTTTTCCTCCCTGATGACCAACAGTTAGGGTTTTCCTTATGTCTCATTTCAAGTAAAGGATCCTCCTATTGCTATCATGTTAAGTAAATGAAGTCCATTATCTGTCCCTTTCACTTCCCAGTTTAATCCTCTGGCATTTGGGAGTGTGTGCATTCCTATTTTAAAGCCATCTTGGTTTGTGTCCAGCCTAGTTTCTAGTGTAAAGGTTTTACTCTGAACGCTTTCTGTTGGTATTTTCTTTTAATCAGTTTGTACGGAGTTTTCTCAGTATTAGAGACCTTCACTTCCTCTACATCAGGGATTTACTTAATCCAATGGAGATCTAGCACTGGTTAGGATTTTATACAGTTGAGGTGGTCTGTAGTTTGCAAACTTGGTGGCATTTGTAGATTTTTTTTTTGAAAGAATTTTTGTTTTATAGGCACTAGTTATCTATAGTAGATATTCACAGCTGCTTCTGTTTGCTCAGTTTTTCTCTTGACATTAGTAGGCTTGGATACAGTTTGAGAATTATACCGGAAACAGTTATTTAATAAGTACAGTAAACCGATTTCATAAAAGTTTAATTTCTGAAGGATTAGGTCTTTATGAGCCTTCATTCAGAGGTTGACTGCGTAATGTTTAAAATGAACTTCTCTTAAATAATCAGAGAAGAACCTTCTGGTATAAAAACTTCTTGAAATCTCCCTTGTGACTTTCACCATTTATTTAATTTTTTGAAAAATACATTTTAGTTTTTGCAGTATTATAATATGGACACGAATATTTAAATTATCTTTGGATTGCTGACCAGAGCAGAAGCTATTGCAGAAGAGTCTCTTACGTTCAACGAACTGAGAATTGTATAGGAAAATAATGAAAGCATGGTAAATCTGGATCATTACACACAGAGTGAAATTCACTCCCCCAACATTCAAGCTCACTTCTGTTAACCCAAACTGCTGGGCGGGTGAAATTTATCTCCTCAAGGAACTGCTTTTGGGATTTGTGCTCAAGAGCAGCTGCTCAGGTGCCTGAGAAGTGGGGCCCACCACAGTGCAGAGCATGAGGGAGTAGATTGTTTGCTTTATGAAATTTAAGCAGGAAAATGAACTGTAAAACTGTTTTTCATGATTGAATGAAGGGTCTCTCTGCATACAGAAGTATTCATATTCAAATATATTTCATACAGAAATATTATACAACATACAAGCTTTTCCTTCTTACTGCTGAGATACTCATTCAGCAGATTTGTTTCCTGCAAATTTGTTCACTCTGTTGACCACACAGATGCATTTGCTATTCTCTACTGAGCTGATCCACATTTAAAAAACCCTCAGAGGGTTTTTCACTGGAGTTGTTTTTCATTAATGTGTTGCTGATAATATATGCAGGAAGATGGAAAGAAATAAGTCATTTATTGTTTCATTTGAAGAAGTCACTTAGGATTAATAAGATTATTCATTTTTTACATGGAAAGTGTAATAGCTGACCTTTAAAAGAATGGTTTTTTTGTTCTGACAAGATATTGAAGTCCATTTTTAAATGAAAATATTTTTTTCTAAGCTTCACATTCTTAAATGAGAAAATATAAATTATTTCATTGCTCATGGTTACTTATGCCGCACCACTGAGATCATAAACAGGAATTTAATTGGAAGAAAGATTAGTGGTTTCTTCTCTGTTTCTTTCTTCTTCCTCCCCCATCCCCTCCAAGTCCGGTACAACTATGAATGCAAGTTGTAAAAACTAGTGTTTCTTGATTACATTGGAGCTCAACCAAAGTTTCAAATATAGAGCACAAATACAGAATTATCACTATATGTTAATTGCTATTTATTTAAACCTGAGGTGAAGAATGATTGCAACTCTCACAAATATTTTCTTTAATATCTTCTAAAATTAAGTTCCTTCCCAGAGTGTATAAATGCTTCTGAGAATCACGTTGGTTCAGTTGAATTACAGACAGCTCCTCAGAAAGATAAGCTCAGTACCCTGCAGCAATTTATTTTCCTTTAATTAAGAAAGTAATATATTGTCCTATTTTATCATCCTCTAAAAATATCTCAGGAGTATCCTCCATTGAGTGAGTGCTAATCTGAGCTGATATCCACTTTCTCTTTCCCCATCACTTAGATGGGAAGATTAATGTAATGCCTTGCTTTCAAGTAGGAATCAAGTCATAGAATCTTAAATAGAATCAAATAGGAGAATTTAGACTTTAATGTCATCCAGGGCACCTTCCTCCACCTGGGATATGCCCAAATATTGCCCCCATTGCCTGCTGGCTCCAGAAAACCTAGCAAGGAAAGAAAATTCCTTTCCTTGCACGTTTGTTGCACAAACAACAGAGGCTCTTGTAGGTGGCTGGTCTGTAACCTCCTTGTGAAGACCTCTGTTTTGCCAAGCCCAGGGAGGGATGCACTTCCCCACCTTGGCCTGTGTTTCTCACCTTTTTCTTCTCTGTGCTGTGTCCTGCCAGCTCCTGAATTGCAGTTCATTAAGAGAAAGGAACAGCAGTTTCTGTAAGGAGATGATGATTGGTAATAAAGTTGTTCCTTGGAAAAAGCAGCTAGACGTGAACGGAAATGGCTCCGGCATCAGAGGAAGCATCCTGCCACATCCTCCCAAAACTTAAAACAAAGGAGAACAAATGCCTTAGAAGAAATATGAAATTGTGTGTAACAAATCCCACCCTCGTCACGCTGCTCATGGAGGCAGTGATAGCCCTGTTTCCCTCCCAGCTCTCTTTCTTTGTTCAAGGTTTCAGGTTCTTGCATGGAGGTTTTCAGTCCCACTGCAGCTGAGCTGTGGAGCTCCCTAGAGACTGAGAGAGCTCCCCTTTCTCCTCAGCTTTGCCCCACTCAAACTTCAGTTACTTAATAGGAGATATTTCTTAATTCCATTGGTGTAAATAAAGGTCTTGGCAACAAAAAGGGTCATTTTAGCCTCCCAAGGAAATGGTTATAACGAACCACTTTCTACCACTGGACTCTACTGATAGCTGCAGGAAAAGCAAAAATGAGCCTAGGGCAGGGGGAGAAACATCACAAGAAAATATGTTATTTCCTGAATGTTCCTTTCCCCTGGCACCAAGATAACATTGATCTTCTGCTGTTCCTGTGGTCTGTGACTTTTGACTCCATGTTTTATAGTGCACAGAAGTCTTGCAAAGAGGGCATGTCTCTTTTTTGTGCCTGGAAAGTACGTAATGCATTTGAGGCAGTAGGCTATCAAGTAAGTAAGTTTATCTGTCTGGAGACCTACACAGCCCGTCTCATTTCAGGCTCCTATTTAGCCTATCTTTTGTTTGTTTTACCTACTCAGAGAGGAGACCAACCCCACCATTTCTCTGGCGCCACCCTTTCAAGTTGACTGAACCTTGTATATTTTCTACTTATATGTGTGTATATAAGTATGTATTAGTTTTGGGTAAGCTAATGCGATTGTGAGAACTTTTCTTGCAATTGTGAGGGGTTTTTTTTATTGCCGTTGGCAGAGTTTGAAACCATTTGAAATGCAGCCACGTTGGCTTGTGCTCTATAAGAAACAGGGGGAAGGAATCAGCGTCTGCCAAATGGAAAAGGATAAAACTGGTGTAATGATATGTTGCAATCATGCTGCAAAACCTACCACAGTAAATTACTGCTATAACAACCTCCTTCCTGTTGCGAAAGGCTTCAGCTCAGGCTTTCTTGTGTCCTTTTTCTTGACATTTCAGTTCTTGAGAGAAAGTTATCTCTGTGACCCTTAGCACTGAGTGACTGATAAGCTTCTTGTAGGACAAACTGAAAAGCGAAGATGGAGGCCAGGAGGGGCAGGTGCCTGATTTTGGGCTGGGTGATGCTGCCGGACGTGAGCACCATCCATCCATGGCAGCTGACCCGCAGCGTTGTAGGCAAGGTTTCATCTGGTGTGTTGGTCTTTGCTGTGTAGAGTCTTCTTCCCCCTGTTTGCTTGCTGGTCGTTGGTATGAGTATTTGTAGGTCACCTGAAGTTTTCACGGCATTGTCTGCACAACCCAGCTGCTGGGATGCTCTGCCCTGTGCCTGCAGCAGCAGTTTGGCCAGGCTCGGTGGCCCAGGGGGAGTGTTGCCCTCTGAGGTGGCCTGTGGGAAATGAGCTGCAGCTCCTGCTTTCGTCCGTCCCAGATGCATCTCCTCTCCACAGACATTGCGCAGTGTTTGGCACACAGTCATGTTTTGTTAACACTGAATGAAGGAGTGAAAAGGGAGACAGCCAGAAAACCAAATTACTGTCCTGGTTTGAGTGATCCTCCTAAAGGGAGGGGAGAAGGTGACAACCTCAGTGTGGGAAATTTTTCAGGCTGCTCTCTAAGTTGTTTATGTTCTGTGGAGAGAGTGGTTTGGGTCTCCTGAATCCAACTGCATGTTTGAGAAAGAATTATTCATCTGTTTAGGGGAAAGAGGAAAGAAAGCCTCCTCTTTGAGGTGAAAGCAATGAGATCTTGGTGGTTTCAGAGGTGTAAGGTGATGGCCCTTTGACAGCGCTTTCCAGAATAGCATCATACAAAACTTCATCTGATGGTTAGCACTAAAACAGGAAAACATTGGGAGGAGCTCAGAGCTGCCTTGTACTTAAAATGTGCAAACCACCCAGTGTGATCCAGGCTGTCAGTGACCAGAGGGGCATCTCTTCCCAGGGGTTTCACCACCTGCTGCGAAGATGTACAACGATACTGAAAATACTGGGAATTATACAGAGTCAAAATCTGTGAGTCCCTGAAAGCTGGGTGGAATGGAAACCCCCTTTTCTCAAGGCACTTTCCAGACCAGAGAACGATGGGGCTCCCAGCACTCTGCACTTGCATGCGTGCTTAGCTGGGTGCTGCTTCAGCTGGTCCTGGGCTTTCCACAGGCGAGCCTGCTGTGCTGTTTCCTCTGGATGTGAATGAGCTCCTTTTAACTTCTCTTCTGCGGTGTTTATACTATTAAATTTCCTCTTTTTTTAAAAATAATAAAAAAAAAATCATTAGCTTCCTGTACTTGAAGTTCACCACCACATCCTTGCACTCCCCAAGTCCCCAACCTCTGCTGCTTCCAATAATAATAATAAAACCTGAAAAGGCTTGTCTTGTCCTCTTTACAGCTACAACAAAATGGATGTAGATTTAGCTGTGCTTTTCCCCTCAGATATCTGGCAGCACTCCCTTTCTCTCTCTCCAAGTCCTCCCTGTGAGCAATGAGCACAGCTGATCATGGGGATAAGAATCAGCTCAGGGGAGCGTGTGTTGGCCAGGGAAATTTTTTCCCTTTGATGCCCATTGCTCCCCACCTCTGATGTCTCATGTGCGTTTCACATTCTCCAAGCCCAGAGTCAGCTGAAGTCACAGGCCAGAAGCAGCTTCTCTTCCCTGGCTGCGCAGACCAGATCACCCCAAGGGGATTTTCCCTTGTTAAAGTCGCCAGCAAAATATTTTGCATGGCTTAAGTTGAGGTATCAAACTATTTCCCAGCTAATGGCCAGTTTGAACCAAAAGCTTTTATGAAGAAATGCTGTCTGTTACATTAATGTGAGTGGTCAAGAAAAGCCCCAAATAAAACCTCTGAATAAACAGGATCCAGTTGGCCAATGTCTGTCTTTTCTCTTGTGCATTTAACTAGACTTTCTCTCTTAAAATGAAACCTGATATTTATGGGAATATCTCATTCTCTATAGAGCTATGAATTTTTTTTTTTTTTGTGAACAGACCAAATGGTACATATAAACTGCATGGAACAGATAAGTTGCAGTATGTTTAAAAAGTGGATTTTTTTTATTTAACAGAAGTGGGTGTATCTCATTCTTTCATGCACTGGATGTTCTCTATGGAAAATCCATAAAACAAAATGGAAAATAAGAAACAATTTCTTTGCTGCTGATGTAAAATGGCAGAGAGGAGGAAGTTTCTGAATTATAACAGATCAAGCAAAAATACCTTCCTGACTACTCTTTCTAGAAGAAAACTGAACAAGTCAGAAATCCTGCATATCAATGGGATCAGTTTGGGCTACTCAGTCGGGTTTTGCATCAAGGGAATTTGGTTGTATTACTTGTGATATTAGATTCTTTTGGCCCTAAGTATCTTTAATCATGAATGTCACAGAGTATCCATTTCAAACCACGTTTGGGTAATTACTCAGTGGAAAAACAAAGGGAATGGAGCATAGTTTGGGATTAGACTAGAAAGGGATGGCATGTCTTGGGCATGGGGTTTAGCTTCAGTGCTGTGAGGACCAGGCATCGGGAAAAGGAGAGGGGCTGGCGGCAGCAGGAGCCCAGGCTGCGGTCTTGCTGCTTGGGGCTGTGCCATGAGGGGAGTATTTCTGCTTCTTCATTGTTCTTCATCTCTTCTCACCTTCATTGTTGCAAAGAGAATATGTTGGGAAGCACAGCGAGGGTGGCTGCTACCACCCTGTAACTTCATGGCAGGTAGGGAGTAAGGGAGGTGCCTGGGCACTACTCACCCCACGCCACCTTGGATGGGGTCTGCTTTTGCTCTTGCCCCATCCTTCGCTCCTTGAAAACCTCTGAGAAGTCCAGCTGGCAGTGGAGAGAAAGGCACTGCTGCGCCATCACCCTGCATTGCTTCAATCCTGTCATGGCGAGGAGAATCGTGGCAATGAATGACCTATGGAAACTGCAGTTGAAAGCTGCCTCACCAAAGGGATTTAGTTTATTATTTCTGTATAACACTGGCTGTCAGGCCTGTATTCAGTGCCTGAGGATTTGAGCGCTAGGAAGCTGGTTTGTTGCTGTCACAGCTAATGGCTTGTCAGTTTCCAAGGTAATCCTGATCTTTCAGTAGACCAGTTTCTTGATTGTTTCAAAATGCACTAGGTTTAGTCCTGCATCAGCCTGAGGAATACGCTTTTTTATACGCCCTCTTCTTTGGAGCATGCAAAGCAACATTGTTTACTTTGTCTGCTTTTATAAAGCTTTTTTGAGCAGGTCTGCAGCCTGCCATAGGGTTTATCTCTGTTGTCCTGCTGCTGGGATAGGCAGAGCTGTGGATGGATGAGCACTCAGCTGGGAGATGTCCCTGCCAGATGTGACTCCCCCATCAGCTGCAGGAGAAAAAGTGGCATTTTTACGCTGCTGGACCACTAGATGGGGAAGTTGTATTTACATTTTTGGGTTGCGAAATGGATCCTGGCAGCTGGGCTGGAACTCTTGATAGTAATGAAGCATATCAAGCCTGTTATCCGCAAGAGGCGTGTGGTGATGACTCAGACTTTGCTGCCCTCTTCGGCAACGACGCTGCACTCCTCCGCAAGGAGCCAGGCTCTGCTGAGCCACACTGGGGCCCAGTGTGCGTTTGGAGAGCTACTTGGCAAAATTGACCTTTACTGATGTCCCCTCCTTTGAAAGGTTTCTGTGGTGTGGGGCAGCAGAGGGATTGCTCCTTGGGGCCAGTGGCCCCACTGCCAGCCCCTTCACACAGGACATGAGGAGCAGACATAAATATTTCAACAAATTTCTGAACAGGTTGCTCCTGAGGCCAGGAAACCATCTGAGCATCTGAGAGGTCACATCATGTTCAAGGCAGAAACACAAAGCAACATGTGCTCAGGGCCTTCTCTTGCTTTTGGTATTTTGCTGCTGTTAAGCCGTTAGCTTTTTCATGATGAAAGTATTTCTGCACAGAGTGGCAGAAGCAACAGCTGGTAACACTGGGTCTGACAGGCCTGTAGGTATGACACCAGTGGTTATAGGGCAGGGTAATTTATAGGACAAGCTTGAGAAGATTTGGTAGGCACAAGAATATTTCAAAGTTGGGTATGGAAGATCTTTGTCCCAAACATGGTGTCAATTCTCAACCATTAGATCATTTTGAATTAAAGCAAATGTTCTAGGACACAGTGAACCCTTTTTCTTGTAAGAGAGCAGTAAGACTGATTATAGTCCATTTTGGACCTTTACCCAAAGCTGTAAGTCCAAAAGGTGATTGGTGACTTGGTAATGCTAGCTAAAGATACAGTTAAAAAGAAAAAAAAGAAAAAAGGCATAGTGCAGGTCACAGGGATGATTTTCCTTGCTGCAGGGTGTGAATGATGGGATCGCAGCCAGATGCAGTGCTTTTGACTCAATGTTAGAGTAATTCAATAACAGTTTTCTCTATGCAGTTCTACTTACAGAGCAGATGCGCCTTCTGCTAAGGTGTGTAAAGTTTTTCAGGCTTTCTATGGATGATAGAACTTTGGAAAGCAGCTTTATTTCTCTAAAGGTATTGCTGTACTATTTTGGGGAGCATATTTAAAGCAGCGCAACCATTGCAGTGTGATAGCAGCTATAAAAATGCACACCTCTACCTGTGCAGGCAGGAAAATAAACTGCACCATGAGATGTTACCTTCATGTTACCATGACCAAGTCCATGCAGTTCTCTGTTCCCACCTCTCCCTGCCAGTCTTCGTGAGGTGCAGGGTCTGCATGGGGCCTGGGCTTCCTCCTCACTGCACTGCCGGTGCACTCACTGCGATGGGTCTTGTCATAGCTGATGGATGCTTTTGTGAAAGCCCAGTTACCCAAAATCAATGTCAGCTCAGAAAGAAGCCACATGAATGTGTTTAAATAAGCACACCTGCTTCTTTTGGGGACTTGGAGCTACTGTAAATAGCTTGGCCAAAAATATGGATGAGTGTTTATATCCTTTCAAATATCACCACCAAACAACTAGAGAGCCAAATATTTTTGCAGCAGTTGTGTGCTTTTTCTGCATGTGCTTTATTAGAGAAATAATGTCTTCGAGTTGGAGTCTGGAAGTCAGAGGTATTAAGTAAAGAAGATGGCTGTGAGCAACACTTACAGTCATCCTTTGGGTGTTTTCAATTAGCTGTTAAGGAAGACATGTTTAACCAGATTTGCTACTAGGACTCTACACTTTATTAATTGAGGAAATTGTACATGGTCCTTTACTTCCATGCCTTTGGCTAGGAGAAGTCTCTGTCATGTACCACAGTGTGCTTGGGGATGAATGATTTGTGGAAGTTTTCCCCTTCTGATTTATAGAAATGCTTCTGTAAGGGAAAACTGAGGCCAAGGCTCTTCACGAATTGATAAAGTCCTGGTACAGAAGCAGCAATGCAGTGTGCACTCAGGGGAGCCGAGGTGCTTGAGTAGCAGCAAATCTTTTCTGTGCCATGGAATAGAGGTAATCTTTCTATTTCATTAAGTCATTCATCTGCTTTTGCGTTTTTATCCACAGATCTTAAAAAGATTCACACAAGATAGAAGTAGGATTATTTTCATCTTAAATACGAGGAAACCGTGCATGTGCACACACACAGGAACAGAACCTCTCCCTCCTCGCCCCAACCTGTGAGTTGACTTCAAATGGGATAAATGCATATTCCAAGGACACTTCAGTGACAGGAGGAAGAGGCAAATCTTCTCTGGGCACCTGTCCTGATTTTATGATTGGAAAACCTTCCAGAGTGTATTGAGTGTTCATCTCCTGACACGATAGTATGGCATGGCAGGTTGCACCGCTATGTCTCATAAAACAAGCAGTGCTTTAGCTAAAAGCTAGATGAACATTAACATCCCCTGCTTTGATCTCTTAGAGCACTTTTTGGGTTTCCTTCTGTTGCGCTGGAGGGGCAACCGTGATATGAGTGGGTGGCGCTGGGGGCAGCAGTGCAAGAGGGGGTCGCAACACAGGGCTGGATCTCAAAGGCTTATACAGCAGGCTGCAAAACTGAGGGCTGCTCTGCCCTCCCAGCAAGCCAGACTGAGTTTTCAGTCACATCACAATGGTGGCACTGCAGAACAGTTTCTTGCTTTCACACTTGGGGATGTGCATAAGGTGCTTCCTACACTCTTTTCCAGACAACCTAGGGTTACTCTGTATCCTAAACCATAAAGAGTCCTTTTGTGCAGAGTTAAATGATGTCTGTGAGCTCCCCACCATGTCTGATGGAGCTGAGGTTCAAAGATACTGCATCAAAATTAGGTTTTAAAAATTCATCCGTTAGCCAGCATAGGGAAATCTAGGAGGTGAGACATAATCACAGTCCAGCTCTCCCTGGGCATTGAAATGTAATAGAAATGTCATTGTTACAGTCCTAGCTTGTATTTTATGCTCTTTGTCAAGAACCTATTTGTCTATTATCTTGATTTATTTATGGCCACTCTTTGGCTGGTGCAGAAGTTACCACTGAGCTTTGCTGCTCCTTCTCACTGTCCTTTTGCAGCCATTGGTTAAAGAAAAAATCTGCAGACCACATATTCCATGTAAAGGAGCAGTACCTCAGCAGGATAATGATAGGACAGAATTCCTTATCCTTCTCATTTGGGTATATGGCTCACACGGGCTGGCTTTACAGACTGAATTCTGGAGAGAGGCATAAATACGTGACTGACAGTTTCTTCAGTCCCTCAAGGGCTTCCCAGAGCTCTCTGTCTGAGATCTCATTTTTAATGGAGGACCATCTGCTGCAAATGCACACGGTTGTTAGCAAATGCCTACCTAATGCTGTTCCAAGCAACACCCAAGGTAGATGAAACAAATTAAGAAAATATACCACCTGCTTTTCTATTTGTTTAGTTCATTGCATTTCACAACACATTGTGTATAGTCAGTTTTACTGTTCCCCTGTGCGGTCTGTCAGATTTTGGTTTTTACACATCTGTGGTGAGAGATAATGGAGGAAACCATAAGGATTGTAAAATTACCAAATAAATAGCTGGAATGCAGAAGTGCAGTGCCTGAAGCTATCTGAAAACTGAAAATGGCTGGATTTGTAGTAAACAGCAATGTACCTTCAAAGCCCAAATTATCTTCAGTCTGCAAGTGTAAATTTATAGTTTCTTGCCGTGTTCCCATTGGTTAGGCTGTAATTCCCAATGCAATTGGTAATAGTCCCCCTGTTGCTTTTGAGAGCCCTCTAATTGCAATTAATTAATTAAAGGATAGATGTATCTCATCTGATTTCTGGAATGACTTACTAAACTCACATCTTTGCTTTCAAACTTCCTGACATCTAGACAGTTTGTAAAATTTGCATATTCAATTAAAAATGATTTGCTTCTTTGACCTTTGATAGACAGCCTGAGCTTCACTTGGCCACCTACTCTTTCATAGCCAATGTTACTAGCAGAAGCCTTTTAATTATTGAGATATGGTTGAATTCCTGTGAGTTAACATTTACAAAGCTAAGTACCAAAATATTGTGATGCCGCATATGACTATTCCTCAGCTCTGAGACTCCACTGCTCTCAAAACCTTATTATACATAGGGCAAACATGCATCTTCATCTTGCCAACCTCTGCCTTGTCAGGGTAACTACCAATGAAAGGTCAATATTTAGGCTGTGGGAATTGCCTGGGGTGCATCACTACACTGCGTTATCAATCCGACACCAAGCCGTCCTACTGAATGATTCTGCCCAAAAATAAGAGCAAAGGACCCAATTGTAAATAATCGGGTTGAGATGACTTCATTTCACTACTAATTTTAGATGCCGGATTTGTGGCTGTTCCCTGTTAGTGAGAGAGAGGGGAAAGGGATGCCCCTACCCACCTGTGGCAGCCCTTCTGTCCTCCTTCCTTGCCAGGGCAGCTGCCCTGCATGGGCAGAGGCATCCCTTTTCCTTCCCTCCCGCTAAGAGCAGAGAGCTGGGCTGCTTGGCCTTGGACAGCTTTGCATTGGCAGAAGTAACACCTGCAGTTTCCTTTCAGCAGTAGATAGTTAGGGCTCCTCCCTTCCCCACTTCGGGGAAGATTACAGTTCAGCTACACGGGAGCAGCTCAAAGTCATGCACTTAATGGTACCCACTCTCCGAGGAAGGAATCCTTTTTGCTTTCTCTCCCTAATTGAGTGGGCTGCCTCCACGCAAAGCTGGTACAACAAATGTCTAAGTGAGATCTAGAAATCCCAACTGGGGGTTTACATAAGCCTTTTGCTTTCTCAAGGCCCAGAGTTTGGATAAATAATAAATGCATCTCTGCTGCTGTGTCTTTGCAGACCTACCCCAGACAAATGCCCATTTGTTCTAGTGTAAAATGTCCCAAGTGTCATAGGCAAAAACTAAAACGTGTTGTTTTCTGTCTCTTTTTTTCTTCTTTTTTTATGTTCTTTCTGGCTTGGCTTTCAATTACATCAGTAATACACACAGCTGCAGGCTGAACAGGGATGCTCTATAATCTGGCCAATACTACAGTGGTATTGCGTGGCACAGCCCAGAGAAGCACTCAGATTTTCATGTCTCTCAAAATCTGCCACCTCATGACTCTCCACCTGCCGAGGGCCAAAGGTTAGTGGTCTTGGGAGGGAATGTGGCCTTCCCACTCCAAATATCCCACAGGGACTCTGTACATCCAATTTCTTTCCCTGCCCTCATGCTGGGCGTCACAGGTAACCTAAACTCTTGCAGACTGGCTGTTCCCAGGGTTTTCTGGGAAGTGTTTCTGTGTCCTGTGATTTCTTTGCTTTTGTGACCAAAATACTTACCCTTTTGGTACCCGGTTCCCCCACCTCAGTTGTGGGGTGTCAATGCAGGGCAGCTTCCATGGGCAGATGGGCATGCTGTCCTGCATCCTAATCCGGCTATTAAACTCAGAAAGCTTCTTGGGGATTCATTGTAAGGTGGTTTGCAAACTGCGAACTTGCTCCACTTGATTTTTGCAGTGGGAATACAAAGCTTCAGCAGCTTCTCTGCACAGAGATGTGTATTAATTATCTCTACCAAGTGTTACAGCATCATCAAAGTACCTGTGCTGCTCAATTAATTTGCACTGCATCCTCTGGGTAACTTTACTGAGCTGTGCTTGGAAAGAGCTGCAATTGCTCCAGGTGTGCTGGGCTGGGCTCAGCATTTCCTAGACTGTGTACAAGTTTCCACGATGCTGCAGCCACTCTCTGTATCTCCTGCAACCATGTTTGTTCTGTCTGAGCCTAGGCTCAAGTTGATTGTGCAGCCTCCAACTATATGAGAAATACCTGCCAGGCACACTTTGGGAAACAGAAAGGCAGAGAAACCGTGTACTTACACAGGTGATGGGTGGCAGGAGGGAACAAGGGCTGGGGGCACTTGCCAGGCATGTGTGCGGGATGCAGCCTCCAAGCACATGGCATGGACCCTCTGGCAAAGTGTGAAAGTTAAAGAGAACCAGAAGAAAATAGATGGTAGGAGCTCAACTCAAAATTGCAGGCAGTAACTGAACTGCCTATCTATTTTTTTTAATAACTTGGTCTTCTCCCTGTGCTGTCCTTAAAGCCCATTTGTAAAACCAATTGTAAAAAGCCTGTATGATTTACTGCCCAGTTTACTACAAAAACCACACAATTCATTAAAAGAATTAAGGGATAATGTCATACTAAAAAGTGTACAGTCTGCAATGTAAAGTAAACAGCTTGTAGGGATGGTTAAATGTTAGCACATCATGGGAGCATTTAATAACCACAAAAGCCAGTTATTCCAAATATAAAAGACAACATGAAGGAAAATATTTTGCTTTGGCTTGCAAGAATTTGAGAGGTCTGAACCACTGGCACAGATCTCTCAGGTTAGCTCTCAACATGGGCTGGAGGAACAGGGTGAGGAGGTGGCTGGCTGAGGAGGTCCAGGGAAGTGAGTAATTAATCTTGGCCTTCATTTAAGGGGAAAAAGGCAGGTCAGCGTTAGCTGGCTGCCTAAGGAAGCTGTGGCACTCAGCATCCTGTCCTGTATTTACCTGGCTTATGAAGCACTGAGGGGGGTGCACAGCAGCTAATAGTGATTGCTCTTTTAGATGAATGTACCTATAGTTTGAGAAACTGAGGCTTTAAACCATCGTTTGAGATTATACCTTGCATGAAAAAGAAATAGGACAGGTAGGGAAGAAAAATGGGATTTTGGAGGGTTGGAAGTCTCATGATATTTTAGGTAATGCCAGTGCTCCCAAAGAGTTGGTCTTGTAGGTTTTTTAAGAGTCAGTGTCACCCAGCAGCCAGCGGGGCTGTGCACATCTGCCTGTGCCGCAGGGTGCCCTTTCCTGAAGGGAGCCATGGGGTCTCCAGCCACACAGCCCAGGCCTGTCCCACTGCAGGGTGGAGAGCCGCTCACCTGGGCTCTGGCTCTGTGTGGCTCTGATCCAGCCCCTCAATGTGCTGCTTTAGGGAAGGCATTCCCTAAATGCTTTAGGCCAGTGGTTCTCAACTTGTGGTCCGTGGACCCCTGGGGGCCACAATGTCATCACAGGGGGTCCGTGAAGGCTTAAAGCAGGGGTGGGGATCATCCAGCCCAGAAACATTTGGTCTGGCCCATGGCAAGCACTGCGTCTCCTTTTCCCACAGCCCCCTCCCCTCAACGCTCCTCTCATAGTCACCCCCAACCCACCCACGCCCCCCCACACACACCTGCCCTGATGCGCTAGTATATATGGTGCTAGTATGGTTGGTGGAACCCACTTTAACTAGGCAGTTTTTCTCTTAAAGACATTTTCTTAACCCAACAGCCCTTCTTAGGGCCACAATGGTGCTGAAGTCTGTTCCTCCAAATGGTGGCCCTGAACCTGTAAACAAAAATATATGGTGACTGAACACAGATAAACAAGGGGGGAGGTGAGAAGATTTGTCAAAACTTTTCATCAAATTTTAATGTAAAAATTGCCATCAAGTTCAGAATTAGCACGTTAAAACACCATAAAATGGGCCATTTGAGCAAGAAGAATATTGATGCTGTTATTTTAAATTCATATGGAATCATTGCAATAAAGATTACAATAGGAGTGTGTGCATTAACAGATTAACTTATTTCCCCTTCTCCCCAAATCTGAAGACCCTTCATGAGAAAACTGAAATAAATATTTGATGTGGGCTAGTGCTTTAAATCTTGAATTAAGTCTTGGTGGTCCATGGCCACAAATGGTATTTAGAGAGGGTCCGTGGTGAAGGAGAGGTTGAGAACCCCTGCTTTAGGGAATAACAAATTCCCATGGATGCAGACAGCCACCCATTTGGTTTTGTAGTCTGCTGCTGCTTGTTTTCCACTCTTCCGTTTTGATTTCTTTCCTTCTGCCTTTGTTCTGCACTTTGGCAGGGAGCTTCTCATCTTCTAGCTCATGTGCAGCCCCAGCAGCTGCTGCCAGGAAGGAGTGACCACTCCTTGTCACTGAGTAATCCTATTGTTGCTGCTACAAGTCTTGCCCTGACTCTGGATACCTTGCAATCACTGTTTCAATTGAAACCACTGCCTGTGACCACAAAGAACTGTGTCTGATGGGGACATGGGCAGCCCTGTGGCAGCACGGGAAAACAAAGCTGCACTGCATGCCTTCACCCCGTCAAGGGATATAGGTGCTGGGGCTGCCCTGCAATCCTGGATGTGACACTCACATAGTCAAACCTCAATAAAACCTAGTGCCAACATATGAAACAGTATAAAAGGATTTTTCATTTTCTTCCCACCTGTGCCCCCTTCTCTGTGTATGCATCAATGGGGAGAATAAGAGACTGAGGCATTTCCCTCTGGGATGGGAAGGAGCTGGGGCTGAGATGCTGCCACCTCCTCACCCCCTGCCTCCCACAGCCAGCAAAATTTCAAGGTACTTTTTCTTTTGTGAGAGGGCAGCAAACCCCAGGGACTTCCTCAGGAGAAAACTCCATGTTCAGGGTGTGCAATTTCTCACTTTTTCTAGCTGCCAGTGACACTTCTCAATTGCTGCAATGATGTTAATAACCTGGCCTTGGCCTCCTCCAAGGCAGAGCGATCTGCTGCAAAGCAGTCCCTCTGCTTGGGGTCTAAGGAAAATGGAGTCCCAGTCTGAAGGGGAAATACAAGCAGTTGGCTTGCGTTTCAGTCTCTTTTCCTAGGGAACGTTGCACAGCTGCAGGACAGCAAGATGTGGAGCAGAAGCAAACGTGGACAACTCTGGACATGATGGTGCCAACAGCAGAAGGGGCACAAGGAGGTCACCACGGCGACAGCAATGTGCAGGGAATACACATACTGCTTACGTATTCTTCAGGCTCCCTTATCTCTTACGCATGGGCAAGTGCAGCTCTGGCTGTGGGCCGGGCTGGACCAGGAATATGCCGAAACGTCAGTGCAGCTCCATAGAGGATGTTCAGGCTCAACCTGCCTGTGCCTTCGCCAGGCGCTGATTCAAAACAGCTATTGAAATCCTGCCAATATCCGCTGGCAGCGGCTTGGGCAGAAGTACAAAGGGAGAAACAGTCTTGCTATAAAAAGCAGCTTCTCTGCCCTGCCGATTAGAGACAGCGGGGCTGGTTCCCCTTCGCAGTGCCACAAGGTGCTAGATGTGCTGCTCTGCTGCTGCCAAGGAGCAGCTTGATAATCTCCTCCCATCATCTTGAAAGTGAACCTCCCAGTTCTACTGCACAGAGTCATGAGCCCAAAGGGTCTCAAGAAATGGAAAACTAGGGAAATTCCTGAAAATTTCACCACTGGGGAAAACTGTGTTCCCCTGAGTGACACTGTCATTCAGTAATGGATTACATGACTGCATGCTGACAAGCCCATGGTTATTCCTTTAATCTATCATTAGCACGGGAAACATTTTAAAAACAAACCCAAACTCCTTCAGGACAAAGAAGCCTCCACTGTTCCATCAGGCAGTGTACGATGGCTGGTTGCATTACCTGGAGGCTAGAAGTTGCTTGTGTCTCAGTCTGAGCTTTTCTGTCAGTAGATGGAAATAGATGTGAGGAGATACTAAAGAGGAGAAAGCACTGGGAAGAGACAAGATTGAATGGTTCAAGATGAAGATAGTACTAACCACTGTACAATACTGTACAAAACAAGACCATCTTTGTTTTCTGTAAATGAAGTGTGTTCAACTGCTTTCTCTATCTCTCGTCTCTTTCTTTCCTCAGTAAGACTGGTATTTCTGTTATTTTGATTAGCCTGCAGACAATATCGAAATGAAACTCAATGAGATTTACACAGAAGTACTGGGATAAATGTGGACCTTCTGAACAGAACACCAAGGAGATGTAGATTTGATATAAACCTGTGTGTGCTCTCGAGTAAATTGTTCCAATTTCAGTGCAAATATAGTGCTTAGCAGAAATCCTGCCTGCTGCTAAGAAGTATAAACCATGCTCCATTTAAAAACAAACACACACCCCTCCCAGCAGCAATATTGCTTGTCATTAATAACCACACACTGGAAGTGAGTGTTAGTTAAGCACTGATTCCCCTTTTTCTGTGTTTTACAGGTCTTGTCAAACTGTACCCAGTAGCATGTGAACACAAACGGTGGTAAATCACAGTCAGGGAGAACCTAAACTAAAAACAAACTGAAAAAAAAAAGGAAAAAATCCAGATGACTTAGAGATGTTGATGGCAGAGGTATGGCACCCAACAGTGTCCCTGGGCACAGCTGAGTTTACTGGATTGGCCATGGTCTATGTGCTCTGGGTCCCTGCTGGACATGGGAGCAGCTCCTCGGGCCTCTCCACAGCCCCGTCCGTCACACACAGGGGTAGTTGTATTCTGTATGCTCCATCTGGTTTCCTTGCATCGCTCTTGGGTCTGTGCTCTCTGTACCACACACATGCTGTGCAGTGGATTTTAAAGCATTGCTTTCTTTCATCTGGATAAACCTCGGGTTTGTGAGGTTGGCTTTCGGGACTTGTAAAGCTGCCTCAGTGACAGCAACTGTGTCTCCTGGGATGAGAGAAGGCTATGGGAGGAGTAAAGAGAAAGGTTGTTTTGGATCTGGGTGTGATGATGTTGGAATAACACAGTGCTAATAACACCTTTCCTGTCTATCTGAGAGGTTTTGTCGCCAAAACCACACAAATAAGAGCCTTTTCATGCAGAATTAATTTTGCTCTTCACAGCCCAGTGGGCACACCTTTTTAATGGAGTCAGAGATGCCCCTACACTGAGTGTGTTTACCTCTGTGTGTGTATACGTATATATTTTAAAGCAGTCTGCACTGAAGCGATGTTAACTTCTGTAGGAAAAATCCAAAAATGTCTTAAGTCTCCAGGAGAGTTGAACTATATTTAGAAACCAGAGGGGGACTGCCGTTATGTTACGGGTTGTTTCTGCTGCCAGTGCAGCGCTAGGCAACATGCTGTGCTAAGGTGCAACTAAGATTGTAAAGATGTCTTGGGTGCATGGACTGGAAGCTTGGTTCAGTCAAACTGTACTACCAGAAATACCCCAGCCAGCTGAACAAGGATTAAATTTATGAAAACGAGGACCTTCTAATTTTCAAAACCCACAGCTGAGTTACCTTCAGCTCTAAGCTTTACAAACTTATTTAGCTCAGTTCGGTTGATAGAGGCAATATTCTATGCAGTTTCAATTGATCTGGTTATTTTTTACTGTATCCTTTCAACGTGTTTGTAGACTTTTATGTTGTCATGTGGGGCTATGGTATCTCAGATAATTCAGGTCACTTACAGCCTGTCCACGCCTCTGGTTTCCCCAATTTGTGGGATACTCTGTGTCCTGGCCTGCTCCTTCGGAGTTCACAAAATGTCCGCCGGGATTGTTAGTAATCCTTTTTAGGGCAGTAGATTATACAAGTCACAAATTATTGGAAAGATATGCATCTGGGATGAACAACATGAGGTTTACATCCCTGAGACAGTCTGTGCTTCCCAACCAGGCGGTGTTTTGCTCCAGAGAGTGACAAATTTTGGAACAAGTTGTTCTGTGTGTGTGTGAGGCACTTTCTATTGTGAGATGTCACCTGGTGTTTGAAATCCAGTCTAACCTAAGGACTCAGTCCTTCATACCAAAACCCTGTGAGCACCTGACCTGTGGCAGAGGCTGTAGTAGGAGACTTTGGTGGCATTACAAATTTCCAAAAACATAAGCATCATTCCTAGGAGGCTTCTCTGGTGAGGATGATGTGTGAAGCAGCTGGAGAGGTGCCCTGGGAGCAGGGAGTATCTCTCTTCCCTCAAACCCTTTCATGGGGGTTGTGTGGGGCAGACTGCTGTACCGAGTATATGGGTATATGTCAACGTGGCACAGGAGGTTTTATAAGCAATGCCCAGCTTGCAGAAGTTTCCAAAGGTCAGGACTGCTGCTATTCCCTAAATTATGCTGGGGGTCAGCAGGCTGGAAATGCCCCCCCCCACCCCGTGCTGCACCCTTTTCTCACTGCAAATTCCTCCTGGCATGGTGTGGTGGGTTGTCCCTGGCTGGACACCAGGCATCCACCAAAGCCACTGTCACTCTCCTCCTCAGCTGGACAGGGGAGAGAAAATATAACAAAAGACTGGCGGATTGAGATAGGGACATGGAGAGATCACTCAGCAATTACTGTCATGGGCAAAACAGATTTGACTTGGGGAAACTAGTTTAATTTATTACCAATCAAATCAGAGCAGGATAAAGAGAAATCAAATCAAATCTTAAAACACCTTACCCCCACCCCTCCCTTCTTCCCAGGCTCAACTTCACTCCCGATTTCTCTACCTCCTCCCCTGCAGCAGCACAAGGGGGCAGAGAATGGGGGTTGTGGTCAGTTCATCACACACTGTCTCTGCCGCTCCTTCCTCCTCAGGGGGAGGGCTTCTCACACTCTTCCCCTGCTCCAATGTGGGGTCCTCCACAGGCTGCAGGTGGGTCTCTGCTCCACCGTGGACCTCCACGGGCTGCAGGAGCACAGCTGCCTCACCATGGGCTGCACCACGGGCTGCAGGGGAATCTGCTCCAGCGCCTGGAGCACCTCCTGCCCCTCCTTCTTCACTGAACTTGGTGTCTGCAGAGTTGTTTCTCTCACATATTCTCGCTCCTCTCTTTGGCTGAAGTTGCCATTGTGCATTTTCCCCCCCTTCTTAAATATGTTATCCCAGAGGCGCTACCACTGTCGCTGATGGGCTCGGCCTGGGCCAGCGGCAGGTCCCTCTTGGAGCCGGCTGGCATTGGCTCTGTCAGACGTGGGGGAAGCTTCTAGCAGCTTCTCACGGAAGCCACCCCTGTAGTCCCCCAGCTAGCAAAACCTCGCCACACAAACCCAATACATGGGGAGAGAATCATGCTGCCAGTGGAGGAAATTATCATATCATGATATATATAAGAATACCAATTCTTATCTAAATAAACTCACTGTGTGCATGGAATCATATGTTTATAAAACACCTTTCATGTCAGCAGACAATAGGTACCTCAGTTTGTGTGAAAGTCACTGTGCTCAAGTTGAAATCTGCTACCTTTATAAGCCTGTACAAGACAAAAATGAAGACTAAATGATCTATTTGAAAAGCTAAGGGAATTTCAGTTACTCAGAAATCTGTCCAGAACACTGTATGTTGCTATAGCTGCCCCTGCAGAAAATGTTACAGGAGTTCTGCTGCTCAAGAGCAGCCGGTGCCAGCACTGCACGAGTGCATTGTGGTGAATTGTGGGCTCGGGCTCTGACTCAGCAATGAAGAAATATGATGAAGAGCCCCTATCTCCACCCTGTTCAACCACTGCACATCCATGCTGATGCAATAGCCTTAGTGTTCTGGTGACGTGCGTCTGTGATTTGAAGCATAGTATTGCCAAATATTTTGTTCAAAAAAATCAAGTTTCCTCCCCCACTTCTGTCCTGTTTAGGTTCTTATCCCTGGCTGACCAGCCTGAAATACAAGTGCCTCATGCTTTAAATGCTGTATCACTTATTTGTCGTCCGTGATGGTCCTCCCCTTCCTCAGGGAGGGTGAGAAAGTGGGGTTTTTGTGGCAGCAGATGCTTTGTACCCAGGCAGGTGAGGAGGAGCATGCCTGCAGGTGGGGAGGAATGGCTGGATCTGAGGTGGCTCTGGCTCTGCGGATCCCCAGTGGCTGCTGCATGCCTGGCCAGGGGTGATGTGCACCACAGCCTGCATCCAGGAGTCTGTGGCAGTAATGGGATGTTACTACCTAAAAATTGACTTCATTCAATATTCTCCCAGTACCTGAAAACTTTACTGTACATCAGTGTCTTAGTAAAATATGGTGTACTACTCTTTTTACCTGATTCAAGTTATAACATATAACTACAAAAAATGCTAGCAGCACATATGTCTAAACTGTGAGTTCCCAAGAGCCGTAAAGCATTGCGGCATGGCTGTAAGAGCCCATGCATGGCTCTGAGGATGAGCATTAACCTGACCTGCGTGGTGCAGCTGCGCTTCAGCCTTGCAAAGTGCAAAGCACCGGGAAAAAACAAAACAATCTCCAGCTACGTGGCTCTGAAGAGTTGGGGTCAGGGAGCATGTCTCCAGTGCCTGCCCTCTATTTTCACTAAAAGAGAGGAATTTTAGAGTAGGTGCTGACCTACAGAATGTGGGAAGTCTTGCCTGCAACTGTTCCTGGGAGATTAGCAGAGGGACTGGTTGTGGCATGTGAAGGGGTAATAACATTTTTTACAATTTTTTTTACTTGTTAGCTATTTAGGGTCCAACCTCATTAAATCCATGCACTACAATTCAGTGGCCTTTGAATGAATGGATTAATTCAGTGTTATTTTATCACTTTCCTCCTGCACCCTGCAGCTGCGAAGTCTAAAGTTATCTTGTTTTCTCATTTATAAAGTGTTGTAAAGGAAGCTCCCTGGAGATGATGCAGTGTGTTGAACACGAAAGCCTCCGCTGAGCTCGATTGCTGCGAACAATCATCATAACAACTCCTCAAAGCTGCAGCCTGGGCCACACTTCACGGGGGATGTATTAACTGTACATTTCCCCTTTTTGTTTTTTCACCTAGGGATCTCTGTGAAACACCTAGAAAAGTGCAGAGCATCAAAGCAGCAGGATTGATTTGTGAGGTTTGGGCTCATTTTTTTGGTCTGGGATGACTGTGAATTACATCTTCCAGCAACAGTGTCAAAGCAGCTTCAGGTCCAGAAAAATGGTATGAAGAATTGGAATTTGTGCTCTTGAATGCTTTTATATAGGAAATGCTGGATTTGGGGTTCTTTGTAAACAGAAATCTCTCACATAGCAGGCTTTGGAAAAAATACGTAGACTATCTCAGGCCACTTCTGCTCAGTGGGCACTAGGAGGGCTCTGGTAATGTGCGCTGCATTTTAACAAAAACCTCCCATCTACTTGGGCATAACATTTGATAAAGCCTTGCTGGATTTCATCTTTCCTGGTAGATAATGAAAGTTTGATTTGCTTTTCAGGATGGACAGTTATTCAGACCAGTTATTCAGACCAGGCAATGCTATCTGTATTCAGCATGTCTATGAAACATTCTTGACTTCTCCAGAGAAGGGACTGAAACATGATAAATCTCATCCTTTAAAGTCTGCAACGGAGCTGCCCCTGGCCAGCCCTCCCCTGAGGGCTGATGGAAAGAAAAGTCAGCAGCATTTCTAGGGTGCAAACTTTTCTAGGTACGAACTGTGCTGTAGGACCCCTCACCTCCCCGAGTCTTTTACCTCCTGCAGGCTTCATCCACCACATCTCACATTCTCTGCGTTTGTATTTCAGATGAAGGGGGACCACCTCAGGCCGTTGTGGTGGGGGCAGGTCCCACCCAGCACTGC
This sequence comes from Strix uralensis, assembly GCF_047716275.1. Taxonomy (NCBI): domain Eukaryota; kingdom Metazoa; phylum Chordata; class Aves; order Strigiformes; family Strigidae; genus Strix; species Strix uralensis. Next base: position 9,879,931 of record NC_133978.1, on the reverse strand, counting down.
TGCAGCCCTTTGCAGGAGAAATACAGAAAACAGAGGTTTTCCCCTGGCAAATAGATGTTGGGTGTGGGTAAAGAAGGTGAAATCTGCTTTGTGGTGTAGGCAGGATGGGCATCAGTTGGAGGAAAGCTTCACTGAAGCCAGTTCAGGATTTCAGAAGCAGAGCAGTAAATGCAACACAATCAGTGGAGCCCTTTCCATCCTGTCATGGCACACTGTACACTCCGACCTCCTAGGAGCTGGTTACATCTTTTGCTTCACCCAGAAGTTTCCTTTTATTTTAGTTCAAATCTCTCCTCTGATAAATCTGGGATAGCAACACACCCACTCAACTTTTTTCTTTCTGTAGAATTTTAATATGAATAATTTCATAGCCAGAGATCTTACACCTCTGTGCAAGTTTCCCCATGAAATGAGCAGCCTGCCCACAGGCCTGGGAAGCAGGGCAGCCAACAAGAGCAGGTGAATCTCTGTGATTTGGAGGACACCAAACCTGTCTGGAGACAGGAGAGGTCTCAGAGATGATCCAAAAGTCTTGATTTGGGTCCTGGTCTAAGGGACCTTGGGGATACCTCATGTCCTCCAAGGAGCACCTCTGCAGACACTATGACCACGCACACTGCACGGTCACAGGGAGGCTCAGCTCTCTGCAACCTCATTGCCAAGAAATTGGAACACTGTCGGTGCTGCCATGAAGGCAAGGATGATCCTCCAAACCAGCCCAGCTTCTGTTCTCTGCTGCCCAGCTGCGGGGCACTCTGTGTATTTTGTTTAGGCTGGGTGTCCACAGGTCCTGACTTATATTGCCTTGTAGGATTCATTCCTCTGTCCTGTGGCTGATACTACTTTGCTCCCAAGATGAAATCTGTTGCCCTCCTGCCTCTTGCCAGCTACAGGTCCTTCCTGCAGCAGGAGGGACAGCCAAGAAGCTGTGTCTCATGAAAGCACACTTGCTTTCCAGGAGTAGACCACAGCCTCTCTCCAGATGTGCTTTTCTCCATTCTGTGTGTTTAATTTTCTCTTTGAAGTTGATGTTGCATCAGGGAAAAGCTGACAGGTAGAAGTAGTTAAAGAGGTCCCAAAGGCAAGGTACTTAGGCTGTAAAATTTCTCAGACTACTCCCTCCCTTTGTAGGTAATTGGTAAACTGCTCACCGAGATTATTTCCTATTAACAGGTTTGAATAACCGCATAGTCCTTACACTGCTTTCGATTTGGTACCTGATAGCCCAAAACCCACACATAGGTAAATGTGAAAAATAAATTACTCACCAGTGCTTGTGGGCTATAACTCCAGGTCTAACTATGTGTGGGCTGGCTTACTGCCGCTTTAAAGGGGAGCTTGTTTATGAGGAGCTGGATGATAGATCTGCAGGAGGGAATTAGGCTCAATGTATCCTATACCTGTTAATTGAATCTGGCTGAGGTGCTTGCAGGGAGGGTGCCTTTAGACAACATCAGGGCTTGGTTTGCACCTGTACTGCCCTGGCTGAAAGCTGGAGCTGGGTCTATAAAAACCCAGAGGCAAGTGATGAATCATCTTCACCACTTGCAGCTGCTCCAGTGTCAGCATCTGATCAGCAGAGGTGCTTTCAGCTTGGTCTCAGCTTGGCGCTGCAGTGCAGGGCAAGCTGGGGGCTCTCCTAGGACCCAGGAAAGCCGGCGGCAGGCCCGCTTGTGTGAGGTCATGCGCTCCCCGGAGCTCCCTGGAGCAGAGCTGTCAGCCCCCATTTCTGGTGATGCTGGCAGACTGGCTCTGTGCTAGCACATGAACTTCTGTAGAAATCGTTCTCTCCCAGGGTAGAGAGCATCCATTTCTGCCAAAACTGTTTCTTTGCAATTATCTCCAAAGAGAGGGGCCCTTAGTGCAGAGATAAAATACCAGTGGGATGAGCAAGACGTTTGCTCTTTTCCTGTGAAAACTCTTTGTTTTCAGGAAGGAATGTGGCTGTTATTTCATAATTAAGTTCTGGAAAATTATCTGTATCATTAGATGGAGGTTGTAGTAAGGAGACAGGCTTTTGATCTTAAAATCGAAGCATGTTTGGGCCATTTATAAATTGTAAAATACAAATCTTTAGGAAAAGGCTTAATGCAGCAGTCATTAATATCAGCATTAGGTCAATTCACAAAAATCTATTAGAGCAGCAGTAGCTTTCTGGTTTAATTTTGGCATTCTCGCTTACAATTATTTTTGTTTTAACCAACTAACATTACTTACATCTGTGAATATCAAGGTTATATAGGACTTGGAGGGACCTCTAGAGAGTCTTCAGTTCAACTCTTAGACAAGACCAGGTTCATCTACTTCACCCCTGAGAAATATTTGCGTAACCTTTTCTTAAAACATTCCACAAAAATTCCCCCAACCTTCAAAGAAAGAAATTGAGTGTCAGGTCCTGAACTGTACTCATTATTCCAACAGAGGCTTTAGCAGCATTGAAGAGAAAGGAATAATTGCCTGCCTTATTAACGCAGCCCATGAAATCTGACTCCTGTTCATCAGCATTGCTTTGCAAACTTCTGCTCAAGATGACTCCTAACATTTTTCTACATATTGCTGCCTGACTAGTTATCACTGACATTGTACTGCGTATTTGATTTTTGTCTTTCTCAGTGTAGGGATTTGCATGTGATAAAACATTTTGAATCATGTCAGACAGGAAAGATATATATCAGAAGCAAATATGTCTTTGAAAGTCAATGTAGTTTCTAATGTACAGTCAGTTACTCTGTGATAGCTGCTTTAATAACAGCAGAGATTTCATTTCCATTTGATAGGTGTTATGTATTTTGTTTCTAACAAATATTAATAACTGCAGTAGATACTCATTTTCAGTTAACCAGGAAGCTACTGATTTCCTGTTGTCCCCAGTACACATCTGAAGGTGAATATATTTATATTCCAGACCATAGGAAATTTTGTGCGTTTATTATTACAGTAATTTTGGGTTTTGTGGCATACAGGAGAAGTCCATGAGACAGGATATATGCTGATTAGCAGCATTGAGCCCAATGATATTCAGCTTTGTGATACCAACCTGGGGAGAGAAATTGCGCCCAACTTGTAGTACTATTTTAAATGTGTTTAAAACAAATACTCGAAGAAGCTATGTGAGATATCTTAGGACTTGCTTGAATTTCTTGATACGTGATCTCCATGCCTGGAGCTTTTGTTCTGTTTATGGGTGTAAAAACACCCCGAGTATGTGCAGATGGGGGTGTTTCAGACAGCTGCAGTGATTCTAAATAGGACTAGGATGGGGTCACAATAATTTATCAACAGACTTGTTTTCAGTCTCCTGTTCTAGACTGAAGAACCCTTTTGTGCAACAGCATAATAACCAGCAGGCAGATGACTTTGACTCTCTCACTCTCAGGGGCACATGAATAAGACCTAATGAAAATAGCAGGGAGACAAAGAGCGATAGCCACTTTGTGCTGCTAGCAAAGATAGTCCTTTCTAACAGTCCATACATCTGTAACAGGCTGCATCTACAACACACTGGACAGGGCCAACAACTGTAAACAACGTTATCAGAGGACAATGTGGGCTGTATGCATGTTTATTCTAGATAAGTTAACACAGGCCTGTTCTTCACTGGAGCAGAGAAAATAAAGCAATTCTTTGTCACTCTGCAAAAACCTGATTTGAAAAGAGCAGTTTTAATCAAGAATGCTTGAAAATTGATGTTAGTGGTGATGAGAGGCTGATCTACTGTCTCACCTTTCACTGCCATCATTCTTATCGCCTAGAAAGAGGGACAGTATCTAAATATGCATCTCATGACAAATGAAAGGAATGTAGAGAGATGTAGATCCAGTCCAAATTTTTCATTATGGTGTCTTCATAGTCTCTAACAGAGATGTTTAATTCCCTGAAATGATATTTGTTCTTCTGCTCAAAAAAAGATGGTCTTTTACCAATGCTTGAAACGTGCATCCGAAAGTAAGATAAATAGACTGAGCAAATACCTCCCTACCAAAATAAAACATCTTTAAAATTCCATGTTTGGTCTCATTGCAAAAGTCTAGCTGAATGCACCAAAATAAATGGAATGTTTGCCTGATAGTTCTCACCAGCCGCTGGTAGGACTAGACACAGAACACAGAGTATAAATTATAAAATGGTGCAAAAATAGTTCTATTTTAAAAAAATGCAACTGTAATAGATGTGCAGTGCAGTAATAGCCTATGCAACGTTAGCCTTCAAGAAAATTTTTAGTGTATTACTATGAAAATAATTTCCCCATTTCTACAATTCTTGCTTTTATTTTTTCCACAGTTTTATCTCTGCACTTTCCAAACAAATCATGTTATATAATTAGGAGACATACTGGGAAAAGAAAGCCTGAAGAAGGTAGTGTTGAGGTTTGATGCTTTTAAAAAATCCCCTCCCAGCCTTGACTGGCATGGCTGGGTACATTCCTTGCAGGTGCCACATGACTCGCTCTAGGAGTAAATCCTGAGGCCTGCAGCTTGTGCTCCCCTGCACGCCCACTCCACACCTGTCCCGCAGACAGAAACACTGAAAAACATTATTTAAGTTATTTTGAAAGCTATGGCTCTAATAACACCCTTATACAAATAACTCCTAAGAGTTTTCTGGAAAAATATATGGTGCCCTTATCACTCATGTACACGAGAGAGGATGTGAAACTGGATCAGGTATGAGGTAATGGCTGAGATGTGGAGAGTATCATATGGGAGAAGACCAGAAGGGCTTTATTTGTTCAAGCTAGGAAAGGGCAAGAGGATCTGTGATCACTTTCAATCAGATGAATCAGGGAAAGAAACACCATGGAAAACTATTTTAGTTCAAAATAAAAGGTGTCATGAGGAAAACTAGGTATAAAGTAGTTACAAATCTAAAATGGAAATAAAATCACAATTTCTAACCTTCACCAAAAAAATTAGGTTGGGCAAACAATGAGTTTTAAATGAAGGTTTTATCAGCTGTGGAACGAAGGGCATAGTGGGTACCAAAGCTGATGGCTATTCTTTGTTTAGGAAGACTTGAAGGCTTTTTTTTTATTCTTTTAAAGAATGGTAGGTGCAGCAGTTCTTGTGTGTTTGAAAACCATTCGTTGCTTATTGAAGAATTTTTTATGCTCAAGGGACCAATCTACTTAACGTTAATAGGTCTGCAGCAATACAGCCTTTGGTCGTGTTGCAGTTCACACTGAATAACAACCCTGCCACTCTTTGAAATACAGGGGAAAAGTTCCAATGGCTGTACTTAGAGTAGCCCTTCTCTGTGAATTAGGCAATAGAGCATCCATCCCTGTCAATTTTGCAGACCCGGCTGTGTTTCACAAAGCCCTTGAAGCAGGCAAACATGCAGGGACGGCTGCGGCTGTGCCCACAACCTGGCAAACAACTCATAGTAAACAATCCATTAGGCTTTTTTTTTCCCTGTTTATTGTGAATTATCTGTGAACAGATTGTTATAATGCATTAATTCAGCCTTCAGAATTACTTCATAAATGCTTTTATACCAAAAAATTCCAGTCAGAGTATTTACTTTGACTTGACCGTTCATCTCAGCGAGATGAGCCCCCTCTCTGCTTCCTGGTTTGGAAGGCCAGAGGACTAGGAAATGATGCTGCAATTTATAGCCCAAAGGTAGAAGAGCTGAATGTTGAAAGCATCATGGTCCCCATTACCAGCTTTTTGGGAAAGAAAGTCCTATAGCAAGTTGGACTGAAGCATTGCCAAAGCTTTGGTGTAAAGCACAATTACACACAGATTGAAAAGCAGTAGTAGTTACGCTAAAATAAACTGAAAAAATCAGCTACACAAGCAAGCATATGCTATACTTATCTTTTGATGCTATTTTTGCACTAGTGTTTTAGCTTTATTTTATTCTATTAATATATATTACTGTTGTTTCTAGCAAATATTTCAAAACTGAACTTCATTTACTTTAATTTTAAGTATGATTTTATTATTCTTACTTCAAGTTCCTTTTTAATTGGAGTGCCTTTCTGTAACAAAGGAAGGAAAACTATTTGGCTTGCTATCTTCTTTCTAGTCCTCCCCTAGAAATTAAACTAGTGTATTCTGAATAGATACTCTGGAAGTAAGTATTCAAAGTATACCTTTCAAATGATTATTGTCAGGTTGCCAGGGACCACAATACTAATTACTTTTCTTTTGCTATCAAAGCTGTATCTGAAAATTGAGCAGTGCATTTACAGATGTTTTTTTCCCCCACCCTATAACTAAAGGAAAATAAACCATGATTTGTGAAAGACAATTAGCATGCAGGGAATCACCTTTCCATGTGTTAGTACAGTGCTCAGAACAATTACGCACCTGAGCACTACTACAGCAGACGTGAGTAGCAGTGGTGTGAAAAATAGCCTATTAAAATGACAGTCAATGCCATATCAGTAACTGCCTTCTCATCTGTTGCCAGTTACTGCAGGACTGGAGATGCAGGAACTTCTTTGTAAAGGCAACTCCTCCAGCGAGCTTGCCTGAGTGCAAGGCTCAGAGAGCAGGTTTGGGCTGCAGCGAGCATCCAGCAGCGGCTGCCCTGCTGCCCCCAGCACCGCTGCGCAGCCAGCCCTTGCAGCCGGCAAGGGCCAACCTGCCCCCTCGGGTGACTGTCTGTCTTGGGTGTTTTGGTGGCATGAGCACCTGTACGGGAGGTACATCTGAATGCAGTGTTGGGTCAGCCTGCTTCTGCCGCGGCTACCATGTTTGTGAGTATGTAACAAACGCCGTTGTGGATGGAAGAAAATGAAGTGTGATTTCATGAGGAAGATGCTGGCCTCTGGGAACAGTTTGCTGACATTTGATTTGTAAAAGCAAGTAAAAGGATTGGGGTAGCTTGGTGTAAATCACATTAAGTAAGCCTAGTTTACATCCAGTTGCGTAGACAAAGACAAAGACCTTTTTCTGTGGAGCTCTGCACGTCTTGATACTGTCCTGTGCTCAGCGCAGTGCCCCGAGGGCTGCCCTGTCTCATGGCGCTGTGCTGAGCTCTCAGAAATCGCGGGGGTCTTGCCAGTGCTGGGAGCGGCCTCGCAGCTCTGTGCTGTGCCAGCACCACTCTGCCTGGGGCGAGCGCAGCTACACTGGCCTAGCGGCTGCTTCTCTTGCCATGGGCATGCTCCTGAAAGCTAGGCTGGTGAAAACACAATTGTAACTCTACATTAAGATCTTCTGCTCGTTTCACTAAGTGGGTTGGGTATCGTGCTTCTTACCACCACAGTTAGGCTGGCAGAGGTAGGGGTGGGAGCAGGAACTGTCGAAGTGGTGGGGTTAAGAGATAGTCCCCCTGTCTGTGCTTGGTCCTGGTGGAGTCTCAGCACAGCATTTGACTTACATCTTGTAATAGCAAGTGCAGCATCTGGGGAAACCTAGGGGGAAAAAATGTTTTCTGCATTGTTATGTTCCTGATTTGTATACAAACAACCGGGAGATAAGAGCCAAGCTGTAAAGAGAGTCTGACTCTCCCCAGCAGTTAGGCTAGTCTCACAAGTGGGAGACCTTGTACTCTAGCTGCGGCTTGACATCTTAGTTTAGCAGGACACCTTGACACCCAGGGCTTAGCAGGACCCTGGCTGCAGCTGCCCAGACCCAGATGCGCTCTCTGCTGAATAACTGACCACTGCAACGGGGCATCCCCTGCGCTCACCCCTGTCTCAGTGCGTGCACAGCAGATGTGAGAGACTGAGGCCGTGCAGCCTGGGAAGCCTCTGCATTGCAGTTTATATGAAATAGATGTATTTTAGTTCGGGGAACCAGCGCTTACCTATTGATTACAGCTCACAAACACGTACTTTCTTTGCCATAATGAAGCTACAGATGCGTGCTGTTTGATTTAAAGTTTGAAAAAAACAATTGGCTCTGAAACCTAAACCCATATTTCCTCAGAAATGAAGCACCTTTCCCATCGGAGTTCTTCAAAAGGGCCTAATGGCATAATTTCCCCAAAGTTACACAACATTAACTTTGTATGTTTTATCCAAAAATGAGGGGAAATTATGTGAACATCTAATGCAATTAATTGATACAAATATGCCTTGTGGCAATAAGGAAAACCAAATAATGTTCTTCCTTAATGTAATGAATCAGTTAAGAAATTGTAAAGCAATAAATGTATCAGACTTTGAATTTAACAGCACGCACTGGAAAAAATGATGCTGTTAGAGCCACAGTTCTAGAAATGTTATATTTCTCTGCGATAGCAACAGAAAAAGAGAAAACTCAACCATAAACAGAATAAACGGAATATCAACGTGTCTCATGCCTGATAATTAAGAAATCAATAACAATACTATATGATATGCCAGGCTCAGCTTCTTTTGACATTTCTAGGACCTGAACCTCCAGACTTTTATGTAAACACAGGATTTTATTCATATGAGCATTATCATTGTTGTCAGGGAAACAGTCACTCGTCTACCGTTGCCACACAGAGCATTTTAATCATTCCTTCTCCAGTCAGAACTCCTGCTTTTAAAATAGCAGACAAAGGTTCCTTTTCTCACTTGCTTTGCATCTAGATAGCACAGTTAGACAAGTCCTGCATCAGGTCATGTGCAATGAAGGGAAAAAGTCATTCTCAGAGAGAAAAGAGGCACCTATTATTCGTGTTCCCAAGACACACTGTTGTAAGACAAAAAAATTGATTTTTTTTCATTCTTAATGTGTTCTGTGCCAATGCCTGCTATTTTTGCTGTTAGCTTTTCACATCTGCTTGACTGTTTTATTTGTTACATTTTTTATTAAAGCAACAATCACCTCAAACTAAAAAAGAAAAAAAAAAAAAAGCAGACTGGTAGGAAGAATTTTTAGTCCTTGAATTAAATAGAAACTGCTAAAGACCAGATCACAGAGTTGTGGGAACCCTGACTGCTGCTCATGTGGTTTTAGTATTACTGAATAATTTATATTTTGAGGGAAAATGTGCAGTCTTTGTCACTTTTTATTTGTGTCTTCTTTATAAATTTAAATTTCTCAATGAGGCAGTATGGAACTGCCATAAACACAATAGGGATTGCACAATAATTTCAACCCCTGTAATTTAAAATTTGTGTCTGTCAGTGCAGGATAATTGCTTCTCCAAAGACTAGCACGATTTGCCTGCAAGTTCAGCCTCTCAACCCAGCCGCTGACTCCCAAAGGCATCTGGGCTGTGATGCAGGCTTTGATGTAGGCTTTGCGTAATTCAGAGCTAAAATAAACACACCAAAAAATACTCCAGAGTGGTTGGATTCGCACGTCCCTCTGCACTGCGTTAACGCTACAACCACGGTATATCATAAAACTGCGCTGAGCCATCAGGTGACATCTCACCCAGGTTTGTGTGCGTGTGCCTGGGCCAGGCCGGCCAGTTTCAGCAGGCTGAGCGGGGATGTGACCACCCTGCATGGGCCAGGACAAGGATGTCCTAATGAGAACTGTGTTACCAAAAGACAGGTGAGAGATGGTCTCTGTGTATTGATTGTCATACCTTAACTCCTACTAACCCATGGAAGAGACATGAATCTTTTTTTGTAAGTCTAAACAGATAACTAATGGTCTCCTGGTGAATGGAAATGGGAAATTCAGAGTTTGTTTCTGCAGCTCATTTTCCTAGTGGCCCCTGGCAAGTTAGATAGATCCTATCTCCTGTCTGTAAATTTACTCCTTGTCTTGTGGGCACATTACAAGGGTTGTTTAGATAATACTTGTAAAATGCTTTGAATGGGAAAAATGGGAAATGCGTTGGAACTGAGCTTTCTGAGGTAACTAATAAGCAGGTATTGAAGTGGTTTTTGAGAGCTACACAGTTACAACAGCTAGTTTGTGAGGCAGCATTTTACAGCTTGGGGTGTTTTTTTCCTCTTCTGCCCCAAGTTTTTTGAAGAGTTTCTCCAGGAAGACGGCAAGGCAGGAAGAATTGAGAGTCTCATAGGAAAAGCTTACCAAAACATTAAGGAAACTGGGATAGACTTTGGTATCGATGTCAATATTTCTTTTTAATGTTGTATTGGAAAGGAGGAATTCCAAGGACAAGTTAGTTAATTATTCTTTCAGAGGTGAATCTATGAGAAAATGGTTTACTGCCAACAAAAGCTATAAATTGTATGATCTACACTCATATACAAAGTTGCTCTGTAGACCATACCAACGAGAGAGACTCGGCTGAAATATTAAGCTGGATCTTGGGGATTTTCTGGTTGCACTGTGGATCTTGCACTCTGCAATGCACAAGTTCACTGAGCTCAGTTCCCCATATAAAATAATGTTTTTTCCTTGTGTCCATTGTGTTTATCAGACTGCAAGATTTTTGTGATGGAGACTCTCTTTTTGTCTGTTTGGGTTTTAACAAAATAATCCTACTGCCCAACCATAAGTGCTTATCTCTGCTCACCTACCTGAGATGTGACAAATTGGTGCCACAATTAATACCTGGTCATCATTATTATCTGCACAAGTATATTAATGGCTTCATAGCAGATGAAACTTTTTTCCCTAGACAGTAAATTCCTTTAAAATTAGGGTCAGAAAAAAACATTTGTGCATAACCAAAGCTGTCTCCATGTTTAGTTTGGATTTGATGAGCAGATTCTTTGGGAAAACATATGTAAGCAGGGGTAGGGACTGAGACTATACAAATAAAATTAATTTTTATCATCCTGTTAGGGAAGCAGTTAAATGAAAGGCAAGGAAAGATCTGATAAGGAATGAAAGCTTAATGTTCCATTTCAGGTGGAACAAAACATTTCAAATTACCTGACCAGGCAAACATCAAAACGGAAAGAAAAATTTTCGGTCTGCTCTGCTTCTTATTCTTCTCTGTTAGCTTCTTCTAGAAGTAAAATTTTCTTCCTGTGGCACTCTGGTATAACTTTTGCACAGTATCCATTTTGATTAGCACCTCTGGGCAAACTTGTGCCCAGGTTCCAGGAGTAATTTATTGCTCAAGCAACAAGAGAAATCCATGCTGTTTGCAAACTGCACAGCTTTAGTTATCCTAAGTGTAATTCATCTTGTTGTAAGACAAAACTTTCATGATACGGTTCTGAAACTAATAATATATTCAACAAAATGTCTTCCCGAGTGCATGCAGTGCATATGTCTTTGTAGGTTTAATATAAACTGAGCTTACTTTCAATAAAAAGCCACCAGAATTTTCTAAGCCAGTGGGGACCCACGTATTGTGTAGAAGTGTAGAATGCCAATAAAATAAACTTGGCAGAACCATTAATTTCCATTCCTATATAAAATTCAGTTTTGCTGATTATGGAGGTCAGTAAGGAATTTCGAAGTCTCCGATCATATTTTTTTTTTTCTTGGTTGGTTGTTCAGAGTTGGTAAGACTGGCAGACTTAGAAAGCAACACTACCCGTACCTTAACACCATATTTTACAGTTCAGCCTAAGCACTACATCTTAAAGTCATGTTATATCTTACCAGGCTAGATTCACCTCCTAATTACACTGGCATAAGCATTTGTAGCTTAATTGAATTCAGTTAAATTGAATAATTGTTGTAAGAAGGAAGTAGATCTCATTGAATTTACAGTCCAAATTAATGTTTTAAAAACGAAACCAGTACACTCAGAAGCTATGTAAAGTGCCGAATGTTGTGAGTTCAAAATGGTTGCATTACATTGGTGACAAATCTTTATTTGGTGCACATTAATAACCTGCTAATTCATTGTGCATTTTTGTGTGATGTTCCATAAGCAATAGAGATGTATAAAGTTTAGAAATCAGATGAATTTGCTCATCTAGCAACAGAATCCAGTTCCCTTAATTCTTCTGAGAAGCACATTAGCCTATGCATTGATGCAAGGGCTTCTTTCAGGAGTGCTTAAGGTATAAAGCATGCAGCTGGGACCTTTGGGTTAGCCAGCTTTGCGTATGGACCAGTCCATTGCTTTCAGGGACACTTCTTGGAGTAAAATACTTCTCAGTGAAAGCCAGCACGGCATGGTGATGGACACACAGCAAAAACAATGCACAAAAATGTATTATCGGTCAAATGGAAAAGGAGTAGCAGACAAATCTGTAAGCTGCAGCTATAACCTTTCATTCAAAGTGCTTTAAAAATACTATTTCAGACTCACAGCCTCCTTGAGGAGTGAGGAAACATGATCATGTCAGAGACAGTTGCTGCTTGTTTAGGATCATACACTTAGTGGCAAAGTGGGGACTAGGAGCTGGAAACCCCAAAAACCTGAAAGGCTTGAGGATATTCCTGGTAAAATAGCAGTGATCCTCACAAGTCTTTGGTTCTTGGTGATTATGAAAACTTTTGTCTTGCAGTTCAGTTTCCTAACTTGAGGAGTCCTGTTAAGATAGAAATACCACAGAGAGTTTTTATGCATGAAAATTATTCAGCAGGAAAAGTTTACTCATCTGATGTTTTACTAATCTAAAAAAAAATTAACATTTCCAATGCCATAGAGACATCTGAATGATTTTTTTAATGTTCCCTTGAGGACCTTAAGGCGACTTTGAAAGATGAATATGGTATGACAAAACTTTACCCTTAGTGAGGACCCATCAGTCCCTCCCTAACAGGCTCACCTGAAATACAAAGAAGAGCCAGTGAGCCAGTAAGCCGCTGAAGCTAGCTGGTGTGCTGTCACAGTGCACGTCTATTTATGGATGCTCCCCTTAAGACAGTGTGTTCGCTTCTCAGCTGTTCTGCAGCAGCAGCAGTAACCAGGACTCCTATCACATGGCTGTTGCAAATCCTTTCTTGGGCTATACATACTATGCATGTAATCAACTGCCATTCAAGCTTGCTCATACGACATCCCCTGCAGAAATAAACAGATAAATTATTTACTGTGCAGACAAGATGATACTGAATCCTATGGCAGCTAAATATTGTAGTTATGCTAAGTTCCCGTGAACAGGACATAACTTATTCATAGTCAGAAGTGCAAGAACTCCTTCGCAAGATAGATTTTTGTCAGTCATGATGATTTTCCATGTGTTCTGTACTATAGGAAGTCCTCTTTGAAAAGAGGACAGTAAATTATTTACTGTGCAGGGAGAATGATACTAAATGCTACAGCAGATAAACCATGTAGCTACAGTCAATTCGTATGAGCATGATGGGATGTTCATGAAGCATTTATTTAGCCTGGCTTCCATGCTAAGCTGGTGATCACTGGCAGCCCACGTATGCTTTTCAGCTGTGAAACAGAGCTGTCTTGTGGAGTGCAGTCACAGGTTAGCCCTTTGAAATCTGCAGCACCTTCACATTTGTCCAATAAACAAGTTATTCTTGCCCATGTAAATCTACAGGAGGTATCTAAGTCATTATGGTGTCTCTAGATAGTGCTCTGACTTTTTAATTCGTTGTCATCTGGGGCCAGACCCTGCCTCTGGTGGGAAGAGATTTAATCATCTCTCTGCAAGGTGATATATGTGCTGCTGAGTGATGGCTCCAAGACATGATGTTCTCAGGGGTTGTTTTGAGGTGGAATTGCACCCTGCAGCTCATGTACAGCACACTGTGTACACGGTATAGTCTTCCATAAACACTGGTATAATGTGACATATCATTAACCAGAATTCCTCTTTATAAAGGGAAAGAGAAGAGGAAAATACCATAAAAGATAGCAGATGGCATCTTGAATACTGAAGTAAGTGGCCTCAAGTGCTCATCCACTCTAATGGCAGAATATTAATTTTGAACACCAGACTCTCTTTGGAGGGCTGGAAAGGCTTGTTGTCATCAAAAGAGATTCTCCTTTGTTTTATACAGAAACGTTTTGAGGTGTTTGTGATGATTGTTGTGGTTCCTGCACCATGTTCCAGGGCACCTGGATCCTGGTTTAAGGAGGGAACTCTCCTTGCTGCAGCCCCTAAGTCTGTGCTTTCGTCCCTCAGTAGGGGAAGAATATGAAGTATCAGTGGTCACAAATTTTTTAAGGAATGAACCAAGGAGGAAAATTGACTTTCCACTTCCTCATGCCTATCCTTAGAGTCCTTCAGATGCTTGTCTCTGTCTCACGGACTTCTGCATCTCCTGCCTCCTATCTGAGGTGCAGCAGTACTCATTTTCTCTGAGGGCTGAGAGCTTCTGTCTCTCAGGCACACATACAAGAGGTAGCACAGTGAAGCTGAGTGACTTGCCCTGAGCAACACAGCTTATGACTCTCTCTGGTGACTGGACAAACCTCCTTTCCTTCTGCAGTGCTGCTGAGGAAAAGGACTTGTTATCCTCTTTATAACTTAACGTAGATATAGCTGCACAAGAACTAGTATGAATGTAAATCGGAGAACATTTACCTGCAGAGAGTTAAAATCTGCTCATCCCTTTCATTCATCTAAGCCTACATATAAATGTGTTTATTGAAGATAAATTAGCTATCATAGCTAATTTATTCTGCATACTTCTTATTAGCTATGTTAATTCCCTTAACTCACCCCACCACATTTCTCCTCTTTGCCTCAATTCTGTTTTGATCCTCTCAGCACTGTTTAGAATAAGTTTTACATCATGACTGCTGTGTTAAATTACTTTCCAGAAGCAGCCCTAAGCTTACTCTTGCTTCTGTACCATTTCTCTCTTACAGCATGGAAGCTGTTTTGTCTTTATTTTATGGGCCCTCCTGCAAACATAGTGGTTTTTGGTTTCGCCTTATTGCGTCGTATAATTTCTGGAAGCAGATGTATTTGCTTGCTTGTCACCTACTTGTATACAATAAAACTGCCCCTTGATTAAAGCTGACACTGAAGCACTGACCCCAGCCCCGTGTCTAGAGGGACTGTGCAGTCCTTTCTAGGATGCAGAATGAAGACCTGTGTCTTGCTGAATATTTATAAGGGAGGATGCCATTTCAAGTATAATAGAAGGCTATGTAATACAATGTTGAAGTTATTTAGTAAGAAGTACTGTGACAACACCCCACACCATGCAGCGCACTTAGGGAAATAGCATTCCTTTTCCTGCTTTGGAAGTTGTACACTGATTTTGCAAATGCATTTGTTGTTCAGCTTTTGAATTAATGCCTTGTGCAAGCAGATTTTCCCAGCAGATTTCTGAGGAACTATATGCTGCTCATTCATGTTTTGGTGCTCCTGCATCTCAGCTGTGGGATGCCACCCCAGGTTGTGTCCATGCATCGTTTACAGCATGACTCTGCACCTGGGAGCTCTGTCTGCCTTCCATGGGACTGAAAACTCCATTTTGACTGTGAGGCTGTTCCTTGCTTCCCATTTCTAAGGGAGCTTGCTAAAGACTTGCAGTATAGGGTTGTTGGCAAAGTGCTATTCTGTCAAAATCTAGTTGCTGTAACCAGTGAGAGCTAAACTGTGGCTCTCCCGGCAGATGACAGACTGCTGGGGAAGAGGTCACCCTGGCAACGCCGCTAGCAGGTACCTGCTGAGGATGGCTGATGAGAGCCCATCAGGGAGCTCTTGCAGAGTAGCAATGGGTTTTTGCAAAAGCAACTGTGGCTTTTGCTCTCTCAAGCTATTTCCAGCAGCTCAGTGAGAAACCCAGAGAGGCAAAGGAAATCCTGCTTTCCTTAAGACTGTCAGACCCTCAGGGACTAGGAAAGGAAAGGAAAGTTAGTGATAACTATTGCTTTTCTGGAGCGTGTTGTTTCTGTGATGACCTGTCACTTTACTCCTTCCAAAAAAGCTGTGGCATAATCAAAATGCCATGAAAAATATTTTAGTTCACAGGTATTATAAATTTTCTGCAGATTTAGCTGGAAACCAAAATCATCCTCCAGTGGGAAGAGGGTGTCAGAGCATAATGGGAGTCTGAGTCTCAGCTGGGACACAGCTGCCTGGAGATGCAGCAAGCCAGTACCTCATGATAGTTTGGTGAGTGACCACATGAAGCACTCAGCCAGTGCCACCACAGCAGCATGAGCGAGTCTCCTGGGCTTTCTGTTCAATACCTGGACAGTCTGAGCTTTTTGGTTTTGTTTTTCTGATTTTTTTTATAGCCACGTGGGTGTTTGTCTCACATTTTTGCAAGTAGCGCATGAGGTTTCTGATGCCCTCTGCATGGGAAAAAAGGATTATTTCGTAACCATGAACCATACAACACACTGTTTTCTAATCAGGTAAATTTTATCCTTTTGGTCAAAGTTTGACCCTTCTGTAGTGCAAAGCTGTTAACCATGATCATTCCCTCAAGGACATTAGACAGTCTTTCAGCCAAGATGATCTTTGAGCTATTTCTCTAGAAATAAACTAACGCAGACTCTCAGCATCAGAGTGGGGCATCTGCATAGCTGCTATTTCAAAAACACCTTCAGCTTCAGAGGAGAGACCACAGATGGCCCAGTGGGACACTTCAAGGAAAATCCACGCTCTGGAGCAGAGCCCTTCTCCTCCTTCAGATCTTCTTTGCCGAGAATCTGCCACTCCTTCAAGTCTGCTCTTACAATAAGTCTGCAATTACAAAAAGCTGGTTGGGGTGTCGATTCATATTGGCAAAATATTCTCATTGGAAAAAAAAAAAAAAAATCCAAGAAAACAAGTAAAAACCAGTCAGTCCTGTGCCTGCCAGGTGCCTGTCCCATCTGCTGCCTGAGTGAGCAGGTCAGGTGAGGAGAAGACAGGACTGGAGGTAAATTTTCACAGTGTCACCCATGCTTAGCTGGCAGATGCAGGTGGGCATCTCTTGACATTTGCCTGTTCTGAAAATGTCCCTCTGAGATCTAAAATCTCTTACTGTGTTTAATTTACAAAACTCTCTGTTAATATTACCCCCAAATGCTTCTAATGGAATTACTTAAGCTTCAGTTTCTCAGGTTGTTACCTGCCTGTAGAAGTGCAGCTTGAGAGATAATTTTCCAACACTTGAGACAAAACATACTGGCTTGATTCTAATACGTATTTCCAAGCAAAATGAGTGGAA
This sequence comes from Strix uralensis, assembly GCF_047716275.1. Taxonomy (NCBI): domain Eukaryota; kingdom Metazoa; phylum Chordata; class Aves; order Strigiformes; family Strigidae; genus Strix; species Strix uralensis. The sequence continues at coordinate 9,863,090 of NC_133978.1, read as the reverse complement.
CTAACAGCTCTGATCTATCTAGTCCTTCATTTATACACCCTCAAACATGAACTTGGAAACAGATTATGAATGACAAGCGCCATATTTTAATGAGTTTGCAAGGTAGAACTAAGGAATGTTTGGGTAAACTGAAAGTTATTGCATGCATAAAAAGCATGAGCAGATGAATCCAACAGATTTTTTTTTAGTAAGATCAAAACTAATACATGCCAGAGGCTTTCTGACTTCACTGAGGAAATACATTTTCATCAAGTAGTGATTTGCCACATCTCTTCTTAAAAGGCTAAGCTTTTACTCTAATTTTAATCAGAGCTGCAGCAGCAAAATATTTGCCACATTGATGTTTGGAAAGGGTGTTGTCCAGTAGTTAAACACTACACAGGAACATAGTATTGATGATACCCTTATAATTATTCCTCAGAAAGTTTACAATAGCATAGCTTTCAGTAGTTGAATATTTATATAGGCAAGGGTACGCACAGACCCCAGCAGAATAAGTCTCTTCTGTCATGATAAAAAAGAAAATAAATCCATGATGTGCTTTGATTCATGGGCAGAATGGGAAAGTCCCAAGGCAGGCACAAAGCACTGCAACAATTTAAATTGAGAGCATTGCTTGGCAGGCTCCAGTTTTCACAAACACCACGAGCTAGTGAGCTAGAGCAATTAGTAGCTATACGAGGATGTCCTCATCTTTAATGACTCTCTGATAACTGCTGCTTCCCCACAAGACCTCATTAAAACCTTGCAGATTTGGAGCTAGGAAGAGATTGGCTTTTTGGATTGGAGTCTTTATGAGTGCTTGCCAGATAACCGGCTGGTCACACCCCACTAAAACAAGTTGTCTTCCCAGACAGAGTTAACAAAATGGAGCAGGGGGGTACCACCAATGCAGTGCAGAGAACTGCTGAAAGGGAACATAAGAGGACAGAAGAACAGGGATGTTTGGGGGCAAGGCATTTACCTAAACACTGTCAAGAGATGTGCAAAAAACATTTTCTTTCCCTTGTGGATGCAGTAAAAGTTTCTTTGTCTTACTAGCACAGCTTTGTTTTACTCTAGTGTAATAGGAGGCCTTTGCAGAAAGTACTTTCCTGCTGTCCATCAGGAACTAGCCCATGAGCAGGAATTTGTTCCTGTTCCTTGCAATCAGTGCTGGCTTGCTATGGCTGCAGCTTATGAAAGGAAATCAGCCTCTTTTGGTCATGGTAATTCTTCAGACAGCATGAGGGCTGGATGAGGTGGGGATTCAAGACACCCTGCCTAAAGTTCGTCATGTCAGTTGAAAATGTCCAGTTCAATTTGAAAAACCATGGGTGAAAAATTTCTGCAACAGCCAAAAGTAATAACAGGCCTTGAAAATAACCCATGTAGCTTGTTGTTTCAGGGAGTGACTGTAGGCCATTGAGGAGAGTGATATTTCAACTAGTCACTGACTTCAGAAAGGAAATATGCTCTGAGTAGTGCCAATTACAGCACAGAAATTTCATCTCAGGTTTTGATCAAAGCATGTATTAAAAGAAAGAAATAATACAGTATTTCAGCTTATGTCTTCTCTCTGGCTTTGGTTTGGGAAAACTGGGGGTTTAAAAATTGGATTAGATGTATGTCTGCTCCAGCACATGTATTTTGCTAAACGCTATTTCTCAGGCTTTCTGCTTTGTTACTTTGGCACGAGTGCTTCACATTTTTATTCTACCTTTCTGTTCTGAATTGTGGTTTCCTAGCTAAAATGCAGACAGCACAGCAGGGTGAAAAATACACGAGAACCTCTTTGCTGAAGCCTTCTGTGACATACATGAGTAGAAAACTTGATTTACTTGACCAGGCATGTGGTTGGTTGTCGATGTCCCTTCCTCATGATTCCTGGTGTAGGGCAAAGTGCTGATACAGTTTTTTCTGCCCCGATGTCTAGGATACTTCCTATGGTATTCCCATGGCTTCTTTATTCGCCAGTGTACTCTGTTTACCCACATTTTAAGTAATACCATTTTAATTCTTGCTTGCTTCCTTTGACAGTGTTTGCTTCAAACCTTCTCTTGCAGGCAGCATCATAAATCTTGCATAAGGTGCCTATACCTTTCTTGTCATGGCTTTCAATGAGTTCAGCAAGTTTGCAGTCACAGTCACTGGTCTTCTTGTGTTCACTCACTGCTTTTTCTGCTTCATTGCAGATGCTGGTTCCTATTCATTGTTAGCTACAACAAAATTTCTTTATTATCTGTCTGCCATAGTGTTTTTATTATGGGTGTTCCGCTCTTTCTTCATCTTTTTTTTCCATTTTATGCTGTCAATTTAACCACTGGTGATGATACCATGGCTCAGCTTGATGACATTCATCCTTGTCTGAAAGCCTGATGGGAGCTCTCTGATTATATCAGATGTTTTGAAATAATTTCCCAGTTGATGCAGTCTCAGGGAAAAACAAGCAATGCACGGCATGATTTTCATGTGCCCCTACCACCTGTGTCACCTGAAAAGGGGATCATTTTCAGGGCATGTTTTTTGCTCTTACGCACAAAGCTGCTTTCAAACACAAAAGCACCCCCAATGCTTCACTATACTCAGCAGGCAGCAGTGTATCGAAGCACACACCAATTTTTGCTAAATATCCTTCTTCTGTCATGTTCGGCGTGTTCCTGAGCTATTGGGCTAGCGTGCGTTTGCAGAAAAGCTGGACTTTTGACAATAATTAACTAGTCATTTTAGGCTGGCAATTGACAGTGTAAAGAAGCTGCAGGTGAAATACCTCTTAAATGCAAAACTGCTTTTTCCAGGCTGTGAGATGGTTTCCATTCTCCCATGTTGACCTTGGGAGTGCATGCAGGCTGTTCTGGCCTCTCGCTGAAGCAGGGGAGAAGCTGGTGCTCAAAGCAGAGTTAGGGAGCTGTGCGGTACCACACCGTTACGTGCTGATCAAAGTACCACACGTCAGCGGTGAGGCCCTGGCAACTGCCAGCACAGAATCAGGAAAAGTATCAGGAAGCTGTCAATTTTAATGATCGGCTGGGATTGCCAAGGCTACTGTTTTTAATAGGACTGTTTTATTTGTCAGGGCCTTGGCACTTAGGAAGGGAATACAAGATTTACCTAACCCTCTTCAACCTCATGTTTATCGGGTCTCTTCATACACTTAGTGTCACTTGACACTGAGAATGAAAGAAGGCAATTACTGGTAAAAATTACATAGCTAATAGATAGTAAATCATGTCTCCTGATCTCACCTTTGCACACTGATCTGAGTCTCCTTCTCCTCTTCATGTTAGCTCTTCTCTGCTGTCACTGTTTTCTTTGTTGAGCCTCCAGATTAACCTTCTTGAAAACTCAGTTTTCTTGTGTTGTAAGTAAAGCTGTAGCATCATATTTATATAATCTGTCAGTTGAAACAAGGAATAAAAATAGAAATAGTCACACAATGTATTAGTCATTCATAAAACAGACTATGCAGCTTTGCACCTAGGGACAGTACAGTAAGAGAAAAATTCCCTGGACTGTGGAGGGTTCTGGCTTAGCAGTTTTCCAGTTGCCCTTCCCTTGTGAAAAAAATCCCTGAGCACAGGCGGGTGGGAGAGCTGCAGAAGCACAGTGGGCTGCCGCGCTGCCAGGGAGGGCTGTGTGGGGGTTGCGGCAGCTACCCCCCCGGCTTCAGCCTGTGCAGTGAATTTTTTCTCTACCCCAACTACATAAATAACCAGGAGACCCAATTCTACCTGCTACGATTGACACACATGTGGATTTCCTCCAGAAAAACTGTTAAATTCTACTGTAATTTAATATGACTTTCAAACTATTGTAAGCAGCTTATTCTTTTTTTCTGTGACAGTGCTTCTAAATCATATGGATTTTACAGATAGGATTTTAAGCCATAAAGAATGGAGCAATCTGTACTAGGGTAACTGGAACCATTTAATTTGTCAAGTTTATCAAAAGCCTTTGGTCTGCACAGAATTCACATAATATTTAGGGAAAATTAGGAACGTGGAAGGGGATGGATCTGAATTTGTTTTCTGATGATGCATGTGTCTGTTAACGGGAATATTATAGAAACCTTTGCTTGTATTAAATTGGCAAATGAGAACAGAATAGTTCTGATTCAAATGCATTACTGCTGCAAAGCCCATCAGAAGATATTGGTGGGAGACCTTTTGTGGGTCATAAATAAAATGGGAGAACATGACACACAATTTCGTAAGTCCCTCTCTGAAATGTGGTGAAAAAACACCAGGGTTTATGGGAGAAGGTCAGTTTGAGCCTTAAGCTCATACGTTCGAGTTCTTAGGCACCCAAAGTAGAGCATTATTAAAGTTTTTAATCACAAAGCCAAATTTTCTATTTCAAAATTTCTTGCTCTTTATACACAATAGCTGCATTTTGAGCCTAATTTCTAAGGAGGGAGTCAGCTGCTGGGCCAAAAATCAGTGTTCACACAGAAGCTGATGATCGTGTCCTAATTACATCAGTGATGGCTAGAAAGACGATCAGTCCCAACCACTGTTGTCAATGGTGGCTGATTCCCAAGGTTGCTTTATCAGAGCTAAAGAACAGGACAAATATGACATGTGTGTGCATGTGTACACACACTCAGAAAAGCGTCAAAGGAATCTCAAAGATCTCTAAGATTTTTCTAGATGGCCAAAAAGCCAATATTCCTTGGCAATGTGAAAATACTGGTTTGGCTAAAAGCATATCCTACTTTAGGAGAAAACAAAGTAAGACATTAGAAATACAGAATGTAAAAAGTGGGGGAATATCAAACAACATACATTAAAAGTTTTGAAATGCAAGAGAGGAGCAGAAAAGATCAAGAATATCACCATCATTTTGCAAGGACGGGGGATCTGCTTAGTGACATTTCCAAAAAACAGAAAAATTCTCATTTTGTAGAGAAAGGCAAGAAAAATCTTATGCAAAAAATGCCTGACAGAGAGAACTGAAGAATGAGTGTAATTAATGTGGTCAGACAAACCCAATTTCAGCCTCTGAGGTAAATTTACTTTTTGACTGAGATGTATTTTTTTATCACTTAGTATTGTAACATGGAACATGTAAAGTGCACTTCAGTGAATGATGAACAGGCTAAATGGTAGGCGCAGTTTCTCAATAATCTGAGAGTAAGCATTAAAAATGGGATAACACCGTGATTGGTAGAATATTAATTAACAGGATGAGCAGGGTATCACAGATATCTGAGCCACTTACCAAACTGATTAACTGATTCATTGGAAGAATACATCTGTAGGAACAAGGATTACCAGCTACATGCATGGAAAGGGGCGCTGTGCCTAGTGCTGAATATGACAGGCAATTAAGATAGTATTCCATGTGCAAGTCCCAATATGTATTCAGCACTGGAAAAAAAATCCAGAGATGGCTAAAGGAGGCATAATAAATAGCAAAAATTGGGTGATACTGTTTTGTGTACCTTTGGCAAATTGGTATTGCGGAAGATGATCTGATCGTGGTTAAAAAAAAAAAGGAGAAAAGAAAAAAAAAAAAAAGCAGCAGCTAGGAAACAGCAGAGTGTGGTAAGAATTCCCAAACTGATTTGAGGACTAGAGATAATGCCTTCCATGGAGAGGGTTAAGGAGCTCAATTTATTTAGTTTATCAGGAAGAAGCTTGAGAGGCAACTTGATTAGAGCATATAAATACTTTAACGGGTTCTATGGGCTCTTGAATCTGGTGGAGAAAAGCATGAGGAGGATCACTGGCTGGAAGCTGAAGCCAGATGAGTGCATAATGGTAAGACACGAATATTTAATAGTATCAGTGATTTACAGTTGGAACAAGGCATCAAAATGATATTCTGCTGAAGTAGCCAGTTCCTTACTGACTGCCTTTCAGCATAACTTGCTTTAGTCTCACAAGAAGTCACTGGATTCCGTTCTAGAGCCTTTAGTAAGCAGGTCTGGCTACATGATCTGCTTGTTACCCTTCTGGCCCTCTGTTTATATCTTTCTAGAATAGATACACTTGTATATTGAGTTGGAACATTAGAAACATCACTATTTGGGTATAATGATGAACTCTAGCACATTCTGTTGCTGTATAAAAAGTTGAACTGGCTGAAACATTATTTTATTTTCTGGAAAAAGTTCTAAAGTTAGAAAAATTTCTGAGGCTTCCTTTAAATATGCTTTTGATAAATTCCTGCTCCCTTTCCTCAAAGCTCTGGTAAAAATGGGGTGCCTTTTGACAATGTATACTTAGATTTTTTTTAAAAAAGTATTTTCAGAGCAGACACCGGAGGGAATTTTGACTGATGCGCTAGAGAATCTCAGATAGCTCCTGATGCACGTGTGCCGTATAGCAAAAGATATTTGTAGTATATCAGTTCTCACATTTCAATTTTGGGATTTGTGTCTTCTGAAAGACCCTGCATTTTCAACCCCAAAGCCAGGTTACCAAAGCCATGCATGCTTTTGCAGAGCAGCTGCACTGAATTAGCAATACTGTAGGTTTTCCAGTGTTTCAGTCCTAACCACATTAAACCATCCATTGCACTGAGACTATTTTTGTAGCTCCAGAACTCTTCACTGACTACTGCAGAAACTGGCAAGGCAGGCAATAATTCATGATAATTGTGATAAATTTCTGTGTCAATGTTTTAAAATAAGTGGTCTCAAATAGTGTGCTACATCTTACATAAACCACACATGGTGCATGCAGATTGGGAGCTACACCTTGCTGCAGGCTTGGAGCTCTCTACTGTTGCTTGCTGTCCTTTCCCTTCCCTTGCCTTTGCCTAGCTCTCAGAAACATTACAGCACTGCAGTGTGTAGGCTTCACATCACAGTAAATGCTAACTTATGCTACATACGCTGTGAAAAGAGAATGCCTGCCACTATGAACACACTGAAAAATTATTCATCTGAACCAGCAATACAGAGTTAAAATGCTCCATATCATTGTCCTGAGTTAGTTTACTGCAAAATGCATTTGCCAAAGCACATGTGTGAATGTGGGGAGAGTCAGTCCCCAAGCTAAAGTTGATCCAAAAATGAATTTTGTTTTTGTTCAGAAAAAGGTGAACTCCATTTTTCTGAACCAGACATATATTAATTTGCCAGCCATTCATCTCACCCAAATTTGAAGCCAAAATCTGCCCCCAGACGTGAACGCGCAAACACTGTTCCTGGATAAATCAGTGTCAGAGATGCATGTGCTTAAAGGATCTTTTCCGAATGGGCTTGGGGTATGCTCCTAAAACTTGTTAGTCTTTCATTGCAAGGCTCACTTTGATAGATGTAGGTTAGCCTGTTTGTGGAGCACAGTACTGAATTTGCTAAGACCGATTGGGATATTTAAATAAACAAGAATGAGTGTACAACTTTATGGAGTTTGAACATTATGCAGAATCTTCCTGCTAATAAAATTAAGGGATAATAGTTAGCTTGTGCCCAAAAATATATGTTAAAGCAATTATAGGACAGCAAAGTAAATGTTTACAGAGGTTGCAGGAAAAATCTGGCAGTAATATCTTGCTCTGTAGAACAGAAATTCATGGCCAAACTGTAGCAAAGTGATCTATTTAATCTGATTTATGAGTACTTTTCTTCTTTAAAAAAGCAATAAGACAAACTCTATGAATATGATTAGAATCAAAATGAATGCTAAAAGGGCAAATATTTATATAGGCTTTATTTCAGAATTTTAGCTGTGATGAGGCCAAAATTCAAGAGCCAGAAATCTCTGATTGTATGTAGAACAATAGCTTTAAACAAAATAATCTGATCAATTTACTGTATAAAAACCCACAGATTATATCAGTGCCAGAATTTTATGCTTGAAGAGACAGCATGCTTTCAGAGTGCTAAATAGTGGGGGGAGTTTTTCAAAAACATCTTAACAGGGAAAATGAGGACACAGAACTGTCCCTTTGCAGGCAGAGGAAGGAACTCAGCAGTACTTAAGAGGAATTTACCACAGCTGAACTCTAGAAACAGAGCAGCTATAGCTGTGTTTGTGAGTGCAGAAAATGGCTGCCTGTGTGCATTAGGCACCTCTCGCATGCAATCAAGTCTTTAGATGAAAGATTCTGAGGATGAGGTAGAGTTCTTCAGTTCTTCCCATGCACAGTCTTTCTTTTTCTTGGAACACAACCATAGAGGGAGATGGCATGCTATGCAGACATGTAGCTGAGGTGCAACCGAAGAAGTACGAATACTCAAAATAAGAAAGCAGGGAAAACAGTGTTGTCAGCAAAGTAGCTAAACATTGGTTTGAACCTGACTGAACCTACAAAGCTTTCTGAATACACCCCATGACTTATGCTGAGTGGTGATTATTCTCCTTTTGATCTCCCTTAGGTTTTTATTGCTAAAATGAACAAAACACATCTTGGTAGAGCTAAATTTTCGGGTTAGGATGGTTAGAGGCTGTCAGTTCTGGGAGTTCCCCCAGCGCATAAGCCAAAGCTCCTGTCTTGGCGAAGGCGCAAGAGGAGATGTTGGGCTCTTTCACCTTCAAGTGCTGCCCTGACAGCCCTCACAGCTGTCCCCTGTCTCCCCAGCTGCAAAGTAGCTGCTCTGGCTGAGCTTCCGCAGCTTTAAACACATTTCTGATACGTGTTTGTTTAAGCTTCTCTTTAAACACTGCAGCAGTTATTTCCTGGGTAATTTCTCAAGGGCTTTGCTATCCTTACAGTTAGAAACATTTGTATTTTTTGTTTGTAAAGTGGGGGAAGAGGTTGAAAGTGAGTAAAGTGGCTAAAGGTACCTTCTGACATAATTTTCCTCTTAGTGTATTTGCCGCTTGTTTGATATGAGAACACAGAGTATTGTTGCAGGATTTGAGGACCATTTCTCAACAATCTCAGGTCAGCAAAAAAGGCAGTTTCAGAGCATAAATAAAGCCTGTCCTTGGCTCAGGTTTCCTGTCCTGTGTCTGAACAATTACAAATCAAAATTCACATGCTCCTGATGCACAGACATGTAATAAGCCACAAATAGCAACATGCAGGAGTTTTGTTACTGTCTGGGGAAAAAAAAAATGCCACAGTGCCCTCAGTGGTTTTGGATTTTTTTCTTAGTTCATGATAAAGGCCTCGTACATTAAAACTGACTGAGATACCTTTTCATCCACAGTTTTCTTCTTGTAGACTATGGCAGCATTTTCAGACTGAGCAGTGATTTCTTGCCAGAAAAGCAGCCAAAGGTAGACTTAAGCCTTCATGGCTTGTCTGTTCCTATTTTCCACCAGTTGCTTGAGACTGAAATAAAAATACTGACCACCCAACTTGAATATTTCTAGTACTAGTGTGCCTTTAAAAAATAACACTAGGAGCACTTTATGTAAACCACAGAGTTTAGTAAGTGCTTTTTCTTTTTTTTTTTCCCAACCACAATGCATAAAACATTTTGACCTCATGATATTCTCTACCAGCCTTTGGCTTCATCATTCAAATTATCTCATATTATGTTGAGGGGAAAAAAAAAAAAGAGGTCATAAACAGACATTTTAAGCACAGGGCTCAAAAGGCTGGGAGTGCCCTACAGGTAACTTCAGCTCTAAATCATTTCTTTGGGTCTGCTCAAGCTCAGCAGGCTGTGCAGCTTCTTTGGTAGTTTATGCACAGTGTGGTGCCCCAGGATGTACTGTTGCATGCAGTTCTTCTATAAACCATGTGCAGGGAGAGGTGCTTCAGAAAAGTCTCATGGTTAGCTGGGTTTCAGTGTACCTTTGAGTGGACAGATGGATTATATAGCACCAAGGACGTCATTGCCTGCCAGGCGATGCGGATTTGCGCCCTGCCCCCCCCCCCCCCTTTTCCCTTCCTGAGTGCCTCCAGGAGCTGCAGAGCATCGGGGCTGACATCTGCCACGCACATGCTTCTTCCCCCAAGCAGTGAGGTGTGTGCACAAGAAAGTGTGGAGGGTTTATATGTAAAATATCCTGCCAAGTAAAATCTAGATGGTGAAGTTGCTAAGGTGCTCTCTGAGAAGCCAATGCAAGTGCTGGGGGCAGAGCTGGCAGTGTGTGTGCAGGGAGGGCCCGGTGCAAGGCTCTTCACCTGCAGGAGTGGTGTGCCTGCGTCCTGTGAGCTCTCCTGTCCCACCACAGAAAAGCATTTCCAGGCAGAGGGTCCCACCACAGAAAAGCATTTCCAGGCAGAGGCGCTGGCTGTTGATGTGGCATGATAGAGAAGCTTGCATGTATTGGTAGCTGAATAGTCCTGTTAACACTGCAGAGCGTGTTAAATATCTTTCAAACCCTTCATGATAAGAGATGCCATTTAAATGTAGTAGAGTGGTGTGGAAAACTGCTTATCTGTGCTTACTGTAGAGGTCTAATTCTTCTCTGTTAGTGAGGTCTATGACTCCAGTAGGAGCAGGGCAAGACACTTCATTTTTGAGGACAGTATTTCTTTGTGATGTGTAGTGCTTGTGGAATAACACTGCTTTGACCTGCTCTTCTTGTGAAAAAGAATAATTGTATGTTTTACCTTTATTCATTTGCTCCGAAAATACTTTTGCTTGACCTTAGCGAGGCACAATAATTGAAACCTCACAAGTACTTCTGCCTTTGTACTAATTTTTGCCCTGGACATAGTCTTGGACATGGGTGATTCCTTTCAGACTCGCACATCGTGACTGTCCTTACGCAGCAGCTGGGATTTTTCATCTACCAGCTTTTCTTTCCCCTTTCTTAGCTATGGGCTTTGTGTATCCTTTTGTCTCTATCCTGTCACAACAACAACACAGAGCTGAGGTCAGACTTTACATCTGAATGCTTTCCTCAAACAACTGGGTACTGTTTTCCCTCCCCATTCCATGAATTGGTACAATAAACTTTATCAAGCACTATGTAACGATTTCCTTCTAAATAGCAAAATGTTTTTTCTGGCTCTTGTTTGTGTTACTCCTGGTGACTCAAAGGTCTGTAAAGTCGCTTCCCCTGCCAGGCTCGCTCTTGGTGGGACGCTTTAGCAGCCTGCGGTTTGGATGCATGTGAACAGACATGTGCTGTTTTCCAGAGGCAAGCACCCATTTGTTAGCGTGAGCTGCTCACGCTTTCCTCTCCATGGGAGCTCTTCCCCATTGAACTTTTGAACCACTGAAGCAAATCGAATCGTGTAGCTCTACAAAATGGAAACCGGCATTTGGGCTGTGTGGAGGAAGTGTTTCAGCTTCAGCACAGTTGCCCAGGGAAGCGAAGCCAACAGAGAAACACATTGTTCCGGATGACTAAAGAATAAGGGCCTGTTAAACTAGTTTCTTCTCTCAAGTTTGTAGTATCTTCCTTGTGTTGTCTCTTAGGCGAGAGTTGAGTATGTAAGATGATACATTTTTGCAAGATTTTTCCTGTTTGACTGTGATTGCTGAAATGTGTGCAGTACCTGCTAATACAGTTTCTAGGATTGGTGAGAGTGGGAAGCAGTGCCAGAAATAATAGCTCTAAGTTTATAGAGGCCATACGTACTTTCAGTCTTGTGACAAAGGAAGGTACTGGTTCTTACAAATGGGACTCCTCTAGACCCCTTCAGTTCGCGGGCTCCCTACACACCACCTTCCCCAAGGCACAGCATGTGTGCTGCCTGTGAGCCAGCGAGCTCCTCTACATGCATCAGGCTATATGTGGGGGCACGGCCAGTAGCTGCAAAGAGGAGAGGGGGATCTTGGAGCAAAGGGTCTGTCAGGCAGGGCATCCATGGGCTCCCAGGGTAGCTCCTCTCCTCCCCTAGCAGTCCAAGCTGCGGGTGCAGCTGAGCAGAGGAGGACAGGAGCAGTGGCAGTGCACTCAGCTGCCGACACGGCAAGTCCGACAGCCGTGCTGGGCAGAGGTGGTGAGGGGGGATTCATATGAGCACACTTTAGTCCTGACAGGTGAAGTTCAGTGAAAAATGGAAGCAGAAAAAAAAAAGGTTTCTCTTTAAACCTGCAAATAATAATTGAAGAAATTGATTGACCTGTTATTGTTGAAACAACTTCTTAAAAATATTGCCATGAAACTAGCTGCCCTTTAGTGTATGTTTCAGACCTATCACTTACCTAAAATGAATTTAGAATGACCACACCTGCCCTCAGGAATGCTGCATAACTGGAGTGAAGGTTCAAAAAGAAATCCTAACCGGAGGCATTTCCACAGCCAAGCTGAACTGTGTATTGGAGTAAAGAATACTTCTTAGCTGATCTTTGGTGGATTTCTTTTCTAGTAACATTAGCTCAAATCTTGTTGTATTTCAAGTCTGACTTCCTCAGTACAGTGTTCTCAAGCTTGAGAAGACAGCACTGAGTCAAGTGGGCTCATCTGAAATGCCTTCATCTTTCACGCAAAGATGCTTACAAGCTTACACAACAGCAGTGAGTCATTCACATAGGATCATGTTTTTTATTCACATAGCAGAAGTAAAATTGGTGTTCTCTGTCCCTAACTCCAGCATTGCTAATATGCAGGACACATATAATGGATGTGCTTTATGCCCTGGAAAAAACAAATTATTAGCGGGCAATGACACCTCCATAGTGGACAAGCAGACTGTCATTCATAAGTATGACCTTATGTTTTGTATTCCTTTTCCTTCTTTTCAAGTGAAAATAAATCTGAATAATATTTCTGCACTTCAACTGGGAATATGAAAGGTCAAAGGTGCTAAAAGACCCTCTCATACATTAGAGGCACTACAGCTATAGGTTTGCTCTTTATCCTTAATACTGTGTAGATTAATGCTGTCAAGGATGGCATATGATTTATACAAGCTTTAACAAGTGAACATTGGTCCGCCTTTCTGACTGAGGACATGATCCTGCAAGTCCCTTTTGTACTTGCGACTAAGAATGCACTAATCTCATGGAACATAGCTGTAATGCATCACTGAATAGAGGTATTGGGGCTGGGTCAAACCTGTGAAATTAAGAAAAGTTGATTTTAAGTAATATCAACAGCTTTCACTGCAATGGGGATTCGTATCTTTTGTATTTGGCTTTATAAATTTCAGGTATCTAGCCAAGGTCAGCCATGTAGGTGGAGCTGGTCATTGGAGAGGATCCCAAGATGAGGATGGGGTAAAGCGAGGTGCCTGTCCGATTGCATTAACTGTAGAGGCAGCCTAGATAGTTGTTAGGTTAAATCTCTAATGCATACCTGTCTATACATAGCCTGTGAGGTGAATCACACCTAACTCCTGACTCTAGTGATCAGCTCATGTCAGATGTATAATCAGACCACATTGTTAAAAAAAACCAAAAACCAAAAAAAAACGAAACCAGAAAAAAAAAGGCATATTAAGCAAAGGATATGGCAGCACTGTATGTGGCCTTTGTTTTTTAACCAGTTCTTTGTTGGTTTCAACTAATTATCAACACCACAAGATAAATTAACTTTTAATTTTAAATTCTTTTTAAATATCTAGAAATAGCACAACACATTTAAGTCCAGTAAGCAGCAATGTTATAAAACCCTTGAAAGCAAAGACGTTCAGATTTAATGATTTTTGCAGGGCACTAACTTATTTCAATTGTGTTCAAGTAGAGATCTCTACATACTGCAAACTTGAAGATAACATAAAATAATTGTGTCCTATACCAATATAGTTGCTTAATCATGTTACTGGTATTACTCTGTTTTTGTACTGAATGACATTTGGGTCTACTGATCCACTGTGCATTATAGCAGATTGACTGCAGACAAAACAGAAAATACGTATGCTAAAACTTGATACACAAATCAATAAATCATGTGTCCCTTTAAATATAATGAAAGTAAAGGCTCATATTGATCTACATCAACTCTGATTAGAGTTGCATGGTATTCTCTTTTGAAAAAAAAAAAAAAAGCAGAATAGCTGCTGCCGAGTGAATTGTAGGTATCAGGTATTACATAGCTAGCTCCCATTGCAGCCAGGCAGAGGAGCCAAAACAAGTAGGGAGCCATAGAACTTTACCAGCTTCTATAAAATGGTGTCAGTTTGAAAGCTGGGGTTTTACAGTGTATTTTCTACAGCTCAAGTAATCGTTGCACTTTTCACTGGTAAGAAAAAGAAAAAGAAAACATAGAAGGGAATCCCATCTCTGAGCTGAAGAAATATTGGCATACTTTGCAGTTTATTTTTACGCTTATTGTACGCTAAGTGTGTTGTACGCTAAGTACACAATAACAGGGCCTATGCTGCCAACATGTTCTGAGAGAAGTAAAACTCCAAGATAACATCTATCTTCACTTTTCAGTGACACTCAATTTTTAAAATAAAGTATCTAAATGCTTTGCACACTTATATGCTCTACTTTGCTGCAATGTGCTGTGCTTTTTGCCTGTGGATGCCAGCTGTACCTGCCCTCTGCAGCCTTCCATCAGCCTTCCCCGTGCAGGAGAGCCAGTGTAGGTGAGGCAGCCTCCTCCAGCTCAAAAGCTTGTCAGGTGCCAGGATATCCAGAAAGGCAGAAAGTCCAAAATCCTCTTTGGCTTCCATCGCAGCTTGTTAATTCATACTTCAATTTTATTTGTGACTTTGGCTGGAACATGATATATATCCAGATTGTTTCGTAACACTTTATCATCAAAACATGCTGTTGGCACAGTGTTATTTTACCCTTGACTGTAGGCTTCTGTTCAGTTGTCTTCCCAGGGTTTATGCAAGGTGGTGTTTTCTGAAGCGATGTTACAAAGAGGACTGTGGAATTAGAGGGAAGCCAGTTGTCAGACTTGTAGGGCATGTAACATACCGCCCTGTGTGAGAAGGGTCTCTGGAGCTGGGGATGCAGGGCAAAGTGCAAGCCCTCTCTGTGGGCTCAGAGTGCATGCATCCTAGGGAAATTCTGCAGTTTGCTGTATCCCAAAGAGTCTGCAAATGCCTACATGCATTTTTCTCCTCAAAATGGCTATCTCATACTTAAGGCAAGGATAAGGACCACTTTCAAAGCCTGGTGAGAAAAATGGCGAAGACAGTGGCTGAGCAGCATTTGTCTCCCTCTTCAGTTGCTCCTTCCTGTAAAGTAACAAACCTTAGGTATGGAAGTGAGTGCTGCTCTGTACTTCATAAATATGCTGAGGTATCAAGGTACAGCACTACATGCAGGACCATAACATAGATTCCAGGGGTGTCCCATCAACTATCTCACTATTGCCTGTTCTTGTGATTACCAGCATTCCTCAAAAATGGAAGACCGTGCCTCTTCCCCCTGACCAAACTTCTCCAAATTCCTTTTAAGACTTTATGCAAAGAACATGGAACAAGTATGTAAGATGAGACTTGGGTAGAAATCAGGTGAATAGCAAAGCAGATCTGGCTACAAGTTCAGAAACCCCCACACCCTTTCCTTTGGAAGAAAAAAGCTACCAGAACCAAGCATCTCTCTTGAGCATATTACCTGACCCTGAAGAAGATTTCAGTGCTGCTTTCCTCTAGCATTGGATAAAGTAAGTTGCTACAGTAGCTACATTAGCCTCTTCCTAATTCACCTGTGTGTTTTTCCTCAGGACTTTATCTCACGCCTTCTCCTGCTGTAAATTTAGAGAGACAAACAAATTACTACCACATGGAGTACCCTCACTGCTAGGGCTGTGCCAAGGGCCTCAGACTCTCTTAGCCCTGGTCTGTCAGATAAATTCTCTCTGCGTTAATCATTCGGCTGTACCATAGCTCAGCACAAAGTAAGTTCTGCTTTGGGTTATATGTGGTGCCACCGGTGCACCTTGCTCTTGTTGATTCCAGTGGAAGCTCTAATTTCATGTTACATGTTCCCAAAGGATATCAGGTCATCCTTTACACACAAGCTTTTCACAACTTAAATCTGTACATTCTTCAAAACAGGAGCAAAGGCTCATTTCCATGCCATGCCCCAACAAAACTGCTTTCCTGACATGGTGCAGGACTACTGATAAGCGTTTGTAAGTATGGAAACATACATTAGTATATGTTATTGGGTTATCTGGAGCTTGAAAAGGAGGAACATACATGGAAGTGGGACACCAGTGGCTAATGCTCCTGACTGACATTTACACAGAAAAACACTTTGGGATTTACTTTAAGAATGGAGTGTGTGGGTAGGTCTCTCCTCTGTCCCTGAGAGTAGGTGAGGAATGATGTACTGTTCATTCACCACATCTTCAGATTTTTCTCATAATCCTCTAAGAAATGTGGGCAAATCAATTAATAAAAGTTGCACTTTGGAAATAGTACTTCTTCTTTCCCTTAGCGAAGGGAATTTTGTGTCCCATACCTCCAAACGTACTAGAAAATCCATGCTTTTTTAATGTTGTCCATTCTTTGTGTTTATTATTGAATTATTTTTTACACTGATTAAGAAGTACTGACTACCCACAAAAGATTAAGAATCCCTATGGATCACTTATCCAAGCTCAAATCTTGTATACAATTAAAATCCTCCTGCAATTTTAGCTACACTTTGAAATTCAAATGGGTTAAAAGAAAAGCTCCTTAAGGAGATTTCAACTAGTTAGATATTTTATTGTATGTAAATTGTGCATACGTGCTTACAGACAGATATGCATAATGTGATAGTGTAGTTTGCTTTATTAGAGTCATAGGTGGATTTAGAAAAGTCCCCAGTTGCAAACTAGCGGAAAGTTACACGGGACCTCTCCCTCTGCTGCAGATAAGATCTGTATTTTGGCCTTGTTCTTGAAAAATCATAGGTACTTGGCATTAGTTGAAACTCATGTACAGAGGCTATGTTTCATGTCTAATAGCCTTCAGAGCAGCACGTTGGAATTAAGAGGTGGAATGCTACTGAAATTCAATAGGAACTGGGCAGCTAGCTCTTTCAGACCCCTTGGAAAATCCCTGTCCAAACGTGGAGGAATAAGACAGATGCAAAACAGATTAAAAACTTACTTGGAACAACTTTTATGAACATCTGAACGTGAAGTATGTTTAAGGCCCTTCCTGTCCCAACTCTCTCCTCTTGTTTAACACTAAATGCATCCTCAGCTCTGTGGAGCAAGATGCTGTGCTTTAAAAGCCATCACATTTTAATGTATAGAACAGTGTGTTTTTCTGGCCCAGGATTGAAACTAACTTCTCTTGGGCTTTGAGGCAGTGTTAGTTTTCAAGAAAAGGTCTATATTTTAATGTAGACAGCAGACAGGAAATGCCAGCTGTCTGAACCTGTTCAACAGTATAAAACTTCAGAATAAAACCCAAGACAGAATGGTTACTGGCCAGAGAGTAGAAAAGGTAATTAAAGGTGTTTAATAGGTGCATTTATCAAATAGTTCTGTGGTTTATCACATAGTTCTACAGTTTATCACAGGAATATCACTTCCAGGCATTCCTGTCTGTATGTAAAATATGCATGCTAGCCCTGGCTTTCTTCTGCTCAAATATAATGTTTCATGGGAACAGCAAAATCTGTGGAAGTCAGAGATCAAAACTGAATGTTACTTCCAAAATACGAATGATACACAGAATGCTGTCATGGAAACCTTTCTTACAGAGCCTTTAGCATAACCGGCAATCATCCCACACTATGCTGCAGAAGTATTCATCTGTCACCATACCCAACTATGTAGTCTGTAAATTGTAGTCACAATAAAAATACAGATTTTCATGGCATGATACTGCTTTTCGTGGACAAATGTTGCAGTCTGCTTTTTGTGCCTGAATGTATGTCTATACATCGCAAAGCTATGTGGGATCAGATGGACTTTGTTTCCTTAAGAAAAGTGGAATTTCCTCTTTCCTCTGAAACCCATGTTAATATCAAAAGTTACCATGGTTTCATGAACACTTTTTAGCTTGCTTCTGACTTGGGGTACAACTCCTACTTGATCACGTCCCATGAAAATTAACTTTGCATTGATACTCACAGTTTATCCTTCACAAAATCCTTGTGGTTATTAGTTACATTTCCTGAAGTCATTTATCTTTTTACAGACCATAGAGACACTGTACCAAATTTCTAAACAATAAGACAAGCAAAACTTTCTTGTCTTTATCAAGTGCAAAGTATAGGCAGATTAACTCATCGCAAAGATATAACAAGACAGTGATATTTAGAGTGAGTGTGAGAGGCAGAAGTAGCAGTTTTTATATTTATATGAAAGATGAGATGAAGTTTTGCAATTACATAACAAAGGGTTTTTACTGTGTCAGATTAATTTCCAAGCCACATGCCTCAGAGAAAATCCAAATTCTTGAATGAGAGACCACAAAGCTATTCAGATAGATAAGCTATGCAAATGCAGGTAACAGCTTCCTTTGGACTTGATATATTTAAGTGAAGTATGTTCAGGCACGTGCCACGGTATGGTTTAGTTGCATCTCCAATTTTCGGGTGGAATAGAAAGGCTGAATCAGGAAGGCTGAATCAAGGCATTTAGAATTTATTACAGGGATGAAAGAGGGAAATCATTGATCTTTTTTTGATTTGGGTTTAGATTGTTCCCAGTAGCTGATTCCTACAATATTTAAGTGACATTTTTTCTATGCCTTTCAGTGCAGGTGGTTCAGTGCCTAAAGGGCATCGATGAATATTTAAACAAATCTGCACTAACCAGAATGTATGTTAAAAGCAAATCCAAAAAAATCTCAAAATTTGCACATGAGCCTTAGTTATAAACGTGATAAAAGAAAAATAGAAAGATGTATGCTCCTCTGTGCCCGTATAGGCACTGCAGTTAATTTCTGTTCCCCTTATAGGAATTCTATCTTCTGAAACTGTTGCAGGAAATGCTACAAGTCATTCTAACCTAAAACCTTATTAAGATTCTCCACTATTGAGGGTCTGCCTCTAAATAAAAAGCTGAGAGAATGTCAAATATCTCCTTTCTCATGCTGCATGTTTACAATCAAGTGTTAGAAATTAAATCATATAAATTATACCATTTGGTGTAGGACCTTCCCTCAGTCCTACTGCACAGTAAATAAAATTACAATAAAATAATCATATGGGCTACACAAAAACGACGATCATATAAGATCCTACCACAAATAAGGACCTGCCAGAAATTAGTTCTCTGTGAGTTGGGCTCCACAGAATAAAGATCTAAGAGTAGCAGATAATGGGCTTGGGGAATCTCACAGAAGTTAATGGTGCTTGTAGTGCTGTGTGGTATCAACTTTGCTTTGTGGCCTCATAAAAAATTGTCACAATGCCACAGAAGGGACAGGGAGGGAGATGGCATCTGTGCGTTGTGGGGTAGTGGGGAACACAACAGTCTCCTTTTCACTTTGGTTTTTGGTCTGACATAGCATTTGTAACTCTGCCTCTTCCCCTGTCTACCAGATCTGTTTTTCAGGTGAGTGAATACTAAGTTTTATGCCAATGATGCCACGGTATAAGTTTCCCTTGTGTTTCTATACAAATTGGACTAAGTTAATCTTGAGAAAAAGAAAACTTAATTCACTTTTAGGCTGAATAGACATATCTGCTGTGTTCTTACTCCATGCTGTTCTGCTTACTCCCCAGCAAAAACCATTTTTGATTACTCAGCTTGAAAGATTTCTCTATACTGGCTGACCACTGACCCCAATTTTCAACTTCTGTTTTAGTTATGTTGTGATAGTTGCAACGAAATGAGATTTGAAAAAAAAATTGGAGTAAGTTGTATGAGTTTTCCCTGACAGATTTTGGGAGGCTTTCCTCATCATATCAGAGAGAATACTTATCTTACCTGACTTAAAGCTGTACATGGGTTGTATTGGGAAAGAAAGTCTCTTTCTCAGATCTTTGTTCCCCTAAAAAAGAGTTCCCAAATAAGAGTTTCTGACTTTCTATTCAATATTTAAATTGCTCAGAAGCTTCAGTAATTTTTGGAAGAAGTCTTCTGCCTTCTGCTTTCATTTCCTCCCTTTTAATAGGAAACTCTTTGTTCCTGCATCTGAAAGTGAAGAAAAGTACACTTCATTAAGCCTGCAATTGTTTAGAACTCAGAAGTGTAGATTGATTAGCAAATACTCTACAATAGCTCTTATAATGGAAAGCTTTAAATAAATGGGTTTTAAACTATTCTTACAGTTTCTAGTGCTTTTTATACAGTCTAAACATGCTGTGTACACTATTCTTTGACTCTGCTGTGTTCCTGGAGAGGAATGAATCAGAATATTCTGAATGCCTTATGTAACGTATTTAGAGAACTTTTTTGTTTGTATCTTTGTTTGAATTTCTTGGACGGAATTAATTAATGGCAAAGCATAAAGGCCAACTTTGAAATCCTAGCTGACTTATACACTAGAGCTCAATTTGTATTCTACATCAAGGAAATGTTTGGATTTGAAAGAAGGACACCATTATCAAAAAGATTTCTGTAGATGGCTCTGTTCTTCAGAGCACCATCTCTTTGCCAACAGAAGTGTGGTTTTAACATTTGGGTAATTCAAAAGGAAATTGATTTTTTGATCGGAGTACATATTTAATTCCTTATTAAACATTAAATGCAGAACAGGAAATAGTAAGTGATTTGGGATAGGAAAAGAATTATAAAGGTTCAATTTGTTTAAAACAATGTTAATTTCAGAGGAAGGGTAGATAGAATAAAGTCTGTAGCTTGTGCTTTTATGGTCCTGTAGAAATCTGATGGTGTAACAGCTTTTAGGAACGAGAAATATTCTTTTTCTTTTCATATCCATATCTGCATTGCAATTTTGTAACTATATTCCTTTGTACAGTGGTACACTACTGCAGTAACATGTAAGGATTAGTTTCTCAGTGGGTATAAATTTGTCTAGCTTCATTGAAGACAGTGGAATAAAGACAATTTACATCAGTTTCCAAAGAGTTTGATCAGCAGATCACTGCAGCAATGGGGAAGTCAGCAGGAGAATCCTGCCTTTTGTCTTTGCGGAAACGGGGTTATTCATGAAATGCCATGTTGTGTTTTACAGGCAACTAAAGCACTATCTTACAGAATGTCAGCATGTGTCCTTCACCCCTCTGCCTGCTCCATTGTGGGACAGGCAAAGGAGAGCAGATGGACGTGCTGCTGGCACACCTGCTCTTTCCTAGATTTCAGGTTCTACGTTCAGAAAGGGCTGTCCTTGGAGGCGAAGCAACTCTGCCTAAGTGATAACAGAGGAAGTGGAAAAAACTGTCTTTTGAGGTTATAACGCATATACCAGCTTCTGTTAAAGCTACTGGGATTTCCCCAGAATATGCTGTAGGAGCAACATTAGCTCTTGGTCTGTACATGGCAGGGCCTAAGGGAAGTTTGGCATCCGGAAGACTCGACCAGTACCTGTGTTACAGCTGTAGGAGGCAGAATGCTCAGCTAGGGACGCCAGAGGGTTTCAAGTCTGTGCATTAAGTTCAGGAAGTACAGGGGAATTTTTTCCAGTCTAGAGATCTCAAAGCTTGGATAGGGCCAACCTTGCTGATTTTTTTCCTGTTCTCTTTCTTGTGTTCTCAGGCCTTGAAGTTTGAGCGGTCACTCAAATCTGTGCAAAGTCAGCGTAACACTCTGGTAGCTCATATATAGTGCCTAGCAGTAGGGTATTAAGACTTCTAGGTAGATGAAAGATCTTGTCTTTATGTTTTCCAGCATTATCCTTCCTGTCAAAGAGAGATTAGACAGGAGAGAGCAGAGTGTTGATAACATCTTTTATGCTTTTGAATATTTGTAGGGTAGAGAGAGGATTGGAGAGATGGTCTTTTTTGGTTTTAAAATGATTTTCTTCTCACACTAGTAACTCTCTTTTTTTCTTCTCAAACATTATGTACCTTCTGCCTCATTTATTTATCTCCATGGCACCTTGGCGTGGTTCTGAAAAATGTTAAACACTGTCCAGTCTGTATCTTTAGAAAGACTGGAGCGTTAAAGACAATTTCGTAGCATCAAACTCTGAGAATATTTATTGCAGTCCCATCATATTCCTTTGTCCTATTTCTTTGATAGCGGCAAACTTCCATATTCCTACAAGAGACAGGGAAATGGGATACAGACAGTAGCTGGTGTACAGAAAGTAGCCCAGCTTCTCTGGCCTGTTTGACAGTGGGTGATCATGGATTTCCTCCAGAGCTGTCGAGAGCGCTGTGGACAAGCCTGTGTTTATACTCCTGCAGTACAATGTGAGCAGTGGCACAGAAAGGCTGCTGGGCTCCTGCCAAAGGGCCGCACAAAGGCAGCCAGATCGTCTCCCTGCAATGCAAATACGATGACAGTGGCAGCAGGGGAAGCCTGGTTGTGCAGCCACCTCCTCCTCTCCCCTGCTCACCCTCCCCAGTTCTGGTACCAGGAGGATATAGTACTGAGAAGGGAGGTCACCAGGAGCACTGACTGCAAAGCAATTTGGGGAGGCAAGCTGCCTTCAGAGCTCAGAGCTCACACCTGCCTTGACTTTGGGATGGGACTAGTAGCATCCCAGGTCCCTTACTGACCCTTCGCTTAAGGTGGTTTTGGTGTTTGGCTAGTGGCCAGAGTGGGCAGGACCATTCCCTGCATGAGGCCCCAACATAACTTTCAACAAACCCTCTCTTCTCTCTGCCTGAATGAGGGGACTGGCTGGAGCTGGAGGAGGAGCACCAGGAGGGCAGTGCGGAGCCCTCTGCGAGGGGAAGGGCCCCCGGAGAAGTGGCCATCTCCAGCGTGAGTGAGGGCGGCTCCTCGAGCAAGGACCCCAGCCAGTCACCCAGTGCACGAGGTACGACAGTCCTGGGGCAGAGGGAGACTGGAAAGAGGGAGGAAAGGGAACTGGAAAAGAACTGAGCAACTAGCAGACACAAGTGACAGAGAGCAGAGAAACAAGGATGGAGGGGCTTGGAAGAACATGACTCACTGCCTGCAGATAAGATATAATAAGATTCAATGAGAAGCTCAGATATGTGGAAAGTAGAGAATAGTGATGCTGTGGGGAGCAGAAGAAGAATTTATTGTAGAATTAATGGCTTGATGCAATCCTGAGTATGCAATGACTGAGGGATTTAAGTAGGAATACACATTATACAGGCAAATCTGATGTGCATTTTTCTTTAAATTTTTACTCTGCTTACATTAAGCATTTCTGTCTGGTTCCCACATGTCTCCAGTGTTTAACAACATAAAATTGTATTCTTCTACATCGTTGATCTTCTCCTAAGCCATGAAGTTGGAAAACAGCCTAAAAACAGCTTTCAAAACCAAAAGATTCCCTTCCTGAAAACAGCAAGTAAGGGATTCACTGCATCTCAGTCCATCAGGTTTCCCATCTGTTCAAAAGGTTATGGCTGCTTCCATGAAATGAATACATTGTTTATTTATTTATTTTTGGAGGAGGGGAGTACATGTACGTGATTCAGGAAGAAGATGTAAGAGATGGTGTCCTCTTCTGAAGAGATGGTTAGACCTGTTCTTTAGCATGTGACAAAGCTCAAATATGATTTGTTCTCTTGGATGTGAATGCCTTTGGATCCCAGATGCTGAAGGATAAAGGGTTTTTTATTTGTTGCTTGTTTTCTGAGTGGAGTTTTATTTATTTATATATGTGCAGAATGATCTATTCTACTGGGTGGGATGTCAGACTATTTATTTTGGCACCTAGTTTAAGAAATAGGTGCTTTTACTGTGCAGCTGAAGTGTTTTTGCTTCAAGTCCCCTTAGGATTTTAAAACCCACTGGAGTAGGGGTTCACTGCAAAATGAAGAGTGAATAGTACTTGGCTTTATAAATTTCTCAACACTTCCCACACTATGTCAAATTCGTGCATATAACCTTCCATTTTCATGAATCTCACATGAGTCAGCATGCTTCGATTTACTGATTTTTATTTTTTTCATTTAAATTCTTATTGGAAAGCTATTTATGTAGGGTATTAAGTTCCAGCTGTCCTTATACAAGATTGTTTACTGCTTGATTAAGAAAATTTGTCCAAAATAACACTGTATATGTCATGATAGAGTACCTTCTATATAAAATGTTATTTTACAGTATTGACGTTTTTCCTAAGACTTATTTGGTACTTGGAAGGCACGCTGGAGACAGCTGGCCAGTACAGCCATGGCTTAAGCCTTATCCTGTCACTATCAAACACACAAAGCATACAACACCATATACAAGATAGGATCTCTGTCCGTGGACTGGCTACAAGCCAGACTTAACTCACTAGATAGTATCTGCTCAGAAAGAGAAATCAGAGCTGGAAACAGCAGATACAGTGATGCATCTCAGCCATCTCTGAGCAATGTGTGAGTGTATGCATTCAGACTGATGGGGCTCTCCCATGTCCTTGGGACACTGGAAACACCCTGGGAGAGAACAAGTAGTAGATTCATCCCTCAACTTGTTTGCTGTCCAGCCAGACTGGTGATGGTTGCATGAGGCTCTTCTTTCACCTCTTCAGTAAATACAAATGAGGCAGCTTACAATACAGCCTTGGTCTCCAGCTGGAAGAGAAGTGGTGACTTTGCTCCTTGGGAAGGGGCTCCCCACCCCTCTGTCCTTCCTGGGGCTGGCCCGTCCCCTTGAGCTGTTCACTCCTCTCAGGCAGTGAGCTGACCCTATGCTGGCAGTAAAAAAGTAGACCTGCCTCTGCCATAGTCTTTCTTGGCTGCCTGTTGCTAAAACCAGTCTGCTGGTATCTCACTTTCTGGAGCAACATTTCAGGAACTTCATTTTCATTCAGAAGGTGCAATTTTGTGTTTTGGTTTTTGATGTGAGGGAATGTTGCAGTTTTGTATCTCTCTACAGATATAAATTTCAAGCTTTTAGGCTTAAGGGATAGGGTGGAGAAAGGATCTTCCTTTTTATGCTTACAACAATAACTGTGAATCCAAATAGCTACATTAATGAGACTTATTGAAAGATTTTATTAGGGAATGTGCAAGTCATTAACTTTTCAGTAAGAAAGTGTAAATGGCCCTTCTTATATTTGCATGTGAAACTATAAAACTTAATTTCCTATGCATATAAGAGCATTTTTGTCCATCATAGTAGCCGAAGCACTTTAATAAGTCATTTTAGTTTGAAATAGCGCTGTCATTTAGTACTGTCGTTTTTTCCTCCACCACCTTACATTCCCAAATTCTTTCATAAAATACAGCATATGATTTTGTGAACGTAAAAATAACAACATGGGTGAAATTTTGTGGGCAGAATCCATGTTTTGGAAGCTGGTTTGGAGAGTGGATAAGCACCATTACTACTGAATGGAAAACTTTATTCACCTGAGTAGCCAACTAGTTTTACTAGTAGCTTTTAGGACATTTTGTTGCATTTGTTTAAGAATTTCTCAGTGTTGGAAAGCATGCTTACTCTGTGGTTCATGTACATACTAGTAGCCAGATACTAGTGGACAATGTAGAAAGAAATTAAAATGAGAAATTGATTAACCTAGGGTATTTTCATAAGTCTTGAAAATAAATAACAATTTATAGCACCTTATTAAATTTAGTGTGTTCATTTTCAATGAAATGGACTAAAAGGTCAAGCCAGTGTTATAGCATGTATTTTTAGCTTGCTTCAGTTCTGTGTTTTTTGCTATTTGCATCTGTAAATCAGCCTATTGAAGCTTCACAGACAAAATTTCTTGAAAATCTCAGTGGTTTTGGCTGTTCAAAATGGTGACGTTTCAGTTGTTGATGTCATGTTAAAT
Organism: Strix uralensis; assembly: GCF_047716275.1. Classification (NCBI taxonomy): domain Eukaryota; kingdom Metazoa; phylum Chordata; class Aves; order Strigiformes; family Strigidae; genus Strix; species Strix uralensis. Next base: position 9,837,632 of record NC_133978.1, on the reverse strand, counting down.
TTTGATGATAGAGAACTTTCTTCTAAGGGAATATATATGGCATAAGTAGAGAGCGCATTGGCCTCTAGAAATTATTCAAAATTAGTAGTTGTGTAGGGATGATATGCGGAAGAGTAGCAGTGGTAGACTGAGGCACAGAAAGAAGGCCCTTTGAAGAAAGTGGAGAAAGAAGGGTAGACACACTCGTCACAGAGAGAAATGTTACGGCAAAATGAAAACAGAACATGACTTGAAGACCTAACATTAGACAGGTTTTTTTCCTAACAGAAGAATGTAGTGAATCTTTGTGTAAAGGTTGTAAGAGATCCACAGAAGGAAACCTCATGGCAAGAAACAGTTGTAGAAACATACTCCACTGAGGTCTAGTGTCGTTTTTATCTACAATATTGCGTTTGTTGTTTAACTCCAGTAGTTATGAAATGTATCAAATTCATGTGAAACAGAAACTATTTTCTTGGTCCTAAACCAATAATTCTAACATCCTTTTCTAACAGAAAAAAAAAATGTTTGGAAATAACTTAAGTGCTTCTCTTTTATGGATGCACGTATGCAACACATAGAAACCAAGTCTCATAGTAACAAAAATTGTCATGTGCACTTGACAACGGCAGGCCTGTGTGTTTTTCCTTAAGGTTTGAGTTAGATGAGAAAAAGTGCCATGTGGAGCATTACACCGTTTTTCCCTAGTTAATTCAATGTGTGAATTATTTCACTATTATTTCATTGTTTCCTTACACACTAGATTTCAAGAAAGCAATTTTATGTATACAGTATTTAAGCACCCATGAAGGCCTGCTGATATTTGCTGGGATTACACATAAAATCCTGCTGCGGATGCAGAGAATACTCAGCTTCTTCCTCCAAAAGGCTAGTCATATCTTCACATATGATGAAATATTTATTGAGTACAATGTTAACAGCTACCATATTGCTGTACTCCCACATTGACGCAAATGTTGGCAAAAGCTACTGTGCCAGCTGCCCACTTACACACTCTAGTGGCACCTTTGCTATTCGGCAAATCCACAAATTACCATTCTCATCCAATTAATGCTCAAACACTGGTGGTTTTTTTCTGCCTCCCATATTTAGCAGATTTCTGTTAGAAAATAAAAGATGAAGATGGATATACAGGAGCCTGTCAAACCAGACCAAAACCAGCAAAGTTAAGATTTCTTCAATGCCAGAAAATACCCTGGAGTGGTCTGTGGGAATATAATGAAAGAGAACCAAGGATTAATGCAGAGATTGAGGAGATTAAACCTTAATTAAAATGAGCACTTGTATGCAGTACATATGGCAGACAACTATTCTTACAGCTGTAATGGAGCAGATGTCTTCCCGCAGTTACACAGGTCCTACCTCCCATCCTACCCAAGGAGTGGGTTTCTGCAGTGGCTGCTGGAGGACACATTGTTTAGGTCACTATAGAAACATGCAACTACAGAAGACTCCTCATGGCACGGTGCTTCTCTGTAACAAGATGAGGTGACTTCCATAATCAGCATTTGTATCTAAACTGCACACATGTTTTTTGCACTCCTGCTCATAGGCTGTGCTGTTCCAGCCCATGATGGTATGTTTGCATCAAGCCAAAGCATGGGAGCTGCATTGCCTACTTGAGCACACAGAAGTGGACGTGACAATAATTTCTGATAACTTTTCACCATTAGAAGTATTTATCTCAGACCTAAGATAGTGTCTGCCTGCTGACCTCCAAAATATGCTGAAGGGCATATTCAAGACTTGAACGTTTGTCCCTTTTTACTTCTAAGTATGTTTACCCAATTTTCTAATGGAGTTACATTTCTCATGTTTAAAAAAGAAAAAATTCAACTTAATTTGGTGCATGTCATTTCTATGGTTGTATAATAATTTTTCTCTGTCCATGAAGCTTTATTTTGATCAGGAGAGATTTTATACTCTATAGACTTGTGATGAACAAGAGGCATGTAACAGTCATACTCTGTTGTAACAGATACATCAAAATGTGAGGTGAAAAACCCACAACTTTTGATGTACGACCTTTCAGAACTCAATGGCCACTTCAGTGTTTTGAAATAGAAATACAGAATACCAAAATATATCTAAATGACATGTCAACATCTTTCGAAAATACCAGCAGTACCATTCTTGTCTGGAGTTTGTGTACTAAGTCAAGAGGAGTTCTTCTGGAGTGTCACTGTTTGAATGCTTCCAAAACTCCTGATGTTATAATCCATTGCCATCCAATATTTTATTATTCTCAGTAGGACTTTTATCGGAGAGATGAAACATGAGTACGCCATAATTAATCCTTTCAGCAGTTCTAGTTGTGTACTCACAGCTGCATGGAACTATTTACTCTTCAGTAGAAACCTGAAGGGTCTCTACATTGCAATGGTGTTTACCAGTATTCCCTTCTGACCTAGTCCATGTTTTGGTGTAATGTTATTTTTAGGAATATGTTTGATAGTTTAGAAGCAAAGTCTAGAAAGAGACATCCACACATACATCTCTTAAAGCAGCAGGGCTTCTGCAGCTCAGACACTCTGATAACTTCATTCTTTTGCTTTATTCAGGGATTGCTGCACATAAAGCATTCCTCCAGATTGTTGCCAAATTATTTGTTTATCATTTCAGGGTATAGAATGTTTAAATTACTTGAGATAGTGTCATAATGGGTATAAACTAATTATGCTAAGCAGTGTTGAAATACGGTGCCTTCAAGTTCCAGGTGTCATTTTAGAATGTCTCCCTGTGAAAATCCTTCTGTGTTATTACGCCGAGGCTAATTGGGCTGGATCCTTCTGTTTCAGCCCGTGTGTCAAAGCCAGTGAACTTCCTTCTTGCTATCACTCTGGGAAGAAAGAACATAATCTCTGTTTTAGGGGACTTTGTAAGAGGTATTTTATCCTTACACTTTTCTTTACACTCTATTCCTTACTTGACAAATATATAGCTGTTGTATAAATTAAAAAACATTTATATTGCATATGCTGTGTTATTAGGTGAATTAATTAAAAAGGCAACTTGACAAAAGAGGGCTGAGAGGGGGAGAAGGAAAACCATGACTTTAGTGGAGAAGAAAAAGCAAAAAGTTTGCAGAAGCAGAAAAAACCTGTTATTTCAGAATTCTAATAAGCAGTATTAGCGACTTTTAAAATAATAATGTCTGCTGGAGCACGTACAGAGGAGCACTAAGAAAGCTCAGCTATCTGGTAACTGCCAAATGATACTGCTCTGCAGCCACTGCCTCCAACACAAATAGCTCAGCTACATTTAAGTACCCTTACTGGAGGCGATCAATCACATATGGAACAGAGCAGTTATAAATAAGGTCTGCCGTTCATATACATTCAGTTATTTTTGCAACTAAGCTATATTTTTGTCCAAAAGAAATATTTGGACAACTGAATGTCTCCCTCCTAGAAGGAGTGGAGAAAAAAAGACTGCAAATTGTCAGCATAGGTCAAGAAATAATTGAAATTCAGAATTCAGTGCCTGGATGCATTTCATCTTCAGAACCAAAGCGTTGCCACCCTGTGCAACCTTTCGAAAGACATTGAGGCCTTAGGCTTAAGTACCTAACGTCACGGTGAATGAAAAGATCCAGACAGCCAACTCGCTGCTTATGATGGAAAACAACACAGCAAGTGGAATGAGGAGTAGCACTGTAAGAATATTGTAAAAATTGCAGAGATAGTTTAAAGAAAATCATTAATAGAAAAGATATCCTTGAGCAGAAAGTTAGCTTCTTGAAATTCCCCATATCTCTGTGTTTCTCAGTGTGACAATAGCAAAATGCTCTAAAAACTTTTTTTTTTTTTTTTTTGCTATAGACATCTGCCCCACAAAGAACACTTGTTTTAGAAATTTCAGTCAAGCATGTATCTGCACACTGTGGGTTACCAGCTCTCCAGAGCTGTCTCAAGGAGTCCGTCTAAAGTATGATGCACTCGGTTGCATATAGAGCACCAGTGAGACACACAAAGAGATTCACTTGCTGGGCATAGGACAGCAAAGCAGCAGACTCCCAGCGCTGGTGTGTGAGACAGTAGCACTGAGCAACAGAGACAGAGAGCTCAGTAGGGTTAACGTCATCAGCTGCTCTCGTAACAGGTCTACTCGCATTTGGTAATTCAGTAATAAACATGGGAAAGTCTCATTTTCTTAATTGACTGAATCTAGACAGGTGATCAATACATCATTATTGGTTTTCCCCCATGAAACAAGAACATGCATTTTATCTTCCCCTGGTTTTGGGTTTTTTTGTCTCCTTGCTTTCCCTCTTTTTGGACGTTCTCTCTACCTTGCATTTCAGAGCTATTCTGCAGGGCTTAAGAGAAGACAGGTGCAAGTACTGTGTTTGGATTTGTTTTGCCTGTGGTATTTCATTGTAAATGGAGTCACTGTTTCCTCGAGTTTGGCCTTGATCTTGCTGCCAAGGAAATGCACATCAATCCCTATTTTGCATTTTAAGGAAAAAATGCAAACAGAAAAAAAAAAGGACAAGTTTTTGCTAAAATATGCATGTGTAGGCTCTTTTCCATTTGAGAGGCTGATAAAGTCCAGCAAGAAAAACATTTTAATGTTAACTAGTTTCAGAATTACAGCTTCTTGAATAGGAAAAAAAAAAAAAAACCACAAAAACAAAACAGATATGAGCCCTTCTGTTTATAACTAGTGTAGCAGCCCAGCAAAGGTGAATTTCATTAGTTTCTTCTCTCTTTCAGAATCCAGTCTTTACCAATGCATTATTCCAAGTCCTTCACTGAATAATTTGCATATTGATTTCAATTTCTGTGAGTCTTATCACCAACAAATTCATTCATTAGAATGTATATGAAGGACAAATACAGAAGGAACTGAACACCATTGAACTCAATTAATAAAAAAGTTTGAGCAAATGCTGGTGGATTTTTTCCCAGTATTTTCTCAGCTCTCTTAAGAACCAATTCAAATCTCATCTAAAAGCAGTGAAAAGCCTCCATCACTTACTGATTTTTGTAAATCTGTGAGCCGTCTATCCTCATGCTCAGAAGTAAAGACAGGACAGACCATCTCCTGATTTTGACCTTTTTTCTGTAGGTATGAAACTTGTTGAGATATTCTCACATTACTGTAAACAGCCTCCACCCATGAACATTGTTAATCTCTCCGGTATGTTCAGGTTTGCATGTGTTGGCTTTTTTTCATTTTATCTGAGCACAATGTTCTTAAAGCTTGCGGTATGACACGTGATATGGCAAAGGAAGATAAAGAAAGGAACAGAGCAGACAGTAAGAAATATTAATGAAACGGACAAAAGAGCCTCTCCACATTTTCCATCCATTCTGCTACTCTTGCTGCTTTTCCCTTCTCTATTTCTGTTCTTTTACATTCTCCTCTCTCTGCCATCAAGATTTTAAACATTTTAAGTCATTTCCTCTCTCTACTACAATCATGACTTATGAGGAATGAGCAATAATGAATGAATGCACTCTTCCTTAGGAGCAACAAGCAATACACTTACAGCAGGAGCTACTGACACAGCACACAAGGAGACTGAGCAGAGTAGCACAGCACAGTTTCATAAATCAGCATGCAAAAAATGTCAGACAGCGTGTGTCACCATGTGGTAGCTGGTTAGGAAGAACAACGTGGTTTTCTCCAGTCTGAACCTACCCCAGGAACAACCCATTTGCAATCTCTAGGCTCCATATTTTCGAGCTTTTTGTTCAGTTTTGTTTTGCTTTTACTCAGGATTGAAACTTACTTGCTTAGTTACCTCCCATTTGATTTGCTGAATATCTGGTTAGCTAAATACCAGGTAATGGATGATCACACAGGATTCTGTGGTGAGATGCAACTCTTCTTTAAGTTTCTTGTGTATATTTAAAAGAGGGTGAATTTTATTTCTGTTGGCTTTTTATTAGCTTTGGATATTCAGAAAAGACTTTCAAGATGGCAACACCTGTGTTGAGCTCTAGATCCCCTGCCATTTTTCTGTTCAAATTCTGCTCTTCACATGTTTTCTTTCTCAGTCCTTACATAAGGAGATTACATAAGAGAAGACTGTAATCTCCAAAATCATTTACCATATTAAACAGCAACCACCATCAATGGATTTTTACCAGCTGCCTGGAGCAGAAAGGAGACACGTGTCTGTACATTTGGAAACCGGTTGTTTACAGTATTCATCCATGCTTGCTGCCAATCGTGGGCAGATGTTGTCAACAGTCATTATGCAGCTCTGAAAATAGAATCAAACTTGACCTGGGCAGGTCCTCAAACAATTGATAAACTGCCTTTGAATGATGGCAGTCTGTGGAGTCCGTTCTCTTCACCAGCCTCCTCCCACTCAGGGATCCTGCAGACCCAGAGCTAGGGTGGCGTGGAGAGGGGGTGCTCAGTTGCGGTGTACGTACCAGGTACTCAGTCATGATGTACATGTCAAGCTGAAGACTCCTCATCCCTAAGAGTTATGGTTTCTCTCTGTGTCCCTGATCTGTCCTCGTGGAGGGGAGCGTGACCAGCATGTGCCTGCTGATCCCTGCAGCAGTGCTGTGTCATCTCTGGAAATGGCAAGTTATATTTGCCCCTTGTTGTTCTTCCTTCTTCTCTTTTCCCCCAGCAACCACTGGTAAGCAAAGAGAGTGAGCAGGAGAAAGCACTTTGGGGAGGAGAAGGGCAAAGAGGTATTGAGAGCACCTCCCTCTGCTGTGTGTGTGCTTCTTTGGCTGTCCCAGCCACTGCGCTGTGCCCTGGGAAGGGAAGAAACCGCTTCAGAGTGAGGAGGGGGCTCCTCTGCCTCCATCTTGCCCACTTTCCCAAACCGTGTGAACTCAGCATCAAGAGCTGGCGTCGTGGCTGACAGCACTCCTGAAATTGCTGTGTTGTGTGGAAGGGGACAACCTGCCATGGTCTCATATTCATACTTTTTCCCAAATCTGGCTTCCTCTGCTTAGCTCCCATGAGAGGATAAAGAGTACAGAGAGCGGTTTCCTCTCCCCTTCCCTCCCCCGCCCTCACACAAGTCTTGAGAGGAACACTGCCTTCTCCTTTTCTTTGAGAAGTGCTGGCAAGCACAGGCTGTTACAGTCCACTGCATACAGTGCCTTGGCATCAGAAGCGGTCAGCTGCTCCCGTGCTCCTGATTGCTTGCTGGCGTGTGGCAGAGGGCATGAGAGAAAGAAAAGTAATGCTATACTTCTGAAATGCTGTGTGCCCGCAGCTCCAGCCCAGCCTCCCAGTGTTTGTCTGCTCTTTAGTTAGCAGGTAGAACCTTACAAGTGACTCGCATTTAGTTGCTCCCCTGTGCAAACCCCTCTGATCTCCAGCAGGCCTGGAAGACACGATTTAAGGCTGTAAGAAATGTGTTGCTTAGCCTTTTTGGAAGTGCACAGCTAGCATCTATGTGGTAACGTTATCTTTGAAATACGAGAGTGCTTTGTAAAGGCTACCAATGCTGCTAAACGTAATGACAGGAAAAAATAATTTTTAAGATACATTTCTGCCAGAACAATATTCTGTTTGTCAGAAATAGCCAACAGTCCTCCCACAATGGAAGAGGGCTGGATATCTCTTTGCTATTTGCTTCTCCTCCTTTACAGTCTCTAGAAGGGTGCATGCAGAGGGGCTTTCTATCTGTTCGTCTACTTTCCCAAAACAAGGAGGACACCACAGCAATAATCTTTTGGTGACAAAAATGTTGGACTGAATCAAAGTTTGCTATGAGCTATATAGCAGAACGTACTGTTATGCTTTATCTGTCATCTCTTTATTTAACAGCAGTTGCAGCAACAGAAATGTTTCTGACTACAGTTTTTGTTTTTATGCTTTTCCAAGCATTCTCCTTCTCCCTTTTGGTTGTTCTTGAAGTTGTGACATGAGATCAGGGAAGCTTAAGAGCTTAAGTGACTTCTTAGCGTACCATCATTTCAAGATGAATAAGAGTTCATGAAGACAGCCTGCGGGAAGGGAACTGATGTACTATTTGAATGGCCTGACTTTATAATTCATACAAAACTCTCTCGGCAGGAGTGTGCCCAGTGCTGAAAACTTTGCCTTAGGGTTCAGATGGATCAAGCAGTAATAAGACTCCATGGCTAGTTGAGGGGGAGGAATAGGAGAAAACAATTTAAAAGCAATGAAAGAAGATACTCATGATTATTGTTGTAGCAAAGCTTTTGCTCCCACAGCCTGTGGAACCACCACATAATAGGTTGGAGAACTGACCCTGCTCTCAGCTGCCTGCCTTGCAGCTGCATGCAGGATTGTAAACTCAGTTTGGGAATAACTGGCTGAAGGAGAGGCAGCTGGCTCCTCTGCTCAGCTATGGTTTTAGGTGAGCAATTTTTCTGTTGAGGTCAACAAGAGTTTGACAGTACAAGGAATTCAGACCATCATCCCTAGAGAGGGTGAAGAAATCCAAAATGAGAAAATAGGGATAAGACCATACGTTCTCTCTGAAACTGGTTGCATGATCTATTTCAATCTGAATATATCTGTCGATAAAGTGGTTCTCCCAACAAGATATGGGAAGGAGGTTTTACTCCAAGATGAATTCACAGTTTGCATAAATCTTGCATAATATTTCCATTTAGACGGTGCTGTCAGGCAGTCATTTTAATGCGTGCTGAAAACCCCAAACCACCTGTAGTCTAATCCCACTGCTTGCTTCTGTTTCTGTATTGACACTCCTGGCACCCCCCAGGTGCCTTCTGCAACCAAACAGCCGCACATTGGGAGTGAGCATCTTTGCCCAAACTGTCTGCTATTTAATAATGCTTGCTGATAACAACTGTCCTCATAACTTCTAGATGGCATGGTTTCAAATGCTGAAGCACTGTGCACCAAAATAAAACCAAGACCCAGATAGCTTGGTTTTCACCACATTAGACGTCGTATTCACTGCATATATTTTTTTTAGATCATTTTTTGAAAGTTTTAATTAAGAAGGTAGTTTTGAACCACCTGGTGAGAGGAGTGGGGGGACCAACCTTTGCCTTTACAACTGGGCTTCGCAATGTGTGTCTCATTTATCAGTAAGCATCTCTTCTCCCTCCTAAGCATAAGAATCAGCCCTGAAAACATCTTGGAGCACCTTCTCGTGTTTTCTCCATGAATTATTTGCTGTCACGTTTTTATCGGACATCACTGTTCCCGTGCTAGAAGCAGGAAGGTTTGCTTGCAATTCAGGTAGAGGCCAGTTGTGCATTTTTGGTGTTTGTGATGGCCCTGGTATTAACTTCTGAGGGCATAAGACTTAGTGGTCAGGCTATAGATAGCCTGTGGGTCTGACAGCTGCTAATCTCATTAACCCTCTGATTTAGCTTTATTTATACTTCATTTGTTTCTGCTAGTTTACAGTGATATATTACTCAACTTCAAGAAAGAACAAAACCACAGGGTAGATGATTTAAAAAGTGGTCATGAAGCATTTTTGCTCAGGCCTCAAACTCTCTGCAGAGAATGGAGGATTTGGATATAATTTAATGCCAGTGGCACTGATCTGTATTGCACTATTAAGCGAATGTGAATAGTCCTTGATCTGTGCTAAAGAATTTAAATTTTCCGTCTCTCCTTAGGCTCACTCTGTGCCATATCTGCTTTTTATGAATAAGTTTGCTTGAATAAATTTTATGAATGTAAACACCAACGCATTAATAAGTTTCTAGAGTTTTTACTATAAATGAACATTTGTCTCTGCTCCAAAAATACACACAGGTTTCAGTACTGTCTTAATACCAGGGCTAATACATTCCTGGCAGGAGCTCTTTAGTGGTACACAGAAATTAAGGGGGGGTTGTGTTCAGTTTTTGTATGACATTGGCTAGATTGCTGTAGATGTGTGTACAATTAGGCTGGTGCAATCTCTAAATTAATTTGATGGAGCTACAGCTATAAAATATGTTTAAAAGGGACTGTTCCAAAAATTTAAAGAAATAAACTGTAGCAGTCTAGCTATTGCCCACACAAAACAGTAGGACTAGGTGACTAGCATTTAGTACGAAACTCTGTATAGCTCCACCTTACACCGTTACTTTTGTTGCTCTGCTGGATCTGCTATTGTAAAACTTTTCTGTCACTTATATGCACAAATTCATATTTCCACCATAAAGACAGCTTTGTTGTCTAGTGGCAGCTACTGTAAATAGTTATGCTAAGGACAAGACACCAGAAAATGTAGTTTCACTAAATGAAAACAAACGCTTCAACACAGAAAGCAGTTTTTACTTTTTTGCTATTCTCTACCTCATTTCCCCTCCCTGCCCCAGAATGACCAAGTGGATGTCATGTGGTCAAACCTTAAAAAGTACTGTCAGTGGCTAAATTGGATTTATGCAGAGATATATTAATCAGAACCTGGCATTGAAACAGAGGGGAGTAGATGAGGTTAGGCTAAAAATGGAGAAAAGTAACAGAGAGAATTGAGAAGAAGAAAAATACTGGTATTTCAAGGAAAAAAAATAGAGAAATAACTTAGTAAATTTGGTAAAAAAAAGCTCATGTAAGATATCAGGTAAGCAGTTAGAATGGAAGAAAAAGAGAAAATTAGAGAAAAAAGAATTTACAGATGATGGGCTTTTGATGTGAGTTCATCAGGTCACAGATAAGCAGTGATCAGACAAGTCTGCAAACAGACCCGAGCTCCACCACACTGTCAGACCTCTGTCATTCGGCAACAGCTGTGCTGGGATAAATGACTACTTGTTCTGCTTTGCAGCCAGCACTGTCCCTGTGAGCATGTGTACATTAAGCCCCGTGAACTTTGGACAAGGAGGTGAAGGGCTAGTGTTAGCCAAGGAGAGAGAGTTTTGCCATATTTGTTTGCTGTTCTCGTTTCTCATTCCAGAATATACTGCAGATTATCAGAGATGGCTGTTGCAAACACATATAAGAATATTTTAGGGGGCATTCACAGAGACTAGATTTAGCCTCAGGATGCTCTTCTCCCCCAGCTTCCTGCAGAATGAAGAGAAAAAATTTCCTCTGGGGCAACTCAGAGCACCTACAATGAGCTCCCATTGAGACACTCTGATGAGGATTTTACCACTCCCCACTGGCTGTGGAAAGATCCTAAGGCAAATAAGCTCCTTAGGCTAAGGGGGATTTTGCAACTATCCTCTTGCACAGTCTGGTTTAAGAACCAGGAGCAGTGAATCAGTCACTACAGATTTTGGAACCAGTTCTATGATTTCCAAGGCTCATAGAATGCCACAATTCCTCCAGTGACTTTAAGTCCTGTGGAGCACTGTGTATGTAGAGGAACCAGAAATCTGTAAGGATTGCTATAATATCAATAAATAACATACTGCAGGGCTGCCGTATATTCAGAACACAAGTAATGGTGATAGGACATCATCCAGAGCAGAACATGGTTTAATTGAAATACTTGTGGATGTTACTAACAAAACAGTACTATAAACTAACGGTCACTTTATTGTCTCTTTGTATACTTTCTCTATCTAATCTGCCTGTATATGAGAGCTAAGTGGGCATACATTCCTAACAGAGCAAAACCATGTAAAACATAGATCTTAATTGGTGTTTCTAATGTATTTCCTTGTGAAATTCTAATTGTGGATCATAGATCTGAAAGACAATGTAAGATCTTGTAGTAAGTGATTATGAGTTGAGTGAAATTTAAGACTAGTCTCACTACACATCCAGGCTCTGAGCCAAGGAGAGGGAATGTCTGGGTGTTCCTCCTCTCATTCATTTAACATAATTTTCCTTCTGTTTCCTTAGCAGTTAATTAGCTGTGTTCATGGTAGCAGTGGGGGATAAGATAATGGTGTCTTTCCTGTCTTGTCATGTCACCTCAGTCATAGCAGATCTTGATGGTACAAAAGCTGACAGGCAGCAGCATTAATCTAGAACGACTGTCTGTGTTTATACAAAAAGCTTAAAGCTCTATAAGAAAACTAGATCAGTAGATGACATCGAGGAACTAGTCACTTAGACTTTATTAACTTCATATATTACTGAACTGTACCTCCTTCTGGGCTGTCTTTGAAGCGTTTTGACATCATCCAATGGAAGGATGTAGTCTTATGAGAAAAATCTAATTCACAGGATCGGTTGACAGAGTTTAAGAAAAGCCTTTGTGGAAAGGGGAAGGGCAGTAGGAAAGGCTTGAGAAGACACTGTAATGGAAAGCCAGCAGAAATGTGTCTTGTTCCAATGAAAATGGGAAACACTGAAGAGAGAATGGGTCACTGTGGGCTACTTAAGCAAGTGAAAGTAAAATATGAACTGCGCTGGAAACAGAAAACTGGAGGGTCACCAAAACAGGCTTTTATATTCCAAGTTTAGTGCACATGAGAAAAACAGGGACAGCGTGAGGATACACTGAAACTGTTGCCAAGAGGTTGAAGATAATACGAAGAGACTGTGTTACAAGTCCTGAAGGCACAATAACGCAAAATGACTTGACCAAGAAAATATTAATTGTAATTAATTTGTAATGAGATGAATTTTGAGACCAGTTCTTATTCCCACTAAAGCTAATTGGACTTTTACCATGAAGTTTATTGGGAAGGGGATTAAACTTTGAATAATGGCTTGGTTAAGAAATCATTGATGTAATTGTGAACTGCTGGGAAAAAGCAACTAAGAAACACATAACGAAATATCATCACTTGAACAAATGCATCTGAGGTGTCCCTTTGGGTATTTATAGAACTGATGGAACAACTAGTTGCTAAAAAAGCCCACAGAGAGTTGAGGAAGTATCAGGAGATTAATAAAGTGTCAGCATGTTACAAGTCTTTAAGAATTGAATTAAGAGTAACTATGGAAACTATTGTCTTGTGGGCATGGCTCCAAATTGAAATAAATACTATAAATATTAAAGCAGAAGGGGAAAATGTATTCATATGGAGGTGAACAGTGTAATGAGATCTAGATATGACACAGGTGTACTACAGTAAACTAAACCAGACAAATTAGAATGTTTATCCCTCCACTTCTTTTTGAGGTGAAGCCAGAAGATTAGTAGAGTACAGAATAGCATCAAGACTTTACAAAGGCATTTGACACTCTGCCACATAATATCTTAAGGGAATTACTGAAACAAGTCAGCTTGGGCTAAAATTCACTTAAAGGTATCACAGGCTGGCCACTGAACTGTAGACAGAAAGAAAATCTGAGTAGCAGTCAGCATTGTCAGGGATAAGCGGATGGTAGTATCCTTTAAAGATCAAGATACAGTTCACTATCTGGAGCATAAAGCACTAATTAATTGTGAAAATTATTACTAAAGTAGGAAGAATGATTAACAGCAGAGGAGAGAGGAAATACAGAAGGTCCTAGTTGTTCTTTAGGGATGCTATGGATCTAATAAAGTGAGGCTCAACTTAAAAGCAAATTAATAAATGATAATGCTAAGCATTAACAGTACTTTGTGCCCATCAGGCAACGAGTAAATTTTATGAAGCTACAAATACATTATTTTTGTCTGTGAAAGAATTTGTCTGTCTTAAATGCTTATTCAGGCTTTATAAAGCTGATCAGAAAACTGGAATTCAGAAAGCAGCAGCATAAGTAGCATTAATAAAAAGATAATTTGCTTGATATCTTTCTGTTTATCTGAGAGGAACATTTCCTTTTAATTGTTTACGTTGCTCAGAGTAGGTTGGGAGTTGCGCACCCAGATGATGCAGTTGGAAGGCTCCATACTCTGAAGTGTTCATCAGTGAGGACAGTGTGGTGGTGGGGGCGGTGGTAAGGAATGAAGGCTTAAATACCAGGGTATTTCCTTGATTGTGCTGGGTCAGACCAAAGACCTACCTAGACCAGTATATTAGTCTCTTTAGCAGTGGATGTAAATGGATGTTTACAGAAGATGAAGAGCAGGACAGGCACATATAACACTCTTCAGTAACTCTTCTCCAGACTCTAATAATTTTCAGCTTAGGGGCTCTGAATCACTTGTGGGTTTAGTAACTAAAGGATTTCTTTTCCATTAACTTTTCCAGGCTCTCCCTGAACCAATGAAAACTTTTGGCATTGACACTGACCTTTGGCCTTACAACTCAAACACAAATTGCACTAAGTACCACCTCCTTCTGTTTATTTTGAAGCTAGTTGCTATTAACTTCAATTGACACCCTCTAATTGTTGTACTGGGAGACTTGGCAAACTGTCAGACTTTGGCTTGCCTTGTTTGTGCTACTTGTGCTTTAGTGAATCTCTGTCACATATCCCCTTGGTTGCCTTTTTCCAGACTGATTGTCTTTTTATCCGAGTAGTAGACTAGCTTTTCCCCATACAGAAGCCATTTTCACATCATACTGTACAAAAAACTACAGATTCATGAGTAGGTCCCCTGGCACCAGAAGTCACAAGATTACCTCAGAATTGTATCTTTGACGTTTTAAAGTATGCTTTATGGCCTTGCAAGAAAAGCCTGAATGCATGAACTGAATGCAATTGCTGAAATGAAGTCTTCATAACCGGGAAGGGAGAGACATTTTGAGATGTATGAACTACTGCATGCATCTCACTGGAGAGTTCCCAGAAATAGCAAGGGCTTCCCAGCATTGTGAGCAACATCAAAGCAGAAGACAGCAGACAGACGCCTTTCCCAGACAGCTGCAGCCTCACTGCTGGACTTAGTGTCAGGGTGCCTGGCTGCCATTGTTACCTCTGCAGAGAGCGGGAGAAAGAGGGAGGGAGACTCACTCCAGAGCTAAGACTAAACACTGCTGCTCTGCAGATTTTCCCAGAGAAAAAAGGGGGACATGTGCCACCATCCTCCTCATTTGAACATTTGAGGAGGCTCTTGCTTTGCTATCTGAGAACAAAACAAAGAGGTACCCAGTGAGATACTGTGCCTAGTGCTGTAAATTGTCATACATCAATGTCTGTCTCCGTGTAGAAAAGGAAGCTGCGTCGCACTGCACATTAACTGTACATAGTCACGGCTTTCACTTAGGGTCTCAAATCTTTTTTTGTTTGTTTGTTTTTCTGCCAGCAGTGTGTGGATTTTATTTCAGTCCTATGGTATTTCAAGAGTATCTTGCACACAATCCTTTGCAAGTATGTGGCTTTGCATGCTTGAAACACTTGACATGTCCACTAAAGACAAAGAATGACTGCGAAATTGCAAAGCATTTTTTTCCATGAAATTTCAGGAGTTAGTTGCTAAGCTTAGTCAATGCTTCTTTTAGGACTGACCCAAATGCTAGATACTGGTTTTGACCCTTCTGTCCTTTAATATTTTGCTTTTCTCCTCAAAAGTGACATATTAATAGAAAAAAAAAAAAAAAAAAAAAAAAGGCTTTATTTCCTCCTTGTTTTTCTTTCCTGAAAAATGTCTGTAGCCTTTCTGCCTTCTGCTTGCACAGTCCACTGAGCAATAACACAAGTCTTTTTCATTCCCAAGTGGGAAGGAAGAGCTGGAACTCTGAGTCTTATTGAAGTCTGAGAAAGGAGGTTTCTTTTATAACTTGCAAATAGAAACCTGCTACTGTGAAATACAAAAGTGTTTTCGAATAGGAAGAATGGGCTTGCCTCACAGCTTAGTGCTGTACTCTGCTCTGCAGAGCAGTTTTCCCAAAATGGAGTGTGACATAGGTGGGACAGAACTTTGTAATGGGGTGTGGGTTGGTTGGTGGGGAGGAGAGGAGCACACAGCCCCTTTTCTTCTTGCTCTTATGGCTAGAATGAGGTTGTGGCTTTTAGGAAAGAAGCCACGCACCTCTCTGGATGGCTGCCAGCCTCTCTGCCTGTCTGCCATAGAGTGGTCTCCCTGCAGCAAGATCTTGGTGACCTACCTGAGGGGCTGTGAATGCCAGGCTAAGGCACGAGAGCCAAGATTGTTGAACCTAGACAGTCCAGAGGTGTGTGCCACAGCTCGTGTTACCTGTGTTGTGCTAGAAAATGCTGCTTCTCTTTCCTTAGGTGAGGTTGCAGTAATGACACATTTGTGTTGAACTACAGAAATTGGTACTACCCTATTTATCTAAATGTTGAAAGTGTGAAAGGTTGCTGTTGTGGCAAATTCTTCGCAAGCTTTTGCAGTTCTAAACATTTGACACTCTCTTGTCTCTAATGTTATGCTGCCATTGGCAGACTTCCCGTTACATAATGTTGACCCATATTTGTGATATGTGACATTTTTTGCTAAACACTGTCAGGGATAATCCATCACAGAACAAACTTTCAGATTGTACACTGAGATTCTGTCATCCTTTAGCACAAACGTAGCTTGTGCCTCAGACAACACTATTCCTTGTTAAGACAAGCAGAGTACAGTTCTTGCAGGTAAGAAAAACACCGAGAGAGTATTGTGTGCTTTGAGACTGAAATACCTAGGACTAAATTCAGTGCCAAGTGATTGCACGGAATCACATCTGGGAGTAATCTGAGCTTTAAAAACTGTTGAGCCCTAGCCCAGGTGATGGGAGTAGCGATTGGCAGAAGGAAGCATGAAGTCTGAAGTGTGACTCTGCAAAATGCTGTCTCAGGCAGGTCCGGCTTGTTTCATGCTTTAGAAGAGCTGATCTGTGGAAAAGGTTTCTCTACTCTTCCACTGAAGTCTGCCAGTATTTGTAGCCTTGACCAGCCTTTTCTTTAAAAAAAAATTGTAATAGTGTGGGGAGATGGATAGATATAACTCAGCAAGGAGTTATTGCTATAAGGCAGCTGAGAAATGGGAGGCCTTGGAGGAATGGGAACATCCCCAAAGCTGTCTGCTTTCAAAGAGCTATGCAAAATCCATCCGTTCTTAAAAACCTGGTTTCAGTTGCATAGAATAAAAAGTAGAGGAGAGGAAGGTGTAGAAAATAGAGGCAGAGACAATAAAATGGGAATCCTCTCAGTATTCAAGAACAGGGTCTGCTTCAAATGGACTTTATATAATGTTGTAGCAAAGAAGTAACAAGATTGTGTGAGCTGCTGAAGCGTCTGCCACACTGTGGAACAGAATGAATGTGGAACATAAGGCTGAGAGACTAAATACACCGTCTTCAGAGAAAGAAATTTTCCAGCCTCATGTAGGAGATGACTGTGTGCTAAGAGCAGTTGCAATATTGAGGAGAAAGATTTTGCTTCAGTGCGAGGAATGAATGCTTGTCAGAGCCAAAATTAAAACCTGATGAATGCAGTCTCACCCACTTTCATTTCTTTCCTCTCAGATTCTCCATTTGTCCTCATTCTGTCTGTGCATTCATTCATATATTCCTCTCCCTTCCCACCTCCCCACTGACTCACATTCTCCCTCCCTGTTTGTTATCGCTTCTTTTCATTTTCTCTTCCTTTAGGTTTCCTTCCCACTCATTCCATTTCTCCTCTGCCTGACCCCTCTGCACACATTTTCCTTCATGGTGAAAAAACATCAGAGACAAAGAGGAGAAAAAAATAGAAGGCGAACAAGGAAGGGAGGGGGCAAAGAGTAGACAGTGCAGGAAGGGTGCTCAGTGTTGCACTTTCTCCCCATGCTGCACTACAGATTTCTGAAGGTGTCATAGGAGTCATGTCATAGGAGTCAGGGCTCCTCAAACTTGTTCCTTTCTCCCAGGCAGCAGCACTTGGCAGTGGCATTGCGAAAGGTAACGCCAGAACTCATTTCCTCATATTAGTGTCCCTAGAAACCATCACAAAGAATAGAATAATTCCAAAGTCCAGTGGACAGCCACCTCTGAGTGACAAACATCTGGCTGCGCGTGGAGCTTGCTACTGCACTGGATCAGTGGAGACCGGGAGCAGTCTGGGTGGTCTTGGGGCTCCAAAATGGGAAATGGGAGCTTTAGGGACTCTTCGGACTGGCTGGCATGCAGTGCTGACCAAGAAACATTGCGGCCTCAAGCTTGTTGGGGGCCTGTGTGCAATGAACTTGTGTTTCTCAGAGCAGACGGTGCTGGTCTCTCAAAATCAATGGCCAAATGATGCCACTTTTGGTTTAGTGAAACAACATCGAGGTGCCAGGAATGGTTATTGTAATGTGTGGTAGGAAATGGACTGAAACCACTTTATCTGGAGACTGGTGATCCCATCCCAGCATGCTGAGTTTGATCCCAAAGTTCGTCTATAACCTGGAGAAAGCGCTGTGCTGTCGTAGTCCCTGAGGCTGCTCCTTTGTCCAGCCTGCAGCCCTGGAGCTGCTGAGGGAGCTGGGCTGTCTCAGCCACGGAAGGTGCAGTGCTGCACAAGTTTTAATTTACTCTCCTGTTACTCTTTACTTAAATTTTCCGGCCTTTTCCGGCCCCATTCTTGTTCCTGAAACTGTCGAGATGGAATTGTTTCTCCATGATTAAAAAAAAAAAAAAAAAAATGCTTTCACAAAGGCTCTGTAGAAATAGCACCGGTACACTGCGGGTTGTTTCTCCTTTCCACAAAAAGCTCAGGAGGGAAATGTGCAGGGCAGGCAGCCAGGAACGGCTCATTCCTGTGCCCTGTCCTGCCATCTATAACCTTCTGCCAGCTTTTATCAATTTAACAAGGGCTAATATTTCTTTCTTCAAATTCTTGCATAATTGAAGGATCAAAGCGAGTGCGCGCAGCCCTTGCAGTTCGGTGTGATTTATGTACAGCGGTTGTGGCGGTGTGTGCTCAGGGCAGGGAAAAGCGCTGACCGCCGCGGGTTGGGGTTTGGGGGGTCGATGCGACTCCCCTCGTGCCATGGAGCAACCTCCACACAAAGCGTCCTCGGGCGGGACAGGGGCGGGCGGCGGCGCCCGAAGCCGGCCAGGTGAAGCCCCGGCCGGCTGGTTGCCGGGACGGTACCGGCGCGGCAGGGCCGGGCCGCGGGGAGGCGGCAGGGCCGGGCCGGGCCGCCGCGCGCCCTCCGGGGCGCCTCCCGCCGGCCGCTACTAATGGTCGCCGCGCGCGCGAAGGCGGCCGGTGCGTGCCCGGGGCGGGTGCGGGCTGTGCGGGGCAGCGCGGCCGCGGCCGGGGCGGGTCCGGCAGGGCCGGGCGGGGGCCGCGGGCGGCGGGCGGGGGCTCGGCTCCTCGCCGCCGCCGTTACGTAAGGAGGTGGAGGGGTGGGGGAGGGGAGCGGTTTGGCGCGGCGGCCCCTTTAAACGCGGAGCCTGGGGCGCGAAGGGCGCGCGCCTCGCTGCTGCCTCCTCCCCGCCTGACTGCAGCGACAAATCCGCTCCCCGCCCGCCTCCGCCCGGCCCGGCCCGGCCCAGCCCAGCCCAGCCCAGCCGGGCGGCGCCGGGAAGCGCTGCCGCTCCGCTCTGCACCGCCCGCCGCGGAGCCGGCCAGCCCCAGCCCCAGCCCCCGGCGGCACGACAGCAGGGAGCGGCGAGGGGCGCGATGGAGGCTCCGCGCCTGGCGCACACCATGAGCAGCCCCACTAGCCCCTGCGAGGAGGTGATCAAGAACCTGAGCCTGGAGGCGATTCAGCTCTGCGATAGGGACGGTGAGTCCGGGCTCCGCACGGCTAATCCCTGCCGACGCAAGATGCTGCCGCTGCCCCTATGGATGCTAATGCAAATTAATCCCCGCGGCGTGTGGTCCTTTGTTATCCCCCATGTATTTGTAGGTGCAAGTGTTCCCCACCCCTCCCGCCGCCGCCGCCACCCTCCTGCCATCGAGAACAAAAGGAAAGAGAGAAGGTTGCACCTTGCTGGAGGGAAGGGAGGGAAACCCGCCGCTCCCTGAGCCATCCCTGCCGTTGCAGTGCGTTTGCCCCTGGGCGAGCCTGCTGCACAGCCCTGCCCCTGCCAGGGATGGACGCTGGGCTGTCTGCTGGGAGAGGCAACCGGGAGAGCTGGAGCGGGCGCTGCGGGGTCCGGATGGAGGGACGGGGTAGTGGCCCTGGTGGGTTTTTTGTTACCCGCGGTCTCCAAACTCCTTTGTATTGTAGGGCAGTTCTTGCGCTTAAAAATACCCGGACGAACCTGCAGGCTGGCGTGGGCTAACGGCGAAACTTGTTGCCGGTCGCTTGTGCGAGCGATAAGGCGGGGAGTGGAGCGGCCCTGGGGCTCGCAAGATGGGGCGCGGGAGGCGGCGGGGCCCCGCGGTTCAGCACCGCGGACAGCACCGCGCCGGCGGCGGGGCCGGGCCGGGCGGGCGGGCGGGCGCAGAGCCCGGGGAGAGCCCGCAGTGCCCCGAGACAGCGGCAGCCCTTCCCCCGGCAGGCACTGCTAGACCTCGGACAGATGAAGTTTGGGTTGAGAGTTGCAGGTGCGGATGGATGTTAGGGATGATCTGGGTCGAAGCAGCCAGATAACTGTAAGGCGGTGGTGAGGGACAGCCAAAACAAATCTACGTGCGTGAAACAACACCGAAAGCTGGCTGTGGTAGAAGAGCGTAATATCGCTTGTGCACAACCATGAGTGACAAAACTGAACAGGGAAACGGACAGTCAAACAATACAAACGTATTCTCTTGTAGAGTGGCATATAATTTGTGTTCATATACCACATTATTCTCATTTTCTCATCTGACACTGTATTATCAAAAATATATCAAAAACAATATCAAAAAACTTCTATTTTTTTGATGCAAAATGTACTTTAGGTGTGGAATATATGTTACCTGGTAAATATACCGAGGAATGGAGATACTGTGTCAGTGAATGGTACAGCTGAATTAAACTATTTCCTTCTTGTGAGTGTATTTTTGGAGCATAACTGTTATAGGCGATGGTTATAGAAAGAGTCAGTCCAGCTTTGTCAGTGATTTTTTTTTTGCAAATTAGTTGTGATTGTGATGAAATACTTCACTTTTTGACCTAGGCAGACTTAATATTTTAAATGCTGGATTTTTATAAGCTCTTATTTAGACTTAATATTTTAAATGCTGGATTTTTATAAGCTCTTATTTTTCTTGAAATATTCAAGAAATTGACGAGGCATTGAAAAGTCTTTTCAGTAATTATTTTTATGGCTGCATTGGAAACTCTTTGAATTTTTTTGATGTTTGGATTAAGATTTAATATGCACTTACATCCACTCATGCCTAACTCACTGTCTAGAGAAACCCAACTATGTTTATAGTAGTGGAGGCTAGACCATTCTTTTTTAAAACACTTTCACGTGTATTTTTTTTATTAAATCTAGAGATAAAATAGATAAATTTTGCAGTGCTTCATATTTGTCTACCCCAAGTAATTGTAGTGAAGTATTTCGTGTTAATCTATTTGGTTTTTCTATTTGGTTCAACATACTGTGGTTAAGGATTGCTTGATTTCTATGGAATAGTGTCGTACAAACAAACAAATGGAAAAATTAAGTATTTTTAATTTTAATTCCCTTTTGAATAAGCTTCACTGGAAAACAACAACTTCCCTGTAGATCTGGCTTTACAAACTAATCTTCATCAAGTAAGCCCCTATCATACAGGATCATTGCTTCCTACAATAAATGGTTGGATTTCTGAAGGAGACACCTATATTGGACATGTAAGATATGTAACTCGGTGCCTAATTTGGCACAAGACTGCACTTGAGCATACATCGGTATTTCCTACAGGTGGCACTTATGCATCAAAAAGCTTGGTTTAATGTGAACATAAAAACAAGCAGCAAAGGTTAAGGCATTAATCTTTCTAGGTAAGCGTTCAAATGTATATGCAACATGTTTAGATCCCTAATTGTGTACATGGCTTTAGTTAGTGCATTTATATTTTAAATACTTACAATTTATTTTAGGGTATCTTTGATGTAAAAGATGTAGTTCTTAAGGTGATGTGTTGGCATCACTGAGGTTAATCATAGTTTTGTGATATCAATATGTTACCCGTAGTGAATTAAAAATATGCTAGATTTTCGTATTTTGAAAATGTCCTTGACGCCTAAGCTGTAGTAACTGTAAAGGCAACCAGTGAAATGATAGCAGTACATATCCAACTATGACAAATTCTGCAGCACAGTTAGTTTGGAATTGCAGGCAATACTGCAGTATAAGCATAAGCAATAATGGAATATTTATACAGATAACAAAATATTTCTCTTGTTTTCTAAGACAAGGAAATCAATATTGAAACATTTTGTATTCAGAAAACTGGGTTATGCCTCCTATGGAGGTATATGCAGGAGCAGAAATCCAGTGAACAATTAATAATATCACAACAATTCATATCTTTTTAGATTTTTTTCCTGTTTCTTTCAGTGTTTTTTTGCAAGCACTGTCATCTTTCTTAATGAATCAAGACCATTTTCAACACTTACAAATGTCAAATAGAACAAATATATGCATTTTGGAGATTTTTTTTTTTTTTAAATCAAAACACCCGGTAATATTTGGTTTAAAGTGAATGCAACACTGTAAAGCCAATTATCATCTCGTATTTTCAGCATTCTCTGTTATTTATAAAGGCAACTTGCATTATTTTTTCTTATTATTTTAGGTGGGTCTACTAGCACAGCTTAGTATTAGTGTATTGCACAGTCTAACGTAGTTTGAACTCTGCTGAACTCACTTTGTGTATAGGAAAAAGGGTATCATTTGTTACTTTCCTTTGCTGTATTTGAACATTGCAGCCATATTTCTGTAAACTTAGCCCAGGAAAGACTGTTTAATCTGTGCTAAAAATTCTGGTGACCTTTTTATAAAATTTATATTAGCCCTACCTAGGGATTAAAACTTTAATAGGTGGATGTCCTTTGTGTCATGAGCAGGCCAATTCCATGAAAATATATCTTAACTACAGAAGATCATAAGCCTTTGAAAAAACTGTGCTTCCCACAGACTTGGTAGAACAGTCTTAGATTTTAGGAGCTGAATTTCCTGAAGCTCCCCATTGTGGTTGTGCAGCGCTCCCCCTACAGATACTGCACTTTGGCTGCTGGGGTCCTGCCAGAGTGAGAGCAGGGACGCTGTCACCTGCTTTCCCTGCTCTTACAGTTGGCACAGACATCTGGGAAGTGGAAGATACCTATCAAAACGCAGAAAGAAGAAAAGCAGAGCAGCAAACCTTCAACGAGGACATTGGAACTTGGGAGTCACAGACTGTGGAGAGGGGCAAAAAAACCTGTCCCAGAAGGCGCGAATAGAGGCTGAGGCTGTGGCTGGTCAAGGGTGGAGGAACAGGAGAGACTCAGAAGCTAGGGATGTTTGTGAAGATTAGATTAAATGGGAGGCAGAAGTGGACAAAATGACCCTGAATGGGAACAGGAGAAGAAGATGAAGGAGCATGGGAGGTAAACCCAAGTTCAGGCAGGGTGTCCAGGGAAGTAAAACTGGGAAAAAAAGATGAGGGGGCGTTCACCCAGATTAGATGAATGGGATAAATGGAGATGGAATGAGAATTGGGAACCTGTGAAGAGTAAACCTGGAAACCTGTCTGCAAAGAAGAGACAGAAAGTACAAGAATGTGGAGGGGGGAACTGATCAATTTAGACCACAGAGGTTAGGAGTAAAGGAATGGAATTAGGACATGCTGATCAAACCAACTGGGACTGAAAGGACAGCCTTAGGAATGCAGAACAGGACTTTCAAAGAGTGAGTGCGGAGTAGAAGGAGGTGTGGGACAAGTACAAGTTCAAGGAACAGGGAAGAAGTGGCCATGTTTTGGTGTGACAGCCGGCAAAAGGTCAGTGTGTATCAGCACATGCCATCTTCCAAAGCCACTCATGACCCCAGGATACCAAATTCTCCTTGTTCATTTGTCAGCAAAGAATGATACCATGGTATCAGGGCTGCAGGGGTACTGAGAGTCAACAGCTGCAGCTGACTTCAGTGAGAGTAGGACTTTGAAAATACAAAGCACAGTGCTAAATGCTTTGAGAAAACAGATGTTAACCACCTTAAATAGGCACTGAAAGCTAGCGACCATCTTTTAAGGTCTCTGTGCCTCAGTCTTCCATGTGTAAAATGGAAGCAGCATGATTGCCTCCCCTCACAGAGATGTTTTCAAAATAAACTAATGAATGTTTGTTAAGCAGCCAGGCACTGTAGTAGCCTGGAAAACCCATGAGATGCATGAAAAAAAACCCATGATGAAATTCATAATTTTGTCTTCAGAGCAGAATATGAATAATGTGTAGCAAATAAGTCCTGGGACTACACACTGAACAATAGCAAATAGCTGTTACAAGAAAAATAGTTCATTATGGACGCACTATTCATTATGGATGCTGAATGAGTCAGAATTTATGTGGAAAAAATAGTATGTAATCATGCAGTTAAAGACTATATCATAATCTGAACAAAAAAAGGGGCCAATTTAAGGTTATTCAAGTACGCTTCATTCTGATATTTTCTAACTATTGATAGCTTGAACTGTACAATCTCACTGAAGTGCTTTTAAAGTTTTTTTCTGTGTTCGCTTCATATATTTGATGTATTTGGGTATCAGGATCAGAACTGGAACGGCTGCCTTTGCCAGTTTCAGTTGCATAAATCAATTTCATCACCTTCCAAACACTTGACACCATCAAAATTGTTTAGTCTAACAAGCTTGTATAAAAGCATTACATCATACAAGCTAAGATGTCATTTCTGTCTTGTGTAAACAACTCGCATCTTTGGCTTTCCATGTAATTTGAGCATGCCTCGTGTTTTCTGACTTATTTCAAAAGTTTATTATTCTGCTGGACTTATTGGAGCATTCTGAAAGATACTTGTAAATGGGAGTTTTCACAGCCATATCGTACACATTTGCCTTTCAAACAGAAGGGATAACGTGGCGTCATCCAGTCTCTGGATGCGTTCTTCAAATCCCTTTTTTGGCATTAGAGAGCAGTATTGCTGCTATTTCTGAAATGTTATCCTGTAAGTCTCAGAGATGGGGAAAAATTGAATTTCTAGGTAGACTCCCACACAGAGGACAACGTGAGAGATCCAAATTTCATACTAATTCTTAGTGTCCTGAATGGTTGGACTTGCATAGTTGTTTGGGGTTTTTTTAACTATGAGAGTTCTCAGCACAGGAATAAACAATTCATATTTTTGTTTCCAGCATAATAGAGAGGTGCTTTTAACTGTGATATTTTGATAGCACACAAAATTCAGAGGCATGTTCGTTGTTTTTATACCTCTCCCAAACTGCAGGTTTGGAGATTTAAATTCACTCTCTTCAAAACGCAAACTATCACTTTTCTAGGGTTTGAATGGTGGAATGGCCAACTAAGAAATGTATTTCTTCCACAGAATTTCCTCTAACCTGGCTGAACTTAATTTTTTTTTTTTTTCTGTGGCAGGCAATAATACTGCTTTAGGTAGGAGCTAAAATCTAGTACATAGCTTCAAAAGCTCTCTTGTTGCAAAGAAAAGTACTTAATATGGTTTTAGATTTACATTCTTCCCAGAGACTAAGATTTTCGCATGTAGTATTCCTTACTGTTAGGACACAGAAAAATACTAAATGGAGCTGAGCAGCTATTTTGAAATCTTCATAAATGATCTTTAGAAAAGAAGAAAACCAATGATTTGCTTATGTCTTTCACTTCAGCTCACCATTGCGAGTACTTTATCCTGTCTTGTTTCATATCATAAGCAATGATGCCACTAATAACGGTGAGGCTTTGCTAGAAACTGACTGCAACATCCCTGTGTCAAGAAATGTACTCATCCCCATTCTTCCTTTATATTCTCTCATTTTTAGAGTTATGTTCCTCCCTGCTTATCTCCTTTTAGAGTTTTATGTCACTCAAATCTGTGTAGTTGATTATTAACTATTTTGACTGGCAGTGACCAAGTTATATATTATTAGCTATTTAAATCTTGCCTGGTATTCTATTTGTGCCCCTATTGATTCAATTATTCTTCACTGAAACTTTTCTAGATCCTTTCTAAAGCAGCTGAAATGCTTGATGGGTAATTATGCCAGATTCACATACGGAGGCACTGTTCTCTCCCAGTGCTATATGCTGATATTGCTAGGTTGAAATTCAAATGTGCAATGTGGGGTTTGTAGTTAATTTCTACTTATTGTTATAATCAAGGTTTTTTTAAACAGTACTGTCTCCCTTCTTCTTTGTGTTTGCTTCAGATTATAGTTCCCAGACACATTCTTTTGTTTACCCTGTAACAGAATCCATTTTATCATTTTCTACCTATGTTTCTAAGCTATCTTGTGCTTGCAGCTCCTTCTGTTTTAATGTCTGCAATATAGAAGTGTGATCTCTCTTTACACATCATTCATAAAGATGCTTATTTAGCCTGGAACTAGTCACAGGATCTGTGGTAGCCCAGTAAACACCTGAACTCCTTAGCTGTTTTGCCATGTATCAGTCTCATCCCTGCCAGCCAGTGTTCAGCCCTGCAGATCAGTAGTTCTTAATAAGTACAATGACAGAAGGAATCATTTAGGGAAGAGGAATTCTACTCCCTCCAGTATCTGAGAAGCCAGAATGCCAAGCCAACCCCTACTTAAAATTTCATATATCTTCTGCAAATCTCAAAACCTGTTTTTCTTGAGTAAGAGTTAAGCCATTAGTATCCTCTTCATCTGTTTCATCTTCCATCTTAAACTAGATGTAGCAATTTTCTTCTCAGCCTACTAATCTGATGGCTCTGCCGCCTCTGGTAAACTCTGTTCTGAACTCGCTTCTCTGAATTACCTATTTACCCTGGAGTTATGCCTGTATAACCTAGATCAGAGTCTGCCCTACAGGCCACTTCAGCTTTTACATCAGCTTTTCAGTGAGGTCCCTTCTCCCAGAGCCATAGGTTCTAGAACAAGCAGAATATCGCTTTTGTCACGTAAGGTGAAGGGAGGAGCGACTATATCGCCTTCTTATTCAGAGCTTTGTAGTACTTAATCATTCATTTTTTGAATGGGTTCCAGTCAGGCAGTGTTGTGTTCAGTTGTCTCCAAATGCTTGCTGAAGCTTGTCTTCCTGACCTTGGGTTTTCATTCTGGGTCTTCTCTGCCTCATTAACTTTCCATTTTTTTCCTCCAAAATCTAGAAGGATCCTTTACCCATTCCTTGTAATTTCCTCCAACTTTTATTATTCATGGTCTCTATATAGCAGGTTTGGAGGCCCCAGCTTTCCTGAATAAGGTAGTTTTCAGTTCCCTTTGTGCTGCTGAAGTAGTGCCAGCATCTTTAACCACAATTGAGGAGGTAATCTTTAAAAGTCCTTGCAGTCTGGGTTTGTTTTTCTTAGCCCACTTGGTACAGTAGGTATGTGTGCCATGTTGCCAGCACACATGGCCTTTTGTGCTTTGTGTGACCTGGAAGGCTATATTTAATTTAGGCTGAACACAGCCCAGAATCATCCACTCTGTCTTATTTTCTCTTTTGATAAAAGTTTTAAGCATTTTACTTGCAGCCTGCTTTCTTCAAAAACTTATGAACGTGCCTGAAAAAATAGTACTGACATTGCCCATATGTGATACATGTATAAAATATATCACTGCTATAGAAAAGTATGAATAAATACAGTGTTTATGATGTTGGAACTAAAGAAGGCTCTGCTCCAGGATCACTTCCTGTGGTTTCCACACTAGGTTCTGTTATACAGTGGGACATCCTTTATTTGACCTTGAAAATGTTTCCTTCAGCACAGAAGGTTTGGTTAGAACTCACTGTAGTGTTTGTAGCTGGATCAATTTTCACAGTGGTGTTTGTAGTTGAATCATTAATCAATTTTATTTTATTGTTTTCACAGAGTGTTCTTGTTTTATTTATGCTTGAATGAATAAGCTGTTTTGCATGGATGTTTTCAAAAACAATGATTAGCTATACTGTTTTTATAACCTAACAGCAGTTTCTCTGAGCCTTGACAGTTCTAGCTGCCGCCAAGACAGGGAAACCTTAAAACTAGTTTGGTGTTACTCTTTCATTCCTGCAGAACGACGAAAAGTATTATCAGAGTTGCACTCTTTCTTAGTTCCAAGTATGGAGTGGCATCTGGAGTTTATTTCTCCAATACTGTTAAGTCAGACACAGCTGGCACCTCTAGGAGAAGCATAGTTTGAGGCATTCCTGTGTTAAGCTTTGTATATCAGTGCACTCTCGTTAGGAGAATTCTGCAGTTTGCAATTGTCAGAAGCATCCCATAAATTTATTCCCTGAGTTATTCCACTGGCTTCAGACTTTGTGTAAAAACAAATCTGTGTTTGTAACGTGGCACGATTAAGATCTTACAGCTGCTGGTTTTTCCTAACTTTTGTTGTGTGTATTCTATCTTATTTCATACAGATAGGCATCTAATTTGGAATTTCTCTAAGTTGCAGTTTGTCTGTACTTCCTCTATCTTTAGTTTGGGGCTAGAAATAACATTTTTAAAAGATTCTGGGTTTTTTTGCAGTTCACTTCTATGTGTACTCATAGTTGAAGACATATGGACTTCAAACTCAGCAGGATAAAAAGATGTTAAAAGGCTCTTTCAATCTTGGCCAGCCATAAGTACTAGTATACCAGTATCAGTGGAGTGATTCATGCTGTGTCATTGGTCCTTTTAATCCAACTTATGTAAAGGGAAATTATACATGAGTTTATATAAACTAAGGGATAAAATTAAGAACAGAGTGTGCAGCAGATTGTATTTTAATGCTACTAAGGTGCATCTGATGACATAAAGTAAATATTATGCACTTACACTTTTATGAGGGAATTTATGCTGGTAATTTAATATAAATGCTCAGTAGTAAACATGTGGCTTTCAGAGCACTAATGTTTCTGATGAATTTCTAGCCTTTACACTTTCAATGTAATTTCAAGGCATATCTCTAATCACAGGAATTTAAAATCCCCAAGCCTATCTGCTCACTGAATCCATTACATCACAGAAAAGTTCTGTCCCTCTTGTGTGGAACATACTGGAATTTTAGCCCATGTTACCTGTGCCCTGACACAGCTACCACTTTACCCTTTGTAAAAGGACAGGTTTGAGCAGTAAGACTTCACACACCGTTTACTGGGATTGCCTCACCTCTGCCTATGTGCAGAGGTGACTTTCTCTTCGCCCCTAGATGGAGACACCTGAAACTCCAGGTACATTTCTTTGTTTCCTCCGGCTGTGAACTGCTTTGTACCATGCTTTGGAACCTTGACCCGTTGAATATGTTGCTTCTGTACCTCACTTTGTCACTTTGTTTAGGGAGCATGGAATTCTTAAATCATGTTTGATTGACAGGGATCTGAGTATAGGAGCCTTGCTAGAGTATGAAGAGTTTCATTTCCAGTTTTGTTACACATTAGGTAGCCAGGTGCCCCAGCATGACCTGTGTAGTAGAAACATGTCTGGTGCTTTCTCATAACTGTACAAGTGCAGGGAAGAGAGAATCAGGTCCTGTATGTGAAAAATTAAATACTGATTCTTTTCCTTCTAGTTTTGTATATTCTGTAATGCTCAGCTGGTTTCTGGGTTGTTTCCTTGGGCAAACCATCAGCAAGCCACTGAGGCTGTCAGCCCTAATGCAAGTGTGCGGTGCTTGATGATGGAAGCCATACAGTGAAACTAAATTCTTCAGTATATTTTAGTATACTTGTTATATTTAGCTCATATAGTAGGGAGTGTAAGTTGGAAAGCATTACTTGAGATGCTCTAAGTCCAAAAGATGAAAAACGAATCTAAGTATGAATTCTTTTAAAGTAACATACCCAAGGGGACTTGGTTGGCTTAGTGAATTTGTAGTAGGTTGTGCAGCTATTCCTCTATAGGTTAATAATTCAATTTTGTCTTACCATGACCATGATTGATCACTTGTTACAATCCAATGACTGTTTTGATAGCCTGAATGATAAGAGTACAGAAGACTTTTTGTGTCTTATTTCTGCATGCTTGCCTACCTTAATGAAACTGGCAGCAACCTAAGTTATCTGTGAGCTCTCTACTCTGGTCAGAGTTCATAAGTTAGTAACAGTCAACCAGTGGCAGACCTACATCCAAAGACCTTGACAATGCTTGATTGCCCTAGGAAACCAGCTAGAAATGAAACAAAACAGAACAACTGCAGCTCCTGCCAAAAAAGGCTCTCAAAACCCCTATATCCTTTATTTGTCAGGGCCTGACAAATAGAAAGTCTGAAACCTTCAAAAAATTAAATTAAGAAAAATAGTATGTTACAGAGTAGAATTTCCTGAACTATTGTGAATATGTAATACATTTCAAATCACAGTTAAAAAGCACAAACTGGTGTAAACCAGAGCCAAATCCTACTTCTTTCAAGAGATCTGTGTGAAAAGCACACAGCAGTTACCAGTGTGCTGAAGTAAAGAAACGCTCATTCATGCTGCAGACTGCCAGGGTGTCCAGTGGGTTACAAAAGCCCACTCATGCTGAGCACCCTACTTTCTCAAGAAAAATGCTTATTAAAATTGTGTTCCCCAGCCTTGAGATCTCTCTGCTGCCCTTCAAGTGATGAGTTTTGCCTTTCTCTCTGGGCTTCCCTTTGTTTGAAAGAAAAGTGGGTCTCAAATGAAAATCCTTGTGCCATCAAGGCAGTTGCAGTTTTCAGACAAGCTGGCAGGTCAAATTAAAGCCCGTGTGAATACAAGGCTGCCTTTCCTTACTGGATTTAAACTCACATGACTTAACTTGGAGCAGAGAATGCATTTGTGGTTTTGACTGAGACACAGCTGCAATAAATGGCACAAGTCGTTGCCAGCCAAGTAAGAATGAGGTAAACAAGTATGAGCGTGAGGTTCATAGTAATAAACTAAAATGAAAGTGTTTGTTTGTCTCTCACTTTTGTTTAGTGACATGTGAAAGCACAAATCATGAAAGGCCACTCATTTCTCTAATACACACTTAATATTAAAAGCAGTAGAAGATTAAGGCCAGTGCTTTGCCCTCAGTTACACTGTGTTAGATGAAGAGCATTGGAGCAATTAGGCCAGCGACCCAGAGCAGTGTAACTTGGATTAGAATCCAGCCCCAAGCAACTTGTCCAGGGTCATACAGTCAGTGCCTTCATCTACAAGATCTCTTTTCTTTCATTGTTAGTCTTGGAGACATAGGCAGTTCCACAGTCTCAGATGCAGCTGTACTTGTTTATTCATCAGAAGAGAAAAACCTCGTGCCATAAGAAGCTCCAGATCCCTTCCTGCTCCAAAATCTGCCCCTTTAATAATCAACAGGGTGGCAGTCTGCTGAAAAGTGTCACTCCCCGTTTTCCAGCAAAATGGAACGGAGATAGCATCCTTTTGAAACTACACCGCAAAATGGGTCTGAGTGTAGTCTGAAGTATGGTCAGAATTACATAAGGATGCATAGATAACTGACAGTGTGGGCTTCTGCTAAATGAATATAGTACATGTGATAAATTGATCTGCTTTCACAGTAGTGTTTCTGATGTAGTTACTTGCTTTCAAAATCTGGAATTCCATGTAATGGAAGGTATGCATTATACACAAATTCTAGTACATGCAAGTGGCTGTAAAGTTCATTTTAATTTTTAAATTATATTTAAATTAAGCTAGAAGATGGTTTAGAGCTTTTTACAACCCTTATTACCTTCTTTCCCTTTCAGCAGCTGAGAAATGCTCATTTTAATTAAAATTTGGTTTTAAAATGCATCTTGCAGTCAACACATGCTGAGAAGAGCCAGTTACCGCCCATGCACTGTACACTTGCTGTGCTGAACAAAATGGGAGCATTACTTTAATTAGTAGTAAATACTGTGGTGGCTTAGTGTTTGCGGTCTACTATAATGTCCCATTTGATTTCAAGAAGGTAGAATTGCCCTAGCCTAGCTCTGACGGTCGGAGGCATGAAAGCCAGTGGTGTGCCAGAAGGAGTTGTAGTGCAGCTGTAGCTATTTTTGCCACACTCTGATTCTCATTCCATAGAAGGTTGCAGAGAAGCTTATTTAACTTCAACATGACAAGGTACAGTAAAAAATAAAACCACATCTTTAGTATAAGCAGTCTAAGAGAGCTTTAGTGTACAGTGTATCTGTATAAATCTTTTTGCATATATAAGTCGCTCAGCAGATAGGATGAGGAGCAAGATGCTGATGTTTGGTGTGGTGGTGTTTGCACTCAGTCTCAGCTTGTCTGGCCAATTCAATTTACTTGTTTTTGATAGTCGTGAGTCATAAAAGGAGATCCCACCACTTCTCCTCAGCTCTCTACCACAAAGATTTGGTCACTCCTTAGAGCATGGTAGGATCAGTAGATCTGCGTCTCTTAGATAGGGGGAAAAGCAGGCATCATGGCTTGTCAGTTTAATCTTCTGGGCTAGGTTTTTTTTTTAGTGTCATACATTTTTCCCGGTCCTTAGTGAAGAAACATGTACCTACACGATTATTCACAACCTTCCAGTTGCATATTTTTATCTGATAATGAAATTCCTCCTTTTTCGTAGTTTCCCCATATATTTTTTAACACAGTGAAGATTAAATTTTGTGTGCACATGTGCGTGTTTAGCTTAGCATTTTACTGAGTTAACACCTGTCAACTTATGTGTTATAAGAATGTGAAAAGGAAAGAGGAAAAATTGGGTAATAGTGGCCCAGCCTTGTGGATCAAGTACTTTATAGAAGCATAGAGGCATCCAGTTTTCATAAATTTTTTTTTTAAAAAAATATCAGTAAGAAGTAAGGGAAACTATAAAAAGGTGTAATTGTATCAACAGGAACTTGCATCTATTTCCATTTTAGTACTCAGTCTGTTAGAAAATCTAGGGTTTTAGCTGCAATTGACATTCTGAAAATGTGGTTTAGTTTTGAATGTGTAAAGTACAAATACAGAATACTTCCAAGACATCAGGATACCCAATAAGAATTTAATCTTAGTGAAGGAATAAGATCAGCTTTGCCATATTTGCCATTGATCAGATTTTCAGCCAGATTTTGTCTTATGCTTTGAATTTGTGAAACTCATGTGTGCCTCCACAATTCGCTTTCAACTATAATTATGAATTGTTAGATATTTGCAGTCAAATTTTCAGAAGCTCTCAAGTAATTCAGCTTATATTCCATTGATTTCAGTGAGACTTTTCTAAATCATTTAGGTTCTTCTGAAGATGTTACCAAATGTTACTTAAATTTTTACTTCAAGTAAGGATGGGTCAAAAATCAAAGGAAGAACTGCCACTGAATTGGAACAGTTGGCTGATAACAACAGAGGACAACTCACAGTGATATATCTGAATTTTCTTTATGGTAATAACAAAAGAGGAAACAATTATTTTGAGAAGTTAGTTTAATGATGCAATTGAATGCATTATTCTTAATTAAAAATAATTAAATTACTGTTATTAAATAATTTAGCTATAATTGCAGTTAGCAAGATACAAATTCATCCACATTCAAGCTTAAATGGTCCTGAGATGCCTGGTCCTATTAGTGCTTTCAGGAAAAATATTGCAGGGATAAGTGAAAAACTCACATATTTGTCACAGAAATTCAGGTAAATTATTCTTGAAAAGTTTATCCATTTTAAAGTATCAGTCCAGAGGATATTTCTGAGTCAGTGAGATGAAGATTCCTTTGCTATGGGAGTTCAGAAATTTCCTGCAGCATAATAGTTACTTTTTTTCCCCATGTTCTTTTTCTTGTTTCTCTCTGGTGGGAATCTTGCAAATTATCAGAGGCTGTTGTTACATCATGAGAACTGATGAATGTAGTTTAGGAAATAATTACAAATGGTAACTTCAGCTAGCTCTTAACTTCTGTGACCTCCCTCTCTAGTCTCTGAAAAGAATTAGAGTCCTCCAGGGCAAAGTTAAATGTGAGCGCTAACTGTAGGTGCTCAGATTATCCAATTTAGGAAACTGCCTTTCTTCACTGAAAGTGAGCCCAAGGAGACTCACCGCCCAAGGCTGATGTTGGTCTTTGTTAGTATTTTCTTCTTTCGGTAGTGGTTTCCACAGTAGTACATCATAACAGTATTGCACGTGAACATAGTTGCAAGTCATATGTATAAAATCTTTTGAACAGTAGCCTTTACTTTTGAATTAGAGGATGCATTTTTTGGATAAAATTTATTCCGGGTGTAATTACACAGACCTCTGTGGTCTTATCGCAGGAGTGAATGTTGTTCCTGATTTTTCCTTATTACTGTATCTAGTGACAATTTTTAAGAAGCAATGAAATGTTTGGGGTTTATTAGCTTTAACTTTGAAGGAGTACATGTGGCCCAACAAATCCACTCTTTTGTATCTAAGCCAAAATTTATATTCCACAGAAATGTTATGATGGGACTATATGATTTCTGCTACTAATTATAGTAACCTCTGTTCAGATACACTTGATTTCCTGTTGAAACTAATGTGTCTACTGAAAGAATTCTTGAGCTGTAAACCAGAGCCCTGCAGTTCTGATGACATAATCACATTCCAAAATATACCAGTGTAACACATTTTTTGTTACCGCTAGCTGTCCGGTTTGACACACTTGCATTGTGTATTCCCATTGGTGTTAGTGGAAAGCATACATACGCATTTGAGGAAACTAAGCCCCTGAAGTCCCGTCTGCGCAAGATCTCAAAATACATGATAGTCAAGCGCTTTGGCTAAGGGCAAACGAGCATCTCAGTTGAGTTAGTATTCAAGCAAATGGCAAAACTTCAAGACTCTGCTGAATGCTTTTCTTTCATTATGCACTGTCCTCCTTCAGTTGTTGTACTACACCTCCTGTCAGGTAGCAGCTGAGTCTCTGAGCCGTCTTTGTGAAACGAGAGGCTGCCTGCAGAACAAGGTTTCAGCCCTGTAGTTGACAGCAGGCAGTGAGAAACGAGGCTTGGGAGCGAGCGGGGCGCTGCTCGGTGGGAACTAAGAGCCGGCACGTTTGTTGCTGTCAGTGGCAGGATTGAGATATTGGGCTGCTCCTGATTTGAATCATGGAACCACTGCAGAGTACATTTGTTCTCCATGTGAGACAGAGGAAGAATTGAGTCCTTTGTAAGAGGCTGAGAGAAACTCTTTAAGACAGAAACTAGACAATCCGGAGATTGCTCGGTGCTTTATGTAGGCACAGTTTTGGGGAACCCTCAGAGAACCCTCTCTGCTCAAGAAGGTGCTGTACTAAAGGCACAGTTGTGCTCACAGAATCTAGTTGTGTTCTCTTTGTTTTGCAATGTGGAGTATTATTGCTGAAGTCAACAGTGTAGATTAGTAGGAAACAGCTAAGTTAAGCCTTGAATTAAAAGCAAGTAACAAGAGAATCTGAATGTACGTGAACATTTAAAAAACACTCAGTAAATACAGATATACTTATTATGGTAATAAACAAGCAATGCTTTATTTTCAAAACTATTTTTTTTAAATTTGGACAGAGTACACATTATCTTACTAGAAAATGCGCAACAGTAGTATCAGACATGGGAGGAAATGAGAAGGTTTAGAGGGGTTTATCCCTCTAACAGGATTTATAGAGCCAGGCATTCTCTCTTTATCTAATGTAGGAATTGGTTTTACAAGGATACTTATTTAGAAAATATTCTTAAATATGCTTATATAAAAATCTGTATTGGGAGTTAGTTTATCAGGATTATGGGGGAGATAAGAGAGTCATTTAAGAGTCTGACACTATTCACTCAATTTTTGTACATGAAAAGAAGCACAAATAAAGCATAAATGCTACTTACGTGGTTATGGATAGCAACTTGAACTTGGAAATAGAATAGTTGTGCTGGAGAAGTGCCTCTTACATGGCCTAACAAATAACAGCCTTGATTTGATAATTCTGTAAATGTTGTTGTATTTGTATTTCCTCTGTGCGATTTCATTGTCTGTCTTGAACAAGGTGTTGCAGTGGACATTGAAATTCTTGATATTCAGGTTAATTATTTGCTTGGTAGGGACATAGTGTACTGGTCCTGTAAAACAATTTTATATAGCTAACAGTTGGACAGGGTCCATTCATTCCAGAGCTCAGGAGAAAAAATACGATATTGTATTTTTACTTAGTTAAATTTTAAATATGCAGCTAATACATAATTTCCTGGCACTTTCCTGTCACTTTGGATGGTTGCACAGAAAGAAGAATTGTTGAGGAAATAAAATACCTCCACAGTAAGTTGGAGAATTCAGTCTGAATTATAGCACTCAAATATTGTCAGTCTGTATCAGTTTTCTAGAATTACAAACTTAGTATTTTACCTTTATAGAGCTGATATATAACCAATCAGCTGAATTACCAAGACAAGGAAACGTGGGAATTTTTCTGTTTCAGAAGGTGTAAAGATGTTTCTCTGTTCATTTTATGGGAGTTACTGTTTCTAAATGAGTTGTTTTCACTTGCTGGTATCTAGTAAGAGGGTTTCTTATGTCATGGTACCTAGGTGCTCTTTATGAAGTTGATCTCCTCACCAAACATTTTTACTTCAAAAGGTCATAGCCAATGTCTCTCATTGTATTGGAATTGTTAACTTGAGAAAAATGTTTCCTGTTTTCCCCAATGGATATATTTTAAGATCTGAAGAAAGTGACATTTTAAAAAAACGTGATTTGTATTATAAGATTTTTTTTTTTTTTTTTGGATTTTGGTATGTTTATTACATGTGCTATTGGTATCTGTGTATAATGTAAACCTGATCTTTTGGGGTCTCAAAAATTGCTTCACGTTCTAGTTTATTCCTCTGTGCCTCATCCTCATCTACATACCTCTTCATTTTCAGATCTCTTCCCAGAATGTATTAAGGATCCAGCGTTCGCTTTTAATTTTGTGCTGTGTGGGTACAGTCTCACCTGGATTATTTTCTGGCTCACAAACCTTAGTCATATTTCCCTTATCAAATTCCTAGGTTTTCATGGAGCTGACACTTCACAGAAGTAACTGCGGGGTTAATATCTTGTGTGTCTTTCTAAGGACAGTACAGTGTAGCACTTAGTGCAGGATGTTCTGCATGACAGCAGCCCAGATAAACCCCAAACTACGTGAACTAGATGAGTGAAATTGCATCAGTGCAGGAGAATATTGCGATGACATAGAAGTGACCTGATGACCGTTCCGCTGGCTTTCCTCCCAGTTGCTGGTTGTGGGGTATCACTGGGGCTTCCTTGTACTTTTGGCATTCCTGGTTAGTTCAGTAGCTTCTGGGTGTCTTACCTGCCATAAAAAATTGCAGCAACCTAGAGGCTGCTCTGAGTTGCTTTAGTGCAGACAGCCACAGTTTGGATGAATGGAACAATTACCGCTGAACCTAGGCTTTTTTTGTAGCAAACTTTCTATCCTGGGCCACAGGTCAGCGTTAGAGGTGGAGGTTCTTCAGGAGCTTGGCATGTTACATAGGCTTAGTTTTCTGTATTGTCTGTATAGTCCCCCTAAAATATGTGTTTTGTGTCACCTCATTTTCCATCATCTTTTTTTTTCCCCATCACAAAACCATTTTTCATCATATAAATGTCAAAAGATCTCATTTTTTGAAAGTGTCTTGAACTGTTTTCTTCTTTCTTGCTGCTAGAGCTAAATTCAGAGAACATCCAGTCTTCAGAGAGAATTTGAGTAGGACCTGTTATTTACTTTGCTGTTTGTTTTTTAATTGAGCCTTAAATGAGTGCCTTGACTTTAAGAAGTAGTGACATTCCGTATTTTCAGTTAAATTCTTTGTGCATTATTGGATTCCATGATTTTTAACACTGTGTTTATTTGAAATCTCTAAATATATGCATGTCTTCTGGAAAATTAAACTGAGGGTTTGAACAGATGTTTTTTGCAAATAATTGTGAAATCAAAGTTTAAGAAACTGCAGTCCTCAAGTACTTAGCTGTCACCACCTCCACTGAGAATGTGGTAGCTAGACTAGTGAGCTCTTAGGATATTTCAGTGTAATTTACAGCTGGAAAAGACAGGGTTGTAACTGGAAATAGCCATCACTAACAAGCATTCTGCTGTTTGTTCTGTGTTGTGTTTTGTTTTAAACCTAGGCCATAATAAATGCAGAGAGTTTCATCCTCAGATAAAGAAACTTGTTAATAGCAACCATTTCAGATGCAAGGACAAGCATGAGATTTACAAAATACTAATTGACAGCCCAAAATTCCTTAATGTTTTTATGAAGCCTTTGGGAACATGTTTTCAAAGATCCATGGCAATGGTGTTGGCGGCTTAGGAGAAACATAATAGTTTTTTTCTGAATGTCTGCTCCAGAAGCATCAGAAGTCCATGTTTCCCACAACATGACTCTAAAGACGCTGAAGATTTATCCCTGAGTACAAAGAAACTTAGAACCAGATGATTTGTCTTTGTCTGTACAACTGGAGATTTTCCAGTGTGATGCCAAAAGAGGCAAATCTGTTTATACGTGTTGAGGGGGGTTCTTAATGGGTTTAAATGAAAATGTAAGTTGCACTTCATTAAGCTGATGTAATTTGCATCTTGAGGGACAGAAGGACAAAGATTTAGCAGGAAACACAGTTGACAAGACATTTTAAAGTAATGCAAGGAAAAGCCATTTTATTCCTGTCAGTTGTTCTCCTGGCATGGTTGGGCTCTGATATAAAGTGCATTTATGTCACTTCAGGGATGTGTAGCTTTCCACCACTACGTAGGACAGCTCTGAATTGGTTGAGTGATGGTTCAAACAGACCCCCCCTTTATTCCAAATTCTGTTTAGATATTTAAATGTTTTCCACATATAAAATGAATAAATATTTTTTGTCCAGATATCAAACAAATACGTGAATTGGTTGGATCCCCTGAAGGGGAAATAGCAATCTGAAAGGCCATCTTATATTACTTTGATGGTCATTCCCCCTCGTATCCAAGTCAAAATTGCAGATAAATAATAATATTTTACAGCTACATTTCGTCATCCATGATTACTGAAGGGATACTTTAATGGCTTCAGCAGAGAAAAAGATTTCACCCAGCCTTGCCTTCTTTTAATTTCTCCACATTTAATGGACATCATTGCAGTTGAATGAATATTTCACGAATTCAGTTCACACTGAGTACAAGCAATCACACTCATTACGGCTGTAATATTTGTAGTTTTTTTCCCTGTTGATGGATAGCTGTTATGTCATTGTGTTCAGTCATTTGCAGGTTCTGTTTTCTGTGAATTTGTTTCTTGACTGCTGGATAATTTTTTATGCTTGCATAGTGCAGCAAGCTACATAGTTAATGCTGTGAAAGGTGGCATATTAGTGTTACGGATGGAGTTACAGGAAGGGGGGTGTGATTTGATTGCTGAATACAAACTGCATGAGTTCTGAATACTTTGGAGTTCTGCTGCAGTGTGTCTGGTATACAACCTTTGAGCATGAGCCCACCTTTTAATGTTGCCAAATGATGAATTGCATTCAAACGATGGGAAATACAGATCTATGTATGGGGATTCT
The DNA here is from genome assembly GCF_047716275.1 of Strix uralensis. NCBI lineage: Eukaryota > Metazoa > Chordata > Aves > Strigiformes > Strigidae > Strix > Strix uralensis. The sequence goes on along the minus strand of NC_133978.1, from coordinate 9,798,588 downwards.
ATATCTTCATTACATGTATATCATACTGCTTCAGTTAATTTTTTTCCATTGTTAATGCTTAATAGCAGGAATGTATTTGCCAAGATAATACCAGAGTCAAATCTTCTATAAGCAAGGTCACAGGAACCCAGAAATATATTATTTTATTGGTCTAGTTTTATAACACTCGCTTCTGTGAGCTGGAAGTATGTTTAGAGGGTGGGTTACAAATTAGCCCTTTCATGATTTCTTTTGTGGATAACATAAATAGTTGGTCTGTGAAATGAAAAATCAGTAGGCACATACTCCCTTGCCCTGCTATGAAGTTCTGCATTTTTAGAACTAAAAAAAAAAAAAGATCAAGTATCGTAAACTTACAAAAATTCAGTGATTGTGAATGCTTAGTAACTACCAGTCAAAGGTTGTGCTAAGGTTCTTTTCCACCATCCTTCCACTGCTGCAGATCTGATGGTTCAGCTTGTTTTGAGTGATGAGGCAAATTTAAAAAAAAAAATCCTTTTCCAAATCTTTTCAGTGTGATCTTATCAATTTCCAAGTCTTAACATTTGTCTCCAGTAGTGACAGATGAAAGCCATGAATGTTCAATGGGGATTTTCTGCCTTTTTTTTCCCATTCAGAGATAATTTATGTAAGTAGAAGATATAATGAGAGTACTAAATTAAGTGTGTCTGTGTATATAAATAAAATTGTTTTGTTACCAATTTTGCCAACATTTTGGCTCAGCTGCAGCAGTGAGTATCATAACTGCTTTAAAATTGATTAGACAATTTAACTTGAAATTTAACTCCCGATATGGCAGAGAGAGATAAGCCTGTGAATAAGAGCATAAAGCATTAATCTTGCAGTTCTCCAGCTGATCTCAGTAAAGCTGGCATATTGTATTTATTCCTTGGCTTTGGAGAAATTTAAAGTCTTATGCTTCCAATGTGACCTATGCACACACGAGTGGTCTTGGACTTCTTATTATACAGGTCAAGAATCCCTGGGCCCTTTTGTGTGTCCTAAATGTGACCTGGTTTTTGTTAAAACAGAGGTGTTTCAGCAGCACACAGGGATGACACGCCTAGTTTCTTTGGCAGAGGAGACGAGGTTTGTTTGACTACTAGCTCTTCGATAAGTTTCTGCTCAAAAGAGACCTGAAAGCAGTGTTACTATCCAGTCCCACAGTGGCTTCCAGTGTTGAAGCAACACGAATGTGCAAAATGAAGTAGCCATTTTGATGGGACGCTGATCTGTTTTCATTTGATAGGAAGTTGGTGAGAGCAACATTTCCTATGACACTTTCATTTTCAATTTTTGTCTGTGTTGTGATACTTCATCAAAGAAAGATCAGTTTAGCCTCAGTGAAGTGGCAAAGCGACTAACATGAAAGCAGCCAATTCTAAGGCCTTCTCCACGTATTTTCACATCCATAACAGTAGTAACTTTCTTTCGGGTGGAGTTTTGGTGTGCTTTAGGGCAACTATGTGCTGGTTTTGAGTAAGTTCAGCTGCTATTTGTGCTTTTAGTAGACATCATATTTCCTCTTGATTTACTCTTTAAATTGACCCTGGTATAAAGAAGTGGCTTGACGTGGACACGCTTTCCAGTATGAAAACCAATTCAAAATGTTCACCAAAGCAGAAGTGAAAAAAAGGCAAATGTGTTACCTTTTTAGTCAGTTATATCTGTCCGTTTTTGATCTCCATGACACCTGTATTTCACTTACCACACACCTGAAGTTGCCAGTTTTATCTAAGCAGCCTTTTGTAGCAGCCCGTATTTCTAAGTGCTTTGGTTGCCAATATTACAGACCCCCACTTTAACAGCAGATAGTAGTAGTTTCTTAAACACCTGACTTCCAAGTTTAGCTCAGTTACCCTTCCGCAGTTGAAAATTCTGTTCATTCTTACTACTTTGTTTTATAATTATATAACTATATTTTATAGTAATTGTAATAATTTTATAATATTGATAAACTCTAATGGAAACATTCCACATTATGTAGTTGTTATAAGGAATGTACATACATTACCAGGCTGGACAGGATATTCTTACTCTGCTTCTGTGCTATCCTGTCACCTTCATGTCTTTCTAGTTAATTACAGTGCAGTGATGTCAAGCACTGTATCTCACGTTATTATCTCCTATTCCAGTACATCTCAGGACAGAATGCTGTTCCTAACATTGAAAAGCACTAGTTTTTGCAGGGGACAGATTCTGAGTTAAATCTTACGCTTTAGAAGAGAACGCTTCTTCAGAATTTCTTGGTGGTCTGGGTGCTAGGGTGTGTACTGTGTGGGCAGAGCTGGCCACCTGCATGTTTGGTTCCTAGGATCAGTCAAATCTAAGAGAGCAAGAGCATGCTTTTTGTGCTCTGTCCTTCTTTTTCCTTGTTCCCATGCAACGGTACACTGATTGCTATTCAAAAGTCACCATTTATCAATACTCACTGAATCATCGTCATCCTTGTCAATACTATGTATCATTATCAGGTTCCTATTACTGCCTGTCAACTCAATGGATTTTGACATTCAGGGCTACACAAATATGTATCAAAATATAAGTATGCATTACAAATATCACCAATACTTCATATTCTAAATAGAAAATAAACTGGAGTATTGCTTGCTGGTGATGATTGTGAGATATTTTACTTTCTTATTTCATATTCTGTTCGTATTCTGTTTCTATTTCAAAATCTGTAAAATGATTTTTTTTCCACTTCCAAAGAGCTTTAAAGATTTCAGCTTTAAGATTTTGGACTTTGTTCTGTCACAAAAAGAGGATAGCTTAGCACTTAGTAATACAAGTAGTTTCTTTTTCTCAGACATATTAAAATGTTGCAAAAAATTACCTGGAGATTTTCTGCTAGACATTTACTTAAACTATTTGTTCACTTCTTAAGCAAAGAAATTAAGAGGATCAGGAGTGCAGACATCTAATGATGTATGCCAGACATTAATTCTAAGAATTGTACAGAAAACAATACCCATTTACAGAAGCACTTTTGCTCTTTGACTGTCATCGGTGTGCTCCAAAATCTTTCTTCGTCTCTGTTACCTTTTGTCATTATTGCACATGTGTCCTGAAGATTAAACTACCCTGACTGTTTGTAACACGGCTAAGGCCCATAGGTGTGGAGTACGGAAGCTCACTTTTGAAGCAAAGAAGTTACAGGTTAACATATTGTGGATATATATGGCTTGGATTTCCTGACTGCATGTGTGTTCAGGTCTTTATTCAGTTATTTGGTGTGCTGGGATCCGAGTCTGTCCAGCTCTCCAGCAAGTCTCAGAACCTCAGCAGCATCACTCCATCTTCTGCTTAAACACAGAGTCTCGCTCCTGGAAGAGCGATCATATGTAGCCTTTTCAGTGTACCTGGTAGAGCTGTCAGTCATTTGTCAAATACAGAACGCTTACAAAAGAGAGCAATGCCATTTTCTCCCTGCTGACTTTCTGAAATCTCATGTTGGGAAAAGCACTTAACCGTGTGTTTCATACGAACAGAAAGCTTTCAGTAATGACTGGTATTTCTGCAGCCAGTGCAGCTGTTGAAAATGTCATTGTGGATGGCACAAATAGGGTGGGATTTTGAGCAAGACCATGCACCATCTGACTTTGATATTTAATTGAAAAAGGAAAAAAAAAAAAAGCAATAGGATGTTTGAAGAATAGACAACCTGTTGGATGTAAATGCATGAAATGGAACAAAAATAGAAAAGTGTTATTATTGGTTATTGAAATCATCGGTAAAATTACTTTATTCAGAATACTAGCTGGAAATCTGTGGATTTCACAGACTCTGTTACTGAATTTCAGATGTCCATGAAAAGAATTTAGAACGAGGCCAACCTTAATATTCTTGCATTGAGATGCTGCTAGTGCCGATACAATTCTTTGACAATGTATTCTTAGAGGTTGAAATGTCCCTAATGTTTTCCGAGTCAAATTTTTGTTACTATTACTGACTAGACTCACCTTCTCTGCCCAGCTTTTTATCAGTTATGATGGAAGTATGAAGACTTTTTCTATGATTAGATGTGACTAAAAATAATTCTGACAATGTGTTGCCTCACATCTCTACATGGGCTTCCTATTTTCCTCATCTGGACAGAATTTGGGCACTTTCTTCTCTTTCTTACACAGATAACAGACTTGTTTTTCTCCTTTGTTTCTTTCCAACCTCTGATTTTTATTTCTTTATGCTCTGTTTCTTTACTCCTTCTCTTGCATCATCATCTCCTCTATTCTTTCCTTTCTACCCACTCATTTTTCTCTTCTTTCTGCCTTTTTTTATTGCTTGTTCTTTTGACTTGTGTCTTGTGTAGTGCAAGATCTCCTAAAGTTTCTGAATTTCAGTGTTCATGGAATGCTCTACTACAAGGTTGCCTTGGGAACTAAGGGAAGACCTCACTTTAGAACCTGTGATGCTTTTTGGGGTCGATGGTCAATTGTTCATCTACCATATGCACTTAGAGAAATTAGAAAAAACTTCCCAAGAAAACTGCAGGGTCTCAACTGGGCAAACAGAACAGAGAGTAGAGACCAGAAAACTAAATTGGTGTTGCGCCCTTTTACCGTGTCTCAACAAAGTGATCACTGTTAATTGTTTCATTGTGAAGGAGACAGTATTTTATATATGTGTATACATACCGCATGTATAAACCTTGAAGAGTTTGTTTTTACTTTGTGTTTGAAAAATAGGATTAATTTATTATAAATTTAGGATTAATGTGATTTCTATTTGTATTTATTTCACTGATAGGTATGGACAGGGCCATTATGTTAACTTTGGACGTTGCTGGCATCTTAACTAAACATTGTAGTGCCAGATGATGCTCTGATGATGATCTGATGTTTCTTATTCACAAACAGCTGTGATACTGGACAGTCTGTGCAGTCTCCTTACATGTTATTAGTGCTTATTCACATGAGGAATTTCATCCCTTTCCAATATTTCCCATCAGTAACATTGAGACTTGCATATTTGTACCTCATAGTGACTTTGTGAAAGGCTTTTCGGAGATGTGATTGTATTGAAGCACAGAAAACAGATATCTAATAGGTCTTTAACTGAATGAATCATGCTTATTTTTTATGCAGGGAATAAATCACAAGATAGTGGGATAGCAGAGATGGAGGAACTTCCAGTCCCACATAACATCAAAATAAGTAACATCACATGTGATTCCTTCAAGATTTCTTGGGACATGGATTCCAAATCCAAGGACCGCATTACTCATTACTTCATCGATCTCAACAAGAAAGAAAACAAGAATTCCAACAAATTTAAACACAAGGTAATTTTAATTTAAAAATCAAGGTGGAAATACTTTACATAGATGAATCTCAGTGTTTAATTAACCTTTTGAAGCCAGACCATGGGAAACAGGTGTTGGACATCCAGCAAGGGTGGGTTTTGATTAATCTGATTGACTTTATTTTTTCATTCAGCATACCTTCTCCATCTCTAGCCTATGTGCGTGTACACACAAATACGTTTGTTTTATAGAGAACTGAACGTTACCTTTTCTATTTCATTTGAAAACAGTTTTGGAACCTGTACAATGTATTGCAAGACAGACATTTTTATTCCTGACTAGTTCTTAATCATTATTTAAACAATTTATGTATTCTGTGCCTGTCCTTGTTCAGTGACAGACTCATGAGAGCAACACATGTCATTTCAACAGAAGAGTCACAAATTCTAATGCACTTCCAGGAAGGCTTCCAGCAATTTTAGTTTGCAGCATTCAGCACTGTGACCTGAATATTCATCTGGCCTCTTTCCTCAAGCCACTGATGCAGGGACATATCGAATGCAATGCAGAATCTGTACTTATCAAATCCAGCAAAATTTGCTTTGACCTCAGAATAGTTGAAATACTGAGATGTCTAGAGAAACGTGGAATGAGACGGAAGATTAAACAACACAATCATCTGCAAATTTAAAAACAATGTTGGCAGTATCTCTAAAAGATACAGTTAGCCAAGGCACAAATAACCATCCGGACAAATACAAGAGCTCTAGTTCTATCAGGACCTAAATTACTGTTGGTTTATAAGCTAGTGGGATAACCAGGAAATATTTCCACCAGTTTCTCTGAGTCTTTTTATCGTGAGAGTATTTTTTTCTGTGACTTTGTTAATAGCAGGTGTATAATTTTCACGTTTACTTATTTGACTTTTTTAATGTGGTTGGAAGTAACATATGCATTAAGTGTAATAAAAACCCACTTACTACTGCTTGAAATTGAGAATTTTACGTGTTTGGCCAAGACGATGTAGTTGCTAGGAACCAGTGTGCAAAGCACTACCGAATTTAATGTTATAATAGGCATTTATATGACCCATTTCTAATAGTAATAACAAATAAAGTATGGTATATTTGTTTTTTCTTAATGTTATTACTTTTGGACTGACAGTCTTTGAATTTGAATTCCCATTTTATATTGCAGAAATAAATATACCTTCTCATATAAATGCTTACTGGGATGGATTCTTTTACATTTCTTTCATTAATCTACATGGTTTTTTATTCATGTGCAAACTGGTATAAAGTTGTAAAATTTGTTTTTGTAAAAGGTAGAGCCACCCTAGCAGATCAAACATTATATACAGTTCAAAATCTATATCACAGTGATGAGACTAGTGTTAAAACAGAAAGGAAAAAAAAAAAAGAGGATATTGGTAGTGTAATAAAGATAAGCCACTAGATTTATTTTGTTTTTCTCAGCAATTCCCTATCTTTTTACTGTGATGAAGTGTTTAGTCAAAGGAGAGAGGTAATTGGTTTTGTAAGAAGAGGAGACTAAAGTCTATCAATTAAAATGATTAATAAGTTGGGTGTCTTGTCAGAATTAACTTAAAATTTCTTGTTACTAATCGTGGTAGTGACTTGGTAAAGCTTTTTTTGTATTTTTGGGGTTTTTCCCCCTGGCCAGAATGATGGAAATGCAGACAGCAGACATGGTGGGCAAGAGAACTGCACAGACTGAACAACTATCTGTGCCAGAGCACATATGTGTTTGCTTTCATGCATCTTCAGTACTAAGTCATTTTTAACACACTTTCTAGAATGAGCTTTTGTTGAGAAACTAAACATTGCTCAGATTCAAAATTTGTCCTAACCCTAGTATGGTTAGAGACAAGCATCCTTCCTCCCTATCACATTAGATATATGGGTTTCACAGCTGAAGCTCAGTGGCAGAGCTGCTGGGGAGGGAGCCGATACCCTGGCAGCTCTAGCACCAGGCACTGAATCCTCCCAGAATCTGGCTGATTTCCTCAGTCAGCCCCCACCCATCCATTGCCTTCATAACAAAGCTGTTGTATAAAGGTGAAGGATATCACAGCCCCTTCTCCTAGCAAAGCTTTTAGGGAAAAGAAAAAAAAAAAAAAAAGGAGTGAGCCCTACCACTTAGTTATATAAAAGAGCATTGGGACTTACTTTCAGGAGTCATCCAGCAGTCAGGCTGTGGAAGAAGATGGGCATCCTCAGGGGAGAAAAATCATCCTTACTTAGCTTACGGCTAGGGCAAATCACTGTGGGCAGGTGCCTGTCTCTCTCACAGGTGCTAAACCCAGATGACCAGCTTAAACTCTTTTCTAACTTGTAGAGAGTTAGTGTATATGTCTCAGTTTGCTCCCATGGCTGTGAGCAAGGGACTTGGGATGTAGACTTAACCTGCTAGGTAGATGCTGTACCTCATGAAAGGGGCTGTTTGTTTCCTTGTGTACCCAGGAGAGCATACCTGAATGATTCATCCTTTCAACACTTTTTCTGTTGGCAAATATATAAAATATATTTAGGGTGCATATAGTTTGCTTATTTATTGTCATCATATCTGTGAAGTAGGAGGCTTGTATTGGTGGTAGTATGTAAAGACTAGAATTCTAATAAGACTTTGTCTTGTTCTCAATGCAATTTGCATACCTCCCCTCTTTTTTAAGATATGGAAGTATGATTATTCCCATGTAATAACAAGGCTCAGATATTTAGCAAAACTAGGACTAGAACCTGGGTGTGCTGAGTTCCCACGATGTGTCCTACGAGCAGACCTGGCAAAGGGAAGGAAGATGAAAATTGAAAGCTGCTGCTTTGGCAATGAAAAGGGACTGCAAAGCAGACATCGTTTCCCAAAAAGGAGAGAGGTAGTGTGACTTCTATACCTTGCTGCTTAGTTATTTGGTGCTTCCAGGTTGTTCTTGGAAATTATTGGCGTCTAGATACATTTAGAGTTGTCTGGTGGGTGCTGGTGGTGGAGCAGCCATCTGCTCCTCCAGCATCCTGGCTGTCCTTGAGCTGGCATATAACCTCCTTTGCACTTCTTTGGGGGCTCGGCCAGGAATGAGAGCTAAAGCAGAAAAGAGATGAAAGGAAGAAATGGAGAATCCCCAGAGAAATTTCAACATGGAGATTTGAACCTTGGTCAGTATAGCAACCTCAAAAAAAAAAAAAAAAAAAAAAAGAAAAAAAGAGTGTTTGCTTAGATTACAGTCATAAAAAGCATCATATCTGCCCCTCTTCCCCAGCTGTGCAAGAGATAAAACCCTCTATTTAATGTGGTTTTAGGTAGTCTGCCCCTGTTTTGGTACAGTTAGAACAGTTTCCTGCTATACAGCTGGAAGGTAAGGCTTTGACACATGGGGACAATGAGGCTTTTAATGTTACATGAAAACTGACAAAATTAATGGGGGCAAAAACCACCACTGGGTTGTGGGCACAGAGACCTGACCCAGGTGGAGGCAGTTTTTACTACAGCCGAAGAAAAGATGACAGGAAGACTAATGATTGTAACGGTAGCAGCTGCTGACTGCATTAGCAGTAGCAGATCCAGTCCAGTGGGATGCCTTTGCAATATAGTTCCAGGGTGGTAGCTTTAAATGTCATTTCGGGTTTCTTTTTTTTTTTCCTTGTAATTTTTCTCTATCTTTTTGTCTCGGTTTCAGCTGGGATAGAGTTAATTTTCTTCCTAGTAGCTGGTACAGTGCTGTGGTTTGGATTTAGTGTGAGAATAATGGTGATAACACACCGATGTTTTAGTTGTTGCTAAGCAGCGTTTATCCTAAGTTAAGGACTTTTCAGTTTCCCATGTTCTGCCAGTGAGCAGGTGCACAAGAAGCTGGGAGGGAGCGTGGCCAGGACAGCTGACCCCAACTAGCCAAAGGGATATGCCATTCCACAGAACGTCACGCTCAGCAAAGGAACCGGGGGGAGTTGGCTGGGAGGGGCAGGTCGCTGCCCAGGCAGGTCAGCGGGTGGTGAGCAGTTGATTGTGCATCACTTGTCTCTTCTTGGGTTTTATTTCTCTCTCATTTTTTTTATGTTCCTTTTCATTATCATTATTGTTATTAATATATTTTATTATTGTTGTTTTTTATTTTAGTTATTAAACCATTTTTATCTCAACCCACGAGTTTTACTTTTTTTTTTATCCTGCCCATCCCCCTGGGAGGGGGGAAGAGTGAGCAGGCAGCTGCATGGTGCTTAGCTGCTGGCTGAGGTTATTTACTTTTATTTATTTCAGAGTGCACAACTGAATCTTTTACAGAGAAAGTTTTCTCCCAACTGTTATTTGATTTAAATGAGAATTAGTAAAGAAGAAATCATGACAACAAAATCTTATCCTTGATTATCAGTCAATCACATTTCAGTTTTGTAATATCACAAGCTGCTAATTTCACAGTTTCTTAATAGAGAAACTGAAGAATATTTTTTTGCTGACAGAGAAGCAATAAAAGAAACATATTTTTCCATAATGGAGGACAAGCAAAACAAAAAGAATCTTTCAGGTCTTGCTTACAGATCATGAACAGAAAATGTCTCTTTTCTATTTCTTTTTTCCTTAAGGGGCTACTGTGCTAGTATTTATAGGTGGATGACTACGGACTGGTATTTCTAGGTGGACAGCTATGGATGTTATCTAAAATGCCCACTTTTCACATGACAGCCATTTTACTCTTCTGTGATTACTGATAAATATTCAAGAGTAAATATCTCTCTCACTCTATCACAGCTCCTGGGGTACACCGTGCAGAGAATCATTCAACTCCACTGTGAGTCCTTTCACCCACTGTTCTAGCATAAACTGTTCAGTTCTTCAAGTTTTTCTTCCCCTTGGTGGTCTGTGCTGCAGTCTTTGGTACTGTAGAAATTAGGTATTTCAACAACAAGAAGCTGCTATTCTTCTTTGTTTCACTATGATGGGTTACACTGGAAGAGCAAACCGGAGTATCTGAAATGGTGGCAGGGTAGGAAGCAAGACAGGCACAAACATCTAGATGTGTGTTTGGCTTGTTGTGGATCTTCCTGTACGTAAGGGTATTTTGATACATGTAAAATACACAAAGTTACTCTGCAACACATTTAATTTTCTCTGTTGAAGTTTGCTGGGGAAGATACCAACAGCAATGTATGTGAACTGATTGATGGCAGAAGGAACTCTGTTGAGTTACACTGACTGAAAGAAAACAATGGTAACGAGAGCACAAGAAGCTCTTAAATTAAGATAACCTTGTGCTCAGTGGTGTGTCTTTCTCTGTTTGCATACTAAAGCACAAATGGCCCTAGTCTGAATTATGTGTTTGGGCTACTTAAAATATTATCAGTCTATAGTCACTTGTGACCAATAATAAACTCATGCATGAAAGTTATCACGGTAGCTCTTAGAGCAGACCTTACACCATTGTCCTCGGCCATCCTGTTAACTTTGCTGCACCAACGGACTGTGAGCAGTAACTAAGGTTTACACAGAAGAGCCAGGGTTGGGGATTACATTATAAAAAAAACGAAGGAAGGGATGGTGGATTGGTCTGGCTGCATTGCTGACTTGTGTGGTGTTTTGTCTTTTTGTTTCCACTAGGACGTACCCACTAAACTGGTGGCCAAAGCTGTTCCTTTGCCTATGACAGTCCGTGGGCACTGGTTCTTGAGCCCAAGAACAGAATACACGGTAGCAGTGCAGACCGCATCGAAGCAGGTTGATGGCGATTATGTTGTTTCTGAGTGGAGTGAAATCATCGAGTTTTGCACGGCAGGTAATACCACTGTGGAAACATGCACCACAGGGCGCGTGCAATTAATGCCAGCTTCGCTGCCTGACGGGGTTAGCCACCTACCAGTGCTAGCTGGGCAGTGCCAGTCACACCTGGAAACTGGAATTCCACCTTTAGGCTTTGTATGTGCTCAGGTTTGGCACGTTAATGAGAGGCAGCTGGACTGCCCCTTTATTCAGCAATATTTAGCTGCCCTGGAGGGCTGTGCCTGGCACCACTGCTTGTCCCAGGCTAGGAAAGGAGACTGGAGAGCCCCAGTGGAGCAGGGCCACTTGTGTGCCTGTTGTTGCCTACTAGCACCTGTGGAGAAAAGCCAGAGTGGCAGCTCCCTAACAGACAGCTTGCTTAAGACATTCTGCTGCTCTCCCTTCTCTGCGTGCTGCAAAGCCTAAGCACCACCAGCACCCTGTCTCAAGGGTCAGTTGACTTGTAAGTCTCTTCCTTTGGATGTTCATCACCCAGTGCCAGTGTGCTTGCCTGTGTGAAAGCTGAGTGCTGAAGCGAGCTCTCTATGAATCCCATGTTGGTTGAGACGCCCTTTAGGCTGAGCCCTAAGCAAGCTTTTTTTAGTTGCGTGACTTGAACCGGGTTATGTTGTAGCAAACAACATGAAATGACATATGCCAGAGAGGGCAGTTCTGAGCTCCTCTGCAGTCCCAAACACAAGCAAACCAGATCTAACACAGGAAAACCTGGGCTGAAAGTTGCTGTGGACTTGCAGATTATTCATGGGGAAAGGAGTGGGGGGCATCAAACATGCACGTTCCTGCCATTCGTCACTTGCCACTGTTGGAAACTGGTGCTGGGCTATATGGTTTCTGGACAGCTGCTGCATGATGTGAGGCATGTTACTGTGAGGCCCTGTTCCCAATTTTAAGTCTGCATGTCTGGGTAGATTTTGGAGAGTACTGTGGGTTTTCCTGCCCCCCATACTAGCAGAATGTCTTTTCTTTCCAGATTATTCAAAAGTTCACCTAACACAGCTATTGGAAAAAGCTGAAGTGATTGCAGGCCGTATGCTTAAACTGTCTGTTTTTTATCGGAATCAGCACAAAGAATACTTTGATTATAGCAGGTAAGAAAGTAAACATATGCAAAATTGTTTGGCAAATTAAGGGAGTAATGAAAATAAATAAATGGAGGCAGCTGTGCTAAAGCTAGAGCAGAATGTCTGGATAGTTTTTTGCCAGTTCAGAAGGGAAAAAAAAATATATAACTCATTTCTTCCACCTTGCTTAACTCAGCGCTTCCATTAGGTAATACAAGTTTGCATTTTGAAGCAGAAACTGAAGTACTGACAGGGTCTCCAGCCTGATTACACAGTGTCTGTTATCATAACGGAGTGTTTAGTAGCCAGATACTTCTATTGTACTAAGAAATTCAGAGTGAGATGTCTAATAGTAAGAGTGCACAACTGCGTGCATAGGCATTTGCCTGCATACAAGGCAGATACATATAAGTATTTGCTCTCCAAGTACAACCACCACATTTCTGTGCCCAAATGTAGTAACTGGGGCTCTGCAATCTGATTGTTAATTTACAGATCATGTGGGGAGGGAGAGGGGATGATGTTTAGACAATTTGACAACACTGTGCTTCAGCTGGAATGAATAAACGGGATAGCTGGAGGTAGGTTCCTTATTCCTGTGGGAGACCCAGTGTGCCTTCACGCACACAACCAGAAGCGTCATTACAATAGAAAAGAAGACTTTTCAGTAGAAGGAGTGAAAGCTCACGTACTGACTGGGCAGGAGCAGCCACCACGCAGAGGTAACCTTCCATCGTTAGAAGAGCACGGATGAGAGGTAAGCGGAGCGTCGACATCAGCTTCAGCACGGCCAGAAGGGTGGCAGCATTGACTGCGCTGCTTTAATGTGCAGTGAGAGGTGCACAGGGCTGCTGCTGCACCACGTAATTCCAGATTTATGTGGGTGTCACACTAGTACCTGTCTAGAACTGAAAGCTTTTTAAAACTGGTGAAGAAAAAAAAAATACTCAAGAGAGTTGAACTCCAGTGAACAGACTCCACCACCCTTGGTTCCCACTTTGTAGTCATGAATATCTGCTTGATTTCAGGAGTGGTTTGTATATTCCAGAGTATGGGGTTTGCTCTTTCTCCTCTGTGTTTTGGAAGAATTATTTTATTGCACATAGTGACAAAGCTGCAAACCTCAATGGAGGTAGAGAATGAATTGCAGTTGTTGAGGCTCTTTGAGGACCTCGTAAATCTCTGCAGCCATCCCAGACTAGATACCACAGAAGGGAGATGCCTGTGGTGGTTCTGATTCTCATCGAGCTTGGTTTTGAGCTATGTAATCATAGTGCACCTGCCTTTGTGTTTATAGAGCTTTGAAAAGTGCTGCTGAGGTGCATTTTATAGCTGTGGTTTTGGCCTTGTTCTGCCAAATGTGACTCTAATGGATTGCACTGTATCCTTTCCCCTCCCTCCTGTTACATTCTTCCTTGGTGTGATACAAATGGAGATAAGTTTGTTTTCCCTTCTGTTAGTGAGTTAGAGACAAAAATCTGGGTTTTACCAGGTCAGTATGAAGCTACACTACCTGTAACCGTCTGCTGGTTACCTTTTCTGATCAGAAATGTACTAATATGGTCACAAGGGCTAGTCCTTCCACTATACACCCTTCAGAATGTTATGCTAAAAACCCTAACCACATGCTTCCTTTTAGGAAGAATTCCTTATCATACCATGCCTGCCAATGGCCTCAGCGGTGTCATAACTAGTAAACAAGCTTGGAAAAGCATATAGAGTAGCTCTAGTAGCGTTGGCAAACAAGCAACTGGCACGGTGCTAAGGCAGCAACCCCTAAATGTAGGGTTTGAAGTGGGAGCTTGTAAGTGGTGTTCATGTCACCGCTGCTTACCTTGGCTGGGAGGGCCATGAAGCAGCTCGGATCCCCGGGAAGAGTTGACCTATAATTAGCCTAATTGGCCACTGGATGTCACTATCTTGCCACAGAAATGGGACTGCAAGAAGCCTGGCTTTTCAGGTTGCAGAGACGGTGGTTATTCAAGCTGATTTTATTTCTCCCTAGTAATCGCTTCAGTCAAAAAATACCAATTGTACACCCCTCCCATCAATGCCTTGTGACATAGGGCTTGAGCCAATAACTATGTAGTATTTGAATGGCCCAGAAAAGTTTTGAAATTTATCTTGGAGTCAAGTTAAGATATGCTGCTGAGGAGATTATAAATAATGAAAAAAACCCCCACAGTTGGAGACATTAGTAGGTTTATTTAGAGCTGTTTTGTATGCATAAACTGAAGTTGTTTGCTTTGACTGCTACCTCCTGCTTTAATCAAGTAGAACCTTCTCCCACATAGCACCATTTTACCTGGAGCTGTTAAAAGCAGAGAGAGAACAGTCTGTCTTGGCTAGTTTCCCCTTCCCTCAAAAAAAAAAAAAAAAAAAAAAAAAAAAAAGAGCGGAAAGAAGAAAAAAAAAGAATAAAAGCTAAAGAAAGAGGGGGAGGTAAGACTGTCCAGCCCCATAGCCTCATGCGTTTTTAATCTGTCAGTGTGTCTACAGACATTGTCTAAGGGTGCCTAGTAAATCTGGTGTTTTGCAGGACTTAAAAAAGGCAATGTTTCCTTTTCTAGTATCCCATGGTTGCAGGCGCAGAGAGCACCAGAGCAGTCACTACAGCACTTCCAGAGAGGTGTGGGGCACAAGTGCTGGGGACCATCCTGCTATACATAAAATCTCAGGTGCTAAGGAGGATTAGATGGGGTGTTTTCAGCTGTTCTCCTAAATTTCGCAGCCTAATGCTGCTGAGGGCAATTTGGGATTTAGGGTTTTAAAAATTCACTTGTTACATTGAATGTTTCTTTTCACTGGAACCAAATTGAGCTCAGCTTGCAAGAAAATAAAAAAGTTAGTCTCGTACATTTTTTTCCCCCTAGGACTAGTGACTGCAGAAGCTGGATACCAACCAAAGTGGAAACTAACTGAGTTGCCCAGCTCAGCTCTGATTGAAGTCAGCAGTAGACAAATTAGACCTGAAATTATCATTTGGGGGGAAAAGAACTATGGCAGACAGTACATTCCTTCCTCTAGGCTCTCTGAAAAATATCATTCAGAAATAACTTTCACTGGCAGTTTTCTACATGAAATATATCCTGCCTATGCTAACAATAGGCATTAACAAACAGTATATTCAGCATATTGAGACTGACTTGCAATTTTCAACGTGTGATTAAACTAAAATGTGTTTATTGTTAGAATGGTAGTGGAAGGCTGAACAAATCAGCTAATTAAAGATATTGGTGGTTTGGGGGCTTTTTTGTTTGTGCTATTCTTTGCCTGCATATAATACCCACACAGCTCGCAGCTGACAGAGAAGCCAGACTGGAAAAGCAGATTTTCCCCTTGAGCAGGAGTTATTCTAGCTCTTTCTGAGTCTGGCATCAATGGTTTTCTTGGTCTTGCAATCGTGATGCTGACCACAGTTTTCAGTTTAACAGTTTTCCTTTGTGTCCCTTCAGTACTGTTACCAAACAGCATGACATCCTAACTTTCCACTTTTTCTTTAACGTGTTACAAAATAAACAATACCAGTCATTCATTTGTAGAGAGCATCATGGGAATGCTATGCAGCCCTCTGTTAAGGATAACAGTGGCAGCCATGGCTCTCCGATCAGTGGGAAGCTGGAAGGCATCTTCTTTAGCTGCAACACTGAGTTTAACACTGGGAAGCCACCCCAAGATTCACCGTATGGAAGATACAGGTTTGAGATTGCAGCTGAAAAACTCTTCAACCCAAACACTAACTTGTACTTTGGAGACTTCTACTGCATGTACACAGCCTACCACTACGTCATTCTCGTTATCGCCCCTGTTGGATCACCGGGAGACGAATTCTGTAAGCAGCGCCTTCCTCAGCTAAATATAAAAGATAATAAATTTCTGACCTGCGATGAAGAAGACGGTGTCATGGTTTACCATCACGCCCAGGATGTTATTTTGGAAGTAATTTACACTGATCCTGTGGATCTCTCCCTCGGCACAGTTGCGGAAATTACTGGTCACCAACTAATGAGCTTGTCTACTGCAAATGCAAAGAAAGATCCCAGCTGCAAGACCTGCAATATCAGTGTTGGACGTTAAAACTTCCCTCGTTACTTAGGAGCCTTCAAACCTCTGTTGCCCATTTCCATAGTCAGACGTTTTTGTCAGAAGCATGCACATGCCGCTGTCACCAAAAGCAAACACGAGTCTTCAAAATCTCCAATAGCGTTTTTAGTATTTCTTCTCTCCCTCTTTCCCTTCTGTCCCCTCGATGCTTTAAATGATTAGAAGTCCTGGATTTCTTTCTGGCAACCATTTATACCTAGATGCTGCAAAAATTGTTTTCTGTTTCTTGCCAAACATAACAAAATCCCTATATAAACTGCTTTAGCAAAATAAAAATAACGGCTTATAAATGGTGTTTAAATATGCATTCATTTTAACTACTGAACAAATACTGGGATAACTCCAAACAGCATGAAAGGTTGTAATTGCAGCATGATTTAAATTTCAGAGCCTAGAAATGTCAGCACTTCCAACGTGTTGTTTGACAGTGTTATTTATGTTATTTATATTAGCTAACTGAAAACAGAAACTGTGTCTTGACATAATAAATATAATAGAAAAATATTTTATTTGTACTGTTGTATAAAATATTATACAATCATATAGAATATATAGATTACATTTTAATATCAATTGTATACATATGTCATGAAATCATTTTCCCTTATCAAAGATGTAGTTTGTAAACTTCAAATAGCTCTGTATCTGTTCCTGTTGCTCTAGATGACTTTAATTAAAACAGATTTACGAAGGAGACCATTTCTGATTCATAAAAGTTAAGTTATAAATTATTAAGTCAGTACACTGAAACAACAAACCTCTGAGAAATAAAAAAATTCCTTTTTCAGTGTTCATACTTTTTCCTCCAAACTACTTGAAAATGTGTACGTCTTCAAAATCATGCCAAGCCATTACATACAATATAAATACAAACATGGCAGGTACATAATAGGCTTTATAAAATGAAAATCTTCTTACCAAGATAGAAAACAGGTTGCTTATACTACGTGGTCAATACAAAATGACAGTTAAAGTAAAACACTAAACGTGATTCAACTTAGTCAAGTCCCTTTTTTTTTAATTCTTCCTTCCTTTATGTCTTGGCTAGGTATTTCCCAGAGTCCCTGCTTTTCATTTCTAATACAAAACCCACTGATAATCCTTCTGTTAACAGTCCACTTCTCACACAAATGGTCTATCACAAATAGTGAAAAAAAATCTCCTTAATATTACAAAGTGTGGTGCTCTGAAAGTTAAGAAAGATGCATAATTCCAATGGAAAAATAACTTTTTATAATCTTATTTTTAGTAAACAATTAGTCTAGCGTTCCTCATCAGATAACTGTGACACTCAATTATATACCAGGTACTTTATCTATCCAAAATATCTTAGCATAATGCAATAATCTAGTCTTGTTTTAATATATATATGTGGAAATTTATAACACAAGAAATACTTCGACATTTTACAAAGTGCATGCGTCTAAACGAGCTTTGGTAGTTAGAAAAGCAAATGTTATAGCATCAGGCAAAATAAAGTGCAAAGTTGAATACAGAAATTAAAATTAGCATGTAATCGATCTATTTACTGAATTTTTAAGTACCGTGTGCCAGGTCCTGTGAACCATAGTGAAAAGGACAGCAGCCAGTGTATTTATTTTATCTTTTCCCAGTAAACTATCCATTTCACTTTGCCAAACATTTTCTCTTCTAAAAAAAACAGTAGTTCCATTTGGCAGTCATGTTCTGTCCTTCTTTTTTTTGCATAGGCAGCATCACTTTGCTCTACTCTCAGAATTTTAGATCAAATCCTGGCACTGGTTCTTTGTATGCACCTTTCTTTGAAGCTACTGGAATTGAATGGCAACTCTGTCTTGAAAGATAGAGTATGTCCATGAGTTTTTCCTCCGTTTGTTTTAAGTTCATGGGGTTTTTTAATCTAGTGAATCAGCACATTGAGAACTGACATTAATAGTTAATTGTAGTGCATGTTAATTCTGGAAAGAAATGTCTGGTACGTTGTATCATGTACAAAGATGTACTGAAAACCTGGAGAGAATTTCCTCAGACTTTTTAAAACTAAGAGCAGGTCAAACTGAGCATCTACAATACTTCAGTGTCCTTTTAATTCTCAATATTCTCACAGTGCACTTACTTCAAGGCTTTTTCAAAAGGAAAAAAATATATACTGTAGTCCACTCACCCATGCTTAATATGCTTTCATATTGCTGTCCTCTCTCATCCCAGCTAGTATAATTGGTAAAGTGCATCAAAAATCTCAGTGTGTCAAATAATTGTGCAGCAGACCAAGATCTGTAAAACTACTTCCTCTTTATCATTACTTGTTTGTTTGCTTGTTTTTTTGTTTTTTGCTAGAGAACAATATCATGGCATTCCATTCACTTCAGATGGTTTTGGAAATGTCATGCTTACTGATGAGAATCTCCAAGAGCCTGATTTTGGCTTTGGTGTGCTTGTATTCAGAGTATTCCTCAGCCATTGGCACCCGATCTTCTTTTTGAGGACTCCTATGAAAAGCAAATAAAAGCGCCATCACTTTTATAAGTAAGAGGAAAAGCAGTCTTTAAAATTAATTCTGCAACAACCAATGAAGGTTGGTTTGGATTAATTTTTTTTTTTCCTAACTGTAGGTGACTAAAGATAATTTGACAGGACCAAAAAGCTCTAATGGACAGAAATGAGATAAGAGTATTTAAATGACTGAATTTTCATATACCAAGCAATTTTCTTTCTTGTCAGCTATGCAGGCATAACTACTTCATTCTCAAATGTGCAGAGAAGTTACTACATAGTGCTTTGAAAACTGTTACCAGAATACTGCATGCCCATATCCCCCATGGTTTTCAGCAAACAAATCTGCTAATCTGCTAAATGAAGGGAGGAGGATAAACAAAGCGTGAAAACTTGGCAGTATTTATCTATGGGTGAAAGAAGTGGTAGCTTCTGGTTTTAAATCCCTTTAAAAATGGCCTAACTGCCAGGTGTAATCCCTGCAGGTCAACATCCTCAGAAAGACTCTTTAGGAGCCTCCCTTCAAGCTCAGGAAAGTCCCTGTGCTGAGGCAGGGTTTATCCCATTGCAGGCATGTCCTGGAAGATCCCCAGATCCAGACCCATCCCTGAGGAACTAAGCAGGGAGAGGGACATCTCCACAGGCACCAGACACCTCCATGGTAGCTACCAGTCCCTAGCTGCAGCTTCTTTGGCCTGCTCACCTAGGAGTACCCTCCCTCGCAGAAACAAGCACGCCTGCGTAGGAGCCCAAAGGGGAGAAGGAGAGGGCTTATGGTGAGCTGGTTATTTACCTTCCCGTCTGTTTATAGAATTGTTCCTCAAACTCTCTCAGAGCTTTGCGAAGCCTTTTCTTATCTGCTCTTGTTTCTCTGAGATGTTCAAGCAGAACAGGCCTGTAAAACACAGACAAGAACATGAAACCCTCATGTGCTTGGAAGTATTATAAAGGCTGTGGCTTTGGGTAATAAGCAGCCTGCTGCTGTGGGCCACGGCAGGCACTGTCTCAGTGCCCCAAGACATTCCACCACATCCCTCCAGCTATGGATATAACTGGCTGCACCATCACACGCAATGAACAGTTGTGCTCCTTCCCTTTTACTAGTATTCTCACCCTGCTAATAAAGTGAAGGCAGAGACTCTGTGGGCCACATGGGAGGAAAAGCTTTCAGGATTGAGTCTTGCTAGTGGTCTTAATTCTATGTGGAATTAATGGAGTTGGCAGGGCTCCACATCTCACAGGAAATGCTTTGCATCTCCTTGGCTGAATAAATAAAGTCAACATCCAAGCCCTACTCCTAAAGGCAGCTGTTACCAACCATTACTGTGATGCAGTGGAAATGCTAGTGGTACCCAGAATCAGCATTTTTAGAGGCCATGTTTTAGCTGGTATTTGGAGAATAAGGTTTTTAAGCAGAGAAAGAATTCCATTATGACATATGTAGACAGTACTTTTTTTTCCATAATAACAAAAATGCACAGAAATATCTTCACAGCATTTGTGACCAAATTATTGCATACATCATTGAGTAACATAGAAAGCCAAGACATTTTTTTTGAGTCTCAGTTTTGGTAGACCTAGTCCATTTCAGTTATGCATCTTTAATGCTCCCAGTCGGTCAAACCACAGGAAAAAACTACCATCCCATAAGCTATGAGAACACATCTGTTCCTGGAAGGCATTCTCTTCGCAAGGTTTCAGGGTTGAGTGATGACAGCCCATGTGCATCTTGAGATTTGTTGTCTCATGCAGCCTGAAATTCTTAACTACAAATGAGGAGGGCGACTTTATTTTGGTTTTATAACAGAGTGTAGGAGGGGGGTGGCTAAGTTCTCTGGGCATCCAGGCACTAATGAGTATTCCTATGCAAGCAAGAAATTGAGTATACAGGCATTCAGCGGCCTCCCATGTATTGTGTGCTCCTTCACTCAGTCACCTGGTGCTGTTCATATGCCTCATGTGTCTGGCAGTTTTACATCACTCACAGTCACTCCCAGCATGCACACACAGAGGAGCAGACTACCCTGCTTGGCCGAACTCTGCTTTGTTTTATGACTGCTTTGTAAGAATGTAAGTAGTTAGGTATCTAAAAATTTTGCAGAAATTATAGGTAGGTCCATGTACCTTTGCTATGTCATTACATCGTATCTACCACTCTGTATATGTAGTTATTTCTCCTGTCTGCTTACATTCCCCCACCTTTCTCTTCATGGCCTTGGCACAAAGTTGTTTGAATCAATAGCTCGAACCACAGGTATGCTGCCCGAGCAACAACTATCCTCTGCCTCTTTTCTCCCAAAAGAAAACATTGAATCACTCCTTTGGCAAAGAATATTCCTATGCAGTAAGTATGGGTCATGCTTCATTTACAAAGTCTACATGAAATATTTTAAAACATTCAAGAATAAAAAAAGACAGAACTTACATTGTTGCCTCATGTAAATTGGACATTGACAAGGCTGTTTGCCTGAAAACTTTTTTTTCATCCAGAGGTGAAACATATGCAGGCTCACTCTCCGCCTGAGAGTAACACAGGTGCTCATCAACAGGGAGGCAAGATATTGGGCCAGATGATAACTCATGGCTGCTTTGAGAATGGTCTTCATCTGAGTCTTCCTCCTCCTGCTTGTAAAATGTAAAGCGTTATTAAATGAGTTGTTCACATTACAATACTAACAATTAATGGGATGACAAACCTAAAGAATTAGAATCTAACTTCCTGGATGTATTCATTGAAATAGATTACACATATTGAAAGCTTTACCCAGGTTTACGTGAGATTGTTCATGAGACCTCTCGTGGGGCTCACTGAGTTCCTGTGTACTGTCCACCGTGACCGAAGAGGACAGAAGCTGGCCCTGCTTCTGAGTATCTCCAGCCAGCAATTTCCTTCTGTTTACTCAAAAGCCTTTATAAGTAGCAAAGATGTAAAGAACATTCTGCATTTGTGTAAGCAGCGCAGTCTTCCTGGAACTTGTACTCCTCTTATGTACCATCTATTTGTATTATGTCCAGAAGTTCTGACTGTAACAAGAATTGGAGGTAGCAATTCCACCGTTTTATAGCTACAAATGTTAACTACCAACATAGAGGGATGTCGTTCTGTTCCTCATGTTCCTTCACCCTCATGAAAAGTTGAACTTTTGAAACTAAGGTTTAACCATAAAAACTCCTAAGAAGTAATAAGGGAACTTCAGTTAAATTTTTAAATAAAATATCCATGTCCATGTGTACAAAGATTTACACTAGGATTTTTCAAAGAAATCTAAAGCTCCACTGTCATCTAACAAGGCAATATTACATAGTTTTTAAAATCAACCCATCCCCAATTACTATTAGATTAGTATTTTTGATAGAGACAGGTTAATTAACTTCCAGATAGCCAGATTCCACTACCTCTACTCACAGTGAGACCAGTAATTGATATACAGTAAGCGAGACTATTACGTTGATATATTATTAAAGTACTAGAAACTATATTTATGTGCTACATGATTGATAAAAGCACTGTCAATAAAATATAGAAGACACATACAGTGACAACATAGTGCTTCATGGAGAGAGAGAGAAGGCTCGTTCTGTGTTACGTGTGTTAGCCATAATAGAGAACTAATGCCAGCCTTTGATCTCTTACCCGGTCATTTGAAGTGATTGCCTCAGAAACTGCTGCCATACATTGCAACCTCTGCGACACTTAGGATTTTAGGGAGCATTTGCTCCATTTGAAATATCAGCATCCTGTATTAACCACTGAGCAGATTCTTCAAATAGCAGTGGTTCTGTTGCTGTCAAACTGACGTACCAGTCCAAATCAAACACAACATTTAGTATATTTTCTTGACAATGGATACGAATTCTTTCCAACTTACAATTGTTGTGATCAGAGATGGAGTTGCAAGAAGTTTCTTGAGAATTCTGTATCTGTCGTAAAGAGGTTTCATGAGACTCTTTTCTTGCTTAGTTACCTAAAGAGAAATCATAACAAAATATACTCCTCCAAAATTAAAAACTAAAAAAAATAAAGTTCTCATTTGCTCCTGTAAAGCTGAGAAACCTATTAGAAGAATATGACCTCATGTGTATTTTGCTTCCATGGATATTCCATGGGAACTGTAGTTGAATCCATACAATAAGGAAATGGCAATCTAGTTTCTAATGGAAAATAACCAGTGAGGATTCCTCACCTCCTTGAGCCACATCTGAAGATGCCAGTAGAGTTGTAAGAGTTAATGGAAGGTATGCTGCTACTGTGCATCGCATTGATATCTCACTTAACTGTAATAATGGCAACAGGCACCTACAATAATGCGACGGTCTGCCTGGGACAATATCCTCAGTGGCCCAGAGGGGTGGAGAGCGCTGAGAATACAGCTTTGGAGCCTCAGTGAGTGAGCTGGCTCCATGCAGACCTGCTGCACGCATCCCCCGCTGGAACTGCCTTCCATCACTGGGATTAACCGTCTGTTCATTTAGTTTGCTCTTGCTCTTTTATGAGCACTAGGAGCATTGATTTGGAGGAGAATATTATTTTAGATCAGGTATTAAGAGCCTGATCCAGCCACAGATATTTGTAAATACAAAAATAAACCTTATGGAAACTAGCTGTGCAGTAGACTGCCTTACTGTACTCAGGGAAAAAAGAGCAGATCCCACAAGAAAAAAAAAAAAAAAAAAAAAAAACACAAAAGAGAAAACATGTTCCTCAGTGATTAAATGTCAAAACAGAGTCATTTGAAAACCAGTCCACCATCAGCCTCTGCTCCTCCACTCCCATGCCTGGCAGCATCCCCCAGGTACCATGTCACTGTCCTTTGGCACTGCAGCTGCGCTACTGTGTTGAAGCCCAGCTACACACGCTGGGGCGTGAAGAGACACAGACTGGCTGATGGTGTGGACAGTACTCCAGAGTTGCTCAGAAACGGGCAAATACCTGGTCAGCAGGAGTCAGGGTGACAGTAGACAGATGCAGGTTGATGGTACCACATGTGTCTGCTGACTGAGTAGTTGGGGACTGTTTCCAGAGGCATGCCTCACGGCAGAATGCCAGGGCTTGCCTGTCCCACCTACTCCTCTTCCCCAGTCTTCCTGTTCCATTTGACTGTAACACATTGGAGCCCCAGGAAATGCCAACAGGCCAGAATAGATAATTTTTTTGTTTTAAACCTAGTCTGTGCCCTCTCTGTCTGACTTTGCTCAGGTGAGTCTGGGTAAAGCTGGCGCTCATCCATACTGTACATCAGCCTGGCAAACATCGTCACCAGCACTCTCCGCTGGGTGTCAAGGCTGCTGTAGTCATAATACTCTGAATATGCAGCAATTTAATAATTTTTTCTGATGGTTTCTCTCTTTGTACTCCCAAAGGAGATTTCTACAACAACTGTGACATTGTCTAGGACTGAATTTTGCTATTTGCTTTAAAAAAAACCACCAAAAAACCCACAACACAACAAACCACCAATGTTTTTTCATAATAGGCTAAATTCCTGATTATTTTCTTGGAATCTCAGTACACTTCATTCAGCTTAACCTTTTGAAAATGCTATGGTGTGATATTTGTTAAATGACAGGGCATGTCATGGGTTGCTCAGTTCAAACATCAAAAGTAGGGAATCTTGAGGCTTCAGCAATCAACATTCAAGTGTTCTGAAAATCCATTTTCTGCACTGGAACACCTCTTTGACAGCAGAGAGGCACCTGTTTTGTTAGCTAATGTCTCCAGTGTGCTTCTGCCTGCGCGGTCACTGATTTGCCTTCTCCAAGCCATCACCCCCCGGCTTTTACAAACTGCGTGAGCTTCCCCAGAGGATCTCTCTTCCCAGGGCCCCTCCAGCCCTGAAGTGGGCACAGGGCCTGTGCTTGCCACTGAGCTTGGGCCTCACTGGCCTCGCTCTCCAGCTGTTCTTGGTGCCCAGGGTGCATGCAGATTCTGCACCCCTTTCCCTCAGGAAAATACATAGATATAGATACAAAGATTAAAATTTGCTTCTCTAAGAGACATGATTATTTAAGTATGCAAAGACTGCGTGGAATGTCTCCAGACTGCTTGTTTATTTTCAACAACAAAAGATTATGTAAAAATCTTGCCTAACTTCCATTTCCGTGCTTTAAATTCTTGACTGTCCCTGAGCTTTCTGTGACCTTAAGTCAGAGCTGTTTGTCAGACCTAGGATTCCCTCGTGGCAGCTTAGTATCACTGATCACCTCTTTCCTTATGCAGTTAGCATCTTCTTGCTTAGCTGGTTATAGTGCTGCTTCAACCTTAGAAGAAACACCCTCTCTGAACCCCATGCTACAAAGCATACCCTATTATTCTCTTTTCTATCTTTGAATCTTCAAGTCTCTTTTCCCTCTGTATAGCACTAATAACTTTTGTTCTTTTCTTTAGGAAATATAATTTCTTCATACCCTTCCTATATATTCTCTCCATCCCTCAGCTCTCATTCCAAGCCCAAAGAAGATGGACAAAAATGATTTTATCCAAGATGCAGAGAGATCAGATTGAGATCACAATGATTTTAACAGCTGGCATATTTTTGGACACATGCTGGTGCCACTCCCCTTTTCCTCCACAACAATTACTAGTCAGAAAGAGTTGGTCACAAGGATACACACATAGACATCCAACAGGAATTCCTCAGCTGTGTATAGACAAATTCTCTAATCATCATCTCACCAATGGTGGCAATTTTTTGTTTTGTACCTACATTCAGCAATGAAGTCCCTTGAAAGGATTTTAATTAATAGTTTTAAGTCCTGCTGTGAGATAAAAGAAAACACAGGTGACAGGTCATGTCATCTTTGTAGTCCATATCTCAGATAATGCCCTATAAACCTTTCTCAGCTGCTAAGCATTCTAACCTTTCATACGTCATAGCAGAGCTACAGTATGCATGAGCCAAGTCTGCTGTGGAGATATAATCCTCCACCTTTAGCATCAAAACCTGCAGCTTCCAATCACGAAGAGAGATACAGGGCCACTAGAAATTTGCGTGGGGTTTTTTTTTTTAAATAGAAACCAAATTCATCAGTATCAGGCACTAACATTTATACCTGAAGATTAGTTTGAAATAACTAAAATTACATTAATCATGTAAAATTCATCTAAATGTATTTAATATATGAGTCCAAAAATATTTGTTAGAGAAGTTAGATGACAATTTTTAATTTACCTATCTTTCCATGGTATACTTACAGGTTGTCCATGAATACTCTCAAAATATAGTAGACATTTCTGAAGATTGATTTTTTCCAAAGCCATTTGCTTTTTTGTCATATCCTATTTAAAAAAGTTATTTATAAGATTATGAGTCAGGATTTCATGACAAGGGTACAGGTACATATCTGTTTAATAATCTATTCTCCTCAGATAAACATTAATAATGAATTCTGTTTCTGTCCACACTGAGGTCAATGGGGACTTGGCATTAACTTAGCAAGAACAGAGTCCAAATCTACATGACTGAAGTTTTAAATGAATCAAAGTACATCTTAACCTCTCAAGGCCTAATGCAAAGCTGATGAGAGCTACGGAGACACTTCTACTGATTAGAGTAGGCTCTAGGTTAGGCCTTTACCTGTGGAAAATACCCTGTATTTACTTTGTCTGGCCAAAGTGGAGTCTTTGGGGCCTGAACTTGTGCTCCTTCTTCTGGAGAAAGATGCATGAATTAAAATGTACTGAAAGGCTGGAATCTTATTTTTCTTAACTGTCATTATGTAAACATCTAATACTTTATTGCCTTGGTTTCTTTCAAAATTATTATTCTACAAAAGCAATTTAACAAGCTTAAAGTAGGAAGTGGTATCAGGCTATTGACAGAACACCGCATCCTTATCTGGAAAGTTTCCAAGGGTACAACCTATGGTCTTGGTCAATAAGGCAAGAATCTTCATGTGTTGCTCGATCAGAGCCTGCACCTGAAAAATTTTTCTGGGAATACCGGTCGACAGAAAGTCTAAACAAGCAGGGGTTTTTGCTTGAATATCTCTGGCAAACTGCAGGCACATGAGATATATCTCATCGGTTGGGTTTTGGCAAGGTGGGCTCACAAAAGACAACTGCAGCATATGAGTCGAAGGTCTTGGCCTTGAGGTCCCACAGATATCAGTGCAGTACTTTCTCAGAACATTTTGGAATATTTAGGTAACATTTATGAATAATTGTTGTAACAAATATTTTTCTCATCCGTGCTAGGAGAAGATTAAGGAGATCTATTAACTTCTATTTGCCAGATCAGTTCATAAATTACAGCTAGCATTCTCCATTATATATTATGATTCAGCTGTGACAAATGAAAACAACCACCATTCTAGACAAAATACTCAGAAACTTGCAAAAATGCAGAGATGACATTCTTCAACTTTTTAATTATTCATCAAGAAAATGAAATAGATTTTCCTTGGCTGGTAAGGGATGAAGAACAGAAAGCTTCAGCTATGCAAACACAACCCATTTATGGAATGGAATGATAGCTTCACAATGAAATTGCTAAATATCCAATCATGGTGATACTATGGTGAACACCTCATAAATGCTGAGCATACTAGAAAAAGGTGCGGTCTCTAAAATGAAATGGAAAAATAATCTGATCAGCGAGCAGGAAGTTACGGCTGGACAGTATGCATCTGTAGAACTGCTGTGGGGAAGCTGCAGAAAGTGAAGGCCCTTCAGTGACGATGGGCATGGAGGTGGGCTTTCTTCCTCAGTCACACAGTCCTTGCTCTTCTGGGCTGAACACCTGACACTAGCAGTTTATTTCTGTTCAGAAATCACCATGTGACTCACTGCTACCAGAAATAAGAATGTTGATTTTTCAACAATGCGATTTGTCAGTCTTGGTGATGTACCAGTATATGTATAGGTGTCTGCTGCAGGGAGCGCACAATTTAACGGGTATTTCTCTCTTCCTCTCACCCTCTTCCCAAGAAGATCTGCTCCTGACACTTGCATATTTTCATCTGGGTGGGAATAGCAAGGAGCATGTGAAGCTACCGCCATTTTCCTCAGTCTCTGCCAGATCACGACAGATCTGTATGAATTAGGGCCAAGCATTCGGCGGTTTGGAGGAGAGCTCATCCCACACAATGAAGTAATGTGAAGAACGATGGAGTTGGGGGGCAGAGGGCCGGGGTGCCTTTCTGCAGAAAGTCAATGACTAGGTTTTTTTATTTGCAACTTGGAGAAGTATTTTTAATAATTAGCCTCTACTTTTTAAAAATATATCAAGCCCTGAAGAAGTATTGGTCTTCTAATATCAGAGTGCCTTGCTATTCAGCAGGAGCAAAACCGTTTTTGTTTGCTGCCCAAATGCAAAAACAGTGCAGAACCACTAATCACGCCTTAAAGGTCTGCCCGAGTTAATCACTCCAAAATTATCTATCATTCACATTAAGAGAAAAGCTGCTAACTAGAATGCAGAGGTATTATAAAGAAGCTAATTTGTTTATTTATTGCTAGTTCTACAATTAATACAAGGTTAATTCTTTCAAAAACTATTAAGCCTGGAGCAGCTGAATGGTTAGGAGGAAACAGAGGGTGATCATTAATATTGATTTTACACACGAGAAACGATCTCAAGAGGGTTTAACATTTGGGCCTATTTCATTAGCTCATTTTATTAGCAGTCTCGAGACAGGTTTGCATTCAGCTAAGTTTGAAGTGGGTGATAATTTCAAAATCAGAGAAGGCACGTGGAATCACAAACTACAGAATTGTCTGAGACATCTTAGGACTGTAGGCTGCATACGGGAGCATGAAATTCAATGCTAATTAAATAAAAACTCTGCTTCATTGCCAAGGAAAAGATGAACTGAAGCATGTCAATAATGAGAGGACAGATACACACAAAGGGAACCAGTCTGAGAAAAGCCTTGGGGGACAGACTGCAAATGTTCAAACATTTGCATAAGCATAAGGCAAAAGTTGTATTTTGCATATAAAGAAAGAAAAAGGAGACTACACGGAAAGCTAAGGTAGCAATTTGGTTTGCATAACTTGGGACAAAGGCACACAGAATATTGTAATACAGATGTCTTCCTCACTAGTCAGTTCCTTGAATGCTTATCTCTTTTAAGCTCGCTGTTGCTTTTCCAGGCAGAAAATACAAATTCTGAGGAGAGACAGTATGATAGTGAGGACTGGGCCTGGCGGAGGCCTCTCACTCTCAGAGGCAGCACTTTGTGTCCATGCGGGCACTGAGTCTGGGTTCCCAGTCTAAGTCTGCCACGTGGGCATGTGCGGTGGCGTATTACAAAGCAGCATTTAACACAAAAATCGTAAGAAAAAAATTAAAGGCAGCAAGTGACGACACATCCATAGAACAATGCCAGTTTACTTCAGCTGGAGGTCAGGCCAAGTCTGACTGCAGCCCCGCAGCGTTGGCGAACCACAGCTGAAGGCCCCAGGGCTGCTGCTCCTCCTCCACGTGGCTGAGGCAGCAACTACATCCCCGGACATTAAACATTCAGATTGGCTTAAAAGTCAGGAGTTGGGTTTTGGATTTGCATTTTTGGGATTTGGGAGTTTTTTTGAGTGATATGATTAAAATTATGTCTACTTGCCTTTTGGCTCCTGAACTCCTACTTTCATGATCTTAATCTTTTTTTTCTGAAGCCTTTTACTAAAAATTAGGTGAACTGTTAAATAAATCACCAGCTCCCAGCACAAGGAGCTAGTGACACAAAGAGTAACAGGTGGCCATCCCTTTTTGGGTTACTGATTCATTCACAAGCCAATCCCAATTTTCTCTACATCTTCTTATTCAATAACTTTACACACAGGTGTTTTTGCAGGAGGGGTGTTTTGTCCTGCTGTTTCATATTCAGATCTTGTGGTTTGTCCTCTTTAGACATACTGGGTGGTTCAGGATTTTACTCTACACCTCTGTTAAGGACACACATTCTCTTATTTGTTTATCAACAGGGCCTTAGAGACTTTCCACAGTTGAACTTCAGGTGAGAACTGAGCAGGCTTTTATGGAAACGTTGCCCAAAATAACTACATCTTGAAAAAAGAAACATTTAGCTGCTATCAGTTTGCTATTAATCTAGTTCAGATTCTAGTACAGGATCTAAATGTTATATACAAAATAAAACATTGCACATAAAAAATATCTACAGTAACACCAAAGTTGCATGTAGCTGAAAGGAAGCCTCTGATCTTTCCTGTAACCAGAAGACATCCTTGATTCACTTCACATCATCAGTGCTATAAACCTCATTCTCCCCCAAATGTCCAGGATGACTCATAATCAAAACCCAATCATTTTCAGTGTTATACTTAAGGGCCCACTAAAATATGTAATTTTGAAATAGATCAATTTGACTTCATATTATTCCTTTTCAAGCCTCTGTTCCATAGCAGTTTCATGTAACTATTATCAAACAGCTTTGCTAACAGATAGTTCTCTCAACACAAGTTCTCACAAGAATACTAGAAGAAAATAAATAAGATTTTTTTAAAAAACTTTGAAAATATTAACTTCTGCAAACATTTAATTTACATTATAGAGTTCTGTCTGAGAATATTTCAAACCAGCACTGCCATTGCACAGATTCAGGAGGGTCTCTTGGAAAATCAGAAGAAGTCAAATTAATCAAAAAATGAGTGGGGCAGAGACACATACCCAATTTACTCTTATAAGAGAGTTTTTCTGGACAGGATTTCCTCACTGACATCTGTTTTGGTGTCATCTGATCTCACTCCTTGCATAATAAAAAACATTTAACAACTGAAAATATTATCATACGGTCTGCACTGTTGGGATTTTAGGATTATATACAGAACAGCATGGTTTTGTTGTCATCTTTTGTTTTCTCACAAAGGAGTTATGGTTATGAAACACTTTTTCCATTTCATGTTTTGAAAAAGTAGTTTATAAAAAGAAACAATTAAAAAATCAGTCATGTATGCAGAGCTCAAGATCTCAGAAGCATGGAATCATTATGCACAGTTCTGGTTTTTATACAGTAACTAGTTGTTTAAGAAACAAGAATAGAAGCAAAGCAAAACAAAAAAAAATAAAAATTATCTCTGCTGGATACTTTCTGCCATTGAAATCCACCCAGAATCATTTCTCAGTTCTTGCACAGTTTAGAATTTAGTTCTCACTCCTCCTTGTCTCCCTCACCCCCTTCCCTTTTTCATTCATCAGCCACAGTCTAAATGTTACTGTTAGGTACCTTTGAGGACAGAATTTATTGTCTTGCTTGGCTGTATAGCATCAGGAATAGCAATCACTTGACAGCAAAAATAGCCAAAAACCCCCATATTTTTATGGGCAACATGTATTGCAGAACAGCTCTAGACAGACCCTATAATGTGTCAGTAGTGTGAAGGTACAGCAGAATTTTAAAATATGTACTAGTTTAAAAACAAAAATAGATTGCCCAGCCAAGCAAGCATGTTTCATGGAATATTGCTCCTACATTTAGAAGAGTAATTGAGAACGTGGAAGTGCAGAGGCAGTATCAGGACAAGTAAACGTACAAGATCAGAAGGACAAAGCAGTCTGGATGGTTGTGCTGTCTGTGTGATCTTAGTGAAGTGCTATCGACTGGGCAGAGGCTTTTGGCATTTCTCAGGTGAGAGGGGACCTTCATTGTCAAAATAACTTCAGGGACGTTTTAAGTGACACAGTTTCTGTGGACTCAAGATAGGATTGCTTTTGCTGTCACCATCTTCAATACACTGGAATACGCACTTGCTGTCGATACCACCTCACAGCTCCCATCTTTTTAGAGAGAAAATGCACTGCAGTGCCAGAAGACACAGGATGCACACACACCAGCATACCCTGAGACAGCTGCACGCTAATTAATATCTGCCTCAGATGATAAAGTTCTGAAAGAAACAGC
This sequence comes from Strix uralensis, assembly GCF_047716275.1. Taxonomy (NCBI): domain Eukaryota; kingdom Metazoa; phylum Chordata; class Aves; order Strigiformes; family Strigidae; genus Strix; species Strix uralensis. The sequence continues at coordinate 9,767,067 of NC_133978.1, read as the reverse complement.
CATACTAGTTAAATACCTTAATAGTCTCAGGAAGGTTAAAGTGTTGTCTTTTCTCCTTTAATCGTCTCAATACACTATCCATGGTTTCTTCTACTGAGGGTGCTGGTTCCATGCTTGTGGCCTCCTGTGTCCCAGCCTCTTTAGAGGTCCCAGTGCTTTCGCAATGATCATTTCTTTGGGGTGCTCTAGAGGTACAGTTTTGCTCTTCCGACATTCTGAGTTTCAGCTCTGAAAGGCAAATTACTTGATAACTAAAAAGATTAGAAATATTTACAAAGAAGTTTCCTCTGACGCTACAAGAGAAAAAAATCATCCCTATGTCTTGCATACAATTATTATCATACCACAGTTGTGTAGGAAAGTAACCCTGCTTCACTTCAACATGTAACATCTTTTACCTGGTTAAAGGGAAATCCAAGGGGATGAGATGTGTCCAAGCCAGTGGAACTTATAGTACATAGGTACTTCTCTTTTTCCTCCAAGGCCATCTTTGACACAAAAGGTGAGGACTGAAGAGGCACTGGGTTTAAAGAGTCGCGTCTGGGTAGTGCAGAATTTCAGTGGGAGTGATCTTAGGAAAGGGGCTTAAAATGACAAACAGCACTTGAGAATATTTGTGGGAGGTTGCGGGGGAGGGGGGAGGATATGGAAGCAGAGCTCCCTCTCTCCCCCTTCTCTCACTAAACCCATGCACTCTCAATTGATTTGATGTCTGGTCAAGTAAGAACATGCCCAAGCCTGCTGTGAGGATTGCTCTCTAAGGATGCACTCCTTCACAGATACCTTCCTGGACGAGAGGCAGTGTCTCTTCAGCCACCTGCCCCACTCTCACCCCAGCCGTGCTCACCTGCCCTCCTGTGCTGCTGCGCAGGTGGGGAGGAGAGCGAAGGCCCTCCCCTGAGAAGGGCTGGGGAGGCTAAGCTGTGCTCCAGAGCCTGCCATGCCAGGTGCCAGGCTGCTGGAGCCACGTACTCGAGGTCTGCATAACCAACCCTGCTCTTCTCTAGTGCAATTTAAAGCATAACCCTCCCTTCCAGAGGCTGCATTGCCATCCCAACCAGGCTCCTCACAAGGAGGATCAGCCACTTCCCTCAGCAGAAGACATATGGGTTAGAGTGTGTCCTAGCTTCCCCTCAGCAGCCTGCCTGGATGCACTAAAGTATGTAAGTATATTAGCTTGACACTAAGCCAAAGACCCTGGAGCTCTAGGAACCAGCACAGAGCAACAAGGAAATTGAATTAAGGTCTGAACGAGCTCCCATAAAACCAGGCTATGTTCCTAGCATAGCCCTGTCTGGTGAAGGACCCTGGGCAAGATAAGAGATTGATGGCTCCAAATGTGTTAAATTTATTGAAATCCATGCAGAAACAGTAACATTTTTTTTAGCTGTGACAGTCTGAGGATACAGGCCAGGTTTGTAGGGAAAAATAGTAATTTTTAGTAAACTCATAGAGCTAGGAAGGATGGACGAGCCTTACAAACTTGAAGGACCTACAAGCGTTTGAGTGTTTTTCCATTTCTATCGCACCTGTCTCATGAGCCTCATGAATCTTGCTTCACTTAAAAGCAGTGTCATTATTCAGGATAATAAAATCAAGAGTGTTCACAGGATCAAGGCATTTTGGATGTGAAGGTGAGGCTGATCTATGAAAGCTAGATGCCCTGGCTAGCTGAAGAAATGGCTGAATCCAATGGTTGAGAGAGATAATTTTCAGAAAATTAACTATGTAGTTTGGCCATTTCCTCTCATTTGCCCTTCCTGGATTTGTAACACAAAGTTCAAGGGAAAAAAAAAAAAAAATCTAGTAATCATGCAGCACAGTATTTAAGGAAGAACTTTCCAGAAGAAATTTACTGAAAGATGAGTTTCTAGTTCTTTATTTACCACAATCACACCCTCTATATCTACATTCTTAACTATATCCAAAACAGAGATGAAAGATAATACTACAATTTAATTAGTATTGAGAATACATTTATAAAGGGGGAAAAGAAGATTTAGATAAATTATAAATAGCCTTTAAAAAAAAAAATCAATCAGTCTTGGCTACATTCTCCCTGAGGGCAAACATGTGATATATCCACAGATGTTAATGGAGTGGTATGCAGACAGTCAAGGGCAAAACTTGACCCTCAAGACCAAATCTAGTATCAAGGAAAGATCAAAAAAATAAAAGCATTAGAGTTGTGTAACCTCAGTCCTAAAGAAACATTTTGCACCTATATCTGTACTATTACAAAGACACTTTTAACTCTGCAATTCTGTATTTCAGACACTCATAAAAATATTCAGAATGACATTGCCTTTTGCATGAAGGTTTTTAGTGATGAGGGAGAGACAATTTCTTTTTCCCCTTCCCCTTTTTGGTCTTGTTATGAGGATTGAACTGGCTTACCTTAATCCCTGCTTTCAGGAATCAAGGTAAGTCATATCACCTAATACCTTTATTGTCATTGGGAGATTTACTACCATGCACTGTGAAAAATAAGCAGAGCACTGAGGTTATAAAACTAACTCTAAAATATTCCAGGTACACTCGTACTTCCAAAAGCTTCAGCAATAACTTGAAATGACATGCTATTATGTACCTTTGAGCTGCTTACGACCTTTGGCCAAATCATTCATCCATTTCAGAACTTCAGGATTGGAAGTCTTGTCACCATGTGAAGGCTGAATGTAAAGAAAAAAGGAAGAATAAACCAGAAGGAATTGATGGTTATACAATCAAACATATAAAAACCTATCCACGCACGGTGTGCTAAAAATGTCCATAGTTCCAACTGCACTATATCATAGTGTCATGCAGAGCATTTGGCTTGATCATGGTACTAATTTATCATAACTTACCTCTCCCCATTGTGGCACAGTGCTACATGGATCTGAGTATTTTGGCTCGGATCCTAAAAAAACATTTAAGTCCCTGACTAATTAGATAAGTAATCTCAGTGACTTCAAAAGGACTGATCAAATACCTAATGCTAGTCAAGTTCCTAAGTGATTTCCAGGATGGTAACCGAAGTACTCTGCCCCTTGCAGAGATAAGCCCTTACTGCTCTCAGACAGGGACTTTCTTGGGAAATAGCACTTTAAAAATTTCAACTGAACTGCTTAATTAATCAACTGAAAAAAACCCTGTGAACAGAGTGATTTCAAAAGCAACAAACAACAAAAGCTTTGTATATGGGTTCTTTCTTTGCATTTAGAAATTGCCTCCAATTTAAAATCAAGTTACACTGGATCTTCAAAACTCAGATATTTAAAATGGCAAAACAGTTCTGCAAAACTAAACCTCTGAAATAATTTCTTTTCTCATCCCAGTGTGATGACTGTTTAGGTATGAAATTTTACTCCTAAAATCATATAATGACCATAGGGCACTACAATTCACAAATGTATGTATGTTTGCAGCCATTGATGAGATTAAAAGGGAATACACAATTTGCTTAATTTTCATTTTAATGTAATCATAAAACATCACAAATTTCCCTGTTTCGTATTGTACACATCCTTAGCATCACAGATGTTTTGACATGTTTGTACTGCACAATTCACACGACACAAACTAGCTTGATGGGAGCAATGATCTTGCATACACTGCACAGAGCACACCATTGACCTCAATCAACGCCCCACCAGCAATACATCCCAATCTCCATTCCTCTAATTTCTGCCATCAGCTTCTACTGAGCCCCATGCTTTGGAGGTTTACAGGAGTCTGCCTCAATGAAGGAATCTGCACAGCAGAGCAACCTTTTCCAAGCAAATGACTTCTACCAAGTAAATAAGTAGCTTTTCATCTTTTGAATCATTCTGGTTCACAGGCCTGTCAGCTATGTTTCACTGATTCACACTCCTCACACACAAATATGGATATTTTGCACAAATATGGATATTTCACACTTCTCACACACAAATATGGATATTTTGCACAAACATGGATATTCCACACTTCTCACACACAGGTATGGATATTTTGCAACAAAGGTAATCCAAAGAAAATGTAAATTAGAGTCTCAGAACTACTGCATACACGGAGAGATGATAAAAAGATATTCCCTCACTGATGATTTGTCTATATCATTTTACCAAAAATACCCTTTCTCCTATTGTTTTGCATAAGTTTAAACACACTGGGATTCTTGCCTGCGTCTTGTAGCATTTCCCTTTATCTTTTCAATTATTATCTTACCAGGTATTTTTTTTCTTGCTCAAACTTCTCTTCATACTTCCTAATTTTTCTCTTAAGACTCTGAAGATGCTTGGTAAGTTGTGCTACTGTTTGTGGTTCTTTGCACTCTTCACAGTTACATCTAGAAGAACTTCTTGGCCTGCAAAAGCCGAAAGGATAGTAGCTGGATCAAAGAACTGGCTATAATGGACCGTGCCTTGTTTCAGGCACACTTAATACTTTCCTAGCACTTCAGAATTTGCAGCTAGGTTCTTTCACAGGATATAGACGGTTTAGTTTTACAAAAGAAGCATAAAATAATTGCTTTTGCTTGAAGCTACCCCTAGGGTTTGCTAATGGCTTCACCATCTGTCTTTCACTCTCTCTCTTTTTTTTTTAAATTGAGGGATTTCTGAATATTTTCCAAAAGTTTAATCTAGTAGGTCACAACCTGATTCAGTATTTACATTTAACACCCCCATCTTACTTCACAAATCTTCCAACTGTAATGGGAGACTGTAATGACATGATTTATAAAAGTAAGCTCAGGGAGCTTTTTTTTATTACTGGGAATAAACATTATCATTTTGAAGGCAGTTTAGTTTCTGATCTTTTGCAATTGCAGATCAATAGATCTGATTATTATTCATATGCAGCTGACAGCTTTGTATATAATCTTTTAAGAAAGTTTGGTTTCTGTCTAAAACTCACAGCTTGGTTTCTAGAGATAACATATATGGACTGTTCATATGTTCTGTGACACTCATATCTAGTGAATACTCAAACTATAGTTGTATTACAGCTGAAATTTTTAGTATTATACCTTGATAGCCCTCTCTATCTTATGTTTATTCATCAGCCTAATTACTAACATTTAAAACTGTCCTTGCTAACTATAATTAACAAAGACTTCAAATAATATTGTACTGTGTTATGACTGAAAAAATGCTAGATACTATTTCTGGTATTGCAAATTAACCATGTCAAAATACGTTACAATATGAAAACTTCTTGCTTATGGCATAACAGTAACTGAAAAAAACATAAAAAGTCAAAGATTGTGGATTGTACAAAAATTATTTAAAATATATAAGAATTAAAATATATTTTCTTACATCATGAAGGGTTGAGCACTTGGTGGAGAAGGGGCAGACTCTGTGTCTAAATTAAATCTCTGGCTTTGGCTAAAGATAGAGCAGCGTGGTGACAAAAGAGGATTGTCTCCGTCCGTAATGTGATACAGCAGTCGACTGGTCCCTAGGGAGTGATGTTCTTGTGGGCTGCTGTCCGTGTCATTCTGCCAGTCTCTGTGGGCTGGCACAGGCTCTAGAAAGACAGAATAAACCAATATGGCCTGAGGGTCACTGACAAGATATTTAGCTACCTAGATAAATACAGGTCTATACTTAGAGAAATATTCAAGGCATACGTATGCAAAGTAAACAGCAAATAGTTCAGCAAAGTATCACATGCAGGATGAACATACTACTGAGGATGAGACAATAGAAAGGACAGTTACTGGCTTAACATAGAGCATTTCTGAGTTCCACAGGAGAAGGTGGATGCATGTGTTTGTAAACTATGAACTATAATATAAAGACGAAGAGTTTCCCAGAATAGTAACATTAATTATATTTTCATAGATCTATTTGCTTTTGAAAGCCGCATTCCTGAAGAAGATGATGGATGTACAAAACAAGTTTAATTTTGTGATTTAGGATTTAGTCCTTTGGTCAAGAGAAAGGCAGATCAAAACTATAATATGTCCTGATGCTAAGAACCTCCAGTGTTGCTTGCAGTATCCTGCAGAATTTTGTTAAGGTTTGAAGTAACATACCCATGGGTCTAAAGAACACAAGATATGAAAATAACAACAACCAAAAACATTCAAGGTAGTTATTCAAGGTGGTGTGCAGTGACGGCTACCTGGAGGAGTCATGCTCATCATACTGGGTTAATATTGTCTTGGACTATAAATGGAAACCTCACCTCAGGTGCCTCAAAAGGTAAAATTTGTTTTATAGAGATGGTCAAGCTAGAAGTCAGAACGATTTATACTGGACTGAAAAAGTAGGAATTGGTGAACCTCATCACACTGACTCTGTTTATGGGTAACACAGAAAATAACAGGCACATTACTGAGCCTACTTCTAGGGAATACCAAGAGTTCATCATCCCTTTGCTGTACCCAGATACATTAGTGGGAAGAACCATTGAGTCTTCTTCCTTACCCTCAGTGTGTAAAGTGGATGAGGGTGATCTAGCCTAGTCAGTATTTCTGCTATGAGATGATTGTGCTTTAAAGCAGATTATACTTTTAGGGAGAAACTCCATGCTCTTGTAAAAGCTCTTCCCCCAAAAATGGTTAATATATGTTAAAGCAAAGAATGTGCTCTTCTGTCTCAGGTTCCCCTACATCAGTTTCCATAGTACATAATATTTCACACCAGATACCTTATTTATTTCTTCTAAACCCATGTATATATACAGCCTTTGAATTCATATCTATTATTTTGTATTTCCAGGCAGCGTGCATGTTATTTCTAATCAGTATTACACTTGCAATATAACATGCATTCTAATACATTTCACAGAATCTTTTTAATCAATGGAAGCCTAAAACTGCACAGAAGAAGAACTATACATGGATTTACTCACAAAAGAGCAGGCAGGTTTAGAAAAGTTCTTTCACCTTCACTTTCTTTCCATTTTCTCCTTTGTACACGGGACACAACATTCCCGTGGTAAGCAGGTATTTCTTTCAGGATTTTAATGGAACCTTTACAGTACATTTTATTTGACCTCTGCCCAACAGATACTGAAGCTACAAATCCCTTTTACTGCACTGGGACAGTGGGGACAAACCAGCTCTGAATGGCGCCCTTCAAAGAAAGCAACTATTGATTTCAAAAAAAATACTTATAATGGCCTAAAATATCATTTTATCAAGCACTATTCAACTGTTTATGCTTTACAGACAATAAAAAAATCCAATTGTATATTGTACAACTACAGTTTAGTCTGTCATGGAAAAAGATACACATGACTTTTGTATCTCTAAGTTCATCTACTCTAACAGCACCACCAATTATAATTACGTTAAGCATTTTCACAATGAGGCAATGTCGTTGATTATTAATTCTAACCTAGCACCTTCCTGTAAGTACTTCATACTCTGTAGGTCAAATTCAACACTTCAAGATACCAGAGCAACACTCAAAACTTTTAAATTGTGTATAAGATTCAAATCCTCCCATAGAGAGATTCAGAAAGGCATCTGGGAGAAGCAAGGGTAGAACACTGCACCAGTAATGATAACGGCTGGAATAAATGTTGTTCTGCCAACAGAAGTGTTGTCTCTTTCTGGCAAGTAATCTTTCCTTATTCTGTAAGACTTTTAAAAAATTAAGCTTTGGTTGGGTTTTGTTTTGGTGGTGGTGGTGGTTTTTTTTTATTTCTGAAAAAGAATATTGTCAATGAGAAAAAACTGGCTTCCTTCCTTTTATTTCATCTTCTTTGAACTTCAAGAAACATATCACCACTGTGAAGCAGGTTGACTAAGAATAGTTTCACTATTTCTCATGCTCTGTTATTAAAAGGAAGAAATTCTTTTATAGTCATATTAAGTAGCACTCTCCTCACTGTGAAAGGAAAATGATGTTATAAAAAAATCAGCCCATCTGTGCATGATAGGTACAGGAAAGAAGTTTCCAACATTTGAACTCTGATTTTCTGTGGACCTAGAAGTACTCCTCTTTCAGGAGGCAGCCCATACTGCTGATAAACTATCCGGTCACAGACATTTGCTCCTTTTCACATTTACAACCTGGCAATTTTACTAGGCCCAACCCAGTCTCAGAAATGAAAGAAAAGTACACATTCAAGACTAAACACTCCAGGTAGGACAGGTAGTGGCTGGAGCATCTCCAGTGTAAAATGAAACACACAGAGCTGCAGAGAATTCAGGGAGAGTGTTTTATTCAGCTAGCAAATGAAAGGGAGACAACCTGCATGCCAGGTGAATTTGGGAATATTTCCCAAACGGTAGGCCTATTCCATTTCCTTGGCACCAGGGCTTCCTGACAGCGTTGTTCCACTAAAGCTTGCAAACTGGTGCGACTTTGGTATGACCCCATGAAAGGTTTTAGTCCCAACCCCACTACAGACGCATTAAATTGCTACCTACTGTCCAGAAGTGGTCAGCAAGTCATTCAAACTAATTCATTTATGAGGCCAAATTACTGTAATAGCGGAACATCTCAGGCTGATGATAAGTTATAACCACCGCCATTTTTAATTAAAACTTAGGGCCATCATCCTGATTCCAGTTCTGCATAGATCCTAAACAAGACACTAAGCATTATCCTGAGAGTAGCCCATGAACTGACCAAACATCTACCTGTGTTCTTGTGTCTGATCTAATTTAACCACTATTTTTGCCAAAGCTGGGAACTAAAGCCACGTCTAGCCGGTAAGTTGCCCCTTGGCCTGCATCTACTCCTTCTCATCTACTCAGTCCAGCTTAGCACTGACAAGAGCTCACCACAGGACTTAAAGCCAAGATCTAATATAATATGTGGTATGCTTCATAACGTGGACTTCAATGATATGACAAGAAGTCATATGGTACAAGTCTGTATTTCTGTATATGATATTCTTTAAGTAAAACAATAATACACTGAAATCTGTTGTATATAAAAAGAATATGCAGCTGTAATGTGTTCATCCCTCAACATGTTACATCTGTGAATGCCAGTATCAGGATCTTTAATTTAAAAAACATTTAGAACATCTTGTAGTTAAGTTCAGCTGCTCACTGCTCAAGTCACGTATTTGATATATACTCATATCCAAAAGCTGTGGAAATTACTCACACTCTGCTTTTCTTTGGTTCCCTTAAAAAAACTCGCTTAATACCCATTGCAATTCTTTATCATCTCACTTTGCCAGCTCTAATTCAAGTTTTTACATATTCAGAAGTAAACTGAAAATTGCTGATTTTGCTCGGTGATAAGAGTTACAGCTCACCCCTTAAAATTTGAATCCTGAAATACCCTGCCATTTTACTACACTGTTTTAGCTTTGTTCACCATACATATAATGTATTTTTTTTCTAATTTTTGTTGACTGGGATGTGAAACAAAAGAAATTAAATAGACTTCATAATCATGTTTATTTTAAAGATAATACAATTGTACATGGGTAATATTAAATTTTTTTATTGCCTGATTCAGTGAGCAAAGGCTAATAACTAGAGACATACTGTATGGCACATTCTCTATAAACTCTGTTCCTAGCCTGGTACAAATCTCTAGACTTCCATCCAAGTTTGAGCTGAAATAGCCAACAGTCCCATGTGACAACTCAGTGTATCAGAAGATTTCAGCAGTAATTTAAGAGACAGAATTAGGACTAGCTCTATCTATGCAAATTGTCAAGTTATTAAAAAAACCACAAACCAGATGTTAGCACGAATGAGCATACATTAAAATCCATTAAATAGGTAAGCTTTAACTAAAGCACAAGTTTGAATGGCTGGAGTGACAGAGCCTACTCTGAACTGTGTGAGGGAAATGCTACAGCATCGTATTTGCCTGTGTAGCTGGAGACAGGCAAATAGGACCTAGAGAGGGTATTGGAATTAGGGGTCACTAGCAGTATGAATTAAAAGAAAATTCAATCAAAATGGCAAAAATAAGCAAAGGAAACAATTATGAACCATCCTAACAATGACTTATGAAACTACCAGATCAAAATAATTCAGTAAGCTATCGGAAAAGGAGGAGAAACCCACCCTGCCTTAAAGGAAAAGAGTCAGTGCAGATTTTGCATGGGCTGCAAAATGTCTCTGCCTGTGAGGCACAGATACCAGATCTGTCTTTGCCTCAGATCCACACCAAGGGACTAGCACCAGTGCAAGTTCTATACCTGTATCCAAAAGCTATTAAGATATTTGTCTAGCTGGGCCAAAGCATCCTTTTTTTTTTTTTTTTTAAACCTAAAATCTAGGATATTTAGTATTTTTTACATTCCTTCATCTTTCTAATAATTTGGATTCTACATACCATTTTCCCTAATTGTGCAATGCAAACCTCATACTTTAGAATTTCTTAAGTAGAATACTATCATTTCTGATTTTTTTTTTCCTAGGTAAATAGCTTACTGTTATTTCTTCCTGAAAATTCTGAGCAAACAGCTTCTGAAATAAGTTCCTGTGAACCCAGCCCTAATCCTGACACAAAGCATCAATTGCAAAGGGATTACTGACCAATCTGCCTTAATTTGGACCATACATGGTAAACGATTTAAGTATTTGTGTATTCATGTCACTTGTCTGAGAGATGTATTAGTCATATTGCCTTTGACCTATTTTTCACCAACAGTGATTCCTCTTCTACTGAGCATCACGACTCTGCCAGCCCTGTGACTACAAGCTATGAATTGACAAAAATAGTGCTGAGCCTTAGGGCTATTTATTTGCTAGGACTGGTTTCCATATTGAGAAAAGAGGGAGAAAGAACACACCACAGTTTGCCCAGGTGGATAATAATACAGGTTCATGAATGATTAAAATCCACATGCTGTAAAACTCACCTTCACTATCTCTCTGCTGATGCATTAAATTAAAATCAATAATAGCAGAAATGAAGTGATATTGCTCTGACAAAAAGAATGACAAAAATAGAATTACATGATATGGCAGGTGATCTCACACAATACAGACAGAGGAAGTAAAGAGCATGAATTTACTTGAACAAAAAAAACAGATTAAAACTGAAAATAAACAGGGTTCTTAAAACCTGTCTGGAAAGCAAAACTCCTTCTCAGAAAAACAGAAGGTTATAGCCATTAATTTCCATTCTTTTAACAGGCATCACCCCTTTTTACATTACTCAGCATTTGCCTCAGGAAATGGTGCTTTGCATTAGCTCTGCACTGTTTCCTAGAAGACTGCAAATCTGATATTAAACTGCAAGTCACAAGGCTTTTTTATAATTGCAAATGAGAACACATCATGACATGATCGCTTACCTCCACAACTGGCCCCATCAGCTTGCACGCTGGCTTGGACTGATGAAGGGGCTGGATCCTTGGGTGCCGACAGCTGAGGAGTTTCTTCCTGGGTTGGCAGAAACGCAGAGCACAGATCGGTTTCAAGGGCTTGTAGCTTCAACAAAGAATTCTGCAGACAAAAGCAGAACATTGGGCTAGATAGAGAGCAACAGAATACAGCGATAGCTCTTCAACTCACTGAGCCCATTAGCAGCGCCTGCAAAGGGGTGTTCCACTAGCAGCTCTGAGAGGATGTGCAAGAGAACAAATGTGCCCTATTCCACGAGTTTCCTGATTTCTGGTTATTTAAGTCCCAATTTACATGGATTATTCATGACACGTGGGAAAGATGACTTCGTCAGCAAAAGACGATTTATTCTAGGAAGCCAAACTGAGATGGTGTCCCTTTTCTTGGTGTTGAAGCAATACATTAAGCAAGTATTTCATTCATTGGGCTGACATCACGATCTGATGACATTATGTCCCTCCCCATTTACCATTCATAAAAAAACAAATCTCCCTCTCCAGCCAGTGAGTGCAGTACTCAGCAGTGAACAAAGAGTTACTGAGAACACGCTCTCTCATGACATTCTTGGAAGAGAGATTTTTTAATTGACTTTTTTAGAGATACTTCTTTATGTAGACATAGCTTTTATATAGGATGCTGCTGCTTCTACAGGGCAAGCAGATCATTTCCTATGCGCTGCAAAGGTAAAATTAACAGATCATTGTCACTTGCTGCAGACAAATCAATGAGGACAAGGCTCGTTATCTATAGCATCACTTCCAGCTACTGTGTCATGCTTGGTCCATTTCTTATTTTAATCTTTAGTGCTGCATGCAATATTCAGCTGTACAATCTGACACAAGCATCTTGCTGTGATGTAAATGCTGTGAAAGCCCTAATCACCATCTGACTGGGCAAAATGAGTCACTACCGATACCCCACGCATTCAGCTCCCCTCTCTCAAGGGAGATACAGCTTGCAACATAAAACAAAATCACACAAGGCTGTCTTAATAATCACACAGCTGGCACACGCCAAATATACATAAAATGTTGTCACTCAAATGGTACATATTTGTGAATAGCATTTTCTGAGAAAAAATCTGAATTGCAACAGAAAAAAAATTCAAGTTTATACCCTGAAAAGCTCCTTTCCCCACTCTGTCAAAAACCTGAAACCAACTTATTGATTCATTTAATGAAATAATGAATTTATTTACTGAAATAATTTCCTTTGTGTAACAATATGTCACCTATATAGTGAGTAGTTTAATATCTTTGCATTATTTTTACTGTAATACAGCCCTTTTATACACCCAAGGATGCCAGTGTTTTTAGGTTAAAAAAAAATAAACTAATTTGGCTGAGAACAGCAGGGAAGACTTTCAGCCTTGATCCTTTCATTCCTTTTATAGAATTCAGGCAGTGAAAAGGGAGCAGAAAGTAGTTCTTTCTAGGAGATACCTCAAAATAGGGAAGTTTCAAAAAAGCACAAGATCACCATAACTAGATCTTGCCGCCCTCTATGTGCTGCCAGGAGTGCTTCAAAATCTGTATCCCGTTCCACAAAACAGGTTAGGTTACAATCAAACACTTGGACTTTGACCTCAGCTTAGGTCAAAAAGGAAACACAGGAACACCTTCCTTCTCCTGGTCCCAGAGTGAACAGGAGCTCTGGCCATTCCTATCAGAAGCAGCTTAATATTAACGACATGTGAGCAAATAAATGGCTCGTTATAGGTTTATTTTAGAATTAAGTTCCTCTCATCTGTTGTCAAGATACATTTTGACATCTCATCTTACAGTACCGAGAAAGAAGTGACTGCAAGATCAAGCAGTGATTCATAACTAAATGCCTAAATGAGATACTATTCTTTAAAAATATGGCATGATAGAGAGGCAGAAGATAATTTTACTATTCCCAGGTACAGGTTGCATTAACAGCCTACCATCCTCTGGCCCAGCTGCCATTTGAAAGGATAATTTACTCATCTTGACCAGCAGTGCTTCACCTTCACACCTGTTTCTCCAGGACTATTGAATGACTGGCATCTTTTCCTTGTCACTTACTGACACCGTTTGGTCCAATATTTTACATATATTACTTCAAACTGATCTGACTCCTCTGACCTGTCTGCTACAAAGAATATACCAGGTGTGCAAATGTCCCCAGTGTGGGCTTTGTCAGTGAACACCAATATAATGAATTCACTCAGCTTCTCTGCTTACAGCCATATCACCTTAGTGCCCATTTTACGTGACAGCCAGCCAGCAGCCCCAGCAGTACCTTACTTGGCTTTCTGCTTTTGATGTATTTAGTAGAATTCTTACCATCAATTTGAGCATCTTTTATGAGGTACTTTCAAAGTCTTCTTTAATTCTCTACAGGGCTTTCTTCAGTATACAAACAGAATGATGGAAACTATCTCACCTTCAACAGTTTCCAAGAGGCAGTGAATTTTCCTCGTCAAGGGAAGGGTGCTGACTTGAACCATACCCATGGCACTGTTTTGGGAAGGGTTTTCATGACGTGACAGGCCTCATTTTCCACTGCCTCTCATCCCAGCTAGACCCAAATGAAGTGGCTATGGAATTATCACAACAGACGGGCAGTGTTTTACAGTCATTAATGTCATCTAGCAAAAGATGACCATACCAGTTACAAACTGGTGAGGACTCTGATCCCAGCCCAGACCTTATCATGAGAACTGCTGATGGCAAGTAAGGAGAACATAGGTGTAAATACCAGAAGAACATACCAATAAGGAGAACATAGGCAAATAACTGACAAAAATACCTAACCTTCACGAACTGTTACTTCAAGCATTTGACAAAAAAAAATCCCATACCAAGAAAATACATTCACTTTGTATCACTATGATACATTAATATTTATGGCAAGTTCACTATAAAAAAGAATTCCACAGACTGCATTGTTAAACATTGTATTTTGGCAATGTTTATGCTGTAATTCACCAGCTGGTTTATATTCAGTTGCTCTAAGTGATATTTTTCACCCATCTGTGGAAGGTGGGTGTATGGCAAATTTCCAGTCACTGCCAAATACTAAAAAAATTCATATAATAATAATAATAGATATACCTTATATATTTTCATGAATGTGCCCCTGACAGGGACTTGATATAGGGAGAAAAAGAGAAAGTAGTTTTGATCATTTTGATGTTACCAGCGAGACGATCAATCTGGAGTATGCCATCAACCTCATCTTACTCCTAAAACACAGCTGAGTACTATGGCACTGCCACGGTGCACTTACTATCCGTGAAAAGACACCACATATTTATGGGAACACATGTAAGGAGACAGCTTTAAGCAAAGGCCCAGCACAAAGCTGCCCAGGGTCACCAACTCATGGGCAACGGGACCATCCTAGTAAATGGTAGGGATGACCCTGCTGCCTGTCCTCTCCTGCCACTCTCAGAGGGCTGCTTGAAGTACTGGCAACACCAGAGCAGCAGGGCTGGATCCTGTCAGCCTTGGACCTCTGTGGCAGGAGCAGTGCAGGCCCCTGTTTCTGCAACTGCAGCCCAAGCAAAGCAGGAAGGTGCTCTGGGAGGGGACACGGCCATATATCAGCAACTGACAGCAGGTCCTCTATCCTTGGGCTCACTGGTGGCAGGCCAACATGCTACCAACTGCCAGCAAAAGGAAAGCAAAAAGAGAGGAAAATAAAGGAGCCCTGTCTTCCTCTTCTCAAACCTCCCAAGTTCATTTGAAATCTTACTAACCCCTTCCAACTTCCCCATAATCCTCCAATACTTTCCAGTACCTGTACAGCCCTGATGTGACTGCAGGCATCCTGCCACACTGGTGGGGATCTGCACTCTTCTGTGCTGCACACACTCAGCAACACATCTCATCTGGAGATGAACCAGCCTGTGGACATGCTATACTTAAAACTCTCTCACAGTCCAGACCTGCCCCTGGGGCCCAACTGGGCAATTTAAAAGAAGTTGCAAAACATGTTAGAAGCAAATACAAACAGCTAAAATACATAGAGAGGGAAATGTTAGGTCATGACAGGTACCATCATAAATTTTAGTAAGCTCTTACATGGAAAACCAGTATCACTGAAGTAATTTAAGCTATGGCATATTATATCAGCTAATTATCTCAGTTCAAATACTTCAGATTTGATGCTTATTCCAGCTTTACTCTGGTGCCTAACATTAGGGTTTCTGATGCAGTAATTCCTGATCCATGCTAATGCAAATGAAAGGACATATTAATATTTAAAATGGATCCTTAAATTTCTTCGAAAAAATAACCATATTGTTGCCTCTTAAGAATAGTATTTTGAAAGTTTGAAAAAGAAGGAATTGTCTTGGACAAAGGTTTCTTATCTCTTCTTATATCCTCTTAAAGTAACTGACAATTCAAAGAACTTGAGCTATGCCAATTCCACTAGAAGAAAGAACATCCTGCATTATTCCAGATCAAAGATAATGGAAAAATAAAGACATTTACAGAAAGTCCGAGGAAAATGGAAAGAGAGACAGTGTGATATTGGTCTCCTATTTGATATTTTTGCTAATGCTTTAAGAAAACACAGTCATTAAAGTATCATACTCTTGCCTGCTGGAGAAAACACAGTACAAAAGGATTGCCATTTTCAGAGGAAGCTCAGCCCGTAGTAAAGAAACCATCTTTACAAAGAAGTAAGCCTGTAGACTGTACCCCACTGACCATCTCTCTTTCCATCCAGTGATTATTGAAATCAAGAGTTGAGGCCTTAGGACAAAGAATTATTGAGATGATAGGTAACCTCTTACATCTAGAGATAAATACCATACACCTACACCTACACTCACACTGCTAAATCCCTCTGGAGAACAGGATACTGAATGAATAAATTCTCCCAATTTATCACCAAAATGTTGTGGCAATGAGTGGGAGTCCCCTGAAATAGCTTACAAACTTTCTCTCGGTAGGTGCCATCAGTAACTCCCTCTCCAGCCAGAGGTGCCCACATGGGGCCTACAGGATCAGCACCACGTGACGTCTTGGTCAGCACGTCCAGGGGGCCACAGCCTGATGGGAGGCAACGTGCCAAATGAAGCCTCACAGCCCTGCACTCTCCTTCACTGCGCCAAAAGCTACAGCACTGCCAAACCTGCTAATCAATCGGTGCTCGCTGCATATCCACAGAGAGAGCAGATAGCTGGCAACGGCTAAAAGAGAGCCACTGCTGTTAGAAATTATTTATTTCCCTGATAAAGCATTATTATTATCAGCATCCTTTGCTGGAGATCCTTGTGGACATCCTAAGGTCTAGTAAATTTAAGAACTGAGGGAAGATGGAAAGTGAATAGGCCTGCCCCACCCATGGACCCTGCCTGGTCTCAGCCTGGAGGCTGACGGGGAGAAGGGAGGAGAAATAAAGCCTATACTAGGTGCTTTCTGCATAAACTGAAACCACCCTGCCCCACACACGGTGTTTCTGATGCTGCACCTTGCCTCTGGGCCTGCTCCTGCCTCTCCAAGACAGGAAGGCAGCTATTCTAGTATATCCAGTTTATTGATGGATTTACTGGATTTATGAAATCAGATGGGGCAGAGAAGGAGAATAATCCAAGCTTTCAACATTTAGTGGCCTTTGAAGTGATTCATATAGAGAAGAAACTGAGCAAATATCAACCTGTTCAATTTCTTCACTCTAAGGAAATTAATGCTTTTATATGTCACATTAGAACAGCGATGTATAAAAGCATCTCCCTTGCTTTTTAATCTGAGACTTCAGGTTAAAATAAGATAGGCATATTTTATGTGAACGTAAATAAATCTGCAGTATCTGTTATGCCAATATTTGTGTCTTGAGGCGTATGACATTTTCAATTCAAAACTTCCTTTATGGGGAACAAACAAGCAACAATAAGATAGAACAAGATATGCCCTGGGTCTGTATAACGCCATGGGTGAGCAGTGAAGAGAGACGCCACTTTCTCTAATACCAGAAGGGAATATATTTTCTTATGACACATGTCTGTTTGGGTTTGCAGTAGACCTGAGATACAATCTAAGATTTTGCAGAAGAAAGCACCAGAATGTAACCCTTACTCATTCCCCATAAATTATTAGCAATTTATTTTAATTTCTGATCTAATTATCTGTTTTAATATCATACACTGGTTTTATTTATAATATTTTACCTTAACGTTTAAGGAATCCTTTACAAGAATTTTAAATGGAAGCTTTTAAGTGGAAGCTTTGGTGATTATTTGCAATGGGGCTTCTCAAAAGAAACAATAACTTAATGATTTCTCCCAGGGCCTTAACTGGCTAGACAGAAGCTGAGTATACTCCCTTATACCAGTCATGGAATGTGCCTTACTTGTTAGTATTGAGATTTTCAATAGTGAGCTGCACAACAATGACACAAATGCACAGGAAATAATTCATTGTAATGAGAAGATTAAGTCTGAATTCCTTTAAAAGGACACATTGTGGTTTTCCCTAATGAAAGTCAGGCATCTATTAATAGACATAGATGTTCTCTAGCTCACGATGGAAACAAAGCTGTCTTTTCCACGGTTTGACAGAAATGGGCTTCCCTTCCCCCCTTTTTTCCCCTTCTTTTTTTCCACTGCTTCTGCTGTTCTGTTGTCTTAGTCTACACTTAAAAATATTGTCTGCTCCTTATTTAAGTCCAGTATTGTTCATTGCCCTTGCAGTGTCTAAGCATACTCTATGCTAGTATGTGGATACCCTTGTTTGTGGGACATGCTTTATAAGGTTTCCCACCTTGAATAATGGCAAAGCTTGCTTTTGGCCTCCAGTATATTGCTGATTGTGAGAATCTAGCCCAGGCTCATCCGTTGCTTGATCACACAAACCGCTTCTTTGTGCTCTACTCTCACACCATCCTTCTGGCATAAGCCCTGTGAAAACAGCTTTTGTTTCAAGTGTCACAGGTGGTGTTTGGCTTTCCTTGCTTCCTCTCTTCACTCCAACTCTCCCCTCTTCCCAGCTTACAACAAGAGTACCTTCTAGACTACATTGTACTGTTCATAGTTTATTTATGCAGGATGTAGCAACCTTGAGAAGTCCTTATTTTTAAACAAAACGTATTTGATAGCTGAACACTTTGAGCTGTAATATGAGGAAAAAATCAAATGTTCTTGAAAGATGGCATTTCACTCAGTCAATATTGAATGTTTAATTCTTTTCTGAGCACAAACAGAAAGTAGCGTAAAGTTGGCTTTAAATATTTTAAAAATCTCTTGCTTTTGGCTTTTAAACTATTATAGCAGTCACGTATCATATTTTTAAGCTTTTCTCCAAAAACATGACTAAAATGATTCATTAAAAAGCTAACCTAAGATTCTCAAGTGATTACATTATTCCAAGACCTTAGAACTAACAAAAACCAAACATCTAATTAAAAATTTGTAACATATTTCAACTTTTGGTTAAGCTTACCTCATTTAAGCTGTTAAATTGCTCAGTTGCTTCTTTTGGTGAAATGCACGTGTTTTCATCTATTCTACAAAACAAAACAAGAATTTTCACTCAATAGATTGCTTATCTGTGCTGCAAATATTTCAAACTTTTCGTCACATCTGTACATAAATTACAAGTTATGGGATAAAGTTGTTTTATTAAAAAAATAACATTTCTATGAAAGCTACATCTGTATTTTATACTTCATTCAAAACAACAGTGATTTTACTAGAATGCTAAATAATATATTTAAACTGTGAATGAGGTTCTGGAAACTATGATACTAAAATCCAGGCTCACTGTGCACACAGAAAAAGTTCTACAGAAGCATGATCAGCTCTCAGTATCTTGGTGAGCTAATAGGGTTAAAGCCAAGAAAAAGCTCAAACATATGTTTAAATCTAAGCATGATTTGTCCCACATGCTTTAAGTCAGGAACAAGAGTTTTCCTGTATCAGAGCCATAAAGAATAAATCTTTCCATATTTAAATTTGATGGTATTTCAGGCTCCCAATCTTCAACTTTCTGCTTAAATTCTGTTTTGCAATTTTGACATGGGTGTATCACACGTTGACTTGCAACTCAGCTGAAGCAAGAAAACTATTGCTGTCTCAGAGAATGAGATTTCTCATTGCTGAAAAGATGGCAACGTTTGCTGGCCCCTGTGAGACTCACTCACAGACATGATCAAAACTAACGCAAAACCCAGATTCCTTTGGACAAAATAATTCATATTTTTCAACCCATTGTGCTCAGTCCCAGCAAAACCAAGTAGTTTTAAAAGTCTCTAGAGACCTCAAAAACAGTACAGACAGATGCGCAGGCCTTTGTTGTAGTTCTTCAGAGATTTATGAGACATTTAAAGACTGAAATGATGGATATGCCACTTTCCTTATGAAAATAGACACATTAAATAGCTACACAAGGGTGAACAACCACTTGCCTCCAAACAGGATCCAAGGTGTGCAATTCACATAGGAACAAAAATGAGTCCTTTTGGTGGTGGTACATCTAGCACCAGAACGGGAGGTCTCACAGGCCAGCCAGCCTGCACCTCCCTCAAGATACACATGTACATGATCAGAAGCGAGTGATTTCTGGAGATACTTGAGCAGAAAGGTGCCTTGGCTGACTGCTGTACAAGCACCTCTCTACATCTCTATGTAGCTCTCCACATACATCTTATTTTTGCCATCTCACCTGAAAATTAATAGCAAATGTCTCCATAATGTGAAGAGAGCAGAGGAAAATGGAATTACAGAAGCGAAAAGGTTAATGCCTCACAACCTATCTCTAGCTTTTAGGCAGCAGAGAGGACAGTATGAGGCAGCAGAAGAGAGTTAAAGAAAACTGAGAAAAAGCATGGGGAGAGACAAAGGACTAATGTAATAAGAAAGAGTGAAATATTTATAGTTTGGTTTAATAACACGTAACAGAGGATCTGCAAGGCTACCAACAGCTGAAGAATTTATTCACTAATGAAGAAAAAAACATTTAGAGTGATTTAGTGCATCAAACTAGAGCGAAACATAAAGGAAAGGAAGAAAAGAACAAGCATCAGATTTATACACTTCTAGTGTTCATTTGGATTAATCCTTTCAGGGTGTGTAATGCACAGAAAATGTGAACTCTCCTTAAAAAAATAAAACAAAAAACTAAACACTAGCAGCGGTTCTTACAGGTGCTATACAAAGTTCTACATAATTCACAGCTGTATCACTCATTAACGAAGCTGGTGAAGGGTCTGGAGCACATGTCATACGAGGAGCAGCTGAGGGAACTGGGGTTGTTTAGTTTGGAGAAGAGGAGGCTGAGGGGAGACCTCATCGCCCTCTACAACTGCCTGAAAGGAGGTTGCAGAGAGCTGGGGATGAGCCTCTTGAATCAAGTAATAAGTGATAGGACAAGAGGGAATGGCCTCAAGTTGCGCCAGGGAAGGTTTAGACTGGATATTAGGAAGCATTTCTTTACAGAATGGGTTGTTAGGCGTTGGAATGGGCTGCCCAGGGAGGTGGTGGAGTCCCCATCCCTGGAGGTGTTTAAGAGTAGAGTCGACATAGCGCTGAGGGATCTGGTGTAGTTGGGAACTGTTAATGTTGGGTTGATGGTTGGACTGGATGATCTTCAAGGTCTTTTCCAACCTAGACAATTCTGTGATTTTATGATTCTATGAGTCTTGCACTCTGGAGAGTAAAAACTTTACAGCATCCCTGAAGGATATCTCTCATTCAGGCTGATGTTCTTGTCTGCTGTTTCAGGGATGCAGAAGTCCGGCATTTTACTGTTTCTTTCTTCACTAAAAATACTAGATGTTCTTAGTTTTGCATTCTTTGGATTCTGAAGATACTGAAATCATTAAGGTGAGTAACCATTTTTGTGTGAAGACCATTTACATTAACAGTCATATAGGTATGCTGAGCTGATCTGACTTTAGAGAGTTTTGGCGTGTGCTTTTTTGTTTTCACCAAGATTAACTGCTCTTCTAGGCAAATGCAGGTTATCTGACTGTCATCAGGCAACAAAGGGCTTACTATTTAATACCTACGCGTTGCATCCTACTCATTAAAAGTCAATCAGAAAATATCCATTAACTTCAAAAGCAGCAGGAACAAACCCTAATTTTCCATCTGTTCTGAGTACATTAAAATTATTTTAAGCCTTAGCTGAAATTCTGAATAATTGCAGGCAATCCTTATTTTGTATAATTTACATCATGTAAAATAATGAAAATGGAATTCTCTCTGTGGCTACTACTCAAATATATGTTATATCATTCTTTATAAAATATGAAAGGCCCTCCCTATAGACTCTGGCTTTGGCAGAATTATCCTGTTCTGCATGGCACAAATGACAAAGATGCAACCCAGTAACACATACATTTGGAGTTTGTGGACATAAAAAAAATAATCTAAATACTAATTATCATAACAGAGCTCCTACTAGACTTCAAGGGGAAGATCAATTTGCATGAGCAGTGTGCTGTTTAAAAAGCAGACCAGAACATGTGAATTATTGAATTATGCATGATATTACTTCCAAACTTGCATAAAATTCAAATAAAACCACATCATTTAAAAACTAGGAAAAATGTTTGAAGATAACCTAAGCAAATTTACTTCTTATTTCCCAGACAGAACCCAGAAAGGAGCATTACATTCTGTAATTTGCAAGCCTCAATCCAATCCAACCCTGGATTACACTAACCCCATCCTCAGGAGATTTATGTGTTTATGCACCACAATGCCACACATGCTTGGTGTCTTGGGCCAATTAGTGTTTTAGTGATGTCAGGATAAATCCTGGCAAGCAAACCACACGCTGTGCTGTGGGATGAACCCCCTTTTCCAGATTCACTTTCAGCCTATCCTGGCCCAATACTCCTTCCCTGTCCCCAGCCCAGCAATCGGCTTCATCCTTCCCACTGTGAGGGTGTCCTACCAGGTTAAGAGCTCAGAAAGGGTGGTCTTAGTATGGCATCAGAGCACTGATTCATCCTATCGAGAGGTTACATCACACGTTTTTACAGAGGCAGACCCCACAACCAACACACTTCAATGCCAGGAAAACAAAAAGGTCCTTTCTGAGATCTCCACAAATGGCAAAAAGAATTATGAAATTCAAACATAGTCACCACCTTAACACAGGGCTGCAGGTGAATGCTTTAAAAGTATACCTATGACTCCTTACAAAGCAATACAGAACTGCAACAGGCTTTTGGATGAACATAAAGTACACTTTTGCAATGAAAGAAACACCACCAATAAGGGCCGAAGGCTGTTTGGATACACCCTGGGCTACTCCTTGGGCAGTCTCCAAATGCTGGAACAAGCAGCCAGACAGAGAGTCAGTGTAGCAGTGCCTGTCTCATCAATCACAGCAGTTACGTAAAGGCTGGCTGTGGATGGCCACAATTGTTTTTCTTATTATGAGTGCTTCTTGTACTCACCAGGCACAGTCCTTACTTGGGCTACAGTAAGAAGCTTTTTTTTTTGCCCCTCTGTCCTTTCTCAATCCCCCCCTTTTTCTTTCTTCCTTTTTTTTTTTCTTTTTTTTTTTTTTTTTTCTTGAAGTGTATTGCAACCCAAGAACTTGCTCAGGGATTTTCCATGCCTTGATACAAGATGTATCACTGGAACCATAAATGCCAATATTTTAATATCAAAATTCCTGAAGAAAGTGTTCTTAGGAACAGCTCAGTTGTTTCCCAGCAAAGCAATGTTTCATCAGCAAATCCTGATTTACTGACAGAGAGCTACTCACAGACACATACTTGTCGTGATGAATTTTTGCCAGGTCTTAGGCAGGACTCGGCGGGAATCTGGCCAAGTTTTCTCCCTGTTCACCTGGCCACCTGCGCAGGAACACAACCTGACAAGCTCTGCCTCACCCGTGTGCGTCCGCCATATGGCGCGGGGACATTGGCACTTCTGCAGCTTCCCTGCTCCCTCCCACGTGTCCCTGAGTTGTAGCTGTTCAGCAGAAAGCATGGAAACTACGAGAGCCCCCACCTGAACTGCACTCTCAAAAGCTACTTGCCTTGAAAACTTAAATACTGAAAGCCTCGCTAGAGCTTGGGCTCCCTCAGGGGAGCACAGAAACAGGGAGACTGTCTGAGCCCAAAATCCAGGGCAGCCCAGGGCTCCCAGCATTTCCAGGTTTCCTGGACAACAGTCATAGCCCTGACAGCAATCGCCACCCTCCAGCCTCTGCAGAAATTAGGGACCAACCCAGGGACCATCCTATTAAATGAAACCACTCCACTCCAATTTTATTTGGGGAATGGGGAAGAGGGGGAGCTTTCAGGAATTTTTCTTTGGCAGAAAACAACCCCAAAGTGTAGTTCCCACACTGACTTGGAATGCAGCCTTCTCAGAAACTCTGCCATTCCTACCGCCCAGGATTCCCATGTTTCAACCCCCTCTCTGTGTCACAGGCATCTGAAGAAAGCACCATCCTCTATTCAGGTAACTGTGTACACAGCTCTGCAATCCACATCAGTTTTGCTGATTGCCCTTGGGAAGGCAATCAGTATGAGCAGCTTTTTGTAATCATACATATTGTTCCATATTGGCTTTCCTATTCTCTGTTAAAAAAAGGCAATTCTCTTTATTGTAACATTTGTTCCTGAGGCCTGCATATAACTTCTATCTCTCAAAGGTGCAGATTATATTACTCTTATCCAAATCCAACTACACACAATGACTAGAGCAGTATTCAATGTAATCACAAGCAATAGCATTAGAAATTCATGTTCTTGTGATAAAATATAAAGGTTTCCTTCCATGCAGATGGCATTTTATATTCTAAATTGATGCTGATGTTCATAAATCATGCATGATAAACACCTCTTGAAATTAAAATCCTTGATTCACAGGTCAGGGATAGTTTAGCCAGGAACAAGACAGTATTCCCTTATTCTTCTGACTGTAAACCTCTTCACCAAGTCTATTTCCTTCCAATCCCACTAGATCTTTTCCTTCACTGTTTAAGTGGTTATCACAAAATTAAAGTAGCCCCCTCAAAAAAAAAAAATCAACACATATACTTATTAGTCATATTTCTGTAGATTTTTTTTCTTTTATATTTCCTGTTCTGTTCTTCTCTGTCACGTATCTGTTTATGAACATCCCTTGTATTTAGATTGCTCTGCCTAACAGGGACTGTACTGAAAAGTTATTCATAACTCAGTATTTTTTAAACCATATTTAAACAAATTAAAACTATCCTGTTTTTAGCTGCCCCACACTCACTGGAACAGATTTTTTAAAAAACTGTACAGTCCAGAGGCATTTAGACCTTTAAACTCCAATGAGACTAATGACAGAGCTTGTAGCAGTCTGCAGAAACTAAATTAAAGCAGAAGTAACAACAAGCCACACTAGAAATAATCAACCTTGCTTCTTAGTATGAGACAGAAATAAATCCTTCTTCTATTCTCCCCACACACATCTGATAGACAGAGGAGCCTGCCCAGCAGCACCCCTGCAGCAGTATAGCCATCTCCTCTTCTGAAAAGATCGGAAAGCTTTTGGTCTATGAGTTAGGGATCCTAGGCAGATGTAGTGTTTCAAAGCATTTCTAATTTTAACAGTAACCTAGCAAAACCAGGGTGGAAGATAGCGAAACTCAAGTTTTGTGGGGCTAGCAGATGTGTTCTGTCAAAATCTAGCTATGATTGTTGCCTGCTGCCAAGACTGAATACTTAACCTTTGCCATGTCCCAGAGCAGAGAAGGCACAAAACAAGGCAAGACGTCATACACCCTGGCAGCTGTGTTTCACAGCCTGTTGCACGAGCCAGTTCTGTGACCCTGATGCAGCAGCCAGCGATCTGCATGAGCTGAGACATGGGCATGTAATTGCTCTGGCCCTATCAAAGCTGACTGACAGCAGAGGGATGGGGCAAGCTGCTGGTCACCCTTAAGAGGTGTCACCAGACACAGTGACCCTCAAACTGAAAGTGGTAACTTCAGCATATGTAATTCAAACTCCCATGCCCCAGCTGGGTGGTGGCAGTGTTTTTTCCAAAGACAGTTAAGACAGTTAAAGTAAATAAAGTGTGTGTGTGGCCAGCAACCATGCATTAATGCTTGTTTACTCCATGTTTTAAGTTCCTGGTTTGAGAGTAAAGTCACCTCCATTTTGTTGTAATATAATCAAACTGACATGGCGAGATTTGAGATTTGATCACTATGCTTTCACAGCCCTTAGCCTGGTAAATCCAGGTACCATTATTTAACAGACTTAGCACTTGTGGATAGCAGGCTTCCTAGAGGAGCTACCCCGGTGTTAAGCAGGAATAAATAGCATAGAGAACAATGGTTTAATGTCAGGCAAACTAAACTAAAAAGGCCAAACTGTTGAAGTGGACAGGGGGATTTTGCTGTAGTTGCTGTTTATTCATGCACACTCTACTCTGGTTCTTATCTTTAAAGTCTATGTTTCTTTCATCATGTTCCTTTCATCAATCAAAACTAACCAATGTTATTTCATTATCTACCCCTCTACAGACCTCCTACCAGCAGAGCCACTAGGTAGGTCTAACTCTCTGATACCAAACTCAATATGCTCCTCTTTACAAGAAATCCATGTGATTTTTTTCCTAGCATAAAAAATGTCAGAAAAAGAGAAGGCAGGCTTCCTAGGCTGGGGCTAATTAGAAACACTGAGATGCAGTGTCTCAATTGCACATACAAGCATTGGAGGGTGAAAGCAGTTCTTTGTGAAAGCTAATTAAATGCTTGGTCATTCTGCTAAAGCTTCCTTTGAGAGCACAAATTAATATCATTTACAGTGTTGCCTACTAAAAGCTGTGGTGAAGGCAACCAGTTCATTTCACATAAGCACCAAACTGCTGTTGGATGGAAACAGTCACTACTAACCTAGTCCTGATGTGAAACAGACCTTGGAGGCAATGAGCTCTGTATGTCAACTAGCTGTACCCTGACCCTCTGAGCATCCCTGGGACCTGCTGCCCCAGTCCCTCCAAAGAGAGCCTCTGCCACACAGCACCAAGGCTGTCATGCACCTCGAGACAGAGAACAAAGAGCAGAGTCCTGGCTCACCTGCCTGAGACTGTATGTGCACAGCAGAGCAGGGCCAAACCAGCACCCGAGCATGGGAAATTTGTAAAGTAGTGCCCCAAAAACTGATGGCTGAGAAGAACATGATCTTATTTACACAGTCCAAGCCTGCCAGTAAAAGTGAAATCTTATCCTTAGGACACACCTTTGCTGGTAGATTGGGCCAGCTGGACGAGTTGAAACCCCATTTTTAGCCTTTTGCACAGCCACGAAGGATCAGAGGAGGAATTGTGACTTCCAACAGTTACCAGAGCTGAGTTACTTCATCTTCAGCTGAGTTATCTGCCATGAAGACTCAGCTAGTGCCTGACCTGAACACCCTGTACCCTTCACAGCATTGGAACAAGCACAGTTGCCACTGCATCCAGAGTCTAAACCATACATAAATGCATACCCATGCTAAAATCAGGTGTGCGGGTTCGCATTCCCATTTCTCAGTGAGAATACGGCTCTGAGAAAGAGTGAGGCACGTCAGCACTAGAGGAAAGAGAAGAAGTGCCAAGATATTTTTGAAACTTGGCACAGAGGAATTGAAGTTTCTGATCTGAGGATGTTCTTCCTGCTTGAAAAGTAAGGGGTTTAAAGAATGATGAAATTTGCATTCTTATCTTCATCCCTTTCACTTTCTCCAAGCAGTTCTAGCCATATAAATGCAGAACACAACTGCCAATGAGAGCCAGGAGTCTGAATATTTTACACAAAAGGCAGCAAATGAATTAGCCTTTCCTACAGTTAATCAAAACTGAAATGCGCTGTCTCATCCTAAGGCTTACCTTGGTTGAAATCTCACGACTGCTTCCTGGCATCTTAAAGCCATGTTCTGTGCATAGTCATTAGCTGAGGATCCAGCCTTCCCCTGCCACTCTGAGAGGCCTGGCAATGCACTTTCCAGCTCCTACACAAAGCAAAAAAAGAAAGTTGATTGCCCTGTTACTACCAATCAGTCTTAACTGAATATTTTGCTTTAAGAAAAAAAGAGCTCCACGAAATGGAATGCTGATTGTGGCTTGTTATTTTTTAGTAATAATCTGGAAACAACTGGAAAACACAGACTAGAAAAGGTTCTAAACAAAGTAGTATCTTCTTTCTCTGTAAAATTTTTGGAAACCAAAGCAGACTGTAATCCATTTCCTGTTTATTAGTTAGATAATAGATGTCAGCATCTGAGCTAGGAGGTGCTATACACAGAGTTCAGTATTTTTTTGGATATGTATACATTCACATTTCATTTGAAATTATTTACTCACAAGTCAGTAATATTTTATTACTTGGGCATTATCAGAAAAATTTTGCCTGACAAAAGCAAATGCAGTTCACTTAAACAAGCTTTGTAAGGTTTAACCAGTTTCCTTTTCCTTTTGCTCTTTCCTTTCCCTAGCATATGCACAGCTTTATGAATAGAGTATTACTGCAGGAGTAAAAGGCAGTGAGGAAAAAAAAAAGTCACATCAGCCAACCTGCCACACAGAAAATAAAAAAGCCAGTTTAGTCCAACAAATTGAGGGAGTAGGAATTAGAAAAGTATGTATTTTACTCCAAGCTTTTGAAAGCCAGTTGTAGGGCTGTGACAAGATGTGTTCAGCACATCTTAATTTCCTTACCTATAAAATGGGTTATAATATTTCCCTTGCATTTCAAAGGGGTAACTTAATGAAGTTCTTTGAAAATGTAATCATCAAAGTGGGACTCTTTCCTACTTCTTTATTAGCCTTTATCATCCAATATTTTATTCTAATAGTTTACAAAATTAAAATACAATGAGTTTTGCAAAACAATAATGTTCACTTCCACTGGCAAAGCAATGAGTCTGATTTTGCTCCAGTTTCAAAGCTTAGTTAGAAGCCTGGAAGTCGGAAGTTTGGATAGGACTGTTTGGATGGGAACTTGGAGGGCTGAGGTCATTCTACATCTACAAAAACAGTGGCTGCCTTTACTTCATTCTCAGTCTGCTCTATCTTTACAGATTACGAGTGAAGCTTGTTTAGAGATAAACTGTATTTAAACAAAACTGAATTATACTTTTATAAAATTGTCAACTTTATAAAAAGTTTTAAATTTAAGAAAGTTGCCCAAATGGTCTCCTCAGGAGAAATATTCAATGCCTACTGCTCAGAATTAATGATGAAGGACTAAAGGACTAAAAAAACCCAAACAACTGGTAAAAATAAATAAAAAGTCTCATCACTGGCATTTTACTTCCTCTCCATGATGACATTTTAACTATAGGATATTTGTTGCATAAGTGAACGTTAATTCCTCCTACTTAGTCTATGAGATGAGCATAAAAAGAGTGCTGAAATCTATCTCTATAAAGAAGCAGCTGTCACCATCGTGATGAAGCTGCTCAGGAAGAAGCAGCCATGTGCTAACTCTAACACACACACCCATCCGTGGGGTATGTCCTCACTGCATTTATGAAGTGCAGACCTGCCCTGGGGCTGAAAGTACCTTCCCTGCCAGTTGAAGAGACCTGTGCTAACATTAAATTAGTTTGCTTTGTATCAGCCACTGCAGTAGAACTGACCCAGCAGAGGTTAATCAAGCTTTCCAACCATACTGACTACCCACAAGGGGCACATTTCCAAAACAGACTTCCAAACCAGAGACTGGATGTTACAAAGCGCTGGTGATGTCAGGGCAAATGAATGAAAGCCTCACTCAGCTAATTAGCATTACTTTCCTTTGTTGCCCTTTCTCTCCTTCAGAGCCTTCTAGGACAGGTGTCTCCCCCCCTCGTCATGTCTATCTAATGTAGTTTAACATTGAATGAATGATATTTTATCCAAAAATGGTGATAATGATTTGGGTTACAAATGGACAGCAGTTTTTTGCAGCTGTTCTAGTTTTTCCATTACTATCTTAACATTATTTTCCCTTAGTTATATAAAAATTATCATATGCTCTTGGGGACTAAACAGGTCAACACACAGTTTTTATTAAAGTTCAAGGTGGAAGTGGATTGAACCAGTTCAGCTTATTTTATTTGCCCAGAAATCTTCAGTGGTTTGTTGGTCTCCAGATAGAAACAGGCATTTTCTACATTCGTGCTTAGAATCTCTTGTAAGGACTGGGTTACATTTTGCTAGGTATTGGACCTGACAGAAAATAGAAAGAATAACACTATATTCTCTAAACAGTGTAACTTCTATATGGGCAACAGCAAAGCTAGAAGAAAGAATTCTGCATCATCACGGTGATGCATACTGAAAATATTCTTTCTCAAAGAGATTTAATAACAGAGACACGTAGGAGGACTACAAGTGAGATCTCAGAAAAACCTCTGGAACTGAAACTGGGAATTTGTATTATTTGTCAATCTGAGGGATGCAGACTAGGGGGAGAGAGGGAAGAGGTCAGGACACCGTAGTTCAGGAGATGACTTTCTTATGACTGTAGTAGCATTAGTGGCTATTTCTTGTCAGGACTTGAATCCCAGCTTTTTATGCCATCATATGACAATATGGGGTTTCAGGATACAGTAAGATACCAAAAGAGTCAACAGCCATTGACTTATAGCAGTCCAAGGCCTTGTCTAGAGTTCTTGCAATAGCCTCAACACTTAGACATAGATGTGCTTAGCTTCAGAAGCTGACTGCAAAAGCTCTTAATACACATAAAAAGAAAATTTTGGGTGCTATGTAAATGAGTGAAACAAGCATTTCAAGTTAAGCAAGTGTACCTTATGGATTAAGCCCTCTCAGTGTTGTACTATTTAAGTTAATCAAAGAAAGTCAGTCCAGTTAAGTTGCAAAACCAAACCTGCATTCAAGTGGTAAATTTGCTTCAGCAGAAACCTCTTCCACAACACTCCTCTCCAGTATCAGCACAGAGGACATGGCAATTCAAGATGCTTTCTGCTAGATGAAAGGGAAAGCTGAGGACAAGAATATATGTTGGTAATAAGTGCTCACTTGCAGGCATGATGTTTGAGGACTTGGGGGGGTTTTGGTTGTTCTTTTCTAAGTTTTTTTCTTTGTTGTTGTTCATAAGTTATGTCATTGGAGCGTTAAAGAGTAACCTTAGGGAAACACCCTTGATGGAACTTCTATTTCTAAGAGCAATGAAATCCATTCCTGATGTGTCAAAGGCATCTAACAGTATAGTGCTGTCTTCTATTGTATTTTTGTTTCTTCTTCACTGCAGAGAGTGAAGCTTCTATAATGAGGCTGTATCTGGTAAGCAGTCTGTGAAGAGGGAAATCTTCAGGCATTGCTGAGAAGTCTCAGTGCTGCATGATATCGACTTCGTACACAAAAAAATACGTGGGTTTGGAAGCAACCAAAAATTACCATCATGGATACGCTTGTTCAAATAACTAAGCTTCTGTTTCACAAGCTAAATTTTTTTTAAAACCTATTTCCCCCCAAAAAATCACAGCATGTCATAACCCATCTATGTCAGAGCATCCGAATTACAGTACAGGCATAGAAACCTTTGCTGTGTTTACGCAGCAGCTTAGTCTGCTCTTGAACTCCAGAAAGTGCCTTGCATCCTTCATATGCTTTATCCAACACACAAACACTTCCATCTCTCTTCAAATGCAAGCACCATGCAAATATTGTACCAGCATTTAGGACCACAGCTCTGGCATACCTCATGGTGCTGTGTCAATACAGAAAATAGCCAGGACTGAGTCCTGAGCAGAAGGGCCTCCTACCCCTCCTGAAATTGCCAGTCCATACAGGAAAATAAGTACATATAACGGACAGTGAATTGAACAGATTTAACCCACGATGTGAGGTATGGCTTAAACATAAACAGTTTCCCAAAAAACTGAACTTGCAGACTGCTTGACATGTTCGTGTGTTTCTGTAGCTAATGTGTTAACATCAAATCTGTTTTTCTGATGCCTGTGCATTTAAAACCACAATTTTAATGTAAATTTACTGGAAGTTCTTTGAAATCCATGCAATTTTCCCACTTAATTTATACTCAAAATACAAAATTTCACACAGCAGTTTTCAGCATTCCCACCTCTAGGGCATTGATTCTCAAGCCACCATTTCATTTTTATAGTCATTTACCTTGATTATATGACTTTAAAACTAAACTTTCACTGTCTCTACCTATTAGGTAGCACGTTTAGTGTCACTTTATAAGTATTTCTCAGTATCAATAAGGAATTTGAGGATGACTCATTTAATAATCTATATTCATGACTGTGCATCAAAGGTGACAGGAGAAAGGATTAGGCAAGGAAAGCAGACTTTCCATTCCTCACCATCTGTTCTCACACTGACACCCCTGAGTATGTTCTGAGCATATGCTTCCTCACCTCTTGAAGTCAAATAAATCCCAATTAATTTGTTTTTCTGTAGATTAACATTGCAGAATTACTAAAGAAGCTCATGAAACCATAGGAAAGATGAAACCAAGTAACTGGAGTACAGCAGTGTAATCGCATTCCAGCAGCCTGCCTCTCTTTCCGTCATCCCCAAGTTGGCCACCTTTGCTCTACTTGAACACAGTGGTCTGTTCCCTCTCAGTGACCTTTCTACAATGGAAATCCCCTGGATTCGCACTAGTAGAAATGCACACAAAATTGGTTCCCATCCAAACAGACTTTAAAGCTTCCAACACATGTGACAACCTTATTTATCCCCCAATAGCCTATTCTGATTTTAAAGGGACAATTTTCTGAGAAAGCAGCTCACGGGCTTATAACACATAGGAGCAAGTAGCAAACATTTCCTTGGCCTATCAGAGCAACACCTTTAAAAGAGATACCATCACTGCAATATTGTCACCGTTTCTTTCTGATGCCACATAGAGTCAGGTAGGGAAACGAGGAGACTGTTGAAAAAGCACTCTGTCCATAAACTCAGGAAAACAAGGATGAACAGTTTAATCACCATGTGCAGTGCATCATGCTTTTCTTTCATAAATGCATGTGCTCAGATATTGCTGTTTGTCAGCTCAAAACCAGCTGCTTGTAAGTACATTGTTTATCTCATAGAGTGGCTTGGTGCCAAGGTGTTTCACAAAAGGAAGGTATATGCACAGTGTTTCAAAGCATCAGTCTGGTCCACTTTTCCAGATAACAACCACCTGCCATATACATATAAAAAACAGCTACTAGAAACAGCACAGCAGCAGTTTGCTTTCAGCTTCAAAATGGAGAGAAGCAATTGCTACCAGTTCACAACTAGGACTGCTAACCCAGACAGCTGCAATAGGGCTTGGGAGGTCATAACCCACCAAGGATCCCAGTGAGAACCCCCACCCAGAAACAAACCCTTTGCAGAGCTCTTCTGCAAGCAGAGCCTTGTTTTTCATAGGCACCATTAACAAATCCAGTAGCCAGATGCTTGCTTCTTTAAGAACAAAAGCCCTTGAGGCAGCTGAAGATGCAGCAAGGCAAGCACTAGTGGCCAAGAAGCATGCACATCCTTACTGAGAACGAAAGCTACATGAAATGTAGGGCTTGGTAGATGCTTTATCCAAAACAGCTTCCTTCTGCAAACTGTTCCAAGAGGCAAATGTTTTCCTCTACAGCAAGCACCACAGAACTCAGTGTAGATATAAGATATCCATCAAAAAGTCTTTCTCAGTACTAGGATACAATTCCATCTATGAATGAGTGGAGTTTCTGTTATGGAGGAATGTTTGCTTTGTGTTTATGTTGTATATTACACTTTATTACACTTAAAGCTCTACACTAGCTTTCATCCCTCAAGTGTTCCCATCAAATCAAAGGTGAGATAAAATGGTGCCTACACATCTTACCTCTTCCAGTATGCCAGAGATGGGAGCAATGGGTAGTGTGGGGGCCCAGGACCACTTTTGTCTTTCCTAATTCAAGCCCTTGAGTCACGTGAAAATTATCTGCCTGACACTGCTTTTCCTTCCAGAGGCTGCATATCTAAGCTGCACTGGCATTTTTTGGCAGTCTAATTATATGCTCAAAAAATTTCCCATGAACATATATCAACATTTTCAGTTAACCACTTCAGGCCACGTAAAATACCATAAAGCAGCAAATGTGTGCTGTGTTAGCTCTCATTGGGTGAGAGATGCAGGCATGGCATACACAGGGAGCGGGCAGACGGGAGACTTGGAAGTAGTTGAAAATGCAGCTATGAGACAGATCTTGCCCTGTTTATGACTTCTTCATGTCTCCTTTTCCTGATACACTCCCTTGTGTATCAGGACTTATCCTCTTATCCTTTTCCTGATAACACCTCCACTTGTTTTTCATAGAGAAATATTTCCTATTATTTTTCT
The DNA here is from genome assembly GCF_047716275.1 of Strix uralensis. NCBI lineage: Eukaryota > Metazoa > Chordata > Aves > Strigiformes > Strigidae > Strix > Strix uralensis. The sequence continues at coordinate 9,733,572 of NC_133978.1, read as the reverse complement.
TATCTGCTGATAACATGCACACCTCATCTCCCTGCAGCCTAAATAATATTACCTAGTAACACAATACGGTTGCAAAAAATCAGCAATTATTAATTCATCTCAGGGATGAACTCCAGAAAAACATGCAAAAAGATTAGGGCAAAAGTTGACATTGATATTCTGAAAGAGACTGTGCTAATACCATTGGGATGCCATATGCTTTTGCTTTTTCTTCTGGGATTCAAAATTATATTCCTCACTTAGAAGGTAAGTCATGCCATCCAAGGTGATGAATTCCCATTCTAAACTTGAAAAAATGAAGCAAAAGAATTCCTGGTCTGTGATGGGTTCAAAGCACTTCAGAAAGTGCTCTGCAAATTTCTATCCACAAACGGGAAGGGAGGAGAGACAGAATATAGCCAAATACATTATACATCAAAAAAAAGATGTAAATACAGACATCTGTATTTACAGATGTCAGGCCTTGTGCCTACTGCAGGCTGACAATCTACCAACGTTAACATCAACTATCTTGGTTATGAGAATATTTCTAGCTGAGGGGACCTGCACCAGAGCTCCACCCCTTACACTGCACATGAGTGCACATGGGAAGCACCGGGGGAGAACAGGCACTTCCAGCAGCTGCTGGGAGGTGGTAACTCTGGAGTCTACATAGCATTGTACCTCCACAGACACCAGCAGAAGCTTCTTCATTTCTAATCTTCTTTGATAGCCTTTAGAAAAGTTACAGTTCTGTTCCCCTCAGTTCAACCTGGGAAGCCTGTGGGCAAGAGCACTGGTAACAGAATCTGCACTGGAGTAGATTTATTATTTAAAGATGAGAAAAAAGAGAAAGTGAGATAAAAAGAAAGTACGAAATCTCTCCATTGGCAGCCAAAATACCAGTGCAAGATATCCTCAGTCAAATAAACAAAACAGAAAGAGTCCAATCAAGTACAGCAACTACCAAGATTTTTATATTTGGTGCAAGGAGTCACAGGAAATCTGAAGAGATATATTTGCACATCTTCAGCTATGCACTCCACTTGCTTCTGACAGCAGTTGCAACACACCCCTCTCTGCAATTCCCTGTCTGAAAGAAACTGTCTGTTGTTACAGGAGGGTTCCAGGACTCCAGGTCCCTGAAAATTGGGGTAGATTTTTGTGGGCTCTCAGTCACATCCTGGATTACCAGGGAGTCCCACTTTGCATTTCAAAAGGTATGTTTGCTCAGACACTGTGCCATAAACCTACCCTCAGTAAATTTAGCTCTTTACCTGACTTTCCTCATGGCTTTTTCCATTTTCTAGCTTTGCAATGGGCTTAGGTTTTCTTAGCTTTAAGTTGCCCATTTCAGGCTTTAGAGCATAGTCGATTACAGCTTGCTGCTTGTGCTGCTGAGCGTCTTGCAAAGGCAGCTGCCTTTCCTCTAAGACAGCAGCGTTGTCCGGATAATTTTCTTTGTTATCGTCATCTCTGTAAGAAAATAAAATTGAAATGCATCAGGCAGGACTGCAGACACCTGTCAAAACATTATGAAGGAAGAACAGCAACAAGTTCTTAGCTATTCATGGCATTTTAATTTTACCAAGTTGAGTAGTCTACACATCAAACACTGCATATGTTAGTAACGTGAGTCTGAGAGGATACTGTTTATTGTGAAATCACAAGCTAAACTACTCTTCGTATTATTACACATTCAACCGTGGAGCCATTTAAATAAGACTAGTTTTAGAGGCACTCTTTGGCTTCAGCCCTATAGTTCATATTCCCCAAATAAAATCTGAAACTGTCTTTTTCATGCAGAAGACCTTTCCCCGTTCAATGATTCACACTAGGTTGTACTCTCACAAAAATGTTGTCACACAGAATAATGCCTCCTTATAGTCACACTTCCCTTCTGACAGTCTCTGGTTTTGAGGGTTTTTGGACAGAGTGAGGGAGGTAGGCATACAAAGTAGGGTTTGAACAGTCAGAGATGTGTTTGGGTGGAAGGGACAAGTATCATGTGCTCCCAGTTTGGAGAAAAGGTCATCCTGTATAACAGCACATCTGGTGGTTTAAACAGAAACTTGCTCATGGATGCTCAGGTAAGTACTGAATCTGAGACAGATATTTTCAATCTCCACCTAGCCTACAGAGTGCAACCCATCCTAAGAAGACCTTGCTAGCCTTATCCTCACCCAGTCAATCCAACCTTAGACTGGGCTAATGCCTTCCACTGGGAGCGTCTCCCTGGCACCATTAAGAAAGCTACCACAATGCAGAATGAGAGGCTGCCTGCTTAGTTGGCAGGATAAGCAGCTCAGCATTACTGCTCCGAAATCCCTGGCTGTTGCTTAGTTTGCAGGTGAAATTTCAGATGTTAGCTTCAGCTGGTAAAATCCTAATGGTTAGCTGAGAGACGACCACTCTCCTGATGTGAAACTTCCACAACTGAGGGAGTCAAGCACTATTGAATTAAACCCCCCTGAGATTTTTTTTTAGAAAGTATAATTTCCTAACTCAACATTTTCTCCTAAGGATCCTGAGCTGCCAAACTCACTTTCCATCTGTGGCCCATCAGCATCCAGATGGATGCTCGCAGGGTGCCTATGGAGCTAAACACCATTGCTGCCCATGCCATCCGCAAGTGTGCGCCAAGGCAGTTGTTATAGTTACAGGGTAGGGTGCTTTATATCTTACGGGCATTTCATCAATGTGCAGAAGTGTTGCTAATTTTAAGGTAACATCTGATTTAAAAATCTTTCCGAAAGGTTAAGTTGCATCGTCTAGCAATCAACGTATACTAACACAGCCATGAGAGACACATGCCTCAAGAATACTTCAGTTAAATTACAATTTGAAGGATTTTTTTCACAGCCACTCATCAATGAGCATATCCTTGCACAGTTGCAAAACTCCTCTTACTACCACTTTGTACCAGCTGCTGTACTGTAAAATTCAATGTATTAGCATCAGACCTGCATCTAAATGAAATGTGAAGACCATATTTACTCATATAATAACAAGAGTACTTAATACTGTTTACACAAAAGTATACAAGACAAATATGCATTTCCTATAACTACTAATACCTTAGCAGGTAATACCCTAGAAATTCTGCATTTCCTTGAGAAGAAAAGCTTTTTTCTAATGGTTTAACAGAAGCACTCTGACAGCTTTATTTGTTGCCAATGGATTTCAGACAAAATTTGCAGTAGAATACCTGGGGCTGGAACTGCCTGCTTGATCTTCATGTACAGAGTCTGAATCCCCGTCACACCTTGAAAATGGATACAAAATAATTGCTGATTTTCTGCCAGCTGCAGAAATTTATCTTTTAGTAACATGACAGTGCAGCTCAAAGTATAAACGCATTTCTCTTTCTCACACCTCAGTTGGGGTCATTTAATGCCATAGCTGCTCCATGGTAGTCCAAATCTCAGAGGAAGAAGAAAATTTGAGATGTTAAGTGCACAAATTTGGTATATCATTTTCAGCCAGAGGGAAATAATGATGACAAGGAATTCAGATATTACAATAAAAATTACAGGAAGATTACAAGAAATTCTGTATTTTAATTGCTTATAGTATACTTCACATTTAAAACAAGAATTAGAAACAATTAGCTAAGGGTGTTTTTCTCCTAGACTCACAAAAATATTAACTATAGTAGAGCAGTCATTCTTTGTACAGCAGGAAAAAGAATCCCCAAATAAGTTATAAAGTGATCATTAGTCTTAAAAAGTAAACTAGCAGACTGTTTTAAGATGCCTAAAATCAATTACATCCCTTAAGTTACAAACAACAGAATTGTCATAACGCTGCCTAATCAAAAGAGAAGTCTGGATAAATATGCTAACCACTCAGTGTTGAACACTATATTGTGCAGCACGGCTGAACTTTGCGTAATGATATAACTGCAAAGCCTATGAGCAGTCTTTCTTCAAATAAACATACATATATATGCATACACTCCTAACAAATATGCAAACATCCCTTCTAGGTATTATTTCTGGAGAAAAGTCGGGGCCCTCTCCTCAACCTCTGTTCATACTCACAGGGCACAGACACTAAGCAGGCCTGGATCACTTGAAGTTTGCTGGCAGAGGAATCTCTTCATTATGAGGGAAACAGCCTGTACTTCCGCTGACTTGTTAAATTTTCAGAAGAATTGCCCCTCTTAGGACAGAGCACGTTAAGTGATTAATTCACAGCTCTGCATTGCACTTTGATGGCAAGGTTTTTAATACATTCCTCTTTCCCACCAGTCTTCTGCTAGTATCTTTATCAAAAGCCAGACTGCAGCAGAAAATATTTAAAGGGACACTCAAGTGTTTACACTTCCTGAATACATCAGCATATGAATAAAAGCATTTGGTGCTTGCAACTGGAATGTATGACTACAGTTGCAGATCTCCCCTAATCACATAGCATTCCTGCAATGGATGCAGTTCTCCCCACAAGGCACAGTGGGATCACAGATAGAAGACAGGGGTTGATGTACAAAATTGATAAATTCACTGTAGAAATCTAGTTGCCCTTGCCTCTTGATGCCAGTCACACCTTCCCCTCTGGTCTATCACTAATCACCTCATCAAGGTGTCTGACACCAGCAAGGTGTGAGGATAGGACATACTGGGAAGGAGGAAGCCCAGTATGAAAGGAACCTGGAACCTAGATGGAAAACATGATGAAAAATTTCAGGGGGAGAAAAACATAGCAAGGAAATACACTGTGAGGAGACTGTGCCAAGGTCAGAGTTGGATGGACAGAGCTCCCAGCACAGACACAAGAGCAGGGTAAGATGCCACCAGGCATGCTGTGCACCATGGGCCAAGCCACAGTCAATAAAGGCCAGGGACCCTCTAAAGGGACAAATTCTCCCTCCTGCATGTGCCACAGGAAGAGGGGAGAGGAGGAAGCAGTTCTGCTACCAGCTTCACTCAGCCCCTCCTCTCACCAGTCACCACACTTGGCAACCTTCAGTCCTGAAAGACCATTTTGGTAACTGGGAACACTCTGGAGGGATGATGGATGACTGAGCACAGGTCCATCAGCCAAGTCTATGTGTGCATACTCCTTAACTTGAGGAAGTGCCCTGGCAGCTGCTTTGCCTGAGCTGGCTCTAATAAGGTGATCCTGAGAAGTAGAGATCCTAACTTAGCACCCAGCAACTGATAAAAGTCATAAAACAAGACAGAACTTAAAAACAACATAAGTTAGCATGACAAAATGTATTTGAATAACCGGATAGCAGTAGGTAGGAAAGATAAGCAATAATGAATCAAAGACGACTATGTCCATCATGTAATAAAAAGATTGTGATGAAGTTCAGAAGCAACACGCTCTGAAATTAATAGAAATGTTTCTCTTTGTAAGAACAAATATTAATGAAGAAAGCTCACTCACACAAGACAGTGCTTGAGGCCAAGACCATAGCAGGACTTCTAAGAAGATAAATTCATGATATAATGCAAATATCCATCATTAAAGCACAGAGTGTTTTTACCTTGGCTTCTTTAAGAAATGCATCTCATGCCACCTGTCTGCACAGGTCAACACAGACATGCACACACTCTTCCCTTCTCACCAGTAACTTGTAAATCTTGTTGTCCAACTTTAGCTATAGGTAACAGATAGAGGGATATTCAAGAGTTTGGTGAGTTTTGTGATAGCTTGTGGCCACACAGTAGAAAGAGTTCCCACCAACCCAAAAGCTGCAGCAGCATCTCACTCATTCCTAAAACATCAGAGAATGTGCCAGAACAGCTTCAAGTCATAAATTAATATGGGTTGAAGCTTACTTTGGGCAGAAATTATGTCTTTTGAGCAAACCAGTGATGTGAATCCTTTGCTTTCAGTGCCCAATCTAACTACTGACTGATGGATATGTCTCTTAAAAGTAAGTACCTCCATTACTGAACTTACGGCATGGGCCACAGTCAGGTCAGAGTACTGCCTCTTTATTTTTCTTCCAAGGATCTCTGGTTAAATGGGATTAGCTTTTTTAACTTTCTTCCATTTTCACCTTTCCATAGGAGCCATTTCAGTACAACTTGCAAACTGCTCCTTTTTGCTGACTTGACCTTTAAGATGTTCACATGACCAAATTCTAAACTAGGCTGCACGCATGGCTTGCTGAAAGCTTAGCAACCCCAGGCACTTGTCTTGTCTGGAGAAATGTTCCTGAAATTATTGTATCACTGATTTTGTATCATTCCGGAAACCCTGATTTTGCCTTTGCTGCAAATAAAGACAGAAATTGTCAGATGAGGATGTCTAAAGTTGCATGGCAAGCTCTCTCTTTATTCTGCTAAATAAAAGTAACCTATTTTCAGATATGGCCAGCACAAACTACTAGTGCTGAAATCAGTAAGAATTGTGTATCCTCAGCAGTTCTCAAAAAAGGCTTTGGGGGGAAGCTCTAAACAGGATTTAGGGAAGTCAACTCTGGAAACCAAGGTTGTTCATTTGGACAATGCTTTTCAGATGTCATTGTTCACTTGCTTTGTTTTGTACAAGCATGTTTTTACTTCTATGTTTGGAAAGGTAAGATTAAAACTTAAAGCCCCTGAAACAGAACCAACAACAGCTTAAATGAGGGAGATTCACCCTTCAGGCAATGCCTGGCCCAGCCCCAGCTCTGCCATGCCATGCCTCTCAGCTGGGCACAGCACAGCACCGCCTTCACCCCTCTCCCTGTCCCCAGGGGCAGCACTGGCACCACGCAGTCAGCCTTTGTGCCATCCTGGCCTTTGTCTTACTGGTCACATGAAGCACCACAGAGAAAGTCATCACCTTCAGGTCCCAAGAAACCTTAAGGGTAAGGCAGGGAGAGGGGCTGCTCCAGGGGAATCTCTACTGGAAACTATGGATGTATTTGGGGACAGAGAAGAGAGAAGAAAAAAATATGAAAAATGTACTATCTAATCTGGTTATTCTTCTGTGAAGGGGGAGCATTCCAGAATTTTACAGACCACAATTTCTCACTTAACTAATAGGAACACAGGAAAGTAATAAAAAAATACTTAATGATTTTTATTACTTTCTATTAAATCTTGCCATATCTGCCACAATCACACAAAAAGCATGACTAAGATAAAATGTTAAATAAAAATTAAATAAAGCAAGGCAATGTAAGCAAATAAAGCAAAGCAATATAAGAGAGGGAAATTATTTGGATCCCTATGAAATGTTACTTTTCCTGTAGTGACTCTGACAACACTTATGGATGGCTCAGCCAATTACAGCTTGGCCTGCTTTCATAATGTATCCTGTCCCCACAACACTTAGGCAAACAGCTCACTGTCCAGCTAGGGCTTTTTAAATTATGAGCGTATTAGCAGTGTAAAACTCACCTAATACACAAACAAATCTATAAATAATTTCCTTCCTGAGAAACTGCTGGGCACATTACTGCTGAAGAATCTTCCCTAGAAGCTTTTCGAAACAATCAAAAGCATGCAAAATAATAGAGAACACCAAAATTTCGGTGATTTAGACTGAAATAAAACAAAGACCATTTCAATTGTAATAGTTCCTAAAGCCTTTGCCTTTCTAACTTTCTAATGTTCTCCCTTATGCTGTTCTGTTGTCTCTGTAAAACAACAGCAAAAGTCAACATATATATATATCTCCTTATGATCATGATATATATGAAAAGCCTTCTAATGAGTTTATGGAATTGATTACAAAGAAATGACATATTTGGTACTTGGCTTGTCTAAATAATGTATAGTTATTTTTTCCAAAATATTTGCAAATTATTTTTTTTTCTAATAATACTTGCAGGAAGTACAGACCATGTGTTCTTAGAAAACTGACATGCTTGTGTTTGTCCAGATCATCAGTACCAGAAATGAGCAATATTTTCACAGGAGATTTATCCTACACTGAAAAATCATATATTTAAACATGTGTGATGTGCATCAAGCATATATTCTCCCAGAAAGGTAAATGCTAAATGGTCAGAGAACATGTGAAGGCAGCTGTTTCATGCAATCCTTCCCATACAGTCAATAATACTTAGATTACAGAAAACTGAATCAAAATATATGACAGATAGCCTGGGACTTCATACATACTATTTACAATTATTTGCTACAGTAACTAAACTCATCATTCTTATTTAAAAATAAGGACATCTTTAAAGTGTTCACTTACTCTGCTAAAGCTGTCGTGTTGAAGGAATTATCCTGAATGCTGAAACAGAAACAAGAAAACATCAGATAAGTCAGCAAGGCAGGCAGGCTCCCTGTCTCCTTCTCAGTTGTAGGAACACATGCACAAACATGGCATTGCAAAGCAAGTCTCTGTGTGTTAGCTCTACATGTACGACTGTACCTTCGGCTGCTCTGCACATGCTCATAATCAAGGAACCATAGGGATTAGTCCTACAACACACAAAGCCCATCCAGCAGCGCTTTGAATTAATATAGGGATGCAGGTAGTCTGTGAGGCTCAGAAAGGGATCATAATTCTTTTATAACTCTAACAGTGCTGCTAATAAAGGCTTAGGTTTACAAACAAGCATTTGGCATTCTGTCCTTTAAAAGGTTGCTCTATGTAATTGGCTCATCAAACACAGTTGTTTTTATTACTTAAATAGGGTTGCTCAGCTAAGATCTCTAGAGGATTTTTCTTCTTGTTTAGTGGTCTCTTACACACCCAGCTCATGGCCAAACTCCAGGGGAATCTATGAAAAAATAATGTTGCAGAAAGGACAGTTCAAGTAGCAAAAGGTTATTAAGACAACAGCAAGCAATAGATTAAACCGTTCCTGTGAAAGGAATAGGCTGCTGTGCTCCTGCAACAAAAGGTTTCAGATCTGATGTAATATATTCAGTAAGGGTCAACTCAGGATACAGTAAACTGCTGGTTTTGAGGCAGCAATGGAATTCCCCCTCAAACAACACCTCTCAAACCTAGTAAATACACTGTTGGATCATCCTGAAATCTTACAGCAGCGGGGAAAAAAAAAAAAAAATCTCACTGCTACATACCAAAGAGGGGATTTTTTTTCTGTTTGGGTGGGGGAGGAGAAGGCAGTGCAGACACCAGCATCTTATGAGCCCTCCTGTTTGTGACAATGGCACCTCGCAGATGACAGCACCAAGCAGAGCAGAGACGTGCAGCGTCCTCCTCCCTGCAGCAGCTTGTGCCGCTGCTCGGTGTTGACACACATTTCCCAGGCAGCAGCAGCAGCCAGGAGTCACAGCCGTGACAATTTCCCTTCTTCCACCAACAGCGCTGTGTATCTTATCTTCACCTTTTCCTAGCCTTCCTACCTGCTTGCACACACTATTTTGTTCTTTTCTTTCCCATATTTGTGTGTGTATATATATATGTCCGTTTATATAATGGCACAAATTACCTGGGGACCAAAATATCACAGCCAGTCTATAGGGACTTCTGCCCTACAGAGTAGCAGGTTTTGTGAGAGAAGGGTGAACAGAAAAGCTAAATTTAATGGTTAGCATTTAAATCTTGCCTTAGACCTAAAATTTCAAATTTTTTCTCCTCCTGTTTCCAGTTTCTTGGGTTTGACCATACAAATACAAATTTCTTCATTGTTTTTCTATTTGCAGGAGAGCACCTGAACAAAAGACACACTTCTAGCTGTTGTGGCAATCAAAAACTCAATTTACATGTTCAAAGAGTAGAGGGGGTCATTAAAAAATGTGATATTAATTTTAATAAATACCTTCCAGAATGCTTAAGTGCTTGACTCTTCATTTTTAATGGTTAGGCTAGGTTTACAGTCAGCATTTCAAGTGTGGAATGGAGGAATCACAACTTTTTATGACAAAATCATATTCATAAGTATCACAGCTTGATTAAAGTAGAGATTAAAGAGAGACTGGCTATTTATCCCCACTTGCCTATGCACACCCACAGAAGAAGGAGAGCGAACACAAAACGGTCTTGTAAACATGATTTCTCCATTTCTACACGCAAAAGTTAAGGTCAAACTCTCTGCTAGTTCATGCCCTCTGTAAACATACTGCAGGGCTTTGTTGTTATTACCAGTAACAGAATATGGTTGAAGATCAGTCTGTAAAACAGAGATGCTTTGGACTGGGTCCAAGTTTAAAACGTCATCACTTTTCCATTGTTTGTCTGAACTTCAGTGCTATACAGCTGTTGCTAAATCTCTTCTAGGCAAGCACTGTACGTTTATTTCAGGTCACTCCCAAACTTCTATTTGTTTAAAGAAGGTGCTTAACTAGTGTTACTGGATAGTTTCTTCCCATTTCATGGGAAAGAGAATAGTATTAAAAAATGCATTAGAGCAAAGACCAACTAAACCCAGGACCCAGTTTCAGAGTTAATCTCCCAATCAGATAGATGAAGCCAGCCTGCTCCTGGGGATGCAGGACCCAGGAGAGGACCTACAGTAGACTCACAATAACTTTACTTTTCTTTTTCTCCCAGAAGGAAGTAATTTCTCTTTAGGGACAAAGGCTTATTTCACCAAGAACGTTGGCTTGGGCCTATCATCTGACCCCACTCCCCTCCATCTGCTTCCTATCCACGTGCTCTGGGTGAGTCTGGAGCAGACAAAGAACCCCTGGCCTTACCCCACCTTACAAGGTAGAGTCAAAGATGCTCGAACCTGCATCTCTGTTTCCCTCTAAGTCCCAAGCACAGGGGCTTAATACTGCATAATACTGCTGTTACCTCCTTATTTTCAATAGACATTAAAGTCAGTTAGGCCTATAACGCTATAAAACATCACTCTTCAACATACCGAAATTCTCAGTGCCAGATATACTTCATCAACACATTCAGAGGAAGTGTCAGGTCTGTCATCATCCTAAAGTCCCGATGAAAATAATGGTATGCCTGTGTGTGAAGTAAGCTTTGGATTTCACCACTGAGCAGCAGATATACTTTTAAGGACTTTATATTTTGAAGTCATTAAAATACATCTTTCTGAAATTCTGAAAATAAAGGCTTTTAAATCTGTTTTTCCTTTCCTATGCTGAACAATTTAAGTGATTCATATTTTTGCAATACCACACATATGGAAAGACACTTTCTCTGTTAAAAAGCTTCCCATTTTCTAGCCTGTTTTGTTCTTACCCTCTTTTGCCAAATGTTGATCAAGCCAACATAAATATCACATGCCTGCTCTCAGCTGACAACAAAAATGTTGAACTCCAAAGCAAACATCTACATATATTATGGAGATACCAGGATTCAGAACTATGTTGCTGTTCACTTTTGAAAATTTGACTAATATATTGCCTATTTATGGCTGACAGACAAACTGGCACAGAAATTCCATTCTTTATTTGGTTTGTATCATCAAGAGAATTACTGCTAGGTCAGGAGGAAGATTGAAATGAATCACTTAGCTTCCAGTGAGGAGAGGGAGAGGGAGAGGGAGAGGGAGAGGGAGAGGGAGAGGGAGAGGGAGAGGGAGAGGGAGAGGGAGAGGGAGAGGGAGAGGGAGAGGGAGAGGGAGAGGGAGAGGGAGAGGGAACAACAATCAAGATAAAAAGGCCAGAAAAAAAGGAGGAATAATGAAGCTTGCCAAGCTACAGTTGTCTAAATGGTCACAAACACACACGCTCCTGCAGATTTTGTGGCAGAACAGAACCTTTGCCTCAATTGAGAGAATTTGCTCGTCTCAGTAAAGGATTGTGTTCTCTTAAGGGCATTTCTGACTCAGGTAGATGATGAGGCCTTTCAGTCTTAATTACAGAATAATGAAGAATTTGTATTGGGAAATAAACTGTATGTTTAGAGGGAGAATTACATATTTACAAAGAACTCTAAACTCTCTAAGGTTCTGGGAAAGTTAGTATTTCTGCATTTAATATCTACCATTTAATGACAAATTCGGTGCAATCCTATAGGGTGTGATTAGCATTTATTGGAAGACTGTTTTCTTTATTATTATTTGTTATTCCACAGAGTCCAAAGTGCTTGTGCTGCAGTTGCTGCATCAGAGACAATTACATTTTGCACTATGGTTAGGCCATAAAAGGGCTGCACTAGACACTGTGGAGGGACGAGAGAGACACGGTATGACACACTGTGCGTGACAAGGAGCCCCAGGCGACTCCCTCCAGTTCTGGAAACAAGTTACTCATGTTCCACTATACAAATAAAGGGAAAGTTGGAATGATCTCCCCCCTACTGCCTCTCTGGATGAAGTCAAGTCATCCCTGCCAGAACCAGCTGAGTTCAGAGACTCATAAAAAATATCAAGCAAATTTGTTTGCCTTGGAGTACGTGTGTTCCTGCCAAGTAGCAATACCCTGAAGTGCTCCAACAGTCCTTCATCTCCCTCTCAAATTGTACCAACAAGGAGACGCACTCAGTCCTACCTGTATGAATACACAGCATACGCTTTCATGGATAAAATACATTCAACTCCACCAACAAGCAGATTAAATATGCTCGCTTGTCAGGTCACACTGCTACGTCTGAGGTCACACTTACGACAGAACACTTTTATTTAACCAGAAAACAGACTGAGGGATTCTGCAGTAACTCATCTCTGCCTTCAGCAAGTCTGTTCTCTTCCAACACATAGGGCTTCCTTCTGGGATAAAAGCAGGGATGTTGCTGAGGAGAGGGGCTCTGAAGAGGAGGATAGGGGCGGGGGGACCCTTCTGAAAGCACCAAAAACCTGTGGCAAACCACAAGACATGAAGGCAGAAGCCCAGGGAAGAGAGAGAGCCTCAAGTTGCCTCCCCCCTGAGTGGGAAGAGTGAGCTGGGAATGAGGGCAGAGGGGACTCAGAGTGGGCGGAGACTGGAGTAACAATGCCCAACGCCCCTCATGTACAAGAGCAGCCCCCAGGGAGCGCGAGTGACCAGGAGCTTGGCGAGCAGGGCGGGCAAACAGGGCATGGCGCGTCAGAAGGGTGAGGCACGGCAGTTTGCGCGGCAGTTTGCATAGGAAGCATTTCTTTACAGGACGGGTTGTTAGGCGTTGGAATGGGCTGCCCAGGGAGGTGGTGGAGTCCCCATCCCTGGAGGTGTTTAAGAGTAGAGTCGACATAGCGCTTAGGGACATGGTGTAGTTGGGAACTGTTAATGTTGGGTTGATGGTTGGACTGGATGATCCTCAAGGTCTTTTCCAACATAGACAATTCTGTGATTCTGCAGCAAAATGTTAGCACTGTGGATCATTCCAGTGCCTTGCCCTTTCTTCAAAAACAATCCTGCAGGACACTTTTGCTATTTTCCAATCAGCAAGTCATAAACCAAGGAGCTGCCATGTGAGAGAGAAGTCACATGCCTCCCCTGTAGTGATAAATACTGAATGCTACACTCTGCGGCTCAAAATATTCACGTGTTCACTGATTTGCTTTCTTGATGTGCAGCCTGCCTTTTTATGGATAACATTCTCAGAGACATCAGAAAACATCTTAAGACAAATTAAACTAAAATACAGCAATTACATGTAGGAGCCAGTTGGTGAGCTCAGTCCCCTTTCTATATCTTTGATTTTCTCAGTGACCTAATTAGCACATCATTCTGAGTGAATGGACCTGGGGGAAAAAGCATTCAGCTGATCTTGCTGTATGTCTTAAAATGCACAGACAAGCTCATGCAAGAAGAGACTCAAGCTGAGCGTAGGTGCAGATACAGTTGTCATAATCCAATCCAGGGCAATTCCATAAGACGTAGATATGTTGGGTTAGATAAAACAGTGCAACTGCACAGACCTTCAGGGTTATATTTTCTGAAGATATTTCCACGAGCAATCAAAATTCCTTACTCAAGTCTTCTAAGCAGTAGGCCCATGAAACCCATACACATTCCCACAGTACACCCAAGTTTGCACTGCAAGAGGCACATCTACCCTGTAGCTCAAAAGGCATAGCCATACATCTGTCAGATCCCCATGCTTTTAAAAGGAAAAATATCATGGAACTGCACAATTTTGAGCAGATTGGAAATTCTGATTTGTGAACCACTTCAGTCCCATCACTTGAATTACATTTCTGCAGCTCAGGTGCACACACTTGAACTGGCACTAACCCTGCCAATGGGGAAACTTCCCAAGAACATTGGTAATCACTGGGGCTTGACCCCACACTAAGCTCCCTGCTGGAAGGCTACACCACTACTGGTGCCCTGGTTAATTAGCATAAGCCTACTTCATATAGGTCTGCTGATTTAAGGAAGTATGCTAAGCTGGAAATACAGAACTGTGCCTCTAATTTTGTTATTAAAGAACAAGATGCTTTATGAAGTGTCATCAGCTCTGCTGAAAATCTCTGTAAAGATGCCCAAGAATCATTATCCAGCACGGCCTAGGCTGCATGATAAACCCAACTGTACCCATCAAACTGGTGCTAGTGACTGAGCCATCACAGGCATTAAAACTTGCTTGACTGCAGTCATCCACTGCAGATAATTTAATACTGCCACAGGTGACAAAAATATTTCCAGCAGGTTTACACCAAAGTCAGGCTAGACTCAACACAGCACTAATTCAAAACCAGTTTTTCCCCTGAGCATTGCAAGATGGGGAAAAATGCACACACACCCGCTATACCCCTAATTCTACTGAGGTGCCCAGAATGCTTCAGCAGATCACTACACCCAAAAGTATACATTCTTATTTAAGAAGCCTTGATCTTTACCACTTCTTATTTAAGAAAACATCAGAGTTGCAAGAATGACCTCTCTGAATCTTATCTGTCTGATGTGTCTGCAAGCTCACCATGTTCCTTTTGCTTCTGATAGCACGAAAAGTCAAATAAAGGCAAAGACATTGTAAAAAATAATACTTCTTCCATGAAGCACAGCATGTGTGGAGAATGTGTTTAGATAATGGCAGCAGTGGGGGTTTTTTGTTTTGTTTTGGTGGTGGTGGCTTTTCAAAACTGTGTTGCCTCTTTTTTTGGCTGAGGTATCTAATAGTGCAGGAATGCTGCAGAGTCATGCTCCTCCTTCAAACTCCCAGTCTGATTTTTCTAGAGGCCTACTAAAACCAATGGAAAACATTAACAATATTAATCGGTATTACATATCATTATTAAAGTTATTAAAAGGAATTAGCATCTTGTGAACATCAAAATTAATGAAAGGCAGAAATAGGAAGTTCCATACTTTGTGTTTCTTCGCCTGAAGACAATCACAGACAACTAGACAGCTCAGCCAGGAATGGATTTCGCTCTCAAACATTCAAGAATGTCCTTTTCTGTCTAAAAGTGCAGATTTTGCTGAACAATTTGAATGTGAGCATATAGGTAGAGGCCAGACTGTAATTTCTGAGCAAGAATGCCTAATTAATGCTTAAATGTATAGCTTTTCCAGCATTTTCCAATAAAAAAATAAATGGAAAGGTCAACTCGAGCTAAACCACATTTTCAAAAAGTTGAATATTTGAAAGTAAAGGGAAAATCAAGCGAAGAGCTGCTCATACATTCAAAAAATATTAATGCCTTTTTCTGTTGGGTCTGTGGATGAGTGGAGCCAAACAATTTGGTTCTTGTTAAGCCTAGACACAAGAAAGACATATGTGAGATATGTATGAAGGTACCCTCATGATTCTTGGCTCTTTCTTGGGGAGATGATTGTTGCTATCTAGAGCAATGCTGATTATGCTGGCTAACCTACTTGTTTTCTGAAAGCAAAAGATAAACAAGAAAGCACATGTTTTTTTCTCACATTTCCCTTTGCAGAGCTCTTTCCTCACCACCTGAGAATCTAATTGTGTAACCTGAGTGCACATATACACACATGCATGCATGCATGTATAAACATGATTATGTTTCCTCCAAACATCTATTCACAGAACCATAAACCTGAAACACTTCAGTATTTGCCTTTTTCCACAGCTGTCTGTAGTAGTATACTTACTTATGAGGTACTTGGCAAATCCTGCTCACTATCTTCCTCCATGTAACTAGCAGAGTAGTGCATATTACCTTGCTTCACCTGTAGCTTCATCTTCCCAGCGGCACAGAAGCCAGAATGATATAAAACAAAATCTATACCAGTGTAGAAGTCACATTACAAAACCAACTTACAGCAATTGCTGCCTAATATCAGATCTTATTCTCAGTGACATATAGGTCAACCCACCACACCCCTTTAATTAGCATTATCAGAGAGCTCCATTATCAGCAATTATGTGTTTTACAAAGGGCACCTGGCCTTCTCCCCAAGGATGTACTTGCACCACATGACCACCACTGATTAGTCCTATAGATGTCTGAGGCACAGTTCAGGTAACATTAAAAAGAGATTCACACTGAATCCCCTCTAAGCCTCTTTCTAGTTTACAAAACCTGTGTGTGTGTCTTTCTGTGCTCTGACTACAAGCAGAAAACACCAACAGGCTGCTCTCAGAGGGCTGGGCAGCCGTACTGGAGGTCCATGCAAAGCTATGCTAGTTCACACCACCCAAATGTTGCCCACAATATTTATAGCTGAGTGGGGCTGATCCCTTTGATCTGATGTGCCTGAATACTTTTTTAGGTATAAAGCCAGACAGACCCTTCAAGTCCTTGAATATTTATTTTTCATAGCTTGCTTCCTACTTTCTATTTTAGTTGCACTGCAGGAAAATCTAACTGGTACACACACATTATGAAGTATTAATGTATAAACTAATCAGAGATATGAAATGTAAAACTACACCATTATATGCCACTTAATTTCAACACAAACTACTTTGTATTTACGAATTTAGATCATATTCAGAGAATTCACTATTTGTGTGACACCAAGAATGATTACTAAAATTCAGAAAGAGCATAGTAATAAATGCATAAACTGTAACTTAAGACTCTTGTAGCATAATAAATAACCAGAACTACTTCTCATCTGGAAACAAAACAAAACATGGGCAGTAACACATGGATGTTTAGGAGTGAATTTAGCTTTACACTGCATTACTCTGCACATTTGAAATCTCTAAGAAACTAAAGATAACATTGCTTCTTACATCTGAAAAAACAAGGAATCTCTATTTGCACACGCTAGATACAACTGTACAAGACACAGGATTCCACAGAGTGCTTTTTAACCCCAGGCACTGCAGTCAGTATTTATGTACATATGAATCTCCTTACTCCTTTGCCAAGTGTTTATTAATTTCAGGGGCTAGTAGGGCCAGAAGAGAAGTTGATGTCATTAAGTCAAAACTGATGTAATGTGTTTATTTACATGTCCTTTTCTAAACTTGCATGCATCACAAATATAAAATGAAGACAGATCCAACTTCCATCAGGCCCCTCTGGAGCCCCCTCTGAGCCATGTAAAAGCCTTAACAAGAACTGCATTTAGTTAACTTATTTCTGGCTGTCAGTTCAGCATAATATTTCTTCCCAGCCATCTTAGCTCTCATAAAGAGATAAAGTTGTCCACATGGCAAAAAATTTTGGACGGGGAGAGAAGACAGAAAAGAATGTGGTGGGCAAAAGGAATGACACTGATACTGGATGACATAATAGGAAGGCACAAACAAAATAGAGAAAAAATACAGCAAACAACATAAGCAAACAATCACAACGTAAAGCACAGTTGTGATGGACAGCTGAGGGAGGTCCCTTTACTTCTGAGCATTAGCTCATCTATTTTTGTGGGGGTTTATGAAGCTCCAGTTGCTCATTCTCATTTCCACCACAAAAAATGCATGGTAATGAATCCCACCATTTTTTTTTTCAGCTTGTTTTTCTGAATTTCTATTCACTATATAGTCAATGACATTTGAAAACCACTGATTCAGACCATTAACTTTTCCAATATCATGATCCACTGACATCAGAAAAGTCTCCTCAGTTATGGCATATTCTCTAGCACTTGTATTTCACTGAAATGCCATGAATGTTAGCAGCCACAGTCAGTGGTCAACTCCTGCTCAGCTTCTACCTTGCTGTTTTAATTTCTTCTCATAGCAAGTAGTCCTCCTCTCTTTGGCTTCTATTTCTATCCAGGCTCATGATCTGTGCTAGTGTCCTACCACCTACTATTTTAACTTACCAGAAGGACACGGTATTGCTCCTCAGCACAGACAAAAGTTTGTTCTGAAGTTTGAGAAAATGTAACACTCAACACATTTTGTTTTGTTTCTCCCAGTAAGCAAAATATTTTTCTTTTTTCTTTTAGACTGATGGAAAGACAGAGGAAATTCTATTTCACCCAAACATACATTCTCAGCAGATTATGTCTTTCAACACAGTAAAACAGCCGGGATAGGACACAGCACTCTACAGAAATTAAATAATACAATCCTGTTACATAATATTCAGCTTTGTGGCATAAAACCAGAACCCTACAGAAAAATTGAAGTAAATGGGACAGAGGTGACTTATACACGTTTGAATTTACCTTCTCATTACTTAAAAGCATTTTCTTTTGTACAGTGGTTGTTTGCGGAAGAGATAAACCTGTGGCAGGCATTGAAACACAGGGAACACAGGACCTAATTTCTTTACAAAAGTGAGGAAATATCCACATAATCACACACCATCTGTACTCCTGGCTTTTTATTCTCCTGCCGCACTGCGTACTGCTTAAGTGTGTGCGTTTTTATCTTTTGAGCTGGCTTGGTTCCCTTGCTATCCTGAGATAGCACTGAGCTCAACAATGTCTGTAGACATGCCCTGTACCAGGGCCACTGGGACATCTCCATTTCTTAGGTAATGATGTTTCTCGCCCCAAATACCAAGATCTGAGCTCTGACATAGCCAGACCACAGGTGATCTACCACCAATGGCACAACGGAAAGGTCCTTACAACAGCCCATGATTTTCACGGGGCCAAGCTTTGTAGCTCTTTCCAACTCCTAAGAGGTCGTCCTCTTCCAAGGACCAGGGCAAATCTCACTTAATGAGATTTGGCAAAAGAGCTGTCTTTTCATTCTGACATAGAATTAGTTCACTAAACTGCTGTAGCACACATAGGGAACAGTCAGTCCTTCAGTTATAAAATGCATCCCATATTCTCTTTTTCCGTTGGATACTTATTTTAATATGTTCCCATCTCAGGTTAACAACAGCTTTTAAGTCTCAAAAAGAATTTGAAGGCAAGAATTCTTTCTGGGATGACCTTGTGCAGCTTTATAACAATTGATGACACTGAACAAATGACCTTTTCTCACATAAATTTTGTCCCAGTGAAAACTATCTGTGACTCAAGTATTTCCCGTATAGATCTGCTGAAAGGAAGGAGAAGCATATGGGAAAGACATTTATGCAGGAAGCAGCTTTACCACTTTGCTATCTATTGCAATAGTTTTCTTACAAAAGGGCAGTGAAAATTACTTGTCCCTTTTGAGGCATTTAAATCCTTTGTTGTAAAGCACATTGAGTGCTCTTCATGACATCATCACATTTTCTAACTCAAATTGTCTGTCCCCTGACCTCTTCGATAAACTAGAGAAAATTGGTTTTGGTTTTACATTATTCAGCAGAGAAGTAAAAATAAGAAAGATGTTTTCATTCTAATTTTAATAATATTTTGCATTTAGTAGTCATGCAGCACCAATCAGCAAGACACCAGTCATGGAAGAAACCTTTATTTCTAGGTGAGCTATCCATTTTTGCAGAGAATTAGAGTCTTTAGAAAAATTCTCAGAAGCAGAGCCAGTGAAAAATAATAAATAATCCTTGAAACTCTGACTGTAATATCCTTTTTTTTTTTCTGTAAAGATTACAAGGAAATGACATCTTGCCTTTATATTAACAAGAATGTTGACAGTACTTATTTAAAAAGAGCAATTAACATTGCAGTCTAAATGTAGGCATATTCAGGAATATACAGAGCTACAGTAACTTCCCTCTCTTTGCTGATGCTTGAAGAACTACAGCCTGCACCCAAATCCAGGCTCCCAAACCCACATTTAAGCACCTACACAGTTTCAGACTAATTTTAGGTAGCCACCAAACTGAAAACATTTGGCCAAAACATATTATGCTAATTTTGTGACTAGAATGATGGTTGTAAAGGCTCTGAGATTATGCCTAACACTACAGCTGTGTTGATGCATGCTCACTACAAAGATAGAAGGAAAAAACCCAACACATCCAAACTCAGCTTCAACAGTTATTAAGCCATCAACCCAGTTACCATCTCAGGACATATTTGTGCCACCGTATCCTTTCTTGTTTTTTCTGTTCCTCACAAATCATCTCCATTCTGTATAACTATCCCAAAGCTCCTGGCTCAGCCACTGTAGGTGGCCAAAGGGCTAATGTAAACCAGAATGACTATTAATATCTCCTAACCCCCACAGAAATGGTGCCAATCATGGATTGATAGGTCCCTTACTTGCTTGTCTCTCTCCGTGACTCAACACTCGGCATATTTCATTGGGTTTTTTTATGGAACTCAAGTGTACTCAAGTGTTTTGAAAGAATGGGCCAAATAACGACATTGTAAACTGCCCAACACAAAAAGGTATTCAGCAGAGCATCATGCAGAGTAGGGAAAAGCCATTCTCCAAAGCAGTAATAGTTCTTAATACAGCATTACTCATAGCTGCATGGAGAAACAGGAAAACAAGATAATCTATAGCTACCAAAAAGTAAGCATGACTCAATTTGAGTGACTCATGGTTGTGACTAACCTGTTTAATAACTCTCTTTTAAGAAAAGTCAGCCTTTAAATAATTTCTGCGTGTTCTTTCTCAATTGCCTTGCATTCCATAATTTTAAAATGATTACCAAAGCACAATCACAGTGTAGATCTAAGCAAATCACAATGATATATAAACGTGTCTTAAAGCTTTAAATAAAACATATAGTAAGTGTTAGGAGAGTGTATTTGTCTAGAATCTAGCAGATTATTTCTTAGTCGAACATAAGGCAAATAGAACTGAATGCCAAACTGGATGGATGGAGGAGGGTTGAGTCATCCTGCTATCAGGTGCCTGCACCCTGCCTGCAGGTGCTCTACAACTCATTGCTCAATTGCATTATAGTTTTGTACAGTGAATTTCAAGCAGAATAAAAAAGTAGCTGAGTCCTCTCTCAGAAGCAAATGCAGCTGAGGTCAGGAACAGCAGTGCTTTTGAAGAGAGCTTGAGGAACTGTCATCTTCTGGCAGAAAGCATTTTGCATTTTTAAATCAATAGGGATATTAAATCTATAAAAGAGAGGAAAGTTTAGAATTCATTCATTACTAGCCCACTCTTCAATACAGAGTAAACATTCCTCCTCATACAGCGTTAAAATGAATCCCCAATATTTAAAAATGTTTATAAAATCATAACTACTGTTTGCACCTGTGATGTAGAGTAGGCAGATGAATTTATTACTAGTTCATTTTTACAAATAGTCATATGCCAAAGTCAAACAGCAAGTAGGCAGAAGAAAAGGAACCAAATGAAACCTGTCCTCCAAGTGCATCACCAAAGAAAGCTTTTTAATTTCAACTCTTACCACAGTGTCCTGGTCAGCCTTTGCAGCAAATGATATTTATATCCACCCAGTGCAGCTAGCACTAACTGCAAAGGCTGTGAAATCAGCTGAAGAGACATACTGAAATTGCCCATTATATGGTGTTGTAACTCATCTGCTATTCTACTCTATCATTTTGTGAATCTATAGAGGTACCACGTTTCAAAATTACACTTACATCTAAAACTACACATACAATAAATCATCCATGTAACACTTCTCAAGAGTCTCTAAGCAGGTTTACCTGACATTGCCACTAATGGAAAAGAGGATTAATGGACTTTATTATTATTTATTACCCTCCCCTTGACTGTAGAAATTCCCGTTGCTTTCCCTAAGTTGTTGCTAAAGGCCTTGATCTGAATCCCTACTTAAAGCTTTAGGTGGGAGAAGCATGAGAACGGGAACAAAAGGTTTGTGCTGTCACTTGGGGGATCAGGCAGTAACCAAGGACATACTAAATTTAATCCATACCGTAGGGAGCGATTGATGGATTGATTAACAACTGCTGTAGACCAGTCAAGCATCTCTCTCCACTATCTGAGAGAAAATTTCCAGGTAATTTGTCAGAAAATGTTTACTTATGTGGCTGATAAACTCCTGAGTTTCCACTATCCTCATCATCCTCACTTCCTTGGTTGTGCACTGTACACTTTTCAACAAATCTGAAACTGTTTCATACCCAAAATATGATAAACTGATTACAATTAATGCAGCAGTCATTGTGATAAACCATATAATACACCTTCAGGAGTTTCATCTTATGCGTTAAAACTGCAGAGACTCTGTAAATAATAAATATGCCAGTGTAGACATATTCGAGCTCTTGCCCAAATACCTTTTGGCTCACAGCAAAATAAGACTATAAAGCATTTCCTCAGTTTATTTTTAGGAGGTGCTCATTTCATTTTCTGGGAAAAATTACATTATGCAAAAACTCTATTATGCAACCCTACATTTCATTAATATTTTGTTTGTTGGCAGAAGCCTGTTCTAATTTTCAAAATCCATTATGAATGTAGGGAATGATGCCCATGAAAAGGGTGAGTCACAACACTGCCGCCACTTGAAATGAATAATCATCAACTTTTTTCATAATGTCCTCTGATCTGTGCAAAAAATAACTTTCCACTTTAACAGGAAAACTTTGAGAAACGGTAAAACTGGAAACATGTGTCTCAGATGTAGTCTCGAAAAATAGTGACATTCTCCCATACTGTTTAAAAGTAGTCCTAATAAAATTAAATATTTATTATCAGTAGCAATCTGTTTACACAGCAATACAAAGTACACAACTAGAATAACGTCAGGACATACTCCCTCCCATGGCAGTGAAATTACATGCAGAATATTACATACATACAAAAGAATTAGTAAGAATTTCAGAGAGATATTGAGGAATTCCTGGAAATCTCAGTCAGCTAACTGGACAGGCTTTTTTCACCTGGCTGTATTGTAACAGTCTGCAAAACCAGCAAATGAAAAGTCACAGCGGCTACCCTTGAGTTTAATTCTCAATCTCTGCCATATAGTGAGTTACATCAGACTCCATCAGTGGCAGTGCAGTTCCCTGCTCCAGAGCACAGGCCTGGGATATGCACGTAATAGCCAAAGCGTGCAGCAACCCTCATCTCCAACCTCATATACGTATTTTTCTGGAAAGCTGCCAAGTTGTTAACATGTCAGATGTGAGATTCCTCACCATGGAGCTCCTACGAGATTCGCAGCTAGATTAGCCTCATGAAACAGAAAGTTCTGCTTTGCTGTACAGATACCCTAAAATTGCCTTGCCATCTCCCACATTTTTCTTGTATTCTCTTCACATGCTTCATTTCCCACCTGCAAAGCTGCTGACCTCCTCGGGCTCTCACGAGGACAAATCTTAGAAGAAGTTGTTACTTAACGTGTCTCTTCAGCAATTAAATATTTTAAGGAAATAACCTCAAACTTCTCATCTATAAGTAGATCATCTGGTTCTTCCACAAGTCATAAGGAGGCAAACAGCTAGTCTGCTTCCAACTTAGGACCATTGCCATCATTTTAAAGAGTCATTATAGCATTGATGTAGAGAGCACAATCCATTTCTTGGTGCAGAGCAGCCACCTAAGCCATGAAATATCCTAAGAATCTTAAGAATCACATAGTTCTGTAACTCAAACCATCATCCAGCCATCCCTGTTTCTATGTATGTTTTCCACAGTGTGCAGTTTTCAGAATATAATTTTTCCTATTGCTTATGTCAACAAGACGTATTACTTAGCAGGAATTGTAAGTTTAAAAACCACCCCACAATTCTGAGAATCTGAAAACCTGTCATTAATCTAGTAAAACATTCTTGTAAATCCATTTCAGATACAGACACAGGCAACATCTGCATAACAAAGTACCTTCCTACTATCACTCACACAAACACAAATTAGAAATATATAAGCACTATTTGAATGGAGTTTCATATTATTTACTTTGAACTCTTTTTAACATTACTTTACTAAATCCCTAGACACTGAATATGAGCTCAAATATTCCTTTCCAATTGCTATTCAAAGCAAGATCAAAACTGAAAAGGTCTGGAGCCATAAGCAAAGAGATGAAAAAAATGTTGTTGCTTCCTTAAAAATCAGTCTAGGAGAAAGGAAGGGGACAAAAAAAGTTAGTGCCTGGCAGGGATGTGCTGATGCTCTCAGGTTTACTGACACTAAGTCAGTAACACGCTAAAGCCCCATGTTCCACCCACCATGTATGCAAAAAGGCTTTTGACTTGTGGGATCAAAACCAGATTCAGGGCAAATTAAAAAGGGAGAAATGGCACTGCTCTTACACCTGAAAAAAATTAAAAGTTAATTCATTTTTGGGGGTGAGGAGAAATAAAACCTCTCAAGAGATTGAAAAGGGTAGAAGTATCCTCAGTTCATGGTTGTTAAGAAGGCTGACAACCCGAATTGTTCGAGTGGGGTGGGAGGATGCACTGAAAGAAAACAGAGGGGGGAATCGGTCTCATGTTGAACTTGAAAAAGAGAAGACAAAGAATTGAAAGACTGAATCTTGATAAATTTCCCGTGAGCACAGAAAGAATTAATTACGATAACAGAAATATTAGACTGGAAGAAAAAGCACTGATAAGAGCCAAGGTAATTTATCTTTCCTGTATTTATAGACACACACAAATATCCCCCCCTCTTTTTTTTTTTTCAAAAACTGTAATAAAGACCCTGCAAACAAAACTGTTTTGATGAGATATCTTGTGAGTGACCTATTCTTACTGTGAATTGTAAAGCCACCCATGCTTGACATCCTTTCCAGCTGTCTCCAAAAATAGGCTGTATGATCTCTGAAAATCTGCAAATCTAATTAATCCAGGGCAGAGGTTTGGGTTGGTAACTATACTTGCTTTATTTTGCATTTCATTCAAAAAATTGTAGATGTTACACTATCTTTTTTATTGAATTAATGCTTAGAAATATGCATGACCATAGAAAGCCATCTGCTAATTCTAGCCATGAAATCAAGCCCAGTGACTGCTCTTTAACCTTAGCACCCCAGATAGTTAGGATTCAATGTTTATGAAATAGTAACATATGCAAACAGGAAAACACAATCTGCATTTCTCCTTTGTTTACATATTCATTAAACTGGATTTCTGCATGTGCAAATGATCACTTGGTTGCATAAGTATGTGTACAATACTTATTTGCATTAAATAATGATAAAACTAATGCAAATTATATGGGAAACAGACTTCTCATGTGCCTATTTTGATCTTCTGGCGGTTTGCTAATACTCTGGGTTTTAGAATATTCAATAGAGTACAGTTTATACCTTAACCTCTGTGAGTTTGGAACAATTAGAAATAATTGCAGAACTGACTGATAAGAACTTGGATTAAAATTAAAATTAGAATTACCATAAAATTAAAAAGAATATTTTTGTACCCATTTTCCTTTCTGGATGTGATAAAGCTAGTTTGACTTTAAAAAAAAAAAAAAGTAAGTTTTCATTTATTACCAGAATTTTACAAACCTTTTTTCATATACAACTACCTCAGATGGTACAAGGTTTATACTTTGATTTATATCAGCCACAGCCAGATTTACATTTTAATTCATCCTCTGCTGTTGCTAGCTCTAATTTGCAGATGTTGTGCACATAGGCTTTCACTCTAAAACAGAAGCAGAAATTCTGGCATCTTCAATGTTTGGAAGACATTCATATCTGCAATGACAGAGACTAAACAGATAGGACAGATGGGCAGATGAGACTGGGAGACAGAAATAAGTTAGGACTTGATGTCACCTAAGTACTAATTTATTTGGAAGCTAGGATGTTTTCAACAGTGCAGCATAAAAGAGTCATTGTCTCTAGTTAGAATACTTCTGTCCAGCTGAATTCAAATATTTCAGTAACATTTCTTAATGGATTTTTTTCTTTAAAAATGTTTGGTTTTCATCAAATGCTAACACGTGAAATCAGAATATGCCCAGCTAATTTAATACAGTGCCTAAGAGCAATCCTTGTATGGGTTTCTAGAACTAAACTAAAACCACACTTGTTCAGAACTTCATCAGTTAGTCATCGGTGACAAACTGATGAAAAAAGAAGTGAAAAGTACCAACACAGTACCTATTTTTATCCAAAATAAAACATTTCCATTTGCAGGTTTTTTTAAAAGGGAAAAAAAAAAAAAAGTAGTCTCATACAGTGACTTACAAAGAAAAAGTATGAAAAGAGATGCTTACACTCTCCCTAGCCTAGCCTTCTTTTCTCAGTCTCTCAACCTTCTATCATTCCCATAATTTGTGCACACATGCTAGCAGGAATCACAGTTCCTGGAGTGTGAACACAAACTTCAGCTGTTCATCTTCAAACAATTTGCCTCAAACTGTAGGCTACAGAGAATTAATCTCCCCTGACCTCTCCTGTTAAACTGTTCCAGTTTGTACCATAACTCAAGACAAGGAGGGCAATAAGACTCTGGATGCCTCTCTTAGTTTAGTGACACCCAATTGCCCACATGAATCCCATTCCCCAAACTTAAGCATTATAGAAATATATTAATGAACCTAAAAAGGAAAAATTACTTGGAGGGTTAGGGACTAAAATTCTCACCAAATGCGATCTGCATAAAACTGCACTTTTTAGTCAGTATAAAATTCTATTTATAAGGCACAGTAAAGGTCTGACTAAAATACACATTGCTGAAGAGAAACACAGCCATGTCAACCTCTGGCTGGAGATTACCTAAAATTGATTCAAACATCCTAGCACTAATTATGTCTCACTTGAGACATAATGCCAACCAACAGGAAAGCGTGGTTCAGGAGCTCAGGAGCCATTCCTGCTTTCTGAATGCATCCTCACATATGACCACGTTCAAGAAATGTATTCATCACTTGAGGGGAGTGGACGTCATACCCTGAGCTCCTGTCCTAGTCTTACCACACCAGTGAAACAAGTAGATACTCTTCTGGACCATGAGGCAAAGATATACCAATCTTTTTCCACAGCAACTTTGTCAGACAAAATGAAAAGCCCAGTGCTATTCAACAGAGATACTACCAAAGAAGCCAATGCCTTCTCTCAGCAGGCTGTTAAACAGACATTTATACAGTATTTTGCAGAGAAATCCTAGATTACAGATTTTCATTGCATGTCCAAAGAAAGGACTGTCACAAAAATACATATGTATATAGATGCATCCACTTTTAGTTTCTAATATTCACCATTAAAGGCATCAGAGATTTAAAACTGGCACCAGAACTCAGATATTTCAGTGGCACTGGGTTTAATATTCTTACCACTTGCAATAAGTTTCAGGACCAACATCGTTTTACAAGTAATGGTATCATTAGAATACTAATAGTTCCCAGTTGCATCAAATAGAACAGTGTGCATAAAGCCGTTTTAAGGTCAAATCCAGCATACATTCACAAGTGAAATAGAAGGGCCATAAAGTGAGAACCAACTCAAGATGGAAGTTTAGTTTTGACTGACACAAATCAGAAGTGTTGGTTAATTAATTATTCCCAGTGAATTAAATGAATGAGATGTTCTTCCTGCCTGGTGTACTGTAGGCACTTTCACTTAATATTTCACATCAGATGGATGAATCCCATGTGTCTTGATCTTCCCTCATAGAAAACCTTGACTCATCTTCCCAGCCAGTACTAAAAGACTTAGCATAACACTCTTATAAGCAACAAGCACAAACATATAAAATTGATATGCTTATCAACAGATATAAATATTTTTAACTGAATATTTGTTTAAAAAGGTGAAACCAGAAGCAACATGCTCTGAAGCCACTCAAAGTTACAGCAAGCTGTGCTCGATTACCACTCTGATGGGATGTGACAAGGGTGATATGATCTGTCACCAAATCCTGCATGGCCTCGAACCACCTGCAGGCCAACTGACACTGTGTTCAGGTACCCAAAAGCTATACGTGTCTTTGCATACAACAGTTGCATCCCTTGTAACTAGAGCAGAACTGCTGCCACGCCCCGTGGCTCTAACGTGCCCAGCATACTCCAGGCTACCAGATGCTGCAATGCAGACTTGTTTTGCCTGTCTAGATGTTCTCTGGGAAATTGATCCAGGTAATTTATGGCCACCACACTGTCAGAGCATCATAAACTACTTTCTCAAGTCCTAGCGATGGGCTCCATTAATTTATTGAAACACAAATTTCACATTAGATTTTTGATCTGTTATTTTGACAAAGCCACTAATGCTCAGACAGATAATTTTCATCAAGCATACATTATTTTCTGCTAGGATACAGAATATATTCTTTTCTGCATTACAGAAAGTCTCTGTGCAAACTAATGATGTATTATCCCCTGTGATACCTTTATGTACAATAAATAGTCCCAGAGTCCCTAAATTATTCTGCATGATGTGCTTCAGAAGCAGGATTTGCTCGTATTTCTTTAGGTGAAATGTAGTTGAAAGCCAAGTGGTTCAAACAGAGCTCATTTGGTTAACTTTAAGCAAAAGAAATGTATATTTTCTTTTGTTCTTCACTTTCATATTTTAAAGTAATCTAGGAGGTCTGAATCACCCTATTTTACCTTCAGTTCAACCCTCACAAATAAGCACATCACAAAATCTAAGGAACTATGACAGATTACAAAAAGCACTGTATAATTGGAGATAAAGGAGAGAGAGACAAATTATTTTAAGTGCTGGAATAAATCGTTCAAGGATGTTGCTCAATTTCCATCTCCGGTGTAGA
Source organism: Strix uralensis (assembly GCF_047716275.1). Taxonomy (NCBI): domain Eukaryota; kingdom Metazoa; phylum Chordata; class Aves; order Strigiformes; family Strigidae; genus Strix; species Strix uralensis. The sequence goes on along the minus strand of NC_133978.1, from coordinate 9,704,998 downwards.
GATCAGGTTAGACAAATGTCTGTAAGGAATGTTTTAAGTGGAGTTTACCTTGCCTTCGGGCAGAAGTATGGATTAGATGATCTCCTGAGGTTTCCTTTCAGATCTGTGAGTCTACAAATATAGTAGCATTAATCACTGTCTGTCTTTGGAGTAGCCTTCATGGTCCTTGTATCTCTCAGGATGACACTCAAGAACTTCAGCTACTATAGCAACATCACAGAGCTACTTCACCTTTTTCTATAGGGCAAAACAACGACAATCATTAATAGTTCTGAGACTTGCTATAACGTGCATTTTTTTCTTCAGCTGACTATATCTTACCAGGTAAGACAAAGTGTTTTAAAGGATTTCAAGCAACAGGCTTTCTAGCTGGCTGGCAAAACCTTTACAAATCGTCTGGTAAGAAGCAAAAAGCAATGTACTGCCAGAGTTCAAGGAGTTGTGAGTTTGAGAGCTGCTTGAAGGGAATGAAGACTAAGGGAAGGCCTTCTGCACCTGTAGGTTCCTGGCACTGCCCCAAGACCATATGTGCAAAAACCTGTGGGAAGAAGAGCTTTATCCAGCCAATGTATTAAGCATTTTTTCTGTTCTGCTATGGTGCACTTATACTTTTGCTCTTCCCAAAAGCCTGTCACCATTCAAAACAGCTACTACAAATGAAAATAGTGCTTTCCATTTTAAAGTTTCCTTAGTAGGAACTAAAGGATGGTAATAACTGCATGAAAGCCAGGCATCCATTTTTATCACCTCCTCACTGCCCAACATCTCCAGGTCAGGAACAGGTTTTCAATTTCTTTTTTGGCATCCACAGCAGACCTGTTTCAGGAACACACAGTTCTGTGTGAGCAAGAAATCCAGAAATACAGGCAGTGTCTTTGCAGACCATGCAGACAGAAACTGATACTGTAATCCTTGTGCATTAAAAAAAGGACTAATTATTTCTTACCCTGAAACTATTCATTCAATTATACCTAAAGTATAGCTTGAAACGTAATAGGCAAACTGCAGGAGAAAGCATTTCCAGAGTTCAGTTTTTCTTCTTTCACAATACATGTCAAAGTAAATGACAACTGATATAATAGAAAAATAGCCTGACGTATTGAGAGAAGTAAACAAAAGAAGTACTTGCATTTTATTCTTTGGGCTTTAAAGTGAGCACTTGACTGAAACATTATGAACTGTCATAACAGAACAGTAGTGTATATTTCCTTTGCATTAGCAGATTTTTGTTTCTGTTTGTAAGAGTTGATTAGAGCCAAATGCTGAAGGAAGAAGAAAACAGCACATGCTGCATTAAGGAAAGTTTTGCCATGCTTCAGAGTGGGCAACGCAGCTTGAATCAGCAGCTGCGTTGTCAAAAAAATCAATGCAAAATCTATTGTAAATTTTGCTTTTCATTAACATGTTTTATTGGTTTACACACATTCAATACTCAGGTCAGCTGATTCCCAAGAATTTCAAAGCTTTCTAAAACTTCTGGAAAAAAAAATATTTCTTTTTTTTGTCAGTAGACTTGATGACAAGATTTAAGTCCCTGTGATCTGTGATAGTGGCTGTCACATCTGGACAGTCACTATTACTATAAATGTAATTTTCTGACCCTTTTCTGCCTTTTTTACAGCCAAAACATTATTACTATGAAGTATTCTGATTAAATTCTCTACACTTCTTTTTAAGGCACTAATTAAAATGAAAATATTTGATTAGGTAGCAAGTAATTTATGAACAAGGTCGATCAAACTACTATTATTTCAAAATCTGGTAAACTCTTGGGAATATTTTGCTGTTGACAGTGCACAACTTGATTTTCAGCAATACTTAACATATATCACATCTGAGGAAATACATACAAAGTAGAATATACACTTCTGAAAAGGAACAAAGATGGCATTCAAACAGACACTAATATAAAGTAAGTCTTGCAATAACATGAAATAAAATAGCTAAAAGCAGAACGCCAAATAAAGAATAGAATGTAAGTTCCTACGAATCTGCAAGAAAATGACTAAAATTACTATTCTGGAACTTCATCACAGTATCTTTGGCACCTTACTGAACAGAAAAAAAAAAAAAAGGAAAAAAAAAGATTCTTTTATATATATGTACACACACACACAGAGATACACTTTTATGTTTCTCATATATATTCTCCCTGCTTTTTTAACCCCAAAGATGAAGCAGAACTTGAGAGTTCTGCTCTGCTTAGTTATTCCCTAACTTTTCATTAAAAGATATCATGATCATGAGTAAGACCTGTGTTACATCATTGCAGTTGGAATAAAACACATTTCTTATTGAGTTTTGCATCACTGGACCATATAAATGACTTCAGAATAAAAAGTTATGTCAGTGATGAGTACCTTTAGGATCAAAGAGCTTCACAGCAGCTTGGTATAAAATTTTAGCAGCTCATAAGCGAGCTAGATGTTCAGATCTATTGATCTATCACTGAGATGATTTTGGCTCCTAAATACCTATCTATGTCACTTTTCACAGTAGTGCTTTGGAAAACATTGAAAGAAATCACCTTCTAGAACCTGTCACCATGCACACCAGAGCCCTAACTCATCCTGAGAGCAAACACCCACATCACCAGCACCAAACCCCTATGTTGCAGACTAAATAGTAGCACCACCAGTATTCCCACTGGAAAGGTCAAGGGCTCGGCCTATCAGTGGTCTCACTGCCCAACTCACCTCTGGAAGGGCTGAAAGCACTTCACTGCCCACTCTGAAGCACGGCAAAACAGCATGTGCTATACTCTTCTTCTTTCAGCATTTGACACTAATCACCTCTTACAAACAGAAACAAAACTGTAATAACACAAAGGAAACATACCTCACAATCTACAACATCTGGCAGGTCATCGTGTTCTCAATAAAAAAAGACTTCATGCACACTGAAGAAAATAAGATTTCAAGAGATCACCAATGCCTTTTTGGTACATCAGAGCTTGAAAAGCATTTTAGGCACAAGGCAACATTTCTAGATGTTTTGATAACATCTGCAGAAACATTGTGCTGCTGATCAGCAGAGATAAACCATATAGGGGGAATAGCAGGGTCATCTCTGTGATACACCAACATTCACGATGAGTGACAAACTGATCTCAGATTTGCTAAACAATAGGGACACATACCAAGTGATGAAGGACATCCTGTTGTCACACAGCTCAGATGTTAAGGTTTATGCCAACCTCAGTAACAAAGCAAAACTAATACTGGAGATCCCAGAGAATCAACAAATGTCTAAATCTACATCCAGAATTATGCAGATGGTTGTTTTCTATATTTTCAAGTATTATCACAATGGCTTTCCTTATAAAGAGACAAACAAAAGCATTTGAACTGCAGAGGTATTGTCTTTTATGGTTTTGTGTTGCATTTGTTGGGGTTTTTTCCTACTCTCATTGTTTAAAAAAAGAACAAGTATTGACATCTTGAGACTTTTGCAGTTGTCCTGGAATCATTGATCTCTCTGGCTGACCTAATACAATCAGCTTTTACTTATTTTTCACTCATACCTGATGATAGTCTTACACATAGCCCTGATGCAAGAGCTTGTTAATGGCCATATTTGTACCAGACACCATGAAATATAATAGTAGAAATAAATCACTTTCTTCAGTAAAAAAGAAAAATCAGTACTGTGTTTAAAAATGTGAAAACATTTCGAAAAGTATTATCCAGTACCTTGAAGGAAGTAAATTGTTCATAAAGTGGAAGTCAAAATGGTGACAATTACAGACTCACTGAAATTCTACCAAGAGGCAAAACAATAAATGCACTTTAAAACAAACCCCTCTGCTAAGCAAACCAAACCCTGCTAAACTTCCTGAGAAATTTCTTCTTCCTTGCAGTTTCTGGAAAATGACATTTTCTGAATTTGACCTTTACGTATTCACATTCTGGGCCTTAATCGATTTCATTTTTGTGTAAACATAGATGTGTTGGTGAACACATGCAATATGTTGATACCAATTATAGAAGCATTTTTTGGTAAACAGTTTGTTTTCTATGTGTTCTTCGTGTAAAAGTACCACCTACAAATATAACTTCCTACAGCAGTTAGGTCCTACTGTCTCCATGGAGAAAAGACTCTCCCATACCGTTGCAGCCAACTCTGTTTTCCATTAGTCCCCTGCACAGACTGCTGTATTTATGTGAAAAATACACCTAGCAAGACATTGAAGTTTTCAAAGCAATAGAAAAGGATCACAAAATGACAAAGGAAACTATCCCAAGGTGAATTATTTATTGTTCAGTTCCAGCACTTATGTTTCTCAGTACCATCCAGCCATGCCTTGATGTTATTTTAGAAATAAGTTTTACCAAAACTAGAAACTACGCGTTGTCTAAGGACAAGCCATGACAACATATATACAGGTATATGTTTTTCCTTATCTTGTATTTATTACACATATATTTTAAAGTCCTCAGGTAAATTGCTTTTTTATTGCATCCCAATATTCAAGAAGCAATTTATATCTTGTTAATTTTATGGCTTGTTAATCGTGATTCAGTCAACTTATATCTGTCTCAGCTCAAGAAAGAGTGAGATTTACAGTGAACTTGGCATATAAAAAAACCCCACCAATAACCCAAGGCAGTACTGAGAAGCAGGTTGAGGAAACCAGAACAGAAAGGAGGTATGTCATGAACACGTAATTCCATTTGCCTCATTTTCAGATCAAGAAAATAATCAAAGAAGAGCAACCACTACAAAAATTAAAGCACACAGACGTTATTCTGTACCCTAAAGTTACTGGACAATACTATCACAAGGATTTTTTTCCCCATCACAAGGATTTGGCAAACACTTTTATCTGGACTTTCTATGAAAAAGTCAAATCTGACCTTGTTTACTCTAAGAATCTCTGTGCAACGGCTTGCCAACAGTAACTGTTGGCCTGCCTCCTAAAAGGCCAGCTGGTTCAAAAACAAAGGTAAACTGGAGAAAAAAAATTCTTTATGGTCCAGCTTGTTACCCAAAGATGTATTAACAAGATGGAAGATGAATTAACAAATTAGGGAATTCTTTCCGGGTTTCAGTGTTGAGGCACACTGTTGTCAACAATAGCAAGTGGCTAGCATCCCTGCTTTTTGATGTACACCTGAAGCCGGCTGAGGCAAAAATATGGTAAGAGACTTTTTGGCAATTCTAGGTATGACAGAATACAAGTCTGTAAGTTTGGAGTTTTTTTATTTATGTTACCTACAGCCATTAATTCATTTTAGCTTAATGCTTTATTATTAATCTGCTTACATTTCACACAAAATATTGAAATATACTACAGTATTTTAATGCATTCTAATTCTTGGTTTTTGAAAAGTATACAAAGGTACCTTCCCATGTTTGTTTCTTTTGAGAATCTTTTTAGTTATTACCATATTTTATATTATGAAAAAAATAAAAAGAAGAAATACCCTCATATGGTAATGTTTAACCCAGTAATCTTTAAAGAGAGGAATCCCACAAATTTTTCATGATGTTTTTGTGGAATATCTAATGATAAGTACACTGCATTTTATATTTCTGTGAAAAGCTTAAAATTTTTAATAGTTTGTTATCAAACTATTTTTCATGGTTTGTTCAAAGGAGCTGAGAGCTGCAAGTTTTTAAGAACACTATGCCTGTCACATAAATAAGGGTATAATCTCCAACAAAAGTCGGTTTCCAAGTGAAAGAGCAAGTAATCTAGAATAATGCAACGAAGACTAAAAATGGAAAAACTATATTTAAAAAAAAAAAAAACAGTATAAACTGCCATTTCATTTTGCCCAGTGAAAGGCCTCAAACCAATGAATTTCTGATTAAGACTAAACTGTGATGCATGAAAGTTTTGCTTGTGTTTGTTTCCCAAGGACTTCTCAACTGTTTTCCCTAGGCCTCTTTGTCTGTCTAGACAAAAGTAAAATGCTCCCTATATAACTCACTGGTAGCAGACTCAAAGCCTTCAATGGGCACTTGGGCAAACTAAGATAAGGGGAACTCGAACAAAAGGACACAGAGATACAATCAAGGGAGGATGATCTCACCGATTTATGAAGAAGACACCTGGACTTTACTTCACAGCACATGCTCTGGAAAGAGCAGACACCATGAAGAAGACCACGTACTTCTTCCCTCGACCACCGAAGACCCTCACTCTATTTCTACTACGCATGCTCGGACTATGGAAATGAATTCCGGGAACTCATTTTCATAAGACACCCCTTTCCAGGAAATCTAATGAATATGTATGATTTGTGTGTATGTAAACTGATTGTCCCTTGCAAGTTCTGGGGAGCCCTTATGGTGGAGAATCCCCAGGGTGACCCCAGCGCTGCTAATGAAGAATACCTGCTTAACAGTTATATTGGATTCTGGCTGTTGAGTGAATTTCTTTGTTTCACCAGAGATCAGATTTCTGAGGCAGCAATCTTTTTTTCTAGTCCTCTCTTTTAATTCATTAATCTTAGGAATATAATAGTTTTGAGATAAACAAATTTCTGCCAACTGTTTAATACTACCTTTCGGAAACTGGGGGAAACCCTTCTGTCATGTCTTATCTGCTACTGGAGAACTGCAAGTGTTAGCATACATTATCCTCCCTCAAACAGTCCAAAACTCACTACAGCACTTGACATTTTTTATAAAAGAGCAATACATGAACATCCTCTCTAAATCGGTTCTTTTTTGTTTGTGACTGCTCTTCTAAAGTAGCTTTTTTATCCCTCTAACTCTCTTTCCATTGCGGAACAGACTCACTGCATTGAATATGCTGACAATTAAGCTTTTAAAGACAGGCAGACTGCAGGGCTAAAATCACTCTATTTCAGGGAGCCTGACTCAGGGAAGGAGATGTACATGCAGGCACTTAACCCAGTTGGGCAGATGTTTGGAGTGATGGTGCACTGGCAGCTCTTACCCAACCAGTGTAGCTGTGACGTCTCAACACTTCTGCAGCCCATAACTAACCATGGGTTTATGGATCCCTTCACACAGGCTCATCTGAAGGTGTGGACACCCTCAGTGGCATCAGCCTCCTGTTATTGTTTTTATTTATTTGCAAGCTAGTATATAATTTTCATTGCTTGTCTTTGGGCAATCCATAGGCCAAATTAAGATTGCATCTATATTTCCTTTCTAAACAGGACAAATAATTGATAGCAAATACTAAACATTTCTATAAATTGCATTGACAGAATTTCAGAGAATACTGTGCATGGGTAAATGATGGCCACTCATCAGCCTGTCTCAGTGAGATGCACTTATTTTCTGAGTGTGTGGTCAGATACTGAGATGTTTCTCATTAATTTAGTGACTTTGGGGAGATGTATGTGGCATCTTTTGGTATCAAGTGTGATTTAACAGCTTACAATTGACAGCAGTGTGTCTGGAGACACCTATATCAGACATTCTTGCCCAACTGTGATATTACATGTCTATTTTTTTAATGAGAACCTGGTTTATTGCCTTAGTTTTAGATATCATATTAGAAACCTTCAGCAGGTTATAAACTCCCTGGGTATGGAACCGTTCAGAAAGACCCTTTGTTGGGGGAGAGCCATATCATGGTGAGATTATTTTTAGTTCTTGAGAAAACTAGACAAAATCTTATGTCAATCTGGATAGGAAATTGCCTAAAAATAGGCATATTCAGAATTTTTTCCTTTTGTCCTTTATGTTTCTCATACTACTGACTGTCTCCCAGCAGAAACACACACCAAATGGAGTTCAGTCTCTGGGAACCAGGAAACATAACCCCTCAAAACTGTCTCTAAAATTTTTATTTCCTGTATTTTCCAAATGGTTCAAAATACAACAAATAGAAGTAGTAAACCATTCTTCCTCCCCCACCACTGCCTTGATCCTCCCTGATAGGCAATGGTCAGGCAGAATAAGACATTGATCCCAGTAGTAAAACATATGTACTGTTTGCCCCTTAATACCTACTTGTGGTCCATTAGTATTAATAGCATTTATATATGCATTTAAACAGGACAATTATCCACCCAAGGGTCTCATTCTGCACCATTTTCTGTACTCTGAAGATAATGGAAAAAAAGAGAAGGTTGCACAGCTTTTGCCCATCAAGGTCTTTCTTACAGTGTAAATTTATATACTGATCTCTTGAGGGGTTAAAACAGTGCCTGAGGTGTGAACTTGCAGTTGTTCTTAATGGAATTTGAACTTCAGCTAACCACAATAACATTAACAGTATTAGAAAAGATGTTACAGTAAAATATGGCTTGAGCAATCAAACAAGTGCTTAAGACCTCACTGAAAGCTGAAATGTTATCTCCACCTTAACATACAGAAGAAAAAGATGGAAATATATTGAAGGTATTGACACATATCTAAATATTTAAATTTACCATAAGGAACAATAGAATAACAAATGCCAGAACTGATCAATGTTCAGAAATGTCATCTCCCAGATTATGCAAAAAAGACAATGGAACCATCTCACCCCTTAATGAAACCGTTCCTTGTCAGCAGGAACATGTGAAAGAGTCTTTTCTGCTGAAAAGTTTTGGTCCTGACTAGCAAGATTTAACAACATAAAGAATACACAAAAGAAGCCTGAGCTAGACACAGATGAATCTATCCTTATGCTCTGCGTCACAATATGAAAGGGAGACTGTAAAGGAGCCCAGAGCTCTCCCACAGTCAAAAAGAAAGCTTTTGTTGAATTTTGAAACATCTGGTTATTCAGTAACAAAAAAATCCATCTCCTCATGAGAAACTAAAGTTTTCCTGAATATTTTATTTGAAGCAGAGAGGAGGAAGAGCACCAAGCAGCAGTCAGCAACGAGCTCAGATGCCTGTGCTAACCAGGTAGGTAAACTGGATGCAAGGGGTGTTCCAGTAGCATTCTAGATGACAGAAAACAGCATAGGCAATTCCAAATATCTATCCTAAAATTAATCAAAAAGTGGCAGCTTTCTCATAAAAATTGATTTATATAGCTGTACATATTGTATAGCTAGAAGTATTAATTTTTAAGATAAGCATGAACATCTCAGTCTGATGAACAGGCAATAAAGGAGCTAATATTTTGCCAATTTAAAATTGAACTGGGAGAGGTTTCTGCTAATAAAATAAACTACATAAAAATAATTAGCTTTCTCCAAAATAAACTTTGCTACCCTCTCAAGTGTTGTCAGGGTTCTGCTTTCAAATGTAATATTAGCTTTGTGAAGCAGAGTAAATTATGTTACTGGGACATGTTTGACTTTTCACTCAATTGATATGAAAATATTTGTAGTCTGACACAAAAAGTCAATTTATACAGAAAAATACAAAAACTAAACATAAAGCTTTATAGTTTGGTTAATTTCAAGAATTTCTAGCATAAGTTTCTGGGGAACATACAACCACATCTTCTGTGTTCACTACTGCAGCTGTAATACAGCGTGGAGATAAAGCCAAGTTAATTTTAAACTAGTTAGCTCAACTACCAGCACTTCTTACTTTGCCATAGCGAGGCCAGAACTCGGCATGGGCTCCTCTTCTCAGTATTTAATCAACTCCTAACTTGATTTTTATAACTTACATGGGCTCTACAGCCACACTGGTGTTCATTTGGCTAATTTGAGTTAGCTAATCCAAAACTGTTCTTTTACCTACATTATACAGCAATTTCAGCTACCAGACTGGAGTGAACAAGTAGACACACAGAACAGAAATCTTTAGAACAAAAAGCTCACATAAATCAAGCCATGGATGCACTCCATAAATATATAATGAAATAAATGCTTTGCTGCTTTTAAAGTGAATTTGAAAATGAAGCTTTTTTTGGCATCGATCTGAGCGAATGTGTTCAAAAAAAGACTGAAATGGACTAAGTTATTTCAAAGAGAGAGAATGAAGTGGTATGTTGATGTAACATTTATAAGAAACCCATATTTTCTTGGTGACCACTTCATAATATTTTCATTAACCTGCCTCACACCTTTCAGCTCCACTGAAGGGAGACTAAACAAGCTGTCCGTCACATATTAAATTGCAGTACAAGGGTGGCTCCTCCCATCCTGGAGCTCATATGCTCTCAGTCCTTCTGCTTGCTGCACCTCTGGTTCATGCAACCCTTCCTTGACTACACCACAGCCTTGGCAGAATAAGGTGTAAATGTACCCCCTACCTGTCAGCCCAAAGATATGTATCAACATCATTGCAAAACTACACTGCATTTTCTCTAGGGTTTCATGACACCTGAGACTATATGCTTTAGATGGATATTATCCAGGAGTCCACCCACACTGTGCTTGTGCCATCTGCTTTCCCAACGTAGCCATATTACACTTTTATAAGTCTCATAAAATCTTCTATGGTCTTTCTAGGTGCTCAGATGTGACCAGACTGAGGGCTTAAAATATTCTCAAAAAACATCATCCCATAAAATTTTCCAATTTACCACTTTAATTATATACAGCTTATTTAAAACCCTGTTACCACCTTTCAGGGCAGTCCTTCCTCTTCTGAACAAATCTCTTAAAATAAAACACACAAGAAAAACAAGAAACCATGAGACAAACCATTCCCACGGGATGCTGAGGACTATGAAGGGATACAGTAGTTTGAACAGATGAGAAAAATGGAAGTACTTTTTATACAAAATTGTGATTCTGAAAAAAAACCCTAAGCTTTCTGCATCAAACAATTAAGCAGAAATACAACACACAGAATTCAAAACACAGCTGGTGGGGAGAAGGGCATTCCAGCTACTGCCTTGAAAACCTCTATCAATTTGCTTCTCTTCAGGGCAGATGGTGAAGGAGTCATTGGTTTTATTTTCTTAAGGGGGGAGCATGAAAAAAAAAAAAAAAAAAGCAGTATTTTGGCACATCGAGGATTTTACTGGAAAGATATTTATCCATGAAAAAACATCTGCAACATACAGTTTTAATGAGATTCTGTATCTGTAAATGGTAAAGGATGAAAGCTGACAATTTTAAGGGCTTAATTAAACTTTTTCTTAGTTTTTTCTGGAGAAGGAAGACTACATAGTCATAAAACAGCAAAAATAAACCTATGGTCTGAATTTCAGTCCGGATATTGTCTTTCCTGTTACCAGTTTTGTGTAGTCTCTAGAGCAACCAAGTTGGAAATGTAAGCAGCAGACCTCTCAGAGCTTTCTCTGAAAGACAGCTAGCTTTTTTCATGCTGAATCTAAAACCTAACAAGATTGTATCGTGTATTTTTTTCTTCATAGAACTGTCAAGATAAAAAAGTATCTAACACATTTGTTCATTTGTACTTGTATTAAAAGAGTAAGTGATCCACATATCAATTTTCTCAAAGTTATTAAAATATTTCTCAAAATCAAACAAGTCAAACAAATTAGATACCACAATTGATTTAAAAACAACATTTCAGCAGTTATTGGAGGCTTGCCTGCTTTCAATGTAATCAGCCATCTTTTCCTTTTAATATTTGAAGTCTTCCACCTGCAGGCTATTAGCTTCAGTGCTTTGCAGAGACAGAGTCAAAAGAACTGATAAATAGAAAATACCAGCCATTTTTGCCAGCCAACAGAAACATCAGAGGTGACATGCAAAGCTAGCCAATGTGAAGTAGCTCAGCATGAATTTTCCATTAACTCAGGAATATGCTATTTGTATGGAAAACTACTGAACTTCAAATCTAGGAAGAAAAATGCTGCTGCTGACATATCCATTTCAACATATTAAAATGAAACCAAAACAGAAATTCAGGGAGTTTGCTTTTATGAAGGTTATAGTGTGAAGTAGTAGAAAGAATACCGCTTTTTTAAAAAAAGAGGTTATTCCTTTTGAAGCCGTGGCTATAGGGCATGGAAGGTAAATAATCATTGTTTTTGAGAGACTCTAATTTCACTATATCCCTGTATTACTTGAAGAAATTTTATATGCAACATATACGACACAAAAATGCCAAAGCTTTGGGAAGCCCTGAATGAACACAGAAAATACTTTGAAAAACTAGGTGGCAAATGAGTGTCAGTGTTTCATACAAAAATCATCGATATCAGAGAAAATAATAAGCAGTCACTGAAAAAAATAACAACCTTAACTATTAAATTGCCGGTTGACCAAGATATATTACACACACATTCATGCACAAACCTGAGTCAGGTATAACTGGATGAGTTATACAGCCCAGTGCATGGGATCACAACAGTAACACAAAGTTAGCAATCCTCTACTAAGTCAGTATATCACCTGGAAAAAGGATGAAAGTGGCATTCACTGAAGACACCATTGTTCATGGTCTGAGAAATGAAACACAGCTGTGTTTAAATGGATGAGGACAATATAGCCAACATGTGCGTTGGTGTAAAGTCAAACCTCTACTTCAGTTTGCAAATGGCCTTAATAAAACCCACCCAGTACTTCAGCTGCCTTGCCTGTGCAGTACTGCCACCCATCTGTGCAGGGTAGAAATCCGCAGGGAGCTCAGGAGACCAAATACAGGCCCCAAAACACTGCTAGGCATTAAACCAAACCCCAGCCCCAGGCACTAGGGAAAGTTTTTGAAATCCCAAGGCGGTGTCCCTGAGCACCGCTGACTTTGGGTGCTGACAGCCACAACACACGAGCACGAGCCAGAGTGCAGCCATAAACCCAGTGCATGTCCTGCCCTGACCACAAGACCTGAACTCATTTCAGATCCAGGGGCCTGAATCCACCCCACCATCTACATGTCCAGTATCTTCATTAGCCCCAGCTAGACTGCATGAGATTTGTCTGACCATGCTCAACAAGAAAAGTACCTGTGTCACTTTTGAGGTTTGCAGTCCATGAAAGTAGAAAACAGAAACATTCAGAGTTTCCATTCCTTCCGTAAAACAGTAACAAGTACTGCACCAAAACTAGGGAAGATACATTTAATTTTTGTTTCTTTCCGCAGCAGCGGAGGTTTCCTCTAAAAGACTGCATACAAACCAGGATCAGGCCTTCCTTTCTCAGTAGCGATGTGGTTTAAGAAAAGACCAATGAGTACAAACATTTCCAGAATCCAAACAGTGCACAAAATTGCACTTCTAAAAACAAACCAAATCTTCTTTCTGTTGCCGGTACTGGAAAGGATATCTAAGAGTATATTAGTCCCTCACTGCAGGTCTATGCTGGCGTAACTTTATATCATAACAAGCTGTAATTGGAGTAACACAGACATGACTCAGATGTTATCTAACTATACAGTTACTAATGAATTTCTGACATTGGCCATACAGGAGAAAAGATTTACAGCCACCTAAAACATCACTGTAGTGCTTGCAAAACACTTGTCTTCTAGCAAAGAGCTGGCTAGAAGCTTTTTCATTCTAAACTCAATGAAGTGTCACCAAAATATCCCATACCATCAGAAAGGGAAGCCTTTGCAGAGATATATGGGTCTTAAGAAAAATTTTTATCAAGAAATCTTTTTGGTTAAGTACTCTGGTATAAGCGGCAAGAGAATGACCCAGAGTGATCTGAAAATAAAAAATTCTGCCACAAGACAGAGTACAAAACAGTCTCTCATGAGTAAGTCAAGCTCTTGGAGAACTAAGAATTAACTACAAGGCACTGAAACAATTTCTAACTTGAGAAGGAATATTGAAACCCAACACATGAAGAAATAGTTATACTTTTAAAATCTAAAGCGTAATCACACATCTCAGATCAGAGAGCAGGGGGAGAGGAAGACACATCATTTGCCGAGGATTGCTGCCTGCTAGACCAGCTAGCTGTGCTGAAGGAAGCTGACTGGAAGAGTCTCTGGTCCAGATAAGAAGCTCTGTCTTTGAGAAAAAAGATGAGAGGAACAATCTTAGGTTTCTTTTTGCCTGTCAGATTTCAAGGAGCATCTGGATGATGTTCTTAGTCATATGATTTAGTTTTAGGCAGTCCTGTGAGGAGCAGGGAGTTGGAATTTATGATCCTTATGGGTCCCTTCCAACCTGAGATATTCTATGATTCTATGATCAGAGAACTGGGATAGGACACAGAGGAAGTTTATTACCACTAGTGCTGCCTAAAAGAAAACATTATTCCATAAGAAAGCTTTGCAACCTCCTTCAGCTGTTTCCTTCAGACACCACACATTCCTGAGCAATGAACACATATCAGAGTTTCCCTAGGGCACCTGGAAAGGTTGGAGGCACAGCACTGATCCAGAGTGCAGAGAATCAGTGTCCCAGGGTACCAGGGAGGAGTATTGGAAGTGCAGGTGAATTACAGACAACCTAAAGAGATCAAAACGGGAAGCCCCCACACACCCAAGGACCTGCATGGGGCAAGGAGACCCACCAGTCATGCATGGGTGCTACATATAGTGGTGCCAGGGGCATTAATCCTCCATTCAACAGCAAAAGAAGATCTAAATGCATATCACAGCCTATGCTCTCTTCTGTTGCCCACAGCTATGCCATCTGCACCGAAGTCTTACAGCATGGATGATGCATTGCACACAACACATACTGAAAGAGGTCCTTTTTTCTCACACCAGGAGTCTGGACTTTTACTAATGCTTTCCCTTACTCCTTCCAGGCAAAAGCCTGTGGCACGTGACAAGAAGGTATTGGGCACTTAGTTACAAATATTCTCTGACCCTTCTCTGCAGAATAAAAACTTTGCCTTCAAACCACTCAAGTGGTAAAAGAAAAAGGTTGCCCCATTAACTAGAAAGAGCCTCCACAGCATTCTCCATTGGTCATATCAATACATTATAGACTTCATTTTTCTAATTACCCCTAGAAATATTTCATCACAAATGTTCAGGACTGTGTAGTGAAAAGCAACGCTAAATAATAATATTTTTGTTAGCCACCAAAATTATTTCACTACTTCATAAAGAGCCAAAAACTTAATGTAGTTACTTGGTTGAAGTTCACCATAGCTGCATCTCCAGATCACAAGAAAGCCAAAGCAAACCAGATAGCATTTCAATGCAATATGCTAGGGATGCAGGGAAGTTGAAATATTAGAGCAAATAAATAATTGTTTAACGAAATGTAAGGCTAAATCAGAGGCTTTGTACATTGCTAGTGGTTTAGAAGTGCCTTCAAACTCTAGGTTCAGAACATTTCATTAAACTTGACAATTAATTAGTGGGCCTAATGATCCCCTCTTCGGCAATCTGAGAGAAATGAACAGGAACGTCTTTTCTGGCCATGACCATCCTCTCTAGAAATGTTTTGCAGTATGTTGCAATAAATAACTAGCATTCCAGCTCTCCTGTGCAAAGACGGGTTTTTCAGGTTTTTGTACCATTACTCTCCATTACTAAATTACTCCAAAATAATTAAATAAAATTAAACAGCTAGATGGCTTGTGGTATCAAGGAAAGCATCAGGGAGTATCAGGGAACTTCTTTTCCAATCCACTGAATTTCTGTTTTCAGTAATAAAGCAAGATCCGTTCCAGAGTTACATCACGGACCAGTAGTCATGGAAAATAACATTACCACTGTTTTTATGATGATTCATATCCTCTAATTTTCAAATTCTCTTGACAGTCCTGCTGTGCCACAAACAGCGTTAATGTCACACTAGAAGAAAACCACAGATCTTAAGTGCCGTTTCTGAGAAAGGAGTTCATAAAATTCATAATCTGTTATTTTCCAGGCTCAGCCACTGTCAAAGATATATCTGCAGGAGAGTAACAAAGTCAATGGACAATACAGGTCTTCAATATTTTGCAGAATAACAGACCACAAAGTGCAAAACATATTTGACCATAAACATAAAAACAAACCCTAAACTATTCCATATTGACAGTGTTCATTTTATGAAAAAAATCTTTGCATACCACCTTTCCCATGCAGTCTGAGTCATGAAAAATGTAAGACATTGAAGCTAAGGTAGGAAGCTAAGATAAATTCAATTAGTTGCAGAGTTCTCCTCCTTAACTTTATTTCAGTAGCAAATGAAATCAGCTCTGAGACACCTTCTTTCATACCCTTCCTGTGTGAAGAAAGATTTACTCATTAACTCTCTCTAAAGCTAAGGAACTGCTCCAAAAGCAGAGCCCAGTACCAGGCTGCATTACCACAGCCGCTTACTCTGACAGGAATGGTGCATAAAGAACTAGGCATCCCGCTTTCCCTCCCCACTGCTCCTCAGGTCTTTGTACTGCCCATCAACACCAGAATAACCCTATCCCTGAAGCCAAGAGCTGGTACAAATAACCTATAGGAATAGCACATGCAAAAAGAGTTGGCTATATATATATTTTGCATATGCTTTAATTACACTATCACTACAGCACACAACAGCAACATGCTTTATGAAGCACTGACAAATTTTACGGTAATTAGAAAGCCCAATTAGCAATTCTCACACCACAGGCAGATTTTGTTTGATTCAGCAACAGTTGAAGAGAGAAAACTTTAGAAGAAAAAAAGGCTTAAAGGTATTTGAAGTTACAGACAGAAGAACCTAAGTCTGTAATTTAAAGTATATTTAACATATGTTTGAAATCTGTTCTTCTCAACAAGGGCTCTGACTTGGGAACATTCTTCTTGACTCAGTTCTCCAGCATTTTTTCTCTCATTGACATAACTGGCTTATAGTTGCTTTGCAAAAGAATTTTATCCCATAAGAAGATCTCAAGACCTAAGAGTAAATGCAAGTTACATGCCATCATAAAACATTTCTGAATCAAAATACTGTCAGCAGTTATATTAGTATTGGTAACACTCAAATGAGAGACAGTTACCAATTACCTCAAGTTAGGAGAAAAACCTGGTTTTATACTACAAAATGGTTCCCTTTGGTGGTTTATACAGTTTTCACTCCTGAAGTATCTGCTGCCCAAGGTGATCCTATTCAGTTCCAAGTCAGAATACTTGACCAGCTGGATCAGAAATGCAGCCCTGTTATCCCAGAGCAGTTTAGAAAGGTGCCCAGGTATGCCAGCATTGAAACATTACTGTTTGATACGAGAGATGGACTGTGTAAATTGAAGGTAAAGCAACCCCAGCCTCAGACTTGGGAGGAATTCTGGATTTTTTAAGCTCAGTACTGTCCCTAGTGTAAACTGGACTAGCTTCTCTTTTTACATAGACCACCCAAAACTCTTAAGTTAAATGATTTCTGTTTTCATAAGAAATCAATAGAGAAACAGTTCATGCAATTCTATTTCTTCAACTCCACCCACGCAGCTGATATGACTCATGATCCTCAAAGTTGTTTCAGCTTTCAAAGATATTAGTACTTGCCTCATTCAATTTACTGTAGCACTAGTTATACTGAGATACAGACACCTGCTTTACAGCTGTAAGAAAAATAAGCTACTTGACAGCAATTAAGGTAAAACTTTGCTTTGGCATAAATTCTGGAAAACTGCTGTTTCCTCAGTCTGTCATGCTCCCTGAAGAAAGGGTGAAATGGTAGCAAATTTTAATGACTGCTCTTAAGGGGAAATGAGGGAAATTCAGAAAATTATACTTGCAGATTGAAATATGGTAACCTAAAACTTTTGTAGATTTCTACTGTCAAAACTCCAAATCTGAAAATGAACCCACTGAACTGCAATTTACAGTGATTGCTGGCAACACTTCCCAAGGATTTTGCACACATCACTTACTGTATTTCATTTTACTAGACACTGGATGAAAAGTATTCTCTTTCATTTGGAAAACACCCAAAGATTCCCTCCTTTTTTTTTTTCCTCAACAATTAAAGTTAGAAATGAAAGCTTGACATTTGGCATAATACCTACTTAGAAAGTGTAGTTCCATAATTTATGTCTGCATCCTCATCAAAATCACTTGAAATATTCCCTGCTGTATATATCGATATACCCTCTATCAATATACAGCACTTGAAAGTGCACACACACATGAATGGATATGGCAGAACTGAGCTGACTCTGGAAAAGTGGATTGCATTAGCTTATAATCATTTGTGATGACCTCTTGGAGAAGATGTGACCACATCTGCTCAGTCTTGGCCTATCCCTAGGTACCTACAGGCAATGGCCAAAATGACTGGACTTGCTTTCTCTTGACCAGCCTGGTTGTGTAAACAGAAAGAATTAGTATTAAAAAATATTACTGGGGGAAAAAAAGTAAAAACCATCAATATAGACACTGGAGTAGCAGTTACAGCAATGAAGACAGGTCTTTCTAAATGGGTGTGAGGGAGCTGAAACAGTGGTAGCATACCACATTTACACGTTACTCTGGAGTAAGGGTGCACATGCACACAGTGGTGAAGTAATATTAAGCTGATTTAGTTAAGCTAGTACAAAAGGCTGTGTGAATGCATTGCCCCTTAACCAGGTTTATTTTGGTTTAATACCAAGCAGAAGCAAGCCAAAGCAAAACAAGACCTACTCTCAAAATCAAAGGAAAATCAATAATGTAGAATTTTACATTACTTTAGCTAACACCAAAGTAAGCCTGTGTACATGAGTATGCATGCGGACAGACACACAAAAGAGTGGATTTCTTTAAAACTCTCACCTAGAGGATGTAAAAAGTGTATTCAGGAGAGTAAAGCAAAGCCAAGAGCATCTGATGATTAATATGTCTTCATAACTGACCTCACTATCAAGAAAATACCAAAAGCAAAGTTTTCATTTCCTGTATTTTGTATATAAAAAAAAAAAAAAAAACACCAAAAAGTAATTCCAGTGTACTGCAAGAGGCACTGGTATCTCAAGCCTACTGCATAGCCACAGATTTCCAAACCCTGGTCAACTTCTCTGAATCAAAGACAAAAAATTCAGTTTAAAATATAAAG
Organism: Strix uralensis; assembly: GCF_047716275.1. NCBI lineage: Eukaryota > Metazoa > Chordata > Aves > Strigiformes > Strigidae > Strix > Strix uralensis. The sequence continues at coordinate 9,686,301 of NC_133978.1, read as the reverse complement.
TGTGATCAGAAAAAAATCTGATCAGAGAAAAAAACACTCTGGAAAGTTTTACTGCACACATGCCTTTGCTCGTCAATTTTGCCATCTCTGAACTTCACTATAAATTGCCATTGATTTGCATATTTTGTGAAAAGCATATTAGAAGAGTAAAGGAGGGAAGCAAAACATCAGCCTTGTGATCCCTTCCTTCAAAATACACTTCATCCATTTCAAACTTTTCTTTGCAGATTTGCTAGTTAATTCCTAGACAGTTTCTGAAAAAAATTTCTTGATAGGTGGGACAAGGTATGTCAGTTTTATACTGCTAATATTTTATACTCTAGGCTCTCTGGTTACTTAGCACATCTTGTTCAAAAAAAAGCAACAGGAGTATATTGTCACTGGGAGGTGTATAAGAGAGTTAGGCAGGACAAGAGACCAGCTTCCCGTAACAGTAACAGTGCTATTTGTGCCTACTAGATTCAACAGCATTTAGCATCATGTACGTTCAGACTAGTGACACTACCCTGGTTACAGTGTGGTGCCATGGGGTGTTCCTGCAGCTGTCCTTGAATTTAGCCAGCAGAGTTGGTAAATCTGATTATATTTAACAATTAGCTTTTACAGGAAAAGAAGTAACAAAAAACAAAGCCCAACAGCATGAAACTGCCATAATTAAGTGTTCCCAAAAGAAAAATATCCTGCAGCATCTCTAGATTCCTATATATGTTGGTAGTCTGTCCCCCAAGACAGACACTTTTATTTGCCCTTAATAAATTTAATTTAAAGGGATTAAAATTGCCTGACTAAGCATACTGATAGACATCTATCAAACACATTTCTGTATATCAGCTTCCCAAGCTGACAGATTGGTATATGCAATCAAGTCAAGCCTCTATGAAACAAAACAGAAAATCAGTTAATAGGTATCTTGTGGTAGGTATCATACTGATTTACTTTAAAAGGGCATAACACAAAACCAGCTAAATGGAAGACATCTCTTGTTACACAAAATTAAAGTAACAAAAGTCTGTAGCTTGCTAATCTAAAGGGTGAATCATCCTCACTTTTCCACGATAAAATGAATTTCATAAAAGTTAAATTACCAGGACAAGTTTCAGAATATTAAAACACAGGATAGAAAAAAGGCAGTAACTAACAAAGGGAAGCATCCTCCTGTTTTGTCTGAGAGTGCTTATATTATACAAGCAACTAGCAACACCATATAGGCATACTAAACAACAAATAACATATTTAACTTCAGTGATGTGAAAGCAGGGGCATGGTAATTAGTCTTGCTCTCAATTCAGAGCTAGACATGAATTTTGGAAAGCTAAAGTAGATTTACTGTCCTTTCCCAGCCACGTACTCTTGATAATGCCTTTCTTTACTGATGTATTTATGGACAAACTGGACAGCACTTAATTGTGCTTAGACTTAACAAAAAGGTGTTTTTATGGTAACCAAATACCAACAGTTTGGTTCAGAATCAGTAAGCTTCAGAGTACATCCAGCAGGTTTCTTAACTACGATCTTATTCCCATCACAGCAGACTGAGACTACAGCTATCTCATCTACATATTTATTTCATGAGTATTTGTCTTTGTACAGTACATATCTTTTCGGTGGCAGACTGTCACATCTAAGAGCTGGTTTCAGAAGCAATCTTCTTGTGGCACAGGCTAATTTTTTTAAACCAACAATGTCACTCAATGCAGGTGGTGCCCCTGCTTGCTGGAGGTGCTCCATTCTCTGCTCGGACAAGAATGTACCATGCTAACTCAAACTAAATGGTCAAATGGTTAGTTCATCCTATTTTGCCAGAAACAAATTACTGTGAATTTTCACTCCAACAGAGTGACAGTAGCAAACAGCTGGGGTTACAGCTTTGTAACTGGTACGTTTTTACTGGCCTGAGGGTTTGCAAAGTGAATATTTACCAACAGCATTTGCTTAGTTTTGTTTAAATGAAAACAAACAAGTGAGGAAGTTCACATCAGCAATTGGCCCACTTGCTAATATTTATTAAACAAATAATAAAGCATTGCTTCCAAGACAGGCACATTCAAATTAATCACCTGAAAAAATTGCCTTTTGATGATCTTCAGCAGACCACCAGTGAACGTTAAGTTCTCTGAGAGATGTGAATCTGGCTGTCCCTAGGATACATAAATAAGGTTTGAATTTTCTGTAGAAATTTCAGTTAGCAAGTCAAAATCATGGCAGATGGATTCACAAAAAAATATTTGAGGATCAGATGATTTTTTTTTTTTAAATCCAAAGTATATGGCACAAACTCAAGACAGAAAACTTGGCTTTAATTCCACTCTGTGCCCAAAGGGATTTGAACTGAAATCCCTGAGAAGAGTGCCCTAATTCTAGTAGGGTTGAAGCTGAGTGTTTCCAGTCTCCCTGTTGATAAGCTCCAGTGTTTATAAAATACATTCACACACTTCCCCCCCATCACAGATACTGAAATTCAGTTGGTTTAGAACCTGGGTGAACATCCAAACCATTACTTACCAACTCTAAGATAGGAAGGACTAAATTCAGTGTGATCAGAAAAAAACCAATTGCCAGTTATTCCATTATGATCAAAAAAGTGGAAAAAATGCCCAGAATTCATATTATCTAATGAACCCAGTACTGTATTTCAGATCCAGAAATGAGTTATGACTACATGCAAATCTTCCACCAGACCTAAACAATCAGTATGATTTAGAAGATACCCTCTCACAGAACAGATGATTATTTCAACAGTGCTTGGTAATTTCTATGGTGATAAAGGCTCAACATTGGGAGGTACTATCTGCTGGCAAAAAGAGATAGTATCTTTTGAAATCTTCTCCCTCAACTTTTGTCTCCCAAATGATGGGTCCCTTATTGCTCTACTAGTATTTGATTAGCTTTTGGCAAATGCCAGCTTGTCTCTGCTTCAATAGCTTTGCCTAAAACATTGAATTGTGTTTCCTAGTTCTCTCAAAGCTATTTTCTAACTAATGTGATTTATTAATCTGCTGCATTGCTGGCAAAGCAAGCAGAGTATTAAGTGAGATACTTCAGCAGCATCCGGCATTACAAAGTATCTGGGAAATACTTGAAGTTGCTCTGAACCATAACACCTATTCCTCAGCTTTTTCACTGCAGAGCACAATAAACCTGGCCTCCATTATGGTCTTTCAGTGGAATCTCAGAACAAAACTCACAAAAACTAGAAGACTGGAATGCGTACCTTGATTTTCCAGTGGCTATTAGCTTAGTCCATGTATTTCTGCTCCAAAATGCAAATAGGGGCAGGATGGCATTACTGTATTTTTCAGTCTTGTGGGTAAAATTATTCCTTTAAGAAATTTTTTGGCTAAGCTATGGTCCTGTGGTCAGACAAGTCAAATGCTGGAGAACTGATGCAAGGAAATCTAGTCTTGGGGCATAACATAATACTGTTTGCTTACATAAATGCAGTCTTTCTGACAGAAACACAGCAAAGGATTTCAGCTTTGTTTAGACACCAGTTTTTCTCTCTCCAGAAAATTTAGCCATCTGCGTAAAGCACAGTCATTGCACACCCCAAGCCTCTCCAAAAAGAAGCTTTCAAGAGACTGACTTCACTGCCAGCTCCCTCCCCTTCCCAGGAGCAACTGCACACAGTTACTGATATATTTACTCTGACTGTATCACAGTCTACTGGTGCAATACTGCACCAGTGCAAACTTCCTGAAACTAGGCAGTTCATCCTTGCAGCTTCAGAAATACCAACATGTGACGCATGACATAGGTATGTATAAGTAGAATAAAAAATTAGAGGAATACTAAAAAAAACAACAAATCAAACAACCCACCCAAGAATCAAGAATACATTTGTTCGGGTGTCAACTGGTGACATTGGCCTGTTAGGCCTCCATTTATCTGTGTACAGCTAATATACATCAGCATTAAGACTTTGAGAAGCTTCGCTTTTTAAGTTATTCCTCCAACAGACCAACTATCATTACATTATAGAAGTATATGATACAGATTGGTAGTGAGATATCAAAAGTTTCCATGAAGCAGCCAAATAACAGTGATGCCTTGAGCAACAAGTAGAAAGAAACATTATGTTACACCTTTTAAAGTCACCCTGATATGATTGGTCCATGTTTTCTTAAAATGTATCAAACCTTCAAGAACAAGCAGACACTGGGCTCAGAGAACCTGGAGTCTTGCAGTCAGAACCAGCCAACCGTACAGAAGAAAAACAGATGTGTAGGCTAGCCTACGCTGGGCATGCTCCAGAGGGGAGTTCAACTAAAGGATACCCATGAAGACCACTAAAGACCCTAAGAGACTTAAAGCACATGCAAAATTAGGATGCAAATACGGAAGGGAAGTTGCTACATTTAGTTTTAATGTTAGACATCACTTGTCTTTTACTTTTATTTTTCCCGTATGCTACTGTAATGTATATAATTTCATTTATAGTTTTTCATAGCTACCCTCTGTAGTCATTACCCACTTGTAAGATGCTTTGAAACCTTTAACTCCTTGCCCAGTAAAGATAAGACAGACCTTGGACAGTCTGAAAAACTCCCTGAGTACATCCCTAATAGCACGAACCTAAAAAAACAAGTGTCTAAGAAGACGGCAGTGCCAAGATAAGTGACTAGAAGCTGGTCTAAACTAACCTCCTTGGAACAAACAGGAGCTGAAGGACAGATGAAGTAACTCTATGATCATATATGGACACGAGAAACCTAAAGTTCACCAACGGACAGTGTGAGAAAGGCTGTGTGGACCCCTAAGGAGGGGAGAAGACCCTCACTATTTTTACTACATATGCTCAGACTATGTAAATGAATTCTGAGAATCCATTAACATAAGACTGCCTTTTCTAAGAAATCTGATGCATATGTATGCTTTTTGTGTAATTAGTCAGAGTGTTTTGTTATTAAGTGTGGCACTTGTGGTGAAGCGATCCCCAGTGCTGCCCAGTGCTGCGAATAAAGAATACCTGCTTAACAGTTATACTCAGTTCTGACTGTTGAGTGAAGCTCTTTGTTTCAATATTACAATTAGTTCCAGGAAAAAGAACGAATATGCATAACTATTCTGGGAAATAGAACGCATACGTAAATTGTTGCACAGTATGAGGTCCGTGTGTTGCAACTGGCATGTTATGCTGGGCGAAGCGATCCCCCATGCATCTGGCACTGTAATAAAGAATGCCTGCTTTATAAAACTTCAAACTAAGTCTTAGAGGGTTCTTTTGTGACCGAATTTACGGTAACAACAGGTGCTTTCATCCTACCTTAATAACATAAGTCTGTGTCTTTCTTCATCTCCTGTGTTGTTTTCCTGCGTAGAGAAAAGAAAAAAATGTACAAGGCTGGATTTCAATTCAAGGCCAGTTTGGTCCATTATTCAGTTGTACTGCTCTTCTCTATTTTCAGGAGGATAGACACTTCTTACTCATTTAAGTGTTTGTAATTTTCTTGTCATAGTCAAGATGGCACCCTATCATCTTCTAGCTAGCAGCCCATATGAGGGAGCAGGAAACTAACACAGTTCTAGCAAACAGCTGGAGAAAACATAACCTTTAAAATATTAAATTATTATTTTTAATGACCACTAAATTAGGGGCACTTTCTAGATATGATAAAGCAGTAACTCAGTAGGAACACAAATAAAGGAAAAGTGTACTAAAAAAATACCCGGACCATAAAGCATATCAGTACACAGTACTTCTTTCAAAAAGAGAAAAACAAAAAAAAAGAAGAGGGAAAAAAAAAGAAGCCTGTTTGGACAATAGAAGGTCTTGGTTTTTATTTTCTGTTTATTATTATGCAATGGTAATAAATCCAAGTCAACAAGAAGACCTCAGCTTGGATTCAGAAGAATAATGTCTCAAGCCCAAACTTTCTGTAGCCTGAGTGCAGTCATCCCTACTCCCTGAGAAAAATTGGCTCTGCAGCTTTTCACATTGTTGTCATGTATTCCATATATTAAATTCTCTTCTGCTCAGGGTACCTGCAATTTACACAGTTTAAGAGCTTTGATAATCCTGGTAAATATTGTGGCAAACAGAAGACACAGATTTAAAACAGTAAGAGCTCTTAGTTGAATAGGAGAGGCATCTATAAGAAACATCAAAGTAGTCAAATGGGAAGTATTTTAAAAGATGCTCCCCAAGCCAGCTGGATTTTTTGCCATTTAAGACTGAACTTGAGTTTCAGCTTTGAAGGACCTCAGTGGTACTATTTTAATTTATTTTAAGAGATAATAGAGTTTTGAATCTGATCTTGTGTTATCTGGACCCCAGACAGCAATGTAATTGGAAGCTGGAGAAACTATTCTGGCTTTGCTACCCTTTCACTTTTTATCCTTTCATCCCTTGAGATTTTTCCTGCCTCAGTGCTATATCCTAATCTAGAAAACTGGGACATGACAAATATTCACCAGTTTGTAGTATAGACAGAAAAGTGTTATTGTAATTACATCTGTCATGTAGTTATCATGTAGTAAGGAAACAGCCACTACATACCTAATCAGAGCTGCTCAGGAAGAGCTTGTCATGCACAAAGAGCGATCAAGTAACCTTCTATTAACTCAAGCCTCAAGCGACCTTACAATAATTACCATAAAAATGGAAACCCTCTGATTTAGGCCCCAAGTCAGGCAAACACTTATGCATGTGCTTAACTTTAAGAATTTAAATATGCTAAGCACTTGCTAAGTAGGTTGGCAAGCACTGAACTGCCTCGTTAAATAAAGCAAGACCTAAATCTTACACACACACACACACAGGCACACACAGAGCAGTTAGTGCCTGCCAAGAGGAATTTCAGGCATAGAACTGAACTACACAATTTCCATTAATTTACATTACTAACACTAATAATGCTCAGGTGAAAAAGAGAGATCAACAGCCCTTAGATCAATGGTTTAGCACAAGAGAATGGCTTCCTGGAGCTCCAAGGTTTTTCACTTTCTTTGTCTTTGCTCTCCTCTCCTAATACACACATGTCGTTTCCAGTTTCACTATAGATTTCCCTGACATTGAATAAGGAATTGAAGGTTTTTTTAATCTTGACCCCAAATGTACTGGTTCTCGTTTTTCAGCACCGCAGTGTGCTGGATTTACCAACCAGTTATACCTGTCTGAACATCCCAGACACTCTGGAACAGGGGAAACTACTGCTGGGCAGATGGTTAAGACCTCCTGAGGTCTCTTCTATCCTGAGTTATTCTACAATCCTAAAGCAATCAGTTCCCATAGCTCTGTGGCTGCAGTACTTGCTCAGGATGGGAAAGCTAGGTTCAATTCCCTCATCTCCCCAGGAGCGTACCTAACCACTGCAAACTCCAGTGGATGAGTGCATTTCATCCCACCCAATGCAGCTGCCTTATTTTATTCTGGCGTTGCTTCAATGTTTTGTTAAACATCCGGGGACTGAATGTAGGTCTTCCTCTGCAGTGACTAGAGTTCCCCTAGGTTAAATAATCGGCATTATTTTTGTTCAAACTCCCTTATAGGATGATTGGCTTTTTAATTATTGCATGGTCTTCACTGGAACCTTTTCATCAAGGGGTACTGTTTTCTTCCTGAACTCTACAATATGGGCAAAGAAAATAAACTCTCTCTAGAAACAGCACAGCTATGAACAATGCACAGCACACACAGCTTCACTGTTTACTCCACTATACCTTAAGCATACATAACTGTTTTGTAATTGCATATGGATTTCTGCATAAGAACAAGGATTTCTCTAGGGATCTTTGCAGTCAGTGTAAGAAATTGCTCTAATTAACAAATCTTTCAACAATTTAAAAATGCATGCCTTGCAACCAAGGCACCTGGAGGAGAACAGGGCTGTAAAATAAATAACATTGTGTATCTGACAAAGACACACAAACACATTGAATTATATTTTTTTCTTTCCATTTTAAAGTTATGGTTTGGCTCTAGGTTTTTGGACTTCTTCCACTAATAACTAAACCACTGCAGGATGGTTCACAAAGCTACTGGATATTGGATTTGACCAAGCTGGTATCTGAGTAGAGGGTAAAATATGCCAAAGAGAAGCCATTTGTTTGACAGTACCTTAGGCTACTTTCAGTAAAAAACTGCCATGCAAAAGGTTAATTTCAATCCGTACACTGAGGCAATACATAATAAAACTTTCACACTTTCTATAACCACAGATTTTCTAATACAAGTGAAATGTCCAAGCTCCTTTGAAAATGCAAGTCATTGAGTAAGTACTAAGGGGTAATTTTTGATCTGAAGGTTGTATACTAATTGACTTTACCTACCCCAATCCAATCACAAAGAAAGAAATATTAAAAGATGTCAGGAGTTTTAATTTTGGAGAAGTTATGGGGAGTCTACTGTAAATTAAAGGGTCTCTCTTCAGCAGTTCTGCATGTTTCTGACCACTGGCCATATATATGTAAAAGCGTTCTTCACCCACGCACCTTTCCCCTTTTCTGATGATGCAACAGAAGGCCAGCGGAGAACATGCTACTCCTTTGAATGTTACCATTGAGGACACATTTCTCCAGAATCTACTAATACAAAAAACCCAAAAGGTAGCCCCAAACTCATCCTCTCCAGCGGCAGGAATATTTAAACATAAGGCGGTACTTTTCAAAAATTCACACCCTTATTACACATCATCTTCCCCACAGTGTCTTGAATTTGTTTTGCTAAACTTTGCTATGACAAATATTTTCCTGGCTTCCTATTAAAAGAAAGTAATCAAGAGCACTGTTGGGAGAGAAGGTATAATGCAAAGTCTCAAAGAAAAGTTGCACACACCACTGAATAGTGTATCTCAAAATTCACGGGAGAATGAGCTGCTGTGAGCAAACCCATGTGATAATTTATTAAAACATAACTTTTGAGAGATCACCTGCTACAGGAAGAAAACAAAATGGGCTTCTCGTAGGTGCAGTAAACCTGAGTCAATATAGAATCACAGAATCATTCAGGATGGAAAAGACCCTTGGGATCATCGAGTCCAACCATCAGCCCTACTCTACAAAGTTCTCCCCTACACCACATCCCCCAGCATCTCATCTAAACGACCCTTCAACACACCCAGGGATGGTGACTCCACCACCTCCCTGGGCAGCCTATTCCACTGTCTGACCACTCTTTCTGTGAAAAATTTTTTCATAATGTCCAGTCTAAACCTCCCTGTTGGAGTTTAAAGCCATTCCCCCTTATTCTGTCACTAATCACCTGTGAGAAGAGGTGGCAATATCTGGCATTGCTTGGTTCAGCTACTCTTCAGCTATCTTAACACTTCCAAGAACAAGGCATTAGAATTTGCATTCAAAAATATAAACAGAGCTCAACAATATATGTAATCTTTTACATATTTTTAATATATGCATCTTGTCCAAGTATGTAACATACAAGAATCATTATAAACTTAATTTTCCTTTTTCTTTTATAGAAATTATACTGTAATGCCCAGTAACACTGTTACAGGTGTTTAGTTTTAGTACTCTCTTTCAAAGCTATTTCATTATTATGTTTATAGCCGTTTAATAACCTGAGGTTGCATAACCTCAAGAAACGTTGTAAATAAATCAGCCACGGTAATAATAACTTGCTTCACCAACAAGATTTTTTTGAACTAAATTATTTTAGTATGAAAGAAAGTGAAGTATATCTTACAACTGTAGCCTATATACTTTTCTACTCAATTGCAATATTCCATCTGCATTTTAATCAGGATGCAATATTAGTGTGCCATTTGCTATTGAGAATTTACCTTTTTAACAGAATCTAGGAGATTCTGAGTGGAGATATCCATGATTTTACCCCTAAGGAATATATAATTAATCTTGAAAAATAGAATTTTACAAAAATAAAACTATGAAAGAAACATATTAGTACAAATATATCTTGAAGTGGAAGATATTTAAGTAGTCACTATCACAATCAGTTAAGTCTTTAATCTCAAAATTTATTCTGTACAGAATACTAGAAATTAGTAGACGCAGAGATTTTCGGTTTTGACTGTATTTTCTCTCTCATTCTAAGGCCAGAACAGATAAGTCTAGCTTTTCTGGAATTATAATTGAATACCAATTTGCTGCAGCCTGAGTTTATCTCAGTTGATAAAAATTTAATGGCATATTGTTATTTTTAATTAGGCGGATGGTTTGTGGAAATACACACATGCCAAAATTTTAAAATGTTTATTCATTTAACAGAAACAGTCATTTTCAACTTTAAAACCCTCACTCAGAGAGTTGGTAAAAAACAGGCATCATCCATTGCATTATCAAGTAGCTCTTGAAACGTCTTAACTGTAAATTCAGCTTTTTGCCACACTGATGCATGCAAGCAGGATGATACATGCTAAACTCCTAAAAAGGGCTTTATAGGTACCCTGATTAAATATGTCTATAATAACTTTTCTGATTCTTTCTTGTTCAGTTTGATGCATATTAAAAACTCAGTTTAGATATATGTTACCTTACTACTCTGGCCTGGTTCCTTCCTCCCCGCCCATCAGACCTGCAATATGAAACACTGCAATGCCACTTCATTGTAGTGCCCAGAGAGCATCTTTTGAGGGTTTACTTTCCCCAATAAGATTCATTGCTTGTATCATCCTAGCACCTCTAGCTCTTCATAGACTTGTAATGAGAAGTTTTCAAATGCCTTCTGCACAACAGCTTTATAATAAAACCTGTACAGGGAGGAAGTGTTTGTCCCGCTCAGTTACTGTTCAAGCTAGCCTGAAAGTCAGCTTAGTACCTATCTCAAATTTCAACTGACACATCGCCCCACAGGGCACAATTGTTTTGGCACACTGCATGCAAGATAGACAAATATTTTGAAGACGCAGGAGTTCTAACACTTCCCTTTTAGCCTCTTTTCAAAAGTTATTGTTAATATTTCACCTATAAGCTTCAGAACTGATTTGTCTTATTGTGCTCATTAGCACAATGTAACTGACTTTTTGAGGGCAAGGAGTAGAAAAAGGATACATTTCATTACTAGTCTGGTTTTTGTGAACATGGGCAACTGCAATAGTGCCAAGACTGATACGTTTTTGAGCATCATAAACCAAACTCTAATTTGGGAAGCCTGCATCTAAATGAAAAATTAAGCCTGTTAGCAATAATCTAGTGCAGCCTAGTTCAGGAAATAGACATAGAAATGCTTTGGAAACGAATTTCATTGTTAAAAAAAAAAAAAAAATCACAGTATTTGGGAGTGGACATCACATACAGAAAAGAGTCTGTGATAGGAGCATGCTCCAACCCCACAGATTTTGCCAGGCATTTCAGTGTCTGTCAACTTTTCCACCTTTGAGAAACTCTTAAACTACTTCTGGAAAAAAATCCAAGAAAAGTCCTCTCTGCTCTCCTTCGTATGCCACAGCTAATTATCAGAGTGCCGTGGGAGCCTGTCAGTGCTCTCCATGCAGGTAGGCAATGCTACCAGAGTTCCCTTTTTAAAGAAAAGCAGTTTTAACCTGCTGGGCATTTTAAACATCACCTTGCATCAGTAGACTTCAACTGCACGGCTGCATTTACATCTCTCTCTCCACCTCCTATTTCCTTACATATTTCTACGGTCAAACATCACACCACGCAGAGCTCAGGCAACGTGGCAGCTGTTGTGAGTGCAGTGCCAGACCAGCAACTTATAGAGCAAGTTGTCTCAGCAGATTGACGATCAACAGGGATATCGATACTTCCCAGCACACTTGACCTGCTTGGTGGTGGAAAACAGGAGGAAAAAGGGAACATGGCTAAAATCAGCTCCCAAGAAGCATATAAATTCAAATATTACAGTTACTTTTGTAACTTCTTTCCACAGCAGTAAAGAGTGAGAGTGATTTCTTTTTGTGCAAAAACGAAAGACTAAACCCTTCTGCACATACCATTGCTCAGCAGATAAGAGAAAATTAGAACTAGTTTCACAGCTATTTATTACTATTTAAGTTAAATAACAGAGGGCAGAAGAGAGTCAGTCCCAGATGGTGGCATGTAGGGAAAACCATACTGCTACATTAAAGATGTGCTTTTAATTAACTTCTATCTGAATGATTATAATTAAAGATTTTACCACAGGTGTTCTTAGCATAATTACCTTTTATTTCCTTGTGCAGTGCACATTCCCAGGAAATGGGATTTGAGACTATTTCTTCATTTAAATACTTTCTCAATTATTTTAAAATTTATTGCGTATTAATTGTTTTATTATTGAGATGTTCTCTCTGCTTTTTTGACCCTTTCCAGATTCCTATAGGCTTTTCCAAGACCTTAGAAATGTCTTTCAGGTGGCCAGGTGCAATTCTAAGCAGTTAACAAAATATGGGTTGCATTTTATTATGTTTGGGGAAAAACAGTTCATACAGAGAATTATAAATTTACTTTCAGATTTGGGAATAAATGACTCATTTTTGTTACTGGTGCTGCACATATGGTACTAATTTCCTTCAGTTTTGTTCTGGAGATTGATATCTCCTTTACTGTTGCATTTGTATATAGATCATAGCAAATGACCTTGTTCCACATCAACTGTTGCACTGTGTACTGAATACAAAAGATTGAGTAGCTATCCTGATTTATATGAAGACTATTGTGCAGGTCAATGCATTAAGTAGTGATTCCTTGGTTTCCTATTAACATTTCTGCTGATAAGAAAAAAACATATTGTGAACTGGCAGTTAGAAAACATAGGCCAAGAGAAACAGGCTGCTACTTCATCTGCACTGCAAAGATACATTGGGTGACATTTTTCCTGTGAGTTTGAAATTCATAGTTCATAATTCCATTAAAACAGAAAGATAAAGAGGGCTGAAGATAGGATTTCATGAAGGAAGGAAAAGAATAACTCATACAGGAGAATGATGAAAGGCAGAGTCCTGCTCTCTCTTGCATTAGTTCCTGCCAGATCTGCAGCTGGTTTTAGTATGCAAGATTACGTTCTGAAATTCTTAACTATATCTTCCAGTCTAGGGAAAACAAACAACAATAACCCAAGAATAAGCAGGATCATTCATCTTTTCCTTATGTGTATCTCTGATGATGTTATCTTTATACTGAAATAATATTCAGCCAAAGGCAGTCTTAAGAAACTGAACAGACCTTTAAAGTAGCACCTCCTGAGACAAAGCAACAGCATCGTATGGTATATAAGCGGCTTTCAGTTTAACGTACAGAAACTAAGGTGCTAATATCACATTTACAGAGCTATCAGTGTTCAGCCCAGCTAAGAAGCCATTGGGGAAGAGAGCTCCCCACTTTCCTCCATCAGTGTAGATCAGGGAATTACTAGATAGATTGCTGCATAAGGGTGTGGACTCACTTGCACGTGACACAGCATTGGAGATATTGACCTTCCAGCCACAAATCCTCATTTTAAACACTCATTCAATATAAGCATGCAAGAAAAACTTTAAAGGGCATTTTTAAAGTTTTGACATTGTAAATCTAATGCCATCTAATGCCTCCATTACAGCCTTCTCTAACAACCCCCCCAAAAAGGTAGTCTATATATGACCATATACGACAATTCAGTTGCTCCTATGGCTATTTTAATAAAAATTTGCTAGCAACTGATGCTAGAAATCCAAGTTTTGCTGAGTAAGACACCTCAGTCACCTTATGCCCTTTGGTTTTGTCTTTGTATTTTAAGGAAATTGACAGACAAAAATTGAAAAAAAATATATTTCCATTCTGTCAGTATTTGAAGTAAAGAAAGAAAAGAGAATTTTCCATAAGTCCCCAACTGGGATTCCAACTCCTCTTTTCTTTCATTAGACTCTCTCCCCAAAATTGAGTATTTGGCTATAACTAGATAAAAATTAAGCCTTCTTTAAAATAAACTTTGGGATTTCTGTGTGTCAGCTTTCAAAGACAGGCAGAAACATTCAGTGTCTATTTATTTAAACTCCTGTCCAGAATAAGACCTTGTTACTGTTGGCTCTTACCAAGCAAGCCTAGAGCATAAAGCAGCTTTTGCCAAGAAACACTGAGATTCTTCCTTGTAGAGTAATTCCCAAGCTTCTGTCTTGTTCCCACAGTGCTTCATTAGCTGAAGAACTGGATAAAATTGGTTCTGTTTACGTAAGAACAGATATTAATAGTGCATGTTCATTTCTGTTGCACGCCACGCAAGGACATACAAAATGACCAATTTAGCAGAAGGATTTCACTGATTTGTTAGCTAAGTGGCCACTGAGGTCACTAGGGTTAAGACAGAAAATAGAAATTTCACTGGGGACTGATTCTGGAGGTGCAAGTAGGGGGTCAAGAGACAGAAATCACATTGAAAGTAATTCTAGGTCTATATTTCAAGAATTTAAAAAGTTTAGCCCTGCAGAACCTACATTCCACCCACTTTAATTCAGTGTTATCTTCCATCTTGTTCAACGTGTGCTAGAGGAAAGCTGGTTTTAGTGCACTACACAAAAAAAGTGATACAGAACTCAAGAGCAGATCTGCAGAATGGCCTGTCCCTGTGCACCTCATTCTCAGTGCTCCTTATTTCAATGGGGATATTTGCCTGAGATACACATGAACCATTTCAGCAGTATCCCTGCTTATCCAAAACTCTTTGGTCAACTTTCACGTTTCACTCCCCCTTTTCTTTGCTTATACTGAGGAATAAGGGAAGAAGAAATCAAAGCTTAAAGTCAATTACAAGGTTTAGTCTTTCCACTGTCCACCTGGCTCAAATCTCTCTCCCTGACTTCTGCCAGCAGCTTGCATGGCTTACCTTCCCTGATCCCAGAAACTGCACAACTTCCAACATAAACAACCTAGAGTAGGCTTACATCTGGTCTGACAAACAAGAGGGAAAGCACAAAAGCTGTAAAGGAGAGGCAACCCTACTTTTTGCTCACCTCTGGGTAGATGTGGGTCAGTTTTCTCCCACAGAATGGGGAATGGAAGGAAGTAAGAACAATAGGTACCTGAAGACAGGTTTTGGCAAGGCATGAGAAGCAAAGTACAAGGGTAAGTGCTTCTGCAACAGTGTTGCATTCCCTAACCAGAACTGCATCAACTAATGTGGCCCCAGAGATACCCTACACATCCAGACACCTATACTCTAAAGATGCCATGTGCCTACCATCAACATATCATCAACTATAAGAACAGCCTAAAAATACTGTAAGCTACAGAAATCGTAAGAAATTGTGGCTTGTGAAAAAAAGCTTTTGCAATACATTCTACCGTAGAGTAAAACAACCTGCTTTTAATGAGTCTTTTCTCTTTTCTAAGATTACTATACGTAACCGGTGTCAAGCCCTCCACGTGCTCACACATGGGGCTGTCCAGCTGATAGGCAAGGTCTTTGTTCTGAACGCCTACAAAGACATAGCAAGCTTTCTGTAAATGCAGCGCTGTCACTGCCTGGAAAATAGCTCATGCAGACAGACAGCCTGGAGACATGGCAACTATATGGCTTCTCAGGAACGACAAAGAGCCAACAAACAATACTTTTATATTCAAATCCAAATGAATCCCATCCCAAAGTAAGTATTCTTAGAATGTCTGAGGAAGGTCTTGAACACACACAGATTTTTGGAATATATGTTGACATCCTGTAGGGCAATCCAGGAAATGTAACATGAGCCGGAGCTGGCAGGGAAACCCAGCTCTCTTTGAAATGCAAGCTCACAGGGTAGCTAAAAAGGAAAGCTGAGATATTGTGGAAGAGATTTAAGTTCTGAGACAGGAAGTGCACTGTGTTAAGAAGTGTAAAATAGGTAGCTAATGAAAAACGATCTGAGGAAAAAGAGAGAGAGTGGGGAAACAAAAAGTGCTGCAAAACTGTCTACACCCTTTCAGATTAATCCTGACAGTATTGTAAAAATTTCTTCTTTTCCTAATTGATCTTTTTTTGTTGAAAGAGATAAAAAAGAACAAAAATTTCCACACAAATTCACAAAGAGATACTAGCAGTAAGGCTGAAGCCAGAAAAGCTACCATGGATTACTTGACTTAATTACAAAGATTTTTATAGGGGACCATCAATACACAATTCAAGCAATGTAGCACATACAGAGAACGACAAAAAGGGCGGGAAAAAGAAAGTGAAACACATGAAAAACATTAGCACAAATCAGATTTTAAAGGATATTTGAAAAGTTTAAAAGTTGTAATGAGTATATTTTAGCTGTCTTCACATGTTCAGTATCTAAAAGCATGACTTAATGTGCATGAATATTGTAAAGTGACATGTTGGTGAAATTCTCACTTTGCCCTGTTTCTCAGCATCAGTCTGACTTTGTGCATTCACCAGTTGCGGGGAGTCTCTAAGGCTTCTAATGAGGATAGAAATACATCTTTGGGCCAGCATTAACACAAATATGGAAACACCCCAGGTCCGAGAGCAACAGTGCACAGAGGGTGTCTGTTCTCTTTCCCATCTCTTACCCACTAAGCACAAGCAAAGCAGAGCTGAGACAGAGGGCTCAACAGGAGATGGAAATACATACATTGCTGTTGTGATACATTTTCTCTCCTCTTTTTGTGCAAAAAGAGAACAGTGGGGATTGCTTTTTTTATTATGAAGTTCTGAACTTACATCCATTGAACACAAAGGAAAGTGATGTCAACCATCAGTTCCTGATGTTCCTCTTCACCGAAAGCAGAACGGGATTGGTAAGAACAGTGTATTTGCACTGACAGAATCATCATGTTGAGAACTGAGTGGGAAAGCAAATATCTGAGATTTGGTTGTACTAGTTGAATGAGATGTTCTCAGTCCAGTTTTGGTGAGAAATTCCACCAAGGTTGTAATAAATACTTCCCAGAAAAGCTTTATCGACCCTTGCATGCAGCCACACTCAGTTTCTTCTTTGATTAATTGATATTTCCCACCTAAAAACAGGCCTGGCTGAAAAACTGCCTATCTTTGACCCACACTGATCAAGCAAAAATCATGTGGTAAAGAGCACTGAGTCAGCACAAGCTTAGCAGAGCTACTGAGATAGCAGTATGCACTTCCATGTCTGCCTTCACAGAGGTGAAGGAGAATTCTCAGACAAACTTCAGCAGACCTAAGGTAGTTCATGAATAATTTGATTTATCTAAGGAAAAAAAAAAAAGTCCCTAAGACTGATGACTCTTGCTGCTACTCTGATGGCATCAAAGACTGGAAAACATCAAATATAGTGGCACCAAAGAGAGAGAATCCATCCCTGTGATATCACTACATGTTACAGAAGAGTTTAACCAGCTGATAAAGGAAAATTTGAAAAGGGATATGGAAACATGATATTAAAAAATGCATACATCATATTGAACCATTAATTCAACTCATTCTGCAATGTGCTTGTGTCTGCCAGTGCTGTGGTTAATAGAGAGCATATGAAACTCAGAATGCAATTAAGTCTTGGAGGAAGCACAGTTGGAGGCTGTGGCAGTTTCTATAGCAACCTGAAAGGCTCAAGACTAGTAATGGGAGATTAACTTAAAGGCAAGATAAGTACATAAATATAGCTCTCATTTACCATTTCTCTGCTTCCAAAGGGGCAATGTATTTTCAATTTAAACAATACAGAAATGCAGTCAGATGTTCTACTTGCTATTAACTGGGGCAAAAATAACCTTTAAAGACATCATGTTAAAATAATTCTGATAATTTCAAAAATCAGGGAATCATCCAAACTTCACTAATTAATTCAATCAAAATGGAAAGCACTGAACTTGAATGCTGCCAGAAGATTAGAGTGAGGCTTCAGGATAGGGAACATGACAGTCATAATAAGAGTTTGCTGATGTCAACACACAGTACGCTTATGAGCAAATCCTCTTGAGGTCTTTTTCTGGATTATGCTTCAGATCAGGTTTTAAGTCTTCAAAACAACAAGGGCAAGATAAAGAAGAATTTTTGTAACCACTACAGACTGTTTTTCTTTTTTTTTTTTTTTTTTTTTTTTTTTTTTTTTTTAATACTTTCTTCAGTAAGGAAAACAATATTGAAGAAACCTCATCCAATATTTTTCCTGGCACTTAAGAGCTTTTATTCAAAGGTTCAGTTGAGCCTGCAGTCACCCTTTTGAACTCCTGTCCACCTTACATACAAATGAAAAAAATAGTCCATGAAAGAGATTCCCTGGCCATATCCCTAGTGCAACCAGTTGCTCTGAACTTGTTTTACTTTACCATTTAAAAACAACTGATACATGCATAAGACATTCAGGAACACGTATGTATCCAGGAAACAAACATGTAGCAACAACACTACCACAGGTACTGAAAGCAGTTACATTAGCTAAATAGCTAGTCCAAACTTATCTACCCGATCCAGTCTGTCGAGTAACGTAGAACTAGCACTAGCACCTCTGCACAGCACTGGGTTGTCCTGCACAGTATCTGTTAGCATCAGACTAATGAAAGGAAAATATCACTACCCCCTTGCTTCCCTACTAATTGGTGAATTAACCAAGTAAATGGTTAATTTGCAATGTGCTCCAAGGATAACTGTGGAATACCTGCCTCAGATAACACAAACCTCTCGGGCTCATCCAGCCTTCAAACCCTCACGTGTGGTTTTACTTGCACGATGAGCTTTTTTGGTTGGACTTTGTTGACTTGTTGCCTATTTGAAGAAAAAAGTGCAGATACCCTGTGAAAATTTCAAGAAGTTGCTGTTATGTAATACCAAATATTTGTTCCACTTCACTGAAGATATTCCAACCTGCCCATGATAATATCTAAGCACCACCTAGAGCAATGAGACTGGCATAGCATTGATCGTAATGGAAGATGTTCTCTGCTTCTGCTATGGTGGGAGGTTGCCTGCTGTGGAGAGCACAAGAAAAAAATAAGCTGATATTTTTTGTCAAGGCATACTACATTCTCTGCTATACATAAAATATTTTGTCTTGTAAAATGCCGTGAAAGTATGCCAGTTCAGGAACAGTACTCTCTTCTCCACGAGATCATTCCAGAGTCAAAAGCGGCTTTACCCAGGGAGCTCCACCACATCTGCTACACAAATCAGAGTAGAGGTGATACAGGAATAACCTTTTTAGCAGCATAGCTGGGCACTGATCCATTGAGGGCTTCTAACATATAGACCAAGGCCTTCAATCTCTACCCAAAGCAACTGACAGGCAATGAAAAGCATGAAATACACTAGGATTCTCCAACATTTTCTCTTCCTCAGAAAAAAACCTCTGCAACAAGAGCTGCAGAACCAGGCTGAGATGCACTGAGGTAGGGAAGAAACTTTGCCACCCCTCTCTACAAGAGATTTACATCACCTCTACCAGTACAATACCCAATTTATAGATAGGTGATTTCTCCTTGCTTTAGTGTCATATTAGACACAGAGCCAATAGTTTAACAGGTGTGAAGTGAGTCAGAGTAGTGAAAATTTCCTCCTATTTGTTATAATTTATCAAGGAACAAGAAATAAAAATAAAGAATCTCTCTAATGACAAGTGTTTGTTTTACAACAACAGTTTCAAAGAAGTATACAACACTTTTACTTTCAAGAAAAAAAGGTTGGTAGAGAGGGTGAAAAGGGTAAAGGGAATACCTAAAGACCTCATAGCAGTTTCCAGAATTAATATTTTGTTCTGAGTAGAAGAGCTGCAACAGGGTGAGATGAGGACACCACTCTCACCTTCTTCACTGAAGTGATTTGTAAGTTGATACCAAAGAATTAATTTATTCTTCTATTTTCTACTACTGATTTTTTTCTCTCTTTCAACTAATTGAAAAGCCACAATTGAAGACCGTGCAGTGACAGCAGCAGCCCTTCAACTCTGAAGTTAATTTTGATTAAAAAATCTCATGCTATATAAAAATTTCAAAAAAGGGAACATTACATATTGTAGAATATATTAAGTGGGAAGAAATTGAAGGGATCCATCATTCCCCTCAGTATTCTTAGGAGCTGACCTGTCCTTTAACTGAAGTTACCATATCTCACTTTGAAGAGTTTCTTTTTCTTTTCTAGAGTGGCTGTGGTAGTGCCAAGCTTCTCAAGAGAGACAGCTTAATAAGAATATAAAAAATGCTGCCCCCTTCTTCTGCACATGAAGGTTTTTATATTTTTTCTTTGATTTTGACTCAATATGAATTTCTCTCCTTTAAAGAAATAAAGTAGGCTTCACTGGAGGAAAATATGGTAACCACATCTAGAAATGCGTATCTTGGGTATTAGCAAAGGGTTTAAAAACAGAAATCAGAGCAAAGCTTTGTAAAGTTGTTTGTTTGGGTTTTTAAATCATGGTTTAGGAGATCCCCAAGCAGACTTTTCAGAAACAGCATATCTGTGAATTTTAAGCATACAAATGAATTAATTCATCTTCTCCCGGTTTTGCAATAGACTTTAGAAACAGACTTCATAAAGAATGACAATTACATGGATCTGGATTTACTATAGACATTAGAAACAGACTTTATGAGGAATGGCATTTACACGGATCTGGATTTAGATTTCATCTACTTAGGCTCTCTCTAGTCAGAAAGCACAATGACTTTGTTACCACGTGAATACAGGGGATAAGCAACACTGGAAAAGAAGTCACCACTGTTTGCTGCTGCTAATAAATAACTCATGCTCCAAGCAGATCCAGAAGGAGATTTTGTTTTAGTTGACAAGTTTACCTGAAGCTATAAAGTTGCTAGGAGCATCTTTATTCTACAGCTTGCAAGAAGAAAAGTCTATTTTCTTTGTAGCACACAAATTACCAAGGGCAGGTGAAAAGAAAGGCATGCAGAGCTCACTGATTATCTAGAATACAGCAGCTTGCTGGTCTGTCAACAGCAGTACTCACAAGTTGCTTAAGCTTCTAACATGAAACGTGCTTAATAGCTGCAAAGGGTAATTAAATAGATACAGCTCTTTACTGTTCTACAGCCCATTTAATAGTAATTTTGAACACAGCTTATCTTCCTCTTCTCCCATCCCCCACCCCAACCAGCATTTTGGTTAAGCATGGAAAGCATTATGGAATATAAGCGATTAGCAAAATAGCTAGGAATTTGGTTAGACTAAACATTAAGGACATGAAAGCAAGAATTGGAAGAAAAGTAAAGCAGCAGATCAGATATTTAATCAAGTAAAGATTCTGTTCATCCATCATTCCTTGCAATTAAGCAGTAGATTGCTTGCTATACTTTCCTAGTGAAAATATGCAAAAGAAACATATTTTTAGAAGTACTGTGTGGTTTTGAGTTACAGCGTGCTGCATATATTCAAATTCAGCTCCCTGTTTATTATTGCTGCATGGTCCTATTTATTGACTGATGAAGGATCATGAAGCTCAAAGATATCCATGTAATTCCCAGAGAGTTTGAAAATAAAATTAAATTAGAAAGTAAAGAACTAAAATATCAGATAAAGAGTTCTAAATCATAATTTCTTCATTTGATCTCCACCACAACTCTATGAAAATACTAAAGCCACTGTGTAGACACTCTGGTAGACCAAAAAGGTTGCTTTTTGTTTTGGTTTTTTTTTGTTTTTTTTTTTTTAAAGTAATATATTTTTTCTTCCAATGCAGTCCCATTCAGCTTAATGTCTTGGGAGGGGGGAAAAATAATACAAACAAAACACACACAAATCCTGAAGCTACAGAGCTTAGGATCTATAAAGAAGTCCCCCTGTCATCTCCTGTCGTCCTCTACTTACACCCACATACTTCTCTTGTGTGCCTTCACCGTTCCCCTGCCTGCAGGGTTGACACAGGGATCAGCCTTTCCCCGACCCAGCACCCAGGCCCCTCTCCTGCCGATGCCCGGCAGAGATCGCAGCAGCCCTCTGCCTGGCAATCCTCTCCGTCTTGCAGCCACCGCATGGGCAAGATGGAGGGGAGGTCGGTTTTAACCTGTGGATTTGGCTCCCCCCTCTGCCCAGCTCCCCACGCATGAATGCTGGCATGAGGAGTCTCCTGAAGCAATCCAAAGTTGAGCTCCTACGCTGCTCTCGCATGCGGCCCAGTGACACAAGCAACTCCCAGGCAAAGTGCCAGTTGCATACTGGAAGCAATGTTGGATCAAACAGCAGCAGCCCCTCAAGTATTTCCTTGTCCTAACAGCTTACAGAAAAATTCAGTCCTGATCAGCATCCTTTAACATGATCATCTCCAGGTACAGCTGACTACCCCACCACTTGGCCTAAGACCCCCACTATTACTTCTTTACTAGCCAGAATCCCTGTATGTGCATCCGCAGTCCTCCAGGAGTGGGGCAACATCTAATTAAAGCAGATGGTCACTGAAAATTCAAAGGTCAGAATTAAGGTTGATGACAGAACCTCAGCTTCAAGCGTCCACCTAAATTACCAGCCACACAACCCAAGTGGTGCGTGCAAAACCAAACTGCAGTAACATTTGTTTAAATTAAAAACGGTCTTTGAACTGACTAGACATGCATCTGGGAAAAAAGCACATATGGAGGTGTTGTGTTTATTTGCTCTTATTAAAACTTTCTGAAGTATCACGTTGCTTTTTCCATAATACTCTTACAGGATTTTTCCACATTTCTCCCCATTTTTTCCACAAATTTTTTTTTTTTCTTTTCTCTTTTATTTTTTTTTCTCCTTTTACTGATACATCTTTCTCAAAAAAAAAACCCCAAAACGGACGACTTGGACTAACTTTTCTAACCATGAACCCTGGGGAACAGGTGTAGCACGCAACTTTGCCATACATTTCCTTTTCTTTCTCATGTTTTTGGCTCAATTGCATTTGTCTTTTTATTACAGGCATATTTCATCCCTTTCCTTTTTTTCATAGCAAAATAAGAAGGTACCCTGTATTTAGTTTGATAGTTCTGGAAACTATTAGGCGGAAGTGCTGACTCATGAACATACATTTCCTTTTTTACTTGAAGCAAAGAAATTAAATACTGCAGAGTCTGCTCTACAGCAAAACCCCAAATAAACTGTGAGAGTGAAACTGCATTAGGCTGTACCATACTAATATGCTTTCAAGATTCAGCCAAGCCTTTCTGCATGCAACTACAAGTGCTAGCCCTATTCTTCTCTCAATTCGTGTTGTTTAAGTACTTAAGTATGTTTGCATATTTGCTAGAATAGGTGAAATAAACTAATTAAAAGGAACAAAGCTGTCTGAATTGGCGAGGGAGGGGGGGATGGGGGAAGAGGCGGCCTGAGGGGAGTCTGTGCATTCAGAATATGCCTATTAAATTCACTGTTGCACAGCTCTGCAACTAACTACAATTAAATGAAATACCATTAACTACAGTTAAATGAAAAATCAGACTTTCTTATTTTTATTTTTTTCTGACAGTGAAATTTTTTTTCCCAGATTTGTATTTTACTCTACATTTCTTGCCTGCTTTTCTGAAAACATTTCCCACTCCCATCCCTAACCTTGCATGAAATGAAAAGCCACTAAGGGTTTAAAATAATGCCTTTTTTTCCCCCTATTACAGCCAATAACAAATAAAAAGGCTGAAATATTTTGATGCTTACATATCAGAAGCCTTTCAGTAAAAATACTTCTAATTTCCCAAGGGAAGATTTTCCTATCAAAGACTTCACTTCTGATGTTTTTTCAAAAAGCCCTGATCATCAGCAAACAAATCAAATTGCTCGTGTACACCAAAGAAAAGGAAAAGTGGTAAGAGATTTTATTGGTAGCCCTGCTGAGGTAAGGAAGGTGACATGAGCATAAAATAAAAAAGGCTTGCATTTCATAATGGTCTGGAGGTGAATTCATACCCTTCCTTCATGCCTCTCTGATATCAATTAATTATCTGAGGAAGGAACAGGCTGATGTTCTGATACATTACAAAAATAGAAATATAATACCTAATTTTAAGATAGGTACTCAGAACATATTAAAGGGTTTTGTTCAAAGCAAGTAACAGCTCTGGAGTGAAAGAGAACAATGCTGACACCAAGTGGAAGAAAACGCTGCCGACTCCATCCTCTATTGCAACCTTGAGACGCCTGAAAATCTCAAAGCCGCAAATCTTAGGTTTAGATGTTGTGGTAAATTTTTTAAACATCAGAGGAAGACCACACAGATCCTCTGAAAACAGAAGTCTGTGTTATCCTAATGTGTACACTAGCTGATTAATTACAATCCTCTTCCTTAGAGTGTAGCTGTTCTTAGTAAGCAAAGCAACCAGATGCCGCTCTGAACACATCAGGTATGACTCTCCTCCACAAATTGTAGATAAAACTCCTTAATTTGTAGTCTACATCAGTTCTATGAGT
Organism: Strix uralensis; assembly: GCF_047716275.1. Lineage (NCBI taxonomy): Eukaryota > Metazoa > Chordata > Aves > Strigiformes > Strigidae > Strix > Strix uralensis. Next base: position 9,662,153 of record NC_133978.1, on the reverse strand, counting down.
CTGACTATGGTAGGAGCTTTTGATATGCTCTGTTCACAGCAAAACTGAAAACCGGCATTCACAGACTGAGAAGTAACAAAGACAAGTCTCCAATTAGTTGGTTTCTGTACAGCATAGTGCCTTCAAAATATATTTTTGAAGCCAGGAAAGGCCTGTATCTGTGACCAGTTTTAGAAAGACCTTCCCCTCTCACATACTTTATATCATTATTGAATGGCAGACAGTGATCAGCTTCATCAGCTAGTGTGATTGCCTGAGCTCTGTTCTTGTATTATTGTTTGCCGTAAAGAATCTCAGGATTTCAGTTTGACCAGCTTCCCTCTTCTGTGCTCAAGCTGCTTGTTATAGTAAAGCACAGCCGATGGTGTGCTTCGTGTCACACAGAGCACACCCTTTCCTGTCAATATTCTCTCCTAGTGCAGCCTTCCCCAGAGCAAAAAAAAAAAAAAAAAAAAAAAATCTACATATTGGGGGAAGGGTGAAGAGATAGAAGTAGACAGTAGCAAAACCACTAAGTCATAGAAAGGGGTTGAAGTGTGACAGCAGTGTCCCACAGCATTCATACAGCAAGTCAAGAAGAACACCCAGCAATGCTGGAGCAAACATTCAATCAGTGACATTCCCTGCACACCCTGCAGTTCACTAAAAACGGAGACCAGGCACACTTGTTGTTTCCAAGTTACAGATCTGCAGTACAAAGGATAGTCTGCTGCAGATCACAGGCACAGCACAGACAAAACACCTCGCTGTTTCCATGCCCTATTCCCTCCACCAACAGGCAGAAAGGCTCTGGCACTGAAGACCCAGAAGGAGCAAGGAGTACTCTAGTCACATTCACTTTGGTGGTTTTAAGTCACGCTTGCCTAGGCTACAGCAGTTTTTATTAAATCCCTATGCCTACAGTCAGTAAAATATTCTCTAGAATATTATCTAGAAGAATAAAAAATTATCTAGAATATTATCTAGAAGGAAAAAAAAAAAACCACAAACAACACATCCCTACAATCTATTGGCCACAATTTTTGTGGAGATCTAGGTCCTACTTTGATCCTCAATGTATGCTGGTTTTTATCCAGTCTTCTGGTTTGGGCAGTACTCAAATACAAAACTAAAACAGTGTTTAACAAGTCCACGTTTTGCTAAATTTACAAAAGTTAAGGAAAATAGGGTTTTTTGTGGAATGGGACATAATATGAAGAAGTCTTTCTATAATATGACAGCAATCCCTACAGAAACATCGACAAATCTTCTGGCACTTCACATGGTACACAAAGGATTTGCTATGTTCACAACTAAACCCAACTAAAAGTTATCACTGCTAAGCAAAGAACTTAAATGAAAGAAAGTAAATCAAGACCTTTACCAGTTTAAATTTAGGAAAATTGTTATGAGCCACAAATAGGAGTTGGAACTATGTTCCCCTATCCAAGAAAAATTGTTTTGACAAGACAAATTAGTCTAACCTGAAAATTTCAGTTTACTAGATCATGAGATGATGTCTGCTTGTTTGGTTGGTAGTTTGTTCTAAAAGGTTTCAGCTAATTCCACAACCACTGTCATGGGATTAGCAAATGAAAGCATCAGTTAAATTATTGCTGTCCTCCAAATTGTGGACAGTGCATTTGGGAGACCACAATTCTTTTTTATGGCAACTTCAGATGAGACTGAGACACCACATTTTTTCACAGAACAGGGTTAATGCCGAAACATTCATTTCCTCTTTGAAAAAGGCTAAAAACCTGAGGTTGACAAAACTCTCCAGACCACAAATGCCTTCCCAACAAAACCATAATTTGAATAGATAAAGTCTCCATGAAATATTTAGTTGTACTGTTCCGACCGACTCCAAACCACACTGCAGTTTCAGAAATTCACCCTGAAGTGTCTGTGGTCAACCTGTAGGTCCAGGTTACCATCCAGCTCCACTTTACCAGCCCCCCACCCCGATATCTGCAATCCCTTTATAATGGGGTTCCACAATTGTAGGGAGCAGCTACATGGGATCCACTCAATAGACAGTCCCATACTGCTGCATAAAAGGACAAAGGAAGAAAAGAAATCAAGAAATGAGACTCATTTCCTCAGGGTGTAGGCTTTTCTTCTAAGGAATCTCATATGTTAATGGAGATACATGCAGGGGCTTGCAGGTACCCACAAAGTCATGCTTCTGTTTGCTTGCAAGACAAAGGTAGTGTGCATAATTCAGGAAGGATTTACCTATGACTTCTGTAGAAAAAGGAGATGAAAAAAACACTCTTGGACTAGATGAAAAAAAACTTCCATAGTCAACTTTCATCTAGAATGTCAGATTCAGAAATGATGAGGGCAAACAGCATGACTAATTGCTATTTGCAAGGTTTGGTTCATAATTTAATTACACTATAGAAATTCAGCTAATCTTGTACACCTCCAACACATCTAGTGATATCCTTCAGGTTAAACACTGTTATCTAGAGAGGCCTCAGGTCAAAACAAACACCACAGTGTCTAACCTCTTTTGAAAGAATGATTTAAGCCAAACAGGAAAATCAGTTTAGTACCAGTACAGTTTGTGAGTTAGGACAGAAGGTTATAAGATAGCTTCAAATGCTAGTGGGCTCTCAGGGGGGAAAATTAAAATACAAAACACTAATAAAACTCCAACCCAAACTGGCAGGACTTTACAGCATTCCAACTCCATTAAAAAAAAAAAAAAAAATAAACTCTACAACATACAATGGCCAGGTAAAAGGACAAGCTAAAAATACATGGTAGCTTGGATATATCTTTTAAACCACTATCTTTAGATGGAATAGGTGGCTGTGAATAGTCTACTATCCAGATCAGGGTAATAGTTCTGAACTATTAGACTGATGCCTTTCAAAAACTTGCAAGTTCTTCTCCCAGTCTGTCTATCTGAATCAGCCTGCAGACATAGAGTAAGTGGGATGACTCCTGGCACTTCAAGATACTGAGAGCTCTGCTCAGGAACAATCAGTCTTGCCCATCTCAGCCTACAAACAACACAACTGAAGGTTAAGCCTATGTCAGCTGTATAGCATGTTTACCAGAATGGTATGGCTTTAATTTGTTAAAGCTCAATTAATTAGGGTAACAATGTTGAATTGGGAGGGGGAAAAAAAAAAAAAAGAGGTATTCTAACACAACAACAAAATCACAGGAATTATGTAGTCCAAATGCAAGTATCTGTGTAAATGCTTTAAGTTATTTCATGAGAAACAGCCAATAAAAGCAAGTTTCATTTCCAGGAAGCAACAAGGGATCTGAGCCAGGTTTGCCATTTCAATTTTCGCTTGCTTTGCTGGAACTAGAACATGTACTTTTAATATGTTTAGTTTGTAAACCTAACTTTGACGTTTCCAGTTTAGTGGACTTTGAGGAATTGTTATATTATGAAAGATGAAGGGTACATATCCAATATGCTGGGTTTCCTGCCAGAAATTACAAAAACAAGATCAACCACAGAATACTGAATTCCCTTCTCACCCACAGCTGGGATTTCTTTCATAAGCTTACCTCAGAGCAGGCGAGTGCCTCATGGCTAGGCCTTGTCTGAGGTTTTATTAAAGAACTTGAAAGGACCTTTTCAGCAGAATTCTCTCCCACATCACAATCCCAGACAGACTGTGACATTTTGCAGAATTACTGGGAGTGAAGTTGCTTCTATGACAAAAGCACTGCAATAGAAAGCCAGGTTTCCTGGCTTCTCTAATACCTTCCCAATTTCCTTTAGGTGCTGATGCTTCTTCTAGTTTTGCAAGCAGAAGCAGATATAATAGGATAGCTAATATTTTGATCTTGCATACTCATTTGAGTACAAGTTGCAGGAATTCTCAAAGATGGTAGTGACATGGGACATCTTCAGAGAGTAAGGGGACCTGGAGGTGTTGGCTCCAACACTGCCTTTGTGTGGAACAATCCTAGTTTTAGATCTGGGGCCATGCCCTCTGACATAGCAGGAATATTTCAGAAACATTCTTGTATCAGTGTATTCTGTTCTCTGTACCTACAGCTGTATAGGATTTATTTTAAGAGTGGCTCCAAGGAGCATTACAGTCTCAATATTCAGTTTGGGATATATAATATGCTCTAAATACTGAATTTGACTTTGTGTTAGAAGTCTGCTGGTTTTCCTTAACAGAAATACTGGGGAGAATGAAGCCAGGAGATTAAGGAGTCACAAATATGAGCAGCCTTGTTCTACAGTTACATGCAATGCAAATCTCTTTCATAATCTTTCAACTGATCTGGCACATTGCTATCAATCTAGTCATGAACCGCAAGGACGTGTGGTAACACACATGGTGCAGAAATGAACTGTAGGTTTTGCTACAACATTTCCTTCACGTCTTTTTCTAAAAATCGATTTCAAGGTAAGCAGCAATGATACATCACATCACAAACTGAAAACAAGACTTATATTGACCCTGTTCCCAAACCAGCATTTGTCTATCATGTTTCTTCCACCAAGACGTTTCTTACAAAAAAGGCAAAAAAGGAATCAAAGTTCTAACAGTGTTTTAGAAAATAATATGCCCAAGGAGAGGCTGAAACGTACACAGTGAGTTCTGGAAAGGCGAGAGGGGTTTTACCTTTCTGGTTTTGCTTTCCTGCATCACCAATGTATAGCCAAACACATACATAAAATAAAAAGTGCTTGAGGAAAAATCCAGTGGTTTTGATCTAACAAAGCTTGGCATTAAGATATTTAAAGTGGAACAACTTGGTATTTTAGTCTCAACCTTTTACTTCTGCACTTGCATTTTTTTCAAAAATCAGAATTTTAAATTTAACATTCCCCCTTTAGCTTAGGTGTATCATAAATATTTACATTGCTGGCAAACAACTATAGTTATCAATTACACAATGTATAAGCAAATATTTTTCCATTTGCAGGTTCTAACCTAATGAAGCACTTTTGATTACTCACTGAATCAATTAATATAACTTTCTTACCTGAAGGCCATCTGCTTGTCTCTGTGAGAAACAAGGGTTCAGGTCAACAAAAAGCATCTCATGGTGTTGAAGCAAATAGAGCAGGAGGCCATTGTAAAGCCTTTGTTCTTCACAAGCCAAGGGACTGACAGGGATCCTAAGGGAAGAGGAGATGGATTAAGTTTAGGAATTCTCAGATCAGGAGCTAATGATGAGTCACACAGGGAGCCCCCCAGTACAGAAGATTATTCAGCAAAGCAGCCAGCTGGGTGACTGGAGAAAGTGGAGTTTTAGCCTCATTTCCAACAAGCAATCATTGGGACAGAGACCAACTTAATTTGGAGGGTTCACAACACTGGGAGCCTCACAGTGATGGAGTCCCAGTTTGCTGCAACGGTTCACAACACAGTGAATCTTTGAGGCAGCACAGCAAAATGGCGAGAACCTGACAGTAACTCAAGATATAAGGTTCATAAAATCAAGGATGAAGATGACAAAAAAGTGCCCCAGAAATCTGCCATCACTCACTGCCATTGAGGCTGGAAGAGTGTAGTTTTGTTCTAGCTTAGTTTATGAAAGTGAACCTTGATGGTTAGAATGTCTTATTACCAGAACTGCCTGGAAAAAAAAAACATAGGTAAGAAACTGTTTCAGTGTAATAACTTATAAATTCACAGACATCAGGCATATCATGCAGTGGAACTTCTGGATGCTCCCATTAATGGGTTGGGGGGAGTTTTTTGGGGGCTTTGGTTTTTTGTTGTGGTTTTTTTTGTTTGGTTTTTTTTTTCCTTTCTCACTTTTTTTTTTTAAATAAATAGTTGAACTTGTACTATCTCATTCCCTGAAGAAGCTCTGTAATCCCTCCCCCTCCCCCCACCTACTTAAAAGCTTGCAGGATATTTACATAAATTCTGTTGCCTTAATCCAACTTCTCCAGCCATGCTGCACCAACTCAGTTCCACCCAGCACAATATTAATATTTAAACAAGAAATTCATGAACTCTGGAGGATAATGTGGAGATATACACACACCAGTCTTCTGTTTGCCAAATCAGTACATTCATTATTCATTTCTGATTTTAAAGTACAAATCTACACACTGGGCCCAGTCCAACTGCTTTCATTCGAGTTATTCTTTGGTAAATTTACTGTTGTTTCTGTAAGAACTTGTTTGGGCTCCTTTTGAAAGAAGATGGTTTAAGCAGAGCTATAGCCAGGTACAATGTAGACAGATTTACAGGATAAACGACTGCCATCACTTCTTTCTTTAGGGTTGGCTAACATTTCTCCTTGGAATCCTATTCTTCTCAGGACAGACTCAGTTGCTCCACAAAAGCCTGCATGTAAAACCTGGTTGACTGAGCAATAGCCTTTCCTGCATACAATTCTAAGAGATTATTATCACTTGTCCAAACAATAACACCCTCAACTCACAGGTTATACAAGCAACCTTTTTAGTCCCTTGCCTTCTTTTTCAGCTTCTTTCTTTAGCTTAGACATATGTTCCTGAATCCATTTCTACCAGCTGTTAACTCCTTACTAGCAAGGAGCACTCCACAAGTTGTTCATGAAGATAAACAGCTGTCCTACTTACTGGGTCCCACTTTCCCTTACTAGCAGCCTGTGTATTGGGTGCCCAGTTCTCATTTCATCTTAAAACAAATCTAAGCTATACTCTGTGATGTGACCCTACAGGTGACTCCAGATATTAATGCCTGCTCATCCACAGATATTCATGGGTGGCAACAGATGCGTATTCCAAATATAGAAAATACATTTTCAGTTTTCTCTGCAGCCACCTTCCACAACGACTTTCAATTAATTTTGTAAAATGATCCCTTCCTGCCTCTTCAGATACTTCTGCTGCTAGCAGAAACTATATTATCTGGCTGACAATAGGGGTATCATGTTCACACACTGCCAAATCCAGAAATGTGTTCCTAGAAAGAGCACAGATACTGAAGTATGTTCTGAACTTCACCATAAAAGCCCTGTATCAGTTGTAGTGCAAATCAAACACAGGAGAACACCCACTATAAATAAGAAACAATTAAAATTTGATCATCAGGAATCAGCTACTGGTTTCTTTGAGTCTAAACCTTTCAAAGTTGCTTTGCCACAAACTGCAAGCTAGAAAATCCATACAGTCCCTTGCCTTGGCTTTGTTCAGGAGATCTGCCGAGGTTCCCAGCTGGCAGAGTCCTGCTGCAAATTTACAGAAAGAGTGAGTCAAGATGAGTAGAAGCAAATGGTTGGCTAGCATCTTTGTGCACTTGTGCAAGAGTTACTTACTGAGGTTAGTAGCAGAAATCTCTTTACCAAGATGAGGCATAACAAAGTACCCATAGAGATTTAAGTAGTATCAGTTGAATCTCTGGTAAAAGCAAAGAAACACATTCTTCTCAACATTTACAGAGACTAGCAGGACATGAAACAGCTCACAAGAAGAAGGATGAATGGCAACAGAAATAACTAATTCAGAGGATGAGCAGAAAGAAATCAACAGTAGAAGTTGATGGAAGAGTGGAGCTTAGCAAAGAAAGTCTAGGGCGTAGCCAGCCTGATACTTGACCTACAAATTATGGTTTGGGTTCCCTTACCTACAAGAAGGTAAGGACATGAAAGCTACATCATGCAGATGTTAAGACTGAAGTCTCAAAAGGTAAGAAACAGATGCCAGGGTCAAAAATCTAAAAGAAAAGCAATGTGAAAGGTGCTGGTGGAGCAACTTAACAGCAGTGAAGATAGCTTAACTCAGTCTCACAGGCAAAAAAATAGCATGAGGGAGGAAGGCCAGTAGAAGAAATCAGGAGCTGATTTGCAAAGGAGATTAAGGTAAATTTAAAACATTTTACTCAGTTATGCTTTTTCTGAAACACACTTTCTTTTCTTATTCCTACTTTGGGTCCCATGACCCTGAACAGGGACAGGAAGCATATATACTAATAATATAACAGAATTCTTCCAATATGAAGAGGATTTTAGTCAAACATTTACTATAAGCAGCATTAAAGTAAGGGGCTGAAACAGATTAAAAATAGAGAAGAAACAGCTTGTTTAACATTGTTTTCACACAAACAGCGATATTAGTTTCCTAGCATTCATGATAATAGGAGTTTTCTGTGACTGTAACTAGACTTTCAATATAATACCTGTGCTAAGGCTTGTATTTTCTGCATTGTAATTACCATCATTACTAATTGTGAAATATATGCAGTTTAGGCTTGCAAGATGTAATGAGCAGCGAGTTTTATATTCTAATTTTCTGTTCCCAATGCTCATATGTGTTCTGTGTTCCAACTCAGCCACTTCAGTGAAACTATAAGCATGACAGGTCTCCACAAATAAAAGTGTCAACAGATTGAGACAGGTCATAATCATAGATAGAATTTGCACTTGAATATAAATAGATCAAAAATTTAAAGTAAAATGACTTGGTTTATGTCAAAGAAGGAAAAAGTAACTGCACAAAAACACAGATTGTCAGAATACATGCAGAACAGTTTTAACACCTGCAATGAATTAGTGCCATAAGTGGAGCTGACATTACATTCAGAAGGTTATTTCCAACAATTGCATGAGGTATACATTTCTGCAGATTAGATGCAGAGTTCTTTTTTCCATAACCTTCACGTTCTGACTGAACAACTATAGCAAGTACTACACCCAGCAGGTCTCACTTTCCAGTGAATCTACACTCTGGCTGCCAAATGTTTCATAATGTGGTGGCTAACTGCACTAATACTTGCTCTGAGAGATGTAAAGGATATTTATGATTTTATTCCCTGCGTCAGCAGATATGGTTTGCCACATTAGACTACCTTGAATTTTGCTGCTGTATGGGACAATACAAATGGTATATTCCGATTCATTCAAGGCCTCAGGTCACTCAGCAGAAAGTGGTACAGCAATCACACTGAGAGAAAATGCCAGTTACAAGGCTCTCCTCTCCACCCCACCAAAACTACCAAATAGGTGATTTTTCTTAATCTTAGGAGGTAACTCTCCAAGGACAGCACTAGTTGCACACTTCACAACAAATGAGCTCCAGACTTACTGGTTTCTCTCCCAGAGCTGGTGAGATCAGAATGACTGTAAAAAACTGGAGTTAATATTCATACAGCAGATATACTTCTATTTATGGTAGCTGTGTTGTCTTGACAAGTCACTGGCAGAGAAACCCCATGCTGATCGTTTTTAAGGTTTCTCAGGTCATTCCCACAAGCATTTAGTTTAGCACTAAGTGTACTTTAAAAACCAGACACAGGGACATGTTCAGAAGTAGCTGGACCATCTCCCAAAACAGAGTAGGATGCTTAAAAACTGAAACAGCTCATCAATCAATAAGTGAGCCTACTGGATTCTTATGTGTAAATACAGAAATCAGTGGGCACATATTCAAACATTCTGGGAACAGAGGTAAAGGATTAAAGTATTCTTGCACGCATCGTGAGTGGCACTCCTCAGGGGTCGGTATTGGGACAAATGCTATTTAACATCTTTAAGCCAATCATGTCCTGGGCTGCATCAGGAGAAGTGTGGCCAGCAGGGTGAGGAAGGGTATTCTCCCCCTCTACTCTGCTCTCATGAGACCCCCCCTGCAGTGCTGTGTCCAGCTCTGGGGCCCCCAACATCAGAAGGACACGGACCTGCTCGAGTGGGTCCAGAGGAGGCCATGAAGATCATCAGGGGGCTGGAGCACCTCCCCTGTGAGGGCAGGCTGAGAGAGTTGGGGGTGTTCAGCCTGGAGAAGAGAAGGCTGCAGGGAGACCTTATAGCGGCCTTCCAGTACTTAAAGGGGCTACAGGAAAGGTGGGGAGGGACTCTTTATCAGGTGGTGTAGGGATAGGAAGAGGGGTAACAGTTTTCAATTGAAAGAGGGTAGATTTAGATGAGATAGAAGGAAGAAATTCTTTACTGTGAGGGTGGTGAGACACTGGCACAGGTTGCCCAGAGAAGCTGTGGCTGCCCCCTCCCTGGCAGTGTTCAAGGCCAGGTTGGACGGAGCTTTGAGCAACCTGGTCTAGTGGAAGGTGTCCCTGCCCATGGCAGGGGGATTGGGACTGGATGATCTTTAAGGTCCTTTCCAACCCAAACCATGCTATGATTCTATGCACAGAAGCCTCATGTGATAGTGAAGGGAGCCTGATCAGCAGAAGAGTGACAGTCAGTGCAGTCCTTATTTAGTGTGGGGGTCAAGGGATAGATTTTTGGTGAAGGCCTTTTGGCATCAGCCCTTTACCTGTTTTTAATTATCACCACACAACTAATCCAGACACTGGGAAGTAAACCTCATCTGCCTACACTCATTTACTAATTTTAGCATGCAGATATTAAGGAACTTGGGCCTTGGTTGCAGAACTGCTTTGTTCCATCACTGAATATCATCTATGGTGAAGCCTGTTTTCACAGGAGTGAACGGCATAGCTTCTACCACACTACATGTTGTTATTCTTCTCCCTAGCTGTACTTTTGCTGAAGTAAGGGTCCTTTTACTTATATCACATACAAAGATTATATGCTGGTACATCTGGTGATAGGTCCACAGAGCAAGTAAACAGACACAAGCACAAGACCTATGGGAACAGCAACAAGGTTTAAGAGTGCAGTTCCCCAAAACAAAGCCTGTCACTGATTTCTAATATGCTTGGTACCAATTGTGCTAAATATATCTTTTTAATAATTTACTTAGCTTGCCATATGAAAAAAGTGAAAAACAACAAGGCTTTTTTTACTACATGGAAACTACTAATTGTTAACATATACATTTTGCAAAGTGACATTGGCTTATAGTTCACATTAAGCTGGAATGGCTATGATCCACTAAAACAAAGGTTTACAAATCTTAAGACAGCTATAAACATTTTAACGTCCTCTAGTGTCAACATGAAGGATAGGATAAAGAATTAAATTGTTCCAGCTTCACTCGAAAATCCTCCATTACCAGATCACTCTAGGCTGTTCCTTCTCACCACCTTCACTTGCATGACATATACTCTCCCACTTTTCTTTTTCAGCATCCAGTTATGTCTGCTCACTATCATCCTAAACATATCTTCTCTAGCTTCAGCCAAGCACTCATTGCTTGCAAGCTCAGCTGGCCTCTGCTTGGATGTCAACTTGCATGTTACTTCTCTTTCTTGGTAGAAGAGATTCCTTTCTCTGATATCAAATGCTATTACAAGGTCAAAGTCTACCTTAGCTTTTCAGAATCAAGGCTAACATCTAAGTAGCCTCTACAGCCAGCATGTAGCTTGGCTAAAAAAAGAGGAGTAGTTCTCATTAAACAGCTCTCCATTACTAATGCCTCTTCAAATGGCTTCTTACTTGAGCCTGGACCTGTACAGTCAGTGCCTAACAGGATGAAGGTGGTTAGCCAGCTCGGAATCTGTCACATCTGCCCATAATATACTGTATAAACACTTAACTTTCAAAATGTTCCACCTACTATTGGACATACAGTTATGACAGAAAGCCTCATTGTGAAATGTGATCTAGTAGTACTATTTAAGGTAGCCAAATAGAGAGTACTCACTTGAACAGAGCAGGTCCAAACACAATGGCTAGGTTTTCCAGAGTCATGAAATTCACGGCACTGTATGTTGCTACCTTTAAGAGGAAAGCAGACAGGAACTGAAAAAGGTTTTGATGGGCTTTGGGCAGGCAGCTGAGCAACTGTTTCAGGTTCTCTATGCATTCTGTGGCATTGATTTTGTGCTCTGGGGGGATAAAAAAAAGTTATTATATAGATATTCCTAATAATAACACAGTTTCATCATAGACATTGTTATAGATCTAAGAAGGAGGGAAGGTTTTAAAATATATTAAAGAATAAATATGTCCTAAGCAAAAAATTTGTACACTAACTTTTGACAACAATTTTTACATATTAGTATTTAAGTACCATGGATTTTCCAGGTACTGAGTTTTATATACACTGTTTCTACTTTTCTTCCTGTTGACAGAATCATTTATCACTTGCTGCTTTTTTAATGGCATTGCAGGCAGTAGTCATGTGCCTGAATCCTTAAAGCTGACTTTAAAGATGATAAAAGATTGTCAGACTTGACTCTCCCCAGAGATTTTACACATGCCGTATGATTCTCATTAAGAGAAAGAAAAAATTGTACCCTTTCAGCCCCACATCATCTTCATTTCCTGACTAATTGGTAGCTCTCAGTCTCAAAACGTTTTTGCTCTATAAATACGCAACTGTAGTTACACAAGAGATGCTTAAAAATCTAAATTGGGGATACTTAGCATTTTCTTGGTTATCATTCTTCAAATAAGAGTTACAGGACAGAAAATGGGTTCACAAACAACTTTATTTGATCAGCAGTTCAGAATTAGTATGATAAAGTCTCCTGGTTATTAGAATTGAGATGACAGTACTGCTCAATAACTGGCAGCTGATGCTCAAATTTACCATAGATCACCAGGACACATCTGTGTAGCTTTGACACTGTAAATATCAAACTATGCCCTGAAGGGCAATTTTAGTCCTAAAAATACATTTCATAAAGGCCAAGACCCATGGTGCTCAACCTATTAGTGAGAGAGAGATGGAAAAGGGGATGGGAAGGGGGGGGGGGGGGGATAAAAAGGTATAAATAAAAAAGAACAGCAAGACTATTCAGGGTAGGCAAAACAAGGTGCTTGCAAAAAAGTAGATCTTTCAGCACAGACTTTCATAGTTCATGAAAGTGACTCCTTTCTCTTTTTTTCCCCTTTTTTTGGTAAACATGTACATAACTTTGCACTTAGCAGTTGAAGTTTGAACAAAAGCAACCTGCAATCTAACTCACAAAACCCACTTATTTGTATGCAAACACCTGAATTAGCTATCACTCAGAATCACTGGGCAGAATCGTCTGAAGGCATTAGCTCAGCCATTACAGACATGAATAGGAAACTAGACAGTTTATTGCGGTAGGTATTCATCTTGGCTTTGCTTTTTGAATGCTTCATGCTGCTCCACACACTGCTGTCCAAGAAAACTGTAAGAAAACTAGTAAAAAGTACTAAATAGGAACAGAGATGTACAAAAAGGCTCCTGTACAAGGGAAGGTTAAACAGAGAAAGAGGCTTCAGTTTGGAAAAGAGATAAGTAAGGTAGTGGCTATATAAAGACACAAGCAGCATTATGATGGTGATTAAAAATAAAAATGTTATCTCAGTAACAAGTGAGGCATCCATTTTAAAAAGAAAGCATGCAGAAGAGGTACTTTCTCAAAGAACACAGGATTGGATTGCAGAATGCCTTGAGGCAGGATGTTGGGGAGTCCAAAAGCCTTAATGAATTAAAAAAAAAAAAAAAAAGACCATTGGCAAGTTCATGGAAGACGGGTCCATCAAAAGCAATTAAACATCAGTCTCAGGTTAAGGAAACTTAAATCCTTGCTTAGAGGAAGGTGCAATGAACACATTATCTGTCACTGTCAGAGAAAGGACAGAAGCCTGGAAGGTGCCTGTTCTGTACCTTGGAAAGTTTTTAGCAAGCCAGAACAGATGTTGTCTGGAAAAACAGCCACTGGCAGTTCTTTCAGAAAGAGTTTTAGGAGACTGGCCACAGAATCAACATCTCCATCGTTAACAAGATCTACTTGTTCTCCTTGATTGTATTTCTGCTTCAATTCCTTGATTTTGTTTACTGAGCCACTGATTCGAAATATACCGATGTGCTCCAGACCTGTTTAAGAAGAAATATGAAACAGTAAGCAATGGTTGCATTACCATACCTGTGCAATGAGAACTGGATCTCAAAAAGCAGGAGCTTCTCTAAGAAAGCATGATAATTATAAAAACAGACTTTTCAGCAGTTACAGCTGAAAAGTACAGCTTAAACAAGGAATAACAGTTTTCAGAGACCAAACAGAGAAAACATGAATTTACCAAATACTTCTAGGTACTCGACCATCTGTGTCACAAGAAAAGGAACTCCACATTGCGTTGTATCCTCTATGAGGGTTTCCAGAGGAACACCAAATGTGCTTCCTTCTCTGCTAAACTGTAGATCTGGTGAGACTTTATTTGTTGTGTCCCTGACTTGAATAGAAGATAGTGATTTCTGGGGAATAAAAACAGGCAAGTGATAAGCAGAAACTGGTTTTTATTACTTTAAGATGTAGACCCTTGGACCTTAGGTAAAATTATTGTCTTCATTATAGCATCTTAGTACAGATTTTACTTCCACTGCATGTTCGTAAAATACTAATATCATTCTTCTATAGAGCTGAGACAGGACCTGCGATAGGGTAAATCATAATAAAACCCATTCACACCTACATTCAGAGAAAATGGGATTCTGAGTCAAGGCAGAGGCCCTGTTTAGGACAGGGAGGTGTCACTAAAAACCCCTTCCCCAAGAAGAGCCCCAACAGTCAGGAAAAAGGCTTACCATGTGCTGGTGCACAGCCTTCCAACCCTATGACATTTGTGAATTTCTACCAAATTCATGAGATAAAAAATGCAAGATTCATGGAGGAGCCAGAAGAGGAATTTAAGCAGCAGCCACGGTACAAACCGCAAGGGTTCCTGTCTGCTCGTCTGGTTGTTCTGAATTTCTTACCCCAAATAACCGATGCAAAAACATATGTAAGACATCATGAACAACCTGCACTTGGGAGCTGCTTTTTCATCTTGTTAGGATGAGAAGAACTGCCCAGCACGCGGGCTGAAAAGCTTGTGGGCTATGGCACTGGGTGCCCGTGCCCAGGGGCGGCAGCGGGGCTGAGGGGTCTCTGTGAGGGCCGGGCGGGGCACGGCCGGTTCTGGCCGGTTCTGCAGCTGGGCCCGCGGAGCAGCTCCGCCAGGGGAGCCTCGGGGGGTGTATTTAAGAAAGGGGGAAATGCTGCTCAGCCACAAGGAGCCCGTGCTCCCTTATCCTCTTTCCCCCCTCTTCTACCCCCTACCTTAGAAGCCCTGTGCTACATTTTGTCCTCATTGTCCTGTCAGGCAGGCTACGCTCCCAGTCACAAAGGAGAGGACCCATTTCCACCACACAATGAGAGCAGCAGCCCAAACTGGGAACACCCGTATTTACCAGTTCTGCATCAGGAACATCAAAACAGTATCTGCATTTCATTTTACTTTTTTGTAGCATTATCCCAACACATCCTAAAACCAGCCTTTACTTAAGTGTTTTTACTACTATGTTTTCAGAAGCAAAAAGGAAATACTTCCCTGTGGATTTGTAGCGGAACCACTACAGAAAAGCTGTTTTCCAGCTTACAAAGCGCACACCACCACTAAAGCAGCAAGCCAGCACTCGAGGAGGCCACGTCCAGCCATGCTGCCATGGCGAACACACACAAACACATGCTTAAACACCTACACACTATTTTGCTCTTTCAGTACATAAGCAAGCTTAGAATGTGATGTTAATGCTAAAGCATTAATAATTACCTAAAAGGAACCAATATCAGCATGTACCAAATGTATTTTACAGCACTTTTATATATAAGCAGTGAGGGGTTAAAAAAAAATCTAAAGTGTCTACGATATATTTCTCTATATAACTCCTCTTTCCCTCTTCAGATGCAGCAGTGAGGTTGGGAGAAGAATGCAGCCTTCTCAGAAAGAAGAAAGGATGTAAGAAAGGACTCAAGAAGCCAGATTTAAGTTCACTTACACAAATTGAAAGGGAGGCACTTGCTCCCATATTAGACTGCAGGAGAGTGTATTTCAGCTGTGCTGCTCAGAAGACACCATCACCTTTCTTCTCCTCACAAAGCCATGTAGTCCGGCCAACGCTAACTGCAGCCGTTGGGCTGTTCCTCTGTAATTAACTTATCATAGCATAATTGCTAGGCATAATCTTAATCAGTAGTTTCACTCCAGATTTTGTTGAAGGTAGAAATTAACTGCCGGTAGAAGTGGATTCCTTGGAGCCAACACTTGCCTGGGGAGGCACACTGCACAAGCTGATAGATGTGTTACCGTCAGGAGATGTTTCCATGGCACCTAACACACACAATGGCAGGGGTTCCTGAAGCACACTGATTGTGTGCTTGAGATTTACTTTTGAGTGGGTTTTTTCAATGCAGGCTTGCAGATATTTATACCACCTGCTGTCCATTCTGCCTGCTAGCAGCAGTAAGTAAAATATTTTGAGATGGCCCACAGTATATACATGTTATAGATACACCTTTATATAACAATCATTTTAGTAAACATACGAGCAAGGATTCATCCAGCCTTTGAAACATGGAAGATATAGATGCTGTTAAGCCCAACATCTTCTGTTAAAATTCTTTCAGATACAAAGCCTCTCCTAGGAAATAAGCCACAGCGAAGCAAGTAATGTTGTAGTTAAATCTAATTGGTGTGGATTCCTAATACAAATTTGGTAGTTACGTACAAAACAAAAACAAAACACACAAGGCAACAAACCAAAACAAAACCAGGCACCGAGTCAGACCCCCCTGGTGGAGTACCAGAAAAGCAGGAGTTACTCTGTCAACATGCTGGACTGCTGATTTAGTACAGACAGCAGAGATAATTCCCTCTTCCTTAGTAGAGAGGATACTGCTTAAAAATGGCAAGGATTTTTAGCTCACTTACCTCTCCACAAGATCCCACGATGAGGTCTGGAAATGCTATGGTTTAAGCCTTTCTTGCCCTACATTTTGAGCCTTTCCTGCCCACCTGGCATGAGAAGAGACCTCACTTTTGTGACGGCCTCACTTTCACATTAGGACATACCAACCCCCAACACCCAGGTGCAGCTAAATACCTAGTGAGCAGGGTTCATGTCTGGACCAAAATTCCTCACTGCCGTCTCTGCTGCCTCCAGGTCACTGGCTCTGCAGCCCTCAGAAAATCATGCATTTATCCTGCTGTGCACCAGAAGTGGCTAGCTGACTTAGCCAGCCCAATGGGCATTGAATCCCTTTCTCCACAGCGCATGGGCCATTCCCACAGCACAGCTGGCTCTCCCCAAGCCCATTTTGGCCAGTGGCATTCAAAACTCAGCCCTCTCCTCAACACCATCACTCCCCACAGCCCCCTCACCTGCTCTGCCCAAGGGCTGAACTGGGGGCAGATGCCACCTTGCCCAGCAGCCCAGCCTCCCCCAAGACAGCAAGAGAGGGAACCCTGCCATGCCTACCTGCTGCTGCCTGCCCAGCTGCCTTCCCCAGCATCACGGGCAGGGGCAGCCTAGCCTCATCACTGCAGACACGATCCACCTGAGTCCATCACCACAGCTGCAGCTGTTTGAAGGGCCCGGCCCCTGCCCTGACTCCTCCAGCACTGCCGTCCTACGACATTAGCCACTTCACAGCTATGCCTGTTCAAAGCTGTTGGGCCCACAGGTGGTAGGTAGTAAGGCTGATGGTGCTGTCTCCACAGCACTGCTCCATATAAAATTGACTTCTAAAAAAGAGAAGAAAATGTGTTGGGCCTCCTGTACCCCATGGCATGACTGCCGTCTGTCACAGCAGTATGGTGTCCAGTACTCATATCTGAAAGAATACAGGGGGCATTTTGGTGTGTAAGATCCCCTCCCTGCTGCATTCAAATCCTCTCTCCTGCCACTGCCCTCCAGCAACCATAAACAGTGTTTTCCCACCCTTCAGGCCCTCACATACTTTATCACTGTGTTTGCAAGGCAGCTGGAGCAGGAGCAGCTCCCCCACCTTTGCTGGGTCCCTTTGGTACAGACAAAAGTACAAGGCACCCAGAGCCACCAGTGGGCTGGTAGCAGTTTGCCCTCTGCAGAGAAACAGCTCACAAAAAGGCCTGTGCAAAAAAAAATCCCAAACTTATAAAAAATCAACAGCCAACTCTTCGCTGCCCACCCCACAGCACATTTCCACCATCCATCTGACTAGATGTCATAGGAATCATCCTGCTGACATGTCACTCTCCCCTGCTTCAGCTAAACATGTAAATTCTAGGCAAGTATCTTTTAAGTAACAAATTATCTGCTTGAGCAGCAAGCACAGGTTTTTCCTATTGGGTGATGACCCAGGGCAAACAAGGCAGCAGAGACTGCAGTCAGCCTCTTGGTCTCTACTGCTCTTCGAGCTGCAATTATTGAAGAAATTGTTTTCAAGACCTGACTGCGAAATTCAGCAAGGCTTACAGAAAAAGAAGACATTTCAGTTCCCAAGAAAGTCTGCAACAGCTAGAGGGCACACGAGGCTTGCCAGAGAGGTGGTCCTGCAAACCTCACTTCAGACACAGCAAGGAGGGCCAAGCCCTGGACCGGATTTTCTTTTCGTACGAAGTAACACAGTTCAGAGGTATGATTTCTCCCCACGTCGCTGTTGTACAGAGAGCAGAAAGCCGCAGGCAGCACAAATTAAACATGTAACTGCTCATACTGTGTAGCTGCAATTCAAACCCTTCCTTGACAACCTCCGGATCAAAGTCAGTCCCTGCAGGACTTCAGCTATACAAATAGGATATGTGGTACTTGGAGCAGCCACCCTACCCTGACTTGAAGGGCCACATCTAAATTAAAACCAAAACTTTTGCTCTCCCAAGAGCTTGCCACCCAGGGGAAGGCTTGTGAGGAAAGGCAGTGCTGTGGCCTGGGTGGTGTGAGGGGCTGGGGGAGCATTGGCGGGTAGGTTGCTTTTGTACTCTCTCACTGGGGGCATGGCCTCCAGCTACTGAAAGGGCTGCTTTTGAGGATTGCTGATGTCTTAAAAAGATAAAGAATAAATATGAAAGGAAAACAGAAAAGATTAGTTTTCTTTCTTAGAAAACAAGTTTTTTTACAGAAGCATTAGGAACAACAGGATCCCTATGAGAGAGGGCAGAGGTAAATCCACTGTCAGCAGCAGTAAAAAAATATAGCAGCAAGAAAAATAATTAACCGCGGCTTCATGGTTCATTTCAGTTTCTCTTCAAAGCTGTAAGCAGCCTGTTCTGCTAACCTAGTGATCTGTGTCTTGGCTTCGGGAGGCTCCAAGCATCCAGCCAAATAGGAAAGGAAGCCCTTCTTGGTGGGCAAGAGCTGAGCAGCTGGAGTGCGTGTCCTGCGGGGAGGCCATGGTGGGGATGCAGCGTGGACAGTCCTGCCATGCCGTGTTCCCTGCTGTGGCCCAGATCCAGCTGGAGAGGCCGTGGTGGCTCTGGATTAGAAGTGAACACTAGGGAAAGCAGCCCCGCTGATCCCAGCTGCAGCCTTTGAGCACTGGATGCTCAGGATCAGAGTAGAACTGTGGGGTTCATAAATAAACGCATAAAGCTTGACCTGAAGCAAACAAATTCAATGCAATTGCAACTGTTAGCCGGCCCCTCCATGGCATGATCCTCGCTAACCAGTGACAACTTCAAAAGCAACTTTTCAAGGATATGCAGGCATACAATGCTGATTAAAACCAAAATATCAATACTATATGGTTTTAATTTAAAGCATTGTCCACCATAAATGCTGTGTTTCAGTCACACTGCTTGTCTTCTGGTATCTAATGTTATCCTGAAACAGAATTTGTGATGCCTTGATTTTGATGTATTTAGAGTGTTTGGGTCTTTTTTCTTGTTTTTTCAAGTGGATAACTGCAAAGAAGAAAAACCCTTTGAGTGCGTCAGAAGGTCAGAGAACACCATAAATACAAGTGAATCAGCTCATTAAAACATCACTAAATTTGTCTCATCTGTAGTAAACACTTCAGACCCTCTGCGATTACTCTGCTGGAGTTGCTAAATTATGCTGTTGATACAGGAAGATTATGAACTGTGTTGTATCCAGAACACTGGACATCACAAGTTCACATAATCGACCTCTAGGTCATTTCAGCTGCTTTAAAACCCTTTTCCTCCTATATATCAAAACAGACACCAGCCTGGTGGAGGAGAAGGCCGTGGGGTAGCATCCCACAGGACCTCACAGCTAATGATGTTGCTTTTTGCAGCTTGCCAGCAGGCAAATGAGCACATGTGCCCCGGCCAGCTGGTCAGCACCCCCCAGCTGCGAGACCCACGGCTAGTACGCTGCCTCTGGCCTACCCTGGTGCTGGGGACAGTGTTGGGTGAAAGGGCCAGACAGACCCTGTGGGAGCTGAGGGAGGAGGAGAAAGCACTGTGAGACAAGAGAGGGTAAGAAGCTGATGTTGTAGCAGGGGATACAGGACTCCACTGTTCACAACTGTTTTGAAAAGGACAGTTTGTTTTAGGTGGGGAGCTCAGAGAAGTCACTGGCATAAGTAGGAACACTACTGCTCTGACTTTGCAATTTATATGACTTTTCAAAAATAGGATAAAACACCACCACAACCCTACAAACCCATGCCAAGCAAGTGTGTGCTGACCTCTTACACTTCAGAGCTGACAGCTTCAGCAAGTAGGACTGGAAATGCCAAAAAGCCCTAGCAATTTGTCTGAACAGAAGGAAACCAGAAAAATTATATTGTCTACTCCTTGGCTTAAAATGCTCAAAACTGCCCCATTCAGGAATGTATTTTTTTCTTTCTCTATGTAATCTTTTAGGAACAGCATAATCATTTGCTAAATGCACTATGATGCATCGGCTGCGCCATCTCAGCCTTGACAACCCTTGTGCACTTACCCCATAAAAGCATCCCTGAATTGTCATGAAAAAGAGTCAGGGCCAGATACATGCGGATGACTTTCCATCAGGTGAACCTGCCTTACCGGCTTTTGAAGCAGGTTTTCATTGCCACCCTAGACATACAACATTTGTATATTTTATTCCCATTCATCATGAGCCACTTTAAACAAAAAAATGAGTAAGTTCTCAAAAATCGCACATTTTAAAGTATATGGAGCTGGTAGAAAAACTATAGTGAGTCTCAAACAAAAGGAAAAAATGGAAATATGAGCTACAACCAAGACAGAAGTACAGATAAGGAAAAAATGCATCTAGCATTAGGTAATCATTGGCAAGAAATGTGGTATGAAAAAATGGTATTTCTGTTTTAATTGCTACTGTATCTATACACATTTTCCTGCATCATAGCTGCTAAAAGCCATAGTACAGCATTATAGGATGGTTGCCACATATGCCTCATCACAGTATTTTGAGTGCCAACTAAGTCTACTCACCAAGCTAAATTATCAGAAAGGAAGAGCTGCTGTCCTGACAAGAAAGCAGCTCTCCCCTGCTGCTACATGCACTGCTTTTCACTGTGCTTGTGGAGAGAGTACACAGGCCACAGCCCCTCCTGCCAGGCAAGCTCTTGTCAGCTGCCAGCAGCCTCCCCTCTAACGTTAGGGGTTTTTTTCTGCTCACAGCTGATTGGGTGGACTCCTCGGGATGCGGATGCCCAGGGGCAAAGACGGGTATGTCTCCATGGCCAGCGCCAGGCAGGCGCAAGGCAGCTGCCCCCTTCTCCATCAGCCAGGCATGCCTTAGTCAGTGCTGTGCCTGAGCAAATATCTCCTGAGTCACAGCAAGGCTCTTTGTTACTGTGGATGCAGCACTACATTAACCAACCTGGCAAGCTTGGAGTTGCTTCCCTCTATCTGCCCCCATCTCTGGCAAGGGATGTGTTGGTGTCCTGTGGTGGCTCAGCAAAGCCTATTTCCAGGGAGCTGAATTACAGGCATGTGGAGAACTGCCCAACGAAACAGTGGCAGGCACATGTTCAGACTGCTTGTTTGCCCCCCCCCCCCTTTTTTTTCCCCAGCCTATTAAACTCTCTAGCATAACTTTTTCTCTTTAGAAAAACGTGCAGAAAGCTGCACTCTTCCTTGGCAGTTTTGCAAAACTGAAAGTAGCTTGCAAGTGACAGGTCAACTGTCAATACTCTTCTCCTTTTGGAGTGCAATGTCATGAGGGTTGAATTGGAGCCTGCCTCTCTGTTTCCTGTTTTAAACTTTATTTTCTTCCTCTAATCTCCACCTGGCACCTAAACCTCCTAAATTTCTTGATGCTGTTCCAGGGAAAACAAGTCAGCATTCAAAATTTAGTATTGCTTTGTTATCTAAAGACACTATCTTGCTGTTGCTGCTAAAGAGCAGAACATCAGCAAAAATAGCTGTGGGCTGAAAACTATTGTAATGAAACAAGCTAAGCTCTTTTTCAGGCCTTAAAAATTATTTAAAACCTATCTCAGTCTATATCATGAAGTTCAAACTACACATGAATGAAGATGATAACTGAACTCTCTATGCAGGAATTAATCGAGTGAAAGCAAATCCCAAACTTTGACACATAGGGTAAATTTGAGAGGAAAAATATATCCAAAGTAGCTGGAGGTATAAATGTACCCAGTAAAGGCTCTGTGTGTGAAAAAATAAGCACAGGCATAAGGGCTATTCTGCAACTAGACAGTCTGGCCACTGTTCCTTATTTGAGTTCATATGCTAGTGCATACAGCATTGCTTACTGGAAAAAACACAGAAATAAATACATCATGGGAAGAAAAACTATCGTCCCTTCCCAGAGTCTTATCATCCCTACCAGAAAGGCAAATATTCAATCTGCTTCTTGGTGCAGTTTGCACAAAACAAAGAAGTCATGGGAATAGCAGTTTGGGCTGAAAACTTGTATTTGCAAGAGAAGAGAATTGATTCTTCTTTCCATGCAGATTTCCTTGACATTTGTTGCTTCATCTCACTTTCTGCAGTCTGAATGAGAAATCCACTGTACACATCTCTTAAGCAGCACCTTCTCCCCTTCAAAGTGGATTACAGCACTAGAACTTAGTATTTCTAAAATTGCAATTGCACTGGAGTGCAGACTGACTCAAAAAATCTTTGGCCTCTGCTGCAGGTTAAGGGTACCTGTATTTTCTGCTAAGGACACACAGCCATAGTTAAGCAATAAGATTCAGTTGATTGACTGGCAATTGCTGAACGGGCATGTAATCAGAAAATAAGGAGAATTTCCATTCAGTTTGGCTGATCCCAGGTTTATTTCTCCAAGAAACAGGAAGCTGAAAAGCAAAACACAAAGCCACACAAAATTTTTGTAATCATGGTTTGTTCCCTACCTGCTCATTTTCATAGGCAATTTGAACTGTAGGACTACTTTTAGCAAAACTACAAGTAGTTTTAGCAGCCCCAGTCATCCTCCCGGGAAGACAGATCTCCCATGAGGCTCCATCCACAAGCTGGTCACCAGTTTCTGACAACTTCCCACAGCTGATGGGAAAATTTGCTTCCAGCTTCAGCTCTAGACAGCTCATGGTCTATGAATCTCTAGCCGAAGCAATTATCTCTGGCACCACACACTGCCATTTTGCATAAATAATTCAGTTCCAACACAATATTACTTATTTGAAGAAATCTTTGAAAAGCTGTAAAGAAATAAAATGTAGATTAGTCCTTGCCTCTTCTCTGCCTCTAGCTTGCCCAGCACCTGAGGTGGAGATAAAAAAAAAGGAGGAATATGGTAAGTGGAGGCATCAGCATCCTCTTGCACCATGGACACTGCCCTAACTCACGTAAAAGTCAGGCAGAGGCAGGTTTTTATTTGTATTTCTCCAATGGAAAAGAATTTCAATACCTTTGGTCCTTACTGAATCAACATTGTTTCAGATGAGTTGTTCCCTTCTATTATGTTCAATTAACTCTGCCTTCTTCAGTCTCGTGATGCTACTTGAACAAAATTAGAGAAAACTCAAAAAAGGTGGAAGACCTTCCAAAGGGAAATCTTCCCTCCAGAGAAACTGAGATGGCAGCAGCAGCTCCATCAAGCTTTGCAGTTCCAGGCAAGGTGATGAAACCCTGTTTTCAGTAATTCAGTCTGTCATATGCAAATTCAAGTCTCCTATTTCGGAAGCAACAAGGTAAACGGTGTGCCCAGTGGGAATTCCCTCTTCCCCATCTCACTCTCCCAGGAATCTTTCTGGTAGCCAAGAGGGTCATCCACATACTCAAAACAGTGACTACTTAATTGTTACCTATAATTGATACCTGGGGAGATACCAGATTGTCAAGCCCAGTCTCATAAATGCAGTTTTTTGTCCCTTACGCCCTGAGAGCACCTCCACATAACCCTGCTTTATTTGAAGCAAATATTAATTAATTGAATCATTTTTATGAACCCTTGCATAACCTCATATGCAGTATTTATTGTAATTCAAGACACACCAGATTATTTCACTTATCCTGATTTGCAAAGATGGTCCCCTAAGTAACGCAAAGCAGAGAGACAGCCACTCTAACCCAGGGACATTTTAATTAAACAGCGAAGTAATTTGATTCCAACAGAAGATGGCGTGACCTAATACAAATTGATATGCATGTCATATATCAAATTTTAAAGTTATAACCACAGAAACCCCACACAATTTAGATATGATCTGTAAATATAGAGTTGGCCAGAGCACTGGCCATTTACAAAACAGAGGGGATAGGTATTAATCTTGTTACTCAGCAACATCTCCTAGTCATTGCTGTTAATCACTGAAAACATGTTTACTTTTCAACATGAGCTGTGACACCAGGAAAGGAGGAAAGAGTTTAGCTGGATGATTTTCAGCCTGCAATGAGACAAACAGGGGAAAAAACCAACATTAATTTGAACTAAAAGAAAATGTTTTTGCAAGTCTAGCTGTGACCAAGTAAGATTAAGCTTGGAGCCAAAGGCAGCTGGGAACGTTTGTTGCAGTCTCACCACACAGGGGCACGACCGCAAGGGCAGCTCACAGAGGAATTGCTCCAAGCTCCTTCCCAGCCGTGTGCTGCGACACACTACGGCATGTTGTGCTAGCAGTTACACGTGAGCCCGCACTGTAAAAACAATGAGCTGATCTCACTTACAAAAACCCCCAACATTTCCAGAGGTGCCCTGAGTGGGTTTGCAACACGGCACCCACAATGATGCACTGTTGGATGCTTTAAGCAAGCACTTCCACTGACAGAAAACACAACAACACAACTTTAAACCAGGGCCTGGAAAACTCACTGTACTTAATCCCTCTGCAGCGGCACTAGGGATCAGCGAGGAAAGGGTGCAGAGATGCTCCCTTGAAGATTCCCAAGGACTTATTCGATGACTGAACATTGCATGATACTCCTTGTTGCATGCTAAGTGAGGAAACTGGAGGTACTGAAGTGTTAAATCTCATGCTCCGGGTATGCGATTCTCCTACCTCTCACCTTACGCTAGCTCACAAAACTGCACCTGATGCAGGAGATCCAAAGGGGAAAAAGCACAGCAGTGAGACCCCAGAGCCAGAAGAGTTGTCCTGCCTTTACTCTTCCTTATCACATGTGCACAAGACTCCCAGTTCCTCATTAAATAAAGTTGAGCATCTGCAGGCACAGAAGTTGAGAGCTCTGCATTCCTACCAGTCATATTTTATTCTCTTTCTATAGCTCTGGCCAAGAATTTCAGCAAATTGCTCATTTCAGACATCTTGGCCTTTAGGTTCTGGCAACATGAAATGATTTTAGGGCTAAGAAAGTAAATGTGGACTGATGTGATTGTTTAATATTAACGAGAAAAATTAAAGCAAGAAAATACGCCACACATTGAAAGAAGATCGCTAAAGCTGACTGACAGTGTTGTTGCAAAAAACTATGGACACACTAAAGAAAAGTAACATAAGCAGCTATTGCAGAAAATGTGAGGCCTTACAATGAGGACATAAAAGAAAGGAGTCAAGCCTTCCCCCACAGGACCATGAAAATGGTGACAAACCAGAAACAGACCAGCTATTCAGAGAAAATTGAAATCACTACGTCATGGCAGTAGGGCTAAACTAGATGATCCCCTCCAACTCAAATCATTCTGTGATTTAGTTCCTGCAACAAAATCATTACATGATATAGCATGGTACAAGATGAGCATGTGTGTAACAGCTTCAATTGTTTAAAAGCCATTATTTAAAAGCATAGATATCTTTCTTCCAAAAAAATGTAAAAAGTAAAATGGGTTTTGGTAAACAGAGCATACTGACACCTCTCAAAACTATTTCTTGGAAGAAGACTGACAAGTCTTTAACTTGTCTCTTCAGGCTAATTGAGTCTACAGCAAAACATCACTGAAATAAGTCCTTTGAATTGGAGGAATTCTGTCCAATTTCTGTATCATTTATCATTTTTGCCATTTTTAATCTGACCAGTATCATGCTCAGCTCAACATATTCACCACATATACATGTGAAAGGCCCTCCTTAAAGGCCTTAAGTGAAATTATCTTTCCAATAAAAAAACCCCTCAGTGTCAGTTTAATGCTATGCAGACATCTCAATCAATTTTTATAGCATATGATCTGTAGCCCTTACTCAGCACATTGTTCAGTCTCAGTATGTGATGCAGGAACCCAGTATCAGCATAATGTAGACAAATTAACAACTACCAAAGGAATGTAATCTGTTTTTGCAGCTAATCATAAAGACCATCAATTGAGGAAGGCACAGAATAGACTTTAAATCTAATAAAACTTAGCAGTTTCATTTGTCTTGCCATTTTGGTAACTACAATAAATTTTCATAAGATCTGAAAATAAAATAAATGTTCTATTCATGACTGACTCCACAGTAACCAATTAGTTCATTCAATAAACAATAACTTTTTCTTTTACAATAAAGAGTAATTATTTAAGCACCTCATCCCTTCTGTTTCAGATCTGTTTGTAAGGGACTATAAAACTCAAGAGGACGCAGAATTTAACTCTACATGGCAGAACTGTACCTACCTACCTCGACCACCCTGTCAATGCTGATGACCTACTTTTCAAGCAAATGAGGCACAGATAATCATGTTGTACCTTCCCTGCCACCTTCCAAAAAACATTTGAACCTATGAGCTGATTTGAATGAAGCATGCCAGACAGAAGAAAGAAAGGCTCTCAGGAAAATACTTAAGTTGCAGCATTTCTGGAAATCTCTTCTTGGAAAGGAACCCTGCAAAACTAGAGAAGTAAAAAGCAAAAAATGAACTAAATCTTAGGCCTTGTTTATCAGAGTCAAGATTAGTAAGGTCACACTGCTCAACTAACTGGCTAGGACTAGGAGTCCTAACATAAATTGCCTGCAGTGGCAATATAAAATTCTTCAACAGCCAGGGCTCTTTCCTCACAGATGGGTAGGATTACATCAGGAAACTATCACAGGTCACTAGTCATATTTCCAAACATACCAAACTGCCTAATAATAGACTCCATTTCCATTGCAAAAGTGTGCTACATGTTGCCCAATCATTAACATTAATTCCAGCTGAATTTTCTCAAACAGATTCACAACTAATTTAACATCAGTTTCATATTTAAAGTACTCAGAATGTATTGCTGGCAGGAAGTGAAAGACTTTAAAAGATATTAATCCAAAGGCACACATACCCTAATTATATCGAGTATATCACTGCAGTTTCTTTAAGATGTGTAAAACATGGTACTACTTTTATATGCATGAGGTGAAATCTGACTACAGCTGCCATACAGCACATAAAACAGGTGCAAATCCACATCAGCTACCCAGGGCTCCCATTTGGAACTGAAGTTGCATTTATGCCAATATCAAATATTTTTTCCACATGCATTGAATAAGCAATCCAGGAAAAAAAACCTACAGAGTAGTTACACCCAGCTGACAAATGGAGGAAAAAACCAAGGAGACAAACTAACTGCATCTTTATTTTTGTCAAGTTTTAATACAAACAAACATAAGTGAATCCCAGAAAGTCAGCAAAAACTGTCTGAAGCCAAGCTGGATTTTCCTACCTTGGACCAGAAGAGGGAACATTACTTGCACTTATGTCTGCTCCACTTAAAGGTTACATCGCTCTTGCTTAATGAGGTGTGCAAGCACAGTAACTCTGTGCATAGCACTTTGACAATAAAGGTTGCTCATTACATGCCTGTTTTTTTATCTTAAAGATTATTTATGAGCTAGAATCACAGCAGACATTTGAGGCACATAGTACTGCTGAGAACTACTTGGACATTTGCAGGCAACCACACAGGATGCAACTCAGGACTAAGAACGACCTCACCCAAGGCTTCCCAGCATGCTCCACTAAACTTTAAACCTACAGCAAGAAGCCAAAGCGCACCAGATTTCTGCGACTACTACGCAAGAGCAACCAGACACACCTTTGGCACGGGAGCAGCTACAGAAGCAAAAGCTACTACACAGGGCATGCAGGGCAGTGCAGAGCTAGCAGAGTCATCCTGCCTTTGCTGTAGCACCTGCCTGGCTCAGGAAAGACTTCAGCCTCACACAGCATTCCCCCCAGTCATGTCAACCTTGGGCCTTGGGTTAAACAAGCAAAAAGCCAACACACACACAGAGCTAGCCTGCAGCTAGAGAGTATCCAAGCAGCAGGTTTCAGGGGCTCTCTCTTCACTGACCCGTTTGGTGTTCAGGTGTTGCAACTCTTTCCACCTCATCTTCCCCTATACCTCTTCTGCTACCCCTCCCCCATGCTTTTTCTTGCTCCCCATTACTAAATTTTCTCCTTGCTATGTCCATTCCAAAAACGACAGAGCAAAGATGATGTTGCTGTCACATTTTTCCTTTTTTCATCAGGTCTATCTTGTTGAAAGATCTACTACTAAGCTCTCCGCAGCAGGTTCAACCTACTAAACTGTAGTTGTGCAACAAGAGATGTCCCCAGCACTGCCAGACTGCAGGTGACTTGCTCCGAAACACTCATCTGTGGGCTTCTGTGAGCACATCTCCAACATCAGTCTAAAGATTATGAACTTGCATAACACCAAGCATTTCTTTTCATGGTTTCAACAGTCATATTTATTCCTTGGTTTAAAAGGTTTTGGTTCAACAGTTTTATAAACAGACTTCACAAAATGTGCAATATTTATAAACATAATTCTCAGTTGCAGTGGTAGTAAGAATCTTTACTTTCATCATAAAGTTCACTTCAGTTATGTAACACAAGGTTGGCTTTTACCCCCCCTCTTCTCCCTCCCCCAATTGGCACTTCATTGTAAATCAGAGAAACTTTAAAAAGACAACAAGTTAACCTAAGCATGATGTTATAAGCACCTTGCCACGGTATTACATTCTAATAAGGCAAATTTTTTTTTGTAAAGTCTGATTGTGCAACTCGGAGACCTATAAAAGGTGACAGAAATGCCAGCCTTCTCCTATAAGGAACAGGCCTTCATTTTTGCTTCAAAGGTTTCACCCCTTCATACCACCCCCCCTTAAAAAAAAAAAAAAAAGTACAGCTGATAATACAGCAGAATATACCCCTTACAGCGTAAAAGGAAATTACAGTAGACAAAGGCTGAAAATACAGTGCATAGTAGACAAAATAAGACTGTTCTTAAAAATAAAATAGAAATAAAAGAAGAAAAAGGAACCGAACAACAAGCAACAATGGATTTTTTTCTAGTGGAAAAGGATTTTTGGGCTTCATAAATAAGTGGAAAATTACTAAAATACTTCACTATATAATATAAAAAAGCACAAAGTGTTTTCCGGTTGTCACCTAAGCACTAGATGCAACTTTGTAGGAGTAAGTATTTGGAGGCAGCTTTGAGCTCTGATTGGTACAGGCATTCCAGCAGGGTAACGCTGCCAACAGCAGAAGAAATCCACCCAGTAAGACACAAAAGCCACTGAAATAGAATGCAGTGTCATACTCCTGTGTCCAGTCGTAAAACCAACCTGAGGGCAAAAATAAGAGAGAAGCGCATCAGTGAGGAGTTAAATGTAACACAGCACTGTAAGTCAGAGAAACATCAAGGCAAAAAACAAACCAAACTACCCAAAAAAGGCCAAATCTAAAATGCAGTTTGACGACTTCGACATGAAATGCGCTTCCATCAAAGCCAAAACCAGAACACAATCAGCTTGGCCAGCTTAAGCAAAACAGACTTTAATTTTTGTTGAAGATTTTGATTTCATCTCTTCATTGTTATTAGGACCAACTAGAACTACTTGCATGTAAATTAATTCTGTCTGGGGCCTGACAAGCTCATGTTCATTTTATAGTATCTATCTTGACCTTACCTACAATTGGTGGTCCGAGGCTATTTCCAAGCCCAGCAAAGAACATCAATATTCCATATGCGTGAGTCAGTTTCTCAATTCCCACAGTCTTTGTTGTTACATATGGAAAAATTGACCAGTTCCCAGTCAGAAAACCCAAAATCCCAGAAAGCATCGCTAACGTAAGGTAACTTTTGGCAAATGGAATTGCAAACAAGGCCACTCCTGTCATTAGTAAGGTAGTTACGTATAGATATAAAGTGTTAACCCACTTAAAATCTGCCAGTATTCCTAAAGTAAGTTTGCCAACAGCAGTCATAATGCCTATAATAGAAATAAGGGGCATGTGATAGTCGTCTTCATTAATGTCTGCACTTCTTGCTACATCTTCCATGAGCAGTGAAGGAGGAAATCCACCAATATCAAAGAGCAAGATGGCAACAAAGAGAGCTGAAAATACTTTGTTCTTAAAAAGAACCATGGTTTCCTCCCAGTAGTTCAAATAGAGCTGCCACTTCCTTTTGGCGAGTTGCTTGCAGAAGTTTGTCTGTTCTACAACTTTCTTTTTATAAGTGTCTTTCTCATTTACATTTATTGAGTTTAATACATTCTTATTTAAAATGCTATCCTGTTTGTTGTCAGGCATACTGTTCACACATTTTTCATCAACATAGCCCTTTTCAAGGATGCTTATATTTTCTTCAACAGTCTTTTCTTTTTCATGGTAAACAAAATATTGATCTGGGACTTTGTCTACACCCGTTTTTTCTGGTGGAGGAGAATCAGATGACTCCAGTGGTCTCATTAGGCTGCCACATGCTAATATATTTAGAGACAGTGCACCAACTATTAGCAGACAACCATCCAGTCCATATAGATCAATAAGCTCTCTTTGCAATGCTGCGTATATAAAGAGTCCAACACTTGAGCCTATAAAAGGAAAATAAGATCAGTTTAAACTGAAGAACTGAGAACATTCTTCAACACAAGCAAACTTCTACATTTCAGCAGCTACAAATATACTGTCACAGGAATGGCAAGTCATTTGTGCTCCTCTCTCCCCAGTCTAATGAACTGGTAAGCTACCATCCCTCTTGAAGTTACAGTTTCTTTATTGAGTATCCATAAAATAAAAAGCCTTTCAAAATACCTGAACAATTTATGACAATTAACACTAGCAGCCACTTTAGAAACAAGTAGGATCAATACTATATCTGATGAAAAACATCAAAGAACTATTAAGCCATCCTTCTGCCATGCACTCACATACATGTATCCCTTCAGGCACTGCTTTGAGTTAGCACAGTTAGAATTTCAGACACCAACATTTTCCCTTTTCTCCTCGCTGCCACTTTCCTCCTCTAAGGCAGGAACAGACCAGGGGTTCACCAAGAGCCCTCCTAGAGACAACCCTTGACTGCTTGGTGTTTAAGGAAGGGGCTCACATGCTGTGAATTTACTCCAAAGGCATTTCTGAAGCTCTGCAGGGCCAAACATGCATTTGAGAAATGTGGCTATTCAGAACAATACACTGAAGAGTAAGCAGTTACTACGAACACAAGCATTTGATGCAATCCCACCAGTTTAAAGAAAAAGCTCTCGGTTGAAGTGAGCACAGATCCATCGTAATCAATGGATGTCCACTCACAAATACAGAGGAATTTAAAGACAAACTTCAAATTAAAATGATTTGCTGAAGTCTCTAGGTTATATTAAAGCCATTTACAGACTTCAGTACTAAACACAGGAAAAAATAATAAAATTCAGACTTGTTTCATCTTCCAGGTACTAAAACTAACCAGGGCTCAACAAAATCAGGCCTTAAGGCAAACTACCTGGAATCCCAATAAAAGCCACTGAAAATGATTCCAAGGAACATTTCTGCAGAAGTTCCCCTTTATTTCACTGGCATGGATCTGGCATTAGTATCTCACAGTATTGACTGTACCGACCAGGTCTCTCTTCACTAACAGCCACTTGTGCAAACAGATCAGAGGAGAGAATCGTACAATACTGAAAGCAAGGCATGGGACAACAGCCTTCTTTAATAGTTCCTACTTGGTCCATTAATTTAGCAATTCCTTGGTGTAAAGGACAACACCACACAACCTAAAGGCCCAGAGAGAGAATGAGGAAGACTGCTCAGGAGTCTTCAAAGAATTTTCCTTGTATTATCAGAGGTTCATTTTTCTAGGATCCCTTTAACATACATGGACAAAAAGCTGGGATGAGCCTTTGGAAGATTTAAGAATTTAGTCTCCTTTTAGATTGGAAAGGAGAAAATATTAAAAATGTAAGCCCAAACTTCAAGTACTCCTTTAAAGGTACAGCTAATGTGAGGTTATGGTGATCCAGCATGCATATCCTGCATTCCCAATCTCTTTCTCCCCTCTGGTCTCGTGTAAGAAGGAAGAGGGAGAAGAGACCTCTATGGAAAGTTTCCCCTCTTGTTACCCATAACACACAGCCCAAGCTACTCATGAGTCTGCTTTCATGTCAGTAAATATCCTTTTCTCATCTATAGGGATAATCCATACCATACACCTGCAAGTGTAGTTACTATTTTATCTGAAGCCTGATTTCATCCATTCTTTGCTACTGTTTTGACTTAAGTACTTCAGGAAATAACTGAGAAAAATATAATCTCCTGGGTTTTATTGCCAGGGTAATGGTACAGAGTTGAAAAGTTAGAGAGTACGACAATTAAAAGTCATACCTGTTGAAATCAGACCAAGTGCAAGGCCTCTGCGTTTGTCAAAATAGTGGCAAGTGATGGTAACTGTTGCGGTATACAAAAGGCCACATCCAAGCCCTTAAGAAAAAGAGGTAGAAGTAAAGCATGCAACACACTCTGGGAAATGAATGCCCCCTTTTATTCCCCAGATGATACAGTAGTGTACTCTGGGCACAGAGGTACCTTTTAAGTCTGGCTCAGCACCAGCTACACTGGCCTCATGCTGACAGGGCCCTCAGGCTCCTGCACTGTCCCACCGCCCTCTCCCCCCGGCCACCCCTGGCTGCAGAGCCTGTGTGGAGCAGGCTGGGCTTGGGCACTTCACCAGCTCAGGCTCTGTGCTACATGGAAGGGTTACATGGCTTTCAGTCCAGGGGCTGGCCCCAGGAAACAGCAGAGCCACATCCACGGGGCACTGTGACCGAGCCAGTACGCTGCTGGGTCCCTGATGGCCAGCCAGGCGCCCAGATTCCTGACACAGTTAATTCGATCAACCACCCACAGCAGCCCCCTGCAGCGCAGAGGGGCAGGTCACCACCTGCTAGGAGAACAGCACTTTCATGCCTCTAGCACAGCGTTTTAGGTTCAACCCAGTTATGGGGAGAACAACATCGCTCCCTAATGATCTCTAATTTATCAAATTAGAATGAGTACGTGACAAAATTCCAGAAGAGATGTTATTCCCTTAAGACTGGCACTTCATGCCTGCAGAAGACCTGCTTGATTCCACACCTTAGGTAAAACCCCAGCTTCTCTGTCTCTAACAATCGTGTCAACAGAGGACAAAGTGTTTTCAAACCCTGATGAACATATGCATTGCTTTCATCTTTCACTACATGATAACAGCCTGCCTGTGCAACACCCCTCCCCAAAGTATTCCTTGATAAAGCAAGTTCCAGACTACCACTGCCTCTGTGAATCAGTTTCCCATTTCAGATTCATAAACCAAGACTCAAAATAATAAAGATTAAGTCTCTGTATGAAAGTGTTTCTTACCAACAACAATCCCATATGAAATATATAGAAAGTATATGTTAGGTGCAAAACTGCTCATCATGAGGCCCCCAGCCACCATAAAGCCACTGAAGATTGCCACTGGTCTCGCTCCAAAAGACGATACACATATACTGCAGACAGGACCTAGAGGAAAAGCAGGACAAACATTTCTGGTAAATACCAGCACCAGGAAGAACTTCTAAAAAAATATCAGTCTGTGGAAATGTTTCTTACAACAATTATTTAAATATATAATTATATGAAACAACAATTCAGAGTACTCATTTTTACAGTATTCTTTAAAAGAGTCGGTTATAAAAACATACAAGATCAAGCTTGCAAGGTTTTTATTCGAGGAGAAACTGACATTAAGACCATGAAATGGTACCAGAGCTAAGAGGGAGAGAGCAAACAAAACATTCTTTAAACACAGGATGATACATACGTACTGGACTATAACACTGTCACTACACACCCAAAGACTTGTACAGAGGTTCTCAAAAGTGTCTTTATTTTTAGGTACCAAAACAAGTTAGACCATCAGTCAGGCTTTAACCAAGCAGGTATTGGACAGAGCCCAAAGACTGTGTTTCAGAAAGTCAATATCTGTATTCATCTTGATATGAGATTTATAAAACCGAAATGGAAAATAGTAACTTCTGATCATAATCATGGTAAGAATGCCACCTGGTGCTTACACAGAGGAAATATCTGCTCATATACCCGATAAAGACAAAGACCACTCTTCCCTGATTTTCTAGGCAGTTAAATATCTGCTAGCCAGTTTTTTACCAAATAACTGTTTAACGCCTATCTTGATTTCTACTGTAACACTACAGAAAATAAAGGCATTTATTGAGAATGTCCAGAGCAATGTTCATGAAGTTCGGAAAAGGTTTCTCCCTCTCTTTACCCGCCCAGTATTTCCTGGTTGGTTAGTTCTTCAAAACAAGAACAAAGTGCAGGCAAAATTCGTACTCTGCCTCTAGTCAGCCAGTTCTCCCCTCACAGAAGCTGTAGAACAAGCACTTATTTTCAGTTGTGTGACCTGGAATACACCTTTTAGTCTGAAGTAGCATGCAAGCTTGGAGCCCTGCATGAATAAGCAACCAGCAAGGGGCTTGGCTTGCAAAAGACAATCTCTCATCTGAAACTCTGCAGCTCCAAACATTCACACAGAGACTTATATATTAGCCCCAAGATCCTAAACTCAGCAACTCTGAGATTAGAAGTCAGATACACAGATGAATGACATTATTTAAAAGCCAACAACAAAAAAACCCCTCAGTGCCTTTGTATCTCATTCTCAGCGATACAAAGACACTCCATGGCCGATACAATCTGCAAAAGCACTAACTTTGGAGTCTGCCATTTGTTAAGGTTGGTCCTCCCTGACTCACACATAACTGAGATTCCCTGCAGATGCGAGGTGAGCCCGGAGAGGTGATACGAGGTGAACAACAGTTGGAGCTGAGGATGGTGCTTGCCTAGGTTTGCAGACAGGAGCTAGCAGCTGGGAATGTAGGCAAGGTTTTCGTGTGGTTACCAGCCATGGGACAAGCTGTTCTGGCAGGCAGGAGCACAGAATCGTTAGCAGGTGAAACGATCCTCAAAGGCAAGGCAGGTCAGAACTTTGGCCCTACGTAAGAGCTATCGGCCTAGGGAACGTAAAGGGAAGCAAGTCTGAATTGGGGCTTATCCAGGCAAGGAGCCAGAGTTGAAGAAGAATCGAGAAAAATCTTCTGGGGAAGTAGGGTTTATTTGGATTTTCGAAACAATGAAAAAGGAAGATGTAAGTCCTTGCTGCTTCTCAAGAGTCAGCATGCTGTGGGAATGAAAGTCGGCCAGAATAACTTGGGCAGAGTAACTTGCTGAGAACAAAAGCTGAGAGTGTTAGATTGTTGCTGATTCTTAGAATTAATTACTAGAACTGGCAAATTAAGATTGGTATGTTTCCTAAACCCATGGGATTTAAAAATAAACAAAGGATTGAATCTGTATTACATAAAAAATTAGGTAGTGATAACATAATTCAATTAAGCAGAGGAATTTGCACTCTTTCCATTCTTTATTCCATCTGACCCACTACCTTGCTAAAACAAACAGTATTTGCCTTCCACCTGCTCTCTATATTTTGACAGAGCTACTTTCAGAAGGTCTCTGTCCAGCCTGGGGGGGTGGTACCAGTACAGACTGCACTGATTGCTACTAGTGGATGCAAGGTGAAGCTGGACGCTCTGATCCCAAGTCAGAACAAGGGAGACACGGGGCTGAAAAACACGTCTTCATATTCCGACAAGGACACTCTCCTCTGGAACACTATCAAAAGCATCTCTGACAGGGTCCCAAGGAAATGCTCTACCAGCTTCTGCCACTTTCAAAAAATAATCTCAAAGGAGAACAGAAAGTACAAAGAGATCTTTTTGCTCCGACATGGAAAACAACCTGCACAAAACTGAAGAACCTGCTCCAATAAGCTCAATATTAATGTGTCATCTCACACAGCAAGAAATCTGGCAGCTCAGCAATGGCCCTTTTTGTAAGAAGAAGTGCCAGTGTAAGTATTAAAATAGTTATTATAGGTCTCTGAGATGAGAAGAAAAACAGCTCCATCGTCCCCTTCACTCTACGCCCTACTTTCACAGTCCCCTCATCATACTGCTGGAAAATAAAAGTCACAAAAGAAAACCCCTATGACAGCCAGCATCTTTGTTCTTTTCCCTGTCTCCTTGCATTCCTTCTCTTTCTCTGTTTCCCAAAGAGCTGGCATTTTTTTTCCACCAGGCACAGTACCTTTGGTTATTACCATGGTATTTGCACAGGAGTTCACTGTACACAAACATGTTATTCTCTACAAGTAATTCAAGTACAATGGGTTCAAGGCAGTTAATTCTAGTCAAATGTCCAACTTTCCCAGAATGGGACTGAGGCTTGCTCTGTGAACTCCTGCCATGTGGATTTTGTTCAAAGTGGATATTCTGAAGAATGTAGGAGTCTACGTACAGCTGCATAGGAAACAGCTCTTCAGGCAGCGTAAGGGTTTTCATTAGCTGACTCTCTTTCAGAAAGATCCTTCCACTGATAACGTATTTCTCACTGTAACGTGAACAACGTAAAAATAAAATCCCAGTGGCAATCCTCAATAGTAAGCATGGAAAATGGCTTTTAAGCCAGCATTTTGACAAGCATTTCCAGGGGTTAGCACTGGTATTAGAATAATATTTGAAGACTGATAAATATTTACCTCTTTTACAAATAAAATCCCTGGTGCTTTTTTCCTACCAAGATGTATCTTAAAGCTAGACTGAACTCTATCAAAAAAAGATACCAGCCCAGTTTATAAGAATGGCAGCTAACTCTAGGAAGAAAGACTTAGAAGCCACTTAGCCACTGCTCTTCTGCACATGAGCTGTCAAGGCTCGGCAGCCAGTAATACAATTATCAGGCTCTGCAGGGGAGCAGTCAAGAAGATGCCTAGACAAAAGGGGAAGAAGCAGCAGAAAGAAAATGGGCTCTCACAGTAGATGTTCATGCAGAGAGACCAAAGAAGAACAACTTCTAGGAGGAATCATTTGTACATTGACATTTTAATTAAGATTTTTTTTGAATAAAAGACTCTACCCTCAGTGAGACCCAGACATGACAGTGAGTCCTCCCTGTGATGTGAAAACAAGCCATCTGCTGCTCACACAGAAACTTTATAACTGCGACAGTCTTCTGACCTCCTGACAAGTACAAAGTTGTTTTCTTTAATGGACATCAAGAACTAACATTCTCTTCCTCAATCTTCTCACATGAAGAGAAAAATTCTGCAAACTAATACTCTCTTCCTCCACTCGTTCATCTCCTCATCTCATGAGGGAGGGTCCTCCCTCCTTCACCTCATACACACACAAAACATTTCGCTAAACAAACAATACTGGACAACTGAGTTATTTTTCTTATCGCCTGCATCAATCTGACCCACCCTACTTGTCGACATCTGTCTGAGCCTGTTGAAACTGTAGAGTAGAAGCAATGCTCGTGGACTGTACATAAAGAGTCACTGGACAGAAGACAAGAATATTTTTTGCATATTAAAGGCATTGCTAAAACATGGTCATAATAAATACAATAATCTCCAAATGTTTGTATTTTGGATAAGAATATAGATCAGAAAAAGCCTTTTTACACTGGAGAACAACCCACTTCCAACCGATTGAAAAGACTGTTCCTTTCTGATGAAGTTATTAAGTGAACTGGTCTCCTCTTTGGAGGAATCTCTGGGACACCCTCTCCCCTCCCCACAAACTATGTATACCTTCCATAGTTTACAGCTAGGCCTACCTATGTGCGAGGTTTTTGTCCAAAAATACGTAGATGCTGCAAAGTGTTTTTTAGAGTTGTAAAATTATTGTTTGAAAACACAAAATTGAGCTTTTAAAATATTTAACACTGAATGCCTCAGACCAGCAGAAACACCCCATTCATTAATTTATCAAGACGTGCCTTTCAAGGAAGAATCTTCCCTTTGTTCTTTCTCCATTAATAAAGGGGAATGGGAATGGGAGACATATTGCTGGTGTCTCCTGCTATGCCAAATACTGTGAAGTCAACTCTTACTATAAACAGCTGTGGTGCCAATTACAGGCGCCAAGGTCTTTGTCTGTTTTGCTTTTAACAAGTGTAACATGGACCAAATTTAACTTCAGGCTCCAAATGGATGTAAAATTAAGAACATCTGGGGCAGGAGAAACATACAATCTTCAACACTGTAATAAATATCCTCCTCTGGCCTGTTTTAGTAGGGGAAACGTGCTAAGCTCTTTCAAACTCTTCCTCTGCAACAAGCCCTACATCATCCCTGCAGCCATGTGCCGCATCTACTATAGCCTGATCAGCATTATGACACCCAATATTGATTGGAGAGGAGGTCTCACCAGTGCCCTGTACTGATGATTTTCTTTCACTCTTTTAGGCGTATTTCTTCCAATCCACTGTAAGGTCACATCACAGAAAGTTATAACCCAAGTCATCCTGCAAGGAAGAGATCAATCAGGTCCCTGCGCCATTCCGGTTTCCAGCTGGTGGGCTGAACAGTCTAGCTCAGGGCTGAACACTGGCCTTAGCAACACTGTCTGTGCTGCGAGCAAGAGGGCAGAAATCGAACACCAGGTGGCTAGGAAATTCATCTCAATAAACAAGGTGCTGTACTGGGTTTCTATGTCTCGAGTCTAAGTTTAGCTCTCACACAAGTCAGAAGTAAACACTGTAGAAAGGACACCAATACAGCAAATGTGAAAGGACTCACCAGCACCAGCTACTTCAAAAAACATTGAAGACTACATGTACAGAGGGAAGGGGAGAAGACACACAGAACCTTTTCCTGTGCCAGCTGGCATACATATAAGGACATTTTCTTCTTTTGGTGAAATTACAGTACTAATATAGCTAAGTCACTGCAGCTACCTTCCACTGTTACAGAAGCTAGCTAATATGATTTCCAGTGCTATCACTGAGAAAAGTCTTCCTTAAGAAAATGGACACTAACTTATTTCCTGTATGTAGCTGCAAATCTACTGTAACTGCCGTTCTTTTTCCAGTCTGGCATCTACAGCTTCAGAAAGGTGATATTAAGTTGGAGAGGGCTCACAGAAGAGTCATAATGACTCTCAAGAAGAGCCTTAATTAAAAGAGAAGTCTCTTGTATCAATGGCAAAAGGACTGTATCAAAGTACAGGCTTAAAAGAAAATTTAGAAGTAATCTGATTGCAGTCTCTAGACATACACCACACATTCAGGGCCACTTTGAAATAAACCACTTAAAGGTAACATTATTAATCAGCTGAAAACTAAAACTAAGCAACTTGTATCATAAGATTACATACTTTTAAGGAGGGAATTAACTACTGAGAAAAGTTACAAGAGACAGAGAATGCACTAAAATATGTTCTACATCAAATGAGAATTCCATCTTCTGCATGTAGCATGGATTGCTTTAAGATTACCAATACTTGAAAATATGTCATTGGATAACTAGATCAGAGACTGAAAACCAAAATAAAGAAGGAGAAAGGAAAGAACAACAAATACTAGAAGAGTCAAGTTAGGAACAGTAAAAGGCAAAGCGACTAAACAGCTTTGGGGTAAAGCTGTCCTGTTACTAGGATTCACACAGGCAATATTGCTGCTGAGATCAGCTTGCTTGGGGAGATTGTTAAAATTATTAAATTACAGATAATATCTTTTCACATACATGAAAACATGCTAATGTAGAAAAATTCAATTGGCCTGATCATCTACTTAACATAGGCTACAACACACAATAATCCCACCTGGCCTATAATACTGGAACCTGCAATAGCAGGAATAAGAACAGAAGCAAGTTCTCTTTTCCTCCTTTTCCCTTACTCATGAAAAGGGCCTAACTTTGCAATGTGTTATATCAGTGGTTTTGCACTGAAAACACGTATGTTCTTTACACTAGTGACTAGTCTGAAAAAGGCCTACTATGAAAACTGCATGAAAAATTGTAACTTGTCCAGAGCATTCTAGTTTTAGGTAGAGGTTATGATACTTACACTGCCTCTTCAACAAGTTTACTTTAAGTAGATTTATTATTAAGGTCAGATCCCAGCTTGATAACACTGTGGGATCTTCCATTTCAGGTAAAGCAAGAAACATGTATTTTGTTTTCAGCCCACTCTGATAACATCAATGCAATTAAAAGGCCCTCACTGTACTTTTCTTTGAGGGCATTAAAAATAGGAATTATTATTAAGCTTCCAAATCCCAAACTGAGAGAACAGAAGTACACTGACAAATAATGTTCCTCCTAACCTGTCAAAATTTCAAGTAATTTAATAATTTCATACCAAAATCAATTACAATATCAGCTTTTATTTGCATTATTCAGTCACAGAAGTTTCTATTTGCTATAAAGCATACCACTGACAATTGCTCACAGTGGCAAGACAGAGGGCACTAAGAAATCTGGAAACTGGCATGGTGCTGACACACAAGAAAGGGGGCTGAGGCTGTGGTCAGAAGAGCGAGCCAGAGACTTCTGGTCTCCAGGGAGAGGGCTTTTCTTCACCCCTTCTCTTGTAATCCCCTTCTGCCTAGTTTTTCTTCAGTAACTGTCTTGTTTATCCTTCTTTTCTCCCCACTTCATTCTCTCACTCAAGTTTCTTTAGGTCTTGCTCTGTTAATAGTAAGAGTTAATGCCCTTAAAACAGGAAAATAAAAAAGTATGATGGAAGAGCAGTCTACAGTCCTTTGCCCACTTACACCCTGGGACTGAATATAGTTGTCTTGTGGTTAATGATCCACCTTCCTTTGCCCATTTCTGTTCTGCCTAGTGATATAAAACCCTAACACAAGTGTGACACCAGTATTTGGCCAGCTATAGCGCTATACAAAGCAGTGGTCTTTATTCAGTCTGTATTGCTATTTGAACATCAACTTTCTTTTAAGGAGAGATTTCCTCAGAATCCTGAGCTGCATTTTGTCCATTAAGCTACTACTAATTGCTTTTGCCTGTAGCAATTGCTCTGCTGACAGGCAATTTTTTCCAGATTCAGCAAAAAGATAATAGTTCCCATGGTGAATCTTTGAAAAGCAGAAGTTAGTGATATTACCCAGTACAATACCTATGGTTCAATGTTAAAAAGAAAACCACAACAAAATGGACCTATGGACTATCAAAGTGGTGTTTTATTTCCCTAAAACCCTGCTATTATTCTCCAAGTGACAATGTCTTACTAAAGAAAAGCTTGCTTTATTTAATGCCACCGTTATCCATAACTTTGCAAGCTTCAAAGGGAGTTTTTTCTCAAACAGTGGAAAAGAGCCCTCACCCACCCTAACTGGTGGGTTTACTTCTAGAGCTGAAAAGTTAGTAACTGGTCTATTAATTGACCTTTTTTTTCTTAAAGCACTTGAACCATTTCAGACTAACAGTCTGCTCTGATTTTAAAAGAGACTAATGCAAATGTTAGTCTTAAAGACTCATTTAAAAAAAAAATAA
Source organism: Strix uralensis (assembly GCF_047716275.1). Taxonomy (NCBI): domain Eukaryota; kingdom Metazoa; phylum Chordata; class Aves; order Strigiformes; family Strigidae; genus Strix; species Strix uralensis. The sequence continues at coordinate 9,620,653 of NC_133978.1, read as the reverse complement.
AAATCTTACTGACAAAATTACCATTCAGTTTCCCAGAGTTTGTTTTTTCTAGTTTATTCAAATACAGTAATTTTGAATTTTCTAAGGGTAATATTTTTATTGCTCTTTACCATTACATTGCTTTGGTTTATGTATAGTGGAACTATAAACATATTCTTGCCTGTCTTGACCTAAACCAAAAATGCAGCATCCTCATTCTATCATTTTCAGCTCTCTTTACTTCCAAAAGCACACACAGATGAAAGCATCTATTAGAAGACACATTTCAAGATAGATACTGCTTCTACACTTACTGGCAAGCAATCCGATTCCATTTGCTAGTGATCCAACCCAAGCAGTCTTGCCTTTCCCTTCTCCAAACACATCCAGCCATTCTAAATACAAGACTCCCACCGCCAGCGGTGATCCATAACACAAGAACTGAGTAAAGAAGGAAACAACAACAATCACCCAGCCCCAGCCACCATCTGGTGGTTTCCGAAACACCATCTTCTCTGATGAGCGCAGATGTACAGGCAGAACCTGTGTAAACAAAAACCAAACAGAACAGAGCATTAGAAATGTGACTGCCCTTGATTTGCTAATACAAGTGAGCTGTACAGAGAAGCGCACATTCAAGCAGAAGCTTATTTCAACCATCCTTCAAGAAATACATGCAACACAGCATGCAGGCAATGAGAGTTAGTTACCATTTGGTACTTCTACCTCTTCTGCATAACACAGGAACAGTACAGAAAGAATTAATAAGTCATACATACATCATCACTGTACTACAGAAAGGGGGAACATTTCATTTTCTGAGTGTTAAATAGGCCTTGTGAAGACCCCAGGCATTAATATCTGCCAGAGTTCAACGAGAACACCACGCGGCCACCTGCTGTTAAGACCTCAGATATCCTGAGTGAAGCATGTAGGCTTGAAGGACGAGAAAAGCTACAAGTATAAAACAATCCCAATAAATAACTTAGGATTGAAAAAAAAAAATCAATCACAAGTATAAAAATATTAGTTAAGGTCCAAAAAAAAAAAAATAAAAATCTCTACTTCGTTGTAATCTCAGCATAGTACCTTGCAGTTTAGCAAGGTGTTTGCCACCAGATAGTGTACTCTGGGAGAGGCAGGCCAAGAGGAAGACTGACCTTCTGGAAATAGTAACAGTTCAGTACTCTGCTCTGTCAACAGGGTGATGTGTAGATGAGTGATGCATCCAAAAATCACCTTCTAAGTATTAACAAGTGAAGTGAGTTTTAAAACTGTGTACAGGTGTGGCTTATACGCCAAGACATGACAGTATTAAATACGCACACAAAAATCTCCTGTTACAGCGTCCGCCCTCCGCACCGTTTGCACACAACACCCTTCCCCAAACTGGCAATCGCTTCTTGCAGTCCGTAAGTGCCACCTCACTCCTTTGCACAGCAAGATCCACCACCTGTGCATCTATGGCCTTTAATAACTTACTGTCCTCAGACCTTCTTAAGACTCGTTTGTGAATGTAGGGACCAATACCTCTAAAATCTAGCAAAGAATTTTTTCTAAAAATTCGCTGAATTGCTTTGGAGTTTGGATGCCTCCAATGGGATTGTGAGTCCCTGCGCACACAACTAACCTGCCCTCCCTCTCTACAGGAGCGATCTGCCGAAGTGACGATCACAAAACCCATGTTCTGTTCCTGGCTCTGTCACTAACCAGACGTGTGATTCTCAACAATTTTATTTCCTTTATCCTGTAAGATAGAAAGATAAGATCTTACGCTGTTTTCTTTGTGAAATATTCTCAAGGACCATCTTCATCCTGCAGCTTACACATTAAGACTGCTGCAGTAACAGTAACAGTTCTGCTCTGGGAGACCCCCAAGAGGCAAAGCAGAAAAATAAACGTGTCGCACTGCCTTTTGGACTTACAACCCAGAGGAGATGGAAAAAAATTACTGCTGATGAAAGCAGTGGTGTAAACAAGTAGACAATAACAGAATGTCCATTCAAGCTCCTTGTATGCTTTGGTCAGACAATTTTAAAGAATTTGCATGGAAGACTTACAAAAAAGCTACAGTATAAAATTCTGAGGAATAATTACTAGAGAGACATGAAAAAGACCAGTTCTAGTTTACAGATGCACTTAAATATTACTTTGAGGGTAGATACTTACAGGTGATGACAAAAAAGTCCTTCAGCTTCCTACAAATGTAACTTCATGTGCAACTCTACCTGCAGAAAAAAAGCAGCAAAGCAAGTTTTCAGCCGAACTGGTGCCTTCACATTAGATTCCTTCTTTTTAATATCTCTTCAGAGGAATTTAAATTATCTTGGTGGAGAAATACTGAACCCTCCTCAATTAATTAACACCTGACAGCAGCCTTGAGCCCCAAAATAACAAAAATATTGTCTACTAATGTAAAATGAACTTTGACATTCGAGGTCCTTTAGAAGTGATTTAGGGTTTTAACATACTGACAGTCCTTCAACATACAGTATTCCCAGTTACAAATGCTACAAAGTTATATGTTTCAGTTATAAATGTCAGCTCTGATTTATTTCTCCAAATGTCTGTTAAGTGTCCCTGATTACACGAGATGCAAGGGCGACAGCTGCGATAGACAGAAACCATACCATAAGGTAGCAAAGCATTAAAAAGCTGCTTATAGGTACTTTCCTACGCCAATAACCTTTACACAAAAGGAGATCCCCATATTTATACACAAAATATTTAAACTATTTGTATGTAGTCACCAAACGGGCTGACATATGCATCTCTCTGTATGGTAAGTAAGTATCACTTGGCTTGTTTTGTCCCTAACTGGAGTAAAAATGGTGGAAATAAGTAACAGCTTCAAGAAAAGACACTTCCACTGAGACAAAGCAAGGAAGTTTTCAGAAAACAACTAAAATAATGGAAATAAAACAGTGACTAAGCCCAACTCATATTTGTTTAAAAAGCAATGTTTAGAAAACAAACACATTTTAACTGTTATATTGATTTCCACTATATTGATGCCCTAAAATTTGGCACAGAGACAACTCTGAGTTCAGTTCCACTATTCTAAACATATGATGGGGAGGAAGGGAGGGCAGGGCAGGAGAGCAAAAAAGTTTTCGTAGTCCTAGGTCACGTAGCCTTTTCTAACAGAAAGACTAAAAAAACCCCAAACTGTGGATCAGTTCCGCACCTGCTGCAAGTCTGCACAGCTTTATTGACTTTAACCAATTGCTCCCAACTTATGGCAGCAAGAGAGCAGACCTACATCCCGATGCCTCCTATTTTGCACCACAAATCTCTTTTGCATCTTTTAGCTAAATAACAGAATTTCAGGTAGCAAAAACATCTCTACTTCCTAAACACTTCAAGCCATTTACAGTCTGCAATTGTCAAGCAAAAAGTGAAAGCCACTGTCATTTTTCCCTCCAGAAATCATCCTCAAAGTGAAAACAGATAGACAAAGTCCCAGAGTTTGTTTTTAAAAGCCAGCATGACCTGGCTTTTCTTTCCCTTTCTTGCAGGTTGCTCCTTTGTCTCACACCGCTGCGTGCCTACTACCTAAAATAAGGCGTATTTTCTAACTTCCCTGAAGGCACGAAGTCCTCCTGAAGGGAGCACGTGAGCTGAGAGCCCTGTGCAAGGAGCCTGTTCCCCACAGCCCTCTGCCACAATAGATAAGTTAAAGATCTCCCAGTCAACCAAGCCGCTGCTGGAACCGTGGATATCAATACACCTTTTATTGGTACGCTGTTTAATGCTTCCCTGAAAATGACAAGTTGTAGTATAAAAGCTTAGGAGCACAGACAAGAGGATAGTAGGAACTAAACTTTCGCTACTCTCAACACTGCCTGCCTGGGCATCGAATCTGTGCATCAACACAGGGGGGATCGGGAAGGATCCAAAGTGCATTTTACTGTTTTCTATCTGTGCAGAATGAGGACACATACTGTACAGATAAACAGGATCATCAAAAATAAAGCAGGAGCCTACACAGAAGACAGCGCTCAATAGTTTTGTTTTCTTTTGGAACCAACCAGGAAGACTCGTGTGATCCTGGAAACAGACGAACAACCACGGGTTTAAGATTCAGGTGGGAACCATTTTACAAACCTCACTGTTAACAAAACCGAAGGATGTTGTTTCAGACTCCAGGAAACCTAGTTACATCAAAAATACTGAAATGGAGAAATCAAGCATGAAGAATTAAACAGTAACTTGAAGTTTGGTCAGAAAAAGCTTTTCAGTGAGTTGTACTCACTGCGAATAAGAATCAGAGGAAGAGAGCTGCTTGATGAAAGCCTTTACCAACAACAACAAAAAGAAACCCTAGAGAATGAGCTGAACAACAACAGTTTTAATGTGGAAAGAGAGAGGTGTCTGGCTGCAACTATTTTCTTTTATCTAAGCAGCTTTATCAAAATATTGAACTCCTCCTATAAATCTTAAAATTTGGCTCACAGATGACAGAGGAGCACAAAAAAATAATTGGTCTAAAGAACACATGTACGACTGAAATGTTAGCCCTCAGCATAGAAACTTGTATTAATCTGTGGCAAAGGGAATCTTGAGAAAGACAGTAGCAATACGCTTGTCTCCAGCTTGTTATTTGTGCAACCGGAGTCTGGGTAAGTATGCTGCTTTCCGCGAGCAGCACATGGCTGCAAAGAAAGCCGATGTCAGCAGAATCACTGTGTGATTAACACTCAGCTATTCCAGTTTTGCAAGGCACTGGTACAAATTAAGATGGTACCGGCCAGAACAGCAACATCCCTCATTTTAAGCTGAATTAGATTTCATGTAAATTTCTATTTATTTTCAGGCAACATTCCTGCAATTATCAGGTGAAGCTCCTGCTACCCTTAGCTTGTGAGGAACACCTAGAGTGTTAGAGCAGCAGTGATGCATTAGTTGTTTCTAACGTCCACCTGCGTGTGTACTGACATGACAGTGTAAGCACTGTATTAAATGCACTGAAAAGGATGCATCTGTACTCTGATGACATCAGACTTTAACCAATGTTCTAACTACAGTAGTTCCCACGTTTAAATATTTGTCTTTAAGTTCTCTCCCACTGAATGCACGTATTTCCCTCTCAGTTCTCAGCATTCAAATCTACCTATTCCTCATGCTCCTCTACTTCCCCTTTTGTAAGCTATACAAGAGGCTCATCAACATAAATATTTTCTCCCATTTCTGCCCGATGAGGGAAGAAACGCGGAGTTCAAAACAAAACAAAATACCAGAACAAAACTTACCGACGACCTAATAATGTTTTTCCATTGTGCAAAATAAGTTCACATAAAGAAGCATCAACCAGGGCAGCACATAAACCAGCCAGCCTTGTACAAATCTGTCAGCTCAGCAGAACCAGTCCTACCTGTTTGCAGAGCCCCACTGCCCCAGAGGGGATGGAAAACCCCCTGCAAGTGTAACCGCCTGTCAGACACCAGCACACATCCACGCAGACAGATGTCAGCCGGCGCTGCCGCAAACCACCAGCCAACTTGTTTTACCCGAGGAGAACTCCTCTGCGAAACGGTAGCGCCGTGCGCGCCCCACGCATCGCAGCCTGCGAGGGCGGGCTCCCCGCGGCGCCCGTGGCCAGGCCCTCCGTGGGGATGGAGGAGCTCTTATAGCCCCCGGCTGGCCTCGCCTCGCCTCTCCCCACGCCCCCGCTCCAAAGGGCCGCGTTACTCGCTGACGCCTTCCACCTCCAGACCCGTTTCGAGGGGAAGCGCCAGGCACCACGGGGTGTGAGGACAGGCCGCCCTCGCCGGCCCGACGCCACGCACGTGGCGAGACAGGGTCGCGCCCCGCCGCCCCGCTCCTGGGCAGCTGCGCCGGTGCCGAGGGGTGCCCGGTGCCGAGGGGTGCCCGGTGCCGAGGGGTGCCCGGTGCCGAGCGCCCACAGCGGGCGCGGATGCCGCGACAGCACCGGGTGCCCGCAGGACACCAGCAGGCGCCCAGGAGAGACCCCGGGAGGTGCCGGCAGCCAACACCACGGGGCGCTCCCAGTGGGCACCCGGGGGCGGACGTCGATGGGCGCCGCAAGGGATGCGGCCGCCCCGGCGGGCACCCAGGGGTGACGGCAGGTCCCGAGGCAGCTCCTCCCCCGAAGCGCAGACGCTGCGGAAGCCCCGGCAGAGCCCCCTCGGGCCGGGCCGGCCCGGCCACCCCCCGCACCCACACCCGGCGCTGGAACAGCCCCACGGGGCCTCCCGCCGGGGCGCCCAGCCCAGCCCAGCCTCGGCGGCCCCGGGGGGGGACCCGCCTGGCCGCCCCCCTCGCTCCCCTCACCCGCAGCCCGGCGGCGCCCCGCGGCCCCCCCGAAGCCCGGGTGCCCCCGAGGCGGCGCCGTCCCCGTTACCTGCGCCCCGCGCCGGCAGCAGCGGGCGGCCCGTGGGGCGGGGGCGGCCGGGCGGGGGGCAGGAGCCACCCCCGGCGAGCCGGGGCAGCCCCGCATCCCCGGCGCGGCGCGGCGGGGCGGGGCGCGGCCGCGGCCGGTGCCGGCACGAACCGGTTGTAACTCGGGCGGGGGGGAGGAGCCGCCGGGGGCCGCCAGCGCCTCCAGCCCCGGGGCGGGGGGGCTGCCCCGGCCCGGCCCCCGCCCCTCCGGGCAGGCGTGGGGCGGCCTCACCTCCACCGCGGGCCCCTGCCCTCCGCCTCCTCCCTCTCCTCCTCCTCCCTCCCGCCCCGCTCCGCGGGCGGACGCCGGCCTCGCCGCCTCCCTCCGCCCCGCTCTCGCCGGGGAGAGGCGGACACCGGTCCCCGGCTGAGGGTCCCGGGCCAGGAGCCGCCCTCGCTACCCGCCCCCGCGGCGCTCACCGTGGTGTCCGGCCGCTGCGCCCGCCGGCTGCCCCTGCTCCACGGCACGACGAGCCCCAGCACCATCCCCCGCTCCCTTCCCTCTCACGCCCAGGCTGAAGCCCGGGAGGCAGGAGCAGGACCGCCGCTCCTCCAGGCATCCCGCAGCGGCTCGGAACCTGCTCGGGTACCACAGGCAGCGCGGCCGCTGCAGGACGGGGAAGGGCGCTGCCTCCCCGCCACCATCGTTGCCCAAAGGCCGCAAGCTTGCCCCGCAAACGGCGCTGCAGGCAGCGTACACACGGCGCTGCTGCCCCAGCCTGCGAGCCCAGGCAAGGCGCGGCTCACTGCTGCAGGCGCGCAGCCGCTGCCCTCGGAGGCAGCCGCGTTAGAGCCCGAGCCCGGAGCGGCGTGCGCGGCCCGTACAGCGCCCTTAGACATATGACAAGGCAGCTGCCGACTCCCACAAGCTCAGCCACCTGCACCTTTCACCCTCCAGACTGCGAAATCTGTGGCAGAAGCTGACTGAATACTCAGCAGCTATCAGCCTCTACCCCTGGCCGTGTTCAGCGTGACAGCGCTGCTGCGATCTCTCCTGTTAGGTCAGCTCAGGTACCCACACAAACTGCAGGTGGAAATACAAACATTCCCGGAGTTGAGTGAAATTCCAAGAGCTGAAATATTCCTAGAGCTGAAATTCTGAAGCAATCTCAGATATTTAGAGCCTGTGCAGTTCCTACAGATACGACATAACTTCCTTTTCAGACCTGCACTCCGGATTTACTCCTCGGTGCAATATTTACAAAGGTTTATGAAATTCAAGTATCTTTTAAAGTGCCTAGATCCACCTCAGAGTGTCCAGGTAAATATTAAAATTAATACTTGCTACTGGAAGGACTGGCAGAAGAATGACAGCTCTGAAGTGAGAAGGCCTCAGCTGGCACATGGTTCAGTTTTGGGTATCTCATGTCAAAAAGGGCAGCCAACTGAAAGGAAAAACAGAAAAAAAGAGAGAAAAAAACAAACCAAAAAACCCAGAATCAGAGCTCTAGAAAACTGGTCCAGGGAGGAGAACTGAAATAAATGGCATTTAACCTAGAGAGAAGGCAGAGGGGAAACACTCTTCAAGAAATACAAGAAGTCATGGCAAAAAGTAATGAATTGTTCTGCACACACATTAGACAGCTAAAAGAGGTGAGTGGGCTTAAACTCCATCAAGAGATACTGCTTTAGATATTAGGAAAGCAAGGCTAACTTGGTACCGGCTGCAATTTCTTTGGGAGAGCATAGCATTTTGGGAACACACGTGCACTGGGTTGCAGAAACAAATGACTGAAGACAGCTGCCCAGATAGTAAACAGCCTCTGTTTACTTTGATCATTTCTTGGGCTCCAGGATGCAGGCTGAAATCGAAAGGCTAACTGAAATCTTCCACAGCCACACAAGAGATGACTGGAAAATAACAATTCTGAAACAACCGTTCAAGATATGCTCTTTCCTACACTTCAGTACAAAACTAATAAATACAATAAAACCTTTTTGCATACAAGTGTATATAAAGCTCCAGTTCCTGTTAGAGTGCTTGATAGAAGTGTTTTATTTTTTGAATTCTACAGAAGCTTAAAAGCCAATGTTGTGGGCTAAAATTAAGCACAGGACATTTCACTCTAGCAAAACTGGTCATGAGCATCAGAAAAAGTGGTGACGAAGAATATTCGTATATTCACAAGTAGTCATTGGACTCCTGCATACAAGAAGCTTGGAGTTCATAATGGTTTATCTGTACAGGAACATCCAGAAGAGTTAAGGCACACCAGTTAAGAGCGTACACTGAAATACACTGGATCTTTATGCAGATGCAAACTGACTTTAGATCACAGGCAGCTTTGGATCTGAACGAGAAGCTCCACTTGGGAATAAAACTTTAAATGAATACATATTGATCCCAATTGCTTTGCTTTAACTTCTCTGGATGACCTCCTGATGACAAGTGCTCCGCTTTTAATTAACTTCACTTTTCATATGAACATGCCAGTCAAGCTCATACCATAATTTTGAGAAGGCAACTTTGCTGGCAAGAGACAGACCTGTGAAAACAAGGACAAAAACAAAAGGCTGGAGGAGAGTCCCTCCTCCATGTCTCCTTTGTCCTTGGTTTCATAACAAGCAATGCAGCTCCCTCCAACTCTAGGTTTCTGCTCACTTGGCCTACAGTATTTTGGCAACTGCCATTTGGCTTAGATTTCAAATCACTGATTAATCTTCTCATATCTTCACTTCAGAAACCCTTCCTACAGGGCCTTCAAAGGCAAGTGAATTATAATGATGCCATAGCCACATCTTTCATAACCACACTTTTGTCTCACACATAACCAGACGAATTCTTAAATCCTCACTTTAAAATAGAAAATGAAGTAAAACATTGAACAATGCCTATAAAACCCCTCCCTCCCTCAGCCTCTGGGGTTTAAGAATCCAAAGGATAAAGGTACTCACGTAGCATGGCCAGCGGGGAGAGCAGCACCTAGTTAAAAAGTTACCTTATTTTTGGGAATCCATGTGGCAGGATGTGTAGTTCTAGGTCACTCACAGCTCTATCAGCATACAGATCTAGACAAATTCTCTACTCTGCAGACAGTGCAGCAGCAGCAGCTCCTGAGGGTACAGAGAAGAAATTCAGAGGGTATTCATACAGCCATCCTGGAAGGGGTCCTTCCCGGCAAAGAATGCAGCTGGAATGCTGAACACCCCTAAACTGACCAAAAAGGAATTATCACCCTGGGTAAAGTGGGGGGATGTTTGGGGTTTTTTGGTTGGTTGGTTGGTTTTTTTGTTTTCATTTTGTTGTTTGATTGTTTATGGGTTTTTTAAAAACAAGGCACATAATCCGCAATGGAGGAAAATCTCAAAACATAAACCAGTTCCAAATATTCGATCAACCACTGTCCTGTAACCTGTGGTCCAGATTGGGAAGCATCCTTTTGTACATTTGCAGTCTTTACAAAGTCTGCATAGGAGAGACTCTGGAATGAAAGGGCCAAGCTAGTATGTCCAAAGTTCATTGTTGTCTTAGGTGTTTTGTTAACTTGCTTGTGGAAAATGTCCATTAATGATTGAAGGGGAAAAAGGTGAGGAAAGCAATCACTAGTTTGACTAGAGTTTAATTTAAGCAGATGCATTAAATATCTGTGCACTTACATAGTCTAAAGGACACTCATTTGTCTTCAGCAGCCTTAAAAGGCAATACTTCAGTAGTTATAATTTAACCCTTCATGTGAGAGGCAGCAAGAGTGAGGCTCGTCAAGTGCTGTTTGACCACATTAAGCAGGATCATTATACCTTCCCTCAGATTTGTGTGAAAAGGAATAAGATTGCTTAAGCTGCAAAGAATACAGATTTCCCCCCAAGATGCCAGTAAAGTACTACAAAAACCCCTGGTGTCATCACAGCTATGCTGGCAGGGAACTTAACCTACTTTGAGGAGATGCAGATCTAGTGGCAGAACTGCCTCCCCCCACCCAGTCTGTCTGTCTGTCGCTGCCAGCACACAATGCAGTGTGTCCACACCATCGTCTTCTGAAGAGGTCCCATAACACAGGCAAGACCTGAAGTAGGTGTTCAGGTGAACGGAATCACCAATCTAACCACCATCTGACAAACTGTTCAGTTGTATACTTCCAAATGCTGATTTGTAAATTAATTTTCTGATTTAGTCTTTGAATCTCTATATACATGCAAAATAAACATCACATGCAAACCTTCTGCCAGGTTGGACGGGGCTTTGAGCAACCCGGTCTAGTGGAAGGTGTCCTTGCCCGTGGCAGGGGGGTTGGAACGAGATGGTCTTTAAGGTCCCTTCCAACCCAAACTATTCTATGATTCTGCAAAACTTGTAACAAAAGAAATATAGCAGTCACTTACATTGAAAAATTATAATCTATTTTTTTACTTTACATGACTGAAAGGGTTTTTTTTGTTCTTACACTACCCATATAGTTAATGAGAACATGGAAAGATTACAGGAAAAAGTTATCTAAGAAAAGTAATTTCATCTTGCTTCTGACTTAAATACTCTTGCTATGCAACACAATCAACTCATCTTAGTTATAAGGATGTTTTTTGAAGATTTCAGAAGTAAACTTGCTTAGTGGAAGTTTGTTATAACAAACGAGGGAACTAAGACAATTTTTACATAATGTAACCTTCTGAATCTGCTGCATACATTTGCATTCTCTAAACTGATAAAGGAACTACTTGGGTTTGTTAAATAATGATGCTTTATGTATTAGAACATTAAGGAAAAATCGCAATAATTTAAGGCTATCTAAAAAATCACATATACTTCAATTAAACTACAATAGTGCACATGAAATGACAAATAAGTGCTGGCAGCATGAAGCACATCTGCTAAGAGTGTGAAATGGAAATAAAATTAGTGCTGCATCTCCAAGCAAAGAAATTTATCAGTTCCATTTCTCTAGAGCATCCACTTTCAGGGAATATAAAGTAGTACATTTTTATTATGGCATAAGTCTCTCATGACCTCTAAGTTTGCCATAAATTCACCAAGATCAATGCCAGTACAGACCAAAAGTGCTATTTTTACCAAGATAGAAATTTTCTGTTGTTCAACCCCATCTCCCCATGTAGCATTGATCTTGATAAGTGTCCCTCGAGTAAAGCTAAAACCTAGTTAAGTTGGTGCATGTTATACTGGGATAGCTCAGAATGCACTCGATGTTTTAGGGAAAGGATTCAATTTTCTTTACAGATTGGAAGAAGATTCCTTACAGAAGGCAGCCATCTCATATAGGACCGAATCTTGTATATAAAAGTATGTATGGTTACATTAGAGAACCAGATGTCAGTGAAAATACCTGCATATTAAAAAAACCACAATACATAATCAAATCACTTTTGCAGAAAATAACTTAATAAAACACCATTTCCCTTTCTAGATGCCACACCTCTTTCTGAGCTATTGTATATAGGGCACAAAGTGCTTGCTTAACTAGAGGGAGGCAGACTGGTTTATGCTACCTCTGGTTTTTTGTTCTTAATCAGGAATATCAGATCTCTTTTCTAAGTTTTATTTTTTATTACCTTCATGCCCTAAAAGGCTAGCATAACAATCTTTAATAAAGAATATGATGCAAATTGGTTAAGCACATTTTTACTTTCAGCAGTGGGTGGACAGAAAATAGAGAACTGGATCCTTAGTAATGCTGAAAAGCAGCATGAACTACAACAAAGCAAGTACCAGAATGTCCCCTCTAGTCCCATGCTACAAACTCCTGGGTGATGGCTGCAGTAATCAGAGCTGTAGCAGAGGGCATGATGAGGTGGCAAAAATGCATAAAGAACGTCCTTTAAGAAAATAATGACTCATTTGTTACACAGAACTATCTCCAGCTTCTGCCTGTTGAGCACATGACACGGAGCAGGCTGTTACCAACCACATCACACGCCTGCTGATTTTCCAGTGGGACTTGGATCGTTCAATACTGTGTCAGTCGGATGCTCTAGAAATCCTCAGTTCCCCTCTGGTGGATAGCATTTAGTCTTTGTAAAGACTATGTAAAACAGCCTTTGCAAACACGGGCCAAGTAGATGACTTCAGCTCCAGAGCAAGATGACAATCTCAGCATATCAAAGGCAAGTATTTTTGTTGAGGTAGTCACCAGGTAGAGCATGAACACTGGAGACGGCTCCTCAGAAGTGCTGTTTGCTTATTACCCACTGACAATCATCTACTTCTTGTCAGTAGAGAATACCAAAGTTTAATGGCACACATTTATCAGGGCAGGAAGTAGCATAATGCATTCCTGTGAGACTCTGCAGAGTACAGGCATACACTTTTCATCTTGCCTGAGTATTAAGTCCATTTAATAGAGTTGTGTTAGCTTTTCCCTCACTTATTTAACTACATTAAAATACTGAGGAAGGCATTTATTTTCTGTCAATGAAATGAAGAGGCTAATAGTAGCAGTATGAAACAGCAAGAGACCTAAATTCATCTCAGTGCAATCTCATTTCAATGCAAATATTGTCAATTTTTTCCTGTATAATGCAGTTCTGCCAGTTATTTCCAGTATTGCCCTTAGCCTAGTCTTGGGTTTTCACAGGCTGAGACTGCGATTCCAAATTACACTGCCTTTTTGTAGTTATGCTTATGCATTGATCTGTTGGCGATACAGCACATGCTAAAGCAATTCACAAGTTATCTCCAAATGTCTGTAAAGTGTCCCACAAAGCCTACATATTTTAATTTCATACTGCCAAGACGAACTCAGTTAGTGGAGGCACAGAAGGAAAGGAAGATTCCACAATGGAAGAGGTTTATTTTAAGCCTATGTTAAGCTGCCACCAGGGCTTGTCTAAATATAGATCTGTCCACTGTAAACACCCTTAGTCTGCATTTAGTGCGGACTCACGCAGAGTTACTCAGCAATGGCAAGCAGGCTTTACATTCATGCCCAGGCCCGCAATAACTCTGTCATAACTGATTCCCGAAGAAACAGTTTGTGAGTGAGTTTCTGCGTCCAAAAAGAAACATTAACCAAGAAAAGCTTACCTCCTCCTGTTGGCATCATGCCTTTGTCATCTAAGCTCTCAAGATGAGAAGCAAGCTCACTAAGGGCCTGTTGCTTTCAGGCTCAGCTCTTCAGCTCACCATGATTTGCAAAGGACAGGCAAGCAGGGGCTGCGCAGACATGTTCCTTGAGCTTCTGCAGCAGCTCACATGTGACAAGGCAGGAAACAGCCTGCGTTGGGCAGGTGTGGGTCATTGTTCTGCCGCTCAGAAATCCTGGCATCTGTACCATGCTTTCCTGCTAACTCCTGTCCTCCACTTGTTAATGCTTGCTCTGCCTTCGAATCATCAATACTTGTTTTCTGCAGCATAAATGCTGTGTTATATTGAAACCATCTATCTCAAGCACTGGTAATCTCACTGCATCTGCAAAGAGCTTGGACAATTTACCAGCAATAAATTAGCTTAAAATTTACTTGGTCTGACAACTACAATGTAAACATATCCGGTGTGTTCTATCACTGCAATGTGATACTCCCTCCAAGTTTATGTGAATCATCCTCCCAATGACTGTGAAGAGAATTGGAAACCATTGTCTGTTTACTAATCATTTGAGCTTCCTTACCAAAAAAGTACAAATACAAAAAAGGGTGCCTTCCCTGAAAAAACTTGGGGACTCCTCTGTAACTTCCCTGTAAACCAGACATAAATGTGTAACTGTACCTGTGTTAAACTTTATTTGGATTTTGGGCTTTGCTACTCAGAGTATATGGCAAAGATTGCCAAATGAAAGGATCAGGACACTGTATTTAGTAAGCTAGCAGCCCAAGATCTGCCAGTGCTGTGCTCTTGTGCTGACCCGGAGTCAGAGTTGTGTGGGTCGGCATTTGATATGGTTCCAAACCTCAGTGTAATAGTTGAACCTAGATGAGCTTTCATCTCTGACGCACATCACCTACCAACTAAATTATGTAACAAGATCTACCTTTGAAACCTTTGCAATCTACTTTGAAGTGTCCAGTAATCATTACAACAAGTAGTGGAACAAGCAGAAAAATTAGAAAATCAAATGGTCAGTAGAACATATGCATATGAGGACAGGCTGAGAGAGTTGGGGTTGTTCAGCCTGGAGAAGAGAAGGCTGCGGGGAGACCTTATAGCGGCCTTCCAGTACTTAAAGGGGGATACAGGCTACTCTTGATCAGGGGGGGTAGGGATAGGATGAGGGGTAACAGGTTTAAACTGAAAGAGGGTAGATTTAGATTAGACAGAAGGAAGAAATTCTTTACTGTGAGGATGGTGAGACACTGGCACAGGTTGCCCAGAGAAGCTGTGGCTGCCCCCTCCCTGGCAGTGTTCAAGGCCAGGTTGGATGGGGCTTTGAGCAACCTGGTCTAGTGGAAGGTGTCCCTGCCCATGGCAGCGGGGTTGGGACTAGATGATCTCCAAGGTTCCTTCCAACCCAAACCACTCTATGGTTCTATGTTACATACTCATTCATGTCCTGAAAACGGGCCAAGGAAGGTGGTTTCTTCTCTGCCCTGCAGATGACTCTTCCAATGCAACATATTCACACAGCAAGCCCTGTCCAAAGCCCTACAGTACTCCTCAATCATTTTGTAAGCATCAGGGTTTTATTTATTTTCCATTGCCATTGTCTGTGGCTTTTTCCCATTTGAGGAAGACTCCGCACCTGTAGCAAATAACGCTCCTTACACAACATGGCCAGGCTGAGGCGCCTTGACAGTCTTATGGAGTACCTGCTGCCCACTACAAATCAGGCATCAGATGCTTACTGTAGCAGCAGCTAGAATCATGTGGGAGTGGCATAATCATTCAGATGATCGGCTCTCTGTAACTGCTGTCAGTGTTTAGAAACATTCATTCACTTTTGAACACGGCAGGAAGTTTCTTTATAGCACTTGAGTTTTGGACAGTTGGTGTTATCCTTATTTCACAAGGGATGCTCGTAAGACTTACTGGTATGACAGGCCAAAAAAATACGTATGAATGAGGCACAAGAGAACACCCCCCTCTAAAGATAGAAAGGGCAGAATGCATCTATTGTGTGTCAGTTTCCTTTAAACTACAGAATTTCTGGGCTCTGAAACAGTGGGTGAAACTGCCTGTGCATCATGCATACGAGCAAAGCATCAAATGGCAAAATGTCTACCAGTGTGTTTCAGACTAGGCAATCCCACTTTGACAGTGAGATCAAGAGAGAGAGGCTAAACCACCAGCTCACTGACCTCAATCTTAGAAAACCCAATGCTATTACATACATAAATAGAGCTCCAATTGATTGATTTAGATGGCATTCAGACAATGTCACTGGAGAACACTGAAGTACACTCTAGCAGGCATAAACAGGTCTACCTTGGAAATCTTGCAGCATGTTCACGTCCAGACTAAATTAATGTGGAGAGTTTCTGGGTAGAGATTGCCTTGATCCTCTTGCCCCTTACAAAAGCTATTAAAACCTGAAAAGATTTTGCCTGAACAGTTCGAAATTAGATCACATCTCACATCTAAGGTACATAGAGAAGTCTCTACTTTGAATTCACAAGGCTTTGGAGATTTTTTTTTTTTTTCTCCCCAAAGCAAATTCATGTATTAAACACAAAGAACAACCACTTTCAGAGGAATCTAGAATGCTTCCTGAAAGAAGGAAGCAGTCCTACCTTGAACTGTGGGATTGCACAAGTCAGACCCATGACTACAACATGAGACTGAGAGCCAAGCCAAGGTTCTGCAGTGGGGTGTAATTTAGGTAGGGGTAGCATGGGCTTGGAGTGAGCTCTTCAGATTCTTCTCTCCTCTTAGCGATGAGTCTTGCCTCAGAGAACGGTTATTTCTCCATTGATTCATGCGGCTTTTAGGCAATGAGAAGTCCCTCAGAAGAGACATAGTATCTGCAAGGATATTAAAAGGATTTGAGAGTCGGACAAAGAAAAAAGTGTCCATTTGACAAAGAAAAAAGCTATCCTTATTTGGCTATACTTATTTTTGTATTTTGGAAATAGTTGAGACATTGGAGAAAGTTTGTTTTAAATATCTCTATCCAGGCTTGGAATTTCCTTTTAACACACAAAGCATTCCTATACAGTTAATAGGTGTGTAAACTGACACATGAATTTCCTCTTCCATTTTCCTTCGCATTCTTGTTCCCCTCACCTCAAACAGTCATTAAAAGAAGTCTCTATAATTTGCCCAAGAGGCCAACTGGCACAAACTTTGTATACAACTAGACAGCATCTTAAATTCAGGGCCAGGGTCTTCATAGAAAAATCCCATTGCTCCAAGCTGCAGTAGTATTTTTAAAAAAAATATTATTTTATATATCCACCACTAAGGAGAATAATCTTAGAGCAGATTTACCCTAGTTAAAAGAGTTGAAGTAAAACAGGTAAAAAGAGATTAATTTTAAATTTGAACAGGTCAACAGTGAATCAAAGCTGCATCTGCAGAAAATAATTTTGCTTAAAGGGAAGTTTTCTGCTTTAGGGTAGGCTGACAAACCACCTTAAGTTTCTCCAGTCCAGAGATGGAAAACATCCTTAATGGCTTCCTTTAACCTATCTTTGAAGTCCTGCAGTAATTATGTAACTGCTCTGGAAACAGAAGAGGGCAGCCAGGAACCCTGCCTCTGAGCAGAGCACTTGGGAGGGGAAAACAAACAAAAAAGCCTCTGCTCTTTGCTGAGACTTCCCCCCACCTCAGCCTTAGGCCAATTTGGATGGGAAAGCTGTAGCAAGTGTCAGGCTTTTATTGTCTGCTCTATTTTTTGGGATTTGTTGCAGAGGAAGAAAGTGGAGGAGCCTCAGCATCATGTGAGCAACTTTAATATTAGGGCATAAATGTCAAGAGAACAGTGCCCTGGCTCCTTTTGCCCCTGTGGGAATAACGTTGCTGTGCCTTTCATCGAGCTCTGAGATCTGAGGCTTGGAGGAAGCGTTCAGTTTAGAAACCACTCTAAAACTTTCAGGAAGGTGTAGAAGACGTCAAAGCTAATTTCAAAGCCCACTCATCCATTTAGAATTTGCAACGAAACTCAGTTCTCATTTCTGCTTGTCTAAGTTCAAAATAACCTCACTTTAGTTATTTCATCAGTGTGAGCAAGAACAACAGCTGACCCACAATATCTAGGTAAGTGCCAATTTCAGCCCTCAACAAATCCAAGTATTTTGGGGAACTGATCAAAGGTTCATTGATGTTTGCTCAATTACATGTTAAAAGATTTCTTGCATTAATACATTTTAAATAAGATCAGGTGGCAACTCATAAATGGAAGTGGCAGTGCTGTAAAAAAAGAAAAGCATTTGAAAGATAGGAAATAACTGAAAAGCATGTGAGAACATGGAAGTTTTACTGTCAGCAGCAGGTGAGACTATGATAGCATGACAGTTAAGCCTGGCAGGTTCATTATCATCTGTAAATTGTAGGACATTTGTATCATTAAAGGAAAAACTCTAAAATATAGTTCTGCAGTGGTAAAGGAAAGCTGCCCCAGCAATTATAGAGGATTGCTAAAATGCAGTACGGACCAAAGAGCAAGATTTGCAAGAGAAGCAAGTAGCGGGCAAATAAAACTGGTAGCATATTAACCGAAAGAAAACCAAACCAAAATAAAAAAACCCGAAACCACCCAAACCGAATAATGAAGGTAAGAGGTTTAAATATATTTTCATTATACCGCACACACACACAAAAAAATACCGGGCTACAATTTTGGCTGCTTGTGCCAGTATAAACTATTCAGGATGTGAATTTTGTAGCCTGAAAGACACTCTCAGTCACAATCAGTTCTAACAGTGTATAGTTTATTCAACATTTAATGGCCTGACCTAGTAAATCTTTAGCAAATCTTGAGCAAATTTTATTACTATCATGAGGCATCCTGACTCTGATCAATTAAACATTAGGACTCATTAGGAAAGAAAGTAGCTTACTTTTACAGTTTTCTTCAAAGAGGTTATCCACGAAAAGTGGAGATACTTTCTTACATTTAACAGAAACCTGAAACTGAGCAAAAGTTTCAGAATCAGAATATTCTGAATACTTCAAAAGAACAGAGTTCTGTAAAGACTGAGTAAAGTGAAAGTATTTGGAAAATCAAGCTATATAACTAGTAAGAGTACTGAAATCTGGTCCACTGCCTGTTAAAAAACAAGCTGGATTTCCCCCTCACTCAGTTATTAGCTAACGCAAAGGCAAGATTCTGTTCACTTTGTGCACTCTTAGCCCTTGTTATTCCCCTGGCACATCCAAACTGTTTTCATGTGTTGCTCATAATGACTTGTTTCATTATTCAGATCAACATTCTGTAAAATGTAGGGTAGTTAAGCTGTTAAACACCAGAACAGAAACAAAGTCTTTCTTTCCTTGCCTGACAGTCCTCCCCTTGAAACAGTGGTCCATGTTGAATGTTAAAAGTTCAAAGTGTAAAAACCCTTCAGGGGTTCTTGCTCTCTGTAGACATGGGAGATGGTGTTCACAGAAGCCCATTATTTTCTTCATGTTTTTCTTTCCGTTTTCCTTCCGTATGTCTCTCCCCTCGGACCCTTTGCACACAAAGATAGGAACAAGCCTGAACCAGTTTAACTCTGAAACGAGAGCCTATCGTGAGCAGTTTCCATGCTGGTCTCCAGCTTGCACGCTGGCAGGGCTAAAAATGTGCTATAGTATTCAGTCCAAAATGGGTTTGGTTTTGCCTTTCTCTTACAGATCAGGCAGATGAATAGAGCTAAGATAGGTGGTAAAACTGGCAGGACATTAATATTTCTAACCACATTTGCACATGCATGAAGATTTCCCTAGCAATATCTCTCTCTAGAAAAAAAAAATCATTATGCTCCAGACAAGCTTATCAGGGTTATTGGTGTCAAGAGACCATGTTTCCCCTAGAATCTAGGTAAGAATTGGGTTGAAATTATAGTTAACATGAATTTTAGTGCAAAAGGCCATAATTTTAGTTAAATGGTTTTCTAAAATATACCGTAAAATAAAAGTTAAAGCTTTATCGTGCAATCTTGACTCACACAAATTGTTCTCACAATACATCATCCCTTAAATCAGGGAGACTGCTGGAAAAGGGCACAGTATTCCCAGAGCAGCTCTGGGAAGTTCTTGGGGTGTTTCAGCTAAAAAGATAGGTTCCCCTCTTAATTCAGTTATTAATTTCAGTTACACAGAGCTAATATATCCACTTAATATTAGGAGATGCTTTAGTCTACACAGAAGCTTTTAAAAGAAATGTAATGACTTTTCACAATATGAAACAGTTAACTTGAAAACATTTAATTATCTTCAGGAACTAACAACATAAAAATCGTCCTTAATTAAACACTCAAGACAACAGCCAGACTAATCCTAGAGTTCCTTAATAGCATGAGGAATGCAGTAAGTTTTAGCAGGTTTAATTCTAAGGAATTAAATGTATGTTGTCATGGCTAACACTTGTTTTGGAAAGAAAACCCAGGAAAATAAATTTAAATAAAACTTATGACACAGTTCACTAAATCTGCTGCAAAACCTCTGTGCAGGGAAAGTGAATAGATGATTTCAAAATTATACAGAAGTATGTCCTGACAAGCAACAGCAACACAAGAGTGTATTAACTTTAAAAGCCTTAATCATTTTAACCACCCATCCACAGAAACTCACTTCTAGCTACAATTTCTGTGAAAAATCAAGATTTTGCCAATATGTAACACTGCAGCTATGGATTTGATCATATTTAGGAACTTTAATTTCTCTACTTCCAAGGTTGTGCTATATTTTTTACTTACTTTGGGGCCTAGATAATTGACAGATTAGCTCAAGAGGTAGATCTAGATCTACAAGACATGCAACAGCAAAAGAGTAACCCCAAAATTCACTGTCAATCTTTTTTTCCCCCATTTGAGCAAGTATACATCAATACATAAATTATAACCTATTTCAGGTAAAGAAGGCTGTTTCATTGCCGAGGGTCATATGCAACCTTTAACATCTCAGGAACAATGTCCTGGCTCCTGCATTGCCACTTTCAGGACCTTTCAGGGTAATCGACCATCTCAGCAATTCCCACAGGGTTCCTTCCCTCCTTTTCCCTACTGGTAAGTACTTCTACACTTTTCTGTCTGGCATTGCCCTCTACTTTCCTGTCTGCTCTTAGCTTTCCAGAAAGTAAGTCTCTCCAAAGTTCATCCAGCTCTCAGTTCTCTCATCTAACTGGAGTTTGCTCTGATTCTTTCTGGTGCCAGCACTGCTGTGTAAGTGCAACAGACTCTAGTACTGTTATGCAGCTTAGGGCTGTTCACAGCCAGTAGAGTTGGCTTTGTAGTCCTAGCTAGGGAGAGAAGAAAGGGCTAGACAAAAGATATCTGAATACCTGTCCTATTTTCTCTCTGCCCCTTCATTAGTCTCAAATACCACTCTTCCCTTTCAACCAGGTCCATCTATTCTCCTGCTTATCATGGCAGCACGACATCCCAACATCCTTCTGCAGTTGTTTATCAGTGTCACACATCTGTATTAGGCACACTTTTAGATATAGGATTGAGTCTAGTGCCATTTTGAAATCACCAGGCGCTTTCTTTGACCATTATGGCATTTTGGTTTGTTCTTAGAATTTAGGATCATCAGGCAAGACTGTGCTGCGGCAGAGAGCTGCAGAACACAGCCCATGGAAAAGGGCTGCTGAGCTGGCCTTTTACCTGCAAATTCCTGCTGTTTCAGGTTCTGGAGAGACATAAAGCTGCCAATAGCCAGGGGGGTGGCAGGCTACAACCCTTACAGTACCCAACCTGGTGGGCCAACAGCACGCTTGTTTGCAGAGCTGAAAGCTGCAAAGCAACCTCAGCCCGTGCTTCCTGCACAGTCCAGTTTCCACCTTATTCTGCACGTAGCTACAAGGGTGGAGGAAGGCTCTCTTCCATGGCTCTCCCAGCCACCTCCGCAGCTTTGGATCCAGCCCATGGGGCATGAGACACCTGAAGGTTCAGAAGGTCCTGAGCACATCAGTCTACCTTGGGGTAACTAAGCATGGTGCAACTGTCCCAGTGCAGGCGGGTGTACAGAAAGGGGAATAACAATACCTAGACAGCAGTCACTACAAAAAAAAAAAAGTAACCATCCAACCCTTTTCATATCACAAAGACTGCAAAAATTCCTATACAAGTGGTCCAAAACAATTTGCCTTATTTGGTGATGCAGATTAGCAAATCTGCATATTCCAAAGAATTGGTCAGGTACCAATCTCAGCTGAACTGCAAAATTACTTCGTATTACTAACCTTCCTTCTTTCCCTCACTAGAAAATAAGCAAAAGTAGATAGCACATGTTGAAGAGCCAGAGAAAAATCAGGATGATTTTTAGGAAGCATGAAAAAAGACAGGTCACAGCAGATCTTAAATTTCCATCTCCAGACAGAAAGATAAAGTACTCATTATTACTACTCCACTTATTTTTTGCTGTTGACAGCCAGTACAGTGTTAAGATTCACTATGGAGTTACAATCTGTTTTACTCAGCAGTAACTGTCAACATGTACTCAGAGCCAGAATGGCAGAGTCCAGTTTGCAACGCTACTTTTCCACACTGGATCGAAGGGGCCTTCAGTTTCAGGAGAAAAGCCAGAGTGTGACTATAAGGCCTGAGTAAGAAAGGAGTGAGGAGTGGTATACTTCTGAAGTTCAGCCCCAAAAATACATTCCACACTGCGACATGTAATGTTTTAGAGAGGGGATCTCAAGCTATGAAAATGCTCTCTACCATGCTGTGATCCCTGGACACAGATGGCTACACCCAGGTGTTCTGTGAGGTTCCTGTAATGTCTCCAACTCATCCCCAGTATGACAAAGAAAAGCATTCATGCTGTGAAGTTTAAATCAGTTCCACTAGACATGAGTATTTCCCTCCTTGTTAGGAAGGATGGAGATGGTCGCACAAAAGATACTTGAGACTCCCACAGATCAGTTCTAGTTTCATTAAATTCACATGACAGATTTTGTTCAAGCCTCAGAGAAAAAAATATGGGGCATACTGTACAGCATTTTCACTAATACAAAGAATTTGGAACTAATCTTGTTCCACCCTGCAAACACAAGCCGTATCTAGCTTCCACTTTTTATTTTTCACTGTAAATACTCCAACTCTTGCTCCATAACACCCAAAGGAAAAAGGTTTGTTGCAGCAGGCATCACCACCAGTTCACTGGTGAGCAGGAAGAGGCTCTTCCCCATGCAGGAGTAGAGAAAAGCCACAGCTGGTTTTCATGAAGAGCCCCGAGGCTCAAAAGTAAGGTTTTCATCTCAGTCTCCCCAAAACTTATATTTAGTGTTTTCTACATTCAAGTGAACTAATGGTCTTTATACATACCTTCAGTCTCTAGCTGGGAAATGCAGGACTGACTTCAACCTCTTCTTGCTTCTGAGCTGAAGGATATACCATATACCTTGAAAGGTATGGTATGGCCTCGAAAGCATGTGAAACCGACTGACATCCAAGCCAGCATCTTTACATACAGGAAGGATTAGACTTATTAAAATTGCTTGCTTTGCAATGCATTCTCCTCTCAGCAGTTTACTAGAATTTCTAAGTTAACTCCTGCAATGCTGGGAACTTGCTTTCCTTTATAAGGGGTACAGGCACCAGAAGAAATACAGAAGAACCATCTAAGGGGGAGATCACCTGGACAAAGCAACCTGAAATTAAACCAATCACATGGATCATCTCTCCCTTTTCATCCAGTCTTCTGAAAATACTTAAGCAACTAATTTCTGTTCAGACAAAGGTTGGAGAGAAAGCAAATGACAGCTCACTCATCCACTTCACAGACCCACCGGCTGTGTCAGTGTCAGGCACAGGGAGACAGGCAGAACTACCAATTGCTCAGCATTTGGAGCGGTGGAGACAGGAGAATAAAGGCATTTAAAGAAAAACTGCATGTGTTCCAGGAACAGAGAATAACATCATGGATCAGCTAGATTAGCATTCACTGAAGCACTTTCACGGCCTGGTGCCCAGACACTTGCAGCCATCATAATACAGGGATTTTACTGGTCAGGATGGAATAGCATGCTTTATATTGCATGCAGAGGCCTGTGCCGACTCGAGCAGGGTGTGGAGACACAGCGATATGCCTGAGTGGCAGCTGAACAACGAGACAGAGACAAGTGGATTCAACCAATGAGTTTAGCAAGAGTCAGACACTGAACACAGGACAAGCATATGAAAGTGCTACTGACACTTTAGGATCTAGGCCCAGAAACTTGACGATACAGCCAGATACAGCAAATAATTCTTACAGAAGCTATTGAGTATGCCACGTAGGTGAGCTTTGTGCTAAAGTGATGAATGCATACAATAAAAAGGTGACAAAACCAGAGATTTCATGAGGGATGACACAACAAAGTACGCACAGAATTTTCACAAATGCATAGCACTGTCTCTAGGCATCTAAAGTTTACAATTCAACTGTAAATATAGTTTACAACTCAATTATAGCACTGCCCTTACAGTACACTATGCCTGCTTTTCTCCCCTCTGTTTCTATGCAAAGATAGTTAATATGTCTCAGCATCAAGAAAGCACTCACTACAATTAACAAAGATATCCATAAATTCAAATTGGTTAAAGCTTCAGTATTGATTATTAAATATAATAATTGATTAATGTTTTAATAAGATGACAAAACAGTAGAAATCATGGTGGATTCTCAAAACAAATCTCCATTAGAAAATACCTGAATCCATCAGCAGTAGAACTACTTAACTGTAATCAGGTTTGATTACAAGAAAATCAAGAAAAGCTGAAGTAGACCACCAGATACCATAACCTTTACTACTACAAAGAAATAGCAAAAGCACTCTTTTCTGAACCACAAAATATACCCCTTAACACAGGCAAGAACATTTCTTTCCCTTCTCTTCCTCTCATACTTAATACCAGATTAGAAAAGTAGCTTTACTGCTGTATACTGCTTTTGACTTAAAACACATTAAGATGAGTTTTCTTATAACTTTGTACAAATATACATCTCTGTCCCTGTGAGCTTAGAAAAACTGGAAAAAAGATGAAACTTTGTTCTTTTCCTACATCCCAAATCATCAGAAAGTACCCTCAAAATAAACAGGCCTACTAAGACACTGCAGTTCTTGCTGTGGCAAAAAAAGCCTGAACTCTCACTGGAAGGCAGCTATAAAAGGTTAAACATACATGTTTAATTCAGGGAGAGAAAGACACTCGAATTTTCCCACAATAATAGCTCAAGAAATATAGCTACATTCTTCCAAGACAGAAGCAAAACTGATGGAGTCAAGCATGCATGACTGTACTTTGAATATTCACCTAATCCAAAGCAAGGATCATCTCCTATGCAAACTTTATTATGCAAACAGGATAATACCCAGATTCCCCACTCGGCCATTTAAATGAAAATATCAGAAATGGCCCACCTAGTATCAGAGACAGAAAAAATAAAGACAAGCACATATCTTTCTCTGATTCCTAGCTCTCATTTTCTTCCTCTTTTTCCCAGTGATGACAGGCTGACAGATAGAAGGAAATATACATCCACCCCACAGTCTTCCATACAAGTAAATACAAAAAAAAATCAAGTGTTTATTGTAAGTCTGCATGAAGGCACAGATGAGCTTGATTACAGACACATCGTAACAATTACAAATATATGTAAACACCTTGAGATATACAACAAAGCAATAATACAGCTAATACAGGAATAAAATGTAACCTGCTAAAAAACCACTTCTTTGTATCTGAGGTTCTTTCAACGATAAGCTCCGATTCACACCAATGCAGTGTAACACTTTTAAAGTCATCACTTGGATTCATGCTCAACAAATCTGCACTTTGACCATTGTTGTTAACCAGTGGATTTATAAATTTGATTCGCATCTGAACAGGCTTCCTTCACTAGGATCAGAAAAACACAGGAATAACCAGCTAGACACCCAACCAACCTATAATGAGGCTTTGTAGATTCTCTAAATACACAAGAGCAATCACCAAGGTACTGAAATTAAATATAAGGTTCAGAAAAGCTCAAGGATATTTGTTCCATTTTTACTTGCATTTGAGGAAATTGCTGTATTTCTGCAGGAAAGGAACAGTCTACAGCTGTCAGGTGATTTTTTTCTTCCTCCACAGGAGGCTTAGATTTCATCTGAAACACCTGCCAAAACAAAAGTCAGCAATCACAAACTAAAGTGCCTTGGACAGCTTAGGTTTTACCACTAGAATAAAACACTTTCATTTATAGATACAGTATTAATGTATATTGTATATTGTACCTTTGCACATAGACTACTTCCAATGTTTTTGTGGAAAGGACAATTGCTTTTTTTGTTTTTCTAATTAGATACCAATGCCAGGAACTTAAAGAACTGCAACACTGCACTTTTTGAAAAAAAACCACACAGAAAAAAATTGTAGTTTTAGTACAGGCAATTCCCAGGCCTAGCCAAAGAGTACTCTGAGCAGCAATTTACTACAGGGACACACAGTTTTCTCAAACTCAGCCCTCAACCATCTGTCTTAACTCCCCACTCCTCCTCTACAAAAGCTTTATAACCTCCAGAGCCCAGTTCCAGTGAGGAAAGACTCCTAATCCAGGTAATATGTGCAGAACAAAACCTAGCACAGCTCCGACGTTTCTCCTGACCCTGTGGCCACATGATCCCAACCTAAAGATGAGGTAGTACTTTTCTTTGGAGCCTAACCAGTTGAACAGGAATAAGCACTGTTCTCCCTAATGTAGCAGCTGTCTGTTAATGCAGTGCCAAACTCCATAGTTTCATCTCCTCTTCAGGGCACACTACTAATGCAAGACCAGCAACAGCTGCTTAAAAAAAAAAATCATGGTATGACCACACATTCCTGCTTGAACTACAACTGCATCATAAAGGCCATGGTTTGGCATGTTCACTGACTTCCTCCAGTCCACAAAGTGGCAATGACTTAACTCTCTTTGTTCTGGACTAGTGGTTATTATCCAAAAGGAGTATGAAGGATATCCTGAGTACTTGTTACAGTGAAATGTAGAATTTAAAAAAAATTAAAAGATTACGAACTCTAGTCTGAATCCAAAAAGGGCTGGGAGAGGAATTCAGCTCCTCAGGGAACTGAGGAAACCAGATTGTCTCTATGCATACAGTCCATTTGGTAATTAGGGGCTCTGTTTTCTCTCTCTTCAAGAGGACAGATCTTTCCCCTCAAGGAGGCTGTTGTAACACATGTATGTATTATAATTTTATAGCTTACACTCATAAACCTTCTGGTTTCTTATGAGATGGCTTGATCTGGAGAAATATGCTCTGCATAGTCCATGATCTGTAGACTCCCAAGGATCAAAAAGAAATAGACTGGCATGACTGAAACAAAAAGGAAACATCAAAAAGAGTTGAACACTATTAGAATTCATACTGCTTGTAAAACTAAGCATTAGGATTAGAAAAAGCACTACAAGACTTAAACAAGGCCCCAGATGCATCCTCTTAGTAAGCAATAATCAATGATGAGGATGAGAAACTGCATTCTTTGATTGACAAAGTATTCAAGGCTCTTTTTTTTGTCTCCATGATCCGTTTCCATTTATTTAGCAAAAGATACGGAGCCTATATTGTCTCCTGTCAGCAGTGCAGCTCGCACAGATCTCAGGAAGCTTTCTCATTTTCACTGCTTCCAAGACTACATTTTTCACTCAGCTGAAGTGCACAGGGATTCCACCCAGGCAGATGGTTTCCTGAACACGAACATTTTAACAGGAAAGGAATCCTGTTCTGTTCAGCTCTAGTACAGCGATTGCCAACAGAAAAGCACTGACACTTTCTTGAACAACTCTTGATAGTCCTTTCTGCCCTTGGGAATATGGTCTCAGAGGAGTACATGTAATTAAAACAATCTTATCTGGCTGTTAGCTGGAAGACTATCTCCGAACAGTCCCACCTCTTCTTCCAAAGAACTTCTCTGGAACAAATCACGGATAAAATAAACTCTTAATGCTCTACAGAGTGTCAGCTGCATTCCAGCATCCAAGCCAGATCCCTTGAGAGAAAAAGTAAGAAGAAAGCTGCTTGATTGTCAGAGAGGAAAGCACTGCTGGAACAGCTAGAAGAAACACATTTTTTTAAACCTTTAGCTGTAAAGGGGTACACTCACAAAATGCTCATCACAGCTAAAAATTACTTCCGTGGCCTTATACAACTAGCAATGATGCAGTGTGCAACTGACAGAAATTAGTAACGAAAATGGCAATAGAAACCCACCCAGGTGCTTCTGAGATAAAGAAGCCAAGCACTTAAGCCCTCCTAGTAAGCTGGACCTCACTGTCACGTGAGTTTCCCCAGTCTATAGATCTGATAAAAATCACAGCTGCAGAAGCATAATTCATGACTATAATTCACAAGGAAAACTGAAAATCCATTTACATTTATTAGGAGATGGTTGTGCACAATTTCTCATCTTATTCAAAAAGTCTACAAATAGAGTTTAACACTTGTGATTGCAAGCAAATGTTTGTTCAGCGTTCTTAGGTAAGGCCAATTTAGCGCCTTGTTACAATTTCAAGATTTAGTATACATTTGTCAGTTCTTTACTTTCCTCTGGTAACAGTCCCACTGGAATAGTAAGGAGAGTTCCCTAAGACACTTTATAACAGCAGCTGAACTTGGGTTACATAAATTCAGTTTTGGAGTATGCTTCAAGCGCAAATTACTCTAGGCAATTTTCCATTTTAAGATCTTAAAACAACACTGTCAAAGGCTTTCCCCCCTCCCCCCGGCATTTATACTACCACCACTATGAGCTCGCACTCTGTAGAGCCGCATGTCCAAGATTCTCAAAGCACTTCAGAAAGAAGGGCACCATTTCAAATAGTGGTATACTTGAGCTGGCATCCTACTTATAAAAGAATTTATTTTTTTCTTCGTCTTATGTTTACAAAAGGACAAGCATCAAACTAAACCAATCCTATCTTGACCTCAGTCCCACCTCTGACCACCTGTAATTTTCTCACATGCAATCCTACCACTGATTCAGGAGCTCTGTAATCACAATGCTCACAGCCGAGTTTCCTCTATGGAAAGGTGAGCATCTGCTATAACCAATTATTTTCAGATGGAAGCACTGGCCAAATTTTAGGTCTGCCAGAATCTTGAGAATCAGTTGACTGAAGAGTCACTACTATAACTAATGTAATTTGATAATGCACTTGATCCCATATTGGTTTACAAAGTGTAATAGACTATATATGCATTTCTCTAAATTCTCTCAGAGCTGAAACTACATAGCTACAGTGAAGAAATTCTAGTTTTGCCTTAAGCGAAACCTTTTACAACATCATTTTTACTTACTATTTTGATTTAGAGCACTAATTTTATAAAGATTTCCAGTTTGCAATTCTTACTGAATAGGTGAGCAGCAAACATGAAAATATATGTACAGGTGTTAGTATACTACCAGAATGCTGTCCTTCCCTCTTAAAAATGCCCTTAATAAAGCATTAGGCATGTCAAACAAACTTTTGTAAACAAAAGATAAATTACTCATGTTCTGCTTGATTATAGCCAGATACATATTCTCATAAAATAAACATTCTCTTGTCATTTTCCATGGCCCACATATCCATATATATGAGGTAAACCACTTAAAATCATCACTAATATATAAACCTCAGTACTCAACAGGAACCTCGGGAAAAACATAGCTGAGTAAGATGTCAATATCAAGAAGTGACACTTTGTTCCACTGCAAAGTGAAACGAATTTATTTGTGCTAAATGAATGGAAAGAATGTATTCAGAACACATTTCTTTATACATTGTACCGGCTTAGGCTGCTAAATACGCATTCATTAGTGCCATGTTGTGCTACTTTCTTGTACTCTGTTTCTATCAAGCAATACAACATTTTGGCTGTTACACCAATATATTCCTATATGCTCATCTTATCTCTTATTTTCTAACAGACTTTTGAACATTTAGAATACCTGTTCATACTTTGCTTCAGGGGAATCACAATTTATATATTTTAACAGGAAAAAAATTATCATCAGCTGTTCTCTACAATCACGTTGCCTTCTGCAGAAAAAAAAAAAAAAAATCAAAGAGCACACTTTAATCAGCTATCAGTAACCTGTGGGCAGGACCACACTTAGGGAAGTTAATCGTGACAGATCACACAGTATGGGCAACTTACAGGTTAACCTAAGTGTCAAGTGAAATCATCAAATCTTAAGGTCCACGAATTGTACATTCCACAGACTCCAACAAGCCAGTTCCCTCACTATAAAATGCAGACTGTACCATACGTTTGAGGTGCTTTTAAACAGGAGAAGTATGGATGTGTCCTGTGTGCTGAATTAAGCTTATTTACTACATAATACAACAGAGTATGTGTCTTGGGCGCTGATTAGGGTGTCTGACTCACTTTTGCACTAGAAGCTGTTATTTCAAATGACTGAAACGTAGTGCTGATTTTCCATAAGCTTGGTAAACACTGTAATATTTCAGAATTTATCATAAAGCCCATCATGCCTTTAATTTTTCTGCAAATTGTCATGAAAAAATATAAAAAGGTATCCCTTTAATTGTACAAACCTAAAAGCCAGGAAAATGAAGCTTTGGAGCCAAGCAAAACGACATAATGCCGTATTACCAAACAGAGTAGCAAATGTTCCAGCCAGAGAATGGACATACATGTAGTTCAAGTAAACACTGATGGAAAACTTTGTTAAGTTAGTGTTGTAGACCCACAACACTGGCTGCATTTTATACAAACGTTTACAACACAATTAACAGTGAAGCCTATATAACCTCAGTGCAAATAAGTCAAATCCAAATATGCCAAGTAAGCCTTTGGCTTTTAGTAAACTGCTCCATGTTATGAGTCCACTTCTGACATACAGACTGCTGAGCACATGCACTAAGGCTGAGAGGAGGGATGCACTGAATGTTGAAAAGTGGCTGACTGCGATGCTGCGGATTGGACCGTAGGTTGCACAGGTGGCGGAGGTGGTGGCGGAGGTGGCTGCACTGGGGTCTGCGTGTTTGGAGAAGGAGGAGGAGTGGGACGTTTAAATTTGTCGGGGCTGTTACTTCTTCGTGGTGAAGGCCTCTGCAGAACAAATATTGAAATTATGTTTAACACACTCCTGGAACAACGTTAGGTACAAGTCCTCTAATCAATTTATTGAGCTTGGCAAAGAGAAAAAAACCACACAAAAAAATCTGAACACTTATGTGGGAAGAATCTATTTCAAAACATTGCAAGAATTACAATACAACTTTTACAGAAAATAAACATTACTCTGCAATGGAGTAGCAAAGGAAAAGGGAAGTACTTCTGACATCAAACAGAACACGTATTCCCTCCTGTCAGCTTGCAGGAAATGAACCCAAGAAGTATGTCCTGCAGATTTGTTTAGCTATGACGACCAGCAACCTAAAAAGAAATGAGAGATGCTGTAGAGACAGCACCTCCCCGTTGTGCTTGCCCAACCAGTAGGTGCTGATGAACCTTTAACTTTACGCTGCTGGTGTATGAAGTCCAACTCCGTGGTACCTGAGCATGGGTGAAAAAGTTTCAAATGCCCGAGAGTCTGCCCAGAAGCTCCAGCTTTCTGAAAGACTCTTAGCCTGCACACCGGAGCAAGACCAAAGCATAATACAAGTTGTTCTTTGGAGAACAAAAAAAGATTACAACCCTTTGAGCTGCAGGAGTGAAGCAGTTGTTAGAGAGCTCCCCTCAACAGAAACCACATATTTTCAACAACCTGCACATTTAAACATAATGACTTAAAACCCACTTTATCTTTACAAACCAGTGGAGGCGTGGGAAACCTTCTTTAATGTTAGCAATGTGAAAATATGAATTATGCTGCACAACACTAACTTTGCACTTTTGAAACCAAAATGCCCACTACTTACCAATCCAATTAGCATTAATCAAGAACCTTATGGCGTGATGAAGCACCCACCCACAATTCATAATCAACCACAGGTGAACTCTGAGGAGAAGCATGATTACAGCACTATACCAAATGCACTACAGGTAAAGTCAATTTATTCCATAATGGAGATGAAAAATGACGAGTCAAGAATCAAACTGCAGTTTAGTCAAATAACATATATTGTATCTATTCTTCTGCACAACAGTGTACAACAGATCAATGCTGTATGCAAAAAGCCAAGGGATTCTTGACAACTGACTGATGTCTCTGAAACTCTTAAAATAATTTAGCGTATTTGAAAACGTCTAATAATATGAAAGGACTTAGTTTAAGTATCGAGACAAAGTCAAGAGCTACTTGTCAACACCTTTCTCAAAACAATGAGTATTTTGTCCTGAAGACCATCTTTTTCATAGTGACCCAATGTGACGCCAATCTATTTACAGTTTCAGAAGGAGTAGTGTTTCACAGAGACTGAACAGAACAAATTCCTTGAAAAACTTATTTATAAAATTAGGTTCCAGGTTTTCCAGAAGCAGAGACCTTCCTGTGACTAACTCGTGACACACAGCAGTGGGCTAAACCCGGACCAGGATACTATTTTCCTGCTGAGCTCCAGCTTCCCTCCTGTTCTACCCACCATTGCAGTGTTCCCACCAATCTTTGCTCAATGAAATTAACAATTACCTTTGCACACTCACCTAAACTATTTTAGAAGCAACCATATTTTATCATTCTACTAAAAATTCTATTGAAACATGTTTTCACATCTGAGAATGACATGTATACACAAAAACCTTGCAGGATATTTACATACTACCATACCTGTTGAGAAAAATCTAAATTACCTTGTATGATACAACAACTATAAGGTATTTTGCCAAATGGTTAATATTTAGGCTCTGTTTGCTCATTAAACTCCACAAATACTTAGAAGAAATATGATTAAGTAGAAATGCATCAAACATTGCAGGTAAAAAGGAAATAAATCCAGTTGAAAGATATGAGAAATTGCCCTAACAAATGTTTATATTAACTTTCTTCTTTGCCAATGAGAATAGAAAATAAGAGTTAACTGCCTGTTACAGTGACATGATGGTAGCATTGTGTCATCCTGAAGAAAACCTGAGCTTGGAGCAACCTCAGATGACTCATCCGTCAGATGGTGGAGACTAGGAGAAAAATGAAAGCAATGTTTTTACTTCCTGGGATAGGCTTAGTACCTTAGAACATCACTTCTCACATCCTGCCTGCTGATCCATAAGATGATACCTATTACTGTCCTTAAGATGACAATACATCCTACTCTTTTGCAGAAAATAAGGTTCTCCAAAAAGAATCAGTTTCTGAGGGTGAAGAGGAAAATCAGGGTTGAAGAAAGCAGCAATAGATATCTTGGAGTAAGGAGACAAAAACAAACATTTACAAAAATGTTTTGTAAAAAAGCTTAAGGACAAGCAATTGTAACTTTTAAAAACCAAACTCACATTGGTAACAAGTATTTACTATTTTAAATACTTACTGTAATACCATGGGATGGCCCCATATGTTGCACATGAAGGCCTGGGGAATTGTAGTAAGACATTCCAGCTCTAGTCAGTGAAGTTGGTGGTGTGAAACCAACTGTGTGACTTGCATATGACAGACCTAAAAATTGTTAAAACAATGCAACATCAACATTCTTGTTTATATTACAAACTAAAGTGTGAGGTTTTTTACAATTTTTTACTTCTGAATCAATGATAGGTTAAGAAATGGTTAACTGCCGCCAGATTTGACATCTGAAAAATGTTCCTTATACTGAAAAGCGTGATGTAGAATTAATTTCTTTTCCTGTAGCAAACTACCATATGTTTCAAAACATACATTACACAATTTAAACACAACTTTTCACTTAACATTGATGGTGTAAGGCTCCCCTGGCAGTTTAGTTTTAGTCCACAAGTATTTCCATCCAGTCTTCCATTTCTCTAGGACAAAATGGCTCCCTGAACAAAATACAGTCTGAAGAAGCAGAGAGGTTGTGCCTGGAGAAGCCATCTAGCACTGGGCCACTACAAGTTTCCACAAAGGAACTGGATGTAGGTGGCTCCTCCAGGGCATACCAGAT
The DNA here is from genome assembly GCF_047716275.1 of Strix uralensis. Classification (NCBI taxonomy): domain Eukaryota; kingdom Metazoa; phylum Chordata; class Aves; order Strigiformes; family Strigidae; genus Strix; species Strix uralensis. Next base: position 9,587,283 of record NC_133978.1, on the reverse strand, counting down.
CCACACCCAGGCTTCCCCCGGTTTTGCCCCAGTGTTTGTAGGCAGGGACCCAAAGATCTTTGGGGCTGTGAAGTGGAAACATTCTGGCATTAGTTGCTAGCTGGACTAGGCTAGCAACTAACATTTAAAATTACAACTTGTTTTATCCCCATTAATGAAAGCCTAATATTCAGAAGTGCAAATATCTAATTCTTACATTTAAATATTTCCTTTCTGTAAAAACTAATTTATAAAAATGCAAACTACCTTTATAGCTAACCAAGGTAAACAGAAACAGCCACTGCCAAGTGCTTAAAGCTCAGACCTTGAAGTGTTCTGAGTATTTCTCAAAACAGCACATTTTCCAAAACCTTTAGCTCATTATTGCTTTCTGACAACATATCAGTGAGGTAGGAGACACGACTTAGCTGTTTAGTATCAGCCACTAGCAACTGCTTTAGAGAATTATGATCAAAAAAATTTCTAAAGGTCCATTAAACTTTTATAACACCACACTGGATTTAAGTTTTCACACTTCAACACAATCAATGCAAACCAGTGCCACTGCAGCTACAGTATGCACCAACACCCAGCTTTGTCCTTAACTGCATATATCTGTGTTTATGCCTACAATTGATGAGACAGGATCTTAGGAACTAATAAAGTTATACAAGAAAACATATTCCCCTTGCTTCCTTCAATTCTGTGTTTGATTTTCCTACATCCCCAGTGTATGTCCGGTGTAAATTACGAGCGACTCCAATAGAATCACTGTCACTTTAGAGTAGTTAAACAATGCAGATCAACAAAATCAATCTGCATGACAGCACATGTTTTATAACTAAGTGCTTTTGTAAGCACAAGGACAGAAACAAGTCAGTGTTCAGGTAGGTGACGATGTGCTGCAAGTCAGAGATAAGAGCCCAGAACAATAAAATGCAAAAAATATGCTTTAAGCCACATTTGCAACATCACAATCTTGGACTGCTTTGGGATAAACCAGCTCCAAAAGTTTTATAAAGTCTACATGGCAGTCAAAGAAGTGGTAACAGAGCAGTGCATGTACATCCAAGGTAGCTCATCTCTACAGCCCAAAATCTCTATCTAGCCTAGTTGCAGAAGCAAAGCATGTAACAGTTTATCTACACTAAAGACTAATTGGTAATTAGAGTATCTAATCCCCAGCTGCCTAGGAAGCAATACTTCCACAATCTTCAAAGTTCCATGCATTGTGCTAGAAATCTCAGCAGGATCTTGGCCTGAAAGAGTCCTCAAAAGCAGCATCTCAAGCCATGCAAGCATAAAAGGCTCTGGGATTCAGGAGCCAGAATCTGACCCATTAAACCTGCCTGTCTATCCATATGAAATTACAGCGTTTCCAGCTGGTTTCAAATTATGTTTCTACAAATTCAGGCACATCATTTCCAAAACAAAACATGCCAAACATCATGGTTTAAACCCTGCTGGCAGCCAAACGCCATGCAGCCACTTGCTCATGCTCCACCCCTCTGGATCATGGGAGAGAGAGTTGGAGGGGTAAAGGCAAGGAGACTCATAGGTTGAGTCGAAATCAGGACACCAAGTCATACAATTACTTGATGCAAAATATAACTGTTGTATTATTCTGTGCTGGTACTTTTGACAGTGTTTTACTGTACTACTTTAGATACAAAGTACTCTCAAAAACTGTTTGTTTTCATCCATTACTGCATTCATAAAACCCATAGAGCTGTACAAAATTCCCTGTTGATCTTATTAGTTCTCTAACAAACTGCTGATTCTATTTTTCTTAAGTCTGAAACTCCCCAACTGTGGATATTAATTTATCAGATGTGAAGGACAGTAACATAGCTGCCTGTGTAGAAGTGATAGTCTGGAACATTTACTGTACCAACATTACCAAAATTGTGAACTCTGTTAGAAACGATCATTTCAGCTGTGCTATTTTTAACTCTGCTTCAGACTGCATTTCAGCATCTCCTGTTTGTGGGATATAATTCTCACTAGAACGCAGCACTCTTGTATCAACTACTGATGGGAAGACAAGTCCACAGGGAACAGGGAATGTGCTTCAGTCCCAGTGTAGGAACAAACTGCTGGGGTACTCCTGCACAGACACATCAGCATCTAAATCAGGTGCATTTCTAGGTAATCTAGGATGTAAGTGTGTAAGTTACCAGATAATTTTTCCTACACATACTTTTAGTTATAACCACTGTGTCGACTACAGATAAAATGTGCAGTTGAATATTGTATTGCTATGAAGGCTGCACATGCATAACCATGAATGTCCACAGTAGTTACTCCAGAACAGTGGTTAGCATAACTACATTTCTGTACACTCCGCTACAGGAAAAGGATAAGAAAACATATATTGTTTTCTTGGTAACGTACCTTGCAGAACACTGAAGGTCAAATGATTTGCCTCATTTCAGAAGCCCAAAACCCTCTACCATAATGCTCATCTCTAACACTGTACGGTGGCTTATGGCCATAGCTAGTTTTCACACATACTTACTCCTTTTGCAACACCTGGATGAAAACTGAGTCCTTCTGAAAAACTAAAGTCAATCTTGAAAATTAAAGAGTTTAAAGACATTTCATATGTTCTAGCAGACCCGTGTAATAAAATGTCTCAATTCTATCTTGCAGAATGTGTCAATATAGAGCACATGTCATTTGCCCCTGATGTAGGACTTTGTCTGACAGGTTCTAAAGGTGAACTTGAGAAAGCAGAGCATGCAGAATTTGCTTCGTTATGCACAAGTGAGTTTGTGATCACTGTATAACATCCAACAACTTTTGGGCTAACAACATGTTTGGCCACTAACTTTTAATGAACGTTCAAGTGCAATTTTAAGGGATTTTAAATTTCACTCAATAAATTTGTTAGTAACACAAATACATTTCCTTTGATTAAAAAAATATATTCAATAATTAAAAACTCAAAAGCAAACCAACCTTTTCCATACAAAGTACTAGAGAAAGGAATTGTTAATTTTATAGTTATTGTTTTACAATAGAAAATAGCAGAAATACAAAAGCCATTTCTCTACTAAAGAGATTAGACTTCTATAAGAAGTTTTGATTCAGAGCACAACAGCAGTCTCATTACTAGTTCATCATCAAACTCTAGTAATCTGTTTGAACTATGCATCCTGTTGGGCAACTTCTATGGAGGGGGGGGAAAAAAAAGAGACAGTAAGAGAGAAAAAGAGCAAAAAAGAAAATAAAAATAAAAGTTCAAGTGATAGCTGCTTAACTGACCTTTAATATCTATTCACAGTGTAAAACAAAACCATCCAAAACCATATTGCACTAGAAGACAGCTAAGGCAAAACTCTTCTTACATTTATAGTGCAGTTTTTTTCTCCAGACTAGCTTTGAAAGCCTACTGAACTAAATATATTAATAGGGCACGTTACTATGTGATGCATACAATAACTTTAGAAACTGGGTTAAATATTTACCAGGTGATATAGGTCTGCTAGAACTTGGTGAGGGTGTATAAGGGATAGGACTGGACACAGTGCGAGGTCTTAATCCTTGTGCAGACATCTCATTAAAATATCTAACAAAAAAAGGTAAAGAATAATTAGATCAAACCTTTTAAAATGTGCCATGTTTTAAATGTTTCACTGTGTTTTTTTCAATTCCCATAAGAATCACATTAGATTAATGAAGGACCAGTCACCTTTAGGAAGTCATGACAGGAACTCTCATCATTGCTGAAGGCTGATACTGGCTTAGCTTTCAATGGAAATAGCTGGACTTATCTTAGTCATTTACAGGGAAAACTGTATAAGTTGCATACGATTAGAATAGTATATAAAGGCCAGAGGTATAAATCGTGCCATCCAATCTGACCTATACTACATTCTTACACTTTACACATTATTTCTCCATTGAACTCAACAGCTTGTCTAGCCGGAGCGTATCTTCCAGAAAGGCATTCAGAACTAGTCTGAAATCATCCAAAGTATGTGTGTGTGGGGAATCATTAAAGTATTGATAATTTGTTCCAACAGCTGATCAGCCTCACATTTTAAAACATGCCCTGTTTTCTACTTGAATCCCTCTGGTCTCAACGTTTAGCCATTTGCCCATCATGTCTTTTGTCACTGGAACAGAGAGACATTTTGAACCCAGGACTGTCTCCCACTAAAGATACTTCTAGGTTGTGTTGCAGGACACCTCACACACTTCAGTGTGATAAACCGAACAGATTAGAAACTCAGGAAAGGCGTTTTTCCCCACCTGTAATAATTTTAGTGGTATTTATTTGTACTTTACTCACTGCATACAGTGAAGCTTCTTCACAGCCATCAAGTGCTATACAAAAGGAGATAAAAATCATACCAATTGCTCCTACTTGCCACTTACTGTTTATATCTCAAAAGTAATTTTATGTATTTTTTCCACAGCACTAGGCTGGCAGCTTTCAGGTTGACTTGCTTACGCAACCTCCACTTAGATTTTTCAGACATTCTCTAGATTAGAGGTTCCCCTGCTCACCTTCTCCTGCACATATGGTTGTGTATCAGTGCACCTGGGTTTATATTACTACTTTTAGCTGTGTTTCTTTTCTGGACACAGCAAAGCAGTAGGCAAAATTAGCTAACAGCCCTTTGACTCTTACTTGTCTCCCCTTCTACCACTGTCTTCTCAGAAATTCTTAGTAGCTACATTTATTTCTAGATCACAGGAAAACACCCACAACATTGAGCAGCTTTAAAAATATTCCTATTTGATGGAACTCACAATGACGACTACTTTGAGGTCTGTGAGCCAGTTCATAAACTATTAGAAATGTGTTTTGATACTGCATCTTATTGATTTTTCACCAGGATATTCAGAGTTACTAAGCCACAACACCTAACAAAGTCAGTACACTGTAGTAATACCAAAGTTGGTTTAAATCTGGGTAGATCAGGTAATAAAAGTAGCTGCAATAGAGAACAGCAGAAAGTTAAGAAACTGGCAAATTAAAGTTTAATTAAATATAAGTTTTCTAAAGAGCTATCAGTGACAAGGTTAGCAAAACTGAACTGACTAGGCTACCTCTGCAACACACAGTAACTTGTAATGCAGACAGTACGTGTATTGCAGTAAGGCAGCAGTCTTTGTGATTTAATCGTATTATATTTTACACAGAGACAATTTTCTGTAATTCATCCTAGCACCTGGATCAGGTGATATGGAATAGCAGCACACTGTTAGTATGCTTCCTGGTTTCAGACATTTCTCTACTACTCCAGAGAACAGGATGGAGGATTGAGAAAACAAAGCTATTGCTAGTCAAGAGGAAGTTTTGGGAGAGCTGTGTATTTGGCATTCAGTAAAGTATTTACATCTACCCCCAGCTGCAAAAAATAAGTATCATCAGCTAACAGAACGCACCTGAAGAAACTGGGTATCTGATCCCTCACCACCACCATTTTTAGGAAAATAACGTAAGCTGACAAAAATCTACATTTTAAAATCATTACTGCATGTAGTTTCACAGTTATTTTGTCTACACAGTTCTCCTAAGATCAACCACTCTAATACCTGCTTCTTCCTTCCCTTTACTTTGTATTACTTACACTGCAAATATCTGTTTTGGAGCAATTCTGTCATGCCTTTGTAGTACCAAGAAAATCAACATGACAATGAAATTTCTTAGTAGTATGGAATAGTTAATAAAATTCCCCTGCATTTTATTGATTACCACTTCCTATAACTGGTGGACAAAAAAAATTAATAGAATACTCTGCATTTTTGGATTAATACTGGTAATGCACATAGATTTAGATTTTGACTCTTATTTCCATTACAATGTAAACACTGGCAGAAAAGACTAGGCTAATAAAAGTAGATTCAAACACCAGAATTGTGTGTTTCTAACATTTTAATTTATATAGCATTCACTACAACTTAATACCAGATGTCAGTTGCCCAGTATTTCATTAAAATGAAAACACTACCTTGAACTTTAAGGGTGCTCCTTGAAACAAAATACCTGGTACTTTGTTTCTGGTAAATTATGGCTTATAACAAATATACTGATGACCCAAGAAGAAATCTCAGTATCTGAAGAATACACAGTACAAGGTAACCCTTTTATTTTTTTTAAAGGATCACTCCAAATCTAAAGTAATGTAAAACAGTACAACAAAATAATGAGCATTTGATAAATAAGAATGTTTTATTCAAAGTATACTTAAAAGCCTCTTTCAAGATAGAACACTGTCATATGATTATGATGTGAGAAAACACTAAAAGGCATCATTTAAAACCATGAAAAACTCAAGTCTATCTGGAAGGTCAATGCAAACAACGCAGCTTGCACTGGAGAAAAATAATGAAGGATGTTATGGTTTGGACATCAAGAACAACCCAACAGATCTGGAAATGCTTCCTCTCTCTAAGGCTTTACACAGTATCCCTTTGTATTTGGCTTGACACATTCCATTTTCTGCAAAGGACAAATTAGCCCCAAGTAAGGAATTGTTCCTACCTCACAGAATTCCTTGCAGTTACCAAGTTAGGGGGAAAACAAAGGTACTATGATTGAATTATCCTGTATCTCAACTCCACAATGGAAATTATGAAAACCCTAAACAATCTTCAGATACAAATATTTTCTCATTGTTAAAACTAATGCAATTTCTACACAAGTTTGATATCATTCTATTGAAGATATTCTTGGACCATGCTGAAATTTGGTATGTATATTAAACCCATATAGAGGTTATTTCTATAAATACTTATTCTATAATATTCAAAAAGTAGCATGAGTATTGATTAATAAGCTCAATGTCAATGTATCTGGATGGTTAGAAAATACAAACCTTTCATCGTCCATTTCTAAGCTGGATTCACTTTCTGACAGTTGCCTGCAGAGTGCTTCCCTACGTTCCATTTCCCTCTGTAATTTTCTCTGAAGTCTCAAGTTTTCTTCTCTCATATGTCGCTCTTCTTCTAAATATTGTGCCATCTTCTCCGAATCTGAAATTCAGAATTTTGTTGAAGTTTATTAAAATTCAATTTCACAGACAGGCAAATATGTTGTGCTTAGTTTTATTCTGGTACTTCAAGAATAAAATGCTCAAGATGGATCATTTAAAGTTCTCATCTCCAAGTCATTAGTTCAAAGCCTAATTCAGAACAGTAGATACTATAATAAATTAATGGTTGACAGCAATTCTGGAAATAAAAGGTAAAAATCAAAAAAGTTTTAAGCATTTACTTAAATGTATTTGAAAGGAAAAAAGACATGAATAATAAAAACAAAACTATAAAGAAGAAATACAATGACTCCTGCTCCATTAAGATAGTGTTATTGCACGTTTACAAAGATTTTACTCCAACACATAGAAGAAATTATTTTAAAGATATATTTCCATTTAGAAGGAGGAAGCAGAAAACAAGTTCTGAAACCCAGAAAACTCAAACTTGTATTAAATTGCTACCTTATATGTATTCTATAGCATTCTTTCAATTACACATTTTATCACAGATTGGCCAGCAGAACATGTACCGATATTAAAAGCCAACAAGTTGTTTATTGTTTACATCAAAGGGCAATTTGAGTTTGCAATTCTAAACAAATTCAACAAACATCACTTAAACAGTCTGGTATCACAGGCTATTTAAAGTGATAAAATCAAATTATGGAAAGCTACAAAGCATTTTTACAGGTTAAATACAATGGAACACATGAAGACTTATGACACAAGGTATTTTGTGAGGTTTTCTAATGTTTGATCAATTTTACAGTAATTCCTTGATATTAAAGAAGAAACAAACTACCATTCATCATATTTTGTGACCAATTCTTTATGCAGCACCCTTCAATCAAAAGAATATTCCTGTTTCAGATGCCTGTTCCCAAACTATCAGCAATATGTGATTTATCTTTTCTGTGAAAAAATTGCTTCTAAATATAACAGTATCACTTATTTAAAACTACTATTATACCAAAACCATTCCCAGACTAGAAGTAAGTGCTTCAGGAATACAAAATGTAATATCAGTATCAGAATTTATTAAGCAGATTTTACTATTTGTGAGTAATACTAGAGGTTCTCTAATGACAACATATTGCAAACACCAAATTGAAAACTGTATTTCAGTTCCATCTTCTGCTTGCACACTAGCACATCCACCATTTCTGTCAATACTGCTATTCATATTGCAGTTCTGTTTAATCCATTCGAAGGGAAAGAGTACTTTTAAACCTAGATCTCCTTTTTTGACTTTAAATGCTTCTAAATCATAATAATTCAAAAGGAAACCACTTAAAAATAATAAAGAATACTTGAAATTAATTAGGCTAGATTTGTACAAATATTACATTATATCTAAGGCCTTGCTCTCGTTCTGAAGTTGAGTAAGTGAAGGCTGCAGTGCAGAATAAGCAAGTACAAAGATTAGCAGTCCTTATCTTCTTTTAACTGACACAAATTATTAATATCACCAACTTGCGCACAAGGCCTCTGCAAAAGAACACTCTTCCATCATCTCTGTCTTTAAGGAAGGCCACTGCCCCTGGCAAGCTATTTCTCTAAATATTCCAGTGAGCCTGTCAAGACCAGCACATTAGAGAGGGAGAATATTGCCTGTTTCCCACTCACCCAAATTTTTCTGTCTATATGGTTAGGTGTCTACTTACCTATCAATTGAAATATAATGCTACTGTCTAGGAACTATGCAGAACTGATGGAACTCAGATAGAAAATTTAGATTCAGCATGAAGGAATCAAGGATTGGCATTACAAAAATCACAGGAAGGCACAAGCAACCTTCCCGCCAGCTGAGACCATGTGCTCAGAGCCGTAGCCTCTTCTCTTGAAATGGCAGAGCAAAAAGCAAGCTTTCCACTTCTGGTCAAGGGTCCATGACACAACAGAAACACAAGGACTTCTACACAACTATTTATCCTGTCCACCTTCAAAGCAATCTTACATAGGTAAGAATAAAATAAGATTACTTTTTCTGCTATATTATGAAGTCAAATAACTGCCTGAACAGTTCAGTCGAACACAGCTACAATTAAAGGTAGCTGCAATCATTAACAAATGAAATTCTTATATACAACTGAACTTTATTTTGCTAGCTGTTAATTCTTCTGAGCAATTCTTAATTTATTCAAGACTCTTACAAAGTAGGCCATAAGTATGTTTTGAAAAATCTTTATGTTGAAATACTGCTAAGTCTCTGAAAAACAGAAAAATAGATAAGAAACATTTTTTCTGGCCAAAAATATTCAAGAAATATTTGGTGATTCTTCCAGACATCCTTCTAGTAAAGCTAAAAAACCCCAACTGCAGTATAAATACATCAACGAGCAATAATGCTGCAATTATGAAAATGTTTTAATACAAACTTGCCCTATATTTTTCCACTTCTACCGTAAATTCAAATTTGTGAAAGTATATATAAAAATCTCACATTACACAAACTTAAAAAGATTTAAAACAAGTTGTTTACTCACGCTGTAACTGTGCAGCCCTCAGTTGTTTCTTTAATCTCTCCACTTCATTCTTTAAAAATCTGATATGTCTCATCATATTTTCCGGAGAATCTATCTCCATTGATATGTCTCTGGGTGACGGTGGAGCAGATACTGGCTGGTCTAATTTCTCCTGCAAAATTCTGTATGAAAAATAGTTCAAACTTTACCTTCAATTCTAATGAGAAGAGAACCCCTTAAATCCCTCACAAAGCCACTGCAAGGATTCTGACAGGTATATAATATTTATTTTAACTACTGTCTTTGGGGAGAGAATTTTGGGAGGATTTATAATGCCTTCTTTTTTAACTCAAAATAAAAACAGGTAAAACTTGTTGTCCAAGCATGGATGTATATTCTAAAATATTCAGACATTGACACTCCCAAATGTTTCTGCATACAGTTCAGGAAAAACAAATTCTGGACTATATATGCTTACCTCAGTTTTATACTCAAACACTATTTATTCCACAATAACTTCCATAATAAAATAACTTCTAAGAAAACCAATTAATCTCTTATGAGTTTTTTACATTTATGTTCTTAGGGGAAGAACACATATTCAAGATGAAAAGATGAGTAAAGTATGTCTATGGTGAAACACAAACTTTTCTGCATTTCACTGTTACTGAATGAGAAAACTTCATAGACATTTTCTGAAGCATAGTCAAACAGTCTCCTTTTTCTCCTTTTTTTTTTTTTTTAAAATCTCCAAACAGAAAGGTATTCCATATAGTCAAGATTTCAAATAACTGATTGTAAATTCAGGAGTAATGAACTTCTCTTATAACGAAATAAGCATATGATAGATACTAAATGTTCTAAATTGTGATTTTTACAGTAACATATGAAGTATTTTTCAGCCTGATAACACAAAACTGTTCTTGACTAGAAACATGTTGGTTGGCCAGATTCAACTCTTCCCTGAAGAGCAGGGACAGCACTACGCAAGCACAATTCTGTGCATGGCCTAGTATTCGTGTACCATACAAAGTGGTACAAAGCATGGTCTCACTCCACCATAGATCCTCATAAGGCAGCACACAGTCTGAGATAAATCAAACCAGAAATGGTTTGGCTTAAAGAGGCCTTTAAATCTAAGATGCACAGAAATCCTACCAAAGGCCCATCCCGCTATGGATTTACCACTGTTGAGTATCACATGTAGCTCTTCAGAGCACCTTCCACACAGTAGGGCTCTGTAAAAGGAAACTACAAAACCTGCAGTTCACCTAGGCTCAGATGTTTTCTGAGGCCCCAGTCAAGATTCACAGAGTCACACCAACATAACTGTCCTTAAACATGTAGAAGAAAATAAGGTATTAATCATCTCTTCTCCCCTACTCCCCCCAAAACGGAGTTCTGCTAATATGGCATTAAAGAAAATACTACTTTAATACATATTTTTAATCTTAGCTTTCCCAGGAATATAAAGTCTCAATGTCTTAACTTCTATTGAAGAAGCAGCAGGAAGCCTCAACGACATGAGTGCACACCACTGAGAAAAAGCCGAAGTTTTCTTCAAGCAGACAGGAAAAAAACAAGAGCTTCTCATATAACAAATACACTGAAATACCATGTTATTTTTCTGGGCCATGAATATAAAGCTGACCCTAAACCAGAAGAGCTTTAAAAAGAGTCTATCAGCAGTTGAAAAAAATTCAGCTAATTCCTTTAAGCTTTCCCAGATCATTTCTTACATCATTTAGTTTCATCTACTTTAAGCAATCAAGGATGTGGCATCATGTAAACAAGGAGCTTTACAACTGCTGTAACTTCCAGATTTTCAGATTTTCATAGATTAAACAATTCTTATGGAAAAAGAGATGAACATATTTAATCCAGAACATTATGTATTAAATGATATCTCTCCCACAGTAACAAACACACTGCAACAACACAAACCGTTTTTCTGCTTCAAGCTTATCCATCCTCTTCCAGAGACGATTCACCAGTGCTTCTTGTTCTTGTTCCAAAGTATTTTCAAGGTCAATCTTCTCACGTCTTAGCTGGAGAGGAAAAACAATCAATGAAAATTATGGCAATATATTTTTTGCAAGGAACTGTCACTAGGAAAGATCATTGTCATAACAATACCATTTTACATGGTGCTCTACGACAGCAAGGAGAAGGTGAAGAGACAAAAATCAGGCACAACACACTGATAGAGCCAGTGAAAAATAAAGAGATGCAGTTGTCATCTCCTTAACAGAATTTTTTCTCACGGAACTTGTTCTCTCTGGCCAATAAGGAGTTTGAAATCTGGACACATGGTCACTGATGACATAACAAGCCTATTCAAAGTCGTCTCCTATTCCATGCATGTCTGAAGTTCAAATGGAATTTACTGTCCACTGCACAACATTTATGATTTGAAAAATCAAGACTTTTTTAGTGGAATAATCATAGTTAAATAAGCCAGAAATGGAAAAGAAGCCATCTTTGCCTTCTGTTAAATAAAGAGGCAACATAACAAAAATAGTAAACAAAAAACTGTGTGAACTGCCTTAAGTTGGGGAGCAACTGACATCATCTGGAAGAGCAACTGACATCGTCTACCTGGACTTGTGCAAAGTATCTGACACTGTCCTGCATGACATCCTTGTCTCTAAATTGGAGAGACCTGGACTGATGGATGGACCACTCAGTGGATAAGGAATTGGCTGGATGGTCGCACTCAGAGAGTTGTGGTCAACAGCTCAATGTCCCAGTGGAGAGCAGTGACGAGTGCTGTTCCTCAGGGGTGGGTGTTGGGATCGGCGCTGTTTAACATCTTTGTTGGCAACACGGACAGTGGGATTGAGTGGGATTGACACCAAGCTGTGTGGTGGGGTCGACACGCTGGAGGGAAGGGATGTGCCATCCAGAGGGACCTGGACAGGCTGGAGAGGTGGGCTCCTGAAAACCTCATGAAGTGCAACAAGGCCAAGTGCAAGGTCCCGCACATGGGTCGGGGCAATCCCAAGCACAAATACAGGCTGGGCGAGGAGTGAATTGAGAGCAGCCCTGCAGAGAAGGACTTGGGGGAGACCTTATAGCAGCCTTCCAGTACTTAAAGGGGCTACAGGAAAGCTGTGGAGGGACTCTTTATCAGGGTGTATAGGGATAGGATATGGGGTAATGGTTTTCAACTGAAAGAGGGTAGATTTAGATTAGATAGAAGGAAGAAATTCTCTACTCTGAGGGTGGTGAGGCTGCCCAGAGAGGCTGTGGCTGCCTCCTCCCTGGAAGTGTTCAAGGGCAGGTTGGATGGGGCTTTGAGGAACCTGGTCTAGTGGAAGGTGTCCCTGCCCATGGCAGGGGGGTTGAGACTAGATGATCTTTAAGGTCCCTTCCAACCTAAACCATTCTATGCTTTTATGAAGTCACAGAATCACAGAATTGTCTAGGTTGGAAAAGACCTTGAAGATCATCCAGTCCAACCATCAACCCAACATTAACAGTTCCCAACTACACCAGATCCCTCAGAGCTATGTCAACCTGACTCTTAAACACCTCCAGGGATGGGGACTCCACCACCTCCCTGGGCAGCCCATTCCAACGCCTAACAACCCATTCTGTAAAGAAATGCTTCCTAATATCCAGTCTAAACCTTCCCCGGTGCAACTTGAGGCCATTCCCTCTTGTCCTATTGCTTATTACTTGGTTAAAGAGGCTCATCCCCAGCTCTCTGCAACCTCCTTTCAGGTAATTGTAGAGGGCGATGAGGTCTCCCCTCAGCCTCCTCTTCTCCAAACTAAACAACCCCAGTTCCCTCAGCCGCTCCTCGTAGGACATATGCTCCAGACCCTTCATCAGCTTCGTTGCCCTTCTCTGGACACGCTCGAGTCATTCAATGTCCTTTTTGTAGTGAGGGGCCCAAAACTGAACACAGTCATCGAGGTGCGGCCTCACCAGTGCCGAGTACAGGGGCAAGATCACTTCCCTGTCCCTGCTGGCCACGCTATTTCTGATACAAGCCAGGATGCCATTGGCCTTCTTGGCCATCTGGGCACACTGCTGGCTCATGTTCAGCCGGCTGTCAATCAACACCCTCAGGTCCCTCTCTGACTGGCAGCTCTCCAGCCACTCCTCCCCAAGCCTGTAGCGCTGCTGGGGGTTGTTGTGGCCCAAGTGCACATATGAGTATGAAACTCATGCAGTTGGCCTTAGCCCATCGCTCCAGCCTGTCCAGATCTCTCTGCAGAGCCTCCCTACCCTCGAGCAGATCAACACTCCCACCCAACTTGGTGCCATCTGCAACCTTACTGAGGGTGCACTCGATCCCCTCATCTAGGTCATCAATAAAGATGTTAAACAGGAGTGGCCCCAAAACCGAGCCCTGGGGGACACCACTCGTGACCGGCCGCCAACTGGATTTAACTCTGTTCACCACAACTCTTTGGGCCCGGCCATCCAGCCAGTTTTTTACCCAGCGAAGCGTGTGCCCATCCAAGCTGTGAGCAGCCAGTTTCGCCAGGAGAATGCTGTGAGAAACGGTGTCAAAGGCCTTACTAAAGTCAAGGTAAACAACATCCACAGCCTTTTCCTCTTCCAATAAGCAGGTCGCCCTGTCGTAGAAGGAGATCAGGTTTGTCAAGCAGGACCTGCCTTTCATAAACCCGTGCTGACTGGGCCTGATCATCTGGTTGTCCCGCATGTGTTGTGTGATGGTACTCAGGATGAGCTGCTCCATCAGCTTCCTGGGCACCGAAGTCAAGCTGACAGGCCTGAATTTCCTGGATCATCCTTCTGACTCTTCTTATAGATGGGCATCACATTGGCCAATTTCCAATCTGTTAGGACCTCCCCGGTCAGCCAGGACTGCTGGTAAATGATGGAAAGCAGCTTGGCGAGCACCCCAGCCAGCTCCTTCAGCACCCTCGGGTGTATCCCATCCGGTCCCATAGACTTGTGTATGTCTATGTGATGCAGTAGGTCACTGACTATCTCCTCCTGGAATGTGAGGTGGTCATTCTCCCAGTCTCTGTCTTCTGGCTGAGGAGGCTGGATTCCCTCAATACAACTAGTCTTGTTATTAAAGACTGAGGCAAAGAAGGCATTAAGCACCTCAGCCTTTTCCTCATCACTTGTTACCGTGTTTCCTCCCGCATCTAGCAGGGGATGGAGGCTCTCCCTGGTCTTTCTTTTGCTGCTCACATACTTATAGAAACATTTCTTGTTGTCCTTGATTGCTGAAGCCAGATTAATTTCCAGCTGGGCTTTAGACCTCCTGATTTCCGCCCTGCATAGCCTCACAGAATCTTTGCAATCATTGTGAGTTGCTAGCCCCTTGTTCCAAAAGCTGTAAACTCCCCTTTTCTCCCTGACTTGCAGCCAAAGCTCCCTGTTTAGCCAGGGTGGTCTTCTCTGTCACCAGCTTCTCTTACAGCACCTGGGGACCACCTGCTCCTGAGCCATTAACACTTCCTTCTTGAAGAGTGTCCAGCCTTCCTGGACCTCTATACCCTTCAGGACTGTCTCCCAAGGGATCCTGTCAAGCAGGTGCCAAACAAGACAAAGTCAGCCCTTTGGAAGTCCAGGATGTCAGTTCTGCTGTCCCCTCTCCTGGCCTCTCTAAGAATAGAGAACTCTATTATTTCATGATCGTTGTGCCCTACTCAGCCTCCAACCACCACATCATCCACCAGTCTTTCTTTGTTCACAAATAGGAGGTCCAGCAGGGCACCTTCTCTGGTCAGTTCACTCACCAGCTGCGTCAGGAATTTATCTCCCACGCATTCCAGGAATCTCCGGGACCGGTCCCACTCTGCTGTGTTGTATTTCCAGCAGATGTCTGGGAAGTTAAAGTCTCCCACAAGAACAAGGGCAAGCGATCGTGAGATTTCACCTAAATGCCTATAGAATATTTCATCCACCTCTCTGTCCTGGGTGGGTGGCCTATAGTAGACTCCTACTACAACATCTGCCCTGTTGGCCTTCCCCTGATTCTAACGCAAAGACACTCCATCCTGTCTTCACTACACTTGTACTCAAAGCAATCGTAACTGTCCCTGACATACAGCACCACCCCACCACCTCTAGCAGAAACAGATCTATTTTTATCTTAGCAAAGGCATTATAAAAGTAAATGCTTAACTTGACATTATTCCCATTGACTGTGTGAACAAACATTCTTGATTCTACTATAAGCTAATGAAAGCAGATACAATGTAGAACCACATATAAGGAAGTCTACTATTAGTATTTTGGTACAATGCAAATTTTAATAAAAATACACTAGAATACTAAGAGGCTCAGCTGATTTTATTCAGTAACACTGGCAGCTGAACTCCAGAAGTAAGCAGTAATTAAACATATGTGAATAGAACAACACCTTTAAGGTGGAAAATAGCATGGAGGTATTTTTCCCAGCCAAGCCCTAGTTAACACTCATCACTTTCCTGATGGGCAAATAATCCTACATTACAAAATGGAATGACACACGTTTACTGTATCACTGGGTGAAGTGCTATTACAGCATTTAAATCTGTAAGGGCTGTGTGCTAACCACTAAATTAATATTGAGATACCCAAACAATATGTAAACTTACGCACTTCAGGTAACTGTGCAAGTTTAATGAATGTAATGAATTTATAATGTTCTTCTTTAAAGCTAAGAGGAATTAGTTATTTTAAGTAAAAATATATATACTGATGAGTAATAGGGAACATAATTAGAAGAAACACTCTCTAGTAAATCTTTCCATGCCTGAGTTTCCAGATGTACATTAACAGTTGTATATTACACTTTAATAGAAGAGAAGCCAGGAGCAACATGCTTCAGCCTCACAGAAGGGGTGAGAATTTGGATCCTGACCAGCACTTAGTTCCCCACACCAGCAGCAGCTGTAGTGGTACAAAGGCAAGGGGCTCAGACCGGGGAGATAGAAGGCACTTTGCCTTAGAGCACTGCTCATTAGCCAGTTTGGCCAGTGCTTGGGGCTGACAGCCTTCAGAGGGAAGGAAATACACAAAACGCCCTGGGAATCCGCACACTGTGCTTCTACATTACTAACACACAGATCTTCGCTACACTGCATAACTATCTATAAACACATGATGAAAAAGGTTTGACTGCAGATTGCTACTTCTGCAGCTGTGGTTTTTGCATCACTTCAGTGCAGCACGGTTTAGACTCACCTGCTCTGACATAGTCTTTTTACAACTATATTATTGATCTAGCACCAAATCAACCCACAAAAACATACTGTTGAAAATAAATCTATTTCATTTAATGGTAGGAAGAAGAGCACACTGGAATTTGAATACAGAGTAAATTATTTATAACCTTGGATTTGAAAAATCTAAGATTACATTTAGTAATATAGCAACCATCACCAAGGCAGCAGAGTCCATTAATTACAAGTCTCCAAGTAGGTGAGCATGCACAATGGCAAGGTCAAATCATCTGCAACAATACACAAATGAGCCTTGTGTTGTGCCCTGAAGGCTGACAGACATGCTCTGATGAAACACCAAAGAAAACAGGGTTGTGAAACAGAGATCTAAAACTCCACATTTTCAGCAATATGAAAACACAATGGAAACAAGTATCTTCCTGTGCTGATCTTGAGTGTTGTCCCAGTTCCTCCCAGCGAAAGGATATTAAAGTTCTGAGGAAGAACACCTTGAATTGAACCTACAGGAGAAGCGACTGCAGCATCCTGACCAGAGCTGTGAATTCAGAGAACAGGTATATTTGTTTTGTACTAGGTAGTTGCAGGTGTACTTTGAAATGTAGTCTAACTCTAGTCAATGAGTTTATGAGGAACATAATAATATTCTGAACTAAAATAAGCAGGATGGGATTACATCTCAAGAACAAACCAGCAGCTCTGTCAATACTAGTGTCATTCTGTATGGGTTCAAACTTACACTCCAATTAAACATCATTTAATTTTTACCACCACAACAGGGAAATGAGGAAGTATTGCTTGCTTTTTTGGACCATAATGTTCCCTTTAGAGGAAGACAAAAAACTCTTTTAACCTTCCTCACCATCCAATTGTGCTTCTTCTTGTCTGTCTATCTCTCTTTCATGCATACACTTACTTTACTTCAAGTGCAGCTAAAATATCCATTGTCTGTGTATTCCTGGACTACTGCTTCTTCAGTCTTCTTGCCAACTTACTAACAAAAATAACTGTTCCCTCCTGAAATAGAGATCTTCCAAATCAATGAAAGTTGAATATGATCTCTGCCTAAACCCACTATCCCAAATTTCACTTCGCTGCCTCTCATCTGTCCCTCATCCTTTGTAGCTTTAATTCTTTGCTGCATTCAAGAATATATTTCCAAAAGATTTTATATATTTCATGTTCTTCTCCTTTCAAAACAGGAGACAGGAGATGATTATTAGTGGTTTAGTTCTTATTTCTCATCTTCTAACTGCATCAATTCTAGTTTCTCACTGTACTGTACGAAATAGAAAAGCAATTAAAAATAACAGCAAGACTACGCAAACTTGGCCTCTGTAGGACAAAACTGACAGCTATTTATTTCCTATCAAACCATTGAACTATAACACAGAACATTATTGCTCATTTTAACTGAGACATTCAGTTAATGAAATAGTCACATGTTGCAAATTTCTTCACCATTAGCCTTCAGAGAAGAATGTTCTGCCACTTCAAGCTGACTTAAGAAAATTAAATCAGGCCACATTTGAACCCTCAGATCCAACCTGATATTTTATGTAGGAATAACGCAACCGTCACTAATACAAACTGGCTACCTATTGATCTCCTGTGGTATAAGCAGCTCAGATGAGAGAAAGCAAAGGAGGAAGGACACAAAGCATAGATAATTCATGTTCCATATTTTAAAAAGAATAGTTTAGTGAACATATTGGTGCAACTATCTGCTCATTGATTACAGTGATAGATCTAGTAACGCAGACCTAGATTATGCTCAAAGCATTGCTGAAGTACTCCTTCCAAGCCCTGTTTAACAGGTCTCCCAAAGGTTATGTTGAGTGTAGTGACAATATCTCTCCCTTAATTCCCTATGTGTACAATAAAGGTATCATTGCTCTACTCACAACTTTTGGCTCCTTCTTACTAGGTATGGCACATGCCCCAAAGGCTGTTGCTTCAGCTGGCTGATTAGCACAATAAGCTTTTTTTAAACTTTGTGTAAGAGAAAAAAAGCATGCTGAAGTTCAAAGTAACTTGAGATTTACTATACCTTACTGTAAGATAAAACAAAGGTATACATTGCAGTACATGTAAATACAGACGGAATTTCTAAGACTGACAGCCAAATTTAACATCTTCATAAACAAAGTAAATTTTCAAGGTCAGGTATTTGAGAGAAAGACCTTTGAGCATCCATGCTTTTTGAACAATCTATTGTTGATATTCAAATGTAGCAACAAGTTTCAAATTTTATGATTTCACAAGTCTGTCTGCCCAGAACAATGATATGAAAATAAATACCATTAAGATTTCAGCCACAGCTTGTGCTAACATTTCACAGACTAAACCAGCTTATTATGTAAACTTACTTTGCATTTTGATTAAGTGGCCACCACCACCACCTTGTGGCTAAGAGAGTTATTTCAAGCTCATGTTAATTTCCATGCTGGTTAAGGATCTGCAGGATCTGCTGGCAACTACATCTTCCTACCTTTTTCCAGTTTGTTCCACAGAGCTCTCCATATAGAATGTTAGCATAAGAATCAAGAAAACCCATTTCATCATTGAGACATCCAGAATGTCAACAGACATAGGAGAGTTATACAAAACTGGTAGAAATTCAGATTACTAGCAACAAGTTCCACATCTGATGAGAACGGGGGGGGGGGGGGGGGGGGAATCACAGAAATAACGTACTATGTTTATACCATCCAAATTATTGGCCTTCCATAAGCCAGAAAAACTGAAGATCTTTAACAAGCCTACATGTTTCATCAGTTTGCCTTTTAAGTCAAAAGTAGTCCTACTAATGCCACCACTGAGATCCTTTGAAACACATGCCTAAAATTAGACACAAGAGCTGTCCCAATGTCTAAACTTCCAGTGGAAACATGACCAAAACAAGTGGTGTTTTATCTCTGCAATCTTCACAACTGTCTAGGGAGCAAGGGATTTGGATGTAGCCAAATCTCAGATCTTTTTAAGCATCCACACAGCTGACAACTCAGTTTGAGTCCTGTGCTATTCAAGCTGCCACAAAAGGGTGACCCAGAGCACAAGCAGACCAGGTACATACTGTTTACTGTTCTGCTCAACCACTACCAGAAAGTGACAGTCTTTCTCACTACCAGTGTGAGAGTGGAAGCTGATGAACAGCAACAAGAAGCATTACTTACAAATAAATTGTGTTGGCAAAACTCAGGGCTGTCATGTCCAGCTGACATGAACGCCTGCAGTAAGGCTACTAAAAGTTATATTGGCCATGAAAAAAATTAATCAAAGTTTCTCATAAGTTATGCTAACAATTTATTGCTTTGAAAACAAAACTGACTTTTCCATATTCGTGATATGGGCCAGTTTCTTACATACTTAAAAAAATCAAGTCAAATCTAATACAAAACAAGTATTTTTTTCAGAATCCCTCGTCTTACACTTATATATTTCTGAAAATAACAAATTACCTGCTCCAGGGTGAGCTGCTTTGAAATTGTATCATTTTCCAGTTTTTTAATCTTCTTCATCAGTTTGTTCACTTGAAATTCCTGTTCCTGTTCTAAATGCTGCTCCAGTTCAGCTTTCTCATGTTGCAGCTAAAAATTGTATTTTAAACACACAAATAAAAGCATGAAACATTGTGCATCTTATACATTTATTTACACATTTATTCTTACTGCACGTTAAATTCTCTACTGATAATTCTTCTCAAAAGACTTCAAAATGCAGAAACCACCCAACAGCCCTTCAAAGAGCAACATTTTAAACTGTTCCACTTACAAAGCAGATAGAACTAACCCACATTTCCAAATATTTAATAAAGTCAAATCAAAGGATACATATTTCATATAAAATAATTATAGCCATTTCAAAAGTCAAAAGTCTATCATAATGTTCACAAAAGCATTAATTTTAATCTAAATACATAATCTCAGAGGTACCCAAACAATAAGATCCAGGTCTTAGCACGTTCTTCTCCCAGGCAGCTGAAAGCTTAAAATCATGACTGAAGTCATACTACTGAAATTGCTGTGCAACAAAATAGTAAAAAAAATTTTTAAAAAATCTGATTTCTATTCCTATGCTATCAAGAATACAAAGATTTTGATGGCACTGGTTATTTCAAATCAATGTTATAAATTTTCTTAACACTCAAGGGAATTTCTTTTTCACTTAATATTTCAAATGAAAAAAATCTTTACTCTCAAAGCTCTCAAGCAGATGGAAACCAAAAAGAACCCCACATTTTAAACACAAATTATGGCTTGAAGTAGAGTCACTTATAACATTAAAGTCAAAATCACAATGGATTTCCTCTGAGACAGGGATCCAAGTCTTCCTGTGGATAAAACAGTGGGACTGGCACCATGGTACAAACATGTGTATTTGACTTGGGGAAAAGCAAATGTCACCAAAAGACAATGGTGTAACTACACCATGCTCTGGCCATCCACTGAAAGTTGCAGGCGCTTTTTTCCACCTGTTTATTTTCTATGCCAGTTCTTCTGGCTATCACATAACAATATGTAAGATCATAGTGTTTAAATGCGTGAGGAAAATCTGAGGAAATGGAGACACACCTCACAGTCATGGACACGAGTCCAGGTTGCTGGATATCCACGGTGAAGAAAAACACTTTGATTTTAAAACCTGCTAAAATTGCTAGTTCATTAATTCAGTTCCTTTTGCTGCTATTTAGACACAAAATGGTCTGTGAAGTGCAGCCTGACAAGAGAGTTCAGAACAGAAAGGCTCGGGCGGAGAGAGCACCAGGCAGACAGTAACTAGTTGGCAATATACACACAGGAGAAGTCAGCAGTTTAACTGTGTTTTCAGGGTTTATCAACTCTGAGATTTTATTTGTCACAAATTAAACATCAAAATAATAACTAAAAGCGAGATTTATTCCTTTCACTTACTAAATTACAATGTATTTTCTAAACCCCCTGATGCTCATGGAAATTCCCATGCACTTGAGGAAGCCATCTAGACTCCAACATAATTGCCAAGACAGCACAGCAGCTCTTGATCAAATGGTTAGGAAATTTTGTTAAACTGTCTAGTTGGAAATAAAGCTGCTTCATTTCTTGTGTGAGAATACACAGGGCTGAAATTTACATTCACACTTTTAAATCAAAATACTGTTGTTGTTTGATAATCAAAAATTTGAAGTTTCTTACTTCAGTACTGCGGTAAAGCTTGGTTGGAAAAAAACAGGCTTAATACGAAAATGCCATTATTTAGTCTTACAACTCCATAAGCCCCTCTTCTTTCTTTCCCCACCCCCACACAGCAGCTACAGTTTAAGACTGAAGACAGATGAAGAGCCCAAGGAGCAGGCAGCACATGGATTACGACCTAGCTCAAGTTATTTGCTGCACTTTCATCGATCTTCGTTTTGCTTTTTTTTCACCTAACTAAAAATTGAGACCAAAGCCAGTTGCTGTAATCTGCTTATATTTAGTTAGCAAATTAAACTGTGCGAAAAGGCACATAGCCAGAATCTCTTACTCAGCCTAAAGCCAGATGCTGGTAATGGAAAGCGTGTGGTTGGGGACTGCCAGCATTTGCAGACAGTCCAGTGAGTCAGGCTGATCATCAAACCAACTTAACAACAAATACTGTTTCTTGATCTTGTGTGGTTCATGTAAATCAACTACCGTATTATTTAAAACAAAGTGAGCTGCAATAGCATAATCTTGCTTGTCAAATCATTCCTTTTAATGCTTGCTGGACTTCCCATCACACAGGAACTGATGAGGCTTACTTGCGAGAGTGAACATACTGCAGCCAAAGGACCATTCCAGCTGATTAGAAAACTACCAAGTGAAGCCAGGAGAGATCTGTTATAGAAATAACTTCTATTCCGATTTTAACAAATACACCAGAAAGCAAAGTGACTGAGAATAAAAAGAAACCCACAAACACTTTCTCCTAGAGTGTTAAAAGGGATTATAATACAAAAGCCCTCTCAGACATTCTGATGAGCCTACTTTATTGTGCTACTCCCCTTCATCCTTTCGACTCCATTATTCAAAGTGGGAGAAAAATACCAATAACACATCCCAAAATACACACTTAATGGTGTCTTCACTCATAATTTTTCTATTTTGTTGACTTTGATTACAAAAACAATCCAAAACAAACAAAAACCAGTTAATGCTGAAACCCTAACACCGAAGAACAGAATTGCTAACAATAAGAGAATATCCACTGGTAAAAACACTGGTGGGTAGTGTTTACTTTATTTAGTAAAGTAAGAGTATTTTCAAACTGGTTTTAATTAAATGCAATTATAGTAACAACTGTTTACAGATACACCTATGGCTGTCAGCTAAAGAGAAGAAAAAATGTGTTAGAATGTGTCACCTTGATGACAATGTCTTATAGACCTTGAACTGCATATGAAAACTGTAGGAAAGGTACTGGGGGAATTTTCAGCTACATAAGATCAGGGACAGGTTTGGTGCAAGAGAGGCAGCTAATACTTTAAGTGAGAACAGGGCTATCAAATACAAAGCTTAGCAGCAGAAAGACTGCATGCATTAGTTCAGGTAAGTCCTATACAGCTACAGTAATATCCTCTCTCTACAGAAATAAGTTTCCGGATACAATGTAGGACAACATTTACCTTCCTTACTGTACTGGCTTATTCTGAAACATTGGAAAGTGTTTTTATGAAATAATGGACCTAATGAAGTTCCCCTTATAAAAACAACCCTCATTTATCCCCCAGACTATGGCCTTGTACACTGCACTGAACAGTCTATTTTAAGTACTCCAGCCCTCAAAAGTTGTCCAATTCGTCCTCTGCTGCATCCTGGAAGTCCTATTTATTAATAAATTTGTATCAGCAGTTTGTCTCCTCTTTATATCCAGATGTTCATCAAATAAATGATAGATGAGCTGACTGTTTACTCCGCACAATTCCATTTGCATCCTTGAGCTGACACATCGTATTTTGGAGAGCAGGAAGGGTAATAGCTTATGTTTACAGACTTATAATTTTTGAAAGAATTGTCAAGAATCAGACTTGCATAAGAAACAGTTCTGTATAGCCTCTCAATTACTTAATCTGCCTGACTACACATCATGCTATTATCTTGGTATGTCCTAACATTTTAATTTCAAGGACAGATCCTTGGACCAATCTGCACTTCCAGAAATGTAAGGGTACTGAAAAATAATCTGTATTTGATTTTGAGAAGGACTGCTGCACAATTTAAGGAATAATTGACTTTAAGTTCAAACAATATTAAAAATTAATTTCTTTTGAGCAGACTTGTTTCACAAAAGATAAATTTTCAAGATTTACCACTTTTTATTTCAAAATACTAACTCAACAAGTCCATGCACACAGCTGCAAGAACAGAGCCCGCACTTCTAAATAATACTCGGCAAAATATTACTACTATTCTATAATAACTAAGGATCAAGGACTGTATAAAAATATTGTTCCAAACTTTCCAGAGACGTAGTCAGGTAGACAAAAAAACACTTAGAGTGAGTATATGGGAAAGTAGAGAATGTATATAAGGATTATAAGAACTTTGTCAGGGATGTATGTGATGAAAAGCTTTTGTTTACTCCAGAACCTCTGTTGAGATGCCTGTACTACTCCATCTCTGCAGCATTCAGCCTAGAAAATTAAACATTATACTAAACAAAGGAAATTTAACTAGTAAAGGCATACACTTATTTACTGGGTTGTACAGGCAGTAAAAGCTAGTGCCACACAGTTATAAACAGGTATTATCAAGCAATGGTATGGCACCAGAAAGCCTGGCAACAGGAACAGTATTAATCCAGTGAAAACACCTTTTACGTGCTACTGTGTATGCTTGGAATCAATCTGGCATATAGTAAAATGTTTCAAAATTAATTTCTTACAATACTGAAAACCTGATGTAACTGTGTTTTATAATACTAACGCACATCATGCTGAACTGAGAAATTCTTATTAGTCTGTTAGCGAAGAGCGCTGCAGCTCCTGCTCTGGCAGACAGCTTTCACATTTAAAACATTTTAACGTTCTGGGAGCTCATTTCAGATGCCACTCTGAATGAGATGCATAAGCCCCTACAACTGTGACAAACAAAGGTTTGACAAAGCAAAACACACAGAGGCACTATGAAAAAAGTCCCTCTGCTAGATGGCTTTCAACTGAATAATATGACAGTAATTTCGACACAGCCACAGACTAGTTAATACTTGAAAAATGAAGAGTCTACAAATCATATACAGTTTACCAGAAGTACACTGCTCCTTCTGTTCCAAAAGGCAAAGTCTTAAGACAAAACAGATTCATATGCCTTTTTTTTTTTTCTTTAGTCATACAAAAAGCAGGAAGCAATTTGATGTACAATGTCTGACAGCATGAATTTTCAGTCTAGTTCCAGGTCAGACCAGTGTTGCCTGGCAAACACAGAGATTTAGAGTTTAACCCCAAATAGCAAAGAACAGTGGAGCAATCAATTACTGCCCACACTTCCACTGGAGACTACTGTATTTCTGGTTAAGTCATCATCCATAGTCTGCATCTAATTTAGCCGGAATTCTCTCCAGAGCAAAGACACCGAAAACGGAAGTGGGCATTTATCAAATCATTATTAGCCTTATAACTGTCTCATCAGTCTTGCATCCTCTAAAGGACAGAACTGCTACATTCTAGTAGGTAATTGTAAGTATTGGTACTCACAAATCTCAGGAAGAAACAAAAATGTACATTGTAATTATCTTTGTGTCTGAAAAACATTAGTCAGGAATTCAGCACTACACCTGTGTAGCAGGAAGAGTATCCCGAACTAGAAAAGATATTGTAATAAATACTAAGTTGAATGTGATGTGTGCTAATAATGCCCTCTTTTCCACAAAATGAGTTTGTTATATCAGGAGTTTCTCCTCTCAGACTTTTACCTGACAGTCTACATGGGTGTAATTTCCAGGATTGATAATTGAAGAATCAAAACTTCCAAACAACAGATAAGCTTTCGGAAAACAAAAATCAATCTCGTTTTCAGTTCTTTGCTACTTAAGAAAACTGCCTGCAACTCACCAATATTCTAATAGCAACTTACTAAATCCATGATCACTATAAAGATAGAAAATTATTTCATGGAAACATACCATAATATCCAAATGTTTCCTAATTCTACATGTAAGGTCTTTAGGGGAAGGGACCATTTCCTTTGTATAATTTATAAGCTGCTGAGCATGTTACTAGTGTTTAGGAGATTATATCAATATGCATTTTTCACACTTCACAGCAAGTTTATCACATCAAAGACATAATCGAGCTATGAAATGAGATCTGCACTCAGCATACACACAAACAGAATAATAGTTTTAATATTAAACTGTTTGCTTTAAAACAAACAAGTCCTCCACCTGTACTGCAACTCTTGAGCCACTATAAAGGTATGAAAAGTCATCCAGATGTCTGGACTACAAAAGCTGCTGACCAGGCAGATTCCTCTGCCACAGCTTAAAATATGATTCGCACTAGAGCTCTGATATATCCCTGACCACCTTACCCTCTGTGCACTGCAGGGAACAGGTGAACCTGTAAGCAAGATATTCCATGCCACTTGGCCTTCACAGGCACAACCGCTACCAACATCGACAGGATGTTGACAGCTGTTTGCTTTTTCAAGTAAGATAGGTTAATATTTAGATAGAGGACAAATTCACAATTTACTTCCAAAAACTGCTACCTAATGATGCTGAGAGAAATTACACAGTTTTAGGACTAACAATTTGGAACAGAGGCGCATTTAAGAATTGTCACCTTTTACAATCTTCTGGTTGATGTGACCACGTTTAGCAAATGCTAAATGAGGCTTACAGGAAAGCCACATGAAATGAAGTGTAAGGCTACAGGCTCAGATACTGTTTAATAAAAGTAGGCAGCGGTCAGGATTTCACCTTCATATTATTGCAGTTATGGCTATGTAGTTAGTTACTTTCAGCAGAAACTTGCAGCTTGCCTACTGAAAGCTGGATAATACTTATGATGATGTTGAATTCAAAACAGGATTTTCTCCACATGCCATACAAAAGGCGAGAAAAACTTCACCAGTTTTATGCCTGCATTCTGTTTCAGACAGACGTGCTTCTCTGAATCTTTCTCTCACCAGTGAGAATGAAGTGACACCCTTCAAGGGTTTCCAATGGATAAACAGCATACTGCCCCTGGCATTATTTCATACACTTCAACGAGGCACCCCCTAGGCCATTTTGAGAACAGCAGATTGTTACCTTTTTCCTTAATTTGTGGCAACAGTCAAAGGATACTTTCTGAAAGTCCATAGCAGAAAAGAATAAAAATTAATTGAAGGTTTAGGCTGACAAGAAGCTTATATTTCTCTTTGTAATGTCTGAGCCTATTTTGCATAATATTAGTAATTTAAGAACTGTTAAAGATACAGGTTTAAAGTAATCTCAGCTGAATTCTAGGAAAAAGGCTAAGCATATTTTAAACAATTATTAGATACAGCAATTTAGTTGCTGCAGAACTTGGACAGCACAAAATTTGTGTGCGAGGTCATTATATGAGTTCAAAACCCTTCAGCCAAATCAAGTATAATTCATGCTTTTACTTTTAATGTAAGTTTTACTTTGCTCTACACAATGTATGGTACAGTCCCAGGTAACTCGGTTCTGTAACCGATTTCTACATAACCCTTTCAATTACACAGCATTGCTCAACATACCATTTCTCCCTTTACTCAAAGACACTTTAGTGGAAAGCTTTCTCTATAGTGATATTTACATCTTCAATTAGAAAAGAACACTCAATACCCCTATTTTACTGCCATCTGCTTCTCTATTTTGCATAAAAATGTAACGCTTCAAAAGCAAACATACGTCTTATTCAGAAACATTCTTGTCAGTCTTCAAGAACAGCAAAGGGAGATAGTAATACTAGATTGAGGATAGTTTATCTTGATACTTAACTTACTATGTGATAATAGGCACCAAAATAGACAGCCATAGAAGTCCCAGTTTTCAGTAACAAAAACATCAGATGGGATTAGCTCTAATGTTGTTTCCAAACAGTGTTATTTCCTAACTGCAAGGCTAAACAGGCCTTAAGTCTTAAGCTGCAGAACATAAGAAATGCTTACAACATATAAATTAGGACACTTAAAATGGACTAGTTTTTCATGAAAAACCTTATGGCATGAAAAAAGCCATAGTGGACCATGCCAAACATTCACCTAACTTAGTACCTTGTCTCCTACAGAGGCCAAAAGCAGGTATTTAGGCAAGTCTATCAGAACAGGGCAAGCAGGGGCAACACTTCCAACAAATACTTACCCACTTTCCAAAAATTAGCAACTTGGATAATGAAAAGAAATTTCTCTGCCATAAACTGTCCCAGCATCTTCAACTTTTTACTTTTAGCACCTGACTAAGTGTTTTAATTCAAGAGAGACAATTGTTTCATTAAAAGTATAGATAAACTTAAAAGTCTCCTTCAAGTGTCACTGCACATTCTTGTACATAAATTTAATATTTCAGAACTCCTGTTAAATATCAAATACTCCAGAAAAGTGTCTGTTTCACTAACATTTTAAATTAATCAGTAACTCTCTTCTGTAAGACAGTTAACATTTACTTTAAGATACATCCATTTCTTTGCATCTCTAGATCTCTAGAATCTTTCAGATTCTCACTGTGAGTTTGCAGATGCAAACTTTAAAGCAACATATTAAAAAGCACTTACTCTCTAAACTTCTTGCACGTCGCTTTTATCAAGTGTCAGCTTTACAACAGCTACAACTTGACCACATCCCCCTGACTGCAGTCACACTAACAAAAAGTTCAGCCAGCAGTTGGTCCTGAAGCTCCTGGTAGAAACATAAGTAAAGGCACCGATTACCTGCATCAATTTTCTTGAGAGCTCATTAGTGAGAAATTCCTCTTCCTTTTCATAGTTTACCGCAAGTGTTTCTTTTTCTTTCTGCAGAGCTTGAATCTTCTTAAATAGAGTATTACTGATGAATTCCTCTTCCTGCTCTGCCCTTGCTTGCTGTGAAGTAAAGACATACTTTTTAAGAAGGGAGCAAGTTTCCACATTAAACACTGCAATTATTCCATTCCCCTTTAAATGTCCCCCACCTCTTTTCTTTTTAATCTTGCCCATCATCCTGGAGAACAGTAGGCTGGATCTAAGTGCTGTTACCAGCCCCTTTTCTGACATTATAGCACCTTTGTTCCTCTTTTGTTCCCCATCTTTCAACTTGGGAAACTACACTGGTGCTTTAAAGTGGCCTCCCCCCAACCAAATGCATGAATTCCCCAACCTTTTAAACTTTATAAAAGCATTACTGATTCACAGATACCTACTTTTACCTTCTCTATTCCTGAAAACAAACTCCCTCTCTTAAACGTTCTCCATTACAAGCTGAAGCACAGCTCTGAGACTGCTGCACTCAGCACCTGCCTTCTTTCCAGACTGCAGCCCTGCTGTCTAGGAGTCAAATAATATGTTTATTCTTTCACCCAGATATGCCCTGCTTCTGAGCTGCAGGCAGCACAGATCTCCTCGCAAGGATTTCTACCCAACCACCTGCCCAGGAAAACATATTACTTCTCAAAACTGTTACTGCACTACATACATCAACTTTAAAAAATGCCATGCAGTAGTTTTACTCTGAGGATTTCCAAATATCACAAGAGGAGAGCTACTCTGGAAATCTTCCCCATGAAGAATCACTAAAGATGACAATTTCAGTTTCAGCTCTCCTCTAGCACCTAGGCACTGCTCCACAGAAAGCTAGACTGAGTTCACTCCCTCGCATTCCCTACAGTTCCGATGTTCCCATGTTTAATGTACGTATTAGAAACTTGATAAATGGAACACAGAAGTTATCTTTTGCAAGTCTGCTCTAAAAGGCCACGAAGGCTATTTCATATGGGCAAATGAAAGATCGCAGCTACAGACTGGTAGAGCCAACTCTTAATTTCACAAACAGAGCCCGGAACAACAGAGTGACAGAAACACAGAATTCCCAAGCCACCACCTTTAACAAATGAGACAATATAGTGTTGAGGAGTGTTTTGATCCTATGCAATAAAATCCACATCACTTGAACTTCAGATTTGTGATCTGCCCTGATTCTAATAAAATTATACCAGCGTACAGCTTACAATATGTAAAGATTCAGTAAGTTTTATTTCAGTAAAATTTAGTAGAGAAAAATTTAAGAACTGAAACAGAAGCATAACTACAGTTTTACTGAAAGCTTAGCTTCCATAATCTTCTGCCCAAAATGTGCCAAAATAACCATCTCTTTATACATATTGTACACTGGAAAATGCTCAAGAGACTTCATTATGTCAGTGATCTTTTAACTGGAATGATAAATTGTCTAGTAGTCCAAGAGACAATTACTTAAAC
This sequence comes from Strix uralensis, assembly GCF_047716275.1. Lineage (NCBI taxonomy): Eukaryota > Metazoa > Chordata > Aves > Strigiformes > Strigidae > Strix > Strix uralensis. Next base: position 9,557,291 of record NC_133978.1, on the reverse strand, counting down.
GGAGACACCTTCCAGGCCTGTAAGAAAAGTTACTTAAAGAACATAAATGTCTAAATTCAGTGGAACAATAGGACAATTGTAAACTTTTCTCATGATATCCCCAGTGTCATAAAATCTAAAGCAGTGGTTTGGAAACTTCTCAGTTGAGTCCTTCTTCCATCAAGTCCTTCTCTTCACATCTTTATCTCTGCCTTCGTGTGTCTTCTCCCATCTCTACAGCTTTCTTTCCTGGCCCTTTCTTACTATCTGCCACTAGCTCCCTTATCCCTGTCACCAGCAGAGCTGGCACAAACCCAGTCTGAAAAAAAAAAAGGGTAACAAAAAGAAAGGTCTGGCACAGTTTATTAGGTCCTGCACAGCACCTCCTCTCTAACATTTGTGCATCTCAACGGCAGGAACTGCTACTCCAGCACCAGCATGTTCAGCACTGGTATTATGACCTGTCACATCAAGACAATGTAGAGTTGTCCAAGAGCTCTAAAGAAATGCTAAATTGTCAGCTCACATCTCAGAGGATTTAAACCCAAGGAATCTAACTGATCTCAATAACATCATCTATCACTTTATAAATGTGGCTTTACTTAGAACTACTAACAATCTTATATCTTCAGAGACATTTTGGAACAGAGTAAAGTCATATTGCAAGGGTTCACTGTCCTCAAATCGTTAAAATTCATGCATCCTGTTCCAAAATCAACTCTTCCATCGCCTTCACTACACAGAATTTCTACTGGTGTCTGCTTTTCAATGGTTCAGACAATAAAAGACAGTAACACAGACCAAGCTTACCTAAAATAAAATTGCAAAGGACTTGGTTCTAAAAAAGAAAAGAATCAGGGTGCTTCTACTTTGATTTTATTTCATCTCTAACTTGCACAGATTTGTTCTGCTCATGCTTTGCACCAAAAGCTCTAAAATCACATTATTACAGCACCGAGCCTGCACAACACTTCATAGCCAGATCCTGGTGTTACATTAATGATGGGTCCTTAGGCCAACGTGAACATGGGCTGCCAAGATCCCAGCCCACTTCTAGCCAAACTGCAATGCCCCTCCTTTGTGCTCACGTGGGTGTTCACGCGGCCAGGCAGCAGGCCAGCACAGGCAGAAGGAGACACCCAAAAACTAATCCTTTCCCTTCCTCCTCCCATTTTTCTTTCCTGGATCCGCTTCCTAAACTGGCGACCACACAGGCAGAGTGCTGGCACATGGAAACTAAGAATGAACAGCCACAATTTAGACCTGTTTAAACTGCTCTGCAACAACCCCCTCTGCCTGCACCATACAGGACACCAGCTTGCAGTCAACTGGCTCAAAGGAAAAGCTGACTTTGGTTACATCTGCCTCCATTACACAAAGAATATACTTCCCAACTGAACACACAACAGGCACCCTATAAATCTAAGTATGAACTGTAAGTTCCAGATGTCCACACATCATATTTAATACAGTGAATGTCCCCTTAAATTACCCAAGGGTCAGCAATTTCAACACAGACTTTTTGTCAAAAAACATCATACGGCTTTTAAGACTGGGTGCAAAAGCACGTGACCATATTTCTTCTAAATTCACATTTCTTCTGAAACTTTCATCCTGTTACTCATTACTTGGAGATAGTTCAATTATCTTAAGTAATAAAATCATTCTTGTTTACCTTAATATTGCCTACAAGCTTGAAATCTGTTATTCATTTAGCCCATAATCAAACTACTGATGTTGTAAAACAGTCATTAAAAAAATCAGTTTTGAATTTGTGTTTCCTGCACAGACTCTGTCACTGCAATATTTTTCTGGATGCTTATACATTGTGTTTCCATATGGATAATCTGCCTTTTTATTAAGTATCTGCATTTGAAAAGAGGCTCTGATATGATCAGCAAGAAAGAGAAACAGAGCATGTAAATCAGAGACAGTAGGTCTTCTAGGAGGGTAGAGTTCTTGGGGTTTCTCTGTTATCCATATCACATTCAACATCCAAAACCACTAACAGCAATTCACTCTGTTCTGTGTACCATATTACAAAATAAATTGCTAAGGCATTGAGCGATATGAAATGATAACACCTGATCAGTCAATCTCTGGAAACCTGAAACAAGCAACCTACTTCCATCACAGATTTTTTTGCATAACCACATCACATCTACCTGTCTCCAGTGTCTCAAAATTCCACGTATAGCTAACTCAGAGCATTTCACGGACACATCCACTAAGAAAAATTTGTAATTATTATGGTCAAGACCATACATGGCAAAGACGATCATGTTACTTTGGAAGAAATCAAGAAAGAAAAGGGGGGGAAAAGCACCTCATGCACATAAAACACACATAAACCTCTTATATATTCTAGGAAGAAAAATCCTATTATTTCTGTTGCAGGAGTACGCGAAATCCTGATCACTAGTAGAGCTGACACGTGAAGCATTGTAAAAACCTGTCCTTGTGAGTTTATAATCCAAATTAGCTAATTTTAAAAGAATTAAGAAACACATTTCTCCTAAACTTTATATAGTAACTGAGTATCATATTAGGAAGTGAATCTCATTAGAAGTTATTTTTCCACATGCTGCATATACTAGCATAAACTGTGGAAAGTTTAGTGTTAAACTCTTTTCCTGCTCCCAGTTCTTCTGTAAATATGCCTTTAGCAGACCAAGTTCACACTGCTGGATTTTCCTCTGTCCTCTTGCTTCTGGTACATGCAGCAGCTTCTGCTTACAGTGGGATGCTCTCTTTATCACTGGACCATACCCCAACCACACTGCTCTAGTGGCACTATTTTATGAAGCAGCAAAACTCACTATTTCCAATGAGGCATCAGCTTGAACAGTCAAATAATAATAAAATCACTGCTCTCTATGCTCCCTTCTCCCCCAGTTAGTTCTTCTAAAAGGCTCACAAACCTTTCTGATACTGTACAGTAAGCAGGTTCAACAATCACAATTAATACCTACTCCTTAATCACTATCAATACAATATTATCAGTGATCAGACATGAACAAGTTCCTGCGTTTTAGTTTCAGCTCTCACTTCAGACACAATTTCAGTAAGAAGTGTTTCACAAACTGCTCCAGTCACCTACACTCAACCGCCTGAAAGCCAGATGCCAAGCATGCCTGGCTTCCATGCTGACAAAGCATCACTCATCTCCAGTAGCATCCAGAGTAGAGGTGACATTAAATTTCAGGGGATCTTGTTGGAAACAGCCTACCAAGCACTGTTTTGATCTAATCCACTCTTGAAGGTCCCTCATCTTTAAGACAGTAGCTACCATGACCTCTTTACCATTCATCCATCTTTTTAAGGTGCAATTTCTGTTGACAGAACCCTATGGACAATATAAACCTGCAGATGGAGCTGAAGAGCAGTTTATTCTGGTTGCTGCACACAAGAAACTCAATCTTTGCTACTGAATATAGACCGAAAGGCTGGAGCAGCTTTGGGAAGAGATGATCTCAGTTGCTGCACATGTTACACTAAACTAAAGCTGTCAGGTCAGAAAGCAGGCTTTGCAAAAGTCCTACTAAAAAAATATGATGACGTAAAAAGGGTGTGAAGTGCAGAAATTTGCAATGACATGATTTTAGAACATGCACTTCTCGGACAAAATAAAATCTAAGTTTCCTAGTTCTCCTGAAGTACACACTCCTCTAGTAGTACTAAGTCAAGTTACTGCTCTGGCTGTACTTTCTGGCACCAGTTTAAAACGGTATGGAAAACTACTGGTCTACAAATGCAATAAATATTCCAGTGAGCTGATACTATTCCCTTACAGGAGGAACTTTTACACTGCAGCTCTCCCAGGCTGGAGCTATTTTTTCCCTCAAACCTTCCAGTCACACCTGAAATGAGCACACCACATGCCATGTGCATTTCAGACAAGGAGAAACATGAACCACATGAACCAGCTCAGGAACAGAAGTCAGTAGTAACCCAGAGTAACGGCTCACACTACTGCCAACTGTCCTGACTGCCCAGCAGCACACTTCTATCTGTAAGGGCTGAAGGACATGGAAGTTCCACCGAAGTCCTGGTATGACGTGGGCGCAGCTTCCCCCCCCCAGGCAAAGGTACTTTTTTCAACTGGGTGGCCTGTCTGCAGAGAAAAGAGAGTGGTGAACGCTCTTGCGGTTAAAGTGGCGAGCTGGAATTAAAGTTCTGGGTTCGATTTGTAGCATGATTTCCTGTTTAATCTACAGCAACCCCCAGGGTCACTTCCTCAGTTCTGTCCTAAAAGTACTTTTTTCATTTTTTCTTTTCTTTCTTTTTTTTTTTTCCCTTTTCCCTTCTTTAAGATGCATTTTCACGGGTAGCAGAGCTACACAAATAGCAGAGCTCTGCGTTTTTATCTTTGGGTATACAGTATCTCCTAGAAGCCCTATACTTTTGAAAACAAACAAACTAGCAGTAAAACCTCGGTATGTTTCCTTCAGAACCCTAAGCTGTTGGATGCTTTTTTTTTTTTTTAAACACAAACCTGGCAGATGAGGAAAGGGGATTTTTGTTTGTTTAAAAAAAAAATCCAACTTACATGCTTACCAGATGTTATTGCCAAAACACAGTAAGGGAGGGAAAAAAAAAAAATCAGTATTGAACCTCAGCCTGATAACTTCAACTACTCCAAATGTTACCTATCATCTAACATTAAAGCCAAATGCAGAACTGCCTCTAAACACAGTTCCTATTACATTTCAGCTATTCAGTAGATGAGTTCTGCTGTAAGAGGGGAAAAAAGCCCACACCTTTTTTATTCAAATAACGAAGGAATATCTGTATGATAAGCAATTATTTAAAGTGTTAAAGTTCCTTTTAATCTCCATTTACAGTTGGAAATTCTCTCTCCCCTTCATCCCCCCACTCCCCTCCTTTTTAAAAGGACAGTTAGGTTTTGGCTGGACATGTCAAAATGCTTCTGTCACAACACTCCTACTGCTAACTCCAGTCCCAGTAAGTTTTTTACTCGATGTCTACCAAGTGATTCAGCATATTGCCAGATGAATCCGCAACGGGCACAGGTGGACTACAGAAATGAGCTGAGTCAAACAATGCAAGACATACAATTTTCTCCCAAGTCACTTTTAACCATGATGTTTTCAGCGCAACATCACTCGTGCAGCCTTATGAGACCTTCTTTCAAAAATCAGTTACCTTCAAGACATGGGTTCATACACCTTGTGGTTTGGAAAGCCACACAAGGAAAGAACCCTCAGAATTGACCAGCTTCCTAAACACAGAAGTTCAGTAGTATTCATGCATGCTAAATAATCTCTTAGCATCAGCAATGAAATAAATTGGTGGTATGCAATTCAATTTCACTTCAGATTTGTAAACACTTAAAATAGCTTCTCTCTCTGCATTTTGATGCCGACCTGCAAGACTCTTGCACAAGTGAAACACGCAAGTGGTGAAAAATAAGCAAGTTATGAAAACAGGCTCATTTCACAAACACAAATACTTACAAAATTAATGCATTTGGTTCACTGCACACAAGGTATAACAAGCTATATGAAATTCATAATTAATACGATCAGTTCCTGAATTTGCTTAAATAACTAAAAAAATAATTTAAATGCCTTTCTTCAAAACAGATAAAAAATTAAGAATGTATTCTCTTCAAGGGTTTTTATTATATCAAAATACTGGCATTAAATAGCCAATACAAATGCAGCACATGAAAAAGTTACCTTTTCTGTGACAAAGAAAATGTCAAGACAGGGTCTAGAAAAATGTATCAAACCTCAAATAATTTTAATTAGCAGTTTAACCACGACCACACGCTGTTATGCAAGTCTTAATATAATTAAAGACTATATGGTAATAAAGCACCACAAAGGAAAGGTAGCAAGGCTGTACAGGCAAACATTAAACATTTCCTATTTTGAGCACTTGATGTTACAACCTTAACAATCTGACTATTCATTAGACACATGCTTTATAGCACTTATTTTTCAGTCACTTAAACATCATCATGTAGAACAAGCTCTCAGACGGTTATCAGGGCCAGAGTCTTTGCTTCCAGTACACGAGAGCTGTAACCTGAGCCAACAGAAGTTACAGGCCAAGGCAGGAATGACCTAGCAGGAAAATTAAATCTAGCCCACAGACCTTTCCAAATGGCTCTATTTCATGAGGCCATTTCTCCACCTCATCACGGCACATGCACATAAAGTATACATTTCCTGCACTTCTTGCATTTTCAGTAGCAGTAGATTTCTGATGCGTGTGTAAAAGGAGTAAAGCGCATAGAAGCAACAAGCCCAGCTCCCCTGAGTCCTCAAATTCCCTGCATACAAGCAAAATATTTCTTCAAAATACACATTAAATGTTCCTCAGAAGGATCGTAATGACCACATGTGCAAACATGGCCAGGAAGGCTTTAAGAATGGCGCCATATTACACAGCTCCCCTCTCAGCCCCACAGAGGCCAGTGAACATTCCCGGCACAAAGGCGAGGCAACATCGCTCCAGCAAAAGATACTCGTGCTTTGCTAGGGTCTTCCCCATTTTTGTTAAATTTGTACCTGACTGAAGATTTACATTGACAAAGATAGCCAATATGGAAAATAAAACAACACTGTCGTGTCAAACACTGAACCAAAGTTTGAAATACCTCTCTGTATTAATCCTTTACTGATGACTTGAGAGAAGTTTGGGCTTTACTCTTTGACTGCCGGTGACAATGCTGGTTTACTGGTCAATTTTTGTACTGTAAATTGTTTGCTAGTTAATCAGTAAGTGTAAAACAAATAGTATACAGAAGCACATGGAACAGGTTTTGCTTTTGTTCAGCCTCAGTATAAAAGCTGCTGAAAAACGCCATAAGGATGCACACATACACATAACTAGATTTGTAGTTTTATATTTAGTTTGCCTGAATTTTTGAACGTGCAGGTTTCTGGACATGAAAGATAGAAAAAAAAGATATCAAATTGCTTATAGTTACTGTTGCAATATATACTGTTTTCTCGTTGGCTTTTTAAAACAAAAAAAAACCCCAAAACTTATTTTCCATACCCTGCATGTTCATTAGAATTATCATCCTTTTAAAATGCTGTGGTTTTGTTTGACTTGTATCTAAAATAGTCAAGTTTAACATAATCTGGTTGTGTTGTGCTACTTAGAAACTAATAATCAACAACAGCTTAAATCTCAGCAACACCACTACTCGGTACTAGAACCTACAAGGAATGTAGTACTGCCGCAAATCAGTCCAAATTATTCTGTAATATCAATTTCTAATGCAAAAAAGCTTCTTAAGCTAACGTATTTTAAATACTTTTTTGGTCTGCTTTCTGCCCACTGATTTCTGCCCCATTTCTCTCTGATGTACCCCCCATTAATTAGCCCACTTTGCTGGACTGACCAATTAGCAAACTCAGTACTGCACACTCCCAAAATTTCAGAGCAGGAAAAGCAAAAGATTCAGCAGACAAATAGACTATTAGGTGACTAATTTACTACACAGCTTCTGTTCAGATGTGTATGTTGGTGCTAACAGGCAGTAAGCTGCGTTTTAAAATAACAAACCTCTGCTCAAAATGCAACCACAGCAAGCTATTGTTAAAAGTAGCTTTGCTGCCACAACTGTTTCTCTGTTCAAAGACAAAAGAGCACAAACAAAAGCAGGGAGCAGATTTAATAGTCACCCCCACCAAACAACCTTAATGAAAATCCTGCTTCACTTTATGTAGCTCAGGTAAATCATTGCAAGTATGCAAATAAGGAACAGTTGTTTTTCTTCATCAGAGTATATAAGTCCAAGAATAATTCTGCTATCTCCAGCTTTTCCAGGTAGAAGGTGCCAGACCGCTGCTGCATGGCACCCCACATGCAGTGCCACTAGCACACCACAGTATCAGCAGCTCTCCCTGTTCCCAGGCAGAAGACCACAAGTTTCCTCACTTCTAGACTGGGTCCTGAGCTCAAACACCCTGCATACTCATCATCCTTCTCTTCTAGTACCAAGTGGCCTCCAGCACTTGTACATCCTTCCTTCAGGTGTGCATAACCTGTGGTATATCTACATTGATCAACCTGCCTTCCTTTAAATTTATTAAAACTAGAGAGGAGGATTACCATATCAAAATCCAGTTCTGGGGTTTCCAAACTATAGCATGAGATGCCGACCATGTAATTTCTTGATTCACTTTCTTTAAAACCTTCTGGTTTTCTGGTTGAGTTTTTGTTTGTTCATTTTAAATGACTAGTTTAAATACAACTTAGATAACCATTAGGGATGGCAATGTTCTTCCCCCCAGTAGCAAAGTGTCCCTAGTCAATGTAACTAACTTCTTAAGAGCGCTCCTTTTAAAATCTCCCCTGATGTCCTCTTACACACATTGGTTTTCTAAAGAAACATTTTCTCAGCGATCCACAAGTGCTGGAGACAAAGCTTGTAATCGATTATAATCATACCTTGTTCCAAACCAACACATTCATGAAGTAAACACCACACTGTTCATCCCACTGTTAAGACACCATAGCTCTAACTTCATCACAGCAAACGAATGTTTCTACTTATCCCTCCTAGGAGTCAGTAAGTGGAGCAGTATTCTGTTTTTTCCTTTTCTACAGTTTGGACATCTTACAGTACATACCACAGTATTCTGAAAAGCAATCTCTTTTCAGGCTTTCAAGACAAGAAACGAGTCTATCAATCTAGTGTCTGAACATCTGATGAGGAATGTGAAAAAAACACATCCTTTGCTCTGTACCCTCTGTCTCTCATCTCTACAAACAGAGGTTTGCAGGATGTGTGGGAAATACAACCATCCTTAAATATTCACCCCATACAGAACTGGAGAAGTAGGTCTAATACAGAGAAACTTTTAGGAAATGCCTACCCACCTTTCCACTCATGGAACAAGAACTTTCAGTTGCATGTCTCAATTTTCAGAGAAAAGGGAGAGTTTTTTGAATATCTACATCTCAGGTTACATCTACTCTCACAAAGGACTCTGGAGGTGTCCCTCCTCTTGACTAAAACAGGATTTCAGGGTCTTAAGGACAGGGCTTTTGTCTAATTAATCAATTCCTGCCAGTACTATCGAGGACAAAATTTCTACTCTTCATTTTTAACAGATGTGAAAAACACGTATCATTTAAAGCTCTTGGAAAAATGGTGATTAAACAACTGTATGTTTTGCGTAGTAACTGCTTTTGCTATTTATTTGAAAGTGAAGGGAAACAAAGTGGAAATCCTACCACTACCAAAAAAACCCAAAAAACTTCCCAACATCCTCTGTTGAAAGTAGAAATTAAACTGTAAGGCCCAGAAAGAAGCATAAGTTCATACTACAACCCATTAAATATTGTTGGGTTTATCACGTCTGACTTGTTAAGAAACATTTATACTTTTATTCAGGACCCACTGTGAGAATTATCTATGTGGTAGGAGTTTTAAATATAATTAGCATCAACAACAATACAGGAACTAAGAGTAATAGCAGAAACATCACATTTTTAGGCAGTTTAAAGAATTAAAACATCCGAGGAAACTTTATAGATAGCTAAAACACTGCTAGGCCGTTTCGATCTACAGCAAAGTTGATGACATACTCACCTACTTCAACTAAGCCCACCCAAAACTGAAAAACAGATTGTGTGTAATATTAATGCACAGAAGATGAAATTTCAAAGTCAAATTAAGAGTTGAGAGGGGAAGGAAAGACCTTATCCTACGAGCTTCTCTGTCTATGAGAATATCAGCTGATAAGCTGATGGAATACCCTCTTTTCCAGAACAAAATCACTGCAATGGAAGGCACGAAGGGACAGAGAATGCTCAGGACCTGAAAGGACTGGCCCCATAGACAACAGTTACCCTATGATGTCTGTATTTTAACTGAAAAGTTGGAAAAATTACAAACTCAAGTGTCTGGATTAAAAATTGCTTCAATGTTTCTGTAAATATTTTGCTTTAGCTTTCATCAAGGACTCCTTGCACCCCACAGAGAGATGTGTTACCTGCACATCTGTAATTTGTGCTATGGAGTTTCCTACTTAGACGCATTTTTACTGTGGAATAGTTCACCTCAAGTATCTTGACTTCATTTTTACTTCATTCTCTCATCCTATGTATCGAAATCAGACAATAACGATCCACCTAATTAAAACTATGACACCTCTTCAGTCAGACAGAAGGACTTAACTGAAGAAGTGGAACTTGAGACAGTTGGTATAGATGATCTTCAAGGTCTTTTCCAACCTAGACGATTCTGTGAGATGTTCCCTTCTGGATGTCCCCAGGCTGCTGTGCTGAAAGCAAGACATCACAGGAATGTTTTCTGTTATGGATCCATGGGAACTTGCTTTTCACTGTTTTATTTGCCTCTCTTCTAAAGCATGTCTTTGTCTCTGTTTAGATCCCAAATCCTGTGCATAAGTCAATCTGTATATTTGGCCCTATGATTCTCCTCCTTCAGTTTTGATTTTTGTTTTGTTTTTTTCTTTAAGAGAAAGACAGAAAGGATTCATCTCTTGCTCTGCTGCTAAACTCAGCAACTTCCTCCTAACCTCCAGCCTAAAAAAGAGCAGTAAAGCAACTTTCTCTCACTACTTTTACCAGGCTATGCTGAAACACATCAGATATCGACTGCTGACAGTTTTCACTCCTTTGGAGGAGAGCACTGTCTTGTTTCTTCATTCCAATCGCATTTCAAGATCTGTTTGTGAGAACCTGCAATCCATCCTCCTGCAGCTCCCCATCAGTCCAGCTGCCTGACCAGCCTCATAGGCGGCAGCCACCGTGGAGTCACCATTCCAAGCGCTTTCTGCTCTTCCAGCCCCCGCCTGAAACCCCACCCAAGCACACCTTATGAGGTGCAGTGTAAAAACAAAACCTTTTCTTGAAGTCCCTAGCAGATGTGTAAACTTGCTCACCACAGCTGTGTGCCACACACCAGTATAATTTCCTTACTGTAAGGCGCTTTAGCACTGAAGTCTATAGATGAAAATACACCCCATGTATACCAACACCTAAAACTAAGGAGTTTGAAAATAACAACTTCAATATTAACTGAAGACAATATCAGCAGTAGAAGGAAATAAGCAATGAGGGCAAGTAAACAGAATTAACAAGTGCAAGAAAACCACAGACCATGCACCTACTCTGGGGGAAAAAAAATAAATAATCACTTTCCTTCATCCTTAGAAATCAGCAATAAAATTCAAACTCCATTACAGTCAAAACCACAACTAAAATGAAATACAGAACTTCCAGGATTTTAAAATTATTCTGAAGTCTTGGCTATACTAGCCTTCCAATACTGGGATTAGCAACTGTGCTAGAACCTCTAAAAAGCTTACCAGTTTATTCTACCATCTAAATCAGCAGATGTGAACGATGCAGAACTCTCGGTATTGGAAATACCCATTCGGGCAAGTGACCTGTACTGTACTAGTGGGGAAAAAAAAAATCATAAAAAATTTTGTAGCAGATATACAGCAGTAGCATACACAAATACTTTTTTTCTTCAGTGGAAACAAACCTGTTGTTAGGTGTATCATGCAGAAAAAACTCTCTCCTTCAAAACGTTTTTAAGTCGCTGGAAATACACTAAGAATGGCCATTAGTCTCAGTAAATGTTCAAACTTGACATTGAACAGTGTTCTTAAATAAAAGCTGACTACAAACCAGTTCTGACATACAATTCAAGATACAACGTCAGTGAGAAAGTTCTCTTAAGAGAAAAGCAAAATTACTTTCTATGCTGAATAGCAAGCCACAGAAACACCAAGAACTTTGTATTATTAAAAATTCCCAAATGTACTCTAAAAATCTCAGTTCTTAGTTCAGTTTCATTCCCAAAGTAATTCAGCACAATATACCAGTATTCCTACTGATTGAAGACACTCTGCCATTATTGTACATGGGAACATCAATAAAGTAACAGATACAAAAAGTAGAGCTGTTGTGTAATATTTAAAGGCAAGCAAGACATAGATGGTTATCACAGTTTGGTATCAACCCAATGGCAATAGTGGAAACAAATTAATTTACTAGATAAAGGACAGAAACATAAAAAGGGTCATTCAGCATGGTTTTATAGAGAACAAGTTGTGGCAGATAAGCAAAGATTCATCTTTCAACCAAGGACTATTTGTAGTAAAGATAACCGCAAAGGTGTAGGATGTGTATATGGCAACCATACGACTTTTTGATTTAGTAATACATGCCATGCATTTTTTTAAAATGGTTATAAAATAATCAAAGTATACAGCAGGATTTCCAAAGTGGCTTACCGACCTCAGAAATACTAGTCAGTGGGAAATTTTATTAGAAATTTCACACAAACATGTACTAAGCATGATGTTGTTCAAAATATTCATTGCACATTATTCTTCAGTAAGTCACTTCTGATAAACTCCAGGAGACTGAGATTAGCAAGACCATAAAAAAATAATAGAGAACAGACACCTTCACATTTTGTTTCATCTGAAACAAATCATTCTACCAAAGCTGCGCGACTGAGAAAAAAGACCAACCCCACAAACCACGGGATTCTTTTCAGAGAGCAGAGGTGGAGAGAAGGAACAAACATCACCATACTACCTTCACATGTGTTGCTGTAACACAGACTGCTACCCAAGGTCCCACAGAGCGACAGCTCACCTTCACTTCTGTACACAGCACTGGTGAAATGGGGTGCGGGGAGAGAAACTTAAGGTGTTGGTACCTCTTTGTAAAGAAAAACAGAGGGCTTACAGAAGAGAGCCTCAAAAAAAATCCCAGAAAAAGGGAAAAATACCCTTCCTGAGACTATGGCTCCACAATTATTAGCACCAAATCAAGTGCTTCTGGAGAGCCCAGAAGTACAAATCAGACCTGGAAGAGGCACATGTGTGCTACTGCATTTCTGTCAAATTAGCCAGAGCACACACCAGTAAGACAAGGGAAGACAACTGACAACACTGGATGAGTCAGTTCCAAATTAAGCTATCAGAAACATTTGCGCAAATTTGAAGCAGGAAAGGGTGTTTAGACTAGATCAGTGCATCATATACCCACAGCATTTCTCATCCAGCACATAAGATTTCCAGCGTCTCAGAGCCTGAGAGCTTAGTTCAGTTTGGCAAAGTAAACTAGAAGATGCCTGTTACAGCCTGTGCCCTCATAAGGAGAAAACAGAGGATCCAGAAGGCTCATTAACCTGGGCAAAAGGCACAGCAGAGACCAGCGGCTAGCCTTGACAAAGCTGATGGGAAGAACCAGAGGCAGGACAACAGAGCCCTTCCAAGCACAATGGTGGTTCACCTCTCTGAGTCTTCAAATTAAAACTGGATACCTTCCTCAAAGACACATTTCAAGGCAAGTTACGTGATTGAATGCAGGAACAACTCAGAAAAACATGAAGATGTGACACAAATCAAAGCAGATGATTTAGTAACCCTCCAAAGCCTCAAAATCCCTGAAAGTACAAGTGTTCCTGTTTACTATTTGAATCAAGTTCAGAAACATTGCCACTTTTTCTGTGGTTTTTTTGTTTTCTTTTTAACAAGCATTGAAGAAGGCCTACAACACAGACAAAAGGTAATGTGCTGTTACCACCACATCAACAATGTTTTTCCCTGGGAACTCCACAGGCCAGTGGCTGCATGTAACTACCAAATGGAAGCAGATGATAACATACCTTTCTACTACTAGTTCACCAGCCGAGCAGCAAGTAACATTGCTTTTACCATGTCAACCTGAGGGCCAAAACAGTTACCACTAAAGTGCATCACTAAGTTTCCTTTTTCCTTTAGGCATTTTGTAGAAGCTCAAACTTCCTGAGAATCTAAGGCAAATGTAAAACTGAAATACAAGACACTCATTTCCTATGTGCCTGCTCTTCCTGAAAAATTTTGGATGGAGTTTCATTGTGCATGAATTTGCTAATCTTAGCAACAATGTTGTCTTTACTCTAAAAAGCAGGTAAGCAAAGCATTTCTAAAATAAGTTATTTTTGAGTTAGACTTTTAGTTTAGTCCATCTACAAACTAGTTACAAATAACGCAGCTGGATACAAAAGCCCCAAGCAAGTTTCCACACCTACAGAAGACATCACGAAACAGCAAGTCAGCCTCTTTCACACAAGCAAGACCTACTTTAAAATAAAGAGTAAATAACAGACTTACAGATACCTCTTTAAAAACATTAATCTCTTTGCCTTCTTGGTTTGCTTTTTACCTCCAGCTGCTACTAACCGATTTCTTTCATTCATCCCCGTGCCCTTAAGTGAGTACCTTTTAAAGGTTCGTATTTCAATTCAGTTAGCCTGTCCTGCCCTTTCTTCTACTATTAATAGACATATTCTGTACTGAAACAGGTGTTCTGCTTTGAAATACTGGTGCAAAGTCCAGGATAGAAAAAAGCTGTTAAAAAGCATTTTTGCAGTGGATTTTCGACAATATAGCACACCCATTCACTTCCCTATCCAGGGAAACTACCTATCCAGGCTGACATTTTCCATGAAGACCCATGACAGCCAATCTCATGCTCACACACACAAATCCCACCGCACGCTTCCCTGAGAACAAAATGCTAAAATCATATTTATTTCCAGCATCTAAATCTAGTTGTTTACTGAGAAAACTGTAACAAGTCTACAATACCACACAGGATTTTTCCGATCTGCAAATCCCAGAAAGCCTGTTTGTTTTCAGGAGATGGCTGTTATCAAAAGCAACAAATTTCTCCAGGATTTGCAAGCAGGGGCGAGGAAACAGGAGCTGAGTAAGGCTTCTTCCTCCGTTGTTTCTCCCAACTGGTGGGAGGCTGTTCGCATTGCTCCGCAGAAACGCAGAGGAGACCGAGAATCCAGGAGATAGAACTGCCCTCTGCTAGCACTCAGGGAGTAAAAAGTCAAGCTTAGAGCCGAGGTGCAGGGTGTAGCTACAGAGACAAGGGTAGCACAGGTCTCACCGTCAAACACTGCCACTGGCAACCCACAGCAGCGTACAGCAGCCCCACGGCCCAGCGCCCTTTGCCAGCAAGTGCCATACAGTCACTACCAGGCAGTGATAACCCACGGCGCGCCCACAAAAACCAGCATCCAAGTGCTACTTGTGCCATTAGTGTTTTGGATCACTCTCATCTGAATTGATGATCCTGTTGGGGATCCACACAGCACCACAAATTGGGATTTCTAGGGTAATTCCCTTGCCTACAGGGGGAACTGAGGGGAAAAAAACCAGAGAAGCTATTCTTGTGAAATCCATGTTACAAAGCATTAAAACTGCTACATCAAGCATTCTGGAGCAGGAACATTTTTAAATTAAGGCTTCTCAAATACACTTTCTTCATCTCAGATTAAAAAAACCCAACAGAATAAAGCTTATTATACTTTAATTTTCTAACACTACAGAAGATGCCTGACTATAGTATGCCAATTCACACGAGTTAAATTACTGAATCTAACATCCAAGAGTAAGCATGTATGTACTTGTAACAGTCAGGGACTAAAACTCTTTTTGTTATTAAGTACTCTGTATGAGGCCTGTGAGTTCAAAACAATAACAAAGAAAATCAAAATACTTCAGTATCAGTTAAAGGTTACATGGCTTTCACTGAAATAGAATGACTTTGTTACATCAAACACTGAAAAGTAGAAAAAAGAAGTTAGAAATCCAAGTTCTACCAACTTCAAAAGAAACTTCCTGGCCAAGACATACCTACACCTGGCTGAAGTACTTCAGCTTTTGTCACATGCAACAATTCAATCTTTTGAAAAGCAGTCAACCCATCACCACCACCCAGTTTTGAAGGTACTCTAGTTAACTAGAGAAGTTGTGCTGTCCCAGACTTAGTCCATTAAATATGACATCTCCTTGGCAGACCTTTTCCCACCAAAAAATTAAGGAAGTTCACACAGAAAATCCACTTCTGGTAATGCAGCACTATAACCCAAACTCACTACTTTGCATCTCAAATACACAGCATCTCAGATCTTCAGATGTGTGATTCTTCCCAACCTAGGCACCATCCGTTCCATTTCCTAAAAAAACCCTTGCAGAAACATACCATGAGATCATACAATTAAAGATTGCTAAATGCATATTAATTACCTCTCTGCAAATGGGTCAAATGGTCTTAGTTGTTTCTTCCTAACACTTGATCTGAAACTTTGCATCTTGTAAGGTAATGCTCTTGCACTGCCAGATAACACTTCCAATTTACCTAGCTTTCTCCCTGCTTTTGCTCCCTCCCTCCCAGTTTGTTACCAATAATAGCAGGTGAGATAAAGTTATCATGTTTATATTTACTTAATTTCACAGTCCTGCACATGAGCCACAGCATAAATTCTGTTGCATTTCAGGCTACTGGAAGGAGTAGAGTTTGCACATCTTTTTGGACGTACACTGAGTCCAAGCTACTTTTACCAATTTCAGTATTAAAACAGCATCTGTTTTTACATGTTTCAGATGAGAGTTCATCCAAACTTAGAGAGCATACAAGCCTGCCAAGTCAACACCTTTTCTCAGTCAGTTTTCCAAGTGCAACTAACTTAACATAGGTCTCTTACGCTTAATTAACACAGGTCTCCTATGCTTAATTAATGCTTATTTTTAACCCTATGACACAAGGGTTAACTACAAAATAGGACTAATACATCCTACACGGCAAGCTGTTTAAGTAACTCCCAAACTGTACCCATCCATGCAGACACCAATAATACTACGCACAAACACAGAAACAAAGAAGAAGATGTCATATTAACACTTACACCAGCACACACACAAGAGGAAGGAGGAAGACGACCGCTTTCTACCTGGTGCACCTTGAAGGGAAAATATTCAAAACCATTAAAGACAATAGTGGAGCTAGAGAAAGTGAAGAGTCTCTGTGGCACCCGCACAACAGAGCTCAAAGGACAGGACAGCGAAAGGCTGGTAGATGAAGAGCCATGTGGTTCGAGGAGTCACCTTCACCTACAGCACACAGGTTTAGTCATTTCACCTGCTATTTTGGCTACCTGTCAGTTTAATTTGCACTTCACAGCTCATCCTCAACACTTGATAAAAATCAAAGCTGATTTGTGACAATGTCTACAACAGGAAACCAGTATGCAGCGCCCGTCTGCCAGCACAGCAACACGGCGAGGAGCTTGAGCTGGCTGGTGGAGGAGTTAACTGACTAAGGTTTAGAATCACAATGGAGAAAATCAGAAAATTTTCTATTTAATTACATTTACATGCAAATGGCACACATTTCAACGTTCCAGTAAAGTTCATCTCCAGTCACTTGTATACTAGAGCAACACAAGAAAGTATTTTGACTGCAAATGTGTTTACATTACCGGCTATGTAAACCACAGCACAAAGTCTCAGTGGCCTGAAAAAAAAGTTATGTTTTGCATTCATTGTTTCGCCGCTTGCTGAATTAGAAGTGGTTTACTCAGTTGTGCACACAGTTTAGCATACCAAAGACAGGGCGTCTGCTGAAGGTGCCGGTTTTCCAGACAGCCTACAGGTTGCTATAAAAGTCTAACACCTTTTTCTCTATCCAAGATGTCAAAAACATACAGACTGAGTTTTAGATTTAAGAAAACTACTTCCCTTCTGTAAATTAAAATCTGATGAAAATATAAGATAATCAGTCCCTTGAGACAGCGCCTAAAAACTTTAATGCACACAAACATTTTCTCAAGTTGTTTACAAACAATACCCCTACCAGGGGTTCAGAAAGATGCTGTGCCTTTCTAACAGGCAAAGAGAAAATGTCTGACTGACAAGATGTCTTAGCCCCTTTCAACATTAGAAGGCACTACGCTGCTACCTAATTAAGACACATTCTCTTCTCGTAAAGTATTAACAAAGAACACGTTTCCCCATCTAGGACTATATTTGTCATCCTTGAATAAATTACTTCTGTATTGTATTTCATGCACTCTTCCGGCCCACATCCTGCTAGACACTGGCTGCTTACGACTGGGAACAGATGAGAGGTTTGCCCAGACGAGCTCCATTTCTTTGCTAGATATATCAACAATGAAAAAAATGATTATCAATAAAGTAGCCATTATGCTTGTAATAAAGTAACCCCTGTGAAAAATCAGGTAAGAAGAGAAAGAGCACATGCAGGTGGGATCAGCCCCTCTCGAGGCACCTCTATCTGCACTGGCAAGGATGTACAGGAAAGCATATACAAGTATCAGGGTTACCTTTAGTGTCTTTAACGTGTCACCTACTTTGTTTGCATGCAAGCCATGATCATTACAGCATCTAAACACCACTCTAACCACCGAATTAGCAAAAACACCCCTAATCTAAACTCCTGAACTCCCAACTCACAGCGAAGAAAACAACGTCATATTCATTGTATATTCATATGTACTTTACTGAGGACTGATGCCAAACAGCATCACATAAAATGACGTTATTCTAAATCATCCTCGCAGTGCTCATAAACCAGTAGCTGAGCTCTTCCCGGGACAGAGTGGTGTGTGTTACTCACGTTGTTTTTAAGGGTTTTATTTTAAATGAGTTTTTAAATAATATTTTGAAATACCACAGTTAACAAAACTGTACAAATAAATCAAACGCTTCTTCATGACTAAAACGCTATCCTCCAACTGGCTGCTCCCGCAGTGGCTGAAGAGATAATCCGTAATCTCCGCAGATTACTTCAAGAAAATCTCGACTTTGAGAAACTTCAGGGAACATCCAGCATCGCCCTTCCTCTGCACGGCCCCTGCCGCTCCTTACCTCAAAACCCCGCCGCGCCGCCCCTTCCCGAGCCCTGGCCGCCCGGGGCGCCGGGCTGCTTCCCCGCGGGCAGCCGGCCTGGCCACGCGGCTCCGGGCCGGCGGGGGAATCACCTCGGTTCCTCGCCGGTTTCCACCCCCCCCGGTCCGTCCCCACTGAGGGCCCAGGGAGAGCGCGAAGGGCGCGGGGTGACCCCGCCTGCCCCCCCCCCGGACGGCCCGCGGTGACAGCCGAGCCCGCCTGAGATAAACTCGCCTCAACCACCGCCCCCGGGGCGGGGGGAAACGGGGGCCCGCCGACGGCGGGGCGGGAAGGCCGCGGCCGGGGCAGGGCTGAGGGGAGGGCGGCGGCGGCCGGGCCCGCCCTGCGCGGACACCCCCGCGGCGGGGCACCCCCACACCCCCGCCCGCCGCCGGGCCCGGCGCGGCGCCGCCCGCACTCACGATGGTGACGCTGGCCTTGCGCAGGTCGCGGTTCTCCTCCTGCAGCGCCTTGCACTTGAGCTTGTAGGTCTCCAGCTCGATCTTCAGCACCTTGTTCTCCTGCTGCAGCGAGGCCAAGCGGTTCGTCAGCTCCTCCAGCCGGAACGGCGAGATCACGATCCCGCCCGCCTTGCCCCCCGAGCCGCCGCCCGCCACCCCCGAGCCGGGCCCTGCCGCCGGGCCGCCCGCCGTCAGCGGCCCCGCCGGGCCGCCGCCCCCGCCGCTGCCGCCGGCGCCGTCCGTGTCGCTCTCGCTGGCGCTGTCCGCCATCGCCGCCGCCGCTCCCGCCCGCCGCCGCCGCCGCGCCGCCAGGCGAGCAGGGGGCGGCGCCCGCCGCGCGCCGGCGCCGCGGCCTCCCCGCGCGCCAAGAGGGGCCGCCCGCCCGCGCCGCCCGCCCACAGCGCCGCCTGGCGGCCTGCGCCGGCGCCGCCGCCAGCCGGCCGCCGCGCCGCCGGTCATGGCAGCAGAGTGGAAAAAATCGCTTCGTGCTGCTGCAGCGCCGGCTCGGACGCCCCGAAGGCACGGCTTCTGCCTGGAAGACTTCGTTTAAATATTAAATTATCCATGGCAAACAGCTCGCACGCAAACCCTGGATTTTTTACCTCAGTATATAGGAGAAACCGCTCGTCGCTCAAACCTGTGACCCGTGTGGGGAAACCCTGGGCTCGCCCAGATCACGGCACAAGGCTAGAGCCCCAGGAGTTCATTTACACGCATTTCAGACAACTGAAAACCTTGGTTTTTAAAAGAATCTATCTCTCAAGTGACGTCTGGACACAGGGCAGCGCTGCCTGGTGAGCGCAGGGAGTGCATGGGGCAGGAGAGGCCCCAGGCCGGTGCCTGGAGTTGTACCTCCCGGCTCCACAGGCCCCTTCGCTGTCCACGCTTAGGGAGCCGCTCACATCGCCCCGGTTTTGGGCACAGGGCAGACAGGGCTTGGGTCACCCTACCCACCGAGGCAGGGCGAGCGTGGCGGTGCCCCAGCCCTGGCCCCGCAGCCCCACTCTACAGCGCAGAGACGAAATGGCACGTGAATTCAGGCCTCCACACGTCTGTAAAACCACTTCATATTAAGATATATTAACGCCCATCTCTCATTCCAGATAATGTATTTTCTGATTAGTATGTGCATTAGTTTCTTCTTTTTTATTAATTCTTTGTTGAGCAGCTGAATAAAGGCACGAGTTGTAGTGAGATGTAACGGAGCGTACGCACCATTCATTATATGGCATAATGTGGTCCGTATTGCTCCTGGATAAATTAGTCACCAAGACTGTATAATTGGTTTCTCAATTATTTATGAAGGGGACTTTTAACAACAGTAATTTTTCTGTTAATGGCAAGTAAGGATTTCATTATCTCTAACTGCACTACCTTTTTGTTCCATGCCACGGTAAATTTCAAATTTTACTCTTTTTTAATGGCTATAATATATGAAGGAATTCCATCTCTGTAAAGTAATTATTCTTTTTGCCTGCCTGGGAATATAAGTGCAGGTCATTTTATTTTTGGTCTCTTAATCACAAGAAAAGCAGTAAAAGGGCTGTTCCTAGTTTTCCGGCATGGGTACTATTTGCTGCAGTGCCTGTCCATCTGACCCCAGCAGGTGATGCTGCCATGCAAACAGAGCTCAAAATGGGGTGGGAGGTGGGAAATGGGGGTCTCCATCCAGCACTGGCGCAGCCCCGCATCGGCGCAGGGCTTTTAAGGCTCGAAAAGGTCCTGTACCACCCACCCGGCCCTGCGGAAACTGAGCCGGATTCCGGCATCCCCTTATCTCTGTACTGAGCCTGGTGATGCCATTAAAATGTAATAAGAGCATCGGCGCCAGTGACCCTCGGCACCAGCCCAGGCAGCTGCAGCCCCCCCCCCCCCCCCCCCCCCCACTGCATTTCCCATTCCTGGGCTTCATTAGGGTGGGATTTCTCCCAAAACATAAGAGCATCTGCATCAAGGGATGCTGCTATAGATGCACAGGTCTCCACAGACCAGCTAGATGATGTCCACGAGGTCTCATGAGAGCTTTTCGGTGCTCTCTCAACATGCCCCTGGCAGCAACCCCCGGGGTCCCCTGGGTCTGCAGGGGCAGGACAAGCTCCACCGCCCGGGGCAGCCGCCAAGCTCCTCTGCCCCACAGCGGCGCCCGGCTGAGCCTCTCTGCCAGCGCAGGCTTTGGGATAAAAAGCCTGAGGGATTATAATAGGATTCGACAAATAACGAGCACTGTTTTGGACAGGTTGTTAGAGTTCAGTAGAATTGCTTTTAAATAGTCTGCTGGTATTCAGGAAGCCGGCTTGAACACAGCCGGGTCGTGAGGAAGCGTTAGTTCATGTACACACTCCACAGTGCTGGTGACGGCAGCGCAAGCCACTTTGCTCAGTCGCCTCTGTCCACACACACACGTGTTCCTCAAAGCAAACTCATTTCTAAACAAACAGGTTTGTAACTTAACATTCTTTCTTCATCCATCTGCCCGGCTTTGATTAGCCAGTTACTTCCATTGCCTTCAGTGGGACTGCTCGCGTTTGAGTGTCTTGTTGAATCAAGGCCTAAATATTTTGAAAACCTGCATCAGCAAAACATGCATCTGCTCCAGGCTAATCTTACCCAGCAAGCCCCACGATGTGCTTAACCTTAAGCCACTCTTCAGACCTATCAATGTTAAGATTAAGTGCTTTGCTGATTTGGAGCACTATAATTTTCTAGACGACATGGCTGCTGCTCCTTCAGGCACCAAAACTAGCCTGAAAATGGACTGGGAAGTGCAGGTGACATCTTCAATCTAGCAACCTGGACAGGTCGGCTGAGCCAGGGGCTGCGTCCCCAGGATCACACGGGGCAGCTTCTGGTGCTGGCTCCAGCAGAGCATCTCTAGAGTGGGCTGAAGGGGCTGCAGCCAGCGGGAACGGAGAGGAGGGGTCTCGAGGCGAGAGGGGAGCTTTTTGCCGGCCTCCTCGCCGTCCATCTCTGCTGCGCTTGCATCAGAGGTCTCGCTCCCAGCCAGCAATGCTGGCTTTCATAACAATAAATTATAACTTGGCACCTCTGTAGCACTCTCCAGTTCAAAGCTGTGCTGAAACATTATCTAATTAATTCGCACAATAGCCCTGGAAGGCAAGAAAGGGAGGTAGCGAGCTGAGGTACTTGCCCAATGACAAACACTGAGTCAGTGGGGGAGTGGGAGGAAAACTCAAGGGCCCTTGATGTTTAGATCTGAGATGGCATCCTTCTTGTCATAACAGCAGTTCAGTCATTTAAAAAATAGCACCCGTATATTTAATTACAATTACAGCCAACTACTCCAAATTAATAGATTAAACAGGGAGAGAAAATTTTATCCTAATTAGCACCCCCCAAAAAAAATCACATGCTTTGCACATCTGTAAGACGTTAACCAAATCAATTAAAAAGTATAACTATGTGGTATAAGTGCAATTAGCAAAACCCCCTTTTAGAGTCTTAGGGCGCATGGCAGAGGCTGCGCCACACCGTGGCTTCACCCAGCTGCGAGGCTGCGTGGGGTGCTGCTGCCAGGGGCCTGTCCCCCACTGCAGCTGGCAAAGGGCTTGACATGGCAGTAAAAGCCACCACGACCAGCCTGTCACCACTGCAGCGCCTGCAGGACGAGGTCCCAATCCTCCTTGCCCCAGTATTTTGTTACTGTACAAAAAAATAAATGCAAAGGTATAAGGGGGCAAGGGGAGGTGTAGGTCCAAATAAAGACTCTCAGAATATCACTGGCACTGTAATAATAGCAAAGCAGATACTCACGTCAAGAACCAGCAATAAAAAGGCAGGCATTTATTCACAGAAACTATCATTACAGGAGGTAATGGGCAATTAGAAACAGTGTTTCATAAACTCACATCAACAGCAGAAATATTTGTATAAAATACATTGCTAGGCATGAGGGGTTAGAAGAGGTATGTTCAGAGATTTAATGTAATCCTTAATATAATTCCAGAGGTCCATTAATCATCTGGAGGACCTTCTATAACAATATAATTTTATTAAAATATTCAGTAGTTATAGAATGAAGAGAAAAAGACCAACTGAAGCTAATTAACCCCAGGAAAAATTCTGTACAGTACTCAGAGTACCCAACTGAAATACAGGGGGGGGAAATAAAAAAGGAAAGACTAAGTCACATTAAA
The DNA here is from genome assembly GCF_047716275.1 of Strix uralensis. Taxonomy (NCBI): domain Eukaryota; kingdom Metazoa; phylum Chordata; class Aves; order Strigiformes; family Strigidae; genus Strix; species Strix uralensis. The sequence goes on along the minus strand of NC_133978.1, from coordinate 9,533,972 downwards.
ATGCAATTAATGGAAAATATTGCTAGGAAAATAAACTGAAGCAGTACTAAAAAAAACCTGTGACCTGTAGACAAGGGAATATTCAAAGGGGAAAATGGAGTGCATATGTGGCGATTTTACCATCGTGGAAGGGTTGTTGAAGGGAAGAAACCTCGATTTGAAAGATACTTGTGTGAGCAGAAAAAGCACCAATTCACTGATGTTGTGGATTAAGGTATCTATTAATGCAGGATAAAACATGTTTTCTGACAAGCAATTCATAGGAAAATAATGCCACGCTGCTTCGCTTTTCTGAACAACAATTATTTAATCAGAGACCTGCATTAGAAAAGAAGTCTCTGTGCAGGGTAGAGTATCTGACTATGAAAACGTGCCGCGTGGTAGCCACCCAGCAGCTAACGCATCCGCAGCTCTGGGGCTTTGCTTTTGCATCCTTGTTCTCCCAGGGAATTTTTTTCAGAGCTCGTACTAGGTTGGTTCTGTTGGTCTGGCCGTGCCGTAACGACATCCAGCCTCTGGAAGCCTTCCAAGGAAGCTGGTGAACAGGGGATCGCTGTGCGTTGCACTTTTATAGCCCAAATGGCTTTCAATAATTGAACATTAGCGTGATGGGAAAAGTACCAATAAAACTTTTATTATAAATCTTTGTCTTCCTCCAGGACTTAGGGTCAAATAAATAAAGCCATGCACAATTAGCATACTGTTTTTAGCATCAGCAGTTATGAAAAATGTGGCATGTACATAGATTTTTCTTGAGCAGCTCATTTTTCTGTCCTTCACTAACCTTTTTCTCTCCCAGTAATGGACTATTTTTTATGTCAAGCACTTCATAGCAGGCTGGGTCTAACTTTTCCTTCTTCCCTCTACCTATCTTAGGATCTGTATCTCTGTCAGAAAACTGCAACGTGGCAGTGGCGGCCCTTCCGTATGTCGTTCATGTAGCTAGGACAAAAAACGAGCACCTTGATGATACCCTGCCCAGCATCCCTGTGCCAGCCTCAGCCAGGTGACCCCCAGCCCTCCAGCTTGCACCCTGTTCCTGGGGAGAGGGCTGGCAGGTGCAGGAGGGCTGCCCCAAAGCCATCCTTGCGCCCTGTGACCGCGTGGGGCCCACAGCTCTGCGGCCCGTGCCGAGGCAGCCACCCTGGCTCTCCTCCCGGACAAGCTGCTCGCACCAGGTTTGCTGTCACTGTAGAGGTTACACAATAAAAATTGCCACTGATGGACTTCAATGAGTTTCATCAAATTTTATTGACTGGATTGAGCTCTAAGAAGCCCCAGTTATAAACTCCTTCCATAGGGGGCATGAAGAAGTTTTGGGGGGCGCGTGCCCCACATGCCAGGCTGCAGCAGCCCCCAGTAGAGCATATCTCAACTTCCTGCACAGCGCGCTACAAAGCCCGTGTTAAACAATCCCCCAGGAAATTAGCACTAATTAGCAAGGTGCTGCAGTCCTGCAAGCGACTGCCATTTACCCCACTGATGTCAGCTCTGCATTACGGGAGGTCTTAGAATTTCTGACATTAAAACTATTACCGGCCACAAATAAAATGTAATTGATATTCTTTCAGAAATGGAAAAAGTATGGTAGGATACTCTGCAGCATTATTACTAGGTAGTGCTAAATCAAATATCAAAGTATGAAAAGAACGCTGTATTTAGCAACCGAGTTTATTTTAATACATGCAATAAAAGTCTCATGACTTACAATTTTGTCTCTAAGGGGAACATTCTCACTGGAGAAAATATGAAAAAAAGACAAAAGCACGTATTAGAGGTAGAGCCCTCACTCACTCCAGGGCTGTCTGCACTCTTTGCTAGTACTGGCAAGATTTCTGTTTTCTTTCTCAAATGACTGTTTCTGCTTCAACCTTGTTTTTTTCCCAAATATCCTGAGCTACCGTTGGAATCAATACACTCAGCGCAAAACAAACCAACACCCAGAAAATCCTGTTTGTGCAACATTTAATGGGATATTTTAAACTCTGCCGATTTAGCTATGGAGTTCCCGTTCCAAACTTCACCATCTCCGTTGTATCAAAGCTTCAGGGGAGGCAGCAAGCGGCGACAGGGCTGGCCTGTGTGGCAGGAGCTGGAGGGCTGGGGCCTGCGCACGGTGGGGGAACGGCCCTGCCCGGGCACCTACAACGCTGGCCTGGACGGCCCGAGAGGCACGTCTGCCACAGCCGCAGCCGGCTCAGGCGCCAAGTGCTACCCATGGCCGGGCCTTGCTGCAAAAGTGTCACTGGGAGCTTCGAGGTGAGCCAGCAGCTACTCATCGCTGCTGTCATGGTCAAGACCAACTCCCCGAGCTTGAATGCGCCACATAAACCACCACACGCAGCAGGAGGCCTGTCGAGATTCCCCTACACACTTCTGCTGCCCGCACAGGCAACCCCACTTCTCTGGGCTTCTGCCTGCCAGAAGCACCGTTCCAGGTACAATCACAGCTTTCTTCCTCACCAGCGTCAGGCACTAACAGGGGACCAGGCAGAGGAGAGAGAAGAGTCAAATGGAATGCTGCCTTTTGGATGCTGTTACAGAGAGGCGAAGTGAGGCTCTTCTACAGCGTTGCTCCTGCCTTCCTGCTGGTGTCTCACCAGCGCCTTGGCTTCCAACTATAAAATCACAATATAATATTCAATATATACACCATTTACTGGAAGCATTCTTCTTCATTCAGCTGATCCGGGTACTCGCAAGCGGGAGGGAGGCACCTGGATGGCGAGGTCTCCAGGGGTACGATCGCTGCTGTTGGACTGTGACCTGCAATAAGATGTATTTGTTCTCCAGTGGCGTAAGCGGCATTTGCCCTCCAGGCTCTGGCGTAAGGACCTGAAGCATCAGCATTGTACCAGCGGTATCCTGACCTAGGTAAAACATGCATTGCAACACAGACTGACTGCTAAAATGTTGAAAACCACTTCATTTACTGCCACTGCTTCAAAAACTGGCAGCCCAAGTAACTTGGAAACACTGACAAACCAACCTGTTACACTCTCCTGAAGCCAAGTGCTTTTCACCACAGCCAGGAGAGCTTTGCTGACTGACCCCAGGTGCAGACCAGTTCCTGTGTGGGTCAGCAGATAACAGCAAGCAGGGTCAGTTGGATCTGTAGCAGTGGTGCCTCCTCAGGTGCCAAGCTGGGGTAAAACACATCATCTTCACATTGCTTTGAAAGCCAGATGAAATTCAACCCTGAGTAATAAAATTTATTTATTGCACCCAAGCAGAAGCCTGCAGTTCAGGACAGTGAGCGTGTACTGATGCTGCCTACAAAACTTTGTTCTGGAAACATTTTATATATATAGTGGTCCATCACCTATAATATACAGGAAATGCATGCAATATACAGGAGATGTATACTTTATTTACATCATCTGCAGTGTGCTGGTTACTGGTCTCACTGATACACACTGGGAAAAAAAACGCTTTCAGTAGTGCACCTCCTGGTTGTTGATGGGGTGAAAGAAATTAAAGGAAGTCCAGAGTTAACAGGTGTTGGAGAAGAGTCTGCGCATACCCCTGTTGCACAGGTCCTTCCCTCATGCCCGTGGAGTCTCCCACGTCCCACGGAGGTGGGTGTCCTTAGCTTTGATGAGGATGTGCTGGCTGCTGTGTTTTCCTCCCGTTCCCCCCACCTGGAGACAGCCTGCCAAGTGATGGCCTGGCACACTAGGAAGATGAGGAGGTAGATCAGACAAAAGAAACTGAGAGGAAAAGCAGCAAAAAGCCAGGGGTGGTTAACAGCTGGCCCTGCAAAGCCACACATCTACAGGGTACAAGAACACTGCCACATACACGTTATCCAAGAGTTTTAACACAATTTATTTTATGCTTAAATAATCAACTAGATCATCCAGTGTTTGTTGTTTTCATACATATGTAATTAGAGCTATTATCAATGAATGCTGTTTCCATATGAATATAATCAACAAATTAAAGTATTTCACCAAAACCCAAATAAAAATGCCCTTTAAAACACAGCAGCCTTAACAACCTAATATTACACTGCTAGGATGATTACAGATGATTGGCTTACTGAAAGATTCTACATCTTATAGCCAGTACACAATACAGTAATAATTTTACAGCGTGCTGCCAGTCTATTAGCTAATAATTTCTCTTCAGTTCATTTAAAAATATCCCAAACTTGTGCTCCTCAGAGCACCAACCCACTTCTAAGCTGCAAGCATTACCCCCATTATAAAGCGAGAACAGATAGCACCCCCCTCCCCATAATGCAACTACTGTATATGTTATGGGTTTTAGGTCATTTCATTGAAAATTGGCAACAGCAACAAATATTAGATGAAGGGCTTTGTGTTTACAGATAAAATCTTATTTTTCATGTTGCGGTATAGTGTTTGCAAAACTGGAAAAGATTTAATCAAAATAAGGTGAAACACATGCATCAAAATATTAGTACTCTGAAGAAAAATTTTCACAGAACTACAGAATTCCTCATTTTGGGAATCATTTAAATTTGCAGCAGATTTTAAAGATTTTTTTAAAATCAAGCTAGCGTTTTTGCATATACAAACATTATAATTGCTAATATACAAGAATCTGTGAAGATACACCCAGAATATCCCTGTAGGTGCAGCCATTTGAGACACCTAGCCTGCTCAATGCATTTGCAATATTCTGTTTGTGATCAAAAAGGCAGTGCCTTATCAACATTTATTCTATTTTGTTAGAATTTATACAGTGTTATTTATTTACAGCAAAACTATTGATGTTTAAAAAAGAAACAAATAGTGTTTTATACCCTGACAGTTTGGGTCCAAGAAAAATAAGGCGAGCTGTTGTGGATTTTAGTAATTTTAGTGTCTTTCCATGGTTTAACCATTTCGTCTTCGTACATCCCTCTGGCCACAGGAATTTATTTCTTTTGAGATGACATCAAACTGCTTGAAAGAAGCTGTTAACAGCATGGCATCTTGTATATACACTGCATTGGTAACTGCGCACCCTCCAATCCTGTGAATGAACGTGAATTTCCATGCTCTGTAAATTGGCTCATGCTAAATTAATTTTTTTGTTTGGTTTTTTGTTTTTGTTTTTGCATAAAAACCATGCGGTTAATGTGTGGAAGCAGCAAACACACGCACACTTTTATAGGTGAATGTTTAATTCCTGTTGATTTTTCTTCCATGAGTGTCCCTCTAGAATACTGGCAGTAAAAGCACACAGACCTATGGAAAGAGAAGACAGCACAAATCATTTCAGAATATCTTGTTAGAATCAATTTCATGCCTTTCCCTGACTAAATGGAAGAGTTCTAATTGGCATTGTGGAATTCTGCAATAGGATAAATCACACACTTTCTAAGTAGGTAATGACATTAGTTGAGCTCCCAGCATGAAGGGAAAATGCAGCTGCAAATGTCCACGTTGCTCGTGAACTGATTTACAAATATGTTTACAACACGCTGTGTTTCATCACCCCAGACAAAGTACCAGCTTGTCAGATCCGGTGATGACAAGGAATAGGTAGGTACTCTCTATAGTGAAAGAGACAGCAGCAGCTCCAGAGTGAGAGCGCTGCTGCTTTCACAGCTCATTTTTGTTCATTGCTTGCAAGCCTCTCCACAGTGGTAGAAAACCTGCACTCCTCGCACATCCACCTCTGCCAGTCGCTCAGGGAACGTGACTGGGAGAGCCAGGAATGCGGAGTCCAGCCTTTAGGAGGCTTGGTGAAGGACAAAGCGAGGAAGAGGAGCAGGCTCGCCCATCTCCCGCCTGGCTCGTGTGAGTGGCACTGAGGAGACGGGGGTCCAGCTCCTGCTCCCTCTCCCATCCAGGAAGAGTCACGCAGCCACGCACAGAAGGACAGCAAGTCTGTTCCATCTGCTGTCCAACAGCGATGTCTCGCAGCACGGAGGCAGGAAGCGGAAGTACAAACACCCCGGTGAGCGGGAGCTGGAAGGCCCGCGGGCTCCCCAGCACCTGGGCGCAGGGAGGCCTGTTTGGGAGCGCAGCTTGCGCAGCGCCTGCAGGACTCAGGCTGGCACGGACATGCCTGTTTACTAATCAGGTCACAGGTCCACGCGCATTCCCCAGGAGTGCTCGCGCTCTCCTTCTACGCTAAAACAATCCGTCCTTGTCCACATCTACGGCTGTCATAAATCTACCCTGCTGCTTAAAGCCACCTATTCACATTGCAGCAGTCACGCCTGCTCGCACAGGGCCATCCTGCAGAATTGCATGCAAAAGTTCTGGGCTTTTCCTTTCGCCCTGTATTTTGCAACTGGTTTATCTGCAATGGTGACAAAGACATTTTTACAGCAAAATCTAGCTAGCGCTGCGATTTTTTTCAAACATTCAAAGGAAAAGCAACACTTCTACCTCTCAAACAGGATTTTTTTGTCTTTTGTGATCAAGAAACAAACTGGTTTTCTATCGGAATCCCCTGTCTGTGCAAATACATCTAACTTCTGCCTTCGAATAAAATGTTTTCAATAGACTCTTGACTGGGCTCTAGGATTCCTCAGGGGCTCTAGCACGGAAGAGTTGCCTACTGCAAATCACAGGAGAAATGCATCAGCAGCCATGGGAGCAAATCTAGTTCTGAGGAACTCAGGCTCTGGCTTTCTGAAGGTCAGAACATGTTTCATACACTAAGCAAGGACTGCCTTATTAATGCAGTTTTATTTTAAAATGACATGTTTCTCCCTTTTCCCCAGTGTGCGTTGCATCATGTTTGTATGCCGGCAGGTTCTCTATCTGCACTGCTCGTGGGGTTCAATGCCCCATCTTGCCTTCAGTGCCTTCAAATTCACAAATTTCCACTGGTTTCCCCCGTAGACTGACAGCAGAGAAGCACGGGAGCCAACTTGGGACACAATGTCATACAAGCAGCGCCATCCCTTTGGCTTGCTTTCCTCCTGTATCCTTGAGTTCCATGAAGGAGAAAAGCATGTCAAAAGAATCGCCTCCCTTTTCAAGACGTTAAATATTTTATGAGTATGTTGAGCAGCAAGCCACGTGAAGCAGTATTATTCTATTAGCACACGTGGGAGGGCTCTCAATAAAAGCAGGAATTTAGCGGTTGCGCTAGGTGGACGCAGTAGGTGCTTGCCAGATGCTGACAGCACGCCAGCCACCCCGCAGAGCTCACTCCTGAGGGCTTGATCCCATAAAGCCCTCAGCTAGATCCCACACACCGAGCACGCACAGAGAGCCCGCATGGTCAGGTGGCTCTTGGGGCTACTTTACACTGCAGCAGTCAGAAGGGACTAGTGACCCAGGAGAGACTCTGCTTCTGTCCTTTACTCCACATCATTATCCGGTATGTTTTACAGGTCCTGTTTATCCTGTTCTTAAATCCTACAGTCAATCCTATACCAGATGTATAGGAAAAGGGTAACACATAGACTTGCACTTCATAAACTCTTCCTCTGCCCAATTCCTAAAACCCACCAAAGCTGAGAAAGGTTCTGAGTAGAAACAAAAGACATGAACATAGTAAACACATGAACTTGAATCCATGGCTGACTGACCAGCACTGACAGACACAGACAGGCTCCTCCTGTACTTACAGGCAGATTTGCTGGGTGACTATAGCTGCGTCATCGAGGCAAAGCAGCCTCTGGCTTCACAGCGCTCAGGCACGCCGTTACGGAGCCACTGCAAGGGTGTCTTAGTCTGTGCATTTGGTTTTAGTTTGGGAAGCCCTTATACTGTCAGCTGCTGTTTTGTTACAATCGTTAAGGCTGGATCAATAAAATTCGCAAGAAACAGTTGGTAAGGATTATTTGTTGGCAAATATTGAGACACTTCACTGGCTCTTACAAGGACTTTGACTTGCATAACTGCCCTCAGATCACATGCCCAACAGCAGAAGCAGCCTTTCACTCCCAGTAGGTTTACTTGTGTGCAGCTCCTTCACTATTTGTGTTTAAGTTTTAGGAGTAGAAAATGCCATGGATTACAAACACCAGATTTTGTAGAACTCCCCAAAATCTTATACGTGCCTCAGTATTGCTTTGCTTTATGTTCCAAAAAGTAAAGTTCAGTTTCTATACATGAACTCAAAGTCATTTTCTGCTTACAAGATCAAGGGCCATCTATTCAGCTTTGCAGCTCGAAAGCAATGTCAAGGTAGTGGTGGCCAGGTGCTGGCCCCCGTGCTGCGCAGTGCTGTGCTGGCAAAAGGCTTTAGCAATGGAAGAAAATTGATCACACTGACCGTTCAGTGGTTGGCTTTCAACTTTCACGAGTAACTTTTCTTCTCCACATGTCTGACTTCTTTCTTTGTCTTAACCTTATAAGCTTCTCCCTGCTTTAAAGGAAAAGTATAAACATTAACATGGTCTGCAGAGAGTGCTCATAATTATAAACCTGCTTCCAAAACAGGCTCCACATTTTGCTGTAACAGGATAAGTAAAAAGCAGTTAAATCGCATTAACACTTCATTTCAAAGATACACACGATCTACTTATCCACTCTGCTGAGCTGCAAAAGCACAGGCCTGAAATATCATCTTCAAGTAGAAAACACAGGTCTACAATTTCAGCATGACCCCTGGGCTGGAGCGCCCAACTGGCAGCCCTTGGCAGAGCCCCTGCCATCAACTGCAGAGGGATTCAGCGCCACCACCAAGGAAAATCACCTTTCTAACTGGCCTCGCAGGTCAGCCGGGATTGGCGGACGTTTCCAACAGCATAGGCTGCTCTTATGATGTTTCACAATGTCTGTGCTTTAAAGTGAGCAGGTTAGTAATGGAATAAAGGGAGGTGGAAGAAAGCCAGCGAAAAAACAACACTGAAGCAGTGCAGAAGTAAAACCAATGACAGTGACAAGCAGTGCAGGTTTCAGTGTCTTTAAAACAGCAAACCCCAAAATAAAGTTCATCTTTGCTCATTAAAAGTAGCTCGATAATCATCTAAAAATAAATATTCCAGTAATCACAAGCCTCATTCACATCAGAGAAAGGCATCTGTTTATGTGTGGTTATCGGCAGAATTTACCCCTCGGGTGATCTGCACTGATGCATTTGTAACTATTTGTAGTTTCCGACTAATCTAATCTGGTGCAGCAAATTGAAAATGTTTCCCCTTTGCTGGGCAGGGTTTACTTTTTCCCTGATAAAGGACCACGAAAGAAGGGATGGAAGTATGTTTGTTTCAACTCTCCTATTTCTGTGTTACCCCTCCCTTTTTTTTCTTTTTTTAATACCACCAGATAAAGAATTGTTATCTTTCTTTGTTTCTGAATCTGTTTTCACTCAGACAAAAATTCCATTAACCCCAATGATAACTTCACTGGAGCAAAGACCTCCCAAGGCTATGCGCTGGGGAAAGCTTCCTGGGAGCCATTCCCCCCAGGCCCCCTTGGGACAGAGGACAGCTCGAGGCACAGCCTGCCCGTGCCTGCCCACACCCCCAGAGCCCCCTGCAAGAGGGGCTGAGGTGTGCTGGGGCACAACAGCTCTGCCTTCCGCTGCCCTCCTTTCTTTTTGGGCGTGCTGAAGCTGGGCACAGTCTGGCCCTGCAGAAGGGCTTCTGATTTTAATTGCCAGGGACAAAATCCTGTTTTGGCGCTTGCTTGTAAAGGAACTTGGGTATGTTCACATTCCCCTGAACCCTGCAAACCCGCAGTCACTAGCACAGGGGTATCACGCAGGTGAGAGAGGCTGGCGGGCACCAGACTGTGGCTCATTCCTTTGGGCTGCTGAAAAAGGAACACACTACACCTACGGATGTAAGGCACAAATTCTGCAAGGGCTTAACCAAACCCACAGACACGGCTCCACTTGATGGCCAAAACAGGCCCCAAACCTATGGTTTAAGCCTGCTGCATGTTATACAGAAGCAGACCTTAATGCTTCTGTGCCCAGAGAATTCAGCCGGGCCCCCTTGACAGAGCCCCTGCCCGCACACAGCACAAAGGGAGACCCCTGCCCAGTTACCCAAACGCACAACTTGTCAATATCCACACCACCGCACTTTGCCAAGGCTTCTTGTTAAATGCAAACCTCCAGCCCTTTAGCAGCACTTTCTAGCAGTCAACACAACCCTCTGCGTCTACTGTTATTTCCTGGCAGTCCCCGTGCCATTACCATTTCACCAGCTTTCCTCTCATGGGGGATAACAACGCGTCTTACTACCTTCCGGGTGATCTGTGGGAGCAATACATGAAAAGTATCGTTTGTTTTTTTCCCTAGATTCTAAAGGGAGAAAGTATGTTAAAAGAAGTTACTTGAATGCAAAGACTCAGAGCAGTGATGTAATTCATGATTACTTTTCTCGTGATGACGTTGCCTTCTTCATCGGTAAACTGTTCCTCTGTTACAGATTCACCAGGAATGTTTTTTGCTTCCTCACCCTAAAGAACGTGTTATAAGATTAGCAATATAGCCTATATTCTGCCAAACCCACACATATTTCCACACCAATCCAAGCAACAAGCACATGTTAGCTTCAACTTTATGTAACAGTTTGCTTTATGTCACACAAATAGTATGAAAGCCTTGCTCATTTAGCATGCCAATACCTGTGTATTTATTCTACAGCATGTGTCCTTAAAGCCTGTAGTGAACTAGAACATTGCTCTTAGTAACTAATTCATGACATGAAGCTCTCTGGGCAACAAATCAGCTTGCAGTCAGTCTGAATCCTATGAGATGGAGGCACAAATTCATGATGATATAATCTTCTAATCAGACATCCATTAGCTTTTCACAGCTTCTCCGTGCCCAGCACACACAGAAACATGGTCTAACACCAAAATAAGGTGAGGGAACTTTGGGATTTAAAAAGACAGCTCTGCCTATAGCTTGCTAAACCCAAGATCTTAAACACACGCACAAAAGACAAGACTTCTCAACATTTACAAAATGGAGAAAGGTATCTTACAAGACACTTGGCGTGGTAACGCCTGCCGAGGAGCCTCGGCAGCCTGGTGCACGACTTACTGAGATCAGCAGCACTCCAGCCATCACTTCTTGTAGTACCAGCAATTTATAGGACCGGCGTAAATAAATGTAAAAGCAGTTTCCTAACTGCTATGCTAGTGCCTTAATACATCTACAAGAATTATTGCTCAAGTTATAACTAAATGACATTACTTTAGAGTTTAAGGCTAGCTGGCCATCATAAACGTATGTTCCAGAAGAACTTTGACAATTTTACCTCATAAAGTCACATTTCCAAACATGGTGCTGAAGCAAGCACTGCATTTAATTCTTCAAAAATATCCATCATCTGTGCTTATTGATTTAATATAAATAAATCAAACATAATCATAATGTAGCTGGCCTACATATGAAAAATTTCCACAAGTGAATGAATAACCCTTTAAACAAACAAACAAAAAAATCCTTAAAACTTTTCTTTCTCCCCTCACCCTCAACCCACTACAGAAAAAATGGCAACTAGAGGGAGGAAGCAGAAGGAAACACTGTATAAAACATGTTCTATCAATATTAACAACAAAATAACATTTGAAATGAGATCATTACAGCTCAACATCAAGCCTTCATAATGCTTCCACATACCAAGCAGCACAGAGCAAATATAATTCCTATTTACTGTGGTCTATATGCTACATAGTTGTCTACATAAGCTCCTGGCACTGCTCTATAATGAACAAGTATAGTGATGCTATGTTTGTTTTTTTAAACTGTTTTCCCTACAAACATAGCTTTTTGAATACATACATTATAACATTAGGTTTGTATGCTATTTCTAAGCTCTAAACCAAATAACCTTTCCTTTTGTTTGCAAGCCATTTGCGGTCTTTTCTACAGCCAAGCTTTTCCATTTCCTGGCTTTAGAGGGACTGCAGCAGGCAGAAGCCAGAGGGGAGTACTAAGAGCAGAGCACAGCTCTGCTGCTAACCGAGCCCCCGCTCAGCATTAGTCATTATTCAGAAGTGCAGAATTTTTGGTTATTTCACATTGAAAGCTGTATTGAAATCTCCACTTGACAATTAAGTAATTAAACAGTTTCAGCTATTTTACATGCCTTTTCCCCCATGCTTTCACAGGCTATATGTAAACTGTAAAACTTGTTGAACTTTGATGCTTCAGGAAGCATCACTGAGAGCAGGGCAGGCTCCAGCCAGGCGGGAGTCGCTGCACAGGGACCTAAGGATGAGCTCCTGTGTCTGAGATACACCTGGGGCTGAAGGGACTTGGCTGAGTCCCCAGGCCTGGGAACGGTGCCATCCCTACAAGAAGCACAGCAGAACCAAGGGCTGCTGAAGCCTTTAGATGAAGCCTGGGATGGGCCCATACAATTAATTCCCCAGAAGGACTCTGTTGACGGGTCTCAAGAAGGAAAAATTATATACCTGCCTAAACAGTGACGTCAGGCTAAGCATAGGAGGAGGGAAGTAAGAGGCTGGCCCCCCCAGCGTGCAGGGCCCCAACGACAGCAGCCTGCTCCTTCCTTTCTCACGAGCAAGACAGCAGAAATGAGAACAGCGCGGGGACTGCTGTTGCGGCAGGGTGGCGATGGCTGGGTAAAGGTTTTAGGAACTGAAACCTGTGGGGTTTCCTAGCCACAACAAAACGGGGGGAAATACTGATTCTGGAGACTTAATACTTTAATCAGAAGCATAGCAGATGGAGAATTAGCTGCACAGTTTCTTTCCTGGCCTCCCATCCATGGGCTCAGAGACTCCCCAGTGGGCTCCTGCGCAGTGCCCTAAGGGACAGGAGGGAACCCTGGCCCAGACATCCCTCCCACCCCATGGAGCACAGAGGTATGGAGAGGTTCCCTCTCATGAATAGGATCTCCAAAGCCACTATAATAAACCCCATGAAAACCAGAAATAAAGGTCACCAGACTACCTGGCACGCCGATACTGCGTACACGTACAGGTCCTTTCACTCCTTACTGCTGCTATGAGCAAGGCTATGCCTTAGAACAAGTTAGTGAGAATTACTGTGTTCAGCTTTAAAATGAAATATGTATTGATGCATCGAAAGACATCTCTTGGAAGAAAATGCAGTTTTAAAGGTATGGTAAATCTTGTTTTTTAATTAGCTACATGCTCCTTTAAGCACAGTTTAAGGATAAATGCTGTAAATACTCAGCAGTCAGCACGCACGAAATCCAGCTTTCACAACTCTCTTGCTGGTGGGTAGTTAAACAAATTGCAGGAGGGCTCACAATTGGCAGGAGGCAGATCTGATTTACTGATGTTTCTAATCCTATGCAGTTATAAAGATGGATGTTTGCTAGGAAAAAAACCCCTTACCCACTGGCAGTTTTACTTGTCAGATCTCAAACCAGCTTTGGGTTAGAATGGCACATTAGATGACCTTGTCAACAAAAGCTGTTTTCAAACACAAAGCTGGTGCATCTGCGTCACAGCTAAAGAATAAAATTCTTTCTGCTGCATCATACTTATGTGGGCTTCATTTTACCCTTGACCAGTCAAAATCACTGTCACAATACCAAGAGCTTTAGAAAGGCAGGGAGACAACTTAATACCGCGATTACTGGAAGCTCGGTTATATCCCTGGGACTAAACCATACAAAGGCTGCAGTCTGCAAGCCTCAGCCCCAGAACATGCCAGGAAGCTTTGCAAAGCAGAGTGCTTTAATGTCACCCTGCTCGCTGGAGTGTAGTCCTGCCAAACCCAGCTGGTATCCTCTCTCTGCTGCTCTCCAGGGCAGGAGAAGCAAAGAGCAGCTTCCTCAAAGTCTTCCGCCAGCTCCACTGATTTTCTTAACAGTTATTTGCAGATCATGGGTGTTCCCAGGGACCTCCAGATAAATGGAGTTATACAGTCGGTGCTGCAGTATTGTGCCAAAGTTCACTGCAGATTTGTCAGAGCTCTGGTTTTCTTTCATGTTTGTTTTGTTACTTGAGGGATAATAGTCCCTTTTATTCCTCCTATACATCTAGTGTTGTTGTAACAGCGGAGAAAAAAGGTGCGGTTGGATGTCTCTTACCCACACAGATAAAAAGGAATTTAAAAGCAGACGGAAATAAGCAAGATAGAAAGATCCTAAACATTTAATTTCGCCAAAGACCAGAGGCAATGCTGCAATGGGAACAGGAGCTGTACAGACCGCTGACTCTTCTCTTACTGGCCTAAGCCACCATCAAGATATAATCCTTTCAGTCTTGAGATCACATTCTTGTAATGCATAAACAGCAGCTGCGCCTCGGTCTCCTTGGGGTCTCAAGCCTCTGTGGCAGTGGCAGTAGAAACAAACATCTTTCATTAAGGTCATTTTCATTAGCAAGTTCTGCCTACTCAGGGAGACCTTGTTAATCAGATGCCACAACTCTCCGCCTGCGCCTGTGCTGAGTCTGTACTTGCTTGTTTGCAGATGTATTGCTAAAGCCATAGTGGGGGGAAAAAAAAACCCAGCAAACCAACAGGCAAGCCAAGGAGACCTGAAAGGAAATGGTGCCGCAAATGGGGCAAAATATAGTCCAGTACTGGGAGTGAGGTCACAGGTCTGGTTGTCTGGTTGTCTAATTGCTTGTTGCATGGAGGACAACATGACGAACAGACATTATAACAGCACTTGTAGTCTGTGCTTTAGTTTACCTCTGTGTTGTCTTACTTCGGCTGGCAGCTCTGACCCTGCTGGTCCCTCCCAGCACTTACGGAGCAGCTCTCCCAGCCTGGCAGGGACTGCAGCAGAAATCTTGGCTGTGCCCAGCTGAATACACAAATGGAAATGCTTCCCACGTGCCTTACGTGGGGTGCAGGCCCTTAATTCTTCTCACCGACAGGATGGCCACAGTTTCATTTTCCAGCAATAAGTTTCCTCTGAATAATAAGATCATGAAGGTTGCTGGGTCTAGTTTTGACTGACTGCTGCTCAGGCTTCCCATGCCATTCCTCCAGTGCAGGCTGAACCAAAACCTCCACAATCAGTAATGGGGGGTTTCATGGGCAAAATACATGGAGAGAGACAAATAAATCTTTAATAAAAATTGGCAAGAAATAACAAAAGTACAAGATACAAAATGACATCAGATTTGAATAACCCCTGCTTAGAAATCTGTTTTATTTTCCATTACAAAATTCTACCATAAACCTTTTGGCAAGAATCTTACTAAACAGTTTTTGCCAAAAATTTGTACCCATGAAAGATTTAACAACCTCTGAAAAAGCATAAAAAATTAGACACTGATTTCTGTCATGACTGAATAAAAGGAGCTTTGGATCAGGCTCTGAATGTGCACATTGTGGCAGCACTCTTATTTTTCCCTTGTGTGCTAATTGCTCGCATTCCTGCGTTACCATAAAAACCCTTCTTTTGCAATGCCCAGTCCCATCAATCCGCCATGTGAACAGAAGAAGGGAAAGGAAGCAAAAACAAAAACATCTGCACTACCTTGAGGTTAGAATACGATCCTATTACATGTGGAAATGGGCATCAGTCCTTGCTTGTCTGGTTTTATGGGCTCAGCCCTCTGAAGTGCTAAATCCCATGGGAATGTGCTTGAGAGTGCTGAACACTTGACAGGACTCAGCTCTCGGACTGCTGGGAAAATACCTCCGGGGGAGAGAAAAGCCTTTCTCCATATTTGGGCCAGGACAGAGAACTAAGGTAGCAGTTAAACGGAAATAATAGTGTTAGCAATAATGCAGAATGGCACTGAAAGGAAAAACAAGTTGGGAAAGAAGAACAAAGGTAATGAAGCAATTCAGCCCTGACAGTAGCTGTGGAGGCACATAGCAAAGCCTTTTTTCCACAGGACTCAATTTATCCTCAAGGTTTTGGCGTCACCAAACTTTATCCCTGCAGGCTATGCGAGTACATCTCTTGCTTTTAATGCAGCACACAGGCGGTAATGAATATACGCTGCGGTAAAACAACGCAGCTCCCCTGTGCAGCTCGGCACAGCGGAGGCTCCCAGCGCGCCCGCGTCCCCTCCCCGCTGCTGCTGTGGGCCCCGCCACACATTCATGAAGCCTGTGCCCAGGTTTTTCAGATGTTCAAAACAGTTTTTATTCCAGAGAATGCAAATTCAACAAAGATTTCTAGGGCTGGCTCCGAAGTAACCATAACATGAGACAGTATAGGATAAGTACTCCAGGCATGACTGCAGGAAAGCACTGGGGTGTTTCATCATCAGTGTGTGACAAGCTTGCTGCCTGGGGGACGGGAGAGCTGGAGGGAAAATGTCCCTGCCTCCCACTCTGCATCGCCCCTTAACAACTGTATGGCTAACCAGGAGTGTCAGAAAACACAGGAATAGAAGGAGAGCCCGATTCCCCTCTCACTACTGCTCCGTGCAAGTGAGCGATGCCTGCTCTGCTCAGTGCGAGCCCCCGAGAGGGGCACGGGAGCTGTGGGGTTGGGCACAGCACCCACTCGCCAGGCACTTGGGCCCTGCCAGGCAAGAGCCTGCTGCTCCCCACCGCTGCTCGGGGCCCTGAGACAGAAACAGAAGAGTTATTTTTAGTCTGCAGGCTGAGAGCGTTGCTCCGTGCCTCTGAGGGCTGTATCCTGAGACCTCTTCCCTGAACAAGTTGCTGTTCCTCAGCTTGTGCATGTTCTCGCAGGGATTTCAGTTTACCCAAACTGAATCTCTGCTCCCAGGAATGTGCAGAAATTGAAGTCCAGATCCCTACCAATGCTAAAGCTTGATTCTTCCATTTTATACCACCATTTCATGAACTTCACGTGATCAAAATATGCTTATTGAAATGGTTGTTTCCACTATCAAACTCTGTCTAAAAGGCCTGATGATTGCTGCCTTGAAAACTTTTCTTGTTCTAAGTTTGTCTTGAGATGCAGAGTGGGGGATAAAAAAGAAGCTATAAATCATCAGAAAATGACAGAAGTATCACATGTATTTTCTAATCAAGAGACAGGTACAGCTCTAATCCAGTTCAGATCAGGCACGTTCCCAACAGAGCAGGTTCAGCCGCCTCCACTCACCGTGCACACCCTCCCGAATGCATCTGCACTAGCTGCAGATTACAGCGCTATATACACTGCTTTACCACCACTCTGTTAAAGTTCAACGCCAAATTATAGCACCATATTTAAAAACAATTTTCTATGCCTTCCTCTAAACACACCAGATGTACTTGGACAGCAAGTGAAGGTTGCCTTTTTCATACTTTCTCTTTTCTACTCCGACATTTCCTGATTCCAAACCAGTGGATGCTAAAATAGTTTAGACATAAATTGGGTGGGGGACCAACTATGCAGCCTTCAAAACTTTCAGCACACGGATATTTTATGTCTTACCAGAAACGCTCTTACATCATTTGAGAGTCTGTAATTGCCCACAGGCCACCTGCCCCATTTGAAAACAGAAACCGCATTCCTATTTCTGACCAGTGATGTGTTATCTGCAGAGACAACTACTGATGAAGGGTTATACTCCAAACTGCCCAGGGCCTTTCATGGAAGGCAGCAGGTTCCACCTGTAAAGATGAGGTACCGGACCAAATATTCACTTCTGCTGAGCAAATTTTTGCAATTCCTGCCTTGTCCCAAATGGAAGCACGACTGGTATACTGAAGAAATTCAGGGTGAAGACCGTCAGAAATGTCATCCCACCTTTTCCAAAAGTGTCTGTATCTTGAACAGATCAGTAGCTGTGCAGAGCAGCCTATCTGCCATCCACATTATACAAAAGCTGCAGTGCCTGTATGCATACTCTTCTTCACCAAGCATACAAATAACAGCGATATAGACATGTGCAATCAGAGTCACAAATCATTCCTATAGTAACAACAATCTTAGGCAAACTCAGCTAGTGTTGTAATAGCACTATGGTGGCTGGCTGTCTTTTTCATGGCTTGACCACAGTATTTTCTAATAAGAATCTAATAAAACCTGTAAATTACTGAGGGATTAACATGATGGTTTTTGATAGAGAATTTATTTTCTTATGCTATATGCTGCAGGCAAATAATGCCATACTATAGGACCATACAAGAAAAAATATGAGGGCAAATGCAATTATTTATATGACTATGCCATTGTTATCAGTATATAAAATATATTGTGCTGTAACTAAAGGCTATCCGTAAATAAATATACTAAATGAAGCCTACTGAAGACAATGCAAAGACTCTTATTAACTTTGGCAGGTTTTAAATCAGGATCACCTGCTGTTTTGAGGTTTTCCAGAACACATTAATCACTCAGGACCACAAGTTTCAACCAGAGTACATGGCTCATACTCTCCTATACCCCACTCATATACATTCCTGCAATTTTTTATCCTGTAATTTAGAATTTTTTTAAGAAAACAGAAAAAAAGAAAAAATTGTCACCCATATCTGTCAGCAATTCATTTTGCTCTACATCAGTCCAACACACTGCATCCAGCTGTAGTCTTTAAGATGCCATGCAAGAGAGTGGCAGTGAAGGACACAACATGCCATGCAGCAGAGCTGTTTTCCACCAGAAGACAACCATAAACCTCTGGGTTAAGCAAGGAAAGGCCACCTAGCACTTGGTTACAAATACATACTGGCAATGGAAAGCACATTACCAGAGGGACTCCAGTATGCCAAAACTGACATTCTGACACAGCAGTCCAAACCCACATCCATGCCAACATCACCTCAGGAACACAAGTCACAAAATACCTTCAGAATCAACCGCCGTCGATAAACTCTTGTAGTAATTCTCTGCTCTTCATCTGAACTTGAATCACTCTCAATCTCACTGTCACTGTCACTACATTCCTAATAAATGCAGTTTTAGTACATTTGAACAGCACATTTGCAAGACAGAACATGCTGATCAGGACTAGGAGAAGAAAACAGAGGTTATCACTGACAGTGTTTTTCCTGTCTCTGTTATGTACATAATGACTCGCAGTTTTCCTCTTAATGTGTATGCTGGGAGGAGGCCTTTTTGCTCCTTGATGTGCTGTAGCTTGATAAGTATACCAGGTATGGAATATCTCAGCAGCTCTTAAGTCTTTGAAAATGGTATTTGGAATGCATCTGACCCACAGAATTTCTAAATCATCACAGAATCATAGCATAGTTTGGGTTGGGAGGGACCTTAAAGATCATCTAGTCCCAACCCCCCTGCCATGGGCAGGGACACCTTCCACTAGACCAGGTTGCTCAAAGCCCCGTCCAACCTGGCCTTGAACACTGCCAGGGAGGGGGCAGCCACAGCCTCTCTGGGCAACCTGTACCAGAGCCTCACCACTCTCACAGCAAAGAATTTCTTCCTTCTACCTCATCTAAATTGACCCTCTTTCGGTTTAAAACCATTACCCCTCAATCCTATCCCTACCCCCCCTGATCAAGAGTCCCTCCCCACCTTTCCTGTAGCCCCTTTAAGTACTGGGAGGCCGCTATAAGGTCTCCCCAGAGCCTTCTCTTCTCCAGGCTGAACAACCCCAACTCTCTCAGCCTGAGTAGTTGTTAAAAATTTTGTGTACAAAAAAATCCTTGTCATAACTCCTTGCTTTTTTCTCCTCAAAAATTAATGTTTCAAACAAATTGTATGGATTCACAAGATATGGGAAGTGAATTCCCTCAGGAAGAAAGGAGACAGTCACACAGAAAGATTCAGTGGAGCACCTCCACAAAGAAGATTACAAACAAGCATTTTGAAGAACTTCTCCATGTAAATAGCTTTCCTGCTCGATATTTATCTGCTTTTAAGTAGCAAAACTGTAGTGTGAAGTACCATCATTCTTCATTTTTTAAGAAGGGAACTGGTAGACCTCAGCTCAGGGCAAGAGGGAACAGCCTGACGCTGGTTTCAGCCTGGTGCCAGGAGGTACCACAGTTGCACGCAGGCATCTGCGCCGTCCTGGCACAGCCCCAGTGTTTCCCCTCTGAAACCCAGGGAGCTCCTCGGCTTTGGGGCTCCATATGCACATGCCTGGTGGAGGGCTTCATACCTATGTGTAACAGACACAGAGCACAGGCCCTTCCTACACAATGTTTGACTGAACCATCCTTTTTCTGAATAGAGAAATTTGAAAATTTTCTCTCTAATTGCTCATTGACAGCCAAAAACTGATTTTTAAAGTCATGAATAGTAGATGTTGCTAACTGCATTTCTGTTTCTCTTTCTGAATCTGGCCAAGACATCCCAAACAAGAAGCATTTCTCAGAAATTATGTGTAAAATAAGAGTAGGCATAGGTGGGTGGAGTAGAGAAAGGACTATATAACAAAAAGCATTTAGGGCAGGATGACAGTATTCATCTGCGTGTAAAGTCTGCTGCTGTCCCCTGACACTAGCAAAATATATATACAAAAAAATTATAATCCAACCTTATCCTGAAGAAGTAACAAGAAGCAGGAGAAGATTCCCAGAGGACATGAAGGTTTTGGGGGAAGAGTTATTTTTAATAAACAGCTTCAAGTGGTTTCTTCATGATGGAATTTTGACACTGGGAGTCACCTTGACCATGCAGGGGACATCACCCTCTTTCCAATAACTGTGCTGTGCTCCTCTCATTTAAAAAGATCACCAGAATCAGATGCTTGAGCATTTATAGAGAATTATATGGTCTACAGTGTCACTGCACTGCTTTTGTAAACTTTTGGGCATTTACGTGGACTTGGGATGAGGCCAACAATTTGCTTCATCTATGTCACCAGGCAGCAGCCCAGTATCAATCATCTGAGTTTATCTCTTGTTGCAAACTGTGTGCCAAAACACTGATGCAGCCCTCACCCTGCAGGTGGATGAGTATTGCTTCTTAGCTCTTCCCCAGTGGGTCACAGAAAAAATCTCTTACTTTGGGAAGTAATTTTGTTTTGTTTGCCCTTTCTTTCCACAGAAACAAATCTGTTTCTTCCATACTTTTCTCTTTAAGGAGCATTTTTGAGGAATGCCTTGCAGAAAGACTGCAGTCAAAATTCTCTTTCTGTTTGCATGACAGCACATGAAGTGTCTCACCATGAATTGGACTGTGTAAGTAATTAAACTATTGACTTCAAATTAGATTAGAAGATATTCTTGAAGAAATATCGATAAGATATTAGAAGCCATTGTCATTCTAGCAAACACTAGTTTGTTACCCATTCCGGCTTTGTGAGGGATCCATGTTTAGAAATGACATTATTTTCTGATACCAGTTTATTCAAAGATCATGTCTATAAAAAGACTTGTTATTTAGAAGATAAGATTATCACCCTTTACCAATAAAGCAAAAGTAGTGCAAAAAGCACACAAAAGAAAAGCACGGGCTTATTCTTCCCAATCCAGATGGGATATCCAAAAGTGAAGAGCACACAGAAGTGGATGACAGCTTATCTTCTCACTGATGGAAATCCAGAGGGGGGAAGTGCAGCACTGTTGCACACCCTTGGCATGTTACAGTGTGCATCTACGCTTATCCCTGCACTTAAACTGAGCATAGTATCATCAGCCTGAGGTCTGCCCCAAAGCCTACCAACACTAAAAGAACTCTGCCATTTGCTTTTACCTGCCTTTGCAGAAGGCTCTTACTTACATTTTTAAAGTATTCCAGTAATTAGTGAACATTAGGAAAGATCACTGCTTCAACTGTGTCACGAACTAATAACAAGATAATAACAATCATATGCTGCATGCTGCTGAGACTGATTATGTTACCATCTAATAAAAGAACTCTTGTTGTATAATCGAAAGAATAGTTTAAAATGAACTAATTTAAACCTGAATGATTTATTGCAGCCCACCACAGCCAACATTTTTATTGTGCTACAATTAAAAAAAAAAGCTAGATCATGTAGAAGCAATTCTACTGAAATACTTTGTTGCCAGAAGTTATAATCTCCTCCTGTATTATGCTCAGGAAAAGACAATCTCAGCAGAGAGAGGAATGTAGAAGAAACTGCAGTTCCCTTTTTCAGTCTGGTTCCCTGCCAGCCCTGTGGTCTATTCTGTGGCAACCCTCCCACTGCTGGGGTGCGAGGTGCATGCAGCTAAGGGGCTATAAGCCCTTCTTTGAATCAACTTTACTTTTAAGGTTCTGGGAAATAAATATAAGCAACTGAGAAAGCTATTAAAATCTTCAAACTTATAACTGAAGTTCTGCAGTTAAGGATGTGCAAGCCGGGCAAGGTAGAAATCAAGGGGAGCCCTTCCACAGTATTTTAAGAAGAAAGAACCACCATCTGGAAAAGTGCTTTACACATTTGGAAATCTTTTGATGCTGGATGTGCTTTGGAGTTGGGATGAACGAGGTCATGAAACAAAAAACATAAGGAGAAGATTAAATATCACCCAAAATGTATTTTTCTGCAAATTAACAGAGTAAAAAAATGCAGGGGGTGTTGGGGACAAGGAGCAGGATAGTGGCCAAAGAGTCCCTGTATCTCTTTGCTCACTTCAATGTCACAAAAAGAGTGGAAACCAGTGGCATCACCTTACTGGAACCAGATGGAGAACAGCTGAGCTGTTTGGCACTGTTTGCACAGGTGGTATGTCAGGGCAGGAAAGGGGCCTGTTCCCCAGCGATGTGGGATGGCAGTCCCTGAAGCTGCTCTAACCTCTTCCAGGGCTCGGGGCCAGTCAGGCAGAGGATTATGCAGCCCTGCTTGGCTCCTCTGCCTGCCCCAACTCTACCACATTCTATTCACACCGCAGAATATAAATTTCCACCAACTTTCATTTTTCTTAATTTAGCAATAAATAGAAAAGGCAAAAAGAAGGATTAAAAAAACCCAACCAATCCTGTCACAAACAACATTACAAGTCTTACAAAAAATTACGTCAAGCAACATGTCAAGCAATAGGGACTCCTCACGCAGTTAATTATTACAGGACGTACTGTACCTTCTGTTCAGACATTACTGCTCCCTCCTCCTCTTGAATGCTCGTTCTTGGCTTGCCATCCTCAGAAGTACTCCAGCTCATCTTCTTCACACTGACAGGCACAGATGTTTTGTTGCCTTCTGTTGTTGGCTTGCTAGTCTCTTCCAAAGATTTCTGATATGCAGTTGATGATAACGTTTGCTCATCAGTACCAGCTGAAATCTGGGGCTTTGTTTTCAGGGCTTCTTTGTCACTCTGTTTTCCCACATCATTTAAAGATTCCTGGATGTAAGATTTAGTTTTTGACTCTGCTGTGGATTCAGATAGGCTTCCATTTGTTTCTGGCTTCCCTGTTTCTCCCTTGACATATGAGGTAAGAGAATCCCTACATTGGTCCGAACTACAAGAAAAAGAGAAAAAGAATAGACAGCTGTTCAGTGCTTAAATCACACACAGAAGGGCAAAGCAGTGAGTGTCTTACTGAGCCTCCATTCTTAGCGCATACGTTTCAGAAAGAGAAAAAAAAAAGTTTTAAATTCAGCTTGCAAACACCGATTTATTTAACAGCCTTCTTGTCTTCTGCATCATAGTATCTTTTCAGAAGCAATGAGAATATGGAACACTGGAAACAAGGCCAAATGTTTTACATTAATCCCCTTCCACTTGGCTGGGGGGAAGGAAAAAGAGAAAGAAAAATACACAAAATCTACCATTTCCCTTATATAATCATGAGGTAAATCCCCGAGGCACTAATTCTTTAACCCCCTCTCTAACCAATAAGGTGATGAAAGTATCTGTTACCGTGCAATTACCAGTAATGACCAAATAGTTTATGTTAGTTTTCCCCCCAAACTACAATATCTGTACTCCAGATAAGTCATGCATTTTAAAAAATATTCGTATCTGAAAATAAATCTTTAGACAGTGCAGAGTTTCAATAATACACAAAGCCAAAGGCAAGGAAGGTTACTAACAAGATAGAAAGCTGACCAAAATTTTGCCTCAGATTACCTATGGACAGGTTTAACCTGGCACTTCTGATGCATGCTTTTCTTCACTTTTGTATTTTTGCTTGCTTTCAGATAAGCACTACGACTGTCCACGTTAAAATACTATAGCTATTCGCTGGCAAAACTCTTATAAAAGACAGCAAATTGAATTCATCTGGTTAGAAATGGCTATGTTATTGTCTTAAGGAAGCCCTTTTACTTCTATAAGGGATCTATTTTACTAATTTAACACAATATAAAATGCAGAGTAACAATGCTTGCTTAACAACAGGAATTGCATCAGTCAAGTGCTTTACAGTCCTGAAAGACAATCAGTTTGCTGAAATCAATGGCCGAATTCCCACTGGATTCAATAAGAGATTATCTGATGCTACCTAGAACCTTAAAACATCCTGAGTCAAAGCTGCAAAGGATGTAAACTGCTGACAGACAAATGATCGCTCTGCAGATAATCATTCTGCTGATTTACAGTTCATGCAGACCTGGCTCCTTCCATTAGGAATCATGGGAACCATGTTGAAAAAAAAGGCAGGCAGGAGCTCTTCACCCAGTGGGTACCAGTAAGGCTAAACATGGCAACACATAATGTGAATGTTGAAAGCTTAAGTATGTTCAAGGGGAGGCTGCAAAAGCTCATGCAAGAGAAATGCATTGAGGATACATATGTGGAAAGCGTCCATCTCAGCAGGTCAGTATGCTAAAAGTCAAGCTTGGGAGAGTACTGGAGGAAAACAGCGTATATGTCCACTTTACTCCCTCCCTGAGCATCCTCTGCAGTCACTGCTGGGAGACAACATATGGGACTAGATGGATTTGGTATCACCATTCTTACCTTCTCATGACTTGTAACTCATCTCTTTAAAAGTCTAGTAAATCAGCATGAGATAACATGCTTGAAGTGTTATAAAAACAGTAATAATTTTAAAATCAGCTTATGGAAAAAGTAACAGTTATGTGAAGGGATGCAATGAAAAGGATGACTGATAAAAAGGTACTCAAGAAATAAGAGTTATATAGTATCCAGATTTCAGATAACGTATGTTTTACAGTTCTTGATTCCAGTTACATCTATACATCACTTAGATTAATTAGAAATTGAAATACACAAGATACAGAACAGGAAAAGTAATATTATCCACTAAACAGAATATAAAGTACTTCTGAAATACCTATATTAAGAATGAAACCTGATAAATATACATTTTTAAAGGCAAATATGCCTGAGGCCAAATCAAGTCAACTATTACTTATTCTTTTAAATATGTGTATATATATGCATATATACATATTCTCATAGAATAGTAGAACAGCAGCCTCAGCACTGCTCCTGGAGGTAAAAGCAGCATGGGAAGGCTTGCTTACACACACACACTCTTATACAAAGGTGCTCACCTATCATCCAAGCGATCTAGCAGGCTAGCACCTATTCTGCGTCCCGACGTCAGTGGCTCGGTGACACTTGACGAGTCAGGCTGCCAACCTGTAATTGAAGACATTTCGTGTTCTGCTTGTTGAACACCTTGAAGAATTGACCATACTCTTTCTTCCGTCATCTCCTCAAACTCAGCTCCTTCTTCCAGATGAATGTCCTCAAACAGAGATTTAAGCTTTTCTTCTGTCATCTCCTCATCAGTACCAGACTTTTCTCTCTCAGGCTGTTCAGTCCTTACTCCTTTTTTACTAGTCTCTTCACTCTGCCTTTGTTTAGCATCTTTTGATATCCCACCATAACTACCAAGATACCGCGGAAAATCCTTAAGGTCCACTTCCTCCAACTGGCTCTTGCCTATGGAAATATCTTTAGGTGTTCCTTCTCTAGGCACTGAGAAATCGAGTTTGCTGTCGTCCAGTGAAGTGTCTTCTTCAGTCACCACTGGCGGTGCTGCTGCTGTACCATCTACGTGTCCCTGGGAGGTCACTAACACGTCACTCAGTCTACTGGGAGTTCTAAGGGGTGACTCTAGGCTAGAGGTGTCGCTAAAGAAATCGTCCTGATGGAAAGGGGTGGGTGGCACGAAGCGCAACCCAGTGGGAGTTTCCAGTTCCACTTGAATGGTGGGATAACCTAAGGAAGACAGCACATTTGGACTGACTGCGATGAAGCATGGAGCAACAAATAAGCAAATGTCAAATGATTCATGAATTACATAAAGTATGAAATGTATGAGGTGGTGCAGGTGTATAAGAACAAATGCAGTTCTGTTAGATTTCTTTACTTTGTCCTAAATAGACGGAACAAAAAATGAGTACTGCCAGTCAATAGTACAGTAAAGCCAGTACTTCTGACTATTTTGTAAATAGTCTGTAAAGATTTCAGCAATTGCCTTTGCAGCTATTTTCAAGCTATAGCAGATTGTCTTATGAGCATGCAATAAATCAAATGTGGACAAGGGTGGTTGTCCCTTTACATCCAATACAATCTCTTGCAGCCATATTGCATAAATCTTTCTTTCCCAGTTTTAATTTTTTTAAAAATTTGGAAGTTTAATAAATAGATTTTAAAGACAGAAGTAGATCATAACACAGGACAACCACTTTTTTGTCAGTAGGTATTATTTCTAAAATAGGTCCACATTTTTAATATACTTTTATATAAAAATACACAATACCAGTAATATAAAGTTACTAATATATATCTCCAATTGAACCATAAAACCACAAGAATGAAATAGTTAAAGAATGAGGAACAGAAATGGATCTGAATGAGGATACTAAAGAATACTAGTTCTAAACACACAGCAGGATAAAAAAAAAACTAAAAAAGGAAGTTAACAAAGGGATAAGAGAACACAAACACAGCAAGGGAGAGCTATATGAATATTTCAGGTACAGTAAAGTTATACAGGTGAGAGGACTGTGGTGAGTAAGGAGATCTTGGTGATCTTGGAGAGTGAGATGATCTTGGTGACATAGGTACAATCAGATACACTGATCAAATAAAGAGAGAAGAAAGAAAAATTGATGAAAACATGGGAAAATCATACAAAAGGATTAAACTGAATATACACATAAAAATGACAACAAAATCTGAAGTTCGCATTCCAGCAAATAATAGGTTAGGTAACCTACGAAAGGAAAAAAAAAAACATGCTGTGGGGTTAACTTGACATTGTGCTGCCTGCAAAAGGAGGTGCATAAACAGGGTTTGTTTTTTTGTTTCCTGAAGCAGCTGAGAGAAAGGCAAAGGCGGTCTGGTCTTGGTGAGGAAAGGAAGCTTGAGGAAGGTTCAGAGAAGAGGAGAGACACAAAGCAACTGCAGAGAAGCGTATTTTTTCATAAAAACATTGATGCTACTATTAAAAGGTGCAAGCAACATTTCAAGAGCAACTTTCTTAAAATGTCAACAGAAAATTATTTCTGTAATGCAATGATTCAATGACCAGCAATGCTGCTCAGTAATGGAGGTACACTGAGCTTATACGCTCTAAAGAAAAAAATATCCTACTAAAATACAGAGAAAGCCCAATACATACTTGAACAAATTTCAAAAACCAAAGGAAATGTTACTTACAAAAGAAAAATCTTATTTAAGGAGCTACTTATAATACATGCGACCAAAATCAAAGTAAAGATTGTAGCAACCCAGTACCTGTTAACTAACATTTAAAAGAAGAAAAAACAACATTTAGTATCTTCAACATACTGATAAATAGTAAGCATACGTATGGCAATTCTGATTTACAAGCAGAACTTCACTTAATTCTTTTAATCTGGCTCAAAATTAAGCTGCACAATTCCGTTCTCAGTTGGCACAGCTTCCATTACACAAAATTACCCATTTTTATTATTACACAATTTTACCCATTAGTAGTCTGGAAAAGATATTCTCTCACGCACTAATAAAACTTTTTTTTATCTTTCTACTGCCATTGTAGAAAAGGTCCAAATGAAAATAATAAAGTAATGGATGTTCACTTGTCTCAAAGAGGCTTGGTAGTAGACTGCACATTAATTTACTCTATGCAATCACTAAGCACTTTTTTCCCCCCTTGGTCTTCCCTCTAATTTTTCTTCAAAGAATTCTTACTGTTACTTATCTAGACAGGAAGCCAAAGGATATATATATTTCCAAGTAACTTGGAAAGCTTGCAATACTAAGTACATTAAAAATATACATGGGCAAACCTCAAAGCACAACTATTACAGGAGAAAAACATTCAGATCTTGTCAACTGACACTGAGGCTGGTGGGAACAAGCTTACTCAGGCATACGTTTGTGGGACCCTGGGCTTATTCTTTGAGATATTAATGTGCAACCTACGTATCATACGGTGAGCGTAAAGGAGAGGAAACCCCCTTCATATTAAAAACAATTATTTCTATAGAACTTACTGTCTTTTTCTAAAAGTCTAGTTTATACAACATTATTATTGGACATGTCGCTGAACTAAATATGACTATAGAATTCCATTACCATCAATGGGATCATGAAAAACGTTATTTTCATCTGCAAAACTTCTGGTGCCTGAAATATTTCCATAATCAAATATTGGTCCTTCCAACAGGGTTACGATATCTATTCGATTAATTTTTGTCAATACAGAAGTTAAGGCATCAGCTGAAAAACAAATAAGACACGTCAGAAAAAAGTTCAGCATTGCAGAACCGTGTAATCGTCTTTCTCGGTTACATTCACATTGCATTAATTATAAATTGCTGGTATATGTTTCTGTCCCAGTGCTTTTGGTTCTAGCAAACCCCATCATTTGTCTAAGTAGTCATTCTGCTGCCTACTTATTCAAGATACACATCTATTAAGAGTCTTCCCTCCCCCCCAAGTATACTTATATTACAACATAAAAGGCACAAAGAATAAGGTCAGAGAGTTCTTAAAGAACATATTTACTTACTCCTGAAACAAAATATCCTTTTACTGGAGCGTAAAAGGAGTGTAAAAATCCTTTTACCATTCTGTTTCAAGGAACAACAGAATAGGTAGCCATGTAGGTAATAACGCTGTAAGGCTACTCATGCAATACCTTGTGAAATCTCATTTACAGTAATCTTGTTGCTAGAACAGTAACACTGGAAATTACTTTTACAGTGAAAGAGATCAAAGTAGACTCAAATACTGTGTAGGAGTGTGTGGATTAGAGAATGGTAACGAACACCATTGACCTAACACAAAAATCAAACCCTCTCTTTCAATTTGAGCAAAACAAGTGGAATGCACACATAAAAACCGCAGAGTCAGCACAGAACCGCTGTCTCCACCACTCCTCACAGAAGGAGGTTTAGTCTTTTCTTATGACCTGCAATACTGCAAGACTACTTAACTTTTCCAGGCAGCCTATTTCTGTATTTCATGTTCCTTGTTATTGGAAAGTTTTCCCTAATATTTTCTTTACCGGAATTTAAGTTCATTACTTGTACCATTAATTATGGATGTGGAGAACAAATTATTTCCTTCTGCATATATACTGAATAAATATGACACATTTCTGACTTCTGGTAAAAACGTAACTGGCACTTTTTTTTTCCCATCAGTGGTTTGCAAAAGACATTCATGATGTTTTCTTCAATTTAACCTATTTAGATCAGGCAACAGATGAAATGGGCTATAACTTATAAACACCAAAAGTAAGTACTTGAACTTACTTGTAGCATTTTTACCATCTCTGGTAACCCATTTTTTTAATAACATGAAGCTTTGAGCAATAAGAGAATTTGGGTTTTCTACTCGGATTTGATTTATTTCATCCACAGAAAAATTCAGTTCTCTTGCCAGTTCTGTAAAGACAAAAAAAAAAGGCAAGCAAGAAAATAAAACAACAACAGAAACACCAAACAGAGCTCAAATCCCTCAATCATCTTGTCAGGATTAAAAATATTATCTTTCTTAGATCACACAGATGTCAACATAACTACTTGACACAAAGTTTACAGATAATGATGAACATGGCATTATATACTCATACTTTAATTTCCTAAGACAGACATAATTTTGAATTTCAGTCATCACCGTGAGCTATTATCGTATTTATACTCACTAAGCCACTTAAACATGGTGAAAAAAAACCTCCATGGAGACTACCTTATCACTGCTAATTTATAAAATCTGTTTCTCCTGGTGACTGTTACTCCTTTGTGAGCTCGCCGTGCAGCTCAGCGCTGGTGCTGTCGTCACTGACGCCCAGGGAGAGCTGGCTGCTGCAGCCTGGGAAGGGTCAGCTCTGCACATCCACGTATGGAGGCACAGCGGGAATACACTTCAGCAACCCCACACAGGGCATCCACTTGCTGGGGCACTGCTGGGCTCCCTGCAACCTCCAGGGCTTTGGGGAAACTGCTGTCCAGATCCAGAGGCAGACCTGAGCCCGAGTAGATAGATACTCAACTCCGTGGTGAACGTCTTGAGAAGAGAGCCATTTTAGCTGTTTTCCCTATGAGTTTCTGTTTGATTTATTGCAAGATCATGGGATAATTTCCTATTAGGCATCTTTGCCCAGCAATGTGTTGCATGTTATGGGAGGCTGGGCTCCCTGTGAAATCGCGAGAGCCTGATGCAGCCTTGCTGCCGCTTTTGGCAAAAGACTACCTGAAAATGTAACAGTGAAGACTAATTTCAATATTAAAACAGAAAAGCTTACCTGTCCAGCTAAGTCCTAGGTGATCGGCTACAATTGCCATCCTTATATCTGTCCGTTCACATGGACTCTGTGGACCTGTGATTTACAATTTCTCGATTAAAAAGGTTTTGCACAGAAAACCACAATACCGGACAATAGTTTATTATAAATAATAGCTTTAATTGTACTAAGTTACTGGTGCTTATATTGTTTACTAGAATGGTTGTGTGTTCTAATAACCTATAAAGCAAATTTTTTTCACAGCTTTTAGATTTTCACCTGTGTAAAGCCAAATGTCAAACTACATGATGTCGTGTAATGAAACCAAACATGCTGACAATCTAGCTGTTAGACTCTACACAAGTTGTTCAATTACTGGTGGAAACCACCAAGACCAGATTATCATCTATTTTCTCTACTTTGACAGAATAAATTTGCTGTCACAAAAGAAATCTTTCAATTTCTGAGTTACATCAAATTTTGAGTTACACGAATGTCTTTGGCATGCTTCACTACCTTTCTACAGTACAGGATTTGTTTGAAGGAAGAAAGAAGAGTATAAGACAGCACATACAGATGACAATGACAGAATGAAAACTACAGTTAAGTCACTCCACAGGCAATCACAACAGTTCATGCACTAGGATCAACAAGTTGAAAGTTTTACAAACTAGGCTTGATCTCCACGAGGTGAGCCATGAGAGCTCCAGAAACCTGACTGCCTTCATTCTCACCAGTCCTCTTACTCCTCCTCCTCTCACTGTCGGCCTTTTCAATCTTTGATTTTATAGATGCTGCCTCTGTTCTCATGTCTCTAGTAGACTTCGATGTAATGGAAGGCTGGTAAACTTGAGTAGCTTCTGATAAGGATGTGTTCCTTGATGTACTGTCTTCTTCATCATCAGAGACCTCTGACTGCATCTTTTTCTCTTCATCAGATAGACGATCCACAAGCTTTAATGTCTCACCACTAATTCCCTTAAAATATTCAATAGAATGTTTACATACCTCCCTAAGCTGAGTTTTCCTCACTTTAACTGTTGTCATGGTGACGGAGGTAGATCTTACCTTTACTGGTAATTTAGAAGGAAGCTGTTTTGTTTTTTCTTTCTCTACCTGCTCTTGTTTTGGCAGGGCTGGAGTTCTTCTAGCTAGATTATTCCTATGTGTATTTTTTACAGGAATCCTAGACCTTGCTTCTAGACAGGGAGAAGAATTATTTTGTTTTGCTTTGTCAGGCTTACTAGCCCCTCTCACTTTACTCCCTGTATTGCTTTGGAGTTTATTTTGTGAAAAGACTTCTTTTACTGAGCTGGCCTTTACAGGAAGCTTTGATTTTCCTCTAGCCCCTACCAACTCTGTTGACTTTTGCTGCTCTCCGTGTGGTTTTTGCTTATCTCTTACTCTGTGTCCTTGTGTTGTCCCTGTACCTTTTCCTGAAGTGCTTTTCGCTTGATTAGCTTTCTGGAGGGAACATTTCGGTTCCAAATGTTCTTTTAGCACTACATTACAGGTAATATCATCTGTAGGGACAGCAGATGAATCCAAATTGTTGTTGTTATTAAAATTATCTTTTGGGAACTCAGTGTTTTCTGTTTGCCTACAGCTTGTCTGGCTAGAAGCTGAACTCGCAATCACTGCTACAGTTTCATTTTCTAAGCCCTGACCACTTGGCATCACAGCTTCTATCTTATCTGTCACTTCGCCAGGGCCATCTTTCTTCAGAGTCATGGTGGAAGCAGAAATTCCCATTTTAATTGGTGTGCGCAATTTGGGATCAACTTTAGAAGCGTTTACCGCTGCCGATGATTTTTCCAGTGAGTTACTACCAAGTGTTTGTTCCATGCAATCTCCACTGGCCTGGATGATGGGCTTATGTTCAACTGCTGTTGTTTCTATTGGTCTCTCTAGGTTTGTTTCTACAGTGTTGTCCCCTGCCTGTGGCTGTGTGATGGCAGTGACTGCACTTTTATCCCCTTCCCCCTTGTCCCCTGACTTCCCTTCAGAAGTATGCTCACCAATCTGAAAAAATTGGAGTCTTTCTTCAACAAAATCCCTCTTGCTCATGTCAATTGCACCACTGCGAGTCATCTCAAACATCTTCCCTTCATGAAATGGGAAGGGGTTGGGCTCGCTAGTTGGCGTACTTTCATCTGTTGGAGTTCTGGCTGGAGTTGTATCAGGTGTTGTAGCTTGAGATCTGTCTTCCACTGCCAGACCAAATGGCTTAGCCTCATCATCCCTTGATTTAGTCTCAAACACTTCATCGTCACCTCGGTTATTGGACCATGGATCAAAATCCAGACTCTTGGTGGCCACCGTTTTGAAAGGTGTTGCAAATTCTTCATCTACTTTGTAACTGAAATACGTATCAGGAAATACAGTCCTGTCAGGGTGTCTGCCTTCCAAAGTGAAAAACTGTGCCCCTGACTTCTGCTCGCTCTTATCTCCGGCTTTTTCAGAAGCTGGACCCTTGGAAGGTGCCTTGTCTTCTTCAGGGCCTACCTTGCCTTCCTCCTCAATTACTTCAAGCTTACTCTGGCTAAAGCAGCGATCTGTCTGCTTTAGAATGCCTTCCGTAGTCCATACGTCCTTTTTGGTTTCAACTGCCGGACCTGCAAGTTTAGAATCACTCTCAGTTAAACCATCATCTTCATCTTGCAAATCATAACCGTCAAGAGAGTCAATCTCTGTCGCATCGGTATCATGGGAGAATTCTGCAGTGGTTGCTATGGAACACTCTGTGACAGACTGGTCATTGTTACTCCCATTTTGCACTACATCATTCTGGGGTGACTCAAGCCCAATGTCAAATTCATTAGGTTTCCCAGAAGTGGGATGTCCTAACTCTTTCTGTTTCTCAATCTTTTCAGGGGCTCTGGGTTTTGAGGTTTCTTTCTGGTCATCTTCCAGTTCTTTCAGTTTGAACGTATACTTTTTAAGTGGAATAGGTTGATAGAGAGATTCATCATCACTGGAGTCACTAACATCTGCTCCCGGTGGCACAGGAGATGGCGGCTGTACTCTTATGACAGGTTCAGCCAGTTGGCATTTGTCATGTTCATCTTGCAAGTTCACTTCTGTCATCTCCATCTCACTCTCAGTGGAATAATGAGGCTTCTTTTCTGACTCGCCTTGATCTGCATCCAGTGGTGGAGGAGGAGGGAATTCAATGTAGGCAACTCTGTTACCTTTGGGTCTTTTGTTAGAGTCCTTATTTATATGATTAAGTAATGCTTTGTCAATTTGTGGTTCCTCAACCTCTGCCTGTTTTACAGATGTTGACTTAGCCTCTGCTTCCTCCTCTGATTCCTCAGATACCTCAGGTATAGGACTGGGCTTGCCTGGAATATAAGCTATTAGTGAGTCAGGTGTTTTAGACGTAAACTCGTAACTCACTTCCTCTGAACTCGGTGTTTCTGGTGTTAAAGGGCTTTTACCAGAGCTATCTATAAAGGACACTTGTTCTAGTGTGTCATCTTCTGGACTACCTTGTGGAGAAGGAGGTTGTTTTTGCTGTCTAGCTGTATAAAATGTCCCCCTTGTCTCTTGTACTGTCTTACTCTCCTGACTGACAATTTTTTTAATATTTCCTTGTTGCACCTCTTTCTCATATTGCTTTCCTACTTGAACAAAACTGACATAAACAGGTAAGGTCTTAATTTCTTTTACTCCCTCAGTGCTTACTAGTGGTGCAACTTTATCCAAGTAATCACTGGCACCAGGGTCAACTAACTCGCTTGAACGAAATTCCTTTCCTGGACTACATTCTAAAGAATCTGGTGATTTGCTAGGGGATATCTCCATTTCCTCAACAGGAGGACTTAGACCTATCGAGCTCTGCTGCTTGGTAACTTTTCTGATTTCTGAATGCTTTATTTTTTCATCTTCCACATAATCAATCTGCCTCTCAACTTTCTCCTTAATCACAGCCGATTGGGATACTTTAGCTGAAAGTTCATAGACACCATCAAGCGTGGTTCTCTTCTCCTCAACAATTCTGACTGGAATATGGGACACAGCAATTTCTTCTTTCCTTTTGGATATTTTATCAGCCACTTCACCATTACGTTCCCCCTCCCTGACAACAAATTCTCTGTATAAAACCCTTTTTGAGGGAGATTTTACAGTCAGTTCCTTCACTTCTTCTGAATGAATTCCATTTGCTGCCAGTTTGTGCTCTGTCACAGTGATAAATTCACTTTTTTTGTCAGTTTTAGCTTCAGCATGATCAACATGGTTTTCTTTTACTGTATCTGGAACCAGCACATGCGAAAGTTTTTCTTTTTGTGTTTTATGATTAGAAGTTCCAGGACTTTCCCATGTCCTATAGATCTTTTTGTCCCAGTGTCCCTTCGTTGTTGAGTCTGAGCCATGCACCAGGTCTTTTGCCTGTGGTTCTGAAAAGTATTCTGGCACGCCTTTACTCATCTCAGTTCTTTGGTTTTGTGTGTCTGAAGCACGAAAGTCTTCAATAGCTTTCCCTTTACCTGGAACCAAATCTTCCTGTATTTTCACCTCTTTCTGTAAAGCTGTGCTCCCATCAATGACCTCTACTTGCTTTGCATGTTTCTCTCTGGAATAAAACTGATACACTGGTAACTTACTTTCTTGTAATTTCTTTACTGGAATTTTGGACTGACCATCCAGCTTTTTTTCTTCTTGAGTTATGTCCTTACTCTTTGGACTTATACTCTGTTCAAATTTTAGCCTAATGGAACTGAGTTTTGATTGCTTCAGCTGAAATCCAGTCTGTGAAACCTCAGGTATTCCAGTCTGCTGAGCACTTCCTTTGTGTTCCATAGTTTGTTTAGAGTCCTCTGCAGGTTGCACAAATATCCTTTTTTCAGGACTGCTGGGCAAACTAGATGCTTTTCTTTCATCCACCTTGGGAAAGCATTTCCCATCATGTGCATACTGCTTCACCTTACTCCATTCGTCACCGGACGATGGCAATTCAGAGAGCAGAACTTTCTCAGGGCTGCTGCTGGCAGAGCTCTGGCTAGAATGTATTTCTTTGCCATTTTTTTTATGCTGCTTTTTCTCCGGAGACTGTAGCTCATCATTCAACTTCTCTGTTTTATCCCGAAAAAACTGTGATACTTCAGTCAGTTTTTCTTCTGCCTCTTTAACAGTCCTGTCCACCCTGTCTTCATATATCAACTTTTCTCTACCTCTGTCTAATCTGTCCTCAGTAAAGCGCATCCACATCGCATGTTTTGGACTACTAACATCTCCAGTGTAGTGTAACACTGTCACTTTATCATAATGATCATCTTTAGACATTTTACCTACACCATTTTCAGACACATCTTTATAGATTTTGGAGAGAATCTCTTTTTTGGGGGCAGTAGCTACTTTTTCTCTGCATCGCTTATCAGACCCCTGTAACTCTGCACTAAGGGGTAGAGCATGGTCAGTAACTGACTCCTCAGTATCAGAATGAGACACATCTAGCTTTTCTGAAAGAAGCATTTTCTCAGCAAACCTGTAAGACTCCCCTCTTAGTTCTGACAACTCATCATCATGGTATTCTATTGAGTGCTGACTCAAAAGCTTCAGTGTTTTGTAAGAGTCATCAGACATGAGTTGAGCAGAACTAGGGCGACTGTCTTCTTCCTGGGACACGGGAGTGTTAACTCTAGAGGATTCCAGATAAGAAGGAAGTGACTCTTCGGCTGTGAGCTCCTCTTCTTCTTGCTGACCTTGTTCGTCTGAACAAGGAAAAGCATCATGTTTTTCCAACTCTTTTAAGTTAATATCTCCCCGAGGTAAGTCTTTCTGATATACATACATTTCTTTTTCTGGATGCTTTTTTGTTTCTCTAATAATGACTTCAGTAGGTTCAGCCTGATTACCTTTTTCAATATGGACCTCTATTATTCGCTCCAGTTTGGGTTTCATTTTGCTGTCCTTCTCTGCCTGTTGTGGTGAAGTTTCAGAAGACTTGCTAACATCGGATGTTACTGATGATTTATGTTCAAACAGACCTGCCAGCTCTTTGGAAGGGTCACGTCCAGACTGAAAGGCTTTCATTATGTCATGAACAGACATTGTTTCCTCAATTCTTTCAGACGTGCTTTCAGTGCATGGAGGTTTATGATAAACCATCCTAGTTGTTGTAGTGATATGAGTTTCTTCTTTTACTCGGACACCTTTACTAAGGACACACTTATGGTCATCTTCCTCGCTGCTGCTGGCTTTCATTTGAAAAGCTTTAACCTTCTCTTTAATAGATCCAGCAGGTTTTTGCTCCAGCTCCATAAACGTAGGGGTAGGTTTTGAGGCCGGTAGCTCCTCTGCTTTCTGCTCTGGAATTTCTTCGGACGATGGTTCGTAGCTGCGGATAACATGAACTACTTCAGTTCTTGTTTCTGTAATGACAGGAGGGATGGGTACATCATGGAAAAGTGGTTTTGGCCCTGTGCTTTCAGCGCTTTGTGGGGCAGAAGGTGTCTTTTCACTCCTCGTTTCAAAGCCACTGTCAGATAAGGGACTTTTATCTTGATCGTGTTGAGAAAAGTCATCTGGAGACTCTAAAATAGTATCTGTTCCAAAAAAGGAATCTGCAATTTTACATAACTCCTTTTCTGATGTTGAAGGCCTCATGGAGGCTGGAGGCATTTTAAGTTTATGTTCCTGCAAAGCAATAGCTGGTTTTAAAATGCGTTTTTGTCTCTCTTCACCTTCTTTTTTCCCCTCTTCAAACTTGTACTTTATGTTTGTTAATGAACTGCTACCGATATCATTTGCTAAGTAATCAATAACTTTTGACAAGCTATAATCCTTTTCCGACATGGTTTTAGTTTTAATTTGGACCTTCTCTGGAACAGATATAGGAGGGCTTGTCAAAGCTTGCTGTCTTGCTTCATCAATCTCCTCTGTACTGAACTCTACCCAGTCATCCTCAGACAGGTGTCCTTGATCACTTTTGGATACTTTAGCCGACCCTTTACTTTCTAAACACACATCTTTTTTCAGAATCTCACTAACTTTTACTAAGTCCTCTTTTACTTTCTCAACAATTTTAAAGGGCTCTTCATCATCAATTCTACCCTCTTTTGGTATCTCAGGTTGGAACGGTTTGTCCTCTGCGACATCTGTCTGCAATATTGCAGTCATTCTTATTAGATCCTCTTTCATTTCAGCAACATCTTTCAGTATCTCCTGACTGGAGGATAAAGAAGATGGTGTGGACAATTTGAGAGCAGAGGGTGCTAGAAACAAGGATGATTTTATTGGAGATGAAGTTCGATTAAAGGGAGGCTGTGTGCGTGCCTCTGTAGTCAATGTTTTAATAGGTGACAGTAACGCAGCAGCTGATTTTGTAAGTGAAGACGACTCTGGGAGCTTCTTTAATGCTGGTTCAGACAAAACATTGACTACAGAATATACTGGCACTGTTATTGTTGATGAAGTTACTGATGAGGTAGTTGCAGATATTGACCCAAGGGCTGTGTACAAAGCACCTGCAGGAGGAGTTCTCATTGACTGGAAAGCTGATGGTGCTGAAGACACAAATGACCTGAGTGGAGAAAATGACATTGTTGTAGCTGTTGAAAACACTCTCTCAGCCGTGTCAGCAACTGCGTTAGCAGCACAGCTTGCAGAATGTGCAGCTGCAGCGATCTTGTCTTGAAAAGCAGCTGCAGCTTTGGATCCATTTATTAAGTTGGCAGAAGATGGGTATTTCAGAGGTGACACAGATCCATTAAGCAATGGTACCTCTGTGTGCCCAGCTACATGTTTTGCTGGCGACGACAGAGACGAGGCCATCATGACTTTAGAGGATGAAACAGCATCAACTGCTGACTTAGCAGGTGACACCACTGACTTTAGAGGGGACGATAAAAGTGAAGATGCTGATGTGATGACGGATTTAAGTGGCAAACTTGAAGAGTACATGTTAATGTTGGATTTGGGAGATGCTGGAGGCGTCATGGTTATGGATGATCTCTCCAAGAGAGATCCTGCTGTAGTCACCGGAGATGTCCGAGAGGGGAATGTGGTAGTGGATGCCAGCCCTTTTAGACTAGCAGCTTCTGTGACTGCGGGAGCTCTGACGAAAGAGCCTGAAGTAACCTGTATGTTGTATGGAGGCTGTGATACCACAGTTTTTATTGGTGAAGAGATTGTCCGAAATGATCTAATCGGAGATGCTACATCACTAACAGATTTAACTGAAGATGTGGTAGAAGCTCCTAATGTGGATTTGATTGGAGAAGCAGAAGAAACAGACCATATTGATTTTAATGGGGAAGCTGTAGGAGTGTTAGAGGAAGAGCTTGATAAGGAAGTGAAGCCTGATTTGGTTTGCCCAGGCACTGTAATTGGAGCTGTTGTCCATGATTGATATGGCCGTGTTGGAAAGAATGGCTTGTATGAGTAAGTAGCAGGTAGGGATCTTGTTGCTCCTGCACTCCGTTCAACTGTTTCTTAAATTGTTAAATTAAAATCAAACATAAAAATCAACAAAAATGATTGAAAAACAGAGAGACCAGAGAAGAAAATTGGTCAGTAAACGTTGTAATATTACAAAAAGCAAGTACAATTGTTTGCATGAATTAGGATGAAGGAGGCAAAAGAAGATTTAAAAAAGGAAAGAAAATAATAGGAATGAGCCATATGCTGGTGACTGGTCCAAACTAAAAAGCAACATGAAATGAAAGACTGAAAGCACATAGCAACCAAATCTGCAAACAATGAAGAACAGAAAACACAAAGAAGGAATCCAAAAGGTAAAAATAAAGCCACATCAAAATGTCTTCTCTTACTTCCTATTGACTTTCTGATGTGCCACTTCTGCAATATTCGTAACAGTTCTATTTTGCCTGTTTAGGTATGTCTCTGCTTTGCGCAACTATTAGAATTATCCTTTTAATAATTTCTGTTGTTCTGTTCAGATATTGAACCTATACAAACTTGTGTAAAATGACGTTATATAGCTAAAATCTTTTTTTAAACCACTCAGAACTATTTCATGCAGAACCCAAAATTCCTTTAAGTGACAGGCAACTGATGTGCAAACTGTGAAGCAACTGGAATAAATTCAAATCTATATCTCCCATGCACAATTCGGATATGCTTCACACTCACAAAGCCAATAAGAGCAAGAGCTTTTCTGAGTCAATATTTTAAAAAAAATAATAAAAATAAAGAAAGAAAAGGAACTTTTGCATTTGTTTCTCATGCGATATTCCTTTTGTTTGGTAAAAACTAAATTAAAACTTTACATGAAATGATTTTAAGAAGCATATGTCATACATGAAATATGGAAAGTATGATATATGATAAACGTGAGCAAGCAAAGCAACTGAATGTTTTTATTCATGCATGATATATCATGTCAAAACGAGCACACAGATTAATACATTTTGTATGCTGTATTAAGCACAAATATGTAAACCTTACAAAATCATTTCACAAGAGACCATTAAAAGAAGAGTACACTTTTTCTACATGATGTAGTGTCTTGGTACCTTTTGAGGAGATTTCTTGTATCAGCTCAAAGACAGACCTGTTCAACTTTACATTTCTCAAAAGGTAACATTAGAAAAGCAGTCAAAGAACAATATATTATGCAAAAACTTCCTGGCAAGGACAAACCTGCTAACTGTTACCATTCCCCAGAACACTCAGCTTATTCATAGGCATTTTGAACAAAATCATCATCAACCACATTTTGCATCACAGGAGGTACTCATGCCAGAAGACTGTATTTCTGGGAATCCCATTACAGCATACATATCCTCTGATACAGCAATAACATTCAGAGAGTTGACACTGAAAGTAACTTACAGGGCATTTTTTTCTTTGAAGTTGGAGTTAGAAATGGAACTAAAATATCCAAATAACTTATTCAACATACCTTTCTCTGAAGTTACACTAATAATTTGTTAAACCTACTTGACCTGTCTTATAGACAGATGGTAACTTACAGTGAAAAAGCTTAAAAGGCTAATACTAAACTGTTAAAGCACATATACTCTTACAGAATAGCGAATATTCAGTATACCACAGGTCCATATCCTGCAAGGAGAAATGTGCTGGTCCTATAGAAGCCAATCGAAGCCCAGAAGGCGATGTGGATGGCTGGTGATATTACAGTATGAGAACATTTAGGTTGAAGAGAGCTTGAATACTAGGCCTGACTGGCACAGCCTGTCAAGAAACATCCATTTTTTCTTGCAATTTTATTTTTAAGCACAAACGTATTTCATTTTTCCCCCAAAGAAGAAAACATAGTGTACTTCATTAAATGAGCTAGACTTTATTATGAAGATTAATTAGCAGCAGCTGCTAACATTCACCAAAAGTTCATACAGTCCCAAGTCCAAGAAACAAACCCCAAAATCATTCTGAAAAGAACGACAAAACAACTTATTCAGCAGTTTGTGTTTGGAAATGTCTTTACAGAGACCCCACTGTGCTGTGATGAGCCAGTCTATCACAACTGGCTAGCGAGGTAATCAAACCATCAGGCTCCCCCCTCTTAACTGCTCTTTCTCCTGTTAAATCACAGATTCAGACATGTTTAAGATGCCTTTTCTGTGCTCCTTATTGTAGTGGAGAAGAAGAACCAGTACAAAGAAAATTGAGTAATTTACCAGTGTGTGCAGCTATGACATAACTCAAACAGCAGGAAACTGGGCAATTTTACTATTTTGAAACAGCAAAGAAATCCCCGCAACCATGAAAGACTTCAGAGTGGGATAATATTCTAAAGAGTGGTTTTATATAACAGCCCTTTTT
Organism: Strix uralensis; assembly: GCF_047716275.1. Lineage (NCBI taxonomy): Eukaryota > Metazoa > Chordata > Aves > Strigiformes > Strigidae > Strix > Strix uralensis. The sequence goes on along the minus strand of NC_133978.1, from coordinate 9,492,970 downwards.
GGCTACTGGACACTCTTGGCCTTAACAGTTTCCATCACTCTGCATTCAAGATTTTATCAGAAAACAGATGTTAGTTACTACCTTCTGTGCACCAAACTACACTTCCTTGCTTGCAGCTGGTAACTGAAAGCACCAAGTGAACCCAGACAAGTGGCCCCCGCTCAGCCTTGCTCTTCAGCTGCAAGCAAACAGCCAGGACCGAGCAGGTTTAACTCACTGCAGCACTCCTCTTCTGTGGGATCTCCCTGCTGGGAAGAGCCGAGGGGCTCTTTGGTCCCTTTCCCTGAGCAGGGGTAAGGGCAGGGATGCAGGGAAATATTCCATCTGCCTCACTCTCTCCTGCACTGGCACAGGCAGAGGTGCAGAGGAAAAAAATCTGTATCTGTGCACATGCACAAACGCATGAGCTTGTGCGAGTAAAAAGAACAACCCCTGCTGCTACCAAAACTGCAGGAGCTGTGCCATCAAATTCACTGGAAATAGGTAAGAGGTTCATCACTCATATCCAATCACTGGAGCAGACACCCTGTGGTGTAAAGCAGCCACAGCAGCAGTCCTGGCTCTGTGTTGGGCAGTGCGTGCTCTCTGAAAGAGCTGCGCCTCCAAGATCACATTCTCCCTTCGCACCAGCATGGTGCAGGTGGAAGTGGCAGTTGCTGACTACATGCTACGTGTGCGCAGGAGGTGGTTCTCAGGCTGCTGGCCAAATCACTATCTACAATCTTTCCTAGCAAACATAATCAGTTTTGCATACCCTTTTTGGGTAGCTCACAGCCTTAAGTAGTAACTATTGCCAAAAGGGATAGAATAGTTAAAGAATGGTCAGGAACTTCTACTGTGTTAACCCATCTTTTTTTGAGTACCACTCAAGTAGGTTTAAGTTCCTTTCTCTCAAACTTTTTGCAAATGAGACTTAATGGGCCTTTGGTGAATAAATAAGAGTAATTTTTTTTTTCCCAATGAGGCCTGAAAAACTAATTATAAGCAATAGACACAGTCGTCAAACTCCTTTCAAGCAACTTCCTTTTCCCTCTTTCTCAGCTCCCATCAAGCCTTTGACGATACCTTAACAGTCCATCAGGATGTCTCAGCAGATCTGATAGCTTCTTCAGATGTTATATGCTTGAAGTCTTCTTCCAGGCCTGAGAAGTGTAATATATTCTGGAGCACATCTGATCCAAAGAAGCCACAGATCTTATGGGGTAATGAAACAGCAGCCATCCAGAGGGAACTCCCAAGACCCGATGAAGTTTGTCTATGGATTTTACGGAATTATATCAAAGGGTCTGTTGCAGGGTAGCAACTGAGAAGTCATGAGGGAAAAAAAGGCAAGAAAAAGCCTGGGAATGGGGAACAATAGCAGTCAACCTCAGCCAGGAGAGGTGAGGGAAGAAAAGCTAAGTCAAATACATTACTGTATTTAACAGGGAAGGAAAGGAAGGCCACAGGTCTGGTCAAGGGTAACATAAGTTTAAGAGGAAGCAATGTGTGGTGCCAGGGAATAAAAAGCATCTGCAGGGAACAGAGGAAAAAGGGAAGGGGAGGAGAAAGAAGAGGGAAAATATATAATATGAGAGAGTCCATTTTGGCTAAGCATCCAAACACTTAAGTGCTTATCTGAATGGCGTTCTCCAGCCTTCCTGAACTGTTGCATAACATTCCCTTCTACAGCAGCTCTCTCTAATCTTCCAAAGGGAAGACAAACAGACTCTTTCAGAAAGCAATTTTCAATCCTCCTATTCTGGAGTTACATGTCATTTTTAAAAATTATTATATTTTTACTTAACTAACATGTCATTTGCCAGTCAGGATTCTTCAAGCTCTCACAACACAAGAGTTCACAGACCATCCAAGAGTTTTGTTTTAGATAGGTGTTTTTTTTTCTTTTTCCTTTTTTTCCAGAGTGACACCAAATACAACGTTTATAGAAAAAATGTCTCTTCTTATGAAAAATCACATATATACGGTTTAGTATTTTGGTAAGAGCAACTCACTCATTCCAGGCTCAGTCAGATAGCTGTAGCGCTTACGTAAAGCAAGGGAGACAAAGTTCTGGCGCCGGTCAGCTTTCTCCGTCTGCAACAAAACATAGTAGGTTTAGTGCCTTTAGTATCACTATCCCCCATTTGAACAGAACAATCACCAAACCTCAGCAGGATGGGCTGCCTTTTGTGGCACACATCCCCACAAGGAGAACGGATGTTTCTGTCCAGCTTCAGGAAGGCATGCTGAAGCTAAATTTGGGCAAGCAGGCAGGGAATGGACAGAGCCGGTCTCCATTCCCGTCTGTCATGTAATGAGGGTCAGGCACTGTGGAGCAGGGAGCATGGCTACTGGAGGTGGCAGAAACCTGCTGGGAATGACCACCCTTCTGGAGCAAGCAGGGAAGGGACTGCAACCCTAAGAGATGACCCCATGGGTTCAATTCCAGCTCACAACATCTCTGCTTATGAGGTAGAAGAGCTTATATAGCAGATGTAGCTCATGATCCTGTCTTAAAGTATCTCAATACTATATTATCCCATTATCACTTAAACTGCTTCACAATACTAGAAATGGTATGTTATTCTCTGTAAAATAAACCACCTGTGGCTAGAAACTGGAGATCAACACGAAAGACTACAGATACAGACATAAAACATTCATAAGAGTACAACTTAGACCGATCAAATATTTCTCCCCAAATTAATTTGTCCTGAAAGCACATACACCACAATGTACACTGGCTTTAAAGTGAATACATTAAGGACAAAAAAGGCATGGGAGGGGAATTTTTTAATAGGCACAAAATGCAAAGATGCAGATTAGAAAGCAGACTGCTATTGTTAACTAATAAATTGCATCATAAGTCACTGTGTTCAGTGGCATAGCTGCTAGTGTGATGACTTAAATATTAAAAGTCCTTCAGAGATCAGTTCACTTTACTATGTGGCTAAAAATATGGTTTGTTTAGAAAGAAAACTATCTATATAGTAGCTCACTGGGAACAAATCATGTGGAGACAAAATGATGTGGTTGTTATTATTATTTTTTAACATGTAAGGAGTGTTTTGGTCTGTTTTTTTTAATTATTATTTTAATCAGCAGGTGACTACTGCTATTTATTTGCCACCGGGAAGAGAAGAAAACTTTGCTGCTAGGTAGATGGGACACATCTATGTAGTTTCTTTTATAAAGTGATCTCATTTATTACTACCTCTAATGAGTAAAACCCACTCAATTTCCTGACAATCTAATGTTGCAGTTTCCAGCAAACAGTGGATTTTTAAGATGCAAATATCTGAGGTTTATTTGAAAATAGATTTGTACACAATGTTTAGGAATTGCTCTTGGCTATTTTGCTTTTTCAGAAGAATACAGTTTATTTTCAGGCGTAAAATATTACAGGTCACTATTGTGGCCTCAGCATCACTTCTTTCCTTCTCAGAAATACAATTTAACAAAGCACTGGCAGTATTACTCCAAGAGGTAAAATCATATCCACTAAACCCTTCTTGATTTTGCCAAAAATGGACTTGGTCTGAAATTTATAATTATATCCTTTTTCAGAAGAAAATGAGTTAAATTTTAGACTGCTATTATTCAATCCTTAGTTTAATTTCATAATATATAATAATGTTTTTTCCACATTTGAGCACTGCTACTGTTTCGCAACAGACTATCAGATGTTGAGGATATGGTTATTCTGTAGGTATCATTTCAATGCCATAGTTAAAAATAGTTGTTTGGTTTTTCTATAACATATTACTTTTCTTCACTAAATCTGAAGGAAATAAAAACAGAAGACAGTGTTTATATTACCTCATCATCTTGATCTGACTCTGTTTCCTTTTGGTTCCAAGATGCATTGCAGAGACAAGGAATATTATAATGGACAGCAGGGAAAAGAATATCAGGATATGAAAAGGACCAAATTGGGAGCACAAAATGCAAGCTGATTTATAAGGCAAAGCAAATCCAAAATGTCAACACAAAAGAAAAAAAAAATCTTACATCCAATGCAAATCAACACGTGACATTACTGAAAGCATAAACCTATGACTTGCAGGCTGAAGCATGAGCTGTAAACAGAATCATAAAAATTACAGGAACTTGACACCACAGTAACAAGAGACTAAAAGCTTTCTACATACAGGAAACCAATAAAACATAAATTTAAAAAGCCTTTATCATATTCCAAAGCATTCTCATTACTGGCATTTCACAGGGTTTCTTTATCACTAGCAGGAAAAAAAAAAGACAAAAACTAAAGGAGCAAAAATAAAACCAAACCAACCCTAAAGAGAATGTTTACTTTTCCTAACAAATACCTTTTTGTGTGCTGGCAGAGTGATATTCAAGTTGCAAACAGCTGTCTGTGGCAGTCCTTTTGTAGTCTTTGGTTCTTTCAAAAATGATAATCGACCACAAGGTTCCTGGCTGGTATCTCTTACCTAGAAAAGAAATTTTGGTATAGTGTAGTAATATGTAGTAATTCAGATACCTAGAGGAGGTTTCTGGAGTTTCTCAAAGGTTCTTTCCACAAGAAGCTATCTACTGGGTAAAGACCAATGTTACTGAGCTGGAGCTCAGACTTAGGTGCTGAAGGAGAAAAGGTGTTACCAATGAAAGAAATCAGCCTGAAGCTCTCTGATGGTAAATCCATGCAAGACAAGACGTTGAGTAAGTCCAACCAGATAGTTTCATACTGGGATATTACTGAGAGACATTTTCTGCCCACCTTCATTTTTTTTTCTGTCATGTTTTGCACTTGTGCTCACCAAAATGTTTAAAAACTTCTTTTGCACAGCATCTATGGTAAGGCTAAGGAAAGTGAGCATCCATTCATGGTGATTTAGAGATGAACAGTCTGCGCACTCTTTTTGGAGGCTGTTCTGCTGTACAGTATGTTACTGAAAGCATCTCCTTTGCTTAGTCCCTGAGAAACAGGGATCTACTGGTAATATTCTGGAGGTTTAACTTGAGATATAGTTTTAATAAAAGGCTGTCAATCCTTATCATGGGTATTTTGGTCCCAGCTCTGCCAGCAGCTCTTTTCTGGCTTCATGCAAAGCACCATCTCCATGTTATTCACATATTAAGCAATGACACTTACATCCTTGGGGCAAGTTAGTTCTATCAGGCTGAAAAGTGTTATCACTGGGAAAAAAAAAAAAATCAGCAGAATTATTTGGCTTGTTTTGCTTTTACCTTGATAGAGAATGGCAGTCTATTTTCTTTGAAAGCATAAAAATTAAAAACAAGCTGCTGTCCTCCTTTAGTCAAAGGGGCCAGATTTCCATAGCAATCAACGTAAATAGGTTTTCCTTCCAGGACCTATCAAAGCAATAAATAAAAGTCAGTAAAACCCTTTTTCATAGTAGATCCATGCACATAAGTATATAATGATTTCCCCGATCATAGTTCCTGAGTTTAGCCCAATTCTCCACTCAGATTAAATTCAACAAACTAGAAGGTCACTGTTCATTATGGCAAGGTATTATGAGTGCAGACAGTTTGGGAAACTGTGAGCTACATGAATGGCTTTTCTGAAGTAAGAATGCGTAGATTTTCTTCAAGAAACAGTGTGTTGGTGGCTACGTGTTCACCACAAACCAGCCCTACCCATCACTGTGTGCCTGAGAGGCCAATGAGAAGGAATTCCAGTCAGCTGTCCACAAAGCCCAACCAGGGCTACTCAACAGCAGCATGTGCAAAACCCACTGCAGACTGGCATGGGGCATCCATTTGGAGACAGGTCCTCATGCTCCCCCCACCTTGCCCTTTTTTGGCCTCCTTTCAAGTAATTTTTTGACACAGCCTTGCTGTGAGCCTTTATTTAACTGGGCTTATAGTGGCTTTTGCAGGACCTGTTGCCACTTGGCAAACACTTTGTCCGCTTACAAAGAGGAAGCTGGCTGTAAGAAATATACCTCAATGTCTTTGCTTCTTGCAACTTCTTCAAAGTTCTCTTGTTGCTCCAAAGTTTTGTCCACTTTGTCATCAGTCATGCAGAAGCAACGCAAATTGGATTCCACAGGGTCATTCATTTTGGCAAATATCACAAACTTTGCCATATAAGGAACGCATATTAATTCTCTATAAAGCTGTGTTGCCAGCCCAACAGTCTCTAGTACTTGATGGCAGTCTGCGAGCCAGAATCTGAGTGGGAAAAAGCAAACCATTAAATCAACTTTTCATGATGCTCAAACGTTGCTTAAGCCTTTAAAGAGAAGCCATGTCCTGTGATCCTTGGCCATTTTGCATATGTACTGTCCTTGCAGGTTTCCCAAAGCTGTAATTTTACTTCTACTTTCAGTGGAGCTTTAATGATCCAAAAATGGAAATACTTGGTAATGAAATGTTGATGTACTTATTTGACCCTCCTCACATGGGTATCTCATAAAACTGTCTTTTTAAGCCTCATTTGAAGCCAAAGTGAGGAAACTGAATTTCTTGTGACCACACAGCATGTATATTGTAATGTGCTGATGCTTCACTGTACATTTGATTTGCTAAAACAACCTCCTTTATAACACATACGTACAGCAAAATCATATCTCCCATATAGGTTGAAACCAAATATGTCCACGGTGAATTTTCCCAAAGAGATAGATTTTATACTGTTATTTTCTCATCTTATGATTAACAGTTTGATGACAATTTTGATACAAGTTATAAATATTTTAATTTGTAGTCTGTATGAGTCTTTTCCACCATATTTCAGCCCTGATCTATTTGGTTCTTTCAGCAATTCTCTCTCTTTATAAAGCTTTTTATGGGTGCAAATGTTATGTACTGAATGATAAACTCTTTACCTGGCATATCATGAATTTTCCCCACTAGGATGCATGATTTGTACACATCCCGTTGAATGCCTCCAATCAGCATGTAAGTCCACTAAGTCCATCAAAGTTCATTTCAAACCATGATTTTTTTGGCAAATGCTAATTTTGTGAGAGTAATTTTACATAAATTTCAACTAAGAAGCCCACAGACAGAAACTGGAAGTCTTTAACTTTTTAAGCAAGTATGTTTTTATGAATCCCCCCCATTTTTTTTATTGAATGAGCATTTTCAACTTCCCTTTCTGTTGCAGAAAAACAAACTCCTGTGTGGCACCACAGCCTTTAGGGAAGCACCATGTGTAATTGCCAGGAGACATCACCGCAGTAGAAAAGGCCAAGACAAAGCTTCATGTGCAACCCTGGATGTGTGGGATGCTGATACATAGTGACAAAGAAGCATCTGGTCCATTACTGCTCCATCAGTCTTGCAAAAGTCTTACAGAAAGTCAAAAAACCACCCCACAACTACACACTTTGTTAATCAAGGGAAACTACTCCATAGGTGCATTTGGCAAGCTCTGTTCCCATACCTGGCTGAAACATTGGTTGTGAATGAGACACAGTCATTTGAAAACGTCAGCGGAGTGGTGCCTGTGATATCCTCCCACTGTGCAGGTGAAGTACCTCCTACATAAACATAAATCATGGAGATTTTCTTTCAAACACAAAGCACATACAGACTATGTAAGAATATCTCTACCTTAAGTTATTTTGCTTCACACATAAAAAGAGAACCTAGACAATGATGTTCTCCAACAGCTGACCTACATGTTATATATTACATCATATGTTACACACCGGAAAACCATGCTGATGTAAGCAAAGTACATACCTACAAGTCAATAGCAACCCCCTCCCTTGCTATCAGCTAGGACAGAATTATTTCTGCAAACTGCTTTCGCTGACAACCATGTTTAATAGCCAAGGCTGAAATTCTTCATACTGACTAAATATAAAACAGCACTTAATATCTGTTGGCAGAGTTCTTTTACAATGACATGAGACCAGATTCAAAGCCCAGGGAATTGGGGGAGCCTTTCAGATGACCTCAGGGAGAACGGATCTGAACTCTACTGGGCCAAGCACACCAGTGTTCCCTCACAGGAAAGCACGAGTTGTACAGGTATGAGAGTGAGCACAGGCTCATTGCTGTCACACAAACCTTTGCAAAGAGCATGATTTTCTCTAACCTGTAATGCTACATAAAAGTCGAAGGCTGGGAGTCGTGTCTCCTTTGTACCCATTGGTTACACCTTCTCCCGATGGAGGCGGCACAGGAATTGTCATGGTTATTGGTTTATGAAATTTTCTTCTTCTTGGCTCCACAGTGACAATGGGACTGAAAGTTGCTTTGTTTCCAAGGATTTTTTTAACAATCTCCTCTGGAACAGGTTGAGCCTGTCAACACAAGTAAAATATTTAAACTAGAGTTGCAAATAGGTTGTAGACATGCAGAACTGTTTTCCAAAAGATAATCCCATTTTCCTTTTATTTTCTGTGGAATTTTGTTGTTTGTTTTTTTTTTTTTTTTTTTCCCCAAGCAGCCTTCTCCTATAGCTCTTGAGGGTGATTATTAGTACAATTCATGCTTAGTATTTCTCTCAACAACCCACTTATGATTGCCTAATAGCTAACTTGTAGAGCAAAACTATAAATCTCAGAAGGTTGCCTGCAGTGTTTGTTGAGAGCTTTTCAGAGCATGTTTGGTTTTGGTTTTAATTTACAGTGATGGGCAATATTAAATAGAATTTCAAAATGCAAAAAGAGGCCTACTTTGCACTGATGTGGAGATGCTGAGCAATACTCACATCTGTGCCAAACACAAATCCGTGCTCCTGAGGAACACTGTATATACTTCAACTTACCTCTGTACTCAGTGCTTCCTATGCTATTCCACTACTGATTATTAGGAAAGGGATACTTGTTTGGGTCAAATTCATACAGAATGCATTAAACTACAGAAGAGCTATAAGCCAATTTCAGACTTTCTATCTCCATTTTGTGACTTGAAAGGTTTCCTAACTTTATATGGGAAGAAAGGTAAAATAGACAACATGGGAAGAAATGTGACAGAATTTTTGTAGTTTTTGTTACTCAAGACCTGAACTCAGAAGTGACAGCCATTTTATGGGAAATGGGATTTTGCATGCATTTGCCTTTTTTTTTTTTTTTTAAACTTTCAAGTCTGTTTTAATCAGGCTGACCTGTGACTTGCTGCATTATTCAAATGGCACAATGTATCGATATACATAGAATATGTAGCTACATTGCAAACTCAGCAGTCACAACACTGCATATGGAAACATCATGTTTCCTTCACACTAGAATGCTCTGGAAAGGTAGCTGTATAATCATAATAGCAGAGCTTCCATTTTCTCAAGATTAATCATCTTTAGATGTGAGATATCATGACCAGAAATGTTCCAGTGTAAATTCCCAGCACTGGAATCCAAACCAGAATCCCTATTTCATGAACTCATCCGACTGGTCAGGTTATTAAGCAATTTTAAGTGACAATTAACAGAACTCAAAGAAAAAGATACCTCCTGTGGAATATTTCTCCCTTTTCTGTGCAGTTTTTTTAAGGAGAGTTTAAGCTATTTGCTTTTCCCAGATTCCACCTAGTGCTAGAAACACCAATGGTGAATGTCCTGAGCTACAACAGATGTATATGGGAGGTCTTTGACCCAGTAACAGCTGGCAAACAGCTGCATGAAATCCTTACCAAACACATTTCTATGGCAAAGGGCAGCCCAGTGACATCAATCACAAGCTGCTACTTTGCCGCAGGAGGCTGGCACTGCACAGCGGCTGTGCCGCTCATAGCTGCTGGCAGCCACGGCCAACAGGGAGATGGCAGACAGTATCACTGAGGCTGCGGTGGCTCCAGGTCTTTGCTTTTCTCCCCGTTCTTCAGATGCTAAGCAATACTCTAGGCAATGATAAAAGGGGAGCTGGGCTTTTGCCCCAGGGAGGAGGACTGAGCATCACCTGCACCAGGGGGGCCCTGAGAGGCAGAGAGTGTGCCCAGGCAGACGCATGCCAATTCAGATCTCGGGTGTGAATACTACCCACCTTGCAACCCACTGCTAAGGAGCCTGGTGCTCCTTAGCTGTAAGCCTCATGCATTAAGACTAACAATGTGCTTGTACCTGGAGCCCCACACGGATTCTTTTGGTTAGAGCACCCTCAGGGAAGGAGGCCTGGACGCGTGGCACCGTCGTGCTGCTCAGCACCCCGCCCTCCGGGCCGATTTGGTTACTCTCCTGCTTGATTCGTGAAACCACAGCAAAGTACTGAGGGAAATCCTTTGTGACGATCCTGCAGATACGTTTCTTCTCTAGCTCCTCAATGCTGTCCAGCTCTGGTGGGAGAAGAAAGTTAAAACATTCAGGTATTACCTGCCCAGGTTCATACCAAACACATCTGTGAGTGTGAAGCTTTGAATATGCCTTAAAATGCTTGAGAAGTCTTTTTTTTTAATTTACTACAGGAGAAAAAAATATTCAGTGCTATTAATTATCAAGCTTTGGTTTGCTCTGTGAACTTCTGCATAAATCTTGACAATCAGGGCCAACAGCACTCACAGATCTGGACAGGACACACAGATCTGCCAGGACACCTAAGCACTAGGGTGTGACAGTCTCTGCAGCAGCAGCTGCCATAGGATGGCAGGTTTATCACACAGCATGGAAGTCCAAGGAGGTCTGAAGGAGATGGTCAAGCTTTCCTCCCTCACCTATATCTAGAAGTACACAAGTGCACTGATCTTCCTGCGTGTCTTCAAAAGACATTTATTTCCAGCCTCTTCCCTCACATAGCTCTGACATGCAGAAAACCACAGGAAATCACAGTCAGTTCATGAACTATCTAACTTCACGCCAAGTGTGCGATCCAGAGTTTGCCCAGCTAAGGCACTTGAGAAGGTTACCTCCTACACTGGCATCCGTATAATCCTGACCACTGAGCTCTCCAGCAAACTGGGTATGACAGAGCTCTGTCTGCCAGCACTACCAGTGAAACCACAGCAAGGATCCCTTCCCACATCAGGCTTTCAGCCATTTGGGTATCTGCCCCAAAATAACTGTATTGTGCTCCTCAGTTCCTAGAGAAACTTAATGCATCCTCAGAGGCAACTGGAACAAAACCAGATCATCAACCATTAGTGCTCTTGGCCACATTCCCAGCTCATAGGGTCACCAGGGCTCAGAAAGGTGCATGAAGTATCTACTCATATTAACTAATTAAGTAGATGACATAGACATATATGCATTGAGGAAAACTGTGATATGTCACAAATATAACTAACTATGCAACTATATGTGTGTGTGTATATATGCATTAGTGAAATCCCTGTGATATAAACACTATTCACAAATGGAGATAATTACACAATTGTCATGCCTTTCTCCTGTAATTTCCTGCACTCGGCCTTTTTAGCTACTGTAACTGGGTTTCATTCCAGCACTCCACAAGTTTCCACTCTTATTTTCCTCCTTGAAAAGGGCACCACATTCCTAAAGAAGAAAGTTTGTTCCTCAAAAGATGACATTTCTATCAGATGCAGTCAGGGAAAGCAGGAGGACCAGAAATGGTACCAAGACAAAAGACACTTGTAAAATTCTTTACTTTATGTGACTGAGACATTTTCCTCCTCTGAACATGTAAGCTCAATTACAGTTCCAAAAGAATTAGAATATAAACTTGGTAAAATGTCAGTTTTCCATTTTTAAACTTTCAGCAGGTAATTTGGATTAATTGCACACTGTTGCTGTGGATCATATGTACCTACCAGAAGAGGATAATTTCTTATCACAATGTCAGCTTCCATTTACTTTGACTCAGAGATTGATATCTGAAGCCCTCTAATGAATTATGTATTCTGCCTGAAGCCTCTGGAAGCAATGGCTTGTGCAGGAGACAAACTGGATTCTTAAACTCCCAGGCAGGTATAATCTCAACCAGTAAATCCTCTGCATTCTCCTGTTTGTTGCTAGAGACTAAACCCACTGTAAAATGCTCACAGAGATGAAGAATAATTAAAATTCTCCTGAAGTAGAAAATTAGTGTTTTATATAACATTTCAAAATCCTTTGAGCCTGGCAGGCGCTCTCCTGTAGGAGAGAAAGAAGATGTGTAGATCAGAGTAGCAGAACCAGAGTCAGGCAGGGAGAGCAGTTGGACTATATATAGTGAGGTTATGTTTGGATAATACATATGTAAGCTTCTATATGAAGTTGCCCTCTAACAGAAAAAAAAAGATGATGAGCAATCAAACCACCTCTGTGACTGCCACGAGAAATGCAACGTTAGCATGACAGAATTAATGAAACAGGGAAAACTAGTCCTGGGAGAGGTCACGTTTCCCGAACACACCTCATGCATTTTACAGAAAGAGCTATCATCATTACTATTTTCCTCAGTTGCTGACGCTTCATTCCTATGCAATGTGTTTCAATTAAAAACCTCGAAGGATTTTTTATTTGTTTGGTTGGGTTTTGGTGGGGGGTGGGTTTAACCACAAACAAGTATGCTATACACCTCATCTTAAGATAGGGATAGCAAAGCAGAGAGAGGTAATGCAGAAAGGTTACTGCAGAACTGGGAAGCGTCTCTCGATGTCACTGTCTCCCAGGTTTGTGCTAACAACCCAAACACCACCTATGATCATTAATTTTTAGTAAGTCAAGAGAAAGGTATTGTGAATACTCTGTGCATATACGCCTTCCCCTGCCACCCAAGTGTAAGGTACGCTTATCCTAAGGTGGTTGGTGAGAGTGATGGAGGAGCAATGAGCTGGAGAGAAGGAAAGGAGGGAGGAAAGGAAGATCACTCCTCCCAACCTCTAGTTCATGCTGCCACATGAGCATTACATTACAGTTAGAAGAGAAGAGAAGAGGAGAGAAGAGGAGAGAAGAGGAGAGAAGAGGAGAGAAGAGGAGAGAAGAGGAGAGAAGAGGAGAGAAGAGGAGAGAAGAGGAGAGAAGAGGAGAGAAGAGGAGAGAAGAGGAGAGAAGAGGAGAGAAGAGGAGAGAAGAGGAGAGAAGAGGAGAGAAGAGGAGAGAAGAGGAGAGAAGAGGAGAGAAGAGGAGAGAAGAGGAGAGAAGAGGAGAGAAGAGGAGAGAAGAGGAGAGAAGAGGAGAGAAGAGGAGAGGAGAGAAGAGGAGAGAAGAGGAGAGAAGAGGAGAGAAGAGGAGAGAAGAGAAGAGAAGAGAAGAGAAGAGAAGAGAAGAGAAGAGAAGAGAAGAGAAGAGAAGAGAAGAGAAGAGAAGAGAAGAGAAGAGAAGAGAAGAGAAGAGAAGAGAAGAGAAGAGAAGAGAAGAGAAGAGAAGAGAAGAGAAGAGAAGAGAAGAGAGAAGAGAGAAGAGAGAAGAGAGAAGAGAGAAGAGAGAAGAGAAGAGAGACCCAGCCACGTCCTCCAAGGTCAAAGAGGGACCTCATGTAGGGTGGCTCAGGTCAAGGAAAGCAATCACACCAGTTTTGTCAGGTGAGAGGCAGTTGTGGATCTATTAGATCCATGTCTAATACCTTTCATATTTTACTTTCAGATAAAGTAACACAGAGCAAATGTCTTCTGACTGGAAATGGAATAAGAGGAGTCACGAAACACCTGGTTGTTTCATGAGCTTCAAGGTATCTTTGTATGATCTGGTATCTGATTTCCCTTACCAGGGCCTTAAAAGAGTTTTGCTAGCACTGAAAAAGCAAATCTCACCTGTACTTAGCAGACTAAACAGCTCCCTGCGTTTTGCAACCCTCCTGCAGTACTGGCTAGAGCAGAGCTGACCTTGTCACTATGCAGAGACTGAAAGGTGGGACAAGCACAGGACACCAGTTTCCTCCATACAGAGATGTGCCCATTAAGAAGCTGTTGCACTAAAAGTGGGGCACTCGGGAGGCAGCGCTCACATGGAGAAAGGGACAGGAGATGGATGGAGGCAGAAAGAACACATGGGAAGGGGCAAGGAGAAGCTGATGACAGTGAGACTTGTCTTAAAAATGCTGGTAAATAGACTCCCCTCCCAGCTTCAGTATTTCACATATGTAACTAGATGCTCCCAGTGTCACAAGGTCTCATCCTCAAATAAGGCAATGTCCTTTATGTGTTCTTTTGACTATTTTTGCATAGTTTCTTATCTTGCCATTCACAACACAAAGTTTAACAGTAATAACTTTAAAAAATTTTATTGGAAATGTGGCAAAATCACTGCAGAGTATTTATGGTGGTATTTTAAACTTAAAGGACAAACAAGGTCACACTCTGGTTTGATCTGTAGATTCAGAGAAGTAGTTACGTAAAAACCCCTGCTTCCCATCTGAAACTACACTGTGCAGCTGCAAGCATGCTGTAGCCACAAATATTTGCATTTCTTGGTCCACTCACTCGTTTGCAAATGCCTGTCAAAAGATGAGCTGCCCCATTGTGTGCATTTATGCCCACAATTTGTCTACGGGCACCTATAAAGAGTGCATGAACATAAAAAGCAAACACAAGTTATATCTGGAAGGAGCCTGGCTGAAAATGTAACCTAATTACCAACTACAAGACAGACAGCTTCTTACTAAAAAAAATAAATAAAAAAAATTTTAACTTGATTCAAGTTTAAATAAATGTAATATGGCCAAGAACTGTGAACTACTACCTTTGTATTTGGAACCAAACTCCTCCTCTTCCTAAAAATGCCAAGTTCCCTATATTCTCTCAGCCCTACATTTGCCTAAGTAGAGCACCATCTTTAGAAACTATTTGTGTAGAAACCTGACACATCAAAGAAAAACTGACTCTTTACATCACAGTTCATTGTTCTTTCATGTTAATAAAAGCAAAGTTCTGCTATTATTTATTCCTGCATTTAGTGCCCTGACATGTTGCATCCTGCTCTGGATTATTTTGAGTCTGAGATGAGGTTTTCCAGCAGATGGTGCTGCTTCCAGTAAAGAACAGGCAGGTTTTCAGCAGTCCCCACGGAGGGTGAGGAGCAAAGATATCCTCGCTCTCATCCCTGCTAGCTAAGTGGAAGAGCAAAACAGGAAAAACTGCATCTTTAAAAATTCAGCATATTATGGAGCTCGGAATAAAAGCCTGATTTCCCTCCTTCATTACACAGATAGGAAAGAACTGGTGAATCACAGCAGGCCTAACACAAAATGGACCGGCTGCTTTTAATAGAAAAACAGGCACTCCTGCTGCATGTTATGGCATTTAGAGATGACTGTGCAGATGAATTTTCTTGCAAAGAGACTAAACTTCTGGAAATGACTGACTATGTGCCTGCCTTTTATTTAAATTAAAGATTGCTTCTGCCTCCAGAGTTCATACCTGGAATAAAACTTCTTCCAAAGTTATGGCTTCTGAGATGCAAAATACTTCCTTCAGAGCCAAGTCTAACTGCAGTATTTTGTAACAAACCAGTAAAAGTTCAGATGAAAAAAAACCCAACCTGCTCTTAATTCTACAAATTTGTAATTTTACGTTATTGCTTGGAAGACCTTTTACACAGAAAATGTGTCGTTTAACTGGAGAAGAGTTTTATCAAGACCCTTGTACTATTTTTTGTTTTGCTTTCCTAACTAGAGAAGGATTAAGCTAAAATGAACTGAACAAATAATCAACACAATGCTCTGGGTGTGTCTGCAGTATTTTTTCTCCTTTCCCTCTCATAAATGATTGCCTGGATTGGTAAAAGGCATTTCTGTGGCTTGGCTTTTAAGGTGCCAAATAGTTTCACTCTAAGGGAATAGTCCAGTGTCCATCATGCTTTCCGTGATTCTGAGTGGCTGTACGTATACCCACTAACCTTAAACAGCAATTCCCCAGAAGGGAAGAGCCACCTGAAACCCTCAACAGATCAGAAAGTTGTACTGTGGCTCCAAATTGCAAAGCTTACTGTTTTAGGCTCTAAGTACTGAGGGCTTCATGCCCACCTCTCTCAAAATATTTTTATTTATTGAGCCCTCTTCTCTGTAAAATGTGAATTTATTCATATGGCACCTCTGGAGAGCTCTTTCGTAAGTGATCCAAGTTGAAGCACTTTAGAACAGTGTTTCTGTGTTCAGATTTCCTATCCCAAATTTGAACTAAACTCAGTTTGGAAAGCACATAAAGCATTATTTGCTGATTAGTTCTGACTACCTCACCACTAACAAGGCACCAATGCTTCACCCGTATGCCAAATCATTACTTCTTATCTCATGCTAGTGCACAGAGAAGGAGGATGGTGGTGAGACTTTTCTTTCAGAAAGGCTGCAACTACTGCCTTTGATCCTGAAGCAATTATTCCCCAAGCAATACTATTCTGGGCCACGCTCACTCTTTTGCCTGTTCCACTGCTTTTAGGTACCCTTCTGTGATGAGGTTTATTGCATTTTTCCAAACCCGCTGACCCAACATTTGCAGTGTTTGTGCCCTACTGCTTGATTGGTTCTATTATATTTATTTCTAAATAAATAGCTACAATAGGTCATCATATAACAAGCAGATCTTTGCCGTTGCTCTGTATTTTTACAAGCTCACATGCAGTTCAAGTACTTCGATGTGAGAATACTACACAAGCCCATTCTGCCATTCCCATTCCCAGAAAACCAGAAAATCAGTAAAAATGCTAAATCTCAAATGTCCAGGGAGCGCCTCACAGCAGCAGTACTCTCCTTTCCATGTTCCCAAAGCATGGTTTTTGCTGAGGCTGCCCTCTTCAAACAAGGAGGGGCCAAGATCAAAGGCAGAGCCTGCTCACAGATCCCTCTCATAGCTGCCATCCACAGCCTGATCACTTGCTTCAAATGCTTTTGCTGATAATGAAAGAACTTTCCTGCAGCTTGTACCCCACCACACTATGACTTTCTGTAGGAGGTTATCCAGAGAAAATCCTGTGGATAAACCCTTACAGAAAACCAAAGCCCAAACACAAGCTATTTCATTCACACTCAAATGCAAAGAGCTCAAGCAATGGTTTATCAGCACAAGTATCGAAAAATACTTGCTAGGAAAAGAAAGCAGTGGTGCCAAGGGATCACTGCAGCCCCAGCCTGCCTTTGCCCATGATGTGTCCGCAGGGACCATCTGTCACGGCATCTTCTGATGAATTGTGTACAGCTGAGTCCTCTCACCTTGAGGGACTCTCATATAAACAGCAACATCCAAGCAAAACAAGGGAGCCAGACTTCCCAGATGAACATGAGGAAGGCAGGTTGTGTATTTGTGGGAGGCAACCTTTAAATACACGTTTCAAAGAAGAATGGTCTATGGGCTGAGATCTGCATCTGTGGGCAAGTCTACCATAACTGATATTTACACTTCATCGTTGGTTTGGAATGACCTTCATGTGGCCCTGCCTGAGCAGCAGAAACATGCTTACCTCCAGCTGGGATGTTATTCTCAACTTCATGCTGTAAAGCAACTGTGCTTAAACTTGGCAAGACTTCTGACCAAAACTTACCGCTTGTTTCAGGATGTCTCCAGGCCACTGCTGAACAATTTCTCTTTACACTCTTTCCATTAGCTTAATATGTAACACACACTGTATTCCCCAAAGTCAGATATCCCCTGCACTGTTTTACTTTAGGTTGCTTTAGTCTGCTCATGTTAGCAAGCCTGCACAAGGGCAAGGCTTGCTAAAGCTTTGAGAAAATGTTTACCTTCATCCATGCCATTGAGTATTTCGGTTAAGTCTTCATGTTTGCTGTCATACTGGTGTTCCTTCCACGTTTCACCATTTTCACTTCGAAGTACGATTAGTTCTCTTTCCTTTCCTCGCATTGATCCAAAATGTGGGATTTCCACTATGACGGGGCTAGAGAAAAAGGAACCTTATTATTTTTAATCCTATATCTCTTCACTGCCCTTAATTTCCAATGGGTGTTAAGTCTTTAAGAAAACTACAGTCATTTTAAATAGTTAGCACTGTTACGGTAAAAATTTTTAAAAGTAAAAGTTTTTAAAATTGCCAAAGCTGCACAATCCTTTATCATTTAAACTATAATTAATAGATAACTTGAAAATATTCATATATAGCTCATTTTTAATGTAAATCTTCTGAAACAGCTGCCTACATGAAAAAATAGCAGCAACATTTGCTAAAGGGAGTTCTCCCTGCTCATTTATCCCAGGATGTAGGTGATCCAACCTGCCTCCAGCACACACAGCACTGCTGACTTTTAACTGGCACTAACATAGCCAGAATTCGGATTTGGCTCAAGGGATTTAAAGGGGCAAAGTCAGCTCAGAAACAGTCCAGCTATCCAAATGCATGCAACAGCTATTGACTGCAGCAGAAACTGTGCATGCATGTGGGTTTTAAATTTCAAACTAAGTCCCAAACTTTTCAAAGCTCTCCCTGGCTCTCTGTTGATGCAGCTCCTATGAAATACAAGAGGTTGTTTCTCATTAGCTTCACTTTCTGGTTCTCATGCCCAAAATCACAGCTGTAGCATCCACACTGTAAACAGCACTGGGGAATGTTTAGATCGTTTCAGAATGAATTTCTCTGAGTTAAGCAACATCATGACCACATTTATATTAGTTACTGGCAAACATTTTGGGGGGAAGGAAAGGGAATGAGAAGGTGGTTAATAATACACCTATGTCACCAGACAATGTATCTTCAACAGAGGACTGCAAGTGCATTACTGAACAGTTATTGTGAACAACCAACAGAAACCACCATTCACTTCATGTGCCATTCCTTAACAAAACAGACACTTTTGCCAAACACTTCACAGGCAGGATATGCATTTTAAAGTATGCTAAGACAAACCGACTGAAATCACACAGTAAGTGAACAATTATGGATTATGCAGCTTTAAGACATTTAACAGACAGTATCATTATTTTCCTACAGAGGTTGTAAAGGATTTCACTGCTTTGTAATAACTCAGTTAAAAGTGGCATCACATGATGGGAGAAGTATGCAGCACTTCTATGGTACTGTACACCTGCAAGGTGTTGGGTGCATTAACCAATCAATTACTTGAGCACGGAAATCACAACAGCCATCATTAGGAAGAACACAAACTAGCTGGAAGTCCATTTTTCACATTGAATACCAAGGGAGAAGAGTTAGATAGTATTTTTCGCATGAAAATAGAAAAAGACCGTTTAATTAATATGTATTTTAGATGCTTTTAAGAACACCCAGGCCATTACTCTAATCTCAAGTCCTTTAACAAGAAATAGGAATGTAGCTGCTGTCTCCCATTGTGCACAGCAAGTAAATACCAAAAAATTCAAATGCATTGCTTAAGATATTTACTCTCTAGTTCAAAAAGAGTACAAACTGAAAGCTAACACTATAGTACAATCTTTGCAGGCTAATATTTCAGATACTGTCTCTGTAAATATTTAGAAACCAACACAATTTTGTGCATGACATTTAACAAGAATACTCAGTGAGAAGGTATTGAACAGGTTTGGAACACCAAACACTCACCAATATTTTGAAAACCTAATGCAATAAATTTCACAATATGATCTGAAAACAACAGTCAAAAATATATGGAAACATTCTTACATTTTTAGACTATACACTGCAGTTCCTTTGGGTAGCATACTAGGCTTTATAAATGTATTTTAACAAGATGCCTCTTGCAGGTTGAAAATATTAGTATTTCTCCAACCTTGTTGAATGAAGTCATTCACTCAGTGAGACTTTTTCTAAATAATCTTTCACAGATAATAGACTTTACGCAATCACGTTTTATAAATGCTCTTCCCAAAAGAGACTCACTCAAGGCCTGTAAATACCTTCTCTACCACAGGGTTGAACTTAAAGGACTGTCACTGTGTATTAAAATGTATTTGATGCAGTTGAAACACTTCAAATCTAAAAAATTACAGAAGCACAGAAGTTATGAAAGCAGAATGCTGGCAGTGAATTTTACATGCCTATAAGCACAAGGTAGTAGCAGAGCTATATTAAATCAAGCCACTATGATTTTCTTTCAGTGACATAAATCAACTGAAAGCTTCAGAAAACTTAAAAAAAATAAAATGGGAATAACAAAAAATTGGAAACAAAAGATAAACTGTAGACATTCTGTATCTTTTCCGTACATATCCTACCCAATAAATTTTGTTCCTTGTGGACCAAGCTGCAGGATTCGGCTAACCATGCTCTCACCCTCATTTAGAGGGGGAGGAGTGTTAGGAAGATGCAGTTTACTGAATAACATCCATGCAGCAGGAAGAGAAACGAGAAGGGGAAATTAGGAACAAGCTGTCATTCCCGACAGAACCAGCAGTTTACACCAGGGTGCCACTCATGATAATGAACAAAATTTATAATTAGGAAAAAAAAAAAGCCACATCATAGTGGATTGTTTCCCCTATTTTAAGCTTAAAAAAAAGTCAGTTCCTAACATTGGTACCACTTGATGCTCTACAGTAAGTGCTCCGCCGTTGCTCTCAGTGGCTTTGCTTCACGAGATGGAGACAGGCAGCTCCCAGCAACTCTGGCAGGAGCCGTGCGCATGCCGTGGCATAGGGAACAGAGCTCAATATTTGGGTCCTTACGGGTGACGTCAGGACACTTTTTTGTGACAGTGATGTTTCTCCAATACTCTGTGAGCAAGAGGGCCAAAACATGTTCTGGGTTATAGACGTGTGACTTCTCCTGACTTCAAAGGCAGGTTGCATGAGTAGATGGGGGCGGGACCTGGCCTTTTCATGGCTTTCCTTACCTTCAGCTCCACCCTGCAGTCATCATAGAGGCAAAGCTCCCCTTAAAATACAAGGGTACTTTCTGGATGGAATGGCAGGTTGGCATTTTTTAATATTTCAAGTTAAGTAGCCTATCTTATATGCTCAAATGAGGTAGAGTCAATTTAACTACTTAGATCCACAGGATAAAGGAAATGAAAGATGCAACATGAGCGTAAACAATGAAATTCATAAAACAACTCACCCTAAAAATTGTGCCCCTGCTGGCCCCATTT
The DNA here is from genome assembly GCF_047716275.1 of Strix uralensis. Taxonomy (NCBI): domain Eukaryota; kingdom Metazoa; phylum Chordata; class Aves; order Strigiformes; family Strigidae; genus Strix; species Strix uralensis. The sequence continues at coordinate 9,472,214 of NC_133978.1, read as the reverse complement.
CTACAAGTCTACTCGCTAATCCTTCTCCTTCAACCATCGGTGGTGGGCTGGCCAGTTTATGCCTCTTTACCAAGCGGCAGGTGATGCGGGTTGGTGCTGTACACTTGCGTGGTGGGATAATTATTCTCATTCCATGGTGGCGACTACCCCTCATTGAACCCCCACGTGCATCAACCATAAAACTAACCAGGAAACTGTAGGAAAAAAGGAAACGCATCAATGAAAATGGTCACAAAACAAGCAGATCAGCAAAAGTCAACCGCCACAGCCTTTAAAACATTATTAGAAAAGTCCTCCCAATCCCAGCTAAACTAAAAAGAACACGAAGATTCTTCTAAAACTTATACTTACATGTTAACTATTGGTTATCAAAAGCAGGAATTGCTAAAGGTCTAACAACATTATGGTGAAACAAACAGGTGCTACTGAGTAATTTGGGTTAAAAGAGTACACAAATAGTGTATTAGTAGTGGTTTATTAGAATTTAAAAACATCCCTATGTTACTGTTAGCTCCACTGTCCATAAATAAGAGTAATTAGCCTCACATGCAGAAAGGAACCAGACAGTGTTGAAAAAGGGGAATCAAAAATGCTTATTATTTTGGGGATCATAGTCTTCAAAACCTCCTCACAGTCTCGCTTGCAAACACTCATGATGTCTGGCAGAGTGAGTGCTGACACCATGGGTGACAGTCAGTCCACGCTACTAAGGGCTTCCACTGATGGGGAATGAGTGAGAATACCAAGTACATTACTTTCTTTGGGCTGCTGGCATTCTGGAGGAAATCATGCCATTACTCCTCTGCAAAGACGACATCCATTAGCAAAAACTGACATTAAAGAAAAATCTCATTTGCCAGTGTCATTCCAATGCATAACTTTCCATTTAATAATAGAAGGGTAAGCAAATATATTTGTAAGTGGCGAGTGGTAGATTTTGAAATAAAACCCTTTTTATCAGCCAGGGAATAATGAATATTAACAAGAATAATCATTAATAGCCCTGGTTTATTTCATCTATGAAATGCTGAGAAGCTCCATACATGAAGTGTTACTGTCTTTAATAGAACAGTGACAGAAAAGTGAAGCCTCCTCCCAGGACTGAAACCAGACTTCTGCCTGCTTCAAAACTCTGCAGCAAAAATCTTCCCAATTTACAGGGATCAAAACATACAGCTTCCTGCAGGGCTAAACAGTTATGGGGGGTCTCCTCTGGTGCTCCAAAACACTTTCCCTTTTCCTCTGTACCATAAGCTGCTGAGAGAGAATAGCTTCAGGTAGAAGATGCAATAGCAGGCCCATATCAAGAGGGACACGAGTTACCAACTCAATCTTGATGCCAATACATTTTTTATTTGCTCCTTCTGTATGATATTCAGACACTGCATAGCTGGCACATCTGCTGTACGGTTTCAGTATTTTCAAGGCTGTTGCCAAAACTTTCGGATCTTAAGAACTAAACCTTCACATGACTAACAGGTGAATCCATTCAATTTCCTGGTTCCCTACTGTAGACTGAACTGAGGGTAAGAGCCAATAATCCAGGGAGGTCATGAAGATTCTTTAAAGAAGCCCCCAAGTGCTCTGAAGTATGAATGGGAATTTGTGTAAGACTCTTATATTTGCTTTTGAGACCAGCAGAATATCAAAAGTAACAGCTGACATGCATTCGCTAGGCCTGCAAATAAGCTGCATTCAGAAGTCTGGCTGACATGGTTGGGAAAAATCTGCACAAAAGCAGGAGCGTAATCAAAATCTGGTATTTAGTGGTCTGTAGGAGACAGGCACCAGGGACACAAGCTGTAAATATATAAAGCAGGATAGAAAGATTGTCCAGTCCAACTGAATTCCAGATAAAGAAGTTGCTACATTGTCTTTCTTCAAACCTGATTAAAATCCATCAGTAAAGATGAGGAGGTGAAACGGCCCTCTGAGATAACCATAACCCCAATTTATCATTTCTTGTGCCCCAGACACTTTACAATACTAAGTATGGAATAAAATTCACAACATTTCACAGCAGTTTTCATACAAATAAATTGTATCCACATTTCTCTCCTAGATAAGCACACTGTACATAATAATTCGTCATAAGAGGAATTGTTTCAGTGGGACAGGATGTTTGCTGAATGGCTAACCAAACACTTTCTACAAATATTAGATTTCTGTCAAAAACAATATGCTCAATCATTAAATTACAGAGTATATAAATTATGTTAATATTTATAGAACACAAGATCTTAGATGTCTGTAAACTCTGTTGACTGGAACACTTTTCTGTTTGCTAACAAAGGCTGTCCCAAGCAGAGACACCAACTCTAGAAAGCCTGGACCCTTGGTTCCCTCTTCCCTCTGCTCACTGAGCACTATTAGCCTGTCAGCATGTTTATGTTGCTTTTTCTCCCTGCAACTGCTCTATGTGGTGGGTGGTGAGGGCTGATGGTAGGAGGCAGATGCCACTGAGCATGTGGAAGGGTAGGCCAATGGCTGGTCTTCAGGGCTGGCAAAGAGCCAGCTTGTGACTAGCTGTGAAGAGAGTTCAAGACAATCCATTAAAATTTACTGTGAAGCAAAGTAAAATAGCAAAACAGGGACCCGCAGCCCTTGGTTATCGAAGGGACAATACTGCAAGTTATCTGTTACAATTGGTGCTTTGGTGGCCTTTTAAAAACATGCATGGTTTTTGTCTGCAGAGAAGATGGGGCCACTTCAGACTACACAGAAGTGCGCAGGGCTGAGGGGTGGCTGGCTGGAGCATCCCTCCAGGGTTGATGATGCAGCAGCTCCCTCCCGGGAGGCACATCTGGTCGGTGCACCGTGGAGCAACGGAGGGGCCTCCCGGGAGCTTGGCAAGGCTGGGCCTGGCCTGATGGCTCAGTACACAGCAATGTTTTGGACAGCTGCCTATCATGTACGTGATTACTAGCATGTTGAGCCAGTTCAGAATTAATAAAAAAAGGAGTTTTCATCTAATGCAAAGATGCCAAAGCTTGTACTCAGATAAGATGTTGTCTCTGTATCCAAGCTATTTAAATGATGCAAGTATGTAAGAGTGGATTGTTAAAAATCTCTAGGCACTGAAATCAACTGACTTAATAATTAATTTTTTTTTCCCATCAATGGAAGTTAAAACTAAGTACCTATAAAAATCAGGCCCCAAGTGCTCAGGTACATTTAGGCTGTAGATTTCAAGGTCAGTCTAGCCTTGGCAACCTGGGGCTTAGCACTGCTAATGCACACTGCTCGCAGCAAGGGTAGAGTAACCCTTGACATGAGTCTACGCCCCACCACAGGAACTAGCCCATTACAGCCAGCTTTGGTGTCTACACCACACTGCAGCCTTCAGTGAAGACAAAACCTTTAGCAGATCAGCCTTTACGCATATTGCTTCCATTTAAAGGTAATCATTATCAACAATATATTAATTATTTCCTTGTTTAGTTTTCAAATTAGTAATTTATAATTTAAAACAATAACAATAATTCCAAACAGTATTTCATGCACTTTCTATCAAAAATATTAGTAGCTGATGCTTACCTAAATTAATGCTGTACTAATAATGAAAACTACAATATGATCTCTAAAACACAATGCTAAATGCTAATGAGCATTTCTACTTGAATACATGGAAGGGATGAGGATGAGGGCGGATGCACTACAAACATCTACACACACTCTGTGGGAATAAAGTTAAAAAAATAAATAAAATGAGGATTCACAGAAAGCACATAGTTATCACCTTGAATCATACTGGGGGAGTGGAGAGGAATAGCTGCAAAATAATTTAGAAAGCAAATGGGAAAAATTAATGTAAGATAATTAGAGGCAAGCAACAGAAGATATCAATAATAAGCGCAAAGGAAAAGTAACAATCAGAAAAATAACAAAAGCAACACATTTGAAGGCCAACTTTAGAAATTATTTGGCTTTTGCTTTGCGTATTGTGACCTATGTCATAAAATGTGCTACACATGAAACAAAATCTGAAAGGAGGAGTTCATTTAATTAGTCACCACAAGTCCATAATTTCTCTGAGAAATGCAGAAGCACATGAAGAAAAGCATTTGCAACTTACTTTGGTCAGCAGAGAATTTATTGCAACACATCTTCTTTATTTAATTCCCAAAACATGCTCCACTGTGCCATGGAAAACCAGTTCTTGCACTTTTCTATAGCAGCTTATTTTCCAAAGTATAATGTATAAAGATATGTATGGCAGGATACTTGAAAGGTGTATCAGTTCATGCCATTCATTACACTGCTTTCAAAAATGAGTTCTGTGTGTACAGGAGGTTGGAGTAAACTATAATTAATCTGATGTATTCCACCTTGCAAGACTGGATCCGGTATTTCTGAGTTTCTCAATATGGAAAGCGGTGTGAGACATTAATTTATTTCTTTCGGCTAAGAAAACCAAGGAGTTAAAAAAGGCAACATGAAGACAGCACACCCACATTTTGGCTTGGGAAAGTTGCACAAGTAAGCTCACATCTGAAAGCCAAAGGTCATTCTGGTGTAGGGTCTCAAGATTCATGACACATTTCAGTGTACTGCTTACAATGGACGCTGTTCAAAATATACACTGGCAAAACAACTTATCTGAACTCAGAAAAACATAAAACATGATCTTGGCTTAAAAAAAGGAAAAACCAGAAGAGTCGAAATTACTGCCAACAATTCCTTCTTTCTTCCCCTTTCACTGATACATCGCTGGATCTCCACATCCCGCTCCCAAAACTCCCCTTCTGTATTATTAAGAAATGGGAACAAATTTTGATGCTCTCTTCTGACAGTGGGTAAATGGGGAAAAGAGCAACCCAAGGGAGCGGACTGCAGAGGAGCTCCCCCAGCACAGCACACTGCGGAGCCTGGGGGAGGATGAGGAATGCAAAGAGCGGTGGGGCCAGGCCTTGGCCAAAGGGCAACCCCAACCACGAGGGCTGCTGCCAGCAGGTGACCCCAGCCGGTATACCTCTGCCTATGGCCACAGAAAGAACTGGGGACAAAGCTGGGGGTGAACACCGCAAACGAGCAGAAAAGGAATTGCTTGTCAGAAAAAGACTAGCAGAAAAAGAGTGAAAAGTCATGATCCTCTGTATATCAGAATGTGCTGAGGTACTGGAAGATGTGAAGGGAACATCTGTTGATTGCCTCTAGATGAAGATAACAGGGAAAACCAAACAGTATCATACTATAATATGAGGCCACAATTGAAAAGAAAAATAAACAATAAGTGAGGGTTTTTTTCCTAACAAAGGAACTGATGGACTTTATCCATCAAACGAGAAATGTGACAGGTCAGAAAAGCTATACAAGTCTGAAGAGTATTTTGGTGCTCAGATCCTCTCTCTCCCCTGCAGCCCCACAGTTTGCTCCACTGCTGCAGGTCTGCAGCCCTTCCTCTCCGGGCAACAGCTGGGCCATGTCTGCATTAGCAAGGACTGATGTACAAAGGGAGCAGATGTGAAGTAGATGAGGCGAAAGATCCCATGTCCGCAAAATACATGTTTTGGAGGGTTGGAACCATTAGTGGGCATGCTGAAGAACTAAGGGCAGACAAGTATTGTCCTACAGGACTGGCAAGATGCAAACATCAGACCTATTTTGTACCAGGATGAAAAAGAGCCAGAAAATTTTAGACCAATCAGTCTAACCCGAATTACCAGAAATATTCAGGAATAAATTATCCAACAATCAACCTATAAGGGCCCAAAGAATAATCAAGATTACAACTCGCCTACCACCAGTACTCAAAACAAAAACGAGTCAAAATATAAGTAGCAAGAGTACCTCATGTCAAATGAATTTAACTTCCTTCTTTGACAGCGTAACTTACCCAGTGGATGTGTGGAAGTACCATCTTGGTACTTCAGTAAGCAATCGAGATACAGTACAGATAAGGTAAGTGCACAATCATCTGAGAAGTTACCTCCAAAGAGACAACATCAGTACTTTACTGTTAAACTGAAAGGAAACTTCAAGTGGAGATTTCACTGTGCTGTCCTGGGCCAGGTACTAAGCCAGTGTCTTCATTCATTATTTGAACACTGGACAGAAAGAAGGTCTGAAAAGTCTTTGGAAAATAGGATCAGAATTAAAAGCTATCTTGCTGAAACGGAAAAAAGGGTCTGGCACCAACAAACTGAAATACCATAAAAGCAAACGCAAACAGAGGCAAGAAGCCAACAAAACAGAAAAAATAACCAGACTGCAGAATTTCAGAAAAGAACCAAGAAATTCTAGCAGATCTCAAACATCCATCAACAGAAACTGCAGTTACCAAAACAATAATTCTCATTGTGGGATTTCTTAAGATTAAGTGTGCCACGTGTCAGACCAAAGTGGCTGGATCCTGGCTTAGAAATAAACTATCATCAAAGAGAGGAGAGCCAGGGGACAGCAGCAAGAATGCACTGAAATGTAGAAAGCACCACCTAGAAGGACCTGAGACATTTTAGTCTATAAAAGAGAGGATTCCATGTCTTCCAACACATAAAACATTGTTAAGAGACCAGTAAGATCTTGTTCACCATGACTACTATGGATGACAAGAAGTAGGCTTAATCTGCAGCAAAGAAATTTTAAGTTGGATACCCAGGGACGAAATACTGTAACAAAGGATAGTGAACTACTGAAGCTGGGGGACTACAGGATCTCTTATTTTTAGTGACTATGAAGAAATTAAACATATTTCAAGAATGGCTTGACTACATTTTATCCCGCTGTAATGCAAATGGGTGGACTACCAGCACTCTGAGGTCCTTTGCTGACACACCTTTCCAATAACCAACAGACTTGTATACTGCAACTCTTGACATTTCAACTCTAGCATTGACCATGTGCAGCACGTTATCAGCTCAGGACCCAAAAATCCACTGTTGTGTAGATCTGCCCAGCAGAAGCAGGTGCTTACATATATTGTGGGACTGTAGCTTTAGATTTGTGGCACTTGCTGCTATTTTGGAACTGAAACCTTTTGGTATGTATGTGCTGCGCTCATTTTCACTATAAGAATGTAATTAGTCACAAAACGGGGAAGTAAATTAAAAAGGATGTGAAATTTTATGTCCTGATCTTGAAAATTAAACAACAAATATTTATACTAAACCATCTCATATGCAATGATTCCTTTCAGTTACACATCTGTAAATTTTTACAATACACATTCAAACATTACTCCTATTGCATTTAAATCAAGTCTATAACTACACTGATGACTCATAAGTAAATGAATAGTACCACTAAAATCAAACTACAGATATTGAAGAATAGGCAGGAGTTTGGAGGTATAAATAAAGTAAGAGTTAAATTAAAGCCCTCCATTTTTTCCTCTATGAAAGAACAGAAAGCGTAACATTATATCTCTGAGTTCATATTCCAAATAATTTAATACAATTCAAACAAAATCAACTTATGACACTTAAAAGCAAAGCATAAACAACAGAAAAAGCAAAATGGGACTATTAAAGAGACGCCTTTGGGTTTACAATGTTTTGGCATTCAGAAAATTAAGTGCAGAAGCGAGTTTTTGGTTTGATATGCAAGAATTTAGACTGACTCCTGTTCTAAGCGCCCTCCTTGAAGTCAGTGTGAATTTTGCCACTGGCTTCAACTGGAGCAGGAATAGGCATGTTATCAGCCATTACAACAGGCTGTATTCTTCAGCTAACAATACACTTCCACATTTAAAGATAAAGGAAATCTGTTAAGTGACCTACCCGGAATGGATGGGACTTGAAACAAGGTTAACATTGTCCAAGGTGTCTGCAGCCCAGCTATAGTGTCTGAGAGAATCAGAATCAAACTCCCTTTGAAACGTCAGGTGCTTAAAAACATAATAAAAAAAGATAAATTGAAATTTAAAATTAACATGAAAAACACTTGTCTTAAATACAAGCTTTTTAATATAATTCTATTAAATTTAGATCTGGCCCCCTTCCACATAACAGTGGTGATATCTCAGGTATTAAAACTATTGGAAATCCCATAACAGAAACAAGGAATTCACAGACAAATTAATCTTACTCATTGTCAAACATTCTTTTTGCCCACTTTTCCTACTTCATTCAGTCACAACTATATTTCTCTCCCATCTTTACTTACGTGTGCAAAGTTAAGAAGATTGAAAAAAATACTACCATTTGCACTGCAATCATACAACATATAGACAGGCAGTATAATATTCCCTCACAGAAAACACCATTCGATAGATCCTTATTCAAGCAGAACCTGTGAATAACTTCACTGAGAGTTTAATTGAAGCTGTGAATGCATGACCAAGCTCCTGGTGGGAGGAGGGTTTAGTTTGTCTTGATACACGTACAACCAACATGAACGCTGTTTTCTGGAGTGCCACTGTCCCTACTCATCTCTATAAAAATAGCTTTAACCCTGTGAAGCGCTGCCACACTGGTGCTATAATTAACTGCCCCATCTGACAGACATTGAGGAGTAATTTGTTTCTCGCTACTGCCCATGGACACGCACACACATACTCATGCGCCCTGTGCTCTGCAACAAGGTCTCACACTATAAATCCTCTTATCTGTGTAGCAAAGCCATTCTAGTAAAATATTCTTTTTTCTCTGTTTCTTTTTTCCTAGGAAATTAAACAGATGAAAACTCCAAACACTGTTTGCCCATATTTCCAGGGTAATATGAAAGCTAAACAATTTAAGAAGCACTGTCAGAAGTTACATCAATAAAACTAAGCCGAGCAGCTGTCATCCAATACACACAGACTATCTTCACCCAAGATGGTGTTAAAGATGTCAGTGTTTCCTGTTAAGTAGGTTGTTTTCTGCTTACAGGCAAATACATCTAGAGAGAGCAGTCTGTTAAGACTAAAACCTCATGAGCTGTTTTCAAATCAAATTCTATGGGTTCAAGTCAAACCTGAGCCAAGCACACACTTCTACACAGGGAAGTTTTATTATTTCCACGTATTTTTTTTACGTACTGGCACACAGAAGTAGTGCAAATTAATTATTTTGAATGGAACTATCAGCATTAGTAGTAAATCTGGCAAAGTCAGTCAGAAACACACAAAAATACCTCTGTTGAGAAGCTTCCACAAGATAAGCAAGCAGATAGGTTCTGGTCAACAACAGAGCACTGCAACTCTCATCACTCTGGGGTTTCAAAAAAACTTCACTCTTTATAGACATTTCTTTTATTTCCAGTGAGCATCCCAGGTTTCCTTCCAAAACCCATCGATATTATAATTTACTGCCAATCAACAGAAATATCTGCAGGGTACAACTTTGCTCTGTCATCTGTCCAACACTGTGGCACATGGCTTGATGCCTCCTTCTTCTGCTACCTTAACTCTTTTATTAGGATTTTTCATTAAACTTTTTGCTGTAAGATACGGACTTAAGGCCTGATGGCTCAAACACAGACAACAACAATAATGGACAAACTTGCATATGTTAAACACCAAAATTCACCATCAGACATAAAAGATAAAATGAAAGTCATTAAAACAATGGCAATTAAGCAATGGCAGTGGATTTAATTAGCACCATTTTGAACAATGTACCATAATTTAGTTTAATGAAGACAGTTTTCTAACTCTTTCCAAAAGGACACCAGGGATTCTCCTACATTTCCTGAAGAGCCTGCAGTTTATGCAGGAAAGCCATTGCTGTTGATTTCTGCTATTCCCAGTGATCCAACTTCACAAGAGCTCACAGTGAGTGCGTTGTTACTTTTCATACCAAACAGTGTAAGATCCAGACAGTTGGTCTCAGAAGTTATAAAAAATTTAGATAAACAAAAATAAATTTATTCTTTTGCTCAGTGATTAACATTATCATCAAAAATAGGACAAAACAAAGAAACATAAGAAATGTGTAAAAAACAACAGCACAATTTAGTATTTGTCATTCAATTGTCTGCTAAGCCATAACAGTGACATCTCACTGAGGTCCAGGCATGCACCAGGACACATACATCAACAAATAAATGTGGGATCATGTTTGCTATAACACGAAAAATGCTGAAATTCTTTCAGCAGTGCAACACGGAAAACTAAACGTAGATCCACGTGATTTCCAAGAAAATAACACGATTCTAAAATAATCTGTACTAGACAGAGGTGCTACTGCGCTCACCAAGTTGCTGTAGGTTTGCCTACACACGTATACAGGGTTCTTTTTGGTCTATTCCTTTGTCCAGAGATACTGTCTGTAGATCAGGTGACTATATTTTCTGATGCATTCCTTTCTGACAAAGTGCACTCAAACAGATCTTTTGGAAATATTTACAGCCAGTAAAAGCACAAAGCCTGCAGCCAATAATTTTGGCAGAGAAACAGAGTGCGAAAAGCTAACAGCCGGACACATGCATCTTACACGCAGCACACATCTGTTGATCTCATTTTGTCAGTCTGTTGAGGTGCTGGATTTTCCAGGCAGGCAAAAAAATCTTCCTGTGTAAGTTGCAATATAAGCAGTCCAGAAGGTGGTACATCATCAGTGACATCAAATCATAGGATTCAACCTGTGTTTGGTCAGGTCCCAGTGTTCTCTCCCTGGACAGAGGGAGATTTAAATTTGCATTGCTAAAGGGCGTGGCATCGTTAGATGCAAATGCACGGATAAAAATACTGACAGTTCTGCTGGCGAGGATCCTGCTGGTTGCATAACTGAAGATCCAGGCTGTAATATCAGAGTTCAGCAAACAGAAGAATTTATGCTTCCTCCCAGATGAATTTATCCAGACAGAAGAGATTCAGCAAGCTGCTATGTAATGGGCAGCCTGATTCATCCTGCCTTTGGCTGATTAAATTCACAGGCTGATGTAAATTATTCCACGGAGAAAGTAGTTTGGATTTGGTCTGAGTTGCTGCATCCATGGTAACGGACCAGGACACAGAAATTTTAACTTCGCTCCAGCTAGGTTATGAGGCACAGCATGGCCTGGACTCAGACTTCCCTGTTGAACAGGGTCAGCAATAAACCACCAAATGCAAACAGTGGAGACTATTGCGACTTCTCTTGGAATTGGGATCTTCTGCTTAACCTGATCAAGAGGTTGACAAATGCCCCTTTCTCTTTTATATACTTACATTTTGATACAATTAAATCCCTTTACTCTGAGACTCTGCTGTTGCCATGATCTCCAGACAGGTCTGAGCTTTACTCAGAGAAATGGAATATGCAGCTAGGCAATGGCTCACTCCTTCAAAGTAGCGTGATAGCCCAAGACAGCCTTAACTCCTATCAGTTTCCAGAGGGACTTTTACGATATTGGTTTTGACCCACCATTATCTTTACTCCCATGAATACCATTGTTGGAACGCAGGGTGGCTTTTATCCTTGCTTTCTACTTCCATAGCAGAGATTATCTAAAAATCCAGTAATGTACAGAGGGAGGGATGTGAAGAAGAGAGGCGGGAGTATTCTCCATCTCCCAGATGCACTCCTTCCACTTCAGCCAAAGAGCTGTAAAGCTTACCACCATAGGTGTGGGCTGGGCTGAAGAACACAGGAATTCCAGAGGAGGGATATACTTTTTGTCAGGACTTCGAGGTTTGCAGAAGACATAGCAGAAAATTGTAGCTGGGCTCCCTTTTTCATGTAGATAAGTTTGTTGCTTTACTGTCATTTGTTTTTCAGGGGATCATGGTTTTACTAACCTCTTGAGACAGGACTGACATTTTTTTCCCACTACCACCTTCACCATTCCTGATCCCCTCCTGGACTTGAGAAACCTGAAGTTTGTCTAGAGGATTAAGATTAGAATAACATTTACAACTAGACTGTCAACCAGGCCTCCAGCCTGGCTTCATTTTACATGACAAACTTGGATCAGTGCTTGAACTGCAATAGTTGCACAATCATTGCTGGACAAAAACTGAAATCACAAAAATATGAAGACTATAAATGCAATGAAAACAGCCGACACTACTGCTCAGCACCAGCACTAGAAGGTTTTTGTATTTTGTTTTCTCACATCAAGAGCCAGCACTGCAAGAGATCGTCCAGAAAGCAGAGAGGTCCATGTCCACTCATATAGAATATGAAGTTTGCCCTAAAGTAGAGCTCCTATACATGATGTGGTGTCACTGCAATACCTCCATGTACAGATAATTCTTATTTTTCTAGTGGAATTTTGTAATACAAAACAGGTTAATGGTCCACACTTTGAACAATGTTGTTTAGGAGGTATTCAGCATAGTGCTGGTTTTAAATCTTGTTATGTGATAAAATGCACCCTAGCTGCTAAATCAATGCCATCTACTTTGATGGTAATCACAAAACCAGACAGAATCATAAAACAATGTAATATGTTCACAGACTGAAGAGCCTTCCCCTCTTCTGAAATTTCCATCATATTAAGAAGACTTAAAAAAGGCTTAGGAGTAGGAAGTGTCAGAATAACTTGTAGGTTCTCAGCCCTGAGATATCATTTCTTGTTCCCAGTGCCAGTAGTTTATTTTCTGCAGATTTTGTTTTCTGACTTCAAAACAAACAAAAGCAACAAAATTGCTGCTATGCAATGTTCAGAAATTCTCCCTAGCTGGCTGTTGCTAATCAAGGTTATTGGAGGTTTACAGCATTTCACTCGAAAGTAACAATCTAGTAATAAGCACTCAGTTGCTAAAGACAGAATCCAATTTCTGCCATTGTTATAATGCTACCAAAACTGTGTGCAAAAGCTGTAGTAAAACTGGATAATTTATACTACACTAGAATTTACAGACCAATACAATCAAGGTTTAAAATGCATGAGTCCTGCTCTGTGGACCCTTTCCCCCATGAAAGCATCCTCCGAGATCAGTAACGCCCCATGCAGGAACACTTGCCACTGCTGAGAGGAACATGTGTGAAAATGTTAGCAGAAAAACTCTGTTTCATTACAGTCCTCTTCTACGACATAAATAACAGTTCCCCTCCACAGTCCTTTAATTTCCAAGTAAACATTTCTATGTGAACTTTTATTCAACTTCCTAGCAGATCTCTGGCCTCTGTGTATCAAGAAACTTTTGAGTAATTCAGTTAGATTTGAAAATCTGAAGCAAGTTTACCACGCAAAATGCTGAGGAACTCGCAAACAAAGCATACAGTACCCCATCATCTACAGCACTAGCTTTTGGAAGGACTTTCCCACGCTATAATCAGGTCAAAAGATTCTGCTTTTGTTGTATTAGTCATTGTACAAATGTTTGGAAGGTACATAAACTGGTTAGCACATAATAGCTTAATCTTTACAAGGCCAAATTCTTCCCGAAGGTGGAAAAACAAGGACAGCAGTTGGGAGTCCTGTCCATGCAGGCAGAATGGGCAAATGTAATCCCCAGGCTGTACAGTACAGACAAAGGTTGCTTAGTGTAAAACACATTGCTCCCAGCTTATCAAAGCTCTCTAAGCATACATGTATCATTGAGCTCACAGAAGCTCCCATTGATTTCAATGGACAACCCCATACCCAGAAACGTAACTGGTCCCTTAAAGACTCTTTAGGTTTTGGACCCCATCACCCCATCTCTTGCAGGATCAAAACCACAATGTGGTAAACCCACAATTTTTTTCTCTCAGCAACTTTCTTCTCCCTTTTCAACAGTTAAAAGAGTAGTGATAGTCTCTGCAAGCACAGCTGGGGGCTGCAGACTGTCATCCCCTACAAATATAAAGCATGAATATCTAGTGGCAGAGATGGAGCACATACCTGATCCTTTGCTGGTACCAGCAGTTCTTCAATCATCATGCTGTCTCGGGCATAAGAACTTCTGTTCAGCGTGTAGGACCTATCCGAACTGAAGGAGCGGAGGCTGTTGTATTTACCATTTATCACAGAAAGTGCAGATGACAATGAGATGAACAAAAAATAAAAATAAAAAAATTAATACATGCAACTTCCAGGGATAGCATAAAATGGCAAAATACACATAATCTGTGAAATAAATACAAGGGAAAAAATGGAATAATAAGTATTTGACTATAGCTAAATATCCCCTTCCCTACAACGTACATAAGCAAAATCACAACAGATGTTTACTGCTTTGGCAGCAATGTCGTGGCTTTAGAATAAATCCAGAAAAGTGTATTCAAGTATTTAGTTGAACTTTGATAAATGTCTTCATGCCCTAATCCCGAAAGGAGACCCAGGAGGGCAGGTCTCAGGGGAGCTGTGGGTAGGTTACAGTGCCTGCCCATATGGCTCAGATTGCTGAAGCAGGTTTAACTAAGAGCAAGTTTTATGAGTTGTCATTCTCTTTGTGGCTGAACCACTTTTGACTGTTATAAACACTCTAGTTCTTCATTTAGTTAGAAAAAAGGATAATAATTTTGAAATGAAAGAAGAAAGAAATTTGCTTATTGATGATTAAATACAGATTCCAGTGCTCTGGGGATTATTTTGTGCATGTTAGACTATTTAGAAGTAACTATGATCATTCTGAACGTGTTGCAATTAAATCAACATAGGAGTGTGTAACACTTAACCCTGGAAGATACATTATGGTATGTGCTAAAAACATGCTGCAGGCCTAGACATGCTTGCTACGTGACAAAAAATAAAGTAGTAAAAAACGTGAATTAATAAAAAGCAACATCCAACAACATATTACACTTTTGAACTAGCAACACTTTTCAGACTAAAACTCTACAACATGTTTCATGCATTTTGTAGTTGCTAATCGAACTTTTCTAGTCCCTTAGCCCACGTTTCTCCTTGTGCTGGAAGCAGAACTGGGGTCTTAATTGCACAGTGTAGGCAAATGTTAAGCAGACTTTTACATGATAAACGGCATAAAGAAATCAAGTTATATTTGTTATAACAGAGGGATATTCTCTAAGGCTGAGCTTCCCCCCCCACAAAGTAAAAGCATGTCATTTTCCAGTATTGAATAAAATGAAGATGAGCAATGGCAGCAGCAGAAAGATGTAACACGATGCCATGCCTTCTTACCTGACTTTTGGACTAAAGCAATTTACAGTGGAAAAGAAACAGGAGAAATAGAAAGCAAAGAATCAGACAGGAAAAGCAAGATGTTATGGCTGGATGGCTTATATATTTAATGTGTTTATTTTTTAATGTTACACTCAGAATCAGTAGTAAGATACATCCACAGTATACTTTTTGCTAAATGAAGTACTTCACAGGAAAAACACTGTATTTGTCTCCTCTGAGCATAACATGTGCAATGTAAAAAATGAGTTACGCAGCAACAAATAGTAATGGCACTGCTAAAATCAGAAGCATGGGAATATTAGATTTCTCTCAAAAGATAACATGAGGTTGAACCCTCAGATCTACCTAACAGAGCTTGACTGTGAAATTCTGCTCTCCCACATGCACAGTGAGAATATAGACATGTGCAGGAAGAGTACTGTAATGAGTAAAAGGTGTCCTGTAAACCAGCACCCAGCTCTGTACACAAAGTGCACGCCCTCCCCACCATCACTGCGGTACTTCAGGACTGACCACATCTGATAGTGCCGTATGATGGCCTTGCTCACACCGACTTCTGTTTAAAAGCAGCATGTCAGCTTTGTTAATTAAGTTTACAAAGACATAAGATTCTCCCTTCAGATCTGTTTTGCTGATTTTCTAGCTAATGGACTATTTAAACACACTTTGGTATTCCTCATGAAATGTATTATCACATAAATACTTATTACCTTACCTAAAAATCGTTAAGTGAAGCAAAATATAGCTGGGGACTATGAAAGAGCAAATTTGCACTGCATGCTTGCATTTCTAATGCAACCATAACAAACAAGACTGAGGGGTAGACATCTAAGCTTTACCTTATGGGAGTTGCCATTTGCTGTTAGACAATGAACTCACTTTTTCAAACAGATCTTTAAACTACAGCATAGGAAAAAGTCCTCAGGGCTCCAGCTTATGAGGTTTAATTATTAGCTTCAATACGATTCAACTGTCAGTAAATACACTGCAAATCCACAACTATGGAATTAATCTCTGCTCATACAGCTTTAATTGTTTTGGGCAACGCACATTGCAGGCTTTAGCAAGATTCAAAAATGAAATCTAAAATGTTGATCTAGAAACACCTGAGTTGAAATCAATATTAGTCAGATATTATATTAAGTTTACAATATCTATTCACAGAAACTTTGGCCTGTTTTCTGCAACATGTAATCCAATCCGTTCCCTGTCAGATGAAGCCCTGCAACAAATTTAGGGTACATCTGCTTTTTTATTTTTGGGAGCATTTTTCTTTAATAGTGGTTATCTTGGCTGGATTACTCACTAGCACCTTTAAAGAAATAAAAGCACCCAAATAGCAAAATGATTTTCATTCAGTTTTTCTGGCATTTACATTCTTTGGCTAAGTTAGTCCATGAAGGAACACTCTAATGTGAGCATCAATCTGACCCACAGTAGTGAAAAGAAACCTGGTTTTGCTGGCTGTTGTAGATCAGTTTGTAGACCAGTTCCAAACTGCTAGCACAGAGGTGCCTTGGAGACATTCAGAGCATGAGCAGATACCAGAAAAAGTGAAGAGTTAGTTTTCTGTATCATTGCCATAAGAAGCCAACATGAATAAAGAATATGAAATAAAACTGCAATGAACATATGCTTTAAAGGCACAGTATTACCATAACACGGAAGTACACCCCCTCTACTTTGTTTCGAAATAGACTCCAGCCTTGTGTGAAAGAGCGCATTTGGTTTGTAAAAACTTGTAACTGTGGTGACATGCAAACACGAGAAACAGCAAATACAATACCTGGCGGAGCGGGCTCCCAGGCTAAAGCCCATGTATCCTTCAGCAGGCAAAGAATCATCTCCCAGCTCTTTCAGATCCTGGGGTCCGAGGTATTTGTCCGTATCACCTGTCATTGCATCCTCACCTGCCAGTACAAAAGCCAGGCTGAAATCAGCAGCTACATGTGTTGTAAATGTTTGTGTGCTTAGTAAGTCATAACGCCCTTCTCTGCTGGCCAACAAGGAATCAATCCCGTCACCCCCACTTTCCCTAAGGCTCTTTCCATGTAGTACGTCAATTATCCACCCCCTGAACGGGCCTGAGAAAACAGTTTTATTGGGGGCAAACGTAAGAAGCAAAACTCCACCCTGACGTAAATCCAATAAAGTTATACGAGGGATGACTTCTGCCCAATCGTTTAAGCAAGCCAAAGGGCTCTTCTGTACTTTGCACCATTGCAGTCCCTTTTGCTTTCCTTACTGAAAAAGCCCGAGCTGACAAACTAAGGTTACTCTGTATGAAAAGAAAAAAACGAAAAACCCTAAAAAGCTTGGCTGTGAGAGACAGCCTGTTCGCTCACCAGCACTGCAAAGTGCAGCAAGCTTGAATGGACGCTGAGTAAAAGAGGCGGGCCTTCCACCTTCGGTATTGCTCAACAACTTTTGCAAGTTTGAATGTCAGGGGGGAATTTCTTTTTTCTTTTTTTTTTTTTCCTAACGAGCTGCTTCGCGCTCCCAGGTTGATGTGCCGGAGGTAAGTGCTCCGTGAGGCCGCCGGGGCCGGGGGCTGAGGCCGGCCCCGGCCCGGCCCGGCGGGAGCAGAACAAAGCCTTGTGCCGCGCCGGGCAGCGCGAAGCCCCGCGGCCGCGGGGGAACACCCCCCGGAGAGCCCCCCGCCTGGGCCATCGCCCCAGACACGCACCATTAGGGGGTTTTTAGCAAAAATGAAAGGAAGGAGAGTTAAATCTTCGGACAGGGGGGCAGAGGCCGCAAAGGGTTAACGGAGCAGCTCGCCCTCCCCGGCAGCATTTGCATACCATTACATCATGCAAACCCACATTCCTGCATTGACAGAGCAAGTCCAAAATATGCCTTTTGCGGTTGTAGGATTTTTTTTCCGCCCCCCCCTCCGCCGTTCCCTCACCACCACAGGGCAGAGCGAGCTCCCGTAAGCTCGTTCCTTGCCGCCGCTCCCGCTCCCCCCTTTGTCTGAGCGCGTTTGAGGTGTGTAAAAGTTGCACAACGCCGAAGTTGAACAGCGTGTTCTCGGAGGTAGGTGACTCCGCAACCCGGCGAGACGTTTCCCGCTTTCATTCAAGGAGTTTAGACTAGTTTCCATTCACTTCACTCAGGAAACCACAGGCGAGCTCTGGTTTTAAACTAACAATCAATTCTAAAAATACCCCTTCAGCTACTGCTTTGCAAACGGCAAACAGAGCAACTTTCTCCTCCAGCCCAGCAACAACCAGTATTTTAAGCAACAGTTTAAAAGCTAAAATGTTCATAATACATCAGAAAGCATTCAAAAAAACACCAGAAAGAGAAACATTATATATTAAGTGAAACTTTAAAAAGTCTTACTGTTTTGGAAAGCCATTTTCACCAGTCTGGTCTATAAGAATTTTTTCCCTGGTGTTTCCAAGAATTCCTATTAGTCCTATTAGTCCTTAAGCAGTGATTTAGAGTTAATCTCCAAACCAGCACAAGCAAGCTAATCCCTGTGGGTCATATTCGCTTTCCACACAACAACTGAGATCTTCTTAACATCTTGATCTCTTCGTATGTATTTTAGGACACGTGCATCTTTGTCCTCTCAACTCAGATCAAAGTTCTTTGCAAATATGAAACAAAATAAAAAATAATGACTACAGTTAAAAAAAAAATCCCCTTTTAATCACTCTGCAGACATCCCTTTAAAGCTTCTGCTGATTGGATTACAGCCTCCCTTGGCAAGCCTCTTGAATGGTGACATAAATGCAGGCACTCCAGTTATTTGTATGTAAATAGGGGTGCTGCGAGGGTGTAGTTTTTCTGTAACTTGATCCCGGGGGCTGAGCAGGGAGCGCGGGGCTGCGGGAAGGGCGCTGGGCTACGCCGCGCCGCGCTCCGCCCGCCGGGGCCGGGGCCGGGGCCGGGGCCGGGGCCGGGGCCACCTCCCCCCGCCAGCCCCACTCCCACTCCCCGCCAGCCCCACTCCCAGGGGCGCCAGTTGCGCCCCCGCTGCCCTGTGGGTGCCCCGGCGGGGTCTGGGTGCTGCCCCCGCTCCCTCTCCGCCTTCCCGCGTGGGGTGCTTGTGGGTGCCGAGGGAAAAGTGAGGCGCTTGAGAAAACTGGACTGCAGCTGGGGGGTGACCGGGTGGCCCGGAGAGGGCAACTGTAAGCAACTGCTAACTGGGCCAGTAAATTTGGAAACTTCGTCCCTTACAACACCTGAAGACAAGCGCTGCACCACTGTAAGGAACAGGCGAGGCATTTTCTTTAGCAGCATCATTTGTCAGAGGCAAGGCGGAGAATGATAAAAAAACTATTCCAAGCTGAGCTGCAAAATACGTTCGATGTTATCCTGCTCTGCAGCTAATCCAGTCAGATCAGGATTACTCTGATGAAATGCTCTCATCAAAGGAAATGCTGCATCTAGGAGTGGTAATTTCAAAGAATTCCAGACATTGTTCTGTGATCGTGGGAGGCTGGAGTGAAACGGGTGGTGCACGTTTCAGCAATCCCTCTCAGTTTAATTAGGAGCCACAGCCTAATCCTCTGTGCTTCAGGTAACAAGCACAGTGTTTGCTCGCAGCACACTATTCCTGCAGAGAGAGGTCCCACGGAAAAGACAAAATTAATCTCTGAACACAAACGATAGAGGAATGCCCCAAAAAGTCAAAGCAAAGGCCCATCAGTTCTAGTATACCCTGTGTCTCTGGCAGCAGCCATACTTCGCGGAGGAGTGTAAGAACATGAAACAGTGGAAGTCCTGTGGGACATTTTTCTAGCTGGCAGTGATTTAAACACATATTTTCTAAAACTGAAAGAGGTTTCTCTAGTCACGAAGAGGTATTTTTCCCCCCTTTTAAAATTCTTCCAGTTACACTTTGAACCCATGTCAACTTTTTGTGTTCCCCACACCAAGGATGCGTGCAAGGAATCGCGCAATTCAACGACCTGTTCCAGGCAGAGCAGCCCTTTTAAACCGAATCTGCCCCTTGCTGGTTTCACTGCCATCCCCTATTCTTGGACTTCTGGAGAGGCAGCAAGCATTACTGCTCGCTCTGCCACCCACTATTTTACACGTTCCAGTCTATCCCTCATTCAGCTTTTTTCTGGGATAGACAGTCCTACTCTCTTTACTCCTTTCTTCCGAGAAGCTTTTCCATACCTCTCATCTCTTGTGTCACCCTTTTCCATGTTTTCACCATTTTCCTGGTCCCTCAGCATGTCTCCTACAGCTGGGAATTTCAAGAGCACAAGGTAGGTGCTCTTTTTAGAGACCAGTGAGAAATACAGGCTCTCTGGCAGCAGGAGAGAAGCCATCATGTGGCTTGGGAAAAGTCCCAGACAAAATTTAATCATAGCCTGAGATCCAAATGGGCATTTGTTATTGGCTTTGCTAAAGATCCCCAAAGCTTTTGCCACTCCCTCGTCCCAGCCTGTCCAGAGCTGCCCGGTGGCAGAAGACGTACAGCCACAAGGAAGAGCAGGATGTTTCCAGTTGTAGCCAAGGTTTTGGTTTCACACAAGGATGGAGAAAAGCCAATCCCAAAGTGCTGAAACTTTTATGAATCTGTAAAATTTTATGGAGACAAAGAAACTCAGAAAACTCTGAGCACAAAATAAAATAAATCAACCCCTCCTAAAATGATCAGTAACAGACTTTCATGCATGGGGATGCCCTGACCTGTCTTAAATGCACTTAAACTGCTGTATCTCAGCACCTATTCAGGGATCAGGCAGTGTGCATTCATGGCTTGTTAAAACCTCTGTCTAATCTGCCAGGGATTGATTAGCATGATACTTACTCCTACTGAGAGAGGAATCACCATTAAATAGGTTTAAAACGGTGTCCTTATTTACACCCAAAAGTTTGTTATCTACTAAAGACTAAAAGCTCAACGATGTGTTTCCTGACCATGACTCTCTAAATTCTGAACACCCGAACTGGTTTTTGGTTTGGATTTTTTTTTTTCCCTTCGCTGCTCACATAGTCTCACCCCTCTTTGTATCAGCTCCCATTGCGCGCTGTCCCTTCGCCTCTGGGACAGCAGTGGCAGCTTTTGGGGGACTGTCGTGACAGAGCTCATTGCTGGGTTGTGGCAGTTGCAGCAGGGCTCCAGCTTCCTCCACCAGAATAAAGCTCTTGCAGCCGCCCAGAGGGATGCTCCGAGGCTGAGCATGCGACTGCAGAGGAGAGGGTTCCCTCCAGGCCCCCTGCAAACGGCTTGGGTTGTGCTTTAGCATGGCTGATTCCTGGCTCCCCACCAGCCCCGTGGCTACAGGGTGCACCGCTGGGGCTCCCAGCTGCACAGGGCCTGGGATGGGAGCTCACATCTGAAGTCAGTAAGAGGAAAGACCCAGTTCTTGCAGTCTCAGGTTTCACATTTATAAGACTTGCAATCTCTTTAAAAATAAAATCAGAGCACGTGTTCAGTATGCACTGGAATTGCTCTATAGTGTTGTACAAACTTTCTGCTACATTCGAAGATGTGCCTTCACTGTTTTCCCCACAAAGTCATGTTCACAACTTTCAAAAAAAACACCATTTCTTTTTTGCGGTGTAGCAGTTTCCCAGCGTTTAACCTCATTTAGGCAGATTTGCCAGAGTAGTCTAGGAAAAGGAAGAAAAGATCTCTCCTCTCAACCAGTCTGACTCCAAACCAAACCGTCCTCGGCAGGGAAGACAAATTACACAATTTCCATGTAAATACTTATTTAGTGGGCACAGCAAGACATAAACACAAGGAAACAGCTTCCTGACATTTGTCTCTGAGCTCTGAGACTCTACTTTCCAAGCCTTCAATTTCTCTTATGAGAGAAACCTTGAGGATTGTGGCATATTGAGAAATCATTAAACAAGTTTCTCTCACTGAAGAGTTTTGGCTGATGACATGAACATTAGCCAAGTGAGGCAGAGCTCATACTTGGGTGGTAAATTTCTGCCCTACTCTCACTTGGAAATCAACTCCCTGGCTATGAGATTTGTCAGAGTGCATTGCCATCTTGAACATATTTATGTCGATAAGTGGATGCACTGCATATAAATAGCATATCAACATCGCGGAGTTGTGGGGATGAGCGTTGATATATTGGCTTTACAGATGTGCAAGTCAGGAGAGACAGGCCAGTGGTTATTACCTCAAAGCCTGCAATTCATCGCATGCCTTGCACGCTTGAATGCTTCAGCATAGATTGATAAAATACCTATTATTTGACTTGAGAGCTCCCTTTCAGTGTTAGATTTGAAAATTACCCTTTCATATATAAACCAGTCCCTTAGCTCCCCTAGTAACAACAGGGGTGCCAAATGCAGTCTTTAGGCAATTGTATTACCTGCATTCTTAATTTTTGTTTTGTTTTTTGTTAAACTGAGAGTTAGTGACTATAAAAGCCTTCCATGGATTTGGGCTTAAAAATGATCCCTTACATTAAAAGACACATTTTACATCTTTGCTTCTAATATTCAGACCCCACATAGGAGTGTTTCTCATCTGTACCTCGACGCATGCCGTGCAGTGGGATATGGCAATGGCTCTATTAACTAACACTATTATGCATCAGTGTTCCAGTCAGTTAAAACAATAGAGTATTTTGAGCGGTACAATAGCCTAAGAGAGTTATTTGGAAAACACAGGTGTACTGCAAGAACACTATCCATTTGGAACAGCAGCAATGGGAACACTATGACAAACTGAAAACAAACCAAAAGCCTCAACGCATGAATTAAACAAGAGCTGCACACAATGAATTTAGCTAAATATCTTTTACACCTTACCGCTTAAATGCTATAAATATTAAAAGTAAATGAACCCAGTCACCTATTTTTCTACTAGAGAAGAAAAAACTGCAGCTCTAGTGCAAGTGAATCGGGACTTACAGAAATACCTTCAGGACACTGTCTTGCTCTTAATCGACTCAAGACCTTCCTGTTTCTGAATGTCACCTGGGAACCTAATCCCGCCGTGGCCTCTGGAAACCTGCAGCTCCTGGTGAAATTCACACAGACTCTTCTGCACATCCAAACCAGGGGAGGTCTGGCCTAACAGGATGTTGGTAGAGGGGAGGAAAGCAGCTGCCAAAGGAGTTTGAAATACTTGGGGACCACTACAGCCATGTCAAACCTGCCCAACACTGAGAGTAAACTCGGATGGGCAGGTTGCTAGTGCCCATAGCTCAGGAGACTTATTTAGAAGCACTGAAAACAGAGGGCTTTATTGCCACTCATTGATTTCACGTCACTCTGCAGGATGATACAGATGAAATCTCAGCTACAAGGTACTTCCTTAATACTAATAAACACCAACGTGTTGAGTCTAATGGAGCACCCTCTTTATTCAGGACAAAAGTAATCTGATGCGTTTTTACTGAATGTCATGACTGAAATATTGTTTAAAAAAACCAAACCACAACAAACCCTGAAAATACTTCTGCCCAGGATAAGGGTCCACTATCAATGTAAATCAATCATTTCAGAGCTGATTTCACATCAGAATTTTAAAAAAACCCCTAATCAAGAAATTCATTCCTTCTGCTGTTCACTTTCACTGTCAGCTGTTTCTTCCAAAGTGTTTTGATATTTGACCCTTTTGTCCGATATTTAATATTTCAGTTACAATAATAAAACAATTCTCCAACTTTATAGAAGCAGCAGCAAAAAGACTATTCCAGGAAAATTGAGGTAATTTGATTAAAAAATTGGCAGTAAGAAATTCAGAAGAAGTTAGAGGATTATCAGCAATAGCTCAAAGAATTTTTGAAAGCAGAATTGTAAAGCAGAAATTATTGCCAGTGGGATAATAAGAAAATTATCTGAAAGGATTAATTTTCAGACAGATGAAATAAAAGGAAGAGGCTTAAGTTAAATATCACTGCAATACAAAAATGCACAAATACCTTCTTCAACATCTGACAAATATTCAGCATCACTGAGTATTTCAGGGGCATTGGCTCTACGAACTGCATGATTTAAATAAACAAAATAATTAAATAAAAGCATAGACTATCAATGTGTCAACAAAACAATGTAAAACAGTAACAAATGTGCAAAGACAATATCCAACTAATACTGTTTGGTTGTGGTTTTGTTTTTAAACAAACATTTCTTACAACAACAAAAGACTGAAAAATAAGCAAGAGGGTATTTTTATTTTTTAATACCTTCATCATCAGACATATCAAGAACTTCATTCATGGTTTCGGGTACATTCATTTTGTGCTTTTCTGTAACAGTCTGTCAAAGAAAAAAATCATTTTAGAGTGCAGACAATTTTTCTTAAAATTATAATTATTTTAAAAATTAAATGCAGGGTAGGACATATTTTATCTGCAGTTAGGAAAACAAGATATATTTTTTTAGCTTCTTAGTCACTTTCCTTTTTATAGATGCATTGAACTATACTCTAAAGACTACAGGAAAAGGCAATGTTATATTTGTATTTTAAACTATATTTGCATTTTCACAGCAGAAAAAGCATGAGCTGAAAGCCTAGAAGATGATGATATCAAAAGAAGAAACAAATACACCGAAGTGAGTTTCATGTTGAGGGGTTTAATAAGAA
This sequence comes from Strix uralensis, assembly GCF_047716275.1. Lineage (NCBI taxonomy): Eukaryota > Metazoa > Chordata > Aves > Strigiformes > Strigidae > Strix > Strix uralensis. Next base: position 9,447,766 of record NC_133978.1, on the reverse strand, counting down.
CTCCTTAAATAGTCGTTAAATTGTGAGCAGGAATGTGTCATCTCTAAACTAAACTTTCTGAGGGAAGTATTTCTCCTTTGTCATTAGAAAAATGCTGCAATTTGGGAGCAGGCTTAATCTATTTGATTTTTTTCAGAGGTGCCTCAGCATGAATTGTGTGTTTTTCCCACAAATGAGAACAATTGTAACCACATGCAGGCTAAATGATACCCCTTAAGGAATTTGTGCATTAAAGACACTCAGAAGTGGTTGGTTAATTTTCATCCTGATGTTTATATTGATTCAGTCTCAAAAAACAATATAAAAAAAAAAAGTTATGAATGCCTGAATCCTGTTCCTAGAATACCTGTGTATCCCACAAATGACACACACAGGCACATTTTACTCCAGCTGGGGTACAGCACAACAGACTCTGGTAAAGTTTTATGTCAAGCAGGAAACCCTGCAGAGTTACCATTCAAGGAGTGCAGTGGAATTAAAAAACCAAGCAAACAAACAAAAAAAGCCCCCAAAAAACCAAACCCCACAGCAAAAAAACCACTCCTATCTTCATGGAGTTTTTATATGATATTATTTTTAACCACCATTACTTCTCATCCCTCACATATAAACAAGAAATCATTAACAAGTTCAGGAGGACAAAATGGCTTTTCCATTTTCATTCGGTTTAAAATATTTCAGGTTTTCTCTGGCCTCATGAATACTCAATTGGCAGTTCATGTTTCTTGGGCTACTGCCATCACTTGATATGGGCAGAAGAGCTCCTGCATGCTCAAACATCACAAAACTTTTTAAAAGCCTCACACTTATTTCATTTTGTGGGAATTACTTGGAAAGCTTTTTAACACGTTGCTGTTAAGCTAGCAAAATCACAGGACTTTATTTTTTCAGGCACTACTGGATTTTTTTAATTGGTGTTTGAGCATAAATTATAGTAAAATTAGCTATGCTCATCCTTGATTTCATTAAATTTACCTTTGGGAGTTGTTTAGCCACAAGCCTCAAAAAATAAGTCTCAGCAGTCAAACTGAGTTTTTAAGACCCTCAGTTGTAAATCAGATTTCCTGCCTAGGCTTCCAAAGTCTGACAATTACACACTTGTGACTGATAAGCAGCATATTCTGATTTTAATGGAAATTATTTCTGGGTTTCTCTTGAGAGTAGGTATTTGGGGTAGTATAGGCCTTTCAGCATCTAACATTTCTTCTAGCATGATTCAAAGCCTGACCCACCATCCCTCTACTCTTCTTCAGCTACAGAACATAAATAATCAGTCATCTTACACAGCACAAACTCCCCCAGCTTCTTAGTTCTACAAGCTAAGAATGACCTTGGATATTGGGAGTTCTTTGCATAAAAATGTGGTTTTACTTTTCCTGCAGCTACCTAGTTGTATGCCAGGCAATCATTCAAGTTTATGCTACCCTGTATGATCTCCACCAAATTTTTCAGGTTGTGGAAAACTATTTTGGAATCTTTCTAGAGAGAAATGTGTTCCTGAGAAAACCTAGAGAGAAGCTGTAAGAGAAAGTCATGACTGTTTTCTAGCATATCCCTTTATATTTTATTGTTCTGAAATTTGTCTTTTGTTTGGTGGATTTTCTGTAAGATACTGAATTATAGACCAGAGCCAGGAAAGTCACAGGAAGAAAAGGCACATGCAGTAGCAGATCTAGATAGAATCTGCCTGTCATCCCAAATGCTCATTGTATTGCAGCTGCCTGCTCACACTGATAGACCACACAAATGGGTGATGACAAAACATGGAACAAACAGTAACTGTTTTCCATCTCTGATGCGCCTAAAAATACATATGGGCACATATTTCTCCTCTTAATCAGAAAAAAAAAAAAAAAAAGTTGTAGAAAGGAAAAAGCAAGTTTGGATCCAATGTTCTGAATTTATGTTCTTAAGACCCAATTTTGGCTTTACTACTATGGTGGTGCATGGAGGCTCCTCACCTCACAAAACTGTATTCTGCATAGAGCAATTTGGCAAAACATTAGCAGACAGAAGATCTTTCTGAAAAATATTTTGGATTCTCTGAATCACCATTTTTCTGACAGCAGTAATATCTGACCATTGCTAGTCCCTTTAATTTCTCCTGGCTAACAGTAAATAGATATCTGGGGTTGAAGGAGCTGACTGTTGCTGCTTGCAAAAGACAGCCTTTCACCATCTGTCAGAAGATGCCAGAAACCACACCATGAGGTGCTTTTAAGTAAATCCCAACAACTTCTTAGATTGGAATGGGTTCTTTTGGGCCAAATACAAGCCATTATACATCAGTCCCTTGGCAAACCCTCACAATAGGCAGAAGCAGCTTCTATTTACATAAGTCAGTAGAAATGTCTTTTCAAATACAAACCAGCCCGTATTCATGTGATTCGTGCCCTAAACAACAAGATGTGAGGAAAACCACGGCAACTATGACCAGTCCTTTACACTGTCCATTTTCTGCTCGGTTGGTAGTCTTTCTGCATACCTCCTAATAGTGTGTACGGCCTTAAAAATATATTGCTCGCATTTGACTTAATATCCTCTTTATACTGCTAAAAGGAAATAGGTGGAAATCAAACTGGAATCTCAGTAGACATGTGACTAAACAAAGCTGAATACACTGGCTTAGGAAAAATTCTTCCATTCACTACTGAACTAAGCTGTACTTACAATTGTAGTCATGGTCTCTTCTGTCACCACCTTCAATGTGTCAACGACTGAAATGTAGCCAAGTCGCTTAGCAATGGCAAGGGCAGTGTTTCCATTCTAGCAATTGAAACATTTATAACAAAAGTTGAATGTTAGCAAGGAAAAGTGTAGAAACTGCTAATTAACTTCAGAAGAATGCACAATAAAGGCCAAATAAATGTTTTCATGTTGGTGATTGAAATAAATATATTCTGGGTAGTAGGATATATAACTAAGTTTTTAATTCTTTATAGAAATGGGATGAAAATGGAAAGATTTTCAGATCTTTGCTGTTCTCGTTTTGGAAGAGATGATAGCATAGAGGACGCGGGGGTGATGGGAATAGGCTTCCTTTGCTCTTTTCCTCTCCCACCACACACATTTTTTTCACGTTTCCCCTGCTCAAATGCTTTACGCGGGGTGGGACAACTGAGCCCAAGGGGAAAGCAGTGGCCCCTCTGCACTTACCACAGTGAGTTCGTTGGGCGCTGCGCCGTGCTGGAGCAGGACGTTGATGATGTGGGTGTGCCCCTGCTGCGCAGCCTGGTGCAATGGCGTGTACCCGTTCTGCAGGCACAGGGAAAGGGAAAGGCTGAAGTGGGCACAGCGCACACACTGCCTCTGCAGAATGAGTGAGGCAGAGGTGGAAAACTTACCTTCGTTTTGGCATTAACTTTTGCAGAATGTTGCAGAAGGAAGTTAACAATTTTTATGTTTCCATAGTGGCAGCCAACATGCAAAGGAGTGTATCCCATCTAGAATGAACATAAGCAATTAGTAAATGTGAATATCTCACACGTCTCCTGACAAAAAAAAAAAAAAAAAAAAAAGACATTAAGCTGTTAACTGTTAAGCTTTATTTCTTTGGCTTATATAAGAAATCCTCCAACCTTGGGAAAAAAACCACACTTCTCATGAATGCTGATTCAAGCCCTGTTCTTTGCAACCCTCTCTGAATGACTCGTATTTCTGTAGTCTTCAACACGTACAATGTTCATCGAAGATTTGCCTTCCTCTCCAGTGGTCAGACTATCAGGTCTCTGGGGCAGAGCCCGCCCTTTAAAATAAATGCGTGCATAATGCCTTGCACAGTGAGGTTCACATGCTTGGTGCTCCTACCGTTTAATAACAACCAAACAAATAAATAAGTAAATAATTACAACTTTCTAAACACCAGGCGTTCTGAGGGCTGCCTCAGCTACGGTGCAACTTGCAGCCCATCCATTCTGACTGAAACACCCAGAAGGTAAATATAAAACAATGCAACTGATTTGCCAGCTCTGCCAGGACAATATAGTCCTACAGAAACTGGAACACCAGCTGGTGAATTGAGGCTCTAAGACAGAAAGGTCTGATTTTTCATGTGTGTGGCCTTGTGTTATGCAAGTTGGAAGAAACTGTGTTTTCTTGGCAGCTGCAAAGATGAGAAACTTGAATGTATCCTTTGTGTTCCTATTACTTATTTTTTATTACTAGTGGACAGACTAAAAATGTTTGTCAACATTGGGACTCCCCCACTGAATTCTCTAAACACAACAGCTTCTTATAATAAAGTACACACATTTTGGAAATTTTTCTAAAACCAGTTAGTACAAGAATATCACTTAAAAACCTGACAAGATTTTTAAAAACTACTACTGGTTTCTAAAAACTACTTCTGGTAGCAAAGCAGGACTCACTAGGCTGACTCTGAACTTGCTCACATTAAAACCCACATATTTAAAATAAGTCAAGCAGCACTTTAATCAACAGTTAACATTTAACATACAATGCGACAAAACAGGACCAAAACTTGCTCTTGCTGCTCTTTTTCTAATCTCAGTCCATGAGAACACTGTTAGCAGTTTTGAAAAAGCTGGGCTTACTTGAGATGCTTAACATATTAGAAATGATTAGATTATCTTTCTTGAAATAATTATCTTTTCCTGCCTTATCTTCCCTGCACGACAACACTATCTCTTCTTCCTTAACAAACCTAATCAATCTAGAGCTGTGCAAAGTGCAGTTCAGGAGATGGCTACCTCTAAACGGGACACTTGCTATTTTTCTCCAAGGCACAGAGAGAGGTCACGGTTCCCCAAACCTCTCCCCCCTCATACTAATAGCTTGACGGCTTTCCAGCAGGTGCTCTGCTTGGCTCACAGAGATGGATTAATGGGCTTCCTCCTCTCTTGAGGTGAGTCATCAGGATTCCTTTCCCCTTTAAAGGTCAGGTTTCATGGACCCACTTGATGGGCTCTGAGATGCCAGAAGGGTCATCTTAGCCAGTATTCACATGGGGCTTCACCGTTTTGCAAGCAGGATGAAACTACACTGCTAGTGTAATATGTCCTTTTGCTACTCTGTGGGCCTTCCAATGCAGTATTGGCTCCATGCTCTATTACCAGTTTTTATTGAAAAATCAATTGCTAGGCTGTAAAAATCATATCTGATATGAGGAACACAAATACACTAAACACATGGTAAAATACACTGCAAATGTGCACTGCTGTTAATGTGTAGGAATTCTGCTTTTGGAAAAGGGTAAGGGGTGAGGTTGTTTGAGATCATTAATTTCAGTGGCAGAAAGGTCAGTTGTAATACATATGGGGAAGCACAGCCATGATGCATGTGTGTCTTGGCTGCTGGTAGAGCCCAAAGCAGCCACACAGCCGGAAGGAAAATACACTACTTAGGATTGAACAATCTGGAACTAGATCCAAAAGCTAACCTTGTGAGTAGAAACAGTGAAAGATGAGCTGGTCTTGTATTGACCAGGCTCTGGTTGCTCTCATCAGTGTTTAAAGGTAAAAAATTGCCTTTGCTTTCCTGCTCTGAGAAGAGGAGCCCGGTACCCAAGAGGTAGAGGCACACAGGGAGTTAAAAGCTGCAGCCTGTCATCCTTCATTTGTAGATCCATGTCAGTGAGGTAAGGCCAGCTTAGACAACTCGGTCAAAAGCACTGAGGGGGCAAGTCCAAGGTCAGCCTGGGGTTCAGGAGCCAGCACTACACCACATGTTCAAACCATGAGGTCAAAGCCGCTCAGAAGAAAGAGAAAACCTCAAATGTGAACTATTTCCACTAGAGGGAAGTTTCAAGTTTCCATGGGTTTAGACACACCATTTTCTTCATGTCACTTTGCCTCTGATACTACTTCACACAAGGTTACCTAATTTCAGTTGTATTAACACATGCTAGGAGATGGTAGCTGTGCCAGTTACTTTAAACTACTAGCTTTGACAACCAGGACGAGTTAATCATTACAAGAAACAGCGCCAGATCCAAATTCCATTGGCATCAGCAGAATTAAACTTTCCATTGACTTATATGAACACTGGATCAGATGCAAATGACTACAAGGAACTTTTCCCACAGAAAACCTGCACACAGTGGCAAGAGCCTGAGTACTAGCTAAAATGAACTAGCATCATGAACTGAATGCTGGGACCTCTTACAGTTACTGTTAGTTTAGGGTTGTCCTAATAGCTTCCTAGCAGTGTCCGGGGTCTGAATCTGACAGGGCTCCCTAAGCAGGCCAGAGTCTTGAGTCTTCAGCAGAATGCTGAGCATACTCACAGCCATGTACCTCAAATGCCGCTTTTGTGGCCCTTGCTCCTACATGTTCAAAGATAAACTCAGATTAAAACATGGGCAAACTATCAGAACATCAGTTAAAAAAAAAAATGCTGTGAAACTTCCTCATACAAGAACTTAATTCCCTCTCCCCCTTCAAAATATGGCCTCTTAACATGACCTGCAAGGTCAACAAAAATCAGACATCATAAAACCAACTGGGGAGATGAAATCCAAAGTCAAGGGCCACCTGCTGGGAACCCCCTGCTAATAACCCTAAAACATTAAAATCTGGAGAGTATCAGAGAGCCAAGACCAGCTGATGTCAACTTTCCCTTTGAAGTGATCAGTAAAGGCTCCTCTCTGCAGCCTGTAACAATGAATATTGAAGAAGGAGCTATCAAAATCCCAGTATTTGCTGCAGTACAACATCAATTTCCTTCTACAAATGGCATATACAAAGATTTACATGTGGTACCTTCATAAATGGCTAGAGGAATAATTATTGATGTTCTTTGTCACTCCTGACTAGCCTGCTGTTTAAATCAGAGACTAAATGAAAACTTTTCCTCTTTCCCCTCCAAATGCATGGTAGAAATTATGACATTTCCATGGTGACATAGACAGTATTCTCCCTGCTACAGCTCTTGGTGTCCCAGAGGTGAAGCTGAAGCAGGCTCCCTCTGAAGCTCTCGGTGCTGCTGGCCTGGTCAGGTATGGCAGCTGGAGGTGCCGTGCACTGAAAGGCAGCTTCTCTGCTACAGGCATCATGCATGCCCTGAGTAGTGACGTGGGCACCTGCTAGCCTGGTGGCAAAATACCAGTTTCCTGTCTGAACTCCCTGGAGGGGCCTGGAAGCTTTCTTTTAACCTTGCCATACTCTGTGGTCATCTCACGTCATGTCGTGTTTGATCAGGCAGTGCCTAATGCAGCACACAGTCACTGACAGCAGAGTGACAGAGATCTGACATGGCGGGTCACATCTCACCGGGCATGGTAGACCTCCTCAGCCACCAGAGGACACTTTTTAAGTTTACAGTCAGCAATGTTTGTAGAGAAGGCATTGGTTGAAATAAAACTAATTAGCAAAATGCCCTTTTAATGCCTGAGACCCCCAAAGGATATCCTTTGCTTCTCAGCTACAGTACAGATTCCTGCATTCAACTGTTTCTAGCTCAGGCAGGTATAACATTTATCTTTACATCCCAGCACCTTCATGGAAAACAGACATTCTGTTAATTTTTCTGAAACACTCCAACTGGCAGATTCTGCAGTTACACAACCAAAGTAGCTATGAAAGTTATAATTCTCATGGCTATCTGAGCTTGCTATTTTCATTCTCTACAGAAATATGAACAGGGGGCTAAAATATTTTGCTTCAAAAGGTATTAATAATGAAAAAACCCAAACCATTGACCAAAGAAACCCAACTCCACAATTATACCCATTTCTGCATAGCAGTTTATGTTCAGAGTTATATTTACTGGCAAAGCGCCAAGGGACTTAGTGGGCATCCTAGTACTAAAAAAGTTACTTCCAGGAAAATCAGGGCTTTTGTTCAGTACAGCTCTAATGCGCATCACCTTCTGGCAGTCAGTTGCTGTGCTGCTTCTAGCTGTTTAAAGAATGAGCAGCAATATGGGAGTTAGCAGCTGGGAAGGGCTTATCAAAAGCAACAAGAATAACAGCCAAAAAAAAAGAAAATCAGAAATACTGAGCTTTTCAATTGTAATGGAACACAAAACCACAAAGCATCCCTTATTCTCTTGCCCTTCAATTTTTTTTCAGGGAAATTATCACAAACCTTGTATTTCTTGTGAATTACTTCAATATCCTCCACTGGCAATAACCATAAATCTTAACAGCTTGAATTACTGCATCTTTCTAGTCATGCTGACTCTCAAGCTGCTCTGTTTTTGTTTTTCTGCTGTAAATGTCAGACAATGAAGCTACAGTATTATTGTTGATAAGGCCAGAAAATGCTCTCAATCCAAAGATCACAAAAGCATCCAGCCTTGATCAAAGGAAGCAGGCAAACCTATGTGTACAATACACACTTCACTGCTTTGCTGAATCAGGGCCTAACATGTTGCAGTACCTTGCAAAGGTTCATTACTGCACATTATTAGGCTGGAAATTTCCACACAAATGTCTTGATTGCTGTTATGAACCACTGTAGCACTCAGGATGGTATGGAGCTCCTGTCAGAACAAGGCAGGCAGACCTGAATAAATCTCCCTAAATAAATCTGAAATAAAAGGCCCAGCTCAACCTGCAAAAGAACATCATGACCATTATCTCCTACCAATACTACAGTTTTAGGAACAAAAGACAGTTTAATACTGGCTTTATTTTCCAGACAGTCATCAACCAAGGACTGTGAGACCATCAGTTCCCCTGGCAGAGGCCCAACACCAAGTGCAGTGCAGCAACAGTTTGACTAAAATGGCTTGCACTGAGACCAAAGCCCCAAATCCTGCTCTTCATCCTTGACCGAACCAGCACTCTTCTCCAGTCAGTTTTCCTTTGCCAGTCCATCACTGTAATGCTGTATCCTACAATAACACTATCCAATGGGATAAACAGTTGAAAAATGACATGTGGAGACCTGCTGAGCCGTGAAACAATATTTATTTGTGCCAACTCCCAGCACAAAAGCCCTGCAACAAAAGCAACATCACATGTACCAGTACAGCTTTTACACTCTCAACATAACTGCCAGAGAAGGAATATCTGCTTGCAGCCATGGCTTCAGATTGATTTTTAACTCCCAATATTATGTGTAAGATGAGCATTCCTTGTGTTAAGCATGATATTGCATAACACAGAGTTACAGCATTGAAAACTCTTTAACAAACCTAAATTCAGACACAGATGTAATGTCAGAACGGACAAAACTGCTGCCCTTTCAGCAGCACACCAACATGCCTTCTGTGAATACTAGATTCAGTTTTTAAAGCTTTCTAAATGTGAAGGGTTTTGAAGCAGCTCTGAACCTTCACCACCTGAACTGCATTTTAGTGTTGCTACTTTTCCACCATTTATTATATTTGCTTCTTGCATATTAAGATAAGGTGTTTTCTGTGGCTTATCAATTGGAGCTCAGTCTAACAGGTCTAGGCTTAAAACCACATAACAAAATCTAATCTTCAAGTGGCAGGAGCAGCCTTGTAGCCTCTCAAGCACTAGCTCTGGCATGCTAAACTAGTGTTGTTTACTCTTTAGCGTTGACTGAGACAGACTCCTGCAGCTCTGGGATTAGAGGCTGTTTAGTTAACTGATGCAGCAGAACCAGAAGGATCCCATAACACCATCAATAAATGGACTTCAAAACCAGCAGCTATTCCTCCTTTCATGCTTTTTTCTGCAACAAAGTTCAGGAAAAAAATTTCTTTGGAGGGAAACCACCTCAAGAGAGAACCACAGTTGCAACGGTTCAGGTCCGAGAGCAATTTTGAAAATGCTCATAAGTTTTAGGGCCAGAACTGATCTTAATCATGAAGACTAATCTCCCGCACAGGAGATTTTCTGTAGTATTGGATTTTTTTTTGTTCCCTGCTATAGCTTCAAGATACAAAATGTGTTCCTGCCCAATCTTCTCCTCTAATCACCCGAAAAACCCCAATCATGTGTGTGGCTCTGAGAACCTGAGCAGGAGTAAGAACTCCCATGCATCAGAATTGCAAATTCCAGATGTTTTCATAGGGAGTGTAAGTTATATATAATTGATGATTAAAGAACATGTACCAGAGGTGGAAGATGATAGCTCATTGGTCCCTACTTAAGAAGTTGAATGACCTGCTAAGATATTAAGTGTTCTCCCTATATTGACAGATACTGTGCTGGAGTGACATAACCGATGCTTACTTAACCTGGGAAAATGAGAAATATGATAAGGAGAGAATCTAAACAAACTAACACCACCAACCACAAAAGACTACTGAATAGTCATCTAGACCACAATAACTGTAGTAACAGAAGTGTATGGATGTGAAATGCAGAGAAGAAAACTGAAGGTTAGTGGTGATGTTGCTGGTAGCAGGGATCCCCAATATAATACCACTCTAAGCTGTGCAGTTTCACTGACTTTTAAGGCATGGACAGCCACATCTCTGTCACTGCATGTCCGAAGTAATGAATCTGAATGGGACATGCTGGATGGTATCATGCAAACACGCAAGCATAGCAACAGTGCTTCTGAAGCCAACTCAGCTGTTGCTGTATCTTGCTCCCCAGTGCCTCTGGTTTTAGAGGCAGCACGCATAGACCTTTTATTCCCATAGAACAGTTAATCCATCTAAACAAGAGAGCTTGTAACTACAGAGCTGCTATTTTACAAGCCAATAATCTAAACTTCACTGGCACAGAACATGCGGTCAAGGTGTGGTAGTTCTTACAGCATAACACTTTTCCTTCAGTGTAGAAGTTCAGAGCTTGTCAGCTCTTTCCTTAGGAACTCAAGATGATCATCAGTTTAGCTAGAAACTATTCCATGCTAAAATACATGGTAGTGCATTGGCACTTTTCTTATATCACAGACGGTAGTGAGTGGATATCTGGCAGATGACCCCCATGTGGCTGACTGTGTGGAGCCTGGAGGGCTCCCCGCTGCACAAACCCAGCAGATGGGACTCTGCAGAAGTCAGTGAATAAGCATCAAGCTCAATCCACTCTAACACAATCCTGCAAGGCATGTGGGCACTTTCTTCCTAAGGAGCAGCCAGTCCCCTACAGCAGAGAGGGCAAATTAGCATGGTAGGCAGGAGGACAAGCCTTTGCGGGTGTTCTTCAGCACAAAGACCTACAGGATCAGTAATGCACATTCTCCCAGGCAGGCGATTTGTCACACCACAGAGTAGTTCTGCTTAAATACACCATGACTTTGCCTGACCTATGAGTCCCTGCCCCACTTCCTGAACAACTCTGGGGCAGTCCCATGGAAGAAAATGTGTACTGGGAAACTATTCTTTACTTGCACTAGTTACGTATATACCTGAAGAATGAGGGTGAACAACAAGGGACTTACTGTTGGCTTGTTTAAAATTATATGACATTACTGATAACAGGATTCATGCTGCAGACAGAAACACGACTGTGTTTTTTTTCCCTGTCTGTGGTTTCACCTACTGACTAGTTCAATATTCAAAGATGCAATTAAGAAATTCAGCTCCGCCCAGAGGAGATCTCTGAATGAGAAACTGAAGTCCCTTTTCTGTGTGTCTCTACAGAGTCACATGCCTACTCCACCACATTGCCACCCTGCCAGGCTTAAAGTTCAGTACCGAGCTTGTGCGACTGTGCCAGGCTGGCCCTTGAGACCCAACAAACATGCTCTGCCTCTCAGCTGTGACAGTATCTCAGATGTTTTCACCACGCTAATGTGACTTAAAGGCCACTAGTCCAGAACTGGATCCTATTTGGACATTGGAGAGCACGCAAAAGGAACACGTGACTGCCTGCACCTGTCAACGTAAATGTCTCCTTAGACTACTTACTATTTGTGGGACAGAGAAGAGTGGGAGACAGGCAAACACTCACAGGAAAGTTGTATGGGCTAGAAGGCGATTCAGCTCTGACCAAATTAAAAGAGCAGGTTCTGCAGTGTCTTGCTACAGAAACCAAAACGAGGTAGGAATGATCTCCAGAAAGGCAACCACATATGTCTGAGGAAATTATGCAAAGAACGAACCAGGGCAGATCTCACCTGCTGCTGGATGATTTAGCAGATGATAAGAACCCAGACTGATTCATCTGTAAAATGTATGAGCTGAGGATATGTTACAAAAGTATAAAGCTGGAGAAGCTCCTGGGATTTCAGGAGAACTATTTCAGTTTCATGTCAATAATTTCATTGAAATCAGTAGCTGGTACAGTTGGAATTACACAGTAGAAAAATCACACAACAATGACTTTTCCCTCTGCCACGGATTATAATCAGCTGAGCTGCAGCCAGATATGATGACGGATTCAGCCCTTTCTGAAATGTCAGTGTGGTGATAATATTGCTGGACAGTCTGACATACCTGGATGTTTATGGGATGCAAGCACAGCACAAAATTTGTGGCACGCACCTAACAGAGAGTTGTGAAAGCTGTTACTCTGCACAAAGGGTGCAGATCAGATTGTGAGACTTGGTTCATTTAGTCGATTTGATCAGCTACAGTCCAAGTATTTGATCACAACTGATTTCTTACCCAGCTAAAGGAATGACTCCAAGATCTAGACTAGAATGTAAGTGTAATCAACACTGAGATCATCATCGTTAAATTCTGAGCACTCTATACACTATTAGTGAGCATAAAACCATTTATACACAGGCTCTTGGAATTTACTCACGACATCACTCTTGAAACCAATACTGTGAAGTGGGTGGCGTAATTGATTTGGGTCTCAAAAGCTATCCCCAAGCACCCTGGAAAACCAGGTCTCTTATTTAGGAGTCCAACTATTTAGTTTAGGCAAACCTATTTTTTGGCGAGTAAATTTGAAATGGACCACTATCGCACATATGCATTTCATATTAGAAAACAGCGATAAAGAATTTCAAATTTGTCCTCAAGAGTTAAATATTTAATCACTAATGTTATTTTCAAAGGTAGAGTAGAGCAATATTTACTGACAACCTAACAGGTTAATGTTTACCATCAGGAGAACAATGGTCTAGTCTGAACTTGGGACAACAGAAAAAGTCAGTTCCCTAGAATGTACCCATACGATGAAATAGCTTGCCTCACTATGCTTTGCAAAACAAAGCAGCTTAGAAATTCAGAGGCATCCAGTCACGAAGGCTGAGTCAAGCTGTAGGAGTAGGGAGTAATCTTTACAAATGAACAATGGCTTTACTTGCAGAATCATGTCTATGGATGGCTATTTAGTATCAGCTCAGGGAAAGAAGACTGCTTCATTTTATAAAGTCTCTTAAGTCATGGGAAAAAGTATTAACCACTTATTAGCCAGGAATGCCTACACTGCATTTACATTGTTTCTCTTGCTGTAAATACAGACGTTTTCAGAAACAGTTCTCCTGGGTTTTGTTTCTACTGTCAGCTGAATGGAAAGTATGTGCAACATGTAAAAAATACAAAAAGAAGATGAGATTATGCATATGGTAAAAGATTATATGACTCTCTGTAGAGAGAGCTCAAGCTTTTCTGAGTTTCCTTACATAAAAAACAGATCATTCCCACTTACCTTCAGTGAAACACAATAGTAGGATACAATCTAAATCTATATTGATCTAAATATTTGGCAAGAAATAAGCTTACTGCTCAAAGACTGGGTATAAACTAAACACTCAAGTTTACATATTTTTAGTTTTCAGAATACATTCTCTAATAGTTTATTACAAGGAATGTTTCTGCTGTTATTTCAGTTTCACCCTGAAATCGATTACTAGTCCAGTCTATAGGTGCTTGCCTCCCTGAAAGGAAATTAGACATGTTGACAGTGGTGTTCCTACCTTCGTCTGTGCATCCACAGCAGCTCCTTGGTTAACAAGAACCTCTGCTACATTGACTCTATCCTCCTGAGCAGCCAAGTGGAGTGGCGTCAGTCCACTCTGTAAATTAGAAGCAACAAGTAACAATCTTCAGAGGAGGCACATGAATACTAAAATGCAAATTCAGGTATTGGTAAGACTCACAACATCCTACTGAATTTAAATAAATAAATAAATTCCACTTTCACTGCGTAATGTGATTCCTAGACACATTTGTTGATTCACAAGAAAGTACAATTTGAAAGCCAGGAAGATAATGGTTTTTTTACACAAGGAACATTTCTTCATGCAGCGTTAAATGTGGGATAGCAAATTATACACTAAGAAAAAGTCACATAGTTTAGCTCCTGACTAATTAACTTCCTTAGACTGAGTGAGATTTTAAAAGAAATATTGAATTGTTTAAACTTCTACAAGTTTTCTAGAAGTAACATTCGCTCAGATTTATCCTTACCTTTTGCTCCACTACTTTATCATTTTCTAACACAAACAGAAAAGATGAAACTATATTTCTCTGACATCAGGTCCATTTCTCTCCTCCCAGGGAGTATACAGACTTGCTAGATGACATCTACTGACACTCTTTTTGATAGTCCATTAGTTTTCTTATCTGAAACTTGAGATCTAAAATCCTTAAAGCCTCAGAAAGCTATGCAACTTTCTGTCATATAAAAGACCTCAGCTAAGAGGGGTAGAAGAGAGAATCTGCTGAGGGAATGCTGTTAGGAATGGGAAAGAATATCCTTTACTTGCAAATTACAGTTCTTTTTCACTCCTTATGTTCCTACTGCCTTTAGCACCAGTGACAGAAGTGCAGGTGGCAGCAGTTGGCACATCAGGCTGAAACATTTTCTAAGTTTCCTACCTTTGAACCCAAACTCATGTCCACAGTGCATTCGCTACCAAAGATAGTTATTCTGAGACTGACCTGCTGTACTGTACTTGAACATTCAATCCTGATGACAATGCAGCTTAGGTGGGTCACATTACACAAATATAGAACAGTAACCAATTGTAAATTACCTAATGGAGCCTGGATATTATGGGCCAAACCTAAAATGATTTAATAAGCACTCAGTGCCCACACTGAGGCTCTGAGTATTCAGCTCCCAACTATTCTGTGGATCCTGAAGAAAACAAATGCTCTTTTTATTCCCATTGCAAAACTCAAGAGTTAGCATGCTTTAAATATCTGGCTTCAAATATAGGTGGTGAGTTTGGAGGAAACATGAGTGTGGGGGGGGACTATTTTCAAAAGGTGGTGTTATCAGTATAATGATAAACTATAGATTACAGGTGAACAGTAACAGTTTGAAGGATGTTGCAGGTAATTAACCTCTGGTGGGACTGAATCAAAACGCCAAGCAGCTGCAATCATGCTCTCTGTATTAGCCTCAGCAGCAAAACCATAATAGCCAACGTGATGCAGAATGCGTACATGGCAAATTGCCTTGTGGGGATACAAAGTACATCCTGCACTGCATAAGCCCACACACTTGATTGAGACTGGGGGAAAAAATCAACATCTGCAAGAGAAGCTTCCTGAAGGAGGGCCCAGAAATAACCAAACTGTAAAGTTAGAAACAGGAAAACACAGCAGGCCTGTGCAGCATCACCCACAGCCTCAGAGGACACTGAGTCTTTCTACCTGCTGAGAATAAGAAATATTTTCCATGAAAAATTTGTCTCCTGCCTTTCTACTTTAGCTAGATAAATCCATACTGAAACTGCACTTTACAACATCTCTGATGGCTAGTGGGGCATTGAAAGAATTAAGGCTGCACATTTGCTAGAAACATTACTGTAGAGCAGAGTTAATAGCCTATAAATTCATACATATAGAAACTACAATCTACCAACTTCCCTTTCCTGCCCCCAGGAGAAATTACACCAAAAATCAGTGTGCTCTAAGGAACACCCCCTGGGGAGGAAGAATCACTTATATTAGTGAACAAAATCTCAGACAACCTTGCTGTTATTATCCCATAAAAAAAATCAGCTTCCCTTAACAAGTTAGTTGTTACCATTGCTTAATGGGCAGGCATATATCTA
This sequence comes from Strix uralensis, assembly GCF_047716275.1. Taxonomy (NCBI): domain Eukaryota; kingdom Metazoa; phylum Chordata; class Aves; order Strigiformes; family Strigidae; genus Strix; species Strix uralensis. The sequence goes on along the minus strand of NC_133978.1, from coordinate 9,431,975 downwards.
GAGGCTCATAAATGACACGCGCCAATCCCGCTAACCACTGAGGGGAGGAAGACATTTTCTCTCTGGGCATGTTTTGGCAGACTAGCATAACATGGAAGGAAGGGAGATGGATTAATAAATTCCTCTGCAGCATGTGCTATCATCAAAACTTGGGTACTACGAAACTCCGTTCATTCAATGTGACAGGGCATGCTGCTTTCTTTGCTAGAAGAAATGATGATGGGTATTCAAACACCTGCAGTAGTTTTCAAAATGTGCAGAATCGCAAATGGACAAAAATTAATTGCAGGCTCCTATCATTTTCATCACCATATTTGTTTACTGCCTTAGCACCAAGCTGGGAGAACGCTTACCTTGTTGCTGAGATTTACATTAGCATTTCTAGTAAGAAGCAATGACACCATGTCTACGTGGCCATCCTGAGAGGCAAGATGTACAGGGGCAATACCCTGTCTGGTTACAGCATTGGCATCAGCACCATATTCCAGAAGTGTAGTTGCTATGTCCATCTGGTTTTTCTTGGCAGCTATGTGCAGTGGCGTATAGCCATTCTGTCAAAAGAAAGCACTTCATGGCAAGCTACTCATTAAACAATGTGACAAATCACTTTCCTGTACCTACCCAACTCTATAAAAGTCAGTCATTAGTTCTCAAAATTCTGTCAGGCACAGTCAAATACAATATTAGCTAGTTGTACAAATGAATGTATCAGAGCTTTAAGCAATCTGTTTTTGAAAGTACTGCTACAGATAGCAGGACTCTGAAAGAAACTTTCAAACTTGGGAAAAAATATCTGTTCAGAAGAGCACACCCTATAGCAACAGGAATTTGAGTTTCATTTCACAGACATTTGCTACTTTTCCTTAAATGTACATAAAATCTTTAACAAACAGAAGAGCAGGATGTGTGTTCATAACTCAGACCAGCTGTTATTGTTTGGTTTTTTTCCCATTTCCCAGTGTGAATGAAAGCATTTCGTACATGAAATATGGCCTTTCTTGCAGCATTTACCCTAACCTTACTGACAGGCTGTTTTTGTTCAGATCAAGGGAAAATTAAAGCATATAACTTTAGAGTCTTTCATGCGTTTTTTTTTATTCCTTCCAATATGTGTACCTAGTGAGCCCACTACTAAAATTAAAAATGCAGTATCTATTGCATGATAGAATTTTATAATTCTAAAACAGGATTGATTCGGCAGAAAACAGATAAATACATATAAAGAATAACTGATTGGCATACAAATACCAAAACACTGACTAAGGTATGACCAGCTTTTGGTACAGATTCAATGCCTGTTTATTCAAGAACTTTCTGCTTTTTAGAAATATATTAGCCCTCATTTTAAAGCAAGTGGCAAATGTGCACACATATGCACGTGACTAAGGAAGAAGGTCAGGGGGGATGAGACCCTAGCTGCAGGAACCATTTTTTATGGTATCATAAGTACCGTGTGCATCTCAGATTACACAGCCCAATAAAATCTATCTAAAGGCACAAAGCATTCACCTGGCTTGGCTCCTCCCTCTGCCCCAAGGGGCAGCAGGGCTGGACTGTATGGGAAGGCAGGTCAGAACAGATGCAGGGCGATGCAGGTAGGAGCAAAGCATAAATACACAGGGGCACACAAATGATTACAGGAGAGCTTTAACAGTCATCTGGAAGTGAGAGACGCACAGCACTAACTCCACACGGAAAAGGTTCTGTAACCTTCAAAATTCAATTCAGATTCAGTTCAGACCTTAGGTACCAAGATATTTCAAAATGACACCTGGGAAACGCAGCGACACAATTAGTAAGGGAAGTATACAGCCACTGAATTTTCACTTTGAAGATAAAATGCTTCAGGAAAAACAAACACAAATCCTCTCCCTTAGACTTCCTGCACTAGACCGACATGTAAAACAGCCATTGCCACATAAGCACCTACTAAATCCTAAATACTACATGCTAAATCCTGCATATATGCTGAACTTCATGTATATTTTGTAAAATAACAAATGCCGTTTTTAAGCCTTTTCCTCAGAAATGGGCATACATTGCTTTCAGTGGAATGGAAAGCAGCAAGTTGTCAAGAGAAGGCAAAAAGAGAGCTGAAAAATAGAAGCTGAAATCCAGCTCAGTCTCAGTCTGCATCTTATCATAAGGGCTGTGCTCGGTCACTATGCATAGATGCAGAAGGGAATGGAGAAATTTGGAAGGAAGGGTTAATGAAATGAAAAAGTTTGGAAGGAAAAGTTAATTCTGGCTGCCAGGGAAAAGAGATAAAAAGGGGAAACAGTTAAAGATGAAGGGATAGAGAAAAACTGAGGCTTTGGGGGTGGGGAGAAGAGGAATTTTAAAGTTGATGCCAAATTCAAATTAGACACAAGCCTAATTTTTGTCTATAAAACAGAAGAATAATTCATCAGAATAACTCTTTGTATCACAGCACCATACTCTGACATGGCCACTTCCCATACCCTTTCATCACACACTCTTTAAGGCAAATGCCAGGCCAGGCTAATGAGCCACTCTTAAGATCAGTGTCAAAGACAGGAGTGGCACAGAAAAAGCAAGTGCTGATGAAACTAACTGTGGAGCCAGTGATATGATGTAACACATTTATTAGACCACATTTACAAAAGAAATGGGAAATCATCTGTTGTTACCAGTATCATCTTTCAGATGACTGCACAGTGGGTGCCTAAAGGAACAAACATGCTACCGTTAATTTTATTTAGTATTGACGCTCTACTCAGTGTTGCTGTGGCTCACTTGCTGTAGAATGCTAACAAATGCTTTCTTTTAGGAAGACTTACAGCTGGCACTTGAAGGCCTGAAGTGGCAGCTGCAAAACTGTTCTGCTACAGATGGGGAAGCTAAGGTGACCTGACACATGAGTTTGTGTAATATTATACTATAGTCTATAGTGCTTCCACCTTGGTTTGGACTTCCCAAGCCTTTGGCAGTGGCTGCTGCAATCCCTGCCCCTACAGGATGCACAGCTTCCACTGGCAGTTTCTTTCAGTGAAAACTGGGTCAGTGTCTTCTCATCCTCTTCAGAAGGCCCCTTCTTCCCCACAGTGGCATTTGAGTGCTGTGTTGCAGTAGTAAAAGATCAGAGATCACTCCAGTTCACCTCCTGGGGGCTCAGCTCTGGCAGATTGCCATTATTGGCATTATTGATTTTAAACTGTGCCGTTGCTGCTGGCTATCCTTGTTTATTTAACCTTCTTCTCTTTTGCACTGTAAACTCTAGGACCTACCATGTATGACAGACTCCATCCTCTTCTTCAGCCATGCAGAAGGCCTCTAGTATTCAGTCATGTGTGAGAGGAAGGCAATCAAGGAGAGCTGTCTATCCATGACACTGATTTTTCCACTAGCTCTCCATTTTCCACAGTGGTTTTTTTGCAGTGATTTTAGGAATGTATCTGGGTTGTTTCAGATGAGGTATTTACACTGCACTTACCCCACTTGAGCCTACATATGCTTCCACCCTGTTTTACTCATTGTTGCTGTCCAGCTATTGATTATTGATCCATACATAAACCTGGGATCCACAAAAGATATAGACACTTTAAGCTTCTCTAAATTCTTTCTTCTACTCAGAACTAGAATACATTTAAATATTTATTCTTTCACATCCCCTGAAATCTTACACTATGTGTTGTCTTGCCTACAGTAAAGTGCAATCAAAGCAGGGCTGTGACTAGTTGTTTTGTTTTCTCACCAGTCTATTTACACTGTGGTAGAAGTATTGTGAAGCACATTATTAATTACATACCAAGAAACATATCACACCTCAGAAATCATCCTGTGGCACAATACAGGAGAACTACCTCTGTGTAGCAATGCATTAACTCCAAGCTTGCCTGGCACAGACGTTAAGATGCAATGGTATAAATTTGCTGGCTTGGAGAAGGTACTAAGGAGACGGGAGAAGCGAAAGCAAGGCTCAGTATTCACCGAGACTGAACTTTATTGAAACTAGAGATTTTAAATGTTTCTACATCTATACTTGCTTTTTTACTGCTGTTTTATTCACATGCAGAATTATTCTAACAGCTCTACGTGGTTGTGAAACATTAATAAACAAGGTCACTGAGTCCCCTGTAAATGCAAGCATATACAGCCTAGAAAGAACAGAGGTAGACAGGGAATAAAGTGACACAAAAAGCCTAGGTATTGTTCCCCCAGAGTGGCCAGTACTTGTACCTTGGCAGATGCGTGAGGTGAAGCTCCCTGGTCCAACAGTAGGAGTGCCACTTTTTGATTATCGTAGTGTGCAGCTACATGCAGTGGTGTTAAACCGCTCTAAAAACACATGCAGAACAAACAAGTGCTGTTACAGACCCTCAGCAGGGAAAACTTAAGAGTTTGAAAAATGAAATTAGATAAGGTGAAAAAACACATTTGTTATTCATTCCTGTATCCAGATTATTTGATAACTTTAGAATCAAAAAATAAAATGGAGATTTGAAAATCCTTACTGAGCTGTGAAAGCCCTTTTTACCCAGGGAAGATGAACAGAGAAGCATGTTATCTGTGCTGCCCCCAGGACAGAGCAGGTAAGGAATTTTGACCCTGAGGTCACACCCTCGGCATTGTTTTCCTTTTACTGCAGTGGATAAATAAACTGTCCCCTGGATATGTAAAAATCCAAGCCGGGCTGCTTTAAAAAGCTTGAGGTCCTACTGAGCTTTGCCCTCTGTCATGAGACCTAGGGGAGCAGAGCCAGCTGCCTGAATACTCTTAATAATACTGAAAATAGTCTGGGCAGGAAGCTAGGGGAATGGTTTGTCTCTATTCCCCTGGATGGGTGCAGAGAAGACATAATTTTGTTATCAATTAATGACAATAAAAGTCACTTTTGTCAAGAGTTTGCTGGCTCTTGGCAGCCCCAACAGGGACTGGAATATTACATGAAACCCATTCCAGTTAAATCCAGGCTGTGGATACTAGTGTGATGGTAAGTAGGTAGAAGGCTATTATGACAATATTATGTGCATTTAGATATTTGCTGTGCAAGTGGCAGTGGCTTCTTTTGTCCTACCTTTCCAGAAGCATCAGGAGATGCATTCTTCTGAAGTAGGAGGTTGGCTACCTCAATTTTCCCATATTTTGCAGCCACATGTAGAGGAGTAAATCCTTTCTGTAAGAGAAAGCAGTTATATAGCAGCCTTATGCACCCTTTTTCAGGGTAAGGTTTGTCTCTGATCTACAAGGATACTGCTGTTTCCATCCATTCCCTTACATAGGCCTGAGTGCAGGCAGCAAGTCTGCAGATTCCCAACTGCCCTTGCAGGTCTGGAGGCCCTCCCTTGCGAGGCAAAGCCCTATCTACATTAAAACAATTGTAAAAAGGGAAGAGTCAGTTCCTTTCTTCACACCACCAGAGACCCAAGGATAAGGCTGGGTAACAGTTTATCAACTCCCGCCAGGAATTTCTGCCCTGCATTCCTTTCATTCTGAGAAAACGCTTGTCTGATCACTGGGATACGTTACACATCAGGCTCTGAGGTAAAAGCATAAAGTTTTGTACCCTTTTAACAAAATGTAGCTCATTTTTGTATTATTTGTATGGGTAGATGATTCTTGCAGCATTTAATTCACAAGTAGCACTTGATACAGCTGTATTTTACTATATAAGCTATTGCTTTTGCAACTCCCTTACCTTGGTAATGATAGATAAAGATGCACCATGATCCAAAAGAACAGAAGCTACATCTTCATGTCCTTCTCGAGCAGAAAGATGCAGGGGCGTATAGCCAGACGTCGTAGCTGCATTTGGAGATGCTCCTTGCTGTAGCAGCTGCTGTACTATATCTGCTTTTCCCAGTCGAGCAGAAATGTGCAGCGGCGTTTGGTCGTCCTAAACATAAAGGAAACACAACAGACCTACATAAGAAAACTAAGGCTCATATTTTGACAGGAAATATTTGCTCAGATTCTATCACTTTTCAAAATTGCAGATGAGCATTAATTCTACTGAGGTCTTACCTAGTGAATATTGCATGCTGGCTTTCTCTTTGTCATATAATAAAGATATCTTGTGCTTTGTTGATGCATCACAAAATATTCCAGACATAATCCAAAACAGTAAAAAAACTGATCAGTTTTCTTAATCTGGATTTGCCTCACCTTGCCACTAAGGTGCATTGAGTTTCCTGCTGAATTTGAGACCTTAAAATGCGTTGAATGCATAGTTCTATTGTTCACATCTTGGTCTTCTTTATGATTCCCAGCAACATTTAACAACTCGGTTGTCTGGGATGACCTGAGGTGCTTAGCCTACTATTGCCTAGTAACTTGCATTAAGTATCATACTTTGTGCTTTTTACTGGTCAACAATTTGTTTGGCAGTTTGCAGATAACTTTACAGTGGATGTAACTGAAAATAAAGCGTGGTGATGAAATTCACTGTTTTTTTCTCACTACTATTCAGAACACAATAATCTTAATAGTTTTAAGTATAGGGGTTGCCCTGTCACAAGTCTCATTATTTATTTTCCTTCAGTGAAAATATTGTGGTTGGCTGTGACCTTGTTCTGAGTGTCTAATAGATAATTTTCTTCTTATCCATTATTTGATTTTCTATTTTTGTCCTTCCCATTCTCAGTTGTACAATCTTTGGATTAAGCACACTATCACAGCAGTATGGCTAACAAAGCCTGTGACTTCATTTTTTCCTGTTCCTCATAAATCTATTCAAACAACTTTCTCTCCCCATTTTTCCCTGCTGAATTTCCTACCTTTTCAGCACTGTTACCCCACGTCCTGCAGCAGAGTAGTTCTGGGCTGTTCTCTGCTAGGGAGACTTCTGCCTGTGCCCATCCTACAACAGTGATTTTACACCTTTGGGATTTAGGATGAGAGTGTCAGCATGTGAATGCTGCTCCTTAGCAGGGAAATTCTCCCCTGACTGGTGGAGAGCCTTTGTGGTTTTTAAACTTTTCCAGTTTATGCCTGTTTCCCACAAATTCCTCATGGTTTATGTTAGCACTGGTGTATAATCTATTGCTTGTATTTAGTTGTTATTTATGAAAACAAATTGATCACAGGCAATGGCATTTTGCACAAATTAAATTAATTCATTGTGTGAAATTACTTAGAAAATATTTTCATGACTGTGCTTCTGAGCACGAGCTGTTCACTTTCAAGGCTGTCTTTGGAGATATGATTTACAGACCACATGATTCACTTCTATTGTCAGTCTGCTTGCAGATATGAAGTGTATCTGCTATAAATATTTAGTCAGAGTTCTGTATAAGTATATAGTCTTACTAGTATCTTTATTTGTGAGCCAATTCACAGATGATAATTTCACAATGAAAAACAGATTTCTTTGAAATGTATTAATTTAATTGCTATTTGAAAAAAGAAGGTTTTCCTGGTTTTACCTATTAAGACTGCTATTTATTGCACCCATTTATCTCGTTCCCCTGTCTGCTTCCTGGAACTCTTTTATTTCCATAATTTTGTATGTTTCTTCAGCAGCCCTTGACCATTTCTTTTTCCTCCCCTCTTATCTTCCTCAATTCCAGTTATATCTATAGGGTCTGTTCCTTCTTTCCAGCCCTATGCTACATCCCCTTACTATGCCTCCTTACCTTAGGAGGTCTTCTTTAGAAGTATAACTATTTTTGAATGCATACAGGCTGAGGCTTTAGGAACATGACAGGAGACAGCAGGAGCCTAGGGTTTACAGTTTTGCAGAAATAAAAGTAGATTTGAGGCATTCCTCCCCCTCCTTGCTTTGCACCCCAAAACAAAACTCTTCAAACACATAATAATTTATATTAAAAGTTGACAAAAAAGGGTCACGGTATCAACTTGACATCTCCTGCCTTCTCTCTTACATACAGATCACTCACTCATGACTACAGTAAGAGAGTACGTTACAAAATATCAGTGGTCATTATGCCAAGGCCCTTGGCTTCATCTCCATTACTCTTCCTGAAAGACACATGCAAGATGAATGCGATTCCTTGCTTTGTTAAAGATAGGTAATCTAGGGTTATTATACCTGGACCATCACCTTACCTTAGCTTTAGCCTCCACCTGGGCTCCATTTTGTACCAGGTATCGAACGACCTCTGTTTGGCCGGCTCTGGCAGCCATGTGCAGTGCCGTTTCTCCTCTCTAGCACGCAGCAGCAAAAACAAAATATCATTAAAAACACACTGCAGGAAAAACAAACCCCAACGTATTTCATAAATACAAAAATACTTGTGACGCAGTTCAGAATAATCTCCACTAGAATATTTTGTAGTAGTTGTCTGTGAACAAGATGAGAGATTAAGACAATATTTGACCTCTCAGCTGATGTTACAAAGCAGTTTATTTCAGAGTCAGTTTCCCAACACAATAGTGCCTTTGTCACTAGTCTTTTGCTGAGAAGAGACAGTGCAATTTTTGTATTTACTAGCATTTTACTAACAGTGTTAAAAATGACGTCCATTTAAATAGAGCCTAATTTAGAGAAACAAAAAATTTATTTCAAATTTTGTATATTCAGATACACATATATTTGGCTTTCCTTCTGGTATGCCCTGTGTCCCTACTATCATTTGTTATTGGACAAGTACTGAGATGAGTGACCAAAAGGAAAAAAAAATAATTACTGAGTACATTAATCTAAGGCTGTATGGACTTAATGAAACACAAATCCAAGGAAATCAGAATAAATTCAGTAGGGAAATTGCTTTCTAAATTTTTGGATATTAATATGTCTATAGGTACAAACAGCTGCTAATTTCCAAACAGTGTTGAGTTTTTATATAATCTAATAGAATTAGCAGATGAAGACTTTAACAAATGTCTTCTAACTACACCTGTGCACAGCGAGATTTTGAGGCCAAACTGTTGGAAAGAATCAACAGACTTCTATTTGCCTCCCATTTCCCGACTTCCAAATATTCATCTAACAATGACTTCAATTTTTACACATGCCCTGGGAGCCTTGGGGTACCCAGTGCACATCCAGTAGAAAAGCACACTTGTATGGCTGTATGGACACAGGTAATATGTCCTGACAATCTGCTGCAATCTGTTGATAACAGCAGAACTTTCCTTAAACGGTAGGCCCCCGGGGTCCTGGGAAAACAGTGCTCAACAGTCAAGTACACATCTCAAAAATTACATATGAAAAGTTACAGTATGTTCTCGTTCTTTACTTCAGAAAATAAAGAGAATAGAGTCTTCTTACAGTCAGCCTCTTTTGAGGGTTCCTCAACCTGTCAAGCATCTCCCAAGTAGGAGTCTGCAGGCTGCACTTTCCTGTGACTCCAGTAGGAGCTACAGCTGCTATGGAGGTGGCACCAGAATTAGGCACTTCACAACAGTGCTGCTCCAGGTGTTATAATGTATTCACAGTTCTGCCATGCTGAAAGGAAACCTGTTACTCACCACATTGGTAGTGTTGGGTGATGCTCCATGATGCATTAGCTGCGATACAATATTTACATGTCCCATGAAGGCAGCAACATGGATTGGAGTTAGGCCCGACTGAAAATCAAACCAAAATCAAACTTAAATACCTACTTCTGCACTCCTTTACAAGAATGACATGGGGAAAAAATAAGTTATTCTGAAGTAAGTAAACCCAAGTGATTGCTATTCTGAGAGGATTTTGTCTTCTCAAAAACAATATACACATGCTTTAACTAAAGGGCACACAGAATTGAAAACACCTATATGTATGACTCATGAGCAAGCATAAAAACATTCTAGGAATTCAGTAATTCTTCATCAACTAAAATCAACTATAGCTAAACAAGATTTCTTCCTTAAGTTTTTTTCTAAATATAATTTTGGACCACAGGAAAAAAAATAAAGGGTAGAAACATTTCTGGTAGAAAGACAAAAGACTTTCTGGAATAGTCAGCTAATGCAAAAAAGATGCAGTGTCCATTGTCCCCACCAAATCCAGTTGCTTTTGGATGAACAAAAACCTCTATTGAACTTGGTGGTGAGCTCCATCCTCACCGTTTCTCCAGGAGAAGGGGAATTCAGAACTGTGTCATCCAGCCAGAGAGGCACAAACACAAATGACACGGGCTAAAGAAAATTCCCCCTTCCCTCAGGACCTTGTGGCACAAATGCTGTCACAAATCTGTACCGCTGCCCTTATAGAAGATATAAAAGGCCAACCGGAGAGAAAGAGAGGGAGGGAGGAGGGGAAAGGAAAAAGGGAGCAGTCATTTAGCAGGGCATGACCTCAAGGATTTTGCTTTAGAAATCCAATCAATAGTTAATATTTTTCCACATAGAATTACCCTAAAGCCTCTTCACAGCTGCCTCTGCACAGCTGTACCAACAGTCAGCCAGAGGCTGCAGAAGGGGCTTTTGCTACCAAGAGGAGAAAGCTCAGTGGATCTCTGGAAGTCCCCTGATTTAGGCAGCTTCCCCATAGATGTACACGCATCTCAGGAGTGTAAAGGTGAGGAAAATGCACTTTCATTCCTTTCTCATGCAGAACAGCAAGCATGCGCAGGGAGGCAGAATAACTGAGTATGTTATTTCTTTCCCCTGTTTCACATAATTTAGTAAATGCTTTTAAAATAACAGACTGCAGGAAATACAATGCATGTGTGTCATCTTTGACCATGAACACTAACTCATACTGCAGAGATTCAAACCTGCAGCTGAAAAAAAAAGGTGCAGTATCTACAGATGGAAGCATAGAATCTACTTGGAAAACAGAATTTACCATAGAAAAAGGTAATAGGCATTACCTTTAATAAACAGTTTATATGCAACAATGACTATTTGTGCCATTTGGCACTGTTTCCTCTTGTTGCATTTGCATCGTTTATTCGCATCTCACAACCAACACTTGTTTGCTCTCAGATTTCTTTGGGGAGAAATACCCTGAAGCTTTATGGCCAATTTGTTTTGATGGCCAGATGTAAACTTTCTTTCTGACTAGAGAAATAGCGGCATATGTATGGGTGCAGAGTACCAACTCCTAATTCTGCCTTGAAAGGTTGTTACCATATAGACAGCCAGTGAAAGAGGCAGGCAGGAAGGTTAGAGTTCTGCAGTAAAGTACCATGATGAATCTCAACAAATGCAGTCAAATGTAGTTTGACATCATGTGGGATCATGGTGAGGCAGCACCAGGAAATGAAGAGCTCTTGCTTTTGAAAAGGTTTTGCTTGAAAAAGGGTACAGATCAGACTGTTAACCTGGTTCACACACACGAGACAGTGTAGTTAAGTGTTGCTGTTGCTTTTACTCTCTTATTTCTTTGAATTTAAAAGGGATAAAATTGAGTAGATATTTTTTTTACTTCCACTTTGACTGATTCATATAGAGGACAGGCACTGCATTTCTTTAAGGTTCTCTTTGTTTTTCTCATTCATTTGCTAATGTAACTTCAAATTAGACTCCGAAAACTGCATCTACAACCCCTACGGTTTTTAAAAATTAGTCTGGAGATATGTGAGCAATGTCAGGGCCCGATCTCTCTCAAGAAAGCCAGGAAGGAAGCTGTATGGTTTGCTACTGGATAATTAGAACAAAATCCCCATGCATCAAACAAAACTCCATTTTGGGGAGATGAACTGCTCCCAGTTGTACCTTGTTTAATCAATGGAATTGTTTATCATTTTCGAACCTGGCTTCTTCAACAGTGGTCACACATTCAGATATGTGACCTTTCCTCCTAACTTAGGAAAATATACATATACACAGAAAATCAAATTTTCCATAGGTACTTAATTAATCTCTAATTTGTGCCAATAACTGGATGTAGACTATCTCATGCTGACTGAAGTACAGCATATCGATTTCTGTCTAGCTGATTTGTGATGACCTGTGATGGTGGGTGAATATAACTTCTGTGTGAAAAGCCAAAACAAGGTCTGAATTAAATCACCTTTCAAAACAGGACTTGAGTGAAACACAGTCTTCACCTTGATCTCCATAACAGGGTGAATTTCACCTTCAGTGCATTAAATTACAGGCAAAAATTGGCAGAAGTGATAGATCTTTTTAAAATTTCAATCTGTTACGTTTCACTTGTTATTCCCACTGTATTCCCAAAGTGTATAAATTGTTTTATTATTTGGTAATACCTAGTTGAAAATAATTGTTGATTTGATCGATCCATGCTCTTTCAGAAATATTCAAATATTAAGTGATATAGTTAGAATGAGTTCTGTAGGAAAAACAAAGACAAATGTGAAAAGACCACTTCTTACCTCAGTCACAGCTTGAATTGATGCACCATGCTTCAAAAGAAGTTCCATTACTTTTATTCTGTTCTTCTTGCAGGCAATGTGAAGAGGTGTGAAACCATTCTGTAAATTAAAGTAAATGAACATTTTGATACTGCATATGTCATTAAAAAGTAGAATTGGGCATAGAATTCACACAAAACATTCCTCTGTTTTAACAAAACACCTCCCAGATTTGTTTTGGCTTCACTGAATTTTTCATGTAAAAGAGTAAAAAAACTTTTAAAAAGAAAAAGACATATTTCATATGGCCAGTTTTAATTATGAAATATATTGCCTACTCCAATAAATAATTTATTTTTAAAAATTCTCAGTTCACCTAAAACTGTCAAAAACTTCATTTTTGCTTAGCATATTCACTGTTAACTGGGTGGGGGGTTTTGGTGGAGTTTTTAGGGGGGTTGGGTTTTTTTTTGACAGGTTTTCTTTTGACTTTTCAGAACTGCTGGTAAAAAAAGCACTTTACCTTTACAAGTTCTGCCATTTGGATCTTCTTCTAAACTAATCTTACTACTTTTTTTTCAAATTTATTATCTGCCAGTTTACTGTAATTACAATTCATTTGTCCCATCCTTTAAAAAATTGTGTGTGCAGCAGAGTGAACATTTAAAACTACCATCTTATTTAGTGTGAGATGATACAACAGAAAACAAGTAAAGCAGGAAAATAAGCTGTCCAGAGCATCCACAACTGATACAATAACATTAGTGCACTGAATGCTGATGCTGCTCTGTATATTCATCAAAAAAGCCTTTGCAGAACAATTCTGAAAACAGCTGACAGAACTGATCACTCAGATCTGATTAAAACTGGCTTTTTTACCTGCCATATAGTAAAGAATATCATATGCTTTTGTAATGTGAGGTCAGTGCAATTGTCTGTTCCAGTTAAGTGTGAGCAGCTCTCAACTCTCTCCTTAGTGGTGGACAATGTCCAGGGTAAGCTCAGATGTGTTTCAGGGAAGAGTGAGCACAAGCTCCAGATACTGCACTCGGGCTCCTTCTACTTAATCATGCTGAGTGGGGACCAGGACAGAAGAAAAGGAAACACTAAAAGATTTAGGGGAAAAGGACATTTGTGAGTAGGTTACCAGATCAATGAGAGGTCACTGCCAGCAACTCTTGACAAGCTAAACCTGATGATGATTTGATTATTTCAGAAGGCAAAAATAAATATTACAGGCCTACAAGCCTCATCACTTGCTGGTTATAGTGAACAAAACCCCATATATCATAATACCTCGGCCAAAGACACCTGAAGACAGGTTGATCTGACACAAAAACCAGAGGGACTAAGAGAAAGAAATTTATGGAGCCTGTGCTGTTTTTCAAGAGAGACAATCCCACCTGGCTTGTGAGGGTTTCAGGAGCTCACATAATATTTCAGGAATTGAATGAGTTAATAGCATCAGGCTGTGAAACCAACAGTCAACCCAATTAATGTCAGAACGCAAATTTATTTGGAACAGTTATTGAAGAGCAAATCAAAATTCATTTTAAAAACAACAAATTGCAAGTATAATTTTGAACAAAATGTATTAATGCATTCAGTTTGTATGCACTCTAATTACACTAACAGATTTTGTTGCTGAAGTTGTTTTTAAAGTAGAAAGACGTATGACTCCATTGACATAATTATAAAATACCACAAATAATCGTTATGTAACTTATTCCTACTTTTTACAGTTTCACATCTTTGAGAGCCAATAAAAATTCTCTCAGTTTTAAATGTTACTGATTATTTTCTCTTTACAAACATTTAGAAAATGAGAATTCTCTCCACACCAAAAACTACAGCAGTTTCATCTATTCAGAATCACAACAATCTACCAGGAGGCAAAAATGCTCTAGTTACACTAATTCATAAATCACTGTTGACCATCTGTAAGCAAAGGTCTACTCTGACTACATGCTACATCATTAACACTTTAAACCTCGAGCATCCTCTTTTGGTCTGTAGCAATACAACATATCCTCACTGTCAACCATCAGCAGGCAGAAAATAACTCTCAAATAAGTCTCACTGCAACTTTGGAAGAATGTTTAGCTGTGAATAGTAACCCGCTGTGTACTCACCAGTGCTTTGGCATTAGGATTAGCTTTCTTGTCCAAGAGAACCTTGGCAACTTTGTAGTGGCCACAGTGGGCGGCAACATGCAGTGCAGTCAGATAGTCATTAGTGACGTCATCTACAGGCACGTTGTGCTGAATCAGAAGCTGAACACAGTTTAGATGATCTCCTTGTGTTGCCATATGCAATGGAGACAAACCATTCTGCGAACAAAAAGACCCAACACTGATGGGTTATAGGGTGCTCAGAGAAATGAAATTCCCCCGTGTTGTTCTTAGAGCGTTTGTTGTATGATGAATTTTACAAGCCCAGAGAGCACCCAAAATAAACTTAACATGTTCAGTGTAACAATGAAGGTTCTTACTCCAGCAAAAGCCACGTGTAATTTGGAGTTTGTTTGGTTAGAGTTTGTAGACAGCTTTACCTTAAAAAAAGTCATAACATACCAGCAATGCTCTAAACACAGTTTGTATCAGCCAGCATAGCTCAGATAAGTTGCTTGAGTTAGATGAGTTACGTGAAGAACAGCACTTTGTGACTTTTAATACCCTAGTCAGGAAGTTTGCTGGTTTTAAAAGCTGCATTAAACTCATCACTCTAATGTAGCCTATATATACCAGGCATGAGACAGCAGGTCAGAGCATCACTCAGTAATCACTACAACCTTCCCTCATCCCTCCACTAGTGTTTTCCTGAATTTGGGTTGCCTTACACCACATTACACACCTGTGGAGTCCATTCTTCCCAGCCAACATCGGTACAACAACAAAAGTTCCAAGTGCAACCAGGCTAAAAAAAATCTGAATGAGACTACCATGATGTGACCTACCAGTGGCAGTGGTAAAGCTCTGTTTCATCAGGGAAACACCTGAGAGAAATTCATGTTTAGGAACAAAACCTGTACCAAAAATTGTTCCTTGCACTGCTTACAATAGCTCATCAACAATCTGCCAACATATATTACATTTCCAGAGTAAAAACACAAGAGAAATAATTCTCAGACCTTTAAAGGACAGACCCTATTTCATGATGAAAGACTAAAAAAATATGCCAGAATGAAAGAGGTCTTGTTAGCAGAGCTACGTGAGCTCCTTAGATAAACCTCAACACACCTTCTTCCATTTGTATTATTTTTATTTTTTTTTTTAACTTGGTCCTTCTAATGCCAAAATTAGATTCAAATGCAGGAGCTATTCTGGTAATATGTAATAGTATGTAATCTATAAACGACTGACAGTACACTACGTTTGCCATCATGAAGAAACTGAAACTTTTGCTCACAGATGTAGTGCCCTCATGTGACGGCAGTTAGCAAAGGCAAAGTAGCAACGTAAAACCAGCAGAGATCTCAGGCCTCTGAAACAGATGATTTCTTTCTTCTCCTTTCCCATGGCCATATCATAACAGTAATGACAAACATTCAAAATAAAGGTGGAAATACACAGTGAAATAATTTTAAAAAGTGACATGGAAGAAGGATGCTGAAAGCAAACAGGCTAATACTGTCAGAATTTGAAAGCAGTTTATATTCAGTGCTGAGAAGCAGAGATTCCTGGACACAGTTATTTCTTTCAAGTAAGATTATCTCATGGGCATCTAACCTGTGACATATGTTGGCTTGTTTAAGCCTCTCTCCCATTCCCAAAGGCTATTACAGCAATTATCTGCATGGAAGCTAGATACTACCAATGCATTTTAAATGTTTTCAGTCTTCTAGCGCAGTTAAACAACAGAATAAAAAAAGATTAATTTCCCTCAGTCACCAAGCCCTCCTGATAGCAGTTTATAACTGACGATGCTCTTTAGGTGACAGTAAAAAATCATGACACTTTATACACTGTTCTGTTCTATTTTTATAAGAAAGATCCTTCAGGTTAAAAGCGTCATTGTTCACAATAAGTCAATAAACCACATTTATTAATGAAGAAAGAAACTGAGACGATGACATGGGACTCCCTTAGAGGAGAGACATGTACAAAAGAGGCTGAGATTGATGGAAAAGCAGGGAAGAAGCAGAGCAGTCACACATGAATTTGGGAAAATCAGCAAGATTCTTGACAAAAATCTGTCATGGATGAGAAAAGTGCAGCAACTAGCCAGACTTTACACAAAAGAGCAAGAGACAAGACTGGATGCTAAAGAAGCTGATGAAGACAAAACATCATTGGAATATTGTCTTTTGGTACAACCTAAACCAGGCTTGCTCTTAATTCTGTTGCAGTAGAAGATGCAATCTTACAGAAGTCAGTTAATATTTCAGTGCCTTTGTCTTTGCACTTTTAACATAAAAATACTACAGAGATAACAATGTTCTCCTGTCCCATATCCATGTTGTGAGAGACAATCAGCAGTGACCATAAGAAGTGATTTGGTACTTCAAGATGGAGCCACTATATAAACACCTTTATATTACTGTTTTTAGGAAAACTGCTGAGAAAACATTAAAAGGTGAAGAAGTTCAAGATTATGGTCACATGATAGCTTAAAAAAAAGCCAAAACAAAACAAAAAACCAGGAGAGGACCACAGAGATGAAATAGCGTATCAAATGCTGGACTGGGCAAACATAAAATTATCAGTGATACATAGCTTATTTTGTAGCTGTGTCACTTTAAATCAGGGAAAGTGACATTAATTCTGGGGGAGAAAAGAAAAGAAGAAAAAAAGAAGAAAATGAAGAGCCAAACAAGTCTGGAAAAACAGTAATTAAAAAAAGATGGACATTGATATGCAGAGTTGTCATTTCTCACACAGAAAATCATTGGCATACTCAGGATTAGAATCTGGTTTTCCTTTCGCTTGTAGAAAACCCCAGATAATCCATTAGGTCATTGCCTCCCCTGAAAATAAATCTAAGGTTATTCCAGCGTGAAAAAGGGTCAGCACTACACTAAACAATCTCTAGCAGGAAACAGCTATCAAACTACAGTCTTCTGAAAGAGTTTTATATAACATGAGAAAACTTTGTGAAGTTCAAATTCCTTCAAAGATGTGCCCTATTTCCAATAATACATGACTTAATTTGAGGAGAATGGAGCCACTTATTTTTGCAGAGGACAGTACTGTAGTTTAGTGCCAAAGGAATGGATTCATTTATGTCATTCAGAGGTACTGCTACTTCTTAGCTTACCTTCTGAAAACAGTAGAATTAACACATCAGAGGGAAACTCAGGAAGCTCTGCACTGTCTTCTGTTAACTTTTTAACACATAACATAGTTTCCCGTCTTTCAGAGAGGAGGCTCCCATTTTGCTGAAGGTGTTTATATAAGCTTCTGCAGGTCAACGTCCAAAGCGAGTCTTTCAGCCTCGGGCTATTATTTCAAATCCACCATGCCATGTTTTCATCTGCCTAATTTTGGCTAGTGAACTCTGGGTCAGGCTGCGTGAATCTCCTCAGGAAGAGGAACAAATTCAAAACTCACAGGCCTTGAACAGCAGGTTAAGTTTAGGGATAACACCCAAGAATACAAAATCTGTGCAACAAAGAAATGTAGTTCCTTAGGAGAGGTTCTCAGTTGCGATGGTGGAAACCAAAGCAATGGGGTTTACATTTTGGGTTTTTTTTCTTTAAGTAATTAATTGAGCTACTAGAGAGTGTCAAAGAACCTTACTCCCTGGAGTATAGCTCTAGCCTCCAAGAGTGGCAGCGGTGTGGAGACATGCCCTGAGAGGCTCCTAAGACAGCCCCTTGCTGTCTCCCCCTGCTCGTGAAGTTTGCAAGTCAGGGCTGTGGGAGTCCATGGAAACTCCACATGCAGAGGATGGGTGGATTCTGTCTGTCAGATTACCCATGACAGCACTTGCCAGTGACTCACTGAGCAGAGGAAAGCTGGTGCCAACCACCTCCCCAAACAAATGCTAAATATATTCCAGTAAGGGGGAAAAAAAAAACACAAAGAAGAGGGAGGAGAAAAGCAGAATATAGAAGGGAGCTGAGACAGAATAGGACAGGATGACAGAAGAGAGAAAAGAAATAATAGAAGGAAACAAGAAATGTTGTTGGAAATATATTGCTTACAGACTAAGAGAAAAAATGTAGTGTAAGATTATCTTGGGAAAGAACCTCAACAAACTGCAGAACCCAAATGTCAGCCCTGAATGGGAAAGTCACGGATTGTTGTGGTGCTACAAAGCAGGCTGCTGCACTGAGATTTAAAATCAGCAATAACAGCACAGTAGAGACCACCACCAGAAGAGTTCTGGCAAGTGCGCACTTTAATGCCAACCCTCGGGTCTAAAGCAATCTGTGCATGCTTGGCACAGGTGATTTGAAATTCCCATGAAGAATTTTGCATGATAAACTGTAGAGAGATAGAAAGTGGAGAAAGTGGTAATCAGGCTAAATCCTAAGGAAACATGAGCTGTCTCTGCAAAGACATTGCTCTATTTTTATCTATCTCTACTCTAGCCTTAGGGTAATTTGCTGCAAGCTGAAGATATATTGTAATCACCTTGTATTTATTCCAGGGTAGATACAGAGATTTCCAACTACTGAAATTCTGAGGGATAGGGTTACCATACATGTCTTTTTGGTTGGCACAGAAACCTTTTCTTGTGTATCTCCATTTAACACATTTTACATATGCAGACGTGTGCTACATACGGCATTCACTTTGGAGATCTCCCACACAGTTACTTTAAATAGCTATGAAATAGGAAAGTTATTGTCAAACCCTTAAATATATGAGACATGCAGAATTACATTAAAAAAAAAAAAAAAAGTACAAGGATTATCCCAGCAGAAAACAGCACCAGTTACCTTGGTTTTGGAAAGAATAGGGGCACCACGATCCAGCAGCATTTCTACAACCTGTTCATGGCCACTTCTTGCTCCACAGTGGAGGGGGGTCAACCCATCCTGTGGGACACAAGCATTACAGTCAATTAGTTTCAGACACACTAAAATCTTGTGCACTTTTATAAAGACCTATGATGTCCTAAGAAACTAATTAATTCCCGCAGGATGCTGCTCTTGCACAGCTGGGCAGCTGAACCTGTTTATTCAAATGGACAGAGTACATTTTGACTGATTTTCTAAACATGTAAATAACCATACCAAGTTGGTGCTCATGCAGTGGGCCCTCACTGTACATGCAGTAAAGTGGTAAATGCACGTACAAGAAAAAGATGAGATTGCACTTCAGGTACTTTTTGCCTGCATGCCTTTGAGAACACTGGGTCTTTCATTTGTCAGTATGCATTAAAGTCAATGGATAGCCCTTTTGTCCGAGAGAAAAAAAAAGTAAATCTTTCCTACTTAAACTTTTTTTATTATACTGATTTTGACAGGTGTATAGCAGATGAGAAAACTCTCTTAATCCCAGGTGATAAAAGTATGTTGGATTAAATTCTGTCTCTTGTCATGTAGACCATACTTGTATGACTTCCAGATGAATGACTGGTCTAGAGTTAGGCACTGTTCTTTTAGAATAGTTTGCTTAGTAATAGTTACCATCATATTAGAAATACGTTCCTTAAACAAGAGGAAGACTCTTTTTAACATTAACAGAGTTATTCCAAACTGATTTGATTATTCTTTGGCCTATGCCCTGTTTACAATGCTCAAGTAACCTGCTGTACACAAGTGCTATGATGAAAGATAGTGCATATGCCTTGAGTAACTGTGAGTAAAATCACATGGAGTTTTTCAATGCTGTATGACACAGTGCTTGTTACAAATAGTAATGTCACAGTTTCAAGAAAAATAAGGAAGAAAAATTAACGTTTTCAGAATTAGTAAGAGCAGACATTTGTTACAAGCAAAACAAATATGCAGGAGATACTGTCACACAGAAACAATATTGTATTTTCACTAAATATGTCAAAAGAGAAGCCTTTATAAGAAAGGTTGAAACTAATAAAGAAGAAAGATAAATATTTATTAGTTTTCCAAACACAAGTCATAAAGGAAGAAACCTTCTTCCAGTGTCTTCTGGCACTCTTAAAAACACATATGTTGGATTGTCTAAAATATGTATGTCACATCATTTTTATAAAAAGGATTATCCAAAATTCCTTCTCACACATCCTGTGCTCACTAATTCATGCACATGCACTCCCTCTCTGTCTGTCTCTGTATCACAGCAAGTACTATTAAGATACCTCCTTAGATATATTTTCTATGCATAATTACAATATTATTTTTTGATAGTTCCTAAACCATTACACTCTACTAGAACATCAACTTAAGGCCTGCAAAGTGTAGAGGGCAGCCAGGGACAGAGACATAGCGATTCACAGCGCCTTACGCTCTCCTGCTTCTACTTTCTTGCCCTCTCCTAATAAGCCTATGAAAGATAGCAGACAGAAATTGTTGTGACTAACTTTTTCTGCTAGTCTCATTTAAAACTTTTATGGTTCTCACTGTGCACATTCTTCCACCTAAAGTAAGGCATATGATCTTGATGTAGAAGAAGCAAAGATTTTGGTTCAGATTTAACTTGATCAGGACTCAGGAAGTCATTTGTTCATGCAAAATGAACACAGTTTGGACCACTATGATCTTACTGGCATCTCTGGACCTGACGTTATTGTCATTTCTGCTTCTTCCTGTTATTTAAGCCCATGAAGAACAGGGAAGGGCATACTACATGTGATACTACACAAAATAAAGATGTATTGCTCAAAACATGTAAGTAAAGACAAAGAGAAAAGATATCAAAACCCATGAATGGCACATCTATCAGCTAAATTGCAAATGTTTGCTGTAGTTTCACAAGTGTTTAAAAAAGGTAGTGCATATTTAGCATACCAGTAGTTTCCAGACGCAAGGGCATATCAAGTACTGAGCAGAATGCAAACAACTAACATAAAAATATCGTCCACACAAAAAACATGTATGGGAAAGAAAATAAAAAACAGCAAGGCTAGGTAAATAGAGACCTGCAGGCAGGAGCTGAAGATCATGTACATTAGATTGTTTATTTTTTTTAATGTCCTATAATTATCATATTCTCCAGGCACATCGAAGAAAGATACTGAAGGAAATCAGGCACAAAACTGAAGTTAGGGAACATTTTCCAGATTTTGTGCCCCCCCCCCCCCCCCCCCCCCCCCCTCATTTCACCAACATACCATTGGCAGTACATACTAAGCTCACAGAGAATGAGACACACCTGATCATCTTCATGCACTAGACTAGACCTTTAAAAACTACTTCAGTGTTCCCCAGAGCACAGTGCCCCAACCCTCTGATGCTGCCTGGCCCCTCCGGCTTATGCCTACAGCTGACAGGGTTGCTGTGGCACAGGGGATGGCAGGCAGTCATGCTTGGCCAGCCAGAGCTCATTCTAGTCCACAGAGCAGTCACTACCTCCAGGTGCACCACATGGCGCCACACAACATTACACCGTTCACCTGACTTGGTTAATTGCTATATGGCACTAAAAGCAGGTAAAGAAATGTGCAGAGGCAATCTGAAACACAGATCACAGAAAGATTTTGTTTAAAAAAGAGAATCCGAGATTAAAAGAGACTGCTCTGAACTCCGCAAGACTTGACTGATTTTGTCAGGAGATTTTCTAGTTGCTTATTTACTGTTCATATAGACTATACTATGTGAAGCATAAAATATATTACATGTATTAGGAAGCAAACTTGCCTTAATATGATAGTCTGCAATGGCTCAGAAAAACCATTACAAACTATTATGACAATAATCTGCAGATTAAGGACTCTCTAAGTATGTGCTGACATGATAAATCATATCATCTATATTATCTATCCCTCCAGAGAGCCTGAGAGCAGCTCCAGCAAAGCCAGGGGGACAATAGGAGTTCTGCTTAGGCACAAGCTTTCCATAAGCATTGCACACCCATCTCTGGGCCTGCTGGTCTTTCTTTAGCTTTTATTTCAAACACACACCCCCCAAATAAATGAGCTCTAAGCATAGTTTCAGGTCCCTGTTAAGACTCAGAGACCTGCTCTTGTTACACTGGGGTCACCACTAGCTTGAGGTTAGCAGATAACGGTGCAGGCAGTTGAGCCTCCCTGCTGCAGTGTGTATCCCTGCCACCACATGTGGCTCTACTGGACCCCTGAGCAGCATGGGTAAGCACAGACCAGCCTCCCTGTGCTCCCCAGATACCCCTTCCCTGTCAATGCTCACCCAGGATTTCCCTCACCTAATAGGATCCTCTGGGCTGTACCCCATATCCATGGGTAGCCTCAGTACCACAACTCACATCAGTGAGCATCAGCTTCTAACCCAGTCTACGAGTGATGAAATTAAGCACAACACACAGTAAGAACTTTACTGTGATGCAAATATTCAGCAAGAGCTTGTCAGACTTTGAGTCAAATCCCTGAGCCTGTCCATGGCCTTAGCAGGAGCGTGACAGGCACTCCACTCTCCTGAGCCAGAGGTAGAAGGCATCTTCCCCAGGGGAGCAAGTACAGCTGCCTCCAGGGTTTGAGCTTCAGCCTAGCAGGGCTCTGTATCTCATGGTCCCTCCATGCTCTAAGTCTCCTGAATTCTTCACTTCATTGACGCTATTGCAAACTGCCCCTTTCATGCAATAGGGCAACAAATGAGGTTTGCTCTTCCTACACATGCAAAATGCACTTTAAGTGCCAAGACAGCATTATTCTTGTAGCTATTTTATATCTTAATACATGTGGCTTTTCTGAAGCAGCTTATGTATGATCTGATGCATCTTAAAAGAGCATATCCCACATGTTTTCAAGCAGATATGAGTGCTGGCCTGTTATTTAGCTGCAAAATCAGTAGCATGAAGATTATAAACACTTACTGTTAATCCAGGCTAAAACTTGCTTGCTGCCTGCTTCAGACACAAATTCACTTTGGCATATACAATACTAGACAGCCAAAGCAAATTAAGCTAATTTAATCAACCTCTCTAATTAAACTTTATTTTTTAAAGTCTGTTCTGGAAGACAGAGAAAACATAATTAGGGCAACATTCAGTAAACATGTTACATGAGGCATTAATAGGTCTTTTCTTAGAATGTTAGTTAAAAACCTGAATGATAAAAGCTGCCCTGGACGGACAAAAGCAGCACATAGGTCTTGAGGAGCACCCTTAAAAATTCAGTACAAAGCCCCAAGTACCAGCTGCTAGACATCTCACACAAAAAAGGGACAGAGAGAAGACAAAGAGCTGGTTAAAATAAACAATGCGACATAAGTGTGAACTAAAAGGAAAAAAAAGATGGCTGAGCCTCAAAATAGTTGTAAGATCATTTCTGGAAATAATCTCATATGCCACATGTTATCTCAACTCTTAACTACAGTTCACAGGTGTGCAACGATATTTATGGTGCTCATCACATCCTTGTCCTAATGAATATAGAGAAATTGGGAGCCCATGGATGACTTTTATGATAATTTAAATAGGATAAGGATTTAGCCCTTCATGTTAACCTTTTTTTGCAATACTTCAGCACTGCAGTTTCCAGGACCATCTGTCAGCAGCAAATGCAAATGCTCATGAAAATGACTAAGGAAAAGAAATCATTACACCAAATTATTTAATACTCAGGAAAGGCCTTATGTGAATTTATCTATAAAATGGGTATGTTTGTGAAAAATAAAAATAGACATTATGTGGAGCATATTTCCAGTACCCCATACAGGAACAGAACAGAAAATGATAGCTGAATAGCTAAATTTGTCCCATCTAAGAGTCAGAGTAGCAAATCCTGTCCCTGTTAGTGTTTGGTCAATGACACAAAATAGTATCTTCTGCATGCTCATTTAAAGGTGAATTACAGTCCTGATACAGGAGAAACAAAGGTCTAGGAATTTCTAGCTCTGAGCAAAACAAACAAGCAATTTTCAAGAATTTTTGTCCTTTCATGGGTACAGAACTTTTGCCATTCACCATTAAGGAGGTATTTGGTGTTCCACGACCAACATTTGCATTAAATAATATTATGGTGTCCAAGACATAAACTATTTTAACCAAACAAAAAAATTCTGCTAATCTCTTATCCATAAAAATTCTGCTCATCTCTTTAAAACCTCTTAAAAAAAAAAAAAAAAAGAGACATCTCACATTTATAAATCCGGTAATAGAAGCCTCACTTACTGTCATGTGTAAATCCCACCTGTTTGCCAAGTTCTGTGTGCATTCAGCACCTACACCTGTCTCTCGCAGAACACCCCAGTGCAGGGCTCTGACTGGGCATCCAGCTGATAGGCATGACTTGATACATGTGTCAGAAAAGACAGCCTCGGCTGCTCCTTGCCTTCAATACATTCAGTAGTGGTAATGTTGTTGCAAAAGGATGTGACTGAAACTTTTACCATCCTGTATTTTCATAAGGCCATTCTATGTCTGGGACCATAAAAAGAGAATGGTGCTTAAAAAAAATGAAATGATTGAAAAGTTGACATACTTCAATTGTTCTGCCCTGGAAAACAACATCCGGTCAGGTAGGAGTAACAAGAGAGATTTAGCAGGAACATGTGTTATAACAGCTCACAGCAATTAATCTTTGCTATCGAATATGAAAACTAGGCAGACACTCCTGAAACAATGTTCCTTTTTCATCTAGCACCACATTACTCTCAGCCTTCTATTGATTCTCCTATTGATTTGTAAATCATTCCTGATCTACTCCAGCGATGCTCTTCCCTTTTCTCAATCACGCAGCTGTCTGTTCAGTTCAGTGAGCCTCCTCAACAGAGGCACACGCTGCCCAGACCACAGGCTGGTAAATCCTTGCCAGGATGAGTCAGTGCCGCCGGGAGCAAAACTTCCACTTAGTCGCTAACTGCCAGAAAATGATGCCTCTGGTAACGCCAGAGAAGTGCAACGATGAGTGACACATGTACAGCACAAGCAGGAGGAGTTATGCAAATCCCTTCTGATTTATGGAGAGGATGGGTGTTTGGGGAAACAGGCCATCTCTGGGGGAAGCCAGAAAAACAAACCACTACTTCGTGAATCACATTCATCCATTGCCTTTTGCCTCTGCTCTGCCAGACTCGGGAGCTACTAATGCTTCTGCCCTCTTCCCGAATCCTGTTTCCATTCCAGCCTGTATTTTTCATTACATAAATTATCCTAATGTCTGACCCTGGAGCCTGTGATACAGAAAATGAAGCATATCACGAATTTTCATTACCAAAAGAAAAGAACAAGCTGGATTCCAGCTATTTAAAATAGTGGTCCCCAACATTTTGGCTGCAGTGGACCATATAAATGCTTGCAGAGAGGAAGCAAATAGTCCCTTGACACATCCCTTTCTCCCTGCTCCAACCAAATGCATATTCTATCACATCACCAAAATGTGGCCCTTCCCACCATGTGGTAGGCCCACGCCCCTCAGCCTGACAGCCCCCGTGTAGCATGTAGGAGGCTGGTATTTTAATCTAGACATTATACCCACTGTTCACATTATCCACGAAAAGTCATCTCTTCCATATTCTCCAACTGGAAAAAGAAAATTTTACAAAGAAATCCTGAGCAACTTCTAAAGGTAAAATAGAAGAACTAAAGAAAAACGTGGAAAGAGTGGTGAGATGACAAAATAAATTGACCCTGTTTCTGAATTTGCCACAGAAATAAAAAATACAAATGTGCCTCAAGGGCACTGCAGGAAATCTCAGACTGCTGAAACACTGCAAAACCAAACAGAAACCTGTAGCTACAGTAATAACTGTAGAAAAAAATATTTTTAGGTTATACCTTTGTTTTGTTTACAATGATTCTGGTGGAAATTATAGAGAATAATTAAAAATGGAAGATGGATATGTGATAAGCTAATATTGCAAGAAAATGACAATTGTCAAATAGTTATAGGCACAGATCCTGAAGGTTACCTCATATGCACAGAAGCATTTTGCAGAGGCTGTCAAGACACAGTTCTAGGTTTACTTCCAAACATTTGAACTTTTTCCTTTTTTTGCCATTGTGTAAGCAAATAAAACAACCCTAAACTGGTTTGATCAGGTTTTGACTACAGCAATTAGATATAACCATACGCATCAAGCTTCTAAGTCACTCAGCAGAGTTAGGTGTCAATCTGATGGAAACCATCGGTACGCTCAGCACATTTGCTGACAAATCCAAGCGAGCAGCTACGCACCCCGATAGAGGCTGAGCTGCATGAGATTCATCAGCAACATCATGCTCTGTGACACTGCCCTGTGGATAATGAAAGGCAAGCACACACCGCAGTTCAAAGTTACTCTTTTAGCATTCAAACTCTGAAATACCTGAATTGAATTCTTGTCTTTCAGTATTTTCCTGTACATTCACCTCTACCCCCAAGTAGCTAGAAGCAGCTCCTAATTAAACGCTCTACAGAGAACATGGAAAATTGTTGGTTCCGAGCTTTGCCATACATGGTGTTTCACACATTGCTTTAAGAGATGTAAATTGTTAGATCCTACTGCAACCATTTTATAAAAAAGAAATGCAGTGCAGCTATGGTAGCCTGCCAGGAAGATGAATGATTTAAGCTGTACAGCAACTAACTAACAGGTCAGAGGCAAGAATTCCACACAGTCACTCACAGCATTCACACTTAAGCTTACCCTTGTTTTGGCATCAATTTTAGCTCCTCGATCAAGTAGGAGTTTGACCATATTTGCATTTCCCCTCTTCGATGCAACATGTAACGGCGTGATATCATTCTGTAGAATTAAAAAACATAAAAGTAAATATCCATGTATCTTTCATGAATTCCTTGATGTTTGCTCACAGAATGAATTATGCCCAATTTGCTAAAGCATAACACAGGTTTTTTTCCCTGCAAGCATGAAAGCAAGGGGAAGCTGTGTTTATCCACACATGTGAATTACTGACCTGATACCTCGACATATATATTATGAAGACAAACAATCAAGTTGTGTTTGGAGTTATAAGACAACTTGATTGTGCCTCAGTTCTCAGCTTTTGTATAAGACTTAAATTTATGCGATTCTACTGACTAAGCCCTAGCAATTTAATTCAGCTATGGTTGTTACTGAGCATGTAATGATAAGGATTTATACCTTACAACTTTGTTGGCCTTGTAGGAGCCATGGAAAAGAAATAAAACCATTACATCTGTAGGTCTAATTCAAAAGCAACAAGATACCAAAGCTATTTATTTCTGAACATTATCAGCAAACTCTGAAAGCTTTGTAGGCACCTTTGTTTCAGTTACATCACTAATTTTGTCTACCAAATTTGTTCCTCTAATCGATGTAATACTGTACTTCAATTGAGACTGTAAATATGTGTATATGCTTCCCTAAGTGGCGCCTGGCAGGCCAGCAGCATGCAGCGACGCTGCACATCGAGGACAGTTACATAACCAATGCGTGCGCACACAAACACACTTTTTTAACAAGATGTAGCTAGGACATTTTTTCATGCTCTGATGAATCCTTTATCTTGTGGTGTATGAAGGCCGCATCCTGTATATATTTGATCATATGGAGCCAAGTAAAAATAAAAGGTTTTAAATAGAGCATGCAGCTACTGTATTAAGACAAATAGAATTTTAAAGAACATGTTTCTATGTATACAGGGGCAGCGCAAACAGCTGGCTGTGTAAAACCAGCTTCCCTGTGACCGAGCAGAAAGCAGTCAATTTTAGTGTCCTTTGGCTGACTGAATCAGAAGGGCACCCATCGCCTTGAATAGCTGGAGAGCAGTACAAGTGTCTTACCTGGCTAACAGACCATTTAATAGTGCTTCCTCAAAACTGCAGTTGAGTGGAATGATAGAAAACCAGCACTGAAAAAAGATCCCCTCTCAGATGTGACGAGCTGACTCACAGCTTAATAATAATGCTGAGTCCCTAATCCAGTATGCTACAGTTTCATTTACACAAAATTTCACTATGAAGTTAACCCACAGCTACCAGAAAGTACTAATTAATATTATCACAGAGGTAAAATATATTTTAGCAAGATGAAATGACAGAGCTTCTTTCTCCAATATTAACGACCATTAGAGCATCAAAGTGACTACTATTCCAGGGTAGCTTCTTATTTCTTTAAAAAATTGAAGTAAAACAAAAAGATGCTTAGCCCATTAAGCAAAAGGTATGCTATGCCTAGTCCCTCCAGGGATGTAAAACTGTTGGTTTTGAAAAAAATAATTAATCCTATTTGACTGGGAGTTGACATTGGATATAATATAGGGTCAGTATATTACTGTATCAGCCACAAAGAGGACCAAAAAAGAGAGGAGAAAAACAATTATGAGGAGATACTTCTGCTTTTCCTCTCTTCCCAGGAGGAAAGATGTTATTGAGATCAGAGGGAGAGAGACATGAATTCTACTTTCCTGAGAAAAAACAGTAGGGGAAATAACTTTCGTGTCTTCAAGTAAAGGATACTACAGGTAATTTAGACTGAAGGACCACCTCTTTCCACTTGCTGGAGTTGATGGGCAAATAGGTTAACTCAGTCTAACAGAACTGAATACCCTGTTAATACATCAGAACAATCTAGTACTGATAGTTTAATGTATCATACACAGACTAGAAGAAGTGCCTTTTCTAAACATCAATAAAGAAATGGAGGAGGAAAGGACAGCATTACAAAAGGTAGGATGAAGTCTGGTTTTCATTCATCTTGACACTAAGCTAAATCAATCTAGTGCGGCAGAGGGGAAGGTATAAACATGTAAGAACATGCACTTTGGATCTGATTATTTGCCAGTCCAATCGTTCAGAGCTCTTGCTGCCCTAAATGAAGGAGAGTTAATTCTAGAGTAGATGGATGAGTGCTGGCAGATACACACCTCAACTCCAACTTCCACTTAGCAGTTAAGGTTTAGGTCACACTGCTTGCTTGCAACAGGGGAAAAAAAATTTAAAATATCCACTTTCATGTGCAGAAAGGAGTCCCATTCAAATGACCTTCGTATTTCTGGTTAGCACTGAAACTAGCAGGACAGTGCAGTTCTCTCTCAGCTTCTGACAGGAGCAAGCACCCTGGCTTGGAATGTAAGGAAATTCTCCAGCACCAAATAAGGTCTGAGCCCACTTCTGCGAAGTGGAGAACTAGCAATCCATCTTTCCTCCATTTGATCACCTGTCTTTATAAAAAATACACACATTTAATATCTCTAGGATCTTGAAACCTTGAGTTAATTTGTTGAAAATAGGCAGCAAGTTCACATTAGGAAGAGATAGATGGATAAAAGATGGGATCACTTTAGACACAGTTTCTTAGGAAAACCAACTACACAAGCTACCCCAAAATAATGAATTGAACAGGAGAAATCAAGCAAATGAAACCCTATGTGCCCAGTGAAATATCTGTCCTTATGGATGACCAAATTCAGCTCCTCTTTCCTGGGAAAAAAGCGCTGCGGCACTCACTCTCTGGGAAGAAGGGTGCAGTTTTTGTTGTACTCTACTAACCTATTCAGACGGTTCATAAAAAGAATTAAGAGACAAAGAAGAAAAAGCATGTTTAGTCTTTTTCAGCCCTAACAGCTCAGGAAAACATGGGGGGAAATTAAGGGGGAAAAAAGAGAGGGGGTAGGTCTCTATTCAGTATTTAATTTTGCCGTTTAGCTATTTGAGCTTTCACTGGTAGCAAACAATATGAAGTAATAATTCTGCTGGCTGAGAGTTCTGACTTCATGCAGATGAAGAGATGCATTATGTGAATGTTTGAATAACTGCACACTGAAGTTTAGGGCAAGCAACTTGTCTTTGGCCAATACTTAAATAATATTCTTTTACTTTAAGTCAAGGCTTAAAGAGTTATACCTAGATACATCACGTATATGGCCTCTTCCCATCTCTCATCTGACAATTAAGAACATGAACTGAGACGTGCATAAACTTCAGACAACATCATCATTAATGTTTCTGATGACAAAATGTAAAGCAAGCAACTCAAAATTGAGTTGTTTGTACTTGTCACAAGAAACTAGGGATATAAAAAGCTTCATAATATGTGCAGCTTGGGTGTAGGTTATTAACACAAAAACTGTGGTATCAGCAAACAATATAGGCACCAAATGTAAGGTTCTGAATTCTTCAGTAAATCAACAGCATCTGCTGTCTTTTTCAGTCTATTTTTATCTGTTTGATCTTCTATAAATTTCTCCCTTTGTTCTTAAGATAGAATAGTAAATCAGGAAACTTTTGAAGATGTTTTCCTGCAGTAATAAAGCTGAAATGCCTTCAGAAAGTTGCCATTAAAAGATGTGGTTCAGATCTAGAATGTCTGTTGCAGTGTTTGTTGCCCTCACTGTTGAAATATCAAATACTGGGTAATGTCTCAGGTAGACCCCTCGACACTGAGATCCAACATACCATTCAACTTGAGAGTTAACAACTTCTACAGGGAATACGAAACATAACTTGTGAGAATAGCAGCCTAAACCTCTGCAATAAATGCTCATAGAGTTATGAACTAGCACATAGCCCTTCCTCTCCCCCTTGACAGATTTCCTGGGGTATATGACTTGAACTACTCTGAACTGTATATAGCTCAAAGTGTGACAGATTAGATGCATGCAATTTTTTTCTGTACCTAACAACATTGCAGATGGCTGCTTTCCCTTTATCTCTATCCATTGCCTGCTGCAGCAACCACACTCTCACACAGGGCCTGTGCCTTCCTTCAGAGTCTCACAACATCCAGAAATACGATGGGTGAAGAATGACCTGCTTTTACATTTAGTGGCTTTTGCTTGTGCCTGATCAGAGGAAACACTAAGCGCCTTCAGCTGTAGCTCTCTATGTACAACTTCACAAGAAAATTAAAAAAACTTGGAGTTATCCTGTGCTGAGCAATAAGCCACCTGCCTTTCTCATCTGAAATGAAATCAGCTCCCCTCTGACACATGGTGTTATCCATCACAGTTTGCCACAGTAGTCAGAATTACTCCTTACTATTACAAATTAGCAACATGAATGGCTAGGAAGTCAGAAAAAAATAGGTAAAAACTTAAGATTGACAGAGTGCAAACACAGTACATCTCAGAAGTTTATTTTAATGCATTTAGAAAATGAAGAATTCCCCCAGGTTTCTCGTATGCAGTGCTGCCCTATGGGATTGCCTCTTTCTCCCATCAGACAGTCTGATTTACAAGTATAAGGAAGCTAACAATAAATAAGAAAAGTAAATGTTTGCACTTACAGTATCATATTGGGCTCTGAGGTGTACCTCTAAAAAAATGCACACCAAAAATAGGGTAAACCTTTCCTAGTCACATGCAGCATTATTTTAAATGCTGACTGATTGGCATGTAGGGACTCATTGCCAGCATCATAGGGACTTGATATTTCTCCTCACTACCAATGAAAGAACTTACCTCCACCTCTGAGCTCTCCTCCCAGCCCCCCAGTGGAGTGTAGTTTAGATCAGAAAAATTTCACTTCTTTATCTTTGCTTTTTCAAAAAAACCTGTTTCTTACCAAACTGTTCCGATTAACTTGGAATCTAAGATAGTCCTTCTCAGTTCTCAACTGAGAGCAGACTCTGAGAAGAGCTTAATATTGACAAAGAATGTGTGAATAAAACAGAAGCTGAAAATAGCCAGACTGCTAAAGCAGAAATTTCCTATACAGTCTGGAAAATCCCTCCACCATTAGGGGTTCTTAAGGAAAGAGCATAATGTTGGTTGTTGATTGTCATATACTGGTATTGCCCCCAACAATACTGCATGGATATCACCAATATTACCAGTTCCTGGAGGTATGGGAGGATTGTGCTGTGCATGTGAAGATTGTCATAAGCAACTATGCAGCTACATAAACATGTTGCTATGAAAACACTCAGTATTCTCTCCAGTACAGGATTGGACCTACAACACAGCGAAATCCCTGCAGAGAAAAGTCTTATATTCTAGTAGCAGTTACTGGGATCACCGAGACTTGTATAGGACTTTCAGAAATTAAAGAAATTATAGGTGCAAACACACAATCAGATGCTTTCCAGGAAACCTTACAACAGTGCATCTTTTTTTCAGCTTTTTTCTCCTTTTTTTTGTGCTCATTTACTTCTTGTATGCTTATATACTTGTCTTTCTTTAGGCTTGAGATGTATAAAGTGAATCCTGGAAGAAAAGAAGGAAAAGTATAGCAAGAAACTGTTATGATAAACTACCACTAGGGAAATACAAAGATGTTTTTTCTCTTATGTTACTGTCACTTACATATTGCCTGCTCTATTTGATGGGCTAATGGTGTTCTGCTCCTCAGCCTCAGGGTCATCATTAATGCATGTTGTCCTCACACCACCCTCTCAAAATTACCAAATCCTTTCTCAACCTTCCAGTAAGCAAACTTTTTGCAGGCAAAGCCCACTCCCAGAGGAACTGAGATCTCTGGAATAAGGAGTGCTGTGTATCAGGAAGGCTGTTCACAGGGTTGGATGCAGTTTTATGGCACAGTGACTACCTCCTGTTTGCTTTGGCGAGAAAGATATGGGCAGAGGTCATCTTCATGTAGAGGATTCCATTGCTACCTGAATCTTCTGACTTGCTTAAGTACGGAGTGGATGTGGGGGGTCACAGATGTTCCTTTCAGCTGTTGCTCTGGAAGCTGCAGAGAACAATTTCTTTCTTCCTTCCTTTCTAACCACTGTGCTCCTCAGAGACAGGTGGACCTTCAGAGGCATTTCCCCACCCAGGCTAGGCAGATCTTTCCACTGGAAGATAATCTCAGACAGAAGAATGACATCTGAAGACTCTGTGAAGTCCCAAAAGATAACTTTTTCCTAACTATAATTCCCAGAAAATGCAGTTTATTCAAAGCATCTTCCTCACCATCCTCATTTGCATAGCAGCCTTGGAAAAATACTGATTTACACTTTCTTGTTGCTGAATTAGCACAGGGCAGTCTGGACACGCATCTCCATAGCAGCTGGCTGTGAACTGCAGCAGATAAAATTTCCCGTCCTCCCTGCGCACTGCTCCTGGGGATGCCCAAGCAAGGCCTATATGGGGAAGGGCAGGCACTCTGCAGGGGTCTGATTTACAGCAAAAGAGCTTTCTTGCACAGAATACCATAGGCATAATCAGACTGCTAATGAAACTGGTTTCTCATTCCTTTCAATGGCTGTTACTTGCTTTAGCATGTATCTGGATACACCTTTCCAAGTCCCAGATATCAAAGTGCAAGGCAGTCTAGAGAAAATTTGAAGGGAGAAATAGAGATAAAGGAGAAATCCCTCTGTGACCTGTCCTTTTTCTTCAGCACCCCATCCACCCTCAGGCTGAAGATGTCCTGATTCTGGTAAAGAAAATCAAGCCCGTGGCATGAAGCCCCTGCAACAGTGTCCAGCTCCAGAAACAGCAGCTGGGATGGGAGCACAGCAGTTTTCACTAGGCATGTGGTCACTGTATGCCAACAACAGATTTTCTGAATTGAAAGCTTGGAACAGGAGAGCCCACTTGGTGGATTTCACTTCTCCATACTAGGTTGGTAATTCCAGAAGAGGGGAAGTAGATATCAAAATTATTAAAACTCTAGGTAACACCAGATAACAGTTTGATTCAAAGGCACAAGTAGCTGATGAACAGCATTTTTCTTAAGATAACAGCAATTACTTTTTCCTGTTGAAAAAACTGCTAAAATAGATCGACTTAAAGGTCTTTGGTCTTCTTCCAGTTTGTAACTAGGACTTATCCACACCTCTCCAACATCAGGTGCCACTGCCAGCTAAGAGAATGGTGCCTGGAATTGCTGCAATCCTTCAAAGCCCAGGTAGCGACTGCACTTACATGTTAATCTGGCTAAGAAAGGAGACTGACTTCACCCTCAGATACCCTTTATTCTCTTCCTCCGCTTCTCTAGCCCATATGTGATTGCCTCCAGTTAAGCAGGAGGGAAATATGGTGATGCAATGAAGGGATTTCTTTAGCTTTGAAGGGTTTCAGAGAAGCATATAGCCACACATGTGAAAATGTACTACAGAAAAAGGATGATGAATAGACATGAAATGCCTGTTACTTCTACAATGCATACCCTGTCAGTAATCATGACAGGTTTGTTGCTGAGTTTGAGCCCGAGTTTGAGCCCAAGTTTGAGCTGAGTTTGAGCCCAAAATGGCAAATATCCAGCCCAATAAGGAGACCTTGTTTCACTTGGTCTAAGGTTATGAAGGTTCTTGGAGCTGCCTCCCTGTAAATAGGTAGAATCAGGGGCATCACAAGCTGATTTGCTGAAATGGTCTCTACCCATCCCACAGGGAACTTTCCATGTTGTGCCATCTTCCTTGCACTTGCATCAAGGCTAGAGAAGAAAGCACAAACACAGAAGTGCTAATGCAGTTCAGTGTAAGAGCTGACATGAAATCAGTTGCTGGGCTGGAAGAGTGCAAACCAAAAGCAGGTACGTTTCCAACCCTCCCAGTTGCTATGGTCAGCAGGTACCACAGGCTGGCAGGCACTGTAACACCTGTAAGAGCTCCTGAAGCTATGCCTATTGTTCTTAGATGCAGTGAAAGAAGGTAACAAGGGAGTATATGACAGCTGAGAGGCAGGCAGGTGTATACTGGCAGGGGTGAGGGGAGCAGCTGCTACTGCATATCACTAGGGACATCATTTACTTACACCATTGCTCACCTCCTGCCCGCACACTGAGAGCCATCATCGAGCTCATGTCTTTCCTTGCCTTCATTGCTGAAACCTCTTTCTTCCCTCAAGCCTCTCAGAAATGCACTGAAAACACAGCAGCTGAAGAGATCTCCTTTGCCACAGGTCTGCGCTCCTTTTTCTTACATGCTTTCACCAGCTCCTCTTTTCACCACACTTGCCCATGTCATTAAGGCTCAGAGCTCTGCCTTCATCCTACATGTCCATTCACTTTTTCTCCACCCTTCCCCACCTTCACTACGTCGATGATGGGAGCTGGCTAAATATCCTCCCCTCACATATTTGTCTTCATGTTGCCCCCTCCACACAAGCATCTTCTGTTACTGTAATCCTCTGCTCTTGTTCAAATCTCTCCCCAGAATTGATATAGTTTAAACATAAATTGAGAGATAGACAAGTAGTGTTGATTCATATTTATTTAACAAGAAAAAAGGAAAAAAGGTTGGTGGTTTGCAAAAGCACAGAGTGCATTTGACACCCCCATCCTACGGTTTGCTCTTTGTACTTTTGAAAGCTACACTACATACACACAGTATGATTTTAGTTGGGTTACAGCTCTGTGGCTTGTCTTATATTGTCAACAACTCAAATAAGGGCCCTTCCTCCAGAGGGGAAACAGCACATCGTGAACATTGTTTACAGAAATTAAAACAAGAGGCAATGAGGTAGCAGTGGGCAGGCTGCACCTGTGGGTCATTTTTAGTACCATTCTAGTAGTACCTCTACCTGTTTTGCAATTCAGGCAATCAAGGATTAAGCAAGGGCTCTGTTACTTAGTGCTGATAATTGTAGTTTACACTCAACTTGTACTGGTGCTCTATTTGCCTACAAATTTACTGCTCTACCAGAATCTAACCCATCTTTTTCTGAAGCACTTTCATTACCCACAGTCTGATAAGCACTAAAGAACAAAATTCAACTCCATATTACTGTTATTTATGCTATGATTCCTTCCGTCACAGCTACTTTATCTAGATTTCAACCACCACAGAGTAGAGTTGTGCTCTCTGGATGCTGTCACCCAGCTACAACAAGCACAAACAAGCCATTCAGTGCTCTGAGTCACAATGTCAGCCCACTGCTCTTCCAGGCTGATGTCACTGCATCTGCACTTCCCTGGCTGTCTGAGCAGTCTGCCTCTCGGAGGATGACAACTAATGAAGGGAGACCTGGAATTTCCAGATCTTAAAGAGGAGAGGAGGATGGCCTTATTACTTTGGATGTGCTCTCCATCAGTATCCAGAACACAGCTGCTGAAGCCTAAGATTTATCATTTTATTAAAACAAGCATAGGCAGATGATATTCAGTAGCACTGGTACTAAATGCTGCTAATTGCTAATGTAGTAGCATTGTTAATGTCTAATCTTGCTTCTGAGTGGGAAAGAGTTGACCCAAGACCCCATTCGTCTTCCTTGCTCCTGTGATTAGAGCCTATCAAATACTGAATGTCAAAGTCAATGACCGTTTGCAATGCCTTAATGCACTAATTTGGTCAGTTTAAGGATTTGGGAATAAGAGGTTAACATTATCAGTGAAAGCAAAGCACACATAGTCAGAAGCTTCCCAGAAACCCTTAACCCTCAAATCTACTCTTAGTTTGTGAACTTCATGTGGATGTAACCTGTGATCCCTCTCTCACCAATAACATGAAATACATTTAGTGACGAATGTGATTTGGAAAACATCATTTGTGGGGGATATGTGAGAGTTGATCCTTACCTTTGATACTCAACTATCAGCTTCACCCAATATCTGCTCTGAGTAGATCTACTCTATCTCTGAGTACTCTTCTCACCAGCATTAGTAGGTACTGGATGATGTCTTATAACAGTGTCTTCTAGCTTTGGGGATTTATCTTCCTCAGTAAATCACTGAATGATGCTATGTTGAATGAATAGGGGCCAGCACCAACACTTTTCACCTGCACTCCCACTTGCAGTTTAAGGAAAACATTCTGGGTCTTTGTTCAAAATTTCTATTCCCGCTCTATCACACCCTCCACCAACTTCCCTTATTAACCACAGCCAATCTCTAAAAAAGAACTGTTCAGGGTTGATTTTTTGGGGGGGTGGTGTTATGTGTGAGAAGTCCTGTAAGTAAAATAGTAATTTCTATGCTAAATAAACACAATATTATTTTACTGTTTTCATGGGCTTGAAATGCTTATCATAAACACTTTGCTGCATGTAAATATGTTCCTTAACTGTAGAAGCATTCAAGTTTTTAGATATACAAACTATCTAAAGTAAAAGAAAATACTACAATTTTTGCTACGTAGCAAATGCTCTAAGCAGAAGTATAGTACTTTTCCTCTTGTAAAAGTAATGAAAATATCACATGATCAAAATCTCTGAAAAGGAGCTGCTGAATTATCCATGACACACAATTCCCCTCATAAATATAATCTTGAATACACGTTGAGTTTTTTGCTTTTTCTACTTTAATTGAAAGGTTGCTCCAGAATCTAATTAGTTATATGTAATATTAATTATTAAACAACTATTAATTAAATAGTATTAATTATTAACGCTTAATATTAAATATCTAAATTTCTATGCAACTTTTATTCATGGCCAGTTTATACCTATTTATACTCTTACATCAGCATTTGCTTTTAGTTTGAATGCCTCTTGCTCCCTTGAGCTTCTCTCCCTATTGTCCTAGGGACCACTACAACATCTCCTTGACTTTGTTTTAGTAGAGTTTGTTGAGGCAAATTCTTTCACAGCCTGTTTGTTTTGTTTTGGTGTGCGTTGATTTTTTTGTTTGTTTTGGTGGGTATTTTTGTTTGTTTGTGGCTTTGGGGTTTTTTGATCTAATCGGAAATACCTTGGAATAACCTGAAATCACATTTGCTTTTTTGGACTTTTTTTTTTTTTTAAAACCTTATCACACATACCACCCAGTGAACAACTAGTATAGATAGGTCCTCCTCTTTCTTGGTTGGTAGATTGCTGGAGAAAGCAACAGGAGAAATACGTGTATTCTTTAGCCAAGAGTTTGATCTGTTTTCCACAATTAATTTCACAACACATTTCCATGTTCTGTTGCACACTTTCTGTATTGACAACCATTCCTGGCTGTGTGTCAGCAGAAATTCCATAGGCATCTTCTTACTCATGCAGTCCGAGCTATTACTGAAGAAACTAATAAGCAAACAAATTTTTAAGAACTTCAGTAGGAAGTTCTAACTCCAGCATTTTCCAGTACTAACCTAATTTTGTATGTTAGCCCCTTTTTTATTTATCTGTACGTCCCTAATCACTCTCCCTGATTTTCCCTTCTTAAAGCCTTGCATACTTTCATGGCACCTACTCAGCTTTCTGCCCACGTGCTCTCTACCCTACCATTCTCTAGCCCTCCATCCTGGCTCATTACATTTTGTGTTACCTCTGCCTTTCTTTTGTCTCTGGTCTTATGCCTGGCACAGTTTCCTTCCTTGCCCTTTGTATTGTTGTATCCCTGTCCATACTTTATTTTCCTGCTCTTCCAACTATATATCACTTCCCCCAATATTTTCTGTCCTTTACACATCTCCTACACATTTTGTTGTTCCCACATCCTCCCTACCTTTGACCACACTCCGTCGCACTAACGTTCCTCTTTGGTCTTCCGACAGACCTGACCCTTGACAGCAGATATGGTCAAACTTCAGCCCAGACTGTGAGACGAGGCCCTGCTGGCACCAGGCTTGCAGAGCTGTCCAGCTGCCTAGGGGAGGATGCACCCACTCCCCAGGTAAGAAGGCGCAGCTGAAGCCACCAGTCAGCTGCTCCCCACCCAGCCCAGAGTGAACCAAGGGGACACCGGGAAAGCCCATACCATTTCCCTCCTGGCTCCTGATCCTTTTCCATACACCTGAGGAACTATGTCACTCCCTGGGCTGTGCTGTGACTTTGGTGCACAGCTTACAGGGTCAGGAGGGTTAGTTTCCCCACTCTACCATGGCTTCTGTCATACAGCAACCATTATCGACTCCCCTCCATTTCTATGCCTAATTTCATTTTCTACCTCTCCAGTTTCTCAGATCTCCTTTTATGTATCATCTGACTCTCGCATATGCAGTGAAGGCACAGCTGCTTTATTCACCAGTAGACCTGCACTTCATGTTCACTGGAAATAACGACATACTGAGGACAACTCAACAGGGACAGCACTCCTGCCATATGTTAAAGCTACAGGTGGAAGCATTCATCTCACTGAATCCCAGCTTATCTTCTGCAACACGAACTATGAAAATAGCATCTCTTTTTGATTAAAACAAAAGTTTTCAAAGCTGAGGACTACAACTCAGGTTCAGTTAGCAGCTCAGGGAAACCCCCTTTACACTGTATGGTAACAGAACAAGAGCAGACAGGCTGGCAAGAGCAATGTACCTTCCACACCTTTGTAGAAAAAGTGTTTCAAAGTGATGATTAAGCAAGCTAAATATAACTAAGATTTCACACTTACCCTTGCAGTGAAGTCCACAGCAGCACCCCGATTTAACAGCAATGTAGCTACATTGATATTTCCATAGTGAGCAGCTATGTGGAGGGGAGTGAACCCACTCTGGAAAAACAAAACAAGACAAAAGCCATAGATACTTATTTTTTTATATCTCATTGGTACTCCAAAATTTGTATCACACCACTGAAAAAAGCTAGTAATAGGAGTCTGCTGCAAGTCACCATTCCAATTCTGTACTAGTTTTCACTCACTGATGTTTATTTATAGACTCTCAGAGAGTCTAAATAGAATCATATTGCTATGCAGGAGGGAAAAAAAATTAACATAATTATTCTAGAAGACCAGAAGTAGGATAAAACTTTCAGTTATTCCAGAAAAGCAACAGCAAAACATTTGAGTATTAAAGCACTGATCTGTCTTTTATAAGAAATCAATTTCTAAGTAGAAATATCTACTTGTTATTGGTATTATGTCAGTCTTGCAAGTTAAATCTCTTAGAGATTCTTTGCAGAAGTTCAGATGCAAATAATTTAATGATACTTACTAACTGTTTTTTATAAATTCAAAGTAGATGCAAATGAAAACACCATCAAAGACGATTTTAAATTATTAATATGGATTTTTTTTCCAAGGGTTAGTACCATATAGATCAGTCTCCCACTGTGGGCAATCACACTGGGTTATGTTCAGACACCATGAGTTACCACCCTAATTAGAAGATGCCTTACTGATAAAATTACTTCAGCAACTTATTTTCATATTTAAGTAGTTTTACTTCCTTTTAAAATAATGCTAAAACATGCAGCAATTCCATCAGTCCTGCAAAGTATGAAACCTTATGGGAACTAGATGCATTTCTAAATTGTTAGCAAGCCATGCTAGCTGCCACTGCCTTGCTTTGGGAGTTTTGCAGATATAAACCCACTCTCAGATCATTCTATTTGCTGACACCATCAAGGTAAGTGTCATGCAGAAGCCTAAAATCAGACCTGGATGCACAACATGACAGGGTTGTCTGCAGCTCTTAACACATCTGATAAACATATGCTCCATGAGAATCCCTGAAAACTCCATCTTACATAATATGGCTCTTTTACGATGGCAGTTAGCTCCCAAGAACACTTACTCTTACTTTTAAACCCTAGTTTCAGCTGCAGAAAGCCCTGGTATCTAAACTACAGTCTTCTCTAGCACATGCTACTTCATTTCATCTAAAGCAGGTATCTATCCTATAAAAGGCGATGCAAAAAGGAGGAGGAAGAAATGATGCAGCAGCACTAAGTCATGGAGGAGTGATGATGCATATATATATTTATATATACCTCTGTTGTTCTATTCACCATCATCTAGGTTAACAGATTTGGAAGCAAAGAGGGGGAAAAAATGAACGGTTAGTTCACCACTGGTGATATGGATGCAAAAAGCTTCATGATTGCTATGTGGCATGGCAGCTCAGATGACAGCACAATCGGCACACAAAGGAAGCTCAACTGAATGGAAGCTGAATGAGCAAGTATTTTGAATGTTAATTGTTACATGT
Source organism: Strix uralensis (assembly GCF_047716275.1). Taxonomy (NCBI): domain Eukaryota; kingdom Metazoa; phylum Chordata; class Aves; order Strigiformes; family Strigidae; genus Strix; species Strix uralensis. The sequence continues at coordinate 9,391,160 of NC_133978.1, read as the reverse complement.
TTACCAAAGGTCTTAAAGTAGCAATTGCACAAACAACTAATCAAATTACTTAATTGTACAGTACCTATAGCACACCACTGCAGGAGTGGCTTTCATTCCCAAGAGAATAATTCTAATAATATTTCACTTATTATTTTCCAATTGTGAAGTTTCTACTAGAGAAATTAACCCTGATTTAAACAAAAAGGGAATGAGGGAGGAAGAGGCAAAGGAAGCAAATGAAACGTTATTGTTATTCACACACTAGAGGAGAAAGTTATGTGTAACTCTGCAGCAAAATACTTCACACTAAGGGAGATCTTCACCGGATGTAACACGTGGTCAGTGCTTAAAAACATCAAACCTTCTTTCTTTTTACAACTGACCTTTGACTCCACATCAGCATTGTGGTCGTTCTGCAGAAGCAGAGCCGCTGCCTTCGTATCATCCTTGCGAGCAGCGATGTGAAGGGCAGGAAGACGGACTTTTCCCTTCGTATCATTTTCAAGCAGCAGTGAAACCACCTGGTCATGACCTTGCTGCAAAGCTACTGCCAAAGGCGTGAAACCATCCTGCAACATACAATGGGGACTCTCAACATATGTTCCAAGCTTTCCAGGGGGCGGAAAGGGGAAGGGAAGAGATCTCAGCATTAGTAACAGTACTGGCTCAAATTCAAACATAGAGTGTAACACGGTGCAAATTAAAAGTACCCTGCAATGTCACTGGAATTGGAGTAAATTATTGGCGAACTAGGTCCCAAATGCTCAAAATACCTTTCTGGCACTCCAGACTTAAACATATTATTATAAAATAGAAGCAAACAAAAATGACTGAGACTTGAGAAAAAAAGTGTGAAATTACTCATGACTTAACAGTTACATAAATAAGTGTATAATAAAGTGTATAATTATATAAAAAGGTATAAAAAGCAGAAATATTAAAACAATTGGTAATGATGTCTCCACAGCAAATTATCATCCATTCCCCCCAAAGCTACAGGTTTTGAAAAAAATTCAAACAGCACTTCAGCTCTATCCTCTGATATATTTTATATGTGGATTAAAAATCTAATAATATTTAAATATGAATACCACATTCTCCCAATATACCAATTATTTTACTACAACTTCCATTTATGAAAATTTATACAGATGTGACAGATAATCCTCTTACAAACAGAATTTATTTCCTTTCAGACTAGCAAATAGCCAACCAAAGTAGTGCAGAGTAAAGAAACCTGAAAAATAGAAGATTTTTGTTTATCAGATTTTAGAGTGGATTCCTCAAACACATGAAAAGTACAGTCAGAAATGTTTCTATCATTTTATTTTTATGGATTCTTAGAAAACCAAAGAATGAAAGACTTGTCATTTAGATTCTGCTCTTTCCCAAACATTTAAATGGCATTCCAATTCAGGAACACATTCAGTTCTACCCATAACTCACTCAAGAAAAAATCACAAATGTAAATTACTACCTGGGATATTTATTTACTACATTTGACTCTCAGTCAACATACCCAAAGCTTATATTACCAGACTTCATTACAGTTTTGTAGGTAAACACATTCTTTCACTTTTCAACTACTTCTGTCATGGTGAAACTGTGTAAGTGTTAAATAAAAGTGCAGCAATGAGACAGAAGAATGTAGATCCTCACCCTATGTCAAAAGTGCAGAGTGCAAGTGTTAACTTTTTAACTTTGGGAACTAGAAGTAACGTTTTCAATAACAAGTTTCTCTTTCTGGCTTACTAAACAAAGAGCACCTCAGTTTAGGAAAAGAAACAGGAGGAGTTCTAAAAAAGAGCATTTTTTCAAAATTTTGGAGAAAAAAAAAAGCACTGAAATTCCTCAGGTCCTAAAAAGCTTTTTTTTTTTCCTTCCATAGTTTTTTTAAAACCCATTTAACCACATCCTTCCTCTTTGCCTCCGGCTTACCATTCCCCAGTAGCAGGGCAGGGCTCTGGGCAGTGGTCCCAGGCCATGAGCAGCTCCTGGGGTGAAATGACCGCACAGGCTCAGACTACAGGCAGAGTGCACAGGGTGAAAAATGCTGTGTAGTTCTGAAGGCCAAACAACTCCATGAGCATCCCCACAAGAGGGCTCTGGCAATATGGCTACACCGTACCTGCAGAGATGGAGGCTCTTGCCTGGAGAAACTCTGAGTGCAACAGCTCGCACCTTAGTGACCCAAAGATGTTGGCTTCCTGGTCTATTTATACAGCTGACGGCAGTGGCACAGTCAGCCGCTTCACAAAGAAAAGTGGTTTAGCTATCTACAATGTCTTTTCTCACTGGGCTTTCTCTTCTGCTAAAAATGCCGGTAACAATAATATAAAATAATCCTAGGAAATCATTTTCTCCTTTCCTTAGGGAAAAGGGAGTGGACAAAAGGGAGGGAGCACTGCATTTCAATACCAGAGCAGCTGCCATCCCCTATATCCTCAGTTTCCTGATGAGAGTTGCCCATCATTTCAGTGTGTGCAGAGATCACTGTACCACGGCCAAGCAAACTGCGACCAAGAGTATTAGCACCAACAAGAATGCATTTCCACCACATGCTCTCTGAAGATGCCAACTCACAAAAAACAATTGCAAGCAAGTACCGTGATGTCAGTACTATAATTAGCAATTGCACTTTAAAACATAAGGCAAAGCCCACTCCAGAAAAAACAAAACAAAACCAAGCCCGGAAAACTAAAAAAATTTAAAGAACACAGTTGGTTCTATTTTTCAATTTAGACTAAAACACCTTTGTTAAAGAGTTGTATTTTTAATGAATATTTAGCTAAGTGGCAATCAATTAATAACAAAGGCTTTTGCACTTACAAAGATAAAGATAAATCAAATCTATATGAAAATTGGGACCAAGATAAAATAAAAAAGCATCCATAAGCAACTATCACAAACAAGTAAGGCAATAAAGGCAACATTGTTTTGTAGTCTGGTATCTTCAAAGGAATTCTCCATGGATAAAATTAGATTGCACCTTATCATCAATCCTAGTTGGAGAAAAAAGCTCAGCCTAAACTGACATACAATACTCAAGGGAAAAACAAATACCAAAGAAAAAGAACCAAGTACCCATGCACAATCTAAAAAATGTATATTTTCAGAAAATCATACAGTGGAAAGAATATTTTCAAAAATCTGAATCTATTGCACATCTCTGGGAGTCCTGTGACTTCTTTGTTTCCAAACTTTTAGAAAGAAATAGAAATTAGTCCTCTGAAAATGACAATTTTCAATTAACTTTCCAGATCTAAAATATTTCATTTTGGTATTTGTTGGCTTTCATATCTTTGAGCAATTCCAGAAAGTAGTTTCTGATGCACACTTCTAGTTTTTAGTGATTTTGATCCATTAGTGATTCAATTTTTGCAGTGCTTCAGAAGAGAAGAAAAAGATTCCATGCATACATCATTATATAGTGATACTATAAGGTATAGTGATGCAATTAACTAATTTTGGATTTCACATTTTGCAAAAAGTAGGACTTTTTCAAATAGGCATTATTTCGTTCACGGAATCAATTCAGATAGAGCAATCATAATTTAATAAATATTAGAGAGAGCACATACTGAAATACCTTTTTTTTTCTTTTTTGGCAGCAAAATCTTGGAATTAAGGCAAATGAAAATTCAGATTAAAAACCTATCTCAGTGCAGTACATTTATGACTTTTAATATATCTCCTATTTTTTTTTTCCTTTCAGGTTGTCTTGAGTTAGAATTACTTTTTAAAACAAGAACTAAAAAATGTTCTGGAAAGATCACAGAACACCTCCAAGGATGGACCTTTTATCTTTCTGTCAGCTTGAAATTATCACTGCAGGACCAGATGGGATAATTAGGTGCTACAGAGAGGGTATCAACATGGCAATAAATGCAGTTCAGAAAATGCTCCAAGCACTAAGTAACCCTGGGTTTTCCCCAATATCCCAGGGCTGTCTCCAAAGCGTAGGTAAACAGTTGTTCTTGCTTTATGGTTGCCCTTCACATTACGCACTATTTTTGATGAAAGCACAGACAACTTTTATATTATGCACACAGCTTCCCTGTTTGAGCACTTAACCTGAAAGATTACCAGTTATGGCTAAAAACACATCTATTTTTAGAACTGTTTCTAGTTAAAGTAATTTTTTATTTTAGAAATGGCAAGAGATGGTTCAAATTGCTGAAAAGCCAATAACTCAGTATTCATTAGCACACTTCATGGAGTGAAATTTTTATTGGTCTTTAATTTAGTATTTAAAAGACTAGTTTGATATAAGCTGGCAAGAATCACTGCTGAAGCACATTTTATTCTGTTCATAAAGTGTGAAATTCAAACTTTTACCTCTGTGGCAAGGCTTTGACTGGCACCATTGTCAAGAAGAAACTTAACAACCTCCAGGTGGTTTTCTTGGGCTGCCATATACAGTGGAGTGAAACCATTCTGAAATAGGAAAACAAGAGTGTAAACACTCCACAAACATTTCATGCATACCACAGATCTGCCAAACTCAGGTAGATTAGGGGGAAACCAAATAAACTGTGTGCTCATATGCCAGTTGATAGTATGATCTCCTTTGATTTAAGTGGCGATAAGAGAAGGGTAATATTTAAATGGACACAGTGAAATCTTTTATCTGACCAGATACAATTCCCACAGATAAGCGAGAATACTTTCTTTTACATCTGTTGTGAAGTCAAACTAAAAACCAGTCTGGACAGACCATTTGGCAGAGATGAGTTATAATTCCCGATACCTACAGCCACGACAATGGAAGTGCAAAATGGGACAGGTAAATATAATACAAGTCTGTAGCAAAAGCAAGAGCAATGGCTCTTCAAAATACTTTCCAATTTTTCTCTTCTTTCTGTTAGCCTTGACTTCTCTTTCACTTGTGTCAGCTGCTTATGCCTTTTGTCTCCTTGAAGAGTTGCCTTCTGAGCGTAGCCTGCTTATGGTCAATGAGCTACTTCATATTTCAGACACCAGGAAATCTGAGGATTGTTGGTTCTCAGCAGTTTGAGACAGAAGTTTATCAGGGTTTCCAACCACGTTAGAGCATTTCTCAAATTCTGCTTAAGTGAGTGATTTCAATCAATGCAATACAAGTATTAGAGGCTGCAGAGCTTAATTCTTTGGCAAGTGCTTTCCTCTTACTGTCAATGCTTTTGTCTTTGCCTTAACTGTATACAGGTCACAGCCTTTCAGGAATTGAATTTTTGGGGACTAAATTGGGCACTGTATTTTTCCCTATTGTTCTAAGCATTTCTGAAATTCACAGCTTAGACATCATTCACAAAACCAAAACAGCAAAATGAAGTCATGAAACCTGCCTTGGGATCAAGATACCCTTAAAGGAATTTATAGAAGTTGCTGATTTGCACTGGAAATTGCTTGGCTTTCACATAGCACTACATGTCATTCAGTTCAACAGAATCATGAACTAGTGGTAGATACGTATTACAGTAACAACTTAAAATGTCTGTATACTATACTGAGCAGTTTGGTACTGCTGAAGCAACCAAAGCAGCATCAGCAATAAGAACAATCCCTTTCTCCTCTGATCTGTCATGATACATGTTTTAACCTTCGTACTCCAAGCATCACTCTGTCAGACTTACATTACACTGCTAGATTGTGCCTGATCCCTTTCTTTATGGTACCAGCATGGGTGATGATGCCATTAAATGTTTTGGCCAGGAGGTCACTGAGGTTTCAATGGGCTCTGTTAGGACCCCATCTGTCTTCTCACTATCTCCCAGATCTCATGCCATTAGGATTTCTGTGAACCTCAGACTTCCCTTAAGTAAACTTCACACAGAGTGAGCTGCAATGGGGGCAACAGCTTCCCTCTTCCACTGCTCCCTCCTAAGTTCCCCCCCAGACCTCTCGCTCTACCACACACCACTTCTGGTGATTACTCTAGAGTGTGGGGAGGACAGGGGAGAAAGAAAATACAAAATAAAATAGGAGGTAAGGGCTAGTTAAAAATAACAGGTAAAACAGAAGAGAGATTTCATCTGGCTTAAATAACAGAAAAGTTCAGGAAGTGCTTCCACATGACTGAGTTTGGCTGAGAGTATCAGCACTCTCATGTTTGCAACGTGGCAGACATTTCGGCAGGGTGGAAAGCACAGGGGGAGCAGCTCAGCAATTCAGCTAGAATAGTTACAAAGGACATTGACCTAGATTTTGACAGAAACCAATGGAGCCAAACACAGATGAGCTGAGAAGAGTTTGGCCCTGTATTTGCATTAAAGGAAAAACATCAATGTTCTGGGCTCTGGAGAGATGAAGGGAAACTGTAGCCTAAGACCTGTATTCGGCTGAGTTATAGTAGCTGTGGTGAAAACAGCCGAGAGACATCTGACTGTCACAGCACTGGGGCAGAGTTGCAGGGCACACGTCCAACACAGAGCACACAGGAGAGCGCAGGTGACCTGAGGCTGAGCATGCAGGCTTCACTGGCAGCAGAGACAAACAGGAGGTCAGGAGAAAGGGCAGCTGAGAGGAAATGGCATGATCTGGATGTTTGATCCGAGAGGAACTTTATCATCAAGACACTAAGCAGCTGTGAAGCCACATGTTTACAAGGCTTGCATAGGCTGCAAGGTCTGTTGCTGTTCCTGTATTTTGATAATTTGGTCTCTATTCAGGAAAACATCGCTACAAGCTAAAACAGGCACTGAACTCCTATCAGAGTCAAAGCATAAAGTTAGCAATGTGTTAATGCACTCTCCAGAACCAAGGCCTAACAGTTTATTTACCATACAGACAAAATTCTGCTTAAGGAAAAACAAAGAAGCCAGAAAGCGCTTGCTATAAAGTACCTGACGTGTCACTTTACAGGTTATTATTACAGTGAGCAGCAGTCTGGCATTTTTCCATATCATTTCACAGCATACTCTATATCTATTTACTAACTCAGCTGGAACCAAAGATTAATTTTTTTACTTTCAAACATTTGCATTTAGAAAGGAAGCAGGAAACACTTCCTAATTATTAGTTTCAGAAAATAATTAACAGGCAAAAATTCTCAGAACCAAGTAGTATTAGAATTTGGAGGCAGAGCAGAACCTTTTCTTCTGTTAAATTATTGTAGGGTTTTCAACATCTTTCCCCCCATACTTTGCTTTTCTTCTCTCTTTAAAAAGGGGCTGAAATTTCCACAGTGCTACAAGCCTAAGGAAAGCATTTTGTGTTCAATAGTAATAAATAGCCCTTAGAAGAGGTACAAAATTCAGACTCAGTAAAAATTAACTTTTTTTTTTTTTTTAAGGACAGGAAGATTTGGTTAAAGAAGGCCTTATATCCCTAACACTGGCACTTGTCAGCAGGGTAGAGCTGTTACCTTCAAGGGAAGAGGAGATAAAGCCAAACGCATAGAAAACAGGGTCAGTATCAAAAAGAAAAACAAAGCAAAAAAATATTTGGGTAGTCTCTCTGTGGGTATGCCAAATTCAACAGAACTTTATTCTAAGCTTTAGGAAGGTTCAGGTGATGCTCAGTACCATGAACAAAGCTGGTCTAGAGGCAGTTTGGTAACAGGGAGCTCCAGGTACCTCCCAAAAAGACTAATCCCAACTGGGGTATCTAACTGCCACGTATTGGTGTGGAATGGCCAATACACATGTCTCTCAAACAAAGATGTCAGAGGCATCCACGGTGTATGGACAATGCAGTTATATAAGATGTTTACAATCTCAGATTATTTTTAGTTTCAGGGTTGAATACACAAGTTCTCAAACACAAGCACAAAAGATCCTTTCAAAGCCATCTTAATTTCTTTAACAGGAAAATCACTGAAGATACTTCTGCTTTGTTTTACTTCTTAGAAGTCACGGAAGATTTTACTTAAAACTAGTTTTTGTTGTTGTTGCTCTCTTTAGATTCAAATTACATGGTGCCTGGACCCAAATATTGCTGTATCTAGACAGTATAAAAGAGTAAGAAAGAAGAACTGAGCCACCTATTTTCTTTGTCCAGGTGAAGGAAACATGAAATACAGATCACAAATAGCTAACATTCTTGAAACAGATTCTATTAAACATTTTGTTCATATTATTTAAGACCAGTTAAAAAAACATGTTTCTTTAAAATGTAAACTTTTAAATTTTCCTTTTTAACAAACATTTTCTATCATGCTTGTATTTTTATAATACAGAAGAATGGCAACTCTGGGCCAAATGAGAAGACCATCTCTTTGCCCTGGTTTGAGTGAGTGGTGGGCTTTTGGTAGCAGGGGAGGGGACTACAGCAGCAGCTCCCTGTGAGAAACTTCTCGAAGCTCCCCTGGTTTCAAGTTGGACCCACCTTTGCATCAAGGCCGGGCCAATTATCTGTGATAACACATTTAAGAAGGGGAATCTGGGAGGAGGTGTGGGAGTCATGAGGAGAAGTTGCGAGGAGAACATCTATGCAAACACCGAGGTTGGTGGAAGGATGGAGGAGGAAGGGGGGGAGGTGCGCAGGAGCAGAGACTCCCCTGTATCCCTGGCGAGATGGCAGGGCCGCCCCCCACCACCCACGGAGGTCACTGGTGGAGCAGATACCGATTTGCGGCATGTGGGGGCCCACACCAGGACAGGTGACTGCACCCAAAGAAGGCCGGGACCCCGTGGGAAGAAGGCCCTGCTGTTGTAGTTCAGCACTGGGAGGATTGCAACACACGGGGGTGACCCACACGCCCGTGGGAGTGACTCATGTCAGAGTTGGTTTGTGGAGGACTGTCTCCTGTGAGAGGGGGACCGTGCTGGGACAGGGGAGGAATGCCAGAAGTTCTCCCCTCCACCCCGAGGTGGAAGAAGCGGCAGGACTGACCGCACCCCCCATTCCCTGTCCCCTGCGCTGCTGCGGGGGAGCAGGTAGAGATATTGGGAGCAAAGCTGAGCCCGGGAAGAAGGGAGGGGTGCGGGAGGTGTTTTCAAGATGTGGTAATGCTACTCATGGTCCTACTCTGTTAACAGTTGTTGTTGTTAGTGTCTGTATTAAATTTATGTTTTCTTTTCTTCCCATTATGAATCTGTCTTTTACCTGTGCCGTAATGGATGAGATCATCCCTCCCTGTCTTTATCTTGATTTCCTGGGACTTTTGCTTTATTTTCCCCTTCTCAGCGCTGGGGGGAAAGGGGTGAGTGAGCAGCTGCGTGGTGCTCAGTTTCCCTCTGACTTCAAACCATGACACTCTTAATATGATCCCTTCTCTGACACTGCCTGCCAGCCAGCCTCTGAGCAGGGAGAACAGGAATGGAGCAGGCATGCAGGGACACCTCCTATGCCACAACCACCTGGCTTTCATCAATCCATGGTTTATACATTTTTTAAGCCTGAGTTTTTCTCAGTTTCATTTTACTGCTCTGCTCTTAACACCAGCACTGCTTTCGCTTATTTCAAATTTTCTATAATTGACCTAAATATTCATTCAAAGGATTTGACCAAACTTAAAAGCTCTGCATATGCTTACAGTATGTCTGTGTGCAAGGAAAGGGGATGAGCTCAGCTAAGCCTGAGACACCGAATTAAGTGAAACAGGATCCCTTTCATTTGAACAAATTCTCTCCCACTCTCCTGTTCTATCAGTATCTCTTCTGGCTCTGTAACAATTAGCAGCTTCTAGGACACTGGAGGGCAGATCTAAGGCTGAAGGGTACATGCTTTGCTGTGCTGCCTGTTACACAACCACTGCTAGTATCCTGCGAACACCCCTGGATGTGCCTCCACTTTCCTCATCTCCAGGGGTGCACATCTGTGTGGCTTCTAGACAACTTAAAACAGAGATGTTATTTGTATATTTTGTCTGTTGCTGGATGAGGTGGGCAACTCAGTCCAACTGATGGTTGACATCCCATGTGGGAAAGGACCTGAACACAATCTGGGACTTCACTGCACCGTCACACCTATGGGCAAGGACAAGACTTAATATGTCCATGATGCCTCTTGGTACACTCTGACCACCTGGTGAGGGGTAGAGCAGAAGGGGGAGAGCTGGAAACATGTAAAGTTTTAATTGTATGTTGAGTTACAAGGTGGGAATGAACTCAGCACGACACTCACTAAAATGCCCACTTCAGTAATAAAATCGCAGCTGTGTGTTTAAACTTTGTCCTTGCACCTGTTGTCAGTTACCTATGTGTGTGGAACAGCCAAAAAAAGTATGGTTTGTTTTGGTTTTTTTTTTATGTTAGCAGGATTACATTCATCTTACTGTCTGTACCAAACCATATTTTCAAGAGGCAGTATTAACACAATGAGACCTAGCAAATACACTTCTAATATTATAGGTTATAAGCAGAGAATTATTTTAATGTCAGCAAAGTTTTAGATAGTACCAAATGGAGAAATATTACTTTACCTGAGACTGTGCGTTGACATTGGCCCGATTTGTAACCAATACTTTGACTACTTCTGCTTGTCCAGCGAGGGATGCTATGTGCAATGCTGTGTTTCCTTTCTGAAATGAGAGAAGGTGGTATTTGGAAAGAGTACAAAACCTGAGCTTGAATACATGACAATACGATCAAGAATGTATTCCACTTTAAAATATAGTATTTCTTGCAATAAAATACTCTTACTGAATACTTCTAATGGGTAACGTTATTCTAGAAGACATGGACAGAAACCAATACAGGAATCTACAATCTGTTCAGTGAATCTCACCCCCAGTAACCTGTGACATTTGCTATAATCTAAAAAGTTTCTATTAAACAATTATTGAGACCACTCCACCAGTGGAAGATGGGCAATTACTGCTGCAGTAGCGTCTGGAATCAGTTGCCTGACACCTTGTGCCCGTGTGATCAGTGTGAACAAGAGAACAATTAGATAGGCCTGACTGACCTTTGTTGCTGCATCCACACTAGCACCTCGCTGTATCAGTTCAGAGACAACTTCTACGTGTCCTTCTTTGGAAGCGAGATGGAGAGCATTCAACCCATTCTGATTTAAAAAAGGAAGGAAAAAAAGGAAAAGCAATAGGAAAGATTGGCAAAGGTTTTCCAGCATAGCAAACATATCAGGAGACAAATAACCCAGTGAGAGGACTGCTTCCAAAAACTACTCTTATGTAAACTTTACAAGATCTAGATCATAAGGAAAGAGTATGAATCACATCAGGATCTACTAGCTCTGGGGTCTCAAGTTCTGTGTGCTGTTCCATGATCTGATGTAATACAAATGGAATGAAAGATAATGTTAAATAGCACAACATTCTCCAACTGGAACTGAAATGGTGTCTTGGTAAGGGGCAAAATAAAGGTTTAGTTGAATAAAATATGTAAACAAGGCTCATCAGAAAACACTTAAGTTATCATTGACATGAAGTGTAAATATAAAGAGATTTAAGAAATAGTGAGAAAGGTATTTATCCAGCAAATTTGATCAAAATAGTCTTCAACCTGATTTGAAATGTTGATGTCCACTCCACTTTTTAAGTAGTCGAGAGCCTTTTCCAAGTTGCCAGCTCGAGCAGCTCTCAGGTAACTTGCATTTGTGTCAGACTACAAGAAAAAAGGAAAAGTCCCATTAGAATTTACAGCACAGTATAAAAATATATTCCCTTGGCAAAGAAGTTACTAGTGATACAATATATTGTACATACATTTAACTAGACATGAAAGGATCCCAAACTGCCTTGTCAAATATGGGTCAAATCCCACCCTCCTTGCTTATGCAGACTCCCTCTGGTGTAAACAGGCTGTCCGCCTGACTAGGCAGCACAAGATTTGACTTCATATATAAATGTGAATTATGCAGCACTGTCTAACATGCAAGGCTAGTAGCCAGGGACACATCTGGTACCCAGCATGGAAGACAAACACGGTGAGGCTCAGGATAGGACTCCATGGAAACAACTCTGCTCTTTCCAAAAGTGCCACACCACCTTTAATGTCCAAGCTGAACAGACTGGACCAGTACTGTGAAATCTCACATGACAGATTTTAAAAAATACAAAATACTTGATGTTGAAGGACTGGACTACCTGAATGAAAAAAGCATGATTCTACAAATTAAGGCATTTAAAAATCTAATGTCTGATTAAATTTTGTTTTATTTTCCATCCTCCCCCATTTTATGGTACATTTTAATTTACAATATCTGTCCACATTCAGTGAAGTAGCCAGAAATCCCTTGGTACAGTGCTGTTATCTAAACAGCATTTTACTTTTTTCAGAGTTCGCTTTAAAGATAGATGTGCAAATTTGCTTTATGATGACTTCAGCTTGAATGTGAGGATGGCAGAAAGGATGGTTAAGTCATGAAAGAATCACTGAAAGTAATTCCCATCCCTGGAGGGTTTTAACAAGTTATGCAAATATCCACCAAGGACGGTTTAGAGATAATGCTGATCCTGCCTTGGAGCAAGTAGAATGAACTGGGTTAGCTTTCAAGAGGAACAAATTGTATAATCTTTGATTTTATCTGCGCCAAGGCTTTCCCTGGCATCTTGGGCAGTCAACACATTTTTTTTGTGCCCGCTTATCCATTGGTTCCATTGGTATAACAGGAATTATTTTTTTTTTCTTAGTATCGTTTCATCACAGGCTCACATCAGTACAACTTTAAGTGCTTTATGATCCTTTAAGGTTCTGAAAGAGTGAAACAAACACACTTTGTATGGTAAAGTTACTAGCTTACAACCTTCCCTGCTCTTAATCATTATTTTCCAAGCACGCTAGGCTGATCATTTCAAATCAACTTCTGCGATGTGCTCCCAACAAAACAGCCCCCAAATACCAATATTTAATTAGGGTTTATCAAAACCAAGGTGCTGCTACAAACTACATGGTCAGAACTGTAAAGACTATGGGGAAGAATAGCTGCCTTGAGAGGCGCGGTAAAACACTTTCATTTGGAAGATCATCTGAACTGTGCAATGCAGATTATTACAGGAGACAGGTCATATTTTCAGTGCTTAGCAACAGCAGCCACTGGGGTAAAAAACAGGTCAGCATTTTATCAGCATTACTAAAGGTATGAGGGAGGACTTAATAGACCGGGAGCCTTTTTTGTCACAGTGTAATGGCATGTCTGTTTGGCACAGTCAGCAGGTGGACGATAATTAACATCAGCTGTTTACAGCTGCTTCTGGGTGGGGAAGGGATGCACCAGAGAAGCTTGCTATGGAAAATCAGTTCCCGCCAGTCACATTAATGCACTCCAGACAAGACACACTGCTCATACTGAGAAACATTTAAACCTTTCTATTTGCTCAAACAAAATGGAGGCAGGGAGGAGGCAGAAGGAGTGACAAATAGCTGATATTCACATTAACAGCTAACTGCTGTTTCACTGTAGCAGGAGAGCAATGCCTATGTCTTTTAAGGGCTTCTCTTGGAAGCACTTGCTCACTAACAAGAGGAAGGGCAAAGGTTAGGTCACACTTCCAGCATATGGACATATAAAAATGTTTCCAATCAAGCTAGCTCAGGTGCTGCTAAGTGATGCACAAATCTATTCCTGAAATCCCTCAAACAAACAGCATGTCCTCCTTTGGCAGTCACCACTCAAAACTCACTCCTTTTCCTCAAACTGTCCAGAAACATCACTGACAGCAGCAGCCAGGCCATCACCCAAGCAGCGGAGCTGGTGGGGTGCTGGGCACAGCGCCACGCTCACCCGCCAGCCTGTCACTGCTCTGACAGGGACTGGCTCCCAGCACGAGGGGCACCCTACAGGAAAAGCAGCGCTGACATGCACAGGCACTGCGGCGACAACTTGGAAGCACCCAGAGAAGCTGCCATTTAACAGCACGCCGGGGTAACACAAACTCTCCCACACCTCAGCTGATCTGAGCTGGCACTTCCAGTTTCCACCTTACTGGTTTCCAGTTACATGAATGTGATGTGAGCTGAGCTGGTAGTGTGTGAAACTGCATGAGCAGCCTTAGCAGCCAGGGTGTAACACATCCCTATGCACTGAGAAAGGGGAAAACCTTTTTTTTTCTGACCTTGGCTAAAGCTCCAAAGACCTCAGACTATGTTAACTCACCTCAGGCTGGTTAACTCACCCTTTCTGGGCCACCATGCACAGAAATTTTGAGATTTGCACAGAGGTATAACAGGCTGAGGTTGTACAATTGTGGAAAAAGTTCAACAGGGTTTCTGGGATTCTCTCCATCCATTACAGTCTCTGCCATAAGCAGAAACAAGCAATAACATTAGAGAGAAAGGAGAGCCAACATCTTTGGAAACCAAAAGCAATTCCAGCCTCTCTAAAAGTAGCATTGCCATCTTCCACTTTCCCTCCAACTAAGCCATTACTTCAAAACTGCTCAGATAGAGAATAGTCTTGCAAGCTACCCTTGCTTTTAAGACATTCCACTTCCAAAACCCAGAAGAACCAACGAACGCTATCCAACTTTTACAAAAGCTGAGTGTAGGGGTCAGTAAAAATTGATCAAAAACATCAAACCAAAACTTTCACATTTCTGAACCTAAAATTTTCTCAACTTTACATTTCTATTTTAAGCCTAAATGCAGTGTTATTTTTTTTTTTTAAATACCACAATACAGTAGAACAATGTCATTTCCAATTGGCACTGTTTTGTTTGAAACAAAGCCTCTTGCAGTCCCTGCTGGAGCCTGTAATTGCCTCTGTACCCCACAGACAGGAGCAGCATCAGAGACTGGACTCAAATCACTGAAGGATTTAAAAGATCAAACAAGCGTCACAATAATGTTAATTATTTATCTGGATTGCCATCATGCCTGGAAGCCCATGTCAGAGACTGATCAAGGACCTGTTATATTAAATGCATTAAAAAACACAGTAGAGGAAAAATAGATTTTAGGTTTCCAACCATCACTCAGGACACCCATGCAGGTAAGTGCTCCCTCTGTGGGTAACTATTCCCGATATGCCCACTTCCACCTTCCATGCTAGTCGGCATCCGAAAGACAAACCCCACACAGACAGCATGTCTACAAGACACTACTTAAACTTCAATATTCCTGAGAGAGACATTCTGTATGCTAGCAGTCTATACAGATCCCTTTGTTTCTTTCTCTTTTTTTGGTAATCAATCCCAACATGAAATGAAGATGAAAACTGGCTTTTGATTCTCTACTGTCTTGACAAATATCAAGAGAACAACAGGCATGGGACATACATCAAAGCACCCTGAATCTTAGATGTTCTTGGAGTCAGCCACAAAGATTGCAGCCCTTCCTGTGTGTTTGCACAGGACTCCTGTTGTCAGGCTGTGTCCCCAAAGCCTTTCCCCACTCCCTCTTGGGCTCCCTGGGGATGCTACCTTTTCGATATCTATATCCAGACTCAAATTAAAAATCAAGATTCTTACAAGTGTTTTAATTCTTGGAGAAACAGACCTCAGATCCTGTGCACAGCATTTAGTTCTGGAATGGCTATTCAGACAATATTGAACAAACAGTGGATTTACAAGAGTACCAGTACTGATGTGTGGATAATATCAAGCTTTTCTTCACAGATGGTATGACTTCTCCCCTCTCCCCCTGTAATTTCTTGGAAGAAAAAGAGACTATTTCTAGTTTTAAGAAATGCGTAAATGCAGATGATTGGCCAATGGATGCAGTTTTTATGCAATGTGTACGTCTTTTAAATTTGTGTATTTCACTTTAAGGTACTATGCTATAAAAATTCAATTCTCTAATGTACAGCAGGCTGATGAGCTTGCAGATGGTGGGCTGCCTGCAGCCCACAACAGGTTTTCCAGGCTGGAGCTCATTTCAGCAGCCTTCATCCCAGAGACATCTCTGGAAAGGGCTGAGGCTGAATAAGCCATGCTGGTAGCAGTGCTCCGTTTCCCAACACTTCTTCACCCTAAGGTCCTCCAGTCCTGCCACATGACGGATGTGACGTGCAGGGGTAAGACCCGAGAACTGTTTCCCCGTTCTGAGGAAAAGCTACGCAAGTTAAAAACATTTCTATTACAGGAAAGACTAACTCCTAAGTCACGTGGATATTATCTTAAGCCTCCATTTTAAACCAGAAAATGCTGATGCTGACTCACGCTAGCAAATATATATTCACCATCTTTTTCTCCAAGTGCTCCCAGTGAAGTAAGAGATTATTTATCATGAGTGAAGACAAAAACTGTCAGGAAATTTGCAGTGACTGTTAACCTGGGGTCTGGCCTGTCTTTTCCATGGGACTAGAGAGGGTCCTCTCAGGAAACGGAGAATATGTATTATTTAGTGAACCCTCAAAAGTGCAAAGCCATTATTTTCAATGTGCACAAGCCCCTCCCATACTGATGGTATTTTTATTATGCTCATCTCTCTCTCCTTTGTGTTCTGCTTACAGTGGCTTCTTTTTCAGATTAAAAATCCGGTCTTTTTTTCACATTTGGTGCAGGGTTTTGTTTTTCACTCCATCTTTAACAGTAGCTGTTGTGAAGGGAAACCCCCAGCAGGTTCCCATTGTGCCGGAGCAGGATGCATTCTGGCTTGAGTCCCAACAAAAAGATGCTAACCATGCCTAACATTTGTTGTGGGGGGAGGCAATGACCTCATTTTAAGGGATGAACTTATGTTACTTCCATTTGGAAATGTGCTTAACAAAACTAGTCTTGCAGCAGCATGAGATGATCTGAGGAAACGGACAATAACATATTTTTCATGTTTTGATAAGGGTGGGCTTACTGCAACCGATGACATTTTTTTTGCAGTAAGGCTCAACTCTGATGGGCGCTAAGCACTACACCAGAAATTAGAGGTCCCTGGCATTTCTTAGATTTTGCTCCTATGTTAATTTAGAATTTTCCTCCAAGCAAATACATTACACTCATTTGGTAAGGGATGAAATTTTCTTTCCAGTAAACTATATTGGCCAGTTAACAGCAATGTCTGAACCATGTGAAATAAATCAACCATATAATTTTTTGGGGGAGACTCTTCATCCATCCTCCAAGCAGCTGTATCCTTTGTATCTCCCTACTACCTCATAACTAAATCTATATTAAAAAATTTCACCTGTATCTCCTTTATTAGAAGGGGGACTGGTTGCACGGGATGATGATCTTTGTGCAAACAACTACAGCTGTACTCATGCTTTACATACCATACCACCATACGTATTCTCTTCTGATGAGAATGTGACAGCCTGGGGCCAACTACTATCTGCAGTTCTGCTGCAAATTATTCTTCAGAGAGATGCTTTTGGGATCACAGTTCTAAACACAACCACAGGGCAACAGGAAAAGCTCCATTCCTACTGCCTGACAATTCAAAGGAAGCATCTTTCAGCTAGGGAGGGCCAGCTATTTTGAATATTATTGCAGAATGAGAAATGATTTAATTATTAGTCAAAAACCAAACAAATCTCTCTAATTGTTTGCCCTATCATGGAACTTAATCTTCAACTTTCTTTATTCATATTATTGTATCGTGCATAATAAAGTTGCCAAAAATATTATACTATTTGGAAAGTCCCCATAACTGGCCCTATTCCAACTATGTAACCACAGTATGTTTTCCACAAGTTAAAAACTACATTGATTTCAGGCTGCATGAAACCCCTCTTCTTGGTCACACCAGAAGAGATTAAAACACCTCATATTTCTGCAAAAATTGCATGTGAATCTATAACAAACTGTATTTGCACCAACTGAGGCTCTATCCCTGTACAGCAGTCAATCTTAACATGCTTATAGAGAAAATATTTCCTGAAATTCACACATTTAAGCAGTTCAAAACAAAGTGGAAAATGCATTTAAGATTCAGCTCCTCCTTTCTAGAAATCCTCGACCAAACCAGAAAAACCTTCAAGCAAACAAATAAGCCTCTTCCCTTGCTAGATCACAAGACAAGGTAAGCCACTACTGATGTGCAGGTTTAATATAGACCATTTTCAAGATCACTTGCACCACTCTACCTGTTAGAGTCTGTCTTGGAAAATGATGAAACTGCACTCACTGTTACCACTGAAAATGAACCACTGTATTGGAGTGGAAGATGGTGGAAAAGGACCAAGAACCTGAGATGTTAAGGCTGGTACGTACAAGAACATTTCAGAGCTTCCAGTACAAGAGGTGTTTATCCCCGCCTTTAACAGCATCAAGGGGTCTAGAGTGAGGTGTTTGCTTGCAATGACAAGCATCTCCTGTGAAGCTATGATGCAGCTTTCTTACTGTATAAGTTGCTTAGACTTTAAGCACACAGTCTTCTTCAGCAGACTATGAATCTAGTCAGTCCTGTGATTTACGATGCAACTAATCCAGTCCTGGGTGTCTTTAAATGCCTGAATAACTGCTTCCTAGGAAAGTTCAAGCACAAGATAGAAATAAAAAGGAACTGTTATTCTTTTGATTTCCTACAAAGAGCAAAGGGGGTTGTGATTTCCAGGGCACTAAAGACACATACAGAGTTAGATGGGAAACCCTTGCCTAACATCCACGTGTAACATGTTGAACATAACATCCAAGTTGAAAATGTCCCTAAAGCTGCCATCTCCAGATAATTTACTTGTCACTACAGATATTCAACAAATACAGAACAATTTAACTGCAATTCTAACAAAATTAAAATCTGACAACGCAACTGAAAACACCTGAACAGATCAAACCTGTCCCACAGTGACAACTTTCATATCCTCAGATGCGAGTATCTATGCTACTTCCAATACTCTTTGCCAGTTTGCACAGATGAGATTTTGAAACACAAGCTTGATGTGTCAGCTTCACCTGAAGAAATTATGAAAACCATTACTCGTATGAATGTGTTAAATTAGTAACACCAAAAGCAAGATCTTAATTTGCCAGGACTACAAAATCAACGTACATCTGCACAACACACACAATCTTTCTAAGTATGCATGAACAACAAGTCATAAGAATTATTTTCTGTTAATGGGAAAATAAGATTGCTTTAATACTGAATGTTCAGCTACCAGACTGCTCTGTATGAAAAGACAAACTTGAATGACAGGGTAAATTGGAACACACTCTATTCAAGATCCTAAAACCAGTAAAATCTCTGGTTTCACCAGTGAATCACTGTACTTCATTAGAAGTACAGGCAAAGAACCAGGCCCTTTGTGGCCAAGTCACATGTATAATCAATGAAAAGGATCTGATAGAGTTGAAGGCAAAAGATTTGAGCATCTAAAATTCAAGATTAATTCTCCAGGCTGGCAGCCTCAACTTCTAGAATTTTATTTCAAACTCTGGGAAGAAACTCCTGGGCCTGTAATGACTCATCTCTCACTCTCTAAAGTTTTCCTATCATACACTTACAAGTGAAAAATAAATCATTGGCTTTCGTAACTGCTACCACAGTCACAAAGAGCTAGAGATGGGCTGGATGTGCTTCAAGGGTTTCTTCTTATGTCTATATTCACCTGAAGACGATAACTCTCTTATACGTCAAGCTAGATGAGATGTCATTGATCTCCTCCCTGCTATTTTTCTCTCAGAAACTGACTACCCAATGAGCATGGAGATAATTTCAGCACATCTCAGGCTCAAATTTAAAGCCATTTCCACGCTAAAGTCACATTCTTCAGATCACTGCATGAATTATGTCAGTTGGTCCACCTCCTGTTCTCTGTGCACATCTGATTTTGGAATCAGGATCCAGAAAGGAGAGGAAAAAATTCAGCAACCCTCCTCAAAATTTTTTTAAACTGTATTTATTTGTCTATCATTTCAGATGGGAAAAAAAAATGTATAAACCTAAATCAGATAATATTGCTAATTTTAGGGAGAGAGAATTTATTCACTCAAAACAAGCTCACTACAGAAATATTATGTAAATATGCTTCAATCAGATGTGGTGAAGTGGAAGTTACTGGTAATAAAGTGGAACCAACTGCATGTCAGTGGAAGCGTAACACATAAATATTCCCTAAAAATACTGTAGTAACCGAGCTATAGGAATGACAGACAAGCTACATAACCTCTTCTGTAGCTAAACAACCTATTAAGAACTTTCAGTACAGTGAATTCAGAAGTTTCTTGATCTCTTTTTGCCTTTCCACTTTATGCCTGCTTTTGAATGCATCTCTCATTCAAAACCAAAATAATTCTGCCTTGGAAGTTTGAACATCATTAAATTGAAAGATCATTTGATGATAACCAGTCTAGCCATTTCTGAGGTGGCAAAAATATACGCAGAAACACACCAGTTTACACCGCAAGTATTGCAAATCCCACACATAATTAAAGTTTACACTTTTGTAGGCTTGAGGAACATTTGAATGGCTAGTTTTAAAGCTATCTACTAGAGTTTTAAATTTTTTGACACATTGTTCTAGATTCTTGCAGGAATTACAAACCTTTATCAGTTTATAAGTGCCAAAGCATAGGTTTCCATAGCAGGGATCATGACTCCTGTCAGAAGCAAAGAACCTCTTCCAATTTACACACCTGAATACCTTGTTCAAGAGAGTCTCTGGCTGCAAAAGCCCATGTAGCTTATGTGACATATACAGAATCTGAAGTGTCAGTGGAAATTATCTGAAGAGCTTTCAGGTACTAAGAGGACTACTGGGGCAAGTTTTGCAACACAGATATAAACCTGGTAATAGTCAGTTCTGCAGGGCTGGTTAGAGGCATCACATGAGCTCTGTCATAGCAGTTTACCTTAAGAGAACTTGTAACATTTACGGAAATATCTGTCCTGACACCTCTTTGTAGATCTGGCGTTCCTCAGGGGTCAGTGTTGGGACCAGCACTGTTTAACATCTTTGTCGACAACACGGACAGTGGGATTGAGTGGGATTGACACCAAGCTGTGTGGTGGGGTCGACACATTGGAGGGAAGGATGTGCCATCCAGAGGGACCTGGACAGGCTGGAGAGTTGGGCCTCTGCAAACCTCATGAAGTGCAACAAGGCCAAGTGCAAGGTCCTGCCCATGGGTTGAGGCAATCCCAAGCACAAATACAGGCTGGGCAATGAGTGGATTGAGAGCAGCCCTGCGGAGGAGGATTTGGGGGTAGTAGTGGATGGAAAACTGACTGTGAGCAAGGAACGTGCACTAACAGCCCAGAAAGCCAGCCGTGTCCTGGGCTGCATCAAGAGAAGTGTGGCCAGCAGGGCGAGGGAGGGGATTCTCCCCCTCTACTCTGCTCCTGTGAGACTCCACCTGGAGTCCTGTGTACAGCTCTGGGGCCCACAACATAAGAAGGACACGGACCTGCTCAAGTGGGTCCAGAGGAGGCCACGAAGATGATCAGGGGGCTGGAGCACCTCCCCTGTGAGGACAGGCTGAGAGAGTTGAGGGTGTTCAGCCTGGAGAAGAGAAGGCTCCAGGGAGACCTTTTAGCAGCCTTCCAGTACTTAAAGGGGGCTACAGGAAAGACGGGGAGGGACTTTTTACAAGGGCATTTAGTGATAGGATGAGGGGTAATAGTTTTAAACTGAGACTGTGGATTTAGATTAGAGATATAAGGAAGAAACTCTTTCCTGTGAGGGTGGTGAGACACTGGCACAGGTTGCGCAGAGAGGCTGTGGCTGCCCCCTCCCTGGCAGTGTTCAAGGCCAGGTTGGACGGGGCTTTGAGCAACCTGGTCTAGTGGAAGGTGTCCCTGCCCATGGCAGGGGGGTTGGGACTAGATGATCTTTAAGGTCCCTTCCAACCCAAACCATTCTATGATCTCCTGTGAAATATATATGTCCTGATACAATGGGAAGAAATTGATGGAACCAATAAACTAAAGGATTCAAACATCTCCCTGGAGCCAAAGACTATCTGAAGTATGTTTCAGTTGTTCAGGAGGAGAAAAACCTAGCTGGCATTTCCCAAACTCATAAGGGCAATTTCACACAGGAGAGTTAACAGTTCCAAAATGCAGAAGCTGCACAATGTACCAGGAGACAATTTTAGTCCTGGTCTGGAGATGTATGAGACCTACTGGAAAATACCATAAGTGAATGTGGCTGTGTTGGCTTGGCCATGTGCTTCTACAGGAACTGAATTGTGCTGCTGACCATAACCTGCCATATCTTGTTTTCCATTTGATTCTGCTGTCGAGGGTATGACCCAGTAACCCCAGATACATTCTGTAACCCACCACACTACTATAAATCCCAAAGGCAAGGCAGAGCAAACCGGAGCAGGTGTTACTCACACTACTGTTTGTTACTGTTAGAAACACTGAGGAAAACTTGTCTTTCTCCCCAGGGTGATGCCATATGATGTGGGCAACAGTGCTGCGTGGCCTGCACAGAGCAGTGGGCCTCGACACAGGAGAGCCACCAGCCTCCACATTTCCCAGCGCTTCCTTTCTCCTCCTCCTTTATGATTAAACACTGACATTCACTGTTGTGAATTTGTGCAATGGCATGGAAAGTTCTCTGATGGCATTTGTTAGGGCTGTCTGGATGAAATGTGTTCAATGGTGTATGCAGCAAATGTAAAGTAGTTTACAAGTGTTTTCTTCCTCACTCCACATGTTCCAAGTTTGAGGATTAGCTGAGATTCCAATGGGAAAATTGCTTTTCCCAGCGCTAGCACCAAAATCTGTGAGCAAAAACTACAAATCAGGGCCCTGAAATTGTTATCAAGAATTTTAAACTAGAATCAAGTTCTGACTCTAAATACAAGATTCTGTTTTGAAACAAAAGGAGGAGTCTAAACCAGCACTAGGATAAGGCTAGGACCAGGATTTACAGGTACAGACAGGATGAAAACAGTAACAGTGAAAATGATCTTAGCTGTATGGGGTCTTGGAGATGAACAGAGGGGGAAAGAAAACACAGCATAGCTCAGTTTCATTCTTCAAGTGAGAAAAAAATTACCAAATATACAGATAAACCACTGCAGATTAGATGGTGCCATTTTCACACAGTCACTTTTCTGTTACAGAACTGAACTAGTATTTTTCTGGCTTTCAAAGACACTGTGCACTAGGCGAGTTGGAATTCTGTAGAACTGTAATGATCTGAACATCTAGGGAGGGACTTCTAAATTTTTTGATAAAAATAAAACCAGCAGAACTATTTGAAAATTTTACTTCACCTTAACCAGACTCCATAGTTTATTTTCGTCTGAAAACTACCACTGTTTCTTAGCATCAGAATGAAGCATATTTAGAAAACACACCATTGTCTAATTGAAGAAAATAACGGTATTTCACTAATGAATCAATGCTTTCCAAACTGGGCTAAAATACATTACTATTTTAATAAACCAGACTTAAAATTAGTTTTCAGTTTAACCACTGAAGTGAAGGTCGGTTTATTACACACTTACAGAAATAAGCTATGGCCAACAACACTGCCTACCAGCCCTATTCAGTAATCTCCCCTAGCATTTGATGATGGAATAAGCCATTACTATAAAATGTATATTAAAGTATCACTTCTGAATAGCAAATCTACAGGATAAACACGCAGCAAAGTAGAGGTTGTTTCTCCCTTAAACCTAAAACATGCATGGCATCCTATAGGAGATTTAAATATGTATGGAATAAAAACAGAATTTACCATAAACAACATCAGCAAGAAAAAACTTACAAAACAAATGTATACCGTACCCCATCGCTCAACTCCGTTTCAAATAGCTACTACCGTCAATAAACAACGTATATACAAACAGAAAGACCAGTATCTATGCGACTTCTAACAAACCCCTGTAAAGCAAGAGTAAATACCATTCCGTTGCAACACAGAGGGGCAGAGCATACCGCAGACCAGCACATTGCCAACGCCATGGCTCGAGGGCAGCGAGGTTTTCAGTTTGCTCTACTCTTCAAACTGTTGCACACAGAAACTAGCAGGGCTGCATCAAGTTCTGTACTACTGGGGCTCATACAAAGCATCAGCAAAGATGTTTATCACCCTGAAAATTGATATTGTTCTAAAAAACCAGGAGAGAGTAGATAATGTTCTCAGGACTGGAAAAAACGAGTTTAAGTACCATAAAACATCTGAATCTAACAAAATCTTCTCCTACAAGAAATTGCTTCACAAAGAAAATCTCCCAAATAAATTCATTTCCACCTGTACTTTCAAAACTATGTAAACATTTATGAACAAGAATAGCATCACCAGAAAACAACCAGAGTTTCAAAGATGGTTTTTAACAGGGACCAACAACCCAGTCCTGTGTTGACAGCAAGTAAACAACAACATACACATTTAAGAGCACTCACTGCAGATTTTTTTCAGAGCACAAAGATATTGCTGACATGGAAATTAGCTAGTAAACTGCTGGGCGCTACCATAGGTAATATCTCTGACTAAAAAATAAATACAGCCATTAATTGACACTTCCACAAAGCTTGGCACTCATCTATATTAATAACACAATACCACACTTTCCTGGGAATCTGGTATTAATTCTCCAGTGAAGCAGCCTGGAGAAGAATTGTTTTAACTTTGTGGTTTTTAACTGATGTGAATAACTCAAGCTATTGAAGAACCTCAGAGCCTAGTTCAGAGGGTACAGGGATGTAATTTCACAGCAGCTTACTCACTTAAGCAATTTTTAAATCACACAGGGAGCACCTTGGAGGTCACTGGGACTATCCCTGAGAGTAGGAGTGATACGGGTGTCTCCTTACAGGTCACTACTAGCATACTACTAGCACTACATCACGCTCCTTTTGAAGTTTAATTGCCCTATGAATTGTCAGTAGAAGAGATGTGTTATTTAATAAATACACCATAAAAGCATAGATTTCAGTTAACTTTTTTCAAAATACGCAAGATTTGCTAAAACATTTCAGTGAACAAAATTGTTACGTATATCTAAATTACTTAAGGCCCTGATCACAGAACAAAGCATTACAAAGTGTTTCTGCAGTTTTAATCAGCGTCTTCTACAGTGTCCTGAACAGCATGTAGCCATTGGTAAGGAGAGAGAACAAATAATTCCATATACCATTCGACTGCCGCCTCAGCCTATACCATAATCTAACCACCAGAACACAAAATACACCAAACAAGCTGAAACATACCTCTTCCTAAATCCAGCTTTGTCTCACACAATCAAAGACTTAAAACACTAATACAAGAAACTCGATATGAAGATTTCACTCTTATTTCAGAATCCACAAATGCTTACTTGTTCTGGAAAGCATTCTCCCTCTTCCACTGCCATTTTCTGTGGCCAGATATGAAACCTGATGACTCAATTAGTTAACACTTTGGACACTGCACCATTGCTAAAAATAACAGCCCCAGGAAGTGTTTTTCTTTTTTTTTTTTCTTTTCTTTTTTTTTTTTTTTTTTTTTTTAATAAAGAAGGAACTAAGCACAGTCACTTGTTAGACTTCCCTTGGCTATTAAATGGCAAAGGACAAGTGATTGTAAGACTATTAAGTTAGTAACGGAACGTGTCCCAGGATTCCTGGCTCACTTACCATATTTGCTGCCTCCAATCATTCCCCGTGTATGTAATCATGATCTGTGGAATACCCAAAATAGCTGCAGCATCAGCTGATCAGAAAACCACTGCTGCTTGGAATCACTCATGAAACAAGCTTTTGTCATTCTGCTTATCAGCTCTTTCTAATGCAGACTACTTTGAACTATTTCTAAAGGCAACAATAACATCATTTTACACTCTGTGTGTTTTGAATACCACATATGCCTGCCTCCTACTCCATGGTAATTTTATATTTATTCAGATTTTCTGATGACTAATTATGATAGATTTTTGCTGTTGGTTCTAGAGGCTATTTTCCTGAACTAAAAGGCTGCTCTCTCTATACTTCAAGTTCCTAAACTAGAGAGATTAAAAGCAGTACCAAGAGCAAAATCATCTTGCTTCAGAGGGAAGCCCAGAGAGAGGTTCATGATTTCAGTAAAGCAGATCTTGTCTTTTTCGATGGGAGCTATTGCCAGCAGCAGGAATTTTCTTCATGCTTCCCTACAGTTACTTATATTAGGAGTGGTTTTAAAGAATGTCCACATTCTGAGAAAGGGAGTATTGAAATCTTGTCAATACACCACAAGGACCTGCACAGCATGCACTGCGCTTGCCTGTTACACAGCTCACCTCAAATACACGAGCTGCTCATGGATGTTCACTGGTACCAAAGAACAACAAAGGGTAAGACGAGGGAGAAAAAAAAAAAATCAAGGTCTAATAAGATATGCTTAATGTCTCATTTGCCTACAAAAGGAAATAATCTATATGTAAAATATTATATGGATAATTTGAACTCTTCAAGAAACGTTTCTCCATGTTTACATCAACTAGAGCCCAGCTACTGGATAGTAGATCTGTGCCCTTAGGTTATAGTGCAGAACTTGTTGCTAATTATCTACGTAAAATCTTTCAGAAGGTGCAAAACTTGAGGCCCCAACGTATCACTAAATAAATAATGTAGGCTACGCACTCGGGTGATCTAGCTTGAAACAACTTCATAACATCACTGACTATGCATTCTATTAACAACTACACTCTGCTTCTGCACATTTTTGCTTATGGCATTGTAGTGTCTATGACTAAGACCCACTTCTGCCACTGACTAATAACAGAGAAGCTAACAGCTGTCTGCAGGGGTGGAGGAGACTTCCACCTCGATTGAAATACAAGTCGATGACCAATTCAGTTTAAATGACTTTACCTCACTGACATACCTGCACAGAGCTCCCTGTAGCAGAGATTTCAGTCATCTGCACCACAGCTACCTTGGCACTGTCATTATTGCAAGCTGCCACAACAACACGGAGTATCCTGAAATATTCAATTTCTAAAGCTGAATTTTGATTTAGCACGACTATTTGTTTTGAGGACTGACAACTATCATTTCAAAACAATAAAAGAAAACATCCCACTTTTAGAAGCCCAAGATCATAGGATTACTATCCAGTGACTCAATTTTCAGTTTCTAACTGAAGAGGCGTTGGCTCTGAATAAGAACCAAGTGCCGAAATACCCTTCTGCCTTTGAAAAGGAGCTTGAGAACAAGGAGAAAGGAAATATGATGATTTCTATAATGGGATTCAAGGGAATCACATGAAATTTAAAACTTGACGAATAGTTATTTTTGTAGATAAAAAGATTAAATTGGGCAGTTTTATGGAAACTCACAAGAGCCCGCCCAGAAGACCAAGCCCATGGTGGAGTGGTGTCCCCACACCACTGGGTGCCACTGAACTGCAACCTCCTGTCCGATGGGTAGCGTCTGGTGACAGAAATGGCAATTCGACAGCTCTCCTAAAACTGAATTACTGCTTGTTGGAAAGAAGGAACAACGCTTTTAGAGAAAAGGATTCAACACAGTCTCTGTGTGTGTCTGTTTTACTGGCAGGCTGTGCCCCTTGTTCCCTAGGCAGAGCAGGTCCCATGGTCAGTGCCAGCATGGTCTGGGTGACAGACTGCTCCCTCCAGGAGCTCCTCTGAGACCGCTCTCCTCTACCCACTGCACGCTCATTTATTCTGCTAGAGCTACTTTGCTTTTTCAGTCGCTGGCTCTTGGCTTTTCGAGTTCACATTAGTATGATGAGACTGGTGGATGATTGACCCAAACTGTTGCCTATTAACCTCCACAAAATTGTCCTGGTTTAGGTTGTGACATTTCCACAAGAAAAGTTGTCCAATTCTCTCTCCATTAATTTTAAAAGAGCAATGATCAGAATTACAAAAGAAAAGCACAAAGAAAAATTAAAATCTGCCAGCACCAAAAAGTCATCTCAGCACATTCACATCCATCAATTCAGCTCTGATTACTGAAAGCTCACGTCATAAATCATAGTGACACTATATTTTTTTTAAATCTTGTGGATCAGTTTTACAGCATTCAGGATGATTTCTCACATGCATGTGATTAACAAAGGGTAATAAAGGAAAGGCTCAATACTAATGGCAAAATCAATTTGTTATAGACTTTGGGTATAATTTTCAGGATCCTTTTGTTACTTTGCATCTTGAATTGCACGAACCACAAATTCCTATAGTCGTTCTTAGCTTGGGATTGAGAAAGGGCCTTGGAGACAATCATGTAATGAGTAGATATGTGAGGAAAAAAAATATCTCAACAATCAATCTCCTCCCCTCTTTGAAAAAGAAAAAAACCAACAAAACCCCTTTACAATATCATTAAAATGGCAGATTTGGTACAGATGGAGGATTCTTTTAAACAGAATAGTGGAAATGTCCTTTTACATTATCACTACTCTGCTCCCCAACCAGATGGAGCGCTTATGATTACTGGCTTGAAAGCGACTTGCAAACAAAGCAACACATGGCAGAATTCAGCAGAAAGAAAAACATGGTTTGACATGATACAAACAATATAAATATCACCCCAAGAATGGGAAAGACAAGCTGAAATAGTTTAAACCATAATCTGGAAGTATGGATCCAGATTTTGCAAGAAGAAATAGAATTTTTTTTTTTTTTTTCTCTGAAACTGCAGTGGTTGACATTTCAGACAGTTCAGAAAGCTGAAGTCAGCTGAAGCCCACCAGAGCAGGGGATTTATAGCTCTGTGGCATTTCAGGCACCCTTTTCAGAGAGCAAATGGTTGACAAATAGCATCAGTACAGATGCGTGCTTTATACAACTTACACCTATGAAGGGTCCTCAGTTTTAGAAACTTCTATCACAGAAAACAGTGGTAGTATCTGATATTAAAAAATCTGTTCTAGTCATTAAAATAATGGCTAATGTGTGCCCCAGCTGAGACTTTAAAACAGCAGTTCAACTGCAGACATTGCAAAGGCTACATACAGCAACAAGATGTGCATGAAAGAGTTCCCTGCGACCCACAGGCCATAGGTTCATATGCAAAGTCAGGAAAGACACTTATTGCATACAGCAAGAAAGGCATAGTGAAGCTCATCAGACAGAGACTTCCCCTTCTTTCCATTTAGAGACCCCATCTCAAACACTTTATGCTTAACATTTATGGATAGCTACCAGGTTTTTACAAAGCTACTACCAAGAGAAATGCACATTTACTCATTTATACTTCAACTGTTAAAATCGTGGACACTGAGAATACACAGCCACAGGAAAAAGATCCTTTCGTAGTTATAAAATGCCAAAATGATCAGCATAATTTGTGTATGACTTTTTTTTTATCTGCCTGTTCAAACACATCCATCATGAAAATATCATATGTTTGCTATACTACCATTCAAATGCTGCCAGACCAGATCATCTGCTAAAACATCCACAGAATTAGAAGTCTATAGTCAAAAGTATACATTCTTTTTCAACAATACAAAAAAATTAAATATAAAGACAGGAAAACAGTACTTCAAACATTAAGTTGAGGTCACACAGCAAGATGAAGATACACACACTTTTTTTCCCCAAAAAATCTGTTTTATGTTCCTGTGTAATTTATTGCTCTTGAATCGAAAGTATCTACAAAATTGTAAATCCTTTAGTTATTTTTTTTCTTCTTAACTGTGACAAGGATATTCATCTGCCATCACGCCAAATAATCTAAAGCTCTGCAGAACTAAAAAAAGGAAATCCTGTAACTTCTGCTACAAGATACTTAAAATTTCTTTTCAAAGGCTTTCCAAATGAGTGAACAGGAAGCCCGTGGTCTCATCCTAGTCTTCCTCAGCAGCAGCTAGGGTCAAACCTCAAAGACTGAAATGTGATCACTTTTAAAGGATAGCCTGCAGTAATTTTTCAGAAGTCTCCAAACGCTTCGAAACAGTATGCCTCGAAGCCAGCCCTGCTGTGACCTGTGAAATTCAGCACGTTACAGATATTCAAAATGCCCATGAAAGACAGACACTGAAGTGCTGCAGTGTTTACTCTGTCAAGATCCATAACAGCTCCTGTTACCTCACTGTCAGCACTTCGCCTCCCCAGTATATGCTCCTTTCAATACAGGACCAGGGGCTCTCAGAATTACGGACTAAAATAAACGATAAATGTATGGTATGAGCAGTATGCCCAAAGCATCTGAACCACTACCTACAAAACCACTTCAAATTCCATTTTTTTAACCCTGTATTGTTCCTTTAAGCTATCAATTAGCTTACAAGATTACATATTTCCACTCTGCCCTGCTAATCACCTCAAGCTTTCTGAAAGAGCACTTTTTGTTTCATTTTCATCCATTAGCTGTGGTTTTCATGCTGAAGTTCTAAAGCTCCTTTAAATTCCAGTGACCCTCCAGCAGATTCTTCCCCAGAATAACTCTGTCCCCTGGGAATAGGAACAACTGCAACGAAGGAGAATACAGACTGTTAGATAAACCCAAACTTCCTGTCCAAGATGGACTGTGTATCATTCAAGCCTTCCGCCACTGAGACTTCAGCAATTTCTCTTCCTTCTTCAATACACCGCCTCTACATCAAAAAGGTGCATCTTCCACATGTATGCTAGAGAAGCATAATTTTGCAAAGCCACTGTCACAATATCCCACAATCAGCTGCCATGTGGAAATGGAGGTTAGGATAATACTTATCAAGGCAACCTCTTGCTGTCAAGACCACTCTACACATCATAAAGAACTAAAGAGAGCAGCAGAGTTTCATTATACCATCCTGTAAGCACAAAGAAAAGCAGCTTCAGTTAAGCCAACTAAAAGCCCTTGGCTTTATTAAGATTTCCTTTTCTTTCACTGATCACCTTGAAGACGCCCATGTCATTGATTTGCTATGGACAGCACCTCTGGAAAATACTGAGGTAATAAAGCTGCAAGCTGGAATAAGCATTTACATCAGCATCATGATGAAAATCACATGACTGACTCCTGAGCAAATTGACTTGACACTATCATGGTTGAAAAATAACTAGTAAAAGCCAATTAGGAAGGGAAGAACTAAAAGCCAGAGACTCCAGGCAGCCCTATGTTTAGTCAAACTACAGACCTCACATGAACCCTCATGGAGATGAGGGGAAGAGCAAGGGGAAAGAACTATATATGGAAAGAACAAGGAGACACGGTATCAGATCTTCCTATATAATCTTGAAGCATTGCTGATGTTTGCAAATTCTCTGCTGATTAATCAGATGGCTTGTTGCATGCCATGCATCTTGTTCCAAGTCATGCTGAAAATTGGGATTTTGTACAAATTGAAAACAGAAACTGCCTTACTCCTCCTCTGACATACCTCACTGGAGCATAGGATTCCCAAAAGTAGAGATTCCTTGGATCTGAACATTAAAGCTCAGCATTTTCACTAAGTATGGAACTTCTATTTGTTAACAGAAAATAATATTAGCAGGCTACTGAAATCAGCGGCTGTTGATGGTCTCTGTAGGTGTGTAGGTATGCAAACACATAGATAGAAAAGTAAAAATCACATGCTAACATTATTACAGCACAGGAAAATAATGAACAGTTCAGAAAGAACTTTTTCAGTTTTTTATGAATATACTAAAAAATTAGTAGAAAGTATCAGAGAAATGTCACATAAAGCATACCGTCCGATTGTATGTGGTATCCATGTGACAAAAAGTTGGCGCTCTCTTAGTCTGGATCCTATTTCTAGCAATTATCAATATTCCAGGATTGCCAGGAGCAAAGAATTAATCATTAAGAATCATGGTGACAACAGCAAAGTATTTCATCCTAAAGTTGAGTTAAACACCAGAAATGTGAGTGCTGGCAAATAAACCCTTCCAAACACTCCCTCTCTCTGTTGTCTATCTTTTAGGCTTATTCTGAACATAACTGCGATATGGAGCCACAGAACTGCCAGATGGTTGCAAAATGCTCAGACATGGTTTCTGCACAGAAGAAAAGATTTCTATCATGTAATATGTTACAAGAGCAATACTGCAAAAGCAGTTCTTGTCCAGGATACCCGACAGTTGACTGTCTCTGCAAGACCTTAGCCACTACCGCCACCCACAAAATATTTGACTATACATCTTGACTCTGTTCATTCCTCAAGGACCATCTAAAGGAACAATTCAGATGAAAACAGAAGCAAGCTTAATTAAAAGAGAAATACCAAGAACAGTATGCAAGTGTATTCACTCACCACAGGCATATGAGGATGTCCAATGCTTTGTGAAATAAGCACAACCTAGCACTGCTATCATTTAGTTTACAGTGGCTGACTAATCTTAGTTTATAGATGCTGCAGGGCATTATTCAATAAATGAAAAATGGAACCACTGAACTAACTATAACTAATCCTTTGAATTTTTTCCCAAATGCAATGGAGACAATTTGATGGAGCAATATCATGACCAAGGCTTTTAAACGATAGTTAGCCTGTTACTCACTCCAGTATACAGACTATGGCCAAATTATTACACTGCAAAAATGTGTGCAGACACAAGGTAAAACTTTCATGAGAAAACTAACATGAGAGTAACTTGGCTACGAAGTGATGGAATTACTAACACGTGCAGAGTTTAAAACACTAGACAAAAAAATAGAATAAAAATAAGAAATTGGCAGGAAGGGATTAGCAAAGACAATTATGGATGAAGGTAGACAAAGGAGTTCTTGAAATCACACCCGATCCTATATCTAATGATTCTGTGACATGTAGGAGCATTAGAGCTCCTCTGCAGGCAAACTGCACTCGATATCAGAGTCAGTGGGAGCTTAAAACAAGATACCACTGAACACAAGCCCCCAGCCATGTAAAATTAATCTGAGCCCTGCCTACAGACACTGTATGGGAGAACATGCTGCTCACACAGGGTCACAGCCTGCTGTTCTCCAAGGCACTGTCAGGACCTTTCATCCTTTAAGAGTTAACATTTCAAAGTACTCTAGAATTTCTTCAAATTACACTTTGGAAGGGCTTCCAAGGAAACCTGCTAGTTTAAAATCTCTCATAATCATTACAACGATGTAAAAATAAGATGTTACAATGCAGGGAACCCAATGAAAAATTAATTACTGTAACTGTGGTTGATTTCAGTATGATTCAAAAGTTATTCCCAGTCTCAGTATTAACATAGCCTGATTGTTAGGACATGCACAAACTAGTTACCAATGGTCAAAAGATTGCTATACAGCAACCATTCACGGTTATAGGGTGCTGTTCCCAGTTCAAATATTAACCTGTATTTGTCATGGAAAGTGACCAGAATCTAGTTTTAACCTCCAGTAAATGCTCTGTTCATAGGTTTCTTCCTACCAACTTCCTTTCATAAGGCACTATTATTTTCAAAGAAAATGTTCATCAAGGAGAAAGCACCATGAGCTACACAATCTTAAGTGCACTGTCCCTTTTCAATCTCAAATGTTTTCTCTTACTCAACGTTCACTCTGGCATAAAATCAAGGTGTGGACAAATTATAAAACAATATATATAATTCACTGAATTTCCGTCTTCTCAGAGGTCAGTGCTCTGATCAGGTACAAAACCATCTCTCAGATTTAACTCTACCGTGAAACGTCTGGGTAGCAAATACAAGAAACTTTCATGACCTTTTCCTCCTCGACTTTTAAGTGGGGCAGTAACACTAAAGTCCTATTGCCTCAACTCTGTTACTGCAACAGCGCTGAGGCTGTGAATAGTGCTTTCCAAGAACACGGAGAGCATTCAGATGTTAGATATAATAACCTCAAGATGCATTACACCAGGAAGGGGTAAATATTCTTCTGCATTGGGGTTATACAGGAATTTCCCCCAAACAGAGGAAAATTAATAAAATGAATAAAAAATGATCTCATCAAGATCCTTTCTGACATGCTGCTAAGGGATGAGGACAGCTGTGCAAACTGCATTCCAAACAGGACTTACATTTGTCAGCACAGATGTATTAAAATATCTCTCAGTTCTCACTGTAGTGCTGGCAGCTTGGCTAAATATTAATGCTCTCCCTGAAACACTGCTACTAATTTTGCATTCCTTTAAGTGTATTACACATGAGGTGCTGGCCACATTTAAGGTGGATGCTTTCTGAATTTTCATTAGAACCACAAAGGAAAAGAAAAGGGCAGCTTCAGAGACTGCATCAACATTCACATGGCTTCCTAGGAATTACGGATGGGAGAGCAGGAGGAAACTGTAGGATACATAATTCCTAAAGATAGAGCTGAGCTTTCAAGATCTATAGTGATTTGATAGTGGATTATACTGGGTTGTAGTGCAATACTTTCCAGCTACAGTGCAGGTTTTTTAAGCTACAACAAGAGAAATTTTACGGTACAGTAAAGCATCTTTCCTAAAACTTGTTCAAAAATTTAGGGTGCCTTTTCCTATCTTTACAGGCAAAATACAAGAGTCACAACTATTAAAGGCTTTATGAAGGAGCTGTGTACCTCTCTTTGCACTGCCTTAACTCACATGCATCACACTTTGTATCTGGTAGTCACGCTATCCTTATCAAAATGTATTTCAAACTATATAAGGTTAGAATATTGCTGGGTTTTGCCCTGGCTTGTATAGCTGTAATCTGTGCAACATCAGTGAAATAGGTTCACGAAGCTTCTGATAGCTGATTTCACACCGAACATTTTGAGCAGATGCACAAATACACCTTGGAATGACTGCATGAATAATGCAGTCATTACAACAGCACACATGACCATATTCTGTTTTTTTCTAACCTGCTTAGTTAGCATTGCATTTCTTTTCCTTGGGAGAACCTTCAAGTCTGTAGCTACTATTGTAGCTAGCTCTCACATTTCCTTTCTCTCTGTGAACTGTTATTTCTTATCTGATGTTAAATAGCTTTCACAGGGCTTCTAAAATTACTGTATAGCAGTAGTATTTCTTATATATGTATTACCAACATGATGCTTCATGAAAAAGCAGTCCCTTGGCAGGACAAACTAGCTAGTGTTCACACTGCATTATGGAGGAGGCAGCAGCTGCTATATTTAGGGTACTGAATATCTTCTTCCATTATAAATCTATTTTACAGATCTCAAAACTCACTGATACAGTTATGCCTTTTCTGGTTGATAAAAATCCTATCTAACTTTTATCGACAACCCAATCATTTAAAAAGTTGTCATTTTCCCAGAGTTATCTATTTGCCTTAGTTAAAATAAAAATCACATACAAAATCCTGCAAAGGAGCTGGGGTCCCACTGAAGCAGCATCACTGGCTCACTGTGCTGGGGATTCAAGAGGAGCCATCACAGGGAAGGGTGGCACCCTGCATAACCGCCTGAAACACCCGAGGAGATGGGGACCCTCCTGAGCACTGTCCCAACAGCATCGGGGCAGGAACCCTGTGGAGTGTGCCACCTGAGTGCATTCATCAGTAGGAACAAGAGTGTGAGCTCTGGTTTTGGGAGTTCAAGTTTTGCTGACAAAACATGGCTAAAATCACATAAGACAAAATACTCTTATCTTTTTCCTTGGACTAAAAAAAAAAAACCAAACCCCTCAGAATTTTATAAATTTTAGAAATGTATAAATGCTACAAGAAGATAAAATCAAGTATTTAAGATGTCATCCCAGTAACCTCAATCAAATTTTCCTTTGGCAAGGACAGTATAGTTTCACAGACAAAAGCCTCCTATTTTTCCATAAAACTTTTTCATTTTCTGAGCAAGACATGAACAATTAAAACTTCACGAATAACACAGAGATGGCACTTCCTAATTCTCCCCACCCCCCAGTAGGTATTGGTATTTAACATAATTTTAATATGCAGTATTTTATATTGCAGCCCAGAGCTATCTCCAAAATGATTACTACATCCAAATAGCATGCTAGATTTTACTAACTGAAAATGTAACTATCTCCCATGAACTGCCAGGACAAAGCATCAATCCTGTATCTACACCTTCTGTGAACAGTCCCAGAACCCAACAGTTTTTCTACATTTCCCAATTCTTCTCCCCAGGGCAGCAGCTAACAAGCTCTAATCATACTGAGGCCATCTTAGAGGAGCCAAGGCTTTAATGTGGTTTTTAAAAAGACATCTAAAATACATCATAAATGTATCACTGATCCAATTTTTGTTTTGGGTAAAGTCATCTCTCCAGTAACTTACTTATATTTTTTGTAAGGGTAGGAAATGTAACAGATCTTTTCAAAGACTCATTTCCATGTTTAGACAAACAATTCTCACACACACACAGAATTCGTGTTTGTTAGATATCTATAAAAATATTCCCCAGTCCAATAAATTTGAACATGCAGACAGATAGCTGCAGAGAATACTGTTATCCTGAATTTAAAACAGAAGGAAGCCATAGACCTCATCAACTGGATTTTACTGGGTTTAGCGAAGAGGAATAGAGAAGCAACATGCTCCCAAGACACAAAGCAATATGACCACTAAGTAAAAGAGATCTTTTCTTCCCATTAATAAATAAAAACTGCTTAGATTTGCACATATACCATGCCTGCTCAAAGTTAGAGCAGGGCACTTATGAATCTGAATACAAAATTTGATCCAACTCCCACATAATTTATTAAGGAACCTCATTTTTAATTGCCAGGCATTATGAATGATTTGACTGTATAAATTAAAGTGACAAACACAATCAAAAGGGAAAATTAATGCATCAGAAACTGTACTTTATTAATGTACTTTAGTACCTGTGCTTTAAGTTCAACTGGATTTTTCATGCTCTCTAACAAATACAATGTAGCTTGCAACACCCAAGTACTCTCCACAGTAACACTGGATCTCATTTGAGATTTAACAGCAGAGAATTTAAGAGGAGGAGAAACTTCCATTTTGATTTGAGTTGTAAGCACCATCTTGTGGAACTACAAAGCCTGCAGATCAGAAAAAATATGGGTTTACAAGCTCCTCATAAACTGATTGGGAATGGACACAAAACAAAGAACAGACATGAATGAAACTACTTCTCTCTTCTCCTCCAGACCTACAGTAAAAATGAAAAGAATCTCTTCTCCTACCCAAAGCATTTAGGCAATCTTGTCCCTACCTGCCTGCATACAAAGTCCTATGGGCAGTAGAGCTGATATATTCATTAGCAAAGAATTGTAGATTAGGATTCCTGGGGCTGTAATGAGAAACTACAGTCCCTCCATAATGTAGAGTTCAGCTCCATTTCCCTCTCTTCCCTATCTCACAGACTATTATAAACTGTCATTTCTGATTTACAGAGCAAATGTCTTTCTCCCTAGAAGAGGGTACTTACCACAAAAGCTCATCTCAAGCACTTAGGAAAATACTAGTCTGGTAAAATGAATGTGCATTGTGGATGCATAATGCTAACCTTCACCAGGGGATATGTGGTGTTTGGGTTACGGAAGCTGCCATGCAACAGACTGGATGAGAAGGCATAATCCTTTCAGGTTAAAATAGCAATATATATATAGTAAATGAAGGAACAATATACAGCTACAGGATTTTATAGAATAAGGCACATGTAAACTTCTGTGATCTATTTATTTCTTTAGCACTGCTAATGATATTATTATTAACATTATTGTATTGATCAGCATTTAGCAGACAATTCTCTTGCTCCCACACATTTCCATGAAATTATTTGAAATATAAATAGAAAACGGCAGAAAAACTCCTCTATAAGGGCTAGTTAATCTATGAATATTAAACTAAAATGAACCCTCCTGGGAGCTCTGATGGACTGCTCCAGGATGGAAAATCATGTCATTACATGAATCATATTTCCTAAAATTAATAGGAAGAGAGTGCTCTTTTAAATAAGCACCATCCACATGTCTAATATCAAATCAGTATGTATGACCCAAATGAAAATTCATTATTCTTGTCCTTATTATTAGGATTTTCAATAGAAATACAAGTGGAACATAAATAACTAGCATTCTGTATTTTTGTTATCAACTACTTTAGCAGTTTGATCTAATCTTACCATATAAGACTGAAAAAAATCACTTCTTAACAGCTTACAAGAGAAGCAAAGGAGGTGGGCAGCAGCTTTGCCTCTTGTGACAATAGTGCTGGTGAATGCGCTGCTCCTGGTGGCGTCCTTCTGCTTAACTTAGCCTATCACGTAAATCCATACTGTATGAGACTATTAACTGTGATATCAGGAAAGTCACTGGATTGTAAAAGAATGATGAAAACACAAAGAGAGTGGGACTACTAGGATGATACATACAGCCTTCAAGTAACAGCAAGATTTGGGAGTTAAGTTGGCACTTACTTGCAAGAAGATTCCGCACATGCAATTCCCACTTAAAAACTCACTGGATGTTAATATAGTACATGCCTCTCACTCTCTCAGAGAATCATAGAATCATTTAGGTTGGAAAGGACCTTTAAGATTGAGTCTAACTGATAACCTAGCACTGCCAAATCCACCATTAAACCATGTCCCTAGTCACCACATCTACACATCTTTTTAAATACCTCCAGAGACTGTGACTCCACCACTTCCCTGGGCAGCCTGCTCCAACGCTAACACATCTGTACAACCGTGCAAATTTACATCAGAAAGCTCCCCCATGTTTTCCTGCTGTTGTATTTCACTTAATTATTACCAGTAAGAATTTGGATGAAGCACAATACCCCTTAGCACCTTATAGTTTTCAAACATCCCAGCTTGCCTTTTGCAAACTTAGAGGTAAATGGATGCCACGACCAAATTCCAGCTCAGGGAATTAAGTTCTCCCTAACCCAGTGGCAATTACCTATAGTAGTAGTCTTTATCTGCTGACCTCAGCTATTGGCTACATTTGTTGCAAAACATTTGGCATTTTCAGTGACAACTTTAGAGGTTTCTTACCATATTTTTTTTTCTTTTATTTTTCATGCACAGAAAAATATTGGATATACACAACGTATTATGAATTATTCAGTTAGCAAAGTCCTTCAGGATTCTTCAAATGAAAATAAACACTTTTTTCATTAAAAATACAGTGAAATAATGGATAATGATAGAAATCACAAAGGAAAGATGTAAATAATGCAACAGGTCAATGGCACTGTACATTCATAATCTCAGGTCTGCCTGCAAAATTAATGCAAATAGCCTCACACGTTTGACTCACATTTTCCATTGCTTTTCAACTTTCAGGGCACTCAGCCGACCTTGAGTACATCCAGTATGATCAGAAATTATGGCTCTGTAATTTCAGTTATAACAATTAGCCAATAAACTAGATACTAACCCTAAATGACTTAGATTTCTAGCAACAGGGAATGATGTACTTGATTTTTTTGAAAGACACCTTTAAAGCTATGTAATATATAGAAGTCAAGGGAGAATATGGAAAACCTGTGAGAATTAAATGCAAAAATATCATTCCTTCTCGTTTTGCTACAGTTTTATTAATGAGGTCTCAAAAACTGCACAATGAAATACAACTTAGTAAGAGAGATTCAATTTCCTCATACATACTCTGAAAAAAGTACAAACTGGAATTTCGAGCCTTTTTTTTAGAATACAGTCAGCTGACAGCTGGTTTAAATAGCATCCTTGCTAATCAGAACTTAGAGCCCTCCTGCATAGGTGTTTAATTCCGTTACACTGAACAACATAGACATAAATCACAATATTCTGATAAGCCTCCTCTCAGGTCGTCATGGACATAAGATACTCACTGGGAGGACAGGCTTTGACCGCATGGGTATGAGCTGTCACAGCATGGACACAGGGAAGCCAAATGCCAACGTACACAAAAGAGCAAGGTCTGTCACAGGCAGACAGAACTAAGTTTATCGTGGGTGACTTCAGGCGTTCAGTCTAAGTCCCTTGGGAAGGTCAATAACAGCCCAGAAGCAGGGAGGGAGGTTGGCTGAACTGCTCTAAGAAGGTGCCCAAGTCAGCTTCTGGAGGTGTCACCCTCTTCCCATGCATTACTGAAGGACAGGAGGGTCCTAATTCAGGCGACATAAATCTGATCCTAGTGAAATCTGAAAGCTAGGTTAACCTCCTCACTTTCAACATCGAAGATGTTCAAAACAGTTCCTTTCGTCATTTTTTGTGTGCGTGAGATGGACACCTGACCTGAGAAAGTACTCAGCTTTCTCCATTTATGTTTTACCGGCATCATAACAGCAGCAAATAACGAATGTTGAACTGAAATATCTCACAGGGATTTACAGATTTCATTTAACAGTCACTTTTAACTGTTAAATGACTAATGGGTTAATTCCCTCTTTGGCACAAAGCCTTTACTCAGAGAGTATGTGAGACTTTGCAAGCTGTTTTCAACAAAAACATATGGGAAACAGTAAACTTGTCCAGGTTATGTTTAAAATAGGATATTCTGTTGGAGTAATATTTTAGATAGTCCCCTTAGAAAACAAAAATCAATCATGATGGGTTTTACTGTTCCGTTTTGGACAGCAGCTGAATAAATATAATAATGATTCTCTTTTCTTCCCACTTAATCCTGCTGCCTTCCCAACCACTGAATCATTGCTCTCCTTCGTTACTAAAATGCACAACTGAGATGCTGATTAGTGTCCCAGATGCTTGATAACAGGGACAGTAATCAATATGTCTTCAATCCATCTGTGG
This sequence comes from Strix uralensis, assembly GCF_047716275.1. NCBI lineage: Eukaryota > Metazoa > Chordata > Aves > Strigiformes > Strigidae > Strix > Strix uralensis. Next base: position 9,350,982 of record NC_133978.1, on the reverse strand, counting down.
AGGACATTTCATCCCTTTGCTTTTGGATACAGGCTCTGCTACTGTGATCCATGGCTTTAATATCGCCTCTAGACTGGATTAGTGCAGAGCACGCTTTAGCTATTCCTTATCTTAATACATAGCATCACTGTGCCACAGCTGTTGCCTATTTCTTGAGTTTGAAAGCACTGGTTAAAAAAACTAAAGCTCTGAATAGTTTTGGATCATCCTGCCCAAGAGAGACTTCTGCAGCCATCCCATAGCACCAGAGCAGCAGCCCTCGTCTGTGGAGCTTGTGTACATGAAGCTGCTGCCACTCAATTTGTCCAGTTGCTCTCAGATTTTGGTGGGGTTTTAATTTTTTTATTTATTTAAGAGCCACAGTGGAAGAATACTTTCAGCAAGCTGAGCTGCAAGTGCACTTTCCTCTGGGCAACTGCGATATGGAAGATTTAGATTTTGGCGTGAGTTTTGCAAATAACACCATGCACATGCTTAGCTTTAAAGACAGGAGCCATCTCCCTGAAGCTTAACAACAGACAGGTGCAGGCACACTTCAGCCAAGTCCTACTATTACTTGTGGATGTTTAATTTATATTCATCTGTATTTGTGCTCTGTAAAACAGAACAAGTCTCTTTAAAGATCTGGTTTGTGTACCTTTTTAAAAAAATACTGCACAGTAATATCGCAACATGACTACAGCTAAATATATCTTCTACATTGCAGCTTTTACTGCATTATAAGGCAGCCAATTTTAAGACATCAATAATTTAGAAACTCAGCTATGTGCAGCAGCCTAATTGGATTATCTTTACTTGGCATTTTTTTCAGTAAGATATTAGCTTCTTTACTTTTATAGGAGTGTATTGATGGGGATCTTTCAGTAAACCCATGTAACACACAATCAATAGACATAAAACCATGTGCAATTATAAAACATTTTTTCAGCAAGTACTTTTCATCTTCTCATGGCTTCGGTAAAAGGAGTATGCTGTTCAAAAATAAGCTAACAGAGTAAATCAGGTTTTGACACAAAATATCTCTGGAGATTGAGATTTAGAGAGCCTTCTCTAGAGAACAGCACAGCAGGTGCCAGAACTACCACCTACAGACACCAGAGAGCTGCCAGGACACAGCCTCCTGTTTCTGTGATGGAACTGCCTCATGATACTTGCCTCCATGAAAGGGCACTTGTAGCTCCAACTGGCTGAAGAGGCCCCTTTTCACCGGTGAGCAACTGGACAAGAGCAGAGGAAAATACCCTTTTTTCCTATGCTACATTTTGTATGGAGTAAGAAATAAAAGCAACATGACTTTGAGCTGAGGAGATCGCCTCTTGGTGACTACAGAAAAGGTAGAAGAGGCAGTAAGTCCCTAGGCCTCATATGTCAATGTGGAGCCAGCCGTAGCGAAGGTGGCTAGCCAGCAGCAAACACTAGGATCAGAGATTTAGGTGGGATACAGTCTGCCTGAATAGAGCTCAGATCTTTTGGCCACAGAAAGTGAGAGGTGCTTAATTTCTTTTTTTTTTTTTTTTTTTTTTTTTGGTGATTTAAAACTCTGACCATGACTCAGGTGCCTCTGAAAAACTCAGTTCAACCAGTCAGAGCATTTTAAAGGCCAGGTTGTCTATAATGGAGTCTAAAACAAACCCAAAACACACATAAAAAATCCTAACTTAAAACCAAGCCTAGCTGGCATAAAGAAGCTGCCCTTTCTTAGTCCCCAGAAAGGGACAGATATGAGGCTGGAGATAGTTACTTGCGTTCACGAGTACTAATGCACAGTTCTCTCATTTCTCCTGACATTTTCATCCAATGTAAACAGGCATCATGTGAGGACCATCACCACCACCAGCATCACTGGGTGAGTACCCAGTGTCCACCTGGTTTATTTCTTCTTCAGATGCAAGATGACCCACTCCAAAGTTCCTGTATGTTCCCCGATTTGAAAACAAAAACTGTCAGGTCCAAGGATTATCCCACTGGGGCCTGACAGGCCTTGCTTTGTCTAAACCATTTCTCTCCAGACTCAAGGCCACTCCCTGTTCACGTGGGCTGCAAGCCAAAATCGTTTGCCAAATAAGGGGGATGAGCTGTGTCTTTCTGGGGGCTGCTACTCTCTTCAGCACAGAAAGGGGAAATGTGGAAAGTCCCTTCATTGTCTGAATCCAGAAGGGATTATTTGGGCCAAAGATTTTAATTACAACTGACAGTGCAGGCGTCCTGCTGATGGCAGCCATTTTACCGATGTAGCGTTATCCCTAGTGACACTGGCAGTAAGGAATAGTTGCCAAATGACCCACATTTGTAGGTAGGACCTACTGACCTGAAGGAGACTGCTCAAGCCCAGCATCAACTGAGTCAAGTGACTTCAAAAGAGTCATTATAGAGCAAAAGATTTCAGCAAATGTGCTGACCGATGCGTGCTCCTGTAGCTCCCGCTCTCCCTAGCACAGGTGCAAAAGATCAATACCGTCTGCTGCACTAATACCTGGCTTCCCCAGGCTCTGCAAGGGAACTGCTCGTGCTGCCAGGTCTGCATTTCCAGAGCCCATGCGTGTCAGTAGGATCCTGACCATGGAGGCAGCTGGGGCTGATGGTACTTTTTTCACTGAAGTCTGTCTTCTCACACAGGGGATAATGCGTGTACAGGGATTGCACAGTGTGTGAAGACAGATCACACAATCTGTCCCTTTCAAGCTCACGGTCATATGATGGCAATCTCTCATTAGAAATAATCTTGTTGACTCTTCTCCTTTTTATTGCACAGATACTCCTTAGCTCTCTATGGGTACCCAGCATGCTTTATAGCAATTACAGAAATCAGGTATTTTCCACTTATTTTCATTTAAAGCAGCAATGAAAAGGAAAGATCACCTCAGCAGCAAATACTCCATGGACCTCTAATGGCTCACAGATGAGCGAGTGAGAGCCATTAATCTACAGACTCAGTATGAATTCTGAGTAATGGCAGGAACACATCAGTAGAAGTTTCCACTACAGAGTATTTGCAGACCTGGACTTGAGACTTCAACTTCTGAGACTGTGATGAAATGAAAGGCTAGAGTTCATACGACAAGAAAAAAGCCTGGTTTTGACAGACGCACAGCCAGAACACAAGGATATGTCTTAACAGCAAGCTGTTACCTTTCAAAATGCCCTAAGGTGCACACACTATATGCAGTATGCTATTTAAAATGTCTAGTAATGTATTCTGCAGCATCCTCTCTGACTTCCTTCCTCAAGCTTAAGGGCTCACGTGGAAGCCAATACATGAGCAGTGTTACCAGAAATGCATAAAGACCCACTGGCAGAGAAAGTGGGTCTTTTTTCTTACCCCACTTTCACCCATTTTTTGGAAAAACAATTAACCTATTTTTAGGAATATGGTTCACTTTGAAAGGTTGCATCTCAACGCTGTTTTCTTGCACGAAAGATAACAGAGAACCATGTACTCAACACCCATGTTACTGCTATGTCTGCTATCTTGCATCAAACCCTAATGGCCCTTTAGAAATTTTACGATATTTCTTGGAAAGATACAGCAGCAGAAAATTATCAAAAATGACACTCATATCCACACTATAGATTAATACGCCCCAAGACATTTTTGAAGACTGGAAATGAATTCATATTCAAAATGACAAACTCTATTATCAGTTGTAGAATAAATATTTGTAATTAAGCTGTTTACAGGGCAATTACAGAAATTTTTTAAAATAATATTTTTTAAAAAACAAAATGAAGCCAAAAGTGTCTTCAAAAATATTCAAGTAGTGATGACACTGAAGCTCCCAACCATTATGAAGCTAAGAAGCAATCAGCACACAAGTGGAATATTTTTATCAAATTCTGCTTCTAAGATTTCAGTCCCTTGCTGCACTGTTTCTTTTGGTCTCACCTCAGTATGGAAAATGCCAATGGCATACCAAGGATGAAAGCCTACCATTCAAATAAGTATGTTCTCATAAGCCTATTAGAAGTGTTTTCCTGTGAGCATTTGATTTGGCATGGTTTTCACTATGTGTCTTTAAGTGGTTTACCTTATATATAGAATACAACATACATCTAGTGTGTAGAAGGAATAAGATAATGTACAGCTAAAGAAATAACCCTTGATATTTGCTTTTCCATTAAATAGGAATATATTCCATGAACAGAAGTGGATACTGCAAACCCTGTCTCTGACACTGCCTCCTGGGGAAGTCAGATTCAGTACCAGTGCCATAAAGATTCACACTTGAAATTCTAACATACAGTGAACAAAATGCTCCGTATCATAAAGAACATGCTAGACTAAGTCTGTACTAAAACTGAATCTCTAAATTACAGTGAGAGAAGATATTAAGCCCAAGCATACACATGCTTTGTTGCATGTTTAATGACCTGAAATCATCCCTCCTCTCTCCTCAAGCATGGAGAGAAAAAAAAAAAAAAATCCAAACGCCACCCTTTTGGCCTACTCTTATTACAACTGGAACTCCCCTTCTCAAAAGAAAGGAATTAAAGAAAGAAAAATGGAAGAAAGGAAGACAGGGAAGACCAGAGGAATGAGAAGGATGGAAAAGAGTGTCAAATACTCCCCACACCACTGAGACAAGTTTTAGACAAAAACAAAACAAAGAAAACTAGACAAACTGTGTAACATACATCCTATCTTGTCATTGAGATAACGGATATGAAATCCTCAAGATGAGCATAAAATAGTTATCTCTCCCCAGCATATTACTACCTAGTTTTGAAAGCAGGAATACTTGCAGATTTGCATTTGCAAAATATCAAAAAGCAGCAAGGGTTATCCCAGAATGATTTTTCTTTTCCTCCCCAAAATTCCACCTGTGGCTGTAATTTGTTGGTGCCTGTAAAACGAGCTGGAGCCCCTGCACCAGCCCAAGAGAGCAGGCGTATTAATGGCACACAGGAAAGCATCATGCTTGGCACCACCACACTCAGCTGCAACCGAGGCAGCCAAGGTGGAAACAGCAGAGAGCCTTGACACCCGTTTGCTGCTTTGCTCCTCTCAGTGGCCTTCACACACAGGGAATAAGACAGCCCTCATTGTCCTAGGTTTATACATTTATGTAGATCACAGAAAATCTTTGGGAATCCAAAATATCCTATTTCACTTTTCAACTACTCTAAAAATTAATTTCATTCTAACATTTAGTCATATATAGCACAAGAAGAATAATCCTTTTAAGAACCTTTTGCAAGGATTTATTGTTTTTCTTTAAAGAAATTAGGAGGGTGCTCTCCTAAATGGGTTTGGATACAAATCTGCAAGAAGCAGGGCCTGCAATGTATCCTAGAAGACTATTATTTTGAAAGACAACTAAATATTTGAGAGGTGTCAAATGTTGTTTCTAATGTGACAAATCTTGGGGAAGAAATGCTGTGGAACAGCTCAGAAATTAGGTGAAAATTAGAAAGAGGTGGCAGCATCTTTTCTTTTTCCCTTCCAGTCCAATATTTTCGATAGCTAGTAAATAAGTCCCCAGATGCACTAATGGCTGCCATCCAGGAAATGCATCTGCTGTGTTTATGAGATCTGCAGTTCATAAATAATTGCCAAATATAGAATTATTCACTTCAGTGCTACCCAAGGCTTTTTTATAAGAAAAGAGAATATACCAGAATTACACTTATGAGGTAGATCAATCAGTTTGATTTAGAATTCACGTGCGTGTGTGCCAAAGGTTAGCTTTTGTGGAAAAGGACCATTTACAATTATTACATGAACTGACTGGCAATTGAAGCTTTCTGAGCCAAACACACTGCCACTGGCCCTCTTGCCATCAGCATCCCTGTGCAGGTGTACCTGTGTGGGTAGACTTTAGTCCTTCAGCTTATGAAAACCCTATCTCCATTTTGTCAATTATTTTTTTACATCCTTGGGCTATATAACAAAGGAGCAGTTTCCAGGTTGTTCATGCCAAATACCACATGTTGCCTTTCATGGCTCCAGACAGAAGGCTAAGGCTCCAGTAGCCCACAACAGGATACTGAGAACCATTCACTAAGGTTAGTGTAAAAAAACCATACTGACTTCCACAGAGACTAGATGATACCTGAACTGATCCAAGAATGCACAGGTACAGTAAAGGTACAGCTGCTTGTATGAGGCTCACACATTTGAATAAGAAAAATTTTTTCCCAGTTATGATCAAGTTCTATAAGTATTGGAAAGATAATGCTGAACAAAAAATTCAGGCCAGAGCAGGGGAAAAAATATACTGAAGATATACATGAAAAAGAATGACAACTAAGAGAAAAAGAGCTAAATGCTTCATAATTGAGTACTCTGACCCTGATTTCTGTTTCCAAACTGAGTTCCTATCAATACTTGCAATAAATTGGCCATTTGCAGGGTGGGCAGTCTTCTGCAAATAAACCTGTGCTATCTTTGCCTTTGATTCCAACTGGTTGGACCTGAATAAACTCTGCTGTAAAAGCTATCTTAATCTCTTTAGATGCTGCTATGCTCCTAGGATGGCTGTCTGCATTAACTCCACCATTGGTCTTAGGAACTTTTTGTCTGCCAAGACAAAAAGCCACACAGATATACTCACAGTCTACAGCGCAGCCAGAAAGCTGGAGTATAGTCTTTATGGGGATATGTTGAAGCTCTAGGCATACAGGCAATCCTAGGAAAGCAGCACACTGTGCAAATGCAGTCCCTATATATTTTTTTACTAAAGGGATGGCTAGGAAAAGAGCTGCAACAAATTCCCACACATGTGTGAGGAGCTGACTCTTTGCAGAGGGCTGAGTATTTCCAAATGTCTTCGGCAGCCCAGACAGCCACAACATGACATACATAAGAGCTTCCAGCTGTATCTGGCCTGTGAGCCACAAGTTTCTAGTCCCTTGTCAGGTACTAGGAAAAAGCAAAGCTCTTCAGCTTCCAGGCACTAAGATACAGAAAAACCTTTAAACTGAGAGGCCAACAGGGGTCAGCCCTGCCTTAGCACGGAGGCAAAGATGAACACAGTAACACACCACTTCCATCTCCATGGCCTGTGCCTCAACACAGTCAAAAGCCACATTTGGAAAATACACAAGGCTTGAATAATTAATATTATAAAGCAACTCCAGCTGTGAAAAAGCAATGAAAAGTTTGGCAGCAGAGGCCTTCCAAAGGAAGCTTCTCAGCTCTCTGACTTTAGTCCAAATTAATCTCAGTTCTGCAATTATGTACCTGAAAGAAACATGGAAGAGATCTGGTGGGCTCAGTTCCCTTCTCAAGTGCCCACATGCATTCAGAAAGAGAACCAAGTTCCTTGTTTGTGTATCCCATCTAGTGGCATTTCTTCCCCAAGATTTGTCACATTAGAAACAACCTTTGACACCTCTCAAATATTTAGTTGTCTTTCAAAATAATAGTCTTCTAGGATACATTGCAGGATACAACTGCCTGGACATGGCAGCTGCAGTACTTGCCGTCCCCCCAGGGATGGCCCTTCCAAGGCAGGCTTGGTGTGAATAATCAAAGTTGCACCTTCAACAGTCATGAACCTTACTTGCAGGATGTTCGTCTACAAGATGGCAGTTTTTACTAAAAAGGGTCATATCATGAAAAAAGGAAAACAAGAAAATCCTTCTTTGAGGAAGACTCTAGGCATTTAATGGATATGTCTAATACCATCCCTCAGTCATCTTCCACCATGAAAAGCATGAAGGCTGCATGAACACCACATGCCAAGGACTATATACAGGCCACAAAAAAATAAAAGAGAAGCTCAGCCTCTAAACTTAACACTGGAACCAGCTGAATATACAAATAGTCAAGAAGTGGCTGTGCTTGGCTTAGATGTCTTTATTGCTGTGCTAATTTCAATGATGAAATGGAGCAAGTGCTTCAGATACAGCAGTGTGCCTCAAATAGGCACGCACAGCTCCCACTGATTGCAGTAGGAGCTGCACGGGCACACTGGAGAGGAGAAAGGAGCCCTTTATGTCGTATCAAACACTGGAGCATCCAGCAGATGATCTACTTTTTAGTCACACTTTATCTCATGATCAGCTGGGCTGGAATACTGAACACGTTGTCAATTGTTTAACAATGGAAAAATAAGCTGCAGTTGATGTTTACTAAGGTGTCTATTCATTTCATTAGGGCAGAAAGCACTGCAGAAGAAATGCTGGAAAATGTAATCAAATGTTGAAACCTATTTAATACTGTTTCTATGTCCTTGTGGCTGTGTCTTTCCATTGGTACTTTGTGATAAATATACAACATACCCAGTAACTTAAGTGTGTGTACACATACGCACATGTAAACTCATACAAATTGTAATTTATATTTGTGCATAAAAACCATCATTTACTGTTTTAAAAAGCTGATTAATGCTAACACTCAAAAGGAGTATAAATGTTATGGTTTGCCTTACATTTCCTGTGCTTACTGAAACATTAAGAAATGAATATTGCAAGTATTTTCCACACACTACAATAACATTAAAGAGAAAGGTGAAATTCAACCCCATAAAGAAAAGTTCTACTAATTCAGTTTAAAAAAAAACCAACAAACAAAATAACAAACAGCCACCTTACTGGTGATGTGCTGAATTCCACAAGAGTTCTGCAGCCAAAATGGTCTCCCAAGACCTGCTACTTATTCCTACCTTCTGCTCAGTCTCCTGAGAAGCCACAGGCAATAAATAACACATTATCCATACAAGGACTTCAGTACAACATAACAATTTCAAACCTTCCACTTTCATTCTAAAATGAATAGATTAACAAACTAAAGCAAACCCAGAAATCATTACCAAGATGACCCTGGACCAGATCAGGAGGAGGGCAGAAAGGCTTCCAGATTAATTTCTGTTGTTTTCAGTTTCAGTTTCTGAAGTCTTTAGGAGCTTATATTTGCTCACCCATAAAAATGTTTCTGATTTTACTGCTTCACTATATATACACTCAAAAGATTCCATTTGAAGGTTGCTTCTTTATGATACTGCAAGAAAACCCAGCCTACGCAATCGTCTTCTCTGAGGAACCCAGGAATCACTTGTTCCTTTGGAAAAATGATAATGTTCAGTAGGAAAAGAAGATGCAAATGGAATGAAATGTATTCTTTATCATAGAGAGAGCCATCTCTGCACGCAACTTATATACTCTTTATATAACCAAAATAAAGTTACATGGCTGCAAAGAAATCACACATTCCAATTGATTCTAACTAATGATAAGAAATCTTTGTGTTTGGCTATTCTGATTCTTCCTTGCCATATACATGCTTGCTGAGAGGCTTAAAGGTAAGGCTCTTAACACTTTCTCTTTGAAACATTAAATGGGATAAACCTGCTTGCTAGGGTCTGTTTCTTTGAGATTTTATACATAGTGGGACCATTTACACCTGAATCTAACGAGACAAGAGACTAACCATTAACAGACCTGAATCTTGTAACACTCCTTTCAAACAAACAGGTAAATAACCACATAAAGCACAATGTAAAAAGAAATTAAGTCTAAACTCTCCTCTCCTTTAATAAAAATGACCTGAAGTACAGGGGGGATTTTTAAACCACTGCTCATAGTTGTTTCTTTTCTTGTATCACAGTTAGGAAACCTCAGTCCCTCCTTCTGAATATATTTTCAGACACATTCAAATCTCTGCTTATGTTAAAACATCATTAAAAGAGAGTAACATTAGTCTACCTGTCAATTTGCCACAGCAGAGCGTTTTCTGGCACTTGGCAAGTCATTCCTAGAGGACTTGTTCAACATATGGCCAAATGTTACATAGAAAGTAAACCAACATATGTTCAGCGTGATGGAGAAAAGGAGAAGGAAAGTGGAACGTATTGGTAAAAGACAGTCTCGGGTAGCATTCACTTCGCTTCCTACCAAGGATCAAGTCCAAAAATTCTACGTCTTTGTCTTCAGCCCTATTGCATTTGCTTGTAATGCTAGGAGAACAGTTACATCTGCAGAGTCTGTAGCTTTCTCTTGAGCTTAAACTTCCTGATTAGTAAACATTCACCGTATAGTCAGTCAAGATGCATATCACACCTGCATTTGCTTCCCCCCCAGCACACCATTTGTACCTTAGCAAAGGTTTTGATGTTACTGATGCTGTGACTCATGCTTCATGTTTAGCAAAAGCATACCAGGGTGAAAGCTTTATCGACCATTTTTTTCCCAGTTTCTTCTTAATAGAAAATTAAAATATTTTAATGTTAAAGCTCAGAGATTTATCATCAACATACCTTTTAGGGTCAGATTTTCAAAATTCATACTGTTTTGCTTTTTCATAGTCACTTCTGGGACCAAAATTGCAATCAAGTTTGTGGAAACAAAGATAATGGGGCTTTAAAGTTCTGATGCCTGCATAATCCACCACAGCACAGAAACAAGAGAACAGCAGTGAACCCTAAAGCTAAAAGCAAATCACTGCCAAACCATAAAGTTCTGGGAATTGGGCTCAGCAATGTTTCCTTCTGTTTCCTTGTAATTGCAGGAAAAGATAAGCGAGGTGACAGGCTGGGGACAAAAGGAGCTTTTGCAGTTGAATGATTCCTACCAGCACAGGTAGCAATTTGAGTTTCTGATGGCAATGGGGAGAAAGCAGAGCCTGAATTGAGCCTATGGAGGTTTCACTCATGCTGCTTAGCAAACTGAAGCCATGTTGATCACTCACATACAAAGTTACAATAGGAGAAAAAGATGGTTCTTTCTCCCAGGATTTTATCTGTTGCCATCAGTAAAACAACTGAGTGCATGCCAGGCACCATTTTTTAATTGGGAAATACTGTTCTGTAAGTGAGTGAGGTTACTGAGAAATTGGAGATGTTGTAGAGATGACAACTTAGTAACAAAAAACAACAAACCACAACACCTGTAGGCTAAACAAAGACAATGAGAACGTGTTTTGAAAATGTATTCTTTTTACCTTACACTTTTACTACTGGAACTACGAACGGCCACAGCACAATCTCTGATCCAGCTAAGTGCTAGTCTGGAAGATGGTTCTGCTTCTATTCAACAGAAGGAATCAAGCCATAAAAATGCTGACAGTGCATTTTAATCTTAAATTTAAGCTGCAAGCCAAAAAAAGGGTGCTCATGCACTCTTCTCTGCCTTTCCCCCGCACCTCTGATCCCCACTGGGCCAACACTGCTGTGCTCCCAAACCACTGATGTCCATCCAAAGGTGAGTTGAACATCTGCAATACTAACATGCAAATGCTGGGGGTGGTGAGATGGAGGAAAAAGAGGACTTAAACCCTTCAGCGCTCAGTGACAAGTGGCTCAATGAGTCTAAACAGACTGTAGTCCAAAAACCACTGGGCCACACTCCAAGATCACACTGAGACTACAACTAGGTCTGACTTCTTTTCATCCGTCTTAACGCCCTGTTGCTTCTCCAGGGTCATCAACATGCTCACAATATGGTTACAGATATCCTCTGAAAGCCAGGAGAGAGATGAGCTGCTTTGTTGTAAATTAATCTGTATTCTCATTTTTTAGCACACAGTATTCAGTTCCTCAATAATCAATGTCACCAGTTATTAAGCAATTGCATTACTGGCTGAGTAACTAATGTTGCTGATTTCCTTTGGCTGTATTGATCAACACTTTCTTGGTTTGGTCTCCAGACATCCACTCTCTATCCAGAAAGGCTTCTTGCTAAAAGCAAAACATATCACGCCACAATTTTTATTAATTTTATCCTGGAAAAGAATATTACGTGTCTTCTGCAAGCATTTTACTTCAACTACTGACTATGCTGTTTATCCCATAGAATTGAAAATTTGCATCTGAAGGAAGATACTCCTTCAGCTGATTCAGGAGATTCAGTTCAGTTGTAAAACCCTGCATGTTACTTTGGCTGGTAGAAGTCAAAGAGCATATTCCCAACTTCATGCAGAACTGGATCAAGGACAGTCACATCGGCTTTGAACACTCTAGTCTGTCCACGGCGAACAATGAAAAGCCCTGATGAGACAGTTGTTTAGATCCTGGAAGCAGAACATGTGCATTAGGACAGCAGTGTCCTAATTATAGCAATACAGGTCTATGGGAAAGTGCTGTAACTAGCTTCTAAGGAGCAATGGTCTGATAAAACTATATTGTTTCTGGAGCTGCCTCATAAAGAGCCAGCAGAAGGGTCTCTGCCTAGTGATCAGTGAGTAACAGACATCCCTAAAGTAGAAGGAATCTTCCTCTATGAAGATTTCCATTTTAATCCCATTGAAACAGCAACTCCCAGTTTGCTGCTGAGCTGAACCCTTGCCTTTGCTTACATAGACTTCAGCCACCAACTAGAACAAACCTTCCATTCTTGAACATTAAACTTTCAAATCTTACTGCTTTCAAGCTCCCTGATACTGTGAGACAGAAGAAAGAAAAACCTCACTCTCTCTCATACCAGAGGTAACAAGTGCTTTCTAATAGCAAATTGTCCCATCTACAACCGCCGTCTGAAACTGTAGCTCTGCTCAAGGCAGGGCAGCCAAGAGAGCCAAGTGGCTCTAAAACTACACAGGCGTGAGGGGATATTCCAGACCCAGGGAGCTGCTCTCCTCCTTGGGGCTCAGTCTGCGTGAAGCTGAAGGACAAAGCCTGCTACCTGCTGTACCTCCACCCTAAACCTGTTACATTTTCTCCCACCCACCTGAACACAGTAAACGGAACACCACTAGCTCTCCGCAGCCGGAGCATCATGACCTGCAGCCAGGTTTCCGAGGTCTTCCCTTTGTGATGTCCAGCCAGGGACTGTGCTCTGTGATCTGCAAACAGGAACACGGTCCCCCAGGGGTGCTTTGGCCCATTTACACTCATTGCTAGTCTTTGGTCAAAGCCACTGATCTACAGTCCTGTAACTGCTGAATGCCCATGCAATGTGCAGACAGATTTCACACACTCTACATTTACCTTGCAAAGAGGAGAGATGTCAAAGCCTTTAGTACCTATTAATTTAAAAAACACTTTCAGATTCTTAGTTGAAGTCTAAAGACAAGCATAGCTTCATAACTTGTAACTCAGGCTATCAGTATTAAGGCCCAGATAATGGGATATATCATGGTTTAAAATGGAACATACTAAGAGCAAAAGACACTTGATAATTGAACAAGTCCTGCTAGAAAATCTGTGTATTTATCAGCCTAACTCTTATTTCTTTTCATTTGTACCTGGGCACTACTCAAAGTAGTTAGTAATGCAAAATAAGAACACATGAGAATCAGATAATGATCCTACAAACAAAATTATTATACCAACATTTAACATAATGAACACGATAACCTTGCAATTCTGAGGATTTTGCTAAAAACCCTCCAAAGCAATTATTTATTGTTTAACAGTTAGGGTGCATAGTCCCTACAAGCATAGAATGCTACTAGCAGAGAACACTTGCTAAGCATGCTAGGAATATTAAAAGTACCATTTGAACATATTTTTGTGTAATTCAAACAAACCATTTCTCCACTTAGTGTTGTGTCTGATTGAGTTGTTCCTACTTCAGGAACAACTTTTTATCATTTCAAAACAAATTATTCAGACATAATGCTCTCTGTCTAAAGAGCTGTTCTATAAGTTACTGCTTAAGCATCTCTCAAGTATACATTATTTTGAGAAGCACAAATACACACAGAGAGTACACGTGTAAAACTCCACCTCTCCTTACGTCATAGAAATTTTGCATGCTTTCTTTCTGCAAATGAAATTTCCTTGTTTCAAATGCATTGCCCTTGAGGGTATCGAGTAATATGATAAAATAGCAAAAGGTTTCTGCTGTTACAATGAAGGTCAGTACACAGTGGACCATTTCTTTTGTCTCACTTTTCAGGATGATCAAAGCATTGAGGCGATAAGAGGGAAGCTAGTGCTTTTATGTGATGCAAAATCATCAAGCTGTATGTCCAGTCATTGCCTGGTGCTGCACTGCAGCTTCTGAAACAAATCCTCGCCTGTCCCCAATGACATTAGGAGAGCTCAGGGCCTGATTCTATTTTAAAATGACAGAAGCATTTTCCCTTTAAGGTTGAAAATATTCTTGATCACAGTATCTGACATCATTGTTTTGAAAGAATCATTATAATGGTATTCATGTATTAAACACATATATGTGGAAGTTAAATAAAGTGGTAGGAAAAAAGTGTAAATAGTATGCATGGAGCCCACTGCGAATGCAGATGGAATTTCTACGGTTCACCTGACGCTTGTCTGATTTAATGAAGACAGTAAATTGCACAGCACAGTAACTGCATTCCATGCTGCATACACCACCGTGCAGCCACAGCTACTGGGGACAGATATTCCCTTTCTTCCAGCTTTACAATATCCTTTCTGATTTAATCACCACATGGGATATTGAAGAATAGTCTCTAGGATAGGGAGACAGTCAGTAACGTAATCATACTAGCTAAATGGATAAGAGGAAAGTTACTAGGAAAAATTCTTATTTTTCTCAGCCCTACCCTCCCCACACATAGAAGTTGAAGAATAGATTAATTCTTTGTCTGGTTGCCATGAAAACTATGAGATGTAGCCCTACCTCAGAGGAAATGATGTTATGCTCACACAATGAATAAGAAGTGAGAGCTGCAGGGTCCTACCTCAGCAACACAAAGCTGAGTCAAAAGAGAGTCTCTCTAAAACCCAGGCATGTGTGGATTCTAATCAGCTCTGTTTATAACGTATGATCATAGTTAATTGTTCATTAATTCCACCATGTCATTTGTTCAGAGATTATACCCTCCACATAATGAATGTTTTGGGGTACTCTCCAGCAGGGGAAATTAAAATAGATAATAGCTATGATTTTAAATAGTTGTCTTAGCAATCTTAGGTTTGAATCCATTGACCTAAACCAGTTTTTAAAAGGTTTCAAAACATCAAAAAATTGTCTATTCTTTTGAAAAAGGAAATGCACATGTGTAAATCAACATGCCTATGGAATTGATGCATTTCTCTCTAGTGCTGGGCCTCACCCTGACAGCCACCTCCATACAAAGCCTTCCCCTGCAGGAGATAGGAAGGTGGACGGCCTCGAACCTCCAGGTGCATAATTCACTCCCAGTTCAGCAGGCAGCCCAGATTTTAGTTACTTGCAATTAGTATTAATACCATTGCAATTGCTGAATGGAATAGTCACTAAAAGAGCACACAGCATGAAATGCTAGTACTAATGATAATGGAGATGTTCATGTTTCACTCCTGGATTTAGAAAAACACTTTTGTAAATTAACTTACCTCCCTTTACAAGATGAGACATACTTGTGCAATGTCACAAAGAACATGCTCATCTGAATAATACTGATACTTAACTATCTTACTGCTTATTTGAGTCTCCAGAATCACAGATGTGTCAAGAATGACAGTACACACTTAACTGCCATCACCATGGGCTTGTATTTCATTTCACTTGCAGTCTTAGTGTAAGCTGATCCTTAATAGTTTTCACAAGACTGAATTTGCTACAGGGTCATGATGTATTTGGAGGGCTGTCACAAAGAGAGCAGTGTTAGTGATTGAAATGGCTCCTTTTGCTCACAGCAATAAAAAAATCTGGGAAAAACCCACCAGATTATACAGAAATTATTTTAGGAATCCCTTGCTGAATCTAAATGACACATTGTAATCAGAAATTTCAGCTTTCCAAAACACTTCCAAGGAAATTTCAAAACAAAAAATTTTAAATAAAGTCCTTTGGTTCAACATGCCAAAACAAAGTTTGCAAGTGACTGATTTTTTTCATTTTCAAAATTGAAACCAGCATTTTATGGGTTGTTTTACTTGGTTTTGGTTTTATTTTTTCAGAATGTGTTCATCTTGTTATTGACTTAATACTTCGTTGAGCTGAAATCAAATTTATGACTTTAAGCATATTAAACTCTGTATTTTTCAAATGAAGAAACTCTTATCTAGAAAAAATTGGCCTGCTAGGGTTTGGTCAGTATGTTCCAAATTTACATTTGTTTGTGGCATACAAATAAGTGTCCAAAGAAGGATGTATATACATACACTTTACGTATTGGATTAATACCTCTGTAACACCAGACATATAATAAATTAATTAGCTGCTCAATAAACATGATTAAATAAGAGTGCAATTATCAGCTGTGGCTTAGTGCTAGGTGGCCCTCCTTGCCTTATTTAATGCACTTATTGTTCTCATCTTCAAGGTTTTCTCACTGTGTTTGACCATTGTTTACTGATGTACAAATATTGATAACACAGGTTTAAAAAAACCCCAAAAAACCCAACTACGCAGAAAATAATGTCTTTGAAATGCCACATTTTGGAGTTGATTGGAATCCCCAGAATTTCAACCTACTATTCAAGGTAAATGATGTCATCTCTAGCTCACAGGTGCTCACACCCAACCTTGTTTGCACAGAGCTGGGATAACCGATAGCATTTCAGGACAGACCTTTTCTTCTAAAAACTCTCTGTTCTGATGGGGTAAGTACCATGGCCCCCATTCAACACATCAGTTAAGACTGGACTCAGCATTAAGCACATAGTGCTCCTTCTGTACTCAACTGAATTACAAATAGGCTTAAACTTAAGTGCACACTTAAGTACTTTCCTGGATTAGTGCCAGAATATTTAGCACTTTTGACTAACCAGACCTATGACAACAGAAGCACAGATATTGTGCAGTTTGCTTAGTCATTTGTGAGCTCTGAGAAACAATGGTACACCTTTTTGTTGTCTTTCTGGCAGAAAGCGGAAGTAAAAATTAAATAAAGATTTCAAAACCAGAAGCTGCCCAAAGTTTCTTTCCTGTCAGCTCAACACATAAAGCTGATCAGTCTATGTAGCTGCAAAATATTTTGCTTTCTGAAAACTGAAAACTGTGGCTAGCATATAGCATCATTTTTCTCTATGCATTTCAACTACAACAGGCAATACATCTTTTTCAGATAGAGGTTTTTAAAATCAAAGAGAAACTTTCCTTGATCTAATGCAAAAGAACTTAGTTCTCTGGAGGGAAAGACTTATTTAATTCCCTCTTTCTGATGAGATAGGTGAGTTCCCCACATCTTGCAGGCTATGTACACTACAAGTGATTTGACTCCCTCCCACCTGCACTCCCATTGCATTTGGCAGCATTGTTCAGGAAAGGCAACAATGCCATGGCTCATGGGCCCAACGCTTTAAGTCATTCCAAGTACAATGTAACTAGACTTAAAAGACATGCAGCATCTTTTTAAGTGAAATCTTAATGTTTGTAAATATCACAGTGGAAGAAAAATCTTCTCTAAAATACCAGCAGTATGTTAACAACACAAGGCTGAAGGACCAGCTTTCCTCCACTGACTTCATTGGACTGTTAGTATGCAGTGCCAGGACAGCCATCAACAGTTTCCCACAAAATATAACTGCCTTTTTCTCATTCCAGAAGGAAGTCTGCTATTAAACATTCTGGTTCTGCCATTTGCAAAAAGTGCATGTTGTCATTCTGAGGGTGGTTAATACACTCCCTCTGAGTTACCTCTGACCTTGTCCTGTCTTGCCACCACTCTTCCCCTGAGCAGTCATTAATGTCTCCTCATCAAACAGCAGGATGTATTCAAAATAAGGTTGCTACATATTAAACCTAAACTGTACTGCTAGAAAATCCTCCCTAAAGCTATGCAGCCCTAATCTGTAACTGCCAAATATAAGAACTATAGACAATCGCATTTATTGAATCAGAGTAACTGGCTACCCATGAAATAAAACTGATTCCAGGCAGCCCTCACGTTAATAAGACTTCATATATTCAATTTATGTTTTCAGGAACAATACTATCCAAGGGAAAAAGGAATGAATATTCATCTAAACAATAAATGCATAAAATAACTAACAAAATTAACTGCCACTAGATAACATGCATGTTTCTAAAAAAAAAATAAAACCACTATTTTGAATAACTAAACCAGATAAAACTGAACCTAAAGGAAGATCCAATATATTGCAAGTTCCAGTCAGAAGCCTCCAGCTGGCTACCTTTTCAAGCTCTTCCCCCAGTTTTATTTTTTCTCTTTGTATATTTCCCCAATCTTTCCTTAAGATATTGTTTAGTTTGAATAAGAACATGATCTGTGACTTTATTTTCCTTTTGGGATATTACCTTTGCCTCTTTTTCAGGCAACTCTTTCAGACAACTATTTTCTAGGAAACAGGCAGGCACAGAGAGCATATCTTGTGAAAACTAGGACAGAGATTCTGACTTGTCAAGAAAATGTGAGAAAATTTTACTGCAAATGAAAAAGAAACACAAAGAAAGACCTGAAGCTGAATTTTGTTTCCACCCCTAAACTTTAATAATTTAAAAAATTATTAAGAATTTAAGATTTTTTAAAATTACATTTTAGTTAGCAGAGTGCTATTTTAGGGAACAATTGCTATTTTGTAAGCAAAAATGAGTAGCTCAACTTTGTACCAGAAATATCTTAAAACTGACAAGCCCTGATTAATTTGTGGTTGCCTCTTTGTATGTGGACCTTGACAAAGCACTAGGCTACATTTCCACAGTATAAATTCATTCAACCAGGTAATGGATAAGAGATCTTATCTTTTCAAGGACTTAATCAGACGCAATCTCTTGGATGTCCTCCAACCAATTACATTTCTCACCCTGCTATATAAAGCTAGAGGGTTTTTATCTTTTTGCCTACTTCGACGCCTGAATTTCTCCCCCTAACAAGCCAGCAGCTCTGTCTGGGGAGGAGCGGCTCACAAGGACAACTGCAGTCCCACAGCAGCAGTGCAATCAGAGAGCAGCAGCCCTGCAGGCAGCACTGTATTTGCTTGCTTGCAGCACAGCTGATGCTCTCAAGGAAGAGAGCCATCCCCTTAGCCATCTTATCATCCATACATCACCTTTACTGCTCACAGAGCCTATCTGCACTGTCCTGAAAGGAACTGCAAGCCTCCCTGAACTCAGCAGGGTTTGGAGCCCAGTCCCCAGCAGAGACTGAATTTTTGCTGGCTTTGTCCTATTCTGCTCTTTCCCCTCCCAGGTTTTTTTCTACTGACTCAGCCTGGACAAAACGTTGTGGGTTAATAAGGAGCTCCTCAGAACAAGGGGTTCATCTCCCAGCAGCTAGTTACAGCCAAAATAAAACCAAACGTCTGGGTCAGCAGCCCCAGTCACTCCTCCTGCATCTCCTCTTTAATTGCTGCTCCCATTTCAACATTAAGGTCCTATCTAATCCTTTCATTCCTTTTTTCTTCATCTTCCTTCAAATTGACTTGTTTTAGAAGTGCACCAGCTTTGTTTGCTCATTTGCATTTGGTAGTAAACAAGGGGAAAGGGGCAGCTTTGCTGTTGGGAACAAAGGGCTACGATTTTGAACAGCTTCCCTGCGGATCTTGTTTGGTCACAGCATCTCTTGGCTTTCCAACCCAAGGCATATTGTGCATGTGGCCTTTCAAGCTGAATTTATTGCGTATGTTCAGTGGTTCTTCTAATTGGACCTATGACTTGACCACAATTCAGTGAGTTAAGCTTCAAGGATAACAGGCACGTAGGTCAACAAGAAGATACATATGTTATAAAATATGCTACATTTAGCCATTTTAGATTAAATTCGTGCACTTCTAAAACCAGGATTTGGACAATTTTCCTGTATATTGGGTGGGCTAAACAGAAACAATTCTGGAAGAGCTTTACTAAATCTTTGTAAATAAGACCCACTTCTATCTGCAACTTGACTAGTATGATCAGTCATTCTAAAACAGCCTTTAGCCAATGGCTTGGTATACTAGATAAAAGAAAATTAACCTAAATAACAGTAAATTGGATATTTATACTGAATACCAAGGGCCATAATTAGAATTGTTACCATGCATGCTTCCTCTCCACCAAAAGCTTTTTAAAAAGCATAGACTTCTTTAAAAACCACATTTCTCCTCCAGAATTATGGCAAGACACCAGCAAAAATGTTCCCGAGAGCTGTGGATGCAACCAATAGGTCACACACCAGGGCAACACTGAGCAGCTCCAAAGTAATTAAAAAACTATAAACCCTGCATGGGCCTTATTTTGTAGCAATGGTTCCTTATGCAAGGTGTGCAAAATATATTATGTATCAAGAACAGAAAAACTGACAGTGCTTGCCATTTGAAAAGAGATCCTTAAAATGCACAAGAACAACAATATGGATATTTTACAGGGAGGAAAACCAGAGATTAAATAAACTGCTTAAGATCAAACTGTGAGTCAGTGGGAGAACCCCCTACCCTTTGTTTGTTGCTTGGATGACTTGGAAGTTTGCATACTTTTATCTTTTATGTGGGTAGTGTGTGCTGAGCGCGCAAAACATTTATTCTTTAAGCATAACCAGACATTCGAATATTACAAAAAAGGTAGACAGGAAAATATCGGATAGGAACATCAAATAACATACACTTTCCCTTAACTGTTAAAAAGCGTTGGCTGTTCCTCAGGCTGCCCTACTTAGAAACTTTGATTGTGCACCCACTGTCATGAGAGATGTTTTCCTCTCAACATCTTTTTAATCTTTTCAGACTGGTAGAAAAACAGCAGTCTTTAGTTATCAGAATTTTGATGTTTAACAGCTTCAAAGTGCTGGTGGTTTCAAATTAAATCAAGTGGTAGGAAAAACTAGGACTGCAGGTATCCAGTGATTCTCCTTGAAGATGTTTCCTTTGCTTAGATGGGAAAAATGTAATAAAGGAAGCCTTTCCCACCCCCTTCTCTGCAATATATCACTATGGGATGTTTTAACTTTTCAGAGTCTTGTATAAGAGAAAGGAAACCGTCCACAGCCACCCTCCAGAACATACTGCCTGCTACTGTCTGGCCAAAAAAAGCCTCTTTTGAGAGAGGCTTCCTCAGCACTACACGAAAATGCTGCATTTACTCACACATAGATTGAGGCTCTTTTTTAACTTGCTGCACCACGAGGTGCTTGGTACATGTACTTCTCCTCTTCAGTGATCTTTCCCCTCAGGTGTGGAGAACACTCCAGGCTTATTTGCCTGTGCTTCAAGGTCTAGTCAGCAGTCTATTTCTGAATAATATCTGCATTAATTTTCCTGCAGTGTGGGCATGAAAACATTAGCCTCAGCACCAGAGCCAACTGCTAGATCCATACAAATCTGAAAGGGACAGGAGAACAGGTTACGGACTCAGATCACCCAGACACTGATATTTCCTCACGGACCAATGGTAAATTCAGCTGATGAGATGGTTGCAAATGCTAAACATTAATCTAGTGATTAATGAATGGGAAATAATTGCAATTTCAGAGATACCATGTTAGGGTCTAGAAGGAGTGGTGATGCAGAAATGGGAGAAAGAAAAAAGCTGGGTGGGAGAAAATGAAATTATTCAACCTATGAAGGAATCTCAGCTAAAGCTATGAATGCCTATATTTATAAGATACTTGAATTACAACCCTGGTAAAATGACTTGAAAGTTATACAGAGCTAGCTCTAGTCAGTGGCTCAGTTCCACCCTTGCCTTCTGTTAGTAAAATGCCCTGTGAACTCATGTTGAGAAGTGAAGGGAATATCTAACCAGCGGATATGACACAGCTCTGCTGTTCTCAGGTTCTCAGAGAACACTGGAGACCACCTACAGATGGGTAAGCTTGGGGACAACATACAGGACATGTCACTGGGAAGGACAACTGCCCAGCTAGCTGTGACAATCTTGCTTAACTGAAGGAAGTCAATGACAGAGTTATTCTATGGTCTGACATTTAAAAGTAATCCCCCAGAAAATGAACCGATGTGCTGAACAGAAAGTGAATTCCACAACTGTATCTTCTACCAACACCAAATAGGGCAAGTAAAAGTATGGTTTATTAGAGGGTACAGACAGGATAGCATCACTGTGGTTTCTCATTTTAATACTGCCTTTAAGGAAAGCTCTTTAGAATATGCAAATCAGCATGCTCTAACTGAAAGGTAGATAACAACTACACTGACTTGTGAACTGTTCTGAGCTTTGTGAACTCAGAATGTGACGAAGAAATTGCTGGTGATGCTGTCAGTTGAAGAATTTCAAAAGAAAATTGGCAAAAGTTTGAAAAAGGCCATTTAAATTTTTGTTCTGTTCTAGCTAACGACTTGTTCTTTCAAATTGTCTTTTGATTTAAGAAAGGATTTATAAATCCTTTAGGAATCAATGACAGCAATGGAACAGAATAACACTGCAAATTACATAAATGAAGAAACAAATTATTTATATACAACCACACAGCATACACTTCTGGAAACATTGCTAACAACTTTGTGTACAGCTTCTCCCTTAGGACCCAGACTGGCCAACAGCACTGGCGATGGGCTGAGCCTGGCTTTCCAGGAGCCGCTGCACGGGAGCAAAGGGAACACGTGTCCTCTGAAATTAGACCCCTTGCTGCACCACACAACCTCTCCCAGTGTAAGTGCTCCCTGACGCAGAGGGAGACTCACTGTGGGAAGCAGGGACACTTTGGAGATGCCTGACTCAGGGCTACAGATGGTCTGGTGCAAAGCAGTGGGGAGCTACAACTAAATCCCTGACCACCACCTCCCCTGCTGCTCTTGCCCTGTCACATGCAAACTCACTCACATGCATTACATAAATGTTTTGCTGTGTATAAATCCTTTACTTGTAGAGGGTATGAATTTTTGTACCCAGGCCGAACTCTTCAGCCATCAGAGCACAAGGATGCCATGAAAGCAGCTGTTTGCAAGAGCACCATCCCCAGCTTTGCAGATCACACATCATTAGCACAGAAGTTGCACCCCATGGTTACTCCTCAGTACTAGTAACCTATGCAAGTATTTGAATTCGGACTGGTTACTAGTTGCTTGTAGACTATCAGAGTTCAAGGATTTGCATAATCATGGTGCTTACTTTTAAAATATGATTATGTAAAAACAGCCACTTTAGCAGCTCCAGGAAATCCTTTCACGGCACTCAGAATTCAGCAACTACCTGTCTCCTCTTCTGACTTCCCTCCCAACTCTCTTACTCCAGCAGAGCCTGGATACTTAATAACATAACATCTTATTTCAAAAGGCAGAGGCCACAGGGTTAAGGATGGGGCTGTAGCTCAGAGCTGAGCTGACAAGATTTCACAAAAAAAAGGATACACTTTTCTGCTTTCAAAAATACCTCCTATATTCTACAGAAATACAAACAATTTACATGTTATACCCTCATCCTGTCTATGCATATGTACTTAAAGGGGTATTACAAAGGAGAGTGGAATACATGAATATAATTCAAGCTTAGTGACCAGTGATTTTCCCCTGATACACACCAAAACTGAGAGCTGTTCAGAAATCTGCGCAGACTCTACAAAACACAATTTTCTAAAAGCCATTACAGACTGCTTTGCAGAAGCAGGCAGTGATTTCCACTGATGCTGGATCAGGTATCAAAGTGCATCCCTTCCTTCACAAGGGAAGCAAGCGACAAGATCACAGTAGTTTTTTGTATTTACAAATCATTAATTCCATCGGTGAAGCACCAGACACACCTGTGAGCCGGCCTGACTCCTGGTAGAGATGGGTTCACCAGAGGCAGCAAGTTTAATGCTACTGATGGAGATTTTGTTGAGGTAGCCTCCACTAGGCACTATGATATATGTCGTGTCACACCCATGAAATAAATGTGGACATTGTGTCTGCATAACTTGCCGTGATGGTGTAGTGGATACCTGTTAAGGTACAGACCTTAATTTTCTGCTTGTGCTCATGAACAATCAGTGTGTTAACAGAGGCCTTGGATACTACCACTTGTATCAAGAAGTAACTACTTCTATAAAGTCACATTAATTCCAGTTGGATAAAAATGGAGTAGGATATATTCTGCATAAACTAGGATATCAGAAACATAAGTGAACACCTTCTACCTTGTACTTTTCTCCTTAATTATGAATGATTTTCAATGAAAAATTAGGAAGATACTGAAATGAACACTCGAACTGAGATTTAAAATTGATACATCAACCGTGATGGCACAACATATCATACGTTAGACTCTTCAGCTGCCCAATAAGCTAAAATCCAAAACTGTGAATAAAACATAGCTGAACAACCAAAAAGTTAGGTAAAATACATCATTCAGGTCATTAAAATAAACCATAAAAAGTTTTCTAAAACAATGTTCACATGAAGGTGACTATGCAGTCCTGTACCTTTCTGCAACTACAAAGGGAAAATAAAGTTTTAGTTCTGATACGTAATACAAAGGCATTAAATTGCTTGTGTACATTATCAGCACTAACAATCTCATGCGGAACAAATTCACGTTACTAAACAGTCATAGCTTCCTAAATAATGGAGAACTAACTTCAGCTTATTTGCAAAATTATGATTTAAAAAAAAAATACATCCCAAGTGAATTTTCTTTTCAATTAGCAAAACAATCTTATTTCAATCTAGTTCTCCTGTTCACATTAGTCTTATTTGAATAAATACTAAAGAAACATTCTGTGGATTTCCCTTCCAAGTTGTCATACAGTGATTTCAATCTCTGTAAAATTAAAACCAAAATCTGACCTCTTCCATGGAGGTCGATAACTAGCTACCTCGCAGAGCACTGACCAACAAAGTAGAGCTCCACGCAAATACCATGCTCAGGCAACAGACATACAAGAAAGATTTTTGAAAGTGTTATATGATCCCAAACATCCACCAGAGATGCCAGGGCCTGATCTGCAGAATGCCCAAAGCTCTTGGCTGAAGCTGCAGGGCTGGAGGATACTTAATACCTTTGAAAATGAGGACGTTGCTTTAACTTGTCTCACATGCACTGAATTATTCTCTGAAGGCACCTATCTTTCTCCATTTAATACATAGGGCTATAGCCTAAGTTAGATAACTGAAGTCAGGAACAATGCAGAACAGCTGTATCATCTCAGTTGAGCTCATTACCTGAAAGGGCCCCCACACATCCCAGTCTAACGCAGAGGCATTATTTTGTAGAGTTGCTAAAAGGTCTAAGAGGTTTCCAACTTGACAGGCACATGGCCTGATCAAACCCTGAAGGCCCAGTTTGCTATGCTTTTACAACACAGTCCTGCACTAGTCCTAATGCTTCAGTCAGAAAATCCTTGTTACGACTCTACCAGTGGCCTAACAGCTGTACAAATTACTGAATAGCAGCAAATCCAACTTATCTGAACTTCCATTCAAATCAATGTGGGAATAAATCAGGCTTTGTATGGGAATTAAGTAATTTTTGTTTAATTCAACTTACAACTCAGACTTCTTTCTTCTCTATTTCATTTTTCTACCCACATCACATACACCAAGAGCCTAGTTCTTACTCTCTGTTCCAGTCAAACTAGGTCCAGTTGAGTCTAACACTCAATTTTAGTAGGTGCTCAGTCAGTTCCACTAGTCAACAAATATTTTGGCTCACAGTAACAAATACTTAGTGAATGGCCAAGGGAAACTGTATAAAGTAAGCACGAGTTATCCTGAACCTATCAATTCAGGCAAGTGGAGAGCTTGAAATTAACAGTTCTTTGACTTTTGGCACATGGCTGAACATTCATAATCACATAAAGAGATTTTTTAAAAGTTTTTTTTAAAATCACTGTTCACCAAACATCATCTTTGAACTTTCTTTTGCTTCAAAAGCATCCATTTTCCCATAGAAGAGACATGTCCCTCTCCCCCTCAGCTCTCCCAAAAAACCCAAATAAAACCTAGCCCAGGTGGAAAACCCAAAAGGATAAAAGACTGCATTAATACCATCCAGGTAGTTCAAACAGTATTGATTTACACCCACTGAGAGTCCAACTCTGAATTTGGTCACTGAGCAATCTTCCTATAATGGCGAGGTCTCCTATTGTTAGTCCTCCCTCTCCCCCATCTTTTCCCACCATGAGCTGGTAACATTAAGTATAACGTGGCTTATAACCCGAACTGGCATTTGAATAATAACTAATGGCCATCAGTTCTGATAGCACAATCCTGAGGTGTCAAGAAGGTGAAGAAGAAAAGGTGAATGTTTTAAACCCGCCTAAATAAAGATGTAAATGTATAACAGTGCAAATTTTTTTCTGGGTTTATGAACAACATAACACTGAACAGTGCCCACTTCAAATGATGCTGTAGTGCTAGCTACACAATACAATGCAATCTTTTCATTCCTTTGGGGGTCATCTTCAAAGAAGGAATTGTTTTTCCAGCTGAACAGAAACACTCTTTCACCACCAAATTCCATGCTGGTAAGAATTCAACACTGCTAGTAGATAACCCATCCACCAGTATCCATAAACACCTATCAAAAATATCTTTCAATAATTTAATTACATTTGCCTCTGACAGAGCATCATGTCCAAAATCAAGGATATGACTGAAATTTTCCTTGTACATAGTAAAGATGCACTGACTTAACAATTTTTCCTTCAGGCTCTAAATCTACACGATGTTTTCATTTACCATAGGTCATGTTCCCAGATGTTGGAGCAACATCTGCATGGTTTGTGTTTTAACACAAATGAGTTAAGGAACAAATCATTTGTGCCCGACCTATCTAGATTCTACTGCTGTGAAGTTCAACTGTTCAGAAACCATGAAACAGGTCTCTCTAATCCAGAGATTTGTTTAAAAATCATGAAATTAAGTATTTTAAAAAACGGATGGGGATTTGTACTTGTTATCTGAGTTAAAAGCCTTGAAGCTCACATTTCAAGCTTTACCTAATAAATGGTAGACTTGTTTGCATGTGAAAACTGCACCAGTTCCAAGCCAAATTGTTTTTAAGACCACAGGACAACTCATTGCAGGAACATGTGCCTGTCAGAGAAAGTATTATCCCTGTTTTCCTTAAACCTGCTCTAATTATCACTGTGAACCAAACTGAAGAAGCCGCTTGCACTGAAGCTGGTCTGCACACAACCGTTTGGAAACAGTGGGAGTCTCCCAGCTAGGATATGATGATGCCCTCCTGGAGTCCCACTGCCCCTGGGAGGTGTTTCCAGCTCTGCTATGTTGGGCAGTCAAAGCCATCTCCCACAGGCCCTCGCAGATGGGAGCAGATCCCAGCCCAGAAGGTGCACAAGCTCCTTGAAGCCACATGAACAGCCGCACACCTACAGGTTGATCATTCCTGACACAGCATTTCAACTTACACTCATTAGGAAATTGCAGGGCAATTTTTCCAGCGTACCCGAAAGTTAAGTAAAACCTTCAAACACTGTGAGCCTTATGATGAAATTACCAGGATTTGTGACACTGGCATCCATTACTTTCCCTTCTGTCCACAAGTTTGCAGCAGCAGCAGAGGATGTGACAGCAACAGCCTTTAGAATCTCAGAGATGGCAGCAGCCAGGCTGTGCATTATGATCACACTCTTCTATGTTCCCAAAGAACATGCTAGGTCCTGAGCATTACATGCAAACGGAAACCTCTTCAGTCCTACTGAATATTGTATAAAACATAAATCATTAAGTATGTGCCAAGACCTGCCCTTCTCTTCTACTATGTACTGAACAGAAAACAAAAAAAATATTCAGAGATTTCACCTTTATTTTAGGAATGCACTTACTAAGCATCTAATTTATTTCCCAACATTATTATAGGATAAACAGTTTCTAGTTAGTTATTAGTCTTTAATAGCAAGACTAGCTGTATTAAGGGAATCCAGCCTCCTCAGCCAGAAGACAGAGACTGGGAGAACTACCCCCCTGCATTCCAGGAGGAGATAGTCAGTGACCTGCTGCATCACATAGACGTACACAAGTCTATGGGACCGGATGGGATACACCCGAGGGTGCTGAAGGAGCTGGCTGGGGTGCTCGCCAAGCCACTTTCTATCATTTACCAGCAGTCCTGGCTGACCGGGGAGGTCCCAACAGATTGGAAATTGGCTAATGTGACGCCCATATATAAGAAGGGTCGGAAGGATGATCCAGAAATTACAGGCCTGTCAGCTTGACTTCGGTGCCCGGGAAGCTGATGGAGCAGCTCATCCTGAGTACCATCACACAACACGTGCGGGACAACCAGATGATCAGGCCCAGTCAGCATGGGTTTATGAAAGGCAGGTCCTGCTTGACAAACCTGATCTCCTTCTACAACAGGGAAACCTGCTTATTGGATGAGGGAAAGGCTGTGGATGTTGTTTACCTTGACTTTAATAAGGTCTTTGACACCATTTCCCACAGCATTCTCCTGGCAAAACTGGCTGCTCGTGGCTTGGATGGGCACACACTTCGCTGGGTAAAAAACTGGCTGGATGGCTGGGCCTAAAGAGTTGTGGTGAACAGAGTTAAATCCAGTTGGTGGCCAGTCACGAGTGGTGTCCCCCAGGGCTCGGTTTTGGGGCCACTCCTGTTTAACATCTTTATTGATGACCTAGACGAGGGGATCGAGTGCACCCTCAGTAAGGTTGCAGATGGCACCAAGTTGGGTGGGAGTGTTGATCTGCTCGAGGGTAGGGAGGCTCTGCAGAGAGACCTGGACAGGCTGGAGCGATGGGCTAAGGCCAACTGCATGAGTTTCAATAAGGCCAAATGCCGGGTGCTGCACTTGGGCCACAACAACCCCCAGCAGCGCTACAGGCTTGGGGAGGAGTGGCTGGAGAGCTGCCTGTCAGAGAGGGACCTGGGGGTGTTGACTGACAGCCGGCTGAACATGAGCCAGCAGTGTGCCCAGGTGGCCAAGAAGGCCAATGGCATCCTGGCTCGTACCAGAAATAGCATGGCCAGCTATTTCACAGGGAAGTGATCTTGCCCCCGTACTCGGCACTGGTGAGGCCGCACCTCGATGACTGTGTTCAGTTTTGGGCCCCTCACTACAAAAAGGACATTGAATGACTCGAGCGTGTCCAGAGAAGGGCAACGAAGCCGGTGAAGGGTCTGGAGCACATGTCGTACGAGGAACGGCTGAGGGAACTGGGGTTGTTTAGTTTGGAGAAGAGGAGGCTGAGGGGAGACCTCATCGCCCTCTACAACTACCTGAAAGGAGGGTGCAGAGAACTGGGGATGAGTCTCTTCAACCAAGTAATAAGTGATAGAACAAGAGGTAATGGCCTCAAGTTGCGCCAGGGAAGGTTTAGACTAGATATTAGGAAGCATTTCTTTACAGAACAGGTTGTGAGGCGTTGGAATGGGCTGCCCAGGGAGGTGGTGGAGTCCCCACCCCTGGAGGTGTTTAAGAGTAGAGTCGACATAGTGCTTAGGGATATGGTGTAGTTGGGAACTGTCAGTGTTAGGTTAATGGTTGGACTGGATGATCTTCAAGGTCTTTTCCAACCTAGACGATTCTGTCATAGTTTTCATAAACCAAACTATACATAACAGACCTGCAGTATAAGGAATCAAGCAAGCCATCCTATCACTGACTTGTTACTAAGGGTGGCTTGGCTTGTTCTGTGATACCATTTAAGGCTCAGGTCTGCCCTTGGGTGTACTCAAACTATTTGCAGTGTAGGACACTGCACAACCATCCAGAGTCAGAACTGCTTGAAGCTGTAATATAAACTTGAACAGAATAAACAGGGAACCTGTGTAATGCAGACCCTTCACTGTACTCACTTTACTTGCTGGCCCCATCCTGTTCTCTTGCATGAGTCAAACTATTTAAGCTCTGAACCTTCAGAAATGTCTTGAATGCAGGCAAACGGGAAGAGTGTGGTGGGCCCATAGGGCACAGAAGCACAGCATCTCTACAGAGCTAAGTGCAGCAATTTGAAAATATCTCACCTTGAAATTAAATGGGATTGGATATAATACAGGGTTTTGTTTTGTGTATATTTTTAAAAAGGTCATTTCTCTCATACTAGTATTGAAGCAAGCCTTAACAGAAACATTATTACATTGTAAATTGCTTAACCAGTCAAAAGCGGTGAAATATTATCCGCAGACTGCAATCCTCAAACTAAACAGGAACATAAATCAGCATGACTGTTGAACGTCAAGTCTAGGACACTGGGTGCTCCCACCAGCTTTAGTTTCTAACCATTGGCTGCCTTGGTCTCCTTACTGTATAAATTATCCAGAAACGTTAGCACTCTCTGTTGTTCCAATGTGATGGGAAGACCCTAAAGGATATTTCTGTATGCTGCTTAAGCAAAGCGTTAGCTTTGTGCAGTATCATGTGATCAACAAAAAAAACCCCCACGAGTACTGCTTGCTTGTGGGTGGTGCAGAGGAACAAGAAGTGACTCACAACTCATAGTGGAAAAATTGGGGGGAAAATGTTTTAAATAGTCAGGAAAGTACAAAATGGCAAACCACAATTACTGGACTTCCTACTCCCTATGTACTGGGTGGCAAAACCATGTCTTTGCTGTGAGAAGACTGGTGCCCAAATGTATAAATGTTAAGCAATTGCTGCTTTTTGCTCCATTCTCCTAGTAGACAGACTCACTACATGCCCTGAATCAGCAAAGTCCTAAGGAAACCCAGAAGGAAATTGGAATAAGCTACCAAATTCCAGTGTGACACAAAGGGGTTGGGGGGGGGGGGGGGCGATGGACAGGGAGCGATGGGACGACATGACCCAAAAAAAGCCTTTGGTGGAGCAAAAGCTCTCAATTTTATCTCATTCTTGAGATGCAGAAATAAAACACTGCCAGAAAATCCATACATTTGAGATTAATAGGCTGATATTTATCCATGTGCCACTCCGGTTGCTAAGAGATTTCCTTTCTACAGCACTGTGTTGTATAAACAATAAAGCATTTTGGTCCACAAAGCAATTGTCTCACCTCACTGAATCAAGAGCCTCTCACTGCCACATCCCTTCTACATTGTTCTAATTACAAACTGTGAGAAAGCACCCTCACACAAAGACAGAATATGGATATGTTTGGGCACACTATTGTTAAACTTGAGCACATTAAGTACAACGTGGGCTTCCTGCATCATGAGTAGAGTTAGCTGAGAGACTATACATTTCCGCTCACAAGCCATAGGTAAATATGGGTTGACAGGCCAGGTCCTAAAATTCTTAACTGCTGTGGTCATTTTCAGCTGGGAGAAAAGAAACCCACCCTGATAGCCACATTATAGACCTGCACATAACCTAAACAGCGGTCAAGAAAAATATTACTAATTCAGACTAGTTTCAAACAGCAGCACCTCAAAATTGGCCCCAAAGAAAGAATATTATTTTCACACTTTCCTTTATATTGTAAGATGATTCAGAAGACTTGTATGTATACATTCACACAGAAAAAATACCTACAGTTAACATGCTGCAGTACATTCACTGCAGCCATCTAAACAGTCTCCTAATGTGCTCACTAGAACAGAAGGCAGTGGGTTTCTTAGTGCTCTTCATTATGTATAGTACTGCCATGGCAGAGAAAAAAGAGAAAAGGGCAGGGAAATGCTGACTCCCACCCAACCAAAAGATGCACATATGTTAAAGGAAATCTACATGTCATTTAGGAAGCACATGGACCGCTTCTCTGAGCATATGAAGATTAGCCAGTCCCCCCTTAGGGGGATTTCACAAAGGCACACAGAAATACGACATGCCCAGGTCTCTGTTAAGACAACTGGCTTCTTGATATGTTCTTGAAAAATTATAATAAAATACAGCCCAAGACAAGAAATCATGGCAGGGCCTTATTTCTATGGAGCAGAGTACAAGGTGTCATTTTTAAGGACATATCCACAGAGCTGACAAAGTGGCTGGCCTCTTTATCTGTCATTATGCCACAAACCATAACTATTTTGCTTTATACCTTAGAGAGAAACAATAAGACTGGAATCACACAGAGGCTCCTGAACTGAACAATGAGCAATGCAGTGCCTACTGAATTTTTCGGATCCTAGTTTGCTGGAGGGTTTTCTGCAGCTAAGACAAATCCACAGCAGAGAAAACCAGGCTCTGCAATCTCAGTCACATATTTCCCTAACAAAAGAAA
Organism: Strix uralensis; assembly: GCF_047716275.1. Taxonomy (NCBI): domain Eukaryota; kingdom Metazoa; phylum Chordata; class Aves; order Strigiformes; family Strigidae; genus Strix; species Strix uralensis. The sequence continues at coordinate 9,319,202 of NC_133978.1, read as the reverse complement.
GTTGCTAATAACAGATTGTTAACAGCTCAATTCTGTAAAACAGCTCACCCTTAGGAAAAAAGAGAAACACTGAAACACCTTATTTCTGTAACGTTATCCCAAAAATAGATGTTTCAGAAGCCAAACGTGACACAGTCCCAACACAAAGAAAAAAAATCTGCTTCCACACACATCCCTTTTAAGTACATGTATGTAAAGCTAAAGTATTATGCTGTTAAACCTATAAGAAAGCTCAGCATTTAACCTCACAGCATGGTTACAAACTATTTTCAACTCACGGACAGTTTGCATATCTCGGTAACACAAGTGATTTATCTGGGAAATGAATGCACACCTTCTGCATCATCACTGCAATCAACTAATCTCCAATTAAACATTCAATTGCTTTGCAAACCCCACAGCCGTGGTTATCAATGCTATTTTACAGTGTTAACAAATTACTCTGACAGCTACCAAGTTACACGCAAGAACAAGCTTTGATACTTCAATTGCAAGGTAAGAAAATTAAAACAAAAGAATCCCTGTCAGAATTTGGCACAGATCTAGATACCTTTTTCTTCCGATCCCGGGATCTTTTCCTGTGTTTTCTTTTTTTCTCAGTTTCTTCATCAGCATTAATTTCTAAATCCCTGTTTTTCTTTAACTGTGATGCTGCGTGAGCCATAATGCATTAAAAATCCTTTACAACAATGCTCCCTTGTAAAAGGTGATTTCCTCAGGCACCTTTAGCCAGCCCTTACAGCAAATGTTCCAGTGATTGGAAGGAAATCTGTGACCAGAGCCAGGAACACATTCAGGATTCAGAGATCTCACAGAAGCTTGCAGTCACTACAAAAATACACAGTTGCAGAATTCTTCCTATACCTTTCTGTACCTGAACCTTTATAAAACAGTGCAGCCATCGTAATGCATTTAACGTAATGAAAAAGACAGCTGGGACAGAGAAAGCTGTATTATGGCTGTATCCCCTGCCACCAGCTGGAAGTGTCTAAGTGACTCCACTGAAGGGGGAATGCTGAAAAGAAGTGCTTTCTATCGAAAAAAATTCCAGAACAATAACATGTGCTGTATTGTATTTTCTTCACTAATCCTAAAGCATGTTTTTAAAACCTATTTAAAAAGGCAGTGTTAATGATGTACATATCTCAGCTAGTTTTATATGGTAAGCCATTTAACCTATAATGAAATGGAGCAGCTCCTACTTTAGGTTAACTGCTGATGGTGACAAAAAATAAAATAAAAATTTCTTTTTACCATGGAGACCCTGACTGCATAATGTAGAAAACAATGCATGCATTGCCGTATCTTAACAGTGTGTCCTTTATACCCATTTTTCAATTCCAATACATTTTGTGAGAGAGGATTACAGAAAGCCCTGTTGTCTTTTTTCTTTTTTTTTTTTTTAAACATACTTATTACAACACATCATACAGAAAGAAAGATGCAATCACACTAGTGTGAAACAGGCATTTAATTCATGGGAGATTTCCTGGCACCGTTCTTTTACGTGGTCAGAAAGGGAAATCGGCACTATTTCCATGTAGTTGGAAATGTACTTTTAGGCTTTTATGTCAAGGCTTGCTTCAATCATCTTACTATTTTTGCCACCTGAGTCCTCAATGACTGCAGCTTTTGAATATTCATTATGGGAGGTAAAATAGCAGCAGTATTAAGGCCTGCAGGAGGATCTTTTACTAGGATGAACACAGAGCAAGCATCTAGTAAATAAGGAACCATATTTTTTCTACACAAATATGAACAATCAGCAGCTTGCATCGAGACTGCTGTTTTTAACCTTTCCCAGTATTCCTAGTAGCATACTTCACAGTAATGAAGATTAGCATTTTAAGGCAGTCTGATTTCTTTCAGATAAGAACCAAAAGTCTCCACAAGTGAAACCAGTATATTTCACGTGATACTAGCATTTCTTTCCAGAAGGAAAAAACAGAATTTGCTGTAAAAATAAAGTTAAATTTAAATTTGAAGTGCAATTAGCCAAATCATATTGGATCTTTGGAGTGTAGCATAAAATCCAGAAAGGTCTCACAAGGTTGTAAATACTGTTCCCCTGAATTTGAGAGACATTTTCTGAATCCACGTTGTTGAGGTCCACCAAGTGACATGCATCCATTGCTTTAGTTTTGACATAACATGTGAAAGTGAAATAACCTTTTAAAGCTGCAAAACAGAAACTACTTTGAACACACTGTATGTTGTCCAAAAGGGAGCACATAGTGCAGCTTGTCTACTGTTCACGGGCTAACAAACTAGGTTTAAAAAGTTGTTTATTTTGGAATTAATTTTAAGAAATGCTCAAGGATGGAGACCACAGTTATGCGACCTTAGGGACCTTTCTTCCTGATGCAGTAAAATGACAGGTTCCTGTCTGTATCCAAACTTCCTGTACCTACACACCACCATGTACCTCTTCCTACACCTCCTCCACATCTGAGAGACTTCTGAAGACTCATATAATGGCCGCTTTTGGAAAGTTGTGGAAAGAGGAATGTTTTCATTTGGGCAATGCCTGGTTTTGAACTAGAAGTAAATTCCCACTTCTCCATGTGCTATAGAAGCTTGAATAAACATATTTGTATTTTTAAAGATGCAAAGAGTATACCCGAAGGACGCTCAGAGCATGCTTTCAACTGTAAAGCATAACTGCGAGCAGTCAAAACCCACATTCAGGCAGGTATCTGGATTTTGGCCCAGCTCTTCAGTGAAGCACAGGGCAGCAGTGAGAAGACTCCATTGTACCACAGGAGCCCTACTGGAGAGGGGAACTGGGCAACGCTGCTGATTTAAGGGGGCTGGAGAAGGTATCTCAAGGAGGCTGGTGGAGAAGCTATCAGGTTTTGGCGGGAAATGGAAGACTGCCTTATGCCTATTTAAAAAAAAAAAAAAAAAAAAAAAAGATAAAGCAGATAAAGCACCCAAGGCTTCACTTTCTAGCTCACAATCTGCCTGCATGACCTTGGCAGTTATTCTCTCTGAAGTTCAGTTCTTTCTCTGTAAAATAAAGTTGACATTCTTTCCCCTGTCTGACAGAATGCAGTTATTAGCAGGGCAGTGCTTAGAAAAATACAGCAGGACCAGAACTGAAAATGGATTCAGCAAAATTCAGTAGAGTTGGATCCCTTATTCTCAACACATTTCCATCTGGATTTAGAAGACTCATGAACCTTTGCCTTAGGAAACCAGCTTCTTATTTGCGCCACAAATGAAGTGAATCCTGCTGTCACTCACCACTTGCTAGCTAATCCTGTGACGTTCCATAAACCTTTTAACCATACTAACCTGTAATTTATGGCTAAGTAACCTCATTAAACAGAAATACAAATAATGTATTATTAAAGTGTTATATGTTTAAAATACTTCAAGCATACTTTTTAAAATGTTGGCACAGAATAATATGCACCTATGCAGCTTAAAAGCCCTAACACCACCTTATGCACAGGCCATATTCTATGCAGGTAGAAAGCAGCCAAAGCTTTTATTAATGAGAATAATTCTAACAAACGAGGATAATAAACAAACTCACCCAATCCCTTGAGACATGCATAAGTGTAATGATTTTATCTGTCACCCAAGCCTGCTTCATCCCAAGGATCTTTTAAGCTAATTAACCAACTGGACCAAACATGTAGATGTTTTTATTATATGGATTACAATCTCTGCTTGAACTGTAGAGTCCAAACTCCTGAAATAGATTTCAGGAAGAAAAAATACCTTTTCAAACTGGGATTTTGAGAAATTATGTCTTAGCTAGTCAAACTGATCGACAGTCAAAAAAAAAGATCCTTTATAGTTGGAGCAATACTAGGGAGATTTTGTGTAGCTTGCAGGCTAGAACAGTCTCAAACAGAAAAGAGGTTACAAAAAAGGAGCGAGTAAAAGATTCAGACCCCCATGGAAAAGACTGTATATGTACAACTTCTGCTTTTGGGGAAGTGGTGAACTGGATTATTCACTGGAAGGTGATAGGGCACTACCAGACAAAAGTTGGATGAAGTGTGAAGGTTTTCATGCCAGACTTGTCATAACTCACTTCAAGGGAATCAGGTACTGGCAAACTTCATTTAGTGCTTCTTTTCAGACTTCAGTAAAATAATTAAGCTATTTGATTTCACCCTTAATTACAAAGTTAATGAAATGCCAATGAGTGTTTCAGCACAATCCATAGGGTCCTGATAAAGTTACTGAGAATGAGAAACTATCTTACTTGAACAATGGGAAATTTACACTTTCTGTTAGCTCAAGGATAACGTCTGCTTAGCTTCATCTACTCACAAATCTGTAATAATGGCTGGGAAGTGATTTTATCAACTTGAAAGTGAAGTGTGTCATTTGGTTTAGTTTAAGATGCTAGTCCCACTGTAAAACTAGATTCAAGAGAAACTGCAAAATGGCATTAGCACACAACATTGAGACAGATCTTGAGAAACCACAAGAAGTTATAGGGAGGAAAAAGTGTTTGTGATCTAATTATTGGAGTTAATTTATCAATTAGTCAGCAGCCTACGGAGCAAAGATGGTACCATCACTTTTACATTTATTTTAAATAATTGTGTAGCACAACGAAAAAAAAAAAAAAAAAGCCCCACAAACCAAAAAACCCACCCCACAACAGAGACAATAATGAAAATATTGGTTTACTAAGAATATGCCCCAAAATGGATCTATGAAAATCTAAGCTCTTTTAGGGAAGATGGAACACCATAGAAACATTCAATATTTACACTATTTAGATCACTATGGATCAAAAAAGGCTTATAATCATACACAGTGCTAGAAGGTCACTATGACAACTCTTACTGGTAAACAGTATGTTTACATTTTTTCAAAGATGAAAAGAAGCGTTATAGGTACAACAGAAAGAGCAGAGAGCAAAGGAAAGGAAAACACATGAAGAAAAATAAAGCCAATTCTTGTTAGGTTACTCTTAAATTCTTAAATTTCTGAGTTATCTGATACAGAAAAAATGTTAAAAGAGGGAAGGGGAGTCTATCTGCTACAACAGCCCTGCTCTGGATTATTTTGTGGAGAAAAACAGTGGAAGTGAGAAGAAAAAGAGAAGAAAGAAGAACGAGATGTACTAGAAATAAGGGCAATATTGATTTACCAATTCATGAAAATAACACTTTGGTAGAAGACTAAGCAGAAGAAATAAGAGTTCTGTTTTTTAAAAAAATGCTATGTGAAACTTAGTTAACTAATAAAAGAACCCTTCAAAGGAATCTCATAAGATTCATCTGCTCAAGCATTAGACTAGTAGGCCTTGTGTCTCAAAAAAAAAAAAAAAAAGAAAAACCTAACCAAACATACCAGATGAAAAGAATATTTAGCATCTAGTTTTACTTTTATCTTCTTCTCGCACATCTGATGTCAGGGCAGGATGGACCCATCTCCAAAGATGCAGAAAATCAAGGTCACTAAGTAGCAAGTGAATGGAAAAAAAGAAAAGTTAAGTCTTGTTTTGCCCTTCTGTTTTGTTGCACTGAGTTTCCACCACCACCTGCCTCTTCTAGCAGAATTCTGCTTTGGCAATAACAATCCCAGAGAAACTCTGCGGAAACATGATGGAGTCAAAAAGGGATGCATGTACTATATGGAGAGAAGGGAAATATCTAAACTGCATTTTATAAACCCCTTAACTTCTTTGAACTTACAGTATAAAATTTGGAATTTTATTGAATTATGGTTTATTTCTTATTTGACTTCTTTAGGGCACAACAGCTTAAAAAAAATCTTTGGAAATTGCACAAATTCAGGGATGCAGTGATAGTTGGCCAGATATTTGAAGCTGAGGATATTTGTACTGTTCTGCCAAGAGGCTTACTACTTCTTAAAACGACCCTGCTGCCCTCACTGGAAATTTAAAGTAGAAATGGTAACAACCGTAAATGTAAAAAAACCCACCAAACAACTGACCCCCAAACCCCCAAAAGCTCAAAACCCCCAAATCCACCCACATAGAAAACAGCCATGGAATATGCTGTTCACTAAGCCCTCTCCAGACACATCATCTGCCTTCTGAGCTCAAACGAGCTCAAAGCAACAGTCACATTCAAGCTCAAAGAATTAAGTACTAAATTACTATTCCTCTATGCAGGGATGACACAGTTTGGCTTAACTGATGAAGTTACACCTCCTGCAGTCCAGCATACTCCCAATACAAGGAGGATGGCTGACATGTCTGTGAATTCATCAGTAACTTTCAGTTTGAGGCATGACATTTAAAGAAAACAGCTACCAGTTTTGGTTTGCCTTTAAGACTTACACTGCAAATCTGGACAGTTCAAAAGCTGACTCAAGCCTCACTCAACCCATGGCCTCAGGGGCAAAGAAAATGGGACAATAAATCTTCAACTGTCCCAGGCCACCATGCAAGCATGGTAAATCTGCCTGTGAACAAACTGGCAGACAAAATCAACGCACTCAGGCACTAGCAGAGGAGAAAGTGTGACTATAGAAGACTGCAGAGTACCCAGGACCTGGAGAGTATCATCCCTGACTTTCAAAACAGCATAATTTTGTTTGAGGCATATGAAGAGAAAGGGAGCTAAATGTGACAAATTAATATTAACTGTTCTGTGAATATGTGAAAGAGTTTCATCTCTGACTCATGACAAACTAAGGTGTATCTTATTTATAGAGGCACACTAATTAGAAGATAGATTTTGAGTGGGTTTCTGGATGGAATTGCTAAGGAGTCCAGGAAATCTATCTGATGCAAGGAACACGGCAATAGTAAAATATGTAAGCTCTAAATTGTTGCTGAGCAAACACACTAAAGCCTTTCTTCCTATTCTTCCTCCACCAAGAAAAATATTGCTAAAAACCTACATTTACTGTGAACCACTGAAATTATACAAGCATGCACTTTTAGATAAGGTTTTTCCACATTTTTCCCTGCAATTCAAATAACAGGCTACAACCAGGACTGAAATTCACATACAGAGTATCAGTGTCTTAGGGATGCTGACAAAGATCACTTTGAAATGATAGTAAATTGTTTTCAAACATGTTAATGAGTGGAAGCTATATCCAGGACTGACACTAGATCACAGTTACTGACATATTTTTCAACCCTGCTTCGAAACTACGCAATAATGTTCTGAAACCAAAAATTCAGCATATGAACATTCCCCAGATTCCTAGTTTCATAGTTACTCTCTGCCTAGCCCACCATGCTCTCCTAGTTTTGCTACTGCAAGCCCCAGTACAACAGGGGAACCAGTAGGTCAGTGGGACGGTGCTTCATGGCACCAAGCTGAGAGTTTTGACCTGGGAGTTGTTAGCTCCCTCTGCAAATTACACTAACACAGCCAGGAAACGCTACCCTGGCATATAGGATTAAGTGCAAAAGTAGGCTTTGTATCAGTTTTGCACTCCCACACGCATAACTTGAACTCTGTCTGTGATATGATGGGAGGATCTATCCCTTCCTCGTAAGCTTCAGAAAAGAAATGCAAAAACCCATTCATCAGGATTTTATGGTTCGGCTACAAACTTCACCCTGAGTGGACAATTAATCACTGCTGCATCTGTTAACTTCTGCTCCAACACATGAAAGCAATAGCCAATTCGCTAATACATCCAGCGAACACTGAGCCCACAGAGGGATTTCCTTCAACATAATGAAAGCAGATATCAAGAAGGTCCTTGCGTGGCTTTCAGAAGCTTCTCTGCCAGATCATCTAGTCCCTAAACAGATACAAGAGGAGTTATTCCCTGCTCATCTCAGATGGAAAACGCCCCACTGCAGAGTGGTTTAAAAATAACCCAAAACAGCAGCCTGAAATGTCTTTGTGGTATTTCAAGTTACTCGGCATTAAGTCCCCGTCTGCTGTCCCTTTTTTGGAGCAGTAGCAGTCTCATAATAATAAAAGCTATGTAAAAAGCCATACCACTGCAGAACTGCGATGCCTGCAAAGGTGTCAATAAGTGAATCTGCTTAAGTAAATGAAGCTGCCAGACAAAGAGTGGGATGGAACCAACAGTCACAAATAGATGCAACACATTTCCCTGTAAATAAGAGGTTATTTTCCACTGTCCTTTAATTAATGTCCTTTGATTTTTGTTAGGTTTCAGTCAAAAATGTATACTCTAGGCTGAAAGAAATTTTGACTAAGTGAGCCTCCACATAAATCATTGCACAATGTATATCCAGGACTAGTAAGTCCCTTTTGCCTTAGGAAGATACTGTGACCATGAAAATATTATTTTACCTTCCCTACTATGACACAGCCACAAAAGGAAAAATATATATAGCTTCGGACAAAGGCAGCTCTTGATGACCTTATGAAATGGGTTATTGCCCCCACCCACCTTCAACAGTAGGCAGATGGACTAAGTGACCCAGTGTCCATATATTTTCCTGTCGCCAAGCTCTGCGCATCAAAAGCAGCTTACTTGTTTTATTTTGAAATAAAAAGTTGATGAATAAGTGCAACAAAGGACCCATCTGCAAAGGTCACAAAAAAATGCTTTCTTTGAAATTTCCAGCATTTCCCAGTTGCCCAAGACTTTCAACTGTATAATTTAATTTCTTTGGTGGAAAAATACAGAAAGTACAAGAAAGGAAGAAAAATGGTTTGTTGACTTGTTTTGTATGGTAGGTATGTTTCATTTTTAATTTCTCTGAACTACATTCATATGCAAAAAATCTACTACTAATATGCAATATTCCTAAAATGAGGAAAACAGGTACACATGAGCCAACAGAGAGCTGCAGTTTCAGGTCCTTCCCTGTTCAGCGCCACACTTGCACGCTGAACCTAGGTTCCCTCGACAAGTACAGGGGACACATTTACTAACTCTGACTTTAATTGCAGACTTCCCATTTTAGCAAAATGGGTGAATTTTAGCAAAAGTGCAGAATTTTCAGTGAAGACCCTAGTTCCTACCAATATATACACAATTTACTAAGTTTTAAGGAAACTTTTAAAATGAAAATACAAAGGCAAAAAAAAATAATCCACAGTCTACGCCAGCATAAGAAACTCAATTAATTAGACTCCTTAATTATTCATTATTCCTTTTCCTATGTTCAAATGGCCATCTTTGTCTCATTCCCAGAGGATCCGCTCCATAATTAAGTCAGGGAATCATTACAATCTCAACATGCTGCCCAAGTAAGATTTCAGCACTGTAAGTGTTCTGCACACTCTATGCAGCAGTGACTTGGCTTTTATAGGAAAGAAAATGTAAAAAGCAGAATCATTAACAATCAATAGCAAGAGACAGAATGTTATCAAATGCATATTTTTCAGGTGACATTTTTCTCATTTTCCCATAAGTAAATTTATATACCACTCATAAAATCTACAAGTTTACAGTTAAAACAATGGCATGTGAGAATTCTCAGTTTTCTGAAAATAACCACTAATATCAAAGATCATTCAGGGTCATTTTAGAAACAAAGATTTACATTTTATTTAGAAAAAAAAGAAAAAGTCTGTCTATCAGAATTTCAGTGCTAAAATCCTGCTGGAACAAACCGTTGGAACAAGAAAGATAACCCAGAAAGTGGTCGAAAGCAAAAAAAAAATTTCACTGCCACTACAAAAATTAAGAAATGTTTATGCATAAATTTCACATAAAGCTATTAATGTCCACAGGAGGTCAAGTTCTTTCTTGGCCTGGCAAGAGCAAGCCAGCATATGAAAAAAACACCTGTATAATTATTATAATTATCACAGAATAGGTGTATTGATGTAGTGCTTGAAAAACCAGGTAATATTAGTGCCCTATTCAGAATAACATAGTAAGAGGCAATTCCTGCCCTGATCTGTTTGTAAGCTAAATACACAGTATACAGGGGGCGAGGAGGAGTGGATTACTCCTGCTTTAGAGAGAGATAACTGCGAATTGGAGATTATGAGGTTGGAGGGGGGGTTGTTTTGTTTGTATTGTATGGCAAACTGAACATAAGTTAACAGAAGGCAAATACACTGGGGATGTAAAAACAGAAGTAACAGCCTTGAAGACACAGGAAAGAAATCTCTCTCCTACACAGCTTTGCTTGGGTCTCAGCTGGAACAGTGTGTCCTATTTCAGGCATTTAATTTCTAGGAAAAAGTTGTCAGCTGTAGCAGTGAAGAATTTATTGCTTTAACTCTGAAATCACTCTTCTTCACAAAATACTGCATGCTTCTCTGAATCTGTGGTTAGTAATAAATAGCTTTGGACATGCATATTCACACACACACTTAGCCAAGACAAATACCAGTCATCACTGCAATCTTGCTCATTTGCCCGCCTCCCCCGCCCCTGCTTTTTCTTGTTCCCACAAAACAGGCAAACCCATATGACTGGATACAAACCTGCATAAGAACGGAAGGTGCTTTTAAAACCTTTTTCTTATTTTTGTCTTTCTGTTCTTGTGTTTTGCTTTATTTGGAAGTAGTTTGTGTAGGGACTGGGAAGGAGGAAGGTTGCATGAAAGTTCTAGTCAGAGGTAAGTGCATTGTTCCTCTTCTAAAGATAGCATAAATTCTACATAAAATATTTGTCAAACGGAAACTTTAAATAATCAGTACTAGACAGAGCAGAAGATAAGAAAACATGTAAGAATTCTCACCCTAAAACAGAAGTGGAACAGCTTAAAGGGTACTAAAATAGGTACATATCAACAAGGTGAACTCCATGCAGTTCATGCTAGGACACTCGAATTCCATAGGTTTAAGATAAAATTTCAGCCACTATAGTTTTTTGAAGGGGTTGGGTTGGTTTTGTTTTTTTGGTTTTTTTTTTTTTTTTACCTCAGGATAGCAAAAGACTGTTAAAGGGTGAACTTTGTACTAAACTTGAAAAAACAGGAGATAACAAAATTGTACACTGGTCCAGTTAACTTCCAGTTCTAGAAAACTCCTGTATCAAAGAACTTGTCATCACCCAGAAGGTAATGGGATGAACTGCAATGAATCTGGATTTGTCAAGAGGAAACTGTATAAAATTAATTTTGTTTCATGGAAGGGTGACAGGTGTGGAACACAGGAGAAAAAACATACTTGCACCTGAAATTCTCATAAGCAAGGCAAGGGACATATGTTGATGAAAAGATTGTTCGATGAGGGATCTGGTAAGTAACTCGGGAACGAGATACTAACATTCATTGTCAAAATGGATGGATGTTCTGCAGGAGTTTGTCCTGGCTTTGCTTCTGTCCAGTGTTTTCATTAATGACTTGGGCAATAGAAAATACAGGTTTTTACCAATGCAGACAACAGGAAACCACAAATAGTGGATGCATGTTAAAGAGAGAAATTTTAGATCAAAATGATAAGACCAGAGGAATGGGTTTGGGGAAAATAAAAACCAACAACAAAACAGGTGAATTTCAGTGAGAATGATAAGGAAGGAAAAAAACCAGCCAAACCAAAACAGGTGAATTTCAGTGAGAATGATAAGGAAGGAAAAAAAACCATTTGCACAGGCTAAGGAACAAGTAAAGACTGTTCTTCAGCAGGGTCTGGAGGGTACAAAACATTGCAAGTTCAACATGGGACAAAAGACAAACACCACAGTAGAGTGTAGAAGTACAATAAAACTGTACAATAAAATAATCTTTCTCTTCTATTTAGCATTTGCAAAGCTGCAGGTATACTGTAGCTGACTTCTGCTATACTGCTTCCAGAAAGATATGAATATTTGGAAAACAACAGAAGCAATCAGAAGTCTGTAAAACACAACCTCATTTAGCCTAAAGAAAAGATGACTAATTGAACATGGCAACAGTCCTCAAGTCCATCAAAGCCTGCCAAAACGCGGAAGGAAATGGTCTGTTCTCCACTATTACTATGGAGAGTAATAGCAGTAGAAAGTTTAAATTGCAGTAACACAGATTTGGGTAAAATACTATGAAAATTTTTAACAAGAATAATGAAGCTCTGCAACAGAATGCAAAAGAAACTCGACAACTTCATCACTGACCTTTAGGAAAGACATATAGGATCCATACTACTACAGAGGCTCATGAAAGTTAGCAGGACACTACAAAAGCAAGAACACACATGTGCATGGCTCCTCTGCAGAAGGCAAGTGCTGAGCACTATCAAAATGGTTCATGTAACATGTCTATAGTTGGGAAATTGATAATACGACTTGTACTTTAAAAAAAAAAACCAAAACAAACCAAAACACAAAAGCAGCCCTGAGTCTGTGTCTTGTGGGTCAGACAGCTCCCTAAATAGCACTCTGAATCAAGACATCCCTGTGTCCTAGATAAACACGTGATCTACCTAATACAACTTAATACATAAGTGAGCTTTAGAAGCCTAATGCATAAGTAATTGTCTAAAACATAAAAATACCAACTACATTATCAAAAGTATAAATATTTGAAAACTCCTGTCTCCCTGCCCACTTGCCAGACTAGAAACCTGTAGGAACTACATACTAGATATTTACAAGGCTAGTTACTTGGCTATTTACGCACAAAGCCTTTGCAATCTATGACCAGAATGGAAACGTTACAGCTTTTTCCTTCTAAAATACATATTAGGATCCATTTGACAATATTTATGTCAGTGACACGACCATCCTATGACCACTGTACCAAGAGGACCACAGACATCCCAGCTTCCAAAAATCTGTTCTTAATTCAACCTTACTGTGACAGCAGAAAACTTCTTTATTGATTTCAGTGTTGTATGCTTTAATAAAGTTGGACAGTTAGAAATGTATTTTCAGTTTCTAATATAAAAATCTATGACCTTTAGCATGCTTCATATTATCAGAAGCATTTGCTGCAGATACCAGAGCTCCAAATGAAAATCCAAATCAAAAGAGAGAACTGATGTGTCTGAATTATTCTGATCAGTATGAAAATCTTAAAAATGTATTTCTCAATGTATCTAAAATAGGATAAAAAAAAATCTACAATTAGATCATGGGTTTAAAAATGAAGAGGAATTAAACACGACAAACAATGTAAAAATATACAATATGCTGAGAAGTCTGCTCTAAATTACAGGCACATTACAGAATTCTAGTCTAAAGAAAATGATGGGAGCTCATTACTGGTCCATTTAAAACTGAGCTAGAAAATACAGAAAAGAATTGTAAAGAACAATTCTGCATTGTCAGGATAATGGCTAAGATGATCTAATAGGCTTTTTCCATCTCTTATCATCACATTTTGATTACTTCTGTGAATAGAAGTCCTAGGCACCATTTTTTTCTTACACAACAAGATGTTCTGTTCTACCATACACACAAAATCACAATTTTATATGGAGTCTTTATAGAGACTGCAACATTTTTGGCGTGAAAATTGCAAAAGAACTACATAAAATTACAGCTGTTTAGAGATATCAGAGTAGTTAATAATGTGTCTCTTCTAAATATATATTATATATCTTATAAAGGCAGAAGAAAATTTAATTTGTAGCCTTAGAGCTGCTTTCTAGGGTTATAGCATATATTCTGAAGGGTCTTCGCAGGCTGCATGAAGACAGGCTAACCAAAGTGCAAGTTATAGAGGCCACAATCCACTACAAATGCAGCTTGAGTAACTGTGTAGTTTGGCAGAGGCTACAGATACAGTGATAATGAAAAACAAGTTTTGGACTGCATCACAAGAACTGTGTGTTTGTGAACAGCAAATGAACAATTTACATACTATTCAGTGAAAAAAAAAGAAGCATTAATCAGAAGCAGCTAGTTCGCATAGGCTTCCAGCGCGTAGGCTGAATAATTGTCTCATCATGATAATAGCCTTTATGATAACCATGATCTCACCATTGCACTCAAAGATCCAAAAATGCTGCCGGTACTCTTACACCCACAACAAGGCATACTCAGTCTTTGCATCTGAAGAAAATCCTACTCTGCAGCTTCAACCCTTGGCTGTTAATGCAGGCAGGGTGTAATCTTGTTATTTTTCAATGCCTTTGCTTTTAAACCACAAAAGCTCCAGATTTTCTTTGTATACAGAAAAGCATAGACTGGAATTCCTGTTGTTATGAAGACACTTCCCATTACACCATTAATTCAAAAAAACCCAGCACAGTTATCAGCAGTAATAAAAACTAGCAGTATGCACCTCATAAATAAAAATGAGGTGCAATTTTACTTTCTGTAGCTCATTTTTTCCACCTACTTTCTGCTTCACAAAAGCAGCAAGTTACAGTGTATTCTGCACTGGGACGAGGGCATAAAACATGCCTTTTGCTACCACTTCCCTCTCCTTCCTATCTTACTGGAGGCCTGAAGCCATCTATTTTTGAGTGTAGTTATATTGTTTTCTCTAGTCTAACAAAGCAGTGAAAATTAACACCAGCCATAGGTCTGGTTAAGTGTGTAAACTCAGGCAAAAGGAAGCGAACATTCACCAGTGTTCCATCAACAACATCCAAGGCAAAATCCAATGCACAAAAAAGACAGACAGACGACAGTTTTCCATTCCTGATGGATAGGCAGGAAAAGCACCCATGCTGCAGTATATTCAAACTACATACCGACACGTGGTCTGTCTGTCTCTTCTAAAATGGGGCAGAAACTACTGTCACCATGATAAACATATTACAAACAGCATACTCACATGACTGAAGCACCTCTTGCCTTAGTAAGATATTTGTGTATTTAGTGGTACAGCGACTGACTTCACACACAAGGATAGGCCAAAGGAAAGCGAAGCACTTTAATGTGCAACAAATTAAAAGCTCTGCATAAGATTTTTCATCAATATGAACAGGTGTCAGGGAAGGCTGTGGACTACTGCCAGCTGGATTTCTACCCTACAGCCTCCTCCAGCCTCATTCCCACCTGGCTTAAGCACTGGATGCTCAGTGTCACTCTCCAAAACTTTACAGAAGTGTGTATATTCTTTTTAGGTTTTACAGCATGTGAAGTCTCAAAAGGCACAGGCTTATTGCAGAAGAGAATAGCTGCTACAGCATCAGCATATGCCAGTTCCTGGAATGCTGCGGGAGCCTGCTCTGGATCAGCCCGACCTCCCCAACAAAGGCTGGCTACTGCTGCCTGTACACAGAAAAAAAGAAAAGCTCTTGGGCAGTTTGTTACAGTGCTGTCTGGAGTAGAGCAGACCTGCCAATACATGAAAGATATAAACAGAAGCCACTCTGAAGCACACATTTTCATCCCTAAAAGAAAAGTAATCATTACCATATGAAATACATATTCAGTTGAATGTGCATGTTAACTCATTCCATGTGTATTACAGGTACACTGTCCAAAATCCCACACAATTTTTCAAATTTAAAGGAGTTGCTCCCTGAAAAGAGGAGCTGATTAGGTCTGATTTTCCATATCACATTTGGATCATATGTCTCGACATTACTCCTTGCACAACAACTTTAGGTTCCCACCATTTCTGGCCAAAAGTCCCCTGCCAGTCCCTTCCAGCCCTTCTCCTGGTTGCCAGTTTGCCCACTCTCACCATGCCTCCAGTTTCTTTCGACATCACTAAACCACTGTAGCATCTAGCCCTCTTCTACTTTCCCTACGGCTCTCAAAATGCCTTTTTATGATTGCGTAACCTTAATTTCCTTGGGAAACTAGAGTTAAACTGAAAGCATACACACACAAAAACTGAAAGCAGAGGCATCATGGAAAACCACAGATATTTTGTTAAAAAATTAGAAAGAACAAGTTTTTCTCTATACTTCAATACTTCACCACCACCTAAGCACAATTACAGCAAGATTAGGGATAGTTTGCGGAACAATGGCTCTCTGCATCTTTTTGTTTTATTTTTAAATAATTAACCCAGTAATATGTAAACAGGAAGATTAGTTTTGAATTTCTTGCTTAGGTAATCTTCAGAACATCTAGAAAAGATCAGAGTGAGTCAGGCTGCAGCCCTCAACCTTCTCCTTCAATTAGCAGATTTCTGGACAGATCTTAATACTCTCAGTGGGGCCACTTCTATTTTCCATTTTACAAGCCCCAAGTACGGGAAGTAACTTGCATGATGCCAAAACTGGAAAGGCCCAAAGGGGATTTTGAAGCCAAAACCTATGGAGAATCAGAATAATGCAATCTCTCTTGTATAGGAAACACCTGAGTTATCAATACAGCTAATATTATCAGATCATATGAAGAACCTGATAAAAACCCAACCTACTTACAAAAGGCACTCTTTCTATGTTCTACTGCTCTCCAAATGGAAGTTGTGGAAACATAGATGATCACTGCCTTTCAGTGCATCAGCAAAAAGTGCACTTAAATGAAATGAAGGAAGATTTTATCAATCAAAACTATCAAGACATCTCTCCCTGACCCAGAACAATAAAATAAGGATAGGCTTCTACATTGCTTCTTGTGACGTTTCTTGATGTGTTTTGACTTGTCAAAACCATTTTAAGAAGTTCTGATTAAAACTTCTATTAAAAAAAAACCCCAAACATACACAAGAGACAAGGTGTCCTATTAGAAATACTTAAAGAATCTTTAAAGCTGCACAGTGGGGTATTAAATAAGTAGTAGGGTATTTTAAGCTCCAAGCACAAGTCAAAGATGCTCTTCGCCTTTGTTATCAAGTGTTATCAAGTCTGTTAAAGAAAACATCAAACTGATAGACTCAGATGTGATGAGAGCCACCCAAGTATATTGGTAAGATTATTGAACATATCTGTCTTTAAAATGCTAGATGAGGACACAGCTTATTATCCCAGCAATCAAATCCAGGAACATACACCTAGAATTCTCTGGAATTTTCATTTCCAAAGTGGTAAAATATTTTTTCTTCTTTCATATTTGTTAACATTAAAATAATCTAGCAGGAAAAAAAAAAATCTCATCAAGACATGCTTCTCTGGACAGTTTTTGATAACCCTATGCCAAAATCTGACGAGTAAAAGAATTACAGTTTTGGAGAACTATTTAGAAATTTGGACAATGACCAATATCAACATCACAGAGAAAAAAGATTTGGCTAAACGATATGCTCACTCACAACAGATGGTTTTATGAGTGGCAATTTTTGAGGCTTGTGCTATCCCTTTGTGCAAAATCTGGACCTTTAAAACATGGGAGAGCAAGAAATAGCTAGCTATTGCTTTTGTCTAAAACAGGAGCCATGTTCAAATGGTTTAAATTCCATCTATGTGCCTGTACCTAGTGTGTCCTGGCCTTTAGAAAGGCCTGGCCAGAGGCAACACTACGCTCAGGGACTTTAAACAGGATTTTGCCCCTCTGAAGATGACCTTTGGCACATTTCTACCTAAATTTGGGAAGAGTATAAGCTACATAAAAGGCAGAGTTTGGGTTTGGGGCGGGGGGGGGGGGGGGGGGGGGGGCTGGGAGTTATTTTTTGTTGTTTGGGGTTTTTTTACTGGGAAAGATCCTTCAAAACCATGGTTGGAAAAGCAGTAAACCAGAAAAGACAACCTGGGTATACTTGCTGCTGCCTGGCAGCTCCAAGATTAGGAACAGAGGTAATAAAGACAAACTTCTCTAGCATCCCCTCAGAGTTTTGCAGGAAAAATTGAGGAGGACCATCATGGGCATAAGAAACCAGGTACTCCTTTTTTACTGTCCATTTGTCTAGAAGGGATGGCAACCTCCAGCCCCTTCCACAGAAAGGAAGCCTAATGTTGATGCAGTGCTTTGGCTCAGATGTCTGACAAGCGTTTCCAAGGCCTATGGTTATGAAGACTTGCGTGAATTGACATCTCTTGGATCCAAAGTGACAAGATGCAACTATAAAGAAATTAAGTAGGCAAGTAAGTCTGGAAGCAGAAATTGCTTTTGGAACTATAGATACTTCCTGCGTTCACAATTTAACTGTACCTTTCACATGGAAACAGTACTTCCTTTAAACTGTGTAAGAGCAGCAATGATTCATTCCCTGCTCATCTTCTCCACGTCAGGCATGATTTTATTCACTTTTATCATATTGCCCTTTACTTATTCCTCTCCAAGTTGTAGGGACCTACTCTAATTTCCCCTCACACATGAAGTGATTCTTTTGCCATTCTTTTCATCTATTCTCATTCTACATTCTTTTGGTGAGGAGATATGGGGTGATGGAGTACCAGAAGCTCTTCTCAATGCAAGAACATTGCAAACTAATAAAGGAATATGGTTTTGTGTTGTTTTCTATTCTATTCCAAATTATTCCTAATGTTATCTACCTTTTTGATCCTGCTACTGGACTGTGAGCAGACATATTAAGGGGGTACTTGTATGTTCTAAATTGTTGGTACTACAGAAATAAAGAAATCCAAACCACCAAGGCTCTGTTCAAAGAAATGTATAAGATGAAGGAAGACATCCATTAGCCTTGCCCAGTTCCCCCTCCAGTAAGGATTGTATGTGTATATTTCATCTGCTTTATACAGTTGTGATTTAAATGACTGAATCTCATTTTTCCCAAAAAACTCCAATGTAATTTCCAGTAGTACTCAGACTCCACAAAGGCTATGAAGTTGCTGGAAATCCTTAAATACTTTTATGCATAAAGGATATGATTCTGATCTCACTATATGGGTATACAAATCAGGAGTCATTCTACTGAGGCCAATGAAGCAATATCTAAGTAAGTGATACGAAGTATTTCAGGACAAGACTGAGTTGGAGTTTCTGGAAATGAAGTAACAGAAGCTAGTAAGGTCTTGGCAGAGGCATGAGCAACAAGATATTCTCTGATCCAGTGGTTTGGCAGCATCCCAAAAAGGGGCTGGAACTTGCTTGTATTGTTAAAACCAGTTAAATACAACCCAGTTGGAAAGTCACCTTAAAGTTTAAAAGGCTTTTCCCAATCATCTGCTGAAACAGGTGGCATGGTGCAACATGTCTAAAGAGTGGGGGTTAAGCATTTCAAAAAGTAAAGTGATAAACTCTGGCCTCTATTCTGTGAACAATCCCCTAGCTTTGCAATAATCTGACTTCTGGATGACTGAGCATAAAATCATTCTGAGTTGCTTCCAAAGACTTATAGTAAGTTGCTGCAGTTTTATATTAATAATATTCTGCATCTTGACCAGATATTTTCTTAAGATTTGAGATCTTTTTATAACTGCAAAACCCAAAGCTAACTGATGCCAATACCATTAAAAGGAAAAAAAAAAAAAAAAAAAAAGTGAAAACAGAAGAGGGCTGCCACCAATTGTTGAAAAAACATAGCACAGCAAAACTGGGTAGGGCCTGCCTTGCTGATATTCATCTAAATCTTTATCAATGTAAGAGACAAACCCAAAATAACAACTGTTTTGGCTGACTTTTAGCCTTTACAACAACTTTTTTTTTTTTTTTTTTCCCCTGTTACAGTTCTACACACTCACTCTTTCCAATTTGACTGTTCTTATGTCCCTACTGCCCTGCCAAGCTTAGGTCTTCTCTCAGGTACAAAACAGAAGTTCGTTCCTTGCAATTACACTCAAATCTCTCTGAATCTGGGTACCTCCCTTCTGCCTTCTCCAGTATGAACACTTTCTAGAAGCCTAACTCCAGCCATCACTGATCACAAGACAGCAAACTTCAGCTCCATATTTTGAACTAATAAATCCAACTCAGAATTTATTCACTTCATGAAAGCAAGAAAAAAGTCAGTCATCACTGGGATTTCAAACTCCCTTCACAAAAGAGCACTGTAGTAGGAAGTACATAAAAACAATTCTCTGTTGCTCAAATTTCAAGGCAATATTTTGGGCTGTGTTGTTTGGTTGTTTTATTATTACTAGTTAAACAAACTCACCCAACCTGGACTAGCAAAAGCAATGGTGTCATGTTTTAATGATAATTCAAATCTTTCTCAAGGAAGTGCTGAATAACCTAAAACCTCATTTCTCATCTTCTCTTTGACAGGGAATAAAGTTATAGCACAAGTTTAAATCCAGGCAGAGACATTAATAAATGCAGACAGCCTAGTGACTACCACTATCTTATATGCATATGATAATTAAAAAAGCTGACTTGACCCCATCCTCTGGAGTATTTTACTTTTCAGGTCACCTGTTTGTCATGGTGATGAATCTACTGCTCCTAGGATCAGAAAGTGAACACTGGGGGTCTTAAAATTTAAAAAAACCACAACAGTGAGATGAAGTTCCCCCAAAGGACAAGTCCTCAATTTTCAAGGATATACCAGATGCCTGTGCAAAGCCATTGTAAGAGCAGAGATTAGGTTTCAACATAACCACTCAAGAACTGGCCCTAAGCAGAACATTTCTTCCCCTTTTAGATCACACTGTTTTTAGGACATGCTGTTCACATTGGCAACTGTAAAGGGGTTGTGTCATACCTGGCACAGATAAAGCCATAGGCAAATAGTCAAGGCCGTGTAAGAAGGGAGTCGAGCATACTTGCTGAAGAACTACATTAACAAAATATTTCTGGTTGGTACTGTAGATTAACCAAAAACAAAAAAAAGAAAAGAATTCAGTGTAATTTATGAGTGAATCTGATAAAAAAAAGTGTTTTTACCATACAATATTCAAAAAGACTTACTAAGAATATGGTAGAATTATGTATCATACCAACTACCTTCTATCAATATAGATGCCAAGATACCTTTGATCAAAAGCAACTTTTCACTTTGATGGTTCACATTATTATGACATCTGGCTGGAATGGGTAGAGTTAAGTGTCTGTTGCTATTTTCATTAAAGAATATTTCATGCCTCAATTGCTCAAAAAACTGATTTTACTTTAAAACACGACTTGGCAGGCAAATTCTGTAGCCAAACATGTGGGTTAATAGATTTGTCAAAGTGAAAAACATCTAACGAATAGAAAAAAAAGGTGGAAAAAAGCTTACAACATCTGATACTAAACCTATCCACAAAGTTTACATTTAATCCAGCTATCACCTATTTAGAGAGACAAAAACTGGTATTTATTAACCAGTTTTATTGTCTCACTTGTACATTATCCACCAGCAACCCACTGTTTTTCTTTAAAATGATAAACATCCAAGCAGGTCTAGATATCAGCATTCTTGTTTACGTAAAAGTACAGGTAATCATCACATCCTTTGAACACTACTACGTCCACAGGCTTTGGGACCACTAGGACACTTCAGCTCCCCAAATCCGCAACTCCAGCCCAAGCACTTTAAAGACTTAAAAACTTGTGCCAATCTGTAGCCATTGAATCGTTTCTGGAGCACAGCCTCACGCTGCTTCCATGTAACTGTAAGAAAGGGTGTGGAAAAGCCTTCCCTACAGCATGTATAGCCCTGTCGAACCCATATAAATCCCCTTCTTGTTGCAGGGGACAACTGCAAGCTCAGCTGCTTGGAGAAACTGAGATAAATGGCAAGTTGCTGCGAAGAAGACAATGCCTGTGCAGCATTCTAGAGGGGGACACGGACTGAGCAAGTCTCAGTAGGACATGCTGCTTTAGGACAACTTAATTTGACAGCTCAGCAATGAAGCTGTCAGTCAGAGAGCTGAGAGCAGGGACCATTCACACCAACACCACCCACTCCCATGCTTCTCCCACAATCAAAAACAGCTGGACAAGGCAATTCCATTCATAAGATGGGATTCTTCTTCTCCATCTCTAGGTTAGACAGAAATCAATGCCACTTCAACCCAGTGGAGGCCCAGAAAGGGACAGATGTGCTTACAAGTCTGGGAGCACCTGTACTTGCACCTCTAATTATTCAGGAATTCTTCTCCATATCACCATTCTTGGCACAGCAGGACTCATTTTCCACCTGCAACCAGGCACAAGGATCCATCCTTGTAATCCTGAAGATCAAAGAGGTGCAGACTATGAAGAAAAGAATTTCGCTCATTCTTTCTAACGATGACCTGAAGCATAATCATCAGCCAATGACACATGCATGCATCTGTCAGGAGAGCTGCACTAAATATCAGTAAACTAGTTTAGCACAATTATGTGCAACATCTAAAAACAAGGATGGGGTGCAATCATAACACCAATGACAAAATTTTGACTGATAGATGAGAAAGGCTGAATTAGCTGAATGCAGCACAAGAATGGACGTTTAGAAGAAGAGGAAAAAACAGAGGGGTTTACATCCATCCATCCCAGAACAATGGTTTCTGGGAAACTAAGCACATGGAATCATCAATAGTGTTTCCCTGACAAGTGGAAGCTGTAGTCAGCATTCCCCATGAAATCTTTCATACTCATCTTGTTTTCAGGGAATTTTAGGAATATTTTGAAAGTTAATATTTTTGATGCATATTAAAAAATCACGTAAAAATTAGATTGTCAACATAAATATTTAATCAGTAAAGTTCTGACACACAGAGTGTGTAATAAGGGAAAAAGTGAATCTAGACAGTAACTATCCAAAGTCCCACCAGATGCCTTGAAGTTTAATTCTTAATTGTAAGCTTTCCTTCTGAAGGCAGAGAATAGAAATCCATCTCAGAGATGCACAGAGCCTTTTGAAATCGTGTATTTAACTGCATGACAAGCATTAATAGGAGTTACCCAGATAAATTCCAGCATATCTACTTTCAAAATATATTACTTAACCTAGCTGAACCCACAATCTTTTTTTTGTTGAATTGCCAGCAAATTGAAATGAGATTTTAAAAAAATTATTACACAGCATAACGTACAGAGACATGATTTTGGCGCACTACCATCTTGTGGACTATCTAGGAAAAACAATAAATGGAGTTTTATATATACAATCAATTCACATTCAGAGTATATACTTATCTGTGAAAAGAGCCCTAAAACTGCACTGAGTAAATATTACATAGACCTAGGAATGGCTCATTGGTTTCTTATGGTTTAGCAGATTGCATCAAATCTCTTTTGGACAGGTGAGCACCAATGTGTGATGTCACCAGCCTTTCCTGGGAGAAAGCTGCCACCAAAACAGCAGGATTATGCAGAGCAGCTGCAGAAGATCCATGAAGCACTCTGCTGGCTCCAGCTCCAGGGCTGCACAATTCCAGGTTTTCAACTGCACACACGTGGGATTTCCACTGTAGGCACAGCTGCATCTTGTGGCCTGAAGGATAAAACCATCGCCTGGTACTCAATGCCAGTATTGGGGATTTGCTTAGGTTGGTTAAGTTAGCAATGTTTTACAATACATTTTCGTGTATATACATGTGAATGTATATATGTAATATTTGTGAAAATGCATTTTAAGACATTGTTCATGTGTGTATATATACAAACACTGTTTATGTGTGTGTGTATATACACACATATAAATTGTATACATTTGAAATATGATAAACCGCCTCTATCACTTCTGCAACTCATTATTGTGGGTGTTACCGGTGCCTCTCTGCAGTATAGTTAAACCTCCATGATGAATCATTCTGCATCTCTTTCTCATAAGATATTTCTTGTGAGTACCCAGAAATATGTTAACAAATTTCAAACTGTGGAGAATGGCATGATCTTCGAATTTAACTCAGTGTAATGAAACAAGTATATAGAGAACAAACCCACATAAGACTTTTAGTTCACTGCCTGGTTATATTCAAGTTTTTCTGTTAAAGTTGTATCAAATGACATGTTTTTTAAAAGTGCTAAGAACATTAAATACCTAATCAATGACATGATCTGCACACAGACAGCATGTTTAAAAACATATTACCATGACAAAGTCTTGTTGTATTTCTATAACATCAGTAATACCGTTAAAAATACAGTAGCGTAAAGAACGCAATTACTTGTACTACTGTCATTCAACTGCTAGGTACAATTCCTTGGCAGTACTTGAAAAGTACTTTGAAAGGATACAGAATTAAACAAGACATTTCACTCTCTAGCTGTGAAAGATTAATCACCAATGAAATCCAAAGATTTCACAGCAGCAATGCCAATTAAGAGAGCAATTGCCAAAGCTCTTTAGGTATGCAGTGATTCAGCACAGCTCCTCTTTGGCCTTTGCTGCCCAGCATTCAGGAGAGCTGTTGGCCCTCTCTGGAACAAGCCTGCAAGGATCTCATTGCTACAGGAAAGCACAGCTTACCTTTTGGTATTGATTTCACCGAGTCTGCCTCTTTAACAAAGCAAGGGCTGAGGCAGATTAATCAATACAGAAAAAACAAAGGCCAAACACATTCACACTATTTTCTTAAAAACTGGCTACGTCCATTTCTGCTGAAGGTTCAATTAGGCTTCCTCATGGTTCATCTCTAACCATCCAGCGCCCATTGCGAGGCTACCATTTAGGCTCACTTCTGATATCTCACATAAAGATGCAAACAAGGTATTGCAGAACTAGATGTATTTTGGTGAATGGCACCAGTTGTCTCCTTCTCACCAAGAGTAAACCCAAGATCAGAGCCCCTGCCTGCAAAGGCACACCACACACCTGCACAGCTGCCTCACTCACTCCTTCAACATGGCCTGGGGTTCCATGTAAATTGGCCAGAGCCACTACCAACAACCTGCTACAAACTCAGCAGCCTTAACAACCAGTCTCACATTCAGGGATGTAACAGAGGTAACTCTGTTTCTTTCCCCAGTGTCAAGGTGATATCCTAATCCTTTATCCTTCCATGATGATTCCCAAATCCAAAACTTTCCCACCATTCTGAGTATCACTGTTCAGTCCCTCATAGATTTTTGAGAAATACTCTCTGTTTTCCTCTCACTTCATTTGTACAAAGTCCATTGCCAAACCTCTCTCATTCTACTTACCGTGATCACCTTATTCCCCTAAAACCCACTACCATCCCTCCCTTGCCCCCAAGAGCCATTTCAGGGGAAGGGAAGATACTGAACTTGAGAATAAGCAAAACCTCCAAACTGTCTACCTACATAATTTATATTAATCAATAAAGTACAACAGACCTTTAGTTGCAAATTTTATAAAGTTGGTGACCTGGAGCCCTAGGAACACCCAGAACTGGTGCACACACAGTAGATTCACAAAAAAAAACCCACCAAAACTTTAACCTTCAGAATCACATCACCTGTTGCAGTAGCACCACAGTTTCCTGTAGCTGTTGGGCAGATACCTTAAACCACAAGGAATTACTTCAAGCAGAACAAATTCTGATTAAGAGTCTCTGAACAAGAAAGGGTGGGGGAAGGTGCAACACCATCATTTATAGTTAGTATAAATCCACATAGCTTTCCTAGAGTTGCATACTTTCAGACTATCTAAAAAAGAAAATCATAAACAACATAGTTTTGGTAAGAAAAAAATGAGCATTACTTAAACAGAGTTGAAGTACACAGAAAAAAAGTTAAAATGGTCATAAAGGAACAGGATATTGCATCAACATAATGTGGTAGCTTCTACATATTACCAAAAATAACACAACTAAAGATTTTATTTCAGAGTAAATTGCAATTGTTCTCAAAATGTCATTTAGATTGCATTGTAGAAATGTTTCTCAATGCCAAGACAGGAATTAGAAACATACCTGGCAGCCCTTCCACAACATGTAAAAATTCTTCTAGGATTATCATGTGTAACGAGCCATCTGAAAAGTTCTATAACTGATCAAATATTTATAGGGGCCTCCAGTTGTCATTAAGGTACTGCTATATATGATATTTATAGGAGTCACCGTTTGTTATTAAGGTACTGCTACAAATGCTAACACACAAATATGGCTCAGTACTTTTAGTGATGTGCTGAACAGTAATCAGTGTTAAAGATTAGACTGAAATCACAGATCAAGACTTAGCACCACCTTATTGATTTTCACTTTATTTGCAGGAAAATACAATAACAGCTCAAAATATAGCCATCACCATAAGAATCAATTCTGATGCAGGTTAGAAAATCCTTCAATTATTTAAATTTTTTTTGAAAACTTTTAAGAAAACTTGAGGTGAATACCAATAAAGGGAAAAATACAGCCTGACTCCTAAACCTTACCCAAGCCAGAAAAAACAAGAGAGTTGACTAACAAGACTGAGCTGGGGGGCGGGGGAGCTCAAATCCACCTATTAACGAACAAGCATCTACAGCACTTACAGATAAAGACCAGAAAAGATAACCTGCTCTCCAGACTCAAAATCACAGACACAAATCTAGTCAGCCTGGTTTTCATCCAATTTGAGATTAAATTACAGTTTTTGTTGGCAGGTTTATACCTGATCCAAAGTGGAAGATGGAGCTGGGTGTTAGTAGCAGAAGAGAGATGCTGGACAGCCCGTAAGAGCTTTCACTGTTACCAGATGTCCTGGACCTGCTTTGTGAATCAACACAGAAGGACAAGCCAGTTTCAAAGCACTGGTTTGCTCTTGCCCATGTTTACAGCACTACTAACTGAGAATACTTCATGGCACTTCATATAAACCTAGTTTTATGGGGGTTCCTTTCTATCACATATGTGGGCGGTTAAAAGATACCCTCTTTGACAAGTAATTTTTCACAGCTCAGTGATTAATGCAGAGTTAACAACATGTCTGCTTTCCTGAAACAGTTTCTGAATTCATAAAATCAAAGGCTCATTAGGGGCACCCTGAACTAACCATTACGTGAAAGCTATTGGAATGAATGTGATGGCTTGTCCTGTAAGAAACTGTGTCATGACCAGCCCCAAATATGAGAGCACCCAAGTATGTATGAGAAGCCCTTTTCATTTCAGAAGTCTGTAGACACAGGTACACGCAGTCACTAAATTTTGAATTAACTTTAGAGATGCTGGGAAATGCCACTGGAATTTAAATTTAGATCTAATGAGAAAATTACATATAGATTTTAGTCTGGGATTTGAACCAGGCTCTTGATTTGATTTCAGATTTTCACACTGTTCTGCTGACTTCTCTTAATGGAAATGCCCTTGAACAACAGAGACAATTAACTGAAGCAGAATAGATTCATCTCAGTAGTTGCTCTAATCCCTTCTATAGTGACATAGCTACTGTAACATGGCACATAATGCAAACAGCCTTGGAATTTTCTTAACAATAAGATGTTTCAGAGAAGAAAAAAAATAGTCTTTTTATTAGAATCTTTAATTTTTTGAAAAAATCTTCTTGTTGTTTTGGGGTTTTTTAAGTGAAAAGTACTCTCTCTGCTGATCTTTGCCATCTGCAACTTTCTGCCTTTTGCAAAATAGTATAATTGATGAATTAAGCCTGATCTTTTAAATATTTGCTTTAAAAAGTTTTTTAAATTCACTATATTTTAAATAAATACAAATTAAATTGGGAGTAGGGTCCTTCGCCCCAGAGTTTACATTATTATCTAATTATATTTACAGCAACAAAATTTTTCAAGTACGAAAATTCACACATGCATCATTTATGCATCTACACTCAACACAGAGTATCAGTATTATGAGCTCCAGAAATTTTTCACCATTAACCACAGGCAAATACAGATGTGAAGATTTAAGAGTTTTCAAAGAGCTCAACTCCTGTAGTGTTCTGACATTCAAACAAAATTATTTTAGTTTATATTTAAAGAATTAATACATAGTTGTAATGGTTTCCTTACAGAAAATTTTTTAAAACATACCTTTAAGGTACCTTTAAGGTATGTTTTTAAAAACCTTTAAACTTTAAGGGTTAATACTTAGACTTTTAAGGGTTTTAGTCATGAATATATCACAATGTGAACATTTGATTACAGACATCCTATAATAATACATTTCCCTATTTTTTATGCAATATCTGTCTTTAGAGAAGGAAAACTAATTTAGCTAGCTGAAGCAACAGTAACATAACACCCCCCAAAATAAATGTGCTTGTTAGTAGTCAACAAAAAGCAATAAAGGAAGTAACTTTCATGTGAAAATTTCAATGCCTTTTAAAACCATTTTTATGAGACATTATCTCACTGTTGAAAAACACAAAATGTTCCATTGCTGATTAACGTCTACTTCAAAACTCACGCAAATAATTAGGAAAATCTCCGCAGGAAGTACATATGGCAAGCACATCCTGACATCTGACAACTATTCCAGCCAACACAACACACAGCCTCGCTCGCTGAAACCATCTCTCCATTTGAAGGAATATCAGCTCTCAGATGCTAAGGGAGAGGACTAGTCGCCAGAGGGCAAGCAGCAAAGATGAGCAGGGAAGGCAGGAAGCAGTACCGATGAATCAGCAGGTGACAAGCAATGCAACATCAACACACTGTCAGCATGCTGCAAGAAAGGTAGTGCTTCCAAAAAAAAATAAGATCATTTAAGGAGCTATGAGAGTGAAAAGCCTGGCTAAAACCTACGTTTTGGCTAAGCACCTGTAGCCAAAAGACTGGCTGAATCAAACCTGCTTTGAATGGAGCCACCAACAATGTTTTACTCTGCTTTTGGTTTAGTTGTGTCTTTTAACAATATTCTTGTATATCAACAGATGCATTTTCAGCCTTCACCTGGAAGTCCTGACAGAAATAACATTTAATTCATTACTGACTTATGAGTATTTCAGTGAAAGTATCATTACAGTAGCATTGTAGCAGCAAGCTTGCAGATAGCGTAAGTTCAGAGAGGAAGCTCTGCATTTCTAATGCATGCGAATAACTCAAACGTGGCTTGTTTCCCTACAGGAAAAATCGGTGTTGCTTATAGCACACTTGACACACTGTCACATTACACCATTCAAACATACAGGTTTTTATTAACCATATTCCTAACAAGAAGTAAGTTCTTTTTAGCAGTAACCAAAAGCATGACATGACACATTGACAAGTAATGTGACAGCTCCTTTCTAATCAAATGTGCTCAACATAAATAGCGATTCACTACGTCTGACACTCAGTGACAGGCTAAGAAGTCCTTAACAGCAACGGCAATGCTCTAAGAATCTCATCAATACATTTAAAAAATAACTAATGCTCCGTTTCCATCAAAGCTTGCGTGTTCTAGAACATGAAATCTCTATTTCTCTCATACAACACCATGGTTCGAAAGCTGCCTTGATCCTCTGGTACATGTACAGCCTGTCACTAGAGGGTGCAGTTGTTCTGTTTCTTAAACCAAAATTATTTACAAACAATAAAATGTTATATGACTAAGCTTTTTCAACGATTTTTGTTGAACCGCACATGTACTGCATTTTTAATTTACATTCAGAAGCATTCTTTTCATTCAAGCTCTTCAAATAACTAAACTGGGAGACAACATAGATCCTCTACAGCAAGGGAGACAGTCTTGGGTTAGATTCAAGCTGATTATAGAGTGACAGCTAAATAACTGCAAAAGCAAAAGGCCCACTACAGGATTTACCAAATTAGCCAGGCTCAATCATTAGGTTGTTGCTGTTTGCATGCTTGTTTTTACAGCAGTTTGTGAGTTACTTTCTATGCATTATTTCAATTTTTTTCTCTTCAAAAAGACACGATGTTTTAACAATAGCCTGGCTTTGGCCCAAGATCTGAAAACTGCCTCCATTGAAGCGAACATCAGAGCAGGTAGTAAACATGGACAACTTTGTGGTGTTAAAGACAGGTATAAGCAGCTTACCTTCTCATTTGTCTGTCTGGAAAACAAAACAGGTGAGTCCTTTACCAGGACAGAACTGCAAATGGTTAGAGAACCAAACCATTGACAAGTTTGGGGTGGTGGCAGCAGCTGTGTGCTGAGGTTGGGCTTAACACCTCAGGGCTGCAGGAACACAGAAGAGGAAGGCTGCTCCCCAGGCAGCAGAAGGTCGTGGACTGCCCAGCGGCTTTGCGCCAGGGTTTGTAAATGGCACTCCCAAACCTGTGTACTCAGAAGAGAAAGCAGGAGCCTCTACATCCTTCCCCAAAAGGAAAAGGAGGAAGGAGACTTCTGTTAACATCTCCAACAGATAAACATCTGTCTGGAAGAGCAGGCCCAGGGCAGGGAAAGGCACCAGGTCACACAGCAGGTAGGTAGAAATACATCCCATCTGAAGCTAAGGAACAGGTTAAAGGGGTCACAGGCACAAACTTTTCATCAGTCTTTCAGTGGAGCTATATTGGCAGAATTAATACAGAGGAAACACAAGCCTGGAGTGATCAGTGTCCCACAGCCCAGTGAAAGGGTGAGGCAAGGCAGCTTCTACTTTGGGGACAGCAAAGTTTGTCCCTCACAGATATTTATAACTGTTTGCTTCTGAGGCTATTTCCCTCCTGTGCTAAGTGTGGACAGTGCAGTACTGCTGTTAGGATGGACACATGGCCTACTGAAACATATAAACTAAATTCAGCTACCTTATTTGCACCTCTGGGACACAGAGTGAGTACTTGAGCAGCCTGAACAGTACCCCAAGGCTAGAAACAAGGGAGAATTCCAGCTACAAGCATGGGGGGGGGCTTCTAGTAGACCCACAACATAGACACTACAAAAACAATGGGGGATCTGAAGTGTGAAAGTCCATGAGACATAAGTATTTCTGAAAATTCTAGTCTGCAGAATATTCTCTGTATTCAAAAGCATTTACACAAAACCAACCATAAGACCTTGCTGTGGCCTTTCAACACTTAAAGGGGGCTTATAAGAAAGATGGGGACAGACTTTTTAGTAAGGCCTGTTGTGACAGAACAGGGATAATGGTTTTAAACTAAAAGAGGGTAGATTTAGACTATATATAAGGAAGACATTTTTTACCATGAGGGTGGTAAACATTGGAACAGGTTGCTGGTGAGGTTGTAGATGCCCCATTCCTGGAAACACTCAAGGTCAGGCTGGATGGGGCTCTGAGCAACCTGATCTAGTTGAAGATGTCCCTGCTCATTGCAGATGATCTTTAAAGGTCCCTTCCAACCCAAACTATTCTATGATTCTATAGCTAGATGACCTTTAAAGGTCCCTTCCAACCCAAAATATTCTATGGTTCTATGACAACACACTTCTGAAAAAGTAAAAGAGCTCCTAAGAACACAATCTATACAGATGCAGCACCCAAAGGGTGAAACACGGCCCTGAAGAGCAGGGATGAAGGAGGAAAAGGGAAGATGCTCAGGTATTTTGAGTAGGAAAGGGGAAGAAAAAGCAGACTAAACTATCATTTCAACTAAAAGTAGACTCCCCAAATCTGAAAGGTGAGTATTGGCTGTGGAGTTAACCTGGTTAATATTGGCTTTAACATTTCACCTTGAGAGCTTGCCAAACTGCTGCACTCAATCAACTTGCTACTTTCCACCATTTATTCAGTTAAGTGTTCTGCAATATACTTAGTGTACCAAGCCCTATCTGAAGGCATGAAAGCCTGTTAAGAGGATCCATCAGGTAGCTACAATAAACAGCAATATTCAGTGTGTTTTGTTCAAACTACATAAAAAAAATAAAGTTCCACTGTTACTTCTACATAGAGTAAGAGTTAGCTAAAAAAGCAAATAACACTTTGAGAAAAAAAAAGAGGGAATAAAAACTAATCTCCACTTTGTTTTGATATATATATATATATATACACACACACTCAAAACCCAGCATACATAAAGAACAATTAATGGCAATATATCAAGTGGGAATATTTTTAGAGCTCTGTGCAAATTATTCATATCTAGAATTATTACAGTTGTCAATTTTAGCAAACTGTGTTTTTCCAGCAGCATTTAATAGTTAATGCAGTCTACAAAATTCTTCAGAGAAGAAGTTGTTAATAACTGAGGAAACTGGCAATCCACTGAGATTATATGACAAGCCTCAGTAACCCATAAACACCTGGTTATTAAAACATATCCATTCCTTGTGGGTGGTTTTTTACAGAAATGTCATTGGCTTTTAATGAAACAGCAATTGAGAAAAGTATCTGGCAATGCAAAAAGAGAACTCAATTAACAGGCTTTATCTATTTTTTAACTTGTCCTGGATATGAATATGCGTTTGAATGTTATATATATGTGGTAATGCAAGCTTGCAAATTATACCTGACATTTTTAAAACATCATAGAACCATAGAATGGTTTGGGTTGGAAGGGACCTTCAAGATTGTCTAGTCACAACTCCCCTGCCATGGGCAGGGACACCTTCCACTAGACCAGGTTGCTCAAAGCCCCGTCCAACCTGGCCTTGAACACTGCCAGGGAGGGGGCAGCCACAGCTGCTCTGGGCAACCTGTGCCAGTGTCTCACCACCCTCACAGCAAAGAATTTCTTCCTTATATCTCTAATCTAAATCTGCCCCCTTTCAGTTTAAAACCATTACCCCTCGTCCTACCCCTACATCCCCTGATCAAGAGTCCCTCCCCAGCTTTCCTGTAGCCCCTTTAAGTACTGGGAGGCCGCTATAAAGTCTCCCCAGAGCCTTCTCTTCTCCAGGCTGAACACCCCCAACTCTCTCAGCCTGTCCTCATAAGGGAGGTGCTCCAGCCCCCTGATCATCTTTGTGGCCTCCTCTGGACCTGCTTGAGCAGGTCAGTGTCCTCCTCATGTTGGGGGCCCCAGAGCTGGACACAGCACTGCAGGTGGGGTCTCATGAGAGCGGAGCAGAGGGGGAGAATCCCCTCCCTCACCCTGCTGGCCACACTTCTCTTGATGCAGCCCAGGACACGGCTGGCTTTCCGGGCTGCGAGTGCGCATTGCTGGCTCACAGTCAGTTTTCCATCCACTACTACCCCCAAGTCCTCCTCCGCAGGGCTGCTCTCAATCCACTCCTCACCCAGCCTGTATTTGTGCTTGGGATTGCCCCGACCCATGTGCAGGACCTTGCACTTGGCCTTGTTGCACTTCATGAGGTTTGCAGAGGCCCAACTCTCCAGCCTGTCCAGGTCCCTCTGGATGGCACATCCCTTCCCTCCAGTGTGTCGACCCCACCACACAGCTTGGTGTCAATCCCACTGTCCATATCACCAACAAAGATGTTAAACAGCACCGGTCCCAACACCCACCCCTGAGGAACAGCACTCGTCACTGCCCTCCACTGGGACATTAAACTGTTGACCACAACTCTCTGAGTGCGACCATCCAGCCAATTCCTTATCCACTGAGTGGTCCATCCATCAATCCAGGTCTCTCCAATTTAGAGACAAGGATGTCATGCAGGACAGTGTCAAAAGCTTTGCACAAGTTCAGGTAGACGATGTCAGTTGCTCTTCCCTCATCCACGAGCCCTGTAACCCCGTAATAGAAGGCCATAAAATTTGTCAGGTATGATTTGCCCTTAGTGAAGCCATGTTGGCTGTCACCAATCACCTCTTTATTTTCCATGTGCCTTAGCATAGTTTCCAGGAGGATCTGTTCCATGACCTTACCAGGCACAGAGGTGAGACTGTTTCCTAGGTCTTCCTTTTTACCCTTTTTAAAAATGGGGGTTATGTTTCAGCTTTTCCAGTCAGTGGGAACTTCATCAGACTGCCACAACTTCTCAAATATGATGGGTAGTGGCTTAACCACTTCATCTGCCAGTTCCCTCAGGACCTGTGGATGCATCTCATCAGGTCCCATGGACTTGTGCACCTTCAGGTTCCTTAGATGGTCTTGAACCTGGTCTTCTACAGTGGGCGGTTATCCCTTCTCCCAGTCCCAGCCTTTTCCTTCTGCAACTTGGACAGTGTGGCTGGAGCACTTGCCAGTGAAGACTGAGGCAATAACGTTGTTGAGTACCTTGGCCTTCTCCATATCCCAGGTAACCAGGTTCTTGTTTCCTTCTGAAGAGGGACCACATTTTCCCTAGTCTTCCTTTTATCACTGACGTACCTATAGAAGCTTTTCTTGTTGCCTTTGACATCCCTGGCCAGATTTAATTCTATCAGGGCTTTGCCTTTCCTAACCTGATCCCTGGGTGCTCAGACAATTTCTCTGTATTCGTCCCAGGCTACCTGTCCTTGCTTCCACCCTCTGTAGGCTTCTTTTTTTGTGTCTGAGCTCGTCCAGGAGCTCCTTGCTGATCCACGAAGGCCTCCTGGAATTTCTGCCTGACTTGCTCTTTGTCAGGATGCATCACTCCTGAGCTTGGAGGAGGTGATCCTTGAATATTAACCAGCTTTCCTGAGCCCCTCCTCCCTCCAGGGCTTTATCCCATGGTACTCTACCAAGCAGATCCCTGAGGAGGCCAAAATCTGCTCTCCTGAAGTCCAAGCTAGCAAGCTTGCTGGGCGCCCTCCTCACTGCCCTAAGGATCTTGAACTTCACCATTTCATGGTCACTGCAGTCAAGGGTGCCCTTAAACGTCACATTTCCCACCAGCCCCTCCTTGTTGGCAAGAACAAGGTCCAGCTTAGCACCTCTCCTCCTTGACTTCTCTATCTCTACTTGGAGAAAGAAGTTATCATCAATGCATTTCAGGAACCCTGTGGATTGCTTATGCCCTGCTGTGTTGTCCCTCCAATAGATATGGAGGTTGCTTAAGTCCCCCATGAGGATCAGGGCCTGTGAACATGAGGCTGCTCCCATCTGCCTATAGAGGGCCTCATCTGATCAACTCTTCCTGATCAGGTGGCCTGTAGCAGACCCCCACTATAATGTTACCTATCCCTTAAATCCTGACCCACAAGCTCTCAGTTGGCTCCTCATCCATCTCCAGACAGAGCTCCATGCACGCAAAGTGGTCGTTGACATAGAGGACAACACTCCCACCTCATCTTCCTGCCTGTCCTTCCTAAAAAAACCTCTATCTTTCCATTCCAACACTGCAGTCATAGGAGCCATCCCAGAACATCTCAGTGATGCCAGTAAGATCATAGCCCTCCAGGCATGCGCACATCTCTAACTCCTTTTGTTTATTCCCCATGCTACCTGCATTTGCATAAAGGCATTTAAGCTGGGCCCCCAATGAAACTGATTTATTGGCTAGAGTGGCTGGAATTGCTTTGTGCTGCTCTTCAGGTGCTCTCCTGCTGACCTGTGACCCCTCTCCAGGCTCTGGGCATCTATTGCTGGCACTGGCATCAAACTGGTCAGAGTGGGATGGATTGAGGTTCCCTTCCCCCAGCAACTTTAGTGTTAAAGAATATTAAATGGGCAGTTATGAAACCCACTATCAGTGGTCATAATGCCTGGAAAGCCTATCAGAAATTTCTTTTTAAAAAGTTATAAAAATACCTTTTTAATACATGTCAGTAAAGAGAGAAAGTGAACTGAGAAAAATCTGGAAGCCAGTTCTAGAAATTGGCATAGATGAAAATGACTATTTTTATCATGTTCAACTTCATTTAATATTTCTTCCTACCAAGCAGTAGAGATGAAAGCAGCTGATCAATACTGCAGATAAACAACCAATAAGGAATAATCAGCATTTGAGTGAGCTCAATGAAATGGTGAGAAAACAAGAAACTCAGTAGACTGAAATAGGGAAAACATCGTTAGTTAAATATAAATATTGTCAAGAGTTGTTAAGAAGCAAGACAGAAATGATTCACATTCATCTACAAAAAAATGTGGAAAGTCAGTTTCTGCTGCTTTATTTTCTTTTTAAAGACTGGCTACACTGTAATGAAAGCTTTCTTTTTTTATTAAAGCATCATAGAGGAAGCTGAGCGCAACCATCAGGTTCACAAGATGTTAGCGACATGGTTTCTGCCTGCAGAGGACAGCCGTAAGGGCTGGTCTCTGGCCTCCTGGGCTTTGCTGTAGTGTTGGAGCCAAATGTTTGAGGGGGCAGGTGGCAAGAGGAATTAACACTAGCTTCATTCAAGAGCAAAGTCTATTCATTTGCCTTCCAAGCAACACCCTTGATGAACAAGGATCTAAGCCACAAGCATAACTGAAAGACAAAACATTTAAATTTCTTAAGGTTATATCTTTATAATTAAAACGTCCTCCTCACATAAAACTAAGCATTTGATTAAAAACAAAAGACCTGCAACAAAAGATTCAAACAACAAAAGATTTGCTGTGTTGTTCCCACAGTAAGCCACTGCAAGCAAAATGAAACATTGAAAGCAGAAAACCCCAGGAAAACAAGAGGAAAATATGGATAAATCAGCTCCAACATTAAATACAAGATAGCTTGTAGAACATGAGAAATTACACTGAAAACGCTGCAAAAATCCAGGGGGAGGGGAATCATTGTACAACCACAAGCAATGTAATAGCTGCACAACATTTTTAGAACCTTTAACTACAAATGACAGGAAGAGCCTCGTAACTCATCTTCACATTCATTTTGGGGAATTTTCACAAACATTGGCTCTTGATATTTATATCTGTAAATATGTTCAACTTTATATTCAGCAGGATTAAAACAAAACAGTCATTTCACACCCCTGACTCTCAAGAAATGCATTACAAGCTTACAATAGTAACCAGAAGATGTTTCAGAGATTAATAAAT
Organism: Strix uralensis; assembly: GCF_047716275.1. NCBI lineage: Eukaryota > Metazoa > Chordata > Aves > Strigiformes > Strigidae > Strix > Strix uralensis. The sequence continues at coordinate 9,283,192 of NC_133978.1, read as the reverse complement.
TAAGGATCTGAAACCCTACAGTCAGAGTTTACACAAAAATATGTTCTGAATTTATTAACAAGAAGGGGGGGAGTGTGCATGGCACCTAAGGGCAACTAATAAACAGCAGAGAGATACAGCTGAATTTGTTCATTCCTTTCCAAACAGAAAGGTCACAGGCTAAGCTGAGGAAAGAAAAAAGCTACAAAATGGATGATTGGATGCAATCGTGGGCTTTGACTTTCCTTCTAGGACTTAAAATTGAAGATCTAGATTTCTATCCCTCATCTCTGTTTGCAAAGCATGCTGTGTCGCAGTTCATTGCATCAAAATGGTGAGAAACTGTGGAAATCATGAAAGACAGAAAACAGATGAATCAAGAATTTTTTTCCATTTTTGAAGAGAGTCACTTTCTCTGCAAGTATCTCAAAACAAAATAAACATATTTTAAGCCTATTGCTTTGCTCTACTTGGGATTCATGAGATTAGAACACTGAAAAAAAATGAACTTTTAAAATCATGTTGGTTACCTAAAGCAATGTATGACTGTTCTATGGACTATGAGTTAACAGGTCATCATACCCAAGTCAAGTCTGAACACTGATCATGCAAAAGTTTTTATTTTGGATAATATGGGTCAGGTATGTTTGAAAAAGAAAAATCCTTGCAAAAATAATAGATTTAATCCTTCAGCAATATCTCTTTCATCAGGAAAAAAAGTTCTGATATTTACAACAGGACAGACAATTTCAAAATAAACTATTCAGATTAAAAGACCAGCTAAAGAACTGGATTGCCATAGTTTAGAACTTCAGCATTTCTACACCAGTATTTTCTATTGTTTCTGTGAACTATTTATTAACTTCAGCTACAGGTAGCCAGGCATAAACAGCTAAAGACATCTCATTGTTACAGAACACATATATAGACTGCACAAGAGAACAAAGTTGTTGTGCACAGATTTTCTTAAAATGTTGCTTTTGCTCTTCACCTCTGGCCAGTGTCAGATATTTCAATTGCTAACAGGTTTCTGCATGCTGATATTCTTTTTTTCTGTAATAACAGTCACACAGAACTTTCCCTTAGAAATACTGGAATATAATCTTCTTTTTGATAAATAATATGACGTTGCTACACAGAGCACAGACATCAGACTGCATGCTGCAAAAATATTTGTTATTGGTATCTTCACCAGAGAGGAGTAGCTGCAGGCTCTGAAATGACTGCCAGACTTGCTGATGTCTGGACAGGAACAAAACAATATAAATAAGTAGCTGCCTGAACAATAGTTTGACAAGTGAAATAAGTCTGACAGTCATTCTGGGATACTGTGACATTGGAAGGAGAACAGCGTCCATACTTACTAGCTGGCTGTTTTAACTCAAAGGATGTCAAGACTCTTAATAGTCAGCCTTCCAGTACGCTGGATAACAGCCATTTGGTTTTAGATACCAAAATGTGATCAATACCAAGTAGTGGTGTTTGAAAACCAAAATCTACTTTGGTATAATACATAATACCATTCATACCATTCTTCAGTACATATAGTACCATGCCATTCTGCTTCTGAAGTTTTATGAACACTGGGTATTATGCGGTTTTTTGTGTGACACACTGCAGGAGAACACTATTCAATACTTTGAGTTCTGTGTAATTAAACAATTCCAAGTATTTCAGGTGCCCACCTGTTGGTGCATCTGTTTTCTTTTTTTCTGATTGCCTGTGAGAAGGGGACTCCTTGATCCAGCCGTAATACTTCCTGCTAGTCACATTTTGAAGCCTGGTTGGTTTGGTTGGGTTTTTTACCCTGGACGTTTGCTAACCTCAAGCAGCTTGCAAGCCAGCTCCACCAGCTGTGACTGACTGCCTAGTGCTTCAGCTCCAGGGTCCCAGAGGACTAAAGACAACATTTCCCTTTGAGCTTTGTTTTTGTGGTTTGGAATTGCTGTTGCATTTCTTATCCCCACATCACCCTCCCAATTACCAAACTGCTTGTGGGAGAGAAATTCTGTGCTCCTGACTGATCTAAATAACCTATGCAAAATGGGCATGTGTCTTACAACATTTTTTGTTCCAGCTAGGACTACAACTGAAGCTGCATTTTGTAACTATGAATTCATTACTACAGTTCTTTCTGGGACAGTTTGATAAAAATATTATTCTCACCACCATCCCTCTTTGTATTCTAAGTACTAAAAAAATGTGCAGAAGAGTTGAACTGTAGGTGCTGTCTGGCACAACACATTTTTTCCCTTAATTTTCACTCAGTTTTTATCTGTAGACTGGCCCAGAGCTACAGTTCTTCTTTCTCTTCCTGTTAACCATAAGTCATCATCCCAAGACAAATGGCATTGATCACGGCATGTTTCAGTGTTCTGCCATGCTGATTTCATGGGAATGAATCATCCACAAGAAGGAAGCAGAAAGCAAAAACCGAAAAGAATGGCCAGCAGCACTGTCACTTCAGGAGAATCCAATACAGTTGCTGTGATACAGCAGTAGCAGAGGTGAAAATTTAAACAGTGCATGGAAAGAACTTTAACAATCTTTGGTTTACTATGAGAATATACAAAATAATTATGGTGAAGTATCAAATATCTACTCAAAACTACAAGAATGGGTATTAAATTTAACAAATTGAGGCAAACTGGTTGTATCTCTAACCAGAGATACCCTATCGGTAATTGAGCAGTGCCCTTCCCTTCAAGCCTGCTGATGGAGCCAAGTAGTTTAAGTGGATCAGTATAGATAAATGGTCTAAAACCAAAACAATCATAGAAAGCACTGTTTTCTCATCATTCAGATTGGACTGAACGAGTATGCGCCTCAAATGGAACCCACCCAAACGTCAGTATTCTCAACATGCTTACAAACAAATAAATAGGAATTATATCAGAAGAAGAAATGCAACATTTTCCCTACAACCACTGCTCTACTTTCCCTGATTTTTGTAGTACTTCCACACTTCAGAAAAACTACAAGAGCAGGATGCATCTTCCCTTTGCTATCCAAGGTCCTTTTGCTTTCAGGCAAGATGCAAAACCAGGATCCTGTCTGCTGATTAGTAAGAAAAAAACAGAGACATCTGTCAGAACAGGATTTGCAACCAACACTCCCTTGTCAGCTTGAGAAACAACTCTGTAAAGGGACAGCAATCCAACAACAGCATTATGAGTACAGAAAATTTTTGTTGTTGCTGTGGCTGGGATCTGGGGAGAAGGCTATGAGCACTGAGACTACCAGTGCCAATGAAGAAATGTGTTCACAATACATAATGCTTTAAGATTTCTGAACCTCAAGCCCAATCACCCCCTTCCTGTTTTTATCATGCCCACAAAGCTAGACCAACAAATGAGACTGCCTCAGAATAAGTCTGCTTTTCATGTGCAAACATCAACTTGAATGCCCTACAGATAACTGGGAAAGAGGAAAAATACTGCTGCTATAAAACAAATGAACTGCAGTCCAGGAGCATTGCGGGTGGCTAGGGTGGAGTCTGCGCCCATTCAACAGCAGCAAACCCAGAAAAATGTGAATGCACAAAGCAGGGACTGTAATCCAGCTGCCCAAAAGTAGCTTGCCTTAGCAGCTAGGGAGCCGACCACGGGCCTTCCCAGCTCTGTGCTGCAGGCAGGAGGTGCAAGGCAGAAGCTGTTGCACACATCTGTGGTCAGCACTGGCTCTTGAGAATAACACCCTCGCTTGTACAACGCCGTTCACTGATTATTCATCAGCAGCCTACTTTTCAATAAAAAGTATTTGTTGTAACTTTTTCAAACTGATAGCCTGGTTCCTCTGCTTGGTGAAACTTCTGGTTAATACAAGCCAGCACAGGAGGATACAGGCTGCTCACATCTAGTCCCCAGTCAGTACAGAAAGCCAGGCATGGCAAAAAACCCCATACTCAACCAATGGTTCCTACTCCATTTATAGATTGTGGGGTTTTAGCAGGGAGGGGTTGGTTTGTTGGGGGTTTTTTGTTGTTGTGGGGAGGGGTGGTGATGTTTGGTTGTGGGGTTGTTTTGAAAGGGAGGTAGGAGAATGAGGAACAAGGAGAGAAAAGATAGCATTTATCGCATTTAACCTGTACCTCCAAGGACGGTTCTACCACATGCTTGCAAAGAGCATGGCAGGGAGCTGCCCTCAGTATCGGACTGACAAGAGCTGCTTTGAAGTGGTTACTGAAAACAGCAAAAAATTGATCTCAGATTTTTGCCAATGCAGTGTAAAATAAAACCAGCCTACTGAAAGTTTAAACGATGTTTAAAATGCCACAGAGTGTATGGTTCAGAATTTGTGTAAATAACTCAGATTTTCATTGATTTTAGCCTCTCCCACAGGTTTTGAAGAAACAAAAAAAAAAATCATGTCATACATTTTCTGTCCACAGGGGGGCAAAAATGGGTCACTCTATAGGAAAAAATCCTTACATTTCGAAACAAATATGTAATTGTATGCAGCTTTTGTCCCCCCTATTTTATTTTCTTATTTCTAATCAAGACAATGTATTATCCAATTTTCAAAATTAGCCTGGGGTCTTTTATGTTCCATTATGATCATATTCTCATCAAGCCACTTTGACTAATTCAAGCGTTCTTTTTCTCTACTCCTCACAATGCTATTCCTTCCTCTTTTGTCTGTTTCTATAACTGCCGTGAACTAATAGTTCATGGATAAAGAGCGTAAAGGGTTTCCTGAAATTGTTGTTGAAGTGCTTTAGCAACAAGATCTGTTTATTGAAGGTTTTAATAACCCAGCAACAGTACAACAAAACCTAAACATATACATAATTTCTGGCAGAGCTTGCAAAAATATAGTGGACTTACTTATATTGCTATATATCCTAAGATCCATTTCAATAAATTTCATGCTACATTTACAGAGTTTAAAGACTGTGAAGAACACTTCTCCCTGAGTATCTGCTTCTAGCAGACATGAATCTTTATTTTTTTTAAAATTAGTCTAGGCAGGTTTAATCACACATGTATAGCTGCACAGAAAATAAAAAGGTTAGTATCCTAGCTATCAGAGTTAGAACTGATCCACTGGGGTTTCTGTCCACTCTCCACTTATAAAAATGAAAGAATCTTCTCAAGAACATATTTGCTAAGAATTGCTTCAAAATTAATAAAATTTGCTGCTGATGCTGAGGTAAAGAACCAAAATAAAACTAGGCTGAATTTCAAGTCATTCATGTTTTTCATTGCACAGTGCTACCCGAAACTCACGCTGTATTACACAGCAGTAGGTACAATACATTAACAGTTCACAATGCTGTAGGCTTTAACAAAGAATGCTGTCCAAAGATCTCAAAGCATAAAACATATTGCAAAGTTAAATGAAGAGCACAAAAATCCTGATTAGCTTGCCTATTCACAGATTAAAATAGCGTTGCACTGAAAGCCACAAGCTGAAAGGAAAACAGTCAACCTCCAAAGAACAGAGCAGAACTCCTCCAATCTTTTCCTACAGGATCGTACTTTTCATTTCAGGAAAGGAAGATGAGGTAACCTGAGGTGAACTTGTTTGCAGGATAGGATCTATTTATCAGTGGGTATTAACAGAGTATGAAACTAAGGGTGCATTATTCATGACTGGTTTGAGAATTACAGCAACTTAATCTGAAGAAAGAGAAGAGAATATTCCTTTCCCACAAGACACTGACCTTACTATTCAAAACTCTTACTACTTGTAAAAGACTGCACCAACTGCTTGACCACTTCACCAGGTGCTAAACTGGTATACAGCCCAAAAGTTGAGCAACAGCCCTAACATTAGGCATGCTGCTTTGCAGTTGGAGCACGAAGACCATCATTCAAACTCAGAAAAACAGCTGAATTACCATTCTGCCATGAGTCGTTATCCACATACAGAGCCAACCTGTATCATCACTGACTGTCCACAACTCAAAAACCCTTCCTCTGACTAACCTTGGCCACTCTTCGAACAAGCAAAACCTTCTGGGCTGACAACATCTACATTCCCTGGGATATCTGTGGAGCTACCAGGAATTCAGCAGCAAGGGCTTTAAGACAAAACTAGCCACAGCCAAGCTGATGAATTCCCATTATACAGATCTCCAAACCGGACAGCTGATAGCATGATCTTCTCTGGTGGCTCTAAAAAGTCAAGCAAGAGTTGAGGCATTTCATAAGACTGAATTTTAAACACATCTGCAGTCACCACTAATCCAGCCAGTAATACTTCACTGTATTGTGGCTTACAATGAAACATGAAGACATATTATCCTAATGATCATCTCAGTAAACTACAGGATATACTGCTCCATCTTGTCAATTTACATCATTTTCACTGACTTTTCTGGTTAGCAAAAAGAAGTCTTCAGGCAAAAAAGCACACTCACAGAAACATTGGTTGTAACAAGCATGTGGCCATTTTCCCCGAAGACCTAGAGCTATCTAACCATTATATTTGTTCATAGCATCTTTTCTCTGAATTTGCTTGAAGGGAAAAAAGCTTGATCTTCATAGTGACTTCTCCGATCAAATTGTATCTAGATCATTTTTACATGATGTGTAACCACTAATTTTACTGGATTATTCAGTATCTATTTTCAGCAAATTTCTTTATATACAAAAGCAAATACACGTATCTGAAATGTACAGCATTTTGACTGTCCATTGCAGCACTTCGTAGAAGCAAGATTCAGCAGTAGCAGAATAACAGCATTTCAGTTGTAAAGCTCAAAGCAAATGTCATTGAGACATTGAGATGAGAGACCAACATGGGCTCACCTTAAGCATGCAGATTCTTTGAATTCCCATAAAAATACTGATATTTTGAAGTACAACTGAAAAAAAGAAAAGCACTTAAACCTACCCAAGCCATAAAACAGTAGCAGCTGTTCTGTGAAACCTAGGCCTGTAAAGCGTTACTCACATACAGCATTTCATGTGGATTCCGCACTTGGAAGTCAGTGGGACTTCCACATGCCCTTAAGGCTTCAGAGGAGTAAAGTCTACAGGGAATATAAAGTGTGTTTTCCAAGAAACATATATGTTAAATCACAGGCATCAGCCATCAGACCTGCTCACTCGGGCTTCCTCCTCTTCTGCTGCTGTAACCACGTTTAACTCACCTGCACGGCAGAGCATTGGTGTGCCAGAGCAGCAGAGAGGCTCTGCACGGGTTCCCCTCCAGGATACCCACCCTTCCCTGCAACCCCACACTCTGCATTCTCACAGGAGGAAAAGAATAAAGGACAAGAAGTTCAAGAGGAAAAGAAAAGAATGAAAGGTTGAAGAAAAGTCCAGCCCAGCTAAAGAGCCAGACAGCACTGCAAACAATACAATATAGAAGTTCTACACATGACTTTCACAGTTTTGTACCACATTTGTGATCCCCCAAAATAAGTCCTGAAGTCTGGTGACAATCAAGCCACGGAAAAATGGTGGTCTAAAAATCAAAGCATTTCACAGCTACGTGACTGCTATGAGAACTATAGCAAATTATATCATTCATTCAAGACAGTATGTCATTTCATTCTGCTTTTGCTGATCAAGCTTAACTGCTGGATGTCTTGCTAATGCATGCTCATAACGTGTAAGTTTTCTGGGGTTGGACTTCTACATGTTTTAAAAACAGAAAGGGAAAAATACTTTGTGTATGCACATAACACCATTTTTCAGCCTGTGGTCTCCAAAGCCTGAATTATTATTATTTTTAAGGGGGCAAAGAAAAGCAACAAGGAAAGCACGTACTCTCTACAGGGTACTCACTTTCACTGACAAAACAGGGTATAGGTTAAAAACCTGATTAATCCCTCTGGTAAGAATACTTGCATGGAAGAAAGAATACAGAATTTTTCTCTGTCTCATACCTCTGTTTGAACTAGCCTAATCCCCATTGCCATAAAAACGCAATCTTCAGGGTTTGGTCCTCTTAAAAAGCGAGACAACATGTACTTTTTTTTCCAGAACAATTTGTGACTGAAACATTTTAAACCTTGTTCTGCTGAAGTGTGCTAAGGCATTACCGTACACCAATACCAGACTGCACTTCAGCGGCTTGCCTTTGCCAAGTTGCCTTCGTTGATTTCTGCTTCTTAGCAAATCAGGGTTAATAAGTTTTGCCCTGTTTCATAAGAGTGAAGCAATTTCTCTTGTTCTGTAACTATTTATATCTAGCAAATAAGCTATTAACTATTATTTTGCACCACAGCATTACATAATTAGCTGGATCTTACAGTCAAACCAAACTGTGTAGCTGTGATACTAACAGAGAAGCTACATAATACTAATTAAAGTGTTTGGGCAAGTCCTGTTCTCCAAAGGGTGCTCTCTCATCTACCTTGGCTATCAATAAAACCATCTGAGTTGTACCAATTCTTGAGTTGCAACTCAGGTGAAGTTTTACCAATACTTTTGGTCTCTCCCGTTAATTTAGTACCCGAAAAAAAATGGATGATACCTCAAAACACAAAGAGAAGAGTTTTCTATGTCATTTGGATTCCTTGTCCGACACAGGGTACATTTTGAGAGCAGCTGACAAAGCAGTCTAAGTGCTACAACTGTTTCCAGTCAGCCATCCTGGGCTCAAGCCTTCTGAGCAGGACAGATTGCCCCCTTTAAAAGGTACCAGGAAGGAAGGAGAAGACAGAAGCAGGGTGCCTGACATCCACAATTAAAGTTACTCCTTTGAAAATCTAATACCAGTTTCAGAATGAACTGAGCTGCCAATGCCTTTTCCTGTCCAAACACCCCTTATCTTGTAAAGCAAAGTACAACCAGAAGAGATGATAGGTTTCCTTGGTGCAGAAGCCCTGCAGTCACTAAGCTCATGCCCTGTGCAGTACCAATAAGGGCACTTGAGCAGAAGTGCCAGAGGCTCACCAGGAAGCTGAGCCTTACAAACACAAGTTGCAAGGCAATACAACAGCACCCTGTTCCACCTCTTATTGACAGCATAATTTTTTTTATTTTCCTTCCATAAAGTCCATCAATATTTTCCTAAACAAGACATGACATTGTCTTTCACCCAACACTCGACATTTCTTTGTTTAACCAGAAGCCACTGGCACAGAGGAAAAATCACGCTTGAGGCCACTGCAGTACATTGGCTTTGTTTGTTCAGTCTCTGTGCAACTGCTGAAATATATCAAGCTGGGGAGCATTTTATCACTTGGACATACTGGATTAAGACAGTATGTTACAGAAATAGTGTCTACACACCTATAAACTCTGCAGATATCCAGCGATACCCTGGCACATCATTTTCCTACCCAACTTGGTGCTCACCCATTCCTTTGTTTAAAGGAACTGTGGGACGTCACGGAAAATACCAGACATGCAAGACCAAGCATAGTTAAATTCTAATCAATCTGCTCCCAGTAGCCATTAGGCATCATTTTCCAAGTCCCATTTGGCAATGCAGTGTCCACAGAAGAAATTAATAGGAACAGGGTAAACCACCTACATTTGTAGTGGTAGAGGCAGCTGGATTTGGCTTTGCCACTTGAATAAGCTTTCAGCCCCATGTATCAGTAACAGAAGAAGCAGTCCAGAGAATTTATCTCAACAGCATGATGGGGTACAGCACTGCTGCTGGGCTCAAACAGCTGAACAGGGTATAGAGGGGACCACCAGTAACGATGAGATTTCAAGAAGTCTACATTTCTCTAAACTGCTTACTGAACTATGACTTGTTAAATCATTTCCACAGCATGTCCACTTCCGTGGTGAAACCTTGCTGTGAATACAACAGGTTAGCAGAAAGTGAACATTATTAAAAAACCATTGTTGAACAGTGATGCTCAAAAACTGTTCGCAAATAAATATCTCAGCTGCTTCAAATTCCCATTTCGTAATCAAAAACTGGCAGAAGTGGGATCATTTAACATATTTTTGCTTTAGACTTTTCTAGTCTAAACACAGTTCTGGAACAATTAGAAAGCAATTTCTATATTATGCATTTTGAAGCAGAAGATTCAAATATGGTTAAACAGATAGGCTAGGTATGTTAATAAATACTGCTTCTGTGCAATTTATTAAGCAGAGTTACAAGCAACAAAACCTGAAGAGGCAGAAATGAACTACCCTGGATTAGAAATGAAGAAAATGAATTTTCAGCAGCTTCACTAGAAGACAACATCGCCTTCCTCTGAAGGAGCAAAAAAAGGTTTCATGTGTGACAACATTTCACAGGATCAACAGCAGGACCAGTTTCACATGGTCCTTTCTATAGGGAGAGTGAGCTCTACAAAGCCATTTTTATGAAAGCAAAGGAGCGGGAATGTAGAAACTAGGGTCAATAACAGAAGAATGTTTTGAAACTGTCATATACGGAAGGATGCTCCACTCAAAAGCTGCAAGAAGGGGCATATGAATTTAAACATGATTCACTATATACTTAGAGACATTAAATATTATACATTCTATTTACTCATCTTGCTACATTCATCTGTATCCATATTAAAAAAAACCACATTTGTGCTTCTTTTACAGTTATTGTGTGTCACTACATCTTTTTCAATACTAGTAGCTCTTGGAGACAGGTGGCATTTACTAAATAGATACATAAGGGAAACCACATATCACATATGACAGTAAATTTATTAACCTTAACTCACAGATAATGCTATATACTGCATCATAGCTGATGTCTCTTCAATCGTTACAGACCTGCAGTAGTTCTTTAATAATATTGTAGCTTATCTCTATATTCAGAATGTATAAATGCTGAGGATAGGAAAAATTTAATCTAAGAGCTTCAGACATTTTCATTATTAATGCAATTTTATATTGGTTTTGGTGTTACTATATTACTTGATTACTTGAGACACTGATAACAGCTATGCATGACAAGGATATAATTTTCCAGCAGAAAGAATCATTCTGGTGCTCTTTCTTTAACTTTGACTGGGGTAGGCCCAGAAATCTTATTGGCAATCACCTCTAACAAGTTGTCTGAAGCAATCAGAAATTCTAGGTGTAGTACACTGCACATATCGCAACTGTGTCAAACACAACTGACCTCAGTGGTCTGCAGCATTAAGCTGTCGCTTAAGAAGCTCCAAAGGAAAAACCCCAGAAGAAACCCACATGATTTCACCATCAGGAAAGAAGAAATGATGGTGAGATGTTGCAATTATTCTAAAGTTGCCTGAAAATTAGTTCCCCTCCATGGTCTCCCCATTCCCTCCAAAAGAGAAAAAAACAAGAAGGGGCTTTTTGTCCTCCTTCCTGCCCTTTATTCCCAGCCTCAGGTGTGCACTGAGCTGGAATAGTAAATTGATCAACTGAAAATTAAGCAGAAAAAAAACCCAACTGTTTTTCAGTCTGATCAGTTCATTCACCTCAGCCAATGAATGCGCGAACAGTAGTAATGGCACAAGGAAGGCAGGAGTGAATAGCTGGAAAGTGGAAGAAGAGTAAGGGCAGAACTGCCTTTACAACACTAGCCAAATCTAGTTAAAGTGATTGTGAAACTCCAACCTGAGCACGTCTGAAGGCACAGGAAGCCTGAAGGGTCTGCATCTGGGGTAGCTGCAAGGAAGCAACGCACAATCCCGCTGAGCTACAGGAGGCAATTATCTTCTATGGGCATGTGACAGCCTCAGTTATGGACTTTTTCCCCCTCACTAAGTCTTCAGGTTTATCAGTGGCAATCGTTAAGAGTGTATCTCACAGTCCCGCCTCCATAAGCAGAATGTCATTCACAAAACCTAGAGGAAAAGCATAATATTCCCTCGGCAGATGTCAAACAGTACCTCCCACAATATCCTACATACATCAGCTCCTCTACATTTTTAAGCCTATTACCTAGTAGGCTTCAACAGACAAAACACCCGGGAATTCTTTAATCATTGACTGTGTAGCTTTATTCTTTGACCTTCTCCATAGCCAAAATACTAGGTAAAACACAGGGGAACTCTTCCCTGACACAGAGTCAAGTATTATTTATCATTCAGGATGTCCTAACCGCTTGTTAGCACAGGCTCAGTTCTCCCAAATAAATATTCACTATAACACAACCTGTTTCCTTAGAGCTATTAGACTGGGCCAGATAGGGAATATGTGATTTCTTGAGCTCTCAGAACCATCATGGGGAAGGCCAAAGTAGGCTAAGCTGGTGTTAAGGAATGCAAAAACCATTCCAATATGACAACCTATCTTCATATTATTTAAATCTTTGACTTCTTCCCCTTCCCCAGCAAATTTTAACAAATTCCCATGCCATTCTAATACTACAAGTTAAAGGATGGAAATTCTTCTATTTTATTTGCACAGGCTCTTAACAAAGTGCAGGTCCAACAAAGTTTCCCAACCCCTGAGTTATTTTCAAAGACGAAAAACAGATTTACCAGCCCCTGAAAATCATCCCTTCCAGCTCAGTCACTGCAGTAGAGAAAATCTGTATATTATAAGCAGGAGCTCAAAATCCTCAGATAAAAGGAACTAGGCAAAGGGCAAACAGAAGGCAGAAAACACGTGAGATGCATTTGTGAAAACAACTCTAATGTAGAACACTGGGCATCTGGGAAATAAACCCTGATGAAGAAAGGGAACAAAAGGAAAGACAAATACTGCAAAGAAGAAAAAAGAAGAGCTAAGGGATTTGCATCTAGAAGAGAGTACAAGAGAGAAGCCTGAGGCTGTTGCAAAACACAGAGAAAGCAGGGTGGAGCCTACCTAACCCACAGTGAGGAAGAGAAAATAATGCAATTTGAAGCAGAAAGCAAAAAACCAAAAAAAAGGCATTTTTATAAAAAATTTATAAGACACCAGGAAAAAGCAGAACTGTGAAGCAAGTGATATGGGAGGGTTTTCCAAAACTGAAGATAAATTGGGATCAAAAGAAGACAGGCAAGGCAAGTGGTCAGTGTTTAAGCATGAGACAAGAAGCAGGCATCCAGGTAATACTTCTTCCTGTAGGGATATAAGCCTTCCTCACTGAGCATTTCACATCTTCAAAGATTCTAGATATTCATCTCCCCATATATATCCTGCTGCTTCCTCCATCATGAAGCTATCTATTATATGTTCTCTTCAGTCATGTCTAATTGAGCTTGCCAAATTAATCATGAAAAGCATAATCTTCTTACATATTTAATATTCTATTATGCCATCTTAAAATATCAATCATCATTATACCTATAAAAATAAAAGTTACAAATTCTAAAATGAGAACCTGGATCTCTTCCTCTGAGTTAGAGAGATCTGCTTTGTCCTGCCTTTCTATTTTACAAAATAACATGTATGCATTTTGGTTTACTTCAAAAATCAAATGTTTTCTTGTGAAAAGAACATGGCTACATGCTAGTGGTTCTGGGTATGCAAAGGTTTTTGGCGTTTTTTTGGGTTCTGTTTTAGTCTTTCTGGTTTTTGTTTTGAGTTTTTTTGTTTGTCTGGTTGGTTTTTTTAAATCATTCACTGCTTCCTTTAATCTTCTTAGCACCAGATATTCTGTGGTTTTCTGATGACCATATTCAGCAGAGCAAGCTTTTCACCAAACTAGAATATTTCACCTGTGACTCTTCTATCTGTATCAGGCAGATTTAGTAAATCCAACTATCTGAAGTTGTCTAAAATTAACTAAGATTTGCCTGTTCAATGTGTATGACTCTCTTTTATACCACATTTAGAAGTAATAACATGATCCAAACAGTGTATTTTAGGTGTCATTTGGAAAGATGATAATTTCCTGAGGGTAGCCAACTTAAGGTATTTTTCTGTTTGGCAATCACCTCCATTTGTCAGAGGCAGAATTTTATCTATTCACACGAAGCTTTCCCTATAGCATTACTCACAGGAACTTCCAAGGGACTGTGTGATGAACTGGTTGTAATGTAGTTTCTCTGCTTTTTGAAGCTTTCTTGATGGGAACCATTAAACAATATTAATACTTACTTAACTGTTTGACTGGTCATGGCAAGCTGATGTTGCAACATGCCCAAATTCCTATTCACAGCTCCCTGTAAGAAAATTAGAGTCCATTATCTGAAACAGCTGCCTGCCAGTTTGCTTGTCTGCCCAGCTTGCGGTGGACACAGTGTCACTGTCTGACAATGTTTCCCAGAAGTCCCTGTGAGTCATAACCCTTCTATAAGGACAGCCTGGAATGACTTGCAGGCGAGCGTTGGGCTACCTCAGCATTCGGGGGTACGAGCAACGGCTTCCCACGTCAGCTACCTACTCCTCTTATTTGACAGAAATGCTATCCTTGATTTTCAGGCAGAGACACTTACCTTCAGTTCAGAGGTGTCTCTGTTCAACTGCTCTGCTAGGACTGCTAGCACTGCTCCTAGCCACTGCTTCACTAGAAGGAAGCCATCACATATTTTCGATTTACCTGGTTTTGCTTGCAGTTTTGTTTTCTTTTCTTGCTCACTGCTGAGGAAGACTGTAGCCTAGCAGAGTCACTGATGTCCTACCGCATCTTTGGCATTCAATTTCCTGTTTGCTTGTGTGTCACTGACTTGTCATTACATCTGATGCTAATCTGAGCTTGACAAGTCATTTACTTTTGCTGTTTTGAACTGCTTTCGTGTCACATATATGCTATCTCATCCTCGTGAGTCACTGCTTGCGTCCTGAAAATAAGGTACTCCTCAGTGTAATGATTTCTTCTGCAACAATTACTCTACTCTTCTACTCTGAGGGCTATCTTCAATTATTATGTTTTTCTCTGCTGGACCCAGGTTCCAAGTTTCACATGTTCTTTGTCTGTTTTCTTCTGTACTTTCGCAAGGTAAAAAAGTCATGGGGCAGCATTTTCATCCTCACCCTGCAGTATCTTGTGAAATTCCGGTCTCTCATACATACTTTGTTCTTTTTGTACCCATTGTCTTTGTCTATAGGCTAAGTCCATAGCTTTACTCCTGTCTTTCTCAGGAGTTTTAGCATGATTTTTGTTTGCTTTCTCAGTCATGTTCCAGAATATTTCATCCTTGTTACAATTTTCCATGAATTAGGTTAACTTTAATGAAGATATAATTGCCTGAAACAGCTATCCTGCCCAAAGCAGGCAATATAGTGATCTATTTTTCACTTGTGGATCACAACATTTCGAAAGATACCTCTCACGCATACGTTTATATAGAAGTGCATATATTGTCACGATTTTTCTACTATAAGACGGTTTGAACATAATCTCCTCTTTCTAATATTAAGACATTTGCAGAAAGCTGCTTGAATTTCGTAAAGCTTTTCCCAGCCTACTGCTTGTGAATCATGCACCAGCTTTAATCTATCTCAACTAACAAACTATTCTTATTCCTTCTCCTTCTCCCAATCCACCAGAATTTCATCGTTCTCCTTGTGGTTTACATTGCTCACTCAGCTATCAGGGCCTGACCTACAACATGCTGCCTGCATTAATTTCACTGATGTGTTTTGCAAAATTATCCTTTTTAATTTGACAAACCTCTTTCGGGAGCCAAATCACACATAAGAGCAGCATTTGTTGTACTGCAGCAGAAAGAGCTTGTTGCAAAGAAGGTAAAACATTCTTTGACATATTGCTTAAAACCTTTCTTCTACTGTTTGTTACAAAATACCCTAAAGTGGCAACAAATGCAAGAGAGTAAGCATAAATTCAGATGTTTTCAAATCACAGTAAAAGCAACAGTACCAGAAGTTGGAGTACTTGCACCCATAACCCAAATGATTACGTTTCTAAACAAATATAATTCCCACTGGTAAACCAATTATTTAAAAAGATTTAAACATCATAAATTGTAGTTTTAGTTGTCATATGGAGAAATGAGTTATCTCTACTGTCAGTAGGTACAATATTACTGATGTGCCGCTATGCTAGCAACACTGCTCAGAACAGTGACTGGCAACCAGGAGGACAGTGTTAAGGATCCAGCAGGCTACCTCACCGCCCATGCGAGGCAAGCGCTTTTGATTCACAGTCACCATTCTTGGAGTACAACTCATGCACTTGTTGAGATAAACATAAATGTATTCTTAGCTCCATGCATTACTTATCAGCTTCTGTACAAAGCCTCCTAATGTTACAGGGATTTCAGTGGTTAGGAATTCATGGCTCATCTCTGCTTCCATCAAAGTTCAGGAGGAAGCTGAAAATCTGAATGGAAACCAAACCAGATCAAGCAGGGAAACATACTAATCTAAAATGTACATAAATCTTCAGGGAATAAGTATTTGATAATTAAGAATATAGCACTGAACTATCACAAAATTTAAGCTACAATGCTTTATATTTAAGTTTGTGTTGCCTTTTGAAATCCCCCCCTCCTGAAATTATATTTGATCCTGACACAAATACAGGGAGGTAACATACACATTTTAGCACAAAAGGAGATGGCCGAAATCTCATGTAACAGTACTTCAGGAAATTTCCCCTCTACAGACTAATGGAGACATGAAGACGTAAATCTGAACCTATTTTTAAAGAAGCAAGTGTGACACACTGATAACCACATTCATTGGCTATAATCCTTATCACCCAAATACATATGGTGCAAGCTGAGACAAGACCACTCTTCTGCACTTGTGTATAATTTCATATTGAAAAAAAAAATCATCACACGGTAGCCATGGTTACCCATAGAAGATAAGAGCAGCATTTTTCATCCAACAATGTCAGAAATGTGCATAAATTCAGGATCTGCACTTGATGTTTTTTTCAGGCCTCCCCATCTGCACATTTATTTTCTGCTGCCTGTGTATATCCATTGACATACTAGGGTTCTAGATATTTCAAGGAATAGTTCTTTTTCACTCTGCTTAACCTAAAAAGCAGTATTCAGTTATCCCTAAAGCACAAATTAGTTGCAAATCTATTCTGAAAATCAGAATCTAAAGCTTACAGAAAAGCTTTTAAAACAATTGCCATGCTCATAAGGTGGCTCCATTTAACATTTGACACTCTATTTACTGAAAAAACTATACTGTCAGTGTAGCAACTGATATAACACTGTTCTGTCTTCACATTATTAAAAAAAAAATTGCTAAAAGAAGCCATTAACTTATTTCTTCTACCAATGAAGAATGTTGCTTTATTTCATGCTTAACTTATTTAGTGGAACTCCATGTTGTTTCACAGCCTAACTCTTCACACAGGTAAAATGGAAACAAAACATTTGTGAGAGATTAAAACCAGATTAGCCTACTCCTAAATTCTACGCAGACAAAAAGTGTATCGAGTCAAGTGCAGTGCTGCCTTAATTGTGAGTGCCCTTTGCAAACCTGAGACACAGGTCATATGCTATTCACGGAAATGCTGCATTCACTCTGTTGGGCTCTCCCCTTCAAAAAAACAAAAAATCTAATCCAAAGAAATCTTATGCAAAGACATCTTGCAGAAGCCGGCAAGCTGCAGTTACCACTCTAGAGACAGACTGATTAGAGACTGTCTACTGAAGAAACATTAAAAAAAACTCACCTGCCAGGGAAATCTGCTACCAGCTCACCCCAGCCAGGTCCCCAGTTAAATAACTGGGAGGATCACCTTCAAATTTAGCTCCCAGTGTTTCTAAGGATATCTCATGGAAACAGGATTCCCAGGTTTAAAAAAAAAAAAAAAAAAAAAAAAAAAAATCAGGCAGCCCAGTACTCACTGGGCCATCTGAAAGATACTGGCTGTCCTATCCCTATATGCATCCACATGTCAGGGACACATATCCAGCTGCCCATGGTGATGGATACAACACACAGAATAGACTACTTTGCCAGTTTCAGGAAGAATCTCTCCCCTGCTCCCAGTTTCTGGATGGCCTTTGTATCTCCACGTGCAGGTGAGTTTGGGCTCCTCCATAAGTGTTTTAGAATCCCTGGTGACAGTGAACAGAATATATTTGGCAGTGTAGTACCATGCAGCTAAAGGATTTAAAGCTATTTGAAAGACATGGTAATTTAAATCCAAACAATTCAGCTTCAAAGGGATCCTTATCACATGCACAATATCCCATGCCTAGTTCAGCCAACAGCAGCAGAGAACCAAAGCATGCCCCTGCCTGAATAGGGAATTATTAGGAGTGAAAAACCAACTGGATTTTATACCTTATCTAAACTTAACTGGTGGGATTTAGAGAAAAAACACAAACAAAACAAAGCTGTCTCTGAGGTACATGGACATAAACTAGCATGTGACTTGGACCAGAATGACAGGGTGCAATGAAGAGAGAAAGTCTACATTCAGTATCATTTGCCAGAGAAAAAGTGAGACGGCCTAGCTGGGCCAGGATGGACCCATATGTGCGGCAAAATTTATCAGTGAGATGCATCACACACTTCTGGGAACCTAACATGGAAGAGAGGCTCTGAGGAGATCCTACTGCCATGCTTTCAAGAGGAGAAAGAGATGTTCTCACTTGTGCGGGGCTGAAGATGTAAGCTCTGAATGTTTTGGAAGCCAAAGGCTGAAATGCTGGTTTGGGAATAGATTCAGGCAGGATTTCGCTTCAGAATTTTACCTTCAGGAAAGTAATGATGGCTGTAGTACAAAGCCGTTCCCCTAGATGTGGTGATATTATCACAAAATATTACTTTCTACATCCTTTTGTGTGGCGCTCTGTTTGTAAAAGACTCTGAATTCTTCCTACACTAACATTCAAGTATATATTACTAGGCCTACTGAAGAAAAATATTTTTTTAAGAAGTCAAAATAAAGAATATCACAAAAGAAATAATTTCTATGTTTTAGATGTTCGGAAAAACACATGTGTTTTTGGGATACCTGCTTATATTTTAAATTAATCATTACTGGAAGAAAAATCCATTCAACCTATAACAATTCCTGCACAACATTCATTCTCCATCTCAACAGTTCTGAAAGTGAGGCTCACTCAGCCTATGGGATTTGTTTTAATTGAGCAGACCTTAGTGACAACCAAAGCTTTGTAAATTTATTTATTTATTTTAAAATCAAGATATTCATAGGTCTAAGTTTAAACTCAGACCTAGCTGCATTCATACCTAGCAATAATAAAGATGCAGATAAACACAGGATGGATAAGTTTGAGCGTTAACATTACCTACTTCGATTGTGGTATTCATATATTTTCCACACAAAAGAAATCTTCGGGATAAGAAACGATTTACTTAGTAGTCAAGACATAAAATAGCATGATGTTAAAGATGATGTCAAAATGCAGAACATAGCATTTACAATAATTTCTCACACAACCTACTAACTGCCTTAGCCTCTCTCCAGTCATATTCCATTTTAGGCAACGCCTATTTTATATGTCTGCAAAGATCTCCTGTATACCTAAGAATGTCAGATATTTATAATTCAACCTATCTTGTGAGATTTTTTTTCCCCCAATGGTAGGCCTTTTTTTTTTTTCCTAAAATATCTGTATAGATTAAACACTTAAGAAAACCATTTTTATTATTATTGTACTGATCTGTACAATGCTATAAGAGGTCTGTACTGGAAATTACATAAGAGATGGAAAAGAAACTTATTGAGGTGTTGGTAGACTAGAGCTCTTAGAAGCCTAAGCACCTCTGTAAGATGCCAGAGGAACAGCAAAACACATTTGCACTTCTTGAAAGCTGACTAATGGTATTTATTAACGTAACAATGGCATTATGTTACTGAAATCTGACAAAGGATATCTGAAGTGAAACAATGATGGAAAAAATACTGGTTTTCTTTCAGGTATAGTTCTCTAAGGGATGAGTCAAATGATTAGCTAGTCTGTTTTTTTCAGTGAACAAAAGGCTCTTTACTGACTCCCATTAGAATCTGTTGCCCGTGTCTCAACGGTGTGTACACACACACACAACAAGGGAGGATCTAAACAGCTGCCAAGGGCTTTGGCACAACACACTGTAGAGTAAAATTTTCAAATCTGTAACAGTAAGTGTATATTAGAACATGATCCTCCCCAAAAATACATTGTGTGAGCTGAACAAGCAACTTCCGTAAGGCACTAGTTTGCAGCAACTGGAGAGCAGCAAAAATACCAGCAGAACTACCTGCTCCAGAATCAAATCCTGTTGACTGAAGGAGAGAACAAATTGTGAAGTCCCACTATAGGAAGCCTATTTCCTTTAGCCTTCTCTTGTATATAGTGTTAGCATAATAACTCTACATCTCCTAAAATAGTTTGAAGATGCCACTTAAGACGTTCTCTAAAGACAAACAGGGACACAGCACAATAAAATGATTTGGTTTTTCTTTGACATAACTAATGCCGATTTATGTGAACTTCTAATCAACTTAGGCTTTCAACCTCACATTTTTGTGCTGCCTCAATACTTTCAGGTTTTACTTCTTTTTTTGTACACTTTCCCACTAATTGGTATATGTTTCTACAATGTTCTTATGAACCTGGACTTTTACATATCCAAAGTAAAGGTCAGCACTGACAAGCATTTACTCCGTTCCATTACTAGACAAATTTTGCATATATCCTTTCTCAGAAACACTACACATACTCTCTGGATACTTAGTTGGTCTCTAACAACTATAAGTACCGCACATATACTCATATCAGTATATATTTTACTTAACATGCTCAGTAGATTCTGTCCCTGCTACAAAGCACATTAGCCAACATTACAGCCCTGAAAACACAACTTCAGGAAACTTCATCACAACACATTCAATAATAATGTAACATTGGCCATCAAAAATGTAATCACAGAATTTTCTTTAGATCAGTGTTTCCAAGACGGCGTTACTTGAAGGTGTTTCAGACATGTATTGAAAGTACCAGGTGCTTCAACTCTGACTCACTGCTACACATCAGGGTTTACTGCTTGTCAAGCTTTATTTGTCAGAATCTGCAAATACAATAGCCACAGCAGAATCAAAATGTTTAGCAGGAATGAGTCATGATAATGTCGGAGAGCATGACCTCAGTTTTTCTACTCTACAACAGGTCGTATGGTGGCTCTGATTTTACCATGAAGTTATTTCTGGATGATCTGTTTGTTCAGGAAACCAAAATCATCCCTATCCAGAATGACTGAACTGGGAATTGAGTGTCTGAAGATTTACAAAGAGTGCAGTATCTGAAAGCCAAAAATAATGATTAATCAAATATGTTTAAAACCATACTATCATGTGTTGTGATCCTGCCTCCCTGAAGAGGGCTATGCTGGGTTGGTGCTTTAATGTGGCTTGGAGGAACACCTGTACTCTCAAGGAAACAAAGCAAGTTAGTGCTGAACCAATTCTCCAGTGGGATGTTAGCATAACTGTCCTGTTGTAAATTAAAGACAAGACAAGGTCCTGATCATTTGTAATCATTACAGATCCCACGACACCTGAATGCCAGTTTTAGTACCCAGATTAGTTTCAGTGTGGGAAATTTCAACAATTTTTATACATATTCACTGCAGTTTCATTGGAGTGTGATATTCTTCTCTTCTTGTTTGAGATTAACATGTTCAGTGCCACACAGAGTAACAACAGTTGTTACATTTTTGTGGTGAGTGAAGTCACTATATAGTTTGCAATCAGGATGTACAGCATCTAGCCAAAGGATGATACAAAGTAAGGGGTGTTATTCCATTTTCAAAGTAGTACCACGGAAAACCAGCATGATAGTGATTTAGCGATTTTCTTCTTGCCTCTATTCATCACAGAAGAATCATTCTATAATTACATTATTCAGTTTTATAGATCTCTGCTGACAATTTTCTAGAATTTTTTCTTTTTAAACTGGATACCTACAAATAAAATGTTAAGAAACCACCCTCTCTCTCAACATCATGCACAAGTAGTCAACTGTAGGACAGTTTGCAGAGCATTAATGAGTTTTAGAAATACAGCATAGCAATTACATACAGAACTTGTCACAAAAAACTCACAGGAAGCAAGTAGAAACATAAAAGTCTCCCAATTTTTTTATTCTAAGAACCACAGAGTGTTTTCCTAATGCATCAGAAGGTACTAAATACCTCAGGGCTTGGAAATACATGGGGCTACAAGCCAAAAGAGAAAGTCAAAAGATTGCCAAAGGTTTTAGAGATCAAGAGCAACACCTCGAAGCCACTCAGACTGAGCATCACTGGCTAAGAACTGGAATCACACAGTTCCAGTTGGCACAAAGACATCCAAGTTCAGCATTTATAAATTGCAAAAACTGATTGAGAGTAGTGGGAAATGCACACTGAAGGCAAAAAGCTCTAAATCAGACCACAGCAAAACGGAAATCAAATGTATACACAGAAACGTGCTTTCATATAAAAATAGAGATAAGGAACAAGCTCTCTATTAAAATGCCCTGACTTAAATGAATAATGTGATTCCTCGCATCTCACAACACTGTGGGGAAAAGGAAAGGTAAACCAAACTGGATTTTAATGTATAGTCTACAATGTTTGCACCTAACTGGCTACATTAAAGATAAACTCCAACAATTTATATTTTCAGAGAAATAAGCATTGAAACATTGTTTCACCCCCAGTCTGTTTCACCTCAGACTGGCCACATTCACATGGCTCTAGCAACTAAGGCTTTGTTGATTCTTCTCCAGTTCATTTGTCTGCAGTAATTACGGTGCTTTCTCTAAGCCACTCGGCCCAGGAATTACACGGAGTTATGTTCTATAGGCTAAGTAAAGGACATTGCCTCTGATCTGCTAGCAAATTTTAAGAGCAGATCATCCCGACCCAATTAACTTGTCCTGTTAGACTGATTGTTTTTGCTGAGAGATGCAGACGAGAATAGCTTAAAGCCAGGCTGCACGAAGCAACACGTGCTGGCATCCTTAGCAGTGAGGATTAAGAAGAAATGCAGAAAGCTCCATGTATTTTACATGTCCCTTACGATCATGAGGGGAATGTCCAACTCAGCCACCTGAACAGTAGAAATTACAACAGGCAAAGCCCTGACTGTATTTAGTTTTGCAGTTCCACAGCAAATGAGCTTGTCCATCTTCCCTTCTGCCAACAAGCAGCAGGTTAATCATACACAGCAGACTTCTGTTACACAATAAGATGTGAGAAAGGGAGACAGCTAAAGAGCTTATTGTGTTCAGCACAACACCCCAAAGTCAATATATACAGGAAAATTAGTACTTACTGGCATGAAAGCAACCCTGGGGTTCTCTTACCGTGTGTGTGCATACGTGAGAGAGATCTGCTGTATACCGTGGAAGGTTGGTTTACAAGAAAAGCTTTCTCCTGCAGATACGTTTCAGCTCAAACTGTGAGAGTGTGAGTGAGAGTAAAGAGTCACGACTAGCGCGGTTGAATGGGCTTAAAATGTGTTTTCATGCAATATCAAGAACAACAACAAAATCCAGGGTCAGATTCTCAACTGCTATAAAGTTATCTTTGATTCACTGACTTCATCAAGCTTGCACCAATTTTAAACTCTAATGTCTCCCAAATCTCCTCCTGTTGCTCTTGGGCAAAGTGCAGTGACAACACCAGTGGAAAATGCCGTCGAAGGAACTAAGTACAACCAGTGGCACAACTCGGGTAACCACTCACGTATAACACAGAAGCACAGTAGCCAAGAATACACAGATATGTGATGCTTGGCTACACCGATCAGACCTGAAACAAAGCTACCTGAGTACCACCACCACATTGCTGTGATACAGCAAAAACAAGAGATCAGATTTTGGTCTTGCTCCTACCTACTGCAGCTGGCTGCTGCAAAATGGACGTGCTGTGCCCATGCAGCCCCAACTGCACCGCTCACAAGGTCAGAATCCAAAATTTAATAAACTTCGCTCGAATCAGAGTTGGGGGGGATCGTGTAAACGGAGATCTGACTCATTTTGCAGATGCGTGGTGTGCCCGCGCCCAGCGGGGCTGAGGGGTCTCTGTGAGGAGAGGCCGGGGCTGCGCCGGGCTGGGCACGGCTGGTTTTGGCGGGTTCCGCAGCCCCTCAGCCCCACGGTGGTGCCTCAGGGGAGCGGAGACAGAGGAGGGAAAATGCTGCCAGGAGCAGGGAGAGGTGGAGGGGCTGGGAGCGAAGGAGGGAGGCTGAGGTTGGGAAAAGAAGGATCCAGGAGTGTTGTCCATCTGTCCCTGCCATTTCAGGTACCGTCAGGAGAGTTGTTACAGAGAGGTGACGAGAACTTTTGTCTCTCTCCATTTTGAATCCATGCTTTTTCAAAGGCAAACAGCATATGCCAATTTCTAGCTTACATTTTCAAATACATTTCTGAACACCAAATGGAGCACACAGGAATTGCTGAGGGTAGAATTTCTCTTTCTGAAAGAGAGGCCTATTTTTAAGAGGTGAGAAAAGCTCCTTGTGGATTCATACATAGGGGACCTGAAGCTCCTGAGAACAACCAGTTTCCTAAACAAAAATCCAGCCCCTGACAATAAAAATACCTTCTTCAGCATCTTAAAAAACAGGGAAGCAATTAGCTGAGTATTTAAAGCAAAAGCAGATATTTGAGTAAGAGAATACCTTTGAGGTATCGAACAATTTCCCTTGTTCTTCTTTTCCCTCAAGAGCAACCTACTGCGCACTACTTTTGTTTCCAGAGTAGTAAGACAAAGAAGACAGTCAAAAGCCTTTGTGTAATTTCGATTAACGATACACCTTGTTAATGTCTCAATTCAGAGCATATGTGCCTGGCTAAATTATAACAGTGAGGGTATTTTATTGACAAAATAATTTACCAAAACATATAGTGAACACTCTGACACTTGAAACTTCAAATGAAGGAACAGCCTTTATAAAAATTGTGTTGCAATTTAACCAGCACTATGTACAGCTGTTATATCCTGCTTCGCAGAAAAATCAAGACAGGTTGAATACAACGATCCTTACTAGCCTTAAGAAAACCAGTCAGTCTTATGTAGAAATGCTGCATCCATTTTCCAACACCAGGTTCCAAACTTTAGATTTTGTAATGTTAATAGACTGTCCTTTTACCGTTGGCTTCCTTTGCACATTCTGCTGCATATTGCTGCCTACTTGGTTTATAAGCTTAGATATTTTTCCATGTCAGGTTTAAAAGTACAGCGGCTTTCCCTCCATGAGAGGGAAGTTGCACAATTTATGATGAAAAGCACAAATTCAACTTCTCAACACCCTGGAAAAGCCACCAGTATTCTTTTGGGGGGATTTAAGCATCAGCATTCATAAAAATGGACTTCTTCAGTGCAGATTCACTGCACTGTACCTCTCTGCAAAGTTAAGAGTTATTTTCACATCCACTGAATATGCATCTTATTGACACTGAA
The DNA here is from genome assembly GCF_047716275.1 of Strix uralensis. Taxonomy (NCBI): domain Eukaryota; kingdom Metazoa; phylum Chordata; class Aves; order Strigiformes; family Strigidae; genus Strix; species Strix uralensis. The sequence continues at coordinate 9,258,107 of NC_133978.1, read as the reverse complement.
CCTTTTACAGTATTTATAACTGATTCCAACAGCTAAGGGGAATGATTCAGAAAGCACAATGTTCCTTCCGTTGCATAAACCTTCTGTCCTATATGACATCCCTCCAAACCTCACTGTATGTCTTGCCTATTACAACTTTAGTAGTAATATCATCATCACCATCACATTAGTCTAAACACCCTAAGGCTTCGTACTCTACAGTTTTCCCGCCATGTCTGACCAGGAGCTTAATTCTACTAGCCCAGAAGAACAGCCATAAATAAGCATGTTTTCAGCACCTTCTTGCAAAGGACTTACACTTGGTAAGAAGCCAGTAGGAGAACTTACACAACGCTCTTCATGATTATTGATTCCCATGTTTTGCTACACTTGCTTTCTAGCAACGATGAAGAAATGGTGCTGTTGTGAAAACAATACCTTACAGGAACAATTCCTTGAACTTACATTTTCCAGCTAAGCTAAGCTTAAAGCACCTTACTAGGATAACAATAACACATACAAAGCACTCCTAATACTAAAAATAAGACATCTGTATGGATATGCCTCCTCCACTTAATTGCAAACCAGATTAGCACAGTGTATAATCAATATAAAATTTTGTTAGCTGTACAAGCCATTTTCTACTAACATGTAGCTAAATGCACATACACGTCTCATTTTAAAATCTCTATACTTTTATTTCGACACAGTAGAAAATGTTATACCATCATTATAGAACTAAATTCTTCTCACAGTCAGAAATGATGGAAGTATATAACTGAGAAGCTGCAGCAAAAAGAGAAGACAAACAAAACCAGTTGCAGCCTGTAGTTGTGTTAATTAAAATCAATCCATTGCCAGTGTCTTACACCAAGTTAAAAATCACAAAGAAATTAAGATGGTGTGATATGGTAGCAAGACAAGAACTGCATTAATTAAAAAGTTAAAGGTGAGGCAAAATTCCACAGAAACTAAAAATTAGAGTCATAGCTGTCTCCATTACTGGAACCGAATGCTCTTCACACAGGCAATATGAATTGACAACATTTTCTAAAGCTCTGCAAGGGAGTGCCTGCCGTGCCACCCTGGTGGTTGGTGGTTGTTCTCCTCTGTGGGGGATCCACCAGGGAACGTCCTGACTGCGCACCTTGGGACAGAGCTTTAGCCAAGAACAAGTCAGCACGAAAGAGCAGAAGTGCAGATAGTGCACTGCCTTCCCTGTTAAAAGGAAAGATCAAGCATTCTTCTGTCATGAAATGCATTTTCAGTCCCACTTGCCATTACACCACAGAAGTCATTAACACCGTGCCTCAGGAATGAGGGATAAAACATAAATAAGACAGAACCTTAGTGGCCAAATATCAGCTTATGTGTTTTCCAAGCCTTACTCTCAACTTCACCAGGATCCCCAACCTACACAGGGCAGTGCTCATCTTGTCCACTCCCCAATCTCATAGGGCTAAAGGGAGAGACTGGAAGAGTTTTTCAACTTTTGTTCTGTCCTAATTGCCACCAGAGAAACACAATGGATGAAGATAGTTCTATCTCTAAAAAAAAAAATTTTTTTACATCTACTTTTCTATTTTTATAATTATCACCCATATAAGCAGAATATACACACACAAGTTTCTGAGAATATACAAGTCATACCATCATTATGATAAGTTTATAGCTAAGATTTTCTCACCTCAACAACTTTAGCAAACACCCACGTGATTCACAAACAAGGATTTGCCAGTATTTTTACTGGAGGCTAGAAGTTTACTGGGAAACATACTGAATTGGCTACCTCCTGCTTTTATCCTACAGAAAACAGGATAGCATTTTAGTATGGGCATCCCTCTAATGAAATAGCAAGGGTAAATAGTAGCTGCGATCTGATCATAAATCGTGGTAATTTTGTATAAGGAAAAACCATGAATCATGAAGTAACTAACTACAGACACATTTTAAAATATAATATTATGGTGAAATTCAGCTAAATGGAACATTTGCAAAATACCTAACCAGCCATTTTCACCTGGGGAGGGTTGGGTGCTACTTTTCATTAAAATGAAATTTAACTACTGATTTATTTGCTTATCTTTGAAAGAACAGCCTCTGAGGAGCCGGGTTCTTAGTCTGCAAATTTTGTTCTGGAACTCCAAATTAAAAATAGCAAAAGAGGAAAATAATGAATCACACAAATCTCAACTTAGCCTTAAGGGACATGCACGACCACACATCCACAGTAATTCAGAAGCTACAACACCAAAAATCTCAGGTAGGAAACAGGTGACCTCGGCGAAGTTTCTACTCCTGTGGCAGACAGTGTTGACATTCAGCAACAATGCCACCATCAAAAGCCTTTCCACTTTCATGGGAAATCATTTATGGAGTTGATAGAGCACATGATATAAATGACCAAACTGGATTTTCTTCCAGTGGAAAGAACAAACAAAAAAACCCAACCACAAATCAGGATAATACTACCCCTTTTTCTCCACTTTTAGTGATAACAGCTTCTCAGGGTTTCAATCGACCAGCAACTGTAGAGTCTGTGTGTTTGTGCATGTTATCAGATGAGTATACTTAACAAATAGACTTCTGAATAAACTGGTAAGTTCAGATGCAAAGTAGTTAACGGGTATCTAATACACAGTCATCAATCATTCACAAACAGCACTTTGCACCCATAAGAATAGAACATGGACATAATAAAGAGCAGGTGGCACCTCAAAAATGAATGCTCATTTACAATTCTTAATGCAAATAGTAGCTTCTAATTGACAAAAATGAATGCTAAGCTAACAAATGAATACTTTTCACAAGCATAAAATAAGCCAAAGAGGATGAATACAGACTCATTTCAAATCTAAGTAGTATGTTTGATTATCCATTTAGTACTAAATAGATAATGCCAATAGCATTTATATACATAATGTCATAGGAACAAACCTGTATGCCAACTTACCATGATCAGAGCACATTATCAGAAGAATCAATAGCACTGTTCTAGAGGTAACCAATACATAGGTCAAGAAAATATCCAATATATTTACCAATTTAAATTTGTTACAGTGTACCTGTTGCACTGCAGCTCAAAACAAGATGTTTTAATTTATCTGTATTAATAAACTCAGCTACTTTGGGAAACTAGGGTTTTACTGACCTGCATGTAACCCACACCTCCTGACAATTATAGATTCCCCAAAGACGTGTGACTACAGAATGGGAGACAGGACAAGGGAAAACTGCAATGCTGAAGTGCTATAAAGCCATTTTAGGCCTCCTTTGGGAGGATCTCCTTGCAGTTTTAGAACTACCTGCATGCGAAGGTTATTCAACAAGAATGCCAATAAAACTTTAACTTGCTAGTATTTTTTAACAATTCAGCCCCAGTATTTAAAGGAGCTTTGCAAAATTAATACAGAGAAATCAAGTCCTCACAACATCATGTCAGATAGTCCTCATCATTAAAAGTTGCAGGAGAGTGTATGACTTTGCCATTCAGCCTAAAGGAAATGCAGCCTCAAAGAGCTAGGGCAGTCACACAATTCTCCCATTCTCATTATTCTGAAGTTCTTGATTAAGTTGTTTCTGATGAGCACAACTAATTGTGCTTGCTGCTGGGGAGAGAGAGGGAAGAGTTTCCTGAGGCTGCTAGAAGTTTCCTTCTACAGAACAAAGCCAGTAGTTCATCCATCCCTGGAGATTCACTGAAAGTTAGGACAGCCCAGTATAATGGTTTGTTCAAGTAATTTGCCACTTTGCAATGTCCCAATAAGAAAAGGGTGTACTTAAGACATTGTGACAACTTGGATTTCAAATGTGACAACTTGACAGGTGAACCAGTGACGCTCACCAATGTAAGTTACTGAAATAAGCCGGAGGTACAACTCCCTGCAGCTTGTAAAACAGCCATATCAGCTTGAGCGGACAGACACAGATGATCGTACCCAAGTAACGAAGATGCTCTGTCAGGCTGGATCTCACTACAGTTTCCATCTTTTCCAGTTGCCTTTTTCCCTTTCAGTACTACTTCCGTCTTGTTTCTGTCAATCAAGCCAGCTAGTTTTCATCCCAAACTCGCTCTCAGATTGTCTCACTCCATCAGGTGTTTCCAGCTGGATGGTCCCAACACCCTTGATAGCCTCATAGCCCATCTTTCGTTACAAACCCTCCCTTTGGCTGGATGTACGTGTCAAATGACAACAAAACAGCTTCCTTTGACATCTCATGGGAGAGGGCAGAAGAATAATTGCCCCTAGGTATGTTTGGAGCTTCTTGTTCCTTTTCTCCTCCCTTCCACTCACTCTCCCTCAGACTATTAAATAAGTGAGAACAATCTAAGCTTTAGGAAAAAAAAAATCAAGGTAACTTTTTATAAAAGTGAAAAAATGGATTTTTACAGCCAGCCACAGTCAGTCTCCAAATCTTTACTGTTCTAATAATCCTGTCACAGAAATTCCTTGTGCATGTAAGCAGTACTAAAACCAAAATTGCAGACATTTTATAGCATTTTGTGAATCATACTAGTTTTAAACAAGGAGAGATCATAATAACAAATACCATAATGTAAACCACCTATTCAAGAAATGCAGATGATATGATTAAGTATTCTGGAACTATAAATATTATTTCATGTATATCCCAGAGAGTTTAAAACCCACATTTGTAGAGAAAAAAACCCTATATTATGTCAATATATTCACACATATATACATGTGTATATAGACAGCAGAAAAAAAATTCTATAAAATGAAAGGTTTATGAATAAATAATTATCCCATGAGAATTGCAGTAAGGCATTCAGGGACAATTAACCCAGACATTTAGTGCCTATAATTTTTTCTTTATGATCTATTGTATAGCATATTTGATATTCTGGTATTTTGTCTCCCATAAAGACTTTGGAAACTGGTTATGTAAGTAGTTTTAACTAATGTTGTAAACAGGTTTTCAGCTATTTTGCCATATGTTAAAGATGACAGAAGATGTTACAACAAGCAATGAAATTCATTCACAAAGAGAAAGCCCAAGAATTCATGGGTTTCTATGCTCTAAGGGTAGGAAATAATTTTGGCTTTCTCCCAGAATGAACAGTTTAATCAGAAAAGATGTTGCACTGAATTAACTAGTAGTTCCATGAAGCAAATCTCACTGACTCTTCCCATCATCAAAATTCTCATTTAAGGGATAAACCTCTTCTCATTTAATTCTTAGAAATATGGGTATGTGCAGTTGTGACTGCTAAGGCTAAGCAATGTCGTGACAGACACTAGTGTATCAACATTATAGAAGCTTCTTTTAACCCTCTGAATATAGCAGGAAAACTCATTTGCCATTGCCTCTAGACTGTGGAGAAAGCATCACAGCAGTAAGTAGACTGGCTTTTGGGTCCTCTGCAAGGGTGAAAGGCAATGAGGAGCTAGGAATCTGTATCCCTAGAGGAGGAGTAATTTGTCCCTTTGAAAGTATTTTGAAACACCTTAGAAAACCTGTGAGCAAAGCAGGGACTAACGGGGACGATACCTCTTAAAGGCATTCACCCAATATTAATACTTGTAGAGATACTTAATGTAAAAGTCAGTGTTTAAAACCCCATCCTGGTAACAGCCCTTGTTTATACGGATTTCAGTAGACCTGCTCAAAGGCATTCGTACGTTAGACTATGAATTGGTGCTGCTGTAGAAAGCAAAATATATTTTGCCTTCTCTGAAAATGCAGCATAATACTAACCTCACTTGGAATTCCATCTGCCTTAACACCAAGATGAGCAAGCTCATTCTTTTATTTTTCTGTTAAACATCAGTTCACAGCGGTATATTTCCATTTCACTGAAAGTCTCCCCTGCATCGGGCATCTCCTGGAGCACGATTAAGTACCTGTAAAACCTGACTGACTAATTTTCAATTTATAAAGAGTAATGCAATTATCTTGTTCAAATTAGATTTAATTACAAAGCCTCTGAGTGGTCTAAGAATATTTTCTTGACACATGCTCAGCTGAAAAATCCCATCATTTTCAGCAGGGTACACAATATCCATTTCTGATTGTGTATCTCTCCTTCTAGTTTGATAATCTATGGTTAATTGCACCACCCTGGAATATCTCTTTCTAGTTTGACAGTTGTTTAATTACACCATGCTGGAACATATCTTCAAACGGTATCCAGTTTCCAAGCTAAAACATTCAAATCCAAAGGAAAATACTAATAACCTTTCAGAAAGAATCGTGTCCTGCAATCCAGAAAAAAAAAATCTGCAGAAAACTAGTATCCACCAATCCAACAAAGCAGCTCCCATTTTATCCTCCTTTCAGCAATGCCACATAGAGCCGGTTTCCAAGAGCACAACAGGCTGCTGCTAGATGTCAGTGGCAAATTATTAAAAATACTATCGTGATGTATGTGAAGATGGAAAACATCCCACTTACCATCTTCCTCAGAATATATACGCCAATAGCATCCACAGTACCTGCATGTCAGTATTCTCCTATTGCCTTTAATGCTTTCACTCCACAAACTGGCATCAGAAATAAGAGCCAAAGAAAGTGATAATAATGTAGATAGGGATGCTCAGTGCCACATTCACTTACCTGCAAAAGGAAAAGCACAGCATTTGAGCTCACTAATCACAGAAGTTAAATAATCTTATTAGATGGCTGCTAATTATCTCTGACACAAAGAAGGATTACATGAGGCAGGAAAAGAAAGGTTTTTTTAATAGACATTGATTGGTTATATTGAGCAAAGAAACAAATATTATATTTATCCAGAGATCATAAACATTTCCCTTTCTGTTTGCTGAAGAACAGATGTGACAATGAAACAGGTGGTGGAAATAAAAACCCTTCTAAAACCTCCAGGGTGTTTTCTCAGGAAGTGTCTAATGATTGTCACTAGATCTGTTGCAGCGCTTACTTTATAGGCTAACGTGGTGCAAGTAGTTGCTGGGGTTTTGCCAGCGATCTCCTAGGCAACTGGCTGCTCAAAGGAGCCACAAATAGAAGCAGTAAACCCCACTCCCGATTTCAGTCTCAAAGCAGTTTGCACTTGTAACATTCACCGTGCAAGAAAATATACATCCTACAAAGGTATGGGAGATCAAAACCGCATGCGTTCCCTTTCTTAACATACTACAGCCACAGATGTTGAGAATAAGAATCAGATCTGTTAGCTATGAGAAAATAACTGAATAGCTTATTAAAAAAATGCTTCCAATTCAATAGATTTTACAAAGAAAATCTCAATTAAGAGTGTAGTGCTCACACAGACTTCTTAGTAATACAAGGTACTCATTTAGACTCCTCGGGCATCAGAGAAAATGAGAATTTATTCTCGTATACTTTAAAGATTTATTATGATGACTTTATATGGTTACTTCCATTTAGCCTACAATACAAGCATAAATTTATTAAATTTAGGTCACTCATGCATTTTTAGTAAGCCAATAAATAGCAAGTGAAAACCTAGAAAGAGTAATTTGCTGTCAGCTGTTCTGAATAACCAGTTCATATATTATTTAATTACATCTCTCCAAGAATAACAATTCATCAGTCATGCTTGCTCATTAAATATAATTTTTAATTTCTTCAACAATTTTCTTTGTAACTAATTTGTAAAAATATCAGGTATTTCCTTTTATAAAGAAGTATTAGAATTATTAAAAAAATATTATAGAGTATCTACACAACAAGCTTATTTATATCTTAGTTTCCTCTGTGTTTATATAACATTACGATATTTTACACAGAAAATTAACCATTCTCCAGGAGAAACTGTGGAAAGAATTAGGAGCTCTCTCGACAAATCAAATGAATTCTAGTTTTAAAATATATTTCAATATAAAATGTGGATGCTTTCAGAAGAAGGTATTCCCTGAGTTATTCAAACACAGAGTGCAGATGTTAGATGACAGTAGGCATAGATTCACCCACAAAGTAAACACAAAGAGAACATAAGAAAAATCTCATGCTGCTAACTAATGTCAGTGTCATACTGATAAGGTCAAAATTAATTTTAAAGCCTCCTACAATCTCTTAACAGAGAAAATATCAAGGAAATACATAAGTAAAAACATTAGTCATATAGAAACACCTTTATAAACAGACACATACATGTCACAATTTTATCATTTTTATTTGAATAAATGCATAGTTCAATTTTAAAACTTGAACTATCTTTGCAGGTGTGCAAAGGTTTCGCTATATAAAAAGAGTCTTACAATGTCTTGTTTAGGCCAAGTACAGAGTTTTACTGTAACTTGGAACATATTGTTTGCAGGTTTTTAATTAGAGCTACGAAGATGTCTGGTTGAAGAGGAACTCATTATACACAGTTCATACTACATCATGGAAGTAAGAAATTAAGATTTACGTCAGCTAACCTGAGTATCAGAAACAGCCTAGGTACATCACACAAACCCTGAGTTTAGTACAATCTGCTTTTCAGCTGCATCGCTTCTGAGAACCTGCACAGAGATTTCTGGAATGTCTGCATAATGTTGTATTGTGTCACACAGATACAGCCAGAGTGACCTATCAGATTATCTCATTCAACCTCTACCGACACAGGGTATGTAGCCTCCAGACTCACAGCATACCTGGAGTTAAACTGCTTTATAATGCTTAGCTGCCAAGCCGGGAATCCAATCCTGAGTAGACATACTCTGTCCTTAACTGTTCTTTGGTTGGAAGTGTTGAGCATTAGGAGGCCCATTCTTGTGTGGGCAAATTAGTTACCAGTCTGTTAGAGAACAAGGAATCTCTTCAGCTGATGGGGAAACCAGCATCTCATGAGGTCATTGACTCCCTTTTCTTGAAATCTACTTTCTGTTTGGAGTCCCAGTGGCAATATACAGAGTTAATATCTGTTTAACAGCTCATCTGAAAGTTTCCACAGCTGCTGATCACACCAAGGATGTGGATAAACTGAGAGGAATGGGGACACCCATCGCCCACAGAGCCTTTGAACAAAAGGTCTCAGCTGAACAAAAGCAATGGCTAAGGGTTTTGCAAGCATGGCCTCAGGTGCACAAAGTGGCCGGTAGCAATTTTGCAGGTATTTCTGCAAAACAGTAACAGACCCAATCCAAGACCTTACAATTAACAGCAATAGCTAAGAAAAGGACAAGGTGCACATATATTCTCTATGCCCTTTTGGAGAGGCCGTAACAGCAAGGAAGGCTGAAGCACAAAAAGAAAACCACAACAGCAGCAGCTGTGCTGAAGGATATAAGGTTATTAGAAGATGAGGGCAAATAGCCTTCTTCAGTATTGATTCTAGCCAGAGAGTAACATAAAGAATAAATGTGAAGCAAGACCTCCTGCATTAGGATTCTTCCTTGCATGGACAATTTTTGCCGTATGTCATTAGACTGGAGAGAAGAACATCTACTGCAACAAATTACAGCACAACATTTCTTCAGTGTTTAAGACCAAGTGCCTGTGCCATTCCTACGAAGATTTATGAATTGGAAGTTGTTCTTTGCTATCAAAGTTCTGCTATCTGAGGAAACCAGAAGCATTACTTAGGAAAAAAACACAACACAGACAAATGGACCATTGTCAAAAACTGCTCTGAAGGACAGAAGAAAATGTACTAATTAATTCAAGGAGAAATTTATGAAGAGACATTACATTTTACATTAAAGGAACTAGTAATGAAGTTATTTTCAACTGCTACATTTCCAGGGAACAAACTTCATTGCAAGTCTGGCAGGGAATTATAAAAACCAAGGGGGTCAGGTTTATTTCTTCAGCTGCAAACAAGTTACCACAGGAGAAATGAGCACACTTCCCACAAGAGACAAACCAAGAATTTTCATTTGCTTTCCAATGCCTGATTTTCCACAGAAAGACAGCACTGAAAAATGACACCAAGTTTGTCGTATGCTTCCACCTGCCTGAATATGCTCTGTACAGGAGATGAGGGGAGGACCAGAAGAGCTGGCCCCTGTTCTGAACCACACCCAGGCAAGATTAAAAGAAAAAAAAAACCTAATCAGCTAAAACTTATGCAGGAGAGCTCTGATAAGATCTCTGAAGGTGTGAAAAGCAGAGAATGGGATAGAGGCAGTGACCAAGCTGGGCAAAAGTCTTATAAATCAGGATACGGAATATTAAGTTCATGAAGAAAGAGAGAGATTAAAGGAGCAGCATGGCAAAAGCACATGCCAAACACCCAGAAAGTCTGGGGGAAAAAGGGTAGTTGGAGCTGACAGAAAAGGGATGAGCTTACAACAAACCTAGCCAAGAGAAAACCATTGCATAAGCCAACTTTACATCAGTAGAAGCGAACAGAAAGTGACAGATTTTAGAACTCTGCAGTATGAAACACCAAGCCAAGAGATGATAGGAGAAGGGAGACGTCTCAGAGCACAGTCAAGGTTAGCAGAGGATCGGTATGAAAAAAGCATACATTACTTTTTCCCCCATTTAAGACTGACCCACTATTTCATAATACAGTGGTATTAAGAAGGCAAGAAAATCTACACCTGGTTAGTGAAAGCACAGTTATTAAGGAGTAGAAAGAAGAGGAGCACTAGTCAGAAGTATGGAAAAAAAAAAAATCAGAATAGAAGGAAATCTAGGAGAACAAGTATGAACAAGAACAAAATACCTTACAGGGTTTGAAACTAGAGTAAGCAATTTTTGAAGACTAGGGTAGAGTATGAGATGGGATAGATGGAATTGAACGAGGTTTTGAATATAATGTAAAGGCAGCATGAAAAAGTCTGGTCAAGTGACAAGTGTCCAGTGAAGGACCAGCATGACTTTGAGCTCCATTTAGGTGTTGCATCCTAAAGTCAAAATGATGCCAATGGCATGGTACCTTCTCTGAAAACATGTAGCATTCTGAAAATTAGTATTTCCAGAAAGATAAACAGATGCTGGCATAGGCAGAGATGATATTCCCTAGAGCAAGCAAAAAAAAAAAGCCAAACTCCCCCCAAAAACAAATTAAGAACAGTTTAGGGAAAGTCTCCACTCCACACATGTCCAGTCAAACTTCCTATCAGCTCTAGTTATAACCCTGTTGTCTCAGTGCTGTTCTCCAGATGATACTGCTACCTTCTGCTACCAAACAGTCAACTAAAATCAGAAGATTGATTTTCCTCTTGCATAGAATAAACAGAAAATAATAATTAAAAAAATCATTGCACTAAATGCAGTAAGATACTCTCATCAGCAAACCAGTAATTCCACACATTATGTCTAAACCAAATAGTCTGAAAAAGGCTATGAGGTTCTCTGGTCTGCAGGGAAGCACATGTCAATGGAGGTTTGCATCAGCACTTCAGCTGAGACTCCAGACACCTCAGAAGTGTCATGATCTATTTACTATTCAAGCCTATCTTTAAAGAGCAATGGTTCTTGTTTCACAACTGGTGACAGTGCTGATAGTCACCTTCACTTACGGGAGCTGTCACAAATTCCCAAGAAATTCTCCCACTCCACCAGCAGGGTGGGAAAGGAGACAGATGAATAGAGACCTACTTGAAGTCCCTAAAGGCAGTATAGATCCATCATCTGAACAACATTAACCTCCGCCCCAGAACATAAAAAACATTGCAAATATCAACAATCTGTGAATTCACATCCCTGTGCATCAGCTCCTGTTAATCAGCTGAGCAGAGGCTTGGGGTTTACTCTGGCAGGACAGACTATAAGAAGCTGACTACTAGATCTTGGAGCACTGATTTTCTTGCATAAAATTTGTCGCATGTTTTAATGAAACTGAACAAAAACTGTTGATTCATTAAGTGGATTTTGGATCCGATTTCTACCAAATAAGGTAGACTTCTTTCTGTTCACTCCTTTTGATTTTATGACATCAACACACAGTATGGTTCCAGTTTTTACTATCTGCAGTCAGTGAAGGAATGTAAATCTGGGAAGTTCTTTTCTACACAGAAGTGAATAATACTAATATTATGAAATGTCCCTTTGCTCCATTCACATTTCAAAATAAAAAAAAAAGTCTGCTATGTCTTTCAGGCATCATTTTCCATGTCCTGCAATTCACTGTTAAGAAACAAGGACTGTTGAGAAATAAAGGCTGTGTAGAAGACTGCAGGACACAAAAAGAAAAAACTTTAATGTTTAAAATGACACATGACATTTTTTGAAACACTGATTTTCAACAGTAGAGGAAGACTTGCATTCTTTTGAAAAGAAAAATCTATTTTAATTTTAGGAGCAGGCAGAATAAGATTCACCTCATGAAAATAACTCAAGGGTCATGTATGTCACTTCTGACCACAGCTGTTGGAAGCAAAAAAAAAAAATCTAAACAGCTGTGTTGCAATCAGATAAAAACAACTAAACTGAAAATGACTGAGGCAGCTGTTTTAAAAAAAATTTCCATCCATAGTTAACTGGTCTCATGCCACTGAACAGTTTAGCTAGGCTGCAATTAAATCATACATCCACCCTATACATTCTTTTTAATCACACATGAACATGTTCACACAGAGCCAAGGAAAAAGGCAAAGACTCCGTTAACAATACCTGACATGACATTTTATCCTCCTAGAAGATGGGCTGGTAGCTCATGAGACTGTCTATCTAAAGGCAGAAAGCCCCACAGGAAAATATCCAACAAAGAACATCAATACAACCAAAGAAATCCCAGAATAATTCCTGAAAACTGAAACTTGCTCCATATAGAACTACTTTGTCAGGAAAAAAAAAAAAAAAAAAAAAACCACCCAAAAAACTCAGCAAATGCTTTTCTAGAGCAAAACGCATTCATTCCAATTTACAGTGAGGCACAAGGATAGAAAAGTTGCTGTCCTTACTGTTTGGCTAAAGCAAAATACTTTTTCTGTCCAATAATGCTGTGAAGGCACATAGCAACAACAGATGTACAAACTAAATCAGAATGTAGTGGTTATCTCCTGGAGTTTAATTTTTTAGTGACTGCAGATGGCTCCAACTTCAGTTCACACAAGGTTTCAACAAGCTGGAACGATGAGAAATTGGGACACAAGAAAACTTATTTCACAATGAAATCCCTGAAGCGCTGAGCATTAATTTGCATCTTAGCAGAAATTCATCATCTGGCCATGTCACAGATATCCCACAACCATAATCTATCTCTTCTCTTCGCTCTTGACTAGGCCAGGACTCTCAAAGAAAAAAAAAGATGGACGCAGTTTTTAAGGTTGGACTGAAAATAAAACTGCTGCTGGGATCAGTTTTTCCACATGATCACTGCATATATGGCCTGAATCCCAAAAGGTCCCTGAGTAAACGTGACACCTTTTTACTACGCTTCTCTTAAGGACAGTTTGGAAAGGTAAAGACTGAAAATACAGAGTGGGGTTTATAAAGGATTCTCCAAAACTCACGGACATGTTTTGTGCATACTGACAGCAGCACTTACCTGAGAAGGCTGAAACAAAACACAGTTCAAAATTTGATGAAAAGAATAAATTTTGCACATTCATCAAAGTTTTCCCTCCTACACTCTCTCTCCTGGTAATTTGTCAGAAAAACAGTGGCTCTATAGTAGTTTTAATGCTTTCTTCACTGAAATAATGTCTATTGCTTTTGGTACAATGCCAGCTAATTCCACAGCTGAAAAAAAATAACAAGGAGCTTGCTTTTGATCCACTACTTATTTCATGAAAGGAAATACTTACCCTTTCAGTCACAACACAGGCATTGTTTTCCATGAAGTACCATGCCTTATTTGGCATCAAGACAACACTTGGCACTTTATCCAGAAGTACCAAAATTTACCTCATGGAACTGGCATTCACAAGTGTTATATATACCACAATTATTTCAATAAATACCAAATCAACCTCATTAAACAGCATGCACAAGCACATCATAATGAATTACACTAATGCCAGAATACAAAAAAACCACACCCCATTGACACTTAAGGAAATTATTTAGTGGAAAAGTACAATACATACTTTGAGAATTTTTAAAGCAAAATCAGACACCTTTCTAAAAAACATACTTCTGTTGAACTACAAATTATGGAGCTGGTTAAAGAAATCAGAGTGAAATTCTCTGCCTCATGCTGTGGAAGAGTTTAATCACCATGATTCTTCCTAGCTCTGTGTGCTATGAATTTATGAATTTCAGCTAAGTTAAGCAGGCTTTGCAGATCCTGGAAGAGACTGAAATGTTTGCAGGTATTAGCCCTAGTACCTGAAGCCAGCTGGAGCTCAGAGAGGTGCTGTACCCATTTCAGAAGTTGTAATCACAAAGGCAGCAGAGTGAGCTAATTTCAGGTGGACAACAGGGTAAGGATCCTCCAGAATTAGATTTTGGCATCTCTATACCTGAGTTTACAACAATCTTCCTGCAAAACATTCCCCAAAGGGTAAATTCAGCTCAGAACATTTATCTGCATCAAAAATCCTGCTGAGATGTTACGAAGTATATAGCACATGTGTTTTTGTGCAGTTGTGAAATACACAAAGGCAATTGTGCAGCATACTAAGAGTGGGTCTAATTTATTGACCATATTTTGCCATGGTTACCTGGATTCATAAACTATGATAAAGAAAGTATTTATTTTGACACTGTAGGAAACTTAGGAGGGTAATATTCAATATTGATGAACTAGATTGAATAAGAATATTATATGAGGACACTGGAAGATGCTCTGGGAAGCGTAAACGAACAAAAAAAAAAAATCAAGAAAATAAACCTGCTAAAGAGTTTTTCAAAGAACTGACCTTTGCTATTAATGGAAACAGAACACACAGCAACGAAAAATACTATTCCGGAAGAGCTGTACAATTTACTAGGATTTTAATTTCTGTCACTTGGACAACCTTTACCATAACTTTGCTGGAAAAGTCCTTTAAAAATAAACAAGTGTTTGCAACCTGCCACGAAAAACAACTTAATTAGGTCTTCTATTTTCAACCATGATGTATACTCCCACACGTGTGAAAATCACTGGGGAATTTCTATTATTTCCTGTGCTTCATATATCAGTTTAATGTTATTTATTCTGTGTGGATTAACAGGTAATTACATGTTTCCATCTCTCAATTCTCAGCTAGGTTGCTATCTAGTTTGTTTCTCTAAGTTATTGAGGCTGTTACTCAAGCTTCCTTTTCCACAATAGCAGCAAGCAACTCAATTTCAGTCATACAAGCAATTCTGCAAGTGAGAATCAAGCTATTGGCACTGTAAGTAAAAGGTACCACATTATTCACTGTGCAGTGTCACTGGCAAATATTTTTTGAGTGAGTCAGTTAAGAGCTCTGCACAGATTAAGCGATCTCCACCTGGAGAATGAGCGCAGCTCCTTGCCTGCCAGGCACCTTTACAAAAAGATTTTGCCAGAAGTATGGTTTGAAGCCATCGGTAGAAATGATACTGAAATAGAAAGCTATCTTAAAAGGTACACCAGACCTCCAGACACAGCACTGTACTACCATGGCTGCAGAACTTCCACATTACAACTGGTTTTCATCAGCCAGCTCTGAACATACAGCTGCCTGCCCCACTCTGTGCAGACATACATATGGAGCTCTAGAAAATGAATTATTTGAGGGTAGAGGAATGGGAAGATAGTGAAGGCTAAGAAAAATGATTAAGCTGCACAGATTCAGTTTCCCATGTCACACTGTTCTTCTGCGTCTGCAAAGACTATTTGGGAAACTCCGCATCATGTTCAAGAACTATGGTTATATATATCAAACCCAGTCTATATTGCTTCTAGAGATACCTGGCAAAAGGTTTGCATGGAAATACAAACATAAGGATACCATTACAGTAGTCAATTCCAGGTTGTGCATTACTTATAGTAATGAAGAAAACGTCAGTGCTTTAAGAAGTAACTTATTTTCATTCTCCTAATAACTACCGGTTCACTGATCACAGCTTGTGAAACAGCTTGCTTTTCAGTTTATAGCTAGAATGTATAGCTAGGGGTAATGTAAGATTTCATATGAAAAGCTACAGCAATGACAATACAGGGAAAGTTTCTGTCCCCCATTTCCTCAGGTGACAGAGAGGACAGACTTCCCCTGGGGCTCTGGAGATCAGGTCAAGGTCTGCTGGGCAAGCAGCAGCAGGCATTTGCCTAGAAGCTGCACAAAAGATGGGGAGAAAAAAAAATAATTAAAAAAAAAAAATCTAGTGAGCCTCTCCATCCTCCAGACTCCCTTCAAAGGCCCTAACAAAACCCCAGCCTTTTGGAGGAAACAGAGCTGCCCTCAGTCTGTCAAAATACCAGGATAGCAACAGTGCCATGGTGATCACTCTACACTGAACTCTGAGCCCCTCCCTGCTGCTGGTTGACCTGCTGCTCCTCCTGATCCCTTGTTGTTCCACAAACAGATTTTCTCCCTACTTACTCTCCAACTTTCCCTTTTCATTACTGCCCTCCATCCTAAGACACCTTCCAAATTTGTATCATCTATGCAAAAGATAAATAATTAAATGGTAACGTTTAAAGACACATGAAACCATCTTGGTCATTCTACTATACTTGATCACATATTTTGCTCACCAATTTCTTACTGTTTAGATGGTAGAAAGGTTAAAGACAAGGACCAGGTCCTTACCTCACACAAACTGCAGCATAAAAGGAGTCTGATTATAATTGTGGCTTCTATGCTACTACTGAGAAACAATTCATGATTATACTTTACTAAACAGGAATTTCCCATCTTAGACTCTTTCACATCTCAAAACAGCAACCCAAACTGAAGGTTGTGATTTTTCAAACTGTCTTCCCTTTCTTGACTGCTTTCTCACTGTAAACACACCATCCTTTCCTCCCCAAAACATCTTTGAACATTCAATATTTTATGATGGCTGTCCAGTGAATGACATGTATGCACAAGATAACCATGACAACAAATAACTAGCAGGTTTTCGCTGGCTGAATGCCACCTGTGAAGAAAGCAGCAGTTCGTCTCCTTACAAGAGACAATGGAAAAGACTGAAGGAGCTCTAAGACATCTTGCATTAAACCAATATATTCCTTCCCTACAGTGTAATTGCTTATTTAAACACATTAAGAGAACTAAGAGTTCCTGTACAGTAAACAGAGACAGTGCCTCCCGCACCCCTCCCCTTTTACGTGGCTTTGAAATCAGCTGAAATAACGCAAAAGTAATTTGAGTGATAAGCCAGAGGCATGTTTTATTTCTTTTTTTCAAATTAAACAGTTTCAAGCTTTAACTGGTGACAGAAACTGAATTGGATTTTGCAATTTCTTAGATTGTCATCAGTTACTTTTCACCATTGGGTCCTTTGTGGGCTTCCTTCATTTTGCCTGAACATGATTGAAAATTAACTGCAACACAAAATGGAAATCTTCCTCCACTTTATTAAGAGCACTGGCCTGTGTTAGCTAGAAGCCTACATTCTCTCTCTGCCTGTTATCCCCACATACAGAAAGTGGGGAAAACATGTTTTCCATTTCTATCTCAGGCAGGAACACAGCCCTTGTCCTATGAGGTGGCATCAATCCCTCACTCCACTGCATAGCAAAGATCTAGAAACCTACTCCCAAATCCCACTGGCTTGTGTAACTGACAGAAGGAGAGAATCTGGGTTGCAACCCCCTGCTTGTATATTGTTCTGATTCCTATAGTTCATTCTGTCGTGGACACAATAACAGACATTTCTGCAAAACTGAGTTGAGATATTTCAAAGCCATATCAGAAGTACCAGTAGAAAAGCACATAACTGACTAAATTCTATGGGTCCTCCTATCATCTTCTCATCCTGGAGGCTCAAACCCAGTGAGATTGCATGGGGGCACAGCGGGATAGACTGCTATACCCTTAGCACAGAATATTCCTGAAATTCTGCCTGCACTGCCCAGCTCAAATTCATGGAGTAAGTGGTTGCAAACCAGCTGGGTTTGCAACCAAAGCTAATGCACATAAAAGCAGGAACCACCTTTGTCCACAGAACCAGGAGAGGCAGTCACTCATTGCACTGACAGCACAAATACGCTAGCCGCCACGCCAGCCCTCTCCACCTCATACCAAAGCACTGAGAAATCAGTCAGTGCATCTGAGACAAATAAGAACAGAAATTTTAGAGGAGATTTTTAGGTAGGCATAGATTACGCTTCCCAATTTTCCACTCCACTGGATTTCCACTTCACTGTTAGGAAGTAGTGTCTCAGAGAGACCTGGTGAGGTCTGCAGTTCAGAGTTGGCAATTCCAGCATCTCAGCAGCCATCATGCCCACAGCATCATGTGCTTGTAAGTTCTGGCACGTCAGCCACTTGGGGCCTGTTCACAAGTCACGTGTGGCTCTAGAGAGGAGCCGCTTTCCCTAAACAGGAAGGCTAAGATTAGCTTCCTGCACCTAAAATGCCTTCCTCTCAGATAAATGCCACGCTTTAAGACATGTAAATGAAGAAAGAGGCCAAGTTACTATTTAAGCTCTCAAATCTCTTCTATGAACCATAGTGAAAAATATTACCTTTACATTGAAGAGGGGTGTCATGACATTAAGACTGCATTGAAATTGTGTGCAATAGTGAAGAGCAGCAAATGGAAGACACAAGGCAGACAAGTGAGAAGATGGGCAAATTGTTACTGAATACGTAAACATTGCAAAGTGTTAATCAAGTGTGTTTCTCCCTGTATCAAGTTCACAGCACACAGTACCACATAGTATGAAAGTTTTCACATTAAGTGCTCTTCATTGTGAAGAGAGAGCAGCGGATTTTGTTTCCAATGAGCAGGGTCTCGTCTGAAGCCTTTACATCTGACAACGTACCAGCTGGACAGAACAAAATTACTCTTTCCAGCCTCTCCCATATTTCCATACTTACCCATCCCCAAAGAAAGCCAGTCATTTTCAAAATGTTTCCAGCATTAATGTACCTGATACTTTTAAATAACAAAATACATATGTATTAGTCACATAAAAAGCTTTAAAACTATACATAAAATCTGCAGTAACCCATGCTTATTAGCATATCTGTGCCAGTTTAAGTGGATGCTATTGATTTAGCGCATCAGATAAACACATTTACCATCAGCTATGCTTCTCATGTATTTCCAGTATAAAGCTCAATAAGAGATACTCAATGAAGCGTCTTTAAAAGGACAGAACAAGCACTGATGACTTGTCATCCATGATTTCATGCAGAAGCTTCCAGTCCTGAGTCCCTATTTGCATAAATTCAAACTTAAGAATACAGAAGCTCTAAGAGTAACTCCCTCAATAATCAGTTTTTCCCACTGCTGCTACTTTACAGCAGCAAAACAGACATCGTTATCCTCACCTACCTCACCATGAGCCTGAGGAAGATGTGCTCATTAACTCATGCATTCTAAAAAGCAGGCATAGATTATCCTAAAGGTGGTTTAAACACATTATTTTTTCCCTTGAAAATTCCACTGAAGGTAAAAGAGAAAATACAAAGGGAAGTAGTACACTGAACATTTCAAGGAGTTCCACTTTCTTCCTCTCTGAAAAAACCATCCTCAAGCATTTCCAGATTGATTTTTGAGATGTCAGTGAGGGGAGACAACTAACATCCAGACTTAATCCTGAGTGCCATTGTTTTCCAAATGGTGGAATTTACAAGAGAAGACAACGGGCAAAACCAGGCAGTATGAATTAAAGCATTAACCTGCCACAACAGGGATACAGCAAGGTAACTAACCACACCCTGAGCACATGCAGAAGCTTTTTTGGCTGCTAATCCTGAGATGGTGTCAGTTTTTGAAAGCTCATGCTATGAAACACATCAGTGCTTGAAAGGTCTTTGTGGCTGACCTCATTCTGTTTTGCTGCAGCTAGGCTAGACAAGAGTCAGAAACCCCCCCTTACCAGTTTTCTTTCAACTCTGTTACCCTTTCACTTACCCAATTCAGCCTGTTTAATGCGAACTTCACAAGATCAAATGTACCTGTCTACATGGTGACATTTAAATTATAAGGGGCTTGCTACTGTTAAAAAAGTATTCTTGCTAGACTACAAAAACAATCAACTGCTTTCAGAGTATATACTCTTACAAACCTATTAAAGACTAGATACTTGGGAAAGATAAGTATGATTTATTTACTTTGAAGCCAGTAAACAGCTTATAATGGCATTTGATGCAGATCTCAGATGCAGGAACCAATTTCACTACAAGGTCTGAAATACATTACCTACAATATTCTGCACTACCTTTGAAGCTGCCAATCATGGAACATCAGTGAGAGTGGTTCAGAAGTTACAGCATGAGATTACAAATTGATCCTTCTTGGGTTTTATTCCCAGCTTTATTTGTAACATGCTATGAAACAAGTAGTACTACTGCAACTCTAAACTACTCTACCCAAGATTTAGAGTACAGAGACCAAGCAAGGTACCCAAAATTGTGTAGCACAGAGGATTGTAGCAAAAAGAATTTGGGTATCCAGGCTATTGGTTACCATGTAAGCCTCAGACAGGCTTGGCTAAGTCAAACATATTGAAATGTGCATTTTGTAACAGCAGTACAGACATGTATCAATGGCAACTTTACAACACTGTGGTAGAAACTGATGAAATCCGATACATGATGTGTACTACTCAGTTGTAAGATAGCAAGTAGTATCCTACATTTTACATTAGTGTAGATAGGATGCAAATTTGTTCATAATTTTAACCTCTTCTGGTGTTGCCCACTACTTTACCTCTCTGTTTTGATTGCAAATTGGATTGTTTTTATTGCTACCACATCAGCTCTAAGCTTCCTCTTGCTGATCAGAGTCCTCTTGTCACACCTATCTTGCCCTGATTCTCAGACCCTTAATGTCTACTGCCTATTCCCTGATAACCTTAGGCGATGCTCTGCTGCTATTTTTCCTCCTCTATTCTCTAAGAGATCTGCCATATTTCCATTTCCCTGTGCCCTATCACTTCTACCTGAAAGTCCAAAGTTAGTGCTAGTAGACTAAAGACAGCAAGCTAACTAGTTCAAAACTGTGACATTTAAACTCAGATAGTTGTTGTGAAGTTTAATCTCTTGTTCCACAAATAAACAAGTCATACTTAATTTCCACTTCGATTTTAGTTGACTTTGCTATCATTATTGCATTTGGCAACCAAGACAAAACACAGAGTTTTTTGCAAATTTTCTATGGAATGAAAGAAGTAGTGCCATGGAAGCAGAGAAGATCAGACTTTGGTAATATTAACTCAGTAATACTAAATATGCTTATGTCCACAAAGGCAATAATGCTATATGTCATGTCATCTGAAATAATATATGCAACTATTTATCAAAAACCCAGAAACTTCACTTGAAAAGACTGTTTAAGAATGATATATTACAGATGCAGTTCAAATTTGTCAAGTAATTCAGCTGTAAAAATAATCATAATGGTATACTGACATGCTCTTCTTGCCTCGTCTCCCCTTGGTCTTATAGCTCCATGTCCTACTCATGAGGATTGGAGAAAGACAAGTACTGTTTCCTTTCTATGAAGGGATTTGAACCCACATGTTTCCCAATACCAGACAAAAGCTTCTCTGAGTTCAAAATTGGCCTGAACCAGCAGATAATGCATTAAGGACAAAATTTCCATGGTATCCTCAGGTCTGCTTGGTAGGTCTGCTGTGAGGATTATTCTGCTTTACAAAAAACTACTTCCACATGGGGAAAAAAACGAAGTGTCAAAGAGTGTCATTTGGCTTAGGGAAGCCAGAATAGAAAGGAGGATCCCTATCTTGTTATGTGGAGGGAATTAACATGTGCTCATATCGGTAAGTAACCAAACATTGATGAGTATGTACTCAGCCTTTTTTTTTTCTCCCTTCTATACATGTTTCTATGGTCATTTCTACAAGAAAAAAAACCCCTCCTTTAGCAGATTTTTATTACCCTAGTCACACCCTGTAATGGCATCTCTCTGAGGCAGACTAATCAGCTCTGCTTCCTGCCTGCGGTATATTAGGTCATCCTTCCCCTGATAGCCCTGCTCTCTAGTCACACACCACACTTCAGACAGACAGCAAGGAGGACGAATCTGTTCTCCAGTCAATCTATATTAAGGGGCTTTCAGCACTTCCTCTGCTTTGCAGTGTAAGAGGATACAAATGGATTAATATCATTACAGCTTGTAAACGATCATAGGAAATTCAAAACGGTCTGCTTGAAGAACATAAAGAGACTGATGCGCTACAGATCTCACCATAGTAACCAGAATAGCCAAAATGTCTGTATCTGTCAGGTATAGCATTTATAATTGAAAATATTTTCCTCCATTTCTGTAACACATAATTGGATGAAGAACTTCTAATGGCAGAAAAATAATAATCAAAGCCTAAAGGAAATGTCTTTTTTATACAGAACAAAGGAGAGGGAGAGAAAAAGACAAGAGTTCTGTAACCTGGTTTCTTCACACATTAAGGCCTTCTTGCTACAGAGGTATCTTCATAAATAAAATAGCTACTCCGAACAATATACATCTTGCATTCCATCACTGATCATAGATATTTCTGTATCTGTGTAATGAGGTCATTTATTTTGGTAGATATTAATACTAGCAAAACCACTTGTCTATACTTGGATATTATACTGAAACACTATTTCTCCAAAGTTCTTGTACTTGAAATGTACATAAATAATCGACAGTCAGCAGTCAAAATAAACAAACAGATAAATTAAAATGAATACACGAGTGAATACAGTTCTGATTTTTGTTTTTCTTCTTTTCAAGCTTTATGGTAAGTTTTTATTATAGACCAAGTTGAGCAGATAAGTATGATACCTTCTGTATTTGTACTCTGTGTTGAACACGTTCCTTTAAGCTCACTCTGGAAGGTCAGGCTTCAATCACACCCCCCATCTTGCATCCTTCTGGCAGCTCCTGTAGATTATTTTGCTGATACAACCATGTCAAAGGGACGAGGCTTCCATCTGTATGTTCCCCTAATATACTTTGATTTCCTCCAAAAACCTCTATTTTTTATTTACAGTTCTTTGGTTGTACTAAATCTAGCAAATGTGAGGACTTATGCTAGTAGTTGTACAACAATTCCGTGCTACAAGGCATAGAAAGGATCACTCAGGATCACCCTCTTGGTGTCAGAGAAGGGGACAAACCCCAAGGACCACCATCAGACTTCCTGGCTGTTACAGCAGATGAGAATGTTTGCACATTAGAAACACCATGCTGAGGACTGAGGTCAATGCCACAAGCCCCTCTGGCCACATCTTGCCTGGATGTAGCTAGCCCTACATAGGTATGCAACTCAAAACGTAGCACATTTGCATAAAGGATTATTATAGTCCAGCTAAGACATTTTGCAGTGAGCAGTGGTTTTATATGCCTAAATTTCAACTGAAACAGAATGTACCTTTCTTGCTTCTCCATAAGTTTGCAGACCTTATCATTTTTCACAGCATAATTCATCACAAAATAGGCTGCCAGCACTGCCATTTTGTGCTGCCACAGAAGATTTTGCTGAGAATAGCCATTAGTGCTAATGCTTATCCTGGCAAAGGATCATGATACTGAATAAATTTGCTTGCTGTAATTATTTGAATTACTTAAAATTAGTGAAGTGCCAATCATTTGTTCAGCAGGGAAATGCATACATTTTCTAGCAAAAATCAAAGCAGAGTTGTCATAGTCAACCAAAATGGATTCTTATACTTAAATTCCTCTTAGGGTTACAAAACATTTAAAATTAAAAGCACTTGGGCCTTAGTTAACTAGTCATTTAAGAAAAGTTCTAAGGGGTGTGGTTTTAAAATAATGATTATGAAAAACTCTTATGAGAAATAATACACAGTAACTGTAAACAAAGTGCAAGTATACAACTCATAAATCCCCCAAACTACTATAATTCACTTAGCACTATTTGAATATTCAACATCCATTGGTATGTACTAAAAATGTAACACCTGGAAAGAGTGACTAAGTTTTGGACTATGGTTACCACCTTTCACTACAGCCTGCATTGCCTCAGATGCACGCCCATGCCCCTGTGAATCAACGGAAGTGTTGGAGATAAGTCAAAAATGTAAATCCTCACCGGATGAACTGTCAGCTGAGTTTAAACTCACTGTTGTTATACACTCTCATATCATATTTACAAGTCATAAGAGGTCCTGACTGTAAGCAAGCTACTATTTCCTGGGTGTTTATAGACTCAAAAAAACTGCAAGGGAAAACCCACAAATTCTCAGCATACAGTGAGTGGCTGTTCCTATATTCATAGTGGTCGTTGAATTTTCACTTTTAACTTTAATGGAGAGTTCAGATATGAAGGCACATAAATATTGCAGCATAATAGCTGTAAAGAGTTTCACTGACCCTATTAATTTCAAATGAACACAACTATAAACAAGAAATGAAAGTGTAATTACAGTAATTGTTAAACAGATATAAAACCCCCACAGCTTCATTTCCAGGTACTTAAAGAACAACTACAGCTTGCCGGGAAAGGACCACAGGACCTTGCCTCTACTTTTATGACTACTTGTTTCAGGATACCCCCCCAATTGGGGCAGCAAACGCTACTACTATTGTACCAACCCTTGTGTGCCTTGTAGATTTGGTAGCCATTTATACCCATTCAGGACAAGTATGAAGGAAACGAATGGCAAATTTGAGTTTGGAAGCAGTATGTATCCACTTTTCACTGCAATAAATATAGACAAAGGCAGGCAATATCGTGTCAGATAACCCACTTTCAAGGCAGATGTCCCAAATCTCTTTTTCCCCTCCTTCTTCAAATCATTGATTGCATTCTTTTGAACTTGGATTTTTTGCAAACACAAACTTGTCAACAGGTTATGTCCAATTCAGGTGAAGCGTGAAGGTCCCACAAAACCTCAAAAACCAACAAACCGCAAAAGCTTCATATACTAACACTGAAACTGGAGGAAAAAACCTGAAATGTTGCATCTTAGGTTATACACCATATATATTACCTTTTTTTTTTTTTTTTGGCCTCAGTGGCACAAATATAAAACTGTTGTAGACAACAATAATTTAAAACTCGTTATGTAAACTGTGGATATTACAATGACTTTCCTGCTGTAATGGTAGTCACATTTCTCTCCTGGCAATGGAATTATGACAGTTGCCTAAGGTTTGGATTTGATAATGCTTTACTACGGGAAACAACACAGTCAGATGCAGATAAGGACTCAGTTCTTCCATACTTTCCTCCCAACCCATTGATTTCCACAAACAATACACTTCTGAGCAAAGACTGAAGCAAAGTTTGAAATCCAAGCATCTACTCCATCCCATGCTGCTTGTTTTTTGGGTTGGTTTTGGTTTTTTCTCTAGGAAGCAAAACAATGACAGCTTGTCTATCTCTCTTGTTGAACCACAGAATAAGAGCTCTGCATTTCTTTTATTCTTGATGGTGTAATATTCACATATTCCAGACATAGGTTCTTCGTTAGTGACAAAGACTCATTTTTCCTTTAAATTATGTGTTAAAGGACTAAAGGAATGATGTGTTTATTTGCATCATACTATCTTTATATGAAAAGCTGACCTTAGAAAAAACGCATAATAGCAGCACTGAATGAATAAGATATTTGCTTATTTTTTGGACCACTTCAATTTCTGCATTAGTGACTAAATCCAAGCAGTGTACAATATGAATCAAGATATGATTCATTCTGTCATGAATTAATATGCATTAACTTAATGAAAAAATCTAAAGGTTATTTAAAAACCCCACCTGAGTGTACATGTTCCAAGGATAAAATGAATCAGACTACATAAAATTTCAAGACAGTCTCAATCCTGCAACACGACTGTTTTCAGCTCTTCATGACTTTGGTTGAGACATAAGAGTTGAGTGCCTGCTAACATTCACATGGCTATTCTGCACATTGGTTGCAAAGAAACAGTAATTCTGACTGGGAAAGAAGTCAGGATTTCTCTATCCAATCCCCTCAAGTTTTGATTCAGATCAGTAGCATAGCACAGCTTGTTTGGATTATTGTACACAGCTCCCACATTCAGCCAACAGCCAGCACATGACCCACATTTGTTTTCATGAGGCCTGGGTTCCCCTGCTCAGTCAATCCTCCTACACTGTTGGTTGCTTACCACTACAGCCGAGTCTCCTCAAAAGCAACGGAAATAGTCCTCAAACATTTTGATATAGCAACATCTTTACAGTTTAACAGTTGTAAGTACCTCAGCACAAGGTGGCATCATTTTAAATACCAACACTAGAGAAAAGACCACAATGTAACCAAGGTTGAACTTGCACTCTACCTAACACTAAGAGCCCTCACCAATCTCAGCATAAACTACAGACTCATTTACTATTGTCATTAACACAGCATCAAGAAGTTATTTACTTAAGAAATGAGAAAATAATGCAAAAGACTACTCTCTTCTATACAGTCCTGAATGAAATGACCATTTAGATCCTTAGTCCCTAATTAATCTGCAGAATCAATTGATTTTTTTCAGTTTCATTTTATTACACATTCAGCACCATGCTTATAAAGCAGGAACACTTCAGATATATAATCCTTAGTGTAGCTTTTTTTTTTTTCTTAAATACACTTTATTTATATAGTTAAATATCCAGGCCTTTAAGACACTATCTTTTCTGTTGAAATGCACACCCCAGTAACGAGATGAAAAGTAGAACACTTACAAGACCACATGTAATAGCAGTGGAATACTTAAAAAAAAACAGTTGCTAAAATTCCTGAAGAGAAAGATCAAGCCAACACTATGACTGATTCTTTCAGCTGCTTCTATTCCATGCATGACTATCTCTTAACTGCAACTGAGATCTTGATTCAGTTTGAGACAGATGACTGGTACAACCGAGTAAGGGGAGAGTTACTCCAGGGATGGAAGCTGCTGTGAGAAGAGGCTTGTCAGAACATTCTATCATGCTCTTCCCAACAGACTGAGCACAGATACTGCTTAGCTCCAGATGGACGTATCACACGTTTTCAGAAATAAAGACATAAAGTGAAAATATGTTCCAAATAGCTACTTTCTCTCTTCCCTTCCCCCATGCTCTAATTATAAATCCATTCCTAGTGTTGTTGGATTTATCTCTGCATGCACTCTGCAGTATGCCTGTCATGAATGGCAAAGAATTGCATAATGGCATTGTTAATAGTCATTCACAGAAGTGTGCTGTAATGCATTTAAAAAACCACACAAGCTAAGTCGGGCTAAACAAGTAGCCTGATTTTAAAACTGCTGAACAGACAAGCAACTCCCACTCTTCAGCGAAGCTGCTGAGTGCTCAACACTTGAGAATTAGAGCACTCCGTAATCTCTGCTCCTAATTTGCCTTCTGAAAATTTTGGCTTTAAACAAAAGTCTATTCAATATTAATCCCTGCCATGGAAGTAAAATAAACAAGCACATTTTTTTGGTAGGAGTCTGGACTACACTAGCTTTGTGCTAGTTACAAAGGTTTGACTTGAAACGTGATGGCAGGTGTAAGGGGCAAAGGCTTGTGTGCTCACTTTCAACAACCTGTAACACAGAGCTGGATTCTGCCCATGTTCCCCTACATCGTATTAAGGTAATCTTTGGAAAAATTATTGTATACCCTTGTTTCACGAGACCCCTGGACTGTAACTCCAAACTCCAAATCTTAAACAGTAGTTAATAGTCTTTTTTGACATTTTGCACCACAACTCCAGCCCCTCACAGATTAACATTTTGTTGCCTATTTTAGAATGAGCCCTGTCCCTCCCAGCTGTGAAATAGCTTCAAACAGAAGTAGCAAACATCACAGACAAAACAGTAACTGCATTTGACATAAAGCCCTCAAACTATATTTTACCATCTCACAGGCAAAGTGTTATTGTGTATTTATTGTCTAGATTTTGAGTTGCAATTAAAGAGATTATATTCTGGACAACAAGAAAATGCACAAATTCAAGTACTGTGGGTTTTTTCTCATCTTTCCAGCACTCCTCATTAGACTGACTGTACAAACACCCCAAAATACTTTATGTACCTATCTAAATCCCTTTCTTATTTCCAAACTCAGGAGGACTTCTGAAAAATTAACAAACTGAAAAGATGACACGTACCTGCTCAGTTCCTGTTTCAGAGAAGAGCATGAACTCCTGTTTTTATGAACTTTTGCTCAATAAAAATCAGTAGTATTATCAAGATAAATATGAAACCACTAAAATAATGCCATTTTCTTCTGGAGTCATTTTATAAAACCAAGTTCTCTAAAAAAACCAAAGCACACCAACCCTACATAAAGCTTCAATAACTACAAAGAAGAAATGCTGACATTAGTAATCCAAAGTAGTCATACTGTTTACTGAAATCTGCTGCCCTTTCAGGTTGCCCTATGGAGATTTGGATGAGAAAAGGACATTATTTCAGGACCACGAAGACTGTGATCAATTGCAACCTTGTCATTTTGGTTTCTCAGTGTACTCACAATAAATTCAAAAGGTGAGAAAAAGACCTAAGATGCAATACACGAATTTATTTCTGAACTTGCTGTAAGCCATCTTATTGTTACCATGAATATTTTTATAGATATACTTTAAACCTCACAGAACACTACAATGTAGCAAACAGATCTATCAGATCTATTGGTGTCTATGACTGAGGAAAAATGGACTGTAAGGGATAGACTGACCATTCTTTACCCGCACCTTTTGCAAGCAGATTTCCCCTTCTATTTTGGAGTATACTACAAAGCAAATGATAGAATTTAAAGTATATGCAAGAAGGAAAAGCAGTAATAAAAGCAGTGAGGTAAGCACTATGCGAACAGAGGGCTCCTGTCCATCTGCCCCATCCTACTACCAAACCCCAGGCTCGATCTTACCCACCCCACCCCACCCCACCACCTGCTGCAGGAAAATGCCACCATTTTAAAACAGTTCTTGGTAATTCTGATACACTTTGAAGTCTTTAAAAGGCACAAGGACTAGGGTGACCGGCTACTGCCTATTCCTTCTTTCCACACTGCCCTTGACAGCAGCTGGGGTCACAGCCAGCAGCCTTGCAGGTCAGAAAAGCACCACTCTTCCTGCACTGCATGGCCTGCCAAAACGTGGAGTGGCATATCTCCTCCAGTGTTTTCAAGATTCAAGACAGATTGACTCTCTTTTTAAAGACAGCCAGCTTGTCCGCCTCATACTCAAACTTACCTAGATCGCTAGCCTCATTTTTCTTACTGCTAGGGACATTTGTTGGTATGCACTGGAAGTAATCTACCAGTTATCAAGTACACAGGTCCCTTTCATTAAATATAATTTCCAGAAAATGAGCCATGTTTAGCCCTAGTTTAAATTAGGTGTTGTAAATACCATGCTCTGCAATCTGCTGATAAAAACACCCACTCCTGAGATTAGGCAGAATCTGCAATGCCTTCCTCTCACTCTCAGAGCTTCCACTACAGGGAATAGTTTGATGCTGCAGCCCACAGAAGCTCTTCCTGTCAAGGTCATTGCAAAAGGCTTCTGACTGCCCCTCCAAACTGACCCTGCCCGCTTTGCATTTAATTTGACATTAGGGTCAGTTCTGCTGCAACGGATCTTCCTTACAAATACATATGTATGTGTACAGGAGTGAAACACAGAGTGATGAGCCACGTCTTAATTTTGTTTTCAAGATCTTATTGTAACCAACACCTAAAAGCAAAACTGTGAGTACAGAAGTCAGAAAGGCTGACTGTACAGCTCAGAGTGAAACATTTCATTGTAAAGACATCTTCTAATTTAACAGAACTGGAGATTTTCACATGATTGAAGAGCCTGAGATTTGAGGAGGAGTAGGAAGAATACCATTCTCTGTTAAACACATATGTTTGTTGAATACAAAGGAAAGGAGAAAACATGGAGAGAAAGAAGTCCCTGTATTAGTAAGTCAAGCCATGGATATAACAAAGATGCCTGGAAAGGGGAAGTTCAATAGAATATTTGTAGTCATGGGGTCCTACTCTATAGCCAGCTTAATAGGAAAAACAGGGAACAGAAGCATGCAGTGAAATTCATGAAGTGGCATAGACACAGCATTGGGAATAAATACAAATGTTTGGTACAGTGAGAGAAAAAAATAAGGTAGAAGCAAATAACTTCTCAGTTTTGTTGCATTTGGGTTCTGTTCTGGGCTGGTTTTTGTTTTGTTTACTGAAACGCTAGGGGGCAATGTAGAAGGAATCTGCAGCCCTCATAATGCCCAGGCTGGGATTGTTTTACAACATTATTCATGCAGCACACATGGACTCTTACTTCTAGGGCTTGGGAGCTTTTTAAAGAAAATTTCAAATCTCTCTCCTGAAAGATAATGTTTAGTGTTTCCAGAAAGATCTATTTTTTTTTCCCCCAAAAATAATAAATTATCAGTAATGCTAACATGCTCAGCATAAATCTGGTTAGGCTAGCATTTACGTGGCTAGTCAGACTGACTGGCACATTTGAAAGCTGGGTAAAAACAAAGGTTGCAGGTTCTTGACTTTAACTATACCCATAAATTCAATAAAAGAAGTTATGCTCTTGTTTAAGAGTTACACTGAACAGTCAGCCTTGGATTTTCTCTTCAATTTATGTTTAATAGCATCATAAATTAAAATGTTTAAGGCCATTATTCCACCTTCAAAAGTTCAGCTTTCAGACAAATCACCTACAGGCCTTACTGCAAATACGATACTTCATTATTCTGTATAGTTTCATCAATACCTGTGGATGAACAGACATCCTGTTTGGTTTTATTTTAATTGCCAGCAGTTGGTCTTCATATACTTTTATTTATTGAGTTACTAAGTTTATTGCATTACTAAGTATGAGGTTTCATAACAAAAATCTTTAAATTTTTAAAAACTCCTCAGAATGTTCACATTTTAGAGTATTTTTCTCATACCGTATATCTAAAAAAACCTGGATGCTGAAATCTGCTTTAAGAACAAGACTGTCAAAACCTTATTTAATGCAAGTTTGCTATAGCTTTTTGAAACCTTTTCTCTCACATACTTTGCTAGTAGGCGATTACAATATTACCACAGTAAGCACCACCCTTGCACTACCTTTTATCTTCCTGTTAAAATATCAGTAAAATAAACAGGTTTGGATTAGTTAACTCAAACTATATTTTGATTCAGATCCGTATCTTCCTTGTCATACACATTAGCTGTCTGGGTTTTGTTACTTACAACTATCACTATCCTTATCCCCACAATACTTCTACCCTTTCTTTAAAATAAGGGCAATAATATCCTTATATGCTCCATGGACACATTCTAAAATAATATAAAACTTTATTTTCAGCTGAGACTGTCCCTCTCCATACACAAGGCACATTTTAGGTATGTGGTAGAATGGCTCCTGGCTATACAAGCAAAGATACCTACTGATTTCACCTGCCTAGGAAATAGGAAACTTTTACCTTCCAAAACTATTTCAGCTGATGTTCCTAATGACAGAAAATTGTTTCTTACTAGGTGGCAAGAAAATGCCAGGAAGTTGTATGTAACTGATGTGGAAGGAGTTCTAACAAGAGGGAACACAGTGTAGCATAAGTAGTAATGAAGGGAAAGAGGTTAATTCCTTCCAGTCACTAGTACTCAGCAGTTCATTCATTCTTTTGAAGGAGCTGTACAAGAATTATGTAATAAACACATATGAAGAGCACGAAATATTGCAAACTAAACTTGTTCGAAAACTGCATGTTAGACAAAAAAATTGACGTAAGAAATCACTCTGTACTAAACAGGTTTAAAACTGTGGTGCCTGGATGACTGAAATAGCTGGATCCCACCATGGTTTAGGGCAGACTAGCATCCCCATATTTAGATTTTTGTATAATAAAAGGACACTTAAATAAAACCCTTCTCTGGGATGTGTCCTTCAGATTCAATAGAGTATGAGTGGAACCAGCCACCAGAATTACACAGACCATCTTTGATAATAAATTTTCCACTGGAAAGCCATTCAAAGTGACACTGCTCTATTTGCTAAGGCTTTCCCCTGTGAAAACTCCACACGGGCATTCTACTGCAAATATTAATTACTAATTAGCAACGATACTGCCTCCCAACCACACACAACAGTAATTAAGTAAATGAAATTACAGGTCTGTTTAGGGGAGCAGGGAAAAGGGGAAGAGTCCTCTGCATCACGTGCATAGCATTAGCCCCATCTGACTAGGGTACATGCGGATCCTACAGCACTCTGCCTGAGGCTTGTATATTCCTGTTTACACCTTTCACACAGAGCTGAGATCTTGCCTGAAGATGGTCATCTCCATCAGGACAAATTTCATTCTCACCACATATAGCACCTCCTGTTTTAGAGTGTTTTAGCAAATACTATTCATTCACAGACCCTGCGAGATCAGTATATCCATATGCTTTTAATATGTAAAGAAGCCCTGGCACAGCCTCAGCCAAAGGTACCCAGCAAGAAAAAGCTGGAAACCAGCAAAAGAGGGTGAATGTCCTGTCCCTGCTCCTGCCCAAGGAAACACAACCCTGGACAGATCTGAAAAATCCCACTTCAGCCACCACCTCCTCCCTTCCCAGATTCTCTCATTCACTCCTCTGAGACAAATTCCAAGATAATTACAAACTCCCAACATACTAGAATCGTTCAGATTAACAGGTTCTTATCAGTACTGTGAATACTACATATGTTCAGGACCTTTTCAGAAAGATTCTTACTTTCTAGTTTAAAAACCAACTAACAGAAATAAGTGATGAGATCTTCATTAAAAGTATCAACCACCTCTTGACTAGGAGGTTCTCCTTAAAAATTACACTAGGGGAAATTACACAAATACCAGGTAGTACAGCAAAACTGTTGGTGGTTTTAACTTTTGCTTTTCATATTATTTCAATAAGAAAAAACTTAAAATTGATAAAATTGTTTACTACAGGCTATTCCATGAATGACACATCCAAAAAGAGAAAAGGAGGAACACAGCTTGCAGTGATCTGTTCATGTTGACATTGATATAAGCTTACATCAAACTAGAAGAAAAAGGCCACACACACAAACAGCAATACACAACGGTTGTATAACCATTATAACCCAAAAAAATATTATTCCCCCTAAACAGCAATTTTAAATAAAACTATGAAACAGACTTAATGGTGAACATGAAGCACCACATTGCTTTATATTATTCCCTTCCACAATATAATGACTCCTTAAAAAAATTATTCAGACAAATCAATTCTTGTTTACATTCACAGATTGCTAATGCACTATAGAGAATCCTCAGCAACTAAAATCTCTTGTTAAGCACAAACCTGAAACAAGTCTGTGATGGTAACACTTTAAGTATCTTAAATATACTTAACTATGAGTTTAATTTAGACATAATAAGACATGGTATTACATATCTAAGTAATGCCAGAGAAAATATCCCATGTGCAGTTTTTCCCCATCCAGCCGGTTCATTCCTCTTCTTCAATGTTAAGGGAAAAAGGCAGGGTTTGCCCCATGCTGCTTTGGGAATGAAAGGATAGCAAAGGTCATGCCTGTTTCAGTTTATCCAGCAAATGCTTTCAACTGACTGACCTGGTACCTGGCAGTCAGTGGAATGCAACAACCTGCACCTCCACTAGCAAGCTAGAAAATAACGAGAAGGCAATGTGGAGATTTCTGTTACTTCCGTGAAGTATTTAACTATTGCTCGTATTCTAAACTTGAAATCTGAGGTATTTAGAAGAGTGACCAAGAATTCATTATATTATTGGTTTGATCAGATACCAAAAGCTTCGTCACTTGAAATAAGGACCTAACACTTACCAATTTAATAAAATGTTTTTATATAACATTAAGATTTAAAACCTGATGATGAACCTGTTTGGCAAGTGAAAGATCTAACAGCATGGCACCTTGGCTCCAGCATTTGCCATTAATTTAGAGCTTCAAAAACATAAGGAAAAACCCCTCTATTTTTTCAGCTTAAAACCCTAAATTGCCTACTTTGGTAAACATCTCTTCCCTGCTAAGATGCCTTGGCACTTTCAACAAAAATGTGATGGAGCTAGTTCCCTCCTAGCAGGGTGTTGGCTCTCTAGGCCCTGAAACTCTGCAGGGCACCATTCCCTACTCCTGCCTAGAGCTGGCCAGAGGTGAAGGAAAGCTGCAGGTTCTACCACCACTTCCACAAAGTCCAAGTGAGGTAAACAGGTTGAGGAACAAGTCCCTGTCCAGTAAGTGTTATGCAGATGTACGGAGTCTTATTTGGAAGTCAGAGGGAGATGCCCAGATGCATTTAGTTTTCTCAATCTGTAATTGACAGATTGATCGAAGTATTTTTATAGCTTAAGCCATAACCATTGCATAAATGTGATAAGCATTTTAACACCTACCAGACCTACCCAGGTGCTATCACTAAGACCTACTGAATTCTATAATTGCATCAGTCAGAGAGTTTGGAAAAACAAATTCACAGATGTTAAACATAGAACCAGACGGGTCTCAGGAACCTGAAAAAGGTCTCCATATGATTCAAAATAAGTTGAAGTTGGAGCAAGCTGAAGTTTACATAGTGGTTTAATAAAAAGACTATTACAGAAACTTTTAGATCATTTCCTGCCCCACTGATGACTGCAAAACTGCAGTATGTAACAAACTGATCTACCGTCTCTCTTGTAGCTCAAACCCACTTTCTGTAATTCAATCTAACTGTAACCTGATTTTACATAAAACAATCTACTGCAAAGGATACAACATGACCAGGACTGTAAGTGCCCAGTTTATGGAGTAGTAGACACTGGAAGTGCTCCAGCAGAGGCGCCAGGCACCAGCAATGACCCACATGCAATCCATCCTGGAACACTGCCCATTGCATTCACACTCTGCCACACTGCACCCAAGAGAGGCCACCAAGGAACCATATCTCATGTGGAGCCTCAGTTTCTTGGGTGATGAGTGAAAATATACAGACTCTATTCTAGAGATGGAAACCCACTATAAAGCGTCCAGTGCAACATGAGGAAAGTGTTGAGAGAACAGAAGATTCAAGCCAAAAAACAGACTCAAGGCCATCAGCTTCCTGATGGAGGACACACAGCGACAGCCAATGTCATTCAGGGGAAGGAACAGCTCAGAAATCCAGTGAGAAAATGCTGAAAAAGAAACGGAAGAAGGAAAAGGCAACACAGACCTCAGAAAGAAGGCAACACTGGGAAATGACTGGTCCTATAGCAGCTGGGAACATGGTCCTTTGAAGCAAGGAGAAAATCCCCAAAACAAGGGAAGCAAAATTTGGTGAATGAAGAAGAGATTAAGAAAATCAGCTGAAGCACTTATCCATAATTGTACTTCTACTTCATAGACCCACCCTTCAGAAGGACAAGAACTATTCACACCTGAATTTTCTGGAAAAATCTCAAAACTGTAGGATGAATCTATGTCACAGGATCCAAGAATCTCCCTCAGGTTTCACATTCTCTCTCAAACTGCAGGATCCCTCTGTTAAAAAAGCACGTTTAAAAAAACCACATTGTTTTTTCAGCAAGAGTGGTAATTTAGCAGCAAATGGAAGGATTGTCATTCAGGTTACATGTTCTGTCACTTAGCTACAAAGTGAATTATATTAAAAATTCAATTACATAACACACCTTGCTGTTTCATTTAATATAGATGATGACAATAACATCTACTTACAATTTTTTAACCATATATACCTGGGGGCTAGGAGCTGTTGACTAATACTACTGAAGCTAGGTAATGTCAATTAGAGTATTTTTTCCAGGGAAAATGAACATCTGAAATGGCTCATTTCAAAACAATAAGATGCTTAATTTGCCATTACATATGCTTTATTTTGTTCCAGTCTGATAAAGGGAAAACTATGTACCAAAGTGATTCCAATCAAGGTGACAGGAAACAATGCATTTTAATTTTCTGAAGCAATTCAGAAAATTGTAGATGGCAAGAAAATGTAAATGCGTTTGATTCAAGGGAACGCAATTTTAAAGCCTGGAGTTTTAGAAAACAGAACAAGTAAGAATATTCACAATAATTGAAAACTTCTTTATTCTACTGTTCTTGGGCTTTTAGTATTTGGACATGCAAATGAGGAGTATCTTCCAGAAATTCAGGGGGCTTTTTGTACTTTGTTTTTTCTTTACTATATCTGCTGAAAATGTGAGGTTAAGAATCTATCACATCAATGAAATGGATGTTAAAGCTGAACAAGTAGAAATTGGCAGGCAACGTCAAAACAAATGTGTTTATCGTGCCACTGAATTAAATTTTCAGCATACAGATGCATTGACATATTAAGGTTTAAGACTATCACTATACAGTCAAGTTTATATCTATAAGAACCATTTCTCATCCATAGAAACTTGAAATTAACAAAATAGCGTAAACCTTATTTACCAAGACAAGAAGAGAGATGGTTTCCTTGTAGAGACTTTTTGCATTTTATTCCACAAATCTAAGCAGATTTTAATTTCTCAGCTTGTCAGGAACGGACCAAATTTAGAAATCTATTTACACTCCAAGTAATAGTTAATTTTATGGATAAATTAAAAGCTACAAAAAATTTAGAAAGAGTCTGCCATGAACATTTTCTTTACCATTAACAATGAGTACTTCTCCACTGGGAGCAAACAGCAGTGGATATTCTCCCCCAACAACCAGAATGTGTATGAGAACTGAGCGTAGATAAACATGGTTCATTAAAGCAACCAAATCAGTAAATCTAGTTGTAAAAGACAGCTTGGAAAGAAGTGTGATGCCACCACGAAACTCCGAAACAAAACACTAGTTCTCATCTTGTGATGACAAAATCTGGTCTTCACAGGTGCTGAGTTATGATCACCAGAAGTCCCACTGTAATCATACATACACAGGTGAGTCATTTGACCATATAAAGATGAAATGCCAAGACCCCAGGTCCCCTAATATTGTCCCCATATGTTGATTGTCACCACCAGTGATGTTTTTTCAGCAGAGGCAGGCTTATCTATATAGGACCTGATCTGACTCCATCAGAGGCAGGGACAACTCTTCTCCCAGACCACTATTGATACTGCATTTTTACAACAGTGGAGAATGGCTCATCACACCTGAGAACCTCGGACCTCCCAGCATCTACTCCCATACAAATGTCCCTTGAAGTTTCTCATCCCAATAAAGACACACTGCTGACCAGATTTTCAACCGTGTGCAGCAACACAAGAGTCCCCTCTGGAGACAGCCACTAATGGTGCCGAGTCAAACCCTGGAGTTACAACAAAGCAAATACTCTCTGGCAGAAATTGCGAAGTGTTTTCCCAGAGTAGTGAGTCCAGGCTACTGGCTCAAGACAGTAGATATGGCTAAACATCCTATTAGTCCAAAAATCGTAACATTGGCCACCCCAAACATTCTGACCCCAAGCACTGATTTTCAATCTGCTGCATAAGCAGCTCACTCCTCCCTGCATAGCATATTCAAATTCTACACAAAGCAATGGAACCCAATGCTGAAATCATACTACAGTGATCAACAAAATAAGGCAGTGTAGTGGATTAATAAACAGATTACTCTAGAATCACATTAAGAGTTCAGCATGAGCTCTCTCTTGTGTACATTTAAGAATAAACTCTTTTTACATATCTCTGCTAGGAGTTTCCATTACTGATTTATGCTATACATATGAGACACACATCAGCAACATTAATTTTGCAGGTTGTCTGAAGATCTTGGAGGGGTTAGGGGAAGAGGGAAGCTAAAGATTCCCCAAACCAAAAAATATGCATTTCCAGCAAAGCTTCTGGTATGAAAGTTTAATGTGAAATTTCCTATTACTCAGAAGTGACTGTAAAAATAAATTGAAAAAAAAATTACACTACCGAAGTTTTGCGCTCATCTAATTTATTTCTTGTTCATGCACTCCTGATTATCTTTTAAAGCTTCAGAGGACCACAAGTATTTTCATGGCTAATTTCATTCTGGTAGTTTGAAGGAGAAGAGGAAAGAATACTTCCCTTTTGTTAAAAATCAAAGCACATCTTTTACATCTCTAGTGACAGACAAGTTCAATGCTCTTCTATAATCCAGATTCCAAAATTTACTGAAAAGTGATGACACAAATATACAAGATAAAGCCACTCCATAATGCCTAGGGATTCGACTTGACAGTTTCAAAACACTGACTCTGTAAAAGCGTGGCTGGAAATTGCAGGACAACTGAGGCTCAAGTGCAATAGGCACAGGCAGCTGGTAGAGAAGAACCCTGAAGAATGGAACAGAAAAACTAATTAGGCTTCATATTTCATGAGAGCTAATCCTGTTCAGTGTAGCTTCAGCAATAAATATTGATGTTGTACCTTCATCATCCTTTGAAAGCTGTATCCCCACTTAATATCACAGTGCTAAACACAGTATTGTTCCACTTTCATCTAAATTGTCCATCCTTTAAAATAAATCTCAGCGACACCTCCCAATCTGTTTCTTATCGTCATCCTCTTTATATAGATTGAAATTTTCAGCATACTTGCTGAAAATCTTCTGCTTTGGCCAATATGTTCAAAAGGCACAGTTATTGTATGTCTTCGTGCTCAAAAGTGAGATACTGTTTGCCAGGTTAAGGCTTATTTTTGTGGTGCATCCTAATCATAGAACTCTAGAAAATCAGAACACCTGCTACTGATTGTGGTTTCCCCATAGCAAACTATGTTACCTTTCCACTGCTGTCATCCTGCTCTTTCTGCATCTTTTATTTCAGAAATTGTGTAAGAACAGGAAAACCAAGAGTTGATGAACAGGGAATGGGATATGAATGAGTACCTCAGTCAAAAAGCAGAAGGAAGACTTGCCACCACTCAGCTCTGAAGATAAATGAGACAGAAGGTGAGGGAAAGGCTAAATATGGAGAAAGGAGAGCTGCCAAGAAAGTCACTCTCTGAAAAGAACAGGAAGGCGGCCATGGAAATACCCATTTCAGAATACCTACTTTTAAGATGGACAGGTGGTGTAACTCACTGGAATCCCAGACCTAGTTAAGCTTTCACCTGACTCAGGAGTTTACAGCCAAACACCATTTGTTTATCAAACTTTTCTTGGAGGGCATTCCTGAGTTAACTAAGTGCTTCTTCATTGGCCATTCAGAGATTCACCTTCCGTATCAAAACAATAAATTTAAAACCTTCCCCCAATTAACTGTGAAAAGTAAGGAAAATTTCTACTGGTACCAGAAGAAATAGTTGTTTCTTGTTTAAAAAAAGAAGAGTAGTTCCCCTTCCATTGGGCACATTCTGGCCCAGGCCTGCGTTTAACACTGACATATAAGCAGCCTTAATGTTCACTAGTCACAAGGGACACACCTCAGCCTGACGCAGCACATCCCAGCAGTCTCAACGATTCCAACAGCATGAAGAAGAATCAGACAGAGCAGTGAAACAACAATTTCTGCAGGTTTAAAAAGCTCTAGCCACTCCATATTGAAATGTAGTGGTTTGCAGTCATGCCCGGTGTTAGCTACAGCTCGTGTCGCAAAGGCTCGAGGCACATAAGGGTAAGCTTCGCCATTACCTCGCAAGACATCAAACTGAGCGCTGTGCCATTGGCCTTCAGTGGTCACAGCAGTAGATCACAAATGTAAACACGTCCGACAGTTTTCCCCACCCACCTCCCCTGCGCCCAATGACACACTGTACCAGTCTGAGGGTGGATTTGGACAGGGCAGCTGTAGCCTTCTGCCCACAGAGAGTATCACCTTTACAAGGTGAAGATACAGGTAGACTATCACCAGTCATTGCTGGAATAACAGGTGAGACTCCAAACTTTGCTTAATCCTAAATCACCTGGGCTGCTCTGTCTTGTAGGCTATTGGGTTGGTCCTCTAGAAGACATGGATCTGTATGTGCTTAAGCCATAATACTTGGTGTGTACTATAAAAGTACCCCTAGATTGTTGAACATCAAAAATAATTTGTATAACATAATAAAAATATTAACATAGTCAAAATTTAAACCCACCCCATTATTTAGCTGTAGATATATCTTCTAGCCCTGAGGCAATCATGCTTGACAGAAGCATTTGGAATGTCAGGAAGGTATCCTAATTTGCCATTAAAAGTTATTTTAATTATATTGTTCCCTGCTTCCTTCCAAAGCTGCTCTTTGCAATTCTGTGAGAAAAGAGGGGGAAATCTGGTTTAATTTGGTTTTTTCAACAATTTTACTGAATCCTTCACCAAGGAAATGGATTAACTATGAGGTTGTCATACACTTTCATATGGTAGGAAGGCAAAAATACACTCAGAAAATAAAGGGTGGGAGTCTGAATACATTCTCTGCAACAATGATAAACATTTCAGATGTCTTTTTCTACAGTACTCTAGGAAATTCATATTATAAATTATTATACTGAGTTAATATTTAAAATATGAGTTGGAAAAACCTGTAGAAGTCAACTTTCTGGATTTAACAATCTGTCTCTTGAGAGTAAACACATGAAAATCATCCATTTCAAAATGGGAGGGGGAAATTACATGGATATCAGGAAAGCAAAAAACCAGCATCATAGACGGTAATAATCAAATTCATCTTTCTAAGTACAGTTTCAGGCAAAAGACTTACACCATAACATAAATTAGTTCCACTGAAACTGGAATTTTATTCCAGAGTTTAGTTTAAACCCAGTATTTCCAAGCCTCCAAAATATATAAAACTGATCAAAGTATCATACAGTAAAAAACACAGCTTTTTAAAAATAAAAGCCTATTGTAAAACTTGCTTCTCTTAGCAACGTCCATAATACTCATTTACAAGAGCACATGTTGATTATCAGTCTCTCCTTTAGAAAAGGCTTCATTTAGATACCTGTTTACTGGTTAATCCCGTGTTTGGAATGCACTATGAAAACTATAACCACATTGAAATTCTATACCTAACATATATTTAAACACTGAAATATTTAAATAATGCAGAGCAACTGAGTTGTGATGGTATTACTGATTCTAGCAAAGAACACACCCATCAGCATCTAGCATAAACAAAACCATCCCGATTCTACCATCATTCTTATTCGAAACAAAATATCAAATCAAAGCCACTCCACACCCAGAAGCAAACTGCTAGAACACAAAATGACTAAAAAAAGGCATTACCACAGGCTGTCTATATAGAGAGTTACCTTTTTTCCTTTCTTTTTCCTGTGAGCTGGTTTAGCGTTTTTCTCCTTTGCTTCCTCACTCATTTTTCAGCAGGTAAATATACAGGGGAAGGGGAATAAAATAGATCACTGCTTGTATTCCAACATGCAAAGCCACTGCAAATATTCACAGCACTGAAACCAAAGTCCATCTGCTGACGTTTCTCAGACAAGTAACAGAATAACTGCTGTTTAAAGGCAGCCTCTGCTCCTCCTGCACAGCCTTGAATTGCTCATAGCCTTGCTCTGTTTTCCTCAGCGAGAAACTGGGTGTTCTCACATCAGTCTGATTCCTCTAAAGAACAGAAAAATGGTCCTCCTCTCTCATTCTTAACTAATCTTTACTTCTGAGCGCAAATCTTGTCAACGCTTTCTAGCTTGGTCATCCACAGCTCTTCCAGTCTCTTAAATGAGGTTGATGAGCCACACAGAAATTAGCTGCAGACGGCTGACAAGTCTGAGAAGCATTCACCAGCGGATGATTTGCCGTTTCTTGCAGACAGAGAGAAAGTGAGCCTGAATTGCTCTGATTGCCGGTCGCGTACAATACCGACATGTGTTGAATGCATCAGGGCATACCAGAAAAGGAAGCCTCCAAGAGTGATAAAAGATCAGGTTACTGGATCTTAAAGCCACTCCCTGGCAGAGTCAAACAATAAAAGGCACAACACGCTGCTGAAGAAATTGCTAGATGAGATGTTTATGTTTCCAGCAGCTCCATATCCCCATCCAAAGGACCTGCAAATTGCCACTCTGAACAATAAGGTTTATAATATTAATTATTCATCTCATAAAAACAGCAACAATATTTCAGCAAAACACATATTTACAACTATCCCTGCCTGTGAGAGCTTGCTCCTCCCTTGTACGCCTGTTCCTATGACAGGATTTGTACAGTCTCTCTACTAATGCAGCTCTCACAGAAGTGTTACGTGCCTCATGTATGTGCACGACTGGCAGGTTACAGATCATGTTTCCCCATGCTGCTGACCTACTCCGCAGAATGCTTTGGCTATTTTCCTACAAGTCTCATGGAAAAGAAAATAATCAGGAGAGGTCAGAGACTTCATTGCAATAATTCTCTCCCCTCTGTGCCCATGAAGACACATTACACGCACCCAACACATTTACCAACAGCCATGGTGGCAGTCATTCAAGACATGTCTAAATGATGTCATTACCACATTTAAGACTACACACCTCTCTTTAGGTACCTCCACAGATTCCTATACTGACCTTGCCCCTTAGGATCACTACCCTCCCAC
The DNA here is from genome assembly GCF_047716275.1 of Strix uralensis. Taxonomy (NCBI): domain Eukaryota; kingdom Metazoa; phylum Chordata; class Aves; order Strigiformes; family Strigidae; genus Strix; species Strix uralensis. Next base: position 9,215,851 of record NC_133978.1, on the reverse strand, counting down.
CCAGCTAGCTGGGGAAGGGTGAGGTGAGAGAGTGGGACAGGTATCACACATCATGCAAGAGCCCCAGCCACTGCGCTCATACTGCAGACCTGACTTAACAAAACCCTAACTTGCCCATTTCTGAGAGCCCCTGTCACATCAGAGGTGCCAAGTGATGAGGGGGTTTTTTTTTGTTGTGGTTTGGGGTTTTGGGGAAGATTTATTTTTTAAAAAAAACCTGGCAACCTCCAATTAATACATAGTTTGTTTGGAGGGGGGTTGAGGTCAATATCAGGATCCTCCTGCCTCCCATCTTTTCACATCTTCCCACCCTTCACCCTCATTTTCAGTAGCATTTCACTCATGACAACCAACACGAATACCGCAGACTAAGAAAAGAAGATTTAATGCACTGATTCATAACGTTGTTTGCCTCAAAGCTTTCTCTTTGTATCATCCTCTACCAATGAATTTCAGTGAGCAACCACAACAGCACCATCACACTGAAGCTGTTTCCTGCGCATTGGCAACAAGTCCTTGTGCTGGCTTGTCTTCATGTGCTAGAAAAACTGGCACCATCTGAACCTGGGGCTCCAAATTAGGGAGATAACTCTCCACATCAGCCTGGTGAGGCTGATATTTTGAGGAACTGTACCTCCTAAGGTGCAGGGTTTAAATAAACAATATCAAGAGACTACTGATAAAATTTACCTCGAATCTTCCCTTAAGTCATTGGCATTCAATAAAATTTATACTTATAAAGCAGGATTTTTGTACAAAACACAAACACTGTTGATAATACACAAAACCAGGAATTTAATATTCACAGGCAGCTTGTTTTTAATGGCTGTCTCAGAGAAAGAAAAGGAACCCCAGCCTTTCCCAATTTCACATTTTTTATGGATGTTATGTTATAAACTAAAGTGCTCTCTGCTGGTTAACAGTGGGTAAAACAATGCTTAAACACTCAAAATACCATCCTATCCTAACACACATGCAAAGCAAACCTCCTTTCTTCAAGACTATTTTTTACTATGTGTGCATATCCCTGGACAACACATTATTTTCTGAAATAAGTGCAAACAGGTAGAGTTCAAGTACATTTCAAGCATGTCTTTGAAAAACAAGTTAAGGCTTGGATACATTAAACTGCCTAGCTAAAAGCCTCTGTAATTTGTGGCATGCTTAGCTAATTCTATGCATATAAAGTCATTTCATATTACTTTTAAATGAAAAGGTCATAAAGAACAGTCATACTTCTTCAGGAATGAAAAAAATAAATCTCTTTCCAGAGCAACCTGTTAGCTGTCAAGAAGCTGACACATTCAAACCATTCACTGAGCTCAGGTATGCAGACAGAGGAACATCACAGGTTCCCCCTGAACTTCGGTTATTTAGCTGTGTACCTCCAAAACACAGTTTCCATCTCATGGGCTGGATTATTAGGTTTTAGGAGTCATCCTGTTCCTAACTCAGAGCACTTAATTATTTCTGAACTGTCCATACCTTCAGTGACTACCTATTTCAGAACCCCTTTAATTTTTCCTGTTTTCTCTCTCATTTTCACAAAAAATGAGTAATCTCCCAAGCACTGGTATATTTAGAACATGAAGGAAAAATCCAGATAAGCAATAGAAGAATTTTACAGTCACAAGATGCTCTCTGAGAGGTAGGAAAATCTCTCACACTCCTCTCCCCCCATATTGCTCAGCTAACCATAGCAACCTTGCTGAAAAGAAATGTAATGAATCTATCTTCTCCCGTTTGAAGTTATCATTCATATGTCAACATTTAGACCCTTCTATGAGGTTTTTTTTTCATTTCCTCCTTACCTCAGAAAATTTGCCCAGTTCTTTTACTCTTGGTAAAGCCACTATGACAGAAGGAGAAGCTTAAGTATTACGTATAGGACACTCCACAGAAAAATACAAGAGATTCCTTAGAAAAGGTTTTTAGAAAAAAAAAAAAATTCTTCAAATCATGTCTTTCAACTTTATTTCTCTGCAGAACCCACAAAAATTATCTTTGATAGTAGAACTATCAAGTGACTGCTGACATCAGTCCATCTCTAAGTTATACTAAAGAAATTATTCAAATTAACCTTTTTCCATCCCCAGGCATTTAGCGTACTCAGTGTAACTGTGTATTTAGATGCCTAAGGTAACTGAAGTGGAAGTAGAAAAGTCAAACAAGACTGCCTGACAAAAATTAAGATTTTTCAAACATCCAAGAAAAGTCTCTTATGCATATTAAAGTGCTGCCATGAGCATAAAACCTGAATAAAAAACCCCTATGTTTTTTAAAAAACAATAGAAATCAAAGAAGATTTAAAGTTTTAGAGGTGTGCTCCAAGTCAAAAAAGCAAACAAAATTAAGACAGAGCAATACCAATGCAGAATTACCTTAAAATAGGCTAAGGAGATGTTGCCGTTCAGAAAGAATCAATGCTTAAACATACTGCAACACTGCTACAATCAAGGGAGCAGTTTGATAAATTACAAATTAGTTACTATCTACTGTCTAGATAGTGCTTGCTCACAGAAACATTTTCTTTTTTATAATGCTCACAACAGTTATTTCTTTGTGGAAGTGCACATGTATATTTTGGGTATGTTTTGATAAGCTACAGCGAAGGAACAACATGCAGAAGTGTAATACTTTGCAATTGCATAGCTCCTTGAAAAACTGAAATAAATACTGCTGTACTATCAAATGTCTAAATTATTGATGAGAACACACACACTACTCCCTGTAAGTTACTGCTTAATTACAGTAGTGTCTAGAAGTGAACTTTCACAGCCTCGTTGATACATATCAGTTCTAGGACAGGTCTATTTTTAAATCAAAATAACTCGCATAAGAGGACAAGAGGATAGGCCAAGTTCTGTCTATCAGTACAGTTCTATTTATAAATTAGAGTGCCTTGCATGCAAGAAGCAAGGGGTACGCAACTTGTTATTGGTAACCTGTTCTGTAACTGTGTGCCACGGGTTTTAAAAAGAACAGCTATGACAGAGTTACTTGTTTTACCAAAACAACATCCAAATCCAAAAAGCCAAACAAACTTCAAAGTCTAACTAAAGGACTAAGAGTGTGGAGAAAACAGGGCAGACAAAAAGTCAGCTTACTCCTTATATGTGTAGAGATCCACGAGCTTTATTTAACAAAAGCTCATGGCATTCAATATTTACTGTAAGATCACTTTGCAGATGGATTGCTTAGTACTTCCTCTTGCACCTCAAGCAATATTCTATGCTATGATAAGCCAAAATTCAAGGTTAAATCAAGTATTACCTAGACAGGAATGGAATGTGTGCTGAGAGGGTGGAAGGCAAATTAACTCTAATCCTCTTACTAACAAAATTAAAACCAATTAAAAGCCATACTCCTTTTATGTACAAGGTATATTTTCTTTTCAAATAGGAAGCATTTTGTGAAAACATTAAAAACTAAAGAAAAAACAGTTTTGAGGTCAGTCTTGATTCCTTTTCAAATCCCATAATTTGATCAAAATAGCAGTTTACAAATGACCATTCAAATACTACCATTACTGACTTCATTAACTTATAATAGGCTTCTAACACAGCCTGTTTACCAATCTGCTCTTGTTTCAGAAGGTGCATGCGTGTCTATTATCCCATGGCAACATAAAAACAACCCAAAACCCACTTATCTTCAGGCTAGGATTATGAGAATAGAGTGGTGGTTACCACTTAGTAACCATGCCTGGTTAATGGCATGGTTCACTATAGAGCCAACTACCAACCTGAAGATTTTTTTTGGCCTAAAATCACGTGCTATAGGCTAGCATTGCCCCACTTGATCTCCCTCCTCCTTTTAAATGGAGGTGTGTCATCAATTCAGACCTGGAACAATACTCTAGGGTAGAAGCAGAAGCCAACTAAAGCCATAAGAAAGAAGTGCCTTCTGATCAAACCCTCAGTAGAGCCGCAAACTCTTGCACTATCAGGAAATAAGTTACTACCACTCCTTCAGGAGGACAAATATCTACATTGAAAAAAATATTTATTCTGATTTTAGAAAAGCTGACTGAGAATAAAATAGAAGCAAAGGCAAGGCAAACCAGGTTTTAACTCTTGTTAACTAGTTAGAATTATTTTTTGTATTGAAGTCCAGGGCTGAACATGAGATGCTAGCGTAAATCAAACCCAAGCAATCTTGCCTTCACAATCACTTTAACATATGTTAGCTAACTGAATTTAGGAGCCTTGAGGAAAAACATATCCCTTGAGGATGGAACTGAAGGGAGTCTGGGAGGGAGGCCCAGAGTGATTAGGAAGTGACCCTGAGGGAGAGAGAAAGCTAAGAGATTAAATTCCTTCCCTCGCTCCCTTAAAGGGGGAAATTAGCTTGCCTTGAAACATCCTTCAGCAACTGAAGTTTGTAAGAATTCCAGTTCATTAACAAAGGAATACCAAACTAAAGATTAGGGAAGGAATAAAGAGTCATACCACAAAAATCCTACAAAATTTCTTAGCTAATACAAAGTTAATTCTCTGCCAACTGTGTTTGAAAATAGTTACACAAAGAGAACATAATTTATATCCAAGTTCTATAAATTCCTATTTGCTTGCTGAGATACTTCATGATAGATTCTGGTTTTGATTTCACCCCTTTCACATTTTGTAAGACTTTTTTTTTTTTTTTCTCTGTTATTTTATAGGGGTTCTTTTAAGTTTAAACCTAGAAAACCAGACCATACTACTGAACTAAGATGGCAGGTTTTATACTAAGTACTCATACTGCTGTCAGTAAAATCTTGTAGAGGAAAGATGAGGGTGAGAGCAGCCCATTTTCAACAAACTTCCACAGGACCAGAGTGTGGGGCAAAGCAGTGCCACCCTGCAAAGTAATATTTCAGACTATGTATTTTGAGGTCCCTTTACATCAGAAACCATAGCAGGATCTGGAAGTTTATCTGCCAGCACAAGGTGCTTCCCAGCATGCAGTGTCTTCCCATGTTTACGTTTAGGATACAAGAGGACACAACGCAGCCAAGGGGTGCCTCTCCCAGGGCTGGTTTTCACTGGGCTGTGTGGTAGCAACACAGCCAGGGGCAGGTGTGTGTCACCGTTCCTCCCCAGTGAGCCATCAGGCCAGCTGGTCAGGTCTCTTGTCATTACAGGGGTTCACCAGTTCGGCTGTCAGACAACAGTGCACCGGAGCAGCACCTCTGTGGTTGGTTTGCATTAAATTCAGCCATACATCAACCCCATTAAGACAAGCATGTGGGACAATGGAAGGTAAAAAGGTCAGATGAAGCACATCTATACATAGGTGCCCAAGTGCAGCCTCTTTATTCCCCAGAATAAAGCTTGTTTTGACAATCGCAGAAAAAAGGACAGTAGCTTCACAAGCCAGGAAAACGGTATAAGCCTTCATGACAGATTATTCACAACCCTACCAATTCACTGAACTAGTAAGTGCTGAACAACCCAAATTTAGCTTTGATTCTAAGGCCTCATGCTGCAAGTTTTTTTAAGCCAGACACTCATCTGAATTTTACTGGTGATATCACAGCAACAGCAGTAAGAAAAGCTGGGTTTTTTAAACATGGAGAAAAAAGTTATGTTGGAGAAACTCTGCTTGGGACCACATTTGGAGCATAACAACACAGTAAGAGTATCTAGCAGCTTTTTTCCCTAATTAGGGAGAAAAATGTTCTCCATGACATTTTGGTTAGGTGACAATTTCTTCATCTTTTACCTTTTATTTTAAACTATGATATCATATGTACCCACTGTAAACACTATTTAAAACTGCAAGAAAAGCATTAAATCATAGCACTAACTGAAAAATGCATAACATTCAAACTTAAAGTTTCCACTGAGGAATGTAAAATCAAAGATTGTTTCTAGTCTTATCATCATTGTGCCCAACAGTGCCTTAAGTGTGTACAGGAGCTCCAACATCGAAATCTCCAACAATGAAAGCAGTAACTTTTTTTCCCCCAGCTACAACACATGCAAAAATAGGCAAAATGATGACCATAATTATTTCACAGAGCACCAAAAAACCCATATCCTATTTACATTCAAGGCTGTATGCTGGCCATGATTAGATTTCTCTCATTAGAAGATATGTGGATGGGAATAAATTCACAGATAATTGAGAGGCAAGAGAGACTAGATCAGAGAGAGCATGTAAGAAGTCAAACAGGAAAATGCATTAAATCCAATCATTTGGTAATATAAAAAGAGACAGATACTGTTATATTTATTTTCTCTCTATCACTGTGCCCATAATTTGAAGTGCCCCAGAGACTTTCAGCATCTAACAGCAACAAATGGTTTTTGCTCTGGTGTGTTGGTTTTTTGTTTTGGGGTTTTTTTTTTTACATCTCAGGTAAGCAGAAGTAGTTTGGAGTTTCATCTCTCCCCAACGTGACATATACTATATCTACCAGAAAGATTTTTCTTCCCAAAACCCAGCAATTTAAAAACAAACATCATCATAATCATTTTAAGCTGCCCTAGGTCAGTGTATATCAATTAAAACTGTTCACTTCTACTTGCAATTATGAACACAATTTACATACAACACAAAAGGAACAACTTTCATTTATAAAGGTCTGTCAAATATTTGCTTCACCAGAACTGAATCAGAATTAAGAATTTTTTTCTGTTAAATCTGTTGGTCTAGGACACCATAATAATGTAGAGCTTTATGTTTGAAACACATTATGAAGATTTAAAACAAACACCACCTGTAAATTTTATTTTCCTGTGTCTATAGAACTTCCAAGAATCTTTTCAAACCTGGAACTACATGAAAAGATTCTCTATTAAAATGTACAAATAAAAACCACCCCACAGATGAGTATGAGCTAAAACTGTCTTTCCTTTAAGTTCAGGCTAAGGAAAAAAGCCTACAAAAAAAAAAAAAACAACAGTGAAGTACTGGGCAGGGGGGGAATACACATGACTCTGTTCTTGTCCAGTTTCTGTAATCACAAATCTAATCTGTCATGCAGAATATGAATTTTCAATTTTAGCCAAGGGCCAATTTGAATTTCTGGGTTGTTGTTAAATTAGAATAGCTTTAAAATAAAGAGAGATTTTCAACTTCTCATAAAATGAGCAGAAAAAGCTTCATAATTAAGTAATTAATTCATGAAGTCTCATAATTGATGCTATGGCAACTGGAAAAAACACTTGGCATTAAATATAAAACACAACCAGATATAGCAGAAGGTATTAAAAGTAACAAACTTCCAGCTTCATGCAAGTTGCAGGCTCCAAAACAGCTCTCTTCTATTCAACATAATTCAAGATTATCTTTATTGAAATCAGTGAGGAAAACAAAAGGAATGTCTCCCAGAAAGTCAACTAAATTCTAGAAATCCACAAGATCGTTATCTATAGAAGTTACACTCACATATATACAATATTTTCCCTCAGTGTAACGCAGATTTTTCTCATACTTTATATTCAAGACCCTGAAATTTATGAGTAGTTTTATTTTACTATTATACAAGATTGAAACAAAACATTTTGAAGGGAGTCGTCTTCTTTCATTCTTACTATCCAACTGTATTTTATTGATCGGCAAGAAATTAATTTTCCCCAACTCATGACTGTTTTGCCCACGATGATAATTGGTGATCTCCCTGTCTTTATCCTGATTCACAAACTTCATCTTAGTTTCACCCACTATCCTATTGAGAAGGAGGAGAAGGAAGAGTGAGAGTGGCTGGGTGGGCATCTGGCTGCTAGCAAAGGTCAAGACACCACACCAGAGAACACCAATCACTGCTGTCTGGAACCACTGCACAGACCTCATGATAAAAAACAGTTACCTAAACTGCAATATTATGCTCTGTAGAGGTCCATATGAGGAAGAAGGACTGACATTCATTTAAGCCTTATGATGAAAATTTCAGATTTTGTAAATTAGGAAATCCTAAGGAAACCAAAAAAAAAAAAAAAAGGGCTTTTGTATTTGGAAGGATCCAAAAATTGAAAGGAAAAAAAGTCAGTAGAAGATTATTATCACCAAAATGTTCTCTTTATCCCAAGTATAGTTTCCTATTTATCTCATCAGCTGGAAAGCGAGTGGGAGAAGGAAGCCACCATTTAAATAGCTAAAACATCAGATGTACAATGTCATTATGGCATATAAAGCTTATATATGCAAAGCAATACTTAATGTGCACTTAAGGCCTAGAGTTCCACATGTGCAATTTTTACAGTGGTACTGCAGAAATGCTTAAGTGAACATAAGCAGCAGGAAAGGAAATTAACTTTGTCTTTCTGAAAGCATAAACCAGGCTGCATAGAGTAAACCAGAACAATTTGCAATGATTCACATCTTGCAAATGTTGCAGCTATGACAAGTTACACAACTGAAAAGGACACTGAATATACCAGTTTTGCCAGGTTGCTGGAAAGGAGTTTACCTGTGCTGTTCTTTAATGTACAACCTGCTCTCTTCTAGAAATGCTCACTTTCAAATACTCTAATAACTTGCTGAATACAGAGTTGAAGAGCAATTCAGGAACAGAAACCATATAGCATGAGGTTGCAGAAGAAGGTCGCTGAGGGAAAAGGGGTTCTGGTTAAATTTCTTCTCGCATCATCCACACACAACAAATAACTCCTGTTGCTGCCAAACATCTCTTTGTAATTGCTTGGGTTATTTTTCATTTCAAATTAATCTATACGGTTACAGACATGAAGAATATAGTAATTCCAATATAAGGAAGAATTAAAAAAATATAAGTGAGCACCACAGGATTCAAAGAGCCTCGTAAATAACACCAGAGAATTAAAAAAAAAAAATAAAAATGAAAGCACATTCCCGGAATCAAAAATTCCAGAAGTTATAATTCGGATCTCTCCAAGAGAATAAGATGAGGAGGATAAACTTTATTTTAAAAGCACCCTTCATGATACTGTGTTATTTAAGTGGCAGTGATCAAAACTGACATCAAGTAATATTGATGCATTACTGGTTCACACATCCAGAAACCTCACTGCTGGGACTCCAGACTCTCTGCAGACTCTGAAAAGATTCCAGCACTCCTTTTAGAAAATATCTGAAAGGGTACAGTACCCTAGCCAAAGTTTGAGGTAGGAAAAGATCATTAGAACCAGTTCTTACAATCCCATTGCCAACTCACATCCTATTAAGGAATAATTACCTCCAAAAGGTTTTCAGGGTTCAAGAAAACTTGACTTATTTCTCCTGCAAATGTCAGGTAACTAGACACTTAGTGGATACAGAAAAGCTTGCATCCACCAAGACAAAGATAAATTAAAAGAAACCCCTTCTGTCAGGAGTTCCACTTAAAAGCACTTTATTTTCACAAATACCAATCCACTGTTACAATCTTACTCAACTAAACATATTCTTTTCCCTAGCACTCTATACTGTATTTTACTTTACTGTACAAAATGTTTATTCAAGTAACTTTTCAGCACTCACCAATTATCCAAGTGATATGCACATGAAGTTCTCTTGGTAATTTTCTGCTGTGCAAGTCCTAAATCTAACAGAATCACTCTTCCAGTGAGAACTTTGCTGCATTTGGCAACATTGAGTACATTCTTTTAGCCTGTATATATTTCTTCATCTCACATTTGTTTAATTGCACACCACTTGCAACATTGTTAACCTCCTATGAGGTGGCTTTTGATGCTTATAAGCACTAGTCAAACTTACTTCTAGCCCTTCTTTTGTTGCTGTTTTTGCTGGGAGTTTTTGTTTGTTTATCCAGACATCATTCTTGAGCTTGTAAATTACTTCCTCTGTTTTCAGGCTCCCATTACCAGTCCCAGCCATTGTACTGGTCTAAGATCATCTGCTGGAAGAATACTTTTGCAAGGTGCAGAAAAAAAAGCATGAGAACAACATGCATCATCTAAGCCTTTCAATGTGCCAGTGGACGTCAAAGATGTGCTAAAGAAGTATATGATAGAAAGAGCACAACAGCCACTACCTCCCAGATAAGATAAGGAAACTGGAGAGGTAAACAAGAAGCTCCTCACCATCTCAGGATCCTTAGCTTCCTCTGCTTCCTAGGGCTTTCCACCACCTTGTTTCTAAATGGAGAGCTGCTAACATAAGCATCATTGCCTGTACCTCCTTAGTCGTACCAAACAGGATTCAAACATGGAATATTCTGAAAGATCTGCTCCTCTGGCCTCCAAACAGCAGCTTTCCATCACATTTAGTATCATTTTCCAAGGTAGGTAAAAGTTACAAGAGTTTCTAGAGCACATGTGAGTATAATTTGCAGCTTTCTAGTCAAAACTGTTAAAAATCTGTAATTCACAGGTGCAAGTAATCCAGGACAAGAGGTAATGGCCTCAACTTGCACCACGAAGGTTTAGACTAGATATTAGGAAGCATTTCTTTACAGGACGGGTTGTTAGGCATTGGAATGGGCTGCCCAGGGAGGTGGTGGAGTCCCCATCCCTGGAGGGGTTTAAGAGTAGAGTCGACATAGCACTTAGGGATATGGTGTAGCTGGGAACTGTCAGTGTTAGGTTAATGGTTGGACTGGATGATCTTCAAGGTCTTTTCCAACCTAGATGATTCTGTGATACGATAGCATAAATAAAAACACTGGCATTGGTTTCAACGCTACCAAAGTAGATTGAGTTTGCAAAACCAAAACAGCTAAACTGTTAATCTTTAGGGCTGCCCAATCTCTCCTTGTTAATTCCAACTGGTGTGCTCACTTTCCACTACCATTATAAATGGCCTCCTTCTCTAAGGATGTTTAGCTTTGCTTGTTAAAAAACATATTTGGTCAACTTCCAGTTTCAGGTATAATTTCCACAAAACACTGCTTTTCTGAAACTTTAAATATGGGAAATTAGCATGAAGTTTTTCAAGCTCAAAATATGTGAATTATTATAGCCATGAAAGCATCTTAGAGAAAAAAAGCTCTCTTTCCATCCATCAACCATTGAGACTGCCATGGAGCATTAAAGAAGGCTTATAGATACCATTTTTACTGTAACAATGTTGAACAGAATAAGTTCTTAAATTTGTTTCCCTATTTTTCTCATTTGTGTTCACTTTTTTGAACTGTTATCATTAATCTGAAAATTCTCAAGAGAAGCAGGTCCTCAATAGCAGCTTTGATCTCACCAAAAAAAAAAAAAAAATGAAAACTTCAGTAAAAGGTTTGGTTTAAATATATGTTCCTATTCTAAGCAGGAGAAACAACAGCAAGAAAAGACTGAAAGCTCTGACTTTGACCTGCAGACAATTTGTATTACTTTTCGCTTAGCTCACTAGATAAGCCCTCAAGATAACTCCAGGGAATCATTACCAGAAAGAAAAATAATCCCTTTCTTGATATTTTGCTGTGCTGCATGAGCTAGCATTCCTGCTCAAAGAATCTTTCCAGCTCAGCAATCATGCCCTCTGGCTTTTTCTCAGGACAAACCCTTACATATTATTCACATGCCATTTCCACATTATTTATATAGCAACACTTATAGCATCTTCTTGCTGCAAGAAGGACTATAAGAGTCTTCAACAATAATGGCAATACTTGTTCTGATAACAGGAGGCATTAGCAAGAACAGCTTTCCATATGCTGCATTAATAAGGCACATTTCACTATCTGCATGTGGCCTTGTTCTTCAGAGCAAAATTCAGCTTCTATTTATACAATTTTGATAGCCAGAAAAGCAGTTTAACTTTCATTACCGTGACATGCAAGTCTGAATAACTATTAGCTAGAACTGTTATACTTAAGAAGGCCATTTTCAAAGGCTTAATGGCTGACCAAGTGAGCTGATTGACCCCATCTGATTATTAAACTCCAGGGTATGTCATAAATTCTTCATGGAGACATCATTATTAACACATGTTTAGAGACAACTACAAGTCTGAAGTACATGGACCTTTTAAGCACTGAAATAGCTTAACAATTCAGTTTCAAGCAGCAAGAATTAGCTGGCAAGCATCATTTCAAGTTGTCAATATTTTTCATAACTTAAAAATGAAGGACAGCATTGTTCACTTCCTGCAACAGCTTGTCAGCTGATTGATTCTATCAGGCCAAACATGGACAGAGGAATTACTCAAAGTACAATCCCATCTCTCACTTTATTATGCTTACCCAATTACATTATACGCATAAGGAGTTAGAGTTGGCATCTCATTTTTCTACTGTTGCATAGCGAATATTCTATTCTTTGCAACAGCAGTTTAAAAGTAACTTGTCACTTTTTCCTTTTGCCCTTCCTCCAACTCACTCTCCTTCCCCTTCATTCTCCCTTTGAATTAGTATTACTAGTGTTGTTTGCCACTCTCTCTCCCACCACCACTTCATCTGCCTCTTCCTGATTTGCGTATGCAATGTTCCATCTCTCAGCAAGACCCCTGAAACCTCATACTGGCCAGTGAATTTTGACATGAACCCCTCCATTTTCACCTGTCTCTTCCATATACCTTCTATATACTCATCAGCTCCCTCCACATGCCGCCTTGTTCAAACATCTGACTTTGCCTTCTGCATGTATACCAGCCTCTGGGATCAGTGCTTATGACAGCTCTCCATCCTACCATGAAACACTCCTGATTTTGTCTTAATTTCTGCACCTATTCACTTTTAGCCTTCTTCCCCCTCTCTTCCTTGTGGTTTTGAGAGATCCAAGGCTTCCCTTTCAGATCTACTATTTAATTCCTTTCCAGGCACAGGTGAGTAACCTGCTCACTTCCAACTTACATTTTTGGTCTCAATCTCATTCAGTATAACGTCACAGCTAATTCATTCTCACAATGTTAGCATCTACCCTAATTTTTATAGCATCTTTTCATACTTGCTTTTTCACTCCCTAGGCTAGTGTTTTCCCTAATTTGTTTCTTCCCATATGTTTTCTGCCTCCAAGGTCTTTCTCACCATCCACACCTATTAAACACAGTATGGCTATTCCTTCAAGGTTTAGTTTCCAAACCACCTAACTAGTTCCTTTCATCCCATACTCTGTATCTTCCAGGTGGTGGGGACTTTTTATGGCACCCCTTGAGGGGAATTAAATACACTTTTGTGCTTAAATATAAAAAATATGTAATGAACAATGCATTGGACAGTCCTACCATCATAAGCCGTTCACAGGGAGTCTGCAAAAATGCACCAGGAGCTGATTCCTTACATACACTTGCACCAGCACCAATCCTGTGAGCGTTTGCATGGGACACCTCAGTCCACTGTTGGGTTCATCTCCCAGCACCAGCTCTGCTGCCCAAACACTGGCATTACATGATCACTACAAGACAATGCTGTGGCTGTTTCTTCTCTCATCAGCAAGGGAAACTCCACTCCTGTACAGGGAGTCGCTCTGTCTCTAACATTCCTGCTTCCAGCCAGTTCAACCCCTTCTCCAGTTGGATCTTCTTGCCCTCCATGCCAGATCATTTCTTGGTCAAATTACTACTGCTGAGCAGTTCCAATTTGAATTTCCCCTTCACAGGCTCCAGTGCTTGTGGTTCATCCTCTACTAAAACCCCTCTGGGCCATGCTCCTTCAGTTTCTCATACTCTTTGTATTCCTAGAAATCTTACTCCTCACTTTTGTCTCGAGGGGATTGTAGGAAGGGATGAAATCCTTCCACAATTCTGATCTGACTGAAAAAAAATTTCCAATAAGTTACACCTCCCATCACAACAGTTTCTTCTCTCTGCTTCAGCAGACTTCCCTGTCTCCTGCTCCAAGGAAGTCAGGCAGTTCTGCTACTGGCAGGATGTTAGAAAATAGGGTAGTTTCCATGCACAAGAAGTACAAAATCATCAGCATTTCTTAAGCAGGCTGCTTCAAAGTCACTGGCACCCCAGAAACTTCAGGCATACTTCACTAGTTTTCGTATTCCATCTTTTGGGTAATCTCTTGATGTTGCTAAAGATAAGGGTTGCTCGAGTCCAAGAGTTTTCCCTGTCCTTAGCTGATTGTTTCTGTGAGCAGCCATTGCTTGAAGTGAGGTTTCATTTGTTACCCCTCCTCCAACAGGTGCTGTCAAGATATAACAAAGCGATCACATAATGGAAGTTTGGAGATAAGCCCAGAACCCTTACTATCTTCTGCCGAGGCATCATTTTGGCCCGTTACTTCAGGAGCCAGGAAAATACAATGTTGGCACCTAAACCTCCTTCCTAGCACTTTGCATATAAAATTTTGCATATAAAATTAAAATTTGCATGTAAAATGTGCTGCATGAAGAAATTAAAACTTTTGTTGTAATTAGAAAAGTTCAAAATTGTAATCTGTTTTAGAGAAAGGCAGAAAACTAAACCCAAAACTAGTTGTTAGGGTTTTTTTCTATTGAGACTAAAAAAATACAACTTATAAGAATACATAAAGTAACAACAAATAGAAGCCAGTTAACTTAAAAAATGTTGAGTAAAAAAAACCCCAAAACACATAGGTCACTGATACTAGGAGAAATTAAATAGGTAGGATTTTACTGATTGCTGATATTATTGATAGCCACTACTACCATTTCTGTGGTACTTAATTATCAAGGGGCTTTGCAATTTTTGTTTCTATTTACTATTTTATTGCCTGCTTGCATGGAGTAAAACAAAACGCATCTAAAACTTGAAAGAACAACCTGTCTTGCTGAGAACCATTATTGTGATTTATGTATTTATGAAAATGTTCCAAAAGGAATAGTGTACAATAGGTTCCTAGCTAAAGCAATATCCAACTGCCAAAAATAGCTGTACTAGCTGACTGGTTTGTACACCAGAAGAAAAAAAAAAGCTTACTTCCCCCCCACAGTTATGAGTTTTCACATTTACACAGCAGACAAAACTTACATTGGAAATCCCAATTATGATATGCTTTTAAAAACACCACAATTGGGGAACATTCTCCTGCTCTACCATGTAGCACACCGCATCAAAATTACTTCACCTGTCCCAATCCTCACACGTCTGATTTACCTACAATTTTGTAAAATGTATATGTAAATTATCCTTTTTACATCAAGTGAGGCTCAGATGTTCAAACCAAAGTCCTTAATGTTGCCTCTAATACCTACTAATCAGTACACTTTTGTCTTCTAACTGCAGTGCTCTACGTAGAACTTTATGCTTTATAAAGGTTTATTTTTCAACTGAAAAGCTTGGTTGTAGTTTTTAAGTATAGAACCATGTGAACACCCTGTGTGTTAAAAATAACCTGTGATTTCTAATAAGCATAAGTACAAAAAGGGCAGGAAACAAGACAGAGTTCATTTGACACTCATCCATTTGTTATGCAGTTACATTATATTTTTATCTTCATAGAGGAGCTCAGAAGACTTCTGATGTGTATCTTGACACACATCAAGGCTACGCATGAGCACAGCTAAAAAGTCAATATGAAGTGCACACTACCAGAAGCAGTTTTACTTATCAGCTGAAGAACCAAAACTGACACAGATTTTTATTTTTTTTTACCCTGCTGGTTGACAATAAAAATGAATTCCCACTTGGAGATCAAATTTTGGAGGAAGGACCAACTATTCCCCAGGCACACACCCTAGCTGTAAGACACTATATGGCAAAAATATAATAGCCAAATACGTTTTCAAATTCAACATATTTTCCTGAAAATTATTTTGGTTGGGTTTTTTTTTTTTTGTGCCACAAATTCCCACACAGAGAGATCAACAGGATCCTCAATTACGCCATCATCATCTGCTAGGTACAAGGTTAAAAAGGGTACAGGGTTAAAAAAAAAGTTTTGCACCTTGATTCCAGGACCTGGCACTGCACATACCTGGATCAGCAACCATCATATAACAGATGCAGTTAACAGTGCTTAATCATTCTACACAATTTCTGTAAGAACCATTTATCCTCCAGCAACTTCCCACCTACCATGTTGTGCATTACTGCCCTAGTGTAATGCCATTGTCTTCCAACTGAAAGAGTCTCAGCCTCAGAGTTCGTTTGGTTTGTTTTGTTTTTTCTGGTCCTTACTTCTGGCTATTTCTATTAACTCAATTTAGTTTTAAACAAAAAGGCCTACAGATGCCAACTCTAATTTCAAATCCTTTATATTAAAGTCCTGACCAGACAGATAACTGGCACAAAAGACTGAAGTGGTGAACTAGATTTCTAAAATGCTGCCATCTGATTCTCATCCCACACAAATATGTAATTTAAGTAATGAAAAAAGCTTTCGTCTCAAACATCAGCTTGTTCAAAGCTCTTGAAATAAGTAAAATGTTGGAATTTGGATTGAGTCACGACAAGTTAAAGCTATAACAGTAAGAAATAACCTTCTGAACAACAATAAAAAGAACATCCTTAATGTCAAGCAGGAGAAAGCAATTACATTTGCAGACATGGACTGTCAGTTTAAAAATATACAATGTAAAGAAGTAAAGTGGTTTTAGCTGTTTTTCACAATTTCTTGGATTCTTCATATATTTTTAAGCTTCACCTTATTTATAATGGTTTTATATTCCATTTTTCTTTCATCACAAAAGAATTAAAACTAGTTTGTTAGCATAAACTAATGTCAGTGAAATTTAAAGGAATATGTAGTTGCCTCAGTTAAGACGTACGATAACTCACACATTGGTGTAATTTCATCTAGGTCCCTACTTTAAGTATGCATTATAATCATGCACTATACTTCAAGCCTTTAAGGGAACAAAAAGAGGAACTGGCTATTACAACAGAGCTCAGCAGGCACCAAACACACAGGCCTCATGGACGGCAACAGAGTGTGGGGTACAAGGCTTAAAAAGGAAAATGGTCATAATTGGTCAGTATAGCTTGGTGATTCCCGTTACAAGTAGTTACTAGTCAGTTGTCACCCCTGTTCAATGCTAAGAAGGGATAAGCAGGAAGAGTAAGAAGACAACTGCCTGCTAAGCAGGAACATTTCCTGCTGTTTCTTGGAAAATCCCACTGTTCCTTCCTTTTTTCCCCTCATCATGGGCAATGCAGGGTTCAATTTCAGGTTGGGTATGAGCACAACACAACAGGGAAACAGCAGTGTAACTTGAATACATAACACTTCAGAAGGTTAAAAGCTAACAGCTAAATTCGGTTTCCTTAATTCAAAAGCTTTGTTCCACAGAACCAAACAACTAGACAAATGGACTTAGCAAAAAGAATACGGTTTTCATCTTTCTTCCCTCCTTTCTCATGGGCAATGGATTACCAGAGCACTCAAAGGGTCTTCTATGCCCAAGAAGATTAAAAACTTCCATTAAATGTGTTAAGCTCAGCAGAGGGCATCTGAAGATGTTCCAATTTTAACATGGAAAAGGGATTAAAGGCAGGTAGTGCCAGCTTCAGTCACTTACTCCCCTACCCTCTTATCCTTCCCCAGTTCAGGGTAGATTTTCTGCCTCATTTAAATTTATTACACTTTTAAAGTTCCAACAGTGTTGCCAAGAGACTTTTGTACCTTGCTGATCACAATGTCAATGTGAGAGCTTAGTTCAAGTCACCTGGAAGATTTGGAAGTGGGTATGATCAAAAATGTTTCTTTTCTACCAAGATGATAGCAGTTTCAGGACCAGTCTTTGTCCTTCTCAGCTGAACCACAGTAGCTTTGATGGCAAAATACAATGCTTGCAACAACAAAATTCAGAGCACCTCTAAGCCTTGGTGTTTAAAACACAAAACAAAAACATAGCATGGAAGACTGGGTGATAGACTTGTCCATTGGACCTTTTTACATTATTAGATACTTTAAACATGTCACAAGGTCCAGCAAATCTGAAACTTAAGTGGGAGACAGTTCTGCTAAATGCTTTTATTGGAAAAGAGAAATATATGGTAAGTGAACAATAAAAGGCATTTGTTATATTAAGCAACAATTTGTATATCCAAAAAGTTGAATTTCCACACCTTGGGTGAATAAAGACAAAGCTGAGATATGCAGTCAGCATAACCGTCCGATTAGATGATGCCACAGGTCTTTAAACATCTGCCTCCAATATCCGCAGCGCTCACATTTACTTCCATAGATGACAGTAACAACCAGGAGGAACCACTTCTGTCCAGTTGCAGTACAAAACCAGAGAAACTTAACTTGAAGTAAATTATTTTATGTGCAACATCTTTCCTTGTAATTTGCCAATGACTACATCTAAGATAAATGTTACCCAGACAAGAGGAAAAAAAAAAAAAAGCAACAAACACACAGATGAGGAAAAAGAAAATGAGAGAAGTAGCAAGCACATTTCCTGTACAAAACTTCCCAGAATCTGGTTATTTTGTTCACCTTATTCTAACTTGACATAAGAGAAAAAAGTGTACACCAGAGCATTACTGAACTAAACCCAAGGCAATTAGGAGGAAGTTGTACACAGATTTGTAACATTTGAAGACTATAAATGTCTCATGCAGGTTTCAAGTGGTATTTTAGAGGAAAAGGGGATAATGATTCATATGCCAGCACTATACACTGTTAATACAGGCATAAGAGTACAGCATATCTTAATTTTTCATTGAAGTGGTGAATAGTTGAACATTCAACTGATGAGGACATAGCTGAAGACTAAGCTCTGCATACCTGATATTTTCTAACCAAGGACATTGTGAACAAACTTGCTTTCAACCAGAGGTGAGCACAACTCTAATGACTGACAGATTTTTTGTTTGTTAAGAATAAGCAAATTCTGTAGCAAGTGGTCTTTAGTCAGGAAGTTCTTGTCACATCAAAGATGTGTAAACTAGCTATCTTAATTGACAATGCCTTTCATGTGAAGTTACTGTTTATTTGCTCACATAAACAAAGCAATATTTATGATGTGGAACACTGAATTAGTGCACAACAGCAATACCGACGCTTACAGAAACAGATGAATTAGAAGAGGCTCTAAAGCAGTGAAGACAAAAACGTAAGACAGTAGATAAACACATTCTCTATGAGTGCTCAGAAAGATCAGATAGTCCCAAAGATTTTACAGTATACCCTTCTCCATTTTTTTCAGTGGCAAGCAATACTTTAAGGATAAAACCAAAACAAACACTGGCATGTAAACCCAGGGAATGGACAAAAGTGGGATTCTTAAAGTTTTACCTTTCTAGGGCTTCCTGGAGGGTAGAATTTGTGGTATACCTAAAAATAAAATAAATTAAATCGGAAAGGCTTAAAACTGGTAGGCAAAACAATCTTCATAGTAGTACAAAAACAAACATAATGTTTACATGAAAAGATACCATCAGTAGGGTCTACTGTGGAGCAATCCAAAGACCATCATCACTTTGTAGCAAATATCCTGGGAATACACACACCTTACAGAAAATGTGGAACATCAAAAATATGAAGTCACAATACACGTTACAGTTGACTGATGTCACAACACGTGTTTTGCATCCCACAACTGACTGATGTCACAATAAGTGTTTCACATCCCATAGAATGATGTCTCACTATCTTCACGGGAATATTACACATACCAGTTGTTTTCAACCCAGGGTCTTAGATAAAAAAATACCTGTGTGTACTGGAAATCTGTTCACAGTTTTCCTAAACAGATCCATGTGTTGTCAAGGGAGAAAAGATTAAGTCCCTCAAAATAATAAAATATAATAATTAAAGGCTTAAAAAATAACAACAGAGACAGACCACATTCTTCAGCACGCTCTAGTTTTAAGCATCTTGGTGGCTTTGCATTTGAGCTGCCACCCACAGTGCTTGACCAAATGCTTTTCAACAAGGGAAGTAGTCAAAGACACAACTACATAAACAATGACTACTTAGCAGGAATTGGGAAAGAGGTCAAGCAGATTTCAGGAAATTATGACACAAGTGCCCAGAATATTTCTTGGATCTCTACAGAGTCAGGACTATCCAACTGTTCAGTTCTTCAGGTGAAAAAGCAGGAAGTTGAACCTGCCAATCTAATGAAACACTGGCTTTTTATGGAAGTTTATCTGTCTCAACACTCTGGCTGAAAATACAAGAAAAAGTAAGGCTTGAAAAAGTAAGAATTAAAGACAACATGACTCCATAAAGAGCATTAATCTACTTGCTCTCTTAAATCTATTTGAAATATATAGAGATGTATTTGATCCACCCAGATGTTAACATGAAAAGCAAGTTTTTTGATGTCATAAGTTGTTTGACTTCAGAAGTTGTCTGGGGTTTTGGGTTTTTTCTTGGTTTGGTTTGGGGTTTTTTGTTTGGTGTTTTTTTGGAGTTCTTTTTAATAGTATTTATGGCTTCCACAGATCAGTTGCTCACTTTGAGGTGATTAATTTCCATAGCCATTGAAAAACATTTAGCTAAGCTTTAAATTGCAGCCACATCTCTGGTTTCTTTGTGAATAAAACATGTAATATCACAAAATTTAGTTGTAATGACTATATGCTTGTGCTGTCACTGACTGCCCAGAATGAATATAAACTAAGCAAAATTACCACCTTTATTACAGAAACAGTCCAACTGAAAGAGCACCGCCTAGAACTACTAATTTTCTACTGTTCATATACAAGTTACTTAAAATTCGTGTGAGAAACTAAGCTCAAGAGATGCATACACTTGCTTTTGTTTCATATGAAAATCCAAGTAGTTCAGAGTACTTCCTTTCCCAAGTAAATGTATTCTGTCCAAAAACCCCAGTAATGAAGAATAAAATATTTTTCACGTAAGTCTCTCAAGCTCTTATTCCAAGATTTAACTTGAATAGAAAACACTTGAGTAATAATCAGTCAAAAAAACCCCAAATATCACTGTTGAACTATTCATTACATTTTCTCACCATAAAGTTAAACCATGTTCTAGTTCAGTAATTATTTGGCTATAATTCTAAACAAACAATAGGTTCTGCCTCTGTAAATACTGTTCTGGCTCTAATTCATAAGTTATGCAAAATATTACACAGATCACTCAACAAGCCATCCTTAATGTACCTAAAGAGGTCTTTACAATCCTTATGATTCATGTTTCCATTTTGGCATTCTCTTACAGCATAGGAGGAACAACATTAATTCAGTCATAGCTTTAACTTTGAGATCTGAATACCACCAAAGAATGGTCAAAAAGCTCAAGGAGAAATTGCTTTACAAATCCAATCTACTTCCCAAATGGAAGAACAAAATAGTCCTAAATATATCTCAGATAACAAACCAGCATCTGAAGAGATTGACCATATGCTAAACTGTCACTCTCCCATACTGAGTGATGAATTAAGATGCTAGTGTAGCTGGCTGCTTACTACAATACTGTTCATGTCACTCACATATGTTGCTTTGGCAGTTATTACAGTTTTTTGTAAACTAAGCAGCACATTAGATTTGAGAACAAATTACAGACCAGCTAAAAGCACTAAATTCTTGACCAATTTCCATGGAACTGGAAGAAACACTACAAAAGGCTGGAAATATGTGACGGGTAATTGCTGTACTTTTGCAATCTGCACGATAGAAAACATGAGAAAAATCAAGGCAGCTAGACAAGAGTCCAGTAATCAGTATTTTCTGTAGTCTGTGCAATCTGTGCAGTTTTCTGTAATCTGTGTGTGATACTGTAATGCCTATGATATTGTAAAGGGAACATACAGAGGGAGGAGAAACATTCACCCATAACATTTAAGGAATACATAACATTAATTTAACTAGCTAGTTAGTACAAGCATCTCACTGATGTGAGCACTGGAGCTTTTCTCCATACTTGGCATATAGGTAAAGGAATCCAGTAACTGAAGAATTATGACAGTTGCCTAATAAAAGAAAATAACAAGAGGCTGTACAGTAAAATATATAAAGAAGTAATGAAATGCTTATAGTGGATGTATTTGTACCCCTAGACAAGATTCTGGTTAAGAGTTGTGGCTCAACAAAACCAAGCAAGTCAATCCTTGGAGCATTGGTATAAGAGCAAATTGTCACTGCGTGTCTGTAGGAGCCGACAGGACGAGTATACCTTTCTGCCTAGCTCTTCACCATGTTTCTGACACTCCACAGGAATGTCAGTCTCCACATTCCCCAGAATTTGTGTTAGGAAAAAAGTGTTACTTTGACAACGACTCTTGAACTCTATAATCAAGATTCCCAGCATTATCACATTCAGACATCTATAAAATCTTTTTTGACAAACTAGAAGTTGAGGGATTTGGGTCGCAGATTTGTGGTGAGGGGAGAAGTGGAACATATCTGTACTTTCCATAAACACAGAAGTACTTGCAAGGCACAAGGAGTCCTCTGAATGATAGAATTTTTAATAGGCTAGACTCTTCTTGCTCTTGATTTATTTTCTCATCAATTTACTTTTAGGCTACATTGAAGTTTCTGTAAATGACGGCACTACAACACTCAGTTCTTTCTGCAGCTGCTCGTGTGTCTTGTCTAATATAAAAGCGGAGTTTGACAGAATACAGATGTACAGCATCCTGGCCTCCATGGAAACACTTAGTAGCAGATGGTTAAGGGAAAGCATCACAGTACAAGTTTATGCCCATGATTATTCTATTGAGGGGTGCTCCAATACCTGTGTGTGCATGTGTCTAAATGAAGTGTTTCTCTGTGCATACAGATGCACACACTGTTTGCATGTTATTTTGTGCAATACTGATTTTAGGTTGACACTTACGAAAGGGCACCTGTAAGTCTAGAATAACAGACATCAGTGAGGATGTTAGGCAACATTTTCAGGTAGTGTAAATAACATTTTTAGGTAAGAAATTTAATCACTCTCCAGCTTTAGAGAATTTAGCTCCAGGTTAGGCATCATAAACAAGGTCTGCCCTGCCACTTGTTCCATGACGAGGAGGGATTAGAAATATCATGTGTTTCCATTACCTGGAACAGTGGCTACGACTTTCATGTGTGCCAGCCACCACCAGTTAAATTGGAATATCAATGAAAAAAATTAACAGAAGATCTTGGGGAGAAAAATTTGGGGACCTACCAAACTTCTATGCGTTCTTCAACAAAACCTGCCTTGGCAATACACTAGACCATCAATACAAAAGACCTGCTACCAACAGAATTATATGGTCTAATGACTTGTCAAAGAGAACCACAGGATACCAACAGCATTAGAAAGGGCATTATTACAGGGTAGTCAGCAATGTGGTGACTAGTAAGTACTAGCTAATGATATGCAAGCAGATATAAATACTTTCAGCAACAGTAGGAGTCCCCTCAGTCTCACACAGAAGCAGAAACTTACTTTCTGCATTCTCCAAGACACTGAGCTGAACTATATGGACTCCACCCAGTAGTTCTCATGAGAGAGAAGAGAAAAAAATAATATAACACTAAGGGTTATTTTATAGCTTGAACAAAACAACAATACACATAGCCACACATAAAAGCTTTGCCAGTCCAATAATGAGAAGACCAATTTGATAACAGGCTTCTAAAGCTTCACCTTTTTAAGACACAGACAAGAAAAATATTTGTCACTTTCCATAGTGATTCAAATTAAACCAAATATTTCTCTGTATTGTTGATAGAACTCCTGAACTTTTATGCTGGAGGACAAGTTTTAGACAATCATTTGACTTATTGCTTCTATATTTCAGAAATAACGAAAGCCAGTAGCATAACATTTCTGGGAAATGTTTCAATATTCCTGAGCACCTTTTCTTAGGGACACACCTTCTAGACACATACTCCCTCTCACATTCTTTGTGCTGAAATCACATGGGAGTCTCAGGGGCTCAGGTTAGTCCTATCACACACTGACACAGTTAACCAAAACACAGAAAACAGGCATAGATATATTAGCAATTATTTCTGAAAAAATATTCTACAGAAGATTACTGTTTTCCCTGTAAATTGGCAGCAGCGTCTTCAGCTGATGTATGAATTCTGAGGAGCTCTTTATCACTCAGAACTGGTACATTTTAAATGCATAAATGATGTACCTAGTCCCATTTCAACACAGGCTTTTGTAACATTTTAATGTCTTGCCATTTAGTAGCTAGAATCCAGTAAAGGGGATACTAGTGCTATTACTGGTAGCTAATGGATATTCTTCCTTAGCTCAATTGCTGAACTACATTTTTGAATAAAGGGCTTGATTCCCAAAGGGAACAACCTCCTTTCATTATTGTCCAATGCTTAGACTAAAGGAGTATTCTCTGCAAGTGGTAAGTAGGGGCAACATTCGTATTCCTATTTCTAGGTTCCCACCTATTAGAGGATAAAGACATTGCACAATATTTAACTTATGCAGGTCACATCCAATACCTCAAGTCCTATAGCTGGACACATTTCCACTTAGAGTCCTTTCCTATTCCCATTTTAAAACTGCCTTTTATTCAGAACATTCTTCTTGAAAAAATTACACTTAAAGGCTACGTAGAAACAGCAGAAAACATCCTTTTGGAGCTGTTCCACTCAAGATGTGCAACTACACCCCCCAACTGCGCTAGTATGCTTGTACAGTTTGTGTCCACCTTGGTTACCTGTGCCACATGCTGTTGCACTCACACTGCTTTCAACAGTGGGCTGCAGCACACTTAAGCAGATCAACACTGGTTTTGACCCAACCTTACTACCAAAGCAGTAAAGACCCCAGCTTGCCTACAAGGTTCAAAGGAACAATGCCAGCTCCAGAAGCAAGAGAGCATGTGCTGTAGTCAGCTACCAGATAGAAGTCACATCCTTGCTCAGTTTTCAGGGTTCTCTCAGCAACAAAAAAAGCCCTCACATGATTATACTTTCATGGATGTAAAGACACCTCCACAATGCAGTTTAGCACTGTTTTAAAGCAGAACTCCTGCAAGTTTATAGTCACTCCCAGTATATCTCTGTATCCATGCTTTACCTTAAAAAGGGTTAAAAATACAGTGTTGGAAAAGCACATGCTGCAGCCACCACTGGAGATGCCAATCCTATTAAGGCTGCCTTTGGCACAGGCAACATTCTGAAGACTAGCTTCAAAGCATTGCTCCTTTGCCACATGTATGCAAGTCTGCAACTACTGCCAGCAAGGGCAGAATGCAGAGTATTTTCACTCAACCACCACTGTTGAGCACACCACTGTTGCTAGAGATACATACCAAAGTTGTGAAGATGAGTCACCTGTTTTCTGAATTCTCTCTAGATAACTGCACGCTAATCAACGACAGATACCCGCAATCCTTTCTGCTATGCCCCTTTTGCTCCTCCATGCATACAGAGTGGAATACTTCCACAAAAGTCAGAGCCTGAAGTCCAAGTCTGAAATTACTACTTCTTTCTTATCTCCAGTTCAAGCCACATTTTTAATCTCATCCCAGCAAGGGCTTAATGAGAACTGGGTTTGTTCAGGTCACACATTCAAGAATAAATTTTCTGTCTCAGGAGTGGTCATCTGGGAGACCACCCAAACCATTTGAAGTACCCCTACAGACACCCATATACTAGCCAGTACTTACAGTTGTTGACATCTATCTTCTAAATTGTTTTGGAGCAAGACTTTTTTAAACATGACTAGTATTCTAAGACTATTGGTGAAATGGCATTATCATCTTAATTAGCACTTTACTAACAAAAATAATTTTCTCTTAAATAAAAATATTATGAAGTCAAACAGTAACTTCTCTCCCAGTATCATAATACATACATATAATACTCCTTATTTAACATATTACAAGATTTCATTTCTAGCATGTTATATGGTTTAAGTTGTCTGAGTTGGTTTGTTTTAAGCTCTGTGTCTTTTTCTCTTTCCTCATTTTAATACATTATAGCTCCAGTATATCAACAATAGAACACACTATTAGGTTGGATTTAATTGCTCAACTAAAAAAAAAAAAATTCTTTCAAGATTCAGGCTGCTGCCTTCCTTTGCAGTAATAATTTGTACAGAAGTGCTGTGTGTGTATTAGACAATCTACAGGTTTACTAAATTAAAGACCCGTAAGTAGGCTCAGCATCCAGTTTAACATTTCATTGCAATCTACTGACATTCTAATTAATAGCTAATCAGAAAGCTCCTAATAAGCATACCAGATATTATTTAGATATACATTTGCTATTTTTAAAAGCTAAGAACTTATAGCATATAGAATGGTGAAAATAAACAAAAGTCATCTCATGCTACACAATTTACTTCAAATCTTTTTCAGAAAAGAATAATTAGCTTCAATTGAAAAAGCACTTGTATGAGAGTATTATCAATATTAGGACAGCAAAAATAGTGGCAAATGAAATTCCATGGTTATCATTGCATAAGTTTTATTTTACCAAACTCCTTCCCCCTGCCCATGCATAAAATCCTAACATTTATATTAAAAGAAAGAGCTCACATAGCATGCTAGACTATGTCTAATTTCATGCAATTAACACTGTATTCTCATCAACTGAAATCTCTGTATTTAGATATGAGAGGAATAAAGTCCATGGTTCATTCATTGCTGTGGGGAAAGAAAAAAATAGTCAAAAAACCCCAAAATAAAAACCAGAAAATGGCTTGACAAAACAAACCACAACTGAATGCTGAGCACTTCTGACAAAGACCTGGATAGTGTTCTGGTCACATATAACTTTTAGCTACATCCATGACTTACCTAAAGAGGCTTCCAAGTTCAAATCATGCAAGTGACAACCACGTCACTTCCCTCTCTTTGACAGTAACCTGGACAGATACATTTTGTACTCTAGTGTCCCCAAATGGGCTATATAGAGAGTTACTGATCTCATCTATTATTCTACCAATGGTCACTACACCTATAGTTGTATTAATATTTAACTGATGAAGAAACTGTTGATGAAGAAATTTCATCATTAATACATTTAGCAATAGGATATTTGCCAATACTGGAAGTGGATAAAGAGTGCATAAGAAGTGTTCACATAATATGCTTCACAGCTGATTGTTACAAGCAAACAATCTGCAATGACAACTAAAGTGATTATGATAGGCTAGTCAAAAAGTTTTAGTTATATAACTTAAAAATAACTTTTTGTGTTAATGCTTAAGGTTATATTCTTCCTGGTAAAGAATGGGATCATTCTACAGGAACTGTTCATACTCTGACAAAGCACTTCAAAACCAATTGCTTATGAACCACCTACAGACTAAAATTATTTCAAGACTACATTTCAAGATTTTTGCTTTCAATATATTGTTCCAGTTGACAAGAAAAACAAAATGCACAATTTAAAGTTACTAGGCAATAGCTTGGGTTATTCAGTTATGCAACTGTTATGTTTCTATGTAAAAGATCATGGACAATAAATTTCCAAATAGCCAAGCATCAGCTATGCTTGCAAGGTTAGATTAAGGGCACAAGAACGCACATTGAAGCGCAATATATTCTTATATCACGTTAGATATTCTGGACTCTCCTTTTCATTCGTACATTAATTGCAGTGCTTCAGGGAAAGGCCCTCCACAGGCAGAGTCTGAGCGTGCCCCTGGTACTTCTGACAGAAACCAAAGAAACTTGCCGAAGCCCTCTTCAAGAAAGCTCTAAGCCTGAGCGCTGTTTTCGCCTTCCAAACTGCAGGCTACAGTCAAGTGTCTCTTGGGATTTTTGTGTTTCTATACCTATAAGGATGACTCAGAAATCTTATCTTCTCCTCCTGTATCCTCCCTTCTTAATCAAACTAGGGCTAAGTGTAAAGGATTGAAAGAAACAAATAGATATGCCCCCACACTCAACACCAGCAGTGCACAGAGGTAGGATAAGTGTTACAGCAGGTGATGCCAGCTAAGAACTCCCACAACACCAGTGAAATTCTGGGAATTTATTCCATGGTCTCAATTCCTTTAAAAGTGTTCTGTTTCCAGATTTCCACCGGTTATTCTTAATTTCTCTAAACTAGTTTGCCAGTCACTGGGGGGAAAAAAGTGATAGACAGAAAAGAAAATATATAAAAATGAGCTTTCCATCACTTTTTACTGCTCAGTTCTAGATTTATATAAAAAAGATGCTTAAATGTCTGCTCATATTAGCACAGCTCTTCACTGTGCAGATTAATCATACTGCACTTCCTGCCTTTACTTTTTTTATAAATCAGCGTTATAAAAAAATCCTTTTCCTTTTCTTGCAAAAATTCTACCTAGAATAAGAAGGGACTCCGTGAAAAGTCAATGGTAATCAGCACAAAAAGAAAGCCTGTCCTGGGCATTGCAGATGCCCATCTTCACACTCATTGATTCAAAGGAGCCACGTGTTTAACTGTTGCTACACCTACATACAAATTACAATTATCGAACAAAGCTAGCAGCTTCTTACTGAAAGAGATTCTTAAGCCATTACAAAACAAAACTGCACCAGTGTTGAAGATATTTTTAAAATGCATTAATGAATTTATAAAAGTACATTCTTTTCCCCTTACACAGTGTATTTCTTTTTTTAACCAAGTGCTTTAAAAGCATGCTGCTCTTATTCAAGTTTAAGAGTACTGCGAGATAGCACTTTCAGAAGTACTGGCGTGATTTGGGCCATGCAGTCTGACTCAGTTTGAAAGCAAATCCAATTTGAAGAAATGTAGAAAAGACAAAAAAGCATTAGCTTTCCTGGTTGTCAGCTTTCAGTACGTTGAAAGACAGCATTGCTTGAAAACATAACTCAGTTGTTTGATTATCAATTCACATTTAAGTTTGTGGTGTTCTCTAAGCAAGGGTTTCAAAAAAGTCTTTCAGCACAGATATTTGAAAAGTGAAACACCTTACAGAAAAAGGACTCCAAGAAATATCTGAAATTCTAAACGCAATTGGGAAAAGGGCCAAAGGATCTGTGCAAACCAGCTTTATCAACTTAAAGCAAAAGAATAAGGATATGAGCTGATAAAGTGATTTCTAATGTTTAAAACTTTAAATAATTTGATTCAAATTACAAGTCTTGATTGTTTTAAGTCACTGTTTTTATCTGCTAACCACACAATCAGAACCGTGACAGAATTAACATACCCTCTAGGGCTGCAGAAAGCCTTGTTTTATGGCTAAGCAGAATGAAATTCTCCCAGATGTGTCAAATCACCACTTCTTGGGAATACTGCATTATCATTTTTTGATATTTGATTTTAGAAATTGGACAGATTTCTACATCCATCCAATTGTATATTTTTCTAGTTCATTTCTATGAGGGAACAATAGACACTGGATGGGCATCTGTACAGGGGCCAATCAAGCTGTCCCATCTTAACAGGCTACGTAGGCATGTTCCACTTCTGAATGCATAGCACTCCACATCTGTTCAAGCATTTCAAAAAGACACAGCTTTTTCATCAGCTCCTTGACTGGGTACGTTACATAAACTAAAAAATGTACGAATGGAGAACAAAATTCAAGACAAGTAAACAGCCTGTCATTAGCAAGGAGCTGACAGATGTTAATTTGTCTACCACATTTCTAAACATCTCCAACATCAAAACAAATTCTCCAGCAATGGATAGAAAACTTTACTGATCCAAAGATAACCGTCTGCAGTGCTGTTCCACACCGGCAGTACCTTGCTCCCTAAGCAAAGCAGAGCAAGCTGTCTGCCAGAAGGTAATTTGCTTTCTCTTCCTAAAAAAAGAGGTTCAAAGACCAAAACTCTCACATGCACTTAGACATACACAGAAAGGTTGTTACTGCTGAAGGTCATTCAAGGCAGGAGCTGCAAGCTCAGATATATTTTCATTTCAAATCCAGACACACACAAAAACATGTGAAAAACGTAAACAGCTTCAACACCACGATTTTGTTTTAACCTCTTTAAAGGTCGAGCTATCCCCTGCTCCTGCGTTTTGAAAACAATTTCCTGAAGTCCAAAACTGCATTGTGTTATACTGACCCAATGGTCCATATTAACATACCAAACACATTTGCAAAGCTAATCACCTTAATCTTATTTAAAACATTAATGCTACCATAAGATCATCTTAGATTTACCCAAACAGATTTGCTAAGGGATCTGCTAAAGGTACATAATGGTGGAGGTTGCCATGGGAACACGGTACAACTACACATTTTGCCATGACAACCAGGCCTCCCTGGAATACTAATGAGTGCCCATGGCAACTCAAAGCTAAAGACAAGATGTCTGGAGACCAAATATTTCATGTATCATTTATAACAAAAACTATAAATATATTTGTACATTTCCTGTGTGAGATTCGACGGTTTTTAGAATCCTGCAAAATGTTACATATGCAGCAGTATTGCAAAGTGTAAAATTTATAGGGCTATAGTATAAATGGAAAATTCTATTTCAAGGCAATGCTATGGTTGAAGTCCAATTCCACAAACAACAACAAAAAGTTTGTAGTCAACACACCCAAAGTTCGCATCATCTTGCACATAAACACTCTCATCAGCCCACGATGTAACACAGTTATGTGTACTCAATGCTTGCTGTATTCCACGGCCAACAAAAAGGTGCTGTTCTTACCTAGTGCACAATACTGTACCTATTCTTCATACGATAACTACCACAATTCACGCTGCAAGGACAGAAAGCATTTCTTTGGTGTTTCAGAAAAGGCTCATGACAAGAGAGATCCCTGTTACTTTACAGGAAAGTTCCAGCAACTCAATGCATGAGCAGTGTTTTTCATTTATTTGTTTATAGGAAACGGGTTCACTGTTGAAAGCTACATATCAGAACAAAACGTTGATATTAAAAGTGATAAAATTATCAGTTAAGTGACATCTGCTGCATGGTTTTTTTAATACTCTCTCTAAAGATGAATTTCAGAACACTTTCTAGATATTTTACACAAGTTATCAAAATCTAAGACATTTTCAGGTACCCTGCCAGCAACTGCCTATCATTTAAAAAAAGAGGCGGCACCAGCTGGAAAGCCAGTGCTGCTTGTCCCAGAAGCTCTATATGTGATAAATTATATCAAGAGACAGCAAAAATTCAGGTCACATAAGACCTCCCAGGGATCACAAGTGCCAGGATTCAGCTCACACCAGCAGTGGGGAAACCAAAGGTAATTGTAAGATTTTTCCTTATGTCTTGTTATTTGCTTTTATAGCCTTAGGCCTCCTTGCATGAGCTCCTCCTTGAAAAAATAAAAATCAGGTAAGCACTAGATATATTTTCTTCTCTCCCTCAAAATCCATGCATTAGCATCCAAAACATGACCTGTGGCATGTATTTATTAGCCATCCTCCAGGTGTAAATAGCTCAATTGTTGCATTTCTTAAAAGACAGAGCACAGAGGTCAATAATAAGGGATAAAAAAAAAAAATGTGCTTCGTGTAAGATATTTCACATTAGTCTCGTGGTTGCAGAGCTTCTCACGTGCCAGATTCTGACTGCTTTTGAGTGACTGCAACTGATGCTATCCCAGTGGCAAAAAACCCCAAGCCACTGTCCCTCCCTCAAGTCTAGAAGAGGTAGCCCCACATGACAGAAGTTATCTTTCTGACCTAGATCAGGTGCATCAGTTCTACTCGTCCATCTTCTAATCTACTTTTATCTTGCAGAGGCCAGAAGGAACCACAAGTACACACACTTGTGAACTCCACAAGATAGGGTACAAAAGGAGGTCTGCATTCACTGACAGAATTCTCACAGCTGTAACCCAAACACAAGTCATTCTCCAGTTTGCTGCAGGAATGTCAAAACCAGGTAAACTGGAAAAACGTTCCAGCATTACAGAACAGATATATCTCAGTAGCAGAGTAAGCTACAACACACGACTAACCTGGACTAATCTCTGGCAAACCCCCCATCTTCTTCCAAATACTGCTGGCTGTGGCCACAATGGGCTGAATACACACATACAAACACAAAATATTAAATCAATGTAATCACATTCAGAATTATCAGATTAGCGTAAACACTGGCTATGATTACGTTAAGCGTTTTCAGTGAATTGCAGAAATGTGTTAATTGGCATGTTTGGAGAGACCTGAGGAAAAGGTGTGGGATGAAATAGCAACACCAAATGCAGGCCATGGCCCTGGTATTCAGTTTAGGATTTATTTCCTTGAAATAACATAGAACAAAAAAATATTATCAAGTTAAATGAACATTTTTGTTTCATAAACTTCAATTAATACAGATTAAGTCACAAACAAAACAAGAAAAAAGGCAAACTGCTTTTTTAAGCAGTTTAACACACTGCAGGTTAACAAATTGCAAATATAACCCATGGCGGACCTTCAGGCAACAAAGTTTTCCACAGAGGAACAGAGCTTGTGTTATTTTTGTGAGAACACACAGCATTACTCAGTGCAAAAATTATCTTCTTGTACCTAACCTGGTTGTACAGGACTGAATCCAGTTATTAATTTTTAACTATTTTAATTCCACTAATTACTACAGTGCCCAATATAAAACCCAGCCTTTCTTCTGTCACCACTTAGAGATCTAGTTTTAACAGGAACTGACTATCAAGATAGGAAAAATGAATTTGCACTGAATTTCAAGATTACACAACAGTACACATACGTGTGTATGTCAGAGACTACTCTCTTATTCCAATCCCTATTCTTTCATTAATATTTTGGGTTGGGTTGTTTCTTTTTTTCAAGTTGATATTCTCTTGCACTCCTCTTTGAGACTGTTTTATATTATGTGAGGAGACATGATAGGTAGTTCAATACTATCTCCTACAAAGAAAAATACATTATTTAATTGATCTGGGGTCAACAATAGTAATTACTACTTAAACAAAAAACAGACAGATTTGTCTCTAGAATACTTTATGTCATTTTCTAGTGAATTGAAGGAAGAAATGTTTTTGTTTGGTTTGGTTGTATTTTTTTAATGGACTGTACCATGTGGCCACAAAAAGTGACAGCTCCCCTGCAGCAGCAATAAAAGAGAAACCCTAGGAAAATCTACAACTTGAACAAACCTCATTACTTAACCTGGTCTTGAAAGCACTCTTTACCCTGAGGAGGTTTAGCAGGATAGACAGTCCTGCACACAAAGTTGCAAGACCAACAAGCAAGAACAAACCTTATCCAATCAGTGCTCTGTACAGCAGGTTTCCTCCTCTTTTTCTGGTCCCCTGATCTGAAGCATAGAAAGTCGGTGTTCACACTAACATAATAGGACAGGCACTCAGTGATGAACTCAAAACACTGTACCAATGGATACAACTGTCGTAAGAGAAGCCAAAAATTTCTGCATGTCCAGGGCTAGAGGCCTAGTTGCATATCTGGACTTTCTATTCCTTCACAATAATAAATGCCAAGTAATAGTAGTTAGGCTGTATATAAAGCAAACTTACACAATTCTTGTTTCAGCTTAGAGTCTGAAGAGTCTCTCCACTTTCCAGGTGAGAAGGAAAAAAATGCTACTACCTCCTTGTTTCCACCAAAACTGAAATGTCTTGCACAGGGTTTCTGATCCAGGATGCTTTTCCACACACACCCTGCTACATGGCACCACCTCTATCCCTTTTAACCCTTTCCCACTGCATGGCACTGAGCATACGCAACATATGCGGACCACACACCACCACATACTGTTCCTTTCAGCTCTTGCATGGGAGGAACGTTAGGAGCTCATTTGAAAATCCACTTAGGTCATGTAAACGCAGGACGTATGCACAGAGAAGAGCAATCTTACATATGCGGGATGCACGTGCACGATGTGACTAGTGTGGGACAGAGGTCCATAGACTTATCTGCATTACTCTGGAAAATGCAAGGACCTGTCTTATACAAGAAGGATTGGCAGCACTGCTAAAATGGTAGTCAGGAAAGCAAGGCAAGTTAAGAACATTAACAAGATGCTGTTTCCCAAATCAAGCAAATGAAAATGTCTGGGTAATTCTTCTCTGCATATCAGAGATAATTCTAATAACAATTGAAAAGGTCTCATCTCCTGGAAGTTGTGGGAATACCCATGAGTCTCATCTAAGAAATACACATTAAGAGCTGTCCCAGTCAGTTTGGACTATTAGAGCCTTAAATCTTCGTAATCCTTCCCACCTATAACTTATTTTGTGTTTCCTTGTAAAAAAATTGACCTATCTGTGTTTTCCTTTTTAAATTCCCTTTATTCAGTTAATGTACTTAGTTTGTGATGACCTCTCACTTACCCACCCAACACACACACACACACACACACACTACAGGTATTGAATAACTGTCTTCAGGGATTAGTCATAAACGTGAATGATGGTACTTGAACCTGCTAAACTGATTAAATGTTGAAAGGAAGGATCAATTATCAGAGAAAGGCAAGCTAGGGGAGCCATACATAACACACTGCAGACAGAACAAAGAGCTAATACTGCCCCTACTTAGATACAAGCTGTATCACAATTTAAAAAAAAAAAAAAAAAATAAAATTTAGAAATGCTTTCTTCATTGTAGCTAAAGGTATCCAACTTAGACCAAGTCAGTAATGCAAGAGCAACACATACTTACAAACTGAATTTCTCAGAAGGAAGAGGGAGAGAAAGGACCTGCAGGTTTGGGCAGAAGTAAATGAGCTTTGGTCTTTCCAATGTTTCATTCAACACCTATCCATCCATTAGGACATTAAAAGCCTGTTAGTGATGCATTTCAGATGAGACATTCACTTCCAAACCTCCTTGTTTAAATGCATGAGATGAAAAGCATTGGAGACAATGCAAAGCTAGAAGTGTAGAGTTACCCAGTTCAGCAAAGCACTTAAAGATTTTACATGGGAACAACCCTCAGAAGCATATGCTTCAAAGCAAAGCAGCAATTTCATTACTTTTTAGACAAGATGTTCTGTAAAACAATATCCAGGATAAAAACCATACCATTTTTAAGTGGGCCCAAAAAACCCAACCTCACAAACTAACAAAAGAAAATAAACACAAAATCTATCACTGTCCAAAGGGAATTTCCTGATTCTGTATAATGGCCTGATGTTATTCAGCAGCTTTTAGGAACAAAATTTTGTCCTCTCTGAACTACTTGGTATACGACTTAAAATATGCTTGTTTAAACAAAATATGCATCTAAACATGCAAGCGTCCAAAGTGGAAAAATACAGTCAGACCACATGATCCCACAACTCCCACAGCACATGGGGGGCTTTGACACACTAAAGTTTCTGCAACCGTGGGGCCTCAATGCCATCTACTGGCCATTTGTACTTTCTACTACCATCTTTTTACGAGCAAGAAGGTGCTAGGCTGTGTGACTGATGCACACGACCTCCCCTAAACCAAACTAGCAGCATTTTGGTACAGGTTCCAAAGAAGGTAAAGGCCTGAGCTGTAGCTGGGCCAAGAACTCCTCTAGGAAACCCACAAGGGAGCAGAGCGACACAGTGAAAGTTGTGGGTACAAGGAGTCTCGTGCACACTTCTCCCATCATATGCAATTTGACTATGAGCCAATCACTTTATCCCACAAATATAACGGCCTAAGTAAGCCTTCTTTGAGCTCTCCCTGCTAAGCAGCATGGCTGCATGGCGGTGATCTCCCCTTGAGCTGGGACACCTCTCAAGGTTGCTCCTCAAGGCAGAAAGATCTTTTGCCAATGACAGATCGTTGGACGAGCCCAATTTGAGTTCTCCCTGGACGGCAACTCTCTCCTTGAGCAGGGATGTCTCTCAATGTTAAGAGATATTAGCCGTTTAGCTTAAATAAGTCAGTTTTCAATAGAATGAATCACTTGGATTTATACTGTTGTCTGATTTAGTAGGCTGTTTGCTTAGCTTGACTTACTTAGCATGAGTAGTTAAAATTTGCTGAAACCTTAGGCCACGAGCTGTAAATTTCTGTAGATTTACTGACATGTACCTACTTAGTCAAAACAGGGGCCTCCAGATTCAGCATAAATCAGAAGATAAGGAGGCCTCAAGGCTACAACCATCAACAGCACCTGCAACTAGACAAGATAAGGAATAGGCTGTCTGAAGACAGTGAAGGAATCCAATAATGTGTCAGAAGAGCCCAGGTCAGAATCACCATTGGACTAAAAAAGGTGCATGGTGGAGTGAGGGGCGGGTGTACAGTCTGTAAGGGTATAACTGCCCCAGGATTTCTTTGTCCTGGCCCTGTTCCTCTCCAGAGGCACCCAGCTCAAGCTGATCTTCCTGCTGTACCACTTTATTAAATTATTTATTTTTATAAGATTTGATGCCTGAGACTCTGCTTGTGGGAAACTGAGGGCTCAAACTTCAGAGTGAACTAACACCAGACACCTAGATGGATCGGTGATTAACAGCATACTAAACTTTGAAATCCTAATCAAGTGATACAAGGATTGATTGTGCACATATAATCTTTTAGACATAAACTGTTGGCCAAGTCTGGGACTGAGTGGATCCAGCTGCACTTAGACTCCTCTCTGAGGAGGAGTTTAGAAAGCAAGGGGGTCCATTCTGAACCTCATGAATCAACAGGAGAGTCTCCCTTACCTTTTTGCACCTCTGTGTAAATCATTCCAAATCGATTTTAGGTTGATTTTCCTTTGTAAGTTTCCTTCATGTAGTAAGTGTGAACCTTGCCATCAAACTCTGTTAAGTCGCTTTATAGTGATCATAAATCAAGATCTGTGACAAATTGTCAGGATCATAAACACATCTGCGACAGGCTGTTGTAGAAGGATACACTCTCAAAATGTCTGAATGTGGGCAAGTATCTTCTAATTAACTATAGTGTGATTGAAAACACTGGATAGTGTTAAATGACATGCCTTTTCACAGAGAGGTATGTATTTAAAACAAGTCTTTGTATGCTTGCTCAAGATTCTGGTAGTACAAAAATTCTACTTAAGTGTGGAAATGACAATGGCTTATTGTTCAGTTCTGATCCTACTGTTTTCACTTATTCAATGCATGAATTATTCTTTCTCCTACACTTTTCATTCATTTCCCAGTGATACCAACTTCAGAGCCATTATGTAGTTATAAATTCCAACAAAAAACTAAAGAGGTATTACCTTTTATTCAACTGATATAGGTGGGAGAAAAAGAGAAACATTTCATACAATAAAAACCTTGTACAGTTTTGTCTGTTCCTGACATATTATAAAAGCCAAAGGTTATACAAGTTTATATGAGACCTTTTCTTTTTATATCTTGAAACTACTACTGCTAAAACACTACCACTGGAATTACTAACACCACCCACCCACTAGCAGCTCCAGGACTCAGGTTTCTTTTGCTTTTTCTTGGTATATGGCTCCCAGCTCCAGGATATTTGTTTGAGATGAGTGTCTGGCATTGCCATCATACAGCAAAAAGTCTGCTGTGCAACATCACAAAATACGAGTGATATTTAGCAAAATTACCACTGTCCTATGACACTATAGAAGTATGCTCTGTGATTTATAACACTGTTACAAACATTGGGGTGGGGGTGTTGGTAGCATGTACTGGCAAACATGATTCAGAGCCTTGCAGGGAAGCATAGAGGTGGATTTTTTTTTTTTTAACATGACTAAAAATGGAATGAGTTTGTAGCACATGCTACATACTTGATGAACAAGTTCTAAAATATAGTCAGGCAGAGGGAGAAACAGTGAAGTGAGGACTTATAGACAAGAGCAACCAAATCCAAATTTATCCTTCTACAGGTTTTTTCTTAAGATCCACCAAATATTGATCAAGGGTAATGATAGTCATGCACATTTTTTTCTTTGATCTTTCAAAAGCAGTAAGCTATTCACAGAAAGCTAGACATCTTGCAGGAAAAAAAATACTAGAGTGCTTGAAATAAAGCAAGAAGTACAACTGAAAATTGGGACATGGTGCTCAGGCTATGTTCCAGTACTCGTCTGGAAATGGATATACATCTTTTAGTCATTCTGCTTGACCTGAATCAGTGAAACGTGGCCAAATAATACCATACAGTGATTGCTGGAAAAGAGTGATAGAATGGGTGATTGCTTCTAGCAAATATGCAGGAAATTAAAGTAGCTTCCTTTCTCTGCTCCCCAAAATGGCCTGAGTACATGAAGCATAACTTAGAGGAAGCAATTAAGCAGCAAAGATAGTAACAGGACACTTTGATACTGACAGCAGGCAGAGAAAGATACACACAGAGGTGAAAGCACTATGAAGGAATAAAACAAAGAATGAGCTTGGTTTCTGGTGAGTAAGGGGAAGTTACCCATGTAATTGACAAAAGAAAATTTGAATCTCTACAGAAAAAGAGTTATAGAAAAAAAAAAAAAGGGGAAATAATTACCGTTATCCAAGCACTATTCTAACATAATTTAAGAGCAAAGAAATCCTAAATGCAATTACAGTGTGTATATTCTGTTGTCCCACACTGGAGCTGGCAATGCAGGGCAGTATTCTTTGTAGTCAAAACTTTAAGAGAAACCCTACTGCATGCATTCTCCCTCGCTGGTCTGTGCATATACAATGGTCTTGTGCTCTTCAGAAAGCACACAGTAAGACAGCTTTCCACGTGCGCAGCAAATCCAGTAATTTAGGTTTGCATCAAGCCTTACTGCACGTTTGCAGAAAGGTGAAACAATATATGCACTCCAAGTCTCCCGCTTCCTAGAAGCACTGAACTTCACACACAAAACTATAAATACACACATTTGTATTTCTTTATAGAAAACAGAGAGCTCTACGCATACTTCTGCTGGAGATGAAAGCCATACCTAAGGCACAAGAGTCATCACATCCAACAAGACGGTTCACCGTTTTTGACATAGAGACTGATCATCCAGCCTTCTAAAGCAATTTAAAGCTCTTGGTTATCATCATAAGTTTTATAAGCTTATATAGACCTTACCATGGTTTTGAGAAGACATGTCTTTCAACTGAAAAATGGCATAAAAGACTGAAGTCAATAGGTTTTAACTAAAAGACTACAACTAAACACATCCCTCTCCCTGATTTTCTTTGTTGTTGCTGGGGGGTGGGGGTGGGTGCATGTGGGTGTGTTCATTTTTTTCCCCCCAGTAAAGGCAATGATGAATCATCATTGTCAAATGGATTAAATCAGTAAATTTACTTTACTAATTTAGTCAGGATAGCTAAGGAGTACTACCTGACTGGTTTCAGTGAAGGCTAAAAATATAACACCTCAGGTCATTATGAGGTAAGCTTTGTTGCTGTGATCAAGCAGGCACATACCAGACAGTGGAGCTGAGCTGAATGTCTAAAAGCACAAGAACAGGTGAGTAATGTTAATACCTTAGGACCAGTTCCAAATTTCTACTACCGTAAAAGTGTTTCTGCTGATTGCCATTCTCCAAGACCATTCTCATTTCCTGAAGTCACATGGTATAAGACAAAGCTCTGCAACGTAATTATTTTTTTCAAATACATTTTTAACTACAAACCCCATTCAGTGCAGACCACCAGCCTGGTGTAGATGACCTTTAAAGTACCAACGTATCCATCTTAAAACAATGCTATCTGCCTTAAGGTCCTGTGGTTCACTAAATACACATCATGTTAGTACACTGTACACCACACATGGAGAACACCGCATTGGTTATTGGGTTTGTGCAATCACAGTTGGAATGCATGCAAATGTAAGCTTAGCAGGACAGCCATTTACTGCTACTGACATTTATATTGCTGCTAGTAACAATTCTAAGGTCCTTCCTATACTAAAACAGCCAACAGTTTTGTTTGTTTTGCAATGCTATTGCAAAACAACTGTTAATCCCCAGGCTAATAGTGAAGACACCAGACACTTTGCAAAGAGATCTATTCTTCACACACAAGAAGTGAAGGATCTCTGACTTTTGGATTTCTGGGAAACTGTTCCACCCAGAACTGCCATCAGAAGGGAGAGGACCCCCTTCACCTTCCTCCAGTGTTACTCCTGCCTTCCCCCAGCACTCAGCAGACCCCTTGCAAGCCTTAACTCACTAAAGCAGCAACCACCACACACACAAAACCACAACCAAAACCCTTCTGCTAGATTTGTTTTCTGTCATTTTTGTGAGCTATATCAGTGAGCAAGTGCTGAGATGGCACATGGGCATTAGGCCAGAAGCACAAATGCTCCCTTTAGCAGTGACCTCTATGTGGTCAGTCACCTTTTAAGAAGCTTTCAGCTGCATACCGCTTTTTTTTTTTTTAAAAACCTAACTCATTTAATATCAGGCTGAAGTGGAGCATGCAGCTCCTACATCACTGCTCAGTCACCAGTGAAAACCTAACAGCTCTGCTCATTTTGCACTGGAAGCCACATACATTCAATTGATATCTCACAAGCCCACCAAAACCACCCAGCTGCACTACTCCAAGTGCAGTCAGAACTCAGCCACACCAAGATATCCAACAGCATTAGATGTATGAAGTCAATTATAAAGTACTTTTAAAAAAAAATTCAGAAGAAGCAACAAAGCTCTGATCCAGCAAAGCACCAGGGATGCACTGAAGTTTAAGCCAATGAGATACGGGCAGGTACATGTGCTTTGCAGAATTCAGACTTCAATGCTTTAGGTGAAAGACACCAGGAGATATCCAAAACTGGTATCTAGGGAAATAAACATGTTACAAACACTGCAGGAATTTCACTCTAGTAAATCTTTTTCATTAGTTTATCATAGCACCAGAGAAAAAACCACCACCAGGTATTTGTGCACAGTCAGTTCTTTAATCGGTTTCCTTAGCATGTTTGAACAAAAAGCATTTCTATTAAATAGCTGTTTGGGAACTACACTATATTTTAGGTCTAAACACACTCCTAAATCTATAGGCTAGGTTTCATATGTGTGATACAAATCAGTACCTAGAATAATTTATCTATTCATTTTCTGTTTATGTGCAAAACAGAAAATGCAATCTAATAAAATCTGTCAGTTCAGATCCTACCACAAAAAAGTGGCACAGAAAAATCATCATGCCTTAATTTATTTTTATATTACAGGTATTAAAAAGTCAATGACTGGAAAATTTTTTAAGTGGTACTTATAAATATATATGAAGACACACATTAT
The DNA here is from genome assembly GCF_047716275.1 of Strix uralensis. Lineage (NCBI taxonomy): Eukaryota > Metazoa > Chordata > Aves > Strigiformes > Strigidae > Strix > Strix uralensis. The sequence goes on along the minus strand of NC_133978.1, from coordinate 9,175,191 downwards.
GATATAGGTCATACAATTAACCTCATTGTTTGCAGCCATCATCCTTGTATCTTCTTACCTATGCAGAAATGCAATTCTTAAGACCACAGTGTTTTGATGCAATGTTATAGTTTTAATACATCGCTTTTATTTATAACTTACTGTAAGAGGAAAGTGTAGAGGAAAGTGTTTTTCTTCCCCATTCTTTTCTTAGAGTTGCATGACCTTTGTATATCAACTTCAAAAGAATGTATTTAAGAACAAAAATGCAAAACTACCCTCCTCCCCATGCTCTTAGCCAGGAAGCTCAAGTGAAAGCAAGCATTCTACTGTGTACATTACCTCAGCACTAGTATATTATTCAATTTTACGTTAAGACTGAACTGGTATTGTAGATAAGTTAAAACAAAAAGTATACATCTTTTCCTTTTTCACGTGGCATAGCTCTTTCCCAGTGGTTGCAAAGATGGCAAAGGTAATTCTAATGAAGATGGTGCCTAGCAAGTTTGTAAGGCTACGTAGTACTGAAAATCAAGTTACCAATAAAGTTAAAAAACTAGAAAAATATTTAAAATTAGCCTTCTAGAGGGCTTCCAGGACAGTAATAGGGAAATAAGACAAAAATACAAAAAGCACGTGTAGCAATACTGATGTTAACATGTTCTACAAAACCCTAGTGCCTTAATGATCACTTGTAGTACAGCATTTAAATTAGGCTTCTGAATCAAAATTTAAGGAAAATAGATTTAAGACTTTTGACCAAGAATCTATAGAAGTGTCCATTCAATACAAAGGCTACAAATACAATTTAAAACAACCATTTAACCAAGTAACTAAGTTTTAGCATCACCTTGATCTACCAGGTAGATCTAATATGGACTTGCCTTATGCAAATTGGTAATTTAAGTTTTAAAAAGCAAACAGATGGGAGACTGAATAAATGAGTTGAACTGAAATCACCAGAGGCAGAAACTCTTACCATAATTTGTTCTTAAATTCCAACAAAAATGGAAACCTAAAAGACAAGATGAAACTCCTGTCCTTTCTAAAACTGTGTGCAGAAAACAACTAATGTTTGTATTTTATGAAAACATCTTTAATTACTGAACACTTTTATAGTCAATTTTTATCTTTCTCCTTGACATACAGGCACATATAAACACACTAATCAAAATATCATAGTCATCAGTGTATTAAATATCAAAAATAGATCCATCCTTTTCAATGTTCCCAACACCTCCGGAATTCAAAGTGTCATGCTTAATGTTATGGCAAATAACCACAAAATGGATCGCAATTGCACTATTGATCTTTTTATTTAATGGCCATTTGTCTAAAAAAAAAAGTAAACAAAACGTTTTTCAGTTCTTTCCAAGCATTTAAGCATAGTTTTAAACTTCTTCTCTGATTTGCATGGTCTATTATGAACAGTGTAAATACATGCTATTCATTTTCTAAAGGCTCAGCTGTAAGCACATCTGCATCAATTAATAAAATTAGTATAGTAGGATGCTTCCAAGTCTACCCATTTAGCATAAAATGCATTAATTTTTACTACTGTTCTCATAAGTTCCACACATACATTGCCTTTACATATTGTCAATATCTAATCCATATTCTAGGGTAACATGCACTCCCATTATTACTTTCTTAAACAGAGGTAGTAAAATTTAAACTTTTCCCACCAGAGTTTTGTTTTACTTTAAAAAGACAGGTCAAATTACAGAAAATTAAGTGTTTAGATCCTATGTCATGGGAGAGGATTGTATTACTTTGAGTACATAATGTGACTCTTAAGACAATAAGCCTGTTATGGATAAACACAAAAACAATGTGAAAAACTGCAGGTCCTTCAAATGACTTTTCACAACAGCCTACAGCAGGCTTAAAGGAAACCTCATATTGGACAAGCTTCCCAACTCACTAATAATTAACCACTGTTTAACAAAATATCTCATTGTAAGAGATATGCAAAGCCTCATGCCAGTCTAATTTCTCTTTAAATAAAAATTCAGTTCTTCTGTTCTTTGACGGGTAGAAGACTGATAATTGGCCTCTCCCCCAGAGATAAACTGAAAATGCCTGTCCCTCCTCCTGGCACACTGCATACTCGTTTCATTCCAAGGATTACAGCCTCAGAGACTTGTATTCTCAACAGCTGAAGTACTGTGCTGGTTACTCCGCCTGAATGTTCCTGCTGCAAATCCAAAGGACTCGGTCTGATTTCTGAAGGAATCAGAGGCCACTCTGTTTAAACCCGTACTTGTACCAGCTTCACCCTTCCCTCTGCCCACACTGTAAAGCCACCTGCCCAGTTGTATGGATGATAACTGAACTACGAAGCCAAAAAAAAAAGCCATCCTATTGAAACACCAAACTAACAAATATTAATCACGCTTTCCATTGACATGAGTGGAACAGAAGCACAGACAAGAGGGAGCAAGAAATAACAAGCAAGGAAATGCAACCATCGGGGGGGGGAAAAAAAAAGCTGATCCTCAGATGCTTTTTGCAAAGCACCATTAGCTCTCCAGAGGAGGAGGTCTGGAGACTGTGGACAGTATTGGCTTAGGTTCTACAATGGCAGAGATACAGGAAGAGACATCCACAGGTAGGACCATGAAGATCCCATGATCTCAATTTTTTAACTTTTTAGGGGTCCCTACCCATGCCATAACCCTCTTTTTGTGAAGATGAGACATGTATTCCTGTTGAGCACATGGTCCTAGTAACTATGTAACTTAAAGGGAACAAAATACCTCCTAGGTTCTTAAATGCGCTTCACATCTTTGAACAGAATCTCCAAGCTGGCTCTCAACTTTCTTTTCGGTAAACTTTAACAAAGGTTGGTGCTACAACTGTTTTATGAGCATGTGACACAAGTAAGTAATTTTGTGAACAGTGGTGGAACTTACTCTGTCTGGTCCCCACTCCCACTTAGATTCTTTGCTGTGTAGCAATATGGCTAAGCTTGCACTACAGTGGTCAAACTGGAAACGTGAATTGGTCTGCCCACCTGTTTCCATGAAGTTTGTGGAAAACTAACTTTGAACTGTTTCTGTTCTGTCAAATTTAATCTAGAGCAGCCAAGAAGTTCAAAATGTCTTGAGTGTCAGTAGGGAGAGGCTGACAGAAAGGATTACTGTGTGGGAAAACCTAGCTTAAAAGTACATTCTCTCACCAAAAACATTCTGCCAGCTCATTGTAGGGTTATGTATTTAATAGGTCATACAGTAACATACTCAGTAGATTAAAATATATAAATGGTTTGACTGGGATCTTTGTCTTCTTAACTAGTTATCCCCATATGATTACATTCTGTTAACAGAGCCACCATGGTCAGTTTTAGGACTCAGGCTTCTTCCCATACTTTGCTTCGCTCACAATTTCCGTCTCAGTTCTTGCACCTGGCATTTCCTACCTGAGTGCTTACCAGCCAGAATGAGCTATGAAAATGAGAAACAGGAGATCAAGTCATAGTAACTCAGTTTTGTGCACTCCCCTCTCTCCCCCAGCTTTCACAAGCTCCGTTGGCTGTGGCTGCTGCCTTCCCAGCAGAGCTGTTGACAGGAGCCAGATGAACTAGAGGAGGTTGTGGAAAACAGCAAGTCAGCTGGACGCAGACAACGGGAACGGAGGCAGCTACCAGCAAGGTTCACTGCTTTCTCTCATCGACCTCCTCACAGAAGAGTTGTGTTGCCACAAAAGCTCTTCAGACCCACAGAGCTTTGGCCTCTATGGGGCACTAGGCAAATAAAGATACTTTGCATATCAGATCCCATACATTAGTTCGATCCATACATTGGTTTACCATCAATTTTGCAGCTGAATTAGTTAAGTGTAAATGGAAATAATAGTTCTCCTTTGACTAAATATCTACAAATCACACCCTTCCTCCAATACCTTCGGTGCTTTCACAAAACATTTCAACAGTATAAACTGTTAATACTTCAGTGGCAAGTGCATACAATAGGTATAGAGCTTGTTTTCAACACAGTAGAGAAGTTATTACCCTGAACTTTCTACCTCCCACCAGCAATTCCTCCCCAAAAGAAACAATTGCAAGGCTAAACAGTGATTTAATTGGATGGCTGAATGTTGGCAGTGTGATTCAACAACCTACAAAGTGCTCACATTAAACAGTTCTTATGCATCCTTAATGACCAAAAAAACTCATAGCAACAAACAACAAAATTAACTTGTAATTTCCTAGTCCCGAAGCCGTTCAACCTGCTACTTCTGGAATCATTTATGCTTTGGAAGAAAAAGGGTAAACTCTTTCCTTTCGTTATCTGCTGGAGCGATTTTATAGCAAAAATATAGTAGAGAATTTTTCATGCCTACAATGCTTAGTTAAACCAAACTTCCTTATAGTAACTGATTAACAGCCCTATTATTTATTAGGTGAACACAGCACAAGATTTGTGTTTTAGCTTCAGCTGTAAGATTTCAATTCAGTTTTCTACATCTTACACTGAATCTTCCAGGAAGACTACGATTCACAGTCCCAACACTGCTACTAATTTCTGGCTCTGGTTCGGGAATACATCCCTGTTCTGGAGAACAATTCATCAGGTGCTACAGTCCAACAGAAAGCACAGATATTTTCAGGTACTTACCTGAAAGACAGCCAAAAGCAAGAAAACCAGCATGATATTAGTATTAATTAGGTAGCAATTCTTTTACTCTGCTGCTCTTGTTAGCAAGTAAATAGAGATGTTAGTACTGAAGGATGCGCTGCAGTAGAAGAGTATAAAGTGATCCAGAGCCCATTAATTTCACTGTAAAATCAAGCATCCAGTCCAGGCTCTGAACAGTTATTCTGGAAGCAATGTAATAAGCTTGGATCACAAAAATCGTGTTTAAAAAAAAGCAGCAGCTCTGAGGGAACTTTTATCCTATAATTTTTTAATGTTTTCCCCTAAAGACTTAGTTATGCAACAATGTTTGTGGCTCTGTAGTTGATAAACCATGCTTGACTTCTTATAGGCAGGCAATCATGTTCATTAAATTTACACATGAAAATATAGCTAAACCCTCCAGATGAAATTAGCCTACAAATAAAACTGCAAAGAAAAATATAATATACAGAATTTTCTTAGATAAGATCTTCAGAGTACAGAACTGTCCACACAGGTCCTGAAACAACTTATTCTATCTCCTACCCTTGGTTCTGCAAGACATTATTTTGGCTTATATTTTACAAACATTATCAACAGACCCCCAAAGAGTTTGCTTCTCAAATCCCACTCTACATTGTACTTCTGCTTGCTCACTTTCTCAAAAGAGTGAGCCCCAAAATCCTGTGACTAAAATGAATCAGATTAGCCCAAAGAAATTAATGGGAAGGTGATAATAGTTGGCAAATACAGAAATGCACATATATTATCTTTTTCTTTCATAAAAGCTGATTCTTGGAAGCCTGACTTGACAAAAGGATATATAGTATTCATTTGTATCACTTGTGCCTCCCAAAATGCCTTTTCATGCAGCTGTTGGAGGGAACTCTCAGCACTATTTGAAATTAGATTAAATTAGATGAAAAAGAGAGACCAGACCTAAAGTGGCAAGATCCAAACACAGACAAATAGCTTAAGGCCAAAGTCTTAAATTTAAGATAAAAATATCTGTTGCCATCTTTGCAGGTTTTATACCAAAAATACTTTCCATTTTTGATTTAAGGACCTTCTCTCACTGATAAATTATGAGCATTTCCCACTTTTTAGCTTCTGTGGCATCTGGACCAAGCTGATTTCTGGTTTTATTTTATTCTCAGGGTGAGAATAACCCCATTCACAGAAAAATAAACTAAAAAAATCCTACAGCATTTCAAAAGAAACAAACCCTCATATTTCTCCCCTCACTTCAAGATATACACCACAGAATTGAGTATAACTGTTTACACCAAAACTTAGGGACTGCAACTTTCTCTTTAGGTTAGATGACTCAAATATTTTTAGTCTTTCTTTTTTTTTCCTTTAAGTTGGCATTCATCGGTGAACATGCCAAGTTTCTTTCTATCACTAGTTCAAACAATCATACTCTCCATTCACTGCAGAAACATGCAAGTCTTTCTTCAGGTTCTCCTTCCAGAGGTCTTTCTTATCTATTTATTCACCAAGAAAGAGCTTGGTATTTGCCAATGCTAACATGACTGGTGTTCTTTTGTTTCATACCACCACAGAAATATTAAGAAGATACAAGGAAACCTTTTATTTTGTTTCTCTTATCCTGATGACATAGAATAAAACCACTTATTTTGAGCAAAGGAAATAGTTTTGGAAACACCCTGGAGAGAAATAATGTACAAGATTACCAGACACTGAAAATAAACTAGCAACTTGTATTTCCATTTTTGCACAAAGATCCAAACTACAGAGTAACCCCCCTCACACACAGAAGAGTAAATATTCTATAAAGAGTGAAGGGCAAGAAGTCTTGCAAAAAAACTCAGATTCTCTAGGTGTGCATACAAGAAAAGGCCAATTTGTGAAAAGGGGTAAAAACTGCCTTCCTCCTAGATCCAAGTCTACCTGCAATAAAGGTCATTAATACCTGATCGTGTAGCACAATTTTGGATTCTTAAAATTCAAGCTGAATGGTCATTTATACCTCAGGAACAATTAAGAATAGTGTATGTTTATACACTTAAATGCACACTTTCATTAACCATTTCCAGGGATGTCTAGAATCACAGGGCAAAGAGGGATGGGAGGGAATTTCCATCACAGGACCTGAGCCCGTGTGCTACACTACATGAAGTTAACAGGGGGGAAAAGGATCCTACAGTACCCTCTACTCTCCTTTAGCAAATCTGTACTGTGATTTAAAAAATAACAACCAAAAACCAACCTTACTAGTCTAGACAAAGCTTTGGTCACATACCAGAAAACAAAAACAATTTTCAGAAAGTGACTCCAGAAATCTGGAATCAGGTTCACATATCTAATTCATTAAAGACTTCATTTTGCCCACCAGCATATTAGCATTTTAAGTGTTTCTTTGACCATATTTAATCTGATGGGGAAAGTCTATTTGCAAATTAGGCTTGTGATCTTTCTCCCTGCTGACCTATTAAAAAGGGTTAAGATCAGCAGTCAACTTTTATGAGGTTTGATAAACAGTTTGAGCCAGCAGTCTCTTAGGCAGCTGTCTGGGATACAGCTGCAAAGTTTACTACCACACATCATTTAATGTTGCTTATTTTCTAAATCTTAAGACTGAAGTCCACTATACCCTGGTTTACCAAGGTGTAGGTTCTTGCTTCATCTCTGCTCCATGTCCTGTATCAGGCTGGCTCTCAGTACACAGAAGAATTTTTTCTCTGTTTGTTCACTTAGGGTTGCCTGAATTCAAACTGACTGTTGAGACAGAGGGGAGGGAGGAAGATAGAAGGAAGCAAGCCCCCATCCCATCCCCCAGCTCTGGGATTTTCCCACTTCTTTTGGGTTGCAGTTACCTGGAAGGTTCCTCAGTAACATCACATCCATTGTGCTTGTCACTTCTAAGGAACTGAAAGCACCCCAAAATTGGCAGACTCATTTGCATTTGCTTCAGACACTAGTTAAACATCAATGAGCATAGCAAGTCGATTCTTGCCACATGGAAGTTTAAGTTCTTTAAAGTTTGTAATAGGCTTACCAAATAAGAAAACACAAACTGGGGCTCTATCTGACACCAGCTGCTCTTTCAGCTTCTGTCATGGCATCTCTCAGGATACCCTGTCCAGATCATTCTCCCCCAAGCAGGTCCATTGCATCAGAGTAACAGTAAACTATGAAATACCTATGACACATCACAATTTGCAGGAAAAATCTCCCAGCTTCCTTCCCATGTTCTCTTTACCACAAGAGAAACTCATTGTGTTTTGCCTTTCAAATAAATCTGAGTGTTAGTGAAAATGCAAGTAAAACAATGTTGCAGCTTCTCTGGAAAGAACACCTCATTTTCTGGTATGGAAACTCTAGGGTTCCTTCACCAGAAGTCACACCTGGAGCCACCTGGCTGGGCATGGGGAGGGGATGACGAATGACAAACAAATATACTCAGGCCTGGTTTGAGAAAAAAATGTCTGACCAAACCAATCGACACTGTCTAGCTTTGCAATGGCTTCAGTACATCTTCTAAACATCAATTCTACAACAGTTTTGATGTTTTGGCAATTTCGAACACATTGCAGTCAGTGCTTATGTATACAAATATGACTTTTAGAAGCAAAACATTTATCACTCATTTAGAAAAAATGTGAAGCTAGACCTATTTTCTGCCTTTTCTACATTTTCCATCTATTTCTAACTTACACTACTTTGACCTGTGTTTCCATTAGCACCATAAAATAGATTGTCTCTTTCAAATGCAGTGTCTTTTCCCCCTCTTCTCATTGCTTTAGGATAGCTGTTACAAATATGGATCTGAAGCTAATAATCATATACAATTCAGGCTTATGTACATGTGTTGCACCTACAGTTCTCCAGGATCACACTATTTTAAAAAATGCAAGGTTTTAAGCACTAAAAGAATCTTCCTTTCCCTCCTCCCTTCCCTAAAAACCCAACCTTTCTAAATTAAAAACTAAGTCCATCCACTAATCCCAAAGTGCTCAACTCTGACTGACAGCATGTCCCAGCACTCAACCAGCTATATTTTAAGTTTTGTAGGACATGAAAGAATGTGTTAAAAAAAAAAAAAAAAAAGAAAAAAGGAAAAAGACTCTGCATCACATTTTCATAGACATTGGCATTTGGATCTAACTTACATTGTAAGATGTTTGCTTAGCGGGGGGGGAAATAGTTGCTATTCCCAGTATTGCATGTGATCCAAAATTAGAAATTCATCAAAACATCTCGTTTCAAAAAGAACATATCACAATCAATGATACAATAGAAGACCATTAAATCTCATCTCATATATATGTTGGCTACTATTTTAAACTTATGACAAATAGAAGAAAATTCCCTTATGTCAGTGACGTTAGAGACCAAATCACACACAAGAATAGCATCATGTCTTTAAGGGGCTCAGAAACCTTGACCTTGCCTTGAACGGGTCCCTAAAGATCCAAAGAAGCATCAGGCTGGCCAGATGTCATCTGGCCAATGTGGCCACTGTCAGACACAGATGCAAGGAGACCAAGGCCCAGCACGTAAGAAGGATATAGCATGAAGGAGTGTCTTCACCTACAGTTTTGTTCACAAGTCTGATCTTTCTCCTGCCTGCTCTAGTTCTCACCTTCCCTCACACCAGCCAAATCCTGCTAGCTTCCCCTGCACCTTATTTTATGATACCAACTTTGTAATTTCCTGGTCTTTAGCTTTAGTTTCTAACCATGCTCTTGCCTGGCCATTTAACAGCTGCAATTCCTTCAGCACTCCAGTTCATTCCCTACAGTCTCCCAAGTTCCATGGCTGTGGCTCTTTCCTAAGTCTGTCTCTAACCAGTTTGGCATGAGCATCCATGCACCAGTCAAAAACCCCTGTAGACACCTAAAGAAACATTGCTACAAATGAATCGCAGAATCGTCTAGGTTGGAAAAGACCTTGAAGATCATCCAGTCCAACCATCAACCCAACATTAACAGTTCCCAACTACACCAGATCCCTCAACGTTATGTCAACCCAACTCTTAAACCCCTCCAGGGATGGGGACTCCACCACCTCCCTGGGCAGCCCATTCCAACGCCTAGCAACCCGTCCTGTAAAGAAATGCTTCCTAATATCCAGTCTAAACCTTCCCTGGTGCAACTTGAGGCCATTCCCTCTTGTCCTATCACTTATTACTTGGTTGAAGAGACTCATCCCCAGCTCTCTGCAACCTCCTTTCAGGCAGTTGTAGAGGGCAATGAGGTCTCCCCTCAGCCTCCTCTTCTCCAGACTAAACAACCCCAGTTCCCTCAGCCGCTCCTCGTACGACATGTGCTCCAGACCCTTCACCGGCTTCGTTGCCCTTCTCTGGACACGCTCGAGTAATTCAATGTTCTTTTTGCAGTGAGGGGCCCAAAACTGAACACAGTTATCGAGGTGCGGCCTCACCAGTGCCGAGTACAGGGGTAAGATCCCTTCCCTGTCCCTGCTGGCCACACTATTTCTGATGCAAGCCAGGATGCCATTGGCCTTCTTGGCCACCTGGGCACACTGCTGGCTCCTGTTCAGCTGGCTGTCAATCAACACCCCCAGGTCCCTCTCTGACAGGCAGCTCTCCAGCCACTCCTCCCCAAGCCTGTAGCGCTGCTGGGGGTTGTTGTGGCCCAAGTGCAGCACCCGGCATTTGGCCTTATTGAAACTCCTACAGTTGGCCTTAGCCCATCGCTCCAGCCTGTCCAGATCTCTCTGCAGAGCCTCCCTACCCTCGAGCAGATCAACACTCCCACCCAACTTGGTGTCATCTGCAAACTTACTGAGGATGCACTTGATCCCCTCATCTAGGTCATCAATAAAGATGTTAAACAGGAGTGGCCCCAAAACCCAGCCCTGGGGGACACCACTCGTGACCGGCCGCCAACTGGATTTAACTCTGTTCACCACAACTCTTTGGGCCCGGCCATCCAGCCAGTTTTTTACCCAGCGAAGCATGTGCCCATCCAAGCCGTGAGCAGCCAGTTTCGCCAGGAGAATGCTGTGGGAAACAGTGTCAAAGGCCTTACTAAAGTCAAGGTAGACAACATCCACAGCCTTTCCCTCATCCAATAAGCAGGTCGCCCTGTCGTAGAAGGAGATCAGGCCCTCAGTTATAGAAATCAGTTGAATGCAGGGAGCCACAGTTCATCCCCAGGAACCCTTGGAATTTGAGAAGTGTTGGTACCTCTATGACATTATGGGATACCTATTGCTAAGACAATTTAAAAATTATCTCTTCCTAAATATCTTGCACTTTAAAGCAATAACTTTATTTTAAAATAACCTCAAATCACAGGGTTTTACAGCGTACAGACCGCATCCAAGATCACTCTCAGCTATCTGGCCAGCAGCGTGATGAACTTCACACTGAGAATAAGGCCTGTACTAACAACAGTAATCTTCAAAATCCTTCTGAGGAATAAAAACAAGAATACATGACTGAAACAGCCAGTATTCTGAGAGACAAGAAGTGCAGACTGTCCCATAATCATGACAGAGTGAATGTTAGAGGATGTGTCTAAGCTGTAGGTGACCATAAACATCATTGTCTTTAGGCTGGTGTAATTTGTGCCCTAAAGGACCCTGAAGTCATTTGCTTAGAACATAACTGATGTTCATCATTCAGCATAAAAGCAGTGGAAAATCTGTCAAAATTAGTGCAGTCCTGGATAGTTTATAATCCTTACTGAAACTAAAAGATCCTGAAGAGACTGGGAAAATGCATAACATGCCAAAAGCATTTCTTTAAATCTGATATTCGCTAGTTAGTGTTGGGGTGGGAGGGGTTAAGTAATAAGACGGGAGAAAATACCCACGATATTTGAAGTTTATACATTTAAAAGCTTTCCTAACATTACACACATGCTTAATTTCAAGACCTATTTTTACTTGCTCACCTAATTAAGCATAGGAGAAAAACTGTTTGTATACAAATGCAAATTAGAGAACTTTCTGCTAGCAGGAAAGTATGTCATGAAATACATGTTTCTTCCATTTCAAAGCATTATACTACAATTTAGTGAAGATTAATATTACAATGTTACCCTCTTCAATTTATTTTTCTACTGAGCATGCAATTTTCTACTTGGCTAATCATTTAAACATGATTATGAAACAGAATACACACATCACTGAGTCTCAATTGAAGAGCACAGAGCTCATTTATTAGAAGTTAGCCATGTCAAAGAAATGAAAGCAGATAAATTGAGTATCTGACTAACATCAAAACAAAATCAGTTTTCATACAGGGTTTATTTTTTTCCTCCCCAAGCTGAGAGAGGGGAAGGGAGAAGGAAAAAAAAAAAAGCACAGTCCTTTCTTTAATAATTGTTTTTAAATTTATGGTTATTTATAGTAATTATTATTTAAATATAAAGTACAATCTTTCATAATGAATAACAACCTATGAGTTTAAATACAGATTAAAATATCCTTATACCACACTAAGACATACATTAAAAAAGATGAATGCATTGCTACCTAAATTCTTTGTTCTTAACAGGTTTAACTAGTAGTGAAATGAAACAAATCTCTTGATCCATTTTCAAATTAAACTCATTTTTTACAACTAGCAGGTGTGCAGTCTAGTGGCCTTCCCATCTTTAATAAAAGCATTTGCTCATTATTAGATATTCCAGTGAGTTTGTCCCCCCAAACTACCGTGTATCAGTATATAAAGATCTGTTTATCAGCATGACTGAAACAATACATACATCGGTACTTGTTATAAAGTAAACTAATCATTAACTGGAAAAGTTACTAAAAATAGGAAAAAAACACATTCTGAAAAATGAAAGAGCTTTTGTATTCAGCGTGACCAGAATATCAGCAGTGCTTTGAGAGGATCACTAGTTCAGATGGACAAAAGCCCTACCAGCATTCAGCAAGCCTTCTGACCCCAGAGAATAATCAGCCACGTGGTAGGTACGAGCATCTGCCAGGAAAGCAGAGCAGAAGAAACATGATGACAAGTGACAGACATCTACCCACCCTTGTAAAGCAGGAGAGATCACAAACAAAGCAGCTGGCAAGCTGCCGTGGGGGCAGCTATATTGACAAATCCAAGTGAAACAGCAAGGACATTCCTTCCGTCAGGGGAAATGCAAGACACTTACATATTGGCACAGGTGTTTTGGGGGAACTGCAGTCCTAGAGGCACTGCTCACAACCAATGACTGGCAATAAAAATTCAGCCTCCACTTTTGCTCACCTGGCTCCATACACTAACTGCACCAAGAGACACAGTGCACATTTCTGTATCTTAAGTTCTATATCCTCATTTTATGTTGGGTTGCCTGGTTACACAGGACACAATGCTAAATACAAAAAAAATGCATAGATAGATATTTTTGTCAACAAGTGTCAAGAGTTAAACAGTCACAGTTAAAAACAAACAAGAAGAGTGCTTGATGGTATTACTGCAAGTTTCAAAGAGCAGAAAATGCTTTTTCACCACAGATCTTTAGGAAAAAATTTAGGATTTTGGGAAAATATGCTATCAGTGCTGTGGATGGTCCTCTCTGGTTTAGCACTCACACCAAAACTTCAGAGCACACAGTAGTCCCCGAAAGCACAGAGCTCACCAACAATAGTGTTCTGGAGTTCCCTATAACACTAATGGGGAAAAGAGTCAAGATCTCAGAAAACAGTTTTTCACTATCTGGTGGGGGTTTTTTTGGAAAGAGATTCAGTGGGCTTGGGAAGGTAGGACTGCAGCTTACTCCACTAGAACTTACTCCACTAGAACACAAGTTTTGCATTTCACTAGAAGTTGGGGGATTCCTAGTAAAATAAATTCAAGGATGGCCTTTCTCTTACAGGCTTTGTACGAGCAGACATTTGAACCCAACAGAATTACTTTTTAAATGTGTTTTTACTCAAGAACAGAGAGTATAACAACATCAATCACTGCAAGTTAATAAAACATATATTTTTATATATAAAAAATTATGTATATATATTCAGCACACCTATGAGAAGTCAAACCAGTCAGCAGCTCTGCACACGAGAGACAGAGCCAATTCCACTTCAACTCTTCAGACTGACACAGTACGAAGAGTAAAGGAAGGCATAAACTAGTGACTGTGATAAGTATGGATGACGATGACTAAAGGCTGTGATCTCATTGAATACAAATATGCAAATTTTTTTATAAAGTATTGCTAAGAAATAAGAGGATTGCATTTTTTGTTTCAGTCAGTGGAAGTGATGATATATAGCAGCAGTCACACATTTTCTTTTCATCCTTTAGTTAAAGGCAGTTGAATTAAAATTGATTGCTATTTCTTAGCTGTTCCACTATTATTATTTTAACAGAACTTGCTATATGAAACTCACTATAATGTGTAGACATATTTCCAGAAAATTCAAACTTGTTCATATATTTAAAAATACACAACTTATATCAGTGCTTTCCAAGGTTCTTAAAGTTTGGTGTTCTGCTGAAGAGTACTGTATATAATTTTAAAGCTACAAAAAACCCTAGCAAGGACTTCTGAGTGACTAGTACAGCTGGGTTTGCTATACTTACATCAGCAACAACTGTCACAAACAAGAACAAAGGGGGTTTACATATTAAAACACAAAACAGTCAAGTGGTTTATTTGCAGTATTATTGAAGGTTTTTTCAGATACTAGTGTCCTTCATGAAGAAAGCTTAACATGTTTATCATGCTAAACTGCCAAAATCATCTGCAGTGTGTGGACTTGGCACAAAAATAAGCAGATGACGAGATTACAGGTGTCTAAGACAATTACTTCTCCTTCCATGGAACAATCTGAATGGTATTCCTTTTTGTTGCTTAAATGGCACAGCCCAGTTAAACATACCATGCAGCTGACTAAATAAAATCACCGTATTTTAGACTCTCCCATTACAATACACTGGTTTTGTTAACTGTAGTAAAAGCAGGGCGTAAAAGAAACATTAGCAAGAAAATGCACAAAGGTTATGTAATTTGCTGTTACTTATTAGTATCTTTTTACACATATTCCTCTTAAGTAAAGATTATCTATAGTAAATATGTAAACCAGGTTCTGTTTCTAAGCTTTTTTCTCCCCAGTATCTAACCTTTGCAATAACCATATTTGGTATATGGTTATTCCCTCCCTCAAGAGGGAATATATTTGAACTCAGTAAGAGGTTAACGATCTTTGTACATTTGCTTTTCAAGCTATAGACCACTACTGAGCATTATATTTTGTTTTGTTCCAGCTTGATCAAGGGAATATTGTTCGACAACACCATGTTCCTTAACAAGTTCTTTAGGAAGATGGACACATTAAAGACAAGGAAAAGATACTGCAGAAAAATGTCATGCATTTCATTAGAATTGTGATGACTGGAGCAAATGCAACATAAAATGAGAAGTCCTTAATCTCTTCAGGGGCATGTTGTTACCTACTTGTATCATTGTAACAAGCAATTCTAAACTGCTTATAACAATCCAGTGTAATTCATTTGCAGAACAAAAGACACTTCATTTGGAAAGCAGTTTAAATTCAGCCAAAAAAATGTGGTTGTTTATCCTGTAAAACCAAAGCTGTTACAGTGAAACTATACTAGTATCAAAACAAATACAGCACAATCATTAAAGTGGGGAGAAAGAGCCACATAGATAAGCAAAGTATTCAACCTGCAAACCAGGGACAAGGCAAGACAAATTTTAAAGGACAATTACAGAGAACACTGCCTAGAGTTACAATTCTCTTGGAGAAAAGTTGTTTGCTTAGCTCTATCATAGACTTCCTGATGGGCACACGAATATCAATAAAATATGAAAATACTAGTATTGCAGAAATATCATCATTCCAATTACTAAATCAATCACAATTCATGATAATTGTCAAAAACTGGGAGCTGGGTTATTGTCCAGACAAGACACACATGGAGAGAAATATTTGGAAGAGCAACTACAAGTGGCACAAAATTCCACTGCCCTCTCCCACACAAGCCCAAAGGACTGATATCCACTGAGAGCTGGTGATGGTGATGCAGAGGGGCAGGAGGAATGTTAACAATCTTCCCCTTTTGACCCACATCAAGACTGAGATCACAAAGCGGCTTTGCAGGGATGGAGTCCATGAAAAGAAATACAGGCCACACACAGGAAAGTATTCTGAACTGACACAGACTGATGCACGTGCATTCTTCTTTTTTTTTTTTTTTTACTTGTTTGATTTATGATACAATTTGAACAGTAGACTGTATATCTCATCTTCATATCAAAACTATTGTTGTTTTTCATGATACTTGATCAAACAGCTTCATTTAGGACTTACTGACCCCCTTACCGCTAGTCCCAGACTTTTCCAACCACTAAATCAAATGCAGTTAAACACATCACTATTTTTCATACCCTTTCAGAAAGATACTGTTTCCCGTGAGCTTCCCTAGTATGCAGGATTAGCTCCTACATGAGGATGACTGGAAAAGCATATTATTCTTCAGACTTGTCACATTGTTTCTGAATGCATTTAGCTTGCTACCTCTGACACCTGAGTTTTAAACAATACAGTGCTTATTTAATAAACATTACATCACAGAAATCAGAGGAAAGTCTCAATGTATTTACACAACGTTTTCTGCAGCAATGAAACCAGGTAGCAAAGCACCTGCCCTGCTCCCCTACCACTCCCTGCCACAACACTGCTACAGTCCATCTCTCCCCAACTACAGCAACAAAACACTTTTCAAAACTGCACTGTAAGCCACATCACCAAAATGACTAAAGGCTGAAGTTTAACCTGTATCAATATAAGGAAAAGCAATAACTTCAAGAACAAGAGTACCTTACTGAATTAAAGTCATTTCACAAAGTTGTATCAGAGGGAAGGACAACAGTAAATAGACATGTTTTTTAGCAAATGATTGCAAGCATCACCAGAGCACAGTAGATTTGACACACCAATGGGGGGGGGGGGGGGGGGAATAAAAAAAGAAAAGAAAAAACAATAAACAACAAAAAACCAGAAAAGATTAAGTTCCCTGTTGTGTTACACTGTTGGGAACTAAGGCACTGGAATGAGATGTTGAAGCTACAGGTTGAGTTCCCAACCAAGCATACAACCACCAAATCTAAGACCAAGCAAGACTCAGGTGGAGCCTTGTGAGGTACATATGCTCCTGAATATAAAAGCTGAGCACCTGCACTGGTTGTCGGTGTTCTACATCACAAATTTTTAAGAGGTGAGTTCTTGCCTTTTCCTTATTCACTGTAACTTGTTCCCACCAGAGACTCCTATCCCAGAGTAAGGCTGACCCATGCATTTGCAAAGTCATGGCCTGTGAAATGATTTGCCTTCTCAGACACATACGTATGTGCTCTCTCTACAGTACTTCTTTCAATAGGAGCAAGCAGAATATAGGCATAGAGAGGAATAAAATAGGAAATTGGCTCTGCCATCAGAGATTCAAAACATCGAATCACACCTATAGATCATTCACCTACAAAATGGGGTCATGTCTGTGGCACAAGTCATTACTTGTAAAAATGAATGTCACAGAAGGAGCAAGTCCGCATCCTGAAACATGCTGGACTTGTTCCCATCTTTGTCAGGTTGCAGGTACAGTACCCTAAGAATTTGAGCTGAATTCCCCAAATAAAGTAATGAAAAATTATGAGGCTGTGCAGAAAAAAAAAAAAAATAGAGAGGCAGCTTCTTATTCAACAGTGTGAATGTAATGAGGCAAAGTATGTTGTTACGGAGGCTGAGGTTAAAAAAAAAAGCAAGCTGCCTATGCTTCCACAGTCAGAGCACAGATCAGCTGCTCCACATTGTACTAGAAAGGACACTGAAAGCAAGAACTTTAGACATGTTGGTGCAGATTAAAAACCACTTGAAAAGTTTAAGGCCAGATACTCAGAAGCCACGTGGATATGTAACTTTCCCTAATTTAAAGTCCATCAAAACTTAAACACAATTGCTTAGTAGTTATTATGCCTAAAGTCTCCAACAACCTTAAGAGCAAGTCTAGGTGCATGTAATGTTCTCAGGTGAAGTGGTTACAGAGGCTGTTAAGAGTATCTTCCATCTTTGCCTTCTTTTACCTTACCACTTACCACACCTTGAAGGCCACTTGCTCCACAGTTCTGGGTGCTATATGTACCAGTTTATGTACCTCAGATATTACACAAAGGAGTCATATGAGTAGAGATATGGGGCAATAACATAATTGCTGTGCCTTAAATCTAAACTCTGGTGAGAGGTAGTCACTTACAGAAATGGCCTACAGTATCTACAAAACCAAAGAAAACCACAACCACCACTAAAATAAAACACATCGTGTAGTTTCTCTTTTAAAATACATTCTAGAACTCATACTGAGACCCCTCATTTTTTAAATTTTTAAAGGTAGTCAGTAAAATGTTTTCCTTTACAGAATAGCACTGAGGTCACTGGAGGGTAAGAAAGAATTTTAAGATTTGAAAAAGTTACCAAATTTATTCATTCCTATAGTTTTTCCTTCAAAGCTTATGAAGTCACTACTGCTCTTTCTGTTTTTGCCAAGTTAATTAACCTCTCCCTTAACACCCATCATATGATTATTACTATATGTTACTATTGTTACTTTCTAATATTATAGAATACTTCTACCTATAACTGGATGACTCTTCTTTAGAAGTCTTTTTTCTTTCCCTGAATGCAGTATTGATTGTTAGAACAGAAGGCCAGCTGACTCACCTTTTATGTTAAGTTTTTAGAGTTTTATTATGCCCCAAAGATATAATTTAAAGAGCATACTAGAGTCACTTAGCCTTGTATACTTCCCCCTCCCCATTCACAAGATTCATTCTCTACCTCTTCATCCAACCGCCTCAACAAACTTTACACATCAATCCCCAAAACACCTCCATGAATGTTTCTGTACTGCAGGACTGACTCTAAGCAGTCTGCCTCTTGGGATTTCTCCACAGCGCAAACAGTAAGCTCCAAAATAAGGGGAAAGAAGAAGAAACAAGGAAAATTCTAATGACTCAAATTAACTGTACTCACTAAGCAACACCTGCAGTTCTGCTGCTTACCCCACCCACCCACCATGAGCTTTGCCTTCCCATTACAAGAACCTGATTTTTGTGCTTTTAAAATTTATTGTGGCTTCACATATAGACCAGATTCATCTCAGCAAGGAAAGGAAAGGCTAAAACTAATTATCAGTTTTCCAGCTTTGTCAGATCTAGTCTCTGGTGTGACTGGGAGTTCTTTGCATAGTAAATCCAGCAATTTCAAGATGAATTTTCTTTGACCCAGTCCTAAAGCTAAACAGGTGTTTTGAGGAAACTGAATCTACACAGAAACTGCTCTGTTGCCTGAGGCTGTACTAAACTATTAGTGACAGAAATGAGTCTGAGATTACAGGGTGGAAAAGAAATTAAATAAAATCTCTCTCCCACATCCTGTGTCCATGGTGGGTGTGTGTGTGTGTCCCCACATGTGAGGACATGAAACTGAGGAGCAGATAATCTTTTAAGAGCGAGACATGCAACAAAAATCTACAGAATAGTAAATTCAGGCAAAGCCAAATAAGTCATTTGCATATAATATTTCTATGAAAATGGAGGTTTCCCAACACAAAGGACTTCAGACTACTAACTTTCAAATTCAGAAGAAAAATAGAGACATTAAAGACATTAAAGACATAAAGACATTAGAGCCTGAACATCTTCCTAATGCTAAGTAATTCCTCACCAACTGCATAATCGCCACCCTCAATACAGTAACAGGCAGAAATTCTGACTGCACCAAAAAAAAGGCAGAATAAATTCTGTTGATTATTAGGTCAAGGTGTGATCATTCATAACCTTTCCAATTTCTACTTTTTCTTAGAACAAACCAACTGTCATGGAAACTAGAGAATCCATATTCCTTTCTTTAAAATTATAAAAAACCCAATCACACACACTTAAAATATAGTGCTAGTAACAGCAGCATGCAAAGATCATAAAACTAACTCATATCTGTTCTATGCAAGTTCTCTGAAAATGACTTCTATTAGGATTGCTTTAAAAATGCTTTCCAAAATAGATGCTATATCACAGAGGTTTTGAAAACTAAAATCAAGTCTCTATGAAGACTGGGTAACAAACAAGCTCTCATATGACATGGATATGCTATCAACTATTCTGTCATTGCAGAATGTTACTTTAGTTTCTCCTACTAAAAGGAACTGTCATCACAACCTGTTTAAAATAATACGGATCAGTGCAGAAGCTTAGCCAGTTCTTGCTTTAGCACTAGCACACAGGGTGGATGGGAAGGTTTCAGCCCACAAATGCTCCCGACTACATCTACACAGAACTCCTTTCATTAGTTCATAACATTTTCTAAGTCATTATCAGACAGAATTGATAACAACTACTGATAAAGTCATGATGCATACATCAGGTATTATATGGAAACTTTGAGTAATTTCTCATTTGAGGGGCACCAACCTAAGCATGCCCTTGAAGAGTAACTTTCTGAATTTTAACAGGAGATTGAAGAAAATATGCTACATTTTTCTCTTCAACAAGACAGTGGGACCTGAAGTCTTAGATGGATTTAATAGAAGAAATTACAATATAATTAAGTAGCTAATACTAAATTCATTTTTGTGGGATGTCACAGAAAGGAAGGAAGAGTAGCCACTACTCCAGTCCTAAACAGGATGGATTTTCCTCAAGACTCTACTAAAACTAAGCAAGAGTGTAAGAGTACACAATCATCACGTGAACAACAAGGTAATGACTGACACAAGCATTCCTCAGAATGTCACCATCACACTAATCAACATTTTAATAAAGCAGTTTTCTTTGCTGTCCTCTTCATCCTCCTTACCCATTATTCTCAACCTGTAACATACCCTTTCTACATAGTCATACCGCATCCCAACAGCAAGATTGGCAGAAACATACAGTGCAAGCAACTAGTATTTGCTATGTATTTTATGTAAATGCTAATGTAATTCAACAGCTGAGACCAAGAGATACTAGCACCAGCCAGCATGCAGTACATGCAAGTTATCAAAAGAGTAGCAAAGTTCTGGCATTTCTTAACTACTGAAGACAAGAGCAACAGTTTGGAGTTCCTTCTTTTCCCCTCCTCCCTAGATTAAAACAAGTGAAAGCAATATTTTATTTCCAATTTTGGCCTAATTTCTCAAATTTTTCAGGGAACTAAGGAATGGAATCCAAGTACATTTTATCACATTAAAGAAAAAAATGTTTAAGACATTTTGGAGGGTTTGTTTTAGAAAATTCGAACTTCAAAACTCTCATTTTCCTCCTTGGACATGTCAGCATCATAAATACCTATTTAACATTATGCATTTCAGAATTCAAGCATAAAACCCACAGAAATTTTTTATATTACCCTCATGCCCCATGGTTCTATGCCACTCTCTGCTTCTCAGGAAAAAACTAACAAATGCCACAAGCTGTTTAAAAAAAAAGGCTTCCTCGGGCCAAGTTGTTGTCAAACTCCCTCAAAGAGCTAATGAAACTTTGCCCGATTAAAGATTGCAAAACCATGCTTTTCCCAGAACTAATGCAACATGCCAGGTCTTATTTTGGCATTCTGAGAGCCATGCCAACAGGCGTACCATTGCCAACAGCTTATCATGAAACCTAATGTATACGTGAAATATTCATACTTCAGACAACAGAGTGGCAAAAATAACTTTTAATGGGTAATCAACCACTGGATTAGTACGTCAACAGTTTTTACATGGTGTCAAGAGCACTGAATTTTCAGAAACATAGTATGTTGAACAGAACTTTGGAGTGGAGAAAAAAAGCAAAGTTAAACTGATAAAAATGTGTGATAAAACCAGAAGAGACAGCAGTGGCAGGAACTTGCCTGTATTGAACATTTGTCTAGAATTGAGACTCGGGTAGTCTGATCTGTGTATTACACAGCCAGGGAGTTTGGGGGCTTGGTGGGGAATTGTTTGTTTTTTTAACTGCAGAAGTTTTCAACGACTGAATAAAATTTAGGTTTATTATCGTTTTTCAGAGCAGCTATGTTTGCACTTGAGGTTTTACAGATCACAACTGGAAGTTTATTCTGTGAAATAAGTTTTCTACTTAAACAGTAAATTATTTTTGTTATGCGAGAAGAACACAGCTTTCATATTCGAACAGAGTTTGGGTTTTTTCTTCCCCTGCACAACAAGATGACAACTTAAGTGGCAAAAAAAGTACACAAGTTTCTAATTTCTAAAATTCAAAGTCTGTTCTCCTACAAGTCGTAGACAATGTCAAATATTCAGCACTGTAAATTGACTAGATATAAACACTACAGAAGAAAACACAGCACTGTCAGTGACCTACAAGCATAATTAACTTAGTTTTAGGTGTTGAGTTTTAGTGGTACTCAGTGTTGAGGCTCAGAACTGTCATAGCAAAAGAACTAAAACAAGAAAGTGCGTTCTATTCTTCCTGTTGCTTTTTAAAAATATAAACTTCTGAGCAAAACATTTTAGAATACATTGAAATGAAATAAAGAGCAGAGCCATTCTAATAATTAATAGCAAAGTAGTACAGTAATACAAAAATATCTTTAATAGAAAGTTATTTTCTTTACTATGCCATTACAACTTTGACTCCCTCTGCAAAGCTTAGAAGTTATCACAGGAAAAACTGGAAATAGAAATTAAAAAAGGAAAATATTTATTCACACATAATTATTCACATGAATTTGCACATCACTGCATTATAACAAATAGATCTCGTTATCTTATAAAAAAAGCAGCACATGGCCAATAAATTAGTATCCAGAAAAGATGGGAGAGGTGACAATTTTTTCAGTAACAAAAATCCCCAACTTTATCCTCTGGCAAGTATCATCAGAACAATAGCACATGATAGTACAGTATCATTTTGTAACTGAAATCAAGCAATGAGCATTAGCAAATTCCCACGGAAATTATCTAGGACATCAGAGCGAGATTTATGATGGCAGAAGAGATTCTTGTAAAGAACTCACTAAAACCACTGACTGTCTCAAAGCACGTCCCCATTTCCAACACAGGGCATTAATAGTGTCTCAAGGTCTGAGTATCTTACACACCTATCATCCTTTGAGGGGGGGAAAAAAAATTAATCAATGCATCACACAAAAATACACCCTAAACGTTTAGAGCCTGACCTAACAGTCTTCTCAAAACAATGGGAAATCTGCTGCCCTTGATGGTCTGAAAGATCAGAGTCCAGAGTACAAAGCTGAGTCCCCAACAGTCCTGAGGCTACTCGAAGCCCAAGATGTAACATGCACAGTTTTGAGACTGGGAACAGTCATCTCCTGTAAGGACTGTGCTTCAACACTTTCAACATAGCGCAGGTCACAACCTTTTAGAGTACATTTGAAAGCTGCCCACTTTGTGAACACAAAGGAGGCCACATTTTACCTGTTTATCCTTAAACCAACTATTCAAAGAGGAAACAAAAATGCCTGGAGTGGCGACACCACAGTAAGAAGTGCCATCTTCACATCCTAGGAGCTCTCCTTCAAACACAGGCCTCATGAAATGAAGTCATGGGCAGGGGGAACAGCAGCTTGCTGAGCCAGAACTTAGAGGACCTGACTGCCAGAGCAGTGCTTTACTTCCAGTTGATCAGTCCTCTTGGGGCATTAATTTACATTCCAGTTTAAAGCACGAACACTGGACAGATTTGAGGAAGAAACATGAGAAACGATAGCACTCTACAATGAAAGAGATAACTGGACAGAGAAAATGGGATATTAAGTGTTTCAAGTAGCTGCAAAAGTGGCGTTAAAAGCAGGGAGGTTTAATGATTCAAAAGATACCAACTTCACCAAAAAAATGAACAAAGGATAAAGCTTACTCACCCTTGATTAATTATAGCTTTGATCTTAGAGTTTTCAGTTTTAGTTTCAGGAAGTTTGGGCATACAGCCCACCCTCAAAAAAAAAAAAAAGCTGTAATTCACATTTATCACACTTTCCCAATGCCTTAAAACTTACTGGGAGAAGTGTCATTTTGCTGGTCAGACATTGTGTAACAGGCCCAAATGTGCTCTTTTTTTGCCCTGAGAACAGAGGTCTTCACAGTTAAAATTGATTATGCCATTTGTTTTCTGCGGGAAGAATGTCGGACCAGTCCGCTCACTCGTGACACAAGGCAGCATTTGTTAGAGCAATAAACAGAACGCGATCACATCGAACACCTAAGGGACACACAGCACGGCAGCAAAGCTCCTTCACCTGACCCTGTGGCCTCGGCTAACCACTGTGGAGGAGGAAGGATTGGGGAGAAAAACAACTCCCGGCCGTGGACACCCCTTTGATGCCCCCCAAGTGACAGGGTGTGGGCCAGCCACCACCTTCCCCCGCCGCGACCCGCTGGCCTGGGTTGGCGGCCGGGTACCGGGCGAGGATGGGGGAGACTCCAGCCCCCAAGCACATCACCATTTCGTGACCGAGGTGCGAAGCAGCCAGCCAGGCAACCAACGCACATGCAATCCGCTGACTCGTTGCCAGCGTTAACGCGGGCTCACGCTGCTTTTTTAAAAGATGTTTTTGCCATTTATTCCCCCTGGAGACTTGGAGCAGCGCGACCCTCCCGCCCGGAGCCGGGCGAAGAAGGAGGCCGGGCCCGGGGCACCCCTTCGCGGCCGCGACCAGCCTTCGCACCTCGGGGAGGGGGTGCCGAGCCGGCCGCTCCCCCCCCTCCCTCCCTCCCCCCCCTCCTCGCTGCCCCGGGGCCGGCGCTGACAGGCGGCGACCGTTAACGGCCGCGGCAGCGCGAGCCGCCCCCCGCCCGGTGCGCGCGCGCCCCGCCACACCAGCCGCCCGGGGCCGCCCGTCGGTGTCGCCGCGGGCAGCGCGGCGGGCGCTGGCCCCGCTCCGCCCGGGAGCGGCGAGGAGGAGGAGGAGGAGGGAGGAAAAGGGATCGAAGAACAGAAGGAGCCGCCGGTACCGGCGCCGCTGCCCTCACCCCGCCCGACGGCAGCGGTGCAGGCGCTGCGCGCTCACCTGGTCTCTGCCGCCCCGTCCCGCGGGACGGGAGGAGGAGGAGGAGGAGGAGGAGGAGGAGGCGGAGGCCATGTTGAGCGCTCCCAGGCACCTCTCCTCACCTCGCCCAGCGCGGGGGCAGAGCCGTCCCGGGCTCACCCCCACCGGCGGGCGGGCCTGCCCCTCACCGCCGCCCCCTCAGGTGGTGCCGAGCCCGGCCGGTGCCTCTCCTCCCACGGCGGGCAGGGCAGGGCAGGGCAGGGCAGGGGCGGGCGGCAGCAGCGCTCGGCTCCCGGCAGCCCGCTCCGGGGGCCGCCGGCGTCCCGTCCCGCCCCGTCCCGCCGCTGGGCAGCGGGGCGCGGCCTGGCGGGGGCGGCCCGCAGCAAGGTCTCCCCCCGCGGGAAAAGCGGGAGGGCGGCTGCTACCGGAGTACTTCGAAGGGCCAGGGAACACCTGCGCCCCGCCGGAGCCCCCCAGCCGCCACCGGGCCGGCCGCACCTGCACCGCGGCTCCCTGGAAGCGGCAGGCGGGGGGCCGCTGCTCCCTTCTGCGGGCAGATCGCTCCGGAGGATGCCGCCGGGGGAGCCCAGCTGAACTTGGTTAAACAAAACTAAGAAGCCAACCCAATCCTCTGCGCGGCATTAACGAATTCCCTACCACAGTTAAAGGGCTGCCGCTGGATTTCCATAGCCAGTGAGCCCTACGAGTGCAGTATCACAGAATCGTCTAGGTTGGAAAAGACCTTGAAGATCATCCAGTCCAACCATCAACCCAACATTAACAGATCCCAACTACACCATATCCCTCAGCGCTATGTCGACCCTACTCTTAAACACCTACAGGGATGGGGACTCCACCACCTCCCTGGGTAGCCTATTCCAATGCCTGACTACCTGTTCTGTAAAGAGTATGTTTACTATAATGCCAATTCGGAGTCGCTCGCATGTGAAAAGCGACAGGAGAATACCTCACACACGGAGCGCAGCCAGGAGCTGCTCGTAGGGATGCTGGTTAGCTGATACTCATACACGCTGGAGCCTGGCTGAGGCACTCCGGGGTTCCCCCCCTCCCCGTCAAAGTTGCCAGCTATGCCAACCTCACACCACGACCTGCTGCATTGATCAGACCACTAGTTCTGCTTCTACTTTTTCTTAGTATTAAAAAAATATTTTTATCGATCTTAATAGAGTGTGTTTTCACAGAATCACAGAATCATCTAGGTTGAAAAAGACCTTGAAGATCATCCAGTCCAACCATTAGCCTAACATTGACAGTTCCCAACTACACCAGATCCCTCAGCGCTATGTCAACCTGACTCTTAAACACCTCCAGGGATGGGGACTCCACCACCTCCCTGGGCAGCCCATTCCAATGCCTGACTACCCGTTCTGTAAAGAAATGCTTCCTAATATCTAGTCTAAACCTTCCTTGGTGCAACTTGAGGCCATTCCCTCTTGTCCTATCACTCATTACTTGGTTGAAGAGACTCATCCCCAGTTCTCTGCAACCTCCTTTCAGGTAGTTGTAGAGGGCGATGAGGTCTCCCCTCAGCCTCCTCTTCTCCAGACTAAACCACCCCAGTTCCCTCAGCCGCTCCTCGTACGACATGTGCTCCAGACCCTTCACTGGCTTCATTGCCCTTCTCTGGACACGCTCGAGTCATTCAATGTCCTTTTTGTAGTGAGGGATCACAGGACTTGAAACCATAAACATATTGTAAAAGAAATTAAGATTATTTTAGTTTTGACTTAAATGACTTTATGGTCATGTTACTTTTCCTCCCCTCTCAAAATCCCATTCTGGTGCACCAACCTATTTTCCTATTTTCATCAGAACTTGATTTACCAGTTAGCAGCAGTTAAACATGACAAATGCTATCAAGCACTAATTTACCTAGAAATATTGCTGATAATGGCTTAATCCAGTTACTTTTTACTACCACGGGCCTTAGTGCTGTAGGTATAATTTACAAAGTGAATACCCAGCTGTATAAACTGACTATAGGTGTTTATACATCTTTGTGATACTTGTGCAACTAACTGCTTGTCACTCT
Source organism: Strix uralensis (assembly GCF_047716275.1). Lineage (NCBI taxonomy): Eukaryota > Metazoa > Chordata > Aves > Strigiformes > Strigidae > Strix > Strix uralensis. The sequence continues at coordinate 9,148,593 of NC_133978.1, read as the reverse complement.
CACTAGAAAGTGTATGCTTTTTTCTTTGTATATAGAGCCAAATAAAAATATTTAACCAAAGACCTTGCCTGTGTCTCATATGCAGAAGTTAATTCCCCAGAACGTCTTTATCCCTCTTATTTTGGATGTGACTCATTTCCTCAGCCCACTCAGGTAACCAGAGGAGATGGGAAAAAAAGGATCACAGCCTCCATGTTAGCTAAAAGAAAGCGTGAAGCAGGGTTGGTCACGTCTACCAAGGAGGGGTACTGTCGCTGGCAGTGGCAATTAGCAGCTCTGTGGCTGGGCCACATGCTATTTTTATATAACTCACATACCACACCATCACTGCATACCACCTTCCATCACTCTTTGGGAAGGAAACTATAAAAACTTAAATGGAATTTGCAGATTGTAAAAAAAAATAACACCTTAAAAAGATCATTTTTACTTGAAGCAAAAAGTGTTTTGTAATTCTACTCTCACAATTGATAGGAGGAGGAATTTTTAAACAAATTCGAATGTGATGTGTACACGGAAATCCAGAGTCCATTTCCACAGGCTTACATACCTCATTTGTCTCATCTGGAAGAGTATACCTTCTTTTTGGCAGCTGGAATGATACCCAGAGGGAAGAAAGACTTCTCTTACTTCAGGAGAGGTTTCAGGTCAGACTTCCCTGACAGAGGTTTGGAATTTAAATGTGCTATTGCAGTGCATTTGATCTGATAGAGCATAGTAGCAGGTGGTTGTTGTAAGATGAAAAAGGATAAACAGATAAGGAGCACAGAGAAAACCTGAGGTAATTGGAAAAAAGAGTATTATTTGTTGAAATGAAACAGCTATACCAGCAAACAGATTTTTAGCTAGTGTAATTGTCTGCACCCGAGGAGGGTTGCTAATAGAGTTATATTGCTACAGCTATACTGATAGGGCCTTAAATTTGGACAAACCCCATGGGAATGGAGCTTGAGATTGCCTTGTTCAGCTGGAGGGCTCTGCTAACCAGCACTCCCCATTTACCTGCTCGCCTCTATCAGGGCTGGGAGCTGAACTCCAAATGCAACTCTGAACACACCTCTCCTGCTCTCATACATCCAAACAGCAATTAAAAAGCAGTTTATTGGGTTCTGCCATTTTTCTTCTTGGCTTGTAAGCCCTGTGAAATGCGAAAACTAAAATCAGGAAGCAACCACCTTTTCCTAAGGTTGGTTTTACAGGGGTCGGGAGTGAAAGCTTTGCCCAGCTGAATTTAATGGGTGTTTTGCCAATGACTTCAGTAGAGTCTGGCTTTTTGCCCAGATGCTCTAGAGAAACAAAAGGTGCTTTTTTTTTCCCCACCTGGCTTGGTACATATGCCCTGTTCACCTTTTTTAAATTTAATAATTTAATAATTACAATTATTAAAATAAAACCCTGGTTAGGCATTTCTCTAGAGGTTTGTATATAACCAGCTGTGTGTTCCACAATAAAGGAAGAGGAGCTTTTTGCTTTCTGGCATCCTGTCAAAATGCTAATACAGGGTAAGAGCAGCAGAGGAGTTCTCCATGTTTCTTAATAGTGGGAACTGTCCTGCATAACAAGAGGCATTTAAGAGGTTAAATGCATCACCTGAGCTATGCATTAAAGAGATATCATTCCTCTAATATTATCTTGCTTTCCTAAATGCTACTAAATCTCTCCTGCTGTACTTTTGCATTGACATACTAACAAAATGATCTTTTGTTTTTGATAAATGTTAAAAGAAGCCAATCAATGTTTGTATTTATCTGCTTCTGAGTACAGTGAACGCAACCTATTTTAGATACCCTCATTGGTATTCACAAACCAGCTGACCTTTTTTAATCACATCATTATGTAAAAGACAGAATACACTTTTTCTGTTCCTTACAGTGATGTTATTGCTGAGGAGAATATGATTAATATACGAAAGACAAGACGATACTGACTCTTGCAGCTGCCCTCTACTCGGCATAGAAGGAATTGTTCAGAGTATTACACTGGGTTCTTAGCCACAAATACAACTGTAATACTATAATCTGAGCTTGGCATTGTAGGTCTGATCCTATATGCCTTGCACAAATAGCACTGCAGTTCAAGCAAGTGGAAGTTTTGGATGCTGAAGAGGTTTTAATATACATGCCTGTTGCCCGTTTATATAAATAAAGTGGTAATTAATGTTGTATTTTCAAGGTAGGCTATATTCCTTTGCTGTTTGAGTTTTCCCTCAGTTTTGCACTTGAATCCATGTTTTGCTGTAAAGGGGAGCGACAGTCCTAGGGAGTCCCACATCTGTCTATCTGCAACTCAGTTGTCAGAAGGCTCACTGCTACTATTCCTTCAAGCAGAACAGTAAATTCCTTCAAACACAAAAGTCAATAGTTATATCACTCATCTCAAGCATTATCATTAGGTACAGCCATGTCTAAAGCAATGATCAACTTGAGATAAGCACTATCCAGTCAGAAAGGAGACATGCTTTATATCCTAAGGATACACAGGCAACAGCAAGAGGGAGGAAAATGCTAGGTAAGTGGAACTGTCAGACTGATATTTGACAAATTAATGCCATGACAGGTCTATCCTTACATATACTCTGACTTATAAGCAAGCTAGCTAGAGCTTACTATTATACAGAGAGGGACAGAGAAAGTGCGCGTGGAGGGTGTGAGCATGGAGCACGTAGCACCTCTGTCGGTGTACGTGGAGTTATGCTGTGCACCACTGTGCTGTGAAGTGACAGGGACGAGCTGAAATTGGCACAAGCTGCTTTGGGTCAATACCCACCCCCACAGCCACTGAGCACTCTTAGCACACATGAGGGGTGAAGCAACCTCCACTGTTCTTGAAGGAAACCACTGCACACAGTGGCATTCTCTGTTGCTGTAAGGTGTTAGTACATGGCTGATAGTCCACTGAACATGGAGTCCACGGCAAAATAATTTCCCTGAGCTGCTTACCTGTGATTAAGCCAGCACAATTTGTGCACTAAGGCAGCATCACAAGAGCAGACGCGAAGACAGGGGCAGTTATGCTGGGCTTCGAGGGCAACAGCAATCAGGCAGGTCTCAAAGCCATCTGCTTCCTAGGTTTTTTCTAAGGTATCAGAAGAGGCTAAACATGTCATCTCAGGCAGCAGTCGAGGGGACCACCGCCTCGCACAGATCACAGCGTTGTATGCCGCTGACTCGCAGAGCAGTCTCCTGGCATGTGAAACTGAAGTAAGGCTACCAGGCTCCTGGGTAAGAGATAGCTGTTCTCCTTTGACCAGGTTTCCTTCTGGTGCCTCCTGGGCTTCACCACTCAAAACTGATGAGGCAATGGGATATATGGAAAAAGAGATATTCTCAAAGAATTTGAAAATTCAGTGAGCACTCTGAGAATGAACAGTTAAGTGTGCAACAGAAATGACTGTATGAGCATAACTAGGAAATATTTCTGTATATTTAAACTGAAGCTGGTTAAAACTGAAAAAAAAAGAAAATGTCACTTTCAAGAAAATTCAGATCAGTGTATTCAGTACTTTCCAACACAGTATATTTTATATATAAATATAATCTGTATATATTTTAATATAATTTAATTTCTAGTACTAAATGTTCATGATACTGCTACCTCACCCCCCCTGAAGTTAACTAAGGTTACCATATGTCTGGGATTTCCCAGACATGTTTTCTTTTCATCTGAAGGAAAAGGTGGACTTTGGCCACCTTCCTAAGGTCTCTGGGCAAGGATTAGTCCAGCAGAGTCAGCAGCAGTAGCTCGGGCGCTGTGCTGGCTACAGAAAGCAACATCCCCCAGCCGTGGAGCATGCACAGCCTGACGGTGCTGCCCGTGCAGAGTCAGGCCGAGGGACACGTCACGCACACTTTGCCTGAGCCCTGCAGCCAGCCCACCTGCATTACTGACTGTGGGCTGGCCTGGCTGCCTTGGACTCCTTACACACATAGGGAAGAGTTTCTCTGTGGCTGTGCAGGGGAGAGCATGTTGGACTCTTTTCCCATGAATTGCACAACACGTGAGGCCGTATCCCCATCTGGGATTTTCCAGAGATACAAAAGCCTTGTTCCAGGCTGGTAAGTCTCCAGCAAGTGCTGGGGATACACACTTCAAGGTAAACAGAAACCTGTGAGCATGCGCACTGCACGCTGCAAAAATTCCCCAGGAGGGAGGGGAATGTGGAGGATTTTTACCCCTGAAATGTATGTGTTGGGGGGGAGGCAGCTGGACAAGCTGCCTCTCGCCTTTGCCATGGGCTAGGGAAGAGAAGAATAAAGTGCACCATAAACAGTCCTGCCTGCTGGAATCACTCACCCAAAGAAATGCCTTTAGGGGAGAAGATTTTTGTATACATTTTTGTATACAGCAGCCTGCCCTGCTTACATTTAAGAGGAGCAGTGAAGCTGTCCTTCAGGGATGATGTAAACTTGTGCAATGAAGTAATTAAAAAATGCAGTTACATCAACAATGTAGAGTGGTGCTTGTATCTCACTCCTGCAGGGACTGTAGGTTTCCACAGGAGCGTGTTGGCCCAGGACTGTGTGTGCCGATGAGAAATAGGTGCCAGAGTGTGTCAGCAGCATCACAGAATCCACAGTGAAACTATCTTGTAGGGAAAAGACCTATAAAAGTAGAAACACATTTGCTTTGCAAATCTATTTAGCATTGAAGTTTCTAAGAAACACAATTTTGCAATGTTTGGAATAGTATTTTCCCAGGCTTTTTTTTTTTTAATGTAAGTGTATTGCATTACTACATCCCTGGGTACCGATGGAGTGAGGTTGCAACTGCCAGAGTACTCCCTGAGCAAAGCCTGCAGGTGCCTCTCTAGTTACATCTCTGACCTTCTTTTGGAAGCTGTGATAGCATAGGGACTAATTGTCCTTAATTTGGGAGCAGTGATACAGAACTTTAATTTGCTTACAGACATATGTCCCGGCTTCTGAGGAATTAAGTTACCCAATGACCTTTTATTAATGCATGTGCTTTAAAACCAACTTCAAAAGTCACAGCAGTACTTCACAGATCAGCACCCTTGCAGCCAGAAATAATGAATTTATGCTTTGGCTGGCCATGGTATCAAAATCTGAAAGACTTGCCTGATTAAAAGGAGCAGCTGCAGCCACAAGCCTAGCTTGATTCAAATATGATTATATTCCCCATACCATGCAAACAATCTAATATGTTATTTGAGCAGCAACCAGTTCACCCATTAGTGCTGGCCCAACACAGCCCATTGCATGAGTGCCTTGGTATCTTGACATTTGAGCAAAAAGGCTTTAGGTTCTCAACCTGTGGTCTGTGGACACCTGGGGGGCCGCGATGTCATCACAGGGGGTCCGTGAAGGCTTAAATCAGGGGTGGGGAACGTCCAGCCCAGAAACATTTGGTCTGGCCCATGGCAAGCACTGCGCCTCCTTTTCCCACAGCCCCCTCCCCTCAACGCTCCTCTCATAGTCACTCCCAACACCCACCCACCCCCCCCCCCGCCCCGCCTCCCTGATGCGCTGGTATATTTGGTGCTAGTATGGTTGGTGGGACCACTTTAACTAGCCAGTTTTTCTCTTAAAGACGTTTTCTTAACCCAATGGCCCTCCTTAGCGCCACAACAGGGCTGAAGTCTGTTCCTCCAAGCGGTGTCTCTGGACCCATAAACAAAATTATATGGTGACTGAACACAGATAAACAAGGGGGAGGTGAGAAGAATTGTCAAAACTTTTCATCACATTTCATGTAAAAATTGGCATCAAATTCAGAATTAGCACATTAAAATACCATAAAATGGGCCATTTGAGCAAGAAGAGTGTCGATGCTGTTATTTTAAATTCATATGGAATCATTGCAATAAAGATTACAATAGGAGTGTGTGCATTAACAGATTAATTTATTTCCCCTTCTCTCCAAATCTGAAGACCCTTCATGAAAAAACTGAAATAAATATTTGATGCGGGCTAGTGCTTTAAATCTTGAATAAAGTCTTGGTGCTCCGCGGCCACACAAGGTATTTAAAGGGGGTCCGTGGTGAAGGAGAGGCTGAAACCCCTGCTTTAGAACATTAGGTAGCCACCCTCCCGCGCTACGAGTCCTGCTTCCCCCGCACCGCCCGCGAACCAAGCAGACGTCCTCAGCTTGCCGCGCCCGGCCGCGCCGGTTCTACTGAAGAAACAGAAGCCGCCTTTGGGCCTCGCTTTGGCGCCGCCGGAGCGGCGCGCGCCGATTGGCCACTTTGAACATCTCAGCGCGGCGCCATTGGCGGCGCGCGGCGGCGCGCGGCTAGTTCGAATGCGCTGAGCCCGCCCCCGAGCCAGCCCGGCGGCGTCCTGGCGGCGGCGAGCGGGCGCGGCGGCGGCTCCTCAGGTGAGGGTGAGCGGCGGCCGGCGCGGCGCTGGCGGGGGGGTGCGGGGGCTCCAGCCTGGGTGGGCCGGTGCTGGCCCCGCGGAGGGGCCGGGGGGGCCGCTTACCCGCGGCCGTTGGTGCGCGCGGACGCGTAACGGCCGCGGGGGGAGGTTGGTCGCCTTCCCCTCAGCTCGCGCTGGGCCCGGGCTGAGCCCGCTGCTACCCCCCTCGGGCCCGGCCGCGGGGCGAGCGGCTGGCGCGGGGTCGGCCCTCCTCCGCTGGGGCCGCCGTTAGCCCTCGCCCCGCCGGCGGAGAGGTCCCGCTCCCCCGCGGGGCAGCGTGCTCGGGTACGCCGCGGCCCCCCGGCCCTTCCCCGGCGGGACAAGGTCGCCCTTAGGGCCTGAGAAGGGCGGAGGGCGGGCAGGGCAGGGCAGGGCGGCAGCTCCCCGAGTGGGTGCGGGGGGCTTCCCCCTTCGCGGGGCCCGGCGCCGGTGGCGGTTTCGAGGTGTCACGGCCGGTGACAGCGGGGCAGGAGGGGGACCCAGACGGAAACGGGTTCTTGAGCTCGGCGGCGCGGTTAGCGGGCGGGGGGCGAGCGCCCGCTGCCCTCCCTCCCTCGCTTGCTTAGCGGCTGCCTGTACTCGGGAACCTCCCCTGGAGCCGTAGGTAACCGCTCATCCCTCGTAACGCTTCCGGACCTCCGGCAAAGCTCCGCCGTGCTCCGTGAAGGAGGTCGAGAGCAGCACGGAGAGTGGGAACTACCAGTCCCAGCAGGTGCTGATGCCACCTACTACCGTGTGCCTGTTAACGTAGTTGAGCTATGTAGCTCTGAAGCCTGGGTACTGATCAAATGATATGGGGCTTTTGCTGCTAACATCAAACCCTGTGATGGGTTTGATGGGTCCCTGCTAATGAGTAACTATATAGAACTAGTGAGTAGGGTGTGTTTTCTCGGTTGCTTGGAGGAGCTTTTTTCACAAAAGCATCTTTTTCCTTTGAGTTGGTGCCCACTCATACTTTGGGATGTAGTTTTTCTAGTTGGAATCCCGAATAAAAACCTGTATTTTTGTTGAGGAGAAGGGTGAGTATTCCATGTTACATCCTAATTGTGTAAGACAAAACTGTCTTCTAAAGATCTGGCATAACTTCAGTGACTTTGCTGCATTCAGAACACCAAGTGTTCACTCTCATGGCTTTTTTCCTGTTTATTTCAGGGATAACTATAGTTATGGAAGATTACACAAAAATAGAGAAGATTGGGGAAGGTAAGTATGGAGAATGGTGAGCCTCGTAGTGCTCCGCAGTTAGAGTTATCAAGTGGCGTAGAAGCTCTGTGCGCTCTGGCTATTAGAAGAACTGACATTCAACTAACTGGCAAAGTGTCTGTGGTTTACTGCGGTAATTATCTCTGTAGTAAAAGCTTTCAGACTGCCCTTCTGAAGATGACATGGTCTATTTGAAACAATTGATCAGTGTTGAGAAGTGTCTGCCCTCATACTGATGGCTGATGGTGTAATTTTCCTCCAGGAGGGAAAGAAAATGTGTTCTGAGGCCTGAAACCAACTTTTCAATTTAGGAAGCTCCTCCATTCCTTTGTGTATGAACTTGTTTACCAGTTGCTCCTGAAGTTGTACTTGTGTGATATACTTATTTTGCTCAAACCTGCTGGTAGGGAGTAGTGGTTTGTGGATTGTTCTGCTTGGATTATATCCGGTCAGTACACTTCTCAAGGGAAAGAGCAGATTGTAAACCGCTGTGGAGAAGTGAACATTAACAGTAATTTGCTATAAGACACTAAGAAGATGGCTTCAATGCAGATGTTAGTCGCAACCCACCTTTCACTGGAAATCCAGCCTATGTTAAATGTAGAAGTCAGTGTGTTTTATAACACGTTAGCCTTTTGTAGACTTAAGAATTTGCAGTATGTTACTCTAATAAGGTGCTCTGTAAGGTAATCGCAAAATGTGTGGGTTTGGATCTTACAGCAAAGCTTCCTAACTGAAGCATGAATCTTCCTGAAAGAAACTAGTTTGCTTGAGCTTAATCTGAGGGATTAATGCTTGGAGTGAAAAGAATACTTAAACTGTCTTGGTTTGTTGAGGGCTCTACTTCTGTGAATGATGAATAAAACAGATTACTGATTTAAGATTTACTACTGGTTCCAATTTTAGTTTCTGCTGAGACCCACAGCACTACCCTCTCTCCTGCACTGAGGATTGTGCTAGAGGTATTTCTGTAGATCTGACCAATGGATGGAATAGATCTGTTGCAGAGGGAGCACTGCTTTTTTTGCAGCTAAACCTTTAACATTTTGATATGATGTTATCAATGGCAAAATCATAACCCCTGGGGATGAAGAGGTATAGTAATCTTGCTTGCAAGTTAATCAACCTGAAACTCAAATAGTATCTGATTTTACAGCTACATCTTCCAAATATTCAAGTTTCTCACTTAGATTACTAAGCACCCTGTCTTAACAAACGATACTGATTATGGGTGGCATGCTTCAAACAAACAAAACTATTGCATGGTTAAACTGCCAAAACTAAGCAGCAGTTCATAATCAAGCCAAAAACTTAAAGCAAAAATACTTGATTGCAAGGACTCTTGCCTATGTTAAGCAGTTCTTATTTGCAATGACTTCTCTGTACCTGAAGCTGGTATTTCCTATATGCATTTCACTGTCTTTTTGTTCAGGTACCTATGGTGTTGTGTATAAAGGTCGGCACAAAACCACAGGCCAAGTGGTTGCAATGAAGAAAATACGTCTAGAAAGTGAGGAGGAAGGTGTTCCAAGTACTGCTATCCGAGAAATTTCTTTATTAAAAGAGCTGCATCACCCCAATATAGTCTGGTATGCATATACTGGTATTTAGCTAAACTCTCTGAAGTGTAGGTCCCTTCAGATAAGAAATTATTTTTCCACCATTCTAGCGAGGTGAGAGCTACTCTGGTTAATACAGTGTCTACTTTGCAGCAAATAGCTATAGTCCCAAGTCCTGTGTTTATGCCAGCTTTCTAATTAAGACTTCCTCATGCTGCCTCTTCCCATCTAGGAATCTAAGAATTTTTTTGTTGATACAGTAATTTATATAAATTATTTTCAGAGTGGTTATTGTCAGAATGGAGACAGCATACCTCATGAAAACTGGTTGAAGCTGTTACTTTAGTCAGGCTCAGAATTTTACTTGCCACCTTGGAATAGATCGTTTGACTTCAGTCTTCTTATGTGAGCCTCTGTCATCAATCACTTCCTTGCTCTTTTGTGGCAGAGATTTACATGTTGCATTATGATGCTGTCATAGCTGTCATATCTGAGCTATGAGTGAAGCTTCCATCAGTGACTACTTGACATATAGAATTGATTGCAGCTATTGTCTTCCCCACAAAATATTTACTTGCTCTTTGATGCAGCAAAATACTTTCTCTAATGTGCCTTAAACTCACCAAGTTGCAGCCATGTAGTGTCTCAATGTATGTATGCTTGGGTTTAGGGACCCTTATAATCTATTAAAGATGAAGGAGATACTTAAAACCCTGTGCAAATTCTGCTGTCTACTAGGTCCCCATTATAATATTCCCTTAAACCCTCCTAGTAATTCAGGCTCTGCTGTAATAAAGCCAGCTTCAAATGGAAGCTAGGCACCAACACCCCCAGTCTCTTTTTGAAGGCAACAATATTTTTTCCTCAAATTTCCTGTGTCTGATACTAGGCATGAGGGAACACAAGTTTAAGAGGGGGCATATAGTTTTTTATCTGACACTATTTCAGATAGACTTGATTTTCCAGATGACAGTATAACTCACTAAGTCTGTTAATCTTTGAAGACTGAAAGCTTCTAAGGCTTTTGTAATAGGACCCTGGAAATGTCAGTTTGTATTCCTGTTGAGAGGGGAAATGTAATTGAGTCATTCATTTTGCAATGGAGTTGATTTATACTCAATTTTTAGTCTTCAGGATGTTCTTATGCAGGATTCAAGACTGTACCTTGTCTTTGAATTCCTTTCCATGGATCTCAAGAAATACTTGGATACTATTCCATCTGGCCAATATTTGGATTGTTCACGTGTTAAGGTAATGAGGACAATTTCTTAATATCAGAAATTAATCTAAAGATGACCTACAGAGTATAAGCAGCTCTTATTTTCAGTATAATTAACTCCTTGAGGAGAAATGAAAGGTTAAAGTGGCAGCTGTGGATAAGATGAATGCCACTTCAAATTCTTTTAATTACTGAAATTAAACTGCCTTAAACTAAGCTTAAGCAAAGAATTCATTTGTGTGGCTTTATAGAACCATAGAATGGTTTGTGTTGGAAGGGGCCTTAAAGATCGTCTAGTCCACCCCCCCTGCCACGGGCAGGGACACCTTCCACTAGACCAGGTTGCTCAAAGCCCCGTCCAACCTGGCCTTGAACACTGCCAGGGAGGGGGCAGCCACAGCTGCTCTGAGCAACCTGTGCCAGTGTCTCACCACCCTCACAGGAAAGAATTTCTTTCTCATATCTGATCTAAATCTACCCTCTTTCAGTTTAAACCTGTTACCCCTCATCCTATCCCTACACCCCCTGATAAAGAGTCCTTCCCCAGCTTTCCTGTAGCCCCCATTAAGTACTGGCAGGCTGCTCTAAGGTCTCCCCAGAGCCTTCTCTTCTCCAGCTGAACACCCCCAACTCTCTCAGCCTGTCCTCATAAGGGAGGTGTTCCAGCCCCCTGATCATCTTTGTGGCCTCCTCTGGACCTGCTTGAGCAGGTCAGTGTCCTCCTCATGTTGGGGGGCCCCAGAGCTGGACACAGCACTGCAGGTGGGGGTCTCACGAGAGTGGAGTAGAGGGGGAGAATCCCCTCCCTCGCCCTGCTGGCCACACTTCTCTTGATGCAGCCCAGGACATGGTTGGCTTTCTGGGCTGCAAGTGCACATTGCTGGCTCACAGTCAGTTTTCCATCTACTACTACCCCCAAGTCCTTCTCTGCAGGGCTGCTCTCAATCCACTCCTCACCCAGCCTGTATTTGTGCTTGGGATTGCCCTGACCCATGTGCAGGACCTTGCACTTGGCCTTGTTGACCTTCATGATGTTTGCATGGTACCACCTCTCCAGCCTGTCCAGGTCCCTCTGAGTGGCACATCCCTTCCCTCCAGCGTGTTGACCCCACCACACAGCTTGGTGTCAATCCCACTGTCCATGTCACCAACAAAGATGTTAAACAGCACCGGTCCCAACACCCACCCCTGAGGAACAGCACTCGTCACTGCTCTCCACTGGGACATTGAGCTGTTGACCGCAACTCTCTGAGTGTGACCATCCAGCCAATTCCTTATCCACTGAGTGGACCATCCATCAAATCCACGTGTCTCCAACTTAGAGACAAGGATGTTGTGTGGGACAGGATGTTATGATTGATATTAATTCAATATCTGCAGTGCTTTGTATCTCCATTTGCTACTGCTATGGGGAGAGCTAATGTAAGGGAACAGCTTATGCTTCACAGTACTAACTTGCATTAAAGGTTACTCCTTTTTTCTCCCACTTCATCCTTTCTAGAGTTACTTGTATCAAATCTTGCAAGGTATTGTCTTCTGCCATTCAAGACGAGTTCTGCACAGAGACTTAAAACCTCAGAATCTCTTAATAGATGACAAGGGAGTGATTAAGCTGGCGGACTTTGGATTGGCTCGAGCCTTTGGAATTCCAGTGCGGGTATACACTCATGAAGTGAGTTGGAACATACTCTTGGTGATTTGGACAATGCTTACTAGCTTCCTGCTAATAACTGAGTACAAAACAGCTAAAGAATCACAGATTTTTTGAAGTCAAAGTAACAGTATCAAAAAGCTATATTTTGGTTTTGTTTTGATCAGTGGCTTTCCATCTCCCTGACTGGTTTTACTCTAAGGTTCCAAAGCATCTTATGAATCCCACTATTATTTTGACAGTGAATCAGATGGGGCAGAACTTGTGTCTCACTGTCTCATAAGGGCATTTTTACTTCACAAAGTACTCGGGTTTGAGGGTTTTAGTGGCTAGGTGCTAAAGGCTTCCTGCTGTTTGGGAAGTAGTGTAGGCAACTGCTTTGTTTGCAGTTGAAACTAGTGCAATGGAGTTCATTATGTTTGTCTATAAATGAAGTTTGAAACTAGTATTTTCAGTAAAACTTCTAGCACTGGCTATTATTTTAACCAAAAAAACTGAATGCTGCTTTGAATAAGCCATTGTGCTTGCAGTCAGTTAGAGGACCTGATTCTATAAATGCATAAAAATGTCCTTGTTCAATAGGTAGTGACACTGTGGTACAGGTCTCCAGAGGTGTTGCTAGGATCTGCTCGTTACTCTACTCCTGTAGATATATGGAGCATAGGTACCATATTTGCTGAGCTAGCAACTAAAAGGCCGCTTTTCCATGGGGACTCAGAGATTGACCAGCTCTTCAGAATCTTCAGGTATGTCAGGCTGAACCTTTCCTTGCTACTTGTGCAGTATTGCACAGCAGTGCTGTGTGCTTATTAAAACCGTAATAGTGCATACAGATTTCAGACTAAATTGCTTATTCTTTTGCTTATGCTTGCATAGAGCTTTAGGGACCCCCAACAATGAGGTATGGCCTGAAGTGGAATCCCTGCAAGACTATAAAAACACATTCCCAAAATGGAAACCCAGCAGCCTTGGAACACATGTCAGAAACTTAGATGAAGATGGTCTCGATCTGCTGTCTGTAAGTAGTCTGTCTTAAACTGCTGATTAAGAAAACAAACAGGTCATTTCAAATACTCTAGAACACATAAAGCTATACTAATCAGTCCTGGCTCAAATGAAGATACAGAGATCTTCAAACTCAGCAGTGGTATGGGCTTTCATTCTTGTAGCACTGACATCTTCTGTGACATTCACTTCTTTCATAAATAATAGATGAATAGACTACTTTTCTTTCCATTAAGCAATTATTTCTCAGATTTTTTTATACTAATACACCAGGTACAACTTGAAAGTGAGCATGAGCTTTTACAAACAGGTCTAAGTGAAATCTCCTGCCCACAAACCGTAGCTGTCGCCTTCCTGGTGACAGCACTAATTGTGATGGGGCTGTATGACTGCTGATCCAGGTGGAAATGTTTTTCTTTTATGGTAGCATGTGGATTAATCTTGTTGGGCTCACCTTGGTTAAGCTTTCATGTTGGTCTTAACTGAATAAACAGTGATGGAAACAGCTGAATTTATTGATCAGCTGTGAAACCAGGGGCTTAGTTTAAATCAGCCTAGTGTTTGTTTCAATTGCCTTTAACCTTTGGCTGTGGTGGATTTACTCAATTGGTATATTTTTTTGTCTAGTGTGAATTTACTTTAGTTCTGTGGCTATGCAGTTGAACTACCACACTAAGCTTTTATTTGACAAGCTCTTCATCAGGCTTCTCCATTTACTGCTCTCCTAGCCCTTGTGCTGCCACTGGACTAATTTAGATTACATCTTAGGTGTGATCTTGGATGCACCTGAGTATAAGAATGTACCTTGGTGACATCCTTTGGCTCTCTTAAAGCTGCATTTATACAGTGCAGACTTACATATGGGGGTGTGGGGTTGGTGCTCTGTGTGTTGTAAGATAAGCTGAAACTTCAGGACTGTCTTGGTGCAAGGGGAACCTTATACAGCAATCACCTGTGTAGCCTGCTCATGTTTTTAAGCAGTCACAGTAGTTCATTACCTATACTGGTATGGCTATGACAAAATACTCTTAATGAAGTGGTGTTACCCAAGAAGCTCAAATGACCAGTTTCTCACACTTTTACTTCGAGAACAGAGCCACAGTTCAGACCGAAAACCTGAACAACACTTGTTAAACATAGTTGTTTTGGATAGCTCTCTGAACCTTGTAGCAGTGTTGTTTTAGAGAGGTAACTGAATCTGGGAATAATTCCTGTGCCCACTGACAGCATCATTATTAAATCAGTTTGAAGTAGAACTGTATTTGCAAAGTAAAAATCAACCGAACAGGCAAGTGAATCTGGTTGATGCAATTGTGTAACTGGCCTGCTAAGTACTCATCTGAGCTTAGTTGTGGCTTCATTGTGTAAAAACAATATTTTGGGCTGCTGCTAATAAAGGCAAAAAAAATTACTAGTTCCTCAAATGGTGTTAACACAGTACTAATCAAAGCATATTAAATTCTGTAACATTTTGTATAGTTTTGTCTTAAGTGTTGACATTTTAGCTTCCTATTAATGCCTGGTGACAGTGGTATGGCTGAACTCTTCAGCATCTGGAATCCATTTAAGTTTCCTATGGTTTTAAGCCTAAAGTGGTAATATAACTTTTTAAAGGCAAGAGAACTGAATATTTCATTCTAGAGCACAAGCTCAGATGTGTCAATGAATATGTTAATTTATCCTTCTATAGACTACTGCAGATGGAAGTAGTATGTAAAATAGCTATCTTTGAAAATGGGTTACATAGTCGTGTGTTAAGACCAATTGCTCAAGTGAGGTTGTAAGCTATAAGACCTTCATAAGTGAGATGACTTCTGTGGCCAGCATTTCAAAGCACTTAATGGCTGTCATCAAAAGCTTTGGTCTATCAGACACTAAATTCCAGGAAGAACTACGTTCCAGACTGCTCAGAGAAGAAATGGTCACTTAATCTGTCAGCTGAAGTGCTGTACTCTCAATGTCACAGCATCCCTCTTCCAGAGAAATTTGCCCCTTTTTGTCTGAGTTACTTTTAAGAGAACCTTTGATACCAGTATTAGCTATATAGGATGCTGTTGTCCTGGGATATAGCTAATGGGAACCTGTCACAGGGTAAAATTGGACATGCAAGGTTAAATCTAGAGACAGCGTTGCATTTGGCAGGAGTTCAGAGAATATAAATGCAAATTCAGTGGTTTAAATCAACTTGGAAGGCTCCCTGTAGGATGAAGTCTAAAGATAGTTAACTGTCAAGACTGAATACTGGGCAGAGTAATACTGGTTAAGCTTTTTTCTGGAAGCCAAATTTGTTGGAATTGAGGAGAAGCAGCTGGTAGAATCCTGATTACATGAATTGGAAATGTACTTTCCTTTAAGGAGAAATAAAAGCAAAATGACTTTGCAGAGGCTTTGCTAGTTTTGGGTCTAGTAGAAAACTAAATGCTTCATTCCTCCTTTTTGTCCCCTTGTATGATATAAACTAAATTTTTCTTTAAACTGCTAGCAAAACAAATCTCTTGCCTGTTCTAGAAAGTTCTGAGGGCTATTTTAGTGTTTATGGTGTTCCCTCTATTTGCTCTCATCAGCTTTATTATTGAGGTCTTAAGTTGAGGTAACTTGAGGTAACTTACTGCAAAGAAACTCGAGTTTTAAAACTCTGGGTTTCTTCAGTTCTACCTGCTTACTTACTACTTTTCTGTTTGGATTCTGAAACAGAGTGATCACTTGGTATTTTAACTGTAAACAGCTGCACCAAGCTGAGTAGAAGCAGTTTGACATCAGTTTCTTCAATGTCAGTTTAACAAAACAAGTGTAAAACCACTTGTCCTTGTAAGCATTTTTGCCTTTAACAGCCTAAAGCTTATTAATTTCCCTTAGTTGAGACTAATAATTATTGCCACTTGATGCCTGGATCTGGATTTAGTTCAGTTCATATGGTAGCCTGATCCATGCATGGGCTTGGTTATTGAGTAGGAGAATAAATGCGTGTTCACTTTCTGAGATGTCATGTACTACTACTGACCTACCATTGACTTGCAGGTGGAAATAACCTCTCCCGTGAGAAACCATGGAACACAGGGAAAACTTGTCTTTATGGTTACTTGATTATTAATATGGTTAAATATCTACCTATTTAACATGATTTTAGTTCTCATTTCATGAGGGAGTAAATGTGTTTCCTTTTTCTTCCAGAAAATGTTAATTTATGATCCTGCAAAAAGAATTTCTGGCAAAATGGCCTTGGACCATCCATATTTCGATGACTTGGACAAATCCACTCTTCCTGCTAATTTGATTAAGAAATAATAGACCTTTGGACTAAATCAACCAGAGTGAAATAATTACAATTATTTTTAAGTCTTTGTAACTTGTCTGTCTGTCTGCTTTAAAACTGTGGCTGTGTTTAGTTTGTTTTGGTTTGTGTTATGTAAATATTAACCTATTAGTGCTGAGTTCAAATACAATGCAAATATTGCTGCCATTAATGCAGTGGACTTTCTATAAATAAAGCTTTAAATCCAGTGGACTGAACTTTATTTCCACCCTATGGGTGCTCTACAAAAGGACTCTGTTTTCTTTGGAATGTGCTGGTAAGGTACCACTTGTCTAAAAAAAGCATCTAACCTGAACTACTTAATTCCTGTTCTTGATATGATAGGAAGATGGGATAGGGAATTCCTCTGAAGTCTGAGCTGTTTCACTATAATGTCAGTTAAAATTTTACTTGAGCATGGCAACCAGTGTGCCAAAGGACATGTACATTGAGCTATTCTGAACTTGAGAACTGAAGTTTACTACTTAAGCCAAATAGATGGCCAAACTCATTTTAGGGTTTGAGCTTTTGGAGGTATTTGCAAATCAGCATTTGGAAAAAATCTTGCTCTGTCTGCTTTTCTGTTACCTTGAGGGCCCCAGTGTTTACCTTGATCTTGGCATGTTAACTTGTGAATTGGCATAGTTCCAACTCCTGGACCAGTTCAGGTATGTTATCTTAAATTTTACATGGACTGTCTATACTGCTGTGTAACTGCTTAAGAGGGCCCCTTCCAGCTGCTAATAGTATTACACTTCTCAGATTCTTACTGAAGGAGGGAGAGCCCCTGGATTATTCTTGAATTTGAAAACTAGTCTTGTCCTCCTATAGGAATAGTCAAGTGAATGTTGACTTAACAGGAATTGTAATCATAGATGATCTCCCATGATTAAGTAGGAGCTTTCTAAAGCTCCCCAGCATTTAACTTTACAGGTGAGAGTATTGTAAAAAAGTCAGACAAAATTTAAAGGCATATAGTAATTGATTTACAATTGCTACCTCTATTCTTGGCTTTCAGATACATCACTAGGGATGGGATGCACATGTGTCTTAAGTTTTGTTGGATCTAAGCACTATGGTGTTCCTTGCTGGTTAGGGGCCAAAGCTTGCGACAAAGCATGGAATAGTAATTGAGAGTATTTAAGTTTCTAAATCAGGCATTTGAAAGGAACAAAATGCACTCTTCCAACAATGAGGTTTGTAAGAGCCCTGTCCTACAGCTGCTGAAGAGGCTTTGAAACAAAAGCAGTGGAGATGATGACAGCTGCTTATTGTGTCTATGAATGAGTAACTGAAGGTATTTGTGTTAGACCTAGTTCTTGTTAGCAAGTAGCATTTTTAGATGTAAACAGAAGTTGGTGTTAGCATTGTTCTCTGCAGAGTGGTTCTTAATCTCTAGAAGTATCTGGATACTGTCAGCTTAATAGAATCATTTAGCAGTGGAGAGCCAAGGAGGATTTTGAAATGGATTATACAGAAAGTTACTTTATTGAAGGCAAAGGGGAAGAAGATTGCTATGACTGTCTCCTATTAACACCAGTGACTGGATACAACTTCAAGAAAAATTAAACTAGGGACCTAATTTATCTGCTTTTGAATATAGTAACTTGACATGAGCTTTACAGGCCAAGGGATAGTATTACTGGTACCTTGGTGTAGAAAGACAAGGGAAACCTGCTAGTAACTGCTCTAAAATCGGAAGTTAATTAGTTTAAGCAAATACGGGGGACCTTAACATTTAGTTTGTCTCTTCATAGTGGACAGACTTTTACTTAAGTTCTTTGTGTGGAGAAGAGTTCATCTAGGCAAACTCAGATTTTCCTTGCTTGCCATACTGGTAAAGGCCTAAGTACTGGTGTCTGTCTTGGTTTCATGTGATACAGTGAATACTTTAGCCTATCTTAACTAAAAGATTTTTGGTACTAAAATTTCCAAAGAAAGCTTGTTTAAGCTTCTTAAAACAATTTACTACAAGTCTATGATCTTGTTTACCCAGGCACTGTTATGACTGGTGGTGTAACACAGCTAGCATTGTAGCTCTGAACTATCATAGTACTCCAAACAAATAGAGGAAGGAACAGAAGTGTCCATCTGTGTCTGAGGTCAGATAAGGTGGTGAACATCATACCCAGAGACACAACTCATTTAAATAGCTCCATTCCAAAATACAGTGCAAAGTTATCAATGATGCAAATATCTTAAGGGAAAATACATCATCTATACTTTGTAACTCCCCTGCTGTCTAGACCTAGTATGTGGAAGGTTTGTGATGCTCAAGTTTCAGCCATCTGAAACTCCATTTTATACTGGTGAAAACTTGAGGTGCCTTGCACTTTTGGAATTTACCCCACTGGGGGTAATAATTAGCAGCTCTATTTATTGATAGTGCTTTGGTTGTGTATTGTGAGAATTGAATTGCTATAGTACAACATTTGTCCTTCAGTTGAGGACATTGTAGTGCTTGGCAGGGTTTCACCGGTTCTTAATGTTTATTAGGATGTTTAGACAATTGAATTGTACTAAAGTAACAGTTGGATATGGGCCCACTGGGTAATAGCATATTTTTCATAGCTGTAGATTAGCTGAAAATAGAAAACATTGTACTTTTTATGAAGTTACTAGAAGTCAGTGTATTAAATGTGTCTGTGTGTGTCTCCCCCCACTATATGTGGAGTAAATTTAGTACAAAGTTACTTAGTAATCAAATTACTGTTATTACTAGTAAATAATGTAACTTGAATTTAAAGGTACCTTTATGGGCTTCTACAGTGACAGTGAACATCTAAAAGCTCCACAAGTTTGCAGTAGCATTCTTCTGAATGTTGTAAGAACAGGGGTGGAATTACTTTAAAAGCAGTTTGCTCTTGGTTGACATAAAGTTCCATAGTGCTGCATCAGTGTCACCTCTGGTGCTATGGCTGCTGCTCAGTCAACAAGTTTTCTACTAGAGCACAGGCAAACCCCAGCAGGGAATGATAAACTTAACTTGCTGTTTTACTGAACTTGCTTGTCCTCCAGCCCATTAGAAAGTAGTTCAGATAAAGTTTGGCGTATACAAGAATGGGATTTTACACAGCATCAAATTAGGATTTTGGTGTTTTTTTAAAGTTTCCAAGTGTTAGCAAGATTTGTTCTCTTCAAAATAGCCAACCACCTACTAGATACTTGTAGACTGAGCTCAGCTGCTTTTATTTTACTCAGACATAATTCATTTTAGTAAGAATATGTTATTACCATCTGCTGCCTTTAAAATAAGTGGCTCTTAAATAGAGATTTTACAGGGAACAAAGAAAAGAGGAAGAACTTTACTTTCTAAATCATTGGATACGGTAAGTACTGTAAAAGCTGGTGTAAAAATAAACCTGTACCTCTTTGTGTGATGGTGCAGATGTCAGGGTCAGCAGTGGTCCTTCCTGGGCCTGTACTTCTAGCAATGCTTTTATGCTGCAGTGTTCAATTAATCCAGGTTAATTTGAGCTGGTACAGCAGGGTTAGCTGATAGGTATGCTCTGCTGCAGACTTAACCTGTTTTAAACAAAGCTTCATTTACAATCTGTTCTTTTCAAGTGACTTCTGGGTGTTTTCTTATCATTGTTTATGTGCCTTTATGGCACCTGGAGATGGAACAGTGTCAGCAGATAACTTTTCCTAAAATTGCTGCTACTAAACATGCAGAACTCATCTCTTTATGCATTTCCCCTTTATCCAGATTCTCTCTCATTTGACAATGCCTAGCAACTTGATCATAACTGTGGTATCTCCTTCTTGCTTATTTTCTTGTCTTAAATATTTTTCCCTGTCATACCTCAGCCACTTCGAGTCATGTTTGCTGTTGGAAGTGTTTCTCTAATTTTCTCATTTTTAAACCCCATTGGCTGTGTGTGCTGTTACAAATCATATTCTCTGCCCAGTATTTGCTGGGGTAGGAGATGCCAGAAGCTTCATGAAAGAGAAAAGATAGTTTCAGTTAAAGGCAAGTCCAGGAAGATTAATAGCTAGCACTTCCCACCCCTAGGTTGGAATGCTCTGCATTAGCATGTGCCATTTTAGAGTAGCCACTGGGGCTGAGGCAGAGACACGTCTAGTGATTTGTCTGGAGGAGAACAAAATTTTCACTCTTAGGTCCTGTAGTTCAACACAATGGTGTTTTGGGGGTGTGTTTTTTTCTTGTGAGGAGAGGCAGGAAGAGTTCTTGAGGGGATCTGAAGGAGGAACTGTTATTAATGAGAAAGAAGGGGTCTTTCTAAGCAGGTAGGAGCCTGCTCCAAGCACAGGACAAAAGAAATGCAGGCACCAGAAAGAATGCAAGAAAAAAAGGGCAATCTGAAGGCAATGAATAGTGTGAAAGACATGTGAGAAGTTTCCTAAATACTTTTTCACTGGAGAAAGCTTTCAGTTTGAGACTCTTGCTCTATCCTTTCTGGTCTAAACCTGATGTCAGAACTCTTCCAAGGGCAGCGTAGCTGAATCGATCTCTAATTTAGGAAAGAAAACCAGCACTATTTAAATCTTACTGGGAGCTGGAAAGCGCCTTATGGAGGGAAAACTTTTTTT
Organism: Strix uralensis; assembly: GCF_047716275.1. NCBI lineage: Eukaryota > Metazoa > Chordata > Aves > Strigiformes > Strigidae > Strix > Strix uralensis. The sequence goes on along the minus strand of NC_133978.1, from coordinate 9,127,733 downwards.
TTGCCTCTGGAAAGCAGAAGCTCCTCAGAGCTGAGTCAGGAACTTCTTCCCCTCCTGAACTGCCCTGGCTTATGTTCACCAGCCTTGTGCTGTCCTTTTCCAAATGAGTCTGTGTGCTGTCTTTGGCACCCTGCTGCAGGGGGCTGACCTCTGCTCTATCCCACTAACTTCTTGTTCCCAAAGCAGCATCTGTTTAAGGCTTGGTCTGACATGACTGTTCTGAGCCTGGTCAGCAAGTTGCAGCTGACTTATTTGTAACCTGCCCTGTTGGCTGTACTAGGCCATCTAGTAATATTTGATTTAGAGGGAAAAAACAAACCAACCAACTCTTACCCAGAATTTACCTACCTACCCAGCTCTGAAAGAGTAAGGCTAAGCATGGTATCTCATAATCCCTATCCATGTCCCTCACTTAGGTGGGTTATAATTGCACCTGGAGGGTTTGATAATATCAACCTTAAGTGCTGTAGAAATATGTTAAATGTCTGTCCCAAGCCAAGTTACAACTAGTGGTAATTTGTCAGTACTAGGAAAGGACTATTCTCAATTTGACCTGCTAAAGAAGAACTTCAACACTTAATACAACTGCAGTTACCAGAACCAGCAGTCTGTATTTACTGTGACTGGCAAAGCTGAGTCCTCTGGAACACCACACAATTTACCAGGAAATGGGAATGTCACCTGCTGCTTTACACTGCATGCAGAGTTAGTGCCAAAGTGAGTAAGGTTGAGGTCATGATTTATGTGACAAAAGGAACAAGGTTAATGGTTAAAAAAAGTCTTATTAAATGAAGAAACACGCTGCACACCTCTGAACAATTAAAGTCGGAAAGTAGCCCTTACGTGTAAGTTGGTTTCTGACTGAAGACTAAAGCTGCTGTTAACTAAATCGATAGAGCAGCTCAGGGAGGTACCAGGCTTTTAGGGGCTGAAGAGGCACTGCCTGGGGACAGTCCTGCAGCAGCTGGTAAATGCATGTTTGATCTAATTCTTATGGTGCTAAAAAGAGGACTGACTTTAGCTTTTCACTGCTGTGTGGAGATCTCTTTTCAGCATCCGTATAATTAGTTTTCTTCAAGAGGGGATGTCAAGCTATTGCGACATTGCTAAAAAGGATCCTGTAAACAATCTTCCCCTCTATTATTACCTAAGGAACCTCCTGTTTGTCCTGAAACATGCACTACAAAGTGCTCCTTTCCTGCCTCTATTGAAGCATGGGGTAGATGTAAGATTGATACTGGCCCAGAGGGGATGGGAAATGTACCTGCTGGTGTCATAAAGAAGATATCTGTTCAGCCAGTTTGCAGCTGCATTTGCTACACTTAAAATTACTTCTAAGCAGCAAATAAAACTTCTGCAGCAAACAATTGAGAACTTACTAGCATTCCTGTATCAGTATCTGGGGTTACTTCTGAACAGCCAGTTTTGATCAGCAGTATTTCCTGCTTGGTGTCTACAGACCTGCATGAAGACATAGCACCGCTACCGTCTCTATTTGATTTCATTTTACATAAACTTTGTGAAGACTGAGAATAACAAAACACTAATACAGAGGCCATACTTCATTAAGCCTGACTATTCATTCCCAACCAAGCTCCTTGCCTTATTTTCTGACAAGCTGCATCAATTTATGGGCTAATGTAAAAATTTCCCGTTGCTTTGACCACGAGCTGCTCTGCTGCGTCAATGGCTGATTTCAGGTAATGACTTGGTTTTGTTCCTACTGTGTGTTCCTGTATAAAGTATGGTTTCTCATGCAAATGTCAGCAGGGTACTGGGTGTTCACCTCTGTTGTTGGGCATATTTTACTTCAGCATGCTCTATTGGCTATTTCAATATATTCTCATTGTGTTTGAATCAATAGAAGTCTCCATTGATGCCGCTGCTAACTGATTAATTGACTGATCTCCAACATATATATATCCAGTATAGGTGACCAGTTGCCTTTAATGGAAGAATTGGAAGTGGTAGCTGGTCTCTCCTAGTTGATAAAATGACAGGTATTATTCCTTTGGGGATAATTAGTGGCTTTACAGGATTAGTTACATTCAGTTCTTTGAGTTTAGTAAAAGCTTTTCTGCTGACCTCTGTAGGGTTTAGACTAGATTGGAGGGGGTTAAGAAAATATTTTCCCAAAGTATTTTAAGTGGTTACCTACTGAATTTCATTTTTAAAAGGTCCTGACTACAACTCACAAAATATCCAGTATGTGCAAGGCAAAGTGTGACTGAGAATCAAAACCTGTGATCCTGGTAATTTCCAGCATGGATCCTTAGTTCTGGAGGAACATGCTTTTCCCATGACAGCTTAGACATGCTTAGCAAGCAATGCCCCATGAGCCCTTCTAATCCAAGTGGGACTAAAGGAGCTTCCCTGTTTTTTATTTGCTCTGCACCTACTGCTTTTCTTTCTACAAGACCCATTAACTATCACTTTTCCTGCCAATTGTTGGTCCTTCAGAAGAGTTATTTTTGCCTAAAAAATTGAAAGATTTTGTGCCTGTATCATTAAAAGTCCTTGCTGCTATTCCTTCCATCTCCAACTGCCCTTCAGTGCTACTTTCCTTCCCTTCTGTTATCTGTTAGGAGGCATCAGAGATGGATGTTTTTCAAGGCCATTCTCCTTGACAGTGATTAGAGGAAGAACATCATAACCGAGCCAAGGGCTGGCTCTGCCTGTTTTGCTTCCAGCAGGGACTAAAGACAATGAGGAGGGTTATCTAATACCTGAGGTTGTCCCATCTTGACTCTTTCATATCAGAGGACAGCTCAGGCTCTAAAATGCTCCCCATTGGTGGCATGAGGGGTATAAAAGGAAAGGTCAGTCCTTTTCACCCTGTAGGCTCTCTTAATGGATCATACTGTGAACAGCTTACTGCTGTGACCTAGCAGGTCCTCAGACACCTGTGGAGATCAGAAAGGATTTGACTAGCTGAAGAAAGGCAGGGAAAAGACTAAGTCTCTTAGTGTCCCTCTTCATGGGTCATCTTTGCTTGCTTCCCACAGGATCTTGACCTTTTTTGTGTTATCTCAGAACAGTCACTCATGACTCAGTGTGAGCAAGTCCCTGAGCTTCTGTGCTCCATTTCAACCCCCTAGCTGTGTAAACTGTGGACGGTACTGTAAATATTTCACAGATGTTTGCTGAACTATGTTGGCTTCTGGGCTCTGAGCATATACTACTTTGTATTACAAATGTGCCTGACACCTGCCAATCTTTTTTCCCCCCAATGCAGGCATGTGTTTCAGAAATATCTTTTAACTCACTGGCTGCAAAAAAAGAGGGGTTCTCTTCTACTAGATTTGTTTTGATTCTATTTTAAATCTATAATCTGAGGATGAGTAATTACAGTGAATTACCTCACCCAGTTCAGGATCTCACCCTGAGATGTATTGGGACTACTGAATTGCTGGGAAGTTAACAGTTACTCATCATCCTTTGGTGACAGGCCAAAGGATAAAAGGAAGAAGAGAAACAGTGTAGAACATATAAAATTGGCAGATGGATGAGAAAGCTTAAATTATTTTATGTTCCCATAAAGGAAAAAAAAAGATTTATAGAGAAACAGTTCTTAAAAGTTGTCTGAGAAATAATCATGATTTTAATAGTAAAATAAAATTTAAAAGACTTTGGGGAAGCATGGTTTTTTTTAATCATTGCAGAAATCTGGTACTTTTCTCTGGATCACTAATTAATATGTTTTATTTTCTCTCTTAGTATTTGGGGTTAAAACATGAATGTATGAAAATAAAAATAATGGAGCTGTAGGAAACATTATTTTAGATGAACTATGACAAGACATAGTAAAGTCCTGATGTGTATTTAGTATAAAGATTATATTCTCTTATTATTCCTAATGTTTCTTTGTCTGGCCTCCTTCTTGCCCACGAGGTGTCACTCTGGTACCTCAGTACAGACAACCACTGCAGGGGGGCAGGGAAGAGGGAAAAAACTCTATCAGACCCTCCTGGCTCCATGAAAAATTGAAGGGTATTTATTTTCTGGTAGGCAGCCAGGCTGAAAATACTATCTGAATTGAAAGCCTTTCATGAAACATCTGGGCAGTTAAATTTTGCTAACTTCAAAGATGTCCAGTACCATACTGACATACTGATTTCTTTCTTTAGTGAAGAATCACTTAAGCTAACACACAAAAGCCTCTGTAAAACTATTTCATGCTGAAATTAATGATTGGAATGACTACGCTTAATAAAGCAAGTATCACAGAAGTGCCAGTCAATATAGTTAAACTACAGCAGGCTCATAATCTGCCTCACAAATCCCTCTCAATTGTCCACAGTGGCCAGTTTTGCAGTGGATTTTTTTCAAGTCTGTACACTTAATCTCTAGATTTCTCATTCTGTACTTGATACGCATGTGCAAAATTGTGGGCCTGGTTTTGTTTTGCAGTCTGTCATTTTCTAAGTACCTTTCATAAACTTGACTAGATTCTCTGCAGATAAAAAATAGAATAATAAAGTCAAGTTTATAGCAGCTGAGAATCTGGTCCTCAGCACTGATTATAAATATAAGGTCTTGTTTTTATTTGTTGATATGGTGTTCTCCTAAACGCAAAAGCTTTTGTCTAAAAGCAGAACTATGTAAAATACTTCCCAGATGACTCGATCTGCTCTCAGAGCCATGGGATTATACAGTCACATGCCTGGTAAAATTCAGCCCAGTGCTGGTACATGAAGCATTAAGATTTTTTTTTTTCCTCTTCTTTCTCAATGTACAGAGTGATGTACAGATACATAACTAACACAAGTTTACACTAATAATTCTGTTCACTGAGCTGCTTCAGGCAGAAATGCAGGTGTTAATGTGTAAGAGATCTACTTTGATAGTTACCCTTGGGAATGGAAAAATACACTAATCATTTCCCAATTCTCATTCAAGTGCTTATAATATGGTCTAGGTAAAAGTGCATTTTACACATAGTCAAAGAGCATAAATAAATGTAAATATACAGCAAGTGTCCTCTCATGATATGTGGCCCTGTCAAAGTACTTGTTCTGGTAAGTGGGGAAAAATACTAGTGCTGCTTCTTTATAATGGGGCATTTTTCAGTGAAAGAGATGTAAAAATCACACATAATGTACCCATCTCCTCAAGTAACATCAATTCTAAGGACAGAGATTAAGTACAAGGAAAAAGAGTATTTAGTAAAATCTCTTATTAGACTCAAAGAGTCACCATACATCATTCTTCAACTCATGGAAACCCTGCCAAAGATCAACACTCTGATTTAACTCTTACTGCATGTCTTAAAACCCCAGACTGTAAGCTCCTTTCCAAAAGGAAAGCTAAGCCTTGCAACCTCATGTGTTCAGTTCGAGAGATGTGTTCTTGGTCACAGTACGTTGCATTGCAATGAACACTGAACACTACACTACTGGAAAGAAATCTATGGAAGATGCTTTTTTCCTTAGGAAATTATTAAATGTATCCTAACTAGAGTCCTCTGACTGCTCCTGCCACGTACAATAAAAACTAGGCTGCGGTCTTCAAAGCAAGAAAAACCTAGAAATAAGGTGGAGTTTAATTTGCCCTCATGTCAGTAAGAAGAATAAATTTTAGCTCTGACATTATGGTCTACTGCGATTAAAAACCATTTTGCATAGGTGAGTAAATTGCTATGTAGAATGTTCTCATGTAATACATGTCACACAGTTTGAAAATACTTTCGTAGTTAGAAATAGCCCTGACTTAGAAAAAGGCAAGTTTATGGATAATAAAAAGCAGTGCTTGTCCCTTCTTCCAGTTTTGAACAAACACCAAGTGCTTTAATTAGCCCTCATCACCTCTATATTGTCATTTGAACTGAAATTGAGAGTATTCTCTGCATATAGCTACCAGTTATTTTAAATAGAGCGTTTGCAAAGCAAAAGATTCTGTTTTGCAATCTCTCTGCAACCAAGCAGCACTAAAAAATGTTTTTGCTTTGGTTCCATCGTTTTTTTGATTTGATTTCTTCAGTTCTTAAGATAGGAATAAATGGACTTAAAATCCATTTGGTATTTTGAAATCTGGAGTATCTTCCAGCTGACGAAGCCAACAGTCTCAGTAGATATGATTTAGACTACCTTAGTGCCTAGGGAAGATTTACATTAGCTGTGAATTCGGGCTTTGGCATTTCTATCACCATTTCTGCAACGGGCTTCATGTGAACATGTCTGTTTGCCTGGAGAAAGCCACAGTCTGGGGGAACCCAAAGCAAAGTTGCAGGCTCTGGGCCTTCTATTTGTAGACACCACATGCCAATTTTCCTCCTAAAATGTGATTATTACATTTACAACACAAATCTGAGCTGAAACTTCAACAAAACTAGAAACTAAGCTCTCCAGTGTTACCTCCAGCAGAGAGCAAAATAAACACATTCCTGCAGTGTGCTTTTCCATGGCCAGACTCAAATTTCACATCAAACAAATCTAGCAAGTGACAGGTCACAACACATGCCTTTAAAATACCAGGGAAAGGAAAGCTTCTTCAGCAGCAACCAGATAAACAAAACCACACCAAAACCCCAAAATTCTGAAAAGCCTCAAAGCTGCCAGACAGGGACGTAGCCCACATTCAACAATGGTTATTTTTCCATCCATTCTATGTGTTCAAATAGGGACTGTCTTGCTGTCTAGCTCTTAAGCCCTGTCCTGAAAGAGTTCTCTTACTTCAATTCTCTTGGGGAAGAAAACTCAAACAAAACAAAACCAACATGCCACTGCATTTCAACTCTGGCTTGCTAAGACTGAGGAGGAACACAGAACAATGAATAAGCTTACAGGCTTCCTTGCTTTACCAAAGGCACGATCAAATGAAAAGGTTATTCTGGGACGTGACATTACCAAGAAGCAGCTGACCTGTACTATGTGATATATGTTTTTAGCCTATGCTAAATGGGAGGTAATCCAAGTTTAGTTCTTACCAAAAAAAAATATATTAAAAAAAAGTCTGGTCTAAGTATCTGAGCCTTCAGAAAGTTCCCTGACCAGCAGGGAAGTTTCTCACCATCTGCCCCTACAATTTCAAAGTGACAGGCTCACAGCATTTGCCATGATTTTGACAGTGCTTGACTTTGCCATTTTAATAAGTTGGCTTCCAAAGGAAAGCTTTTGCTGTTCAGTGAAATCTCTTATAAGGGCTCCAAAAACCTTTCACCTATTGAGGAGTTGAAGTCAGCTTTTTAGATTTTACCCATGGGATTGTGGAACAAGAACATGGGACTCATTCAGAAGAGTTTCATGCTATCAGAGCTATATGCAAGCTGGAGGAATTGGTCAGTTTGATTTGACATTAAGTGAAGGTTTATTATTATTACTTTATTATAATTATTTTAATAATTTCTGGCTATAAAATTATGAGATACGTGATCTCTGTTGGTCCCATAAGACTTTCTGACCAGTTACAACAGTGAAACAGACATCAGTACTGTGGGTTTAATGTTCTATGGCTACATGGGATTATCAGTGTCTCTGCTCTCATTTAAAAGGCTTCTTGTTTCATTTTAAAGTCTCTAGGCCTCACAGAGGGCCTAGAAGGCAAAATGTCCCACCATTATAGTAACCAGCTGTACTGGATTCTGGCTTGTCAGCCTGGATGCGCTGGCAGGACACAGCCCCTGCCTTGTGGCAGGCACCTCAGGTACCACAGTGACACGCAAACCCACGGCCCTACAGCAGCCTCTGCAAGGACCTGGAGAGGAGGGCATGGGGCTTGGCTTGGCTGCCCCATCCACGCCCAGGGACTGGCCTCCCCAGCACTCTTGCTCTGAGGTCCACAAGCAGCTCGCTCCCAGCTGCCACCCCAGACTGTCTCTCATCTGACGCTCCGGAGATCGCTGCCCCACCGGCAAACTCTGCGTGTGGCAGGAGCAGGCAAAGAGAAGAGGCCCAAACAAACCCATACAGATATGCTTTATAAACCACTAAACGATCACTTTCATGGCAGGAGACATCTTCCCTGCAGCAGGTAAAATTACAGCACAAGGAGCGTTCACCTAGACCACATACCAGATTGACAAAACACCCCTGAGAGCTTCATCATGCTGAAGAAAACAAAGCTCCAGAGAGTCACAGACAAACACATCTAAAACATGTGAATATCCCTAACGCTTTCTCCATATATTTAGTCATATATTCCCTACAGAACTGTAGGCTGTTAACAGATGCAGCATGTATGATATGGGTAGATAGAGCATCAAGGAAATGCTTTGCCAAGGAAGTGGTGAACCTGTCACCTGTACAGTAAGCCACAGAACAGCTATGAAGGGTTGTTTTCCTTTTATTGTCCAAAGGACAATAACACTAAAACACGCTTTTCTGCCTAACGGAACCAAGAAAAAAAGGTTATACTTGAACAATTTGAGGAAAGGCTCACACAGAAAAGGATTAAACACCACTCTCTTCCTTTTCTAGTCAGCAGAATTCTCTTACCTTTTTCTTCAAGATCCTGTTTGAGGCCCTCTTCGACATCCAAGCTCTAAATTTTATGCAGGGCTGTAGTAGACAATTCCTTACAGAAAAACATGTCAAAACTTATGAATAGATCTCCACTAAAAAATAAGCTTAAAAATACTTTTTTTCATGTAAATTATTTTATCTTGAACAATGAAAGCAAGAAGACATTACTGTGTTTAATGCAACACAATTTCAGCAGAAAAAGATAGAAAGAAACAAGAATTAAAACCTATACTGTGTCTGAAATAAACCTACTCTCCAAGTAGGTTAAAGCCCACTGAAATAAAGCCCAGGGGAGGAGGAAGAGGAGGAGAGGCTGCAAAGGCTTCTGGGGACTAGGAGGGTTATAAAACCCAGAGCAGCAGCAGCAGAACTGGCTGATTTAAAGCTTAGTGATGGAGGGGAAGTGTACTCAAGAGCTAAAGGAAGCTGAAGGTAAACTGCTTCACACTTGGCTTAAACTGATACTTTTCTTGTGTTGTGTAAGCTAGAAAATGAGATCTATAATTTCCAATGTCTATTGGGAAACTTTCTTCCTTTACACAAAATCTTCCATCCCATGATGAGTCAGTAGTTATATACTGCTAGTAGTGTATGTCCATGTTTATTTAACCTGTGTGTTTGACCACAGACTGAGCTAAGGGTTCCTTGCAGCCTTGTCTGTCCTGTTTTGGCATCTAAGACTTTGGTCTCCTAGAAATCTTCTCTTCCTGGTTTCGTTGGGGTTGGCCTTGTACTAGTTTGTAACACTGTAGGATGCCTCTTGTAAGAAAACAGTTGTAAGCTCCTGTTGTCTTTAGACTTCAGTCTCTGCTCCCTGCTGCTATACTACACTATTGTGCTAAAGAAAGAGGTGTTTAATTAAGGAATGAGTAGTAAAACATCTAACAGCTGTAGCAATGAGCTGTCATGTGGGATATCTTGACCATGAATCCTAGCTGATTACTAATGGCAGGGAAAATGCCTTGCTCAGAGTTTTGGAGGGTATTGCTGCTGTAGCTTTGTACAATGCTTGAGAGCAAATAGGCATGGGGCTCTCTCTGCAGTGCATGTACTTGCAATTAAGCTTCCACAGAGTATTTTTATCTACTAGTCTTTTCCCTATTCAGTGGGGTAATCCACCTACTTAAAAGTGGTGTTATGGTGTTGAATTAATTAATCTTAGTAATATGCTTTTATAACACTGCCTCATCTACTACAGAAAAGTTAATGATCAGCCACTCCTGTTGCTTGAATCAGGCTTTCAACAGCCCATTTGGCTTTTAATTTACCCTTTTTAGATGTTGTAATGCTTTTTTTTTTTTTTTGACACATTTTCCTCTGCTCCTAGCAACCTTCAAAACCCTCAGCAGGTGGGTAAAATATCCCAAAACAGAGGAAATGAGTCTCATATTTATGAGGGAATGTGATGCTCTTTCACAGCTATGTTCGTGCTAGCTATGCGAAGGCAGATTTGATCTGAGGCAGGCCTTAATATGTACGACTCAGCAGAAAGCAGAGCCAAAAAGAAGCCATCTGTGCAGCTGGCGCACATCCAAAGGGAACGGTATAAAGGTTGTCTGAAAGGCTCACCTGTGGTAATGCCTAGTGAGCAGCTCTGCTGCCTTCCTGCAGCTGGAGGTCGGAGTGATGGTGCAAGAGGAAGGATCAGGAGCTGTGTGCATGCAGGCTTGCAAACACCCTTCTCTGCTCAGGTGAATGCAGGTGAATCCACTCGCAGTGATGATTGTGTGTGTAGTAACAAGCCCTGGTTTCTCCTGGGGTTGCCTACCATCTACTCCTCAGCCTCCATTAAGTATTATTTTCCTTTCCTCCTCTCCAGTCCAGAAGGTAGTGAAGTATGCACAGTATTTCTAAGGGCCCAGTCTGCAAAACAGACTGATGCAAAGCAAGGATAAAAGTCACTGCTCTCCCTGAACTTTAAATCCTCTGAATCTATTTTTAGGAAAAGCTATGGTTTTTGTTAACTACCTCAGTACCAATAGACTCAGTGTTTACTCTATTGAGCAATATAAGTGTTCTGCCTAATGTTTGGGTCTCTAGTAAAAAAACCTGGCACTAAGCCTTACGTAAACATAGTTCTCAGTCAGCTGAACCTGGGCACTTCCCAAAAGTCATTGATGGTGGGTCAAGTGATGTGCTGTGACTGCATTCTCATATTGGCATATCTGAGAGGAGTGTTGCCCCTTTTTTTTCTTTCACAAGAAATAGTGAGGACTGGTCTGTGTCTGATGGCTTACTGCCTTGTTCTGTCCTACCTGACATGCTGCACAAGCTCTCCATCACTAACAATGCTTGCACAAAACTGAGTTAAGTTTTCCCTCTACTCCTGATGTGAGTATACCCAGTAGTCTTTAATTACATTTAATGTCCACATTTTGCTACATAGCTTAAGAAAAGCTTAAACTACAAGATGGAGGAAAGAGTCATTTTAATTTTAAAGGCAACAGTAGACAAAGCCTAAACTTTTTAAACTGTATATAAAATAAATGCATAAAAATATGCAACTTACCCTAAGAGCATGAAGCCAGAAAACCAAAGGCCAGCAACTCAGAGGGACAGTTGCAGCTTGCTGTTTGAAGGGTCCTCAGCTGCTCTGGACACAAGTGAGAAGCTCCTGCTGCAGGGAGGAAGCCAGGACTTACACTGTCTATCTGGAGCTGAGAATTGAACTGGTGATTGAACTGGTGTGAGGTGGCAGAAGCCAGCAGATTTGAAGCCTCATTTTTAGGTGAAAAATTGCACTACAAAAGTAGAGCTACAATAAAAAAAGCACAACACTGATCCGCTAGCCAGCAAAGAACTCATCAGAGACATAAATACAACTTCATACACTTTAATGTGTAAACGACTCGACAAAATAAATTACGCTACTGTGGCAAAGTGGTAAAAGGCCTTAAGAAAATTGAAAAAGCTTATAATAATGAAAGATTATTCCCAGTGCAATAGAAGAAATGTGTATCATGCTAAGTGATGGTACTTTGTCAGCCTTGTGTATGAAAATAAGCAAAGTGAGTAAGAAGCAAGGTAAAAAGGGTAGGCAGAAGTGGTGGCTGGACACAGTATTTACCTTGGCTCTCTACAGTCAGCAACAGGCTGATGGCTACACTTAAGGCATAACTTTGTATCTCCCTACTATCACTGCCTACATCAGAGTGATTATTTTTTTTAAATATCTTACTGTGTAACTCCAGAACTGGACACTGATTAACTCCCAAAGGGCAAAAGGGCCTCCTAAAGAGCAGGGCAGCATAGGTGACCTGGGGATCACAACACTGAGCTGAATCTAACATGTTACTTAGGTACTTGGTTAGGGCAAAATGTTCAAAATCCCTGACAGACATTGTATTCATGTTGTGTGTTCTTATGTGATTAGCATCATCCAGAACAATGACCAGAGTTTGCTGTAGGCTGTGAGGCCAGATTTTATCATTAAGTGTATTGGGCAGGACTAGTCTATTTTAGACCCAGGTACCGGCTCCTGGAATTGACTCCTGTGCTCAAAGGGGCTTCTGTACAGAAGTGTCTGTAGACACAATCACATCATGGATCTGACCTCTTCTAGAAGACTAATCCTTTGCACAGAACAATGCAGGAACACTAATCTTCCAGGAATGGATGAAGGATGAATTCCTCTGCTTTCCCTCATCTCCCTTCAGGGGCTGAGCCTGTACTTGCCAACACGTAAGTGATGAGATCTTGAATTGACACCAAATAGAAGACTAACCTGTTCAAATACAAGGGACTCTGCCTGCAGCACAGGGAGGGAAAGAGCAGACTTGGGTATTCCTGCAGTGAAGTAGGAGTGTCCTTCCTGTCACAGGAACAGCCATGAGCAAATCACCAAAGGTCTACTCAGCCCCAGATCCTGACTCTGACAGTGGCCAACAGCAGATGCTTTGGGAAACATACAGCAAGGGTAAGCATGAAATGGTATTTGGTGGTATACTCCCAACTTTCAGTGCCTTTGGCTCACGTCCATGAAGCAAATGTGATGATCTTGTATTGGACAGCTTTCCTCCCCAAAGATTTCTTCTGGGAGCTGTGTGAGCTTCCAGCCAGTGTTCTCTGGCAAGAAATTTTGCAGCTCAACATACTGGTGTGGGGACGTACTTTTGGTTGCGAACCTGCCATGTGCTAGTTTCATTTGGTGCCATTCAACTTTCATGCTACCAGAGTGCTCAGTTACTCCCTGATAGCCTTTCCACCTTCCATGAGTTTGGGCTTACCCAATTCCACACCCTGCCCAGGCTAAAAGCAGCCCTTAAAGTAATACAGATGCCTGCTTTCTTAGCAGGCTAGAAGGACTAACTCTTCCTGAAAAGCCCTCTGGTTTCCTAGAGTATGCTCCTCCCTACAAATGTGCAGACAACTCAGCACAAACACAGTGATTGTGCCAACCTGCCTTCCCTATGCCCAATTATAGCCTGTATCAAAGAATGAGGATGCTCATGAAATGTCAAGTGCCCATATCAGATAGTTTTGACTTGATTAGTGCTTCACTCAAATGCTGCCGAATCAGATGACAGTGTAGCTGACTGCTGAAGGGACAAGGGGAAAATGTTGTGGCTGCATTTTTCTCCCTAGGTATTGCAGTTAAGACCAAAAGGGAATTCAAAGAGAAAATCTGTCTTACACTGTTGGGTCCCTGAAAGAAAATAGCAGTGGATGAAACACTGAAAAAGCAAATTAGTTGAACCTGTAGCTTACACCTGGTGTTCCATTCAAGAATTGATTATGATTAGCTGTGCACCTAAAGGAAAGAGATCAGGAGCAGGTCTTGATCACTTGTATGACCCTGGCAAAATCACTTCTGTTTCAACTCTGCTCCAAAATAAAGATAGCAATCCAGAACCAGTATGGTACAGCTTCTGGATAAACATCCAGGATATGTAAGGTGTGCTAGAGTGGTTATGGACTCTTGGGGATGGTGGGCAGCCAGCCAAGATGTGGCTTGGTAAATGGGCAATAATCCCATTAAGTGCAGGAGGTGCAGTAAAGGCACACTGAAGTGCTGCATGTTAACTTGCAGAAAGCACAGGTGACTGATTATTTTTTTTTATGCATGCTACCATCAATACCACCTGGACTTATTAGCATTAGAGCATCATGAAAACTTCCAATAATGGAAGGTGATCAGCAAAATAGCATAGAAAGAACCCTATTAGATAGCTCATTGCAAAGGAACACATGGATAGGTGGGAAAAGCTGCCCCCCTCCTTGCACTGAATCCTTCATCCCAACATTTTTGGAGCACAGATATAAGCAGTGCTGGGTCAGACCAAGAATTCATCTGTCCCTTATGCTGTCTCTGACAGCATCCAAAACTTGATGCCACTGAGAGAAAGAACAGCAAGACCAGTTGATACCTCTCCTGAAAACTCCCAGCTATTTGACTTTGGAAATTGTGCAGTTGGGCATACTTTCCATGTATTTATTAACTCCCAGTAAACTTCTCATCCATGAAGATTTGCAGATTACCTGGGAACTCATGTAAGCTCTTCACTTCCCCAGTGTCATGTGGCAAATTCTGCAGCTTGGCTGCTCTGTGTGGGCACCCTGGCTGACAAGGAATGAAAAACAGCTTAGAAGGAAGGGAAGTGCAATGGATAGAACTGCTTGGTTTCTCTTTGGTGCCTGTGTACCCAGGTTTAAGGAAACAAACTTTTGAGCCTGAGGGGAGAATGTAGTTCTAAAGAAGAAGTTGCCTTCCTGGTCCAAGTCTCACCCTGCGTTAATGGGCTGAGAGGGTGAAGAATGTCTCCTTTGTATCTTTTCCTAGAGAAAAACAAAAACTGTGGAGCTAGAAGCAAGATCATCAAATGCTGTCCCTATAGTTGCAGCTTATGCAGCAATTCCTTGCCTCTTACAGGTGCATGGCACATGTGCTCCATGTACCACTGCTCAGCGCAGGCCACAGAACCCTTCCTGGAGCCCTACAACAAGCTCAGACTAACACCACCTATTGTAGTCCCTAGTCAATAGCTAGCAGAAAAGATTGAAGATGAATCATTTTATGGGTTCTAACAAACTGTGAGGCACCAGCCTCCCTGCCCCTCCCTTCAGCTATGGGGAAGCAATTAGTTCTATTAACAGTTAGGAAAATTCTGCCCAGCAACCCCTGCACTGACCTTCAGTCACCTCCTCACCTTCAGACATACTGGAGAGACCCAAGAAGAACAGAAAGCAAGTCTTTAACTTAATTACCCAATTATCTTTTGATAATCACCCACTTACCTTTTTATGCAGTCATTTTTATTCCTTATTCCTCCTATCTTCTTAACAAATTAGCTTCCACAAAGCAAACCATGCTGTGACTACAGCAAACAAACAGTTCCCCCTTGAGCAAATAAAAAAACCCCATGAAGTGCGGACATCAGTCTCTACAGCTCATTACCACCATTCCTCTTCCAGCCTTGGAAACCTGAGAAAGTCCTCCACTGAGTGCACCACCTGCCAGCGAGATGCACTCTGTTCTGCAGGCCAGAAGTCACTTCAGTGTGCTTCAACTTTACTGCCCTTGGCCAGCCAAAATGAAGGGGCAACAAAGCCGGGGAGCACCTGCCTCAGCAGAGCAGCCTGAGGGAGGCAGGCGAAGCTCTGTGTACCCCTTGGACAGCTACAAAGAGGCAAATCTTAATCTCTGAAGATGAGTAGTAAGTGTGTGAGTGCTTATACTTGATTGAGGTTGTTTTACAGAGTGCTGTTGGATGTCTTACAGACCGCAGGACTAGTGACACTTGATCACATCCCCTGCAAGCCAACGCAGCTCCTCCAGTGGACTCTGTGCAGGAACAGGGAGGATTCACAGAGCTTCTCTGGCCTCGGAGAGTCCCTGGGGACTCCTTAGAAACCTCCTTTATTTATACTGCTTGTGGGAAAAGGCATCATCATCTAACAAAGTTTCACCACATGAGATCTGTTAATTATTTAAAAATTAACCTCAGACACTATAGTTGGAAATGTAGCTGTGATATAATCAGCACAGGGATCCACAAAACTTTGCAAGCAGATTGTAAGTCTGAGGACCCAGGAAAGAAATCTAAAGAAATTTCTTTGTAATATGTAGTGCACAAAACTAATACTTGTAATAGCTAGGAGGTGGGGGCAATCACATCTGATCATCCAGTCAGAATGACCAGCTTATATTTAATGAGTAAGATGCAAATTTAATCATATACTCTTAAACTGCTGCTAATTTTAGGTGGGTTTTTTTTTAACCTGGGAGGATAATTTGACTGCTCAGCACTAATACCTGGAATGCCATGTAATCCTTATTATACAGCTATAACTTAAAAAAATGTTAATCCCCATAGGGAATAAAAAATCCTTTTTTTTAAATGTTAAAGGCAAAAAAATATGTTAAGAAAATCTTCCCTGTGAAATTCCATCACCTGTCTGTTTATCTAAAACTTCAGAGCAGCCAGAATGAGGTGGAGGGAAGACAGTTCTCCAGTGTGGCTGCTCAGACCTATGCAATATGGAGGGATGGCACCCAGCTTGCTAATTTTATCTAATGGTGAAGGCTGCTTTTCTTTTAAGCTGAAAACCACAGCTGCTATCTATAGGGAATCTACCCCTCCCCAATTTAGCATCTTTAAATGGTACCTGAAATACTGCTGTCTAGGCTGTCATGCAACTGGTCTCTGTGTTTTCTGTGACTCAGTCTCTGACTATGAGTGTTTTTTGAAAGTTTTTATTTTATATTTTTTATCTTGAAATCCCTAAACAGGCCAATACCTGGCTGCCACAGAGCTTTTTTCTTCCACTATATGCTGTCCCAGCAAAGTAGACTGGCTGGAGATCCTTCATATGTTAGGGTAAGGTCCTTGCTGTTCTGGAATATCCTTCAACAGGAGACAAAAATAGATATATCATGTCCAGCAGGAGGTACTGGGCTCCTCTGCAGGCCAAAGGACAGATTGTGGGGTACCAGTGCTGTATGGGAAAGAACTTGATATGAATCAGTAATATAATATAATGTTTTCACTGTGATCTGTGCTGTTCTGTGTTGTGGGGGGTAGGATGCAGGACTTGTATCTGGGAACATTTGTTGCTGCAGAACAGCCCAGCAGGATGTTGTAGCTATATGGCCTGCTTAGAAATGAAATAGTAAGGCCGAACAATTATAAAGGAGCCATCACAATTCTGTTGTCTGATGCCAACTGCTCTTTCTGAATCACATCTTTATCTTCTTGGTTTGATTTTCCTCTGGAGCTGGGATACATTAGCATAATCATTCTTGCATCTTCTGATGTTCAAATTTTCTTTTTAGCCTCCTGCAGCCTTGATCCAAAAGCTTTTCATATTTCTATCAGAAATCAAGGTTTTTATGTAAGCAGCAGTAAGGGACTGAATTTGCATGTATAAATATACAATAGTCTCAAATACACTGGCTGCTAGTGCAAAGTGAATCCATAACATGGGTTATATTCTCTTAGCTAAAGGCAAAGGCATAAGTTAACTGACACTGAATTATCCTATTGTAGAGCCTGAAGAATGGGTATTATTGCTGCTAACACACTGTCTTATCCTGCATGCAGTACAGAGAGTAAACTTCTGTTAGCAGGTTTGGAACACAGGCAAGTGATAACGTGTAAATTCATTAGGTGGCACCTCAAAGCGTGTGTGTGTGGTATCTCATCCATTTCAACAGGAATTTTGTCTGCAGAAGTAGACCCGTGCAAATGTTGTTAGATCATTTTAATAGACCAAAACTCTAAGCAGATTCAGGTGTGGCAACCAGCCACCTTAAAGACAACTCACTGCATAGTAGATACCTTGGATTCCAACCCCGAGTAAATAAATGCTGGCCTACCCAGTGATGAGTAAAAAGACTGTGATCTAGAAAAAAAGGGACAGAATAGGGACAAAACTGTAGTTTCATCTGACAAAGCAAATCTCTTCACCAGACTGTAATCTTAAAAAGTCTGGAAGAACTGAAATATTTCAGCATTCTGGAGTTTAGGTACCAAAATTAATCGTATTTAGTACATTAGATCTTTACCTAAACCTCTTTGTACAGAAGAATGAAGACTTGGCCCTCAGCAGGATTTCCAAGATGCCTTCACTGGATCTCCCAGTGCTTGTTACTGGAACATGGAAAAAAATCCCTGATTTTACAAATCAAACACTTCTAGACATAAGTTATTGTTGAGAGATACCTGTGGGTAAGTTGCTGAAGGATTAGGGCAATAAACCACTGTGCTGCTCTTGCCTTACTTGCTCTGGTACAATCCTGCTTTCAGTGCTCAGAAGGAATGTCCAGATTAGTCTCTTCTACTAGGCAGCCCTTCTTAATGTACCCACTACTTAGTACTATCTAGCTTACCTTTGCACAATTTGAGGCCTGATCTGACTAAAAGACAGTGATGAGTAGGTCTTCAGTGAATGAAATTAGTGAGTTGTGACTGAAGTCTGGCCAATCCCATCTTGTTCACAAAACACTTCTATTTCTGGCTTTGGTGTGCTATTTGTGGGTGGGAAGTCACAGAAGCTGGTTTGTGTTGTGATGCAGAGGTACTTGCTTGCAGAAATTCTTTCTTAAATAACAAATAGAAAAACACTGTTTCCAAGAAATAAGCTGAATGAGACTCCCCAGAAACAAAGGACATTCACTTCTAAATGGTCATGAATATTTAAGAAAATGCCCCGAAGAGCAATGCTTCTGATTTGCTCCTTCCTTCCATGATACTGGTCTTATCATAATCAATCAAGAGAAATATTTTTACATCTAATGTCACCACTTTTTCTGTTGAGTCCATTGCCTTTTCTAATGGTAAGATCAAAGAAATAAAATTTTGCTTCTGAAAATAAATCAGAGATATGCAGCATTCCCATAAATCAGCATGTTAAATGTACACTGTGTGCTGAATGTGCTTACTTTCAATGTCCTTGGCATTGCTTAAGAGCTTTAAAAAAAGTCACAAACATGGCATTCTTTGCCTGACATCTTGCAAAAATCCTCTAGAAAAGCACCAACTTTCTAATTCTATCAATTAAACAATCTATATTCAAGGAGGTGGGTGCTGAGAGTCCACTAATAGGTAACGAGAGATTCTGTATGATGGTTGACAACTAAGGCAGTGAGAAAGCAGGGAAAACACTGTCTGTACAAAGTTTAGAGCATACCAAAACCCTTATAGACTTCCTACTGTTTACCTGCATTTGTCCTCCCCATGTCTGTCATGACTAATTAGTTTCATGTCCCTTGGGTAATATCATGATAATTAAATATCAGAAACCATGGGGAAATGTGGCAAGAGATTTTTTTTTTTGCTATGTAATTTAACAGTAAGTGACAAGCACCAACCTTCCACCATCATATACAAACACTGTTGGATTTCCTTGTGACGTTCCCAAGCACAAATCCTAGCATGCCATGGAAGTAGCGGTTCAGTAAAATTCAACAAATGATACCACAGCTGGATGCTTACAAGCAGTACTAAAAAGGGTGACACCTACTGCAAAATTTGGGAAGGTTCTTCAAAGGGCTGGGACACAATTTATAACTAAACAGTTTTATTGACTTTTTTTTTTTCAAAATAAAAAACACAAAATAACCACCAAGATTAAAGGCCATAGACAGCATTAACCAAATGAACCAGCCACTTGGTTATAGTAGCTGATAGCTAGCACAACTGGATATTATTGCATATACCTCAGGTTCATTTATATATCCATTATAGTTTGGCAAGATTACAATCATACAGTAGCTTTGGTTGTGTAAAACCTAGTAGCAATACTTACTTAAAATGTGACTGGTTAACATTGTATGACAACAGGTATTTATCTCATCTTAGTCTTGACACATCTTCTCTCATTCATTCTTCTCCTCCACAGTATTCATTACCACTGACCAAGAATTAAGGAGACGTATTTGCAACCATCATTTATAGCCCTTCTTTATCACCATTCAGTGATGAATCTTATAGGGGCAGGAATCTGTCACTTGCTTTCCTTATAAATGTTTGTAGAGCAGCATCTCTTTCCATGCTGGGTGGCTTCTACCATCCTGTGGTAGCATCTGCCAAGAATTAGTCCATTCAGAATGCAAATATGTAGAGGTGTATACAGCTTTCAGACCAAAGCCGTTCCTGACCTACAGTACTGGGGTTTGACTGCACTGCCTTGCCTTTGAATACAGAAAAAAATACAAAAGAAACAGCTTTTCACATTGGTATGCTGAGCTGCCAGCACAAAACAATATGAACGAACCTAATACACAATATTACCTTGGTTACAGAATTGTGCCTGAGACACTGTACAGGATTGCATGTGTATGTTCTACAGTCTATGTATTTTAGTTTTGGTCATTTAAAAAATGCTCTCATCCTTATGTAATCTAGTGTAACACTGCAGCTTTAAAGTGGTGGTTGATAAAAAGTCAAACACACAGGCTATTTGAAAACACCGGAGGCTTTTTTTTCTTGCACCACTTGTGCAGAATTCCTGCCTTTCTGCCATCATTTTGTCCCCAGCTTTCTGGGAATACCTACTTTCAGGGGAAATATACGATTTACTTAAAAATAATCTAACAGTTTGGGTTCTATCTGGGAAAAGCTATAAAACAATTTGGATCAAACTGAAGTGGTCTTGTGTGTGAAGACCCTTCTTCATTTACAAAATGCTGTAGCACTATATAACTCCTACTTGGTTTTGCAGCCCTTTCATTTGCTTGCACTGAAGCAAAAAGGAATTCGGCATGAGGAATGGCTGCATGGCTAAGATCTCACAGAGCAAGGTAACTGCCATGCAGTAATTCAAATGCAAGCAGTGTAACTGCTTTTTGTATTCAGATCCATACTTGTATAAGGATATAAATTAATAAGCCCTTCTAAATGATTTTAGAAATATTCTCTTTGATCTAGACATATAAAACCTCTGAATACTTAGAATCACTAGATTTCACATGGCCCACATACTCATAATTATTTGCACTTACACGGCAAATATTAGAAATACATTTTCCTGCAGTTGAACAGGTAATTATATTGCCTATTATTCAGCTGAGCGAAGATCAAGCACTCTATATCTTGCAGTTATTGGATCTTATTCTAACCCTTTACTTTAGAAAGGGGAAATAACCATCTAATTATATTACCAGTGCACAGTACATAGTTTAAAGAAGACAACCTATACTAGGCAACTAGATTTTTTCCTAAGATGACTTTTTATTAGATACCCTAAAAGCGATCTCTTATGATTGAAGATTGTCTATTTCACTGTACTCACATAGTAAAAATAGTTAAAATCTAATTACAAAGCTGCTACATGGTTATTTTGTAGTCTGTAAAATAAAATGGTATCCAGAATTTTATCTGAACAAAATATACCAGACAGTATAAAAATATTTCCCAATTGGAGATTGAAACATGAATGCTGGATTTTTTTTTTTTTTTTGTATAAAAAAGAAATAATGGTGGACATTTATCTGCTTACTAGCCAAAAATATACATATGACTTTGAGGAGCTGTTCCAGGCTCACTTTCAGTAAGCTTGTGCTTTTGAACCTAGCAATAATAAATGCACACATGGAACAACATTTCCTGAAAAACTGAACTACATCTTATTTCTAACAATAAGACTAATTTCTGACACTGGCTATGGATTTCCACTTATTTGCTTTCTTCAGGCAACTACAGCAGAGGAATTCCAGAAGCACCACTTCCGCTTCGAATGGTGTTTATTCAGTGCAACATCTTCTTTTTCTCTTTCTTTTTTAACTCGCTGGTAGTGATCTTCTTCCTTTAAATACCACACAGGCGGCCAGCGATGCCTCTCAAAATATTCTTGATTATCTGATGAAAAAGGAACAACCAAAAAGCCCCCAAACAAGTCAATAAGATACACAAATCCCAGAAATCTCTGCAAAAAGCTATGCCACTAAACATTTGTCCAGTCTCTATGTTAGCTGGCTTATCGCAGATTCCCCCAGTTTCCTCATGTGTCTTCCTTACAGGTCGAAAAGACTTTGAAAGCAGTTGCACTCAAGAGACCTTAGTCCACCGAAGAGTGTACAAAAGCAAGCCCTTTACAACGTGTATTTTTCATTGTGGAGCCTGACTTTCAGCATCACTGAAATAGGGATAGAACATAATGCTTGTCTACGAATCAGGCTAATGATTATGACCTTTCTTTACATATAAGAAGAATTTATGAATGCTACTCAAGTTAGTGCAGATGTTTGGTCTCATTGCTTAGCTATCTGAGCTCATCTTTGTCTTCATGTTTATCAACTGGGTGGGAAGAAAGAAGGGGAAACCTCATGAAAACTGTGGAGGAAAGTTGCCCATACCTGAAGATTTAGCTTTGATTTCCTTGCGAAATTTGGAGCAAACACTGTTGTAATTGGTGCAGATGTAGTGCAAGCACCAAGCTGCCAGCTGGTTAGCATTGTGAAACTGTAAAGAAAAACAAAGACCTTATTCCATTTCCTGAAATTATCATTCATTTTGCAGCCCCAATTAACAACTAAAGCTAGAGTGGTCCCCAGCGGATTGTATCTGGCAGTACTCTCCCAAGCATAAGGCTGAAGTGGCCTCTAGATGCCCTAGAGCTTCTCACACAATCCTGCTGGAACAACCAGTGGCCCAAAAGGCTCATGAAGAGCTGCTTAGCATGCACAGGATCTGGCAAACTGCATACAGTCCCACACAGGATCTGAACCCAAGGCACACTGGACCTGAATTTTCTGGTATGGTTGTACCAGTCATATCGCTATCAGTTACTGCAAACCCTGCTCTGAAGGAACTGCCTGGAAAACTACGCTCATTGACAGAATTCAAGCATTACTGAAAGCTCGATACAAAATCTTGTACAAGCTTCCTACGGTCATAAGGAAGCACAGCTATAATGCAAGTCAGATTGTATAGCACGTGTGTCTATTTTGGCATTCTGACTGTCTACTACGATCTTCTCAGCTTATAAACACATCATACTGATGTGGGTACTGGGCAGAGAGGATATCCTAACAGTAGTTAAACATAGTACTTCTGTCTTCAACCAGCAGAAGAAAAAAGAAAACACACCCTTCATAAAATCAAGTGAAGTGAGCTGCCTTTTCTTGGAAGGGGTTCAGTTCTAGTTTTGCAACAGCATTATAGGTATTGTGAGAGAGGGACTTGAAAGCAGCTGCAGGAAATCTTGCATGGTGGCCAGGTTGTGCTGTATTTCAGTGCTACTTAAACTCCAGATTTCAAGCCAAGCCGCAGCCAGACTCATCATTAGCATGAAATCAAGAATAATTCAATTTAAAGAACATTCTGGCTTGTACTACTGTATCTTGGAGACTGCTGTAGCAGTCCTTTTGGAAAACAAGTGTGTAGTTTAACTGTGACCTGGGGCGCTCTATTTTCGTAGTTTCTGGGACTCAAGAAATATTGTGATCAGATGTCTGGCTCTGACTAGCCAGTCTAAATGTCAAGTCTAAGAATACAAAAAATGTTACCTTTGCAATACAGGTCTACATATGTCTACAAGAACTGAATTGATAGGAACCCAAGAATCAGTCAATATTACAAAGCTGAACAGCTTCATTACATTACATTTCATATTACTGAAACATGGCCACGAGAATGTGGAGCTTGTAAGCTCCACAATCAAGAAAAACTGAAATATATGCTTGAAAGACAATTCCCCCCAGATTAGTTCAAAAATGAAACATCTATATTTAAGTGATGTAAAAACCGCCTTTACAGTAGAAGATAAAACTACATTTTATTGTCAGTCACTCTTAAAATTACAGACTTTGAGCCACTTAGATGCAATGCTCAGACCTGCAGTTGACCAGAATATCTTTAAAAAACAGTGCACACTGACCTGAGCTAATTCCAAATAGGATAGTACTTCTCCATCTATTGCAATGCCGCTCATGGAGGCTTTTGTCAGCTCTTGTACTGTACGCTGTTCTGTTAGAGGAGAAAACTTGTCACTCGTGGGAAACAGTCACATTTCAAGGTCAGATCATCCACAAGTAACAGAACCAAGAAGGCATGTTCTCCCTCCTTGTGTTAATTTTAAGTGTTATGCAAGTGGCACATTCATCCAGATAGCCTGAGCAACTTCAGATTTGGGTGAAGCCAAATTCTGGCATTTAGAGTTGTGGCTGGAGATTCTGCATCACAGGTATAGAGTGTCTTTCTCCAGTGGAGCAGACTCTATATGAGGATTTGCCCCTTTGCCTCAACCCAAACTAGTTATTTCTGGTTTCACACACAATTCTTATCTCTCTCTCTCACAGAAATCGAGCCTGCAATTAATAACCACTTATAGAAGGACAAAGCTCAGCAGCCATCAGTCTCTTTCTGGCAGAATGGATGGGTGCAATATTCAACATAAATTAGAAATGTGATCAGCTGTCTCTTTTGGGTAATACAAAAGCAATAGTCAAGTTTGTAGGCAGCAGTGCACTTGCCATTGCATCGTGGATTTACTAATGAGTATACCCACAGCAGTGATATAGAAAAGTTCACTTCAGGCCCTCTTCAGATTCTCAGATTAGTTGTTCCTAGGATCCAGATGAAGGCTGACTAGCTCCCCCAAAAGTCACTTCAGTTCAAGAGTCTCCTTAACCCTTTCCTAGAAGCATAAGTATCTTAGAGGCTTGAGTGGTTTTTGGGAAATGTCAGCTGATTTGATTCTGCTGGGTCCAGTTGTTGGCAGTAGCCTTTGGAATCAAAAATATTTCATCAAGAATTAAATGGAATGAAATATTCTTAATAGTATATGTACATTTATGCTGCAGCTATTTAAAAGAATAATCAAGACTACAGTTAAAAAGTGCGTATAAAATCAGGCAGTAAAGATTTGGTCTGTCAGAACTAGTGAAGACAAGGTACACAGCCCTGATGCACAACTGAAGGAGAGCTAGGATTTGGAATGTGATTAAATTTTGCCTAAATTTTGTCCTGTAAATATGTGTAGCTTTGCATCATCTGCCTCTGAGTTTTGGCCTTGGCCATGTCTTCAGAACAATTCCAAGTTACATATATAGAGAGAAACAAATAAACAACCCCTTGCCCCCAGAGGTCTGGTGTGTGTATGGATTTAATTTGAAAACTAAGTAGTATCCTATCCTGTAATTTTTCTGTAAATATGTGATAGAAAACTTTTTGTTCCTGAAATGAGGGTTGAATCCCCATGTATATACCAAAATATCCCAATTCCCATCTGGGCAGTGAAAAGGGATCCAGGCAGCATTTCTAAAAATCATGATCATCTAGATCAGTTTTGAACTGGCTCAGTTACTCTCTTTGAATAGAAATGTATAATGGAGCACTTCATTCATTATGTAATGGAAAGCCTGGGATTCATCTTGTTTTCAGGTAAATTAACAACAACAGAATGGATATTACAAGCTACAGACATTATATGAATGCTAAAGAGGTTTACTCTTTCTGTTTTTAAAGCACAGAATACTTCAGTGTTCTGAGCTGGTTCTGCACAAAACTGAAAAAGACAAGAGAAAGGCAAACAGATTTTTTAAAATGAAAATATCTATTTGTATTACAATATTCTTTTCAGAAAAAAAAACCCAAAACACCCAAGAAAATCCTGTGCATTCCAAAACCATTAGAAGATGTTTCACCCATTGCAGAAGACACTGCATTGAACAAGGCCACAAATTCTTACCTGCTAGCGCAACCAGGTGAGGAAGGCAAAACCTATTTGCCAATGCGATTAACTCAAGTGTGTCCAGTTCCTGACTGGAGGACAGTTGCTTGGTATACAAGTAATCTAAAACTGCTTGCATGGAAGTCTTGTTTATGTTGGGAAGAACTACCTGGAAAATATATTTAAGAGAAGAGTCTCTAACAATTAAGGAATTTTCATAGAGGCCATATGTCACTTCTGTCACTTTGCTGGACTGTCTCTTTTTCTCTTCAAGTCATTTTAGAAAGGCATGGGAAACATTTTTCAAAAAAGAAATTTCCCATTAAAGTTCAAGAAGCTGCCAACAGGTAAGCATATCTTCAGAGTCAGATCCTTTGCCAGTTTACATACAAGCAACTCGGTACCAAGTTGCTGGAATTGGATCCAGATCAAACAGTGAATGTGTTCAATGCTTTCTAGCCTGGAAATGGACAGCTCTGTGGGATACATAAAAGCCACTGAACACTTCCCAGGTTAAACCTCCCTTGGTAGACTTCTGGAGGAATGCAATCTATCTGCTCCTGACAAGGGATATTATGGGAATTCTGAGAATAATGAAAAACCCCACCCCTCTCAGTCTGTTTATAAATAACCAAATTATCCAAGTAAATGTTGGTTAGGAAGGGACTGAGAACTGAAGAAATGAGGCAAAGAAAGTGTAAACCATTTCTGCCACACACATGTAATTAGCATAACCACCATATAATGAAACTATCAAGACTGGGATGAAAGCTAGCTAATTTCTCAACAGGACAACCCAAACTTCATTTCACCGCAGGGAAGCCTAAAAGAAGAGTAATGAGAGTTAGAAAACCTCACTGTAACCTATCACTGTAGCATCTCAACTACGGTTTTCATACATGATCACTCCTCCAAAGATTCTTGCGGGACTCAATGTTGCGGCAGGTAAGTCTGCTTCCAATACCCAAGCTAGTCTATGCCATTAATCAGCCGTTTGTCACGTACATCTTCATAACTGAAGAGATGCTGGCACTGAAGAATGCACTGTACTATTCTGAAGAACTTACAGTAAAAAAAAATGCAGGGCGGAAAAATAGTAATAAAATTATGATGAGGAATTAAATGTACATGCAACTTAACCTGACTGCTTGGAAGCAGTCAGTATGTACTTCCTGCTAGATGGGGTTAATTGTTGTCACATAGCTTGTTGTTAACCTTTGAGAGGTTGTTAATTTTTCTTTCAGGTCTGCCTGGATGGGTGGGATTCAAACCCAGATCTGTTAGTGCTAAAGCATGAACCTCTTATGCATATCATCCACTCTGGGAAGCAGCTCAATTCTCCAAGTAAGAGGAGCTAGTTGTGCAACTCATTCATTATTGATATATTTTTGCTAGTGCAGAGAACAGTAAATTCAGTGAATGAGTTTATAAAATGTTGTGTCCCAAATACAGAAAAAGTAATAAGTAAAAAGAGGATGGTTTGATTTTTTGTAAACCAAAAAGAAATCATTCAGTTCATATCTACTTATATTTTAAAACTTCCAAAAGCATTACTGAATGCTTTAAACTCTACAAAATGGAAGCTAAATATTTTAAATTGGAAAGATGAGCTAACACTGTTAAGTTAATCATTGAAAATAGGCTGTTAGAAAATAAATGCATATTCTTCGTTGCCAAATGTTGCTTACTAGCATCAAATTATGTATTTTTAATGAACCACTTGTTGAGCATGCCTCTGGGAAAGGAATTATGTTTACAGCTGTACTAGAAGAAGCAAGAAAAATCTTCCAGCATATTAAAAACAAAAAACTTGAACTCTTCATATAAGCAAGACCCATAAGTATGGAAAGGAACAAGAAAATCAAAACCTGGGTATGGATAAAACACAAGAAAAAAATATTAGCAGAGTATTCAGAATTTGAAAAACAGACCATGAAGGCACCTGAACGTACAAGGCTTCTGCTGCAAAATCTTAATTCAAAGCATTGAGATCTTTTATACTGTACTTCATACCTGCTTTACTCAAGAGGACAAGCTGATACACTTAGTTTCTGCTGAAGTACTGTGAAGCCAGCTCCCTTTTCTAGTTTAAACACTCCATGTTCTTGAATCCTTTTTTCCCTTTAATTCCTTCATCAATGCCCCTTCTCCAAGAATTCTTTGTAATGCTTCTGATTGTATATATATTCACACAACTTTAAAACTTATTTTAAAGAAATTCACAAATTCATATTTAATTTCTCTCCCCCCATATTTAATATTTTAAAGGATTTCAGGTTTAAACACATGCTCCAGCATTGGAGGAAGTCTCATGCCTTGCAGAAAACACATTATCCTCTTAGGCATCCTAATTTAATGCCTTAAGAAGAAAAGCATCCCAGGTCTGCAAGGGAAGAATAAAGAATCATTCCAGGGATTATTGCAAGCTTTCAAATAGATACAGAATGATGCTTCCATCACCCTAAATCCATCAGACATTATAAGCAAAATGGACAAAAATGGACAAATACCTCACTGTTTGAGCTTTCAATAAATGATCCTCCAAACATAGCAGACATCCATTCACAGCTACAGATCAGCAGTGGCTTGTGAGCATTTATGGTTCCGTCATCCAATTTAAATGTCACATCTGCCACGGGAACAAAGAAACAGGCATTCTGCAATTCTGCATTTAAAGTGAAACTGTGTCTCAAGAATGTTTCACTTGCACATTGTTAATCAAGGACTTCTTTCACTTCTCACGACCCTCACCTCAAAGATCACTCCAGCGTTTTATGCAGTTAAATAAAAAGCCTCACTTAAAAAGGAAGTATTGGATGTTCAACACTTTGGAAACTTGGATCACTTATTTAAAAGCTTCTGTGTAGATTTTGAGAAATTAAACTGCAGAATCCCAGGTTGGAACAGTTGGCCTTGAGTAACACTATAAATTTGGGCTCGTCCCTCATGTCAGAACAATGCAAGCTGTCAGTTTTTGAAGTCTGTGAAGCAACAGCAACATGAATGAGAAAAGAATTAGTGCTTTTCCTGTTAAAGCATGTACTTACCAGAAAATGTCCCTTTGCAAAGGCACTCTTTTATCCGATTAGCTTTTCTGACATGAAATGCTTTAGTAATCTCTTGATTCATGAAGGCTTCTTTATTCATAATATTCTCCACCATCATTCGCAAATCAAATACTTCCAAGATTTCAGCAATCTGAGCCAGTCTTGTGAGATCTTTTTCATTTTCATCCAGTTGCCCTGTGTATAAAAACTGCAAAACAGTTTTAAAAGGTCCAGCCTGCACAGATGAATCCATTTTTACCACAGTTACAGGACATGTCCTATTTGAGACAGGATTCACTTGCATTTCCTTATGTACACTAACAAACCCCTTACCCCAGGATGACAGAGATGTTGCTGCAGAATTTGTTTCCGCAGATTCGGGTTCTAGCATGTTTAAAGAGTCAGTACTTTCTGGTGGGGGAATTTTAACATCAGCAGATTTCAAGAGTGTCTCATCACTGTCACTATTTGTCTCAAGGTGACTTGTCAGAACATCCTTATTTGTATTTTCGTTATTGTACTGTGTTTCATCCAACTCTGGACTTTCCTCACATTCCATTAAGAAAAGGTCGTAAAACTTTGAAGAGGAGGTAGCTAGGTAAATCTTGTGAGCAAAAATGTAGTCCTGCTCCTGGAGAACAAACATAACATCTGCACACAGTGGGCTGTCCAATAAATATCCAGCTTCATTCATGCTTGGTACGGGACACTCAGGAATTTTGATAACTGGAGGAGGGGCTTTTGGAGGTAGGAATGGAGCCTGAAGCAAAGGTTTTTGGACCTTCTTCAAATGAGATTTCCAGAACTGCAGGTGTCTTCTGGAGATCAGGGCAGCTCTAATTGCATTGTCAAACACATCCTTAATCCCAAACTGGTCAAATACACTGGTTTCATAGTATGGTATCCCAAGCTCCTTGGCAACCTCTCTGCCTCTTTCTGGTGGCAAAATGTCTCCTCTCTTTATTGGCCTAGGGTTAAACAAAAAATAAACCTTCTCACACACAACGATCATCACAAAGTTACTCCAGAAAGCATGGAAATTTACAAAATGTCTCAGCACCAATTCTGAGATAAACATCATTCAAATGAAACAAAATATAAAATTAAGCCCACAAAGCCCTCTGGAAACCTACAACCATGACTCCAGAAAGTTTTAGAATAGCACATACTTGTAATTTTGTTTAAGTTTGGGGATGTCTTTGCAATGTTACTAAAAATATGTAGAAATCATTTTCACAAAATGGAGGAAGCCTTCTCTCTGTTAGAGGGAAATTTACAGTAAAAAAGTTGATAGGATGCTTGAGAACCTTCATTGTTTAAAAAAATCTCCTAACATCCCTCTCTGTTCAGATACTCTATCAGTATCTTTCTTTGTATGCATCATTTAAACTCAAATGGAAATTCTCATGACATAGAAATGCCACAAATATAGCTAAATATGAAATAAGAAATATTTCTTAAGCTTATGCTTTTTAAAGAAAATCATAGTAGCTTATGACAAATGTGTAACTGAACACACACTTCAAGAGTTAGGCCTGTTTTGGCTGTAGAAGCATTATGTGGGAACTCATGAATTTCCAGAGCAGCTCTAGTACACGACACAGGATAAACAAAACAGAAAAAAAGTCTGGGCTAGGATCCATTTACACAACAAACCAGAAGACACGACCCAGCAATGCCTTCTCTGAGCATACCATATTGGGCAGACACAAGCTGGCACAGACTTAACACACTCCAGACAACAGCTTGCTTTAGTTGCCAGCTAATAATCACTTCAGGTGGCAGAAGTCTGTGCTAGACATGCAGAGTACTGATTCAAACTTTATTAATGGTGAAATCAGAAAGGAGGATTAGGGCAGAAGAATTTTGAGTTTTGAAAAAAACATTTCCTTTCAGAGAGTCAACCAAAAAGCCCACCCCACCCACACAATGAAGAAAAGTTTAATAAACAAACAAACCTATGAAAAACATATTGACGAATCAAGAACTTGAATGCAATGAAACACAATGTTTTCTAAGAGCCCATGAAATATTAAATCAATCCCTTTACGGAAAATTGTTATTTGAATACAGACTTTAATTACGTGATCATGGATATTATTTCCATGAATTTGGTCTCATTCAAATTCACATAAAAGGAGGGAATTAGAACTCAGCCGGTAATAGTGTGACTGTTTTGGCCAACCATGTGAATGCTTGTCTTTTGAATCTGAGAAAACCAGTTTCTCCAGAATGACCCCAAACTCTCTTTTAATCTCAGAACTTTTAAAAAAATGTAATTTCAACCGCTGTATTTTTTGTCATGATTTAGGATTACATTTACAAAAGAATAATAATTGAGAATTAAGAAAACTTGAGTAGAATCTGTCAGTTTAAAACGGTACCTGACAGTAGTGACAGGGTAGGACATGATACACACGTTCAGGTGGAGAAAGACATATAAGAAAACTATATTATTGTAGTGTTCAGGCACCCAAACGAGTTTAGATGTCCAATGTGAAAAAATATTGTGGGAAACCTATAATAACTGTGTGTGTTTTAAAGAATAACCAACTCAGACAACAGGAATAAAAAGAAGAGAGCACATATATTCTCATTTTACAAAAAAAAGGAAACTAGGGTCTATCATTTCTCTTCTGAAAGTACTGTACCTGATTACCAAGGTGATTTTCAAAAATTCTTATTTTTGTTAAAACTTTACCTTGCCAAAGGCCGTCTGGCTCTGTTAACAGCCTCAAGATCTGCATAGCGGAGATCTAGTTGGCAGCCCACCAGAATGACAGGTGTGCGAGGACAGAAGTGCTTGATTTCTTGATACCACATCGTTTTCACATGATTCAGAGAATTTGGGTTAGCAATTGAAAAGCACAGAACAACTACATCAGACCTAGAAAGGCAACAAGAAAATATCCAATTAAAACCCAACAAACATGGTTTCTGCTGCAGCTTCACCTATTTTCACCACTCCAGCTTAAAGCTACTCCACTCCACACTTTGAAAAATATGCTGACACCCAGATGTCAGAATACATGTTGTTCGTGCAGAGGTTTGATGGAAGCTACACATTTCACCACAAAAGCATGGGAGCACAAAGCCACATACCCAGGAAGCACTGCCCCTCTATGTGGAGAGATGATCCCTGCACGTATGAACAGAGCACTAAGAAGAGAGGTAGAGCTGGCCATTCTCTACTTTTACACCACAGTTACTCACAGGCTGTCATTGCTCAAGAAATAATTCTGCTGAATGGACACCTAAATTGCAATTCAAAGATCATTGGTGCTTAAAAATTAGAAAGGAGTTATGAAAAACTTCAGAACAGCCGCACAGGCAGACACAGATCACTTCTGAACTTGTCATGGAGAAATACCTTTATTGGCACCATTTTAGATACTGAGGTGGTCTCCTTTGCAATGCACTTTGCACAGCAATTCTCTAACATCTTTAACAAATAACTTGTTAGAAGAGCAATTTGCAGCAGAACAACTACTTCTACAATATAAGCAAAAATAAACATTACAATGAAAATGAGATCAGTAAAGTGTAGAATAGGACAGTGGCTTAAATCAGAGTAAGCATGACAACATTGCAGGCTTTTAAAGGTTTTAAGAAAACAAGAAGTACTTCACTAAATAAACTTGCTTTATAAATTGTAAGTATGAGGATTAAGGTTGACAGTTCATCTACTAAACCACCACCTAACTCTTGTCAGACCTAGCACCCTAAGGCAGAGAAATGCTTGAATAGTTGTCTTACGGCATTCTTAACTTGGGGCAATTTCATTATTTATAAACTGGGCTGGGATGTTACAAAGCAGTTCTCAAGCTCTTGGGTCTCTCATGGGAAATAAAAGAAAAGAAGAAAAAAAAGTGGAATTGAAACTTAAGAAAAGTTCAGGGGAAGGGACTTTTTGGGGATGCAACTTATTGCTACAGAATTGTCAGCAGGATAAGCTCAGCAATACCGTGTCTACCTCACTTCTTTAATTTAGCACAAATGTGTTGTGTCTGCAGTTTGTGCAATGTATAGAGCAGCAGCAGTGAATCTTAACATTCACCTTTTAAATAATGAAATACCTCCTCAGTACTGCTGCTTTCTACATTTCACTGAGGGCACAGATATATCCAGCAAGACTGTTTCTAAAGATAGCTGCCCACAATACAGGTACTGATGTGAGCATAAATTTAATGCAAGGGAAATGCTCCTGCTCCAAGTTTGTATCTTATATAAACTGCAACACATCTGTCATCTCTAGGAACAAGGCCTTTTCAAACTGCAAAGTTATCTACTAAATAACGAAGTGGTAAGCAGCTAATACACTGGTCTTCTACATAACGAGGCAAACACCCTTTAAACTCAAACTTGCTCTATTCAAGGTCACTTAAAAGCAACACCTAGGCCCCAGCAGACATTTGCTTAGCTCCCAGAAAGGAGAAATCAAAGTACAGCTAAGATAAAAAAAAAATGTGTTGCATATATTCTAATCTGGCCAATTGTTGTTTAATTCAAGATCTCCAGGAGTGCTGGCTGTCTGGCTGGTCCTAACTACAACTAAGCATCTTAGAGAGACAGACTGTCTTGTGTCCTTCAGAAATTAATACCTAAGCCAAGTAATTGCAGTCACGAGTATCCAACCCTCCTGACTCTATAAACTACAAGACACGCATCACATCTCTCAGAAAACCAAAAGGAAACAGAGCTCCAGAAGATCACAGGCAGGAGATGACAACAGCCCTCCCACGGCGCTGCTGCTGACCGGTGCTGGGCTGGCCACAGATCTGGGCTCCTGAGAAGAGTCAGTGATAATCTGTTTCCTCGGACAGGCCAGGCCCAGGCTATCTAGCAGACTGGCCCTAGCACAGCCCTGCACATGTTACAGCCCTCGCCAAGGGAGTCTCACATTTATATGACTGAGCTGCATGTGGTTCTTGAGCAACTCACCACTTCTGGCCTTCCCTGGGCAACCATAAAACTGAGCTGGGGAAAGCTGGTTTCTTTACCCATAACTCACAACACACGTAGCATTGTACTAACAGGACATTTCCATCTTACTGCCTTCTGAATGAAGTGAAAAACAGCATAAAGAGGCAAAAAAAAAAAAAAAAAGTGATTTGCTTATTATTTATCCTGTGTTAAAACCTGGACTTCCCCATAAAATTAATATCCTGAGGGTTCTGCAGAAATAAATATATGGCCCTGTGCCATAAACAGGACGGATGGGAAATCACTGGGTAGTGACAGAGTTCACGTGCTGAACCAGCACCACAGCTGGCAAAATACATTCACCTTATCATAATAAATTAAGTTTTCCTTCAAGTCATAAGCATGATTTGCAGTATTCGTACAAGTTGAAGGCAGTAATATATGAGGAAGATTAACTGTCTACAAAGGACTGTGAACATTTGGGGAACATGGTCCTTTGGAAACTTTATTTAAAATACCTACAATTCCTTTTAATGTCAAAGGCACATTTACAACTTGCTAACCTCCCAGTATAAAGTTTGGTTTGACATTTATTCATAAAAGCCAAAACTTGTCAGGTTAAAATAATGCATTAATATTTCCCAAACATTAAAAACTTACCAATGTTATTTTAATATTCTCAGGGAACATAAAAGGATAGGATTTAAAAAAAAATATCTAATTTATTGCCATTTTTGTGTGATTTGGTTAGCTGAAGAACAAGAAAGGATGAATCAGGTTTACTTCTGCTTCTTTCTCTGCAGTGATATATTCACAAATACAAGCTTCTATTTTTCCAAAAAGAAGTTTCATAACCATTTCCCAGTAAAATTCAGGAATGATTCAAGAAACATTTCCATAGACTTGAATGCCAGAAAGTGCTTTAGAACTTCTCCATCACATTCCTCCTAGAGCACCATCCAACTGAGATGGGCGATAAGGCACTGTGTGCATCCACTTTTGTTAAATACAACAAAAGCATATGCTTGCACTTAGAGCATTTACTGATGTTTGATACTGAAGTATCACAAGAAACAAAGATATGTATTACACATAACTCAGCAAAGAGAAATGGTACCTTGGATATCCAACACACTGTCTTGTAGATTCAGTGGTACATGTTGGAAATGCATAACTCATTTATTCTTACATTTCACTCGTCATAGGTTTATCAGAAGAAATTGTGAATCATCTACTCTTTATTATTTGAAACATCTGAACATGCTTAAGTATCACCAAAAGTCAGAACTTCTGTGTGACTTGCTCTAGTGTGTGACAAACCATCAGTGAAACACTCTGCATCACCAATGCAAGAAATCGGGTTTCTTTCTACTCACTGGGGCTCCAAACAGGGCCGAACACAATGTACATGTGCAGAACCTGGCAGGTGGAAAAGGGGAACATATTCTCTCAGCTGTAGGCAAATCAACCACCACTCACGTTTGTCACTTCCTGGCTGACAAGACTCCTGCATTGGAGTCTCACATTAAAGCGTAAGACCAGCGTAAGAGTACTTCAAATGCTCCCCTTGGAGTCACAGAAGTAATTCTTAATGCAAAACAGACACATCTGAAGTCAGCCCAGTTTGGTCTAAACATAGCTATAGACTTCCTATAGGAGGGTCCCGTAGGCAAAGAAAGAACCTTACCACCATTTCAAGAAGCAACCCATCTACCTAACATAGGTATTATCTCAATGCATTCAGCAATATTTTCCCAAACTTGAATAACAAGAACTTTTGATGGAAGCAACTACCTCTTTTTAGATTTCAGACAATGAAAAGAAACCATCTAGACAACCAAATCTCTGGCAGGAATCAGCACATGGTGTGCTGCCACCGTGTGAGCTCCTACTGTGTGAGTTAGGAACTGTATCAGATGTACAGAGAGCAGACCAAACCACTGCTGAAAAGCAAGCAGTATAGCACTGACAAAGACAAGACAACTTTAAATTATCAACCTCAAGCTTCAGCAGTAGTCAAGCTACAGGTAGCCACTGTAATCATCTGGAAGTTACTCTGCAATCACTACAATGAGAAACTTGTGAGGTGGGGGAGAAAAAGCAGTATATTATCTATGTAATAAGCCTTTCTGATGGAGCTGTTAGAAGCAACAGAGAAGTTAATGTTTTCTAACCAGAGCTGTTTTGTGTAACAGAGCGCTCCATTGGTTTGGGACTGAGATTTTGAAAGACTCATCTGCTTCCATGCTATGTGTGTTCCAGAGCTGGTGTAATGAGCTGCACTGCAGATGTACCTACACCCCATACTGCTGATCCATCTCTCAACAAGAAACGGCTACATATTTTCCATCCTCACTAATGCTCTTATTTTAGACAGAATTTCAAGGAAACAGCAATATTAAATGATATCTCATATATTCCATGGCAAGTGTGTTTAAAAGTTTAATGTTTCATAGTCTGAATCTACAGCTATAAACTGTAGTGCTGGCTGCAGATACGCTAACATGGGTTTATGTCTCAGTAAAGAAACAGGCTGCTTTCTAAAATGTACACACTGCATTACCTAGGAAGAAGTTGTTCCCTCTAGTTTATAATTTACAAGTTACTGGGAAAAATTGCTGCATGCAAGAACTGCTGGACATATGTAAGGGGTCTCATTTGCCATACAGTCATGGAATAATACTCTTGGGTTTGGAAAGCGGAAGAAATAAAGCTGTGAGGAATACAGAATGTGAAGAGGAGATGTCTCTGATCTGGAAGTCAATGCAGGGAGTGGGAAAGAGGAAAAGGAGGAAGACTGAACTGTATTGGCATGTTATCTTATCTTTCTAGAGGACGAGTCAAAGGTATTTATTTTGTTTTAGAGAGCTTAAACAAGACCCAAGAGTTAAATCTGACAGAATCAGTTTATGGATAGACAATTATATTTTGGTTGACTAGAAGTCTGTTGCACATAATTAATGAAATCAAACTTTAAGAATAGACTTGGGGGTGAGGGAAAAAAAACCCCAACCAGTGAATTTCTCCTATTACAGTCTTTATTTTTCCCTACATTTAGATATCAGCTTTCTCTGAGAAGTAAGGTTGAAGTAAGGGAGACTATTAGAATTTTACAGAGCAAACAATTTGGTAGAGGTTCATCCAAATTATTAGACTCTATTGACTTTACTAAAACAGCTAAACCTTAGACATTTATTTATCCATAAAAAGTTGTTTTGCTTTCACTCCTTCTGCCCTCATTGTTCCCCTACACATTTCCCATATTTCCCCAAGATTCCTCAGAGACCTGCATCACAGATGAACTTATCCCACTTGAGACGAGAATTTCAAAAGAGCTATCTCTAGTGTCCACCTGCATAGTGCTTCAACCACCTGAAAGGAAATATTGTGTAGGGCAGCAGCCTGAGTGGAGATAGCAGCTCCCAAGTTCCCAAACACAGTAGGTTCAGGCAGTAGAAGGCCATCTAAGAATTAAATTGAGAATCTTGTTTACGGCTGAACAAAACCCTGCTACATCTCCATGTCAATCCAGATCTATTTTGAAGAGAGAGATTCACTCAGTTATACAACATTTTTCATGCATGCATCTCACTGAGCTGAAAAAAAAAAATTGCGCAGATAAGCAAGGCTGGTAATGTTTTAAGTGGACTCAATTTTTAGTAAATGCAGTTGCAGCCATCACATGAAATGAGAAGAAATTCATTAAGTGAGTGGTAAGCATAACAAAATGACCTGAAGACACGGGACTCATGTGCACACACTCAGAACAGATGAGAGGCTAGGAAAACTGAAATGCAGGGGGTGCCTGGCATATGAAGAACTGAAGATATCCAGGTAAGGCAGGGCAAGACCATGCAGTGCCCTGGATGTGAGCAGGAGAATCAATTAGTTCTATACTTTACCGACAGCAGTGAAGCTTCTTAAGTACTGGTGTAATGTGCGAAACTGTCAAAATGCCCTGAAATATATTCAGATTTTGTGTTAAGTAGCATGCAGATCTAGTTCTAAAATTTCTGTAACGTCATTTTTAGTAGGAAACAACAGTAATAAAAAGAAGATAAAGCTACTTTTATGAAAATTGCATATTTCAAGACTGTGCTTCAAAAGTGGAAAGAGTTTTCCCATACATTCCTTACAAACAATACATCATTCTTAAATGTTAAGCATTTTAAAATCTCTTCAATTTCCTTTGAGGTACTCATGGGAAAACAGTGGTGCATTTACAGAGAATGACAAAAAATGTTTTGATATCACAAAGAATGATTAAAATATCTCATTTTCTACTGCAGAAATGTGTAAGAGCTACTTTTACCATACAAATGCCTGACCAGCAATAGTGCTAAAAAGAATGACAGAGTCATGTGGAAGAGCGTAACAAGAGGAAAACAATTTTATTTTTAATCGAAAGGACTGCTTACACAGTCTTGGAATTTGGTTCATTTTATTGCTTGTTATAAGAAGTAAATTCACCCATAATTCTGGTTCAGCATCTACATGTGAAAAATTCCGTCTTCATGCTAAATAGAACTTTACAGTTGAAACAGGCTGCCTGCAAGGTACCCTAGCATGATTCTGGACCAAATTTTGCCATTAGACTCTAAAACTCTCTTTGGAATCAGGTATGTTTGCAGTATACACATCCACCAATAACATACCAATACACGACTTTTTCCCTTTCCTGGAGAAAAAATTTCAATTACTGCATTTCTAATGCAGGAACAGAATTTCTATGATAAATAGAATTCTAGAGATAGTTAACTGAAGCTGAAATACTTAAATATTCTGTGTCTCACATGCAAAATTTGGGCTTATAAAAGTAAGACACAAAGTCTGAACACCAAGTCAATGGAGAAGGATGAAAGAAAATGATAGAGCAAGAGAAGGTACAGGGCTAGCTGGAACACATCTGATCAACCCAGGGCAAACACCAAAACTCAACAATATTATACAAAGGGACTGATAAGAATATAGCTAAAAGTGCATTTGTAAGACATATCAGCTAACTGCTGTCTCCAGAGAGCAGTCAGAAAATAAACCAATGAGAGATAAATTCACAAAACAATGAAGAAACCAGAAACAGGGAAAGGTGGGCTTCTGAGCTCATTTTCTGTTATTGTAAGGAGGCAGCTTACAGATGAGAACTACATGCTATCTCTCCACAGAGGACCAACTAACTTTCATCAAAGATACTGCAGAAGAATAAATGAAAGAAGAAATGAATGCGTCTTTACTCCCAGCCCCATCCTCTAAAAAAAACCCCAGAAACATTGATCAATCAGAACAACATTGAGTTTAAAAGAAGAAAGAAGAGATTTACTTAAAGTATCATTTGAAGCAACATGTTTAGAAGAATAAAATTGTTTCAAGGTCAGGGAGGGAGGTAAGGATGGAAAAGAGAAAAAAAAAAAAGAAAAAGGAAGATCCAAGGCTAGGTCCCAAAACTCAGTAAAAGTGTGATTCCTTATATGAAGAACACAGATAGGAAGCCAGAGACAAGACAAAGAGGGAGGTAAAAATCCAGAGAAGATGAAAGAATGACAGGGTTTGGTTTGCATCTGGTATGAGAGTGACTTCTGAAGTCACAGAAGACATGAAAACTGAACATTAACAGATGCTAGATACATCTCTTTCTCTGGGGAGAAAACATGGACTTTCATATCTTTTGCTTTCTTTGGGCTATCACCAAAACCAGTCTCCTCTTCTTTTTTTATTTTAAAAAACTGTCAAGAAATTTTAACTGGCAAGTTTATGTCACAAAGTTATGGATAAGAACTCAGTTTAAAACGGTTATATCTGGTTGTACAGAGTGGTTTCCATATTCTGACATATGTATTAGGAAATCCAGACTGAGACGCCGAGACTCTTGGAGTAGAAAGCAGCTCAAGAAATTCATCTATCACCTATTCACTAAGATCAAGATTTTCATGAAAAGTCACTTCCCAAGTTTAGCATTTCCAAAAGATTTTGATGTTGCCTTCCAGGACACCAGCTTCCAGCTGCAGCCAGCTCTATCTCTTAGGATAGAGCCCAAATGCGCTCTTTTCTACCCAGCCACTCAGCCACTGACTTAGGAGAGCAAGGAAAAATGGAAAATTATGTAATACCACAAATAACATTTGATACATACTTTTTCACTCCAGTGAAGGAAGGCTTAAAGCATTACAGGTGTCTCTCTATTATAGATAGATTACATATACATCAAGTTGAGCTTCAGACCCCACCAACAGTCACTTGGCACATACCTTTTTAAAGAAGGAAGGATTCCTAACAGCAATTCCATGGAAATCTCTTTCTACTCGCAATATGGAACCATAGTGGGATGCAGAGAAGAAAAGTGGTACATCCGCATTAATTTCACCAGTTTAACTATATAAAGCATATACTTTCCCATTGACTGAGTGAAAAAGCCTCAAATGTTAATGTAGTTAATGAAAGAAGAAAAAACTAGTGCATACACACACCACATCAGAATAAAATTACTTGAGAGCTATCTCTCTGTGAACCTCTCTGCTTATTCTAGTCTTTCTTGGGGCTGATCTGAGTCAAACTCAAAAAAGAAAAAAATATCATAAATATATTAAACCCTCCATATTTTACAGGAGGTAGTTCTTCAGAATTGCTTGATGGAGAACCTGAATAGTTTATAAACCACTGTAAAGTAGGTGGGGAGGCTCACAAATTTTGTACTTGAAGTTGATTCAAAGATACTGCATATCACTTCTTGTGGCAGCAAAACATAACAAAAGGAAGCAGCCAAGGTGAGAGATGTCTGAAAACAATGGGATTCCCCATCAGCTGACCCTTTGCTAACAAAGCAAAAGACTATCTTGTGTCTGTTAAGTGCTACTGCTGTGAAGACACATCTCTGATGATCCCCTCCAACCCATACCAGTAAATGGTTCATAAGGCACGTGCAAGGTGGAGAATTATCATGACATAAAAACAAGGATAGCAAGACTGCAGGGGGAAGTGTGGGCTTTCATTCAAAGCTCTTCTGAAACCTTGGACCTTCTCTGAAGAAAGGAGAGGAGCTACTGGCCCATTTTCAGCTTAGGCACAGTAGGCGAATAACAGAGGGCACAGATCTAACTAAAGGCAAACTAAGTAACTCTGTGAAGACACCCACCTCGCCCTAATCTCACTGAATTTGCTGAATGCAAATACCATTTTACATCAAAGCTACTTAGGCTTTGTCTTTGTAGACATATCATCATCACTGATCTTTAAGAAAAAGAAACAGAAAACAAAACAACCCTAAAGAGATTGGTGGAAGTCTTCAAGTATCAGTAATAAACCCTTATTCTTATGGACCCTTTTCAGAAGATATATTTCTATGGATTCAATTACATTGAAGCAACTGGTTAAGGGAATTGTAATCATACAGAAAAAGATGAATGCATGTGTTCCTCTGTGTACATACAATACCCACAAGGTTTATGAAATCCATTCACAACAGAGGAAATACTCTAAACATATTTTAAGAGGCTCTGTCAGCAGTCTCACAGCAAGGCTCATTCACATTTGTAAGTCACGAGGAAAAAGCTGTTTTCTGTCCATGCTGTATGAACAGATTTTGTTTGGTCTACAGCTCATATTTAAGTTGCAAGTAAATAAATCATCCTGGCTGAATTAGCTGACAAATCACATCCATGGTATTGAGAATAAATATTTGATTGGGACTGAATTAACTCTTTGCAGATTTGTGCTCATGTTTACACATACTAGAGCTTCATGTACAAAAAACCCAGGATATGTAGAATATTAATCAAATTGTAGTCAAACATGTTTACCGGGGAGGGGGGGGGGGGAAGATGCAAAAGGAAAAAAAAAAGTGCAAGCCAGACTTTTTCCCATTTTACTTTTATAATTAGTTTGAACACGATGATATGTTGACACTCTCGTTCAAAACCAGATTGGACAGGAGGATAGAGCATAGTGAATCCTGACAAGCTGAAATGTAAATTAAGATGTTTTCATGTCTTTACACATGCAATTTTGTGCCTTCCAGGGAAACTGGTACATAATAACATCTTGAGCTTTATATGAAGTTCCCACCTTATTTGCAGTCTTAGAGAATACAATAGCACTGAGACTAGGTTGTTATTAAACAAAGAGGTGACTAGGAGCTGAAAATCAATGCACTAATCATAACAAAGATATTGTCATTTTACAACATTTTGGAGTGATTTTGCATCAAATGAAACCCTGTGGGACAATATCAACAAATTACTGTTTGGCATCACATAGTGCCTAAACTGAACTGAACAGGATACTAAAGCACATACTCTTGTTTAAGGAAAAAAAACATGTCATGCTATAAAACCACAGCAAATATTTCCACAAGTCCTTCCAGCCACATCCCCCCTCTCTCTCTTAAGCTGTCAGGAACTGTTTCCCAAGGCTCCTGGAGGACTGTGATTATTAAACTAAACACCACACAGTAGAATGCAAGCTGGATCTCACTCTCCATACTCCCATTTTAAAGGATGGCAGTAGAAACATTAGCTATTCCATCCTCAGTGGCATTCAAATATGTTTCTTTCTTTCCATCACACAAAAATAGTGGAAAACACATTCCTTTTGTCATTCTCCTTTCATGTTTCTATCTGCGAAAAACAAAGAATTAAGAAGGATTTATCTTTGCTGCAAGTCCTATTAACTGTTCACCCTGTCATCTACAGCATAATCTATGTAACATTTTGTAAAAGTGTATGGAACAATCTTTTCCAACAAGCAGCAGATGAATTAATGACCTGCTGGTTCTTGTTACACTACGTTTAGGACAATTAGAGGTCTGGGCCAAATGTCTGGCTGAAATAAGCCTTCCCCTGCACAAGGGGCATATGCATAAAAAATTTTTGAAGGGAACCAAAGGGTTATGTTATTATGATCCTTCAGACAATCAGAAACATGGGGCACTTGTAGGTGTGGCCTTGACCAGTTTGGCATAAAATACGCTTTTCACTGTACTGCAAGATTTGACTCAGCCATGAGCAGACTGTAGTTCAATGTACAGAGGTGATTAAAAATCAATTCCTATAAATGTGAACATTCAATATTGGAAATCTCTTTTTAAAATGCTAAAATAGATAAAATACTAAACGTTTTTAAATGAAACATTAATACCTATCAAAACAACGAAGTATCTAATCAGTGCTTACAATTAGGAAATTTTACAACTGAAATTCTGTTTATAAAATAGTTTCTTTAGCTTCCAGTTACTTTCTGCTTTAACAGACTTGCAGAAAAATGACTAACAGAACAGCAGGTTTCCAGAACTGCCTTTTTAAGTTAATCAGGGTACAGCAAACCTGATTCTACACAGGTTCAGTTCTGCTAACATCACAAATGAATCACTGTGTTTATATGCTTATTCCCACAAGATCTCAAGTTATTCACGTCCTCCTTGGCTTTTGCAGGATTAGAATCTAAGTATGTTGTTTCCTCCCTCTCCCGTCCTGTCAGTAAACGTGGGATCAGAGTTCAGAACATGCCTGATTTTGTTCTCCTAATCTCTAGTAATCTTCTCAGCAACACAGTATCTGTTGCAGAGTATCAGGAGGCCACATCAAAAGAGGAGCAGTTAGTGGAAACGTTAAGTTACATCCATATTTATCAAAGTAGGCTCCATATGCTGCCAAAAGGTAAAACAATATCTGTTCACATGCTCAAGTAGCACTAAATATTAAGGTCACTATTACCTTAAAGTCAGTAACTTCCCTCACTCACAAAGCTTATTTACAAATGGTAGATGTGTTGCTACTTTAGCTCCTGACACGAAATTCAAGGTAATTCATGACTCTGTGAAAACACAACTAATGCAGTGCTGGAGTTTTACAGTGTGAAAATTTAACTGGTGGATTCAACCAACAGAAGTCTCTATAGCGGTTCTAAGGGGTAGAGAATAGAAAAGAGTGTCATCCTTCAAAGTCACTTGTTTCCTCAGGTAGCACAGAGAGAAGTAAAATAGTAAGTCAGTAGATTTTGGCAAAATGGAATCCAAAGCTGGGACAGACACTCTACAAAGGGCATTCCCAGCTGGAAAAAAAAATAAATTTCTGTCTATGGAAGTTTGATCATTTGCAGTGACTGAAGCAGGTATGAAAAGGATATGAAAAAAAGTTCAAGAAGGTGAAAAAACATGCAAGGACTGAGACCTCACTTAAATGTCAGTTATGAAAATATATGTGTCCAAAATCCATCTTCAGATCAGTATTTGCCCAATATAGGTAATCTATTCTCATTATATGTGTATTCAAATGCTTGTTACTGTTACTCAGCTGTTCTGCTGTCTGTGCTGCCACAAGGCCAGATCCAATTACCATTAAACAAAACAGAAAGACTATCACTGGCATCAGTCCTTGTTGAAACTATGCTGAAGTTATATTATACATCCCAGAAAAATCTAGATTACACTAATTTTAATTTTTTTTATTTATTTAGAATTTGCAGAGTTAATCAATTCACTAGCAGACACTTGATATTTATAGAAGAAAAACCTTTCCTTTCCTCAGCTTTAATTAAGAAAACGCAGAAGAGCCTCACCTTTCATGAAATTCATTGTCTGAAATTCAATATTTCATTGAGTAAGAGTGATGTTTTCCAACATCTCTCCTTCTTATTGCTTGTTAGGAAATTATATCATACAACGCTTATACAGGCAGGGAATGCTGATGTTCAATTTTGTAAAACCGCAATCTTATTTTGGGGACTGTTCTTTAAAAGTTGAATTAGGACAACAGTTGTTGACAGAGCTTAGCAGGCTGTTCAAGGAAATGTAGTGTAGTAAAACTATGCTGCTTTTAAAATATTTATATCTTTTTAATCCTTGCAGCAGATAATCCTCTTTGCAGTAGGCAGGAATATGAATACCCTTGATTGTTAAATCCTTGCTTTTCAAAATTAAGATTTGCAATTTTTTTCTGCCTTAAAATTTCACTACAAGTATTACTTAAAATTTTGCTTGGCTCAATTTACCTTCCATAAGCAAAGCGCCTATCTTTGTGGTGGTCCCCAAACGTATCCCACAGCCTGAGAGAAACACTCACTTCATCCACAACATCTCTTGAGCGTTCAAGGACCTAGAACAGAATACACATAACATTCTCTTTCCTTCCATCAAATAAGCACATTTCTAATTTGCTCTGTAAGAAGGTCCAAAGCATACCAGACCAAGAGTCTACTACACACAGTTTTCAGCAAATGCTGTATTTTATAAAACAGGCAGAATATGCATCTTCCTAAAAATAGGTTTGATAAAAAAAATTACTTTGGAATGAGAGACTGAGGAGATGCATATCAGACCACGGCTGCAGTAGAGACCGCGCATATAATACTTGTGAGCTCATTGCTGCATCCTGACAGAGAAAGGCTTGCCAATAAATAATAGTACAACCTCACAGCATGTGCTCCATATTTTGTACACCTGCAGTCCTTACCTCTTGGCAGACACGGTACTGATCAATGGCCCAGACAGTTGGTACGTGAGTTGCCAGCAGCTGATACTGAGTCAAGGTTGTATTGCATGCTCTTGCACAAATTAGACGAGTCTTTCCCACTGCA
This sequence comes from Strix uralensis, assembly GCF_047716275.1. Classification (NCBI taxonomy): domain Eukaryota; kingdom Metazoa; phylum Chordata; class Aves; order Strigiformes; family Strigidae; genus Strix; species Strix uralensis. The sequence continues at coordinate 9,083,131 of NC_133978.1, read as the reverse complement.
TTATCTCCAACCACCACACACTTGATAGTTTCAACGTTGGGTCTTTCGTAGTCCATGTCAATGTCCATTTATCAAAAACTGTAACAAGACAGTTAAACTTGTTTTCTACCACACTGCAAAACCAATGCTATTTAGAATCAGAGCCTTCTACTTGAACTTCTTGAGAGATGCCTAAAGAGGACAAACTCTTAAGGAAAAGCTTGTTAGTAAACTGTACCAAAGTAAGCTAGCCGTTCCTTTAAATACCGCACAGTTATGCAAATGCACAACTATTTTGACCACAGTCAGTTTATGCTGTTCACATGCTATTTTAACTTTGGTTTCTGTAAACACAAGCCTGTTTGCAGAAGACAGATCTTGGTGAAACAAGGACAGCTAGCACAAACTTACCTCTTGCTAATACTTTTTATGCCAAGAAGCAAAAAAGACTAGACATCAGTGGATTTAACCTGAAGGATACCAGTATCAACCTGCCTTCTGTAATCTTGCTCATTCAGGATTTGATTTAGGGCTGTCCAAACAACATTGCTAACAGCAAGTCACACACATGGTTTTAGTTACATGCACACAATAAAACTGACTTGTAAGATGACTCCAGAAACTCTGTTCTTTACAAACCACAACTCCCATTACATTCTGCATGTACCACACACTCTTAATTTTCCAAGGAGAAGTTTGTACAGATCATGGACTAAAATGAAACCAAGCGGCCCAGCGGAAACTTGCAAATATACTTATCTATACCTACAAATTGTTTTTCACATGACAATGGAAAGTGAAGAGAAGGCGATTTTTGAAGATACTATCCTCATGGAAAGTTACTATTGAAAATATTTGCTTAAATATTCTATGGCAACATATTGAACAAATGCCTGGATGTGAATGTAAGCTGGAAAAAATGGATATTTGGAAAACTAAAAACTGCATGTTTACTACACTCTGTCATTTTCATATAAAGGAATGTAGGATTTTCATATAAAGGAATGTGGGATCATTGTTTGATATATCTGATTGTGGTTTTCTAATGTCTAGTAGTCTGCTGAGCAATCTGGTCTCTACCAGGGAATTGTAATCAAGGAAACAGAAAAGGGAAAATGCAAGGCACAAACATGTTCAGGAAGGCTTGCCTAATAATTATTTCAGCAAGGCAACCGACAGCAATTTAACTGACAAAACACAGGTAATCATCTGGAGTGATGGTGTCCTTTTTCCTGAGAAGAAAGCACTACAGATAAAGAAATCAAATTATTTGTTTCAATACCTTTTTTAATATGCACATCTCATTCACACATAAATATAGAAAATGTATTAACTGTCAGGCTGCTTAAAATAATAGTTACAAGCTGTTTCGGTGTCCATTTTTCACTGTCAGAGGCAGTATGTTCTGATTTAAGAAAAAGCATGTTTAGTAATTACTAGCCAAACACTAATTTTAACTGCATTCTTTCATTATTTAAAGTGACATAAACCAAGAAACAAAAGTCAGTGTTAGAACTAAATGTTACCCATTTATTTAAAATTTGGGCATGGACTGCATGCTAATAGCTATAATGGCTAAGGTACAGTTATAATCTTTATTTACGTGTGGACAGAAGGAGTTACAAACCACATAGACAGCAAGGAGCAAGGGTGAGTTTATGCCACTACTGTGTCACACTGATACATTTTCACAGACGTTGAATGCTTCTGGAAACGCTACAGCACAGACTAGCATGCAAGAATACATTTTAGAGAGTTGTCCTACCCTAGACTGAAACATGGGCCCACAAACTCTTCATCCTGGCACAAGTACATTGTTGCACAACTAGAGCTTTGCAATCTGCCAGATGTAGAGCAAATAACATGGCTTCAAACGTACATGCATGGTATCTACTGCATGTAAACCCTAATGGCCTCGTGATACCAACCTGCTGTGTCGGCACAGAGGTTTCAGCTGATAAGGAAACAAAGCTATTAAGACATTGCTGTTATCCCTTCATCTGAGTTGTAACCTGCATCCTGAAAGGTTACTAGTCTTGAGGTAAAGGACTACAGAGACTTCCAGTTACCTGTCTGCAATCCAACCACAGCTGTTTGTTGGATGCAGGCTCCTACAAGGCTGATACCTGGATGGCCCATGGGCTCTGTACAATCTCCATGAGTCCAAATACAAGAAGAGAAATGAGAGCTAACTCCTCTTTCCTCCTCTGCATCCTTTCCAAGAATACAGTCACAATATAAATAAAAGTACAAAACCAATGCTTTTTTTCCACATTACAGAGAATGAGACACATTTGTACACCACAGCCTCAAAGGCAGGGCCCTGAATGGGTAGCAAAAACCCAAGAGGTTTCAGTATGTGACCTAAAAAAGTTTCATTTCAAGTCTGAGAATAAACAGCAACCCCCTGACATAATATGTGGTATTATATTACTTGATATTTTATTCATGCATGGACTAGACATCACAGATGGAATGTGGAAATGTTTACAAGGCTGGAAAACAAAATGAAGGAGTGTGGCTAGCCAGTGTGTCTGGTAGATTTTAAACTACCAAGCCGAGGGATGCCAAACCAATTTTTCTTCCAACCCAATATTCCATTAAAATGCTGTTACACAGATTAGCTGAGGTTGTATATAACAACCCAATTTTAAAATTATTCAAAAGTTCTTAAATGGTAGTTCTGCAAAAATGCACTTCAGTCAGTCACAAAATATGTATTAATACAGAGTCTGGAATCTTAAAAAAAATTTCCAAGAGGGTAACAAAAGTGAGTTTATTTAAATAGACAAATCTAAATAAAAGTAACAAGAGAAATCAATGCAACTATTTGAGAATCCTAGAAAAGGAACACATGAAAATAAAATTTAAAAATTATTATTTTTAAAAATTTCCAATATACTTGCTAACTTAATTAAAGCAAAGCTATCGCAGAACTCAGACACAGCATGCCCAAATGCCCAGTTGTAGATCAATGGCAGTCTAATGAAGATATTTTTAGTGTGACTCAATACTGCACAGGAGAGAGATTAAAATAAACTGGGAATAAAAACAAATTTAGAGCTTTGTGGTGTGTTAAAGAAAGTTCTTAAATCCACTCCAGCATATAGAGAGTATCTATATATTAAAAATGCAGATCATTTTAATATTGTTCACTAGTTTTCAGAAAGGGATTAAAACAGAAATAACTCCTGAAGAGACTGGTAGAATCCTGGACAGATATTTAGACACCTCAAATAAAAACAGATGCTAACAACAAATTACAGCATAAACAATTAGCAAAACGTGTGGATTAAATGCTTACAAATGTAGCCAGAAGCCTTCTGGCTACTGGAATGATTAAAGCCAGGAATATGTACAAGATCTTAAAAATCCAGCCACAGTTAGTTTCTTTTAAGGTAGACTCTAGGTTAAGCTTGTGTTAAACCTATTATATAATCACACTGATTAAAAATGCAAAACATGTACTTACAAAACTTAAATTGAAAAAAAAATCTAGATTTGAGCTCTGAAAGTCTAGTAACATCTGGGAGGACCAACTGGAACTGAAACAAAACTGGTTAGACAAGAGCAAACCAGTGGATATAAAGCTTAATTAAAAAAAAACCAGCACAAAATTCCAAGACCAATGAAAAACTTGCTAAAACCAACCCACAACCTGCAATAGTTTAGTTTACCAACAAAACAAAACAGGGTAAAGTAAGAGGAAAGTTACTGGAAGTGTGACCAGTCTCTGCCAAAAAAAGCCAGAGAAAGCCAGAAAGGCCATCACATGAGGAGCAGCAAGAAACCTACCAGGGGAAAGAACTGATCAAATATGGCTGTTCCCAAAAGCAAGCAGCGAAATATTCAGCTGCTTAATCCAGCTCTAAAGAGAGATGAGCAGATGGAGGGAAATGAAAAAAGATACCTGCAAGAATAACACAGGATCTCAAAAATATCTTAAGAGATTTTTTTACATTTTTACATTGTCACCTGTGATTGTTTGCAGAAGGCGAGACAGAAGCAGCCAAAAATCCAGAGATGTAAGTAGACTCAAGATCTAAGATAAAGCCATTTAATTAATTCACTTGATTAGCAGAAAAGAACTATTCCAAATAAAGCTGATTTATTTCCAAAGAAGTATAAGGTTACTGTTCTGAACCATGGCTTGCAGATGGTTATGGTCACTGATTTCTTTGTCTGTTGCTTCACCTCAAATTGCTGTAGAGTGCTTGGATTTTTGTTTAGCTTTTCCTCACTGCTGAATGAGTTGTATCACTAAAAACAGTTGTGGTTGCCATAGCATGCAGATCCTTCTGCCTAGTCAGTCTCAGTAATGAAACACTGACCTTCTAGCGAAGTTTTCCAAAAGGTCTGTAGATGAAGCATTATCACTTGATTATCTAGTCCACTGGTACGCAGATTAAACACAATAGACACACACAGTCTTTCTATGTATTAATGTAGGTGTATTCATATACAAAGATAAAACAAGATAAGTTCATGGTTAGGATCTGGTTAAGAATGCAGTTTAATATATTTAAAGCTATAATGGTATTTTTCTCTTCTGGAAAGAAAGTGGATGAAGATCCAAACCCAACAGTGAGTTCCCTGTGCAGGATCAGGAATGCCTGTGCAGCTAATTGCCCATTTTGAAATTTCCAGGTACTTTAAATCATCACTTAGCATTTACAAAACATAACCAAGATATTTTTCAAAGAGCAGTAGCTAATTATCAACCCTTTTCTCTTCAGCAAAACACCACAAACAAAATCACTAAGAATATCTACATTAATCAGTGATTATGGAGTGATCCTGCAGGCATTACTTCTTAGCTCATTACTTAAACATGTCTCATAAGACTGAGATAACACCTCAGCATGAAAACAAGCAAGCATGTTACTTAGGTCTTGTGTTAAGGGAAAAGCTTCAACTGAAGTTTCAGACTGACACCATGTAAGAACCTTGCCTCCTCAGTAAAGTTTTTCTTTAATTTATTCCATAGAAAAAAATTAGTAATTCCAACCTGTCTCAAGTAATCTGACCAAAGCAGGAAGTTCTTCAAACAAACAGGTTGCCAACCACAATCACAACATCACAACTTTATTGAAGGAATCTAATGGAAAGAGACACCAAAATCTACCACCACTTAATATGTATGGTGTAAGTGGGAATTATTTGAAAAGCTCAGGCCACCAGTAAGGTAGTAAGACCATCAACATTCATCCCTGAAAAACACACCCTTTTGAAACTACATGAAAGAGCATTTGTAGGTACTCCATATTTCAGTCTATTGGAGTTTTGTAGTGACTCCTTCAGAGAGCCATTATGCAATAACATATCAAAAGGAGTATAAAAAAAATTTACAGGACTACGCAATGCTCTTACCTCCATCCCCAAGCTGCAAAATTACTGCTTGCAACCATGGAAACTGGAAAAGGAGATGCAAAATGCCAAGTTCTTCAGGCACTGAAATCACTACCTTACACTGAAGAATCCCAAGGCACCAGCACACTGGCAAGGACCAAAGAGCACATGAGCCAGAACAAGCGTGTGAAATGTTCGTTCTCAATATACAACCTGCCATGTGTTGTTTCAGAATCTTAATGGGTTAACACTTATATGTCAGGGGAAAAAGCAGGGGGACTTACTGTCATTTGTGCAAGAGCACAGAATTCACAGACAGCTCTGATCTGGAGAAAGTTAAGGGCCAAAAGGCTGTTTTGTGGTTTGGCTTAATTTAATCAATGATTTTAGAGCCCCATCAAGTATATTTGTGAAATAAATCACAACATGGTATCAAGTAACAGATAAACTATTACCAGCCACTGAAAGACCATCACAAAATATTTTTCACAAGGTATAAATTAATATCAGTATTTTATTAGATTGCAGGAGGGCCGATGGGGAGATTGCTTTAAAAACTATTCCTTGTCAGTGTCAAAGAACCAGCTGGTGACAAAGGGTAACAAGACTCAAGATGGGATCAGATCACTAGGTTACAGGGTACAAAGATGGGCATGAGGCATATCAGGCTGGATTCTCATCCAGGATGAAGAGGCATTGCCCTATTGCTATTATTTAAAGTTCTGGCAGTTTACATGGAAGACTGAAAAGGAAGACACTGACACGGGAGGAAGAAATTCAAGATTAACTCTGGAATTTATCAACTACTTGCCCTACCTGGCCCATCAACAGAAGAGGACAACAGATACAGCCAACGATTGGGAATGGAGAAAAGCCCTTGTATTCTAAAGTTAACCTGACCTTGGTTAGTCCAACCTAACTCTTGGATCTACCATGGGTATAAAGAGAAGGGTAGCTGACTGAAGTGCTGCTTCACTGCATGAGGTGATAAATGAAATAACCCTGGCTGTTGCTGCCCACAGAAGGAGAGCTCAGGTCAGCAGGAACACCTTTATCTTCCACAAGGACAGAATCTGGTTCTACCCTTTTTCAGCTGTCCTGGGATAACTGGGGCGTTTCCGCTTAGCGCCAGTATCAACAAAGAAATAAATCCCACAGAATACTGCTAAAATTTTAGAACAGCTGGAGAAGGCAAGTACTGAGGTTGTCATCAAGACAGACACCACTTAGCTTGCCTGAATCAGCTGCTTTCATGACAGCTTTTGGCCAACAGCATCAGATATAATCCTGGATGCTACCCCTTACTTTGTGTTACCTGCTGGAAGAAAGAAGTTCTCAGAATCTTCCATTCAGCTGACATAATCCCTGCCTTATCCCTCCTGCTTAAAAGGGAGAAAAAAATTGATCATGGCCACACACAGAAATGAAGGGAGCAGCCTCTAAGGTAGATGTAAAGCTGAAGACAGAACAGACGTCTCTATGTTTACCTAGAATACTTTGCAGTCAAATCATCGCCACAACCTTTGTAGAAACTGTAGAGACAGGGAATAATAATTCATGGCTTGTAGTTTCAGAAGCCTGTCTGTCTGCTCTTTCTCAGCATGCTTGACTCCAGATTTGTTTGTTTCTAAAGGCTAGTTATTACAGAATCACAGAATCATCTAGGTTGAAAAAGACCTTGAAGATCATCCAGTCCAACCTTTAACCTAGCATTGGCAGTTCCCAACTACACCAGATCCCTCAGTGCTATGTCAACCTGACTCTTAAACACCTCCAGGGATGGGGACTCCAACACCTCCCTGGGCAGCCCATTCCAATGCCTAACAACCCGTTCTATAAAGAAATACTTCCTAACATCCAGTCTAAACCTTCCCTGGCGCAACTTGAGGCCATTACCTCTTGTCTTATCACTCATTACTTGGTTGAAGAGACTCATCCCCAGTTCTCTGCAACCTCCTTTCAGGTAGTTGTAGAGGGCGATGAGGTCTCCCCTCAGCCTCCTCTTCTCCAAACTAAACAACCCCAGTTCCCTCAGCTGCTCCTCGTACGACATGTGCTCCAGACCCTTCACCAGCTTCGTTGCCCTTCTCTGGACACGCTCGAGTAATTCAATGTCCTTTTTGTAGTGAGGGACCCAAAACTGAACACAGTAATCAAGGTGCGGCCTTACCAGTGCTGAGTAAAGGGGCAAGATCACTTCCCTGTCCCTGCAAGGACCCTTCATCAAGCCCGACCTACCTCTGTGATGACACACCATCTTTCAATTAGCAAGAATGATCACTTTCTTAGATGACCAAAAATCAGAGATACTAGCAAAACACAAATTCTTCCCACTTTACTGTATAAAACATCCTGCCCTGAAGCTCAATAGCTAAGCATGAAAACATCCAATTTTAGGTGCAATAGCAGATTCTCTTGAGCCTCCTGAAAATGTGCAGTACCAAGATCTGTCCTTGTGTCATACACACTCACAGTCTATCAGACCAAATACAGATCCAAATGCAAAGCTCAGCATTAGACTTGAACTATGGCAATTTTCTGACAAGTTCTGGAAGACCTGAAATCAACAAGCTGATTACACTGAGCAGTTTACACATTATTTTGACCTCTGACATACCTTCCAATATTCTTTGTCATGAGATCATCTCTCTAGAAATTAATCCATAGAGCAGGTGAAGGACATTTAACTGTTTCAAAACCTTGTGTGTGAGAATCTGGGATGACTGCTTTCTATACGGTGGGAGAGCCTGCAACACACACTCCCTCCCTTCACCAATTCTTCAGAGTCTACCTCAAGAACAGTCCACAACACAGGACAGTCCCTTGTGTCTCCTTTTGTTTTTTCTTTCTTGCTGTGCAGAGAGATGTGAGGAAGGGTGACCACACTGGACCCACCCCTGGAAAGAGGGAAATAATCCACAGCTGGTACATGACTGGTTTAAGGCTCGCACTTTGGCTTTGCAGATGCATTTTGTTAGGACTGCAGATATACCTGGTTACAACTGACTGCTCTTTCCATTTACCAGAGACAACCACAGCAGACATGGACTAGGCAGTGACCAAGATCTGGCATTGCTGTGGGTCATAATCTGTCATATCATCACAAACTGAAATTAACTGTGGCTGACATTAGGACAATACCCACTGATGGTGATAACCATCACCAAACAGCTGGTACTTTGTAAAGCAGCCACCCATAAAATGCCATTGTGCACTGAGTCCTTAGATTAGTCCTCCTTCTGCAACAAAAGATTACACTGTGGGAGTAGATTAAGGGTGCACCTCTGCTAGCATTTTAGTTCAGATCAAGAACACATTTTTGAAGCAAATATCCCAGTCACCAGCACTTACCATGTTTTGGTTCGCATCAGGTGCAGCCACAGAGTGCACAAACTGAATTCCTTTCACGTGAATCTGAAGTGAAAGATGTGCCACTCACCACTGATGAGCGAGTGTTCAGGCCGTAGGACCAGATTAATGGTAATCTGAAGTAACACCCTTTGCCCCTGAAATGTGTGCAGTGTGGACACTGGGTCCTCAGCACCAACTTTTTCATCCCCAGGTCCCCTGCTACTGCATCACACAACCCACAAACGTAGATAGAGCATCAGATGCTCTGCCTCCTGGCTTGTTATTTGGATCAACATAACGGAGGCAAAGCTGCAGCTGAGTCCTTAGTGACTGCAATGCTTAAGAGTATCTGGGATAACATATAAAACTTGGTATTAAAGGGAGAAGGATCACTGGAAAAGACTGATTCAACACTACTGGATTTCATGGTAATAAACTCCATGAAATTCCTGATTTTACTCTTATGTAATTAAGAGCGTGAGAAGCTTGTACAGCATTAAACTACTGATAACATAGCATAGGTTGTTACTGATTTTACCCATTTATAGAGACAGGTGTTGACATTGTATGTATAGTTGTAAGGACATTATTCTGAGTAGTGTTGTCAACAGTACAGAAAGGAAAAAAACCCAGCGATAACTACCAAACAAGGCATTGTCCCAACTTTCATGCATTTCTGTGTGGAAAATATTTATCAAGTTTTGCTAGAGCTACAAACAAAGAAAAATATTCCAGGGACACTGGTGACCTTCTAGCACAGAGAGCTGTTGAATTCACTTTCTGTGCTTGTTTTCCTTCCAAAAGACAGAATTAGGCTCTTGTTTCTTGAACTTTATGTGACATTTCTTACGCATTCTCCTCTTTGTTAATCAGTGACGTTAGAAAGACATTATATATGATTTTATTCACTCCCATATGTGGTTGCTACAAGGAAGCTACACAAGGAGAGTGAGACCTCATAATGACAGCAGGTAAAAACCCCCAAAGGCCTAAACACTGACTAGAATAGTAAATACTTCAGGATGGCAGACTTCAGATAAATGCTACTTTCAGATCTTGTGTCAAGTTCTGCATTTCTATCTCAAATGCCAATACAGCAACATTAACCAATTGTGCAGGAGGAGAGTAGATGTAGAGTTTACCTGTAATGTCTAGTGCAACACAGACACTCATTTGTGAAGAAAAAAAAATAATTAAAGAGGAAAAGAGAAATTGCCATCTTGTGTCTTTCACGTCAGGCAGAAAGGAGAGGAAAACAGAAAACTAGAATGGTGTTGGATGGGAACCAAAGGGAATCCATACTTTTATTTCACAAACATCCCTCTTGTAAACAAAGGGCTCAACTATCACCACACGTACTGCAGGCTGCACCACTTCTAGCTCAGACCCTGTGCCACCATTCACTCCTTCAGCACAAGGTTTTGAGCTCTTCTATGGAAACCAATCAATGATCCAAGGGTACATTCACACCATTCTGACTAGTGTTGGTATGAGCTGCTCTGCAAGTCTGCTGTATGCGGCAAGGACTGCTCAAGCCTTTCCTCTCCCTCCCTCCCAAGCACATACTTCGTTCCGCATTTGCGTACTCTTCTGGCAGAATAGATGGGAGCAAGGGAAGAATGTGTCAAACACCTGTTGCTCCTTTGCTTCTCCTACTTCAAGTCTTCTCTGTCCTTTCATCTCCTTCAGCACGGGGCAACATCTGGATGCAGGACTTAAGCATTTTTCCAGCAAATAAAATGTATTAGCAAAGAATCAAACATTGGGATTTACTGGTCAAGTGATCAGCTCTTCCTCTCAGCCTAATGCTCTACAGTATTTGTGAAGCTTGGAGTTTTAAAAGGGCAGGAGTTTTGAAAGCTCCCCAGAGCTAAAATTGATGTTTATTTCTTCTTGGATAAAAATACTTCTACGCATCTGAGCCTGCCCCAGATCTTATGCTGCTTAAGTATTATGTCACTTACATAAAGAACCTTAGTACAAGTATTGAACTCACCAGGTCAGTTTGGTTTTTTTTCTCCTGTTAATAGTGTATAGATAGATTGTATATCTGAGACATAGAATCAGGCATACAAATCCAACCTGCACATAAAAGAAAAGCATAACCTAATGGGAGAGGACATCAGAAAAACACTGAAAAGAAATTAAGCTGTTCTGTTTCCATGTACTGTGACTCCCAATCCTGAAATACAGCCTGTACAGAGATATATGCCATTCAATTGCTACTTACACTGAGCAGTCAGATGGCAACTCTTTAATGTAGTCCTAACAATGGTGGTTTTTTCCCCACATGCTTTACTTTTGCCTAGAAAGACCGGTAGCTTAAGAACTCCCCTCGAGCACACTGAACAAACTAATTTCCACCTCAGCTTCTATTGCAGCTCCAGCTGAACATTTGGCTTTGAGTCAGCTGTGTGTCCTGAAATAGTACACAAACTGAGGATGAACAAAGTCATTGAGAATATTCTGGCATCACTTCCTTGCTCTCGCTGTGACCATATGCAGAGCTTCAAGGGCTTTCTTGTATTATTATCATTTTTTAAACAAGTATATTGCTGCCTTCAGAAGTCTGAATAGTGCCTTGACCAATAGAAGGCAACTTGGAGCTCTCTGGCTAGTCCGCCTCAGGCTGTCCACTGACTGATTTCTTTTTGCTCTAGATGTTGGATGCCACAATACTCACTAAAGGTTGACTTAACAAATTCAAGTCTACTACTCTTTGTCTCTACAGCCCCTGTGTATGGCCCCCAAACAGGTCCCGACGCCGACACCTGATAATCTGTGCTGCAAGACCCCCCAGCAGCCTCCTGCTGTTGTCACAGCAACCCACAACAGACTCCACAGACACAGCAGGGGGAAAGAAGGGGGGAAAAAAAAGAGGGAGAAAGAGAAATGCTCCAGGTTTTTCGTAAATGACGCTCAGAAGTAGCGAGCGTCAGGAGGTTCCAGCTTCCCGTACACATCGTACCCCTCTATCTTTGCCTTGCACCTTGTGGCCTCGCTGGAAGAGGAAGCCAGACAGATCTGCTTCATCAAGGGCTCAGCCCGCTCTGCCCTCGGGGGAGGGGAGGGACCCTCCTCTTCCCTCTCCCGGCGAGGCGGGAGCGCACCTGCGGGGCGACGGGACGCGCAGGGCGCCGCCACCCGCCCCCTGGGGAGCCGCTGGCTGCCGGCCCCGCACGCGCGGCCGCGGAGGCTGCGCCGGCGGGTCGGAACGCGATCGCGCCCGGGCGACGCGGGACCTACCCGGGAGGGCGGGATGCCCGGCAGCCGGGGTGCTCGCCGCGGGACGGGACGGGACGGGGTGGGTGGCAGCCGCCGCCGCGCCCCGTTCCCGCTGCTCCTTACGGCGGCGGGGCAGCGGCAGGAGCCAGCCCGGCTCGGCAGGGAGGCAGCATGCCCCCGGCGCTGCTCCGCCCGGCCCGGCCCGCCCCGCGGCGCTGACTCGGGCGGCCGGGCGGCGGCGGGAGCCGCGCGCATTGTGACGTCTGCGGCCCCGCGTTCTATTTTTAGCGCGGCGATTGGATTTCATTCATGAAACCCGGGCTGCGCGTAAAGGGGCGGCGGCTGGAGCCGCGCCCGCCGCCTCCGCCCGGCCCGGCCCGACCCGCCGCCCGCGCAGACAGCGCGCAACCGCCGGCGGGGCCGCCCGGGGGCGCGTCCCCCTCTGCCCTCCTCCGCCCGCCGGGCACCAGCACCCTGCGGGGGCTTCCTGCCGCCGCCTCGCACGGCGGAAAGTCGGACACGAAACTCGTCCCAACATGACTGAACACCTCCCCCCCCCCCCCCGCGTGTATATATATCTATATATATACACACACACACACACTATATACATGCTGTGTGTGCACTAACGATGCAAAGGTCCCGAGGGCCTCCCTGGGCAATCCCCTACGCGGGGTGTGCAATTTCTTAGTGCAGGTGCTGCTGCTGTGGTTTGAAATTACTTCGCTCTATTTTCACTAATATTTGAACCCTTCGTGTAAAACGGACACGCACAATTAAACCACAAACCCCCTCGCCGCCTTCTCTTCAGCTGACGATCTAGACTTGGGAGTTTTCTAACCAGTGAAAATGGCTCAAGGCCCTGTCTGTAACCGGGAAAAGCGCTCACAACTCAGCCCAGGCTCCCTGCTAAAACACTGCTCTTTGGCTCTTCTCTTTACCACTTGACATCAACAAAAATATAACCAGTAAGGGACACAGGCACAACTGCTGCAGCTAAGGGAACTTTTCTGTCATAGTTGTGACTGGTGGAAAGAAAATACTCTCTCACAGCACCCTGGACTCACACATTGCACAGTCCTGTAGCAATAATACAGGAATTTTTTTGAAAACATGTTATAAAGTTGTTTTTAAAACATCACTACCAGCTAACAGCACCAATAACAGGTTAACAGCATCCAATTGCATTTGGTTATAGTTGATTACTTACATTTTTCATATGCCCAGAAGCCAAATGTACATTAACCAGGTCAGACTGCAACAATTTTCAGTTGAGCACATCTGTGTCAAAAACTATGTTTGCAACTTCATATCTCAGGAGGCTATTAGGTGGAGAAGAACAATGTGCATCATCGCAAATATTAAGTGTTACTTCCCTAGCTTTGCACAGTTTGGATGGACACGACAAATGCATCAGAAACTAAAACAACTCTCTGACATCTGCTTGCAATCAAAGAAATAGCGAATAGATAATGCAGGCAACAAAAAGATAAAAAAGGTCAACAGATTTAAAATTTATAAATAGCTTCCATTTTTTAACTTTCAAACTTTACATGAACTATTTTTTCTCCACAAATAAGGGCTAAAAATTTTCATTCTATGCAAGAACAACAATCCCTATGTATTCACTTGTTTCTAGGACACAAAATTTTTAGTAAAACAATAATGCCCAGGTTCATCCCACTTAAATCAGGGGGCTGAGCAAAGCAGGCTGATAAAAAGGGTATTCCTTTTACTGGACTGTTTCAGTACGGCAAATCTTAATTCCTTATTGCTACCTTTGTTTTACAGTCTAAATGATCACTTTCTGAAGAAAAATCACAGAGCTAGAAGCCCATGTCTCTATTAAACACACCTAGACTATCACTGCTGCAAACAGAGTGAATGTTATCGTCAGAACAGGTGAATTAGCATCATGTGGGAGAAAACTGATACAAAGCAACCAGACTTTCTGATACTGACACAAGAAGTACTGGACTACAATTAAAAAAATCCCCAAACTTTAGATCTGCTTGCAAGCTTGTTACAGAGCTTTTCTACAGGAATAGAGGAAGAAGGCAGGAAGAAGGGGGAAAGTGTTATTTTTAGTGCACAACAGTAAATTTAGCACAATACAGCAATGACAAAGATTAGTCAGGTGGTTAAAATGGGAAAAAGAGAAACAGGGAAAAAGAGAAACAGCTTTTGATGGGGATAAAGAAAAGGTCTCAAGTTTCTCTTTTTTTCCCCTCTGTTTCATCAAAGGGTACCCAGAGCCTGAAGGCTTCTGCAGCTGTAGAAACAGCTACATGTTACTATGTAGTTTCCATTTTAATGACTATCTACAGCAACTTTGACCATTTAGTGCTTTCCCAGCAGAAACGTGTAACTTCCTTACATAATTCAGATTGCATCTTTTCCAGCAAAGTATAAAATAAAACCCCAGCAGCTAGAAGATCTCTCTTCTCTGCCACATAATCCTGTTGAGCTGTATTTACATTTTTCCAAACTTTTAAACAACAGTTGAGTTTTGACCATAAACTTGAGTGACACACCTTGAGAAGCGGCTGGAATGCATCTCTAATAGGGGATTAGAGATGTAGAGCAACCGACAGTTTCTACGCTTTGGTACAAGAAAGCACAATAATAAACCACAAGTATTCCCACCGACTTTGCATAAGCATTAAAAATATATGAGTGGTAAAGCTTTACTCAATTGGATGTTTAAGTATTCCAGGTAGCCAGCTTGGATTCTTTTTATTTGTTTGGTTTTTGAGGGGAATAACAGCTAAAGGGAAAGGGAGAAGGAAATAAGTTCAATTTTTGCAAGCAATCCTAAAGGACATGGCACTGGACCATGGCCAGCATTTAACTACAGGGTCTGCTTTTGCCAAGTCCATACAGCCTTACAAAACATGATCATGGGCTGCCAAGTGTGCCCCATCATTGCATCTCCATTATGTGCTTTTAACACTATCACACAACTTAGAGAATAACTTGATAAAAAAGAATAAAATAATAATTAAAAAATGCATTCACACCCATGGAGAATTCTATTTACTTAGAACTATCTTAGTTTTGCTAAATTGCAAAACACATTTGGAAGTGCAAATGTAAAGTTATATTCCCATATGCTCCAACATCTTTTTTGTTACTCTGGGGCTAAATTAACCTTTTGTTTTTGAGAATATATTTCTCAGATGATTAAAAAACATCAGGAGAGAACATCAGTTGTGCATAAACTGTAACTGAATTTACAAATAACCTTTCTACTCCTGGATCTGGAGAGTTAGTTTAACTTCAGAGGCTGCTCCAACACATAGTGTTAGCAGAACTCCTTAGGGAGCTTTCTACCAGCTCAGAAATGCTGAAGCTCAGTGCCCTCAGGCCCTTCCATCCTCTGCACTCCTGAGATGCCACACAAAGGCTCAGGAGTAGTCAGGTTGAAAAAATACCAGTCCAGGATAACAGGAGGTGCAGGAAGAGGGGACTACATTTACTTCAGTTTCTCTGCCAAAACTCTTCTGGAAGAGGAGGAAATGGACTAGCCCATGCTCCTTACCACCCCATCATAATCTACGTCTGCTGTATCTGCAAAAGAATGATAGTCTAAGCATGGTTAAGTCTGGGGTTTCGTTTTTGTATTACTGTTTACCAGCCTTCTGAGAAAGTCTACATCCCAGGCCCATCCAGACTCGAGGCCATGTGGAAGCAAGGAGTTCTTCCCTGTATTAGAGGTCTAGGTAGGGTCTATCACAGATGCGTGCTTAAAAAAAGAAAATTAAAAAAAATCTAGTGATGTGGCTCCTTGCTCCCTCTGAGGATCTACTCAAGATTTTCATTCAGGACAACTGAGATTATTTCCCCTCTGTTTTTGGTAGTAACACCCAAGCATGAACGCAGTTTCCTAAGACAAGTCACACACACTGATAACTGTCAGCATGGACATTTACAGGACTGGGCTTCAGTGTGCACTGAGAGAGGGCTGATCTGACATTGCAGAGGCAACCCGGGACAGTCCAAAAATGAAACTCAATAGTACAGGACAAACTAGAGTTCCTCTCTCTCCCTTATCCCTGAATGCAGGGGCCCTTCATATTAGAAGAATTTAAGAGCATGTTAAGATTAAAAGACTGCTAGGGGAAATAAATTTAAATTAACAAGGAACTAAGTAAAACTAAGTAAGTTAAATTATCCTGTATGGGCATATGGCAATCTCACAGGGACAGAAGGTGCTCTCTACAGTCCATGAAACATGCTTTCAACAATACAAAAGAACGTGAATGAAAGACGTACAACCAAACTAAGGAGACATGTGGTACTTCAGTTATGGACTTCACCATCCACCCATTGTATGTGATATACGTAGTCTCGGCCAGCTGGCAGCATGTGAATTAAAATATCAGAATTACCCAGCTCCTGTCACTGAAGTCTACTTTTTCCCCACGATTAGGCTTAGAGGCTTTAATTATGTGGGTAGATCAAAATAATTTCAAACTACTTCTGTAATGGATTAGGATATATTTCATTAGATTTTATCCATTAAAAAAATCATAAAGAGAATAAATGCCTTGAAAAAACTATGTAAATGCACCTTCTATATACACTGAAATAAAATGCAAGTCATTTCCTGTCAGTAAAATTTTTGTATTAATGGGTTTGCATTCAGAACTGTAATGTACCCAGGCCAAATGCTTATGCATTCACAATTAGCTTTCTTTTCAGAAGATTATATATTGTATGCAGTCCTTTTCTCTCTTTGGTGTAATAGCGTATGAGATAAGGTGCTTCTATTTAGTGACGTCAACATCTATTCTCAGCCAACCATACAAACTGACCAGGCCAGTTTCATTCCTTTTCATACTATCCCACACAATTGCCTCAAATCTCAGAGATGGAGACATGTAAATATATAATGATATCTTCACTGTGTGCATTAGACACTAACATAGACTACTATGCATTTATTTGTCAGGGTTTTTTTCAGTTATTCACTTAATTCTAAATATAGTGCAAGACCATCATCACTTAAGAAGCCTGCAGTGCACCAGATGTTATGAGAGCATTCTATGAATGATATATAGCACCAGTTGTTTGCCTTATGAATTGTATTTCCACATTCTTTTTCATTAGGAGAGGGATATAAAATGCTTAATATATGCATACACTTTAAACAGCTGGGTAAACAAGAAAATGACCATCTAGAGAAGAAAAATACCAATACCTATAGTTTGGAATAAAAATTAGATACCTACCACTTTTTCAGAGGGTTATATTTCAAGAATACCTTAGGTTTTAGTCTAATCATGTGTAAGACATTGGCTTTTGCCTGCCCCCGCTTCCATAATTAACCTGTTAATTATAAGACCCTGTTCTCCCCACCTCACCCAACAACAGAATCACAGTTTAGGTGGGAAAGGGCCTCCAGAGATCATCTAGTCCAACCTCCTCCTCAATGCACAGCTAACTTCAAAGCTCAATCAGGTCAAGGATGGTAAGTCCACAGTCTCCAACCTGTCTGTTCCATTACTTAGCCACTCACTATGAAGATTTTTTCTTTACAGCCAGTGAGAATTTACCTTGCTGCTACTTGTCACTGCTGACTCTTATCCTTCTATTGTGCAGCTGCGAGAAGAGTCTGTTTTCCCCTATAACCCTTTGTTAGGTACCTGAGATAGTAATTAAATGCCCTTCTAGCCTTCTCTTCACCAGGCCAGATAAACAGCTTCCCTCGGTCTCTCTGTGTACATCTTGTGTTTCACTCCCCTAAC
The DNA here is from genome assembly GCF_047716275.1 of Strix uralensis. Classification (NCBI taxonomy): domain Eukaryota; kingdom Metazoa; phylum Chordata; class Aves; order Strigiformes; family Strigidae; genus Strix; species Strix uralensis. The sequence goes on along the minus strand of NC_133978.1, from coordinate 9,065,477 downwards.
CACATTAGCGGCCCTTCATTGCACTCTCTTCAGTTGGTCAATCTCTCCCAGTATTACGAAGTCTGAAACTGGACACAGTACTTCAGATGCAGCCTCACAAGTGCTGAGTAGAGGGGAATAATCACTGCCATTGACCTCCTCGCTACACTCGTCCTAACACAGCCCAGTATGTGGTTAGCCTTTGTTGCTGGAAGGGCGCTCTGCTCAGCCTCTTCACTTGCACTGTCAGAGTCTCTCTTATGAAACCTTACAAAACTATCACTGCTTTTGCTGCTACACATCTTTTACAGGCTGCATAGTCTGGTCTTCAAAGGAAGTGGATTCATTTCAGTAGTTCCAGTCTGCAAAGTTAGGTGTACCAGGATACAATTAAGCAAAATAAAATTTTGGCTTAATATTATGAACAGCAAGAGAAACAGCTGAGTGGTTATATAAGAGTCTCCCAAGGGAAGAAGTGGCAGAGTTATGGCTTGCTGCATTCACAACTCAGAGAGGACAAGGCTGTATTAAGAATTTGTTGTACAGCACAATTTTCTATTAGATGTGTAATTTTTTTTAATGGTAACAAGTTTGTAACAGCTTGTATTTGCTATACTCTCTGCTTCTAGATCCTCACAACTACCACATGGCTAAGAAAGATTTAATCAACTTATAAAAACAGTTCCAAACAGAAGCTAAATGGGAGGAACTGACTAGTAGGAAGATTGCTTCTTGAATGTGTGTCATTTTGCTGTTTGGCAAGGGAATGAAACTGGAAGCCATTGCACCAAAACATCATAAGATTTTCTCCCAACTATCCAAACCATGCCTGCTTTATTAGCTATTTTCAGTATTTACGGGGTTTTCCAAGGCCCAGGAGATTTATCTTCAAAACCAATGGTTTGCCCTCTACGGCAATCTCATGGAGTGTTATATTTTATAAAGCTCACTAACCAAAATTAAGGGTAATGCTATGTTTAATGCAGCAGTGAAAGTCTGATTAATACGAGAAGTATTATTCTAATTTCTTGACAATTCTGTCCCTAACTATTGCCTCTGTTCACAGACTGGGACATACCAGAAATACATTTTCAGGCCAGAATAACTCTTTATTGCCACGTCACAGGACAACATTCACACATATATGAAATGCTAATCCCAGGAGCAAATTCTCACCTTGAAGAACTGATTTCACACCTGTACTATGTTATCCAATTATCTCACCTGTAGTGCTGTCATCTGCATAACTGTTCAGAATTTCTTAAAATATTTCTGCCATCTAATCAGATGTTAATGGAATGGAAAGAACTTCTTTGTGGAATGAAATGAGAGGCATAGCAAACAGTTAGCTGGGGAAGATTTTCTGTCTCTCTGACCTTCTGGATAGCTGTCGGTGTCCACCCCTCCTCTATGTGGATCAGTCAAAATGCACTTCTGTCTGAGTTTCAAAGACACAGTGATATCTTGGAACCCCTTTATACTACAAGAGGAGGTTTTCAATGGCAAACACAGTCTTTGCTTCCCACTCTTGATACAAGCTATTGAGCTTTAAAAGCCATATATAAATGGATCAGCTCTTATTCTTTAAAGCATTATAAATGCTCTCCCTGCCTTTTGAGGCTTATAAAAATCACCTATTGTATTAAAAGCCTGGTAGCTTTATATGCAGACGGATACAAAATGTAGACCAAACATTAGAAGCTAAAATATTGGTCAAAGATTGCATAAATTCTACAGCAGCGATACATAAATAGAGATCTCTGCAATGACATGCCATTACTGTTCTGAGTGCTTATAAAGAGATCATGAGGACAAGTCTTGAACACAGATCTCTAATTACAGGAACTGGAAGGTGTAGGGTAGGGGTAGTGAGGGGAAGAGAAGCAAAGTGGATTTTCTCTCCTTTTTCAGAGTTGCCAAAGACTAGTATTATTGGTCTCTGACTCACTGCTTGTATCTAAGAACAGCAGCCAACAGCCATATTCTGATCTTTATAGGGTATCAAACCAACAGAGCAGGATTAAATAGTAGAATCAAGGACGGCTTAATCTCACCATCACTAATCTTTGAGAAACAGACTTATTAACTACAACTTACTCTTCTGCACCTCTGTTCCATAGTTAGCTAGATGCGAAAGTAAAAGATCCCAACTATGGTTTAAGAGCCTAATATAAATCCTGCTGAAACTGATAGTGAAAAGCTTCCATTTACTCCTCTGAGCTTCAATTCAGATGATAACTCAAGAAGTCCATAGAATTAGTTGCAACATGCCTGTTTTAAAGATGAAGATTTGTAACTTAAAGTAGATGAAACCAAACAGCACTGAATGAAACACCTATCACTTTAATAATTTTTCCACTAAGTTGTTCAAAGAATGTACTGGTTTGGATTACAATTTCCCCCCAACAAGATTACAGTACAATTCTTCATTTATTTTGAAGTGTGATCCTGCACAGTAGCGACACTGTGGCTTTAATCATTCAAGATCCAAATTCAAAGTCTGAAACTCCTGTTACATTCTGCACATTCTCTACTTTTGAACCATATATTTTTTGAAAGAGAAAGCTTTTCCAAGAAGGTAAGACATTGTGCCTCTTACCACCATTCACACCAGTTTAATGACATAATTTAGTTACACTAACACAGATTGCCTTGCAAAGACTGCACTTTTTCAACACAAATTTAAATTCAGTGAGTTAGACTGGATTATATCAACACGAGGTTTCTACTGTCCAAACACTGCTCATCTATTTTAGCAGTTTACTTCCATATGTCTAAGCAAATCTAGCTACCGCTTTTTTGTTTCCCCAAAGAGTCAAGGCCTTAAATCATATGCAGAAAGAATACTAACAAGGTTAGTTCTGATGGACACCTTTCTCCCCCTGAAACGCTTTCTCTAAATTCTAGCAAAACTGTGTAGCTGAAGGATAACAGTAATTGCAGAAATTGCAGAGGAATGCACATAAGTAATCCATACAAGCTAATGCACACAAGTGATTCAAGTTTAAGCAGCAGGGATTGAAGACAATCTGCATGTTTCATCGCAAGCTGTTTGATGAGACTTTCCCAAATTATGTTTATTAGGAATAGTTACCAAAAAGGATTCTGTTCTTTTTTAATGCTACCATTCCAAAGCCATCAACCATGAAAGGACATTATTTCTTGCATGTATTTACAGTTTTTACAGAGGGTGTCAAACATACTACCTCCAAGAGCTGTCAAAGTATCATTGTTACAGGCTTGAAATACAGATTAGGCAAAAGACAGCTTAAAGGATTCAAGCTACTATGTATGCCATGTGATTTTCAAAGATGGAGAAAAAGACATCACTTTACAATTACACATACACAAACTGGTAACTGCAGCATTTAAATACATCAGGAACAGAATTTACCTTTGTAAAATTAAAACCAAACTAGAACCACCAGCAGTGGCTTTGAACTTAATCAGGCATTCGGGGAGCTTTAATAACGTCAAAAGTATTTCCACGCCTTGAAATTTCTCATGCACTTGTTGCTTGGAAGTCATATTGCCAAAACATCATGAATTCTACTAAACAGTTTTTTTCTTTTTCAATAAAGTAGCAAGGCATGTAGCTTTTTATTTTTAAAGAACCCTTTACGGTCTTTTCTGAGTCAGGCAAGAGTCCTTTTCCTGGATAAGGGTAGAAGAGAACTACAAAAGTGTTAAATCTTGTTTGCTCCTATACATATTGGCAAAAGTGCTAGAGCAGAGTGTGTTTTGTAGCATTATAGAAGCCTCAAGTGAACTGAATGTCTCCCCCAACTCATCTCCAAATTATTTTTGCAGGAAAAAGTATGAAATATTTACAGAAGCAACTGCCTATAAAATTTTGTCAAACCATATCTGTTACAGAAGATAAATATTTCTCCACCATTCCAATTTAAAATAGGTGAACAGCACTTATTTTTTACATTAGGCTTCTAACTGAAATTCAGAACTACAGCTAAAATACTATGATACTATTATTGTATGTTGAGAGCTCCTTAATTATAGTGTTGCCAGTGGGAGCCACTGTTGCAAACCCACAAAGAAAGGAGGATTAAAAGAACTAAATTCACCCCTGGAGAAATTCCAGTGGAAACAGTTGCATTGCTTCCAGATAAGCCTCACCCACAGGTAATTTCCTTAGAAGACTGGGAAGTATTTTTTGAAATGTTTCTCTTTATTTGGTGACCAATAATCTACATATATGCCTAAGCACATATGACAGTCAAAAACATGTATCTGAAAAAGAGCCAAATTTAAGGAGTTCAAGTGTTAAGCAATAGTCATAAATCAAGAACTGAAATAGGGATAGTTATAAGGGCCACAACATATAGATCTGTCTCAGGTGCAAATGGTACCTGTTGCTCAGGACAGTTATTGGAACATCTGCCCATTTAAGAGCCCCTGTAGAAGCATATTTCACCACTGACAAAGTGGTGAAAACAATCAAGTATCCAAAGCTCAGGTCCTGTTACCATGCTAATAGTGCTGCAAACCCTCATGAGAGTGCTAGGCCCTTGCTTCCAAGTGTGAGACACAGGTAATTCCAGTTGGCAAGAGGATGCTCTGGGGCAACAGCACTGCTTTTATATCACAACTTGAATTTCTTGTGTTGGGTACCTTGTTGCTTAGGCTCCCTGAATTAACAGACATTTCAGAATGGCATCGTTTCTTTCTTCATTTCCAACCTAACAATAGGAAAGAATTGTTTCCTGATTCTGCATAGGTGTTGTGAGAATCATTCATTCTCCTTTATCAAAAGCACAGGAAATCCCATGAAGTTAGAAATGTGCTTAGTACAGGATTTCAACAGTCTGTGATGGACAGTGCTAGAGAACATAAATTTAATTACAAAGATAAAAAGCAGTAAACAGCAACACTGCCCCTTCCTCCCACACCCCAACTGCAGACACACATCAGCCCCCCAATTTTCTAATCTCTAGTCATACGCAATAATAAGCTTATGAAGAACTAGCTCAAGCAGTTTTAAAATTTAACATCTGCTCTGCTACATTTCATTCTGCTGAAGGTTACTGTTTGACACACACCTCTGCTGGTTTTGCACAGTCCAGAACTTTGTTTTTACCTGTCTGAACTGTCAGCTAAATTAAATTGCCAGACTCTGTACTGTAGTGGCTAACACACATGTACCTATTTTATTCAACTGACTGTGGAGAAAGTAATCTCTGAGAGAGCAGTAGCTTCTTCAACCAGAGAGCTAAATTTACTACTACTTGTCTCATAATGCTCAAGTGACACAGAAAACCATAAGCAAATAAACTGTGCCTGGGATATTAAGGAGCAAATAACACCTCTACAAAGACATGCCTTCCACAGATGTAGGATTTTCTGATTCAAGCACATGACAATAAGAAAGTTAACTTTTGTCCAGACCTGCAGATATGTTCTCTTCAAGAAGTGAGACCCAATCACATAAGCAACAGAAACTGGTGTGGAAACAGTGAGTTTCCAGGAACCATTATTCTGTAACTTAATTACATAAGATATGAGTGTTACTCTGAAATTCATTTAGGGACAGCAAATCAGGCTGGGAAGTGAGACTTGACATCGGGAGCAGAGGTGAAGAGAGATATTGGGGTTCTTAGGTGTGCCATTTGCCTTAATAAGTACCTTGTGATGCCGAGATCACTTTTAGTGTATATTAAATAATTCATAACGTCACAACTTGCATACATGATATCTTATATACTGGCTTTCGGGAACGGCATTACCTATAAAATTACTTCTATTTTTGTTCACAAAGTATATGTTTGTCTTTGATGATATGCTGGAGGGAGCTCATTAAATTACTAATGTAACTATTAAAGCTATTAAATTACCAATTTTGAGGGATCAATTCAAAGCACATTGAGATAAGCATAAATCCAAAGTAAACCAAGTGTCTCTTCACTTCAATGACTCTCCTATGAGGCTCTGAATGCTGAAATCTCTTTCTTCTGAGCATTAACCCCTTCTTTGTATGACCCTCCTCAGCCAAAACACTGAAGTAGTTATTCCTAGGGCTCATGAAACATTGTTTGGTAGTACATAATGACGGGGGGGGGACACTGCTTGGTTTGTGTTTACTTTGCGAGCCCGGGGGAGAGATTGCTCCCTAAGCTTCCTGACAAGATGCTTATTTTTATTCACATTGTCACCATGTTTTCCCATGAACAAATATTTATACTTCAGAGGAAATGTTTCAGTAACATGCATCAGGCAGGATAAGCAATGTGTTCACTTCCCTTCCCTTTATTATGAGAAAGCAATTTTGCTTACATGAGAAAGTAAATAAATAGATTCCCTAGAGATGCCTGGGAAGGGGTCATTCTTGCAGGGAACCCATCTTGAAAATATTGGCAGCATGTCGCTGTGTTAGATGACCTGTAGAGGTTTAATTTGTAATTGCAAGAAATGAATACATCAGAGATTTATTGTTTCCTTTGTTCAGAGAAACAGACCGCTCTTGTACAATCCTGTCTTAATTAAAATATTTTCCCTTCTGACAAATTTTAGTAGCATGTTATATTCCTATCTGCATTATTATAATGCACATTTAATATATATGGCAATATATAAATCCACCTTTTGTAATCCCTCTGAACATATAACAGACTGACAAGGCCAACAGGTGAAAATGACCTAATTTCATTGACTACTCCAAAATTTGAGCAGAGGGCTGGACTATATGATGTCCTGAGGTTCCTTACAACCTGAATTTTCCTGTGATCCTAAATTAAGGAGATGTATTTGGTTCTACTAACTTATGTGCTTACTGTATGAATCTGTGAAGATCTGGGTGTGGGCCTTGGCAAAAGCATTATTAATATGCACCTGTAATTCAGGCTGGCAACAGCCCCACCTGTTCCCTAGGCTGCACAGGGCAGGAACAGAGAAAGCTGCGTGGTTGCATGAAAGAGTACCTGTGTATTTGTGGTACAAACTCTTTCTTCATCCCAGGATCTCACTCATTTCCTGCATCTGCAGTTAGTCTGTGTAAGTATTCACTCTTGAAAATTAGACTTAGCAGCTTCCGTTTCTTTGATGCTTTGAAGAAAAGCTCAGCATTGAGTCAAAAGCTACTATGAGCAGAAGTCACCCATTACACTAACTCTGCAACAATGCAGATCCTTTATACATTTGTTTTTATCTACTGGAATATCAGAACAAAGCTGACTAATCCTGTAAGTGAAAGGATTAATTCTAGGACTTTTCAGTTGAAAGTTCTCCAAGTCACAAATGCTGTAACTTTACTTGACCAAAAGCTGCTGGACAGAACAGCAGCAGTGACAGGCAACACTGAAACAAGTCAGGTTTTTTTTTTCCCCTGGGAATACTTACCTCACAGAAGAAAACAATGTTCATATCCATTTTTAACAGCTTGGTCAAAAGCAGAATTCCATTAAAGTTATTTCATGTCTTTCTCTTACTGTGGCACTCCTGAAGGGGAAAGGAGAAAAAACAAAGGAGAAAAAAAAGAGAGAGAATAAACCTTAATATTTTAATCCTAAAATTACAACACATGCAATACCAAAGACATCTCCTATGATACATTTTATATTGTAGAACAGGCCTGCTTGGTCAACAAAACAGTCTTTAAGAATTTCAAACAGGTAAATTGAATATCAGCATTAAAATACTAACTGTTCACAACAGTGCACTGAAGAAATCATGGTTAGATAGATGAGCTTTTGATCATAACTGGAGATTGACACCACTCTGTCAAAGCTTGTTCTTGAATAATTTTCCTCTGGATTTAGATTAAAAAAATAAATCACCTTATGTGTCAGAACCAAACACTGCTGTATCCCAGTTAACCAGCTCCTCATACGTTAGCTAACAGACACCAAGGAGGGGGTTTTTGCCCACCTTCAGGAAGGTGACAAGACTCTAAAATATGAGCTGACAGCCTGATGACACGTGAACTGGAACTTCTGTGTTGCTTTCACCTTTGGTTCAAACAAAATTAATTACAGAAGTGCTTGTTGGGTTTGGTAAATGTCTGCATTATTGTGGCTTGGTTCCCATCCAGGAACAAGGATGAGGTTTTCCAAGAACCAAAGGTGGGAGCAACATTGATTTCACCTCAGATGCTGCTGTAAGAGCAATGCTCAATGGCACATGTAGCTTTCAGAGGTTTTGTGCTAGCTTGAAAAGCAGAAGTGAAATGCAGATTCTTCAGCTGAAGAGACTAGCAGCCTGCTTAGCTTTTCTAGGCATTTCTCCCTCCCTATCAGCAACATTTCAGAGTTGAATTTAGGACCAAAGTTAGTTTCTCACAAAAATACCCACCTTCTGCAGATACCCTGCACAAGACAACAGTGAGGGTGAACATAGAAAATTAAGTAACACCTCATTCCACCTTTGTGGAATAGGCAAGCCACTGGAATTGACACTAGAACTGGAGGCATGATCTTTATATCCCTCTAGAAGTTCATTCCCTTCCCTAGAAGCAACTTTGTTATTTACCCACAAGCATTTCAGTGGCAAAGAGCGTATCAGTCTGCCTTAACTGCCATGTTTCACGCAGCTACCACTGTTGAGAATCTTCTCACTATCTTTTCTATTGTCTTCACCCTGACCTTCTCCAAGGCAGGCCCTTACAGCTTCCACACGTCATTCCCTTTGTGAGCCCCACAAATAACAGCCTTATCCCACAGTGAAACAAAACCACAAATAATTAATTAAATAGTGGCATTACCACACACAGGGCTCTCAAACTGTTTAAATACCTATTTATGTGATACTGTACTATTCATAACTGTTCACTTCTTTCCTCAGTACTGATGGAAGACTAGAAGTTATTTGCAGCTTCCTTCAGAACATCCCTTTTAAAAAAAAAATATCTAGTTTATCTGATCATAAACTCAGCTTTCTCTGTTTTTAATTCACTGAGATCTCATACATTTAAACCAGCCTTTTTCTGCTTTGCCCTCACTAAAAGCCACAGATATGGCCTCCATGGGTATGTCGAGATCCTTTTCAGTCTCAGACATGCAAAGCCATTCCACCAGCTCATTCATAATTCTTTTTCAGAAATCATTAATTATTTACATTATTGTCCCATCAAAGGCCACATTGAGCTCTCCCGTTTGCTGAGAGATTTTTTTAATTGTTATGCTGTAAAGTCAGACCAGTTGTTTGAAGAGTGTAATCAGACAGAAATGTAGTTAAACCTGATTTTCATCATTACTAAAGCATAAGCCCAAAAGTTCCACTTCGCAGAAAAAAAGTTTCTGGCCTCCATCCCCCTGCCCCTCAATTTTACCTCAGCTTTCTGGTTTTGAAGATAGTTGGGACCACAAAAGAAAGGTTCTAATCTTAATTAGCATTGTGCTGCCTGATTACAACTCCAAATTATAAATATCTTCCCTACCGTGGTAGTCGAGGCAGATATTCTATTGCTGCAATGATGATCTGCACTCAGAAGAATCAAGCAGCTAAACCTTACATGCAACTTCCTTATCTGAGTCTTAAGGAGCTCACAGCTGAAAAGAGAGACGGCTTTATGCCACTCTTACCCTGCGTGCCTGCACCAGAGAGCATCAGTTCTGGCTGTGGCAGTGCAATTCCTTCTCTCTCCCATCCGCTCCTGACATAAGCAGGCATTACTTGAACTAATGCTCACCCACAACTGCAAGTGCGCTATGGTGCTGTCTGCAGGACACTGGTAAGGTCACCATAAGATGAGGGAAACTAAAGCCAGATGGAATAGAAAGTAATTCAGTGTGGGATGTACTTATACGGTCTAATTCTCCAAGGTGGGGAACTTCCTTTAAATGGGTGGGACAGGGAGGAGCAGGTGGTTGCTACTGCAGGTTGGCAGGTGATACAGTCGCAGTGCAAACCAGGCCCAGAAGGAATGCAGACGAGACCATGTGAAACACTGGGCTCCGTGGACCGCTCCTTGGGGCCAACACGTCACGTGTGATCTGGCCTAGGAGCCTCTTCTGCTATGGACACGTCACTCCTCTAACACAATGACACTAGAGAAAATTCAGGGAAAAAGCCCAATTTTTCTCCTCAAATCCACCCCAGCTTCACCTTTTCTTCTCCACCATTTTTAATTTTTTGTTTTAAAGATTATTACCAAACTAATGATATTGCAGAATTTTATCCTCTCAACCTACTTAAAAGCCTCCTTTTACTAGCCTATCATCTCTATGTATTGGTTTCATGTTTCTGTAACATCACACATTTTCAGTACATCTGCCCAAAATCTCTTCAGCAAGCTTTGAGGGATTGTGTAGAAAAGTAACTGCTTGTAAGCAGGATGGTTCTGCTTTGTTTAATGTGGCCTTACTTCAAACTTTTGCCTTTAAAAGTTCAAATGCTGGAAGAAGTTCAAGTAAAAGAAAGAGCAGAACCTTAGTTCACTGTTGTAAACTTTGCTATGACACACCTCACTGTACATTACATGGTTGAACAGACAGTAGAAATTTTACTTCCCATTGATACCTAAACCAGCATTTCCTCTCAACATATTTTCAAACCTTTAATGTTCCAGAATCCATAGCAAATGCAAGTGTTTTGTCCTTCCTACTTTGGTTTAGACAAGTGTGCTTTTTCTAGCATCTCCCTTAGAGATAAAGGAACTTTTTCCTATATTGATTACATAGACAAAAGTAATTGATGGCATGTGATGTAAATACTTCTATTTAACAAGTACAAATGATGGCATTTGGTGAGCAGTTGACAATCAGGTTCTAAAAGAAGATGGAATACTATGCTTGCCACTAACCCTACCTTAGGAGCACCCACAATGACTTGGTTAAACGGCTGCTAAACAAAAGCGTATGTACTAAAGCTCTAATCTCCTACGCTACCCAAGTAGGGAAAAGTTTTTCCCTTTTCTCATTCCTCTTTTCTGAGAGCTGCAAAAAAGCAGGGCTGGGTATGGCCCACTGCTTCATGCCGGAGGTCCTCAACAACTGGAAGGAACAGAAGGGGCTCTCTAACCTCACCCTTTGGAGACACGTCCTTCTCCATAACCAGCTCCTCTTGTATCCGGTTCTCTACATGCATTTGCAGTCTGCACTGATTGCAAATTTCATTCATGTAATGCAGAGACCCATTAATAATTCAAGATTAGAAAGGAACCTAAGGGCAGGAATATTCCATTTTTGCTCATGCGATAGATGTTACTTTGCTAGTACGTCAACTCAAGTTATCTTTGTGCATGCTACGTTAATTCAGTAAATTGCTTTTCAAACAAAGTGCATTCAGAAAGTGCCTGGAGAACCCATATGAGAAAAAAGTTTAATTTTTATGGTGAAAGTGCTGATCAATATCCAGAAGGAGAAATGTGAACAGATTTTAGTTTTGTCCATCGAGTTTTCAAACAGAGGGGGCAGCCAGAATAAATCGTATAAAGCAGCCCTCTGCACGAATAAGTAAAAGTCATATCAGGTGTAGCGATAAATAACCCAGCACACTATTTACAGCGTGTTCAACCGGAGAAATAATAAATACGTCTAACGGTATTTAATAGCCCGGTGGCGTTGCGGCGGGCCCGCCTGCACACCCAAGGGAGCTGTCAGCGTTTTTAGCCTTACCGGGGAAGGGAACGGGACACCAGGTCGGGCCAGGCAGGTGCCGGGTCTCCCCCCGGGGCGGGCCGCGGCGGCCCCGCTCGGCGGCCCCCGTCAGGATCTGCCCTCGAAGCGGGGCGGCCGCGGCGGCCGGCACCTCCTGGCCCGCCGGGCAGCGCCGCCCCGAGCCCCGCGGCGCCTCAGCCGCCCGCCGCTCCTTCCTCCGCGGCAGCTTCCCGCTCCCCTCCGGTCCAGCGGAGCTTGCCACCCCGTCCGGCCGCGGCCCCGCTGGGTCACCCGCGTCCCGGCAAGCGCCCCGGAGAGACGCGGGCAGCGCCTGACCGCGGGCAGCGCCTGACCGCGGGCGCCTCCCTCCCTGCCTCCTTGCCCGCCCGCGGGAGCGCGACCGGGGCCGCGCGTCTCACCTGAGCGCGGAGCGGGTCCCGCTGGGGACTGGGTACAAGTGCCAGCCGCCGCCGCCCGCAGCGCACGGCACGGCACGGCACGGCACGGCACGGCACGGCCCGCCTCCTCAGCGGCGCGGCGGGGAGCGGAGCGGAGCGAAGCAGCCAACCAGCCCCCCGGGCGGGCTGCGCCGGGCCGTCACGTGAGCGCGCTCGAGCACGCGGTGCCGTTACGGCCGTTACAGCCGCGCGGCGGCGGCGGCGGGAATGGGGGGGAGGGAGGGGGCGGGGCGGGGCGGCGCTCGGTGGTGCCGCGCGCCGCCGCGCAGGTGAGGTGCGAGGGCTCCTGCGGCCCCGGGGCGGGTGTCGCCGTGGCCCCCGCGGTGCTCGTCGCCCTTCGGGCAGCGGCGCGCCGCCCTTCCTGCCCTCGGGAGAGATCGCTTCCAGGAATTGAGGGGCTGCCGGGGCAGGAAATCCTGCGGGGCGCTAGGAGGGGAGCGGCCGCGCCGGCGGGGCCCGGCTCGGTTGTCCCCGCAGCGGGGGAGGTCCCCCGGCCCCTTCTGGTCTGGGAGCAGCACGGCCACCCGCGCTCATCCCAGTGCGGGGTCAGGGTCTGTGCGTTTCTGTGGAGTGTGTGTACTGCGGTGTTTAACGATTCCATCTGCTGAGTAAATGACATTGTTCACCTCAGTTTCCCCGCAAAGAATTTTCATGCTGAATCGTAGCTAAAGAGCAATGTTAAGCCCCTTTTCCTACCAGGATGCTTCCTATTTACCATGTCCTCAGGGTGTCTGAACTCTGTGTCAATAATACACTAACAGAACTCTTTAAAGAGAACAATCGTGGGAAGTCATAAGAAATCCAGCCCCCTAAAGCAGGGGTTCTCAACCTCTCCTTCACCACGGACCCCCTCTAAATACCATTTGTGGCCATGGACCACCAAGACTTAATTCAAGATTTAAAGCCCTAGCCCACATCAAATATTTATTTCAGTTTTCTCATGAAGGGTCTTCAGATTTGGGGAGAAGGGGAAAAAAGTTAATCTGTTAATGCACACACTCCTATTGTAATCTTTATTGCAATGATTCCATATGAATTTAAAATAACAGCATCGACACTCTTCTTGCTCAAATGGCCCATTTTGTGATGTTTTAACATGCTCATTCTGAACTTGATGGCAATTTTTACGTTAAAATTTGATGAAAAGTTTTGACAATTCTTCTCACCTCCCCCCTTGTTTATCTGTGTTCAGTCACCATATATTTTTGTTTACAGGTCCAGGGCCACCATTTGGAGGAACAGACTTCAGCCCTGTTGTGGCCCTAAGGAGGGCCATTGGGTTAAGAAAACATCTTTAAGAGAAAAACTGCCTAGTTAAAGTGGTCCCACCAAACATACTAGCACTGAATATATTAGTGTGTCAGGGCAGGCGGGGGGGGTTGTGTATGGGGGTGAGTATGAGAGGAGTGTTGAGGGGAGAGGGCTGTGGGAAAAGGAGGCGCAGTGCTTGCCACAGGCCAGACTAAATGTTTCTGGGCTGGATGATCCCCACCCCTGCTTTAAGCCTTCGCGGACCCCCGGTGACGACTCCAGGGACCACAGGTTGAGAACCACTGCCCTGTGGTATTTAATAGGGCTGTAGAGCATGTTGCTGAAATGTGTAAGTAAAGTTTGGGGAAGGGCCCAGTAGCCTGGTATTAAAGGAATCCTCTGCTTACGCGGTGTCTTGGACTTGTTTTTCTGCCCTGGGTCTTTCTGTTTGTGGAGTCAGGAGAAGTTTGGAGAACTGTGGACACCAGGTACTCAGCCTTTGTGTGGTTGCCAGTGCGTCATGTCACTCATCAGTGACATTTATTGTTGGTTATGGAGAGTTTCTGACAACATAACTCTTCTAGGCTAAAGAAAAAGTGATACAGGGCCTAAAGACAGCAGGAGCTGGCAGTATTTCAGCTAAAGGCAGGCTGGGCTTGCTGTCAATAGGCTCTCCTATTTGAATGGTAGAGATCAGGCATCCTGTTTAGATCATGAAAACCAGAACAAAAGTGCGGTTTGTTGAATTTGCTTTCTTCTTTTGATGATTTTTATTTCATGTGCTTTCCTGTGGAGTCATGAAGGCCTGAAAGTTACCTGCTGTATACCATATCAATAGTGCTGCATCAATGCATACTGTGTCAATACACGCTGTATCAATACGCTGAACTGTGCAGCAGGGTGAATTAGCCTGTCTGGAGCTCCGTGCTGGTGTGGATAGGCTACTTTCAGCACATAAATTGTTGCTTTAGAGTACTGTCAAGCACCAGCATACCCTGAGCTTTAACTTTGTAAAAGAAATGTGGGAGGATAATCTCAGGATTCCAAGAGTTGGGCCTTTAAAGTAAATGACACTTGGTATTGCGAGCCCCTCGTTAAGGGAGCAATAAGTGTTAACAGCTTGGCTAAATTTTAAGATTTTGAATAAATCCTGAAAGAGAATGACCTTTGTTGCATGTGTGGTACCAAGGGCAAAGAAAAATTGCTGGTCCATAGTTACTCGCTAGGAATGGAAGGATTATTTTGTTTGGGAAGAGTTTATTCAGAGTTCTGGGAACTCATATTTAGAGCCCCGGTGAGGAAGCCTACACAGCATTTGCGTGCAGAAGTGTATGGTTGTGCAATTTCAATTAGCACAAACAGTCTAAATTCCTGTAACTTGTGCTGGAAACACACTATCATTTACAAGGCAATTGGAGCAGACAGCTGAGCTCACAAGGTTATCACCTGAGTCTGTTCAGAAGATGGCCTCAAACCTTGTATTGGCTAACATTTTTAGCTCTGCTAACTAAACCCACATGAGATAAAAGTCGACCCACACAACAGGTTATATAGTTTGCTTTAAATCAGCTGCATTTTGTGAACACTGAATGACTTGCCTCTAGTTCATATATTTCCTTTAGCACTTCAGAATGAATTTGTGTAAAAGGTTCTTGACTGACAGTTTTGGAAATTGAACTCCGATGTTTAATCCCAGACTGCATCCAGCACAAGGAAGCTTCTCAATGCTACCAGAGAGGAAACTTTGCTAGACTGAGGATAGTCCCATTCACTTATTTTCTCATGCCAGCAAAGGCAAGATTTCTTGTTTCTTCACTGCCCTGTAGTTACTGGGAGTAGGATATTTTTGTTACATGCCTTGCATACTAAAACTGCATGTTTAATTCAGAAAAAGTGAGTATTTAGTAAGTCACCTGCTTTTTAAAGTGTGATTATTCTGTTTCAGTCTTAAATTAGTTAGGCAGTAGTACGGAAATCTAGTGGTCTTTACAGCATACTTGCTCTGTTTTCACCAACTCTGATTTATTGTCTTTATTGATTTTTGGAAACAAATTCATGTTTACTTTTAAGATGCATCTTCTTTTTGTGCAAAATTGCAGGTGTTGAGGGTATAAGCAGAGATGGAGAGTGTGATATTATCCTTCAAAGTGCACATGGAATAGATGAGGAGGAGCTGTGTAAGTTCTACGCTTCCAGGAACAGAGGCCAAAGTGTTTTATTAAATTTGCTGTTAAGAATAATTGTTGGCTGACTGTTGTGTAACTTTTATGACAATATCTCTTGAACCCAGTCATAAGACAGATCGATACCAGTCATGATGTCAAGACTGTGATTACATTGCTCCCCATTCACAGGAGATACTGTGGTGCAAAAATATTATGGTTGTGAGTCTTTTCATTGCTGCACCGTTGTAGATGAGCTGCAGTTCTGTTATTCTGACTATACTAGCTCCAGATGACTCGTGTCTTCTATTATACGCCTGAGTTCTTAAAGGACAATAGTTTTGGGAAAGGTTTTTGTTTTGCAGAAAGGTGATACAAAATCTGTTCTGTGATGGTTGGTGCATTTGTCCTCTTCAGCACTCACTAAATGTATAGGATGGAGCTAGACTTGCCTGAACTTTCTGAAAGTCCTAACACCTGCTTCTGACAGTGCCTTGAAGCACTAGGTCTCACTGCCAGTGAATAAAAAGTAGTCTTTTGTGCTGTGGTGGATTAGGGGGTGTTTGCAGTCAGTTCTGCTAACTGAGCTGTGGTGACAAGGGAGGTCATATGGGAGCTGGCGATGAGCAGGTCCCTGGCCTTTCCAGATAGGCCTGGAAGCCAAAGTCTCATTATGCTACAATTTATTGAGGCGTTTTTAATATTTTACCCTCCATTGTCACAAATAAATGCTTTTAATATTTTACTTTCTACTGTCTTAGGGTTATGGCTGTGGTTACTGTAGCCCTTTACTGCCATGTCGGACAGGAACAGGCTTCAGATAGTGGCATTCCATCGCTGAGTGTTTTCTGAGTCTGCCCACAGCCTCCAGCAGGCTGTGGCCCACTCTGACTTACATTCTAATTTCCTGTCATTTGACGTTAGGGCCCGTGGAACTTCTGTTCTCCACATGTCTATGTGGCAAAGATTGTACTGGCCTTGTGGCTGCTTCTTTGTCCCAAGAGACATCAGAATCACAGTGATTTAGCTACTGAGGGATTTCAGAGCCTTTCTTAGAAGGTCTTATTATGGCTTTAGGCTGTAATACAACAAATCATTCCAGAGTAGTGAGTGGTTTTAGGTCTTTCCTACGAGGTTTTGGCAAGCCCACACCTAAAACACTATATATAGTTCAGTGGGAGTTGTGAGCAGAGCAACAGCTGAATAAAACGTCAGAAGACATACTATAACCTTTTGCTGAAGGTTTACGTCATCTTTATCGGCTGTTATAAAAATAATATTCTAAACACTGAAGCAATCACTGCTGTGAATCACTTTATGTTCATACTAGACAAATCTTCTACGTAAGACTGGTGGAGGTTTATCTGAGTAAAGATACTGGCTTGGAAACTACATGAGAGAAAGGATTTCACTGGCAGATTGTTGCAACAGTGAAATATTTTAGCCTGAGCAGAATTACTAGTTAGGTTGTGGAAATGCCAAATCTATAATATACAAAAGTCATGCAGAGGGAATCCACTCCTAATTTTGTCAAACCTACCTGAATCTCCCATTGCTTTGGGGCTCAGAAATAGCAGGAGTGAAATGATGGCAGAAATCCTGAGGTCTAGTCATTCTAACAAATAAACTTTTGTTAACTCTGCTTTGATGGATGGTTTCTGTTTACCCAGCATCACTCAAAATGGTGTCCTCATACAGCTTCTTCTTTTCAAATATAACCAGCTTGGACAAACCTATGAAGAGTACACTCCAAAGAACACTGGAAAGAACAATAGTGCCATGGAAGGAGGATAGAGAAGACAAACTTTTTCCCTCATTAATTTCCACAGTTTCATTAAACATACTCAGTGAATACATTTAGCCACACCCAACTAGTCTTTTGGAAAGCACAAAATTCAGCAAGGAAAACGTCCATGGCTTTATAATTAAACAAAGTTGATCCAGACAAAAAGGGATCATAAAGTAGTGTAAGCTGTTAAACTGTCTGAAGCGTACCCATCCTTGTGTTCAGATGTAAAACTGAGACAGAGCAAGAACTGACAAGAAATTCCTATCCTACCCTTTTTCTATACTGTAACTACAGAGCTCAGGGATGCATTTACTATGGGGAAGGAAGAGGGACTGAGTCCCTCCGTTTGTGTGGGGCTGTGTGCTCCTGCAACTTTTGGCAGAGGGATTGTGTCCATATAGTCTTCCTCTGCCTAGCCTGAGTTGCAGAATTTAATCCCTGCTTGAAACTAAGGTGGATTGCAACAATGCATAGTGTGTGTGGTTGTTTACTCTGACAATACAGAGGATTTGCACCAATGTAGCTGCATTCCTAGCAAATCCTCTGTATAACAAGCTAAGGCCTGTGATACCATGTAGATTTGGTTCTGAGCAACCTTTCACCATAACCTTTCACCACGCAGTGAATGTGAAATGCTACCAAACTAGAACAGCACTGTTTCATTCTGCTTTGGAAAGCATAAGTGTTCAGAGGTAACTAGTGGAGAGCAGGCCCATTGTGAATTACATGCTCCTTGGCTCAAAATCTACATTGAATTAAATTAAATTACTTGTTTATCAGCACAGATTCTTCTGGTGACCATCAGCTTCCAAGAAAAAGATATAATTTTATCTCCCTTCCTAGGTTTAGCACAATTCAAATGTCAAATTATTTTGTGTGCCTTCACTCCTGATCTTGAAGCCTGGGACAGGTGAGGAAGATGAGAATGAGCACACTACCTCCAACCCTTATCATCTAGGACCAAACTCCTCTTGTGTAGTGCTCAGGGGAGTCTCTCATAAGCATCACTGTAACATAAGCATAATTTTTATAGTGACTGTATATGTCAGTTCAAATGCTTGTTGCTGTAAAAGAACTCTGGGGCACACACTGGAGCTGCCATGCTTGCTCCCTCCCACTCCCCATTTGTCCTGTTCATAAGTTAGAACAAGCAATTAAGGATCTGAACTATGACTTTGTTTCTATCCTCACAAATACTGCTCACAATACCAAAGGACTTTGGCCAAAACAAGCCAGTCTTTATAATTATGGGAAAAACAGTGACTTCTGGTACCTTAGATTATGATGTGCATGCAAAAATGGATACACCCATATCTGAAATGGCAACACTGACAATTTTGATAGTTGTCAAGCTGGTACAGTATGTTACTGTAATTACATTTAGTTGTTGAGTGTTTGAACCTTCTGTAAACATCCTTTTCCAGACCTGGTAATAGGCTACTGTCCATAAAAGGAAATGTAACTATAAATAGTATTTCTTCATGCTGTTTAATCCACTTACTGTCTGTTTTCACTTCTTTGTTCTGTCTCCCATTTGTCAGCTAAAATAAAATGTAGGTGTTTATCTAAAATTTTTCAACAGAAGTTTTTGCTTTTAAAAAGGCCCAAAGCCAAACCTCAGGTTTAGGTACTACCTTCTGCCATGGGCTGTAAGCATTGGGGTTCCTCAGAAGCCAAAGCCAACACAGCACAAAGCCATCTCTGAGAAGGCAGAGGACCTGAGTGTCGAGTAGGCCTTCTCCTTTGCTGCAGTGCAGTTGGAATCCCTAATATGCTGTTAGCTTATGAGACACTAACAGAAGCCTTTGGTGGAGAAATCACCTTGCAGTGTATCACCAGGCTATGACCAGTGGAGACCAGAGTTGTCTCGCTGTAAATAAGAGTTGTCTGCTACAAGTGGCAGTTTCATTAAACAGTCCTTGTGTCTGGATTCAGATTCTGACCTCTATGTTCTAGCAAGATGTTGGATCAGATGAATGCTTCTAAATGGTCTGGATTTTAATTGTTTGTGGAGATGGAGAGCAAAGGAGAATCAAGAAAAAGAGTTATGATTCTTTTGTTACCTCTACATTTGAAGAATGTGGTATACTGCTTGAGAAAACTTTGTGTATTTTCCGACAGGAGAGACATTGAAAAGATGCCAGATACATTTAAATGAACCCATTAAAAATATAAGAAAATTTGAAAATATGAAGAAAAAGAAAGGGAAAACTGAACATTACTTTCAACTTTCCATATTTACATTTTAATTGAAATAATTAAGTAAATAATGCCAAACTAGTATTTCATCTGCAGAGAGCTTCACTTGGACTGGAGGTCTATATGTCTTGATAGCCATAGAAAGGTTGTTTTCTGAATACATAACTAGCTCCTGTAAACATTGCATACTGTACTTGTAGATAATACATGAAGACATTTTTAGTACAGAGAGAAAATTTTGGCAACCTCCTGTCAGTGACAGTTACCAAGTACTTACTCTTTTCAGACTGAGTGCATAGGCCATGAAACTCAAGAAAGTTTTCCATTGTCCTTAATGAGATCAGTCACTGTCAAAGCTCCGTCAGTGTTTCTAGATATTGATTGCTACTCTGCTAGAACTTTCAGGAAACACCAGAGTGTTTGAAGAATCATAATTTGAAATATTCCAGGAAAATTCAGATGGTTTGAAATCTCAGAAAGGTACAGACCAGTTGGTGTAGGCAATGTTGTTATTTGGCTACCAGTTCTTAAGCAGGTGCACTGAAGTAAACTTCCAACAGTTTGTAAAGAGTTAATATATGTGTTCATAAGTACTTAATATTTTGGTTCAGCCATTACAGTTATAACTATTGAGAATACTTTTTTGTCCATGACATGCTTAAAACATATATTAATCATTCAATGAAATTTTTAATATTATATTTGTATTTCTATTTAGTTCAGAAACTATGAATTATTTTGGTTTTCTTTTAAGGATTCTATAAATTTAGTGATAATTTTCTGAAATATTTTTGCCCCTTCAATTATAGTCTATTATGAAGAACAACACCTTTAACATCTCTGTTCCTTGTCCAGTAGACCTCCAAGCATAAGTGTTGTCATTTGACTGACATACACAGTTTAGAAATATTTCCTAATGTCTCACCAACCTGAGTTTTGAAAACTTCTTGATAACTTCTGAAAAAAATTCTTGACAGTATTTTCATGTTCTGAAAATGCAGAACAGTTTACAATGTGAAAAAATATTTTTCACTATTTGTACCTGGGAATTTGTCAGTGGTTAGAGTTAATACAGTCCCCTAGCACTGGAAAGGATCAGTGCATGTTTGTGTTTCCCAACAAATGTATGCACCATTTTATTCAGTTGGGACTGTACACATAGCCACTAGCCAATACACAGAAGATGCAGGGGAAACTGGAGTTAAATCTGGCCACACATACTGAAACAGCAAAATAATAATAGAATCATAGAATCATAGAATAGTTTGGATTGAAAGGGACCTTTAAGGATCATCTAGTCCAGCCACACTGCAATGAGCAGGGACATCTTCAACTAGACCAGGTTGCTCAGAGCCCCCATCCAGCCTGACCTTGAGTGTTTCCAGGGAGGGGACATTTACCACCTCTCTGGGCAACCTGTGCCAGTGTTTCACCACCCTCATCGTAAAAAATTTCTTCCTTATATCTAGTCTGAATCTACCTTCTTTTAGTTTAAAACAATTACCCCTTGTCCTATCACTACAGGCCCAACAAAACAGTTGGTCCGCATCTTTCTTATAAGCCACCTTTAAGTACTGGAAGGCCATAATAAGATCTCCCTGAAACCTTCTCTTCCTCAGGCTGAACAACACTAACTCTCTCAGCCTGTCCTCATAGGAGAGGTGTTCCATCCCTCTGATCATTTTTGTGGCCCTCTGGACCTGCTACAACAGGTCCATGTCTTTCCTGTGCTGAGGAATCTGAGAGTCCTGCCAGTTTAGATGGCAGCAACTAGAGTTGCTAAGAGAAGTTGTTACGTAAATTACGCATGTCTGCATAAACCTCAGTTATTCCCAATTTCCCTAAATAAAACTTCTCAGACACAAGGTCAGAAGGGTTTTAAGGCCATCAGTGAATCTTCAATGCACAGTCAGACTCCCAGCTTCAGGGATGGAGGCCTGGCAACCCTGACACTACAATCACCAGCAGAGCCTACAGGGCATCAAGATTCAGTTCTGTCAAAAGGGATTTGAACTTGCAGCGGTGCAGTGACATGTGTTTTCCCTACCAAGTACAGAGAAGAAACACTTCGGCAGGGTCTTATTTTGAGACTACTCATCAGCAGGTCGTAGACCACGTTACCGGTAGCAAATCAGTTGCAAGGACCTACCTTAGCAAGTAAGTCATAGATAGGAAATCAGTGTCAGTACTTCTGACTATAGAAAGTTTCCTTTCTTTCCACCCCTGAATCTATTTTGGCTCTCCAAAAGATAACATGGCAATCTGTCCTGTCATCTGTTCTATCACATCACTTGTACCATTACATATTGTGGCTCACAAGAACAGAAAATACAGTGGGAAAACTTGACAAAATCCATAGTTAAAAACCAGGTTATTTTTAAATTTTGGTTTTGTTTTGTGGAAAGTATATGACTTTTTCGTTTCTTAAGTTCAGCTTGATCTCTGAGGTAAAAAAAGCTGTAGCCCAAATGACATGATCAGCCTTCTGAATTATTTGGCAAGGGCATTTGTATTTTGGTATTCATCTGGGCCATTAGAAAGAGAACTAAGAAGTAGTTTGTGATTGGCCACTGTAAAATTGATTAATAAAGCGCATGCATTCATCTGAAAACATTTTAGTTCTTAGGCTGTATTTCTGAGCTTTCAAGCACTCTTGTTAATTATTAATTGATAATTGATCCTGCTGGGAATTAAAAGCAAAGAGCACTGCTAACTGGCTAGTGAGAATAATATGGATTCATATCTACTTTTTGGTGGCAGAATGAGGCAATGAAAGTGAAAAAGCCCATGGCACAAATTGGTGGAAATTTGAGAAGTTCTGCAGCACTGGGATTTTTTGTCTGGAATGAGTATCTTTGATAAACTCAATGTCTTCAGTAGTTGCTGTATCACATACCTGGAGAACAGAGCTGTAATTTTTGCAACTAGAAGGAATGGAAGAAAGTGGGCACTTTGGTGGATCTTCCAGGGCACCTTGCCTAGTTTATATCTCTTGAATTACAAATAGTTCTGTGAGTAGTAGAACTGAGGAAGATCCAATTTCATGTTTGCATCTTCTGGGAATCTAATAGTGACCAAAATTTTCCCCACAGTTGGGATATTCATTGGCTGGAAGGGGCTAGATATTAGGATGGGACTGGGTGTGTGCATATAAAGAAAGTGTCATGCCATAAGAGTGATTGTGTTTTCAGGGATTCTTTTCTTACTAGCCTGGTCTTCTGTAAAATATGCTGTGTCTTACTTCTCTGCTGTGTGATGGATTTGGGATTCTGAGCTGAAGCCCATTTTTTTTTTTTTGTCCTCTGGTATAGTGCAGCAGCAGCAGCGTGCCAAGTAGTTTAGGTATCAATAGGGGTATTGCCATAGGCTTGAATTGCCATTAGCTCAGATGCTGTCTCGGGCCCGTGTGGTTACATTGCTTTTGGTTCTGGGACAGTGTAGGCTTCCTGGGTATGTGTGGTGCTGATCTCCTGTCCATGTTCTGTGGGAATAACTGGCCCGTTCTTATGGCCTTTATTTACACTGATGCACAATTACAGGCATTGTCTCAGCCCTAGCAGATTTAGCAGGGCAGCTTCCTTAAGGAAAGATTTACTGATAGGAATAAATGAAATACATTGGGTTTGTAAGAATTCATACCCAGACTTTATAAATGAGGTGTGATAAAGTCACTGTGGGTTGAAGGTAAATTAAGGTGTATCATAAACAAGGACTTTGCTGTTTAGTGATGCCTGCATATGTGGACAGTTCAGTTCAGTTCATTTTAAGCCCTGTACTTACTTTGCTGCCTCACTGTTCGCTTTTTCCCTACCTGCAAATCATAGGGTGACTGTTTGAAGAAGATCATGTGTCTCAGATTGTGCGGGTGAATGGAAGGTTAAACATTTTGACTGGCACTCAGGTGACTCTTGTGCAATCAATCCCAGTGATACGATACTCAGTCAAAAGAGTTGACAGTCATGGGGAGAAGAAAAGGGAGGGAAGGTGAAGGAGAGGCTCTTGAATATGTCTTCCAGTGTTGTATTAGAACACAAAGACTTGGGCTTTGATTCTTGACTGCAGCTGGGTCCCTAGCAGGTATATGCATGAGCTGAGTGCTTGCCCAAGTGTTCAGGAATGCAAGGGAAAGGGCTGGAACCCAGAACCCCTCTGTTCACATTCTTCCTGAGGTGGCAGGCAGATGGAGAGAGCCAGGACCTTGGCTTTATCCTAGAAAATAGTGACTGTTTCCTTGCATGGTCATAGAAGGGCCAGATATATTTGCTTTATGCATGTTGTACTCTCTTGCAAAGCAAGAAAGTTTAACAAGAAAGAAAATCTGGTCCTTTTGCTGCAGTAAGATGCTGAAATGTGTCAAAGATTTTGATGTTCATAAACACACAAGATAGCCAATATTAGATAGTCTAAAGACAATGATAAGAGTGACTTAGAGATTCTTTTTGGCACAGAGCTCAGGGTTTAATGGGCCAGTTCTAGGAATGGTATCCACACAGGTATCATTGTACAGTAGCTGAAAGAAATTAGTTTAAACCTTAAGCTGAGAGGCAGAGAATCTCTGCATTCTTTTCCAGTTTCTGTTTCAGTGAAGTGCTCTCAGCATATTGGTAGCCATTTAATGGTTTGCACAAAGTTCATATTCTTGCTATTATGACTGGAAGGGGTTTTTTAATTTATTTTGTATATGGTGTTCCTGAGAAGCACTAAGTCAAGTGCACTTCCAATTACAGGTTCATCCACAAACCACATTTGCTGGCCTGCTATCAAGGTTTTCTTGTGATGCTAGAATACCGGTTTTCCTGAAATGACTGGGCTTCACCCAATTTCTGTTCTTTTTTGCTGACCTTCATGTAAAATTGGGAAGCAATATCCCTCTTTGTAGTCTTGTACATTCAAAGGATATAGATGAATGCCAGTTTCTGTTATCTTGGAGTTAGTGATATTAATTACTTATATTCAGTCTTGAATGTCTAGGCTATTTCGTATGATAAAGAAATGTCTGTTATCAGGAGGCAGGAATTGCATGTCATGTCATTACATAGGAGATAACCTAGGTATAAATTCTTTCTTTTGGTCAGCCAGGACATATGATGTTTGTGCAACCTGACAGTTACACATTAAAAGCAGTGTGGTAGAAAGGAGCAGATCAAGTAGTTTTGTACAACTAATGTTTACAAATGTATACGTGATTGGGGAAAAAAAAATAAAGTTTTGTGAGGGAGAGGAGGTAGTGGAGGATGCTGATAGAAGGGGCATGGGACATGAAACTTCATGTGTCCATAGGCCTTTGAAGGGATTCCAAGAGTGATTTAGAATGCGAGGAGAGGTGGGACACAAAGGCAATGAGGCAGCTGTGGGTGGCAAAGCATTCCTAAGTGATTCTGCAGTTCTGTACAGGAGTAAGAGATATAAAAAGAAAGACACAGAGGCAAAGGGATGTATAATCTGGTACCTTATCCTCTTAAAAGTGAAGGGTAGCCTGTGCTCTCCTTTGCTTTCTAGCTTGCTGCAGCAGAGAGTGCAGCTACCTAAGTACTTTTGCCCTCACACCTGACAGACAGTTACTGGGAGAACAGTGGGGCTCCAAGGTTATTGCACAGCAGATGCTGGGGAAATGTAAATACAGTTTATCTTAAAAAGACATTAAAGGTGTCTTGCACCCCTCAGCCTGCCCTGTCCCTCCCCACCCTCCACTAAACCACATACCTTTTTAGCACCAGGTGCCATCACAGAGGGAGGTCTTTGATTACATTTTTCATGTAGTTGCACACAGTAACTGGGTGCAGCACAGCAGAAAGAGCAGAAAGCTGATATAAATACCTGATAAAAACCAGGGGAATGACATTATCCTCCTCTGTATAGGTCTAGTGACATCTGCTATAGTTGTTGCTATATCATGATTCTAAGGGAGCTTTGTGAGAAGTTCTGCCTACTCCAATGGACACAGCAAGGGAGAGTTTCCTCTAAATACAGAAGCTTCCAGCCACTAATAAAGGTATCTTATGTGGACTTTAATTTAGAATTTCATAGCCATTAGTTTCTTTACAGCTGCCGCTTCCCATATAATCGTTAAAACACATATGTTTTGCAGATGCTGGCAAGGTTTTCAAATGTCTAATGCAAAATGGAAAAAGGACATTTGCCCTTAATGCAAACAATCTTTCTTCTTGGAATAAAGCACTTTTTCCAAGATTTACTGGCTCATTGCTTTTAGTGGCATTCATGCTGCCTTCTTTCTGAAAACTGTGGAACACCTGTCCTTTGAAAACCCAGTCTTTTCACGATGTCTGAAATCTGACATCTCAAAATTAAGGCATGCTTCAGAATCCTGGCTATTATATTTACTCATCCCAGGTGACCCCACATTGCACCATGGGGAATTTTGTTATCATGAATTTCTGGTTAAGTCTTAAATCTCTCTCCTAGGCAGAGCTGTTATTATTGTTCTGTTCCATACTAAAATACAAAAGCACATTAGCCAAACCTAAGGCAGTTCTCACAAATCCAGAGTGAACATGGCAAGTTGACTCCATAAGCTTGAAATTACATTCCAAATCCAATTTTTTCCCAAATGGTACTCTATAAAACAGCATGTAATTTCCTTGCTTACACATTTTGTACTTTGTGATCCTAGGCAGAAATAATCTTACCTGGAAAGAACGTACTTCAGAATAATGAGGAAAGGAACTCTTGCATTAATAGGTCAGAAAACACTTGTGGCTGTGGGGATCTCTTATCAACCTGATTTCTTCTCCGTGTTATTAATCAGGATAAAGCTAATTAAATATCTTAGATGCACTGGAGATATATGGAACACACATATGTCTTGTACCTTTAGTAGCCTTATCTAGCTCCTCACTTGTTTAATTACTGATACTAAAGTATAATCCTTCAGACTCACAAAGACCATTTTTATGCAGAATAGGGAATTACTTTGAGTCCAGAAGCAGAATGAGTGAAATATAGTCCTACTCCAATAAACTGTGGTCTTTGGGATCCATTTGGAACAGGAATGTCAAACTGAGAAGAAGATAGCTTATGCTTCCCTTGAGATGCACATCTTGCATCTGATCCTGTTAGGACTTAAGATGACCATCTTCTATCTCTGCTATAGTGAACAGGCTGTTTGAAAGAAGAATGCCGAATGTGGTCATACAATTTTCCCCCACCACAAAGCCTGGCTGTATGATCCCTTGATGCTGATATAATCACTAGTTCCTGGCTGTGATTCTTAGGGTTTATCCTACACACCTGGCTCTGTCAGTCTTCGTATATGTACATACATGTTCTATGTATGCCTGTATGGAATATTCTGCTGTATTCATTTGTGGTTCCGCTAGATACACTTATGTAGAAATAGACATACCGTAAGATCACAACTGCATTAAGCCTTTAAGGGAAACTATATGGAAAGACATATGTCAGTGAACAGGCAGTGGAAAATTGAGCTAAATTATCAGATCAGAGTTTGGGTTTTGTGAAATATAGTGTGTAGTTGCAGGTGGCAACTTCAGTCAAAAAAAAATACATTTAAAGTAATTATGTAAAGGAAAAATAGATCCACACACAAAGAATCAGTTGCTTCCTGGAAAAAACCACCAGCAACGCCACTTTTCATGTGCAGATTTTTATCAGTGTACTCTGGCTGTGCAGGTGTGCCATAAATTGTTCCTGACAATCCCACCTACTATGATTAATGTCAACTGAGTATAAAGGGGAACTGGTTATTTGGCACCTTGCACAAACGTTGCAGCAGGGTAGTCCACAGCCTGGTTGAGGCTGGTACAAAGCTTCACTCTGTGGCTGCAGAGCTGCGGCCATCCCAGTGTCAGGCTGGTTACTAGCACATGTGGTAGCAGCCTTGGCCTTGCTATCTGTACCAGCAGAGAGTGACATTGCCTTCTCCTATCTGTGCCTCTTGCAATAAAAGAGGCCCACTGGAGGAGGTGGAGAAAGAAGCTACTCTGGTGGCAACATGCCCTCTGACAATTTCCTCTGTACAACACTCACAAAGTCAAATTCAGCAGACATATGGATGGTTTGAGCATCCCACAGAACAAATTGATCAGTGACCCAGTTCTTCCATTCTATTTGATTACTTGCTTGAGCCAGGATTCCCGATGCCAAGGGAATCCCTGGGGTCTGATAAATTTGGTGTGAAAAGAGATGTTTGAATTAAGTACTTTATGGATGTAGAGGGCACAACAGCTCAAAACAACTTTGGCTATTCCTACTTCCATTAAGAAACTGCAGTAATATTTGGAGTCTGCCTGCAAGTTTTAAATGGAAAGATCTCCCTTCTGTGCTGTAGCATAACATTTAATACATAATATGTGGTAGGCATACAAGGCATTGGTGATACTGTTAGGTGTAAATCACCTTTTGTATGCAGAGCTAAATACAGGAAGTTCCTATTCCCATCAGGCTTGTAATTCAAAGAGTGTCCAAAAACTGAAAGCAAAAAAAATTTGCAGGCCTATGAGTGGAAAGTACCTGGAGGAGTGTGTCCTCCACACATGGGTTGGGATTTGAAAATTTTTAACTTTTTTCAAATGAGGTGTATGGTAAAGCTTTGCACTTGCATTAGTGATACCCATATTTACTGAACGGTAATTTACTGGGTTTATTTCTGATATCAAATATCTGTGTCTTGTTATTGTAGCTCCCAAGCACCGTTCATTCTCCCTCAGTTCATCAACAACCCTCCATTTAAAAGGCTCCCTGAAAGCCTCTGACATAACTGCTGCACGTAAGAAATTTTGTTTTTCTTTTCTCTACCTCTATTTGCACTCTTCTCTAACACTTAACTCCACTGAGTGTAGACTGTTGCTGGTATCCTTAGGAAGTAGCTACAGTATTATGAATGTTACTGCAAACTACTAATTTCAATGAAATCCTCAAGCATTCAAATGCATTAGCAACATTATGTATATAAGATAAAAATAGTCCCAGTTGTGTGAAAATAAGAAGTCATAAAAGATGAGAGTCTAGTGAGGTCATTCACACATATAGAGTGAACGTGATCATGGTCATGATCATGCACAACCCCAGCTTTGTCAGAAGTTCATTGTTCTGCCAACAAAAGCTGTGAAT
This sequence comes from Strix uralensis, assembly GCF_047716275.1. NCBI lineage: Eukaryota > Metazoa > Chordata > Aves > Strigiformes > Strigidae > Strix > Strix uralensis. Next base: position 9,037,003 of record NC_133978.1, on the reverse strand, counting down.
GCATCCATGGTAATTTTCTGCAGTAAGCACTAACAAAGCAGTTTGGAAGAAAATTGGCTGAAAGGCCCATTCTGCATCTTGGGAATGTGAGAGATTACATCAGTTTGGAGGTTTCTGATGATTACACTTAACAGTTGGAAACGCAAAACTTAAAGGTTAATACCGAATTATTAACAAATCACAAATGCACATTGTTGTCAGGCTTCCCTGTGGATTGCTTACAGCTTCCTCTAATTTTTCAGGACTTACTCATGGATGACTTATAACTCACATTGGAACGAATACCATGTACAGTAAATTATGTAAGAAGATTGCACAAGGTGCCTCTCCCATGATGTAATTTACATTAAATTGTTAAACATAGACCTAGGGCTTCTCAGTTTTAAATAGCATATACAGCTGTTATATAGCCAGATGAAACATCATCTGAGGAGTCTGGTGAAGTTGCTCTGTTCTTACTGACATCTGTTGAAAGCCATACTCTGCACGTAAACCAAGGAGAGAGCAAAACCCTTCTTCAAAAATAAAAGCTTTGTGTATGGAAAAGATGCTGAATTTTGAAAAACTACTTTATTCTAGCAAGGACAGGTTTTTATTTGGTCTTTTCTGGACACATGACAAAACCTAACCCTAAGGGAAATCATTTGCTACAGCTTAGTGCTCTGTGGTATTATTCCCTGACAAGATTTGTTTGCTATGTCAGTTTTAAAAGCAGTTTATAAACCAGTCATGTAGATCAAAACCAGAAAACTAAAACATTCTTAAACATTCATTGCAAGAGATGTTTTTTCCCTTAAAACAAATCGTCTTTCTTTTTTGTTAGCTTGACTAACACAAACTTTTACTATCATGATGACTGTGAAAAAATGGTAATCTTTTAAGCGGAAGTTGCGCATGTCAGCTGCAGTGTACCATTCCCATAGTGTTATTAATGATAAGCCAGTCTATAAAGCAATACTATGTTTCTCTGCATGGGGTACACTAATTAGCTAGCAATTTCACACTTTTTAGCCCAGCTTAGGTTCTCCAGTGATATAAATCTTCAAGTAATGCCTATTTCATTCTGAGAGGTGTGTTTATCACATCACATCTTTTGGTTTATTGCATCTTTTTTCTGCTCTTTTGACATTCTTCTCCTACTGTAGGTAACTGTTATACTATGTTTATGGAAGGCAAATGAACAAACTGTGTAATGTTCCAAACTACCATGCATGTTACAGTATGATAGTACAGTACCTTAGGGAATCATGAGAAATACATAAGAGTGGTCTGGATCAATTCCCAACAACCTGTATGTGCTGATGTGAACCTCATTAGATAGTAACTATTTCTATATTTACTGATATCATGACGAAAAATCTTTTCTTCCTCTTAGATTCAGTGCTTATGCAAAAAAATTGTCAGATAAGTTTAAACTGGTTTAATATGTTTCAGCCATTTCTAGGCAGATCTGTACACACTGGTTCACTCTCACTGATACAGTGCTGTCCCTTTATAGATATTTGGGCTTCTCCAAAGCCAACAATACTTTTCTTCATGCTGGTCAGGAAGGGACGAGGTGTAATTGCAAAAGAATAGTACAGTGTACCCACTTCATGCACAGTGGCTGTGAATGCTTTCTGCCATTGTCAGGTGAGGATCAAAGTTTGTGTTGCGCATCATGCTAAACCTGTACAGTAGACTGAGAGGAGCACTAATAGGTCCAACTGTTAAAGAAACCTTCATATTATGATATTCTATTACAGCTGCATAAGACAAGAAGACATGGCAGATGTGGAGAAAAAAAAAGACTGGATGAACAAAATAACGTTTCATTAAATCTGTAGATCTCAGGTATTGACAGTGAAAATGAAATGAAATGCAAAACAGTTACACTTTTTTGGTTTTAAACGATACTCATGACTACAACAAAACTGTTTCCATAATTCACGCACAGAATTATACTGAAGGGAATGAGTGTCACATGTCTCAGTGACTGGCATAACACATTAAGAAAGGAAGAGGAGAATTCCATTTTGCAATTAATGATTCTTTATGTGACTACTCTGCCAGCTTTGAGTTACAAAATAGGCAAAAATGTGAACCTACCCCTACAGAGTTCATTGTGTAGGGCCAGGTTCTCCAGTTCAGGTGCTTCATGATACTTTGGTGACAGAAAGATTGCAGGTCAAAATTCTTTGCTGCTGGAGTTTTCTAAAATGTCACTTCACTTTCCACAGCAGGTCCTCCCTTCTAAGCTGTGCTGTTTATCCCACAGGACTACAGGAATTTGTTTGAAGTAGTCCATGGACAAAATCTCTCTGGCTGTATTTCTCTGAAGGAGACTGGCAATAGCTGATGGAGCAGTGGATTGTTCGTGAAGAGCCACATGTCCGCTTCTGTGCTTTGCAAGGCCTGGTAGAGAGCTTGGAATTCTTGTCTCTGCTTTCAGGATGAGAATATGGGGAGTGGGATAAATCACCTCCTCCTCCTCTGTGCTCATATAGCCTGGCAGAGAGATGAGCACAGTTCTCTTTCTATGCTGGCAATACACAAACTAGCTAAATTCAGAAATCAAGGATTTTAGAGAGTAAATAAAAGCTCTTCTGAAATGTTTTAAGAATCCATTAGCAAGGGCAGCAGCTGCCACAAGTTTTCTATCAACAGTTAACTGTGGTTGAAACTTGCTATTTTTCCTCTCTGTCTCCTGCTGGGTATTGAGTCTTCTTTGCTAGCACACCCTTACCTGCCAGTCACTTGCCCAGGAGGCTTAGGCAGTGCTGAGTCAGACCTTAGCTTGCAAGTCCATGGCTAGAGTTGTCCTCTGTGTCCCAGCCCCCTTTGGCTGGCACTGCCACATTTTGCCTGGGGCTGCTGGTGGTTGAACTCTGTACTCGATGACACAGTGGAAAGAGGCTTAAAATATTGCAGTAGGTGCAAAAGTCAATGTGTCACTGTTGATGCCTGTAACTACCTTACGTCAGTGTAGCAGGCTGGCATGCCACGCTGTTTTTCTCCACTGCAGGCCATATATAGCCTGTTACACTTTGATCTGCTCAGCAAAACAGAATGGATTCCTTTTGTCTGTAAACAGCAGCTGGGTGAAAGGAAAGGGTAATGGAGCCTGAAGGTATTTGATGGATTGGCACTAGCTTTGAATATATTCGCTGACAAGATAACAACCCATATGTGTATTGCCAATGTCAATTTGGTCTGTACTCTTTATCGTTTCTAGAGTGTAGTTGTGGTCTGATTTCACCTTGGGAGATATGATCCCCAGTCACATCTGCTCTGATTTCACCTTGGGAGATGGGATTCTGGAAGGAAAATGTGGCCTGGCTAAACTGGTGTGGTGTGCCTTCCTGTGCCTTCTCTCATCACATGAGTTATTCCAAATAAGACTCCCCTTTTTCTTGTCAAAAAGGACATATTCCTTCATGGGTAGCTTGCACGTCCTGTTACTTTTGAACGTGGATCTTCACGTTTCCAACTATGCAAATGGAGCTGTTTTGTACCATTCATCAGAGGCAAAGCTGACTTAAAATGGGTGTATGGAGGCATTTGAAAGGCTTGTACTGCAGTTGAATGTGTCTGAGGGTCAAGGAGGACCAAATAATTTAGAATAAATACCTGCATTTTAAAACATCTATTCTTGAGCTGGGGCAAGCATCCATGAAGCTTGAAAGATAGCATCGTCTCATCCTAACTCATCCCACACTTTCTAAGCAAGTGTTCATGGTTCACATCTGCTTTATTTACTGTCTGTTAGATTTACTGCATTCTTATCATATATTAGAAAAGAAACATATCTTCAGACAAACATGTGGTTTTAAAATGAGATAATAATTCCAGGGTCTTCAAACACTCGTGTTGCAATGAATAAAAGCAGACTTTCCTGATTCATTCTGCAGGGCAGAAATGGTTGTTACATGGCTCATACTGTATAAAATGATATAGAGCAATTCTCTCTTTGACTATTAAATCACATACTTAGTAACAAGCATAGATTGTGAGTGTGAAATTCATAACTCTTACAGTAAAGTGTAGAGTGTGAGACATATTAAAATTCTTAGCATACCAAAGGGTGTGAACCAGATTTGGAAATCTGATAGTGGTTTTTAACACCTCTTTTAAAATGAGGTAGATGCAGAATAATCTAATCAAGATGTATGTCCAAAGTATGGAATGAAATCTATTCTGAACCCAACCTCCTGCATTCAGGAACTGCACATCATGAAGCTCTCAAGTAAAGCAATGTACAATCTAGGTTTCTTCCTCTTAGTGGGCAGAGAAAAATGTGAGATAATTAAGATTATAACGGTACACAAATGCTGCGTTTCTGCAAAATCCTACTTTAAAAGTAAACATTGAAAGCAATTGCAACTGCAGAGGTAAATGTGCTATCACATGTGCTATCCATTCACATAAAGTCAGCTGATTATGAGTAATTATAGACATGCTTTTGGTTGTGGTGGAGAGCCAGGCCTCATGAAGGCTTTGTGTGGCTTTGTGGATTTGAAAATGCAAAGTGTTTGAAACCACTTTTAGTGACAGTGAGACTGCTGTAGGACACAAACACAAATTATGCTCCACCCCAGTGAAAATCAATGCATTCCTCAGCTTTAACATAAGGTTGTTTTGACCCTGGTTAAAGTTGACTGAAACAAGGCAAGCTCTTTCCTTAGCATCTAAAGCAGGAAATGCTGGGGAGAAAGGCAGTTTTAAGCATAGAAGGGACAGGGGGAAAAGGCCTCCTTTTGCCTTAGCAGAAAAAAAGGAGTTACCTTTATTGCTTTCTGTTCGTTCCTCCATCTCATCTTTACACCATTAACCTGAAAATCTTTTAACATTACATAGTTCACGGTTTTCCTGTGGCTGAAGTTTTCTCATTTAATTTTAGCTGCTTCTAGCAGGAATCTGCTGCCTAAACAAAGACATGGAGTGCCATTTCAGATGCCCTACACTGTCATTTGAGATGCCCTACATTTTGTAAGATACTGACATAGGACTGGCAGGTATGACACAGGACTTAAGGCAAATCTTTGCTCTTCTGGAACAGCAGCGGTTATGCTAGGGCATCTCACATGGAACTAGACCCTTGCATTTAGTCCATGGCCTAAACAAATTGTCTTGGTTCCTTGTGTGGTCAGAGAAGAGAGGGGCTGGCTTTTTCTGAAGGTGGTTGTTCGTGCCTATCTCAGGCATCTAGACAAGTCAGTCATCCCCTCAATGTGTTTGTCTCTTCTTCTACCAGGGAAGCCAGGTGACAAGGTAAGTTTAGAATTCTAATTTGTGGATGGCAGAAGTTAGTTATGGTAAATCTTGTCCTTTGTGAACAAAAAAATATGGAAATCATGGGCTTTTAATATAAAGAGTTTGATTTAATAGTCTTGCTGGGAAGTCCTGAGGATGAAACTAGCTAAAACTCATGTGAATTAAAGGTGCAACTGAAAATCTGAATTATAGGTTATTTTCCTAGAATCAGTTGGTATGTAAAGAAATACAGAAAGGCTTTTATTTGTTTAATCAACCAGGAGAACTTTACTCCACAGTGTTACTGGAAGATATACATGTATCTTTTCATATGAAGCCATTCCTCTCACTTTTAAACTGACTTGTTAACTGTCACCTGTCTAAAGTAGATTTGTGGCAGTTGTGATAGTCTGGGGATACAAATGAAGCATGATATGTGAGAGGTACCGTGATATTATCTTTTATTAGACCTGCTACTCTAACAAGAGAAAACAGAAGAGCATTCAGCACACAACCCGCTCCCTTAGGTTCTACAAGCTTCTTTGTTTTCTTCCATTATTTCAGTGCAGCTATTAAAAGATACCACTCCCCTTATAAGACTAGCCTCATTTATTACTGTCTTAAGGAATACAGATCTATTAATAGTGGAAATGAGGTAAGGAGGTCAAGATTGTGAGCAGAACACAAGATACAACCTTTAGAGTTGTCCCTGTCTCACTTCAATTAGTCTCAAAATGATAAAAAGATTCATATGACATTCTAAAGCAGTGCAGGAAACACAGCAGTGCAGTTTAGTATGATACAGTTTCCAGTGCCATTTGAATGCCAACAGCACGATTCTGAGGTTTGACCAAGTTATTTAGCACAAAGCTGCAAGAGGGAGAAAAGGACTATCTATGTCACTGTCATATATCCCGACAGATTCACACAGGATGCAGGGTGAACACACACATCCCGTACCAGAGAACAGTCCCTACACTGTCTTATGATGCAAGTGGAGGCCTGTGGAGTGGAAAGCATAATAAAGTTCAAAACTGGAACTTTCCCGATTATACAAAAATAACTCCTTGCTTAATTTTATATCACCTTTGTTTGCCCTTCTAAATATTCAGGCATCATACTGATACAGAATCCCTGATGGTAGTTTTAGGGGATTCTGGCGTTTTGAAACAAAATCAGAGTGGAAGCAAATATATTTCTCGGCTTTGAATTTAAAAGCTTAGGGAAACTTTTTTTAAAAAGTTTTATAGGAGATAAGTGACCAGCTTTTGGGTTAGATCTGTCAGTAAAGAATTTGCCACTGAAAAGACTGAAGGCATTACCTGGTGAGGCTTGTCCTACAACAGTGAAAAAGGTCTGTACAAAGCCATCTGTAGGATATTAGACATTAAAATGAGGTTTTGTCAGCATGTAAGTTGCTTAATAACTGTCTGTTGGGTTTGGGATCTAAAGTGATTTCCTGCCCCTTGATTTTTTTGACATTGGTATTTTGACTTTGGTATTTTAAATATATGCAATGATAATGTTATTCCCTTCATACTGGAAAATCTTGTGTATAATGGCCACAACCTGCTGAACTCTGAATATTTATTATGTTTGTTTCTTCCCTGTACTTCTTTGTTTGCTTCCTTGAACCCGTGGGCATATGTACGCATAGTTTCTTTGTGTATTCGACTACTTTATGATAGGTTATGGTCTGCCAGTGATCTCTGGACCACAGAGTGAAGAACATTTTGAACCATGAACACAGTTGTCTATGGAAAGGCTGGAAAACATAATCTGTTTTGTTAAAATGGATTTATGACATTATTTGCTGTTGAAAAATTATAGTAAACTAATACTAAAATTTATTAATAAAGTGTCAAAGTGTAAGGTAATCAACAGATGAGATAGGATACAATCTGCTGGAGAGGTCTCATCTGAGATTTCTTTGAGGATTTTATGCCGTATTCTTCTGTTGAGGTACTAATAATGAGGCTAGATAAGAGATCTCCCATTACACAGACTGTAGGGACCAAACAAATAGGAATGAGTGATCTGCAGAATCCCCTGGAACTCACTTCAGAGCTGGGCCATAGCAGCCAGTGTGTGAGAGACATCGGTGACTGCCCAGGACCACTGTTTCGATAGGCTGTTTGGCATCCCAGATCTCTGTGTACTTAAATGACGATTATAGAGAGAAGGTTAACCATAGTTCCTTATTTTAAAGGTTCTCCTGGGAATACTGAATGAATTAAGTAATTATCAAGACAACATACTGTTCCTAGCCATACTAAGCAAAGTATGTTGATTAATGTTTGTTTCCATTGTAGATCTCAATCTGAAGGACTTCTCTAATGCATGATCCAACAATGTATGTTACTGATAAGATATGTGATGTCATCTTGATAAAAACTTTCAGTTACTTTTCTTTAGCTACCAACTTTTTCCAAAAGTAAGAGATGTTTGTTTCATCAGCTTTGAATACACAGAAATATTGAGGCATGTCCTCACAAAGTAATTGTGTACATTAGGTACGAATTGCTTAGGTTCTGTATGAATTGCTTAGTTTCAGTTTCACAATGTGCTAAAGTTTTTATGATGATCATAAAATTAGAACAACGTGATACTACATGTGCTGAGCTCTGTGACATTCCACATTCCTTGAAAGGTAAGTTTGTGAAAAATAATGGATGATAAATTATTTGCTGTAACTTCTTCCGGAAACAAATAGAGAAGGAAAAAAGTTGAAATTAATTTTATTCAGAGCTCTCAAATACCTGACTTTTATTTTTAATTTCAGTGAATAAAATTATTTTAGCCTGATTCAGCAAGTCCCTTAAAGAAAGGTTTATGTTTTAGAAAACTGTTACTTCACAAAAAAGTGGATATGGATTATTTGAGGACTATTATGTCCTGAAAAATTCAGTAGAATGTGTTCTCACACTTGAGAAATCTTGGATTAGAACATCAAATGTTTTATGATCTCATTCTCCATCTTCATATCCTAGTTCTTTCAGTTTATTGTCATTTGAAGAATTTCTTCTGTCAATTCTTACATTCAAATGCTGCAGCTGAAAGACTGCTTTCCACACATAAGCAAACTTGGGCCTGATAGATTGATTCATTTTAGGCTGAGGTTCAGATTAACATTTGTATGTATTAAAAGGTTAATTGTTTAGATAACAGATAATTATAAAATTGGTTCAGTCTGTGAAATGGAGAAAGTTAGAGATTGCTTGGAAAAGTATTAAAAGCTATAATAATTTCCATTTAAAATAATAAATTGAAGGTATGGGTATGCCTTATGTGCTTTATCTTTGAGGGCAGTAGAAATATGTAATTGAGAGGACAACATATGGGATCTTAAAGAAAATATTATTTCCCTAAAATCTGCCATAAAATAAAATATTATTCATTATTTTTAAACTGGCTATTTACATGGCTATTTATATTTATTTATATTGCTGTTTCCATAGAAGAGAGCTTGTCCCCGTATCTCAAGTAAAACCCTTAGAGAATAAGTCCTGCTGTGGAAAAAATTTGAGAAAAGTAATATATCTTTACATGTAACCTTTTCAGGTGAGATCAATGCAGTGCATCTGAAAAGTCTTACAAATTCATTAAAACCAGTAATGTGCAAAAATGTTTTAGGTGCAATAATATGTAGTATTTTGAATAGTAAAATAGTGATGTAAGTTTTCTGGTCTTGTTATTACTTCCTTGCTTTCTCAAGCTGGGACATCGCATCTCATTGATTTTTCAAAGAATGTTGACTTTCTGGTGAAGTCTCTCCTTGAACAAGTAGTTGTAGTGCTTCAGGATGTCAGGAAAAACCATCATGGCATGAGAATTTATTTACAGCCACTCTAAAAGGTCACTTCAGAAAAATCTCTGTAGCATGCATGGGGAACAGGCATAGTGCAGACTTGCTGTGGCAGTAAGATCCAACCACTGAGTAGTGACTGTGCTCATACAATTTATCTTATAAAAGTCAGTAAGTTTTGATCCAAGGATGGTATGACTATTTGCATTATACCACAATATATGCAAATAGATTTTTTATATATATATCATAACCCTGGAAAATCTGCTACTTGTATCTGAATGTGTTAAACTAACAGTTTAAGCAAGTTAAAAAAACCTGGACTAACAGATTTTCATTGCATATATATAAACCTTTGTCAGATTTTTGTTTTTAATGCTTACCCAGTGACCTCAATCAGACAATACAGTGAAATCTGCAGAAGTATTGACATGGGTTGTGTATTGCTTATGTAACGTTAGTTTGATGTCTTTGGGAGAAGTTAATAAATTAGACCAATGGCCAAATGGTCCTAACACATAATCTGCTCATAGCCCCTAAAGAGCTATGTGAGCAGTTGATATAATTCACTTTCCTTCTAATCCATGGTCCTGTTTACAAAGGGTAAAGTTAAGCAGAAATGTTGAGTTTCTGCAGAATCGGGCCTTTACCATGAGACTAATATATTTTTCATATATATATATTTACATTCGTGTATGTACACACACGCACATATGTAAGTTATTTTACATTTTAGAATGCTTGAAACGTGTGATAACTGACATAGATACAGTGGCTACTAATACTTTTTATGTCATAAATATCCATTGGCACAAATAAGATCTTCATCTCTTGTTGCAATTTCTTGGTAACAAATGTATCAGTTAAAAGCCAGGAGTCTTCAACAAGGTTCTGCTCCTGGAAGATGAGAACAAATGGATTTCTCTGATCTACTGACAGTAGAATATAACTCAACAGTGACACTGAAGTTATTGTTATCCACATTTTCATCCAAGTCTGATGAGGAAAGATGTAAGAATGACTTGGTGAGCTGGAAACAAACTTTAAAAGTGAAAGTGACCCAATTATAGGGGTATATTTAACCAAATCCGATTGCCTTCTGGAAAATATTTGGACAAACACTAGTGTTGTCAGCAATATAGATGTAGGATGGGGAACTATATGATGTATTTTTCAGAGACCATATTAAATGATCTTTGACTCTTGGCAGTCATGAACATTATATACCTCAGGTCAAAGAATAAGTTAAAATTTATCTGGCTACTTTTGTCCATATTGCTACATGTAAAATGCTTGTGACTTAGTGATTCAAGGCCATAAAATTATAGAAACGCTGAAAGCCTTCAAACCCCACCATCTCTTCAGTGAAGAGTGCTGTGGCAGATTTGGGTGCCTGCCAGTCGCCATGTCACAATGCAGCAAGGGTTGATAGGAGAAATGGGACTGGGCACAGTATGCCCGTTCATTCACACTGCATAAAAGTGTGTGTCTGGGCTCACCTCCAGGGTAGAACAGGACACAGCATGCCTTGGAGCTCACCGAAACGACATGGGTGGGAGAAGAGTTTAAGCTCAGAGGTGGGTGTGAGTTGGAACTCATGCCCCAAATACAGTGTAGATCTGCCTTATGCATTTGAAGATTCTGTAGGTTCTGGAGAACCTGGAGTGGTGAACCATCAGTGATAAAATCTTACAGCTCAGGATTTACAAACCACTTTCAGGCCCTACATTTTCAGAGCAGCCATTTGTGTTTATGGTATGTCTGTCTTAAAGCGTTACATATCTGACTCTCGTCTGATGTCTTCCATGCCAGGTTCATGGAAGCTGTATAAGATGGGTTTGATAGTGACATTGATAACTCATGAGGTCCATCTCCTTGCCTGAAAATGGCATCACCTGTAGCAATGACAGCCTTAAGAACCATGGCTGGAGAATTACTGTCTGAAAGTAGGTTGGAAAAGTTGTAAAACATCCAACTGTCCTTTTTGCCTTACAAAAGGTATTGAAATCCACATTCAGACAATTCTGCATGGCTTAGAACTGGGGTAGCTGCATATGCAGCAGCAAATTTGATCACATCTCTGGATTTGTTTGCTCAGTTGCTCCTGGAAATCCATCAGCATCTGTAAAAATGCACAGTAGTACAGCAGATAATATCTCAGTACAGGGTACCTTGTTCTCATTCACAACTGAATGTTCCCATAATATCATCATCAAAAAGTCATGGGCATAATAGGAATAGCAGGAGTCAGAGCTTATCATAGCACAAAACCATGGTCTTGTGGTCATGACTAATAAACAACCTGTACCAGAGCATGTGAGTTGTATCCTTTCCATTTAGCTCTGCAAGATAAATGGTTGTTTGCATCATAGCAGCTACCACATAGCCAGCACAAAATAAAAGAAGGTACAAATTGGTCATCTTAACCGCCACCAGAATAAAGGGTTTTTTTGATGTGCTGAATGTGTCAGCAGAGTTGTGTTTTGGTGAAAAGTAATACATTGTGACGTGGAAGGCAAGACTGGATGTAATTATTTTAAATTTATGAAATATGAAAGGTAGCATCAACACTATTCATTTTCTACAAACAGCAAACATTCTCAGTCTGCCTTCATCAAAAGTTTCATGTGCTTAATGCCAACTGCTAGGCTACTGGGCTTGCTCTAGCAAAAGCTATGTCTTGTTCTTTTGTGTATGATTTGTGTAGATCCAGGAGTTTTTCCAGAAAGGTCCTTTTTCATGGTGGCATGGATGGTTTAATGGCTGTCGGTCTTCATGGCATTTCCAGTGAGATAAACACTGTTCAGGTAGACTTCAGATACCTCTTTATACCCCATTTTTGGCCTGTGTTTCTTAAATTTTCATATATTATCTGTTTTGTTTTTCTTACCACTGGCTGGGGAACCCGAACTCTTCCAGTGACAGCCATGTCGGCTGGAGGTTGTTGGCTGCACCTGCCTGAGATGCTTGCATAGTGGGACTGGGAACTCAACATTGCATGAAAATCTCCTCAGTACTTTAAAGGGAATTTCCTCTAACAGAAAAATCAAATATTTATTCCAACTTTATGCTCTCCAGCAGAGAGTCCTTGGAGAGGGAGTGAAAGTCTGCAAGACTGAACCAGTACTTGCTTTGCTTTCATTTTCTGCATGAGTGTAGATTTTTTCAGAACAATCACAGACCAGCCACATAACAGTCAATGGTGCAGGTTCTTAGGGCATCCTCTGAATTATTTGTTGTCCTATAAACGGTACCCAGTCTGCTTCCACAGCACAATGCTTTTACCAAAGAAATAGCATGCTAATATAGAAATAGTTCCAGGAGCTTACTAGAAGTGGCAAATTTTTGATGGCTTTAGTAGTGTGTTCATGAGTTACACATCTATACAGTTGCTTTACTCAGTGGCTTTACTTGGCTGCAGCTTGCAGAAGATTGTTGAATAATATGCCAAGTATGTTTGAATGAATTACTTTCTCTAAGGGAGCCATGTCTGTATTTATATGCAAGAATTGAACCAAACTTTCCCATAATACCCCAGTAAGAAAAAATGCCATTTCTCTGCTTATTCTCCAACTGTAAGTTGCTAAATATGTTATTTGCAAGTTTGTGTATAACTGTTGCCTTTAGGAAAATTTTCCCCTCTTTTTTCTGTTACATAGCTGAGAACCATGGAAGCAAATGAAGAATACATTTTGTATCCATTTACTGCTACTCAGATATTCATTTTTGTAACATGCCACATTAATTCTTAAGGGTTAGGATTCATTGCACTAGCAAGAGTTGTTATAAATGTGCTTTACTGAGTATTTATTATCTCTTGTATGGATTTCATATGCATAGATGCATATGCAGTGTGCCTATGTATAAATTATGACTGAAGTATAGATGCCCTGATGCTTGTTCATATACCTGGAAATCCAAGGAACATCATGTATTCATAGTAATATTACTTCATCTGTTTCTATGCCTTACAGTAGATTGCTTTACTGTTGGTGTTCCACATTGTGAAAACAGTGTATATTGCTTATGCAGCTATTGCTGGAATCAACTAAATGTGGATCAAATGATGACTGTCCTACCTAACTGCTAAGTAGAAAATAAATGTAACCTAGTGTGGTGGGTTGACCCTGACTGGGTGCCATGTGCCGACCAAAGCTTCTCTATCACTCTCCTCCTCAGCTGGACAGGAGAGAGAAAATATAATGAAAGGCTTGTGGGTCAAGATAAGGACAGGGAGAGATCACTCACCAATTACCGTCATGGGCAAAACAGATTCGACTTGGGGAAATTAATTTAACTTATTACCAATGAAATCAGAGTAGGAGAATGAGAAATAAAACCCAAATCTTAAAAACACCTTTCCCCCACCCCTCCCTTCTTCCTGGGTTCAGCTGTGCTCCTGAGTTCTCTACCTCTTCCCCCACAGAGGCACACAGGGGGATGGGGAGTGGGGGTTGCAGTCAGTTCATTACTTGTTGTTTACGCCATTCCTTCCTCCTCAGGGGGAGGACTGCTCACATTCATCCCCTGCTGCAGCGTGGGGTCTCTCCCACAGGAGACAATTCTCCATGAACTTCTCCAACATGAGTACTTTCCACTGGCTTCAGCTATTCATGAACTGCTCCACCGTGGGTCCCCCATGGGGTCACAAGTCCTGCAGTGAACCTGGTCCAGTGTGGGCTCCTCTCTCCACAGGGCCACAGGTCCTACCAGGAGCCTGATCCAGTGTGGGCTTCCCACAGGGTCACAGCCTCCTTCGGGCATCCCCCTGCTCCAGCGTGGGGTCCTCCACGGGCTGCAGGTGGAGATGTGCTCCACCGTTACCTCCACGGGCTGCAGGTGGAGATCTGCTCCACCAAGGACCTCCACGGGCTGCAGGGCACAGCTGCCTCACCATGGGCTGCACCACGGGCTGCAGGGGAATCTCTGCTCTGGAGCCTGGAGCACCTCCTGCCCCTCCTTCTTCACTGATCTTGGTGTCTGCAGAGTTGTCTCTCATGTATTCTCAGTCCTCTCTTTGGCTGCAATTGCACAGCGGTTTTTTCCCTTCTTCTTAAATATGTTATCCCAGAGGCGCTACCACTGTCGCTGATGGGCTTGACCTGGGCCAGTGGTGGGTCCTTCTTGTAGCCAGCTGACATTAGCTCTGTCAGACATGGGGGAAGCTTCTAGCAGCTTCTCACAGAAGCCACCCCTGTAGCACCCCCACTACCAAAACCTTGCCACGCAAACTCAATATACCTAGTTAAGCAGCATTTTGGTAGAAGATAATATTAGTGTTGTCTTCTGGTCTTTAATTTATTTATTCTTGTTTTACCAAGAGACTACACATCAGAGAGGTTCCCTCCACGCACCATCTGTTTCCTTGCAATTGGGAATGGTAGAATAATTTTCTGAAGAATTGCTGACAAGATGTGGCAAGGGAACAGTAATCCATAAGGACGAGATTTCTCATTAAAGTCACTCAGCTCATCTGTGATACAGCAAGCTCTTGATTTACACTGGTCACCTCTGGAGCAGGGAGGACAGTGACTGGTAAGTTACATTTTTTATTGCACAGGCTAATGGTGAGGTTCTTGACAGTAACTGGGATTGCTGTCAGATCCGTTTTCATAGCACAGACACACTTATCTAAGTGAGATTATTCTAGTTAGACAGTTTATCATGATAACAGATGTGACCATAGATGCCTCTTGACCTTAGTTACTTCATGATGTCTTAATGTTGGCTGGCTGTTGTCACATCATTCCTTAGGCTTTTGCTAGGAAGGGCAGGTAGACTGCACAAGGCCCCTCATGAATTAGAGCAGACCTCTCTTTCTGGCCTTGTAGTAGAGATCTTAATGGTTTTTTTTTTCCATGTGTGCCTCTTGGTCTTCTCTCATGAACAGTACCTTAGTGCAGATCGCTGTTTCTGCCCTTGCTGAAGTTTATGGCATATTGGCACAGCTGGACATGTCAGCCAGCTGACAATAGTTGCAAGCAGACAACGGAAATTGCTCTAGGACAAATTAAAAATTAAATATTTGCCATAGAAGCTTGACTGGGATGAAGAGGGCAAGGAATAATATGGTAGAAATGAGAGACAGAATCACAGACATAGTGGTTGGAAGGGATTCTGCAGGTCATCTAGTCCAGCCTCCTGCTTAAAGCAACACTATATGACTTGGAAGGCTGAGAGCACAGAGGAGCATACATATGTAAGAAGCATACCTGGAGTAAAACAGAAAAAGGAGATGTTATCTTCCAGTTGAGGAACCATGTCTTTCCACAGTAAAATGAAAGCTACTTTTAAGTTATGATCAGCTCTTCCCCATCCATCTATTTCTATACACAAGTATTTCACAATAAATGCCAGCTGTCTTTTCAAGAGGGTCCTCAAAGTACTTGAAAGAACAGAGTAAGTTAAGCTTCTACATAACATGAAAAAAAAAAGAATCCTATATAATATGAAAAAAAGAAGAATCCATGATTATTGTGTAAATCATTGGCTGGAATAAAGGAGTTATTTCTCCTTTGATAAAGGGCAGCTGCTTTGCTCACTTTATTCTTGGTGTATAAGGAGCCTTGGAACAGAGATCTTTTCCTACCTTACACAAATCTGTGCAAAGAAGTGTAAAAGCTACTCAGCTTTCAACCAGAATCATGTTTAGTCTTGAGCTGCCAGTATTGCCAGCTGAATTTCAGATCTCTAAGTCTGTGTTCCTTCTGGCTTATCCATTGTTAACAGGAGAAAACCAAATGAAAAACCAAATGAAAAATCTAAGGTTGAAATTTCAGTCCAATCCCTGAACAGACTAAAAGATGTGCTTAGTTTCATGTAGAAATGTAGTTAAATGCACTCAGGACAGGATTCCAGCCCAATTTATGTGGCTGGGAGAGTACTTCCTTAATTATCCATGCTGATGGTTGGTGGTGGGATGCTATATGGTTTTAACAGGAGTGACAGTCTGCTATTTGTCTTTACTGTTAGATCGGAAAAATAAATCATTTTTCATAATGTTTCATTCCAAACTTTGCTTCTATCAGTGGTTATTCTACCCCTTCCTTCTCCTAGATGCTCCAAAGAAAATGTGAGAATGCAGCTGGAGACTATAAGAAAATTAAGATCACAGCACAAGGTAGAATATCTAAGTAGCTGTTTGGTAGGTAAAAGGGTACATGTCTTCAAGCACTGAGAGCACCAGCTCTGTCATGAGGTGGTGGATGTACTGACCCACCTGAAGGTGTTCGTCTTTGCTTCCTGGCAATGCACGTTTAGTTTGGTTTGGTTACAAACCCTCTAGTTGGGATCCTCTGGGAATAGGAGCCTAGAGGAACAGCATGATTGGCTTGAAAGATTATTTTGTTGTGATTGCTAAAACAGCTGCACTCTTCCACCAGCTCACCATGTCAGATTCACATAAGCATGCTCCAGTGCATAAACAGACTTGTAAGATGCTAAATTCAGCCAACCATCTCTTCACTCCTCAAGGGCTGAGATAAAGAGGAGTGTGAGTGGCAGATACTGGAGGAAGAGACTAGCAGATCACAGAAAGCCAGACCAGCTGCTGAGTTCCAAGTCAGTTAGTCAGAACCACTTAGTACCACCTTAATAATTCAGTAAGACCAAGGATATTTTGAGCTAGATGAATAGAAATGGAAGATTCTAGAGTAGTGACCCCAATATCCCTCTCTCACAAATATGGAACATTAGAGCAGAACCAACTTAAGATGATGTTCCCAGAGAAAGTTCTATGGTCCAACTATCTCTGGCATGGTCTTTCTAAGATGGTCACTGCTGCCTGACTGTTTCTTGTTGGCTTTCTCCAAGCAGACAATCTACACATATGTGTGACCTTAGCCTGGAATCTATGCTAGCAGTTTGCTAAAATACAAGCTCCTTGAACTGAGGTTCATACCTTTCTTACAAGATAATAATACAAACTATCTGAGTCAGCCCAACAACTTCACTCGGCTAACACCGTGTAAACAGAAAAATCCATTTCTGTTGGGTGCAATATTGCCAAGGTTCATTAGAGTCAGTGCACAGACACTTGAACACACTGAAAACATGCAGCTTTGAAAGTCTGGTAAATTTTTGAACAAAAAAATGCAAAACATTTAAGATACTGATATGAAGATGAAAGATGCATGGTTTATATTGAAAGCTATAGGGGTGACTGGAATGAAGGTAGTGTGTCTAGAGAATGGATTAGTAACAAATTATTTTTGCCAACTCTTTGACTTTTTTCAAGAAGTGAAAATCATAACTACCTATTTAACTTGTCCATAAATGCAAAAACTGTCTATTTAAAATACATATGGATTGTTCAAAAACAAGTTCTCTGTGTCTTTGCTCACTTACATTTGCAGTTGTCAGTATTTCCAGTGAGTCTGCTAAGGAAACCTCTCTCCTGAAAGAATATACTTCCTATGTTTAAACTCATAATTGTGAAGTAAAAATAAATAAAAAATGCTCTATACTTCTGAAATGTAACCATTTTCAGATCTTTTTCATCATGGACACAATCTGAAAATTTACTACCTCTTCTGTGATCACAGCTATGTGTATGTTTGCAAGTTACACGGGGTCTCAGCAGCCTTGAAATCATCATACAGGTGAAAGTTCAAGAGTAAAACAGTGGTCACTGGCAGTGTACTTATCATCACGGATCCTTTTGCTATTTCTTCCTTGTCTTGTACAGGCAATGTAAATGCTAAGAGCAGCTGATGACTTCTCTTCATCTCTTGCCTGGGCCCCTCATCATGATGGGATGCTTACCTACACAGAAAGAGGGGAAGCTACTGCTATTATAAATGTGCTCGTTAAATCAGGCTGATGCTTTCCTTCAAAAAATATTTGCATGTGTTTGGATGTTTTCCTTGATGTATTTTTGCCATCTGCATTGGTGGATGCATGCACACAAATACATGCAAAGCTTAAATGCACTTAGGGAAAGCCCCCCAAATGCAAAGCTTACAGTTTTTGAAGCTAGATGGTAGTCTCATATTTGACAGTGAATATTTAGATATATACTGAAAAGGAACACGTTCACATTGACTTTCATCTTCATAAACAAGATATTGTTTATCTGATGTTTTGTGATGACTATCAAATTATAAGGGAATCAAGACAAATGTCTGCATTCTGAGAACATGCTGAATAACTGATGCAAGAAAAAGCAGTTTTGAAAAGAGATTTGCAACTGAAAGGTCACATGGCAGTATGGCAACTTTAATGTACCAAGAATAAGATAATTTAATGTGCTTCTCAAGGATTCTGAAAAACAGGCCTAGTGTTCCTCTGTGCCTGGTGTTATGGCATTGCATTCCAGGGACTTTTAAAACACAAAAGACCTAGCATTATTTATGTAAAACTGTCCCATTCTGATGTTCACCACTAAGACAACTTAGAAGGTGACATCAGAAATTGACGTTGACTAGAACAAGCTTTTAACGTTTATGCAGAATGCTCTACCCCATACCAAATGTGTACATTGACAAATATATAACAGTATTAGCATATTAGCACCCATCACTGAATATCGGAGTTTGGGCTTTGATAGCTTGGAGAGAGGGATTCTAGCTACTTATCATCTCCACAGCAGAAGGCACTTGCTAAGGCATTGGCTGGCTCCCACTTTGATACCCCATGCAAGACAGAAGGCATTTTTCCCATGCTGCATCTTTGCTTAGATTCTCCCAGTCCTTCAGTTTACAGTAAGGAGGCTTAAAGGGAGTCACAGTTTACTTTTACCTGAAAATGCCTGTAAGAGATTTATAATGCTTTCTCAGGTTTGTTTTTTTTTCTCCCCCAAACATTTTCTCAAATGAGTGAAGCAGAGGATGTCTTGCTAAATAGTAGGATAGGAAGAGACTTTACCACAAGCACAGGTTAAGCATATCATATTCACTGAAATTCTTGCCCCAAGGTTAGATACTTTTGCTTGAAATACACCTCCTTAGGTTGATCTTGCTAGACATCCTGAATGAGTGCTTCCTGGTCAGACAGTCCCCCTGTGCTCATTTGATTGTTGGGTATGGGGACTGAGATTGCTTGCACTTTGCATAATAAAATTACAGTTATTTGCTGAGATCAGAGCTATAGCTTTTACTCATTGGCTTCTCAACGGCAGTCCCAATTCACCTCTTGTAGAAATACTCTGTAGAAATTAATATACTGCCAAATAGCAAGAGAGAAGTTACATGGCTGAGGCAGAACATTTTAATTTATTAAAAGGGAATCTTTCAGAAATCAGATCTATATATACCCATGAAAGATACAGAATAAGGTAAAGGAACACACCTCCCATCAACTAGCTTTCTGTATACTGCTTAAAATCTCATTTTCTCTACTTTGACAAAGAAGTATTGGCAGCTCCCACTGAGTTTACAGAACAATAAATAACAGAGTTGAATTAACGACCATGGTCTGAATGATACTATGGAAAATACTGCAGCTTGAGCACCGTAAAACTTTCTGTATACTGTATTTTCTTCTTAGTTGTTCCACTGGGTGGCACAACTCCTACATTGCCTTTTCCAAAGATATCACTCAATATTTGAATATGTTAAATTATTTTGCTGTATTATTTTGTGCTGGCAGCTGCAGCCTTGAGTTCTGATCGTGTTGCCTAGCCAGATGATATAGGGACTTAAGCTAATTGCAAGGCAAGTGCCACTGTACTGTCTTTAATCCAAGACAAAAACTATGCCCCCCCTTCCCCTGATTCTTCCAAACTGTGGTCATCTGACTTTGAACAAAATCAGAAAACATGTGTTAGGAAAACATGTAGCTCAGGACTTAGGAGCAACTAAAGCTTTCCACAGACAAAGCACTTCAGTTTCAGGAAAGAAAATGAAAGGTGTCTGTCTACTCCCTTCATGGGAACTACTTGATGACCTGTAATTTAAAAAAATTCTTCTGAGACCCTCACGCTTTCCAGGGTGGAAGTGGTAAGGAAACTGTCCTACACAGGTGGATTCACCTTTTATTAAATCCTTGCCAGTTGCAAGGAAGAAATCTAGACCTCCAAATTCTGTCTGCTCAGTCAGTTAGAACTCATGACAACATTTCTCTCCAAGTGGTTGCCTTGCTGATGAAGAATATCTGGTTTTGGCCTTCAGTGTTATAGAATGCTCTGGCAGACTAATAAGACCCAGCTGCTTCACAGCTCCCCTAACTGTTATTTGCTCTTCAATCCTTCATCTCTTTAAGGCTTTTCCTTTAAAAAAAAAAAAAAATCCACCATATTCTCCACCAACTCTGCTCTGAAAGGTAGTTGATCCCCCTGCAGTCCCCATTTCTAAACCTATGAAGACCTTCACACCTTAGAACTGATTGGCTCCTGACATGACAAGGCTAGCCTGTTACCTCAGCTTGTGCTCAGGCGGAGGGCATATGGTGAAAATAGCAGCACAAGCATCTCCTTTTAAGTTACATGTTTGCTGTCTCTCATTATGTATAAGTATGATTAAGGAAAGATATTCTGTGATGTGTAAATTAAGTGTTTTGTTATAGTGACAGGGATTCTGAGGTATTTCCAGATGTTATTTTTTTTATTTGTAAGTCTGGTGCCCAAGAAAAACACTTCCATAGTGTGGTGGTTGTGTCTCTGTCAGTTCTGCCTGTATCTCCATTGACTTTTGAGCCCAAGGGTTAATTTCAGTGAAATCTGACAGAGGAATAGGTGGGAGTCACAGAAGTGTCTAAATGGGTACAAAATTTGGGAGAACTGGCCTGTGACAAGAAGAGAACTGCACAAATGAAGATCCCCCTGAGAGAATTCACGCATTAACATTTGGTTGTAGCTAATCAGTCAAAATGTACCTGACCATCCAATTAGCATTTGTGCATTGTCAGATTAGCTATAACTCTGCTTTCTAGCTGTCTCTTGCAGGATGCAGCTGAAAATATTGCTGCAGGAACTGGGTCATGACAGTTAGGGACAAATCTATAAGAAAACCATTTCAATTAGTTATGCTACTCATGCAACGATTAATTTTAAATGAAGGAAATGTCTCAGTAGTCAGGTTCACAAATATTTTGTGTAGGAAGCTTATGCTTTTATCTTTCAATACATTATGTTTTTATTTTTCAAATAAATATATTCATTTTTTGCAGATTCCCTTCTCTTTTGCTAAAATTCTGCTATAGTAGGGTTAGCTCCTTTGTAACGATAAAAGGAGTAAAGCTATTCTATATGACAGGTGACAGCTCCAGAGCAGTAAATCAGGATTACCTACTGAAGCTCATTAATTTACTCATATAAGCAAACTTCCACACCTCGTTTTTGTGTCTAGACTGCTTCAACTTTTCTGCTTTCTTTTTAAGCTACAGCTGCTATGCCCCCAGATCTTTATACACATGGGATAAATTCCCCTTGACTGCAGTGGAGTTCCACCAGCCAGAAATTTTGCTTCTGGCCTTCTTTAGGACTTAAATTGCATGTGTTGGAAGAAAATGTCACCTTAGACTCGGGAGAAAAAGAAATACGAAAAATAACCACATGTCTAAACTATGGGCAGAAAAGGGAAAGTGGGAACTGGTGCTGGATTATTTTAATTTAAATTACATTTTATATTTTCTTGGAAGTCCAAATGCAGCTTTAACTTTCCCAGGTTAAATAACATATCTGAAGTATTGTTTGGGACAGCAGACACTTAAAAGAAAGCTGATAGGAATAGCAATTTTAAGCATGTTTTACTGCTAAGTGTTGTGTCCTAAAATAAATGATGGCATTTTTAGGAGAAATGAGGGCATTTTTAAAATATCAGGTTTTCCATACTTAATTTTTTCCCACTTCTAAGGAAGTTTCAAAGGACAACTTTAACTTCCTTTTACAGAAAAAGTATGCTACAAATGTAAATTATCTCGCCAAAGAACTCAATATTTGTCTTGCTTCTGCAGTTCCAATTATACTGATGTATCCTGATGCCATGTATGTAAATCAATGTCCTTGCTAGCACTTACATTATTAGTTCCCCAGTTCCACTGCATCTCTTACTAAAGTGCCGTGGCCCCGCTGAGGGCTTGCCCTTGGTTAGCTTGCCCTTGCAGATGCCTGGCAGAAATGAGGCTCTGTGAGACCAATAGATAAGAAGGGGGGAAATGACAGGAATGAAGTTTTTAGGACATATGTGTTGCTGTAGTGGTGGATGATTAAAGGGTGAGTATGGGTTAGGGCTGATGACACCCTAACTCATAACGCATGTCTTTCTAACTGTAGCTTGACTGGGGTGCCAGGGGATTGTGGTTAGGAGAAGAGTATTTTCCCTGTGGGCACTTGGTGGCTATAGATACTCTGCACAACCTTGTTCTTCATTTGGAAGCAAGACCTGTAACTATATGAGCAACGAGGGTGTTTGTGTGAAAGGGAGAGGTTCAAAGTGAAACTGTATGAATGAGAACCTACAGGTAAGGTGAGAATGCTCTTGCTGGGAGAATAGTGAAAAACAGGAGATAAAGTTGCTTGTCACATGCTTTCTTTTTTCTTTTCTGTTCTTTTTTCTCTTATCCTTTTCTGAAAAGGAATAGAGCTTCTTATCCTCTTAATGGACTTCATTTTTCAAAATGCATTTTTGCTGCTGGCAAATACCAGATCTGAACATGATTGTACCAGTAGAAACCTCCTTTTAGTGATACAGTTTTTCACTTTGTCAAGGGAACAGATGGCAAGTATCCTGGCCAAAACACTCTTTCCAGGGGAAGGTGTGTCTCTACTAACTTGCCTTCTGAACACTTCCACCCACATCTTAGTTTCTTCCTTTAAAATCTTTGTTGGTTTGGAAAGGAGGGTCAGGCTTTTGGTTATTGCATAAAGCAATTCCAATGACTCTGTCTTGGAACTTTACTTCTACTCTTAAGAAAATGAAACATTTTGTATTATTTACTACACAAGACATTTTCTTTATGAACTATTATCTAAAAATAGCCCATATCTTATCCAACAGAACAGCCATGAGTGGTCATAAAACAAAGTGAGAGTTCATGATTATTTGTGGCTTCTCATTAGGGTGTGAATCTAATCCTTTAAACCCTAAATTGTTGATTTGTTGATTTTTTTTTCCAGGCTGTTTCTCTGGCTCTGATGCTAGCCTGCCTAGCTAGATGCATAATTAGTTTCAACATCAGAAGGACTTCAAATAGAACAGTGCTGTGAACTGGGTGGTCTGCTTCCTTTTAAGTGCTTGCCTACTGCAAAACTGTTAGTCATAGAAAGCGTGTTTTTTCCTTCGAATTTTAACTTTAGACCTTTGTTTGCACAGGTAGCTGTAGTATTAGTATTAAAAAAGAAAAGCAATAGATGATTTAAAATGTTTTTTAAAGAGAAAATGACATAGCATCAAACTCTGTGTTAGAATAGTTACCAAAGTGCTTTTGGTAGCTAGTTCCGGGTAAGCAATATTCAGGAGGGGAATTTGTACTGATACAGATGATTGGTTACAGATGATGAAGAAAGTAACAGAAATTTCATACAATTAAGAATAACTTATTTTAGAGAACTTTCTTCTCTGAAGTGAATCATCAGCTTAGGAGTGATCTCTTGGACTGTTCTAGTGTCATCTGTAAGGAAGGGAGGTTTGGGGTCCAGGAATGTCTGTCATGAAAAGTGACTGTTCAGGGTATGTCTGTAGGGTATGATGGATTTGCTGTTAATGTGTAGAAATTTCTACTATTGGGTCACTAATACCGTTCTTTGTACTATCTAGCTCAAAGCTAGTGCAGATAACTTTATCTACATTGTGTCTTTGATAGACATTTCCAAGCAGAAAGTATGTTTCTCTGCAGTAATAGAAGTAAAGGCACATAAGTGGAACTATAAAAGCAAAGAAGATAGAGGAGGGACATGGTGAACCTTGGAATAAATCCAGCCTCTGTTGCAGCCAACTGGTGGCATTTACATATCTATCTATCTATCTATCTATCTATCTATCTATCTATCTATCTATCTATCTGTTGCATTATCCTACAGAAAGATTTTAAGGCCCTCAGCCTAGCAAAGTACATAGTGAAGACTGAACCAGGACTGTAGCAAAAAGTCCAGCAAAGAAACAGAGGTGGTTAATGCTAGCCATAAAGGATAAGGAATATGGAGATTGTAGTTATTCAGGTCGTGTAAGAACTTGCAGACAGAGATACAGGGACAAACTTTATGAATGTCAAGGGATGGAAGGTACTGAAAAGAAGATAAGTCCTGAATGATTCTGAATGATGGATTTGATGTTAATGACACCAGAAGAGCAGAAACACTTAGCTTTTGCTGTAGAATTGGTTTGGGTACGGGTTTTTTTGCCTTTTTTTTTTTTTTTTTTTTTTTTTAAATTAAAAAGGTAAATAGAAGTATAAGAGATGTTGAGAAAGGAGACTGAACGTAAGATCTCTGCTCACTACCTAGGGAGGGTTTCCAAAGTCAATATTTGAATGAACAAGAGATATTTTTTTGAGTTATATTCTTCAAGTGGAAGTACCGCCAAAGTACTCACATTGGCTTGTGAGTACTCACAAAGAGTTAAAAAATTCCAGACTGCTGAAGAACACTAGGATGACTTAAGAAAAACTACTAAAATGTAGATCAGTCTCCAGAGGAATAGGCAGTAAATGAAGTGGGACAAAACTCAAAAAGTTTGTGCTTGAGTGTGCTTCTTCAGTCCTGAAGTTAGTCATGTAATTTATGCTGTATGTGAATTCAGTGGTTTTCCTGTACATATCAGCTAGCAAAATGGGGATGTGAATGATCTAATGCCCATTTTCTATTTCAGTATATTCACATCAGTTTAACTGCATCATAACTCAGAGAAAGATTTTCTCCAGTGCTGTTCCCCAGTGGTATGACGACACATGACACTAGATGTACCAAGTAATATCTTTTTGTATCAGTATATTAAGTAAACCTGATACTTTATTTAAAGAGGGAAAAGTATGGATGAAAGAACCATGAATTCAAGATGTTAAGGTTAATAGGTCAAAATCTAACCTAAATAAAACTCTCAATGAGAGTTTTGCCTGGGCAAGGACTGTGGGATTAACCTTAAGAGAATTAACAAGGTACATCAGGACTCTTCACTGTTCTGATTGCCAGAAGCCTGTCTGGACTGTGTCCAGAAATACATTCTCAATCACAGCAGATTAAAGCAGCTAATACAGGAAATGATATGTACTGTTTCACATTGTCTGTTCTGTTTTTATCTAGAGAGGTACAGAAATAACTGTACAGAGAAAATAAGAGGGAAAAATGCTGAACTATTTTAATCAGCTGATGTTTTTCTCATATACCTGTTTTCTGGGAAAGTAATTATTTTCAAGTAATTGTAAGCTGACTTTTAAAAATCCTGTTATAGCTCTTTCTTCACCTTGGGAATCCTTTTTGATCTTTTAAAGCTGTTGTAGATCCCTCCCCCTTTAAAAAAAAAATCACATAAAATGTTTACAAGTCTTGTTTATATTCCCATAACATTTTTCATTATGCTGTGACAGCTTCACTGAAAAATTATTTTAATTATCTCAAAATGAATCGCACAAAGAGGGAATATGAAAATATAAATCTTACGTCTGACTGTACTTTAATTGCTTCAACTAATGAAAGAGGCATGAGATATCTACACAATGTGAAAGCTAAATTGCATGAACAATATAACTAGTATTAGAAATGTGCTGAATCTGTAGTACTGACTCTGCTTCAGTGAGAAGATATGGGGACTGTACCTGTTTCGCAGTGCTTGTTTTCTGCCTCTGATCTGGCAAGCTAATTTCAATGGGAAATGGTGTTGAAAACACCTAATAATTATCTCTTCTGTTCTCTAGGTCAGCAGCATGGAGACATTAATGAGCAAAACAAAGTAAATTTATGTTCCAGAAGCTGTGGGCCCTCTCCTGCCAACCTATCCACAGAGTTCAGTTATGTGAGTAGTTCTTCTGTGACAGTGTAGTGTGAGCCAATGCCTTGTATATTTTATTAAAGCAAAATGTCCATTGATTATAGTGAATAACCAATTCCTACAGAAATGTCGATGAAGCAAGATAAAAGTGGGCACCAGCAGACACTAGAATGATTTTAAATATATACACACACAACAGGTCAAATCTGTAGGTCTAATTAGCTGTTGTCTGTTCCCACAGTAGAAATTTTTGCTTCATCAGTTCCTAACCTTGTGATCTTTGACTGAATTTTATCCAAGACGTTGCACACAGACATTTTACTTTTACAGACTTCTGAACTTTCAGCTGTTTAGAAGCTATTGGCTGAAGGTGATGAATTCAACAAAGAACAAGGGTATGACAGAAACCCAGTGTTCGAACTGTTACTTCGTCAGTGACTCTTCCACCAACATAATGTGGGAATGCTGCAAGGTTATTAACCAACAAATCTCTCCTCTGTAGTCTAAAAATATCTCCCAACTGGGTGCCTCAGTGAAATGCCATGTGTTATAAATGGCAAAGCTGATTTCCAACTTACAGGGATAGTGAGGAAGGACTGCAGGAGCTTTGATATTTAGCAGAGTGGTAACAGACATGTTGCCGTACACGTAGCTAGCCCTAAGTATTTGTTTTCCTCCCTTAGATTAGTTGCTTCTTATCTTGTGATAATGTCATAAGTCAAAATCCTTCCATTGCTTACTTCATAGGAGTGGTTTGTTGGTTGTTTTCTTTTTCTTCTTTTTTTTCTTTTTTTTTCAGGTTTGGGTTAATAATCTTTAATAATCTTTAAATCTCAGAGGGTTTTCCCTTGGTTCACAAATATTGTACTGAGTTGTAAATTTGTGTGATTAGTGACAGTCGTTAAGGGAACTCGCTGACTCAGGAAATTGGTAATGATTAGGAGAGGCTTTCACTTAGGTCAAATCAGCAGTGACAGGATGTTTTTGCCATTTGATGGCTGGTTTAGGTTCATACTGGCCCTGGATGCTTTGAATTTGTATAGCACATTGCCTCTTCTGCTAGGATGTTTTACCTTCTGTGCTTTCAACAGTAACAGTTTTTGCCAGTGTAGCAGTGGGCCAGATTTGTCATTAGTGTAAATCAGAGTGATACTACGGTCTCTTACACCAGTGGTACATCTGATCGGATATATCTCTAATATCATGACATGGGGGCATCAAGCCAAAACTGTGAGACTTCTTCTGGAAAAGCTAATCTATGTGGTGTTCATGAGAGAAAAGATGTGGACATTTGTAATTAATGCTGTCTTCTTGCATGCAATAAAAATACACAGGGCAATCTCAATTTCTTGCAGTATATAAACCAGCATGGCACACTATGTGTCCAGGGTATAAAGCGTGTTCATACCCAGCTATGTTATTTCAAACTATTAAATACTTTTCTCCTAAGAATGTCTTTTCTAGTTCAGATTTCTTTGTCTCTACTCACCACCTTGCGGTTCAGCATTCTGTCACTTTACTGTATTGCATTAACCTGTGTTGGGCAGAGTGATAATCTGACTCTTTGTCAATATGAACACCCTTGCTACAGGGGACATCATTAGCTTCCTCTCTTCCATGGTAATGTGATCCCTTGGGGCAACCTCTAACATGCTATTGAAGCAGTGCTCAGGTTGCTAATGTATTTTCCTGTTATTCTGTTGGTTTATAAAAAAGAGAAAATTTCAAGTATTGTAAATACAGAGTACATATATAAATCATATGAACAGGCAGCAATTTAAGGGGTTATGTTGCAGACATCAGTTACACCTATATATCAGAGAAACCAGCTGATTTTTACAATATCAATGCATGAATATGAGTAGATTTTCCTCAGTTGAACATCTGCCACGTTGAATTTGTTTCAAGCTGTTGATTCACCTAAGGAATGTCCCACCAGTGAGCAGCTCTGTCCGTATTCTTCTTTCTAAATATTTAAACTATCTATGTATTATTTCATGCTCGTCAAACATTTCAAGCCTTTATAGTCTTTCTACACTGTAGTTTGGAACAAATAGTTTGGAATCTGTTACTGTGTGTTCTTGCTACTAATTCAGTTTCACCATAATTGATGTAAGTGTTTACTTAGCTCCCTCCAGTGACTTGATGAGCAAATAAGTCCGTGGTGTGCTATCATTCTAGATACTGCAAAACAAGTTACCACAAAAGGCAAGTTCAGTTCTTTAGATGAGATTATATGTAACATTCTGCAGCATGATGAGTAAATACTATGTGCAAAACCCATTGTATAATAAACAGAGCATCTGAGATTTACCACATAATTCTACTACTATTTATTATTAATACTTTCTTATACTTGGTAGAATTAATGAGTGAATTTCAACATTAAGTGGGAGTGAGAAAGCTCCACACTTCTAAAAAAGCATTAGTATTTTTAAGAGAAAAAGGAGTAGGTTCAGAATCTGAATTAATTTTATGAGCTGTATTGAAGATGCTCCTTCAATCTTTGTAATGATATGCAGAAAAACACTAGCTATAATCAGCTATGGAAACAAAAGTATTATACACTGTATCCTGAAGAAAATCTGTGTGCGTTTACCAATGTTGGAACAGATTTAGCTGAGGTGGGGTCCATTTGTGAAAATTGTACCATATTTGAAATATGTTTGAAGAACAAAAAATACAGTGTTTATGAGCTAAATTGAATCAGGAAATGCTCTTGGAGCTGAAAAGCTATGGAGAAGGCTGTGCAGATAAATTGCTGTAGTATTCATAATAGGAACATGAAAAATGACAGTATAAAGAAAACTGATTATATACTCAGAGGGAACTTTTAGTCCCATTGAAGTAAATGGAAGTTTTGCAGCTGATTTCAGCTGTATCATGATTCAAATATGTCAGAATGAAGCTTTGGGAGAGGTTCTTTGGGTTTGTGCTTCCGTCAATGAAAATATGTCATTAAAGGCTTTATTTTTAGAGGATTGAATTTGCAGTTTGAAGAATTGTTTTTTAAATTTCTTAATACCCCACCTCAATTCCTTAGGCATTTCAATAAAACAAAAACAAATCAAAAAGCAGTGAAATTGCTCTTAATAAGGTTCTTCATGTTGGGGCGCATTCTCAGTGATTATCATTTGTTATGTGTTTTACCCTAGCATCTAGGACGTCCCCATCAGGAGCAAGCTATCATTATATTAGGCTAAAGCCCTCATAACATAGTGCCAGCTCCAAAGACTTAAGAGAATATGAGAAGTTAGTATAACACTTCATGAACTGGAGTCAGACTGAAGGTAACGACAAGAATTGAAATCCTGGCTAAGGCTGTTGGCATCTTATTTTCACAAAGAAAAGGGGGGGAGAACACAAATCCAAGAAATTTTCATCTTTGTTTTCTTCTTCTCTTTTCTACACATTACACTTTTCTCCTCTGCCCTACAACTTCCTCTGCAATGAAGAAATAAGAAAAAAGAATGAGGAGGAGAGAAAAATTGTGAAAACAAATTTAGATTCTTATCCTGAAATTATAAAAAGATGCAAAAATTGCTAAAAAGTATAAATAATGTTTCCACAGGAATATAACCTGTGGAAAAACACAGTTTCAAAGAACTCCAATGCATAGAATTTGATCTGTAATAACAAGCCTGATGTGTACAGCAGCAGAGCTGGTGTAATCGTGGTTCAGTGTATGGTGACACACAGCAGGCAGAACAAGGGCTATTCCCTGACTGCCTAGAAGGAAAACTTTTCCCACCATGTTTATAATTTTAAAGTAACAAAGGCAGTTTTAGGTGGTTGAAAAAAAGCTAGTGAGCATCTTCTACAAAATATATGCACTTTCTTGTGGAGATTTGATAAAGGAAGTTCTGAAATCTTGGGACTGGATCTTTGTTTCTTAAGGGAGCTTAATGGTAACATTGCATCAGTTTTATGTACTAGGAATTTTTTAGTATAAATCATTTCCTTATGGGCCACATAATCTTTCATTGTGCAATGAAGTAATGCAAAATACAATGTATTCCTATTACAACTGACAGCAAAAGAGTATGACTATTTCATTAATATTAACCCATTCAGTGTGATTTTCTTTTGTCTGTTCCTGGGTGGGGAAGTTGTGTATGTGTGTGTCTATAAACTGACCTCTAGTTCTGCTGGAAATATACTTATTTATCATGTAAGGTATTCACTGTCGTTGCCATGGGCCTGCATAATTTTTACCCAAGTTGAAACATTGTCTATAATTTCTTGTTATTTATGCAATCTGTAGAAAATCAAGCAGTAAAAGGTGGGCCATAGAAGTTGGCTTTGCCCTGTGTTGTGATCATGATGGGAGTACTGCTCATTTGTATCTCTGGTTCCAGAGTGAATGTTCTGTGTTTTGTGTTCAGTTACTGTTCCCGGAGCTAGGAAGTCACTGCAATGTCCAGAATATCTTCTAGTGTCAAGCTCCCAACAGTTGCTACTCCTGCACTTTGGTCTTCCCTACAGGTGAATGGCAGCCACAGCCAGTGTGATCTTGACATATTTGCTCCCCGTAGGGGAATGTTGAGGATCTTTTTCTTGCTTTCTGGCTTCTGCTCTTTGTTTATTTGTTCAGGCAGGACACAACTGATGCTAGACATTGTACTTGTGCACTGAATGGCCAGGACCAGGGCCACAGAGGGCTCATCAGTATGCAGATGAAGTTCGATAATGTGGCTCTCTAATCCATGAGGCACGAGTCTGAAACTCAGATCAGTGATGAAGTAGCAGTACACTCTGTGGCTCAAGAAAGAAACTATTGTCTTCTGTACTAGTTCACACTGTAGCCCCAGGACAGCTGGTCTTATTCCTGGGTAGAATGAGGAACTTCAGTGGAAGCTCTGTGGGTAGGAATGCCCCTGATGTATAGCCAGATCTGGGTCAGATGATATGAGAGCATAGCCTTTCAGTCAGCAAGTGAAGAAAAATAAAAATGGGCCTCCAATAGCAGACCAAACTACATCTTTTGTGTAAAAAAGAACATAAATGTTTTCATTCATTTGGCCAGTGAGACAGAAGAGTTGTTTATACTAGTGTTGTTACAGAGAGGAATTCAGTTTGTTTTTTTTTTTTCAGGTTGTCAAATCAGAAATGTCACTCCTCTGGAGTATTAAATTTTGATCACTGAGTCAGAATGTCGGACCCCTTTTCCTAGGTCCTCTGAAATTAGAATGCTGCTCTGTTGCTAGGCTAGGTGTCTCTGTATCTGGGTTTGTGCTGTTTATGTTATGGTTTGCTCATGATTAATAAAATATTAAGTCTCCCTTTCCATGCAGAAATGAACAGATGGGGGAACCAACTGATCTGATGAACTCTGTGTGTACATATATGCAGTCAACAAATAATCAGAAAAATAGGAAGGATCATGCTCAGATGTTACCTATTTAAAAATATTTATAAAATCACATAATAAATATGCTGCCAAAAGGGTGGATTGACTAAGGAAAGTTCATTATTGTATGCATTATTTATCTGCTCCTTCATTCACAACAGGTTTAATTAAAAAACTGCAGTTTTTCTAAATATTTATTCAGGATGCTGTTATTAAATGTAAATGTGGCATTTTGCATAACATCAGTGTTAACTTTTTGGATTAGAATTTTAAAGAGAAGTAAACAAATCATGAGTATTTCTTAGGAAGCGTTTATGTGCTTTTCATTTCAATAACAGCAAGTCAGCTGGCAAAATTATGTAGAAAATAAGTATCTATGAGAAGTAAAAAATGGATCTGGAGCATATTCATAGTCTTTCTGGTATGTTTAGGGTTGCAAAACCCAGCAGAGCCCTCACATAAAAATAGCCTGAACACAACAAAAGACTAAAACCAAAATAATCCTCCACTGATAAAGTAAACCTGTGTAATTATCTAGTTTACCCATTCCCCAACTAGTGACTCATGCCAGTATTAGAAGTGAAATGTCTCACAGAGCAGAATCCAGCACGTGGAGCGGAGTTGCCAGTCTTGGGGAGAGTGAATGAGCCCAAGAGAGGTGTGAGAAAACAGAGATGTAGGGAGTGAGGTACTCCCAGCCATGGGTCCCAGAACAGGAATGTCAGCGAGTCATTAATCCTGGATAGCTCTCATACAAGTAGGGGTGTTTGGGGTTGGTGGCTGTACTGAGGAAACAGGCCCAGGCATGGTTCTTTGGTACAGAATTGTATCCATGGAGAACTATGAGGCAAGAAGAAGATGCCTAAGAGGACTCATAGTGGCTTAGTGCTACAAGAATACTGCAGCCCACTTCAAGCCCACATCAGTTTGGCTGGATGTTCCCACCAATTCAGTAACAGATGTCCCAACATCCAGTTTTGCCCCTGACGTTCCCCAGATGCTAGCCCTGGCAGTTTTAAAACCTGACCTTGTGTGAGTCTCAAGGACGCAACACTCACAGCCCTGTTGGGTACTCAGGACTATAAAAGGCACATGTACAATAGAAGGTATACATTTCTGTACATCACTGGGTAAACTATGTTTGGAAGACCGTGACCAAAAGAAGGAAAGCTGTGTTCAGATGACAGTTCTGAAAATGGGATTTACACAACCCAAACTGTGCATGATATTGTTTCTAACCTTAAACAAGAACCACCCACAATTGATTTAATACTGGACACAGCTGGAGACATATAAAAGATGTTTTGCTCATCTGTATTTCTAACTTCTTTGCATCAACCCAGCAGTCTTTTACTGAAAGGTGATTTCCCCATTGAATGACAATCAGGCTACATTGCTATTAATAGAATTGAAGAAGTACACATCTGCTCTACCCTCTCCTCTTGCTGTCAAAACTAAGCACCTAGGAGACAGCAAATGTTTCTGTTTACTAACGGAAAACTACCTGGACAGACCTCACTTGACCTGGGAAGGCTAAAAAGTGGGCCACAGACACTTTCAAGATAAAAAAGAAAGCCTAGATAGGAGGCAGACAAAAAACAGCTATGAACCAATACAGAGAAAATACAGGAAAAATTTCCATTACCTCTCTTCATCCTTGTGAATTCCAGTCAAGATGAACTTTCAAGACAGCCTCACTCTGTCCATCAGAAGGCCTGTGATAGAGGAAATTTGCAATTTTCCCAGTCTCTGACCTTCTAATGGGACAGGATTTTCTGGGGTTGAGAAACTGTCCTTCCTCTCTAGCCTGCCTCTCTCCAGATACCCTTTGCACTACACAATCCTGATTCATTGATAGGGCACCTCATTTTGTGTATGCAAGGAGACAGAAGCCGTGTGGAAAAATGTGGTATAACAAAAACTGAATCTTATTTCATGATAAATGTGTAGCCCTTCAATAATTCTTTCCAGAAGTAGTCTTCAGAGCACATAACAAGTGAGGTCATTATCATTTAGGATGGGGAAACTGAGGCAGCATTTTGCAGTGCTTTCACACAAAGTTGTAAGTAAAATCACAGAGGCATCATTAAAAATTACCAAGCATGATAATTACTGTTTATTCTTTGTACTGCCTGAGATCTGTAGTGATGAACAGAGCTCCGTCTGTGTCTGTGCAAACATTGGGTGAACTTACAAGCACGTTTTGAATGCATTATGCACAATGATTTCGTTTAAGGGCAATTTAAAGCTTTTTACCATCTTCTTCAGCACTCTTGACTAAAGGTTCCCTGACCTTCCTGGGACAGGTAGCACTGCAAAGGCAGATGGAAGTTATATGTAAAATGTCAGCAAGTGTTTTGTGTGCATATTATCCAAAGGTTCTCATATTATGTCTCACTTGGATAGAATAGAGTTTGCAT
The DNA here is from genome assembly GCF_047716275.1 of Strix uralensis. Lineage (NCBI taxonomy): Eukaryota > Metazoa > Chordata > Aves > Strigiformes > Strigidae > Strix > Strix uralensis. The sequence continues at coordinate 9,003,337 of NC_133978.1, read as the reverse complement.
TCAATACACTGCCAGTCTTTGAGAGGGCTCAGATTAACGCCCAGAATGTCTCTTTTCAGGAAAAGGGACCTTGTGTAAATAATAAAAAAGATGTAGCTCATACAACAATTGCTGGACTCTGTTAATAAGTGAAAGAAAGTGTAAGAATTCTTTGTCAAAAATACCTCAAGAAAGAGCACCTCACATATACTTGTTTTGTTAGTATATAGACTGTTTTATTAGTATATTGATAAAAGTTGGTTAAACCTCAGATCTCATCTTTTTAAACATTAATGTAGCTCTGGACAGTTGGGTGCTGGAAAACTGCTCTAACTTTCAGGCAAACTATGATCCAATGACTTTATGAGTATCTCTGTGTGTTGTAGTTTGAACTCAGAGGGCAACTGAGCACCATGCAGACTCTCACTCCCCCCTTACCCTCCCAGTGCTGGGAAGGGGAAAATAAAGCAAAGGTGCTGTTCACTCCCCCTTCCCTCCCAGCACTGGGAAGGAGAAAAGCAAAAGGCTCAGGAACTTGAAATAAGGAGAGGGAGGGATGATCTCGTCTATTATGGCACAGGCAGAAGACAGACTCATTAGGAGAAGAAAAAAAGAACATAAATTTAATACAGACACTTAACAGAATAGGGCTGTGAGAAGCATTACCACATCTTGAAAACACCTCCCGCATCCCTCCCTTCTTCCCGGGCTCAGCTTTGCTCCCAATATCTCTACCTGCCCCCCACCAGCGGCGCAGGGGACAGGGAATGGGGGGTGCGGTCAGTCCTGCCGCTTCTTCCACCTCGGGGTGGAGGGGAGAACTTCTGGCATTCCTCCCCTGTCCCAGCACGGTCCCCCTCTCACAGGAGACAGTCCTCCACAAACCAACTCTGACATGAGTCACTCCCACGGGCGTGTGGGTCACCCCCACGTGTTGCAATCCTCCCAGTGCTGAACTACAACAGCGGGGCCTTCTTCCCACGGGGTCCCGGCCTTCTTTGGGTGCAGTCACCTGTCCCGGTGTGGGCCCCCACATGCCACAAATCGGTATCTGCTCCACCAGTGACCTCCATGGGTGGTGGGGGGCGGCCCTGCCGTCTCACCATGGGATACAGGGGAGTCTCTGCTCCTGCGCACCTCCCCCCCTTCCTCCTCCATCCTTCCACCAACCTCGGTGTTTGCATAGATGTTCTCCTCGCAACTTCTCCTCATGACTCCCACACCTCCTCCCAGGTTCTCCTTCTTAAATACGTTATCTCAGAGGCTCAGCAACCATCACTAATTGGCTCAGCCTTGGCCAGAGGCAGGTCTGACTTGGAGCTGGGAGAGCTTCAAGAAGCTTCTCACAGGGGGCCACTGCTGTAGGCCCCTCCCCTGCTACCAAAACCCCTTACTCAAACCAGGCCACTGTGGAACAGATCTGATAACACCTCATGTGTCTCTCTGTGCTTGAGAGACCTCCATGCCATCATCACCCTAGCTTTTCTAATAACTTTGAGTAGGTGCAGTGAATATTACAATAGCCAGAAAATTAAATTTGCTGAAATGTGAATTTTTCCTTTGGTGCTACACCCAAAGCAGTTTGTAACCAGTCTTGTTGCAGCTGGCTTTGTGGAGTCACAAAGTGTCCAGAGATGTCTCACTTACTAAACAGCCTAAGAAATGTTGCTTGATAAAGGCTACTTTGGACGATATCTTGGAATACTGAAATACAACTGAAACTGGGCCCATGTGAGGCTGATATTGCATCAGGAGTTGAGGACTGTACCTTTTGATGGAGTATAAGATGTGAACGTATTATTTCCTTGTCCACTCCATGATTCGTGGTCAATCTTTTGGGCCAGGTGGCAACCATGTGAATTGGCTTTAACTGGATTTCTGACTGTTGGATAAGAACCATCAGACAGACTTGCCAGAAGCCAAGTATTATCAAATGCTCAGAAAGATCTTAGGGTATGCAAATGACTCCAGTCCCTCTGTGAACTCGTGCTTGCACTTTGAACAGTCGCCTCAGCATTTTCTGTGCATTGCTGAGGAACAGAATCCTTGAAATGGCTGGAATGGTGCCTGTGAGTTCAGTGCAGGTCTCCTTCTCTAAATAGCATATTTTATACTCTGGAAACCCTTAGTACTCAGCACTGTTGTAGTAAGCCTAGTGCATCCCAAAACAAATGTCAAGTCCCTGTAAATTACAGAGTATAAAAGCTGTAATTTCCCCTATTCCCCGTGGGCAAAGTGTAATTCATACATAACATTATTTTAATGGAAATCTTTTTTCTATTCCTTGGTGAGGAGGGAAAAGGTAGAAACTATCAAAGTGGCTAAATATTTCTCCTTGGGCATTCATATGAATGTTTAAGTTGATTTTTCATTTCATTTAACACAAATACTTTACACTCCCAGGGGAAATTATTTTACATCATATTTTCAATGTTACTGTCTTTCAAGGACTAATTTGTTACATACAGCTGTTCCAAGGTGGAGGTGAAAAAGGAATGAAAGGAGAAGAACAAACTAAACTTCAGTAACAGTTTTGGGAAAAAAACCCCAAAAACTTGTGGAGAATTGTAGGAATTAGCCAAGTCTCCTCTACTGCCCACTAGGCTAAGTGGCAGCTGTTCTGCCTGCTTGACTCATCTGGGAAACATTTGTATTTGAATCATTGTCACAGTATTTATAAGCCTTCCTGAGAAAAAAAAATTTGTGGCCTGTGTCACAATATCATTTCGTTGCAGTATCCACTGCTTTTTATAATTTTAAATGAGAGCAGAATTTTGCTTAGTGAGAATATTACAGTGATCTTTATCAGACTGTTTGGGATGAGAGCTGTTGCCATTAGGGATTACATCACTGTTTTAGGCAAATTGTTCCAGATGTTCTGCTCTTTAAGAGTATCAATCTTTTTTAGAAGAATAGGACAAGGTAATTCTTTAAAAATCATGGTGGCCTGACATACAGTTACTTTATTTTTAAATGTAGGTTTCATGGAACTTTCTGTTCCTGAAATGGTGTAAAAGGGGAAATTAAAGGAAAAAGACCCATTTTAATAGGCACTTATCCAGAAAGAAATTGAACAACAAATCTCTCATTGTTCTCACTGGACCTTGGGCTGAAGACCTGGTCTTTTCTCAATGGATGGGAAAAAAAGTCTTTAGAAAAGGGTTTGTCTGTCCTTTTGTATCACTAATTGGAATTCATACAATACATTTACCGAATCAGGCTTTGTAAGGATGAAGCTGAACAGATGCTTCAGAAATCAGAATTTTCTGTGCATCACAGAGGAAGACAATCCTTAAAATCACTGAAATGTGTGACTTGTCTCATTGAAGTTAAAATGTTGTGTAAGGGTATTACAATTCAGCCCAGAGGACTATACACATGAGAACTCAATTCATTCAAGTCCTGCTTTGCCTTGCAGTATTGTTTCTCAGAGTGCTTGCAAGCACATTTTCTTTCTAAACATTTATCATCTGTTAGAAATGATCTGAGAAACCATAGTTTGATGTATGCAAATTCTTAAATAAAATACAGGATTCCCACATTTGAACATAAATATTCTCCTCAATTATGCACCAAGAAGAGCTGTTCTTCAAGGAGATCTTTTAGGGACTGTGCTTCTGTCCAGACAGACCCTTGTTTATACCAAAGCCATAGTGAACACTGACAACTTCTAGTTCATCAAAATTACTAATTTTTCCATATAATTATCTTGCTCTGGTTACAGGTATTATGAGAGTAGCAGGTTTCACACACAGTGAGCACAATTAGTCCCTTTTGCAGAATGCTGTTGATAGAGTACCATATTAAATACTGTGTTAAGTAGTAGGAAGAAAAGCTGTACAGAAGTCTTTTGCTGATGCTGAAAATCTTTGAGGTTACTATGTTTTTACATTCTCACGGTCAGCTATATTCCTAGAAAACATTTGTACTTCCAAGTATTTCAGAGTAAACTGTGTGATATCTCAGATAATATGTTTCGTGGAACACATTTTAGTTGCTTGTTTACAGGCATATGCATGCAATAGTCCTGAATGATTTTTTTTACACATAGATAATATATCTTTTTTTTTTTTCCCCCCAGTGTTTTTTGACCGGCTTGAGATACTAGTTAAGCTTAGACTGGAACAAACAATAGGTAATTAAGAATTGTAAATGATAGAGATGTAGGACAGCAAAGACAAATATTTAAGATCAACAAAATTATGATTTGTGGGAGGAAAGGGAGACTGGGAGGGAAGGATGAGGAAAAAAGGAAAGAAGAAATCAGAGAGAGTAGGAGAGAGGGACAGGGGAAAAAAGGAAAGAAGAAAACAAAGAGAAAGATTTATCATGTGAGCAACTAACATATCAAGAGAAGAAATAATTTAATCTGTCTGCAGAAGCAGAAGGTTTTTTACGTAATTTGCAGTGATTTTTTTTGGCTATATATGATAAAACTTCACTAATCTTTTCCAAGTACATACAAATATATATAAATGCTGGTTCTAATTCTGACATGGCTTTAATAAAAATAAAATTAAATCCAGCCTTCATAGCGTTTGTCTCTGGCATCCTGGAAAGGTGGATTCCATGGTCTAAAACAGATTTTGAGAAGCAGTATGACCAAAGTGAGTGAGGTGCCTTAGTACCGTTGAATGTTTGTAACCTTCAAGTACGGAGACATCTGGCTCTCATTGTGCACAGGGCAATTAGCATAGCTTGTTATTAGTGAAATCAGTGATGCCTGTGAGAGTTACAGGGATGTTTAACACATTTCAGAATCTGAGTGTTCAATGTCATTTATCCTTAAGGTGCTCAAAGAGTAATGAAGAAATTAGCGCACTGTGTGGAGCTACGCTTCTTTTATACATTCTACATTTACAGCTATTAATTTCAGCTGAATTCCTGTCAGCAGATATAAAAGCAGATATATCAGATAGCAAAAGAAATACCTCTGCAGCTATTTCAATTATGATGTAGAACTCAGAGGATAATAGCCTTGATGTATTTCCTGCCTAATGAAGTAACATTCTTGTCAGATGGGTAATTGCTGCAGCAGGGCTCTGTTCAAAGATATTTCTGCATTGTGATACCTTAGCTTCTTGAAGTTTAGGATGTTACTTTCCTTTTGTGAGCTGCAGTCTTAATGAGGGCAATTGCTCCATGTTGGCTAGCACTGATTTTTGGTAACAGGCCCTATATTGCAAGCATTGTCTGTGAGATCCCCACTGAGGTCAATGGGGCTGTAGGTAAAGAGCTCATTGAATAACACTCAGAGTTAAATGGAGAGACTGGTCTTGCATATAGTGATATCAAAGGTTGAATTTCCATTTTATCTGGTGGGAACAAGGCAGGGAAGAGATAGTGGTATAAAGTACTACTTAAACCTGGAATCTGAGGTGCTAAGAGCACTGGTTCAGCAGCATTTCCATTTGTACCTGTACTAAGTAAATATCTATCATTACTGCTGAGTGTGTACCAGGACCACTCAATGGTCTTGACCATACAGGGCACTGGCCCAATAACAGAGTTCAGTGGTCCCTCCACTGGGGAACTGGTATGGTTCCTTATTAGTCAAAGCTGAAACAAGGACCAGCCAAAAGAAAGGAAACAGTTTTTGAAAAAAACCCGATGCCAATATTTCTACTTTTGTCACTCTGTTCTGCTATCTGCCCCCAAGCTGCATCAGGTCATTGGCCTGAACTGAGTCCCGACACTGCTGATCATGGGAACTATGAAGAAAAACAGTGGACAGGATGAGTCATGGGTCTACTCAGAGGAACTGGGAAGCAGATAAATATGGATTTCATTCTCTCCCTGGTTTTCCCAGTTGCTTCTGTCAGCCTCTCATTGCTACTGCTGAGTTACAGAATTGCTCCTAGGCCATATAGTTGCTATTGTGATGAAAGCAAGGGCTGTGCAGGTTAATGCCTAGTCCATGTGTTACAACATAGCACTGTATGCATACTAGTATGAGGTAATCTAAGTGGTTTCCTACCACCATTCTGGTTTACATAGTGAAGTAAAGGTGGGTGCCAAAGACTTGTAAAGACCTGCGGGTTATAGTCTGCACTCATGTTAAAATATCATGATCAAACCAGCTGAACAGAGAATGTATATATTCTTGGTGCACCTACACATACATATATATATTGGTGATGGAGCAAATGAAATAGATGTCTTGTTTCAAACACTCTACATTGCTGTTAGGCTTTGAAGTCACATTAAGCTTAGGATGAAATGGCATGCTCACTTACCTCTTATGCTCTTTCCCAATACTTTCAGGGCAGCCACAACTGAACACTTGAGGCAAACAGTGGCAGAATTTATTGAGCTGAGTCAGGTCCATAATTAAGCCTTTTCTACAGAATATTTCTAATTGAATGTTAGAAAACTAGAGATCATTGACATTTACATAAGCAAATCACATTCTTTCAACATGCAGTCAGGGGTTAACCCTCTTTATGGAGTTTAGATTGAATCCAGTTAAGATTTCACTCAGAAGAGAGAAGAAAAGGAGAAGTTTGAAGTGCATTCCAAGAAAATGAAATCCCTTCTTTTCTTTTCTTTCTTTTTTTTTTTTTTTAAATTCAAATTGGTGCATATTTGTAGAATTTTGCTGATGTTATAGCCAACTCCAATGACTTCTAATGACATGAGGAACACTGATTACATGGTTAAAGAGACAATGCTACTTTCCCTTTGATTCAATTGCTGGCTGTAATAATACATGTGTTTGTGAATCATGAGCTGGATCTCTCGAATTTACCATAGTTTTAGTAATTTCAGTGATGATGAAAAAAATATGTTCTGTTGTTTGGAGAAAGAAAGCACTGTGTGCTCCAATGCTGTATGCATTTTAGATGATGTGGACACCTGAACTTATTTTTTCCTCGGGATCATCTGCCACAATGCACATCTCCACAACAGCACTGGTTCTCTGGAATCAGGAGACTTGTCCTAGTGCAGCCTTTGATTTCCACAGAAATGGGCATCACAGGAATGTGTAAGAGTGATTTCTCCTCCTCTTCTGGGCCTGTCCATATCAGTCCACAAGCAAGAATGGAAAACTGGTCACTGCAGAGTATAAACAAGAGTAAATAAAATCCATGTTTAGATGATCCTTAAAGAAACTGTGATGAGTAAACACGTACTTTCAGGATCGAAATACATACTATAGAATGTGTTTAAGAGAGACTGGATAATAATAAAAAAAAAAAAAAAGCCATAAAACCCCAGCTAATTCAGTTTTCTTTCCATCTGCCCCTTGTTTAATTCTGGCAATCATTGCATGCTCTATATTTCCATTTCAATGCATTATTTAATGATAAAGGGAGTTTGGAGAAAGGGAGGAAGATATTTTCACTTGGACAGCAATCAGAGAGAATTTCTGTAAACATCTGGTTCTGTTTAAGACAGTTTTTAAACCATTTACTCTAAAATGCTATTAGAAGGTAGCAAACGAATGCTGAGTGGTCTCACTGTGTAAGCAATGCATTTTTTCCTCCTGGAAGTTTGCATACAATTGAACTTGAGTCAATTTTGTACATAGGTTTCACAAAGATAACTTTGCATTATCTAGTGCGAGTGAAAGAGACTTCCAAGAACAACAGTTAAAGTCATTAAAGACCTCTTTAAAAAAGAAGTTCAAAAGATGTTAAAGCCCAACTGGATACATTTCAACCAGCTGGATTTCAGTAATTGAATGAACATAGTTGAACAAGTAGTTAGAGATGAAAAGAGAGTAGTGAATAAAGATGGAGACAATGGAAAATTCATGACACAATGGTCTAGTCTTTTTCTCATTTGGACAAGACTCAGTAGATAACTTGGAGGATTGCCTGTGTCTTTGATATTTTCATATTAAGTGATATGCTCAAGTGATAACACTGGAGTATGTTTTTAGCACAATTCATTAGTAATAGCACATTTTTATTGTCTTGAAACACTTCAATCACTTTTTTTATTCACTAAAAATAAATGCTCTGAAAGATACAAATGGTATTAGTGTCACAGCTGCGAGTAAATGTACTTGATTTAGAAATTATAGTGAGTAATTTCAAATTTATAAATGTTCATTCATAGAGGAAATAACATAGGCCAAGAATGAAAATTGCACTTGGGACCCTACTGCTCAGGCCTTCCTATTTTGCAGGTCAGATGCTGTTGATGCTTGCTGAGAAGACTGTAGTCAAGGTAGTCCTTCCTATAAGGGTTATTTTTGGGTCAGGTTTTCATTTTAGAATAGAGACGATATATCAAAATAGAATAAAGACAGTCAAATTCCTGTCATTTCAAAGCAAAGACCTCAGAAAGGTACCTGAGCCCTGAATAAGCAAACATATTCTGAGACAACTTTAAGTATATGAAGTATGGATAACATCCGGTACGACTCTTTTGATATATATGAATACATAAAAATTCGAGAGATTCCTCAAATGCTCGGGCTGAAAAATTAGAGTTTTCTATACTGTGACCATTTGAGATTAGCCCTGAGTATTGGATTGATATTATGTAGTTGATACAGGACTGGCTCTTCCCAGGCAGGCTTAATCTGAACAAAGCAACTGATCTTAGATCACAGGGTGATTTTAGAGAGGGGACATTTTAGAATTTGTTTTGTCCCTAGGATTTCTGTTAGCTTGTTGTTTATTTTTTCTTAAGAATCAGTCCTCACAGCTTGCTCTTCCATGCTCCTGCCCGAGATTTCATGTTTCTGGTAAAGAGTTTGATCCAGATCTAAGGATGGGGCTGCAAAGAAGTTTTGTTTAATCTGTTTTTAAACAGGCACTGTAAATAAGATTGTTTGTGAAAAGAATACTCAGAATAAATAACTGCACCTTTTCAGGTTTAGATGGATCTCCACCCTTCCCCTAAATGGACTACCAGCCTTTTCTTTCCTCTTTCACAGAGACTTTCTGACCACAGTCAGCTTCTTTCATCATTTCTCATCCTCCTGAGGTGTTTTATTGAGCAAAAGTTAGTATATAAAAGTGGCCTAAATGAAGGTCCAGCTTGTGGGTTTATTTGTGCTGGTGAAATTGCACTTCAGTAATAAACAGTGGCTTCCTACTTAGCTAGATGGAACATGTGGGGCTGGGGTATTGCTGTTGAAGTACAGTCTCAGCCACTGGCCCTATTTACTTAGCACTTCCTCTTCTTATATAATTCAGGCTTTCTTTCACAGTTACTCAGAGCCTAAAGTGCCAAATCACGGCTTCGTCACACAGTCCAGTAATTTGGCAAGAAAATAGCTACAATATATGTGACAATTTAGCTCAAAGTCAAAGGTAAAAGACAAGAGAGAATTTGTGTTCCAAGCCTGAAAATGTAGATACATCACAACTGCTTTTTCTTAACAAGAATATCATGTGATTTCAGAGTATTTGCACAATAGAGTAACACCATCTTTAACTGGGTAGAAAAAGGAGTCTGTATGCCATTTGTGATGGTATGGTGAACCCTGAGAGCAATAAGTTTGTAACACAAGAAACATTTGATAAGATGAATCATCCAGATTGGTCTATTTCAATTTTACACTCATGAATACTAGGAACAGGCACGTTTTTATGTTTAGTGGTAGAGCCAGAAGGCATGGGCAGCACAATTTGCAGAACTCATAGCATGGCAGATTTTGGACCCAGTTGGGCCCACACTGGTAAATCTTCCTGGGATGGTTTAAGATAGTTCTCCATTCTCCCTTTCACCTTCTGATGGAGGTTACTGAACTTGAAGCAGGAAAAGCAGGATGAGGAGCATGTGATTGTACCTTAACTCCCCAGTGCAAAACAGATTTCATTGTCATGGAAGGCAGAGATTCAGACCCGTAGTCCCTTCTGTTACCTCTGCACTGGGATCAGTAGTGGTCATGAGCTTGGAAATGGTAGCCAGGAATGGTGACTTCTTGAATCAGCTCAGGAAGATATGTTAAGTGACATGTGTCAGGGCATTGAAACTTGTTCTGGGGGCAGGAAATTTTGCTTGTGCCACCTGTTATACACGCTGTGTAGATGGTGAATGCTAATAAAATCAAAGAAACTGTTTGACACTGTCCCGCATGACATCCTTGTCTCTAAATTGGAGAGACATGGATTTGATGGATGTGTGGCTATACTGTTTCTTTAACCTTTATCGACATGTGCTCAGAGGAGTGAGGTGACCCAAGCAACATTCCCCAAGACCTCTTATTGCACATTTCTGAATGTTGATATTAACATTTCTTTTAAGGTAATAATTAGACAAGGGGTAGGCAGCATCAGGAGATGACTGTACTGAAAGGCGTTTGAAGTATGAAGTGGCACACTGGACAGACTGCATTTTTATTCGATTTAATCCTAACCATGCGAGAAGCCTGTGAAGGAAATGCATGGAAGGTAAACTATGATACTTCGAGACTGCAATACATTTCGTTGCCAAACATCTACTGTACTGCTGTAGTAAGATTTGCAAGCTTTTCAGAAGAAACAGAAAGGATTTTCAAAGTCACTGCTATGTTTCAAATGCTTAACTAAAATTATTTTAAGGCAATAGGAGAATAATATTGCTATTTAAAGGCACCTTGAACTTTTCTGTTAAAAATTGGACTGCTTTTACAACATTGTCCTAGAGAGGACATATGATCTGATGCTGGTAATAAGGGAATAACAGTGAGATTTGACTTGAATTTAGAATTGTTTGTCTTTATTAGTAAACCTACCGCTTAAAGTATGCTGAAGTGATTCAGCAGCATTGAAGTACCTCGTGTATGTCTCATCTGAGATGCTTTCTTAGGAGCACTTTGCCTACATCAATATACTTGTATTCTATGCTGTTCAGAAAAAATCATCTTACATATGAGCATAATTCTTACTGACAAGGTTTATGGCACACACGCTCATACACACTTGTATGTGCGCACACATGCTCACACGCACGTTTAATCAGCCAGCCCTGTCAAAATACACTTCTGCAGGCATTGGTTTGTCTTCTTAAATGCCTTTTGCTGGCACGTTGTATCACGAAAGGATCACATCTCTGTGGACTCTCAACTAGTAGACCCATGCCAACAAAAACACCTAGTGAAGATGTAATTGTATTTAGAAGTCATGCACTGTACTTCCATGTATATAATACTTAAGTTTTGTACAGAAGCAAAACCCACTTGCGCTTTAGCAGATGTGTAAATATGCATTTTGTTGGTGTTTTATCCATTTTGATGGTTTTTTTAAGTGGAAAGAAGAGAAACCTTAGAAGTCTGAGATGAAATTGTCCTTAAATGAAGCCATCCTCTCACTGATTGTATTCAAATCAATATCACTAAACATCTGATTTCAAATAATGTAGGCAAAAGTTCCTGTCTATTTAAAGTCTTCCTTTTAAGGAGAACTTAGGAGATAATTAATTGAAGTATCAAGGAGGCAATTAATTGAAGTATCAAGACATTGAAACAATTTTTATTACAAATGACCTTTATACAAATTACTGATGAGAGTAGTGATTCTTGGCATATTGCTTGTCTTCAGGCCATCTTCAGGAAAGGAGAAAGGAACTCACATTGACTTGTTTGGAGGCGGTAACCAGTGTCCACAATAAAAGTAACAACTTGCTACTGGCTTGATAGATCAGCCTGGTGTCATTCAACTTCCTTATACAGCTTTACTCATAGAAACACCTTAGTTGTCAGGAAATTGCATCTAGTTTGTTGCTAGGAAGAGAAGTCATACCTTTTGGCTTTAAGAAATCACAGGGCCTAGGGTAACTGTTTTGTTAACTCAGTTGTGGAGGAGAAGGCAAATTCTGCTAAACTCTGCTCAGATGTCAACTGATTTTAACTCCTTTGATTTCAGTGGAGTCAAACTAATTTTATACTAATACAAACAAGTCCAGAATTAGGATCTCTTGGTATTGCACCTCATATTCTGTTTTGTACAGGATCATCATGCAACATGAATCATGGAGTTACACTGATATAGAGGATGGCATAAGCAGGCATATAGCCTACATATTATAGTGTTTTCTAGCACTCCAGTGAGGGCTGGTCTTGAATTTATTGCCATGAGAACTCTGTGAACCAACTGCACTTCATGGCCATGGTTGTTGTAATAATATGTTCAGCCAAAGAACAACTAGGTGTCTGACCACCAATTACCAAGGGGTACCCAGAAGGAAGATGAAGAGAATGCGATCTGTGTGATTAATTCCATCACCAGTAAGGTACCCCATAGATTTCCTTGTAAAGAACATTTAGGGGCTAGACAAGGGGACTGCGCAGTAGGTTATGTGTGAGAAACTTAGTATTTCCCTTAAAATTATATTGTCCTTTGCCTACTGCTTACAAAAAGTTGGCACTGCCACAGTAGATCATTCCTAATAAAGGCACACTGAACTGATATAGTTAGAAACTGTTCTCTATTTCTGGTTGTCTGGATTCATAGTGACAGGTGTGTTATCCCTGCAGGAAAATACAGAAAAAACAATGATGTCACTCATTTTCACAACTCTGTTCTGGTAAAAATAACTGCTTAACCTGTAAGAACACAGAGGCCCTTCAGCTGAGCCACAATGACAGTCCTATCACAGTTACAGCTTCATCGTCTGTGCCTGGCTCTCAGTAAAGGAAAAGACCAGCTTCTCTCCTGGACTCATTGATAATATGTGCTCCTATATCCTGGATTACATGGGCTCTGGAGTTTATTAATCATAAGGAAAATTAAAAAGCCAATTAACACTTTCAAGCAGTTGTTAGTGTGTTACATGGACATATAATCTGCTTGCTGTATACTTACAAGTGTATATATAATTTTTAAAAAACCTTAGAAGCACAAAGAACAGACCAATGGCAGAAGTTATTAGAGCAGGACAAGGGTTTTTTTTTTTTTCTGTAGAAAACTTTCTTTTGATATTTTTTAATTCATAGTTTCATTTAATATCTTAAACAGAATAAACCTGGATATCATGCATGACTGGAATTGAGTAGGGGAAAAGGAGCTGACTTTTTGAACGTTCACTGCTGCTGCATGAGTAGGTGAACAGGTAAATAATGGAAAGGTATTACTCTTCTATTTAAGCCTGAACCTTAAGAGTCTGAATGGTTCTTTTCAGTTTTTCCCTGCAGATTGTTTTTACCTCCATTTTTGACAGGTCAAAGCACAATGTGTTGGAAATAAAATACACAAGAAACATGTATATTGGAAGATGCCATGAATATGATTAGTTGGCAGCTGGTTATTTTTCTCAGTATTCCATGGTTGGGAGACAGACCTGTCTGAATTTTGGAAACTTTTGGAAACTGTGATGTCTCCAACTCTGGGTAGTCTGCTTAAAGGGTGTTAAAAACTCTCAGCTGCCTACTTCAAGGCTGTACTGAGGAGCAAGGAGTGTGGAAGAGCTTAGACTCCTCATGACTGATGGTCATGAGGCTCAGCCCACACAACTGCCAGCTTTGTGACAGTGAACTTGGAAGCCTGGCCTCTGTGGCTATCCTGGAGCACACACCAGAAAGCTTTGATGTCCCTCACAGGCTGTTGTGGTCCTAGGAGGATTTGTAGGAACTCTGAATTTGGTTTACTGGAAATTTGCAAATCATGGATGTTTAGAGAGAAATACTATGTGTTTGCCCTGTTGATACCACTTTGATGAGTCTAATTTGCTGAAATTTTTTCTGTAATTTCTAATATACCTAGAAAATTCATTAGGAGAACTGAGAAATGTCAGCACCTCTCCTTTCCTGTTTCCACCCACAGGTGCCCCATGCTATGCCAGCTGAGTGTAGATTGCTTTCTGTCATGATTAGGTTGTGATTGCACAGCATTTCCCTTTACGCTGGTTCTGCACCTCCCCATGGTTTGACTACTTAACATTAATTCTCTAAAATAATTAATGGGATATTTTCTGGGATGTTTTCCAGTTCTCTTCTGTTTCCAGGGGGTCCCCCTTATTTAAAGGCAGCTGGAGTAAATCTTCAGGTTTTGTAGCACAAACTGAGGGTATATGTCACAGCACTGTATAGATGTGAATCAGAGACAGAGAGTTCTGGCAAGCTAGATAATTTTCTGAATAACTTGAACTCATCACTTTTTACAGTCTAACTGCCAGGCGTAGAGTCTTGGGCCTATAAAAACGTCATGTATCCCTTCAGCCATGAAGCATTTGCAGTCAGGCTTTGATGGCAGAGAAGGAAAGTAGCATTGTCTATTTTTGGTTCAAAACCAGCAAGTTTCTGTAGGAGCCACAAGAGGAGGTTTGATTTTTTTCTTATTATTATTTTTTTATTTCTCAGCTTGAAAGTGCTTGAACTTTATTGTAGTTCCATTTTTTGAAACAATAGCTAATCATTCATCAGCACTCCTTGCAGCAACCAGTTTTGTATAACTTCCAATAATGTTTTTTACATTTTAGCCAGTTTCTAATCTAATTTCCACATCCTGTTTTCCTGCAGCACTTATCTGCTCCAGTGAAGTTGTTCAAAGGAATTCCATAATCATTAACTCTCTATCTGCATTTCCATGATGACTCTTCTTTCCTAGAAATGGAAAGAGGACTGCAAAATTGGTTCAGTGCTGAGGATTCCTTTTTTTTTTTGGCTACAGAAATTTGTGTAGAAACATAAACCCTAGTGCTGCTATGTACCACACAGGAAAGAAAGCAACAATGTTAGCACATCCCCAGTTTATCCCTGGCTTCATTGTTACCTGCTTTTGTACCTGCTACCAAAATGCAGCAGGACAGACCTTAAAATTACATCAGACTGATGTACATGCCATTTGTATCACACTGTCATGTCAGGGATGATATTTCATAATGATAATAACAAAAAAATATCGGATAATGTTACTTGGCAGCTATAACACTTACTGCATTTAAGAACTAGCCTCCAAGTCTACTTCACAAAAGGCAGAGTGTCGCCTTTTAAGCACACTGAAGCAGTATTCATGAGAGCCAGCAAGCCATGGAAAATTTATTTTCACATCATTACCACTCTTATTTGTTTTTATCTCTCATCTGACTCCTTCCTCCTTTCCATTGATTAACACATGCTCTTATTTCTGGTTTAGACATGTTGGAAATTCCTTGTATGAAAAGTTGCACTGGTAAACTCAAAGGAAATTTCTCTATCCATTACCTTTTTGTAAAATGGATGAAAATCAAGGTTTATGAAATTTTGCTTCAGATCCCAGAAATAAATAATCTCCCCATTTAAACTCACATACTATGAAGAAGATCATGTTTGTTTATTATGATGATTATGTTATTTTCTCTTTATGCTAAGGCATTTTGTAAAGCTCTATATAAACATATATGTAATTTATGCTTTAGAGAGGCAGAAGGTTTTGTTAGTTCTTACAACTGACAAGAAAGTATTAGACCTTGAATGGAAACTGAAATAAATATGTGAATATTTAATTTAATATATGAAAGGGCACCTGGTTCCTGTTCATGGAGTAATAGAAGCAATTCATTTGGGTTGCCTTTAGGTTTTAGTTCAAAAGGTTTGTAAACTAACTGATGGAGATTTTCAAGGTTAATCTTTAACAACTCTGTAATTCAGATAATATACATTAAACATAATGTCAACCAATAGAATAAAAGCATTGAGGATATTGTGAAGTACCTAACTAATAAATGAATGTTGGGAATTATCTAGTTTGAAATTATTTTTAGCTGAGATTTCTGTATCTCACTTCTATCTTGTATCCAAAGAGGTAGAGAAAAAATTTATAAGTACAAGAGCTGGTACAGGTTTGGTTTTGCTTGAAGGCCTATGAAACAAATGGACCTTAAGGGTATTAAGCAGGTATATCTCATTGATTTTACTGTGCAAATAACTGATATTTCCTATAATATTTTCCATTTGACTCCTTACAGAGACCAAATTAAAAACCAGGCATTTGACTGGACTCTTTATCCAAAAGTTTGTAGGTGAAGGGTGGCTTTTGAAAGCTTGCATATCCTCCAATGAATACATTGGGAATTATGTAAAGTGTATAAATTAGAGTGAGCCCTATGGCTCCAGTTTCTGAAGCTGTTCTCAATGTGTAAAAACACAAATTGTAAGCATATCAAAAGTCAGTTCAGTCAGTTTTAACAAATGAGGCCTGCAAACTTTCAAACAGCATTTACTTGGTTTTCCAGTTGACTAGTTTGTCCATTCAAGAGTAAACAGAAACAAAGGTGCTATTTAAAAGGGAATGATTTAGACAAAGAGCCAACAATGTTAGACGGATTTTTTTTCACTTCATAAACTCCAAGTTGGCATATTTTAACAGGAGATTTCTCTGTTATGCTAGTTACAATGGGTTTAAAATTAATCTAACTAATAAAACAAGCAATCTCTCCTGTAAAAATCATTGCATTTGTTCCATGCTGATATAAAAGCTATTATTCACATAACTAGTCTAAGTAGGGTCTAGTTGTTAGCACATGGGCAGTTTTTGCATGAAAGTGTTTGCAGATCTTACAGATTGTGTTTTCTTCTAGCGATGAGTGGAGTCTTTTGTACACTTCCTGAAAATCTGAGGTGAAAGCACAAGGCTGGATTTGCAATATTTTCTAACAGCCACAGCACTGGGTACCAGTTGGAAGGACAGCATATCTTAAAAATAGGGTCTGTAATTCTTAACCTCCCATCCACAGAGTATCCCCTTTACTTTATTTAGGCAAAATGTTTGCTGCTTTTCCTGAGTGGACCTTATATTTATCACTCTCTGTAGATACCTTAAAGACTTTTTCTTAATACTAATGCAAGAGGACCCATCAGGCATAACCAGAGGATTTTCCCAGGTTTGTTCTCTGGAGAAACATCATCTCAGCTTCTCTACAAAAGCAGTGGCTGGTAGTAGAAGTCTGGGTCATTCCTGAGTTCCAAGTGATCATCTTTTCAGAGCTAGAAAAAGTTTATGTGTGGTGTTACTATTCAGGAATGTACAATTTTTGTTATTCATATTATCAGGTTTGTTTTTTTTTTTTTTTTTTTCATTCAGAGTTGCAGTAATTGAAACACCATTTGTAGTCAGAGATTCCTGGGACTATCACCACAGACTCTGTGTCACCATGCTGTGTCTGGACACTTCACAGGTGAAAATAGGCTGTAGCCTCTGTGGCCAAGGCATGGCACCAATCTATTTGTTTCAAAGAACGTAACTTTGTTCTTTCCACAACTTTTGATACAGGTCAGTGATTCCATTAATGTCACCTGATAAGCAAGCCATGACCTTTATAAATGAATGATCACATGCCCTTGGAAACCTAGTCCTTGTGTCAATTTAAAACAGAAGTTCTTTAATTCTGGGAGGGTTCCCCTTTGGAAGCAGTTGACTATGTATTATCTTTCTGCCATGGCAGTTCCTGAGTACGTCCTGGAAAAGATCAAAGTCCTGTGTTAATTGCTAGGTATGATATACTTAATCATTTTATTGTGATTTGTTGGATGGAAATATGTGGTACATTCTTCCAAAAATACATAAAAGCCAGCAAACACATAAGGAATCAGAGTTAGAATCTCTAACTTTTAGAACAACACTGTTAGTATTTGAGAGAGATGTGACAGTATTAATCAGGAAACTGTCCCTTCTTCCCTATTGTTCTCCAAGTTTCAGGCTGGATGCTGATAGGATTGGAAAGACACCGCTACATAAAAATATAAATATGGAGATTTTACTATTTCTGCATTATAAGAAATTATTTTTGTATCAAGAATAATAACTGAAGGTGGCTTGATCCTTTCAGGAGAATTAGGAGCTTTTCTAACACCTATCAAAGCATCAGTCTACCAGTGTGCTTGAGGCACGCACATATGCATGTATAGCTGTGACTTTTCCCTGCACTTAAAAACGTATGCCAGCCTCACTAGGCCTATCTGTTCTTAAGAAAGGAACACTATAAAGCTGCTTTAAAGGAAAAATGTGAGTAATAATGTGTGATTTCATTCTGCAGATATACAACCTCAAATCCTTAGTGATTAGGGGGAACTAATTTTCATTATACCTGTCTTCTACATAAAGAGACAGTTAAGCCATCTAACAGGCTGGGGTGGGAAAGTAAAGTTAATGTTTCTGACAAAAAAACTTGGGCACAGACTGTTCCATTCATGTCATGTAGAAATTTAGTCAGATTCTTGAATCTATTGCACACATACATGCAGTGTGCAAAGCACTATCTCAAACCTGAAATTCTAACTGATTTGGATAGAATTTATGAATGGAGAGGTCAAATATTTGGTACAAATCATAAGACTGTTGAACTCAGTAAGAGCCATGTGTGTATAATGGATGAGTGCACCATAACATTGAGGGATATCAAGTGTCCTGAGCTTACTCTGAAGTGAGTTTACTCTAGAACGCTCACCATCTCCTTGTTGGATTTCTAGTCCATATTACACACCAGCAGAAAGAATTGTCATGATAAGAACCAACACTTTAGCTGAGCAGTTACGAGAGACAACTAAATGCAGTACATTCAGATGAATCCCAACCTGGCATCTTCAGGAGGTGGAGGTGCTATTTTAAATCTTTCCTGAAGTGAAAGCTTTTGAGTTTGAAACTAATTTTTCTTCCAGTTAGCGAGGAGACTAGGAACATTCATCTTGATTCTGTCTTGCTACAAAGTTTTGAGGACATTGGAAAGTCTCTGTAGAACCCAACACCCCACCCCACCGCTCCTTAAAGTTAAAAAAAAAAAATTTCCAGTGGCTGTGGCTATTCTTTGTTATTCCTCACCTAGACCTTATGGCTGGTAAGACATGGCGTAGTATGACTTCTTATTGTCTGTATCCTTGTATGTTCAGTATGAATTCCCCCTAAAGAAGCAGCATTATGCAGCTAGCGTGGATCTGGTAGCTTTTTCTGGTTGTGATGTTAAATATCCTGAACAATTCTAAATGTGTCTTGAATCTCATTCATTTTGCTGATTGCTTGAGAAAAATGAGCATCACAGGAGCTGAAGCTCCCAGCTTGAAGTTATAAGTAATGTTCTATTATATGTTTACAGGCTCATAAAAAGAATAATAAAACCCCAGACTGCTCTGAGAATGGAACAAAACTGAGAATGAAATGATGGAATTGAGCCTCATGCTTTTCAGGGTAGCCCCCTGTTTACTGAATGAGCTTTCCAATCCTTGATCATGTCCATATTTATTTTTGCTTGACAATGTTTTATTAAAAACTTGAAGGGCACGCAAGTTAGTCTTATAAAATAATTCTGTTTTGTAGGCAAGGAAAATAGGTGTATTTTGGAAAGCCAGCCACAAAGTCTGGGTTAAACAGGCAGGGTAAAAAGGGATGCACAACCGAATGTGTACAACTCTCTCACAAGTGCTGAACCTGACTGCAGGTTAGAAAATGGTCAAGAGAGCCTCAAGTCGCCTCCCCCTTGAGCGGGAAGGGCAGCGCTGACTGGGAGTGGGCGGAGACTGGAGTGATGACGGCAGTTTAAACTCCTTGCCTCCACCTTTTCAGATCAGTTGCTGAGGAGAGGGGCTCCGAGGAGGAGGATAGTGGCGGGGGGACCCTTCTGAAAGCACCAAAAACCCACGGCAAAACTGCAAAACGAGAAGGCAGAAGCCCAGGGAAGAGAGAGAGCCTCAAGTCGCCTCCTCCCTGAGCAGGAAGAGTGAGCTGGGAACAAGGGCAGAGGGGACTCAGAGTGGGCGGAGACTGGAGTAATGACGCCCAACGCCCCTCATGTACAAGGGCAGCCCCCAGGGAGCGCGAGTGACCAGGAGCGCAGGGAACAGAGCAGGCAAACAGAGCATGGCGCGTCAGAAGATTGTGGTGCACCAAGTTGGATGGGAGTGTTGATCTGCTCGAGGGTAGGGAGGCTCTACAGAGAGATCTGGACAGCTGGAACGATGGGCTAAGGCCAACTGTAGGAGCGTCAATAAGGCCAAATGCCGGGTGCTGCACTTGGGCCACAACAACCCCCAGCAGCGCTACAGGCTTGGGGAGGAGTGGCTGGAGAGCTGCCTGTCAGAGAGGGACCTGGGGGTGTTGATTGACAGCTGGCTGAACATGAGCCAGCAGTGTGCCCAGGTGGCCAAGAAGGCCAATGGCATCCTGGCTTTTATCAGCAATAACGTGGCCAGCAGGGACAGGGAAGTGATCTTGCCCCTGTACTCGGCACTGGTGAGGCCGCACCTCGATGACTGTGTTCAGTTTTGGGCCCCTCACTACAAAAAGGACATTGAATTACTTGAGCGTGTCCAGAGAAGGGCAACTAAGCCGGTGAAGGGTCTGGAGCACATGTCGTACGAGGAGCGGCTGAGGGAACTGGGGTTGTTTAGTCTGGAGAAGAGGAAGCTGAGGGGAGACCTCATTGCCCTCTACAACTGCCTGAAAGGAGGTTGCAGAGAGCTGGGGATGAGCCTCTTTAACCAAGTAATAAGTGATAGAACAAGAGGTAATGGTCTCAATTTGCGCCAGGGAAGGTTTAGACTGGATATTAGGAAACATTTCTTTACAGAACGGGTTGTTAGGCGTTGGAATGGGCTGCCCAGGGAGGTGGTGGAGTCCCCATCCCTGGAGCTGTTTAAGAGTAGAGTCGACATAGCGCTGAGGGATCTGGTGTAGTTGGGAACTGTTAATGTTGGGTTGATGGTTGGACTGGATGATCTTCAAGGTCTTTTCCAACCTAGACAATTCTGTGATTCTGTGAGGCACAAAACATTCCTTATTACAGACATGCTACTCATTACACCTAATCCTGTGAGGTGCACAGTCTTCCTAGATCTCACTAAAACTGATCTCTGAATACTTTGTGCAGTGGGGTCTTTACAAATATGCTTTCAGACTGCACAGGCGGGTTCAAAATACAGCTCTTACAGCAATTTCCTGTGTAAGGCATTGATGAGACAATAGATCCCTTTATGAGGCTCTGTTTGACTACAGGAATGAGCAATTGTTCACATTATATTTAATAAATCCCTCGACAACCTGTTAAAAGGACCTATGCTTAGCTGAAGTCTTGGCATGAATGTACTTCCAGAGGTTTAATGACCTTTCACTTTTTGAGGTGTTCTTTATTTAAACTAATGAAAATGAGCTC
The DNA here is from genome assembly GCF_047716275.1 of Strix uralensis. Lineage (NCBI taxonomy): Eukaryota > Metazoa > Chordata > Aves > Strigiformes > Strigidae > Strix > Strix uralensis. The sequence goes on along the minus strand of NC_133978.1, from coordinate 8,982,364 downwards.
CACTTAAAAGGCTTTTAAATGCTGATTAAAAATTAAATCAGCTGTTCATTATCCCCAGGTGGCCTTGTTCTAGGAGCAGTAATTCAGAGAGAGTCAAACAAGTAGTCTTTTTTAATGCAGCTAGATCTTGAGTTGGGAGGACTTTATTAGAGCTATTTATTAATCACCAAACTTTCAACATCTAATGCAAATGGGTCTGTAAACACAGGACTTCTCCATTTCTGTCCCCTGCTTGTTAGAAATGCAGAAGAAAATCAGGCACATTTCTGAAGATTCTTTGTGTCATGTACAGCAGAAATGTAAACAGCTGTGGTATTTTGCAAACAAACAAAATATTGACGTAGTGGGTGTTATCACATTAATAACAATAAAGTGAGAAATTAGCTATAGAAAGTCTCACTTTACATACTTGATTATTTTGCTCTAGAGTTGGAAAAGTTTCAGAAGCATTTATAGGACAAATCACAATGAACAATGATAAAACCTGAATGGACTAGCTTTTTTGGGTTTTGTTTTGTTGTGGTTTTTGGTTGGTTTTTTTTGTTTGTTTTTTTTGGTTTTTTTTTCATTATGGCTGCTGAGAGCACTGGCCTGGGATTTAAGTAGTTAAACATGATGTAAAATGCTAAGAGAACAAAATCTTCAAGCTTATAAAGTATAATGTATCTGAAAAGCAGGAACACCCACTGCTTGAGCACCAAGATTGGTTTACAGAATTTTTCATGTACTCTTTAGTTACAAAATTTCACTCAATAGAGAACTTCCTGATCTTGAAATGCAAGCTTAACTAGTAAGAGATATACTTGGACAGAGCAAAATATTCATGATCACTTTGAGAAAAGATAAGACAGTGCATTTTTGAGAACATTTAGACATAAGAAGAAAGGAAACAGTGTTATCCCATGCAAAACCCTGATTTCCACCATAGATAACACTTTCTTTCTTGTTTTTATAGGCCATATGACTTACTGTTACTTGTAGTGAAATGAGTACCAAAAGGTTGCTGGGTGAAATATGCTGCAGAGTATTAGGAGAGCTACGCACCATCATTACCTTGTTTCTGCTGCAGCAGGAAGTGTGGAAAAAACAAGCCTTTGCCAAAATGTTTGAAATTACGTGCCTTGAACAGAGGCTGGGGCCTTGACTCCTATTCCTGTCTAGAAGAGTTAATTTGCCTGTTACAGTGGCTGCTTTAGGGATGCACTGGAAATGCATTCTTGTATTCACACAGTGTTTGAAAAGTCTGGCAGAGCTGAACAAAGCTATGTATCCCAAATGGATGCAAGGAAAACTGGCTCAGTGCTAGTAGGCAGCTATTATTTCTCTGACCCCTGCTCGTGAATGCTTTGTCTGTTATAACTTGTAGGTGGCCAAGATGCTCTTATTCCCAGGTTTGTGAACAGGAGCAGAAGAGACTGCACTGGTGATGTTATGAAGACAGGGTTGCAGAGACATGAATGTGTCCTACTAGCTTGTGGGTGGTTTATGCAGTTACACTCACGCGCCTTTTACCTCGTGACTTTCTAATAGGTTTTGGAATTGGGCACATGACACCAGGGAATGCAGCGTTTGTGTCTGAGGTAATGAGCAAACATCCCTAAATGGGATGCCTGGCTGGAGAAGTATTCAGACTTTGGTCAGAGAAACTTTAATTTCCCTCCTGCCCCCAAGGTTAAAAGAAGCTCTTTTTTTCTGTCCTCATTGGAGAAGGAATAACAATTTAATCATACTGTGAGATTTAGCTCTAAATGTTAAATTCTAGGAATCCTTTCTGCTCCAATGCTAATGCAGAACAGAGTGTAATACAGTGGTAACTGCATGCCTAGAATAATGAAAACACTAATGTTTTGAAGAATGTCCTTGGCTGATAGCTGTATTTAATTATCTAAAGTAATTGGAAGAAAGTTATTTTCCAAGGTAATAAGTATTCTTCCTAAAAACTCCTACTGTTCCTACTGGTGAAGAAGCTTCACTATTGTCTGTGGAAGCAATGTGATTGTAGAAAGAACAGTGCTTTGAATGCAAAAAGCAAAAATCTGTAAATCTGGAGAAGTGTATTAAAAACTACATGGATGGTGTAACCTTAGCTGTCTGCATACATTAGTATTGCATGCAGTGTTGTACATGCAGCAGAGCTAGGATTCCATTCTTCTACCTGTCATGTAATGTTATTATTTTCTAGCGCATGTGTAGGAGCCTAGATGAAGAGCCATGCCTTTTGGGACAAATATAGAGAAATGGCAGATATGCACACACTCATAAATGAAGAGCATAGCATAAAAGTTTCACCTCGAAATCCACGCCTTCCTCCCTGACTTTCTGATTTCAGAAAAATCCTATAGAATTTTAACATTTTTTTCTCTTTCTTTTTTTTTAAAAAACCCCACCCTCAAGTATTTGTTCTGAGTGACTATAAGAAATTGTCACTTTCTGTTCAAAGAAATGCTTTATATTCCCTCCCTGGAAACAAAATTATTATTTTCCAGGGGAAGGAATATCTCTACAGAGAGGTCACAACTGTGTTAGCAGGAGAAAGAGATTTAGCAGGCTCAAAAAGACTGGGAATGAGAAAATATTACTGCAAAGACTTGTGTTTTGCACAGCACATCTCTAATCAGAAATCAAAGATACGATGTTCTTCCCTCTGATCGGGACCTTTGTTGCTTTTTCACAATTTGAGGGTGCTGTTGTTCTCATTGCTAGCAATATTTTAGAAAAACTTCAGTACAGATGGAGATGCCCCTCCATAAATGGGTTTTTCCCCCAGTAGTCAAGGCTTGTAAGTAGTTCCGGTGTGTATTCTTAACTTTCCTACGTGAGAGCACTGCTAAATGAAAATGATTCCTGGCCCCTGGGCTGGATCCAAAGGTCTTGTGTTTTCAAGTGCTCATTGTTACTGTGTCCTGCTCTAATGTGCCTTGTTTACTTACAGGAATAAATCACTGGCTCATGTGAAGCATGTCAGCTCTCTAGATGATGTATCAGGGCAGTTAGGAGCTGGTCATATTTCAGTTCACTGTACTGTCAACCTAAATAGAGCATTCTCAGTCTCATTTAGATGTCAGAAACAATCTAGTAAAAATAGCACAAAACTCTATTTAGATTTATTCATCCTCTACAGAGTCTAGTTGGAACATGGTGCTGCCTTAAGGACAGTTTAAGCTGAGCCTGAGTGTTTGCCTGGACAATTGTTCTAGACTAGGATGTATATGGCCAGTTACAGCAGCTCTGCTGACAGGTGGTGACTTGTTTAGTGTTAACTTGTTTACTGACTTTACTGCTTTCAATTGAACATTCCTTGCAGATTTAGCCCAAAATGTGATGCTGCATCCTTCACAAAGTTAGAATATTTTCTTGCTTCCTTCTATTCTTTTGAGCATATTCAGTGCTTATTTTGGATTAGTTTTTACTTGGAAACAATTTTGTTTAAAAGCACATTCTTGATTTATGGGTTATGTGTTCCTTTAAACAATGTCAACATTCCTCTATGTGAAAAAATAATTACACTTGAAAAGCTGATGCAATAATTAGACCCTTAGAATAATTATTTAGTTCAGGCATCTAAAAGAAGACACAAGACTGAGATCTAACCCTAGTCAAGCCTTCTGGTTTTTACTGTTTGTGCTATTGAAGTAAACTTTACTGGGCAAGAGGATTCTGAGCCGTCCAAAGATATTTACATGTGTGCTATGAAATAGATGCAGCCATCATTCAAATACTCTTAAAGAATATCCATTTTCCAAGCAGTTTATTACTATTGTGTAGGGAACAGTGAAACGGGTATTGTTATTGGTATTTGGAAAAGTAATAAAGAATTATTGCCAGTGGTTTTATAATCAAATCTTGAGAATTAATTACTTTGGGCAGACTTTAAGTTAGCAACAAGGAAAATACGTATCAGGAAAGGACATTCCTATTTCACTTTTTAATGAATTTAAGAGTCAGAAATCTTTTGAGGAATGCCACAAACACAAGTGATATTCTTAAGTGGTAGAATCTACATTTACAGCTCTGATTTTGTTGATAGGTGTGTAAAACCTTATGTATCTGTGTTCCTGTGGGCCTAAGCAGGCTCCAGCATAAAAATGATTGTTTCCAAAGTCCATTTTCACTTAATCTCAGAAGATTGCCTACGGATCAGTCTCTTTCAGAAGACAGAATAAGAATAATAGGTTAACTTCACCAGAACAGCATATTGTATCCCAAACCATTGACATTTTCTTGGGTTTTGCCATTGCCAGCATGGAAGATAAAGGCCTTATTATGGAAGCTGTTGTTGGCCTTTTAAAAAACAAATCCTGAGAGCACAGAGAGGATCTTGTGATGAAACTCCCCAAGTGAAGGTATGAGCACTTGTGCCTGGAAGAACTGAAAAATGGTATTTGAAATAGGTCAGGGTATTTATATAACTGTAGGCAAACACACCCTCAAGTGTTCCTTTGGGAAACTCTACAGAAAACTATATCTTGTTGCTGTGGAATAAGTTTAGTCTCATGAAGTAATTATAAAGTCAAACTCAGGACACTGAAAACAAAGAGGGTGTGGAAGGAAGCTGCAAGCTTCATTCTGCAGAGAGGAAACAGGGATAAGATAGTGCTGACAGGACTGCTAGCAGCTCTTAGGCCACAGAATCAGAGTAGAACTTGTCTAAAATAACTTTGCCATATACATACTATGTGGTCATCAGGTCCTCAGCACTGTTTTGTTCTTGCCTTCAGTCCTGGCTTGAGATACTCTTGTCCAGGTGGAAAAGAGGCAGGTGACTGGGAGAGGTGTTCTTCTTAGCTGAACATTTTAACACCAACCTGTAGTGCTCCTGCAAGCTCCAGTGAGTGACTAGCTGTTTCCTTTAGCTTCTCCTATATATGTGTGACCAATTGGAATTGAAGAAAGACTTAGTAAATAATTCCCTCCATCTATCTATCCTTGCTGATGCAGGAATGTTCCTCCAGTGCTTGGAAGAGAATGTCTAGCCTAGATCTTCCTGGAGCAGATTTCAGACATGCCATAAGGACAGCTGGTGGACACGATGCAGTAAGTATCCAGCACACCAACCATCCACAGTTTGATTTCAGCTTATGCGACAAAACCTGTACTTGTTTCTGCAAGCTCATGGATTTAATTCATTCAGAGATTGGCTTGTTTGCTGTCTTTGTGTTTGCTACTCAGTCAGTGTCAATATAAATTTCCAATACTGCTGCAGAAGCATCTATCAACTATCCTGTAAATGCAGAAGAATGAATCACTAAAAAATATTCTTTCATCCATCAATCTAGTGGTAGGTTCAGAAGATGTACTGCTGATATCTTAGGGATTGTCAAGGTGTTATTTTCATGAGAAAATAATTCCTGTCACAGGTCAAATATAAGGATACAATATGTCTGTACAAATGCAATATGGGGTATTGTTATGAGGGAGTAACAAAAAAAATCATATGGACTTGAGTAATTAATCACTTGAAGACTCTAATTCATTTTGTTCCTCATTCAAAACAAACCAAGCAAAGATACGGAGAGTCAGTCATCCTTAAACATTGTTCAGGAGTGTCTTAAGCCTCATAAAAGAAAGGTGATTTACAGTAACGAAGCATCTTTGAAAAGTTGTTTTCCCTCCCACTTTATCAGCTTGGAGATGTGTTGGCAGCCAAGGTATGATCAACAAGTCTTTTCACACACCAGACTTTCTCCAGCACACTTCAAGCCAATGTCCCATTTCAGTTTTCTGCTAAGTAACTTGCCTTCATAAGTTAGGTGTATGGAATCCCTGAGCTCATCTCCTTTCTTGGAAACACTGCAGCAGCTGATGCTCTTCTCTGTTTTAGTCAGCTTGCACATATAGGCCAAAAAAGCCAAAGGCATAAGGAAATGTGGATGTTTACTTGCCTTCCCTTGCAGAGATGACTGGTAATCTACAATTCAAGGCTTGCAACTGACATTTCTCCAACAGCTTGGATACCAGCAGAATTGATTTCATGGCAGAACAAGAGAGATGGTAATTAATCTCACATTATTTTCTCATATTGTTTTGAACATTCACCCTTGAATGTTCAATCCTTTTTGAAAATATTGTCTAGGCATGAAAAACCCACAGCATGGCTTTTTCATAGAAGAAAGAATTTGGTGTTCTCAAAATCTTGTGTAAATATATCAGCCCTGCAAATGTGGAATTTTAAAGTAATTTCTAAGTAGTGCTGAACACACTTTGTGTTAAATGTTTTAGATGAGATTTATTACACTAAATTTATGACCTCTTAAACATGATGTAAGAGTCTAGGTCTGCATAATTAGAAAGGCAGAATGTTAATGCTCACATATTAAAAACATCTGTACCTAAAGTATGGGAAAATAGCATTAGGGTAATATCTTGACTGCAGTCTTCCAAGATGCTTAAAGTTCCCTGCACTCTCTCCCTAATAACAAAATGTAAACCTACTTATTCAATCAAAGGTTTGTCAAGATGTGGTTTAACAGTAGTTTCTAACCCATCACGGGAAGTCAATGTAGTTTTACTAAATCTCCACTGAAAGTTCTTCATGTAGTTACATTCCCTGATCCTTAGTTGCCTGGCCTTCTTTTAAGACAGAGGATTTATTGGGAGTCTAGTTCTTTCTTCCTCCCCTTGGTGGCAGATGTTCTGGCCTCGAATATATTCCCTCATCCCCTGTCCCCTGCTGTCTGTCTACAATGAGCAGAAATCTAGGCTGGGGAACCCAACTGGAAAGGGGAGCAAAAAGCAAGCAGAGCTCATTCTTGACTGTGGGGGTGATTCTGGATCCAATAATACTTCCATGCAACTGTGCTGACTCCTACTATATCTGTTGTACTCATTCAAGCAATTAACACCTTAGATGCTTATCTTCTACTCTCAAAGTAGTTATTTAAATTGCTGAAGATGTGACATTTTAGACGATTAATGTATTGGTAGTGTTAATATTTAACGATCTAAAGCATAGGGAGGGAGAGGGAAATCAATATTTGTGCAGTGTTTTCCATCTCTTAAAGAGAGCTACAAAATTTTTGCTCTCTTCTATGTATCCATGGATGGTACTAATGTTAATTGAAGAAAGTGGATTGTCTGGTTACTGAAATTGGGCTCTCAGTCTCATAGTTATTTAATTCTAGCTGTTCTTACTGGTATCAGGAAGCCAGAGGCTGCCTGACTTCTGTAACATAAACATGTTAAAAATGTCAAAAATCCTTGTCTGAAAAGAGGAAGTCTTTCTCTGATGAAATTTCCTGATTTTGATAAACTCTCAGATCTTTCAGGATTAAAAGTGAGGAATTCATTTCTAGCATGCACATGTCTTTCAGGGAAATCAGTTTTTAAAGGTATAGAAGGAAGAGGGTAGAAATCCAGTAACATATGGGGAAACCTCTGAGGCTGAAATCAGTTGTGTTTATTTTCAGCAACTCAGGAATCATTGGTCTGTCTTGAGACTGATCTGCATAGATGAGGTATTCGTTTCTTCATACACTCAGTCTTCCAATAATGTAGCTGTTGTACAAGAATTCTCTCTTCCTGCTCATAAGAATTCATAGTGTGTAGCAAGCTGATTATGGATGAACTTTGTGCTTCCTTTAGTGCTGAGAAACTCTGGAGTTAAGTTGGAATGAAATTCTGTGAATGTACTGCGTTCTAGTAAATGGGAATGGGAACAGATGCTACCATTTGACAAAGCAAAAAGTCAACAAACTCTTGCTTTTGCAGCTTTGTTTTGGGTATCTTTGGGCTAGGAACCTCCTCCAAAGATAAAAGAAAGTTATTTTTCAGGTTGTTGTAATCCTTGTAAATGATGAGCATAAATCTCAGAACAACTGAGAAAGGAGACAATCATCTATTTGCTATTCCTTGTGGATAGGCTGACTGCATAAAAAAAATTTGGTTGTGTACATCTTTCTACCATAACGTTATGAATCTCCATGAGATTGCAGCTAATGACAAGACAGAGGAAAGTCTACTTTTTAAAAGGAACCTATATAAAAATGTTCATAATCTGAAGGAACTGTCAATCAGGCAGTAGGCTGAAAGGGTTCCTAATTTATACAAAGTCCTGCAAAGCTGAAACTGCGAGGTCAGGCATTCTGTTAAACTGGCTTGGGTTTGTCTTTGCTGCAATCCACAGTTGGAGGACTTACATCTCATTTTCTAGTTAGCATCTAGAAAGCTAGCCAAACACCTTTGGGGATAGACATTATCTGGTTTCTGGTTTGCTGCTTTCTGAGTTTGGGGAATTCTGAATGAGGACTGGCTTAATTGGGACATTTGTGGGAAGTCATCCAGGACCCATGGAAGAGCTGTCCAAATACTTCTACTGCCCAGATTTACAGACACCAGCTGGAGTGTGTTTGTTGATTTTGTTTTGTCTTCTGATGGATCTTTGGACTAACAAGGAGCTAGTACATTGTATACCAGTAGTAGATTTGTATCTGTATCAATTGCATTCAGAAAGGCACCAATGCATCTTTTAAAATTTGAGTTTCAATATTCCTAATAATTAAAAATAGAAGATGAATATTTCAAACAAAAATTGATTCAAGACAACATTAGAGAGAGTTATGCTTCAAGGGTACAAGAGAATTTTTACTCTGGGCAGAGTTGGTCAATTATTCTGAGTACTGCTGTGGCAGAGTTAGGTTGCTGCAGTGGAGATGCAGAGGTGGATTATTCTTTGTCTCCTCTGTAGAGAAGTTAACTTGCCAAAAAGTTCAATTTTGGGATGATTAAATCTTGGAATACTGGTAATGGTCAGTGAATGGTTCTGTCTTTTCCTCTCAAAGCAGGAGGGAAAAGTCAGATGTTGAAACAAAATATTTTATCAGTCAGGGAAAAAAAAAATTTGTTTCCAAAAGTTTTTCACTTCTCTGTGTGGTTTGTCGAGCATCTGTGTCCACCAGCCTACCAGACTGGACCTTACCTTTACGTCTCTGTGGAATGGCTTCTCATGTATTGCTTTGTATATCCCTGGCAACCTTTAGAGCAATAAATTTAGGCTTGCATTGGTGTCTTCTCAGAAGCATTCTCTACATTTCCCAACTACATTGTTGCCTGCTCAGGAATTGTTTGCTGTTGCAAATAAACAGACCTGTGACATGGGTGTAACATCTTGGCTGATGCTTAAGAGAATTCTGAATAGCAGCATATGGGAAATGACTTCTTTTCATTACCCTGAGTCTGTGATTAAATTCCAAAGGAACTTTTCACAGGCTCTTAAAATACATCTGCTTGCTTAACTTTTGGGTGTCTGACTTTGCTTCTGAGTATCATGGAATGATTAAAAAATTGCCTCCTGGGATTGCCAGTGTGTGTGATGAGACTGAGCAGAATAATTGGGCCTCACACCCAAGAAATATTTCTACTTAGAAAATTGTCTTTACAGAGGACACAGCTTCCACATCAGATTTCCTCTAATCCCCAGAAAATCCACCATCTCCTTCACTGTTTGTGACCTACATTTCAAGTTTTTCCATAGCTGTCCTGCTGAGCTGATTTGAGATGGGGAGGTGACAATATATGAATTGCTAGTCCATCTTTCATCAGGAAACAGTTGGAGGAAGGAAATTGAGTACAGTGTGTATTAATGGAACTGAAGCTGGGCTGGAGGGAGCTTGCAAGCGTCTTTTGTTCATGAGGGCCAGTTTTCCTTAAAGTAATCTTCATGGGTACAGAGAGGGGCAATTGTCTTGTTGGCTCTGGGCCAATGAGAGAAGATGACTAGTATATCATAAATTCTTAGTAAAAAGATTTCTCCAGAAGGCGCATGTGAGAATAAGGAATAGAAATGTGTGTTAGGTGCTGGAGGTCATTGGCCCACTGGCACCTAGGAAGTCAGCTGAATGTTGAACAGACACCAAACGCTGAGGTGGCAGAAGTACCTAAGCTCATTTTAACATGTAAATAAGTATTTCTTTCACACAGAGACTGGGTCTTTAATGGGGAAATAGAGCCACAAGGATCAAATATTTTTTCTCTTGTTGAGCTTGGATGTTTCTGCTTATCTCTGACAAACCCACTGCTTGGTTTCTTTGCTTCTAGGTTCTGCTCAGAGCTCCAAGTACATTTAAGGCAGAGTGCCTTGAGAGGTTAGGCTGAGAGAGGTCCTTCTGAGTCCCAGACTGACTAACTGAAGGTACTGAGTGGCACTAAAGCAACCCTTCTCAGAGCAATGCCCTGATTCTGGGGGTGAATGAATCCAACTGAAATTAATGGGTCTTCACCAATGTGGAACTGGCTGCAGGACTGCATGTTCACATGAAGATCTTCTGCTTAGAGACAGCAGTTGTGCCAGTTTCTCCCATAGAGAGAAGGGGAGGGGAAGATATCTAACATATGTGAATGCTCTATAAGTAGCATATGTTTTATATATTGGATTTAGGATGATGAATGCGTTCTTTTGTGTGTGTTGGCAGGATTTTATTTTAGACACGTGGTGTATGGTATCTCAAATATTACATGATTGGATGTAAAAATACTGTATACTGACAACTAGGATCACAAACTTGGTATATATGATGATGATTTCTCAATTATATTAATTAGACGTATGTAGAGTGTACATATAATCATGGGAGTCCCTTGATGAAATGTGTTTTCATGCAATTTCACAGAAGGTTTTTTTGTCCTCTAGGAACTATAACCTTATGCAAAATATAATTGCTCTGTGATTTTTGTCAGCCCTGTTAGTGAGGCTAGGATAAAGAATATGTTACTAATTCAGTGTTCCTCCCCACGCCCAGAATCTGGAAGAACTGAAAATGATGTTGATAATGTGAATGGTAACATTAGTCCCTGATTATTTTATCTTTATTTTAATAGCATGTGGAGCCATTATGCCAGATAGCTGATACAATTTTGAGTATGGTTTAAAGAGCAGTAAAACACTGATCATTCAATTTTATTCTGACATGAAGAACTACTACTTTTATGAGACTGCGGCAGGAGTAATGGGTTGTGTGTGCTCTTTACCCTGCCGGCCTTCTCTGCGGCTGGGTTCCAGCCAGGGTAGCAAGTTAAGCAGCAGCCCTTGGGGCGCTCCGGCTGCCTGCCCTTCCAGGTAAGCGACTCCAGCAAAAGTGCTCCGTACAGGGTGGTTACAGTTCCCAGTGCCATCTAGTGGTATTCTTCCCGAAAATAGCTGGAGAAAGACAGAAAGGAACTTAATTTCCCTCTATAATTTCTCACTAGCTTGGTGAATTCTTCCTGTGTGAAATGGTTAACAAACTATATTGGTCCAAGCTCAGGGGCAGACTCAGAAAGCCTCCCTTTTTATACCCATGCACACTCCTCTGCCCTTGCATGGGCCCTGAGGTAGCACTGGGATTAGGCAAAGGCTGAACAAGAGGGAAATTGGAGGGATCAGAAACACCTGAAAGTGCCTCAGAAGGTGCTTATTTTCTGCTGTGGTTCAGTGCTGTGGTGTCTCCACACACTGTCTTTCTATCCTTGTGTCATTCTTTGTTAGGGGCTAGAAGGTAGGCTAGCTAAAAAAAAAAAAAAAAAAAAAAAGGCTGGGGCTGGGGTTGCCTATTTTCCTTTACCAGAAAATTTTAGTGCATTTATTTTACCTGATGAAGCAAACAGCAAGAAAAGCCCTATTCTTTTCCTCTTGCTCTTACTTCTCCCTCCCACCCATTCTGCCAAGGCATCTCTTAAAAGCTCCCTTTTATATCTCACAGGCATATGTTTCAATTTTCGCTTGCTGGGTGTGATATTTGGTAACATACGGATGAGTCATATTAATAACTTATTGAATCCAAACATAAACTGCCCTCAATCATTGTTAGATGTGCTGTAGCCTTTATTCTTGTGGTAGCAGCTGTCCAGTCTTAACCACACTGTGCTGTTTACTGAACCTGAGCTTCTCTCAAATGCATTAAACCTAAAAACCTCATCAGTTGTAGCTCCAGCAGGAATATCTCTCTACTCTGATTTCATGAAGTGAATTTTCATTTTAGGCCAAGAAAGGGCTATGAAAATCCTTTAACACAAACCATCTGATGAGTCTCTTTTTAGAGCAACAAGCAATGAAAACTGTGGGATTCATTTAAGTAATATTTTTACTTTCAAAATAAAATATTGGCAAAATATAATCAAAATGTTAAGAAAACAAACACTGAAACTGTGTGTCAACATAGACACATCTGCTATAAGCAATATGGGAGTATTACTCTGCTTTAAATTGCTGTAGTTTTCCAAGCCACAGAACACCATGAGATCTGTCTCCGGATGAGACTGGAGTCATCTCATCTGATATTACCAAGTCAGAAGTCCTATCCTACAGTAAAGTATAATTTTGCCTACATAAAATCCTCCTGCCAGGACACAGTGACTCCCAGATCTTACTCACAATGAGGTTTCAGCCTCTTCTAAGTCTCTCCTCACTATTTCATGGTCAAGATGGCACAGGACTGCTTCTCCAGTAGGAAAAAATAGATTCAGTGATGAATGCCTGCAGGTGTAATAAAAGCAAAGGAGTTCATTTTCTCCAGAAACATTTGACTTTTGTTGGACTATGAATTCCCCACTGTCCAGGAAAACATCCTTAGACCATGTCCCCATTTTGGTTACTTTCTTCCTAGCTGACCAGTTTGTTCTCGTGAGAAGCTGTACAGGAAGCCCTACAGCATTTATCCCTTCCAATGCTGAGAAAAAGGCAGGAGCCAAGTTGCTGGTGCATTAATACTTACAGATGTACTGCACACGATTTTCCACCACCAAGTAAATATTAAATTATTATTCTAGGACAGACGAAGGTATGTAAGAGGATATACAAGCTGACTGAGAACCTAGAAGGGCAAACAGCCCTTTTGGTAATAGAGAGACTCCTAACCCTGAGAGTCAACTTGGAGTCTGATTCGCAGCTGGCAAATCAAAAAGGCCCAGGAGTAAGAAAAGAGAGATCACAGAATCATAGACTGGTTTGGGTTGGAAGGGACTTTAAATATCATCTAGTCCAACGCCCCTGCCATGGGCAGGGAGAGCTTCCACTAGCCCAGGTTGCTCAAAGCCCCGTCCAGCCTGGCCTTGAACACTGCCAGGGAGGGGGCAGCCACAACCTCCTGGCAACCTGTGCCAGTGCCTCACCACCCTCACAGTAAAAAATTTCTTCCTTATATCTAATCTAAATCTACCCTCTTTCAGTTGAAAACTATTACCCCTCATCCTATCCCTACACCCCCTGATCAAGAGTCCCTCCCCAGCTTTCCTGTAGCCCCTTTAAGTACTGGAAGGCCGCTATAAGGTCTCCCCAGAGCCTTCTCTTCTCCAGACTGAACACCCCCAACTCTCTCAGCCTGTCCTCACAGGGGAGGTGCTCCAGCCCCCCGAGCATCTTCATGGCCTCCTCTGGACCTGCTTGAGCAGGTCAGTGTCCTTCTTATGTTGGGGGCCCCAGAGCTGGACACAGCACTGCAGGGGGGGTCTCACAAGAGCAGAGTAGAGGGGGAGAGTCCCCTCCCTCGCCCTGCTGGCCACACTTCTCTTGATGCAGCCCAGGACACGGTTGGCTTTCTGGGCTGCGAGTGCGCATTGCTGGCTCACAGTCAGTTTTTCATCCACTACTACCCCCAAGTCCTTCTCTGCAGGGCTGCTCTCAATCCACTCCTCGCCCAGCCTGTATTTGTGCTTGGGATTGCCCTGACCCATGTGCAGGACCTTGCACTTGGCCTTCTTGAGCTTCATGAGGTTTGCACAGACCCACCTCTCCAGCCTGTCCAGGTCCCTCTGGATGGCACATCCCTTCCCTCCAGCGTGTGACCGCACCACACAGCTTGGTGTCATCAGTGAACTTGCTGAGGGTGCACTCAATTCCACTGTCCATGTCACCAACAAAGATGTTAAACAGCGCCGGTCCCAACACCGACCTCTGAGGAACGCTACTCATCACCTCCTCTTGGACATTGAGCTGTTGACCACAACTTTCTGAGTGCGACCATCCAGCCAATTCCTTATCCACTGAGTGGTCCATCTATCAAATCCATGTCTCTCCAATTTAGAGGCAAGGATGTCATGTGGGATGGTGTCAAAAGCTTTGCACAAGCCCAGGTAGATGACATCCACGTAGATCAAACATGGTATTGTTTAGATGAAGGAAGCTGCTCTCCTGAGAGGAACAGCAAGACACATCTGTTGGGTATCAAAGGGGCAGTGTGGGTTATTGCTATCCTGTTTTTTTGCAGGGTGTAGTTGCCATGTTCTTTTATTTGATGATGACTTGTGCACAAAGTAAGCTATGGTACGCATCATCCTGCTAGCAAGAGGCAGAGCAACATGGTTCTATACGGGTTGTGTAACTTTACTCAGTGGTTGTTTACTAGCTATCCCTAACTGAAATGTAACAGTCTGTTCTAACCAGGATTAATATTTATTTTACTTCTGTTTCCCTTTTTCAAAGTTTTATTTGAAGATTTTTTTTCTTTTGGCTGTTCTAAGGCTTTGTTAAGCTGTGGGAGGTGGTCATTGTAGTATCTGGTTGAAACACCCCTGAAAAGATATTTTAAGACAAATTCTGATTGTATTAGTTTCTAGTGGATTGAAGTTTCTTTGTATTTTGTATTACTAGAGCCAGTTATTGTTTTTATAACAATATTGCAACAGTTCAGGATGTAGAGCCAATAAAGTTTAGTCTAGATTTTGATTTTTAGGGTTTTCTTTATAGTTTTCATTTACACAAGGGGAAAAGAAACAATTTCTTGGTGGGCAGCAAAGCCATTTTAGCTTAGAAATGGGTAGTCCTAGCCTTAGTCTGTGATCTGCAGTCTTTCCTGACAGGGAATGTATTGCCTTCTTTGTGTAGAAGTGCACTCAGCCCTGACACTGTATACATTTCTGTTCTCTTTCAGTATAGCAGACATCTGAACCTGTTGCTGATTTAACAGTACTAGACAGACAAATTCATCTATATTCTGCAAAACAAGTCACTACAGATATTTATATCTCTTTTTAAAAGATCTGTTTTAATGGGAAAAAACCCACACCTTTCCTTTCCCTCTCCTTTGATCTTGTTCTGCCATGATAAAGTATTGAGCGCAGAATGTGCAGCAATGCCAAGCTCGGGCAACTGGTGTGGTAGAATAAAAGTTCAAGAAATCACTTCCCCTATGCAGGTAGTGAGAAGGTACCACTAGTACATTTGGGAAATGCTTTCTTCACCAAGGAAGTATTTTATTTATGGCCTTTATACCAGTGATATAAAAAAACCCAAACCGAACCAAAACTAAAAAAAGCCCCAAACAAGGTTCATTTCCTAAATAATGAAATGAACTCAAAATTTCCTCTGACTAGGCTCTAGAGTGTTCTAGAAATGTCAGTAAGACAGTAGTACAATGCTATCAAATAAGATCACTGAGGGAAGTGCTTTTGAACAACAGTCCAGGGCACTATAGCAAGTGTTGTGGGTTAACCGCACTAGGCAGCTAAGCCCCATACAGCCACTCACTCTCCCCCCAGTGGGATGGGAGAATCAGGATAAAAGTGGGAAAACTTGTGGGTCGAGATAAGGACAGTTTAATAAGTAAAGCAAAAGGTCCATGCACAAGCAAAGCAAAACAAGGAATTAATTCACAACATCCCATTAGCAGGCAGTTGTTTCCAGGAAGGCAGGGCTTCATCACACAAAATGGTTACTTGGGAAGACAAATGCAATAACTCTGAATGACGTTTATTCTTCTTTTCCCAGCTTTTATTGTTGAACATGACATCATTTGGTATGGGATATCCCTTTGGTCTGTTGATGTCAGCTGTCCCAGCTGTGTCTGCTCCGAACTTCTTGTGGATCCCCAGCCTACTCACTGGCGGGGCAATGTGAGAAACAGAGAAAGCCTTGATACTGTGTAAGCACTGTTCAGCAATAGCTAAACCTTCAGTGTATTATCAACACTGTTTTGGTCACAAATCCAAAACATAACACCATACGGGCTGCTACAAAGAAAAGTAACTATCCCAACTAAAACCAGTACAGCAAGGTATGTGATTACCATCAAGAGAACTGAAGGAATAGATATCCATGAATACTATGTATCACCTATCAGAGAATCAATTTGGATATCATTCTGAATGGTGAAAATGAAGTAGGTCTGGAAACCAAAGGATCATCCAGGGGAACCACAGAGCCGGTTTCTAGAAGGATTACTGCTGCAGTCCTGCTGTGCACCAAATCTCTAGTTGGAAAGGAGTTAGCCCAGGGCTAAAACCCAGTACATAGAGATCATTCTTGAAACCATTACCAAGCACCATTGCTCCATGTGGGATAATGAATCCAGCCTAAGAAAAGGCATATCGTCTGCAAAGGAATAACCAAACTGAACCTAGGAGACAATATGCTGCCATAGTGAGAGTTTAATCTTTAATGATGAGGTCATTCCAGAGTGACTACAGCAGGTACTGATGGGACCTGGACCCCTAAGTGACAAGTAGGTTTCAAGTAATCATTTCAGTGGGCTAATTTCAGCCATATTCACTCCAGAAATTTCCCTTCAGAAGGCTCAATTGTCAAGGCAAAATGCAGCATCTGAAAGCAAAGTTTTAAAATGTCTTTTTTTTAATTATTTTTATCTAGCACATACTGGTTCATGAAGAAAGAAATTATGTGCTTTCCCTGGGCTCTCTTGATGTAGAATTTTATTCTCTAGCAAAGATTGTGGTTATCAGTGCCTGTTGCTGAAGATGTTCATTAGATATTATCAGCTTCAAATATGAGAAACAACCTTTGCTCCTACTTATTTTTATGAGAAAAATGATAGCACACAATGATTGCTAGTCGTCATTATGCTTTTCTGACAGCTTGGTCGTGCGGCATGCCTTAAAGAGAGGTTTTTGCTTAAAAGAGAATTCAAGCGTATATATCCAAGTGTGACCTATGGCTTGGTGGAAAATAAACAAGAATTCAAAAAATAGGTAGGGCTTTCTGATTTGTGTTATCCCTGAAAGCTGTATGGATAATTAATTTTTTTTTCAGGGATTGTGCATGAAGGTTGGTTTATATGCAGTAAAAATTACATTTTTTTTAATAACATAATAGGCTAATTGTCTAGAAGTTGAGAGGAAGATTCTGTCAACTGGTGATGTGAATGAAGGTATCAAGCGATGCAACACTACCAAATTGCTTTTGTGTTTAAATCACTCTTGATTTACACTTTCTAAGAGTTTGTATCTTCTGAAATGCGTGCTGGTAGTTTGAAAAAAAGAAGGAAAAGATAATAAAAATTAGAACAGCTTCTACTGTTCTTGTTTAATGTGCTAAGGATACTAATGGATTAATGTTAGACATAATGATTTTACATTTAGAAGATGACTTGCTGCAGTTTCAAAATCAGCCTTTTCTGTTAAGGTTGATTAACAATCAACAGGGTGTGGATTAGAACATGGTAAGTGTACTTCCCAAGAGCCTTGGAAAATACTGCCAAAGTCTGAAACTCAATACACATCTTAGTAACTGTGCTTAGGCAATGAAGCCTTCAGGAGATCTGATACTTAATTTTGTGTGTTTTGTTTTTGGAATGTCAATGTTTTGTGCATAATTAGTAAACTAACTCCTTTCAATTCTAAATTCTGCTTATTTGTTCCATTCACTTTAGGGTATTTGCTTGAGAACCACATTTTAGTAGCTATTGAGCTGGATAGGTAGTTAAGTTTATGGCAACTTTCATGAAACAACTTCCTTTCAAAGCCTGTGGCAACACTGTTGATTGTCCTAGATGGCATTTGGCTCCTTTGGCCAGTCTGTCTTCTTTTGCAAATATAACATGAGATGCAGGAGAAACAAATCAGATGGATTTATGTAATGTATACCTAGAAATATTTCTACGTGGAGAGCATGGGACTTCTCCTAACCCCCAAAGTAAAGACTGTTACTTCAGTGCCCCACTGTGTCCCCACTCTTTTCACCTGAGCCTCCTGCTGTTAATGTCATCACAGACATTTTTATGGTCCTTCTCCACAGAGGGACGAATGGGAATTGATAGCAAACCCTTTCTCAGTTAAATATATTTCATCAGACAGTATAAATTTAGTCACAGATTAAAGTTTCATGGAAACTATTTGGTTTTCAGGAAACTTGGACCAAAATGCCAGGTTTCTGGACAAAATGGTGTGTACCAGCTGCCTTGCTTGTGCTACTGGAAACCTTCAGGTGGTCTGATATCCTCGCTCCAAGGAGCCTCACAACTAGGGATCATGATCTTGTCTTCATACTGAATACTCTGAGAGCCCCTGAGGACTTCTAGGCTGTTCTTACCACAGCATGGGAAAGGAGCTAAGAAATTCCTTATGTCCAAATATGCTGAGCTGCTCCTAGTACAGTGCAGCATAGGGAACCCCTGGAGATGGACAAACACATCCTCTTTTGCCCCCACATTAAAAAAATAAATTAAGAATGAATGTTTTTCCACATTAAAAAGTTACTTTTAAGAATATTTTGTGTCCACAGGAATCTTTGAAATGTCAAACTTTCATACTCAGCTGGAATTAAGACTTGGGAGAGTTTTAAGCTCTAGTGGTATGATTCTTGAGAAATAACACATTCTCAGCACTGAGAAATTATAATCTCTGCTTTTCATAGAATGTTGTCTTGCCTGGAACCTCTCATTCCTAGATACTTATTTATAAGAGTCCACACTAAATAACAGCCATCTTTCAGCTTCTATGAAACAAGTGGGCTTTTTATAGCTGGGAAACTGAGGCCCAAGAATAATGTAATTTGCAATGTCATGGCTTCAGAAAGCTTACTGAAAGGCTTGGCAGTATCTTGATCTGACCCGACTCACAATGCCTTCCACTTACTTTTCCACCCACACTCCAAAAAAGAAAGACTCCTCCCTCTCTCTAAGGAATAATGCTGGTAAAAGTTGTAAACAAAATGCTCTACCTTGTACTCTTTTCCTTCTTCCATAGCTAATCTATGGAGCCTTTTAGTGGCTCCATATTCCCATCACTTCAGTCCTGGGCTCATGGAAAACTCTCACTGTTCTAAGGCAGAAGAGATGGGAGGAAGTTGCAATCATAATCTCCCTCTTAGAATGAAGGAACTCTGCCTTTGCCAAGATCTTTTTACCTTCTTTTCAACTCTGGATTATGTTTTTCTGGGAAACTTGCCTTTGAGTGGAACTGGCAGCATTTTTTGCCTTTTGGTTCCTTTCCAAGGGGTGAGTCTCTGTGTACAGTCATGCCCTCAGACCTCTGGGTCTAACTGAGCCTGTTCTAAGCTAATACCTTATGCCCTCCTGCACCCAGCATTGTGGCACTGATATGCAGTCAGATTAAGAAAGGTGAGAGTATAGTTCTGTAACACAAGCAGAACATTTAAATACAGGGTTCTTTTGTCTTTTTATTGTATTCATAAAAATGTTCAAGTGAAGGTGTGATAAAAAAGAAGAGTGGCTTTATTAAAAGTGAAAAAATAAGTTTGTAAAGTTGTTCCAAAATCTCCTTAAGATTCATCAAATGACCTGAAGGCAGAGGATTAAAATAAATGTGAAAATAGGTGAAATTCAGAGCTACTTATAAGATACAGAGAGAAAAGTACTTCTATGCATTAAAACAATAAAATGTCAATTTTCTTTGCTGGAAAATGTGCTGTGGTTTGGTGTTCAGATAGTACCTGATCTGGACTAGCTGTGGGGTGATGCAGTGGCTTGAAGCAGAGACCTGAGCAAAGTGTAACACATGAGCTGGGACTCCATGGAGATTGTGTGACAATAAGACACCTCTGAGTCACTTCTGTTTGGCTGATCCTGAATGGGGGTGGGATAAGAATTTTCCTCCTTCTGACAAATTAGAACAGTGACTAAAATGCCTTTCCTTCATCATCCACTAGATGTTCAGGCTACCTGGCTACTTCAGATAGTGAGGAGCAGGGACTCTCTCCATCCTCCCCCAAATGGAGCTTAGCCATTGGGTGGTAGAACTGTTGAAAGAACCGGCTTTCTTTTTCTGTGTGTTGATTTCCATCCTGAAAGTGGCAGAACTCATAGGACTCATTGCTCTGGGTTTTGGTGCTTGGGTGTCAAACATGCTGTGAGCTGTAGCAGAAGCATTGCTAATGTGGAGCTGTTGGTACCTACTAGTGAAGTTTATATCCGAGATTTCCCCTCAGTGTGTGTGTGTTAATAGGATTTCCCTCCTTCAGATTGCTGTTTGTTTTCATGAAACTTGTAGAAATTTTTCTGTTCAATTGCTGTTGCTGTGCCAGGTTTAATTAACATTTGCTATTGGGTGTCCAAGTTATTAAGGGGAGAAAATGGTGGCAGCAATGGACAAGATACAAACATTTGCCTAGTATGATCACATAAGTCTTGTTTTCTTGTGTGTTCTTTTTCCTTTTTCTAAAGCCAAAATGTTTCTGAATTTGGCATGAATTTCTGGAGAGTTGGCCTGAAACTTCAACAACATCTTTGTCAAATCAACTATTAAAAGCTTTTCTTCCAGTTCCATCCAGTAGCCTTGGTTACTCCTCAGCGTAGGCTGGTAAACAGTTTGGTGAAGAGTGGGTCTTTTTCATTCTACCACTCAGGCATATAGCTCCTGTTATAGCATAATTCAAAGAGCCTTTCATATCTGAGAATGGAGGAAAGGGTACCAATATAGCAGGTATCCTAGAAGAAGACTAAGTGTCAACTTCTGCGCCTCCTGCAATTTAAAAAAAAATATTATTATCATTTTATTTAATCTGAAGAGGCATACAGTTGGGTAGGATGGAAAGGAAATAGGACAAAGAATTTGTTGAATTAAAAACAAATCTACATCAAGATCACAAATGTATAGTGAAACCAAAATTCTCCTTTGTTCTTTCTTATAACATGTGAGCTTGATGATATTAAATAGAAAAAATGTGGATCCAATAAAAGGAAATACTACTTTTATTCAGTGTCTGGTAAATCTGTTTAATCCATTGTCAAAGAAGACTACCAAGATTAATACTGTAGCTGGATAGTTTAAAAGGGCTGAATAATTTTATGACCAATAACAATTCTAACTCCTTAAGCTATGTGAAATCTCATGCTTCAAAACATATGCTGATAGCAAACCACTCTTCACTACTCTTTTCTTCCACTACATCAATGGCTAGAGTTTGGCTTCAAGGTGCTTTCTGCAGTGAGGATTTCAGGATGAAATGCTGAAAGCAACTTGGTAGTTCTATAGTTCCTGTACATTGAATGTACAAGAATTTAGTTAGACTGTGAATTCTGTCCTACATGTAATAGTAACAGAAAGATAGAAGGGTTTTTTTAAAATTCAGACATTTTAACATTGTTAGTCTCAGCTTCAGTGTTGTATCAAGCTCTGTAAAGGGTCAGTCCAAGTAAGCTTCTCATCTGTAAAATATACACAGTCCTCTTTTGGACTACAATAGCAATTTCGTCTTGCCCCAAGACCCCCAGTTCTCCAAAGCACGATTTTTAGCCTTATTTGATATGAAATAAAAATGGAAGTCTTTTGTAGTGCTTCCACACAACCACTTCCAGATGAAATCAGGAAGAGAAATGCACTTTACCAGGTTTCTTATTTTTATCAACTTCTAAAAAGTTTCAGTTCATCTCAAGACTTACACTTCAGTGAGTCTTAAGTCACTTGTTCTTATGCAGTTTTAGGTGTACCAGACTTCTGAATTCTTCACATCTTTCTAAATAGTCTTTTAAACGCATGGCATTTGGTTTTGCTATTGTAATATTGTCATTGGGGTTCTCATGTCCAGACATGAAGGAATGTGGTTGTATTTCCTGTAGTAGAAGTCTTGAAAAATTGCATTCTAATTCTAAGATGGTGTGTTCTGTATTATTAATTTGAATCTTCTTTTTTGGAGGGTGCAGTTACTAAGGGGGGAACAGCATATAACTATAATCTGTACCATTAGGATACTTTTCATTGTGACTTGCATTTTCTTCCTCCTGTCCTCCCCTATAAAACTACAACTGAGACAAAAATAAAATGAGATTAATCTAGAAGATGCAGAGATCTTTTAAGTTGTCTCAGGGGGTAAAGGGAGGTTGCTTCCACTGCATAACCTGTTGAACTGTCCAAGTTCCAGGCCAGATGGGATTCATGGCATATGAAGATGAGGAAGACATCTTCATATGTCAAGGAGGGTAAAACCTCTGACAGTAGAATAGCTCAACAGCTATTCTAGACCCATTGTAGTCATATGTTACTGTGACTTTCACAGAAGGGTTCCTATGCCTACATATGTCTCTGACCTTTCTTTTCTGTTCAGAGTGCTGGAGAGAGAAGTAAATTGAATGTTGTTTTGTGCAACCTACTGATTAAACCCTTCAAAATTGTTCCATTTGTAAAAGATTTACCATCGGTGTGCAATATTGTTACATCAGATATGACCAGAAATGGCTGCATTCTATTGCAGTCAGCTGAGACGTAAAATTACCTGTGATTTTCAATAAGTAATGTCAATTTCTGGAGGTTTGTAGGATCTTATTTTTCATTAAAGTCACATAATTTTTATATTTTCTAGCGCTTTCAAGTTGCAGTAGCAGGTTTTGATTAGACATCTAAAATACAGAAATTGCTTTGTTGCAATCAATTACTCCCTGGTTTAAAAGTGCAGACAGTTGGGGACAAAAAACAAAATATGACTTTGACATGGTTGGCTTTCAACACAAATAGAAAGTAGCTACAGCAACCAACTTTGGAGTAGTTCAAATATTAAGAAATGTTTGCCCTCTGCTTGTTCATTCTAAGAGGTTGGATTGTTTTGTGCCTGTGGTGTTAACTTAGAAAAGGGCTACTTTGGAATGGATTGGACTCATAATTAGCTCAGCTGCATTGGTTTAGCTGAGATGGCTGAAGTGTCATGCTGAGGAATTTAATTTTCTGTAAGGTATGCCAAGGGCTTCTTAGATGGGCAGAATTTCACTTTGTTACAGTTTCATAGGAAATTCAGCGAGCATTGCTTTTTCCAGGAATAATTTAGGTTTCACATCCAGAAGGATTTCTATTGTGTTTGTACAAAGGCAATATGAAATAAATTTTAAAAACCCAAAGGGTTCTATAGCAATATATAGGACTTTTCATTGCCATTTATCACTGCTCTAACTGACGACCTGGACTGTTCAGTGCTAGTGACACCCATAAAACCTGATGGTCTGCTGATCTAATTCTATCTGATTCCATCTCTTTCCCACCCTGCTTGGCAAGGAACACTTGCATGCCAAGCAGTGCACACATGCAAGCAGATACGCTGCAGTAGCACTCTTGGGAGAAGCTGCCATTTTGGTTCCAAAGTATGGGCATAGCAAGTAAATTTCTTTGTTGCTCCCTTAAAGAGATGACAGTGTTTTAAATAATAAAATGACAATGCAAAGACTAGAGGGAAGAGCTGTCACAGCCTAATTGAAAGTTCGTTATGCTGCTTATACCATTATCGTAAAACTCTTTATCATGTGTCTGTAAATGTGCAAATTAAAAACCCAGAGGTAATTTTGTATTTTATCTGCATGTAAAAAGATTGTGAAATTATCATCTCTTTCATAGTTAAATAACTTTAACCTGTATGGTGACCTTTGAATATGCAAATAACAGAGCTTTGTTGGATGGAATACATTTTGTTAATTGTAAAACGATAAGTGGAGAAAATCTGAAGAAAACAGGAATTCATTTTGAAGTAATCATAGTGGAAGGTTTATGTGATAAGGAAAAAGGAAACGTTTTATATTTATGTGCAGGCTCAGAAGAATGATTGTCTACTGCTGTTCAAATCTGTGACTCTGCAGCTGTAATCAAAACCAGCAGGAGAATTTCTAACTTACATCACCAGCAGCAAACTTGGTGAATACATAATGCATGCCCAGAGACTTAAAGAATTTCAATAGGCTCTTAGGTAACAGGGCTTTTTCTTTTTTTTTTTTTTTTTTTGTTCTCAGTTTGTAAGACATCTTTGAAAAAACTTAATGTTGTGACCATGAAACTGAGTAATAATTAAACATTTTTCTGCAGGTCAGAATGATCATTTTCACATAAAGAGGAGAGAGAATGTAATGAACACGAGGAGAGAATTAGTTGCTCTTAGGCATAGTACAAGTTGGTTTTGAACAAATCTGTCTAGTCTCTTGTCAAGACAGGCATGCTGACTTGCAACTTCGCTGTCTCCAGGCCTGCTCGCTTCACTGTGTGTGTGTGTGCACATGAACATTTAAAGTGATCATGTCTTGATTCGGTGATCTCTGGAATGAGGTGGGTTTGGATTTCACTTTATATCTGGGACCTCACCAGAGACTTCATTTCACCTCTCCAGAGGTCTATAGTGGGAGTCATAAGCTGCTATATTGTTCTAGCCGTTTTGGAGTGCTCCCACATACCATTACACTCCTAGAGGCAGCAAAGTTTAAGCAAATTTCACCACTGATCTCAAGGGGAACAGTTGCAAACTCTCAATGTCATTTATAGCTGACTTGTAAGCAAAGGTTTGGAAAGAGCTGGTAATAATGCCTGCGCTTTACTCAAGGGATACTTTCTTGAAGGTATGATTAGCAGTTAAGGTAGAGGAAGTCTATGTCCTTGGCCCATTTATTGTTGGTATACCATTCACTGGCAGAGTTAAGATTCATGACTAGGCACAGCAGACTTCTGTATTACTGTAATAATGGTGCTTTTAGGCAGTTTGAGCTCTGTTGGGTTATACATAAGACGGAACGACAGAATCAAATTCAAACTGTAAATCTGGGTGAATTCTATTCATGTCCTTTTATAGGCATTTACTTATTTTAATAATTTCCATATTAACAAATGTAAATTGTAGTCAAGTCTTTCTTTCATCTCTCATTTTCTTTTCAGAGTGTATTTATTCTCCATTGAGCTATACCATGACCAATTCAGATTTGTTGCTTTGAGGCTGCATTGTTTGTTTTGCAATTCTGCTCTGGAAAATCAGAAGACAAAACCCTTTTCTTTTGTCTCATTGGATCCTGCAAAACTCACTCTTTCTCACAGTAGATCTTTCTGATTGCTACTTACTCTGTAAGTTTTGACAGGAAGTTAGACAGACTTGGAATTAAGATTCCAAGGGGCTGCAAGCATGCTATGTTTTGACTACTACTTACGAATATTTTTAAAGGCTGCAAACTATGCTGTCAGTCAGAAATACATCATATGAGCAAAATGTGGTTTCTCTGGTTAAAGTGTAAAGGGCTTTATCATGGGACATGGACATTTTTAAAAAGGAAAATCCCTAAAGACAGGGTTAGTCTAAGTGTCTCAAATGAGCTGACAGTAATGTAAGTAATTCTTGAGGATATTTTGCTGTAAATACTCTTTTATACCATTCATATGCCCTATGCCATAAAGAGAAACCTCTTAGGCTGTTATATTCCAAGAAGTGCAATGAAGGTATATGAAAGTAGAGAAGATTGAATTCTAACATATAGGCAAGTTATGGACCATTTGTTGAAATTGTTTCATATTTGTACCTGCCCTGGTAATGTTTCTGCTCAGGGAGTGAGTGCAGAAACTTCAGTGCTGCCATCACATAAGTCACAGCAGTTGAATTTTCTATCATTTTCCTGCAAACTCCTCCCTATGGGTTTTCATTCCAGAGTTCAGTACTTCTGTTGCTATCTGTTTTTTGTAGCACTCAGGTCATAACAATATCATAAAGGACTTGGGGCAAATTCAAGTGTAGGCCAGACTCTGTTCCTTTCACTCATGGACTGCAACTAGTTCTTGACACCAGTCCATAGCTGAAATAGATGGGAATTTCCTACTAAATTAAACCTGTTAGAAATTAAGAAAGTATCTGGGCCTTGAGGTTTTCTGGCACAGAACAGCATGTGTTTATGCGTGGAAACTATCTGGGCCTCCACAAGTGTAAGTACTGGAGGTTGGGGACAGCTCCTGGAGCATGGTGACTCTAACAAACACCTTGGGGCTGTAGGGGCAAATACAGTTTTGCGTGGGTCAGAAACATGCCAAGAACCATCCTATCTGCCTAACTGCATAGATATTCACATTCGAGTTTCTGGAAGTGTTCAGGGGCATTATTTAATTTATTATTGCACTTCAGTGTAGCCACAGCGAGCCAATAACTTCAGTGAAGATGTAGACTCCAGCTACCCATCCACTGCTTTATGCACTCCTGGGAGTACAAGCAGAGTTGTCTGGGCAAGAGCAAGCTGCAGGGGTATCATGTGTTCTGAACTAGGATCCTGCACAGATCAACTTCAGGAACCCTTAATGGGAATTTATTTCCTGTACTGGAGAAAGCTTTGTTAGATAAGTACCTCTGTGTCTTATCTTGTATTTCAGCTTCCTTGGCAAAAAAGGGGTGATTGTGGTGGTGTTT
The DNA here is from genome assembly GCF_047716275.1 of Strix uralensis. Lineage (NCBI taxonomy): Eukaryota > Metazoa > Chordata > Aves > Strigiformes > Strigidae > Strix > Strix uralensis. Next base: position 8,956,086 of record NC_133978.1, on the reverse strand, counting down.
GGATTGCCATTAATGAAAAAGAAATTCTGTGTACTTTTATTCATTTTTGTGTTGCTGCAAAAGTTGGAAACAGGAGCAGCATAGTAATCCATGCTTGGTACTGGGTTCTGGGGAGCATGCATATGCCAAAAAGTCATTTGTAGCCTCATACTGATAACAGACTTATCCCAACAGGAAAGTCAAAGCCTGCAGACTTCCGAATCTGAAAGATTTGATTTCACTCATGTTGGTATCTGCTGATTCCTACACATGTAGAGGGAGAAAGTCAGCTGGACCAGAGTAGGAGCCTGTCCTAAGAGTCTGTTTCCTATAGCATTGGCTTGCTTTGCGTTTCTACTAGCAATAGGAAGATATCTGAGGGAATCTATTGTTGCCATTTCTGCAATGGAGATGAGCTGGTGAAGAGAGGAATGCAAGCAACAACTTCCCACACATCTTCCTGTTCTCACTGTTCCCAAAGAATGTCAGAACTCACTTGATCACAGCTGATTTGGACCGTATTCTCATCCATTGGAAACAGAAAAAAAAAGGAATGCCTTCTTACAGGAAACCAGGGTTAACTCTTCAAAGAAGCTACATTCCACCAGTGTGCTTGTTTACCTCTTCACAATAGAAGAGTTAATTGTACCTCTGTAATGTTTTTCATGTTTGCCATTATTAGGTATAAAAGTAATGTATTAACAACTCTTGTGATAGAACTGAGAAGCAAACATCTTGTTCTTAAGCAGAAAGGCTACGTTAAAAATGGGAATGGACTATTACAGGAACTTAATAGAAAAAAAACCTTTTCCACCGCCATATGGTTATGATATAACACAAACTGTTTTCCTGCCAACATATCACATTACAATGGAAGACTGCCAGTAGCTTCTCTCTTCCTTGTTTAAACAACAAAAATATCCAAAACGAATTCTTTGGCTGATTCAGGCTGTTGCTTATAAACATATACCATTGGCTGGTACTCAATCTCCATGCTCAGTTTCTCTAGAGAGCCAGTCCGTTTCACTGTGTTTTATTCAGAAGAGTACTGGAAAATGTCTTATCCAGTTCAGACCCTCTAGGACATTTCTTCCTGTTCCCGGCCTTAGAAAGAAGAGATCTTGCATAGCTGCAGTTATCTGTCCTGATTGCTAGTTTCTGCTTGAACAAATTTTGATGTTGGTGCAAAACTCAATCCATCTTAGTCATCTCTCTTTGCATCTACACTTATGAATGTGCAGCTTGAAGAGGTGTGAGGTCACTGTTCTCCCCAGTCACTTTGGCAAGGTCCATTTGTTCACTACAGCTCAGACTATGAAAAGCCTGCTGAACTAGGCCTTGTCTCTGGCATAACAAGGATTTGTCATGGGATCTGTGGTTGCTTCCTAAGGCTACCTTATGTGATTAATGTATGTGGTGTCAAATTATACTTTCTGTGTGTTATAATGAGGAGACTGGGAACCTTTTTCCTTGTTTAATCCCTACAAGTAGAAAAATCATAGAATAGAATAGAATCATAGAATAGAATACCAGGTTGGAAGGGACCTCAAGGATCATCTGGTCCAACCTTTCTTGGCAAAAGCACTGTCTAGACAAGACAGCCCAGCACCCTGTTCAGGTGAATCTTAAAAGCATCCTATGTTGGGGAATCCACCACTTTCCTGGGGAGATTATTCCAGTGGCTGATTGTGTTCATTGTGAAAAATTCTTCACTTGTGTCCAATCAGAATCTCCCCAGGAGTAACTTGCACCCATTACCCCTCATCTTTTCCATGTGTAAAAAGGGAGTCTCCACCTTCTTTGTAACCACCCTTTAAATACTGGAACATGGTGATAAGGTCTCCCCTAAGCCTTCTTTTCATAAGGCTGAACAAACCCAATTGTCTCAGCCTTTTCTCATACAGCAGGCTTCCCAGTCCTTTGATCATCTCTGTGGCCCTCCTCTGGACCCTCTCCAGCTTATTCACATCTTTTTTGTATGGTGGGGACCAAAACTGAACACAATATTTCAGGTGTGGCCTGACAAGCACAGAATAGAGTGGGATAATTACTTCTTTATATCTGCTGGTGATGCCCTTGCTGATGCAACCCAGCATCCTGTTCGCTTTCATTGTCACTGCAGCACACTGTTCATTCACATTGAGCTTGTTGCCCACCAGGACCCCCTGGTCCATTTCCACAGAGCTGTTCCCCAGCCAGGTAGATCTCAGCCTGTGCTACACTCCCAGATTATGTTTTCCCAAGTGCAAGACCTTACACTTGTCCTTGTTGAACTTCATAAGGTTCTTGTTAGCCCACGCTTCCAGCCTATCCAGGTGTTCCTGCAGGGTGGGTCTCTCCCTTCCAAAGTATCCACTTCCCCACTCAGTTTGGTATCATCAGCAAACTTCACTAGGATACACTTGATCCCATCATCCAGATCACTTATGAAGATATTAAACAGCGTTGGGCCCAATATCGATCCCTGGGGGACCCCACCTGTGACAGGTTGCCAGTCTGAAAACGAGATATTTACCACCACCTTCTGGGTCTGGCCTGTCATAATTGTTTAATCACAGAGTCTAAGGTAGTCACTAATATCCCCAGCATCAAAGCACATGACTAGCTAAGGATACTGATTCATATATGGCAATGTCCCACATTGCTGCTGATGTGTGTTTGGAAAGCATTAGGCCTTTATAACCATTGATGTCTGTTCCTCTACCTGAACTATCTGCCTCTGGGAAATGTATCTGCTAGCCTTTACCTGAAGTCTTTAATGAGGACATGGTTGTATATTGGGATGCACCCTCAGATGGTATAAACCATTACAGCTTTTTTGCCTTTGCAGAGACATCTCTGATTTTCTGCTTCTGAACTGAATTGTACCATTAGATGTAGTTACTTTGTGACCTGAAAGCACATTATCAGTACCCCAGGATATCCGACTTCATTATTGTTCTGTCTGTCTTTATCTGCACCTTTGTTTCTGTGTAGTTCCCTGGAGATCATAGGAATATATCAAACCAAATAACTGTCCTTCAGGGAGCAAAACAATATTTGCAAATATTGAACGATTTATCTTTTGACAAAATAATTTCTTACTGTGTGTGCAAAGCTTGCTGAGCTTTCAGCTTTGCTGAGCATAAGAAAGGGTGCTGTTTTCCTTGTTGTCCTCACTTTCTAAGACAGCTAGAACTGAATGCAGCCCAAACACATGCTCATATTGCACTACAAATGATTTTCCCCAGTTTCGTTTGTCTGTGTTAGTATTAGTCACAGATCATTTCATTTTGTGTGGACAGACTAATGTGATTAGCCACATTTAGATTTATGTGTGTGCTGAATTGAGCTGCATTATGTTGCATGGTTTTTAGGTGCAAATAGTGTGGCGGTTGATGTAATCTCATGTTCTAAATGAGATAAGTGTCTTATCATGACAATTTGCTCCTTTTACTAGGAACTACATTGCTTTTTATATCAGTTCACCTAGGTGAAGATTGTTCACAGGTTCTTTTTCTCAAACAACTAATGTTGTTGGAAACCTTTTGTTGGAGGAAAACCTTTTGTTGTTGGAACAAAACAAAAGGAAAACCTTTTGCTTCTGGAAAACAATTAATGAGTCATCTTAGATATTACATGAATCTTTGACAACTTTAACAAATAAAGAATGATATGTGGAATGATAGATGGAGATCCCCATGGCTGTCAGCTAACCTGAGGGGTTGCCATTTTTCTGCTGTAAAGAATTTGAGAAAGTGTAACCAGTATGATTTTGTGTGAGCTGTAATAGGTCTGTCATCCTCCAGTACCAGAACTCTGGAAACCTGTGAAGTTGTTTCATCTCTGCAAATAGGCCACTTCTCCTTTGGAGGCTGCAGATTTTTTGCTCAATTTCTTTGTGCATGTGACTTTCAAGAAATGGATCTGACACTTACTGACTTAATCTAATAAAATCTCTTTGTTTTGCAATATACTGAACCAAGATTTAGCACTTGGTCTAACACCCCCAGTCTACAGTGTGACAGCTGGTGCTATTATCATAAAAGCCCAAGACTAGGGCTAGGCCCCCAGTGTTAAGTAAACTACAAGTGCTCAAAAAAAAAAAAAAAAAAAAAAAAAGTGCTGTTGTTCCTTCTCCTGAGCATTATGGAAGCAATCTACCAATCTGTTACAAGCATGTCAGCATAAATGCTTGTTGAAGTTCTGTACACAATGATAACAGCATCTTTTCCATACCGGAGGATAGAACTTAATCTGCAGACCCAGGTGACAAAAGGGAGGGAGCCTGGGGGAGACCCTGGCAGCCAAACATGTGGGTCTCGTGGTTCCCCTGGTTCACTGTTAGAAGGCTGGAAGATCCATTGCGAAGCACAGCAGAGTGATGCTAAATAGAAAGGTAACTGTAAGATCAAACTCTGTCAAAAGTAGAGAATTTGGAGGCTGAGAAGCACAACACCCTGTCCTTTATATAATTAACTGTTGTCAGAAAAGATCATTGATCGAGAGACTCATGTTTACCTGAATGTATGCTGTTGTAGCTGTAAGGCAGCTGGCCACTATTGACTATGGAACTATGGCCTGACAGACTGAGATGATTCTAGAAGACCCTGACTGCACAGCTGTGTTTGTGCTCTTCATATCTGGCCTCTATCATCTTCCTTTCATTGTGGCTGAAAATATGAATATAGACAAATGGACAACTTGCTGAACCATTTGTTATTCAGGCAAGCTATGGAACACTAAAGAAATTTATATCTTGTAAAAATTGCCAAAGGAAAATGGGGGCCTTAAGTCACTTTTTCAGTCACTTTTAAAAAATTCTCCCAAGACTCAGACCTGTCTCAAAAACAGTGATTTAATACAGTTTTTTTCTTCTTCTTCCCACAAGCCAATCTGACCATGCTAGTTAATCATCCTTTTCCCAGCTATATTTAAATGCAGTCAGAGCCCTAAGTGGATGAGGCCAAAGAGGTCTGGAGCATCATTACCATCTGGGATGTCTTTGCTATTAAGGGAATGCAGAGAGGTGGGGAAAACAGAGGAAGGCAGTGGAAAACTGGCAAAGCTGCCCATTTCTGCTGTCTGCTTGGGGAAAGGGTCCATCTCCCTTTGGCCAGTCCTCCACTCCAGTTTCTCATAAGTGTCTCATAGTTTCTTGTTCCAGTTACAAGCAGCTATTTTGGATAGATTTGTTCCACTTGAAACAGAAAGGGATCCTGCCGCTGTAGTTTGTCCTTCCTGGGAAACTTTCCAAGTACAGGCAAATCTGAAGAGCTTTCTGCTGTTTTGCACTGGACAGAGATATCTTTGGATAATCTGTCATATTGTGGGAGTCAGCAACAGAGAAAAAGAGATCTTCAGTCAGTAATGATCCACTAAATACAAGCCTAATTGTTCAACACTTAATTATAGAAACAGTTTCCTGATCTGGCTCCTTCCAACTAGGTTATGTGTCTTGTCACTCATCAGACAGTTAGGTAACACAGCTGAGTTAATGCAACAACACACTATGCCTCTTGTTCCCCTGCCTCTGCTTCTTAGTTTTCTGCTGAATTAGTAAATTGAATCAAGGAGCTGCTAACTGCCATCAGGTGAGCCTCAGGAGCAGCAGGAAGGGAAGGGAAGGGAGGGGCTTAGTGAATAGTCACTTGTGAGGGTGAAAACTCTACCTATTGCAAGTAGGGAATTAAGTTAGTTCAAGTGTTTATGTGTCTGTATTCTTGGTCTCCCAGTTGTTGGATGTGGAATAGACTGCCCTGACATGGTAAGAACCTTTTTTCTTCTCCTATGTTAATAATGAAGTTGTGAACTCAAAAGCTGGTTACTTTGTGAAGTTTTCCTATGTATTTGGTCAAGGCAGACTCAGAGACAAAAGGGATGGAGGTGTTTTTCATAATGTATATAGTCCCATAGTGAAGAGAAAGGGGAGATAAAGAAGTAGTTCATGATCTGCTGAGTTGGCTGCTTCAGGAGGGTTCATTTGTATCTTGAATGCAGTAGAGAGGAAGGTAGCTACTTCTAATGGAACTTTGTCCTGCTTGAGTCTGTTCCTGAAGCATTATCTGTAGATTTCCCATTTACAGGACACTTGAAAGCAAGGATATGAACCGGTGGATCCTACCTGCCTTTTGCAATGTTGAAGGTGTGCGGTGTGAAAAGGTGTATGCTACCCCATGATTGTGCAAAGTTGTGCTGAAAACATTACAGGAAGTATTCAATTACGGTAACCTCAGGGTTAACCAAGCCTTTGGCCTGCCCCAGATTAAAGCACAAATGTATACCCCATTTCTAACTGTCCAAGTACTGTTCTTTTCTCCATGTTTCCCTCTCAGTGTCTGTGGCCTTGTTCTAATAGTTGTGTGTGTATAAGCAAAGCATTTCCAAACAACAACTAGTATCATCTGAAATGTTACTGTTTGAAAAAGGTATGGTCCCTCACAGTGTCCTTGAAATGTGCAGGTAGAGGGCTATATGTTCCTGTATGTAGCTGAGTGAAACCTCCCTCTGGTGATGTCCCTTCTCCTGCATCCCATGCGATGATTTACTTCTCCTAACAAAGCAGTATCTCCATTCACAGTAACGCTGGCTGCCTGCGCAGCATTTTCTGTTGTTTTCCTTAACTAGCGTTGCCAACTGCTGTGAGATACAGTGGGAAGACAGTGATACTTGGGCTTTACTCACTTTTATTTTCAGTTTTTGTGTAGCTTGAGGTTCATCTTTCAGAAATGACTGTAAGTAATAAGGGATTCTTGTCCATGAGGCTCCTTGGAATAAAGCCGTGTAGGAGAAAGGGGATGACAGTAACCTCTCAGGACATAGAAGGAAGGTAGAATGAAGAGGATTAACTTCTCTTGCTGCCACTATGACTCAGTAAAGGACTTCTTTCTTCTTCTTTTTCCCCTCTTTTTTCTTTTTTTTGTAAACGCTTGCAGAGGTGAAGATCCTACTTTTCATTAAACTGTTAACAGTGATTCATTCTAGAATAAATCCTTTCATGCTCTAATTTGAGCATGTTTAATACTGTTGCTGCTGCTGCTTGGACCTATGATCTTGCAAGGTGTTTATGATAACTGTTTTGCAAAATCCTTCACCACACTGTGAAAGTGGATGTGTTGTGCCATTGGGTTGTTTTGTTTGTTGGTGGGGTTTTTATTTGTTTGTTTTCTTCTGAGTGCAAGGGCAGTATAAATCTGAGGTAAGGAAGTGGTACAAGCAGCAAACAATTGCTACTGATGACAATAAAATAACCACCAAAGAGCCTGAAATCTATAAATAGGACATTACACAAGAGAAATTAGATAATGGGAGGCTAGGGAGTGTAAAATACTGAAAGTAGAGAGCTCATGGTGTTTCATAACTCACAAGAGATGTTTTATGCTCTGTCTTAGATATGCCATCTTGAAGATCCAAGGGTGTCTGACATGCTTCAGACCTTTTCTTTTAAGATCTAACCTTTTTATGGGACAGATAGTGGGTTTTATACTTCCAGCGTAATTTCTAGTTCTCTCAGTGCAGCACAATGAAGTATGTTGCTCCTCTAAAAAGGTTTGGGTTTCATGTGATGTGAGTAGTTGGTGCTATTGCACATCTGTTGAGACCACAGTGACAGATTCTTTAAATTGCAAAATGAAAATTTGCTGAAGTTCATTATTGGAAACACTTCCACAGAAAAGCCACTTTGAGAACTCACATAGATGCATAGTCAGTTCCTGTTGCGTTTCCTTACAGGCTACGCTTCCTTTTCAAAGCACTGAAAATGGAAGAACCTTGGCTGCAGAGCTAGTTAAAAGGAAATTTGCTGCAAGAAAGCTCTGAGCAGGATGAGTTTTATGGAGGTAGACACAGAAACATTTGGTGCAAATTAAAATGTGATCAGCTGAAGATTTCTTAAGGAGGTATCAGACTTGCTTGGTTCACTTGATTCAAACTAAGAAGCTTGCTGTAAGCTATCCCATCTACAGAAACAGACCTTTAAAACACAAGTGCACTGCCTTAAAGCTCTTCTGAAAGAAACAGTTTTGTTAGGGAAACAATACTGTAAAAATCTTCCCTTTTCTATTTTTGCTCATTTTAAAAGGATATTATTTCTTATACCAAGCTGATGAAGTGAAGGGAAAGACTGTAACTTCTGAACTATGTTATTGGTAACTGCATTACACAGTATTCTCTGAGGAATTGCTCTGTGGCACTAAGGACCCCAGTAAAATTCCAAGAGGTGAGAATAAAGCCTTTTCTGAGTCCAGTTTTATGATGTTGACTGTGTCCGGGCCAGTCTGCTTCTTGTGTTTCATTCCCTCTTTCTGCAGTGGAAAAATTGATGTAGTTGGTCTTTTTTAATAAGGAAATGGACTTGAAACCATCTGATGGGAATACTGTTGAGGTAACATAGTTGGGAGAAAATAAAGAGCCTGTTTAAATACACTTCTTGTCCAATTGTGAGTCCTTTCAAGAATCCTAGAAAGCTGTATCCAGAGAGACTCAGGCTTAATTTCAAGTGGCTAAAGGTTGGCTACTGTGGTACATAGGCCGCAGTCAGAGTGTGAAAGTTGAGTGTCTTCTCCAGGAGCAGCCCAGCCTCTTAGTATGCTCCTTCATAATGGTGTGCATAGGGTAAGCTCGCTAGACAGCCCTTCTATTTTAAGTTTTTCCTTTGTGCAATATTAGAGCTTTGGATTTCTGTTTGCATGTTACCTCAGCTTTTGCTTGGACAGTGATATACAACTATCATTTAACTTTCCAGCCTTCAAAAGATTTGCCTAAATTTATCATCTGTCAATATGAGGTCTCTCTTTCATGCTTCTCAGATTTCAAAGGGGTTGTCCCACTTCAAAGATCTCTTTTGAAACTGCATAATTATTGTGGGTTATACTTATTGCTTCTTTTAACTATTTTTTAGCTGTAAAGGTTTTGGGGTCATGTCTTTGCTACTACAGTAAGGCCCAGAGCCTTCCCATGTAAGAATTAGTGGTTTTTTAATAATGTAACTTTAGAGTCAGTATTTTAAGAGTAAAAATACAATTGTGTCTGAATCCTGTGGGAAAGAACCCAGTACTTTTAGTCATATTAGCTTTCAGTTCTTGACACTGATCATTTGAAAAAAGGCATCAAAATCTGAACCTCAGGTGCGTATATTTGTCAGAAATGGACACTCTTGTAACTTTGCCATGTGTTATTTGTACATGGGTTCTAGGAGATATTAATGGGGGTTTTAAAGTGTCCTTAGGTCCCTGTATTTCTGTGTTCATGTTTCTCTCACCTAAAGTTGCCCAAAGGTTAATTTACCTAGGCTTCTCTCCTGAACATCTTTTTGGCAGATTTGTGCTACAGTCATTGGTCCATCTTTAGCAGTTGTGGTGAGCCTTAATTTGTATGTAGCCACGATATCATCGGATAAAGATTTTGTAAGAAGCATATGTACTTTCTCCGTGTATTTCATAAAGATGATTATGATCAATTATTTTCAGACTTTTGAAAGAACCTTGCACTTTTGTTGTAGCATTTGGTATCTTGCAAGTGAAGTTTTATCCTTGTTCTCTGTATGTGTAAGTGTCAGCAGTCCCTACAGGGTTATGGAGTATTGTGATATAAGGGAATACATCCATTGTAATCAGCCCTGGCTACTACAGAGTGTACTGCTATCCTTTGAAATCAATGTTAGTATGAATTGATGGTGGTATAAGAGAGACTAGACTTTAGCCCCAACAGTTTAAACTCTGAGGAAGATAATCAAAGGGAAATACAGTACTGAAATCTTATTTTCATTATATCTGACTTCAACTAAAGATCTGCAAAATCTCTGCTTGATTTGTTTGAGTATTTGTGGGTTGCTCTAACTGACATATATTAATCACTTAAGAATTCCCAAGCTGTCCTTTATAACCACCACTATCTTTTGACTCGGTTTATTCTTCTCATCTTATTCTTCTCGCCCTTCTCAAGCCTAAACACGGCACTGCAACACTGTAAAAGGTGCAAAAAATTTACATTAGAGTGGTAAGTGTATTTGTCCTTCTAGAACATACTCTACTGCAGCACGAGTACCTTGTAGTGTAGAAATTGCCATAGTAACTACTCATTTCTTATTGATTAGATGGATAAAAATTCTCATAATATACAAGCAGAGTAACTTGCTGGCATATGGCTTCAGGCTACCCCTGTGGCAACTTACTTAGGCATTCTCTTCTTTTTCTGCATGTAAGAGGGTTTTTTAAAATGAATTAGTATTCCTTGGATTAGACCACAAAATAGTCTTTTATTTTCTGCCACAGCAGAGCTTAACTTTTAAGTTAAACTTGATATGCAGCTCACAAGGTAGAACCATAGACTGGTTTGAGTTGGAAGGGGCCTTAAAGATCATCTAGTTCTAACCCCCTCCCATGGGCAGGGACACCTTCCACTAGACCAGGTTGCTCAAAGCCCTGTCCATCCTGGCCTTGAACCCTTCCAGGGAGGGGGCAGCCACAACCTCTCTGGGCAACCTGTTCCAGTGTCTCACCACCCTCACAGCAAAGAATTTCTCATCTAAATCTACATTCTTTCAGTTTAAACCCGTTACCCTCATGCTATCCCTACACTCCCCAATAAAGAGTTCCTCTCCAGCTTTCCTGTAGCCCCTTTAAGTACTGGAAGGCTGCTATAAGGTCATATTGGTTTGTTACTGAACCAGGACAACTAGATTTCATCTCAACATGAAATCTGAAAGGAAAGAAGAGTTCTCCCCCTCACTCAGGGAGAAGGCCAACCTCTTCCCAGAGCTGACCTCTAATGGGTAAAAGAGAGTATTATAGTTTGACAGTTGTGATAAATCTTTTTGGAAGGTGCTTCTTAAAATATTTGAATTGGTTGTGTAAAAAATAAGTCTTGTTTTTATGTTTCTCTAGTAATACTATAGACATAGTAATGAACTTCAGCAGTGGCATTGTGAATGCTTCCTGAAAGCAGGATTAGACCTATTGTGAGTTATATTGTCTGACAGCTGTCTCGGTTCATGTGCTGCAGTTGCTGAGCATACTATTGCCTCTTGCAATGCTGAAAGATGCTCCAACAAGGCTTCTACCAAGTTTGTTGTGGAAGACAAGCTTTTTGTGAATTCTATCAGGGGACTGAAATCCTGAAGCACTTAGGCAGGATGCCGGATGAAATTAAGCCCAACTCATTCTTCAAATGTGAAGCATCAGTTTATTCAGAATAATATAAAATGAAATAATAGCAGCACTCAATCATTTATTTTTTTTTTTTTTTTTTACACTGTAAATCTATTCTAACACTATTCTGGAGTCTTCTGTGAGGCCTAGGTGTTAGCTGTGATTATATCTATTCTGTATGATTATTTCAGGGTACTATTAGTTAGATGTATAGGAGACTAAAGACTTTAGAGCAATTTTGAGTTCAGATCATTCAAGCTGCTATTACAGATTATATCCACGCAAGCCTGTTTGGAGACCTTTCCCACCTCGCAAAATTAAAAATGCTGGTTTAGGGCATCACACTTACATTATACCACCCTTCAACTCCCTTACTTTTACCTACAGTCTGACAGCCTCATTTCAAACTTTGTATGACCTTAAGATTGTTTGAAGGAGGTATTAATTCATAGGGCTGCTGTTTCAATAAGTTAGAACAGTACAGAAAGACTACTCAGGGAAAACATTATTATCTCTGTGGTAGGCTACAAACAAATGGAGGAAACTTTTTGGCAGCTGTAGATACCTTCTGTCCTTAACAGGAAGAAATAGGCTTGGCTCTTCTTAATCTTTTATTGGCCTGAATTCTTGTGTGCTTTTGTGAAGACTTTCACAGGCAGCAGTAGGAAGTTCAGTGTTCAGCATCTTTTGTCTGTGTACTGAGATCTGGAAGATGAACCCAGAAAGCAGCCGGAAATGTAGACAAAGAGAGAACAGCAGTATGTAGTGGATGAGGTAAGAGTTTAGGTTGATAAATTAAGTTTTTTATATTGTTACATCACTTTCCCTCCCACACCTTTAACCCAATTGAAAGGGAAAAGTCAGGACCCAAATGAGCCCAAATTAGGAAAAGTTTGTATAGAGCTTTTTAGGGTCATCTGCAAGACAGACTCAGGATGACTGGAATTCCTGTATTAGCAGCTTGCTGGAGGTCATTGAAGTGGAGCTGTCTTACCAGAGCTCTTCCCATGCTGGCTCTGAAGGGCAAAGGAAGGTTTTCAGAATGCAGTTTGTGCATGGTTTTCTCAGTCATTAGTTTCTATTCCATTAGGGGTCTGTATCACTGTATTTCCCTGCTGGTGCAATGACCAATCTTGGGCAAACATCTTTGCTACTTCTGCCATCGTGACCCCTTTTTATTGCCTCACCATTACATATTAGGAATAACCTGTTTTCCTTCCTCTCACAAGGAAGGGAAGGCTTCCTTCCTCACAGAACAGCGTGGAAAAATATGGAGAATTGAATCCAAAGACCAGAGGGAACAAGGACTCCAACCTGGTGATTTCAAGGCTTGCCTATTTTCTATTGACACAGAACCAGAGAAAGAGTCTTGTGCGCTTTTAGATGCTGGTATTCTGTTCTAATGCTCTGAAGACTTTGAGGGGGAAATAATGATTGGGTAGGTTTCATTCAACTGAGTAAACCTGCATAGAAAGAATATATTCCAGGGAACTTTACAAAAAAAATTTTTTTTAAAGTAAGTATATTGTGTAGAGAGTATGGTATGCTTAGTATTTAGAGTCCTAAGCTTTAAGATATTTGTAATGTTTTACAGAGATCTGCAGAGTGTTTTCATCAGCAATCTCCCATGCTACCAGAAATAAAAGCTGTATGTATTTGGTATTGCCAGGTGTGTATGGGTATCTAAATGCATATATGTATTTGTGTCCATCTGTAAAATGCATCCTGTGTGCAGATATTAAACACATCCACTCTGGGATTATGCTGTGACTTGCATACTTGGAGGCAAAGGTTCTGAATTAAGAAGAACCTATCCAGAATAGAGTGGAATTTACTGCAGTTGCCGTGGGTTTTCAAAGCAATGGCTGCAGTCAGAATCTGGCTGAAGTAATTAATTTACGAAGGATGGAAAGGAAAAGCAGCATGCAGAAGATGTAATTAATGGGAACATATAACAGTCAGCTCTCACATAATAAATTGGCAGCTATGCCTGAGGTAACTGCCTTTTATTTGCAAAATACAGTTGGAATTTTCTAAAAGTAATTGCACATTTTCTTCCATTTTCACATGGTCCCAGAGAACACAGTACAGTACAAATACCAATAGGAATACAATAAAATCATGGTGGTTGGTTTGTTTGTTGGTTGTTTTTTTCTTCAGACTCAGGGCTATGATCTTATTTGACCCAATGTCCAAAGGACAGGAGGAATAGATTTTAGTTCACATTTTCGTTAGGTTTAATATGGAATAATCTTAAACAGACAAGACAGGAACAACCAGAATAAATAACAGTAAATGGCTAGATATCTATTTGCAGAACAGATTTAGTAATGTAATTCTCCTGACTTGAGTAAATAATGGTTAAGATAAATGTTCTGAAATGCTTCCATTTTGAAGGCTCGAATTTTCCCCGTCTGAAAGTTTACTGCAGCTTTTCCTGAAGAGCAAGCATGACATCAGTTGTTCTTTTAGATACACCACTGATGCTGGCAGATATTCAAGAAAATGCATTCTACCACTTGCCTAGTGCAAAGCTCTGGAAGGCTGCAGGATGATACAATGGCTCCCCACACCCAGCTGCTGATTCAGCTGACTCGGACAGCCTGCTGGAAAAACAGTGCTGTAGTCCTTCCTCAAAAAATTTGCAGGAGGAAGGTGAGGTAGGGCTTGCAAACTGGGGTTTGCTGCTGTGACTAAACATACAAGGTACTAGAATTCTTAGTTGTCATTTCCAGGCTTCTCAAATGAAGCAGTCGGAATTGCATGTTGTTCCTGCTGCTACCTGGCACATGTGATTCCCCTCTGCACACTGGTGGGGAGGTATACTACCCATCATTTAGGTGCTTTGTCTGTTTGGATTTTCTTTTGTTTTTAAGCAATCTGTTTGTTGTCACCCTTGATAATGGGGGGGAAAAGGGAAGTCCAAATCTATTCTATTGTAAGGGTGAGGAAGGATCTAGCTCATTTTGTCTGTGAGTAAATGGGGATGGGATCTAGTAGTAACAACCTAGCATCTGAGTGAGTTGTTCTCACTGTAAATCTGATTAGAAGCTCTACTGCTGTTTAAAATGGAACAGCCTGAAGACCAGGAAATATAGTTCTGTGTAAAATATTCCTGCTGTAACTAGTCTATATTGCTGACCCCAGGGGATCTTGCATTTGCTGCAGGCTGAGCCTGGTAGGCAGTTTGTTGCTGAACTAAGCCTTTAAATAGACAGCAAGTTAAAAAAAAAAAAAAAAGTGTCTTGCAATTTTTGTGCTGATGAATTTAGAATGATGTTCTAGCAAGCTCAGTACACTCCAAATTAATTAGCAAGGATCCTTTTAACAGGATAATTACTATATCAGCAAGTGGTAAACTCAAAATGAATGTGAGTAGTCCTGGCTTGCATCAACAAGGAAGAGATGTGTTGCAGTTCTACCGACTGATTCTGAATTCACCCTAATGTGAAAGGTTTTAGACAGCGCAGCTGGTCAGCAGCAGCAATCTATAGCTTCTTTACCTCTAGACTTGAATTCAAATCCCAAATGAATTTGCATTCCACTCTCCATATGTCTACCTCACAATGCCATAGCAATTGATGATTGGCTTTTTAAAATTTCTGGTGGAAAAAGGCCCAAAATAAGAAGAGCAGAAGGTGTTGCACATTATTACTAAAGTATAAATCGTAGAAAGGGCTATGAAGTATATGAGACTTCCTTCCTTCTTTATGGCTGTGCATTTTCTGCTGTCATAATGGAAGGGCCTGATCCTGCATAAAACAGTAACAGCTCACAAGTATAAACACAGGTTCACATGTTTGGGGGTTGGAATTTTTAAATAGGTTCAGCTTTCAAAGAATAAACATGTCACTGCCTATCAGGCTATGGATAAATAAGCATATGACTGCTGCAGTGGTGACAAACATTTTATTCATTCCCAATGCCAGATTCTGTCTTTAGATAGCTGAGGCTTTAGAAAATAAGGTTTAATTGGGAATTTTTAATAAGGGAAATTACCTTAATTAGGTTACTTTATATTTGCTAGATTTTTCTATATGCTTTTCTGATCTCTTTTAAAATGGATACAGAACTTTGTAAAAGCATCTGCCATATTCTGTGAGAATGTAATTTTTAGGCAGACTTTCAAAAATCATTTATCTTTCAGCTTCTATAAGACAAGCCCAGCAAACTCAATGGTCTTACACTGATCTAAAGTGGGTTCTTGGGAGAAATTTATCAGGCCCTCTGTTGTTCACTCCAAATGTGAAAGTAGTAAATTAATAATTATTAGCTATTTCTTAAAAATGGATCTTGACACTCAACAGACCAATCTCTCAAGTTATTTCATGGGACCTTGTGGTACTCTATGAAATTTGAAGCACACGCCTGAATCCTTCTGTCTAGATTGTTTTGTCAAACTTGAGCAGTGCCATTTTCTTTCCAGTTAGATTGTATGCCTGAGTTAGGCCACTTTTAAAAATCATATAAAATGGAGACATTTTAAAAACTTGTCTCAACTGCAAGCACAGTGAGGAAAAAAAAAAAAAGTCTTTACAAATATTTAGGGGTTGGGGTTTTTTTGTGTGTTCTAACTGGTATTAACAAAGGCAAGCACCTCTAGAAAATGCCTGTGACAAATACAGTTGTATTCTAATGATTTGTGGGGCTGTTTTTTATTTATTTATTTGTAAGGTTTAAGATATTCAGACCATGCAGGTCCTAAGAGACAGTCTTGTGTATGCAGTTTCATGGTGGTGCGTAGTTTTTAAGTGAATCCAGCAAAGGATGAGATAACTAACATTTGAAGATTTTCTTAAACTTCTTGAATGAAAAATGTTTAGATGTCACAGTAGAAATCTGTCATCCCCCTTCATTTGCATGTCTGCACAGTTGTTGCTGCTGAAGTTGCTCCCATACACAGTGAACATGTTGTTCATCACATTCTAGTTATGGCCCAACCATTCAAGTAGAGCTAAATGCTTCTGTATTTCCCATAATGGGTAGGCTCATCCTTCTATTTAAATATATGCAAGTGTGTATGTTAGCACAGTGCCACCAAAGATTATAACCAACTTTGTTAGTGTGCCAAACCTTTCTTGCTACTACAAACTACGTCTACAAAATCCCTGTGGTAATATTATAGGGAACTAGTCAAAACCCACCATACAAATGGCTAAAAAAAAGTCCCAATTCTATGAATTTGCTTCAGAAATTTCCCCTATAATTTAGAAAAAATTACTGATCTCTTGGTGGAAGAGATGACTCAGGCACTCAAGGTATGCTTGATCACAGAAATGGGCTAAGCCCTTCTGAAGAAGCTGTGGGAAATGCAACCTTTGCCAAGTCAGTACCTGTGCTCACTGATCTTCTGATAGAGCTTGGGCTTCCTCTTTCGGGGGAAAACCAACAAACTCATTCATTTCGGTATCTTGGTCAGTGGTAGCATGAGTACGAGCTTCATAAGGCTCGCATGGGCAACAGCTGACTTCTCCTTTCCTGCTCTTCTGCAGGATGGTAGCACGGAAGTCTAATGTTATCACTGCCAAACGATACAATTGTAGAGTCACAACTAGGATATTCTTAGCTGTAAAAAACACCAGCATCTGATTGAATATTCTGAAGTGGCCCATCAGGATTGAACGCACAATGAAGAAGGGACCATCCTGTATGAAAAGGCTGACCCCTATGTTCCATAGTTCCGCGCTGTACCTGCAAAGCAGCAGGCTGGGGATCCGCCTAGTTGATGCAGCTGGTTTGCAGCCAATATGCTGTACTGGAAATAAAACACAGTTATGTTATAACAACCTTCAAAAATTGAGCCAGGTTTGGAGTAAAGGGCAGTTATAATCCAGGGTACCCTGGATTATAGTTATAATCCAGGGTACCCTGGATTATAAATGTATTCAACTGTGAACAATTCAACATAGAGCGTTTCCAATTTCCGGGATCAGTTTCAGCAAAACACAGTAAGCTCTCAGGTTAAGCAGGCACTTATGTGGTCTGCCAAACAGGACCAAAAACCGCTTCCCCTTTTCTATCCCACAAAGCTATCAGTATTTATATACTTTTAAAACAAGAAGTAGGTCACCTACTCTTTCTGTAACAACGTCCCCAAGACATTTTTCTGTTAAATCAACATGCTAGGCTAATATGTATCTTTAAGAAAAAAACTACTGTGCTGAATGGGAATGGTCTGAGCTGTAGCACTTCAATTTGTTCCAGGCTGTCTAAGACCTTGCTTTTAAACGATTAAGCAGATAGCCATTGACTTTTTCATGTGTCAGAGTAAGAATAAATCATGTCAGTGCAGGGCAATATTGAGCATTATGGATAGGAAGAAACTGTGGTCGCTGCTTGCCATATAAGACTTGAGCCACAGTTACTCATTCTTAGACTTCTGGGTATGAAATTGCATGCAACTGTGGGAACTTATGTGGATGCGTTCCCCTTGAGTATAAAAGTGGTGATGGGCTAGAATGCTCTTTGTGGCATGGTGTCTAGAGAGGATCGTCAGAAGGGGTTGTGTGTAGTAAATATGGCTGACTTATGAAAATGCATGTAGCTTAACTAACCTGTTCCTCAGGCAGTGGGATTTCATTATTTTAAAATACATAGCTACTCGCAATGCAGTAGCAACTGCCAAACATTCAGCTTACCAAAAGAATTCTGTTTAGGTCAATGCTGGAGGGGGCGGGGGGAAGACTCAAGTGGAAAATGAGTTGTAGAATGTAGAAATTTGCTGAATCCATTAGGCAAAGCTTCAGCAGCAGCTAATATTTTAATATGTTTTTGTGCCACTGCTGTTTAACAGTCCTAAATGCATTGCTGTAGTCCAATAATAAGTGCCTAAAAATTTCTATTTTTGATGTATGAATAAACATTCTGATGCTTGAATAAAAAGTACTATCTGTGCAACTGTATAGAACTACCAAACATAAACTGTACCCATAGCAAATTTCAGGGCAATGTGTGTTCAGTAATTTAATTTTTACCTGGTAAATGTAATTACATAAGCAGAAAAGCAATAGCCAGAGAAAAAATGTGCAGTACAAGAGGTTACTTCACTTTAATTAATGCTATGATTGTTTAAGTACTGTTTGAATTTATTTGGGTGGTGGTGATGTGTATGGGGGTTCTTTTGTTGGTAGGTTGTTTTGGGTTTTTTTTTTTAAACCTGAGTGTTGTGCATCTTTTTAACAGAATATATTTTACCAGTAACAGGAATTCTAGCTGTGATAAATCTGAAATGTGGTTGCATTCGTTTTTTTCAGGAGGTGAGCTGCTGAGCTGAAATGATGAAATATTTTCATAACTTCGGTGTTGAAAACAAAGCCTACTGCTGTTCATGAAGAAAAGGCTAATGAAAAATTCCTGAAACAATTTTTTCATTATTATTCTTTTATTATTTTAGTCAGTGTGTCAACCTAGTCATAAATTTTATATAAGATGCTAGTGAAGATAACGTATCTTTAGACTGGTACAGTTGAGTTGCAAACTTGTAGCGATCGGAGGCCAAACCATCTGTTGGAACAGATGATTGAGGCAACTTTCGTTATTCTTCTTGGACACAGAGAAGCCCTTTCTGCCTAGGGATGAATACAAGCCTGAGTTGTCTAAACGTTGGGCCTTTAAGGGTGAACAGTCCCAACATTATATGGTCCTTCGGGTTCCCTGTAAATAGGTAATTTCTCTTCTGGTAACATCACCTGTGCTCTTGCCTGTGCTGTTCCCTGTGGTTTACAGTCCCCTATCTCTCCATAGGGTCTAGTAACCTACCCAGACTCAAGCCATAATATAATACAAGACCAGACCTAACTCAAGAGCTCACATAGTGCAGTTCAAGGCAGTAACAGGCAACTGGAGCAGATGCTCCAACACAATATTGTGATTCTATTTTTGTCTGGAGTAGAAAGTTTTATCACGGAGATCAGAGGTTAGCCAGAAAGCAAGTGCTTCCTCAAAAGAAACCACAATTGGCTTTCTTCAAAAACCATTGTCATATGAAATGCTCTCCACCAGAAGTTCTTGATATAGCCTGTAGCGTGTGCACAGCTGCAAGACACGCCAGCAAAAACTTAAAGCATTTGTTCTCTTTTCTTGTCTGCGTGCAAGTACTAACCTGCAAGATCGAGTGGAAACTGTAACATACTCCAGGTCCATACAGCAAGAATTGCATTTATGAGAGCATAATTCTTCCTATGGGAGGGGAAAAAAGTGGTAACAGTGAAGATACAGTTTCCTTATGTGATAACAAAAATGTTTCCTGTGGTATTTAGAATGTCATTTAAAGGGGGGTTGAGTGAAACAGTGGTTGATTAATGCATGCTCTTGAGATGTAAGACTGAGGAAAACAAAGACACCTTTTGGTATAGAATTTTTGCTGTTCAGTCTACATGTTCCAGCTGTGTAATTACACTAAATATCTGATGCTAACATTATAATGCTAAGCATATGGAAATAGACTCTGTGGCTCAAAGAGGAGATATCTTTATCCTTGTAGTGATTACAAATTCCTTGCAAGCCTGAAGCTTCTCTGCCAAGTGGGAAGGACCTCTTCCTGCTGTAAAACATTTTCTTTGATATTTAAAAGAAAAAAAAAATAGTATGTCTGTAAGAGAGGATGAACCTCTTCTGTGATTCCTTTTCTTTATGATGGATGTTCACAGCTCATCTCTCAGTGCTATGAGGGGGAGATGATCTTACTTTCTCTAGGAGAGATCACAATGTTGAAAATTCACACCAGACTATGCCATTCCCTTTCTTCTTATCTTTGAACACTTTGTCATTCTATCATGAGGAAAGTACACATGAGATAACCAAAGAAGCAGCTTGGATAATGAATCACTAAAGCAAACTCTAGTTGCTTCCTTGCCAGTCTAAAGCAATTCATTAACCTGAAAGAGGCTTACTGTGTATCCAGTGTTTCAGCTCCTGTAGTTTTAAGAACTAACACTGCATGGCAGTTATGCTAGTTGTTTGGCTCTTTGTACACTTTCATTGTGATGGATGTGACGTGCTTCTCTGCTGGCAACAGATGAGTAATCCCTAACAAAGCTCATAAGACTGTTAGGTCTTTTACAGAGGGAAAGGTGAGAGTATACAGAGCCCTTAAACGTAGCCTTCTGTTACCTGTGGGAAATACTGTTCCACCAGTCTGAACACTGCAGATTGCACAAACGATCTGCGAAATACCAATTATACAAATGAAATACAAATTATTCATGTCAGCAAATAGTCCTTACCGAACATCGTCAATGTCCAAGGTTTCACTAGCAAATTCAAGTATATCTGCTGCTGTTCCCACAAACATGAGAAGCAGCTGAGACAATTGATCCCGGGTGATTTCAACCCCGATGGGGAGAAGCCATCTCCCAACTACCAGTAGCAGTAGAAAAGTCTGGTGGAGGGCTAGTGTCCATACGGTCTCACAGATTGTGGAGAGCTGATTCACAAAGACTTTAGCCTGTTTAAAAGACAACAATAACGCCTGTAACTTCAGGACACTGACATTATAGGTACTTTCAGAGACTGTGTTCATCCTTGAGCCTGCTTGTGTTCTCCTTATTTTATTAGAGCTAATCATTTCAGTGTGGCAGCCATGATTTGAAAAAGGCACATCAATACAAACTTTGGGTAATGAACAGAAAGACTTTCTTTGTGTACTACTACAGTTCTCATTTTTCAGCTGAGCATTATCCTTTGCAGAACTATCACTCAGACACTTTCTAAATTTGGAAGAGAATGGTAGGAGAGTCTCCTCTTCAGAGAGGCTTGTCCTACCAACAATAGTTAGTATGCAGCATGCTGTAGGCCATTTTCACAATACAGTTTTCTGAAACATCACTATTATTTCTTTTTCTTTCTTTAGTTTTACTTACTGTGTGAGGAGCTTGCCCAAACAGACATAACAGTCCTCTAATTGCTCTAATTTCATAAGATCTCTACTAGGAATAGGAAAAGGTGTCCCACCGTCTGAATGATGTGGTGATCTGTTCCCTCACTTCCATGACTGCTGTCTCTGGATTGATTGAAGTCTTGGTTGCTGAAATTCACCTGAACTGCTCCAGGCTCATTACCACAGTACTGTTGAGAACAAAAATATCACACATGCATAAACATCCCACACAAGGACCAGATGCGCTCTGTAGCTGGAAGAGCCATGTTTTACTGAACTGCAGAGGGTTTAGTTGTGGCAGTCAGTCAATATTTACAAAGGTACATGCTCACTCTGAATATAATTCCCCCCCTTTCAGAAAGGAGGAATTACTCTCATAAGGACAGGAGTGATGTGTTGGTAGGTCCCTGAGTAAAAGGGGTAAAAGTAGGGTAAAAGTTGGTCATGGTCAGTCTCTATATTTAAACTTGTTCTCAAAATATCTGCTTCTCATATCTACTATCCAGAAAAAGTTCTCTAAAAATGCCTTCATTTCATTCTTCCGTACAACCTCCCTCAAAGCTGAAATGAATAGAGTTGGGGTAGGATGTTTGGGTTGTATTATCTGCTGCCCCAACACCTCCCCACCCCCAGCTGAGCCTTATTATGCAAGAAAATTCATAATCTGAGAGGTGAGATTCAGCAATAATTAAGAAAAATGGGCCTGCAGAGTAGAAAAAATGGGTATTTTTACTTTCTCCAAGTACGTAGTGCTCTGGGAAATTGAATGCTGGGTAATACATACTGTTAGTTCAACTGCAGTAGACCAGTGGTGGGACTGTGTCCTCTCTGAGGTCTGCAGCACTGCACTGCCCTTCCACCTTCACGCCCAAGGTTGGCCCCAGAACAGCTGGGGTATGGTTCTAAAAATCTATCTTCATAACAATCCCTTAGCATCTCTCTTCATTGTAATAAAAAAGGGATAATTAGAAAATCAAACCATGCTGTTATTAAAGACTTTTATCCTCTCTTATTTTGCCAGAGAACACCAGATGATTTGCATTTCTCCACTGGGCCCCCCACCATTTTATTGCACAGGGAGTGATTTTCTGCAACAATCAGAATGTGTTCTAGTGCATACTGAGTAGCTGTGTTCAGCATAATGCCTGCCAATATAAAGGCAACGTTTTCCAGCAAATGTCACATTCCAGCAAATTTCAGATTTCACTTTGATATTTTACTTGGTCTTTGATAATGTTGCTCGGTATCTGGGCCTCTTGACCTTGTATGTAAAAGGAGAAACTTCCTGTGGTCTGAAAAATCTGGAAAAAAAAGTCAGTGCTTGTTTTTATAGTTGGTAGTAAAGGCTCTTAAACTGAATGCTTGCCTGATTTGGACAGTGGGTGTAAGACCATTGAAAGACTGACACACAGGTGTGGGGAAGATATTTCCATTTGGAAGAGAGAAGCCTAAAGTTCTGGACATGGAAACAGTGAGATGGAGGGGCTGGTATGCTGCCCAGCTACAGCCTTGTGGGGCTAATCTCTCTGGGCTAGCCCTTCAGCTGAGGGAAAAAGAACAGCTTGTTCAGAGGATGTTTCAGAAATGAAATTTAACTGGTGCTCCGGAGAAGCCTTTTTATCTGTTGCCTTTAGAAAATGTCTAAAGACTGTGAAGACCAGCCCCCAACATCCAAGTCAGCCTTTCTGAGTAACCCCCACAGGCAGTGTGACACAGTTGGCTGAGGAGATCATGACATAAAAATATTGCATAACTGGCATAACCACCCCAGAATACTAAGTGAATATTTACATTGTAACAAGTAGATTGGGTAGGGCAAAGGGATTACTAACTTGGGCTGGAGAAGGAAGGGTAATTCAGTTTTTGGTTTGTCATTGAGTCTGCATTTCAGCTCACTCCTCTGTCCCCTTGCCCAGTCTGGCAGGGGTAAGAGTAAGGGAGCCATGAACTTGCATTAAACTTCACATCAGAGTTTTGGGATTATTTTTTGTTTTTGTTCTTTAAAGCCCTGTTTCTTGAGGATGAATTTGACAAATTTGAGGAAGGGCCCATGTAGGGCAGCCTGTTGCACGTGCAAGGATGGTGGAAAACCCTTCCCAAACACTGTGAGAACTCCCAGCAAGTAAATCAGGTGGCTGAAGGACAGGACTGAAATAAGAGCCTGTTGCAGTAATACTGTGTGGGTAGCAAGGTGTATGGGTGCCGCTCAGCAGATGCTGTGGCTCTCCCATGCCAACTAGAGAGAGCAGATAGCTCTCACCACTGGTATGTGCAACCTCCGCTCAGGGCAGAGGAGCTGCAGCAGTCAGCAACTCGCACCACTGGAGGCAGGTCCAGGAGAGCATGCCATAGCCTACATGTGCCTTGCAATGGGGCCCTTTTATCTTTTTTTATTCCCTCCCCACCACCAGTGACACAAAGGTGCAGAGAATATTCTTTAAGAAAATTAGCTCACTTCATCAGTGTCTTTTGTAGGTTCTTTATATGTAATTTTTGCAACTAATCCCAGCTGAGTGGGGGGTTACTATTTCAGTACAAGGCTCCAAGAACTGGGACTGAATGACACTCCTCATGGCCAAGTCCGTATCTCTTCTCAGCTGCATGCAGGCAAGAAATGGAAAACTGCATCTGCGAAGCCTGTCATTTAAGTTAGCTACTGTTTTTTCATTTAAGTATGTTCATATCTTGTTTTGGTTTGTTTCTCTCTGAGTATCTATTAAGTGATGATTGTGGTGGTGATTCACTTGAAAGTTTGGAGAAGAGCCTTTATTTTCGTCATGTATATGCATGTAAATAGGACTGTTGGTGCCAGGCATATTTGCCTAGCCAGTTATGTATGTGCAGCGACTGAATGGGAACCTGACAAGTACTAAGTTTCACAGGCTGTTGATAAATGTGGTTTACCTCTTCACTGCTAGAGCCCAGTTACTCCTAGATATCGAGACTGTGTGCGTAGCTAAACAACAAAAATGCTGTGCAAAAATAAACCAGGAAGAAATTGTACACATTTTGCATAAATTCCAGCTTGGTTTACTTCCTTTGTTTCTTGTGAGATGAAGCTTACATTCCTCTGATTTAGAAAACTTCTAATCAAAACCGAAACTCTGTTGCATGACATGGTGTTGTCCTAGTGTGCAGCCTGCAGAGAGCTCGCTGTCAGTGCACGGGGAAGCCCTGAACTTACCCAGCAAATTTGTGTTTGCATGTTATTCACAATCCATTAATCTCAAATAAAAATGAGGCTAGCTAAAACTTCTCATGATGGGTCCAGCACTGACATGGTAAAATTGACACTTGAATACCGGGGCAGATACCTCAATCCTGTTAACATGCATGAAGGCTGGAAGCCTGAGTACACTGTGGAAGAGGCTAGAGCTTCCCTGGAGCAGGCCCTCTGCCAAGCAACAGGTACCCAGCTTGCTCTCTGCAATTTGCTGGAAACAGTGTGGCAATTGCTATGGCAACAGGTGTGATGTCAGAAATTCAAAGCAACCATGACTGCTTCATTTTGCTCATACAGGAAAGCTGAAATGTAAAACAGGGATAAAAGATTGCTGAAGCTGTTTTCCAAATTGAGGAAGATCATGGATATGGGAGGGAAGAAATGGTGCAAGATGTAAGATCACTTTTAGGAGAGGCATATACTAGAATTTTAGCTGGTGGAAGGATCCCACATCAGAATGAGGCTGGGGGAATGGGCAGTAATATTCACTATTTCCTTAAAATTTCAAGTTAAGGTGGTTAAAAATAATTACAGGGTTTACCAAGTATCTGTCTTATTACTTACTGGGAAGCCTACGCTGACTACAGCACTGCTAGTCAGGTAAGCCCTGCAAAAGGTGGTCAGTTATCGCTTTCTGTGGCAGTGATGCACCAGGCATTTGAAAAGGTAACAGAGGTATTTGTTTATCCGAGATCTTATACAATATTAAGAAAGAATGTTTGGCTTTTTTAATGGATTAAATGGTTTTAATTTTCTTGCCACTCTATTTTGCAGACAGCAATTTTTTTGCTCAGTACAGTTCAATTTACTTTATAGTCTCTCCCAAACATGTATTTCACCCCCAAATACTTTACTGCAAAGCAATAGTTTCTATGCAGTCAGTATTTCACTGTTGATATATGAACGGTATTACTTATGTCCAGTTCTGCAGCACTCAGGCAGAATTGCCTCTGTTTTCTGGGAGACTGCATATTAGCACATGCCTTAAATAACAGCACCAACACAAGCAGTTGATGTTTCCTGTTAAAGATTCAACATGAGATCAAAATTCTACTGCTTTAAAGACTACAAACAGTTTTCATGGTGTATATACTAAATGTGTGGATCTAGAAACTGCATAATTACCTATTGTGTTAGTATTTTAATAAAAAACAAACCAGCAATACTTTAGTAGGAGGAGTAGTACTACTCTGGGTGCTGTGTTTGAGATCGCTAGGAGGGCTGCTCCCCTTCTGGAGGTATTGCTTTTTAATCTATTAGATTGTGTGTTTCCAGAACTCTCTATCTTATCTCTCCAGGTATAAACTAAGCTGTTAACTTGATATACTCCCTCTTTAATTCACAGTAGCAGTATATCAATAAGAACAAAGTATGCCATGTTCTAACATCATTTTGGGAAATAAACTGCTGCCTTTGACTAGAGAATTAGCCTGTTTCTTGGACCAGATTTAACTATGACAAATGTTCTCAATATCCACATTACCTGTCTGACTGTTTAAGGAGATCTGGCAAAACAAGAAGACAATAAATTCCTGCTGCTGTATTTAGAAAAAGCCTCAGGCATTTTCAGTGTAAACACAATTTTGAATATTTGATTATGCTTCTGTGGGCTCTAACAATATTTCGAAGGAGAAAATGAGGCTCTATGTCTTCTTAGTCTAATTTATGTATTTTCTTCTGTTGCTTTTTGCTCTTGTTCCTTTTGGGCCCTTTTCTGCTGTGAATATAAGGTACTGCATATGTGCAGATGCTGAGACAGATAAAATCCCATTTTCAGTATGTGGAAGTGCTGTGGGGACTTGAAAGCAGCCTGCACGGGGAGGTGGTTCACTCGATGTGGGCTGCTGGGCTAAGTGGCTCTGTCCTGGCTCTAACTGACTCCATCTGCCAAAAGAAAAATTGCCTTTAAAAATTTTACTGTGTGTTTCAGTCCTGAATTGGAACCCAGACACCCCCTGTCCCACATTGCTATACAGCACGAACAAAGAAAGGATATAAACACTGACAAATTACCATGTCAGCTATCTGTGGTAGCAATCTGTGAGCATTCTCCTAGGTTGCAAGCACAAGGTAATTTGAGTTTAAGACCCCTTTCACTGATACCCATCTCAGTTTTGGCTTGCTTGGAGTTGTGATATCTGCTTGTAAGTGCTGTGAAACTCATACTTAATTTTACAAAGACCTCTAAAGCAATGAAATTCTTTCGCCATCCTGAGCGAGATTCAAGCTGGTAACCTGGGGGTGAAAGGGTGTTTTTCAAACTTCTAGTCCTCAGTTCCCCAGCCAAATACAACTAAATGGTCTCATTTTAGCTAGGAATGAGGCTCATGATTTGATATTTAGGAAATGCACAGTAGTCCATAGCATAGCTGGAGCTGGACTGGGAGACCCACCAGTATAAAATGGAAAATTGGAACAAGACCTGGCAGATCTCTGTCTGTATGCCCAAATCCAACCCATCAAACAATGCATCAATTTCAAACTAGTCCATCTTGTCTCATAATAAATACCTGAGTCCCATGATGAATTTCTAGTAGCCATAGTGATGGTACTGTGCAAATCAGATATAAAAATATTGCTGGTGAAAACCTGTGAAGGAAAAGAAAAGATAGCTTGGTATTACATCATAAATACCATATATCCTATCATTATTTGCATTGAAAAGTATCTTATGCCTCCTACCATATGGGATATTAAGAAATGGTGTAACTGCAAATAAGAGTTGTTATTCTTGCTGAATTCCTTATGCTGTTGGTATTGTGAACTGTAGGTTTATTGGTACATCCATCTGAAAGCATATATGGAAGTTTATTTAAAATCTCTTTTTTAAGAACTAACTAAAGGCACTTTGTATTTCCACTGCAGCATTCTCTGTACTTTAAATAAATAAATAAAGCCGCTAGCTAACATGCTTTTTCTGATTTCATGAACGGTGAATTAATACATTGAGCCATTTCACTGAATGATGCTGGGATAAAGGTTGTTGATCAGAACCCTGTGCATTGACACAGGAAAGGTAGAAATAGCATCAGTTTGTCTAAAACAAGCATTTCTTCAGTAGGAGGTTTTTCAGTGCAGGCTAAAATGGTTTATGAAAATGGGTCTTGGCCCTGTTTCCCCCTTTGTGCTGAAAATTGTGTAATTCTTTAGGATTTCTGTCTCTAGTTCTCTCCCTGCCAGTCACCTATGTAACTTATGATGCTGAAGCTTTATTATCTTCAGCTTCTTGAGACGAGTTTATTCAGAACTACTGGGGATGTTTAATTACTCCTTCTGCAAGCACTGATTCTTCTGAAGGCTGCTGATGTTTTCCTATTAAACACATGACGGTTTTGTTTGGGTGAGGAGGGGTTTTTTTGGCATTTCTTATCCTTTTGGAGTAGGAATGAGGTCTGATGCC
This sequence comes from Strix uralensis, assembly GCF_047716275.1. NCBI lineage: Eukaryota > Metazoa > Chordata > Aves > Strigiformes > Strigidae > Strix > Strix uralensis. The sequence continues at coordinate 8,928,481 of NC_133978.1, read as the reverse complement.
ACTAATGTTCCATCTAGCTGTGCCATAGTATGGAGTGAGCATCACTGCAATGCTGCCAAGATGCACCACAACCTCTGCATCACACATGTACTGGCCCAGGACAGGGCACTGGAGTCAAACTCTGGATACTTGCTTGCTTGATTTCTTCTATCTTGTCATTGGCACATTCTGCAGTGATTTTTAAATTGCTTATAAATATGTAACTGCAGCAATGTTTTGGTCAATAGTTTTTTGCATTTATTTTTGTTTGTTCCTATCTGGAATGTACCTTTTATTTTTGTAATCATTACTTTTCCAGTGAAGATTAAGTATGGAGGAAAAGAAAAAACCCTATTGCTCAGGCTACTGACTGGGTTGCTGAGCTGCTATGAAATGTTTCACTCAATCCCCTCTAAATAAGATAGTCCTGGGTCTTTTAGTTTGGGGTTTTTTTTGCAGGGTGAGGTGGTGGTAGTGTTTTGGTGGTGGTGTTTTGTGTTGCTTGCTTTTTTTCTAAAAAAAATAAAAATTAATGATTCTGTGGGGTTTTAGCCTGATTATTTCGGGAGAGAACACACCTCTCATTTGAATGGGAGAACTAACATATTTTACAGTATTTTCTGTAGGACTTAAGCACATGAAAAATCCATCCAGCTGGCAGGTTAGCAATACTGAGCTAATGATACCAGATCAGGCCAGGAGACTTCAGGGGCTTTAACCCTGCCTTTTCTTTCAGAAGAAGCAATCTAGAGGAAATATTACATGGCCAGGCCCACACGCCATTTAATTTTTTTGTGCTGGTGTAAAAAGTAACAGTCTTCTGCCAATAATGAATGGAGAGAATATGAGGCTCTTGGAGGCAGGAGAGTCCTGTGGCACGGATTGCCCATTGCCTGGATCAGTGGTTGTCAGTGGAGGCGTGTCTATAAACACAGATGATACTGCCCATTCTGAATGTGAGTGTTTTCCACCAGAGCAGAAAGTTATCCTGACGCAAATAGATGTTGGCCATTTGCCTACTGTTCTTACCTATAAACGTACTTAACTTGTGCTGCTTAAAGTGCTGGAACATATCCTTTTTCAAAATTTTTTAGCTAAATTTAGCCCAGTCTTTTAGCACATATATTCATCTAAAATGGATCTGCTTTCTATATCTATTTTTCTTTAGATTTTCCAAAAGCTGCCATAGCAAGTGTTCCTTCATGAAGTCTCTTCTGCTGCCTCCTCTCTCCAGTGAATCAGGTCTGCTCACTCTGCCTCCGTCTCATAACTGTGTGTTTGGAGCTCTGCTGTTGTTAAATTTTCCTGTGTCCCAGACTTTATCACTGCTTTTATTACATTCAAATTTAGAGTGTGGAACACTTGTGTGAATTGTCATGCAACACTGCTTCTGTTATAATGAGATTCACAGGTTGCAATGGGCAGGAATTTAAGATCATTGAAATACTTTAGAGCTTTTTTCGTCCTGACTTTGTCTGGGAGCCTGCCTGTAGTTTCAGTCTTTTTTTTTTTTAAAAAAAAAGGTCCTAATGAAATCTTGACAATTAGTTACATGACCACTTCCTTTTTACCGAGCATTTGTTTTGGCTGACTGTGCTGATGAGCTGTAGATGACTGTAGTAATTCTTCAGATGCTTGTAAAAACCCATGTGCTTGGGCAAACTCTGCTATGACTAACTTTTTTTGTTCATTTCTCAGGCAGCCTTTCATGCATGAATGTTCCCCTCTGGAATAGCCTCTCAAATTCAAAGCCAAATATTTAAGCCGCTCTTGCTGTATTGTAAGAGTGGTTGCTGCTCATCTTCTATTTGTCGCTGAGTTTTGGTTCATGCACTAGCGTGGCGTTAGCAGGGTTGCAAGTACCAGGAGGGCCAGGGCATGAGTCCCAGGGAAGATGCAAACCAGGGCAGGGCAGGATGGGTAAGAGGTGCGGGGCATCTGCATGGAATAGCCTGGGTGGGCCCCCCAGCGCCCTTCTGCACCTCACACGTGTAGCCCCTGACACGATGTCGCTCAGGAGGTGCCCAGCGACACTGGGGGGGAGTGTGTGCCCCTGCTTCCCCGGCCCACTGGGTCGGCAGCTCTTGCCTGCAGCCACATTTCCCACATTTTTTAGCCGTCAGCATGGATACACACACAGAACTGTACAGAGATGGCTCCCAAGTAGCCTGCTGCGAAACTGCCCCTCATGAAAGCCCTCTGGGTTTGGCAAGGGACTTGCCAGGGCTTTACCAGTTTTCCCCCCGCCACCCCCAGGTGCAGCAGGGGAGAAAAGGCAATTCCCGGAAAGCTTGGCAGAAACCCGGCCGGGGCAGCACTGCTCTGGGGCAGCAGCCGCAGGAGGCAGCCTCCCATCTGCTGCAAAGTACATGCAAAGAAGCAAGAGGGGTCGGTCGGAGCCGGCGGGGTATGCTCACCATTTGTAGCCTCTGCCTTGCTTAAACTTGAGGGTGAGCCCTGTCTCCAGGCACAGAAGAAGATTGAGCAGTGCCAGCAGCCAGTACTTGGGTTCTTTCTTCACTGCCGTCACTCTCCAGACCCCGATGAGCGAGTGCAACACAAAGAGCAGGCGAGTGACCAGAGCATTGAGCAGCACCATCAGCTCCATCCCGGAGCCGCCCCCTCCCCCTGGCCCCGCGCTTTTCAGGAGCCCTGGGAAGCTGCCCTGGGATTCCCCGGGAACCGGCCGCTCCACAGGCACACTGATCTCTTCTTCTCTTCCATCTCCACAAAGGGGCCCATTATAACAAAAAAGAAACAGCATTGCCCCTCCCCCAGACTTCCTGAAAACTTTTTAAAGGGAAGGGGGAAAAAAAAAAAAAAGCTCACGCTTCCAGCCTACAGTGGTTTGTAGCGCTCTGCACAGCTCTGACCGTGCTGAGACCGGGCGGAAGGGTTTCTTTCTGTGTCCTCTCTCTCATCTGCTCCAGGACAAAGCGGCAGGGAGGTTTCCATCTCTCAGCCCCACTTGCTGTTCTCATGTGGTAAATGTCTAGCAAAGAGCCAAAATGTAAGAAGCATTATTAATTTGAATCTTCCTTGCTAAAAGGTCTACTGCATTACTGAGACTGCAAAACCCTCTTTCCTCTCCCCTCCCCCTGAAAGACATCATTCATATATGGGAGCTTTATAATTATTCTTTTAACATTTCAATACAGAATGGTATTATAAATTTCAATATAGAATGGTTTATGTTGGAAAGGACCTTAAGATCATCTAGTTCCAACCCCTCTGGGTTGGAAAAGCAGAAACTCTGTACTTAGTTCAGTACTGGAATCCCTGTGTGCAACAGAAGTTACAAATTCTAACCAGCGTTGAAATCTAGTCAAACTACTGTATTGTAAAATCTACACCCTGCTTCAGGGCTAAGAAGCAGCCCCAGTGAGGAACTCCAGAAATCAGGCTGAAATCTGGGCTAACACTAATCTTACTGAATAGGCCAATAGGGACATATACAAAAAAGACACAGAAGTTTAACTGTTAGGTCAGTTATCTCTAGACTGACCTTTAGTATCATCTGTGGGAACAATTTATAAAGTACAGAGTATGTTTAAAAATTGCTTTGATGTTTCTCATAGTGATTATAAATTTTATTTTAATTTATGGTTGGGTAACCAAAGAGAAATTTCCTCTTGATCAAAATTGTCGCTCTAGCACTTCAGTTTTGTGTTGTTCTACTGCCAAAGCGCTTAAATTGAGATACACCATTGTAAAATACAAATGGAGAATCAAGTCCATGTAATGTACTCTTGGCACTCTAAAGGTCCTAGCTTTCTAGCTGATTTAATTTTAAATATCCTGTTCTACTTTAAACACAAGGAGATATTCTTCTAAGAATTGTGACCTTTGTAAGAAGACATTTTCCCTCAATTGTTAAGATCCAAGTTTTCCTCACTGCAAAACCAAGTGTCTTTCTCTATGAAGTGCTGAAGCTGGTGCTGGCCAGCTGATACCCTTGGGGGTGGGGGGAGATGGGGGAGAAGACTACTTAAAAATAACCCTGCCTAGAAAAAAAGAAAAACAAAAGGCCATTCCACAGTATAGATCACTTGCTCAGGAAATGCCTGAGTAAATAAATGGACGGTGCGGCATGCCTTTTTGAAGCCACAAAATCAAGTTCCTCACACTCGGAGGAAAATTAATTCAAGTCAAGTGCCTAGTACTGATAATCCCCTGCCAACAGCCACCCTGCCATATCATGCCTTGAGTGCTGTTGTTTCACAGCCCTTCCGTTGGTGTTAAGGTCAAACCTAGTTGAAGAGGAAACAGGGAACAGACAGAATTGAGAGATTGTTTAAACAAGGCACTCCTCTGTAAGAGTACTTGATGTCTAAGAAATGACATAAGAGACCTGGTATGTCTAATTGTTCATGGAGATTCTAGCAGTGCAGATGTCATAAACTTGGAAAGATGGTGATCAGTGGGACATTCCCATGATATCGTGTATTCAGGAAGGATGCAGTGAGCTTTGCTGATAGCTAGTAGTTCTGCATATTAAAGACACTTTGGAGCTGAACTGAAGGTAGCTTCATCAATGAACAATCCAGACTTCACACTGGTGGAAGTCCCAAACTTAAGTAGGAAGAATATATAATATTGACTCTGTCTAGGTGAGCAGTGGCCTATGATGGCAATGCAATAGACTGAGTAGAGGGAAGAAGTAGGTAGGTATGGATGACTTCAGTTATGCAGTCTAGAAGAGGAAAAAATACATCCAGACTTGACAGACTATGTTTTTAGATGTCTCAATGGCTGTTTTCTGGAGCAGCTGGTTCAGGAGCCCATGAGGCCATTGCTTGACTTTAATCCTGAGTAGTTTACATGATATGATGTAGAGAGTAACAGCTGAAGACTTCTCTTGAAATAGGGATCCTAATGTGCTTAGACTCCTTGCAGGAGTAAGACAAGCCTTGCAGGAGTAACATAAGTCAGAGTTCTCTACCATTGCTGTGCTCAGCTTCAAAAAGGAAAACTAGACACACATCAGGAAACTTGTTGAAAGTAAGACAGATGGAAGACCTAACTCTTTACAGGGAGTATGGATATTGCTTCTGTAAATCACATGGGAAGTGCAGAGAAAATAACTGTGTATCAAGTAAAACTTGAGAAAGAGTGAAAAGAAGCCAGCATTGGCAGGGTAAGTGAGACTGCAGGAGCAAGAAGGCATCCTTCAAAAAGCTGAAGCAGTGTCCAGATGAGGAAAACTGAAAAGATTACAATCTCTGGCAAGTTAAATCTACAAACGTGATAAGGCTTGCTGAAGGAGTGTGAGGGACAATTGGCAAAAAGCATAATAACTAAAATGTCTGTTACCTGTTCAAACACATTGTGAACAGGAAGTCTGCCAGGGAATTGCAGGGTCAGTGGCTGGTTGGGTGGCACACAAGCCCTCAAGGTGTGATAAGGCTGTGCAGGAGGAGTTGATGAACTCTTTGGAGTCCCAGCATGAGTACAGATGTACACTGTAGCATGGGACACTACTGACTCCTGCACAGAAGCTTATAGAATTAGCATTTTTATTCCTTATGATGTCACATGTACTAGTGTTCCACTAATCCTGTTCTTTCCACAGTTTCTCCTGATTTGCAGTTTACAGTTGTCAGGCTAATTGATCACAGCCTAGGGAGTACTTGGGGGAGAAACTATGTTTACTTTGTTCTTGTACTCTTTCTCTGAGCATCGAGTTAGGTCTACTGTTGGAGGCGGATGGTGAAATAGATGGACCTTTGCTCTGACCCAAAATGGCTATACTAATAGAGACGAGACTTTCTAGAATTCTTTTCTAAAGAATTTGACCTCGAGTGGGAGCAGGACAGTTTATGCATATGGTAGGTTGGTAGTGTTGGTTGGATCCAAGCTCAAAGCAAGACTCAGGTCTGTATGGAGTACTCCACTAATGATATACCCTCTTCTTTTTTCTGTCTGGAAACTTTGTACATGTGGATGCTGAGAACTGTCTGTATCTGGGAACCTTTGAGAGTTAAATGCTTCCAGATGAGCTGTGTACTCTGGCAAATCCTGGACGTGATAGTGTGAACGTGTTATGGCATGTGGGATTTTCATCCAAGACATCTTGGCAAGACCTACTGCATGTCTCTTCCATATAATAGCCAATTGTAGCACGTCTGATGCATTTGGGAAAAGTTAAACCTCACTGTGCCCCCAGCACCAGTGACCTGCAGGAATAAGAAATCTGGCACTTCAAAAAGTTGTGCCACAGAATCTTTGCATGTGTATTTGTCTAATTTCTGATTTTAGGCTGAGTCACTATGCTGATTTCACTAAACAGACCCCATAACTGTCAGAAATCTGAAACTGCACCAGTTCCCAAGAAGAAACTAGGGTTGGAGATGGATCACAAGCTGAATGCAAGTCAGGGGTACCATGCCATTGTGAAATGGATGGGCACGCTAGTATCTAGCTACAGAACTGAAATCTGCAAAATGTCTGTTCTTCTCCATTTGGGAAGGCCTTTGCTGAAGTGCTGCCCTACTTTTGGTCAATGAGGGAGAATCCAGTGAAGTGCTAAAGCGTTTCTATAGTAGGCAATACATAAATTGCATAAACAAATAGTTCATTTTTAAATATTTAAAGTGACATCCTTATTAGGTTGCAGTACTTGTTGCATCAAAAGACCCCTGTTCAAGCACCTGGAAGACTCCAGTTTGGACAGGAATGCAGGAGTTGAAAATCCTGTGAGGAAGAGTTCCAGAACAGAAGTTGTGAGGGTTTTGGTGGTCATGTGCAGTGATTTTTGTTTGTTTGTTTGTTTTGGTTTTTTGAGAGGGAGCTCTGAACAAATGAGATAGTAAGTAAGCAATAGAAGTAAATTCTGGAATGTTTTGGCAGTGAAATTTAGGGGTAGTAACTATTTCCTATCTTCAGTTCAAGAGACATTGAAGTCTTTACAGTATTCATAAAGAAATAGTTACAAGGTATTAAGCAAGTAGCTGAAAGAGACTGGAGATGAGAATGGGTCATAAATTCAATGCAAGTGAGCAGTGTTGTTCTGCTATGAAGGAGACACACCGAGATATATAAACAGACCTGTAACATGCCAGATTTGAGTTATTACTTCCGCCTTCCTTGAAGCTGTGAAAGACCTCAGCTAAACTACCCTAATTCAGGTGATGCATTTTCAAGAGAAAACTGAGGGGATAGAGTGTCCAGAGAAGAACAAAACTGCTGAGGAAAGAAAAAGGGGGTGCTGTGATTTAGTCTAGAGAAGAGAAAACTGAGGAGAGATGGAAATGGCCAAGTGTTTAGGAAGCTGTTACAGGGAGGCCAGGAATAGCCCATTTCCTGGTCCCAAAGCATAGGAAAGGAAGTAAAAGGTTTAAACAGCAAGAAAGATTGCAATTAGATGTCTGGAGACATATCTTGATAGGAAGAACAGTGAAGAACTGAAATAGATTGCACAGAGATGTCGAACCTCCATTGTCGCCGGCTTTTAAGCACAGATGAGGGAAACATCTGTCAGGAGTGACAGCAGTTTAGCTGATCACACTGTGGGGCAGAGGGCTGACTACAAGATCTCTGGAGGTTTCTCCAAGTCTTACCTCCTAGGGCTCTAAGGTTTATTTCTTTATTAGCTGATCATTGTCTTGAGTCTCTGAGGAAGTCTCTTGCTTAAATTAAATCTGCTTAATTTTACTTCCAATAGGGTTCTTAGAGGAGGAAATTGTTCTGTTTTCTGAATGCTTGACTGCAAACTGTGGATAATTATGACAGCCTTATAGAGAGATCACAACATGTGGCAATTAACATACATGTTGAAACAAATGGAAATGATTCAGTTTTACATGTGAAACAAAAAAAATCTGATTCTGGCATAAGTGAAAGCCTGACTCTTGCCGATCAAATGCAAGAGGGGAAAGCCAAATTTTCAAAACATGATATGTGATAGAAGGTACTAGCTATAGCTCAGTAAGGGTGTGAAGGAAATGGATAAAGGAGTGAAAAAACAGAGTATAAAAAGATTAGCTCTCCAGTAAAGAGCCAATATGATTGCAGAAGCATTAAAATCCCTGCAGGAGATTTACTGAGGACTCTGCCCTGGATTAGAATTTGATATAAAATAACTTAACTGAAGTCATACAATTTCTGTGCCATTTGTAGCTGAGTTAATAGCATATGTTCCTGGAGGATTACAGTCAATGATTAAGGAAATTAGGTTTTGTTTGAATTTAATTTAGTTGTATAAAGCTGCTACAATAATTTACAGCTTTGATATTTAATATTTAATAACCCAGACCTTTAAAGAATCCGAGATATAGCAGTGTCATTATATATTGAAATATTATCCCCATAAGTCATTTATATTTGCTAGTTGATAAGAATGTTCATCAACTAAATGGGCTCAGCAGAAGCTACTTGATAAAAACCAATGCAGTTTTACAGGTGGTGGTGGTGGGGAAATCTTTCTGTATCTGTTATCTACTAAATCATAATTCACTTAAAGAACTTTGCAGCCTCAGTTTCAGTGATCATAAGAATATACCTCTTGATAGTTTTCTTTCATCCGATTTCCTAGCTTTTGGCTTCATGAACGTTACAAATCCTGTCTCTTCTTTCTTATAAGCCTGTTTCTGCTGCTCCTCCCTTCCTTTTTGAAAAAAAAAAAAAAAAAAGCTTTCCTCAGTCTCCAGTTTAGCAAGCCATCCTGCCTCTGTTCAGAGGAAAGGAAGCATGTAAAAGAACACCCCCATCTGAAAATACAGCCCCCAGTATTTTCAGACACCTTTCTGTTTGCCACTAAGTTTATAAGAGCCACAAGATGCGGTCTAAGTCCCATACTGTACCCATGCCACCAGCTGTAGAATCCAGTCTCAAAAAATACTTGTACAAGCTTAAAATCCAATGTGCACAACTGCACCATACAAAGGAAGAGAGCAAAAGGCTTCCCAGTGGCCAGCCTGTTCTCATTTTCTCTTTCCCCTCTATAACCTGGACATCATTTTCACTCCATGCTTCCCTTTTTGTGCTTGCAGTCATTTCTCTCCTCTCTACCTCTTTCTTGGAGGATGGGGCCCATCAAACGGTTGGCTGCTTTGGATAGCTACCACCTATTGTGGGCCACTGCCTTCCAAGACATAGATCTGATTCAGGAGAGTGAGCTTGGCACAAACTTCAGTTCATATTTTAGTGCACTGTGAGTACAGCCTTTTAGAAAGGAAGGTGAAAGCACTTACTACATGGAATTGTCACTTATTAGCAGGCACGGGTCTACAATGAGCACTAGGCCCCTGGCCACAGTGTCAGATGGTGCGAGCTGGCAGAGCTCCACTGGCATCAAAGCTTCTGCAGCCCCAAAATATGGCACAGAGGTGTATGTTTCCCCCCTGTTTAAAGCTGGGGGAAAGCATATGAGCAGTTTAGAGCTCTACAGTTATACATCTTTTCTGTTGGTTTTATAGTTCAGAAAAAAAGCCTTCTGGAAGGACCATTTTTCCTTAAAGAATTAGGAGGGAAAAAAAACCCAGTTTCAAGTATTTTATTAGGGTTTGTAATTCTTTCTCCAGTCTGGGCGTTCTTTTTAAGAAAACACAGGAGTTGTGCAGCACTGCATATTTCAAAGAAGAATAGAAGCAACCTTGTTCTGCAGGCACTATTTCAACCATGGTTGAAGTGGGATAGCTAAAGTTACAAACGCTGAAAAACCATAGCATTCATCCTCAGCAAAGAGGAGGACCTTCAATTTTTGGCTAGGAATCCTTTGAATGGTCTTTCTAGTTATTCTCTCTCCTGTTTTCTAGTGTAAGAATCATGTCATGACCCCACAGGAAAAATGTTCAGGTTTGCGGCACAGTGAAATGGTGGCTGGGTACACATTCCTGGTGCAATTATTCCTAGTGAAAAGGTCATCCCCCTTCATAGATGGAACACTAGGCATACAAGCAAAATATTTCAGGCTTTATAAGACAGTTGTCAAGAAAAGTTTGTAAGCTGAAAGCTAATGGCATTGCTTTTGTTTACACTGTGGGTACCTCTGCATAGTATCTTATAATTCAATTCTTCCTCTGTGATTTGAACTCGCTGGCGTTTCTATGAAAGTAATTTTTATGGCACTAAGTCTAAGCTAATGGGTCTGAGGCCAAGCTAATACAACCAGTGTCTGACTGTACCTTGATTTCTTTGGGTATGGTGTCTTGGTAATTACAATCATTTGCCTCTGATAAACTCAAAGCATAACTGAGTTTCATTAGTTGGCAAAATGTTGAATATATATAAAAAAAACCCCAAACTGTAATGTTAATACTGGGTACATGAGAAGTCAAGTCTCTCACAAAGCCAGGCTGTATCTCATTGGAGGAGTCGTGGAATGACACTGGCCTGATAAAATGTCTCTGTTGATATTTTTTTGATGTTTTCCATGATATGAAGGTTGTGTGTAGGCCTTTGCCATCATCACTCAGAACAGTTAAACAATGGTACGTGGCTATGGCCCTAATAAGCTACTTTCCTTCTGGGAATATTGGGGTCCATGATGACCTGCATATATGTGTATGTATATTTTTATGTATATATTTTGTCTGTCCCCTGACATGTTCAGGATTTAATGAAGAAAATAATACTGAAGCTGCATACAAAACTCCTTAATATTTCTACAAGCTAATTTGTTAAGCTGGTTTTTTAGTCTCTGTGTTGGAAAGGACTGAAAGATTGGACTGTACCACAGAATACAGGTTGGCAGATTGGGAAATTATTTCATGAATGCAGACAAGGGGAGGGGAAGCGTGTAAAGAAAACAACACTTCCCTCCACAAAAAAACCCTCAGTCACAATCTGCTAATCATATTCGTCATCACTGCAGTAGAAATATAATGACATGGGTCTTTGTCTGAGAGCAAGGCTTCCATAAAGCTGTCAAGATGCTTAATTATGTTCTTCTGTTGCATTTGACTGTCACAGACCTGCTAAGTAAAAAAAAAAAAAAAAATTAAGAAGTATGATTAGCAATACTCTTTTCAAACTGGAGTACTGTACTGACTTTCCTGTCCTCTTGTTATCAGGGAAAACTTCCTAAGGACAAAGATTTCTGCTTCTTTGTTGGTTGCAAAATATATTCAATTTTACAAACAAGCTTCTTCCCAAAGGCTGCAGTTTCTGAACAAACCATCTGCTCAATCATTTTATTTCCTGGCAAAAAGAGAAGCTGAGTGCCAGAACTTTTCTCTGTGATGTTTACCCATAAGTTATTAATACCTATCTGACACCCATAGAGATTTTCAACTTTTTTCTTTTATTGAGTAAAACAATATTGTTGAGTTGTCTGACAATATCAAAAAATAAGTGAGCATTGTTTCTGATCACCCCCACTGTACAGCTAACAATGCCAGCTTGTTTATAAATAATGTCATCTGTTGCCTCCTCTTGAGTGCTTTATCCCATTGACTATACTTCCCTTGTCCTTTATTTGAGACATCTGTCTCTGCTGGTCCTGGTACACATAATGACTTGAGAGACTTGAATAAAGAGAGCTTATATGGTGTAATAGGCACGTACAAATATCTTCTGGAGTTTAGACTCAGTAATGTCACATTATGTTCCTAGTGGTCTTTAAACTGCCTTGAAGTCAAATGTCATTTCTGAGTACTGCTGATGGGAAAAGTCACACATGGAAAAGTCAGTTTAAAAAACAAACAAAAAAAACAAAAATCCAACTAACAATCCCAGCAAATGGCTACTAGTTTTCACGAATTTGCTGAGTCTGATAAAACTCTTTTTGAAACAGCAAAACTTTACTTGACAGGAGAATCTTCAGTATCTGACAAGAAATACTAAGAAAAGGTTTTAGACTGAGTTTTGTAATTATCGGCTGACTTTTCCATATTTAGAATATACTAGTAACAGCACTACAGGATTCAAATGAGAAGACAAAAGGAAGGATCTGTTGTGATAGGTCTGGCATGTGTTTAGGGCAGCTTTACTCTCAAATTCCGCAGAGAAAAGTTTAAGAGTACATCAGAGTATTTACCATACTAAATGACAGTCAGAGGACAAAACCAATAAAGTCTCATCAGGCTTTCTTTCCTGTTTTTTTTTTTAAGAGCAAAAATTAACTATTTCATCCAAGAGTTTCCACTGCTGGCTTCTGTTAACAGTTTCAGTGGGGGAAGATAGTCCTATTGCTTTTTGAAATATCTTGATTAATACTCTCCAGTACCTCTGTTGACTAGGAGCTGTGGAGTCCCTGCTCAGGAAGTTTAATTGGAATCTTCTAATTTAGTGTTTTAACATTAACTTTGTAAAAATCAAAGTTTATCCTAAAGGTAGTATATTTTAAGAAATCCTACTAGTTGATTCTCTTTGTCTGTAATTGAATCAGAAAACAAGGGCGCTTCTATAACAGGATGCATAAGATTCTGTCAGTTTTCTACTTGAAAGTCCCTTTCAGTGTCTCAAAGACTGACAACACAGTTTTGACATGCTGTTGGAGGATTTGAGGAGAGAGATAACTTGTTCACAGAAGGAGTTTTTATTATTTTGACTGCGCCAAGTAAAACCAAAATCTTTTAGAATAAGTTCATTAAAATGTAGAGATCAGCCCAAAGAGAGCTGCTGTATTCAGAAGTTCTACAAAAATGGGCCACAATTAGTTACATGAGGAAAACTTTGCTTTATAATTACAGCTAGTCTGTGTGTCTTGAGTTTTGTGTGTTTGTTTTGGGTATGTGGCAAGGTTTTCTTGGAGTGTGTGTGCTTATTTGGTGGGGGTAAGAACCAGAAAAAAAGAGGTGAGCAAGGACATTGGAGGCTTGATCAAGCTGTCCAGAACTACTTTCATTGCACAGAGGTAGTATATCATATGGTAAGGTACGTTAGTTTGAAATGCAGCCAAAAATGCCTAGAAGCTCAGGATCCTGATTTACAGTACTCTAGGAGCTGAAGTCACTTGGTGAATTCTTTCAGTCCTGTGGTGAGTCAGGATCTATTTAGTACTTGAGAATATTGTGAAATCGTGGTCTTTTCTTAAAGTATGTCTAACTCTGGCAGGAGAAAACTTTGCAACTCTGAGATTCAGAAAAACCTTTATTCTTTAAATTCACAGAATGTGTGGTGAGGATCTGGATCCTGATCTTTGTAGCAGGGAATGCTGCCTTCTGTGACCCTGAATTGCCATGACTGTTGTAGAAGTCAGGTAAAGCTTACTCAGCTGTGGTAGATACACAGGAGTACTGAATAAAGTGAACCACTGGTGCTACAGAACTGGAAATTGAAATCAGTATGCCAAAACAAGCAGTAGTATGACAAAGTGAATGGCACATGAGCATGTGACTTATAAATTGTAATTTGGCATACCTGAGGAAACATAATACATGTAAATAATGTCCACATTCTGAGATACTGATGTTGCAATTTAGATGGGTGGTGCAGTAGGTTTGGACTGCTCCAGTTTCTGCATAAACTTTCTATATATATTTAGCTGGTTAACTCATCTTTATGGCTTGACAGGTGGCTTTTTTCTTTCTCTTAACTGTCTTATGCATGTTTGATGGCAACAATTAGCTACAAGTCTGAACTGTCATGCACAAATGAAATGGATAGTTTCCAAATATAATACATTTCTAGAATGGAGAAGGTTCTACCAAAAGAAAAAAACCCCACAGGTTTTTTTATTACTCATTGTTGTCATTATTTATTACATTGTACTTGTTTATTATATTGATAGCACAGTATGAGGAGGACTACACTGGTACTTCTCATGTTTTGTCATTGTATGTTAAAAGCTTTCTTGTGAGACCATTTTATTCTGCACAGTATGTTTAATGAAGCTATCCCAAACTGTTTTACTGCGGATCACCCATTCAGAGCATGAAAGGATACTGGGACTGTGATTTGAAATAAGATGCAAAGTTTAATAAACTTCCTGGCTGTTGCTACTGACTCTGAGAAGTAATCAGAGGAGAAAGTAGTTGTTCTAGCTGTAGAAATCAGGTGGTGTTAGTCTGTAATGAGAGGTCAGTCAGCTAAATTAGGAGCACCAAAACAGGCACAACTGTAAAGGAAGAAGTGAACCTGGACAAGGAGAGTTAGACTCTGAAATGACTCATGTGTTGTATTGTTGCTGCAAGTTCAAGAATATTCCAGTGTGGTGGCAGGATATGCATTCTTGAACTTGTAATAACAGTCAGTTCATGAGCCTGATGAGGAACCAGAAAGAAAAGATGTGGCTGAGATTTCAGATCAGGCAGATTTGAAACTGTATTGGAGATGTTGAAGGGCAGATTTACAAATGTAGCAGGGGGTGAAAGAGGGCGGCATTGTTTAGGGTTATGTCAGTAGTGAAGCATCAGTTAATATATCTAGCAATAAATGCAGTACGCTGTGCAGTATCCTAAAGGGACGTACTACCTACTCTGGAGGATGTGGATAAACTGTCCGCCCATTCTTGGCAAGCTCCATGGTTTTGAAGTCCTACATACCAAGGTTACAAAACCGAACATTTAAAGAATGAGGCATTTGGGAACTGAAACCAGAGCTGCATTATGCTGTAGATAAATATGTTTACAATCAAAGAGTCGAGTAAAATAAAGACAAAAAATAGAGTAGGTAGAGTTGATTTCTTATAATTTGGAGTCCCTGACTCTTCCTTTTGTATTTCAAGGCAGTTACCCAAAGGGAATAGAGAAGTCCTAGGATCACTGATTCAGTGCTAGCAGAGATGTTTTATAAACTCAGCTGGGGGAGGCTGTTTGGGGGTGGTTTGGGGGTTTTGGTTTGGTGGTGTTTGGGGTTTTTTGCTACCAGAGGTACTGCAGGTTCATGCAGGCCCTCAAACTCATCCTTTTCCATCTTCCTTCTCAGTAATATGAATAGCTTTCTAGTACCAGCTTTTTAAAATGTTTCTTTCAGTAGTGCACCTGACCTCTTCAATCTGTCACTACCAGAAGCTAGTGAGGGGGGAGGAGGTTATGCCAACACTTACTCTTGATGCCATTTACCTCTTAATTTGCATGAATATCACATTCCAAAATGAGGATTTTCTTTGTTTTAAGAACAAGATATTTAGTCACCATTATCCATGGATCATACACTAATAAAACTGGTGAGAGAAGAAATGTCACAGTAAAGCATATTAAGTAAGGGATACTTCATGGAATATGGAAAATATCATAAGTCAAAATAATTAGCCTTGAAAAACTGGCAACTGTTATTGCTATAAATACAGCTCCACCAAAGAGGTTAAAAAAGATGTCTCCATGGAGGTATTTAAAGGTATTTTAATACTTCTGTCACTACAGTAACTACACTCCATCCGTGGGTGCAGCCATAAAATGTTCACATGTGTGAGAAGAGCTAAATATGAAATATCTAATAATAACAAACTTAGGCATCTTTCTTGTGCCAGGTATTTATTATATAAAAAAGAAACATCCTTTAAAATATAAGGTCTGTATCCCTGACAAACTTGTAGGGACTTAAATTGGTGGCTCTGAGTGGGTTCATTCCATTTCTTGCATTAGCTTCCAAGGGCAAGTTGTTAATGTAATTTTGATCTCTTATATTTGCATGTAGGCAGCTTTGAGCCCTTGCAGCACGGTAGGCAGAGCTGGTCGATGGGTGTTGAACAGGGGCCTGTTCTAGACGTGATGTCTGCACGAGCAAAGCTACCAGCATAGGAAAGGCAGATGCACAGTAAAACTTTGGCAGAGAAACCATTGCTATGTCATGATGGTGTCTACTGGATTGAAAGTGGTTTAATGCATTGTTGCGTGCTGGTCTGAAGCCACTAAGGAAGGAAGCTAAACATCAGACTAAAAATAGGTAGATAAATCAAAAGCCTCTTCTGGCTCTTGAGGAGATGTAGACCAGGAAACCCCTGCAACTGTCTAGAGAAAAAAGCATCTGAGTGTAGCTTTGCTATTTGTCACAGATGATGGTGTATCACCCCAGATATTCAAGGGCAGTCCTGTATTTCCAACATTACATGTAACGAAGTGATCGGTTACTGTGAAATTACAGGCTGAGTCTGCACTGCTAAACCAGAGACCAGTTTTCAAACACTTCCTTACAAATAAAACACTTCTGGCCAAGTTTGATGATGTAATTGAAGCTTCATATTGCAGTCCTAGAACAATCTGGGTTTGGGCCAAGAGGTGAGACTGAACATGTCTTAGTAAAGCTGTCAGGATGATCCTATCAGGGAGGGACTCACCCTGATCTTTGACAAGCAGTCTTCAAGCTTAAGCAAGTCAGCTAGTCTGTGGCCTTCTTGGTGGATCTGGTGAGAGGCAGCACCTGCAAGTAGAGCAAACCCTTTGCGCTCCAATCCTTGTCCAGCTGTTGCCTGCAGAGGACTGGACTGGGTGATGCTATGAAGGTGATATGTGTCCTATCTGTCTTTTCCTACATATGACCAAGGATGGTGTCCCAATACCATGCCATGCCACAGCAACATGGCATAGTTAGCTTACGGTTGAAGAATAGATGGGAGAAGCTAAACTTGAGCAAGGTGGCAATGACTCCAGTTAGCTGACAAGAGCATCTGTAGATGCCCTTGTGATGAGACAGCTTTGTAGGGGAGCTCAGCAGTACCTCACCATAAAGCCTGGTGAGTCTCAGAAGCTCCAAGAGCACAGGAGTCTCCTCACTACCATGGGCTCCCTAAGCACATCAAGCCATCTTCTCCAGCATACTATTTGATACTGAATCAAATTCAGCTCCTCAGTCCTTCTATTTGGAGATCCATGGCTTAGGCTTAGGCCTGCTAAAAGGCAGCTGACAGCTCTGTGGTTGACAACTTTCTCCTCAGACCTAATGGAACATTCTTATGATCAAGATACAGGCCTGTGCCAGAGAGCAGGCTTTCCAAAGGGGGCAGCCTAAGACCATGTTATAAAATTCCCCAAGAGCTAGGGATCTTCACAGATATCATATCCTGCTCCAAGTGCAAAATACATCTCTTTGATCTTGGTTCCTCTAAGATAAACATGTAGCTGTGTGAAGTTTTTTCTTTTAATTTCCTACCAAAACAAAACACTTCATTGCAAATGCTTTTCCCCTTGAGGGACGAGAGTACTAATGACACATGACAGATGTTAGTCATGGTTGCTTCGTACACTACTGGAAGGCACTTGGGTGCTACAGAGATGTTTATGGCATAAGAAGTTTTAGAATAATGCCACTGAGCTGACGCTAGTATTTAAAGTTAATCACTGGCTTTCAGTTTTTTTTTAGCCACTGAGTTGACAATTATTTTCAAGCCATGTGAAGGGCAGATCTCAGGCAGGAAAATAAGTTATTTTCCTGCCTGAGATCAGTGCATTAGTAATAGATGATTTATGTTCAAGGGAATTTGAAATCCAGTCCTTAATGGCGAGGTATGAGAAGTGCATGTGTGTGAAGGGAGAGAGAAAATTCAAAGAATTACTGAGGGAAGCGAGTCTCTAATGTTCTTCCCTGGCCTACTTACAGTTTTGATAAAGATGCTAATGGACCTCTATTGTGCATGTATCTATTTTGATAACCATAATGCAGGGAAAAAAAGCATTAAGTTGAAGTGCTTCTTCTCCAGGGTATTTAATGAACTGTTCTACAAAAGCTAAATCTGGGCTCCTAGCTTAAACACTGGCTTCAGATACTAAATTCTAGATATTGCGCATGTAGCATGACCCTTGTCAGAGAGGAGTTTAGGGCCTCTAATTTTCACCTATTACAGCCATCTGACTGTACGTAGGCTTTAGTTTTATTTATTATAGACTGGGTAAATGCAAACACAGGCAAGATCCTTAGCATCCCAAAGGGAAGTTCCCATTGTAGTCACAAGGTTGAGCAATTCTTATATACAATGTAGTCTATACTGCATCTCTCTTTCCCAAAGCCTTTCAAAAGAAGATGGCTTAGCTACTAGCTAGCTGATTTGGACTGTTATTTTGGTTGAAGACATATAGCACAAAGTTTTGCATGCCTCGGCAAGAACATCTGTTTGGCAGCTGCTTCTGGTTTCAAATCAAATAGCACATCCTACTTCCCCACTGTTACTAAGAACTGCAGATGAGAGGAGTTAGCTGTGGCGTGCTTCCAGTTCTGTTTTGTGATCAGCTTACACACCA
Organism: Strix uralensis; assembly: GCF_047716275.1. Taxonomy (NCBI): domain Eukaryota; kingdom Metazoa; phylum Chordata; class Aves; order Strigiformes; family Strigidae; genus Strix; species Strix uralensis. Next base: position 8,910,446 of record NC_133978.1, on the reverse strand, counting down.
ATGGGACAACCAGTAACGCATAGAGCACTTGCCAAGCTTGGCTTTTTAGCTGTCAAATAATCCACAATGTGAAATTCTATAAGAAAATTGAGTATATGGAGAAAGAATTTCCAAGTGTGTTTGAACTGACCATTCATTTCCGTGTTTTGAGAAGATAAGACCTCATCCAGTATCATGGAAGACACTTGAACATTTCTCAAGGCCAATAAATATTGAAGCAGGTCTTTAAATGCCCTGTGAAAAATCTGTTTCCTCCATATAGAATGATACAGTGTTGTTTGCTATTCTTATTTATCCTTTGTAAGCAGAGCTATCGCTGTAAAAAGGCATTGAAAAAAAGGACTTGTTGCTGGGAGTATTTTGATTTTGACTTGTTACCACATCCACAAGGACTTACTGCATGATCAAGGGATTTCCCAGGTCCCAGCTTGTAACAGCTCATAGGCAGTCCAGGCAAGAGCATCTCCCCCACTGCCAGCAGGGCTGTGCTGCCCCAGGGACTGCGGGCTGGGCAGGGCAAGAGTGAGCAGGGTGCTGAAGTCGGTGTCACTGGGCCTTGGCCATAAGTCGAGCCCAGCTCCCTCCTGCGCTGGAGCTATGGGATCACAGAGCACCGAGGTTCCTCTTTGTTCCAATCCCACTTGGCTCTAAGGTCTATCTGCATCATTTGTGACTCGTGGCTGTGTGAAACTTTTGCTGTGCTGGCTGATGCTGTCAGCAGTTATGATCATCCTTCTGCACTCTGCTGGGGTTGCTGTATTTTCATGCATGAAAACTGCATTTGGTATAACCTAACTCCTTCCTTTAAGTACTGTGTATCTAACCAGATCTTTGCCTGCCTAACACTAGGAGGAAGGAGGAATCCAAGACTGGGAGATGACTAGGGAATGGAAGGTGATTTAGAGAGAGAGAAGGAGGAGCTGGGGTGAATCTCCATCATATTTGCTATACATGGGTATGAACCCCAGTGCTATTGGTGCATGGTTTCAGATACCTCTCAGGTGGTACATATGAAAATATAGCAATTTCTGCCATGTACCACAGCTTGCTTGAAAAATACAATATTAAACGGTCTGTGCAATAATTTGGGAGTAAAGACTTTTTTTTTTTAAAGAACAAGAGCTGATATAGCTGATTTGCCCAAAGACCAACTGAACAAAAAAATACCACTGTTCACTTCTTTGGCTGTTGTAAGGAAGCACTTATTTGTCTAGTTGTTTGCTAACAGTTGTTTCCCCAGTAGCTTGAGTTTGTTTACCTCCATGAACCTCCTGAAAGTACAGTAACTGCAGAAATGGGTAACAGGTAGCTGAATGCAGCTTCTTCCACTGATTTTGTTCAGCCTCTGAGAGAAGTACTTGCTGTTTAAAGGAAACTTCAATTCAGAAAAGATAGGGATGCATACAATGGGATTGGGATTGAATTTCAGACTATGAGATTAGGGTAAATGTTATAATTAAAAGTATTTTAAAACAGAGCTATCTCTGCAACCAATTAGCAAGGGCTTTTAATTGGTGGGGGCATATCTTTAAAGACCTCTTCTTTAATCTTTTATGGTAATCAGGCTTTCACATTTACAATTCAGCAGTGTTCTCCATACAAACAACTAGTTAAAATTCTTAATTAGATTATAGTGACTATAGGAAAAAGTTGTTCTAAAAGTAAAATTACAGACTGTTATGCTGTACAAATTAGCACAAAGTAGCTCAAACCAAATTATCCCTGAGAATTTGCAATTTTGAGCACCTGCTATTAGTGCACTTGCTAAAATTTTATCAATTAATCATTACTTCCTTGAATAACAAGAACAAAACTGAATGTTGTGAATACTGTGAGAATGACTAATTGCTAGTGGTAAATTGCTGACTAGCTCTATTGTTTCTACTTTAAAGATTTTTCAGAAATGTGTCTATCAGTTTTACGAATGCATAAATTAAGCTAATGTACTCAGGATCAGTTGGATTTTTTTTTGGTTTTAGCTGGTAGCATCTGTTCTCAAACTGATCTAAGTTTCAGAGACTTTCAGAGCATGAACTATGTAACAGAACATTATTTTTACCTTGATTTCTTTTTCTCTTCTCTTTTCCAAAACAGACCCTAATCTCAGACTCCTAAATCCTAATGCTAGGAGACTAAATCAATGGCTTTGTGAATTCTTTCAAGTATTGGGTATAGGGTAATTCCCATCATCTGAAAACACTCACCTTTGACATGTGAAAAAATATTTACTGTTGTTAACATCATTGCCTAAACTTTCCTGTTTGTCCCAGCTTTATGGAACAGAATTCTCCTGATTCTTTTCCAGTATATAAATTAATATATGAGGGAGTATTGGGCTACTGGTGTGTTTTAGCCTTTCACTTTTCAAGAAGCCTGTCTCCATGGGTCTTAGACATTCTGAAAAAGTCACTGAAGTAGAATACTAAATAATGGTTCAATAAATGATGTTATTTGAAGCCTTTTTTTTTTTTTTCATATATATACTAACTGGGGGTTGGAATAGATCTTAAATTTTGCCAGTTCAGGAGTGCTTTTAGTCCTGTGTAATCAGAGGCATTGCAGCTTTAATATAAATTGGAAAAATCTAAATTGGGGAACACGTCATTACAGCTGCTGAGTGAAACAACAGCAGATGACTAAAATACATGATACTATGTTACCAGATTCATAAGAAATATAGGAAAATCTGGAAATTATCAAGAGATACATGAAATGCTATGAAATAGACAGAATTGTTTATCTTGGCTGTTCTGAGATGAAGTCACTACATGGATGGAACAACTCTGAAGTGGGGCTTGTGAAAACTGCCAGAAATTAAGATTTCACAAAGTTGGAAAAAAAGGTTGTAAATCAGCTAGCAGGAGCAGGAAAAAAAAAGAGGCTAGATATTTTTGACATGCCTCAGAGATGTAGAGAAGTTAAGGGTGAAAGAATCTCCTCATTCCCAGACCATTGGAGCTGTAAGGAAGAACCACTTTCTGATAACCCTTTAGCTTCCTAGAGAAACATGTATTCGTAAATTAAGTTTTTACTATATTACAATTTTTACTATATTGCTGATGAACAGGTAGTGCTAGTAAATATTGCTTAGATTACTTAGTCCCTTAAAGTAATATGGAGACAACAGAGGAGCAGCAGAAAACATGTAGCTACCATTTAAAACTAACCTAGCACCTGAAATGTTCTCAAAGCTTTATGAACATAATAGAAGAGAGAATAGTAGCCTTTGTCCTAAATGTTGCAATTAAGAGCCTTGATATGGTGCTGTGGAAATTCCTACTGAGAACTGTTGGTGAGACAAGCTTAGTGCCTTTCTATGAAGCACCCACTCATTTGGAGCACTGGGCTTCCAAGCAGAAGCCCAGCTGGAGACTGTGCTACTGCAGACAAGGATGGCAGGAAGGGAAGCAGGGAAGTTATGTCTGCAGGGCCTTTCTAGGGAGTAAAACCAGTAGGTTCTGGACCACTTCTCTCTGGTTTTTTAGACCTTAACCTGGGTTGAAAAGGAAATTAAGAGCAATGGGGTGTTTCTGTGCAGTTACAACAAGGCAACAACTGAAGTCAGGCTTAAGCAGCCATGTCATTTGAAGCCATGTTCCTCTTTTCTAATGCTGTTCTGTGCAAAGATCCACGTATCTTTAGGATCCTGTCAGAACAGGTCTGCTGTAATGAACTCTCCTTTATGATTAATTCCTACGTTGCTTAAAGTGACTATTTGAAGGCAAATATAATGCTTACCTGAGGTGCTTATCGTGTTCCAATAATATATACGCACCAATTTTAATTATTCTGTAATACAGTTATAGAAATTAATCTAAATACAAATACTCTTCCCCTCTACTCCTCTCTCGTGAGATCCCCCTGCAGTGCTGCATCCAGCTCTGGGGCCCCCAACATAAGAAGGACACGGACCTGCTTGAGCGGATCCAGAGGAGGCCATGAAGATGCTCAGGGGGCTGGAGCACCTCCCCTGTGAGGACAGGCTGAGAGAGTCGGGGTTGTTCAGCCTGGAGAAGAGAAGGCTCTGGGGAGACCTTGTAGTGGCCTTCCAGTACTTAAAGGGGCTACAGGAAAGAGGGAGAGGGACTCTTGATCAGGGGGTGTAGGGATAGGATGAGTGGCAACAGTTTTAAACTGAAAAAGGGCAGATTTAGATTAGATATAAGGAAGAAATTCTTCCCTGTGAGGGTGGTGAGACACTGGCACAGGTTGCCCAGAGCAGCTGTGGCTGCCCCCTCCCTGGCAGTGTTCAAGGCCAGGTTGGACGGGGCTTTGAGCAACCTGGTCTAGTGGAAGGTGTCCCTGCCCATGGCAGGGGGGTTGGGACTGGATGATCTTTAAGGTCCCTTCCAGCCCAAACCATGCTATGATTTTATCGGGAACTTAGACTTGAGGTGTGTGAACCATGGAGATGCACACTGGAGCTCTGCGGGGGAAGTCTGGTAATCACCACTACAGAGGTAGCCATGTAATTCATGAGCATAGTGAGGGGGTCACTAGCAACACCCCTAGGAAATGCAATGAGAACAAAATGTTGGCATCATGAAATGCAATATTCATCAGAGATTTCCCTTGATTATGTCTTCTGTGATTGATAAACTGGCCACAAGTATAGTTTCAGCAAACAGCAATGAAAATTACAGAGCACCTGATGATGATCATGCTCAAAAGCATAAAGATTTTTGCTGTTTCTCTTGCTGACATTTCCTTATCTCCCAGGTTAAAGGCCAGGTACTTCTGACATTAAAATTTTCTCCTTTCACACCTTATCAAACATTAGACAAACTGAATTTGTGTTTTTAAATGAGCCATTTGTACAAGGTGATTGTGTGCCTGCCCTCTCCTTTTCAGTAGCCTCAGGGTCTGTAAACTTGTTTTCTGCCTTTCTCTCCCTGTATTGACCTCACTCTTTCACTGCATACCTTTAGCAAATGAAGCTGGTTTATGTATGATACAGCGCTGAAGCCTAAGAAGAATCTCCCTGGTTACTTTGATACACCCCGGATCCCACTGATATTTGCACACTGCTGCAAGTAATAAATAGCTTTGGTCATGATGGGTGACTGTCACCATAACTCTTACTCACCTGAAGCTGCTACCACACCATAATGAAAAAAGTGGGTGCCACTGCCTCTGCTCAAAAGAAGCAAAAAATCTGAAATCATTGGGATAGATGCTGGACATAGCAGTGCTGATTTTAAAGAAGTTGCAGTGATTGACATGAGTATATAACCGCATAAGGATATATAGGTCACCAGGGAGCTGATGTATCAAACGCTTCTAGGCATTCTCTTTGGCAGTTTTGTTGACCTAGTTGGGAGCAAATAATGAGGAAAAATAAAGTGATTCAAGTGACCACTGTGTGACACTTTTCTCTGCTTCTCACTTCTCTATATTTACACAAATCATCAAATATTTAGTTTTAGTCATTTTAGATGCCTGTTCAGTCCCTTCTCTTCTAAACATGAGGCAGGAAGTGTCACAAGAGTAGATATTTCTCATGAGAGTTTCAGCATTTCCCCATTTGGACTTGGTTGAAAGCACTGCTACAAAAGCTATTCTTGTAATATTGTCACTAGACACTTTGCCAAAATCAGAAAGAAAACAAATAGGTATAAAAATATTTCCCCAACAATTGTAATGCATGTTCACTTTTGCTTTAGGTTTTAGACCAACGAATGCAGCTGCTCTCACTTTACTAAGCTAATTCCCCACATTCTGACTACTATAGGCTTCTCTTTTTAAACTGTGCTGCCATGTGGCTGCATTTGAGTTATGCTCGTAGCTCATTTGGAATGAATAAATTGTAGTTGAGAACTGGCCCCAAAATGCAGTACTAGAATGAGAGCTGTGCTTTGCTTTTTTTTTGTGTGTGTGTGATTCATACGCAGGGGGGAAAAAAAAGCTACATAAATGTTGGTGGGCACATACCCAAATATCAACTTCATGTGCCAATGCTTTTCTTGTTCAATTCTGTTTCTACTGATCTTGCAGCAAGTGGTAATATAAGAGTTCTTGTGTCTTCCCAGCAGACAAAGGGCTCACCTCTCTTGACACTACACCAGCACCTCCATTTCAAGTCATGATAGGAATGTAATTGGCGTCAGAGGTAGTTATGGTCCTCAGCTAGCTGGCCATACATTCAGATTAGAGCTAGTTGGCGTACGTTAGAACAGCCCCATCTGTATGCTAGACTGCTCCAACCCAATCTGTTGAGATGGATTGATCCAAACCATTAAGGACTGAGAGCAAACTCTTCTGCCTGGTCAGAGAGCATCTGAGTATGAAGGAAAAATTGTTGTACTTCAATGATTTGTTGAGAATATTCCTGATGGCTTGCAAACAATCATGTATAGGTTACCATTCATATATATGTTAATATTTTGTGAATCTAACCTCTGGAGTTCTTTCAAAAATTGCAGTGGTGTTTGTATCAGTTTTAGATTTATACAAACAAGTCTGTTTTTTATTGTTCTATACCAAATAACTGTTAGCCCATTTTAACCAAATTTAATGGAATGATGGAAGTTAGAGATCATCAAGTTTTTACGTATTTTGCCAACCAGAAGAAAATCTGTCATGTCACTTGCTAGATACCAGGGAAAGTCACGGAAAAGCAGGAACAGCTACAACCAAAGCTTGCATATACCTTCCTAAATACTGAAGTCAATTAATCACAACACACCAATCTTAAAGAAATCAGTTTTTTACCCTGCTAGTGTTCCTTGGGGCTGAATAAATTGGTTTCATAATTTCTGATACTTTCTGATCTTTTTCCTGTGATAATTAATTGTCGAAAAGTTGTTTTTCACAGAATGTCTCTTGGAGAATGTCAATTGCTTGGTATCACTATGTCTGAATTTGTGGGAATTTGAAGCGGTCTTTGAAATACTGTTGTAGTCGCTTAGGACACATTTCAAAGGCTTCCACGGCTCTGCAGAGACTGAAGTACATGACTTACTGAGCAAATGTAGCTCATGCTAATTGTCTGTGGACCTTAGTTTTAGCAATATATTGTGTTTCCTGCTCAGAGACATCAGTGTAGTCAATAAAAAGCTGGTTTCTTTGAATGTAGGAAATAACTGAAATCCAAAATTGGATATTGTTATAAAAGACATCTTAGGAACCCCACAGAACAAACGAGATTAGGTTATGTGCACAGGCATTGTTAGAGGTGACTGACTCTATTCCTTTCCCGAAAAAGTTTTACTTGCACACATGTGGTGCTAAGTAATTTCCTTGTATCATTCATCCATTTTTCAATACAGATTGGTCTCATTAAAATTGGCTAGTGAGAGTTAATATGGCAAACTCTTCTAGAGAAATATGTTGCTGCATGTAAACAGGCAGTCTTAGATCTGCCTTTGCTGGCTGGCAAGGCAAAAATTCCAAGTGCTGTGTTCCAGCAATAACAATTACACTGCATACCATGCAACAATATGTCATCACTCCTTACTTACAGCAACAGGGTAAGGCTCGCTGATATTACCAGACCTCTGAAAATACCCTGGAAATGGTTAAATTTCACAAGGACAAACTCTATTCCACTGTACCCCTCCAAGTCATAAACAACAAGAATGTTGTAATTTCTCAGGTGAGAGTCAAACTGTGGTGAGTGTCAATATGATTTATAGATCTTGATTTGTTTAGGCAAAGGGCAGTGTGTCTTTGTGTCATGTATAGGTTGTGCATATCTGCAGAGACAATCAGTATTTGACTTTACACTGTATTCCTGAGTAACTCCATGCTCGGTACTGTTTGCCTTTAGCAAACATTCTTCACTGTTTTGCATTAAGTATTTCCAGTGATTGATAGTTTTCTTGTTCCAGGATTGATAAATGTGAATCTGCTTTTCATCTTGGCCTAAAGGGACCCTTGATGGAGTGGAGCTTTTAGGGTTGTTTTTTCTATAAGCTTTGAAAAGAGACTGAAAGACTTGATGTTGAGTCACTGGGGAATGCGAGTTATAATGTGTGGCTCGGTCTATCACTCATTATGTAGCATAATCAACTAAGTGACCAGTTCTGATGGGAATAAAAATGCCGTCAGTTTTCTCGGAGAACATCAGTGGATGAATATCCTTTGGCATACTTCTAGTCAAACTCCAATCTGAGAAACAAACTATGCTGTCTTTATGAGTGAGGAGCAAAGTCATGGGAGGCTTGTAGAGAAGCAGTGTAAAAAAGAGCAGTGCAGAGAGGGCGTCTGTGTGCAGATCAGAGCAACCATTTTGCCAGGTCTTCAGTGGTAGTGGTTTTTGAAGTCTTCACTAAGAATAGTGATTTGAAAAGCACATCTGCAAGTTTAGGTATGTGTGAGATCTGTAAGTCAAACCAATGGGGTCTGTCCCCATCTGTATGTTACTGAGAAGGGAGCAATGAGGGAGGGCACACTGATACAGGGATTCCAGCACCAGCCTACAATGCACCTGGGCAGTGATTCTAGTTGTTGCCTCCTTGGCAAAAGGCGACTCCAAGCCTGACTGCTGCTTTCATCCTCTAGCTGTGCCCTGCTGTGTTTGCCTGGATGGCTCTGGAGCTCCAGGCCCCTGTTGCCTGCTGCTGTGTGAGGAAAGCATCCGGAGAGCAGGCCTGCAGCACCTCAGCTGTTCTCCCTGCAAGCCTCTGCTGCCCCTGGTCATGGTGGCCAGCCCAGCTGTGCTGTGGACCGTCACCTACTTCCAGAGACAGCTTGAGAATAATAAACTAGGAAAAATATGAGACAGACTTCTTTTGAATGTAAGGGCAAGGCAGATAACTGAGGTTCCGCAGTCCCTTGCCCAGAAGGAACATTTGAGGTATATAAGTATGTTTGGGGACTGTGAGCTTTTTATTTGTTGCCATACAGGGTTCAAAGGAAAATGACTTCTATCATACCCTATATGGACTTGTGTGACTTGAAAAAATCAAACAACAAAACCATCAGGAAAAAACGTAAGCTTTAACATGGTTAAAAAACTCCAAAACAAAATGAAAAGGGGTCCATATATCTGTGCCCTAAAACTGAAATATGCAGGCCCTGGGACATCTGAATACAGTTTGGAAACAGTGTTCAACATAAGAGGAAACAATCAAATAAATAAACATTAAAGCTTAACATATAAGATAATTATTTAAACCAAAACATCTAGGAAAACTCTAGCAATGAAAGTGTTAAGTGAAAGTGAAGGGAGAGCATTTAAAGGGAAAAAAAAATCTCTTATGAAGTTACCAGGATAATAATCAAAGCCTTCTGATGATCATATAGCTTTTGCATCATAAAAATGTAAATTAAGAGTATTTATCGCTAAGCCAATTTAGAGACTCAGCTGAACATTAAATACACTGTTACACTAACAAAAGAAAGTTAGCCATGTCACCAGTGGAGAACAACTATAATTCTTTAAGCTGAAAGTGGCAACTTTGCCTAATACCTGTAACCTCTTCCTTCTGCTCTGATGGATTCTGCTTTCCCTGCTGGCCTAAGAAATCTCACATCTCTTATTGTGAATCAGGAGGGAAAAAAGCAACCAGAGAGGGAAAAAAGTTGATTATACATATGAAAGAAACAGTGAGTAATGTGGCTGCTGGTGACAGTAGCAAAGTCAGAATATAATGAAAGGCTTAGTTTCAATATAATGCAAATGATATAAAACATATAAACAACAGGACCTGAAATGAAAACATCTTGAAAGGGAGCTAGGCAGGGGTGGGGAGAGAGGGAAAGAAAGTGTCTGATATGTACCATACTAGCTTAAATGGAAATGTTCCCCAAACTCATTCTGTTTCTCTTGTTTGACTTGTTCATTTTTTGGTTTTGTTTTTCCTTTTGTCCTCATCCTTATTTTCTGCTTTAACTTTGTGTTTGGAAGGAAGCAGTTATTACTGTAGTACTGTGATTGCCTTCTTGAAAGAGAAAAACAGCATATTAATGCAGGAGATACTCTGAGCCAAAGGAACCATGGTTATTGTGTGTGGGAATAGTGAATCACAGCAGCTGAGCCAGAAAACTAATATACATGTGTTTCTCATTTCCCAGATGAAGGGACACCTTTTCAGGTACTATTTGAATGGCAGTGATTAAAGAGGATTTAAATGCAGGTACTCCAGTTTCCTGTATACAATGGTGGATATTAATTTGTAGTGAGTATCTTGCCATCCATTAGATAGCAAACTTGTGTGCTGTGGAAGGAAAAAACATCTTCTGAACCCTTTTCAGTTGTCAAATACATGTCACGAGGTAAATAAAAGTTAAAGAAAAAAGTACTGATAGAAGTTATAGAAGAAATTTTATACAATAGGCATCTCAAAAGACGTTTTTGTTTTATGTAGCAGTGGCATTTGAATTTCTCAAAAAGCCATTTCCTTAAAATATTGGGTCTGAAAAACTTTTGGTATGGAATTTTAAAAATGCATCAAAACTGTGAAGTTTCACAGTGGATTTTCATGTGGGGGACAGGGGTTATTTAGATATTTACTTGACGAGAAACTAAGTGATGAGCTGCTTTTCATTGCAAGGAGCAAACATTGTGATCAAGGAAAGGAAAGACACATTTGCATTAGAACTAAGTAATGTCTGCTGTTATTGACTTTAAATCCAATCCAAACAAACAAAAATATTTCAACTATTATGTCTTAACGCAATACTAGTAGGGGAGCATGTTATATTTGCTATTATTGGCAAGCTGTGAAATAACACTTACAGATCAATTCATGTTACTTTAAACAAAATAGTTCCAAGAGACACTTTTAAAAAATAATTTCATTCCAACGTGGTACTTTTTTCTCTATAGCAATTCTTGCTAATATGTTTTTATGTTGGCATGGAAAGGTAGACTTTGCTAAAAACAGCATTGCTAAGGACAAGCTTTCATGCATGTACTCACATACATGCAAAATCTAATTGATTATTATCAGAAATAAGTTTAATACCACAGAAATCAGGGCAGCTATATAAGATGAAACTGGGAGGTGCCGCCCAACCCTTAAGCCTGTGAATAGAATCAAAAAAAGTAACACAAATGTGAAACACTGTCAGTCGGACTTTCTGTAGGTTTATGGTAAGAATGGCCATTTATTTGCATGCTTTGAGGTATCTTTTGTTCCCATGCAGGTAACATGGAGCTGGACACACTGCACTGTCTTTGTCCATCCCAGCACCTGACCTAGTAACCTGATATTTCCTCTCCCTACACTGACAAGGTGCTGAATTTATCCCCACACAGAGTGATAGCTCCTCTTTCTGTCTTTTGAGTTTTGGGGTTTTTTGTTGTTGTCCTACCAACAGTTCAAGTCTGACAAAGGCTCCTATATAAGTCCATCACTTCTTGGCCATTCATGATTTGAACAAGTGCAGTTCCAGTGATTCAACTGACCTTGCTCAGGCTGCGTCCCACGACCCAGGATGAATGTGGGCTGCCTAGTGTGCTACCATCCCAACTTTTTCTGGAGACTGAAATTTTACTATATATATCACAGAAAAGTGGAAGGAAAGTCCTGTTTCAGGACTTTTTTACTTCTTTTTTTTTTTTTTTTCCTTCCCTTGTAGCCTTTACCACTTTCCAGAGAAAAGAAGTTAAAATGACCAAAATGAATCTCTTGAAAGCTTTAATCAAAGTATTGGAATGAAAACAGGGAGCTTTAAAACTCAGAAGTCTTATCTGCAGGAGGCAGCTAATATCATCTATTCTTTAAAAAAAAAAAATTCATATCAAACTGTTGAAGTGAATTTTCTTTGGGAAAGGAATTAAAGCAAAGTAATAGCTTAGGGCCAAATGCACTCCTTTACATTCCTTGATTTTACAGAGAGGCAGGGCAGGTGCAAAGTAGGTGAATGATTACAGAAGATAAGAGCAGCAGTGGTTCAGGTCTGCGGCCTGCCATTTCATCTCAAGATCCAGCAAAAGCCTCTTGCTCTCTCACCTTTGATCTTTTAACAGGAACTAGGGAGGAGAGCTAGGGGTAAGGATATTGAGCATTTCTCCTGCAGATTTTAATTGCAAGAGCAGCAGATCCTGTTCCCCCCAAACTCTGTGGGGCCATTTCAGTCCTGTGCCTTTGGAGGGGAGATGAGGAGGGATGGGGGCTGCTGTGGGAGGCCACGCAGAGCCCTCTGGACAGTGAAACAAGCTGAGAGATACCAAGTCCTGCCAAATGGACAGAGTAAAACTGGAGCTGTGTGTGTGCAGGATGAGAATGTAGGCTAAAGTTACTGTAATGATCTTTGTCTCAAGATCATCAGTAGCAGATAAAACAGCTCATGGAAATGTGATATTTAATCAAATACCCCAATAGTTTTGGTTCAGTGCAGTCTGTATTTGGCTAGGGAGCACCATGCTGAACTAGTTATCCTAAGCTTGTGTTTTGTGCACTGCAGCTTAGGCAGGCCAGCAAATAGCTCAGTAACACCACCTGAAATATCCTGGCATATATCTGACAGCTCATTGAGAGAATATCCTGTAAAACTGATGACCTGACTCCATTACTCACGAATAAAATTGAGTTGGTGTAGTGAGGTAAACATTGGTTAAGGGTGTTTGGATGCTTTACAGGAAATGAAATCCTCTGCATATATGGCAATATTTATTTTACATTTTGTGTGCTTCAAAAGGAAATGAGCTCATATTTATCTTCTCTCTATAGTGAGAGAAATAGAGCTTCAGAGAAAGTACAGCAGCAGTATCCAAAAGTTTTAATCTTAAAAATCTCTATCCCTGAATCCCTGTTGCCTTGCCCTACACTTATGCTTCTGCATAGGATGGAGAGGGCAAAAGCTCTGAGATGCCCCTTCTGCTTACAGGCTTACTTGCTGCAGTGTTGTTGGGGGGAAAATGTGGGGGAAGAAAGAGTGTTCTTGCTGAGTAAGGAGCACAAGCTCATTCCTTTCCTTGTTTTTAGCAGTGGAGGCTGGTGCTATAGTCCAGGCACCACCTTCAGGAGGGTGGGCTGGGAGGGGAGCTCTGCTGTGGTGGATGGGCACAGACAGTATTCCAGTGCCTTGCACCATGCCACATACCGCTGCTCTTACGGAGGTTTACTACCCCAGTGGCTGTGATGTTGCCTTGGTCAAGTTCTGTGCCCCACATCTCTAGTGTGGATTGCCCCAACACAGGGATTTCTTTTTGTCTTTAGGGAGCTTTCATAAGCCAGCTCACTTGCCACATTCCAACAACAACAAAACACAGCTAAAAAAACTAGACTTCATAAACCATTTCTGCACTTAGCTGGAATAACTTACCCTCTTGACTCTCCTCAGCTGTTTGGCCAATAAGACTTTTCTGGATGCATCTTCAGTGTCATCAGAAATAAAAGTACATAATATATCAGGCGGGGACATAGACATCAGGTAAGCTTGTGACAATTCTGGACATCATTTGGTACGTGAATGAAATTGATGTTCGTTCTCACTAATCAATCTAAATAACACAGTAATACGGAAATAGGAGAAAGAAAAAAACAATTTTTGTAATTTATTTTCTTCATTTCCATCTTTCTGCATTAGAAATTAATATCACCTTTAAATACCTGTCTTGATCTGGTCCTGCTTAAGTGAACAGCTAATCGTAAACTGGAATGGAATATAAGACTATTTCTTATCTTGAACTCATTCATATACTGCACTTTATTCCTCATTCATATGACCATAGTGCCCAGGGCCTGAAATCTTTTCCCCAACAAAACACAGTTATCCTGTAGAGCAAGCTGTGCTTGAGAAAAGTTTGCAAGTTTGGATCTTAAAATGGAAAGCAATTAGTGGAATGGAAAATGTTTATAGAGATAATTGGGTAATTTGATTTGTCAGATATGTTAGAGTTGAATGACTTTTTTATTTTTCCTTACTGTAACACTCAAAAATGTGATAGTGGAGAAATTATCTTATGCTGTTTCTTTATTCCTAGCTCAATAGTTGTTTGAGCTGCAGAATTTAAAAAATACTTTCTCACAGAAAGCACTTATCTAACATATGGCCATCATTGCTGCAGTGACTGAATGCTTCATAAGCATAAATTGACTTTATTTTCATGATAGTAGCACCCTGAGCTGAGAAAGTTTTCAACCCTACTAAATAGGTGGGAAAGAGGGAGAGAGAGGAAATGAAGTGCTTTGCTTATTTTCCTCAGCTATCTGTTGCTGAGAAGCCAGTCCTTCCTTCCTTTGTCTATAAAGGGGCTGTGATTTTCATAAATGCCAGGAGGATTTTCCTCTCTATATGGTGGGGGAAGCTATGACAGGCCATCAGGGACATGGAACAAAAAGCCATTACTTTAAAAAGGGAATATTGACCCTGGTGATGGTATAGGCAAATGGGGCTGTAAAATATTTGGCCATTGAGGCTCAGATTGAAACTGGACACATTCCAGTTTAACCAGGTTTAGTGTTATAATCAAGTAGCAAACAGGAGCTAAGGCAAAAGAGATGTAGCTCATGCTCTTTTTTCCCTCCCAGCAGCACCTGCTGGCTAGTATTTTTCTTCTGATATTTTTTAGTCTACCCGCTATATTAAAAACATACCTTAGTTAGACTCTACATCATAAACCTTACCTGGTGGTTTAGCAACCGCTGTCTTAAGCATGAGAGTGAGGCATCTTGTCCTGGCCACGTGGAAGTGCACAGAGCCCAGGTGCATGTCCCAGTCACTCTTAGCCAAAATGCTGATGTCGGCGTTGCACCCAAGGACACATCTGCAGAAATGAAACAGTGCAAGTGGAATGTGTTCTGCATGCTACTGAAATTTGTTACTGAGCTCCTTTTATCTTCCAAAGAAAAGAATCTGGCCAAGAGCCTTCATGTTATCATTTTAAACAATCCACCACAAGAGGATGATCACCAGCTAGAGTTTCTCCTTGTGGCCAGTGGACTGAGAGCATTTGACTGTACAGCCAGTGTTTTTATAGTATGTCTTTTCTATATAAAAATAGGAGTACTCAGCATCAAATAGCTGTAATTAAGCACTTTTATATTTTTTTCCTGAAAGCTCTAAAGTATATTAGTATATATATATCCAAAATGTATTATAAGTAGGTTATACATTTGTTTCCATTATGCTAACAACATGTTTTCTTTAGGCCTCTCTTCAACTTTTCTTTTCTCTTCATAGCAGCTCCTAAGCATAACATGACTCTGTTTTCCAACCTGTCTGTACCATGGGTTTAATTTTTTTGTTTCCTTTGCTAATGAAAAGAAAAATCAAATCAATTTTATCAAGCTACTGGTAAAGTACAGAGAGCGTTTACTGTAATTAGGACATTGCATTACAGAAGTGATCTAAAGAATCCTGTTAAATGTCATTGCTCTTAGCAAAGAAACTGCAGAAGTTGAAATGGAAATGGAATTTTGAAAAGGAGAGTTGAGTGATTTACTTAGCTGTTCAATCACGTTCACTGATGTACTCATTGAATTTTAATTTAACAAGTTGGGTTTTCTTTCTGCAGTAAAAGATTAGGAGAAATCTTTGATATAAACCAGGTAATTCTACACTTGCCTGCTCTTTGGCAGCTGTTATGCCACTCTCCATTCCTTTCAGCAGCTGGCACAATGAAGGTAATGACAAGGTGCATGATGACCAATACCTTCATTGTCTCGTTTCCTATTGATTTCATGTGCCAGATTTTTCAGACTGCTACCGAGTAAACCCAGTGCTGATTAGTCTAATTCTCAATCCTTTTCAAGTTTACTTTTAAGGAATATAAATTTCTTTCAGAATAAGTCCAGTCCTTCAATCTTATCTATATGGATGTAGCCTGTGTCATTAATTCATTGGAACTAGGTGCCTGTGCTCTTGGACGTAAGAACTGCCACTGTTGATTGGATTACAAGATTGGAGCCTAAATAAGAACCCCTGTATTCTGCAGAGAGGAAGTATCATATGATGAAGACCTGCTCATATATAGCACTATTTGGGAATTAATCTTGCAATCAAATTGAATACAGGATTAGCTCTGAAGCCCCTTTCTTATATCTAACACACATTACACTAACCTGTATTTCTAAGAGCCAGGCAGCTCCTTCAGAAAAGTGTAGTCATTATTCAATTGCTATGACTTGGCAAAAATACAACAGTAAAGGCTTGTTGGCCCTGGCTCCTCCTTTTTTTGCTTCAGAACTGGTGAGAGCAAACCTGGCCTGTACTCAAGACAGAAATGATTACATAGTTCATGGAATCATTCAGACAAATTTATTTTGCTTATTCGTTCACCATGCCTGCTCTAGGCTTACTTGAACTCCTCACACGTTGGCTGTATGTGTGAAACCCCTTATTCTGCAGAGAGGAATTTAACCTTCTGTTCTTACTTTCCTCCGTAAGATTATATCCTCTTGTTAGCACAACTATGTAGCCACATAAGAGCCCCTGGGCAATGTACAATGTGGAGGTGGTGATTTTGTTTAAAGTATTTTATTTTTTCATCCCTTATAGAAACATTTCCTTAGATGCCGAACTGTCTGTATTTTATAACATAAAATCAAATGCAGGTTGGGTTGTGAAGGAACTTATCCCTATAGACATAGAGTACAATACTGAATATATCAACTGTATCTCTCCTCAATATGTGCAGAAAGGATCAAGCAGTTCTTTAAAGTTCAGATCCTGAAATCGATAAATTTTCATCTGCCTCCATCTGCCCTCCCCCACCTGCTATCTAATGATCTCTAAATATCTTTAGACAGAAATGCATTGTAGTATTTTGGACTGACCTGGTTTGAGGATAAAGTACACTCTGCAGAAGACACAGGAAAAGAAAGTGAAAAGAACACAAAGGCAAACATTCAGGGGTGATCAAACATACCATATTTGTAGACGGACAGGATGTCAGGGTGAAATAGATTATGAAAGCATTAAGGTCTGGCAATTGAAAAGAAAGTAAGGAGTGCTTTTGATACTTAAACATTGAAACTTTATTGAAAAGGGGTTGGGGTTGTAATGAAAACAACATCTGGCTGTGATTGCTAAAACTTGATTGCAAGAGGGAAAACTGAATGATGTTATCTCACACTGATTGACATAAAAAAAACTTGAAAAAATGGACATTAAAAAGGAAAGTTAGACAGATGTAGCAAAGCAACAGCTGCTGGAGATGGACAAGCTTTCCCTGGAGACACATTGCCAAGGAAAAATAAGAGCCTTATTCTGATTGCCTGCTGCTACAAATCAGCATTAGCTCCACTGAAATCAAACTAGTTGTGCCAGTGCAAAACTGGCATAAGATCAGAATCAGGTATTGAAAGCAAAGCAAAGTGATAGAATACAGCAAATTTCTATCAAGAATCTAATTAGCTTGTCATTATTGTCACATGTAGCTGAGTTTGTAACCAGGTTTATTTTTAATGATTGATGAACTTACTCAACTATTGGCAGCATGGTCAGGTGTTCAACCAGGTGAAACACTCAGAGGACTATTCCAGACATACAGAGCAGAGAAAATGATAGGCATGGCTTCCTTCTGTTGTACAGTATCTCACTGAGAGAAAATTGGTGCTTACCTAGTCTCAGGGATGTTTGGGGACAAGATGGGGGCAGAAGGAAGATGACTCAAACCTGCTGTGCTCTTCATCTTGTTGAAGACTCCTCAGCAATAGTTTCCACTGATGGAGGGCGGGTGTTCCCCAAACCAGGGTTGCCTGGCTTTGAGACATATCCAGATCTCCAGATCTGGCGTACTCTCTAAGCTCTGCAGCCCAACATGCTCATGCCTCCAGGCTGGAGGTGCACAGGTTCATGGCAGAGCCATCAGTCAGGTTCTGGGTGTGCTGCTTGGACTAGAAAACAGGCATGCCAGCTTTCTGCTGTTATCAGCAGTTACAGAACTGACACTGGTATGTGCTTTGTTGAGCTTCCCCCAGTGTGAGGAACTCCTCATGTGTATAAATTTCATCCCCAGCTGAGTTAAAATAAATAAACAAGTAAATAAAGCCTGCAAACAAGAAAACGTGCTTGCCAGCCAGCCTTTCATATTACATTTTTCTAAAGAGTTCTTGCATTTTATAGGCAGTTTTTATTTTTCACTCTGAATTGCGACCATGTGTTAAGGGAGAGCAGTCTCTTAACACCTTTCTTAACTTACTCTAAAGAGTATGGGTGGGGGCCACTGCATTCTGGTGAATAATCCCTTATCCTCTACATCACGAACAAACACTGGCTGTAAAACAAAGAATTAGAAGTGACTGTGAGCAGACTTATAAATCTGTGGTAGGGAAAGGGGGATATGACAGAATTAGAAAGGGACAAAGTATCGGAAAATCACAATGGATTTCCAAAATGGTCTTTTAAGAGGCTGCTGTTAAAGCAAATGTTTTAAGACAGTGTTTTGGTTTTATGTGACACAAAAATGAATGTGCACAGAGCACTCTGATGCAATTCAAAGAGGGTGGGAATAGAAATGGTTGGGAGAAGGTTGATACTTAGAGGAGAATTTGCATGGTCTGCTTTATACAGCTATCTTGCATTGGTAAAACTGAAATCAGGAACACACACACGTGCCGGTTCCAAGTAACTTATTGTGTCTTCTCTCCTACTTACTGGAAAACCATAAGGACCCTAGAGAGGCTAGCCCTCCAGCATGAGCGCAGAAAGTTAGCTGCCCCAAGCAGTGACAGTACCCTATTAGTGCTGCCCCACAGCACAGAATATAATGCCATTCAATTTTATCTGCTCTCAGAGAAAACACAAGATTAAATAAGTCTCACCATTGCTAACTATTGGCTCACAGAAGAAAGGATGAATGCGCTGCTTCCCTTTCTCATCAGGCAGTTAACTGCATGCTTCCTTTGCCAACTATATGTACTTTGTGCTTCAGCAAATTTCTTTAAGCTGACAGGAATAGAAGTAATGTGTCTCATCAATTGGGCTTTCATCCTGTTTCATCAAACTTCTTAGGCTTTTTTTCCCCTGGCTTTCTGATTTGTTTCTGAATCCATCTCTTCCTCTTAGACCTCCTCCAAAGAGCATGTTGTACAGTGGTTTCCTTCTACAGAAACTAGATTTATGGGATTTATAGTGTAGGGGAATCTGCTTTACAGTAACCGTTAGCCCTTGGGTATCAACATACGCTTTCTATGCTAAGGAAAAAGAAAATCTATTCACTTTTTGTATTGTGTGCTATTGTTCAAAGTGTGGTATCAAGATCAAGGGGGTCATCAAACTGAAAGCTATCACGTAGTGCTTTCTTGCTTTACAGACAGAATAATTTCCAAACAGATTATTGGCCCTGGCAAGAAACAGCAGAAGTGTGCACAAACACTTAATAAAAAATTATTTTCAGGAAACTAGTATCATCCAAGTAGTTCTGAGGTTTTAAGTGGTAAGGCAATGGCACAAAATTAATCTCCTCCCAATTTGAATCCATTTATGCTAATTGATTTTAAATCTGTTTTGTAATATCAGGAGGCGGCAATCATATCTGGAGGCCTGGGACTTGTGTTGGTTGTCTGTAAGTCTGCCCTTTCTGCTTCTCTGAACTCAGGAATTCTCATCTTAAGGTTTTTATCACCTTCAGAGAAATGTGCTGTAATTGGCGTTTTTCTAGGGTGGGGCACGCATGTGGGAATCTGTTGGCTGGTTATCTTAGAATGTATCAAAATGGCCAAGTGTAGGTAGGGTGTGCTTTCCCCACTGCCCAAACTGATGCTGAAGCAAATGCCAGTCTGGAAATCATAGATGGGTTTCCTCTCCATGGCCCTGATACCAAGCTGGCGCAACTGCCTGGAACTGACTTGCATCCAGCTGACTTGAAGTGCAACCAGAACTGCCTGTTTCCATAGATCTACCTTTGCACTGACCTTACATTGCTCTATGGTGGAAATAGGCCATTTTGATAGTGAATATTATTCATACAATGATATTTAAGACTCCATATTCTTTCAGACATTGCACGTTGCCTAATCATTTTCTTGGCGTTACAGAAAACTCCTTTTCTCTTTAACCATATATCAAAAGTACCTGTTTCCAATGAATTTGAATTCATGGTTCACTTGATCTTCATAGGAGTCTAAAGAAATGGTGGCTGCTCTTGAAGCATAGTTTCAGTATTTAGTTGCAATTCCAGTTTATTACAGCTGGTGTCAGTCATAAATTCTCTCAGGATTTCATCCCTAAGTAGAAAGCTCATCAAATTACTGATTTCCATTCACTGTGTTTAGTGTTTGCATCTAAAATAGTTTAGAACCTTGTAAATAGGTTCTAAGCAAAAATTCAGCTTAATTTCAGCAGGCTTGAAACACGGAGATGAGCCTTGCAAGACCTATAACACAGTCACCCAATGTTTGGAAGTAGTTTATTGCTTCTTGCTTGTCTTCCGTGTCATGTACTTGAGGTTTCACCCCTTTCAGAAAGTCAGCATTTTTCTGTCTGCCTGCAACCATAGGGACTTTTTTTTATGTGAGGGTAGTGACAGATATTGTGTCAGATTTCATTTGATGCTGCAGGGTTATCATTGGGGAATTTACCTGTGTGATGATCTAATTATTGTTTTAAAAAATTATTTCTTAAAATTTATCTTTTGTGGCAAAGGTTACCCCTTTTATTTCTGAGCAATGTATAAAGTAATGAATCCTTGAGCTGGCCTGGAGTGTCTTGCTTATATTTAAACATTAGTTGATAATTTATGCATCATGTAAATCTTTACATAATGAAGTGGTTTGGCATTCATCTCATGCAGTTATATTTGCTTTTTGATGACAAACTAAAGTGTCACCAGTGTATGTAGCATTCCAAGTGCCTTCTACCATTCCAGCCTGATTTGCTTCAAACTTGTGTGGTTGTATTTCAAATCAGGAATATAATATTAAAGCATTTATTGGAAATACCAACTTCTGAATACTTAACCCTTCCCAACTGGAATATCTGTGGGTTCAGTGTGGTTTTGATGTAAAGAAGTGCTACTTTCCTATTGTCTCTCAAAGGATTTGCTCCCTGTTATTCCACAACTGAATCTGACCCTCAGTTTGCAAGTCCCCACTCTTCTTTCCTTCTCATATGCAATGATCTGTGACAACGGAAATAATGTTCAACCTTGTTTTGTCTTGTTAACAGCATGTGGTTAGGATATTGTACTGTCATTTCAGTAATATTTTTACACTTGTCCCCTACTGTCTTGGCTTGTTGCCAGCACGGTGATTTATGCTTTGTTTGCCTCCAGATGTGATTATTGCTTTTCTTTCCTGGATGGGCTATCTGAATGAATTCTTCACAGATTAAAATGCTGGAGCTTTCAAATCAGGGACTTGCTTAAACTAATTTTCAGTGAAAATGAGCATAAAAATTCCTAAAGGAACAGAAAACACCTGGACAAAATTTTGATTTCAATAAAAATTTTGAAACTAAATTATCTTGGCTTTGAATGATGATGTAAGCTAGTAGAGATTCAAAATATGTAACCTCATCTTTTTAATAAAGGGAAACTTTTCTATGATATTTAGTATGTTTAATAAAAACTCACACCTTGATGGCCAAAAGACAGCTTAAACAAAACCTTTTTAGAAGCCTTTGATTTCTTTCTTCTTTCACTTTAAAAATTACTTTAACACCCACTCTAAGGTATGCTGAACTTCAAGGAAGTTAGAATTTTATATCCCTAATCAGTGCTGTATTCAGAGCACTTAACCTTATACCTTCTGTTTTGTGTAAGACTCCCTTTTCCCCCACCTTCCCCGTGTATCTGCAGACAATAGTTGACATAAACAAGTTAAGATCAGGTGTGTTCGAGGTGAACACAGAAGCAAAGAAAAGAATTATGAATTTAAAAAGCTATTAATTTTTATCCTTCTATGAAGCCTTCCCCAATAAACATGCTCCTGAGTTTCTTGGTTTTAATTGTGTATTGCCTCTGACTTTGGTATGAATGATATACAAGCATAGTTTTCCACAAGATGTAACAAGAAAATGAATTATTAATTTGGAATACATATGAACATCTTTAGAGAAAATGACTTGAATTCAGACATCTGGAAAATGAAAGTATTATGTATTGACCTAGTGTAATTTGCTATGATGCTAGTAATTTCCTATTCATTTGCCTTGGTAGCAGTGAAAAGACTACAGTATTTAAAACCAGAACTGTTCGTACTATGGTATTTAGAGCAGTACTCCAAAACCAAAAATGACTAAGGAGAACCACCGCAGCTATATCTGATCAAGCAAGACACGTTCCAGTTCTGTTGCTTTTAAGTGTACAGGGTCAACACGAATTCATTTGCGAAGGCATCTTTGCTTCTGTAGCAACATGAGGCAGATCACCTGTGTAAACTGATACCAGTTAGTGCTAAAATGCCCCACCATCTACAAGTAATCGGTGCTTTTTACAGAGTGATTGTACCAGTTAGCCTCTGAAAGTCCCTGACCCAAGGCAAAAAGGACTTTTAAAAATTAAATAAATAACTGAAGAAAAACATGAAATAGCAATGTACATGTCTAGCTTGCAATTCTTTTTATTAACAGAACTGTGTGCCGCTTGTTCTTTAGAATCTGTTTGCACTACCTTCAATTACTTTGAGAGCTGCTCAGATCTGGCCTCCATGTCATTGTTTGTATCGCACAGAAACATGAATCAAGTCTGTCAGTCTTTTGATGTGTACGCCAAGTCAACAGTGCAGTCATTGTAAGTACTTATCAAAAACCCCTCCGTGTTTTCTACCAATGAAGACAGAACGAATTTTGCCCCTTTGCTTGTTTTTATCACTCTGTGGAAGATTCCTTTAAAAGTGACATTTATTTGTCAGCTGGAAAAAAATAATCTTGTCAGGTGTTGTTCTAAATTATAGATTCTGAGATTTATGAAGTTTACATTTTATTTTTCACTTCAGGACATAATGTCTCAAAAAGCATAAAGTAAATATTAGCGCTCGCGTTGCATTTTTATGTTTTCTTGCTTTGGCAGTTACCTTACAAAATTCCGCTATTTGTGAGGAATCGGATCTAGCAATAGTCCTTACAGAAAGCAGAGGTTTGGACAGGTAGACATTTACTGGATCCCAAAATACAGATAAATACAAGCTATCCTAATCTCTTTATAGGAGAATATTAAGCTGACATTGTCAGTTTAGTTTCATCAAAGGAATAAATGTCCTGTTGCCCCAGGGACTCCAGGAAAAGGTATTTTGAGTTTTGGTCATTATGCCAGGCATAATAGTCTCTTTTCTTCTGAATCAGTGTTATGGTCTTAAAATAGGAGAAGCAGTAGCATACAGAAAATAATGTATCAAAAACCCCATACCCTTTAATTTGGGTTCCCTGTAATGGACAAAATCTCTGAGACAAGATAAAACTGTGGTAAAATTCCAGCACTGGAAATTAAGAAGTCTTTGTTTCTGTATCTAATACTATTAATCTGGCAGCTTTCATTGGACCCACAGGTTTGGTTCTACACTTTTTAAAGTTCAAAGCAGTCCTAATTGAATAGTTGATGCTGGTGTCACAGTTTAAGACCAAATGACAGTGCAGAGACTAAATGGATTCAGACACCAAAACACTTCGGTCATAGATATATGCAGTTTTTGGAATGACACATCTTCCCTGTTCTGTGGAAGAGGTGGCACAGTCCAGGAGAGAAATAAACAGCTTAGCTTAATCATTCCAGCCACGACACGTATCCTTCTTTAGTTATGACCATCCTCTTCCTTGCAGGCAACCCCAGAGGTTGAAGAGATGGTTCCAAGATCTGTTGCGGGGCCGTGGGTTCCCTGGTTTCTCTCCCTGCAGGACTCTACGTGCTGTGAGTAACAGCATGGGGCAGAGAACACCTGATTCTCGGCTGGCTCGTTCTTGTGCTCAGAGCCTGACGACTGGATCAGTCTTGCTGGTGCTCACAGTCTGCTCCTCTCAAAGGCTCCCCACCATAAGTGACTTCATTCTTATAACTAGATTACTCCCTTATGCTATAGGGTTAACCTGTTACAGCAGGTTATTTTCTTTAAAACAGGTCTGCAGTGAATTTCTCAAATGTGTACTCATTCATTAGGTGCTAGATATTAACCTTAGAATTACTGTATTTAGTTCTTACCTACAGCCCATTACTCTGATAGCTAATAATAACCATCAACTGTCAATTTTTTTATCTCTTTTATTACATTTAAAACAAACAAAAAAAGCTAACTGCATTGCAGCTAATGACATTTGCCGTAAAGCTTCAGCTGTATGCTTAGTGAAAAAATAAAAATCAACCACACCACAACCACCCCCACATCCCCAGCCCCACTGAAACAACAACAAAAAACCTTGTGGCTTTATATATAATGCAAAGATTTCTCAATTGGATTTGATCCAATTTATTTCCAGTAAGTTTCACAGTCAGGAGAAAAAAAAGAAGTTACTCTGTTTAAAGCATAATAAAAAAAATAAAATTTAATGGATTCATTTGCATTTTTCTATCAGTTATCTATGATTCATACTTACATCTTGGAATACAATACATAGATGAGTCATCCAGAGAAACAGCCTCTGCATAGGAAATTACACTGTCATTTTAGAGTAACACCGCCTTCCCAAACTGAAACAAAGATGGGCAACTAGTAATCACAGATAAATCTCCAGAGTTGGAGTACTTGTTTAGAAAACCTACTCCCCTCTGTGTATGCAATTCAGACCATACAGAGTACACAGTTACTAGTTCCCCTTAGCTCTGGTGGTCCTGGGACCCCCTCAGGCTCACCACTTCAGCTTGTGTTTTTCTAGGAACAAATCATCTTAAAGGACAGCTTGAACTTTGGTGTCCTGACTGACCCTCCTTCCAGGGCTGTTCCTCTCTCTTGGAGCTTTGTGTACATCTGAAGTCAGGTAGCTAGGTGTCAGACTTCATGTCTGGTACATGCAAACTGTTACAGAGCACACGCTTAGCAGTCTTTAAAGTGGCTTGCTAAGAACAGCCAAGTCAGATGTATGTGCCGTGACAAGGTCCCCCTGAAGTGGAACTGCTGGTGTGACAGCAAGTGGCTGTCCCAGATTCAACAGGAAGCTGAGCCTGAAGAACTGTGGTCATAGAAGCCCTCTGTCTAGGGAGATGGAATTCCTACTTCTAATATAAGACCTTTGATGAAGCAGTGTCCTTTGTACGTTAATGTGTCCTTTTAAAATTTCTGGAGGCTTGGAGAGTAGTCTCTTGTTCTCTTCTGTATGAGATCATCATTCAAGACAGAAGGAATTAAGCCCAAGAGCTTCCTAGTTTATCCAGGATGCTCTGAATATTCCTGAATGATGGAAGTGGGAAAGAGAGAGAAAATATCATATCAACAGCATCTGCTGACTGCCAAATGTGTTGTAATTCCCTAGCCTTTTAAATAAATGCTATTCATATGCATTGCAAAGCCTGCAAGAGGATGAACTAAACATACCAAGATTTGAAGCTCTGTACTCAAGAGCCTGGATATCATTCAGACTGTGGTTTCCAAGTCCAAATATGAGTAAAACGCAAATTTTCCCAAATCCTGGAAACAGACTGCACACCTTTAATCACTGGTATATAGTTTACCTGATTAGTGTTTTCAGAGCATTAGTAAAACTCACAGAGGGAAAACAGACATGAAAACTAGAGTGTATGCATGAAATATCAGTGATTATGTTATATATGCATCTGAGAATTGTACTTTATTCAAGTCAGGATCTAATCCAGCTCCCATTAAGTCAATGGGAATTTTGCCAATGAAAACAATAGTAACAGGATCTGGCCAAAATAATTTAATCCACCCTCTTCAGCTGCTGTGCTCACAGCAAGAATGTTGCCATTAAGAAGTTTATATGGACATAAATATTCACTTTAATTTCCTAGAGTTTGTCTACTTGCTTAAAATTGCATTTGTGATTAAAAAAAGAGCAACACAGTGTATTATGGCTGCATTTTAATCACTATACATTCAGGAATAAATAGAAAAACAGCTTAAATATTTTATACAGATTATATTGCAATCTTAAATTAACAATTCATTTTGGAGTTGTTTATTTCTTTTTCTTTCTCTGTTGGTTTATTTTTCTTCTGTTGGTTCAGGTTTCTAAGCTACTATATGAGAGTGACTGTGATGGGTTAGGATTTTTTTCTTCTATAATTGCATTCTGGAAAATTGTCACTATGCATGTTGTATCACTGAATCACATCTTGCCTCGTGCTGTGATTCCATTCCAAGAGAAGGAAAGGTTTAGGGGTGTATCATACTGAGACTATGTTTAATAGGCTGCTACAAACCTTAGGAGGATGCGAGACACTAACATGGGGGAGTCTCCAATAGCTGAAGAGTTTTTGAAAACAGTATTCAATGGTTTACAAAACAAGACCCTGCTTGTTAGTGCTGCCCATTGCCCACGAACTTCATTAGGAGCTGCCCAGATTGGGAATTGCTCAGGTTTACTTCCTTATCTTAGAATTTCCTCAGGAGAAGATGCCTCGTTTGGGGACCTGGTGGTTTGTCCCCCTGTGCCTGGCATCTGTTCTGAGCTGACTACACTTGTGTCATTCTGCAACTCTATGCTCTTCTTTTCCTCCCTTTCCTGAGTACCACACCGAGTTCTGAGCTGTGAAAACACTGCAGCTGCAGTCAGTCCTTCACAGAGAAAGTAAGCACTGACATGCTCCAATACAAGCGTCAAGATTTCGGAGGAATTTGGGAAAATGGAGCTCTACTATTGGCTGGACATAGAAGGGAAGACCTTGGGAATCTGTAGGGGCTGACCCGGAGTGGAAATGGGTGAGCTGGGGGCTGTGCCAGCTGCTTTTCCTGCTACCAGGATACTGCCTCACTTTACAACCCGCACCGTGCCCACCCACAGGCACTAGTGCAGGGATCAGGTACATCATGCCTCCTGAAATTGCCACTGAATGCATTCGGGATTTGCTTTGTTGCCATGACAGCTTGGGAGTGAAAGGAGGCAGAAGCAAACCAGACAGTATGCACAGTGGTTGCCATTTAAGAGTAACCATGTGTCTAACAGTACCTTGCACTTACATGGCCATTTCCTGTTTTAGCTAACTTCAACAAGGAGGATTAACTGTATCTTCCATGCTTCTCTTGCCTCTCTTTCCTTTTTTTCTCTTGATGCCCCCACAACCTTGTGATATCATCTTGTCCTTTGTTACTAAAATTAAAAAGTCACCAAAACTTCAACTCTTTTCCTCCTCCTGCCTCCCTTCTCTTTTTCTTCTTTCAGTCTAGCTGTACTTACTCCTGTTTCTGAAGCCTTGAAAATCTTTGGAGGTTAAACTAAGGCAAAAATGTACCATGAATCCATTTTAACATCCCTGTATGGCCCCACAACGATGTCTAGTATTCTAGTTCTTATTAGGAAACCTGTTGATTTTTCTGTCTTAGTTTTATGTACTAAGCAAAAGAAAACCTTGTCACTGAAGCCTAGGCCAGGTGGAGGGGAACGCCGGAAGCAATAACGTGCCTGCAGTGTGTGCCGTTGTATACACACGTTTTAGTTGCCCATTCATGCTACTGAGAAACTCTGTATCTAGACCCTACCTCCTCACAGGCCAAACTTCAAATTCACTTTTGGATTTGCTTTGTTTCTAATTCTTGCCAAGGTCTTGGATGTGGTCTTGGTGGTGGTATCCAAACCCTTCTCTCTGCCATTTCTGCTGACTTTGACATTGTGGCTCACTTTTGCTTTCTCCTCATTGTCTAATCTTGGTTTCTATGACTATCTCTGTACTGCAGTGCAAAGATATGTGCATTAACTATGTATTTTTTTAAAACATTGATATTATAACTGTAAAGGCTGTTACCCAGGAAATATTTGGATCATTTCACAGTGGATATCTGAATCCTATTAGTGGGTAGTGAAGGTTGCAAAATTCTCATACTCTCTCCTAAAAATATTTGAAAGGATTTTATGTGTGTCTCTGCAAAACTGCTCAATTCTGCATTCTGAATATCTGGTTATAAAGTTGATTGTATATTAGATTTGGTTTATGAAAGAGAGACAGTGAGAGTCAATGGATTGAATTAAAATCATGAATAGGAAACGAGATATTAAAAAATTCCTCCTGGATATACTGTCATGAGTTCTGTGACTGAACATGATTTTCTATTTATATTTAGTGAATTATTTATTCCAGCAGATTAATTACAAAGATGACTGAAAACAAAACAAGATCTCTCAACATATAGTTGCTTGATTTTGGGGGGAGGCAGAGGGTGTTGGTGGGTTTTTTTGATTACCTAACCTATTGAGAGAAGCCATGAATCTTTATTATACTACTTAATGGTCTGGAAACACATTACAACAGCATAGTAGCTTATTTATAGCTATATAAACTTGACTTACTTTTAATGAGACATTTGCATACAATTATTGCAATCACACTGAAATGGAACAGCTACCTCAGCACATTTTTGAGACTTCGAATGAAGAACTCTGAGGATTTCCCTTTGCAGCCGCTGGAAAAAGTAAAGTTCTGACCCATTCTCCAGAATGCGGTGCATGCACTACCACTGTTTCTGGGAGGAGGGAGCCCGTGCTGTTCCAGATTAAACTGTAAACACCGATTCCCCTGAGAAGTCCAATAGGCTCGTTGCAAAATATGAGTACCTAATGTTTTCATGGATGTCAGCTCTCATAGTAAGTCTGTTTTCTATTTCAATTAATATTTTGCATAAATCAATGTCTCAGTAAAATAAGCAATACCAGACTGAAAAGAACACAAGGCAACTGTAATTAAGCCACATGTTTAGTAATGTGCTGAACAAACAATGGAAAAAATTACTCTTTGGTTACTAAATCAATTGTAATCAACCTCATTCCGCCCACTCATCCACCTCTATGAGGGGATAATACAGCTGTAGATATCAGGAACAAATCCAGCAACTAAATTAATAAAACAAAATTGGTGGTTCAGCTACACGTGTTGGCATGAATGTATTACTCCCTACAGCTTTATCTCTACAAACATCTTTTTGCTCCCAGAGGGCACTTTAAAATACATACTATTAAAATAAATATAAAGAAATTACTCAGCCTTATAATTATAGCATCTTTTAAGAGTTTCTCTGCCTGTTGCCAAATAGTTTGAGATATGATGGGTTATTGCTAACAAACTATTTATCTCCAATAGTCAAATATAACCTATGTGCTTATATTGCTTTAATCTATATAAAGTGAATAAGGCTTTCAGATTATCTGGTGTCAGTTTGCTGTCAGGCAGCTTGTCAAGCTCAAAATAGTTGCATAAGATAGGGGATTCAGTGGTGCAGTGCTACCATCAAATGGTATGGGATAACAAGTCAATATGATTCTGCCACTTTGATGGAAATACAAGATAGTACAGGGTCATCATTCATCAAACCTTCCCTAATAGATGTGGCAGAGGAAAGACATTTCCTGCCTACCAGAGTGAGAAAGAAGATGCAAAGGGGTGGGTTTAACATCTTCTGTAGCCTGAAGCCAAAAATTACGTTCTTGTTAGCTACGTGGAAGGCTTGGCAACTGGTTATGGCTGCTGGCTGTTCTGCTGTGGTCTATTGTTTGTTCCTGCCAAAAAGAAGTGGTGCTGATAACTAGAAAAGCATAAAAAAGTGACTGCTCCACGTCCATGTGTTTGCAATAAGGTGCAAGGCAGCATCCTTGCCACAGGAGAGGGAAGTCATTGTTTAAGGCAGTGATACTCATGTACCCAAGGCAGCTCTGCTGTGCCTGGCTGGAAGCTAGTGTGAACAGAACTGGACCAGACTGAACCCTGACATTGATTTTAAAATATGTCGTAGCACACAAACGTTGGTGGAACACATACACAAGCTTTTGTAATCCTTGCTAACTGCCACAAGGGAAAGTCGGCTGAGTTACCAATGGCTCTTGATTTGGTTATCTGGAAGATTGCAGTATTCACGTATGGTATGAAGTGTTTGGGAATTCATCTCGGGTGAAAAGCATGTAGAAAGTGTGCTTTTATCTTATGAACCTGTAACTATTAGTCGATGAACTGTTTAAAGAGCTAAGTAGTATTTAAAAATAAAGGACTTCCCCTACGCAGCTATTTGGTAGTCTTCAAAGAGCAGAGATGGCTTATGGGCATGATAGAGAATGAAAGAGAGAAGCAAAAGTGTCCAATTCCTGGGCTGAAATTCCCTGGAGGTGCTTCTTCAAAAAGGAAAAATCCAGATCCCCAGAGCCTACTCCTAAAAGAATACAAAACTGCATTACTTTTCTATATTTCTTATGTAAGGTTCTACTAATCAGGATTTCCTGGATAAATGAATGTCAGCTAAATCTTAATTTTTGTGGGCTTCCCACAGAGTAGCGATTATTAAATCCAATAAATACCTCTTAGAAATATATATATGCAATGCTCAAAGAGTAATTCTTATTGTAGGAAAAAAGCTTTACAGCTTTACTTGTGGTTTATAAATATTAATGAAATAATTTTTAGTAGATCCTTGTGAACTTAGAAGAAATCTAGAAAGTGTATGTAATTATTACATAATGAAATCAAGAACTGAAGGAAGTGGAGACAAATCTTGAAAGAAAATTTAAGTTTGCATGACAGGTTCACATACACACCTTTGGTGATTTTGCAAAACACTCTGAGGTCTAAGTTACATTAATGCCTTGATGCTTTTGAAAATCTTGGGTGTCTACTTTTATATTGAAACCACCTTTCAATTCTGTTAGTGACTTGAACAAAACCACAAAAGTGAGTGGGAGACAAAGTTGAGCTGGAAATGAAAGTGCTTTTTTTTTTTTTAAGACCATTCTGCCATAACCAACCTGTGTGTGTGTGTTGGACTGATTTTGTTCCAGCTTTCTTGACTCCAAAGATATACAAATGTTGCCCATCTAACTGTCTTGAGGTGCCAGTGGATTCAGCTTTGAATATTCATGAAATTATGTTATAAGATCTGTGAATGACAGTGAGAGACCAGGCACAATCACTGGACCTTGTGATTATATGCAACCAAGTTAGCCTGTGCTCTCATGCACCTGCTTTGGTGATAGAGGCTACAGTAACAGCTGATCTTCAGTGGGAAGCAGAATAGGACAGGTGCCCTACAAGCCCATTTAATTCTTTCAGTGTTGTTATCTTATAAGGTAGTTGGAATAATATAGAGCATCCAAATAACCCTGGCATTGCAATGCAAAGCTACTTCCTTGGCACAGAATTCCTCTTCTAGGGAGGGATTTGGGTGCAATCATGGAGATGCTGCTGCACTAAGGAGGGACAGGTTTACTGATGAGAAGCAGCTGGCCAAAGCAAGAGCCCAGATAAATACCTCTTTCTGTACTGCATAGGCATTATAAGCAAAGGGTTAATGATAAGTCCAAGTATTCTCAGCAAACCTGAAGTCATTCCAGAGTGAACAGCAGCCTACCACTTCCTTCATTCCACCTCTTCTTTATTGGCAAATGGAGAGTACGTGAAATAAATATTGTGACCATATGAAATGAATCCAGGTGAACCTGTATCTACAAACTTGCCATATGGCAACTTGTTTGAGATGTCAGTTCTGTGAGTTGGTAGAAGCGGTCGCATTTGGTTTGGTGTCATCAGCTGGCAGGGGGCCAAATTTACTGCTAGCAGTCATTTACTGTTATATTTACAAAAGCAATGCCAAGGAGTGCTCACGCAACTCAGCTCAGGGAGGCTGAACGGGATGTGAGTCAGACCCTGAGTCAGCTATCCTCCAAACAGCCAAAAGCTGCTCTACCGTGTACTGCTGCCAGTGCACTTGAGAAGCGCACGCCACTCGAGGGACACGGGTTGCTGCTGGGGAAGGGGATGCCTGAGGAGCCGTTACACCCTGTTCCCTGGCACCCTGCTGGTGGGTGGCTGGAGGGCCACTGTACCACAGCTCCTCTTGGCTTTCTCAAGCTGTGCTTCAACCCATTTAAAATCTTTGTGTCCTATGGTGGTACAGGCACCATGGAGTGAGGGATGCCCAGCAGAGCCTCTGAGTCTCTCCCAGCTAGACTGGTGGGCTGAGATGCGGGGTATCAGCTACTGCCTAGGAGTGGAAATGTTGTCCTACTGAAATCACATAAAGCTCAGTGCTCTTACAGTGTGTTTATATGCATTTTAAGTAGAGTGGATCAAACGGAAGTAAAGGATAAAGAGAACAAATGTTGACTTCATCAAGATTTATAACATGTCAAAACCCAGGAGGAAAATTTGCAGTAATGATCTAGCGGATGAAAATAAGTTGCTTTGCATTACTAATGGACAGTTTACATTACAAAGCCACTATCCCATATTACACAATACGCATACATTATATAATGTCCTCCCTATCTTGAGTGGATAAAAAAACATTAGCACAAAGCCAAGAAGATTTATGGCAAGAATGAATCCCTCTCTATTACTCTTTTCCGACTAAGTTTCTGTAAGTATTTCTATCACATGTGAACTACTTCACTGGCCAAGCTAATTCCTAGAGTAACTCCCTTGGCTCCAGTGGAAGCACTCCAAAGATGATTTTGTAGCTGTACACTAAAATAGGTCGTACATCGAATAGATGGATGTTATAAAACAAAGTACTCATACTAATTGGCAATGACATCATCCCATCACCCCAGAACAAGTGGATTGCTTCTAGCCTTCATTACAGCTATCTCTATTACAGGCCTGTCATTTCTTTCTTTTCTTTTTCTGTTGTTTGTATTCTAAAGCAGTTAGCTCCTTGAAAACTATTTTTCCTTTCATCTGAAGACAGATTGTACTCCTGCTTATATTTTCTGTGTTACTAGAAGCTAATATGACTTTGCTTGTTCTGATAGAAGTGTACCATTGTACTTATACTGCCTGTCACCTTGCAACTGAAGATCTCAAAGCGCATAACCAAATCTTACGCCTCATAACACTCAGAAGATAAACAGGTACTTTTATAGATATTTGATAGACAAGAGAAGTTAAAACTCTGTCTTGACTTGAAAATGTTAATGGGTTTAGAGTGCTTACATGTTGGGTATGGTCCTTGTACATTCACATTCTAGTTGTTCCTTCTGGTGGAAATCTGAACGTTGCTTGGTGGACTGTGCATCTGAATGGACTTCATGTTGTGGGTGGAGGTTACATCAGCATACTGACAGTTTGTGAATGGTCCTGGATCTGCTGCAACAAGCTGTTACATTTCTTCCTAACATGTGTTTCAGATCACTGCAGAATTATCACATCATCATACCAATGATCAATGCTCTTTTGAATCCAAGAGGGAACCAAATATAAAAGGTAACTGCGCATATGCACAATTTCAGAATTTTAAATGGGAGTTGCTGCTAAAAGGCTCATAGGAAAATTCTGCTACATACTGAGGTGAGAAAAATGTCTTCATAGTTTTAAAATTTCAAATCCAATTTTTCCAGAGAGCTCAGCAGCATTAATCAAGATGAAAACAACCCCAAAGTTGTGTTAATTATGCATGTGCAAAAGTCTGGGAAATGTGGGAAATCTTGAAGTTTGATGTCCTAGTTAATATTTAATTTCACTGACACACCCTCATAATTAACAAAAAGCTATATTGTGCCTGAAATTTTTAAAATGCATATGGACTGACACTAAGTATGAACATTTTCAGTCTTAAAGGAATAAAACTGAGAAAATGGCAAGCAATCAGAAACAAAAGTTACATTACATGCCTAACTATCGTATCTATAGTGGCCACTACTACTCCTATTATAATACACAAGAGAATTTGAAAGCATTTAGATTTGCTTTTTCAGCTGACAATCTGCCGCAGGTGCTGTGCTATTATAAATAACTATTCAGCTGTTATGCATTATTGTCTAAATCACCATTTTGAACCTGAAGTATAAGCAGTACAACCCATAGATCAAATCTAAGAAATTGGCTCTTGTTTACAATGTAGTTATTTTAAAGGAAGAAAATACCCAGGAAATCAAACTCGCAAAGAATTTTAATTATGCTGCTTGTTCCTAGGAGCAGTATTACAGTTTTACATTCCAACACTGTGTGCATGGGAAATGAAATACACAACACCTGTTAACAATACGTACTCTGATGAATGCTTGGCTAAAAATTGGTTTCTGATTTTTTTTTTAATTATATAGGGTGGGGAGAAGGAAGATTGAGCCTGTTTTTTCCATAGCCAGACAAATATTATCAACTTAGTGTAATGATTTACATTTTATTAACATCAGATGAAATCATATAAAGATTTTTTTGACTGATACAGAAATAATTATGATTACTATTATTACATGAGTGATAATGGGATTCATGAATAGCAGCAAAAGGTATAGGTAAGACTGGAAAAATGGTTTCCATTATAAGCCCCTACTTGCAGCCTCTGATTTTTAGTTCTCATTTGGCATCAAAATTTTACAGGACTGAGTTCAACTTAAAAAATGCTTTATTTGGTTTGCATTCAATTTCTCTATATTTTCAACAAAATAACTTTTCACTGTGGCCATGAGAAAAAATATTTCTCTTATACGTATATAAAACATCCAGTTACAGTTCATACTTTAAAATGTGGCAGAGGCAGTTAAAATTTAAATAGTCATTTATCAAGAGTAATGTCTTTGGCTTGGGTAACATGGAAAAGCTAGTTACCAAATAGTAACGTGTCATCCCTGTGATAATGTAAAAGCAAGAGGTAGAAGAAAAATTGTGCTTGATAGACACAGGAGATAAAACTTAAGTCAGTTTTGTATAGGAAAGCCTATAATCATCTTTTGAAGCTAAATCTGGTTTTGGAGCTTGATCTTCTTTTCATCAAAGGGAGTTTCAAAATTTACATCAGAGGAAGTAAAGAGGAAGAAATCACAGTATCCCTGATCCTCCATTTTTGGGACTTGCCATTTTTACTGCATTCAGGTTCTAACTGGTAATTTTATAAATAAGTAATAGCTCAGTCCTACTATCCTTGTGTCCTGAACTCCTCTGGATTCTGCTGTAGACTGATGAGCTGCTGTCCTGCTCAGGTGGCTGCAGTGCTGAGTTATAGGAGCCCTGGCAAGGGATGACAAGGGGTGGGTGCATTGCTCGTTCTGAGCAAACCAAAGGGCTGAGGAGACCAGCTGGAAATATTACTCGTGCAGCCTAACAAAGCCGTGTGCTTCTGAAGACAAATGCTTTCACTGCAGGGTTCCCAGGGAACAAAGAGAGTCATGGCCTTTACAAAGTACACAAATGGAAGAAATACTTGTATACAAAGTCTGACTCACTGCTCATGTAAAGAATATGACAAACTTCTTAGTCTAATTCATTAACTCTAAATAATGTCCTTTCAAATGCCATCCCCAGAAGCACTTTCTATTGGAGCTATTTTTTCTCCTTTTGCCACAGATTGTTTTTAAAGAATTATGGGAAATGACAACAGTAGAACCAAAGTTCGATTTTTCACAGATGAAACTACAAAATACATGGAGTAATGTAATCCCTTCAGACAAGTGAGTAAATTATATCTTGGTTGCAACAGTGCACCACTTGCTGAATATCAATATGTTCCCTTCTTTAACAGCAAATATTATTTTTACTCTAATGTAAATGGTTCTGAATGTCCCTGGCAGTATACGCACAGATGCCAAGCAGCATTAAAACTCGAGCAGAATCTCACGTTTCGTTTGCGAGGAAGAGGAAGACTGTTCACAGATGTTAAAACAAGGAAGATGATTCATTTATACTGCTTTACCATAATGAAACTCGATTAACTTCTATCATCTTCCTTCAAATTTCTCTTTAAGTAAATGAGAAAAGCATAAGCTCCTGTTCAAGGAACATTGTCCAACAGTGCACTGAGGTTTTCATTCTGCTTCTAAATTTCCTGGGATAAGCATGTGAGTAACTCTGCTCCCTGTGGACCAAAATATGCCATTGTTCTTTATAACTCAACAGTCACAAGTATCACCAGAGTATGTCTGGGTGCTCAAGCTGAGGGAAGGACTGGTTGGTGTGAGCTGTGCCCCACCTCTGTCTTCCTTTGAAGTCTGAGTTCCAAGATACTGAAGAACTCAAGAATGGGTTAGACTAATTAGACTTTCACTCTCCAAGAGGCTAATTTTAGATTCTGCGTCAACTAACCCAATAAATTAATAAATATCTTACAGAAGCATTTGACCCCAGTTCTAGAAGAAATCCATGAATGTTCCTTATGACATCACAGGCAGAGCTAGTGTGCAGTTAAAGTGATATTCTTAGCACAAATATATGTGCTGGCCTCAGGTCCTCTGCTCAATGAGTTTTATTTTTACTAGGAGTAATATACTTAAGCTCTCTAGAGCTCTGCAAATTCATTTTTTACATGCAACTACATAATCTTTTTGGAGTGAATATGGACATTAACTCCTCCTTGCAGCTCTCTATAAACATCTGCTTGCACAGCAGATATTTCAAATTCAGAATCCAGGAAGGAAAGTGCTCCCAGGACTGATTACTGAGTTATATACCCTTTTATTTTAATGTACTCTGCCAAGATGAGTCTATAACCTCAAATGAGTCAGGGAAGAAAAGGGGAAGGGCAATAACAAACAGCTTCATCGTAATTTTAACCATATTGCCTAGTGATCACAGAATAACCTTTATGCTTAGATATTTAAGGAGACTACATGGACGCATTCTTCCTGAGCGTGCTCATCCACTCATTGGGATTTGTACTCTGTGATTCCAAGTACACAAGGAGAAGACACACGTGCCATCTACCCCAATTTTATTACTTGGTTCTGGTGGCAGGGACGCTTAGGAGTTTTTGCTAGACTGCACAGTGACAAATATCACTCTCTTGAATAGACCTCACCCTGTAAAGTGGTGATACGCTTGCCATACTGACTCTCCAGGTATTGCTGCTGTAGCTGTGATCCTGCTCCAAGACATCACTTAAACACTATGTTATGTCCCAGTAATTCAGGCTTGCCAGTCCATTTTAAACAAGTAAAGAAATATCGAGACACCTTGGAAGCTGTTTGTGTAGTCCAACAAGCAAACTGTTCACAAATATACAAAGAAAAAATACAGTCAATTTAAACTGAAAATAGTAACAAGCTTAAAGTTGCACACAGATCCAGGCTGGCATAAAAGTCAAAGGGCTTTTTTTTTTACAAAAGATGGTTTCGTAAGCTCCAGTATACAAGCCAACTTGTGTCTTGGGTAATTATAGTCTCTCTATTGAAAATCCCCTGTAACTTCAGCTGGATGTATTTTTTCACTTACTGCCCTAAATTGTTATACGTTATTCTAAAAGCTGGTTAACATCATATGGAGAAGGTGGCAAAAAATCAATAGAGCTTCACCACAAAGACATGAAAGAAGTAAAATATGAAATCTCTGAAAGAAATGATGTTCCCATTTGGGGGCAAAAGGGCAAGGACAATGGAATCAGTGAATTTATATTTTTTCTCAGGCTTTGCTACGTTATTAAGATGTAATAATAGTTTCAGGCTTTTACTTTACACAGTTGTGCCTTTCTATCTTCTTTGGTCTGCCAACAGAATGAAACAATAGTTCAAACTGAAAAGTCAAGTTTTGACTATCAAAATGAAATTTGAAGACAGTTTGCCCAAAAGATGAATGTCTTATCTTTTCCGTGGAGTTTAATATTCCAGTTCATGCAAACTTGTCAAGATTAATGGTAGTTTATATCTTTAGGAAATACATAGAGGAGATGGGAATGTGAGCTCAAAATGTAGCCTGAAGAAAGAATACATGCACATGTATTATATAAAAACAATACTTACATATATATGTTTAATATATAATATATATTTTGTATAATATAAATTCATGTAAAATTGTATTTAACAACTTTTATCTCTGTTTGCCATTATAATACATTTTGTGGTTCAATTTGGGTTATTCCTTCTGGTAATTTTCCTTCCTACATTAATTGGCAGGTTCTGTACTGAACAGCTTGTCCCCCTGAAGAATACAGCTCTGTCAGTGAAACAGTGCCTTCCTACACGCTCTCAATAAACCCGAAGACCTACATTAAGCTTACATTAAATGATTTGTTTGTTCATTGTCACCAGTGTACTCACAGCTGTATAAGACATAGAAAGACAATTCCTGTCCCGAGGGGCCTGGAGTAACTCAGTGGTCAGTGCTG
The DNA here is from genome assembly GCF_047716275.1 of Strix uralensis. NCBI lineage: Eukaryota > Metazoa > Chordata > Aves > Strigiformes > Strigidae > Strix > Strix uralensis. The sequence goes on along the minus strand of NC_133978.1, from coordinate 8,872,503 downwards.
TTCTTTTTGTCTCTTCTCCTGAATTTGGGAATTCTTAGTGGACTGTTCTGGTCTGAATGTTGACTGTGAGGACTCCTTTAGATCTACAGAGGTTTTGGTTTTGTTTTAGCAGTTGCTGACCTTGGGGGGGTAGGTAGTCTGAAATACCTGCACTCTATTAATATTGCTTTAGCTTGTGCATCAGGTCTCATAGTTTAGATTCTTGAAATAAAAGGTATCTAGAGGGGAGAAAATACTAAGCTTTCTTAGTTCCTATTGATAGCATACTGCAATGTTATATGCACATTTACACCGCTTCTACAATGTAAGACATAGTAAGGGACCGTCTTGAACTACGGGGTTAAATAAATTCGTATTTCATCATGAAGTTCTTGTTGGCAAGAAAAAGTATAGGTCCCTTGGAGATGGACTACATGTCCTTTTGAGGCTTTTCTATCTAATTTTTAGGATTTCTATGAACCTCAATTCAATTTCTTGGCACTAGATACAGCAGTTTTTGGCTAAGATCAAGAATAGAATCAATCTAATATTTGCTTTCATCCTCCATTGAGCCACTTCTCTTTATGGGGAGAGGATAATGGAATCATTGATAGAGTACATGTTTTACTTCTTTCATTTCTCTGTATGCATATTGTTTTGAATAATTGAAAATTTATGATTTATTAAATTTAACTTGTACTTTCTTATTGCTAGGCCAAGTACTAATGTTACAAGTCTGTCAAAATCACTATCAAATCGTATGGAAATGTTGCCTACCTATTAATTAAACAGACACGGAGAGATTCTGAGCTAGATTGTATTGAAGAATGGTGAGCTTGAAGCAGCACCTCTCCCTAAATAACTCAGGACTCTGTACATCCTACTGCTGATACACTGAAGCAGTTACCCTCATGTATCTTATTTTAATTGGATATTGCCTGAGAAACAACAGAATTATCTTTTTGTTTTAATAACAAGTTTCTCTGACAACCTGGGATTTATAGGTTTCTTTTTCTAGTACGTAATCATGCCCTGAATTTTTTTCTGAAGATATATGATATGTAAACCAGAAGAACCTTACCTAGGGGGAATACTGTTCCCTGGATAGAGTATCTGCAATGAATGTTATAAAGGAGCCAGGAGAAGATGATTAAGAGCTATGTTAATGCACCTACATACAATAATGCATGATCCTTATTAAGAGCCATGTAGCACTAACGTACTGTTGCTTTCACAAATTACCCATTTGTTACTAAGAGGGTCAAATGCAAATAGTCTGTGCAGGATCTCCATACGTGCCAGTGTTTTCTTGATCCTTGTCCCACAGGGCAAGAATATAAGCAGTTTGTTGTCATGAGAGCTGTCAGCCAGGGGAGCTATATGTCCACCTGATGTTGCAACAAGCGAGACTCCGCTAGGAATTTCCATCTGCTTTTCGTCCTCAATTTGCCTACGTATAATTATTGTGCTTGGTGATGCTTAACTAAAGGTGAATGGAAACATGTTTGCAACTGAACATTTTCATAGCATCTCCATCAATAGGAGGATGTGGTGGCAATAGGCTTGGAGTTTACAAAAACTTTGCTTTTTAAAAGAAGGCTTCTGAAAATTAATTCCTTTTCTTGAATTCATAAACTTCATCTGCTGCTGAAATGCAAGGATCTCTGCAAATGAGTAACAAAATCAGACTGAATCACCTTGGTTATTAAAACTTAGAGGGCTCAGTGAAATATTTTGGAGCCCTCTTGCAGCTGCTGTTTCTGTTCCAGTTGCAGGTGGCCTGCACCATCAAAACCCTGTAAAGCTTCATGTGCATCTGTGACCTTTCTTCCCCTTCCAACATGGACTTGTGTGATGCAGGTGAGCCTGCTCCCTCCCCAAAAGATGTAATATCATGAGGAAGAAGAAGGTACGTCTAGGAAGACAGCAGTGTAGTCCATTGTGCAGGGAGCAGCTTGGAATTGCTTATATTCATGATTCACTGCATCATCAGTAAAATGAAAATCTGAGGACTTGATGAAAATTGAGGAGAGCAACCAGCTCTTCACCCAGCCCCTGCCAGGGCTGAGTGTAAGTGAGCCACGTGGTTATCTTTAGTAGGTAAGAGGTTGCCCAGGCACCATGAGCTGAAGAGCTTTAATCAAAGACAGAAAGAAGAAGAGGAAAGCATTCCCTCTGGGGTACTCATGTGCTGGGTGATACCAGCCTTGGCAAAATAACCTCAGAAACCTGAGCTCTGGTTGCTTCTCAGGTAAGTAGAAGAGCACTTATTGTGTAACACTGTGTAAATCCAGATTTTCAAATATGGTCTGTTTAAATTACACATGCTGGAACAGACACTTTCAGGGAACCTTTGCATCTAATGCAGCTACACCAGTGGAGAAGGAGGAGCTCTATATAGCAGGAGCTGCTCTTCTCCTCTGACCTTGAGTGACCATTCATAGAAAATCTACTGTGGTTACCTGTAATAGGAAAGGACTAGATCAGAGTTTTAAAATCACTACTTCTGTGTTGCACTTAGAAGTCCTACATTTGAAGGAAATTAAAAAGCTGCCTTAAATACACATGCATATAAATGTAAACATGAAAGATCCACATGAAATTAGAAGGAATGGCTTAATACCACTGTTGAATCTTCTTTTGTTGCTGTCTTTTTTTATATCTAACCTTTGTGACACTGACTATCTAAAAATTTAAATTGAAAAGTAGGAAGTTTAGGAGCTCATTACTGGAAATGTGGGCTGAGCTTCAATCAGTGCTCAGCTTCAGTCACCCTGCTCAGTGCCGGTTTTGTGTAAGAAAGAATACAGTTCTTTAATATTGAGTAAGATAAATAGAATTAGCTCCTTCGAAGGGCTTTGAGCATCCATGTCTTTTACATTGAAAATGTTCATGGAAGTCAGTGGGCATTTTCAGTATCAGAGGAATGCAGGGTTAAGTCCAAAATCTACCTGTTACTGACTAGGTCACATCAGAATGAATGTACACGATGTTATATTGCATCCAAATCTCACATTTAATTCCCCTTTTTTTACACCTTACTGCATGCAGTGCTTGCAGCCCTGAATAATGTTCTTATTTGGTTAGATTTATATACACAGTAAAAGGGGAAGTAACTGCAGCTGTACTGCTGTCAGCTACAGAGCATGGCACAAATTGTAGGTATTCGCAGTGTGGGCTCTACATGGAGCTAAGCTATTCTTTGAAATACTATGAATAATTCCACAAAACACTGCAGGATCCAGCTCTCTGAACCTCATTCAGATTTCTGACTCCTTTTGGTAGCGCAGTTGGTGTTCGTGTGTCAGTGAGGGTCAGGATGTTTGTGCAGGAAGAGGAGTTACGTACATGTTGAATCTCACACTATAAATCAGAATCTTAGTGGGTAATGGGCAGGTTCTCATCTCTTGTGACCCAGCTAAGACACAGGTATTGCACTTAGTGGTTTGCACATTTTAAGAAACTGATGATAACAACCTTCAGAAAGTGGCAAACTGCTCAGAAACAGTAGCAGACCTTGAAACAGCTGCAGAAATCCCAGGATGTCCTTGCTTTATGTGGGGCACTGCAAAGAAATTGTTTTGTCATACCGGCTCCCTCAGCACATCAATAAACTTTGCAAAATAAGTTAGCTGCTTCTTTGTTCTCATTATTGTTCACCCACCAAATGCTTGCATTTTATTTGATCTTGCAGGTAAGCGCTATTACTCTGAATTGTTGCTGCTGCTGCGAGTCTGCATGCAACACAAAGCTGACAAAGAAAATGTTTCAGCATAGCTTAGTTTATTAGCCTTCCAACTTAAAAAAAAAAAAAAAATAGGACAAAGAGGAGAAACAAGAAATACTGATGTATATCGTAATGAAAATGCAGTTCAGTCTCTAAGTCTTCTTCCACTTACTATAGTTTGTAAATGATTCCTAAATTGTACATAAAATATGAACATTTGAGTCCAGTTCCTTAGCTGTGCTGATTTACACCTGCTGGCATCTGAGATATAGCCACTGGTGCATTGGACCGAACTTAAGTTTAGGTATTTAGTTTGAACACAGTTTTCAAGAAGCTGAAAACACTGGGATGTTGTTAGGGTAACTGCGGGCATAACTGCATGACGCTGTCCTTATAATTGTTATTCAAACAATGCTTACAGTAGTTACTGGCGCTATTTGGATTAGGAAAATGGTAAGATCTAAACTAAAACAGGCATGGAAACATTGCTTCATGGTGCATGATGTTCCTAAGATGTTGCCTCATAACGTCTCTCCACACAGGCCTTGAGGCGACGGTGAGTGGATGGGGAAGGCAGACACGGGCATTGCCCCTGAGGTGGCACAGCCCTCGGGGCGCAGGAGCGCCTCAGCCCTCCCCTGCCGCCCTCTCGCCCCGACTGGTCTCCTCACAGACTCCCTGGCACTGGTTTTAAGTACGCTCCTGTGCCCTCCTTACAACCGCCACCCGGGATGTCTGTTGTGTGAACTGTGCGCTTCTTCGATGCCGGTGCGACAGTGGCTGACTGGACGCACTGCAAAGAACCGAGAAGATCTGGAGGAGCCGTTCGGCTGACGGATCCCCCCTCACGCAGGCTCCTTCCTGCACAGGGTGCCACTGGGTACGCAAGGGCCCGGATCCTGCATCCTGGGCAGGGGCTGTGATGGCGGCCTGCCCCGAGCCCCATGGGCGACGCTGGCCTACTCTCAAGGCATCCGCTATAGAGGCCGGGCACGCCCCTGCTCCCGAGGCACCGCCGCTGTGCCGGTGCTGCACAGGGGGCAGCCTGCGGAGGGGAAAGGCCACCTGCTGCCCTCCACCTCGCAGCGCTGCGGCGACGGCGCCGGGCAGCCAAGATGGCGCCTGGCCAGGGCGAGAGCAGGCGACCGGGTCCCGGCGGGGGGGGGCTCCGCGCCCCGCCCCCCTGCCCGGGCCCCGCCCCCGTTCCCTGGGCGACGGCGACGCCGAGCCACGGGCAACATGGCAGCGCCGGGACAGGTACCGCCCTCCGCGCGGGTCGGCGGCGTGCGGCGGGGCTGGGGCAGCGGTGACCCGCCGCCTTCGCGCCCCTCTTGTTCTATTTTAAATGTCTTCACTAAGCTTCAGAGAAGGTAGAGAGGGTGGGGTGTCACAAACGCAGCGGGAGTGTGCGGACGCGTGTAACCTTCGTCCCCAAGGGAGAGACACCCGCCCGCCCCGGCGAGGCCGCTCCTCCGCCAGAAACCGGCCCGAACGGCGCCCGGGAGCGCCTCACCCACACCCTCCCCACCGCGCTCGTCAGTTTTCAGTCGCTTGCGGACTCTCATTTTTAAGCGTATAATTATTTCTGGGCTTATTCGTAGGAATCTCCGAATTTTTGATTGTTGAGGGGAAGGCTTACGGTTTCCCTTCAAAGAGCACCGAGGGGGTGGAAGCAAGCTCACACCTTGCTTCCAGCAGCAGCACGGTTGTATTTCTCACCTTTTGTTGCTTTAGATAGCCAGAGCACTCTAGAGGAATCCACAAATCCCCATCATTCTCTTTAATATTTGCTTTTTTCCTTGTCTTTGCTCTCCTCCATTTTTTCTTTTTCTTTTTTCATTGCGTTTTTTGACTTGGTTGACAGAGATGTGATTTCTGACAGTCAGGCAACTCATCGCATGCTGCACGTCAAAAGGAATAGAAGAATACAAGTTATTCCTCCCAAGAACGTATGAGGTGTTGCATCAGCTCAGAATTTCTCCCTCAAGCCTGTCTATATAGTTGTAGCTACTACGAGATAATTTTCTTCTGCTTGAACTGCTTTGTTGTCTTAGATGGCCGAGGAGTTATTCTCAGCCCCCATAATGGTTGCATCTGTTGGCACAGAGCTGCCCTAGTGATTGTCGGTACAAAAGCTTAACATTTACGTTTCCTTAAATAAATCGATCCTCTTACGTGTGAAATGTATTATCATGTATTCTAAATGCTTTATAAAAATATATGTATCTTTCACAGTATTCTCTGTTAGTGTTCTCTGTAAATGTTTTGGCAGTAGGAACAGCGTAACACTGGGGTAATGCAGTGAGATCATAGTGAAAGGATACAAGGTGTACTCTATGGGAAACAACAGGCTGTCAAAAATATATTGTACATCCATTTGAAATGTGCTAGTGACATTTTTGTCATTTGTATGGCTTTATAAAAGGAATTTTTAGAGAAATTCAGTCAACCTTTTTTTCCATGTGGTTTTTGTTCCTGATATATTCAAGTTTGTTCTAACACAATAGCTTACCTTTGTGATATTTCCTACTGTAAACTCTGCGTAATTGTGCGTTTTTATAAATTAAATTATATAGTCTCTAGTTTTGGCTGAAGCTAGCTTTGCATGGTCTATATGTAAGCTGCAGGGAACACCGTATTCTGCCACTGGTTTTGTTAAATTTTTTCTTCGGTCTTGAGACAATTCCATTTGATTTAAATTGAATACTTTTGTAATTGTTCCGACTTGTAATTACTTTCAGCAGAAAGCATGTTAGAAAATCTGAATCCTGATCTTAGCAAGTCTTGCCCTCCTTTATTTTTAACAACGTTTTTTCCAATAAGTAGTCTGCAGCTGTGAAAACATCAGTAAAGTTTAATGTCATAATACATTTGGGCATCCATAAATCTTGACGTTTGGATTGTGTCAAATATTTGAAACATATTTTGTTATTAAAAGGGCACTATCAGCATCTGTTGTTTACAATGGTCTCTGAAAGCTTTACTTCTGTATAGATTTTATCTTTTGCGTGACATATCTGCATATTTCTCTTTTGAATTTAGTTGAAATTAGCGTTACCATTTTTATTTTCTCATTTGTTTGACAACAAAAGAAATATTATGACTAAAAATAGCAACTATTGATTTTAACTTCCCATTGTGGGAGCGGACAAGTGGGGCCTTTTTAAAACAAACAGGAACAGTGGATGCATTTCTGCTTCTGCCTTAACTATTTATGTAGACAGCTTCAAGATTTTCTGCTTCTGCTGAAGTATTTGACAGCTTGATAACAAAATGCGTATAATAATACAAATAACAGCCTGTGTTGCTGGTGTGGGGTGTTGTGGTTTTTTTCTTTCCCATTTTGATTAAAGTTGTAACTGATATGCAACACTCTTTCAGGGTACATCTGTACTGCTGTCAGCAGTATCACTCAGAGGTAGCTGAGCTAGCTTTAGATGAACTAGCTCAGATTCTGGAAACTATCTAGCTGTGGCAGCAGACTTTTGTCCAGTCTAATTTCCCTGATGGAGTGAGGACAGGAGGATCTTGGGTTCCTTACACTTAGGGTATTTGCTATATTTTAAGAGAGCTGGTAAACTATTCCTTTGTGAATGTATTTTTGCAACTCATGATTTTGCAACGCATGGTGTTGTATTGTCAAACAAATGCAAATAATAACATCTTCAGCCACTGCAGAGGGCTCGTTCCTCTCCCTTGTGAAGACAAGCTTATTGTCCTTCAGGAACACTGGTGCTCATTTCCATTGCTGTGTTTCAAAGTTTTTTCCACTCCGGAAAGGCCCTCACCAAAACTGCAGGTAGTGGGGCATATTTTTTCTAGCCAGGGATGACTCACTTGGGATTTGGGTTTTTGAGAGATTTCTTCCCCACCCCCCCAAACACAGAGGGTTTTTTTTGCAATTTGCTATTAAACTATATCACTTTTCTGCTAGTATTTTCTTCTTCATGGTGGTTTGTGAACATTGGCGGAGAGATTCAAGGAAGCTCTTACTCTTTTGTTTTAGAATATCTGATTTGGTATTTTGATTTGATGCTGTTGACAAGGGTTGCCCAAAGCATTTGGAGTAACATATTGAACAGCCAGAAACATACTATACATTCAGAATAGCTAAAAATTCTTTGAAGGAAAATAAACCAGTAACAAATAATTCTCTAGTAGTAGTCTGTATTTAAATAGGTTAAGTCCACTGCTGGGAGTGTGTATTGGTAGGATTGGTTTGGGGTTTTTTTTTCCAAACACATGAGGATAGTGTTACCAGAATTAACTCACCTTGTATTACCTTGGTCAGTCTCTACAGTTAATGGTAAAATGAACATTCTTTGACATCAGTGAACATGTCATGACAGCAATCAGAAGACAAAACAGTATTCAATCAAAAGTATTATAAGCTCTTAGTCATGTGTGTGCAGAGGTTCTGCCCAAACAGAAACTTTCCACAAATATGGGACTATTCAAATGATTCATGGACTCTCAATACTTTTTAAAATTACATGAAAATTGATAATTAAAAAAATTAATTTTCTAAACTACGTACTTTCTCTCCCATAGTTTCTCATCAGTCATTTGGAACAGTATTTCTTATTATCTGATACCTGTGCTTGTTGTAGTGGGCAGTGGTGCCACAAATCCGTCCTTGTCACGAGCAGTAAGAAAGATACTAATGCACTGGTGGGGGGTGTTGCTGCTGGGACTGTCGTTACAGACGCTAGGTGATGAAATGGTGAAATGGGAAGTGAACACCTTGCCATGTAAACTGTCAGATTTTGATGTGCAGATTACAGAGCCATATCTGCAGTACTGACTCATGACAGCTTGAATATCTCTTAAGTTTAAACTGCAAACTTTAGTTGGTTAAAGAATATGTTTCTAATGCTAGAGGACCTTTAAATGTATTGAAAGAGATTATAGGTGACTGAGTGCAAGGCACCTGGAGTTATTTTTAAATTAATTTTTGTAATCTTATATAGTTTATATATTGCTGTAATGCCATGCTACATACTAAGACTTCAGCAAATTTTCCTGGAGGTCCTTCTTGCTGTGTTTGTAATTCAGAGAATGAGATGAGCCTTAGCATCAGCATGTTAAATGTGCTGTACCTGTCGATATGATGTAGGATAGAAAGCTTCATACTGTAGTAAGCCAGGTACATACTGGAGGCAGGAGAAAATTCCTTTTTGGACAAGCTTTTTCTGACATGATGGATGTTGCCTGATACCTTTCAAGAAGCAGTGAGGAATTAGTTTGGATAAGATTCTTGGGAATTCAGGTAAAAAGTTGCTTTCTAGAATGTTCAACTTTTTGCCTACTAACCTGCTTCTTACAGCACAAGATGTAAGCAGTCGGAGGAAAAAAAAAAAAACTGTTGATGCACCTCTGTTTACATGACTACTGCTGTGATCTTGAATGGTGGAGGTGTGTTGTGCAGGTAGTTGAGAGTGTTATGGGAGGGTCTTTGTTCTTACTCACACCTGGCCTGTAACCACAGAGGAGAAGCTGGAAGATAGCTTGATGAGAAAAAACCACTATGCCTTGAACTTTCTTATGGTTTGGTGGTGGTTTTTTTTTTTTTTTTTCTGATACAGTGCTAAATTGCTCATGCTATACTGATAAAGTCCATCTGGGGTGATACCTGTAAAATGTTAATATTTTGCCTTATTAAGAAGTATGGTCAGTAAGGTGTTGACTGACTGACTGGTAATATACCATTTATATAACAGTGCAAAAAATACATAGTAAAGTATTGTATGTATTGAACATCCTGAGAGAAAGAGATGAACAGGTATTATTAGTTCAGTTTCCAAAACATCGGTATCAGTTATTCTTTTAATTCAGCTCTTGCTGCTTCTAAAGAATCTCTTGTTCAACAGGTTTCTAACACCACTGGTCGCTTCAGGAAAGCATTCATGTTTTTCCTAATTATTCAAAAATATCTTTCAATAATTGTATAATACTAACATGTTGAGCTATTAATTATTTTTTTTTTTCCTAGCTAGGGCATGCATCTTACAATTATATCAACTTTACTGAATGTAGGAGTACTTCTTTTTATACTGTATGAATTATTGCTAATAAAGCAAAGGTATATTAATGTCATGCTGTTAATGATGTGAAGGAAGCCTTTATTTACTTAATTCCTGTTCTGATGAGACATTGTATCCGAGACTAACTTCTTTACAGTTGGGAACAATAATTTTTCATGTTAAAGTTCAGGTGAAAGTACTCTAGTACTTAATTGGAGGGAAAAAAATTAGTCTGTCCGCTAAATGTTCTTTGTTGCTCTCAAGTCTTGTTTCATCAGTCTTGAATGTTGTAATTCAGCTGGTCCGAGTTTTAAGTATATCTTGCAGTTTGGCAGCAGCAGGGGGAGTAGTGTACCTTTATTTGGGGGCTCTCCTTGACCAGTGCTAGAGTTTGTTAATTATTAGCTCAGAACAATGCTGTTCAGGCTCAAAAATCAGCTCATGTTAGGAAATCTTCCACTTTCTCTCTCTCTAGGTGAGCTAGAGGTTATTCTGCAAGGTTTGCCTTGCTGCACTTCTGTAAAGCCCATGTCCCACAGATGTAGAAGTGTATCTGCTACGATTGCGTTGTGATCAGTTTTTTGTGGCCTGGTGCAGAAGCAGGTCGTGAGGCTGGAAGGGATCTCTGGGGGACATGAGCTGGTTCAGCTGCCTGCTCAGAGCTGGGCCAGCACTGAACGCGGACCGGGGCTTTGTCCAGTTCGGTCTGGAAAACCTGCAAGGATAGAGATTCTTACACCTTTCTGGGTAACCTAGTCTAATGCTTAATTATCTTCATAGTGAAATATTTTTCTTTATGCTGTTCTGTGCTAATTTCTATTCTATTCTATTCTATTCTATTCTATTCTATTCTATTCTATTCTATTCTATTCTATTCTATTCTATTCTATTCTATTTTCATTGTCCCTTGTTCCCCTGCCATGCACCTCTGTAAAGAGTCTGCCTCATCTCACATTTGATAATGTGCTTTGATACCTTACTTTGTTGCCTACATATTCTATTGTAAAATAGGTTTTTTTCCTACTGTTTTATTTGCTTCATAGATTTCTCCTTGAAGTCTCTGGTCAAATGTTTTTGGTCAGTGACACACACTAAATAAAGTATCATCAAACGTTCCTATTTTTTGTAAGATCATTGCGTTGTTGGATCGTGCTCAGTTTGTTATCCCCTATAACACATACATCCTTCTTTTTCTTATAAGGAACTGCCTTCTGTGTTACAAATATACTGACCTTCCCTGAACAGTAGTGTCAGATCCTTGTATGTGTATCATTGTGTGGGAGCAAACATCTTGGACTTTTTTTTTTTCTGGTTAGGGAAGGAGTCAGTGTAGACAGTAAATTTGAAAATGCAATCAAGTAGAGGGTGGAGACCAAATATCATGATAATGTGTATGCATACTCATAATATCTTAAGCAGAAACTGATTTTAGAATTTAATTCGTGTGCAATCTAGTATCAAGTTGGTCAAATCTAGATTCATGGATTTTTTTGCACCTTTATATTTCCATTGTTTTTACTTGAAAGTTAATTTAATCTTGTGCTGCACATAATATGTCACTATGTTCCCACATGAATTTAGAATAAAAAATACTATTTTCCTTGTATTTGCCTAGCTTTTCTCTAGTGAAAATGTGTTAGGCTATTGTGTTGCTGCCATATCATTATAGCTGTGTTACATTTTTGGCATTTGTTGAATTAATCCCTTGCATACTTCCTCAAAATAAAAATGTTATTTAGATAAGTTATTGGCATACTAAAAGAAACCTTTAAAAATTATATTCCTATATGCATATGTGTGTGTAGGAAGAAGACCGAGATCAGGATGCCATGGGTGGAAAGAAGACTGTTAATCGGATGTTTCTTTCTCTTTCCCAAATTACTGCTTTGTCAGAACAAAATGTAGAAGGAGTTCAAAGGTAAGTGGCAGTGATAACAATGCTAGAACCAATATAATAATGAAATAAAAATTATAGGCAATGTTACATTTCTTTTGTGATGGCTACGTCACTAGTCTTTAATTGTTCAGTTAAATCATTGATAGTTAATACGATTCATGAAAATCAGGAGGAAATACTGTTGATCTCAGATCCACTTTGTTTTACTGTACTTCCTATATCTTGCTTTTTCTTTGACTTCTTTTTTTTTTTTTCCCACTGATATTTCACATTGATATGGTTTCTGAGTTTGCAATAGCATTAAATATGCTGTAAATGAAATAGTAAGTTGTAAATAAGAACAGGCCAATACTGAGCTTTTTTTGCAAGTCTCGCTTGCTAACTTTTTTGCTAAAACATTTAAGGTTCTGTACTATAACATGAGTTATTGAAAAGGTTTTAAAAGTTCAGAAAAGGATGGAAAGCTTAAGGAGGTATTAATAGGTAGCCGTTATGGTGCACTGGGGAGGCAGCCAAAGACTTCTGACGTAAGCCCATACTGTCTTTCCTGTAGGAACACTCTCCCTTGTTATTAGTGCTTCATAGCAGGTACATTTAGGAGACCAGGAGTTCAACCTGAGACTCTAGACTTGTACTTTAAGGATGGGACTTTTCAGAAGTACCCGAATTATTTAGGAGCACTTGTGTCCACTAGGAAATTCTTAGTGAATTGAAAGCCAAAGGGCTGGTTCACTGGACTAGTGGGGAGGGAGGTGTATGAGGGAATAGGAAAATCCAACTTTGTCCCTCTGAATAGATAAACCATTTAATAGAGATTAAAATATTATTCCTGAAATATAATCTCTTCCACCTATTTGTCACCGTTCTGAGGAAAAAAAATGGTTCTCTGGGATTTTTTTTTAAGAAAACTGGAAAGAAAATTTGTTCCCATCGAATAATGATAAAAAAAAAATCATTTACTGTTTTCTCTTGCACGATAGGCCTCTTATTTTAGACGGAACTGAAGCATACAGCTCACTGGAGACTAAAATGTGCTTAATGATGCAATTTATTGTGAAACTTTCTCATTAAGATTAATAAGAAAAGCACTGAAAGATCGTACGTTTCTTTTTAGTCTCAGCTGATCACATATGTATTTTTATATATATATTATACAAGTGGATCGTAAAGTATATACTGCATCTGACTGAAAAGCGGATAGTTACAGGATATTTTATGCACTCTAAGCGGTTTAGCAGCAGCATTGAAATTTTTTTAATTTACCACAGTGCATCGTGTTTATACACAAGAGCAGTTTGAAGGCCACAGCTAAGGTTAGAAAATCAGAATACATCTGATTGTATGAGTATGAGAATTTTGATGTCCTGCGGATGGAGTTTTATACTGCTGTCCGTCTCTGTAAGACTTAAGCACCTTCTGTGAAGGAAGAAATAGCAATCAGGGTAACTAGGAAATCTAAATGCTCCATCATTTCCCAATCATTTATAGATACTGTTGTCAGTGACATGCCTTACAGAATATTGAAAAGATGGGTACTGGCATTGTTAGCAGCATCAGAGAAAATCTAAATCCCTGAGAAGCTCTGATTATGAAAACATAGAGTTGGCAGAAGCTTCAGAAAGAGAGGATATGGACTGTTTCAAACCTTGGAAAGTTCAGCTGGCCACGTTCCACTTCTATTTCAGTACACAGTTAAGTGTTTTTAACCGACTTGCATGTGTGCAGCCATACAAATTTGTTATGCAGAACAAAGGAATACATGTTTTCAACAAAACTGATTGGATTATATGCTTTACTTTGTTAGCTATTGAGGCTTTAATTAAAAAAAAAGAAACTCATCTTACTTGGCGGTGTATCTCTACTGGTTCGGTGAAAACCCTGAAAAATTAATGGTTGCCTATGAGTAGATCTGAGATTAATGCCCTCCTTAGGAAGGAATGAGAAGCAGGGGGGTGAAAAAAAGACTGCTCTTTTAGGGGGGACAAGAAACTGCGGTCAGAACTGGCACCTGTATCATCAGGTATAGTTAAAAAGACAAGGATTGCTTAAATGTAAAACTTAACTACTTGAGACATGGCTGAAATTATATCAGAAGAACTGCAAACTGAAGTACTAGCCCTGATCCCCCCTCTTCATGTGGAAAAATGTGCACAGTTATTGTAAAAGACATAACTAATTCTGTGTTTGGATAGAGTAGACATAAATGTGTCAGCAACAGCGTGGTCTCCTTCAAGGGAGTGTATTTTTTCATTAATTTTTCAAGTAAAAGTAAGTGGAAAAATTTCCACAGTGTGCCAATAAAGTAGGATGAGGCTCTTCTTAAATGTCTTGACCATTATGAAAGTGGAATTTGAACTTCTAAATATTTTAGGTACTTTCAGTAATTTTATATTATATTATTTACATTAATTTTCAAATGTAACTTTTCTTCAGAGGCTACATGAAAAATAATCTTGAAAGAGAAGCAAGATCTTTTTAGTACTGTGAAATTGTCTCAATCTGGGTGAAAGAGTGGTAGTAGAAAGTGGAGACTATTTGTTCCATTTCATCCTACAAACCCCTTCCTGAACAAACACTGATTTTTCTCGGGGATTTTCAGTGTATTTCTCTTAGTTTTTTGTATGCTCTTATTTTTGTTATTTCATTAATCATACCTTAACATTTCACAGAATCACAGAATCGTTTAGGTTGGAAAAGACCTTGAAGATCATCCAGTCCAACCATTAACCTAACACTGACAGTTCCCAACTACATCATATCCCTCAGCGCTATGTCGACTCTATTTAAATAGTGTCTGTTAAAACCTCTAGGTGTTTGTTTATTTTTTCAGTTGATATGTGCTCTGATCATAAACATTCATATATAGAAATTGGTGTAGCTAAGTTCCAGGAAGATATTTACACATATATAAAATATAATAATAGTAAATATTATAGATATAATTACAAGCAGACTAGGCTAAACTTTGGAATCTGTAATTTATTTTTTAATTTTATTATGTTACTCTGCAATTTATTCTAGAAAGCTGGAAGAATTTCTGGATTTTAAACAATTAAAGACATCTTTGAAAGAAGCTATTTTGCTAGATTATTATACTGCAGGATTTTGGTGGGCTAAAGAAATGAACTTCAGTCTTATACAGCTCTCAGGATTCATGGATCTATTAAATTTCCTGTTGGAGAACCTCAGTGGTAAGTATAATTAAAAATTGTAAAATAAATATCTGAAGTGGAAGGCAAGAATGTTTTCCAGTCATTTTAATAAAGCGGTATTTAATTACAAGTAATTGTAAAATGATTTATTTTCCTCTTGAATGTTGGCATGTTATACCTTGTACCTGAAAATAATTCCTGTTGGCAGACATTAAACTTTTGCTAGAGAGAACTGTAGTCTTTTTAGGAGAATATCCCTCATTCTTTGTATGTACAGTATGTGGTACAAAAGGACCAGGTCCTGAAGAGACCTCATCTTTGCTATGGTAAAATAAATAATAATTACAGTAGAGTGAGAGCAAGGAGCTCCTGAATTCCAATTCCAGCTGTCTCAGTGACTCACTCACTGTAGCCTTGGGCACATTTCTCTGCTGTTTGAGATATTCAGTACATCCTGTAGCATTACAGCAGGTGAATTACATTTATTTTGTCCTTGGAGGTCAACTCTCAGGCAGCTTTCTATATGGCAAGTGCTCCACTTCTGGCACAAAATATATCAGTTAACTAAGGACTGGTGAGGGAAGTAAACTGGCATCACTGCTGAAGATGAAAAATGACAATGAAAGGACTGTAGCTCCTGTGGCTATGAGGAAATTTGCAACAAAGCATGTAGCTTGGGTCTAGTGGGAACAAAATAGCTAGAAAAAATGCTAGCAGCATCCTCTAAAACCCATTTTTCAGAGATCACAATGCTTACTTAACATTCACTTTGAAGGTGATTATGTCGAGAAAAGTCCATCCCAGAGGAAGAGTGAAAGGACACAGCAGTTCCATTCAAAGAGAAGATGAATATTTAAAATCAAGCTCATAATAGTTATTATACTCTTTCTTTCTAATTTAATTCAAGGGCCTTTCTGACTTGGAATTTTGACAGAATATGTACGTGCTTGATGATCATTGGAATTCCAGTTGTCCTTCCTGTCTCCAAAGAGAAAGTATCTTAACATATGCTAACTATATTAATATAACAATGGAGAAGAATGGAAACATGTCAGAAATTAGTTTTATGAGACTGTATGTAATGCACATGTACTAGACAGGCTGGTAGCACAACCAATTATTAAAGCTGTCTGACGTTTTTCAGGAATGTGATCTTAGTTTCATAAAGCCTTGCCAAACTTTAACTCTTTAAGCTGAAATTTTCCATGGCAGTGTCTGCCTCTGATTAATTTTTATATATAAAATTACAACTAAAACAGTTCAATGGGCTTGCAGACAGAGGCTGTGGAAAAAAAAAAAAAAAAGTATTATTTTTGTGCCTTTTTTTTAAGAGCTCTAATACCCCTATGCTTTGAAGTAAAGACATAAGGTTTGGCAAGCAAGTGTTGTGAATTTGCTTTTTGCTGTCCTGTGAAAATCCATTCAGATTTGGCTAAGATACATGGCTTTTAGGGAAAGAGAATGCAGTTTGTGAATGCTTACGGAAGCCTTCTTGTATTTTCTTCACAGCTAAGTTCCCTGAATAGTCCATCTTATAAAGCATGCTGTAGCCCAGGGCTGAGATGAATTTCCTTGTAATTACTGTTCTCAGCTGGTGCAAGTTCCAAGACCAAACATTTCAACTAAGAGCAAAATGCTAATGTCTTCTATATTAATGACCATTTGCTTTCCTTTCCCTACACTGGACTCAAGCACCCTGGAGAATTAAACTGGTTTGGTCATAATAGCAAGTATAGCATGGAGCAGGAAGAATGGATTTAGAGCAGGAGGGTAGTGGAAACTCATTTAAGGTTGGTAAAGGAGAGAGGAAAACTGAGGTTTGGAAACTGGAGTGTTTGGTTGTTTGGGAGCCAGAATGAATTAATTACATGATTTGATTCATCCTCTATACATTAAGGGTAAAGTGCTCCTTACCTCACAGAAGTACTGTGAGAGCCTTCCTGAGAGGTAACTGGGGCTGAAAATCAGGTGTGCAGAGGAAAGAGAAAATTTGGAGTAGCTGACAACAGAGCTGGACCTGGGCATTGTGACTTCTCATGATCTTGTTATGTTGCTTCACTTCCCTGCTAACTATGATATTTCTGGTTCTATTACTCTTTCTTATTTCCCATGGCTTCTATTTCCTCTGCATTCTCTGTATTTCTTTCTTGTTTCTTCCATTATGGTTATTTATATTGTGCTGCCTCTGTTACTGAAAACTGAGGTGAAATTTTCAGAGTTTTGATTGCTGTACCACTAAAGGGCAAAACTATAAAGACCAGAGTCTTGTAAGTTTTTTAATTTGTTTTCTGTACACAGAACCAAGGACTGGATCAGTAGAGAATTAAAACAATAAGGAAAATAAATCTATTTCACCACTGGTGGATGTTTCCCCATTTTCTACTCTAGATTTTTTAGACTTAGAAGGAACAAGTAAATTGTGTTCAAAACTTTTTTTTAAACTCTGCGATGGTTCTGGTGATGGCACACACTGTACGCAAATCAGAAAGATGAATCCTTTCTTTTTAAAGGTTCAGCAAACTGATATGTTTCAGATTTTCCTCTTCATCAAGACAGTTAACAAAAAGAATGTAAATTTTAATTCAAAGCTGTTTTGGCATTTGGTTTTGATTTCCAGGGTAAAAATGTAATTGTCTATTTTGGGGGGTGCAAAAATGTCTTCAAGTTTGATGATACACACAAAGTATTATGGGTATTCATGTTTAATCGATTATAACTGTAAGCACTTAAAAAAAAATTGGTTACCCTTTTTAATATCTGTTCCTGTATTAATGGTTTATGTTACAAGGATCATGGTTAGAAGAACAATCTTTTACAATACATAAACAGTAGTAAATTTATTTTAAATATAAGCATACTATGCAGCTTAAATTTACATACTCTTCTGCCTGTGGTTATCTCTACATAAGTTAGAGGCCAAGCCGTAGTATCCTAAACACCCGTTACTGGGATCCTTACATTATGAAGGTGGATTGGTGATTTTATGATGGAATTTTAATGCACATTTTATTGATAAGAATAACGGCAACAGACAAAAATGTTTGACTGCTGTTGCTTTTTACGTTTCTACATAACTCATAACTTCTTAAACGTCAAGAAGTCTTATAATTAAAATAGACCAAAAAAACCCCACCCTGTCATGTTTACACTTAGTTTTTGTTTTTTGGGCTTACTTTGCAGACAAACATATGACCTTAGTAGATAATTTAAAAGAACTTGGAAGAGCACTGGCTGGAATAGGAGAAACTGATTCAGAAAGAAGTGGTGACTTGAATTTCTTCAGCATTGAGCAAGCCAAAGCAGTCATTGATTACTTGAATATCAGGTATTTACTTCTACGAGATCTGTTATTTCTTATTTGAATAATTTAACATGGTGGGAAATCAGCTGATAAAATAAGTTGAAATTATTTAATTGGACACGTTCGTACTGTGCCAACATACTGCACGCACCAAACTTTAAGATATTAAAACATTAAAAAGAAGAGAGGATATGCAGATAGCAGTAAAGATCTGGCCTCAGGTGTCAAAGCCCAGGAAATAAATTTAGACTGAAAGTTTATTAAAATGTGAGATTATGCTGAAAAAGCTTCCTTGTGGGTTTTGTTTTGGGTGATAAAAGGAAAAGAGGAGAGTGTATAAAAAATATTCTTGGTTTGCTTTTAAAACATTCTGCTTTTAGAATCCAGCTGAACAAAATCCTGGGTCTTGTCTCTAGCCTTAAGTATTTGTCTGGCCTTGACAGCTGTAGTGGACTTTAAGTGGTTTGAAGTTATGTACTTTACAGAATTAAGGCTACGGTCATATATGAGTTATAAAAAATGTCTCATTTCAAAGTTAGCAAAAGTTCAGTATCTACATGAAAAGGATTTGTGGCAGGTCTCAGCTTTTAAACAAAGACACAGAAAGAGGTACAAACAGCAGTAATTCAGTAATTTATCTGAGAAAAAAATTAAGGGTTTGATAGCAGCCAATCACACCTCTCCATGTAAAGTTTTAACTATACAGTAATGTGTACAGACGTTTCTCCACTGAAATGCCATAATTAAGACAGTGGCTACACTCATATACCGCTGTTTCCAGTACATGATGGAAAGAATGGTTCTCAAGCTGTTGTATCACCTATGAATGTCGGGGACAAGGAGATGGAAAACGGAAAAGGTTCTACTGTAATATGTTCTTATACACTGAACTACATCTGTAGCCCTTCAGCCCATTTTCTGACCTGAATGGTGGTTAGAGGGAGAGATTTTGTGGCAGATGGGCATAAAAAGTGAGTGAGGTCATGACTGATCCATACATTGAATTGTTGGGAATTTTCTGACTCTTGCTAGGAAAAGTTTAACACATCAAAGAGGGTTTTTTTAAGTGTTTTCCTGGATGCAGAAAAGTATTTCCTCTTGAAGACAGACAAAAATACTAGGATAGTTGATAGCCTTCCAGTTTAGGGTACTCGGATTCAGACTGGGGATTTAAACCCATCACGGGCAATTTCTCTTACAATTGGGTTATAAGTTTGTCTCTTTCTGCTGCTCTCTGATTTTTTTCTTTTGCTTCTTTTTCATGGAAAATATAAAAAACTTCAGGTTCTTCCCATATGAAATGAGAGCATCTCTTTAAATCTTGAATTTCTGTAGTCAGGGCAAACCAATGTCCTGCCAAGTACTAGCCTTAAACTAAAAGGAAACTTGGCATTTAAGATGTCTCACTCAACTTCTTTTACTTCTCCTTTCCTGTCTCTGTCTTTTGTATAATTGTTTGGAACAAATATTCTTTCCAAATACCATGTCTATAGCTCTTGTATAAATTATCCATTGAGAGATATCTTGTCCATGAAGTAATTCCTTCACAGACACAAGAATTTCATCCAAGAGATTAGGTGCTCCATCCCACCACACCGAAGTATTAACTGGGCAGGAATACAATCAAGCCACAGGACTTTTGCAGCAGAATGGTATTTTGGCCACCAAATATGTGGTTGTATGTTCAAACTGCTCAATTTATTACAAGTACTTGCTGTTGCAAGGTCATGGATATATACACATACACTGAAATGTGTCATATGTGTCCAGTTTATACAATCCATTATTTCAGTCATTTGAATCTTTTTTTCTAAATAAGAACTAGATCAGCACACTTGTGTGGGTGTATTTTGAACTTTATGAACTCAGAAATAGGTTGACTGAGTTTTATTACAATTCAAATTAATGTATTACTTCAACATTTTTTCTTGTTCCTCACTTTTTTTTTGTTTAATTTTAAATGATAGGCCTATAGCTTTTTTTTCTACTCAAGGTAGTATGACATGTTTTAGTTCAGATCACATCTTTACAGATGAGCTATAAACCCGTGGGATTTATAATGGAAATGGGGACAAATGCTTAACCACATTGGCACAAACTGTGCAGCAACTATAATGACACCTTCAGGTTTGGTGGAAGGTGACAGTTATCATCTTTTTATCTTGTCTCCTTGGGCAAACACACATCAACATCGCTCTTGACATTTTGTTTCAGGAAGCAGTGGAGCTAGGGAAATATGTCATTGTTAATCACCTTCAGATTCTCATATGACATCATAAGAGGGTCTATTCTTAACAATCTTACTTGTATGAGTAAAATTATTTTTGTGTAATTACTAAAAACAGTGGTATGGAATTTTATAATTGTTCATGACAGATACAAACAAAAAAAAATTTTATATAATGCCTGATAGAAGAAAAAAACCTACACTGTTGTTTCAAAATAAATACTGATGTATAATTTACATGGTTTGATTTAAAGAGCATTAAATGGAGGAATTCTTTCTCTGATATAGGATTAAGGGTGCCAGGTTGAAGAGAGTTCTATTTAAAAATAAATAAATAAATAAAATATAGAAATGCCGAAAGTAATGACATATTTTTTTGAATATTATAAATTATCTGTACCTGTAACATAGTCCATAAAGAACATCATAACACATTCTAGAGGGGAAGGGGAAGAACTGATTTTCAGGTGCTGTAAATCTGGCTCCTTTCCAAGGCACTGGAATAAATATAAGAAAAGAGTTTGAAATGTTAAGTCCTGCCAATGCAGTTTGAAAAATACATATCTTATTTCTTCTGTGTGTGTGATGTTCATAAAATATTTTTGTCTTTTTCAAAGACAAAAAATTTTTTGCCAAACAATAGGTGTGTATGTGAGGGGACATATGTATTTTCATAAATTGGCATGAGTCATTTCCGGGTAAGTCCTCAAATCTGCTTAAACATAATTCCTGCATCTCCACTGAAACACGGCAGGACTTTTTTGATGAAGTACTGCAATAAAAATGTACTGCAAATGAAATGGCAAATATTGTAACAATTTAATTAATTGCCTATGTGCTTTGGGTTTGGGGGAAGGGAACTTGTAGTTTATGGTAACCAAATTTCTCATGCAGGTTGGTAAACAAATTTGTTTTTTAACTAATGGTAATTGAATGACTGAATTAAATATAACTGTAGAATAAAACTTTTATATGGCACTTAAAGAGCCAAATGTTCAGTGAGGCTGCCATAATACTTCTCACCAAATTAGGAAATGCATCTGTACATATGTGCAAAAACGTCTGTGCCTATTCGGGTGAAAATGTATTTGAAAGTTTCACAGATACACTTTGACTAAACTGCTGGAAGATGTAGTGTTGTCTTGTGAGAGAAGCAGGCCCTGCCACCATTTTATTCTCTTAATTCCAAGCTGCTTTCGTGAACTGGATGAACCACAGTTGTACATTAGTTGGCACTTCAGCACTGCTGAAATTAGAGCAAATCATCTCTGGTCTGCAGTATTTCGTGGAACCTCTGGTACTGTGGCAGTGGCCTGCGCAGCATGTAAGTACCAGTGGTGATTCAGGGAAGGACAGTCAGCTAAAATAATGTGTACAGAGCATCAACTCCCGCAGCTGGCTTCCCCATTGCCTCCCAGAGCCAGGATTGTATTTCGGACACCTCTGTCTCACTGCAGCAGCCTCTGGCTTTGCACACAGCTGGGGAAAAGCCTCAGCGCTGTGGGGCAGCCAGCCAGAGCGGCCCCTGGAGAGCCATGGGGAGCACCACATGTCAAAGAGCAACCTGTGCTGGGTTGTGTGGCCAGACACTGGTATTGTAAACACGCTTTCATAGCATTAGCAAGATACCCTGCAGCTAGTAGCAGGGTCTTTACCATTAGCTAGATAATTGCGCATGTTGGGTGTAGTAGTTACTTTCATAGACCCATAGAAAAATTGAGGTTATAAGGGACTTCTGGAGGCCACCTAGTCCAAAGCCCTCCTCACAGCAGGCCTCACTATTCCAGATGTGACCTCGATAGTGCCAATCGAAGAGGCATTGCTGTCCCAGTTGATGGCTGTCTTAAGAAAAGAAGCTGTGTCCTGTCCTTAGCCAGAAAGCACAGGAACCAGTTACAGATATCCCCTGCAAATATTGCTGTATCTTTCATGGGTACGTCAGGCAGTAGTGCGATTAAACTCCTGGAATCATTCTTCAACCTGGACTTGCTATGAAATCACAGAGCAGTGTTTTAAATCATATGTCAAAATTACGTGACAGAAGCCAGAAGTTCTGTACCATGATTTTAAGAGAACAAGTAATTGTAACAGATAGACTGTGACAAACCAAACCTTTGATTAAACAAATGTCATATCATTGATCATTAGGAAAGGGAACAAGAAAAATTATTTAAAACATGTGAAAAGGAAAGCCATATATGTTTTAAGGAAGATAAATATTTTAGGCTATTGAGAAAGTCTACTTAAAGTTACTTTTGTTGTAATAAACAAAAATCCAGTGTGCCAATCTAGTTTTTTAGTTTTTCTTGAGGAAATACTACACTGATTTTGAAACATGACCTTGAGAGAATAAACGCTTCCATTCTTTATTGTTTTGGTGTTCCAAGATCAAACTTGCTCCCTTGACTGGCAGCCCATCCTAGAATCTGAAAGCTGATTTGGCTTTGTTTCCTTCTAGTCCACTATTGCTGATATTAAAATCATAAGTATCCTGGTGATAAGTGTTTCAGGAATTACTTTTTTCAGAGTAGAACTTTGTCTTCTCAGAGTTCAATTTCATAAGGACAAAGCAGTTGTATCTTTAAGTATCATACTGTATTTTCTACAGCCGTCTGATAATAAATCCTCTAAATTAAATATTCTGCATATTGTACCTGAAGTTAAACAGTCTTTCTTCTTAGAATTTGGAGTATTATCGTGCTGGAGAGTAACTCTTAGTTTAACAGAATTTTTAATATAGTTACCTCTCCAAAGATTTACAGCTGTAATAGTACTATATTCTCTTGTTTTCCAGCTTATTTAAACACTATAAACTATATGAATACCTCTTCCACAGTCATGGAGAAGAACTTGTGATAAGTAATGAGGTAAGTCGTTTATATAGATGGAACTCATTATGCAGAGTTATTTAATGAGTGCACTGTGGCATATGTTTTGTATTGCTCAAAGCAACTTCATGTCAACATTACTGCATTACTAACGTAAAATGGCTGATTAAAGAATACAAGTTAGATGTTTTGATCCTCATATTCAAAATTAATTTTGGATTTCAAAAAAGTCTAAATGCATTGCTTGGTTAAGATGTTAGTTGTGTTAAATCAGGAATACTTTTGTGTATGTATTTTTAAGTTGATGCATGTAATTTGAATTAGAAATGCATGAGTCTGACTATTTTAAAATCAGCAATCAAAATCAGAAAAGGTTGTGTACCAAGCCTGGTTTGACCACAGTCCTAATATTTATGTATGCATGTGTATGTACAGAATTTTGTTTCTACTGTAGCCACCAACAGCTAATTATACTGACTGTAAAGAAAAAAGCTAGCTAGAAATTCAGACTTCTGAAAGCTTTCAGTTAATTATAGTGAATTGGCTTGACTGTAAACTTTGTCATGTATTCTAACTTATATGTGAAAAAATACATAGGAAAATGCATTGATGGAGGATGTGGCCTTTAATCAAATGGAATGGACAGATTCAATTCATCAAATAAACCTTCTTTTAGCCTGACTCTGCATTTTGAGAATATATGTTACAATACATTGAAAAGGATTTACATTTATAATTTATATTAGGAGACAACTGGTTGTTCAGAGAGACACAGTAGTGGAATTTTTTGATGGCACTTATATTTTAGTTTATCAGTACACAGTGAAGTTAAAACTAATGCACTGGAAAATTTTCTTTACACTTTAAGCTGGTGGTTTGACTCTATTTCTTTCCATGTTGCTTTTAAATAGCCATATGATAAAAAAGAAGGACTTTTCTTGACATGGATGCAAATATTTGGAAATTATTCTCACCATTTGTAAGGTGGGTTAAAATTCCACCTATGGTGAAATCAGTGACAAAACTGTTGTTACATAAGTAGAGCAGGACTTCAGCATTACTGTGGGTTGTTTTTTTGTATTAGCTAATCAGATCAATGGCTGGTTAGCGCTTTCTAATAGGTAAAATTATTTTTAATGAGGCTTTGATTAAGTAATTTCTTGTGTAAATTCGGGTAATGTATCTTATCAGTTGTAGACTAGCTTAGCAGAAATGTCTTTGTGTTTTCTTAAAACCCATTTCCGGGTGGCTGAGATCACTGTGCACCGTCCCAGCCATGGAAGAGTGGTTGCTCTGCACAGTCTGTCTGCTGGGGAGCACCACCTCTGCTGAGGGTACCACCTCCACTAGGGAAGGGCAGAAATGAGTGTCTGTGAATTACTTTGGTGATGATTCATCAAAGGAAGAAGTGCAATCTACAGTTATAACTGTCACAAAAACCTTAATGACAATTTTTAGCCATAAGTCTTTTACAGCCATTTCTTACCTATGCGCCAGTTTGGTTTAATCCATCTGTTTTGTATTCTGAGTTCCATGGCAGAGAGTCTTTAATTTGTCCAACCACCCTGCAATGCCCAAGCAAATCAATGCTTATATTCCTGTAGAGTTTATTTTGATAGGGTGATACATTGTTTTTCAATAAATAACAGTTTAAGGCATTGAAGCTACACATACAAATTTATGGCATTATTTGCCCTTGTTTTATGTGTTAAAATGTGATAAGACATGAACACAACGTAGAGTTCAAGTTCTTTTGCTACAAATTTGTTATATTTAGAAATGCTTATCCATAAAGGAGAGCATTACCTTCTGTGTTTGTGGGCCCTTGGATGGACAGCTCAAACCCTGACAAGTTAGTGGGGCTGATGTGGTTTGGTGTGTATAGCTACGGCAGAAGCACACCTGGAGTTGCATGCTCTGCAGTGCATCTGCTCAGGGAGCAGAAGGGGGCAGGAGATCGACTGGGAAGTCTGTGTGCTGAAAGTACGCGGTAAGTCTGTGCTGAAAGGCAGACTGCTGTCTTGCTATGTAGATCAATGTTTTACCAAAAAACCCCAAACAAACAGCCCATGTAGACATACCATGGCCCACAGCTGGATGTGATCCTTACTCTAAGCTGAATGTTGCTAATGTCTAAAAATGTTTCTTCTAGCTCCAGCAATAAAAGTCTGTTCTTTTGGAACGGGGGACTGTAAATTGTAATGGCCAGATGTGCCCAAATAACAAGAACCATGGTCTTCCAGGAGCTTAGCTTAATTACAATATTATCTCCTTTCGCAAATGAAGACTCTGAGACAAGTCAGTGAATGACTTACTTTAACTGAAATGATTTGCTTCAACTGAAATGTCTTCTTTTATCTCAGTGAGTAAATTTGTGCTCCACATGTGCTGAAAGTATTACCTACTGAATGAAAGTCCAATAGCCTAATGAGAAGACCTGCTTCTTTAAAAGAGATGCAGCTACAACAAATAAAAGCAGTACTTAGTGTTGTAATGGATATCCTTTTAGAGAGACTGCAGTATGTGTTTCCCAGAGAAATCTTATAGCAATGGATTGTAAACTCATTGGATTTTATTTTTTCTCTAGCACAGGCAATTATACGGTGTTCTAAATCAGATTTCCTTTTTGATCTTTCACTGCAGTTATTTCCAAATGACCCTGTCATTTCCTATGTAGAATAAAATCAGACAAGAAAAAGGAAAAGACTCAAAACTGAGTTAGATTATGCACAGAATAACTGTGGCCCTGCCACTTAACAAAATTTAAGTTACTGAAATGTGGCACATAATTAGTGGAGCTTCACAGTCTGATTAATATTCTGCGTTTGATGCAGCTATCATAATAGAACCACCTTTGTAAAACACAGACAGTATTTAAGTCTTTGTTTTAAAAAAAGTAACAAACGCCTGGCTAATTTAAATATATTTTTACATTGGCTAAAGCCTTTAAACCAAACTGCCTGAGGTGATCATATTGCCTAGGAAAAAAAAAAAAAAAAAGGTTAAAACTGAAAGACATGAATGCTTGGTTAGATGATAAAACACACATCATACATCTAACCTACTTTGGCAGTATTTAAAATTTAAAACTTGCCTTTCCAGCTATCAAATCCCTTCTCCTTCATTCCAGATCTACAAAGACCTATATATTATGTATGCATGAATACCTGTTAGAAAACATGACGGTACAAGGAATTACTGAGAAGTCTTAAGATTGCCAAGTAAAGTCGTTGCTTTTTTTCTGTTACTATTATGAGCAGTTCCCCACATTTAGAATGATTACAGAAGAAGCAGTGCTTTAGCTGTTCTGTGGCTATGATCCAAAATAAAATGCGTGTAGTGCTAACACACCAATGTTCTTCAGGAATATTGTTGTAAAAGATACTGGTTTTTTCCTTTTGCTTGTTCTGGAGGTTTTACTCTCTAGCTGTGATTTAGTACACCTGTATTAGCCTGCAATTTCAAAGAAAGCAAAAGGAGTACAGACTACATCTTGATGTGCAGGGATTCAGTGGAGCAATTCCTATTAACACACGTCAGATCTTATAAGAAAGGTTTAAATTGTTAATACATGAATTTTGTAGAAGTTTTTATTCTTTTCTGTTTCTATGTTCAGTTAATTTATTTTGCTTTGATAGGATGATATATTACAGCACATCTTGTATTTTTTTTCTCACATTTACAAATTGTACTTTATACTGCAGTTCATGTTTTTGCTGCTCTCTGTTGTGTATTTTTGGATGGAGTGAGGCTAAGGTCTTTTGGGATTATGTCTGCTTTGAAACATTTCCTAATAAAAATAATGTGGTTGGTAAATCTAGTTTTATTCCTAGTTGCTTTAGCCAGCCTGATGGAGTAATCTGCTATTTTATGGCCCAGATGACTAGCTAAGTTTGACTTCTTGAAATAGTAGTGTACAATGTAATTTTCTTTAGAGATGTCATAGTGGGTCAGGTTGCAATAAAAATATCGAAGATTAAGTTTAATGGCAGTGCAGATTCAGTATTATAGCAGTCACTAGATATCATCTTCTGTACTTAGAGTTCCAAAACAGTTTCCATTAATGCCTTCTTTCCATGTACTCCTTACTTTCTGAAACATTAAGCTTTCGGACTATGCCTGGTCTTTATCCAATTGTGGGTTGGGCTTTTTTTTGAAAGTTTGAACAAAATCCCTTCTGTGTTTGAATTTAAGTGGGTGGATAGGAAGAATATACTATTTGAAAGCTAATAAAGCTTTTTTTCTGATGGCAAAAGACCCGAAGTCTGGGATTTGACTTTGATATGTAATCCTCATTAGGTGCTGCGTGTTTAGATTGGTTAATCAATCATTGTTTAAACAAATTTACTCAATGATTTCTTGAGAACTGATTTTTAAAGATGTATAAAACCAGAACATTTCCATAAGCATATCAGTTCACACTAGAGAGACTCATTCCCCAGCTAATGGAGTGTATGCTTTTCAAAGCTTGGAGTTTTCAGATATTTGTAATGCTTAAAAACCACTGAGTTGATTTTTTTCTCGCTTTGTTTTGTAAATATCACCATGGCAAAGACATCAAGACTACTTTGAAGGAAATAAGAGCATAGGACTGGAAGGGACCTCTTTAATTGTCAGACCTATGCCACTTTCTCGTAGGAAAACATATATAATCCTCTTCAGAAACTTGTCAAGCTCCATTTTAAAAAGTTAACTTTTTTTGTCTTTGCTCTTCCAGATAGAAAGCTGCCCTGGTGCCTGGTTTCAGTAATGGTTATAAAACTTCTAATTTCCAGTCTAAGTGTATTCATGACAAGCTTATGTGCATTTGTCCTTGTGCCAGTTGTGCCAGTATTGACCTTTAGTTCTTGTTCCATCCCCAGTGTTTATTTTTCTAGTGTATAAAGAGACAGCAATCTTACTGTCAGCCTTCATTTAGCTAAACTAGAAAAGCCAGCCTTCTCTAATATTTGCTTTTAAGGTTGGCTTTTGATACATGCATTCTTACATATGTACCAGCCTCTAGTCATCCTGTTGGCCGCCTTCTATAGTTATTCCACTTCAGATCAGTTTTGTTTGAACATAAGTGACCAAACTGACATAATATTGTGGCTGAGATAAAAGCAAGGCCTTCTACAATATCAATAGTGCTTTCTTTTTCTCTATTGGGAATAGCCTACACGATAGGTTCTAGAAGCACATTTTATACCTGTATCATGTGGCTGTCTCATCGTAGGTCTGATATTCTGGTTCTCCTTTATTACTGTATTTTCCAGCTGAGGTACTCCCAGTGCACAGTAGGTTTTAAAAAAATTATGTCCCTACAATGTCACCTCACCATTTGTCATTGACTACAAGAGTGAATAGTCTTCAAGGTCATTTCCCATCTGTATGTTATTCCTACACTCTCATGAACTGATCATCTCTCACATTTCTTTTGTCTAGAAAATTAGTTATCTTATTAAATAAACTATGAAATTAGTCTGGCATCATTTATCTTTGATAAGCTGATGTGTTTCATCCCATTTTTCTTTAATTTCCATGTCCTTATTTATTTTTTTCTTCAAAACATATTCCTCAAGCCTTTACTGCTATGAAGATCAAAACTACAGCTTCAGGAGTAGGTTCATTATTTTACAATTATGAGTGTTTAAAACTAGCAAACTGGTACTTGGTCTTTTGATGTCTGAGGGGAAGTTTTTGATGTCCGTTACAGAAGTGTGTAGTACTCAAGACAGGATTACTGAAGTAAGCGGCTGGAGAGCCAGTGGGTTTTGTGACAAAAATCACTGATACTCAGCCACAGCTTGCTATGGCTATAACCAGAGACATCTTGAAGGTCTTGTGATTAGCCTGAATGAAAAGTGGAGCCTTCTGGAATTGTATACAGAATTACTTGAAATATTTTAAGCATATCTTGTGCAGTAGAAACTGCCCTTGTTTTTCAAAGATTGTCTTTGGTATACTCAGTTGCCAGTAGTGAAGATATACTGACCTTTAACAGTTACATTTCCGTGTAGTCACACGCTGGTGGCCTTCTACAGCAATTTTAACATTCCTGAGTTTTGGTAGCTGAACTGTGCTGCCCTGAAAGCCAGTGAGAGCTCCACAGAGTTAGTGGAATTCATAAGCTGGTGCTGAGTAGTTTTACAAATCTTGCTTTAGAGAATCACTGACAAAATGTTTTTTTTAATTATTTTCTTAGGAAACATCAAATACAAACCAAACCTGCTTTTTAATTCAGTAACATGTGTGAAGTCATGAAAGTAAAAATTTAGTCAGAAAAAATGCCAAATACCTGACATAGGCCTTCATACTGCCTTCAGTATGCTTGGCACTATGGTTCTGACCAGGCCAGCGTTTAAACAAGTGCCTCTTTTTAAGCACTTGGGAACTTTTATTTCAATGGACCTATTCACATACACAGAGTTAAACTGAGAAGTGACTGAGGTCATATTGCTTAGCACCCTGGAGGATGAAAAGCTAAAGACACTCGAGCAAAAAAAAAAGTTTTGAAGCTCATCATAACTTTTTATTTCAGTTGTACAGTTCACAAAGCACCACATTTTTTGACTGTATGATGTTAAATAGGAGAGAGAGAGGAAAAAAACTTGAATTGGCAGTAAAACATTTCTGGAACTGTGCAGGAATTAATATATACACAGATGTGCTCTTGTGAGTTTTTTATTTATTTAGAAAGTGGCTTGATTTCTGCATGCTTCTGCATGTGTGTGTAAACGTACATAGTTCTGATAACAGCAGTAATGGCTTACTTATTTGTTGGAGTGCAGGTCAGCTAGGAATTGTAGGCTTTGACTGGAAGGACAGACAGTATATTAATGACAGCATGTTTCTGCTATTCATCAGAATGTTGTAAGATCCAAATGACTAAGTGCTATATCAGAAAGCTATAGCACACGTTTAAAAATATTTATCAATCAATATGTAAATTTTCATGGAAGACGATGAGATTGGCAGAAATGTATTGACTTGGGGAAATTTTTAAGTGGTTAAGCAAAGTACCTGAAGGTAGACTATTAAGATATGAATTTTGTTTTACTTTTCTAGTATTCCTGAATAGCTTGCTCTGTTGATGCCCTTTGGGAGTTCTTGTTTTATTTGACCAGCATAAAACAAAATAATTGGACCTTAGCAAAGATCAGTAATTTTCTTTCATAGAATATTCTGAGATTTTTGCAGTTTGATTTAATTCCAGTTTAAAACAAAAAATAAACACTTTTCACAGAATTGCTATTCTTACATGTCTCTGTTTAAACTCCTTCACACCAAAGCAGTGCTCTTGAAGACCATTTCAGAGCCCAAGCTCTATCCTGGCACCGTACAGAGTAGTTGGCTCTGCTGGAGCAAGGCCCCCATGATTCTGGGGTCTACGATGTGCCCTCAGCTGTCCATAAGGTGTATTGTTGGGGAGCCAGGAATCCAGAAGGCAGGTTGCTAGGTCAGCCAACATGGCAAACTATGCTGGGCGAGCTTTTTATGTAAGCTGGTGAGAACCAGGTAGGCTGCTGCTGGCACATTGGTGGAAAGGAATTTACGCAAATTCTGTCCTAATTTTTTATGTAGTTCAAAGAACAACATTTGTAAGGAATCTGCCAAAAAAAATTGAATTAACCCAATGCATTATGTCAGCTGCAGAACAATACTATTTTCAGTGTTAAACTCTTCCGTGTAACATAGCATGAATCAAGAAGTTATTCAAGAAGGTGCTGTGTTTCATTTATGTTTTGCTGGTTCAAATTTAGCTGCGCTTTTTTTTTTTCTTTAAAATGTTTGCCAGCAGGTACCATTTTGGTACTTGCCGGTCCAGTGTGACTTACTGGAGACTGGTTTGCCAGAGCAATTGCTGTATTTCCAAAATTTACAGCATCATTTTTGTTAATTGGCAGACAGAGATCCATGAACTTATACTACAGTGGACAACTGGTTTTGTACTCCCTACCTTTATCTGCAGCTTTTCATCATCTTGAAGATTAAATTGTATTCATAAAAGTATCTGTGGAATGGACAAGTGATGTGATATTTCATGGGAAGGTATTCCCATGGGTGAATATTTATGTATCAAATTCATACATCTTGTGACCTTATGTTATGAATAACATGTTGACCTTATTCATATAAATAAACAGCATGACATTTCTTTACTGTGATGATTTATAATCAATATACATTTTTAGAAATTTATATCCTTTTAGTTGGTGTTATGAGGACAAGTATCTTCAAAGTCTAAATAACACAGTTTTGCAATCCTTTAAAGTCCCTTTTTAAAATGCACCAGAAAGTTTGTATGTTTTCTAATTTCACCTTGAATTTTACAACTTGTCATAAGATACAACATAAAGTATTTTTACTGAACATTGGATCTGATGTATTTGAATATTTAATTCATAAAACGTTATTTTGATTTCCTATAAATATGCTAGCTCAGCAAAATGCAGTGTTACTAATTAGAAAGCTGAGTTTTATAGGATGTCTGGTTGGTATGTGAGGTAACTTATATTGCTACTTAGGCTTACATTTAATAAACCTTAGCTAGGAAAATTGTTTAAATTTCAAAGAAAAGATAATAAATAAAATGAGGGCATAGAATATTAATGTGAACTGTGCCTTTATTTTGTTAAAGCATTCAAAGTTAAATAGTGGTGGTCTGTTAACAATCTAGGGCTATTTGGCAAGTCTTTAAACTTACTCAATAATCAAAACATAAAAGGACAATGGAAACTTTTCACAATAAAAGAAAAAGGAGTTGAGTACAGAAAGCAAACAAATTATTCTCTGCTTTTTCTTGGTGAGGAGGTGAACTTTATAGGAAGGGCAGCAAGCTCTGAGTTAGAGTTGCCTTTTCCTGTCTTTGTTATAAATTACATCTGTCTGTGAAGAATCCTCTCCAGTTACTTGGTGGTTCATGGCTACGGGGGAGGTGTGCGTGTCTATCTGGAATGGAGCAGAGAAAGACAGATTGGGGAGAGCTTTCGTTCAATTTTACTGTTTTGTTTTTTTTTTTTCACTTAGGAAAACGCAATTTTTTGCATTAATTTGCTTTGCTTACTAAATATACAGACGGATAAAATTCCTAAGATCCCAGCTGTGTAAATAGAATATTAACAAAACAACTGTTTTCTTCAACGTTTGTATTATTTGTTCTTTGTAGCTTGCTAGACTTTTGGAAGAGTTGAACACTGTTTACGTTCAGTGTAATCCTTCAAAATGTTTTTATTAGGGCTTAAATGGGGAAAACATTTGGCAAAGGGATGGACTTTATCCAAAACATAATGCTCAATTCTTTCATGAGACTCCGAATACACTGCAACAATATTATGAGGCACCAGAAATATGGGAAGAAGTTGCCACATGGTACTGGAAGGAGAGCTGTATACTTGGGCTTAGTGCACTCTTTGTCCTCCTTTCCCTGTACCTAGTGAACACCTAAAGAGAACAAGCCGAGGCAGCCCATGTGCAGCTATGCAGATAAGAGAAAAAGGGGCCATGACCAGGTTACTATACCATTTCTTTCACCATTTGATCCTGAAGCAAGACTCATTTACAGATTGTTAGCGACAGAGCAGAGGGGAAAATTTTGTACTTCCAATCCCTTTTCTCAGTGTAGTCTGATTGCCAGTTCCCACCACCTCAAGCCCACTGAGCTTCACTATCTCTTGTAGTTCTGTTTTGGGAAATAGGTTCCTATCTGTAACTTTCATCAGTCTTAACTAACTTCACAATTTGTGAGTCTCCCTCAAATCCACTGCATTGCTTATAGAAGCTAAGACTTCGTTATGTATTTCCAGCTATTGCACTCAGCAAACCAACATTGAATAGGTGGACTATATTGTATCTCCTCAGGGTGGGCTTGAGAAGACAGCAGCTGGAGCCTTTTAGAGTGCTTCATGATTAAGACTATTATCTGAAGTATTTTATGGTTTGGCTTGCCATTGCACTGTTGAAAATTTGGTAGTGAAGTCATCCTGAGTCTCCTCTTGACCAACTTCAAACAGCTGAGGAGGAATACTTAATTGTTTATACTTAATGTTTGCTTTTTTTTACTTGTAAGAGTGGGCAGAATCTTTGGCTGACCTTAAGATGCTAAGGTGGTGAGTATTTGTATGAACTTTATTTGCCTTTTTTTTTCTTCCCAGACTGATTTCACCTTCAAATTTTGTCTTCATCTCAGATTGCAAAGCTTATGCCAGAGGCCGCATAAGTTCTGCAGAGTTACACTGCAGATGGTGCTGTGTCCATGATAAAACCCAAACAAACATGGATGTTTTCAGCTGAAATACATTAACATTTGCTCTCTACTTTTTATGATGAGTGGTCCTTCTGATCTTTTTGGTTGGTTCTACAAGAATCCAACAATATTGTAAAAACATATTGCAAAAAATATTGTTACTGCTCTCACAACACAGAACATTTTGCATGAACTACATGCTAATACATGTAATACTCTATTTTCTTAGTGTTAGAATTCATGTGCTTGGTAAAAGTTTTGTTGACTTTGTGCTATTCAAATAACGCTAAACAAGGAACAATATCTTCTGTGCAGTTGCTCTGTAGTTTATTTTGACTGTGCATATCAAATTTGGCTTGTGAACACAGTCTAAGGAAATGGCATAGATTCTAAGTGACAAAGACGAATGTTGCGTGCTTCATTTATAGCAAGGCCATCCAAATATGGTCTCAGAGTTGTGAAAACATCCCGTGGTTGAGAAGTCTTGAATTTTGGATTGATCAAGGCTGTGGGCAAGTTTCAGGCACTAGCAGGCTGGAATTCAGGTCTATATCTTTAGATTCAGTGAATATTGTGTGTTGTGCAATACATTGCAACCACTGACAATGTGTGTAGTACTCTTGTTTAATAAAATGGAGGAGTGATAAGGGTGTTCCTTAGAACTTATTCTACTTTGAATATCTACCTAACATTCTCTCAGAGTTTTTCTTAGCATTCATTTTGTATTCATGACACCCATTTATCATTTTCATCTCTGTCTGTTATACATTTAGGACTCCTAATGATTTTCTTTAGTTCTAAGGAGGAGACTTTGCCAGCTTTTTGTATTCTTCAGGAGTTAGGATAGAGTTGAAGATTTACATTTGGAGAAATGTTAAATTACCTGTAATGATCATATTTCAAATGAAGTATTTAAAGCTTTTACCCTCACTTAGGCTTGTTGCAGGAAACTGTTTTCAATTTTTAGCATTACTGTTGTCCCTGCAGACCTAGATTAAACGAAAGCGAGGGCTAGTGGCTACATTGCTGACTTTTTTTTTCTTTTTTTTTTTTTTTATTTTAAAGCCCTACCAGGAGTGCATTGTGTTGTCCTCCACTGGGGTTTCTAAAACTGTCGTTACATTTCTGTCCATTTTGAGAATGACCCCTTGAGTCTATTGATAGGTGCATGCATGCTGGTATATAACTTGATACCGAACCATTCCTTTCTGTTTAATAATCACATTTTGTTTGAGAAATCTAGAAATTGTCAAGATGGAAATAAGGAGCCGAACGTTACTCATTTTGCCATGCCAGAGATTTTATCTTCTGTCTCTCCCTCCTTGCTGCACTTGCAAATATAGCTTCCTAAATTACTGAATATAAAATAATATCCTTTTCTTTGCAACCCTGGCACAGCAAAACACAATAGAAGTTAAAGACAGGATTTCAGTCTTATCTCTGTGTTTCCTTACTACTGCTGGTTTGACTTCAGTTCCTACTCTTGTTATTCATACTGTTTTTATTGCAGTGTATTTAATTGTATCTCTTTGTTCTGATCAATCCTCAGTTAAATGGGTAAAGAAAGAAAGAGGGTACATAATCAAATTACCAGAAGTAATTGGTCAGTCCAAGCATTACTGGAACCTTTTAATGAGCGGAAAGAACAGGGCTTTGGTATCAGAGTCATAAAGGCCAAGCCTTTAAAACTGACAATGCAAACACATTGCTACATTGGCACATTTTTTGTGAATTTAAATTACAAATTATTGTGTATAATCAGAATCAGAGCAACTGAAAAATCATACAGCATGGATAGACTTTATTAATTTTGGATACAAATGACAGACATTAGACAAGCTTAGAAGTCTGACAGACTAGGAGAATCTTAATATTTGACAAGTGCAAGATAAAATAAGAACTTGTCTTGTGGATTATTTTTTTTTCTTTCAGAGTAGCAGGAAAATTACACAAACTAATAAGCAGCAAACCATATGCATTAGAATAAAATGTAGAAATCTGTGGTAAGGGGGCTTATTTAGGAAACAGGAAAGTTTAAAGGCTCTGCATTAAAGGGCCAACAGGACATGGTATATTAAACAGGGGACTGTGGGTTGCTCTGGGAATTAGGTTTTCAGTGCTCGATTGCCATTTTAATACATTTACCACTTTGCAGACTATAACATGAATTATTCTTGTTCCACTTTGTAGTGAACAAATACAGTTAAAAAGACAACCTGCTATCTTCCTTAGCACTTATCTGTTAATGTACTACCAGTTTTAGAAGCAAAATTAATTGCTTAATCAGATAGGTGTCAATAACGCCAACCTATACATAAATATAGAATTTAATTTATTTTTATTTTCCCTTTTCTCTTTCTGCCAAATCAATTGGAGAAGAATGGATAAAGAGTAAAGGAAAGGTAGCATGACTATTAACAAGCTAAACCCTGCTCTGTGGAATTCAGTTGTATAAAAGGCTGTTTTTATAGATTTGTGCTACTTAACAGGATTCTGTGTGTCAAGTCCGGTAAAATCAGTATGGCAGGGGGAATAAATAAAGGTCCTCATTAAGAGTACACTAAACTTGCTCAATGCTACAACAACTAGTAGTGGTGCAGCGGGGTATTGCAGCTTCATTTTTACCTGGGGGTCATATAGACTCTGTCAACTAGTTCCCTGTTAAGACCCAATTTACTTGGACTGCTTAAAAAGTTCAATGTGATAATAAGATTCTATTGAAATATATCTTCAGGGAACAGTAATTTCTAGTAATCCATGACATCTTGAATTTGAAAATTAAACAAGTTGTTGAGATGGAGACTTTTGGACAAATTCATCATGTGATAACCCGTGAGAAGGCTTTCAGTCTGTGCTTCTTTTACTGCTGTGAGGTATAAATTTTGACTGTGTGGTTAGGATTTACAATCCAATTCAGGTACCCTCAATCCACTATACCCCAAGTAATTTCAGGAGATCTGCTAGGATTGTACGTAAAATAGCCACTACGTTACCATGGTGTGTAATGGTAGCAAAATTTGGCCTCAAACTGAAAACTATTAAATTCAAAACTATTCTTGCAAAAATGTAGACGTCCCATATTTACAGCTGTATAAAATACTGCTTTGTGATGTGTGTATGTATGAGTAGGAAGTGCTGTATTAGTTCATCTTGTGGATCATTCCCAAATAAGACTGTATTCAAAACATTTTAACTAATTTTGCTTTGTATTTTCTGTAGTAAATTAAGGAGCCTTGTTAGTTTTCAACATTAAGAGAAGGTTGCTGCAGTATTTCTGTAATATAACAGGAATTATATTTGTTAATATACTTTGGGAGCATTTAAATTCTAATCACGCAGACGAAAGGAAATTTCAAGTAATGGCAAGTAAATTTAAATTACACAACAGTAAAGACTTTCATACCTTTGAAAATATTTCAGCACTGGCTTTTTTTTCACTTGCTTTGATTATCCATGATCACAGCAGCAGAATTCTATTGCTGTTGCCATAATTTCTAAAGCATAACTGTGCTAACATGAAATATGTATATACAGGTACATTTGCCAAGTTGTTTTAATTTTTTTGTTCACTTTCCACCTCATGTACTGGGAGGGGCTGCTGATCAGTACACTGACTGAAGGAAAATGCAGAATTGTTGCAGGAGAAAATGGAGATATGCAGGCAACATTTGCAGAAAAAGTAAGCTTTTTTTACTGAGGTTTCAGAGTGAAGAAAATTAGGTTTCCATCCTATAAAGCCTGCCTCTTAGACCTCTGGGACCCCTCAGTATGCTAGCCAGCATTTGCTGGCCATGCACTTGCAAGTGTCTCACAAGCACTGTGTAAGAGAGTATTTTTATGCCACATAAACTTGCCAGCTTGGCACCCATTGAACATTACTCTGGATCAGGCCTTGCAAGCTATGTATGTCTAGTAATCTAATTCATATAGCTTGGCTCCTCCTGCAAGCTGGGTTTTGGCTAAGAGAACAACACAATACAAGACACTTAGTGACTGCAGAAGGGAGGAAGATTCTGTCCAAGCAAGCATTTTCCTACCCTTATCCAGCTTGATGCCCTCCTGCCATGAGACTTTCTACCTCTTCAGCAGCACCTGTTTATTGTAAAAATGAGAAGGGAGAGCTAAGCATCACTGTGACCAAAAATAGAATTCCCCAATTTTTTTTATTGTCGTGTTTAACCTCTGCTCTTTTAATCATATGCACAGCAGGAGAAAGGGGATGTGCTTTAACAACTTGTCAGGTATTAAGCAGTGCAAATTTTCAGCTAGAAATCATGCTATCAGTTGGAAATAAACAATAAGGCCACATATATTTAATTTTTAATAAATTTTGAGCTATGCTATTCTTTTAATTACAGTAATCAGGCAGGCTCCAACACTGCAAGCCTTAGGGCTTGAAGTGCAATTTCAATGCTTAGTAATAAATTTGCCGAACTTTGGAAAAAGATGAAATGGCTTAATATTAAACATTTGCTTGATTTAAATTTTACTAACCCATGCACTTTATAATTCATATTTTTTCAGTGCAATGTACTGCCACAGCAGAACGATCATAATAGTAATTGTGAGTAAGCGTTCCTTTTGCACACAGGTTTTGCTTATAAACTAGATGAATAAAGGGGCCTGGAGTATCGAGGGAACGCTAAAGATCTACAGAGCCTTTCACTTCAAGGTCATTGGTTCAAGCACACATCATTAAAGACAGAAAGTTAACATCTGACTGCTGCTTCATAATATATACGAAATGAGTTAGTGGTGTCAGTGGAGACAAGGAAAGGATACAACCAGTTTAATAACAAGGAAAGAGGTAGGGCTAATGCATAGGTCCAAAAAAGAGGAGGAATCAGAAGATACCCAATTTACCAGGCTCCTGTCTTGCCCTGCATGCAGTCCTAAGGGCTGTATTCATTCTTCAGTCTGGAAAGGTTAGAAAGGTTGTAGCCACCCTACTTGGTCTCATTTGATGTCGTAAGCTTAATTGAGTTGAGCTGGGTAAGTACTAGGTCGGAAAGGATCCAAGGAAAATTCAGGTAGGGGATGTTTGATGGTGAAGTAATAGTGAACCTTGTTGATGCTAGGGCACTGCACAACAGGCTCTTTGAAGGAAGCAGCAAAACTGATATCCTGACCACTTGTCATTACCTCAAGTATAAATCACAAGGAGAAAACTGTGGGCCATGGTGTCCTCATGACTGCCTTCCAAGTGAGCAATTACAGCCTGCCAATGTTAATTTTCCAGTAAAGTTAATCAAATGGGGTACTCTTTCTTTTGATCAGTTGTGCAATGTTATTGTTGTTTAAGGCTTTGTTAAAGTAGCTGCTTTTCAGTGATGTGATCCCTTTATGTGAAACCTCTAAGATTAGGTGTGTTTAGAGGAAGGAGTGTGTGTAGCATGGCAGTGATTTTTATTAGCCATTTTATATTTAGTTGTCAAAATGAAGTAAATTGCTTCTGTCTACTGTTGTAAAAAGTGCATTATTTTTCCCTTTTGTTCTATAAACCACTGAGATTTTAAAGGGTACTGTTCTGCAGCTGCCTTTTCTCTTCCTTTGGTGGTGGTGTTGTCGTTGATTGTTTTGAAATCTGGGCTGAGACTGGACCCAGCATGCCTTTGCTCGATGTACATGGGTTTTAGCGAAATAAATTGTTTCAACCATTATAAAAGAACCCTATAACTTCTGCTTTCCATAGTGGCTTTAGATAGGAACATATACAAAAGTTTAAAATAAAAAAAAGCTTCACATAAGTAGTTACTTTATTAATAAGATCTCTTGAAAACATTTTATAAGTAAGAAGGGAAATAAGGTGAGAAAGACAAGAGAAGAAGAAACTCAGCCTTCCAGACAAGGGGAGATACGAAAGAGCTTGCAGGAAAAATAGATATGCAACTCTGGCTTGGTTTGGTTTGTTTCTTTCTGCCCTTTAGCCCTTGTTACTTGTATACTTAAAGTTTTTATACCTTTGGAAGATGTTTTAGTCACAGGGTTTTTATGGTTTTAATATGTGTATACATTGAAAATATTTAGTCATTTTTTATATTCAGTGTGGGATTTTCTTTTTATTCTCAACACTTGTCTGGGGCAGAAAGCTTTTTTTTGAACTCTTACTCATCTGAGCCATTGAATTACTCTAATATAGCTTGATTTATAGGTGTTAATTTATAGGTGGTTTCACTTAATTGTAATGGGGAAATGCAGCTGGAACATTTTGTAATATAATTTTATGAATGAAATTGTGGGTTAGTAGTAAATAAGTATGTGATGCTCAATGAAAGGGTCTCTGGAACTTTCCTGAATTTTTCATTCAATAACCTTAACCCATGTTTGTTTTTATGAGGAAAGTGAAGTTCCAAGTATTTCACTGAAGAAGCTAGATGTCTTTTTGAGTTAATATGTCAAAAGCTTCTTTACAAGAAATACATTTCAACCTCTAGGTATTCGCACATTGCAAGAGTATTATTTCTTTCCATAAAAGATTCCATCTAAATTCACATCATAACTTTATTTTTGGCCATGACAGTTTTAAACCTAATCAGGGTTGAAAAAAGGAAGGAGTCAGAGGTCAGAAATTAGGTATTTTTGCAGTAGTCCAGTGGGAAGTGTGCATAGTATATGTCAATACTCTTCCTGAAAGAAAAAATTACAATTAATCCCTCACTTTGCACCTTGGGTTTTTTGCCTCCAAATTTGAATACAAAACTTTTTTGACATTAAAAACAATTAGGATTTAAAATTGTTGTCATCTCTGTAAGAAAATGACACAGACTTGAAGTAATTAAAAAAAAAATTCTTCAATCACAGGTTATGGCAACTTGTGATATTTGGTTGGAGGATTTTTAGAGTTTGAAAGAAAAAATAGATCCAACAGAACTTTTACATTTCAAAATATTAGTGCATCAGCTTTATTGGAAAAAGCTGAAATTGTTCAAATGACCTCAGTAAAACAATTTGGACTACGATTCCCGGAATGCTCATGAAACTGACATGTCTACATGTTCTTAAAAAGTCATAATCCATCATTCTGATGCTAGATCGATGGATTATGACTTTCTGATGTCAGATCTGTGAATTAAGGCTTTTTTGAGTACAGCCTGCTATCCAATTATTGCCCCTATTCATATATTATAAATCATTATTCCTTCACCAGGTAGTCAGCAGTTTCTATTTCCTAACGTTTCAGAGCCTTCTTTTTTTAGCCATCGTGGCGCTCCCATTGAGCAATCAAAAACAGAGAGTGCTGACCTGAAAAATAAAGCTTCTATCACAGCAAATTGTTGAGGGAAC
Source organism: Strix uralensis (assembly GCF_047716275.1). NCBI lineage: Eukaryota > Metazoa > Chordata > Aves > Strigiformes > Strigidae > Strix > Strix uralensis. The sequence goes on along the minus strand of NC_133978.1, from coordinate 8,831,860 downwards.
AACATTCATTTCTAGTTCTTGTAGTTTCTGTTGAAATAAAGGGAATTAGATTAGATTGAAACAAATCTCATCCCCTTCCTGCACAAACAAGCAATATAATAAATTAGCATGAAAGTTGTTGGCATGTATTGACTTCATTTTTAAGTGCTCATGTCTGAGTTTCTTAAAAATGATGCTTTCTTCTGATAAGTTGATTTTTTTTCTATGAAGACAGATCGGCTTCTGATTTAAAGCTGAAATTTGCCAGCATGCTACCTTAAGTGATTGTGTCTATTAGGTGCTGTTAAACTGAAGTTCCTTTGAATGAATTATTTATAGAGTAATAAACTCACTTCTAATGCAATGGAGTATATGATAAAAGTAGAAAATGCTTTACTGTAACCAGTTTAGGTGTGTCAAATCAAAATGCATATCAAACAGCTTTATTAAAAGATATTCAGAAAAAAAAGAGCTATTTTAGGACCTATCATGCATCCAGAGAAGTGATTAAATGAAATGTAATCATGCTATGTTGGAGAGTTATCTCGACAGATTTCTCAAGCTAAGGGAATTTACGTCTAGTCCATATGTGGATGGAGAAAATCAATAGCATGATCCTGTTGTTGTTTTTTATTGCATTTTGCTGTACTGATAGTTCTTCATTAGGATGCAGTTTTCACACTAGACGGCTGTGCATAAAATATGTCCAGTCAGTACATTGCTCGCGGAATTGTTGTCAAAAAGGATGGTAATCGATGAAAGGGAGGGTGGTGTAATGAATATGATAGAATTCATCTTTTATTAACTTATTAACTATTTGTTCTAGTCCCGTGTCTGTCATGAGAGAGCTGTCGCAGCACTGGCTTGTGCCTCAGTTTCTCTTTTGGGTGGTCACGTGGATTCTAAAATCTGTGCCCAAGGAACTGTTTCTATGGCACTTTCCTGAAAAATAGATTTGTGTATCTCATGTCACCACTGTTACTATTCAGTCAAGGATGTTATCTGAAACCACATGAGAAAGTTAATGTAGTATTTTGCATGTCCTGACATAGTCAGTGGGTTAATGCTTTAATATGTTGTAGTTTAATTCTTCTTAAAGGAAGACGTTATCTTGGTATATTCACCTCATTCCTTATTGTTTATTTTGGGACCTCTGGGCTTTAATGGCATCCTGGCTCTCACCTTCCTTCTCCTGTTCCTCTTCTAAATCTTCAAATTTTGGCCATTAAGACTTCCAGGGTGCTGCAGAGTGTTAGAAAGAGCTGCTTTGTTGGGAAAGCACAGAAACAGATATTCAATGAATGCTTCTGGAGAAAACATGATTTCAAGGGCAAGTGCCAGCACAGGGATGGAACCATCAGTGGGGCTTCAAAGCATTTCTTGTTTAAGATAGCTTTCCAATGTGATGTATCACAGCTTTAGAGCCCGATTCTGCTGATGAGGCGAATCTAGTGAAGCTCCTTCTGCCATCCACGGAAGTAGGCTCCAACCCATTTTCAAATTTCCTGTTAAATGCAGTTGCCCACTAGATGGAGACAAAATATTTTATACATTAGTGAATATACAGATGGTAATCAAACCCACCAGCTGCTGCCTGCTCTTTCCGGGCACCTTGCCAATTTACTGGCAGTATGTTGACTGGGAAGCAGACAGTGACACACTTTGATCGAAGAGCTTGTATGATGATTTTTTTTGTTGTAATATTATTGTTTTTTTTAAAAATGATAAAAAGAGATCAAGATGTGTATCTTGATCAAAGGGTACTGCTGTCTGCTTCCCCATCAGCAACTTCTAATTTATAGAAATCAGATTGCATGGAAAGCAATCAGCAAAGATTTGAGGTCTTTCTTGTTCTCATTGCCAAGACATGCTGACAAGTGAGAAAATTAAAATCAGAGAAGGTAGGGAGAGAACTAGTAAAACACTGGTTGAAATATAATTATTTAAAGTTCACAATAGTAATAATTTTAGGGCTGTAAAAAAATCCAGTTAAAGTGCTCAAATGGGCTATTGCTTGTATTATAAGAACACCTTAAGATCTTTCTCTGATGGAGGATGTTGCTTTGAGACTAATTTACCATTGAGAGACAAATATATCTGTTAAGTTACTTGTTGTCATGGAGAAATAACCTGACTTTGGTTTTGGGGCCAAGTTTTACAAAGGTATCTTCTATCAGTTTTATTTCTTCCACACGGAGCTGTGCATCCAGTATGATTTATTAGGGTGTATACATGATATCATGAACACCTGCAAAGAACACTTAAACCGGTCAGTCCATAAATGTGAAGATAGTGTGTGCAGAGGGACTATACTGAAAATTTGTCTATTGTATTTGGTAAGATCTTTTGTCTTTACGGTCTCTAGTAATGTCTTTTCTCTTTGCAGCTCTTGGTATCAATTCCTGCTTTAAAAGACATTTTTTGATTTGGATTTTTTAATCCTTCTAGGTTTAAACAACAATTAGAAGTTACATATATATGTGTGTGTGTGTGTGTGTGTATATGGATTGCGTCAGCTGGAGAAAGACTATGTTTTGGTGCATAGGTGAGTATTTCTGGCCAACATAAAAACACAAACCCAGTGGCAGTGGTGGGAGTTGCTTCACATTCTGCCAAATGCTAAAATCAAAATAAAGAATTATATGACAGGAGGACTTAGGATATGTGACAATTGGTCTAGATGTGGAGCAGGGGATTATTGGAGGGAAATAGCCTGACGTGATAAGGAAGTGAATAGGGCCCACTCCAGAAGTCTTTAGAGTGCCATCTTTGATATGATCTTCAGGTTATGAATCTATTGGAAAAGGAAGTTAAAATCTTGTTTTGGTGACAAGAGACACTGTTGGAGCCACCCTAGACATTCAGCTGCTTCATGCAGTCTGGCATGCTTGGCAGTTGGGGCCAAAGGGGAGTTTGAGACCGGAATAGTAAGTGTACAGTTCAGCACTGCACTCTGATACCAGAGTGGTGAAGATGGATCTGTTCAGCCTCGCTGCCTCTCCTCCATGTGTGAGACATTTTGACTCTGTTAGCTACCTCCCCTTGCTCCCTCTCTCTTCCTCTGCACGTTGACACATGCCTTTCCCTGAGCTGCTGAATAAGTCTTTCCTTCCACAGGACCAATTTAATTCCTGTGTCCCCATCCACGCTGCCTTTCTCTCTATTGCCAGCTAAGCTTTCCAGCCATTAGTGATTTTTCTACCCTCTCCTCAACTTCTCTGCTTGGCAATCCAGACATGTTTGATGTTCCTCATACGTGTTTTCTTCTGAGGGTTAGATCGAAAGACAGCAACTTCAGAGTAGGCAATATCATGTTTCTGGGTATAGCTGTGCATTCTTAAGAGAAGGTGCCGCTGTTTGGTGTTTGCTCCCTCTAGGTACTTATGATGCTATTTAGGAAAGCTGCCTGGGAAAAGGTGCTGCTAAAAGGAATAAGTAGATAGATTCCTTTGACATCATTGCTTCATTTTGTTCCATCAAAATCTGACACATTGTCTTTATCTCATCAGGCAAACAGTATGCAAATTTTATGATCACATTGTCTGCCTATTCTTGTAGAACTGAGTTTCTCAAAAAGACAAAACACGGGGAGGAGAGGAAAGCATATAGTGTACAATTGCATCCAGTACCCTTCATATTCACCTATTCTGTAGCCAACTCAGGATTTTCACTTCAAAGTTTGAAGCATTTGCTCTTCACCCTGACTTGCGTTAAAATTCCGTATGATTGTGGAAACCTTCTTTGAACAAATGTCAAATTTTTGTTGGTTCTGTTACTTGTGTGTGGTGAATTTCTAAAAAATGAAGTTAACTTAAGAGTTTATAAGTGATAAGGAGTTTATAAGTGATAAGGAGTTTAAGTGAGTGTTGGTTTGTTGTTTTGTTTTGGTTTGGTTTTTTTTTATTTAGGGAGAAATTATTCAGTAGAAATGCTTGTTTCCTCTCATGCTTTATTTAAACAAATATTTGAAATATCCACATTGAATTATACGATTTGTCATGAGCTCCCTAACAAGTTAAAGCAGAATGAGATTTATGTGCTTTTTCACCAGAAACCATTTCATGTCCCAACAGAAATGGAAATGACTCTTCTCAGAAACCTTCCAAGTCAAAGTGGGAGGAGATAATCTGTAAGGAGATGTTACCTTCTCAAAAACAACCTCACATCATCCAAGGTGTGGTTGGCAGTTTACCAAGAGGAAACCTGCTAGATTTCAAATCACCCACCAAGCCAAGCTATGCTGAAACAAAGCTTTGTTTAACTCTTGCATTCACCAGACTAACCCTGCCCCTATTCACAACTGCATTTTGTTTAATGTGAATGACGGTATTATAAGATAGAGTTAAAACTAACCCCAGAATTCAAGCTGAGATCCAGTATAAACAGATTTATGAACATGTACTGTAATAAGGAGAGCCTGTTTACAATGGGCATGAAATTCAAGTGTCATATAAGGAAATGGTGGTTTCTTTTGACTAACAGGGTATGGTTAGAATACTGCAGATTCAAATTCTATAGAAATGCAGTTGTAAAGAAGTACTGGTATCTTAGACTTATGTGGGTTTTGTGTGTGCTGATCAAATATTCTGGTGGTAAAATAGTCTAGTTTCACATAGAGAGGTGACTGAAAACTATAACTCTGAAATTTGAGAGAAAAATTGGCTTACTTTTGCATTCCCAAATTGGGAAATGTATGTTAATAACTTAATTTTGATGATAAAAACATGAAAAATAAGTCCCTAAAATAGCGTTGAGTCAATTTTCTGATAAAATAAATTTGTTTTCCTATTTGTGATTAAAATGACCTACAGTAAGATTTTTTTTTTGAACTAGGTGTTAATTAAAAATATGGAAATGGATTTAAAGAACATTGCAGTTCACAGTGGAAGAATTACCATAACTGATTTGTTCTCAGAGCCATGCCTGTTTTGAGATGTTTTTAAGATGTCTAAGTTACTGGTTGTTTTTCTGCATGATTGTTTCCAAAGCAAAATGTGATTCCAATAAAAACAGTAATTGAATTTACAGTCCACAGGACAAATTGTTGTTTTAACAGAAACTTACACACTCAGGCAAAGGCTTTATGTTTTAGGTCTAATAACAAAGAACACAAGCTCCCCATTTTTATGTGACCGTATATCCTGAAAAGTTTTCTGATGTAGCATATTTTAAAAAATCTATATTGTAGTTTTTAAATTGTGTGAACAATTTTTTTTCCTCTTAGCTAAGAATCAATATTCTTTAGGTTGTTTGTGTTGGGTTTTTTTTAATGCAACCTTTTAAATGTTAGAGCAGCTTTTTTCTGTAGCATCAGCTAGGGGTGAATCAATACAGACAAGCCTATTCACATCTAATGCACCTGATGACTGAGAGGACTTTAGAGAGATCTTGTTCCTTTGTCACTTGGTGGTGTGGGAATGTACAGAGTATGGGGCAGTTGTGTGAGGGGCTTGTCCATGACCAGACTTGCATGGAGAAAATGCTGGTTTCAGAGGAAATGAATAGGAAGGGAAAGCTGTTCAAGAGTGGTGGCAGACAACGGCAGGAGGTGGGACCTCTGTCCAGCTTGAGGCAGTGATTACACATTACTATATCAACAGCAAAAGATTATTTTTCTGCTGTCGGACTTTCTCAGCAGGAGCTCCTAATCACTTCTTGAACTCTGTTTGTTTCAAAAGTTTCTATTAAAGTTTTCCTAGGTTTTGGGGAATCTTCTTGGTGCCTTTCTTTCATGTACATTGTACTCCTGTGTAGATAAAGCCTGAAGACTCTTGCGTACTGAACTAAGAGAGATCTGGTGGGGTAACACGCAGGTCCCTAGACACAGGCCTGCTCTAACTGGTGTGTACACAGCATGAGACATGCCAGAGATAGACATACATGCTGGAGGTAGGCATGTCTACATTAGCATTTTTTTGGCAGTCTTAGGGCTGACCTATAGCCCTGTGGAACAGTAATAGTTGGTGAGACATTGCTGCATCTCAAATGTAACACCTGGAAAAAACAGCTGAGGATAGTGCCGACAGCCATGTGACTTTTACTGTACATGCTCAGGGCTGCAGGAGGAATGTGTGGTGCTGTTAATCCATGCTGAGTTTGTATAGTGGTCCTTTGAATTAAAAAAGGGAATATTTCAAGTTTCCCAGCACCAGGCAAACCGGGAAGCCTGAGTGAGGAACTCGGCTTTCCTAGGTTCCCCGTACAGTCAATGGGAGAGGTAACAGGCTGTGCTTGCTGTGATCCAGAGCAAGCATATTAAGCAATTGTTAGGTTCTTAATTTATCTTAGTTTCTCTGACTGTCTCTTAGGAGATGCGGTCTTCTTTGCTCTTACTACAAGGAGGGATTTAGGGGGTTGACAAAGCCCCTAAAGCAGGTGTGATGAATATCATCCCCCTAAGCAATTTAATTCTTATGGGCCATTTTGTTGCCAAAGGCACATGCTCTCATGCAAATTGATTTTCTTAGAGTATGAAACTGCAGCAAGTCTTTATAAAATATATGAAGCCACCTCACAGAAAGAGGTACCAAAATGCACCTGGCCAAGTATGCTTTCATATTTTTATCATAAGGTTTTCAGCATTCATATCAGATCTTTCCTGATTAAGTGATTTGCAAAAAGAGATGTACAACAAGGAAATGTAAAGCTCTGGCCTGATAAGGTGTGTGCCACCAAAATACTAGACTGACTGTTGTGCATTGGGTTCAACAGAACCTACTTTTATGGTTTTCTAATCTAATCACATGACTAATAAAAACAGCCTTACCTTTTTAAAAATATTTGTAGGTCCAGCTAGGTGATTACTGTGGGAAAAGTTGTGTTTTGTTTTTGGTTTTTTTTTAATGGCTATAGATCCCTGTTGAGTATAACTGTAGACCCAGAACAGGAGCTGCCTGCTCTTTGCTTGTTTGATGGGTGCCCTTGAAATGGAAAAGGGGGATTGGTACTTTGAAGAGTCTTGACGTATAAGAGTTGCACTTTCAGGTACTAAAAAAAAGTCCTTCACCCTTCCTCAAAATCTGTATGCATTGTTTTTAAATGGGTTTTGTTAACCTTAAGCATTTAAAGTGGTGAGACAGACCACAAAAAAACATGAGAGTTGCTTAAAAATAATTGTTGTTCAGTTGCTTTTGCTTGCAGCCTCGTTTTTGAGCTTTCAAGATTTATGTTTTCAATCTTTCCTCTGCAACCGTAAGAGCTAGACACTGACTTTATTTTTAAATGAAAGCTGAGATTCTCTTGTAATCCATAACTCTAGGAGATTTGGCAATGCTAAACACAATGTGAATTTAGAGTGACCATTCCAAGGTGAATCATTTAGTGATGTGTCCTCAGCGTGAAAGCCAACTGGGGATTTTTTTTTGGATGTCTCTTATTTTGTCTTTATAAATAATCTGCAAATTGGCAGTAATAATTGGAAGCCTGGTAAAAGCAGAAGTAGGTGCTTGCAGCGCAGTAAAGTCAGTTGGGGTTTTTTTTCTGGTATCTTAGGATATTCTTACAGAATCTAGGTATTAAGGGCATTCTGCATTAAGATATCTCTAGAGACGAAGGCTTTGGTTGTTTTTGTAGAAGCACCCTTTTCTACTCAGTCAAGCATTAAAATTGGCAGCAGTTCCTGAAGTAGCAAGAAAATCCTGGTTGTTGCCCTCATATAGTTACTGAAAACAGTAAGAGGATATGTAAAAGCTTTAACTCCAAGGAAAAATATTTATAATTGTGACAGTGTGTTTCCTTACAGTAATTTATGGGCAAAATGTAGGAAAGGAGGAACACAAGCTATAAATAATATTCCGTATGTAAACATAATGGCAGTAGCAAATTCTTTTTATTTAAAAATTAATATTGATGTTCATTAATATAAATTACCACATTTCAGATGACTCTGATGTCCTTGAGGCCAGATGTCACTGACTGATTTACAGCTTCCTGGGGGGAGGAGTAGATCCTGTTTTGTCAATGTAGGCACCAAATTGCTTCAGATAGCTATTTTGGACTAGATTAATTACTGATGTATTGTCAACAAAGTTGATTCACATCTCAGCTCAGAAACATGGAAAATTCTCTTTAAAATGTATTAACTTGAATTCTGAAAGGCAGGAAAAAGAGCATAAAGTGTACTTTTCAGACTTACTGAACTTTTGTCTCATTTAAGGAATAGTGGTTTGAAAGCTCCTGCCCAGGAACATGCACACAGAATTTCCATGTGCATCATTAGCAACTGGGGAACATACTTCAGAGGCCAAGTTTAGTCCCTCATTGATCTTAATTCTACTTTAAATATTAATACAAATGTGTACAATGAAGGCGTTCAGAAGGAAGCTCTGCCATCTTAGTCACACTGCACAGGTCATATATCTGGATTAAGTTTTTGAGCGCTTCGTAATATCCTTTGGTCCTGTGGACCTTGTGTATAGCACTGCTGCAAAATAGGATGGCAAATGTATTTGTAGAGCTATCAGCAGCCTTCCAGAAAACTCCTGTGGGAACACTGGTGGGGTGATGCCTCCGAAGGCAGGTAGGGCGGATTTCTTGTGTTTGCATATGCTGGCAGGTTAAAGAGGGAGGAAAAAAAGTCAGTGTGAGACAGTGCATCTCTGTCCATTAGTTATTCATTCAAATTCAACCACATGAAATACAGGCAACTAACAAACCATATCTTGTAAATGCCTTTTATTCCAGCAACTGAAATTCGACACATTTGTAGGTGTGCAGCTGGGCATGCTTAGCATGAATGGCAAACTAATGTAAATCCTGTATTAAATATTTTGTTTCACAGCAAATCTCACATATATATAAGAGAGAAGTCTGTGCAAGTCTCTGGTAGCATCGGGTCCTATGGCATACAATTAGAAACCACACAGATGATATAAATATAGAGAGTAACACACAAAGAACACCCTTTTTAAATGCATGTCATTCATATAAAATCAAATCCATATCCATGATGTTACAAGGCTTTAGAAATGGTCCATGCTGAACGTGGGATATTTTTTTCAATCCTTATAAATAATTATTTTCCTGTGTTTGGTAAGATTAGCTACAGAGAATTTATGTTAAGACTCTGTGGAGAGGAGTACAGAATTTCAGATACTATTAAGCTAAAAAGGTGGCTTTAAAATATTTCTGAGATACAAAAGCCTTGTATCAAAGAGGCAAATACACCACTCCCTCAGTCTCTTTTCTCATTTATGAAATAAGCAAGCATAAACTATAAATTCTAATTTTCAGCAAGTATGTTAGTAAATCCAAACTGACCTTGACCTTAGCTTTGCTAATTTCCAAACTCTGATATTTATTCCCAGAGTAGATTGTTTCCCTTCATACCACATACATAAATACTGCAAACCTTTCCAATGACTTGAATTAGAGTGTAAGTAAATAGCTGGTTTTAATCTACATAATATTTTGAGAGCAGACGTTCTGTGCTATGACTATTAAGATATACCCAGCAGCCATTTGTATAATACTAAAACCTCTTACATATATTATTAAAAGTAATGCTATCAGCCAGGGCTTGTTTTATGCCACAGAAACTTAAATAATAAAATACAGTGTGGATAAAATCTGCAATAATAGTAACTTAAGCAAAATTAATTTAAGTAACAGATAACATCTGGGGGAAAATGTAATGGTATATTGGTAAGTTATGCAAAGCTAATTTTATAATAACTACCACATCTGTGGAACTCATTTATTAGAACGCTTTACCAATCTTCTTTCCTGCCATTATTCTGTTTTAGAAATTTTCCTGTGTACTATTTTATTGTCTTTGCTCTGCCTACATTTGTAAAAAGGTAATTTGCTAGCTCTCAACAACAAGAAAAGGATGTAGGTTTATGTACAGAACAACATGACACTTTCTATACTTACCTCTCTTTATGCACACTTTTACTAGAAAGAATTCCAGAGAAAAATTGTGGCATGGGGCTGTACGTTGAGAGCAATGTTTGAACACCAGCTACAGTCCTCAGCTGTGACTACAGAGGCTTGATGCAACTGAAGTGGGAAAGTAAAGGTGATGCTGAATGATATTTCCCACATTAACTTCCGCTGAATGTTAGAGCAGCCTCTAGCCTGTTCTAACTTGTCCAGATTTAAGTGGCCTTTTGGCACCCCACCACACCTAGGAATTAATAAGAATATTGCATTTAACTTCTGCTCCCTCCAGTCTCTTTTGGCACATCCTTTTATCTGCAGCTGACACTGATATGCCATCTACATTTGTGCAACTGCCTTATGATTTCTTTATGTTTGAATTCTCATGGACCCATTGGACCGCAATGTGCAGGAAAATATTGCCAATTAATTTTAAGGCATTATCATCTTGCCAAACTTTCTCACATTTCAATAGTTACATTGATTCAAGAGGACACTTTGAGTAATACATCTTTGTCATAGTGAATAATGCTCACATAATGACAAATCTTCAGGAATTAAAAAAAGGAGGATGAATTTTTTAATGTAGGTCAGTGGAAGTAATTCACCATAAATTTACTCAGACTTCAGAAACTAGCAACATTTTTAAAGCCACTGTGACTGTATAAAACTTACTGTGTCTCCTCTGTTTTTAAATAGATTTTACTACAGAGCCATTGGTGCTATTAAACATGAGGTTTTGTTCAAAGGAAATACAAAGACTTAATTGTATTTTTTAAAGGAAAGTATTGCATCAGAAGGATTAATTTAAATACGTTTGTTGGCTTCAGGCTCTCACCACAATTCATTCGTTCTAATTTTCCCCTGGACTTGTTAAGGACACAATGTATAGGAAGGAGCAATGCAGAATGGCATTTTTAGGTCACTATATTTTGGCTGTAAACTGTAGTACTACTCATAAACTTATTATTACTAAACAAAATACTTCATATTCTACATTGAAGTTTCACAGTCTTTTAAAAAAACCTTTTGGCTGAATGTTGAGACTATTATGGCTCATTAAAGAGACTAGTTCTGCTGTAATTTAGTTATTTCTTAATGATCCAAGTGTTATTATTAGACACGGAACAGATGAGTAAAGAATGGCTGTCTTTAAAAGGATGCAGTGAAGTAAAAATATTATTCTAAAACAGAACCTCTGAAAATTTTATCCATGCTACAAAAATATATTTGATCAGCCAGGAATTGATTTTAAAAACCCAGTCTGGTTTTTTACATTATTTCATTTTCTGAAATTTAGACTGGAGGGAATAAATGAAATAATGATTTAATCTAAATAAAGAAAATATTTTGAGTGAATAGTTAACTAACTAACCAAAAAATGTTATTTTAAGGAAGCAGAAAGTAATTGTAAATTCTCATCCAATTCAGCTAATATTTTTTAAGAAGAAAATGTAAGGTAAGAAATCAGAGAACATGGAACTATTTGCTAAATCAAAAGAGCTCTAGTTTTTTTAAAAAAAAAGAATTTGAGAACAAAGCTTCTTTTTATTTTAGAAAGAATAACATTTAGCTCAGCTCAAGGCTTTTTCATTTTGATGTGAAGCTAAACTTTCTGACTATTCCTTTTGTGAGTCTGTAGGCACTAGCACAGTGCTGTAAAATTTGAGTCACAAGTGATACAGGAAAATGCTTCTGTAAAATCTGGTTTTCTCCTCATTTAAGTTCTGGAAATCTTTCTGTCAGCCTTTTGGGTTCTTATAAACATGGGCTAATACTGTCTACCTTTTTTAGTGAGCTTACACATGACATGGAATCTTTGAAGATAATGACAGAGTCCAAACATAACTTCTGAAAAGCTTTTAGGACTATGAAAGAGATTTTTGATGCAATAAGGTACAATGGCTAGGTCTCACTGTTTATTTTCAATTTTTGCTATCACTTTTGCAAATGTATAGAACCTTTAATATTTTCAGCAGAAGGATTTAACTGTAGCAAGTAACTAAATAAATCAAATATCAACCTAGCTATGATTTCAAAGGTATGAGAGAATTAATTTATGGGAGCTGCAATTACCCTGATGTGAATTAATGTAGTTGACTTACACCATCCAAGCAAAATCATGCTTGTAATAGCTGACTCAGAACTGGAACATCTGCCTGGTATTCTCAGTGGGCACTTCCCATTGTAGAGGCCCCAGACATACCATTTTAGTATTATACCCTGTTCCTTGCTTGCTCAAAAATGCCTTATGTCACCCTATTTGGCATGTATGTTTTCCATCATCCATTTTTTTAAAAAAACCCGACACAAACCTTGTCCCTTTAGAGGACGCAGGGCCACCTTCTGCATTGATGGCAGGAGCCTGAGCATGGGCTAAATGCTACATCCAGCTCCTCCTGGGGGGAAAAGCCATTTCCTTGTCAGAGCATTCCTGGAGCCGCAGTTCACACACCGGCAGAATACCAGTGAGGTTCCCGTGTTCACAGGAAAGAGAAATAAGAGCAAGCTGATGAAGCAGCAAAACTTGGACCATTACAACTCTTAAATTATAGTCACATATTAAAGTATTTTTCTTAGGACCTTATTTGATGCAGTGTCACTGCAACTTTGCTCCAGCTGACTCCTTTGATAGGATACCTTAGTGGCCAGCTGGGCCCTTTAATTCCAAAAAGCAACAAGATCCCTGTTCAGAAGTGACAAATGTGCATTGGGAAGACTGCATGTTACCTAAGCACTGTGTTTTCTAAACTTAATTATCCACATGAGTAAAAAGCTGTAGTGTTACAAAATTATGAAAATCATCTGTTCTTTCCAAGTATTATAAAGAGGGCCTCTTGAGATACAGCTAGAAATTAAAGCTGATCTATAATCATTTTCAGTATGCTTTCCAGTTCTGAGCACCTGGATAGTAACAAAAAAGGTATTGTTTTTTGTTGTTTGCCAGCCATTTCATTTCAATTTAAAAAAATCTGCAATAAACCTCTGAGCAATAATTAAACCTGAATTACCTTTTTTTTTCTTTTTTCTTTTCTTTTTTTTTTCTAATACTGCCAGAATGTGATTGAACTTGCCCAACCTGCAGTTCCCCCCTTCCCTGCTCTGCTGGAAGAAGGCATACCTTTGGATACCTATTCGTCATTCATAGTATCACTAACAGCTGCAGAGACAGAATTGAAGGTAAAGAATTTTGTACCTTTTTTTTTTTTTAAAAGCTATTTTTCTATGAGTCTCCTACCTCATTTATTCCCATTGGAGCCCAGCCACTAATGACATTTATTCTCCAGAATCTAGCCTGCATTCTCTTCTAAGGTTGCATGAATTACTTTTAATGCATTAATCAGTCAGCAGAGGACATTTATTTGAGTCAGCACCTCTGGGCTCTCACCCCGTGCAACTTCATAACCTCAGGATCTGCCAGGGCTGGGCAGTGAAAGGCAGATGCTGGCGGCCTCTGTCAGAGCAGGAGTTCTCAAAAGCAGGCTTCATGTGTTGTCACATGTCTGTGGACTGATGCTGTTTGATCTTGTAGAGAGCAGGAGGATGTTCTAACTCATACCTTTCCTGTGGTTGGTTGCTGCTAGGGGTCTGATCAAGAGGGTTACCTGGAGGACTCCTGTCCAGAAGCAGAGTCCTTCGAGGCAGATGCTGTGCCTGATGTCACTGCTGAAGATCAGAAGCCCGCAGTGGGTGAAATCCCAAATGAAATTATTGGCAACCTTGAGGTACTATTACTAGAAAGCTATTCACTAATTCTGTCTATGGTTAATTAGCTAGCTCAGCCTTAATGAATATAAACTGTATTCATGCTAAAGCTGGCAAAAAGCACATCCATATGCTGTAAAAATGTGAATTAGCCTCTATAAATAACTCCTAGTTTAGTCAGCTTACATGTGATAAGATAAAAAATATTCAGTAATATAACAACATATATTTTCAGCATTACTATGTGTTAAGAAACATGGGCCAAATCCTGCTCTCAGTGATGTCAGTGATAAAATCCCTTTTCAGGGGTTCAGGATCAGCTGCTGTGATGGAGCATATGCAATGTGTGCTTAATATAGATTGTTAGATGCATCTATGTTACACATCCTTCAATCTGTGTAAGAAATAACACATTTATGCCAATTCTAGACTTCATTTGGTAGGTGCATAACTATACAAGAGCTGCCTTAATGGAACAGATCAGGTTTCAGAATGTGATCTGCAGACTCTGAGCTTAGAGTACATGAGTTCTTTCTATGGGGTTCTTGAAAGGGAAGGCAGCTATTGTCAGTTGACTTAAATTTGTTGTAGGGCGATCTGCTTCTCCACAGGGAGGTCTGTAAATTGAAACATGTGGAAAGCCAGCAGAGTAGATCATTGTTATTTTGTAAACTGCTCCCTCAAGCATATGAAATTATTGAAAGCAAACCAGCTAGAACTCAGTTCCACCAAGGAGGGTGGAATTTGGTCTTATTTGCAACAACCAGGTGACATTAGGCACTTTAAACTTTAGATGCAGCACATTGGACACTGTTGACCAAGCAGCAGTTTATTAAATATCTAATGTTATCTGAAATTAGTGTGATATTGATAAATTGCTTTACATGATTTATGTATGAATAATAAATTAGAATAATGATGCTCTCATTAGATCTACCTATTTGATTTCATATTCCATTTTGACATGTCTTTAGAAACAGGAAGGAACCGGGCTATGTTGTCTTATTTGTGTCCCTACCTACAGAAAAAACGGAATGCCTGGTTTTCACTTGACCTTGATTTCATTAGGATCAGTGCTAAGAACTTTTTTTTCTTTACAAAAACTGCAGAGATGACAAAAATGCTTTTTTTTTTCCTTCTTTTGCAACTTTGGCTATATACAAAGAAAATAATTTCCTTTTAGTTTTTAAAAGTCTTCCACCAATGTATCTTTTTCACCTGATTTCTCAGTTTCTTGACCTCTGAGGTAATTTTATCATTAGATTTTTACCTGATACACGGTCAGACTCATACCATTTTGTTGTTAAGTGTGAGCCGTGATTTCACGATATACATTATGTCTCCAGGGAACATAAGGCAGCTGTTGCTGTAGATGAGTCTAGAAAATAATTTTTAGCCTGAAATCACAGTGCTGACACTCAGTGATCACAACAGCAGGCATAGTGAAGTATGGTGGCAGCTGATTTTCACTGAAGGTAGAATTGGAGACAGAGGGATGTGAAAACTGGAGAAAAAAGGGCAGCTGGGGTGGCTGGGAGAGGATTAGCCTGGAGGATCAGTGTTTCACAGCAAAGCAACTAAGTATACATATAATGTGAAGGGATAGGGACAGATTTGTTGATACTGGAGGATGGATTGAATATGGTGAAGGCCACCTCCAAAGATAGAAAGCTGAGATAGAAATTCCAGCTTTTCGATGCTAAGCTGAGCTACTGAGAACTTTGAAAACATTTTAGCTGTGGTTGTCCATTGAGAGGTTGCAGTGTAGCACTAATAGGGATTTCTAGGACTGGCAAAACAAAAAGTTCCTGAAATGGCAAGTTACTGCAAGTTTTTCTGGGTCAAATCTATTCACTTTGTCAAAATTACATGAAGTCCATTAAGAATGTAACTCTAAGTTTTGGAACTGTTTATGTGGAGCTGTAAAGCACCTTTGAGCCTGTTCCAGTTGTTTGAACAAAACTCTGCAACTCTTGGAAAGACTGTCATTGTACTCCTTCCATTTCTCATGTATTTTTGCTGATATTGAAAAATATACATAAATTCCCCATAAATGCTGATATTGAGAAATATACATAAATTCCCCATAAAACCCCAGTATTTGTGGCCTTTTTTCCAGTGATCCCACATTTCCAAATGCCATAGAAGATAGCTACACATTATCACTGCCAAAGATTTCAAGGTCCCTTCCAACCTAGATGATTCTGTGATTCTGTGAACCTTTGTACCTTCCCCACGAATGTTACACTGTAAATTAAACACTCAATATCTACTGCAGTCTGGATTTCCAGAATGAGACACACATACATAATTGTGTTTGTAATTAAGAAAGACAAGCAACATCACAGAAATATGTTTTTTTATTGTTCATTTTCAGTAATGCTTTCTAATTCCAGCAATGTTTCAATAAAATGTATTACACTCGAGAACAAACATCTGCAGCAAAGGAAAACAGTGGCAATGACCAAATCCCAAAGCAATTTTTCTGATTTGGTGTTTATTGGTAAAGGCTGTCTGAGAATACAGGCAAATTAGCCTATCTCCCAAGACAAGGTTACATGAGGAATGGCTGTCCCAGCTCACTTCCCGTTCATGGCAGTCATACCATACATCGCAATTGTGCACAGTAATATGATAAAGTGTTATCACGTAAGTACAGGCTGAAACACGGTTATGTCTGCAAAACAGGAAGGTGTGTAGGATAATGTCTGTCTTACTGCACTACAGTGTGTCAAAACCACAAAGACAATGTGCAGCCTAAGATAGCTCCATCATAACCACTTTTTTCTTCTGATTTTCTTTACAGGCAGAGATAAATGAAAAGCTGCAAATGCAAGAAGAAGCTTATACTTTGAGAACAGAAAAATTAAAAAGTCCAAAATAGCCAGATAAGAAAGGTGATGTTGAACTTTACAGAAATTGGACAGTAGGGGATGGCACGCACAGAAGACTGGCTCCCTGCCTGAACGTAATTATTTTTGTATAAAGGAAAATGGTTCTGTTAACATTTACCTGGAAATAGTTCATCCCAGTTCCTCAAATTTACTGTGCTCTGCCAGTGTTGTTATTTAGTTTAGACTTAAGTAGAAGATTATAAACAGAAGGATATGTAATTAAAACATGTTGAAGTTCAGTTTATTTCTGAATAGAAATCCCAGTTTTTAAAAAAGTCGCTGTAGTTTCATTCTCTTTCCTTTTTCCAGTTGTGAAATATTTAACAGTTTCTGCTTTACACCTTTTTTTCTTTTCAGGAAATTTTGCTAGAAGGAGAATACATAGAGAGAAAACATCATTCTGAGGCACTGCAGATATAATAAGGAGAGAATTTAATTAACATGTAATTACACACTTTTCACTGTAGTTATTCATTAGCAACATGTATGTTTTTTCATTTTAAATTGCTTCCTAAGCTTTAAAACAAATTTAATATCTTGCACTTCTTTATTTCCACCATATTAAAATTGCGTAAATGAAGAGTTTGCACTTTTCTTGGGAATACTGTAAGAGTTGCTTTTGATTTCAGTGGAAATTTTTTTGGAATGCATGTAACATTTCATCTCAGGTTTCCATATTTTGTCTGATGTTATAGAAATGTTTCAAACTCAAAAGGAATCTAACCTTCTCTTCTCCAGACTGAACACCCCCAACTCTCTCAGCCTGTCCTCACAGGGGAGGTGCTCCAGCCCCCCGAGCATCTTCGTGGCCTCCTCTGGACCTGCTCAAGCAGGTCCGTGTCCTTCTGATGTTGGTGCCCCAGAGCTGGACACAGCACTGCAGGGGGGGTCTCACGAGAGCAGAGTAGAGGGGGGGAATCCCCTCCCTCGCCCTGCTGGACATGCTTGAATGTTTCGAAATTGTGGCCTGTATTGATTGTTGTGTTACAGAACTCTGTGCCCTGGAAATCATGTCAAATACAAGTCATGCTTTCAAGCATAAAGGCAGGATGGGATTACATGTTTAGTGGAATATTTGAGAAATAGAATGTTTAATTCATTACAATTTCATATTTGTTTAGGTTTTGTTTCATTTCATCCTCATGTTTTTATGATGATGATGAAAAAAAGTTTTCAAGCCTGACTCAGCCCAGCCAGGAAGGAAAAAAAAAAAAAAAAAAAAAAGCGAAAATAGCTGGAAAACGGCTTTTCCTAAAAGGTCCCGTTTGGCGCCGGGTGACGGGCCGGGGCCCGCGGCCGGGAGGGGGCGCTGCCCGCCCGTGGGAGCCCTGCGCGGGGCGCGGAGCCGGCGCGGAGCCCCGCGCGGGCAGCCCCGGCGCGCAGAGCCCGGTACCGGGTCCCGCGGCGGGGGAGGGGTCTTCCCCGGAGCGCGATGGGGAGCAGCCGGCTCGGGAACGCCCCGCTGCCAGGTTGTCTTGACTGCGCTTCCCAGCGCCGGGCAGCACAGCAGCGAGAGCTTCCTTTCCGCTCTTAAAAGCTAACTGCTCTGCCTTGAACGCCGACGGAATTCATGAAGAATTATTAGTCTTACCTTTAAAAAAATCTTTTGAAAATATTTTAATCTTTTAAGATTGTTAAGATTCCCGGTTATGTTGTTTTATTGCTTTGAAATATGATTTTTATTGTTATCAAAACTTTCTGAAACCAAAATGTCCTTTATTTTGATACATAAATTCATCTCCCAACACATTATGCTAATGTCACAAGTTTCCCTGGTTCTGAACTCAAAGGTGAGAACAGAACTTCGGAAGAGAGCTGTCCGTATGAAAAAAAAAAAAGAGTATTTTAAATACTTTTTAGTGAAAACGTGTTATTGGCAATTTAGCATTGTTTAGCACTTCAGACTTAAATCTGAAAACTACAATGTTCCTGCTATAGTGCTAAGCAGAAAGGGACTAACTATGATTTATGTTAAGACCAATGCTAAACAAAGGCTTTTGCCCATATCTCTTCCTCCCTCTCCCAGATTTTGTAGAACCTCTGGGAAATTTTAAAGTGCTTTGAAGATGAGAAATTGTATATGAACATCAAGTATTACTGCAATGATTTGTTAGCATTCAGTCTTAGTACATATGCATAACAGCTGAGGTATTGCAGAAATCCAGAGTGAAGTTCAAATCCCACAAACCATACTTGTAACTATCTTCCTGCTGAACTAAATAATGCTACCAATAAAAATAGCCCCAGTGATGTTTTGGGAGTGGGAGGCAGAATGGTTAGGAGGCTGAAGGAGGGAAGATGAGTAAAAGGTAGACATAGCATCTCTCTAAGCAGTCAGAGTGCGTGTTCTGACACAGCATATGAACATCAAATTGAAGAATCCTTTAATGTCTTCAGAATGTTAATATGAAATGCAAAACGTCATGCTTTGGATAGATGGGTAGGAACAAAATGTTCAGATGCAATATGGTGCATTAAGAACAGTCTCCATTCTGCATTCCTGGCTTTTCCATTGGTTTAAATCAGGCTTGCTGTTTCTCAGGTCTCTCGTGTCATGTTGAGTTACTGCTATAGTCATCTCTAAAAATAATTATACTGTCATTCCTGGGACCTACAGTTGAGGCTTTGGTATAACAATATTTGATATATTTTTTTTGCAACACTGTTGATGTAACATAGTTCTTTACAATACACATACTTAACGTGGTTCCTAACGGGTTCCCACCCTACAGAGCTTTCAATTTAAATCAGACGGATCTTGTAGAAAGGAAGGAAAGAGGTGTTATGTTCTACCTTGTCTGCCAGAGAAGTGGTGGTTTTCCAGGGGAGAGAGGACAGATGAAATAGTATAGTTTTTCCTATATAAGGTATAATATTGATGCTTTTTAGCATCTTCATGGTAAAATGCTGGTCTGCGCTAGGCTTTTATAATGAGACAGTGAACAACTAGTAATTATCCTCTAGTATAAGAAAAGCCTTGTTTTCAGGCAGTGCTTTCCTGCATTATACTGACAAGAGTGATGGAAGTTTAGAAGAGATTGAAAGCAGCTTTTCTAGTAAGAAGCTGGCTTGAAAAAGGTGGGAAAGGAGACAAAAAGAGAAAACATTTTTTTACCTGTTTTGTAGTGTTTTGCCATGACCTTTTCTTCTCAAGCCTTGCTTCTCTTCTTCAGTGCCAAAACTTGATCTGAATTTGAAAATTACCACATTGTTTCCTTCCTAAAATTGTAACTGGCATTCCTAGAAAATTTGCTTTCCCAGAAAAGCCACTGTGCGTAGGCTTCAAATTCAGCTTTTCACAAGTGAGAAAAAGACATTTTCTTCAGTAACCTACACTGTCAACCTGACCACAAAATGTGTGCCAAGTCAGCATTGGTCCATTTAAATCAGACTCTGAAGCACATGATTCAGTTGACCACCAAAACACGTTCATCCAGATGTACATATCGTACATGTCTGAAAAGCCCCCGGAGCCTAGGTTTGATCCTGGGCTAACCCAGAAGTGTGTAGAAGAAAGGATGCTCACATGGGCTGTACCCTCTCATCTGCAGCTTGCACCTCTTCACAGTGGAGTGTGGATGTGGCAGGTGAACTTTAACATGGGTTACGTAGGTAACAAGGCTGGTAAAGAATTCATAGCTAACACCTATAGATTTACTGGGGTGTGAAAGGGACATTTGTATTCTCAGTAGCACTAGCCAGTATGGCATGTCATCCAGCAGCAAGAGATACTGCAGGTAACTGGACAATTCACCCTCTTTCTTCTCCCTCCTCCCTCATCTTAGGACAGTGTTACACCTGTCCCTGCCACAATATGCAGCCACATAGTTCTCCTGTACGCTGGCAGCCTAGGGAGGGGTTGGGTTCAAGGTGAAATCACCTCCACTTCTCTGCCATGGCTCACATTGCTTGCCTTGAGCAACTCAAAACTGAATGTAACATTTCAGCCCGTTTTGTTGTGGCACTTTGAGTGTGCAGAGCAAGCTTCAGGCTCCAACAGTTGTGGATTCAGATTACACGTACGTGACAAAAAAAAAAAAAGAAAAAAATCAAAGGATAGTTGCAGTGACTCATGTAATTGAGAGTCCTATTCAGATGCAGAGCATTAAACAGAACTTGGAATTAGTAATACTGCAGAAAGAACAGAATGTAAAATATTTTGAGGGTAGAAACAACCTGACTTTTTGCATAGTAGACTGCTTTAAAGCATAGTATCACTGCTTTAACACCTGTGCTGTCACTGACGCAACAAAGACTGCGTTAAACGTGAGGTTTCCGTTCGTGCAGAATTGTGCCCTCAGTGTTGCCTAGGCCTGCTGGTATGTATTTTGCATGTTTATGCAGCTGATTCAAAGAACAAAAAAAGGAAAAGGTGAGTTGCTACAAGCACCTCGGCCAGGTGGGGTAGGGGGAGCAAGAGGGGAGACCTGTGGCCTGGCAGAAGATCGTTTAGAGGCTACAAGGAAGAATGGTCCATAAAAGTTATTCACCTAAAATGAGTATGGTACTTCTCCATTCCTGGTAAAAGCCTACTGGAGCTGTATCAGTCTGGGATGCTGATGTGGATGGTGATTCATGATGGGAGCTTCTGCAGCATGCTCTGAAGCACCTTCTACATAAGTCAGTTCCTTCAGGGACTGCAAAGAAGGCCTCAGGATTTTGCCTCCCTCCACTGAGGTTGGTCTATATCAATATGTCAGTTTTCATTTAGCTCTTTTTAACCCTTTCTGAAGATGTCTCATACAACATTTTCTTAAAATTTGAATCTTATATCTTCTAAACTCCAGCCAAGACAATTTTCTTGTCTAAACAGTCTATTTTTATGATTGCATTGATTATAGCGTAAGAAATGTCATGTCCAGACAGAGCAGGATCCAAATGTCCTAGGGTTGTTCCTTTGGCACTGGCTATGGGAGATGCTTAGGGAAGCGTACAGGAATGGGGCACGCCTAGAGTGGGCCACATGAAGGCATAGGCTTCCATCGATCAGTGCTTTAGAAACTTGTGGAGCCAAAGTATGCGCCCAGACCCAACGGTGGTTTGAAATCAAAGGACATCTTCTCCATGGATTTGTCTCATCCTTTTCTGAATGCAGTTGTACTCCTGGTCACCATATTATGCAATGACAATAAGTTCCACTCTTTAATTTTGTAGTGTTGATTAACCCCAGCTGGAACGGATACAGGAGGCTCAAGATTCCTCATCTCAGAGGCTCTCAAGATCCTCAGTTTTGATGGTCGTTTGTGTGTGTTGAGGTGCTGTAAGTGGTTAACCACGAAGATGCTGACTTTTCGCATACACCAGGAGCAGCTGAGATCCAGGTAAGAGAAAGCATGTGTTATTCTCTGCAAGATGGAGCCTAAATTTCTGCCACCTGCCCTGTTACTTTTTGTCATATCATTTCATGCCATATCTAATTTAGATTATAGTCTTCCTGAGCACACACGGATAAACAGTCTTTATCTGTCTGTAGAGGGACACACATGTGGCCCCGCCTGAACAGAAAGAGAGGAAAAATGACCATCTTTGGTCTGTCAGGCAGACAGTGAATATTTTGCTATCCTGATCATCAGAGTAGCAAGTTTCTTTGGAGCATATAAGTCATGAATTACCATGCAGCTCCAAGAGGAAAAAATTGCCCTTTGATTGTTTTCCAAAGAAATGTTCTCAATTTCTTTTCTGCCAAATTCATATTACAGATCATACTAACAAATTTTCCCAAGCCTTCTTGACCTCCTCCCTTCTTCACAGTAGTAAAAGATATTTCACTCATCGCAGAGGGATGTTGAAGATTGCTAAATTTTGCTGATTTAGGAACTGAGTGAATGAAATGAGCTTACAGAAATGTAGATACCACATTGCAGAATGCACTTAGCTCCACTAATAAGAAAAATGGAACTTGCGATATTTCTGCTATTTCACAGTGCATTAGGAAATTGCCTGCTAACGCGTTATTAGGTTGGGGGTCTGCAGGTGCTCCCTCATGTCAAGGCCAGAAGTGTGCATATGGCACGGGGGAGTCCTAATTTGGGAGAATTCTTTTTTTTTTTTTTTTCTCCTCCTTTTCCTCAGCAAATCTGTGCTTGGTCTTACTGAAGTAAGACAAGGTAACAGCGATGCTTACTGCATTGCTTTGAATGAGGTGTTTTATTTTGATTGGAGTTCAGAGTTCTCAATGTTTAGTAGCACCAGTTCCTTTGCTACTAAATCAGTCGTAACCTGAGTGAGCCTGCCAAGCCTCTAGCCTGAGTAAGGATTTTTGGGTTGTTTTTCTGAATGAGCAAGGTGAGAGAAAGCCACCTCTTTACTGTTCTTCCCTGCTATTCACAATTACAATCATGCATAATTGTCACAGGATGATTTTTCCACTAACACCATTTTTTCACTGGCGTTTTCTTACCAGGTGGCCATTGGGATAAAAGCAGGATTCAGATTTTGTGTTGGTTTTGCTCTGAGATCATTCTTTTTTTGAAATGTCACATTTCAACTTAACAAATTGCCCATTCATGCAGCTCCGATACCCTAGAAACCATTTCCAATGACGTACTTTAAAAGCAGGATTGATACAGTGCTCTTGACTGCATTTCAGAGACATACCTTTGGATTACAGCGTTGCAGATGAGACTTTAATTCTGTGGAACTCAGAGGAGAGATGTTAATTTGCTACCAAAGAATGACGCTTTAATTTTTTTTTCTTCTACTCCAATTTTCTGTGAGTAATACAGATATGGGGGCTGATCTTCTATTGAAGTAGTCGAATCAATTATTCAACTGAATTCAATTACTATCAATGCCAATATTTCTGTGAAATTATTATTGTGTAGGGCTATATGAAGGTATGTCTTTGTTATATATGACAGCTTTCGATACCATCTCCCAAATATAAATTATGGGGCTGATTTTTAAGCCCTTAATCTCATTCTTACTAACTCCCTACTCAGGCAAAATGCTTCTTGATCTCAACAGGCATATTTACCTTGGCGTGACTCAAGTATAGCAGAGGCGTGCTTGGGCTGCTTGAGGCTGTCAGGCTTGGCGAGCAGCAGCAGCCTGTGAGGAGCTGGGCTGAGCTAGGCATGAACCAGTGCTCAGGAACTGGAGACCTGGGCTGAGCCCCCTGCTTCTCCCGCCGCACCTTTGCCTGCACCCACCACGCGGTGTAAGGCGGGTGCAGGTTGCTCACATGCAGTGGGGGAGTCTCGCAGCCACTGGTGGTTTTCTCTGAGTAAACACAGAGCTTTAAGCATGAGCCCATCAGGCTGGAAGACGGAATTAGGATCTGTTTGCACATCTCTGCACTGTGCTCCTAACAGGTTAAACGTGTATGTGTGTTAAGTTATTGAGAAACAGAGTGATTTAGATGGAAGCACATTATTCCTCAGCTCTGTGTCAACAATCAAAAATGAGCTTTTGGATTTATATGTTCCCAATCTTGCACCTATCTTAAATCATTACCATATAATAAGGACTCTATATGGTGCATTGTCAATAAAACCTAATATTGAGAAGATTACTGATCGTCTAGTGCAAATGGAGAGCACTGTAAATGATTTAGAGAATACGTGTCAAACGTTAAAGCTATCTAATACCTTCTAAAGTAGGTTGATACTCATAAATCTAAGATAAACGACCTGTAAAACCACTTAAGAAGAAATAATACTCATTTAATCAGGCTTCCAGTGGAAAGATCTAGCTAGGAGAGAAATTCATAAGGAATTATGAAATCTCTTCTAATTCAGTACTTTGTTGACAGAGAATGCAAACCTACATTTGATAATCAATTTTAGTTACCTAAAACAGTTGTTGTAATACCACTAAATTATGACCCCCTGGAAAAAGAAGAGACCAAAGGGCATCTCTTTTATGGTTTCTTGAGCTCTCATTTTTCCAGATTCAAGACTGTGTGTATCATATGGAGATATAAAGGGTATTTATTGGAATTACTGTTTTGCTGGATGGGGTGTTGGATTGGCTTCTGTCGGTGTGGCTGTTCCCATTCACTGGTAACAGTAGGTTTGTTTAATGCATTCCTCTGGGAGGAGCAAGACATCATTTTTTGGGATGAGCCTGGTTAAAATTATACTGAAACAAACTCCATGTTGTCACGTAGTTGAGTGGTAACTTGTACAAACTTAGTCTATTGAGCTTAGTGGTATTTTCTGCACTTTGATTCGAAGAAAATTCTGTTTCCTTTTCTAGGTTGGCTTTTTTTCCCAGACCTATTTGAAAGGTGGCTAAACATGGGTGGCGGAAAAATTAGGTCATGATTTTCATTACCAAAGGTCTGATTCTTCAGTTCTTCTGCAGACAAAATTGCCATTCTCTTCAATAGGTTTTTAAGGCCACTTGTTAATTCTTGTTCCTCCTTTTGGCTTTACAACTGCTCAGAGCTCAGCATCACTGCCAGCATTTATTAGAATTTGACGCAGAGCTTTTCTTGAAGCAACTGTAATATTATATTTAGCCATGGAGAAATCTTTCCGAAGAGCAGTGTGCTGTGACTCATGTGACTCCGCTGCTGCTCTGTTGACCCTAGAAGACTTACTCATCATTTACATAGTGGCAACAAGACCAGATCCTGGCTTGATGCCTTATTGCACTTGATCCAATAAACATGCAACTTGCAAATGCATTTTACTTCAATTCACATTTTTAAGATAAACTGGGTATCTCCTCTTATTGTCAAAAGTAAGGATGCTTAGATGCTGCTCTGAGTGGAATAAGCAAATGCATCTGATCCATATATAACTAATTTATACTGTAAAAATAACAGGGCATGACATGGTTGTGGTCAAAATGTATTACCACCTGCTTTATTCTTGCTTGCCCGCACAGAGAGCAAAACATACATGCAAGCATACATATGCTTGCTACACAATGGCTGTAGTCACACCAAGTTGTAGCAGCAGTGTTTGAATTGGTTGGTTTTTTAATGGGGTGCAACCTTGGTAGAAAATTTCCATTGGTCGTGAATTTTTGAGATACTAAGTCTATCCAAAAAAAAAGCTTGTTGATTTACTTTCTACTTTCTCTTCAGCTGGCATACAGCTAGAGTCATTTTACTAAAATACCAGTTAAACTGAGCATACATTAAAGAAAGATCATTTCAGAAATCTGTCTGCCTTGGGAACATTGCTTTTCAATTTCCTGAGAATACCTAGGAGTAATGGGGTTTGCTACTCTGAGGCGGAGAAGCTGTTGCATGTATATGTTGTATGTGCATTGTGTGTGTGGTGTATTTCTTATTAGTTTAAAAACATAAAAACCAGAGGCAACAGCTGGAGTGACTTTTACCTGGTGGCTCGTGGGTTACAGGAACTGGAGCGTCTGGCTGTTGCCAGAGAGCAGGGAAAACCGCATGATTGAGAACAGGAGAAGCCTCTGAGAACTGGAAGCTGAAGCCTTCAGTCATGCAAAATGGCTTGTGAAGGGCAGAATTGCTTGGAGTCAATCAATTTTTATTTTGATGTCAGTGTTTTGTAAAATCTATGTTTTGGGGCTGTTTTTTTTTTAAACAAACAGTAAGGAATGATAGAAAGAGGATGATGTCAGGTAACTAGTTATTAGTCATTTTATGGCAGCCAGTGACAGCTATTTTATGGATGTCAGGTAACTAGTTAATGAGCTATTTTATGGTAGTTAATTTGTTGACAAGTCTGGGCGATGCGGATGGCTCAGACCAGTTGGAAATGGAAGGTCACTGGGAGCTGATTGGATATCAAGAGTTTGCGTTGTTGAACCGTAAAGGGCAGCTAAACAAGCAAACAGGACTGTGGAGCACATCCTTGACTTACGTCAGCTGCAAAAACAGCATCAGGGGGCCCTTAGCAAGGCTTACACCAGCTGAGGACCTGCCTCCTCTTCCACACTATGTGTGGGACAGACCCTCATTCCTCACTTATAAGCAGGCAAATCACACATGCACACACACTCCTCTGTTATAATTAAATTAAAATCTCACTAATTTGAAAGCATACATATCACGTTCTCTCCTAGGAAGAAACTATTATTTTTTCTTTTATTCTTTTCTGCTTGAATCCCAAGCTATCAATGGCTTTCAAAGAAAAAGGAGGGTTTCTTTAGAAAAAAGTCTATTCAAATTATTCATGATTTATATCAAGAAGGGACCTTTTCTCTTTCAACTAGCAAAAAAAGGGGAGTTTGATCTTCCTCAAAATCATTTGAGAACCTTGTATGTTTCTTTCCAGAACTAAAACTTTCTTACAAAGCTTCGGATATTCAACAGAATAATGACTATTACATAATTGAAGCTCAATACAATACCATGGGGCTAATAAATGGTCTCCTGGTTCCATAGAAAATGTAACAAATCACAATAGCACTTACTGGGACTAGGCCAGGCACAAATGACAAAGCTGCTTTTGAAAGTGAGTTGTGACCAGAAATACTCTTGGACCAAAATCATTCTCTTAACTGTCAGGGGGACATTTACTCTCTTTAATTTTCAGCCTAGATTTTTATGTTGATCCTGCCACACTGAATAAAATCAAGCCCGACGGAGCTGCTACTGCAGCTGTTACAGATGTAAATGTGAAGAAGGCCATTTAAGACAACTCTGTTTCCCTGAATATGTTATCTGGAAAGTATGCAGATTATATTAAAAATGGCTTGATATGTCCTTATTGTGTGTTTTTTAAAGGAAGAAAAAGATGCTATACTATTAAGTGGTGTATTAACATTTCTCATCACAGCTCTTTTACTTAGAAAATAATTGTTCTATTGTGTGCTGCTAAGATGCCTGTAAACAACTGGCAAAGGGGTATACTTCTTTGTATTCTCCATGGAGAAAATATCAAATTCAATTGATTAATCAAAGGGGACATTCTTTGATGGAAGGGAACCTTTTCAAACTTTATTAAAAATATTGAATAAACCATGAGCAATCAAAGTTCATAATCTGAACTCCTGCTCTTCTTTCTCGGATACAGTAAACCTTCAAAATAACTCATAAAGCAGAAGATGAGATGTCTGTAATAAAAAAAACCCTCAGAGCAGCATATTCTGAAACCTCTATCTTGATCTGGATCTTAGCTACACCACTGCGGCTCCACTGGAGTCACTCTGTGTTTCCACTAGAGAGACTGTTAAAGAATTGAGCCTTGGACCTTTTTTCAGTGACTAATTCAGAAGCATCCTCACACCCTCTGTCTTTTCGTGGAGGGTTTTTCCCTTATTCTGAAAGAAGAAATGAGATTGCTATCAGTGAAGCTGCCTAGTGATTAAAGATAATCTAGGTGTGACCTGCAGGCTGAATGACTGTCCCCTCTGTTCCAGGAGGAAAGCAATCATATGGCAAAATGCAGGATGGCTGATGGGAATGAAGACAAGTGAAATAGAAATTCCCAGAGCTGAGGAGAAAACAGAACTCAAACAAGTGGGACTAGCATGTCTCTATCTTGTAGTCGGCCCTGACCCTGAAATCATGGGCCCTGTATGAAATACTATGTGTAGGCCATTGTGCTGTTCAAGATCAAATTCAAGTGGACATTAGGAAATAAAATGCTCATATTTAGCAGCAGGAAAAAGTTATTGGAATGCTTCCAGGTATTTTGATGGGAAGAGAAGAACAATTGAAGGAAGGAATAATTGAATGTATACAAGCAAAGACTGACTGAGAGGAAGTGAACACACTGATTGATCATGGCACAGTACTCTGATGGCATTTTTGGTTAAGTCACAAGGTAGAGCAAGCTCAGAATAAGAAGCATCAAGACAGCACTGAGTGAGAGAAAGGTGTCCTGAGCAAAACCCCCAGCAAGCAGTTAGCCCAGGTGGCTATCTAGGTCAGAAACAACAACAAATGTGAGGATTTGATGGGCATCCTCTGCAATCTTTTTTTGCAGTGCCTTCCTCTATTGTCCTCTCTGTGCCCATATTCCAAGCAGAGGTGGAAGGACAGAGCTGATGGCTATGCCTCAGTCAACACACAGGCTGAACCTCACAGGGGTATTTTCACAACCACACCAGACAAGGAGGTGAGGGTGGGTAAGGTGCAGCTCACAGCCTGGGGTAACCTCTAGCTGAAAGGTGGGATGGAGAGCAGGTGAGGGGAGGACATCTGATGGTACCCAGCAGAGGCTGTTGAAGACCTTTGCTCTGAAGGGAGTAATTCCTAATTTCCTTAGAGTAGCACCCCTGACCCAATGGGGGTAAAAAACGCAAAAAAAAAACCCCAAACCAAAAAAACCCGTAACCCACCCTGAGAGCTTTTGGGCCAACACTCTTGCCTGAAAGAACTGTTGGTGATCTGTCAGCAAGGCCTCTGTCTCTGGTTGAGTCCTCCTTTGCTCTGGAAATGAAGACTGTCCTTGGGAGCAGAGAGATTTGCAGTGAAGCCCCTTGCCAGTCCCCAGTCAGGGTAAATGCAAAGCCTCTAAAACTCTGATTAGTTGTTTGGGTCAAAAGAAATCATGCTATATAAAAAGCAGCCTTCCTACATGTCACCTCATCCTGTGCAGCACTGCTGTTGAAAGGGCTTACCCTAAATACTCCATTCTGGTACAGCAGCACATTAAAAAGAAAAAAAGACACTTTATTTAAAAAAGAAGCCCCTTCACAGAGTGACAAGTGAATGTAGTGACAGATTAATATAAATTTTAAAACCTGAACGTTATCCTCCAAGGGGAAAAAGCTCCTAAATACACATGTAAAACAAAAATGGCAGAGAAAAGTCTCTGACAATGAATTGCACGGAATCATTTATTAGGTCTCTGTAAGTGATCATTTACATGAAACTTGCATTTAATCTAGTATTCAACCATTTCATTTTATCTTCTGGCTGCATGTGTTTGTGGAGACAGTGGTCCCTCATCCTTTCTCATCTCCCTTCCTGTACCGAGCTGCTTTTTTTTTTGCTAGTGTATATCTGCAGGGGGACATAGGGCAAAGAAGGGAATTTGAATATCCTGGTTTCAAACTCACGTCTCTCTGATTCTGGCTTAGACCAAAAGAGGAGAATGACCACCTCTGCTTTAGAGGTGAGCAAGTTCTTTCAAAACAAATAAAACCTCAATTGTTCTCTTGGCAGTACAGCCCTTTTGGGTCAAAGCACAGGGGAACAGTCTGTAAGCTATAATGTGGTCTAGGGTGCACAGAAATATTAGCTTCATTACGCTGTGCAGATGTACGCTTTCTGGGATGGTATGTGGGCTAGCTACAAAAATTATTTACTTGTGCTGCTATTGCTAAAGCACCCAAGCAAGGCATTTCAAAACTAGCTCCGTGTATCTGCATGTGTGGCAGCCACTGAAATCATTGCACTGTGAACTCAATACCCTGGATTTCTTCTTTAAACTGTTGCACACCTGGATTGAAATCTAAAGCTATCTCCCTGACCTTCTCCTAGGAGTATCTTGCTCAGGAAAATCGGCAGGATGTGAAATTGTCTCCCCTCTCACAAGAACGTGGCTCACTGCTTCCCTAGACCATGTTGACACCTCTTGACAAACACGAGTTGGTGGCACAGGTATAATATTCGCTTTGGAGATCTCCGAAAATCTGAGTGCTTCTTTCATCATGTATCCCCTTGTGGTGCAGGCCCAGCTGCCCTGCTAGTCTCCACCACTGATTTCAGTGAATGACAACTAAAGGCATTTCAAACTGAAAGGAGGTATTTAAATACTGTCAGGAACAACAGATAAAATGACCTCAAATAATTCCACATAAAGTCCTTTGTTATTTTCAAAGCACTTTCCCAGCTTGACACCTTTGCTTTTTTATATCCAATGTAAAATTCAAAATGTTTTATTCCAGTGCAGTACAGGAATATAAAATATAAATATATCAAACTTCACACTACCTTTTTTGTGCTACTGCTTTGAAAAAGGACCTGAACTAAACTCAGTGTAAAGATTGAAGAAAATTCAAGAAAATTCTGCTTCTCAAACTTTTGTTCCCTGTTGCCTTGTATGTATTTAGAACAACTTTTTCCAAGCAAGCTTACAGCAGTAAGGAGCCTGGACACTCTGGGCGACAGCTCAGGACTGCTGGGGGATGAGCACAGGGAGCTATTTCAGGTATCCCTTGCACTGGGGTTCCACACAGACAGACTGCTGTCCATTACCTCCCCTAAAACATCATCCCCCGACACCTGCGCTGCTGCTCCCCTTGGCCACGGCTGCTTTCCTTTACACGTCTTGTCGTCACCACACACCCATTGTTGCCAACTTCTTGCCAAAGCCAGAAGTAGTTCTTATGCAGCTGCCGAAGAGGCAGAACCTGTTCCACGCACCTTCACATCCTCCTAGGCTCTGTATTGCTCCAATATGACCCTCAACACCACCTCTCTCTTAATTACTCTAATTACTTGTGTTATTGACATTACTGGAGAACTTATTTCCACACTGCTGCTACCCTCATGTCAGGTGAACATCCTGCTGCTGCTTGCTGTTTTACCAAGTTTCTTCTTACCTGATCAGTACACAGGTGAGCTCAAGAAGCAGCACAATGACCTTCATGCTGTGCACGGCTCAGCACAAGTTGGTCCTGCTGGTCAGGAGCAGGGGTGAGATCTGGAGTGAAGAAACGCAGTCCCATTTCTCAGAAGAGCATCTGGGTTTGCACAGTGAGGACCAACACAAAGGTGCAGGGGCTGACAACCCCTCCTGGTTTCCTGACACCCTTTCTCTAGGATGCAAAAGGTCAGTAGAAATGGTCTGGTTTGGTACTATGCCCGAAAGGTTGGTAGCTGATTTGTGCTTTCTCTTCTGCTAATTGCTGTTATTAAATGGCTTTGACATTACCTCAGAGTAACTGGGTAGAGGTCTGGGGCCCATGTGTACACAGAAATTTAAGTAAATCTGTTCAGAGATGTTTGGAATAGGCATAGCTGGCAGCACGCAGCAAAGCAAATAGTTGGGTGAATTTGCATCTTATTTAGTACGTCAAAAAAAGTTTTAAGCTGTGACTTGGAGAAGTCAAGCCAGGAACAATAAGCTTGTCTGGAGAATTCTGGTATTAGAAACTAAAGGATATGGAACTGTGTCCAAGGTAAATATTGACGTGACTCAAGATGAACTAGTAAAACATTTAATGAAGCTGAAAATAAGGCATCTGGGATAGATGTTTATTGTTAAAAATGAAACATTTGAGCAAAAGTAGCATAGTGATGATGGAGGTTATTCACAGGGAAGCCAAGTTGGGGAAACAGCATTATCTGAAAGAAACTGACTCTAGCTATTTGTGAAACATGGAAAAAATTAGAATTATAACAGAGCTAAAAATGTAAGTGAATAGCAAACGGTCGTTATGAACATTGAGTGGATTTTGGAGACTGAATCATACCAAGGGACAAATTACTCAGGTGTCCAGAATAACTCTATTGACTTTGACAGATTTCTCTGTATTTGCCTTTGTACTCCCTTACGCCATATGAGGACTGAATACTAAGAAACTTTGAGAAAAAATATTGACTTTCATAAATTCCAGTATCATTCTCTTGATGATAGAGAATAAGTCACATTAACTTCACAAGGCATTTCAGGAACGCATTAGGAGCTTCTCCCTTTCGTGCAGCAGGAAAAAAAAAGCCTTTGCACAATGCTGTGAAAATAATCAGAAAGGCTCCATTAATCTGGAAATGGGAATAAATTGTGCTGCTATATTAGAAGTCTTACTCACATGTAAGTCTACGGTGTTATCAGAATGTTGTGTTGCAAAATCCATTGAGCCAGGCTGTAGTGAGCCAACATTACATTCACACGTTTGCCAGTGGCGGAGATATTGGGGAACAGAAGCCAAAAGTTGAAATTGCCTGCTTAGGTGTGCTCTACAAACCAGCTTTTTTCTGCCTCAGAAATGCAACACTAATGCGCAAGGTCTGATTACATACAAAAGGTACACTTGATCTGTTCCCATGTAACATGCTTATAGCTGAAGTGGCATTGCCATGTTAGATAGATAGATAGATAGATAGATAGATAGATAGATAGATAGATAGATAGATAGATAGATAGATATCAATTCAATAAACTATCTGGTGATTACGCACATGTAGCTGCAGTCCCCCGGATGGCTTCGTAGTGCAATACCAGGGCACCCATTTTCCCAGCCCCAGGGCACAGGATAATCCATACGGCTGACCATGTGGCAGAAGGAATAGAGGCAGTGCAGGAGATGCAGCAGGGAGGGATGCCCAGGAAAGAGAGTGATTAGGAGAGCCTGCCACGTGCACTGCATCCATCCTTGCTCCTTGGCTGCTTCTGATGGATTCAGGAAAACAGCAGTTGTAGTGTTTGGCTCTGCTCCATCTCTCAAAACCTTTATCCTAGGAAGAGGCTAGTGCTACAGTCTCTCTTTGTCCTCCAAGCAATCTTTTGGAAAGCTGGGGTCCAAAATAATTTAAGACTTTTAAGCATAACCATCAGCTTCTTGGACTAGATTTAGAAAATTCACAGACAACCCATCCGCTTCCTTCATCTCCTATTTATCGAGAAGGTTTCCTTTGGCTAGCCTTCTTGTGAAGGCCATGATCAAATCATAGTTGCCAGTAGATTTTATTACTAACATAAACAAATAGCAGGTTATTTTGTTATTGTCCCGAGCTTCAAAGCTGAAGCTGGTCTTAGCATCAGTAGGTTCTACCAGTACTGACATGCAACTGGAATACAAAGAAGATGTTGATAATATAAAACACATGTTGCTTCTGTAGATACTTGAGCGTCACTTAAATGCTCTCTGCAAAGTACCTCAGCATGTTGATTGACCAGCAACCTCAGCCAAAATAATGCTAGAGCTGCAGATTCTTTGAGATGCTGCACAGCAGCACAGTGGCATCCCAAAGGGTGCCCTTCACAGTGCTGCTCGCCCCAGAGAAGGGTGGTGACAAAGTGGCAGATATGTATGATCACTGCTGGCATTGCTCACTGAAACTCACATGCAGCAAAGGTCTTCTCTGGATGTAGCAAGAAGGATTTAGTAAATACAAAAATACATCAAAAGCAAATAAGGGGGTTTTGTTGGCTTTCCCCCCACACTATTCTATTGTTTCTGTGCTCATAAAAACATTACCTGATTAACTCACTATCAGAAATGCAAAGCTGCTAACTAAAAGATGTGTACAAAACCAGGTACATGTAATGCCTTGATAGTGGTAAGGTGACATTTTTCTTTTTCCTGCTTTCTTACTTTTAAAACACAGCCGATATAAACTTTTTTCTGTCATTGTAACATTTGGCGCTATTCCCATATGTACAGGTTGCAACATCTGCAAGTTTTAAAAATTAATATAAGTTCTGTAATTGTATAAGCCTTGATTATTTTAATGGTCCTATACAAGGAACTTAGCTTTGATGCAAACCAAGACACAGGCAGTAGATAAAACACTCTGCTTATACAAAGCAAGCTGCTCTAATGGAGCTGGTATGTCCATGTAGTTGACACTTGTGTGGATGATGATCACAGCGTAAATTATGTTGTTGAAGAACAGAATGCGGACTTAAGTCACTGGCACACAGAAACTTTGTAGGTTACTAGTAAGTGGAATCATGGATGACAAATTTCAAAGCAATTGCATTTATTAGAGCTTATTTCTGTCACCCACTGTCCGTGGAGATCCAGCAGGAAGGTGCTCACAAGTAGAGGGAGACCTGTCTTTGGCAGTGCTAGAGATTTTGTCATCATTGTGTGATGATCACAAGGTGATGCACAAGCAATGGAAGGCTTTGTAGGGGAGAGACAGTCGTGCAGGAGGTGAAGGAGCAGGCTGTGTGTGTCCAAGTCAAGACATTAGCCCAAGTCAAGGCACTGAGTAGTGTTGTACTGATTACAGGGGAGCTTGCCCAACATGAAGGGAGAGAAACCTCATAGTCTTCCTGTTTGCACGTTACCAGTTGTTATCCATGCTTCTTTTTGCCATGTGGCTGTGGTGTTAAAAACTGGAAGTTAAACATTTAAGATGTCTTTTAATTGTGTCTAAAAATATGGTGGCCACATTGTGGGTGAGAATTTGCCACAAGAGAGGGATTCCTGGAGCTGCCTGTTTATCTGTGGCTGTGGCCAGTTAGCATCCTACACCGGCAGCTTGTTGCTGTGACACATGCTCTGGAAGCAGACAGGCTGCAGTGTCAGACTCCGCTTCCCAAGAGCAGCTGCCCCTGAATTTGCAGCTCTAGCACTAGTTTTTGGTACTGTGGTCCATGTACTTTCCTCTAGGGTCTTCCTGTGAAGAGGGGGCATAGTATCAATGTGGCTGATGTTACGGTCCAGATGCCTAAGAAGTTAAATAAGAGCATAAATTGTGGTCCATGCGAGACACAGCACAAGTAATCACTGCTGATATATTCCAAGGAGCCAGCCATCCATCTCTCAGCTTCTTTTTTTCCTTTAATTTCTGTATTTCTGGGCTTAGTGGGTGAGGTTTCATTTTGTCCATTTGAAAAACACATTGTATGTGGATGTGTACTTGACTTTGCATGTATCTTGTTGAAGGCCGTAAAATGACCTAGTCATTACAGATTCAGAGATGTTGGAAGTATGGTTCAGTATTTCCAGGTTTATTGAAATAATGGTCCCTTGTTTGTTTTTCTAGAGACAGGCAAAGTAGAAACATAGCTGTGAACAATAATATAAACCTTGCTGTTACCAAGCACTTGGCAAGCAGTTTTAGGAATGCTTCTGCTTTTCTTATGTGTATATAAAGCCTTAGAAAACTCTCTGACTGCAACATATTTCAGAGTAAAGAAAGCAAAAATAAAATCAGGCCTGATATTTCATGTGTTCAGTAATGGAGGACCGGAGCAGGACGAGACAGGTGCTTTTCTGAAAAGAATGAAAGATCTGAGCAGCTGATTCATGGTGAAGTAATATGCTTTTAGCTGAGAAGGTTTATTGTAGCTGAACCTCATGCCATCCCTCTAGCCGATATCTTAGATGAATCAGCAACTTGCTATTTTTATCTCAGCTGTACCAATAGAGTTTATAATATTGTTCTGTCAGTGCTATTTATACATCATCACATGCCTGACTACTCCAGGCTGTGCTTTTTTTCCACAGTCTTGGATGATGTCATCGTGAAGTAGGCAGTTGTATTGAACAAAGGCTTTCTTCAGAACAGCGACAATTAAAGCTTATGGCAGAGCACAACACCAGACGCCATTGAAATACAGAGATAAGCTCCCCAGTTTTAAGGTAGCTCTAGACAGGGCTTTCAATGTTTTGGTAGCTTGTCCCCTTGGGGAATGGCTTGAAGAGAAGGTCCTACAGCTGTCAGTGCCACACCTGGCCTTGGAGATGTGTAGGGAGCAGTGTGCTCTGAAGCCTGGGACTGCTCTGCGCAGAGGAGTCACTAATGGTGTAATTACTCAGGGAAAATAAAAAGAAAAAAAGCTCCTCCAAGAAGGGAGATTTTCTACTGTGAACCCATTCTACACCTTCTCCTTTCTGCTGTCTGAAGATATTCATCCATCTTAAATGTTTTTGCTGTATTGGGAGGTTCTGAGGATGCCTGTGTGGGCCTGGCCAGCCTGGAAGCCTGCAGCCTTGACATGTGCATCTTCCTGAAGCCAGGGGACTGAAGCCTATTGTAGTATGAAGCAGTAAAAGATCTACAAATGATTTGCAAAGGAAGAATTCCACGTCCTCAGTTGATCGCCTTTTCATTTGTGATGTTCCAGCGAGCCTGAAATTCTTCACTCCATCCTTTTCCCCAGTGCATCACGTGCATTTCCAGCTGGTTATCATCATTCCATAAGGCCAGCAACATGTCAACATCAACAGCTGTGTTCTTCTCATCTGCTACTTGTATTTGAGCTCTCAGAGTTTTAACCACCAAAACTGTCGATCAGCGCTGTTCAGACACGGCGTGTATCGCTTTTCCCTAGAAGCTGTTTCTCAGGAGCCCCATATGTCCTCCAGCCAAGCCATGACAAGCGTGTCACTGGGTCACAGATGGAGGCAAAGGAAAGAAAGTGTTACCCCCCACCCTCTGCCTATGCTTTGCAGTATGATCACAGTAACTAAGCAATTATTTCAGAAGTACTCCTCAGTTGGACACAATTACTAGCTACCCCAGAGACAGAGCCTGGGACATGCTTATGCTGTGGTTTTCAACCTCTTGATTTGCAGACCTCTACCTCCATTTTCCAATGGAGGTTCAGACCCAGGTGTGGAAAGCTGCTGTCAACAAGGTTAGTTTTTTGCCCATTAGTCTCCACAGACTCTCCAGTATATTCCACAGACCCTCATGGACCTCCCTCCCCTAGGCAGGACAGCTCTAGCCTAGCCCTGGGGAAAACTGGCCCAATTGCCTTTTTGCAGGTACAGTGGCCACCCCTTGCTTGGGAGTGGTCCTTCCCCGTGCTCTGACATTTTTAAGCCCCCTTTAAATGACTTCTTTCCAAAGCCTCCTTCCAAAGTTTGGTTCTGTACAAAACATGTCAGCATCTGATAAAGGCTCAAAACAGAAACAGAATGGTATAAATAGAAATTAAGTAAATTAGGAAGAGGTGCCAAAGCAGCAAAACCCTAATGATAGCTGTGGCTGCGTGTACATGTGCAGTGCAGCTTCCAGCACTTGCCAGAGTGCCAGGCTGCCCCTCAGTATTCTTAGAAACATATGCATCTGCTGTGTCACTGGCACTGCCTGCTCAGCCTTGGATGGGCTTTCGCATCTTCTCGCAGACTCTTTAGAAAGCTTGGGTTCGTGCAGAGATTTGGTGCCAGAGCCCCAGCCAAGCCAGCAGCAACCTCTCTGTGGCTGGATATTTTTTCCACACTTGGTAAATTGTGCTTGTGCCATCTGGTCAATGAAAATAGCCTTACCCTCCCTCCAGCCAAATCTGCGGAATTTGTGGTTTACCTGCGTTGTCGACTCAGCCGTGATACTATGTGGTTTATTTCCCTCATGCACCAGATGAAACCTGGGCCAGATTCCCAGCTGGTAAGAATCAACATGACTAAGGTGAAGTAATTTGTACCACCTGATAGTCTTCATTATAGACAGGGCTGGAAAGATAGAGCACATCATTTGCTATTTATTGATGCCATTTTTCCATAGGACCATTGATCACAAATGAACAGGAGATAAATGGATGAGAGCCATTCCCTGTAAACAGCATAACAACAATGGCTTCCAGGTTGAGATCCTTCCAGAAATGGCAAGCTGTTTTAAAACTGTGTGTGTGGTGCTGGGCCTGCTCAGCAGCCCTGAGCCCCTCAGCTGGGCTCCTGACATTTTTTGCTTTTCCACAGAGGGCACCTTGCAGTTTGGTCCCACCAGAGCTATGCTGGAGGTCACTCACCCCAGCCCTTTCTCAGTCTCATTTTTCATCCCCAGTTCTCTTAATTCTGCAAATTAGGACATTCTTAGTTTGAAAATATAGTCTAGGTGTTAGAAAACTTTCAGGATGGAAAGAGGATATGGAGTCAGGGGAAGACGGATGAAACATATCACTCTTGGGCTGCTTAGCCTATACATATATTTTGGCCCTACCATATACTGAATTGAGGACCTGTGCTTTTGAGGGAAGAAACCAGAAAGGTAAGTCTATCAGGTCTTTATGTGACGTTGTCTTGCTCGAATTTATGCTGATACAGATTGCTTTTTGCTGAATCTTTCTTGCCTTTTGCTGTGTCCTGATGCCCCTCCTTGCCAGCTTGGCTTGCAGATATGTAGATCCTGGGGCAAGGGAGAGATAGTATTTGCTCTTTCATGAAGACCTGTTGGTCTCCTGAAGCTCAGGGGAACTGCCAAGTACGAGCACAGTCAAACTGGAGGTCTTCTTTGATGCCACAAAACAAATAGTGAAGCTCTAAATTGGTGTTTTAGGGAAAGGTAACATCTCCTGTTAGACTAACTGATACACTCAGGAAAAAGTGGACAAGGTTTTGGGCACGTGGTTCTGTGTAATTAAAAGGAACACACTGAATGAATGGGCCTGGAGTAAGGGAGGCAAAAATAGAAAGAGCCATCTGTCAGTACACTACTGGATGGCTAATTGGGAAGCCTCAGGTCTCAACTGCTAAATGTCCTGCCTCATTTCCTTACAAAATAGAGACAGCAATAGCAGTCTCTCCTCGGGGACTGGGCACAGCTCAGTGCAATGGGGTGTCTGGGTGAGCTCCCCTAATGCACTTCTGCAGCAGGAAAGGTGCTGCTGCACGTGCCAGGAGGCTTTTCTGACCTGAGGACCACCATCTTCCTGTAGCCAGGCAACAGGAAAAGTCCTCATGGCAGAAAAGGTAGGGAAAGGACTTGAGGTAGGTTCACATCTGTCGTCTCTGTCTGCTTGGGCAGGAGAATTTCCTTCCCAGCGATCAGCCCAGCTGCAAAGCCTGAAACAGAGAGGAGGCATCCCAGCTGGGGTGGTTAGATTTATCAAGATGAGATCCTCACATTACTTTGAGGTGTTACCTCTACAAATGGTATTTGAACGTTATAAATATATATGTAACGTGTACATAATGATTGATTTCATAGTCACCACACGTTGGAAACATTGTTAATGCGATGCTATAGACAGGAGTTAGTCCAAATTAAAGGCAGGAAATTCCAAGGTATTGTTCTTATGGAAACTGTGACAGCTGAATTATATGGGCTTGTTAAGGAACTAAAGATAACCCCATTCAGAGTAGATAAAAATGTTATGTATGAGCAAGGAAACTGAATTACAATTGCAGTGGGAGCCGTAAGTCTGAATATCTTGACTGTTGTGTGCAGTAAATGGAAACTCCACTATGCTGTTATATTAATTTGGTACTTTTTATTTAGGGACAAATCTTGAAATTCTTCTCCTTAAAACTCCAGTGGAGGTAATGGAGAGTTTTAAATCCAGAAGGATTCAGACATGGGGATTCAACACCCAGTTCATATAGGTAGGATGAACGTCCATCTTGGTTGTTTCTTCTGTTGTGGTTTGGTGGCGGGTGTAACTGTGGAAAGCATCCTGAGTTGTCTTCAGATTTGCCAGGAGGAAACTGCATCACTTGTCAACAAATAATGGAATTCATTTCTTGCTGATGACAGCCTCTTCTTCTGAGACAAAACCATGGCAGGATCCTGGACAGTAAATGCCATCTGACAACATCCATGGCACACCTCAAGGGCCCAGTACCCCTTCCCACCACAGCACGTGTCTGCTCAGTTAGGGGCACTCACAGGCTGTGTACGGCTTCTCAGCACCTCTCAGGATGACCATTGGGATGAAGGACCCAACATATCTGGCTGCCATCAGCCACGCTGTGCCCTTGCAGCTTCCAGGCAGTTGGCTTGGCAGAGGATCTCGTGGGAGCACTTTGGGCTGAGGAGAGCATCCTCAGTCGAGTTCACCATTACCTTTGTTTGGGGACCACTGAAAGAGGCAGTGGGGTTTGGTATGGGCTGCCCCGGCCAAGGGAGCATCCTGGCAGCCGCTGACCCCTGCTGCAGGCAGCAAAGGGAAGGGACACCTCTGCCGGCAGGTTTGGGAGGGGGTGCTCTCCTTTTAGCATCAAGTCAGAATTTTACAGTATGAAAATGCAATAAAAAAATGTATTTTAGCTGGTCGTTCTTCATCCAGTATTTGAAACCTGGCATCCATGCTCTGGCTGCACTTCTGAGACCCAGGGGAGCAGCCGGTCAGTCGGGTTTCTCTCTGGGCTGGGGCTCGGCTCAGGCTCTGCCCCAGCTCTGGCAGAAAATGACGGCTGGGTTTTCCAGGGTGGCTATGGGAGAAGTTTTTCTGTAATTTTATTGCAACATCCCTACCTTGCCACTAGTTTTCCTACTCTGAGACAGTAATCGGTCTAAGTTTTGTTGCCATAATGTTACACACGTGGAATTTGAGACATTTTGCTTTGTTTTAATCAGGCTTGCTTGAAATGTCATATTTAAATGAGAAAAACAGCAAGGCTGTAGAAATCTCAGCCATAGACTGTAAGGCAGCAACTGTGTACAGACTGCATGAGGCACTGGGACTACCTGAGATCTCCAATTGTCACCTATAAATATCAAATATCAGTATGTGTAGAGAAGGTGAGTGCAGAGGACAGAAAATAGTTTTACTCTATGCTGTAGTATGATTCATGCTTTTAAGATCAAGATTAAAAGTCTCTGTTAGGTTCCAGACTATGATTTTATTTTCATTTACATCAAAGGATTTAAGAGCCTTCAAAACCCAGCATTTTTAAAAATAGCTGAAAACATACTGTCTGGCAATGTGAGTCCCAGTTAGCGCAGAAGCAGCCAGGCTCTCCTCATATAAAGCAAATAACTGAAAAATCAGAATTAAATAAATACCTTGTCCTTAATTTAACTCTGACAGATTGTTTTGTATTTTTGTTTCAGGAAAAAGACTTTATGAAACATGGGCCCTTGTAGCCAGGACATAGCCCTGGGTGATAAGCCCTACAGATCAGCAGAAACCATGTACCATAAAAGCTTGTGCAAATGTTCAGAGCCCTGATTTGAATTTTTGGGCTTGTTTGTATTTCAAAAGCAAAGCTAGTGATTGCATCTTGAAAACCATATTCCAGTGCAGGTTTCCTCAAAACACGGCCCAGGTTTGATCAAAAGGTTCTCAAGTCTGCAAACCTTTTGACAAACCTGACGAATGTTTATGCTTTCTAAGTAAACCCCAAACCAAGTGCATTTGCATGGGCTGGCATCTTGCTATGGAGACCTTTTTATTTTTTTTTCCCCCCAGTTCTTGCCAAAATCTCATCCGTGCCCTGGAACTGGGCTTTTGAGGCTGGCATTCTAATATTTTTATTGATAAACATGCCAGCAGGCACAAAAAATAAATATCTACACCCAAACAAAATATTTAGCTGTATTTGTAAAACCACAAATTAAAAGCAATTTTGTATTTTGGTTTAATGTCTGTTCGTGTGGATCAGACTGCACAGTGTTCGCTTGTCCAAACCACTACGATAATCCTTACTGCATATAGAAATACATTTTAATTATGGAGCAATAAATACTGTGCCTTTTTTTGCTGTATGCATTTTTTTATCAGCAGACAAAAGCTGACATTTATTTTACTGATAGCCCTATATTTCCCCTCCCGCTACCACCACAGCAGAATTTCCCTTGCCCAAGGAAATTGAGAGGATCAGAGCACATCTGATGTTCCATTAATTTAAAACGGCTGCCAGGACTTGCATATTGTAGCAGCTTTAAAGTGATTGAATTTGGATTATTTCAAACTCGGGAAAGTCCTGCCTTGCCTGACAGAGGCATATCAAGTGACAAAATAAAATACAACCCTGGTACGAGAATATCTGTGCTTACATACATTCTCTTCCTTGCACACACAGCCTTGCAACAGGCAGATTAGAAGCAATGGAAAGAAAAACCCTAATTTTTTTTCCTTTTTGGTTTTTCTTTTTTTTTGATAGCAGGCCCCTTTTTTAAGCTGTAGCCCAGCTAAGTGGAGACACCTGGTGTTTGTTGTAGCAAATTCACTAAAAACACGTGAAAGGGGGAGAGGAGAGCAGGGGTGTCCGGGGTGCCCTGTCCGGTGTGCAGGGCTCAGCGGTCCAGCGGAAAAATTCCTCTCCCCTGCCAGGGTCTGGCACCAGCCTGCTGCCTTCCTCCGCTCACCCTCCTGCAAATATAACTGCCCAAACACAGGAGGGCTGTTACACACAAGCTGTGGGGGTTTGAGGGGGGGAAGCTTCACCCTGTCAGGTGTTAAATTAAAGCGCTAACTTTTGGGTAATAACTGTTTTGTAATGCTTAGTGAGTGGCTTTTGTAACATAGTTCCAAAAGCAGAAAAAGTTTACACACGGCCAAAGGAATATTAAAGTTTCACTACAAAAGAAATACTGTGGCTGCCAAGGCCTGATTACTCATAAAATCCACAGCATTATCACCATCCATCACTGCCGTTCTTTTAATGACCAAACTAAAAAGAGAGACATCAAAGTTGGGGTGGTGGTGTCGTCGTCGTTTTTCGAGAGTAAGGTTCCCTAAATATAGGACAAATACTAGAGCTCAACATATTTTTTGACCAAAAAAAATGAAAAATCATTTGAATGAATCACAAAACATATGTTATGTTTTGCTGTAAAAGCCATGAAGTTTATGCAGTGCTCTATTATGGTGACTGCTTGGCTTTTCATGCATTCCTAAATTACCATGTAATCTAAAACCTTGTTTTCAGCTGCTCTATATTGGAAAGTCCCTTGCAATAATCAGGATGATTACAGGCTAGTGCAGAGAACAAAACTTGTTTGTATTATTGCAAATAAAAATGTAGTTTATCAGAAATTTTACCTTTCAAGGGAAAAATAAAAAAAATAATAATAATAATAAACTTTTGCTTTTCCCTTGCTGGAAATATTTTAAGCATGGAATTAATTTTGGCCACTCTATGACTTAAAAACACATGGATACTTGGTGTAAAAATATGTTTCTTTCCTGTAGGGACTTGACTCTAATTGGTGTGCCAAAACTATCTCACAGAGATTTCATTGTCTTATCTACTTACATCATCTTAATGCGATTTTATTTTACTTTGTCAAAGTCATATTAATGTAAATGTGTTCTTGATAGCAAACAGAGTTCTTTTTTATGCTAAACAGGATTCAGCTGACTCTAATAAAACAGCTTGCAATCCATTAGACTATAACTGTAATATAGTTATTTTGTTTCCCAAATAAAGACTGTGTCAGAAAGCTGTATAAGGATTTTTGTCTTGTTTTTCCACAATAATTGCTTGGGTGGGGTTACATTCTGATCTTTAAATGAATAGTATCGCTTGGAACAAACA
This sequence comes from Strix uralensis, assembly GCF_047716275.1. Classification (NCBI taxonomy): domain Eukaryota; kingdom Metazoa; phylum Chordata; class Aves; order Strigiformes; family Strigidae; genus Strix; species Strix uralensis. Next base: position 8,788,694 of record NC_133978.1, on the reverse strand, counting down.
CTTCATATATCTTTTATCTTCCCCTTGCAATACAGTTCTGAGTTTTCTTTGAAAATGCAAAGCTACTTTTCCAGATAAGTCATCAAAATGTTTCCAAAGTATTTTAACTGCCAGATTAACTATATCTTGAATACAAAGATAGATGGCTTACATTCTTTATGCAGAAATCCTGCCAATGCATAGCAACTAGCAACAAATTAATTTCTTTTGCAACAGTGGGAAAAAAAAAAAAAAAAAAAAAAAAAAAGAAACCCTGCTTTGCTATGCAAAGCTCAAAAAGGTAAATAGATATTTTAAAAGAAAATAAGGTTACTCGTTCTGAAAGGGTAATCTGTAAGCCAAGAATAGAGGATTAAACATACATTTGCTCTCTTTATGGAATCTAGCCTTTTCTTAATGTATTCAGCTAATTAAGGACTGCAGTGACCTTGTAGCAGATTTTGAAATCTAGGAATTTCTATTTTTTATATTATTTTTGTTTCTTTAAATGCTGCCTCCCCCACAGAGCTTAATACAATCTGTTTCAGGTCAAAGTCTGTTTATGTCAGCAATGTTCATACTACACAACTAAAATGTTTTAATGCATTTATCAACTGGAAAATATTGCAAACATTTCATTTCCTTTGATACAGACACAAAAAACCCTCTGCCTTCATTGCAAATTCTTGTTCATATGAATCACTCTGAGTAATATTTGCTTTAACTTTCGTGTGGTTCTACAAACAGCCTTTATATGGCTGGACTTCAAAGCTGGTAGAAATAAAGGTTAGAAATGTGATAGGAGTAATCTATTATTAGGCATGAAACATTAAACCACTTTTAGTTATAAGCTTTAAAACCTGAATAATCTGGGTTTTTAACTTGCTGCATATTTATTGTGTTTTCAGTTACTTAAGTCATTTAGCGTGGAGGGACTGTTTTGAACAGAAATATTTTCCATAGGAATACGAACCACAATTGGGTTTAATTTTTCCTAATATTTAATTTAGAAAAACTGCAATATTATAACAGACGTCTCATATGTCAAAGTTGAAATACTCTGCTTGGTGTTTCTTGCAGTGTAAAATTAATCTCTTACCAGCACGCTGACCCGAAAGGCAGGTTTTAGTGAAATAGGCACTGGGTGAAGAGAGGGGGTGGGAAAGGAAGATAAAATCTCGTTCTTCAAATAGCAGGGAGGGAAAAAAAATAACACAGTGGAATGTCACAGCCTGCCATTGACATCAAATGACAAAATCCGACTCAAATGTGTGTGTGTGAGAAGTTTCTTTGACCGAAACACCCCACGCCATCCACGGTTCATCCTTCGCTGTCCCCGTGGTGGGAATGTTGGTTGTTAGCTCTGCACAGGGGCGTTGCTCGGGAGGGAGCGCGTTGTGCCCATGCGTCCTTCTCGCCTTCACCCCTTCCCTCCCCTCAGCATGTTTACAGCGCGAAGAACACGCTAACGGTCTGAGAGGAGCCCCATGTTGCGGGGGGATTGCAATGGGTTTGGGGGACTTCAAACTGTTCGGCTGATGGAGGGGTAGGAATGACACTCCGTGCTGGTAATGGTCTGTTCTTGGTTAAGTTTGTGTACTAATACAGTAGATTAAAAATAAGCCCAACAGTCAGAAACACGTAACAGTTCAAGCCAAACAGATCAGCCAGAAATAAACTGTCATTTGAAATCCAGAATTTTAAACCCTCATGAGCCTGGGAAAGCACAGGGGTGCAGCCTGGGCCCGATCCTGGTCCCACCAGCACCAGTGGGAATTCTACCATTGACAACACAGGCCCCATTTCCTTTCTCTGTTGTTTTCAAGCCTAAAAAATTAATTTTGTTTCCTTAGGTCCTGCTGTGCCAAGTTACTACGGCTGATGGCTTTCCGGCTGCCCCACGCAGGGTGAGATGGGGGGGCTCACTCACCCCTTCCCACAGAGGCACGGGGGGGCTCAGTTCCCCTAGCCCCTCACGGGGACAGCGGCTGCTGTGGGTTGCATTGCCAAGGAGACCTCAGCAACATGGAAAACGAACCCAAAACATCATGCAGAGCCGTTAATATTCAGATTGACATTATGTGCATGGGGAAGGCAGCATCTCCAGGCTGCCCTGCTGTCCCATCGGTATCACGGGGTTTTGAAGCACAGGGGCAGAGCCCAGGGTCCCACCTGGGCTGGGTCTGAAGGAGGGAGGGGTCTCAGGACCTCGGGACCTTCACATGGGTGAAATCACCCATGTGTGGAAACTGGAGAACCCAAGCGAGTCCCCCACGGCATGGTGTTGGGAATGGCTCACTTGGCAGCAATTTGCCCATTGGAGAGTGGAAAATACTAAATGGCTATTTATATTTTGGTCTGTGGAAGAAAGGGGCCATACCCACCCACCTCATTAGTATAAAAAAGGTATTGACAACACTGTAGTCTCCACCTTTCCTTCTCCTGTGCTTCTCTAGCACTCCTGGTCCTGAGCCAGCGTGGTTTAATAGGTTACCCTGCAAACACTGAGACTGCGGCACTGTGCAAGGTTGCACATTCACAGGAAGCGTATGTGCACAAAGCCGTAACAGTTGCAGACTAAGGAGCGATAGCCCTGGCCAGCAACGGCGAGAGATGTTAATATTGCTGGGGAAGGTGAAAACATAATTGAAACCGTTTATTGGGGGGGCATGTGGAACTGAATAAGGCGATAGTTTCTGAGCAACAAATACCTGTAATTCTCTTGTCCTGATCTTACAGACTTGTAGCAAATTTGGTTAATCGGAGAACATGTAAACACCAAGAACTGTACAGGGCAATCCATTAAACATTAACTTATTGTAGACTTAAACACACACCCCCCCACCCCAGTCTTATGATATTAAAAACATAAGGGGAAAGAGATGCCAGGCTAGCAAATGAAGCCAGCTGACTGCTGAGAAGAGGCTATGGTTTTGCTCCGTAGCCTTGCCGTTTTCAGTAATGTGACTCACTGAGATATTTTTAGACACGGTAACAACTTCCATTGTTAAGTAATTTTTCATTTGAATTTTCCTCAAATTATGCCGTCCTCTTGGCCCCCAAATTCCTTTCTTCAGCAAGGCAGTGCTGCCCTCCATGCCCCAAGGAGGAAGGGGAGCCATGGAGGACTCTGATGATTCGGACCACGTGGTGGAACAAGATAGATCTCAGCAGCAGGTTGGCAGGATATTTCCCTTTCTTCAAAGGTCTCCAAACCCAGCAAGCTTTTCTTTGATATCTTTCCAAATGGATTTATCAGCATTGGGGCATACATTTGTTTAGATTGTTCCTGTAGGGTGGGACTTTCAAAAGAGCAGAAGAGTGCCAAGTGCCAAATTCTCACCAAGTTCTCCATAAAGATTTCCTTAGTTTCCTTTGAAAATCCTAGCTGTGCTCCCCATCTCTCTGCGCATCCCTGCTGGAAAGGTGCCCATGGTACCATCACAATGTGGGCACAAGGGATACAGGAAAGATTATGACATTTCAAAAAACAGGCGGAGGAAGAACTGGCTTTAGTCAGAGGAAATGCAGGAAAATGTGGACGTTGGGGAGGAAACAAAGAGGGAAATAGAGACCAAATTCCCTAGACCCATCATGATTCTTTCTCTCTTTTTTAATCCTTCCTCTCTATTTACTATTTCTCTCAGGTTTTCCCTGATGTGTCTTAGTTAAAAAAAAGGTGAGTGTACGCTGTGTATCAAGAGCATGGGCAGAACTTGGGCCCCACAGTCAACTTCTGCTCCTGCTCTGGGCTTGAGACACCTTGGAACAGATGCAGGTGACCCAACAGCACCAGGCATTAGTCTGGCCGTCCTCTGGGCTCCTAAAGAAAAGGCAGAGGCTGCTGCCCTAGGACAGAGGTTGTAGGGAAGTTAGAGGTTTGGCAGCTGGTCATCTTATGTACTTTTCATAAAGCAGTAGCTAAGACCTCACTAATTTTATTGCACTACCTCAGAAGTAAGCAAGAGATCTATAGGGAGCTGCATAGAAACTTTCAGGCTAGTAGCTACTGAATAACAAATGCACTGATGGCCGAGCAAGGAGTGCCAGAGCTGTTTGTTTTCCTGCCCTGGGGAAAGGGCCTGGTGAGGGTTGTTGGGAAAGGATGCCAGAAAATGAAATTTTATTTTATGAGTAAGGAGATACAGAGGCTATTTCTGATCTGTTATAGGTGTGTTAATGATTCGTGAGCTACAGCAGGGTTTGTGCATCCTCTGTTTTTTTTTCAGACTGAGATGATCCTTCCAAGTTCTCTAATACCATATTTGTAGTCATGTACCTGGCTGTTTTTTTAAAATGGTAAGTACCTAGAGATTGTTGAGAGCCACCATGTGTCTTAAATCTAGTTTTTCCTTACTGTCTCTTGGTTTTCAGATAGAATCTAAGCTGTTGATTTGGCTCCCAAACCCCATAGCTTGGTCTTGGCAAGGAAAAGTGGTTCTGTTAAGGTTGATCTTGCATCACCAGCTAATTAAGCCTCAGTACATCCTTTCTGATCCCATGTGGATCCAATGATTAGATGTCGACTCCCTAATTCAGGGAGGTCGGGCACAGACCTGCTGAAGGAGCTGTGCCTGGTGCTTCTGAGGGCAGTGGGGTGTGGGGGCAGGGAGGCCCCGGGGCCCTGGGGTCTGTGTCACTCGCAGAGAGCCAGGGGGTCAAAAGGGAGAGCCTGGGGGGAGCTCTTGGAGAGACTCCCGAGTTTGTTACTGGGGTGCTGGATGGGGCCAGCATCTGACCTGGGAGGTCCTTAGGTCTCAGCACAGGAATTGGGTTTTGAAAGGAGCTTGGTTAGGCACTCCTGACTGTAAGCTTTGGGAAATCAGTTTCCCTTTGATTTATTTCAATCATTCAGCTACCAAGAATAAGATAGGGACCTTTCTTACCTGTTTTGGAGATCTAATAAAATATAGAAGTCTGCAAAAGTCCTTTGCTGTGCGCAATCAAATCAGCATTGCAAATCTATCTGAACGTGGCGCTTTGGCATCAGCCTTCAGATGACATGTAACGTGCTTGTGGTTTGATGGTCTTCACTCAAAATGCCGGCTAAAATATTTTTATCTTTAGATTTATTTTCAGAGTTTATGGTTTAAAGATTTCAACTCTGGGCAGCCCTTCCTGAGGCTTTTAGCAGCGACACTTGCAATTGTGTTTCACGTAATTAAACAGCCAACAATACTTAATGAAGAAATAAATAACATCAATAAAGTAGTAAATAATTATATGCAGGCAAACACCAAAGACATTATCCATCAGGCAACAGCTGTGAGCATTAGTTTTGATTAATCAATAATGTTGTACAATAGGAGCAGGAATGCTGGCCAGGCCTCTGGGGGAATCACCTACGCTTTTCTAAGCAGCAAGCTTTGTGATTTTAAGCAGAACTTTCAGCAGAATCCTTAATTAAATTTAACAGCCACGAGCTCCTCCACCAGCAAATGCCCCACTTCTCAAAGCAGACTGAGTGGCGGGAGTTTAACCAAGACCAATTTAAGGCCTTGTCTGTAGTTTGGAAGGTTTGCTAGTACATCTGTGTCAGGGGGATGCTAATGGGGTACCCCATCCATCAGCGAAGGTGCTGTTTGGTTGAGGGCACTTCGGTGGAGTTTAGATAAACCTCCCGGCAAGGGGCCAACAGTACCTGGCTTGTGCCGCATGGGAAAAATGAGCCAGTGCTTTTTGCCTCTGCCTTCAGAAAGGCAGCAGCAGGGCATGCCTGCCTAGCCTGCAGCTGGTGGCTACGGCACCTTGTCCTAGCTCGGGCAGCTATCTGAGCAAGCGCCTGCTCTGTATTTTGTTTCAAAACGTAAATACGGTTGAAATTTCTCACAGGTGCTGCGGCAACTCTGGAACTCGGTGTGGGCGGATTCATGCTGAAGTCGGAGAAGTCTGGTTCATCTTTAACCATACCTCCTGGACGGAGGAGCCTTAACAAACCTTTCAGGAGAAATGGACTCCTCCAGAGCACATCCCTCTTCCCGAGCACTCCTGCCACCAGCCCATTGATTTCTGCGGCACCGCCGCCTCCTCAGGCAGCAGCCCTGAATGGTGCTGAGAAGCTCCTCTCCAATTGGTCAGCCGGACTGCAGGCTTCTTCCTTTCCTTTTTATTTTTTTCCCTTCTTTAACATATAAAGAGCTTAAAAGAATGCAAACCTTTCAGAAAGACTGATCACGTCACTAGATCCCAGACTAGATAACATGCACAAGGTTTTATAGCCCTTACCCCATTAAAAGAGAAAGAGGAGAAGGGACAAGAAGGGTTTCTGGCGTGTCAGGGACAGGTTTCCACAACACGTGCTCACATCTTGATGGCTTGTTCCTCATAGAGCCAATCGCTGATTTCTTCCTGGCATCTGAATAAACAACAGCACCGCATCGCTTCCACCATAAATCCAATTCTGGTGATACCTCTCCACCAGCAGAGACTGGAGCACAGGGAGAAAGAGGGGAGCGAAGCAAAGGGCTGTAGCTTGGCTTGAAAGATGTGAACAAAACAGACGTGCAGACCCACATCTGAAGGGTTATTTTAATTCTCTGCGGTGGCAGATGCATGCAGGAATTTTGCAAGCATGAGGCACACAGGTTTGTTGAGCTAGAAATGGCAAGGCTTCAGAGATGTATGGACAGGGAAAGCCCTCAGCTCCTGTTTGAGAAATGGAGGTTTGCAGAAGGCAATGGAGGAAATATCCACACTACTTACTTGGAGCCTTTTTTTCCAAAACATTCGCACTACTTGGAGCCTTTTTTTCCAAACCCTATCAGAGGGAGGACCAGGAACAGAAATCTTCTTGCATGATAATTGCTGATGGCGCGACAAAACCCAGAGGGTTTCCTTACCCACTCCTCAACATGCAGGCACTAATAAACTTCTGTTATAACATTAATATTCCTGATAGCCTCCATGGGCTCCTTCTCCCAAACGTGAATCTCATTACCGTCTGCAAAACCCAAAGTAAATTTGTGGGTGATTAAAGGTGTAGCCTGTAAATTGTGGCAATGCTGCCTGTTCTCAACCCCTCATACGACTCATTTTCAAAGCACCTGCCAGCCGGGTACTGTAGTGCTGACTGCACTCCTGGGGTCTGGCATGGCAATAGGTATTGCCAAATCTACGCGAATCTGGTTCGGTCCCAGACAAACGATACCAAGTGAAAAGCACTCACAGTTCCTCTTCAGGATCGGAAAATATGATCATGGGTCTCCTCCTTCACCTGCGAAGTCTATTTGGCTTGCTTATCCCAGCACTGTGCAGAGCCCACATTTGGTTAATCATCCCCCACGATATCTATTGTGCATCCAGAGTCACAGGGTACACACATACATTTCTCTGTATGGACGCTAAGACTGGTGAGGATAAATCGAGTATGTTTCCTGCAAAACAAAATCTCAGTTGCATGTTTTTAAATAATTAATACAATGTAGGTAACCTATAAAACTCATGGCTTTTCTTTTCCCTAGAAAACAGGAAAGCATATCAATAAGCCAAATGTAAGGGCAGGGTTTGAGGCTTTTTTTTTGAGTACTTGGTCAAATTCTTTCACAGAGTACCCACACTGGCTTCAAGGTCAGTATTTATGGGAGGTATTAATTTGTTTAATGAGATAAATTTTAAAAATACAGAGGAAGAATAAGCTTTTGGTAAGAAACAGATCTCTCTCCAGAAAAGCAGTGTCTTAATAACAGATTGACATGACTTCAGAATAAATCCCTATTCTAGGTCCAATTATGAAATACCTTGAATAACACTTTTTCTTAACTGGAAAAAGGTTTCTGCAGACCTTTTTTCCCAAGCAGACAATATTTGGCATCTTATGCACCACATCAGATAAGACAAGTGGATGATATTCAGGTATTTCTCTGCAGGCCTGTTATTCCTGCTTTGTTTTATTGAGATGAAGTCCTGTATTTCTAAACTTGGGAAGGGCAGATCTCAGCAGAACACCTCCTTTCTCACTGTCCTGAGCCTGCAGTTCCCATTGACTCTGCTCAAAACAGGTTTTCCCTCAGGTTACTGTTTTCTGCTGATTTTCGTACAGGGTGGAACTGATCCCCCCAGGTGTGCAGCGCCAGGCAACCAGCTCTCACCTTGCCCTCGGCAGCTGACCCTAGGGCTGCCACCGTGGACCTAACTGTCCTCTGATTTCACCAAAATTCAGGAGTTGGGAGTGAGGTCTCTTTGGAGGACTGCAATTTTTCAGAGCCCTTTTTATTGCAAAGCTAGGTAAAGCACCTCTCAAAATCATTATTCAAATGTGGCATATGTTTTGCTGCGAATTTTCAGTAGAACTCTTCCCAGTGATTTCCAAAATAAATGAGACTTTGCATAGTACTTTTTCCGTATTTAACATTGCCTTCCCGGCGTTGCAGCCAAGGCTTCCTTTTAAAGGCATGTGCATGAGATTATGCAATCGTAGTATTCCGGATACCCAGAGCAATTAAAATAAATCAGGCTAGGTATAATGAAGATGAGCCAAAGCATCTGTTTCTCAAGAGGATTTTAAAAAAACACACCAACTCTATCATCCCCAGAGGCTTGGATCCATGGTGGTTAGACCTCAGAGATTCTTGTACTTCAAAAACGTGTCCAACGCTCACTTGGGTAAGAAAAGGAGGAGCTGGAAAGGAGGAGAAGAAAGACTCTCTGGTATGGCAGATATCCATGTTCCCTGGAAACAGCGGCTGGATAACCCCATGTGTTTGGCAAAGCTGGACTTGCAGATCAATTCCTTTTCCCTTCTAGTATTTTAGTTTGTACCTGAATTCAGAGGAGGAGGAATGATTTCTGTGTCCTCTGCAGTGTTTACCAGACAAGTCTTGTGTTTATAATCTGTAGCTACTTCAGCCCAACTGTAAGGCCAGTTCAGCAGGACGTGCAGAAATTGCCGCCCCCCCCCCCCGCCCCCCCCGCCTCGACGCCAGCACCAGGGACCACAGCGACCCGGGACAGAGGAGCACTTGCTTATCGAGCCAGTTGTCCTGCAAGGCAAGCATCAGCCTTCAGGCCGTAGAGTTGAGGTACCAGAAGCTATTTTGCTTTGTTTCTCCCCCACTGCCACTTGGCACCAGATGCCAAAAGCCTTTTCCAGGCAAAATTCGGGAGGAGGCGAGTTGCAGGGCAGTCCCCAGCAGATTGTTTGCTGAGCTGCCTCGAGTATGTACTTAGGTAGCAATGACTTGAAGACAGCTTAGCCAAAGGTTAAACGGTGCTAAACCATGCTAGATGATTGACTCATCAGTTTTGTTGCATTTGTAACTCAGATAAAGGATGAAGCCATGGGAATAAATGTATAGAAACGACTGCTAGAGCTTACAGGGGAAAAAATCTGCATGCAAAGGGAAGAGCAAGGTCGTGGTGGTGGACACACCAGCCCTGCCTCCTCCAGCTGCAAGCGCAGGACTGGCCAGCAGCCCTGCAGGGACTTGGAGGGGCTTCAGGAGCCCTTTGTCACTGCATCTCATCCCAGCACTGTTAAAAAAGATCTCAATAACAGAGAGGTCAAATGTCCTTGCACAAACCAAACTGGGAAAAACGGGAAAACTCAGTCCCAAAATAGGAGAGCGAGAGTTGCCGTAAGCACTTAGATATGGGCAAGGCATTCAAAGACAACGAGGAGGCGAAGTCCCCTGCTTTCAAATGAAGGCAAGGCAGAAAAAGGCAAATTTTGAGTTTGTCTGGTGCATCCCTTGCCTGGGAAACCCGCCTCGCCCTCCCTGGCTTGCTCCCCAGCAGCACTGGCTGCTCACTCTGAGATAGCTGCTTACCCTCCTCTGGGGCCCACCAAATTCATAAAAAAAAAAGAATTTTCTCAGAAAAAAAGCCATGATGGCCAAGACCTGATAAGTGGAAAGAGGTCAGCTTGTTTACTTAAACCAATTTAAATCTGGCACACTGAGAATAGCAACTTGCTTTGACCACTGACTTGGGTAAATATGGTCTGGCATTCTTATGATGGTATTTCCAGCTCCAGCTATCCCCATCATGCAGGGATATATATATACATATGTATATTTTCACTAAAAACAGTTGAGGTAAATTATTTGACAGGATCTGGATGTGAAATGGCTGGTGTGTGTGTTTCCTGCACACCGTTTGAAAACTGAAGCCCATCTAAAGCCCTACCAGGTGATGTCCCCTTCTGAGCTTTATGATTAAAAAAGAAATAGTTTGGTTGCATTTAGGATCATTTCCAGTGGAGAGATTTTATTCAGGATTTTGTGAGAAGGCAGCTATTTTTAGTAGATAAATTAGCATGTTTTCTGAGTGATATAGGCAAGAAAGGATAGTTGGGCATAGCTCACTGGACAGTGATGGTGTTTCAGCTTTGAAATGACAATTCATCCCTTCCGACACGAGATGAAATGATCTCTGTGGCCTCAGCTCCCTCTTTCTTTTGCAGACGTCCACGCTACCACCGCACATAACAAGGCATAATTTTACATAAGTAGAAGACCGTGCTCTGAGCCAATATACAAGTCATACCTGATTGAATATTGCCATTTCAGAGCTGCCATCTAATCACATTTTTCAGGCTGTGTGAACAAAATAATGTTGTTATAATTACACACACTGTTTGTGTGTATGCGCGCGTGTGTATTATATACGTATAATGACATTAGGATGATAATATAGCTGTTTCTATTAGCTCTGTGGTATTAATAAGGTATGACAGAAAGTTATTTGATACCATTTGAAATCCCACTTGCATTTTCATATTGCTCTCAGATGTAATTCAGGGACTTGATTTTTATGAGTTACGGCTCTGATGTCACTTGTATTTTTGCCCGTAATAGGTCCCACTGGAGCAAAATTCATCAGACTCAATTAACAGCATCTGAAAAGTGTATCTTGGTTAGCAACCGATCAGGCAGAATCTGCGTGGGCTCTGTTTTAGCTGACCCATCACCCTGTGCCACTACACAAAACCAGCTTTCCAGGCAGCAGGTAGCAGCCGCCTCAGCTTACTGTTACCGGAAGAGTTAAGCAAATATTTTTGGGGCTGCCAAACGCCAGCTCTTCCCACCCCGTGGCTGCACCCCTTTTACGGGGCTCATAACGCTCTACAACCATCTGGGCACCCTCCTAGTTTCTGCATTTGCAGGTGATCTGTCCCAACACAGCCACTTTTTTACTGTTAAATCTCTCAATACTCAGTGATGATTATTTTTCTTAACCGGCCTGGTCCGGGAGCCCTGGGGCAGTGGGGTGGTTGTTCCAGGCGAGCTGCTGGCAATCATACAGGGGAGCTTAAAAACATGATGCCAGGACGACAAAAAAAAATACAAGGTAAATAAAAGTAACTCCAAATGCACGTATGAATTAAAGGCTGGGATTTGAAATCTAATCTCACGTGGGGTTTTATGCTCGGTTAGGTCACTGATTGGGGCTGGTGGATTTTTCGAAGGGAAGACAAATGCTCCTGGTATATTTAATGCTTCGAGCTGGTGATTCAAACGTCTGATCTAAAGGGCTCCCAAAGCAAAAGACTGATCCCAAAACCTGCTAAAGTGAACACCGGGTCTCCCGGCAACTTCAAAGGGCTTTGCATCCTGCCCCATGTGCCAAGGGGGAGCAGGGGCTGGCATCACCCTCGCAGCTCCACTATGGCTCCATCTCCCACCCTGAGAGCTCCCCGTAAAACTCCTCCGTGTGTTAAAAGCCTGGAAGAGAAAAGCTGCAAGTAGAAAATCCGTAAGTGAACTAAAGCACCCCAGAGCAATGCTGGCTCGCCAGCCCCCGCGCAGGCACAGCCCAACTCGCAGAGTGGGTCAGGCTGGGTTTCCTTCCAAGCATAAAACCGGGCTTGAAGACTCCAATTGCTTCCTGTCTCCCAACATGCCTGACCACAACTATTTTTAATTGTAAGGCATGAAAATAAAGTTATTTAATAAATTAACGCTTTGAATGCTTTTTGGTTCAACTTTGGCTGTTTATTAGGTCTGGTCTTATTGTGGCTTCTATGCATTCATTTCCAGCTACTGCTCTGTCTGATCCCCATCTTATTTCCTTCGTAATCTACTGATCTTCTGTTGTTATCATTGCTGCGTTTTATGGTTTTGCATTACTTTATTGACTCGGCATACTGTAGGCTGTTTCTTTTTTTTTCTCCCTTCACTGAAAATAGCCTTTTATGAGAAGCTTAAGCAAAAGCCTGGAATGTCCAAAGGAAAGCACAGAAACATTACAACATTTTGCACATTTCTTTTGGCCAGAGAAAGTTACAAAATATTCATACAAAGAAACTTATCCAGTGCCTGCAGGACAAAATCCAACTTTTGATTATATGTGGAATTTCAATTTCTGCTATAAACAGGCTGAGTATTTTTTTTTATATTATTATTATTTTGAAGTATAAAGAGTTTTGGAGAGGGAGAAGGCTCCCATACAACTGATGTCGGAGCAACAATGAATACGCATACCCTTGCTGCTGGGAATATGTACTCTTCTGCACCGCCACAGCCGCTGTTGCTTATCCCATTCAAAATACTACCAACATTGAGAAACTTAAGCAGGGTGCTGATGGTCCTACCAGCCAGCAGCACTGGCTGAAGAGACACCATGGGCTGGGGGCTGGAGCCATAAGGATGGAGGGTGAACCCCTCCTTTTGCCCATGCTGGGCCCCCTCCCCTGCCCCACGGATGTGGGGGTGTGGCAGGGGAGGGACCTGTGGGGCGCTGGGCAGATGGCCACACACACCTCGTCCTCTTCTGATGGCTCTGTGCACCTTTGCTTTGAGTGAAGCGAATCTACACCTGCGGGAGACTGGGTGTCCCCTGCAAGTGGCGACTGGCCCTTGGAACTTGCCTTTTGCTGGTGTCTAAGGCGTGAAGCCAAGCCACCAGCTCACACTGGACACCAAACCTTAAGATAATCAAAGTTCAGTGAGAAGAAGCCTACCTACTCAGGGGACCTTTCAGACGTTAGAGCTCTGGGTCTTGAAGTGAACATCAGATTGTCCCACCATCTGAATTCTGGCTTCAGATGTAACCCTCACAGACGTAAACTCACGTATGGACTTTGGAGTTGAGCCCCCTCCAGATTCTGGAGGTGATACTGAGCCCTGCAGGAGCTCAATGCATGGAGTGGTGGCTGGGGTCATCATGCATAACCCCTGCCTCCCAGCCTGCTGAACAGATAAGCAATCCCTGCTGAGAGGATCAAAATGCACCCTTGTGTGGTTATCCAGCCTCACTGCCTTCTTGGTAGCAGTTATAACGCCATGGCTTGGAGGGATGCTCACTTCCCGAGGAGCAAGATTGTGGCTGGTGGGAAGGATGGGGCTCTGCAACGATCAGAGCCATGAGTAATGCTCCGTGCAGGAGCTTGGGGCCAGCATCGGGGCTGACGATGGTGCCAGGGTCCCGGTTGCTGGGGCAGAAGCAGAGGGATTTGCCCACAAACGGAGATGGGAAGTTCTCTTTGCTACTTAATTATGTATTGTGGGAAAGGAGCAGCCCCTACCTGCCTGAGATAAAGAAAATGAATAAACAAATAAAAACCTGTTTGTGCCCAATATATTGTAACAATCGTTTGAGGACGGTTTTATCTGTGTGAGAATATAACCCTGATTAAACATGCCAAGGTCAGTGAAAACAAAGGTGAATTGCTGAAGAAATGCGAGTTATTCTGGCTGGGAGTTCACTGGGGGGTGAAATGGAGCAGCACTCCCCGTTCTATGTGTCCAGGTGTGGGTCTCCCTTGCATCACCTCCCATACCTACCCAGCCCCTGCAAAACAGGGGGATTGAGCTCCCGAGCACAAAGCGTCAGAATTTAGTGGTCAAAAGAGCTGCTATCCACAACTCTCCTGAGCTGTTCTGCTGGTTTTGCCCATCCAAATCGCACACTGGCGCCGGGTGAAAGCCCAAGCACTGGTACCTGCTGGCTTCCTGCCTGCCCCATCCAGCGTCCCAGCCCAGCCCCGCTGCTCACAGCCCAGCGCCTCGTGCCTGGCCTGCTGCACCCGCCTTCTGAAGCCCTGGGAGAGCCCGTCAGCTTTCCCGCAGCCTGAGCCCCAGTGCCTCCATTTCTGGCACGCCAAACCCTGGAAGCAAATTCCCCTTCCCTGGCACTGAAGATGCCTTTCTTCCACCCTGCTGCAGGATGAGCTGAGTAGGGCTGCAGACGGGACAGACACTGGGGTCATCTTGGAAGGATGTAGGGCAGGAAAGGTGAGACCTTTTACAAACTGGAAGGAATTGGGTATTCCCTCCAGAGGAACCAAAAGAAAAGCAGCCTCCCCCTGGAGAAGCACCCAACATCCCGAGGGATCCCGGAGCAGCTGCCCAGCCAGACGCGAGCGCCAAGGATGTCGGGGTGCAAGTCCCTCACCCCCATGGCGCCAGTGCGAGCGCTGCCCAAATTCCCGTGCCTGCCCCGCGCCTTCTGCCCGGGGCCGAGCGACCCTTCGCCCGCGCCTGGCGCAGGGGTGGCCCCACATTCCCAGTCACCACAACTCAGCCCCCACGGCTCCCAGCGGGGCTGCGGGCACGTCACGCCCCGCTTTCCCAAAGCCGTGCGGGCCACACGCGCAACACGTCAGGCTGGTTCCGTGACGCGGAGGGCGCGTTTCTAGCCTAAAAGCGTCCAAAAGCAGCGGGGATTCGCGGGCGCGGGGCCGCGCTATAGGCGGGGCGGCGGCGGGCGCCAGGGGTCGCCCCGGCGGCAGCGGCGCCGCCGCCCGCACTTGTTGCTGCCCCCCGCGCCGCGCTGTGTCGTGATGCACGCAGGGCTGACGTCACCGCTGTCGTCATTATTAAGGATATTTATTTATTTATTTGCTTACGTATTTATTTATCTCCGTCCCCGCCGTTTCGCGGCGGCGGGGCCGGACCTGCCCCGCTGGGGCGGCTTCGAGCGTGTGTGTGTCCGCGCCGCCCCCCCCCGCCCCCCCCCCCCGGCAGCAGGGTCCGCGGAGGGGGCTTTGGGGGAATAAGCCAAAACAAGGGGGAGAAAAAAAAGGGGGGGGCAGGTCCCCGCGGAGCAGCGGTTGGCTGCGCTGGTGCGGAGTGAGGGAGCACCCGGGGAAATGAATGGAAAAGACAGACATCCCTCGCCCCCCCCCGCCCCGAAGTGACCCGCCCGTCACTGTCCGGGGGTGGGTGGGGGCTCCGCGGGCGCGGAGGGCCGCGCACCGCCGCCGGCCCCAGCGGCATCTACCTGAGGGGCTGCAGCTCATGGGGCCCCGGTGGAAACTTTCCGTGCCCGGCGCTGCGGGCGGCTCTTGCGCGGGTGCGGTGCCGGGAGCGGCCCCCCGTCGCGGCCGCTTGCCCCCGCGGAGCCGGTGCTGCCCCCCACTCCCTCGCCGGGGCTGTCCGCGGCTACGGCTCCGCGGCGGCGCCCCGAACTGCCCGCGTTAGCGCGGGGTCGCGGAGGCTCCGCGGGACGCGCAGAGCCCACGGCTCTCCCCGACGTGCGGCGCCGCTGCTGGGGGGGGCGGGGGGGGGGGGCGCAGGTGAGAGGCCGCCACCTCCGCGGGGCGCGTAGCCGCACTGCCCGCTATCCCGCGCCCCTCCGCGCCCGCGGAGCCATCCCGCCCCCGGTGTGGCGGCTCCGGCAGCGCCCGGCGGATCAGCAGTGCCGGCACGTCCCGCTGCGCGCTCCGCGGGCGCGGAGGGAGCGCGCCCTGCCCCGCCGCCGCGGGACGCGCCTCCCCGCGCCCCCTCCCCCCGTTTGTTCTGGCCGAGCCGCGTCTCTCCGCGCAGCGCGGCGGCGCATGAATATTGATGTGTTTATATAATCGATAACCCACTTTCCTCCTTTCCCGGGGAAAAACGATAAATAAATTAAGGACGAGCCGCCCGCCCTCAGAGGGCCGCCGGGGCGGCCGGCCGGGCCCGCCGGGGCCGGGGGGGGTGCGGCGGGGCAGCCCCCGCTCTCCGCCCCGCTCCGCGCCGCTCCGCAGGGCCCGGCGGTGGGAGCGCGGCGGCCCCGCCGGGCGCGCGCGGGGACGAGCAGCGCCCCTCGCGCCGCAGGAAATGGTCTTTATATTAGACATATACAGGCAGGTCCTGTCAGATCCGCAGCGCGCCCGGCCGCCCTTTCGGCCCCCCAAAAATCGCCGGGCGCCGCGAGGTCCCCCGCCGCCGCCCCGCCGCACCCGCGCCGCCCCCCCGGGGCCCGCCGCCGCCCCGCGGCATTTTTGCCGAGCCGGGGCGGGCGTCGGGGGGCCGGCCGGCGGCGGGCGTCGGCGTCGGCGGGGCGCGGCGGGGCGTCGGCGGGGCGGCAGGGCGGGGGGCGGGCGGCGGGGGGGGGCGTCGCCGCGCGCGGCGGGGCGGGGGGCGGCGGCGGCGGCGGGGCGGCGCGGGGGCGGCGGCGGCGGGGGGCGGCGGGCGGCGGGGCCGGCTTTGCCCTGCCAGGACCTGCCGGGCTCCATTCACGCCAACAAGTTTGGGAGAATGTTGAGTTCAATCACGCCGGAGCCGCGATGGAGCGCAGCGCACTGCAGGTACCGCGCCGCCCCGCGCCGCCCCGCGCGCCCCGCCCCGCCCCCGCGGAGCCTCCGCGCCGCTGCGCGCCCCCTCCCCTCCCCACCGCCCTCCTCCCTCCCTCCCTCCCTCCCGCCCTCCCTCCCTCTCTCCGCCCGCCCTCCCTCCTCCTGCGCGGCGCTGCGCGGCGCGGCGCGGAGCCGGCGCTGATGCCGCTGCCGTGTTGTTGTTCCCCGCAGTGGGTCGGCGCCCCGTGCGGCTCGCACGGCCCCTACGTCTTCTACAGGGCGTTCCGCTTCCAGCGCCGCGGCGGCGGCCGGGCGCGGGTCCTCTCCCTCGGCGACTTCTTCTTCGTGCGGTGCCGCGCGGAGGAGCCCGCCTGCATCGCGGAGCTGCAGCTGCTCTGGGAGGAGCGCACCAGCCGGCAACTTCTCTCCAGCGCCAAACTTTATTTTCTCCCCGAGGACACCCCCCAGGGCAGGACCAGTGACCATGGCGAGGTGGTAAACGCAGCGCCGGCCCCCCCTCCGCGCCCGTCCCCCTCCGCGCCCGTCCCCACCTGCATGCCCGGGCTCGGCTATGCCTTCCCCCCCCCCGACACACACTCCCCCACCCGTGTCTCCCCTCCCGCTGTGCGTGGCGGGGCAGCGCGGAGGGGCCGCGCCGTCGGGGCGCTCCGGTGCGCGCTGCCCGGGAACTTGTGCGGGCGGGGGGGGGTGGGGGGGTGGGGGGGGTGTCGGGGTGCGGGGCGCCCCCCGGCCCGGGTGGCAGCGGAGTGCGTGCGGGGCTCGCCCTGCCCTTCTCCGGCTTCGTTAACAAAAAAAAACCCAAAACACACAGAAAAGAAAAAAAAAAAAAAGCGTTGGGGGGGGATTTCGATATTGTTCGGGGCTTTTTTTTAGTATTCGATATGTTTAAGAGGGCGGAAATTACGAAATGGAGGCTGAGGGAGATCAAAAGCTATTGAGCTGGCAGGGACGTGTTGAATAAAGTGATAAATGACAGGTACGGGAATAATACATTCAAATAACTTGCAGATATGCCTGGGCGGATTTCGGAGCCGCCGGGCGGCCGGCGCAAACACGCTGCCCGCCGGCACCCACCGCCGGCACCCACCGCCGGCACCCACCGCCGGCACCCACCGCCGGCACCCACCGCCGGCACCCACCGCCGGCGCCCGCGCAGCCCCGCCGCGGCTCCTCGCCCGCCCCGCACCGCCCGGGATGGGGCCGCGGAGCCGCGCAGGTTGCGCCCCCCCTCCCCGCCCCGGGCCGCTCCCCCCGCCCCATCCCCGCTCCCTCCCGTTATTTGCTTTTCAAATTGATTGCTTCAGCGCGGCCCGTGGGCTGGGGAGGGGGAAGGATGGGGCACCCAGACAGGGCTGCGGGGATGGAGAGGGTCCCCGAGAGGGGCTGGAAAGCAGGCGAGGCGGGGGGGGGGGGGGGGGGGGGAACACACGACATGTTTTGGGGTAACTTCTGTTGGAGATGCTGGGGGGGGTGTAGGTACGACGGGAGGTGGCTGTCCGCGGGGGCTGTTTTGGGAGGCACGCGTGGCTATAGGTGCCGGCGTAGCCGTGTACCCGTACACATGCGTACGCAGTCGAAAAGCGTTTCCGAGCCACCTTCGCTCGCTGCCACCTCTTCACTTTAATTTTCTGTGCGTGCCACTGAGATAAGGGAGCCTTTTCCTAAGAATCAGGGAGATGACAGTGAGCAATGGATGCTCTGGAATTGCCCGTGGTGACTATTTAAAACTGTGCCTCTGTGTGTCTCGTGCGTGTGTGTGTGTAAAATGAAAGATATTTGGAAGGGAGGGGGGTGGGGAAAGGGACACAAATCATTTTAATACGCCTTAATGATCAGCTCATGTTACTGTGGTAGGAACATCAGAGAAAATTAATCCTACCATTACGAGTAAAATGCTGCTCCAGTACGAGAGTTCTCAGCTGCATGTACCTTCCTAATAATATGCACAATTTTATTTATTTTTACATGCAAACACCGCTAGTAATTAGCCGCGTGATTATACTTGTGCATTTCATTGGGGCTTTAACTGATGTCATTCTGCATTATTCAACCATATGAAAACAATTTTCAATTAAGATAATGGCACGCCTTGAAATTATGCAAATGCCAGTCGTATTGTGTAGAATAATTATGACAAATGTAAAGCAGGTAAAAAGTTTCCTAATGCAGTTGTGTTTTACACCCCGGTGATGTCATTTCCCCTCTGGCCTAAGTTAGTCATTCATTAGCAGAGTAGCAGCAGCAGCAGCAGCAACAGCAACAGCTCTGAGTGATACTTCTCTGGCAGGGAGCCTACAGAAACCGGCACTGAGAGCCAGGGCCTAGAGAGGGCAACATAACACTCCCATTAAGAAATGTACTTTGTTTTCACTTACTCCATTAACTTGTTTATAGACATCGGGATGATTTTTTATTATCGATTTTTAATAGTTTGGAACGATCCGAATTGTGCTCAGGAACGCGCAGGCAGCCGAGAGACAAAAGGCTGGGTGCCGGCTGGCGCTCTGCAAAGTGCTGGCTGGGTGGGGGTAACCGGCTCTGTGGGCGTGCAGGGTGGCTGTTCACCTAACCACCCCTCAGTCGTGGTTCCTTACACAAATGACGCTGTATCTGTCCCCAAAGCGGCGGCAGGGCCACCTCTGGGGTCGTGGGGCTTCCTAACTCCGGGCTGGGCTCCTTCTGAGGGAGGAGGCGCAGCTTTTGAGTCAGAGGCGGCTTATAGCCATCAGGGTAGACCTTATTTGTGGCATGGGACTGCCGTCGGGGTGAAACACCTTGTCTTGCATTCAGGGAGCGGGGATGAAGAGAGCCGGTGCTTAAACGTGTTGCAGATCCGCGGTGTCTGAAGCAAAGGGTGACAGGGGCGCTCGCTGTCAGTAAAATTGTTGGTGAGGGGGGTGAGCAGTCGAACCGCTGGCTTGTGATCGAGCCCACGGGAGATTTAGGCATAGTCGCTAGCAGCTACCTGCGCTAGCGGCATGATTAATAGAAGCAGCTTGCTGCCTGTTTTCCGTAATAGCAGCATTGACACTATGACAATATTCAGCTAGTGGCTGTGAGGAGGGAGGAGAAGCGAGGAGGTATGTAATGCTTCTGTTACTCAGAAATTTCTGATGGCGTATTTTATCTGATTGCCAAACGTTTGAGCTAATCAGCAATAAGTGTAAATATAAGTCTTTTTATAGCTAGCTGAATTCATCATCCAGATTTAAATATAACCCCGACTGCTGCTAAAACCGGATGTTTCCATACGCTGGGGCCCAGACCTAGTGAAGGGTTCAAGCCCAGGTGTGCTTCCACCAAGGCACCCCTCCCTCTACCTAAGGCTCAGCTTCCCCGTAAGCACGGTGGAGAAACTCTCCTTTGGCCCCTGGAGCCAGCCAGAGATTGCTTCCCAGGGAGTCTCAATGGATGGCAAACGTGGGATAGGGCTGGTCACACTGCAGGTATGAGTGCTCCCGGCCTCCATGCTCATCACATCCCGGAGCGATGTGCGTGAGGAGGCTGGGACCAGCTCTGGCGTCACCCTCGGGCCAGGGGTCTTGCTGCGTGGGAGCAGCAGAGACATTTTTGTGAGAGCGATGGTGCCTTTGGGGATGCTGTTAGATGAGCTAGAAGAGTTTTGCTCCACTTCACTGAAAACTTTGTTGCTGCTTTTGAAACATGGGACTGGGTGTGCTCCGGCTGGCCTCACCATCGAATCCAAACAGTGCAGCAGGTGCAGCGCTGGTCAGAGAGTGGGAGCAGCCTTCTCCCCCTTCCCTCCAGCAGGGAAGAAGTGGCTGTCCTCCGTTCCTGAGAGGGCCACCACCAAAATGGAGAAAGCGTCTGTTTGGTCAGAGGAAGACGCCACCTTGCCCTGGTTTTCTTAGCCACTCCTGGGCTGGTGCGGTCCCCGTATCACCTCTCATGGGATGGAAAGACCTCTGCAATGGCAGGCGCCTCATGCAGGGCTCAGAGAAGGATGTTTGGGGGGCTGCGAAAGTCTGGAGGGAGCAGCTGTAAGATCACGTTGTCGCACTCAAAACAGTTTCATGGGGTGCACACGGGAAGCAGCCCCCCAGCTTTTCCAGCACCTGACTGTGAGAAGTAGATGCTGGCTGACTGCCAGCAGAAAGCCCCTGCCCAGTTCGCTCGTGCGGTACCCTGGATCCGCAGCACTCGGGGCGTGCAAGGCGGGCTCAGCCCCCAAGCCCTGCAGCCCACGGGCTCCTGGCCAAGCCCTCCTCCAGCTCATTTACTCCTCTCAGCTCCAAAGGGTCGCGTGGGGCTATGGAACGACTGACCTTTGCAGAAGCAGTTCTAGAGCAAAATGCTTGTTAGTGCCGTGTATTTTCATGTTTTTAAAGGTGTTGGCATTAATTAGACCGGGCTTAAAAATATATATCAAAGCCAGTGCTTGTTAAATCCAGGGATGGTATTTGATGTGATGTGTACAATTCCTAAAAAAACCCAAACAAGCAACTAATTCATTTTGCATGGTGTGACATTCCCTGCATTGCCCTGCGTTGCTGTGAATGCTGCTTCCGCTGAGGCTGGACTGTCAGTGGGGATCTGCCTTTGGTTCATTCAGCAGCAGCAAAGTTTACTACGAACTCATGTTGATTTCATCTCTTCTCCCAAACTGGGGATCTGATGCAATGCTTTTCGCCTTGCAAATAATCCTTACTCATGCAAGTAATTTACATGAGTAAGCGTTGCTCATACAGAGGAGAGGAGAGAGCTAGTTTCCTGTAATTATTTCCCTAGCAGTATTTTGCATTTTCAGACTAATTGGGGGAAAGAAAAAAAAAAAAATGAAGTCACTCCATAAATGTATGTCATTTATAATTGCAGAAGAGATTCTTCCAGAAAGTTAAGGCAGGCAGAGGGTTTGTTCTCTCTTCATTCCGGGACAGATGCTCACAGCATCCCTCGAAAGCCTGCTTCATTTCCAAGGGGCTCTCCGTGTGCGGAGCTCCTAGCCCAGTGCGTAAAGGTAGCGCAGGCTGGCCCGAGCGTGGTCTCTTACGCCGCTAGTGCTTTATTGCCACCCCCCTTGAAAAATGTGCTACTCTCTTTGCACAGTAATAGATTTTTTTGAGAGACGTAGGAATCTGTACGCTCTCATTTGAAATGAGAACAGCCCCGTTTTAGTCTCCACGGTGTGTGCCTTATGCTCGTATCTGTCAACACTGGTAGTGACAACACGTTTCAAACATGCAGATTATGATTATTAAAGGGTGCTTTAAAAATCATGCTAATAGCATCAATCTCCAATGTACACTTGCTCAAATTAATTCAGCTTTGGAAATCAGGCGCACTGTAATAGCAGTGTTAGAGAAATGGCATTTGTCATAAAATATCATGGTTTTGGTAATTGCATATCCACTCTGTATATTTTTATCTCTCACCACCAGTAGCATATGCTGGCAAAGGAAGGAGAGGGCAATGATATTACTCAGAGAAGCCACATGTTGCTAGCCATTAGCCAGCAATCTGGCATATCTGGTCACTTAAGGCAGATTCCCTTCTTTAATTTTTTTAAAATTTTTTTGTTTTTTTTTCCCTTTCCCCTTTCCCTCTGCTTCCCCGTGCATTCAGACTGTAAAATACACCCACTGCTCTCCAGAGTTGCTGTTCCCAGTCTGATCAGTGGCACTAAACATTAAACTCTTGTCTTTGGAGAATAATAGGCCTCACATGGTACACCCTCAAGCATGTTGAGATACTGTGCAGGCTGGAAAATAAAAATGTTCTAATTGTGTCTTTTAAATAAGCATAGGAGTGAATTAATTAGACTATATTTTGTCTTTAGTTGCTTAGTTACACAATAGTATTCCTAAGCACAAGTAAGATAAATTGGCTCTTTTTGTGCTGCTTGTCCCTTAATCATAATTACTGTATTGCTCAGGAGAGTAACGCATACATAGATTTTGCATTTTTAATAATATTCAAACAATATGCGAATGATATAGAAAGTATGTTCTGATTCAAGCTCTTATATGCTTTTATTCAGGAAGAAGTTCTTCTGCTATGGGAGCAATATTTGCATTAGTTGCTCAGAGATGTAGTTCTGGGAAATACATAATTGAAATATTCTTGCAATGCTTGTTCTGGCCCTTTCATTCGCATTCAAAATAACAATGCCTTAAGTCTCCGAACAGTCATCCACTCTTGATTTAAGAGCTTTTTTCTTTGTGTGTGTGTGTGTGTGTGTGTCTGTGTTTGTGCATGTGCAGTGTGGGTTCACACCCAGCATTAACCCTGCAGAGCCTAGATGCTCGTGTGATTCATAGTGTCGTATCAAGTTGAGCTTTTTATTTTGTAGCTAAAATGCAGTCAGAAGGTCAGATGAACATCGGCATTTTATGGCATTAATCCAATGACCTTAATGCTTGGCAGGCGTCCATGTTTCTATGTGAAGGTGCCAGGGTTATAGATAATAAAAGAGTTTGTTTTCATTTTCTGGATATTTTAATCTTTCTTTGCAAAGCACAGCCTCGGGTTTGGGGGGGCTTGGGGCTGCTCCCGGGGGCCAAAACTTTAATGTCTTCCTGGGTTGTTTAATGTTGCTGCTAATGATGGGCAGATTGATACAGATGCTGAACAATGGAAGGTTCTGGCAAGAAACTCCCTAGACATGCTCAGTGGATGTATGTGAAAATTGGCTCCATTGTTCTGCTGTATGAAAAGCAAGTAAATTATTTACAGATATTTGCTAATTAAAGCACATATTGTTTTACCAGCACAATAGAACACAATATAACAAAGGACAAAAGAATAAGCTTGCATAATTTAAACCTGCTAATGCAATGTACTCCTTGGTAAGAAAAATATAATTATGTAATCTACGAGGAAAGCTTTTCGTACTGTAACTGTAGTAGGCAAAATTAGGAATGAATTGCTTGTCAACTTGCCTAAACTAAAACAGCTCTTCGAGATCTGTGAGCTATCTGACGGGAAAACATTTTGACTGAAGCCTATTTTCTCTTTGGTCAGAACTTCTATCTGCAATGACAGATATAAATTCAATTTGAACCTCTGCTCAGGAGTGGGAGAAGGGAGAAAAAACCATCCCAGAAATGGAGGAAGCTCTCGGTAGAAATGTCAAGTCTAGCTGCTCGCAGCTGTCCCTCTGTGCGCTCCATCTCCACCCCACTTCTGGCCCAGATGTACCTGTACCCCACAAAGCATCCTACAAAAACGTGGTGCTGTCCTGCCCCAGGACATTCTGTGTGTCTGGCTTCGGAAATACTGAGTCACGTGGCAAAAGCTGCTTGCTAATACACGGGAAAGTGAATACCGCAGGACTTCACATGCTTCACCTCTGTCCTTTATCTTGGTCTTTTGGGTTTTGGACCCCAGCAGATGGGATGAACTTGTCAGGATGTAGCGTTCTCCATCGACATGAGTTTCAGACAGCTATGTGTGGCTGTGCTTAGACTGGGGAAATAGCGCGGTAGGCTGGGGAAATACCTGTCACCTGAATTTAACGAGATCATTATAGCCCTTTAAAGTAATTAGTGAAGGATTAATAGATGAAAGGTTCTGCCTTGGCCTCTTTAAAATTCTCCTGTGTGCCAGGTAAATTCTTGGGCTGTGTGAGTTTTCATTCTCAAGGCTCTCCCTGTAGGTTCATGGGTGGAGAGCAGTGGTCTCTGTAGGTCCCTGCACGCTGGCATCTCCAGGGAGCATTGCAGGTCCAGACCCCACTGGTCAGTTCCGTTCCACGCAACTTTTGAGATGCCTCCATCTGCCCTGGGCTAGGGGATGCAGGAGGAAACAGCACCAAATGAGGCACTCAGGGCAGGGAAAGGGGAAAAAAAGCTGCCCCTGCCCATGCCAAGCACTGGAGCCTCCTGTGAGGCTTCCGTGTCACTTGGTGATCCCACCTGCAGAATGGGAGCTGCTGTTCCCACCTGGCAGAGCTGTGCCCTGGCTCCCCAGGTCTGCAGCCTGCTTGGAAAGGTTGTACTGGAAGAGCAACATGTAGTAAGGGAGTGGATGGCAGGAGAGTCCTTCGTGTGCCTTGTAGGGGGCTGAACAGCGCGCTTCCCAGAGACAGACCTCTTCTGTGATGCAGCTGTTTTTTAGCTAGTCTGTCATCCTGCAGTCTTAAAAAACCCATGTATGCCCTCAGTCCACAGCAGGTGACAGGGAGGTGGGACCTTCTTACTCTGGAGAAGGATTCTGAGAACAAGGCAGTCTTGTACATTTGTTCTCTGTCCCTTTAGGGCTGAATATGGTCCCTGGAGGAAAGCTTGGGTGAGGTGCTGCTTGTAGGAGATGACTCTGGAGACCCAGGTTCAGATTTCCAAGTGACTTTTGGCAAGTGGGTTAGGGCTGAATTGAAATGACCTGGTTTCCACCACTGTCCCAAAGCCCTGGTAGCATCTGTATAGCCGAGAAGAGCTCTGGGCTGTAGACTCTGCTAATAGGGCCTTTTGATTTGACTATGCTGTCAAGTAAGGGTGATGGTACTTTCCTCAAACACCCAGATAAATGCATTGCTACAGGAGAGGTGCTTACTGGAAACAAGCCCCCTCCTTACCTTCTCCACTTCCGCAACACAACCTTCCGCTCCTCGAAGGGATCTAGAGCAGGGAACCAGATTGCTGGGGCGAGAACTGCAGTGTTGCACAAGGTATGGCAAGGTCCTTTTCACCTAAATTGCAAAAACCTAAAAAATACATGGGATGTAAAAAAAAGCCCAGAATAATAGAGGCCTTTATGCCCAAATGAAATATGCAGTTCTATTATCCTTGGTGAATACAGTCTGTAAGAGTCGCACTGTATTTTTTGCTCCCATGGATGAATGTGTTTTCATCAGCAATGTACTGGGTTGTAAAATATGCATCCCCAGCTATCTACCGTGCTAAAGGTTTCAGTAAAAAGGCTTGAAGATGTTTTCTAATGCAAATCGTACTGATCAGATAAATGACACGCCATGTCTCCTGTAATTATCGGCAAGAGTTTTTACAGTACGTCTCCTGTTTCTCTCTAGGCCACGTATTTGATGTTAGGAGACAGCCAAGCAGGTGTTCGACTCACTCGTGCCCTCCAGAATTCCTTAAATGACCTCTGGAAGCACTGGAGTGAAAACAGTCTCAGCACGTCAAAATTTTGAGATATCTCAGTTGCCATAATTCTTTTAAGGCTGCCTCGGCATCTCTAAAATATAAATCTTTCCTAGTTATTGGCAATGAGTGAGGAGTTGTGACGTACTGTATGCGGGCGTGCAATCAAGATGTACGACCTCCCTGTGCTGCCCTGTGACTCCCTGCCTTGTAAGAGTTAATATTTCTTCTAAAAAATAATTATCTGCTTTAAACTATTATAACTACCTGACCTCTTTCCCTGAATGTAAGTATTTCAACCATCTGCTGAGTCAGGCAATATAGCATTCTGTGCTTTCGGGAGGCTGTGATGGTTGCTTAGACAACAGTGACATAATATTTAAGCATAACGGCTCTCAAGAAGATACTGTCCCCTTCTCCCTGGACGACTTCTCTGAAAATGCAAATCCGATATGCTCTTAAAAAAACCAAGAGAGGGATGAGAAGGGTTTGTATCGCCATCTTTCTTAACTATCTCCCCATTTCTCACTTGATAGGTGAAAGTATTGTACTTTGCTCAGGAGTCTTGTAAGATGTAGTAAAATTATAGGCTGACTAGATACCTGCTTTTATAGAAACAGAAGAAAAAGTGTGCCTTATTATAGTCAGTGCTTATTTTGAGATTTAGACAACTTTGTGGCTGGGAAAAGTGTTGTCACTGGTTGGTCAGTGTCCAAAAAGGCCCATCTGAGATAAATCTCATTCCTGAGCAGAGCTGAAATCAGCACTGGCTGTTTCCTCCTGCAAACCTCATCTTGCTGTAGCAGGAAAAAAAGCAATTAAAGATTTAACCACGCAATGGAGACCTCATAAACATATCACTTCAGAGCATAGCTAATACACGATGAGTTGATTTTTGTATAGATATATATATGCACTGTATGCGACGTGGGTGGTTTTTCATGTTTACACAGAGATATAATTATGAATGACATGAAGGTTATACAGCAGATTTCTTTAATCTTCTAAAGGTTTGTTAGTCATGTGTCACCGTGTACCTGTTTTTTATTTATTCAACATCTGTATTCCTTTGTCATCTTGTTGAAAGGGTTTCTCTGCAAGGGCTGTGGTGGTAGGTGCGCAGAAGTGGTTACGGAATGGCTACGGGGTCTCCTCTGGCTGGCAGAGCCCTGCAGATCCCAAGCAACTTTCGTTGTGACACACAGCTGCAAGACATTTTTGCTTAACAAAAAAGGAGAGGGACCCTTTTGTCACCTGCTGTTTAAAAAAAGTAATAAAAAGCCTCCTTGACTCATAGTTTGGGTCTGAGCACTTGGAAAGGTTGCTTGAGGATGTGTGTGAAAGCTTGGCAAGGTGCATCGAAATCCCAAAGCTGATGAAATAGTTGGGTGACCTCTGTTTGGGTGGCGTTGGGGCAGATGACCTCTTGTGTTAGCAAACTGCCAAGACGTGGGGAAGACAGCCTCTCTGGAATCTTCCTGTGGCTTGGGCTCCTCAGAAAGAAAGGACTACCCACTACATTTTGCTGGGTGACAGTTTTTGTACGATGAGGTGCCAGGGTAAGAAGTTACCTGGAGATGCGGTCCCTTGCTGGCGAGATTGGTGTTGGCAGCAACACTCAGAGGAGGACTGTAGTCTGACCTGTGACCACTGTGGTATGTGGGGAGTTGGGGTGGACGTGGCCTGTTGTCTCTGAATTGGGCTGAAAGGGAGCAACAGCTCAAAAAATGAGCAGTGCGAGAGAGCAGGTCTACCCAGTCCCACTGTGTGTAGCGCAAGGCGACCCAAGGCAGGCCCTGAAATATATAGGGTAATTTTTCTGTTTTCTGGCTAAAAGTGAGCTTGGCCATGCTTCCCTGGTGCAGCCATGGTGATCGGTACAAGGGGAGGACACGAGGCCAGTGCTGGTGTGGAGGATGGTTGGGTGCTCCCAGACGCTGGAGAGGTGGCGCCGCCCATCCTCCCTCACAAGGGGCTCGTCCTGCGGCTGTTGCCTCTGCAGGTCAGGCCCGGCCTTGGCCCTGCTTCCTTCAGGGCAACGCCAAAACCCCACAGTGGTGTCTTTAAGGTTAAGAACAGGTCTGGCTTTTGGGTGCCTTGACAACAGTGGAGCTGCAGTCACAGCAGGTGCAAGATGGGCTCTCTTGACCCGGCAGCCGTGAGGCGGGTGTTGCCATTGCTCGGCAGTGGCACAAGGCCCAGCCTAACAGCCATGAGTGCAAGGCCTCTGGTCAGCTGCCCTTCTCAGGCAATCCCAGCCGATTTGGGAGCCAGCCTGGCTCCCTTAGGGACGTAGCTGCCACAATGGGGTGATGGGGACCGGGTGCCCTTGGGGCACAGCTGCTGCAGGGGTGACAGGGTGGTCCCGACAAGGGGCCATCACCTAGCACTGCCTGCAAAAGGGGGTTTTGGCCCACAGCCTCTGTCATGGCATAGTGACAGCCTGAATTTCTTCTATATTTTAAGTTCATGCACTCCATTGTGTGCTCAGCCACTCTGTAGTGCCATTCTGGGTGCCCCTTTGCACCGCGGTGGCTGTATTTAGGCTCACAGTGCCATTTTGTGAAGGGCTGAGGTGAGTGCACAATGGTCTTTTCTCAGGGTCTTTTCCTGGCCCCTCATATCAGTGTGGGGATGCTAAACACCATGTTTTCATGGACACGGCCGTGCTGCTACCACAGAAAGCATATGGCTGGGGTATGCTCTCCCCTGCCCCCCCAAATCCACCTCTCCCACTGTTCCTGCCTTTCCGTTTCCCCCTCCACGGCAGCCTGAGCAGAGCCGGTGAGTGCGCCAGCATTGCTTCACCCTTGTTACAGTACGGTTTCTTTTTTTTCTTCCCTTTTTTTTTTTCCTGTGTACACATCATGTGTGTGTGTGCGAAGGTTGTATTCTCAAAAACAAGTTTATTCATTGATGATGTAATAGTGATTGTACTTTTCTTTTGGTTAATAAATTGTCTGCTCAGCTTACTTTGTATGCCAGCCAAAATTAGTCATACCAGTTCTTGGAAAGGATATGAAGAAACTAGTAATTGAAATCATAATCATTTGATCATGAGAGCTATTTGGAAAATAATATTTGAACCAAAAACACATCTGATCTCCAAGTCAGTTTTATTTTAAAACTGCTGCTAAATAGATTTCTCTAGTGTTGAGTATTAGAAATTGTGTAGTAGCTGGTGGTGGTATTCAACATCCTAAAAGAGGACTTCATCCAGAAATTGCTGAGACTGTCTGCAGGCAGGCTGATATTTATATATATGTTGGGTTTTTTTCCATCCTGACATTTAATAATCACCATGTAATAGCTATAAAATGCATAGCAACTACAGCTTTTTTATTTCAAGTGGATGGTGTAATGAAATTGGGTGAAACCATCCATTGAAATTGTACTTTGTAGTACCCAGTGCTTGTTTACAAAGTATTGACGTTTGTCATAAACAGAGATTTAAAACATCACTGTTACTGTTTGTTGTTCGGTGGAAGCTCTTACGCTGTGCAATGATAAAGGAAAAGATTTTATTACAAGCTTGTTTAGCATATAAGCATGCTGTTCGTTTCTGACCAAATATTTGTTATTGCACTAAATGTAATGAAGGTGCCTGCTTATAAAACGATTGTGTATTATATAAGGGAGAGTGGAATATCAGATCTGCTTTTTTTACTAGAGATACTTCAGGTTTTGTATTGTGTGTAACTTATCACAATAAAGCTTTTTTTTTTCCTATTGAGCAGTATTTTATTTCCTGAGGAATGTGTTCAGTGGAAGAAAAAAACACACAGAGAGAATCAATCGTGCTTTTCTCTTTGTTTAATAACTCAAAGAATTTCTCTCCCATTTGCAAATACTTGTGTTTATTTGAGAGGAAAATTGGATTCTGGTTTATTTATTTCAAGAACCTGTAACCTTATTTAGTACTAGAAATGTGCGATGTGCAAGGTGTGGTGTGCAGCTAGCTCTCATTGCAACATAAATGATTTCTGCTATTTTACTATAAAATCTGGAGTATATCTTGCTGGATATGTGTGTATGTTTGTTTGTTTATTTTTTTGAGGCTTTCTTGAGCCCTTGCTCACTGGAGTCAGCTATAAAACATTCTGCTTATTCATCATGACTGAGAGGAGTTGATTGTTTCCTGGAAGGATAAAATTCAGCAATTAGAGCTGTTTAATTTGAGTATATGTTCTGGAGGCTAAACTAAGTTTAAGTGCTTTTCTTAGAATATATATTTAAGAAGGGAAAAAAAATTACAGTTCTGATCTTGAAAAAGGTTTTAAGAAACATGAGAATGTGCAAGTTTCTTTTGGTGGGAAGCACATAACATTTATGTAGTATTTCTTTTGGGATTACATCACAGTTTTATTTAATTTTTAGGACAAAAGTTAAATTCAATATTTGTGTATAAGCCAAGGGAAAATGTACCATAAACACAGGAATTTTCTGGTGAGTCAGAGTTCCAAGAATCTGAGATTTACTTAGTCCATTTATTCCAGGACTAGCTATAACCATTAGTCATCCAGCCATGAATTTTTACATTTGCAGCTAATTGCACCTAAAAAACAAACTTTCCCTCAAGGCTTTGGGTTATACAGAATGTGATTTGGCAACCTGCATTTCAAATGCCTTTTAGGATCATTGCCCTGGTCCTAGAAATTGTCTTTAGATCTTGTGTATTTGCTTCAAGTAAACAACTAATATTTCCACTTCGGTGTCAAGAGGAATAAATTAAGTACTAGATATTCGGTATTACAGAAAAATTAATCTGCCAACAGCAAGATAGGCTCTTCCAGTAGCCTGTGGGGGATGGCGTTACGGGTTGTATCAGTCATTGCGAAGCTCCGCGTGACGTGTTGTATTCTCATTTGACCGCTTCTTGCAGGATGAAGTTATTGCTGTTTCAGAGAAGGTTACTGTGAAGCTTGAGGACTTGGCAAAATGGGCACAGTCCGATTTCTCCAAGTGGAAGTGTGGTTTCCGGGCTGAGCCGGTTAAGCCGATGCATGTGGGGAAGAATGGGCAGAAGGAGGCCTTGACGAGATACAGACAATCCACGCTCAACAGCGGCTTGAACTTCAAAGACATCCTGAAGGAAAAGGCTGACCTTGGTGAGTATCCCTTACTTTCTCCTGTGGGGAAGGGCCCGTGGGTGAGCGTCTTTCGAAGGCAGATGAGCCTGATCCTGCCAAGCCGTCGCCGCTTCCCAAGGTATGTCTGTGCTTCGGGCGGAGGTGTGGTGATGAGGTACCCGAGTGGAATGGGTGGTGGTGAGCTCATCACAGCCTCCTTTGACAGTAGCGTGGGATAACTGCGATACCTGTCTGCTCCGTAGACATGACCCTGAGCACTGAAGCTCAAACCCTGAAGATACACGTGCAAGTAATTGTCAAGGGCTCTCCCTGGAGCTCTGCAGACCAGGGGATCAGGTCAGAGCTGTGCACTGTGGGGAGAGGAGCATGACACATCTTTCCAAGGCCTCCTCTGACAGGCAGGGGAGAGCAAAGACCTTTCACTTCTCATGTTCCATCTTCTGGAAGTGCAGGATTGCCACCCATGTCTGGTGCTTATCCTGTCTCCATACCGTCAGCTTTGTGTCTCATTTGGTAGGGAGATGTCCCTTCCGTAGCCTTCTGTAGCGTTTTCTTGTGAGCTTTATGCTTTATGCAGTGTAGGCCCCCTGCAAGCACCCTGCTGTTCTCTCCAGACCGACCTGTGCTTTTTTTCCCTGTCCATTTTTAGGGAGGGAAACGGTAGTTCTGCTGCTGTGGATGGTTGCAGACAGGCTTGCAGCTCTGGGGCTGCTTTGGTGCGCAGACACTGACACCTCTAAAATCCGTGGTGGAGGCGCAGGGTCTGAGGAAGATGGGTCTCCTGTTGGTAAACATGCCTGTTGTGGTATTAGGACCTTGGATGCATAATAGCTGCCAGAGAGGGCACTTTGAAGTGCATCCCAGGGACATTTCTCTGTTGTACCAAGCTTTTAACAAATATTCCAAGTTTGAAGGGCATCAAATTTAGGCCATAATGTGTGGAAAGGTAAGAAATTAAAAGCTAAAGCTGATGCACGTGAGGAAATGCTTTTGCACCTACATGAACAGGAGATGCAGGGCCAAGTTGTTTTATGATGGCGTGACCGCGTTGGCATCAAAGCCAAGTTACACTAAGCTGAAGATCTGTCTTGGAGGATTTATCTTCTGCATCTCTTTTTTCTGATCTTAGCAAATGGTGATTTTGTCAGTCTTGCATTTCACCATTAGATATGTAGGTTGGAAGTTTAAAGTACAGTTGGAAGTTGATCTTATTTTTCATTACATCTCCAGGAAAAAAAATAACCCATGCAATTCTTTCTCTTTTCCTTTGCTTTTCTGTGTGGTTTCTTCTGGTTCATAATTACATGCAGTAATTTTCTCTGCTATTGCCCTGGCATCTTCTTTACGCACTACATTTATTTGCATTTGTTTGTTGTGTCAGAAGAATCTTAATTTTTTTTCAGAAAGAACGTTTGTGTATTAATGTTTTCTCGGTTTTGTTTTTAACAAATAAAAAAATCTTCGTGGTAAGTTGTGAAATTGCTATTATCTACCCTAGGAGCCAAAGAAAATTATCTTTAAGCCTAAAGCTTATAGTTGCATGTTAAGCCTTTGAAAGTAGGGGTTTTGCTGAAAATGTTTGTGGAATGCAAACTGTATGGTACAGTTTTGATAACCCACATTCTGATGTTGCTCATTTTCGGTTGGTGGCTCTGGCTTTATTGTTGGGTCTTTCTTTTCAGTAGAAAAGTGTATTTTGACTAATGTTTGATACGATTGTCTTTTTCTTCGTCATGACCAGTTGGCGGGAGTGAAACCAAAGGTTCAAGAAGACCTATAGCTGATTAGGCAGGTTGATACAGACAACTGATCTAGCCTGTGGAAGGCAATCAAAGAAATTCCTTAAATCTAGCACTAAGATTTTTTTTTTTTTACTATTTGAAAGACCCAAGAATTTAAGCATAGTTTGCTTCCTGGATCTGAGAAAAACTCAGAATGGTGATCTTCATTGCCTGTGAAGCAGCCCTCGTTGGTTGTGTCCTGTAGGCAATCCGCGAGCTCTGGTGTTTGGCTTAACTATGGGATGGAAGTTTAACACCCACCTGGTAAAGAAGATTTGTGTCTCTTATTCTGAGTGGTTGGTCAGGGTTGATATTGTGCTGTCTCTATTGTGCTGGGAATTGCTGTCTCCCTACTGTAGGCAAAGGCAGTAGCATAACATGCAGTGTCCAAGGCATAGAGATTTAAGCTGCCGGTGTTGTATCTTCTCTGCTGTCAAAATGGCAGGTTTAGTTCCTGTTACAACGTGTGCCCACAGACCTTTTCCAGTACTCAGCATCTTGCCAACAGAGCAACGCTCAGCTGCAGTGGTCAAAGATTTATTAGCAATAACTTCTGCAGTAGGTCTCTAGCACAATGGGATGGGGTGGATTTTCTCTTAAAATGGGGTTATAAACTGTGAGCGAACACGATGCGCTGTCATGCAAAGGTCCCTCTGGGTGAGAGCATCAGCACAGCTATATTAGCAAGGCCAATCAGCCCAAATGGAGGGGTGATCTCCCACACATCCACCACTTCCCACCACGGTAGCACAGCTCTCCTCCTAATCAGGTACTCAATGCTGGTGCCCATGGGGCTGTTTCATGGAGGGCTTCCCCACCAGGCAGAGTGGAGTGGCTGTGATGGGGCAGACCACTTCATACAGAACTTGGGTCTGAAGGGAACAAATCGCTTCTTGTGCTGATCAGATAGACCATGCATGAGTCTGTAGTGATGCCCACGTTTAACCCTGGCTGTAGACAAGGAAGTTGCTGAACCAGATGTTGAAAAGGCCTAGATAAACAAGCTGATCTCCTGGACCCCTTCTTTCCTATGTAACAGCATGTTTCCATTACAGAAAAATCCCATAAAAGTGAGTAGATTCTGAAATTTTTCCTATTAGATGTTTTTGAACCAAGCTGTAGAAGGCAATAGGAAATTATATGCCTACCAAAGAGCTCAAAAAATTTTACAGAAGAAACAAAATCAGTTTTCATACACTATGCAGGAGTGGTGAAGGGTGAAACAACCGATGAAATGAAAACATGGCTGATACAGAACCACAGAAGTGGCACTGCACAAACATACTTAATTAAACACGTTGCTGCTGGGAGCAGGGCAGCTTTAAACAATAACCAGGCAAAGTGGGGCCTCGTGTGAGCAGTGTCTACCCTGTGCCATACGCTCTGTGGCACTTCCTTAGCCAAAACTAAGGCAACACCTGGTTAACCACAACCTGGAGAAAGCATGCACCCATAATTGAAAGTTGACCCTAATTCAAATTCGGTACTTCTGTCTCCTTTTTTGTTCTATGTTTTTTCTCTTTTTTTTTTTTTTTCTCTTTTTGTCTCTTTTTTTTCCTCATCTCTTTTTTCTTCTTTCTTCTTTTCTCTTTTTCTTTTCTCATTGCCTTTCTTCTCTGCAGAAATGGGTTTTTTTTCTGTAAAATGCCATTGTTTTTATCACTAGTGAATTATGCAGAACTTTTCCTTAGGACTGTATTAAATAAAAGATCTAGCAATAGCATTTTCTGTGTGCGCTTCAAGATTTCAGCTTGAAAAATGATTTTTAAGAATTATTTCTTTCTGCCTGTTGAGATATTTATGTTATACATTCTGTCCCTTTCTACAAATATGTCAATATTGAATGTTAGCAGTTTATGTCTTAAGACTATTTATAGCTTTCTGAATATTTCTTTCAAATGCTGAGAAAAATAGAGAATAACAACAATGCAGCATATAAAAATAGAGTTGCTCAGGAATGTATTATTCATAATGAACATGAGAACCTGTTTTTCCAGAAGAATTGGTCTGATTAAATCATTCACTACTAAGGCCGCTAGTTATTTATTTTTGTCTTTAGAATTATTTAGGGGATTTTTCTTTGTAATGAATGGACTCGTATACCCATATTTGGTAAACCAGTGGGAAGTCACCAAATGAGGAATTATTTCATTTTACAAAATTTTTAGCAACTAAGCAATGTAAACACTATTGGTTAAATATGGCAAAGTTGCATATTTGTATTCCTTGGGCTATAGTTCGAAAAAAATTCAAATTATTTTATATAACACTGCTTCTTACAGACTTCCTTTAAGTGAAGTATGAAAGCTGCAGTGTAAGCTTTATTGGCCTATAAATATGTCATTATAGTTGGACTACATTTATATGCTTTGGATTGTTGTTTAAGCCAAGAAAATATGTCTCTACAGGTTGACTTTTTATTGAAACCCTTTGAGGCATACAACAGAATGTATTTTAGGCCAAGGTTATTAAAACAGCATTTTCATTTTTGCAGCAGACTCATTGTCAATTATGCTGCCACAAACTGTCTGTGGATAGGCAGTTATGAATGGTTTCATCTCTAAATGTGTCTTTAGAAAAAGAAATAAAAGATAGAGGAGTCAGAGCTGAAATTGAGAGAAGAGACTGAGGGGAAAATGACTGAATTTAGTGCTCACCAGCTCTGTTGGTTTGGGTTAGGCTGGGCTGCGGTGCTGCCTGGGTTTAGCTGAGGCATAAATGGTCCCTGTGCCTGCATCGGGCTGGGGAGCTGGGAGCCACTGCTGCCCTGGCTGGGCAATCTGCATCCCTCTGGCTCACGAATCTGTCATGACAGAGCTCTGGGTTTGATCCCCCAACTGTCGTTGCCATTCTTTCTATCCATCCTTTAGGAGTCTTCATCATGCCAAAATGGATGGTTGAGGTTGCCACGTGGTGGGCGCTTTACCGGCAGCATTAGTAATGGGGATGAGCAAGTTCTGGTGCTTCCTGAAGGGGTTTTTGCCACAGTTACTGCATGTTTGTTTGGGTCCAGTGAGGGGGAACCCAAAGAAAATTTAGCAATCAATCAGCTCTGTCCTGTCTTTTATTCCCCACAGTCATATATTTGGGGGTGCACAATCTGAATCTTTGTTCTCTGTGAAATCTGGGAAAATCAAGTACTATTTCTAGCTGAGGTTTATATTTTAGCAGTCACCGTTTTCCAGTCCATAGGTTGTTTTCCAGCAGTTGTTTCCTACTTCACTCTTTTGAACCCTCCAGCAGAGCTTGCCGGGCAGGGGCTGGATGTTGCAGGACTGGCTCACCCTCTCATTTCCTTCTCTTCTTTACCAGTTTCATAATTTGCATAGCTTCACACAGGTGATCACAGCTCCTCATCAGATCTTGTGTTGCCGTATAAATTGGCCCATCCATGGCAGATTGCAGTGAGTTTGGAAGGAAAAGCAGAGCAGGGATGAGCAGCAATCTTGCAGGAAGGTGCTGCCCCCTCAGTGCCCAGGCAGCCACAGTGCCTGGCCCCAGCGGGAACTGGGCTGGTGCATTGCCCTTCTGTTTTCACTAACCAGTGGCCTTGCAACAGGCTTGACTTCTCCAGATGAAGGTTATCAAGTCGTAATGTAGTCAAACTGTAGTATTATCGAAACTGATAATCTGCAGCTGTAGTGTGCTCAGACACTTGCGGTGACTTCTGAACTGACGCCGACTCTCTTTGTTCATTGTTTGTCACGTGCTGCTGAGTTCAGGCTCGCCTGGCTTAACTTGGTGCAATAATTTTCTGACCAACTAATTGTTAGCTATTCAGAGTACAGCTACTTTGGATACTTTGTGCCTAAGTCATGCTTCTAATTCTTTTCCCCTCCCCTTCTTCTCTGTTTGTCTGCACTCTTTGCCTCTTCCTTGTGCCTTCCTGTCCCCATCGCCCTAGCTGAATGCCATTTTGATCTTGATAAAGCTCCTGTAAGTGTCCCATTATCCCATTTTCCCCTCTCTGCCCTTGTGCACCGTATGTTGTTTTTTGTCTCATGGGTCAGAGTGACCTCTCTAACTCATTTTAACCAACCCAATTGATACAGCTCTTTTGCTGTAGATGAGGCTATTACATGACTTGTCTGTTGTGCTCCATGGAGCCTGAATGGAGGAGGACGGCTCCCTTGGGAAAAAAAGACTGTGGCCTGGCATTTTCTTCTGTGTTTGTGCAGCTCCTAGCACATGCTGGCACTGCTGCAGCTGAACGAGAGCACCAGCAGGCTGCGGAGCAGTGCTGTTGGGGTTGCTGTTCAGAGAGGCCATGGAGCAGAAAGGCTTCCTTTCATTGTACATCTTCTTTTGGTTTAATTACTGCTTACCTTTAGTGTTAACATGTTTGGGATCGGAGATAACCTGAGGTGCTGAGCAGACAGACAGTTTTGTCTGGCCTTGCTTGAAGAGGGCAAGATAGATGTTTATTTTATTATTTGCCAGCCAGTTGGTTTAAGATAGCTAATACTTGTTCACTTATTGGCTTCAGTTGCTGGCTGCCTTTTAAATGCTGAGAGGTGATGCTGTTGTTGGGTGCAGTGTACCCCCAGTAATCCTGTGATAATGACATATTTTCTCCTGGAGGTGACACTATCTCCAGTAGCATTTTGGGGCTCCCCCTCCTCACTTGCCCCTCTCTCTTGAGCCACTGCTGCTCTCCTCTGCACCTTCCCCAGCCTTCCTGGGAGGAGGTTGGCGGCGACCTCAGGAGGTTGTCTGTAGCCACCTGGTCCTTCCCGAGGCCACGTGTTTGCCCGAGCAATACTGGGATGATTTAAGTGCTGTTAATTTCTTCCATTCTCTGGGGACAGCCTACTTCATTACAGAGGAAGCGTATGGGGGTGACAAAAACATTTTAATATGCAGCACTAGCTATGGAAGCCTTTCATTCACCACTGGATTGTGTTGAGCCTCATCTATTTGTGGCTCTTGAAAGGAGTTTTAACACCACACATCTCAAACTTCAAGCGTGCCTTATCAAAGAGATAAAATTTGGATTTCTTCTCAAACTTTGACCTGCCTTTGAGCTCTTCTAAAAGGGGGTGGTAGCATTGCCCCTGGGAATTGAGGAGGTGGGTATTTTGTTCTTTGAAATGCAGAAGATCTGCCAAGAAATGTAAACAAAATCCCACGTAACTTCTCTCTAGGTAGCCCCTAAATCACAGTGCCTGTACCCCACCCCCACCGGTTCCTGCAGCAGGAGCAAGCTAACATGATTATCAGAATTGTGCTGATAGCAGTTGTCACTGTGTCAGCGTTTTCAATTATGTATTGGTATGACAGGGCACTTTGTCGTTGGTGTAGAGCACAGCCATTTGCAATTGCAGTTCTGGTCTATTCAGAAACATCAGGGAAGGAATCACTGCTGCAAAACGAGAGGAGGAAGAGTTAAATTTTACTGCCTTGTGAAGCTAGAGGGAACTGCCCCATGTTCTCCTAAAGCCGAAGTTGCAGCAGTTTGCACCATCAATAAGAGTTTTGTTGCAGCCTCTGGTTGGAACAGGAGTAGCCTACATAATTACAAAATAAGTAGATAAAAAATAAGGACCATTCACAGACAGTGTCAAAGCAGCCAGTGTGGGACAGTGTCCCTTTAAAAATGTTTGACGGCTTTTTTTATTTTTGTCTGTTTTTAGCACTGAGATTGACCTTGCCAGGCTGTGTAATAACCCACATGTGTCTGCTCTCCAGGATTTTTTCCCTTCTAGTCACTGTTGGATCTTGCATTTAATTCTTACTGACCATGAGGTTTTGTTCCAGTAACTGGAAACGTGTGCCTCCT
Source organism: Strix uralensis (assembly GCF_047716275.1). NCBI lineage: Eukaryota > Metazoa > Chordata > Aves > Strigiformes > Strigidae > Strix > Strix uralensis. Next base: position 8,750,550 of record NC_133978.1, on the reverse strand, counting down.
GGTGCAGCGCTGCTGTGCTCTGAATCTGACTTTATCTCAATGTCTGCTTCCCCCCCCCCCCCCCTTTTTTTTTTTTTTCTCTTTTTTTAACTTCTGGGTTAAGAGGGTGCTGTTTTCCTCCCTCTAGTTTCCATCCCTGCCCATATTGTTTCAGGGTCCCAGGGGGGCCCAGTTTGAGACATCTATTGTTTTGTGTCCCTGCACTTCCCTTGCCCAGCGCCATGGAGAGAGGTGATCAGCGGTCTCTGTGTGTCGTGGTTGCTGGTTAGAGCTGTTGGTCCCTCACAGGTCATCAATACCTTTTTCCTGCATTGTATCCTTTCCACACAGCCAGCCAAAAATTGGCTGAGTCCCGAGATCTGTAAACCAAGTACCTATATAACATTGTGATATAGTTGGGTGAGCCCTGAGGATGTCCTTTTTTTCCTGCCTGGCTGCTTTCTTGTGCTGTAATTCTGTGCTGCTGAAGCCCAGGACTTGAAGTCCTGCAGTCATCTTTGACTCCGAGTGCTCCGTTAATCAAGTCAAAGCTGTCTTCGTACCAGCTCGTGAATCATTCGGGCTTGTGACCTGTGCTGCAGTGCTGAGATGCTCGGGCTCTTCTGTGAGTGCTGTTGACACTATGGCCAGATCTAGGTGTCAGTTCCATTCCGAGGGGAAGGAGAAAAGCCAGACCCAACTTATTCACCACCTCCCTTCCAAGTTGCTCTTCCGAGTTGCTCTTTGTTACTCCTATGCCCAGAAAGACGACTTGCCTTTTGTTTACAGGCGCACTGCAACATGCCTGGCCTGTCATCGTCTGTCTTCCTAAATATCTTAGTCCATTTCTGACTGCCGTGTTGCAGAAAGGCTAGCGCTTGTTCTCTGAGATACAATATTCATCTTCTTATAGATGACCCATCTTCTGCCATGGGAGTTTGTCAGAGAAAGCATCCTTTGTGCATCTGAAATTGAAGGAGGAGACTTGCTTTTTCTCCCCCTTCTCTTTTCACAAAACCATTTGCTAGAACAGAGGCACACAGGAGCAAAAGCCAGGCTGCCCCCCAAGTTGTGTGGGGCTGTAATGCCAGCGAATGGCCGGCTGTGTCAGCATTTATGGCGACCTCAGCAACAGGAGGTGATGGGCCCTCAGCTTGCCAAGGTGGAGCTTTGCTTGGGCAGGCAAGGGAAGGTGGGAGATGGGTAGGCTAGAAAGAAAAGGAAGGTGTTCGGCAAGAGTGTGGGAAGGGGCTTGGCTCCAGTGGCTGAGTGGTCTGTAGTAAACCTGCCTTCCCAATGTAGGCAGCCCAGGGACCTTCCACAGTGTTGGGTGTCACCTTTGTGAGCACCAAGAGGGTCTAAATGGGTACACAGGAGAAGACTGTGGTTTGGGCATCCTTGCCCTTGTTAAACTGAGTTTTAAGACTCTCGGTATCAATATTCTGACTGCTTAATCTTTTTTGGTTAATTTGGTTCATGCTTGTCTTTGCTGGCTTGGTGATCTTTGTATGATGAGACCATTGATAGATGAGGGTGTTTGGGAAGGGAAGGGTTAAACCTAGTACATGTATAAATTGGAGTGCAGTTTGTAGGAGTGGGTGATAGAGAAAGCCTATATTTAAAAAATGTAACAGCATGAATTGTAACTTACCAGGTAGGTTTTGTATTGGAGAGCATTGTGGCAGAACCTTTATTTACTTCATTTAGTAAAATCTGTACCATGTGAAGTAAGTTTCTCCTTAATTTTACTGCTAATAATAATTTGCTTGTAAAAATGAATCCTCAGCACTGTAAACCTTCAGCTTGGGTCTCTCTTGCTTTGTTATATTGTGAAGGACAAATAGTTAACGCCATGAAGAAGCTTTTGTTAGTGATAGATAATGTGTATTATTTTAGCAGGAGTATATTTTAGCTATTTAGTGAAAAATCAAGGTGAATTTTTACATCTGCGCACTGCTGCATAATTGATATATGTAGAAGCTGAAATTCAAAATAAGCTTCTAGAAGAGCACACATTTGATTTTCCTAAACATTTAAATATATGTATCACACCCTCATTTTAAGATGCTGGTTAATGACTTTATGAGCATGTTGGCAGCCAGAGCATTACATGTGGTTTGAGAAATGTGTCTGGATATGCTTGGTAAGCAGTATTGTTCTGACAGTGTACTAAAGGCCATCTTCAATTTGACTGTGCTCTACTTTGTTATGCTGTGAAAGAAAAAGATAATTCAGCAGAGCATTGTGCTGTCGGCTGGAGACGCCACACTTCAGAATACAAATATTACTAAGGATAAATGAATCATTAAAAGAACAGTAGCATAAAATATCTGATGAATGAACTCCAGGAGTCTGTGCTGGAATAAATTTAGCATTCACGGACAGTACTATAATATGTGAAATAATAGTATCAGTTCTACATTCAGATGCCAAAAACATTTATGGACCCAGAATAATTGTGAATTACAAGGCTATAAATACATAGAGGGGATTTGGTGATATCATAATAAACCATGAGAAAGACGCTAGGCTGGTTTCTAATGTTACCAGAACCTTGAGATATATTTACAACCTTGTTCACACTCCTGCAGTTTTAGGGGGCAATTCTCCTCTCACAACACGTTCGTCATTCCCGTTAGTGCCAAGGGGAGTTATGCATGTGTGTCATGAGTGGAATAGATCCCTACATGTTGTACAATTCAAGGATCCTATAACAAATCGAAAATCTAATTTAAGAAAAAAGTGGGAAACGTTCCCTCTCGTCCTCCTCCAAGTTCCCCCATGTCCTGTTCTGCTCCTATGAACGAGGCTAGTGAAGGGAAAATAGGTAAAGGATGACAAGGTAGCCTCTGTGTTCCTGAACATTTTATTCACAGCTGCATCATTTTTTTCACTTTTTATTACTGAGAAACAAAAAAAAAAAAACAAAGCCCATATGTTCTGGTCCCGGGTTTCTTTAAAGTGCAGGCTAATGCATTTTAAAAGCGTGTTGTAAATACCCAGGGAAGGCTGGAATTGTCAGCCTCTCCACCGAAAGAAGGCTCCGCTGTGGTGATACCAGATCTGTGCCTGATAAGAACAGTTAATTAGGAGCTGGGGCCGAATCTGACGTGATATTCAAGAGTATGTTCAGCTTTCAGCATGTCCCACATCACCTGTTTGTAATTAAGCGTGGTGTCCTCCGCCTTCCTGAATTGGGGCAGTGACGGAGTCTCCGCAGGTACTTAGTGTCAGTTCACACATCTCAATATTAGATGGGTTCCAGCCCCGACGCTACAGGACCCCTTCCCCTCCTAGCGTCTTCCCCGGCCAGCTGTACGGTGTTACTGGCCTCATCCTCCGTGTAAGTCATCGGCAAAATATGCATGTTCAGCGTGGTGCAGAGCAAGTCTGCTCAGTAATTCCACATTCCTTAGTGTTGCAGGAGGTCTCTTGACTGACCAAGCTGCAGTCTTTCTGCTCATCCTTCTTTCAGGTTTACGCTTCTGGCTGTACATCCAGGCCTTCCGTCCATTTGTGGTATTTGCCGTGGGAAGGGTCTATGGCTTGGTTTACGTCCCTCCCTGCAGTCCTTGTTTGACTTTTTGTGTCTTGGTAGACTAACCCCTTGATATCAGCTGATGAATCACGTCCTTGAGATACATCCTGGACCTTCCATCCTTGTCAGCTGATGAAGCAAAGAGAAGATAATTACAGGACCAAAAAACTAGCAACAGTGGTCATCAGCAGGAGGGGGCTGCTTAGCAGCCTTGTAGGTGACTTTAAGCGTGTGTCAGTGGTGGGACCTCACCCAGCTAGTCACTGAGCCTGCATTTGTTTTGATCACTGCCAGTTTATTTCACTGTCTTTCTCTCTTGAATTTGTGCATGTTTTTGCTATGACAAGGTCACGGGATTATTGATTATTTGTTTTAGTTAATTACTAGTGACTTTAACTTGATATTCTTAGCAGTATCTCTGTGAGCTCTTGTGGCAAACCCAGTAGGCAGGGTGTAATGCAATCTTAATGTATGTTTTTCTCTTTAATTATTTTAAAACCACAGTCTCCACTTTTCTTCCACACTGAGTATTTCCAGATTAAAAGCTTTGTGGGATGAAAATTAAATGATAAGGTACTATAAAAATCTATTTCAAGAATCTCAAATGTTTCAGCTCCATCTGTATTTTTAGTTTTCTTACTCCCTGAATGACCCTTACTTGTGACAGTGTTTGTCACTCTACACTTCTAGTTTTGTTGCACAGAGAAAATAGCTGAAAAAGTCCTTTTACGCTTATGTTTTTAATACTCTGTTCAGATACATAAAAATGTGGCCCCATAAATTCTGAGGTACAGTTAAAAAAAACCCAACCCAAATAATTTTGGCAGTTCAAATGCAGAAACTAAAAATAATTTAATCTGCAGTGTGAACATAGTTTCATATTTATACTAGCATCTGGCCTCAGGAATTGAATACTCCATTCTTTAAATAGCTTTACTCTGGCTCCTGCATGCTTTGTGACTAGAACATTACCCTACAGTCATACACCTTGTTTACATATTTCTGTTAAAAGGCAAAAGAACTTACAGTACTTCAAAACATCAGTACAAGCTCCCTCCTCCCCTCTCGCCTTGGAAAAGGGAAGTTAAAAAGAAAAAAATGAGAGTGGTCTGAAAGTGCGTTTTAAATTTAGTTCTCTCATTTTGCTGCTGGGTACATATTCTACTGTCATTTGTATAAAAAACTGGAAGAAAAATTTTCCAAAGAAAATGCGTGCCATTCCAGATGCCCACCAGTAGTCAAACACAAATTTATGTCCACCTTGTTTGTATGTTTGCTTTTAATCCGGCAAATGTCTTTGTCTTTAAAAACACTTTGCCTAGAGGCCGTGGATCTTTTTTGTTACCCATATGGTAGAAATAAGGAGTAGGTCCCTGTGAAGGAAAAATACCAGAATAATGTAATAAAAAGGTAAACACTGTAAGCGGGTGGCTAATGATTAGCTTCTTGCAATCTTTAGGGACAAAGTATCTTTTTATAGTTTTATGATCCTTGCCCAGCCCATCTTGAGGAGGAATTGCATTTTCAGAATTACATATTTAAAACTTCAGCTGAGCTTTACAAATTTAGTAGATCCCTATTTAGTGTCTGTTGGTGAATGTAAGTCCAGCCTAATATTCTTACTGCTATTTTTTCATTCACATGTCTTGAGGTGAACCTAGGAGCAGGAGAGAAAATATCCCATTTTTAAACCTTAATCCAGAATCCATTTGTATGAGTCACTAAAAGAAAATCATAGTGGTTTGGCTAAAAAAGGCTTCATGTCCAAAGGGAATGTTCCTTAAAATGCTGGCGTGTTTCCCACAATGTTTCTTGAATGTGTTTTATATGTTGTCTTTGTGCTATTGTAAAACATCAAAGATTAGATCCTGTAGTTTTGTGTGTGGGAGGCTCCTGGTATTTCAGTGGACTGGTCAGCTTGAACGAGGGCAGGGGGCTTGCTCTCTTGAGAGGTGTTCAGCCCTGTCAGCTGCCTGCTCCACTCCTCCCTTAGGGGAGCCTTCCAGCTCAGGTAGGGAGAACTTGAAGGAGCATTTCTTTTTCTTGTGGTAACTATTCAGTGTTGTACCACGGGCTTAGGCTTGCTGCTGTGACGCTCAGTGGCAAACCTTGCAGCAGTGTGAGAGGCAGGAAAATCGTGTCCTGTCTGCCTTTGTGAAAAACTTCGAGAGAGACTGAGTTGTTTTGTTTTTTCCTACCCAGCTATTATATCCCTCAACAGGAAAGAGCCTCTGGGATAATCATCCCGCTTGGGTTTTGGGTGGTCAGTGCCATTTTCTCTAGGCTTCAGACTAGCCTGGGATGCTTGAGAAGGTCAGTGACAAGGCCATACGTCACCAGGACCTCCAGCTTTGATCCTCCCGTAATGGAGCAAGAGAGAGGTGGTACAAAGCTGGAATGGGAGCAGGGATGAGGATTGCTGGAGATAGCAGTAAGGGCTGCTTCTCTACCTTGCCACTGGGGTTTTTAGGTGTGCGTGGCTTGGGGTTTTTTGTTAGCCTTCCCTGCAGGGAAGGTTGGTGCTCAGTTTTTACTTTGTTTTTTAGACCTGGGCCCTCTGACTTGCATATAATGAATATGAATGGCCCAGGATTTAGCCTTTGGTGTTTTCAGATACCATGTGATTCCAAGGCACAAAACATGTGATTTATGGGGTAAAGCCTATTTAATATCTTAAAAGCATAGAGTAGGAGATCGAATGTGAGCATAGCAGCCTTAAAATATATTCCCTGACAACATACTTAAGAACGTTTAGGTCTATATGAAATATGCAGGAAATGAGGCCAATTTTGTCCCTGCTATTTTGATGGCAGGGTGCAGAGGAGAGACAGAGAGAGTGTGGACAGGAATTCATGTGTTTGATAACATGAGCTCAGCATATTTGCACAAATGGAATAGGAGCATTTTTCACCCTCTGCAGCAGGGTGAAACTACTCTATTGGTAGTTTCTCTGCCTCATTGAGAGACTTTTAACTGATCAGACATATCAGCAAATCCATATAAGTTAATATGAAGAGTCATTCCCTCATCCCTGTCCAGCTGTGTACAGTGTTTGCACAAAGCAGTACTGCTTTGCCATCTCTGTTGGCTTGGGGAAGCATAGGGAGCTGATTCTTAACAACCAGAGATGAAGAAAGGGTGCTACTCTGTATTAGACCCTTTTTCCCTACTCTGTATTAGACCCTTTTTCCCTCATCACCTTGTAGACAAAGTCAGTATAACAGTAAGAAAAGGTTTACGTACTTTTTACCAGGAGAATACTTGTTAAGTGTTGTTTCTAAAATAAGACACCTTCACGAACAGTGAAGCAGAACAGCAGTTGCCAGAAGGACCTGTAATGATTTCTGATCATGCTAATGACTGACCATTGTCTTCTGATGCACAAACGAATTTTTTTTTTCCCAAGAATGTCAGACTACTTAGCGTATGGCTGGTTTTCTTAAATAAGCACTTCACTTTCTACTTTTTAGGAAAAGAATGCAATTAAAGTTCTTATTTGAAGAGGAAGATTGTGACAACAGTGCTTGGAAATTTTATTTTCTGGGCTCTGAAAACATTTTGAGTGCATTTGTCTAAAAGCATCATTTATACCTTGCTGGGCATGTGGCAGATTTCTTACTTAGAGTCATGTAACATTTCTTGGACAGCAGGTATTTTAGTTGGGCGTATAACTAAAGGTTTTGCACATGTTTGGCTGGGTGAGTAGAAACTTGGAAAATACACTGTGGTTCAGTTTTCTTTTGTTTTTACAGTGGTTTTGTCACTTGTGCTTCTTATGGTCATAGCATCTCCATCTGGAGCCCAAGCTCTCAGGAAGCAGGAGTCCTTGGGCCCAGTTCCACAATGTCCTGAGTGTCACAGGTGGTGTAAGGAATGCTCTGAGCTCTGTGTAGCTGACAGGGCACTTCGTCTTCATCACTGAAGGTTATCAAGACATGACAGAATGGGATGGTGTTCATAGGAAAAATGGGACTGCAGTTTCCATTTTGGTGCTTCTTTTCCTTCAGAGCGTGTCTCTGTGGATTGCGTGTAGGACTGGAGTTTTGTGTGTGCCTCATTAAGATCTTTGCCTCAATTATCCGTAAGAATTTCCTACCATCTCCATTTCCCAGTCAGCTCACTAGCCAGATTGCCCAAACCGAAATAGGACACAAAGCTCCTTGGAGGAGTAGCTACAGCAACAACTTTCTTTGTCCTGTGCATTCCGTTTCACCGGATGAAGTGACACCAGTTCCATGTCAATGACTGCTGACTCTAAAGCCAAGAAGCCCTCTCATGTGTGACAGCCTGAACACAGAGACCAGATTTATACTAGAATGAATCCTCAGTTTGATCTGGTGCGGGAACCATTTTGATATCTCTACCTAAGATGTAGAGGCATCATGGTACCAGCAACAGAACTATAGTAAATCCCTCCCATTGCTTCCCCCATTTGCAAACTTGTAGGGATAACGGGTACCTTATGGGTACTGTCCTCCCAGCTGTTGACAGCTTCCTCCGTGGTCAGAAAATGCAGGTGTCGAGCACAAGAATGTGAACAAGAAACAAGAATTGCTCATCTAACTGGAAGCAGTTTTTGACATTGGCAATGCGAGGTGGCCAGGTCTGGTGAGGATAACGAGGATGCTGTGCTCTTGGAACAGCCTGTCCCTTCCTTCCTTTTTTTTTTTTTTTTTACAAGTTCCTTTGCAGGTCTTTCTCTTATGCCACCTCATCTGTCACTTTGGTCAGAAGACAAGAGCTTCAGATACCTATATCTGAACTCACCTATACAGCTTTTTGTGAAGATGTGGTGGTGCTAAAACTTCACAGCAAAATCTGTCTTCAGAATGACTTTAAGCTTTCCTTTTAAAACAATTAGTTTGCCTACAGAGCTGGCATCAGAAGAAATGTAATTGCACATAGTAGACTTGATTTTCCTTTCCAGGATCAAAATGTTGAGATGACAGTCACTGCTAGGCAATCTGAAGCTCAGGCCATCCTGCCACAGTGTCTTAAAATGAATGTCCTGGTGTATCATTACATGCTGCTGGCTAAGTCTTGTGTAATTCCCCTTGAGCTTGGAGAGCTGCTGCAGCAGAGCTCAGGTGATGCACTCTTCCAGTATCAGGAATCCACAGAGCAGCAAAGAAGAGCAGCTTCTCCAAGATCACTCCTGGACTTGGTTGTGAGGTCGGGAGTTTGGGAGAGCATTTTTTCAATCACTGTTTAACTGACAGAGATAAAGCTTCTTCGTCCTATCAGGTGGAAAGGTGTGGCTTGGCAGTCACAGTGGGGACCTCGCTGTGGCACACACTGGGTTGAGTAAGAAAAGATCGGTTATTTGCCCTTCCCCTACTAATTGTGACTTTTTCAGATTTTACTCTCTGGATACCATCCCTCCCTTTTTTTCAAAGCCCTCTGATATCGCAGACTTGAATTGCAGAGGGGCTGTAGCGTCCCCAGGCTTGTCCTGGTGCTGTTGCAGGAGGAGACAACCCGTGGGCCAGAAACAAAATGCTTTGCGTCTCTCAGAAATGCCTATCTCACTTGCATCTGGCCTAAATGCACCCTGCAATTTATTGAGTTGCTCATCATGAACACCGTGGTTACTGTGCCATAAGTAACTATGCTTTTGCATATTCTGTTCTTCCTGGGCATTATAGGAACTAGTGCATCAGTTGAGTAGTGACGAGAATGACTAGACGAGAATGAAGTGTTGTGGATCATTAAACAAACAAACAACCCCACCTTCATTTTATTGAAGGTACCTATAAATCTTCAGTTTTCTTCTTTACAGCTAGTTGACCCGAGGATCTGTGTGAAAGATCAGGCTGTTGGCTTAGGCAACTTAGATTGCCATAAGCAGCTGTGAACTAGTTTTATAGTGCTACCAGCCTATTTCGTTTCCAGAAAGTGAAAGTTTGAAGTAGGTCCCAAATCTGGTTTCTCACATGCGAGATCGTTTTGCTACCCGTGACCTAGAAACCAACAATGAATGTATAAATTACAGGCAAGAAGAAAATTCTGAATTGACTGTAAGGTGAATGGAAGTTGAATAATTCCCTGAACTTTAACTGGGAAAAGAAGAAAAGATCACTGAATTCTAAAACAGACTTCAATATAGACAAAGAAAATGTTATTTTAGTATAGATTAAACTTATGACTAAGATATAGAGGGATTATTGTGTCTGTTTCAGATGTAATTTCATGCCTGAGAATTTACATTGAAGGCGAACTGGTCTGGATCACATTAGCAAGGGCCCTGTTTTGCTGTCAGTTTAATTAAATGGAAACTGCTGGCAAGGAGACGCGAGTAGGTTTATAGAAGCAATACTATTTTGTATGTTGGAACAGAAAACTGTTAGGTCTTCCAGTCTGAAAGGGACACAAAAATGAAACCTGTGATTCATTCTTGTTTACAAACTCCCAGCTAGTATACAGTGACCTTAGTGATAAATTAACTGCAATTACACATTATATGTAGTGAGCTTTACAATAGCTGCAGACTTCGTAGTTATGAATACCATGACCTTTGACAGGGAGGTTAGAACATGAAGTTTTTCCAAACAGTGTCTAGATCTTCAAAAGTATTCACGTTTCCTTCCCCATTTAATGTGAGTAGATTGACAAGATGTGCGGTGGGTGTTCTGTTTGCTTGCCGCAAGATTGTTGTCAGGCAGAAAGCCCCCAAAACAAAAAAGCCCGCCCTTCGGGAACATTGATTTATCTGTTAACTGTGCCTGGCATGCTGCCTTTTGGCTTTGATTTCAGAGAGAAACATATTTGGTTACTTTAATAGGCAAAAGCACTGAACCTGACTTGTAGGGGAAAAATTGTTTTCTTTCCCTTTTTCAGTTCTGTTTATCATATCCTGAAGTTCTGTATCATAATTGTGCAACAGTTCCAAGTTGGAGTAAAGAAAAGTAGAGCTGGATCTCAGGCTTCATCAGCCTCATTATTTGAGAGCCAGCTTTTCTGGGTGACTCAGTGGGACTGAAAATGAATGTTTATGCTGTTTAATAGCCACCCTGTGACACCAACTCTGATGATATCAAATGCTTTTTTGTTCTTGAGAATTGTTCACATCCCCTATTTATATCTCCTCTTTTTATTTATACTTGTTTTCATCTTTTAGAAATTTTTGCTGAGCTTGACTTGACTTGCCTCTTCCCCCCCCCAAATCTGTTTGTTCACCCTTTTTTGCTTCTTTTAGATATAATGAAAGAGAAGGGGGTTTTCTTCCTCTTTGACTGACAAAATTCAGGTCTTAACTTATTTTCAGCTGCTCTCCAATTTATGTCATAGTGTGCGAGAGTAAAAGTTGAAAATTTGAGAAAGTAAAGTTTTTAACCATGTTACAGTAATTGTATAATTTATTCTGTATGTATATACATGTAGTCATCTGTGGTGAAACTGCACGTATATGTGTGTGTATATGTTGCTGAGTATATGTCCAGTATATACGTTGCTGAGGTCTGATACTCATAAAGCACTTGGCCAAAAGAGTATCTTTATGAAAGACTTAATATTCTTCACATAAGTATCAGAAGTAATAAAATACATTGTTTGAGACCTACAAAGATCAAAAGAGAAAGAAGGGAGAAAAAGAGATTTTTAAGAAAATGTAATAGCAGCGAGAAAAACAGAACAAGAAGGTTCTTGGAGATCTCTGTCCCTGTAAATGCAATGGTTTTTTTCAGTGAAGCTGTAGGAGGAATCCATGTTTTAATATTAACTTCAGTCATGCTGTAGCCCAGTGCCTCCAGTGAGCATGAAGCTGTGCATGGCTGGAAGGTAGGTGGAGATGAGATTTGGAGAACTGTTGCGTAACTGTAGGTGAGGGGAGGGAAGAAATGCCTCAACCACTGTCAGTGCTTTTGCCTCTTACAGTAACATGATGCAGCCCATCCCAAAGCACTTCGTGGTGTTTTCGTATGCTGTGGGGAGGCACTGGAGGGTCATGTGTGCTTACCTCTGCTTGGTCCTCTGCCTCAACTGGCCACTGGTCTCCCGAGGGCCAGCTCCTGATGGCAGTTACTTAGCAATAATTAAAAATAAACCAACATGCAGTAAACGCTCTTCAAATCCAGGGGCTGTCCGTCAAAACTGTCCCCTGGCTCTTGCTTATGTGTCCTGAGGGTAGAAAAAGAGCAAGAAAGGGTCAGTTAGTTTTGATCCTGACTGTGGTGAGGTAAGAAGTGCAGGAGTTGGTAAATTATTTTGTGCAGATGAGTAGCAAAATATTTCACAAGCTGGGATAAAAAATGCTCAGTTGACTCTGCTTCCGCAGCAAGGAGGGACTTCAGCTATCTCCTTCCAGGGCTCCTAGCACGACCAGCTGCCCCAGCAGCAGCGGCTGATACTCAGCCCCTGAACCCGTGGCCCACCAGGCGTTCGGCTGGTTGCGGGGAGCTCAGGTCTCTTTGTCTCTTCTGGCCCCAGCTCCCCGTTACCCTGGTCTCAACGGCTGCAGATGCATCCATCGTACTACGGAGTTGCGAGAGTCCTCAGTGCAGCCCTGCCAGTTGTGTTGGAAAGCTGTAAGGAAGCAAAGTCCTTCTGGAGGAGGTGCCTTTCAACCTAGAAAGGAGAAAGACTTTCCCAGTTGTAGTGGTGGTGAGACTCAAAGCTAGTAAAAACTTTCAGTCTCTAGAAAGTAAAATGAGATTCTTTACCAGCTAGTTTATTTTAATTTTTCTTTTCCTCTTCTGCTTCATGACAGAACTTCAAATAATTATGTTGATTTATGATTACAGGTATTTTAAAGCTGTAGTATGCTGTAACAAAGCAATGCCAGCTTATTGTTTCTGGCCCTATCCAATTATACAATTGAGTTTAGGCATGTAATAATGTTATAACAGAAATATCCATCATGATGGATTGAATTTCATGAAGTACGACACAAGAATATTTATAGCTCCATTCTTAAAGCCACTTTTGGGTCAGAATATGCCTCCTTGGTATGGCCTTTAAAAACAAGAGAAAATCTGAAACTTTTCTCAGTCCAGCCCCAAACCTACCACAACCCTTTGCCTATATGGAGAGGGGGGTGTAGGTTGATGATAAGCAGAAAATGATAGAATAGAGTAATTATTTCCGCTAGAAAATGAGGATCCGGCATTATTTGTACAGTAACACAAAGTCATTATTTGGCTATGCCACTGTAATGAAACAATAAAGATCCTACTTAATTTAAGTATCATCTCCCAAGAGACTTTTTGCTCTCCTTCTACCATTTTGGCTATTAAAACAAATTTAAATTGCTGGTCTAGTTTCCCACTGCTTTTTAGAGAGCGGAGTGGGCAAAGCCTCCCCTCCTCCCAGCTCTGTTTAAATGTAGACCTTTGGCATTCCAGAAATCTGACCTTGTTTGTAGGGAATGGCTCATTTTTCTATAATGTAATATGAAGCACTCTTGTGTTTTGATTCCATGAACTAGAGAGTTTAATGTTCCAGCTTGCCATGATAAGGATATGATCTGGTTGAGATAGAAACACTAAAGGAAATTAGCTATTGTACTATTCTTTAACGTATTGTTTGCCTAGCAGTTTCATTTAGAATCATTTGGAATAATCTTGGAGTACCTTTTAGAAAGGATTTTTTTTTTTAATTTTTTTTTTGTTGTTGGCCCGGATAAAAAGTGGGGCTTTAAGATATTTCTCCTAAAATAAATGTGAGGCCGCCTCATTTATAGTCAGCATGCCTTGATTACTTGCAGACATGCTGGAAATTTACATGCGCTTTTCTCCATTATAAAACACTGATCTGTTCAGATCATTAGCTCCCTCATGACTAGAGTTTGGCAGCAAGCCAAGGCAGGCTAAATCTGTAGCTGTAAATCGTGAGTTGAAATAGCAGAAAGTGGATTTGTAACTTAAAAAGTGTAAACAGTTTGGAAAATGAAGTAATTTTAGAGTATGATTGATTGCCTTAAGATTGCACTTTAAATTAGCGTAGGGTCTCCAATGCAGATATAGGCACTAACTGCTTATTATATATTTTCACTTTTCTTTGGAACAATAGCATTGTTGGTAGGCTTCTAAACAATGTATGCTTCTCCTAGAGTGACCTTTGAGGAAATGAATAGTTTTATTGTGTGTCCATTACTTTGCCTGAAACAACATTTTTGAGTTATTAATTTGGCGTGGTCTATAAATAAAGGAATCAAAATGCAAAGCAGCTGTATTATGCTGCATATAGTTCATCAAACTTGTGCTTAAACATCACCATTTGAGATTGATAATGCACTGTATAAATAACTTCTTTCCCCTCTGAAAAGTAAGTAATGTTTTGCATAGCCTGTAGTTGCTGGAGATTGGTCCTTGAATCCCATAGAAGCAAAAATTAAAATTATTTTTAGCACAAACAATTAGTGAATGTTCTGGGGGACCGGCACACTGCGTTCACTTTTTCAAGGACCCTGGTTCACTTGTGTAGTTGAGAGTCAGAAATGCACTGACAAGGGTGTCTGGAATAAGAAATGTGGGACTTGTATGGTCAGTACTGTTACTCTCTTGTCTCCACGTGGATCCTGTGTGTGTTGGCTCTCTCAGCCCCTCTCTGGAATAGGAGTGGTCCATGCAGCACCCTGCACCACAAGGGTCCTCCATCCTGGCTGGTGCTGGGATGTTCCCATGGAGGAAACATCACTGGCCTGCCTGTATGAACAGGGGGGTACACGCCAGCGTAGCCTTCTCCCTGGCAGAAATGAGAGAAAGGTAATCCCATTCCCTTGCAGGGGAATGTTGGTTCGAGGAAGCGTGTGCCATTTAATATCTGGTGTCTTGTGAGTTCTGGCTGTTCGCAAATGGTGGCTGAAACCATTTACTGCTCTTTCCCAAAGAGATCTAAAATCCATCGTTTATGTGTTCCTGACTACCAGGGCAGCATGGTATGTAAAGCCACAAAGGTCTCTAGCGTGGAACAACACCTCAGCGTAACTTTGTGGGTGTGGGCATGTAACTTACATGCATGTATTAAGCATATATATTCTGTGCGTCCAGGACTGCTGCCTGCTGCCCTTGCGCATTCTTTAACACTTGTGGCCATGCTAGAAATGAGGAGACTAAAACTATTTAACTGACATGAGCAGTGGTTACAAATCACAATAAACAGCTGTGACTGCTTGAAGAGAGTATATAACAAAAACTCTTACAATTTTGTATCAGAGTCTCTTTTTCATCTCTCTCCTTGTCCTAGATTTAGTATCTAGCATTCAGTAGATACAAGGCTCTGTTTTGTCCTTCTTCTGGAAGCTCCTTTCCCAGAGAGTATTTTTTCCCAGTGTTATCACCCCTCCTTGATCTTCTTTCCTCTCTCCCTCCACGTTTGAAATGAAGATTTTGCACTTGTGAAAGAGGTATGGCTGAGAGGTCTGAGCACAGGTCTGAGAGCCAGGACCTGCTGAGAGCTGAGCTCAGTGACTCATTCGGTGGCCTTAAGCAAGTCAGAACATCTCTGATGAGGTTATTTCATATGTAAAACAGGGGAAATAATACTTATCTATCTACCTGCCTTATAGGAATGCCCTGAGGAGTAATTAGCGACCATTAAGTGCTTTGAAATAGACAGTACTATCTATTATTAGAGCATGTTCCAGACTAGTAGATAGTACATAAGGATTGTTTTCTTCTTGGGAGCCTTCCTCTCTGCTGGGTGTCGGACCAAAGCCCGTCGGGAGCCGCCGAGCACAAGCAGCCTGGTGTTTTCTGGAAGATTGGCAGTGCTCTGCCGGGCCCTTCCTGTGCAGATTTACTGGAGACCGACTCTCTCGCTGAAAACTTGGAAAGAGAGTTTGCCTAGAGAAAAGAGTGGGAGGATACTTGCTTTGTCTCCTCAGCTCATAGGCATAACTTGTCCTGAAATCCTTTCTCACCCTGCCTCCACCTGAGGCCTTTTCAGATAATTCAGGTAGCACAGCTTCTCCTCTTCTCCAGGAATAGTTTCCTGGTCCTGCAGAAGAGGAAGAGAAATCCTGTATTAGTTCTCAGGAGGAGCATGAGGCTGGGCTGGTAGGTTCCCATCGCAGGGAGCCTTTTTTATTCAAAAGGCCATTCCTCTTACTTGAAGAGCAAATGCTTGTATTCTTTTCCTTCACCAGGTAACAGACTTCTCTGCAAAGCCCTCAGAAGGCAAAATCTAATTTTGGGGGTAGGACTCTGCAGGTGTGTGTCTGCTGAAGTCTGTGCATCTTTTCGTCATTGTAACGAGGAGGGTTGTCATTTGACCGTCAGCTCCTTTTGTTCTCTGGTGCATCTTCTCTCACCATATACTTTTGTACCTCTCTTACAGATGCCATAATAATCTAGTTCAAAGGACCCAGCCCTTTTCTCAGTGAAGCCCACAAGCCTGGTCTTTCTACCAGTGAGACTAGGACTCAGTCCAAATTGACTGGAGAGAAGCTTTATTTCTCTCCATTTGCTCCTCACGCGTCTCTCGGGCCATGAGTAATGTACAACGAGACGGGAAAGCCCGTGTGAAATTTTCCAAGGGAATTTTCTACGTTTTAATAACGTTAATGAAATTGCTTAACACTTCATCAGATTTTTCAGCTTATGTTGCTGGGATTTTGATGCCTCCCTATTTGGGCACTCTGACTTTTCTTCAGTACCAGAAGCCGCTTTCCTTAGAAATGGGACTGAGGGCTCGTATGAGCATTTGGTCCAACAGTTGAACCTTAGCCCTGCAGAAACCTTTTGGCACAGGTATCGGTAGATACCTCTTTGAGGAGGCTCTCAGCACCTCGTCTTGTGCCTGCAGGAAGGGAAAGGGATCAGGAGCAACTGGCCCACAAGATCTCACATGCCTGTGACTGATTCCTTTTCCACAGAAATGAGCCTCTGCCACAGAAAGACCTTATAATAGGACCCTGCTCACACAGAAAGGCTCTGGCATTGCTGAACTTCAGCACAGTTGGTTTGCTCGTCTTGTCGTCCATAACGCTCAGGTTTTGGTCCTCATATTCTAGACGGGGGAGTACATTAACTCCCTTTTCCTTTACACTTTCTTCCTGTTGCTCCTTTTCAGCTTGAATCTACTTTGTTGTGATAGAGAATTGGATTAAATGAGCAGTCACAGACTTACTCATATACCTGTAACATCTATTGAAGCTACATTTAGTTTGTTTTTCAGAGCAACAATTTGGGGGTTATTTAGTGCAACATGAGAAGTTCAGTTAGGAGGTAAGACTCCCTGAGTAGCTGGGGGAGCGTGGTGTGGAGGAGTTGGGTCAGTGGCCTGGAGTTTGGCAACTCCTTTCTTCACGGTAGTCCTCATGTTAAGTTTCACCTCGTCACGAGGAAGGAGGAGAACCAGAATAAGGTTGTATTGGGGAACAGGTATGTACTACATTGGGATGAGATAAAGGACAGCAAATTCTTAGGAAAAAATATATGGCACTAGCATTTTTGTAATTGCTTTTTTTTTAAAAAAAAAAGAAATGGCATCATGCTGATTCTAATTCTGTGCCACTCCTGGATTTAAGCATTATTACACTGCAGATGATAACACAAGTTTATCTGTAAAATTCTTTAACTGTGGTTTTTGTTTCCCAGCTTGACTTCTTTTTCTCTTCTTGTCTTTGATTGGCTTCCAAAAAAGTTATTAACATGTTGCAAAACAAATAGAAGGGGCCGCTGAAGCTTATTAAAAATGGTTTCTTTTGTTCATATCTGGCAGTTGACAAATTGTCTTGTGCTCTATCTTACCTGCTCCCATGTGAAAGGTTACATGAGAAAATGGCTGCAAATAAATTGCCATTGAATGTTGTTGAAGATTAAGCATACAGCTTCTCTATTAAGGACCTCTTTTAAAGCTCTCTATTCAGGCTCCCCCCTGCATGTCTCTCTAACACTTGTCTGTTATATTATGTTTGGCACAGAAGGAAACATTAAATAGAAAAGCAACGTCTGACTGTGGTGTTTCTAGACCCTATTATCCCTCTGTCAAATGTCCACATGAGAAGGGTACAATTTTTGTCCATATTGATGATGATTTCTGAAGGTTTTACTAACTGTCTTCTGAGTGAATTGCTAGAAACAAATGAAATCGAAAAGCATATTTTTGCAGCTTTGGAAATCTTACTTAAATCAGTGTAATGAGACGCACTCAGTAAAATGTAATTATTCTCACTTCTCCATGTGTCAAAGAAATCAGCAGTATGGTTAGGGAGCGGAGGGTTACAGTGAGCTTGTTATTTTTATACAGAGCCAGATACTGCTTGTGTGTAGTAAATTGTAAATAGTAGATAATGCAGTTTTTATGTGTACTAAATACCCTGCAAGAATTAACGGGGCTGTTACTTCATTAAGGGTTTCAAAGAGGGCATAAATGTCAAAAGCGGAGCTTGACTGTTTAAATCACTGGACCATTTCCACCCTCCACCCCTCATGTCACAGCTCTGGGGCCGGCAGCTTTTGCTGTTGCTATTTCGAGGAGGGCACAGTTCCTCTGAATTTTCAGAATGATAGTGAAAGGGCCCCGTGTGAAACACCAAGATAAGGCTTTTGACTCATACTTTTGGGGGCAATGGAAAATGAAGGCGGTTGATTCTGCCACGTGGAAGAGGTGGTGTAACAGTCCCTTATAAGTATGGCTGCGCATGCTTCTCTCTCATTTGTGTTTGAATGGTGTGCAGAGGTGAGAGAGGAAACAACAGGAGACCCAGTTACTCTGATATTAAGCCCAGTAACTCAGTTTAAGTTTCAGTGGCTTTCCATTTTCTTTCTGTTTTTCATGCCTTAAAATTTTCCCAAGCAAGTATGGATTTGTCGTGGACCTCTTCAGCACGGACCACAGTTTAAAACTCATCAGACTGGAGAATATCTTCAGGAAAAAAGTTTCAGTCTTGAGCACTGGATTGGGCAACCTGTTGTGTCCTTGGGCTCATTGTTCCAGTGGTTAATTGTCATCCCTGTAAAAACGTGTGCCCCTTTCTCGCCAACCACTCTAGTTGTGTGTTTCTCTGCGAAAGCAGAGTTTTTAATTCTCCAGTATTTTCTCTGTGCGGTGCTATACTTCAGAAGAAAGGCAGACTAAGACACATAATCATAGTAATAATAATAATAATCAAGATAATGAGAAGGTGTTGTAGGAAAAGTTACTGGATGTGACCCCTCTCATGAAGGCACTTTAGGGAATGTGTAACTTCAGCTACAGCAGCAGTAGAAGTACTTGTGTTTGTAGCATAGCTCCCATGCTCAAGTATTTGCAGGATCAGGCTTTATGTGTAAGTACTGAAGCGTAGTTCAGTGGTATGTTGGATGGTGTTCAGAGATTGCTGAAAACGGTGCATTAAATAGCACTTTGAATTGCAAAGTGCTGGTTCAGTTTTGTCTATGAGAATGATAACACTTATTATCTGATTGTTCCCTGTGCAAATCTCACCTCAGGAAAAATTAAATTATGTTTGAATTCAGCTAAAGCAAAGTATATCATTATTTCCTTTCGTTATTAAAAGGGATTTTTACTGTTTGTTTGTTAAAACTGAAGCAGCTGCCATGTTAGAGCCTTAGATGATTTAAAAGCAAATACAGAAGCAGAGCCATTTACAGTACAATTGGCTTGTTTAATGTGATTTAATTCCTCTTCTTGGCTTCGTCATATTACCAAATTATGTTTTCAGCCCCCCTCCCCTTTTTAATTCTTTTTTTCTTTTTGTTATCAGCAGAATTGAAGCTGCTTATCAGTAACCACGACAACCAGGATAAATACTTGTTTTAAAGCTGATGCACATTCAACCTGAATGGTCCACATGACCCAGAACATTCAAGAGGACAGGCAGCATGTGCTCCCTTCTACAATCAATCTCCCCCTTCCCCCCATCTCCATCTGCTTTAGAAAGCTAATAGGGCAGTTTAAAAACCTTTTATATCAGTTATTTTCTGTAGCCATCCATGGCTGTCTGGACATGGGATGGCCCATGCCTGTGACCTGAGGAGTAAGGAGAGAAGGAAATTTTGGGAGGCGGGGAGACAATTTCACAGCCCAGCTCGGTACTTGGCCGCATCCCCAGCATCGGCTCACTTTTCTCGTGCTCCTCCAGCTATCATTACAGCAGTCACCTGCCATTCAGCGGGAGGACGAACTGCTGCTTTGCAAACCCTCCATGAAGGGGGAGGATAATCCCAGCTGGGCAGCAGCTAAATAAGATGAAGGGGTGGCTGGGATTGTGCGGGACAGGAAAAACGATTGTGGTAGGAGAGAATCCTCAACACAGAGCCCCTGGCTTGTCCATTGCCTGTCTCTGGTGGAGGCAGGCAGGCTGACGGGTGGCCAGAGTCGGCCACTTGCCTTTTGAGGAAACTTAGGAAACTCTCACCCAGGAATCCCTTCAACACAGATTTCTGCTTGGCCTGTTTGCTCTCTCCCTTACTAAATTGCTTGGTGCTGTAGAATAAATCCCTTAAGCTCTCTCTGTCTCAGTTTCTCTGTCTGTGTAATGGGGGTAATAATTTTTACTCATCTCCATAAAGCAGTTTGAGGCCTGTGGATGGAAGGGTTATGTAAAAGCTGGAAATGACGATTGTCAGTCACTCTTCTTTTGAGTCCAGAGACACCTCATAAACCTGCTTCCTAAGGCGCAGGAGGATCCTGGGAGCACAGAGTAGGAGCTGCCGTTATGAGGAGCTGAATATTGGATTAGGGTCTGAAAAAGGATGTTGAATGCCTGGTTGGAAACTTTTTCAGAATTACATTTCTTCGTCTTCTTCAAAAATTGGATTTATGGTTTGAATTCAAAGTGATTTAATGAGATAAATATTATGGAAGATTTGATTATACAGACGTACTGTCAGTCATCGATCACCATACTTGGTTTCATCCCCGTTAAGAAGGACTAGAACAACTCAGATCCAAATCACTGACTGTAAAATGTTCTTCAGCCATGGGTTTTAAGTACATATTAGATGGTGCTGTCTTTTTTCTTTTTTTTCTTAATGACTGTATTGCTGTTGGGTTGAACAGTAGTTTCAATCTCCAGTAGATTTGTAAGTATTCTCTTTCTTTCAAATGTTAAACTAATCTTAGGAATTCTTTGAATGGCTGATGCTCTGCTGGCACTGTGACAGAAACGGAGGGCTGGGGAAGTGGCACAAAATTCTGAGAATTAGCTCTGTCTCCTTCTTACAAGGGAAGCAATATCTGGTACATGCAGAAAGGCTGCATATTTTATTCTCTATATTGGCAGAAATAGCTTTTGCCTTTTGATCAATTTAAAAGCAAAATCAGGCAGGCAAACGTCCACGTAAGAATTACAGGCAACTTGTTAACATCATCATTATCTGGTAAACATAAATGTAATCACTGTGTTCCGTATCCTGCAACACGTTGCCTTTGTTCTTGATTGCATTAGCATTCAAATAGAGGGGGGTTCTCAGAGCAAGGATGAGTAGCATGGGTCCTGCCAACAAAGCGGTATCCCTGTTGTGTCAATAATTTACCCAAATTTATTTAAACTCAAAAACACAGATTTCCTGTCCCATCTCATGGGGCTAAATCTTTACAGTATTTGCATTTATCTGTGAGAGAAATACAATTCTTAGATTAATATTTTTAGGTCTTGTGATTAATTAGCCCGCCAAGGCACACCAAGTGGCATTATTAGAGTGAACAAAGACTGGGGGAATGAAAAGGCAAGGTGGATTGGAAGAGTTGTGTTTGGTAAGTCATCCCTGATCACTGGAGAGAGAGTGGATTGGTGTGCTAGAGCATGCAGATGTAGTTTTGTGATGATGATGCAGGTACCTGAACTCCTCAGCTGTTGCTCCTAGATCACAGCAACCTGGTGCAAAGGGACGTCGATTCCTCCTGGGATTCTTAGCCTTGTGTGTGCGCAGAGGATTCAGGTGAGAAGTGGTCAAGCAAGGAGCCAGACAATTCTCCCATGAAGGTTATTTCATTGGGAGAGATATCCTTTCTCTCACAGGAGTACCAGAGATGTAGGTGATGACTGTCATTGCTTCTTGGCCAGCTGCAGTTACCCAGGTGATTTGGGGGTATTTGGCAGGTTATGAATGGATGGTGATATGGGAACATGTTCTTACTGCACGATTCCTCTTAAAGGTGTTTAGATCATTAAGACCTACTTTCTTCTTCCTCTCGGCTACTCTTTCATTGTTCTGCGGTTTCTGTTGCTTTTGGACTTTTTGAGAGGTTCGGAGTTTTTAGGTAATTGTTTAGTAAGTTTCTGTCTGCTGGAAAGCTGTGCTATCTCCCTTTGGGTTGTTACTAGAACAGGCAGCTTTGAGATATCCAGAGCCTGTCTGACCTGCAGTCGTTGGTTTTGAAGGGCCAGCCACGCACATCTTTGTCTCATCTACACCTGTGTGTTCATACCCATACTGCAGAAAGTCCTTGCCAAAGGAGTAGAACAAGGGAAGGAGAACTGGATCCTGTCTTAAGAGCCAGAAGAGACAAAGTCCGTTGCCACAGCAGAGTTCAACCTTTTTTATCTCGATGGCAAGTGTATCAGCTGGGAGGGGGTTTTTTAGCACGCATTTGGACCACTGCTTTGGCATAGGGCAGACTGCTTTGTCACTTAGGTGGAATTCATTTCACTCACTTAATTTGATCTGCAAGTTAAGCCTCGAGACTAAGCTAGTTGTCATTCATGAGAGAGTAGTAGCTCCAGAGAGTGAGTTGATCCATGTCTTACAAAACAGGAGGTTGGAAGGAGATCTCTCTGACTACAGAGGGATCTGCACAACTGTTGTAGACTAAAACTGCATTATTAGATGAAACGAATCCCATCATGTGTGCTCCAGTGAGGTGCTGAGGGTCTTGGGAGGGCAGTGATACCTGAACACTGTCCTGGCATCGTCAAGAGATGTCTCATCTTGGGAGTCACAGCCATGTTCATTCAGCACAGCTAACCTGTGCTGTTCCCAGTCCCTCTGGACATCCAGATGCATCCTCTATTACCTCTGTGTCTGCTACATATTGGTGATATGGTCAAAGCCATGCATACAAGCAATGATAAACTAATTGTGATACGTACATCCTCTGGGAGACCCCCTTAGTAACTGAGGGTAATGAAAGAAGGCAGAGTAGCGAGGGCACCATGCAGAAGAGGAGCCTGACGGACAGAGCCCTGCAACTTCCTTCATTTTCACTCTATATTCCAAATAACTCCCTTGCTCAATTTGCTACCCACACACCAAAGCATTGTCCCATTTTATCTGGTTCCCCTGATACTTCCATTGCTTATCTTATGAAGATCTGTGTTAACATTTATCAAAACAAATGGCAAGCCTGGGACCTTTTAAGTAGTTTTTTTAGTTAATAAAACCAATCTTCTACTTCTGTTATGTTAAAAGTACATTATCTTTTTATTACAAACTCTCCACAGCTCTGTCTGTTTTCCTTCTTGGCAATTTCATGACTGCTCCAGTTGATTGCTGTATGGAGAATTACAAAATCATTAAGGGTGGGGTTTTACCAGCTGACTTACAGTACAAGCCATTTCTCAAAATAACCACAACAGTGCAATACTGATGTGTAATTTACGTCACAGTATGTTTTTATGAAATAGTTTGTGGCTTATTCATTTAGATTTAGAACTGAATATCTCTTCTCTCGCTTTTTAATCAAGCTTTCTTCTTTCTTTTTTTTTTTTTTTTTACTTTTTAATATTTTCCACTCCTAGGCTTGGCTTGCCTCCAGTTTACCAGCTACAGTGAGGAGGAAAAAAAAGATTTTCTTTTTTTCTTTTGCCTGCAGTTTAACTGCAAGTGTGTTTTCCTCTTTGATGTATACATTTGTGTTAACTGCCTCGGAAGAGATGGTAGATTTGTGGTAGAATATACTGCACAAAGGTAGAGCAGCGAATTGATAAAAGAGATGCAAAAGTTTGGAATTTCAAACCATACCAAGCTAGTGACGCTATTTAGCCTCCTGCTCTAGTACATTTCCTTTTTAAAAATGACTTTCTGTATAATGTCTTGTAATTAGAACAGGAAATCATTGAGTAACTGTAAGAAGAATAAGAGCACTTAAACTGAAAAGAAAATTACCTTCCAAGAAATTATATTCACAATTTTTTTTCCTTTAAATTTTTTTTTCTTCCCTTCACATTACTGTGTTGGTAATGATAGTAACAGATGTACATACCCTTATCTGTATCATTGTTCTGCTTATGTTTTCTGGGGAAAGAAAATCATTTTCAGTAATACAAAAAATGAATGGACAGAAAATGGGAAATGCCTAATTACAAAAAATATTCTGTGTCACAACAGAGTAGCAATTAAATTGAAACTTCAATATAATTATCAATAACAGTCGAGCCTGGAAGGGTGCCAGGCGTGTAAAGTTGGTGCTCAGCCTTTATGTGGTTGCTAGGAGCACGGCGAAAAGTATAAAGCTTAGAGAAAGGAATGTCTAATGTAATAAAGTAACAGAAGGTAGCATAAATCATTGTGAGAGCAGTTCATATTGACATTATTTTACTTAAATTGGGTCGAAACTAGACATTTAGTCCTACAAGAGGCACAAATTCATATTTCTTCCGCAGAAATAACTCTGTGCTTTCTGGGAAGGAGTGGAGTGTGCTTTCCTAGCACCAGCCTCGTACATATTTGGAATCTTTTAAGCAAAAATCTTTAAATGTTTGTTTCTGTTGGCATCCAAATGCATTTGCACTAATACGATTAAAAGAACTAAAGGGCAAAATACTTGGCAGCTTTTGCAGTTGAGGTAATTAGGTACAGGAAGGAACATGCATAGTTTTTCCATCAAGCTCTATAAAATCCTGGTGTGAAGGTCTTTTTAAAGAAAAAACTGCTTACTGATGTTGAGAGTAGATTATGGCGGTTAGCAATAACATTATAGGCTGATGTTTCCGAAACAAGCAAACAAAAAGCGAGTTACAGTTTTGTATTTCTCTGCTCTCTGTGTAAATAGTTCTGGCTCTAGATGGATTTGTTAGGAATTTGTGCTTTTAGTGGGCTTTATTTTTTTTTCTTTTGGGGCTTTTAATTGTCTTGCGTTACATATTAAAAATGGTTGTGCTGATTTGAAAAGTCAGTCCTTGCATAGATTCATTGTGTTTGGCATTTCATGCATCTCTTACTTACAAAGACAACTTGAAGAACATGTAATCCAACATAAATGCCAGGCTGTGCCAAATCCCAGCTCTCTTTACCCCTCACAAAGAGAACTGTTGGATTACATCTATACATATATAGGCAGCGCTAGGAAGGCAGGGGTGGAACCTTGCCTCCTAATTACAGTTTCTCTGTTTTCAGCCCTGAAATATATAAATAAATGAAAAATTTGCATTGAAGGGGGTTATTAAAACACACAATTATGATATAAGCATGGGATTAGAGTAATTTCAGTTGAGCCTTACAAGCGACGTAGTGTAGGTATTATCTTTTCCCGTGTTCTCTCTCTTGAAGCTAAAATGAGATTCAGAAATACAGCATCTCGGTTTTTTAAGATCTCAGTTAAATGTTTTTAGAAATTATGTTGTTTTTCTTGATTTTAATGGAATATGATCCACAGTTTGATCTCTGCTCCTCCTAAGAGTAAACTCTTTCTGATCATATTTATGAAAAATATTCAGCAATGTACACTAAGCCCACTATTAAATGGCACATGTTAGATTTTGCTAGAAGAAAAAAATAGTTTTTCTTTGAGCTTGCATTTTATTAGGGATTGGTCTACTTTGATTTCTTTTTTCTCATGTGGGCGTGGTTGAGAAAAAAAGTCTTTGTTCCAGGAACACTCTGTTTGTCTTTCACTAAACAAATCTTCAGTTTATTCAGCCTTTGTTCATTCTTAGATTTATCTATTGAACCTGGAGTGAATAAGGAAAGGAAACAAATGCATCATAAAGTACTCATTGGAGTTGCACAAGCATGTATAAAAGTGATCCTGTAAAAAATGACTTGATTTTAATTTATGCCAGGGTTTGAGTTAAGTCGTCAGTTGTCAGGGGTAGAAAGTTTGTGTAATTCTGTGCAGGGACTTACAGCACATTTGTCTAGAAACTAATGGTTTACTACAAAGGCACAAGGGACATACATTTATATACACCCTGTTTAAAAAGCTGACCACATCCTGGCACAAGAAAAGTGCTGTCAGATCAACAGATTCAGCTCACCACTATCTACACAAAGGTATAAAGTAGTAATAACTGTCAGGCAGGCGTATATGAAACTCTCAGAGGAGCTAAAGGATGGATCATGTGCTTGTTAATTCCTAGAACAGTTTTCCTGATCTGATTTTTAGAGTTTCCTAATAAAGACGAGAGACCCTTATTCCCAGGAGCAATCGGCTCAATCGTGCTGTTGTGTAGGCTTATGGGATACTTTCTTGTTGAAAACAAAAGCATGACCACATCCTTACTGACCAAAAGAAGTTTCAGGGCCATAAATTTTATTTTCTTAGAGAAGTAATGTCAGTGCTGTTTACCAAAATGTATTACTCTTACTTTTTTACACAAATTGTTTGATCTCCCCACCTACGTCAGGGTAGTGGGGAAAGTTCTGAGTTTTTAGAAATGATGGCTTTCAGGAGCTGTGCTTGTAAAAACAGTACTTCCCAAGTCCGTCAGCCGTGTTCATTTTTTTTGCAGCATTGCATTTGTCTGCAGTGGTGACATTCTAGGTGATATATCTGCTTCCAGAGACTTCTTAAAATTTAGCCTTTTATGTGTCAACATTTCCATTGCCTCACGCGAATCAAGATGAGTTGTGCCATCGTATTTAGTTGGGGAGAACTGATCTGACATTTCTTTCAATATCTGAAGTGATTTTTACTTAAGGGTAAGAAAGATGATTTCAGTATTGGTAATGGGATTAAATAGTAGACCTTTTGTCTCTGACAGAAGAAATAGCTGAGTTATTCAGTAATCAGAGTACAACAGAAAATGTAAAGTGGATGCTCTTGCTTTGTCTTCATTGGCATGCATGGGAAGCCATGTTCAGTTACCCCACCTGAGGAGATAAATGAGCATAAAAAGAAGTGCTGTTAAGTACTGGCTGCATACCTGCAAATGAATAATTTCTCATGTTTGCATCTCGTTGGGTTTTTTTTGCTGTTAGGTTTCCTGCTGGTTATCATATGATGAAGCTTGATTGTGATATTTCAAAATCTGCCGCCTTTATGCCTAATATCATCTAAAACCTGGGGGAATGGAAAGGTCTGAACTCTAGATTGCTTTATATTTTGAGCCCACATTTCGACAGTATGAGCTGTTTGAAAATTCATTTGCTCGTTGTGCTCTGTAGGTGTTTTATTGAGTCCTGCTGCATTTTCAGTTAATGTGAGGAAAGTTATTTCCACCTGTTGGGGTAGCTTAGCATCAATAACCAGGTCGGATCAGCCCACCTCCCTGGCCCAGGGGCCCTTTGGTAGTTGCCAGTATCAGATACTTCAAAGGAGAATTAATAGCTGTATGCTCTGGGGCTTGTATATTATTATTTTTAAAAGACGTTAGCTGGTGTAAACATGACTTCAGTAAGGCTGTATAGGGAGCTGAGTAAAAATGACAGATAATATTTCTATGAAAGCAGCCAAGCTGGCAAAGTATGGAGAGCACTGATTCAGGCCGTTGGCCAACTTCTGCAAAGCAGTGTTTTCTTACTCATCCAGGTAGAGTCCTTGTGGGTAAGCATGGGAGAAATGAACAGAAAGCCAGAAAAGAAGCTGTTTCAATAAACTTTTTTAAAATTTCTATTTTTAACCTTTCTTTCGTAAACTACTGTGCTATAAAAGATAGGTCTTGAGAAAAGACTGAACCAGTGGGCCATGGATTTTCTGAGATGCTTGAGTTACAGCTCTTGTTTTGAATTTTTCTGACATACTAAGAGGTGGGTTTTTTTCTTTTCTTCTTCCAGGTGAGGATGATGAAGATTCAAACCTGCTAATTCTCAGCTACCCACAGTACTGTCGATATCGTTCCATGTTAAAGCGCATTCAGGACAAGCCTTCTTCAATACTAACAGACCAGTTTGTTTTAGCCCTGGGAGGCATTGCAGTAACAAGCAAGAACCCCCAAATCTTCTACTGTCGGGATACATTTGATCACCCTACTCTAATAGAAAATGAAAGTATATGTGATGAGTTTGGTAAGTAACGTTACAGCTATTTTCTTTTTCTCACAAGTGAAGACATTTTTCTTCTTTTCAAGTGTCCACTGACTTCCAAGGGGAAGATGTGACTCCTTTGAAGTGAACCAATGCTGTTTATGTTTGAAATGTTAAGTACCAAATGTGCTCTTTCTTCTGTGAGACTGAAGGCTTCTAGCCACTGGTGATCTCGGTATTGCAGCTTGAGTTTATCACAATCAAAGATAATGTTACATGGGTAGAGTGTGTAGCACAATTACTTGGTATGAGTGAAAGGATCCCTTGTCTGGGTTTGAAATTTATCTACCTTAACCATTCCCCTATAGCCTATGTCTTTCCAGAAGCTTTACAAAGGGTGTTGGGTTTTTTTTGAAGCCCTTGTTGGTGCAATATGCTAACAAATGCAAAATAGGAGAGACTCCCTGCGCGCCCCATTGCTGTTGCAGAGCACTCATCAACCGTGTGTGTGCTCCCAGGGCCCTGAACAAATGTCAGCTGTAGCTGGTGTGTTTCTGGCCTTCCTGGAATGTGGGATTTTTCAGCGGGGGCTTTGCCAGTGCTAGGAGCTTGATTTTTACAAGTGCAGAGGCACTTCTGGGAGGTGACCTCTTAATTCAGAGGGTGTAGAGAATACTCTGCAGCTCCAGAGGAGTATGCAGCCCCGTATAGCTGGGAGAGAGGGCTGCAAGATTCAACTCCTGATAGCTGCCAGGTGATTTCACACCTTTTTTTTGTGTCAGATCAACTCAAGGACAGCGGATATGCTGCTGAATGTGTGGCAGAATGCATGTTGTGTACACACCCAGTGTAACTGTAGTAATGGGTCTAGTGTAATTTCTTTAGCAGTGTACCTGTGCTGTGAGAATTAAGTTTTATTACCCATATCACCAGATGGATGAGTGCTGCAGTTAATGCTAGCAAAGTCTGTTTGCATAGCAGTGGGTACACCTTTGTTGTGCGAGCCCCCTACATCTCTGCAAGGAAGCTCTTGTGTTCTCTTAGGGAATTTCTGATTATGCGTTTAACATATAATAATGGGGGTGAGAGGGAAGGGGTTCAACGATGCCTGTGATGGGAGAATCACCTCACCCTTTTAGGAAAAAGCACACTGGCTTTGAGCTTGGCACCCGGTCCAGGCCTTGTTGTGTTGGCAGAGAAACACCAACCCAACTGGTGGCACTGGGGCATTTTGTAAGGTAGTGCAGGACTGCTCCTCTGCTGCTGCACCAATCAGCTCCCGACAGGAAGGAGAGATCCTTCCTCCTGTGGTGTTGTCACTGAAGCACATTACTGCTGTGAATAGTTTTAATGTTGTGATGTCAAGCTTTTGCAGGATCAGGCCCAAACTGTCAAGTCTGCTCACACACAAAACATTACAGGCTTGGAATGAACTATGAATAAAAGTGTTGATTGCTCTTAGGGGGTGGGGATGATGAAAAAATGAATGAAATGCCCTGGAAGTTTGGTCCAGTAACACAATAGTATCATGTTGATTTTTATTTACTCTGAGCTCCAGCTCAGAATATAAAGTTCAGTTTTAATTGACTATTCTTTTTATATGGGAAAGGTTATTTTAGGCTTGAAGGCGTTTGATGAGCGTACCATCTGCTTTCTATGGAGTATTTTATTCAGGGTCATCCCTTGATTACAGGTTTGTTGAAATAGTTGGATCCATAATGTAAGTGTATCATGGAATATTAGTAATAGATGAATCAAAGAGATGTGGAGTGATGCAGAAACTACGCTTAGTGAACCAGAGCAAGTGCTTTGTTCAGTCTCTCAAAGCTAACTATGCCATTCTCTTGACCTTTGCGAGGCAATTATCTCATTATCAAACCAGAGCCACAGAAATCTTAGCCATATAAATTAATAATGTGTACTTAAAATTTAGTTTGATTTAAGAAGCAGATTTTTTTAAATGCCTATAAAACCAAAAAATACTACTCTTTAAAAGTATTTCTTATGAAAATAATGATGTGGTAAAATTTGCAAGCCCTGCTGTGTTAGGAAGAAAAAACTGGCCAATGTATGGTTCCGTTTCTGTATTGCAAAATGTATGGTGTCAATTATACTACCTTTGTCGAAG
Organism: Strix uralensis; assembly: GCF_047716275.1. NCBI lineage: Eukaryota > Metazoa > Chordata > Aves > Strigiformes > Strigidae > Strix > Strix uralensis. The sequence continues at coordinate 8,720,897 of NC_133978.1, read as the reverse complement.
GCAACAGGCAAAGTGCTATTTTATCCTTTTCTTTGCTGGCAGGACAATAAAATGTACAACACTTCGTTATACAAACAGTTTACATTGATATCATGTAGATTGATGTCACACATGGAAAGTGATGACTGCTAAAGCTAAACAGAGGCAGGGTGGTACAGCAGATAAATGGATTACTCTAAGTCACTGTTATTTATCAGTCAAATCTGAGGGGAGACCAGATTACAGAAATGCGACTAAAATTCTTAAAAGTTGTCTATTAGGAGACCCAGGCACATTTAATTTGAAGGGCTTGGCTATTTCTTATCTTGCACATGAAAGAAGTGTGCAGAAGGAACAAGATAGGAACATGTGTATTTCCCCATCACCTGAAATTCTCCAAACTCTAAGGTGAGTACGGAATTTGGGAAATAGAGTCTACTAATGTCTTTATGGGGGAAGCACTGGCTTCTGATACAGATGCCAGGTCTTCAGAAATGTTACTGTTGGGGAAGGTGTTACACGTTCTCTGCACATTGGGAGTACTGTGCAACAGATACAGCATGTCACAAGTGAGACACCAGAAACACCTTTACAAAGAGCGTGTAAGCTGTTGTCCTTGTTAGGTAGTTTTAATAGAGAATAATAGAGAGTTTTTCTAGGAAGTATTCTCTCTACTTTTATTATATGCTCATAACAAAAACATTTTGTTCAGCTCTGACTCCTTCTCATACTCCCCTCTTTTTTTCCCCACTCTGTAGGGTTTAACAAAAATAAAGCAGGAAATGAGGAAGAAAAATTAAGTTTCGTTGACAATAAATAATGGGTTTTTTGGTGTGGAATTTTTTTCTTTTTTAAGTAGGAGAGGTATGTAGATGCTGTCTGTGAGCTCCTGCAGACATGGCTGGAAGAGATGCTTTGATGCTTGGAGCAGTCCTTTGTGGATGGCCTCTGTATTTCCATAGAGCTTCTGTAATATTTAGGCTGTGGTAGGCTTCCCCTCCGGCTCTAGTGTGGGCTACCACAGCCAGTACCTGCTACTGACACTGTGGCTACCTATATCTGCCTCTGTCTTGCCTGTGCACTGCCATATGGCATGTGCCCAAGTGGTTTGGACAGGAATATTCAGGACCGATTTTCTTGCAGAGTTCTTCTCTGATTCTCCTCTAACTTGGTTCAATGTACCACAACGTCCCATCGAAGAGGCTAGTGGAGAAGCGGGCTGCTGAGGAATCGGCTCAGCAGCTGGAAGGCTCAAACATTTGCATCTATTTCTTTGCAGCCTGCCAGGGAAGGACTTTCTCTCCATTTACAGAGGAAAGACGGCTCTGAGTGGGAAGCCTCCTGCTCCCATTCTTGATGTAACTACTGATTAGTTAATCTAACTGCCTTGGAGGGTTCCCCTCCAGAATGCAAATAGGCTCAAAAGCTTGCTTCTGTTCAGAAGGCAGAAGATGTGAGCCAAGCTTGGATGTCTTGACAGCCAAAGTTCACGGATATGACCACAGTGAGACTGCATATCTCTTCCCCTCCTGAAGTAAGAGCAATTAGAGGTCCTCAGCAGCACGAAACTGTCCAGGTGGATAATGAAATGCTGGTGTTGCCTGCTAGCAACAAGAAATCAGAGAATTTGAACCTGCACAGGAGGCTGGAGTGGAGTTGTCCACAGTCAAACTGAAGCACAAAGGCTTGAACCCTGCCTGGCGGTGCTGCCAGTCCATGCAGTCTTGCAGGTGACACTGAGCAAGGGCCATGGGGAGACCTCGGACTAGACCTGGGCAGCAGTGACAGCAGAGTCCCTGCTGCAGCCCCGTGGACTGTGTCTGCCTGCCCAAGGGAAAGACCCGTTAGACGTAGCAGAGTGAGCAAACAGGATCTGTTCTCCTAATGGCCTCGACTTAGGTCTCTGTGCAAACTAGAGTTCATCTGTGCATTCCTTTATCTAACTGTTCCTATTAATTGGCATGTGGAAAAAAACAGAACCCTATTTCCTCATTCCCCTGCTCCCTTGAAATAAAAATAATATGTGCCAGCTGAACAATTCATTTCTCTTCAACTCAGGATCATTGGTAAAGACATTTTTCAAAGTCTTTAAGGATCCGAATAGTTTTCATTACAGACCGAAGAGATCTAGCTGGAGGCAAAGCTGCCTGTGCAGTGTCCAGAAGGTGTATCTGAGGGTCACTGGGCAGAAATCAGTGTTCAGTTGTTGCTGGAGCAGCACATATCCTCTGCGCTTGCTTGTCTGAAGAAGGTGACTTGGCCTTCTACCAGACCCGTGGCTGCTCCACTGCATGGAGTGACTTCCAGGGTACATTGATGAGCATGGATCCTTTTGCAACCAACTTCTGGGCTGCGTTGCCAAATACATGTGGGCCCCTGCAGCAAGGGAGCATACAGATGTGTCTGTCAGCATGACCCCCACCTTCTCCAGGCTTGGGGACTCGCAGAGCGGCAGGAGCAGACGCGCAGCTTAGAAGCAGGAGGGTCAGGTGCTTGGGTGATGGTGGATTTCTACAGCTCCATCAGCTTCTCCAGGTGAAAATCTCACACAGAAGGATTTGTCATGATGCTTTGCTAGATAAATATTAAAAATACTGCCTACCGAAGATGAATCAGAAGACTCTCATTTTGTGAACATTTTTCTATAAACAGGAGTGTGAGAGAAAACTGAGTACCTTATTTCTTCTTGATTTTTAAAATCTATCTGGTAAATTTTAAATCATTCTGGATTATTTTTACAGCACGCTGGGACCAATATGCCATTAAATAAGCTGTTTGGTCCCTGGGGTACTGTAAACACTTGTTCACCCCCCAAAAAAGGTTAAAAGTTTTATTTTTGCGTGTAAAGGCCAATTTTTTGTGAAACATTTCCTACCAGAAAGTGAGAGAACTACATCCTGAGGTGGTATTAATATAATTTTTTTCTCTGAAAAATAAAATTTCTTCGTTTTACCATAATATAAGCAATACGGAAGGAAACTGCTCATTGAAAAAAATGATGTGTAAAGGGCATTGCATTTCCCACTTTCCTTCTCTCCCCTTCCCCCCCCCCCAAAAAAAAAAAAATTAACAATATATTGCTTGAGTTGGGAAAAATCAGCTACATTAAAACCAGAACAAAACCCAAAACCTTCAACAACTTGGATGTCCCTGTACAACAATGCAGAAAGGAGACTCTCACTTCCAGGGCTGGCAGGGGGTGATTAGGAGTGAGGGATGACTTACCCATCCTCCCAGCCACTGGGGTTTCTGAGTCAACAATTTCAAAAGCACTTACCTTCCGTCTTGTGATTGACCAGGGAAGCCGTGGCAGGACAGCGCTATGAAGAAGAAGGAACTTTTTAGGGGTAGGTCATGTGCCAGAAAAAATGTGTAGACTGAAAACTGGTGACTTCAGGGTAACAGAGTGGTACCGTTACTCCTTGTATAGCTGAAATTTGGTCTCTGCTTTTGTTATACATCTCAGTTTACAGAAGTTTGTGACTCAGATAAAATCAGTTGTTTAGGGGAAAAATATAACCAAACAAAACCTTGGCAGGGAATGAGGGGAAAAAAAAAAAAAAAAAGAAGAAAGAATGTTTCCAGTCTAAATGAAATAGTTTTCCTGTTGCTGACTATTTGTGTGAGTCAAAGTTGGCTTTTCTTTTTAAACCAACTCTAGTACAAAAATTGTGCTTAGGCCTGAAAGGGTGTTTTTTAAATGCTTTTCAGATGACGTAAAGTGTCAGCATTATTGCTATTGCCTATTTTGGCTACCTGCAAGATAATTTATATCAGTGAAATTCAGAAAACCCTGAAGTTTCCAGATAGATGCTTCTGGCTTCTTTGTTTTAACACAAATGTGATGTTAGAGTGGGATCAGTGTTAGTGCTCCTCTGCTAAGACTAGAACATTCAAGCATTTAGAAATGCGATAAGATGGGTATGGAGGCTTTTTATTAGCGTGGATACTGGGACCTCCTTAGATGGAGCTTTATGGTGGCATCTCCAATAGTCTGAAAAATATGCAAATCTTTTCCAAGGTCCTGGGCAGGGTGGCTTAGCTAAATATTTCAAATTTTACCTCTCTCAAAACAAAAACAGGACATAGCTGGAGGGGAAGTAATGATTAATGCATAATAGTGCTATATACAATATAGATAAATGTACATTTCCTCTTCCCTCCCACCCCACCTCTGCAAACATAAGCTTTTAGCTTGAAAAAGCGAATCTGGAAATGTTCTGAATTCTGGTCAGACTTCTTTCTTATTTTGTTAATTCAACTGTAGAGTAAGATATTAATGATCCCCAGATGTTGTTTATAATGATTGATTTTTCAGTTGTGAAAAAATACTTGCAGTTTTTTTAAACAATTGATATTTTCTAGTGTGCTCTGCAGTGTTTGAATAAAATGGCTGAAGGCAGAGCTGTTTATGTGCCCAACATAATTGCTTCTGTTAAGTGATTTCTTCATTCTTAACATTTTTAGCTCTAATTGCTTTTTCCCCATACATCTAAAAATAAATATTTGCAAGTTTTGCATTCTGTCACTCATTGAAATGCATAAAATATTTGTATACTCAAAGCAAAAAGGCACTGATAAGGGGTCACATTCTGTCTCACTTAGTGGCGTAAATCCAAAATAACTCGATCCACTTCAGTGTCTGTTACTCAACATTTTCACCAGTTAACCAAGGGCAGAATCTCACCCAATGTTAACAGCAAGCTGTTAAGTGAACATAAGTAATGTGTGGTAAAGTAAGATAAAATACATTCCTGTCTGCAAGAGCTTCAATAGAAACAAACGCTGTTAGCTTCTACTTTTTTTTTTTTTTGTACATTTTCACTGGCAACCATAGCTGTAACCAGGATAAATATTAAGATAGATTATTTTTCACTTTATAATCAAAACTCTTTTATAGACAATGCTGATTTTATTCGGGTTGCAAGTTCCCACTGCGCTCACAAAGGCAGCAGATGCTGGGTGGAGGGGCAGATGCTGCTTGAAAAGCTGCTTCTGCCCATTTCCTCTAGCCCCTTGGCATCACTTGTCAGCTGGGGCTGGTGGTGGCCGTCTGTCCTGCGTGGAGTAGCAGGGTAGCTGCCCAAGAAGCCTGCAGCAGCCGGCCGGCACCACTGCAAGAGCACAGCTCCTGTAGCGAGGGCACTTGTGAAAATGGTGTAGCTCCTTACTTCTTTGGGTGCCCTTGGGTAGCAGTCCAGGAGGGAGGGGAGCTCACGCTCCAAATGCACAGTGCTGTGTACTGGCAGTGCTCCTGGGCTGTGCCTGGCCCTGACCTGGCTGCTCGAGGAAGCATCAGGGCTGTGAACCATGGGGTGGTTGGTACGGCCTCCCTGCTGGGACAGCCCAGGCTTTGGGGCTCTCATGGGACAGGAGGTGAGATACCCTCCCTCCTGAGAGTGCCCGAGGCAGAGCGGAGAGCTTGGGTGTGCCCACTTCCAGTCTGGTGCTTTTAACTACTTCTCTTTTTTAATTTTTAATTGAAGGGTGAATATGTGATGGTATTGTGGAGTTTACATGTTTTATCAGCCAGAGTTTGGCAGAGATTTAACGTGTGGTTCCAGCAAACAAAGGGTTAGCGAGTGAGCTGTTCTTCTGTGCCTGATAAATGTAAGTTATCACATGGGCTTTGTCATCTGTTACACACATATCTGTTTTATTGGTGTCCATTCACTAGATGACTGTAGATATAAATGACTAATTCCTCCTATATAAGATATCCACTCAATGGCTAGTTTTATGATTTAGCTATCAAAATCACTTTTTGTCATTATAGTGAAAAGTAAGCCAAGCTGCGTTCATCATGAGTGTGAGCCATGTCTATCATACATGTTCTTATTTCTGGAGCCATCTTTTTTTTTTTTTTTTCTTTGCCTTCATTAGAGCATCCTCATTTGACTCTTCCTTTGGTTTTCATGCCTCTCTTGGACCACCGGGCCTGCCCAGACTCTTGAGGTTTGTTTAGGGAGAGCTTTTAGTCCACCAGCATCCCAAACCTTACAAGCAGTGTCCCCGAGGTGCCAGGGCTCAGTGGTGGCTGGGAGCAGGGGAGACCTTTGCAGCCAGGAAGGGCCCCCGTTCCTGCGCCCATACAATGGAAAAGAGAAGTGGTTTATGTCAGAATATGGTCACATTCTTCTGATTAAACCCACTCAAAAAAGACAACATTGTAATATTTTCCAATGACTGTTTATCATGTATTACGTCAGCCTTAGTTTAAATTGCTATTATTTCTCCTTAATGCTTCTTGGTGCCTGCATAATTTACAGCATTGGCAGCTGCGGGACTATGAAATAACCTTTCACAACCACCATACAATAGTAAAGAACATGAAGTTTTTGTTGTTAATTATTATGAGACTCCTTTAACTTTTTTACAAAGTGACATAAAATATTGTTGAGGTATTTATGGTTAAAGCTACTTTTACATGGACCTATTTTGCTTCTGGCTAGTTCTTAACTAAAGCAGTCATTTGTGGTTATTATGCCTTGGGAGATATTATGTCAGAACTGGTTTAAGAGTATTATTATGTATCACATGTCATATATTACATGTCAGCACTTGAGGCTGTCTTTCAATAAAAACAAATGTAATTTTAGTTAATGGTCTTTTAGGTATAGGCCATTTGTAAACTTACCTGAGTTCATTTGAAGGTATACTAAAAAGCTTTGTTCTCCCAGAGTGCACTTGAGTAATTTCATTTTGGCTTTGGATGGAATTTCCAAAATATTTATCATTATTTCAATCAGAGGGTGCTGCCTCTAAAAAGCAAATAGTTTCCCAATACCGAGGTTAATGTACACATTTTAAGAAGCTGTAACTGTTACTCATTACTTTGTTTACTTTTCCCCCCTTTGGAGCTCACGCTTCCCAGGTTCCCTACTGGTCAGACTGATAGTAGTATCCCAGGCAACTAAGCCACCTAATGATGATACTTCACTGTGCTGCTTAAATGAATAGTTTATACCTTCCAGATAATCCGTGGGTGAAGGGGAGTATAAATTAAAGGTTTGCAGGCGAGTTTTAGGTTTCCTTGAAGTTTCATTTAAAATCTGGAAAATGCGAACTTACACAAAGCAAACTTCAAATTAATATGTCATTCCCCTTGGTTCCAAATACTATGCATATTTTCCAGTACTTACTTATTTAAAGCAAGAAATGAAGCATATAGGGTGTGCCAGAAAGTTTACAAAGAATGAAAACACATAAATGACTCATGTGAACTTTTTCTTAAGATTTTTTTTCTTAACATGTAATTATTACTGCTAGGCAAAAAAAAAAAAAAAAAAAAAGGAGGCATGATTTCTCTCCCCACCAATCTATGTTTGAGCACAATAAAAATGATCAAAGCCTCTATTTGTCTCTAGTTACATTTTCCTCCATGGGACTGCTGGTTTTGGTGACTCTACTGTAGGGAGCGGAAGCCCTGCTGGGCAAAAAATCAGTCTCTATCCCTCCACAAATGCTCAGGCTGAAGATGTGAAGATGCAAATGTGAAATTAAAAAAGCAAGCAAAGAGCAGGGTGAGCCTTTCGTGTGTTGCTAAGTTGGAGTTTAATAAGAGGAACATAAAATGGAGCTAAAGTTGCCTGGATGCCGCAAGATTTTTTTTAATATTAGGCAGCATGCTTGATTTCCCTGGAAATGAGTGAGCAATCTGAATTTAGAGTTGTTTGGTGGGGGGAAGGGGTATTTCGTTCTCTTTTTTAATCAAAGGCATTTCACAAGCCGATTGCAAGTGAAAGAGGAATCTATCATTACGTAAGAATGTAGCAAACTTTTCCATTTAATGAATGAATATTAGGTATTTTGGGAGCAGATAAAAGATGGTAAAAGAGGGATACAGAGCTGACGTCTTAAAGATTTTAATAAAGATTGAAGTTAGTAGTGAAAAGGTCAAAGTGCCATTTGTTGAGCCCCTGCTTCTGGCATGGTTTCAAAGCTTGCAGTGCTGGCTGGGGGGCTGTGATGTGTGTTAATGAACAGTTGTGGCACTTAACTGAGATCATGGGTTGGTCACATGAATATATATAAAAGATATGAGTGAAGATTTCCCCCCCCCCCCCCCCCCAATCCCTTTTTGCTGCAGTTTGGCTGTTGGAAGGACTAAACAATTAAAAGAAATGTTTGAAATGTTTGAACACCACATTAAGTCCCCTAGTCTGTAAGGAAAATGAGCTATGAATAATAGAATACTGCTCTAGTTAAATATAGTTATTCAAAATTGTTTTTAGCTACAGATGTTATGCCATTTTACAAACTTAGACTAAATAATGTCAGATCTTGTTTGCTTTTTTAGTATGTTATTCATTTATTGGGAAATTCAAAATTTAAAACAGCTGGGAAAGGGTTTGGTGTTCACTAAGTAATCTCTAAAATGTGTACATTTCAGACTTACTCTTATAGAGCTGTTTAGAAATGACTGAATTGTATATTATAGTTACAAAGTTCTGTAAACATGCTCTACCATGTAGATGACAGGGAAACATGAAATGAAAAAATGAGATAATTCTAGAGCCAAATTTTATGTATTACAGACTTGATAAAATAGCAAATGGCTTTCTCAATTTAAATAATTTGTAACTTTCCAGGAACATGCATGGGTGTTATGAACAGTATGTCTAAAATAGCAGCAGAAAATAATGTTCATTCTCCTTTAATTCTCCCTTTGATGTTTATGTCAAAACGAAGGAGTTAATTTATCTAAGAGTTTCACTGCATGAGTTGGACTGTACAAAACCAATCATGTAGAAATAATAGACTACCATTGGAAGTGCTGTACTATTGCAGTTTTAATAGCTCTTCAGTTCTGCTCAACAATTAGTCCATACATTTTATAGCTGTGTCTTTAAGAAACTGGCACACTCAGCAAAATCACAGTAATTGGGAGATGATGCAATGTGGAGAGAAATCAGAGGAAGAAAATTAATTGAAAAATAGTGTTTTGTTCAGGTTTGGGTTTGTTTTCTTTTAAAATTTTAAACACTGCAGTAGTAATTGCTGGTGGGTGAGACTTCTGCAGAATTTAAACTCCACGTGGCTGGGTTTTTGTGAATTTGTTTTTAAATCAAATTGCGAAAGAGGCAAAATAAGGCATTAAAATTCTTGCTGTGGGGGCATTAAGGGTGATCCAGAGGAGAGTTTTTTTCCCTCTATTGACACTAGTGCTGTTTGAGTAAGGTCTCATTACTTGTCAACATCTTGGTAAACCTGATCAGACAGATCACGGACAATATGTGAATTAGTTTATTAATTAACACAAACAGATAAAGAGGCCTCAGCAATCCCTTTTTGCTTGTGTATCTGGTGAAGGTGCCAATGCGTTATGGTGTGAGCATCCATCTTCCCCATGATAGCCAGTGGATGCTGGTAGTTTCTTCATAACACGTTGTTTTTATGTGTAAGTACTGAATATGAAGGCAAACTTTAAAAAAAAAAAAAAAAAAGTGTTGCTTTTTTGTAGGTTTATTATTGGCAGTTAGGACTTTGTAATTTTTTTAACTGATTTATTGTCCATTATGGGCCAAAGGCCAGTGAAGCAGTGAGAGTTTACATTTCAGCTGAAGTATCGGCCTTGGTCTTATATATAGCTGTATCTTGGTCTTTTAGTGATCAGACAAGAATTTCCTTGTGCCTAAGGGCTGCTATGTTGGTCTTAATGCCATAAATTGCTTGAGGGTAATGATAGATAACCAATTGACTAGAGTAGGAGAGCAAACCTGGTTCTTAGATGAATAAGCAGGGGAATAGTGAGAAGAAATAGAGGGGTGTTACTACTGCTGCATATAATGCTAGAGGAAATCATTATCAAACCCCCTAAGAGCTAACATTTTTGGTAAGTCAGTCAAATGATGATGGCTTCCTGCAAAAAGGGTGATACAATTTCATGGAATAAGTGCACTAGTAATAGTCAAAAGTATTATTCTGAACTATGGGCTGCAGAGGAACATGGAAGAGCAGGAAGAGTTTATTAGAGAGATTTTTCCCCACTTTCAGCTTTGTGCCCAGTTCTGATGCCCGTGCTTTGCACATTGTATTGAAATACAGGATGGTTAAGGAAGGACCCAAGAAACAATCCATGGCACAGAAAACTCGCCTTCAAGTGAAAGACTAAAGAATGTCAATCCATTTAGTCTGTGGGGGAGAAGACTGAGAAAGGAGCTGATCACAGTCTGTTAGTATGTCCATCAGGAGAAGACCTGTGATGGTAGAGGCCTCTCTAATTTAGCAGACACATAGTGGGACCCCATGCTTCAAAGTGCATGCTGACAAGTTAATGCACTAAGGCACAGTTATCTAGCAGCAAGGGGTAATTAACCATGGGAACAACTTAGCTAGGAGTAACATTATTTATTACTTGAATCTTTTAAATCAAGATTGCTTTCCAAAACACATGATCCTTACTCAAGGAAGAGTAGTCTTCACCCAGTGGTTACTCTGACATAGTATCGAATAGGAAGTACTTGCAGAAAGTAAATAAGGTGTTAATATCCTACCAATTCCTTCTGGCCTTTAAAACTGTTACTGTATTAATATATGTAATTTGTAGCATCTGGGGCAGTAAAGGCTAGATTGTGCTGGATCTTGTGTCCATTATACAGTAAAACAAACCTTCCTAAAATTTGCTTACACTCTTAAGTAGACAAGGCAGAGCTTCGCATCCGCTCTGTGGACCAGAGGCTGAGGAACAGGGTTATGGAGGAAGCTGGTGCATTAAGGAGCTAAATGCCAGTGTCTTCACTGGTCCACCTTGGTGGCTGTTGTTACCCTATGTCCTCTTTGTTCTCCCTAACAGTCTTCATCCACCATGAACAGTTGCCTGTCTCAGAGCAGCGACTGGGCAGCGTGCTCCTCTGCTCTGGTCTCTGGGGGCTCATCAGTCCCTTGCCTGTTCTCTGTTGGGGAGATCAGCTAAGGGTGAATTGGATCTGGTCTGTTTTAGGCCACTTCAGTAACCCCTACAAAGGGCTGTTTCCTCAGTTGAAGTATGGAAAATGTAACTCAATAGCATCTCATTTATAGACTTACTGTACTGACTTCATGAATCTTCCTGATGGGCCCTTCACAGATGTCTCCAGTCACCTTACCTTTTTGTGTAATAGCTTTAAAGAGCATGTTAATTAAAAAGCAGGTGTTAGCAACAAGTGAGTAATAGAAGAGGAGGAATTTATTTGAAATCAGCAGTTTCAGCCCACAGAAAGGGTAAGAGAATATGTGAAAAGGCTAATGGTGATCATCCTGCTAACATGGGTGACATTCACAGATGCTGCTGCTGCTTCAACAGAAAGGTACTCTGCAACCTTCCAGCTCTGTCGTCACCCTCCCCTGTTTCACTCTGGATTTGCAAGTGTAGTAGAAGTTAAACTCCCAGTGAAAACAGCTCTTTGCTGTGGGGTGGCATGTTTACTTTAAGTAGGTGTTGATGATTCTACTTCTCACTTCGTTGATTAAATAAGTCACTTCATCTTCATCTTAAAGTCTTATAAACCTCAGCTGAACTTTGCTGAGAGGAGCCTGTGTCCCATTACATACTTTCACAGAGGTAGAGCACAAGTTTGAAAAATGAAAAAGATTATTCCCGGGGTCTTTAGCAGCTCTTAGCTCAGAATACCATGTTCAAAATTAGCAGTATAGTTGCCCTCATTCTTTTATAGGATCCCAATTTTGCAATGAACCATAATCGTTTGGCTGATTTGCCAAAAAAATGATGGTTCTTCAGAGTTTTTTTGGTGCTGGTTGTTTTGAAAGGCGGCCTGTAATTAAGATGAATACATGTACATTGTGAATGTTTAGTTATGGTAGAGATGGGTTTGTTATAAAACAAAAAAAACCCAAAAATTACCTAGCTGCAAATCCTTGCAGTTGTTTAGTTTAGAAGTTTAAGTCAATTTATGGAAGTCTGTGTTTACTGTCTTTAGAGCTTGATCATGACATTGGAATGCATTTTGGAAAAAAAGACCCTATAAAATGAAATCCACATTTACGGGTAAGGAGCACAGAGCACTTAGGATCAGCAGTGAGACGACAGTATTTCTTTGAAGTGTAGCGGAGTACTTGCCGGTGCCATTTTGGGTTTAGAAGGTAGTGAATTGATACACTCAGTAAGTTCTAACACTGTCTGTAACAGCAGCTGAACCCAATGCCATTAATTTCATGAAAATGTGGACTGCGTTATCCCAATGACAGCAGTCAGAAGATAAAACTGTATCTGAAGCACTTCATTTAAAATAAAACTTTATAATAAAGTCAGGTCTCCTAAGACCCTTCTTTTGTGCTGCACTGCATGTGAGTAATCTCGGTGACTCATCTAGCCTCTGACATACTGCAGCCATCAACATTCCCAGCCATGAGTGTTGCCCTTCATAAAGGAAATATCCTATTTTTGGTATGGCAATGTCCTCAGTTTTAAAGAATTTTCCTCTTTTAAAGTGCTCAGACAATTAATGCCTCATGCATGTATTCAACAATAGTTGCCTAGCAACCATCAGAAATATTCAGTAGAGCAAAGAAAGCTGAGATGAATGAGCAGAAACATCAGCTCCCATTTCAGGTGAGCTGGAGAAGGCATCAGGGCTGCGCTGACTCTTTGGATCTAAGCATGAATATCCATGAAAATCGGACAGTCCCGAAGTAGCAAATATGAGCTCCAACTTGCGCGCCAGTCAGATGCAGAGATGAGACGAGTCACGCAGCCAGAAGCTGTTACAGGCGGTTGCAATTGGTTGGGCTTTCTTAGTTTCAGAAGACTAGACCAAAACAGTGTAGCGATGGTTAAAATAAATTATAGAAAGTCAACAAACACTCCTTAATGGTTGAAGAAAGTTTTGCCACCTTGTGTTGTATTCCAGCTGCAGCTAGAGAATGGGTAAAGTTCCCGCTTCCTTCGGTGGAGATTCTCAGGCATGAGTCTAAGTGCCAGGCAATCCCCTTGCATGGGGTTTGGCTTCAGCCCTTCTCTTGCATTGCCACCTGGTTCCCACTTCTTCTTGTTTTACATTTTAATTCTGACATGACTTTTACCTCACAGGAGGTTTTCTCACTCTTCTAAGTCCTTGATGTCTTTTTTAGCACTGGAAGATGCCATTTGAATAAAACGGAAATCTTTTCCACAGTAACAGCCCACAGCCACTATATGTCTGTTTGGATTTTGGTCTTTTCTCCTTTTTCTTTTTTTTTTCATCAGAGAGGTGGAAATGAAATGCTTGGTCTAGGGTTGGAAGGACTGAATGCTATCATGCTAGGTTGACATACTCTTGGGGACAACTCTGCCACAACGATGCTAGTGCAGCCATGTCCTGTGCCTGTTCCTTTCTCTGGATGAGGTTTGGTGCTGCTCCATAGTCTCCCCGGTGGTTGTACCATCGCAGCGGCTCAGGGCGCTTGGTGCTCGGTGTGGTGGAGCGTGGGAGCACAGGGCCCTGGGACCCATGGTTTGGTGGGACACACTTTAAAGTCAAAACCATTTGAGACAAAAGCGTTTTGATATGTAGAAGTATTTTCAATTGGTTTCTTTTCATTAGACATGTTAAAATTAAAGAGCCTTATAGCTGCCCATTAGTGTTGCTCAGAACTTTCTTTACTGCCTGCCCTGATTTGAAGAAAATAATGAAATTCTGACATTTTCCTGTTGGATAGAAAAATCGGATTTATGACCATCTCTACTTCAAAGGTAAAGGTTAAAAGCAAGATTATGATCTCCTTTCCACTCATGTAAATCCAGAGGAGTCAATTACTTTGGACTGACAGTGATGTGATTTGGATCAGAATCTAGCATTAAAGCTTTTTGGGGTTTGCTCCTACACCCACTGACTTCAGTGCCACTTGACTGCCGACTCTTGTGCTATGTGGTGGTGGTATTTGCATGTGGAAGTGCCTCAGGGGCCCCACATAAAACATTGGTTCGCTAGCTTTAGTGGCATTTTTTAGATTAGATGTTAAAATGTTGAAATCAAAATATGTAGGGGGTGGCCGGGAAGTAGCAGATGCACAATGGTAATTAGAATAATGTGATTTTTGAGGTTGATATCTCATGACTTAGAGCTGAAAAAAAACCCCTTATGTATCTTGGAGGTCTGAGGCTTTTACTCTTTCTGATTATAAAAGGCATTTATTTCTGGCCTTGATGGCTGATGAGATATCAAACTTAAAATATGCCATGATCCTATAGTCTGGTAGTGCTTTCTGGCACTGGTCAGCAACTAAATATAGCCAGTTTTGAACTGCTGTGATAAACCTGGAAATAATGTTCAGCAGAAAATTCTCAGACAATTCCATAGACAAATGTGGAATATGAAATGACTTTTCTGGATTGCATCTGGTTCGTACTGTATATGCTTTTGTGTCCTGTCTCTCTCATCCCCATGTTTTCCAATTGCTATCCTACAAATGTTTTGTGGTACAGATAAATCTTAACTGAAGCATCTCAGTGGTTCATGTTGGTTCATGCTAAAGCAACGAATAACATAAAGGATTTTTAAACCCCAGCTATTTCACGCATTCCTTCTGGCTTTGTAAACCATTTTGCCTTGTTTTTACGAAAAGAAGGTGTATTAAAAAAAAATAAAAAGCACACATTTCCAAAAAGCGCTGATTGTCTTCAAACAAACATAGTCCAGGAACATGCAGATTCTTGCATTGTATTATGGGATTAGTGGTATTCATCTGTCATGCATAATGTGAAGGTGATATTCAGAGGAGGAAAAGAGCCTTTTTGAAAGGATTTTTTTCTTTTTTTTTTTTTGTTTTGTTTTTAATGATATACTCGCATTTGTTTTATTTATTTATTTTTAAAACTCATATATACTTCTACCAGGCTATGTTTAATTTCAAGATGGTGTCTTTGCTAGAAAGATAATCGAATGTAATGTCTTCCACAACCTCTTCATATGCATGACTGCATAAAGCTTGTGTAACAGTTTATTATTATAAAATTAGTATAGCATAGCATAGAGCAAACCGGGCCCCTGGCCAGATGAACTAGACAATGAATAGTTATATAAGGTTTTGAAGCACATGTATTAGAACACAAGCGCCCTGTATTTTCTTCTCAATTGTCTGCTGTTTGTTAATGTTTCCCTTTCAACGTGATTGCATCTCAATTTAATAGCACTTGCCATTCCAGGGTTTACTGTGCCAAAGCTCGCATAGTTACATCCCCTCTGTGCTGCAAAGCCCTGCATGTATATTAAAACTGAACTAGGCATGGTTAGCTAATGGGTACTTCGAGAGATACGCACTTATAGAATTAAGTGATGTATGTAATTGTTAATTTTGTGTTAACAAGTATGAAAAATGTGTTTCACCAATAATTGTAATGCTCCATTCTGTGCAAAGTGTGACATTTTAATTCTTGTTGAACAGTTTCCTACCTCTGCTCTGTGTTTTCATGGCAGGGTATTATTTTGCAATCAAGATAAAAGCATTATTTATTAAAGTTCTAAAACACTACATTACTGGAAGTTTTAAGCTGCAGATCAATCTCCTGTTTCATAAAAGCATTTCATTGATTTTATTTTTTTTTAATTGGTCTTTGAATTTAAACTTGAGTTCCACATTATGGATTGCATATGATTCCAGAAGCAGAGGGATGTTTTAGTGGAGACTTGATGCTGTTTTAAAGGCAATGATGTACCTGTCACAGAACTGTGGGAAAGGCTTGCGTTTGGCATATGCGTCTTTGGGACTGTCAGATCCCAGCCTGCTGCATTTTTGGCACAGGGAGCCCATTGACTTGGGCTGTGGGAAACCTACATTCAGCACTATCGGTCCTTGTGTCTTTTTCTGTGCCTCCAAAGGAACTTCTGTTAGAGACTTCACGTCTTTGGGAGTCAAATAACAACTCCTCCATGCTTTCAGTGGCGCAGGACAGCCTTTCCATGGTGAGGGGGTGCTCAGTAGCCTCTGGCTGCAGTAGCCCAGGTGTCACCCAGTGGAACAGTGACGCTTGCACCTAGCTTCGTGGTGCTGGATTTATTTGCTTTCTATGTGTAATCCGAACAGCCCAGAAGTCTGGCTTCCCCCACTCCATATTGCATCAGCCCTCCTGTTCCTCAGTTCCTCGTGCCAGGCACTCGCCTTTTGCCCCCCTTTGCTGCACAGTCCCATCCCCATCCTGGTCTCTGTTTGTTACACCAGAATAATGCCATTTGTCTTGTGGCAGCCCTTGGTGGTTCATTTATGCCATTGGAGACATGAGACTGAGGCCTATCTATTATTCCCTCTTGTGGAGAATGAATTAATTCTTCCATCCCTAGTAGGCCTAACTATGAAATTGCAAAGAGCAAGGCTCACGTTTTTCTTCCAGCTAACAGGGACTTCATTTGCACGTTCTGTGTCATCTCATTTGTGGAGTCTGGCCTCGTGCAGACTTACTGGTTGCCAACCAGCGAGGGAAGGCAATTGAGAATGGGGAACCACTGCCGTCCCCCACTGAGTTCAGGAGCAGCTGTGGCTAGGATCTGACTTCCCAATAAAGTAAGATTTTCTTCTTTACCAGTAAAGAAAGGGCAGGGTGGGAGGAGCATAATAGGCTCAAAACACAATAAAAATAGCAAAGGAAACAAACAGTTTGTGCCTAATTTGAAACCAACTGATCTCCATGGTGATTGAAACAAATCTGTGCTATGTTTGACTGTTTAGTGAAGACAAAGGTTAGAAATATGAGTTCACCCGCCATGCTAGATCCTTTAATGAACAGGGGGGAGTAGGAGGGTTGGTACCTTCCCAATCATTGAGTGGCCATGTGAAGGTGCCGAGGGAAATTTAGGGAATAACCTCATTCAAACTCCAGAGGATTCTAGTGTCTTCCTTCCTCATGCATCTTCAGAAAGATCAGCCTTTATAAATTTCCTGGAATATTTGTTTCTAACAGTGCTGTTCTATGGAAAGAAGAGTCCGTGGTGCTGTGGCTTCAGACAAAAATAGCATGGTAGAAGACCTTCAGAAACCACGTAGTAAGCTTGAACCTTAGATAAATAATAGGACTAATATACTTGCCACAGTAAATAAGAAGGCTAAAACTCCCCAAAACTCTTGACTGGCATTGTCTCAAAGTAATTCCTTATGTGAAGTAGAAGCCTGAGATAAAATTTCAGCCTTAATTTACAGATATTTGAGACAGAGGGAGAAGGGAGTGCATTAATCCTTACAAAGAAGAAATTCCTGTTCATGGTAGTCTGAAGTACTGTCATGTGATGAGTCAGAAAGTTTTTATTGTTCACATCTTCAGAGATCAGGGCTACTGAGTTTTGGCATGCAGACAGGGCAGATAGCATTTGCAAATCAACGAATCTCCTTTTGCTGAGGCCATAGGCATGGAAAGCTTCCTATGTGCAGTAGGTGTGTGTGAGGTTGTTTTTGCATATGAATTTTAGAGGGGAGATTATACTTTTGAAATTCCTAGTCATAATGAAAAGATCTCCAGAGGTAGCTGATGAAGACATTCAGAGTATATGTTACACTGCATCAGGAGTTAGAGTGTCTTGAGTAAATATTGACCAATTTGACCTTTGCTTTTCCACAGTCAATATTTATCTCTTGGGACAATGAATCTTCATATTCACCTTAGTTGAAGTCCAAGTCTACTTAATAGTGTACTTGGAAATCCAGGAGAGAGGGACTGATTTGTCTCACTACTTTTATCTGTTTAAAATTAGATATACAGAAGGTTTGGCTACTCATGTCACTTTGTCAGGTTTCCTAAACAAAGCAGTGTCAAGTCATGTCTGGTGTGGAGGCTTCTAGGAAAAACCTAAATCTGGCAGCAGGCAGAGCGAGTGAATCTCGGAGTGGAGCAATCCCTTTATTGGAAATGAGGATGAGGATTCCCGCACAATGTGAAAGCCCTTCCAGATGCTGTCAGGAGGAGGGGACTGACCGGGATTTGTCAATAAAATTCTTGCTGTGTAGTTCATGAGGCAGAGAAAAGAAGTTTTTGAGCTTTCTGAACCTCCCACAGTCTTCCAGCAGCCTAATCTCACAGAGCACAACATTAGGTATTGTGCAGAACTAAAGAAAGGCACAGCCCAAGAGACCAGTCTGCAGGCAAGGGGGACAGTGGCTTGCCAGGGGTCCCACCCTTCCCTAGAGATACGGGTGTGGGAGCAGGTGAGCCTCAACACAGCCAGATGATGCTGGGTTCATCAGCCAGTTGTGTCCCTTATTGCAGTGGCCTTCTACAGGTCAGTATTAAAGTTACTCCCCAGACCCTGCTCCCCGCTGCTGGGCTTGTTATGTCCCCTTAGCTTGGGAGCTGGGCTTGGAAACCCTACAAGCTTCCTGTGACTTGAGAGGCAGGGTTCGTTCACTAGGAGTGTAGAGCAAATAGCGTAGTCTGACTGAGCCCTGTCAAATAGGACTGTAAAACCCCCTTTATTATTTCAGTAGCAATTTCAGTATTTCATGGCCCTGTCTTAGGTTGAAGCTGAGAGACAGCCTTTCCCTGAAAACTGGGGATGCTGGGGCAGCGCGTGTGGCTGGAGCCACTGGGTCAGGCTCTGTGGACAGGGGGTCCTGGCATCTCACCGCTGCTTCCTTGCCTGGCTACACCGTGTCTCCTCTTCACAGTATCCCACAGCATCGCTGGGTGCTGCCAGCAAAAGCCTCCTGTCACCAACAGGGGCAACACTTTGGGGTAGAAAGCGCAATTATTGTGCTTGTGAGCTACACCGTGAGAGCGAGAGCAACTGGAAAGTGCTATTCAGGCAGTGGAGAAAGGCGGTGCCTTACAAATATCTGCTTATGCAAATCAAATCGTTTGTTTTTTCAAATGTTCGTTTCGCCTTTTCCCTGATTATATTTTCTGAATTGCCACGTGTACTTCTTGTGATATTTCAGTCTTGTCAAATTAAGAAGAGAAAGCCTTATAATTAACTTAGGATATATACCAAATAAAGTAATGTTTGTCATTTTTACTGTGTAATCACTCAATAATATTACAGGTAGCCTGTAACTTTAAAAAAAAAAAAAGTCTTAACTTGTTTTTGTAATCTGATAACTATCAAAGGTATTTGTTTGAGGAAAAGGCATTGAGAAAGAAGAGAATTTTAAAATTGCACAATTACAGTTGAAAAGACCAGAGCAGGCAACGTCATGTGTTTCTGAAGAGCATGCTGTTTAATTTTATAGTAACAGTATTTTAAGAATGCTGATGGTACACAGGAAAGAAGTGAATAATTTGTATTGCAAAACCCTGATGTTTTGGTGTTTTCAAAATGTTAAGACTTAATCAGTCCTGAATTTCTCTTAGGAAAAGCAGGACTTGGGGGGGGTGGGGGGGGTTGGGGGGTGGAAGTCGGCTGAAGCAGTAGTGATTTATCAAAGCAGCATTCGAATAAAATAAATGTTTGGCATCCTTACTTAGGATAGGCTGGAAAATGCATTTATGTTTTCATGTACCTTTTTTTTTTTCCTGATGTGCCTGATTGACTTGTTTTAATACCAGTGTTATTTACATTTCAGGGATGGGCCTCTATTATGCAGGAAATTGTCCAAACCCCTACAGCTGTATTTTAAATTGGAATGATTTTTTTTATGAAGTGATTGTGCAGACTTAATTTAGTAATCTATTATTAAATTTATAGTTTCAGGCTGTATAAAGTCTTTATATAGAACCAAAATGGGCACATATGAAGATCTAGGCTATATATACACCTGGTTCTGTATATTAAATCTTTTACATATGTTGTCCATTTTCAGAAACAAATAAACTGCTGCTTTTGAAAAGTCAGCTTCTCTTCCATATTAGGGAATTCTGCAGACTCCCTGTGTTCCTTAGCTTCAGTATAATGCTAAATCAGTTTGTACATTAGTCTATTTTTAGTTATGAATGAACTTTATGGAGTGCAGCACACAGAGTGATTTCAGAGATTCTCGCTCATAAAACCCGTGTGTCATGTGCTGCAATTACAGTGGTAAACATTATGCAAGCTCTGGGCTTCCAGGGGCCCAAGCCCTGAAATTTCCAGGAGGGAAGAGCATCCCCCCCTCGCCCTTTTATACAAAATATTACACATATAGTAAATCTCATCACATGAAATCAGGTTAAATTTTGTGACCTTGGCTGCGGCGAGTGGCGGGCGGGCTGCCTGGCATGGCAGCTGGGTGACACTAGAGGGCAACTGAGAGTTTTCTTTAAACCAACCAAGCTGGAGATGGTTTTAATATCAACTAAGTGTTTAAACTCGGTAAGGATTTATTTTCCTGTCTGCAGATTTCGCATATGTAACCTCTGAATTTCCATTGACAGCAAATAATAATCCAACTTAAGTTCTTCTGGGGGAAAATACAGCAGGAACGGGTCAGAAGGCTGCTTTGCCCAAATAAGGCTTTTTTTGCAGACCCCATGTGTTAGATAATGATCAACTGACAGTCGGTCATGAGTTAATAATGCTGGATGCTGAAATATGCATACCATGTGGTATACAACAGTTCTGCGGGGAGAGACAAACACAGCTATAATTAGACATCTGAAACACAAGGAAGTGTGTAAATTGTTTAATAGTCCTGCCACTTAATTCACTCAGATAATTTCCTAAGAACCGGTATTGACTACGAAAGAATATTGCACAACCGGCTTCATATTTAGTTTAAACCCTGCCCTGCTCAGATAAATTAATGAATACAACTTGGATTTATTTGGATTTCTCTGAGTGCTAGAGATTTACTGGGACTGCGACACAGAGATGGGCTCAGTTCTGTTTGTGTTGATGTTTGGGACAATTACACCAAGTTCACGGGATTTACGCTCGTTTAAACTGGGCACGTGATCTTACCACTAGGACTTTAAAACCACCATTTTTCAGGGGTTTTAATGGTTGTACAGATTTCCTTTCTACTCGTACACAACCTGACAAAGTTACCAGAGTTCCACCGCTGTGTTTTACCAGTGAAAAAGTGCAGATCCCTCCTCTGCTCAGCAGTGCTGAGCAGCACCACCTCCACATCCCAGCATTAAAGCGCTGTGTCAGGTGTATTCAGGTCCCCAGGGGTGCGAGGGCTTTGTCCCAAGCTCTCTGCGGAAGCAGAGTTATTCCTGAACCTCTTTACGGCTGTGTGCGCTGCGATGGGGCGCCTGGCAAACCAACTGCTGCTGGTGAAGTTTGTTATGACTGATCACAGAGATGTGAATGGGAGCAGGGCTTAGGCTACGGCTGCTGCTCCTGTCTCCACCTAACGCCTTGTGTAGTCCTTGTGGTGGCAGCTGAATGTAGGCATAGAGTTTCTGCCTGTCACTTTACTAATATCTTCATGCAGGTTGATTATGCCTAACAAATTTTGATTACTTCACAGTGCAGTGATCAAGTGCAAAGAAAAAAAGTGAAAGAAAATTATAATATTCATACACTAAAAAAAATATAAATTCTTTCTTATATAATCAGTTACAAATCAGAAATGCAAGAGATTTAAATAATATATTTGTCATTTTCCTGTTGTGCACAACTAGATGATCATTGCTTCCTATCTGCTGTTGTCATTCCAAAAAGCAAGGTCTCAGGAAACCGTCCATTTTATGCTTCTTGCATGAATTTCTGCCTGTTTAGATTCATGCACAGTGTCCATTCTTTACCAGTCAATTAGCCCATCTCATCTGTCTGTCTACATGGATATGACTGGCTACATATCTATTGTATTTCCGAGATATGTAGGTCACGTCTCCATTGGGTACTGCTGACTCTGCTAGACAGCAATTCCACAAACGCTGGCTTTTACTGGAGAGAAAAGGAAATACTGCTAGGAAAGCTGCCTTAAGATTTGCTGTGTGTTCCTGTTTGCCTTTGTTTTCTAAGGCCCTCTAATGGGAAGTCTACCTTGGGTGTTCTGCTGAGTTTTGATGAGATAGGCTGACTTGGATGGGTTTGCTGTGCGTTTTCACTTCTCACTGCCGTGTTTGCGCTGCTTTTGTCTTGGCTATTACATAATCCATTTGTGCCTGCTCACTCTTTCCTCTCTTTGCTTTTTTCCTTTTTTCTTTTTTTTTTTAACCCACACTATTCTGAGAAATCAGATGTGCACTTCTTGAGTGTTGCTGTGACCCTCTTACAGAAAGTGAAGCCCCTGTCCTCCGGGTGCAGCTTCCCAGGAGGTGACCTTTGGGGGCGGGAGGGCTTGAAGGCTGGAGATTGACTGCAGATTTCTGAGGGAAAGGGAAACTTGATGAACCCATGTCTGATCCTGTGATGCTGCCCAAGCACATGGTGTTTCATGATGAGATACGACGATTTCTTTGTTCAGGGCTTGAATGCGTCTTTCCCATTAGTGACAGAAAGAGTCATGCTGACTTGGTCGTGTTCGATGCTTAACACAGGCTCAGCCTCAAAGATGTGAATAGCCCCAGTGAGGTCATCAGAGGTCTTTGCATGCTCCAGGTCTTTACAAGTTAGGCATGTACTTTGCTGAATCAAGGCTACAGCTCTTCATGTTCCTTGTCCTGCATAGCACAGTACTTTACTGTAGTTGGTCCTATACTCAATGCAGTTTCTCACCAGAAGAACCACTGAGTCATCTAATCTGGTGTGAACCCCAAGTAGTGGCTCATCAGCCAAAATTACCGGCAAATGCTTTCATCCAGTTCACCACCTTTTTTTCTGAAGGAGAAGGGAAACAGCTGTTTGAGCAAGGACCACAGCCAGACAGCTGGACGCCTCCTCCCTGCAGCCAGCCAGGCTGCTGCAGCCGCCCGCAGCGGCAAGGCTCTCCCGGCAGCAGCCTGGACCCGGCCCTCACTGTGCCTGAGGCAGGACACCCTACTCCAGTCTGATATCTTGACAAAGACCCTCAAATTGTATGCATTTCTTCCTGTACTGTGCACACCAGCTTGTGTCTGGCTCAGGCTTTTCCTGAAAGGTCTTCTGAAAGCTGGTCATACGCATGCATCTGCATTAGATCATATATGTGGACTGCAGTGCCTAGGCATGCCTGACTATGCCTCCTCGCTTCTGAGTACCAGCTTTTTCTCACCTTTGAGGCACTCATATTACTTGGTGAAGTCACTTCTCAGTCATTTTTGCTCAAACCCAGCACAGCTTGAGTTATTCAGACCTCCTCCTTGAAGGCAGACCTCCCTTTGGCCACAGCATCTTCCTATCAGGGTACGTTGAATGTCCAGTGGGTGATGGCCAGTGAAGTGAAACCCTTGGCTTGGTCAGTGGGACCTGTAGTCCTTGCTCACAGGTTTCATGCTTGAGCTGTACTGAAGAGCATTGTGTTTGCGTGGTCCATTTTTCCTTCTGATTACTCATTTGTATGACTCAGTTTTAGCATTGTGCCAGTCCTTGTGTCAGTATGAATGTTATTGTCAGGGACCTTATATTTATTTCACTCATGAAAATGCTGAATACTAGTAAGGCTAAGACCAACCCCTGTGGAATCCCACTAGAAATATATTCATTTGATAGAAATTCCCCACTGATGCCTGCTTTTAGCTCTATCATTTAGCCCGTTCTTAATTTATTTAATATATGCTTGAGTAAAATTATGTAGTGCTGTTTTTTAATCAAAGTGTTATCTAGTATTAAATCAGCTGTCTTACCAAAATGCAGGTAAGTTAGGTAAGTTCCATGCATGCAGCTAGTTTCTCTAACCAAGCTTGTAGTTTCAAAGTATAAAATAAGGTGCTTTGTTTGTTTTTCTTTTCTGTTGTTTTAAGATCTGGTTTCTGTAAAACCAAGTCAATTGACTGGCTTTAATTATATTCTTTTGCAAGCATATCATCTGGCTTCTTTGCAAATACGGAACAAATATTTACCAAACACCTCTGCCTCTTTTTGAATCATTAATAACAATCCTGTAATCTGTAGCCAGTAATAGACCTACACTGGATTTTTTAATTAGTATTATTTTAATTTGCTCTAAGGTCTACTTGAATGTCACATATTTGTCAGACATAGATTTTTCTCTGAAGTCTTCAGCTTCCCTTTTTCAGTTTACCACACTTCATAATTTCTAACACATGTATAGATTTTGTCCCAAAAAACCCCCCAACTTTTTCCATTTTTTTAAAACCTAGATTAGTCAGCAGGACATAAAGAAGCCCAGATCAAGCAAAAGTCTTAACCTCCAACCATGCTGAAATGCAGAAAACAAGACTCCAAGCCTCATCCTGAGTCTTGTCCCTGTCTTCCATGGAAACGAAAAACATTCAATTTTTGGCATAATTGGCCAACCTGATATTTGCAATGCCTCTAACTTTTCTATTAAAAGCAATGCTAGTCTGAACTGTAATCCATGAAAAATACTACCTTTTTACTTTTTTCATAGATTGTCTGGTCAGGAGGGGGGTCAAAACAACAGTCTGCAGAAAGTCATATGTCTCCACATTAATCCACACAAGGAAGTGTCTGTTTCACTTATTTCCAAATGAGGAATGTTTTCTTTAGAGAGGTAGCAAATTGATTTTCCCCACATGGAGCATGGGATATCTCATTTCCAAAACAAAACTCTCAGAAATGGCTACACAAGTCCTCTCTTTCTCTGTGTGGGTTAGAAAGCAGCGTGAATCCTTAGTGTTCCCTGCAAGGTTGTTTGCTACTGTACTCCAGAGTTCCCAGGTCAGGTCTGGCATGTTCAGGTATAAAGAAAGGAATAAACAAGTATTTGCATTTAGAAAAAGTCTAGTAAAAATAGTTTTAATATTCAAATCGGTTTATGTGCAGCTTGAGTAAGCAAGAGGTGTGTGTTTGTGAAGAGGTGGTGTGACCTTCAGAGCTCAATGAGAGCTTTAGTTGTTGGTAGGTGCTCATCACTGACTTCCATAGGTCTCCTGTAGAGAGTTTCCCCAAATTCAGATGATACTGTTGTTTCCTAAACAAAGGTCTGGGTTTTTTAGTGTAGTCGGATCTTTTGATTTATTTTCTGGCCACTTTAATTTCTGACCCTTTAATGCAATACTAGGTTGGTTGCAACTTGCTTCTCTTCACCAGCTCCCTCAGTGCACTTGGGCAATAAACGTCCCAGGGCCTCCTTCTTGGACCCTGTTTCCAGGAGGCAGAAGCTTTTAAATAAACTTTGAGGGGTGAAAGGAAAATAAATGAAATGTAAGAGCCTGAACTCAGGATGCAGAAAAGGGAATGAGGTGAAGGAGAGAAAACAAAGAGATGGAGGCGATGAGGAAATCAAAGAAGCAGCTGGGACTCCAGAACAGTATGTCAGATTAACTAACCTTTGAACAGTTTTTGAGACCATGCTTAAGTTTAGCAATATGCTTTTCTTAACTTTCAGATATTGCAGAATGCCAGAAGCCCCCTAGAGGGGTAAGTGTTAAAACCATTAAAACTGTTAACTTTCTATTCATTACATTTTAAAAGGTGCAACATATAAGCGTGTTTTTCAGCCAAGAGCTAACTTTTGCCAGGCTGTTTTAGGGGTGTCCTCAGCAACCAGCTATTTGCCACCTGCTAGCAGGCATGGTCAGTTCATGGATTTTCTGGAGATCTGGGACCATTCTTCTCACCTTGACTTTGATGACCAGGCATCTCCGTATGCCACCTCCAGCTTCTGTTTGGCACCTGAATCATGAGTAGCTCTGTGATCTGACACATCCTGCCATTTCCACCTGCCTACGAGGGAAAGTCTCCTAGTCTGTTCTGTTATCTACTGATGGTTTTGCAGCTTTGGGCCAAGCATTCTGGTATCGCAGCTTTTGTGTGTCTGTGTGAAAACTGGAAGATGTATGAAGGACTGGAACAGAGCAAAAGGATTCTGTGAGGTGTCCTACAGGAAGGAGAGGCTGTTGAAGCATTTAGCAGGTGTGCTGCACCTTGCCTCATGTGAGCACACTTCTCTTCTAAACCTAGCACCACAGTACATCCCTGTTTATTAACTTCTTGCACCTTCCAGTGCTCCACCTTAATCCTGGCTTTGTGATGACCTCACTCTGGTGCACTCATACCTCTCTTGTTTAGAGCTCACCTGACTCTGTAAGCCCACCCTAAATGTAGACCCAGATTTTCCACTGGCCCTTCTTTACTGATGGCTCTGGACATTTTTACAAGCTCAATTGTTTTGTTTGTGTTGTCGTACGCTTGCAGTTGGCAAAAATGCTGTTGTTCCTTCCTTTTCCCTCATCTTTCCACAGGACAGAAACATGATCACAAAAACAACAGGCAGGCAGAATCTGGTTGGCAGTGTAAGTTTTAAGTGCATTAGCAATGCTGAGCAGCTATCCTGGTACATTCCTCAGCAAAATATGGCAATGGCCGTCCTTCCCTTTTCTTCTTCTTTTTTCTTTTTTCTCCCTCTTTTGAAGTGTTTCTGAGAACCTGGAGCACCAGCAAGGCAGAATCAAAAGTCGTATCAGGAAATAGTTATGCAGATCAGAGAGGCCTGGAAAAGGCAAGAACTTTGATCATGGGCATTACAATTGCTTAGATGTTTTCTAGAGTAAGTAATGTGGAGCAAGCAAGAAAAAGGTACATGTTTTAGGCATGAGTACAGTACTGTTTACTTACATGGTTTGTTGAGCAGCCAACAAGGTCCAAGGTTATTTTGGACTCAGCGTGAGTAAGTGATCCAGGTATGACAAATGAGGTAATGCATTCCAAGCTCATTAAAAACTCTTGGCCACACCACTGATTTTGACAAAGTGCCAACATAGCTTGACCTCAGCTGTGTGAAGGCCACTATTTTTTTTAACACCCTCCCTATAACAACACAGCTTTTACATCAGCCAAAATATGTGCATCTAGAGAACAATGTTATGGGGGGGGGTTAACTTATTGGACTTCCAATGATAATCCAACTCCTAAAAAAAGAGATAATTCTACTGTAACTAACCTGCTGAAGTCAGGTACCCCAAAACCACAGCCATTGTCTCTTGACTTATTTGTGCATCTAGGGGTGTACATAGTACATTGCATTCTCGTCATGGACAGGTCTCAAGTGAAGCTGATGCGATGACAGGGAGGTGGTAAGTCCAGCCATCACTTCCCCTTCCTGGGGATGCAGGTAAAGAAGGTGGCTGGTAGAGGTGCTGTCTTGTGGTGGCCTATGCTTTTCCACCATATGTAGTGTTTAATTATGGCAGACCTCAGCGGCTCAGGTTCTTGGGTACTTCTCTTTCCCCTGCGTAGAACTTGCCATCCTTGGGTTTAACCCAGAGCTGGGAGTTGTACTAGGCAGCAAGGCTTGGAAATACTCCTGTTTCCCGTGTCCTGCTGAGCAGACAGTGTCCCTGAAGGTTGAGCAGCTGAGGGTGGTAGTGACAGGAGAGCAGTGGCCACAAGCTTGTGAATTTTCTGAGTGAGTGGGCAGTGTAGCCATCTCCTTTCTCACCTTCTGGCCCTCTCCTGATCACCACAATATCCAGGCTTATGAGAGTGCTGGAGGGGAAATGTAATTTCTGAGCAATGATGCTGTTTCATGGCTTCATGAACAGAGAGGACCTCTAGCTTCAAGGAAGCATCTAGCTGGTCTGAGCAGCATTCACCCTGAGCTCCTTTCTTTTCCGTGTGGCTCTCCTACTTTGTGGGTCAGAGTCTGCTACTGAGCTTATCTCCAACACCTGGTCTTTAATTCTCTGCTGCAGGTGCCTCTGGATTGTCCTCGTTCGATTCAAACATGGAGGGGAAGAAAACATTCCTGTCTCTGGGCAGATTCCTATAAATAATTTTCTTTTCCCTGAGAATTCACAATGAAGATGGAAATAAGATGTATTCCAGAATGGGAAGAGTTGTTAAGATATGGTCGTCATCGTGGCTTCTGTAACTCTTGATATTCATGACATAGCCATTTCACATGCTTTCACTTAATCAGGAGCACAAGACTTTTAGCACCAAGTAGTAGTCAGCTGAAAACCAAAGTCCACACCACATGCATACTTATTAATAATCACACCTTTTGTTCTTTACAGTCACAAATGCTTGCATTTGAATTAGATCTTCGTTCATCTTGGATTCTTGCTTGATTCCTTGTGAAACCCCATGTTACAGCCTCAGCATCCTCTGCAGTAGCAGGCAGTTGCAAGTGGTGGTGGTTGCATTACGGGGCCAGCCAGATTGGTAGGCTCTGAGGGACAGGTCTGTTTAAATGACACAGCTGGATCTGCTGCTCAGGGAAACAAGCAACATGCTGATATAAAACTGGCGTCCAAGGAGTGCTGAAATGATCCCTCTGAACTCCTGTTGACGGGTAAAGGTAACAGGCACAATGGTGACATGTGTGGGAAAGATAACCAGCCCAAGGTGGGACGCACGCCCTCGTGCTCCTCCAGCTCTCCAAACATGACGAGTGTTACCTTGTGCTGTGTGCATTTTGCAGCTGGCTGTGTTTTACCTGGTCATACCAGAAATGTGTACCAGGACTCAGCAGGTGAAGTGGCTTTCCCTGCTGGGCTCTAGATTGCTATCGCACCTACAGATTTTGCAGGGAAGATAATTTCTTGTGTGCTGCCATTTTCTAAATGAACTTGCCCTTTGTGATGACTAGCAAGTTTGGGATGAACTGTAATCTCAAGAAGAGGCTCCTTGAGTCAGCAACACACAGGCATGTGTGGACTTCAAGTGAATGAATGTCCTTTGGCTTCCAGAGGTCTGAACTCAAAGGTTTGGGCCATTTGTATTGTACTGGGTGTACGTCTCTGCTGACAGCCCTTCCGTGCCTGCCTGCCTT
The DNA here is from genome assembly GCF_047716275.1 of Strix uralensis. Taxonomy (NCBI): domain Eukaryota; kingdom Metazoa; phylum Chordata; class Aves; order Strigiformes; family Strigidae; genus Strix; species Strix uralensis. Next base: position 8,692,316 of record NC_133978.1, on the reverse strand, counting down.
GAACAGCAGCAGCTCTGCTCTCCCGGGGCGTTGTCACCTGCAGATTACAGGCATGGGGGTGTTGTGGTTTGCATCCCAAACCTCGAACGTACAGGGCACCTATGCTGTGCTAATATTGATCCTTTGAATCACACCTAAGTAGAGGCAAAAAAAGTTCTCAGCAGACCATCCAGGGTCCCAGTGTATATTTCAGTAGCTGAGTTTTCCCCTCTACCAGGTATGTCAGGAAGCAGAAAGAAAGGAAAAAAACCCACAAATTGCAAAAGCAAACATCAAATGCACAGAAAAGAAACTATTTAAACTGGTAATATGTCATACCTCTCATTCTCCTGTTTCAGGCACTTGGACTAAAGAGGTGGGCAAATAAATGCAAACTTTTTTTCTGTATTTATTCATTCAATTTTTTAGTTTAATTTGCTTTGCTTATGTTCTCACCTTCCAGGAATGTACAAGTTATCAGGTCTCACTGCCACAAATGCTTTCAGAAAATGAATTTGAAAGGCGTATGCACAAACATGTGAAGAAATTGAATTGTTTCAGATATTCTCAGGTAGTCATGCCAGAAGCCCTTCTCCACCAGAAAGCAGAAGAAGACATGGGATATTCATTGAGCTGTCCAGTACATACTGAACATCCAATGTCATCTGGAAAGCTGACTGGGTGTCAGCTGAATGTGTGTAAAATTGCTTTAAAATAATTATGAATAACAAATTCAAGAAGTCTGCAGTGTGCTCATGAATATGTCATAAATGAAACAAAAAATGAAAAAAATTAAAACAAGTATGTGACTTGTAAATTATTCCTTTGGTCCTAGTCATATTTCCTAGCTCAACAGAACAAAATGGGTATAGCTGAAATATAAATAATCTTCAAATAATGCATTTATTTATAATGATTTAGGGAGCAAATGTTAATGGCTTTGTTTCAAGTGTGACTGGAACTATTTCAAATGTTTCCTTTTACAGAGTAGATACTAGAGGCAAGGACCTTCTCTTCTGGTATTAATTCCTATTGCTGCTTTTTTGTTAATTGTGCATCTGATCTGGAATGGCTTAAAGTGATTTAAAGTTGTACCATAGGGCGTGTGGGATGGTCCTCGTGTGCGCAGCAGACAGACCTTCCCGGCTGCAGGTCCTGAGCCACGGGGAGAATGCAAATACCCAATTTCGTTGTGGGTTTGTGCCAGTTCTGCCGTGGAAGGCTCCAATTCAAACAGTGTTTATATGCAAGCTCAATATACCTGGAATTTAGGAACAAATACCTTCTTGCTTTTAAAGCTTTTAGCAAAGCATTAGGAGTGCTTTATAGTGTGATACAAAGTACAGTGCCAAAACTCAGGATAACAAGTATGTTTGGAAAACATTGAGCCTTGAACTACTAGTTTCTTTATTTAAAAAAAAAAAAAAAAAAAAGAAAGAAAGAAAAAGTAATTCACATGCAAGTGCATTTGATCCTAGCTGAACCACATCTCTCTCCGGCCGTTGGTTGGACCGGGTCAGGGGATCCATTCATTTGAAGGTTAATGTTTTAACACATGTGCCAGGCTATTTCTATTTTCTTCAGTACCTCTTTAAAGAAGGTGTGTCTGCTGGGGCTGACCATGGTCCATAATCTGTCCATCTCATCCAGGTTGTGCAAAAAAAAGCAGGCATCAGAAAGACATTAAAGGCAGAGGGATGAGCGGGGTTTATAAATAAGGCAGGGTGGCGTGGCCAGGGCTGGCAGTCTGGCAGCCGGCGCTGGAGTCCTCGGAGCTCATCCCACGCTCCCGCCGAGTCGCTCATCTCTGTTTATATGAGTAATGGAGCGGCTGGGGGAGGGGATTTGTAAGCACGGAGCAAATACTCTTAGTGTTCATTTTGTGTAAGACTGACATCCACACCAAGTCGAGACTTCCAGCGACGTAGTGTGCAGTCACATGCTGTAGCATTCATGAGTACAGATATAAATCAGGCAGATGTTTGTCGACTGGAATGGGTAATAATTTCTTTCTCTCTTTGTTTGATTTTGCATGTTAGCCTCAGATGACAATTTCAGAATTGCTTTCTGCAGTACTTTTCAATAAGCAGAATGTGCTTCACTGGAGATAGATGGAGATATTTTTATAGGGAGATAAACATATTTTTATATAGACACAAATATGGACTTACACACATATGCACATGCATATATATATATGTATGTATATATATATTTTCCATGTGCCAGTGCTGGGGGAAGAAAAAGGATGTGTCTTTTGGACTTTTGGTTTTAAACCCATGGTTCTTCTTTTTCTCTGAACAGACCAAATATGACACTGTTACTCAAACTATAAAATCAAATTAGCACCCTTTATTGTGTTTGCAAACTAATTAAAATGTAAAATGTCCTGAAACCACTGGCTTACTGTGTGACAAATGTAAGATTAGAAACAATTAGAAGGCACTCAAGAGGTTTGTGGTGTTTAGATTTCTGACATTGTTCTAATCATCCCTTTAAGTAATGAAAACAATGGTTACCTAGAAATTAAAGGTTTAAAGGAAATTATCTTCTTCGGTACAGTCATTAGTTAATGGTTGTTTATCATTTTAAATGTTGCCATAGTAGTCGGAGGCTGATTTTTAAATCTGAAAGCAGGCAGGACACGTAATAATGAGCAAACATCTGCTTCATCTGTTATTTCTATATGTGATCATAATTTATATTGTAATACCACTATTGAAAGATGAGTCTGATATTTTTTATGATGATCCATATCCAATTCTATGTATGGCTCAGCACAGTTAGGATTTAGTCACTGTGTTATTTCAGAGCTGTTTTATCTTAAGAATTGGACAAAACTGAAAGTGATTCATGTTAATTTATATGTGTGGTATGTAACCCTTATGAAACAATCAATCACTTATTTCAGTACTTGTCAACTTCCAGAACTAGTTGTTAAGGGGTTTTTTGATCCATTTCAGGACTCGGGGGTGATTTTTTTTTTTTTTAACTTTTTTAGAAGAACTTTCACAAGAATGACAGGATATATAAACATTTCTTGGAGCTGTAAGGAATTTCAATATTTCAGAACATTTCCAAAACCAGATGTTTCCCAAAGTTGGAAATAGCAGTTAGTACTCTTACATGAAGATTAGAAATAATAAATGCAGCAGCCTGATTAATGCAAAATTGCCTATTAATATTCTATTTTGTTCTTTTTTGTACCATGGAGAAATATTTGTGCTTTCTCTCTGAGTCCTTTGGAGACCAGTGTTTGACTTTATATTAATTAGTTATGTGAAAGTAGAATAGATTAGCCTTGGGGGATATTCTATAGAAATGTATAGTGTGTCAAGATGTAACCCATGGAGGATGGGAATCTCATAATAAGCATTTACTGTAGACAGATGTGTACATTTCTGTGACTGATTGTAGAGGAATTATTTATTATGCTTTCAGCTGTTAAGAATCCAGTATAAGACAATGTGCTCAAATTGTTCTCCATTAATTTTCAGCGCCAAATCTTAAAGGCAGACCGCGCAAAAAGAAGCCTTGCCCACAGAGAAGAGATTCATTAAATGGCATTAAGGATTCCAACAATAATTCTGAAAGCAAAGCTGTTGCCAAGGTAAATCACTTAATAATACTCTTTTCAGTACGCTCTCCTTTTTTTAGGTACAGCCCTGCCTTTGTTTCCCAGCATGCTGTTTCAAGTTTAGAATGTAACTTATTTTCTAGGGGAGGTAAATGTAATTTTTTTCAATAGTTTTATTCTTCACTTTAAATCATGTCTGTGTTCAAAGTTACCAGCAACTATAATCACCTAACAACCTAATGCTATCAGCTTTTTGGTAACTGGTAGTGCTTAAGCTTTCTTGGCATCTAGTGTTGATTTTCACATTCTGTGACACACAAACATAGTTTGTGACAGTATCTCTGAATTAAAAATAAACCTGGGAGCAGCTCACCCTGTTACAATGTACTTCTAAATATAAGTTTGAAGATAAACAGACTATGAAACAAGAGCCGCTTCAGTAATGGTTTCTAAGAAGCACACACAAACGACATTACTCTGATGTTAAGATCTCAACTTTTTTTAATTAAAAAAAAAGAAGAGAAAGGCAGAAGTTCAGTACGAAAGCTTAAAAAAAAAATCTGGGCTGTTTCTTTAATGCTTAGTGCTGAGCTGCATGTTCCATGGTTTGTTGAATAGTGCAGACTTTTACAGAGTCTTCTGTATGTGCTGCAGTGCTTAGCCCATACTGCAAGTAAAAACTGGATCGATTTGTGTTTATAGACTTAATCTTTTAGATATTTATGGGTTTGTATCTTTTCCTTAAAATATTTTAAAATGGAGTTTCTGTAGTGTAATTTACATGCTATTTTCTATGTTGTCTGTGTGGTTTAAAATAGGAATTTGGTTTTCTCTTTTAAAAAAAAGCAGCACAAATGGCTCCTTTCAAGATGATTTAATTTGAAACTGTAAGATGCAAAGATGGAAAATTACTTAGAGCAATACTTGTAGATTTTTATCTGAGGCAGAACTTTGTCACTGTGATACTTTTGAGCTAAACAACTAAACAGGTTTGCATAGACTGAATTTTTAGGCCAACTCCTCCCATATCCATTGTTTCAATAAATTAGATGGATGTGTATCTGAAAAACGCTTCCATTGCTGTGACCATCTCTTTAGGAAATACGGTGAATCTATAGATCCATTTGCGTTGGTATTGTTGTATGCAGTGAATGTCCTGGGAGATTAGGAGGTTAAAGAGGTCAAGTGGAAGTGTTCTGCTCTCAGTTTCTCATAGGAAGGCAAATTAAATTCCACCTCCTCCTCCTCCCTAGGAGTTCAGTTAAAATTGTGCCTTCTGTTGATGACGATAAAAGAGGCTGAAGTTCATGATGAAGCTCTCCCCTTAAGTCACTGTTTCTCTTCTTTTTGTATCCTATTGTGCTCAGTTGGAGACTGTACTATCGTATTAGACAGGCATGGTAAAAGACGATGGAGCCTGGTGTGTTGAGTTGCAAGGTCCTGCTGGATACTGTAGAATTTGCCTATATGTTTTTGCTCTGTGGAAGAACGTGCAAAATCCACAATGTGAAAATGTCTCAATTTGCCTCAATTCCCTCTTTCCCCAAGCCATTTTTCGTGTTAAAATACTACCAGCAAACTGCAGCATGGACCGTGTTGTCAAAGCACCCCAGACAGAGTAGCATGAGTAGTTCTGCCTCTTCAGCACCTGATATATAGGTATTAGAAAATTAAAAACAACAGTAACACTTCATACCAAATTGTTTATCCTCTCTGTTTATATTTGGGTTCACCCTACTAGTCAAATGGGAGGATATTTCAGATAAGAAGTAATTCCGTCTATTTATCTAGTCATACTGTGCTCATCATTGTGCAGATATTAATAGCATTAATTATCTTGGCCAGCTTAATTTCATTATAAATAATAGACATGCTCATGATATAATGTCCTTGCATGTAGTTACACTGACTTCACTGTGGCTCTTCACATCAATCTGTCTCAGGGCTGTGGATATACTTTGATAAGAGGAGGACAGTGAATCAGAATCCCTCTACATCAGAGGTATTGCACTTTGTACAGACCCTGCCTGTGGGTTTCAGGGAAAGGAGGGGAAGTGTATTTGGGCAAGGGGGGAATGGACATCCTCTCATTGTTGGGAACAGTTGGGGTGTTAAGTCATCATCTTAGGCTTCACGTTGGGCTTCACTATCGCTTTTCCTCCTCTGTCTGTGCTCCATCTCCAACTAATGCTGACAATGGATCCATGGAGAGCAAGGTTGAACACTGCTAGTGTAAACAGGACAAATCCACTTGTGTCAGATGCTGCAACATTTTGGCAGTGGTCCTGGCTGTATTCCTGTTCCAGCTAAAATCCCTTTTGACCAGAAGTTATGCTGCTTTCATCCTCAGATCATGGCCCCCAGTATCTGACAGCAGCTTCATTTCTTCAGGTGGCAGGGCGGTGGCTCCAGCGGAGACGCGGTGACTGTACAGTTTGGGTCGGGAAGTGGCAGAAGTATTCTGAAGACTGGGGTTTTGAGCATATCAAGACCAACACAAGCCACATGGTTGTAATGACTTGCTGCATGTCATGTTCTGAGCTGCCAATGACTAGAACGCTTTGTATCTTCTTACAACTTAGTTCTTATTAGGCATGTTTACCTTGAACCATCAGCAGATCATTTTGTAGGCTTTTACTGTTACCTGACACAGAAGAGCATTTGGTTGGGTAGGAGCAGCTCTGAGTGAATTCCAGTGTAGGTGGCTTATTAAAAATAAAGCAATAGTGGGACAGACAACATGGTCCTGAACCTGCAGGTGCTGCTAGGGGAAATGGGTCTTTCGTGTACCACTTCTTGGTTTTGATCCCCTTGCTGGTCACTTCATCCATTTTAGTACCTCCTGGGGAAGATCCCAGGGGAGTTCCCTCCCAGGCTGGGAATGTAAAAATCACAAAAATACGAGGCCATCTACTGAGGCGGGATCCGTTCTCCTGGAGAGGCATATATCAAGCTCTTCTCTCCAGACACTTCTGGGACTCGGGAGACTTTCATACTTCACGTGTCATCAGTGCTGGACAGGCTTTGGGACTTGCAGGCTCCAGCGTGACCCTCATCATACCTGCTTCATGCTCCCAAAGAGCATTCCCATTCAAAGTGTGCAGAATTGCACTGTGAGGCTTTTTAAAACTGGCTGATCTGACCATTTCAAAGAGCTGACAGGATTAACTTGTTAAACACGGAAATTGTCCCCAAATGCATCTACTCATTACATCTCCTAGTGCTAATGCTGAAGTAAATCTCTCACTTCATTTCTACAGCAAGATCTGGGAAATTAGTTTAAAAGTTGCCAGGATATGCTTTTCCTGTGGCCACAGGTGGCCTGGCATGCTCTCAGACCTGGAGATTTATTCCGAGCACCTCAGCCATTATCTGATTGAAACTTTAAAATGCAGGTCTGTAGTGGTCTGTGTTGTGTGTGACCTCTGGCAGGAGAAGACAAACACGGGTGTACCCATGAGCGTTCACCATGGATCATACGCCTCTGATGGAACACACATCAGGAGGTGGTCAGATGTTTACAGAGCCCATCTCAGTACACCCCCAGCTTATCCACACTGCGGTGCTGGGTTGCCTGTCAGGGCCTTAGCCCTCATTTTCATTTTGGAGGTGTTACACACACTGAGGCTACAGAGAAAGAGCTTTAACTCCTCCTATGGAAGCTGAACTCTCGCTTTATAATGGAGCCATTCAGGCTCTCTGAGCAGACCAGAAAAGAGAGCAGAGCCAAGCAGAGCTCTGCATTCAGGACCTTCCTCCAGATCTTTGCCCTCTAGGAAGATTCAAACTCATGTTTTGCGAGAGAAGGGCAGTTTGTGGTGCCTGGTGCAATCTGGCATTGCTTTCACTGACTTTGATACGTTTATGCTGGATTTACACCGATGTTACCCAAAATGGCATTTCACCCTTTTGGTTCTCATTAATCATTGGTCATGACATTCATCCACATCTCCTGTCAGACAGTGGGGAGGTTCCAAAAGTGAGGCTCTTGCCTTGAATGCTGAGTGCATGAAGCATTGCAGTGTTCGTCAAAGCTTCGTTGAACCTGACACTGCTTGGAGTCCATCCTTGCGTTTTGGCACCTTCAAGTTCCACTAGCTCCATTGAGTTTTGGATGAAACCCAGGATCTTTACAGAAGTTTAATCAATGAGCATATCTGTACTAATAGGCAAAGCATGGTGTCTTGTGCCATAGGAAGACAACATCTCTTTGAGTCATCCAGCCAGAGAATATTGAGCCGTACAGTGGACATACTTCAGCAGCAAGTGATCAAGAAAAATCCCACAGGAAGTCCATTTCCCAGTCCGTGCTGCATTGCCCGGGAAGAGTGAGTCTGTACCCTGCAGTGTCCAACATGGAGATTTTCAGCAGCATTGATTACCTTGGAGAACTGTGGCCACTTCTCCCCTCTGGTTAGGAGCTAGCATTGCTTTGTCCAACATCTGTGGAAAACTGTGGAGGCAGCTAACCTTAAGTCAGTGCTTTCTGCAAAGTTAATACCCTGGAGGAGTATAAAAGAAAAGATTTTGCTTTTCCTGAGCCGGAAACACAGGGTAGCTTTATTGAGATAAAATAAGCATATCATAGTCTTCCCAGTGATACGTTTGTTGTTTGTTTACAAGCACTTACATAATGCTCTTCATAGCACTTACATCCAAAATTTGAAGTACCCAGGAAGCACCTGGTTTAGAAGTGAGGAGAAGTCAATGTCTTACTTGACCAAGAGCTCCTGCCTTCCTGTTCAGCGAGATACCCTGCTCCCCTCTGCTATCCTCCTAAAATACCAAATACTGCCTCTTACAGTCTCTCTGCTCCCTCTGGGAGCACAAAGGACATGTCCTGGATGGGGTATGGAGCTGCCAGAAGGCTCCTCACAGCACTCAAAAGCCTTGGAGGGACAGTGCAAATTGAAAATACGTGTAACTGCCTCCACTACCTTGTATTAGAGGACTTGCAGTATTTCACTAGAAATGTACTGATCCCGTCTTGGTCATGGAGAGCTTTTAAACTCTTTGCAAGGTTCGTTTGCAAGGTTCTGCTCTTTTGTTTTTTGTATACATAAATTACGGGAATGCTCAAGTTGTAATTTGCTTGATTCAATGAGAGGATTATCTTCAGGAGGACTGCAGGATTAAGCTGGTCTCACTGGATATTTTTCCCCATGTTTGAATACTGATGAGAAGTGGTTCCAATTTGTTGACTTTGTGACTGGCACACGTCTGCCGGGGAGGCCAGTGGGAGACCTGGAGCTCTGGGACTCGTGTGCATTGGGGCTGCCAGTGTCTACCAGGAAAGGCTCTGGCTACCAGCCTCTTCCTTCTGCTAAATACTTAGAGTTGTGCTTAAGTTTAAGCAGATGCTCAAACTCACTTGACTTAAGTCCATGCTACAGCATAACCTCCACTCCTGTGTGCTGAGAGCTCTGCCTGGGTAAGGCTTGCCAAGGTTTGCGTCTATTTTGGTGGGCCAAAAGAGAGAAAAATGTGTCATTTCAGAGCTGACTGCTGAGCGTTCCTGGAAGGGGCTGAGCACCCTCAGCTCCCAGGGTTGTGTACGGGAGTTGACAATGCTGAGTGTCAATCCTAGAACGAAGGTTATTATTAGACTTGCTAATGGCAAGTGTATGTGAGAGATGGGAGCTGTCTGTGACATAGCAATGTATAGTCATAAAAATGCAGATCTGGAGAGCATTACCAATGGGTTATAATGATTTAAAGATGTGGCTATTTAAAAATGTTGTGACTAAGATTCAGAACAAGACATTTAGCTCTATAAATAGCTTCCTTTGTTTCCCCTCAAACACAGTTGCATGGTTTGGCCTTCATTTTTTCAACAATCCATTCTGCTAGGAGAGGATATTTATTTCTTAAGTGAAAATTAAAGATTACCCAGATCTGATATGACATCTTTTCTTTTCCCAGGTAAAATGTGAGGCTAAGTCAGCTTTGCCCAAACCCAAGAGTAACAACAGCAACTGTAAAAAAGGCTCAAGTGAGGATAAATCAAAGATTGCCGTAGGTGAAGAATGCAGAGCTGATGAGCAGGCTTTCCTTGTGGCTCTTTATAAATATATGAAAGAAAGGAAAACACCAATTGAACGAATACCCTATTTAGGTTTTAAGCAGAGTAAGTATCCTTTTTCTCACTTTCTTGTTGACATTTTAGAATGGTTTGGCTTCTCTGGAGAAAGCATTTGCACATGAAGCCTATTTTAAATCCTTATGGATGGGGGGACCATGTTTATATCTACACATTTTCCAGTCCAGGCATTTCACTGTCTTATGCCTAGATTTGCATCTCTTCCTTCTGGGGTAGTTGCTGCCAGATATTTATAGGTTTAAATCCGCTGATTATGACTAGAAATAGGCATGTTGAAAACTCTCTAGTTTTCTGTTTTGTAAATCTGCAGCGTCTGTAATGCCTTTCTTCTGAGTTAATAATATGACGTATCTTTATTGTGCCCAGATGTTCTTTATGAAAGGACAAATATTAAAGGAAGACATTTAAAGGTGGTCAAGAAAGGCACAAAAGGGATCGTATTTTTAAGCCCCAAAATGTGTTTATAGTTAATAAATTACTGACTTCGGAGAATATAAAACCAGACTGTATCTGTTTAATACAGAATGCAATGTTTAGAATTGCTTTGGCATGTACAGTTTGTAGTGCCACAATCTGTAAAGCAATTGTAGGTGGAGAAGATACAGTTGTAACTAAATTTTACATAAATATTGCAGCGCAATGTAGATCTTTCAGAGTTTCCAACAAAAGCTGTAAATGGTGGTATTTTTCCTCCTTATCTATAAATTGAATGATACTTTATTTCCTTAAAGGGAAAACTCCATGGATTGAAATATTATTTACTCTAATTTATCTCCCAGATTAAAACCATGTGTTATTTTGATGAAGAATGTCAAACCTGTATGTTTTACATAACAATTTACATACCTAATAGCAATTGGCACTGATTGCAACAGGCCTCCAGCAGCCATTATAAACTTATATAACTCCAAATGATTACAGTGTTTGTCTGAAAACTGGCTGCTTGAAATGGAAGTAAAATTAATGTACTATGAACAGCTTCGTTGCATTATGCATTGATTCAGATTAAATCTAGGCCTAAGCAAAGCTCTTGATAGCTTTGAAACAGTACAAGATTCAATGAGGCTTTCAGAACGTTTTGTGTTGAAGAGAGGATTTACCCCCCCCGCCATTTTATTCTGCATTTCTTCAAGCATGGGGACAGAGTGGGCTTGAAAGACAAGCTAAAGTATTATTTCTAAAATTTCCCACTGGGGGTAGAGCCCTCTGCTAACATTTAGCTGAAATAAACTGAAAGTTGCCTGACATTCATTATAAATTAGGGGCCTGATCCGGCAAATACTTAAATGCCAAGAGTAAGTATGCTGAGAAGAGTAGAAATGTTTGCAGGATGGGACTGTGTATTTGTCCAGCAAGACTTGTGCAAACATTGCCAATATAAATAGGTTAGTGGGAAGAAGCAGTGTGTACACTACAACAGAGCATCCCCCCCATGGAGGAGGAGATCCTCACCTCTGTGGTCCACAGCGTTATTGCTGAGTCTAGCCTGAAGTATTTGTAGTATGTCTATGGAGGATCACTATTTGCTGGTGGAATAGTGCGTACACCCTTCATAGAGCTAAGACATCAATTTTTCTTCTAGCAATTAAAATAAGATAAAAATTAAAATAAAATAAAAATAAATACATGAAATAAAGTGAGACATCAGCAGCAAGTGGTGGCCCCATGGAACAGTGGGCCAGGATGAAAAGCGTGTGAGAGGGGACGAGTTCTGCAAGAAGCATCTCCCAACACATCTTTTGAATTGAGTTGCCTCTGTTCCTCCGACCCCACAGCTGTGGTCAAGACACAACCACCCATACCATAATTATTATGGTAATTCTCATTTGTGCTCCCTCTGGGTTCATTCACACAGGACCTGTTAGAGCACAGCTTATTGTTTATTGATTATGGAGGCCATTATCTGAGCTGCAGTAAATATTGGATATTGTTGTTTAATCAATAGGCTTTCTCTGTGAGCCAGTATGTGGCTCATGCTTGCTTGCTAATGAAATCAGTATTAAACAAACAATTAAAAGCAACATTCTTCCCAATAAGTAATTTTTGTTATCAAAGTTATGGAAACATGCTAAGTCATTATACTGTGCCTCTTATCAGCAAAGTCAAATGAGCCCATTACCTTTGTCTCAGTGTATTTTTCCAGTCCTGTTAAGGAATCTAAGTGTGTTCTCTTATATGTGATTAAAAATATATATAGTATGGGCTAATATTTACTCTTCAGATTATGTAAATACCTCTTTGGAAAATGTTTCACAGGAGCTTTTTCAGGGGCTGTGAGCTTTTTTTCTCTATTTTTCTTTTTTTAAAACTGTTTAATTTACATTTCTTTGAAATATGTTGGTTAATGCAATGCTTATCTAAATACTTATTGTCCCTCTAACAGTTAACCTTTGGACTATGTTTCAAGCTGCTCAAAAACTGGGAGGATATGAAACAGTAAGTGTTTAAGTAACTTAAATGAAATAATTGTGCAATCTAACTTTTCCCTGTTAGAAAAAAAATGTAAAAGCAAACAATCATTTGCTGCATTTTAGGCTAGCTGTACACATTGTGGGTTTATTGGACCATTTTTGGAAACGGTCCCAATTAGTTCCAGGTTTGGCAAAATTGTAAACTTGTCGTAAAAACTACAAGTGGAAAACATATGTAACTCTTCCCTGTCAAGGAAATTAGTTGGGTCTGTAATTTTTTCCCATGTTGAGAAAGGGCTATTATTGTACAACAAGCCAAGATTGCATAAAAGAAATTTCACTTGGCAACATCCCTGACATCTGTTCATGTCTAATATGGGAAATGTATTAAAGGCTTTCAAAAGTAATCAGCATTGTCCATTAAGGAATAGTATGCTGCAGTATCTTCTCTTATTCCAAGTGTAAAAGATCTTTATTAGACAAGGGTCAGTACCACATAAACAGGAAGTTATCAAAGTAATTCAGAAAAGTCTCTGACACTTTTTATCAGCTAACCATATCTGACAAGAGCAGTTTATTTTTAGCTCACAGGAAAATTTGATGGCCATGGATTTTACAGCATGTATTTTGAACCAATAAAATATTAGAGCAACAAACTTAGATTAAAATCTTGAAATGAGAAGAAAGAGCTGCATTAATATGGCACATTGAGATGACATCTGTAATAAAAACCAATTGACATAGGAAGATGTCGTCATTGGAAATATTTCTTTGCACACAATGATCAGATTAAGTTGTTCAGTTCCTGCCGCAGTTGGATGAAAGAAATTATTTTTGCTTTGTTTACGAAGTAATCTGGGACATATCTGTGCTGTAGAGAAATTACAAGAAGAAATGACTATCAAGAAACTGAAAGTCATTTGAACCAAAATACAAAACTCACTGTTTTCCTTCCATACAATAAAGCATATTGTTCTGCAAATCAGCAACCTGAGTTGATCAGCATGGGTGTGGCTGGGATTTTGTGAAACATGATCTAACATTCTTAACAAAAATATATGCTTGATTTGGCTTTTATTGTTCCTCTATCTTTCATTAATCAGCACATACCATGCTTATGTACAGGGGTGTGTGTAGGTGTGCTCATGGGTATATATGAATGAATAGCTACCATAGATCGTTACAGCAATTATGAGCCAACAGTAATTGCCGTAAGTTGTAAAGTGCAATGAAAATGAGGCCTAAAATCTTGAACTTGATCCAGAGCACCAGGGAAGGCCGGAAGGGAGATTGAAAGGAGAGTGGCGTGTTCAGTGCTCAGGGAGGCAGGAGATTTTCACAGCAACATTTCATATCTACTTGAAGGGACTGAGTATAGAAACAGAGATGCCAAAGTGGTGCCTTGCTGGAGAGAGCTGAGTTTTAGTGCCAGAATGAGAGGGAGAGGGATGGATTTAGAGATGCTGGAGAAGGTGAACCTCTGTGCCTGGGGCAGAGCAGGAATAGAATGGTGAGTTTGTGAACACAAGACCAGAGAGCCAGGTCTACCAACAGTAGCAGAAACGTGAGAGGATCAGAGGAGAAGGATCACGTACATGAGAATGTCATCCAGAGTAGCACCAGTCTACCCTTGTCTCAAAGCCCCTGTCCTTTTCTCAGTGACAGATGTTCTGTGTTGTTTAGGGGCATTTGTCACCTTTGATGAAAATGTACCATTTCATCATTGGTGCTTATTCTTCATAGAGAAGAAACTAAGAGATTGCTGCCTGGTCAGTAAATGGCAAGGCAAGCATAGCTCACACCCTCTGACATACCTGGGAGCGCAGCTTTGGTTTGAGAGTGACTCTGGCTGAAGTGATGGCCCTGATCCTGTCCTTATGATGTGAGTGACATCTGTGCTCTCTGCAGAAGAGCTGAAATTGGAAGGACCATTGTGATGCAGTTTAAGTAGTACATGAGCGTGAGGTTGCCTGACCTCATTCTCTTCTGTTAACAGTCTTATCCTCAATATGGATCTGCCCTTGCTTCACATTCCCTGAAAGCTAAACCAATAGCTGTTGCAGTACTTTGACCTGTGCACACCCTAGTTTTTATTATTTTATTGCCGGTTGATATTCATTGAGTTTGCCAAGCTGCATTTGTTTGTGTATATTTTATCATAGTGAGCATTGCTGAGAGGCTTTTGTGTTTGATTCATGTTTCATTCTTCAGCAAGGCAGTGGATGACTGGGGTGACATGGACCTCAGTATCAGTTCCAGAATCTTAGGCAGGTCTGCTTAGATTGAGTGAGTGCTGTAACTCAATATCTACCAGTATCTACCACTCACACGCACAGTGCCTATATCTATTGATGATGAGAAGTCATGTGCAGAGCAAAGGCTTTCTCAAACCTACCCTGTTTAATACACATTTATCTATATGGACCCTTCCATCTAACTTGGTTTAAGTCATGTGTCCATTATAAGGGCTTCATCATCTTTAACTTGTTTTAAAATTTCACAAGTTTCTGGTTTGTGCATTGAGATAAAAATGGGTCTTTTCTCTTGGAAGTATTGTAAAAAAAAGAATATTTAAAAGTAGATACTTGGCTTCAGCGTGTGACAGCCATTTTATGAACAGGAAACAAATGAAAGTTGGTTAAAATCACATATGGGAATTTAGAGTGGTCAGATGACTATTTTTTTGCTAGTAAGTGTAGAAACCTTCCCAGTTAAAGCAGCTGCCAACTTTACATCCGTGTGTTTGGCAGAACAATGATAGTCAGCCCAATTTCAGTTTCATCCCCTGCCCTGTCCACCTTGTCCATGTATAGATGCTTCCATGGGGCTTGAAAAACATCTTTGAGAAACAAGCAGAGATCATGTATGGTGTTTTCCAGCTTCTGCCCAGATTCACAGAACAATGCAAGACCTCTGAGTCCAGTCCTGTTGGTTAAGGATCTAAAAGTGAATGAAATCAGCCAGGGATTGGATTTGAGATGCAGAGAACAACCTTCTTGCCATCTGTCTGACTTTTCTTTATTGTCATGTGTCAGGGGCTGGCATGGATCCAGTGAGGCTTGACAGAGAGTATTACCTGTACATATGGGATATCTAGTAGTGTCAAGTCATGATTTTGTGTCATATGTCATATTTTAAGAGCTCTTCAGTTAGAGTACTTGTGACGGTTATTTCTCATCTCTCTATTGTCTGCTTGATTACTAATTCTTAGTTAGTTGTCATCTGTAACTGTGTAATACCACACTCCCATGTACTTCTTGTTCGACATAATACAGGCTTAATAAAAATAGCAACCTGTACAAATTGGTTTAAGTCCTTAACAGATGAAGCTGTCTCTTTGGAATTGGTGGAATCATGTTTCTCTTAAACAAAGATACATGAAATGAACATCTTTGTTACTAATAATAGGAGAATGCATTGGAAAGCACTCGTATAGCAGACCTTCACAGTATGAAGGATTTAAAATGTCCCCAAATCCCTGGATTAAATACAAAACAATGTCACATTCTAGGGGGCTCAGCTGCGGTGGCATTTAACAGCCATTGACTGGAATTTTCTCAGTCACCCTAAGTCAAGTGAGTAAAAGGTGCAGATGTTCATAGATGGGAAACTTCCAGGACTCAGCTAAAGAGTTGTCCTTGGCAAGTCATGAAATGGCATCTTGCCTTTTAAGCCAACACCAAAGGAGTGCCTTGGCATGTTTGCAGAAGGCTGTGGTGCTGAATGGACTCTACCTGGAGATGTCTTAGAAAGATAAAAGGGTAAAAAGAAAATTAGGTGGAGCTTAACCTTTGGTGTGTAGCGGTTTAAATTTTGCCAAAGGTCGGTGAGATCCCATTTAGCTGCTGCCTCCTGGAAGCAACAATAAAGTGCTTTAGTTTTTAAAAATTAATGACTGACATGTACAGCAGTCCTGTGTCTGGGCAGGCCCAAAGAAACTGATATATCACTGGAATGCAAAGCTACCTGGATTTGTTTCATACAGAGCTAATACGCAGAGCTCTGTTTTGAAGAGCATTGAGAACATCACATACCATGACCAGAAAATCCCCCATTAGATTTGCAACGAGAAGAAGATTTGCAAGAAGCCTTTTCATGAGGATGGGAGCTGGAATTGCAGTGCAGAAGACCTTAAGATTTCTCAGAGCAGAAGACACTATTAAAAGCATGTGTATAAACAGTCCTTTACTTCAGTAGATAAGATCATTGTTTTTATTTGGTTGTTCTTGAGTACTAGTCACTGTCTAATACTGTACTTACAGGAACCAGATCAGATCTGCTCTCAGGTCCCCGGGCAGACCAGTCTCTTGCTTAACTCCAAATTTTGCTGATTGGGAAAGATGTCACAGAGTTTTTCAAAGCTCTTGAGTTCCAGTGGGCCCAGCTCTAGGATTGTGAAGCTGTAGGTTGGAGCAAATTGTGAGAGGGATCTGCAAACCAGAAGACTACTGTAAAACTAAAGGCAGCATTGGAATGGGAAGCTGTCAGAGATGAGACTGGCCTGTTCAATTGCCTTGATTAATGGGTGAGCCTGGAGCATCCTGCACTTTTAGAATGTGACAGGCACTGGGAGGGATGTATATACTGCTAGGAGCAGGGAAAAACAAATTGGAGAACTAAAGCATCAAAAGTTCTTTGTCTTCTGTATGTTTTCTACTGGAGCAGGTCAATTTACATCAGGAAACCGAAGCTTAATTAATCAAAAGTGTGAAATGAAAGTGCTCAGGACATTTGTTAAAGCTTTTGTAGGATCTTGGTTTTCTTGTGCCACTATAGCTCCATGCCCTTAAAAAACCTCCAACACTTTGCTCCTGAATGTTTATGGGAAATCCCCTGCCCAGGCAGCTAAAATATTTTATCATTTTCATACCTTTTGTTAATCTGCCTTTTTGTTCCTCGTGTGCCCAGTCATGGGCATGTTACTAACTGGGAGCACATGTGAGCCCTTTCAGAGTTAAAACCACTGTGTAAAAGTAGCCAAGGCAGGCATTTTTGGTAGGAACAGCAAAGCATTGCCAAGCACTGCCCTTTCCTGGCTTCTCAGGAAGTTCCCAGTCACTGAGGTGGCTGAGAGGGACTTGTATGAGAAAAGCAAGCAGTCCTCGGTTTGGATATGGCCAGCATGAGCATCCAGCTTGAGCAGTGCTGCTCTGCATGACAACTGTGAAGTTTCCACAGTGCAGCATTTTGTTCAGATTGTTTGAGGATGTAATTTATCAGTTACTTTAGTCCTTTGAAGTTTATTAAGCATAAAAACTAAACTTTCCAGAGCAGGGGAAAACTCAACCCCAGGCTTTGTTAGAATAACAATTGTTTCAGGGGGTATAGAATTTAAACTTAGCTCTGTATGTGGGAGGGTGCAGCTCTGCTAATTGCTAAGGAGTTCTGGTCCATTGCAGGGGCAGAATTGGATAAAGCTGGGCAAATGTTTGTGTAAATGCTATTATTCTAAGCAGCACAGAGGAAAGAGACACCAAAAATGATCCAAGGATTTCAAAGGGATTCCCTTTTCCCCTTGAAGTTGGTTGTATTTACTGGTGTTCCAGCTTGAGTATCAACTCTTGAGTCAGCTCATAGTTAATGAGACTTGGGCTCTAAGGTTAACATTTTCCTTTTGAAAATGGAGACCATGCTTCTTAGTCACATCGGGATGTTTAAGAAGGGGACCTGCAGTAGTCCTCTTGCTGACTAATCCTTTGCTTTCATTTATAGCTTCTGCTCAGCATCACTGTGCTTAGCCAAAGCATCAGGTCCTGGCCCCCAGCCTTGCAAGCCAGCCAGGCTGTGCTTGCCAGAGGGCCAGAGCACAGTCCCCAGACTGGCTTTGTGCATCTTTGTTCCCCTAGTCTGTGAGGCTGACAGAGACTTAATTTAATATAAGCCACTTGCAGTAGTCCTCAGGGGATCTGTGATTTTGGGGAGCTACCAGAAGGCAAGGGCTGTCTGGCCATGCCTCTATCCTTTGGCCATCCCAAGGACTGGTGGAATAGGTATGGGAGGCAGGACCGGAGGTAGCTTCCCATCCAGGCATTCCTCCACAGCAGGGTACTTGGTCCAACTCTTTTCCTGACCTTTCAGGTTGCAGAGTTCTCAGGAGGTGATGTTCTTTATGGCTTGTTAGGACTCCAGTTCTTCAAGCCCTTTAGTAGTAATAATAGGTAGAAATGTGGGAAAGAGACAGCATAAGAACTTAAACAAAATAGACTTAAAATGAACCTTATCCTCAGATGAGTGCTTGATTTGTATTTAAATAATTCATTTGTGCAGAATTTATCTTTGAATTGCAGTCTGTCTTGCGCCTGTGGTCTTTGAGTTGGTTACAGAAGACAGAAAATAAAATTAGTGAATGCAGTCTGTCCATTTTGCTTTAAATAAGGTTTAAGATAAAATACGCCTTTTTTTTTTCAAGTATCTATAGGTGCAAACTAGGCACAGATGCTAATAGTGAGTTGGAGATGCTGATGTTTTCTAAGGACAACTGTACAAACAATAAACTTGAAAAAATTGTAACATTATCAAATGATAAGTCTCCAGCCATGCTTTTGGCTTTGGAGAATAATTTCTGCAAAGGAAGGATTTTCCTTTTATATTGAGCAAAAAAGACACACCTCTTACCCTGTATTATTTAATGACAGTAGCTATCTCCTCTTGTTTAGATTAAAATTACAGGCCTCAGATTACAAGTTGTAATATTTGTTTTCTTCTGATTGCTGCCTTTAGCTCCTCAGTAAACGCCATTGACTGCTCTGTGGGTAACTCCGAAGAAGCCTCCGGGGCTGAATATATTAAAATCCACAGCATTCCACAGAAAATGACAAAATTCTCCCCAAATTGCCCCCACAGTTTTCCACTGGCCTTCTTTATGAGCTTCAGGCAAAAGAGGGTTATCTGTTGTGCTTGTCCTATTCCTGTTTTTCTTCCTGTTTTAAATATAGCAGAATATATAAAATAATGAAGTGGTATTCAGAAACAATTCTTTTGCCAGGTCTTCCATCTGTTATTCTGTATAATCCTAATTTTTGTACAAAAAAACCAGAGCCATGGTATGCAATTCAATATGTTACAAGATGTTTATTTTCATCAGCGTGGTCCAATAAAGTACATAGCTCAAATATTAACATTGGAGTATGTTAAAATTTCATTACTATTTGATCTATATATTTTACTGACATAAATGGATAAAAATAAACAGCTTGTAACATATAGAGTTACGGACTATGCTTTTGTGGATTTACAGAATTCTGTGGTGGATTTGGGTTTTGCAGCAGATTTATTTTCTCTAATTCAGTTAAAATAACTATGTAATCATTATTTGTGCTGAGTATGGTTTGAGCTTCATTTTCATAATTCACCGTGGGATTTGTCTGCATAACTTCTGATGGTTAATGACCCTATATTGATTGAGATTCTCTTTTGTGAGGCCATATTGCTTGTGACTTGATAATGAATCAGTCAGATCACTCCATTTTAGAGAGAAAGAAAATAGACATAGTGTTAACTTACAAAAAAAAAAAAAAAGACACCCAAAGCTCTGTGCACTCAATATATTCTGTAGGGGCTTTTATAGTGCTTGTAGTACATGCTGTTCTGAAAGTGTCACACATGCATTTGTTGTTGTGAACTCAAACACTGTAGAATCTGTAAAGATGCAAGATTAAATTTTCCATTGCCATTTTTACAGATAACAGCCCGTCGACAATGGAAACATATTTATGATGAATTAGGTGGTAACCCTGGAAGCACAAGTGCTGCTACATGTACTCGCAGACATTATGAAAGGTAAGATAACAAATCTGAAATGCTTGTTTAATAATGAAAAAATTAATTTGGAGAGCCTTCAAAGCGTTTTATAAAGAATTAGAGAAAGAGAGAGAGAGGCTTCTTAAAGATACAGTAAATATTCCCCCAACAGTTTAGTCAGATAATCTATTGTAATTTAAACCAGAGTGTATGTCTCCAGTGACTAAATAAATAAAACAAGCATCTGATTTTTCTTTGGTACATATCTTAATTTTTACAACAGCTTTCTGGTTAAAGAAGCTGAAAAAATGAGCAAAACATACTCATGGAAAAATAAGAAATGACAGCTAATTGATGCAAACACTTGTCTTCTGTCATTTTTTAGGAATACCAATTAAGCAAATTGTGGTTGTGATCAAAATAATGGGGTGGCCCACAATGCAGGGTGCTGTTAATGTTGTAGGTCATGCAGAGCGTTGCATTCCTCTTCTTCATTGCATTCCTTCCCTCCTCCCTGCCTGCGAGCTGCTGCCAAACACTCTTTCTCTGCAGCCATTGTTGCTGGTCAGAACTGTTGATTTCTTATTCTTCCCATGTAGATAATAACTTCCAGGGCTTGTGAAGCCAGCACGCATTGAATAAAATACTGGAGCTGGAATGTTGTTTTGGTTTGATATGGTTTTTAGAAACAACTCTTTTTTCTTTTTTTCTTTTCCCTTATTTTTCTTTTTTTTTTCATAGACAAGCAAATGTTAATAAAAGCTTTGCAATTTCAGGCTCAGATATAGAAAGTCCAGTCTCTTGTTTGTGAGCATGAGCAAGTTACTTTGCTGGGGTCAGGAAGAGATTGCACTTGCCTGTGCACAAGGCAGCACAGCAGAGTTGTGCATAGTGGGCACTTTTTCACCTTCTGTTAGTGCCTTACATGTTGGCTACTCCAAGGGAGATGCTGCCTTCCTCATGGAGGGGGAGGTTGATCACCCTTATTTACAGGAGACATCTCCAACATAAGGACTTGGGTGCACAAAGACATTGCATGTAGTGCCACTATAAAAGTTAAGAGTTAGAAGCTTTCTGGAGATTGAGCCAAGCAGCAGAGCAAATTGAATGAGTTGCTGTGTGTGTCAGATGGGGCTTTTCCCTGCCTTTGCACTGTGGACAAATGCTGTAGATTGTTTTAATTGACTCATCAGATTGTGGATATTCGGCTCTTCCCCTCCATCATTACACCCCTGAGCGTCTCAGGGCTTCCTCTTGCACCAAAGCCAGCTGATGGGTTTCAAACTGGCAGTCTGGGTCTTCCCTCACCAGATGTGCTTTATAGGATGTTGTTTATTTGACAGAGGAGACCCAGGCACGCATGAGAGTTAGGTCTCTGCGGGCTTAGGTTTCACAGGCAGCAAGCGTTGCTGGGCTCTGTGTTGAAATCCTAGAGTCACTGAGAGAGTGCGTCTCTTGTAGTTGTGGAAAAATAAATGAGCCATTCACAAATACTCCATGAACCCCTGTCTCTCTCTTCTGTGTTCATGCTAGTGGTTTATTTTTTTATATTGAAAACCCTTGAATTGCACTCCTCTTCGATGCATAGACTCGTCCTTGTGACTTACTCAGCAGTTACTCTGGGGTATGCTATGAAGTGCCACAAGGCCCATTGTGCTCACTAGAAAACCTGAGCAGACTCACGATGCTGTCAAGTTTGAAAAGCCTTTCCAGGCTACCCAAAAGAAGTTCTGCTTGCCTTGAGCCAGTCTGAGGAAAGAGCCTTTTAGTTTATGGTTAGATTGCTCTTAGCACACCGAAATGCTCAAGTCTGGGTCCTTGGATGCCAGTCTATTGTGTAGTTCTGGGTTAGGTCTGATATGAGGCACACCTATTTTCCAGGTCTCTGGCAGGCTGTCAAAAGATGGCATTTGGAGAAAAAGTCTTGTAGGATTTTTAGATTAGCCCTGAGCTTACCTAAAATATGCTTTACCAAGTGTGGTCTGGAAAACCAAAACACATATACAAAAAACCATCACTGACTGGTCCAATCTCTAGATATCTAGTGTTAGCCACTTCTTTTTCCACCACAGGAAAGCTGTATTAAGCCTCAGACTTGGAAAAAAGTAAATGAAATTGTCATGGTTTGTTTCAGCTGGTAATTCTAACTACAGCACCTGTAAATGTAATGCTCATTTATAGCCAAAGTGCTCAGATGACATCTAATCTAAAACTAGAACTGCAGTGCAGGAATACACATTCATGATTCAGGACACACATACATTTTCTAACTTGAAGGTGAGCTGTAGAGCTAAACTGGAAATTGAATTAAGCTGGGAAGTAAATGCTGAATAAACCTCATGATTTTTCCTTTCTGAATCCCACTGGCCTTTTCTTTCTTACTGGAGGCAGATCAGGCAGTTCCTGATCCTGCTGCTGTTTGACTTAGCCTTGCCATTCATCTCTACAACTAGATCTCAATGGCATCCATGTTGTGTTAACTAGCTTTCTTCCAAGATGACAGAGAAGCTGCTAGCTGTTTGCACTGGCTTTAGCATATCAAGGCTGCTTAGGTGACGGTGACCTTTTGGTGACATCCTTAGGATGCTGAGGAGTGGAGTGGCATGTATGTCCCATTCAGGTACTGCATCCCACCTTCCTGCCCTCTCCAAGGTCCCCTCTGCGAGGTGGAGTTTCACACACAACTTCAAAGGACAAAAAGAAAAACCAACAACAACAAAAGCCAAACAACAGAGAAAAAACCAAAAAAACCCCAAACAAACAAAAAAAAACCAACCAAAAAATGGAGAGGGCAGAATTTCCTCTCTGTCTAGTGAATCCCATGAAGAAATGTTGTTTTTCTCAAGAGGTGTTTATAACCTCTGAAAAGCCAGCATGTTGCTGCAGACCCGTGGTACCAAGGATGGCAAAAGCTGAAACAAAGCCAGATGTAAAGGCTGTGGGGAATGCTTTCCTCCCCTCTCTGTGCCTCCCTGTTTGGAGCAGGGGTTGTAGTGGTTGCTGCTGCTGTGCTATAAGTAGACAGAGTGCTTCAGTTGGTGTGGTGTTTGCTTTGTTTCCCTGGTAAAAGGGAAAGAAAGATTTTGTGTGCATTATCAACTGATTCATTTTTCATGTAGTATGGTTTGTGTTTCCAGTAACTGGTTTCATTTTAAAACAAGGCGAGGCTGCCAGTGTTTCAGTAAGTGTTATTTGTATATTAGTTAGACAACTTTTGTTTTATTAATGAGTATAATAATGAAAGTGCAGGTTGCTGAGTAGAAGCAATGGGTGTTTTTATTTAAAGCATAGCAGGCATCGTATAATGCCAATGAATGCGTTATTGTCACTGTAGGCATGGCTGGTCTGAACCTGCCTCTGATTGGGTTATTCCAAATAGGCCCAAGCACTTCATAAAAATGTCTTTGTCAGCCTAGTTTTCCTTCCAAACCTATTCATCTCTGTCAGTTTTTAATATTAGTACCAGGCTCTTGGCTATAGTCCATTAGTACTGTACTTAATTGCTCATGTTACAGATGATTACCAATATAAAAAGCATTAATGTTTTCCCGTTGTGGGGCTGTTGCTCTGTGCACAACTCGGACCGTACGGAGCTTATGAGTTGTTGTTGTTTTGGTCATTACTTTCTTCATTTGTGCTCCTTTAATGCACTTACCTTGCATGATCACAGAGAGCTAGAGGCGTGTGTGGTTGATATGAGCTGATTCAGCCTGAACCTTTCCTGTGAAACTCTTACAGCCCTTGTCAATACCCTACATCTCCCTCTCTTATCAAGAAACCCTCAGAAACAGCTACTTTTCTGCGAAGTACTCTTCTCCAGGCTGCCTTCCCCTATAATGTAGATGTGGTTTTCACATGCAGGGTTTGAGGTTTCTTTCGCTTTTACACAAAACACATGATCGGCAGCTTTAATTTTCCGGCGTGAATGATAGGCAGTGTTTCTGCAGTGCTGATGATGTTGTTAGGGATTTTTCATAAATATTACAGCACCACCACCACCCCCCCCCCCAAAAAAAAAAAGACCAAAACAAAACACCAAACGAAAAAGCCCAACCTGCTATTTTGCAAGGTATATAAAGTTCCCAATAAAATGCATTGAACAAAACAAAAATACAAGCAATTGCCTGTTGGGGCCTTCTCTGCCTCCAAGTCTGGCTGTGGTTCATCTTGGTTTCCTCCAAAGCAAGCCTTGTGCACGAGCTATGCACGAACACGCACAGACCCCATGGGGAACAGTGGTGTGCAACGGCATGCAGTAACACTCCTTGGCTGCTTGGGTGGAGAGACGTGTCAGTGTTCAGAGGTGTCATGGCAGGCAGCTGGACAGTCCCATAGAGCAGTAGCCCTCCTGGCATCTTCGGGTGCTGCGGGGAGCCCGGTTCCCTTAGCATCTCCAGCAGGGATGGACCCAGAGCATCCCACAGGCTGTGTCCTGCCCTTCAGCAGTGTGTCTCATATCCTGGACCTCACGAGTCACTAGCACCTTGAAAACCTGTCAAACGCAGCTGGAGGGGGGTTTATTAGGCTTCATACTCTCATCAAATTCAGACAGCTGAGTGAGAAAGAGTTCTGCAGAGCCATAACCACCCAGGACTTGATAAGGAGCAGATAGGTGAGATGGGTCCCCAGAGTGGGTCGTGGTTCTTCACAGTCTGGCAGGGTGGCTGTGCCCGCGCTTTGGACACAGACCTGCTGAGGGTTTTATTCCAGCTGTGACTGTGGCCCCTGGGCACTTGTAGGGCACTTTGCACATCTGTCCCTTACCAGAGGACTAAATCCCAGGAGTGTCTTGTACCGTTCAGAGCCTGTTCTGCTATTTTTTTCTGTCTAAATCGCTCACATAAATATTCTATATTATCAGAAACACAAGGCGGGTCAAAATAAGTCCCTTACATGGTTTCCCTTTAACAGCCGTAAAGTCTCTCTACCCTAAGGATATTGTGCAGTAATTCAATATGCAAGAGAGCCCCACGTTCCATGCAAATGCTGTTTGGTTTTGTTAAAGCATTTGGATAACTTAGGTAACGTGCAAGCATTTCAGTGGAGTTTTGTAAGAAATAGCAGCCAATCTTTTAGAGGGAACGAAAAATAGGAGGCTAGTATAGCATCTACATGAAAATGCTTATGGTTATCTTTTAATACACATTGTAATTAATAGAAGGTTTTGATTTACACTGTTAAGTGTGAAAACATCCTCAGGCAAAAATTAATCAAATATTATGTCATGCTGTAAACTACAGCTAGTTCTTTGTTTGACCCAAAAAAACTTGCCAAGCAGCAGTTTTTTTCTTGTTGTACTAAGTTGGTTGTTTTATTTTTGTCTTCACCCCACTTTCCTGCCCCCCTCCCACTTCAGCTAGTCCCAGATGCCCAGAAAACTCTGCAAGTTGCAAATTGTCTCAATAGTTTTCCATCAAGCACGAATTTAAGCCTGAAGATAGATGAGGTGTCTCAGTTCTCTCTTTCTTTTCCTGGGTTTTTGGTTTGGGTTTTTTTTTTTTTTCTTTTTGATAAATAACAAGAGGTTTCTACTTATGATTTTCTGCCCTCAGGGCTTTATCATTAAGATTAAATAACTGTACTCTCAAGCATACCACTGAACAAACATCTTTTCAATTATGTGAGTAACAGATGCTTTAACAAAGGAACTATTGAAAATTCAGAAAGCTTCCCCCCTCCCCAAAATTTAAAAAGTATCAGATGACAGAGGAATGTAATTGTTTACTATTAAAACAGATCCTTAGCTGTCCATTCAAAACATCTGAGAACACACAGTTTTTTCCAAATTTCTGGGGTTTCAGCCTCGGAGACTTACTGGCCAGCACTGGAGTCAGCAGGAGTCCTTGGGTGCAAGACTGCTGGACAGTCAGGCACTGCCTTCCAGTGCATGGAAACAGATGATCTCTCTCCTCTCAGGGAGTTGCTTTCCCAGCCACATCCTTCTTTCCAGCCAGGAGTTTGTTCCAGCAGAATTGGGAGATTCCGTGTGCTACCCAGTACTCCCGGGTGGGTTGTCACCCAAGCAGAGGGAAACTTCCCAGGCGTGCCTGCCATACACACGTGTGTCAACGCTTACTGGGCGCTGAGGCTGTGCAGTGTGCCCAGTGCTCTTGGGGTACCGGCGCTCCTAGCAGCTGAGCTGAGTGCTCACGGTTGGTCAACATCAGATGTGGCTCAGAGCTCCTAGGGAGGATGGGCAGGATTTTGGAGTCCCTCCAGGAGACCTGCACCCCACAGGCAGTGCAAAATGGCATCTGTAAGCTTGTCCTGAGCATAGGGACCAAGCACTGCAGGGACTGTAGGGACCTGCCAGACAAAATGCATGTCTGCCTTTAGATGCAGAAATGGTGACTGTGGCCAAAACAGAGGCTTGTAGCAGTTTTGGTAGAGTGACCTGGGGAAGCTGCTCTGTCCCTGTCACCCTTCCTTTGAATCTTTCCCATGCGGTAAATCTGCACCAAAGGCAAAAGGCTGGGGTTGTTCATCTCCCCGTGCTGAGCCGTAGGATCGAGAGTGCCTGAGCTTCCCTCGCCTGGCTGTGCAGCTAAATCAACAGCTGTGTTTGTAATGTCACTAATTTCCAGTTTACTTAAAACAAAGTGTCTGAATTCTCTTACAGCAGCGCAGTTCCCACCTTTCAGCAGTGAGCCATTCTCATTACCCACCAGCACTCCCAGTGGGCTGTGAGGAAAGTTGTTGATGAAAGGATGAAAGAGCCATTTCTTTAAGGAAGGAAAGTTCTTTGGGAAGAAAATTGAACTCAAATATATTTTGTCTTTGCTGATAAAATACATGCCAGTTTTGTACTTCAGGCAAATGCAAATAAACCTATTGCTGTAGTGTTCTGCGCAAAAGCACGTGAGGCTTGCTTTTGTAACCCCTGGATTGTACAATGCAGTCCAGGGAAATCAGGCTTGAGGAACGCACTCCTTGTGTTCCTCAGTGTATTTTATATTCCCATTTCAGAAAGCAGGCTGAGGCCTTGAAGTTTGGGTTATTCCTCTCCCCTCTTATCTGCTGGGAATTTGTCACTGGTGCCCAGGAGAGGTGCCTTCTGCTCCTGGCCATCCCCACCAGCTGATTGCTGTTGAAGGTGGCTTGTTTCCTGTGCTGACATTGACAGCATTGCTCCAAGATTTATCCCTTTTGAAGAGCATCAGGGTAAAAAAAGGCAAGACTTCACTTGGGATCAGAGCTGGTCCTGATGGTTCCTTAATACAACTGAATGTTTTGCCATGGACTTTCTGGGGAACAAGAATCGGGTTTCTCTCACTGAGGTTATCGATAGGGGCCCCTTTGCACTGCCGGGGCTGTTGCTGGAGGTGTCCCAAGTTGCCCCTGCTCGGTGGGTGCTCGTCCCGGTCCTGTGCTCAGACCCACTGTCTGCAGGGGGTGCAGGCAGCCCTGCCCGGCTGCTGTGAGGACCTACTGAACCAGCTGGTTGCCCTGTGGAACCAGGCAGACCAGCTGTCTCGTCCCCCAGTGCCTTCAGAGGAAGGAGCAAGAGCCACTGTGGCATAATGTGCCCAGGAGGGAAGTGTTTTCCAGACTCCTTCCAGTAAAGAGATTTATTGCCTGTCCCTTTTCAGTGTTTTTGAAACTCTAAGAGCTTAATGTTCTCATGATTTACATTAGCATCTAATCCTTTCGTAATCTCACTAATCCGTTGGCCCCAAGATATCCATTGGCAGTGAGTTCCACAGGTTAACCAGTTGCTGTATGCATGTAGTGGAGCAGATTTAAATCTTTTTCTATTCCCATTGCAGTCAACCTCCTTAACCTTCTCATCAAGCTTGGGAATGGGGCAGCATCTCCCAAGAAAAGGGCTTCAGTATTTTAAGTACTTCCAAGATTATTCTTGTGGCTGAGAGGCTCCATTGCACAGTTTTGCGTTGGGCTTGAAGCCCTTTAGAAAGCAAGATTATGTCAATGGGAGACATGCTGGAATATTTTATTCTGCCAGAAAGGAAACAAAAATAAACACTGAAACAAGCAATATAAAAAGTATTGTAGAGGTTGTGCTGAACTGCCTCCTTCTCTCCTTCATCCTATGTGTCCTGGGCATATGGTTCCTCCCCGGCCTGAGAGCACCGTAATATCCATACACAGTGGGGAGAATTAAAGAGGAAACTGGCAGCCTTAACATTTAATTTCCTTCCTCTTTCTGGGCTGGTCAGATCCTTTGCATTATTGTAACTACTTTTTTTATCATGTCTATAAATAGATGTGCTCTCATGTGTCCCGTGAAGCAGAGTCGGGCCAAAAAAGTCATTCATTCTGCATAATCAATACATGAAAATGTAGTGGTTACTGGCTTGGATGAGATCTTGTATTGTTAGTTCTGTAGCTGGGAAAAAAAATGTTGACTAATAAAGATTAAGGGCTTTTTTTTCTTTTTATGAAATGCTAATGATGAAGACATGTTTGATATACTGTGAAATACATTTCTCTAATGTGAAGTTTCTGCTTTTTGTTGGGAAAGAGATTCAGTCCCTGGAGGATTTTAGAATTTGTAAATATAAAATTATCTGCTTCAGTGTTTTTTAAAAAAAGGTTGGCAGACAGCCAGATTACTTACATTACTGTAATAGATTTGCTGACCTCTGACATCTGCTGCAGAGAAGTACATTGAATTTTTCATAATATCAGATGATGCAGATCTAAAAACTCAGTACACTCTGCACCATTATTTAATTCAGGACTTAGTAAAGCAAAATCTTTTTTTGAGTAGCAGTTTATACGTGATTAAACTTAATATTGCCGATTGTAATAAATCAGGATTAGTATAGTACTGATTTGTTAATCTAACTTGTATTGATTTTAAGTTGTCTTTATTTAAAAAAGAAAAAAAAAAAAAAAGACTGGCTTTTCACAGTGACTGAATTTAATAAGAAGCCCTGTGATAGCAAAGACTCCCCTACTGTTTCTGCTCTTGGCTGGAAAATGTTATTCTTGTATTATTCCAGGGAAAAAAAAAAAAAAAACCTCATGCTGCTAAAAATCTGCTGCCTGTGGAAAGATTTTTTAATACACTAGTGCTTACATATTCTATTTATGTTAATTGACTTATAAATAATACATTTTATTAATCTTAATATTGGAATCTTGATCATGATAAAGACCCTTTTATTTGGTCTCCTCGCAGGCTTTACAAGTAAATATTCTTTAGACCACAAAATATTCCCCCTCTTTTCCTTTTTTATGAATACTTTGATACTTCCCCCCTGCCGTGAAATACAGCCACAGTTCAAAGCGACTGAAAACGTGGTTGTTGTTTCCAAAGTGCGATACATTTGAGGTATCTGGCTCCATTTTTTGGACGTCGTCTTTACCTCTCCTTGTGCAAAGATTGATTAAATCTTACCTGCGCTGCAAATATTTGACCAAAAAAAAAAAAAAAAAAAAAACCTTGTGCTGGTTTCAGACATGTCACATTCTGCTAAACTATTTGGCTAACAGCAGATCGCATTCTTCCTGTGTTGGGCAATATTGACCTTAAATTGGCTAAGCCGGCTGCTTTCATGGCATGTGAGCCGGCTGCTTACATGTTCTGAGAGCTGTATTAGCTTTATTACTCCTGCGCTATAAAAACTTCTAATAATCAAATGATAAGATCATATCCTGTGGGTAATTGTGTTGTACCACGACAGGATAACTGAAAAAACATTCAGTGAAAACTGCAACCGACGGAAATCTCTACGTGAAGCGGCAATTGTTGGTGTTGCTCGACTCGGTGCTGCTCCCCAGGGTCTCACAGCCCGTGTTCCTGCCCAGCTCCTCTCCAGCTGCCCCCCGTGGCCCCCAAAAGCCACCTCGGCAGCGGCAGGGAACGGCAGCCCGCTGGCCCTCGTTTCCAGTGAGGAGGGGAAAATCCTAGAACAAGCCATCCTTGTGTTTTGATTCAGTTTTACCTTAGTCATGCCGCCTCCCTGATACACGAAACATTTAATTCCAGATTTCCTGCCGCTGGCTCCGGGCCTTTGACCGGCTATGTGAAATGTATTTTTACTGCTGTCGGCCTGCCAACTGCTGAGCTCAGTGAAAAATAACTAAAATGAAAACCTTGTACTCCCACATGAACCCTTAAGATCAGAAAAGGAAATTTAAGGCACGGTTACTAATTAGCGCCAAAGCTAATGAGTTCTGGTGAGGTGCAGCAGGAGGAGGAGGAGTTTGCGTCCCACGTTACCCTACAAGGCTCGGTGGAGAGCATGCGAGTGGTGATTAATCCTGTCGGCCCCGGGCCTTGCTCCTGTCCCGGCTGGAGCCACGGGGTTAATCACGTGGCATCTTTCATGGAAAGGCCCGCTCGTGGGCCGTGGGCCGGAGCGTCTGTCTCCCATGGGGCATGGGACAGCGTCTGAAACCTTTACGGATGGAATATGTAGATTTTTAATGGGCGACGCGTTCCCATGGAAACAAAACAAAGTCAAACCTCCCCTCGCAGTGCTAACAATTACTGTAATAAAATGTGTTTTTATTAAAAGCGATTTTAAATATTTAACACATGGCAGAGCGTCCTCAGCACTGCCCTGTGTGAAACCCAACCTTGCCTCTAGTGAAGTCCAAAGCGCTTTGTGCAGCATGGGGAGGAATTCGATGTTTTCGCTAATATTTGCGCTTTGCGAATGAAATGTAGCAGCCTCAAGTATGAACAAGATTATTTTTTTCTTATTCTGCTTAGTTATGCTTTTTATTATATAAACATTAACTGTAATATTACAGTGGGAAGCAGGTATTTGGCAACTACGTATTATTTTGCTAAGTTTGCATAGAGGGAGCAGTTTCCAGTTTTAGCAGCTGTAACATGTTTAAACTCAGTTTGTAATGGGATCTGAAGATGAATATTCCCTGTGGGCTCTGCTTAGCTTCATTACTGGAGCCCTGCCAAATTCAGGGCTAGAAAGTATTATTCACGCCTCTTTGCACATACCATGTCAGAGCATGCTCAGTTAATGAATTTTGTTTCTAATATAGCATAAATTAGGTTTATATTTTAACATAATTTATGTTGTA
Organism: Strix uralensis; assembly: GCF_047716275.1. Lineage (NCBI taxonomy): Eukaryota > Metazoa > Chordata > Aves > Strigiformes > Strigidae > Strix > Strix uralensis. Next base: position 8,661,493 of record NC_133978.1, on the reverse strand, counting down.
TTTTATTAAAATGTAAAATATTATGATCACGAGCAATCTAATTTCTGCGCTCTTAAGCCCAAACTGTGTTTGAACATCTAAGTATGTAAATCAAAATTGCATGCTTAGAAACTGATTCTAGGATAACAAACGAATATTTGAACCAAAGAGGTTTCTGCCTTGGAGTCTTAGATTAAAGATAATTAAGGATTCCTGGTATTTGAACAGATTTATGTTGTTTATAAGCAAAGTACATTTTCTTCATAGAGTCAGCTCGTCTTTTTTTTTTTAAACAAATTATGTTTGCTGTATTAAAGTTCATATTTTTAAAGTCTGAGTCTTGTATTAATCCCACAGTGAGTCATTAATCATACCAAATGCATTATAAAAACTTTAATCACTGAAGTTGAAACTGAGATTGTAATGCAATCCATCCCTTTTAATTATATCAGTTATTTTTCCTTTCAGATCAAGAATTGCAAAGGGAAAACAGATAGATTAAAACTCAGTGTGTTTGATGCTTTTGGAGGAGGATATTTTTTGTTTGTGTTTCTTCCTTGCTTTTTTAAAGTGATTTCGAGGACAGTTCCACAGAGAAAAATTCCTTTTCCCCTCTCCTTCTTCCTTAAAAAAGCCTCCCTGGTGAAGGCAGGGAGCGTGGTGACTGTCACTGTATGGGTGCGTTGCAAGGGCGGTGGTGGGCTGGTGCCGATGGCAGCGTGCCAGGCGCTGTGCCCACCGCCGCAGGTTTCCTGCAGCCCTACTCTCTTCGTCTTCTGCCGAGTTCCTGGCACTCGCCCTTGCACTCAGGGGAACCACCAGCCTGGAAATTGTGTAGCTGTTATCAGGTTGGCTGTGGCTTTGTAGGTGTTTTCCTGGGGTTTGCTGCATGCTTTTAAGGGTAGGGAGGGAGAATAAAAATAAATGGTAGATTTTTTTAAAAAATCAGTCTGAAGCATAGTGGCTCATATCTTCATCTGGTACAAATTGGTGTAGCTGCACAAACCACTGCAGCATTACCGACAACTGATCCACACCAACTCCACTGAATTTATGCCACATGATAATCTTGCCAAATAAATTGATTTATCATACTTGGATTTATAGATGTAGAGTTTACACTGTTGCATTTATGGCATGGAAGAAAATGGATTTATTAAGTAAACTGCTCGTAGTGGATACATTTTGTTCTTTGCTAGAATGGCAAAACCTGATCAATTATTTGTTCCTTAATCCCCTAGATTAATCCTGCCATATGAAAGATTTATTAAAGGAGAGGAAGATAAGCCACTGCCTCCAGTGAAACCTCGAAAACAGGATAACAGTTCCCAGGAGGGTGAAGCGAAAACAAAAGTGTCTGGAACAAAACGCATCAAAAATGAAAACCAAAAGAGCAAGAAGGAAAAAGATAATGCACAGAAACCCCAAGATGCATCTGAGGTTAGTTGCTTTCCTGCTTTTCAACTTTTCAATTAAAAATGTACAGCTTTAATCACGTGAAATCCAATGATAAAATACATAATCTGAACTGGAGAATTCCAACCAGTTGGCCTTAGAGTTTGCTTGGCAATGGAAATTCAGTTGTTGTGGTACTGTCTGTGTTGAGATTTTTCTGGGCTACAAACAGCAACCGGTTAGCTCCATATTGCGTAGCAGTGATGGCAGAAGACCAAGCGCTGGATGTAACAAGTACCATTTCTGCTCATTGTATTATACAGTGGTCACCACTAAAAGATCAGCAGCTGCCAAAAGGAAACCACACAACTACCACAGTTATTTCCTAATCTAAGTATAGGGTGCGGGAACCTCTAATACTGTTGATAATACTGTGGTAACTGTTGGACACAGCTGATTTTTATAATAGTAACCTCTGGATCAGCCCTTCTGTGCTCACATATGTATGTATGTCTGTCAAAAAACATATCACTCCCCAGGATTTTTATTGTGTTATACTCAATTTCTCTTTGGACTAAAGGGTCAGATTTTGAGGGAACCACCTTCCAAGCCCTAACTGAGACCGACTTCCCTCTCACATGCCACAGATGGTTTTCAGCTGAGAGAGGTTCTTACTCTGTTACCTGTTTCACATGGGCAGGCCCCGGTTTCCACATAGAGCCATGTTACCTGCGGGCATAGGACAGCCCTCACAGAAGAGATTTTATGTTCACAACCCAGGGTAAGATAGATCAGTAGAATTCATACTTGTCTGCAAATAAGAGTAAATTTCACATGTTGCTAAGTGATATAAAATCAGTGGCGGTTTTGCTCCACTGTTACTTAAGCACTTTCTTTTGCACATCCTGCCCACTCTCTCCTGTGCCCTGCTTGCACCCTGTGTGAACGAGGCGGTAAAGCTCCTCGCACACAACCCCTACACAAGACGTTGCTTTTCCTGTCTCAGTCTGCCAGATCACAGCAGCCTTCAAGGCGTTGCAGTGAAAGTAAGTATTTAAAGAATGTCGAAACACATGATGTGCCCGGCAGACTATGGCTGCTCCTTTGACTTCATTTGGTCTGGCAGGTACATAAGTCCTGTTTCTAAACCAGTTTGGAAATTGGTAGAGTCAGCTACCAGCAATCCTCCTCCGCATTGTTTAAAAAAACAATGCAGGACCAGTAAACACAGATGCCTCTGAGACTTAGCGTACACAGTTTTGAGAACAGAAAATTTTAATTTTTGTGTCCCACTACCTCTTTACAAGGTTTCATCTCCCATCCAAAACAGAATTTGTGTTTTAAATTGCCTTGATCAACAATACCTTTAGTATCTAAAGAGCACTCCACAGAGAAGACAGGGTTTTTTGTTTTCCCTCACACTGTAATTTTGAAGCAGGGAACCCTGTTGGGGGAACACCCCTCCACTTCTAATGAAAAATACATAGAGAGGAGAGTGCACACAAACCTGCTTCAGCCCCTGGAAGGTTGCAACACATATTGCCCAAAGCAAAGAGATGCGAAGTGAAGGCTTGTGCTCCCTTCCCCTGTCATTCCTTCATGTCTGGTTATTTATTGAGGGGTCTTGGATCAGCAAGATATATTACACAGTATCCGTACCGCTGCTGCTAAACACAACATAACAAGTCAGCAACAGAACGTCAGCCTTAACTTTGAATTTCCTTGCTTTTGTTGTTCCCTATCTCAAACTTCCTGCTGCTTAAACTGCAGTTATTTTTGTGTGGTTTGCAGGAAGAGTTCTTAAGCTGCGCTTATCGGAAATGTAGGGAGCCTAGACGAGACAATAAAAACGTACAATTACAGCAGTTTCCTATTGTAAAATGGTACCTTTTATAGCAGAATTAATGTCTCCTCCCTGACTGGGATGGAAGACGTGTCCTGCCCCTGTTTAATCATGGTGGGCGATTAAGGACCTCAGCCTTCATGCAGGTCACCGCACGGGTAGGTGGTCACGCGAAACCCAAGCGGTGAAGGGGCCTGCAGGGATGGATGCTTCCACCCAGGGTGAGTGCAGAGCTGCAGAGCTCATCCATGCTCTGCCATAGGGAGGGCTTCATGCCCAGGACGTGGCCCTTACAGGGCCAGCAGAAAGGAGATGTCCTGCTCCTTTGGGTGGAGCAAAATCCAAGTCTGCTGGAGCCAGGCAGAAGGTTGCATGTCCCTCTCACCCCAGCCGTCCCCCAGCAGTGGAGCCCCGTGCCAGGCTCCACATTTGGGTGCAGTCCTCATCCAGGCATAGCAGGGGTCGTGTGCTGCTCACAGGGAGCCTCTGCAGCCGCATGGCCCCAACCAAGCCACCTCCTAAACCATTTCTGCATGTGACCTAGAAACTGGCCATAGCTGTGAGCTGTAAAAGCGTAGTCAAGTTACAAGCGTGAGGTCCTCTCAGTTGCATGTTCAACTCACACGCCATAAGAAGTATGCAGGGAGAGAATATAACTTTAATTTATTAGGGTTGCATTTGCTTTTGTGCTCTTCAGTGTTTTCCTGCTGTCACAATGACATTGTCAATGTAACGAGATACCAGACAAAATGCTATTAGCCTTAGACTGCACATTTCCTCACAATAGCTGAAACTTCAATCAAAATGTTGCTTAACAGAAACAAAGAGCAGAATGTACAGTTATTAAATATGATTTCTCTTTTTTTTTTTCCTCCTCCTTGCTTTGCTCATCTGTCTGGTATTTTCCTGTAATTTTGTAAGCTCGAGAGACTAGCGATGGTACTTTGTAAAGGACCTAATGATGGTATTTGGCTGCAAAAGGCAGCTATGAGTTTAAAAAGAAGAAGTTAGGATGACTAACAGACACTGTAACTAATAGGCCAACCAAATAGACAGGAATATTTAAAAGCAGCTGTGAAGAAATAAATCTCTGAGAGGGTTAGATTCGTTAGGACCTTCTCCGATCCCCCGCTCCTATGACAGACCATAAAGCAGCATTTAGATAATAACTTTCTCGATGCGTCTTATCTTTACAACGAAGAAAGAAAGAAAACAATAATAATAAAGGACTCACACAATGCTGCTGTTTTATGACTGTCTTCTACCACGACATGTCAGAGGAGAGTGACAGCAGTTTTGAAAAGGGCTGTCAGTCAGCTGGATCGCAGATGGGACGCCCTGGTGACCTCTGTGGGTCACAGTTCAGCCGGCTACATAATGGGATGAATAGTGTGAATTGTGCACACAAGCTTTATTAATGGGGGAGCAGAAAGAGCTGCGGCCCCATTGACGATAACGTATAAAAGCCATGTTTGTAATAGCAGGCTCACACACTTACTGAATGTTGACAACTTCATTTTAATCCGTTAATAAAAAAATGTGTGTCCTAGTTAAGCTGTGGCAGTGATTTGCTGCCTACAATAGGGATTCCTAGTATGCCATTTCTATCATTTTCACACTTTAATGCAGAACTGGGTGTGAATGATCTCCTCTGTGATCACTGAATTTTAAGATAGCTACGCTGGAGAGACTTTATGTAAGAAAAAACATGGGAATTGTGTCATTTTTGTAGGTGAAGTTGGCTAGCAGGAGAAATTTCTATAGCCTTATCATTTGTGTTATGAAATCTGCTTTCCTGCATTTGCCTAATTAATTGCAAAAGAGTATAACCTCAGCGTTTAGCTATCTGGTCAAGCCGCCAGTGCCTCTCGTCAGGTTACAAACATCTGCTGTTTTGAAGTGCCTTATTGTGGCCCTGGCAGGGATGGTATATTTCTTAATATTTCCAGGAGGTATGTCTCCTTGTTTGAGTCCAATACCTGGTGTTAGAGCCTTCATGTTCCAGCATGGTGATTGACAAGTACTTCTCTAAAAGTAACCGGCGGTGTACTGTGTATAATCTCATGAACAGTGTGCCGAAACACACCACATTCTTATTACCATCTGTTGAATCGTTTCATTAGGTTTCATCAGAACAAGAGAAGGATCAAGAATCAGCAGACCAGAAAAATTTCCCTGAACATCCTGCAGTGGGAGAGATGAAACAGCCAGTACAAGGTCCTCCATCTCTTTTACCAGAGACAGCTCGGCCACTGCCTCTGGAAAAGACAGACCTGACAGAAAACAGCACGAACAGTGAGAAAGCCAAGGAGGAGGTTCAGCACCCGAACTCTTTCTCAAGTATATCTGTGCCCCCAGAAGAAGACACCGTGCTGGATGCCACTGTCACAAAACGATTACACCCCCCGGCAGATGCCCTGGAAGACACAAAGCCTGAACAAAGACTACACAAAGCTTTTACTGACAGCTTAGAAAGTGAACCTCCAGAAATGCCCTTCACAGCTTTCCCAGTCCAGCTGCCCACTCAGAGCGACTTGGAAGATGACAAATTGCCAGAGATGGCTGATTACATCGCAAACTGCACTGTGAAAGTGGACCAGCTGGGAAACGAAGACATCCACAACGCACTAAAGCAAACGCCCAAAGTACTGGTGGTCCAGAACTTCGACATGTTCAAGGAAAAGGAGTTGCCTGGGTCCATGAACGATGACTCCACTTTCGGTTATACACCGCTGCTCTACTCAAAGGGCAATCCAGGCATCATGTCACCCCTGGCAAAGAAGAAGCTGCTGTCGCAGGTCAGTGGGGCAGCCCTGTCGTGTAGCTATCCTTATGGTTCTCCTCCACCTTTGATCAGCAAAAAGAAACTGAACGGCAGAGATGAACTGTCCTCAAGCATATCACAAGGTCCCCATGCCCCTAATTCTGATCCTGTAGCAATTAATAGGCCCTCAGTCATACAACATGTACAGAGTTTCAAAACCAAGGAAGAAAGGAAATCGATTAATGACGTTTTTAAGCATGACGTGCTAAGTAAACCGGATCCTCAGCGCTGTGATTTTTCAAAACATCACCTCAGTTCTCTTGCCGAATCGTACGTACCGAAGATGGATATCCAAGACTGCAAAGATAAAATGAGTGAGAAAAGGGCACTGCAGCATTCCCACGTGCCCACTTTCTTGGCAGATTTTTATTCATCACCTCATCTGCACAGCCTTTATAGGCACACAGAACACCACCTTAATAATGAGCAGACATCAAAGTACCTCCCCCGGGACATGTTCAGAGAGTCTGAAAATATTTCTACTTTTACTCAACACAAACACCAAGAAAAACTAAATTTAAATTATCGCCCATCTTTGCATCAGCAAGAAAAAAAGGCAGCAGTGGAGGCCTCTTCAGATGATCAGCCAACAGATTTGAGTCTTCCAAAGAGCATACACAAACAGACTGCAAAGGCTCCGGGCTCCAGCCTCCCTCATTCATCCATGGCCCAGCAAGAAGGCAAAGGTATCTCCCCGTTCCAGGCTGCGAGCAACCAGGCGGTGAGCCTAGACTGTAATCCCAAAGCTTGCCGCGTGTCCCCCATGGCCATGACAGCCCCCAAAAAACACAGCGAGTTGCTCCACAGGTCTGGGAAGCAGCAGGCCCAGAGGCTGGAGAATCTGAGGAAGATGGAGGGGATGGTGCATCCTATCATCAGCCGCAGAACGAGCCCTCAAAATGTGGGGGCTGCCCGGCCTTTGAAACGGAGCCTGGAGGATTTGGACAAAGTCATTTCTGAAAAAAAAATCCGAGCTGTCTCTCCTCTGCATTTAACAAAGGAGACCCAGGTGAAAGACAAGGTTCCCGACCCAGAGGGGGAAGGCAGCAAGCCGGTGCATGGCCTCCATTCTGGCAGCATGCTGGAAAGCCACAAGTTTCCCCTTTCAGCCCCCATCTTCCCAGGCTTGTATCCGGGAAGCCTGTGCACGGGGCTGAACAATCGCCTCCCGCCCGGGTATTCTCATCCCCTGCAGTACTTGAAAAATCAGACCGTGCTCTCCCCACTAATGCAGCCTTTGGCTCTTCACTCCTTCATGGTGCAAAGACAATTCCTCACGTCCCCTGCAAACTCTCAGCAACTGTACAGACACTTAGCTGCAGCAACACCTGTAGGAAGTTCCTACGGTGACCTCTTGCATAACAGCATTTATCCTTTAGCTGCTATAAACCCTCAAGCTGCATTCCCACCTTCCCAGCTATCCTCTGTACATCCCAGCACAAAACTGTAAACCCCCTTGCTCACAAAAAAAGGTCTGAGGAGAAAAGTTAGCGACATTCCTCCCCCCTGTGATGATGTCTCTCAGATTTAGCGATCTGTATTTTTGTCAACCAGGATGCAGTTGTATCCTGCTAGAGGAGCGCTTCAGAGTTTGATGGAGACAGGACTGCTTCTTTAATTCTGGCTCCCACATCAGCCCCCTCACCCCTTATCCCTGCCCCCGCAAAACAGAAAACCGAACAAAAAAAAAAAAACAAAAAAAAAAAAAAGAAAAATTCATTGGATTTTGCATATGTGTTCTCTGAAAGGACTTGTATATGGTAAGAGCAAACGTTCAAAGGGAGCCGTGGAAATGCAGGCCCAGTCCTGAGCTCACTGAAATCCCAGGTGAGGGCTGCGTTTGCCTTTCACTGAGCCAAGGACCAGAGGCCGTGCGTTGTTGCAAATGAGTCAAGGACTCGAGATGAACCTGGAAAGGAGAAGCGGGCCGAGAATCCGTACAATCAGTGGATGTGCTTTTTTGGGTAACTTTTCCTGACTTTTAAGATTCAATCAATGCAATGTATAGTAAAACGGCAATAGATTTTTCATTTTAACACTATTAGAACAGAAGGGTAAACACTGTTTAATTTGACTGTACATATCCACTTCGTAAACTACCAGTGTCACATTTGGTCACAATAATTTATATAGATTTGTTTGTCCAGTATATTCTGTGCTCTTTATGTTGTTTTTTTGTTTTGGGTTTCTTTTTTTAAATTAAACAGTATCATTTTATCTGTAACTTTTTTTAAAGGCTGTGGCTGTCCTAATTTTTTTTTTTTTATGTGTTTGTAATTTTTCCAGTTTCTTTATACTTTTGAGCACCGTTTTTGTTTTGTTTTTGTGGTAACGTTTACTGTTTACAAACTGAAGCAACTGGTTCAGATTAATCTTAATGGTTATAAACATACTGTAGGTGATGTTATGGTGCAAGGATGCAAGCAAGGTTCCTTTCCCCACGGTCTGCCCCTGTAAGGTGCTGAGCACCATTCGCCCTCCTCCTGTTGTTGCGATGGCTCTTACGCCGCTTCTCCCCTCCCACCGAACTTTGCTTTCCCGTATCGTGGTCCGTGAATTTGTCGAGCGTTGTACTTAACCTTACCTAGGCTGTGAAACCCTGCTGCCTACCAGAGAAACGGTCTAGAAAACAAAACCTCCCTGGCACAAGCTGCTGGATGACAAAGGAGTCCAGAAAATGGATTTGTGGTTTGCGAGAATGTCGACAATTTCAGAAATTAGGACGGGAGCCAGTGTTGATTTGGATCAGAGGCTTACGGGTCCTGCGCCTCGCGAGGGGGCTGGGCTCGGTAGGGTGGGTAGGGGGTTGCGTGCAGTGGTTGGGACAGTCCTTCCACACCCCCACGGGGACCTCAGCCTCTGCCTGGGCTTCCTTTTGCAGGGGGAAAGCCTGGGCGTGGAGGGGCTGGGTTTTCCTAACAAAAGAGCTTCCCTACGGATGTATATTCACTTTGCAGGACATCACCACCATGCAGCTGAGCATAGACATCGATAAAGCGAAGTGTGACTTGGAGGCTTTTTACAATGTGAAAATTGGTTGTGATTCAAACCATCTCAGTTACTGTTCAAAGACAGCATAATCAATACGAAATGAAAAATGGAAACTACTAAGAAACACCTTGCATGCTAGGCATGTCATTAAATTTTCCCATGATATGAAGCCAAATACAGTATATAATGTATCATACTTAATATCCAAAGGTGGAAACCAGAATAATATACTCGTCTACTGTTAAAGATCCAGCTTCTTCAATTAAATACTTTATATTCCTGTGGTAAAACTATATTTAATTGATTGATAAACAGACTAGTAGAACTTAGAACATGGATGTGCCAGTGCAGAGCATCCTGCTGCTCCACAAATCGCACAGGAAACAGAACTGCAGGCTCATCTGGGCAGAGGCCGCAGTGTGGAGGACATCTCTAGTAAAGTTGCACTAGATCTGAATCACATGAGAATCAGGGGTTTGGGGATGGGGGGGGGAAGAGGGTGGGGGGAAGGGGAGAGAATATAAAAATCTACAGCAAATGCAAACAGAAGCTTGTTGTGTGTTTGGCAAAGCAAACGCTTCTCTTCCTTGTTTTGGTTGTGTGTCCCGAAGTCGTGCATTTGTTTACGCGAAGTGTCCGATTTCCCTTTTGGTTACGTCCTGTTGGAGTTTGATGGTAGGCTTTTTGGAGCCGTGCTGAGGCAGCGCGGGGCTGGGGGACGCGGAGAGGGGAGGAAGGCTCCTCGATTGCCCCACGAGGAGACTGGCTGCTGCTGGCCGGGGAAGCTCATAATATACTGGGCAAAACATCAGGGTGAGGAAAAGAAATGGTAGCATAAACCCCCAACAGAAGCGGTGCATTATTTGTTTAAAAACTCTTAACAGAAATCTTGGAAATCTTTCAAAAGACTATTGAATTCTCAATTGGCTGAAAAGTCTTTTTTTTTTTTAAATGTCTTAAATGGGGCTTTGTTTGCATTGTTTGAGTTCAAGGGGCCTTATTATTGAATGAAATTGCACAAGCCTTTCTTTGTGCAATCAAACCATTGTTATTGGTAGGTTTGTAAAGGAAACTGTGGAATCTAATTGGCAATAGAGTCATAAATCTATTTACCAGGAGCCAGTTCCAAGAAATGTTGCAATTCAAACGCACTATGTCCAGGATTCATTAGGGATGCTAAAGGTTGTGAGATTCAAAGGAAAAGGCCCGGCAGCAAACAGCTCGCGTGTAGCTTCTGGCCACACGCTGAGCCGGACTTCGCGAAACGCGTGGGAAGGAGGGTCTGGCTCCCAGTACAGTCCGTAACCCCTAGCAAGGCTGGACGGGAGCAAGCCGGCGTTTTGCAGCAGGTCCGTCTTGGCCACGTGCTGGCCTAGAGCGAGGAGTTTGCCTGGTGTGTCGATGCCTAGGGAGTAGTTTGTCCCAGCTGCCAAGAAGTCGGCTGGGCAGCTCCTGGAACTGGTGCGCCGAGGAGGCGAGTGCTGCGCCTGCCTCCGCCGCCACCTCGGCCCTGTTCGGGGAGCGTGGGGCTGCTGCCTCCGGAGACCACCGCTGGGGTCCCCTCGCCGCTCCCCGCCTGGTCCCTTCCTTCGCGGTGCTCAGTGAGGTCGCATCTGGTCCGGTTTTGCAGTTGTCGTGGCTTTAATGAGCAGTGGGAGTTCTTGCGCTGGTGTGAGGCGGGCGGCACTGGCGGTGCTACCATGAGCGCTTCCTGCGGTGTTTGCTGTACACGTGGTTGATATTTCGCTCGTTCTCTTCCTCCTCCTCCCCTCTCCCCCCAGCCCCGCAGTTTTAAATATGTTCTAATAATGGCAGCATAATCTACTAGCTGTTTATACTTTTTTAACTTTCTTTTGTTGTAAATATTGTATACTTTTTGTGATTCAAGTTATGTAGCCTATATGCTCTGTAAGGTGATGATTTGTATATATAAAAATGGCCCAGTAATATTATATAGTTTCCCATTTAAAAGGTTATTGAGTAACCTTTGCGTTAGTTTAAACACTACCAGAAATAAAGCTGAGCCAACTATAAACACTCAATTTTTGTATGTTTTCCAAATTGTACTTATTAATGCTTTTGATACTGTATTATGTGCCAATAGTTTCCCAATCACATAGCAGGCAAAAGATATTTTGTACTTTTTGATCCACTGTAATATTTAATAAAAAATGTTACTATCTGTTCCCTTTTGTGTTTGATTAATAATTCTGTAAACAGCCCTTATCACAATGGATTACATATTATCCCATCCGACCTTTCAGCCCTCTTATATTGGCTTTTCTGCAGAAAGTATCTCCTCCTGCAAATGATTAGATTAAAGAAATGGAAGTTTGCAATTTCCTAAAGGAGGAAGAGACAAGATCTTCAGTCAGTGCCCCTCTATTTTTTGCAGTGCTCATGTTGAAGTGTGACTTTGGTCAGGCTGACTATAGGAATAGCTTTTGAGGGGATAACATCCATGCTTAGCCAGTGGCTCCAGTAGCACATTTGCTGCATTTGCATCTCAGAGCAGGATTTTTTTCTGCCAGTACTACAGGCTCGAGCTGGGATCTGAAAATCACCCGCTGTTCTTCCCAGCTCGACCATGAATAAGGTTTTGGAGTCTCATGCTAACTAGTAATTTTGCTGATGACAGTAAACAACCATCCAGTAAAATTAATTTGTACTCTGGTCCCTGATGGGTCCAAACAGCCCCCCTAAACCTGGTGGCCCTTTGAGAAGCTGTTATCACAGCGAGCGCTGTCGGAGCGCTGTTACGCTCCTGGTCTCCAGAGATGAGAAAATCGTTTGCCTGCATGTAGGTCAGGACTGGGCACTGCCCTCGCCTGGCACGGCTCGGCAGCGGGGCAGGCATGCCCAGTGGCTGGGGCCACCCGCTAAGCCCACAGCCCGGCTTAACTCCGCTGTCCTGGGCGGGAGCCATCCCTGTCCCTGGGGGTCCCAGGAGCTGAAGCCGTGAGTGGTCCCGGAGGCTGCTGCGGCTTCGTGCCTTCGCCCTGCGGCGGGCATGGGGCTGAGGCTGTTGGCAGTGCTGGCGTTCACCAGCACCTAAGTTGCTCCTTCCCGCTCAGCGTCTCCGAGGGCGGCGCCGAGGCGGGGTGCGGTTACGGTACGCGCTGCTGTTGGCAACGTAACCCCCCGCCTGCAGGGAGGTACGGGAGCACGGCACACCACGGGGGAGTTGCTCCCCTAACCGTGCTGCAGCTGGGTAAGCACGGACCAGGTTGACGTCACCGTTAGATGAGGCTTCCAGATACACACTGTGGTTGAGGGAAAGTCTCAAAAAAAAGCATTTCTTGTGTGTGCTGGGAAATAAGGGGAAATACCAGCTCAGGGGAAGAGGCGGCCATGGGGCACATGTGACGCCTCCCCAGTGGGGACGGTCTGGGAGCAGGCATGAGGGCAGGATGGGCACCCATGGCATATCCCCCCAACATGGCTCCCAGTGAGGCGAGAGGGTACTGCTGCACTTAACTGCCCTTGACAAGCTCCCTCCTCTTTTGATGTCTGGGTCATCCTTCAGTCATTTGCTCTTCAGAGCAGGCTGTGCAAGGACATCCATGGTTTCAGTATGCACTGTGTATGAGCAGACAGAATAGACCTTCCTCTGGTTTAACCTGCTGCCTGATAATTTCCTTTGCTGCTTAATTATTCTTGTATTGTGAGAAACAATAAATAATCACGCCATATGTGCTGTCCCCACATCAGCTGTGAAGCTATGGGAGAAGATGGGACCCTTTAGCAAACCTCTTCCCCCATCTACTTCTGTCTTTGCCAAGCTGAGGCATTTTATTCTTCTCGTATTGAAAATATTGCCTACTGGTGAACACCTGAAGGAGGTGGGGAGAAATGTGGACCCATATGGATGCTGGCCTTTGCAGTAGCTGCAGAGGTGGCCAGTGCAGCTTGGTTTCCAGCACCATGCTTGCTTCCTTGCCTTTTTTAGCCCTTCCTGTCTGTGGAAAGCCAACACTGCGTGTTCCTGCTGTGCCAGGGGTGCCTGTTGGGCTCCCCTACCCACCCAGCAGAGCATGGCCAGGAGGAAGACCCCCCAGGAGCAGCACGCTGGAGCTTTTCACACCCAGACAAGCCTGGCCCATGAGTGGGTGGCACTGAGGAGTCGCAGCACCCTCCCTTGGCTGGGCTGGGCACATCCCAGTGGGTTTGTCGGGGTCACTTGGGTGTTGTTGCACCCCTGTGCAATGGATGGAGCGGAGGATTCTGTGCTAACATCACCCAGAGGGCTTCCAGGGGAACGTGGGCACCGCCTCAGGGCTCAGTGGTCTCCTCTGTGTGCTGGTGAGGTCTGCAGGAGGTCCAAGCTACACCTGAGAAGAGTTTGTTACAGCATTAGTGACTCACAACCGCTTCTGGTTTTGAAAGCGAAATGTCCTGTGATCTGAGTGAGGACAAGGGACACTGTGCTGGTGGCTAGCTGCGGCTGAGGGGTTTGTCACCTATCACACCATTTTTGTCACACCAAATGAACAGTTTTGGGGGTCTGAAGCAATGCGGAGATGCAAAAGGTGGTGGTGGTGCCAGCAGTTTAGTTCTCCTGGCTGAGGGCTCTCGGTTCTGTCTCCTGCTGTCTTGCCTTTCTGTGATTACACAGCAATGCCCCGTGCCGTGCAACCAACGTGCAAGAAAGAACAGGAGCAGTGCTGCTGGTTTTCTCTGGTTTCTGGGCCACAGCAGCCTCCTGAGCACCTCGTGGGCCCTTTGCAAGCCTTCCACCAGCAGGCAGGGCACAGAAGGCTGGCAGTAGATGGAGGTCCTGGGGCAGGAGCCCCCAGCCCTGGATGGATCCCAGGGTGTGTGGCTGGTTGCAGATGCTTGGCCAGCAGCTGGATCTCCTGGCAGGCTCTTGGGGCTGACCTTAACCCTGTGGTGACACCAGCCCGTTGGGAACGGGGCCTTTCCTCTGCCTCTCTGCTGCACCAGCAGTGTCTCTGCTCCAGAAGTTTTCAGGAACATTTCTAGGAAAGTTTCTGCCGCTGGGAGGAGCAGATCACACACAGACATCACTGGTGATCCTCACGGGCACCATAATTGCTCTGGGAAACATAGTGCTCATCCACAGACTCTCCAGGAATATCCAACACCTTTGGCTCTTCCCGGAGCAGAAAACCAGAGCCTGTATCTTTGCCTTCTCCAGTTTGGGTAGGCTCACAAATGAAGTGCTATCAGAGCGTATTGCCTCCCCAGCTGAAGAGAAACCGGGGAGGGCTGGATGGCCTCAAGGAAAGCAGAAGGAGTGACCACCAAAGCATCTCCCATCTCCCCTGTGTGCACCTGGACCTGTGACTACTGGAGGTTTGCATTTCTGCAGGAGAAAGCCATAGCTGTGGCCAGGGCCCAGGCAGTGCCTCCTCCTGCCCCCTGCACGGGTGCCTGCTTTTGAGGCGGCCTATGTCCAGTGAGCAGACAGGGACGCGAGGGCTGCTGGATACAACTTAATCTGTGTTTTCATTTAGCTTTTCAATTTATCCTTTATGGGATTAAAAAAAAAAAAAATATTCGCGATGTTAGATGCTCCATCTAGTGTCTCACCTGGGGAATGAGCCCCCGGTGTCATGGACAAAGCCTCTGCTGGGGATGTCCACTGTCCTTATGGTTGGTGCGTCGGGGACTGGACCCTCCTTCCGTGCAGCACCAGCACCGTGAGGGCCAGCAGGTTGGGCTGCTGGGGTCAAACACGTTCAAAACTGGATTAGACAAATTCCTGAAGATTTGTGTGGCTGCTGAAAACCAACAGCTCAGGTACAAATGATGCACTGAGGAGACCTGAAAGTCCTGAGACGCAGCAGCTGCAAAGACCTCCCCGTGGTCACCAGTGGGCAGGAGGTGCTGGGAGGGGTGGCCATGGGGCCGGCGTGTGTGCCTTGTCCTTGGGTGCTGCGCCCTGCGCCTCGGCTCCCACACCAGCACAAAAATCCTGGTAGCTCCCTCCTCCTCCTGCTGCTCCTGGAGATGGAGCTGCTCCACAGCTGCTTTTTTTTGGTGATGAGCATAAAAGCGTTTAACAAATTGCTGATTAGCCAATTAGTCATCTCATGGCAATCACTGTGACTCCCAGCCCCAAGCCTGGTCCCATGGGGCGCTGGGGGCACCAGCACTCGGCCACCCTGCCCCACAGCCGGGGTGCAAACCTTGCCTGCCCACGTCCCAGGTGCCCCCCCAGCCCCGAGTCTGACCGAGGTGGGGCTGCTCTCCCAGGAAAGGAGGTGGCTGAGGGTGCCCAGCCCGTGGGGGTCTTCTTTAAGAAAGGAAGAATGGGAGGCAAAAAACACAGACCTTGCAAATTTTATTCCGTTTGCTCTGAGATTTACTCAGGAAAGAAAAAAGAAACTTCCCCCCCTACCCAATGTCTGAGGCAATCCCATCCCCCAGAGCACATGTGTAGGGGGCTCTCCACCTCCCCCCAGGTGCCCCTCCTCTGCCACAGGCCTGTTAGAAAGCAACGCTGTGCCATGAGGTGACGCTGGGAGGTGAGGTGATGCCATGCTGTGAGGCGATGCCATGAGGTGATGCTGTGAGGCGATGCCATGCCCTGAGGTGATGCCATGCCCTGAGGTGATGCCATGAGGCGATGCCATGCCATGAGGCGATGCCATGCGGCGGTGCCATGCCGTGAGGGGATGCCATGCCATGTGGTGATGCCAGTCTGGGATGCAATGCTGCAGAACTTCGCATCTTGGTCAAGACAGTAAGAGATGTTCTTTAGCCATTTTGGCACCAAAACTGTTTGTTGAAACAGGCAGTTTGTGACCTCCAAGTGCTTGTGCATGCAGCAAATGCCCCCTCACGCTGGGTGAGCAACAGCCCCTGTTTATCTAGGGCCCACCATACTGGGGTGCGGGAGCTGCAGTGCCAGTGGGCAATGTCGTGTTCCCAGTGCCAGACACTGTGTCCCTCATGTCAGGAAGCCACAAGCCAGGCGTCGTGGCAGGGCTGAGCTGTGTAAGTACCACCGGGAGGGGGGTGGTTTGCCTGGGCGGGGGGAGCGGGGGAAGAGGCGGAGGGCAGCCTTGCCGTGCCCTCAGCACATACCCAAAGTATTAAGGTATGTGTAATGGATATGGTGGGATCCCACGCCAGGAGGGTGAAACTCTCTCTCAGAGGGTTCATGGCTATGCCTAAATACAATTTAACTGAATGTACAGGCAGTCCAGATGTGTTTAAGCACAGATAAAGTGAGAATCTGCAATAAGTGGTGCTGACTGGCATTGCTTGGAGCAGACTTCAGCTCTTGTAATTTATACATTATGTGTGCATCTAGTTGAGGTTTAGCTACTGGTGGTCTGGGGTGGGAAGCCCAGGAAGCGCTAAACCCCTCAACTGCCCTGCACGTGGGTCTCTAAACCCCACTCTGGCTCCCACTGAGGCGTCTGGGGCCTCGGTGTGAGTGGCACATGTGGTTACACAGGCAGGCGACGGCTGTGCAGCTTTCCTGGGCCAGTGCCCCGCTCTGTCCCCCCCCCCCCACTCACAAAGCAGGCGCACACAGGGTGCCTCATCCCCCCCCGCCATGCACTGCTTCCCACACCAAACCCTCTGTCCTCTGCAGAGAGCGCAAGGCACTCTCCTCATCTTGCAGGGCTTCCTCAGGTTTTTCTAGCAGTGTTTTTGTCTGCAAGCTCCCCAAAAACCAGCCAGGCAAAGCAAGCTCTCCCCCCTCTGCCCCCTCAATGTCTGTGGAGCTCTCAAATGAGGAATAAAGCCATTTGTTTCTAATTATATTTGGCAGCCACTCAGAGAATTTAGGACTAAAGCACGCAAATTTTTTGCTCCTGATTAAAGCACTTGACCTCATAAGCAAAAGGCAAAGATTTCAACACACACCCACAAGTAGGCTAGGAACAAACTGCAGAGAAAAGACCAAAAAGAAAACCCCCTTTGCTTAGATACACAAAATAATTCATTATGAAACAAAAGGCAGAATATTTAGTGCATAACTCGAACTTGCCTAGGGCTCAGCTAACCACCCAATTACTGCTTTTAAAGCAGAGAGCTCTTACGCCGAGCTCAGGCGCACGCGGCAAAGGCCCACATGCCCCATTGAGCCGCCGGCGCACGCATGACCAAGTCCCATTTGCTGCCTGTGGGAAGAAAGCATCCTTCCTGGGCCCGCACCAGCTCACCTGGTCCCCCACACCCAGCCAGTGGGACAGCCGGTACACGGCCCCATGGCAGGGCATACCTGAATTGCCATCATCTTTTTTTCTTTTCCCATATTCCCAGGCTGAAATAGCTTCTGCCCATCAGAAGAACAATGCAGCATCCTCGGTGCCTAATTTCAAGCCGTGGATGCTCTGGGGTGCCCTGGGGTGCCCAGGACAGCAAGGCAGACCCTCTTTTCTTCCTTCTTTCCACCTATTGGCACAGGGTGACGCAGTGTCCAGCTCTTGTGTTTACTATTTTCCTTGGTTTTAATAACATCACAAGCATGTGTCGCAACTGCAGAAGAGTCAGCTGGCTCCCAACCAAGAGAAATAGCAATGATCTTGATGGCACCCTTTAAAATAGCAGAGAAACCAGCTCAAACAGAAATTAACTACCCTGTGAGGCTCTGTGGTCCATAAAATACTTCCCCCGGCTCCATGGTTTTAAAATAACATGAAAGAAATACTTTCCATAAAAAGTAGTTAACTAGCATACAGATTTTTTTTTTTAGTCGTAATTCTGAGAGTCATACCCAAACAAAATAGTTATACAAGCGTTAAATTATACATTAAAGAAGGCTGATAAAGACAGTGAATTACAGAGCTACCATATAAGATTTCAGATATACAGATAGCAAGCATTATTAACATTTCTATTAAAGGTGACCTACAAAAGAGGGACAAAAATAATCTGTGCCACTTCTGATTTCTTGTGATGCAGGAGAAAGTGAATGTGAAAGGGCTCCAGCCCAACTGCCATCTAGTTCCTCTGTTGTCATCCCTGTCTGCTTCCCCTCCCCATCCTCCCTCCCAAAAATTAATGAAGGAGAGCAGAGGAGTGCTTTCTGCTGGGACTGCAAATATCTAGCCTGATGTTCTCTGGTTTAGCTGGGAAACTTCCTTGAAGGGCATAAAGTGGATATTTTGCTCAGTGCTCACCTGAAACAGGGAGATGTTGAATTTTTAGCAGAAAAGTGTTTTTTTCTCTCTTTGACAGGGTACCAGGGGTTTGACCATGTGAGCAAAGGCAGCAACAGGCAGAGCTGGTTGCAGCGGGGTCGGGGAGGCTGCCGTCTGGTGGAGGGGTCCTTATGGAGGGTCTATTCTGCATCTCCTCTCCAGCGGCTCTTCCCCTGGGGTTTCCCAGTGCCTGTGAGGGTTGGTCCTGTGCTTCAGCTCTCCCTGGGATGGGGGTACCACCTGTCTCACCCCTCCAGCCACCTGCAGGGTTTCATAATGCCTGTGGGCATTATGAAATATAGAATTATTAAAATATATAATGGAATATATTATCTATATACTTATATAGATAAAAATATATATACTTTCATTATATAAATATATAATGAAATATGTGATTACCTCCGAGACTGCTGTTCCTCCATCCCTGGTGGTTGGGATTGTTTAACAGGTTATTTGGTTGATGTTAGTTTCAAAATTTATTTGGAAGAAACTGATGAACAAATTGAAATACACAGGCGCGCACACACAGAAACACCCCATGGCTGCCTAAGCAGCCTGTCTGTCGGTGATCAAGCTTACAAAATGAGGATGCCCAATGTATTTGCTTTTTCCTGCAGCCGCTGGGCTTGGCTGTCAGGGCACTGCCACTTCCCTGGCCAGGTCCCCCCCCAGGCACCCGTGGTGTTTGAGGAACTATTGCTAGATGGGAGCTGAATTTCTGGTGGAGAAAACAGACAGTGGAGAGTAGAAAATATTGATTTATATACAACATTAACATATAAAGAGTGTGTGTCTTCAGTGCTGCTACTGCACGTCTGCAAGACCGAGTCCCTGTCAGAGTCAGGGGCTGCTGTTCTTGGCTCATGTCAGCTGGCTGTAAGGGACAAGTCATTTTCTAAATGTCCCATAAGCAAGGAAGTGAAACCCATACAAAATAATGCAGAAAAGATGTCTGTTAACCTCTAAAGTACCAAGGACTCAGCATTTGCCATGAGGGCAATGAGGTTAACAGGACCACTGATGTTTTTGTGCTGGAGTGGCTTTCCATGAGGAGCTGGTGATGGCTTCTTGTGGTGATATTATCCAGAAATGAAGACTTCAGCTCTATTATTCCTGATCTTTCAGTTCAATTTTAGTGGGGCTAGGGTTGGGAAAAAGCAAGTAAGGAGGAGGGTTGGAGAGAGGCAGGTTCCCATGTGGGGCAGCTGTTGGCAGAGCCCAGCTCTGTCCTTGCAGGGCTGTGGGATCAAACACCAACACTTCAGCATCACACGCCCATCTGTGAGCGGTGTCAGTCCTGCTCTGCCGCTGCAAACTGAACACCTTTGGCCCATCAGGGCTGTGCTTGAAGCTGGTATCTTGCTCTTGTGCATGGTCTTTGGCAGCACTGATCCTGCCCATATAACCTGTCTGTAGCCAGGGTTAGGGGGGGTTTGCAGGAGGGTTACAGGTGGGTGATTTTATATCAGCTTCTCTGTGGAATGCAGAGCATTTGGGCTTTAACTCTAGGTTATTAATATACAACGACTCCAGATTTCCAACTGTAGCCTGTTTTCCTGTGCCATTAGTATCTGATTTGTGGTGAGCAGAGCACTTCATGCAATAACAGTGGTTGTTTTCATCAGAATTTCTTCAATCCCATCATTCCCCGATTTTCATCAGAATCTCCCAAATATTTCTAATGCCTAGATGGGCTCCTAAAAGGCAAGGCTTGATTGCCTCTCATTAAAAGTATGTTCCTCTTTCCACAGTTGTTGTAAAACGTTATTTTAGCCTTGTCTGTGAAGGCCTTTGTCAAAGGGCAGTAAGAAGACGGACACTCTGCTGCAGTCAGCTGTCCCGTGTGTCTCTGAGCCTTGCCAAAGGTTGCTAGATTGTTCCTCAGCTTCTGCCTCAGATAGACTGGAGGTGTTAGTTTTAAGAAGTAAATGCTGGATATCTCCATTCCTAGGAGCATAGTTTGGTTTAGATCACTCCTTGTGCTTGTGGGAGGGCACAAAGTGTGGGCAGCAGCCTCCGGGCAGCTGCCAAAGCACATGGGTTCCCCAGGGGCCGCACAGACCCTCCCGCGGCAGCCCCTGGAGTGCTCATCCTGGGAGCTGGGTGGCCACAGGGTGGCCGTGGGGACCATCCAGCAGCCTGCCCTCAACCAGCATGAGAGGCCCTTGGAGAAAGACTTTGTGAAGTGTTTTGTCAACCACTTCATCTTTTAATGCTTACAAAAAAGTATCCCCCATCAGCAAAACCAGAAAAGGCTGCTGAAGCGAGTTGCGGCTGAGCATCCATCTGCTCTGCCATCACGGACGTCTTGTCTCAGGACGTGATAATTGCACAGTAAAATCCTGGTCCCTACTGAAAAGGAGGATGGGGGGTGGTGTATGGTAAAAACTGCCATACAGTCCTCTTTCCATTCACAGTAGCTTTTGAATTAGGTAGAGCAGATCATTCACTCAGCCACAATTTCATCTGATATGAAAGCGAGAATCCAGCACTTCTCCATCAAGGGATGGAAGAGAGTGGATTACATTTTCCCACCTGGAGCTATATTGCAGCCCAGTCAAACACTACCCAATAACTGATATAAAATCAACTCAAAATAAATAAAGCCTGACAACAATGCGTTTACCTCGGTGAGATCAGCCAAATCTGTTTCAGTGTGGACAGGTCTCCAATCTGAACCAGATCTCCTGTAAGGGTGCTGCTGATGCTACTCTTCTCCAAACAAGTACAAAACATCTGAAAAAGGAAGACAAAAGAGTCTGGACTGCAGTGAAGGGACTGGCCTCTAAAGCAGATATGGGAAGACAGGTGTGTCAATTCATTAAAGCGCTAAGTATGTCAATGGTAAGGGGATTTTGCTTCCAGTAACTTAAAAATGTGGCATGAAAGGCATTCAGGTTTCACCCCTCAGAGTACCACCACCCCTCACAGAGGCAGACCCTGACCCCCCCCCTTAGTCTCCATCCACCATGCCCTGAGCTGCCGGCTCTCCAGGGTTACAGGGGAGCTCTGGGAAAGCAGCCGTTACCCCAACAGTCCCACCATCTGCCCCTGCATTTTCTGCTTTCAGCTGCTAATGGAGACGGAGGAACAACTCCAGGAGTGGAGCCACCAGTTGTATTTTCCGCTGGCTGCAGAGTGTGTGTTTGTTTGTTTGTTTATCCCCTTCGCTCTCCACTGGTGCATGATAGCTCTGCTCAGAAGAAGCATCTGTTCTTCATTTAGAGCCAGCGTAAAGCTACTTTTGCAATGAGATTGATGGAGGCAGAAGGAGGTCAAATGATTTATCCAAGTTCAGAGGGAGTGCCACTAAAAAGCTTGTCTGTAGCACCTATCGATTATCAGTCCTTCTCCGTTCAGAGGAAGTACATGGATCAAAGGATTGAAATCGCCACGGTAGGAAACAGCAATTCCCAACTCTGTCCAACTTCGGCTTTTCGGACAGGCCCTTATAAGGCGATGTAATGAAAATCTTGGAGAGGGCAGAAGGAGCTGTACGCTGTTAGAATTAGGCTACATCTCCATATGGATCAGACACAAGGGAGTTACAGCTGCACACTGGATACTTCAAGCAAACCAACAAGGTTACTCGGACTAGAAATCCAGCAGTCCCTCCATCTCTGGTGGGCTGACTGGGGCACTGCGCTCCTGCTGCGCCCTGCCGGCGCCACCCCTCGCCGTGGTGCCATCCTGCTCTCCAACGCTGCTCCTCTCTCTAGCGGAGCAGGGTTTGGATATGTTATTAATTTTCACTTTTATTATTCTTTCCAGACCCAACACTTTTTAAAAATTCCACTGCGTGTCTGTATGCGTGGTTGCTTTGCTGTCTCACTACACAGTGACGCTGTCACTGCAGGGTGGTACGGCCGTGCATGCGTGCTAGAGGCAGGTAGGATGACCAGAAACTTCCCCAAAGATACCCGTGTCCTAAGCAGGCACAATAAACCACCAGTATCCTCTGGATACTGAGAAAGAGGTGGGGGACCAAGAGCACAGGCAGCGAGGTCAAATTAATGAATTGTCGTGGAATACTTCAGCAATGGAAAATAACTTGGCCAGGCGTCATGGGCAGTGGTGGTTTCCTTGTACCGTCCGTGCCTTCCCCAGGCAGACACGCACCCTCTGAGTTTAATGGGCAGTAGAAATGGGCACTGCCTAGTGGTTTTGTAGCTGAAGGGGCTCTTGTCCTGGCTGATCTTTCTGTTCACCAAAAAATGCATACTCTCCAATTTTCTGCCCTCTGAGGGCTTCCTTTTTCTCTATGTTGGTTTTTTTTTTTTTTTTTTTTGCTTGTGTGCCACATCACTTTTTTGTTTTAATCCTAATTCTTATTTACTGCCAAAAGAAGGTTTGTCATTTTTGGCAGATGAACATGTCTCCTTGGAGCAGGCAGACCAGTACCTGCTGCTCTGAGAGTGCCCGGAGCCGCTTTGCCTGGTGGGAGCAGCCAGTGCCAAGGGCTGCATGTCACTTGCTCTGTAGGACAGGGGTGCACCCACACCCACGCCCCTGCCCTGGGATCCGGCACTGAGCCCTCTCCATAAGATCCTCTTGGGTAATGGAGCTGTGCAGCATAACTTTGCCGCAACTGCATTAACCAGGCAGAGGAGCTCCTGCTTGAGCTCATCAGGCCTCCTGAAAGCAAGCTGTGTTTGCTGGAACGATGCGATACATGATGCCGTGATGGCTACACTGCTTCTCCTGCCCAGGCTGGTTGAGCTGCAGGGCCGTAGCTATGGCCATGTACCACATCATCCGGAGCCGAAGCGGGCATCGCCGCGCAGCACCCTGCTGCAGCGTGGGGACGTTGCCTCACCTCGACCAGCACAGAAAATACAGCCAGCACATCAGCAACAGTGGCCCACAGCCAAGTGAGAATTGCTTCATCGACATGGCTGTCTTCACCAGGTGAGCAGCCCTCAGGTTTGACATTGGTGCAATCTAGATAGATAGTCATAAGAATTGGAAAAATTCTGCTCGTGCCATTTTCTTTTATTTTATTTTCCTTATCCAGTTGAGAAAGCAGGAGGCAGGAAAGGAATTAACGTGTCACTTCTTGGATTCATCTAGCTGAGAAGCAACAGGCAGATGCAGAAGTTGGGTGTCACATTTTACAAACACTGGGACTGTGTGGCAGGGCAGCCTGCGCCCCACCAGCCCCGGCTGCCCGGCTCACACCGTGTGTGTTCTAATAGGCTGCTGACAGTGATAAAACTTACACAGACACACATGTGCACATATGCATGAGCACACAACAGGCAGCACAAAGGCTTTAAAATTTCAACCTCAAGTTAATGGTATGATTATTATCTAGAATAAGTATGGATGCAATCTGTTCCTCCATCCCTCCTCTTCACAGCCCCTGAATTACATTCTTCATAGTGGAGTGGCAGCTTCTTAAACACTCTGGCTTAGGTCATACTAACCTGTAAGATCTTGATCTGGCTTTTGAACCTGTTCAGAAAGGTTTGCAGTCTTTGGATAGTTGCACTGAGGAGAGTGACCATGCTACAAACCTCAGCTCCTCTGAGGAGTTCAGATGTGACCTCTGTCTGCAAGGGCTGAGACATTTCTGGGCTCAGGTATCATCGATTGTAACAAATTCTTCTGTCAGTTATCCTGCAACATGTCACATGGGAGAGCTGCTGTGATCCACCCTGAACAAACCTGAGGTTGCGCTGTCTACAAAGATAATCATGTAAGAGCTGTGCTTTGTAATGACCTGACTTCTCCCAGCTTGTGCCGTCCAAGGTAGCCTGGTGATAACACCCTTATCCGCCCACAGTGATAGAGGGAGTTTGGTGGTGAAGGGACACACAAGGGGTGCAAAGTTGTGCTATTAGAAGAAAAATGCTCAAACACCTACTACTACTGTCAAGGAGAGTGGAGGGATATTATTCAAGTTCAGTATGTCGTACAAAGATAGTTCATTGAAAATGTCTCACAGCTGAACCGGGCACTTCTCCTCTGCTGGACACCCTTCAGAAAAGATCTGCTAAAGTACATGTGCTCCAATGATTTCTAATTCCAGGCAGTTTGGAGGCACCCTTAATGCTGTTTGGCTTGTGCTTACTGCTGTAGGAGTGTGGGAAGACTTTGTGTCCACAGCTGTGGTGAGAAATCTGACCGGCAACATTTCATTGACTTCCATCAAAGCTGTGAAGGCGATGGAAGGAAAACAAGCGCTTGACAAATCTCTCCAGGGCTATGGTGAACACTGCTGGATGCGAGCTAGTTGGCTTTCCCGGGGAAACTTGAATTTATCCAAATACCATGCTTCGTGGAGTCATGAAAAACCAGATTTCGCTGTAGTGCCCTGCTCCACGTCCCCCCCCTCCCCAGCTGTCCCTGCGCCAGGAGCTGCTGTCCTGTGTGGCCCCTCCAAGCTGTGCTGCAGGCAGGACCCACCCTTCACAGCCAAAAACCTTCCAGCTGGTCCTTAGTTACTCAGGCCCGGCTTTCTGTTTTTTCCTTACGTGTGCGAACAGGCCTCATGCTTGGAGCCTCCGGGCATGAAGGCGGTGTAAATGAAAGCATAAACATGGCTATTCTCATTAATAGATGTGTTGAGTGCGGTGTGCTGCAACTTATGCATTCCTGCTTTGAATGAGTGTGAGGAATTCATAGAATTCTCATAAATCTTGATCATTTCACTTTCATTGAGGGTTTTTATTATTCCGTTTTTAATTTTGTTTGCTCCCCCCCCCCCCCATTAATCATTCTCTTGTTCAGAAGTTTCCTCTCTCCAGCAAGGGAGAATTAAAAAGCTCTGCTTGGCAGAGCTGGTGAACCGCACCAGCTGCATACTAACGAGGACAAGGATGGCTCTCGAGCGATGTATGGGCAAAGAAGGGATGCAGCCACTTGATCCAGCATGTAGCCTTCAAGAAAAACCTGGATGCACTTTGTGACTACTGTGGTTATCCGAAGGAGTAACCTGGTCCTAACCCTGGTCTCACCGGCTTGGGGAAAACCACTGTGAGCATCATGACATTTGGCCATCTATGTCATGCTCCAGCTGCTAGATTCCTGCACTTAACCAGATTTTTATGTGTACGATCTACCCTTTGGCTAACCTGCTCACTTTTAAAAGGCCCAGTACTTTGAAACACTCTCTTAGGTAACCACTGTCCTTAGATACCACACCAAGAAAAGCAGAGGTGGGGGTGGGAGGAAGGAGGGGATCAGAAGATGCTGTTGTGACACTGGGAGTCAGCTGGGAGGGAGAAGATGGGTGGGACAGGCCCTCAAGTAAGCTACAGAGGAGATGGGGCTGGAGGGATGCTGGAGACAAACCATGGGGTAAAGCTGTAAGTGTGCCAGCACTGAAGCATAGCAGGTATTGCTTTAAACATGCAACTTGTGGGCTTGTGACTAAAAACACCATAATCATTGAGTCTCAGTTTTCATTATAAAATAGCCTTGGAGGAGAAAAGCCCTTGAAGTGCGACCTACTGGACTGAATAGCCAAAATGTCAATACAAATAACATTCCATGACTTTTTTAAAGCCAGCTGCCTCAGTATTAGGCTCTGGGATTGGCAAAGAGGAATATTCTTAGCAAAGAGTTGTACTTACAAACCTCCTTTACCAGCACATACCTGGTAGCCTGTAGTCCCAGACAAACACTTGTCTTGTGAAGAACATCAAGGAAGGTGCATCAAACTTGAGTCCTGCAGAAACTCAGAGCCATCAACCCTCATGCTGGTGGCTCACCCCCAAGGGTAGGAGTAAGGCTGTGAGGGAGCCCACAGACCGTGACTGGCCCTGGGGCAAGGACCCTGGTAACCCCCTGCCACTGCAGCTCTTGGGGCCAGGAGAGTGTCAGCCCACTCCTAAATTTCTGCCTTCAGGGTCCGTGTGCCTCAGGGATGCGAGGACTGGCAGCGTGAAGGGGTCTTGTCCTGGCAGACATCAGAGGAGCTGTTCCCCCCTGAGCTTATGAAGGTTTTGCCTCCCTCATCCTCCAAAAAGCAAACAAAAAAAGAGCAGGCTTGGGCTGTAAGCAATGACCCCACAGCCTCTGACCACACAGCATGTCACCGGTGAAGCAGCTTCGACATGTCCGCTGCCCCAGCATTATGTGCCCTGATTATTTTTTTTAATAGTAGCTAGGTGGTTAATTACCTCAAGGTTGCAAGCTGAAGTCTTATTTTTCATACGTGACTTAGTAATTAAATTACCCCAGTTGCTATTACATAATGTAAGTAACAACTACATGATTTTAAAAGAATAGTCAAATTTGGCAGACAGTTTGGAGTAATTTTGTTTTATACTGGAGCCTAATACTAAGAGATTGCACAGAAAGCAGAAGGCAGCTGCCTGGAATAGTTTGAAATTAGCGTGTGGTAACCAACAACTATTATTATTGTATTACTGCTTGTAATTCCCAAATGGAGAATTAAATTTCTATAATAGATACAGCTTTTTAACAAAAAAAATAAAAAAGTTATTTTCTTTTTCTGGCAGGGGAAACTCTTTTAGGGAATTATAACTGTTCAATGTACATTTCCCAAGTGAGGGGGGGAAAAACCCCAACCTTGCAAAATTCCTTTGCACAGGGCATTGGCTTTCCAGAGATGCTACTGCAGAATTGTCTGAAATTTATTCTAAAGGGCTGGCAGAAAGGTAGATTCATTATTTCGAGAGAAAACAAGCTAATTAGCTTTTTGAGCTATAATGCACATTCGCTGCAACTCCATTTAGCTTGGAATTAGCATTCACTTGCCAAAAAAATGAGACGTTCCCTCTCCTCCATGAACCAACAAGCCCAAGTGCTTCATTTCTGCTTCTTAACACACATCTGACCAAGAACAGTCCAGTGAATTACAGAGCTGGTGACTAGCAACATAGGATCACATTTCAGGCTCTTGGAGCTTAATATTGGCCAGTAAATTTTTTACCTTAATTTTAACAGGTATTTTTACATCTGCGTATCAGTTTACATGGGAAGGCTGGCTCAGGCACAGGGACCCGGGCACTAACTTGATCTCCCAGACAGACCTAAAAGTAATTCAAACAATCAATGCATCTTTAATTTGAAATGCTTGATGACTAATCTCTTGTTTTCTTTAATTAATGATCTACAGTTAATCATTATGAATGGCAAATAGTCTCTTTCAGCATTGATAGGAAGATTTCCTACGGGAAAATCTTCCCCTATAGCTTTGATTTAAATATGCATTTTCACATCACACTTACCAAATCCTTACCTTTATGCTATTGCATGATTACAGGTCCATTAACTAATCACATTTGACAACTTGTTTATTGAGGGGAGCAACTATTTTACATCTCTTGCCTGGGAAAGAAAATACTCTAACAAACAATTATTCAGCAGCTGCAATCATGGAGCGCTGAATTAATTGCTTTGAAGATCTCAGTCAAGAAGATCTTGATAAAAATCAGAGAAAATGTTGTTTGACTGAATGCATGAATGAGAGTGCCAGAAGGGACTCTGGCTGGGTCAGCTGCAGCCCTGCTCCAGGGATGTGGATTGCACCTTGAAACGCCAGACTGCAACAAAGGAGGAGGCTGTGAAAAAGCTCATTTCCTTGTTTGTTCTTTTAAGCTTTAGTTTATCAAAACCAGAACTTTGACACAGAATTTGGGTATACGGTCAGGATGCTGCTAAAAGGGCAAACAAACCTGAGCACGATCAGGTCTATAAAGGCTGACACATGGATATTTCATACATGTAACCTCCATGGCTAACACCTCCTGCCATACAAATAATTATCTCAGAGGGTATTGCGGGGCTTAATGATTATGAAGCACTTTAAGACGTTCTCCCAAAGTGAGCTGCTGTGATTGCACTGGAGGGCGATAAAAAGCAGAGCAAGACATGTGGGCATCTCAGCTCTGGACCTGGCTGGGCAAAAACATCCCAGTGCGTGGCGGCGCTCAGAGCTGGGCGCTGGGGAGAGGCAGCAGCGCCGACACCGTTTGCTCTCTGCCACGTGTCCCAGGCGGTGTCAGGAGAGTTTGCATCTTGAGTGTGTGTATGGGTGTTTCACTGGGACTAGAGCATTGCGGAAAACTGGGATCCCTGCTGAAGCTTGAGGCAGGCACTGAAGACATCAATTGGACAGGAGTTTTTGATCTCTCCTCCGCTCCTTTGTGCACGGGGCATTCACTTGCATGACTGCTGCTCCAACAGCACGAGGAGGATCACAGTGTCTCACAGGAGACAGCCCCAGACGCTGCTCCACGGGCAAGTCACAGCCTGCAACGCACTGGCCAAATACAAGGCCGTGCTTCCTTCTTTGAGCTGCCGTACCTCGCGTGCTTTGCAAGCCAGCTCAGATGAAATATGTTCCTGCCAGGTAAGACTAATTCCTACAGTGACACTGAAAGGGAAGGAGACCGTAAAGGTTCAAAACCCTCTGTTTTAAGGGGCTTCAAAAGGGAAGTACGAGGACTAAACAATATCATCTCCGAATATTATGTCACTAGAAAAAGCTGAAAAAGTTGCCCAGTAAGCCGAAGGGTAGTGATAACATCAGGCGGGTTTGCAGAAAACTTCCTAATTGAGCTTCTGTGGGTCACATGAAACTCCTAGCACTCTCAGCTTTTCAAAACTGCCCTGTTCTTACATTAAAAATATCTTTGTTAGCGTCATCTCTCTACAAAAGGGGAGAACTTGAATTCTTTTCCCTTTCCTGCATGCCCCCAGTTCAGAAGAGTCTGTGAGGATGATGGTATTTAGGTCACAGTCATGAAACATGGCACTGTTTTGGCAAATCCAGCACCTCTAAGGACTAATGACTCAAAAAGTGTGACGGAAACTACCGTCACGACTGTCCCTATTTATAGGTGAGGAGCTGAGAAGCAGTGGCCCTTGGACTGGCTCTTGTTTAATACAGGCGAGAGCCCCAACTGAATTTATACACTTGTAACTATGTACCCTGATTCAAATAATTGTTTCTGCAGTAACCCCTTGGCTCTCTTTAATGCTTCAATAAGAGACAGATGGAGCCCAACTAAATAATTGGCTCTATCTTTTCCTTTTTTCTTTTTTTTTTTTGCAGGTATGGTTGACAGAATTTGCCCTGCCGAAGGAAACATGTAGAAAAAGGCAAGTAAACAAATTGTTGCTGAAGTTTGTATTAATGACTGTAGCAAGCTGTAGAGTAGCAGACTGATGTGTTCTGGTTTATCCTTATGAAAAATGTAAATAGTGGGTTATGCATTAATGGTTGGAAATCACTAACTTGACTTGCCAAGGAACTATATAATTATTTTAAATGGATAAATGGAAGAGTGCGCATCGGTCCGTAGGCTTAACTGGCTATTGCACGAGCTGGCATAAACCTGAGTTAGTCCCAAGACAGCAGACCATTCTTTACTGAAGGATAATGGTCAAGCAAATATTTAAGAAACTTTCTAATGAGGTCATAAGTAAAATGTGATGGATTATTAGACACACAAATGAACTCTTACTAAAATAATAAAAAATTCTGATATATTAAAGACCTGGTATAGTAAATCCAATTTGACCTGGAGCTGTGTGTGGAATACCACTATTAGGATTTGTCCTTAATAAAAAGCTTTTCATTTACTTAATAAAATTTAAGTGGGACTCTCCTAACTTTAAACAAAGTTTTTCACGTTTGAAGAGCTAGGCTGCCCCATGACATTTCAAATGGGCTATGCCCTGAGATAATGCTACACTGGTGAGAAGAGCAGCCTTGTCCTCAGCCTTCAGTCAGTAAGTCTGGATTCAGGAGAAAAAAACTCAAAGTTGCCATAAGCTCTCGATTTTCCTACAAGCCAAATACATGGGCTCAGAATCTTGCAGCTCAGTACTTTGACAACTGTGACTGCGGCTGATACATCCACATCATGAGAAGGTCAGTTCAATTGCTCTCAGTTTATTTTAAAAGCTCTCAACCCTTGCATACAGACGTGAGACGCTGAAGAGTAATGATCGCTCAAAACCGAAGGAAGCAAAGCAGCTGCTGCCATCTGAAAAACAAATGTTGTGTGGACGAAGCAGCTTACTTGTGCCAGCTATGCATCCATAACATTTTTCCTGCTATTGAGAAAATTGTGAGTCAGATATTAAGCTCACCATAACAGCGCTAGGATCTTCTTTTCTTTCCTAAGGTGCATTTTATTCAAGCACAGACCATTCTGGCCACAGAGCAATGGAAACATTTTTGTTTGTTTTTTGCTAATGCAGAACGAGCAGCTAAAATGGAGATAATATTAATGAACATACTCTGTTCTTGTAAATCAAAAGTACCCCTGAGCTATAAGTGTGTGTTCAGCTGTGGGCACCCAGCTCAAGAAAGATATTGTCAAAATACATGTGGGATTTTGAAATAGACACTAATTAGAAAATGGAAAATATAATCCAAAGAAAGATGGAAAAGGCTGGGATCATTTGGCTTCAGGGTGAAAAAACTTAAGCAAAGACATTTGTATTTTGGTACCACCTTTATAGCCAGTGACAAAAAAAGGAAGGTAATGGACGATTACTGACTCTTTCCCTCTTAGCAAAAGAAAATATAAACATTTTAAAGTTTGGAAAGAAAACTGTTGTGGCACATCACCAAACTGCAAGTTCTACAAGGCAACAGCGATGCCAAAATTTAAATACAATTTTTTACTTTTAACTGCCACTATGAATTCATGTCCAGAGACAGACATGCAGCAAAACTTTGACAGGATAAAAGGCTTCCCACATCTGCATATAAAAGAGCCTGCAGTTACTAAGGGCTAGGAAGAAGCTGTCTGTGTACGAAACACAAGTCCACAACTTCCTCCACAGGATTCCTGTACCACCTTCTGACACAGGTGACACTGAACAATATCCAAAAAAACCCTCAGGTGAGACAATGTGTATTATAAATTATATTCTTTTGTAACTATTTTGGAAGAAGCTTATAGAAATGTGAAGAAAAGCCTTAAAAGAATAAAAGACACTTCACTAGTTACTATAATTTTTCTCCCTTTGGGGAGGTACATAAGGAACATTTAGAAAGCTATCTTGATATAAAAATCTTGAAAGACTGTTTTTTCCCCATGAAAAGCAATTTATTTTGATGCCTCACAAACAGATTTTTCTGTGAATATATAATACATATATGGAAAGATGACAGTATAACCATTTGCTAATGGCTATATGAAGAGATCATCATATCTTACTTTACTAAGATCCCTTAAAGGAAACTGCAGCAACTTTAGCTGCAGCATGATTTTCATTAAATCACTCAAGCTTCACTGGCTTGCCTTGCAATTATCAATCACACTTTTGTTTTTTTCATGGACTCTTAAATCAGTCAAATATTCTAAAATTAAAATGTCTAACAATTCGCTCTACGTTTATTACAGTTCTTTTACAATAATTGGGCCAAAAGAACACTTTACTTGAGTGGCACAGTTAACTTTAAATTAGCAGCACTACACCACACTCTAGCCAGTGAGGTGAATAGGAGTTCCCCTTCAGCACAAGGCTGCCTATGAAAGAAAAAAATTAATGGATGGTGTTAGTACTGTCAGTGACTCATTCATGAAGTCTCCTTACAAAGCAGACGGAGTGATGTAAAACTGCTTCACGACACGTTTTCTTGCAAGACTATGAGAAGTAAGGTAGCACCTAAAACAAAACGTTCGGGCACATTTGTGGAAACAAGGTGCATCTTGGGTAACATTTCTAACTTTACATACTCTGTAAAAGTGTGTAAAGTGTGTAAAGATCTGTTGGATACATCAGACAACTAGTTGAGCAATCAGTGCTAGCTGTCAAATGTTTTTTTCTCCCTTTCTCTAGTTCAGCAAACTGAGGCCAATACTGTTTGCTATTGTCAGTACGAGCCCAGAGGGATGCATTCAGCAGGCCCAGTAGAAAAGTAGCTACCCATAAATTCTCTGATTTTACAGCAGCCATCACCCATGGTTTATAAACTGAAGTAACGCTTAATGTAGTTCTAGATTGAAGAAAATTACACCAAAACCCTTTTACTCTAGAAATGTTTTTAATTTTGCTTGCATATTTTAACAGAAATACACTATGTTAGCAGCAAAAAAAGATTTCAGTTCTAACATTTCACAATACATTAGTGTTGAAATCTGCATTTTTCTATTATGGCAATCTACATTAATTACAGATCAACTCAGAATACTAGGACAGTATTTCCAAATATGTACAAAGCACCGTAAAATAACTATTACTATAATTACCACAGAAAAAAATAAAATCACAATACTAGTAAAACTGTAAACATTTTAAGCTAATGTCTTTAAAATGGCAAAAGGTACGATCTACCATTATAAGACCAAGTGAATAGCTGAAGACATTAGGTGTAATATAAGAAGTTACTAAATTAAGTCTTTGTTCAGTCGATATTTCAAAAGTTGTTCGTGTTCTGTGAAATTTATATTCAAGTTTGGACTAGCAATTGCTTTCAAGTTGTACTACCTAAAAGAAGAGTTCAGGTTGACTATTGCCTCCTTCTGACTTCAAGACCACAATCCCACTACTTCTGCTTTTAAGCAGCAATTAATTCATCCCAGCAGCAAACAAGCAGGTATGATTTTCAGAGCAGGCCTGACATATTCCTCAGAAAAGTACCTAATCATGTGTGTAGTTCAGCAGTAGCAGACGCCACCAATGTCTTCACCGTGCTACACCGGGTAGTTTGAGCTGTTCATTCTGGGTGCAGTGTCTCTGAACAAGCAGTTTTTCCATGGACTCCACTGCCAGGCAGCAGCACACCGACCTGCCTGCACAAATGTGAACAGGGGGCAAGGGGACGCAAGGGCTGGGAGAAGCCACAGGCCTCCTGCTGTCTGCCAAGCCTCGTTCCAGCAGGAGGCCAGCTAGTGTCACCCATGCTTTTTGAAATATTTCCTATTTCAGCATTGTTTATAGATGCTAATCAAATGACTTTTGGTTTTTGATCACTGATATTTTGAGTCATGCAATTAAAGCACCCTCATGACTGAATGTAACTGATAAGATGGCTTAATGGGTACATTTTCTTTTAGTGCCCAGAAGCAGCAGTTAAACTGTTTCCACCTCATCCCGTAAGGAACAGGCTGCCTTCTGCCTCTCGACTCCCCCTCACCTCCACTTTGAAGGACGAAAGCTAACAGCTCCCCAGCCCCATGCACTACCAACAGACAGGCTTCAGCGACCGCCTCGGGTGGTCCTTAAAGCCCCACGGCCTGGGAAGTGAATCCATTCAAGGTCTGAAACATCACTGTACCACACTGCGACATAGCTGGCTTCCTACTATTAGAGTGCTTGAGTACAACCAATTTATTGGACTTCATTCCTGTTTTGAATATTCATCCTCATTATAATCTGGAAAACTGGAGAAAAAAAATTTCTGAACAAGCCTATGCAAAGATAAGTAATAAAATAATAAAGTATTACAACTTGTCACCTTATGGAAAAGCCAAAAAAATATCAGTTTTCCTCTGAGATACATCTTCTAATTATACTCCTAAAATTGTGCTCTGTTTTTACGACTAATATTTATGTTCTCCTGTGTAGACAAAAGCTGAGTACAAATGTATTTCCAACAACTGACTTTTCTGTATAGCCAAGATCAGCGTTTGCTGGTAGCCTGCAGTTTTTATCAATGAAACCAACTTGCTTAACAGAAGATGCAAAGGCAATAATACATGGCAATACAGAAGGGGGGGGAAAAAAAGACTTAACTTAGTAACAATAAAACCTGAGGTCAACTGATGCTTCATAATAGGGATTATATAGTGGGTGTTTAAAATAACCGAAATTACATTTGGTAGCAGAAGCTTTTCCAGCTGTAGAAGCCTAAAAATGTTCAAGGAGTTAAACAAGGCTCAACACTGCCATGACGTTTTACAGGACCATAAGAACAACACTGTTGTTATGAAGCAGGATGACCAGGGTAGTTAATGGCCTAGTTTGCTTAGTGGTGATCAGGACAATATAGTGAACTGGCTCATTTGAGTGTAATTTAAGGATAGATATAAAATGTCAATTAACACAGCTTCATGGAGAATAGGTCTTGAACAACAGGTTGCATT
Source organism: Strix uralensis (assembly GCF_047716275.1). Lineage (NCBI taxonomy): Eukaryota > Metazoa > Chordata > Aves > Strigiformes > Strigidae > Strix > Strix uralensis. The sequence continues at coordinate 8,627,311 of NC_133978.1, read as the reverse complement.
TTACTCTTTGATATAGTAAGCTCGGCTTGCAAAGAGAGCTGCACTGAGGTGTTACCCATAAGAACCCTAAGTCACCTACTGAAAACCAGATGAACATGTCATTTTCTTTAAAATATCAGTACTAGATCAAATCAATATAGAATGTTACGTTGAAGACAGAAAACTAATTTCAAAATGCAGTATTAATAGGGAATCGCAAGAAGTATAGTTGTTTTCCATCTTACTCAATCTTTTAAAGGCTCTGGGAAAAAAGGACACAAACTCAATGGCCTGTCTGTTTGCTTTTCCCCACCCCCCTACCCATGTCACTGATGTAATAAAAACTTATCACCTCTCTCTACAAACCTTGCCTTGCATTCAATTTTAAAAATCAATGATCTGGAAGAAACTGTAAAAATCACTTGCAATAAATTTGCAAAGGACACGCAGACTGCTGGAGTAGTAAAGAATGAGGACAGGTCAGTTATACAGAGCAATCTGGATCACTTCATGAGCAGTATTTTAATGCTGGTAAAATACAGTGTATATTTCTAAGAAAAAATAAGTAGGATAATAAGAGGATGATGTACCGCATTCTTGAAAAAGACTCTGAAGAGGACTTGAGCCATAAAAGTCAGCATCCAAGGTAATGCTTCCACAAAAAAAGGATAATACAATTTTTGAGGAAAGAGGGGAGGGAGATATTAATCAGAGTAAGAGGAGCACGTTATGTCTTTATATAGTCCTGATGGATCGCTATTGACATGTGGCATCTAATTCAGATGTCACACTTAAAAATATTTCAATACATGAGAAGTACAGAGAAGAACGTGAAGATTAATTAGTCTTGGATAACACTCACTGCCATAAGAAAGTTAAGGAATTCAGTACATCTCATCAGAGAAAAGGTTAAAAGGGACATAATCATGATTTATAACTACACACAAGCAATTAGAAAAACTGATACTACAGAGATCAATATAAGCAATCAAATGCATAAAAAGACCAAAATAACTTAAGGTGGAGCTAGAAATGCAAATAGAAAATCAAGCAAAAAATGTACCTGGGTAATTAACTATTGCAACAGGAGGTATGAGTGAATTCTCATCACTTGACTTTAAATTAATATTAAATGCCTTCCTAAAATATGTATGTTCAGTTCAAAACAAAGCCACTGAATTTAGTAGAGAAACTGCTCGTTGAAATTCAATGGCCTGTTGAATTTAAAAATAAATCCTCATTATGGTGCCTTCTTGCCTTATATTTCAAAATAAATCTCATAAATATATAACAACTAAATGGAAGGAGGTTACGAAGAAAAAGGTATTCTTTCTTTCCAGAGCACAGTAACATTTAAGGCTAGATTTAAAGCTAAGTAAACTGCAGCTGCATTTTGGAAAATATGCTTTTTTCCCCCCTGTTTATTTTTCCTATTTCTTGTTCAGTTGCACAGTCCACTTAGTCAACTGTGTCTGATTTACATAATCATGTAGTTATTCTTCAGTTTTTCTGTTCCTATTTATAAACCATTCACAAACCATCCACTTAAGTAACAGCATGATTTATTGTAAGAATGATTATGGTTGTTTCAGAGGGAAAATGGAATGTGATTAAACGAAGAATGAACAAGGACATTCTAGAAACAAAGGGCTCTAATCCTGCAAAAGGATTTGTAAATGAAACCTGCCTCTCAAACCCCATCCCAAATAGCCAATGAACTACTGAGGGAATTCAGCAGATACCTTTACAGCTGCGCATCCAAGAGCTTAGCAGAAGACAAAAAATAGATAAAGCAAACCAACCAACCATGCACACAATATCTTCTGGAGAAATGGTAAAGCTTCCAAAGCCATCCACACTTTTGGGAAAAAAAAAATTAAAAAAAAAAATTAATGAACTGTATGTATACAGTTGCTGATATGACTCTCTCAACACAGGTCTGAATACCAAGGCTCTAGAGGGAGAAGCAGACCTTTGCTCTTGGATCAGTTCCAGCATCTGAGATAAATGCAGCAACCAAGGAAAGGGTTGGATATTTAAGCTGTGGATCCAGAACAGAGTCTTTTCTGTATGTAACATACGTTTTGGAGGTGCCACAGGAACCCCAATAATCCATGCTTCCTACAAAAATAGTGAACAGTCTGATGAAAGAATATCAAAGTTCAATATTTTCACCTCAAGTACTTATTTTCTGCTATTTCAGAAAGAACAAGTGGTGAAAACTCCCTATTTGTTTATGAGTACCACTGCTGTGTTTACAAACCAGCTACCTACCTAGCAGGAACAGCCGAGAGGCTCTACAAAGGAAAAGTGCTACAGAGCCCCATTCGTTAGAAAAAACAACCATAATGAAATCTTGACTAGGCATTCATACGCAGTACTGCTTTTAAATGTTCATGTGAGTCCGAAATAAGCAGCAGCAATGGATCACATTCTTGATCATACACAGATAATCCTGGTCCATTTGGACAGTGCACGCACCAGCAAGAACTTAGGAGATCCCACACTAAATTGGATAGAACTGCTTCAGAAATCTATACAGAGTTATAGAGCCATTCAGAAGAGCACGACAAATGTTACCTTATAAGCAGTGGTTCCCAAACAGTGAAGGAGAGATAAGAATATTTTAGGTGAAGCCAAGCATGGAGCCCAAGAAAGTCAGCTTTGCAAGATTCGTGTGAAATTCCCACTTGAACTAGTCTGAGCTGCGGAGGGGCTGAGGGACTGGTAGAAGGCAATGGTAACATCCCTGCTGCCAGGACACCAAGTTACCCTGAACACTGCCGGTTTTTCAAGGGGAGAGGACTGAACCACTCTTTTCAGAAGTAGCACGATTATTTCAGACAGAGATAACTCCCCCTGTTACTAGTGCAATTATTTAGATGTTGGCAGTAATGAGTACAGCCGAGACTGCAGCTAGTGGTAATGCCCTGGCTAAAAGAAAAAAACCTTTAGCCTCAATACTTATAAGCTATATGCTAAAATCTATTTTTACCCAAGAGTTACAGTAGAAGGCTGAGAAACTTAAAATTCCAGGGACTCTTCTGAGCTAATTATAATGTCTATGGCTGCAACCATGATCTAGGGTCTAGCATTTCCGTGATGCACTTCTGTCTAGGGGTTGGTACTGGTTTGGTTTCAGACTCGGTCTTGTTAACCAACGAAATGAGATTCCCGTGGCCAGCTAAACTGCTTTTTCTACAGGGACCAATTTTGCGAGGAGCAGCAATGGGTGTCAGCTGCTGCATTTTTGTAGGTAACTTTGAATCAAAGGAAAAACTACTAGCAGATGTACGGTCAGACTTCTCCCAGTTTTCTTTGCCCAATTGCTCTGTGTTCACCTGTGCTTTTGCACTGTATGGTGGCTTATCGGAGGGTGGAGGCGGAGCTCTTCTTTTCTTTCCTCTGCTCTCATTAGGACTTGTAGTATCTCTTTTCGGGCTCAGATGCATGTTTTTCTGAACAACCATCTCATGAGATCCATCAAAGAGTGAAGCCCATAGGGAAGAAGCAGAATCTTTTTGCTGGCCAAGAAGGAACTCACCATCACTCTCTTCGATTTTTCTTTGTATGATATCAGCTAAGCCCTCATGTTTCACTGGAGAATCAATGCCTGTAATTTTAAGGGACAGCAATTAACTCAGATTAAAATGCTACCAACGATTTTACTGCTAACTATTTTGTTATTACTATTCAGAATACAAAACCGTATTAACTATGTCTCATGAAGTCTGGACTACTATTAAGAGTATTAATGGCTGAAATGGAAAAAGATTACATATGCTTTCAAAGAGAGAACTGAGGTGACAGGAGGGAACAGTTTCTGTGACAGCTGGCATTGAGGCAACAGGGTAGGCATTGATATTTCTTTCCAAGTAAAAGTAGAAAAAATAATGTACTACTAGGAAACCTATATGTATTAGATATTAAACATATTTTGTTGTATAGTGCTTTGAAATTTTTGTTTCACAGAAGGCCCATGAAAGTCTATGACTAAAAATTCTTGTGCTTCCAGCCTGCAGAAAATGGGACATCTTTACATATATCATTTTTCTTTATGTGCTTTAAGACTGTCTTGCCCCATTTCTTATCCCTCATTCTGAGTTTTCTATGTATACTGCAGTAATACTAGCTTCAAACAGCAGCAATATCTTTTCTATTGCATGCCACACATTAATGATTTTCATCACATTTTTAAACACAGGGTTTTACCTATGAATACTATAAATAAGCAGGAAAAAAACCTGGTACATTAGGAGTGAAACAGAGTTTGTGTTCTGCTCCTCACTGATGTACTTGAATATCAGTAGAATTATGCTACCGTGTTACCTTCGTAAAACTTCTATATAGTTGATTTACTGCCTTTCTGCTCCGCATTCATAGCTTAGATAGGACTCTCTTGACTGTTCGGTGCTCTGATGCACGGTAACTCAATGACCCACATGGCATTTTGAGCATCTTCACAGTTCCAATCTCAAGTAGCAAGCAGTCAGGCATTTATAGTTGTACAGTGTTTCTCAGCCAATACTGCATTGGATCCATTAAAACAAAGTGACCTACTTTTTCTAGTCTGTAAATATTATTTCTGTAATGAAACTATTAAAATAATCCTGCTGCATACCATTTTGCTCTGTAAAAAAACCAAGTCTCAAATACATGCTAGCTAGATTTTCCATGCATATTTTTCGACATCATTACCAAAGACCAAACAATTAGGTAAGTTATGTTAGGTAAGCCTTTAAATAGCTTATAGAACAGCAAATTAATTTCATGCAACTAGTTAAAGACATTATTGGTTTGCAGACTGGACTATTTTACCTTTACGTTTCCTGAGCTTTATACGACTCTTATGATGAGTGTTTATTTCTAGTGACAGCTTTTTTGAATGCGTTCAGGGCTCCCTAGTTACAGTTCAGATTGCAGATTTTTTGGCTCAAGGTATAAAAATGTATTCATTATTTGTGCTATTACAAATTCAGATTTAATATGAACTCCTTGGTATGCAATTATGTTGCTCTTTCATTGTCTGAATTGTCCTTGAAAAACTCAGTGTTTCAACATCAACACCAGAAGCCATCTGAATACAGACAATGTTGTTTCTGTTACCCTGCAACTTGAAAAGACAAATCCCACTTACTCATATCATGGTAGACGGAGGTCGCTTCTTTTGTCAAGAACAAAGGTGGTTTCCGTGGTGACATAATCTCAATTTTCATAAATTCTTCACAGCAATGTTTCCACTGGCCTGAGAGAGAAAAGAGAACAATGACTGGAACTTAAACACTTCAGCTTGAAAAAATTGAAGTTATTAGGTTGTGTTAGGAAACTATCTCCAAAGCAATGCTAAACAGTAAGCATTTACTTTTGTTTAGCAGGAATGCTCAGGATGTATTCGTATTTTCAACTCTGTACTCATTCTCTCAGCAAAAAGGTCATAAGGTGACCATAAAATAAAGGTCATACCTTTAATTTAAGCATCCCAGTAGTACTGTTATACTATGAAGGTTAAATATCATAATTTGCCTTCAAATCCCCAAACACACTATAAATTCATCACAAAAAAAGAAAAAAAACCCTAAAAAAAGTAATAATTTAAGGTTAGGGAAGCTTCATGAAGTTATTGGGGACCACAGCCAATATACTCCAAACTGGATGTTATACAACTATGTTACAATGTTACAGTAAAGGAATGTTCTGTCTTTAATAGAGGATAACTTGCCTTTTATCCGTTAGCAGACAAGGAAACCTCTTTTTCTATTAATAGATTTTGACCTTAAGGAAAACAAGACACAGTAAAATTACTTTGTTCATACCAATCATTCCAAGTTTTCTGAGCACATTAATTTTAAGAGAATTTTAGAACCAGGGAAGAAAAAAGGCATTTAAATGCCAAGTGACCCATTTTTTTCTGAACCTAAGGAAAATGTCTCAAAAAATCCATGGGTATTCTATCTATAATGAATAAGAAGTAGTTCTTTTACCCCTCTCTACGCTAATTTAAAGAGGATGCCCTAGTTTTTGCTTGGTGTGTTTCTTTAATTGATAGAGCCTTTTCTTATTGTAAATCAGAGCTAGAAAGTACTAGAAATACGAACTACAATAGCGACTTTCCACAACCTCAATCCACTGATTTTATTGGTGTGGCCTCTGACTAAAGACTGATATTTCATTAATTGACCTGGTTCTGGTTTTTGACCTGATAAAAATGACTATCAGGAACTATACCTTGTCAATGGCAGCATAATAACTGACAGTTGTACTCTACTCTTAATAAACCTGTGAGACAAACTACTAAAGTAGAGGAAAAAGATGAAGACAAATTAATCTATATAGTTCTTATAATAAATATTCGGTTAAACAAACAACACAGTATACTACTTCAATACCGTTTCACTGTTTTACAGCAATAAATGAATTTCTTCTCTCATGTAAGAACAGCGTTGTTCCAGAGGTTAGCCGAAGGATCAGAGTGTCAATTTATCATCTCATATCATCTGTTACCAAGCCTCAGGTACAGCTTTTACCAGGTTCAAGTAAGCAGTGTGTATTTGCATGGATGGACTGGAGCGTGGCTAGATGAGCATATTCCCATGTGACAAGGGGTACCAAAATCTTGGAATTACCAACAGAATCACGTAATCCCCATTGCAATAAATTGCAATTTCATTCATCCATAATACTGCTGAGCAAAGAAATCCCGTGTATGTATATATATATATATATATATATATATATATATGTATGTGCCTACTTGCAAGGGCTGGCTGAGCCTGCATCCTAGCCAAGGCCCCAAAGGAATCCAGCATCCTCAGCACTTCCCACTAAGGCTTCCATGCCCAAAGGTTTCATATGTGCAGAATCTCACAAAACCAACACACCACTGGTAGGATGCCCAGGCAGAGGTGGACTCCTCCTGCTACAGTGGAGGAAGAGATGGTGAGAATTCAGCTGTCCTTAAAAAATTACTTAGAACACTGCTAAGAGAGAGCAAGTTCTTTTGAGATTGATGGACATATTCTGCTTCTGATTTCCTGCAAAAACCCAGCCTCAACACATGGACCTTGGTTTAGTCAAACATTTGCCTTCCAATGGCTTAGAGCACCACCTAATATTATCCCGAAGAACGTTTTTCTTCCCATCGTTGCAAACAAAGGCTTATGAGGCAATTCCAACTCAAATTGTTCGAAGATCCCTTTGATGTTACATAACACCCCACTTGGAGGGCATAGTGCCAGCACTGCCCGCTTACTTACTCAGATCATAAAAGTGCTGCCAGAAAGCCTCCATCCATTTATGAAGTTCATCCCTACTGTCAGCAGCAAAAAGATGCGTCACAGCCTCTCCAGATACAGGGTTGATAACAGAGAAGTTATTAGTTCTTCTCTTGGAGTCCTTATCCACTGCTCGAATTCTGGTTTCCTAGGAACGACAAACTGTGGTAATGAGTCATTGGTTCAGGTCCACACTGGTATTACCTTATGGCCAATGACAGTGTAAGGGAGGTATCATTTGGCTTCTTATCTAATCCAGATTAATTTCCAATTAATAAAAAAACCAAACTAATGTCAAGAACTGCTTATAAAAATACTTTCTCATAAAACTATTAAAATGGCATAAAACACGAAAATAAGGGAATGGAGCACATTATGGCAATTTAGTTCTGAATTACAGAATGTATGTTGTGTGTTTCCCCTCCCTCTGCCTTCACCAGCTCATTTCACACTGTTCGTTCTTCTTCACAGTAGTTTAGTGAATAATCTAAAATAACAGCAAGCAGCTCCTTTTCTCTGAACTCCTCAGCTGGACAACCACATTGTTACGGCTGCTATTTAGGTCTCCTACTGTATGTCTGTGGGCCATTGTCTATGCAATATATTCTAAACTTGTATCTATTTTATGTTTATTTTAGTGAATCAGGACATTCAGGGCTAATACTATAGTTATAAGAAATTTAAAAAGAAACTTATCTAGTCCACATTTAAAGGACCATTTGTAGCAGTTACCCATCTAGAACAAATTTCTAGCATGAAAAAACATTTTGCTCTAATATAAAAAAATCCTGTTTGTCATTTGAAAATAGACATTTTAGTTTTGCCTTAATTAGGGAGAGCTACATAGAAACAATTAAAAATATATATGAGAAGTATATCACAAGTCTATCAAACTTCTTCAGCTAATGTTAAAAAGACTCAGATTACAGAGCGGCACTGTTACAGCCAAGGTTTCCCCTTCTGTTTGGGGACGTAGTTCAATTGATTTTTATCACCTTGACTACATCCAGTGGTATTTTCATAGTATCTAGTTTCTTTGTTATGGCATTACTACAATAAAAAAAACACCACTGAGTGGAAAAAAAAAAATCATGTGTAAAATACTAAAAGATTTTAGTAAAAGTCTGAAAAAACACAACTGAAAAAATTTCTAGACCGCAACTGGTCAACATTGCTGCTCATCAAAACATGAACACATTAAAATAATTAACATTATTTACAAAAGTAAAAGCAGAAACCCTGGGAATATCTTTGCATATACATTGTTCACTGAGTGAACAGGCAATGGCCTATTATAACACTGCTCTTAAAAGGATTTTGATGGGGTGATGAGTTTCAGCACCTGGAAGCCAGCCGGCACCCTACGGTTGGAAGGCCCGGGGCCTGGCAGGACACAAGGCCACCTAATGCACGTTAAGACCATGCAGGACCCTCCTGCCACACAAGGGTGTCCCCCGGCACAGGGAGTGTCCCAGATTTTGAAGGAAGCTAACAACCACAGCCAGGGTTGTGTTCAAACATCTCCTGTCTGGATGGACAGTGAATCTGACCACAAAGATGGCCTCAGGGCATTCCTCAAAATACAGTGGGGATAGAGCAACCACATTCCTTTTTACACAATTCAACCAAATGTCAAACATCTGCTAAAGATGTTAAACACACACCTACAGAAATTAAATTTACACATGGGATCCCATGGGGATAAGCCTAGTTCTGATACTCAGAAAAACAAAAATTATTCTACAGAACATTCCCCAGATTTTAAATGCATTACTGAAGTAACCATTTGAAATACCAACAGCTGCTTGTAGCATATCTGATGGATATGCTCATTTAAATTCTTCTGTCTAAAAATAGGAGATGAAGTAATTCATCCATAAGTGCTCTATATCCCATTAACTCAGGTAACCATAGATACCAGCAAAAAAATTAAATCAAATAGATTAACATTTGACAGGTAAGAACTTCAAGCATACCATACACACAAGTTTATTTAATGATGTTTGCTGCAGGTTTTATCCCACAACTATGGTATTATTCAGAGAAGATAAATCCTCAAGCAACAATCTATATCTGATGCTTGAATATTTAAGGAGTGATACAAGATGCCGTTACAGTAATGGGCTGATGAATTTACCAAGCTTGGGTGAATTACACTACATGCCCACTTCCACTTAAAAACAACAAAACAAACAAAAAACCCCACCACCAAACAAAAAGCAAAAATCCCAAAGCAAAACAAAAAAAGGGTCTTAAGGTACCATGTTATAATAATGCTCAACTTTTCACGGTCTTATAGACAACTGAGCCAACTCTGCTAAAGCTATTGTAAAGACCAGAGCAATCAGTAGATCGGAATAGGAAAAACTGAGTTGAATCTTGAACTCAAATGACTTTTTCAGGGAAGCTGAAGCCAGTTTTACACCCTATATGCAACAGATTATTTTTTTGAAGGTGGGGAAAGACTAAATGGGAAAATGATAGATTTTTTTAAATGGAATGGAAATATGAACCTTCCTCTATATTTTCCCCTCCAAATCAAAAAATCTCTTTGCCTGATAATACCTCTCTGCAAAGCTCATCTTTTAAGTTAAAAACAAAACAAAAACAAAAACCAGAAAGAAAAAAAAAAAAAAGAGAGAGAACTTTTTTATTGCTGAGGTGTAACACTTCCCTGCTAAGCCAATCCCAACACAGAGGAGCACTGGTCATAAAGATCATTTTAAGACATCAAAACAAATTACAGTTCTTGAGAAAAAATACTGAATAACCTAAGATCCAGTTCTGTGTATCTATTTTAAGACTAAACAAACGAAATCATATGTAACAAACTTCTTTCATGTTTTTAGTACCAAAAAATAAACCACAAAATAACAACACAACACTGGAAACAAAATATAATCTGTTCATGTGTTGGTTTCTGCTGTAATGTTAATAATTTCCATGGGGTCTGTTTTAGGCAAGCAGGGAAATATGATTAAATTTAAAATTATGGCTTTCAAACACATTAATGCACAAGACCAAATTCACCAGATCAGCTACAAATATTTTCTCCCTTCATCTTCAGTGTTTTGTGAACTTGGATTAATTTAACATCCTTGTGGCCACTGGATGCTAAGTATAACGTGTACCTATAACATGGAAAAGCAATATTAGGATTCAGTGTCATTTTAGCTATCTTCGGTGGAATGCAGCAGCTAAAAACCAGAAGGAGATGGCATTATATGACCAGCCAGCATTCTGCGGAGCACCAGGGAGCCATAAAGCATAGTTTCCAAACCACTCAATCTGAGCATGTGTGTTATAAGGTCCACCGTGTGGGATCTGGGTATTATATCTGCTTTCCCTGCCCGCATCCACAATCTCTTTCAAGCAATTGCAGGACTAAATTGAGCAATGTGATGTGAGATACCAGACATTTGGAGGCACTTAGTCTGTGCTTTTCCAAAATATTTTCACATGTATGAAGGGTTGTCTAAGCCAACCAGTGGGACAAAGTCCTTACTACAGAGAACACAGATATTTTCATGGCTGCTCTTGTTTCACCACTGCTGGAGTTCCCTGACACACACAGACAATATTGCTCATATTACTGGCTCCCTAAATGTTCACATGGTCAAGAACTCACATCGATATCCTTTTGCTCCAGTCCAAGCATGAACTCCCTGGTTCCCTTGAAATACTGCATGGTTCCCTTGAAGTTATGCTGCTGCAGCCATCACTAATTTTCCAATTAATTTCTCTACCTGACCTAGCCCAGAACAACGTTCCAACAAGAACTGTCATTCAGGGTAACAGTCTGCAAAAACGCCAGCTTAATTTTGTCCGTTCACTCCTTTAGCAACCAGTCTATGAACCATGAGCCCATGGCTGCAAACACTTTGTTGTCGTTCATCCTGTTCACCTCAACGATTAGCACGAACATGGAGATAGCTCTGGGCCTGCTGCACTGTGTGGCACCAGAGCAAAGATTGCACTGGCAAAATATGCCAAGGAGGAAATCATAGGCCTACATTAATTCGAAGCGGTGTCCCAGAATTCCTCAAGCTTCAGGCATACCTGGCACAAAAATATTTTATGATCTATGACCAGAACACAATAGAACATGTATTCCAAATACTGAGCAACTAACGTGAACTGCTGGTACATGCACCAATGTGCTAAGCTATCAGGTGTAGGCAAGGACTTTATTAATCATTTCAAAATAAAGAAAGCTTGAAAAAATTTCGGGAACTGGCCCATAAGGAACATTTCTTGTTCAAATAGGATTCCAGCAAATTTTCTTTGCTACAGAAAATATCATTTCTCTTTTCCTACTTAGTTGTGCAATATAATATGTTATAATCACATTTAGCTGGAACAATAATAGTAGCACTTGCATAATAGGAACTGCAGAACCATTCTTGCTCAACAGCAGTAGCAGTGAAGTCATCTGAAGTTGAAGTAATGACTTTGCTGGTGTTAATGGCTTCTTCAAGTCTCAATTCAAAGGGAATGGGAAATAAGGCTATCAGTGTGAATATTTTCCAGAGAGTTTCTCATAAATCCAGATGATTTCATTACTTTTCAGAAAGTATCCTTCAATTACATGTAAAGGATCAGCTTCACATTGCAAATGAAAATGCCACATATGCAACCAGAAGAGATTTTAGTTAGAACATCTAGAGTTGATGTTCAATCTCAACTTTCATTTTGAAATTGCTGTTTCTATAACAACATGTAGCAGACAAGCCCATATGATTAGTTTGCTTTCATTTAATCTGCAAGAGAAATTTCGTAACAAAGGAATCAAAAAGTATCTGCAGGCATGAAGTTATTTTCAAGAGAAACTGTTTAAGCAGTAAAGTATCCAAATATGTTTTAAATTGCAACTTTTTTCTGGTTTTAATTTAAATTGAAGAAGGATTCACTGTCACATTCTCCAGCAGTCTGACATTTTTATAAAATGGTATGATAAATGATTTATGTACCTTCTCCATGTTAGCTTTAAGGATACTATGCAAACGTGCGGACAGTCTCCCAGCAAATGCTTATTAAGCTGGATTTTAGATTCTAAGTGTATTGTTAACTTGGAGGTGTAAAATACCATAGTAGAACAAGGTTATTTTAAAAGGAAATGCAAAACTAAGATATAGATCAAAAGAGAGATCTCCAAGGAAAGATATGAGGTAGCCTGATAGATAATTTTTTAAAATATTACTGTTACATTTTAGAATATGGATTTAGACATTCTATAATTTACTAAAGTTTACCATTTCTTAACTGATATTGTGAACAGCTGGAAAACAGAATTATGGCAAAGGCTGACTAGTATAATTAAAAGTGACTGAAGAGGTAAGCAAGTAAACCTGCTTAAATATACATCACAGTCCAAACACTTATTTAATGTAAATGCATGAACTGCTGGAAGAAAAAATGACTTTGTTAAAAGATACAGCACTAGCAGAAAGGTGTTTTTAATTAAGGAATCAATTTAAATCTTAGCACAGTAAAAAAGAAGTCCTAACACAAACAGGTCACATTGTTATACCTAGTTTAAATGTTTGGTTTATATACAAGTCTCACTCTAGGTGAGAATGCAGTCATATTTTCCAGAAGCTTTAAAGCCCCCAAAAGCTAATACTGCTGTTGTACGAAGCAGTTCATTACTCCATGTCCCTACGCATTCCCAATCATAGCCTAGCCCCTTTCTTGTACCACACAAGCATTTATGTAGCCATGTAGTGAACTGGATAAGAGAATTTATTAAAGGCAACCACAGTTGAAGCCAACCTTCCTCCTGCCCTCAAAATGAGCTAATTTTAACCCACATCAGTTCCCTTGTCCAATTCATCAGTCAGCTGCCCTAATGCCTGTCCTGGCATAAAGCAGCACAGCAGGCTGAACAAGCAACTGGACGGGAGGAATGCTTCTTTCGGAATTAGTGTTGGCAATCAGGCGTTCACAGTAGTACAGCAGCTGAATCCAGATCGACCTGTGCTTAACACAGTTTCCAAATGTTTCTGTTTACCTATGTAAGAGGAATCCAGCTATGTCAATTGCAAATAACACTAAATTCCTCTGCTCATCCTTATGTGATATTAACTCTCGATGACTGCACCAAAAAACAGTTTTTGAAAGCATTTGTGCACACTAATGTTCACCATTCTAGAAGGTCCTTCCAATAACCTTCCTAAATTGAACACTTAAATATTACTTCAAATTAAATACTGAACATTTCTTTAGCCAAATAGTAAGTAACATTCTAACTTTACATTTTAAACTCAGCCTTTCCAATCAGGGTATGAAAAGCAGCAATAATGTCAACCTAGAGAACAGAACTTCCAAAGTTATTGTGCCTGTACAAAATCAGTATTAAGAAAAGCAGCTTATTTTAAGGCAGTAAAATATTTTGAACAATTTTCCAGCTCTCTTTCTAATTAAGTAAGACTGTGGCCAAATAACACACAACAACAAGAAAGCTTTTGTTAAAATTCTACCTCGCTGAGGACAAAAGTCTAACAGAGCATTGCTAAGGGACTGTAAGCAATACATTTCCAATGGCTGTCTTATGGAACTGTCATATAAAAAGTTATCACTTTTCCTAAAGAAAAACATCCTCCTTTTTACCTCTGTGTTAACCAGACTAATGCAATAGAAGGAAATTACATCCACAGCTAAGAAATGTAATGTCCTTGCTAAAAAATTCGGCAACTGCAACTTTCACTGAAGCATATCCCACCCACATGCTACCTATAAAGCATTCTGCATACCAGCAGCTTAGAGTCCAAATGACTGTAGGTATGTGTTAAACCAAAAACAACTGCTCCCAAAACAAACCAAAAAACAAACCAAAACAAAAAACTCCATACAACCAATTGTACCTTGTGGATGGAAACTGTCAATGTTGGCTCCAGTTTTGCCTCAATTTCTTCTGGTGAGTAATAACAAAAGAGCTTGCCACCTCTTAGTACGCAATACAGCCTCCTCCAGCTAGTTAGGCTTCCTATCATTTGCTAAAGGGAAGAAAGAGTCAGAAATTGCCAAACAAACTACAAATTAAGAGCATATTACAAAGTATACACAGATCAGTCCTATGTGATCAAAACTTAACCACACTGAATTCTTTTTCAAAACAAATACTTTCTGTCGCAGGACATTTCAGAGTCACTGATTTTTGAAATGTTAATAATACTTTAAGTGTCTCTCAGTGTTTTAAGTTTTTTGTAGATTTATTGCCATGTGACACTAGCAATACAGAATCTGCAAGAATCTGAAATCTAGAACTGGTGTCTACTGTAAGAAGGAAACGACCTTCATTAACTACAGTAATTACACAATAAGAGAAATAAAAAGAGTATATCACTTTGGAACTACACAGTACATTCAACAAATACCAAGCAAAGACATTTGTCTAGAATTTCCACTTTCACAAATGAATTTTCTGAACAGCTTTCATAAATGCATTTATAGTTTCACAACCAGTTTAAAGCCTGTAATTCAGCACTCCTGACAAATGACCCAGCCCCTCTGTCCCTTCACTACCACCTTCTTGTTTGCCTAGTTGTGCAATGAGCCAAAATAAAGAAGTAAGCTGAGTTCACACGAACCATTTTTGAAGGGAGGACTCTAAATATGGCTCAGTTCACCAGTCAGATTCACTATGCTGTGATACGAACTCTTGTGCTAGCACAACAAGAGTTATGTACAAGGATGAGAGCCACAGGATTATTAGGACTGCTGCTGTCAAATACCAGCCTAAACCAATTCTGAAACAACAACTATACTTGATCTTTATGTAACAGCCTAAACAATTTTATTGATAAGCACACCAAGGAAACATTTATTTCTTCATGCTTAGCCACTGAGGATACTGTTTTGTAAATGCAGCTGTGAGATAAATTTTACCCTTGCTCTAGGTAGAACGGGTGAAAAATAACAGTTCTCAAGAAACCACTCCAGGTAAAGGCAAATGTTTTAACAATTGACTCTTAGCAACAGCTATTAACAGAAGAGGATGTAAACACAAGCAAGGTCTTCCTACCTGCTGATTAAGAAATCCTGCCATCATATCCCTAGTCATGCAGGAAGGCTGAGCAACTAAACGGCAACACATGTTTCCATACAGGGGCAGCCAAAAAGAGGATTCCTCTGGGGGAAAAGACCAGGCAAAAGAAAGACAAACAGTTCTGAACATCTGCCCTAAATATATAGGTTAGATTTCTACATCCATTTTTACATTAAGGTCATGAATGTAAATAAGTATTTTTTGTATTTAAGGAAAGATATTTCATCCCATAGGATTAGACTAAAACTGATTTTTAGTCTTCAGTAAGTTTTTTTAATTAAAAAAAATTTCAGAAGAATTTCAAGTAAAAATTGAGATACTATTGTGCAAGAACAAGTTGTTCTTACACAAAATATAGCTCTAAATCTCATTTCACAGATAGAAACATTTTGAAAGATAAGTACAGGGGCCATCTCACGTAAGTAGGATCCCCGAGCCCACCCCATCGTGGCACACAGCTACATTTACACATGAGCATTTGGCTTCAGATTGTGTTATTAAGGCTTAGAATTTGTATTTACTTCTGTCTTCAGCACTAGGAAAGCATTTAGGATTCCAAGGAGTTTCTAAGGAATTGGAATATCCCTCCTCAGTCAGCTCTGCTATGTAATAGGTTCTCTCTTCCTTAATTAGAAGCAGGTAATACGACATTCCATTGACATGACTCTGTCTTTGGTCACGTTTTAGAAATGCTTGTAATGAACCAAAATATCCAGGTATGTCATTTGTCACCAGACTAAGTTATGTAAATGCATGACAGAAAAAGGAATTTGAAGAAGAAAGAGTATAAAGTACTAACAAAGAAAGGCTTACAAATATCAAAGATTCTCAGAATTATTCATCCAACCCTTCAAGAAACAAATGCCCCATAATCTTCAAATCTATACTTATTCAGAATTAATGAAGTGTAAAGAATGAAATTCTCTTTGAGGTCAAGTTTACCCAAGTAAAAGATAAAGTTCCCAGAAACTACAGTGAAAGACAGTGAAAGTCCCATGTCTTAAGTTAAAAATTAGAGGGTGGCTTATGGGAGGGGCAATCCTTTCAGAAAATAATGGACGACTTATCAAAAACTGTAGTCCTGCTACTTAAAACATTACCTTCAGTTGCAGCATAATCATAGTCCCTGCGGTAGCACCTAGGTTGACTGCTGCCAACTTGTGCTGTCCCAGAGCCGAAGTACAGCGACCAACGCAAATTGCAAGCACACATGCTTACGTCCTGTGTTAAATCTGGGCCTGAAACAACCTAGTTGAACTGAAGCTATTTTTTCTACTTTCCTTCTGACTACCAAGGAAAAAGCGGTTCTTCATTCTGATACCCTTCCTTGGTTGTGAGGAAGGGGAAATAATTTGTATATAGCTACAACTCACATAAGACTGAGATGCAAATGACAGAAGAAACTCCCAAAAGAATTAAATTTTCATCTGGACTTGAAATTTTACTCAACTTAGAGTTTATTCAGCTGTGTACAGATGCCTATTTTAGAGCTGTTAAATATTTTATTAAAGTTGTTCTATATTAAGTATCAAGAAAAATAATCTTTTTAAGCTCTTCAGTTTACAAGAGGAAGAAATGCAAAATGTTACTGGTTTTTTATTTCCTTAAATTGAAACCATATGTACTTACCATTTCCTGTAATGGTAAGGTTGTGGGTCCTGAAACTGGGCTCAGCACTCTCCAGTCCCAAAGTGGTATATGCTAGCAAACTGTACTTTGCTCCACTAAACGTGAAAGAAAAGGCACGTTTAAGACATTTCTGTTTCACGTTGCTCAGGCAGTAATTAAAGGGAGTCTACACACGCCTGAGAGAACACATTTGGGTACCCAGGAACGCCAAGGTGCAAGGCAACATCTGGCAATGCCCGCAGATTGCCACCTTCCAACCTCTTCCCACAGAACTCCTCCATCTCTGGATTTCTTTGTAAACCACCACTGTCCCACAGTCTGTTCGTCTGCTTCCTCTATCGCTATCTTCTCCCTCCACCCTGTGCATAGCCCCGGTTCCGTTCCACCCCACAACTTCCACGCCAACGCCACAGGGCCCCATCAGGTGGCTCTTTCAACACCACCTCTCTTGGACCTGCCAGCCAGGAAGTTTCTCATGTGGCCGCTGCCTTCGAGCTGGGCTCATGCTTACTGCTGAGCCAGCAGCTGCCCAACCCAGGTGTTAAGGCTGGGCTATCCAACCTCTCTGCACCCTGAGGATGCTAAAAGCATTTCTGTCCTCTGGTCAGACACCAAGTAACTTTTAATAGTTTTACAAATTTTATTCCTAGGCCCAAATCAACTAGATTTGGTAATAGGTTCAAAAATTGCTATAGTTAATAGAACAACTGATGATATAAACTATCTGAAAATACAGGTTAAAAATTAAAAGGCTTTATACTGCTCTTCCATATTGCTCTGCTCTTTTGCTTTGCCTGTGTAGACTACACTTTATAGAACAGTTGTTTATATATGTATTTTTAAATAGTATTTAATAGCTTGATTCTTCGCACACAGAAATCTGTGCAGAAATCCTACAGTCAGTTTTGTAGCATAAAGCACTCTTGCTCACAGGTTTCAGAATGTTATATCTTTGGTTTGGATTTTGCCTAGGGAAAAAAAAAATTACATTTACAATTCAGCACAGTGCATGTGGAATGCAGTTCTCGGAATAAACTAGTATAAATTTGGTACATGTTTAACCTTTTCCCCCAAATACTCTTCAGACCAAGTAACAGATTTACAGTCCAGCAATGCAGTAAGAATTCCACCTGGCTAATGGCAGTTTAAACAAAGTTCACAAGAAAACAAACCCCTCAAAATCACTAACTACTTCCCCTAACAGGATCTAGCGTAAGATCCTTAGAATATTTTCAGTACAGCATAAGATAGCTTAGTGGTGTAAAAGGTGAGAAGACACTACTGAACTAACATCACTAAAAAAGTTTTCTACCATAACATTTTTCAAATGTTATTTCTCCTAATAGCACAGTGGGAACATATGGTTTTAAAATCTTTGGCTCTGCAGAGGAACAAGGCAGATGTCTACCTAGCCCTAACCCTAATGAAAGAGGAGGAGGAAAAGTAGCATGTTAGCAAAGAGGTCTGTTACACATCTATCTCAAGGGAATAAAGAGAAAATTAAATATAACATTCTGGGTGAAAAACCACTGCTGTGAAACATTTCAAGAGGGTGATCTGAACAAAAACTCATCAGCATTTGTATATATTGCCTGCTAGACTTTTCCCTAACAAAAGATTCTCCACTGATTATGTTTTGCCATGCAGTTGAGCAATACATTACCATTCTATTTATACTGTACCAAAAAGTTCAGTTTCTTCTCACAGATAAAACTTCTGTGCTGATTTTAAAGTTACTTGTTTTCTAAAGCATGACTAATTACCACAACAACCTTGCCAAAAAAAATAGCTACTTCACTTTTAAAATATGCTTCACAGTAACATTTTCGTTCTAAAATGTAACAGTCATTCCTTTCAGCCAACTGCAATATAATTTAGAAAAGTTTTATCTGCAAATATTTTTCAAATTTAACTAGCTAATCAGGATTGCTGACTATGTTTTGCCTCTACATTTCACAGAATTAACTAACTGCCTTAAATGGCAGTTTCTTTGTATAACAAAGAATAATCTTTCTGCTGCATCTCATTCAGTACTTTGCACATCTATAGTATTTTTCCAGTAATAACTTTATTAAAAAAAAAAAAAAATCAGCTCATCTCCACAACATGCCTGTGGCAAAGGCTCGTTGTTAAATCTGTTTACTGATCAAGAGACAGAGGCACCAAAGTTGCCACGCAGACACTGGCGTGGGAAGGTGTAATTATGTCACCCTTTCTATAGATGCATATTAATTAATTCATCTCAGATTCCAGAATCTGTTCCTGAATATTAATCCCAATGTTTGAAATCCCAATCTTAGTTCACTCATGCAGATATATAGAGTGGAGGATTTGTGAATCAAAAAAAAATAATCCAATATGCTCACCTTTCAATCAGATTTTAAACAATAGAAGGTAAAAACAAATGTAACCTTCAGGTACTAAAAAGAACCCAACCGTAAAAGTGACGCCATTAGATTAGACTATGTACTTCCAGCAAAATATCACTATGAATTTGCCAATTCAAACATAGGACACCAAAGCCATGCCTCCAGCACAGTGGAGGACAATACATAAAAGGCAGTGACAAGTCCATGCATAGGCCAGTTCTGCCAGTGAATAAAAATGGACTTCAGGGAATGTCTTCAACAATTTATCCAAAGAGCAACCCAGTTACTATGGAATTCAATAATATAACTGCACTAAACATTTTCCTTCTATGACACATGTAAAAAGAAAAAAAAATTAAGCTAGAATAGAAAAATTAGCAGGCAAAAGACTGTATAGAAATGAACAGTGAGATAATTAAGAGTAGAGAGAATATCAGTATAGCTGAAGTTAACCAACCTATGCAACCATTCAAAGCACTTTATCACTAAGCTTTTGCAAGACGTTACAAAGCTGACAGTTTCCTCACTAACCAGGGAGATTTCTAAGCCAAGAAGTCTGACACAGAGGGATAACAGAGTTTTTTGGAAAATGGAGAAGTTCGCTCATGTGTGCTCCGAAAAGAATAAGGCCTGTACAAATGAAATCTACAGAGAAAACGTGTTCATATAATACAGAAAGTTCCCTTTTTTGTTGCAGTTTAATTTCACCTGCTGGACTGGTAAAACTCTCTGGGAATACTTGAAAGATCTCTTGTAATCTTGCAATCTCTTCCCCTTTATAAGGGCTACATACCAAGGTCTTACTAATATAAATCCTGAGGGGAGCCTATAAAAAAAAATCGACAACTTATTTTCTGCCTATACTAACCCATTTCTTTCCAAGAATCTTTTTAATCACCTAGTAAAGCCATCATTAAACACATCGTTGTTCATTTAACTCTGTTAAGAGAGTAACAGTCACCGAGAGATGATTATTTAGAGTAGAAACAACAAACTTCAAGATGGAGGAAAGCAAAATACAATCACAATTGAGAAACCAAAAGCAAAACCCAAGGCAGGTGGTAGCTGCTTAGACTGCCTACTGATGATGATGCTTCTTTAAGAGACAGACAAGCTATATTCAAGCAAGTACAGCCAGCAAATAAGCTAGTGGTTATATCTGAAGCAAACGGTATCTAATGATAGTGTGTCATTGCCCAGCAGAAGCTTGTGGAAAGCACAGCCACCTGAGATGATGCAGATTGAAAGATACATTGTCATTAGGTGGAACACACTGGAAAGTTAGTGATAAAATTTGCTTTGTTCTCTGGATAAGATCTCTTGGATGTGTATTTTTGATTGAAACAGTAATATCAGTATACAGTAATATCAGTTTGACAAAGATAGAATATGCTTGAATGTTTCCTTTTAAAATCCAGGCAAACAGATATATGAAGATAGACTAGGAGTACGCTCAACACTTGGCAAGAATTAGGCATTGATTCTTTACTGTTCAGCCAAAAAAAAAAAAAAAAGTAATTCCTTGAAAAAATTGCTTTCTAAAATCAATATTATTAGTATTTACAATTTAGGTACTTGGCCTACTTAAATCCCAATGAAATTGAAGTAGCTGGGAAATATTAGTAGGCAGTTAACTTCATTAAAAAAATGCATAAAAGACTTAAGATCATTTTTTAAAGGAAACAGGTAAATTACTGGGAACAGCATTTATTTCTATGAACACTGAAAACCAGTAAGTCATTTTAAAATGTTCTGTGCTATAGTCAATTAAAAAAAACCCTCCTGTTAAGCAGCTTGTAACTGTAAAGTGCCCTTGACAGTCCAGAGGTTTACTGAAAAGCCAGCAAATGGAATGACCCCCATGTGCACAACAGGCACAACAAACAGCTCAGTCAGCTTCATTAGGGGAGAGGGTACAAGAGAGGTTTCTCCTGTCTACATACCACGCTTCTTTTTTTTCACACAACTTGTAGCTTTAAGACATGTCTACCTGTCTGTTGTGTATGAGCAAAAATGGCTAGGTACAAAAATAATATGGGGGAAGGAGTAAATGGGAAAGAGAGAAGGAGAGGTAGATGGACAGAGGGACACAGACAGACTGATTGTACAAGCTTGATTTCCTCCAGAGATCAAACTAAAAATATTATAGAATTTGCAAATAACAGTGGATTTACCAGCTAGCTAACTGTATAGCAGAAAGATAAAGCCTACTCCTGTGATTCAAGATCAGATCAGGCCCCAAGGCTGAGTGACATGGTCAGAATTCACACCTACTTTCTTCTTTCCTATTTAAAATGTAAATTTCTTTTCATTCGGGTAAGTACAGAAATAATCGCTTTCTTGGCAATTTTCCAGAAATTTACAACATATTTGGCTTATTTCTATTTTTAAAATGACAAAACCAGAATATCAATATATATGGCTTACTGGATGACTGGGTCAGCGGGCAAAAGGGATTCAGTGCTGTCTTCTTCCAGTGCAGCTTTGAGTTTCTTCCCTGTAGCTTTGCTGAGGGATGTTTTAAGCTTCTTTGCTAGTTTCTTAGGAGTGTTTGTTACATATAAAGACTCCTCTGTACAGCAACTATACACTTCAACCTTCACCTGGAAATCTGGTCTTGCTTCATCACTGGAAAGGGGGAGGAGAAAATTTCAGAGCATTTGTTGATAAACTGAGTATGCAGCCAAGGAATGCTGCTGCTATATACATTAAATAACATATATTTCTAATCAAGGGAAGGAATGCTGTAAGATTCAGGCGAAGACATACATTAATATGGAATTAAAGACTAGAGTACACAGCAGTAACTTAGTCTTGAAGTCATGAGATGGATGTTATAATTAAATCATAAACAATTGCAAACAGGAAATTCAACGTTTATGTTAAAAACTCAAAAAAACCCATGTTATGGAAATACACAGGCAAGACATTCAAACACTCTTAAATCTGCCCTCTACTGTTACGTAAAAATCACATGATTGAAAACCTATCTGTGCCTATAGTCCTAAATCATATTGAACTGTTTTAAAGACACCTTAGTCGCAGCCCATCCCCTCCAGATTACCAAAAAAACCCTCTCTCACTTACAACCAACAAAATTCATCATTCATAACTATCTGCTGCTGTGTTCTTCTGCCCACAGCCTATGCTTTCTCTGTTTTCAGTTCTACTGATTCTCTTGTTCTCAAGCTTAGTCATCAAACCAGGAGCCTAACCTCATCTTTCAGGTACAAATGATGTCATGACACACATGCCTACAATGAAATCATCCCAAAGGCTTTTATAAAAAGCCCTTCTTTATCTCGGGGGGTACAAGGCAAGTTAGAGTGCCTTTTCTGCTTTTGTTGCAGTATTTCACAGAAAGTTATAATGGTCAAGTCTCATATCTTTGAAGAAGGAGATTTAAATCTTTGTCCCTACTGTTAATGTGAACACGTGTTTAAGAGAGTTTAAAATCTTATTTAAAGATCAACTCTCTCTCAACCACTTGGTTTTCAGGATCTTGATTTAAAGTTTTCAATAGTTCTAGCTTTCCAGTCAGTCTTCCTCAGGAGACTGAATCTAAATTGCTAATATAAAAAATAAAGCAGGGGTGGATGGGGGGAAGTTAAGTGCCTCTCAGGACTCTCTTAAAAATTATAAAGCAACAAAAAGGTACATGAGAACACCTTTCTACTCTTTTCCAGGTTACTTTTAAAGATAAGTGAATAATTTCCTGTCTAGTATTTTTCAACTATAAGGACTCTGCCTGTAGCACATGCTCATATAGGTGTAACAGAACATGAGGCGTAGAAAGAGCCTGTAGCCTGCTGTACAGAATAATACTTAAAACACTGGGTGCAATGTTCATGCCTATACTTTCATAATGCTTTCTGGTTTTAGTATTAATTTAATTCCATCCTTGAGGTACAAGTTTGTTTATCTCTTTATATAAAGAAAAATGCCTCAGCACGGCAAAAATGAAAAGAAGTACAGTTCAAGTGGCACATTGACAACCAGCATCATTATGTATGTAAAAACCAACTTTCCAGAGGTGGGGATCCACCATCCACTGAAATTAACAGGACCTCTACTTATTCCTCTGCCCACAGAAAAATTTAGTGGACCTCAGCCAATCTTAATCATATACACTTTCAAAAGAAAACAGCAATATTTGTACTTCATTCAACAGAAATAAATTATACTCACAATATGGTTACATTTTCAAAACAGATATCTGTTATTGCTTTATCCACAATAGCCACCTCTGTATCAAAAACCTCAGCTCCCATTCTGAACAAACAAAAAACTGCATAGCGCTGTGATTCTGGAGAGAGCCAAAGAAATGTTTTATTAGCCATATTACACATCACAATACTAAATGCTTCCAGTAAACAAAAGTAGAAGAAATGGCAATTCAGACCTCTAAGGAACTGCCCTCAACTTCTCCCCACCATAAGTTTTCATCATAAGATTTTATGATAATTGAACTATCAAACTGCCTGTACAGGTAGAACAACATTCAGAGGGAAAAAAGGCCTACCTCCACTCAACTTTTTTTTTTTTTCCTGATAATCAGGGGTAGTTTGTGCTACCAACTTCAGAAATGTTAGTAAAAACAAAAGTGATTTTAAACAAAAGAAACCTAACATTTGATCCAAAGGCTGTATTATTTTATGAATGTACTATATAGGATTAGACTATTTTGCCACGCTTAGCCCCTCTGACCCTATTGAAAATCAAAGTGAAATCAATGCCAGGTGACAGCTGGAACAGATTTAAGGTTAATCTCCATGACACAGCAAAATGCATGTACTTGAAGACTATCCAATAATACACTCAACACCAACAGACAACTTTCATTTAAATTTCTCACTGGAAACAGCCTCCAATATACTCTCTCAAGTGTAGACAAGACATAGAACAACATGTTTAATCAGAAGTTTCTCAGCTAGCCATTTAATAACAACACTTCTGTTGCTCCCTCTGGAATTTTCAGAGACTACAGTTTAAACAGACAGAACCACGGGACTTCAAACTAACCCAGCTTGCTACAACCAACAACCTTAAGAGCAACTACGCAACAACCAAAGTAAAATATGGATCTACTGAAAGGTCAAAGAAGGGGTTGAAATGAGTATGGACTTCCCCATCCAGTTTAAATTTACAGGCACAAGCAATTGCTTATCACAGTAGTTCATTACATCTTACATACTTTCTTTATTGCTGAAGTGATCAGAGCCTTTCCACATTAATGGTATTCGAATATCTAAAGCGAAAAAAAAAGTAGGGAAATTAAGTTATAGCCAATACTGTGGATCTGTGATCAAAACAAATTACAAAGTTTCTTGTTTCTTTTCCTGGTGTTCTGGAGGTAACAGAACCTTCTACCCAAAGAACAGCATAAGTGTTACAATTTTATGATCCATGTCAAAAGAAAATTCATCCATTAGTTCAACTTGAAGTGTCATTTTTCTTTTAGAAATTATGCTAGGATAAAGAATATTTTAAATCTCATTTGAAAGTACCTGAAATAACATTTCAGAGTGGCTGTGTAACACAGTTCTGAGAGGTTCTGAGTCCATTATTATACATACATGTAAACTGAAACTCTGCTTGCCTTGTGCTGGAAACCACTCATCCGACTGCAAGAAGAAAAACTTCCTGTTTTAGTGGAAAGACTGGGATACTTATACTGCAAACACATCTTGCTTTGCTAACCACAGAGAACATATCACTTGTAATCACATTCCCAGTTTGAATGGGAATTTCAACTCAGAAATATCCTTCTACTTCAGAACCATAGTAGAGAGGCAATTACAGAACCATTATTTTAAGTCATACCTGTCATTTTAATATTAGGAAAGTATTTTTTTCCACAAATTTTCCAATTTATCTACTCAATCCAACACAGTACTGAGTGACATCTTCCTCCAGTTTCAAGGACTCACGTTTAGACATAATGCTTCTTAGTCCTTTGTTAAAAGACAAATGCAGTGGGGGCTTTATAAATCCAAAATTGGTTTCTTAAGCACAACACAGTGTTGTTTAAAAGTATATGCAATATATTAAGTGACACATGATGGCAGCAGTGAACAGCACTAGCTCAATTGTCTTTTGATAGAAATCTTCAATATTGTTATAAAGGAGCAGTGTTGAGCTTTGTATGAGGCCGACAGAAAAATCCACATACAGTATGCTAAGATGCAAAACAGTAGTGGTATTTTAGCAACAGATTGTCATGTATTCCTACAGGGTTTTACCCATAAAACTTCTTGTTTATTTAAGTGAAACTGCATGTAGCCACTCTGCTTCAGAAGTTACACCGAATTAAAAATTTTAATTTAATTTTGATTCCAAATTAAAAATTTTAAGTTAATTTTGATTATATTATGTGACATCTTATTAGACATGCTATTTCAATTTTGAAACTTGCAAATTCATATATTTTTAAGTGTTCATGAAAACTAATGAAGTTTCAACAGTGAACTACCAGTATACAGCTTGAGACTGCCACAACTTCCTGAAAATCAATGTCACCATGTTCTGAAACTGCCTCTCACTTCTAAAGATGCATTTGCATAGTAAGTGTTTATAAAAATAGTTACTTTTTCAAAATAAGGAAACAGAAACAGTTTCATTAAAAGTTATAGAATTCTCTCAAACTTTAAAAAAAAAAAAATATATCTGTCAGAGACAAAAAACAGAATGTTTCTTTCCAAAGACAAAGGTCTTAAATTTACTTAAAAGTGTGAAAATAGAGTTATAATAAAAGCCTTTTCTCATCTTTAATCATAGCAAACTCTGAACGACAATTTTAATGCGCTCAATAGGTCTTGTTAACAATTAGAGTACTAGATTAAAGATTACTTCTGTATGCCACTTTCAATATCATGCTAGCTGAAAAATTTACACCTTAGAAAATCATCATGATATAGATAGTCAATCACTTGAACAAGTTTAACATGATACTGGCAAATGAGTTTTCAATTCATTCTTGAATTGAAAGAGCTGCCATTTATCAAAAACAAAGATCAATTTTCACACACCTTAATTTCAGTTACCATTAGCTGTAAATCTATGTGGATTCAAATTGGATACATTCAAGCACTACAATTAATCAGATTTAAAGCCAATGATTCCTTTATAAAATTAAATTATGATTATGCCTTTTGATCAACATTTAATGTATTGTCTTCTGACAAAATAATTGATTGATAACATAAATTACATAATTTATTCACACATGTGGGGGATAAATAAGTAAAAATAATAGAAGTGTGAAAATCTGTGGAATAAGGAATGCACTCCCCACACAGTATCTGACATACAGTTGCTTTCTGTAGGAGTACATTCCTCAGTACTCCTGCATAGCTGTTCCTGAACTTTTGGTGTTGGCCACATGATCACACTTTTTTTTGGTAATAGTCTAAGCTTCTGGCATGTACTAACCATATGATACGCCAATATATTTATAAGTGGATGGATTACTTTACCCTAAAAAAATCCATTCTTTACCTTCAATTCTTAAATTACATGCCCTGTCATATTACATGGACTACCACTCACTCCTCATTTCCAACCTCTCCCAGACAATCCAGTCACGACATCTCCTGATTCACGCTGCTTGTATTCGCAACTGCGTTTCTCAACAAGGCAGCCACGTGCAGACGCACTCGTGCCTTCCAAACACGCAGGGCAACTCCAGTCACAAATCCACTGAAGGTCGGCATACAAGAGAGAAGAAATGCAGCATGCCCAATTTGCTACACAAGGATTGGGAAAGACAGGGAAAGAAGAATAATGGGACACTACAGACATGAACATACTGCATCTGTGGAAGCAGAGAGGACCTGATTCAGCATGCTAAATGGACACAGGGTAATGGGTCAGAGGACAACACAAGGAGGAACCGGCGAGGCATGTATTAACGTCATCTCAGGATGACGTCCCAATCATGTACCTTGCCCAGAGGCTCCTGCCCCTGCCAAGCAGGTACAAGCCTGTCCCCACAATTACATCTCATGTACCCCAGTTCTCTGCTTCTCAGGCACACACAGTGGAAAATAACAAGTTAATAACAGGTGATCTATAGAAAGCATAAATCTCTCAGCAGAGGCCAAGAAGAACATTGAGGTTTTGCTGCTGTAAACTGGACCTGACTAGGCTTCCTGACACGGGTATCTGGAGGCATGGCAGCATCCCAGCACTCACAGACTTGAGTTCACAATGAGGTAGTTGATGCCTCTTTCTCTTCTTCGCCTCGATCTATGCCATACTTCTGAGGATCATAACCTCTAGTTTGAGAACCACTATGTTAGTAACAGGACAGGATCATTAACAGATGGCACGTAATAGGAAGTGGTGTATTTCACCCTTCTATTCTCTTGTCCCATCAAAAGAAACTAGCTAAATGTTTCATATGCTAAACAAATTTTTCATACTAAAAATAAAGTCCTTACACAATTCCTATCTTCTAAACATAACAAAAAGTGTATTACATGATCCTAAAGTCTTCACTGCAGATAACTCTATAAATCTGAAGAAAGGTGCAACCACAGCACAGACAGGCAAACAGATGCTTTCATCCAACTACCATAAGGAGGAAAGACAGATACACATTCTGCAAACAGCTGTTCTGGCAGAAAACATTACTGAACCATGTGCTCATCACTCTTCTTCTACTAGAAGTTGCCTTGCTTAAAGATATGTCAAAATATGCAGAATTAACAGTTTAAGTAGTGAGTCCTTCTACACTATTTTATTTTTAATGAAGCAGGTCAGGTTAGACATACACAGTATGATCACATCAAAGTTTCTCTTTGTGGGGGTAAAAAAAAGTTATCAGCACATTTATACTTATTTAGCTTTGAAATGTATTCTGTGTTTAGTGACAAACAGAAGAAGGAATTTCCCACTGTGAAAGTCCCTGAAAGTAAAATGGAAATACTAGGTAGGATCTTCAAAAGCACGTGTGTGACTTAAAAGCACAAGTCCCCTTGAAGCACAAGAGGATTTATGCCCCTGAACCACATATGCACTTTAAAAATACCATCTTGTTTGTGTAATTTGTATTATAAGTTACCATCCAGCCAATCAGCTCCTATAATTAAGTGACTACGCAGCCGCTTACCTGATATAGCAACCTTTGCTTTGCATGCCACCCGGTCTTTTGTCCCATTTTCTGAAGACCTGCCAAAAAGAAGAAACGAAAAACAAGGCTTGAGATCTGTGCATTTAGACTTCTAAAACTCAACCCTTTAAACATTAAAAAGTGTCAGGGTTTTCACATTAGAGCTCATTTCAAGCGCTTTTTTTTAAAGTTAAAACTTGGTATCTCTGGTTTAAGATAGGAGTCATTAGATTCCTGAGGACAATCTGGAAGGAGGGTATACCATCTATTTTCTTAATTCCCTAGAAGATTTTACTCCAAAGCTTATTTAACCTGGGTATTAAAACACAAATAGATTCATCTTCCTCATCTTTTCCAGCTCCAACAGAATCATATACATTATCAACTTTTCCCCTTCTATACACATCAATGAATAAGCAACGTAATTTATCGGTTCTATTATTGGTTAGAGAATTGCCTCCTCCTCCATTAATGGAGACCAATTACAAAATGTTGCATTGTTAATATTGTGATTTTACACGCCGGCAGACATGCTAAGTAGCCAGAGTGTAAATCTCAAGGTCAACCTTAAATTGAGTCAAAACAATCTGTAGATAATGAGTAACAACAGCGTGCTCTCCTTGTATCTGCCACTGCTCCTAACTCCTAACTGAAAAAGGTGAAAAGCAAATTTATAGCAGCTACCAATATCCTGACTTCCAGAGGCAGTTACAATATCTTCAGAACTCACAAATTACAGACCCACATAACAAGAAACAGGGACAAATTTCACTTGAAAACCCTAGAATTTTCTCTCTCAGCCATCATCATCTTACCTGGATTAAGCTTTAACCAAATTCCAGTCTTGAGCAAATACTGAAAAAAGAACTGCAGATGCACTACCAACTATCAAAGATATGAACTAAATAGTAGAGAAATAACTCTATAGCAAACATCTCTTCTAATCACCTCCACTGACGTTCAAAGGCGTTCAAAGGACACCTTAAGACAGAACTCTAAGCAATGCATGACAGACACAAATCAAGTAAACAATACGGCTGTTCAGATATATCTCCCAATATTTCTGCCCTGTTCTGGACATGTGCCATCACCATTCTGTGGTCACTGACATCAAAGACCAGGAGTTGAGTAAATCAGCATATATACATACTTGATATTGTTCCATTGTTAAAAACATAAATAAAAGATTAATCACTATAAAGTGATAAAACTGTGTTCAGTTTTAGGCCCCTCACTACAAGAAAGACACTGAGGCGCTGGAGCGACTCCAAAGAAGGGCAACAACGCTGGTGAAGGGTCTAGAGCACCAGTCTTATGAGGAGCAGCTGAGGGAACTGGGGTTGTTTATCCTGGAGAAATCAAGGCTGAGGGGAGACCTCATTGCTCTCTGCAACTACCTGAAAGGAGGCTGCAGCGAGAAGGGTGTTGCTCTCTTCTCCCAAGTAACAAGCGTTAGGACAAGAGAAAATGGCCTCAAGTTGTGCCAGGGGAGGTTTAGACTGGGTATCAGGAAAAATTTCTTCAGTGAAAGGGTTGTCAAGCACTGGAACAGGCTGCCCAGGAAAGTGGTTGAGTCACCATCCCTGGAGGTATTTAAAAGACGTGTAGATGTGGTGCTTAGGGACGTGGTTAAGTGGTGGACTTGGCAGTGTTAGGTTAACAGTTGGACTAGATGATCTAAAGGTCTTTTCCAATCTAAACTATTCTATGATTCTAAAGGTCTTCATCTTAACAGAAAAAAGCACTACAACTGCAATAATTACAGAATACCACAAGTTATAAGTGCTAATTTTCACAATCAGCTTTCACGATAGTAGTTGAATGAGTCAGAAAATGTAGTTCTTTCCTTCAACAAATTTCTCATATAAGACCACATTTCTGAAAGCGAAAAGTAGCAGGACTGTTCCTATTGCTACAATTAACTGGAGCTAAGCATGTACTCAAAGAGTTTCTATGCTACATTGTAATGTAATATTTCATTAAAGTAATAATCTGCAAGCAATAGTGTCTCTGCACCATGATGCTCAAAATAGCACCCAAAATATATTCCATTAGGCAAAAAATTATAACATTATTCAAATAAATCACATATACTTTAGCTCATCCAGGAGTTACAATGTGAGAATGTTTTCAGCTAAACTGATTTTTCTTCATATTTATTGTATTTTTTTATTACTTCACTGTAGTTAAGAGAAGTGGCCAGCAGAGGGTACCAATTAACCATGATGATTCCATCATTAAAGGGACCTTAACAATAGAAAGGATGAAAAGTAGAAATAGGTGTGTTCTGACTTGGATAGTTTTGTTTCGTTCCTTCAGACTTGGTTAGGTACCTTTTTGTATGCTAAAGGTAATCAAGAAAATATGTCTATTATGTTACATGATATCCAGATGCTGAATTATAGTTTAATGTCAATAATAAAATCTACCCAGAAAAATATGACTTGTATTTACTTTTCTACAGTAAAAAGAAGATACTGGAACGGTCTTACAAAATAATGTTTTATGGCAGCAGTAATGTATGTTTGTATGGGGGCAGACAGAAGGGTTTAAATCCACTTTCCTAGACAGGCTATGAATTCACGTAAGCCTGCTTCATAATGCTCCATTTGAACTGGAGCTGTTACTCACCGTTTCTCAGTTCTGCACGAGGTCGGCTCTTCTTTTTGGTTCTGTAGCTCTGTCCGGTATGCAAGTATACGAGCATTGCAAACCATCAGGTTTTTAACCGCTCGCAAGAGTTGGTCTTTCTGTGTGCTCACTGCAAGTAGTTTACAGATGCCTTCTCTCATGCGGATTTCAAAGTTCATCTTCTCTTGGATGTCACATTCCTAGATATGCAGAAGATAAACAAAGGACTAAACAAAACTAACAATATCCTGAATTTTTAGCAAGCTCTACTTATTTCACAGTTGGGGCAGAAAACCCTAAATTTTAATTATATACAGCCATTACGATGGTTACTAAATGTAAAATGATGGTTCCCTCTTCAAGAACAAAAGAGTAAAACACAGGATGTAACAGATTCACTATATCCATTCTACATGCAAATTCCAAACCAAGTAGTAACATTAAACTCACCGTAGCATCTGAAAGTTACTAAAAATGCATGTGCCTCAATGTGTCATTCATAGAATAATAACATATGGTCCGCTCATATGGTCATTGAGGGGCCTAACTGAACAAAGCTTATAAATTAACATCCCACTTTTTACAGTGATCCCTACCAAAATAAACTCTAAATTCATGAAAATATCTGAAATATTTTAAATCAGAAATTCAACCTCATTACTTCTTTGGCCATCTTAAAAAGTGTTTTAAAACCACGTTTTTTTCACTTCTGGTTGATATAAAATTTGGGTAACACCAGAAGCAAAAAAAGGAGAATATCCCAATATTTGACTGTTTCAGGCCATGAACTGAAAGTCAAACAGCTGTGGTAGCTTCAACACTACACAAGGGTCACACCCTGCCTGCTGGCACAGCCATCCACACTTTTCATTCAAAACTACAAAATAAGATAGAGTTGCCTGTCAAGTCACTAGAATTCTGCATCACTCTGTGGTTTGGTTTTTTTTAAGGAGTGGGATTTTTTAAGATATTATAAAAACTTCTAGGAAGTCAACTTTTTCCTACTCCTCACTTGCCACTTCAAAGAGGTCAATCCACACCAAGCCAGAAGATAATTAAGGTGAAGGATCACAGACAGTTTGCTGTCTCCAAAAGGTGTGCTAGATGACACTGATGACTCTGATACACACTTCCTTGTTATGTGGCCATCCCTGCCCAAACCAAGTATTTCTGACACAAAAAAACAGTGTTGTCAATGCATTGCAGGGTTGCACTGCAAATACACTGCAAGTCGGTGATGAGTGAACCTTTTTCAACACTGAGCAAGAGTGTCCCAACGACCTCTGGAATTAAAAGCATCATGCCAGTTTTCAGTTTTATAGCACATGTGAACTCAAAACAAGTGCTTTGGGGATGGATCTATAAGCAATTGAATGAAACTCATCATACAGTAATTTGAAATTACAAGTTCAGTGTTTCAGCTGATAGAAAAGTACTGGCAACTGCTCTCCCTCAAGCCTCTGAACAGGACAGAAACAAGAGGGAGCTAATTCCACAACTCAAGTACCTGAGAAATCCAGAACCCATGAAAAGGGTAATGTGGACAATTTTCTTCTTTACTTAGGACTCACTCTGTCATTAGCTGCCTTTGACATGAGAAAGTGACCCTTCATAGCAGTCACAAGAGGCAGGTGGAAGCTCCCTACATAGTCATCACTCATTCCCTCCCAACTTTGCAGGACTGGGTTTTATTGGTTTTGAAGGCCTGATGCCATAATGGAAAGATACATAAAGTTTCAGCTGCTGTTCCATCTGCTCACAGGGCATTTCTCCTTCCAAACCACCCTCCTTTGTTACCCTAAAGGAAAATTAGCTCCAGTCCACAAGCCACACTCAGCACCAGCACAGCTGCATGCTCAAGTTGTAATACTCCACTACACAGCATCCAAAACAGAGCTGACCCCCAGCCACCTCAGAACACTATTATAAAAACCCAGAGGCTATCAGATCCCTTCAGCAGTGTAAGCCTCTCCTACTTCCCACCTCTTCTGTTACAGACAACTTCCTTCTTGCTAAAACAGGACCTAGAGCCATACAGAAGGTTCTTCTGCCCCACATCAAGAGCCAGCAAGTCACTAAGCCCCCATACGCAAACATAATTTCTCATTTTCGTTGGGGAATAAAGGAGGTGGGTTCCCCCTCCCCCAAGATGATAAAGACCCCAGGCTTGTGTAATCAGGCAAAGCAGGAAAAATATGTGTTCTATTGAATCTGTCAGTGTTTAAGACAATTTAGTCACACAGAGAGAACACAGATGATGACTAGACACCACAGTGAAGGAGTACAATAATAAAGTACAGAGGACTCTCCAGAAACTAAGAACTCTCAATCTGAGACTCCGTGATAAAGGCTTTGAACATGCACAAGTTACCACGACACAGGTTCTCTGGCACCAGTGAGGAGTTGAACAGCTCCCAAAGCTCACATCAGAGATGTTTTCTGTAGGAGTTCTGCTGGTATTCCCTACAGTTGATACACAAAGGCCTGAGACCCACTATGGCACTGCAGACTACCCCAGTTATCCCCCTCATGGATTTGCTTTCCAAAGTTTCAACCACAACCTGTGCAGGATAAAGCAGTGCACCAACACCTCCACATCCCCAGCACCTGCTTCTGTATCCATGTTTTTTCTCATCACTCATCCCAGAAGGAAAGGAGAAGAAAATAGCTTTCATCAATCTTCTTCTATTCAGAGTCAGATTTTACATAGCTATGAAAAGCTAAGCAAAGCCCACACCTGCCCCTAAGAAATAATTACTCTTTCTTTAAGCCTAGTAATACATCAGCTGTTACAAATTTCATCTCAGAAGAGCGAACTAACATTTCCCAGGGCAGCAGGCCTCTGCTCTGACCCAGCACAGACCGTGGCTCCTCTCCAGGTCTATCATCTGGTAACATAACTATAGTGAGGAAATAAACTCTCTGAGTTTGGGGCATCTGCATGTATCCATATCAGGACTTTCAGAACTACACAAAGGATTTAGTCCATGCTACATCTCAGCCAGGCTCACATAAAATATCCTGGACTAGCATTAACTGGTTGTTGGGCCATACCTTAAATAATCGCACCATATAAATCTCATCTGAAGGAATGACTTAGCAGCCTGATTTGGAATATATGAAGTTCTTCATGTCTACCAAAAAAAACTGGTCAGGTTTTTTTGGGTTTTTTTTTTCCAGTTCCTTCTAAAAATATGAGCACACCATCTGGACTTGGAGGAATGACACAGCACTGTTTTGCCATATGCTGTCTACTAATGCACTGCTTCCCTTGTGGTCTCCATCCTTCCCCACCAGTGGCAGCATAACCCAGGCAAGATTACTAACAGCTGTTGAGATTTTTCAGCCCCGTACTCCAGAACTGCCTAAGCAATACTTTCAGAAAGAGTCTTTGTATTCCCCACCTAAGTATACCTAGAATATAAGAAATTTTAAAGAATTTCTAGTTTTACAATAGGTGATGGAGTCACAAATCAAAGAAAAAAAAAACCAACAACAGTTAAGAAAAATTATATGGATACTGCTGAAGGTAGGACAGATTCAAGTTTTACTTTATTTAATTGATATCTTGAATATTCCAAGGTATATTTCTGATTTATTACCACAGTGGCTTACATTTAAACCACATAGATCTATTATATTTATTTAAAATAAGAAATTAGTCAGGCAGAGAGTATTCTAAAAAAGGCTGTGAAGTCAAGACACCAGCTTGGGGACTTCTCTAGCTAGGCACACGAACGAGTATTTGTTGCAACTGACGGTAACAGCTTTACAGAGACAATGGAGCTCAACGAATTCCGGTTTTTAAGTGAACCGAGGTTTAATAAATCTTCGTTAATAGGAGAACCAATGGCTAAAAGATGAAGGAGCTAGAAAGGCTCAGCTCCACGCCCCGAGTCCCCGCTCAGCCCACCACAGCAGCGTCACCTTTATCGGGACAGGTCGGCGGCGGCCGGCCCCCCCAGCACACCACCGCCGCCGGCCTTGCCGCCTCCCGCCGGGGCCGCGGCCCGGCCCCAGTAAGCAGGCTGCCGCGGGGGCCGCTCAGCAGCCCCACGGGCAGCCCCGCCGCCGGAACGGACGTGCCGCCCCCCCGAGCGGGAGCGGGCGCCAGCCGGCCTGAGCCGTTAACGGACGGCACCTGCATCGGAGCCTTCCCTCGCTCGGCCCCACACCGCCCGCACGCAGCTCACCGGCTCCTCGCCACCGGCGCCCGGCACGAACCGCCGCCGCATCCTCCTCCGCGGCGCCGCCGTTCAAAACTCCCGCCCCCCGCAACGGCCGCCGCGGCCCCGCCCCTCTCCCCCCCCCCCCGCCGGCTGCTCGGGGACTTCCGCGCTTTGCGGCGTCCGTGGGCTCCGGCCACCCCCGCGCGACAACAGCGCGACAGCGCAGGCGGTGCCGCCGGGAGCGGGCGGGGGGGAGCCCCCGCTCTGTGCCCGGGGCGACGCACGGGCCGCCGGGCGGCCAAGGCCGCGGGAATGCCCGCTTTGATGCTGCAGATAAACCCGCCGCAACGCGATATTAACTGTCATTAATAGCGTTCTTAACTCCAGAATAGCGAGTGTTGAATAATGACGTTCGAGACAATACCTTTCTTGGCTCCCCGTTTCTCTGCCCCGTGTTAATTTACTTTTCTGAAATAGGCCTCTGCTGCTTTTTCTGGTCAATACTCTGGGAAGGCGCGGGGAGGCCCACAGCTGCTTCCCCAGCCACCACTGCGCTGAAGCAAGCCATGAATTTTTAACCATGTTCTGGGTTTCCTGCAGTTCATTTAATTATGCACCTTTAACATGATGGTACGTCAATAGCTGTGCTCGTAGCATGTATTGTGAAAAGTATATTATACTACTATATATTAAAATAAAAGTGCATTAATTATTCATTGGATTGACTGGAGAGCAATGGGAGCCATCTCTCTCTTCTGCTGCCAGTTTTGCAGCTCTGGTTGTCTTCAGCAGATGCAACAAATGAGCCAAAATAGTGTCTCCCATCCACCCCTCGTCCCTGATTTCTTGGCTTTCCTCTCTGAATTCCTCCTCAGTGGGTGATGGTCACAAGCACAGATCCTCATTGCTTCGCACATGGTTGTCAACATTTGCAAGAAGTAAAATGTGCTGGAAGGAGTGAGATACACAGTGTCGCTAACAGCTTTCTGCAGAAGACAGAAGTCTCCCAGCTAACATATGCTTATTTAAAATATAAGAAAATGCAGTTAGAAAGAAAAATTTGAAAAGCCTCCTTGCTTCATCAGGATTTCATACAGGTGCTTGGCGACTCCGCTTTCCCCCTGACATTTACAACTTGGGACACAAACGCAGGGGGCTAGCCTTCAAGGAAAATCATGAACTTCATGACCAAAGGTATGTGTTCCTTGGTGGAAGGCAGGGAACAGGGAGCTCTGCCTCCCTCCGAAGTATTTGAGTCTCACCTCGAGGCAGAGACCAGCAGTTCCTGTCTCCATCTTGGGCCATCTTCCTGAGGGTAAGGAGGCATACCTTCATACCATCCGGAAGTCTTCTGCGTACCATTGGCAGGACACATGCCACAACTGGAAGCCCTACCCTAGGTTATATTTTTATAGACACTATGTTTTTTCCTGGTTTTGGATACTCCTCCCTTTTCTTTAGCTACTGCGACTTTCTCAAAAGAAGTCTTTCTGCACTACATCCTGTGGAGAAATCCCATCAGGGAGCCAAAAGGCTTTTGCTTAATCAGGGTATGATCCTTACAAGCTGCATATGAATAGCTGAGATATCTAAGAGTGGGTTTGAGAGAGATCAAAAGGAAAGTCTCCGTGTAAGCCTGGTGCTTCATGCATCCCAGCAGGAGCCTCGCATTCCCATCTCTGCTACAGAGTTCAGGATTTCAGACACATCGACAGAGACCCATCAAAAGAGGGGAGAGCACAAGATGCCAAATCAGAGTGCCCTTTTGCTTCACAGTAAGGAATATCTATTAAGGTGCAGTCTGGCCTCTCCTGAATCAGTCAGGGATGGGATTTGAGCCTCGAAAATCTCAAAGTAATTTTCTGGGCTACAGTGGAAAACTAGAAACAGGAACATGTCATGGCGAGACCATTCCTGGAATTGAAACCAAACGAGTAAAGTCTCAAGTTAACTGAACTGCATTATCATTGAAACAATGCTTGACCAAAGTAAGTGAGGAGGAGCTCCAGTCTCAACAAATACCAATGCCTAAACCCTTTGCTGAGTTTTATGTAAACTATGGGAGCAGCTGGAAATTATAGCCTTACTGTAGAGATAAATAAGGAAAGAATCACTGTAATTCTGCCTTACCAAAATTCATTCACCAATTCACAAGATAGTGCACTACCACAGAAAACTAATACAACACATAAAAAAACCCACCTTTCACCCAGCATCATCCCAAGCAGTTCAGGAGTCCAGGCTAGACTGTAGGACAAACCCAATGGTTCAAGTTTTCCAGAAACTCTCTCTGTGAGACTACCGAGAACAGCTGTCTCAGGTGTGCACCAAAAGGAGTTTGTTAAAAGCCAGGGTGGCTATGTGGATATCATAAAAATCACTGCAAAAGGACAAGTTATGCCCCAACCTATTTCAGGCAATCAGCATCTCTAAAGCCATTTCTGCTGGTGGTGTAGACAGCTCCCAGGAATCTGTGGCAGCTTTCCAAGAATTTTAGATGCTAATTAGCATGGTTTTGCAGTACAGTCTGTTCAACAAATCCTAGTCTTAATAAGTCCCAAAATGTGACTACTAATAGTGTAAAGAGCCCGTGCCTACAGCCCTTACACGTTCCTACTGACATTGACTTGAATTGGAACTCTTAAGAAATCAGTAGGAGTTAAACATGTAGGACTCAGCCCTAATTAACATGAATAGTATCTTCTCAAGCTCAGTGTATATCTGCTCTTGAGCTGGTTTAAATGCCCATTTTTCCACTACATTAGAAACATGTTACTGCAAAGTCTGGCTTTTCACGCTCTTGGACCTGCTTCTGCTTTGGTCCTCTTTTGCCTTCACTTCCTAGAGACATTTGCTTTTTTCTTTATAAAATCATGCTTCATAATTCAGTTGATCTGTCAGATAATTAAAAAATTAAACATTTCACTGAACTTCTAGTCCTTTCTCTTAAGGGAACATGAGACTGACGCTTTAAATGGCATTTCTGCAGGTGTTGTACAGGGCAAGATGTTCTCTCCGCACTCCCAAGCCTACCTCCAGCTACGCTGTCCTGCTGTTTTAGCACACATATGAACTTGAAATGAAGAAGGCTTTATGCCGTGTATATTATACAGAGATTTGGCATTCAGCTAGCAACGGTTCTGCTCCCTAATTTAAGAGTAATCCCAGCAGACAGCAACAATAAAAAAGGAAGCATTGTAACCTTGTTTTCGTCTCCAGACAAACCTCCACGGAAGGGCAAAGAAACCCAAGGAAAATCCTGTGCAGTCACCGCTGCAGTAGTGCAGAGAAGCCAGAAGGGGGTAGGGTGAATTAAATAGGGGATCTATATCGTGCCTTCTGGGGTTTCTTAAGTGAAACATTTATTTCACATGAATCACACCTTCACACCATCCTTTTATTTGCCACTCTATTTGCATTGCAAAGCATTTGGCTTCCTTCTAGTATTAGGGAAACTGGATGGCAGAGGAAAGATCATTGTCTATCTAAATCACTGTTCTGCTCAAGTGTTACATCAGCATATTATTTTAAATGTTAGGCCCATCATTTTGGTTTAGCAGGTACAAAATGTCTACACCTACTCTTGACAGAACTGCAATATTTTTCTTAATTTCTTAGTTCCCACAGCTTGCTACACCTACTCCTTGAATATCATCAGAGTGTGCCAGTAGAAATCTATTCAATTCCTATTCAGATTTATCCTAAATGGAAATATATGAAGATTTTACTGGACGCATGGAAAAGAATTTGCAAGGCTTTTTATAACTAACTTCTACTTATTTAAACTGGAAAGCAAACAGTTGCCATTGATTGCCACTGACTTTGATTACCATGACATAGGACCATTATAGATTAGTTAAATGGGCAGAGACTCTGGAATTTAGGGTGTTTACCTGAATGCTTACTGAAGCCAGGGCTAAGTTAAAAGGCAAAATTATTAGCCTCGGTAACTCAATTCTTCATTTCAACCTGCTGAGGTCAGTTTGAAGTCTTTCTATTCGCTTAGCTGGGCAGAAAGTCAACATGTAGTCCTACAAACCAAAGTCAAAATTACTGTCATGTGCTGCTGCTTCAGTTTTGATTGGATAAGGTGAATATTAATCATCTGGCCAACAACAGTGAACTAAAGCCTAACCCTATCAAGGTGAAAGCAACGGCAAGAGAAAAGTCTGTAGGCTCCATTTTACCTAACTGAGCAGTGTGAAGTGGTTATCTTCTCTAAGGTAGTCAATGGACTCAGTCACTGAAGACGTCAGCCTCAAACATGCAGGTGCCTAAATTAGCTAGGATGCATCATCCTTACCTTTCTCTGATAATTAGACACAGAGGCCAGAATAGCTTAAACTCTTATTATTTCAGGTGTTCTCAGATTAATTTTACCCTGAGAGCTTTCTCATCTTCTGCTCAAGGTTTTTTAATACTCTGCAGTCCTCCTTCAACTGCTCTACTGCTCCAGATAGCACCAGGGCCACGTGTCTGTGCGATGCCATCAACAAAAACATTGATACCAGGTGCTTCAATGAACTATTTCCTTGATGGTTGTATATTCCTGTAGGATTTCTGAAAGAAACTGTAAAAGGCGGAAAAAGCACAAGGAATTGTTTTTCCTTTTTTCCAGATAAGAGTCCAGAAACTGGCTCCTCCCAGTACTCCTGATGACAATCCCCTCTTGAAATGCCTCCAGATTAAATTACTGTAGCCTCTTCAAATCAGCATATATGAGATAAATGCACTCAAAATACATTTCATAACAGAAATAGCAAGTTACAAAATATCCATCCCCATGTGAATTTGGAAAACAATTTCTGAGATCAAACCTGAAAACCTTAAAAATCAAATTAAACACTGCATGACTTTAAACTGCAGTTTGATGTGTATGCAGTGTGGTTAACTGAGGTAGACCAGTCACATGTATTCTTCTGTTTCTGCTTGGGAGACCGGGGATATTGGTTTTGAAGCCAATTCACATGTGGTCCCCACATAAGTACAGAATCAGCCCCATCAGAAGCATCCCGTTAGACAAGAATCCTCACAGGTGATTGATAGCTTCACTAGAAGCCTTCCTCCAGTTGAGAAGACACTTAATGTGGACATAGTGTCTAACAAAGCATGAGTTTTGCAGCCTTTCCCTAAGTTTAGAAATTTATATGGTCTCTCTTTTCTATGTGACTTCCTATCTCCACAGCAGCTGAAGGAATGAAATTATCTTTAATTCCTTTCAACACCAGAGCTGGTTGAAATTGGCTAGTTGGATCCATTGCTAACAGGGGAACATTTACACACACAGAGAAATTATAGTAATACAAAAATGATACTGCTATATAAACCCAAAGAGGTCCTTTCAGCTGCTCAATATTAAAGGGATGTTCAGTACAATAAGGATTTCTCAGGGGTTCTACACTGTCACTCCCATATCATACCTTTATACCAGGATTTCTCTGTTGGGTATACAGTCCTGCTTTGATTTCTTCTGCATTTATTGCAGGTGGTGTTTGGTGTATAAAATATCTGAGACAGTTGCATCCAAATGTCTGCTGGGCAGCCTGCTGGTGAAGTCACCATTTTGTGTCACGTGAGAATCTAACTGGGCACTATACATTCTGGTTTTAGGGTCAGGTCTGT
The DNA here is from genome assembly GCF_047716275.1 of Strix uralensis. NCBI lineage: Eukaryota > Metazoa > Chordata > Aves > Strigiformes > Strigidae > Strix > Strix uralensis. Next base: position 8,586,482 of record NC_133978.1, on the reverse strand, counting down.
TATGATTTTTCCTAACTGATCTTGCACAGGCAAGTGAAAAGTCACGGGATCATTTAAATGGATTGCCATTTTCAATTTGAAACAGGGAATAAGTGTGCTGAGAATATCACAAATCTAAACTCCTGTATGAGAAAATAATGACAGAAATCACCTTCCTTTTGATAGCCAGAGGACTACCATCTATTGCTGGGAGAGCAGATGTAATACCACTTCTGACAGCAATCTCCCAGGAGAAAGGAGAGATTCTCCAGTTAGAGAAACAGGTTTTTTGTCTGAAGGTGGATACAGACTGAGTATTTGCAGATGGTATCTTTTTTTTCCCATATGATTTAGAATATCTCTGCAGAATACAATACTTGGCAAACCATCTCTGCCTGAAGTGAGTTTGCAGTCTGGTCTGATTTTTTCCAAGTACTGGAGTGTAGGCATCTAGGGAGAGAAAAATGGCACACAATGTTGTCTGGAGGCTGAGCAACATAAGCCGTCCTCTGGGCAGCCACAGGCATTCAAGTTCCCCCTGCACTGCAGGATTGTTAAGGAAGTAAACAGCGACTGCCCCTTACCAAGGCACATTTTGAGGTGACAGCTGTTGTCCCAAATAACTGAGGCACAATAGCCCATGTCTCGTAGGACTAGTGAATCAGATGCTATTTCTGTGCATTTCACACACTTTTTGGATTGTTTTGATCCTGTCTCAGGGAGGATATTCAAAGGGGCATGGGTAGGCATCTATAGTTTACTGCAAAATCTCACTTTGCCCTAAGAAATATGTGTCATCAGTAAGCAATTGGTTTGTCTCAATAGTTTTGGCAGTTATACTTAGGGCTATAACCATCTATAGCTATTCCTGCCTTGTCACAAAACTATGGTTTTTCTGCATTTTTCTAAGTCCTGAGTTAGGTATCAGCTGCATAAATGGGCATTTGTCATATGGATCAGGCCAAGAAAGAGAGTCAGAACAAGAAGGATTAAGGCAAATGTTATTTCATGGAAGTAACACAGTAAAAAACAGAGAAAATCTCATTCCTATCAATATACTTTTTAAAAGCAGCATTTATGGTTGGAAATTTTTATCGGAGGTTTTAAGCCTCTGGTCCTTACAGAAAACCTGGCTTGCAATTATGTCCCATTTCTCACAGAATTAGATACCAAAAATCTATTGAGCAGTTCATCCACTCAAGTGCTTAGATTAAAGAACTACTTCCATAGGGACAAAAGTATTCAAATTTTTAGAACTGCCACTCAAGTTTCCATTCCAAGAATCCCTAGTCCCTGTGTCTCCACCAGACTTCCCCCAAAATCCGAACTCAGCTGTGGTTTTCTCCTGCCAGCAGTGACCAAAGTCAAGGTAGTGCCCTTCCCTCTCCCTCTCAGAGTGCAATAGCACTGTGAAATAACTTGCCTCCATGAAACCTCAAAAGAGCCATAATGCAACAGAAAGCATTTGCCATGGCACGGCCGATTCTGGCACCCTGCTCAGGGATGTAAGGCAGTTCCTGGGAATAAGTCTGATGTCAGAGACTACGTCTTTTATACAGGTGATGATTTTTTGCTGGATCATTTCAGTGTTGGATCAAAGTTGTCCATTCACATGTAAGAGGGACTAAAATATCTTTTTTCTAAGGTAGAAACATCTAAGGAGAGAAACTTGCTGCAAGGGACGCTATGCCCTGTGAACACCCCACAGCCGAGGCAACGGGCAGAATACCTTCTTCAAGCTCACCACGGTTTCACTGCAGAAAGCTAGTCCAGGTATTTTTTCCTGTTACTCCAGTTTCCCTTGAATTCAAACCAGGGGGAGGGGATGACATTGGGCTATACCTATGTTCTCCTCAATGCAACATGGAAACATTTCTTGCTAATGTTAGTATTTTTTGCCTAATAAGATGACCCATATTCACTCACCATTATGAAAAAGCAGGGGTTGAGCAGCAAATATGATTAACTACATTTTACCTGAGGTTGGTTTGCCAGAGATTTCTATCATCCTTCTAACCATTTCACGGCCTGTTAAACGAGCTGAGACAACACTTTATGTCACTGTTAGCATTTTAAATTATAAATAATGGTAACAATAAATAACACCTCATGTTTTTACAGACAATTTCATCTGGAAGAATAAAAATAACTTTCTGCCTGGATGCATGCATGACTTACACACATGCATATATTTACTTGCTTATTTTAAAAACCAATTTGAGTTCTAGGAAGCTATTTCTAGCACTTGATTCTAACCGTGTGTTTGTACAGTGTCACAAAAATGTAATCAGGCTGTTTAAAGAAAACCCAACAAACAGCAAGTAAATTTTTCATCACAGGTTCTTTAAGCAGCTAACGCAGACCCAGAGTGGAAGTTATCCAAGTCTGATCTGGGACACAGAGGATCACCTTTTTAAGATAAGTCTCAAATATGTTTGTGCAAACAGCATTTGTGCACTACAGCCTTCAATAGGCAGTTTTAACCAACAAGTTAAAATCTCTGCTTTCTCTTATTCTTTCCCTATTCAGGAATGTCTTCCCTGACCCAGTCCACCAACAATCTCTGCAACACTGAGTCATCCTATTTACGTATATAGGCATTAGATTTTGTGAGTGAAAACACAACCAAAAGCAAGCCACTACCTAACATAAAGACCATTTTTACTTCATTTATTTCATAGTGTGGACACACTGTAGTCTTCATTTTTTAAAAATGCCCCTGCTCTGTCATACAGTCTCTTCCAGACCTGTACCAACTTCCATCTTTAAAACGCCAGCCCAGGAGGGAGCTTTGAAAGGCACGAGTGGGTTGTTGCTCCTCAGCTGCTTTTTGTGTCGCTCAGTGTCTCCCCAAACGTACATTCTCTCTCCACACTTTTAGCGAGGGCCATGTTCTTTCACACACATATGTGTGTTGTTACATCTGCCTGCTACACAGACAAGTACATGGTCTTGCTGAATTGATTTAAACAGGCGATTATTGGCACCGATAGGCACTGAAGCACCCAGAACTTTGTTGGCAGCTTTCATGCAGGCAGTACGCACATTATTAATCTGAACAGGTTTTTCTCCTCACTGCCCCAGTCACACAAATTTTTAGGCATTCCTTCTAAATTATCTTACTACGTGGCATCGCTAAATTGGTGCAGAACAACTACATCTTTGACCATTTTAGGGGTAATAACTTTCATACATAATTGGCACCGTACTGGTTTACATGCCGCCAACTGAATTTTACTGGCAGTCATCTCGATAGTTGGCTAGAAAGTCATCCATAGCAAACAGGCTTCTCCAGGCTACATCTCTGAGGGCTCAGATTTTTGTAAGGGAGAAATCATTCTCTTGTTGCTAATGGTTTCACCTCTGGGCATTTCTAAATTAAATTTACTGAAGCAAATAGCCTGAGTTTAGGATAAAATGTTTCAACAGAGAACAGGAAGCTGACCATGTGCCTTAACTGGAATCCTGGGTAGCATGGCAGCTTTCACGTAAGCCTTGAAGAGAAACTGCTGGGGAAATTTTACACACTGGGAAGGCTCACCTGAGTTTAACATAGGAAAATTAGTCAATCTGGAGATGGGAGCAAGCCCCATTTGTATGGGTTCAGTTTGGGCTCTGTTCCTGCTCCCTCTGGGCGGATCCTTGGCTGCAAATTATATAAAGTTAACAGCCATCTTGGGGGCAAGAAATTTGAGGGAAAGATAGAAAGCACCATGCCACAATACTTTTTTTCCCTTTGGTGAAGACACGTTCTTCCAGTTTCCAGCCTCATGTGGAGCTAGAAGTATCTAGTCACGCAGCCTTCAAGACCTATTGCCTGAAAGACAGACATGTATGTGAAAACATGTTTCCGGGAACCTTTTAACATATCAGCTGTTATTTATCTTTCAAATTATAAGTGTTCCTACGTTTTCATTGCAGATGTGGCAGTGACAGGAGCACAATATTTCCCACGCCTTTTACTTATTTAATTTTTCCAAAGATACATATCTGTTAAAAATAGCTAGAGCATGGTGTTGTCTATTTGCTTGCTACCTGCATATATATCTTTAGTTCACTGCACTTTTTAGCCCCTGTGAATGAGAACATGTCATTGACTTCAGAGCCTTCTTTTGAAAAGACTGCTTTGTGTGTAAAACCATTACCTGAACCTGCTCACATGCTCAGTCAGTGTCTTCAAAGTGGTAAATAGTAGAGACGATCCATCACCTTGCTCTGAGCACTGCAGATTTAGCAATTGCAAAGGGTAGCATTCATTATAAAACCAAAACCAAAATTGTCCTTTGAAGGACAACGAACTCATGCTTCATTATGCACTACACCAGACATTGTTTTAACGTAGGCCATTTGGCACAAAATACCAGATGTAAATAAAGGCCCATTTCTGCAGCAAGCTAGCGCCTAACACTCCCACAATAAGTACCATTTAGACAAGAGCACGGCTGTGACAAGGGACAAACGATGCCTTGCCTTCATGCTGGCCCCATGTGCTCAGGTGAATTTCACCCTCTGTGTCTAACAAATTTCTGTCCTTGACACATGCAACCTGCTGCAGAAGAGGCAAAGGACTTCAGAACGGCTGTACAGCTATGTTGCTTTTCTTGCCCAGTTTGAGCTGTTACTTGACTGCGACGTGAATACTGAACATTGCCAGCAAAGCTACAACACTGGAGAGAACCAGGCTCTTTCACTAGTGCTTGGGAACCAATACTCAATGCTTTCCTTCTAAGTCCATCCCTTTATTGTAAATCATGTCTTCCTTCTCTTCATCATACTGGAAGCCTGTTGGTTTCAGTGAGCCCCTCTCCAGTTACTTTGAAAGCCCCATTAATTCCCCCCATTCAATGTCCTGCCCAGTTGCAGGAACCTTCAGCCTACCAGTCATTCTCCCAGGCCAGCAGTTGATCCCCCAGACCTTTACACATAATGCGAACTAGAAAATGAACTGCTCGTATGAGTATCAGAAAAGAGGAGAAAAGAGGAAAGAGGAGAAAAGAGGAAAGAGGAGAGACCATGAAGGAATAGAAGTAAATTGTCCCTAAACATCCAGTAAAATCAGTAGATTTTCAGATGGCATTAAAGTCACGGGTCTTTCGTGTTCATACATGATATTTGGTGTCTGTCCTAGTAGGACTGGGTGGAAGCTTTGCCTGTTTGGTTCGGTGTTGGTTCTTGGCTTGTTCTGCTTTGTTTTCACATTTCATTGAGTTAGGCTATACTTTAAAGGCAGGTTCTTGATAACTCTGATGTGAGCTGCTATTACATGGCCTTTAGTGGATCTTTTGTCCATAAAAGAGGTGAAGCATAGTTCTGCCATACTTTCTCCCTTCTGCAGAAATACAATTCTTTCTTCCTCAGCATGTTCCTTATAACAAGGGTACATTTTTGATATAGATGCACCAGCATAACATTCCCACCCGACAGTAGAATCCCCTACTTGGTATTTGCAAGCAGATAAATACACCCTGACATCGTTTTCCATTGCACAAGGGATCTTTAAACGGGAGTAAACAATGATCCACCCCTGAACATGGCCACTTGCTGTGCTTTCCCTATGACGCCGATACGTCTATTCAAAGTCAAGTGCAAACTCCAGGAGAAGGGAATACCTCTGCTTTAAAGGCAACTGGTTCTCACCTCCTTGGCAAAAGATACTGCTGCAAAAAGCAGAGTCCCCTCTGCCCCCGGCACAGATGTCAGGGATGCGGCAGAACGGGGGAAGGTGAAGCACAGCCCCACTGCTTCCTGCAGCGCTTGGGACTGCTCTCCCACACGCTTGGATATGGCAGGGGACTGAATCTGACACCACAGCTTAACACTGTTCTTTTTACGTCTCTGATTATGTAAATTAAAAACTTTTAAAACCACAGCGCATAGGATTAGGCACCAAAGCAGCTAATTAGTTATAGATATAGATGGCAATTCTCAGTCCTTTTATGGCCTTATTTGAGCACTTTTTTCAGTTGGGAAGTCAGTGTGATTTATTTCACACATAATTCCTCAAACGTGGAAGGCATGTGGTATGAACTTTTAAAAGCCATGTTCCTCACCATCCGGTGTCCGTTGCAGAAAGAATGCTATCAGAATGAAAAAGCTTGAAATTCTGCTTTGATGGCATGCTTTGTACTTTTCTTTCCATTGGAGAAAATGTCTACATTTTAATAAGTCCCAATGAGGAAAAGGCTTTGCTCTGAGGAGAAATCATTCTTTAAAGATATTCTGACATGTTTTTTTCTGTCTTTCAGTCTCTTTTTCTGAGCGGGGCAGCTTCTTTCAAAAAGAAATGACCCCCCTTCTGCTGCAGGTTGCATCTCATTTCGGAAGAGCTCTAGGAACAGCAATTGCTGTACACCTCTCTGGTCTGTTCTCTCTTCTTCAGTGCTTAAATCTGGTAGCTAATCCCACAATTAATACCTGAACGGGAACAGAGCTGGCTTATGCCAGGCCAGTTTGTTGCATCCTTATAAAACACCCTGTCCCAACTGAAGAGCCATGGTAGGTTTGTCCCTTGCTGTCACCAGTGGTGTCCTGACCCCATTCAGCTGCTGTTACTCATCCCCGAGTACCAAACCTCAAGGTCCCAGTGCTGTTGCCAGAGGTGCTGCTACACTGTGGAAGATTTCAAAAGGCTGTTAGTGTGAGGAGCATGAGCAAGACACCTTTGTTAAAAGGCTCTGGATCATTCTCCTGCACATTACAACTTAGAGCTTAGATTTTCATCCCCTGAGGAAAAGGCATTGGTAACTTGGTATGTTCCTCTTCCCCTTCAAAATAAGCACAGTAAAGAGTAACTCGGTTGAAAAACAAGCCCCCCCAACTTCTCCTGTCTCGAGAGGTGCTAATTATATTTTGTTTATCCTTCTAACTAACTGAAGTAACTTTTTTTGAGGAAAAATCAAGATGGTTGAAATGCAGGCCAGACCTGCTGCTGACACTCCTCCCCACCTTGTTCTCTTGTTTTTTAGAAAATATGATGCAGCCATCTCACACCTGACAACTCTCACAAGGTATGGGCTAAATGGTACAAATCAACCCAGAAGAGAACACTTTGTTCTCTTTTTTACCCAGAAGAGCATGCAACAGTATGGGTACAGAAAAGGAAAGCTAAACAACTTTCTGGAGTCAGCTCCAGCCAGGGGTTACCTTTGGGAACACTAATGAGTTTGGAAAGTCTGCAGAAAGGCTGGAAGCCGATTGCAAAGTGGGCAGGACAAGCTGCTTCAGGACCAAGAGCACTCTCATAAGATGCTGCCTCTCTTGTTGCTGTGACAACAAAACTCATTTGAAACCACAGCCTTGACTTTTTTTTTTAATTTCAAAAGTCAGTAAATTGACTTTCAGTGATCAGATCGAAGACCCTCCCAAAGAAGCATATGCAACAACTAACCAGCACCAGTCACACAAACCCAAGATGTACATTCATGTTCTCCTCCTTCCTCTTCGCTCTCTTAGCAAGCACAGTGCTACTCAAGCAGTATGCAAGAAACACACCACAGAAAGTCTCTTTCCTACTAGGTGGGTATGAGTGCCTGCAGCAGTAAAATAAACTTTGTTGTATGTTTGATGTATCCTGAATATATCTGCATGCAAAGCTAATGTGAATGCCAGTCTAAGGCACCACTACCGTAAAAGTCACTAAAATACTTCTTTCAAGTTTCTAAGGACTTTCCTTAGATTTTACTACTTGCTTGTTACTTCCTCCCAATAAACAGAGAGAGGAGATGGTAAATATTAAATGCAGGTAAGTTTCACCAACTCAAATTATCATGTGCATTTGTGGTTCACACACAAACACCAAGAAAAACACGGCACTTCCCAGCATACAAATTAACTGAGCTGAATAGGCATACCTATTTTGGGCACAGCTTTTACAGCAGAACGGGGGGACTGTGCTACTTGCCAGAGCCAAACTCACAATCCCATCTGTATGCAGTGGTAATGGATGTGCAGTTGTGTGCATCTTTATATACCCATATATAGTTTAACCAAACTTCCCCAACAGAAACTTTGTGCAGATTCATGTCTCCTATAAACTGGCTAGATCACTCACTGAAGGCCTGGGTTGGGAGCGCGGGCATGAAGGGGAGAGACAAAAATTTCTGACACCCCTTTTCAAAGCCAACCAGTAAATAAACAAGGGAATCAGAGGCTGCTGAATGCAGCCAAAACGATTGTAGTGAATCCAGTTCTATGCCACATGAAAAAGGCCCCCACAAACATGTCAGCATCGCGAGCCTGAAGGGGAAGGTGTCTGCAAGTAAAACCAAAACTGACTCACCTATTTTCCTTCTCTAGGATGAGAAAAAAAATCAGAAGATAAACAGCTAGGGTAACTTTTGAAAAGCAAACTGATTTTCTAAAACTCCCTTTTTTAGCCACCTTCAGTAAAGCGGAATTATCAGCCAAACAAAATTTACTTCACTTTTGAAATATGATTTTTAAGCTTGTAGGAACCCTCAAAATAGAAAGAGGTCAGATAATCAGTCTCCACCCAAAACCAGCAACTACAGGACCCAGTACAGCAGATACAGATCGCTACCTGAAAAAAAGCTGAATATTCTGAATATTCCACCTTACTTGCAGTACCAGGCAGGTTGGTACATGCTGGTTTCATATAAGTAACTTCTATCCTTCTGGAAATCTTATTGCAAAGTGTTTAAAGAGATATTGAGAGATGCATACAAATAAACTGGATAATGCCTCCCCAGCACTTGGCAAAATTTCAGAGATGAGTCATACATTATGGCTGTGTAAATTTGGGCTTTGTGTAAGTGATAGTGTTAGATTCTACCCACTCCAGATTTAAATCACAGGGGATGAAGCTCAGACATGTAACAGTTGATGCACATCCTCCACTCTAAAATGCACACTTACTGATCTATCAAAGGGAGACTGTTCCTCTCCGAATGCTGAGAGAACAACTGAACCACACATCCAAATGGGATCATCAGGAGTACATAACTGAAGAGATGAGGAGTTGGATCCCAATCCAGCAAAACAAATACTTAAGAGTGCAAGTAAACCCTCAGAAATCTCGAAAGAAGAATTACTGGGGATAGATGGTTGCTGGGTTTCAGATCTAACTGACCAAAACCACATAACTTAGGCTGCAGATCAATGGACTCCTTCAAAGCCATCAACATCTTCTGTTCCCAAGACAGTGAGGGCTCTCACATTACCATCAGCTGGAGGCAGTGGGTGGGTGTCAGCTCTTCTAAATGTGGATGGAGCCTCAGGTAGCATCCCAGCAGGCTAAGTTCACCTCACCTGTATAGCATTCCTCTGCATCTTTGAGTATCAGCACCAAGTACCTTCCCCTGATGTGGAGAAGGTAGGAAGGCAGTAGGCACAACAGAAATATAATGGACAATAGAGGACAACAGCCAAGAAAATGGGGTCCAAAACACGGTCACATCCATACATCTGGTCCTGCCAACATTGACCTCCTTCAAATAGTCAGAAGCCCCAAATTTGGAGGCAAGCACAGTTCAAAACTATTCCCTCCTGACCTCCCTTCTGTTTTTTGGTACTGCTTGATGACAAAAGAAGGGAAAATAATCACATTTAGACAAGGTAATACAGGACAACTAACTCACGCAAAACGTTGCAGCCTGGATGGTAGCCCACACACTTTAGAGATTAGCTGAATCTCTGAAATGCAATTTGAGTAACTTTCTTTGATGTGCCATCTGGTGAATCATTTACTGGGAATGTCTTAATCACATCAAAGGCATCTATCAATGCACATGGATTTTCTCAGTATTTAGGACTCTGCCTGTATGTTGCACTCAAGGAACAGATATATTAGTACAGAATTAAACTTTACCACAGTGCTTTCTCCCACAGTAATAAAAAAACCCCTGCAGCGTATTACCACTACGGCCTCAAGCATTAGTTTTTAGAAGAGCAATATTTCACTATTACCTCAAAAGGGCTGCTACTCCACAATCAGCCTTGCTCGTGTTTCCAAAAATTTGCAAAAATAGACACATATCTGTGGTATTAAAAAAAAAGCTTAGAAGGATATTCCGCTATTGAGGGGACCCATTGGCAGCATGCTTTAACATCAGTTATATTGCTGTAGATTTAGACTAGATATAAGGAAGAAATTTTTGACAATGAGGGTGGTGAAACACAGGAACAGGTTGCCCAAAGAGGTGGTAAATGTCCCCTCCCTGGAAACACTCAAGGTCAGGCTGGACGGGGGCTCTGAGTAACCTGGTCTAGTTGAAGATGTCCCTGCCCATGGCAGGGGGGTTGGACCAGATGACCTTTAAAGGTCCCTTCCAACCCAAACCATTCTATGATACTATGACATCCGTTCCTCATACTCAAAATGTAAATCCCATTACTACTGCTTCCCCCTCCCTAAATCCTGAGGCTAAATTAGGGTCGTATTTACAAAAGACCCCCACAATCTTTCTGGCTGCTAAATAGTTTTTAAAAACCACACACAACTGTATTCCCAGAAAGCAGAGGCCAGGTTATACCTATTTGCACGCGTCGGTCTCGTCTTGCTGCTTAAACGCTTTTAATTGCCTTTTCCTTGGGCACCTCCCCAACACCCCCCCCCAGCTCACTGCTAACAGGACCCCCGCAAGCCCCCACAGGTGCCCAAGGCGAGCGGGGACAGGAGGCGGCCCCCCGGGACGGGAATCACCCCGGCTCCCGGACCCATTCGGCCTCACCGGGCGCTGAGTCCGTGCCCCCCGGCCTGGTCCCAGAGCCCCCGGCCGCCCCAGAGCCCCCGGCCGCCCGCGGGGCAGGGCAGCGCGGCCGCTCCCCGCCCCGCCCCGCCGCCCCGCCCCGCGGCAGCGGCCGGGCGGCGAGAGCGCGTGGCGGCGGCGCCGCGCTCGGCCTGATTTACGGCTCTGCTGAAAACGGCTCCCGCGCCGCCGCCGCCCCGCCACCGCCACCGGCACCACCACCAGCAACAAGTCGGGTGAGTGCGGCGGCGGGGGGGCGGCGACCTTGCGGCCGGCTGAGGCCCGCGCCGAGCCGGGGCCCGGCCCCGCTCCGCTCCGCCCCGCCCCGGCAAGGCCCGGGCGGCGGCCGAGGCGAGCGGAGCCGTGCCGTGCCGCGCCGCGCCGCCGGGGCCCTGCGGCTGGCCGTGCCGGGTGGGTGCCTCCCGGGGCGCCGGGCGGAGATGGCGCGATACCCCTGAAGAATCACCGGGAAAGTTTCCCAAGTTTCCCGGCGGGCCTGCCGGGCTGCCCCGGCCCCGGGCGGGCGCGGACGCGGGCTGTCTCCTCCCAGCCGGGGCCCGGCGAGGAATGCAACAGACGGCCCGGGATGAAGGCAGGCACCCCTGGCAGGAGCCGCTCGGCAGCGTCAGCCTCCCGTTCCGCTGCCCGCGATGCGGCGACCACACCAGGTTCAGGAGCCTCTCCTCCCTGCGGGTGCACCTGGAGTACAGCCACAGCTACGAGGAGAGAAGCCTCCTGCCCAAGAGCAGCCTCTTCTCGCCCCTGAAAGACGCGGAGCTCATCTCCCCGCCGGAGCCCGCGACCCAGGGCGGCAGCCTGGGGAGCCCCGCCGGCGCCGCGCAGCAGAAAGGGTCCTTCCTCAGTTTCTGTGATGCGTCCTGCCAGAGCGCGAAGCGCGGGCAGCCGCTGGAGGTGGAGGCTGAGCGGCCCGTCTCCTACATTGCAAACTATGTGCCGGCCGACTCCCCCGGCGAGCAGATTGCTAAAGCCGGCCTGCCGGCCCCTGACTCCAAAGCCTCCTTCGAGGCGCACGTCAGAGAAAAGTTTAACAGGATGGTAGAGGCCGTCGACCAGACGATTGAGAAGCGAATCGACAAGCTTACCAGAGAGCTGGCCCAGAAGACGGCGGAGCTGCTGGAGGTGCGGGCGGCTTTTGTGCAGCTGTCCCAGAAGAAGCAGGAGGTGCAGCGGCGGGAGCGGGCCCTGAGCAGGCAGGTGGACGTGGCGGTGGAGATGATCGCAGCCTTGAAGCAGCGGCTCACCGAGTCCGAGGAGGAGCTTCACCGGAAAGAGGAGTAAGTGGGGAGGCGAGAGCCGACGGCTTTGCGCGGGCCGGCCAGCACCTGTGCGGGGGAAAGCCCCTGGGGGAGAAGGGAGGGGATGGTTCGCTTGCTCACTGATTATGGACGGGCCTGGTGCTCACCAGCTCCTCATCACTGTATTTCTAGAGTTGCAGCCCGTGTGACCATGTCCCCTGCCTGGTGGGGGACAGCTCCCCAAGCAGGTGGCTTTCACACTTAACTTTCATGCTCTCTAATGCCTGTGTTGTGTCCCTGGTTTCATGGGGGACAAGTAGCAGCTATCGTCAGCATGTAATCTGATTTACACTGGCACTTCTAATCTGTTATCTTTTTAAGAAGAGATAGGTGGACAAGTGCTGGAGGAAGTATGGAAGAATACCAAATAGCACCTTGTCCCTGAAGCCATCCCACCATGGTCAGCAGGCTGCCTGTGGAGTGGGATGGTCTCCCGTGCAGTGGCAAAGCTGTACTGGAGACAGTGCCGAAAAGGCCACGTCCAAGTAGGTGTTTTAGGGTGGACACAGAACTGTGAGACTGGAATCACTTATATGGGAATGGGAAGCAGATGCCAGAGTTGTTCTGACTAACCTAGGCCATCTAAAAATATGTTTGTGATGCATCCATTAAAAATGTAGTGATAGCTGATATATTATTTATACGTGAACTACTTAGTTTATTCAGCACTTGCTGAAACCTTTCAGGCTTTTTGGAGCAACACAACTTATTTTAGAGGAATGCAAATAAAGAGCCTTGGTAATGCTTCTAAACCAATTTATCAGCTTACAAAGAGAAGATGAGAAGTGCTAGTTGCCATGACGCTGATCTTAGAAGAAATAAGGAAGGTGGTGTAGGAGTTCAGTGTAGGAAGTTTGGAGGGCTTTCATCATTCCTTCCTGTAGTCTAAGGACTAGAAAGAAGAGATGATGATGGCTTCTGTATCGGTAGGAGTCATCTGTCGTGAAGCAGTGCAATAGATTTCCCAGAAGAGGAGACAGCAAAGGTGGTGGGACTTGAGCCTCTGGAGTGTGTATCTTCCTTGAAGGGATATTCAATGGAACCTATGATTTTTGAAGTATCAGGTGACCCTCATGGAAGAGAAGATTGAAGGACTCAAGATGAAGCTAAAGATAATAGTGGAACTGAGGCAGGTTTGAAAGTATGCTGGAAGAAGGCCACGAAGATAACACAGTTTGAAGCAGTTTTGGTAGTATCATCTAGCCAAGCTCCCCTTATGGGCTCTTTCACAGTGTGATTCATTCTACTTGTCCTAGAAGAGTATCTGGGGGGGGGTGTTGCTCTGTGGAGGTCCTTACTCCCTCTGCAGACTAGAGGGGATCCTCAGGTAGGCAGCCATCTTAGGCTAGATGCTGAACTTCTGATATCTGAGGTTAAGTGGTATGACTCTTACCCCAAACTAAATGCAGAATGTGTTTTTAAAACTCAAGGCTTGAGATCCACAGGAAGAACATGACTGTCAGGAGAAAGCAGAGCCATTCAGTGGATCAAAACCAGAGTTCTGCAGTGCTTCAGAAGAATAAAAGAGCTTGTGGAAAAAGAGGAAGGGGTGAATAGAGTTACCTGGGTCAAAAGATATGGGTATGATGGGGGCGGATGGCAAAGGACACTGATCTGTGAAAAGAACGAGACAACAAAAGTTGTGATTTTTAACCATGTTAGGAATAGGCATGAGGAAGAGGCTGCTTGCCTCCTTGGCAGATTGCTTACTAGCAGCAGTGGTAGGCTGTGCTTCTGAGACCAGAAAACACTGAACACAGAATGAGAGAAGTGGGGAAACGCTGTCCTTCACACTAGGACATTGCCAGGCTCAGGAAAGGGGCAGGAGCTCAGATGATTGCTGTTATAATTCTAGCCATTTCTAAAGGGGGAGGGTGAATGCGTAAGTAGATGAGGAGGTAGCTCCGAAGTTGGTGTTACAGGAAAGACTGAAGGTTGACTACTAAGAAACACTAACCAAAAGAGGCAGCTGCACACAAGACTTCACCTGAGTACCCAGGGTATTGCTCTTCTAGGATTACTGCTAGTTTGCTTCAGCTTTCAATAAAGAAGATTAAAAAAACTTGGAAGCGAAAGCAGCGATAGGAATGAGTGAATAGAGAGTACACAGTGGCGTGTTAATTTCTAAAGGTGAATGGGCCTAATGTATGCTAGCGGATGGGATGAAAGAGTATCAGCTCAGAGTACCAAGGGGGGAAGAGGGGAGTCATAATACATTCTTGCATGTGCCCATGCCTAGCCCCATAGCATTCCTTCTTAGAAGTCACAGTGAAGGTACTCTGAGGAGCCTGGGAGGGTAGGCAGGGTGTAAGAATAGGCAGAGTTCACCTAGGGAAAACTGAAAATACGTTGGTTTTTTCTTGTTCCTGCTGGTTCCTGCATTTCCCATCTTGGGGCATAACAAGGGATAGTGCCATAGAAAAATCCACTGTGTGGCTTTCGAGTTCAAAGGTCATTGTGTAATTAGCAAATAGAGAAGGAAGGTAGGTATTAACAATGCTTTGTAAAAGTAGGACTAGTACTTCTAAGGGCAGCTTTTCAGACTAGTACCTCTAAAAATGCCTGGGACACTTAGCTTTACACCAGCAGCAGGGAGGCATTGGATGGCAAGCTCTAGTACAGGGGAGAAGAAAGGATGTTCATGACTTTGGTAACAACAGTGTCACTTGTCTGTTTTTTCTCATGGACTGTTGGTAAATTCTGAGACCTGTCTACATATCCAGTCCTTTGTGTGTACAAAAACTTACTTGGTGTGCTGAAAAGACTTTCTCCTTCAAAAAAGGAGGATCTCAACTTTGGCTTTGATTTCTGGAAGAAGTCCAGATGATTAGAAAGTCAAACAAGACTGCTTAATGGAAATTGCAGAAGCAGGAGTTCTCACTGCAGATTGTGGAAAGTCAAAGGCAGCCCTTAGGGACTGCTTTGATACTTGCTGACCTTCAGAAATAAATGCTTTCATCAGTTTCTTTGGACTTTTTTTTTCATAAGCAATCTTGTGAATATGGATAACTTCTTCCAAAACCAGCACTGATAATGAACCACTGTAGCTGAAAATTTGTTCCTCTTTCCAGGAGGAAGAAGAAAATACCACCTCCCCTGAAACACCTCCTTATCCTATTTTTAAGGAAGTAAAGGAAACCAGTCTTCCTTTGGTCTCTGCCATCAGAGATCATGGAATATGGTGCATGTGAAAGCAAGAAAGGGTTTATAATCAATATGCACTTCTAGATCTCAAAGAGACTGAAGTATGGCTACTCTAGATCAGTTTGAGGATAAAAAAACCCCAACCAAACAAAAAAACCCCAACAAACCAACCCCCGAAAAATAACCCCCCAAACTATCCAAAAGAGAGGAGGGGGGGTGTGGAAATTCTAGTCCAAATCTTAGATAAGGTCACCAAAACTCATTTGGAGGCTCTTCTAAAGAAGAAGCTGAAACCTTTTACGGGGATACCTTCAAGTAAATATTGAAAAATAACAATGTTCTGGTAAGTTGCAGTTGTTTATACTGGGCCCATATTTGAGTATTCCTTCATGTCCACCTACTCTCAGTATCTTATATAAATGGACAATCACTATCAGTGACCAAATTACTCCATAATACTGAATTTAACAATGCAGTATATTTTAATCTTTATAAAATGTGTCCAGATAAGTCAAAGACCTATCTAGGCTGTTAGGCTGGGCCTGCTTCTACATGTAAGAATGAGAGAATTAACCAGATACGGAAGATGGAAGAGGATGTATTTGTGGGTTTAACCATCACTCCTGACCTATAAATTGGCTATGGGGAAAAAAAATAAAGTTGGGATTTAAGAAACTTCTTCTTTAGAAGGGTATATAAGAAGAGGACAGAAAGTAACAGTGTAATTGCACTTTGGGCAATGGCTCTGACTTTGGATCTGGTTGTGAAGTCAAATAGGAAAGCTAAAGGAAAGCAAAAATGTGCGTTAGCAAGAATAATTTGGCTAGGAAGCCCCAAGAAGGCTTAGGGAGGAGAGATCAAAATTCTTTGTTTAAACACCTGGATTTTCTGAATAAGGAGACAGAGCTCTTCTATGCCTCACATACTTTCCTTTGTGCCCAGCAAAGGCAGACATTGCACTGCTGTGACTCTGGCAGTCCCCATCAGAGGCAATAGACCTGAGTCACTTTGAGTTGATAGAATTTCATTTCTACCTCCCCTCTGTTCTACCTTAAAAGCCCCTGTGTCCTGAGCCTTTGCCTGGACCAAGCATGTGAGAGAGGTACATAAAAACTGTGATCCACCAAGTGGCCACATTGTCAGAAGCTGGTTTCTCTGATGTGTTCTCCAAAGCAAGCAGCAAGTCTGTATGCTTCATAACTCTATAGGGAGCAAATTCTTCTGAATTACATTGTTGTTGCTAATCAAAGCACTAATTTCAAATGACAGGACTGTGAAGTTTTACTGTTGACCTCTCATTTTGATGAGAGGTAGGAGTGTTGGTTTAGGCCACCAGCAGGCACAGGGTTGCCCATTTGAAGAGTCTGTACAGTCAGTAAGGTTATTTCTGTAGACTTGTCAGTTGATTATTTTTTGTTGTTTTAAATAATGCCTATAGCAGTCCAACAAAGGCAGCGATAAAGTGAAGATGTCTTTTTAGGTAATTTTATTTTTGTTCCCTTACAAAAATGGCTGTGGTAACAGGCACATGGGTACATGCTGTTATAATAGTGTGATGCCCTTGCAGAGATGAACTGTGTTGAGGAGTAGGACAGATGAAGATACCACACTAACTATACTAATACATAGTTGAAGTAGAATTACTCACAGAATTAAGCACAGAAAAGTCTTACAGCAGTCACTCCTGTGTCACTTATTCTCATATTTAGAAAGGCCAAAGGTTTTTTTTTAATATCTGGGGGGAAAAAAGGAAAACTGGATGTTCTAGAGAAGCCAGCACAGCTACTAAAGACAGGTCCCCATTCACCAACCTGCCTCAGTTGGGCCCTGGACAGTTTTGATGAATGATGGCTACAGGGTCAAGCTTTCAGCAGAGTTGCTGAGCAAAGGAATGATTTAATTAGAAAATGTGCCCTGAAAGGGATTATTCAATGTTTGATGAAGGAGAATGCAACTTAGAGTGAGTACTGTGATCTTTAAGATAACACAGAAGCCTGCCCAAAGGGAATAAGATTGTGTTGAATAAGATATCAAGAAAACCATTGAAACTAAAAACAGCTATGAATTTAACTTCTGGGACACAGAGACTTGTTTCTGGAAGTTATGTAAGAAAATGAAACTGGTAAGTTTGATTTTCAGTAAGTCTGAACAGGGTAAGCATTTGAAGTTACGGTCTGCAACTGAAAGCTACCTTCGATGATGACTTAAACAGTTTCGCTTTGTCTCCTAATTATAGGGTAAGAGCATTAATGTATGTTGCCGTATCTCTTAACAGTAATTTCTTTAACCAGGCTAATGAATTTGTTTTGAGACTGTCTGGTCATGCCTCTACTCTGGCATAGCCTGAAATGCAAGGGCTATTTCATAATAGCTGTGGTGGGGAGTAATTATTCTTGCCAGTGGCTTCACCTTAAATTTGCAATTAATGGAATTATCTGTGCAAGTAGCATCTCAACAATTTAAGAGTAGGCTTTTAGAGATCACTGCAATTTATGCTTTAAAACAACAGTTTTCCTTAAATACAAATTCCAGTTGTACAGCAAAACAGTTTTGATTTTGCTGGAAGTAGAATACGACTACAACTACACGTTGTTCTTCCACCTTCGGTTTCAGGTGCTCCCGTTCCCTCTTCCCCATTTCCTTTCATCTTCCCACTCGAGTTATTACTACCCCCCCAGCTGCCTTGGTTCGAGCGTAGCATGACCATCCCACAGAACGGCTCTGTGAAATAAAGCATTTTAATCTTCACAGTGTCACCCCTGTAAGTTCAGGGCTCAGATCTAGAGCACAGCCCACTGAATGGGTGCAACTGGTAGGACAAAAAACTTTCTGAGGGGAGGAGGTGTGAACCTCTTAAATTGAGTGTGCTGATAGTGGTATAGGAATGTGAAACCACAACCTAATGAATAACAGATAACAGCCTTCAGGCAATAACACCAGTGGATGATAGATGAGGTCAGTGGTATTAATTCTTAATGAATGTACATATTTTAAAAATTTTCATGAATATATCACGTGTGAAATTTTCACAAGTAAATCACTACTACTTCCTACTGTAGTAGGAATTTTCCCATCTTCAGGTAAAATAATATAAGTGTTTGGTTTTCTGCTGATTTTAGGCAGAGTTATTCCAAATACAATTCTCTAAAGGGATTTGATGCTTGGGTGCAGAATCTGCATAAAGCTTCATGCTTGTCTCCACCTACAGAGCAGTTGTAGTTGCTGTAAATAGTCCTGGGACCAGTATTATGCATCTGTAGGAGGGCTTGCTCGCAATGCGAGAAATCATTAGCCCTTCTTGTCAGTTGTTAAGGAGCATTCAAATACTAAGGGTATCTGCAGCGTCCACATGTCAGCAACTGCTCTGGTAAACAAGAACTGCAGCTCACTAGTCCTGGAAGGAGCACTGTATAATCTAGTGGTAGAGGCAGAAGAATAAATGTCACCTAGTCAGTCTATGATTTATAACTTTATTTACCACATCATGCTGTTTCATGACCACAACCTCCATAAAGAAGGTTTCAGGGTAAATTTCAAGGTGGGCTATCTGCAGTTTTTCTGTGAGGGCAGCTAGGCTGAAGTTGGAATGCAAAACACCAAACTAGTTAAATCTGGTTAACTAAACAGCTTAACTCCCTGGCAGTCAGATTAAAATAAAAGCTTTGGCAGCAAGTCTTTCTTGCCTACAGCGAGTCCTTCCCTCTGCACTTTTTTTTTCAGCTGAGCACCTCTGAGTTGCCTGCTGCACTGCAATAAATTTTCCCCAGACTCCTCTGGCTCTGGGAAGAGCTCTTCTCACGCAGTCTGGCAGTACAGGCACCTCCTGCCTTGGACACCTTGGACACCTCCCAGGTTGCATCCCCCTTGTCTTTCCCTCCTGCTTGCCTCACCCTGTCGCCACAAACTGCTGGCAGTTCGATGTGCCCTCTGGGCAGCAGCAGCAATGGTCCCTCCTCCTGAAAGGTTTTGTCTGACAAGAGCATCCAAGACAAAGCAAGAAACCCACCTTTCTCCCCGATGCCCAGTCACAGCCCTCTAACAAAATGTTTTGCTATACAACATACCTTAATACTAGTATAGTAAACTATGAGCAAACAGATGAGATCGCTCTGCTATCTGTTGTAGAAATTTACAGTGATCTGAGCTGCACTGAGCATCATCTACTCCACTCAGAAAATTTAGAGGCAGGATCTAGAGCTTGCAGTGCTACAGCAAGTGCCAGGGTGCAGCTGAGCAAGAACGGGCAGGACGCTGCAGGCTGATGGGCAGAGAGGAAACGGAGGAGCAGAGCAGAGTGGGAAAGAGATGATGCTGAGAGCAGAGGAGTTCACAAGAGGAGTTAATAACTCCTTAATAACCATTTCTCAATATAGCAGCAGTGCTCCAGATGTAGAATAGTCGGCGCAGGGTAGCAGAGACCTCTCATTAGAAAGGGCAATGTTTCAGGTCTGAGCCAGGCTTTAACAAGCGATTCCTGTTTCAGGTGAGCACTGCTGACAAAGCTGTTCTGTCAAGACACAGAGCCCAGCGGGCCCGTGCTGCTGTGCTCTGGTTTATGCCTCTACCAAGTGGGCCCCACAGTATTCACAGGCTCAGCTTCCCCCTGACTTCATGAGGAGCAGCATCTGACCTCTGTGAACATCCATCTTTCCACAAGCATTAGAGCAGAGAGTAAGAGATAGAAATAGTATCACATAATCCAAAAAAACTTGGCAGAGGCCTGGAGAAATAAATTGAAAGTAAAATACAGAACATAAGCAAAAAGTCATCACAGATATCTGGAAATAGAGTTGATGGGAGAGGGTCATCACGATGGGTAAGAAAAAGTCTGGGCAAACTACAAGACACAAGAAAGGCAATTAAACAGATAAACAGCAGCTGTCGGAAGCTACACAAGTTCTTTGAACCATTTCCCTATTATTCATGGTGGGAGGAGGGTAAAAATTCTCTGGGAGCTCCCTTCAGGTCACCAAGGCATAGCCGTGGCATGGAACGAGCTCTCTGAGGAAGAGGTGTTGGAGCAAACTTATTAGCAGTCACTGCTCGGCACTTGAAGTTGCTCTTCTGAGAGATGAGAATGAAGTTGAAACAAAGAAAGTAGCTGAACTGACGGAAGTACTGCTTATCAGGATGAGGTGTATGACCCAGACCTAGTGGGTGGGTATATTCTGGCTCCCTGGCTCCTGTCTTTCTAAAGGGAATTTACAGAGTGCTGGTACCATTACAGCCCAAAGGAAAATTTTTAGATAAAAGTTATTAAAGGTAGATTCATAGCCAGAGAAAAATGATGGAAATGCTACTAGGGCTGCTAGTAACAGTTCCTACAAATAATGGCATGTATGATGCCAAGTTATCTTGAGTAATCTAGAAAGCAAGGAAAATACTAGGGAGTTTATTGACATTATGTGTCTGTTCTCCTGATAGTTATCTAAGTCTTCCAGAAAAAACACTGCTTCTCCCTGTCCCTCTTACGGCACAGCTCCCTAACAAGATATTTGTAGGAAAGGAAAATTTGTGGGTGATCTATTCATGCCGTGGTGTAGGCAATTAATGAATGCTTTTTAATTAAACCTTTGCTGAGATAATTACAAATGTTAGTATTCTTGAAACTATCACCCTTTTAAAAACTAATGCCAGGTACTCGATGTTTGTGGCCTCCCGCTGCAGTGAAACACACAAGCTGTCTGTGGCCCCAGGAGGGATGTCCTCATGGTGTCCCAGGCTGGTGGCCTCCCTGCTCCACCCAGCCTGCCCGCTGGAGGCCAGCCGCCTGGCAGGCCACGCACAGTTCTCCTTCCTGATCCAAAGGGTAAGGGATTTGGAGCTGACCTGCTGAGTTTCCATCCTTTTGAGCTTCCTTCCCGCTGTAAAAGAGGAGCCTGACAGAGTGCCAAGGGCTTCAGATTGCTCCTACGCTAACACAAAACCGGAGTGGCATCGTGAAATCAAAGAAGTTACAATGCTGTAAGTGCGGTGAGAATAAAGCCCTAAAATTGTCCTTAATAAGTTTAGATTGGCTTCTTCCTAAGCATTCCTCAGTGGCTTTTTATTACCAGGTTGCTCTGGGCAAGCTAATAATCACAGAAACTGTACAGAGCCTTGAAATGGAATGGATTAGCTGAGCTTAACCAACAAGGTACCTCTGTTTCTTAAGCCACATTTTGTGGGTGAGTTAATATAAACTAATACTCATCCCTGTTCTTCATCCAAACAATACATGCGTGTTTTTACCGCATTCCTACCATTAGAACAGCCATGCAGAGAGCCTCTTGCTGCTGTGGTATAGAGCAGGCAGACACAGCCTGAATCCTAGATGGCAAATTTCCATAGCTGACCACTTGTGCCTAACTTTTCTTAGCGCAAAACAGCTCAGTGTTAAAACAACCTTACTGAGTTAAAGCAATTATCTACAACTATACTGAGTTAATGACATGCAGAGAAACTTTGGGTTTGTTATAGACACGCTAAGCTTTGAAAGGTTATTTCTGCTACAAGCTGTTTCCTAGTTTCTGCTTAAAATGCTTTTTCCTCAGGGGATGTATTTCTACCAAGCTATCAAGCCCTTTCTCATTTGGCAAGCATTGGTTCCCCCAACTCCCACCCCCTCAGTTTTGTACAAAGCAAAAATTAACATGGTTTCATTGGCAGAGCAAGAACTGTTTATCCAGGCATTTATTAACTGGGGAAACCCTGCATGCTCAGATTTGCCATTTTTTGTAATACCTGCTTCACTCTGTAACCAAACTCCTCCCACCCAGAAATTCCTCTGATATCAGAGGTCCAAATGGTGGCCCAATTACTGATAGTAGACTGATAGTACGCAGAGCATTTCAAAATGAGCTGTCTCAATCCAGAGCTGGGACCTTTCACAGTCAGTGGTACTGTTTCTTCCAATTGCGCTACCAGACAAGAAACATTTCTAAAGTCCTAAAACTTGCCCTTCCCACGCACATACTCCTTGGTCGGTAATCTGTGGATTATCTGTTAATCTCCCATGCTCCCACTAGCCCCAGATCATAGCACTGCACTTTGGCATACTTGCAGGATTGCAGCCAAAATGAAGTTTAATGGCTACAGTAGCTCTTTTAAGTTAGGAACCACCCCAGTAGCAACATTAAACTACCATTGTAAGTTTATGGTGAAGATAAATTTGGGGGTTCATCCATTTTTCTTCATGTTTCAGAGCTGATATTCACATGGGTAGGTAAAAAAAAAAAAAAGATAAAGTGGCTGTTGCTGTCTCCAGATACCTTGAGAGGTGATGCTTAATGACATTTCTACCCTGTGGATTATTAAGGACTCTTTCCAAGAGACCTAATAATGTGACAGAAAAACCCACACCCACTGCCCCTAAACTTAAATTCAACGTTCAGGCTTCCAGATCTTCACTGTGTCCACAAAAATCTTTAAATAGAGGTGAAGGACAGTAATTAGCCACCATTGGCTATCACCATGAAAAACAGGAAAAGGATCAGTAATTTTTTGACAGCGGTGAGACCAGGGCCCTTCCTATTATTTAAATGTGGCTTCTTTGCAATGTTTCCATCTTGCAGAGAAGTTGTTACTTTCAACCACTTCCTGGAAGAAGCAGCAGAAAAAGAAGTGCGGGGAAAAGCCAGGCTCCAGCGCTTCATTGAGAACCTGTTGCAGCGTGTGGATCTGGCAGAAAGGCAGCTAGAATATTACCAAAATCAGCAGATGGTCTGCAACCACACCGACGTCAGCGAGCATGTGGTAAGCCAGCAAAGTCCTTCCCTGCATTGTCACCCACCACCAGAGGGAAAGTACTTGAGTTTGAATATGGGTTGGCTCAGTAGGTCAGGCTAATTGCTACTCCATACAGATCTGAATTTGTAAAATGTTTCTTTAGATGTGTTTTATTTATGTTTTAAACTGCCCCTTCACATGAGTGAAAGGAGCAGGGAGTGCAAGAGCGGCAATAGCCAAAGATGGCAAAGGGAGAGCAGAGAATAATGAAATATTTGCCAGATATTTAACTTTTTTTCCAGCTTTGGCTGGAAAATTTAATTTTTTTTCCAGCTGCTGTTACCTCTGCAACAAACACTTTCCTTTATGTCACTTAGTGACTTGCCAGTTTTTTGGAGATCTCTAAAGATTTTCAGGAAAGATGTGGATGCCTAAAGAGGACATGTCAGCCTGCTGGCAAATTGGCTTGCTTTCTGTAGTTACCTATCACAGGACTTTTCGAAATGGTGAATGGATTCCCACAGGCCTGTCCTGCACAGATTAGAAACCAAAGCTGTCTGAACCTTGTTTTTTAAAATACATTATTTGTTTAAAAGCCCTTGTTATTAATACTTAAACTCAGTATTTTCTCTACAATGCATTACATTTATAT
Organism: Strix uralensis; assembly: GCF_047716275.1. Taxonomy (NCBI): domain Eukaryota; kingdom Metazoa; phylum Chordata; class Aves; order Strigiformes; family Strigidae; genus Strix; species Strix uralensis. The sequence continues at coordinate 8,562,978 of NC_133978.1, read as the reverse complement.
GGCAAGTTTTAGGTGCATGACTTCCAAAGAACATTTCTGTTTAAATTACTACCCCATGCTGCCTCTGCTAAGTAATTGCTCAACCTGGGATGTGAGAGGAAAGGCATTTGATCATGCACAGCACTGAACAGGTATGCAGTGGTGGAAAGCAAAGGTTCCCATAGCCACTTGGAAGACAAAGACCTGAATAAATGTAGATGTGCTAAAATCTAGTGCAGGACATCTCAAACAGTGTCTGTGAAACACAGGGGGGACTGTAAAGATGGGCCTCAGTATTAAATCATCTCCCCTGCTCTTGATATGTTTACCGGATCCCTGGCTCAGCAGTGTCCCTTGGGGAAGGCACTAATTTTTGAGGCAGCTGCCCTGCTTTCTGAGTGACTTCAGCATTCCTCTAAAGTCATCCATCCAAATACTGACCAGCCTGACCTTCAGGAGGTAATTACAGAAAAGCACACCATGAGATGGCTCCAGACTCCATCCAAGACAGATGACAAGCAGAGTTAGGCTGGGCAAAAATCCATCTGCAAAGTGTGGACAATACCAGGGACAGAGGGAACATTTACAAGAACATAATCATTTTCAGATGCCAGATCTGACTTGCTTGGCTCAGTGACTTCATTAAATGATATTCAAAGGCTCAGTCCAGTAGCACTGATGGGAGATCAGTACAAAGAACCGATTTAGTACCCAGACCGATTTAAGCTGAGCTGGCATTAAACACCTCCTTTTCTGACCCCCACTAAAAGAGGGACTAGACAAAGTGTTTCCACACTGTGAACCAAACTGCTGTAAAAAATCAAGTCATGCAAAGTTGTGCTGGCACTGAGGCTGTGCTGTCCCTAGCTGTTCTCAGGATTTGGGGTGGGAAGGGACAGAAATGCTTGTGTTCTCGCCCTCCACCCTTCAGTGCTGCTGTAGTCAGAGCCAAGGGCTTGTAGCTGGAGTTTTCTGTCCGCTTGTGTAAAGGAAATGTATCACTGCAAAATTAAAGGCTCTGCGAGAAAGTTAATTTAATACAGCTTATTCAAGCAGTGTCCCTTATTAATTATCTTGAACACAATAATTACTTCTCATTGTATCCATACAGTTTAATCTAATGTGAAAGATCTCTGTTCAGCCCACACTTCTTTAGCAATTTACTTTGATTATGGTTACGATAAAAATAATGGGGAAAAAATCCAACCACTAACAATTCACATGTTATGAATTTTAAAAACATGTAATAAGATGGAGGAATAATAATCTGTAAAAGTTTTTTTTTTTCAGCTTCTTTCATGACTGTTCTAGTTTTAACAGCAGCTAGCTGAGAATAGAAATACGGTTTTGAAGACTACATATATTTTATGCCTGTACTTTAATTACTTGATAATGTAATAATATTAATAACCTGTTTCTGTTTTCTTTGCAGTTTACAGACATTTCATTAAATAAGAAACCCAGATGCCTGTATGTCTATATTTTTATTTTTCTCTTACTTAAATACACTAACTTGACGTGCTTACATTTCTGCTTTTGCATTTCACCTTACCCAAAAGCCTGAATCAGGTTGGGTTTGGATCAGGTTCTATACCTGAGTATGAGTTATATTTATGTCATGTAATGGAGAAAAAACAGATTTCTGCTAAATCAAAGCTAAAATCGCATATTCTTTAAAGAAAAAAAAGAAGAATCATTTTCTGTTGAATGAATGACTCCTTCCTGCTGACTGTAATAGCCTACTGCAAAGCTACAGTAGTTGAATCTCTTCAGCAAACACAGGCCAAGTTTCAGCTGAAAATATCTTTAATGTTCTGTAGGTAGGAGAGAGACAGTTGTCATTTCCTAACTGACAGTAACACTGTTGACTTAAAAATCACTTGTAAGCAAACAAGTGCCCTGACAAAGCATGGGCACTAAACATCTCGGGTTACTCAAGCAGCTGTCCTGGGAGCGGCAGAACTAACTGGGGTTGGTTTCCCATGTCTTTGTGACTTGGTCACGAGTCCCAGCGGCTGGTTCGGAGCATCACGGGTGCTGCTTGGCCAAGTGGTGGTCAGGCAGTGCATCCTTCCTCAGGGCAACCTTTCTTAGTGGGGACATGAGTTTGGGTTGTTTTCCCACTGCCATAAAATGTGTTACATCATCACAGGTCTGGGACTTATGTGTCCCTGCCAGATTTGTTTGTGTCTGACCAATGGGTTCAAGAATTACTGGAAGACTGACAGACACATGAACAGATGGATGGGCTGGCAAATAAACTAAAAGTACAATGTATAGCCTACTGGGTTGGGGGGAGGCAGCTTTTTGCTCTTTGGGTTGTTTTTGGTTTTCATGTATCTTAGTCCTAGCAGGCAACTGGCCAAGTACCCTTTTGCTGATAAGCAGTGTTTGCATTAATAATTAACAGCATGGGGCTTTAGCTTTGTTTTCTCTACTTTTTATAGCTTTTATAGCTTTTTTTTTTAACCCGTACTGATTTGAGATTCTGGAAAACTTGATTGTCCAAAGTAGATTTTGAATTGACTGTGTATACACTTTTCAAGCTTCTAGATGTCTTAAGATGATTGGAATCAAGGAAAATAGAATTAAAATATAACCAGTGAATTCAGTGACGCGGTGAGATGAGTCCTTCTACTGACAAGTCTTTGGTCTAAATATAATGCAGTTTGGTAAAACCTGTTAATTGCTGACAAATAGTGGGAGTTCAAAGGCATATATGAAATTGTTTAGAGGCTTCTGTTTAACCACTGATATACTTCTCATTTGAAAAGACACTGTCAAAACTAGAATTTAGTAGTAGCCTTTATTTGGAGTTACCAGGTTAAAAATATCCCAACTTGTCCTACGAAGCAGAGAGGATAGAGAGGATGCTCAAAGGTATAGGGAAGTTTTACTTTGCTCTGCCTGTTCTGTGGATGAATCCAGCATTTGCATTCACCACACCAGCTGTTTTTAAGAGCTCTAACTCAGCTCAGTACATAAAATGAGGTTTTAATGATATGTACCAGTTAAAAAAATCGGGAAGTATTACTACCCATCCAGAAAATTCAGTGTAATCTTAGGGGGTTTGGGGCCACTGATGGTTTACGTTTGGGATCAATGGCTGGACTTGCAAGGCCTCTGCATTGCTTCCCGTTCCTTGTCTTGAAAAATACCTGATGTTTGTGGAATGCAGCAAGAATAGGATTGTTCTTAAGTGCCTGTGGCAGTGGAGTGCATTTAGTCACATTATTTCAGTCTTTCTTCATAATGCGACAAATTAGGAATATGTTTGAGTAGGAAGTTCAGACTCTCACAGTCACTTGTGTCAAAGATCTGCCACTTTCAATGGAAAAATATTTCCCACATCTGGAGCTTGCAGCGTTGCATTTCATGTGAAACGGACCTGCATCTTCATCCATCTTAGACACCTTCTTACTCTGACTGTGAATTAGGGACAGATGTCCATCTTCTCTACCATAAATTCATTCAATTTAAATATAGTTTAGCTCTTTTAGGCAATCCCCTCTGATCATAATAACCTTGACTACCTTTGGGTTTTAATATTTTGAGAGCATCGTTCAGTGCAGCAGATGTGTGACTAACACCACCTGCAATCACCTGCAATAACGCCTGTATATGCTTTGGGAATAAACGATGTAACTTTTTCACCATAACAACATCAAGAAAAACAGAGCACTACATCTTTTAACATCAACTAAGTAATGGACTGTAACAACAGCGATAGGACAAGAGGTAATGGCCTCAAGTTGCGCCAGGAAGGTTTAGACTGGACATGAGGAAGCATTTCTTTACAGGACGGGTTGTTGGGCGTTGGAATGGGCTGCCCAGGGAGGTGGTGGATTCCCCATCCCTGGAGGGGTTTAAGAGTCGGGCTGACATAGCGCTGAGGGATATGGTGTAGTTGGGAACTGTTAGTGCTAGGTTAATGGTTGGACTGGATGATCTTCAAGGTCTTTTCCAACCTAGATGATTCTGTGATTGTGTGATTCTGTGAAACAGTGCCTAAGAAGTGATCATAGACCTTAGTGACCAACACTTGTGCATTTACACGACCTCTAGCCCCCAGCAAGGGGTCAGAGTCCAGGCCTGCACCAGGCCAGCACGGCACAGTGCCTGCAAGCTCCAGCTTGGACCTGCATGGCATTTTCCCCGCAGAACTTCCCCATAGCAAAGTCTGGTTGGCAAAGGTGCCAGCCAGGTAAAACTGTAAGGCTCGGTTCCTGTGCTGTCGACTAGCCCTCACTGCCTCCCACCAGCAAATACAGAGGCTTTCGTGACACCCGTCTGGTCTTTTAAAGAGTAGGAGAGGTCTTGCACTATAACACTTGAACAACAGCTTTTTCCAAAACTGGCTTTGTCAAGTGTACAATATTGTTTAACTCCCAGAAGAAGTAATGTGGTTTCCAGAAATAACGAGCTATGGAAAATAGCCCTACGGGAACCCTTAAGAGCTCGACTTGTACATCAGCACATCTGTTGTTCACTTCAGTCACAGTAGCTGGGCAGACATGAGCTGGTGCCTTACGTTCATAGTGCTGCTGTTACACAACATATATCTGCTGTAAAATATTTCAAGATTATGTTAAAAGGGACTGTAATGATCTTAGTTAAACTGTGGAACTCTGGTTTCAACGTAAAATTTCAGAGCAGAGGGCATGTTTTGGCCTTTGTAGCACCAGGCACCGTGTTGTCACTCCACCTGAGCTCACTGATTTCAGCAAATCCTGCTGGGCTTGAACCATCACAGAGAGAACAAAGAATTCAGCTTACTTTGGCCTTTAAGTTTTCATACCCTTCTTCCCACCAATTTCTGTATTCCCCTTTCCTCTCTCCCATTTCAAATCAAAGCCTAAAAGCAAAGCTAAAGTTTCCCTAAATGGGTGGCCAGCACAAAGGCAGAGTGTGGAGATTCCTGAGCTATTGGCCATTAGCTGCAGTTCCATGGGGCCTGGCCACAGTTCAGGGCAGCGCTGAGATCCCACCAAGAAGTTCCTACAGATTCTGCACCCACTTTTTACTGTTACTGGTGTTGTGCGGTCTTCCAAAGACCCTGTGATATTCGTACTTTGCAGAAGGTTGCCATGAACATGTGCGTCTTTAAAATCCCTGTAGATCACCAAGTTATGACAATACAGATCTCAGTAAGGTCTCAGCACTCCAAAACTGGCATGATGCTATCTGAATAAAAGTGTAGATGAACATGCATGAAGAGACCACCAGTAACACGTGTAGTGGTTCTTATAGTGAGAGATGCTTTTAAGTATTGAGAAATGTAGTTCATGTTGCAACTCTGTTTTTAACTTTCAGCCTAGTCCTGTAAAACAAGGCTATTTCTGTCTTAAGAAATGTAGGGGTTTGGGACATTTTGGGACCTATCCCTTTGCAAGATTGAGTAATAGTTATTAATAATCACTATTATTCATTTCAGGAGCCGAGGAAGTCAACACGCTTCGTATAACATCCCTGATGCAAAGCCTCATTCCTTTCAAAAAGGAAGAATCTTGTTGAAAAAAGCAAAGGATGAAAAATCCAGCTTGCAGCCAGTGAAATGCTTCTATGAACCTGTTGATTGCTCAAGAGAGATATGGAGAGCACAAAAGAAAGGTGAACCAGTCTGCTCTGCCAGGAAAGTGAGTGCAAAATCAAAGATGGGTAAAAAGGCCAAACCGCTATAGGAATGGTTTGCAATATATAGTAACGCAGGAGCTTGGCTTCAACAGAACAAATACTGAATGAAGTTAGTCATCCTACTTTTTCCTATCCATCTGGCCATGCCAAAATGTATCAGATATAATATATAGAAATATATACAGTATGGAAAATTTATATTATTTAGTAACGCCATTCCCTCTTTGGGCGCTGTAAGAGAAATGACATTTTATTCAGTTTACATGGAGGTTTTTCTATTTATTAATTTATTTATTTATAGAGCTTATTTTAAACGACTGCAGTTATCTTGCTGGGCAGTACTGTGGCTGTATATTTATTTTAGTGGCAGCATGTGGCTTGGTGATTTATTTTCCATCTGTGCTGTTGCAAGTTCAGAAGAATCCATTTAATCGGCACCTAAATATTCAGTCTTTCAGCTTAGGTAGGTATAAGATCAATGATTACCTGTTACCTGCACAGACATAGTTAGATGCAAAAGGTCTACTTGAGATGTTTGAAGGCTTTTTACAGCAGTAGATTGCTACGCTGGATTTTCTGCCATAAGTCCAGTTGGGTGCATTTCCATATTTTATTACATACATTAAACTGCTTGATCGTGCCAGCAGCCATGTTGTCTGTTGGTACAAGTTTGGGCTGCTTCGGTGTCTCAAGCACAGCTTTCAAATTCCAGAAGCTTTATGGCTTTGCCTCTGGTGTCACTTAGCAAGGAGACCCAAAGGTGATACGGCAGACCTGACAAGCACAGGCTGCACTGAGCCAGAGGAGAAATTTCAGTACCAAGTGTCAGCAGCAGGGTATCAGCTGTGGCCCAGCAAGTGAAAGGCTAAAGCAACACGTTACATTGCGTGACACAATGTGCAATGCGCGTGCTTGCTTTTAGGCATGAGAGGCCTAAAATGGCTATGATCATAACCAAAATCCTGGACGTTTTCATCTCTGAAGAATCTTTACAGGGCTGAGAGATCCCTGAATTTCAACTGAAAACCCAAGAGCAAGGAAGTTAGAAATGACTGCAGGACGGGAATGTGCGTGTTTACATTGGTTTGTGCCAATTAAAAGGATCCTTATTTATCAGAGTATTTATCAAGATGATTTTTTGTGTGTACAGTTTTTTGGTAGCATGAATCCTCATGCCATGTTTACAGATATGAACATCTTGTCAATGTTACTGATGAGACTTGTTTTCTCAAAAAAAAGAAAGGATAGGTGAGACAAGTCTGTGTAATTTATTTTTTAAATGCTTATAACAGATGTAAATTGTTTATGTGGAAGGTGATTTTTACAGTACATGTACAAAGATTTGTGAAAAATGTTTTTCATTTTTTATAACTATGACCGTAAGCAGAACTGAGTATTAAAAGACAGTGTGTCACTATGATTACTGCTGCAATAAGCACCTGAGTTGCAATATTTTTAAAGCAGATGACCAATCAGTCAGCTAGAATCAGGTAACTACAGATGTCATACATTTGTGAGTGTACAGAGCTCCCAGAAAGTAGCAGAGTGAAGAAAGAGAGTATTATTCCTCACTTTTATTTTAAATACTGTATATGGAACAATCAGATATATGTTTAAAGTTTCTCAACACTGTTTCAGTAGAAAGTCACAGTGTAAAACCAATTCAGGTATTTAGGTTGTAATGACATTTTAATACTTATTTACGTCACAAGGCCACACTTGGCCTTATGCTAGGCATTGTGTATGGTGAAAAGGAGTTGTTACATGTGTTGCATGGGCTTGGGTCAGATCATGTGTTACGACAACTTTCTTAGGCAAGCCAAAAAATAGAAACATCCTTGAGTTTTTTCTGTTGCTTCCTACATCCTTTTACAAACCTGAAAAAAAATGACCCTTTTTGAAGATAACAAAGGTGAACTTTAGAAAGATAATAAAGTAAAATATATTAATCCATTCCCTTATCCACTTGACACTGAAAGAGTATTTTTATTTTTAAATGCCTATCTACTCTGTTAGTCACCAAAGTTAAGTGCAACTACTAGTTCACAAATGAGATGTTTATTTTATTATTTATTGCGCCAAAATCTTGACTATAAGTTGTCCTTTTGGGGGAGGAAGAGAAAAAGAGAGTAAAAGAAGTTGCATGTTCTTAAACTTTTCAAAGCCTAAGTTACAGTTACTTGCTGAACAAATGCCAGGTTAGTTAATTAAAAAGAAATTGGATTGTACTGTAACCCCAGATAAAAGTTTTTAGAATATAAACATTCTAATAATAAAGATATATTTCTCAGTTACTGTGTGATTTAACTCTGTGGAATACAGTGTTTCTTACAAAAGCCTACCCAACAGCAGAGCAAAAGACAAGAAACAGCAGCCCTGCTTGGACTTCTGTTTATTCCTCAGATAAAACACCACGGCAGTGAAGTTGGGCTGTGATCTCTCAAAGCGTTACAGATTAACCTGAAGGACAGCTTCAGCATCTTGCCCACATAGCTTGTACACGCACCTGCCCCTCTCCTACTATGATCACGCTTGAAAATTATTCTTGAGATAACCCACATGGTCAGATAACCTGCCCAGAGCAGAGGCGGGGAGAGGGGAGGGAAGGGTCAGGCAAAAGAAATTAAGGGCAGAGGGGCTCCTGGGGAATGTAGGTGATAAAGTCTGCCTCACACATTGCCAGTTGCTGAGTCATTTCATCAGGTATCTCCCTGGTTAGACTTGGAAAGAGGTTTTTCCATGGGGGAACCAGATTCCTGTCAAGATGATAACCCATTGGAGAGGTGCTTTTGAAGACTGGACGAGGAGATGAGGTCCCTCTGACACCTCAGGAGTCTGAATAATTTTCATCAGGAAAAAACGCTCCTTCCCAGTCAGGTTTACACAATTTACTAGCTCATTTTTAAAGTTTATGTCTGGTCATCAGCAGAACTTGACTGCTGGATGTGTGTATCATGCCTACACTTCATGCCCCATCAACAGAGGTGGAATGCTTGAGAAGGATCGGTACGTGTGCTAGGCTGAACGTAACTGGTGTTAGCTTGAGGGGGACTTTACGAGGAGATAACACTGGAATTGGAAAATGTCAATTTTAAAATATTTTTTAAATCTGAAAGTGTTCTGACAAAGTTGACCACTCATCTTTGAAAATTAATTTGAAGCACAGTTACCACATTTTGCCCTTTGAGACACTTTGAAGACATCTAGGTGGGTTGCATGCTCACATCAAAGTGAAATTCAGTAGGACCTGCATGCCTCATTCCCATATACATTTTTAAAATCACACCTCATCTATAACTAGAAACATCTCAGAGCAGTATGTGTACTGGCTGGGCCCTTACAGGTGAGCTTTCTGATTAAAACAAAATGTTCTGACCGACGTGTAACTTTATAAGCCAGGAAAACAAGAGACTAATTGAAACCTAGACATTTAATTAGAGCTGTACATAGAAAAAACACAGTCATTTTGAGATGCTCCTGCCAGTTGAAGAGAGAACCTGTTTTTAAAGCACTTGATGGCATCTGACCCCGCGTCTGTTGCAGTAGTAAAAACAGTCTCCCCCCACCCGGAGGAGATCTGAATACATTTGTTTTGTTTCCAGGCGAGTTACTGGAAATATTCAATGGGATATTCATACTCGAAGGGATGGCCACCAATTAGAGCAATTACTAGGACAAACAAATTACCACTTCTATCATCCTTAATAATCCTTCCAATGCCATGAGCTCTTTCAATCTACTTGAGCAAAATCCCGCTCTTCTCTCTCTTTATTCTGCGTCACCAGATAGTTGCCTCTATTTGTTCTTACCTCAGACTAATGCTGATTGTTTCCATACATCCTGTCTGAAGTGGCTGGAGTGGACTATTTTAGTGCTCTCTGCAGTGGGCATGGGCATTATGTTAAATCTTTTTTTTAGAAAAAATAGTCCCAGAAGTGATTTTATGACATGAAACATACAACAAGCTCTTAAAAATAGATCCTGTTGTGACACGAACAAAATGTCCTTTCCCATTTTGTTGCTAATGCCACCCTCTATCTAGCCACGCTTTTTTTATTCTGGTCTCTTGAATTTTCATTTGTACATCTCTCCAAGGAGAGGGAGAGACAAGCAATGTAAGTTAAATGCAGTCACTGGCTTGACAAGTCTTTCCCCCCTCGCTGTCTCTGTCCTAGCATCGCACACTGCAGGCAGGTAAAAGTTGGCTTGAATTTTTCATAGAGTCATGGAAAAAATACATACAACAGATTTCAGGTTCATTATAATGTTATGAAAGAGGAAGAGGCTCTTCTGAGCTGAGAGGGAGAGAGAAAGAAGAGGAGAGATACTCCACTTGCTTGAGAAGTCACTTTCTAAGATAAATGTGAGGTGGAGGAATTTACCACGTGCTGGTGCGAGATGAGGGAAAACCAGGGTTACAGATAAGGCAGCAGTGAAAGGATGGGGGACTCATTACTGCCTGCTGTTTCTTAGAGGCTTTGACCTGCAAAACTTCAGAATATATATGGCCTGACACTTTCAGTCCTTAAATCATGCTTTAGACACAGGTTTTGAAGCCTAATTACTAAATTCAAAGTAATAGAATTACAGAATCACACAGAATCATCTAGGTTGGAAAGGACCTTGAAGATCATCTAGTCCAACCGTTAGGATTAGAGTTTCCAAGATATTCCCCAAACTCTGTCCACAGTATTTGTTCAAACCATAGTTTATTGGCTTACAGTGGGTAACTGTGGTAAGTGGGCCTTGTCAGCAGGGTGGATTTCTGTGCTGTTTTGGTACTTGCTCATTCCCGCCTCTGCTTGGTGACTGGCAGCAGCTGGCTGGGCGCCAGCAGTTCTGCCTGGACTCTACCCCAGCTGACCATCAGCTGGTTCCCACAGCAATGCTTTTCCTTTACATTACTTTGCTGATTTTTCTGTCTGCTTCCCAAGCTCCCTCCCTCTTCTTTTTGCCAACTCAGTACCTTTAAACAGCTTCTCTCATGCAGCAAGCACCTTTCCTGGGCCTCAGCCTGCCAATAAGCCACTGCATTGCACCAGAGACACTTACAAAACGCTTTCTTCAGCGGGCCAGGGGCCACTGCTGCACTAGATGGCAAACTATCCAGCTGTGCACAGGTGGGCAGAGTAGGTGGAGCATTAGCTATTACACCGCACATGCGCAATACTGGCATTTATCCACACCCCAGCAAAGCTCAACTGGTCTACTCCAGCCATGAGTACACCTACATGTACTTTTAAGCCAGTCTGGGGAGCAGAAGACCAGGCAACGGTTCTTTGTTTAGATTAAATGCACATTTGGGCCATACAGACAAAAGGTGTTGTGTGAATATAGCGCTGTGCACAGTGCGAGAGATCCCAACCTTACAGCATGCAGGTACGTGGTCCGGTTCAACTACCTGAACTTGAACTACTTGAAGCCTCGCACGCAGGCTGAATGTGCTGGGATAAAAAATGCCCTGTCTTTTACAAGTGTGCAGAGTTGGTGCTCTGGTGCTCTCCGCTGCAGCCGCCTCTCTGGATCAGATGGCTGTTCGGGCTTTTGCTCCTGGCACGACATCTCACTTGTTCTGCCGGCTTTACACCGCCCGGGTGGCAAGCCCGCCTGTCGCCATTCGTGCTTCTCATGCCTGTTTGCAAACGGACAGTGGACCAACAAGGAAAGGTCAAAGGTGTGTGTTTCTGAGAAGACATCTGCAGCCCATTGCCCCTCAGCTGGAGAATGAGGGTAACCTTGGCCAAGCGTCCCACGCCTCAGAAGTATTTTCAGAAGAATATTGCACACATGGTAATTGCCCTTCACTGAAGTACAGCTCAGGCAGGCATCACACACTACTGTTCCCAAAGGGATTTCTGATCTCCTACAGCCAGTACTGTTCAGGGTATTTTTGTAAGAGAGGGAAGGCTGAGCGTTGGTCATCTGAACAATATGCATACATGTAAACTCAGTGCACGTACACATACATGCAAACTACAGCTCAGTTGTGGGACTAGGAGAGGATGAAGAAAACAACTGAAAGAAGGTTGGGTTTGTTCTGATTTTACTCTTCATTAAGATTATATCACTGTTAGATAGAAACCCCAAAAGAAACTTTTCAAAAACCAACCAGCTACTCCATGAATTATATATACACCTTCCACTGAAAATCACTTTTGGCATCACAGAACATATTCATCTGAAGCAAATTTCCAGAAATTTTTTCCCCTTGCAGAAAATAGTAGGCCTAGAAGAAATTTTTAAATTTTTTCTCATGGGGAAGAAACAACAGCCAGAAAAATGGAGATATTTTATCATGGGCCAGCATCACCCCAAATCCCTGAGGCTTATGCTAAGACACTCACCCACCAGTGAGCCTTTAATTGTTTCTGTGTCAGCCTGCTTGGCCTACCAACCGTACCAAGGCCCAGGGTATAGAAGTGACCTCCTAAAAATGACATGGTTTAATTATCCCACCCTCTGAAGCTTTGTGCAGGCACCTGTTTAAGAGGACCACGTGAAAGTCACTGGTTTTGCACTCAGCCAGGGTATGCGGGGTGTTTGTGCCAAGCTACGCCGGGGCCACCCCCGGGCAGAGGCCCTTCACAGGGATTAGCCTGAGGAACCAAGGGATGGATCAGGCATCACCCAAAGCCTGGCAACAGCAGCCGAAGCACTTCAGATTTATAGGGACTGAACCTATTTCGGCACCAAGAGCCACAACTCTCCAGCTCCTCAGTGCGCCTGTGGCTGCCAGCATGGCTGCACACTTCTGGAGCCTGCCTAGGCTTTCCACCAACCATACAAAAAATTTGGGGTAATAGGAGGCATGGGGATATGTTAAAAAACTCCATTGCACACAGCAGCTTTGAAAACAGGGTTTAAAGGCATGGAGGGACCATCTAAAGGGCAGTTTGTGAGTACATCAAGCTCATCCTGCCCTTCTCGGGTCCCCCAGAGGCAGAGGAATATTTCAGCCATGCTGGCACCCGATTACTTTGGAGAAAGGGCAGAGAGAGCCCGCTCCTCCAGCAAACACCCTGCTGATGTACTCTTAAGGGCATCAAATATTTTATCCATTGGCAAATTATGAAATTAAAAAGATAATCACAACTATAATGAAGGAGCTTTAACTCCTTTGTCAGTTAATCTATTTGCCATGGTGAACACACTGAACTGTTGGGAACAAGTTTTATTGTAGAGTCTTTCTCTATTTGAAGAAAATGTTACCAGACATTAGCTGGATTTCACTTGCAGACTCCCCTCCGAGAGGGGCAGCTGAGGGCAACAAGCAGAAAGCAAAAACCTGGGTCCCAGTGAATGAGGAGGAACATTTGCCAGAGGACAGGCAGAAGTTTAAGTTTCCAGAAGTGTGGGTGGGGAGAATGGAAAGGAAGACGCAACTGATGCAGTTGAAACAGATTAACATGACACTTGCTAAAGAGACTAGGACAGCAATATAGTTTCTATTCCCATCTATTCTTCTAGTGGACTTCAGTAACTTCTTAGTTTTGTTAACAAGGAAATGGAGGTGCTCATCCCACTCAATACTGTATAGTATTCCCTCCCCTGTTTTCTAGGGTACACCATTAAAGGACTTATAAGAACGTGATTCTTTTTTATTTAGGGACAGAAGCTTCTATTCCTTTTGTTTAAGTAGATGAAAACCTACATCACGGATCCCCATCTCCTTGCATTTCAGGATGGGGGTTATATTACATGTGAATCTGGGTGGGGTAAAAGGTCTGTTCACATCCTGGGCAAAAGCTAAAACACTTCCATTTTATCTGTGTATACAATCAAGGTGTCTAGGAGGCAACATGTACAAGTCAGTTCAGATATCAGTTTGCATGAAGCAGAAGCACGGAAGGAAATTTCACGTTGTCATAAAAGTCAGTGTGAGTCCAGAATCAGTCCAGGCAATGTGTATCCTACCTGAAAATTCGGCTTTTTAGGGAAAAAAAGCCTCGAAAGAGAGACCTAAGTTGACAGATGAAGCCAGCCGGAGCATTTTGCCACTAGGTGGTGATGGTTGACAATGAATCGGTGCAGCATTCCCGCCGCACCCGAGCGGTTCAGCCTCTCCTCACGGTCCCCGTCCCCATCGGGGGTTGTGTGTGTGCCACTGGAACACGCTCTGCTGTTACCAGAGACAGCCCGCTGTGTCTGACCTCAGCTTGAGTTATACATTGATTAGAGGACTTTACCAAGTACATGAAAGTGTCATTTAATCAACTAGAGATGGTGAATGAAGAGGAGACCAACAAATGACATGCTACTGGTAGTCACTTGCAACACGATGCTAGCAATAAAGGTGACATCAGTAGCTGAGCCAATGCTAAAATCACACAAACTGAACATAAATGATCAAAATTTCTTTTTCTGACAGAGCTGTATCTGCACAATATCCACCACAGCCCACGGGCAAAAAGCAGAGTATTCTGGAACAGCGGCCGAAGGCTGAGGCGCAGAGCAGGCTGGTAAGGTGCAGGGTAAGGTGCACGTCGAGATGGAAGCATTGGTGCCAGAAGAGGCCAAGCACGCCTCTGCCCAGCTCCCTCCAGCAACCCCCTCGGGCTGTGGGGCACCCATGCAGCCACCCTGGTGCAGGGCCATACTCTGCACCACGCCACAGCCGGCTCCACGCCCCTTCCCTGCCCGTCCCCCTCTGTGGGCTTAGCAGCTACTGCCCTTCCTATTAAGCACATGATATTCTGCTTCTTTGTAACCCTAATTAAGGGGTTTTATTCTTATTATAGAAATTAAGTCTACTTGGAACAAAATAGCAATTTTCTGTTATAAAATGATGACTTTCTGAAAGACATAAGAGGACTAATGCACTCGGCAACGGCTAATGACAACATGCCAAATGGCCCTTTGCTTTTAGTGTGCACCCATCTGCTTCTTGATGTTCTGCCATGACCTGCGTATCAGAGTCTACTGAAGACCATCCCAGCTGGTGAGGTACCTCTAAAATGGGCTGAGGGACCCATCCCCTCCACAGGGAGACACCTTTGCCCTGCAGCCTGCCCCAGAGCAAAAGGCTTTGTTACCATGGTGGAAAGGCAGGGGCGAAGGGAGAGAGGATGGACCACACATGGTCGTGAACCATGGCGAGGGGATGTTCCACGCAATCCCGTGCCTGGTGGGCTCCTACTCAGGTCCCAGGCCATGCCGGGGGTGTGCAAGGTGACCAAAGCCACGGCGACTCTCACCTAGGTGAGGTACTAATGATTAATTTTATGTACCCATTATGTCCATCATTATTACCAGTTCAACATGTGTACAAGCCTGACAATCAGCTGTTTCTGCCTCCAAGAAAGTTTCGGGGGGCTTTACAGTTGCAGATATATATTTAAAAGGTTAGGGTTTTTTTCCAAACAACATTAGATGTCCTAAAATTGTTTTAATCCAGCTGGCATAGCTCCTCCTTCACTCCTGAAATGATTCCCACTCTTTACTGGAGTGTTTCAAGGGCCACCCTACCTTGCTGCACCTCGATCACCAGTGTCCAATGAGGGAGAAAGGCCTGCCTGGCTGAAGTGACCAGTCACCCATGAGCAGCACCAGAGAGTGACACGCTGGTACAAACGCAGTATTTGCCACTCTCAGAGCAATACAGAAACATAAATCTGTTTTTATGAACCATTAGTCATTTTAGATAACAACAAATCGGTACAAATCCAGTATTCATATAAATTACCAGCTCTGAATAGCTGACCCACTTTATACATAATCTTGGCACAAAATCTTGACTATGAAATTTGAGGCAGATTAGTTTCACTTTGGCCAACTTAGAAAGAAAGAAGTGAAAAACACATTAATACAGGGCTCAGAATGAGGGCTTCTTTCCACTTTAACTCAGGCTGTCTTGTTCTCGCAGCAATATAGGGACTAAAATCTTCTGCACGTGTCCTGTTTAGATTATCTGCAGTTCAGTTTCCCATGGAAGTAAATTCTGGTGACAGACATAGTTTGAACCTGCCATTTGAGTACTGTGCTACTTGTTACCATACTCCAAAACCAGTGTTACAGGGTTCCACCAAGAGGCCATTCTACCCATCGCACTGCGCAGGTACATATGGGGCAGTGCACAAATTTCTGAAGACTGCATTAAGGAGAAAGGTAACTACTCCATGCTAGGATATAAAGCTAAACCCCAAAGCGTTTATAATCTGAATTAGCCTACCAAATCTCTGGAACCACAAGTCCTTGCTGTTTAACAAGCCTCTGTGGCTGCTGCGTGGTTGTATGGGCTGTCCTACATTTTCAAGAAGCTGCAGCAAACCTGGCTATTGCTGGCTTCTCCTTGTAGAATTTGAAACTGGAGCCATAAGTTTTGGCTGTACCCCTTGTTTAAATATATGAGGTTTGTTAATGAAAATACAGGCTAATGGAAAAATTAAGTTATATTCTAGGGATGTTACAAGTGAACTGGATCAGTAGATGTACATCACAGGTTGGCCAAAAATTCAACTGAGCACCTGAACATGATCTAAGCCAACACCAGCTTGCACCAGCAAATAAAACTCAGTCTTCTGGAGACCAAATGGAGAACAAACTCTAGTCCATAACCCAATCCTTTTCTGATGGGTACCAAGATCCATCACCACGTTCTTCTCTCTTACCTCCAGCTTCAAAGAAACATACCATGGAGCCACAAGCCATCAGCAAACTCAACCTTCACCCTTGTGCTGAGGATTCAATCCAAAATCTAATTCAAACTTTTAATCAGCAACAGCACTCATACAGTATGTAGAACTTTTATTGTTAATAACACACAGAAAGAGGACTGAGAGCAAAGCCATTGATTCACTGTAACAGAACAGCATGCCTGTTTTACAAGTGTATAATTTCTAGCTGGTAAAGAGTTAAGGTGAGGGAATACAAGCGGACAACTCCCAGGTAACTAGAAGGGAGAACTACACACAAGAGACAGGTCTAATATTCAGAATACCTGCGGACATTAACAATGTAGTCCTGTCACTAATCATAGCTCATAATGAACAGTGGCAATGGGGTTCTTGAGAACTGGATGGACTCACATAGCTTGTTATTTTAAATAAATACCATAATCGGTATGAAATCCCAGCAACTAAAATATGAAAAACAGTATGAACTACCAATCTTTTATGGGACAGAAAGAATTATCCATAGCTATCCAAAGGCTAGTTTGGCTTTCATATACTTGTATATAAACCATGAGTCACTTTACATCATCTTGCCTCCAACTCTTTGCAAAACATAGA
Organism: Strix uralensis; assembly: GCF_047716275.1. Taxonomy (NCBI): domain Eukaryota; kingdom Metazoa; phylum Chordata; class Aves; order Strigiformes; family Strigidae; genus Strix; species Strix uralensis. The sequence continues at coordinate 8,546,137 of NC_133978.1, read as the reverse complement.
GGTTTTGTTAGTGGTGTTTAAGCTAACTGCAGGTATTCTAGGTTTAGTTTGTGTGGGATGGAAAGAAATACTAGCCTTTTACTTAAAGGGACAAAAAAATGTAGATTTATATTGATACAAGGAGAACAAGGTGAGGAAGAGTACATAAGCAACTGCATTATGAAATTCTTAATATCAAATATTAGAGGGAAGAACTATGGATATTTCTCTTCTTACAACAACAGACAGAACCAGCCCTGATCCTGCAAGGAGAAGATGGTTGATCTCACCTGCATCACCCCGAGAAGGCTCTGCATGGGCTACCCCTGCACACAGGCAAGCCGATATCCGAAGCTGTATGCTGCGTACAGACACATAGTAGTTCAAGATGTACATGAAGACTCCTGTCTTATGGTAGCATCCCTACTGCTTGCCCTGACTTCGTACCTGGTGCCCCACAGGAGAGCCAGGCAGCATCAGGAAGCCTGCCTGCCTGCCACTTGCCACCTCTGACAGGTCACCATGGTTCTCTGTTTCACTTTCCCCACTTGCAAAGTTAGAATAACTATTACTCCTTTGAACACTTTCAGCCCTTTTGATGGAGGTTGCTACAATTATATTACTATTGCAGGATATTAGATAAGCCTCACTGCTCTGTGGCAGAGTGTCCAGATGAGTAATTTGTCCATTTTACAGACAAACTGAGATATTGAGACGCTAATACAGTAAACTGGCATGAGAATGGAAAAAATAGATGATCCATTTTCAGTTTCCTCCCTTAGCAGCTACCCAATTCTCATAGGAGTAGAGGGCCCATCCTAACAGCTGCCTTAAATTTTAAGTGTGCTTAAAGAAAGCTTCTCCATTAAACAAAGTGTGCATTTTCAACTTCTAAACCTGACACCAACTCCAGTGCTTCGCAGCGACTTGCCAACAGCTGGCAGCGAGCTGGCTGCTGCCTCTGCCAAAGAGGATTAACGCCGAATAATGTTGACTGGAGGTAGAAGACCTAATTCTATTTCTAGCCACATTGGTATAAAACCAGAGTGAGTAATGTTGTCTACAAAAGATGGATGCTATGGTGTAAAAGGATTGCAGTTGGAGACCATCAGGCTCAGAGGAACTGTTGGTGTATTTTTTTCAAGGACATATGTGTTCGGAAACTAATGGAAATGTTAAATTGGCTATAAAGATTTCCCACGGAAAAGTAACATTACTTCCAATAATCTTAGCTGCTGTGAATAAATGTAATTAGGACACATTTAAATTTGTTTAACAGTTACCCAGAAATGTTATTTGCAATCTGTAAAGTACTATGCCCCTAAGTGTTACGGGTAGCATGTGATTTCGTTAGCAGAAAACCAGGCAAAATATATTGCAAGCTGAAATCCCCTTTTTCCCCCCTCTAACAAAAGCTCTCCTAACCCCTTATACTAGAATAGCTGCAGTAGAAAAAGGCCTCTAAGGGGTTTATTTGGATGTTGTTGGTTCTTGTTGTTCGTTTTTACAGAACAGGAGACATTTCCCAGTCTACTGTGTCATTTCTCTTTAGGCAAATGCACAAAAGAACATTCACAATTAGTGGAGTAATTACAAATGTTACCAAAAAAACCAACCCAAAAGCTTGCGGTAGCTGTAAGGGCTGCACAGAGCCCCCCTGAGCCCCTGCCTGCTTGTCATCGGCAGAGCCGTTCTTCACACACTTTCTGAAGAAATTGAAGGCTGACCCTCCTGCAGCTTCTCCCCACCAAAACCCAGCTGCACTAACCCTCCCAGAGGGTGAGGAGGGCAGGCAGGACGCGGGCAGGGGCAGGACTCTCAGGTGTCTGAGCAGGTCACCCCAGCTCCCCTGGCACATGTAAGCATCTCCGCTAGACAGAGGAGCAGTGCTGGGAGAAGGGATGGGGCTGGGACAACCAGCTCAGAGGCAGCAGCTGATGGGGTCAGCATCTCCAATCTCCCTCAGGATCTTTCTGGGGCTTTTTAAGGAAAACACTGCTTTCTGAATTTATTGACATTTAATTGCTTTTCCTTCAACTGCTCTAAAGTGAAAACTTGTCTTCAGCGTGCCCTGGCCAGCTGGGAGATGCATAGCCCTGCCCAAGCGCTTCTCTGACCTTCATCCTTCCCTAGGGCAGGATGAGGTACCCATAATGATGCTGACTCTATGGTGAGACCGGGACTGTAGGTATGGCCACCAGGCTACAAATTCAGGCTGTTTGCCAGACATGCAGCTGAGGAGGAGCTGCTGTACGGGCTGAGTTGCAGAGAAAGGGACTGCAGTTTCGCCCTCGCCATGCTTTCTGCTGAGGAGGTGGCTGTCCCCTGGCAGTCCAGTTTTTGGGACAAACCAGAACCAGCTGAGTGTCAGTCTGGACCTGAAGAGTCAGACTGACTTGCTTGTAGACCAGCAGATGATTTGGTGGTACTTCACAGTGACCTTCCCTACTGGTAAACTAAACCTAAATTCTTTCTTCAGTTCCTTCTCACTGATCAGCAGTGGGTTCAAGGATGTGATGGATTACGCAGCAGAGCCAGGCAGAGTACCCGATGCTGAGATCTCATCTGAAGCCGACACTGCAGCCTCGGCAGACCTGCCACGGATGTGCTGACACCGGCACTCTGAGCAACTACCATGAGGACAGAGTGTGGGATGTGAAACCTTGTCTTCCCCACCCCAAATACTTTCAGTATCAGGAAATTAATAAAAATGAATACAATAAAGGAATACACAAAGGACTACAAATATCCCCTTTGTTGTATCTGATTTGGACCTGGAGTGTTTCCCAGCTTCAGTCTAGCCACTCGATAATCTGAAGTGGGGAACGCTACATAAATTACTCATTATTCCCACCAGATGAGCTGTCAAAGGCTGCGGAAACTAGTTCATGTTCACTTCACCTCGCTCTGCTCGCTCTTTGCTGTTACTTACTTTCCATTCTATTAAGGTCTGTTGTTAAACACTTTTGTCTCAAGCTGCTAAGAGAGAGAAAGAAAAAAGGAAAGAAATAACGAAACCCTCCACAAGCATCCTGAAGTTTTACTTTTGAACAAAAATCCAGAAGGACACAATAAAAGCCAAAGCAATTGTTCTTTCTCTGTTAGTTCATTATTACACCCCACAGACGTCAAACAACCTCCACAGCCTCGCTTCCTGCCTGGGTTTACCACCAGTACAGATACAGGTATCCAGCCCAAGGACTACAGGAAAAACATAGATTAAACTCCCCTCTTGCTGGAGGTGATCCCTGAGAAGAGTAAAGGCAGCTCTGGGGCAGAGTTTGTGCATTTCTTGAGCTGCAGCTACTCGTATTTAGTTTCAAAGCAAATCACAAATGTCAGAGTATTGCATAAGTACCTAGTGCTACTGCTTCGCTGCAGCTGCGGTATCTGCTTGGCACACCCAGGAGCTCCAGCCTCCAGGCCAATCAGCCCAGAATTTGGCACCACAACTAAAGTAACACCACACTTTGATTTTTCTAAATTAATCATTAATCTTCGACATTTCCAATTAGTCGCTAGAACCTATATTTCTGTCTGACCCTCATCCCTAAGGTTTCCTGTTTGTTGTTTCCATGCTGCAGATAGCACAAGCGGCAGAGCACTATTGCTCTTGAAAAGGATGTTTTTACATATGGCTCTGCCCCAAACACCTGGAAGTACTTGTAGCCCTGGAAAGGCAGGCCCAAATACTGGGTGGCCCTGGAAAGCCAAATGTCATTTCAAACTTGCAAATGCTTCCTGTCATCACTTTTGGGCCAGACCAAAGCCCTGAAGTGAGCTGTCCCTAGGGCTAGAAGAGACAAAGTTTGAACCCAGGATGAAACCTGGTCCCTCAACTCCCTCTGGCATTATCCTGATAGCACACCGCTGGCTGGCACACCTCTGCACAAGCTGCCGCTGGTTTTCTGTGCTGTGCAACATCAGGCAACACCTTCAATTCTTCCACAGTTGTGGCACGGTGCCTTACTCTCAAATGCTGTATGTCCCAGGCTCCGCAGCAAAGGGTGTTCAGTGCAGTCAGGCACCACAGCAGTCCCCTCTAGCCGGGAGGCAGCCAGCATCCCAGGGCTCACCAAGAAACCTGGAAGCTGGGGGATCAACCCAGTACAAAATCCCTCATGGCAGCAGCAGTAACAAGAGGACATCTGACCCAGGAGGGAGCCCTGCATCCCCCTGTCTCAGCAGCACAACAGTTATAAAAACACCAAGTGGTGGCTGAAGCTGCACTGCTCTCTTTTCCTCAGTACAGAAGCTGCAGCCAAGCGTGGACACCAGTTTGCTTCAACTCCACCATGAGCCGGCTGGATGCATGACAGCTCCAGACTATACAGGATTGAAGAAAAATAGGGTTGGAAAGGGCCCACGGAGGTCATTTACTCTGGTCCCTCATCCCCAAGGCAGGATCAATTTTCCCCTCATCATTCTTGGCAGACTAAAAAATAGAGAAGAATAAAGAAACCAAACTTCAGGGAATTGGGGCAGGCTAAGTATAACTACGAAAGCACAGTCTGAACAGGAATAAGGCTGAATGCACTTATTCTAGAAAACCATGCCACAAAAACAGTGTCAGGAACTTGACTTTAATTCTTTTTTTAAATAAACAAACAAATCTGGAAGCTTTAAAATCCAGGGTATGGGTTGAGAACTATTTCATAATCCTTAGTCACCTACATAGTCAACCAATGTGGAAACACATCATATCACATCCTAATAAGCAGTATGCAAATATTTTTGTAATCTAATGCTAATGACACCAAATATTATTAATGTCATTTGGCACACTATTGTAAAAATAATATTTAACAATGTATTAACTGAAGTTGTAGCAAATGATGTATTTAGCTAATTGTATGCAATTAAATCAGAATTAAAAAGGGGATGTTTCATAATCTTCCTTGCTTTTCACTAAAAATCTAAGCAGGAAATTCAATAAATGAAAGCTGCTGGAAAATCATGTGAAGCATCAAGTGCTGGAAGATTAATATAGCACAAGGCATCATATGTTGTTCATCTAACTTTATTAAAAACCACCCCATTGGACATTTCATACTGAGCTGAACTTCACCCCTCTTTTTTTCTGATCCCTCATCCTATCTATTATATCACCCAGGCTTAGATCTTAGATCATCATTACATCCGGAAATGCAAAAAAAAAATCCCATGTATGTGATGAAATGCCTGTGTGTGGACTGCGGAGGGAATGCAGATCCAGTACTGTACTTCATTTTGAATAACTTCTCCCTGTAGCATGCACGTGTGTTCCTTGCACTTTTGTCAATAACTGTTAATACATGTGGGCAAAAATACAAGTGTCACAAACTGCAGCAGTTTCTGTTAGGAGTTTGTTCTTTGCTGCACCACTGGTGGTTAATGGTCTGTGTGAATATTTAGTGCCTGGATGTGCTCATGCTTTTGGAGAGAAGGACTGGGAACTCACCCTGTGACCTATCCTTTTTGCAGTTAGTTATTTCAAGGATTTCTCTGCGGGCATTGCTCCAACTTTGTACACGCAACTGTTCTTGCAGTACTTGTAACTCAATAATAAGGACCTGTGCATACAAATTTGGCCACTAAGGATACAAATGAACGATTTATCTGCACATTAAAAAAAGACAAAACTAGTTGCTATTTCATGTAGGCATCTGTATCAGTGGAAAGCTTTGGTAACACATTTTGACTTTTGTATGGACATCGCTCTTCCCATCTACAGAGATGGAAAGGGCTGCAGAGACCCACAGCTTTCTTACCCCTGTCCAATTCACTGAAGAAGCCGAGTTTGCTGGTGTTTGGTAATCCACTGGCTGCACCCAGAGGTTCCTCCTTGTACCTAAGGAGCAGTGGAAGTTGATGGAAAATGAGCTGCTTATCTGTTCATGAATCCTTATTTCCAGCCCAAACTCAGTGAAGTCTTTTTCCATGTCTGTGTTTGCTACCTGCCAAAGGGATGGGGCGTGATGGGGTGGTGGGAGGGACAGGCATTTACGCAGCAGGAACCTGCACAGGAGTTGTCTTACTATCCCTGCCTCCTCCCATGTCTGCCGAGGTGGGGGGCTCAGGCCTCTGCATGTGGGACCCCATGGTGCCAGGAAACGAGCAAGCATGGGGACCACCTTTCTGTCAGGCTTTGTCCCACGCTGAAGGGAAATCCTGAGGATCCCTCATTTTAATTCATTGTCTGTAAGACCTTTATTCGGACACCAGGGACCTGAATCTGCTCTTAGATGCTCGTAGCCAGACTCAGTTTTCATTTCTAGCCTAGTGGGCGTATCAGAGAGTGAAAATTAAAGAACAGATTTCCTACTTAAACAGAGAAACTTTGCTTTCATACACTGTGGCGGTTATTGACCAGGACCTGCTGGAGACAGAGGGAAACTCCTGTTTGCCTTGCTGGTGCTGGCTGGGGGTCCCAGCTCTCAGCACTTCCTACCGTCCCCCGCCTCACTGGTGCGTGCTTCAACATCCTTCCACCCAACAGTGGCAACTCAATGAAGCACTGCAAGAATTTAAATAGTTATTTGCATTTCATTAACAATGACAACATTTATTTTAATACAGTTAAATCAGAGCAGCATTTAATTTAATTTTAACAAGATAGTTATTAAGCTAACCAAATATCAATTGATTGCTGAAGAAACCACATTGTGAAACAAATAAGTTGAGAAATAAATCTTGTTGCCAGGCCATTAATGTAAAATCACATAAATAATAAACGTCTAATTAGGTTCTCTCTAATGAAGCGCTCCAACTGTTCTCTGACATTCTCTGGGAGGACTGGTGCCTTCCCAGGTTGGCTATTAGGGGAGAGGGGCCTGATCCAAGCACTCAGAAGGCTGTACAGGCTGACCCAGGTTGGGCAGCCGGGTTTAAAGAGGAGCTCGGCCTCCCCGTGTGCTGCCTAGCTGGGACAGCCTTGCTCCGCACCCCTCCAGGCGCCGGGTGCCCCGAGACCCAAAGCCCCTCACTCAGGCGTGGGTGGGATGCCAACAGTCAGGGAGCAGGGATACACCACTTCATCTGCTACTGCCAACACCATGGGGCTGCAGGGTGTGGGGGTCATCCCCCCGACAAATGCCACATCTTAACCCTTTCCTTCTCAGCACCAGCAGTGTACCATGCTTTCCTGCAAATTACCCTGTGTCTGGAGTACCAAAAACGGTCAGTTACAGCAGACATAAACATTTCCTTTTCTAGTATTGCTAAGGACTTGTAATTTTCATCCATTTGTATGTGTGGATATAATTTTCAAGGGGTTTGTTTGCTTGCTTATTTAAACACAGATCTCTTAGGGGGAGTTATTTTCATAGCTTTTCTGACCATCTGCTCTGTCCAGCTGCACAAAACAGACCAAAAAATCTCACCCAGGCAACTCTGAATCAAGTCTGCAAGTTCTGCTTAAAGCATATTACATTACATGCAGGCTCAATTTAAAGCCTTCAAGTGATGGAAAATCCACTGAATCCCTACAGAAGTTGCTCTGATGGTTAACTATGACCACTGTGAAAAATGTGTGCCGCCTTCTGAGCCTGAATTTGTCTAGCTTTAATGTTTATTCACTGATTCTTCTCGTGCCTTCTTCTGCCAGGTTAAAAAAAGTCACCAACAATCAGAAATAAATTATTTAGTCCTGAAACTGCCAGAGGTTTAAGGTATAAACAAATTGAGAGCAAACCAAAGAGGTTTGTCTAGGTAGAGACAACTGTCACAGGTGGCCCTTCCTTTGCCAGCCCCAGCAGTCCCTCAGCCTCTGCCTCCCAGGGACTGAAGCACAGTCTGCCATGGGAGAGGGCAAGGGCTCTTCTTTCTACCAGCATGACTTTTGGAGGGACACCATAGCAACTACAAGAAAACAGGTCAGAAAGCCAGTTTACTAAAATGCAAGTGAGCCCCCCAAGTAGAAATTTCCCCCTTTTTTAAATAATCCACACCTCGTGTACTCCTCACCTTTAAAAAAGAGCACCTGAAAAGAAGACTACACACACACAGCCCATGGCCTCAGATAACCCACACAAAACTGCGCTTGCACCAGAATTTCCCATGCAGGTACATAATCCCCCTTGCAACTGGATCACTGGAGGAGAGGGAGCTGTTTTCTGTTATGTTTTGTTTTATGGGTAGCCAACAGGCTGTGCATACTAAAATTTGGTGAATGCCCAGTGAGAAGCTGCTGTTTCTGCTACAGCTGGGAAAGCCCCCAGAGAGCTCTTCTGCCTGAATCACATCACGGAGATAGCACCGAAGGACCGTCACCTCCTGCAGACAAGAGTTGGGAAGGAATGCAGGGAAGCTCTGATGCAGGCACCCATGTTCCCTTGCTCCCTCCAACACCTCAGGGAGCTTTTCTGGGTGAACTGTGATCCAAAGTAAACCACAATGGATTAGTCATGTTCATTAGATAACCTGGACCTGCACAATTAAATTCTTGCAGTAAATGTGGTTGTAGTTCACATTAAGGCACGAGGGCTCATATAGCTGAAAGCACTCTTCTACTAAGGCAAGACAACATGTCCAGGGGATCAAACGCTGATACAGGCTAATTTTGCACAATTTTGCTGTGCTGTCGCAACAAAGCCACTTCATCCTACATCAGTAGTGTCCTGTCTCTGCATGACCCTGCCACGTGATGTCCAGCACCAAACCCGACTCTCTCCACACCACTTGCTCGCACACAGGGAGCCAGCCTCGAGCAGAGGCTGAAACAACACAGCACATACATCTCTAATCACAATAAAAGCAGTGACCTGGATTTGACAGTGTTATGTTACACAGATCAGAAGCTGTGATTTCTAAGAGGGAAGCACGTGTTTTGGAATATGATCTATTTTTTCAGAAGGATGTGATAAATACTTTTCAGCTGATTATTTTGCGCTAAACCATAAGGAAATCATCTCCAAAGAGGACTTGTCAGCTTGGAAGACGCTCAGGGGTTTACACCAAATTTTAGGCTTGACAGTGATCATAGGGCAGGAAGGGTGGTGGCAGCAAGGGATCCAACCTGCCTCAGATGAATCCCTACACCAGCTCTACAGCTTCACTTGTAGTCAATCTGCAGTAAACCACATTTACTTTTTTTCGTGCACCCTTCCACTGCTGTTTTTCAAACAAAGCAACTTAAACACATCTGGGAAGAAAACTAAGCAATTAAACAGAAAATGTGAGGGACCTTGTGCAATATAAGTGAAATAGCTGTTGAAGACTGGCTGAAATAGCCTGGAGATGCACGTGGGCATAGAGGTTACTGCAGGCTGGGGAGAAAAGGTTGTCAGCCACAGAGCCAAAGAACATGCATCAATCCCTTCAAGACCAAACGATGCTCCTCTTGTTAGGCCACGGATGCCTGTCACCCCTGAAATGACCAGCATGCAACAGGTTAAAGTGGTTATGCTGAAAGGGGAGAGAGCCTGCAGTGCAAATATTGTTAGCACACCCTCAGTCACAAAAGAGTAAATTATTAACTGCTCCTAATTAGGTGCCACTCCCATCCCACCTGTTACCAGGCTTTGAAAGGACGGAGCCACCGCACGTGGAGGTTTAACAATGCAATCTCCTCACCACATGACTAAGAGACTGCACCAACCACCACCCATACATCAGCTCTTTTGGTCACGGCAGATGAAAACTCACTTACCATGTTTACCATCTTGTGATAAACCTCCAACGAAACATTTTTTTCCTGTAAGTGACAGCATTTTGAGAAAACACCCACAAATCCCTTCCCAGGCCTTTGCGATGGCCCTGAGAGACCCCTGCCAATGCCTGCCAGCACAGGAGGCATCTGAGAGGGCTCACACTGTCCCTCGCACTTGTGGTTACGTGGTAACTGACACAAAGAGCCACCACCAGCACGCAAAAGCCATTTTCTTTCTTGCAAGGAAACAATAAGTAAGAAGCCTGAGCTGATGATACAGGACTCTTCATTCAGTCCCCTATCTCCTCTGCTCCCCCTTGCTTGCCTGTGCTCCTCTGCCATCTGACCAGCACTATTATCTACTTTATTACCCGGGACCTACGTGCCAGGCAGGGTGTCACGGAAAGCATGAGGGCCTGCCCACTCCCTCCTTTCTCTAGCGCAGGTCCACCTCTTCTCCCAGCCCTGAAGGGCACAACAGCCGCCGTAGAGGGAAAAGGCAAGGTCCCACTCAAGGCAGAGCAGAAGAAGCAAGGGGAGACCCAAGCACAGCCCTTCAGCCTCGGTAGGCACACACCCTGCCCGCGTGCACACCGAGAGGCAGGTCCAGGTGTTTAGGAGCAATCATTGCTTTCTTAGCTGGATGAAATGCTACTGATAACCACATTACCATTTAATAACTAATGATGTGTAATGCAAGAAACTCTGTAAGCTTAGGGTGCTGCATCATGACTTAGGAATTATCTTCTTTCCTGAGGTCTCCCTTTACAGGACTTACTAAAACCTGTTTGGCACAGCATTTCAATTTCCAGGTACAAACAGTTTGGAAAAAAACGGGGAAAGTAAAGCAAGGCACAGCAAGTGTGCAACAACGTTATTGTGAGCTCAGAAGATGTTAAATGAATTAATTCGATTCATTCTTAAATTTAACTGGCAAGATTGAATGGTTCACATTGAAAGCATGAATAACTATTTTGTTCCGTGAATGACTATAGTTTAGTGACTCTTGATGTCAGTGTATTTTGCCCAGGGTAAAACTTGCTATATGAATTATTCACTGCTGGGTGGATGGAATGAATGGGGTCATGCTCATAGACAGGATGCCAACTGTGGTTATTTGACATGATGGGGCACACTCGATGCTGACAAAGGACAATAGTTAATTTACAGTTTGGTACTGGGGCTCAGTCATTCTCCTTAAGATCTTTATAGAAAGCATGGAACTTTTTGTCATGTACTCCACATTAAGATGGATTCCGTGTGCCAAAAAACACTGAAGCATAGCTCACTTTTAAAAATGTTCACTAGTTTAAAGGCAAAAAAAACCCCCTACCTTCCTGTCTTGTTTGGCTGAAACATTGCTCCAAAGAAAATGTGTTTAAGAGCAGCTTAAAAACAAATGGAGGAATGCATCTATATATCACTTGAGCATCTTGTCATAGATGCAGTAGTTGATAGCTGCTAGGACCTCTCCTTGATAGGAAAGGATCTGGCAGCCTCTCACTGAACAGGGTCTCGGACTGGAAATAATAGTGCTTTTACCTAAGCTTTTATTTCCAAAGCCAAGAGAGAAGAGACTAGGCAAAGTTTCCGCACTAAAGTATTTACAATGAGCAATCGGAGTAGGACATTTTCCCAGCCTTCTTAAAAAGCTGTTGCTTTAATGCAAGCCATTTGTAATCTGGAAAGACAGGACGCAATTCAGCTTGATCTGACAAATGGGCCACAAAAGTTTACTTACGCATAATAATGATACATTCATCTTCACTTTACACTTCCCAACTGCATGCTTATTGCAAACATCTGTGTTGCTGAAACGACTGGCATTACAACTCATTTATATGGTTTAAAAATAGTGATAGACGAAAGCTGGGAGGGGGAAGGGTGTGAGGCGCTTTTTCCTCCCAAATTTCACAAATACTTAGTTTCATCTTTGAGCATTTTCCTGTGAATGGGCTGAGTCAGTGCCCTTGCATGCATAACTACTGCACTGATAATACACTTAGTACTTCAAAAAAAGGCTAAAGGAAAGATGCCTAAAAGGTGGCTTTGATTTTCCCTCCATGTCACACGTGCCCTACCATCCAGTTGCAAGAGAGGCCACTGCTCCATAGACCAGCAGCTCCCTTCACACAGCAGCTCCCTGACCATGCTCACATCACCAGTAAAGCATCTTAATTCTTAATGCCATCCCCAAACTCAAGTATTTCCTTGCCTTATGCAAAAATGGTACGCTTGCTCTCAAAACAAAGTATGGTGTGCTGGAGACCATGCCTACTTCTGAAACAAGCCTGCCTGAATTTGCCTTGTTTTCATCCCTCCTGGTGCTGGATGATTTGGCATAAGTTCTGTCTGAAATGCAGTTTGCATGGTTAACAGTGAAATGGGATATTTCTCCTTGGCTCCCAGATCTGTCAGGTGATGCATGTATTTGCTTTTTGACCAGATGGCACTTCTGCTTTGTAGCTGCACATGAAGTATTGAATTTCTGTGCTCACATTTGGCAAGCAGATAACATCCTTGGGGAACCTGGATAAAGGTTAGTATACCAAAAAGGCTCTCAACTAGTCTTAAGAGACTTTCTCTCCTCAGCCATCCAGGTGCTGTTATTTGACTGCCTTTATTTATGCCATGACATTGTGTACTCTTCATAGTCATGTGGAACATCTCAGTGACCCTCTAGCCAGGCTGATGGACAACTGGATGTGATCATGGAAAGCCTTTGCCATAAAACACTTCATATCTAAGCTCTTTAAACTGGTTCATGGCTCACTTGCTTGGTTGTTCTGGTGTTATCTCTGTATTTGCAGTAAAATTAGCAGGTCTGTGTATTCATGCCAAGCTAGTAGAAGACGAGAAGTCAATCTTGAACATAATGTACGATTCATCTCTCTTTCTAATAGCGCTCACATGCTACTCTGGCACAGCATTCACAGCAACATGCCCTGAGGATGCTGAGACCACAAGCTAAACAGTGTAAAAAAATCTCCAATAGCTTACAAACACTTCCCACTCACACGACTCCCTGTTTCAAAAACACTGGTCAAACTTTCCACGTGAACCCTTCTGCAAGGCATTTCATTTCATCACCTCTTTGCTTAATTGTTGCTAAGGTTTTAGCACCAAACTAAGGGCCATCTCTGCCTGAAGAAGCAATGGCTCGAGTCTCATGGCACTGTGCTGCTGCCTGTGGAGGCTACCTGCCAGCTAACAGACCAGCTTCGTATCTGCCTCGTGCTGACATAGCCCCACCCCTCTTTGCTGTTTCTCTCCTAGCACCACTTGAATCACCCAGAAAAACTTGGCTAAGTGAATTTCAAATCCCAAGAGCTGCCAAACTGAGTTTATATTTCACATGTGGGTGCTCTGGGAGATTGCTTTTGCACATTGTGGGTCAGCTCATAGACAGGGGAAAGCCGAGTACCTCACAGAAGCTACTGCAGCAATTTCCTCCCTGCACGTATGCTCTGAAGCCGCTGAGAGCCTTCTCGCAGGCTGGACCTGTGGCCATCTCAACTGCACATCTGCATTTGACATGACTACATTATAGTCATCTATATCATTATTAATTAAACTACAAGAATAAAGAAATAGATTAATTATTAAGAAAGGTAAAAAGTGGGAGCTTATTTTACAGATACCCATTCTGGCAGCCTCAAATGTACCCCTCAGCCCAGCATGCCAGGCAGCATGTGGGGCTCACTGGCTCAGTTCTGAGTTGCAATATTTCACTCGCCATTTCCTGCCGGGCAGGGGGGCAGAAGAAGGAGCAAGCCATTCCCATGCTTGGAATATCTTTGCCCACTCCAGATCCAGTAGGCATGGGAGCAGCAGGATGGGTGCCTGGTGTTGTGTGCACCACCGCACAGGGAGAGGCATGGAAGGAGGTATCACGCAGGGGCACAGCAAGGACTGCAGGGTGCCCGCCACAGCCACGGGGGAGGCTCTGCTGCCTGTGGGGGCCGGCTCCAGCCTGTGGCCCAGGGCACACCAGCCTCTCCCTCCAGCACTTTTTCACCTGCAGGTATGAGGAGGGCAAGGGGGAAGACAGGGAGAAGGAAAAAGAAAACAGCTGGCAAAGAATGAGGAGTAAAGTAACCAAAACAAATGCAAAGTAGAAAATCCAGTCCAATTCCCTGATTAATTTTGATCTCTGCATTCACCAAAAAAGGGCTGGATGGTGCAGCAAAGCAGGGTGTGCGACTGTTAGGAGGAACGTCTGAATGAAATTCTGTCTCACCACCACCTTCTTGCGAATATGCTCTGCAAATATGGCCCACTTGTAAAATAGCTGAACAAGCGCAGCACGTCATGGCACTTATGTAACAGCACGACTGGAGGGTGCACAGGGAGAATTGACTCCTCTTCAGCCCTTTCAAAAAGAAGAGCCTGAGCTGCTATGAAGCCTACAATTGAGAAGCTATTAACTTGAGGTATGTTTTCCAACCCCTGCTATGTTCTTTCCAGGGCTGCCTGCTGCACCCTGAACAATACTTCCTAAATTTTTTCTCTTTCTGTACGTTCTGAATGTTTATTTTGTGTAGATATTTGTCCAATTTCAGATAATTTAATGTCTGGAATGTCTACATAAGTCGCTGTGTGGGACTATCACAAGACAAAAATAAACACTGTTGCAGGAATTGCTTCTTAACGCTGAGAACTTTTTCGTAGGGAAGATTTGTGCCTTAGTGTATGCATGCTATTGACAAAAATTTACTGCAAGCAACAGATCTGGATTTTGTTTGTTTGTTACAATTTCTAACAGGTGTACAATCTGTCATGCACAGAAAATCCCTTTCATTAGGAAAAATGAGCACTACAGAGCTCTTCACTGCTTTCTCTGTTGTCCCTCTGATTTCAGGTACATTACCGATGAATAATATCCTATAATAAAACACAAAGATTGCAGTAATTGGACATGTTAAATATTGGTGATGCAGTGGGCCTCTGGATTGCTAAGCAGTAATTCAACAGCACCCTCTTGAAGCAGAAGCACGCTGAACTGTGCTATTCCCTGCTGCTTCCAACTCCTACTGACGCTGATAACTATCTTCCTACGAAGCGCAGTTGGATGAAATGTAAAGAAAAAGGTAAAAGAGTGCACCTTGCCGTCCCTGCACACTCAAGTGCCAATCAGCTAAAGGCCATCTGGGAACAGAAAGACACAGCTATTATTTTATTTCACAGTCCATACTGCCATTGCCAGGATAGGATTTTTTGAAAACACACATGCAAATTGCATCCTGTTATTTAACCTGGGTTTTTTTCACCGGATTTCATAGGAGCACCGTCCTTTCCGTACACAGCTTCATTAGGTCTCTGCAGGTAGAGAATCAAACCAGAACTGTTTTTTTATTTTTTTAAAGTTTGCTGAACTGATGGACAGAGCAAGCTCAGAGCTGGTTACTGCCTGCCTCACTCATAGCATGATGCATCAGGCGGTAACAGCACCAGCACCAGCCGCTTGCCCCTTTGGCATAGCTACAGTGAGTCATTCCTGACAGCAATAGCTAGTGCCTCCCCGAATCCAGCTCACAGCTTATCCATTTGTTGGAAATCCAAGTCCAGCTACAATCACTGCAATAGTACCAGATTCCAATCTGAGGATCAGATGAGATCTTTTGAAGTTTCCAATGTGCTAGGAAGTTCCTCCAAGTAATGAAGGATTGAATATCTGACGTGTGCTGTCTTACTCAATGGAAATCTCATGATGACTGAATTAGAAACACAACGCTCTGAGAATTCTTCCCCTTTGATCCCTGTGTGACATTCACCTGTTAACTGTACCATTGCCCATATCCTCAAGGGCGAGATCCTGGGTTAAGCAGGAGCCACGTACTCAGGTTTGGCCAGCATGCTCCCTGGGCAGCCCACGGCATCCCCTCCTTGCTGCCATGCCCCATGAAGGAGTTTGGCTTTAGCTGTTAGCAAAGCACTCAGAGACATGCCTCTGCACATCCTTATCCTGGCACTGGGATGTCTCTTTCGTTTGGACAAATGGCCCCAGGGACCAGGGTTGCAATTCTGGGCCTGCTTCTGTCCACTGTGAAAGTAATCATGCTGCTCAGCTGCTCAACAAGAGGGCAGAGAAGCTTGTGGAGGTGCCAAAGCAAAGGTCCTGGGACTGAAGTCCCGTGTATGCACATACACATGGACAAATATGTCTATTTCTGTCACCCAGATTTGTTCATCCACTTGTCTTTCTAAGAGATGAGAGGATTGGGAGAGCAGACTTTCTTCTCACGTATGTCTTTATTTTGCTTACTTGTCCCCAAGTGTCACAGGCCCCTTGGACAGCCGTCATCCCCCTCCTGCCTTGGGCCCGTCTCCCGTGCATCTGCCTGGAGCACGAATGCCAAAACAAACATGCTAGATACAGAGGCGTTTCTCAGACTATTACAGAGCCTATTTTAACAGATGACTTATGTGTGTGGAGTAATGTATGTGGGAAACAGAGATACACTTCACACTTTTAGGAAGCTTACAAAATTGTGATACTTCTAGGAATACAAATGACATAGGTACATTGAAGAATCTCTATTACCACCCTGTTTAATTTCCTTGCGCCTGGATTTGAATTCAGTTTCTATACTAAGTACCATTTAAATGGATAACTGAAAAAAATCCTCAATTATGTTCATGAATATGGATAGTCTCTGGTTTCTGTTGTGCAGGATTTTGTTTACATAGGCAATGGAAAGTTTGTTGTGGTTCACATACACAGAAAATATTTCAGCTGTAAACACCAGTTGGTGAAGTTGTGCATCACTCATTCAGTACGATCTTTGGGTGCAATGGTTATGTTTAAGCACCCGCAATCTTTCTCAGGCAAATCTACCAGCTAGATTTCCATTATTTTTTATTTAACAGGAGGTAAGTGATCAGCTGTAGAAGGGACATTTGCAAGTGTGAAAGCAAATGAAACTGTGGGGGAGGAAGAAGGAGGGAGGATGACGAGTGCTTTACTGAAGATCTCAGCAAAATATTGTTACTAGGTAGGATTTCTCACAACAAAATGATTCAAACAGAAGGGACACATCAGGGAGGACACGAACAGAGCTGTGATCTACAGGAGTGGGGCTCAAAGATGTGGATTTGGACTATTCAGAAATACCACACAATGGGCTCTTCTAAAGATCATGGTCTATTTTTCAACAGACACCCACACATCAAAATACTGCCTACATTTGGTGAAATCTAAGAATCTAGTTCTTGTCACTTGTAACTATTGGAGTTCAGGAGCTGAAATAATATTTGGTTAAATAAGTGCTATTTATTTCTATAAAAGTCCTTCTCCACTCTTGCCACTTTGAGAGCAAAATTCAAGGTCTGCAAGTACAGACAGATGACACTAAACTCCACTGCGCCCTATATCGATAGGCTGTATCAGCTATACTGAAAAGCTACTGAAATAGAAAGAGCACGTCTCTGGAGAAGCCTGAAAGAGAAAAAGCAGCCAGTGTTGTTCTCCCCTATAACGGAGAGATGCGACGTAAGAAAAAAGTTTGAATGTCACATGGGTTGAGACTTGCAGAAGGTGGGAAAAAGTATTCTCCAAAGGACATATTTTTGGAGCTGCTGCGGGAAATCTCTCTGCAGGCAGATCTTGCTGTGGGGGAAGCTCACACCCTGCCGTGAGGGAGGACTGGCCCATTTGGAGCTCAGGATAAACACTTGGCAGGAAAGCAAGCTCCATCAAGGATCTGTATCAGGACTGGGCATGTCAGTCCTGCAAAGATTAACACATATGCTAAGCTTTCTGCACATGAATGTTCCCACTCTAATTCATGGGTGTAAACATATGCGTGTGTGTAGAATCAGGACCTCAGTGCCTCTCTTCTCTATATCACATGGAAGTTTTTCTGACTGTAAACGTGCAGGAGGGTTTCAAGCAGAGTTAACTGAACAGCCTCCACTGCAGGCCGGAGTGTTTTGAGACCAGCACACAGTCAGAAATATGACTGGTCCATACGGCTTATTGCCATGCGATTCCCTCAACAGACGTGCACCTGATAACCAGGAACTATTGGTTTTATTTTTTTAATCTAATTTTTCGATTGCTGCTAAACCTGTTTCTCATCTGCTTAAATGTACCTTTATATGTTGGTGAGTTAGCATTCACCTAGATTCAACCACAGCATAGTTTGTGGCATATGGGAGCCATGTAAAACTAATCTGAATAGGGAGCCATGTAAAACTAATCTGAATAATTATTTATTTTATTACAGTTTTGTCCAAATTATTTAAGATTGTTCACACTTTCAAGGGAGCTTTTGCCTACATATTCCTTACTAAGCCAAATTCATTCAAGATTTAATCAGAATTATGTCATTATCAGTGTTCTTGTCAAGGGGATTCAGGACATTTAAAATCAGTGGATCATTACATGTATTATGGACTTTTTATTAGTATTCTTCCAATTATGACATTAACTTGTCTAACCCCATTTTGTTATGTCCTGCCTGATCTGCTGCTGAGCTGCTGGAAGTTGAATTTTGAAGCAAAATTGTTAAATGTGATGTGGTCCAAGTGGTCACCTCTTCAAGCAATGATGGTCTTGATATTCACATCAAATATTTGTTTGTAGTTCACCAGAAACTTTCCTTTATAGAGGGATGATTTGTATGCTATCTGACCAATGTGTTGTTTGCAATCATGAACAGAAAAGCTGTTTAATGTACAGCAAGAATTAGTCTTTCTGGGTCTCAGCTGACTGCTTTAAATAAGAGCATTTGTCCTGTGTTGGGAAACTGAGGTCTCTTCACCAATTACTGCTGCCTTTTTGTAATCAAGGCGGGGGGGAGAGAACTTTGAGGTTGGATTTGACTGATGATTTGATTGAACCATGAGTAAATCAAAGGGGAAGATGAAAAGAATTCCTGGGAAAGTATTTATAAACCCACAGGACTGAACGACAAGCATCCGAGATTGCTAACAGAGCTAATAGAGGGAAGTGCGATACCTTGAGCAGTGATTTTTGAAAGTTCATGGAGAACAGATGAGGTGCCAGAGGATTTCAGAGCCACAAAATACAGCACTCAACTGAGTTATAAAAAGGGGCATCCAGGAATTTACTAACCAATTCATTTAACTTCAATAGCAAGTAAACTATGTAAGGAGTCATAAAGGAGCCATTATGAGAACTTAGAGCAACCCAGAATCATAAATAATTGGGTGGGAAAGGGCTTTAAGAGGTCATCTAGTAATCTCATCAGAAATCTCATAAGAGTAAACAGTCAGCAAAATATGGTATTCCAATATACACATTTCAGCTGGCCCTTTCTACACATCTGAGGAGAGTATTCAGCCGTTGCTTGAGGAGGGGGAGCATTCCTTGAACAGAGCCCATTTTAAACAAGGGACTTTCTTGCCTTTTCTGCACGGTTTTGTCTCAGTATTGAGTGAAAATCCCAAGAGGTGACAGGAGAAATTACAGCAGCTGGCACAGGAAAGGAAAGCTGTTAAACTTGATGATCCTCTTTTTCAAATTAATATATCCTGGACGGAGACCCAAGTAACAGATCATCTGGGGCGAACTCTGATAACATAAGCAGCTAATGCTGGGGCGGAGGGGCTGGGAGGGAGAGCACTCTGATGAAGGGAGATTGTAAAAGAAACTCTCTCCTGCCGAACACCATAGGGCAACAGAGAGGTCAGCCTGCCTTGCTGGAGAAGCAGGAGAGGCCGCGGCCAGCGCCAGGAGGAGGAGCCAGGGTGCCTCCAAAACTCCCCCTGAGCCCCAGGCAGGTGCGAGGAGCTGGCCGTAGAGAGGTACACTCAGGGGTCATCACTTCCTTACCTTGAGCTGGGCATTTCCTAAGCTACCTGAAGCAACGGCTGTATGTCCTCACAGACAATGCACAGCTCCCATGGCGAGGAGGGTGCCCACCACTCAGGGACAGGTATCATGCAGGCAGCCAGGGCACTCGCCAGCAACCGCCTAACACCACCTCAGGGCAACCAGCAAAGGGACATGAGGGACAAGGGCAAAAGTTACTTTTCTTTAGGCTTGGAAGCCTCTCTATCCATTAATTGGAAACCTTTAAAACCTTTATTTCAACTCATGCTTCTGCAAATTTTTATATAGTTTAAATTCTTCACTGCAATGCTAAATGATAATTTTTAGGTCCTGAGTACTGTACTGAGTTTAGCAGAGTAGTTCAGGAGATCCAGGGAAATACTGAGCGACACAGGTTAGATTAGGAAACCAGGATAAGGCCCCTGGCACTGACCCTAAAATGCAGAATTAAAACCTGACCTTGACAGAAAACCACTAACCCCAAAGCACCAAACTGCCAGTGTGGTACAAGAGCTCTACCTCTGAGATGAAAACCTGTGTCTTTCCCTCTGCTCACACACAGCTGCTCACCAAAGCCGACCAGCCAACCTGCCTGAATTCTGAATTAAGTAGCAACCTGCGACTGCAAAACTTATCTAGGACTTTGCCCAGCAGATACATGTGTATTTTCCCCTTAAATGAAAAATGACACAAGGCCATTTTGAAAGGAACGAGAAAAAAAGTTTACTTGTCATTAGATATAGATAGTAATAACCAAACCATGTGAGGAAATTGAATACAGACAAACTGCTAAGCTAAATGAGACGAGCATCAATTATGTGCAACCGAGCTCTTATTGTATGGCATTCTGATTACCTTAAATTATACTTTTTTTACAGACATCCATTTTTATTTTTGCTTCTAAAACAGGTGAAGTTCTTTTCAAGTACTGACGTCAGCTAGCCTCATCAATTGTTCCTGTAATAGCTCAACTACCACTACAGCCACAAATGCTATGAAAGAGCTAAGTACTCCCTGCACAAAGGGGATTCGGTTTGGTCGTTGCCGCAGCACGTATGCATGGCCTAGTCTTTTACAGCGTAGTAATTGATATTGATTTTGTGTGGTAGAGGTCTCTCCCTCCGAGCACTGGTCTTTATTTAAAAAAAAAAAAAAAAAAAGTAAGTTAAAGACATCATGATCCATCTTGAAAATAAATCTAATTTTTTTTCCTCTTTAAAAAATGCAGTGAATTTAGTACTCATCAGATGTGCTGGACCGAGTCCATGGCAGACCTCCAGCACAATCCACAGGAGAGCAAGTCTCCAGGCGGGCCTGGCTGTGCTGCTTGGCCGTGCTTTTGGGGTGCCCCATTGGGCCAGCACAGCAGTACAACATCTTCGGTGTAAGGGCCCCCACTACTCAGAGGCCATGCAACAAGAGTACCATGACCCGCTACAACCTGGATCGGAGACCACCAGCTCTTTCAAGCATCAGCTGGCAATGCGGCTGCCAGTTCAATGTCCCCGGTCACATCCAACCCCTGCTGTGTCCTGTCCCGTCCCCCCCATTATTTCCTGTTTGATCTTTTCTTTATGTTTTGACCCTTAATTATTACTAATGCTGCATCCTTCTCTCTCACAGGAGTCCTGGATTGCACTATTTATTTATTGTTGCTCTTATTTTGGTTTTAAAAGACATCCACAACTTGGGGATGTGTGTGGGGGAGAGTGGATGCTACTGTGAACGCCTGGTGACGGTTCAGTGGAAAACTTCAAGCTGTGCCAGGCTAAACAAAGAAGGCCACGAGAGCTGCAGAGGCCAGCTGAATCCAAGGGAGCACTTGAACTCCCTGGGGACACAAGGGAAATCTACTGAAAACACTGAAATGACACTTTTGTTTCCTTCCTGCTTATCAGATGAACCCAACTGGGGTTTTACTTCCAGGTGTGAAGGAGGTTTCTACTAACAGGGGGTTTCACATGACACCACAGAGGAAGAGCTGGAGGCTACCAGCAGGCTGGCCACCCTCAGAGTCCCAAACACCAGCAGCGTGGGGTGACGAGGCCTCACAGCATTGCGCAGCCCAGCAGCTTCCCAAAGCCATGCAGAACGACTCCTAACCAACTGTGCATGGCTGCTGCTGAAACCCAAACCCCTGGACTCATTCACTGCCCCTCTGCACCTCCAGAAGGATTTCACATTCACTGAAATATCTCCACTGGCCACAGATTTCAAGTGCCCTTGGATGCAGTTTTTATTTAGGTACAGTGTTCATTTATGACAAGTACCTTTCACAAGCACAAGCATACCTGTTTCAGCTAACTGATGGACAAAGACCAATGTCAGAGACTCAGATGGCAGCTGACTTCTACCCAAGCCTTATGGATAAAAACAAATGTTTTTGAAGGTCTGTGGAAACGTGCTCTCCCATAAGATGTCCAGCACCTCTTGCTGCAGCCTGGGCTAAAAATACTACAAGTATAGTTCAGGCTTTTGTCATTCCCACTGCCCACGACTGCAGGATGTGCAGAGGCAGAGGATCAGAGGATATAAAAAGTTCATCCAGGAGTCTGTCTTTTTTACATTCTTAAAGTGACCCCAAACCCTGTAAGCTTCCCGTTCCATTTTGACCGGAAAGTTTGGCTTTTTCCTGACACTCCTCAGGCCGGTGGGAAGAGGGAGTCAGAGCCTGGACTGTCACTTTGATGCTGCTTTCCTGCGACTCACAGCTCTCCTGGTTCCCATGCCCACAAATCAACCATGGCTCCCCATTGCTGCCCAGCAGAGTTGAGCATCCCTACAATGTCTGTGTACCAAGCTCAACAGCAGGACCGCTGGCACCAGCTGAGACCCATGGCAGCCCTCACCCACTTCTTGCTGATGCCTTGTCCTCCGCCAGAGCAAGGCCAGCGCAAAATGGACTCCCAGCTGCACCTGGTGGCACCAATTTTGTCCCACAACATAAAGAGCAGGGCAAACAGGACCTATTGCACCCTCCCAGGATCTCTCAGATTTAGGTCAGGATATTAACTGAGCCTAGCTCCTCTGAAAAGGCTATAAAGCAAGATTACATTTCTTCTTTCTGCTCATTTTTCTCAATGTAAGATTAAAAGCATTTCTTTCTGAAAACTGAAATCTTGCTGATAATCCTAAAGTCCTAACCCAAGTGGTGGTGTGATTTGGAATGAGGTGGTGACCATGTATATAAGATGGAAAAGATACAGAGGTTTAATTTCCTACAAATTAATTCTCTACAAGCTGTGTAAACTTTCCTTAGTATAAACAGAGTCTTTATAGACAAAGTTGTTAGAGCTTTTTCCCCCCTTCAATTATTTAGAGAAAAAATAGAAATGCAATTTTGCTGTCTAGGCACTTCAGCCAGTACCAGCAGATCGAGAGCTGCTCTTGTTGACTTCTGCAGTGCACTTCCTCATGCTTCTGACTATAAAATGAATGTAAATAAACTTGGAAAGAAACAACCTTGTGCAGCCGGATATTGCTAAGCAGTTTCAGGTTTCTACACTAGATTGACACCAATTTGTACGTATCTCCCAATAAAAACGCTACAATCTCTTACTACAAATGGGCGACACGCAGTGAAGCCAACACAACTGCCCACGGCAATACCACGGTGTCACCTTTGTCCCATCACTTTTCCATGCCCTTACTTCGGGAAGGCTCAAAAATTCAGCTCTAAAAATTCATCAAACAGTAATTCTGCGAAAGAGGGAGTAATCCATATAACCCAGCATGGTGGCCCAGCTCTGGTTTATGCTCTCCGTTGCCTGCATGTGTAGAGCATGTCCCAGCCTGGCGCGGAGACAGGGAGAGGAGCTGCCAATTCACTTTGCTCTTGCTGTTGCACTTCAGGTTTGATGGAGCCCCCCGGGAGGAGAGGGGAATCGTCCCTCCTCAGAGAGCTCAGGACACCCTCAGTTTGGAGAGGCAGTGTGAGGCAGGGCAGAGATGACTGCAACACCTGGGGGGCTTGGCATGCCTTCTGGGAGGAGCGGGGAGCATCCTGGAACCAGCCTCAGTGGCAATGGAGAGATGGTGGCTTGCCTGGGGACATGGGGGACTGGGCTGGCTGGAGGCTGTCACACAGGAGGCACTGGGCTCAAAAACAAGACTAGGGGAAGGACCTGTCCTCCAAGGGCACAAAAAGAGCCTTCTATTTTAACCTGAGATTTTTTCTGCTTCAAAAAGTTACCCTGTTGGAGCCTGTTGTCTGAGGAAACGTTGCACTGAGGCATCCCTGGGAGTCTCCTCATGTGCACACTTTCAGGAAGAACATTGGGGGTCTACCAAGGGGCCTGACTCACAGGCCCATTAGACATTGCTTTGCCAAATAGAAAAACAAGTCATTATGGACAAATAAAAAAGTACCATCAGAAAGCAGCAGTATCATCCTTTAAAAATATTCCAGAGTACTTAATTCCCACACATATTCAAATGTACGTAGGACCAATTAGAAATGCTATTTGCTGTTATTTGTTTTCCTTCATAGAATTATTTTATATCGGTACATTGCATATCATTTAAGAGGAAGAGTGCTTTCATACATCAGAAAGACATTTTTGTCTCATTAATGCCCTATGCCTAAAAATAAAACCAGAAGATTTAAAATGAATGCTTGTGATATTTGCCTACCCTTCAAAAAAAAGATCTCCATGACTAAAGATGCGATTTCTTAGAGAAGCAGTGGACACCTCCTCAGAATGATGCTATTTAGAGCAAATAAAGCAGAAAATAAAGTCGCTGGTGCTCATGGTTCCCCACGTGGGCCTAACCCCTACCTCCAAATGTTTTTGCACAACCCCATGGGGAGCATTCATGCTGTGTTGCCCAGGGCTGAGCACTTGATCTCAGGTGCTGGGATCAGTGGTGCTGCCCTGCTGCCGAGAGCCCCTGCTTTTGCCTGCAGTACCAGCAAACGAAGATTGCTGGGAGAGTGTCCTGCTTGTTCTGGAGTACTTGGGGGTTAATTCTAGAGCGCAAAATTTCAGTGTGGCAACTTCTAGAGAAGATAGTTTGCATCGAGAATAAGATAACCAGAAAATATTTTGTCAGTACAATCATCTGTACTTCTGTGAAACAACCTCATTGGAAAATACTGCCATTACCCAGTTCTCCCTCTGTTGATGATGTATATCTGTCATGCATGACAGCCTCATGCGAGGGCAGGGCTACCTCCTTCTGTGTCGCTGCTGTCTGCAGCCACTGCTTCTCAGGACAGATACAAACAACCCGCAGCTGAGATAACAGTCCACAACTCATCTTTTTTTTGCCTTATCTCTCCCCAGTGACTGTAATACCTGTTTCTGACCATACCAGTGGTCTGACTTTCCAGCTTTCACTGGAAAAAAAACCCAAAACAGCAGTGAAAATAGATGTCTTAATACTGCTGCTCCTTAAGTTAATAAAGCCAAGTATGTATTGGAATCTGATTTCTCACTTTTCTTTATTAGGTA
This sequence comes from Strix uralensis, assembly GCF_047716275.1. Lineage (NCBI taxonomy): Eukaryota > Metazoa > Chordata > Aves > Strigiformes > Strigidae > Strix > Strix uralensis. Next base: position 8,521,278 of record NC_133978.1, on the reverse strand, counting down.
CTTTATCATTTGGGCTCCATTTTCCAACCTGATTTGTTACTACAAGATAAAGCAATTACATACTCAGACACGATTGCACTGTAAAACTCCAGCCTGTGAAACCATGGCCCAACAACAGACAGGGCTCTGCTGGTGACACCATGGCTAGCAAAACCACATCTGTTATGCGCGACACTTGAGGAAAGCAGTGACCGAGGACCTGTGCTGTCCCTCTGCTCTGCTGCTTCCCAAATCTCCCCAAAGTGGCACAGCACCCAAACCAGGCAGAGACCGCCATCAGGTCTGACAAGAGGGCAGGGAGGCAGCCAGCGTCATGAGGTCAAATGCAACCCAGACCAAAGGGGAACCGCAGACAAGATAAGGAAGGGGACGGTAACCCATGAAGAAACCAGGTGAGAAAAAGGAAAGCAAACCTTTCTCTCAGGTGCTGCAGAGGAGTTTTGCCCAACAAAGGGAGAAGCCACTACTCAGAATCGCTACTCAGATGTGCCACATGGTCCAGACTTGCAGCCGGCCAGGTGCTGGGGTGCAGTGCCTGGCTCGCTGGCCCCTCAGCCAGCTGGGTGGGCTCAGGCTGCTTTCAGGCAGGGTGGAGGCTGACAGTCCTCCTCGGGACCCCTGTCCTGCAGTGCCTGGCAGCCCTGCCCTCAGGGGTTACGTGGGAGACATCACCCTGCCAGCCACCAGCGCTGGGGCCAGCCAGGAGGAAAGTCGGCCACTGGCCACTTGCCAGCACATCTTGCATTGCCTTAAATATTGTGTTCCGACTACATGTCCTGTTCGGTATGAAACAAACCTACTGGAGGAAATGAACAGGATTTTGCTTTTAAAAGTATTGTGTCAGGTACATTAACAATTCTACCATACATGTTACTCAGCTCTTCAGAGAGTGCTTGGATTTCATTTCTGCAGTAATTGTATCAGCATCTTGCTTCAAGCCTCTCCTTGGCTTTCCTGCTACTTAATTTATTTTCCTTTGCAGTCATATATTGAGCCATCTACAGTGCTCTGCTGGCTGCTGAACCTCTGGAAATACATCACACCAAAGTGTTTTAGTGAGTCACCTATGGCTCTTGTTTGCAGTTTTTACTTGTGTAGCAAATACCAACTCTGTGTTTAGGACATATTACTTCAATGATTGCTCTTTTTTAGCTTAGCAGTTGCCGAGCACAGATAGTAAAACTGAAGACTTCTGTGGAGGAAAGCAGTCATTTGTCAGGTTTTAACAAAATCTCTGACATAGAGGTGGCTGGCAGAAAGCAAGGAACTATTGTCTAGTTATTAGTACAATAAAGGTGAATATAAACCCGGTTGACATCCAGGAAGCAGTGAGTCATTAAGTGGGTGCTGCAGCAGGCCAGCAAGCAGTATCAGTTCAGCTCCCCCGGCACTGGCACTGGGGTGAATGTCATTCAGCCTATTTATCAGCAACATTATTTATTCTGTGTTATTTATTGGTGGAATATGTGAATTTGACAGCAATCTGTGAGTGACAAGGAGCTAAGAGGTATATCAAATGCAGGAGCCATACATCATAAATGTAGATGATTTAAACAACTCAGAGATTTGTCAGAACAACGAGACGCGAACTTTAATGGGAGGGGGTGGAAAAAGCAGATGTCAAACTACACCTGGGGCAGACATTCGCAGAGGGCGGATAAGCCAGGCTCACTTCTATGGAGCAGGAGCGAAAGGAGGAGGTTGGCCACCCGCGAGTGCTGTCACAGCTGTCACGCTCTTGCAGATACACCAACTTCAAGAGGATGATTCTTGACTGGAGCTGGGGGGTATGCAAAGCCAAGGAAAACTGAATTTTGCAGCTTCAGGGAAGAGGTTGTGTGGCCCAGAGCCATGCAGCTTGGCTGGTAGGGCTGCTGCCCTCAGGGAGGAGGGGTGGATGTATTTTGGGATGGTCTGTATATTGTCTTACCCACACCCACTGTCACACGTGCCCTGATCCCATCTCATGAGGCAACTGCTACTCTGGCTCTGCAGCAGCCAAGCTACAGCTTTTTAACTTGGGCATTTCTCTGTGTTTGCTGGTGTTTAAAACCAGGCAGAAACAGAGTCTTAAGAGTAATTATTGATCCCACAGGCTCATTACAGATGCCTTTACTCCCCCTGCAGTGATTATGAGCAGATAGAGTGTTTTAAACAGCAGGGTTGTGTCTACATGTCTGCTAAGTGACATTTAAATGAGTTAACTAGTACCTGCGAGGAGATGCATTTTTCAACGATGGCCTCTTTTTTTTCTCCTCTTTGGCACAGAGAAAGACAGCAGGCAGAGAGCTTCCCTCCACCACGGGTAGGCTGGGAAAAATCCCGCATTTCCCTGGTGGTCCCCCTGCACCTCTCTTATCTCCCCACCTCCTCCTGCCTCCTCCAACCTCAGCACGCTCTATCTCCACAGGAGTCCATATGCAGCAGGAAGGGCTGCAAGGGGAAGGGAAAGCATTTTATTTGCTTCAAGACTTGAAGCAGCTTTTTCCTGGCCTGGGATCCCTGGAGGATGAACTCCTGCCACCAAACTCCAAAATTCAGAACAACTTTAAGATAGCTCAAGTTTGGAGGCCAAAACTGGCTACCCCAGAATAAATAACCATCCTTTAAAATATACACCTAAAAGGATCTTGGCTGAAGTTGGGGGAAGCTGTCACAAGTAGATCACAAGCACCCTCCGTTTAAATGCTTTGAGAGTCCTGGGTGTCACAACTGAAAGAAAAAAGGCTCCCAGGAGCCAGAGCTGTGGCACAAAACCAGCATTCTTACAGAAAGTGGGGAGAAATATTAAAAGTTAACCGCTCCAGGGAGCCAGCAGATGTTAAATAGAGTAATTAATTTAGTCTGAAATGGGAGAGCCTGTCATCAGAGAACTCCTGTCCCGTAAACAGGGGACGGACATTGGTCTGACGAGGTGTCCAAGAAAACACTTTTCATCGGGAGAGGATGCATGAGAATTAAAGAACAGGTGAGAATATCACTCAGGAAAGAAGGTCATCTCTAACCAGACTCACACGATTTACAGGCAAAAAATCACTTCATTGGAAAGAGATGAATGTAGTCTCAGTTGAAACAACTGCAAGGGGTCCAACACTGAGGTTTGACAAAGGATATGAACCCAAGTAATAAGCAGGATGGGGTGGCAATGATCCTTGGGGCCTGAGGAAGGAAGGTGAATGCCGCTGGCAGGCTGCAACAGCCAAGCATGGAGCCAGGGACCCGTTGTGGCCTCCACACAGCCTTGCCCACAGTGCAGGCAGGTGCTGCCCACTGCTGCCAGTCGGCTCGTGCCGAAAAAGCTATTGCTTCAACTTAGCCCTGTCCATGAGATGGGATTCACACCCCACACTAACCTGTGCTGATGGCAGGGACCGTGGGGAAGGTGGATGTGAAAACTCCCGGGGTTCTGTCCCAAAATGTGGGTGGGATAACATCTGGGAATAGACCCTCTGTGGGTTCTTGAGGGCGAATTCACAGTAACAAAAGATCTCAAGAGGATCTTGTGGAAAAAATAAGGAGCCCTTCCCCCGTCAATTCTGGCAGTTTCCAGATGGGAAGCTGAAAAGAAACTTTTTTTGAAATGTTCAGAAACCTTTTGAACCTCATTAGTTTTCATTTCATATGGCTCTGCACAGAGAAGTATATAAACCTGCAGCTCTTTTAGATGAAACGATGTAACGTTCAGATTATATCGACCAGAGCGGGGAGGGGAGCATTCATCTCAGTAATATTTTAACAAAAGAAGTCATTTTATGCAGCCTTTACAATGCTTTCTTATTTCAGGGGTCATGGGAGCTGCATAACACCAGGTCTTCACAGCCTCGAAACCAAATTACTTAATTTTGAGGAAACAATACCTGCATGCAATTAAGCTTTTAACTTTACTCATGTGAGTAGTTTGAATTAGTGCACGGAGAATACTTGCAGGCTTTCAATTGCACATGTGTAAGTTTTGGCAGGGGTTAGTTCTTAACCATGTTAATCTTGAAGCCTTGCTTTCTTTGTTTTCAGCAGCAAACCTAGCAAAACTATAAATACACTATCCACTTTGAAAATCCTGTAAAATCAATTTTGGAGACTTCAAGGAAATCAAAGGAAATGTGATAAAATTAAAATGCTCCCACTTAAATAAAATTTTATTTCCCTTCCAGTAACATACAATATTTAATTAAGAGTTTTAATACATTCAGTAAAATATGAGCATATTATTAACCTCTTCAAAACGACACGATTTACTGTAAAGTAATTACCATTCTGTTCACTCATGTCTGGCCTCTTTGTTTCAAGTCTGTTTTCCCAGCTTACAGTATCAGGTCAACAGACTCTAACATAAATGAGTAATGCGTCTGGAATTTTTCCTTGCAACACCAAACCTCAGACCAAGCACAGGCAGAAGGGCCATGCTGTGAATAGGATGGGAAGCAGCTTCAGCTGTACCTCTTCTCTCCATTCTCTGTCCTGTCCCACTTTCCCTTGCAATAGATTCCTACATGGGCTGCTGTCTGTCCCTGACTTCATTTCCTCCTCTTACAGCTCTCAGAAACGGCATCTGGACTTCTGGAAGTCCAAAACCACCCTTTCTCAGGGTCTAGTAGACAAAAACATTGCCATGCTTCCCACGTCCTCTTTCAAAATCTGCCACAGTGGCCTCAGAAGTCCTGAGGCAAACTTGTTTCTGCAAGGTGGGACAGTCAGAGGGGATCTACTCAGATAAAAGTATTTGTTGTCATTTCTGAGGTGCTGCCCAAGATTAACTCGGTGAAGCGAGGGTGTGCCCTGCTTCTTTCTAGCTGCTCGAGCTGGAAATGAGCGCCCCACAATCAGCAGAGCTTTATTGACAGTGCTGAAGGTGTCACGGCACAGGAGAGGAATGTCGGTCTCTTTCTGCAGCACTTTAAATTTCTATAGCCTTCAGGTTGGGGGGAAGCAGGGTGTCCTTCTGAAACTTTCTGTCAGTAAATCTAGTGGTTTTTACGGATATTAGCAAATAAAAACCAAGTTGTGTGAAAAATGTCAGTTCTATTTTTGCCAACTAAAATATAACAGGAAATTGTATGCTTAACATATGTGGAGAACTGCAAAACTGAATCACAGATATGTAACCACTATTATTAAGAATGGTAAATACGGCTGTGGAGTTGAAACAGATTATGCTGCTGGATATTTCCTTTAATATGAATTCCAGATATGGTGTAGCTTTGCATATGAAGGCAAATAGAAGATCATTACAACAACTTTAGGAAACAGAATTGCTTTCTTACAAATCAGTCATGTATTTATCTAGTCCTTTAATACACTGATGGGAAAACAAATGTATTATGGTACCCAAACTAAAAAAATGGTTTCTGAATATATTAATTTCAGAAATGCACCAACAGCTTTGATAGGAAGGACCTGAATATGAATGTCTTACAAACCAAAAAAGAAAAGAAAAATCACTCTGAGCTGCTAAGCCACAAGCTGTTTTAAATAATGCCTGGAATCCAGATGAACTGAAGCCTGTCACACCCCAGATCTGAATCATAAGTGCAGGTCTCCTTTGGGATGCCCTAGAAAGCCCCGCGCCGAAATCGCAGCTCCGCTAAGGCATAAGCCAGCAGAAAGCTCTGCAAAGGGTGCCCGGACACCAATGTGCTGGGAAGGTGTGGCACTGGCGACCCTGAGGACATCTGCCTGGCCCGCTCCTCTGTCATCAGATAAACTATGCAAGCAGGGAGTCTTAAAAACACTGTCGCCAATATTTTTATTTATTGGAAGAGAAGGGTGTTGGAAGTTTTCTATTTATTCTTAGAAAGCACTCATTTTCCTAAAGAAACAGCCAGGCTTCTTTCCACAACTCTGAGTCTCGGGCTAAATATTTTTCACACTAACTTTTTCCCAGCAAATGGTGTAGTTACTCCAGCAGCTAAACCTCCCCCTTCCAGTTGCCGGTCCTGCCAAGGCCAACAGAGGGGCTCCGTGTGGAACAGATCATACGCCTGAGAGAGAGGCAAGCTGGTCAGCCCTTCCACTGTCCTTTTTAAATGAGGTGGAACAAATTAGAAGCAAATACTATTTGTACCTAACAGTTGAATCAACCCAGTGTCCCAATGATGGGAGTCCCACTCTTAGATCCTCTGCCAAAAAGACACAGTATGACACGGACCCAACAGAGGTAAATTTCTTTAAGAGCTTCAGTTTTCTAAGTAAACTAACTCTTGGCAAAACCAGGGTTTCAGGCAGCATCCTTAAGAGGAGGGAGAAGGGGGCATGAAGACAGTATATGTCAATAGTCATCTATAAGGATTTTTCCTCCAAATCCCTGTTACCATATCCATCACACAGGGATGGAGTGATGCTGAGTGTTGATGGTACACAGGCAGTAATCATGAGCAGGAATTAGCTGCTCCTCATGGCCAGCCTCCAGTCTTTGCTATTTTGGCATTAAGCTCGTACTCAAAGTGACGATCACACGAAAGAACCTACCTGTGAGAAAACAGAGTGCCTGGCAGCCTGCCAGCCACCGCTGACACCAGCACCCCAGCTAGCCCCCAGCCCACGGCTTTGCCAAGCCCGTGGGTACCCATGCGTGGCTGGGACAGGAACCCTCTCCCCAAAATACATCTGGGAGAAGGCTTCCAACATACTCAAGGTTGAGGGCTACTAATCTAATTTCTTTTCAGACTGGTAATTTGTGACTCACAGGCAGGCATCTATTTTTAGGGATGGCTTCAGCCAGCTCCAGATGGAAGCACAACAGACTGCGGCCTCCAGCAATCGCAGCCACCTTTACAGCCCAACTCCTGACATGTGTCCCCTCACAGCTTTGGTTGGTGCAACTCAGGCACAGACCATTACCGTGCAGTATTCTAATTACATATTTCAACCTCTGGATCCCCTATTACACAGGTTATTTTGAACTATGCGAGAAGTGCCTTGGCTTTGCACAGTTTTTCCTCTCCCTTCCCCCTCAGAAACAAGCTGGAAGCCTTTTCCAAACCACCCCGTCACCATGCACAGTGTCTTCCAGCACGGACTGTCTGATATCCTCTGAGTCAGCTACGTCCGACGAGCCACAGCTGGCCTGGAGCTAGGCCAAAGACTTTTCCCTTCAGTTTTGTTGCACAACGTGATCTAAATAACCAGTCCCATCTAATTTGTTTCCTTCATGGGTCTAAGGAAACTGTATTTCACTTCGTGAGGTCTCAAGTTAGGGAAACATTGTAAGGTCAGTGTCCAAAACCAATTCAGACAGCAATACAAATAAACATTGATTGGAAAAAGAGACACAGTCAGGGAAGAAAAAAAAAAAAAACCAACAAACTTCTGTGACTAGACTATCGTTTTCATTAGCATCATGCTCTGGAATTTAAGTTTCATCTGTTTCTATGAAAAATATGAATGAAGCAATGTATAACCAAGAAATGAATACTTCCTTGACTGTGTGGCCTTTTCCTTTTCCTTGCAAATTTGTCAAGATAGTCTTTTACCAAAACTGGTTTAAATAAAATTCAGAATTTTTGGAGTGAAACTGAATCACTAAAACTCTTTAAGATGAACATTGCTAAAATGTTTGGAAGTCAGTTGTGGCAGAAACCGCATTAAGAAGCGGCCCAATATATATCTTTTGTTATCCTTATTTTTACTTTACCCTGACAGACAGCACTCCTTTGGAAAAGCCAGCTTGTTTCAATCATTTCTATTTTACAACTTTAAAAAGCTGTAGTATGGTTTAAAAATGAAATTTGATTATCCAATGATACAGAATTTTGAAAAAAAGAAAAAAATCAGCTCTACCCAAAAGATAAGAAAACTTTAGGATGCCAAATTAATTTTCTTTTTGGCTCAAAATTTTGAGGCAAAAGGGTTTTTTTAATGCATGCATGTATACATGTGTATGTTTATTTTCTAGTATTCTATTCATATTCTAGTAATGTCTTGCATTTTGGGGGACAATATATAAATTATTTTTAGTTATAAATTATATTAGAAAGTAGGATTTATGGTGTAATTCTGGTAATGGAACAATCAATTCATATTGTTTTAAACTGCTTATGTGCTTGCAAACACCCCCGAAATCACACCCAAATACAGGGTGGAAAACAGGCAAAAGGTCTCAGCTGTGCCACACACATCTGCTACAGGATAAAGGCACCTGTCCCAAGTGACAGAAACTCATGTCCACCTAATAAAAAGGCAGAGAAACATCAGCTTCCTGCCATCACACCTAGCAGCCCGAACACAAGCAAAGGCTGGAGGAGTATGCAGGACCATGCTGCACAGCATCAGTGTTTCTCTAGTTTTTTGGAGTGTTTTCTTCTTGGCTTTGGCTCCTCGGTCTTGCCCAGTCCACTCCATGCCGTGGCAAGAGGAGCACATTATGAACCTGCAAGCAGGGACGAAGAGCTGCTGTCTGCTGGAGGCACCGTGCCCACCGCCCCCTATGCAGCATCTCGCACCACAGGGCAGCTCCTCTCCGCTCTGCTGCAGAAGATCTAAATGATCGCCACTTAAATTGCCTTTTTGTTGTATTTTATGCCCCTTTTCAAGATGCCCTTTGGAAACTGCTAATCAATGGACAGATTTTGGCCCTAAAACTGATGTCACTGGTGTGAGGAGGATGGCACTATCAAGGAGAGATGCGCTATTGGTACAGAGATGAACCAGCACCCTCTGTAAAACCCTTCTGATGCAAGATGAAGGACACAGCCAGAGCACACCTTCCTCATCTTGATCAGCCTTGTGGTGACCCACATGGAGTTGGTGAGAGCCACCATGAGTTTGTGAAGGCTTCAGACCACCTTATGTTATGAGCCAGGCAACAGCCCAGGCTGGTGCAACACAAAGGCTCCCTGTCTGTCCCCCTCTTCCTCTGCTACCTGACTTGGAAGCTCTCATGCTGGCTGCCCTGAGAGGTGCACGTATGACCCTCTTTCTCCAGGATCACAGTTGCACCCCAACCATCAGGGAAATAGGTTTCCATCCAACACACATCTTCCACCAGTGACCAGAAAGGGAAGAAAAGCTAACAGCAAATCATCCTACCAGGAGTTTTAAAACCCAGCGGATTCCACACCAGGGTGGAGAGCTAGTTTTCAGTCTGACCGGTGCTTTTATTTATTTGTTTAAGGGCCACCCCGGCAGCAAGCAGGGAAGAATTCCTTCCCTGTGTAGAAGTGTGCTGCCAAGTTCCTCTGACTTGCAACAAGACTCACAAACATTTCCTGGTTCCCTCCATCCCCGAACACTACCAAGAAGCCTATTCAATACCTCAGAGCAAATGGCAAGATGTTTCATACCTCAAAGGCATAATTTAAATATGGGAAACGAATTTACCTTTTCATTGAAAACCCCACTTTGAGTATAGCCAGCTGAACATATTTCCACATAAACTGGCGATAAATGGAGAGGAGGAACTCACAAAGAAAGAGAAGGGCTAATTTGCCTGTGCCCGAATCAAAGCAGTTGCTAGCTGCAAGCACTGGGGCAGCAGCATGCGCGGAAGCACATTGTTCAAATGGAGTTCCTATCGCAAAAATAAAAGCTTGCACATGGTGAAAATGAGGTACAAAATCTTACGTTCTCTTCCTCATTAGCACAGTGGGGCAATAATATCAGAGGTGTTAACTGGCAGGTGTGTTCATAGATAATCACTCACGCCTGTTGTACAGTGCAGCAGAGAGAACAGAAATCAGGTTTAAAAGCTATCATGCACCAGGTCGCTTTTCACTGAGGTTGGGTCCTATGGCCATAATGTATTAATGTGGATAATACATGTTGTTCAATAGCTCTGTAAAGCTTTTTTCCATGGATTTTAACTCTGGAAGAGGCACAATATGATTTCTAGAGGTCAAGTTAAGTTCTTAGAATAAGGGGAAGGGCTGGCAAAGTCACCACAACTTGAAGCATCAGGTTCACTGCACACAGTAGCAGTCAGTACACACAGGCAGCAGGTCTGGCTCACGCCTCACACCCCCAGGGCTTCCTAACACGCTAACATCCCCAGGCTGCACTGAAAGCATGGGTGTGTGCTGCCAGATCCCGGGCCTTGTGTCCCAACAACAGAAATAAGGAGAGAAAGTTTCTAAGAGGTTCCTGGAGACATTTTCAGAGTTCCAGGCTTTTAAAACGTTAGCATCCAAAGGTTTCAACAGATCTAGGAGGATCCACTGCAATCAATGGAGATGACCATGATGACCTCACTGCTCTTGGTAGCCTGTCTCAAGGGATGACCCATTTGTTTTCCCTCTGGATGAATCACTTTTCAGACAGCCTGTCAAACACAAATCTGTCTTGTTTACACATACAAGTCTAGAATTTACCAATTTATAAAAATAACAAGAAATTAACAAGTGCAGTGATCAGCCCCAGAAATAATAAACTACACCGATTGTGGCTTTTCCTCTGTCACCCATTTGTGGCTAAAATGTGACTATACCAAGCAGTAAACACCAACCTGGTAGATGCTGCCATGGTCAGGCTCATTTCTAACTATTTTCCTTACAATAAACCTCTTTTGATTCTTTGTTCCTTTCTTCAAATGTTTTTTTTTCTTTAAGCAGCAAATAATCTACAATATTACTTGAATGAATCAAAGGATATTGCTCCTATAACCTATGTTACCATGGAGTGGATAGAGTACTTTACCTAAGAGCCCTTTTTCTGTTTGTTTTTTTTTTTATTCAAGACCTGTGCAATGAACCAGCTCTTCAGATGGTGTAAAGGAAATTGTTGCCAAATTGGCAGGCCCCTACACCAGCACCAGAACAGGATCTGACTCCAGACCTTTAAGAAAAATTGGGGGAAACAAGGGACACTACCCTGGGTTTCTAAATGCCAGAATCGGACTGATTTAACGCAGCAGGCTGCTGTCACCCGCTGTCAGCCAGCTCCTGCCCTGGCTGAGACTGGTCACTGCTCTCAACGGGAGCTGAACTGGACCCTTTGCTCTCTCCTTCACATTTTGGCTGAACGAGGAGTGTTTTCAATCAGGGTGGGATGGGAAAAATTAAGAGCCTTTTAGGAATGGCACATCCTGAGTTTCCAGAAGCCGTCTAGGTCAGCCCAAAGTCTAGCCGGCCGGTGCGCTCATCCCCAGTGTTTACACTGACAGTGGAAACAAGCCTGGAACAGCTGCAAACGATTATGCCTCTGACCCTCGCACGGCGAAGCCCTGTAATGCAGGATATGCTTCCATTCACACTGCACGTTGCAGCAGCTAATGCTCTCTTCCGTATGAAAATATCCAAGCTAAACTTATTTCATTATGGCTAATTGGCACTCAACTGAATTCTTTTAAAAGGTGTGCTTTGCAATATCTGTCACCTGAAAGCTTCCCATACCACGAGGAAACATCTGTCTTCTCTGCAGTGGGTTGAATGCAAAGGTTTTCTGTTTCCACGTTATATATATCACAAAGAGTGTCAGAACAGAGTAAAACAAGGGTTCAAAATCATACTGTGCTCTGATACTGCCCACAGCTGTGAGTACCATCGCCGAGGACTCCCACCCAATCTCCATGTTCTTTTCCCACCACTCTCACCCTCCCAAAAGTGGCCCCTAAGCCCATGTCCACTCTTATTACAGCATCTGTCCAAACCAAAACCCAACCTCAAGCCATACTCACACACTGGGTGGGATCTCTGCCTCCTTCCTTATCCCCACCCCAGCTCCGCTCCCACTAAACCTACCCCTGCATTACCAACCCAGGGCCCCTCACTGGCTCTTGGCACAGCCTGGCGGGTCGCTGCCCAGACCTGCCCCTGGGCCAGGAAGTTCACACCTTGCCACTGCCCACAAGCAGAGCTGCAGGCAGCAACAATAACTCCTTACAATCATACGACTTTGGAGGAGTCTGCAGGCTGCTACACACTGCATGATTTAGGCACCTCTGGAGTAAAACCCACTAAGAGCCAGGCCTGGCACCCACCCGTGATCTCTTTCTCCCTCCTCTACTACTCTAGCTGTGCAAAGCAAGGAAAGTATTGTCATGAATTCCCTCAGCGTGAGCGGATCCTGGGCTGACATGGAAAGGATTGCTATTGCCTCAAAATAATCCTGGCACAGCAAGTGTATAGCAAGGTGTTTTAGGAACAGAAACATTAAGAGGAAAACAGAAACCAGCAACCCCGCTGGCATGACAGAAGGCATCAAATGCCAAGTCTTTTCATATTCACAGACTCATGCAGTTTATGGGCTTAACCAAATGTTTCAGTGAGAGAAAAAGAATAAATAGTGGAGTCACTAATTTATAATCCTTGAGACTAATGGAAAGAATGATTGGACCGTAACAGTGAACTCATGTTCTAGTCTCTTTGGCCTTATTTTAGGATCTTTCCTTCCTTCTCTCACTTACAGACTTGTTAAGCAACATTTAGATCTAAACTCTCTCACCCAGAGAAAGCCTGAAACACAAGGTGATAAAAATACATGGAGTTGAACAGTACAACAGCCTAGGACTTTGGCTGAGCCAGCGATTGGGCAGCCTACATTTTGCTGTGTTCCTTGATGGGCTGAGAATAGACACTCATACAAGTGTTTTTCTTTGCCCTTCCTGATATGGACTCGAGTAATGAAAATGGAAACAGCACATAAAGCAACTCTGGCTATTCTGATGACTGAATTGCAAAGTTTTCCTCCAAGGGGTTTGATAATTGAGAAAGCAGATTAGAAAAAAGTGGCATAAAATATTACTATAATCTCTCTGAGACTAGAAAATGTATTACCTTGACTAATAAGCAACAGGAAGAGACTTTACATTTCCCTTTACACTTACATTTCCAGTTATATAGTTACAGAAGAAATGATTAGGAGGTTATTTTATTTCTGGACTCTCAATGGAGAAGACAGAAAGCAGAAGAATGTAGAGAGTTTGAACATGAGGATAAAATTACAGGTATTGCTCAGGAAAAGATGGCTCAGCTTGCAAATGGCAGAAGAGAGGCCAAGATCACAACTCACTGCCCTCCACTACCTGATGGAAGCTCACTGTAAATTGTTATTCCACTTTGAGGACACTGTTTGTGAGGTTACCAGCAGACGGGCACGGTTGGTGAAACAGCAGTGAGCAAGAGAGCTGTGTAACACACAGGTCACACATGCTGAAGTCACCCTTTGACCTTAGGTTTTCTGAACTATCCCCTGAGTCTTTGCAAGGACCTGGACCACTGTTTGAAATACAAATCTCCTCTTAAAACAACATACATCTTGCCAAAATGTCACTGGAACGACAAGTAGTAAATGCCCCAGCAAAGCAGTTCATTCTGGTACTGAAATAGCAAAATGCAAAACCACAAAAGCCAACAAAAGCACTCGTTTAGCTGGGGAAAAATACTATCATAAGCACTTGGGAGCTTACCCACTACTGGTGGGTAAGCAGCGTACGGTGTGTCACTGAGGCAGAGTGCTGGACTGGATCCTTCCAGCCTAGCTTGTGTGTTCAGTGTGAATTCCTTACATGTATTACGTGGCAGGCTTTTCCTGAGCCTGGCAGAAGCAACGGAGAGGAAAAAGCTAGCCTGCAATTAATTTTTAAAAGACATTGTATTAATTTCATGCAATAGATTGAAACGAATAAATGTCAGTGTGTCATGTCTGCAAAGTGAAAGCTGGTTTCAGATTCAAACTAGACTGCCTGTTTGAATCAAAAACACATACTTAGTTTCAGTATTAGTGAAAAGGACAACCGATTTGTCACTCAGTAGATTATTCTGGTGTTTTACTATTGATATTGGGATTTTACGTGCCAGTGCTGGACTGTTCAGGTCCTGCTGCTCACGAGGCTTTGGGCTTTTGGATGCATTAAGTGGGAGACCGCTGAGTCCTGATCATTTCCAGCTATTACTTGCCAAAATAAATGGTAGCTAGATCAATATCACTTGGCTTGACACTGTCATGAGCAAACTATGTTTGGGCTGTAGTTTGCTGTTCAGGCTTTGCATTAAGGATAGAAAAATACAAACAAGTAGAAGAGAGACCACAGCCTTTGAAGGCACCACAAGCCGGGAGGCAAGACAGATGGGACTGTCAGTATCTTGGAGGATAGGTTTGGACTTAAAAACTTTAACTGCTTGCAGAAATGCTCTGGGGGAAAAAAAATTCAACAGGGAAAATTGAAAGATGCTTCTGCCAGGCAGGAAGAATCAGCTTCACAACTACGGGAGGAAAATAACTTGCGCAGGCAGCAGCTCTGAAGAGAAGGACCTGGAGGTGGACGGGTCACGAGGGAAACCAGGAGTCAGCTGTGCCATGGTATTGCAGAAAGTCAACTGTAGCACTGACGTAAATAGGCTGAGCTAGAAGCCTGCACTGCTAATGAAGTGGTCTATCCACTGCACACACCCCTGCTCCCAGGTCCCATCTTCTCAACACCTGTTTCCTGGGCCAGGAACTGCACCTGATGAAATATGGGAACAACTGGAAAGAATCCAGGGAACAGGAAGAATGATTAAAAGGCCAGAGAACAGTACCAACAGGGAAGAGAGGGAAGAAGATGGGCTTATTTCTTCTTAAGAAATGAAGACTGGGGAACTCATGAAAGCAGTTTTTGGATATGTAAAGTCTGTGGCTTGGGGGAAAGGAAGAATCTACCTTCTAATATCCATAATGTACAGAAGAGTGTAGGAAGTGATGAGTTTACTGCACAGCTGGGAAGATGCAGTTCAGACATGAGATAAACCCTCTTAATGGTGAAAGGAGAGAAGAACAGCTACAGCTTGCATTGGGAAGCTGCAAAGTTTTGGGCAAGCATCCTTCAGAAATGAGAGGTAGTAGTGATTCCACCTTTGGCAGAGAGCTTTTTGAGGTCCACCGAGCTCCACAACTACACAGAAATTATCTTTCCTGACCTCTGGTGACCCATGCCATTCTGGACTGTAATACTCACAGAAATTAGGAAACTGGAACGCTTCAAACAACAGTTCCAGCATGTGCTGGAAAGACTAAACTTTCTTTTAGTCTTGTAAGAAGAATATTATATAGAACAAGGACATAATTTAAAACTAAGGAAAGGAAATAGTGTCTTTACTGGCAAAGGTGGCACTCACCTGCATGGTCAGCATACTACTTTTTACAGTGAGTTGTCATCTAAATCCATCCTAGATACCATATGCTGGAGTTTCTTGTTTTGCTTTGATTTTCAATCACAACGGTTTATCTCCCACAAGAACCTGGTAATCATGGAGTGACGTGCAGTAACTGGAAACGCAGAGCATGACTTGCCCAGCCCTGAGACACACGGGCTGTGCTCGTTCCAGAGATACCCACCCTCTCCCCACAGATGTGGACAGTTAACAGAGACCAGACACCTGTAGCTAGACAGAAACTTTAAGTAGTGTCCTCTGCCAAGAGATTAACCATCCTTTTATGCATATTTTCTAGGCATAATGAAAATAAGTATGTATTACTTTTAAAAAGTTGCCACGCTACAGCTAGACATGTAAATAAAATGCCATTTGCCTTGCATTGCCACAGGGACATAGTACAAAGCTATCCATGAACCCACAGAAAGTGGAAGGGGTGATTTGCTGTTCTTAGAGAGAGGAAGAGACTCCATTTTAGAATTATTTTTCACTAGCACGCAAGTCATTTGGGACCTTGGTGGGCCTTCGCCTTAAAATATCAAGCCATCCTTCCACTTCTGGTAGGATGTATACACTAGAGGCAGAACATGGCTGAGACTCAACACCAGCGCTAGCCCCAGGAGATGCCACTTGGCTCTCAGAACTGCCTTCTCTCTGCATACCTGCCCAGCATGTGCAAGAGAGTCTCAGGCATTCCCACCACAGACTTTTGCAGCAGTGCAAGGTTACTGGTTTGATTTTGATCCAAAGGTGTTTACACTTTTCCCACGCAGTCCACTTTGATGTCTTTTAAATATACCCTGAGCATGTACTTGCCAAAAGAATAAATACAGCCTTGTTTTCATTCATATTTTAGTTGTGAAGCATTTAGTTCAGAATCATTTGCATAATGATATAGAAAGAGGTAAACGTAGGTGATAAGAAAAACACTGAACATGTTAAATGTACATATTATTGTCTTGCACAGAGACATTTACCTTAGTAAAATTCTGTGTTATGTTGAAAGAAATGGAGCTGAATTGCAACCTCTTACAGTGTTATCTTCTACACACTCATCACTTATCTCCCCTAAGCACTTCATTTTCCTACAGTATGAGGTCAGAGAAAGTTAGAAATGACTGAATTACCATTCTGCTGTTGACTGGGCTGGAAGTAGGACAGTGAGTGACACTGGTGATTGACAGCTGTCAACACATCTGGATCCACTGCTGTGCATCAGGTTTAGTGACCACCTCTCTCTATATGTTATACCAATCCCTCTCATCACATCGGCAACCTGCTACACACCCTACAGACTAGAGTATCCAGCATGTAGGAAAAAATTATATAGATAGTGCCACAAGACAGAGCTACCCATGGCACTTTGGCCGCTTTGTGTCACTAGAGTGGTACAGATTTTTATTTTTTAAAAAATAAAGTCATCTCAAGTGCATCACCAACACAATAACACGTAGCCAGCAGTAACAGGCAGACCTAGTCCACTGGGTTCATTAATTCCATTTGGCCATTTAGAAATGGCTCTGTCTACAGTATGCATGGTCTTAGCTTTAAGTCTTTTTTTTTAAAAGCACAAATGCCTTGTATTTGAAAAATGAAAAATAAGTAACATAACGAAGCTGTGTTAATATTAGAAGGAGCTGTGCATCAGCGGTTCATATTGAATGGATATCGGCATTATGTTCACTGGTGCTAGGATACCATGGTGATGGGCCCTGAAGAATTACCAAAAATAGATTAAATGCATGTGGCAAGTGATAATAAGCACAAAATGTTTTCCATACAGTAAAAATGCCTCAGGAAAGCAGAATAACACATTCTATAAATCAGCTCAACAGATCAACAACTTCTAGGCAGAATACTCGGGGATCTGAATGCGTAGTCAGAACTGAACTCCTAAGCCCAAAATTGCCAAGAAACCAAATTTGGCAATAGTGTCTGCACCTAAAGAAATTCAGACCGAGGAGACTGGCACAGGATCTGCTGTTGCTAGCAAAAATGTATGAAAGGAGCTGATAGGTTTGGATTTAAAGTAAGAGACATTAATCACTGGGTAACACCTACCACAGTAACTGCATCTTTCCAAGCTGCTGGAGTCTCATCCCTTTTTGTACTGAGTCAATCAAAATATTAAAAATGTCATTCTTTGAAGCTGTGCTGAGCCAGGCTGCTTGTTCGCTGCTGTATAAAACAAATCACTCGAAAGAGTCTCACTGAAGCTGCCCACTGATTCAGCAGGGTGTTCATATATAGAATTAAAGACACGTGCAAGCACCAGCAGCTCTCATGCGGGAATGACAGGAGACAGTGCACCCCACTTCCTCATTAACAACCACTATGCTGCATTACCACAAAGCGCGTGACATCAAAGGGACATGAAATGCCTGAAACGGCACCGCTACTTGCTCACAACTGTCAGCAGCACTTTGCTCAAACCATCCCTTATGGAGAAACATGCACAGCAAAACCATTTGTTTATGAAAACAACAGCTACCTAAAGCCACATTGAAAATTCATCAACTGGGATGATTTACCACTACCAAGGCAACTCACTGTATGTAGACATGTATATAAATGTTTAGGTTGCTACTCCAGATGTTAAGCCACCATCAACCCAAAGTGATGAGAGTTTCTGAAGTAAAATTTCTTATGCTTCACAGCTTGCAAGAGCTCCCACTGATGGGTGGGTCACCAGAAACAGGTACCAGCAAGCCACGGGGAAGGGATAGCCCATCGCAGAGCAACATGCCAGAGGCATTCAGAAGAAAGCATGCGGAGCTGCCTGACAAACACTGGAGGAAAAGATGCCAAATGAGGCTGTTTGGAGAGGACACATGTCCCAGATTTCCATGGCTTTGTAACACTGGTGTTACTGGGGTCAATACAAAACACTTGGTGTCAATTAGCTAGAGCAGCTCTTCCGAGGGAGACGACAGCAGCAGAGTCCTCCCAAGGTCGGTAGGATTTTTTAACGTGCAGGAGTGACAGAGAGATCTAATTGCAAAGTCTGTTACTAGGTGACACACCAAGTCCTGACAGACTATACTGGGTGGTATTTTGATATATTGGTCTATGCAGCAAACTGCACCAAAAATCCACCTTTCACCATCTCCATCCTCTGCTTCCTTGGATGGCTGAGAACCAGGGCCTCCAGAGCACATACACTGAGAGAAATCTTCTGAAGACCAACAGGTTAAGGACTCGAAACCTCCCGGCCCTCTCAGTCTTTTCTGTAGGAAATGAAGAACCACCATAAAAACTGCTAAGATGTTTTCTCCAAAATTATTTCTGCCTCCTGCTAGCAAACAGGACAAGAGACTGAAGGATGTGCAGAAATAAAAAGAAAAACCTCTCCCAAAAGCCGGGGAATTATTTGGGAAATTTATTCGTCCCAGTAAAAAGATGGTCCACAGCACTTCATATATCTTTTTGAAGCATGGAAACACTGAGAGGATAAGCATCTCCACTCTCCATGCAAGACAGTCCTTTGCTTAAGCACTTCAGCTGTTGGCCAGAAGAAACAGGTTTTATGTTTAAGCAGCTCAAAACCAAAAGCTGATTGGTATAATGGGGCAAAGCTTCCGCATGGTTTACAGATCCCACTTAGTCCTGAGGACACAGTGTCTTTCTTGCTAGCCCTCACACCTCAGTGCAACCAGGTAAGAGGAAGAACATCAGCGTGAGATCTCAGGCCTTGTGGCCACCAGAGAGCTGCTGGCCTTGGTCTGACTTCAGTAATGCTCAGAGGACCCCTACAACAGCAAAGGCCCACTGCAACACTGGCCAGCCTTACTGGGGAGTAAGTGCAGTCTGGATATCTGTGAACTTGGGCCACACTACAGAAATTCTCAGGTGGCTTCTTAAAACAACTTCACATTCCCTTAATGGTGTAGGAATAGCAGGATGAATGCAGGATCTATAGCAACAAGAAAACCTATAGCAGAAATATATATCCTGTATTAAAACTAAGAAATGAGCAAAGGGGAAGATTTGAGTTTACTGTTCACCTCCATCTTAGCTATAATAAAAAGCACAGTATAAAGTACAAAATATTGTTAATTATTGCAATACTTCATATTTTAACCTGAAAGCATGCTGCCAAACCAAACCCAACCCCTGGTGCTTGCTGAGCCTTCCCTCAAAGAGCAAGGCAGGAGCTTGCCACTGTGCCTCAGGTTATGCACCCCAGCTTCGGGTCATGCCCCTGGCAAGGGCTGGCAGACAGCTGCCCTACTCAGAGCAAAACACTCCACACCTTGTCTTTAAAGGCTGTGTGTTGACTGAAGGCTTCCACAAATACTAACATATATCGCAAGACCAGCAAACAAGACAGGATTGTACCCAGGTCAGAGCTCCTAGCTGTATCACTTGCCATTCAGAACCTCTTTTCTTTCCTCGCCCGTGCTGACCCAGCGGTGCCACACTCAGCTCAGAGAGGGATGCCGCAGCAGGGCAACGTTACCACAGTACTCTTCTCTGGTGTAAGAGGAGCACTTCATACCATGGTTGATGTAGTACCCACTTACAAGCCTTCTTTTGTGCCTGCAAGTCACCTTTGTGTGCTGCCATACTAACGGTCTGTTCACAGGATCGATGTTTTTGTAGTACAGCAAGTACAGTGTCAAGTGCAAGTGCCCAACACATCGTGAGAATCATCCTCTGAAGAGCTTAAAGGGCTGCGCCTGGTGGCTGTAATTCCAGATGACCAGAAGGCATGGAAAGACATCGGACAGACGGTAAGCGCAGCACAGAGCTACAGAAACACAGACACCTTCACGATAAGATCCGAAGGGGATGTCTGACTTCTGCTTTGAAATTCCCCAGTGCTTGGGCCCAAGATGTTCAAAACGGCGTTCGAGAAAGGAAAGGCCTGTTACTTCTGTTATCACAAAACACTACTCTGAGATGATAGGACTCGGTTTCACTTTCTCATAATCTTCAGGTACATAAAAGATTTCACATGCAAATTCTGGTATTCAACATTAAAATTAAGTTTGGAGACAGTAACACGAGGAAGAGATTTTCTGAAATTAGCACGAATAATACTCCCAACTGCACGCTACTTAAAAAATTAGCAAACTCAAAATTTCAGGCGAGACAGAAGAGTGGTTTGCAGTAGAGAAATTAGATCACTGGTTATTGTTATTATTCAGCCAGACCTGATCTGCTCACTTTCAGAATCTGATGTCTCCTGAGAGCTCTCTAGGACTCTCCCTCGACTGGTCTATCTTTATATGAATTTGAGAGGCTTCAGGCTGTTGATAAATCGTTTCCTTATTAGAAGGAAAGACCTCCGCTGACAGGACTTGGTTTTGAGGAAGTAAGCGGGGAAAAAGAGCCATCAAGCAACAGGTTTGCAGGGGAAATCCTGCTACCTGCTTCCCAGCAGCAGACTCTCTTTGTTGTCCAGAGCAGTTTAACTGAGACCTAAAATTTCAGAAGATTTCTATTCCTCCTAGCATACCAAATCCCTCAACATTTAGCGATCCAAAAGTAAAGAGCCTTCTGAGGCAGAGCGGCTGTATGTACAAGCAGGAGACAAACGTTATCTTTTGGGCATTACTGTGATTTTTATGTCGGTCCTGATTCTTCTCCAGCTGAAACGTGCACGTACTTCCCACCCAGGTGAGGGGGAGCAGGCTCTTGCCGTTAAACCGGGAGGGATAAGCGTGACTCCGGAGGACTGCACCACCGCCGGGTTAACGAGGCTGCCAGGCTTAAGCAGGGAGCTGCGGCCGCCTCCCCCGGCTGCGGTCCGGCCCCGCACCCGCACCCCGCCCCGGGGCGGAGGGCCCGGCGCCGCGGGGCCGAGAGAGGGCGCTGGCGGCTCAGCCAGCGGCGGGGCGCGGGGCTCCCCGGCCAGCGGGAGGGCGGCGGGGGGAGGCAGGGAGGGCAGGGCAGGGCAGGGCAGGGGAGGGCGGCCCTGCTGCCCCCGCCGGCGGGAGCGGGGGGAGGGCGGCCCTGCCTGCTCCCGCAGGCAGCCGCGGAGAGCTAAAGAGCGGCCGCACGCTGGGCTGCAGCCTGTGCGCTGCCGGTCTGAGAGATGCCCGAGGTCCGGTGTGTGCGCGGCTCCTGGCTCTTAGGTGGAGAGGGAGATTCTTGTGGGGATAGCTAGCGATGGGAAAGTGGAAGTTGGAGAAGAGGCTTTGCTTTTCTTAAAAAAAATAATTATAAACACAAACGTCTTTCAGGGCTTTGAAGGGCTAAATTCTCAGAGGAGGCTGCATATACTGTAAAAACTTAAGTAAACATCCAAGATGTATAGGAAAGGGCAACAAAAAGCAATTTTCAAAGCACAGTAGTTCACCATGTGTTTACATCTAGTCTGGAGACACTGAAAACAACTTCAGAAAATGCTTCTTTTGCTTAATGTGCTCTCCTGAGACGGGAAAGCCATCAGCCAGCTCTGCCTGCCCAAGCCTCTCACTTCAGCCAAGAGGATTCAGGGAAGGCAGCTCCACTGGCAGCACATCCCACCTCATGCCACCACAGCTCAGGGCCACCAGGTCCCAAATGCTGCTCCTGTTGACATGGACATCCATATGGAGACAAGGGAGACTCCACAAAAGTGGAGTTTTCTGAGCCATGTTGCAGAGTTGATGAAAGATTCACCTTTTCTATTGGGTTGGTCTCTTCAGCTTCACATGAAAGCAAATTCAACTAGTTTCTATTTCACATGGTCCTGAAAAGCATTCTCCCTCTCTCACCCAAACAATTACTCTAGAGTTTCCTTGAGTATATCTAAAAAACTGATTTTATAAAGTCCTGCAAGCTAAAGAGAAGTCTGGTCCCCATACACTAACATTACTTCTTCACATTTCATATAAAAAGCATTGTTTATTCTGCTCTTTTGTTTATTTTGCAAGTAGGGGTTCTCCTGAATGTAGGTTGCAGAGGCAAGACTACATCTCATATTAGAAATATTGCATAGCTGAACTGAGGGCCGATTTCAATAGCCTGTAATTTTTCCAAGAAACATCTTTAGACCACAGCCTAAACAAAACATTGTGATGGCTTCCAAGTAATTTTGGCCTGAAATATATTGCTGATGTGGTGTCCAGAGCAGGGTCAGGTTTATAACTCATTTTCAAAAATCCAGGTTAATTAAGGCTTCTGTTCCCAAACCAGAAGCTGCAGGACCAGAGCCGTTGGTGTTGATAGCCCCTGAGGCAAGCCTGGGATCCTATAGTCTCACTCATCTTTTGACTCTCCAACCCAAGACATACTCCTAGGCTGATTCCAGATTAGACATAGTGCTAGAGTTTTGTTGAGGAAATCAGGACTGTTACCAAATTTTATATGTTCTGCTGGAAACGTGGAGGACTGGTGGCAGTAGACTTTCCCTCAGATTTCTGGCCTTCAACACATTTCTGCTTCATTGCCTACATTAGCATGAGGGATCCCAGAAACAGAGGCTGCAAGAGCATGATCAACTTTGCAGTTATCAGTAGATTCAAACACCCTGTGCTTCGTTTTGGCCTCAGTGGTACCCCTCATCTACCAGGGTAAGACAGAGGTTCCCTGTATTGAGTTATAGTCAAGCTGCACACCTGAAATTGCTCCTGAGCTTTGCATGCCTTGAAGAGGTAACCTTGGAGAAATAACAGCCAACACCAGCAGCTTCTACTGAGCACAGATACCTTCCCAGCCTGTGGGCCTGCTGTGGGTAGACAGAAGTTGAAAGGATCATACAAAGCTGAAGATGGCCTTCAGTAGACTAAAATACTTTCCACTTAATTTAGGTCTGAAATGGATTCCTATCTGTTGACAGTCTCCCAGATTCACACCTCCTGAATACATGCAGCAGGGCCATGACTATTACTCCAAGACCTCAGAAGCAAGCTAAATTTTCCTGTAAAGATGGGCTTCTAACCCACAGCCTACACAAGGGTTCAGTTCAGCAGAAAAGGAACTACCAAACTGAAATTATGAAATAATTTTGCCAGTCTAGAAGATTGGCTCATGGCTGTGACTTGCAAATTCAAATGACTTCTTAACTATGGTCTGAAGCAAGTTCCCAGGGTGCTGTTCAGAGGTGTAGGACTAGGGGTCTCCACAAGAGAAGCTGCAGAGTCGAGATTACTACCCAGCATTGGAAAATCTAGGAGAGTTAAATTGATATACACGAAGACTCTGGAGACTTTTTCTTAACTGAAAGGCTAAGTAGGGTCAGAAGGCATAGTCAGGCCTACAAGCAGGTTTTTACACCTTCTGTAGGGAGGGTTAAGGGCTGCCCGTCTGGATGTAATGAAACACCCTCCCTGTTCCTAGTTGTCCTAACCCTGAGCCAGTGCTTCATGCTGGATCAGCCATCTCTAGGCTGGAGGCTGCAGAAGCAGGAGGGTTTCACTCTAGGCTCCTGGGAAGGCCTCAGCACTTGCTGCCAATTAACAGGAATAAACATCATTTGCTGCTTCTTAGCCCTGAGGCAGGGGGACCTTGTGACAGCAAGGCCACTGGGCAGAAATAAGACCATTCCACACAAGTGGGGCTTGCCATTGTCTTACTCCATTATCACTCATTATCCCAGCTATGGATGACCCAAAGATGAAGCAGCGCCTTCAAGGCCAGGTTGCCCTCAATCTTACAGCCAACTTTTACTGCAGCCTTAACCATAGACCATATTCAGCCCAGACTATACAACACTCGATCAATCTCTGCTGGTAGCAGAGTTTATTATAGAAGTACAGGCTCTGCAAGATAACTGCAGAGGAAGGGAGGATATAAAGAGGTTTGATTTGGAGAGTAGAAAAGTACCAGTGAGGGAAAAAAGCCAGGGAGGGAATGAGCTCAGTATTTCCCAGGCATTATCAGCAGGCCTAGGCACCACCAGTAGGAACGAAAAGGAAAGTAAGATTTGGTCAAGAACATGCATGAAAGGGAAGCCTGATGGATAAGAGGACTGAAAGGAACAGAAAAAGCAGGAACAGGTTAATTCGTTTTTTTAAAAAAAAGGGGAGGGCAAGAGGAAGGGCAAGAACCAGGACTATATCTGTCACTCGTCTCCCCCCGCCCACTCTGAAAAGCTTCAAAAGAGATCTGGAAAGAGAGAGGAAAAAAACGACTGTCAGATATTACTGTTCCAGCCACTGAGTCATGGCAGGAAACTACTGATACTGTAAACTAGTACTGTAAGGTCAGAGACTATTTGAGTTTTACCAAGGCTCACTGCAAAAGGAACAAATATTCAGTGATGAGGATTTGTCCCTTTCATAAATCTTTGTGTTACCGTAGAACTGTTTCACCAAGCATGCTTGAAAAAAGCTGCCTTTATTTTAACATTTCACATGAGTGCAGATGGTTCTTCTCTTCCTGTCTTCCTGCATCTTTGTTTTTATTGCAACAGATGCTTATTAAGAGAAGGACATGGAGAAAGAGTAGAAAAAGCCTTCAGTCTTCGTAGTGCTACTGGATGCTTGGGCTTCTCCGACTCTTAAAATTGCTGTGCCACAGAAAAATTATTTTATTACGATCCTCTTATCCTTCCATCAAATTAGTCACTGACAGTTGTCACCGTCTATTCAGCCTTTTCTGACACAGTCACCATCAGTCTCATCAGTGCAGTACATGTGCAATGGGTGGAATTACTTCCACCAGCATGGCACATCCATCCTAATTCCCACAGGAACACAGCAAAGAAAAAAAGCAGGAATTTGCTGTTGTGGGGAGGGCTCAGCAGCCTCCTCCCAGCGCCCTAGGAGAGCACCCTTACTCTCCCTGCACTGACTAGACCCAGCAGCCCAGACAGAAAGGCTCAGCCATGTTTTAGGGTTTTTTATTCCCCATCAAGAGCTGACCAGGTAGAGCACCACAGAATTCCTAGCTGCCAACCCAGAGGTACATGGTGGCCATCCAGGCAAATTACATTTTTCAACTGACAAGCCCTTTTGGAAAGGTAAGATGCCACCCAGCCCTAAAGTGCTGAAGAAAGAAAAACAGCAGACACTGGGGATTCATAGAATCATAGACTGGTTTGGGTTGGAAGGGACCTTAAAGATCATCTAGTCCCAACCCCCCTGCCATGGGCAGGGACACCTTCCACTAGACCAGGTTGCTCAAAGCCCCGTCCAACCTGGCCTTGAACACTGCCAGGGAGGGGGCAGCCACAGCTGCTCTGGGAAACCTGTGCCAGTGCCTCACCACCCTCACAGGGAAGAATTTCTTCCTCATATCTGATCTAAATCTACCCTCTTTCAGTTTAAACTATTACCCCTCATCCTGTCCCTACACCCCCTGATCAAGAGTCCCTCCCCATCTTTCCTGTAGCCCCCTTTAAGTACTGGAAGGCCGCTATAAGGTCTCCCCGGAGCCTTCTCTTCTCCAGGATGAACACCCCCAACTCTCTCAGCCTGTCCTCACAGGGGAGGTGCTCCAGCCCCCTGACCATCTTCGTGGCCTCCTCTGGACCCGCTCAAGAAGGTCCGTGTCCTTCTTATGTTGGGGACCCCAGAGCTGGACGCAGCACTGCAGGGGGGGTCTCACGAGAGCAGAGTAGAGGGGGAGAATCCCCTCCCTCGCCCTGCTGGCCACACTTCTCTTGATGCAGCCCAGGGCACGGTTGGCTTTCTGGGCTGTGAGCGCACATTGATGGCTTCAAAAGAGAAGCACGGTTTTCCAGCCAGTAATATGCCCAATTCAGAGATAACAGGGGAAGAAGCAATACAGCATGGGACATGGATTCTTGGGGAACTGGTAGCTCTGTCCTACTATGTTAATTAAAGTTTTTGATGACCCACTTCAGTTTTTCTCCTGTTGCCTAGGCATACCCGCTACAGCTTTGCAGCCACGCATCACAGTAGACACAGCTAGGAGACTCTTGGCTCACTTCAGGGGTTAAGGCGTAATGGGATGATTGTGTGCATCTGCTACAGTAACCCACTATGCAACTTTCCAACTCGGTCATCTTAAACTAATTGCTTCCATAAGTCCCAAGGGTCTCTATCCGGCTCATCTGAGTCACAGCACCAAGCCTGAACCAGCCTCAGTCAAGTACAGTTCAGCAGAAGGACACGTTCTCAAGAATAGCCCAGTGCTAGCAATGCCTGCCAAATCAAGGAAGTCAGTCATACCAGGGAAAGACACTGGTGACCCTGGCAACCTGTCCCCTTCTTCCTCCACCAAGAAAAAGCAAAACAGAACTTGACACATCAGGCAGGAAGCATTTAATCCAGTGATGCATGGAACAAGGGGACACAGGAACGTTGTAGGGCAACATTCCGCACAATCCTGTAATAAACTGGGAAGTCATGGCTGGAGGCAACACACCTCATGGCAAGCTATGGGCAAGTACAAACACCTGCTGTTGACAGAAACACTCAAGAGCCTCAAGCGTGGAATCCCTCCCACCTTTTCCTGACAGTAGCTTTAAAGGCTGCATAATAGCTTTGCTGTTTTAACAAATAAAATAATTTGTGACATTACAGAAACTAGCCAGATGCTGTATGTAGTGCATCACCATAACATACAGCATGGCTGAACTTCAAAACATTCCTGTCAGAGATCACTGGCTGACAAAAAAAAAAAAAATCTATTCCCTTCTCATCTTGGCTTACAGGTACTTATGAATTTGATGACATGATGAAGATTTCCAGCAGGGGAGCAATATTTGTCTCAGTTTCCACACCAAAAGCAGCCACGGAAAAGGGCAAAGAATATAATGACTCAGTATCACAGGGCGGAGACTGATTAGCAGCAGATCGGGAGCAAGCAGTGGTCTCTGGAAGAAGGTGCTTTCATGAGCAGAGCACAATCTTACTCATCGCCTGTCTTGATCAAGTGCAGAGGTTTCCATGAAACAAATGCTAAGGCTGCCTCACTGTCACAAACTGAAAAAACACTTTGGTGGGCTTGTTTGTTTGTTTTAAAAGAAGTGCCTCTGTTTGGGACCTTCCCTATTCTTTTCTTCCAGCACCCAGTTCATCCTGGCAGGGAAGAAGCCCCCTGTAGTAACCAAAATCTCACTGTACAGCAGGAGCAGTTATCAGTCAGTGCTTCCATCATCTCTCTCAGTTCACTGAGGACAGATAAGAAAAATATTAAAAGTATGAGGACAGCACCATCCTTTCACTCAATCAATGCAAAGGAGCTACAGGGACATTTCAGCAATTGCTTCTTTCGAGACATGCTTTCCTCTCAGTGATTTCAGGCAGCCAACGAACTGATAGTACCTACCTTTCACTGGGTCAAAACCACTACAAAAACATTTTGTCTAATTAGTTATCACATTACCCCATCAGCAAGGTGAATTTTATTCCTGCTGTAACAAACCTTTCATCGCTCTGGGTTTATCAGAAAAGTACACTGTGAACACACTGAAAGATAATTCTTGTCTTATAAATGATTTAGTTGATTTTTCTAGGAATATATTGGGAAACTCTGGCAAAACTAAGATTTGATTCCTAGTGCTCCTGCCTATTCTTAATGAGACTCACTGGATTGCCTCCTAGTAAAATTTTTTTCTTCTGAAAAATCTATTGCTTACTTAAGGAAGCTTAAATGCTCAAAAGCCAAGAATTGATTTGTTTATTTTTAACTAAAATAGCAAGTGCATTTTTCAGGAGCTGATGTATGCCCATTCATATTGAGAAAGGCTTCGGCAATTAGCATTTATCTTTAGTTCTGCAGGGCTGATGGAAGGCATTGACTTTATGAATTTTAAAATCTCCATTCTTCAGGATAAAACCAAAGGTGGAGAGCGGAGCGGGGCTCCTCCTGCCATACTCTGCTGTCAGCTCAGCTGGGACTGCAGGAGGGTCAGTCAGGATGGCCTATGAACCAAGAGAAATTGGGCTGTCTGTCAAGCACCAACCTCCCTGCTGGTACAGGTGCCTCTTCACAGCTCCCCAGACTCACATGGGCTGGGAGGAACTCCCTCCCAAGATAACAGACACAGCCTGAGCACCACTGCTTTAAAAAAATACAATGAACATGGGCAAATGCATGCCCTGTAAAATATTTTGAAGGGTTTTAACAATCACCTTGTTATTTGGTGACCCAGAGTTTGACAAGCAAAAGTGATAGACACCACCCACTCAAACCAGCTGAGGGCTGAACCATGCCATCAGTGTGACGAGACCCTCCAACTCTCTCTTGACTTGCTGGCCTATCATCACAGCATTTTCTTAAGGCAGCAGGAACTCTGGCATCCCATAAATCCTCCTCTCCTAGGCAACAAGCTCATCAACTCTCTATTTCCTACATGTTGTTGTTTTTTCATTCATTCTTAACTGCATAACTGGTAGTTCCATCCACCAGGTTTTCTACTTCTGCAGCTTATGATTTTTTGAAGCAGCCAAAGGGATTTAGGAACTTAAACTTCCCTGAAGCAGTGGTTGGGCAGGCTTTTGCCAAAATCCGCCAGGCTAGGAAAGGCACAGAAAGCACTCTGACACAGCACAGCCTGGATGACCCCCATGAGTGCTCACACAGCTGAGGAGGTGTGCAGCAATCTGGCAGGATGGAAATAGTGATGAGTGGGGACAGATCCCTTATTTTGAAAATACCATCCATGGTCAGTTAAACTTCTTTCCTGGGCAGCCTGGCCATGCATGGGAGCAGGCCCTCTGCAGCCTGGAAGGACCTGTCAGCAGTAGCACCTGTGAGCAATGGCACAAGTGGGAGGCAGTGGTGCCATACATAGGACATGCCCCACTGAGGCAGCCCTTGTCCCTCTCCTCAGAGGGCACAACTGGTGAGAAGTACCAGAGCTGCCCATGCTGCACTGTCAGACCTGTGTCTTTCAGACAGGCCTGCCAGAATTTCACACCATGTCCAATGCTGTGCCATGACCACACAAATGTTGTCCCCAGCCTCTTGTCTGGGGCATGAAATCTGCCAGCTAACTCCCAAACATCACCTCAGATAGAGAAGAACACATCCCCACAACCTCAAATCTCACTCCACTCTTGTGACAGCTGCAGAAATTACTATGGAGAAAACCAATTAATGTGAAATGCACTTTCTCTCTCTACAGTTCATCATCAGAAACAAGGAGATATGTAAGAGACCAAGTGGCTTTCTCGGGTCTTGCAGCAACCTCCCACAGCCCACCACTGCTAAACAAGCTGCAGCCCACACACCTCTGAACTACTCACTGATCTTCTGCACAATAGCTGCATGAGCCTCTAACCAATAGATACGATTGACTTACATATCTAAATTTTAATTATGTATAAAAAGCCAAATTCATTACACCTTAAAGCATGGCAGTAACTTATTTTTTTCAGGCTTTTCCCTATCTTCTGCTGGCAAGGCAACTGTATTTTCTCATACATGTGAGGAAATATTCCCAAATAGTATCAGGGGGAAAAAAGTATGTACATCTCTCTGTAGGCTGCCCAAATCACCAAGCTTGCAGTGAGTGATGCAGTAGCTAGGGAGTAGCTAAGAGGATTGAGCCTGTGCCTGCTCAGTGGGAGGCACGAGGATCTCCTCAGAAGCTGTCAGCAGATGGCTGTGTGCTGAAGGTATCTCCCTAGTGACACCCATGGAAAACAGCTGGCAGAAACCTAGGATGATGGTCAGTTACCCGCACAATTTGTCCAACACAATTTAGCCATCTCCAGGCATCTGCAATGCCTTCACAGGGCTGAAAGCGTGGCACAGGACACTTGGGAGGCCACTGCTCCTCTGCAGCAATAGCTGGAGTTCAGGCACTACATGTGTGGGCACCTCAGATGGCATTAGTCCTCCGTGTTTATGCACCTGAATCATTCCTCTGCAAATCAAACTAAAAGCAACTGGAAAATCTGGTAACTGCAAGAACTCAAGTTATAGCTCTCCTGTCTGCACTGGTACAATTAGAGTTTAGGGTTCAACATATGAATATCACAATCTGATAATAATTACTAGGAAAATACCAACCTAAAGGGCATTGACACACCCTCCCTGCTCTGTCTACAGATGTCATGGTCATATGAGATACTAGTCAAACACATCAGCAGACTAAAAATAAACCACAATAGGATATGTTGATAAATATTTATTTCAAAACAGTATAGCGTTTTACATGACTAATGTTAATGTGATTTCAGACTGAGAAGAAAACAACCAATGTTGATTGCATGCTAACTGTGTTCGGGGGAGTGAAACAGATAACTACCATCAACCCTGGCATTTTATTCTCCTAGTAGAAAATGTTACTGGGTATATCAAACAGTCAATGTCATTATTGTTTTTAATACACCAGTGAGTACTAGTGCACGACACAACTATAAGGCCCACAGGTATCATCTTGAAGAGGAGCAGCCATTTGTGAGCAACAGGGTTCATCCTTTCAGGACTGAGTGGGCTGGTTTCATGCACCAGCCAAGAGAGCCCGTATCATAGAGAGGGTAGAAAATGTTTGCCTGGACCTTTAAGAGGATTTTATTCCCAGTTAGATCACCATCAAACCATTTTCACAATAGCATCTGCCACTGAACTGTTGCTAATTAGTCAGTCCCCCCTTCAGCAAGGGAGGAAGATGTGACGGCAAAGATGGAATTCTTTTTTAAAATGGCCCAAAAAGCCCCAATAAGGATTGCAGCACTTTGTGGCCTACACCATGCTTGTCACAGGGCAGGGAGAGGGAATCTGCATATCACAGCGTGTTGCAATCACTGCGGAAACATCTTTCTCTTCTTGCTTCCTCTCCACCCTTTTTCATGGAGTTAAGGTAAGATGGGAAAGCAGTTGCAGCTTTTAGGACATCCCATCTGGGGACCCAGGACAGCAGTGGCAATGTTCCTTCAGTGTCCTCTATAGCCTCAGTTGCTCTTTGGTTACTTTAATGTTTTCTCTGTAAGTATCACGTCTCTAACTGTTGTGAGTAGTGTAAAGAAAATTCATGGAAGACCTTGAACAGTTTGGATGGTATTGCAACAGAGGCCGCACAACAGAC
The DNA here is from genome assembly GCF_047716275.1 of Strix uralensis. Lineage (NCBI taxonomy): Eukaryota > Metazoa > Chordata > Aves > Strigiformes > Strigidae > Strix > Strix uralensis. Next base: position 8,490,342 of record NC_133978.1, on the reverse strand, counting down.
AATGCAGTCAAGGATCTACTGAAGCAAATCGTTCTGCTTTGGCAGAGAGAGAGAATAATGAGAAGTGATTTGACTTGGGGAGAGGGATTCAAAGCTCTATGAATGTCTATGGAATGACTACTCTAACACTTAAAGTAAGTTTTCCATTCTGCACTCCACAACCTCCAAGTAGAAAAGCAGGACCCTTCCGCAGATGAGTTTACCAGGCTGAAAGGTCCATAGGGAGAAACACAGGAGCCCCAGGAGTGTTAAGAGTCTGCATTTGGCTCTTTGGTCTCACAGAGATGTCTGGACAGATAGAGCCTGATTCCCGAAGCACATGAGCAGCTTTATTAGAATTGTTTGTCCATTATTCTCCCAAGAATATGAAGAGGGAAAGGAAGATTGCATGGTTGGGTATTTCTGCAGTTCCTTGGTGAGGACAGAAGCATATGGTCTGGGAGGCTTGGAGAGAGAGCTTTGAAAAGAGAAAGTGTGTTTCAAGTGAGACACCCACCTTCGTCTCTAGGATGGTGTACTGGCAATACCAGAGTGCAATGGGCTGCTCTGCTGGTTCCCTGAGGAGAGGGAAGCCTGGGTGCGAATGGTAGATGTTCCATCTCCTCTCTTCTACCTCCTTTCAAACAAAGCAGGGCCCACAGCACTGAAGGGGACTGCCACTTGTAGCAATAACCCACACACTATGGTAGCCTCAACTATCTGAGGATCCATCAAGCATTATTTAAGCTACATGCCCACTACAGCATCTGCCTACTCCTTATACTACAAGGGCCTTCTAGAAACACTGAGCATACCGGTCCAAAAGTGATTTTCATTCTATTTCAGATTGCAATGACACCAGCACTGCGTCCACCTTCCTAAATGCACTCAGCTCAGCAGTTTGCCAAACACCCTTGGAATCTGAAGGGCCAACAAAGGAAACAGGGTATCAGTGCTGACAGCCTGAATTTTAGAAAAGATAAAAGGAGGGTTATAGAAAGAAAGTGAAACATTTTATCACACATACTTACTCTACTGTTCTGTCACACATCTGCCTAAATTGCATTAATCTGCAAATTTTCTCTACAATTGGCCACTTTCATGAAGTAAAACGTATTTCTGGTGAAAAATAATATATACAGCTCAACACTGTGTGCACCATTCATGCAGAATGGGAAGGCATTCAGTGCAGTGGGAAAGGGTCATCTTATGAATACTGCAGAACCCATAAACAGATAAAAGTTACATTCAGTTCCTAAGTATTAAGAAATACACATAAAAAGGAGACCTTCCATCAAGATGGCAGAAAGTTCAAACTAAGGGAAGAGGGCAAGGACAGCCATGGATAACTCAGGCACATCTGCTTGAGAGCTCTTCCAAGAAGATGTAATTTCAAACATAACCCCCATATCAGGAATTTGCCAGGTTCATAAATAAATTTCTCACTCTTGGACAAAGCCATCCACTTCGGAGAGACTGTCTGGTGGGCAGCTGGCAACAGGAACACCAGGACAGCATGATAACCCCTTGTGTCCTGCAAATTTTTTATTATTAGGGAGTGCTCTCCTTACACAGAGTGCATGCCAAAAACATGCCTGTACAGTAAGGTAGATTCACCAAAACCAGCAGCAGGAAACCTTTCAGAAAGAGATGTTCTTTCCAAGTACTTTTTACTCTCTTAGTAATTATATAAGTTCAGAAATTAACATAACATTGTGAAGTGTTACCTCAAGAAATACATGTACTTTGGCACTTGTGCTGTGTTTGTATAGAGCATTGCTGAAAGCTCATGGACTTTCTGAAACACGTCATAGTGTAAATCTCAGCTTCAGTGGTGTTCCATTTCTCTGTATGGGAAACTAAACCAAAGACTTAGCACTCTACAGAGCTGAGTATATGATAATCACCAAGTGGAAACTCATCATGTTTGAGAATCCAAGACATCTCCCTTCCTTTCCAAGACATCCTTTGCTTGATCCTGGCTAGCCATGGGAACACAGAAAAATAAATATGTTCTGACTTGTCAACCAGTCAATAAACCATGCAAAAAATTCAACCTCCTTTTTCCCCTCATTTATCTCCCACAAGCCTCTTCTATAGCCTTTTCCCTTCCACACACACCAAATACTTGAAAACTACGGGCTGCCTGTGCTATTGGATTGCTTGGGTTTTGTAATGGCCTCTAGTGTGAAAATGCTTCGTAACATTCTAAATACAAATGAATAGTTTTACCCAGTCCTCTTCAGTACATACGCTTATTTTTCTCATGTCAATGACATTCACTTAAATAGAAGATGTAGTAAACCAGGGAAAAGTATTTCCTAGTAAGATGTTAAAAAGCTGATATTAACATGCAATTACTATAGCACGTTCATTTTTAATTACATTCTGTATGTGTTCATTTCAGACATGCTAGAAACAGATGAATTATTCAATATATAACTTTGGCAAATACATTATAGCAAATATATTTACAAACATATTCCAGAGACACTGACACAAATTTATACTACAGAACAGAAGCCATCAGTTAAAAGGAAGGCAGTAGATACTAATCCTTGTGGTAGAAGAGCTATTTCAAAATGTGTACTCAACCACATCCTCTTTTAGTATGTACTTACCAACATTCAATATAGTCTTCCTGAATCTACAGAAAGCCTGAGACAACAGCTCAGAGAAGCATATAAGTGCACATTTTTATTAAAAGAAAGGCTTACTCTGAAAACCAGCTATAATAAATAGACATTAATACTAATGATGTCCATGTTCAGCCCTGGAACAGGTTTGTGCTCACTCAGAGCTTTCAGACTCAGTGCAAGGTCTGGAGGAGGACCACCATCACAACAAAGAGCAGGAATTAATAATCCAAGCCCCTAGACTTCAAGTCCCACCTGCCCAAGAGCACAAGAGAAAAGGGAAGACACACTAAAAAATTCTTTCAACTCTAGCATCTCACAATCCAGCTCCAATGCTTTCCAGGGTGGCAGATCCACCTAACACCATCTACCACAGCTGCCCATCCAGCCTCATCACATCTCCAAAACACAAAGTCACTTCTGTCCAGTGAACTTGCTGAATGCTTAGCCTGTGGAAAAGACTGTATCTGAGCACAGCATAAAACAGAATGTACTTTCAGGTAGTCAAACACAACGAGGAATAACAAACTGCTTCCAAGCTTTGTGCTTTCCATAGTAACAGCTTAATTTCTGAGCTTACCTATAGTTGCTATACAGCTTGGAATTTGCTGCAGATTCACAGCTGTCCTCACATTTCCATCACAGAGGTAACAGGTAGGAGTGCTGTTCTTTTCTTTCTGGGAGCAAACAAAAAACAGAGGTGATTTCTAGGTATTTACTGAAAACATATTTTGGTCATTTAATTAAAGATCAGGGGAAGGGATCAGGAAAAGGGGAAACAAAGCCAGTTTTAAATTGACTTAATAATCTCCAAGCCCATTTGTCCACACCTTTACATACATAAGAGCATTATAAGGATGCCATGCTGTCAGTAGGTGGTGGCCAAATCAATAGTGGGTCTATGTATCTACAAGAGCAAATTCTCAAGGAACTGGGCTGCTTGTCCCAAATGTTTTGTTGCACAGCTGAAACAGCTGATGCTCAAGATTGCAATGACATGGAAAGCACCTGACCTAATTTGGATTTAGCTTTTGTAGTAGGCCTTTATCACTAGACATAATAAAACTTCCACAATTAAGTGAGCAACAAAGCATATTTCTGCTTTTCTTTTTTTCCAGTAGTTTCTTTATAATGGCATAAGAAGCCCTGAAATGGGTGATCTTAGCATTTATTATTACACATAGTTTGTTTTAAGGATTTTCCTGTGCTAAAAGCGATGAGTCTTGTCTACCAAGGCTCCTGCAGACCGCCAAGGAGCTAGCAATGCCAGATTTTTGCAAGGCCCAGCACTGTGCTCTGAGGCTGGAGCTCGCTGTTTGGTAGTCCCCCCTGAGACTACCATGGTGTTTCCAAGGCAGAATTACCACCTATTTTGCTTATGTGCAAGCCTGGGAGTCCTTTTCTCACCTTTCTGCAAGTAAACTTGCATTCAAAAACATAGTTTATGTTCTTTTATTACTATTCAACCCAACAGCTCTTGAGCAAGGTCCCTTGCAGACGGAAGCGTTGGCGAGGACCACAAGCTCAGCCTCACCTCAGCAGCCTGCATGAGGTAACCTAGGAGGGGCCAGTGCCACCCCAGCTCCTCCACAGGGCAGATGGGAAAGGAGGACAGCCAAAAGCACATTAATAGAACTGAATTTAGGTCTTGTTGAGAGTTTAAAGCAAACATTTCTAGAAAGGAAGGCAGGGGAGAGTCACAAATCTACATACATTGCCTGGCCTCTAGCAGTGCCTGTGTAGCCGTACCCACAAGGCAAAAGCTGCCCAGGCGCATCCACAGCACGCTGTGAGCGGTGGTGACAGCCCAGAGATAGCCTCAGCCCCTCAGGAGAGGAGGTCCCCGCCCACAGCCCTTTTATACCACCAGCCCCGCCTGCTGGGAGGAGCCAGCCAATCACATCACAGAGTGGGAGAGGAGGTGCCCTATGGCTGCAGGGCAGGAGGCCCAGAGCCCGCCCACCGTGGGGCTGCCTGTCCCTGGGGTACTGGAACCAGACATCTGCAAAACCAGAAAATTCCCCCTAAAATAGAAATTAACTTCTCTGCAACTGCCTAAGGGAATAAAACGGACTGTGCAGTTACTGGAAAAGGGGCACTCTGCCGAAGTACGCAGGAGATCCTGCTAGGAACATCTCAGCTCCAACCGAACACCAACAGGGGGAAAAATTGTATGAAAAATAGGAGCTGCAAAAGTGTGAAGGTCTGGTCTCCAGTGGGTGGGCACCTCACTCGGCCCCTCCCAACTGTGGGAGCAGTGGGGAGACCTCAGGAAAAAAACAGCTCCATGTAAGATAAACAGCTGCACCCAAGCTCTGATGTTGTTGCTGGTAGAGCCCGTGTGGCGTTGCAGAAAACATTGTCAAGAAAGGGGAATTGAAAGCCTTGGAGGGGCTCTGGAAAGCCGCCTTCTCTGCAGGCTGCCAACCAACCAGCTGCCGGATTGCCCTTGTGCAACCGCTCCCTGTGGCCAAAAACACCCAGAAAGGGCAACAGGCAGTGTGGATGAGGGGTTGTGCGGGCACAGAGGTGTGATGGCACCTGGTCGAGGAGGGACCTGGGGCACCTCCCTTTCTCCACAGCCCCCTGGGATGCCTTGGTCCATGACTATTCCTGGTCCTCCCTGCCAGCACTGAGCCGCCCCTCAGAGCATCCTTCCTGCAGGCTGACGTAGCCCAGGGCAATGGCCAGGCTGTCTTAGTGACATTCCCATCCCTGAATACATTTTCACCACTGAGACTGTCTCTCTCATTCATCTCTGGTCCCAGGAGAAGCAACTCTGTGGGGCTCCAACTCCTGCCTGTTAGCTCAAGCCAAAAGGAATATCTATAAACTAAGAATAAATACTAATTAACCTGATTCTTTCTTCGTATCGTGATCTGAACCAGACGCTGTATCTATCTTTAACTTTAGGCTGCTTTGAGATGCACCCTCTATCCGCAGTCAGCGAAAATAAGATTCCTTCTTTTGATAAAGTTAATTGTGGGCCTCAACAAGACACATTTCTTGGCAATACTGTCTCTTATCTTTAAATGCTGTGAACTCACAAGGGTTTGAAAGGCCGTATATTTTGAGTGCCTCCAATACAACAAGTTTTGTGATTGAGGAGAATTTAATCCAGCAACTTTCCCACATCCTGCTGAAAAAGAGGTGTGGTGAAGGCAAGTTACTTCTGGCAGCGAGGACAGCTTTTGCAGAGCACACAAGCGTTGAGTAGAGGCTGTCCCATAAAGCCCAGCCAAAGGCCACACTAGAGCATGGCAAGATTTAGCTCCCCAACAGGGGAGAGCGGGGTGGAAGCTGTATGTTATCTCCTGTTGAGCTGGTTGAAAAAAATAGTGCTTTATATGGGGTTTTAGTATCAGAGAGGGAGAATAATAGAACTGGGTTAAAAATGAAGATTTATTTCCCCGAGTGTATCAACATTTTCAAAGCTGCTTTGTTTTGATTTTCTCCTTTGTTGGAAGTAGCTCCAATATTTTCTAAATTACTGAAAACTACTGTTGAAAGCTCATGTAACAAAACTGTGTTTTTCATTATGACTCGGTAATTATGCAGGCAACATACATATAGAGAGGAAACTATACAAACCAGGTTTACTGTAAGAGCCAAGACCTTTCATAAATGCAGCTGTGTTCTCTTGTAGAAAAATAGGTTATTTGGGGGAAAATATTTTTTGGACTTCAAAAACCAGAGACAGGGATACCAAGCCACACTTGGCAAGAGCTGTGCAAAACTAATCTCTGCCCAGTTCCACCTCTTAAGCACCTTCTGCGCAATGTAGTCTCACATCAGCTAAGTTGGTAGCCAGTATTAGCGATATAATCCTCACATCACTTCACTGTGGACACGTAAGTTTTGACAAGCCTGCAGATGAAGTTATATAATTATGCCTCTACCATTTTTAAGTTGCATAAACACTGTTTAAGTGGTTTAATAGTGTGATTTGTTTGTACAGCATGAACATCATTTGTATATAGCAGCACAGGGAGGCCAAAGATGCGTCCAGCAGTGCCAGCGACCCAGGTGATGGCACACCTTTCCATCCCCAGACTCTCCGCTGCAGAACGCCAAGGGCCTCTCTGTCTGCAGGACATGTATCTCACTTGTGAGGCCAGGACATTACCTTGTTACCTGGGCACATGAGGAACTGCTGATGTGTCAGTGCACCTGGTTAGCAACTGGGTCCTCTGAAATAGAGACTATTATTGGTTGCCCCGTGTACCTGACTGTGAGTGCCACAAGCACCAGCACCTACTGCTGTCCCTTGAGAAGGGCAGCAAAGCAAGGAATCTGGGCTGTGTGTGTCCCCAGAAATCTCCTCAGCTGCGAAGGGAAAGGTGGAGGGGAGAATGCTCTTCCCACACAGCTAGAGAGCCTCAGAGGGCTAATCCCTAATAATTTCAGTTTATTGGCTCTTGCCTGCAAATGAGAGGAAACGGTGTACAGCTGTGAAGAGCTAGGCCTACGATAATTGTTCCCTCCGCTCTTCTAGAAAAAAGCCCACAGATCTATGCTGAAGGAAAGAAGGGCAGCTCCATTCCCTAGGAGAGCTGGAATCAATACTCAGTAGCCAAAAACATTGAGGATGAAGTACTGCCCCCTTCTCGGTGACTCCAGCCACTAAGTGGCTGTGTTTCTTAAGGCAGTAAGGCACTAAGCATGCAGAGAGAACTGCACGGGACAATCAGGAGTTACCTCATTCTTACCAAAACTTATGGGAACTATATAAGCAATTTTATTTTGAGAACCCTGCTAAATTTAATGCCTGAATTGCTCTTAAGTCCTATTTAGGGTATCGGCTGGCTGTAAATCTCCAAAGGTACCTAGTCAGTGGGAAACACTGGCCAGAGTTTAAGCTACCTGAACAGAGTCCTAGGTGCTCACGTGTATTTTAGGCACAGAAAACAACCTTTAAAAGCCTCATCAAGAGTCCTTTCCTTGAACTGAAGGCTCATGTTCTTAGATGAGGCCCATAACCAAAACTGCCAGTGTAACAAATGCACAGGCATCTCCTTTGCTAGATGTGGGTGGTTTTGATGCTTGCACTGGTTACAAGAAGCAATGTCCTGGAGAACATGAAATTTAGGAAGATGAGTAATGTATGAAGTGTGGAGGCAGTGAGAGATGATCCACAGAGATGATTTTATTTAATAATTTATAAATAAATATCAGCTTTCCCCAAACTGCCCCTTAGCCTAGCAATTATATGTTGGTTGATTTCTTGTTAGTGCTGTTCTTTTATAATAACAAACTGTTCCCAAAGCCTCACATACAGAGAGTTAGACAATCAAAGTACTGTGTGCAGTTTTCCACTTAATTCATTCAGTTAGCTGCAATTAAAACAATACAATTCAAAGCCTTGTGTGTTTCTCTGAAAAAATACAAAACTTTAGTTGTTACTATTAATATATACAACCTACAAGAAAGAGTTAACAAAGCCCCTTTGTCTTCTCTGTTGTAGTAGAGTAATTTTCTTATCCTTTTCTGTAGATGCCCTGGCAGTCATCAATATTTCTTTCAGTCACTGGTCTTCAGAAGACACGTTTTTCATTCAACTGCACAGAAAGAAAAGGAATTCAGTGGGCCAGATTCCCTCGGTGGTCAGATCCATTCACCGCAGCTGCCCGGGGAGGAATTTAGGTGAAGGTGCAGGAGTCTCATCAAGAAGAGAACCAAACCTATTTAGAAGGGAAGAGATCACCATTTTAGCAGGCAGTAATCAAATTTCTGTTCAGATTTTACCTGGATATTTTACCTAAATATTTCATAATTCTGGAAAAGCAGTGTCTTCATGGCTACTGATCTCTGTTCACCCACTCAATATGAACGACATACCAAGTTTTAGCATCACTATAGAGCCATTCCTTTTTTTGTTTTATGGGGCTTCACTAATGAAACCTGATGAAAATCTAATTAATATTATACCAGTTTTGCAGGTGCAAAAGAGAACAGAGGCTGCATCTTGCCCCACAAGAAAGTGATAAGCTATCCTAATAGCGCAGCCGTGACACCAAGCTCCCCCAATAGTGGGCAGATTTCCATCAGCCAAGAACACACTCAGAGTGTGCAGTGCTCTGAGAGCAGCAACATCCCTGCAGTCCAAGGTTGCACTGTGTTTGTCCAAGTCTCACAACGTTTCCAGAGCTTCTGTGAGCAAGATACACCTCAACACTGTCCCAAGTAGAAGACCATACTCCTGATGTGCTACTGTTCGGTATGTTAATTCAGTATTTCAGCTCTAGTTGTTGACAGAGGCTTTGATTCAGCCTACTCCAGCAACAGAATAACAAACCACTGATTTGGATCTGTAGTCTTAATTATTATCCCACCAACATAAATGAGCATTTCATTTAAGCTCAGTTCTTCAAGAAAGAACTATTGTGCCTACTTTTATAAAATGGTATGAAATTTATCCAAACATTTATCAAACTATGTGAAATCTCATTGGAAGAATACGTTCTGAGATTTTGTGAATAAAGTCCCCCAGGAAAAAGTAACACCAAAATGTGTGTTGGAGCAGAGACTCCAAAGGGAATTCACAGCTCATCTAGTGCTCACCTTTATTCTTTTATTCCAGTACACAACAGCACAAAAAGGGGATGGCAAAGTAAAGAACCAAAATCAGCATTTCTTTTCCAGAAAGGCAGAACTCTGTCAAACTCAGCTCCAATTACAGAAACACTTTCCAGTATTTTCCTTCCTTCCAGTTACTGCGGTTCTACAAAGATGTTACACAGTGATGAATGACAAGGAAGGTAATTCACCAAACATGGTACTTATTCCAAAGTTATTCTTTTTTAAAGAAATGCTAACATCATACCCCTGGCATATGACTCTATACTTGAAGAATCATGCAATTTGCATATGATCTGGGTGAAAGAAATCTAGTTGAAAGACCACATCTCCAACTATTGATGAATGTTTCCAGCAAGTCTAACAAAAAAAACCCCAGCCACCTCTGCTTGGCACATGTTTTTTCCAAATGTGTTTGCTTAGCTTAGGTCGCTGTAACAGAGATAACACTAGGCAGATAGCAACTGTATGTGTTCTGTAATAAACATACTTTTCATAAGGCATTTCAGGGCAATTGGATTACTAACAAACATTTTATAAAGTTAAACTTATCATCAATGTATACCAAGGATCATGTTATTACAGTAAACTATATAGAGTAAGGCACTGTCCATGAAATCAAAGAGATATTTCATATCACTTTAATATACTGACATTATCGACTGACCTATAAATACCAATAACATTTTTATTATCATCTACACTTAACCTTCTTTATGCTTTCAAGCGCCCTTATGTCCAATACCTGAAAACATGCAATTCTGTTCCACAGAGTAACTCCAAAAATCACATCAAGGAAGTTCTTTATTGGTTTCACTCAATGACTTCCAGATTAAATCTGCTCTGCTATAAACACAGCAAAGGCTTTCTGTAAGTGTCTACTCTAAAAACACACGGTTGAAGTTAGTAGATCTTTTCAATCCAGCAACAAAGGACCATGCAACTGGAACACAGCTAATAACTCTGCTGATGACACACATACCGGAACAAAAATCCATGCTGAGACCCTTAGTATCAGAAGAATAAAACCATATTTAAGAACTTAAAGAAGATTATGGAGCACACAAAAGGAATAGGTTTGTATATGAAAGTGTCTACCTTTTACCTACTCACCTTTCAGACATTTGGCTTCATTAAACTCCCAAGTATCAGTGCAAGAATGAGCATAAATGCCAGAATACCAAGGTAAGGAAGAAGCAGACATTGTAAATCTGTTCACAGTAGTGATCCAGATTGGTGCTAAAATAAGAGTCATGAGCTACATTCATTGCAAGTAAATATAAGAATATCTATACTCAGTTCAGGCCTTCTTTAGTCATCATCTACTTGGGAAGAAAGGAAAAAATTATGTCTTCTATAGAACAGAATTCATTTTTCTCAGTGACAGAAAGTCAAAGTGAATAAACTCTGGCCTTCTCCAGTTCAAGTCAAGGAGAGTTACGTGCACAAATCCCTGAGGGTGACATCTATCCAGCTTGATACGGCTGCACTTATTCACACTTTAAGCTCTCAGATCAAAAGCAGTTGGCTCAAGCCTCTAGTTTCACAACAAGAAAGGTTTCACAACAAAATATTCTTCCAAATAGAGGCTGGGTGCACAAACTTTCCATCTCTCCTTGTAACAAAAATTTTCTTCCTTGAAGTTTGCTAGAAGACGTGATCTATACCAGTCACACCAGAAGAGCAATAGAAACTTATAGTGACCTTTCAGGCCCATGCATCTTGAATAGTTTCTGTTACGAATGATGAGTATTCTCCAGGCCCCCTAGAACACAGAAACAAAGAAGAGTAAAAGAAACCCTGGAGTCCACCAGAACCTCAGCATTTCCATCTAGCTTTCTATTCAAGCATTTCTACCCTTGGTTATTGATACAAAACAAACCCATGGATGCTCTGAATAGTAACAAAGCAGCAGCAGCTAATAAAATTAAACTAAGCTAGACAACATGGCTGTATTGCACAAAATAGATTCTTCCCTCAAGCAGCAATGACAAGAGCAGACAGAAAAGCAGCAGATGTGTGGTAACACAGACCTTCAGCTGTGAAGGCAAATGGGAAGGCCTTGGAACTTGTGTAAATACTGTGGTTTGGTCCTGGAGATTGTGGCTTCAGCCCCAGGTCCCAATTCCTTACCACAAACCACCAGAGACCTCTCTGACTAAATGCAAGGCCAGCTCCTTCTCAGCGAAGCTCCATCAAATTTAAGTATCATCCATGAAGGCCTCCAGCTTAAGCATCCTGCCATAGGCATGGTTATTCAGCACAGCAATATGTAGGCACAAATCAGCTGGAGTGTGAGATAGCCGAGACCCGTTCAGCTTGACAACCGGAGAAAATCCCCTGACCACCTCCCATCCCCGCAGGCTGCTTGTCTTGTTGGACAGACCCTTGAGAACAGAACCCAGCTGCCTTCTCTGAATCAGACACGGAGGACTGCAGATTACTTAATATTGCCTGTATTCCAGGAGCATCCTGGGACCTTAATCACGGTCCTCGCCCATGCTCCACGAGGCACTTTCCACGCACTAGGCAAAAGGCAGCCTCTGCACGTCAGGGCTACTCTAAGGAAGGCCTGTCCACTTGCAGCATACCTGCAGAGCAGCAGCTTTTAAACCACTCCATGCTCTAGGATGCCGTTCCCAACATCCGAACGTAGCTAACTCAGCCTCTGTTTCTGAACACTGGGAATGAGGCAAACCTGCATGAGCACCAGTGGTCAAAGCCATCCAACCTGCTGACTCTGGAGCTAGACTGATGAAAGCTACTGCTCTGCATTTCGGTGCAGATGTACACAGAGAAAGGAGTGAGGGCAGAACTGAGACAGTGGGAAGCTTGGAGAGGAGGGTGTCTGTTACTTGAAATCACTCTAAAGCACATTACAAATCTGTTAAATCATTGTGGCTTACCCTGTATTTCAGAGTAAATTAGTAACTTTTCAGAGGGAGTGAAGAAACTACCACTCCACTTTTAAATAATGAAAATGCTAAAAAACCTACACTTAACAGCTCTAAAACTGCGGCAAGTCACCCACCAACACCTACTCCTCTTGTCAGCAGGCTTTTTTCAGCTTTGCCTATTATTTGTGTCAAGCCAGAGATGTTTAATGTTTGCTGTGCTTATCTGCTCAGCTTTAAGGAGCCCCAAATGTTACAATATGTACCTGTGCCACTGACCTCTTTCTCCACAGCATTTTGATCTAAATAAGTAACAAACGCAGAGTTTCCAAAATCATTTGGATTCACTGGCTCTGAGTGCATAGCTGTAAAAAATCTGCTTTAAGATTATCATCCAATTTTATTCATGCCTGAGGCTTCACCACAGCATCTATTTTTGTAAGATTAACAGCAAGATCCCAGTTCTCCAGAAATGTAAAGAGTAACAGCCAATTGTAAAAGGAAGATGATGTTTCCTAACCTGCCCTGCTCACATCCAGGAAGGTACATTTTCCTAGACCCTTCCATGGTGGGTGTAATTTTTATTTGCATTTTTGCACCCACAACATGCAGCATGTGTATTAGTCCTTCTGCCTCCCATTAGCTGAAATGCATTTCTGATGAAACTGTGGGTGCCAAAAAATACTAACACAAATCTCACATGTGCAAAGTGTACCCTGAAAGACAGCTTTTACTCTGGAGGAGTTAAGAAACAGCCATCTTCCTGTACCTTGCACAACAGCATTTTGAATCATCTAACTTGAAAATACAAGTACAGAAAATGAGCACTTGATATTTCAGCTAATCCATTTGAAATGAATATGCATGAAAACACTTCTTTTTAAACATGGCAATTGGAGGACAAATTGAGGGCCATTTTTAACCTAAACAGAGAAGAAAAGTTTCTTTAAACAGTGCCTTTGGTATTTATCAATTAGAGCTATTGCATTGCTGTCAGCTTGCACTCCTTCTTTACTTCCAGCCTTGCTTCATCCTACACAGATCCGTACAAATCAATTGTCTCTTGCAAACATGCACTAACCACTGGAAAGTGAAATTAATAAAGTGCAAGAAAAGCTGATTCATAAAGCTGACACTCCTGTGCCCAACAACTCTGGGTTTCTCCCCTCCAGCTAGCTGTTTGAGGCAAAGTGGTAAAAGATTATCAAATTGCAACTGTCATTCCTGACAAAATGCATCTCAATGCTGGAAGGAATTTTAGGTTTTAAGCTAAAACACCACCCCAAAGGGTTCCTCAGAGCCTGTCAATATCTGTACCTTGGATGGAAAGCTACCACTGAGCGCAGTGTGTCCAACATATAGAACCTGCCAAGAAATGAAGTTCTTCATAAGAAAGCTCATCTCAGTCTTGGTTGGTAACAATAACAAGGAGACAAGATGAGACCATCAGTCTCAATTGTGAAGACAATGTTTTCCTCCCATATTATTCTGTCTGTCATGTTCCCTTCAGGTTCCAAAGGAATCCCTGTCTCATACATCATTATTTCCCACAAAGCTTGAAAGCCTTCAGGGGGGGTTTCTTCCTGCCCACTGTACCAGCCTTGATGTCTGAGTACCTTCAGAACAGTGACAGAGGCCTCTGCCAGCAATAAAGGGGAACATCTGCATACCAATTAAACTGCTGAGCGCTGAAGAGTTAAAAAAAAAAAGGGGGGGGGGAGCCTTGAAAGTAAATCTGAGCCAAGTTCTAATTAATGCCCTAGGCCCCGATTCACCACAGCACTTAGGCATGTAGTTAACTTTAAGCATGCATTTAGTTCCATTGAAGTCAAACGACAGCATCGAAGAGGCAAACTACATTAGCACAATTTAATACTCTTTGGGCTAATTAATCAGCCGTAAAATTAACTCTGAGAACTGTATTCCTTATTTCTCTTGCTGTGACATTTCCAGATAAAAATACTTGGATGTGGCTGGAATAAGCAAAAAGCACTACCTTGTTTGGCTGTCATGGGCTGCTCAGTCCTATGGCTGTGAAGGCCAGTCCCTAAGAGCAGCTAAAGGAGCTGAGCTCTCTGCACATCACAGCCTAATATCTGTTTCTTCTGTGTGATGGCAGCACACAGACACAAAAAGCACAGCCCTTGTCCTGAGGAGCGGTAATCTAAGAAACTAAAAGAATTGGCAACCTATGAGCAAAGCCATCAGACAATGGATGGCACATCAGAGATCTTTCCTTCTCTCTATAAAGAGGTATTTGTTCACTGCAGTGCGTCAGAGTTAGTTGTGATCAGAGGTGGCAAGGAAGGGCAGCAAACAGGGCTGGGTAAGTGAGGGAGGCTGAGGGCAGATGCGAGTTTGGAGACAGAACTGGTGAGGTTACCAAGAGAGGCACTAACGGGCAGAGCTCGGGGGAGACAAGCAGTGTTGATGTCTAAAGGGTAGGCACACTGGAGTCTGGTCCAGCCCCAAATGTGGGCAAGGGCTAAACTCTCCTCGATTTCAGTGGAGCAAGACTGAGGCCTGTAAAAAAAAAGCCCAGAGTACAAATCTCCAAATAGCAGAATAGTCCCAAATACATCCACACCTCTCCTCCACTTGGTAAGCACAGCATGGTGAACGGCTGCCAAAATTGCACTAACAATGTGCAGGCTAGACTTGGCCTGAACATGGCCTCCAAGGGCCCAACATGACCAATTTTTGAGCTCCTGTTGACTTCACAAAGGCATGTGTACAACCAACCATTCTGTAAATTGGGGTGCAAGAAGAAAATCTGGCTGATAAGGGTCATCTTGTTAGAATTTCTGCAAAAATGATACTACAGAAAGTTTGCCAAAGTATCATTAATGCTGTACATGGACCTATAAAAGCTAGGAAATCAAGAGCAGAGGACAAACTCCTAGCTGACAATACTTTTATCTCATCCATTATGAAAACAAAAAAGAACAAAAACAATCCCCCCAAAATTAGAACGCTTTTCAGATTAACTTTGAATTTCCTTGCTTTCATTGGTTTAAGAGCTCTATTGTTACTCTCTGCCTATACTAAAAATTCTTTTATCTTTCAAAGTCCTTAAAGTCTGTTATATAAATACGTAATTAAAGTCTCTTGCAACTGGGTATAATTTACTCTATAGTTTACAACAGCTGCACTAGAGCTATTACAGTTTATCATTTAAAAGCCTAATTAGGGGCTTCTTAATTAGTGGATCCTTCAGTCACTAGACTGTGACTGTGTAAAAGATGCTTGGCAGCTATCACATGTTACAAATCTGCATGAAATGTTTGCATGAAAACAGGGTGTGTACAAGTCCAAAAAGACATTCATTATCCCTGCAGGTCAGCCCGTCTGAATGTGCAAACCTCCACGCTACATCTACACTCTCCTCCAGTGCATGGCTGGTCTGCACACAGCCTTTCCCTCACACACATGTTGTCGGGGACCACCAGCGTGTCCTGAGGCAAGTCCCCAGCCTGGCTGAGCTCACCTGCTACGATAGTCCACTCTGATGTGACCGTTCTCATGTTCAAACACAACCGCAAGAGAGGATGGGACTGTGCCTACTGTCTGCTCAGGCTGACTCTCACATGGCTTGTCAAACGCTTTCTCCAGCAAATGCAGCTCCTCGCTGCTGCCGCTCTCTCCCTCAGGAGCTCTGCACCATGCTGGATTCAGTGGGCAGTTCCTCTGCAGTCCCGAAAGTACTTGCATCACTAGAAGGAAGAAGAGGAGAGCTAGTTATTGCCTCTCATTTATAGCCACTGACACTTATTTCTCGTTAATCACCATCAAATTAGCGGTCAGTCACTGAGATAGGTGCAATAATTGCCCAGAGAAAGGAGTACCAGAGTCACCAGAGTAACTCCTTCATCCTTCCCTGCTGTGTGGCATGGTGCAGGGGAGCAGCTAGGGGAGCCATAGCTGGTCTTAACAGGAATCACTCACTGGAATGAGCCTCATACCAGCTCAGGGCTCACAGGACCCACTGCTCAGCGAGCAAAGAGCTTGTCCAGACCTTACTCTGGAGGGCTGGTGGGATTTTGTTAAATTTTCACCTGCTTGTAACACAGCAGCTGTGTTACAGAGGATCCGATTTGGAGCCAGCCAGCATTTGGGAGCATTGCTTTAAACAATACAGTGACAAAATCATGAGTTTTTATTGACTACAGGATAATATAAATCAGCTATTGAAAACCTGTATCATTAGCTCTATTGCCTTCCACCAGTGGTAGATAGCTGCAGTAATGGATTGGCCTCTCCATCTCATCCTCCCACTGGAAAGCAACATATACAGGACCGATCAATAACCTGATCTAAATTACTTGTAGACATGTCAGGTGCAAATATCTCCCTTTCTCAAAGGTTTTAAAGACCAGATATTTTTGCAAAATTTAGGCCTGGCAACAAATTGCTTGGATAAATTGTTGTTATGGCAGAGAACAGCATAACTGGATCTACCCACATTGTTACAAGGAAGTTTTAAATAGACAGGAAATAACTTTATTATATGCATGTATTACTTTGTGGGGTCAATAGCTCAAAATGTTTCTCTGCAGGATAAATTTCCATTTGTAAAGTATTTTCTGTAATATCCATGTTGCTGAGGAACCTCTGTTTGACAGGAAATAGATTATTTCATCATGGGGTTTGCCACTAATTTCTACAGCTGAAATCCTAAAATACTTTCAAAATCAATACCAAAATCCACTGCCATTACTAGGGCCAGGATTTCATCCTATTGTGCCATAATATATTACCCACTCAATTTAGTGTTGCCAAATCTGAAGTCAATGGAAACCCTTGGTCACAGCCTTGCTTCCCCACAGATCAGTGGAGAGGCTAGAGAGGTGTTTAAGGGCCTTCCTTGTATAAAGATGGCATCACTTTCACTAATCAGTATGATTAAAGCATGTACACGTGTTTCGTCCCCTTACCCCACTCCACTCTCTGTCAGTTGCACACACACACAGGGGATATATTCAAGAAGATTATAAAGCAGGTCAGAGGGGAGCTGAAGCACAGTTATTTCACAGTTATGTTACAGCCTCCAAGGATGTCCATGGACACACAAAGAAGCGGACATACACCGAGTCCTGGCTGTACACTGGGTCCTGCTGTGGCACTGACATCAAGGCAGTCTTTTCGAGGGAGAACAGACAAATACTAGCCAGGGCTTTCTGAAAGGTGAGTTTTCACCTGAAAACCCTGCGGCAAGCTGCCTACGGACTCAACTGAGCACTTCACAGGGACATCATATTTATTTGAGCTGACCTTCCTAGAAAGCTTTGCAGTCCAAATTCCTGGAAATCCTTGCCCCCTAAATCAAACACCCTTTTAAACAGATCCTTGTTGTACAACACTTACATTGCATGGCCCACATGGCACTAATGCCTACTCTCTTCAGTAAGTTCAGTGGCATCCAAAGTGATGCCATGGAAATTATTTTATCTGATTCCATTTTGCATTGACTTCTGTGACACGAGAGCAGGGACAGCCTTTCAGAAAAGGAAGAGTAACGTAGTGGCTGGGTTCAGGTAGCCACAACCGTAAAGCGGAGGTGAAGGCTGAAGACAGAGGAGAAAATAACATCATGCAACACGCTTTGTTTTCAATTATTTCTACCCAGTTTGCCTGCTGGCCCCAAGCAAGCACCATGAACATCCTTGTCTTTGCAGCAGGGCAGACGTGCTGCACCCCACCATGGAAAATGCTGGGAGAGCAGAGTGGCAGAGCAGCCAGCGGCTCGGCGAGGCCAAGGCCCCTCTGGAGCACGGGGCGAGCGTGGCACCGCTGCGGCTCCCAGCAGGACAGCCTCAGCTCCCTCTGCACCGGGGCACCACGGTGAGGGATCCAAGCAGGCTGACCTGCTCCAGCCCCAGCAGCTGCTTCCTGAACCCTTGGGCTCAGAAGAAAGAAATGGATCCCTCTGGCAATCAAGAGATCCCTTTTTATGGGGGCAGGATCATGGATTATCATTTTGTGTAGTCCTCTGCTGTTCTCCTCCCTCCCTCTTTTTTTTAATAAATGAAAACACACCAGAAAAGCTCAGCGTCTTCTTTCAAAACTTCTCTATTTCACTAACTTGTTCCAGCCTCCATCACAGCTCTTTCCTTGTCAGCAACTGTACCACTGCTCTATACCTCAGCCCACGCACAAATGCACTGGTTGAAGGTATGAACTGGAATCTCTCCGTTAAAGGAACAAGCAGGCATCCCAGAGACTGACACAGCTGCTATTTGCATGTAAAAGAGGAAAAGAAGGTGCATGACTGAGCCCAAATTAGCATGAGCAAAGCCTCCCACCGCATTTGCAAACTACAGCTTGCACAGTGGTGCTAATAGAGGTGCACACTCCTCACAAAGAAAGATTTCTATCTCAGCTATAAGGAAACTTGGCTAACAGTGGTTCACAGAAATTAGCATCACACGAACTTTTAAATCCCTGTTTTCTTAAAATTTAAAGAGTGATAGAAAAAGAGAAACATGGTGGATGCAGGGTGAGCTAGATATGCCCATATTTAACTTCACCTAACTTCTTCTAGCTTGATTCCTGAAGCTGGCTGCCTCAGCGAGAGCCATATTTTCTAAGGCCTCCATCACTTCTGTACCCCTAGATTTCTGAATGTCCAGAAACATTCACAGTGCTCAGTGCATCTAAAAATGAAAGCTAGAATAAGCAGGGCAAATCTAACACTCCATGTCTGATTTCCATCTTTTGAGAAATGAGGACTGTTAACATCTTTTTCACCATCAGATCTTTCAGAGGGATGCTGTGGGGATTCATTTATGTCTGCAAAGTCTTGCCGAAGACACACACTTCATAAACTATAATATTTCCAGATTTTAACACAATCTTTGTCTCTCTCTAGCTATGTACACACATACCTAAGCATCCATGCCCATGCACATACCTACTGAGACATAAAAAGAGGATTAGATGTCTCAGTAGACTATTTAAGCAGTGTAATTTTATTAGGAACTGTCCCCCCAACCAAAATGCAGTTTGAGGTCTTGTTGCAGAGAAGTTCTAGACTATTTTTACTTTATCATCATGCTTTCATGGAAGCTGTTGGAACAATTCAGTGCCTCCGCTATTTCCACAGTAGGTTTAGCTCATCTGAGAGACTAGAAAGAACAGTAAATGCAGACATTAATGGAAATAAAAATCAAAGCTAAGCCCTACATGAAGAGAAACAAATTCCAAAATGAAAAATTCGATTACACAGTACCTGTCTCCTGTCTTGACTTCCTCATTATATGTAGAAATTAACCCTGTCATTAAGTACTTTGATCAGGCTGTACATAAACAGCTTATAACGGCATGAAATCTACCACAGCAAGCAGGCAAATGAACAAGGGGAGAAATACTGACATTTGGGGCTGCTCTCAGACATCAAGTGCTCCCACTCCCTCAGGGCCAAACTGCTAGAGTAAATGGGGTTACTCCACGGATTAATTGTTCCCTTCTGGTTTGCACTACTTCCAGAAAGTTTCAGTAATAATATCTAAGAGGCTATCACTTGGAGATCAGTAGCATCATTTTAAGATCTTTGAGAGATTTACACGTTGGGCTGTTGTAACTGCTCTTAGGCTAAAACTCAGTACAGAAATTCCTAGCCCATGATTGAGCTGAAGCATTATCCCCTTTTTAAAGTGTTCTGAGGTCAAAAGAGGAAAAGCAGTATTTAAGTGGGAAGAGTTATTATAATCTATCTACTCAGAATTAAGACACCAGAGCGGAGGTGCCTGTGGTCAAATTGGTCCAGGTTTGCATTGCTCAGAAATGAGGCATGGCACCATTTCACATACTCCAGCTCCAAACATTTGTCACTTAAATTTGGAGAACTTCCACACACTAATACATATTATAAGCAAGATTTCTGGGCAATTGAGAGGTTTTTTTCGGTTTGTTTGTCTGTCAGGATGTTGGAGCAGAAGTTGCTTTCTTCTGGGATGCATTTAATGCAATGTAACTTTACTTACTTGTGATACTATCTAAATCCCTTGCACATATAGACTGTTACACAGTCAGAGTGGTCAGGCCAACAGGGTCCCTTCCCAGCTCTGCCCCTGGCCTGCCATGAGTCCCTTTGGTATCTCTGAGCCCTGTTTTCAAGCAGCTATGTTTCCTGTTGGCTCTTCCCACCTCTTTGCCCAGGAGACCCTCTGCATGGAGACTGAGGGTGGCCAGGTACAACACCCACCCCTGAGCACGGCCTGGAGGCACTCCATTTTGTGTAGAAAGTACAGGTCAGATGCTTGCTCCTCTCTGCTTCCCTAGGTTAGATGTGATGGCGTTTCTGGTGATTTGCCAAATACTGCAGGCACCAACGTAAGGGAGAAATCCTGACCCAAGAGAGGCAAAGGCAGTTTCCCACTGTCTTCAAGATGGCCAAGATTCTACCTTTAACATCCTAATAAAAGCTTGGAAAAACACTAAGCAACCCCACGGATTATTTGTTTCTGTATGCATTGCTAAACATACTGCAGAACAGACATTTTATTATTTCTAGAAGCACTGAAGTCCAGTATTTCATCCGCTTCCCACAATCCATTCTCTTGTCCCGTTGCTACAATCAGATCCAGGACATTGTAGCAAGACATTGTTCAAAACGGATGTCACCACAATTTAAACTCAGTCCTAGACCAAAACAGCTCAGCCAAAATATCACAGGCACTGTTGAGCTTCCCAGCATACTGCTCTCTCACTCTGTAACATAACTGTTCTAACTGTTCTTACTCATGCCCCACATACCACAAAAATGGTCCTTTCTAGATCCACAAATACTCGGATACTCCTTTCTGTGCAGTCATGCAGAGAATGCAGCCATGCCACACCAATACAGGTATACACCAGACAAATGCTACTATAGATCTGGATAGACTTGGAGGCTCTGACTTCAGCTACAGAGGGGGTGGGCACTTTGGGGTAAAGGTCTGTAAAGGTGAGAGGACTGAGCAGTCACTCACCAGCCAGGCAGAGATCAGAGGACTTGTAGGAGATGAGCAGCAGGAAGGAAAGGTGCTCACAGAAGGCAGTTTGCAGGGGATGGAGTTAGCTGGAGGCAGCATTTTTACATCTGGCTCTAATGAACCAGACCAAGCTCTTTCAGCACATGTATAGTCCCTCTTAATGGAGCAAATGAGACAATTCTTTCGCATTTGCAATTCCTGTTCCAATTCATTTACTTAAGTATTGCTGGGTATTTTGCCTACACTAAAAGTTGCAGTAAGGGTGTACCTGAAATTTCTAGCAAACGTAGAAGTGCCTAACAATCCAGGCTGCAAATGCACATGACATATACCAACTATCATATCATTATCATTTGACACTTTTACAATATGTTGGCTTCCCTTCTAAAAATAATTCACTATTAATAGCAATTTCATGTAATCAGCAGCATGCCAGGGATTTCTCACAGATCCCATCCCTGACGAATCCCTAGATTCAGCAAGGCAATCAAATCTCATCTGCAAAGTCTTGCAGTGATTACTCTCATTCACCTCTTCAGTGGTCTGGAGTCTGCTCTTGCTCCCACTGAACCAAATCCAGCCTTCTTGGTGAACCGCAGTATGCAGAGCAGGTTAAGGGCTCCAGTCCTGACCGAGCAAGATATTTTTAAACATGTCTTACCTGTAAGTGTATGCGTTGCTTCAGTAATCAATGGCATCACCTAAATCTACAGTCAAGCAGGTTGTTAAACACCTCTTTGTACAGTTGGTGCCATAAACTGGGAAAACTCCCTGGCACAGCTTTGGAGCTGTTCTAGAATAACTCACGAGTAATGTACATTGGCACTGAAACATATCAGTCACAAAAAGCGTAAACAAGAGGAGCAGACACTGCTACAGTGCCACTGCTTTTCAAAACACACTTAATGGCTGTTGGGAGGCAAGGCCTAAGCCTTGTTTTAGGTTTAAAACTGAACTTGGGAAGGAAGGCAGCTGCTCAGGGACCCACATGAGTTCACAGAGGGCATGTAAAGAAGCTGGCCTACCTAAACAATTTTCAGAGGATGGTAAAAATTGTAGTTAAGATAAAGTCTTATTAAAGGTTTGTTTTTACTAAATCTTTGTTCCTGCTGTTAAACTGGATTTAAAGCAGTGTGGTAACTTTATTCCACTAGTAACAAATCCCAGCCAAGGAGAACAGCATGTATCCAGATGCAGTTGGATCTGCCAGGTAGGAACGTCTGGCTGCAGAATAAGGGAAGTATGGCCCCTCCTTGCAGGAGGTGAGGCCTGGGGCCAGAGTCTTGCAGATATAACCAGGACACTCAGCACCTGCAGCTGCCACTGAAGCTAGTGGGAATTGCTGGTACTCAGCACCACTGAGGCTTTGTCTCTAGGACAGGACTTTATGATTTATCATGAGCTCATTGATTACAGCAGGAATCTGCCACAAAGACACACCCTTGAAAGGAACTTAAGTTGTCAGTTCTCCCCTTGGAGTACACATACACCTATAGGCTTTCCTATATAATACGAGGTATGAACCCCAGCCACGCATGTGAGAAGTTGGTATCTCGGTACACCCCTAGCGTTCCCATCAGGGAATACCTCTCCAGACAGCTGCAGATTAAACTCTGGTCACATGTTGGGAGAACATCGCTTTGATAGGTCCAAGCCTTCCTGACTGCAGGCTGGGGCTTGTGGCTGGAAGAATATAGATCTATTGAAAAGCACACTAAAAGCAATTGCCTTCAGGAGGTGAAAAATGTCAGGAAAGCAGTACACAAAGCATTTGCAGACCTGAGTCAGAGAATGAAAGCATGAAGCTCCTTGGTACAAGGTCTAACTCCCTTTCATATCTTCAGGCCTCAGAGGTGCTGTCAGGTGAGGAGTATGAGTCATGAGTATCTACAACATCCCTTCTCAGCAGTCTTTATCCTATCACTCTGCAATTGCTCCTCTGCTAAACAGTCAGAAAGTCATGGAGAAATATTTCTTCCCTGTTTTATCTGCACATGCTCTCCAGAGATTGAATAGTAAAGAAAGCAGGAAGGAAAATATTACCAGAGGTCTGTCCCTGTTACAGAAGTCCTCACTTCTTCATGAAGGCATCATGGTGCACCTGACAAAACTGCTTCCATTCAGAGCCACCTCTGCTGAGTTGCCTACTCAAAGATGCAGGAATCCCTTGGAAATGGGGCCTGGTTGCCCTCTCACTTTCCCTGTAGTCTGTATTTGCATTTAGACTCTGTAACTTCTGACTGCTGGCTAGGAAGAGCTGATAATGACATGCCTCAGGTTTCTTAACAAAAGAAGACAAACTTGCCTTTTGGAAGTCCCTCCCTGTTCTCTTTTGCTCCAAAGAGACTTCACTGCTAGTAGCATGGGGCAAGATCTTCAGTGACTGTAAATGGACAGCACTCTGTTGAATTTCTTGGACTGGCAGTTATTTACACCACCCAAAGATCCTACATACTATCCAGGATACTGCTTTGCATATTGTGCACTCTTTTCCTCAACAAGATTAGACATCATGACTTAGAGAACAGTCAGTAAGAATCGATACAGTTTTGAACTGGGCATCTTCAATTCCAAGGTGTAAAAATGATTTGTGGCTTGGACATTTGGTTCTCCAGTAAACAGCCTGAAGAGGCCATGGAGGGTGAAAACCAGAAACCGATACTCCTTTCCATGGAATGCAGTAAGAAAGAGCTGTCCATCTAGAAAGGACTCACTTGATAATACTCCTCCTTCATTTCTAGCTGTTGTAATGAGCTGAACACTTCTAAAGGGACAGTTCTTGAAAACCTCTTAGATTACTTGTGAAGCACATAGTAATAAATTGTATTGAATTACCATGTTTGTGATCTTTTCTTACTAAGTGCATTTGTTTCCCATAATCACAAACTCAGACCAGTGGGATCACTTAGAAAGAGTAGCTGCATGTGCCATGACTGATAGTGGTCACTTCGATGAGGTTTTCTGTTGGTAAGGTTTCCTCTGAATTAGGAGTCTGAATATCCCATCACTACATCTGAATGGACTGTTTCCCAGCAGAGAGGAAGATTATTTCTGCTCCCAGGCAGCAGCCACAAGGCTGGTGGTATAAAAGGAACAGTTGTCCAGATTACACTGTAGTTATTCAAATGGTTAAATAATGTACAGGAGAGTAACTCTCCACACGGCTCCACCCTCCTCTGCTTTATCATCACCACTAATCAAAAACACATCCAGGTCATCTTTGTCATTGGTTCCAAGTTAAAAGAGAAACTGAATACTTTGCTGATCTGAAATTGTTAGCACTTGACATTTAAGAAGCTCTCAGAAGGCACCTGACAAACAAATTTACTTCATCTTTGAAGAAAACTTCTTTTTGGGGGGAGTCAGGTGAATGTTTTTCAAGTAGTTGGTGGAACAGAGGTGCTCATGATTTTCCTGGGAAATATGTGAAAATTAATCAAATAGCTCCAGGAGCAGCAAACTGCTGCAGCCAGGTTCCTTATTTATCTGCGTCCAAAGGCTGGATTCCTTGCTATGAAGAAGGCACAGGCCATGGCTGACATCTCCCTGTACCTGAGACTGTCATGACATCTCTCTCCCAAGTGCCTCTCCACAGTCTCTCCTCTCCTGGGCATATCTGCATTTTCCTCCCTACCTCCACGTACGTAATTTCATTGAAACTGATCAAAAAGTTATTTCCAACCACCTGTCAAATTTGGATGAAACTAGTCAGGATATCCAAAGTTACACAGGAGGAAGGGCACACTTGCACTGGAGGCCAGATTTGAGTGGCACACTGAAAGCTCCCTCAACTGTTCAGCACCTGCACTGCTGTAAGCCTGAAGAAGAGCTTCATCACACCTCCACAGTACCAGGGGCTCTGGGGTGGGATCACAGGCAAATCCTGTGCCCTAGCGACTGCCTCAGCCCCAGCCCAGTACTCCAGAGCAGCTGTGTACTCCAGAGGCAGCTACTCAAGCAGTAGTGTAGGAACAACCATCCCCTGCAGATGGAGGCCTACCTCTCACTGCAGCAATGGGCTGAAAGCAAGGCACAGGGCACTTTCATATGGATAAAGGTAGGGATGCCACTCCCATCCTTCCTTTTAATGCCACTATGCAAAACCCAGCTACCTGTGAGAAGATCAGACCTTATCCAACAGGCCGCTCACCTCCTCCTGACAGCTAAGCTTCCATTGTACAGCCAGCACATTACATGAGATTTCAATGTGGGCAAGCAAGCCAGACACAAGTCTAGAAGTAAGGGGGTTTATTTCTTACTGACCAGCCTGATAGCAGAAATGCCATGGTCATTCTTTCTAATTTCAGGGACCTTTTAAATAAAGTTCCACTCCAGAAGCCAAGCATGAAAGGAGAGGAATGAAAACTCTTTGATAGATAAGATATTACAAGAGACTGTCAGAAGCTTGGTAGGAGAATGAAATAACACTCTGGATACTGTCATTGAAAACAATAATGAAAGAGTACACCATTTTCTTAACTGAAGTACTATCAAATCTATGTTACTGCCACACAACATATTTTTCCTCCAAAGGTGCCAATTTCAAGCTATGACTATTGATCTCTATCTAACACTCAAAATTAACTGCACTACTAAGGAAAAGTGGCACCAAATCGTTTGAGAACATCAAACAGTAAAAAGCCAATGGGGTCAAATCAAGGTCAGAATTTGATGAGTAGGGTGTCAGAAATTTAATCCATTTTGTCTAAGATAATGTATAGAGCCAGTATTGGGGTTTTTTTTCCTTTCTTTTCTGTAATTTTTTTAAGCCAGCTTCTCTCAAAAATATCACAAAACCAGACCTCAACTTTTTTTATGAACTTTTTTCCATGACTGGAGAGAGAAAAGATTAAACGGACTGAAACACAGATGGCAATTATGCCTCTGTTTATTTCCTAATGAGTCACAAGATTATTTTTTGCCTTCTGCCACATCATTTCAGAATACAAGAAAACCTTATCTTGAAGGAGACTTGAAGAGACAAAATAACACTGTTAAAAGTTCCAGTCCAGCAAGATACTTAAGTGCATTAAAAAAAACCCCACGAAACCTTTAACCACGAGTGAAGTCCCATTCACTTAAACTCAAATTCAGAAATGATGGGTAAATCTGTTCCACCAACTGGTGAATGTGGTGGCTAGCAAATTCACTAGTGGTCTCATGACAAAATATTCAACAGCTCTCATAGCGACATGTTGCATTTACATCTCAGCATCTGGAGAAAATTAAGTCTAGAACTATAGCTAGAAAAGGCTTCCCCTCTGCCTCTTCACCAGAGCCCGAGATGCCTGTGCCCTCTAACCACCTCTCATTTGAGTCCATATCCCCCTCCCACCTGCCCAGGATATCCCCCAGCCTCAGAGACTCGACATGTCTGAACTCACATCCAGACTGAAACCTGGACCCAGAAAGCCTGGCTATCTCCCACGCTAGAGGCAGTACAGCTATGAGCACATTGACCCAGGGCTGGCTGGGCTCTCAAACTTGGCTGTGGCCACTTTCTTTTAAAACCCAGGCTGAGTGATTTGATAGTGGCAACACTGTCTGCTTCTCATATCACAGTCTAGTAATTAACATGATCATGAAAGGAAGCAGAAGATACGTATTATCAGTGCAAACCCATGTCTCTCACCTCCTCAGAAAGTGTCTTAACCACAGGGCTTTGGATAGGGGACTCCCCTCTTATCCTACTGAAATCATGCAATAAAAACTCAGGCTTTGATCCTAAAAGGGCTGAATCTTCAGCCTAGTGATTAGGACACATGGCTAGAAGAGATGAATCCTTTATCTGAGGACTTTTCATATGTTTTAGGCAGTAACTGGGGGTGGATAATATGAATTTGGATCTTGTCAGGAAGAGTCTGAGTGTGACCTCCCACCTCCTACCAGAACACACAATATGCAAAAGAGGATCCATTTTAAAGGGAGAGCAAGACATACGCTCCTCTCTGAAACAGCGCTACCTCCCTGCTGGAACACACTTGCTTTCTGCAGTAGTAGGTAAAGACATCTCTACCCAGGAGATGGCTGGTGCTTCAGAAACACACATGTCCTCAGGATATTTCTGCTTCCTGGCTCTAGGGGTTCCCCCTTGAGCATCTGGGGATTCCTGCAGGCATTGGGGAGCCTCAGAGGCTTATGTATCCCGAGGAACTTCAAACACATGCACAACTGGTGTGGCGAAGACAGGGCACAGTTAGGTTGAATAATTTGTTACCTAAAAATGCTTCTGACAGATGGCAAGGCTGTTCTGGAACACTGTGAACATAACAGATTTTGGGACAGTGTGCTGAGAAGAACTGATTTTAGTGAAAAGTTGGATTTTTATCAAAATGACCTTTTTCACTCCAAGTGCCTGCTTTGCATAGAAAATTGCAAAGAAATTTCCAAAATTTGAGAAGAAATTGAACATCCCAGTGACTTACTGGAGTTGTGGCTTGGGTGTCATTATCCTTCATGGACCATTTGCTGCAACTGGACTCCATGTCCAATGTGCGAGATGTTCCCACAATGTATCACAACAGCACAAGACAACAGGAAACCATCATTCACATTTGAAAAGCCCTGAGTTTAAGGAAGAGAATGGGTCATTTGCCCTGAAGACTTGTAAGTTCCTGAATCTGACATAGAAACCAGTTACTTCTATCTTGCTTTTTCCCCCCCCTCAAAAAATCTGAAGTTTTCCATGAGAAATAAAATATTCCCAATCCATTCTAATTACTAAGGCATTTTCAGGCTACATTCCTAAAGAAATGAGGCTTAGCTATTGGCATATGTGTCCATTTATCTGTCCAATGGTCAGTTCTGTGTCCCTTCCTTTCCTGTCTCCTCAACACCTTCAGAAACTACCCGACAGACAAGGAAGGGGGAA
Source organism: Strix uralensis (assembly GCF_047716275.1). Lineage (NCBI taxonomy): Eukaryota > Metazoa > Chordata > Aves > Strigiformes > Strigidae > Strix > Strix uralensis. The sequence continues at coordinate 8,462,414 of NC_133978.1, read as the reverse complement.
GGAGCTGTGAGTGCTGGGTGGGAAGAGTAGATATAAAAATCCTTAGTTCTGTTTTGATATTTTGCAACCACAGTACAGATCTACATGGCAGATCAGCAAGTCTCTGAGGTTTGGGAGGAAACACTGCCAAAAGATGGTGTTTCTTTTCCTTTAAAAAAAAAAAAAGTAGAAACAGTTTATTACTAGGTGTTGTTTCGCATCTGAAACTTTCAGTTTCAGTACTTACTTATGTGACGTATATACCAAGTGGAGAAGCATCTTACTAAAACCTTCCAGGATGAAAACCTTCATGCTAGCCAGTCTAGACATTTTATAGCAAATACAAAAGTGGGATTAGATGGTGCTGTTATTCTGATCCAAATGAACAGAAAAATTAATTAAAAGCAAAACAACTTCTTGAACAAAACCAGGTAAACATTAGCTAAAAACAAGTTTAGTTTGAGATGGTGAAATGCTACAATATAGTTTATTGAGGTAAATCCATTAAAATTCCAAGCACTTTAAAAAGTATATTTAAAGCATGTATTAAAGTATGTATTTGTTTGTCTTATGATTATGTAGAAACTTTTTTTTAAGTAGGAACCTAATTTAGCTTTCTAAATTAGGGTGGAGACCAGTCTCATTGGCTTCTACTTGATACTTAGCTTTCTGCATATCTAGCTACTAAATTAACAGCTTAATGAATTTTTAGTGTCTACTTAATCACTTAGCTTACTTTAGACTCCTTTTCTAAAAAGTTTCATGCAAGTGAGATGAAAATCACTGATTTCTGATGCTTTACTGCATAGCTAGGAAAAAGGATCATGGGGCATGTGGCACAGCCTTAAGGAGATACACATCTGTCTGCCCAAGAAAAGGTTTTCTATTTGTTTTAGAATGGGCTTTTACTATATATTTATTTTTCCCCAATTCCCGGTAATTCTCCTGGCTTAGTTTCTACATACGTATTCCACAGAAGAGGTAAAGGTTACCAGTGTATTAATATTACTTCTGTACAATGCTGTATGTTTTCAATTAGGCTCACTCCCACAATGATTTCCATATCTAGCCACTTGCTCTTCTTATTTCTTGATAAGTGATGGCCCCTATCAGGAAGTCGGGGGCGAGTCTGTTACTGCTTTGAGTAAACAGCCTAAAGGTCATTTTAGATGTTGGCTTTGACACTCTTGGTTCAATAGCCACCCACCATAGCTGTCACCAGTAAGCTGAAATTAACCTAATGGAAAAATAGCCTTTCAGTGGGTCCTGTTGTCTTGTCAACAGAACAACCCACCAGTGGGCACTTAATGGTGGAATGAGGAAAATTCTATCAAATTCCCCTCACAGACACCTGACAGAGGCATTTAGTCTGAGGCCAGGACCCAAGTGCTGTAAGTCTTCCCTGAGGTCTGCTAAGGTTACAGAAAGTCCTTGAGGTAATGGGGTCTGTGATTCCCAGTGTGTCCACATGGGTGCCACAGTTCTCCTAGTCCATGCTCAAGGAACTTTTTAATGAGACTTCCCATAGCAGAAATGAAAGTGGCAGAAGACATCCCAGCTACACGCACACAACTGACTTTTGCTGGCATGGTTATATACACTACAATGTGAAGGGCTAAAACCCATGGCTAACATTGGACCCCCACTTTGGGTGTCCACTAGCATATCTGTTACACATACAACACCACCCTCCAACCTAGACTTCTCCAAGTACTGTTTCTTTCCTTTCTGCTCCCATAAGATTAATCAGTAGAAGGCACAGCTTTGCCAAAACTGACACATCTACTGCTGAAGTGTGTTGCCAGCATGCACTACCAGTGTGCCTCCATCAGTAAAAGGTCATTGCACTACCAACATGCCTGGCCACTTTCTCCCACACACCTCTTCAGCATGAAAGCAGGAAGAACCCAGCAGACAAGTCTGAAGATACTATCATCCTGAAAAAGGAGAAGAGTTGCATGACTAGATCTAAGATCCAGAGCAAAGGCCAAAGCACCCACAGGGCTGATACAGCAGATATGCCTTGCATTGACCCCTCTACAGATTGAACTATGCCTATCCCACAAGGGACACCACCACCCAAGGTAGAATCCAAAGTTCATTACAGAATGACCACTAAAGTCCTTTCAGGAAACTTCCCATAAACAAAGACCATTTTCTTTGCAAAATTAGGTACTTCAGGCTCCTAGGCTCTCACTTTAGGCATCTGAAGATAAGTATTTCAAAGATGATGGAACAGACAACTCTCACTGTAAAAAGTAATGTAAAAAGTTACTGTGGATTCAGGCCCCTAGGATGCTATTCTGATACTGCCTGGTGCTTCATTTCTCTCCCCTTACACCAGTGAGAAACTTAGTGGCAAGGCATCTTCAGACACTCTTCATCCTCCCTAGCCTGAACACAGCACCTCCAGTAACTGAGGCATTGTCGGGTCTTGCAGTGTTAAATCGTACACCCTGCTGGAAGACACAATCTGTGTCCACTTTACAAAAGTGGAAAAGGCATAACACAACCCAACCCTCCTTGTCTGGCTAGAGAGATAGGTCTGAGTCTCTCCTATACAACATTGACTGTTAGTAAATTAGGGATTTACCTAAGTGAGGGGACAGGTTGTGCTGACAAACTATTTCCACTTTTCTGTTAAGAGAGGTACATGCTAGTACATGTGTTCTTAAATTTCTACACAAAGTGCACCTTGTATCATCTTTGTCTCACCTCTGTGTAGCTAAAAAAACTCCCAGAACCCTAAGGGAAAGCTAAGGGAAGACAGCAAAAATATGTATATTCTTCAAAGATGCTGCTGTCTTTTCAGAGCCAGACACCCAGGCTACTGCATCCACCAGCCCCTTCACTTCAAGACGCACACATGACAGTAGCTACCAGAACACTCTGTTCTTTTCCACCACTGTTTGTGGGATCCAGCTGTAGCCACTGTGACCTCTGGCACTTCCCTCACATCCAGCATGGGCTGTTCTGCTGCCCCCAGAGATGTATTTTCTGGTTTTTAGAAGTCGTTCCTCGCACAATTCGCTCAGAGTGGCATTACCATGCAGGTGCTAATACATAAAAACTGAGGCGACATCCCATTGCTCTTTTTCCCTCCCTCCACTCCATGGCAAAGTGACTTAAGACTTCAGAGACATCTGCAAAAGCAATCAAGCCCAACTTCCACAGGGCCCGATATGGTATTGTATAGGCACAGTCATAGCTGTTTTCTCCAGACATGGGGCTTCATTTTCCAGTACATAATTTTCACTTTGCACTAAACAGACAACAGAGTGCGAAAACTCCCTTTTTTTGGGTTTGACATTATCATACATACAAGAAAACCATCTGCAGTTTTCAGCTTCAGCTTTTGCTCCAAGCTGGGATCTTTCAGTTACTTTTCCCAATACGTTTTCCAGCCCAGACACTAATTCAGTCTACTCCCTACTCCAGCTGCTCTCCCACTCTGTAAGTAACGTCTGCTTTCAAGCATGATGCAGGACTCATGAAACAGCACCTGAGAAGAGTGTTTATAATCCCAGGATAGTACACCACAAAGCAGGCTCCTTGAATCCAGTACTTACCCAAAAAGGGCACGTGCTTAACAGCTGCACAGCCCCATCACTGTTCACTCATGAAGGGTAGAATAGCACAGGTGGGACTTCACCACAGTCCAGTATCAAAACCTGTCGCATTTTTCTAGTTAAAGGAATCTGGATAAAGAAAACACAAGCTGTCTTTAAGCAATAATACCTTCTGGGAATTTCTAGCAACAAGAAGCGTTCTGAGGAAGGAGCTGTGCCTCTGGCCCTTACCTTCACCGGTCAACAACTCCCAGGCTGACTGAGTTAAAATAGCTGACTTAAAAGTCATAATTGCTCTTCTCAGCAGTAAAATACAAAATTATTTTTTTTAATGTACCTTTTAACAAGCTGCAAAGTTAAACACGCCTTGCATGTTACCATGGATATAATTTCATGTTTATAAGACTGGTCTTTCCTGGCAGCTAAATGCCTGCATGGGAACAAATAGCAGAGCAGGATTTTGTTTGGCAATTTTGCTCCATTTATGATAACAGCTAACTAGTTTTTCTATTCACAAGCTTTTGATTTTACTGGAGTTTCTCTAGGAACAGAGTTCACCTCATTGGCATTAAACACATTACAACTGATACTCCAGTTCGTGTGAGCAGAGGCCTGAACTCAGTGGCACTACTCATGAGAATCAGGGCCATAGGATCAAGTCCTAGCATGTTCACATATCTGCCATGGCTGATATCAGACAGCATACAGTACATAAAAACATGCTTCATCTCTGCCTGATGAAGAGTCTTCTCCAAACCCAGAGTGCAAGGGTTGAGCTAGAACTAACTTTATTCAGAGTAAAAACATTATAAATTCTGACTAAACTCAAGCAGTGAAGTTAGGTTTTCATTTGAGGAGAGGGGCAGTTTTATTTCACAAGGTCCCAGGAAAAATCAACAAAATGGAATTGCTAAGTCCATTCATATCAACTTGAAATCAGCTGCATTCAAGCAGAGAGGCTAATGGAGTAAGAATAAAATCCAGACTGGCAGGAAGGTGTTACCAGTTTAGAACACCAAGTCTAAATGCCTCCTTCACATCCATACCTAATTACTCGTGCCCACATCTATTTCAAAAACTGTGTGTGTACTGCTAGCCCTACTGAATGACTTCTGTGGCAAAAGTCACCTGGTTTTCAGTGGGACAACATTTCAGCCCTCAGTGAATAAACCCAGGAATAGCTTTTGGCTGCTGGTTGGTGACATGTAGGATTGTAACAACTCAGCTGCTATTGCTAGAAGATCTGAAAATAAAATGTAATTGCACAGACAAATCTGGGGATTACACCACATCATGTCCCTTCAAATCACGCAGCCAGAGTGTTTACCTGTGTCTGCGTGCTGCTGTCATGAAAAGTTCAGTACCCATTTCAGTATCAGAGATACATATCAGTCAAACTTGACTTTAGCTTTTGAAGTGGGTGGAGAGCAACACCATCCCTTTCCTGAAGTCTGCAACAAAATTGCATTTTACTCACAAACATATCTGTAGTTCTGTTGTGTTCTGACTTTAAAAAAAAAATAATCTCATTGGACAGACACCACCAGCAAGTTTCTCCACTCTGTGGAGTGTCTTCACAGCCCTCCCACATAGTGAAAATGACTCAGACAAAACTACTAAATTTAGGGCATTGGTATTCTATGTGTTACGCTGGTGTTCATACAAGTAATGCCTTAAACAGTAAATTTCTGAATTAAGTATTCAGGCATCTTTTCTGTACTGCATCTGCCACTGAAACAGAACGGCAATGAAGGTGGGCTGAGGAGGAGGTTATTTGGATCGTGATTCGGGTTGTGTTTTGGCTAGAGCTAAATGTGAATTTGAATGAGGTTTGCGTGTACTTTTAGAAATATCTATTGACCCGATATCATGATGTTTGATCTCAAATGATGAGATCGTGCAAGATTAGCTGTCCTTGGGAGATTCCCTTCATCTCAGGCAAGAGGCTGCAGGCCTTGACTCACAAATGAGGATGATTTCTCTTGGGATGACTAGACCGATTACCATTTCTCAGCATCCAACTCACCCATCTCTCTGAGGTTCCCCTCCTGCAAGGATGGCTCATGAAGCAGCTGCTGAACTGCTGGTTGCAAATCCATGCAGTCAATTAAATCAGTACTTCTGTAATTCAATATAAAAGTACAGAGAATTATTGCAATTTTATAATTTGCAAATCACCCCTTGCTTCACAAGCAACAGCCATCCCTGTAGCAAGGGCAAGGTACTTGGGAAGAAAGCAGTGGTGACCAATTAAAGGCAAGAAGTTTTACAGCTGTCACTCACAAGTCAGGGCTTTGTAGAGAGATTGGCCATGTGGTCACCACCCAGGAAAAGGCACAGCAAGTCCCTGGCCATAAGGGGAGCAGAAGAAGCAATGAGAGGGACGGGATGAGAAGGGGAAAGGGAGAAAGTGGAGTGCTAAAGCACCTTCTTGTTTAAGGCAGTCTTTCCTCTCTGCTTGCCTAAAATCACCAACAAATCAGCGTGAGATCAAAGTCAAGCCAGAGCCAGGTGAAGAGACCACACTCTCCTTCAGGCTGACCACACCACCTGCTGAAGCCAGTAGGAGTTTCGTGGGGGTATCTCAGGGAAGGACACAGAAGCAATGACTTATCTATTAACGAACTTTGGCTCTTTATCTGTTTGCCAGATGTCTCCAGAAGGGCATGGTTTTCTTAAATATTTTTGGGTTTTGAAACTGCTGAATAATCTTTACAAATATAGTTCATGATCTGTTACCCAATTAAAACCATGCAATTGCTAGGAGCAATCTGAGCTGTTTACACTGCACATTTCCATCACATGCCCTTCCTTTGTTTCTCATCATTGGAGCATAACTGTTTAATAAAATTAGGTTAATGCAAAAACATTTTCAGATAATCTGCTGTAGCCTCCAGAAATGCTTATGCTGGTCTGATGTGCAGTATTTCAACCTGGGAAGTTGGGCATCTTTGTCTAAAGTTCTGCAGAGCAGATAAAGAATAATTCTTTACAGTACATCCCAAAAGCCGTACTTGTATGTACACCTGCCCTGAGGAAAATTTCCATAGTGCAATGCTTATCCTTGTCCTGACTGCACCTGAGAAACAGGGATCTTAAAAGTTCCAAAGTGCCCACTTAATAGAAGTTTAAAAATCCATGCCTACAGGTTATCTGGAGGGATTATTTAATCTCTTTCCTTGCTCTAAGGCAGATAAATAATTTAGATCACCTCTGAAAAATATTTGTCACCCTTGTTCTTGCAAAAATTCAGTCAAGAAGATCCTACTTTCTCCCTAAGTAACCTGTGCCATGATTTTACTACTCATGCAATTAGAACATTCTTCCTAATGCCTGAGCCTTGTCTCTTTACCTCATTAGGATATTTGTCCAACCGGACAACTTTGACTGGGTCAAATTACCCAGTCTTATCACCGAGATTTTGACTGGTAATTTAGAGAATATAACGAAGGTTAATGTTGAAAGCCAAGATCAACAGATATAGCAAGATCAAAAGAATATCTGTATATCTACTGCATACTCTTTTTTCCTTAGCTAGCTGCCCTCTAAACTGGGAAATTACATTAGTTTAACATTAATTACTCTTGGCAATTATATTTTTTAATCGCTTTACAATCCAGGTCTGTATAGACTGTCTGATAGTCTGGTCCACTATCTGTCCAGGAACCCAAATCTCTTTTTAAAGTGGATTCATATTTTCAGCTTCATTAACATTCCCTTCTTTAGAGTACTTAAAGGGGACTTATAAGAAAGATTAGGACAGATTTTTTAGTAGGGCCTGTTGCGATAGGACAAGGGGTAACAGTTTTAAATTAAAAGAGGGTAGATTTAGACTAGGTATAAGGAAGAAATTTTTGACAATGAGAGTGGTGAAACACAGGAACAGGTTGCCTGGTGAGGTTGTAGATGCCCCATTCCTGGAAACACTCAAGGTCTGGCTGGACGGGGCTCTGAGCAACCTGGTCTAGTTGAAGATGTCCCTGCTCATTGCAGGGGCAGGGGCTGGATTAGACAGATGAGGTCCCTCCCAACCCAAACCATTCTATGATTCTATGCACAGGCAAGCTCTCTTTAGTAAGACCCAGATAAAATAACTCCCTCATAACTTCTACCTTGTGAAACAGAGTTGCCTCAACATACTCCAAGATGGTGATACAGTGAGGTTTTTTGCCTTATTGCCTTCCCAAGCAATATGCAGATGAAGTGTTCGTTGCCACTGAGGCTTGGCTACTAGGTGCTTCCAAGAATCACTCAAAAACATCTTTCCACTCCTTCCAGGGAGGTGACTTAAACTACACTCACCTGTCAAAGAGGCTCTGTTCTTTCTTTCTGACTTCACCCAGACAACTCTGTCCCTCATTTATTCCACAGCTTCAGACCAAGCATGGATAATGCTTCTCCATCTCTCCAAGCCTGTCCTTCCAGAAGGAGCTGCACTCCAGTCCTGCAGCTTATCCCAGCAAATTTCTAACATGCCTGTTAAGTATTTAATTTGATTCTGTGCTACAACATCAGGTCCTTTCCATTTTTCCCATGTTTGTATTGACATTGCCCTCTTAAACTTCGAAAGGTGCTACGGTAATATTTGCTCTTTTAAACTTTCCAATGTTTTTCTTCTATGTGTTTCTTAATTTTTACTTACCTAGGTAACTTTTGCACTGGCCTCTTTCATACTGAGCATAAAGCCCTCTTTTCACTAGTCTGGTGTATGGTGCAATGTGATGGACTCCTATTTCTTCATCACCTAAGTTCCACCTCTCCCCAACAGGCCTGTGTAAGAACATAAGCTCTTATGTGGAAGGGAGGATCTCCTGTCAAAACATAAGCTCTTATGTGGAAGGGAGGATCTCCTGTCAACAACACCTGAGAAATTCATACCCTTACTTTCAAAATCTGACATTAGCAAGTGCCAAATATTTTATTTCCATGCTTTTGATGAAAAAATGAAGTGGCTTGGTATTCATGAATTGAAACATTTCATTTGAAAGAGTTGAACCAAAGCAAAATATTTTGGTTTGATCCAGTTGGACATGGGTTTGTCTCATCCGTCCAGAGTGAGGTTCTCTGACCAAGATTTCTCCCATGATCCAGCACTACAGGAGGTAAGAAGGGAGACTGCAACTCACCCTTGGTTAGGTAATGCAGAGGTGGGGTGGCTGTAAGAAATAATCGGGATACAATTCTACCTGTACCAAAAATACCACAGCAGTTCAGGCAGATGGCTCAGACTTAATATTAAGCAACACACAGCAATCCAGCTCAACAAACTGTTTTGAAATGGATCAAACTGACTCAAAGCAAAATATTTCAGTTATACCTTCCTGGTGAGTCCTTCTTAAATTTCAACTTCACAGAAACTTTGCATAAAAGTCACTTCAACACCAAGTATTTTTTAACATAATATAATTAGCAACTGTAGAAATAGATCAGTCATCATGACTTGCTACACAGAAAGATCAGAATACTGATTCATACATACTTCATATACATTGAATTGCTTCAGGAACCCAGTACTTTTACATCTTCTTCATACCATGACAGTTCAAAAGGAGGTCTTTGCTCTCCAGTGGCTTGCACATGATGGGAAGTGATGTTAATCATGAGAACAACCAGAAAATTCTTTTGAGCCAATTAGATGGCACCAGTCACAATGACATTAGTCATCCACTCCTCAATCTGAGGAGAAGGAACCAAAATTATCATTCATCTACTCCTGAAGCTGCATAAAACACGAGGGAAGTGTACTATTTCCCATTCTTATTGCAATCATTATCACACCAAGTGACACAAGCTGCTATTTTTTGCTCCTGTTCTAAGAGAATGGTGGTTACTCTCTGTGCAGATTTCCAAAGAGAGACTTTAATCTCATTTAACTGCTTCATGCTTCTTCTCCTGTTCTTGATTGATCAACACATGACCAAGAAAGGAAATGGGACCAGAAAGAATATATACAGCCTGATGCCATTAGCCTCTGCAGCTTACAAGGGCAAGATGACTGAGATGTGACTTCTGGTTAACAATGACAGTGACAGAGGAGAGAGTTGTCGTATATGGTGCCATGACTGCACACCAGTGAGAATAACAAGAAAAGCATGAGAAGTAGTAACTGACATGAGGAAAAGTGCACACACAAGGAAAATCTCCCAAAAAGGTGATAGTGAAGCATCAGGAGAGGTTAACTGTAGAGGGTTCAAAGTGGAGGACTGTAAGAATAGATCCAGGAGTAACACTGGAACAGAGAGACAGACTGCCCTGGAGGAGCCAATCTAACAAACCACATATCAAAGTCTTCACACTGCTGAGATCAATGAGATACATACCACTTATCTCGGTGAGCTGAGAGGTGGGGGAAGTCCAGGAGAAACTGACAGGCAGGAGAGGTTGACCAGACCCTATGTCTCCACAGCAAGATGGTTTGGGCATCTCAGAGATGCTGATGTAGCAATCTAGCTCACTTCCACCCACAGCCAGGAGACCAGAGTACCTAGCAGCCCTGGTGAGCAGAGAGATCTTTGTATATGATGTTGTCCCAACATGACAGGCACCCTTGAAACACTCAACAGCTACATACATCTCCAAGGCATAGCCTGGCCAGGTTTGGATATATCAGCTCTTGAAGTCCTTCCAACACTATGTTATTGGAAGACAGAGGTAGTGGAAAAAGAAGATGAAAAATCAGAAACATCAACCCTTGTGGCAGAGGGGTAAACAGACCAAGTTAATGGTGAAGTAATATTCTAGAAGAGCCAAGGGAAGATCTGTGACTTGGGAAGCCCAGACACCTCCAACACATCTGGGGAAGCTCCATCAACGTCTTTATGGCTTCTCTGGATTGACATTTTAGTTCCCGGTCCGATTAGCATTTGCCCTTGAAGGACTTTACGGGGTAGATCCACAGCTGGAGTAAACAGTGCCACTGCTTTCTAGAAGCATGGCAATTTTGAGCAGGAGACAATTATGCCCCCGATCTCAGACAGGCAGGGAGATTCTTCTCAGGGGAGCTACATCTGACAGCTTCACAATGAAGGGAAATATTATCCACAGCACAAAACTCCAATTCAACAAACAAATTTGAAACTGACTTCAGAAGAAGTCATGTTAACAGATGGTACCAAATCCAAGAGGCAAAGATCACAATTACTTCTTTACAGTTTGCATTTTGTCTTTTGTGTGTGTGTGTATGTGTGTGTGCTTCAGCCCCAGAGAAACAGATTATGACTCAAGATGTGGAGGTAATTAAACTATAATATACTAAAAGGAGATTTGGCTGTGTTGATAAATCTAGAGTGTGGTACAGCAAGATACTCCTCTGTAAACACTGAGATACCTCCCCAGGATTTCTCATAATTATGAAATAATTCAGATTATCTCCAGAATTAGTCTTAGATTTGAATGCCAAGACTGGAACTAAAGCATGCCTGAGCTAGATAAAATAGATAATCTAAGACCATATTTATACATGTATAAGAAGATGATGAAGAGCGACAACTGGAATAGTAACTGTGTACTGCAATTGTTGCTAGACCTTACCTTTCTACACACAGCTGTACTGAATCCAGTTTCATTCTCTTCAGAAGATGGTATCTAAAACTTCCTAATTTGTTTTTCACACTATGTACTAGAAATAACTTGACCACAGTGGAATAAGACTCACAGCAGCCCTCTTTTTCCTAGAGAAAGAGAGATCTTCCATAAACTGTAAAGATACATTTTTAATTATGTTCCAGTGCTCATTATAACAAAGGCCTGCTTGCACCGTGCTAGCAACATAAAAGGTCTCTAACTCTGAGGTGGTCCCTGCTTTGCCTTGTATGAATAAAACAACACTGATCTAAGAAGTGCTAATGTGTCCCACAGAAAGGGGAACAAACTTTCAGTGAGGAGCATCTTCTCACCAGTACACTTTTGTCTTCCCAACAGGAAAAGTGCTTCAGAAAAGAAAACTCCAGCCTCTAACTGGCCTAGATATTCTGCTGGCATGAGGAAACCAGGAGTGAGGTTTCTGACAGATGAACTCAGTCCACCTTCTACTAGACTTTAAGATATTTCCACTCTGTCTACATACATTCTGCCAGAAGTTACAGCTGCCCTTGCAGAGTCAGCAAAAGGGAACTTCTATCTGTGTCTCATCATGCAAGGGATTCTCACTGAAGATGCGGCAAAGAGGAGCTCTGGGCATGTACAGTATGCTCAGGCATCTGCAGCACATTGATCTGTCTGTGGGTAACAGCTGCTTTTGCAGACATGCAAGGCTGCAGGCTCTTTTTATGTTCATTCACATCTAAATACTGCTAATTGGAAATTAAATTCACACTTCCCTGTCTCTTGAGCAAGAAAAACATGCCCTTTTAGCCTAAAGTTAATACCTAGTCTAGGCTAATGATCCCGGCTCTCTCCATCACCAGCAGAGACAGACAGTATTGCCAGATGATTCACTCTTTTACATACCTGATGAATCACTCTGGCTACCTTCAGTGATGAGGGAGAAACAGAGAGTGCCCATACACTTTGCTTAGACTAGATACCTAACCTTCAGACAGCTCAAGTAGGATAGGATATATCCTGCCTGAATGGTCTTTTCTTTTGAATGTGTACAATGGTCAAGACAAATGAAAAGGAACTCAGACTGTGGCTTCTTGACACAATAACCATATAAAACTATCATGAAAGCAGTAATCAAACAACACTAATATTAATGATAATAACACAAAAGGTGATTCCCATAGAAGTCAACAGCTGTTCCACATGAAACTCAAGTGTGCCACAGCTTACCTGTGTGTAGATGCGTACCACACATATGCCCAATATGAAGACCACTGCCAAATCACATGCTGTGTATGTTTTCAGAGAAGAAGAAGCCATTGGCCCAAGGGCTTGGAAACCAGGTCATGAGATTCCTTCTGCATGATCTTGGTATCCTGTATGAAACTTTCCATCCAGACAAACACCTGTAACCCTGCCCTTTCAACATAGCTTTGATTTATTTCCTTGGCTTGGCTTCTGCAGTACTTTTAACCCTTCTGTAGAGAGTCTGCTTGGGCCCAAGCTGCATAGCTGGGGAAGTGGCAGGGAAGAACCAGGCTCTGTCTGTGTGAAAGCAGCTAGACGCTCTCCTGCTCGTTTCAAAGCTCTTGCAGGGATGCACAAGGCAGGACAGGCTGCCGGACTTCTCTCAGCAACAGTAGCATTGCCAGGAAGTAGAAACGACCCAAGTGATCCACAACATCATACAGAGGTACAAGATTTGCATGCAGTGACCTTGTGATCCAGTGATCTCGGAGCAGCTGCCCGTTTTGCAGTGGGGGTTTCTGCCATACCCATGAGAGAGCAGTTCAAGCACCAGTGGAATAGGCCCAGGGACTGGACAGTGTTTGCGTGGCTCTGAAACACCCAGCTGTGTGGTGTGACATGGCCCTTTATCTCCTGGGGGGAATGGGATTTTGTGCTTTTTCATTCTAAACACATAAAGCAGGTAGCTAGAAGAAATATGGCACAGTCAGGCTCTGGAAAGGCTTCTTGTAGGTGTGAAGACTGCAAGAGACATACATCATTCTTCATTTAACACTTTGTTGATGACTGACTTGTGGATTGTTCTCCCTCTGAAAAATTCTAACTATTCTTTTCTAAATGGGAACTTTGACCAGAGTAATTAAGATGTCTTTAAACACAGATTTGGCATAGAGACTGCAATGGCAGTGAGATACCGATCTGGCTAGGCTTGTACCTACCCTGTGGCTGAGGCAGAACAGCAAATGCCTATGTCAGCTACAGTTGGAAAGAAAAAGGGTTTCTGTTTGAGTCAGCACACAGCGTCAGGCAGCCAGGCACTGACTGCTCCAGCAGGCTCCCCAGGCTTAGGAGAGCATCCCTCATCAACAGCTTTTAAAACACCAGTCACATTCAAGCTCATGCCACCAACTGAAATATGATTATTATGTAATATAAAGTGAACACTTTGAAAGCACTACTTACAGCAGTTTGTCATGTACAACTCCTTATAGGATCCTATTTCCAAGGCTTATAAATTACCCAGGTTGTCTAGACCAAGTTCTGTATGTGGTGCGGATAGATACACCACAAACAAAGAGCAGCAGGACACTGTCTCTTCCCTGCAAGTATTTCATAAATAATAAAAATCAGTGTATGAAAGATGGGAGAAGAATATCAAGTTTACACTGCATTCATGACTTACACCTAGCACAAAGGTGCGCAAACACATCAGCTGACTTTCTTTTCACTTGGTCCACATTTGACCTTGCAATGTTAATTCAAGTAATAGAACAGCTTCAACTACAAAGTCATCTTTCAAATAACATTTTTTAATTGATAATATGCTCCACACTTAAATTAACCAAACTTTTAACTACCCTTTAACCTGATTTTTCATATAGGTATAATACCAGAATGGTAGGGAAAAGAAAACATTATACATTTAATATAAACTTGTATTTTAATAATTGACAGCACATGTCAAAGTCACCAAACCGCAGAGCTCAGGCAATGCAATGTAGTGCATGTTTTCATTCCGTGTTATTGGTTTCTTAATTTAGCAAACAGGGGATTTTTGTCTGCATTTAAAGAGGAAATCAGCAAATCAATACTAAATTTTCTGTAGAAGGGAGAAGCATAAAATTAGTCAAGTTACCACAGAAACAAATTTAAGCAAACTGTTACCACAGAGCAAGTAATTAGGCAGAAAAAAGAATTAAATCTCTTCAAAAATTATTGATTTATGATACTATGTCAAGTTTGGGATATAAATATTCATTATCTTGCAGCTCTTATTTCTTCAACACTTAGATTAATTTTATTCATATCTTTCTAATAACGGGCAACTCAGCTAAGTCCAAGTAGTGGTAAGTAGTAAGACAATCCTCTGTTGCATTTGCCTCTCCCCTGAGAATTAGAGAGCACATTTTATGTCAAATTATTCCATGCACAGGGAACACTGCAATACTGGGTACATACATCCTCACCACGAATTACAGGATTAACTAAATTAAACTTCCATCAAATAGACAGGGGCAGTGTTTTTAGTCTTGCTCTAGAATACAGCAACAACATACTGCACTATGTGTTTGCCTTATTACTGAGTTCTTCCTGCCAAGAAGCAAGTTTTCCTAAATACCAGAATCAGACATAGAACTTTGAAGGTTTAAATCCTTATGCTCTTTTAGCTGGATGTCAACAATGACCATTTCTTCAGTAACACACAGTGCAAAGGGTTGGTGTTTTCACTGCAGGACTCTAATCTGATAAGGAGCCAAGACTTGAGCCAAATCTCAGCAAAAAGAGAAAGAAGAAATAGTAAGTCTTCTGCTTTTTTTTTTTTTCCTTCCTCTATACAGAACATTACCAAACTGGCCTTTAGTGTAAGTTCAGCTCACAGAAATAATTCTTGAAAGCCCATTGGTGGAGAGTTCGTTTCCTTCTCCTTTCAGGTTGAAAAGGAAACTTTCTGTGAGTTTACTGTAATGGAGTGTTTGTCTGTATCAGAAACAGCCTGACCTCTCCAGCCACAAGATGAAATACCAGCAGCCCACTCTGTCACTAGTTCAGTATTAGGAAATTACATGGGAGGAAAGACACAACACAAAATTCACAGGGAAAAAAAAAAAAAGAAAAAAAGACATCAGCAGTGGTGGGAGTGAATGAACAAGCTTAATAACAAAGCCAGTAAAAAGGAAAATACCCTCTGGCCAATTAATAATAAAAGGTTACTTGAGGCAGAGGGTCACATCCTGAGCAGTGTAAAGTGGCCCAGCTTCCCCAACCTCAGCAAAGTGACAGTGATTTATAACAGCTGCAAAAAGTCCCAGAAGACAGAAAAACCCAGCTATAAAAATGGAATTGGAGGCCCACATTTTGAGAAGCTTCCACTCACTTTTAGCACCAGACTGGGGTACAGAGGTGACTCTGAGGGTTTGTTTCTGCGGGGGAGTTCCTGTGAAGTAAGCTGAAGTGTGAATTTACACTGCATTTACTGCTGGGTCTTTAAGTAGGCTGTAAATTCATACCCTAGCCTATTTTGCAGGGATTTCCCCACATAGATAAGCCCTAAATTGGCCTCCTAATCATGGAGGCAGACAAAATAAATAGATGTTTTCAAAACTGCAGACCCACACAGGAATCTCTCTATTCCTTGCAGGGGCAAGTGGGTACCAGATAGCATATACTGTATTGTAGTCCTGCAAATGCATGGTGCCCTTCTTTCCTCCATTGACTCCCAAAGCCCCCTCTAATCATCTCTCTCAACATCCCTCCACTTCAAGAAACACCTTTGAAACCTCTGGCCCTGTCCTAGCTTCATGCCAGATTTCCATACCTTGGCCCCTGGCTCTTCCCTTCCCCGTTCCAGTTCCACATCTGAAGGTCTGTGTTCTTCTTACCTCCTTTCCCCTGACCCTCAGGGGAAGCAGTAAAACTGTCCTGGTGCAAAGGTGTCTCCTACCAGTTCCTTGCCTCTGAACCAATCTAACCATGTCCTGTCCATTCATGCCTCACCCATTCCCTAAAGCACTGGATCCCTGAGTTGATGGATGACCTTTGAAACCTCCTTCAGAAATGTAAGGTTAACTCTATGCAGACAAACGCCAAGAAGCTGGGCGAGATTACTCACCCTTCCTTGACTGAAAGATGCTTTTACACGCAGCCAAATGGGAGGCCAGAGGAATGGGAGACAGAGGAAGCAGCTAATATGGTCACAGGACCCTCCTCAGGCTGGGTGGTTTGGTCTTCAACAGGCTAGGGTGAGCAGCTTGAACCACACGAGGCCTGTGCTGTTTGCCTGGGAGCCACAATGAGGCTGTAATAAGAGCAAAGCATTTACACCTTGGTTAATCTGGGACCTTGCAGTGTTTTAACAGCTGCCTGTGCTGTTCTGCTGTGCTGGCTCAGGCACCAGTGTCAACTGAGTCCCACCTGTAGCCATACCACTCGAACACAGTGACAGCACTGTATCCTGAAGGATCCTTTTCAACAAGTCAATTTAGTAATATCACCTATCACCTGACACAAACATCAGGTTTCTCAAAAGCAGTTTGCAACATACTCTTTCAATGAAATCCCCGATTCTGCAAAGCATGAAAAGCAAAGTCAGTTAACACTTAGAAGTTTGAGCCCTAAGACCAATGAGGGAAGCAAAAAGCATAAAATGTCTTTTGATATCAGCAGAAGGAAGCAGCCATAGTGAAGAGTCATCTCATACACTCCAGTATTCCATACCATCCTTATCTGCTGGAGCAGGTAACAGCGGTCTGAAGAACAGGAACCACTTGCTAACAGGTACAAGACTGAAAAAGCTATCTGAGAGACGCAGGTCACAGAGCAGTGATCCTTCCAGCACTTGCCTAAGTATAATTTTCATCTGTGATGAGTACAAAGATTCTGCACAATAAGCATCTCTGAGCACAGAAAGAGCTCTGCACCCTTTAGAGCTTCAGACTATGCTACAGACTGTTTCCTCCATTCCACTACCTCAAGCTTTCTTTGCACCCCTTTTCTTTGTACCATCTGCAAACATTTGTGCAGCTGAGTTGTGCCAGCAAATGTACTTAAAGAAAGCCAGTGTCTGAGCTTCACTGAACAGTCTTCAGGAAAACTGAAGTTTATATTAGCTCAGGAGCATTTATTTCAGAAGTGTCTGTACTTTCATCCAAACAGAAAGCACCAACAATACAATAAGAGCACCAAAACTCCACCAAGCCAACACCATGATTAACGATATCTCACAGAACACTGTTTCACATCAATCCATGGAGTTAAAAAAGTAATAGATATTTTGAAAGGTACATAAATACCAGAGGACAGCAATTGCATCATCAACATGATGCAAGCAGAAGAGAAGGTTGGATCTGGAAATACTATTCTTTGCAAATTATTTGCTTAGCTGAAATAATTTCTCTTTCCTTTTCATCTTGCCCTGTTCAGGAAGAAAACTGTATCTTTGATTATGGGATACTATATAGTATCCTCCACATACGGTACAGCACTTGCTTCCCACTCCAGAAGACATTCAAACTGGGCCAGTCACATTAGAAAGTGGAGTGAAAAAAGGTGGTTTACATTCTGAAATGTGAAAATCTGAGGTTTCAGAGATGATTATGGATGTTACATTGATCTTATATCACTGACTTCAGCCATGCAATCTATCATCAACGATTCCAAAGCCGCAGCAGCAAGGATACTTACCTGCTCCCCTATGGGCTCCACATGCAATATGTGCAATATGACCAGACTCAATCTCAAGCACGGCCAAGACGACACAGTATTAGTGCCATGTGGAGGTGGACAGAGAGCCGCTCTTCAAGTCACAACGCACGTAGCAATGGCTACACCAGCTCCCTCCTTATTGCTCTACTCAAAGGGTGTGCCAGAAAGTAAAAAACCACCCTATTTGATCATGTTATGAAACCTTGTCTCATTGCACATATACAAAACAAGGCTGAACTTCCACTGCAAAGACAACCTTAGTTCAGACACTTCACAGTTTCTGAACACTTGGTGACCTGAATATTTGTTAATCAGCTGTAATGTTATTAGCATACCCATACATCTATGTCCTGCATTTTGGATGCCCTGTACCATTTAAAAAATACTGGTATTTGAAAAGAAGGATGATGGCCCCATGCAACAAGTTCACCTCAGCCAACAGCCTCAGGCAACCCATGCAGAATCTGAGACAACGATTTACTGGAATAGAGGGAGAAAATTATGGAGATATGAGAGTAGTGTAAAAAAAAAAAAGCAGACAATGGGGGTCACTGCATGAAGAGGACTCAAATAAATCTGTACATACCAATACTTCTCTCTGCTGAACAGCAAGAAGACACAGGGTGTGAAGGGAGTGATGCTGTATTTTCAGAGGTAAACTGTAACACATTTCCATCTTAGGTCTCAAACCTATTACAGCAATATTTTGTTTACTCATATGATGTATCATTTGGGATAATGCATCTATATAAATGTATGAACTTTTGAAAGAACGTTTTATGTTTTTAATTTTCAGGGTATTTCTTTCGTTTGTAGCTTTTGCAGGCTATAGATTTCCTGTCTAGCATCTCTCTTTTGGTGCTTAGAACTCCAAAGCCAAGCTACTCTAAGTCCTTACTGAGCCTACCACTTACACAATAACATGGACAACCACCAGCATATTCCCTAAAAAGGGCCCCCCAGAGAATTCAGTCATCAAAAAACATCCAGCAAGGCAAAGGAACATAGCCCTTCACATTAATTTAACAACCTACTATGCTCTGAAATCACTGTCAATACTAATCCATTTATCCAGCAACTAAACAAATGTATATGAGTTTCCTATGGCAATAACACACTGATTAAACCTTAGAACATTTCAGGCAGGGCGTATTTCTCAAATAAAAATCAGACCTTATTAAACCTCAAAGGAAATTCCACATAAACACACAGCATCAAAAAGCCAGGGGCGTGTAAGAATTCAGTCTTAGTTTTAGTCAAAATTCAGTGATTCCTCTTCAGTTGCTTCGGTTGCAATGTTTTCAGAAGCACAGAGAGCAGACCTTTGAGAGCTAGCCAGTAGAAAGAGCATGGCTCTCCTTCGTACACCGTCACGTAGTAGGGAGGCCTTTATGCCCCGTTAAATGCAAAATATTTTAGAAAAACAAAACCAGGAAACAAACTGGGATTTGGTCAAGAGTTCATACTGGCTGAATCACTGTGGTGTGGAAACCACCAGCTCTAAAGATGGAAAGTCCGGAGCCATTCATTCCCTTCAAAGAAAGAAAAAAAGAAAATGAAAAAAAATTTTAAAAGGCATTAAAGACCCATTTGGCTTGCTGGTAAACTCTCCCAACATTGGAAACACAGGAAAGGCTACCTATAGATAGATGCCTTGACCTTTTCCTCTTCATCTCTCTTTGAGTACAATTTGATCTGCATCACAGTTTTTCATATTGGGTGCAGTGAGAATTGTTTAAATGTCACTCCCTGACTCAACATGCAGAAATGCTGTAGGGTCATGGCACTGCTTCTTCCCTCCACATCCTGCACCTATTGCCCTCTTCTGCCTTTCTGCAGGAAAAAAAAAAATTCTACATACTTTACAGATTGAATATGGCCAGTTTCTAAGTAGAGATTCGTTCAGACTTCTCTGGATTGCCTTTTGTTATCCGAGAGCTTCCAAGGAAATATTGCTCAGAAGCAATTAAGGCCAACTGTTCTTGGACAAAGACGTACAACAATCAGAGTATTTAGCAAGGCAACACAGTCATCTTGAAAGAGGCCTGGAAAAACCTAACACTGTTAAAATTCATCTTCGCAACTGCTGACAAGATCTAGTAAAGATGTTTGTGTTCTGCTCATGCATTTCATCATCTTTCATAAGCCAAAATCTTATTAGCAAATCATTTTATCAAAGTTCAAAAGCCAAACGGTTGTGTATGCCCATTGCTTGTAGCAAGGATAACAGTTCTTGACAATAACCTATTTGTCCATACATTTTTTGCTTGCCTTGTTTTCAAAGTACTGGCTTACATAAACATGCTATACTTAGGTACTAAACACATTTGTCTCATCACATTATTTGACATAATCCTGTCACCAAAAATAAGAATCCTATTGGATTCATATCCTCTCTGATAACATTCAGACTCACCTGATCACTGTATCCACGGCAGCCTTTTTGGCTGTGCTGGATGGGATGACCAAGAGCCACTGTGAGAAAGGATAACTGTGCTGCAGAACAAGAAGAGAGCTAGTCCAGTGGCTAAACATCATCAGCTGAGGAAACCCAAGATCAGTTCTGCAACATATCTCCTTACACAGACTTATCTACATCATTTATTCTCTCTGTGCCTCTGCTCTGTAAAATGGTACTTTTATATAACAGGCTCTGTGAGAATAAATACAGTACGAAGTGGCACACTGACAGGGAACGTGGAAATACCTCTGAATCTATGATAACTCCGTATTACTGACGAGTCATTTTTAACACTCAAAAATGAATGATTCCAGAGAATGTTACAGTGGAAGTGACTCACAAAAGACTGAAGAATCAACACCGTTTCCTGAACTGAATTTGGGTTTTGCGAGTATAAGTTTTAAAGGGTTCATTTACCATAGTGATTTTATTTGGAAAGCAGTCTTTGAAAATGATAAGCAGCTTTCTACAGAGCAAACCGCCAGCTGAGCAGCAATGTTATTTCATAGCACTGGTCCCAATGACCAAGGAAGCCTTTCAACACAGCAAAGCATGTTCCAGGATGTCTTGAGAAGATCTATAAAGACTGTGCATCAAAAATCTGGGACTCTTGTGCATTAGTTTTGCACGCTTCTTAATGGAGTTGGTGTTACAAAGTGCTTCTAGCCCTACAAAAATTTCATGGGCAATATGTCAGGAGGGAATCCATCCTGAAATACTAAATTACGGTAAACTTAGGATAGGCACCAACTTCCCCAAAGAGTTCTTTATCCTGAGGAGAAGCCAGACAATGCAAAGCTCTATATAACTTCACTGACACCCTGCATATGTCTAATAAAAGGCATTTTTGTCCCTTCTGGAGAGAACTTACTCACTGGGTAATACTGTTTCACTGGACAAAACCATCCCAAAATCCTCCTTTTAAGATGTATATTAAGGGAACTGCATCTTTTTTATTTTTTTAAACACACTATACAGCCTTCCATCATTCTCCTTTTCTCTTTCCTGGAGGGCTTACCCTGCACTACAGCTCCTGGTGACCTTTTCAGGTGCTGTATTCCTTTGGGCTTTCACTGCTCTCAGCTCCACATGCTGCCAGCACCTGTAACACGAACCAGTGCCTCCTGAGTATTCCCTCTGCCCTGTCCCATGTCACCACTCCCACCCTCAAGTTTGTCAGGGTGCATCTATGTTAGTGTTCAAGTTTGGAGCAGCAGGGTGCCTTGGAAGCCAGCCCCTCAAATGCCCCACTTACTGTGCTTTGCATCACGGAGCAATGCCTGAGCACGCAGACTGGATTCCTTTCAGACGATACTGAGCTGGAAGACGTACCCAGGCAGCACAGGCAAAGCACCCCAGCTGCGCGCAGCATGCAGCCCAGGGGACCTCACCAGCGCTGCAGCTCTCCAGGTCCACTCCTAGTTGCTACTATACTTGCTTGTGGAGAAATTGCCTTGGAGTTTCAGACATTCATTCTCCTTCAGGCAAAATTAACAAACCCTTTCCACTCTGAACAACCACCCAAAACTCACATTGCTCCCCTCCACTCTCCCAAAAAAGCAGCTTGATGCCTGTCTTTTCAGATATTTACCCAACCAGCACCTCCAGTGGATCATAACATTTGAAATGTTATCATTTTGGACTAGTCTTTGTTAAAACTGTCTGTCATAATTTAAATCCTTGCTCCCCTGCCAGTATTCTGTCACTCACTTCTTCCCTTTAACTTATTTCTACTCTTCCTTTCTTTCTTTCGGACTCTTTTGTTCTGTTTTATGATTTTAGTTATGAATAAAGCTCAAACTCATCGCTAATACCAAATTAATCTGAAATAACTCCTTTGTCTTCTGTGATTTTTTTGATTTTATGTGACTGAATTTCTATTCAAGTTCTACCAGTGAAATCTGGAACATCACACTATCTATAGAGAAATTATCTCCTCTTATTTCTCAGTTAGCTGCAGCATGGTCTTCTTCTTTGTGGGCCAGCCCAGGATCCGCAGAACTGAATGGAAGAACCTCAGCTGACTGCAACAGGCAGTCACCTAAATGCCTTAATGAAGTCATTCAAACAACTGATAGTATTTATGTTAAATTCCATGATATACGACATTCAGAGATAACCATGTATGTTCTGTGTCTTTTGCAAATACATTTTTCCTATTATACAATCTGAAAAAATACTGGTTTTGTTCTAGTGTAATTGTAAGAATCAAATTTATATACAAGACCTTTAGAAAACAGAGACCCACCTCTAAATGCAAAGAACAAACATTTGCATTACCTATTTATATTAAAATATGCAGAAATTTCCAAAGTATTCAGTCAACTTATAAATTTTTATAACTTCTTCAAATTGTTAACATTTTTTTAACACACAGCATTATTTCAGCTTTGTGGAAGGCTCAATAACAATCTTTCTGGTCTGGAAAAAAGGAAAGAACATTATAATAAAGAATGCAGAATAAATAAAAACAAAACAGTACAAGCCGTACATCCACGCATACAAAGACAACTTTCATGGTGAGCTATAAGCAATTATAATAACACAATGTGCTGCATGTTGATTTCACCAGTGAAAAGAATTTCTCCAGTTATTGAAGACTTTCCTGGCAGAATTTCAGAAAAAAAATTCTGACATTCTCCCAATCTGACTTCTGTGCAATGCAAGTCATGCACATTTTAAACACCGATGAATAATACTGCCTTTCTTCTATGAACTGTTAACAGCTGTAGAAACTATTATAGCCTGCTTAAAATCATGTCTCTGTAGTCAATACTCTCCAGACACTTAGCAATACTAAAGCTATTCCTGGGGCTAAACTAGAATTGCTATGTGAGTACAAAGTTTGATTTATGTTGAAATGAAACAACAAACATCTGATCTTTCCTTTTTTAAATAGCCATTCATATAAACACAAGTATCAGCTGCATAACTAGAAAGTGATGTACCAAATTTACAGAAATGAGACAAAGGAAGACCACCCACAGTTACCTTCAAGAAGAAAAGATTTGTCAGAGGGTGAAAGATTGCTGGTGAAGATACTTTGTACAGTCGTGGCTGCCCTAATGTCCTCATGGTGAGGCTGTGGTTTGTGAGAGTGATGTTTCACAAATCTTATTTTTCAAGTCTTCTGAAAGACACAAAATTGAACAGCAGCCCAGTACCATATCTTGGCGATGCTCATCATCAGCTGCTCTCAGACTGATCACAGGCACAGTGGACTTCCTAATAAAATCATCCAGATGCATCCAAGAGGAAGTCAAGGTCTCTGTGTGCTAATGTTTTTCTTTTGCATCCCAAAGCACAGGTGGGAACGGGAGAAATGCTCAGTTGTGGTTCCTCTGACATTTTTGCAACAACAGTTGGGAAGAGAGAGGAAAAGTCACAAGTGGAACAAGAGCAAACCTTAAAATACATATAAAATTTCAGGTATGTTCTATGGATTCACATGCATTACTAAGACATGCTGAAAATACAGTTTTGATTCCTCACTCCAACAATTCCAAATTCCAAATGCAGACCTAACACACAGGAGAATTGCTGTAATTCTCTCTACTTTCAGGTCAAATTCAAGTTCTTGTGCAGGGCTGGAGACCAATTATTTTTGGAAAACTCCCTTTGACTTTGCTCAGGACCCCAGTTTGCATTTACACAGTTCTATCCCAGACTGCTCTCAACCCCTCCACTTTTCTTCCTCCCTACTTACCCTCTTGCTCCCTCTACTTTTCTTATTAATTTTGTGGTTGCGTGTCTCCTTTTCTTCTCTGTGCTTTGAGCCTTATCCTATGCTGCCCTCCAGGCTAAGATCTTTCTCTCCCTGGGAAGGCTTTGGATGTCATATCTCCATAAATCTGGGCTAACACTCAGATTCAATGGCAGTAAAGCTGACCCCTGTCATTGGGTCTCTCTTCCCAAGTATCCTCTGTCCTTCCTCCTGCCTCTTTGAACAATCTCATCCTGTCCTTTTTAGCATCTATAACTTCACTGCCTTCTTCTCCTTAGCTGTTGGCTTACATTTCATATTTGCTAATTTTGCCATACTTAGACTAAAAGCTCCTACCAGCAGAGTATAAAGTTGTTGCATTTTCATAGAATCACAGAATGGTTTGGGTTGGAAGGGACCTTAAAGATCATCTAGTCCAGCCCCCCTGCCATGGGCAGGGACACCTTCCACTAGACCAGGTTGCTCAAAGCCCCGTCCAACCTGGCCTTGAACACTGCCAGGGAGGGGGCAGCCACAGCTGCTCTGGGAAACCTGTGCCAGTGCCTCACCACCCTCAAAGGGAAGAATTTCTTCCTCATATCTAATCTAAATCGACCCTCTTTCAGTTTAAAACTGTTACCCCTCAACTTATCCCTACACCCTCTGATAAAGAGTCCCTCCCCAGCTTTCCTGTAGCCCCTTTAAGTACTGGAAGGCCGCTTTAAGGTCTCCCCGCAGCCTTCTCTTCTCCAGGATGAACACCCCCAACTCTCTCAGCCTGTCCTCACAGGGGAGGTGCTCCAGCCCCCTGAGCACCTTCGTGGCCTCTTCTGGATCCACTCGAGCAGGTCGGTGTCCTTCTCATGTTGTGGGCCCCAGAGCTGGACACAGCACTGCAGGGGGGGTCTCATGAGAGTGGAGTAGAGGGGGAGAATCCCCTCCCTCGCCCTGCTGGCCACACTTCTCTTGATGCAGCCCAGGACATGGTTGGCTTTCTGGGCTGCGAGCGCACATTGTTGGCTCACAGTCAGTTTTCCATCCACTACTACCCCCAAATCCTCCTCCGCAGGGCTGCTCTCAATTCACTCCTCACCCAGCCTGTATTTGTGCTTGGGATTGCCCTGACCCATGGGCAGGACCTTGCACTTGGCCTTGTTGCACTTCATGATGGTCCCACCTCTCCAGCCTGTCCAGGTCCCTCTGGACATCCCTCTGCACATCCCTTCCCTCCAGCGTGTTAACCCCACCACACAGCTTGGTCTCAATCCCACTCAATCCCACTGTCCGTGTCACCAACAAAGATGTTAAACAGCACCGATCCCAACACTCACCCCTGAGGAACAGCACTCGTCACTGCTCTCCACTGGGACATTGAGCTGTTGACTGCAACTCTCTGAGTGCGACCATCCAGCCTTTTTCACTGAGTGCTCCATCCATCAAATCCATGTCTCTCCAATTTAGAGACAAGGCTGTCATGTGGGACAGTGTCAAATGCTTTGCACAAGTCCAGGTAGATGACGTCAGTCATCTTTCAGCCATTTTTCCTTCCTTCTTTTGTCTATAAAATGGTGTGCTATTTAAATGTTTTCCCATAACAGTGGAAAGAGATGATCAGTTTACAACACTAAAGCATATGGAAGGAGAAGGTGTGCACATAAGGGGGAAGAGGACCCCCTGTTTTCTTAAATTTTAATAGATACCTAGGAAATATTTTCTTTTCCAAAACCACTCACCACATACAATGCAAAAAGATATTATTTAGAAAAAAAGCATAAAAAAGGCACCAAGGTTACTAGTAGCCATCATATCCTTTGGTCTGGGAATTTCAGCTGGGCTCTGATTCTTAATTCAGTGCAGTCACAAGGCAATGCTGCAATTACAATCCTCCAGGGACTGCAAATGAAAAAAAAAGTTACATTCAAATCAAATGACTTCCAAGGGCACGCACTTGAGATCAGGGCAGCAGGGAACCAAACAGCCTTACAAAACTTACAAAATAAGTACAAATCATGCAACATGAAAATTCTCACAGGTATTCTCTTAACACCAACCTGATTTGCTAAACTCAGTGGTCAGTAGTTCCACGGAACAGAGTAAGAAAAATTAGGCTGTGGATTACAAGGTCAGATAATTTACAATGGGAGGCTGACAGTGGACCACATGGAAAATTAAGCAGCTTGGACTGCAGACAAGCTTAGAGAGAGGCTGAAGCAATGACTATTTTGAGAATCCCTACTGGGCACAAAACAGCATTCTGCTACAGAGCGCTATAACATACATGAAACACGCTAATGGTTGAAACATAGGCAGAAAAAGTCAAATATCCTTTCAATATAAAAAACAGGTTTCAAGTGATTTCATCCATCACAAAAGAGAAATTAAACAGAAAAATCTCCAGTGTGTAGGCACATCATAAATGTGAGAATAGAGCTTCCCAGCAATGGATCAGGAAGATCTGATCCTTGGCACTAATTCTGGAATGAGAAATCTTTTAGACAGGTTACCTCCTTACCTGCCTATGTGTAGAAAAGTCACTGACAACTGAAAAACTCTTAAGCAATCTTCTATGCTGCTTTTCTATAACAATAATGACACAATGGCTGCTCAGAACTTAATGGTATCTGGTATCATTATCCTAACACATATAACCATCCATCCAGACATTTACACTGTGCCTCTCATAGTGGGGAGGGACTATGAATATGAACACGTGGGGCAAACAATACCATTAACGCTTCCATTTTGGCTGGTATCACTGTGTTAGTGCAGTCCACAGGCAGGTGCTGTCATTTCTGACAAGCCTGTTGGGTATCAGTGACAGGAATCTGTCAGATGCTGCCCACACGCAGGCCGTGTCCTGCACGGCACGCTGACCTCCTCCAAAGAAGTTTCATTTTAAAATTCTACTGAATGTGTTACAAATACCAGCTGGCAACGTGCAATGTATCACAGAGAAAAGGAAAGGCATAATGGTCAGGACAAAACAATAGGGAAATACTCTCCAAGGGCAACAGTGGGCTTGCCAGAGCACGTGTTGTGCTTGGTCGGAGAAATGGGTTGGATCTTTGTGATGGAGGGATGCTTGCCCCATCAAACAACGTAATGTGCAAAGGCACCTCTGTGCTTCTCATGCAATTCCCTGACCCTGTCATTGCCAGATTAGTGCTGTCATACAGACAACTTTAAAGCAGCCTCAGGCTTTGCCAAGAATAAACCACAAGTGTCTTTACCCTCACGAGATCATAGTCACACCATGTGGAACTCCTTTTTCCCCCAGGAAAAAGTCCTGTGCCAATGCATAAGAAAATGCATGTGGAAGACCTTTGACATTGCCTCAGTACAACCACACAGCCTGCCATCTGTTCTCCCCTTGGACAAGGAAATACTGAGGGACCAACTTACTCCTGCTTCCTGCCTTCTTTACACCACTTGAGATGCAGAACTAGCAGAAGAGCCTTTGCACACCTAGCCATGACTGCTCAGAGCACTTCTGCTCCCATGCAAGAGGTTATCAGACCCACAGCAGAGCTTTAAACCTTAAGCTAAGTTATCGGACTACCCACCAGAGCCTGAGAGACAAACACATGCTCTCCCTCTCCCAGCCCTGCTGTGAGCAAGCTCTTCAATGCCAGGGAGGGATCAACAGGATAGGTGTCAATACCTGCAGCTACACAAACAGATTTGGAAGAGCTCTTCTGCAGCATGCTGGGAGCTTGCGTTCAGTACGGTATGCAACGAGATCATTCCAGTGTTGTCTGTTTAACAAAAAGTAAAAGTCTCTGAAATGATGATTTTTGCTTTTGGAAATTATATTAAGACCAGTGCAGAAACTGGTAGCAAAGAAGTGATTCATGAACACCAACAAAGTGATTCACCAGCCCCTTGCTAGGAAGTGATATCATCACACCACATCTCCATGAGAATGGCAAAAGAGAAGCATTGTTTCACAGAACAGGAAAGTGCTGTATTCTCAAAAAAAAAAAAAAAAAATTATTAAATCTGCAGGTGTGTATGACAAACATGAGGAGACAAACTGTCAGTGCTCTGGGCAGTAAGTCAGGTGCCCAGCATAGTGACTATCAGATGCTTGTGAGCACTACTGAAGAACACCAGAACATCTGCAGTCTGGTCTGGGATAAATTGCAGGCTCTGGATATATTGTACAATTACCCCACAGCCCAACCAGATTCTTCTCTACGTGATCCATCATGCCTCACTGCATCCCTCAAGCCACAAACAGAAAAATCCTTTCTTGCTCTCTGCTTAGCAGCCATATAGTGAGCGTGCTCTCACATTCTCTTACCTAACTCAGTCCCACGCTCTCTGACCCACAATATTGCCTCCACATCCCACAATGGGCTCTCGGTCTTGCCAGGGGTCGATACACCTTAGCAGTATGCCTGCTTCCCCCCTCTGCCCTGCCCAGCACCATTACCCAGGTGCTCTAGAGCTTCTCAGGTCAAAAGGCACAGGAACAGGACTGCTGCACAACCAGCTGGCCTAGGGAACCCCAAAGCTCCTCCGACCCCTTGCTACACTGATTCTCACCTTGCGGCTCACACTAAGGAGAAGCTGAATGCATGTATGAAGCTGCTGTGGAGGCAGAAAGCGAGAGAGTTTTAGGTTTCAGCATGTATGCCACATGCGGTCTTCAAGGGTGACACACGGGATAACAGTTTTTTTCAGTTCTTAGAACTGTACCTTGTGTTGGCCATGACCATGCTCTCTGCAGTTTTTCTGGGCAGTATCAGCTTGTCAGCACCTCAAAGCACAAAGCATGCTGCTCTTTGCCTTACAACTAACAATCTACCCCTTACAAAGCAGGCAGCAGTAGGCTTGCAGCTATATAACTACCAAACTGATGATGACAAGCTGACATTGCCCAGATTAAGAGGATCTTCTTTCTGTTAATCTTGTTCCTTTTACTCAGCCTGCCCTGGATGCCAAGATGTCAAAGTACTACCCCCGCCAGTTCACCTGATAATGATGCTTCTCCCACACCTGCAACTCTCAAAAAAACTATACTTATAGCATCTAACATCAGCAGGCCCAAGCATTTGAAAGACAGTAAAACCAGTGCTGCTTTGCTTCCCAGCTGTGCCAGAGACGAGGGACACTTTGAATCCAGGGAACTGCCAGAGAAGAGAGTAGCAAATTTTTGAATCACTCAATTTCTCCAGAACTCCTTTAACTCTCTGCAGGAAGACTGGTGGGCCTGCTGCCATGCAGAGCTGCTGGCCCACAACACGCCAGAGGCTACTGTCAAATCAAGGCTTTAGGAGCAATCACAGAACAGCAGGCACATCCAAGCAGCACTGGAGAAGTCATCTGCAAGGAAGAACAAGTCCCATGCCATGTAATATGAAAGCCAGTTGTACGTATTCATTCAGCTATCATTCCTAAACCTCCAGGGACTGGCCTTCTAATGCAATTCATATCCTCCAATCTAGTAACCTCAGTTCCCTAGCGACTGGTGCTGCAGATGCGTAGAGGGGCCTTAGAGCTGAGCAGCTCTGGGGTTTCTGACGTATCCAGCCACGCTTGGTGCCTGGCAGAGCGACGCAGGACTCCTCGTGCAATCCATCTGCTTCACTGGGTTCACCCAGAAAAGCACGGCAGCCACCCACCAGCCTTCCAGCTCAGCCCTCAGTCACACCCGAATGGCAGAGTGGAAGGAAAGCTGCTCTCTCTATTCCAGCAGTGTCTGCAGGCTCCAGTGCACTGACCGACAGCTCCTGTCCCCGAGAGCCCACATCTAAAAGGACTGTCAAAGGGAGGAGACACACACAGACGGGGAACTTGATTGTGTGATTTTTCTGTGTGGTAGGGCACAAGAGAAACCATACTCTTGATACGGTTTCAGTGTTTCTGTATATTAGACAAAATCACAGGGGAACTCAATCACCAACAGAAAATGGAAATGCCCCTTCCTTTGGCCAAATGCACAAAAAAAGCACTGGGCCTGATTTTGCACTGGTGACACTTAACATTTGTGTAACCCAAACAATTGTCACAGTTACTCCTCATACACTTAAATAAGAAGAAAATCTAATTTTCCATTTGGCTTAGAGAAGACGACACTGCTTTTGGAGCAAACAAGCATAGGTAACTGTTAGCAAGCATTTTAGAGAACAGTTCACTTTGGTGAACATACTCCCTCAAGTTATTTCTATGTTCTAGATGAGCAGCAACTGTTGTACTCATCTCTTTAAAAATTATCATCAGTTAATGAGTCCTGCATTACAGTGTTTCCACAAGGAGAGAGCCTCCTTGTTGTGCATACACAGCACTCCATTAAAGTCATGGAGGCATACCTCAGACAGAGCAGATACCCTTTTTATATCAATTACCCAGAAAAGAGAATGGTTCAGTTCTTCTGTGTAGTATAAAACCTCATGCACCACAGGAACAGAAGCTTAAAGGCCACATAGTACTTTCACTTTGTGTGTGCATCTTCCAGTGATGTCAACTGGATGGGAGCTCCTGGTTCTCAGCCAGTACAACTTCTGCCAGGAAGTATTTTCAAATATACCCCATCAGCTCTGGGCTCACACTTATGTCCCAACAAAATCTGATGTCTCTCCACACCATCCACACTTGTACTGTCACTTTTACGTGAGAGAAGGGGGGTGGGGGGGTGGGGAAGAGCTTGCATAAGTAAAATTTACTTTGTCAAATCCTGGAGGCTCTCTGAAAGGTAAAAGCATTTTTAAATCTTGGCCTCAGAAAAAACATTCTCCGCTCTCAGGAGATGGCTACATTTCTAGGACAGCTGATAACTTGTGGTGA
Source organism: Strix uralensis (assembly GCF_047716275.1). Lineage (NCBI taxonomy): Eukaryota > Metazoa > Chordata > Aves > Strigiformes > Strigidae > Strix > Strix uralensis. The sequence continues at coordinate 8,431,702 of NC_133978.1, read as the reverse complement.
GATGACCACAGTTTAAGAATTTAACAACATGAAGATGGCTTAAGCCAACAGGTATCATTTCACCACAGAGCATGAGAGCAGAGTTCCTGAAGCACAGCCGAGGAATGACAGTAGTGTTAAGCTACAGCAACGTGATTGCCTCTAATTGTCTTTTATATTCTAAGATCTAAACTATCCTTGTTCCAAGGCACTGGTCAAAATATTGCAAGAAATGCAGGACACAGAGCAGAAGAAAGGTTATTTTCAACTTGTTAGGCTTCCCACAAAGTTTTCAGATTCTACACATAGATTTAACCGATTTTATCATTTTGGTTACATCAGAACATCTTTATATCAAAACAACCAACTTCTTGTTATCCACTTCTTTTTTTTATTGCCAGTTACATGCCACCCCCTTGAAGTAAAATAGCTCAGGTTCACACATAAAGATTGAGATGAGATAATGGAAATAAAAGATAATGAATCAACTGGTTTTGTACACAAAATAAGCATCTGTAATGACAAAGCAGCCAATGCACTGACTCTGCCCTGAATTACATTGCACACTGGCCCCTTGGATCCCAGGACTTAAAAATCACCTTTGCTCTCTCTGTCACAGGTCAAGTACAGCTCAGCCAAACCAGGAGATTTGTGCCAAACAGTTTGTATTTCCAACAATTAAATATTGAATTCTCCTTTTATAAGTCACTTAGGAGTCACGCTTGCACAATTATTTGCATACACAGCCACTTTATTTCAGGCCCAAATACAAAAAGCTATTAACAGTTGGCCAGATTCTGCTCTCATTTGCCCTAGTACAAAACCATGTCATTTCCACTAAGATCAGTGGAGCTTAAGTTTTGTACCACACACGGGAGAGCAGAACTCCTTTTTCACTGAGGCAACTCACATCACCAGTGAGTTGCTGTGCCTGTGGCACACCTGGCCTGGAGGCTTCTGTTCTGCTGCACATGATGCCTCCTCTGCTCACAGTCCTTCTAACTCCTCTGCAGTCCCACCGTATCCCTCGCAGGCCTTTATTTTAAATGGACCTTGTTTCATGACAGACCAGAGCAGGTTATTTATCCCCCTTCATTCATTTGATTTACAAGAAGCACGCCAGCTGAGTAACACTGAACAAAAGACAAAATTGTTTCTACTGTGTATTTACACACAATAAAATGAACCAGTCAAGCAAACAAAGTGCACACAACGTGCCCTATTATTAACTGAAACCAGAAGAAACTCTCTTCAGTACTTCCAGTGCTTATAAATGCATGCCTATGTCCTAAGTAACCTAGAGCTTCCAGCAATTACTTAGTCCTCAAAGCTTTGAGCCAAGTTTTCTCCACAGTATTTACTCCCTGGGGCTCCCAGCAGGTAACAAATAACTGGTCTCCAACCCTGTTTCTTCAGAGCCCTCCACACTGAGGGCAGATTTTGTTCATTGTCCCTGACAGATCACCTGGTTTAACTTCTCCTGGACTGCCTTCATTTGCTTTTCATGTCCCAGCCACTGTCACACTCCTAGGCACGGTACCATTCCCAGTGCAACACCTGGGCAGTGAGGGACAGGCGGCTAGGTGCAGGGGACACCAGGAACTGTGGCACTGGGAAGCAAGCACTCTGCTGCCAGCCAGGAGGCGATTACAATGAGCGCAAGAGCATGTACAGCAACAGTCTGAGAGAACAGAAATCTTAATCCCACTGTCTCTAACAGCTGGGTTAGGAGTTATTGTTCTGCTCTTCTACAGATACAGTGTTTAGAAGTTTGTAACAATTGCTTTGTACTTTTATTTCTTTCTGGTAACGTAACAAAGCAATTCCCAGTTTTAAGAAATGTGACTGTTTGTGACCATGATGAGGTATGTCCAGAGGTACAGCCCTCGGTACGTAACACACAGAGAGCACTGGCCAAACAAGCTCTCATTCCTCCCAGCAGGGAATCTGACCTCAGGTGGGATTCACACTCCACCCCCTGCAGCAGCACCTCACAGAATTGTGTCCCCTTCTGAGGATGCATTTTTCTGCCACCTCGCGTGACTGCACTGACAGCCACGTAGTCCGAGATGCAAACTCCCCCAAACAATTCCCCTTCCATAAAGGGAAAAGTAATTTATTACACAAATACAGGGCACAGTGAATCACCCCAGCTTGACTACTGATCCATGTCAAAAAACCAGTGCTAGTTTCAAGGGCCCTCTTCTGCCACCTTTCCACTGAATAATTTGAGGGGAAAAACTTGACATGTCACAGCACTGATGCTAATTCATGTGTCTTTTTTTCCCTACTAGAGTTCACAGAAGCAGAAGATTGTCAGATTTTTCAAGTGGGAGATGCTAAGAACTGGGTTTCAACTCCCTGGTAAACCTGGAGAACAAGGCAAGGGGCCAGCTCCTGTGCACGAACCTCAGTGACTCAACTGAAGCGTGCATAGATGAGACGAGAACCAAGAAGAGAATTGGATGATCCCATTCCAGCTGTATACAGCCAGATTTGTAAACAGAGAAACTGGTCACTATTTTTGGAGTACTATCATCTCAGTAAAGCAGCAGTACAACTCTACGCATTCAGTGTTTTAATTCTCAGATAAACTAGGGTAAAAGCACATCAGATTTACAAAACAGCTCTTAACTGCTTGGAAAGGACAACTGTAAGGCTGCTTGGGCAACCCTGTTTGTACCTTCTTGAATAAGGAATCAGTGGCTGGACACTATAACATACTATTTCTCTATAATGTAGTCTAATATCAGCTTCGGATCCTTCTGTTCTGCCTCAAATACGCATGTGCTGACACGGCATATATATGGTTTACATGTATGTTTTATTTAGCACAAAACAAGAACAATGCTGCAATTAGCGTTCAGTTTTAACGTTATATATACACAACCATAGATGCAGATAACCTTGAAAAATCAGGTATACACGTGAAAGAAGTTTCTTTTTAATACTCCCCAAAATATTTCTTACCACTATGCAAATCTCTTCCGAAGTCCCCCTAGTAGCATCAGTACAAGTCCAAAAGGTCACAGGAAGGAGGCCCTCGCTCCCCCTGCACACCAGGAAGAACTCACCCCAACACTCTATAATAAGGATAAAGCTTTTAGCCTTAACTCAAAAGTCACAAGGACTACAGCCTACCACAGGAAGACAGCAGAAGAGATTGAGGGCATCCCCAGAGACTTTGTTAGGTGAAAAAAAGTAAAGCGTGCAAAGTTACTTAACCATTTTGTGGACTTGCATGCTGTTGGCATCCTCGTACAGTGTGATAAATTTAAGTGTATACATAAAAAATACAGTTACAACCCTGCCATGAGTTCCATGCGAACAGCTCTCTGTAAGCCATGTCAACTCCTTCTATGTGCCTACACAGGGCTCTCTGCAGGATTAGGACTGTAAACGATGTACATAAATGCTGGTAAAGTGTGTTTACATAATATGTAAATAGATAAAGAAAAGTACATTCACACCAACTACTGAGGAAAGAAAACAAATCATTTTTCTACTGCTAAAAGTACTGAATCACTTACCATCTGGTTTGGGAGTAAAAAAAAGACTCAGTCCAATTCAGCTATGAAGAAAATCCTCTCTAAAAAAAGTAATCACATGCTAGATCCCCCTAAGTTCAATTTCCAATCATTTTAACATGGAGACAGAGAGCTTTGTTTTCCTGGAGGGAAAAAAACCCCAACAAACAGTGAGAAGGATGTGTGACTTGTTAGGTCCTGATCCTGCAGGCTCTAAGTACTTAGCTATGGGGAATAGTGGAAGCTATTTTTCAGGAAAAAGATGAATCTCTGCATCGGTTTCTGCTGGAATGCATCCTAATTTTCCAAGAAAAATCTTCCACACTTTTGCTACCATGCTGTGAAATGCAAAAGTAAAAACTAGATACTAAATATCTGAACTGATTTCCCTTTATATCTTGGTAACATTTGGTTTTTTTCCTCAATCACCTGAAGACAGACCTATGCACACAGTAGCATAGTGCAGAAATGGTACGTTATTGACAAGTATGTTATTCGAACAGGAAAAGAGCATGTGGTCATGTAAATACTCTGAGTACTAGAGCACAACCACTGAAGGTCATGCTTATAGCTCTGGCAAGCATTTGTCATTTCCAAACTTGTGACTTTTCACTTTGTCCTCAAACACACAATTAAAATTACTTTCTTCATTTTTAAAGAAACGAAAATTTTTGTATCATCATTTCAATCCACACTTTAAAACCTAGCCTACGCATAGCACTGATTTTCCAAATGCCTTTGTATGTTCCCTTTAACAGTCCCACAACTGTGTCATGGAATCAAACTGCCCCCTTCCCTCATTCTCCGCACGTTCAAATGCCAGCTCAGGTCTATGTGCTGCTTCTTTGGAACATCCCCCTGACCTCATTCACTGGTATTTCATCCACACCAGTACCGCTTCCTTCTTTTTTTCCCTTGCCATTTTCCTCTACTAACCAACTGTCAACATTTTCTAATTGATGTGCTTGTATTTGAATACTTTTGCTTTGAAAGTAGTCAAATCCTGGTTGATAACCACAACTCAAAGACCAATACTGCTGTGTGGGTGGCTATAACAGTTCTGCAGGTCCTGGCCTTTTTCTTCTCCTTCCCTCAGTCCACCTCCCTTGTTCAAACACTTGCATAGAACTTTATTCCTCCTCCCAGAGGCCTTGAGTTCAATACGGACCCTTCACCAATGGGACAAAAAAGGATTTTGCTGGATTTATTGATTAACCTGAATACTACAAACACCTGAAAACACTGAAAGATATTTCCCTGTCCCACTAAACACCTTACCCACTAAATTTTGCTGTTCACCTTTTTCTGCTGAACGCTAAGTCTTTCCATGAAAAAAATGTTTCTATTATTTATTCAAAATAGAAAAATGTTCCTTGGCTATTCCTTAAAAATTACTTACTCTTTCATTCTTAAATTTAGCACTATTGATTAACCCTGTATAGATCTCCACTGGGATAAATTTGATCCCAAATCGTTAAGAAATGAAATAATTCTCTCTCTTGCAGAAAAGAGATTCTTAAAATAATGTGTTACATGTATAACCAAAGGCAATCAAGTTACTATGGCTTCATGCGTTACTGCTTATCACGTGTGTGACGACCATACCCAGTTCTCACTCGTGACTGAAAAAGAAAAGCTTAGCTTAAAGATAGTCTGTGCTAAAGCATTTTTGGCAGTGAGGGAAGGCTATGAGTGAGCATCAAGCAGGTTACAGTGACTCAGCTGCACAGCAGTAACTCTTTAAGCCACAGAAACAGGATTACTTTAGACCTTGCTAGTAAAGTCACCTCAAAGTTGGTGTGTAATCACTACTTAGCATAGCACAAGCAGTGGTAGACCCACACCTCACACCCTCTGGGACCCCAGAGTTAGTAAACTATCTACCTCCAACCCTCAGACTCCAACTGAGCAGAATCACACCCTACCCTAGTACAAAAGCGCTTAAATACCGTACCTATCTCAAAGCAGGCAAAAGTAAATACAGCACTGAAGTCAGCGATAATGGGAGAACAGACATGCAGAGAGAGAAACATAAGGCTTTCCCTGCAGGGAACACCTTTCCTCATCACTGCTCAATGACGAGGACCCTGTAGATTCTTCGTACGCTAAGGGGGCCTTTCCCCTGGGTCATATCAACAAAACCTTCCCTTGCCATTTGAAATCCAGCTGCTGAGGGGAGGGCTGAAGGCCAAGGGAGGGCTTCTGAACAGAGTTGACCTTGCAAGCTTTCTCCCACCCTCCGCTCTCCCACTAAGCGACCAAACAGGACCCTTGGGATTCTCTGAAAATGCAACAGAAAGAGAAAAAAAACAAGTGGAGTTTGGCCCTGAGGTAATAGAGGCCAGAGGGGCCTTATGGGTCTGGCAGCCAGTGACAGAATTCAAAGGACCTACAGGGAAGTGGTTTCAAAAACAGTGGATAGGGCCATGCTCTGAGCCCAAGAACCTGCCCAGTGACCGTGAGCTGGCCCCGGCGGCTCCTCCCTGGCACGCCTGGAGCAGCAGTGGGGTACGTCCCAGCGCCCCGCACTCACTGCCCGCGACAGCAGGACAGACTCTGGGTGCTCCACTTCACCACTCGTCAGGACCTGCCAGGGCAGAGACAAACCCCTCACGCTAATAACTCATCAGCACTACAGCCAGGTATGACTTTTGTTCTGTACCAACTATCCCAGGAAACAGATTTCAACTTTCCCAACAGGTAGTGCCAGCATTTAAATTAACAGTAATTTATATCAATAAAATGATAAATGACTTCTATGCATTTTGCTGCTTTTGAATGCACTTATGCAAAATATCAAATGATTTTAATACAACCAGAGATAAAGACATGCAGGAAAGAAATCACAAGTAAATGTACCACATCTTTAACTGTGTCTCTTCTGCTGTCAGTTAAAAGACTAAAAGCGATGGTCCAAACTACAGTGTTCCGTACATTACAAAATTAACCAAATTAATGATTCCCATTTATTTCTAATTACATTCTTCACAACATAGTAGCCATACGCATTCCTGTTGTTATTTTATTTTGAAAGTTATGCCAGTAATAAGAGTGATAATACAGCTTTCCGTGGACTCACAATTACACTTGCAGATTCAGCTGTGGGTTTCTTTCACCTCAGTAATAATAATAAAAAATAATCTTTTTTTACCTTCCTGCCTGTATCTGAGCACTCAGGATTGTGGACACACTTCAACAATATTCTTGAATATATTTTTAAGTTTTAGACATAAAGGTCATATTTTTCCCAGATTACATAATCAGATTATCTTTAGAAAACATTAAAGATACATGAAAAACTTAGAAAAGTCAAATAATAACTCTTTCCACAACCATTAGGGGATTTCTCCCTTTTTTTTTTTTTCTGTCACGGTTGCATACGACTGGCAGAAGTATTGTGCAGCTCCACAGCTGCGGTGGCTAAGAGTGACATCACACAAGCAGCTCTGGCCAGAGATGCCGTCCTGCAAACTACAGGGCGAGAAGTGAGCGAATAAAGGGAGAGCAGTTTCTAACCACGCTGGTAAACATCGTCTTCTTCCTCACATCCAGGATCGGTCGTAGACAGTCAGAGAGTTCAGAAGGAATAAGGCCATGACTAACTCACAGCACCCATCACCACAGTCTAACCTGGGTGGCCTCAGAGACATCAGCACAGATCTGACTTGCACCAGTGGAAAGCATGAAATCAGTGAAGCTAAACTCAGAAGATCAGAATGAGGTTCATTATCTCTGCAAATTCATGCACAGGGAGTTGCATGCTGCACAGCCTTTCCTACTCTGAGTCACTCCTGCTCTAGGCTGTTCAGCAGCAAACTGTCAATAAAACTCATTAATGATGTGCTTTATATAGAAATAGTGCATTTAACTGAGAGGCTACAACAAATGAAGAGTGCAGCGAGGGGTGAATTACGTGGTTAATGGAATACAGGATGTGTGTCAGTAAAGAAGTGGTAAAGGTGGGTGGGAGTCTTAATGTTACATAGATCTGCTTGAAGTTTGGTATATATATGAACCTAATTCCCCTTTTGATTTCAGTACAGTTATATCTAGCACTCCTCTGTGTTTCTACCGATACATAAATTCTCTGATGAATAATTGATAACCAACTTTCTTTTACGTAAGCCATTACTGGAGAGCCAGCAAATATTACAGATATGTTTGTCTCTTTTTAGTCTTGTTCTCATCTGAATCATGTTTGGCTAGCATTCATATCTATCTCCTTGATTGGTGGTAGCTATAAAAAAAAAAAATAAAACATATATATACCCTTACAGAACCGGCTGCAGGCACAGTGCAAAAAAGATGTTCTTCGACACGGATTCTTATTTTCTGTCCTATGTAAACACGCATCTGCAGCCGTTGGCAACATTATAGCGGAGGATGGTTTCTTATACCAAGTTCTACACCTTGTAAAATATTCTAGCATTGTGACACAACATTTAATTACAGCTAACAACTGACCTTCTAAGCAGGTGGCTGTCATTTTTGTCCATTCAACACTGTTTTATCTGATGCTTACAGGTAATTCTAACTTCTCAAACCAAATTAGGAGGATCTGGGAAGCAACCCTGAGAAGAAAGTGAAAATGAGCAAGGGATATTTCACAAGTTTGGGGGGGGAATTGTAATACATAATAGCAACAAAGATGTGAGAAGCTGAAAAACGTGTCAATCTCACAGGAGAGTTCAGATAGAAAGGAGAAAAGCCTAGAAGGAGAGGGGGGTTGGGCAGGAGAAAATAGCTGTAACACTTTTCAACTGGTTCTTTCTGTGTGCGGTGGTGGTGGGGAAACCCAAACATTGCAGGAGACCAAAACTGTAACCTGAACCTGACCTCCCTCACACGGGTTGTATCATAAAACCACTGGGCTGAACTTTGGTCATTGCATCACCAATACAAAGCAGTCTCAAAGTCCAGCCAAGCAACTACACCATGATTTAATTTTTCTTCACGTGCACTCAAGATGGTAGAGGCCAACTAAGAATACGGCCCTTCAGAAGAAAAAACATGTCAATTTAATTGACAGTTGGCTGGACAGCTTTCTTTTCTTTTGAGGTTGGGTTTGCTTTTTTTTTTTTTTTAAATATTACTGCACTGAAAAGTGTGGGTGTGATATGGCATTTAGCTGGAACGTTAAGTGCCAAGGACATATTTTTGTCTGTATCCATTAGAAATGGGAATCAATAAAGCAGTTAAAAACATTGAAGACCGTAAGTTGATCAATTATGCAAAATATGAACCTTATCACTGATGTAACGTGGCACTGGGAATATTCACGTAAAGATGTTCTTGAAATCTTAAACATCCTTGTACACAGGACGTGTGATTCATGGTTTACAGAACGATAAGCACTAAAAGGGTCAAGTAACTCACCTAGTATCACCCAGCGAGCCAAGATCAGGCTGAGGTCAGAACTCAGGATCCTGTTTTTCCATGCTGATCTTTTTAACAACTGCATGTTACTCCAAGCGCACAATGTCCTACCAATACCAAGCGTTTCCGTTTCCACAAAATGGCTTGTTTTTCTGCTGCACAGAAAAAGAACCAGCATGTTCAAAAGTGAGTGTTCTAGCAAGCATAAAATGTAATTGCTGAGGCAGGACACAAACGGATAGCTTTAGCCAATAGAGAGATAATTTATAATTATCACGGATAACCACAACTGCCAAAAATTCCAGTCCATACCTTCATGATTCAATTGAATTGTCCCTGCTTAAGAGGACTGAACAGAAGAGCACACTGAACACAGAGCCTTCAAAAATCCCTTGGCTTCTGACAAAATGTCAGTTGCCAATCAATGCAGCAGCAGTATGACCGTCGTCCTCAGCAGTTCATTCCAACACAGAAAGGCTGGCAGGCGACTGAAGACTCCACCTCTCAACTCAAGGTGTCTGCCCCCTCATCCTAAAGCATCCTGCCAAGCAGACCTGTTCCTGCCAGGTACAGAAATGCTCACCTGATCTTCACCCTGTGCTCCTAACACTGGCACTGGAGAGAGAAATTACTCAGAACATCAGTGTGTGAACATAAAACAGTTGAAGATTGCAATGCATTGTAGCTTCAGGTGGAACTCAAAAGCAGCAACTCAAACTCCTCTGTGAAGAGGAAGCAATAATGCCATGTCCTAAATTTGCATTCTGTGCACCAAATTTATTTATAGAGGGAGGGAAACAGATTTGGGAAGAGAGATTCAATTTACCGATCTTTGTTTACAGTATCGGTATTTCATCCTCTACCAGGCCATCACATGCCCACAGCACCTATATTTCTGATTCATGTATAATACGTAACAATACTAGACGGCCACATGTATCTTACTTAAGTTTAATGCGTATCTTAAGACTTCAGTTTGCCTTTAATCAGGAAAACACATCGGTCTACCTTGGTTTTAAACTAAATTTTTTAACTTGGTGGGCTGCAGCCACTGGAGTCCTATTTGATTATTATCATTCAGCCATTTTTTAGAATCCTAGCCAGCTGGGCCTAGACCTGGTACACAGGTGCTGAACACCCGCTTAAATAATTGAACTCAAGGTGGTATGAGCCTGTACATTGTTATGACAGGAGCCTAACTTTGTTTAACAAATCCCAGCACTAACAGGTTAATTTCGGACTTCAAAGCCACAATATTTCTAGGCATGATCTGCTACACGCAGTCACGTGTATCAGAAAGAAGATAACAGGATCGTTGCCACAAATATAGAAATGAAATAAAACGTTGCATGTAACGCCCTGGCAGAATAAACGGTGTACCCTTTCTGTACATCAGCCTGAAACAACCACATGCAGGCTCCACCAGGCTGGAACTGAGCCAAAAGATTATCCATCCTTTCTGTCACACGTGGATTCTCCGAGGATCAGCGTCTGGAACTCCATGTGCTCATTCGATGTTCATCTGCGGTTAAAGATAACGAATTCAGATATAATCACACTCAAAAGTGACGGTAAGGAGACACATCAAGGACAGCACATGCTGTACAGCAAGAGCTTGATCCAATACGCCAATGGGAGAGGCTGTGTCAGAAAGTTGAAATCTGATAAATTTCCCAAAATGGCTTAGTTGTAACAAGCAATTAGTGATCAAGAATAAACCGTTTACACAGTCCGTTATGTGTCCACGACTCGTGCCCAGTTTTACACGGCTAAACTACGAGCCAAGTAGGAAGTTGCTCCTGCAACCTTCTCCTGCCCCCTCAGAGCTGCACGGGAGGAACCGCGCCGCACGGGCGCTTCGTTTGTCACCGTGACTCCCGGTTGCGGCAGGCAGAGCACCGCACCGCGCCGGGCCCCCGCACCGCCGTCCCTCAGTGCCCCGCCACGGAGCCCGGGGCTGCACAGGGCGCGTCCCGGGGCAGCGGCCCTCTCCCGCGCACCGCCCCGCGCCTCGCCCCCGCGGCGCTAAAATGGCGGGCGCAGGCGGGGCCGCCGCACGCCCCCGGCAGCCGGCCGGCCCCGCCGCCCCTCGCACGCCGCCCCGCGGGGCGCAGGCCCCACCGGCCACTCACCTCCGCCGGCCCTGCTGGGAGCCGTAATCATCCTCCTCCTCCTCCTCGCTCACTCCCGCCCTTCCTCCCTCCGTAGCCACCGCCGGGCTGGGCCGCCCCCGGCTCCGCGCCGCCGCGGGCCCCCGCGGAGCGGCGGGGAGCAGGACTACGAGCCCCGTGGTGCACGGCGGCGCGGGCGCGCCTGCGCGGCGGGGGCAGGGGGAGGAGGCGGAGGCGGAAGCGGCGACGGGACCGCCTGCCGCGGCCGGGCGCGGCGGGGCCGGGCCGGGTGCCGCCATGCCCCGGGACAACATGGCCTCCCTGATCCAGCGGGTGGCGCGGCAGGCGCGCATCACCTTCCGCAGCCCGGGGGGGCCGGCCTTCGGGGAGAACCTGCACCGGCTGCAGCAGCTGCTGGACGAGGTGCGCGCCGAGGACTTGCACTTGGCGCCGCGGGGGCCGTCGGCGGCGGCGGCGGCGGGCGGGGGGTTCCCGTGGGCCGGCGTGGTGCCGCCCGTCAGCTACATGCACATCTGCGAGACGGAGAGCTTCAGCATGGGCGTGTTCCTGCTGCGGAGCGGCGCCTGCATCCCGCTGCACGACCACCCGGGCATGAACGGCATGCTGAAGGTGCTCTACGGTACGCTGCGCATCGCCTGCATGGACACGCTGCCCCCCGCCGCCGCCGCCCCGCCGCCCGCCGCCGCCGCCGGGCCCTGCCACCGCGCCCTGTTCCGCTCCCGCCAGCACTACACGCCGGCCTCGCCGCCCTGCCTGCTCTCGCCGCACACCGACAACCTCCACCAGATCGACGCCGTGGACGGGCCCGCCGCCTTCCTCGACATCCTGGCGCCGCCCTACGACCCCCAGCACGGCCGGGACTGCCACTACTACCGCCTGCTGGAGGGGCCGCCGGCGGGCGCCGAGCCGCCCGGGCTGCCGCGGGAGGTGTGGCTGATGGAGACCCCGCAGGCCGCCGACTTCTGGTGCGGGGGCGAGCCCTACCCCGGGCCCCGCGTCTGCCTCTGAGGCGGCGGCGGCGGCCCGGGCCCGGTGGCCGCCTTCGGGACGTTTGGCGCTCGCCCCGCCCCCCGCGCGCCGGCCTGAGGGGAGCCCGCCCGGCCCCCGCCACGGCCCCGGCCGGCGGCACCGCCGGAGCCACGGCTGCGCTTTGCCTGGTGAGCCGGGACGGGACGGCGGGAGCCGGCGGGGGCTCCCCGGGAGCGCTGCGGCTCAGAGACTTTCACCTTCCCCGGGCCTGCCCGGCTTCACGAGTCGGGGGAAAGAAAGCGCCAGAGCGTGTTTTGTTTCCTTTGGGCCGATGTGGAGGAGCGGCACGGTTAAACTTCTGCTCAGCTGAACGGTCGGGGGGAAAATAATCCACCTTCCTCTGTAAATAGTTAGGGCCGCGCGTCGGTGAGGAGGGATCGGGCTCCGGCAGGGCGAGCAAACGCAATAAGCCTTGTGGCGGGGCTCCCCCCGGCCAGGGCCGCCTGGCGCCGGTGGGCTGCGGAGTGCGGCCGCCCGGGCTGGGCAGGGGCTGGGCAAGGGCTGGCCTGGCTGCGGCCTGCGGGCGCTCCGGAGTGAGTCTCAGCAAGAGCTGTACCCTGCCAGCAAAAACCAAACCCAGAAGAACTCCTGAGCCAGGACGTGCTCCTCCAGTACATGCCAGCGATCCCCAGGGCTGGAGTTAAGGGAATTCCCGCTCCGCAGGGACACCGTCAGGTTCAGAATGACTTTCTAACAGTTCTTTAAAGCGTTGCATATAAGATCTTGCTATTGCGACTGAGAATTACAGAATACGTCTATGCATACTTCCTTCAGCTAGGAGAAGGAGGCTAGTCGGCTGCTAATTAACCTCGCTTGGAACCTCTCGTGCAGCAGTGGCAGAGGGTAGCGGAAACTGGGCATCTTAAGAGAAAAAACAACTATCCACTGTAGCGCCGTGGAAGCTATTCTAGAAACATGACGTATTTGCAAACTCAATGTATATACAGCGGCGTGCATACCCTAGGTACAGATAAGATTTGACCTGATGTCTTCTCTTTAAAATGCGGTCTGTGTTTTTATACGGACAAGTGAACGCTTTGGGCTTTTGAAGCCTTGCGGTTTCCCTCTTTATACTATTTATAAAGACTACTTTTTCATAAGGCTTTTAAATAAACGTAGCATAGAAGAGACACCGTGAATTTGGCCTTGCTGTGATGGAAGCAGTCTGGAGATGGAGTTTGTCCACAGCAGGGGATGCGATCTTTCTAACAAGGGAGAAACTTTTTCTGTAGGTGAAATACTCCGTCTGCACTGCAGGGACTGGTCTTGTGCCCGTTCATCCTAACGCACACTTTGTTCCACAAGCCTGTGCCGGGGCAGCCTTGGCCCTCCTGGTCACGATGTGGGAATTTGAATAAGAAAACGCAGCTTAACCGACCTCCTAAGTGACGTACCAACCTGCTCCAGAAATCGTTCCACAAGTGGCTTTAATTTTTCTTTGTGTATTTATAAAAGCAGACTTGTTTTTCCTGTACAGTGGCTTGTATGTGATTTTTTTTTTTAAATGATTCTGATACGGCATTGCTTTTTTTTTTTTTTTTTCCTGTGAAAGAATGAGTGTAAATGTACAGTCGGCATTATGCATTCACAGATTAATTCTTTTGCAAGGAAAAATTGGTGGAAATTATTTCAGGCGATTTCCATTTATTCTTGCAGCACTTTAAAGTGCCTGATACTTCTGCAGCTGGCTTACCTGTTTTTCCTGGAATTCCCCTGCAGCTTGGCGTTAGTTAATGTGCAACAATTCTCTATCGAATGCAGTCATTAACTACAACGCAATGCCTCCCTATGTTACAGCCTGTTTCTAACTCTCCCCGATGCTAATGAAGACCATCATCCTTTTTCAGAAGTCCACAAAGAAGATACCGTGGTGCATGCAAACAGCTGTACTGGAAAAACAAACTGCGACAGCATTTTTTTATCTCGTCTGCTCTGTCCTGCCCTTAGGTCTTTCTGCTTGGTTTTTAATTTTTTTCTCCATGTCTAAAACCTAGTCGAGATGTTTAATGGGGTAGGTCTTTAATGTGTCTTTCTGTAGAGGACAGCATGGTCCCTTACACTGCGGAGTGCTGTTAACAACTGTCGCAAAACCTATTTCTTTTTTTTCTTTTAATAAAGGTGTTAGCATCAAAGTATTAAAGCCGGGAAAAATAGCAAAGAAAACCTGAGATGCATTAAAGAAAAGCCTCTTTGTGTAACTTCTTGCTTACTCAGTAATTGAAACTTACTTCATGTGTTCTGGATATCTGTAAGCAGAAGGTTTAAGTCTGTAATGCCGTTCCTTCTCTCTGCAGTCTGGTTATTGTGTTTTCACAACAGCAAAATTACTGTTATTGCTGACTTATAGAATAAATACAGGATATCTCACCACTGACCAGTCATTACTTCCCTTCACAAGTACGACAGTCGTGAACCAAGTATAGTGCAGAGTGTGAACCAAGTATGGTGCAGAGCACAAGTTTCTTTCGCCTAACGGTCCACAGGGTGCGGCTGGCCTCTCTGAAAGGTGACGCTTAACGCTGGCTTCTCAGCCCAGATCTTCCGCCGGCGCCCTGCAGACATGTCCGAGCACACGCGGTGCTGCTGCTTTGGCTGTTGGTGTAAGGCAAAGGCACGGGGTTAAGGTCACCGATGCTATTGCACAGCGTAAGGTTCTCCTGGTAAGGTTCTCCTGTAGCCGTGTGCTAGTCATCGGCAGTTTCCTTCATTCAGCTCGTTTACAATTCATGTGGTTCATCTCATTTTGGTTTTGACTGGGGTTTTAATCTTCTAGCGTGGCTGCAGGGGTTCGGAGAGCAGGAGCGGAGCCTCGGACCGCGCGCCTGGGTAGCCGAGATCCCAGTGCGGCTCACGACGCCCTGGCTGCGACTGAGCGGCCGTTATCCGAGGCCGTGGCAGTACCTCCGGGAGCAGCAGGCTGAGCACGCTGGATCCCTGTCCGCCTCCCCGTACCACCGCCCACCGGTGCCGACCGAGGAAGCCGCCGCTCCTGTGGGGTTGCGCTCCCGTGTGACACCCCTCCGGCAGCCGGCCACACCGTCTCTTTTGGGGGCACACGGGATCGGGTGGCGAAGCTGCAACCCGTCAGGAGATGTGGCAGGGAGGCGAAGGCTTACGTGTACTGCTAGGGTGGACGGCGGGGTGGCCCTGGAGCTGGCGGCGTTCCCTGGCTTCTCTGTCCCGCATGGAGTGGTCTGTGCCCAGCTTCGGACGCCTGCCTCGCCCAGTCCAAAACCAGGCACGACGCTTCAGCTACCACTGACCGCCTTTCCCAAGCAAAGAGCAGCCGCCCCAAAAGCCAGCGCTGGTTCTGGGGAGCGGGTCATTTCCCACAGAAGAGGCAGGTGCCGCAGCGGGGCGAGCAGCGGCTGGGCAAGGCCTTTGCCTCCTGCTCCCTATGGCCTCGGCCGTGAGCTCTGTCCTGCACGGCTCACCGGCGCGGTGCGGGCTGTACCGGGGGTCTCCGCCGCAGCAGGGCAAGGCCCCGGGGCCGGTATGGCCCTGCACCGACGGCAGGGCCCGAGGGGGAGCCCTGGCGGGGCCAGGCCGGGGTAACATCTTAAAAAACAAGCATCAAAATAGATGGGGGGGGGAAAGGTGCGATAGCGCGATGTTGTGGCCAGATGGGTTCGGCAGAAAAAGCCGGGCTGTGCCGCGGGGGTGAGCGCCGCCGCCCGCGGGCCCCCGCGGAGCCCCCCGAGAGCGGGCGCGGCGCCACCCGCGCAGCCCCGCGCAGCTCCGCGCCGCCGGGAGCGGGGAACCGCGTCCCCGGGCGGTGGCCGTCGGGGCGGCGGTACTCACTTTTCCGGATCCCACTCAGGGAGGTTGCCCGGGGCGTCTCGTAACCGCGGAACAAAACAGAAAGTGAGTCAAAAAAAAAAAAAATAAAACCAAAAACCAACACCCACCCCGCTCCCCGGTGAATACGATCCCGTGTCTGGTCTCCGAGGGAAATCCCCGCGCCGGAGAGCAAGCGTTTGTACGCCGGGGCCGGGGACGCCGGTTTTCCGCGCCCAGGCGGTGCGGGGCGGTGCGGAGCGCCCGGCGGCAACCCCAGGCCGGGCCGCCCCGCAACCCCCCGCCGCCGGGGGACGGGCGGGAGGGACCCCCTCCCCCGGGCCGGGCCGGGGAACCTACGGAAATAAAGGTGTCAATTTAGCATAATTAAGAGATTTATTTGTCGTCTTTTATAAACGTTGTAAGCACCTACCCTATTGTCGAAAAGTTTATTTACAGAGTGGCCAGAAAGAAACCCTCTCTCCTTCCAGCTCCCGTTAGTGGTTGTGCATTATTCGTGTTATCATCTGCTGCGCGCCGGGGCCCGGCGGACAACGGGCGTCGCTTCCAGCCAGACTATTTACATCCCGTCCCAAGTCCTACTACAAACGTAACACTTTTAAGTCACCGAAAACAAAACCAAAACCCCAAACCAGTGCGTACAAAAATATAGTCTCTAAAAAAAAAAAAAAATCCCAATATTAATAGGCAGAAATGTACAGCCATACTAAAACCAGGGAGGGAAAACTTTCCGGTCTCGGTGTCGCCGCTGTCGTCGGAGCGGATCGGTAAGGCACCCCCCACATGCAGACAGGGGACCGGGCTCTACACCACACAAGGCACCAAGGACACCTCACCACGACGGCACTGCATGCATCCATCCTCCCGCCGCAGCCCCTATGTACACCCGCCGGCCCGGCCCGGCCCGCCCCGGCCCGGCCCGGCCCGGGGGAGCCCCGCGGCGCCGCCGGGCGCCGATCGCGCCCCGCCGGACTCCGCTCCGCTCCGCTCCGCGCCCCGCCGCGCTCGGCGGCGGCTCCGCGGCTCCGCGCTGGGTCCTGCGCGCCCCGCGCCGTCAGGGCGTCCGCGTCCGCGCCGCGCAGGGGGCCAGGGCGGCGGCGCCGCTCCCGCCGCCGGGCTGCGGGCACCCGCCGGCGGCGGCGGCGGCGGCGGCTCCTTTCCGCTCCTTCTGGCGCAGGTGGATCTTGGTGTGCCGCTTCCTCTCGTCGGAGCGGGCGAACTTCCTGCCGCAGAAGTCGCAGGCGAAGGGCTTCTCGCCGGTGTGCGTGCGGATGTGGGTGGTGAGGTGGTCGCTGCGGCTGAAGTTCCGCATGCAGATGCGGCACTGGAAGGGCTTGTGGCCCGTGTGGATGCGGATGTGCCGGGTGAGCTCGTCGGAGCGGGAGAAGCGGCGGTCGCAGCCCTCGGCGGGGCAAGGGTAGGGCCGCTCGTGGACCGGCGTCTTGCTGGGCCGGTTGGGATACTTGCGGGGCCGCAGGATGGGCCGCAGCGGCAGGTGGTGCGGGCTGTAGGCGCCGCCGGGCACCCGCCCGCCCGCGCCCTCGCCCCCGCCGCTGCCGCCGCCGCCGCCGCCGGGAGCGCTGCCGGGGGCGGTGCCCGCCGGGGCCGCCCCCATGGTGAAGTTGCGGATGGTGGAGAGCGGCGTGAGGGGCGGCGGGACGCGGAGCGAGTCGAGGGGGCAAGGGAAGGGCTTGCGGTCGGGGCCGGCGTGCAGCTCCCGCTGGCACTGGGGCGGCGGGAAGAAGCCGCCGTACTCGGGGATCATGGTGAAGAGCCCGCCGTCGGCACCCGCCGCCTTCGGGGAGGGGTAGGAGGGCGGCGGGGGGAAAGGCAGCGCCCCGCCGCCGGCGGCGGGCAGGAAGGCCGAGGAGGGGTCCTGCGGGTACAGGTCGCCGCAGCCCGAGTAGGGCGGCGGCGGCGGCGAGTAGAGGTGCTCCAGGTCGGCCGGCTGGCCCTGCGCCATGGTGCAGCCGAGGGCCCCGGCCAGCGGGTTGGGGGAGGCGGCGGAGGCGGCGGAGGCGGCGGTGGCCGAGGAGGAGGCGGAGGAGGCGGCGGAGGAGGCGGCGGAGGCGGCGGAGGAGGGCGTGCTGACCCCCTGCAGGATCCCCGCGCTCACGATGTTGATGATGCCCTCGGGGTAGCAGCCGGCGCCGGGGTACTGCGGGTCGATGGAGAATTTGCCCATGTAGGTGAAGGTCTGGTTGCGGGAGGCCGGGGCGCTGGGCGCGAAGCCGCCGCCGTAGGGCAGGTCCAGGGCCCGCTTGTCGCCCATGTCCACGTTGATCATGCCGTCTGGGGGGGGGGGGGGCAAGGAGCCGGTCAGCCCTCCGCGCCGCCACCCGCCGGGCGCCCCGGACCCGGCCGCCGCCCGCCCCGGCCCGGCCCGGGGCTGCGGCGCGCACATGTTGCGCTCCGGCTGCGGGGGCCCCGCGCCGGCCCCAACTTTTCCGCCCACCCTGCCCCGAGCCGGGCGCGGAGGCAGGGCTGCCGCGAGGGGCGCCGGGGACCCCGGCCGGGCGGCGGGCGAGCCCCGGGGGGCCGCGGCCCCCGTTCCAGCCTGCCCGCCCCCCCCCCCCCCCCCCCCCCACTCCCCCCCACCTCCGCCCGTCGCCCCCCGCGGGCGTCCCGGGCCGCCCCCCGCGCGGGCTCCGCTTACCTCCTGCCACGCCGCTCATCTGGTCGAACGGCCCCGCCGCCAGGTCGGCATTGGGGAAGATCGCGACCGAAGTTGGCAGCGCGGCGGAGATGTCATCCGCGGGGTAAATGCCCTCGGGGAGCTGGTGCACGAACCCGCCGAGGGTCACCGGGATCTTGTCCACCGCCTTGGCGGTCATCATGGGGGCGGCGGGGCGGCCGGGGGAGCGGCGCTCCCGGCCGGCGGCGGTGCGCGCTCGGGGCGGGGAGGGCGGGCGAGGAGGGGGCCGCTTCCCCCTGCCTCCCACTACCGGCGCGGGGGGACGGCGGGGAGCCGGCGCGGCGGGCGGGGGGGCATGGGCGGGCGGCCGCCCCGTCGCGGCGGTGCGGTGCCCGCGGTGCCCCGGGAGAGCCGCGCTCCCGCCGCAGCTCGCGCTGGAGGACAAGTCTGGCGGTAAGTATTTATGGGGGCCCCCTGAATGCCCGGGACGTCACTGCCCATATAAGGACTGAGGAATGGGGCCCGGCGGTCACGTGGGCGCCCGCGTGCGGGACCCGCCGCTCCGCGCCCGCCCCGACACCCCCCCGAACCCCAACCCCCCCCCCCCCCCCCAATCCGCGCCCCGCGGGGGCGGCCCCGACCCGCCCCGGCCCCGCTCAGCCCCCGCCGCGCCGGCAGCGCCCCGCCGCCGCCCGCCGCGCCGCCCAGGGGGGTATTCCGGTGGCGGGGCCCTTGTCCTAAAAAGGCGAGGATCCGGCCCCGCCCCGCCTGCCCTTTTTAGGGCTCGTTCCGGAAAATTTTAAAAAGCTCGGAAAAACAGAGGAGGTCCCGGGGGCCGCCCCGCCGGACCCCGCTCACTTTCTCAGCAGCCCGTAACCGCAAAGCGGCGGCGGGTCAGAAAACAGCCGCATTCACGGAATCAGGCTTAAAAAAAAAAAATCTTGTTTTTTGGGTTTTGTTGTGTTGTGTTTTTTTTTTTTTTTTTTCTTCTGAATTACGGGTGGAAAGAGGCGCCGAGCAGAGCGAGTGCGGCGCTGCTTTTTTTGGAAAGTGTCTGATCTATATATACCGTCGCGAAAACGGAACCGCCTGCTCCGCCGTCGGTGTGTTGTTATTGTACCGACGGGCGCAGCCGGGGACGGGACGGGACGGGGAGGGGCGGCGGGGGGGCACGAGTGCCCCCCCGCCGCCCCCCCCCGTCCCGTCCCGTCCCCGCCGCTCCCCCCCTGCTCACACCAGCCTCTTGCTTCCACTGCCGTATCCCTCTTCTCCCTCATAATGAGGGTATCAAACCAAAGAGTGCTTAAATTCTCGTTTTTTTCTCTTTTTCTTTCCCCCCAAAGTACTAAAAATAACCTCCCTTGTGCCTCCCTTCCCAGGAGAAGCCAATCTTTCTTATGCTGTTCCCAAGCTCCAAGCTTGCAGCCCCTACATGTTCTTGCTGGTGTCGGGATGTAATAATTTTTAAAAGCTGTATCTCATGCTACGTTCGTGTCACTAATCTCGTTACTCAGGAATATTTCATCTTATGGCAGTTTAGTCCTGCCTTTAGGAAAACAACTCTCACATATGGTCTGTAGCGTGCAAGGCCCCTTCCCAGTGGTCTGCAGAAAAAAAAAAACATTGACGACCCAAGCGGCGGCAAGACACGGCAACATATGAGAGATGCTACAAAAGCACGCTCCTGTTCCAAAGCAACAAGCCAGAGAATCCATAGGGAGGCTAAAATCACTTTCATTTTTAACTACAGGTACCAATATCTACAGGTTTTAGGACCTTACAGCACATGCCACAGAAGCGTGGCACGCTCGGGCGTCCCTGCGGCGTGTGCACTTACCTCTGCCTCGGGTCCCAAACGCTGTCACGGGGCGTCTGCATCCCAGGCCCCTCTGGATCCTCGCAACGCCTCACACCCCAGCTGAGAAAGGTGCTCTCAGTTCCCCCAGCTTTGTTTCACTGCCTTTGGTGATGCCCTGGGCTCACTACTTGTCCGGTCACCACACAGCCCAGGCTAGACAGGAACGTGCTGGAAAAAGTAAAAGTTTTAGGGGTGTTTGTCATACTTGCTAAGGAATAACAGGCATAAACCTAGATATTTTCCTTTGTGGGTGATAGGGGAAGCGTACACAGTAATTAGTAAATACATACTACTTAGTGTTTTTTGATGTAGATTTTGTCACCGGTCCCTTCTAGCTCTTCATCTACAGCCAATACAGTTCTGCATATAAGATTTAGTTGAAAGAAAGCTTGTGTTCAATTTCAGTAGGATTCTAGATATTTTCGTTTAAAAAAACCCATCTCAATTTAAAAGTTAAATTGTGACAGAGAGACAGAGAGAGAGACAGGTTCTGGGAAATTTGACTGAGAAGTAGGAGCAATTGTATTGTACCTTTCCATTACAGCTGAGCTATAATTGGTCTAATCGCTACTATGAAAGAACAAAATATTGGAATCTGTTGTGCGGTGAGGCAAGTTACTTTACATGAATTTGAGAAACAGGTAGCTCTAAGTACAGTATCCTCCTTACTGCAGAACGTCGCAGATGTATCAGATACAGGTTTTAGGGTTACTCTACAACATCTTCCTGTATTCTTTGAAAATACCACGTGCCCATTGATGACACTAAATCATAATGCACACAGGAGAAAGAAGACTCAAGGTTTCACATCCCACTTCAACCTCCCCATGTCTCAATTCCACCTTTGAACTAACTTGGTGAATTTAATGTTCTTCCACTATAGAGAAGGATTCAATGAAAGACTGACATAAGTAAAATTTAACGTACCTCCTGGCTAACATCACCTAAGCAATACTACTATTAGTTGACTTTGTTGGTTAATTTTAAAAGTCTTCTCAAGAATGGGGTAAATTGTGTCTGATTTCCAGCCTTTACAGGGACAATCAAGTCACTCGACTTCTCTCAATGGGAGCTTTGTCTGAATGGCAGCAGGATCTGGTGCCGGGCAAGATGGAAATGTAGTTAATGCTTGGTCTTCAGGAAGATGTTGACAGATGAAACTCAAATGTTTCTCGTCCCTTTTCAGATATTCTTGCTGTAGTGCTTTGCGTGTGCTTTGTGCCTTTGATCCTCGTTTGGCTGATTATACCAGACTCCAAGGGTTAGACCGTCCAACTCGCGCTGACGTCAATGAGCCTTACATGCAAAAAATCCTACTGATTCCTGTGGTTCCTATAAACCACGTGGTTTCATATGACAGACAGATTGCTGGTGTAAATTGCCAAAGCCCCACTTGCACCAAGAGGGGAGCTGCGCCTCGTACGCGCATGACATGTCTGACTGGATATAGCACTGACTGACTGAGGAAGGTTCAGAGCTGAAGGGCAGAACTTCTCTTTTATTCCAAATTTCTTTGAAACCAGCCCCCTTTGGATTTACTGTATTTGTTCTTTTAACAAGGTGCTAGCTGAGGTTTGCACTGGGTATATTTTCCTGCAGTCATTCTCTACCACAAGTACCTGAGACAGGAGCTGTAGAAATAAAATTGTCCTTGCCTCCATACCTGAGCTTGAGAGTGGCTGAGGAAGAAAAGGCAGCTCGTCATCTGCAGAGCTGGCAACACCATTTAACCAGCTTAACATCACACATTTGAGTCATCTCTCCAGGGGGTTACTATGCTTTTGTAGCAAAACTCCACCAACCTCATGTGCTAACAGCAGCGATGCTAGTAGGCCTGCTTGGGAAACGCACCCCGCCACTTCCACCGTGCACCCCGCTGCTTTCAGGAACGTTAAGGTGGCCCCAGCTCAGCAGGTGCCCTCGGGAGTGGGGGCTCAGCTGGGAGCAGGGACTTGCTCCTGGATAGGAGGTGAGTGACCCTGTCCTCTGACAATAGCAAGGAACACCTGTCCTAAGGCTGGACTAGATTCAGGTTGGGGGTGGTGGGTTTTTTTAATGTTTCACGTAAAAGAGAAGGTCTTCTCTCCACAGCTGGATTTCAGAGTTTCCTAAATTTGCCCCTTTTCACTGGGGTAGAGAGATTTGTCACATCCTTACAGGAAGAAATGCTGGTTTGCAGAGACCTTTGGCTTTGCCAGGGGTGTCTGCTGGATTCCCAGGCTGCAGACAAAAGCCACTTCCCTTAAACCTACCCTGCCTGCCCTTCACAGGCCCGATACAGGCTCTCAGCCTATACTGGCCAGTCGCTGAAACCTGGTACCCAGCCAGGGAAACCTGCTGTAAACATGAACCTGCAGAAAACAGCCGCCTGGCTGCTGGCGTGCCAGGGGAAGGGGATGGTTAAAGAGCAGAAGAGAAGGCATCCCAGTCTGCCCTTAATTACAGTACCTTGAAACCACACTCTGCGGTTTTCAGCCAAGGCTGCTTGTTGTCTTCGAATGAATGCCTGTAAATTTGAAATAAGTAAATGACTTTATTGTGAGGATTTGGCTCAGGAGAGCCTTAGCAGCATCCTGAAGGGTTATTTAAATGTCAATAATGTTTTCTAATTCGGGCTATAGGAATTAAACAAACCCGTGTGGAATCAGCGAGTTACTAGTTTAAGTTTGTGTGGCTGTAAACAAGTATGTGTGACACAGGAAACTTCCAGTCAAATGAAAGCAACAACAAACACGCTCGCCCCAAACCTATTCTCGTTATTAAACGCGCAGAACATTTCCTGGATATTCCCGTACACGGTTTCTAGCACACATATTAAATCCGCAGTCCTGCCGCTGCTCACCCCTTCCGTTCCTTGGGTAAGACAGGAGGGAACGGCTGTGCCCCGCAGACGGCGGGAGGGGAGCGGGGGCAGCGGGGAGCAGAGAGGGGAGCAGCGGGGTGCAGAGAGGGGGGCAGCGGGGAGCAGCGGGGAGCAGCGGGGAGCGGGCTCCACTGCCCTCTCCTGGGGGAAGCTGCTCCCGGGAGCCGGCGAGGACACGGCAGCTGAGCAAAAAGCAGTGCGCTAGGCTGAGTGCTGCTGGTGTTTCACCATGTAACAGCACTCCTAAAGCTTTACGTCACAGCCATGCTGCCTATAGAGAGACCAAAGTATAGCCCTGTTGAGTCAGAGACCCCGGGCAGGGCAGTGGGGCTGCCAGATGGCTGCCCCACAGGCTGTGACCCCCGTAGCCCCAGAGGTGTCAGGATGGAGACCACAAACCCCAGAGAGGTGCTGGGAGCAAGCCACAGCGGGGGCATCCCTGCTGAAAGGCTAAAATATCAGCTCTGCATGATGCTTGCTGGGGGAACAAAAAAAAAAAAAAGTTGCTTCTTATAACAGGGAAAATAACGCAGATACACGTATCATTCATGAGACAAGACTCTCAAAATAATGATGACTTTGTTTCTGAATAGCGATAGTCAGACTGCTAAGCTCTACTTTCCAGTCCTTTCTTCCGAAACTAGTTTCACTTACCCTCGTATTTCCTGCTCTAATGCGTCTCCAGTGCTTTGTGCAAATACCGCCTTGTCCCATGGCTGCGCTGGGCCTTTAGTCCAGAGGGAGACTAATTGAGCACATCCCTCAGCAATGCAAGTGGCCTTCTTCCTTGAAGGACTGAAATAAAAGAAGTATAGCTAGTGTCACATTTTCAGTTCCCCTGTTGGTCCCGTTACCTAGTGTCTGAGTACTTAGAAAGCTTGTCAGAAGGCTTTCCGGACGTGCTTGGTTTATAGGAAGCAAGGCCTTCAGAATTGCGTATGGCTTTTTGTCCTCAGCTGAGGAGTAAGGTCATGTATGGCTTCTCTTTTCATCAGACCAGGAAGGAAAGCAAAACTCTGGCACCATTTTCCAAGTAGTCCTCTGAGAAGAGAAGCAGAAGAGCTCTGTGGGGTTTTTCTCAGAAACTTCCCACCCCTCCAGGGAAGCTGGAGCTATTCACAGGATTTCTAGATTGTCAAGGACTCGTCTGTGTTTGACCTGTCTATGCGCCACTTCTCAGAACCTGTTTCCATTTATGTCTCATTTCTCTGTACTTTGGTCTTAAACCAGTCTGCCTTGAGCCTTGAAAACCCTCAGCTCTTTGCTCTGGGTAAGTCTGAGCGTGGTTCTGGCTGTTCCTTAGTTTTTATCGTCATTTATTTTCTGCTCCCGAGGGCATGTCTACATGCTCCAGTCTTACCAGAAGACCATCATGACTGTGAACTCCTGAGGAGAAGGGTGTTGAGGTTCATTTTCAGCAAAGTTACCCAATGGATGGCTTTCTGTCAGGAACTGCCAGCAAAGTTTATTGAAGCAGAGATTTTTTTTTTTAAATCCCACAAGAGATTAAAATAAGCAACATGTTTTTCTTTAAAATTTCTAGGGCCAGATCTTCAAGCGGTGTAAATTAGCATAAGTTTTGTGATGCTATAACCCCTACAATCTGAGCGAAAGTCAAAATTGGACATGATTTCATTTAAGGTTTGGTTACTTTTCAAGGCTAAAACTCAAACTTCTCCTGAGGGTGGGCATGGTCCTTTTCATTCTGTGTTTGGGCTGCTTCCACCTGTTTTGCAGGAGCTTGTTTCTATCTTTGATTTCTCTGCTGTGATGTATTGTCCTTGTTCTTTCACCTCCCCTCTCATTCATGTCTCTCTCTCTACTCTCTATTGTCCAACAATTTCAGCTTTCTCTTCTCTCTTCCCCCTCCTGCCTTTCCTCTTCCTTGGTAGTTCCTTTTCCTTCCCCCTTATCTCAGCAATTGCTGCCAACAGCTATATTTGGAATAGAGTGGGAACAAGCTATTCTTGTGACTTTACTTTGAAATAACTGAGAGGAGCAGATGATTTTCTTTGAACAAATAGAGGATACATCGAGGAGAAGGCAGGCTAGTAAAGTCAAAATGACATTGTTAGGGAATACCTGCCCAGCAGGTTTGTCTTTCCCAACTCTCAGGATAACTTAGCCAGCTATTAGTTCTTGTTTGCTCTGTTTTAGCTTTAAATCACCCTTTTGTGCAAAATTCCTCTCTCCAGGTTAGTAACCTGAGGTCCTAGCAAGGCCTAGCTCATCACCACAATGTCTGGGCACTCACACATCAAGGGGAATGACTGCCACATAACATCTCAGATACCAGAATTAGCTGAAACAGGATATGTACTTGTTTAACACTTGAACTCAATGCTGTTGTATCTTCTGGTGTAGTCACAGGATACAGTTATAGAGTTCCACTCGTATGGGCTAGCACAGAAATATGCTGGGAGGAACAATTTCCTATCGAGCAACATGATTTCTCCATGTCCTCTCACATGAACTCCTTCTCATCACCACCTGTTCCTCATCACCCCTGCCATTTAAACCGCTGTAAGCAATACACTAACAAAGCCAGCAAGAAACGGAGCTACGTGAACAGGACAGCACAGAACGTTATTTCTCCCTATCCCCCATATTTCTGTGTTTATACGATTAACTCCCACATTGGCAAACCAAACAAGAAATGAGGCCAAATGAGAAATTCAGCCTCATGGTTAAGCATCTTGTGCCTGTGCCAGAAGAAGACCCAAGTCTATTTGTCTGTTCCCAAAAGAAGCTGGTTCTATTAAAACCGTACTGCTGTACATGCATTTGTGTGTGAAACTGCTTCATACAGGGAAAGATACATGGAATTACAGGCAGAAAGATGCAGGGACAAGATCTTTCCTTACAAGTTAAAGGAGGGATGGCTGCTAAATGTTACACAAGAAGCTAGAAGGAATCGATTCTTCCATCCATTGATGACTTCCTGGAATTTTATAAACCAGCTAACACAAATGGTCATGCTGACATGGGGCTTCCACCGTTGTCTCTGTAATAATTGTTAATGCATTCAGTTTGCCAACAGAATACACGTCAATACCGATATCTTAGCAGGGCAAGGCTGACAGAGCTCTAATGCTTTTCTATCAGACCATCCAGCAGAAAAACAGATCAGTCTTCACACAAACAGCTTCTTCTCCATGTCCACATTACTACTACTGCCACCACACTGCAGATCTTGAATATGCCATATCAAACAGAGGCTGTACAAAGGGAAAAATGAATGATCCAGGCTAAGAAGTGACATCTACTTCCAGCACTATCACTAATCCCCAACGGAGACTGCCAAGTGTCTCTTTGGGCTTCTGTCCCTTAAAACTGAGCACAAGAGAATTTGGTGTATGCTGCAGACATGACAATATAAAAACATTTAATGCCGAATTAAACGCAAGTGCAATGGCTAAGCATATTTCATCAGTATCAGATGAGTTTTTGCAATGTTGTGCTGCCATAGAAAGCAAATATATTTTATTTATGTGTTCCCAACCTCAGGCCAACAGACAAATGAACTTTGACGTATTTGGAGAGCGCTGCTAAATACATGGTGAACTCAGAGAGGATTTAGCCCTCCCCTGTTACCTCTCATCCCCTGTCCCATCCCCACCATGCTGGCAACTTGCAGCTTTCCTCTCAGCCTCCTTGACTCCACATGCTCAATACAGCTGAATAACACAGCTGCAGAGAGCATCTGAAAAATAATCTTTAGGTTTAAGGCTCCCAGGGCACTACACGCTGCACAGACCTAGGCAGGTTTGCTGAAGAGGGAGCTAGCCCACAGCTGTATGGCCACAAACAGATCTGCACTCACTGGCCCAGGGACCAGAAACTGCTTCTTGGACTCTCAGGAGTGTCAATGTGCCTCTGCTTTTTATTATTAAGCAGATGTAGATGTGTCTAAGGTTTGGCTGCATCTAAGCCATAACTAAACCCCACTGAAATCTGCAGAGTAGGTTTTCCCCAGTCTCCTTGGTCTGGACAAACTGAGAAGATGAGCACTTTCTGGGCCTTTCTACTACCACTCAGAATGGAGGGAATTTTCATACCCAGTTAGAGTCCTTGCCCATGGTGTGTGACGTGCTGGATTCAGCCCTCTTTTCTGCCAAAATGCAGCTGAGCCCATTTCTTCTGCCTTCTAGGATGGCACCCAAACCCATGTTTCAGAGTCATTCTGGGGCCTGACTCTGTTTTTCTGATGCAGACTTTGAGCTTTAGGTGAAGTGAGCCAGCTGGACTGGCTCTGCAGCAGAGGTCAGGGTACCTGCCTGGAGAAGAGCCAAGATCCAGTAGAAGACACAGCTGGTGTTCCCATTTCCACACTCCTTCTTAGAGCAGGTCGCGAGGAGCTGACAGGCATCTGGAGGAGGGTTAAGGAGAAAAGTTTAAGTGCTGCGTTACAAGTATCAATTTGCAGTTACAACAACAAAGTGCAAGCACTTTCCAGGCATCCAAGGAGGGACAATCACTGTTGCCATAACCCACAAAGGACATGGGAAGAAAAGGTGTGAAGAAAGAGCAGTGCCAAACATGATGTTTTTCACATTTATCCACAGGAAATATCAAAGTACAGAAAGTATTCACCCTGTGGTGTACAACTGACCTTCCTTAAAGCTAGGCTGAATATTCATGAACCCCATCCTTGTGACTCAGGACAGCTCTTGTGCTGGTGTACACTAAAAACACCAGGTCTGCAGCATGCCTGGAGAGGCTGACCAGGGCTGCCATGGACTTTGCAGGCTTTCTGATAAGCACACTTACTTATTGTAACACGATTTAAAGTTGACAACATGTCTAAAAACACACACAATGTCAGAGAAGGAATGAAATGTTGCTTCCCTCTCTCCCCCCCAACCTCATTACAGGCTAAGGAAAAATAATATATGGAGAATAATACTTCACCATCTAAAGAGTTTTTCTGGTTTCTAAATCTAGTGAAGAGTCATTGTATATTTTGACAGAAAAATGAATCAAAATAATAAAGTGAATACAAAATTATATTGCTGTCAATAATTTAATTTACACAAAATAGCACTGTGACATGGTAATTGTTATATATGATGCAGCATTCAGTATAATATTTGGAGAATGCATTATAGAAAGTCAACATTTAACTACTAAAATCAACTTACATAATCAAAGCTGTCAGGGAATCTTTACAGTTTTATATTAATTTGAATGTAATTTACTATAGAGGTGTCATTCTTAGAGGTGCTTACAATAGTTAACGATCTCTGCATTTCCATTATAAAATCCTATTTTCAAAGGTTTATAACTTGGTCTTAAGAACTCTCAGCCCTCCAGCACATTTTCCTTTTCCTTACAAAAACTTTGTTAGACACTTTAAACTTTCCTCTCAGAGAAGAAAGTGTGGTTACTTTCAAAATTCATTTTGAGGAGTTGGTAATTTGCTGCTTGCTACCCAGGGATGTCAGAAAGAGAAAGGTTCTTCACAGTAGAAGACATTAGTTGCATTCTTTTCTTCCACTTTCCTGAGTATTTCACCCCTCAGACCATTTTTCTTGCTGAAGTGTCTAAGCATCTTCCAATATTACATCCAAACCTTCTCTGCAATGTTCCTTCCCTCCTTCCTATGTTGCTGCCATTAAGCTTTCTTCCAGGCCCTTCTCCTCAGCTCAGACTTTGTCTCTTGGCTCTGCTCTGTGTCTTCTCACAGATGTCCACTCTTACCTTGGCGTTTGCAACTTCCACCACATCCATCAGCTAATGGGCTCTCCTGGCTGCACGCTTCCTCAGGCTCCCCCCTTTTTTTCAAGCTGCAGCCCTAATTCACTTTTCCAACTCATTAAAAATCCAACAATTAGTTTTGCTCTAGCAAGTATTTTTCTCTCCCTGATCTTACAGTCTTTGTTCATACCAGACATTAACCATCAACCCACCTAGACCTGCTCGGTTGGTTGGTTGGTTGGTTGGTGATTTTCAGTTTACCAGGTACAGGAACTACGCAGTCCTGAGCCACTAAAGCTGTTTCCCCCCAGTCCCAGGCTTTCTGCTCTGGAGACAGGACACTGAAAACCAATTGTCCACAAACACATTGTTACAGATCATTTCCAAAACCAGAATTTGAAGGGCAATTTGTCAACACAAAGGCTATTATACATAATAAAAGCAAAGCCAAGAATTACCTTGTCTGCTTTAGTAGACCTGCTCCAGTTCATGGGTCTAGTTTTCCCAAATCCTGTTCAGATTCACTTTTTTCATCCATGTCAGATACCTGTCATTTTGGATCCCCTAGCCCCTAGCTTTCTGTAACCTCAGTGTTACTAGACCAGGCATGTTTGAGTCAACATGAGCAACTGTATCCAAAATCTAAATCATCACTACCATGTAAACATCTAGATTTACACGGAAGTAGTTTTGTCACTTGTCCAGGATCTCTTTATTTTCCATCCAAGGAGAGCTTTTTAAAGTATTTGTGATGCTCTATTCTAGCCACTCTTTATATGGCCGCTTGTCCAGTGCCAACGTTTAATCAAAACACTTCCCTTTCTCCATCATTGCCGTTTTTCTTGTTTGAAAAAACGAATGTATTGCTTTCTAATAATTCAATGATGTCACAAATAAGATGGGAATCTCCTTTCCCTTATGCATACTGAGAACAGATCTGTAGTTTCGGACAAAAAAATCTGTTGCTTACATATCACATTACTGGAGCTGGAAAGAAAAGCTATTTCATAGGCATGGTGTTTTGATGATGGACTTGATTCAAGAAAAATGTGGTCATATTTAGACTGGATAGAACTGGTGACTGACTCAGCGAGATGGCTTAACTCTGTAACTAGGGCAGATAACAATGAGAATGACAACACTGGGAGTATGCTGTTTGATCTTTCAGATTCATAATTTAGTGGTACAAAGGGACTCTAGAAAGCACTTTTTTTTCCCAGTGGATATTCAGCTGGACACAAGCAGGATGAGTGTCTGGATAAATTATAATCTGTAGAAGCATTTGACACACTTCAGATCTTTATTCTGGTTTTGGAAAAAAATACTAAAAGACTGGCTGTAGCAAGGACTACTGGCTGAAAGTTTCCGGATGTTATTTCATCATTCTTTGTGTTGAGAAAACAGAAGATGAAACTTTAAAATTGTCAGAGAAGTCAGGGACTATATGGATCTCTTATCCTGCAGAATGAATGGGACCTGACAAGCACAGGACCTTAGAGGATGTGCTTCCAGACTGGATGATGATTCTTGCATTTTCATTGTCCCTCACGGAAAAAACTACCAGACCGGTTTATCTCCATTCAATATTTTTACTCCTTGAATCTCAATGAAGAGGTTTTCCTCTGATGTAGGTAGTGCTGCCCACTCTCCCGAGGTTGACGCCCACTTCATTCAAGTATTCCTAGTGCAGCAGGGATGTTAGTGGCTACTGGCTTGCAGCCAACATCCCACACATTTCCTCCGCAGCAAAAATGCCTTAATTCTGACCCACTGCCTTTCAAGTAGATAGTGAAAAAAGTCAGTCACAAAGAGCTTTGCTTTTATCTGTATTTCTCGTTCAGAAAGATCTGAAAAAAACATCAGACATTGTCCTTTTCTTTTCTTTTTCAAGGTCCACAGTCAGCAAGGGTGAGGTTTGGCGCTGCTGTTAGAGCTTGAGCCCAAAAAGAAGCATTCAGACGGTGGTGCTTATAGATTTGAGTAAAGGGAGTTTGTAAGCAGGGGAACTGCCAAGGGGGTGGACCACATCATTGCCTGCTGTTGTGCCAGTGGCCACATCCAGCGCCTCTCCTACTCAGCAGCTCCATTCCTCAGCAGCACACCAGTCCTTCTGAATCAGTTCAACTGTCGCCTACTGTGGGAGCTTGTGTTTTTCAGGCAGGGCACTGAAAAAAGATTAGAAGGGACAGTAACTTTTGGTTCCCAGCTGAAGTTTTCCATCCTCAGCACAGGTATGAAGAACACTGCTGATGTTACCTGATAACTGCGGGGCAGTATGTTCCAAGCCCAGTATCTGAATGGGCACGAAGAAAACGTACACGCTCACAAACTGGGCACATTACAGGCCCGCACAGCCACCGCTAATGAATTTGAGTTGTGACAAATTATGCAACACACATGCATTCTTATTCTCACAAAAGCCAAACACATACATGGTTCTAAGACCAGTGCATGGAAAAAAGGAATTAGTGGAACAAAGCTGTCCATTTCATAACTCTGTAGCCCATAACCCTAAGGGAAAGCAGCACAAGCAAACAGGTCTTATCTTTGTTAACCTAGCCAAGCAGAGGTGAGGAGAGGTACAGTGATGTTCACAGGGGAATGTGGAGTCCAGAATTACAATCTAATATGCTAGAAGGGCTTGAATCAGAAGCCAGGGAAAAGAAAAGGATTAGCAAACCATTTAGCTGATTTCCAATGGTGCTGTCAGGATGAAAGAAAGATAAACTACCCACCAAGTTAACAAGTTATGTAGTCAGAAATATTTGAGGGAAGAGGTTAAGAAATAAATATAAATCAAAAACATATAGGGAAAGAAACCCCAAAGACAACAACAATCTGGGAAAAATCACCAAAAAGTGCAAGCAGGTGGCCAAATCTTGTGATACAGATAGAAAGATAGTCTTCCTTCAATAGAACAAGAAAGTCTGGATGACTAGAAATAAGAAAGATAATTAAAATGGGAAGAAAGGAATGAATTAAAGAAACCATTATGCTGACCTTGCATAAATAAAGGTTCAAAGATTGCACACATGCTAATCTGAGGAGCAGGATGGCTAGAAGTTTGGAGACAATTAAAAAATTTCACTCCTTGATACCAGGGATAAAGGTAGAATCCAAATGGAGATTAGATGTATTTGGTACTGTTCCAGCTGATTATGAGCTTGGAAAAATTACATGGAAACCGATGTTGCAATATACTGAATTTAAGGAGAATTGCAAAATGTACAGATGAACTCAAGGAACAAAACCAAAATAGTAAAAAGAACATAGGTGAAAATACAAGCTGCAGAAAACTGACAGCAGGAATGATTTCAGAAAAAAAAAAGAGGATAGGTAAATTGGATAAAACAGAGGAAAAGGCTGGCACCCATCATCGCCATGACACTTGCATTACATCTCACTTCTAAGTGCAGAGTCCAATTTGGGAGAAGGCAAGAAGCAGAATATTCTCTTTATAGGGAAAAAAAGGCTTCTTTCTTTCGCAAGTTCCTGTGTCAGTAGTCATTTTATGGGGCTGCCAATCATGGCAAATCAACTGAAAAGCCAGATCATTTTCTAAAGCATCTACCTTCCTAGAGAAAGATTTTAAAGTTGACTGTGTACAATCCAGCTGCTGCTTTTAATCTTTCCCTGACAACAGTAGTTGTTTTATTACTTTGACAGTCATTTTTAGCCCATGAATAGTACTACAGTCCTTGTAAGATAGGAAAATTCTTTTGATCTACAATTTCATAAGGTTTAGCAATGGACAAAGGATTTTTCCGGTATACTTGATCACACACTTGCTGAAGTTTAGGCTTAGAGCCAATAAAAAGGCACTGAGCTACCCATTTGGAGAAACACAAAAATCCTTTTTGTTGAATAATGACTGCCCCCCCCCCCCCAATTAATTTATTATAAAAATACTACCTATTAATAGAAAATTAAGAACAAGGTTACTCCTGAAATAACTTTGATACATTGCCAAAATCACTTTTAACTTTCACACTGTTTTTATCTAGTATGATCTAGAGGATAGAAAATATGGATGCAAGATAGGCATTATATATAAGCACAAATAAGGAAAGCATTTCAGGCTGTCTGTAATAACTAAGAGAAACTGGGAGAAGACTCAGGCAGACACAGCAGTTTTGCAGCATAATGGCTTGTTCTATTTGCTCTACAAGTAAGAACTGTATGTTTTGTGCAGTCTGAATTACTGTATAAACTCTAAAATAAATATGTTTCCAAACAAGAATAAAAAAGCCATTCATCAACCATTTTGGGTGAAAAAGTAATTGAAAATTACCAAATCTGTAATTTTTATTAGTACAGGCTACAGTACTTTGAACACTTACACATATGTTTAACTTCACACACATGTGCATCCCATTTTCTTGTCCTACTCACACTGGAACCCATTCTATTTTTCCTTATGTATATGGAACTAAAACAGAAGGCCTTTGTAATATCAAAGTGTAAGGACAGTGTTTCTAGGGTGGCTATCAATTTAGCAGCTGGTCAGCTGAGTACATGTCTACCTATGGGGAATATTTAGATAAGGTGCTGAATTGAAGTCTAAATTCTTTGAGTTCTTTCTAAAATAAAAGTGCAGCAGAGGGTGTATACATATATACACACATATATTTTTATATATTAGTAACTGAACTGATGAAGCCTGGATTGAGTTTCCTTTGA
Source organism: Strix uralensis (assembly GCF_047716275.1). Classification (NCBI taxonomy): domain Eukaryota; kingdom Metazoa; phylum Chordata; class Aves; order Strigiformes; family Strigidae; genus Strix; species Strix uralensis. Next base: position 8,398,128 of record NC_133978.1, on the reverse strand, counting down.
AAAGTCCATTGGCATTGCCAATTTCATAAAGACATTACTTTCTAAAAATCCACACCAAGCTAAAAATTTAAACAGAGTAAAAAGAAACAGTTCCTTTTTTTTTGCTGGGTGCAGTTAGAAATCAGTCATCTTGATACTTTAATGAGATTGGTCAGAAGGAAATTAAAGGAGGATTAAAGGAAGAACAGGAGTTCCTCCCTCACCCCCTGCACTGTTCAATTTTTCACATATCTGTAGTATTTCTTAAATAAGTATATTTCAGAAGATAAAAACACTGGATTCCATACCTTTTGCCAGACAGCTTTTGTTTATGAACTCTTGAAATTTCCACAGAATTCACCAAAATCACATTTTCTGGCAGAATACCAGCCTGACTCCTACAGTCTGACATTCGCAACACAAAAACTTCGTGTCAGTATTTTTCAGATAAATCACTGTCCTTTCATTTCATTACATTCTCTTGACAAAATATTGAGATGTCTCTGTGCAATTATTGAAAAAACAGAAATCCTCCACAACCAGCCAAAACTGACCCCAGTATCACCGACCTGGAGAAATCAGCTCTCAGTGTAAGCAGAGATCTTCACCTCTGTTTCTCCAGTTTTCCAGATCTCTAAATGAAAGACTTTTTAAAGGCTCATCTTTGCCCTAAACACTTAAAGTTCTATTTTCAGCCTCACTGTTTTGGAATAATGCACATCTCTGATCTTTGCATATGCAAGATTTTTCTTTCCATTCTTTCTCCAGATTAGAAAGACTCAGAGGAAAGAATTTGGCCTTTGTTGTTTGTTAATTATGTTAAGAAGTTCCTATAGAACTTCAACCTCTTGCATCAGACCACGCCTGGACTTACAACCTGCCCAGCATTTGCCCACTCAGCCCTGTTGACTCAGTTATTCCCTGCCCATATCAACTCTTGGACTTTCCCTTTGAGACCTCAGTCCACTAAGGAGTGAAAGATGGACTTACTGCAGGAAACACACCCCTGTGTTTCTGCATCCTTCCTGCCACATCTTGCAAAGACAATACATTAAGACAATACATTGTGCAATAAAAATGAATGAAAATTTGAAAGCACAAGCAGAGTTGTGCTCTGATAATCCATGCAAACTGCAGGTCATGTAGGTGTCCTCTTCTCCGAGCACTGTAAATAACTAGAACGAGGTCTGGCCTCAAGCCCTACTGAAGCCAGGAGTAACTGTCCCCCACAAAGTAAGATGTGGCTGTTGACTGTTCCCAGCGCAGCAGTGCCTGGGGAGTTCCTGCTAACCCCGACAGGCACCACGCAGCTGACAAGCAGGTCACTGCATGTACAAGGCAGTGGCTTTACAAGGCCTGCAGGAACTTTGTGCAAATGGGACTGGTTAAGCTTCTGGGGGCAAAGGCTACCCCACCGGGACCATTCTGTTGTCTGTAGTCATGTTTGTTTAACTGATGATTTACGTCTGCAAAAGCATCGACTTCTCAACAAATTATTCATCAAAAGATGACTGACTTTCAGGATATTTAATCTAATAAATCTGAAGTAGGTATGAATAAACAAACACGGTATTATACTAAGCTCGTTAATTATGTACCAAGCTACACAGTGTTAGAAGTACACACAGTACTGGGAGCTCATGGAAGATAAGTCTGCAAGAGGGAAAGATTATTATCTATGTGATCAGAAACTTCATTTCACTTTTAGCTTTACCTGTTTTGGCTAAAAATGTATTAATAATTTCCAAGCTGTGATTGACTGATTGACTGATGAGGAAGACTAAAGTCTTTCTAGTGTGATGTTCTGTCTCTGTTAATTTGTAAAATACAACTATTCCTCCATCATGCTGTGTGGGACCAGAGAAACAATACAGAGCTTTTCACCTTGGAAGGGGAAGAAGGAGAGAAAGAATCACAGAATCACAGAATTGTCTAGGTTGGAAAAGACCTTGAAGATCATCCAGTCCAACCATCAACCCAACATTAACAGTTCCCAACTACACCAGATCCCTCAGCGCTATGTCGACTCTACTCTTAAACACCTCCAGGGATGGGGACTCCACCACCTCCCTGGGCAGCCCATTCCAACGCCTAACAACCCGTTCTGTAAAGAAATGCTTCCCAATATCTAGTCTAAACCTTCCCTGGCGCAACTTGAGGCCATCACCTCAGAAAAAAGGGAAAGTTCCCTCTCAACAGGGAATAAAGGGCCCAATCTCTTGGCATCAACACAATGACTCAGAACATTTCTTGTAGAAGGAGACAAATGTTGTCTTCTGAATTACAGCCCCAGATGAACCTTTTCAGAGTAGTTGAGCAAATCATAAACATAAGGCCCTCATTAAGAGATAAATCTTTCCCAGGGACAGAATAATGACTGGGAAATAATTTGATTCCTGGTCACCCAGCATTTCAGCCATCAGACCCAAGACAAAAGGAAGGGAGAGGCCAAGAGATCTGGCACTAAGCTGTGCTCGTAAGGGCCCTCCTGCAAAACCTCTTCCAGGCATTTGCAGGATCGTATCTGCTTTCATTCAGGCTCAGCGCCCTTACAGGTCCTCACCTTCCTCATTGATGTGACAGTGACTTTTGCAGCAATCACATTCCCACACCTCCTCTGGGGAGGAAGGATGCTTGTTTTCTCCTGGCTTCATTTACCTTGTCTGAAGTATCAGCCAATATTCAGCACTGCTGTACCAAGGGGGCTGTCACAAAATGCAGGTCAGTGTTCTCTCAGTTTCATGGCATTTTAAGAAAGAATTTATGCTGATGTAAAAAAAAAAAAAATAAAAAGAGTTTAAACAACCAAAGAAGGACTCCTATAGCCCATAACATCCTTGCACCTCATTTTCCTGTCATTCTCCCAGCAATTGGTTCTGGTCAGCATGTTGCAGCACCATTCCAGCAGCTGACATGAGCACTGTCAATTCCCCTTCCTCCCTGTTCCCTTTTTCTCCCTCAAATCGGAGACTGCTTTGTATTACTGGAGACAAGGAAGCATCCTTCCCTGGTAAGAGATGCTGTGTATATGAGGAAAAGGATGAAAAATCAAAAATAAGTCTGTAGCATTTGTATAGGTGTTTATATATATATATAATTTGTATGGATCTACCTGTTATCCAGAATTTCTTACATGTAACTAAGAGAGCATTTGGTTCGCGGTTTGGGGTAGGCGGTTTCTCATACAAACATATGAAGCTGCATTACAACTACAAATGTTTCTTTTGAACACATATCACTGTAACAATATGAAAATATCTGTGCAGACCTTTTATGGGTGGTGTTCTTAAGCCTTGCCTTAGTGTATTAGGGTTGCTAAACCCAACAAACGAAAGTCACATCACCTCTGTTAAAACTCATCAATTTTCTATAAACAGTTCTATAAACAGAGGAAATATCTGTATCCCTGTTAAACTGAGTATTGATATGAAACAAAACCAAGTGTTCAGAAAATTTTCAACTAATGAGGTAATATTGTGATACATATTAAGACCTCTCAGAAAGAACATTCATTGCTAACAAGCTTCCAAAGCAAGCTGGATATGTAGGGCTGCTGGTTCGTTTTTTTGGTTGTGTGGTTTTTTTTTTTTTTTTTTTAAATTGTGGAGGAAATTGCAGAATTGATATTAATCTTGCCCTTTAACACTTCTTGCTGTGAGATTTCCTCACAGTCTATTTAAATTTAATTTAATAAATATCCCTTGAAAGTAGAGGTTTTAAAAATCCGCAATGGCCTAGGTCCCCTGTACTGAAAGGTGAAGTGGGCTACATTTAGAACCACCTTTGCAGAAAGGGAACACCTCAACAAATGCTCTGCGTGGCCATTTGTGACAGAGGGTTATGAGTCTGCCAACACAACCTACATTTTTTACGCTAATAGTACAAGTCAGAATAAATATTATCTCCACTCATGTGACAGACCTTTGATAAAGCAGAATTGGCCTGGTTGATTAGGAGTACGTGTCAAACACAGATAATGGGGGAATCCCTTTCAGCAGCAGCACACAACCTCGGCAACCATAATGAGACCAATTTAACGAGCCTTCTGTTCTACAAGAGATATTAATTGCAGTCCTGTCACATAAGGTACAATTCAAGATAAAATACGTAAAAAGGAGGAAAATTGGATTTCATTCCATTTTTGTCACGATTATAAATTTCCTTGCAGGATCATGAATCTCCCCACTGCTAATCTAAATACTCTGGATGGCTGACATGCTGCCGTAGAGCAACATGCATTGTTATGAAGGCTGCTGAACACTAGAAGAATGTCAGGCTTTTCGTTGCATCTTTCTGCCATTTTGATTTTTATTCTACTCTAGGCAATTTTTGTTTGTTTTGTAAAAACACAAAAAGAAGGCACTGTTCATGTGTATCCACCCACAAGGGTGCTTCCTCATCTCTCACCAGTACAATCGTGACCTTATAAATGCAAGTGCTCCATTTGATGCTCCTTTGATGAAGTTCACAGGCTTACAGTTAAACATACATCCAAGTGATGTGATGGATTGGAGTACAAATTATCTTCATGCAAGTGGATCAGAACTCCCAGTCCAGTGTTTCAATAGTTATATCATCCAATTACTCTTCATAATAGAACTCTCTGTTCTCTGCTCTCTGTTTTGTGTATTATATAAACTTTGTATTGCCAAAGCATGTGCTCTTAGGCTGGGCTCTTTCAATCAAGGGAAAGGGTGGACCTGCCAGATGACAGAAGCTCCTGGCTGCTACACGGCAGCGAGGATGCTCTCCAACGCTACACCCTCATCCATGAGTCCAAGCAGCTGCAGGCTGATCACCTGTACGTGGCAGATGCTGAGCAGTGGGTGCTGCCTGCGTGTACGTTGTGGCACTGAACAAGTCTCAGTCACCAAGCTGCATATCTGGTTGTGTTGAGGATTCACCATTAAAATTAATTCTAACAAATACACTGTTACTTCAGCGGACATAATGTGCTTCTGAACCAGATCTGGGTTGCCTTTTAACAATGAGTACATTTGGAACGAAACACGGTAGCTGCAAAGCTCTGACTACAATATATTCAGCCCTAAATATTCCCAAATTATATCAAAATGGGAGAAACTTAGAGAAATGTAGTCCTTATTCCTAACCCAGCCATCAGGTTAGAAGAGTTCAGTTTGCTGAAAGATACTGCAACAGCTGCTTTGCAGACAGCCTTGTTCTTAAAGCTGTTCATAATCCTAAACCTCTTGTCCTGGCAATGCCAAGAGCTCCAAAAGCATGACATGTACAGTCTGTGAATGTACCCAGTACCTTGATCATCAAAAGGTTGATTTTCTTCTCCTGACTGAGAAGGAAACAGGTGGGAAAAAAGCAAAGATGGGCTAATTTTTCTACACAATATGTTAATGGGATTCTTTTATTTTTCCACAAGGAACAAGGACACCCACAAAGACAAATAGACTTTTGGGAATATTTAGCACTTATACAGGGCTTCCCATGCTAGCCTGAGATACTATCTCACACAGTTTAGGACGTCATAACAACATAGAGTCTAAAGCTGCTTGCTTATGAGAGTCCAGGCAAGCCCAGGCTTACCAGCAGAGTAGTTACCTTAAGGGACTTTGGGTGACATGTCAGGCAGCATCTATGAAAACTTTCCTTTCATACACTGGTGGCAGCTGTAAAGTCCACCATTTTCTGCACAAAGCCTGCATATTCAGGAAACGTGGCACTGAAATTCAGCCAGTCATACACATACTGCAAAATTCAAAGCATCATGTAAGTCTGTCAGCCAAATGAAATAAAACATTGAAACACACACTTTATAAAGTCTGGTCTCAAAAATATTTGCATGCTTTCAGACACATCTCTGAGTGATAGCAGTTCCTAAATCCCATCCTCAAGAAGTGACTCAGGGCCACATTTAGACCAAAGATGCAAATATGTACTAACCTGGATTCTCAGAAGTATCTTGGAGTCCTAATTCATATTTTAAAAGTCCCAGCTAGAGTTTATCTGCATTTTAGGAACCTCAATAACTTTACAAATCCTGTCCAAAGAGTTTAATTTGCTTCTGAAAAGAGGTGCTTTAAAAATTATAAATATGTAATTCACAGTCATAGAACCTCGACACGTACTCTTATCCGTTGGACCAGAAAGGAAGTCTGACACTGGAAAGAGCAGCTCTTTACTGCTTGTATGGAAGTGCTGAGATCATTCCAGGTGACCCTATGCAGAGAAAAAAGGACCAACAGAGTTTCTGTAGGCAGTATTTTCTGATTGTAAGAAAAAACCAAAACAAACAGATGTGAGAACATTTGCTGGTAAAACTATTGAACAAGCATTTCATGATTTTGTTGGGTTTTTTTGTTTGTTTTTTAAGATTTTCATTAATGGAAAATAATGATCAGGTAAGACAGTGCAATATATCATTTCATACTCTGCACCCTGACAATATCCTTTCTGAGATTATTAATTTAATTTTTCTGAAAAGTACCATGTACATATAAGTTACTTAATTAAATACAGGAAGTTGTCTTCTAGCAACCCCCTTCCACATTCTGAACATGAAAGAGTACACGAGAATATTGATAGCCCAATGCAATATTTTAATGTTGGAAAATATATTAGTTTTCAGTAATTACAATGACTCATCAAGAAAGAGAAAAAAATAAAAGAATTAATATACTAACTCATTTTGCCTTTTGTACTGTCACATCATGAGCAAATAAGAGCCTCATGTATGTAAAAGCAGCATTTGCTCTCTCCTGCAGGGAGATCACTTACCCACTGAGCTGGGACGGACCCTTTTCTGTGACCTTTGTGAAAGTCGCCCCCGCTCCTCCGCAGTTAACACGTTCTGAAGATCACGCTTTGTCTCAGTGCCGCTGGTCACATACTGGCAACGGACTCTGCTACACTAGAATTAATCAAACAAACTGCTCCAAGTTTTAATCTTTTATACAGCAGTGAGTGCAACAGAGACGGTTATCTCATAAGTCCCATATTTGTACGCATTCAGCAGAAGAAATGTATGTGTGACATATTGCCTTCACTGTGATCAACATGCCAATTGATATTTTCACCTTGTTCCATGATAGCTGCTTCCTAAACCAAGCACCTATGAGTAAATAATAGCAAGGACAGACCCATCCTCTTATATTGAATTCCAATGACCACGGTAAAACCTGTGAGTATCCAGAAAACAAGCCTTCCAGTATACAGGAAAACTAAATTTCTGAACCACCAACACAGACCTGTCAAATATCTAGACTTCTCAGGATCAGTGTTAAAATATCACAAAGTGGTGCTCCCCCACTCTATAGCCTAAGCAAGGAATGTGAGAAGGTGTCAGATGCATCCTAGCATTTTTGTATGGGTTTTCCAGGACATCTGAAACACTCAGGTGAGCACATACCTGACATCCTCTTGACCCTTCAGTTTGCTCTCCCTGCATGGAAACCAGCTCTCTGGGACTCTACGAACAGCAGAAGATCCCAGGAGCCCCCAACGCAAGGTGGCAGCTGCAACAGATGAAAACATCTAGTTATTGGTTTATACACCCCAGCCTTCTAGCAAACGTCCCAAATCTTCAGTTCAGATCAAACCCTTCCTTCCTTGTTAAAGTAAAAGGTTAATGTCCAGGTCAGCAGTGCAGAACAGGTCTGCTACCCTGGGGTATGAGATTTGACATGAGTTAGGGAGTGTGTGTGAAAAGTGGTGTTAGCTGGTCTCCTCTCAGCTAACGTCAGAGGAAGGTGCTTGTTATTCCAGGGGAAATTAGAATACTTTAAGCTCACAAAGTATTTAAAATGCAGCTACTTCAAAAAGACAGGCTACAACTGAAGTTTTCAGCAGTGGCTTTCAGAACCCCACCCTCAGCAAAGCAGAAAGAAAAGAAATGGGAGCTCAGCATTTCTCACAAAACAGGGCTGTGTAAAACCCCCAGGCCAAAAATACTCTTCAGAGATCCTCGGAGAGCATAAAAGATCAAAACTTCAACCTCAGCCCTGTGTATCTGAATTGCTAATAGATGCTCAGTACTGTCTCCATCTGCAGCATCGCACAATGAGCATTGGAGGTAATCATGTTTTTAAGGAAAAGGGACTGTATCACGTTGCCAGAAGCGTCTTCAAGACTCAGACTCAGAATTATGATATAGCATTTTCTGTCTGGCCCTGAACAAGGTTTTCCAATCACCAGTTTATGAACAGCTGCACCAATACTGCACTGTTCTTATGTGCTAAATAACAATGGGACATTGCAAAACTACAAAGGCTCGTCCTGTCCATTTAACCAGCGTGTCACATGGAGACAAAGCATAATGCAGCCCTGTGAAAAGTCCACCCACAAACTTCATTTCACACTATAGAATGAGGCACTTGAGTTCTCTGTCTTTCTCCTCTCACATGAGTTCACACGACAGCAACTTAAACATTTTGGAGACTGCAGAACATAGCCTTCCAAAAAGTCACCTGCTTAAAAAAAAAAAAAAAAAAAAATCAGTTTACCTTGCTATTCCTTTCTTGTTCAAAACTGTTGTGTTCAGTTTGGTTTAAAATGTAAATCAGTACCGAACAATAAAACAGAGCGGTTGCCACTGAAGAGAAAAGCCGTGTCATCTTATTAAAATCTAACACTACAGAATTTGAATCCACAGCACTTTGAAGTAAATATAAAATGCTATTATTAGAAACATAATTTTTTCATTACTGAAACATACTGCCTTAAATTGCACGATAAAGTTTAAAAAACACTGCGGTATTTGTTGTCAAACAGGAGATACTTATTTTATCAATTTAACCCACAACAAAACATCCATTATACTGACACAGTGGTACCAAAAAGGACAACCCCCCTCCCTGCACGCACACACATGCACACATACAAACACACGTTCTTCTTACCCAAAGCTGTCAGAGCAGCCACAGAGCTCCAAAAGGAGGGGCTAAAAGAGCAACAAAACCAAATATTAACTGTCAGAAACAGACATTCCTCAGCAAAGCTATATTTGGAAGACAATGTCATGTAGTTACTGCAGTGTATGGATGGGTCGACACAACAAAGGTAGTGTCACGGAAAAAAGAAATTAAAAAGAAGGGATAGTGAAGAGGATTTAGAACTACTATTTTAGGAGTCTATTTTCCCCAAGCAGAGTGGTAGGAATTAGTGGGGACTGTAGTTAAGCAATCAAGTATTCCTGGAAGTAGTCCTTTATATAAACAATTGAATCATTCCTATTTGGTTTTATTCAGATTTTATAAGCCCCTAAATAACCCTTTTAAGCATTTAATTTTACAATTAATTTATTGTCTGCACTGGGAACTACAACAAAATTGGAACAATTTTCTTAAATGAGGAGACAGCTGATGGCTCAGGTTTCCCAACACTGCTCATCCTTAGCCTTTCTGAGAATTCATTGACAAACTTCCCCACCAATGTCCCCGTGCAGCGGAGTCTCAGTGTTGTAAACCACCAGCATTTACATTTGGCTTTAACAGGCATGAAAAAATGGAAAATATCCTTCTGCATAGCAAAGGGAGGCTGATAGCTTTATGTTAAAATGGCACCCAAACAACTAATCAGATCCTGCAACACGCTGAACATTTTCATCTGCTGCAAACTCAAGGGGCTGGCAGGGTGGATCCAAGGACACAGATTAGGGACTTTTGCTTGAATACACTTCTGCATGTTACTCCAACAAGTTATACCCAGAAACTTCTTCAGCTAAGCACAGCCAGTACAAAGTGTGGCATTTCCAGTAACAGTCTGAAGAAGACTAACATCAGGTAGTAGCCCTGCTAAGCCACCTGTATTGATGCTAGGGCCCTGTTTTGGTCACTTAGTTTAAGCACAGGTGCTGCTTCTTTGATTTTACAAAGCTATTTGCCAGATGAAGACTGCAGGAGTCAATAGACATGCCAGTCCTCACAATCAGGAGAGAGAACCCATTTCAATGTCATGGTTAAATGAGGTCTTTAAGACCCAACTCTCTGACATGCAGGTGAGCACAATGAAATTACAGTAACAAACCTTGCACAGATACAACTGGAGCAGGATACGGCCCTCAGAGCCAGCTGAAAGCTGCAGAGAGCCAGATGGGAGATCCTCCAGATGGCATAATCACACTCTCCTCTCAAGAAAAGAAAAAGAAAATTTTGAAGTTGCCAGGTGCAACTTCAAGCAGGTGCCAGTCTTTCTCAGCTGAAGTCATTGAACAAAACTGCAGGAATGAAAAACACCTTACCCAGGTGCTTCTGAAAAATTAAGCTAGAAGATTGTGATGGGAGCAGGGTAAATGATATTTCCACTGCCTTCTTAGGAATTCTTTTGAAAAAAACAGTGGTAAAATAAATGAACAAATTAATCACCATTGACTTATTTTCCTCGTGATTGCATGACCCACACAATTCAAGAAGGGAAAGTGTTCCTCTGCAACCAGGCTAAGACACTACCTTGCAAATAAGAACTCTCTATTGTAATGGGTCTTGACATTGACTTTGTCATGGTAATTTGCCAGATTCAATCCCAGTATTTGCTTGAATTGAAGCAGCAAAGAGATATGAACATCAACTACTAGTTAAGTCCATGAAACACAAAAGCTGCCCTTTTATCATCAGTGGTACTTCCTGTAGTTTTCTTCCTTTTAGCAAAATTAGTGGTCAGATCCAGGAAAAATACAGACTAGATAAACTGTAAGTTATCTTCTTTAAAAAAAAAAAAAAAAAGGAACCTTTGGGAAAAAAAACAAACCACACTGAATAATTTGACAGATCGGGCTTCTCAAAGAAAGCAAGCTAAAATTTTATCACAGTTGAAGTAAAATGGCAGAGGATTTGACTGTAACAAAGACACCCCTCTAAGTATGAAGTTTCCCATTTTGTGAGTTCAGAAATACACCTGCCATTGTCATACCCCCATTTGGGAAGGGCTTTGAGGCAGGGGAGCAGCAGAACTGAGAGTAGCCTGTAAATGGTAGCCAGCATGAATGCAAGGACTACATACTGCATATTGGTTTCTGCAGAAGAGGCATGGAAGCTGACTGAATAGGTACACAGACACATCTGCCAAGCCAAGCACAGAAGAAACAGAACAATGTAAAAATCCAATACTGTATTTTGTATGTTCTCTACAAGCACCTTGCTGATGCAGGACTGAAAGATGGGAAGAGGCTGATTGCTGTCTCACTTTGTAAACAGGAATTTTGATATCTTTGGAAGACACTGGAGTGGTCCAAAAACCTTGGGGAGGGCTTTCACGTACCTTGTTTTGCCTCCATCTTTCTCACATACACCATCAGTCTCATGCTGGGTTACAGCCAGTTGCTTATGTGTCGTGCTTGATTAGAAATGTAAGAGAACAGGACTTTGTTCCAAACATAGGAGGAGTCAGGCATGAAGCTGCAAGAGGAGGTTGCAGGGAATGAGCATGAAATACTCTGTGCTGGCTTGCCTTACCTCATGGGGCGCACTTTCTCTCAGAGGCTGGAGTCCTGCTTTTAATTCCTGCAGCTCAGGGTGCTGATCTTCCAGCAGGAGTTCGGCATCAGGCTGCTTCTCTAAGATATCAGCAATACCAGACCGTTGTTTTCAGGAACACCATTGCTGCCCCACCTCCCCTCCTGGGGGGAGATACGCCTTTGCTACAGACAGATTGCTTACTAATAGCATGAAAGCCAAACAATATATACATTTAAACAAATTATGTACTGTGTGAACACAAAGCTTTGGTTCAATCAAAAGTAGCAGCCTCAGAGGGAACCAAATGGGGACATGAATAGGTTGAAATTAATGACTCGCAGAGATACAGTAGAATTCAACATCATTTGTGTCTCTGGCTAAGTTCACAAACAAGTGTCTCAAGAAGATAATAAGAGTTTAAAAGTAAAATCATCAGCAGCACAGCAATGGGCAAGAAATTTGATTGCAACCTGTAAACAGAACATCAAAGGTCTTACAAGGCCAGTGATTGCAGGTGGACACAGAAATGTGATACTGTACACCTGATATAAAAAAGCTCTCTTAATCTCTTTTTTCACATGCATAAGGAACTCACACTGCATGCAAATGTCATACCTCTAGTAAACAATTACTTTAAAATCATTTATGTACAGCAGAAAATGTATTTTAATGGTATTTTTCTAAAGGTCAGACAATGCAAAGAAAAACAGATAAAAAGGAGACAAAAGCTTACTCAAGTGACAATTTGAGTCTCCTACTAATAGCTTATATAACATAATGGTGTTTTAAAAAAATAAGCATTACGTAAGTGAGAAGGAATATGTAGCATGGCAGGGTCAAGATCAAGACTCAGGAAATTCCCATTAAGCCAGTTCATCCCAAGTTTACTCTTGCATAAAACAGCATATGAGAGTTTACTCTGAGGTAGAGTATACAGTATACAAGTATATCAAATGATTAGAACATAAAAGTACAATAATCTCTTTCCAGTACAGATGTGCTAAACCATAGGATTTTGGCTCCAGATCTGATTTTCATTCCCACTGGACTCTGAGAAAGGCCATATCCTACGTTTTGACCAGGTCATTTCAGGACATAAAATGAGAACTAGTTATGAAATTTGGTTTCCAAAACCATCAGTACTCAGAAGTCAGAGGAACAGTGAACACACAGGACTACCTCTGTTCTATAGCTTGCCAGACAAGCTTGACTTCAAAAGCTGCTATCAGGCTAGGACAAGCTGGTCCTTCTGATGTACATGTGACAGTGACAGTGCCTTAGATGGGCCACGCTTTCAAAAAAATGTGCTTGCATTTTCCCTCCACCCCTAGACAGCACAAGAAAATGCACACACATGCACCAGGGCAAATTCAGCTTAGCAATAGAAACTAACAGAACATGAAAAGTAAAGTTATTATTTGCAAGCCCCTAACAGGAGAAATATCACCCCCCTGGCCTTCCTAATTCCATATGGTGTATACACATGCACATACCTCCTGGAGAGTTTAGAATAATTTTAAGGCAAATTTTGCCTCTACTTTCTATTTGTTAGTGTGTTTCTGACCTACACCACAGCACCATTAATTCTAACAATCCAAGATGTTCTCTCTTTCAGGAAGAAATACCAAGACGTGCTAAATACAGTGTACACTTACTAGCTGCGTAGTGGTTTCTCAAACAGCAATCACCATAATAAAGTTGTCAGATCTTCCTTCTCACTTGTCATTTGACACTGTAACTGTTTCTACCATCTCAAGTTATTGTAGTGGGTAAGAGTCACGGCAAATAGCTCCTGTAATTATCAGCATGTTTATGCGTCCCCAGATACGGCTATCTCCCGGACTTCCAAGAATATTCCCGAAGAGTTGAGTCTGAAAAACAAATCAAATGTTTTAAAACATGAAGAAGAATGCCAGTTGCCCCTTGCAGCTTGGACAGGCTCTAAACAGTAGGAGATTTTGTGTTCCTGCCCAATAGTTCCCCTCAAGGGCGAAGGACTTGGACATGCATCTTCAGTAGGAGCAGAAAGTTTCTATCCCCCCAGCTCTGAGGAGACCTCAGTCTCCTGCAAAAATAGGGTAAATCACACCTGGTAGCTTCCTTCCCCTGGTGCCATGCACTTTATCTACATTGTGCAGACATTGGCGGAGTCATCCAGCAGCCATGTGGCAAATACCTTCTTGGAGACCTTTAGGGGAGGACACTGATGCCTCTTTACTGCACCATGCGGCCTGAGCAGCCAGGGCCATGTGCTGCTGCCTCGCCGGATCTACTGCAGATGTTGATTAAGGTCTCTCACAGCCAACTCAACTCCTTGCCATACAGGGTTGTTCTTTAGTGTAGACTTGCACACATAGAGATCAGTCAAATTTTAAACTTTCTCACAACCTTCAGCGGGACATCATTGTCAAATCTTTCTCCAGTGAGCATCATTACAAATTCACCAGCTGCTGCAATACCTACCTGCATCTATTATGCTGTTCAGAGGGGTTTAAAGATGCATCATGATCCACAGCTGCCATTCCCCTGGAGCATGAGCTGGAATGGTTTGAGAGTTTGTCAAGTGGGCCAAGACCACAAGGTTCCTAAATTCCCACTAACATCACCTGCCACCCAAAGGAGCAGAACAGACTGTTCCGGGGAGCTGCATGCAAGGCAGCATCTCAGCAGGCAGGTTTATCACACTCCCCCCTGCCCTTGCACCAAGTACGCAGACGACAGTGGTGCGAGACAGGCAATCGGACTGTGGGGATGAGGCTCGAGTAATCTGTAGGATGTAAACTAGTTAGGCTTGGGCCTGCTGATGAGAGGTCTTTCCCAATCTGGTGCATGGGCCCTAGCAGCCTGACAAGTGACTTGACAGTGCCATGTCCCCATCCAAAATTACATCAGAGTTGGTGCAGATACATGGTGTAGCAAAATAACATTGCGTTCTTCCCACCTTACAAACTGTGAGTAGTTGAACTATACAAGTTACCCCTTCCAGCCTTCACAGCAATCCATCAAATGAGGGACTTGTAGATGGAAAGGTTTTTGTCCAGGAAAGAGAACTGGAAAGAACCACTGGAGTCAGAAAGGCATTTTCCCCCAGGCCAAACTGCTTTTTTCCCTGTTTTATTGCTATCTGCTGCCACCGCAGTGACCTAGGACATTCCTGTGGCACTTTCTACTTTTGTGACTTTTGATCTTTTACACTAATGGTCTCAATTTTATTAGATGGTGCTAGAAAGTTTCATCACTTGGGAAAAAAGGGAGGAAGGTGGATGGATGTTTTGTGGACCAGTCAGAGCTACAAGTACTGGGTAAGTCTGTTGGTCTAAAATGACACAAAATTATATCATTTTTATTGATTTTTCAAATGTTACCCTGGAGGAGAACACATACTTTCAAAGGACAGTATCAGATACTACAGGGAGAGAAAGGTAAGTCAAATATACAAGCAAGGAGAAAAGCACTGATCCTGAAAAGTCATTTGAGTAAATTTACTCACAGGATCAGTCACACAAACCAGTTCCTGAACTGTGTATTTGTGGATCACAAGCATACTACTTGAAAAAGATAGATAGCAGTCAAAACATTCTTCCCCAGAAGGCTCCTACACCAAAGCAGTCAAGGGTCTTTGTCTGCTGGATAAGGCTTAAAACTGTGCTGAGCTCTTAAAAATTACAGTGATTATTTTCAACAAAAGAATTATATGAAGAACAGAAATTAAAGGCAGAAGCAGGCTCCTAGATACCTATAATTCCAGGTGTAAAATCTTTTTCCTTAGAAAGAATTCATGTTACAAAATGAGTTTTATTTGGTATGCTATTACACAGCTTTATGCTTAATTTCTCTGCTCACTCACCTTCTGGAGGAAGATAAAAGGAAATTAAAAACAAAAGCTGATAGTAAACATACATTATGAAATATGAAGAATCATGGGACCAACTGACCACTCCAGTGATTATGAAAACTGTAAACTATTTAAGGAGAGCACTTTTCACTGCTCTTCATTAGGGTCTGATTACCTCAGCCATTAACATTTGGCTTTTATTATTATGATTGTGAAATGCTGTTCACACTAATGGACAAAAGAAAGTTGACATGGCTATCTTGATTAACTCATCAATAATCATTTGGAATAATTTTTCTTCATTCACTGGATGAATCATTCACATGTCCTTTAATAATGCACATTGTTGTATAGTAAATTAGCATTAAGATTACCCACCTCTGGGAGCTACACTCTACTTCAAAGCGTTGCTCAAAAGAGATTTCAAATGTGAATTTTACTTAAAAAAAAAAAAAAAAAGGAATAGCAGAAAACAATGACTTCTTTGTAATTGTTCAGTACACCAAGACATGTAGCCCTCGGGTTATGCAACTGAGCTCAACCGTTAAGCCACCAGATACTCAATATGTAAAAAATATACTCCCCATCTATTTGCATTCTTCTCTGGAGAGTAAAGCAAAACTCTCATTCCTCCTAAGCAAATATAAACTTGATAAACTGAATAAAATGAAGTCACCTTTACTTAAACTGATAAGAGTATAACCAAAGCCCATCAGGCTGTTTGTGGATTCAACTTTGCAAACCTCCATTCACAGTCACATACCCAGTGTGACTGCTCACTCCAACTGTACACGTGGAAGTAGGTCCTGAGGGCTCAGCCCTATCTCCATGCAGAAAGCCCTGACAAGTCAGGTTCTTGCTGAGGTTCATCTGTGCAGGACAGGAGGAGCTGAGCCTCTCCTGGCTTTAAGCTACGCCACAGTCACCATGGCAGGTAATGACCTACCTTAGCTCTTTGCAGCAGCAGTTTTCATATGCCTCAAACAGATAACTCTTTGTGAAAATGCAGTGACACCCATGTTCTCCTTGCAAAAGCCAACACTAATAGCCAGGATGATTCTCAAGATTCCCAAGAGGCTTGGCTTTTCCCATCTCAGTGTATTTTGCTCCATCTCTTCTCCCAAAATCATTACTTCCTTTCTGAAAATGCATCAACCAGCTGTCTTACCATTTAGTGCTTTACTATCCCCTGTAATTAGGCCTCCACAGCTCTGAGGAAAGGCAAGTTACTTCTTCTACCTTCCTGATTGTACCCATCACCTGACAGTAACAACCACCACAAGTCAGGTAGTTAACCATTCTGTGTCCCAATGCAGACAATGGCAGATTGACAGAAAGAAGATAAAACACGGTAGATGTATAGTGGCACACTTTCTCACTCTGCAGCAGTTTGCAGTTAAGGAGCTTCCTAAGCCAGGCAGGGCAACTTTGCATTTAGCAGATGGATATTCTTCTATTGATTTGACAGGCTGGAGAGATGGGCCTGTGCAAACATCATGAAGTTCAACAAGGCCAGGTGCAAGGTCCTGCACATGGGTCGGGGCAATCCCAAGCAAAAATACAGGCTGGGCGAGGAGTGGATTGAGAGCAGCCCTGCAGAGAAGGACTTGGGGGTGTTAGTGGATGGAAAACTGACTGTGAGCCAGCAATGTGCGCTCGCAGCCCAGAAAGCCAACCGTGTCCTGGGCTGCATCAAGAGAAGTGTGGCCAGCAGGGCGAGGGAGGGGACTCTCCCCCTCTACTCTGCTCTCATGAGACCCTACCTACAGTGCTGTGTCCAGCTCTGGGGCCCACAACATAAGAAGGACACCGACCTGCTTGAGCAGGTCCAGAAGAGGCCACGAAGATGCTCGGGGGGCTGGAGCACCTCCCCTATGAGGACAGGCTGAGAGAGTTGGGGGTGTTCAGCCTGGAGAAGAGAAGGCTGCGGGGAGACCTTATAGTGGCCTTCCAGTACTTAAAGGGGCTACAGGAAAGCTGGGGAGGGACTCTTTATCAGGGGGTGTAGGGGTAGGACGAGGGGTAATAGTTTTAAACTGAAAGAGGGCAGATTTAGATTAGATATGAGGAAGAAATTCTTCCCTGTGAGAGTGGTGAGACACTGGCACAGGTTGCCCAGAGAAGCTGTGGCTGCCCCCTCCCTGGCAGTGTTCAAGGCCAGGTTGGACGGGGCTTTGAGCAACCTGGTCTAGTGGAAGGTGTCCCTGCCCATGGCAGGGGGGCTGGACTAGATGATCTTTAAGGTCCCTTCCAACCCAAACCAGTCTATGATTCTACGACTTTTCTAATTGCTTTTTGAACCATGTATGCCTGTTAAAATCTGCAGCATCCTGTGGTGGTGACTTCCAGAGTTTAACTGCACATCGTGTGGAAAAGTAACGTCTTTTGTTTGTTTTCAGTCTGCAATCTGACAATTTTTTTTGATGGCTCCTTGTAGTTGTATAGGAGGAGACAAGGAATAGTAATTCCCTATGCATTTTTTTCATGACTGTCAGGATTTTACAGCTTTCTGTAATCTCTTCCTCTATTCCCTCTCTTCCATGCAGAGAAGTACTAGCCTTTCAACTGCATTCATGATTTACTGCAATGAACAAACTGTTTTTTCTATCTTCTATTTCCTGCTCTTTTTCCAATTTTGTTTGGGTTTTGCCTACTACTGAGCACTGACTAAATGTTTTCAAGACCTGTGATAATGCCATTGTGACAGTAATCTCTTCAGAGCCCATTACTGTGCCTGCAGTTCAGGTGTGTTTTCCTCATGTACATTAATTTACTTTAACCTGTACTGAATTTCATCTGTCTTTTTTCTTTTCTAGATGCTCTATAGCATGAAACTGTTTTGTACATCTTTTAAAGCCTTTATTTTTTCAATATTTTTCTTTAACCATCCTAAACAACATCACATCAGTGAACACACTCACTATACCATCACCCACTTTACAAGAAATTATCTACAAAGGTGTAGAACAGCCCAGGACCAGCAGTAGTTCCCAAAGGACTCTCCTGTGACATCTCTCCATTGAGCAACA
This sequence comes from Strix uralensis, assembly GCF_047716275.1. Lineage (NCBI taxonomy): Eukaryota > Metazoa > Chordata > Aves > Strigiformes > Strigidae > Strix > Strix uralensis. Next base: position 8,379,862 of record NC_133978.1, on the reverse strand, counting down.
CAGTCATTTATTCTTGCTCCTTGTTTTCTACCTTTAAATAACTCATTTATCCATGTGAAGAACGTCCATCTTTCACAGTTGAGTTTCTTAAGGAAGCTTTGGGGAGGAGCCACATAAGTCTGAAACTGGGGAATAGGAGAAAGGAGAAATAAGAAGTCACTTCCATTCCTTTATCTCCCACTTTCCCTCATTCAGACACACATCTTGGTTGCAATCTGCCATGAATATAATCTTTCAGAAGACTACTGCATTTTCTCTTTTTGTAAATGGTCTTTCTTAAATAGCATGGTTCCCAGTTGCTGTTACACGATTATTCTTGTAACAGCAACAAAATCACCAAGTGTCATTTCATTAATTCATCCGCTGAAAAACTGTTTCACAAGAAGGAAGTTACCATTGGGGATGGAGAAGGAGAATAACATTTGTGTGATAGTAAGGATTAATTGGAAAATAAACTGTGTAATGGATGCTTGTGGAGGAATAAATAGCATAATGGAATAGTTGGGGTATTTTCCTATCTTTATGTACAGCAAGTAACCTATATAAATCCCCCACTCATAGAGATGAGAATAAATGCTACATAAATATTAAAATACTTTTTATAGTTACAATGGGAAACACATCTTCCTGTGCTTTACAGCTGAAATAGTGCTTATCTGCTCTTTTCTCTCCATGCTTTTTGTAGCAGCTATTTCAGCACGCCGAATCTGCCTGCTGAGCGAGGAGGGCAGCTGTTCATCTGGTGCACATTTCCACTGCAACGGCTCCGGCAGGAACATTTGCACCTCCAGCCAACGCTATTGGCATCAATGTTGCCAGCGGGATCTGCAAGATTTCCGCTCTTTCATATACCTATCGTATGACAACACTTGAATTGTGTAGGTTTGTCATTTCAGGAGACACAATTCAAGATCACTTGAGTGTATTCTCAAAGCTCAAAAAGAATATAAACAAAGGAAATGACATGTGGTTTTATGATCACTGCTATAAAACATTTTATCAGCTGAGGGATAGTACCCCAAGCTGCAATATATATTCATATGAATGATTCTTAGTTAACCAGTTAATTCTCTCCATTTTGCTAGGTTTCTTTTTATTCTAGCTTCTTAGCCATCACAGGTCAATCTCTGTTTGTGCCCAGTTTGGGGAGGGATCTGGCCTAGCAGCTGGATATTTGAGCCTACAGAAGCAAAAATACTTTTTTGCTACCATCAACTACTAAGATTTGTAGAATGAGAAATAATTTCATTTTCTCCCTTCTGCTGCCCTGTCATTTTTTCTTAAGTCTGGGAAGATATGTGCCCTGAAAAGCCACCACAGGGAGCAGAAGGGGGGGTGGGGGTGGGGAAGTGAAATTAAGACTTAGACATGTAATCAGTAGTTCTGAATAAAAGATCCAAGGCACTGAAATTCTTACATTTAATGATAAGAAAATTTTCTATCAAAATCTACACCTTTAACCCAAAGAAAAAAATAATCTTGAAGAGAATTCTATTTTCCAGTTGGATAGGGTTTTGGCTGAGAAGATTTCATCAGTTTTACTGGACCAGAAAGAAGATGCCAGTCAGTGTCTATTTCTCTTTTCATTGTTACAGGAAGAAGTATTTATATAGACATAGTCCTCATGCAGTTCAAAGTCTTCCAAGTTCTCAGCTAAATACACTTCTTTTTTTTTCCACAATGAGCACATTTGCAAATCTTTTCTGGGCGTTCTTTTGTACACGCATTTATGTTTCATTGTTCTCTTATTCCCAGAAAAGTGCTCTTTTACTACCCTTAATTAAGAAGCCTTTGTACTTTTGATCCATATCATGTTTTCCTTAATAATTCATGTATCATAAAGGTAACAGTGCTTAGTGAAACAATTGTTTTTCTTCATTATTTTATTTGAGAAACCAAAAGCTGTCCTTTCACTCATCATCCGAGTCAAAATCTCATCAACAGGGGAGAACATGTGAGTAGAAACTTTTAGAGCAGTGAGAAGTGAGAGTGTGAGAATGAATAAAGACAACCGAAATTACTTGCCTGCCCCAGCACACAAACATGGCCTGTCTACTACACACAGTGGGAGCTATTTATGTACTGATGAACCCGATACACATTAATGAGTTCACTTGAGGATTTATGCGGTACCATTATATGATCATAAAAGACATTGTTGGAAACAATGAAAATAACTGGAAAAAAATATCATTGAAGTAAAATATTAATAGATGAAATTTTTCAGTATATTGATCAAGATGTTCGTATTTGTAAAAAATTCAGTGGCATTAACAACGTACAGTTTGGTTTAGAGTAAGTGCTGAGAGGACTGGATCATTAGCTGCAAAGAGGAAGACCCTCAACTCTTCAATAATGTAGATGCACTGCTGATCCTCTGCCACATAAAGTCAACTTAACACCTCATGAGGTCTAAGTGGACAAAATCAATTAAATCTTGTTTGCTAAAATATCTTATTTCCAAAAACCACACCAGTATAGGAAGGGTAGGGTATAATTTAGATATTACTCTTTGGCTCCCAAGATCTAAAAGAACCGACAAGAACACAAAGAGATCCTTCTATATTTTTTATATATATATATAGATATATATTTGGTTTAATCATGTTTAAAAATAGAGGAGCCCTAGTCTCAGTGGCTTTTCTGCCATTTTGCAGCATGACACTCCTTTACTATTCCAGCATCCTTCAGATACAGATCACATGTGACCAGATCAGTTCAGATTTCATCTATCTGACTGAAGTCTTGGGCTCTGCTCTATAGGAAATATGCAAATGCCAAAAATAGCTGCTTGAACTAGAATTAATCACAGCATCATGCCCCATTCCCAAAATGGCTCCAGTGACAGGAGGTCTGAGGAAAAGCATCTAAGAGTTTTGAAGGAGCCGGATCAGAGTGCATAATTGATTTATGTAAAAATAGGATGCCATGTTACCTGCAGCTCTATGTTCATTCAGTATAGTCTTTACATTGATGGGGCTGTGCTATGAACAACAGGGCAGAGCTCACTGTACAGTGCCAGGTATATTATCAGCATTAATCAATTAACAAAAAACATCACCTTCTGAAATCCTTCAGTATGTACAGATTCTCTGGCATAGGCCAGAGAGAAGTACTTTATTTTGTGTATTTAATGCAATGATAATTTGCTGTTTCTTAAATTAGTATCTGCTGCCTGTATTCAGCTTGCTTCATTGATCTCCCTTTCTCTGTCACCTTGTTTCTTTGTTTTTAAGTATTTTTCTTTTAAATCAAACCTTTAAAAATTTCCACAATACCATCCTCAATTAGAAGAATAATGTTACTTTTCAAACAAATTCTTGGCAAATTAGGTGCCTTTTATGGACAAAACACAAACTTAATTTCCATGCTTTAAAAATTAATCTACCTTTCACTGAAAAATATAAAGCCTATGCTTGCATACAAAGTTCGCCTGACTTTGTAGCTTGGTTAAAAAACAATAACCACAACAGCATGGTGAAGACGTATTAATCTAGTTTTATGATGCACTAAATAGATCTTGAATAAACAAAAATAATCATGAAGGGAAAATGTTAATGTTAAAAAGTATCCAAAACAAAAGCATTAATCAGCTATTGTGTTCCTCCCAGCTCCTGAGGCTGCAGGGACCGCCTGGCCCCGGGGTGGAGGGACCGCTCACGGCCGGGGGGAGCCACTGCCACACCACCAAACACAGGGCTGGGTGCAGTAAAAACAAATGCCCTCCATGCTGCCGTGCTGATGCTGACCCCAACAGCTAGGGTGACTTTTGGCTACAACTCCTAGGGGCTTTTCCTTTGGGGGGAAAAAGAGAAGATGCCTGCTGCTCCAAAGGGGGAAGGTCCCTTGTATCCCCAGGAGTCCCTGGCTCCTGCCCTTTATGGACTGTTGGTCCTCCGTGCTGGTTATGGGATGATAAGGGAGGGGAAGCGCCAGGAGGGCAAGGGGTCTTTTGATAGCTACACTGTGCCACCATCTTTGCCATTTTCTTATGTTTCATGAAAAACAAACTCCAGCCAATCTTGTGAACTTTATCTGAAGCACCCACATGAGCCCTAAAACTGCAGTTCAATTCTTTCCTATAACACTTTGTTTTGAATAAGTCTCTATAAAGCTCCATTACTACCTAGGCCTTTTCATCAATTTTTAAATTTATTTTATGTACACCAATAAATGAGTAGTGCAAAAGACTCTGAAACAGCTGGGATATAGCACAAGCCAGATATTAGTTGGCAAAACACGAATACTATGAGTGACAAGGGTTTTACAGACAGGTTTTTCTAATAACGTAGAGTAAGTGCAAAGAAGGGCCAAGACTAGAAGTGCCAGAGGTGGCTCCTTCTTTGTGTGTCCCAGGTAACTCCTGGAAGAAGTCTTGCTGATTGGCAAGACCTGGGTCTCAAGGCTTCCTCCTGCCAGACTTTTAGTCCAAGCCTCCCATTTTGGACCTTATAATTACTCAGGTTTGCAAAAGCCAAAGGGCTCCTGTTTGCATATGCACAGCCCATCTGTGGAGGTACACTGGGAGACAAGAATGAGAGGTGCTTCAGAGACACAACCTGTAAGAGGGCTCTGCATGTGCAACCAGTGGGTGAGCCCTCATAGCAATGGCTAGTGGTACTACCAGGTCTTGTGATGTTCTTAAAAGCCATGTGGGTTTTGGTGCTTTTCCTCAAGTTGCTGCTCCCTCTTAGAAGCACGTAGTTCTGGAAAAATCCCTCCATTTTATTTAAATGCTGCTAGGCAGCAAATTTGGCCTTGGTGAGAAATGTTAGACAGAGACTTTCCAGAAGCTCTGAGGGGTATGGGCAAATAACCCTTGAATAACTTGTTTTCAAAATCTTAATGATTTTTAAGCTTGTTTTTTCTTTTCTTTCCCTTCATTTGACTCACTATTTCAGCAGAATTGAAGAGATGCTGGTGCAGCTTAGAACAGCAGTTGTTGGCACATTACCTACCACCCATGCCTGCATACTTGGTGTGGACACGGGCCTGTGTGCAGACTTATACATGCGACTGCTGGCCTGTCTTATCTCTCCTCCCTCCCCCGAAATGTCCTAGCTTAGGCCTTGGGACAATAAAGGGCATGCAGGCTGCTTTTTTACTCTTTGAAACACCCCCGGAGAATCATTCCCAGGCAGAGGAATGCTCACTATGGCCGTACCCAGTCAAGCTAGAATAGCAGGTCTGCATGACAAAACTCTTCTTAAAGCTATCCCATTCACCACCGCTATTTGCTTGCCTTGGATTTCTTGCCTTTCACTTCCTGCATAAGGAGAAGGTGTGGAGCAGAGCCCTTGCGAATCAGAGTAGAAAACACCAAAAGAAGGGCTTTTTGACAAAAATTGAGAATGCTTTCAGTTAAATATATAGCCACCTAGGCCCCTGACTGCCTCTTCTTCAGGTTTCAGTAAGCCTAGCTGTGCTGCTCTTCAAGCCGTTTCCACCCACAGTTACCCACCCATCCACCCTTTCTTACGCGTATAATAAAACAAACAGTAAGCATGCAAAAAAAGTATTCTTTCACCATGTCACTCAGAGTTACCCCGTTACATTTGCGAGTCTGCCTGTCAGAATACAGCTGCTGCAAGTTTACCTGAATGCTCAGAGTTTGTCATTTCATGACTGGAGGCTGTGAATTGCAAATAATGCAAGTACTAAAATCATAGCCCAGTGCCAGCTGCCCTGTGGGAGGGACTATAAACTCTGCAGCCAGAGTAAACAGCAGGATACTTTGAGTGACCACTGCTTCATCCTCCCACACATATCTTATTCATCTTGTCTCCTTTTGATGACATTAAAAGCTGCTGCAGCATAAAAAGAAATATTAATCTGCAAGAGAAATATGAAGAGCAATTTAATACTCAGGCAAGCTAACAGATCTGGAACCACGGCATAGCTGTTACTGTCATCAACCAGCTTTCCAACTGAACATAAGTTTTGGTAAGTTATGATTGTCAAGGGATACAGAAGTAGAGAGAATACATGGAATATTTACATGACTTTTCACATGGCCCAAAGAGGTGCAAAACTAACCATGCTTTACTAGATAGTGAAACAGTTGCATTTAAGCCATTGTGCAGAAGACGCAAGCAAAGCTTAGAAGAGCTCCTTTGTTTTCCGCAGTTTTAAACATCATCATTTCTCTTGCTCAGAGGTTATTGAAAATTATTATTACTTGACTTCATCAAATAGTTGGTGCAAATACAAAGGAGAAATGAGTTGCTGAACCGCCCTCATCTTTTGGGTGACACTTTATCTTTTACACACAAAGCAGCCAGGCAGGTGTTTCTGAATGAATAATGTAAAGCTCTGCTGCTAAACCTTTAACAGGGTTAGCGTGGACACGTAACAAGGGACTCCTTACAAAAACCCTCTACCAATCTTTGCAAAAGAGCTGATTTCTCTGTTAGACTGACACAAATCCACTGAGCTTAACAGGTCTAATTTTTGGCACACACCAGTAAGATACCCAAGGCAGGCCCACAGTTACCAGCCCAGTTAAATTCTGGTAAGGAAAAAGCCCGTGCAATCTTCAGAAGAAACCGAAACAAAGGCTCAGCAGCCAGCCATTGTGGCTTTAACTAATCAGAGAGAAACCACCTGCAGGAATACCCCCTTTTCTGTTTACTCCCAGCAGAACCTTCCAAATGATGATTAATCACTGAATAAACTGAACAACTGACAATGACATAATGACAAAGGGAAGGCAGAGAGGGGCACCAGCACTGGTGGATGTGGCTCGAGCATGGGTGGGTGGAATGGCCAAAGAAGATGGATGGCCTGAAAACGCTTGACACTTAAGTATCTCCAATGTAGCAGGAGGATGGCTATGCTAAAGCGAGCTGCCAACTTCAAGCAAATAATGCTCTACACAGCAAGCTGACACACTTCCTTCAGCTGTCAGCAGCAATGCAGAGGGGCAGCTTCCTCAGGAATGAACTAATGAGGCTTTTAATTGGGTTGTGAAGCCCTGATAATAACAGAAATAAGAGATACTGTAAATGACAGGATAATCCATTACAGTGGAAAGCACTGAATGTTTTACTGATTATATCCACAGATTATCCTACCTATGTCCCTACTAATTTGAAAAATGATGAATCATAGGGTTCAAACAGGACTCAAATGAGTCAATTAGACTAAGTAGTGATATCAAAAGCTCATATTTTCTGCACTTAGGAATCAAGCATGTTTTGCCTCACAACAAACAAAAATGAGCGGTGTTTCACACTCTCAGTTGACCAAGTCATTAGCAACATCGAAGAATACTTCTTTAAATTTTTCGTATTTTCAGATGTTCTTGCCCCCATGGAGTCCTTTCTGGCAGATGTTTATTAGCAGGAAAAACATTTGCAGGAAATGAAATATTGTCTTGCAGCATTCTGCTGATTCCACTTCTCATTTTGTCAGTTCAGGGTTAGTTTAGGTGTTTCAGTGAGTATCAACATAACGAGAAAACTTTGACTGCTATTAGCCAAACTCTGCACATTCAATACTCAGACCAAAACTGAGCTCCAGTGTACAACTGGGGCATCACTTCTCTCCGTACGCACATAATGTTCTCCCTGAAGTTGAAATGGAAGTGGTATAAGATTAAACCTTGGGGACGAATTCACTATACATCGTGGTTTGGGCAGTTATTTACACTAATGCAGACTGATTAGGTAAATCTTCACACCTGACAGGAGATACACAGGCATTAAGCACCTTACTGCCTTTGAAAACATGGCTGATTGATAGATCACCTGATTTGAAAGGTGGTTTTTACCGAACAAAGAAAGATAGTCTGGCTCAGTCTTGTGCCAGTTTTGCACTGGATGAAACAAGTAACAAAATTCAAATAATGCCAATAGGAGTAAATCCTTTTCCACTTATTTTGTGATTGTTTCTGTTTGATCTTAGGAATGTAGCATAGGAACAAAAGAGGATTTGAAACAAACTAAATAAAAAAAAAAGTTTTGATGTTTTGGCTTTCTGCTTTTGGGATTTTTTTTCCCCCTCTTCCCATACGGAAAAAAAGAAGAGAAAGGGAAGTACTGGGGTAAATCAGATGCTTTTATTTTAGCTTCAGGTTCAGTTAGAACATTTTCCATTTTGAATTACTGCACTGAAAGCAGGAATATCTCCATGTATCTGAAAACTGCTGTGAATTTTTTTATCTCAAAAGGCATTTTTTTTGTAAGGGAAAACATTCACAAACCACTACCGCTACGTAGAATATAAATTAAGTCCGATCTCATTCCAATTATGGCAATTTGCATTTTCTCACTGATTTAACAGAAAACAGACAATTAAGATGAGAGTTACTGCAGTGATGCATCTGCACTTCCAGACTTTAGCCTATGTCAGTATTTTTATAGTGTACTTCCTTGGCCAATGGTTTAGTAAAATTTAGCTTTCCCTACCATTTTCTATAAAAGGTCTCTGTCATCAAATGCAGCTTTAGAGATATCTTAGCTTTCAAAAAAAAAAAAAAATGGAAATAGACATTTGAGGACTGAGACACTTACAGAAACCCAAAGTAATTTCTTGGGGGCAGAAACAATCATCCAGAAGCTTTTATCATTACAAAACTGGGATCTTGTCAAAGTGCCCACAGAAGGACTCGCTCAGAGTGTCTTTCTGTAACAAGCAATGCAAAGACTACTCCTTCTGTACGACACTCCTTCTCAGCACCGGAGGTGGATTAATAACATGTAATAATGTGCACTTCTACGCAGTAAGCTCTCAGGTGCCAAATGCATGCAATTCTATTTGGTTCCGTCTGAGAAGCCTTCATCACCCCACCTCCTCAGCAGTAGGGGCACTTTCCAGCTTTCCTGTTTAAGCTGCTTTACAAGAGGGGGCCAGAGAAAATTGAGCGTATGAACTGTAGCATAGCACTTAAAGCAAGGCTTGGAGCCCCGTCATTGCTCAAGCACTAGTTGTGTATTCTGCATATGACATCCTGATTTCAACTCAGGCACTGTAGATCCTTCTGTGGTCTAAATCCTTACTGAAGACAGGGTTTGGTTCCCAGTCTCACTCATGAGCTTTCAGAAATGTTATCTGCCTTTAATTACAACACTACAGGACTGTCAGTATTTCCTAGGAACACTGGTACATACCCTGGAAGGGCTTCTGATTGTGTGTACATTTTCAATTATTAAACTTCCATCCTGTCACAGTTGTTCCATTCTTCCACCATATCAAACAGTTCCTCATGACCTCTATCCTGCATATTATCACCAGCTATCCACACAAGCATCTTCGTGTTTCATGTTAACTGTTTTTACCCCTTAAAATTCACATAACTCACAATATATGGTCAAAATCCTCCACTCAAAACCATTACTACTCTTTCACTGATACAGTCAGTGCTAACTCTCATCAAAGTTCTCCCATGTCAGTTGGGTGCTCACCCCAAACCTTCCAAACTCTCCCGTTATTCTGAGGAGTCTTAACTCTTAACAAGAATTGAGCTTCTTAAGGAGTCTTGGGCCCCAATAGTGTATATTCCAACTGCTTTGCACAGTTCTTTGTCCAAGGAAAATGCATAAATTTAAGGAGATCATTTAATGTTAAAGGTGCAACCTTTCCTTCAGAAAGGAAAATTTCATTTTCAGCTCGGTCCAGACACTAGTAACTATTGCCAAATTTGCTAAATATTTTTTCTCTACACTGACATCTTTCTATTACAGCACAGACTTTTCCACAGATTTTCGGAATACCAGTCTGTAATCTCTGCGGTCCTCTCTCAGAGATGATCATTATTCACAGACGCGCTAGCTGCAGCTTCTTGATGCTATTTTTCCTCACATTCGTGCTTCTACATCTGTATGTTTGATCGACACCCCCAGTCCTTTTTCAGTGTCCATTTCCAACAAATATTTTGCTTATTTCCTTTAGATATTGCATATGTATTTCTTTTGATCCAGACAGGATCAGGAGATGGAGATAAAATGCTTTGAGAAAAAGCTTTCCCTCTGAATTTATTCCTGCATTTTATTTTGCATAGCTCTCTTCACTGGCTCTTCAGAAAGAAGTTCTGGTGACCTCTGAAATGTACAGATAAGATAATTTTAAAAGGTTCAGCCACAGACGAGGTTAGAAAATTTGTGAACAGGCAGGGAAGAGCGGATAACTTGCTTTGTTACTGTTCCTTCATTTTCTTTAGATACTTCTCTGAATTCTTATAAAAACATACATCCCAGTGAGTGAGGAAATAGTAGAAGAGAAATAGGAAAGTACAGACAGTGCATTTTCCCTTCAAAATGTTTAAAACATCTTGCGCTGTTTCTTTGCAACAGTGAAGATTGATGTCTTTTTTAGGATAATGCTTCAAGGAACTACTTTACAAAAAATACCAGCTTCCTTTCAGCTAGTTCTCTGCATGTGGCAGGATATTGGTGAAAATCAGCAAATTTGGGATGTTAATGTTCAACCAGGTACAGTGAAGGGTGCAAAGCACTTAAAGACAGATCAGCTTGACAGACTCTGCACTCCAGCCTATTTAGCCAGGCATGTACTTTAGTTGTAAGTTGCCTTGTTTAATTAGCTACCGAGGTGTTCCATCTTCATCCCTAGTGCCTCATGCCTCATAGTACGCAGAAGCAATCACTGCTTGGGACTATGACGGAGCAGGGCTTGATTGTTCTACAAGATGTCCCATGGATGGGGACCAGACACTGTTGATTAACCATTAACTTTGCAATTCTTAACATCAGGGTTTTTTTCTTTCGGTGATGCTAAGATAGACACTTTGGAAAGATCTGAAATGCTGTGTAGAAGATGACAGATTGCTTTGTGTATTTTAAAAAGGGCTGATTACAGCAGGCTCTACCACCAGAGCAATTTAAGAATGAGAAAAACATAGGAAGAGATGGTGGAATTTCTATGAGACTTTTTTAAAAATACATTCACACACACGCAAGCACATTTGAAATGTGGATAGAGATGTCTCTATTTCTAATAAAATACATACACAGAATTAAAGCATACCTTGCTGAAAACGCCTGCAAAAACAGTTTCTAGCAATCAGCAAAATTCATCAGTCCATAGGTTTATGTTGCTTTTACAGAGGGAAGTAGAGAGACTTGTGGAAGAAAAAGTAGAGGTGGACTGGTCTGATAGCAGAGAACTGGCTGCAGAGACCACACTGAAGTAAGTGTGCTTCTTAAAATATGTATTTCCAGTGTGCTGCGTTCACTGCAAAACCACTTGAAACCTTTTGTACCGTTGACTCTTTCCATCCTGAAATACCACCACAATTTAATTCTTAGATGCTTCAAAAGGATTTCCAGGAGCTCTGCTGCGGAGTATTTAATTTTCTTTATAAGGTTAGGTTATGCTTTTAGGTTATTAGTTAGTTAACAGTCTTGACTTTTATACCTACTCCTTGCTCCTGACTCCAAATAACTATATAAGTAGGAAATTGTCATTAGTGCCCATGAAAACAACTGTAGTCCAGTGCTGGCTACTACAGTATTCACCATATGCACCAGGTTTAACTGTTCAAATTAGTAAGCCTGTTCTCCTGACCTCTGAGCTTTCTTTTTCCACCCCTTCAAGAAATCATTGCAGAGAATGGCACAGCAATCAAGCCTTGATATTGCCACAAAGCCTTCAAATTTCTTCAGCCATTTCAATTTGTGGTTAGGCTCACTGAGACCACAGAAGAGCACAGACCTCTGGTGGTGATCCGCACTTAGTGCTGGGCAGAGATCCAAGTTTCATGATCCCATTTACATGGGTTTGCAGCATGGTGGGACTGACATCTTGATTTACAACAGCCCAAGTGAGATGAAGTCATGTCAGAGCTGACCACGAAAATGGCCAACATGACATTTTGACCAGGCCAGGTCATCAGTAGCGTCTCCAGACATCCCACTCCTATTGACCAGAGAAATCAAATGACAGCGCTGAAAAAGCACTCATCTACCTAAAGGGAGTCAGCTTAACTTTCTCAACTTAGTATCTCCCTTCATTTGTTTAGGAAGACAGGGATATTGCTCTGCTTCCTCCCAGATGTATCAATAATTCACCAGACATCAGGGATGAAAGCACTGCCATCCCCAGCTGCCCATCACACCCCTCTGGGAGTAGGAGCAGCACCAGCCCTTCAGGTGCCACAGCTCACACCCAGCGTGTCCACTGAAAGCAAACCTACCTAAGAGCACTTCACCTATTTCGTTTACCCCAAAGACCATCAGTTTCACAACCTTAGCAACAGCTGGAGGACGCTCAAGAAGCTACTGTCTTCTGGCCAAGGCACATGGCACCCGCCATGCAAGGACTTCCCACCCGTTACATGGCACACAGTGTCCTGTAACTACATAAGGATCTAAGGTCACAGATAGACTATCTGTACAAGTGAGGAGACCCCATTCCCCAAACCCTTCCCTCATGCCTCCCTAGTCAACAATAGCTCAAGTGTACTGAATTTCAGGACACGCTGAAGAATCCTGTCATTTACCAAGTCCTCACATGGGCGATTTTTAAGGAGGTTCTTGGAAGTTTTTGCAAGGCACAGTTATTTTTTGCTTTCTTTCCACCCCAGTCCTTTAATTGACATGGAGTAAAAGTTGTGTGATTTACATGTGTCTGGAAAGGATGGAAGCAGCTATTTTTAACTGTATCACTTGCTTTTAATTCCATCATTCAATTAGACATATATTTTAGCTTCAGGAAACTTTCTTTTCAAGAGGTGAAATGCCAGCACAGTACACTAGCAGAACCATTAACTGTCAAAATAAAACAGGCTTCATATTCACAGAACAACAAGATCAACTACACGCGACAGAAATAAGATGGCAGCGCACTTTTACTTTTCAGCAGCTAGCGCAGTGTTTTCTGTATTAAATTTAATAGGCATTTTACATGGGATGTCAGATATTTTTGTCTCTGCAAATAGGGTTCTTTCCTTAAAAAAAAATAAAAAATCTAGGTTTCCTGCTGCTTATATAGGGAAATCATTGAGGAACAGCACAGAATTGCAGTCTTACACTAGCAATGACTAGGTAGTCATCATTTTTAAAAACAATGTCACAAAAGCTATTTTGACGCTGTCACTCTTAAGAATAATTAGTTTCCATCAAAGCAACAGATTATCTGTTCATGTTGTCCACTGGGTCATTACAATGGGCAACCAATACAGATAAATGGTATCTAATCTTTTCTGCTCTTCTATCGGACTGATTGATGGTTATAACATCTCCGATATTATAAGGCAGAAAAATTATGCTGACATTTAGAAGCAAAAGCACAGAAAGATAAAACTAAGTACAAAGCACATCCAACACCATAAAAAAAAAAAAAAAGAAAAAGAAAAAGAAAAAAAATAGCTAAAGACAAATAGAACAGAAAAACAAATGACAATTAAGCCAAAAGAGAATTATAGAGGGGAACAGCTATACGTTGTGGGTGGCAAGGAGCTCAATTAATTATAGAACATGAAGGGAAATCCAGGCATTTCCATGAGATGTTATTAAAAGACATATTGACTGAGCTTTCTTTACAAGTTATGCCTTAGAAGAAGACAAAAGGATTTCCCTGGTATTGATTTGTTCCTGGAATTGGTCGACTTTAAGACATGAAGAATAACATAATGAGAGGTGGCTGGGTAGCAAACAAGAAAGAACAAATTGCTGCCACTGACACTCACATTTGTGAGCTTCCATATATTATTGCCTTTTTCAATTTAGCATTTGTTCATATTGCTTGTCAGAAACCATTAAACCACAAAATATACTCTAAACTAAAAAAGGCAAGCTTATCAGTTATTCATCTACTGTACAAATAATCATTTTGAAAGCTGACCCCTTCAAAAGTATTAGCTCTGGTAACTAGCTGGCTGGATTTGCAATGCTCCTTTGAGCTACTAAATGCCCTGAATGGCTCCCAGGTAGGAGAGAAACGCTCGGCTTTACGGTGGAACAGTCTTCTTCCCCATAGTGCTAAAGGCTCTGTCCCATGTTCATATACTGCATCCTCTGCTGCACTAGTTTTGCAGTCGTAGCAGAATGATCACAAGACCAATCCTCCAGTCAGAGTAGCAAGATGAGGATGAGGTTGACTGTCTGTATGACAGCTGTGGGCTGAGGGGCCTTTAAACATCTTCTTGCTGGTAGAGATAAACAAAAGTGTCTTCTTTGCCATGATGGCCTAATCCTGTCCACGACAGGCTGTTATATAAAATCACCATGTGGGGACCATCCACTTGGGGATTTGAGGAAAGAAGGTTGGTGTCATTACCCACTGTGTCGGCAATCACCAAAAGAAATTCAAAGAAATTCTCACCAGTATTATTTACACCAATATGAGAAAAGTAAGCAGCTCCATACTAATAATTAGTACTCCACTACTGCTGGCTTCTTTCCATGAGAACAAAGGCTTGTGAACATAAGTATCTTCATTTATGTAGGTGCTTAAAAATTGTCCTTACAGTTATGATTCTTCAAGCAGTTTGTATAGCATTAACAATTTGACTACGAAGTAGTTTTCTGTTATGATGAACAGCAGGCAAAAACTCCACAGTCAGATAGCTACCTTCAAAATTATAGTTTGAGTTACAGTTCTTCTCATTCTCTGGCATTTACCTTTTTGATTTATCAGAAACTGTCCCCGCTTTTCACCTCTAAAATTTTGTGTACCAGTTGATTTTGCCATTTCTCTGAGACTCATATGATAGTGAGTCTCAGGCAACAGAATACTTCAGTATGCAGATGTTATTTGGAAAAATAGCTTCCAAAATATCAAGGGCAACAGTGGATGTGGTAAGCCTTAAGCAGGCATGAGCCAGACAGTTTCTCCACTACACCAATGTTCAGAGATGAATATCTGGGTAAAGAACTGTCTTTACATTTGCTGTTGCTGATATCTTTTAAGTTTTCACTCTTAGATTCATCCACCAGGTCAACAATTCTGGGGAGGATAAATCACACAGCTACCCTCACTACATTTATAATTTCTACCCAGAATGAAATGTTTTCTCCATCTTATAAGAATATAAGAACTCAAAACAGTTTCTGTCTCAAATGCAAGAAAAATGCCAGAATCTTGACACATTTTCTGAATGAAAAAAATACATTTCCATCATATAATTTGTAATATTCCATTAATTTCTAAAAAAGGACAACATCTTATTGTTACATTGTTACTTCACATTTGGTTTGGAATTGAAATTTTTTGTTTTGAACAGCACAGATTAATTTTTCATTCTGTAAGATAGATTATTTTAATTTTGGAACACTAAAACATATTAATTAAGAATGAGAAATTTGTTCAAATCAACCTATCACATAGCTTCCATTTCACCTGGTTTGGTTTTGAAAGGGAAATATTTGATTTAAAACTTCATAACTGTCTCTTCTAATTATTTATTGAGATATTTTTAAATGATTGTAAATGTTGCTCATGTAGGCTATCAGTCCTGAGGGACAATTACAGTATATATAACACCTGAAGTAATGATATTTCAAATATTAAACTATGAATATGAGGTTAACACAGATACCTGCAACTAAATAGCAAGATACAGCATAAATCTCTGAATAAATTGCAAAAGTATACGCACACGGCAAAACCTATGTTTCAAAACTGTCTATATTATATCATGTTGATCATTTGAAAACAGAATTCCCCATTGCAGAGTTCTGCTTAAGTCTGTGTGGTGCTATAGACTTTGACAGTGAACCATTTTGTTTCATTTCTTCTACTGCATCCCAAGGCATTAGGATACCCTAGAGACTCGGTTTTTTATTTTAATTGGAAATTTTCTTACCCAAGTCTCTGACATAGAAAAAAGTATCATGTTATTTCTCCAGTTACACAATAATTTGGTAATAACTTTTTTAACTGTAAAAAATTAGCTAGTATTAATTTATGAAAGGCAAGGGTTGAAAGCTAAAGTTCTAGTGCTTTTGTCAAAGTTTAATAAATATTATGCTCCAAAATTTTGATTCTCTTTTGCGGTATTTTTTTTCTTTGGCTATCAAATAACTTCAGAGTTGGACTAACAATGATTGAGATGGATAAAATAGATCAGTCTTTCACTTAACCAGTAAGAAACAATAAAGCTTACCCTAATTCTTCAAAGCAAAAGCAAATCCAAATCTGTTCTGAAATTTGGAGCTAATCTGGGAAGTTAATGGAATTACCTTTCAAAAAAGCAAAAATTTTGAGGCACACTGGCCGGAAGGGGCTTATGCCTCTGAACAAGGAAATTATCTTCTGATTCTTTGATCTCTTCTTGTTGCAGTGAAACTCCCTATATACATAACCTGAGATTTTTTTACTCTTGTTACCAAGTACTCCTATGAACCAGAACTTCTGCAGAATCCTAATTTTTTTTGCTACCTGTTCAAGTAAATGGGGTAATATAATTTCAAGTCTGAGTATTAGCTCTTCCTCTCAATGGCTCAAATTATAATACTTAAGTTTCTTCAATATGCCCTCTATTTTTAGAAAATAATGGAATCAGAATAAAAAGATGAAACTTTCCACAAATGGAGACCCAGATACAACACAGATTAAGTCAATCAAAATCCTTCAAGATTTTTTAAACATTTCACTTTGATTTTTTTAAATCAATTTAAATTCCTAAGTGAAAAGTCACTTGGACTAAAAATATAACTTTTAATTTAAAAAATATCCAAAGAAACATTTCCATAGTTTCAAAGCTTTTCTTCTGTATTTTTCAAACAAATACTGTGTTAAAAATCATCCTTTCTAAAAAAAAAAAAAAATGCTTTGATTTCATACTCTCATTTTCTGGGGAAAAAATGTTGAAATAATATTGACTGCCTCTACTAACAAACAATGGGACCTTTAAACCTGTAATAGTTACTGGGCAGGAAGATAATCCTCTCTCCTCAGGCTCTGTGGCTTTGTGCCTTTGTGCAAATTAAGGGGGATCTACTTATCACTCTCCTTGTGATAAATAAGTTTCAAGAGATGATAATGCTCTTCTGTTACATGTGATATGGCTGAGTGAATGAATGTAAAGTAGGAGGATAAGAAACTGTTTTATCTAGTTTTTTCTTCCCTTCTGTTGTCTGTTTATGCTGTGACATTTTCTTGTTTTAGCTCTCTTCTGCTTCTTTGGAAATTAAATGAGATCCAGTATCTCAGAGACTACTGGCACTTATGGATTAGTGAGACTAATGTAAAAGCAATTAGCTAGGAAAAAAAAGAAACTAATTGCCTGAATTTGATTTTTAAAAAAATAATTAAAAAATCCTACAACAAAAATTTGCAGCAAAGGTGAGGTTTGATAAAGAATGACAGGCCTGGGAAACTCAAGACAAGAGAAGGTGCGGGCAAAGCATCTCTCTTGAATTACAGGGACGAGAAGAATGGATTAAGGAATGGTGGGCTGTAATGACACTGAAAGAATGGCAGCCTCATGTATTCAGCCTCACCAGCAATCTGCCAGCTGGCACCAACATTTTCTAAACATACCCAGGATACTTAGAACAAGATGTTAAAAGTGATGTATTGTACTCGGTTTATACCAGGGAACCACAGACATGTTCCACCTGGATGCCAGAACAGTTAAGTCTCGTGTGTTGTACATGGGAAGACTATATTTGGAAACCCATTCTGGCAACTACATTTCGTTTGAGTTGTTGACTGCCTGAACTCAACTTTTATCAGTTTGAACAAGAACGAATCAATCTAAACTTCAAAAAGGAAAAGGGTATTGCACTGTGATGTCCCTTTGCCAGCATCTATTCATATTTATCACATGGGTACACAGACTGTGAAATTTGAGATTCTATGAGAGAAAATAACTACAAGTATCGGTATGTACTTTCCTATGCAAATCATTAAACCAACTTGAAGCTCTAGCTTGTGACCTACTGTCGTGGTTTAACTCCAGCCAGCAATTAAGAACCACACAGCTGCTTACTCACTCCCCCTACCCCCCACAGTGGGATGGGGGAGATAATCAGAAAAAAAAAAGTAAAACTCATGGGTTGAGATAAAGACAGTTTACTAGGACAGAAAAGGAAGAGAAAATAATAATAATAGAACATACAAAACAGGTGATGTCCAACACAGCTGCTCACCTCCCGCTGACCAATGCCCAGCCAATCCCCGAGCTGCAGTCCCTACCCAACTCCTCCCAGTTCATATACTGGGCATGATGTCATACGGTATGGAATATCCCTTTGGCTCGTTTGGGTCAGCTGTCCTGGCTGTGTCCCCTCCCGGCTTCTTGTGCCCTGCCAGCAGTACAAGAAGCTGAAAAATCCTTGACTTAGTGTAAATACTGCTGAGCAACAACTAAAACATGGGTGTGTTATCAACATTATTCTCATTCTAAATCCAAAACACAGCATTATCCCAGCTACCAGGAGGAAAATTAACTTTATTCCAGCTGAAACTGGGACACCTACTTTCTAAAGAGCTCTATTTAATCTGTGATATACTATTGATTTTGATTAAATAGTTTGGGTTTTAATCTAACGTGTACTCAGAATGCACTACTCCACACTGTACTCTGCTTTGTTCAAGTTTAAATTTTATTTTAAATTTAAATTTAAATTTTGCAGTTTTGTCTAAATGGGTACAAATAAGCAACTTTTAAAAGTACAGCAGGACAAAAGCACAAAAAGCTTCCCTTTCTTTTCTAGAAAAGACATCCAAAACCAAAGTCACCACTAAGTCATATAAAACTCTCTAAGCTGATCACAAACTCCTGACTGCTAAGGAAAACAATTATAGGCAAAACTTTGTTTCTCTGCACCCTCTAAGATGGTAAGCAAAACAGTACTATCTGAGAAGTACTTCTGATGACTGCATGCCTGGGAAAGACAGAGATGCAGGGGCAGCAGACTTCACAAGTCTCATTCCTGTTGTTCCCTGGCAGAGCTGATGAAAGACAACACAGTGCATTTGTGTGTGAGTATCCCTGCAGTGGATCATCTAGCCAGTCTTGCCCACAGGCTCAGGAAGCATTAGATTCCTATCACCCAGGTTTTCAGGTTAGTGTACAAAATACAGACAGAGGAAGGCTACCCAGATGCATCAGACTGTCTAATTTTAAGCATGTGACTTAAATGCCATAAATTGTACTCTGAGGGCATCTTTCTTCAACTAATATGCAGAGAATTTGCCTGTCTGGGCTCAAATCTATGACGTAAGTGGTGTGTGTGTGTTCCCCAGAGTACCCCTAAAGAAAGACAAGGTCTCACTTAAAACTATTAGCCGCTTGTGTAGGCAAAGTTGCAACATCTCTTCTTCCTTGAGACTTGGCCAGGACAATGGGTCGCAGGCAGCACTGCCATGCCCAAGCAGGCAGGGTACAAGGAACACAGAGCATGAGGGAAATGGATTAGCAGTCCTTCCCCCTCCTCCTTAAAACTACAGCTCTTGATCCTTCATACTAAGACCTTTAATGGTCCAGATTTGTCTCTAACCCAAGTACTTTACAAGAACATAGACACCCAGACTGCCCAGGTGAAACTCAGACTGGCCTAATGTGTGGCTTCAGATGTAAGTGCTCTGAATTACGTACAAAGTGAATGCCTGCAGCAGATGGCATGGATATCATGACCTGTAATGATTTTTTTCACCTGTCAGAATAGTGCAAAACCTGTGATGAGTATAACTTCACCAACTCCAACACACCAGTACCTCATTGTTTCAGCTTTCTGCAGGCCATGGCCGGGCAGAGGGCATAAAGAGCCAGTTCTGTGATTTCCTTCTAACTTTGTGAACAAACAGCTCTCTCAAGATCACCATTCCTGCCCTGAGCTAGCACTGAATGTACTGCCGTTTGCAAAAGGTCAAACTAGATTCACCTGTGATTAATTCAATGAGTAGTTTGAGTTTTACATTTACTGCTACACTTCAAAGCAAGAACTAAGAACACACTATAAACATAACTCTTACCATCAAACTAATTCCGTAACTTATGGTTACAGAAAAAATTAAAGTTCCTTGTTTGAAACCAGATGCATTTTCAAGAGCTCTTCTACCTGATTTTGTGCCCACACACTTCAGAGGTATCTGCGTGTTACATGCTGAGAATAGCTTACATGTTCCAGTCATAGGAGAAAGAGTTCCTCAGCTCTGAACTAACAGACACTGAGCAAAACTTGACTTTTCAGCTATGAAGGATATAAATATTTCTGAGATAGGAAACTAAGTGATTGATTAGAAGAGCAACATGAGGCAAAAGGCTGATTCATTAGTAATTTAATTTACATAAGATATGCCTAACCATATCTACACCTAGAAATTTTTGAGAAATATATACATTTTGATTTAAAGTGGCCCATTTGGAAAGAAAGATGGTTTTGATCAACCTTTTTAAGCTTAAGATAAAAGCCTCCAAAAGGACTGCTAAACTAGGGAGAGTGGACACTTGAACAGCTAAGGAACCTTCCCTGACCAACCAAAAGTAATTCAGGGAAGCAAGTGCTCAAAACAGGATTGACATGAAAAAAAAAAATAATTGAAAACATTTATTACTTGTATCTCCTACTACACTGTGACAACTTTCTTCACTGAACCAAACTGCTTTCCTCGCAAGCAGAAGTATCAGCTACACAGTCTTCTACCCTAGCAATACTTGTGTGGGTAAGAGATCTTTGTTCTTTACCTGGGAACCCATCCTGGTTCCATAGTGCTTCTGAGCGCAACTCACAAATCCCTTAGCCTCTGGGATGCTGAAAATGCAATGGTAGAATGAAAAGAATGGCAATAGAAGACTGCAATGAGATTTATTTTTTTTTCAGGAAAGTAAGATCCAGGTCTCCTATTTTAATACTGAGTTAGTAGTTCTTAGACCTCTTGAAGAAGTTTGTTGTTCTATGGTTGACAGACACAGAGAGCAACTGGAACAACTTTGTGTGCAGATGCAAAATGTTTTACAAATTGCCACTTAGACACAGACATGGCATTAAGCAGTATTCCAAAGATCTGTATCCTTCCATTTCAATAACTAAAATCCTACCTACTTAGTAAATCTTAACATGACAGAAGTTATTAAGTTCCTCAGGAGTCATTAGAGTTCCCCAAGCAGATGCTGTAGGGGTTTTTTTAGTAATTATTCTTGCAGTGCTATCACTGGAACTTCACAGATACAAGACACAACCAACCTATGTAACATATTAGTTAAAACAAGTTGTAACATGTTCAAGTGCAATCTACACAGAAAAGACAAAAGGCTACGTCAAAACATTTCATCATTGTTCCCCCAAGTAACAATATAATTCGGCATGTCCCAGAGCATGTTTGCAACAATACATCTATACAGAGAGCTTAGCCCACGCTCAATCTCAGACTTTTCTTCACACACCCTGCATAAAACTTTAAGTCTTAATTCACAGAGCTTGCTCTCTTGCCTTCTGGGAATACTGAACCAAAATTCATGATTGGGGCTCCTCAGTGTTCCACATCATGAAAGGTGAATGCAAAAAAGTAGCCAGACTTGAATCCCAAGCAGGAATTTCTGCTCATATTTGCTCATTTGAAAATCAGTTCTAAAAGCAAAACCTGCCTAAATGAACAATTCTACCTCACATCCTCTTTTCCTAACTGACCCAAACTCCAGCCTTTCATCTAAGAGGTTCACCAGAGTCTAGTGGATTGTGTCCCTCTTTACATCCACTGACAGTTAATTTTTCTTCATCCACTTATTTCAAATTGTGCAGAATGTCTATTCAGGCATCCATTTATTGCAAGACAGGTGCAAGATACCAGAATTACAGACTGACACGTAGCGGGTTATAATTGAAAGAGTCAATGGAGAATCTCACAATTAAATAAGAGACATACTTAGGAAGAAACAGAGTTTGACAATAGTCATTTTTGTCAAGACATCATATTTGAAGTGGTGGAAAAGACAGTGTCCTTGGCACTGGGAAATTCTGTCCTTTCCGCCAAGAGGGAACTGTAACTTTCCTATCCTACAACTGAAATTCTGCAGTTACCTCCACAGACCCATGTTGCTCTCAGAGCCAGGACAATTTTCAGAACCACCCATTGGCACAGGATCAGTTCCAGCACAATGTTTTCTTTACCAGAATAGCAACACAGGCAGCTCCCTGCAAAAACTGGGGTATGATCTATGGCCAAAAGCACATTGCTGCAGTTTACCTCAAATCTACCTAGCAGTCCTAGGTAAGTAACTAGCCTTTTCAGTCTGGAGAATAGGGGGACTCCATCCTGGAAAGCCACAAGATGTCCGTCCTGTGACTGCTCTAGCTGCTGTGCTGCCTTGGTACATCCTGTTATCTGGAGACAGGGGCTGCAGCAGAAGCCCAGAGGGAAGAGAGGGCTGCTGTGGCTACATGCAACCCATCCTTTTATAACAAGGTATCCTCAAGCCCCTGCAAAGACATTTTGCAGTTCTGCAGTTGCTTCCCCTGTCCAGCAGCACTGACTTTCTCCCTACCCATGGAGTGAGAACAAGCAGTATGTCTTGGATCCTTTGAAAGGGCCTCAGTCTTGCAGAGAGGTAAGAGGAAAGGCAGGTCCATGGTATCTGCTAAAGCGGACTTCTTCCAGATGTCCCATATATAAGAAAGAAACAGTCAGAACTGCAAATTTCCCTCTATATGATTTTGATTACCTAGCCAAGAGATAGTTGATAGGAATTTCAGAACATGTGGTATGAGCAAGAAGCAGCTCCAGATACATGTGCACACATAGACCATGACATCTTTGCCCTCACCATTTTCTGCAAAGAGACAGGAGCATTTGATCACATGGGCCAAATGAAAGTGTGTGACTACAAACGAAGCCAACACCTAGCTTGAGTTTGGAACAAGGTGTTGAGCTTCCGTCAGAAGACCCTGGTCTCTCGAGTCTTATATTAAATGCATATTTTAAAGAAATATTTGCTCTTAGCAGTCAGGCATGTACACATACAGCAACATCAGAACAGATCTGATGCTCCCAAATTAATAAGAGATTTAAAACCCTGCAGTTTTTCCTGATGGAAGCCTAGCATTCTATAATGGGTTGAACTGCTGTTAGGGGAAAATATCTACTGTTTTATAGTAATTTGAGTTTCAATGAAGGGTATTTTTCACTCTAGTCTCTTTAACAGTCTCTATACAAAGTGCCACAGCTTGTCTTAAACCCGCTATTTACTGAAGTGAAAAGATTTCCAGGTATGAGGAAAATGCAATATTATCTGTTATAGATCAAAAAATAATAATGTTTGTGATAGGATATGATTTTTTATTTTTCACATATTTAAGTCTATATATTGTCTAGTATTGTTTCACCATTGTCTCATCATCAAGATTAACATTAAATCAAACAATGTATTATTCATGAGGTGTGAATAAATGGAATTAGCCTTTCTAGCATTCACTCTGTAAATCGCATCTTCTGGATAAATGCTTTTTTTTCTTTTTTTCCTTTTTTTTTTTTATGTCTGAACACTAGAAATAATGACCTGGCTTGCAGCCTTGCTAGATTAGCTCTTGTTAGGGTGATATTTTTAGATGAACATAGGTCTCATCAACCAAGAGATGTCAGGTCTGCTATCATTCCTGTCAGATTCCTAATTTCCAACAGTTTCCCTCTCCATCCCTAAACTCTACCTTCACCCCTAGTAGCCATGGTACCTGGAGCTCAGATGATTTGTTGAGCTTGACTCATTATCTACTGTGTTGTAACAGCAGTTAGAAACTGAATGACATTCAATTAAAATGATATTAGCAGCTCAGGAGTGATTTTGTTTAATTTACTCCTACTCAGATGTAAAAACATTAGTGACTTTTTTAATTGGACCTCATAATGTCTAACTCCTACTCAAATGCAATGAAATTAAAGACTTTGGTGGCTAAATACCGCTTAATTTACTCCTACCAATCTATAATGACATTAAAGATGCTTTAGGGTAGATATTGTTTCCAATCATTTATATTCAAAAGAAATCTGAGCTTATAGGTACTATTATTGAGCATATAATAAAATCATACAAGAAATGTATCTATACGGTAGGGGATAGTTGGTTACAAGTAATATTAAAAAGTAATCATTCATTTTTAATGAAAGGATATTAAAAAGTAATGTTAAACACAAGAATTTGTGAAGTTTTTTGTTCTTCACAGCCTCTTCAAGGATGCAATCCTTTCCTTTTTTAATTCAGTGTGTGGTTTCACATGAAACATTTTTATTAAATTGCACATGGATTTAAAATCTTTCTTAAGCGGTATTTATACGATAAATCCAAGGCTGACTTGTGTCATTACAGGGATAGACAGCAAAGCATACTTTGCAGTAATGGGGTTCACTTTGCTCTGTAACTGTAATACGGCTTAATGGATTCTTCTAAAGTTCAAACATTTTAGAGGAGTATGTGGTTCTCTGTCACATTTATACTACATCACCTCCCTTTTAAATATGACTTGTCCTATACTGAGTTTATTAAATTATTAGCATTATTAAAAATGCCTTCCTTCACTTTGATAAACTTCTAATTATTAAAATGAAAAGCATTTACAAAATTTCACTTATGCTTGTATTATGAAGACAAGGCGTGCAGATGACAGATTTGCTCTTGAGATGGCAGAACGAGATTTCTGCTTTAATCTTGTGCTCTCATCTAGCATGTGGCTATGGAGATGTTCAAATGGAAAGGCCTGTTCCAGGTAACTAGCATGAACCTTTGCCAAGGGAGAGAGGAGATATTTGTCATTTTCCCTCCTGGCAACCCACAGCCAGCACCCTTGTCCTGCTGACTGGTGGGTGGTTCAATGACTGTGTCTCACCCAGCTTTTCAAGTGATGGTGCCTTATACCAGCTTTTTCTCATTCCAAATGGAACATGGTCCCTTGAGCTCCTGAACAGCAAAGCCTGTCAGAAACCATAGTCCCTGATTCATTTTCTGATTCTGAAGCACGAGCCAACGCGTTACTTCTGGATTTCTCGTGTTGTAAACTAGTTTAACATAATTTGTTAGTTTATAATAGTTACTTTATAATAAATTTAAGGTTTCATTGTAAAAACTGTTTTAATCCTGGAAAACATTTACATACAATTTTTCAATTTGTTCCACTTAAATCTAGAATTTGGACATGGGAGGATTTAGAATAATTTTTCCCTAGGCATCGGCTTGCAAGGGGTGAAGCAGTGTGGGCTTGAAACACCAAGGAGCTTCAACACTATTTTGGAGTATTCATAGCAACATTAGTAACTATATAAGCACTTAAATTATGCACCAGCTAACGCAGACCCTTCATGTGTCTTCTGCTCTGACCTGCAGCAGGTCATTTGTCAGGTCACACAATAAAAGGGACCACTCTGCTCTGCTGGAGCTGGGAAGGGTATTCCCTCACGTGGTTCCTTTGCCCAGCTGGACAGTTCTCTGGCCTCAGCCACAGCACTGTGCCATGCTGTCTCTCCTGCGCTATAGCCTGAGCTGCAAGATGGGACCACTCTAGGAATTTATGCACTATGAACTGCAGACCTTCAGGTGGCAACTTTGAGGTACGAGTTCATTGTGAGGTCTTGGGCTCAGGGCACAAGATGCAGTGAGACTGGCATAGGTATTTTGCCAAAGCAAGGCCAGAGCCTTCAATACTTTACACCCTACATGTTTATGGCACACACATGCAACTGTGGTGTTATGACTAAACATTTCAGCAAGAGCTGAGAGAAGCTCTCCAGGAGCCCTCTGGTGCCCCTCCTCACCTCCCAGCCCAGAAACTGTCAAGCCCCCCCAAAGAAACACCAATTTTGTGCCTTGACTTGGCACAGGTGTGAGTATCTGGGGCCGGAGAGGGTCTGCCACTGTCCAGGGAGCAATGGCTAGTAGGCTGTGTGTGCTACCATGTTCCATATTACAGCCGCGCATCTGCACATTTATTTCAGGGCCATAGCTATTCCTTTTTTACCTTTGCTGACAGGATTATCTGAAACCTGTCTGGGTTAACACGTTGGATGCACATTGTTAGTGTTGTGGAGGAAAAAGGGGCATCCTACATACAATAAAATCTCTCAGAGTAAAAAGGTTATTACTATACATTTGGACGTGGCTCAGGCTATCAGCAGATAATCATTATAATTTTATAAAATTAACCTACTTCTGATATTTAGCATATTTACTGTAGATATGATTCATGTAATTGTCTCCAAAGTGGTCAACAGGGACCACTGAGCATTTGAATTTCTGTTGTAACTACATCTTTCTCTCACTACATCTTCTGGTATCTCCTTCCCTAAAGCAGTCTCTGAATAATCTATTGCCAATGGGTACAATGCAAGGGAGAGGAAGCACAGTTACAATATGGTGAGTAAACTGAACATCACTAGATAATGTCTGCAACAGGGAACACCAATAAAACACTGTAGAAAAGAAGGTGGATATTAAAAACAGTGACATTCCAAGATCACTGAGGTCTGAAACATATGCAAAAAATATACAAGGACTTCTAATTGGCTTCCATGTCTCAGACATTAAAGGAATCATTAACAGAATACAGTTCTAAATACCTTCCACATACAGTGAAAATGACTCAATATCATCAATTCACGTGTGAAATGACAAATTTCAAGACACATAGCCAAGTACATATTTGTCTGCACAGGAAGCCTCTCAGGGTGAAGCACAGTAAAGCATAAAGACTCAGATTTAATTGTAGTTTTTTGTGTACTCCCCCTGAAGCTAGAGCATTTTTGAAGTCAAGGAGACTATAACCAGGATGAAGTCCTGTAATGGATTTAGACTTAAATGCCTACACTGTGCAGAGATCCTTTATATTAACAAGACATTTTATATTAACAAAAAGCAAGAGAGAACATACATCTTCAGCAGGAAAAAAAAAAAAAAGAAATCTGTATAATTGTCCTTTTCTAAGATGGGCATCTAATATGGTCAAATTTAAAATGCCAATTAACCTTCATCTAGTTCCCCTGCTCCAGTAGCATGGGCTACAAGTAGATCACTTCCCATGGAGTGCAGCTCTCACCAACCACAAGAAAGTCCAGAATGGGCTAAAGAACATCAACCCCTTGTCACCACACTGCTGATTGAGCAATCCCATTTAATCTTGTTAATGTGACTGCAACACATTTACAAGGCACCCTAATTCTCATTATGGGTTCTTGACCCATTATATGGAGCACTCAAACAGTCTATATCCTCTCCTCTAACCTCATAAAGCCAGTATTTAATGCATGCACTAACAAACCTCATGCTTATATATTTCCTAGTTTTCTGGAAAAAAGAAAGCTTTTTTTGTTTTCTGTCTCTAACATCTATTTCTAACATCTCAACCACTGAAATGTTTCTGTTGCAACTAGTTCAGAATTGTTTCGGGAAAGAGGAAAATACTCTGTAATTTCCATGGTGGAAATTTTAATAAACAGCACCCTCAAGAGGATTAGAACTCACTTCCTTCACTGTTTGGTGGAAAAAAAAAAAAAAAAAAAAAATCAGTTGCTAAGCTACCACTTTTGAATACAGCTAGAATAATTTCTAAGGGTTATTTAAGGTGTTTAACTACAGAACAGATACTGTGCGGGAATCCGCGTATGCACTAATCCCCCCAGCCACAAGTGCTACTGTGGTGGCCCTGAAGCATCTGCGTGGTTTAGTGTGAAACTGAGGCTCACCAAGATCAAACAGGCAATCAGTCCCCATTATGAGGTGATCCTTTAAGGAGGTGACTTTGGAAAGGGATGAAGAGACAAGCTGCTTTGGGGCTCCCCGTTGCTCTGCACATTTGGGAAAGTCCTTGTGAGAAAAGCTGATGTAAAGAGAGGTCTCATGTTTTGTTCTGAGGGTGATGAGTCCCATGGCCATCCTGGCTTGTGAGCTGAAGGCATGAGAACACACCTGATCTGTTTCCTTATACTACACTGGGATGAGACCTAGACACATACTGTGGACATTTGGGAAGGAAGCATAGCAACCATACCCCACACTGGGTAAGGGGATGACTGACTGGAACTAAGGGCACACTGCCAGTGTCCTTCTTCCCCAGGTCATTAGCGGAGGGCAGC
This sequence comes from Strix uralensis, assembly GCF_047716275.1. Lineage (NCBI taxonomy): Eukaryota > Metazoa > Chordata > Aves > Strigiformes > Strigidae > Strix > Strix uralensis. The sequence continues at coordinate 8,351,905 of NC_133978.1, read as the reverse complement.
TGCCAGGAAGATTGTAGCCTCTGTCCCTGTAAATCTCAGCCTAAGCCAAGTCATCTTCAGAGTCTTGAAGGAGAGCAACTCATGTGATGTGTCTAGATTTAGTAGTGAAGAGATCTTAAAAATCATGTCTCAGAATAGAAATTGGATGTGCTGAGGAGCAACCACAATTTGCACAGCATCAGAAAAGTCACTCCAGTGCTTCATTCTACCATATGACAGAGTGTATATATTTTCTTTGCAGAAGTAACACCATTCAGATGTCTCTTCCCTCTTCCACTCATTCTTTCCAACTGAACATATATCATACCAATACCACTAAAACTGACTTGCTGGCTTCTTAGTGATAACTTCATTGAGAAGGAAGATTTCCAAGAATACCAGAACACTCAATGTTAAATACAGCAGTAATTTATAGAGTGAATAAATTTGATTCTGATTTGATTCAGTCTGATTACAGCATTGGTGAATAAGGGAAGAGCAACTGACTTCACCTACCTGGACTTGTGCAAAGCATTTGACACTGTCCCACATAACATCCTCGTCTCTAAATTGGAGAGACATGGATTTGATGGACAGACCACTCAGTGGATAAGGAATTGGCTGGATGGTCACACTCAAAGAGTTGTGGTCAACAGCTCAATGTCCAAGAACAGAGCTGTGACAAGTGCCATTCCTCAGGGGTCAGTGTTGGGACCGGCGCTGTTTAACATCTTTGTTGGTGACACGGACAGTGTGATTGAGTGCACCCTCAGCAAGTTCACCGATGACACCGAGCTGTGTGGTGAGGTCACATGCTGGAGGGAAGGGATGTGCCATCCAGAGGGACCTGGACAGGCTGGAGAGGTGGATCTGTGCAAACCTTATGAAATGCAACAAGGCCAAGTGCAAGGTCCTGCACATGGGTTGAGGCAATCCCAAGCACAAATACAGGCTGGGTGGAGAATGGATTGAGAGCAGCCCTGCAGAGAAAGACTTAGGGGTGTTGGTTGATGAGAAGCTCAAGATGACCCAGCAATGTGCATTCGCAGCCCAGAAAGCCAGCCAGCCGTATGCTGGGCTGCATCAAAAGAAGTATGACCCAGCAGGTTGAGGGAGGGGATTCTCCCCCTCTACTCCGTTCTTGTGAGACCCCCCCTGCAGTGCTGTGTCCAGGTCTGGGGCCCACAACATGAGAAGGACATGGACCTGCCCGAGTGGGTCCAGAGGAGGCCACGAAGATGCTCGGGGGGCTGAAGCACCTCCCCTGTGAGGACAGGCTGAGAGAGTTGGCGGTGTTCAGCTGGAGAAGAGAAGGCTGCGGGGAGACCTTATAGTGGCCTTCCAGTACTTAAAAGGGCTACAGGAAAGCTGGGGAGGGACTCTTGATCAGGGGGTGTAGGGATAGGACGAGGGGTAATGGTTTTAAACTGAAAGAGGGTAGGTTTAGATTAGATGTGAGGAAAAAATTCTTCCTGGGTGGTGGTGAGACACTGGCACAGGTTTCCCAGAGCAGCTGTGGCTGCCCCCTCCCTGGCAGTGTTCAAGGCCAGGTTGGACGGGGCTTTGAGCAACCTGGTCTAGTGGAAGGTGTCCCTGCCCATGGCAGGGGGGCTGGACTAGATGATCTTTAAGGTCCCTTCCAATCCAAATCAGTCTACGGTTCTATGATACCCATTTGGATGTTTCTCTCCAATGTGTGGGCAGTGCTCAGGTACAGGAAATTAGATGTTTGATACTAGGTTTAAAATGAATCTTGCAAAAATAAAATAAAACATTGAGAACAAAAAGTCGACTAAATAATTCAGAATTATTATTTTACACTTAATTTAGTAAACTGATTTTCAAAGAGTATATGTTGGGTTCTCACTCTGATGCAAAATTGCACTTAGAATTTGTTGTATGGGAAAATGCTGTTATTTAGCCTTTTTGGTTTAATTCTGAGCACTTTCTCTGTGTTTATCAATTTTTAGGAGATCTTTTATGGATTAAAAACATATCCTTACCATTTAAAAAGACACTGTGATCTAAGGAAGCCTAAGCAAGAATAGCCTTCTGAAGAGTAGCCAGATTCATGCCTAATGTTGTTTCAGAAGAGTGTGAATTCCTAGAGATGGAGTACTCAGCCAGATACAGATGTGACTGGGACTGTCAGAGAGCACATTTAATCCATCTGTCAAAAGGAAGCTGCTTTGTCAAATCAGACCTGACAATTCAGAACTGTTTTCACAGTTACACTTTGGTATGAAGAACTATTTTTAAATTACTTTTTTAAAGCATTCTTATTACTTTTTAAAAAAATCTAGATGCATTTACTAAAGCCAGAAATGAGATGACATGTATATGCGTAAGAAAACCTGGGCAGAAATAACTCATATCTGATCATTATTCCCTGGAACAACAACAAACAGCTCTTTATCTGTGAGCGTGCTATTTGGCTGTAGCATTAACTTAGTTATCAAAACTTTCAAGATTCACATTAATGTAAAACTCCACAAATTATCTTCTATATGCGCACGAACGGCTCTGGTCCCATTATTCTGAGATAATTCATTTCCTCCCCTTCTCCCAAGTTTTACCACCCTTCTTTAGCATGTCTGGCCAATTTTCTGACATGAAAGCCTTACTAAAACATACTGATTGCTTACTTTACCTGCCATGTACAGCAATTTTGGTTAATTATTTAAAATCCATATATATATACATTTCTCTATATATAGGCTCCATATGAATTAGAGGGGTTAATACATAGCAATTACCTCTGTCTTCTAATTGCTTTACTAATTTTATTTGAGATAAAAATGGGCAGGAAATTTTTACATAACTGTTAATTAAGATTTCTTTTTCACCCTTCCAGAGTAGTATAATATACTGGGGTAGAAATACAGCTTAACCTACATTTCACACTCAGCCATATTCCTTTTTATGCTGTAGTTAACAAAGGTGTTCATGAATCAGCTGAAAATCTCAATTCATAGTTGGATGACACTTTTCTTCAACTAACAACAATCCTCAGTTACAAATGCCAAACAGGAAGAGCACATCTGTGGAAAACAAGCCTCTTAAACGGAACGAATGAATAACAATGATGTGTGGGTTGTGCTTTCTATGCAGCAAACTCTGGGAAGACCTTTCTGTGAACAGCTATCTGATAACAATTGAAGACGCTTTGGTGTTCCTACTCGCCTCCCACAGCCCTTTGTATCAGCAGCTCAGCAGAGAGAGTCTGACAGCAAGATTCCTTTGTCATTTGAAATTTCAGGTACTGTAACTCAGCTCAGTGCTGCGCAAAGGGACCTCTGCTGAGTAGCTGTGTGTTTGTACAGAAGAGACAGAAATTTCTCAATGGCCGGTTCTCAGTGTGTGGCACGAATTGATATCCTCAAGTTATCCCAACTAAATCGCCCTCTGCTAAGTAACTTTCATCACCTTGGTCTCCCTGATTTGCACACAGCAGCACCCTTATTTTCAAATAAACAAACTAAAGCCCTACAGCACCTATCTAAAGCCCTGCCTATGCTGTACACAAGAACCTATGCTACATGCAGTTCCTCCCCCAGTTAGTTACAAGGGCCAGGAGAACAGACCACCTGTGCTTAAAGTACCATTAGGTTCTCAGATACCATGATGAAAACTGTAATGTACACGTCTGTAAAATTCAAACGGAATAAAATTCATCTTTACATCCAAAGCTTAGAGTAAGAGGCACTTCCCCATCATTCTCATAGGCCCACCAGAGAGACATTGGATTTGAATATAAAAATGTAGAAGTATGAACATGAGCAAATCATTCTCAACTTGCAAGGTGCAGTCTGCCATAAACAATCCCCCCCTCCTTTTTTTGCATCCATAATATTAAGGAATAACTAAAAGTATTTGCAGTGCTTCATTCATCATATCAGAGACTGCTGAAGAGAGAAAGGACAAGAACATTCACACTGGCAAATTCACATTGCTGTTTTTCCCCAAATCACGGACCAATATTTATATAATCCAGCAACATAAAAACAAGGAACTGTCAGAGTCCATCTCTGAAAATCTCCTTTGACTGCCAAAAGGCAGACCTCACTAGCCCAGAAGAGCAGATAGAAGCCATGCAAATCTTCTTACACCAAGAAAAGGGACACACATTTTAGATAAATGTAACAAACACTTTTAATTTTGCAGAAAGTTCCCTTCCATCTCAGCAGAAGGCAAGTTCTCAAACACTTCAGTGACATGAGAAACAGGCTCTGAGCTGCTCAGTTTCCTTCTTGCCAAAACAAGAAGGTTACAATTTTCCAAATACATGAGACCACTTTTTCCCCAACCATTTAAAATCCCAGTCACTGAAATCAGAGTCTGACAACAGTTAATTTATTTGGACTCCTTCTACCTCATTGACGTGCTAGAGCTCCAGGCTGTAGCATAATCTCAGCATTTTTTTCTCCTGAAGCAGATGCTATTAGGAGGAAATAACTTCAAGTGCTCTGCAGCAATTGCCACATTCCCAAAGACAACTTCCCATCCCTTCCATCAAAAAAAAAGACCAAAATAGAATCTTTCTATAGACTCTTAGGAATCCCTATCCATGGCTTTCCAGCTATAATTAAAGATGAAAAGATGAGACACTGTTTAAAGTCATCACATCTCTGACGGGTTTTCTCCTATCCCAAATCTGTGAATGTGAAGGAAAAGAATTTGCTTTACAGAAAAGATTGGAAATGCGTGTTAGATGTAATGTGCTATTATAGCGATGAATAGCATCGTCTAAAACTCAAAGCACAGGTCTCTGGGGTACCATTCCTGCTAGCTGTACGAGGGACATTTGTATCCAGTGCTTCCAATTTACCCACCTGTTTCTACATCCATTGCCTTAGCATTTGCAAGTCTTTACAGGTCCTAGGCTAGAGAGCACTCACAAAGGCTGAAAGTAATATTAGTTTAGATCATATTTTCTGCATTTTTGGTTCTCTCGTTCTTAATTTTGAAGGACAACTGCAATTGCAATTCATCCATTTAGGCTTATCCTAAAGTCATTATTTGTTATGATGCTGTTCCTGCCTTCAGCTACAAAGAAAATGACTATCCCTACCCCCTCACAGAAGGATTAACAGCCACAGAAAAATGAGTTATGGCTAGTCTAACTGACAGGAGCTCAGAAGCATATTCATTTTCAGAAGTCCACCTAAGCACAGGACAGAATTCTGCACGCTGTGTCTTCCTCACAGCTATGTAAAGCACACAATGTGGTTTTTTTCATCACCAGTCTGCATACTCAAGAGCTATTGATGTTAAAGGTAGCATGTGAACTAAGTGATGTGAAATAAGTGGTGCAATACTATACAGAGCTTGTGCAGTCACACCTATTTTTTTTTTAACATAAAGAGTGTATTAAAAGTATTATCAACATAGGTGGATCATTTTATTTATAGGTGGAATAATAATTATTTTACTTATGTCTCTATCAATCTCCAAGTAAGCAGGCTAGAGGGAAAAATAAGCTAGTCTTCAGTGAGATTGTTTGCAAACACACTTGTATCAAATCAGTAGTAACCAGTCTCATCATTTTTTCTTCAATCCACAGTTTCACCTTTCTTAACAGAATAGGTGCCAGATGGAGCTGCATGGGCTTATTTTGTCTGAATTTAGTTTAGAAGATTCATAGATCCTGGCCTGACTTTTTAATGCCCTCTATCAATAGATTGATGGGCATGCTCATCCACCTTGCTCAGAACTAAGCTGTTATCCAAGTAGCCTATGAATGCTATCAGCTTTTGCCCACTAGACACTGCTGAAGAAATCGTCCTTGAATCATCTGAAGACAAGACATTGTGGGATAAAAATACAGACTGGATGCTGATATACTCCTCAGTGCTTATATAGATTAACACCACACAACGATGATCTCCAAGCAGCCTTCCAAAGCGGTAATATTTCAGTTTAGAGATCAGCGTACAGCTTCCAACCAAATACACTTCAAAATCACAAGCCATGTTAAAAAAACACATGGCACCTCTGTTCTGAAAATATTTTGAAGGGATCTGGTTTTTGAAGTTGTTGTAGTGTAACAATGTACCTATCAGAAGGTACCTATCCACCTGCAGCTACAGTGAAAAAATGATGTGTTCTCCATGATTCACAGTAACCAATAAATGAAAACTAAATAAATTAAATTCTCACAAAAAGTGAGAGAAGATATGAGGCAAATAACAGACATACCACAGCTGCAGCTTTTCACCATGGGACTCCAGAACACACTAAGTGCCCTTCATGTCCTATGCACCAAGTGACATATACCGGTCACTGGGAACATTTGCACGTTACAAATGAAACCCATGTGTTCTGGTCTGTTTTGCATCCAGTCCTGAGTCCAAGAACATGCACAGCTGAAGGTCCACATGTGCACTTCTGACACTGCAAACAGCTCCCCTCAGATCCATCGCACAATAAAGAATTTCCTACACAGATCCAGGCTGTAGGATCAGTTGCTTCTTGCCACAAATATCAGGAAAACAATGACACATTTCTCAAAGCTGACCTGCAGAACATGTCCTTATCTTGCTTCATGAGCTGAAGCCTAAGGATTTAAAGTTTTTTTAAATCTGAAAGGTCTTTATGTGTTTAACGAAATACTTACAAGTATGAACTCAAGTCTTACTTCTTCAATACCTCCTCTATCAAACTGGAGTAGATGCTTCACTAGATTAGGTCATATGTTACCTTTGCATATTAAAAAAGTAGATGGAAATACTGACTTACATTTATTTTAATACAATTGTGTAATTTGAGGTTTATAGAGCCATGCATAAAGCATTTGTTATCCCACCTATAACAAAACTGATCCATTAACTCTGACAATATTTTTAGTACGTATTTTGTTACAAAAGCATTAAGACACGTTATGAATCATTCTGGCATTATGAGAGTTAATAGAATACTATATATTTTTCAGGATTATTAATATTTAGTGTCATTCAGTAAATTAAAAAATCAAGTTTAACTAAGGTTAAAAATATCTGATGATACAGTACATAGATGATTGTGAATGTATATTAATGAAGCTTTACACAATTGACTGGATATCTTTTCGTTAATCACTCACAAAAACATGCCAAACATATATCAAAGACTTCAGCTCCTTTTTCATCCAATCTTCCGACATTTCATTATTACGGTTACCTGATTAATGGATGCAATAATATATGTGGCATGATATGATATGTTCACATTAAATTTTAATCAAATATTACTAAATTCAGAAAACATTAAGTAAATCATGACTGATGAGGCAATATTGCTGTACTGTCATATTGATGGTTAGAGAAACTCACTATGGAGACTTACATATTAAGGAAGAGAAGTAAATCTTATGAGGAAATAGAAGTATCTCAAGTTTAACTAGTTGGTTCTTTTAAAATTGCCTTCCAGCCAAAGCCTGAATATTAGATCCATCAAAAGTATTCCAGTGTCTGTAACTGATATGAATGTTTTGTTTTCTTCTGCTGCAAGTTGTCTCATTCTTTCAAAAGCATGGATTAACATATACTCTGCACAAGGGCCTTTCCCAAAAGATGATGGCCTGTGTAGTGAAAAAACCCCACTATTCCACACTGCAGTTGGGAAAAATTAGCCCAATTTATTTAAAGCCTTGCTATGATCTGAGAAGCAGGGTGTCAGGCACATGGAATACACTTGGTCTGCTTATTTTTACCTGAATTACACTATTGTCACTTTGCAGAAGGTGGACAGGGAAATAGATGGGGGTTAGTCTTCAGAGCCTTGAACTGCAAATGTAAGATGGTTTCATCCTGGAAAACCAGAGAATGTGCCTCTAGTGCAGACAGCAGCTTTCTTTTCAGCTTTAAGTCAGTAGTGAACCTGTTCATCTGAAAATTTGGAACCCATATTTGGCAATAATTCTATATTGCATTTTTAACTGGCAGCAAGAAAATAAAGCACTGAACTGGCTTTTTACTGTTGTGTTTGAAATTGAAAGACAGTTAATTGTATTTGTCTACTTACACTTCCTGTTCTAGTGAAAAGTCAGATGGGATTTGCTTATGTTATCCTATGCTTGCCTTGGATATCCATCTCCCCCTCTCCCTGCTCCCGTAACTGAAAGATTCAACTTACAATCTTGAGGCATTGTTCTTTTTCATATATATATACAAGTTATTTACCCAGAGAATAAACTCCATTTTATGAGTTAGATGACCCCTTAGAAGCTAAATGATGAACCCTAAATACCAATACTGGAGAGAGTACTAGCTAAAAGCCTGCAACAAAACAATTCAAGCAATAACCTGTACCGAAAAAAACCTATTGCAAAAAACTTAGAGCTCCTAGAAATAGATATTCTCAGGGGTTAATTCTAAACTTTCAGTGTTATAATCCATGACTACGCTTGCATAGCATTTGAGTCCCATGATACAGACTAAACAGCTCTCTTCTTTCATTTATTTGTAACTTAAAAACAGAAGTGAAAACAGTCTTGTCATATGACCACCTTTTCGGTAGACTCTGACACCAAGATATCAGACGTCACTGGATCTCATTTGGAGTATGTGAAGTAGTGTACAAGTCCTGCTTAACTGCTTAATGCATTGTATTCAAAAATGTAGTGCATCGCCTAGTACTTGCCATGAGACCTTTCCAGAGTCTGTTTGCCTCTTCACGTCCTGGTTTCACTTTCAATGCCTTTCCTTGCCTTGGAAGGTTATAAGGGGTGTAAGACTTCCTCGTATTATGTGGACGTGCTTACCAGCAAGGGAAATCTCAGTACTAGTGCACTCCAAATATATACTACTCAATTCTGCATCTATACTCTGAATATTAAGAGCAATAAATATTTAACGTGTTTTGATGGAATTTTTTTTTTTTTGATAACTTGCTTTTTGCTAGAAGTCATTCCATATAAAGGATTTTAAGAGAAAGCATACAGATAACAAAGGGAGCGAGAAAAGGAAATTAAAATGCTAAAATGGATACAATGAAACTGATGACCAACTGGGATCAACTGGGAAGGAGCTCTGAGTATTGATACATCTTGGTAGCTCAGTTGAGCTACTGGTTTCACACTGGTTAGTTCTATGGCACAAGGATGGCAGTTAAACACCTTCTTGCTGTAAAAGTGGGTTTGGAATTTTTAGTGTGACTAGCTCATACAACATAATATGAACAGTTATCAGAATAATTAAAGCAAATCACTAAGTTATCTTCTTCCATACCCAGATAAGTTTTGTACAGTTACAAGATTAAAAAGCACAAAATTCCTGTGAGTGTAAGACCTAATAAAAATGGAAGAATACATCCAAACCCACAGCTCTTACCTCAGGCAAACTCCCACTGGTGTTGGCACCTCATGCGATGCAGAGAAGAGTGCAGACACTTCAAACAAAATTGCCTGGAAAGGTTTGATTCACTCTCACTTGATTAATTGAATGAGTATATTATAAGTCAGTCTTACAGCTCTTGCTTTTCTCAGGAATGGAAACATACCAGAAAAAAAGAGGTAACTCAAGGTCCTCAGTAAACTTTAGATCACAGAGCGTGATGTTATGGCTTAGGCCTCAAAAAAAACCTACTGGCTTTCACTAGAATCCTCTGTTAAAGTCAAGGTCCAGCTTTTAAAGACCCAACATAGCCTTGTAGTCTGCAGGGTTGTGTCAAATACCAGACCTGTCAGAAAGTCAACTTGAAATGGGCCTATTTCTTTACCTTTCAGTCTGAGAGAGGAAAAACAAAACAAACCAGAAAAATTCTGGCTGAGCACTCAAGATAGGTGACGTTCATTGGATTTCAAAAAAGAGGCAATTTGTATGGGCAAGGAATGGAATAATTTTCTGTCCAGATAGAGAAACACAACTGCATAGTTAGGATAAAAGAGCCAGTTTAGAAAAAGAGAAAGGAATCAGTGCTAGTGATGCAAGAACAGAACCTTCATATCCTTTAGCTAAGCTGCAAACAAACCTACTTTTGTCCAAGCTTTTTAAATCCCCATAAACCAAAGCCAAAGGATCTTTCTTTTTTGTGGATAGGGCCAGCTGAGAGAAGCATTATTCAGCTGCCTGTGGCTGCCATTTAGAAAGGCAGTTGAAGTAGCAATGATGCAGCACTGGCCCTTTCAAAGATGAGCATGAGTGGAGCAGCAGATCTGAGATGGGGAAATAGGGGCCGGTCTGTGGGTTATAGGTGAGAGGGGATTTGTGGCAAGGGTGGGAACGTGATGAAAGAGGGTGGTGGCTTTACAGCAGAGCTGTAGGACAGAATATATATTATGAAATGTTAGGAAGAAACTTGGGGCAATGGAGCATGAGTGAAAAACATGGACATCCTTGCATACCCATTTGATTCCTCATCACCACTTTCAAACAGCCAGCTCTTTCTGACCCCCATTTTTGCTGTCAGAAATATGTCAGCCCTAGTCAATATAAAGGAAAAAGTCAGTATATCAGCTGTTCATCATTATGCTCTCACAAAATACTGAAAATAGCAAAGTTTCTACTTAGCTTAATACTGACAGCTTACGAATACAAAAACAAACAGAATTTTCCTGGTATCTTGCACCTGGACAAAGTAATGCAAAGGAATACTACTTAGCCTTTCACCATTCCCACCAACTCCTTTACCTAAATTAGTTGTTCTGAGCAAAGAAATCACACTATAAATATAATTAGTTACTTGGAACCTGATCTAAAGCCTAATGAAATCAGCAGAAAGCTTACAGAGAGAATGAGCTATAAAGAAAATATTAGTTTGATTGCTGTGGGCAAAACTACTTTCAGATCTAAGCAGAGGATTTAGCTATTTTATTCTGCAAGCAATGAGAAAATATCTTCTTGATTCTAAAACTAAAATAAGAGACTTAATTAATTCTAGAGCACCACAGTCATATACATTACTTCTTAGTATGCAGGAATCCAATAGTTTCTTTTTTAAACAGTAATATTTAAAAACACATTTAATTTAAATGGTTGTGGTTCCTCTTTTCAGTAAACACATGTGAAGGCATACATTGTGTTTAAATATAATAAATACAGCTAAAATCATGCATCTGGGTCAATCCTCTGCATGTAATCAGGATTATGAAAATTTAGTTTTTCTTATCTTTCTCAATAAATGGTCTATGTACAGATGACTGGAAATTTATTCAGACATGGTCTTGGTTGTGTTCTTGTTTTTTAACTCACCAGTTCGTTCTTCCCTGCAAATCTGACTGGTTTCTAATTCTATCAGTTGCTCTGGTATCTAAGGAAAGTGCCAAACTGTGGTTGCTGATTTCTAAGCTGTGCTGAAGTTCTTTCAGAAACAAAATTCTCATGCCAAGGCATTCCAATTGCAAGTTTTCTGCCCATTTTAATGACTCGCTCTTTTGGTTTTGCATTCTGATTGTTGACCACATGTAATTATAAGGAAAAAGGTCACAGAAGACCTTGAGAAGCCAAAATCCAAATAGAAACAAAAGAAGGGGGAAAAAACAACAGGAAAAGGTTTTCATTTAATTTACACCTTCTCCAAGATTTCACTGTCCTGAAACTCCCAGCTCTCCGAATGAGGCTCCTTCAGCCCCAGTTGTCAAAGCCCTCCTTCATCCACTGCTCCTGCCCAGAGCTCCTCTCAGGCATTCCCCAGGGGCAAACCAAAGAGACATGGCAGATCTAGGGGGAGATCCTCAAATCCGGTTATTCTGAAAAATCTGACAAATGGAAGGAGGCCCATCAGTCCGATGGCTCTGTACATGTGTGGTGGGAAATAAATTGTCAGAGGCATAGGGGAATCCCTTTTGTTTCAAAAGTGCTTCTTCAAAGAAACAGACATCCCCATCTCTCTTTGAGGAAGGCACTGTGTGGGAGGCTCTGTGGGCCCTCCTACAATGCCATGACTGAGAAGCTTGTCTTTAACTGGAGCTTGACTGAAAATGCACAGTCCAGATAAAATGCAAAGGCACAAAGAATAAATAAAGAAGTAGTCAATGCTAAGCAAAGTGTGGGCTGAGGAATTCTGCCTCCTAAGGAGGTGACAGTCAAATGAAGCTGGCTCATCATGTGTGTCAAAAGCAGCATCAGACAGGTAAATAGCAATTCTACACTTCCCTCCTACTCTAAAATTCCACTCTTAAAACACAGGGTATTTTAGGAAGCTTCCTGCTGACAGGCACATCCTGCCCAGAATTACATTTTAATAGTTCTTCTTTTAGACAAACATTTAATTTATACTTATACAGTCAACGTGCTATTCCCATGCTGTCCCTAGGTAGGAACAAAACATGCAAAACACAGAAAGGGTGGTAATGAAAAGAAATAATCATCCTGTTTTCATTGATGAGTTTACAGATAATGTAGTAGACTATTTACTATGGTTTTGTTTTCTCCGGAGAGCAACTTTAAATCTCTTAGAACAACTCCGTAGACACTGGTAGAAAATTGTAGCCATTTTCAGTCCAAGGCAACAGAGGTTAGCACATCATCTGGAACAAATATGTGACATCCAGCACTCCAGGATCTTCGAATTTTGGACATAAATCTACAAAGTGTCCCAAGATTATTCCCTGAGTAAAGGAGAACTTCCATACAAATTTAGATTTTGATCTAGCAATAACATCACTATATCACATTGCAACTAATGTTACACAGATAATGTTACAAGTTTTACTCGCTCTCCACAGCCGCTCAGGAACTGGCAGCATGATGGAAGGACTGGGGCACAGTGATACTTTCATTTTGCCAAAGCCAAAAAGTACTGCCTATCCATCAGGAAAAAAAATCACACTAGAAACTAAATAAGTTGAATACAGCATTGCAAACAGCAACACTGATGGTTCTGAAGCAAATCCTGCATATCACTAGCAGTTCTTAAAACATGAGATTTTAAAAGTAATCTTGTCACGTTTCTTTTTATTTACCAACAGTTTTTGATCAGATTTAGATATAGGAAATGAAACATTGACACATGAGCCAAGGAAAATGCCCCATTTAAGCGTCTGCTACCAGTCCCTGGATGAGAAGAGGCATGGCCAGGTCCCCAGAGGGGCTTACAGCCACTGGAGGGACAGTAATGACCACTGCTGGTTACATGAACAGGCAGGCTGTAACTCATTGGCTTGACTCAGCAACACGGCTCCCAAAACCTTTATTTTGTTCATACAATACCCCTCACTCCTTTAGCTTCCATTCCACAAGTGGTAAATTGGCCTAGCATCTTACTCCTCTTTCCACTAACAATAATGTGTCTTGAAATGAACATTGACTGTCTCTTAAAACCCAATAAATTAAATTGTCTTTCCTGAGCCAGCAGCAGGAGTAATGGAAAACATTTCTCAGAACTGGTTTGTTTTATTTCTAAGAAAGTGTTTGACCTAATGACCTATCTTAGCAAATTGGTATGATTTATGGAGAACTGATAAGCATAGTAAAAACTAGCTATGTAGCTACCTGTCATGTCAAACATTTTATGCAGAATTAAAAATTATACACAAACGGATCAGCAATATAGTATAAATAAATAAAAATCTGCAGTTTAGTCACCAAAGATTTATAAAAGAGCTAGTAAAGGGGCTAGAAATAACAGCTTGACAATATGCAATTTAACTGCCAGTGTATCTAAAATCTCATCCTACATAATATTCAGTAAGACCATCAAAATTTGCCTCTGGATTAATGCAGTATGGAAAAGGATAATCGACCAGCTAAGACTGTACAGATGCAAGAGAATCAGTAAATTGTGACACATAAACTCAGTATAACTTCATTAACAACTGAACAACCAAGTTTTGTGCTCATATGTAAAGACCTTTGGCAGACTTTTTCCTGTTGTAGCACTACCAGCAAGTGAGAGAAAAAGGCCAGGCAGCACAGGGCTAAGGGTTAGAGAAGGGCTTGCCATTACAAAGAGGAACGGTGACCAAGTGGGACAGTCAAGGTGGGAGATGTACTCCTACAGATGACAGACGAATGTTCCCTCTTCATGGGTGTGTGTCCATGAGCTAAGAGGAAGGAAAACACAATGGTCTGGTACAACAAAACAATTCCATTTTATCATCTCATGTGTCCGAATGTAAGTACTGGCAGTGAAGCGTCAAGTAGCCTTTCTTCTTCACCCTGGCCGACCAATCTTGTCAATGGCTGATACAGGACAACTTCACCTAGCTATTGGTCAAACAGTGGGCTCTAGATCAAAACCACTCTGGACTACATAGGATCTAACTTTGTGATATGTAATTAAACCAAGTGATAGATAAATTCTTGCAAATGAAAACAGGAACTAGCGAAGTATCTTTTGGAAGCTCCTTGCCCGAAGAGACTATCTTGTCTAACCACCTATGTTGGAAGGGAAACTCCCCCCAGCACTCCTGTGTTGCAAAGCTAGTCCCCATAGCACAGGGATAGCTGAGAGCTACGGCATATCAGGCCGTGTAGGCTCCCTCAGAGACCCACAGACGCCACTCATGTCTGAGGATCACATCTACAAAGGGTACAAAGAAAATCCCGGACTTTCTTTACTTACTGCTAATTAGCTTTTTTACTTCTTGTTTTCTAGGTGTCTCATCTTCCCCCCTACCTTCGATCCTCTTCTGTCTCCCCTTTTTTTTCTTGCCCTTGTTCCCCTTTCAGTCTATTACTGCCATGCTCCTGTGAACTCACGCCATCCTCAGTTCCACCTAAGAAGTTATACACAATCCCTTTATGGCGGTTTTCTTCTCTATAGTCTTCATAAAACCCAACATTGTACGGAGAAGGATGCTCAGAAAGTTATCTGGTCGTCTTATTTGCTGTTCAGCGACCTGCTTAGCTGATCTTTCTCCAGAAAGATTATTTTAAATAATTAATACTACTATCTTGTAGCACATACATGGTGATAGGGCAATTTTGGTATCACTGTCATTGCCACCTGTTTTCACATACCGCAATTCCTGCAATGAAGAGCCGCGAAGAGCAGTAGCTGTTTCTTCTGCCCCTCACTGAGGGAGCTGAACCGGCCACTTTCCTGACTGGCTTTGTGTCCGGGGCCGAAACAACAGCCCGGCCCCCATCACCTTTGCTTGGATCGGGTAACGCACCTCAGGGCAGAGCTGCAGGGCAGGAGCGGGTTTTGCACCTCCGCGATGGGAGGGCGCTCCTCGCTGTCACTCCTGCCCGCGGCACCTCTCCGGTAACGGTACCGGTACCGGCCCTGCTGTCCTGCCCTGCCCTGCCCTGCGGCGATGGGCGCTTTTACCGCCGCGACTCATGGCCGTGCTGGGTGATTTTTTCCTCACAGAAACCCCACGCGTCTACAGACCGACGACCTGCGCCACAGGGAAAAAACCAAAACAAAAAAAAAAGGAGGGAAAGACATCCCGGTTGCGTGCCCCCGGGCGACGGGCGCTACCTCTCCGCCTTTCGGAGGCCGCTCTCCCGGCCCCTCGGACCGAGCCCCCGCCTCTGCCCTCAGCGGGGCGCGCGCGCCCGCGGGCGGGAAGGCGGCCGTCGGGGCGGCGCGAGGCCGGCCGCGGGCGGGGCGGGGAGGGCCGGGAGCGGCGCCCGTTGCCCCGGCGACGCCGGCCGAGTCTCGCGCGACCCGCAGGCTCTCGCGAGTCGCCGCCCGGTGCGGGCCGGGCGGAAGCGGCCGCCGTGTTTACAACCCGCCGGGGCGGGGACGCGGGAGGAGCGGCGGCGGCAGCCGGGCTGGGCCGGGCGGTGGGGGCCGGCGGCACCGGGAGCGGCGAGCAGGCCGCCTCCGCGCCCATGTGCCCGCAGCCCCCGCCGTCCATGGAAGTGATGGAGGGGCCCCTCAACCTGGTGAGCAGCGCGGGGGACGGGGTGGGGGGCGCGTCCTGTCAGCCGGGCTCCCCGCCGCGCTCGGCCCTCAGGCGGCGCCGAGAGGGTGACGCCGCTCCCCTCTTACCGGTGGGTAACCGGACGGAGAAGCGCGACCTGAGCTGTAAATAGGGCCCTCTCCGTGTCGGTCCGTCCGTCCGTCCCTCCCCCCAGCACCTGTTCAGGGCTTGTGCCAGGCCCTGCCGCGGCGGCACCGTGCCCTGGCCTGCCCGGAGGGGCGCGGGGCCGAGCGGCTGTCCCGGACGTGAGGTGGCTCCTGCGGGGGGTGGGGCGGGACTGTGCTGGCCCCAGTGCGGTCTGGCGGCCGCTGTAGGGGAGTGCCTGCGGGGCCCGCGGCGGGAGCGGGGCTGCTCCGTGCCCGGCGGCCCCCCGGGAGGGGAAACAACGCAGCGGTGCGTGTAGCGGCACGTTGAGGTGGGGGCGGTGGGGTGTGTTAAGTCTGGCCCAAGTTGCAAACACAGGGGACAAGGGAAGTTGTGGAAGGAAACGCTTAGATGACCCAGGCCGTATCTATGTCAGTTTAAAGAGTTTGAGAGGCTTATCAGGGCCCACTACTGACTAGATGCTTCCTTTCATTTCAGAAGGTGAAGTGCTTTAAAATCTTAAACCGGTAATTACTCTGCTTAAACTAAATCTGTAAGGAACTTTAACTGAAACACAGATGTCTGAAAATGCAAAAGTTAATCAGATCTAAACTGCCCAAATTGGTAGGTTTCCGTCACATAGACAAGATCTAGGGTCAAGAACAGTTAATTCTCTGCTGTCATGTGGTTTTATCAAAGCTGTATCTTGACTGTACCACAGACGTGCTGATACAGAGAGCATTCCCTTAGAAAACTAGCTTTGGTCCAGCAGTCTAGTTAGCCAAGAGCAGCACACCAGGAATACAGCTGTAATGCTTCCAGGAATGAGTTTGGTCCAGAAATTGTTTAGACATTGCCATGCAAGCCTTGGAGACTTGTGTCAGTTCAGTGTTTAATCAAAACTTATTTGCTCCAGCACAGTGTCAGCCCTGACAAACACTTGCCTGCTCCATACTGAGTCAGTCAGGTATTTCTGGATTGCTGTCTCGAGTTTCAGAAAGGCTTGTAAAATTGGCATTGCAGACCACCCGTGGAATTAGGGCTGACAGTGTAGCAAGAAGATGGTTTATTTAGATCTGAACTGATGGTGCAGAACCACTCTGGGTATGTCTGCATCATGCTGTCTCAGACTTTTTACTCTATGTACTGGAAGCCTGATCAAAGGAAGGAACCACAGGAAGTAGAAAGCTCTTGTAACTTGTTGATATGATGGGTTTAAAGTCAGACAAACTTGCAGTGTGGTAATACAGAGGGATAAACTATAGCTATTTCACAGGCACTGTAAAAACCCTTTTAAAAGATGCATGAGTTTCTAAGGAGAAAATTATAGTTGAATATTTACTAGCAAATAGCTGAAAGTAGCAACTTCGTGGCAGTGCAGATATCACCAGTTAGTAGTGTGTCTTACTAAGACTACTTACTAAGGATCGTAGGAGTGACAAGCATATGACTAAAGCCTGGTTGGTGATCCTCTGACAACAGTAGGAGCGTGCAGTTACCACACCTGTCTAGCACCAGGCTAACAATAAGATCAAGACACTTCTGCGTAACAGGTAATACAGGAAAAAAAGTTGCTTTACATAGTTTTGTACAGAAAATTATGAAGTTGCCTGTGCATATGTTCCTACTCCCTTGTAAGGAGTATCCTGAAATACAAAACCTTTTGTTGAAACTGCTGCATCGTATAACTATGGATCATCTTATATAGAAAAATGACCTGTCTTCTCAGGTTGTGTCAAGCACCATGAAAACTCTTTGTGACAAGAGCTTGAATGGGTACAGAACCATGGTTAGAACATGCCTACGTTTTTACAGGGACATGAACTGGAGTAACTAGGTTTTTGCAAAGCTCTTCTATTCATGGTCCCTCTCTGCAGCCGAGTTTCAGATTCGCAACAACATTCAGGGAAGGTGCCAACCTCCAAGATAAGAATGTTCATTTAAGTTTTTGATACTATCCAGTGTCATATATTTCACTTGCTTCTCCTGTAAAT
Organism: Strix uralensis; assembly: GCF_047716275.1. Lineage (NCBI taxonomy): Eukaryota > Metazoa > Chordata > Aves > Strigiformes > Strigidae > Strix > Strix uralensis. Next base: position 8,334,055 of record NC_133978.1, on the reverse strand, counting down.
TTCTTCTCTTACCTAAGTCTAGTTCCTGTGGATTGGAAAACCACAACTTTTTCCAAAGATGCCAAACCATCAGAGAGGAGGGGAGGGGGGGAAAAAAACAAACAAAACCCCCCTAAACTACTAAGTGGTTTTGGACACACTAATTGTTAGGCTTATTCATCTGCTATCAATGACTTAAGTACAAAGTATTTTCCTTCTTTCAGTATATCATGGCTTGCTAATTTTTGTGAAATTGATTTTTCTTTAGTTAAGGCTTTTCATCAGAATTTGCTATAGTTCTTGCATGTTGCTTTGTCCTGTAAAACTCGTTCATTAATTGTATATTTGAGCATTTAGTCTTAGTTACTGGAAAGCATGGATACTGTCCTGATTTTCCTGGGGAGCTGGTCTGACAAAGAAAAAAATCCTTAGTAGTTTTGCAGTATCCTAATGTCTCCATTTCTCTGTCAACATGTAGCACACCAGCTGCACTTAATCACTTGCATTTTTTAGTTTCAGTTATTGTTTATATATTTGACTGTTTTGCCTTCCTAATTACAGGTGGCATGCCATAAATATTGTATTCTGCTGACTTCAATTACATTCTTTTCTGCCTTCTGAAAGACACGTTTTCCTCAAAATTATGTTTTATTTTTATGCATCTGGGTCTTAGTTAATGCCTTAAACTATCAGTGATATTTCTTTTAAGTTCAATTATATTTTGGTTTCCCTAATCCACTGATTTACCTCTTTAGATGGCACTAGACAGGTATTGTTTTGCTTTCCAGATGTTTTTAAAAAAAATAAACTACAGTGTTTTTTGTTTAATGGAAGTTTTAATCGTTGACCTTCAGGTGACTTCAGTGAGAAATGGACCTACCTCTTTAGAATTTGGCTTTAGTTCTTCAGACCCCCTTTTTTTCCTTTTAAAGTTATTCTTATGTTTTTGTACACCTTCTGTGCCATTGTTGCATGCTTAACAAATAATCATGCCAAGTCTAACCCCATCTTTCTTTCTTTTAACCTTTCTAGGGCTTATGCTACAATACTAACTGCCGATTTGATTTTTCCACTGAGCTATCCTCAAGGTATTCATTGTATCCAGTGATACTTTATTTAGGAATAAATTGAAACAATTTTTCCAAAATCTCTTGCCATCCTCCCAGTTGTTAGAGCCATGGGAAAGTGTTTTGGGGCAGCTCTGATACTTGAGGATTCCTTTTGTCTCTTCCTTTTGCCCATTTCCCTCCTTCCCTCTCCCCCTTTAGTGTACTATAGAGATGAGAAACATCATCTAATCTTGAAAGAATGGGTTAAAGACCTCATCCTTATGCTTTTACTAATAAGGAAGCCAGTTCTTCAACCCTACAAATAAAGTATTTAGGCTGTGCTGTGGAACTTAAAACTGGTATGGACCAAGTGCAGTCCCTGCACCTGCAGGCAACCATATAGCAGATATCTTCTCCATCTGAACACTTGTTTCACACATAATCCAGTGCCATAAACTAAGATATCTCAACATTATTTAACAGATTAAAACTTTTACTGCAAAAGCATGAAGATAAGTCTCATAAGAAAAGATGCTCTGTAAAAAAAAGCAGTTAAAAATGCTACCTACTGTAGGGGCAATTCCTGCTGCCATCTGGTTTAGGCAAAGAATTCTTATCTCACATCCAGCAATAATTTTAACCTTAGGTATAGGAGCAAAAGGTATCAGTTAAGAAGCATAACAGCACACTGCTGACCATCAGAAGCTTGGAAGTAACACTGTAAAAATGAGGCAAATAGTATCAACCTCAAGAAGATACTAAAAAGGAAACTTGCTCATTGAACAGAGTCTGACACTCAGGACTTCATAACCCTGCAGATTCTACTTTAATATCTCAGTATCTTCGTATAGATTATTTGCTAAGGAGCTGTACCACCTTTACCTTGTATTCTTCCTACAAGGTAATAGCACTTTATATGGTTTATAATAAAATACAATCCAAAATCTGGTGACTACCTATTGCCTATAAGTTTCTTGAAGTGTAAGAGACCCATCTTGAAGAGCTGTTGTTTTAATGAAAAACAGAAAGCACAGACCAGTGGCTGGAGTGAGAATAACACACCAAAATGTATACTGCAAGAACCTCATGTAATGGAAGTTTTTAATATTAATGCTGTAAGCCATTGGTAGCAACCATTCCAGTGCAAGCTACTCAGTGGTCTACTTTAAGAAATGGTTTAGAAGTGAGGTGATTTCTACATCCACACGAGGGCAAAATAACAAGCAGAATAACTATGCAATATGGAAGAGTAGGAGGAGAAAACAGAAAGCATCTATGAAAGTTTACCAGAGACCAAAGGATTTAAACCACATGGGCCAGTGTGCTTGAGACTTAACACCAGCCTGCACCACTTATCTTGATTGGAAAAACAGGAGTATTATGTTAATCTACAGAAACATCCACTGAATCCAGTTTGTTTCCTTGGCTTTCAGGTTAATCTTTATTAAAAAAAAATCAGCCATATTTGCTCTTCCAATCTAAAATGAAGAGAGGCATGTGCACTCAGTTCTGAACTCAAGCTAGAGAAAATAGGCTTGTAGGTAATAAAAGCAGAAGTATCATTATATAGACACGCCTAATACAAAGTCTCTTTTTACCACAGCAGTGGAAGCCTTGTCTTGGTTTTTGCAATAACAACATGATCTATATGGGGCCATTCATTTCAGCTAAGGACATTGTAAGGTGTGAACCCACAGAGGCAGCAGCACATCCGTCTGAGTAAAGTCACTGGAGGTGCTGCATCAGTTGAACAGCCAGATCAGTAATAGCCTCCTTGGAAAAGCTCAACAATGTTGTATTCAGTCATCTAACTACTCTTAAAGCACAACACAAAGCTATTCCATGTTGCACGTGTAACAACTTGCAGTAGCTCCCAGTCATGAACAAAATTAGCTAAGCTACAGGTGGTTGAGAGCAGCATTAATTCCTCACTGGTGTCTGTGCTGTTTGGGTACCTACCAGCAGTGCCTTTCTGCTGTGTCACGCTGGCATTACGTGCATATCGTCAAGCCATGCAGTTCAGCTCCAAGTAAGCGTACCTAACAGTTTTAAGACCCAAACGAAGCTGACTCATAAAGGCCTGGGGGAGGCAGCGGACTGAAGTCATGGTTGAAGCCTTTCTGCCCCACTTGATTGAAATTGTTGGTCCTGGAGTAGTTTGTTTACTGGACCATTTGTTGTGGTGATTCAGTTGTCCCTGCTGAGGTAGCTCAGTTGCTGTAACAGCTTGAGCCACGTGGTTTAGGGCTACCTATAGGAGCCCAGATTGTTTTTATTATCAGGGCACTGGAACTGTTCTCATTTAGCTTATAACCTCCAGTTAAGTGTAGTACCAGCTACAGCACTATATAGGACAAGAAAAGCATTTTACCAAAGCAGCTGAGAACTGTAGGTACACAAAATGGCTCTGACAAGCAAGTTGAAGCATTTAGTGCTGTTATCATACTAAATGGATGAAAAGGAAGAGAATGAGGTTGATTTGACTATGCAGTAGGTAAAAGGATACCACACCTTAATGAAGTTGCAGGTGATCAGGGAAAGAGCTGCAGCTATGCCTGTACGGGGTTTTGAAGACTCCACCTAACCTGAGCAGTGTGAATGTGAGTTGGTTTCGTTCCAGATCTCTTAATTGCATTTGCATGGTGAGGAACTCAGACTAACCATTTTATCTTAAATTTGGAATAGGTTGGGAACACACGTGTAGTCAGTTAGAATTCTATTCAGTGAATTAATGTTGGCTGGCTAAACAACTGCTTGCTTGTCCGCCCATATATTTAAATTCTAATCCTATTATTGCTTACAAGCGAGCTGAACTTCAGCATCTTTACAGTTCAATACCAAGTGAGTGAGGAGTCTGTTAATATTGAGATTTCATTCTCATGAGAGTTTCCCATACTTGTTTTGCTCTATAGTCACACTAACCTGTAATTTACAGCTGAGTCATTGTTCTGTCAACCTTGCTAAGTACAGGCTTTCAAAGACAGAAAACTGAGCTAACATGTGACTAGTGGTCTTGGTTGAGCAGCCACAATGGCTTCTGCCATTTTTTGTTCCTCCTTCAGTCAACTCTATCTTTCTCTATAGACTACAGGGAGTATTTTTAAGGGGGCTTGCTTCTGTTGATAAAGCTACACCTTACCATTTCTTTAGGCTTAGTGGCAAATATATTCCCATTATTTAGCATAAGTTATGGTGGAACTCTATTATTTTTGCTTCTAGTGTAACTGCCTGTAAATACAAGCATTTTTGATAGTCACTCTGAGTTTTATTCATCATGATTTTTAATAAAAAAAATGGATGACCATAGTTTATTCTTGGACCTCTCAGGTCAAGTTTGTATTCTCTCTTCATTCCATTTTTCAATGTGTGTGCAGACATATGCATTCAAACCTTTCTAAGTTTGCTATTTTCTGGTAAGAATGGGTTTGAAAGAGACTTCTGTAGGTATAGCACTGACAGTGTTTGTGGGGTGGGGGAAATAGAGGTACACCACCTCACGCCACCCTTTGTGGCCTGCTGCTGTAAGTACACACGTGGAAGAGACTTGACACTCTTTTGTACAATATGGAAGCAATGCAATGTGCACTTTCTGACTCTTCCTTTCTCCAAATTACATTCTTAGAAAGACAGCCCTGTCTCCTTAAGGAAACAAATCCCCAAATAGATCCCTCATGTCTCAAAAAAATACCTTCATCTTTGCTTTCAGCAGTAAGAGAGCACAGGTATTGATCCTTTCTGGCAAAGCTAACTGGTATCCACAGTCCATAGCATAAAATAGATGATGTTAGCAGCAAACAGTGGTTTCACTTAAAACAGTTACAAACTGTTATATTAGACAGAACTTCTTTGCAGTTAGCTTTCCTCAGGCCCCATCATTTTAGCATCTGTGTTTTCCTTCCTTCATTGGTAACTTTATTACTAAGTAAAGCACTGTAATCTGTGCTTCATAATCATATTAAAATATATCACTTTCTAGAAAAGTCCCTTACAACGAACAAAGAAGGCTGTAAGCTTACCATCTTGTGCAAGGCTTTGTCCAGTGAAGAGTTGTTCCTATTAGGGGAACAAAGAAAAACAAACCATACACAAGACTGTCTCAGCTATAGGAGGACTGCTGCAAATTACTGCTCTTAGGAGAGGGTAGTAGACTTACCCTCTTTAAAAATGAGTAGTATACTACATCTACTGTTTAAAAATATTGTAGAATCAAGCAGAGTTTTTCCTGTTACTCTGCTTTCTATAATAGCTAGCCATCAACTGGAATCATATGGGATAAACAGTAGCTTCTCCCTGCCCCCCAACCTAAACTAGGATCATGTGGTGGTAATCCTTTAAGTGGTGATAGTGCACTATCACTAGAAAGAAAACTAGCATTTTTATTTTTTAGTTTGAGCGAGTGGTAAGAGATCTGGCAAGTGGGCCTTACACCTTTGTTTCTCAGGGCCTGCAGTCACATCATTGTCTAGTTTATATTGGAAAAAAAGAAGCTAAGTGTTAATTTTTGGGCTGCTAAAGAAAGCTCTAGGCAAAGAAGAGACCTGCTTTGTTTTTTAGAGAGTTGGTTGGTTATTTTTTTTATTCTGTTGCTCAGAGATTACATAAGCAATGATTTGGGCTAGTTGGGTTGAAAAAACAAATAGGCCATTTCTCTGGAATAGCAGTACAAACTTACAAATGCAGGTCTCATCCCTTAACACCTCAGCTACAGTTGGAAAGTTTGAGGAAAGCTGTCTAGCTTACCTGCTTCTGTAGTTGATCCAGAGCGGTTCAAGTGACACACATACACAAATCCCTTAAGATCCCAATATGTCAGAGCAAGGTGAGGAAGCTTTTTAGCTTGGCCATCCTTCACTCACACCTGCTTCCTCTTACGAGAGGCAAGTTGTTACACCTCTCCATTTACCTACTGGGAATTCCTGCTTGTCTGGATTGGGAGGGACATCTGGAAGTAGTTGTTGACCTGCTTCCCCCCTTTAATTCCATAGCTTGTTAATTAATGATAATTATTCTTACACCACATGCTACATTTATTTCCAGCACTGCAACTAGAAGAGGACAGACAAATCAGATATATAAGCCCACTGCAGTTATGCAGCAGCAAGACCAAAGTCAAAGCAGTCCTGCTTGAATCTCTTGGGAACCAGCATAGCAGCTTCAGAACTGTTGGTGTAAACACCTTCCTCTAGCATGACGTCAGGCCAGGGATAAACTTGAGAGCCATTTTTTTCACTTTATGATATAAGACCAATTCTTCTATTGCCAGTTTTATAATGGGATACAGGCCCCTCTGAGTGCAAAATAGATTTGTTAACAATGGTTGGATGCTGTGTGGCTAAGTGTAACAGCACTAAGAATAAACCAGCAGGCTAGACAAGATGTAGCAGCTTATCCATGATACATGGCTATTAAGCATCCAAGTACTTCTGTTGCAGCTTCACCACTTGCTGCTAGCAAACAGCACCACTAATTTGTTCAAACTGCTGGTGATGAATAATCTGCCATGAAAATGGGAGAAATTCCTTGGTCCTTCCATAATCACCTAATTGGAGCAAACACTCGCAGGGTGGAATAAATGAGCAAATATTTCCTTGTCAAGCTGGCAAGAAAACATACAAAATGAGGAGTTCCTTCCCCATGACTGACTGCAAAACACCTAGCTTTTTCACACAAGGCTGTGCTGAAACTGATTTTTCTCTGCTGCAGTTCCTGTTGTTTCCACTGGGGAAGTCTGCTGCTCTGCTTCAGAGTAAGATGGCCTGACATCTATATATTCTGATGTAACAGCAAGGAAGGCATTTTGACCTTGTGATCAGAGGATCCTAGCTTTTATTTTTGCTAGCATCTCTGGACTGTTGTTTTCCTAATTTTATTCACAGGCTAACCCAACTTCTTCAGACTCCCTTCAGCTTTACTGGGAGTTAATTGAGAATGGAAATAATTTAATTGCTCAATCAAATAACAGCTGACTGTCCTCAAATGTTCTGCATGTGCTTAAGTGATTTGAGGAAAATCATGCTCCAGTAGTTTAAAACATACGAAAATAACCTTTGAAAACAATCAGACTCAAATTCTTATATGTAGAAACTAATAAATGGAACCAGGCTCCTGGCTTGTTGAATTGCTTTCTTAGCTCTTCTGTCTCTAGCTACCCTGTTTCCTCTTTCCCTGTTTTTTTTAGCCCTGCCCATGCAGTTTGCAGAAGCAGCTGTATCAATAGTAATTTATTGAAAAATTGTTTTGCAAGGAGCTTGCTTAGGTGTTTTTATGTCTATGACATAGCTAATTTGTAACTGGATGAGCTGCCATGAATAACCAAGGAGATGGTTCTATATGAGCCAATACCCTTTGTTCCTTCCTGTGGGAAATAAATTTATCTTTCTGTCATATGTCATTTGTAGGAGGCCATAGAAAAAGGCCATAAAATAGATGATTTTCCAATAGAAAAACACTTCCTCTTTTGAGATTATTTAACCTCAGAAGAAACAGGGAATGCTGACAGTGCTCTGAGGATTAAATGAAGGTGTAGAAGAATATAACGGAAATATTTGTTGTGAAGAATCAAGGAACTGTGAGGTTTTTTAAGAACACTCCATATTAGCGTATGAAATCAGTTTTAGAAAAGCCAAATGGCTAAATGCAGTGATATAACTGCTAGGGATTCCTAAAGAACAGCCATTGCCCGAAAGAGTGTTTTCTGTGGTGTCAGAGCTGCTAAAACTCTGGTAGAAAATTGAACTTACTTTAACAGGTGATGTCAATTTGGAAGACAAAGATGACAAAGAAATTGACCCGCATGTTGGAACTTATCTTTTAAATGGATATGTTAGTGTAACTATCATGTTAGTCCTGATAGAATCATGTTACCATCCTGTTTGGATTATCTGACCTTCGATGCTTCTGTCAAGACTGCAGGAGACAGAGAAAAGTGTAATTCTGTAAGGCCTGTAGGGAACCAGCTGTTCTAACATCTGAGGACATGGACGAATGCGCTCATTTTTACATTGATCCTGGAACATGCCTAAAGTGAGTCGGTGACTTATATTCACCAAACATCTGAAGTCTGATATGTTTTATGCCTTTATTTGGGTGAAGGGAGGAAATAGAGAATTTTTATGGGTCAGAGCAGAATTAGAGGCAGATTTCAGGCTTTCAGCTCTGTTTCCCCTACAGGTTCAGTTGGTATGGATTTGGTAAAAGCTTTCCTGAGAAACAGTGATCTTAAACAAAGAAACAGGCAACACTTCTTCAGATTCATAAGTGTCTTGTGTTGTTTCACAGAGTCAGTGTCTGGTACCTGGTGTCTGTTTACTTCAAATGCAGCATATGGTAAATCAGTCATGAATAGTCTGTGTTACTGACAGTCTTGCCAGTTAGTGATTGTAGCCTTTCATATTACATGACTTGTCTTGGAGGAAGGACCATAAAATTCATGTCTTGTAGTAACGACAAAAAGACTTGCTTTCATGAATGTTGCAGTGCTGGTTATGCAATACTGTTTCTCACTGAGCATATGCAAATACTTGCATCAATTGCTTGCTTTCAACAACATCCTTAGTCTACCTTAGTGGTTTACATTAGAGGCTGACAAATACTAATATAGACTTAACTGTTGTACAGCAGCAACTTTGATATCTTTAACTATGGCTGTACTGCTTCCATTAACTGGTGTAAACTGCAAACAAAAAAACCCCAAAGATCATTTGCTATTTCTTCACCCAAGAGGCAAAGCCTCTTGGGCATGGGACAGCAGAAAGTGTCAACTCAGCTGTAAGCTGCAACATTATTCAAATACCTTGAATTCTGCCAGGTAAATTGGTCCTAAATACTTACAGCTTCTCATAACTTCTTATGGCCTACTGGTCTTTTTACACGACTACAGTAAATGCCTGCCTATAAAGGAGAACACGTGCTTTCTGAGGAACAGCTTCAAAAGGGTTTTGTTATGTACACACCATCTTTGCTGCATTAACAAACTTCAGTTCTTACCTGTACAGTACAGATTCTTGTAAAGTAGTATTAAAGAAGAAATTGAATTATAAAGCTTGGAAGGGAGTGGGAGATCTGAGCCTAAAACCCTGAGAATTGGAATCAGTACAGGTTTCTTAGATGTGCTGATTACCTTTTAAAACAGGTATAACTATTTTTCAGTTAACCCTCATTGATGTAATCCTCTTTTTGTTTTAAGGCTCACCAGCAGAGCAGAAAAGCAGACCGTTTGTTGGCAGCAGGGAAATATGAAGAAGCAATTTCTTGTCACAAAAAAGCTGCTGGTGAGTAGGTATTTCTCACATTCCAGCTCTTAAAATCACTTTCTAGATTTGCATGCTTCATGCAAGTGGAATATCTAGTTACTTGCAAAATTTTTCTTCTTAAAATGTGAATTTGTTTTTCAGTCTGGATCAAGCATCCTTTTGGAAACTTTTTGTCTAGTATGAGCAGCTAAAGTCACATGTTTCCAAAGTTGTTTTGATTAGAGGTGGTTATCACTGTGAAGGCAGTTCTTGACTCAAGACAAAGCCAAGACTTTGTGTTTTCTTCGCTGCTTTCATAGCTGAAGTCACCTGCTTTCTCTGTTGATAAAGGAAAGACGTAGACGAATGTTTGCTTACAAAAGTTTACTTCCTAATGTCTGAATCAAGACAGCTAAGAACAGGTGGTGAGCTCAGCTTTCCCAGAACTCCAGCAAAACAGCAGATTGTATCGCAGGCCTTGACGCTGTGATGGACAGCCCCACCTAAGTGAGACTTTGTGCATTTACCTGCCCATTTAACTAGTCATGCTTAGTTATGTGTGTTGGAGTCCCTCAGCTGTCTGCCAGTGCAGCAACTGCTTGGCAGAAGAAAGAGGACATCTTAATTGGTGCAGCAAGTAGGATGTTTCCATTGACAGGGTTTGTGTGGAGGCAAAATAAGGGGATACTCCAAATATTGTAACCTAGATACCAGGTGTTCTCACTTTCCATTCATAAATACTAGAAAACCCCATAAATGAGAAACTGATCATTTCTTTGGTATTTATGAATGCTCAGAGCAACAGGGGATAGCACCTACATTCTAATATGCAGACTTTTCTTTTTGATTTCCTTCACTTCCTATACCAAGACAAAACCCAGAAATGCACTGAAAGTTTCTTGCTTTTCTTCATCTGATGATTCTGTGCCATTATCTTACATCCTTCTGAATTTGGTTAAGAATTTCTTATACCTTCTTATTTTCAGCAAGATATGATCAAAGTCCAAAGTACTGCTCTGACTCTAAGCCAGCACATTTTCTGGTTTGGAGGGGAAGTTGATGAAAAAACTGGGGAACTGTGGACTATATCCCTTCATCAAGAATATAATTAAAAAGCATGACTTAATAATACTGGTGTGCCATGGGTGTGAGGATTTTACTTACCACATTTTGTCTTAAAATGCTTGTATGTTTTAAAAGTCTGGTCCTTAGCTGTGTTTCATCCCTTCACGGGAAAGTTGTTCTTCTGGGACTTTCTGGAAATGGCCGCTGTCCTCCTCTACAAAAAAAATTGGAACAACCCGAGCCAACAAGATGCCATGGGAAGGGCGTAGCGTGCATTACATGATCTTGCAGTAACTTTTTCAGACTTCTGAAAACCAGCAGGTGTTTCCAGCCACTGTAACTTGGTAAATACTTTGCCTCTGGACTGCTGCTGTTATGTGGGTATTCAAAATACAAAAGGGCTGAAGCCTTTTCTTAGCCTTTATGGAAACGTTCAGGTTTTGCAACCTTGTCCTAAGTGTTTATCAATTTTCTCTTCTGCAGCATACCTTACCGACGCTATGAAGCTGACCCAGTCAGAGCAGGTGAGACCAAAGTGCAGCAGATGCCAGAATCAGCCACAGCTCTGGTGTGTGCCTGTGTGTCATACTGTGCCCTGACCGATCATCCCCCTCGTGGCGTTAGCCTCGGCATAGTTTTCTGAACTCGCAGCAACTGCACCAGGAGTTTTAGAAGTGCAGTGATGCTAGTCTTCCTTGAGAGTTTTTTGAAGTTTACATGGAACAGGGACAAGAGAACTACTAACCCATCCAAGGGCTCTCCAGTAATAGTTTCTAGTCTGCAAGGCATCTTCAAGTCGGTGATAAAACTAGTTTCATATTTAACTTTTGCTGTGAGGCACTTAAGCTGTTTTGCTGAGACACAAAGCTGAGCATCTCATCTACAGTCTGTAATTTTGGTTTTATTCATCCTTGACTGGGGGATCTCCAGAACAACAACCTTTACTTATTCATTGCACAAATCTATCTGTGAATGTAGTAGTATAGTCTGCTGAGCACTTTTATAGCAGCAGGCTTTGAGTTTAGCCAATATTACCAAAACAATCAACCCTTGGAGATCAGACATCTGTGTTTTCCTCCAAAGGGTCATTCTTGTAGAAAAATGGTACCCTCTTCCTCAGGTGGTTCCAGCGAGTTATTAACCACCATGCCACCGCTTTCAGTAAATGTGGCTGAATCATTTGGAACCATATCTGGCCTTGGAGCACTTTTCTGCTTAGTGTTGGGTGTAATTAATATGTCTACACAGATACCATCGCAGAAGCATACAAATAAGTCTGTATTATTTAGCTGAAGTGTGGCTGTGCATGCCAAATGAATATCTTCCTTCTTGGTCATAGGTCAGTTAAACTCCTCGTGCCTCCGCTCATAGGTATTGTAGCCTGGTCAGTGACTGAAAAACAAACAAACAGACCAAATGTTAACTCACTCCTTCACAATACCAGTAGTTATGCTAAATTTGGATGACGTATCTGAATCTGTTGCATTGTACAAGCAGAGAGCACTTCTTGTTGGATTTAGTAACTGAATAACAAAAGCTCCTCCCCCTCCCTCAGGCATGCTGTGGTGCTGTTTATGTAAATATTTACATGCATGTAACTTTACATGCATGAATATTCAGGTGGGATTAGGGATCACCAATTAAATTGTTTAATCTTGTTCTTACTCAGGCTCAGCTATCACTGGAATTACAAAGGGATAGTCACATGAAACAGTTACTGCTCATCCAGGAGAGGTGGAAAAGGGCAAAGAGGGAGGAAAAGCTGAAAGCCCAGCAGAATGCTGACAAGGAAATAGCTGCACATCTTCAGACTTCTTATAAGCCATCTGCTGAAGACTCTGATGATCAAAATGTATTGGTTCCTGTCACTCAGAAATACAGCCCTTCCTCAGAGAAACATCCACAGGATGTTCACGGTGTCTTTGACAGGGACCCGGATACACTATTATTTCTGCTTCAGAAAAAAAAGGAGCCAGTGGAAGCATGTATTGGGAGTAAAGCTCCAAAAGATGACAAAACAATAATAGAAGAGCAGGCAACCAAAATTGCCGATTTGAAACGGCACATAGAGTTTCTCGTAGCTGAAAATGAGAGATTAAGGAGAGAGAATAAGCAGCTAAAAGCAGAAAGAGCCAGACTCCAAAAATCTCCGGTAGACAAGGAGTTGGATGTAGATGCTGACTTTGTTGAGAAGTCAGAGTTGTGGGGTCTGCAGCAACACTCGGAAACTGCTTCTTCAGCTGCAACTTGGCAGAAGTTTGCAACAACTGGTGGGAAGGCAAAGGACATTCCAATACCCAACCTTCCCCCCCTGGACATCCCGTCCCCTGAACTCCCTCTAATGGAACTCTCCGAAGATATACTGAAAGGACTGATGAATAGTTAAAAACCAGGAAAAGCGCTCAGTGTAGTTACCCAAACTTAAGAAAAGGGAAAACCACCAGGACAATGGTGATCTGAGGGCAGAAACATCTACACAATCCTACTGTTGGAGAAAAGGCATTAAAGCAACTTTGTTACTGTGAAATACACATCATATCTGATCTACTTCATAAAAGTTAAAGGTACCATAATCGGTATAAGATGGCAAGCTCTTTAGTCTTTCTCCCAATGTTTCAAACCAAATGGCTGCCTGGAGAATGTTTCAAGTAACACAATCCTTCAGGGTTTTAAAGTATGCTATATGTAATAGTTATCTATAATGCCATAAATGATGGTGCAGAACCTAACTGTTATGGCTGCCACTTGGCTGCCACTTCATATTGAAAAATGCTTTCTAGCATGAATTTAAACTGTGCATTTCATTATGCATAACTGTTAATTCAAATACAGTGCAATTTATACACCTCCTAGATGGATTTATGTGCCACACACTCTCTACTCCTGACCATGTTAACCTCAAGTCAGGAGAGATTTTAATTTCCATTCTATGAAGGAACCAACTTACTAGTTCTGTTGATGAGTTTTTTGGGTTATCTGTTTACATAACTAATCAGGGTGCATCGAATCTAGCTATTGGTTTCTGTATAAAGTGACATTGTTTAAAAAAGAAAAAATCTATACTTAAGGAAAAATACCCTTTTTGTTTTCAGTGATGCATGAATGGAAGTAATTCTAGCTGGCAGTATTTGATTGAAAAATTGTTTACAGCTTAACCTGATTCAAAAAGGATATGGAAATAAAAACGAAGGTGTTTTGACACTAAACATGTGCTAAATCGCTACAAATGTTGCAGAGTATAAAAAACAAATTAAGATTTATACTAACAGTGTTAGTACACACGTACAGCTGAACTTCTGTGTTCATCATCCAGCAAATACAGGAAAGCTGGGATGAATTCCGAGGGCCTTGCTTATACATGAAGGACTTGGCTAACAGCTGGCTTCTAGCACCTACAGTGCGCTGAAGTGCCAGAGGAAGCGGCACTATGGTTTTGCCCGCGCCACGAGAACAGTGCACACGCCTTCAGGGTTCTGGTTTCTGCCCTCCTCACGCTCAGCCCCTTCCAGCACGGGTCAGCCTGTGCCTGCCCCGCACCAGGATGTTACCCGAGCCCTGGCTTTCCCCAGGCAGGGTGTTGCAGTGTGTACTGGAGGCATTAGTGAACTTTAGCTGGTACTGATTAATGCTACCCCATTTCAAGTTATTCTTGTGCTGTTACAAGGTAAGCTTGCTCTCTAAGGGTACATTTTTCTTCCAGAATAGACTTAGAAGTGCAACAAGAACACCTTACTGGTGTGCAAATTCTCCCCTTACCTCTGTATACCTGGTGTCTCCCATGCTTGCTTGAAGGAGAGTAGGCACTGGAGGCTAGAAAAAGCCTGTGGAAACAAAGGTAAGACAAGTTCATTAGAGGAGGTCTCTTGTGCTGAATTGTAACAGGAAACTACTCTTGTTGGAGGAAAAAAAAAAAGTTATTTTTCAGTTGGAGCAGTTTAGGAGGTGACTGCACAGAACAGCAGTGATGAGGTAACCTGCTCCAGCTCAGCCCCAGCTTGTGGCTCCCACAAAAAGGCAAGATATATCCTCCACTGTCACCTGGCTGGCTGGCTGTTATAGGGAACAGGCAGTGGAGCAGAGTTTTCTATTCATGTAAAAGTAAAGCAAAGAAAACAGTATATGCGCACAAGAAGGAAATAAAATTGTTTAAGCAACTATCTCGTGTCACTGCCAGGGATGACAGCCCTGGGCTGTTTTAGCCACAGACACACACTTCAGCTGTTTCTGCAAACAGCAGCTATAGGAGAAGGAAGTCGTTTTTAGCCCGGCTACCTCTGCTGAAGAATGAGGAGTCTTCAGAGAGGGGGTAGGGGAATTGGCAAGCTCTACCTCCTGTTTTTAAGACTGTCCCTTCATATAAAGCTGCATAAACAAAACACCAGATCCAAATCTGCTGCTTCTCTGTAGGAAGATAGCCAAGGAGGGGCAAAACTCCACGCTGCTACCTTTGAAAGTGTTGTTAAAACTTTCCTCTCTCCTGCAATGCAAATGTTTGTTTGTTCTTGCAGTCTGCCTACTCAACACATGACCGCTGCTGAAATCAATGTCCGGGCAGCATGGCCGAGCACGAGCTTTCCACTCCCGTGAGTGATGCAGGAAGGAGAAGGGGTGCAGCGTTCTCTTCAGTGGGGCAGGAGCCGCCGGCGAGCACTGCTGGCGTTACTGCCAGCGTCACACGGGGTGGGAAGCGGGTGCCTGGGTGATACAGACACCGTCCCAGAGCTGGAGCGGGCGGCACCCGGAACGAGTCAGCCCGAGGCCTAGTGACCAGCCCCGGGGCTGCCACTGAGGAGAGCCCCGCGCTGCCGGCCTCGCCCTTCCCGCCTGCCGCGCCGCAGCTCGCCCAGCCACCCGGCGGGAGCGGGGATCACCCCAGCACCCCGGCCCCAGCAGCACGGGACGGTTACAAAGCATCCTGCAGCTGAGAACCCACGGAGGAAGGACCCGTCCTTACAAAATTCATTATCTTCCAGGGAAAAAGTAAGGAATCCTCCGGTCTGAATTCAGAGCTAGGCAGAGTCCATTTAAAGGATGAAAGGTGGTATAGGGAACACTCGCCGCTAGAGGACAAGTTTTACAGCTGTATAGTGATAAATCTAAGGCAATTCTCCAATGGCTGCCAGCAATCGGTTTATGCCCCAACAATTTAAAACTGTTCTAAATGATTCCTGCCTTTCCGTTTGTTTGGGTTCTGGCATCCTGAAATGACAAGAAACACCCGGCTGTCCCTCCCTGCGCCACTGGCTGCGCCAGCGTTTTTGTTCACACCCCTTTTCCTCGCTCCCTCCCTCCCTCCCTCGAGAGCTATTTTCTTTTTTCCTTCCCTCCACCGCCCGCCGCCCCCCAAGATGGAGCCGCCGCCGCGCAGCGCTCGCGGAGCCAGGGGCGGGGCAGGGGATGCAGCTCGCGGGCGGTTTGGCTGCCAGCGCCCGCCCCCTGGCGGCTGCCCGGCGCCCTGCCCCGGCCGCGGGGCGGCCCCGCCCCCTGCCCCGCCCTGCCCGCCGCCGCCCGGGGTTTGGGGCGGGGCGCGGGGTTTTGGCGGGAAGTGGCGCAGCGTCAGCGGGGAGCGGAGGGGCGCGCGGAGGGAGCAGGGCTGAGGGGGAGCAGGGCTGAGGGGGAGCAGGGCTGAGGGGGAGCAGGGCTGAGGGGGAGCGCGGAGGGGACAGCGCTGAGGGAGCAGCGCTGAGGAGAGCGCGGACGGGCAGCGCTGAGGGGGAGCAGCGCTGAGGGGGAGCGCGGAGGGGACAGCGCTGAGGGGGAGCAGCGCTGAGGAGAGCGCGGACGGGCAGCGCTGAGGGGGAGCGGGCGGACACCCAGCGCGGAGCCAGCGCCCGGCTCAGCCGGCGGAAAGAGTCCCGCGCCGGAACTCTGGTCTGTGTTTTATACCGGACAGAAGTAAAAACTTCCGTGGGCTATTATTTCTAAGTGTCTCACCAAGAACCAATTTTAAACACGTGTCCAGACACCGACTTCTATTCCTAGACTTCTCTTTACCACAGAAACCACCCTTGTCTCGGAACACAGAGAGATTATTCCCGTTGAATACAGCCAGAGTACGCTTTGCAAAAAGAAATGGTAATTACCCCATCTCTGGCTGTATCTCCACAAAAAGAGAAACCAAAGAAAGGCAACTGGGAAGCAACGCGCAGTCTCTTGAGAATAAAATCTGCAGACTGCACCACCAGCTGCTACTTACAATGACAGCTGAAACCAAAATATCAAAGTGTTGGGTTTCACATTTTGGTTTTATATAAAGGGAAAAGAGGATCTTGTGACCTCTTCCTCTGAGAGCATTTTCAGGCACTCTGGCCATGAAGTCCTTCCTACTCTCCCGTCAGCAGCAGCAGCTCTTTAGTAGCAGCTCTCTCCAATTCCTGTTGAGCTGCTTTCGGTGGTGGGGTCTGCACCCCTTCTAAGCTGCCTTTCCCACAAAAGGTTGGGTCGGATGGTCTTTTGAGGTCCCTTCCAAGCCGGGCTCTTCTGTGGTTCCATGAAAGCAGGCTCGCTAGCAAAATAGATGCAGAAAAGCAAGTACAGCCACAACAACAGCTAAGAAAGTCCCTTACTGAAGGGGAATAAAAATACAGTAGAAGACAAAATCAATCAGTCAAACTGTTCAAAAGCAATCAGAGCGGTAGTGTAGCTGCTGCAAACCAAACCAGGTATAGGCTGGATGGTACTTGCCAGACATTTCTGCCTGAGTATGTGGCCCGTGGAGTTCAACTGTATAAAAAGAAGTTCACTGCTCCCTAAAGACTCAGAGCTGTGGCCACCTTTTCCTCCACCTCCTTTCTCTCCCATGTTTGTTTTACCAGAAGTAACCTAAACTTACCCAGGCTTTTTGTCTTGTAATCATCTGAAGTGTTCCCTCAGGTCCATTTGCTGCAGGAGTTATGGTATTATTGGGATCAAACAATATGAAATCCTTAGAGCTGTGAAAATACAGGATTTCCTGCCTCAGAGCTACTAAACCGTACTCTTTAATTCCACTAAGGAAGCACAGAGCTACGATAAAACCACATGCACAGGGACTGGAAAAAGGAACAGCCACCTGTGTCGAGAATATATTCTATTGGTATGGTTGGAAGGTACCAGAAATGCTCACTTTGAAACGTAACAGTAAAAATCCTTCAGTCTACCACTTAGCCTTAGAAAGGCCCACATTTAAAATGCAACTGTTTGCATGCAACACATCAGGTAAAACATGTCTTCAATTTGCTGTGAGGCAAGATTTTCCTACTAGCTATATATAGATCTTAACTTCCTTTTCAAAACCTACGAGAACAAATGAAAAAAGTACAGAGCTGCTAACGCTACAGATCATTTGCTCCTTGGTCGGAGTTTCCTAGGCCGCCCTGCTGAGATGGAAAGAAAGGGACGTGGCAGTGGACACGGCCTCAGAGGAGCCCCCACGCCACCAAGTGCTCCCCTGCCCTCCTGGGGCACGCGTATCATGGGAACACAAAGGCGGAGAAGGAGAAGCGGCACTCCTGCTAACAAAGCGCAAGTCAAAAGGTGGAAAGCAGGAGCCCAGCGGAGAGCTGACATTGTTTAGAGGCAGAGCTGGGGGTTAGGAGGGGAAAGCACAGCAAAGCCTTACGCCGGGAGTCTCAACAGGGAGAGGCAGCTCGTCCAGCGCGGATGTGGGGGAGAGCACAAACATCCTGCTCAGGAAGGCAGCAGGACAGGGCGATGCTGGCTGTGGAAGGAGGAAGGAAGGGAAATTCCCAGTTACGGGCACGGGGCGGGGAAGGCTGTCAGCCGTGAGAGCAGGAGAGGGCTTGACAGGATGTCACGGGAGAGGGTACGAACAAAATTACCACCTACCGAAAAGGTCAGAGAGCATGAGAACGTAGTGCTGATCAGATGGGGGTTCAGTTTACACACACAGATCTGAGCAATTTCTGTGAAGCTGGAAGAGTAGAATAAACAGATTTTAAAATCAGATTGTTATAACCCCCGTCTGACCTGCTAACAGGGACCACAGTTTCACTCCCAGCAATTCCAGCAATCCAGTAACTTCTGTCTCAGGCAAACCATATACAAAACCGTCCATCTGTGCTGAAATACTTCAGGTCATAGCAGCCCTGCTTTATTCTTTGTTAATTACTTACTTTGTTACCTCTGCAGTTACAATAGGAAGACAATTGCTGTGATCATTTACCGTGTGGCAGTGCGGTGGACGGAGGTGATGATAAGGAGCTGGAAAGGCGTGAGGGAAGGAGGGGGTGTGGAGAGCAGGGCTTGCAGTTTTGGTGACTTTGAGATGTGAGTTTTCAAAGCACAGAAGACAAGGGAGGAAGAGTTTCATGGAGAGCATAGCAGACCAAGACAGAGCTTGGTCTCAATGAGAAGGTAGCAGAAGATGACATGGTGTTTCATATTCTTGCTCCAGGAGTTGACAGTGTTCTTGCACTCAAACAGCTTCAGCTGATCTCATTGAATACTTTTGGCTGCATTAAAATAGTTGAGATTGTGGACCAGAAAACCTCAAGAGTCTTTAGAAAAGGAAGATGGGAAAAACATGCCTAGTAACGCCTCACAGAACACAAAAATGGTCAAGAGGGAAAAACGAACCTGAAAACAAACCACCTCCCTGCAAACCCCTCTTTCATCTCAGACATCAGCTATGAAAATCTCAGGTCATACGGGCAGCGAGCACGCCGCCAGCCCAGTTTCCTGCTCCGATTTCCTGTAGGGGAGCTGGGAGCTCCGCTTCATTCTGATGGAGCCAAGAAATCTTAAGATACTGAATAAGCTGAATTTGGTACACCAAATACTTAAAAAACAGAATTTTTGGCCTCTTTTAGTGGTATTTGGAGTAGCTGTTACCTTTAACAACTTCTTGTGGTCTGCTAATGCATGCAGCACGCGCCTTGCAGTGTCTTTTCAAGTTGACGGCAATAAATGCTTTACAGCACTCCCCGTCGCGCTCAGCTTGTGCCACGTTTTCCTTGTTCGCTTGCTTTTGGCTTCTTCCCCTCCCGTTAGTTACTGGGAGACACTGTCATTGTTGCGGGCAGTTTACGAGGCCGTCCCATCTGCAAGCGCAGCAGTTCCCAAAGTGAATCGCAAAATGCATCAGGTTATGTTTTTATGCATTGCAAATCCACCCAATATACCCGCTAACCAAAAAATTTTTGAACTACACATGTGGTGCAACTCCTGTATCAAGTCACTAAACTCTGCTGAACAAATCCGGTGGATAAACTCTACAGTGACTACAGTGACTATTTATGCAGTTCAAACTTATTTATCTTTGTGACGGAGGCAGCAAAGACCTACTTACCCCAGTGGCTGTGCAGCACGCCATGCAACACTGCAGCTCGCGCCCATGTTTTGCCTCTCCAAAATGACTTTTTGTCTCAAAATTCTGTCAGTCTCTCAGGCTCTTCTCTGGGAGGATTCTGGCTGCTTCACCCTCTGTTTCACGCACCCATTTTTGCAGATTAACAACTTCGTCGTACACTTAAGGATCCATCAGCAAAGGTGGCAGGAAAAAGGTCACAAAGAGAGAACTTTTAATAATCAGCCTCTGGCTCAGCAGCTCCTTCAGTTACCACCTGAGGCAGGAAGAACTTCCTCGTCCCAGGGGCAGAGGCAGGGATCCCCCCGCCCAGGTCTATAAGTGCTGCGGGGTGATGGGGCAGCCGCTGGTGTCCCACGGGGGCCCAAAGGCACCAAAGCTCAGAGCTGGAAGCGCTGGGCCCTGTCTGCTGCGCAGCCACTGGCCCAGAGGCACCCGAACACCGAGGAAGAGGGAGGGAGGGAGCCCGAGGCTTCGGGCAGGACAGACACAGCAATGCGACACTTCCCGATGGTGACCCAGGGGAAGCCAAGCGCTGCCCTTCAACCGCAGAGACACCCCAGCACAAGGAGGCAGCTGGGATGGCAGCAGCCATGGCCCAGGCCCGAACAACCGCTCTTTGTGTAGAAAACAGGGGAGGGGGGATATGACCATCCGCAGCAGGAAGGCAAATAACAGCAGCCTCAAGAAATTTCACAAATGTTAAAAGTACCTCACCAAAACTCAATCCGGGGGAAAAAATACTTGATTAAAATTCACTCATGTACATATCCTGAACTTAAATTAAAAAGAAGTATGCATGAGTGAAGGGCACTTGTCATTAAGCAAACGTACCCTGGCGGGATCTGCACCTCCAGCCCTGGGCCACGCGCAGCCTAAAGGAAGATCCTGCATGGAACCGGGTACGAAGCTGAGGATCAACTGCCAAGCACAGCAGCGTGAACCCCCAAGTATTTCTTTGCAACTTCAAATAAATTCCAAGTTTTCAAACCAACTAAATAAAGAACTCTACTTTTGGAATCAATAATTGCTTTCATGTTTTACCATTTCTTAAGGTAATTTATAAGGTTTTTTTTTTTTTTTTTGGTGACCCAAAACCTGGCCAGACTTTGTCAGAGTGGGAGCAGGAACCAGGCTGGTTGCTCCCCCCTTTTGGACGTGTGACAAGCCAGCCAACACCTGCAGCTTTGATATCAAATCTAAAACATTTGAATAGTTTTAATAATTTAAATCCATATACACTTTTAACTTTTCCAACTAATTCCAAGAACTGGAATTCTGCTCAACTGTCTTAACATTTATCATTATTGAATAAAAACAGATGCCCAGACTTTTTCTTTAAAACATCCATTACTTTGTGGTGTTACATGGACTGTAAAAAGCTGAGATGCTATAAAAAAATTGTTCTGTCCTTTCCCCCTTCACCCAAAGGAAGTGCTACATTATCAAAGACAGAACGTAAGTGATGTTCAAACTGTCTCATTCTCAAGGAGAGGCTCCTGCCGGCTCAGCCCCTCGAGCTGTGCTCCAACACCTCCCCCGGCAGTTTCGCCTCAAGCCCGGAGAGGGCAGCGCGGTGCGCGGCAGAGAGTCTGAGTGCCACAGCGGGAGCTGCACTCGCCCTTCCCGCCAGCCAAGGGCTCGGGCTGGCACACGTGGGCCACCGACATAAAAAACCAACACGACCAGACAACGTTTGATAAAGTCATTTTAATGGAAAATGTAAAACCCCTTTCAACTTCAATGTACAAAGCATGTGTAACACTTGCACTTTTAACAAATTAAAGCAAGCCAATGTTTTAAAAAAATACATCATTGAATGTATATATGTATATATTTACATAGCATATTAAGTTTAATATTTAGCTTTAAAAGTTCACATAAATTTTACCAAAATGAGACAATTTTTAAATAAATTACACCTTTTGAAAACGTTTAATTGTACACTGAATAGCTTCAATAAAATACTGAAGTGTCTGTATTTAATATCTACTTTATATACTTTATATTTTACAAAGTTTACAATTATTTGGCAGTAATTTTCAGATTATGACATGACTGCTGTGCGGACTCAGCAAGATCCCAAATGCAGGCAATAGCTGGTGTTTGTGTCCTACTCTCACAGTAACTGTCTCAATGTAGTGAAAAATATCTGAATTATTTTAGCAAACTGTACAAGTCACATTTACATTCGATCAACAATATAGCATAGAATTTTGTGTTTTTTTCCAAAAATAAATACATCATCTTAAATCTTTGACATTTCACAAACTTCATGTACATTATAATACAGGACAGCAGAATGCTGCTCAATTGTTTGCAAGTCTAACATGTAATCACAGTGGCTGTGATATGAAGCTCTACCGTTGCAGTGTCGTTAACAAGTAAATACGATGACTATGTTTTCTTGGCACTGATGGTTTGTGAAGCTTAAATTAGTGTGCATACTGTTCATGTATTAGAAAAAATAACCTCCATTTGATGTTAACACAAAAAAGCAGAGAGCGCTTAGTTTTCATCCATATCTTCCATTTCACCTTCATGAATCTTCAAAGCTCTCACCATTTCTTTAACCGCATGATACAAGATATTTTTAACCTGCAAGAACATGAGACACATTTTAGTGAGGCCTACGACTAAGGGACTCTGCAAAATAACTGTGTTTAGGACTGAGATGAAGACTAGTGGATGGAAAAAAAAAGGAAGGCTACATCAAGCCAGTGCAAAAGGAAACACCTTTTTACACGTTTTAAAACCGTAAGGTGAAATAAATAAAACCAGCAACTCGAGGGAGATTCATTTACACCCCTGGCATTCACGCTGCTGCTCATTGTTATTCTGTGTGAACAGCAGCGAGGAAGTAGCTCCACGCACTGCTCCGCATTTCAATGAGCCTGAGCACACCCTGCCTTCCCAACAGCTTCCAGAGCAGAATTCATTTCCTACCTGCAGTTTATCATCATAATTGATTTCTTCCTTTGACAGCCTCAGCTCCTGCGTCAAGTGAAAAGACTGTACAAGATGTTCTGGAGACACAAAGTCTTCAGTTACTTGAACGCAGCTGTGAAAATTTTGCACCTATCCAAAATAACAAGAAGAGACTGATAATTAGTATTTTGGGTTTTTTCTTTGGCAGAGATACCTGAGAAAAGAGTGGGCCTTGAGATCTCGTCAACCACAGGCTGGCTTATCAGACTAAAGGGCATCTTTATGTGTTTTATGTAGAGAGCAATTAAGCGTATTCGACTTATCTAAGTCAGCTGCTGGCAAAAGGTGCCCTTTGAACAATGCACATCTGCCTGTGCTCCGGCGCTGCTTCCAGCAGTCGGCTCTGACATGAATTCAGCACGCTCTGACGCCTTATTCCACGCAGTGACCAGCTGCCCAGGCACTGCTGCCGTGCACCGCTGCCGCACGGCCATTTCCACAGCACCGTGCAGGCGCCGAGGCCGCGGAGCGGCTGCCCAGCAGCCCTGCCCCGCGGGACCCGGCCCCTCGGGCCTCGCACACAGGCTGGAAGCTTGCGCTCTGCCAGGTACAACTTGCCACGTTCGCTGGGAACTAATTGCCAGTGGAAATATTTAAAAGCAAAAAAAAAAAACATGAACAAAGGGGCAGGTTCAAAGGGGAGGGAAAAAAGCACTTTCTTTTTTCCCTAAACACTACTTCTTACTGGTAAGAGGTAACTACTAAGAGAAGCGGACACCATCTTGTGCCACCCAGGTCGTACCCAGAGGGCAGGGGAAAGGGAAAAACGCTTCCTGGTTGTGACCTCACTACCCAACTCCTGTTTGTTCTCTTCAGAAACATACAGTACCAGATTTTTCACACCTAAACCCTTACAAATTAAACCATTTCTTCAGCATGTCAAAAGCCTCATTTCCCCAAATCCCCACAACTGCTCATAAAGTTGTGCAACGTCAATTCTGCACTTAAAAAGCCTGGGGGCTGGGGAGGGAGCACCTTTGCAATCCTAGCGAATAAACGGTCCCACCCTGCTCAGTACTGATGAAGATCTGTGTATTTTAAGCTTGAACCTAGCAAAATCTAGAGGTTTTTTTAATGCATACTGTAAAATTTCCATTGGGATACATGACATTCAAAAAACCTTTGGGGCCTACACAGCTGAGGTCACAGCACTTCATTTGAAAAATATTTACTTCAAAAACCCTGCGCGAGTCTGATCTTGTAAGACAGCTTGCCCCCTGACAGGTGAAATCCCAGAGGGTAACCCCTAGCTCTGCACTAGCGTTGTACACAGGGTTTCTGCGGACTCATAATCAAGGACAAAGCAGTGCCATTCCCTCCTGCAAATTAATCAAAAAAAGAGTAATTTCAGAGACGAAGAGGGTTGATTGACGCCAGACAATCTGCAAGCGGCAGAAAGCCAGAAGCAAGGAAACAGCTGCGCAAGTGCCACCGTGAGGGTCCCACCAGCACTCGGGGAATTCCCCAGAGCTCCGGCCAAAACACCTCTGTGCTGTGCAGCCGGGCTGTGGCTCCAGCCCCCTCTCTTCCCTTGCAGGCTTCTCACCTGTTTCAAGTCTCTACCTGCCCTTGTTTTCCTTTCCACCCCATGCAAATCCCACACCACTCTTCCACTTTCTCCTCACTGAGAAAAGGTTTTACTGACTCCCTCTCCCTCCCCTTTGCAGAAGGGGCAGTATTTGTTGCCCTCAGCTCTTTCATTCTGCCGTGCCTTAAACCTCCTTCGCTTCCAGGACCTGTCTTATCGGTGTGCCAGTCTTTGTGGGGAGGACAGATTTTACCCAGCCAGTCTGGTACTTCACATGGGAATGGCCCTGCTGACAGCCCATAGGCAGTTCTATTTATAATGTTTATAATACAAGCTGATAAAATGACACACACAAATAAATACGTTTAGCAACGATTCCCCTGAGGTTTGCGGGGTGAGGGATACAGCACTCCCACAACTGTGCCTGCTCCAGCTGAACCGAGAGAAGAGCTTCGCCCCCAGCCCACACAGAGCAGAGGTTTTCCAGCAGGGCCCAGGAGACGGGTGGAGCGCCGGAAAAGCCTCAGACCTGGTCTGGGACAGGGAAAGGTGAGCGGGCAGGGAGAAAAGGGCTGTCCATCCTCGCCCCACAGCCGTCTCAGCCATTTCCCTCACGGTTTCAGCTCTGGGGCCAGCGCTCAGCCCAGCAGCTCTGCATACACAACTCCCAGACCTTTATCCTACATCCTTATCGAAACATCACCAGGATGTCGCATTACCAGCAGCATGTTATTTTACAATATATAATCCTGCTGTTTAATCAAGATAATACCACTATAAAAAAACAACATTATAATAACCTGTTCCACTACGAACAAGTTTTGCATGCAGCCTGAATAACACATTTCAATCATCGACTCAAGTATTTCTAGCTTTTAATTTATCACTAAAATATTTTACAAATTCAGACTCACCAAATTAAAACCAGGGAGGACATCCCTAGATGACAACTGTGATACAGGATTACCCAGAGCAGAGCAGCAGAAAGAGTTAATCATTCAAAACCAGTAAAAAACCCCTTTTCTTAGCTGGGTTAGTTTCCAAGGAGAACTGTGGGCTTGCTGTTACAAGTGCCAGAGGGAGAGTATGGCCCAGACGTTAGCAAAGCAGGAGACACTTCTGAGCTCCCTTACTCATATAGCCAAGAAAGATACAGTCCTACAGTGCATCACTCATGGTACATTCAGGGAAGCAACTGCAAAGGAGACCAATGCTGTATCTATTTCTGGCTTTCCCCCATCCCTGGGACAACAATTCCCTCCACAAGAGATACTGACAAGGCTACTCTGACTGTCACAGCTCACAGCAGAAGCTCTCCCTCCCACCCCACCACTGGAACAGTTTGACTTCGCCTACTGGAATGATCACAAGGGGGATGTGAGTGCTGTCTGCAAGCACACAGGGAGGAGGGGGAAACCTGGGAAGCAAGAGGAATGCTTTATGCTACCATCAAATATTAAGAACAAGTTACTTTAAAAGCTAGACATGAATCCATAGAAGCTGGAAGAAAAGACACATAGAAGAAATACACAAAACCTCCTTCACGTTAGAGCAGTAAAATTCTAGACCAGCACGCCAGAAGCAGCAGTGTGGCAACAACCCTAACTGGCTCCAGGATGGAAGTGCCTGAGCTACACTACACAGCGACCGCAGGCAGCCGGGCTCCCTAACTCCATCCCTCAGCCCCATTTCCTCTGCTCCACAACATGAGCAAATAAAAATAAAAATGTTAATCTACCACCAAATTTAGTATCAACTCTCATTCAGTTTTAATCATTAAAGATTCATGACATGCATGTAAATCTGAAACAACATGTAAACTTAACCTGGTATGTATTCTTGTTCAGACTCATTTTTAAGTGTTTAAATGTGCTTTGTATATATGAAGTGCTGGTGCTGATCCCTAAGGTCAATATTTATACATCTCTATATAGAGAATACTATACACGTACATGAAAGAACACGATGCTTTCATTTCCTCCTACGTGGCAGATTCACAGGAACTTCTTACTGAAGATGAAAAGGTTCTCACAGCTTCACCCACTAAGGTTTAAAAACACCATGTTATTAACTCCTTGGTGCCAGAAGCTAGAACATTACCACTTCAAAAGCAATCTGGAGTTTAAAGCCAAGGAGATAAAGAGAAGAGTGGTCTTATTTTTGGTCCTTAAACCTATGAACTGCAGGGAAGCCTGGAACAATCCCACTACTTCACGTTTGATATTCTGTATGCCTTTCTATAATGCCACATGCTATATAAAACAAGTTTCCCAGTATGTTTGTTATTTTCTGCGGGTTCCCTTTTCACTCTCGTATCTGGGATATCTCCCTTGTTTCAAGAGATCAGAGTAAGGTTACTGGAGGATGCAATACAAATCTTATCAACTCTGGGAGTCCTAAGTGGCTTTAGCCTAACAGCAGCTAAGAATAACATCAATGCCAGACGTTCCTTCACCTTTGTGAAGCAACATCAAGCCCTGGAGACATTACAGGGAAAGGCAACCTACAACCACCCAAGATTTGGTCACCTGGGTTTGTTATTTTGTTTTTTGATTTCTTTTACCAGGAAACAAATCCACACAGATCATCCAGGGTTAACATACCACCATGTGAAACCCATCCAGAGACTCACTGGAATGCCAAAGTCTAGTCTGGGTAAGGTACCTGTAGCTTTCAATGCCCTAGGCACTGACAGAGCCAGAAGACAGATTAGACATAAAACCTGTCATCACCTCAACCCAGCCACTCTTCACAGAGAAAACCCTACTGCCCTGGTCACAGTGACATGGAAAGTCATTGCTTCCTCTCTGCCCAGAAGAGGTGGCGGTTGGAAGCTGATCTACAGATCAGAAACCGAATAGCATCTTCTTCAGAAAGGCCTGGCCTCGCTTGAACCCGGGTGGATATCAATGATAAATCTTTAACAGCAAGATGGTTTACAACCCCTACTGCAGGGTGGGGATGCTCCTCATTCCTTGATAGTTAGCTACCTAATTAGTGGTGCTTGACAGCTGGCAAGACAGCAAGAAAGCAGGCTCCATTTCCTGTTGAAACAGGAAAACATTCACGGAGTGAAGAAATAAATGAATCTACAACTGCCCAAAAACCATGTCTGAACAATTGTGCTTTGTTCCTCTTTTCACCAAGAAGCAGTTTGCAGACTGTGAGAAGAAAAAAAAAAACCCAAACAAAAAGAAGTAACAAACCCTACGTACTAGGAGAGGGCTGAAGCTTGCCGCACACACTCATACTGGTTCTCCAGAACTGCCCTACTGGCAGTACTTTTTGTTACACAGCTAAGAATGAAAACAGGCAGCTGCTGCAAAGGTGATACCACTCTTTCTGCTGGTAAGGAAAGCTGCTGAAAGGACAGTGATGACTCCCAGCGATTGAGGCACCTTCTGTGTAAAAAGGAACTTAATGTGGAGCAGAAAAACAACCTCCAAATCCTGTTACAGAAACATCTTGTTACACCCAAACTGTTTCTGCAATTCTCCTACAACTGAAGACAAAAACAATGACACCTGGCACCCAGGTATTTTTATCTGCTTGGGTTGCGCTCTCTGCCTCTCCTGGGTTAGGTTAAACTTTTGGTTTAGAAGAAAAAAAAATATTAACCTGACTTTGCCATAACTAACAACAGTTTATTTACAAATGTGCTAATGAAATGAAAAGCAGAAAGAAGTGGTTAATAATAGTCTGCTCATTTTTCATTTTAAAGGAAAATGTAATAGTATTCTCTCAAGTGTTCAAGTTGCTCTGTGTTAGTACTGGGCTAGTCATCTATACAAGCAGATGTCCCTTATTATACATACCTATATACTCATAGCTACCAGTAAGAAAATAAAATCTAATTTGAGTACAGACGTAGTTGTGTCTTTGAAAAAAAGTTATATATTGTATTTATGTTATTTAATCCTGTGTGTCTTTAAACTGATGTACATTACCTGATGAAGTGCTCCTGCTGGTAGAATAACAGCATCACCAAGAAACTGAATAACCGTACAGGTTTTTACTCCGTATTCTTCGAGAAGTCTTTGGCGAAGCTTTTTGTTCACGTACCAACTCTGATCGCGTATTGGATCATGCTCTGGTAAAACTTCTAAGCCTTGCTCTTTTGCTATCTGTAAGTACAGAAAAGATCCCAAGTCACTTTCAAAAGAAGCTGAACCTTCTGCTGGTAAGTTGTAAGTACACCTAACTTACAAAGCAACACTACTGTGTTCCCAGTACCCCGATGAGAATTTTAGTTAGGGATTCAAAAGAATCTCAAAGGAAGCGGGAAGTCCCACTGAAGACATCTGCAGAACTCCCACTCCAAAATGCAGAGCTTTAAAGAACTCAGCACAGTAAGTAACACACCCTCTGTGACTTCTTATATCAAGAACATAAAATCTGACCTCAGGAGTTCCTATGCTGCCAATTCCTCAAGCTTACAACCTTCTGTGTTGACACAGACATGCAACACCACAACCTCAGCTCAGGAAAAAAACAGCAGATAAAACTAAGGGTCATACGGTCCTGGGCAACCTGCTCTAGGTGACCCTGCTTCAGCACGGGGCTGGATGAAAGGACCTCAAGAGGTGCCCTTCCAATCTCAACCACTCTGTGATAAGTTGTTATCTTCCTACCATCCCATCAAGGAACTCAGAAAAAATCATGGACATAAAAAAATACTTCCTGACAACGGTAGACTTAACTGCAACAACTACTTCTCATCAAGTTAACCACGGGGGAACACATACGACCCTTAATCAATTGTTAATTCATCAATCATAGTGACTAAAGGAAAAATGTGGCTAAAAATGAAAATCACATATCCAATCCATCTGTCATGACTCAGGAGACAACTATCTCATTAAAACCAGATTTTTATTCATATTGGTATTAAATGTATCTAATAATGCGATGCAGAGCTTGAAGATATTCTTGTGTATATTATCACCTTTCTTCTGTACTAACGAGATACTGAGATTCTATTTCTTATCAGCAGGCAAAGTGATCCCAAGGTCTAGTCATTAATTAATCTCCAGTTCAGTAGTTTCAAAAATACCACCACACCAACAATACAAGGCAGTACACAATTCATTTTGGATACCATGGCAGGCTGTGGCAGCAAATGACAAACTTTGTTACATGGCATCTTAAGTGCTTCTGTTTTAAACTTGCTGCTCAAAAAGTTTCACAATATCCCTTAATTGCTCCGGAAGAAGAAACACTGAATACTCCTCATTGTCCACCTGTTTTCTTGCGTTCGTGATTTTGTTCGCAACTTCTCTTTCCAAACTGAGGAGCCACCATCTACTTTACAAGCATCTGCTTTTTGAGCGAACAGAAAAGCCTCGCTGTGTAACTCGTCATCTCCTGGAATTAGCTGTACTTTATTTACTAGTGCTTATTTTTCCCCACAGTCCATCTTACCAAAGAGCAAATGTTTGAGTCACCAGAGGACAGCTGCCTTGGGACTGAAACAATGCCTGATTGTCCAAGAGAATCTTTAACGCTAAATTTTTTAGGCTCTTCCTGCTCGCAGCAGACACCTTGGCCTCCAGCCTGTTTATGGACCCCTTTGGTTTAGTCAGTTAAAACTCATCTGATTTTTTTCCCCACAGTAGAAGACAGAGAAGGCTTTTTCCTCCAGTAACCACTTCAGTGATATTTTGGTATTTCTATGTCATCCGTCAAGACTGCCTTCTAGAACACGAAAACATGCTAAAGACAGGGCACAGAAAACTGCTTCCAAGATGGTATCTCTAAATTTAACGACAACTATCAATGGCCCAGCGGTGGATATTCATCCTACATGGTAAGTAACAACCTGAAAGGTTCTGATGTGGCTCTAGCTTCTTCATCACATGCTGCTGAAGGAAGACCTGCACCGTAGCTAACGCTGAAGAAGTCTGCTGCTCTTTGGTACGTTATCCCCCACCACACTCATCTTCACTAAGAACCAAGAAATATTCTTTGAGCTGACGTGTCACAGAGACCTTACGAAGACTGGTGGCTGTGGGGTTGCAAGGTCAGGGTTTTTGCATGGGACCAGTCACAAAAATTTCAGCATCTGATTATCCTACAAATTACCCTTTGTATTAGAGAAGATCAAGAATAGATCTCCATGACCTCCTAAGTGTTCAGAGTTTGCAGGCTACCTGTAACTCTTAAGAAGTAAATAGATACCATGTTACATTCTTTGATTTTAGATTATGTAGCAGATCAATTATAACTTCTGTGCTATAAAGGGAAGAATTTTGCTTCCCTCTCTTCCCTAAGCATAGGGGTGGGGTCTGTGGTTTCTGCCAGCCCCCTTTGATTTACCAGTTACTTAGATCATATTTATAAAATATGTATTATAAAATCTAACCTTCTGCAGAAACTCCCTTATCTTGTCAGCATCTTTGCCAGCATAAATGTGCCATAAAGCACCAGGTAATTCACTTGAATCTTTCAACCGCTTCCTTAAAAGGTCATCCAAATCTTCCTCTTCAAACTTCTTCAAAACTCCTAAGATACAACAAATATACTTTTTTAAAGTGAGACGAAGGAAAAACTGAAACTAAACACCTTCTTTTCGTATTTTTTGTGTGAGACTGAATACAACAGAAGTCCCCAGGTGATCTTTTTGTTTGGTGTTTGTAATTAGTTTCTAGAATATGAATCCCATAAATACCTTAAAAACAATGTTTAATATTTAAACTTTTTTACATTTTTGAATTTGATGGAACACGTTCTCCTACCTGAAATAAACAAGCAGGGCTTGCACCAAAACATGAAAAGATGTTTTCCTGCAGTCAGCAAAAGCAGTGTTTTGCACGCTGTTCTGCTGCAGCTAGTAAAAAAGCTAAAGCTCTCCCAATATGCTCAAGTTTTGCTGCTATTAACTCAGTGCATATGCAACTGAAAACAAAGCAAATGAAAGACAGCAAACCTTACTGCAGCTCTATCAGTCACACCCAAAATCTACATTTGCTGATTATGGAGTAAGAGAACAAAAGAGTAAGGGGGAAGAAACAGAACTATTTCAGTGATTTAAAGACTGTTTCACATAAGCAAGAAACCTAATACAGACAACTAACATACACCAATTTAAACTCTCTGGTGCTGAAAAATTACATTACAGTCCAAATTCAATAGAGCAAACACAGTGCATCCAGAGGGAGCAGAATAAACAGAAGGTTTGGCAAATACATCATCCTGACATAATTGTTAGCACTACCACAGCTTCCAGAGAAAATCCTTCATCCTGCACTTTCATTAGCTCTGCCAGCCCCAGCACAGGAATCGCACATCAATTATAGGTAATGGCAAAAAAAGTGGAAAGAGTTTGAAATACCATTTCATAATTCATGAACTGCAGTGTACTTTATGCAGAGTTAACGGGTGTGCAAATTCTTGAAACAAAGAATCTCCCAGGTTTAAGCAAGTTACTTATGGAGATCCTTCATCTGCTCCAGAAGAACAGTGTCAGTTTTCAAAGCGGCAGATCATTCAGTCCATCTACACCTCTTACAATGAACTTCCCTTTACCTGATTTGGAAAGTACTCCATTTCCTTTCGCTATGCCAACATAAACAAGGATGTTCACGACATCAGAAACTTCAATATGGAGATTTGTGGTTCCTATATCATGGTCTTTAGTAGCAGCCACACCTATATTACAAGATAAAATTAAGATTTGTTGTATTGCATATTCACCTTCAAATAGAAACGTGCAACAGCTGAGAAGAAATTTCTGAAAGTACACTAAGTGTCACAGAAAAGCATTTTATGTACAGACAGGCTTTAATGTGGAAATACTGAGATACACCAACTAGAAACATGCTTTTGTTTTGCTTGCTAAACAAGAAAATGTTACTTTTAAACAGAGACCTTGAGATATCTCTGAGCCCAGGTAACTGTCCCTACACATCAGTTGTGTCAGAACAGAATACATTTCAGCAGAACAATCAAAGACATTTCCTGACCACTACGTTCCTTCTCAGCCTTTCAGGTTGTTCAGGGCAGAATGCAAGGACAGTGAATACACAAGGTTATGAAATCAAATGTGTCACTTTTATGCCTGGCTGCAAGCCAAGTTCTTCATAAAAAAAAACCAACCACCAAACCCAAGCAAAAAGAAAAATGAATTTTAGTTCTAAGAGGTGAAAACATACATGCTTAAGTCAAAAGGACATTTCAGAACACCAAGCCTCACAGCAGTACTACATGGAAGTGTCATTAATGACTTAGTTCTTCAGACCCATGCCTTGATCACCAATATATTTATTTCAAAGGACATCTGGAGAACTTTTTAAATCAAAGCCATCATGCCACAAATTACAACTAATTTCTTGTCTATTACAACAATTTGTAAAACAGAGTTGAACAAATTTGTTTGCAAAAGAAGGAGCAGCTGGAAAAGGTCTGAGGGAAACAACCTTTTCTAAACAGGTTTGAGTGTACAGCATACAGTACAAATTATGAGAAGCTGAGATTTACTTATAACCAGGATTATGAACACAGTAGTATTTCATGAAGTATTTTGTCATACAGCATTATTAAAGACAAGATCTGTCTTTGTGTTTAAAAGTAGCTAACCATTTATATTCTTCGGAAGACCATAACAGCACAAGAAGAGAAGAAAGAAACGCAGAGGCAAATAAGCTCTCATGCCTGAGGTGCATCTACTGTTAATATGCAAGTCAGCCAAGTATTTCTCCCACATTCAGTGAACAATTACCCTCCAAGCAAGCTCAGCTTTCTATCAAGCATTATAACCTGTGATATTCTACACTTTTAAGGGAAGATGTAACTGCTACACTTCCAGGGCACACTCACCATATGCACTGCATAGTCTAGGTCCCAGATCTGGACGGACGAAAAATCCTGGCAGATGGGAAGCCAAGTTTAGTTTTCCTTCTGGACTACAATATTCCGGCAAGGGTAAACTTTTTAGTAAGTCTTCATATCTGGAGGAGAAAAGAAGAACGAAGAAGGAGAAAGGAGAAAGAATAATGTAATTGACTTTGTGTCATTAAATAGAGAGCAAAAAACCAACATGGAGGTTGACTTGAGATAAAACTCTCATACCTTGCTGGCATCATAGCCTTGAAATCTTCACCAGAAGGCCAATCTTTCAGTTTCAATAGAGCTGTTTCCCCATTTTTTATCTTCTGCCGTTCTGCAAGTAACATAGAAATTACTAAAAACTAATACACTGTAGGTGTTTTATTTTATTCAACTAAAACACATAACTGAGTTCCTAACCTGTCTATAAAGATTTCAGCCATAAAACAGGAGAGAATTAATTTTGAGACTCAAGAATGATACAAAACAAACTCAACTAGTTGAGGAACAATGACATTTATTTGTTTTTTTAGTCAGACCTAACTAGTATATTGAGTGCATCTTTAATTCTGCAAAGGTAGAAAATGCAAGTTTCCATCACATTCTGGGCAAACAGATTACCTAGTGCTTTGTTTTTAAATTAAAGTTTCTTCAAAGCCTCAAGATCCATAAAGAATATTTTTAACTGCAGTTTCTAACACTGACCACGTTCAGAATCAATGAAATAATACATTTAAAGTAACGTACTTGAAACATCTTCAAAACCATCCCAGAACTCCTTGACATTGGTGTTTGAAATAATACTGTCTTTGCAATTCAAGATATCAGCTTGCTGGTTTCCAAAATCTAGACTAATTGACTCCGCTTTCCACAGGCTGAAGTTCATTTTCTTATGCATACCAGACACTAAAACAGGCTGTAAACAATAAAATGAAATAAAAAAAAGAAAAAAAATCAGTACTTATCCTTTCGTAAGCAAGCACCTCCCCTTCAATTAAACTGGAGTACAAATGCATCTCAAACACATACTGAAGACCTTGGCCCTACTAAGCTGTTAACACTTCCTCCAATTCCTCTTTGGAATTTGAATTTCTGTAACAGTACTTTCTTATTTATTATTAGCAGTTAACTGAAGTTGACACTACACAAGGTTCGTATGTGGGCTGCACCTGACAAGCTTTTGCCCACTGCTAACACTACATTTTCAAACATGGAGTTAGGCAAATCTGTCCTTTAACACAACTCCCCCAGAGTTCACACTGAGGTCACTTTACAGACCGAACAGCTCAATACCTACCCTTCCTTGTTTCCAGCACTCTTTGAAGAGCTTCCAGTTGTTGTTGTTTTTATGGTCTCTGAGCCACAAAACATGCTTATCACAGATCCATGAATACTGAATATCACTGTACCGTTTACTGCAGTCATCCTGAACACATTTTCTATCATCCTTTGGCTCATCTTTTATTTCAGATTTTACATTTATCTTTGGTGCTCTATTTGGTGGAATCTTGTTTTCTACTACTGAAGCAATTATGTCATCAAGAATGTTTGGCATAGTCCTTCCACTCTTGCCACTCTATTAGAAAACAAACAGATGTATGCTTAAACAATCTAAAAGCAAATAAAGTTACTGTCGTCCTGCTGCAAAAGGAATTGCAACATTTCATTACCAATTAAAGGTTGCAGTTATCCACTTTCTTTGTAGAAAACTGCATGCATTCTTACACGGAAAAAATTAGAAATACACAGTTATTACAAAACTCAATATATTAGACTCCTCTGCTTTGTCAGGTTAAGGCTTTATCTAACTTCATAGACATTTTCTTCATAGTGTGTATCAATTATGACTATATACACATACACAAATATATATGTAAAAATGTTAATGCAAATACGTGTCCGTCTGCATATGAAGTTTTAATTATAAATGAGTATTTAAAGCAATACAGCTATCAGCCTGCTCTAACTAAAATGTACCAAAACAAATTATAGAGCTTTTCAAATCCTGATATAAAAAACATGTCTTGTAAACACTTACTGCTGTTCCTGTAGAGTAAACCGGAGCAAAAGCAATACCAGCATCTGTAGAACCTAGACGCAGTTTGCCTGCTGTTGTAGTTAATAAATCTCGTAAGGTTGAGCCCTGCTCATTGTTCTGGGATGCAGGAGGGGAGCTTTTACAGTTTTGGGACTCCAAATTATCCTGGTCTTTCTCTTCCTTTGAATGCTTTCCAGAAGGACATTCTTTGTTCTCTAAAACAAAAATAATAATTGGAAGTTTACACTATTGTATCACAATACAGACAGAGGAACAGCATTGGTATCCTGCATTTTATAGTGGTGATAACATACTGTAGCACTAGCACTTTATTCACCTGAAAACACACCAGAGGATGAACTAGATCCTTCAAAATGCAGTCAAACAGTGTGACCATGAAAAGGCCTTCCTCAGCACCTCAGACATGCAGCTGAGTGAGTACCTGTCACAAATGAGAGACGCTGTAGCTGGAAATACTGCCACATTACACATGCATTCCACTAGTGGCTCCTCTGGGAACAGATTCTGATGCCACCAGGAGAAGGCATTGCAGTTTCAAGATGAAAATTAAAGGGGTAAAGAACATCATCTTTCCTTTTTGTTGAACAGAAAACTGTGTCAATTTTTCCTATTTAATTCAATTACGTATCACTGGTGCCCCCAGAGTCATGGACGTGATATGGCAATTTCAAACATATACCTTTCTTTTCTTCCCTGGCTTTCTGCTCTGCCAGATCAGCTAACCAATGCAGCGGTGACTGGGATTCAGGAGGTGTTAACTTGCTGTCTGAGCTTACGTCACTCCTTGGACTTGTATTACCATTTGTCTCAGACTTTTGAGGAGTATTTTGCTGTTGAGACTCAGGCATGCACAGAGAAATTTTATTACTGTGGTTAAGGACGTTCTGCAAAACCTGTAAAGAACAAATTTATTTTTAAGTATGTAACTGTTTTAACGTACTTCAAAGACAAGGCTAGCATTTAACCATTGTATATGCAAATTAAAATGCAACTGGTACTAATCACATATAAAAATCCACAAGAATCAGTACACCTGAACAAACAGTGATGTATACACACATTTTAGACTCACCTGAGACACACCATTCATTGCAGGGAGCTTGCCAGCTTGGGTGCTCTGCTTGCTGGTACATTGACAATGGGATTTAATTTCAAATTTTTCTCTAATACTGTGCATAGCATCTAAAAGATCTGTCAAAACTAGAAGACAATTAAGAAGAAAACCATCAGCAGCTCCAATCTGTGACCCTCTTTACAATACACAGTGATGGTAAAATACTATCTGTAGATCTTTCCAAAATTTAAACTATTAAGAACACTAAATTTAACACTCAAAAATACTGTAACAAGACTGTCCAGTTTACCTTAAAGCTTGTGCAGAAAGAAACAAGGTCTTTAATTAAATAATTGAACCCTACTCCTCTGCATAATCTAACCTTCACTCTACATTCCCATTGCATGGCACACAACAACCAAGCCAGTCATTCATCATTTACTCCTCATTGTTCAATGGGTGCATCATTGCTTCATGTAATAAAACCGTCAAAGTACAGACTGAATGAGCCACGTCTTGACAAAAAAATTAGTATGTGATCATGTAATTTAAGGCTGTTTGGTAATGGGTATGAATAGAAGAACAAAACCGAGGTTATGTAGGCAGTCTTCACTGTGGTGTTTCCAGATGAGTGGTTCACTTCACAATTTAAAATTAAAACCAGTTTCAGTCTGGGACCTGTTCTGGGGAATGTCACAATATGAATTTATTATGGAATCCAACCAACCTTCATTTCTACCTGAACTAACATGCAACAACCCATAAAATAATGACTGGGTCTGTATTTCCAACATAAAATAACTTGGCAATTTACTTAACAAGTTTAAGGGCACATTTGAGTTTTCTGTTCTCTGCTCTGCATCAATGCTGCCAGAGATCACAAGTAAAGTTGCACTAACAGCAACCACATCTAACTGCACTGCTGCCTAAAACTTAATTGGTTTTAAGAAAAATTCTGAATTTAGCTGGTTTTAGGATTACTGCTTAGTTTTTCATTTATCACAAGCTCCTTCACCACACTTTGTTTTAAGATGCTCAATCAGATGTTCAACCAAAACCACACATGAACCTTTTTTTTTTTGGGGGGTGTGGCGGGTGGGACAGAAAACGGTGAAAAACAAATCCTCCCAAAATCTGTTGTCATATAATGCTCCTCAGCAGTAGTATTCTAAGATTTTCTTCTAACAGCTAAGGTCAGATTTATTAAGTGTATTCTGGCTGTTTTAGTCTGCTCTGAAAAGGTACAGAACAGTCACAACAAACACCATGCATTTCTTCACTGCCTGCCCCAAAACCCCTTCAGACATCTGTCACCATACTCCTCTTTCTCTCTTCATCATCTGTGCCCCTTGCTGTTAACTGCCCAGAACCACTTGCCTTCCTGTAATGATTTGACACCATTTGCAGATTTTTAAATGGAAAACGAGAAGTCTCAAGAAGCAACTGGCCCCTCTTCAAAGAAAGGCCTGGATAAAAACACCTCCTGCTTGTTCGCAGGTGGTCTTACCAGAGCCTGGAATAATCTGTGTTGGCATCAGGTGTTTGTGATCATGAGGCTGTCCCTTCACACACTTCATCCAGGCATATAACTCCTTATCTGCAAAATAACATTGCCAATTGTTTTACTTTACTCGCAGTGGTACACAGACAGAGCTAACTAGTATTTTTCATATTTGTTCTAGTCAGAAATGGTTTTCTACACATACTGTAAGTCTTCTGTCCTGGTACCCTGTGTGGCAAAGATTTGTATGTTACAGCTTCTTTTCACAGTAAGAGTTTTAACAATACTGAAATTGGAAATAGCTGCATCTGTAACACAGACCCTTGCCAATAACATCAAAGTTTTGAAGTATATTCCCTTTATCACATTTAGCAAGTCGCCAATTTAGCATAAGCCAAAATCCTTTACAGTTCCTATTGAGGCAGTGAGACTCCCTTGATGAATTCTAGCATGGAAAAAGACACAGTTAGGCTGCAATTGTATGGTTAATTTTATTTGACACAATCTGTGCTCCAACTAAAAGTGGCTGTCTTCAACCAGCGAGGGCCAAACAAGCCAAAAAGATGAACCTGTAACCGAACTAATTCTCTTGATTTGGCCTACCATGCAGCTGCACCGAAGTTACTGCTGGCACACAGGAGAGAGAAGTTGCATCATGGATTTATGTCGGATTAAAGCAGCCATGAAACCACAAGTCTGTATGTACTGGTTGAAAATCGTTTGTGGCAGCAGAGAGGGCCTAACTAGTAAGGGAGAGAGGCCTTCTATAAAGTTTCAGGAAGATTGTCCCTGCCAGAAAAATATGCAGTGTAAAGACAAGACAGAGTAAGAATGAGAGCAAAAAACGTCTGGCCAAGCAACTGGTCATCGATCTGCTATGTGATTCTGGGGCAGAAATAGGAATGCAATTTCTCTCTCAACCCCCAGCCTTGTATCATGTCCACTGAACTGCTAGTTTTGAGACTCTTCAGATTTTTAGTAATTTGCTCAGCTCTAGCATTGTAAACTAAGTACACTGAAGGAAGCATTTAGCACATTTAAAGCATTGTTTTCTTACACTGTAATAGATACACAACGTACTAAATGTTCCTTTCAGGTCAGTATTAGATTTGTTAGCTGTCTTGTAGTTTTTGTAACTCCAAAAACATTGAAATAAATCAAACCAAAAATCAAAATAGCATATACCTACTTATTGCATTTCATCACTGAAATGCCATAACATGGCATTCCACTTGATGGTGCCATGAACTGTCTGAATCCAACAATGGATGCACATTCATTCATTCATGTAGTAATGAGAGACGTCATTGATAAATATCTGAATATGGAATATTTAAACTTCTAACAGTCCTGCTGAAGCAGGGGGAAACCAGTGTATTCTCCGTTACATTTAGCAACTGTAAAAACAACTACTGGTTCCAGGAAAAATGGTGTAATATAAAGTGCTATTATAGAGATGGGTGGGTGGTTCTGAACTTTGTAAGAGAGTACTAAAGGAGAGATACACTTCACACGTACCCTACAGTATCATCAGAAATAAAGCCGCAGCGAGGGAAGCTATCGTACTTCTGCTTTTGCACATAATGTTGTGATGAACAGTAAGGAGCAAGTCTTCCCTGTTAGAAGACTGAAAAGAAGCCTGCTTCTGTATACTGCTTTTTTAAGCTTTGAAGACATTTTACTAAAATTTTCCTGGCTGGTTAACACGCACACTATAAAAAGCCTCTGACTGCATGTTCCCACTAGGGTAAATAATGTTCAGCGTATATCCCAAGCCACGTCAGATGGATGAACAGACACATGCGCGCACACAGACTCAAGTCGGTTAAGAGCTGCTAAAGCAGCCTCCAGCATTAAATGTTAACAACTGTTCTTGGTGTTGGAAAACACCAACATTAATTCCCTAGAAACTTCAGGCTTTGATGGAAGTCTCTGGGAACATCCTATAACCGCAGCGTAGGAGGCCTCTCACTGCAAGCCAAGGACAAAGTGGATGAGTCTCTCCATTTATTAAAGATTTGCCATCTAACAGTTAAACTTTATTTTACTAACATTTCACATCTGTGACATTATGCTGCTATGACAATCATGGAAATGCTTTTCAAAACAGCATTATACTGGAATCAGTTCCTGGCGCAGTGTCTGACCGCAGGACTGTGCCAGGGCACAACGCCTGCCACCCCGGGGAAGGCTGCGCTTTCCAACAGGCAGCCAGAGCACCAATGTCACAGCCCAGGGCTGGATGACCGGATCATTCTTCCAAGCCATTCCTCCTTTCAATTGCAACCAGGCTGGGTCACTCAGAAATCACAGGGTTGCAAGTCAGTCCTGTTATACTTCACTACAGACTAAACCAGACATTTCCATTAAAGCACAGGAATTAGATTAAACTGAGTATGTGTGTAGGCTGCTGGATTGTGAAATCTCCATTAACACTCATTTTAAATACTATGTGAAGTGTTTTTCTCCATCTCTTTCTTTTTTATAATAAAAAAGTCGGCTGTTAAGTCAATATGACAAACCATGTACTCCTGAAGGGAGGACTCCAGAAAGCACTCAAATCAAGGCAAGTCTTAACAGCAATGAGTTACCATAAAGCAGGGAGGTGTAATGGACTGCCAGTCTCACAGCTGAAGAACAAGATTTAACCTCGAAGGGCAAGGCACAAGCAATCTAAGACGATCTACACTACAAGACTGAAAAGTGGACAAAGACCCAAAATAGCCCCCACAGCAGTTGCTTTCTGAATGACTGATTCTGTATCTACCAACAAAAAAGGGAAGGGAAAAAGATCCAAGAGAAACCAAAACACACAAGCAGTAATTTAACTTTACAGAAAGGCAGTTACACTAGTGGATCAGCATCTCTACAATAAATGAGAATAAACAGCCTATACAATACTCTAGTTCATAAAGAACTGACCTCTAGAACTTTTTCTTTCCTTTGCCTTGTAACAATCTAGGCAGACCACAAATCCACATTTTTGGCAGACCCAATGAATGTTAAATAATGTGGCTTCACATGCATCACACATCTCACGGACTCCTCTCACTGCTCTCTTCCATGCAATTTTGGCTGAAATACAAAATAAGCACAAGAAAAGGACTGAAATTTAAATGCAAAGCACAGAATGAACAGTCTTTATAGATGACGCATTCATAATTTTCCCCTCAGATGCAACTGGGTGTGGGGGAAGGAAGTGATCCTTCACAAACAGACCATCAACATCTACCCCCTTAGTTGCATTACACAGCATCCCCATCAATGCCACAATCAATACACTTATAAAGAAATTAAAAGCATCCAAAAAACACGGGCTAAAATAATACAGAAATAATACTCCTGCTCAACGTGACTCGGCTGCAAGTACAAAGAACAACTTCTTTAACATATATTTTTAAACCCATGCAAAGAAGAGAGCTGGGGTTTTCACCAAACTGGTGAGTCGGGCAGTTCCAAGTCAGCAGGAGGGGAGGGAGGTGC
This sequence comes from Strix uralensis, assembly GCF_047716275.1. Classification (NCBI taxonomy): domain Eukaryota; kingdom Metazoa; phylum Chordata; class Aves; order Strigiformes; family Strigidae; genus Strix; species Strix uralensis. The sequence goes on along the minus strand of NC_133978.1, from coordinate 8,292,988 downwards.
CTGTCCTGGAGACCTGGCTGGTAACTCTGCTTCCTGCCTCATCTCCTCCCTGCACTGCCTGGAATCAGTGGAGCCAGCAGTCCGTTTCCAGCCAGTGCCCATCTGCTGTGGGCCAGAAGGACGGACTAACTGTGGCTTTGGTGGGGAGGAGGCGACAGTGTTAGCACATGCTTTGCGGGGCCCACGCTGTCACATTATTCTCCTTTGTTTTGGGAAGGAGATACATCAGAAACACAGTGTCTGCTGGCAGGAGTCGGTACCTGGCTCGCTGCAGGCCTTGGCTTGGAGCTGGCTGCTCTGGCTGGAGAGCGGGAGGCCAAGCTGGGAACCGAGGCTGCTCCAATCCCAACAGCAGCCTGGCCCCAGCTCTGGCCCAGCACAGCCACCAGCGCAGAGAGGGGGAATAGGCTGGCCCACCGAGGAAGGTCCCTGCCCCTTCCCAACACACCCTCTAGCAAAATAGCCTAGGAAAATCCAACGCAACAGTCCAGTGAACTACTCGAAAAGCAACGGGTCATGACGAACGCAAACACTCAAGTAAAACTGCAGAACACTTAAGAGCATCTGAGATTTCCTTACCGTCTTTTTTCACCCAGGACATGGCTGTTTTCTCAGATGTTACTAACTGACAAAATTTATCACCTATGATATCTAGAATGTATTTAGAAGTTTCTAGGTCCAGTTCATCATCTTCATAGTTTTCATGTGTCCATAAACTCAGTGCTTCATCATCATATTGATCAGGAGAAGAGAAACCATCTATCCTAACCACTCCGTTCTTACTAAAAGATAACCTAAAAATGAAAACAGATAGTTTAACTGCATGTATCATTATATTCTGTGACTTACAGATAACTTGCTAATTTACCTTACTGCTTATATCTTACAACTAAGCATTTTTTACCTTCTTTAGCATCCTGCCACAATTTTTAATTTAAAAATAAGTCCTACTGCCAAAAACGGTTTCAAAGTGAACAGTAAGGAAGCACGAAAACTAAAACTAATTTTTTAGGCACTTTTTGAATTTAGTTTACTCATCATTCTCTCTATATAACATTTGTTTCTGCTTTAAAATTGCAGACAGGAAAATTCTCTTACTTTCCTTTTTGCCAAAGTTTGGTTCCACCTATTCCTCACCTTTAGTCTGACTCATATTTTCTAAATCTTTCTATCCTGCAGCTCTCATACTCAGAAAGCCAGAGTCCAAACACTATATTTAAACCCTTCTAGGTAGAACAAATCACTAATACAAAGTAACATTTTTGTATCAGCTAATTTCTAACCTTTAAACTAACTAAAGGCTTTCCTGTTATCCTACCCAATACCACTCCACTAATCCTGGCTATATTTAGCCTATTTTAAAGCAGCAACAATTAATTATTCCATCTTGCATAATACAGGATAATTCATTATACATATGTGATTATTATAATAGTTAAGGAATTTTACAGCAAAGCCAGTAAAATAGTTCTGAATTCCGAACTAAGTACCAAAAAAGATATTTAGATATGTATTTATTGAACAAGAAGAAATGATGATTTTTCAGTTATGACTTCGAACAGTAGTGCAGACTTTGTTTACAATTCAAGCCCTGCTATCTAAACAGAATGAAAATAATTAAACTGCTGTAAAATTTACCACAATATATTCAAAATATTCAAATTTTTAAATTCCATAACTGTGTTTTAAAATGTTGGCAAAACTTTATCACTGATATTCTCTCCTCTATACAGGAGAAAAAAACCCCAAAACTCCAACACTGCAGGATTAGGAAGCAAACATTCTTACACAGAAGGTATTTCAAGTCCAACATTGAAATGATTCCTGTAGGACTACCAAGTCTTGTAACTAAAGCTTCATTATAAAAAATTAAACCCAATCTAGGGAACAATTTCCTGTCCAAAAGGAGGTGGATATATACTGACAACACAGCCCATGCACAAATTAAAGCCATTTTGTTCTGTCTCAATAGCTGCGACACCTGCACCATGCTGCGTCCTGGAAAATTTTCTTCCCAACATTCGCGTTTTCCCTGATTGGCCATTAATTGTGAAAAAGAAAGTCGCAACTCCTCTGTCCTCAGAAAACGCCCAGAAAACCTTGAGCAGCGTTCCCACCATATACTGGCATAAGAACAATTATGAATAAGAGCAACTCTGCGGTTGTACAACTTGTCCAGAATAACTGAAGCTTCCCTTTTGAAAATCCCACTTCAAATGTCAGACACCTGTGTAATAGTGATGGGCTATATTTTCTGCTTGCCTAAGGTACACTGGGCAGCTGTTCTGATGTCTTTGCTATAAAGCTTTAAAGAGCAATGAAGTCAATCCACAAAAGAAATAAGAAATACAAATGTAAATATTGTTAAATTAGATGGTGTCTTTTATCAGGCAGACTGACTGAGCCAGAAAAATCAGACAAGCTTTCAAGCATGCAAGCCCTTTGTGAGTATTTTAAAAGTTAAAACACCACATTACCAGGAAAATAGCTGTACTTACCGCCGAAAGTAGTAAAATCTACAAAATACTGGTGAGTGAGTTGGTTCTTCTCCTTTCTTACTTCTTATTAACCTACATTCTCTGCATTTTTGTAAATTTGGTCCTATTTCAGAGCAGGAATCATCCTGCAAAAAGGACTCTCCCGTTTGCTTCAGCTTCTTTACTTTGCGCCAATCTTTTAACACTGAGCGAGGTATACCAGCTGCAAAAGCAAGGAAAGTTTCAGATGAGGTAGTGGCAGCCCCGATTTGCAGAACCCAGCCAGATCAGTCAGCCAGCGTTCAACATCTCTGAAAGTACATTTGTTACCTGCATAACGTATTTCATTATTGCTTCTGTTTGTCTGTCAGCACCAAAGTTTAAAAACCAGAGCTACCAATTAGACTTGCACAAGCAGGAGCACAGTTAACTACCTGCTGAGCTACCAGAAATACCTAGGACGCTATTTTCTCTTCTATTAGGTGTGTTGTTCACTAAAATCATCTTCAGAACCTCATTCTTACAAAACAAGCAAAGAAATACAATACCACAATAAAGAAAGGTTTGAATTCTGTTTCAAGTGAAGATGTATGCAAAAAAGGCAACAATTTAATGAACGAAAGCAGAGCTTAAAAAAAAAAATCCTACTGCTTCAAAATTTATTTTTGCTGAGGGTTACAGAACGATTACAGAAGAGCAGCTCTATTCACATGTAACTCATCTGAACTTAATGTAAAATATCCGGCATAAGGAAGAACAGACTCCATTTACTCTCTGTCAAGTTTGTTGGCTTTGCAAGGCTAAGCAGTACAATTCTATTTTCGATATGAAAGTCAGCAGATCTGACACTGAGTAACACGAGGAGCAAATCTATTGAGTAATATATGCAATTTTCACATACACAGTTTGAAACTGAACCCCGTTGCTATTTAACCAGGCTTTCATTTTAATGAGTTTTAAAGTGGCACCAGTTTTATCTGCAGATAGATAGAAGCATTTGTCATTTCATTTGCCACTACTCTTGAAAGTTCGTGTCCTGTAAACAGGGATCTGATGTAGATGACAGAGAGGTCAGGGTGCTAACTTTGGACTTGGTACCTGGGTTCAGATCTGCATTTTGCCAGAAACTACTTGTGCAAACTTCGCAAGTGACAGACTGACCATGTCTCAGTTCATAGCCTACAAAACACACTCCCAATTCACCCAAGGAGCATGATGGTAACTGGATTAAAACTTGAGAGTAGAAAAGGCTGAAGTACAGGTTTGCTAGTCCAACACAATGTTTTCTGCCTTAGAACCAGAGATCCTGAGTATCATCTGGGAGCTGCTAGACTCCAAGCTCTGTGGGCAGGAACTTGGAAGACCCCCAACGCTTGCAGGACTGTGAAATGCCTTGCTTTGCAGGAGGGAGCCTTGCAGCCTGGAGCTCTGAGCGCTCTGGCTAGCACACAGGCTCCTGGGGCTTTCCGAAACGGCACTGGGACAAAGCGGTTTTCAACCCTGGCAGTAACCAGATACCACCCACGTTGTAAAACTACCACCGAGCCCTAGATCCTGAAGCACAGTTACCTTCAGCCACCTACAGGGAGCCCAGGCAGCCATCCCATGGGGACCTGTTCTTTCCTGAAAGCTCCTCAAGGTTGACTATGTTTTTGTACAACACTTTGTGGAAAGTCCTTTTCATAAGATTTTCTTTTCATAAGAAAACCTCTGACCAGCACACTCTCAGAAATTGTAACGAAGCTCCCCTAAGACAAATTGACAGGAGTATCAGAAACGTTCATTTATTTAATGGGTTAACTAGGAGAAATGGACAAAAAGACCCGAGGTCTCTTAAGATTTTGAGAGAGGATGGCAAGCACAAGAAGCTGCTGTGACAGGACAGGCCCAACCCGTTAATGTGCAGGACACAGGCTGTGCAATTCACAACAGAATGTAACACCAACTCCTACCCATTTCCTGACCTAAGTTCCATGAAACAGTTCCATAATGTATTATCATATATCACTTCTATACTCAGGTTCTGCTAGCCAAAACAAGAAGTCACTGCCTTCCCTTAGGTAAACAGTCCTTCTACAACAAACGTACAAAAAAATCTTTTGCAACAATACAAAGGTCATAAAGACCTAACATGTTACACATGTATATTTACAGTTTAAGAAGTGAAACTGAGAAAGACTTTATAGGCATGTTCTCCTTGATCTTCCCTTTAGTTGAGGGGGGAAAGAAACTACTATCACTGGACCCAAGCCAGAACACCTCAGACAGACTGCAACACTTCCAGCACCCAGTACTGGTGATCAAGTACTCTCGGATACCAGAACAGTAACTTTATACACTAGGCAGTGAAAAGCCAGAGAATGCAATTACAGGGAGCAGTACTCATTTTCTTACTACCTGTACTTAAAAATTCTTGCAAAAAGTAATTTAATGGTAGACTCTCTCATACTCAACCAGAACAAAGACAAAAGAATAGTCCTTGAAGAAGAATACATTGGGATAAAAAATAAGGTACGTTCTTAAATAAAATCCCTCATGTTGGCAGACCAGTTTCTCTTTTCAGATAAATCTAGTTACAATTGGCTACATGCTACAGTACTACATTTCAATTGATATTTTTATTTCCCTAAATTTCTTTATTCCTTAAACAAGAGGGATGTTAACACCACATAACACACATGCTAGTTTGGAGTGTGAAATGACTCTCCCTCAAACCTTCCATTAAATTAACCAAATCATAACAAAGTGGCATCAGGCTCTCAAGGAACTGCCTCTGGCTTTCTGATCAAAGGATGAATTAAAGTTCAACAATAGAGAATCTCTTCCTCCAGTAGTGCTCTCAAAATAAATGCATTAGATCTTTTAAAAAGATAAAAAAAAATCATCAATACAAATGGCACTATATGCACCAGTCTGTTGAGCTCTGATGGACAGCATAAACCAGTTTGTCTACTCCTTATTTTTAGACCAAGATCCAGTTTGTTAACATATATACAAAATGCTGAATTTCTTAAACCAGGATATTTAAAACAGCCTCGAGACAGGTAAATCTGGACCAACTCATTCACACAAGCATGCTTTTTCACTCTTCCCCATTATCATGCATGACAAACCCTTCAGGATTAACACTGTGACTCCACATTAGTCTGTCTCTTCCAAATCAGATTAATATATACTCACTGCTGTTACTGCCGCTCTGTAACTTCAGCTTGCTTTTCTCTTTGGCACTCCTGCTAAGAACACCATTCGGTTTTACTTCTTCCTCTGTATCACCCTTTTTTTTCTGCAAATCATTTTGTTTCTTTTTGTAAGTTGGCTTGGGCTGCCGTTTAGTCCTTTGCTCTGACTTGCTCTCGCTTTCATCAGAGTCTCCGCTTTCGGAGCCAGACTCATAAGTTCGTTTTGCTTTTCTCCTAGGGTGCTTATCTTCCTTTGCAAACTTATCTGCCAAGATTTTACTATCTATGTTATTTTGCAAATCATTTGATGTAGAAGCTATTAAATTGACAGTACATGGCTTAATAATTTCTGAAACACTGTTCCCTGAATTCTCTTTTTTATTAGTGTTTTTATCTTCCTCCGAATGCCTTGTTAGCCAAGCCTTTTTCAGTTTAGTGTGGTAGTTTGGCTGACTCGTCTGGGAAGTTTGCCCACTGCCTACAGAGTTCGCTTTGTTTATTGTATTACAGACGATAGCACTGTCTAGGGAGAGAGAGGTTGAAAATGTCTGATTTTTCACAGAGTTGGACTCGGTCTCACTGGTGTTACTACTTTTAAACTGAGCTGCAGCCAACGCTGCCTTGTGCTTTTTCAAATGGACAAAGTCGGTGGAGGTGGAGAATCCCGAGCTGGGCTGTGCAGTGCTGCCTGTCTTGCCAGCGGCGGGTGTAACCGGAGCTGGAGTGCTGACCTTGCATTCCTGGGTCTGCGCCACCGCCTGACTCGCCGCTCTCGAGGCAGAACACTCCAGCGGCGCACAGGCCAAGACCGTGTTCGATAAGGAGTAAGTCACTTCTGAACTACCCCAGCTTGACACGCTGGTAGTTGTTGCTGCCGATGCGGTGACATCCGTTTTGGTGCTGCAGATCAGAGTTGTGGTAGGGGTGACAGCACGAGGAATGCTGCCTTGTGAGACAGCTGGAAATTTCTTTTCATACTGTGTGCGAGCGCTGTCTGAGTTCATATTTGGCAGAATGATTCTTCCAGTCTCCCTGGCTTCCGCTGTTTTCAGGCAATCTGCTTGATTTGTCACAGCTGAAGATCTCTCACTAACTCGATCTTTGGAAGCAGACGGCATTACTGGTATGCTATCGTATTTCGTGCTAGAAGGAGGACGCACAATAACAGATGCTGTAGCGGACTGTGACTTTCCACTCATTCTTTCAATGTGCCAATCCACTTTTTCGTTATTTGGGGCATTACCAGACTTCCATATTTCTGATAAATTCTGTTCGGAAGTGCCCTTGTAAACAGTCTGAGCTTCCTTCGGCTCCGGTACTAAAGTTGGTGGTTTCTGCAACTCCTGTATTTTGCCACCACCAGCATTAACGGGTTGAACAGGGGTTAGAGTCGGAGGTGAAAGGCTGCTATAGCTGCTTTCCTTCTTCTCCAGGTTCTGGTGCACAGGGGGGTGAAACACGGGGGCTCTGTGCAAGGCAGGCATACTCCGGAGTGTATTTGAAGACGAGATTGACAACTGAGTAGGGCTCCTGCTGTCACTTCTGAAAGAGTTTACAGAGTGAGACTGCACCGACTGTGAAAGCTGCTCGGGCATCTTGCTCGCAGAGCCTTCACTCTCTGGTTGGTGCTTAATTAAAGGTGGAGGTTTTGAAAGAGAAGAAATGTAAGAGGGGAGAGACTGGGGACTAGCTGCTGTTGAAGGACAATTAGTTTGCTTATCAACATAGGGACTTGAAGCTTCCTTTGATGGGTATGATCTCGGTGGTTCATTTACCACACTGTTAGACAAGGTAGTGAAATAGTTACTCTGCGGCAAACTCTGTGGAACTGAATGCTTCATTTTATACAGTTCTGACACAGAGCGTTCTGCGTCTTTGTCATATTTTACTGAATGGCTTTTGGGACTTGAAGATAAGGACGTTACTCTGGAATAGTTCTCTCTCTCTCCCTCCAACGCCTTTATTTTAGCTGTAAAAGGAGCAACTTCAATACTTTCTTGGAGTATCCGTCTGTGTTCTTCTTTGTATTTGCTCAGTCGCTCCCCAGTCTCCTGTGGTGGCCTTGGCAGCTGGTTCAACATCGGATCTGCAAAATGTCTGTGCATATGGCTCTCCTTTGCTGTCTGCGTTCTGCCTTGCTCTAGCTCCGTCTTTACTGGGGCAGTTGTAACAGAACGTAAAGGTTCAATAAATGCTTTCCTCTCCAGTTCTCTGAAAAAGGTTAAGCAGACACAGGTTAGTCTGAACGTAGCACAACATGCTAAATGGAAGGCTTTTCTTCCCATGCTCTGAAGTTATCTATTAACACAAAACAAACTTTTCTTTATATTAGGTACAATTTTCAGAAGCCTTCAGATGACTCAGAAACTCAAATACCATTCCAAGTCAACAGGGCAGAGTCTGTTTTGCAGCACACTGACGAGCTTTTCTCTATCACAGGCACCCATGTTTACAAATAAACTAAAAGGAAGCTGGGAGACACCATCAGCTGCTGAAACATACCCTCTCACATAGACTTAAACAGCAAACTTACTCTTTGTGATGCTCTACGATACTTTTGGACAATGGCGGGCTGGAATGCGTTGTCAGTTTGAGAGGCCGAAGGGGATCTGCACTGGATGGTCGCACAGGAATGTGACTCAGTAAACCAAGGCTGTCAGCAGAGGTTACCGGGGTGGGCTGGTGTAACCACGGGCTGGGAGTGTTCTGTTAGCACCAACCAAAACAAAATAATCAAATCAGATTCCAAAATAATCATGGGACCACAAGAGTTACTTTATCAAGTCCTACCAATGATCAGAGTGAAGTAATGTACTTCAGCATCAAATCATACACAGTAAATAAAATATAACATTTTAAGTTACTTTTTGATCAGCTGCAACATCTGACTGTACATCCCCTGGACTTGCAGCATACAAAATAGTTCACACATTTCAGAACCGTTCTTAGAACATTTCATTTTCAAGTATTCAGCATGAATAGTTAATTCCAGAACAGCATCTCAAGCTCACCAAAATCAGCAAACCTATGACAGTCTGACAGCGCTTAACTTCAGTTACTAGTAAACAGACCATTAGCTCTTCAATGAATTGCAAGAAATATTTACTTCAGAAGACAAATATGGTTTAGTATTTCTGGAAAATAATTTAATCTCCAGCTTTATAACGAATCTCAATATAAGGGACACAAGCATCTCTTTCCTGTATGGTTGCTCTCCTCCCCCCAACCAAATGACTAAGTATGATAATCCTAATTAATCTGCTTTATTTTGCCAGGCATTTTTAGTTGGCATAATTTCATCAGCAGCACACTATTAAAACGATGAATGTACACGCCTGCCATACTTTGCAGATGGCAAACACACAGTATGTGCAATTTTGTGCTGTGTACCTAAATACTCAAAAGGTGGGCAATACCAACCTCCTCATTTACACACACCGGGATAGTCTTAATTTATGAAACTGGTTTTTAATTGACTACTCAGGTAAGTTTCTATTTTCTTATCTTCTCTGAAACTTGTGTAGCAACTCTGCAGAAAAGACCAAGAGCAGCTCTCTGTCTCTCTCCCAAGACCTGCTTACGAGAAACACACACAGAGGAGTGGAAAGGCAGGGCATCCTCTCGAAGTGCTGCCCAAGTGCTCGGGACCAGCCAAGAAGGGACTGGCACAAGAGTGACCAGAGCTCTTGTGCACCCCAAAGCCCCTCAAGTCCTGCTTCACTCCTAACTCCTGGCACTGCCCAGAACTTGTTCCCCTCCTCTGCTCCTCACCAGTCCATCCCTCTTCTTCACCCCAGACTTGGCAACTCCCAGTTGAGAACTGCTGCAGCAGAAGGCGAGCCAAGAGCTCTCATGACACACGCAGGCAGCACAGAATAGATTTGCAGGTGCTACAACTCTGAAGTTCTGATTTCTATACTTCTGAATATTTAAAGCAAGCGCTTGGGTTTGCGCTAACAGTTTTAGTGCACACGTTTCCTAGGCCAGGAGTTCCCACGCTGTGGTGAGTTCCCACGAATAGCCTGTAAGCTGTATTAAAGTATTATGCAAAAAAGGCCCATCACCTTCTCCCTAGAGGAGCTGGGGAACATCTGCTCGAGCACCAAGCATTGCCCAAACAGCTTCCTGACTCCACCTGCAACCATCTACGGCCCAGCCCAAAGACGGGAGCTGCCACGGCCACCTGTGGGTGGTAGGAAAAGGTGGCTTGGGAGCACGCTTCCTTCAGCACATAGACACGGCTCAGCCCTGAGCCCAGGGTGGCAGCTGCGGCTGTTACAGCTGAAACACAGATCCCTTTCTGCGATTGTGGCACCCATGCAAACCGACTCTGGAAACGCCCGTTCTGGGTTTCTAAGACGTATTTAAAAAAGGCCTCCAGTGTCAGAGCCAGAAGACAAGTCACCACAAGACAATTGCCACATATCAACATAATTAAAAAGCTACGTGCCTCGGTATGCAGGGCTGCATACTACAGGCAGCCAAAGTGAAAACAGAGTCTACCATAAGTTCTTTAAAATGGACTTCAGTATGGGGTGGAGCAGGCAGCAACATGAAAATATAAATCCACCTATAGTTTTCTCTTAGGCTTTTCTTCGCTGCTGCATTTGACTTTATCACATTTTAGATCAAACTGACTTCATATTACAAGGCCAACTCAAACTGACTGTTTGGGAAAGACTTAGCCACAATGGTTTGGCTTTTCTCAAGAATGAGGCTGGGGAAGAATAGCTTTCCCCATGATGAAAAAGAAAAAAAATCTTTATAACCATTCAGGAACTCCAAGCTTTGACGCAAAGGCTTACAATTTGGCAGAAGGACCACTGTCAGTGACATGCCTTTTGTGGTCCCTGTGAAAATCTGCCCAAATTAGGCCAAGTTGTAAGCCTCTAAAGATCAGTATGCACATGCTCAGTGGAGGTTTGATTGAAGCTGGCAGTAAAGCTCTCCAAACTTTCTGTCTGCGCTACACATGCTTCATCTTACACTGTTCTTCTAAGGTGCCTGCAATGAGCATTGCCATATCCCAAGCCTGCAGGAGCTGAGAAAACTTTTCCTGTAATTGCCACGTCTGCCTGCCAAACACCGCCGCCGCACTGGGCGCTAGGCTGAAAAACACAAACCATTTCTTCTGAGACTTCAGTGGTTATACTCAGCATACAGACAAGAGGAATCACCCTGACTTGAATACAGAGGAGTAGAAAGCAGATGGGAAGGCAGGGATGTGTGTCAACAGGAACAGAAGGGGAGAAAAAGATATGCCAAGAGAGGGTACACAGACAGGTGTAAAGACAAGAGAAATGGGTGTACAGTGCAAGAAAGATTTATAAATGCTCGAGTATTTCTCTTCAGAACTTCCCACTGGATTTAGTACTCCTTCCATCCTAGCCTTCCTCCATTATTTAGCGAGCATACACGAAATTTCACTGTAAAGATGATTGTCCTACCTCTCCTAATACTTAACTTCCACAATGGCTTTCATAGTTCAAGGCAGCAAACGTTTACCCTGTGGACTTGAGGTCCCAAACCAGCTGGCTGACCTGACTTGGTCATAAACTAAACCCAAACATTTTGTCTTTCTTTACTTAGGAGATCAAGGTCTGGAAGAGCTTCCTACTCACATCCACTGTGAGACAGCTGTTACTGCTGGATTTCCATTCCTAGTTCTCTGCCTACTCAAAAAACCCACCATCGCCGCACACTTGGTGCGACACAAACTATTGAATCTGTACCTAGAAACCGCTGCTGGGAGACACCAGCCCCAGCTAAACACATCATTAGGAAACGAGCTCAACTTACCCTTCTCAAGGAAGCCTCCGCGTTAACAGGAGTTTCTGGGTGGACCCATTTGGAGGAGGGCAGACCGAGTCCTGAGTAAGCATGTGTTCCGTTTGGATACTGCCAAATAATTGGATAAAGCCCTAGCTGATTATAGGAAGCAGAAGGATGAGCTTGTCCAAGAAGATGTGGAGACTGGTGTTGTAACATCTGTTGCTGCTGCTGGTGTGCTAATGCCAAATGGCTTAAGCTGCTAGCATGAGCAGTCTCTAGTCGCGGATGGCCACCCAGCAAGGAGGCAGCAGGCACTCCGGGTAACACTGCAGGAAGTAGATGAGGGTGATGAACAGAATGGTGAGATGCGGTACTAAGGGGGTGGGTGTTAATAGCGGACAAGGGAGCCTGAGCTGAAGACCCAGCTAGCAGATGGGATGAACCAGTTAATGCAGGATGATGAGCGTTTGGATTTAAACAGGTTCGGTGGGATGAGGAATGCAGAGGATAATTATGCTGATGCAAATAAGGTGAAATGTGATTAGTTCCTGTTTCTTGTCCAATCAGAGTGGGGTCCCTGTACACCGTGAAATGTTCATTCTTGTCAATGATAAGAGGACTTTTAGTAGCTTCTAGAGCACTAACTCTAGCTGGAACTGGATGAAAACTAGACCTAGGCAAATCATGATCAGTTTTACTGGCTGACCTTGTTAATCCAGTAGCATGGCTGTTTTGGGAACTAACCTTAGACTTCACAGTATCAGAAGATTGGGTGAATTTAGGCTTAACATCAGGTGACTTTGTTTTAGGATGATCAACTGAAGTACTAGGTTTTGACTTCACAGAATCGGGGACTGGACTTTGTTTATGCAGTTTACTCTCTTCTGCTAGAGAAGCTACATTTAACGAAGACATAAATGAGCCATACTGCACTTTTTCTTTTTCAGGATTTAAGTGTTCATTTACTGATAACGTTTTGACAACCCCAGGTTGTATCAAATCCGTTTTGTTAACAACACTGCTAACCCAACTTTGATCGGCTTCCTGTTTTCTTGCTTCAAGGAAATCTGCATTTGCAAACTGCTGTTTTAAATCACTGCTGTGAGATTCTATTTTCTGAACCGTTTGCAAACCAAAGGTACTTGCAGCATTATCCTGGCTCTCCTTTTCAGAGTTGTTTTCATTAGTAATGTCAACAACACATTTCGGAGTAGGAGGTCTGGGTACAAATTGCTCATTTTTTAATTCTGCGGTATGATGTTTTTCTGCATTGCACTCTTGAACATGTGGATCCTTGGCATTCTGCTCATAAGGTGTTGGCTGCTCTGCTGCATGGAGTGAAGATTTTTCCTGCTGATCTAAGACGGATGACTTCAGTCTTTCTGTCTCTTCGTGTTTTTTATCCTCCTGTATTTCATCCCATGGAGAACGCCTATCTGTTAGTGTCTGTTCTACTCCCTCAATAGTTTGGGATTTTCCTTCTTCTCCATTTATCTTTGAAGAGTTCTTGCTTTTTAACTCATTTTCTGAATTTTGCTCTGAGGATGAATCCGTTAATCTTTTATTTGAAATTTCTGAGTCACTGCTCTCAGAGTAATCTGAGATATTGTCTGTCCGAAGTCTCTTCATATTTAATTTTTTTTCATCCTCTTCAGGTTTTCTTCTTTTACTAAGGAAGTGTTTATTTTTGTTTTTGGGGTTTTCTGTAAAAGATAAAAACATGTCTATCACATTTTCAGTCTAATGCAGTTTTAAGAAGCTCTCCCTCCCTTTCCAATAACGCCTTTTACCTCCTCGACTTATATAATCGTATCTTTCTTCTTTCATCTTCTCTTCATCAGGCATGCTGCTGTCAGAGCCTTTCCTCTTATTTGGCCGAGTATTCCTCTGTTGCTGGTGCTGGTGAGAGTTCTGTTTTGGTGCTGCAGTTTGGGAATTCATTGCTGGTCTGGGACTATTTGCTTGCGCACGCGTATAATGACCCTAAAAATAATTTTGTGATTAACGGACATAAATGCAATTTTAATTAGCAACTTAAAACATGTATTTTTAATATTCACAATATACAAAAATACTTAGGTAAAAAGATAAATATATCTACGTGGACTGTGTTGCTGTTCTGGTTGGAACGAGACCGTCGGCGCGAAGTGATGCCAATATTTTCACCTTTCAACAAAGAGTGAACAACATCATCTAGAAAGGTCATCTGAACCATAGAAGGATCAACATTCTGAGGTTCTAACACCTGGTTTATTAAAAAAAAGAAAAAAATAATAATCAGCAGATTTCAGACACTGCCCAATCTGTATTTTCTGTATCAGTGCTCACCACTCTATTTTGTGTGCTAAAGACTAATCAGAGAAAAGCCTACTTAATCCTGACAAGCAGAACTGACATATGACTCTCAAAGGCTGTCAACAGAGTAAAATCAAAGCAAATGTGTCTTTACGTATCACTGTAAAATATTTTTTTTAAATAAAAAGTACCCCACCACCACTTCCTCTCCCCCTTCACTGACCTGCAAATTTGAAATTAAAAGACACTGAGCTCTTCATAGAGTAACCCTTAAGTAGCAATTACTATATACAAGTATTTTATAAAATTTATTTAATATACTATAAAATGTACTGCAGAAGCACATTACAATATTGCTTCCAACAGAAGCAAAACTACTGAAAGAAAGGAACCAAAACGACTGGAGAGAACTACAAGACCTGCGGAGTGTTACTAGTGAGAGAGACTTCAGAAAGAAGGAAATGCTAACCATATCTTTAATCAATGTGTCACAAAGTGAAAAAAATACTATTTGGAGAAAATTAATTAGAGCAAATTAAGGGAAAGAATGTATTTGAGCATTAGACTAGTCTTAATTTTTTATTGTCACACATGAGTTTGTCACTCATGTCAAGGCAGACGGGTCATTTGCTATATTAACGTTGAGTCATTGGTTTGGTCTCCTGAAATAGAATTCATTACTGCCACTAAAAATACCAGTATTAATTCCTTTTGTAACATCAACTTCAGAAATACAACTAAAACCCACCACAGTAAATGTAAATTGGGGCTGCAGTAAATGCTTAATTCAATAAATTGCGGAAGGTGGGTATTTCTATTGCTCGGAAGAATTAATTGCTACTGCAGTGCTAAAAGATTTCAGTGCTGAGAAGAGAAATTCTCAACAGAGCTGACAGGGAAGACCAGTTCTAAAAACTAGATCGCTTCACTTCAAAGACTTCACTAGTCAAATAGTGACAGCAGAAGGAAAGCAAAACTGTAGGACTGGTATTAATCATATCATTGCACAAGCGTTCAGCTTCAGGATGGTTTTAACTGCTAGTCCAATGCAAAGTCACACTATAGTTTCAGCGCCGTAACAGACTCGCCCTGATGGAACTCAACACTCAGTGTGTTTCAGAGTACCACAAAAGAATTTTAAAACCTCCCAACGTGTAGTTTACTTGAAGCTTGTTTTCTGAGTATCACATATCAAACTCACCTGGTCATTCATAACAACCATAGTGCGGGTGAAGAGATCATGATGAGTAATGATACCAGTAAACCACTGGGTGGCAGAATCCTGTCTGTACACTCTCACCCTATAACCATTTAAGGAGTACGGACCTTTAGAAGGGGAAGAAATAAAAAAGCCATTGAAGAATTCAGAAAAAAAAAAGTATAAATGGCTTTTCCTGTTTTTTTTAAGCTTCATAGCAAACATATAGTACGCCTGGCATAGACAGCGAACTGCAGGCAATTCTGGCAAAGTACTGCCTGTGGATTTTGCTTTTATTCAGGAAGACATTTTGAAATGCAAATAGTACATTTAAGTATGCTTTAAGGTCAATTCTGCTATCATTTTCAACATACAATTTTCTTATCTAACTAAATCTTTCTTCAACCATGATGACAAATGATGGGAAAATTCCTGCCTACAAACAGCAACCACAAAAAAGTAATCTGAAAGGCTAGAAAGTGGCAGCAGCAGGTTATACAGAAGCTATTTAACAGGCTAGTCACATGCCCAGATGCTTTGCTGGAGAAAAGATTTACATCTTGGTGGTTAGGCTCTGCATCTGCCAAGTCTTTCCCATAAGTGACCACAGAGCTTCTCTCCATTACAGCAGTAGGAAAGGCAGCTGAGTGATCCCGTCCCTGCTATGGCCACACAGAACACTAAAAACTCCACACACTATGAAGACTTCAGCTCTTGTTTTCAGATACATCAACTGCAAAGAAACCCTGGCACACGGTCCCTTTGCAAAGATCACTTTAATTCACCTCCAAAAGCCCATGGGGGTGGGGAAATAAGTATGATACAGTACTTATAGGTAGTTTCAAGACTCAGAAATCGAGATTCAACAATTTTATTTAAGTTCAGTGTCTCACTTGATCATCGGGACCCTAAGTTTCATCACACTTACATGTTTATATACCATTTTGTATGACCAAGCAACACGGCCACCGAGTTCAGTTCCAACTGTGTGGGTTTCACTACTTCTGCAACCAAACCCCAGGTCCCAGGTCAGGCATCCAGGAACGGAAGCAGAACCAGCCCATGACAACCGACAAAAAGCCTAACTTAAATGATTTAAGAGTGCTTAGTTGCTCAACTGCACAGGCAAGGCCAGAATTCCCCTGTCTTTCCTGAAGATAATTTTTTCCAACCCCTGCCCAGTACATTGAGCAAGCTCAAACATCTGCAGCAAAGAGGCCAGGGAACACGCAGGTGACAGCTTTCTCTAGTAAAATATCCATATTCACACAACTGGATCCATTACACCCTCTGCACTACATTGTGTGATCATAAGGACTGTTTTTCATGTCAATATTTGAGAGATCAAACTAAGCACAAAAGCAGTAAAAATCTAGATATTTCCAAGTGGTCTTAGGGTTTAATTTTGGAACATCAGCAAGGCCTTTTGAAACACCTCTTGCATGTGATTAAGTTTTAAAACAGCTGGGAACAGGAACACCGTGTGACGGCACCCTTCTTTCACCCACATTCACATCACTCACTGCACAACAGAAACCTCGACATTCACTGAACCTTCTGAGCTACCAGCATTAACTCATCCCCAGAGCATGTTTCCAGCTGCACAGACAAGGGTCAGAAGTGCGCCAGCACGGGCACTGCCAATCACCGATACATATGGGCAGAAAGAGAGGAAGAATCTACAGGCTTACGTCTCGCATTCCTGGTCTTGGACCAGACGGGGTTCCCGTGGGGACACATTTCCTGATGGCTTCTCTCCAACCCTTACTCCATATGCCCCTGCAAACGCCTCCAGCTCAACTCCCACACTTGTGGCTGTCTGACCCAACCGCATTCTCCATGTCTCGAACTTTTAACGGCTGTCCCAAAGCTCTGCCTTGTTCAGACAGTCTCAGTAAAATTTTGCCTGTGTCTCTCCCTCTGTGCAAATTTCCCATTCCTACTTTCCTATCCCAGCTCCTCCTCTCTTGCATCCCACTGTTAACTGCTCAATGATTTGCAATCTCTTGCATAACCAGAACCAGCCTCCCCCTCTCCCCAGCTTCTTGTCTCATTTTAGCATTTACGATTCCAGGCCACTGGCTTCCAAGTCCTTTCCCAGTCTTCTCACTTTACAAGCTCCATCCGTCCTTCTCCATCAGCTTCCAGCTTCTCTTATACTCTTCTGCACTGACCCAGTGCCAATTTCTTTCCCCTTACTCCTTGTTCTAATCTGCGTCTGTCTTTCCTTCATCCCAGCTGTTATCCTATCTATTTTTAAAAGAGACTTTATCTACCTTTAAGAACAGTGGCTTTTTTTTCTTACATGCTGCTAGACTGTCAGTAAGAAGGAGGAAGATTAAACTGTGGTCATGCAACACAGGACAGCTCAGCTCCAGCCCAGCCCAGCCCAGCCACAAGCAGCCATTACAGGAAAAGCCTGGCTTTGTCTCCAGTCCCTGGCTGAATCACACTCAGCTACACATTGTTGAAACAGCCTGTGCAGTACTATCAGGAAATATCTTCAGGGCTGAAGCACACTCAGTGCTTCAAGAGGATTATTACACATACAGCCTGAGATTGTTGTGATAATAAATCTAATAGGAAGAAAAAATTTGAAGTTTTTAATTGTTAAAAATCAAAGATACTTTACTATGTTCCTTGAACTGGTTTTATTTGTCCAAAAAGCTTTCAACTTGGCCAAGTTTGGGAGGAGTTTGTTTTTTTTTTTTTTAAACAAGGAATAAACTACTTTCCTGCCAAACCTACAATCGCTGCTGCAAAGCAGGCTGCTGTGACTGCCGCCCAAAGAAAAGGTCACAAGGGCCAATTTTTTTCTTTAGTCTCGTAAATAATTGGACCAGTTTTGACTAAAACTCCCCCTCCTCAAATTGGCACATTTCTTTTCAAACATTTGGAACCTGATTTTAACGTTTTTCTCCGACTCTCCTCTTTCTTCAGATAAACTGCATTTTAACTGTGATAGTCAAAGTAGAAAATACTAAGATATGCGCTGAAGGCTTCAGCTTCATAGACAACAAGGAAAAGGCTGGATCCTAAAAATGCTGTAGAGGATGAAGTAAAAGAATATGGTAACCACCTTAATAGATGCGTCTAGACGAGGCAGAACTGAAAACGTTGCTTAGATTGCAGGGAACAGGAAAATGGTAATAACGGTAAAGAAAACCAGAGAAGGGAGGGGAGGAGAAAAGAAGGATAACGTGACTAGATTACAGCAGCTAGCACTGCTAGAGGGCTGTCTGTAAGCCACTGAAAGGTGTGTGCCAAATGCAAAGTCTCCGTGACCAGGAGCAGATTATGCCCCAGGAGAGTGTGACTGCAGTCTCTGCTAGCTGACCACCATCCCACAGGGCTGAGGCGGTGGCACTGCAAAGGCCCTCGCGGTGGATGGCACGTCAAGGCCCAAGGAAGCGTGTCTCTCCTCGGGCCACGCTGCATCATATCAGGTGAGCAAGTGGATTTGAACTGCAGCTTCTCCTTAGATGAGGAGAGCTAGTCTGCAAGGACTTGTGGATTAGGTTCATCCCATCATCTAAAATACTCCTAATTTGTGTATTTCTAAGCATCCAAGCATCTATTTGAGAAATTATATAAAATTTTATATATATATATATATAAAGACAAAAATATAGCTCCTGGAGTGATGGGATGTAATTGAGTTGTGTGGATGATGGGCTGGCAGTTTCATTTAGATAACTATTTCAATATTGCTCGGGTTTTGCTCAAGTATTGATTCTGTCCCAGTGTACATGGAGGCTTTTATAATTGTCTTATTATTGTTACTCTAATGAAATAAAATAAAATAAACAAGCTCAATTTTAGTTTCCTTTTCATATAGTTCTAATTTGAGTTCACACCACCTCTCAGTCCTGTTTCGGCTGCCAATTTCATCAGCAGACTATTAAGTCATGTTGTATCTCAGGATACTAAGATAAAATCTAAAACGACTAACACCGACATACCAACTTACTATCTCTACACAACTCCACACATTGCTTTTTTCAGCATCCTTTCTCTGTGGCCCATAAGAATAATCACATCTAGTCAAATTAGAAACTCCGCAGAAGGAAAGACAAAAGTTTTTACTGTAACTTCAATATTATACTTACCATATTCCTTTGGTCTTCTAATCTTAGTTTTATCAAAGAAACCAGACAGCAAGCAAACCTCAGTGCCATTCTTAAAATATGAGATTATTTACTGCTCCCCTCCCAGTCTTAATTTACAGAATAAATGCTTATGCATTTTTGTCCTGAAATTGCTTTACTGCTCGCCTGGGGATTTTAACCCAGACCCACAGAGGTTAGTTTCTGCCTCCCACTGCTAGAAATGCCTCTGTAGAGCTGCCTGTCAGTTCTGTAGAAAGTTAATGAATATACTGCAAATGCATATATTATTTTTATGATCAGCAAGATTGAGCCAAAATAATTTATTCTAATTCATATTAGTCCTCACATAACTTGCATCTACAGTGTGAAAATGATGTATGCATTTGCTGCAACCTTCCAGCATTAGAATCGAGTTACAAAATCGTAACTGATTTGAAAGGCACTTCTCAGTCAGGGGGTGAGGGTATGGGGATCTGAAAGTATTCTTCATCTGTGACAGAACTGTGAAGAACTACAAGCACAGACAGGTATCTGAGAAGTTATCACACGTAACAGCAACACTAACAGAGCACAAAACAGTTTTAAACATGCTAAAAGGTGTGTGGTTGCCATTCATACACACTTATTTTCACAACAAACTTTATAAAATATCGACCTTCAGACTAATGATATTCAGCTTTTGCTGTAATCACTAAAACATCAAACAAGTTAATAACAGTCTTCTTACATAGTCTTGTTTTCTTGTATTAACAGATACTTCCAAAAAATAACTCCATTATCACAAATGCTATGGGATGAGTCCCACACAACTAATGGCCTTAAACTAGCTAACACAGAATAAAAATAACACAATTTCCCACATAATTACCTTGCATAAAAATCTCCTGAACCTTTTGCTCCTTTACCCAGGCTTTTACCTCCTCATGTAACTGCGGGTTATCCCTGAGAACTGGGTTTAGACTGTCTACGTCGTCCTAAAGTAGAGATTAAAAAAAGAACCATATGTTATGTTTACTTGTAACATTTTCTGTTTATTTTCCTAGATGTATTTTAGAGTACAGTATTAAGTAGTTTGATGCTAATTTTACTGATTGCCTACAAA
Organism: Strix uralensis; assembly: GCF_047716275.1. Taxonomy (NCBI): domain Eukaryota; kingdom Metazoa; phylum Chordata; class Aves; order Strigiformes; family Strigidae; genus Strix; species Strix uralensis. The sequence goes on along the minus strand of NC_133978.1, from coordinate 8,272,856 downwards.
TCCCTGTGTTATTTTTAGAAAAAACTTGAAAGCATAACATAGTGCTAGAAGTTATTTCATGGGAACATGGTATGTCAGATCCCACATGTGGCCAGACTTGTAAGCTATTAATAGGATCACACTTTCATAAATACTGTCTTACTACAAGCTAAAATTGCCCTCTAAAGACTTCAATGTTTACAGGTATGCAGAAAGAATTGTTTAAATAATGATTAAGTGGTTAAAAAAATAGTAACAAAAATCTGTTTTCCATATCTGTAAAATTTAATATGGACATATTGAGCATAAACATAAGATATAAAACCCACAAAGATAATGCGTAAGAGCTGTATTTTAAGAGAAACAAACATTCTGCAAGAAATACCATTACTAATTTTCAAATATGTAGGCCTTTGTTAATTAGGTAATTTCGAAGAAGACATGCTTTAATTTTTATTATATTCAGTTCTCCTGGAAAAGGTTCTTTTTCACTATTTGAGTAGGACATCATCTGGGAAATTGAGACATATTTGGTGGCACTGTCCTCCTAACAAGGAAAAACTAGGCACAAACACTGGTTCATATCCTTGAAAGCATGGCTTAAATCATCATTCATCTCTAGACTCTTAGAATACCTATTTCTCTATTTCAGAGCAAACTTGCTATTTCTGCCTTTGAAGCTGTGGCAGAGAAATAAAGCTGCATCGCAGCCTGGCAACTCCTTGTACAGAAGATGGCCTTGGAAATCCGTGAGCTGTAGGAACATTCATTTGTGCCAAGAGAACTTCAGACAGCTAAAATAATCAGAGCGATTCTCCACATACAAAATGTAAAATGTTTTATCAGTACTGCAGCTGAGATCAAGTAATTTCTTTCCTTGATCTCCAACAAGTTCCTTGATGTTTCACAATTTATTATGAAGAGCTCCAGCCATAGAACATAAAGATACAAGCAACACTCAGGGAATTGTGCATTGCTGCCAGGCCCTCAAGTGACATGAGCAATTTCTCTCTATTCATCTGGATGAGATTATTCCTGCTAACCCACCGATCACAGGATGTCTATTTCAAATTCAAAATTCACTTCCTGACACTGGAAGATTTGCTGTGCTCCATTACGAAGAATGCATCAATGCTTCAGTTATTAGAGAAAATTAATTTCTCTCATGCTTTTGAAAAGGGTATGGCCTCAGATCCAAAAGGAATGGTCAAGATGATCGTTTTAATACATGTAGAGTGGAACAAAGTAAAAATGAAGGGGAAGATCAACAGGACCTCTACCACCATGTTGCAAACACCAACCACTTATGTTGTTGGCATTATCAGAGGCACAAGAGGGTGAACACTAAAATTTATTCAAGGATGGCAGACTAGCAAAACACCTCCTCTCCCAAGGCAATCTAAAAAGCGTATCAGCTGTTCTACTTTCCTGTGCAAATCCGGTTTTGCACTGATCCTACATAGAAGCAACACCACCACTGGAAAGAGGGAATGATTTGCCAGGGGAACCCAACAGACCCTTGAACTGGAGCTTGTGTGATGATCAGTCATCTATCCTCCTTCCTACGCACTCTCTTTCACAGCAGCCTCAAGAGATTCCTGTACCAAAAATTTCCCACCTCAGATCCACAAGCATGAGACCTAAGCAACAGGCTGAGGCACTGCAACACTGGAAGTCTGACTGACTTAAAAATGCAAGTTAGTATACAGATCTCATACATTTTGAGTAATTCATTCAGTCCTATGTAAGAAGAGGTATATCTTCATTTCAAGACTATACACACTGATTAGGTACCATGAAGTCAGACCTGAACTAAGACCTTAACTAGTAACTCTTTAACGTTGCTCTATTTCAATGAGTTCTTCAGGCAAAGTTTTTAAGTCTCTACATCGTCTTCAGCCACTTCTGATTTGTTTCTAAAGGCACCACACACCGCCACTTTTTTTTTTTTTTTTAAAAAAGATTTCACATCCTTCCTAAGCATCTTTGCCTTCTTTGAACTTGACACTGAACATACTGACGATCCTACAGACAGGACATCTGAACCTTTGTTGTTCTATCTCCTATTCAGATGCATGATTTATCAGTACCTTTGATTGAGAGTGCTTCACATGAAAACCTAAAAAAGGAGACTGCAAAGTCCGTTTTGTACTTCTTTCCTCACTCCTGGAGAAAGATGAGCTCATCTCAAAGATGAGCTACAAGAGGCACAACTAAGTTTGCAGATCCATTACACAAACTGCATGCAGGTATGCCTGGGATTATGTAGACAGTATCAAAGAGAACCCGGGGTTTCTAAATACACACACAAAATACACATTTAACATATCATCAATCACTGAAAAAAAGTGTTTTGCTTCTAGACAAACATCTACACATTGATCAATAGAAATCAGTACACCAAAGCAAAACTGTAACTGACAACTGAAGCTCAGTATCAAGATACTAAAAAAAAGGTTCCTGAAATCTCAAAAATTCTGTTCTTTTGTGTACATATTACATTTATCTACAAAAAATGTGTGTGCCATGACTGACCTCTTTCCACTATTAATCTTAAATCTGAACATCTAAAAGCCAGGAAATTAATTGCATAATGTGTTAAACTCTAAGGTAATGGCCTTAAGCACACTGTTTTAGCACACACCACAAACTCTGGCAAAACCAGGGAGAACAGGGCAACAAGCAAGGCTGATGACTTGCAGCCTCTCCCGTCTCAGCACTGAAGACGAGCAGATGACTCTGCACTGCCCAGTCCCTTTCCTCACCCTGTATTTATATTGCTCAAGAAACAACAACTCTGTCTACGGATTTGAACCTTGGCAATTATGACCTTCAGTTTTCCCCTCCTTCTTGGTTGAGGTAGCAAGATTGACAGACTAACCCACAGAAGAATTAAATGCCCTGTAGGATTTGTCTCCAGACTTTTCCTCATCTGAAAGTAGCTTTACCCACAAAATTAAGTATGGTACCCTCTCCTAGACTAGTTTTTCCACGAGTCCTGGAATACCTCCTCCAGGACGATGCTAATGCTGGTTTGAAATCCTTATGAAATGCAAATCAGAATGCAAATCAAATAAATAGGACTGCAATTTTCTTCTTCAAATCTACTGTAGGAAGCTCTTCATGTACTTCATACAGCAGCGCTCCTTGCTCCACAAATGACTACATGCAATACTGGGAAGAAGACAAAGGGCGTATGGGCTAGAAAGATATGGTCAAGATAATCCTTCCTGTCCTTCTGCAAGACAGTCACATGAAACAGCGTGACTAACAGAAGCTTGCCAATCCATATAAATTTTTTCAGACCTTTGCTGCAATTCTGCCTTCTTTCCAGACCAAAAGAGGAATTCACATCTCGTGGAGTGGACTTTCTGCTTAAATATCCAAAGAATACTTGAGGGAGCTGCATTTCCTTCTAGGTGATAATTCTCACCTGCTGGGGACATGCTCAACTCTTAAGAAGTCCTGAGAAGGATAAAGAATGAAATTTTCCCAAATAACAAAGTGATCCAGTGTTTTTCTGAGTATATCTGTTCTTTCTTCCGGTGCAAAATGATAGAGCAGGTTGGAAACTATAGACCATACCGTCAGGTTAAAACATCACACTGCTCTAACTAGAAAGTAGAAATCTTTGTTCAGAGAAGCATTTTCAGAGAGTTTATTCGGACAAACATAATTTATCATTCAAAGCCATGGCTGAGCAAGTGCAGATCACTTACAATGCTTTGAAATTCCTTTAAGTCATGATCAAACAGGAATTTCAAAGACAGTACCCACAGAAAAACAAGTCAAAATCCAAACACATACAGAACTCTCCTACTCAAGCACCACCCACAAACAAAATACTGCCCAAGATACGGAGAGGCATCCTTGGACAAGGCAAACCTGCACGTTGCCCAAAGACCACACAAAACGCCTTCTGAAAGGCTCAAGTGACCACAAGCTCCTTTTTTGTTTTGGGCAGCCAGGCATGTCTGTGGTGGGAACACCTGCACATTTCCACAGCTCTCTGCCTTCCCAACAAGACCTGAACTACTGACGCAAGGCATCTCCTCAGCATTTTAAAATAATTCTCTAAGTCATTCTTCACCAACTTGAGAGGCTGAAATGAGTTCATTACATTGAGAGATGAAACCCTGGAGCACAAACAACTGAAAAGTGGATTCAAGTAGCTGCTCCTACCTTGCGATCACACAGCCTGCATGCTGCTTATGATAGAGATATTCCAGTCAGCTCCATTTTCAGCGGAGAAGAGAACTGACAATATGCATTCCAGGAAAACCAGTCCTGGAAAAATAGTGGCTTTTGGCACTAAAAGGCTTAAAGCAGAGACCTGAAGACCAAGCCTCAACACACACTGTGTGTCAGGAACCTGCAAACGTTTATTTGGGAAAAGCGCCCTCCTTGGCCACGGTGTCTCTGCATTTGGCTTCAATACACCAAGGAGATCTTTTTAATATCAGCAGGAACTCATTTCAGCTAGTGTTTTACAGAGAAAGACTAAGTAGATTTTGCAGTCCTCGCAAAGGTCAACACCACATTAGTCCTCACCATCTGTGGCTTAATTAACTATAGCTTCCTCTGGCTGCTTAGAGGTTTTCTGATAATTTAGGACACGAATTAAATGAAAACTAGTACACAACCAACTTGAGAGTCCTGTTTACAATGTTTACACAGTATGCACTGCACACGGCAATAAGCATTTTGTTAGTTCTTTAATGGTAGAGGAACCACATTTAAATTCAAACAGTGCAAATGAAAAATTCTGAGATCAAAGTGTCAAAAGCTTGATCCTTCAGTTTTTTTCTTGTTTCCTGAATATCTTGAAATCAGTTTCTATAAATGAGCCCCCCCCCCCCCCCCCCCCCCCCCCCCATTTTTTTACTTTTTGCACCAAATCATTTGTACAACTGCATGGAACTTTGGCTGCATAGAAATTAAATTTTGAAATTGCAGTCTGAAAAACAAGGAACAAGGTAAGTCAACACCTGTCAACCAATTGTCACAAGAGTCTTCAGAGAGCAATGGGCAGCAAAAAATATTGTTTTTAAAATCTAGACTGCTAAGAATGTATACTAGTCCTCTAATGCCATCTTTCAGAAATGATTTTTCTTGCATTAAAGAAAAAATTAAATACATTATCTGCACCCATCCTCAAACACATCCATGCATGTTTTTACCCCTCGTTTGAAAGGTCTGTACAATTCTCTCCTTGTTTTCATTCCTTGATAACTAGCCACCCTTTTCTTTTTTCTTCCTCTCTTATCTTTCACTGTGTCACCTGACATATCTGATTATATCACTGATCTGTAATCTCTTTCACCGATTATAACTTTTTAACAAACCTTCAATCTTAATATTGTCCTGCCTAACATCTGAGTGAGCAGGGGAAAAAACACACAAAACAGTGACCTAAAATCTGTATAGGCATTATACCAAAGATCTTAGCAAGAACACCACCTATTAATAGGTAGCACTGCTCTGCCATGCTGCAAGACGTTTTTTTCCCAGTGGCAAAAGATGAGAATCTAACTAAAACACAGGAAAACTGGCAGCAACTGACACCCCCTGAAGGTATCACCTGGCAGGTGCTGCTGATGCCACACAGACCGCACCAAAACCCTACAACATAATTATCAAATTTAGCTGAAACTAACAGATCTGTTGCTCCGTCTTTCTAGACACATACACATGCATAAACCGCTGGTCAATGGTATATTCCTCATTCCCTTCTGCTAAGTGAAAGGCCACCCCAGCTGCCACGCCACTGCAGCCAGCGGGCAGGAGGTCAGAGAGGCGCTGAAGGCTGTGGCGCTGTGCTGCTCCGCACAAGACAGCCGAGAAACGCCCTTCCAGAGGGGACCGCTCCAGGGGGAAGACATCCACCCGACCCACCATGTGCCCCTGCAACTAGGACAACCTCCCTCCCGCTCCAGGCTTCTCATGAAGGGCAACGCCAGCCAGAAACACCAAGGCTACAGAAGGCTAGAAAGTTTTTTGGGGGAGATCCTAACTTCCCAGTTTACCTTAAACAGCTTTGTCTGAGCTGGGAGAAGAGGCTTAGGCTTACCAGACGATGCTAGTGCTTTCTATGTAAACCCAACCCACACTTGACCTATTTTCTGCTGTTCTGAGCGCACAGTCACAATTTACCTCATTCAAACCCAGCAGCTGCTGGGCTACATCTGAACCAGTTAAGTCAAGCTTGAAGGCACAACCCTGACCCCTAGACCAGAAACACAGTCGAGCTGAGGTCAGCCCTGCTCACACGTGCGCAGAGGCACGCCGTGTGGGGAAAGGCAGGGACAGGCAGTGATGCTCCCGCTGCGTGCAGAGGCCAGGCGAGAGAACAGGGATAACTAATCCTTTCCCAGCAAGGGGCTCTAAATTCATTGTTCCAACAAGGACAAGTGTTTATAGATATTTTGGACCACAAACATTTAAGATTAGTGGTTATTTTCAGCCTGTACAGCAACAATTTTGTTTCTATAAATAGAAAACTAAAGCTACGGGGAAAAAAAGATGAAGACTAAAAATTTAGTAATTTTCCATCTGTCAGTAAACTTAACATCTCTCAGGAAAAGCTACCAACAATTTTCCTTTTGCTCCCCACTCTTCCCTATGCCTAATACTTCTCCCACACACTCCTACTTCCTTCCTCAGTTCACCTGTTCAATAATTAAAGAGTTGACACTGATTTTAAATTTTTAATTATCAGGTTTGAGAATCAGGGGAGAAGGACTGCATATGCTTCTCCAAGTCATGATTTCAGGCTTGAAGAAGCATCATTGCACCAACTAGTTCAGTTCTGGAAGAATAACTCAACACCCCAAATACCAGAAAATTTCTATTAAAAAAATAAAATACTATCCTATGGAAAAGATATTAAAGTTAGGAACATAAACATATAGGAAAAAATCTATTATTCTGCCTGATTTTAACAAACACAAAAATAAACAGAAGTATTTGCCTTCCTGTAAGACTACCAACATCTCAGGTGAAATGGGTACGCTGGAAAACTTGCTTTTTACAAGTCAGCTCGTTATTCCTGTATCTGTAGATGAGAATCTAGTATGGAAAGGCAGAAGGGAAACGAGAGCAGCATACGGAAAGAGCATGCAGCAGGGAAGCAAGTAGACACCAATGGATAAGCAAATCCAAACCTGGGCCAGGCAGATATTGTCACAAAACAACCTAAAAACTCTAGTTAACTTCTACAGTAGTTTTGCATTTGAAAATAGAGATTAAAAAAATAGATGACCCTTAAGCTCATGGGTTATGTCACCATCTGAGCAGCTGGGACAATCTAGGTCAGAAACGCAGAATCTCCTGGAGTGCCAGATAAATGTTTTAGTATCTGATCTAAAGAGTTCCCCAAACAAGTGGCTCCTCCACACAAACCTAGCGGGCTGTCAGCTTCCACTTAGAGCGCTGCGGTGACCATCTATACTACTTACGTTCCCCACGTACAAACGAAAGGTCAAGTGAACAGCACTGCTTCACGTTCATCTTCTCCCTCATTTTGATGACACAGCCATACATTTGCCTTTTTTTAGTTTTCCACTGAATCCCGTTTCCTTCCCCTTCCTCACTGCAGGCTCCATACATTTACCATCACCATCTCAGCAATATGCAACTTTGTCTTAATTTTGCTTTTTGTTTTATCTACTCCTAAGAGAAACAGGGAGGAAGTACTGGTCCTAACCCACTCAGCCAGTAACTCCTGACTCATGTGGTGATACTGAAACAAGCCTTTGAGTCACTTACCAAGCAATTCAATGCCACTATGGGAAAAGAAACCTCAAAGTGCAGACACTTCCCTGAAGCAAGCAATTAGCAGAGTGAAGTTGATGCTAACAAGTAGAGCAGCAAAGTGAGCAGATTGGAGAAAAATCTTTTGTGCATTGATATTAAAATTTAACTGAGACCCAGACACCCTGTGAATTGTGAACAGCTTTCAGAAGGTATCTAAGAACTCCCCAAATCATATCAGCTGAAGAACAAGATATATGGATGGTGGTGTCTTTAAGCAAAAAAGAAAGTACATTCTGTTGATCATCAGTTGTCTGGACTAGTGGGCTGCTAGAAAGGCAGTCTAATGTCCCCAGAAATCAAGCCAAGAAATCAGTTCTTCCTCAGAGACAGACCATTCTACAGAAGACACATCTTCCTTGCATCAGGGACAGCAGAAGTTACTTGCAGCAGCTTGAACTGGCAAGAGTTGGAAAGCTGTATATTGCCACCACAAATAATGACAGACTGGATAGTTCATCTCTTATCTCATGGTAGTTACCTCCATCAAATCTTTTATCAGTTGCATTACTCAGCAACGTGGTATTCTTTGACAAGGCTACCGATAACTAAGAGTTTACTGTATTAAAGAGCAAAGGTCTCTCAATTCGAATCTGCATAAGAAAATTGTAAAACACTACCCAATACATGCAAGACTGGCAGCAGCTCCTAGAATCAACACCACCTCCTAGAAACATGTATCAGAGTGTCTCACTCTTATGAATGACACTCTGCACTGTAATTCGAACTACCACCAACTTAGATTACCAACAGTCACAGAGCTACCTAGTCTCTTCCGCAAATATCCTCAATCCTACTTACCAAATAGAAGCTCTGGGAACATACAACTTTCCAGCTCCTTTCCCCCCCATAACTCATGAGGATTACAGGCAAAATACAAATCCTTCCCAACGACAGAAATATCTTACCATTTTTTTTGTCAAGAGGAGAGAATACATCAGATATCTTCAAAATGTTCTTGAAAAACAGCTTCAGTGGAGTTTGATCCACTTAATTACTATTACATTAATGTTTTATTTTCAAGTGGTTTTCTAGGTTTTGTTTGAAAACATGTTTCTTAGAATAGTACTACATAACAGTGTTGGCCAACATGCTGATAATATGAAAAGTAGTTCAGAATAAAACATTTCTCTCATGTTTTAAAAGAGTACCACTCTATTTGCACAGAGCTTTTCAAAGGTAATTTCTTATAGGATTTAAGGCAGCACTGCCCAGAAGCAATGCATCTGGGTTGGGAAAACAATTAGCCCGTTTCCTTGCAGAATTTCATTCAGAAGAATGAACTTCTCTGGTCTCAGGGATACAGTGCAGAGACTCTCCAACTGTCTGGCTGGGCATACAACAGCAAGCCCATCACTGTGCAAGCATGGAAATGCTGCCTCTGCTCCAAGACAGTATCAGAAGCAATGTAGCCATCATCATGTGCTTTTTTTTTTCCTCCAAGAGCTCTGTTCTGACCTGCTGGAGCCATTTTAGGAATTTTCCCTATAAATAACAGAGGTCTCACCAGCTGGTATGTATATCATATTTGGATTAACACTACACTCTCTGCAACTCTGGAGAAAGCAGTGGCTGTGCCTTTTATAGAACAGATGAATAATGGTCTTGCAAAGAGGAAAGATTAAATTGCTAATCAGAAAACAGGGACATTTAATTTGTGGCTGCAATAAGCTCCTTGGGGTAAATTTAGGAAAGTCATTCAGTGTTTAAAATTGATACAGTGCTCATCTATTTTACAATATTTTTCCGTTGATAAATCTGCTAGCACACAGAACCAAAAAACACCTATTAAAAACATAATTCAAGACTGAACTACACTACGGGGGGAGAACAAATCACAAACCAAAACCTATCAAGAACCATCCTTTAGCCACCAAGTCTTATGCATCCTGAAATCTGCTTTAACCTGATTTTATTTATTGTACGCCAAAGTAGCTTGGAGTGGTGAGAAGATCACAAAAGGGAAGAAAACATTCACACTGAGTAAAAAACCCAGTCTCTGTGGCTGAAATACAATTTCTAAACCCTGTGCTTAAAACTCAGTACTAAAATAATAAAATACAGAGTAATTTGTGAGATGCACAGAAATTGCTGCTTCAAACCCACTTGCTCAGCAAAAGCATACTAAAATACTGCTCCCAGTAAGGCTGGTAGACACACACAAGAAGAAGGGGATGCAGTGAAAAAACAGGCACAGTTACTTTTAATTCCATTCAAAAGACAGGAAATGTTTGCTAGATTGAAAGGGGGGATCAGTATTTACAAACAATGGTAGTAAGAAAAACTTCAGAACTATATTTAATTATGTAATGTATTGTTAAAAAGAAATTAAGTTTCATCAGGAAATGCACTGTACATTAAGTCCTCTACATCAAAACAAATACTGCACTTTTTATTTTACTATGGTATAGTTATTCCAATGTCTAAGATAATAGTAAGATTCGTACTTGGGTTTAATTAAAAAAAACTTCAAGTTTGTATAAAATACTTGAGTTTCTCCCCAGATGTCTGGCCTGAAAAAGGAATTCCATAGACACACCTGGAACTACTATAGCTCTTCAACCTTTACTAACTGCAGCTTGCTGAAGGCTGTGGAGCAGCTCTCGTGAAGCACTAACCCTAGACTACAAATCATTACTTCCATTAGATGTAATTTCAAAAATACATTTTGTAAGAAAACGTTCAAGAGTAGCACCCCTGAACAAAGCAATGTTGCATCAGAGGAAGGTACGAAAGCACACAAAACCATGAGCACTTCAAACGAGCTACTGCGTTTATCACATCAAGCTAAAGCTTAATGCTGCTAAGAACACATTTCAACGAAACTCAGTTTCCCCCCTACCTGAAATGCAGGAAGGCCTACTCTCTTCCCTCCCTGGGTAAGCACTCCCATGAAATGACTGCAGGATTTTACCCTCATTCATGCTTCAGAGTTCCCCAAAGCACTAAGGATTCCCAATCCCAACATTGAGCAGCTATCTGGGGAAACAAGAACATAGTGGCAAAGCACCATCTGGTTATAAAGTGAAACAGACCTCTCAAGGAGCTGACTTTGTGTCTGGATTACGAAAACAGTGTTGGTCAAGAGTATCACGTAAGAAAACTACTTTAAACTTTCATTTTTAATAAATAAAATGTGAAGATTGGAGATTGTAGGGACAGAGAATCAAGGATAAGGCCCCCTTCTCTTACTACTGAGTGGTATTTTCCATGGGCTTTTACTGGTGAAAAAAGTAATCATGTATGATCAAACACAGGAAGTTCCTTACCCAGAAACACTGGAGGGATTTGTAAATCCAGTAATCCCAAGACTGCTTCTGAGAAGTATTAAGATACTTCAGTGAAAGGATTTATCTTCACCTTCAAAGAAGAAACAAGTTTTGTTCCATCTGTTCTGTTTTGAATTCCTAACTTTTAAATTATTTATTTCAATGCTATCTCCTGGAATCGGATTAATCAAGTCGAACTATTTAACCAACCATGATTTTTGAAAAATTGTAGGAAGATTAAAACAAGTTTCTCTACGACAGTGGAAGTAAACCTGTTTTCCTATGGATCTGAGACCTACCTCCACTGTAGCAACCTCAGCTTATTCCAGGGACCTCACAACTCTCTTCCGTTCCTCCTTGTGCACCTTCCCACAGCCTTCAGCAGTTCCACCTGAACTCCCTCCTACTGCCTGGCAGCTACACCACCCGTCTGCTGACTGATGGCCTCCCCTCCATGCTGCTGATTTCCCTAGGGCTTGTCAGATCTGGAAGAACTCCACTCTTGCACCAAATCTTGCTGAGAGACAAAGCGACTAAAGCTCTTATTTCTTAAGAAATCAGGGTAAACAGAAAGGTACAATTTTATTCCACCTATTTTGAGAATAAAGACAGATGAAGTTCTAAGGGAGGCACAAATACAGGTTTAGGAGAGACGATGTGCATCTCCCTCTGACTCTACAAATGGAGGGTGCCAATCCCTCCTGCCTCTCTTTGCAAGTGCTCCAACTAAATTCCTCTGTCCCACACGTGTAACTGGGAGTGAGGACTGGTATGAGTCATCTGACCCACTTCTAGCTGGACGCAGCCTTCTGCCTCTCCTCACGTTGGAACCGTACCCTTAAACATAGATGTGTCAGTAACAAGCTGTTTAGACCATCACTCTTTACAATGCTGCCAGAGAAGCCAGCTGGACTGCTTATGGGTGGTCCAGACACCAGAGACATGGGAAAGAAGAGAGAGGTCTCTCAAACAAAATGCTGAGAAGAGTTAAAGATGCAGCAAATTGTGTGCATCCCTGTCACCAGCAGAGGAAACGAAAGCGGGAGGGGAGCACATGATGGCCACTGCCGCCAGCTGGCCGGCACCAGGAGTTCCCGGGCTGCTTCTGTCAACCTCAAAGGGTGGGACCAACCCAAAAGCTCCTGCCTGCCTGCTCAGTGGAGGTACAAGTTTATGGGAAAAGCAATTTTCAGCTGCAGCAGCTATTTCTAACCCTGAAGTTTAAAGTAAGAGAGGTCTGAAAGATGAATGCATGTATGATTATGGCATGCTTAAAATACAGACAGAAAAATATTATTTTATCCCCGTTTCAAGAATTATGTGCACATGTCATTACTACACAATGGGCTCGCTCTTATGAGCAAACAAGTCATGAAACCCAAAAGCATTCAGGCCTGAAATACCCAATGTCTGCCCATAATAAACAGAAAAGGAGCGTATCAGAAGTTGCACAATGCCCTTTTCTCAAGCCTTACTTCATGGCATTTGGAACTTGAATTTCTAATAGATCAAGTAAGATTAGAGCAGTATTAGATCCTGAACCTGAGGTACCTATTTCATTACTGAGGAAGTTTGTTATTACTTCAACAATCTTTAAGGTGTGTTAGACATTTGACCTGTCAGCACTCAGACATGCAATGCACATTTAGAAAAAGAGCAAAGTACAGACGTCTATCACTGTGCACATAACACCTCCCACAGGGGATTTCTCAGTGCCCTATCTTCACATCTGCAACCTTCAGCACAGAGGTAGACAGGCAGACCTTACCATTTTGAAACACTTAAGGCAACCAGCCTCCTCTTCAAAAAAAAAAAAAAAAAAAAAAAAAAAAAGAAAAGAAAAGAAAAGGTCATTCTGACAGAGAATGTGAAGATAGATTCCACCGTAGAGAAGAACTGAGATGTGTTCTTGATTCATTCTCAGCAGGGTTGTTTGGGTTTTTTTACCCCCAATATGCAGGACTTTTTGAAGACTGTGTGCACACCCTTCCACTTCCTTCCTTGAGTGGTGAAATACCCTCTTTGCAGAAGTTTAATGATTGTGAAGGAACTCAATTTGCATTCTTTGCCTTGTCTCAGCTGTGCATGTTTGTTCCAGTACTGTGTGCTCACAAATACTTTGGAAATATATTATCACATATCCTGTGCTCACAAATACTTTGGAAATACATTATCTCACACACACACAAAATGTGTGTGTATATAATCTATCATGTACCCTGCTCTGCCTGACCCAGACACACAGATGAAACCCACTGACTGCTTGGGCAAAGCAGAGTCTTTCTGCATCTTTCCATATGTGTATTTTATTATGGAAAAAACATGACATAAACCACTTTTTGATTCTTCTTTATCTGCTTGTCCAAAGTATAATGCAGTTGACTCCAGCTGCTTTGGCCAGTAACAGCAGAACCACACACTTCAGCCCAACAGTGGCCGTGACGGGTACTGCCAAACACCACCCAGACAAAAACACCACACTGATGAGGTCACACATACCATATGCTGAGCTTTAATGCTTCACATCCCCATCTATAGTCTTTCAAGTAAACTACAATGCTTAAACACATTAAGGCAGTATCAGTTTTGCTGCTGCTCAACTTACTATGTGTATCATAATGAATAGATGCATAGTTGTCACAGAATAGTACAAGTAACTTATTATTACAGAAAACCATTTCAGTTCTAATTATTTGATTTAGGTCACATTTGTATTTGTGTAGGCTTACTGTAGTTTTGCTTAAAATATTTTAGTAACAAATGTATCTGAAAGTCTATTCACTTTCAATCTACAGCAAGAACCACTATAAAACCCACTACATTTGTCCATTTTTACTTAATCACACAATATACAGGATATATTGTGAATGCAAAGTAGAAAAATTTTAAGGACTTGACTTGCACATCGCATTTCAAGATTATATTTCCTGCAGATACTAGTTTGACATAGAAAAGTCATGTCGTAAATTTTATGCCTATCCCTTCCTGCAAAGGAACAAAATTTTAATTTCATTGCTAAGCAAAGTACCATGGCAAACATTTGTATCTGCTTTCTCCTCAAGATCCCCTTGTCACCACCATAAAAAGAACTACATGACTAAATGGTCTGACCATCCCAGATTAATGAATGAGTCACTCTCAATCACACACAAGTTTCACGTACAGAATAATACCGTTTGTATCCCCTATGAAGCAACAGAGAGAAAAGCCACCGGAAACAAGTGGTAGGTTGGTGTTTAAGGCACCACACATACAGAATCCAAGGAATTTTTACGGAGAAAGGCAGGATTCAAAGCAGTACACACGTAAGGAAAAATAAAAAGAAATCACATCACACATTTAGCTGTAAAGAACAAATTCACTGACAAATGTAATATTCGCTATAGAAAACCTTGCGAAGATATGAAAAAACGGAAAAAGGGTAATATAGTGCAGCTGCATACCCTACTTTTAATAATGATATTCCTCTAGCTCTTACAAAGGTTGTTGAATCTCCTTAACAATTGAAACATGTTTATTTATGCAAAAAAGCAGACATGGCATGGGAATCCATGGTTCACAATTCCCCAGTGAGTCCTGCCAAAGTCTCTTTACTCTTGTTCTGGAAGAACCACTTCTGGTAAGGACAGTAATTTAGTTCTTTGCCTACTCAAAAACTTTGTTTTTCCTGCCAAGACTAAAAAGATGCCAAGTGTGCTGTTTTCTTTGCCTTGAGCAGTTGTCACCTTTAAACTGGACAGACCACCTTATTCATGAAGCCCTTTAGCCCACTAGTTATGTTAAACAGCACTGTGTTTTTTGATCAGAACTGATCTGAGCAGAATTCATACCAAATGCTCGTCTGCTGCCCATTACTAGTATTACGAGTATACTCAACGATGGGAAAAATTACTCAGTAGTTAAGAATTGTATCTGAAGTGAAATGGGCTCTTCCCACACAGATTCAAACTTTGTTTGTTTTGGCAGAAAGGTACTGGAATTTTCGGCACTAACAGCAAAATGCAATAAAAAAGTGTTTAGATCACCATGGTCTCTAAGGACCTCATATTGAAAATGTGCAGCCATGAGAGCTTAAAACTAAAAACTAAACACATTTAGAAAGACTCAAAGTTAAGTCATCTTTGCAAAGAATGGTTCCTCAGTTCTGTCTTCTGCTCAGAAGCAGGTTAACAGTATTCCAGACAAAACAAGGGAGCAAAAAGGCCATTTTTTCTTTTTAAAAAAGCAGATTTTCACAGGAAGTTTACCAAAGATTTATCTAGGACCTCTTTTCATGGCAAAGAAAAGGAAGGCCTTCCAGAAAAAAGGTACAAGTCCAGAAAAAAGGTATAACTACCTTGAGTGACTGGAGGCTAGGAATGTGATTTCCAACATGAACAAAATTAACAAGCAAAACAAATGAGTAAAGACAATCCTCCCACTTCAGGTATCTTTCAAGAGAAAATACTCTCATAATGATCAAGTTATTACTTCTGTCTAACACACTGCTGGTACATGATTCAGTTAGCGTATTTTAAAAAACAGTTTCTGTTCTCTTAAAAGACATTATCATTCAGTAAAGCTCTTATCTGTACAATTAACTTGTAAAACTTGGCAATGAGACATTGCTAGCCCTGCAAAGAGACATGCCTATGAAATTAATTTCTAAAACTTCTTATAATCGATTCAAATAAAGAGATCTTTGTGCTATTCATCAGTGAGCTCAACATTATTTTATGTTTCTACATTCCATATCCGAGCAATATCCAGTTAAAATGCAAATTCTGGATGCCTTAGTACTTAAAAGGAACCTCCGTCAGCAACCTTCTTGTAATGTTAAAATAAGCAGACCATTTAGGTATCTCTTGTCACCAAACTACTTATGATTGATACAGATCAGTAGCCGCCATCTCAGGCTTTAATAGGTAGCTGTTGGCTCCATGAGAGGTGGAAACAACGTGACCTCTCACACAGAGCTGCCCTCTATGTGTCAAAATGGAGGCCAAGAGTTAGGGAGACCAAGCATATATCTGGAACTATTTTTCACAAGCTACTGCTTTGTACCAGTTTTTGGTCAGCACCTCTTTTAAAACTGAAGCTGCTAATGCTGTTAATTACGGTATTATCTACCAAGGTGTCATTCAAAATGACATTTTCAAAAGTGATGACCTTCAATTTGTATGCACCTTCCCAAATTAAGGTGCTTCTGTGTCTAATACCGTATCAGCAAATACTCCTTGAAATGAAGGACCTAAAATGCATATAGCATTGCTATGTTACTGCCAGCCAGGCCTGGGAATAGGATTGTTTTAGAAAAGGCAGTCCTTCTCGTATATTCAATCTGTTTTGCTCAGCTCATCTTGTAAGAAATGATCCACTGCCAAAAGGAGATTGATTACTGTTACCGGAATGAACGCTATCAGAGACACGATCTTGATAGATTTCAGGCAAAGGACAGACGCTAGCACAAGCATTTGCTTTGTAAAATGAATCTGGAAGATTGCGGCTGGACTCTGAGGGCGAATTTACACTTCACAGCTCAGCTGATTTAAGAGGTCGCTGCTGCCAAAGGAGGATATCCCACTCTGCGTTGCGTCATCCTGACCCCCTCCCTAGAGGAAGCCACAGCACTGGCTGCACCCTGGGCTAATCCGGCTCAGCTCACTAACATCACAGGCTTCCCCCCCACCCCCTTCCCGTTTTTTGAAAATCAAGGTTGTGCTGGTTTAGAAGGCTGAAGGCACTAGCGCAGGGTCTGGTAGTGGGAACTGTCCTTTGCAGCAGAGCCAAGCTGTTCGAGCAGCTCGAGTCATAACACGCAACCTCACCCTGACGGGAATCGTTGAACTCGTTTAGCTTCCCCACCACAGCCACACACAAGCACCAGCCCTTCCACAAACTGAACCTCCCTCTCCCTTCCCCAGGATTCTCTCTTGGTTGCTTCTCTTTCTCTAGCTCTATATTTGGTATTGGGAAAAAAAACATCTTGGTGAAGCAGGAGGGAAGAAGGGGTGTCAGGACAAAATTACATAGCATTTATTCAGGGCCATCTGTTATTCCAAGTCTCAAAGTACTATTTCTGTATCACCGCAGTGTACCATCCCAGCCATAAGAAAGAATTTATGGCTATTCTAATTGCAATCAGTTCAGCACAAATTGAAGTATCAAATGTTTTTCTATTTGTCACAGAAGAGATTTTTTAGACCTTCTGAAGGGGGAGGGGGGCATCATTGCTTCTCTTGTTCTTTAAATACACACACATTAATATATGTGTGTGTAATATATTAATGTGTTTCTAATTAATGAAGGCAGCATTAAAATCAAGGATACTAGAAATTTTAGCAGGCTTACAGATAACAGCAAGAGAAAGTGTTTCTTCTTTTACAAACATTAACATTTTCTGCTATTCATTATCAAAAAAACATTAAGTTGGGTATCACTGTAGTAGTGCAAAGACCTAGAAATGAAAGCCCAGCTTCAGAAGGATAGATACTATCTTTTACCTGCTCTACAATTAATGGTACCAATTAACCTTTAAAAGGGTCAGGTATTTTACTTAAAGACTCTTCAATAATATTAGTTGCATAGTACTCCTTGACATGATCAGATTCACTAGATTCAGGTACAGTATTCAACATAATCTTTCACAAAATGAGCAACAATAACTGCCAGTAATCAATAAGAAATTTTTCCTGTGACACAGAACTTGACTGTAAAATGCACTCAAAAATAATCAACACATAGATTTTAACCAAGCTGAACAGACAGTACTTACACATTAAGCAAATTTCTTACCTGATAGGGCTGAAAGGCACTATCTTCAGTTATAAAATCCAGCTGTTTGTCCACAAGGAATTCTACTGCAGTAATTGAATTGTATACACTTTTTCCAACCAAGGGCTTGAATGTCTATTGGAAAAAAAAAAAGAAAAAGAAAAGAAAATGAACCAATTAAAAAAGCTCAGCACATCAAACCCCCAGGACTATATAAACACTGATGCAATTCTTCCATCTAAACAAGTTAAAACAGAATAACAATTACTAATTATACAAGAAACAAGGATTTTGTGTTTTGTCGTTTTTCCTTTGTGCCGCTGGTGGAAAACCAGCTCGAAAAGGGAACTACACCATACATCTTTCCCTTCCCTCATTGTGCTTGAGCAAGAGGGTTTACCACAGAAGCTCAAAGTACAGGAGCACGATTATGTCTTCAACATACAGCTTAGCACGCAGATCCTCTCCTCCTGCCTGCAGGACTAGCTAGCGCAGTGGTAATTGCACTAAGGACGCTGAAGTGGAAACAGACTGCAGACGTGAAAACGCTCCCCCCCTTCCTGTTCTGAAATCGTTCACCTTGCCTCGAGTCAAGCATCTCATTTCCCTGCCCGTCTCTGCAACCGTTCCGACTCTGCTGCCGCCACCCCCGCAGCCGCTCCTCCCTGCAGCAACCGGCTGCTCCGGCGCAACGGCCTCGGAGGCGACAGCGCCCGGTCCCGGGGCTCTGGCAGCGGGGCCGGGAGGTTTCCTGCTTCCTCCCACGAAGCCGATGGCCCCTCTCCGCTTCCCCAGCACGTGGGAGGAAGCAGGAAACCTCCCGGCCCCGCTGCAAGAGCCAGGCACGGAGAAAGGGAATAACGGGCTCCTCCATACAGGCTTTGCCCAAAACGCCCTGCCTCGTCCAGGCACGGCGGGAGGCAGGGGGCGAGCAGGGAGGGAGCCGTGACTTCGGTGGGTCTCCCCAGGAGGCGACGAGCAGGCAGTCCCCTTCCCTCCTGGCTGGGTTTCCTGGAACAGAAGCGCGAGGAGAGCGTGACTGAGCGGGGATGTACAGGAGGGGATGAGTCAGGTGAAAAGGAAATCCCAGCGGATGGAGGGGAGGGAAAATGCCGCTCTGAAGACAGACTGGAACAGCAGGAGGAAGGCATGGGTGAACAAAAGAAACGACCTGCAGAAAGAACATGCAGGATACAAGGGAAAAAAACCATAGAGGGACAGAAAAAAAATAGAGGAAAGTACAGGACAAAAAAAAAAAATAATAAGGGAAAACAGGAAAAGAAAAAAGCCCTCTGAGACTGAGTCTAAATTTAAAACACAGGAAGAAGACAAAGAGGAGAAACAAGGGTAGGTCAAACCACATGAAGCGTTGTGCGAACGCTACACCAACATCTGTAAGAT
Organism: Strix uralensis; assembly: GCF_047716275.1. NCBI lineage: Eukaryota > Metazoa > Chordata > Aves > Strigiformes > Strigidae > Strix > Strix uralensis. The sequence goes on along the minus strand of NC_133978.1, from coordinate 8,253,642 downwards.
GCTGCTATCACAACAGGACATCACTAGCTCACGTGCATCACCCCGCAGCAACAGACCCCGCGTACTGACACGGGGAGGGCAGGATCAGTGCCGCCTATTTAGAGGGGGAAAGGGAGGCACAAAGCAATCCGTAACTCGACAAAAGCCACCTAAGCAGAGCAGCAGCAGAGTCAGTGACCCGCCCTCAGCCAGTCTGCAGGCAGCTCCTAAGAGATGCACTCAAGGTTTTATCAGACTTCATTACCTACTTTACAAAGGTGTTGCCTTGCGATTAGGCTAAATATAACCCAAGTCTCTCTGGAGCTTCAGCTTTGGCACTTACTAGAGGAATGAGAGAATACTTCATTGGAGATACATAATACTTGCTAATAAATATATCCAACTCTACAAATGCTCAGATTTAACACACTGCATTCTTGTTTCCATTTTATTTAAGGTTTCACTTCAGCTGTTACCCTTTCTCACACAAGCAAGGGAAAAAACCTCCTATCAGCCAGTCAGTCATCTCAACAACAGGGTAACTAGATGAAAGGGCTGGGGGGGGCAGGAGAATATGACAATATGCTAATTATGGAGTCTGAATAGTAAATAATTATTTAACCTCTAATAGTTAAGAAAAGGCCTTTGCTCTTGCATCACTTTTCTATAATGGATCTCGTATTGCTAATGGTTCGAGTTAAGAGTGGGTGGAGTTCACATCATGAAATTGCAAAGTGTTGAGTGTATAAACTCACAAGTGGATGAACTTTTCTCTAGAAAAGTCAACGCTGCAGTCTTTCAGTTCTTAATTCACCCCTGCATCTTCCCATACACTATTCCACTTTTTCCACACTGGCTCCTTTCTAACTTTCTGTGCTATTATTCAGGTCAAGAAACACGTTTCCGACTACAAACAACAGGACATACCACATCATTAGCTGAAATGACAGTGTGGAATGTGGCTTGCAGTTATCATTCAGGATTCAGACAACACTACAGATCAAGGTACATGTGAGCCACCAGTTTATCTTACTGCTGGTATTAAAAGAACTAGTTCCAAATATAGATCTGTGAGCGTGATTATTCTGAGAAGAGAAACGTAATGCCTTCTCACTTGCTTTCATAGATCTAAGCCTCTAGACAGGCCAACGCCCCCAAAATATGCATGTGGAGGATGCAGGCTATCCCACAAGCACTGAGGAAAAATATGTAAATAAAGCAAAACTACACCATGCCACACACCTCCTCATACGCGGATGGCTGCTCAGCTGCACACAATTTGAGATTTTTCAGACACTATTAGAAAACATTCCCACTATCAAAGAACAACAAAACCCCACCCTTTAATAAAAGGAGGCCTTCTTGGGAAAGCAAAGTCCAGACTCCATCAGCTTCAGGAGATAGGCAGGCCACCAAGGAGATATCCAAACTGGGATAGGTTAGGGATTCGAAAAATCTTAAGATGGAAGACATGACCAAACTTCACACCACACATTGCATATGCACAAAGAAAAACAGACTAAGAGCAGAACAGGCAAGAGTCAGCTACTAGAGGCAAGCATGTGAGGCATGTAATGACATGAAAATAGATACAAGAAGGTCCAACAAGCTCCTTGCAGACTTTCAGAGGAAGACGCTCCCTCTTTCCGTTCCCAAAGTGGAGGACAACTCTAGGGAAAATCAAGCATGCTGCCTGAAACCAGGAAAAATTGGACTTCTTTAAACAAAAATCTCCTTTTCAAACTTGCATAAAGCTTCCTTTTACTATCTACATTAACCCAACTCCCCAAAGACCACAATTAAGCAAAGGACTCAAGCACTCAATTTTAAGTGACATCTGACGTCAGCACTCTTTTAAGCTGCTGCTTAAAAAAAATCCCACTTTCTTCCACCAAATTTCCCTGCTTGGTCAATGGGAACTCTACGAACACACAGTTTGGCTACTTTGCTACCAAGGTCCCTGATACTGAATAAAACATATTTCTTAGTCTCTCCCTGCCCCCCAATCTCCCCATGATTTTACCACAGCTCACGCAAAAAATAACCTGCCTATGGGAGACGTTCTGGCACAGCTCTAAGATCGAGAAGAAAAGCTGGGTTTGAACCTTCTGGCAATCTAAATTTTTAGAAAATATTAAGTACCATCACTTTACAGCAAACAATCTCAAAACTATTCGACGGCATTCACCAAACACTCGCGAATACAGCGGATTACTCACGGACTGCTTTTTCTAACGCCCAGTAACACAACTCATCTATTTATTTCTCGTTTCTAAACCCCCATGGCAACCAACAGACCCCGCTTTCCCAAGGAAGCAGCACTGAGCGAGCACACAGCGCGTTTTTCTCTCTACCTAATGCAATTAAGCAGCTGGAGACGTGGTTAAGCCGCCCCCACCATGGGAGCTCTGGCCAGGGCTGCCGGAGCCGTCGCACCTCGGCCGGGCGCTGCTGGCAGCCGGCTGCGGCAGGCTGGGCGCTGCCAGGCTCTGACACCCCGCAGCTCATTGCAGCAACCGCTCGGGTTACAGCTGAGCTCGCAGCTGCCGCCCGGCCCGGCCCAGCCCGCACGTACCGCGGCCGCGCTGGGGCTCAGCCCCGCTCCGCTGGGCACCTCGCGCCGCCTGCCTGCCCCCCACTCCGTCAAAGCACGCTTGCCTCTTTGCCCCTTTTATTAAAAAAAAAAAAATAATAAAAATCTCTCTAGAGGAATTTATACCGTAAAAAGACTTATAAAGAGCTAAACATGCACTGCAAGAAAGCTATTCTTCAACTAAAGCCTGTAAGGCTTTATAGTCTTCCTCTTTAAAGCACAAAAATTGAAAAGATCGCGTAAACTTAATTTACACAGGCTATTCAGCAAACTTTTCCACATATTGTTCTTTAGCCTCGCTGCACAGTCTGCAATAGCGCAAACACTGGCACCTTTTCATTATGACACTTAATCATTCAAAATAGCCGTAGCTCTCTTCCAGCGCCTGTTTGTTGCCATGGTTTGTACTCAAAGGCAGAATTACCGAGTGGAAAAGAGCGGAAGATAAATAAAGCAGATCTGACATAAAAACCGAGCACGGAGTTTCCTCCTTTCCAGGCTACTTCGCCCGCATTCCCTAGGGCAGAGCCCATTCCCGGCCAGGCGCCGCCGCGGGCGGAGCTCCCCGGCCCTTCCCCGGCGGGGCGGCCGGGCCCGCGGGCAGAGCCCGGCAGGGAGGCGGCAGCCGCCGGGGCCCAGCGCCCCGCACTCACCGGGCGCCGCCAGCCGGGCCCCCTCCGCGGCGGGGGTGCCGCAGGGCTCACCGCGATTATCGCAGCTGGTTTGTAGCGGCGGGGCTCCTTACCGCTAACGTCTGGACAACGAGCCCCTCAAGTTCAGCAGCCGCCGTTAAGGGCAGAAATTGAGCCTCGCTAACAAAACACACACCAAAAAAAAGAAAAAAAAAATCGATTTCTTCAACTCCGTTTTTCCGAAGGGCGCAGGCCGGCCCCCTGCGCGGCTCCCCCGGGGCAGGGAGGGGTCCGGTACTCACGGTGCCTCCGGGCCGCCTTCAGCCGTCGCCGGACCGCGCACAAAGCCGCCGCCGGCCGCGTGCCGCGCCCGGCCCGCCTCCGCGCCCGCGGAAGCCCGCCCGTCACGTGCGCTGCTCCGCACACCGCGGGGGCGGGCGGGAGGAGATGGGGGGCTGGGGGCGCGCCCCGCTCCGCCCCCGCGGCCTTGGAGGGCAAACAAAGACGCGCGGGCGCCCCTCACAAAGTTAAAATGTCCGCGGGGGGAGGGGGGTGTCCCGCGGAGGCGCCCCCCCGCCCACCGCCCCCAAATCGTGGCGGCAGATTCTCCCCCCTCGGGCCCCAGCCGACCCCCTCGCCCCCCAGTACGCACCTCGCTCGGCGCCCCGCGGCCCGGCCCGCGGGACCTCCGCACCCGCCTCCGCCTTTGAACTCACAAGGAAAATGGTTCTCGCCGCGCCGCTTCCGGGTCGGGCCGGGCGGCCGCGCCGGGGGCGGGGACGGCGGGGATGGGGGAGGAGGCGGCGGGGGGGGAGGAGGAGGCGGCGGCAGAGGAGGGCTCGCCGCCCGCCCTTTGTGGGGCCGGCGCGGGCTAGCGCGCAGCTGGGCCCGGCGCGCAGGCCCTGGCGCGCCCCCGCTGCTGGGTCATGGCGCGCCGCCGCCGCCGCCGCTTACATAAGGGCGGGCGCGCGGTGCGCGGGGCCGGCCATGGCGGCGTTGGCGCGGGGCGGGGCGGCCGCGCGAGGGCAGCACGCCGGCGGGAAGGGGCGGGGCGGGGCGGCGGCCACGTCCCGCGGGGGCGGAGCCGCGGGCCACGTGTGGCGGCGGCCCCGCGGCGGGGCCGGGACTCCCGGGGGCCGAGAGCTTCCCGCTGCCCGGGGCCGCCCGGCCCGCGCCAGACCTCGGCACCCTGCAAAACTCGACGACAGGCGGTTCCTGGCCGGAAGCCTTCCGCCCCCCGAGAGCGCCCACGGTGCCGGGTCTGTCCCTCCCTCGGGTGGGCTACAATGCTGTCCACGTTCACCAAAAAAGAAAAAAAGAAAAAGGCAAGAAAAAGGAAGGGCGGGTCAGGCATGAGCTCAGAGCCTGACTCCGGCCCAGAAGCCGCCGGAGCAGCGGGCGGTGAGGGCACAGGCCGGCAGGCCCGGGGTAACGGAGGCAGCGCAACGCCCGGCAGGGGTGGTCTGCCCGCAGCCCCCCACGAACGGCCGACTTGGCCCTCATCAGCTCCCACTTACAGCCCGTAAACCCACACAAGGCGTTGACAAGCGTCTAATTTTCAGCGTACAACCTATCTTCTATCTTCTCCTTGATGACAAAAAAAACCCATAAAATGTGTCTTCCCAGTGCTGAACAGAAGTTAATGCCACTAACCAACTAGTTGTCTGCAGTTTACATCAAAACATCAATCCACCTGAATAGTCCAGGGGCAAAAAAGTGCATGGTGCACTATCTAATGAGAAAATGGTTTGCAAACAAATTTAGCAATAAAGCCTGTAATGCATTCCTTGAGTTTAGCTCACATGCACAAGCATGGATAGAAGAAAAAAAGGGAAAAAGAAAATCACAAGGGAGGTTACGATAGAGGCATTTATTTCCTTCAAACCCTTTAAACATAAACAGCTGTACATTTTTTACTTCATGGAAGAAATATAAAGCGTGTGGTTTGCCAAGAAAGTATGAGAATAATGGGAAATCACTGCATGACTACCTCTCTGTTCTCATCTTGAATTATTCCAAATGATGTAAGCTTAAAGGTGTACTGGAATGCTATAAAATACTGAGCTCTGAAATAATATCTACTTAAGTACATTTAAAAATTGAAGTTGAACTGGAAGGCTCTCTACCCACCACGGACTCTTCTCCAGCAACTGGATTTCTTCCACAACAGCCGGTGACACTGCATGCACACAAGCAGGGCAGGAACCACACTACCCGTACAGGGGTTTTGGACACTACCCAGCCTCCACGCAAACCACGTAACTGCAAAACTGGATCTTGCTTTGAAGGGACACCAGCAGAGGCAGTTTATTGTATGGATTTCCCCTTTTAAGTGGTCTTCCAGCCTAGCGAGCTGGAGGCGGCTGAGCAGCCTTATATGGCTGCAAGGCTGCGGGGAGGCGGCTGCAAGGCTGCGGGGAGGCGGCGGTGCCCGCAGCAGTCTCCATCTATTCCTGACCACCCAGGCCGGACAGTTGCTCCCCTCACCTCTCGCACCCCTGCACGCAGCCCTTCACCACATCCGCTCACCCTCAGGGGTAGCCAGAGAAAGGCCACCTTCTACTGCCAGCATAGCATGGGGCTCGCTGACCCCCTCTGCTCCCCCAAAACATGCTCCAGCCAGGCCATGGTGGGGCTGCGCTTCCTCACCTCCAGAGAATAAAAAGAAAAAAAAAAAATGATGTTTAAAATCCCCAAAATTTTAATGACACCATTCTGACCTGATTTCTTTCCAATTCCTTCTTCTCCATCCCACCTTCCCTGGGGTAGGGGGAATCATGCCTCAGCCACTTTTACCAGTACCGAGACAGGTCATGCAATAGCAGAGCCTAAAACTTGACCTATCAATAATAGCTGACACAAGGAAATATCCTGAACTCAGACTCTGCCAAGTAGTCAAGAAACAGTTGGGTTTTTTTCAAATTTAATTCTGTACTTGTATGATCTTCAATTTAACTTCTAAAGAGCGTTTTAGATTACCTCCAAGAAGTAGTGAACATCCCAAAGACATACTACTACTACCACCAAATTCATACCTCCCTCATATGGTTTCAGGGGGTCGTTTTACCATTTCTGTCAAGTAGAGTTCAAACACTAATAGTTATTTCCAGAAGGACAAACAAATGAATTATGCTTACTACAGAGCACAACATACTTCATGTGACTCTTAAACTAATGGTGCTGCAATAGCTGTGTGGTATGCAGTGCAACTGTCAAAGCAGGCTATCCTCAATAACATCCAAGACAGACACTGTTAAAATACAAATCACAAGACTGTCTGAAGGACAGGCAAGTTTGCCTGTTTGGACAAAGCTTTATTAATAGAATGCAACTTAGTAACAAAGAATATTAATACCCAGCTCAGCACCACCTATTCATTACCACATAGGGATTTTGCTAAAAATTCTCAAGTGGCACCAGCTACACATGCAATACTAACCCAGCAACTCTATTTCCAAGGGTTTCACTTAAAGGTGATCTCAGTAAAAATCCACTTAGTGGGAAAATAACTTTTGAGAGTATAAAAAAAAAAAAATGAAGTGGCTACTGGTGCAATTCCTAATGTTAAGTATGCTAAGGCAAACTAAAATGTTTACATCATTACAGCTTACTAAATTTACCCCCATATATACGTATGTATTCTTAACAGCACAGGTTTGCCATGTAAAGGCACTAACACTGATTTTTAAACAAGAATTTTAAAAATGAGTGTCATAAGAGTCCCAAAGCCTATGGAAAATATTCCTATCCAAGCCTGGTTACGACATTTGCAAAATGCTACACTTTAGAGTGGCTTATTTAATAGTCACATTATTTTAGCGCTGTTTCCAACTACTGTTTGCTTCGTCTCACAATCGGGCCTGAACTCTGTCAAACAAGCCATACTATAAGCTCGCAGAACAGAGCTGCCTTTGTTCTTTGGCACTGCCAGTCCCCTATGGAATCAGGCAGCACACTGAACTGCACTCGGCAAACAATCCCTGACCTTCAATTACTGTCTTGGCTCGCTGCCACAGGATACATGTATTACTGGTAACACAGTGTGCCCTATTTTGCAGATAATCGCTAGAACTACAGATAATCATAAAAATCGATGGAAAAACGCAAATATTCCCTTCCTAAAATCGCAGTCATAACTTCAACTACGGCAAAGCGTTCCACCACTGTGCCGCAGCAGCACGGCCCAGGCCCAGGCTCAGGCCCAGGCCATGCACAGGCCCAGGCCATGCACACGAGGACGGCGATACTGTCGGTTTTGTATTTTTGGAGACTGCATGAGAAATTCCAGGTGGCATATGGTTTCGCCTTCCTCTGCTGGAGGCTTTCAGTTAGGTTTTTGTTTGCTTTGAGGCGGAAGGCCCACCGGGTTGCGCTGGCATGGTTCTGCAAGTGCTGGTCTTTTTTTCTTTTACTTTTCCCCTTGAAAACAGCGGTGGGTTTTTCACTTGAGCGCCCTGAACCGGGGGCGTTTGCCGGGCGGCCGAGGCCCGGGCCGAGGCCAGCTGCAGGCCTCACACTTGCGGGCTGGCTGGCAGCCAGCGCCCGGGCCATGAGTCACTGCCCTGCCGGGAGGCTCCTGGCACGGCGCTGCCAGAAGGGCCGCCAGGACAGGGGGAAGCTAACACACAGCCAGAGTGGGGGTTCGGCTGTGACCCTCCTCTCGATTTCTCGAAGAGAGTAGCCCCGTTAACTGCAAACCACGCTCCTTCCCCACACCTCACCCGAGAAATCCACGGGTGCGATGCTGCCAGCAAGGAAAGAGCACATGTGAATATTGCAAATGAGTAAATATTTAAACTTTAAAACAAATGAATGCTATTTAAATCGGTCTTCACCATTTAAATTAGTGTTCTTCTACTTATCTTCTTCCTGTGTGCTGCCCTACATTTGCTTAGCAAGCAGAACTGTTTCATAGCAATACTCCTGCAGAAATAATACAGGGTCAGACCAGAGCTACAGTCAGTCTCACTTTAGTGGAGAAATTAACTTTCTGATTATGTATTTGTGCAAACTGACTGGGTTCAAACAGTGTACTCAAGTGCAGAAGCCAAAGTCCAAAGGAGGACTTAATGTGTGTGAAACAATCATTACTACTAAGGCTGCCACATGTAAAATAGAGTAACTGGCACCTAGGCGCCAGTTCATTTGGCAAATTCTTCATTTAAACTCTCCGTTTTGGTTATGGAGGTGGGAAAAGTCTCACTTGGAGACATCTAGACATGCAAAGACTTCACCAGGCTATCTTTAGTCATGTTTCAAAATTGAGAAGCTGAGGACAACAGTGTATATGGAGGAATACGAGCAACAATACAATGAATACATTTGCGTATCAGTGCTGATTTTACAGTATATAATCTGATTTAAAATATGGTTTCTATCTTTGCAATATTCTCAGTCAACTTTTAAAATCATTTCTGTCCTTCCCTGGGCAAGCACCATGGGGTTTAACACTGCATGCATCAACATGACTGTGCAATTTTCCTTATTACTTCATCCCCATCTACTTCATCATACCAGTACTGTAATCACAGCTCTAGAAATAAGCTCTGTTAGTAAACTTGCACTATTTCTGTGGCTGAATTGGTGTCCCTGCTGCAACAGGAGACCAGTAATCTTGGTGAAAGCAAAACCAGAAGCATGGCATTAAAAAAAAAAAAAAAAATCATTGTAGGCAATAGCATTGCATGAGTTTTCTTACTTGCTGTAGTTTGCTGCCAGTGTTTAAATGATCTGCAAACTTCAGAAACTACAAATTTTGCCTGTTGACAAATAATTTCAGACTAAATTGCCTTCATTTCTCCTGTTACAAAACCCCAACCCTTTGTACAAATTCAACTCATTTTCAGGTCTAAGCCTCCTAAGCAGTATCTTTTACAATTGCTGCCCCTAGTTTCTTTTCTTCCTAGCCCGTTCTACACCTTCCCCTAATTCAGTTTCTATTAGAAGCCCGTTGCTGACATTTTTCTCTCTACGTAGCAGATGTACATTCACAGATACAAATCCATATACTTGGAACCTACAGAATAGTGCTTTAACTCCAGATTTATGTCCAAAGACAAAATATTGTGCAGTCTTCTCTCAGGCATTGCTTTGTGGAAGTCTGTCCTTTCAAGTCCAGCATCAATATAACAGACTTGTGTTCTCCTATGCCCTCTCCCTTCGTTAGCTGAGCAAAGATGCTGTGACCCTGCCACTCGCTCAAATCCAGTAACATCAATGTCATCTTTAAGTGTGCCTTTCTCTCTCTCACTTCTGGGTCCAGGTTACATGAAACTCCTGCAGATCTTTCTTATAAAGCTTATAAAACACATGCTTTTCTACCCATCCCCATAGTTCAGAGCACCAGCCTACATTCACCCTGCATTTGAATTACTGAAACCTCCTTTCCTCCGGCCTCAATAAATGCGTATGTGCTCAGATCCACGCAAAATGCTGTCACAAACATCTCCAGCCCACAACATCCACTCTCTGCACTCCTTCCCCCAGCTGTCCCATCACATCAAACCGCACTTTCAGAAGCAGCATCTCCCGATCTTACTACTGCTCAATTTAACAATTTCAGGAACAGGTTACTGGCAACACTTGCAAAGCTGATTCACTGACATCTTTCCATTTTCTCCGTAAAGCTCTGCTCTACTGTACCAACCTCTGAAACCTTGACAATGGCTTGGCCACAGCATTATGGAAGCCTCATCTTTCCTCATAAGCAATGCCTCCTATTTCCCATCTGCCTGTCTCTGTGTGTCATCTGCCCTTGACTTACTCTCAAATTTTAACCGTGGAGAAAGAAACTGTTTTCATTCCTCATCTGTTCTACAACTCATTGCACAATGAAATCCTGGACTTTCATATGAGTTTCCAAGTGTCATGGTAATGTGCCACAACAGTCATTAACCTTGGGACAGGATTCTGTCTTCCACAAAGCAAGCACAACAGCTTCAAGATCATAATGTTCTTACCCACACTCCTTCTGCAATATTCATCAAACCCTTTTTAACTTGGGTGCCATCCATGTTTTTCAGTATTCACGCTTCTTCAGCCTTCTTGCTTCCCTCACAATAATGCCAAACTCCCTCCAACTCATTTCTTGGCTTTATTCTCCTCTTCCAACCCTATCACCAACATTCACAACGTTCTTGCATCCTTTTCCCTCCAAGCTTACTGGATCTAGCATTCATTTACCCAGCCTCCTTCCAGCCTCACCTCCAGAAAAACAACCTGATTGAGAACTTCAGCTTCGGGCTTCTTACATCCACTGAATTGCTGCTCTTCTGATTCAGCATCCGGCACTGCCTCCCTCTCATCCTTCCCACTAACTGAAGTCCATTACAGAACAGGCCTCCACCTTTCACCCTCCTACTATTTCCTGCCCCTCTCATACTACATTCCCAACTGCCTCTCTGAAGCACATCTCACTTCCTGAGAGTCACCCAGATCTAGTTTTCATAAGGGGCCTTTCTGTTTTTATTCCTCAGAGCTTAAATACCTGCCTCACCTTTTTCCATCTCAACTCCTACATCCTTGTTAACTTTGATCACTTTTTTTTTCCCCAATTCTGCTTCTTTTTCAGTTCTTCTGCCCTGCCATTCTCTCTCTCTTTCCTTTGTCTAAGGCATTTTATTCATCAGCTTAGTCAGTTTCCCGTCTCTTAAATGGACTGTATTTTATTTTGCATTTTTCTATCTGATCTTCTCCAAAACAACTCGGGTGCATCCTCACCACAAAAAGCTCAGCTTCTCACTGCAGTTCGGGCTCCCTGATTGCTCAAGGCTGCCAGCAGGCCCTTCGGGCCAGGGCTGCCTCCTGGAGACAAGCCACTGGCTCCATCAGAGGCGAAACGGGGTGCGGTTCTGAGGGAGCCTCACTCCAGGCATCACTTCCTCCGTTACGGCAGTGGTGAGAATGCACCCATGCCGGTATTTTCCATTCCCACAGCCCTACGACAGTATCCAAGCAACTCTTGTAATATCAAATGCTCCCCATATGCCTGACACCACACCCAGGGCATGCAACATATTCTTGACATCATGCTATAAAATGGTCACTTGAGTAGGCTGTAACAACTCAGTTAAGTAGGAAGTCTCTATGGGGAGTCGAATTGGCTCTTGAAACAGAGCTAGGATCAGGAGAAAAAGATGTTAAATAGGAGCCCCTGTTTGGAGCTATCTGGAATAACAAAAGCTTCAAAAACATTACAAAAGGTGAAATATAAAAATCTTGCAAAAAGTATCAAGAACAGACAGCAGTATTTTAGAAGAACACATCCTGTAGAAGCTGAAAGAAGGAAATACCTGGTTCAGATTATCATATGAATGAAGTTGTTACACATAAATTTGGATTCCATTTCTGAGAAGCAAAAGACTCCTCAAGGCCATTCCTCCAGTCTTTACATTTACATTTACTCCGTCCTATTGACAGTCTATTTCACTGTTTGTCAGGCAGCATAAGAGGTGTGGAGTAAGCACATTCTATTTGCAATATATTCAGAATGGGGTGGGTTTTTTTGGTGAATAGTTAAAAGGCTACAACTTCTATTCCTTCCTCCTTCTCTACTTTCACAGTCTTCAAAAAATCAGGAACTCCATATGCCAGTTCTGCAGGCTTTCTATCCAGCTATCTCTGGATTGCCTTAATAGGGCAATGACATTTGTGGTGGGAGAGGATTATTAATTTTGGATTCAGTGTCTCTGTGCTCTCTTAGTCCCAACTTGCTGGGAGTAAGGTTGTACTTGGACGTTTGCAATACTTCTTTTTTATATCTTAAACACTTTAAGCATAAGAGTATCTTATCTTAACAGTAGTATTTTCGTAATTCCAAACACTAAGACTTAAATATTAAGCAACATCAACGCACTGTGTTTTAATTATCTTTGTAGAAAGCTCCATCTTACTGACACAGCATGCTACTATAGAGTCCTCAAATAAAAATATCAGACTGTTCACCTCACCTTTATGTGTCATGTAAGCAGAGATACAATCTAGTTTCAGACTATATACAGAAATATTTTTAACCTTCTTGAGCAGTATTTTTTCCTGCTAGGATTGCTTTATAATCATACTGCGACTTTGTCAGACTTCCTACACTGAGATACAGTTGCTAATACACTGGTTTGATTCCTGACTCTATAGCATAAAAGCTTTGGGAGAACTTCTCAAAGAGAAAAACCTTATAGGCATAAACCACTAAGAAGTTGAGGTTAAAAGTTTACACTTGATAATAAAAAGTCTGATGGAACAGACAGGGTTTTAGTCAATATATCCCAGCATCAGGATAATGCTGAAATAATGTTGAAGTACCATCAGTCTATCTAGTAAACAAATTAGAAAATAACCTAGATATCATAATGGATTCCCTCCCCCAGTGTTATTTTTAGTTTCTTGCATCTGCCCTCCTACACGCTTGTCCAGTAGCAACCTTGATGGACAAAAAAAATTTTTTTTTCCCTTCAGGAAAACACAGGACAGATGGTGTTGAAAGTATTTCTCTCGGAGATAACAAGTTTTCCGCTTTTTATAAATTCACTCATCTTCAAACTGTGACAGCTGTGAGTTTAAAGATAAAATCGAAATGATCCAGATCTTGTTCATCTCCTTTCTCTAGGGTCCCTGAAAGGTCACACAAATGTGTCTCACTTAGAAGTTTCCCACTAAACGTGAAATGCATTTCTTTTCCAAGTTCAAACTTACTGGTATATTAGAAAGAAGCAATGTAACCCTCTGCTTTTTTTCAGATTTGTGGCTCAGGCCTGTATTGTGAATTCAGGATATTCTGGATCCGTTTGTATAGTATATCAGACAGTATTTACCTCCAAGATCTATTTATAGCACTAATTACATTCCCTCATTCCTCCCATACTAGCATAGTACATGACAATGTTACTAGCCTACATGAACTACTCCCACTTAAGTCTCTCATGTTAGATTGTACTTCTACACTCTGGTTATCCTCATCGTCCTTCCCCTGTATCCTGTTCAATCTGAATTTATCTTTCTCCAGCATGGCTGACCCAAATTATGTATGTTAGTCTAAAAGCACTCTCAGGGGCAGGCATACAGGGACACTAGCATGCCTCTATTCCAGGAAGATACGTCTCGCACATCTCAGAGTCACAACTGCGATCATCTTGATGTCACGCAGCAGGTTCACGGTCCTCCTCTGACTGGCCAGAAGGCCTGAACCTTGTCCACGCCAGTGCCTCCGCTGGATAAGCTCTCATCTGCATTTGCCATCTGCTCCTAAATCCACCACTTTGTGTTTTATGCAGTTATGTTTTGTTCCATTTCTATTACTTCATCGCCCAAGAACATTCAATTTTAGTTGCGTGAAAAAACCTTATCCCCTGTGTTAAGGTCTCCTCCTAATCTGCACCATCTACAGATTTAATCAAATTTATTCAATTAGTCCAAACATTTTAGTGAAAACACTAAGCGAGTCATTCCCCAAACGTGTGAACTACTGTTAGCTAGACCTATTTCACCACTACACTGCTCCACCTATTTCAACACCACATAGCTACTATCTTATAAGCCAGTTCCTATCTAATTTACTGTTCACACTACTAATCCCCATCTTCCTCTGACTATTCATCACTTGACATACTGTGGGATGCATTTCAAAAGTCTAGATGAATGATATTAATTGCATTTTCTTGCCTCAGAACAAAGCCAACCAGCCTTTTTTGTTCAAGTGGGTCCATGATGTAGCTTTTCAAGGTGCTGATGACAAGAATAGCCCATAATTAAGTGGAAGGGGAGGAAACACACATCAGATATAACCAGTCTATTTGTAAGCACTTAAAAGAAAACAAGGTGATGAGTAAAAGCCAGCATGAATTTGAAAATAATACATTATGTCAAAGCAAATTTCCTTTACAAATAGAATAGCAGACTTGAGAAGCAGATCTATATCCTGACTTAAATAAGGTTTTTGACACTGCCTCCTATGATATTCACATACACAAGCTAAATAGGTTAGACCCAAACAAAATTAACATGGATGCATATCAAGAAAAAAGAAGGAATAAACAAAATTAACACCCCACCCCCACCCCAAACATGCAGAAATCATCACTAGCTCACTGTCTATGTATCTAGAATGCAGTTCCCAAAGTCACCTACACTGGGTCTGCTCTTACTCACTATTTTCATTAGTGACCCAGATGATAGAACAGAGACTACATTTATTAAATTGACAAACAACCAGCTTGGTGGGACTGCAAATTATATTGGAGGACAAAAAAGACAAACTGGACAAGTGGTCTCAGAAAAAAAGATGATGTGCAAAACACTGCACGCAGGCAGGAGGTCAACAACAGAAATACCAAAGGGTGAACTGGCTTAAGGAGAAATTCTACAGGAAAAGGGAGAAGTTAGCTTCAATTTATGAACTGCTATGAGTCAATGGTATCATGCTGTAAAATTGCAAACACAATACTGGGATATATGAATGTTAGTACAACCTATATTCAGCATTCATAAAGCCTCAGTTGGAGTACTATACAGTGAGCAGAATTTTGGATATTGTTCTTCAAGACAGGTATGCGCTCAAGAGAGAGCAATAAAATGAGCAGTTTTGGAAGGTAGCATGGATGAATACAGACTGAAGAGACTGGGAGGGGAAAACATCTGGGTGTGTCTCCAGCTATGAAAACAGGATGCTGCAAGGAATAATTTCTTAATTTCTACAGCAGATACAACAAGTTTTAGCAGCCTTAATTTAGATTAGGTGATCTCAAGGTCTTTTTCAGTCGTACGATTCTAGAGTATCTGCAGGGTCACTTAACTCTCCCAAATAAAACCCAGAAATTTAGAAAACACATGCCCAAATTAATGCTATATTTAAATCTGCTTTTATTATGCAATTTGCCTCTCTACCCAGCTTCTCTGACCAACATCACCTACTTCATGGCTTCTCTCAACAGCTACAAACTGTTGGTCCTTTAGGGGCCACAATGCAAAAGAAAGAATCTCAAGTCCTTGCTCTGTGGCAGTAATATTCTGGCACTCTTGAGAGCTGTGAGGTACCAGCTTCCCCTGCCCGCACTAATCCCAGCCTGTGGATTCCTATCGATGGAGCTGGACAGGAAGATTTACCTGCAGACCTTGGGAAAGGTTCTGACAGATCATGCCTGACCCAAAGGCCACAGGCTGGCCTTCCTTGTCTAGAAAATTAATTCTTCTGAAAGACGGGTATTGGGTCACTAAAATTCGCTCTTTGAAGTAGGTATATTTTACTTCACTTTCTTTAATCTCCTAAGTCCTTGATTTCCGTGCCCCCCACCCCATGCCTTCCAAAGCTTTACATATTGTGAGGGGAGACTGACAGTCCTTTAATTGCTTGAATAATTCTTCCTTTCCCCCTCTTTATGTTGGCACTGCTTTCTCCAATCATTGGTACCACCCTGAAGGAAAGATTAGTTAAAATAGTTACAATCAGCACTAATTCTTTCCTAATTCTGAAATGGAAACTTGAAAGAGAAACTTGGTCTGAGTATTTTACGATCCTTAAGTTCCTTCTGGTTGTAGTAATTTCCATTCTCTTATTCTCATTATACATCTTGCCTTTTCCTCTGCAGCTATCATCATCCTTACTGAAAATTAAGCCAAAAATATTTAATGTTTTAGCTGTGTATTATTGTTCTTCTCTACACTTCTCACCATATAAAAGCTTCTTCTTTGTTTTCACATTATTTACGAGATCAAATTCAACTTTTAGAAACAAAGAGATCAGAATTAAGTCTTCTTTTTTTCCCCACTGCTCACAGGATTCCTGCATTAGCCTTGCTATGTATTTTCAGGCTGGCTATTGATCCATTTTGGTCTGCAGACCAAGAGGACTCATCCTTACTTCAGATTCAGCTTCCAGACAAATTTTACATATTTGTGACGTCAACAAATTGAGTCCTCACGCTCCTTATACCTGTGATCAGCTTTGCTTATTTAAATTTGCCACTAAGATTCAAAACCTAAATTCCAAACCAACTTTCCTGTATTTTTCCACATATTTCAAACCGAATCAACTCATGATTACTAAGGGTGCAATTTTAAGTTCCACTTAATCTGATTAACTGTAAACTGCCACTGAATGGAGAGGTCCTGAAGGGCTCACCAGGCCCAAGCACTTGCTCTACCTCCTCCGGCAGCCTGATCCACCAAGCTCACCCCCCCACCCCAGCTGACTCATTTGCTCTAGAGTCACCTTGCTGATGTAACTCAGCCTTGGCTGCATGACTGCTGGGATCAGCTAGACAGGGGCAGAAAGAGTGAAGCCAGCTCTTTCAGCAGCTGATTAAGCATAAAGTGCAACTGAATCCTCAATTCAAAATGATTTTCTAGAATATCCTCATTGCTTTTCAAAATGAAGTCTGAAGCAACACTGATTTCCTGTTGGTTCAGTGACTAGGTTAAGGAAGAAACTTGCCAGCAATCACATCCAGGAATACCTTGGCCCTATCATTTCTTCTCTAATCTCCACCTGGGAAAGTAAACCACCTCATAACAAGTACTATTTATCTAACACCACTACAGAGATCCCTATCCCTATTTGAGTCTAACCCCGGGGCTAACAACAGATTCTTTACTCCTTCTGTCATCCTTCTCCAAAGGGATTTTCAGCCAAACTGATTTTGGTCTGTCCTTTTTGCACTGAGGTATTTTTTCTAGTCTACCATACAATTACTGCTGCATAACTTTTGCTTTAGTTCGGTTATTTCTGAACAGCACAAAGCACTTTAAATACATCTAGTCCACTTAAGAGCATTCTACCATGCTTCTGATCCTCAGATGTTTTATACCCCGACCTCTACCAGAGGCTTGGATTTCTCCATTTTGTTGTCCAGGCTCTCAATATGTATACACAACATTTCAGCTGTTTCTTAGTAACCACATCCCATTATCCAGTGAAAACCTTTCCCTTGCTGCAGTGCCTGACTATCATTTTCCTTAATCTTGGAGCTCTTTTCCTTCTCAATTAGAACTAGTCTTCTACCCACAGGCACTTCTCCATATGCCGAGACAGAAACAAAGGCTCACTTGACAGTCCTCTGCTGAGAGCAAAAGCCTGAATGGAAGTTGCATAGGTTGGTCAAAACTTTTTTCCTTACACCTTCTCAGCCACTGCGCTAGCCTTCTTCTCTAAAGGCAATTTTTCTGAAAGGTACTTGGGGACAGAGCCTAGCTGTAAGTGATCTCCTCAGGGCTCTCTGCTCCAAGGACATTAATTCCACTTAAGACCATCAGACCATCTACTCTGTCTTCTCCAGTATGGTATGCACATCTGTAATCCACCATGGTAGAAAATTTGCTGTCATTTATCCTATCATGAAGGCTAACGATGGAGTCTTTTCTTCCCACTCCCACTCATATCCCTTCAGGATCTTTCTCAGCTTTCTCATTCTTCCTTATCTTTCTATTCAGCAACATCAAAAGTCCCACCAAGAAATCTGCAATTCCTCAGCCACGTGAGCCTTCTCTTAATTCTTGGATCTGGTTTCAGTTCCAGCCTCATCGCCAGTTGCATCTTAAACCTCCCCACCCCTCCCTTCTTTTTCCTTCACTTTTGAACTGTATTAGTGATTTCATGCATACTATATTTAGCCATCTTTATTAAATCTGCCATTTTTCAGGTTTCCTCCACTGCTCCCTTGATTATTAACTCTCATCCCTTTCAAGTCCTTGCCTTCAAAAAGGACACACACTAAACTCCCTTGATATACTCGCCAGTTACACAGCAACTACTTATCAGCTGCTTGACTTTTGAAACCTTCTGTCTAAAGGAACTTCAACCCTTCATTTAGTTCAGCTGTGGTTAGCAGCAGGAATCAGTCTCACACTCAAGTTCAAACACTGTCCATAAATTACATTCAAATCAAACACTAGTCACTGATCCTCAAGAAACAAGATTTGCTTCCCAACCCCCCGGAAAGGATCCTGTGCTGCCTTTGTTGACCTCTCCTAAAAGCTCAATGCTTCATAACAAACTGGATGTGTCAAAGATGTCTGCTTTGGCTATTCCCATGGAAGTCTATCCAAATTTGGCACTGTTAAAGGCCTCAAAAGAAAAAAAAAAGTTCACAGATGTTTAACTGAGAAATGCTTGCGAGCAAGGGGCTGTTTCCTTTCCTGGCAATCACTGTTCTTGACTAGCGTGGGCCGTGGCCTCAGAGATCATAACAGGAAGTGTCCCCCACTGCTGGCACCCAGTGCTAAAGGAAAAGGAAGACATAAACTGAGGGGAAGGCACCGGGGGCAGGAAAAGCACCACCAGAAGGCTGAGAAAGAGTAAATGGGCACAACAGCTGGCAATGGATTAACAACAATAGAAAGCTCTGTATACCACCACCACACATACCCCTTGGAAGCTGGAAATGCACCTAGAAACTCCACGCAACGTTCTTCTGTTTTTTTACCAAGACAACTTACTGCTTTTTTGTACCTTGGCCACAAAACCAACCAGTCAACTGGTGTGAATAAAACAGCTTCACTCTGTAAAATGCTTGAGTACTAAATGATAAACTGAGGAGTTAAGCTTCTCTCTCACTACCTTCTCTCCATCACTGAAGAGGCCACTTTCTGGGACACCCCCTTCCCTAAATTGACTGGAAGGAGCAGTACCTTATTTCTAAAATTACTACCTGTTCTCAACAGAGTCAAAGCAGAAATCACCCGTGCACTCTTCGCACTCTCCCCATATGCTCTTCTCTCTTTCCTGGCCTGTATCACTTCTGAGTACTTTTGCCATTTGCAAGATACAACATGCTATGTGAGGATGAGGAACACTCTAATTTTTCCTTTCAACTTAGTATAGCTCCTGTATTTTTTTTTTTTTTTAAATTCTCCTAACCATGACCGAATTTTTGTAACAGTATTTCAATTGACTTTTAAAATTAAATTATTCTTTTTTGGCCCAACAAGCCAGGCGTAACTGATACAAAACTATCAATAAATCTGATAACAGCATCAAATCTAGGACTACTCAAAAGCTTGGGTGTGTTTTTTACCCCTATTTAAGATACCCTCAAGCTGTGCTTATTCAAGATATAAAGCAAGCAACGGATGGACATTTAAAAACTAAGCCTCCCTTTGGTCTTTATATTCTCATATCTATGAAATTATTTTAAGAATTTTACTCCCTTTCTCACCCCCAAAGTAACAAGAAAAAGCTTTACATTAGGTAAGTATTGAGGGAACAAAGGAGTAACCCTCATTGACAAGTTTTTATTTTTCTCTGAAAGAGAGCTCTTTCAGACCAAGACCCACAAGTGGAGCTAGACAACAGGACAAGCACTAAATCTCTAGGACACTTCCCACCCCCCATCCATTTCACAGTTCTGTAACATCATACATCGAATTACTTCAGGAGAATCTATAAAATTAATGACCCATTTCTGGTCAAAAAACCCAGCTGTGAATCACACAGCCACTTGGCCTATAAAAAGCAAAAAACATAACCTTTTTATTCTTTCCCCAAAACCTGTTCTGGTACAAAAAAGAAGTGGGGATGCTTTCCAATGAATATAAAAGGCAGGAACTTTGTGCGAAAGCAGCACAGCTACTTTTAGAACTACTTTTCCTTATGAAAAAAATCATGGCATATCTGCACAGAAATGTTTCATTTCTCTCCCCCAGTCATCATTCAGTCTCTGAAAGAGTTTCTCTGTAATCTGTAACTGAGTTATACCTGACTTTCTATGTAAATATACTAATCCTGAAAAAATGAGGATAAAGAAAAATATATTCATGGGTTTATTCCAGCAGAAGTAGCGTTGCTTTTGTATTAAGTGGCTATAACAGTGGTTTTAATAATAGAAAAAAATACATATCCAGTTTAGGAAGATGGAACAGAGATATCCTAGCTATAGAAGATCTCTCAAACTCAAGCATGCTTAACAAGAATTATGCCTTCCCCCCATTGGCAACTGTTTCTCTGCCTTCAAGCTAACAGATGACTTAAGAAACATATCAATGGACTTCAGAAATAAATACCTCATCATTGTCATGAAAAAGAAGTGAACCACTAGTTGTCACAGCAGAATCTAAATTAGGTTTCTATATTTAGAAGCACCACCTTTCTTTTAAGGATAGTAACATGCTTCAGCTGAAGGGCAAAAGAACTCATACAAAGTTGGTACAGAAGCTCCTTATCGTGAGGATGGGTGGCAAAAGAGAGCAAAGGAAAAGAAATGTATATGTAATGACGATGAGTATCAGATGTAATTATAACATCAAAATTAAAACTAATCTTGTAGAAGATGGGAGGCATATAAAATTGGAACGTGAAGTTTAAGTTCTAGATCTTTAAAGCAATAAAAAGGACAAAGCTATTCATTCCATTATGAGCTTTTTATTTATGACCTTTCAAAGAGAAATGAATTAAAACATTATAATGACACCAGATATCTGTTATAGTAGTAGTGTTGTAGTTACTAAGGTCTAAGGATGAAGACTGACACTTCCATTTCAGAACTGAAGAAGAATTTGCATTATTAAAGCTTAGCAGTTTTAATTCCTTCTCTATCTGTCAATCCAATAAAATATATATTAGCTCTTCCACAAGCCTTATTCCACCTATTATTTCACAAAAATACTGAGGATTTTTCTCCATTGCATCCCCCCCGAACTCTGTTATACTTCAGTTACTCCTTTACTTTTGTTCACTGACACAGACTTCAAAAAGCTGATCCTCTGTAAGTGAAACACAGTATTTTTAAGTAGACTCTATGAGTGAAAATTACTCCTACTTCATTTTTGCTTTTCATTCTGTCTTATTTTCTTTGTCACTGAAATGTTCCTAGTCTGCATTTATTAAAAATAGTCAAGGTGACCCTAATTCATTTATTTAGTATCCAAGACATGCAGCAACTCCAGATGTTCCATTCCAAATACATCTACTTTATTTTCATTTCAATTTTAACCAGATACCAGATCCTCTAGGACAGATGAATAGAAAAAAAATACAACCTGATGAGCAAAGCTGCAGTACTCAAAAAAAAGCTGTACTATGCAAAGTGTGATAGACTTCATATTAGAAACTACTTTGATTCATACATATGCAGTAGGAGGGGAAAAAAAGGATTAATATAAAATATACTGAATTAGCCACAAGACTGGAACATAGCAATTAATTAGGTGAGAAAAACATAATTCTCAATAGTATGCAACACACATGTAACCTTAACATTCAGCCATATAGCCATGAAGAACTGACCTGTTACCTAGGTCTCTAAACATTTAGCAGAACATCGGGAAGTTCCTGAAATACTTGTCTGCCTTCTTGCTAACCCATCCTGCCAACTCCAACAATTTCAGTATACCTTCTTTCAGACATGATTATTTTAGAGAAAAAGTGAAACTGATCCTTTTTGTTCTCAGATCTGGTAATGCCTTGCAGCTCTACTTCTCCCATGTAAAAACTTAAGACCTTTTTCAAAAATGCTTTCTCTGTGATGCACAGAACATCCCACTGAACGCCAGATTATAACAGTTTTAATAATATAAAATGCATACTTTATTGGAGTGGGCATTCTACTGCACAATCTAGCTTTTCCTAACAGAGAACTGTGACAGTGGGATAAAAATTATGTTTTAAGGACCAGAGTAGCTTGGTGAGGATGGGAAAGAGAAAAATATTTATGCATACTTTTCAGGGGGTGGAGTGGGGGTATTGTGCCACAGAAGGTAGACCACAACCTGATTTTTAGCAGGAGTACAGCAGGAAGCGGAGGGCAGGGACACAGCCATGCTTTCCTATACCACTTTGTAGCAGTGGTGGCTGGAAAGCAGAAGCCAGCCAGCCCACAGTAACTGCTCCTTACCAGAGCATACAGTGGATACTCACAGGCCACATTCAATGCAGCTGTGAAAGTGCAATGAATTAGCTTTTTTCTGCCTCCCTTTTTTTTTTTTTTATACCCAGCAACATTTTTGAAACCAGACTTTCATTCAGGAGGAGGATACTCCAATACAAAAGGTTGAGCTCTATGAATGCTTCCTAAGGGATACAGCTCAGATAAATATACTTTAAGGTATTTTGCCTATCATTTTAGGAATTAAAAAAGCATGGGCCAGAAATGAAATTCAGCTTGAATTGGTGAGCTCAATACAGAGATTATCAGGAGCACTCAAACCAGATTCTACATTATGTGAAGAAGAGTTGTTTAACCATTTACTCCAGGGCTTCTCTCAATGTCCCCTGGGATGGATTGGGGGGGAGGTGTGGGGGGATGTGTGTATTATTGAACATTTATACGGTCTGGATTCCCTCAGGTGTTACGTATTAGCAAAAGACATCTGTTAATATATTAAACAATTTCCATCTGAAAATCACTACAGTTTCGTGACAGCTTTTGCGTCTCTAACATTTACTGAATCGCTTGTTAGTTTTTCTGCCTGTTGCACAAGCTAGTAGTGGAGTAAAGGAATGTCGACATTTGAAAAGAGAAGCCCAGTTTCAAGATCCTCTTCCGTCTCCTTCAGAGCAGTTTTCATTACTCCTCACTCTGAACCAGGAACCTGAACCTCTCTCTTCTACCTCCTGCGTCAGCAACAAAACCACGTTCCAGCGGGGAAAGGCACTGCTTGACTGAACAACCTCCCTGTGAAGGTTTCCATGAAACTTCTCTATGTTTTAGAAGCAGTTTATTTTGCCAAAAAGCACATTTCTGTGGCTACCTCAACCATCTAATAATGGCTGATGGTCTAATCCAGTTTGGTTTACTAATTTAAATGGACTTCTCAGTTGGAAACAAAAGCTGTTTCTACCTCTACCATATTATTACAGCTGACTGGGAGGGGGGAAAAACCTCTTGCATTAGAACAATGAGTAGTGTTCTCCACAGCACCAAGTCCTGAATTTTAGAGGGTATCATCCATCAACTCTGAAGTCTGTACAGGGCAGCATTTAATCCAGAGAAGACAGAATTTTATACTAAGTTTTGCAAAAGCATTTCCCATGGGTAGTCTGCTTTGACAACAGTTACCGCATTGGGACATCTGAAATTACTATAGTTTTTCCCACACTAAAAGTGGAACCTAGATGACCATCAATTTCAGAAGCATTAATGTTTGTTAATTAAATGCTGAAAGTCTCATATTTACAAAGAAAAGGGGTAAAATGGGACCAATTAAAACTTACTAAACTAAGCATTAGGTTTATTTTTAAAAATAAAATTATCCCGTAATATGTTTTCTTCTAGGTAACAGCAAGTTATAGTAAATGTTAACTTTTTAATGGTTCAAGTAAGAAAAAAAATCTGCCTAAGATCCTTGCACTTATTAAAATAAAAGGCCTATTGAATTATAGTGTCAGTTTAGCTAGCTAAAACTCATGTATGTGAATGAGTGATTTTTTTCCCCATAATAGATTAAGAAAAAAATATAGGTTATATTGAAGAGCATTAAGTATGATTAGATGCTTCTCAGAAAAGCATGCCTGGAAAAAGATCTGTTCCTATACTAAGAACTGAACTAACACAAGTCTGTGAAGAAGCAACCAGATTAATTTTTCTTTTTTGCACACACTGTATAAATAAGCTTACCATGTAACTATTTGTATGATAAGCAATTAGAAACTAACTTCTGCCTTGGATTATTTTCTTTAACTGTAGGTTATTTTCTTTCTTACTCTTAACAGAAGTGATTTAAAACAATTGTGGTATATTGACAAGAGTCTGTCCCTGAAATTAATCTATTTACAACAGAGTTGCTCATAAAGTAAAGGTAGCAGAAGCAGCTCACTGATGTAGCAAATGTATTTATACTTCCTCAGAGCCAGACTGAAGGGCCTGCAGCTGCGCCTGTATGAGCCTGCTAGTTTGGTGCCAGAGTGTAGTCAGGAGCAGAACCCCACGCTCGGCCCTGGGAAAGCAAACCACTCGCCTGCGAGAGATCCATACCAGGTGTTCTCCTGAGGAGCTCCCACCACGCTCCCACTGCCACTGGGAGCTCCCGCCCAGAAGAGAGACAACGGCAGTCCAGAGAAAATGCCCAGTGTGCACGGCGAGGGCATCTGCCATGCTGCTCCACACCATTTGCTCCAGTAGGCACAGCCCGCGTTACAGCCAGGCTCTGATGCTGCTGCTTATCACCGTGGGGTCGCAAGCTGCTCTGTGTTCCTAAAACTGCCTTCCTAAGTGCTCCTTTCCTACAGAAGCAGAGACAGCATCACTGTGCCCTTATGCTAAACATATCAGCAGCCCTCTGTTTGCAAGTAGCAAAAATTCACATCCTTTTTACTAGCACACTTTTGATGTGAGGAAATCTTAACCTCATTGCAAAGGTCAGGAAGTCCTATGCTAGGCTGGTAAGCAACTGCACACTTTTTCCTACAAGAAGTCTTCTGTTGGACTGGTGCTGGCAACGCTCCCTGAGAAGTCATGTGTTTTGGCATTTATTCTTTTATTGCAGTATACGGTTCCTCTTATAACTTCCCGATCTACCGCTTCTGCTTCTCTGAAGAAGCAAACAGATGTCCCTGTATTTGTTACATTCATACCACGTTTCAGGACTTCATTTCCAAACATGAGGGTTGGGGTTTTTTTAGAATTATAAAAGGAAAAAATAAAGATTCAGTCTTCCTCAGAACGGCAGGTGTGAGACAGCAGACCAAAGCACTACCTGCATCACCCCTTCCTATTTCCCCAAGTTCAGAGAAACATCTTTCAGCCCCTCAGAGACAGTCACCCTGGCCGAGAAACCTCAAACATGAGAAACGCTCTGACTGACAAGAGCAACCCAGGGTGGGGCTGGAAAAAAGCAGCTTTTAATCACAGGTCTCAACATGCAGAGTTGCTATCAGAACATCCACACTACTACCAGAAAACACAAAGTATGCCAGGTGGATGTTTACTTATTGTACATGTGAAATTTTAAGTGCCTGGTATAGTTTATCCAGCGCTGATGATGTCAGCACACACACTGCAGTAGCCTGCAGATCTTCGTATGAATTGCGCAGCCTGGGGATCACCTGAAGAGCTCTACCTAAATGTCTCTGGATTTGCACCTTGTACCCACCTGAGAAGATGAAAATCTGTTTCCTTCCACTGTAACACATATAAAACCCTAACCAGTGAAAACATGGTATGTTTGAGCATTTAAATGAAGAGTGTTTAAATGTAGAGGCAGGATTCAGGTGCTGTGTAGTACTCCTAGTGTACTCCTTCAATGTGGGTGCTCAAATTTGTGTGGGGATTTCTGAAGTATGGAATTGTAACTGAGGACTGCCTATGCCATGTCTCAGTTTATATCTTATACCTAAGACTTAAAAATACTGACTTGCAACACAAAAGCTTAATCCATATTCCTGTTATTTGAGAACATTCAGGTGGGTAGATGAAGGCTGAAGAAGACTGCCAACAAGTGCATAGAGGAAGATCGTAAGAGTACCATTCCTCAAAAACACCTTACAAAAGACTTTACTCAGGAAACTTTGTGGCAGTTTCATGTTATTGTACTACCCTGAACTTTTGATTTTTTGCAAAAGTAAAAATTGCTTCGTCTTATTAATTCTCTCAGTATCTGAGATATCAAGCCCTTCTTTTGGCGAGGCTTTGTCACAGCTATTTTGTGGCCATCAGGTTAGCTGGTACCTTCTTCATCTGGTATCCCAACTCTTTTGCTTTTTCTGATGGTTGCAAAGCAGCTGATTGCACACATCTCTCAACAGGGACTGATGACAGAGAGCTGTCTTCAAGTAGTTCCGTTTTTCTCTTCAAGGCGCACAGAGTAGCACTGGATAATTGTGCATTCAAACCAAAGACTCTTCCATACAAAGCGCCCAAGTTGATGAGGCTCTGGGTGTACCAGGCCACCACAGAGCTGATGAAACACTGGTTTTATCTCTGTGCCTCACAGACATGTAAGTGGTAGCCCTCAACACAGGCTGAGATATGACAACTCTGAAGCTAAACCTCACTAACGGCTTTACTGTTTGGGGCTTTTTTTTCTTGCATAGACTAATTCAGGCTAGAAGAGTTACCTTGTATTTCCAAAGCCCCAAATAAACCATACCCAAATGTAGCAAATACATGGGTTTCCTGCCAAAAGCATAAAAATCACAAACCGAAAACTACAGAGTATTTTGTCTTGCTGTGTGTGTTTGTTGGTTTTTTTTTGTTTTTTTTTTTTTCGGTCAATGACACTTCTAACCAGTCACAGAAGATTTGGATGAAACTTGTCTGTCAGAAAGCCACTCTCAGATACATGCCATGCTTTGAGAAATCTTAGGTAAGAAACACTTCAGGCTGACAAATACCCGCGGCCATGCATGGCAGCTAATGCTATGGAATTAAAGCTGGGATGGTCACCAGGAGATTGGGGAGAGCAATCCAAGTTTTCAACCCAGGCAGCTGCTGAAGCAATGCTAATTAACTTCTGATGCTAGTAAGGGGAAGGAAAGAAAACTGGGAAGGCCCAGAAATTTTACTTTACAGCTTCATTTCTTTGTGCTGTTAACATGGCCTATCCTGTCTTCATTGAGGAGGATGAAATCACTACAGTGAGAGTTGTTCTCTTTAATGCAGAGGCACAAGAGGGCATAAAGAGAAACTTCCAAGAGGGCAGAGACTTGAAAAAGGCATGTCAAAATGGAACAAGCATAATTCCCCCTCTGACCACACATATAGCTCCCTCAGCCACATCAAACGATGTTACAAAAAAATAAGAAACCTGAAAGAGGAAAAAAAAAAGTATTTCCTAAAGAAACTAGCTGACAAAATCTCGTCTAAGTGGTGTGTAATAGCAAAAGGAACTGCTAGCTACTGTTATTCCCATCTCTTTCTTCGCAAGAATATGAGCAGTGATAGTAGGTCAGACTAGGTTGCTACCTCGTTTCAGCAATTCCCACACACACACTTTCCCCACCTCGAAAACAAAAAAGGGCACACAGAACCATCTAGCAGCTAGCGGCGAACAGCAGTTTACAGACCGACTTCCTGAGCCAGAGTCTACACCCTATTTCATCGTCCTCTCCCTGAGTCAGCATAACTGCTTGCTATATCCATGCATATTTTTTACCACCATAGCACAGCATTCAGCAGCAAGGGCAAAGTGGCAATAATTTTATTATTGCCTTTGTGGATAAAGTACTTCCTTTTGCTTGCTGTGAACCTGCTGTTCCTTTTGCTTGCTGTGAACCTGCTGTTCCAATGTTTCACTGGGCATCCACTGGTACTTCAAGGCAATCATTTTCCATGTGCTACCTCAATAGCTTTCATTGCTACACAAAAGGCTGCCCCTCACCATCAGCTCTCCTCCAAGCTAGAGAACACAAGCATGTTTAAGACTCCTGAGAAGTTACTACCTACTCAATATTTTCTTTTGACCCTCTTTACTGTCACAGTTCTACTATACAATCCTTAAGGTAACTAGACTGCATTCACTATGCCAAGTAGACATGTACTGTTAGTTAGTTCTACAGTGACATAATCTTTGGTTTTGCTTTGCCCTTACACTTAACTCTTTTTCTATTGCTTGCTGCTATTCAGCTGACCACTAGAGCTAAAATCAAGACTGGAAGAGCAAGCCAGAGTTAAGGTCAGTTAAGGGCATATGATCACTACCTGCTCTTTAGAATGATGCTAAAATGCTTGGTAAACAATCAACTGTGCAATTACACTTAATTACTTTAGAGGGCTAGTGGTATTCCAGTACCAAAATATTTTTTTTTTTAAAGTGCTATCAACACATTTTTGAATGAAAGAGCTTCACAGAAGGCTTACATCAAAATGGAGAGTTTGACAAAGGAGTTTCTTAATTTCATGGAATTCCAAGTTCATAAAAATATGAAATTAGAAATGTTATTTTAGATTAACAGCTGATCTACCAGAACATTGTGTTTCCATTAGTACTTGACACTGTCAACACTTGTATGAAATCAGTGTGTGTCTCATTTGGAAGATGGGTACAAGCCAAAATCACAAAACATTATGTTGACAGCATTACTCCTGAAATAAGCTTGCATTTGTAAAGATCTATATTATTTAAGAAGGCTGAAGTAACAGTTTTAATTCCCCTGTTACTGTCAGTAGTTAAAAAGACAGCTTAGATGAATACTTCTCATGCATTTATTTTATGCATTTTAAAAAACCTGAACCAATTTTTGCCATTACAAAAGCTTTATTTAAATTTCCTGTAAAATCTTCATAGTCTTACAGACAAAATATTAGAGGAAAACATTAGCAAGACAAGACTTATAGGGAGCTAGAGTATCAAAAGATATGACTATGAAAAGATAGTAGACCAACTGATGATGACTTATGAGGAAATCTGCAAGTGTACAGTATATTTAGAACATCCAAAACCCATACCTCTTACCAGAGAAAAAGCCATACTTTTACCAGTTTCATGACTTTATTTAACAGAGTCTGTGTGTTGATAAATCTCACCTTGGTGTCCTGCACAAACACCAATACAGCATTTTGAATCATTGCCTTGGGTGAACGTCACATGAAAATACTTCCTGAGGCTGTTCAAAAGGATGTTTGCCAACAAAGCAGCTCATAAAAATGCAGACCGAGCAGAAGATACCCTGATACTATTTTCAAGATCATACAAGAGACCCCTATACACTTCGGCCAAGGAAGATAAAAGTTTCCTTTATGTTTCCTGAACATTTAAAGACAGCATTTATAAGGTTCTAGATTGTAAGAGTGCATTCTTAATGGTAACAACACCCCATCAAGAATCTATCAACAAATCCCTTAGGGACAGAAAGGGAGACACAGGTATTGTAGTTTATTCTCCAACAATGGCTTTTAATATAAATATTTTTTTCTTTTCAGGGTTCAAAAGCATGCTTGAATTCTGTGCTGTTAATTAACTCTATCCCAGCCAAAACCAGGACAACTGGTATAAAACAATCAATTGACCTGACTTCAATTTCATCTGAACACACAGCATTATTGATATGAATTTTTACACAGGAGGGAAACAAGGTGTAGCTGTCTTCATAATTAATGCTCTTAAACCAGAAAACTATTTTGGGCATTAGAAAGTAGAGCAGAAATTATGTCTGAGGAATACCAGGAATAAGCCTTATATAACTCTTGACCTAAAGTAAACATTAAAAGAAGTGATGCTTATATTAAAAAGATACCTGATGATTTTATTTTTGTAGCATTGGTGATGGAACAGAAGAACTCAATTCCTGATTAACATTTAATATACAATGTATCAAGATACTATCTGCTCAGTGGGTTTGGTTGTTGGGTTTTTTTGGAGTGCAACAAAAAAATAATAAAAATCCATACTCTGATTTTTTTTTTAAGTATTTAAGGTACTTTCATGCAGAATAACTAAAAAACACTCCAAAGTATTTCATATAACATAGCATTTAATCAACGACATCTCAGCTACAGTTATTAAATTAGATCTCATCTCTGCCACATTCCACCCATGGTATTTTGTAGAACTCCACAGACATTTTCTTTTTCATGTGTCTTTTACTTATCCTAGCTATTAAGTAAATTTTTCCGGTTTTAGGAATAATCATGTTTTGGACAATTCCCAGCACTAGGCACAGGGTAATGGGCAGAAGGGAGAATAAAGATATATCACCTTCATTATTTAAAATCTTAAAATACTCACGAGTTTGAGAATGATGGAAAATGCACAGTGAATCACTAGGCTCCAGGTAAGGACCCTCTTACAACTGTTGACAGAAAAACTGGTGGATTGTCTATCAGTTGGATTTTAAGAGATGACCAAAAAAGAATATTAGGCATAGATACTGTTCTTTAATTATAATTTTATTCAGTTAAGAGTGGAAAAAAAAAATTCTGAGGTTCAGGAACAGAGGGTTGAAAATTTGCACAGGTAACTTAATCCTCCAGCCTTATCAACACATAGAAAACCAAAATGTTTTCCAATTTTTCAATGGCTGACTTTGAAACCTGAATAATGGCTTTAGAAGTATTGAGTCGTTTGGTCTGTGATCTCCTAAACTCAAAATGGAAACCGATATTACAAAAACTCCATCATGTGGAAGTACACTGACCACACACAGATCACAAGTCTAATCTGAACTTTTATATTTCACTTACCAACCAAATGAAGTGACTGAAAGAGCAGCAGGTATGGAAGCCCCTGTCTGGAACTACATGTATTCTCTTACTCTAAAATATTCTCTCTTCTAAAACAAAATGATAGCCTGAGATGAGGATCTTCTTGAGCTTCCAAAACTGAATACCAAGTGTTTCACTGCTCAGAAGCCAAGCAGCTATGTTCCTCCCAGTAACTGATGAACCAGAAATTCTGGCAGACTGCCACAGAACACAAACCCAGAAGACCTTGCTCAAAACCAGCCTACCTCGCCAGATGCCTTTTGAGCTAAGGAGCCTAAAAACCTGTGCTGCAAGGCAACCACAGAAGCTGGAACAGTTTTTAACAGAAGACTGTTCAGACCAGTCCCTAGAAGGAAATGAAAGACTATGAAAATGAGCATCAATTATTTGATAGACAAGTTTTGGTACTCAGGATTCACAGGTTTTATTTTTAGTTCTGAAAGGAAGTATGCTTTTTTATGGTCAATCCCAGTTGGCCTCTTTCTGCTTTCACTGCTCTTACCACTTTAGCAAGAGAAATTACAGTACTTCTCACTTCAGCTGCTCATAGGTTTTCCCGTAATGGTTACATGAAACTGGGATGAATTGATACTCACATTGTTATTCACAGCACTGTAGAAGAGAGGTGGCTGCAACCAGAATTAATGCATAATTAATTTCATACTTACGCTTCCTACAAAATTCTGGCCTTCCATTTAAAGACATATCTACTCAGCTCAAGCAGTAAATTCATACACAGTATTAGGGATATATCAGCCAGATTTGGTTTTACATAAAGAAAGTGAAAGTCCTATAGAAATGAAATGGCTAGACCTTGGGCACATTAAGGAAATCTTTCCACCTGCAAATGAGTCCCTCACTACCTAGAAGTATGACACACTTATACTATAGGGGTTTTTTCCCCCCTTATAACCAGAAACCTTTTTCTTTTCAAATAATGATGCTTTTTAAAATTTTAAATCATTTTCTTACAACCAAATGAATAGAGGTTTGCACTAGAGACGCATGTCACCCTGTAGGCTAGTGATCAGTAAAGAAGGCGGCACCGCCGTGACTCACCGTACCCTCAGATAACCTCCAGACTGTTCCGACACGAGCTGCAGCACAACACGCTGGCTGCTGACTCAAACCAATGCAATACGCACGGCCTCATTCCCTCGCAGAGCGCAGTGCCTTCTCTGTGCCATTAAATATGATTCATACACAGCACATTGCCAAAATCAAAAGAACAGATCAACATTAGCAGACAGTAAATTCTAAGTCTGCTCTTCTTTGAATATTACATGCAAATAACCTCCAGTATAATTCTGCATATAGCAACTTGCCTTTCAACCTCAGTGAGGATGTTACAAATTTACCACCTTCAGTAAAAACACACATCCGTTTTGACCATGTAAGCACCCAAAAGAAACATCAGAGATGCCTGACACCAAAGGAAGGTAATCAGATGCCAGTGTTTTGCATCAACTGTTTGTTACTAGCAGACTATGGTGAAAGCGCTGACATCAAAAGTCATTAAAACCACGTCCAAAATCCACCTTCAGATTTCATAGAATCTAACATTCATCTCGACCCCTCAGAAGAGGAGCCAGTGCCTTTGGTAGAAAGGAGGACATGTGACAGAACAGCTTTTGAGCAGTGCTGTCAGACAGCATGGCATGAAGCCGTTCCTGTCTTGACAAGAAAGTCAGAGAGATAGACTTGGCTAATAACCTCATCCTTTTCAACCAGACAAGATGTGGTTCTACAATAAAGAGACACTATCGACTCCATTAACCTACAGTGCTGGAAACAAAGAATGAAAAATGTATTAATTTCCACTGCTCATTACCACCCTCAAAATAGCTGCTACATGCTTACCTATCACTTGCAGTACTTAAGAGAGTACTGTTGTCCAGAGAGAGCAGCATTTCCTAACTCTAGTATCTTCTTTCTTAAAGAAAGAACAAATCCATGAGTTAAACCAAGTCTTTTTATCTGCTGGCACTTTTATGTATGATGAATTAATCCCTTCCTCTGATATAATGCAGACTCTCAAACTTGAAAAATCATCTTGTTGCCTGGAATTTAAAGGTTTCATTAGCAAGGAATTTAACTTGCAGTTTTCAGTGATGTAAACTGTGCTGGTTTTTTTTCTGGTAAAGCAGTAACTGGGTCAGAAAATATATTTTGAGACTGGTATTAATATGAAGATCAGCAAATAATTGTGTGTACATTTCATGTGGCTACAACAATTTTCTCCAGTGATACTTGAGATCTGTACCATAATCTGTGAATATAATTTTAGAATTAATTTTTTCCTAAAAAAAAATTATCATTAAAGGATGTCAACTGCCTGACCAATGCGTATAGGTCTTTAGCACTCCATGGCTTGATAGAAATATCCATTTATTTACATATCTATCTGTATACCTCTTTTTTTAATCCCTTTCCCCAACTACTTCTCCATAAATTCAAGATGTACTAAGTCATCGTGCTGTTTTGGTATTTAGCTTACTGAGCCTTTTCCTGCCTCCTTCTCTTTTTACAATGAATAAGAACTTTGTCAAATCAAGACAGCCTGCATACTGTAATAAATATCAATTTACAATGTTTCTGCCATTAAAAACACATAGAGAAACTGTCAATATGTAGGAAAAATACCTTCCAAAAAACCTATTAACCTTTATAATGTACTTCTGAGAGCAGCTTATACTGATTGAGTAACTTATTCCCCTCCCATCCAAATAATGGTCCTCCCTCTGTCGAACTGAAGATGAACAAGAGGTTTAAACATCGCGTTTAGCGTCACAGGAGCATGATGGGCTTTGTGGTAACATTCAATCTCTTAGAAGTTCCAGCAAATGCTCCTCCCAGAGATGTAATTCATTCCTGTGACGTGTCAGAGCACAGCACGCTGGGGATTGCACCACCAGCCCCGAATGGGATTCTATGAGGAGTCAGCTCCCATCCTGGGATACCTGAGAGCATCACAGAATAGTCACCCGTGACTCAGACACAGCAAGCGAGAGTCTCTGCCAGCCTCTCCAGCTACATAAGGGAC
This sequence comes from Strix uralensis, assembly GCF_047716275.1. Classification (NCBI taxonomy): domain Eukaryota; kingdom Metazoa; phylum Chordata; class Aves; order Strigiformes; family Strigidae; genus Strix; species Strix uralensis. The sequence goes on along the minus strand of NC_133978.1, from coordinate 8,220,339 downwards.
AGGGCTATAGAGAGGAGAGTTGTTCAAGCAGCCACAACCCACTTCCTTTCACTGAAGGCCCTCCAGCAGCTTTGTTACCAGCCAGACAGCAAAGCTGCAACAAAGGCCCATCAGCAGACATGGGAAAGGCCTGCATTTTAGCCATGCAGATTGCACCCTTGTCAGGTGACTGAACGCATGCTGTCTCATGCAAATGTACTCTTCATCACTTTAGTGAGGCATTTTCTGGAGGCAGCTGTACACTGTTTGTTCTGTGAAGGGCTGTGACTGACCACATAGAGGCAATACTGAAACACAGCATTCAACTTCATAAAGGGAGTGGTGGAAAGCAACTGAACAACTGAAACATGCCATCCCGTCTGCTGAGGATAACAAAGATTACTTGAAGGAGATATTCATTGTTAACAATCCTGTACTCCACAGAAAACCCAAAGCTCGCATTTCACCGTGCCTGGACTGACTCACATGGAAAACACAGCTATAAGAGGGGCACACACCCTACACACAAGGCAGGTACCAGCACCAGGAAAACACAGCTGAACAGCACAAGAGGGGACCAAGGATCCAGGACACTGAATAAATACCAAATGGCTCTCAGGAATTGTAAAGTGAATAGGAGAGAAGGAACAAATGGCACACTGACACGTGTCTACATTTGTAATGACTGCCTTTTTTTTTTTGGTCTAGACTATTATGGTTTCAAGTTTCTTTACAAAATTAAGGTTACTGAAGCTGAATTCTCAGCAGACTGTGGAACCAGAGTTCCTGCAAGGGGGGTACTTTGAGAAGGGAGATTTGAAGCTAGTGCGAAACCTTTAAGGAAAAGAGATTTTAAGAAGCACTGTTTTTAAGACAAAGCTCTAGTAATCAGAAGGTTGCAGGGGATGAGGTGTCTACTCTAAACCCTGTATCTGACCTCAAAGAACATGTTCTACACGCTGCCCTGGCAAACCGCACAATGAGCACAGGATTCAAAAGCGTGGTCCGGAGGACCTTTTATCTGTTATGGCCACAGGAAGAAACTCATCACAAGATTGTTATATACATCTGTGAATTTCCTCAGAAATCTAGCTAGCCTCTTCTAAAACCACTTAAGAAGAGGTTGCACAGCTCACTGCTAAGTTGCTAAAGGGTTAGGAAATACTGGGAATGAAAAGTTTTCTCTGTATTACATGGAGAACATATCCAATCTGGCCGAGATGACCTCCCTACAGGCATCAGTCTGGTTAAATGGATCCTTGCACAAGACCTGGCAAAATGAGGAAGAGAACTGGGGAGGAAGAGGAGAACGGAGCTGTAAATTGTAGCTTTCAGCATCATATGTGTCTGAAGTGAGAAATCTGCAGCCATCACAGAAAAGGGATCAGTGATTCCTCAAACCTAAATTATATTGTGAAGAATTTGTGAAATGGTAACATTGCTCTGTGACCATCACCCCAGTTTCTAAGTCTTTGTTACAAAGTAGCGCATGGGGTTCCCTGCTTTCACTTTTTCTTCCAAGAGCTCTGATGAAAGCTGTACAAGTACGTCACCGGTAATCTAGGACTCTACACAAACTAACATAAATACTCCTCTCAGTAGCCACTCCTCTATTCAACACCTCACCTGGAATTAAGGCAAGGGATTCTCTCCCATCATTTCCTTCAAGAATGGCAAAAATGACAGCATGAAAACATCACCACAAAGGAGCAAAAGGAAAAACCTGCTGGACTCCATCCTGTTTTGATCTGCCTTCTCCTGTGGCAGCAGTAATCCTCCTTTCAAAGGTAAAACGGAGACAACAGCTACCACCAGATATTGTATAACTATCTCAGCAAGTAGGATCGATATGCTCTCGTGGAAGAGCAGAATGATTTGAACCACCTTCAGTCTCTTCTTGCAGAGAAGAGAACAGAGAGAACAAAGACTCCCCCTTTTGACACCAGTAAGCTCCTGCAACAGTTCTCTGGAAGATGACAACCTTGTATTCTGGCAGTCACTCGCCTGAAAAAAGCTATGTTTTAGTGTATACCTCATTCTGGCAACAGGTAGGAAAAGAGTGAACAAACTGTTGGAGACTGAGCCTTACGTGCTAACAAATTCAATCTAGACAAACAGAAGCTGATGCTGAAACAGGAGAAAAACAATCAAAATAACCAGAAGAAATGGTAAACAGCACAACTACACTGTGATGTTTGCATTCTTTCCTCAGTTCCTCTCACACCCCAGGTTTTTTTGCTCTTTGCTGATAATTTTCTAATTCCCTCTTTTCCCTGCCAGCAGCCTCCATCCTAACACAAGCCCCTCAGACAGCTCTAGAAGCACCAACATTACTTGCACTGTTATCAAACAGCAGCAGGGAATTAAACCAGGCACCAGTCATAGCTTGGAACCAAATAGGAGCAGTTCAAGTAGACAACTCTACTGTTTTCACACCTATCCGGTTACTGATGGGATTTCCTTTCAAACTGTGTGATACAACCTCCTATCTCAAAACAAGCAGCACATCCTGGAGGCAAAGGAAGAAGTGACTGAATCCTCCTTTCTCAGCTGAGCAGCAATCCCAAAAGACAAAAGAGGAATTATAGAATAATCTGTAGGCAAAATTTTTCATGACTGCTAAAAACTTATCAAAATTGGAAATCAGACAAAATGAGGGGAGAGAAGTCGTCTTCACTATTTCTATGCCTAGGGATAATAAGAAATCACAACTGAACTCACCTGCTGCCACAAATCTACTCAAGAAAATTACTTCTCTAATAGAATTGTATTTCCAGCCTTCGTGCTTGCAAGCTAAGCCTAGAACTATTAACAGGCTGCAAATCATTGCTTGCATGATTCTAGAGAAATGACTCAGATCTGTAAACTGCCCCATTAATCTCAAAGCAGAGCACTACTGAGTCCATGTCCATGTTGTGGAAACTCTGGCCTTTCTCCACATACAGCATAAAGATGAAATTTTTGCTAACAAAGCACTTGGTTGCAGTCAGGAACTACATTAACTCCCCCACTCTACAACTGCTCCCACTTGCAAACTTGTCCCTCAGAGGGTGACTAACCTGCAAGACAGTTCAATGAGCAGTAAAATGTAAAGAACAAAGAGAACACAGGTTTTGTCTGCACAGAAGAGACAGAAATATGGCCTGGTGAACCGATCAAAGCCACCGAGGAAAGGGGGATGTGTGTGTGTAGGGGTGGATCCAGTCTCTGACACAGGACACCCAAAACACTGCATTAAAAAAAATAATCTGTGCAGAACAAATGACTTTAAGAGCATGATAAAACCACTGACCAAGAATTACAACAGCTGAAGACATAAAGGATTGAAAATCATTTTACATAGGGATTTTCTTGACTTATTTCCACTACTCAGATGGGATGGCTGTTCGAAGACCACATTCTTTAAAAAAACCAAAAGCACAATTAAAAAAATGTAATTAGCCTTACTCATTACAGTTAACTTGTGGATAGTTCATACCCATATTCTCATGTCTACCTTGGAAATGGAAAATAAGCCTCAGTTTCTGATAAATTAACATTACTGTTTTTACCTACATACATGGTTATCAATTCTGCGGCTCCTCACGGCTTTGGATCATGGTTGAAAACAGAATTTCAAGAGAGAAGCAAGTTTCTGCTTTGGCCTAATGGCTTATTTTCCATAAGAAATTTGATATAAACAGTTACTGGGTTTTCTCCATTTACTTTTTATAGTCAATGTTATTGCTGGCCAACATAACAACAGTATTCAGAATTTATTGTGTTTTATAAATCTCGCAATGACTTTCCTGTTATCACCTATCTTCATCTCTCATTTATGAAAATAAACAGATCTTTTAGTTCATTTGAAAGACTAACTCTAAAGGCAACTAGCAAAAATCTGGATTACATTAGTTGAAAGAACTATACTGAGAATGCAAACTTAGCTAGTGCTTTAAACTCACAATGTATATGGCTAACACCCTGGTTAAAACCAGTGCAAAAAGTCCATGTATGTTAAAGAAAAACATTTCCCCAAACAGAAAGTAACTAGCTGTTGACTACCTTTCATAGTCTTACTGTGCCAGAAACATCCATAGTTAAGTAATAGACCTGTTCTTTCTTTATACAATTAAATTTTTTAGAGTAAAAACAAATTTAAAAAAATCAGTGCCACAGTGTAAATATATATACTAAAACATACACTAAAATACCATTTATATATAAAAGGAAGTGTTCAGAATCCTGTAAAACCAGGGGAAAAGCCAGCCTGTCTCCCCTACTATCCAAAATTTTCTTAAAATAACAGAAACAGAAAGACCTGGGGCAGGCAGGCTGGCACAGAATGACTTACAGTTTTCTAATTCTCTGGGTAGGTAAGATGTCATACACTCTATTACTTAAAAGCAGGCAGATACAGAACCAGTCAAATGACATCCAATAGCTTTAACCTCCCCTGCCTAGACATGTGGAACAGTCGCCCCTCCTCTTTCTTCTGTACTTTGTATGTGCATTTGTAACATTTAAGGAGATTACATTGGCCATTTTGCCACTTTGAAAGGAAGCCTAAGTTAGATATTCAGAGGGCTTAAAAGGCCCAATAAAAGGTACAGTGGTTATTCTAATAAATAATCCAGTATATAATCTTATGTGTGCCAATAATGTCATTTGTATTGAAGGAACTCCAAGTACGTCTGTCATTAAAAGATTGTGCAACTGCAGCAGCCAAAGATGTTGAAATCAACATTCTACAGCAGTGGCAGTAACTTCAGAGCCATGTGCCAAAATATGATTAATCACAGTTCTCTGGGTATTTTGGTAGTAACAGAAGAAAATAGCTTGTCATAGAAAAGAAGTATGATCAATTAAGAATGCCATCAAGCCCCGCCCCCCCCAGCACAACCTTCTAGTAGCATGAATACCACAGCACTTACATATGCAGATTAACTACCAAGATATAAATTCTATATAAATATAAAGGACAGAAGATCAAAACCGTTAATAAAAGAGCATATGGAAAAGCGCATAAATTCTTCCCTAAGAAAAGCTCATCTGAGATTATGCACATCTGAAGGAAACACAAATTGCTGCACATTCAGACAGTCAGCAGAGCTGCATTTCTACCTGACCACAATCTGGAGTGGGAGGAAAAGAAGCAGAGGCACAGCAGGTTCTTTGTATACTACACATACTGGTCAGGTTTATCATCCCTTCACCTGCAAATCAAGTCAAACACATTATTCTGCTAGGACTGCACTAGTCTTGACTAATCAGATACTGCTGCTGTCTGCAGCTACCTTTACCAGCCAACTTGATGGTGCTTGGTGGAAGTTAATACAATTCTGTCTGTCTAGGTGATGCCTGACAGAAGTCAGACTGCTATAAAAGTTCTGACAATCTCAAACCTGTAACTGCTTTTTTGTCCCCACAGGACAGAAACTAGTATCTTACAAGGAAGTAGGAAAACATCCATAAAGCCCTAAAAACTTAAATGCACAGAACCATTCTATTTTAGTTTTACATTATTTCCGATATGACAAAGTTCCAAAAGACTTCTCTGACTTAATTCCCCCACAATTGTCAATAAATTGCCCCAAATATTTCTCATTCTCCCTATATGAATTAATTGCCCCATCTTAGAAGATGACTACGCACAAATACCTATCACTCTACTTGCCCATAAAGGATCAATAGTGAATTCTTTACCAGCTCTCAAACTACCTTTGTTTCTTACCCGAAAAGTAAAACAGTATTGATTAGGTCTGTCCTAAAGAATCTACAAAAAAGAAACACTCTGAAAGCTGGAGGGGCTGCCCAGTCTTCAGGATTAAAACGATTGGCTTCTTGCCTCAAACTTCAGTAAGGATCTGATCCTGGGAAACTTCAGCAGCAGTTTACAGAGGTGTTGAGACCTCTTTATATAGACTACGATCATGTACAATCCACTACTAACAAGATTCCTGAAAGTGAATGTGTTTTGGTGCATCTTCAAATTATCCTTTCCATAAGGTACAAAGATACACCCTGGCATTTCTTTAGTACTTCAGATAATCATGATATGAAAAAGAAGTTGGCTTTAAATTTAAAAGCAGTAAAAAAGTTTTATGAGTCATTTAGAATACATAAAGTACTACAAGTACTGAAATTATTGTGATCTAGAATAATGAAAGTACTATAAGCAAAACCATACCTTGGACAAATAGAAATACTGGAACCAAAACCAAAAGGCTTTAGCTTGGTAAGAGAGCCTCACTAGAACACTGGTTAGAACAAATACAGCCTATTCCAGACAAATACACCAAAACACATAGGAACGCTGCTCTCTAAAAAGCCAGTTATAATCTTAAATGCAAAACTAATGTAAAAAAATTCTATAAAGCACACAAAAGGATTTTGTATTCATATTAATATATAGCTTTATTATTATACTTTCAAAATAGCTAAATTCTTCAACCAACAATAAGTACTGTTCATCTCACTTCAGGATTCAGCTAAATGTTTCAGTGATTCCAAAGGCATCCATTCAGTCAGCCCTACAAATCAGTATTTTATTCTTATTGTGATAGTACTAATATAGTTTGTATCAATTCAGTACATGCATTGAAAATCCCAGCAAAAACCCTCAATGAAATATATAAGAATTTTTCAAAGCCATCTGAAACTAAAGCCATGAACAGAAACTTAGTTCTACATATTTTGTTTAAAGAAATTAGGTACTTACCCTGTGTCTTAGACTCAAAATTTATGAGAAATTTCAAATTAAAATACTCAGTCAGGAGTTTTTCAGAACGATGCATTATACATAAGAATAGTCAATTCTTTTTTTCTTTTTCTTAAGCAATTCTGTTCAAAAATTGAATATTGAGAGGTTTCATGTAAATTTCTAACAATTGCTTAACTAAGGAACCAAGTCTTTTCCATAAAGCAATCAAAATGGAACACAAAAGCAACTAAAACTAAAAAGCTTAATAAAATACTTTTTTTCTACCCACGACTGGTGTAGACCCTATGACAGTCAGTAGACAAAAAATAAACACTATATCATTAATTGTGTTAATAATTCACCTATCTGTAAATAAGAAGTCAGCCTTACTCAGGGTTAGATGAGGTCAGCCATATTTCTCTAGTAAAATATTATTTACCTCTAAAGAATACTATTTTCAAACAAAGACCCATTCCCTAATCAATAGTAGACTATTTTGATTGTTTACAAAGTCAGTCTAATTAATATTTTTCTGAAATTGTTTTGGTTCCTAAAGACTTTATATAGCCCTAAATTTACAGTTCTTAACATTGATTCCAGTATTGGATATTCTATGTAATAATGCTTCAAACATGCAATGCATACTAAATCTGATAAAATATCTTAAAGAATTATGAATAACTATTGTTGAAGTAACCTCAAGCTTTACTGCAAGGAAGAGCAGATAAGATGGGGGGGGGGGGGATAAAACCCAAACATAAAACCAAGTTTCATTTTATGTCCTTCCCCTATTTATGTGAATATTCTATGCAGCAGAGGATAGAAAAGCAGAAGTGTTGTAAAACCACAGATATGACAAAGTGGTTGTTTCTCAATCCTTGATGAATTTCAAAAAATTAAACTGTTTCAGTGTCATTCATCATTTGTTTAAGACTGACATCATCCTAACAGGACACACATTGTGAAGAGAAACACAAACATCTCCAGTTTAAGTTTTTGCTTTTTCTTTTAAGAACTCATTGAAAGTGTATTTGCAATTTCTAGCCCTTGACTCAACTTCCTGATTTGGCCAGCAGCTGGAAGGATGTTAATCCAAGAGTACGAGAAAGGAAGTGGTAAAACAATATGCTCCCAGCCCTGGCCTCTACATGCTCACAGAGAGAATGGATTTTGAACCCACTGCAGACAGTTGGATGTGGCATGTAAAATAAAAACTGTATTTCTTTCATTTAAAACAAAGCAGAAAACTGCTTAACAACAAACCAACCTGTGCCTTCAGCAGCTTCGTCCTCTATCCTTCTGTCCCCATCAATACCCCCTCACAATTCCAATTAGCCTGTGGCTACTGCCTAATCACATCTTAATTCTTCTCGTTATGAGTGGCACAACCTGCAGCCAACCAACATTTCCATTCCTTCTGCCCAGCTGGGGCAACATGCAGAGCCACCAAATCCAAGACGGACTTCAGGAATGACGACAAAATCTGTGTCAACATAAATGCTGCAACATGAAGTTCAGAAAGAAACACACGGTCCCATACAAACACGCACCTGAAAGGAACTGGCAAGTACTTCAGGACACTGCTGTTATGACACTGAAGCCAGGAATAGAGGACTTATTGGTTTTACTACCTAAGAGCTTGTTTCACAGAAAATGATAGTCACTTGGTCAAAAAATGAAGTTCCCAGAAATTTTAGGACACTAAAGATATAAAAACCAGATTCTATCCCAGCTAGCCTCCTCATGCAAGTTAAATATCTGACGCTGACAGGCTGTTCCTGAACTTCTTTCCTATGTTCAGTTTTCTCCTTAGAAGTTAAGATAAATTTTTAAAGTAAGCATACTAGATGTACAACATCAAATCATCCATTGCTAGAACACTTTAAGCAGTATATGAGGTTGCTGTGAAAATTTGACTTTTCGTGGTCCTCAGTGAACTGCCAAATATGAAAACAGATCGCTCATGGTAAACGTATCATGCAGAGCCCATTTATAATGCTTTAGCACCTATGACAAAGGAAAAAAAAAGACAACCTTTTGCTCCAAGTACTTGATTTAGTCTGTTTTAGTGTAACTGAAGGCCTGCAACATCTGCCAGCAAAAGAAGTTTCTGTTAATGATAACTATCAAGATCTCATTTCAAAACCTTTTTCAAATGCAGAGCCCTGAGAGCACAAAATGACAGAATGAAATGAAAATATATAATAAAACAGAAGTGACCAATACTACTTAAGTAGAGACAATGCATAACAGTGATAAACAACAGCACTTTTCTCACAAATATCCCTGCTTAGTTTACAAGAGCTTAGCGTAAACTGTAACACAGAATATTTTTATGTAATGCTGGGGGGAGCACAAGCGTACACACCCTAGGGGATAGAGCTTGCGGATCTAACTGACACTGAGGAAGGTTTTAAGCCAAAGTACCAAAAAGGGGAGGTAGCAGCACTGTCCCTTTCTATGTCAGTGAGAAATTGGTTAAATTCAGTGTGAAACCACATCCGTAACAGATTGAGCTGAAAGGAAGCTAGGTTTCTGTTTTTAACCTGTTTGCAAAGCAGAAGCTCTTTAAAAATTACTACCATAGCACTCCTGAGTTCCAATTTTGGGCTGCAGAGTTGAGATGATTTTTTTTTCCCCCCAGGCTCTGTCAAAAATCACATAAAGGAAACAACGTTTTCCTCCCAACAGCCTAACCAGTCACACAAGTAACACATTCACCCCATGAGGTGAAGAAACTGTCTTTTTTTTTCAAATCAATTTGTTATCCCAAATATTAACATCCTTTTCCACAACACAAGGGCTCAAAGGACTAAAAAGTCTTCCTCTGTGTCTTCTCCCCAGTCTATGTCATCAATTCTCTTTTTAAATCTAGCAATACAAGATCCTCCACCATCATTTATTCTGCTTATTCAAAACTGTGAAAGATCATATCCAGTGACGAGACCTGCTGCTATTGCTGTAAAAAGAAGTAAAAGTGCTACAAGAAATTCCCAGAAACCAAGAGAATATTGTTTCATGGGCGCTGGCTCTGTGGTAGACTGAGGAAAAGCTAAAATACCATGATGCAATAATGACTTGACAAAAAAGCTCTGTGGAGACACTCCATAGAAAATGAGACCTTAGAAGCAACAGCAGCCTTGCTTATATGCCAATAACCAAAATTCAGGTGATGCTGAAGTATATGCTTTCTTAGTACCATCAAAAAAAGCTTCCTTCAGATTCTCAGTACTTTGCAAAATGCAGAACTTTTATCCTAACCTAGCAAAAAGCAGTATTTGGCCCTCACTGTAACATTTTAACTTCATCCAGACATTAATTTCACCTGAAGCTCCTATGTCTCAGCTGTAGGAGAACAGACTATTCACACAAAGCCACAGGTACCCAAACAGTCATATGTAAACTAGTGAAATACTTTTTCAGGGAAGGTGCTTCACATTTTGGGTGGGTTCTCCGTGCTGCTATACATTTAAGACTTCATACAGCACATCACAGGATTCATAATGAAACCAGAAGCAGCTGTTGGAATTCTGGGAAAGGAGAAGAAACTCATAAAACTCTAATTACGCCTTCCATAACTCATCTTACTCAAGTCAGCATGAAGAGAGCAGTGCTTCAGTACTGCACAGCTGAGAAGTCATTAATGCACAGAAGCAGCAGTGGAGATTTTAACAGTGGGTGGCATTTGAAATTAGCTGCCAAGTGGATTTGACAGGTGTAAAGCCCAGCTGCTCCTCCCCGCCATCATAAGAAAAACACCAAGCAGTTGCTTATGGATGGAAGTCTTCTGGCACAGCTTTCCTCATTCTGGACAGCCACCATTTGGATGGAGGACAAGTACCACACTGACATCCTTCCCTTACTGCATGGACTCTCAAAAGGCATAGGTCAGGGGATTTCTTTTAAAATTTTTTTTAATATATAAAAGTATTATATTTGTGTGTATCTCTATATACACACACATATAAATACACACACGCACATAAATACATACCCACACATATATAAAATGTATATATTTATATTTTAAGTCATAATTTATATTAAGAGCAACAAATAGACCATGAGTGACCAGACTGATGGAGATACACAAGGGGCACTGCAGGCAGTGTCATTTTTCCAAAGCCGAAGATCTGAAAGTTGAATTTCCAAAATACCATGCTGAAAGAACCAACTGCATCCACGTGCCTATATTCTGCTCACCACTGTATCTCCAAAGTTGAGCTGATCCTTCTAGTTCATTGAAGAAGTCCAGACAATCTAGAGACCTACCAAGCAATTTGTTTTCTTCAGCACAAATGGAAAATTTATTCTTATAAATGCTATGAAAAAGAAATAAAACAAAGACTTAGGACTTCCCAGTCAATTTCAGAGGACCCAGCGTCGCTCTTTGCTTTTATACCTGATGGAGCTGTGGAGTAGGTCAACACTGAAGCTGAAAGCATGACTGCAGTTCAGATACACCTTGATCTAGTTGGCTAGGGTATCAAAGGAGTATAACCATATACTGAACCAATATAGGTTTCAGCACCAATTATAAAATCAATATGCAAGCAGTTATCCTGTACTGTGCTCCCTGCAACTGTGGCTGCTCTGCTTCAACTGCCTAGCTTGAATATGGAACCTGGAGAAGCTTTATGTCAATCCTTTACAGAAACACATACAAATCATTACCAGCATTTCATTGCTGTCTGTCTTCTGAACAGGTGCAAGTGACAGAGGCACACTCAGTTGGGAGTACTGCTTAGTGGTGCAGCCGAAGAACACTAAACAATATCTAGCATTTCATTTGCGTAATCCTTGGAGAACAAGAAACACTTTACCAGCAGGAAAGAACCTGAAGTACAGAGACCTCCAGGATGTTGTGACATACTAAAGCAGCTTTCTCTAGAGCAGCTGCCAAAATGGCAGCTCCCAGGCCCATATGATCAAAATGACTTGTGCTTACTGTTATTTTAAGGCTAAAGTCTAGAAAATACTCTGTTCGGTTTGTAATTCTAACACTCCTGTAAATGAATTTGAAATTAAAAACAGATCTTAGCATAACACTTAACTATAAAAAGTATTTTATGTATTTTACATATGGAAGCGTGCTTTTACAAAACTAAATCCTTTCAAATAAAAAAGGAAGGTCTCCAGTGCTTAGAAGTGCAAGTTTAACAAAAAGAAATTAAAACACAAAATTTAAGTACAAGCTTGCCATTAGCCAACACCTTGAGACAAAAACCCTCTGGAACAAACAATGCAGTAAAGTGCACAGAAAGCACCAGAGCCACATACAAGCCAGCACTGCAGTGAGGCTTTCCACTCCGTCACTCATTTTCAGAGTGGGAATCCATAAGACAACACCCATATTTCACAACAGAGCATTTGGGGAGGCAGATTTTAGTTTATTGCTGTTCATTTGGGGCACGTCCTGGGAAGGTAATGGCCTCTGCTTGGAACGCTGTGTGGAGAGCAGTGGCTCCCAGTAAGCAGTAGTTTAAAAAAAGCAAGTGCCAAAGTACACAGGCGGGATGTGGTACTGCTTGAGACATTTATGTTCTGTGGGAATATTACAGTAACATACTCTCCAGCAAAGTAATCTTTGAACCATCTCCAAGTGCTGTTTCTGCATGTTACTGTCTTTCACAATGCAGCAAAAATCAGGTCATTTATGCTCTGCTGAGTCAGTTACTTAAATTTTCTCTTCCTCAAGCTCTAAAGTGTCTTAAATCTTTTCCAAGAAGCTGACAGTTTCCAAGCAGTTTCTCCTCTGTTGTATATATCTCATCTTTACCCCAGATTAGCAAGGTATACAAGCACTAGAATTCTGATGCAGGGAATAGAGAAGCCAAAAAAGAAAATGCACTGTAAGTTTTTTATTGTTTTCCCTGGAAGCTATAGCACTTCCTCCCCTCAAATTTGAAATATCCTCAATTTTTACTTATTATTCGGGCTCAGGAGACTAGTCTTCTCTCTGCCTTGCTTTCCATATACACAGCAATCCTTTGTGAACTTATTTCTTTTTACTGCTAAGTATTTTGATTGTCTGCTGAGGATTTAATCACAGTATCTGGCAGCGTATACCTCTATTTTTCATTGTGCAGAGGGAGGAGAACAGGCTGCAGTGAAGTAACTGAATATGCAGGGGGAACGTTAGCAGTATCTACAGAAACTCCTGACTTTGAAGGAGATCAGTCTGATCCATGGGACCAACATATAAAAGAGAAACTTACTCAGAACTGCTAAAATTAGACCATCAAGACAAGGAAGAAAACAAATCCTTGAGAGAGTGAAAAAGTGGTAGTGCGTCACAGTGTAAACAGAAATGAACAAGGGACCTGTTCTACTTTCCATCATCATGCCAAAAATAAAGAATTTGATTTGTCTCAAGAATCTCTGGAAGCTCTATAGAAGCTTGTTGTTCAATCTGTACACTTTCTTCTCTAATCGTGACAGAAATGCCAATAAACTGGCACTTTATAAGTATTTGCTTTATAATCCAACACAATCAAGCCAGCTGAAACAGAATGCGGTCAAGCAAAAGGACTCTGCAATTGACAGCTGGGACAGAGGGGCAGGGAGGGAGGGGGGAAAAGGCTACATAAGGTCAGAGGACAAGTCTATCCTCCACATGCCCATGAACACTTCTACACTTATACTTTACCACCAAGTACCCTAACGTGCACTCAGCACATGAACATATGGGCTCACTCACATCGAACCAGAACAAACGCATCCACTACCACCCAGAACAAACCTCATCTCATTCTTCTACAAGACGACCTCCTCATTAGCATGATGATCAGACTGAAGGCCCACAGTCCCACAGGTGCCACTGGCACTGTCCACCCTAAATCAGCTCCAGATTCTCACAGTGGAAAAGAGTTAGTCATTGCCAACGAAGACCCACTCTTTGTCCCTGGTTTTGTTATAAGCCTGGCTAAAGCTCTATATTCTTGCAGAGCCCTGGACAGAGTCCCAGGAAAGATTGTTCTCAAGCCACTGGTTTAGCAATGACTTCACTTGTTCCAAGAAAGAGAGACAGACAAACAGACACACACTCTTTTTTTAGTGGGGGAGTGTGGGAGAGGGTAGATTGAGCTGCTTCCTGCAGCTACCCTACCTTAGGAGACAAGCATATTCAGGATCTCCTCATGAAACACATTTTAGTTTTCGTATATATACACACTCTTCAGAAATATACAATTGCAGGAGAACCAGTTCTTTCTGTGTGCCAGCACCAAACCAAGAGTGGTAGAGTTATTTCAGACCTTTGTATTAGTTGAGACCATAGGGCAAATCTGTTGGTTTGACAAGATGAGTATTGTAAAGCTAGTGAAGTACTGTCTCCATATTCAAACAGAGAATTAGTATGGATTCTTCTGATTTATTATATATTAATTTATACTGAATTCACAAGCAGCACTGTTTTATTCATAGGTATAACAATAGGCAACACATACTCTACAAAACAAACCACACTCAGTAGAACACACGAAACCCCTGACCCATCACCCGTGCCTGTATGGAACTTTCCCAGGCACCAGCTTGGCCCTGCCAGCTAAATGTACCATTACCTAGTCTTGGTTTTCAACACATTAGACTGAGTCAAACTGTCTCCTCCTTTGACATCTACCCTGCACAAGACTGACAGTTTCTTCCAAAAGGAAAAGGCCAAATTAAGGTAATACTTTTCCTTTCCCTGTTCTACAATTGTCCCTTTCTTGTTGCAAGTGCAGAAGTTTCTCCTGTGGGCTCCCATTCAATGCCTTCACTTTTCCTTATCTCCGATTTCAACCCTTTTCTTTCCAACCTCTTGTATTCTCATAGGTCCTTTTCCTGAAAGTACAAACTTGCCATATCTATCCATCTTAAACTCCTTTAATCTTAATTGCCTTTTCAATTACCACTCCTCTCATTTTCTTTCCAAGATGATGGTACATGCCCCTTAAAATGTCTGTCTTGAATTTCTTTCTTTCATTTCTGTCTGTAGACCTTCAATGATAAATTTTCATTTCAACACATCATTGAAGTTTCAAAAACCCTCTTCCCAAGCAGAATTAAGAGGAGGCACTCAGTCCATACTTTCCTATGCCTTAAACATATAAAGTTGATCCTGTTAAAAAAAGTGAACTGCTATCTAAGTTTCTACCATAGTGTCTTCTCCTAGTTAGTCTCTAGTAGTTTCTAGCAGTTAGTCTCTAGTAGTTTCTTCCACATTATTCTATTATTCTCTAAAATATCTCTAGCAGCTTCTGTCCTCAGTACTCTCTTTTTCACCCTCTACCCTTTATTTCTAGATATTTTAACATGCAATTAGAGACGTAGTAATTAAATTTGAACTGACAGCTCACTGAAGCATTTTGTTCTGCCCACATTAAGACCTTGGCTCCAATTTGTCACCCTGCCTGCACACTTACTTCCATCTCCCTTCTTGGATGCTGAGGGGATATGATCGTACTCCTAAGACCGAACTGTATCATAGGCATGATTTTATCATTGATCTCTAACATCCTAGTACCCAAACTATTTCTGCCTCAGGGACATTAATTCACTCCCCCTAAAATACAACTATTCTTATCCACCCACAGATCAAAAATTTTTATCTATCATCTCAGTTACTTCAAAGTTGTTTCCTGAGGAATTAAAAAAACAATCAATTTTGGCTCATTTTTGAAGTACTGGTAGTTCTCCTAGCCCACCACTTTGAGCCCATCACTTGTCTCTTTTTGTACCTTTGTCTCACACACATACCTTGTTTACCGAACTAAGCCGATGCCTTCAATTTCAACACCTTATCTAGGCTACTTCTCTTATTCCCTCAGTGTGGAAAATCACACCACTCACTTCCACTGCCTACACTTCTTAAGTTTTCAAAATCCATACTTTTATTTTTTCCTACGCTACCCCTTTGGCCAAGAAGTTCTTTTCTGCATTGACATCTGTAAAGCATCTCCATTACTTGAGGTAAACAAGCAGCATCGTTTACCAAACATTCTCTTCGCTAACATCTAGGCTACATTTATGCTGACATCACTTATCACCATTGCCATTTCTTTATGCTTCTTGATAGTCTTTTCTTCTATGCTTGTAAATACCCCACATGCAGGGTAATTTCCAACTACACCAGTCAGCTAGGCTGTCAAGTCCTCCACTCTTGCCAGAAAATCATCTCACAAGAAGGAAAAAGCATTTGATTACAGCATGAACAAGCTGAGGCCCTACACTTCCTCTCTCTTGCACAGACTTGCGCAGCAGCCCAGAAACAGGTATCTGGTCAACGTCATCAGAGTGACCCTGATACAACGAAGCATGTTGCTGCCAACAGGACTCCAGGCTCATTTACGGTCAACTTTTCACCTTTGGCATGAATGAGGCAGGAACTCTACTCAAAGAAAAGATAATCTCATCACGAGAGAAACTGAATTCAGGGGACAAACTAACCCTCCTCTGTCACCGAGTTTCTAAACAGAGAGAGTGAGGCAGTATTTTTGATTCCCTCACTTTCTCAGTACCTGACATAAGAACCTAAAATCTTAAAGCACAGCTACATGAGATCAGTGGATGCTATGCTTTCAGTAACAGCTACACCTCAGGCATTCAGACATTTAAAAATAGCAAACATTTGTGACCACCTTGCATTCTAGCAATTTCATCTATAAAGTGGAGATTATATTGTAGCACACAATTGAGTAATGAAAGAAATCAGTAACTGTGAAGCACAGAGACACTAGACTGATGACTGCCCAGAGAAAGCCCCACAGGAAATTACAGACCTTGTCTTCTGATGAGGTTTGAACACCATACAGTAAATACAGAGTGTGTTGATCAAAGAAGAAAAGAACAGAAGGTGATAACCATCTAAATACACAAGCACTTTCCATTCACTTCACTAAAGGCAAAGACCCTGTAGAACTACTACATAAAATCTACTTAAACATTGCTTTGCTGCCTATACATTAGCATCCAAAACAAAGCTGTACCTGGAACTTTTATTTTGATATTTAAAATGAAGACAAGATAGTCAAGTAACTGAATGATTTTTTTCAATATAGTTTGCATGCATGGGAGAGATTGAGACTTTTCCTTTAATAACTACAGGAAGACTCAACTTTTCCAAAAAGTGTACATTATCACATCCACACTCAGGATTTCACGTAAAAGTGCAGATACTCCTATTGCTGTTTGGCAAATCAATTTTTTTTACCACTTTTCCATTGCTTTCCCATTTTTAGTAAGTCTTGTTTTGACAAAAAAAACCCCAAACCTTCATAAAGGTCATCCACTCCATTACACCAGAGTCTTCAGGTAGACTGGAAACAAAACCTAAAAGTATTATGGCAATTTGAGAACCCTCCCTGTTCCCCAAGGCTTGGCATGCTTAGTGCAGCTATTGATGCAGAGCAGAACTTTGAGAGGTTTCTATGGAAGGAATTTGCTCTAACTAGAGTTAATATCCTGTATCCACACTTTCTGTCAAATATGGGTTTTCTGGAATGGATGACTAGAGGGTTTGACTCAGAAAACAATTGCTAGAACATCTGTAGGCTGGCCAAGTACAAATGTTGAGAACTTGTCATCTTTAACATCTGGAAACTGTGACCCAACAAGCTATTTGAGCCCCACTTTGAACTATATGATTTCAATTTTTTAACTGTAAAAGCAGGAGGTGGCTCTTTTGCAAACCTTCCTTCTCACGCCTATCAGCTACTTCAAGAACATAAACATTAAAACAAAAATTTAAAAAATTGGTAAGATGGAAGAAAAAAAATGTTTCTGCCTTCTGCTGGACCAGCACAAGTTTGAAAAAGTCTCTACTGAGAGAAAAATGCAACTAAAACATTTTCACACATTAGCCAACAAAGACATACTTTTAACTTGTGGACAGGATCAGCAGTCAGACTAGAATACTTTCTAAAAATACACTCCTCCTAAACCCAAGAAGGATCTCTATCCTAGAAAGTGAGATTAAAAGCATGTAAAATAGAAGAGTACTTCGATACTAAGTTCTAAATTGCTAACAGATTTTTCAAAAACCTCATCTCAATCGAGAAGAGATGGGTGGCTTCAAAGAGCAAATGACATGACTCCCCAAAACTAAAAGTTTTTGCTCAAGGATATACTAACATGAAACAGAAAATTTGCCTGTACAAGCAAATACACGAAACAGCCTGAACGTCCAGAAAGTTAGCCTGTTTTCCTCAAGCACACTAGCACAAACATGAGGTTTGTTTGACAAGGTGAGTCAAGTAGAAATATTAACTGAAGAGGAAGTAAGTCCATCCTAAAACATCTATGTGTCTCTTCCACCACTAAGCTTTCTTGAACAGTCTGCTTCATAACCTTCAGCATGACTGTTCCAGCCACAGCTCCAGAAAAATAATCATGCAACAGCATTTCAGGAAGTCCATCAAGTGCTCAGAGATGAGAATGCGAAGGGAATATTCAAATGAAACAAAGATACAGCTAAAGTCTGGCGGGAAAAAACCCCACCCATTATCTAGATTC
The DNA here is from genome assembly GCF_047716275.1 of Strix uralensis. Classification (NCBI taxonomy): domain Eukaryota; kingdom Metazoa; phylum Chordata; class Aves; order Strigiformes; family Strigidae; genus Strix; species Strix uralensis. The sequence goes on along the minus strand of NC_133978.1, from coordinate 8,202,185 downwards.
ATTATGACTACAAATTTCTGAAAACCCAAAACTGAAGTTATAGATATTAAGCTTAATACCAAATGTATCTAATAATTCTCTTCACCATTTTGACAGATCTTTTGGAATTCCCTTTCACCTGCCAGTCTGTGAGATATCTTCCCCAACTCTCTACAAAGCAAAAATATCCAATACAGTCAGTTCCTGAAATCTCCTATTTATTTGGCTCTCCTGAAGACTTTGACAGCACTACTAGTTTCTTTGGAGAAAAAAGGAACACATGTTTATTGCTTATTAGGTTCTCTCATCAGATCTTTAGCATTCATCAGGTCTAAATCTAAAGGCATGTCAAAAACAGACACAACCTCCTTAGCAGTTCTCTCAGCAGCTCTAATGTTTGGCATCAGTCCAGAAAGAACAAGATTCACAAGTATCATCTCATAAACCAGGCAAGCAATTATCACTTACTTTATTGATCTTTGCTCACTTTTCTCATCTTTCTGAACTCTGACCTGAATTCTAGATACCTTCTTTGTGGGGGCTGAGTGTATCACAAGCTTAAGGGTTTAGTTTTCACCTTAGTTTCAATCCTCCACAGAGCAGTAAGATGTGTTGCTGATAAGGTTGTATTTGTAAAATGCTGACTATATAAAGTGTTCTAAATTAGTTTTATTCTGTCACTCAGAGACTAGTTTTGCAGTGGTCTAAGTTGATTCAAAAAGGAAGATGAGTGACTACTATCACTTCCACCCTTTCAACACAAACATACTTTATTAGTATTTTCTTATCCTTTTTTTACCCTCCTCCCCCTCCATGCTCACCACGTTCCACCACCAGTTAAGTAACCTAGACAGTTTCCTAAGACGGACAGAAAAGAGATTAAAATAGCTTAGTGAATGCAATTGCTCAAGTATCTTACCAATGCAGGCCATTGAATTTGCTTGATCTTTGATCCCTGAGTCTGGCTTGGGTCCTTTCTTTTCGCCCAGACCAGCTGGTACTCCACCAAGAAGGTTGCAAAATCTTCATAAACTTTAACCCATTCTCGCTTTTCCCATTCAAGGTCATCAAATTCCACATATACCTGGGGAAATTTAAGAACAGGAAAGGACATACATTATTACATACACACAGCATGTGTGCATCTACATGCACTTTCGAAAACATGTGTTTTAAAATTTAATGCAAGAGCTTAATATTACCCATTTTACTATTATGGTATTGAAATTATATAATCAGTTCCTGCACCACAGAAGAAATTTTTCTTGGCACTGCATTTGTGCTGAAGAAAGGAGGGTTACATTTGCTAAAACATTACAGTTAACATTGGATATGTTATCTCATGAATGAAAAGCGTAACACTAAGTATTTACTAGTATCATTCAATACATACATACAGATATTTACCTATCAGTAAATAAGTTTTAAGAATACTTCTCACTCTCAGTTCAAATACTTGTCATATAGTACAAATCAACCAAAGAAACACTGTTTCAAGAAAAAAAGCCATTTGGAACAGAATCAGAAAGGACATCCTGAGCCTGCAGACCCTGCTACTACAAGCAAGTGCAACACACAGCATTCAACAGAAGCAGCTCAGTTACTTGCCATTTCTGTCCCGGAATCCTGCTCCTTTGGAGGGAAAAAAAAGAAACCCACACTTTCTGTTTCCAGCTAAAATAATTTGGAGCCAGTTTGCAGCTATATGATCTTGTGCCACCCCTGTCCTGTAGGTTATACAGTTCTTCCCATCACAGTCTTGGACAACCACCATACCCTCCCCTCAGCTGCATTCACCAAGCTGAATGTGCCAAACCTTTTGTCTTCTCTTGTAAAGGGAAGAGGGAACTCTGAGCCAAAAAACTATCCAAAAGCTATCTGCATTAGCAAACACTAACTCTTCTAAAACCATTACATTTCAAAATTACAGAATTAAAAAAATCAACATAATCATTTTCTTTTCCAAATTATGAGAAAAATCGTAAGAAAAAACAGCTGGTGTTCTAAAAAAAGTCACCGCTTGTCACAAAAACCGGAGAAGATGCTTTGCTACCCTCCTGAATTTCAGTTCTCAGCCACACCCAAGACAACTTCTGAAACTGGAGTTTCTGCCTCTATCTGCTTCCGAGGACTTAAATCACTGACACAGAAATATTCTTGTCTTTTAAACTTTGGTTAATTTTAGGCCTGCAACATACTTCCTCGTCTAGACTTTCTGTCTCACACTTTCCAAACGTGTACTACATAGTGCTCCTCCTCATCTTGTCGTTCTCCCTTCTGTGTACACAACTTAAATTTGCACCAAGCCTCTTCTCACTCCCGTATCAAAATTCATCATCCCAGTTCCCCACCCCCATAGATACTCTTTTTAACCCATATTACTCCCATTCTGTTCCTATGCATTCCCTTCCTTTTCCCTTCCCTCTTTAAATCATCAGATTAAGCAGGTAACTTACTGCAGTTATTTTCTTCTATGACAGCCCATAATTGCATCTCCACTTAACACCTGTCCATACAAAATGGAAGAAAGTACTTTTTTCCCCTGTCAAGCCACACTCAGTCTATCCATTTATTTCCCTGTTCGCCGTCCTCACAACCTCCGCGAACTGCTCACTGCTCGGAGTAACTGCAGCCATTGCTCACTGCTCACCCGACTCCTTTTCATCCATCCCTTTACCAAATACTGACATCCGACCGTCCCTGTCATCGTGCACGCTCATTGTCACCAATATCATATTCACAGTCAACTGATCTTTCCACCTTTTATCTCAGATCTCATCTTACTCCTCATTTTCTTTCTTGCTAGGTCTTAATTGCTGGGTCAAGGTAGATTGGGTGCAGGACAGTTATCTGCATTAAATACTGTTCCTTCTTTATTTCCAAAAGGCAGAGCTTTCCCTATGGATCCACCACCTTGACATACGGAGTTTCTGCCACTTGCCTGCTGCCACTCTGACAGTTCAATTACCCTGGCTGATGACAGTCACCCCCTATCTCTGCATCACCTTGTTCATCAACACAACTACTCTTTTACCTTTTCCCTTTACCCACTGAACTCACTGAAAATATCAGTAAACCACTGCTAGTCTTTGTGGTGGCATTATAATCTGCCCTATAGGAACAGTTTGTATATTAAATTATCCTCTCACGTCAATTGTTCGTTATTAAGCTATCACCTGTAAGAATAACAAAGCAAGTAGAAAACAGCAGCAAAAACTCCAAACTAAAAATTGTAAATTGACACCCTTCACTAAAAAGCACTTTTAAATAACTTAATTTCTATAAATTATTTTTAAAATCCATAATAAAGTTGCATAATAATAAAGTCGCAATCAAAACAGAATTAACAGTAAACATAGTAATACTTCAAAGCACTGGCAGTAAAGCACGCCATATCTCAAATCATCTTAGTGGCAGTATCTTGTACTTGCAGCTACTTTGAACCCTTCTAAAGAGACTTTCTACAATTGATCAAATGACAAAACTGAAAGACAGCCTTCAGGGACAGTACAATCAAAAATCATTCTCTAAAGTCACCTCTCCTGGCCCCTCCCCCTGCAAATTCCACTCAATTATTCTGGACTGGTCAAATAATGTTATTTTAATATCTGAAAAGACACTTTAATTGGGTGGTCCATAACAGTAAGAGGTTAAGCACCAGACCTCACACAGCAGTAAATTTTAAAAAATAGGAGGCAAGAGGAATCAAGCGAATAAACATTTTTGAAAAACACAGATAAGTCTAAACCAGAGTTAGCAGTTTAGAAACCACCACACTGAAACATACTGTATCTTCTGGACACTAGCCAAAACTTGTGGATAACTGTGATACAATCTAGTGTTTGTGTGCAAGTTTTGCACCCCAAATAAACCGAAATCCGGTGCAACGACAGTGGGAGTTATTGCTGAGCTATCTGCAGAGTCTCCTGGCACCGTATAATTAGATCTTCAAAGGAGCAGTTCCAAGAAAAGTGGAGAATGGAGCGTGGCGCAGAGCCAGTCTGCCATTGCCCAGGGCACCATATTCCTCCTCTAGTACGATACACACACAACCTTACTTGGGAATTACTTCTGCCAGCTTCCACCACATTTAGGTTTTGATGCCAAGACTATTAACTATCTGCTGGCTTCTCAAAGTCCATTTTTGAAAGGCAGAAATAACACAGACGAAACAGAGCCCAATCCTTCACCCCATTCTCTTTTTTGCTAGGAAATACTTAAATCAGGAAAATCCATTATGAATTTTTCTAAGGCAACCATAAAGCCCCTGAAGAACACAGGCTTCCTCTTTCTGTGCACAGTGACCTACCGCACAGAGAAGAGCAGTATCCCAAGCAGCACAATTTATGAAAGGGAGTAAAAAGGGGAGAGGAGGAGGAAAGGAAGCAATCCAGCAACCTATGCCAACAAAATAAAATGCAGAGCCAAAGTTAGACCCCCTAAGGAGTGCAAAGGCTGAAAATATTTAATATTTCTTGCTTCACTGACAAAACTCTGTACAGCAAGAAACTCTACATTTGCCTCCCTAAATTGAGTTTTTTCAGCCAAATTTTGCTTCTTTGTCTTGTCAGCTATACAGAAGTTTGTGTTCCCAGAGTGGCTGAAGTCTTCTCACCACGTATGCATTCACTTGCATAAAAAGGAGATATTCCCACTGGGATGATATTATATTTATAATTGGCATTAATGTGCTAATTTTGTAACTCACTACTATTTTCCAACAGGAAGCAGCATAAGCTTTTAGCATGCTTTTCCAAGTAAAGCAAGACAACAAATTAATTTCCAATGTACTCAGCCAAACAATTGCAACAAAATATTGCTGCTTCAAAGCCAAAACACAACAATCATGGTGAAATTCTCTACATGCAGCACTGTGATCCAGAGTTTTCCAGTCACTTCTGCTCCAAATAAATACTCCTGACCAAACAAACTCCCAAACCTTTTAAAATGTCATGAAAGCAATGTTGACTTCCAGCAAATTTGACTTATAATGCTAAAAAGCATGTTCCATGCACCATCCACTTCCTTGAAACCACCTGAGTGGGTGGATGCTGTAACTCCCTCACGGTACAGTAGTGGGCTGGTTAGGGCTGAAGACAACTACAGCGTTAACAATCCAAAGGCTGACTTCAGGTTAGGTTTGCTCTAGCAAGAGCTCCAGGCAATACAGCTACAAGAATCACTAAAAACTTGCATCATTTGAAGGCCAAGTAACATCTAGTAACAAGGACAGAGTGCTGTATAGCATTTATTTACTAAGTTTCTAACCCAGTGTGCTAAAAAGATCCACACACCTGATCTGTATTTAATAGGAAAGAAAACAGAACTTGTTTTCTAAGGGAGGAGTGTACAGTTTCCCCTTTATCACCTAAAGATTGTTTGCAAATATTTATTTCTAGAAAAAGATCAAGCAATCTTTCTTAGGATGTTTTTAATAAGGCAAAGAAAACACTTCTACTTTTGTACCACATTGAATACTCTTTCATCAACACAAATTTGGCTACCGACTTCAAGGTGAGTCCCAAAGCACATCCCACTGGGTTTCAATCATAATATTTTTAAATTAAAAGAGACAGAATATTACATCATGTGCAATTATAATGCATACATACTTTAAATGCCCTTTATAAGAGTTGAGAACTCAAAACTCAGGTACTAAAAATTATCTGTGGAATTCAAAAGTCTTAGTTCCACAAACTAAAAGATAGACCTAAAACTCTTGCCATGTAATCAAGCATCAAAAACTAGTTGACAAGAGTTAATTTTCCAACCTTGTGATGTATGGTCAAGGTAAATACAAGAATGTAAACTTTGTATGTAATTTGGCAGAAATTTACTTGAAACTACACAAGTATAAAAAACCATGTTTCAATGGCAATAAATAAAATATTTTACAAGTTGTGGGGTGTGGTGGTGTTTATTTTAAAACTCATGGCACCATCAGAGGGGAAAAAAACAATACCGTTGGATGCCTCCAACACACACATAGTAACTAAGAGAATCAGAAACTACATTACAAGATGTCAGGACAAAATTCCCAAATTAGCAAATTAAAATACAAATCCAGATTAGTTCTTCCCTCCCCATATTCTCCAGTGCTAACTGCAACCTGCAAACTTTAATTCTGGAGCACATACATTTTATGGGATGCTTAAGAATGGCTTACTCTTGGTGCAGTAAAGAGGGTGCTCGGAGTTCCCTGGTTTTGAGACAAAAACAATCTACCTTCAGGAAAGAAAATCCAAGGAGCCAGATAAACAGCCAGTGCCTCCCCCTGCTGCCCGCAGAGGTGGATGGAGGTGGCAAGTCCAAGTATCCCAAACTGAATCACCACTGGCAGCGATGCAGGTTTAAAAGCGGCAGGAAGGTTTCTGAAGGTTTGAACCCAACACAACTCCCAACAGCTTGCTTAGCTCCGGTGGGCTTTCTTAGCTTGGTGTGTAGTTGAAAATGAAAACAAAGTACACTAGGCTCCGAAAAACTTCATCTACTTATTGAGATGGATGCAATTGCCAAATATCTAACTGATATAAACTAAAGCTAGTTTTAAGTACACAGGGAATGAAGCCAACAAGAGTGTTTTTGCAAAAATTTAGTCTTCCCATCCTGTTCCCAATATCCTTGCTTTCTTAGGTTTTTACAGTTTCTTTGATGGAAATGGCATTACCCAGCAGTCAAGTCTTCCTAAATATATGTTTAACTAATCAAATGCAATAAAAGCACAATTTACTATAAAGCAAAACAGCTTAACCCAGTAAAATTATTACTGCATTATACAAGTACTACCCATTTCCGCATGGAAAAGCGGTGAAATTGCAACCAAAGACAACAGTAGAGGTTTTCTGTTTAATGAAGAACTTGCAATGTTGTTCTGTGCTACCAAAACTTCCCCAAACCTCCACATTAGCATTTCATAGTCACTCCACATTAAAAAGAACTCTTAAAAGAATCATCATACTTTCTCCTTTATACATGGTAATATTACACATTCGCATTTTACAAACTCTTCAAACAGTACAGGAAAAAAAAAAGAGTATTTGAGAATACATTGGCATCAGTCCATACATCCTAAAAACACCTGAAACACCTGGAATAATGGCAATAGATTGGCCCTAAACTATCAAATTCTTTAGGATTAAAAGATGGGGTTTATTGCCTCTGTGAATTCTTAAAATTAGCCAGCGTTTTTACTGCAAATCAGACATATTCATTCTTCAGTATAAAAATTTCACTTACATTTGTAAACAAGGAAGTACTTACTTTCGACAAAGAAATACTAAATGTACTGTGTATTTTTTAGCAGGGGTGAGTAGACACACAATGCCACAGTAAGTCTTTAGAAGACCTGAAAGTGTTCTTGACAAAACTGGTATATATTTATTAATCAGACTTTTACAATTCTTCTACCATTTAAGGAACATAATACCTTGTCTCAAAAAAATGCAGAGTTCTGAATCTAACTCTCGAGCACTAGAAAAAAAGCTGTAGAATCAGATACATGTTTTAGTGGAAAGAACACTGAAAGCTCCTTAGAAGATGGGACCAATTAACAGTGTTGGTTATTTTATGACATTTCAGCACTTAAAGAAAAAATATGAAATTTTGGGGACAAATGTTCAAATCTGCACATCTGTTTTATTTGTGGAGCTTGCAAGTAGTAACAAAAATTTAATGGCAGAAAATTTTATTTTCTCTTAAATGGAAAGAGAGAGTCCTGCTACTTTCAGATGAGCTGTAGAAGTCAAAAGGACAACTTCTCAAAGATTAAATCTCCTCTGACACACCCTACTACTATGAAACATCACACTCATTATTCTGAAGACTTGAATTCTCTGTTTATTCAAAGGAAAATGGAATAGGCATATTATCCCAGAAGCAGCCCTCAGTTATAACCTGGGAAACTGAAGTACACAAAAAGAGGCTAGTTCATTATCTGCAGGGCATTAAGATTGTTGTTTCAGAACTGCCAGGAAATCTTTTTTTTGTAGTGCAATGGTTCTGGGTCTGTCCAGCAGGAACGGACCAACACTTACTTCTTGCAAACCACTGAAAGACCCTCCATAACAGCATCCAGCTACAACTCCTCTGAAACACAGAGACACAAACCCTCCAAACCCACTACTCTCATTACTGAAGAGAAAATAAAATCTGCAGTCTCAGAATCATCTGCTCAAAATTTGTAAAACTAAATAGAGCTTATATCCTTGCACGAGACACACAGTGACAGACATACTCAAGCTGAGGCCGTACTTTAACTGCCAACATTGCTCAATACGCTTCATACGTGGAAGAATAATGAAAACAACCCTGCTCTCTCAACAGGCTTCTGAATAAACCAGAGATACACACTTGCTGGAAGACATGTCAAATATATGCTATGTGCAAGAAGGAACAGGACCAGATGTAGCAAATACATGCTTCAATAAACATGAATTTTCAAGGGAGCTTCCTTATATCAAGGTTTAAAACAAAAATCCTGCAAACACAGAAGCCTTCAAATAAAAACAATTATTTATTCCAAGCAAACAGTAGTCTCAAGATACATTATGGGGCAATAAACATAGAAATGATCACCACATACAGTTTATGGTTAATTTTGAAACCCTAATTCTGCACTCCCTGAAATGCATGTTTGAACACTGACAACAAAGTAGCTCTTGCAGAAAAATGCAGAGAAAAATGGTTGCAAAGCTCAAGAAAAATACCAGTACTCTTGCAACAGACTGCTGCAGTCTGCAGCTTGGATTGCTAAGCAACCAACACATCACATAGAGCACAAACTAAGATTGCAGGGAAGACAACAGAATAAAAAAGCATCCTACTTGGATGCCCCAATACCATCCTTGAAAAATAGAGAAGAACATTTAAAATACGCATGTGTCTTTCATCTCTCAATTTAAAATCATATTCTGAAGAGAAAGCTGAAGGGAGAAAATATGAACTACACGATTGCAAGAAAACAAAAATCGTACTTCTTGCATGCAATTTAGAGTTTTAAATGAGTTTCTCAAAAAAGACTTCTCCCCGATACAATGATAATCCACAGGAGTGCCAAATTTTATTTTAAAAACTATTTGAACCACTTAGGTATTTAAAATATTTGACATACCTGTTTTGCAAACCTTCTTCCACATTCAGACCTGAACAGCAAAGTCAATTCACATGCAAACCAGAAATTAAATGATGACTGTACTGGACTTAGAAAGAAACCGAAGTCAGGTAGCCCCATTTTAAAAATGTTTTAGATGCCAAGAATACAGTGAATTACTCACCCAAAATGAGAAATATAAGTGACACAATTTTAAGAAAGCATAAACTATTAAATCATAGCAACAACTAGTTAAAATACACATATTACACAAAAACTTCCTGGTCCTTCAGGCTTGGAAAAAATCTTTCCAATTCTCTTTGCCATTACACTACTTAGGAAACTTTTCTTATGATACCTTATTTTCTAAATGTTAATTTCTAAAAACAATTGTCAAGAAGCATACATACTATAGAAAGCCTACACATTCAATTTAAAGAGAGGGAATTTCATGTTCTTATCAGATATTGATGATTTTAGATAAGGTAAATAAAAAACCAAGTAAATAATGTAACTATTTAGCTATTTAGATGGGCTAGTTAAAAGCAATTCATATGTGCATATATGCACATTTTTAATGTCACACTACAAAGACCAACACCTGTCATTTAATAAAGAATAACTATTGCTACGTCTCAATTCAAAAAAGATTATCCTATTTTTAAACTGTATATATCTCATACCTGAAGATCCAACTAAAACCCAACAGAATGGAGATAAGACCATTTAACATACTAATTATTAGCTGTTAAATGTTAATGGCTTTCAGTCAATTTTTACAGTGCAATGGCTTGTTACTGAAGATAAAGTTTGTCTAGCAGGTTGTCAGCAGACAAAAAGCACTACAGGAGGCTGAATTAAAGTGTGTGATGAAAGGAATAGGTTACTTCCTAATTAGAATTCATGATTTGCTATCCTTCCTCATCCCCAAAATCCGAGGTAACTACAAACAGAAATCTCTCTCTCAAGGAAGGAAACTTCACTGAATCACCTGGCTGTAGCTTTGCTAACAAGGTATGGCTGTAAGTCACTCATGGGGAAACAGAAAAACTTGGGAAATCAGGGAAACTTCACTCATCCTGACAGTCTGAACACACGTAGCTGGAACTTAAGGAGATGACCAGGATCTAAGCAGAGAGCTATGATGATTACATGAGTTTTTCTGATGCCTCACTCCAGCTGAATAGCCCAAACCTGAACCATTGATAGAGGGAATCAACAGAAGTGCTAAAAGCACAGGGCTTTCCCCATTTCTATCTTCATTAGGTGAGGAGCCAAAATATCTTCATCCCATTAACTATCTTCAATGGATGAGGAGCCAAAACAGTCATCTTTCCAAGGTTCAAAGGACTAACCCCTAGATTAGACCTGGACCTAGAATTATTTATCAATATCTGTCCAGACAGAGGTTCAATCTGGTTTGTGTATTGGTAAGAAAAGTGATGTCCTCCCAAAACCACAGCCTGAATAAACACATACTTTTCAACAGCAAATCTGCCTTTGAGATCAAACAGAAGAGACCATAAAAAAAAAAAAAAAGAAAAAAACACAAACAAGGTTTTGAGTTGAATTTTTGATACCTGTACCTTGAAATCCAGACTAGGAAAAAAACCCAAGCACCTCTGAGCTGCTCTGTGTGTCCACACCATTCTCCAGACAGCAGGCCAAACAAACCAGTACCGGACTCTCAAACAATTTCCTTTTTGTCAGATAAAGCCAGGGATACCAAAAAGACATCAGCAAACCTTTAGCATAGTGACAGACAACACCAGAGGCAGCTCATCAGCAGATTTCACTTGTACCAGAGACATTTTCTCAAGGCCTAGTTTGTACCAACAGCAGGAATACCATCAGACAACCTCGCACAATTCATTGCTGTTCTTTGGTCAACTTCCAGAAATTAAGAGAACCATGGAGAAATATTAAAAGAGTAATTGGGAAACCAAAAGAAAAGTCCATCAACCAATAAGAGACAATATATTGTGTTTTCTATAAATTATTATGAACTACAAAATGGTAATTTTCTGTGTTCTGACAAAACACAATATTTGCTCTTAAAGCCAAGATTATTAACCTTAAGCAACAAGCGAACCAAGCAAACTTCATCAAGATGAGAGAACAGTAACAATTATTAAAATCTTCAAAACCTTCAAGACAAGAATCCTGAAAGGTACAAGCAAATTAGTGAAATACTTATCTACTTCATTGATCATTCACTAAAATGTTGGGAGATGTTTTCCAGATGTTTTTTCCTTCTGAAGAAGGCTAGAATACTTGAGTAGGGAAGTTACTGTACCATTATGAATTCCGTTAAAGCTTTATTTCTTATCAGAGAAGAACATTTTACTGTCTTAATAGTAACTTGCTGTCCCCTTTCCTCCACTTAATGTGCTATCTATAACCACAGTCTGCAAACTGTTTCTTCTAGTCCTCCCTAAATCACCTCTAAGCAGTATAATAAAAACAGTTTCTAAGTTCTTCCTAGCTAGGACACAAAGGTATTTCATTTTTGCTGCTGTGTTCAATTTTTATTTTTGTAAATCTGAATTCTTAATTCTTCTCCTTTAGTGTTGTGATTATTCAGTGTTATCTCGCAAACTGAATTACTCTTTTGTTGTTTTAGTCAGAGACTGTTTCTTGTTACCATTCCAGCCTTGGAGTTTCAATCTCCTCTGCAAGCCATCTTTTAAAACTACATCTCTGCTTCCTTCACATTGTTGATCTTTGCCTAGTCCTTCACACTGGAGAGTCATCACTCATTCAAAAATAGACTCTCATATAATCTTTCTGATGTAGCTAAAAGCTTGGAGACACCTGCTAACAAAGGGTTCATAAACAAAACTTACAGAAGTCTGTTTCTTTCCTATGGATTAACTGCAGCATTAGAAAAAAAAAATCTGTACTCACAGGCTGAAGCTTCACAGGATTAAAACTTTTCAGGTATACACAATCTTCCTTTATTTTTCTGTTTGATACTAAACTGGAAGGCTAGACTTCATAGAGAAGAACTGGGTCAATACAGTTCATAGTACACCAGTGCATAAATGTGCACAAACTAGGATCAAGGTTCATACTAACACTGAACTGAGATATCTCCAAGTATTACTAAAAGGCCAGAAGAGAGTAAGACCAGGAGCAGTGGCACATGTGGGCAAAAAAAACATCAGGAAACATCCTGCCAAAATTAAGTAGCATTTTGGGAGCAGGAGGAACATAGCCACAGCTTCCTGGGTTTTCTGACTGTCTTAATCCATGTTCTCAACCTCCTCTTTGCCATAACGGCCACTCCTCAGTCACAGATATCTGAAATTACAACTCTATGAATAACATGTAAACTATAAAGACAGAGAGCAGCACCACAAGTAATTTAGGCAGTCATCTTTTCCATTTCACATTCTTAAGGCGATGTTTTACATAAGAATGAAGACTCATTAGTAATGTGCACAGACAATTGGTTGCAACTTAGCCAAATACTTACCTTTTGCCAATGTATTTGTACAATTGCTACTGAACTGGGAGTTTCTGCACTTCGTTCATGACAGCAGACAAGTAGCAATCGCTCCGTTGCAGTACCCAACTCTAGAACAGGAATACAATCACCAACCCAGTGCTGCCAGTTTGGACCACAAATTCTTTGGGAATGGAGATTATATGTTTACATGATACTAAATGTCAGTGGGTTTTCAGGTGCAACTGAGGTGGTACAATACAAACCAAGCTGGATCACAGGAATACAAAGAGCTAAGGCTGCAGTGCAGGAAGGAGTACTTCAAATAAAGAGAATTATTGATGCATAAAAGCTTCAGGAATATAGGGGTGGAAAGCAGTTAAGGTTACAGAAATCATTTATGATATGTACATGAAAACTCTCTCTCAACATGTTTGTCTATTGGTGTTTTTCAGAAGATACACTTCCATGCTCTCATCTAAAATTATTTTTTCACCTGCAACAAAATTTCTCAAGTATGTGAGGAAGGTCATTCACCCTTTTATATCTTAAGTATTAACTAATTTATTTCAGTACTACAACTCTCAAAAGTACAAAGAAATGTTTATGATTTTTATCTTAATAGCATGACATTAAAAAAAACCAAAACTAACAGCTTACAGCATATTTTCTTTTTAATTAGAAATTGTCCTAGAAATCTCCAATGTACTACAACTCAAACAAAGAAGTGAAGGCTATGTAATGTTATGCATTTTCTGCTCTCCTAGTAATTTCTTGCAAAGATCTTTTTAAAGAAGAACAATAGATCCATTGATAACACCAAAGAACAATAGATCCAACAGAAAACACAATCAAACCCTTAATGCTTAAGCCCAGAAGTAAAGACATAAGAACAAAACACTGGCAATGAGTATACATCAAAAGCCGCCTAATGAACCAAATAAATAACCTTAATTACTGCATTAGCTATCTCTGGGTAACTTACTACTGAAAAACTGAAACAGACATTCCCTGTAACAACACCAAGGATAATATTTTTGAAAAAAACCAGCATTTTAAAGATTATGATGACAAATTAAAAGAAAGTTTGTTTATGCACAATGATTTTATAGGCTGTAACTATAAGGGCTGTGCCTGGGAATAAAAAAAAAACCTCCCTGCAGTTCAAAATGCATACTGCAGAGAATAAAAAAGCATTAATTCAGAACTGTACATAATTTGCTCACCATCTGTGCAAGTTTCTGGAAGAAAAAAAATATACAGTTTGCTGCATGTCCAAGACAGCTTTTAATGCTAGAAATGATACATATGATAAATGTATCTACTGCATTGACTCTGATATTTATAAAAGTTACTTAAATCTTTTATAGAATTGAACAATTAAAATGTGAAGCTGAAGTACAAATATGAGGACTGGTACTCTTCATCTCCTCCATTCTCTCCTTTATTTCCCCACTATCATCTTGCTGATTTAAAATTAAGATATAGTTTTATGCATCCCCTGATTCTACCACTGCTATGCTATATACAGAAAATGCAGAACAACTTCCCTCCAATTTTTAGCACTCATTCTGCATTTGTAAGTTTATTTTATAAGGAGCTTGTAATTCTGGTAGCTTAGATTTTAATCAGAATCTTTAAAGAAATGTATCAACATAAGTGAGTTCTTTTTTCTAACAAATATTAACACAACTAATCTACTTCAAGTTTTCTGAATGAGGAAACAGCTTGAAAACAAAAAAACCCCAGGAACTGCAAGAGAGTGTGCACCTACTGTTTCAGTTATACAGAAGAGAGACAAGACTTCCGTAAAAAATTCAAGTAACTAAGTAGGGCCTTTATGACCTCCAGAGGTAACTCAAGCAACCACAGCCTTCCCTGTGTGAATGTGCATTAGACAATTCTGTTGTATTATGATAAATCAGTGCAAGGGAAGAGAGAGCATACTCACATCATACTTGTTCCCATTCCCCTTGGGAATGAGCAATAAAATTACTGTTCAAGTTAAGGGACACAAATGTTCCCTTCAGGAAAATTAACACACTGTAAAAAGATATTTTTGACTGAAAGAGTCACCAGCTGAAGAACACTTAGTGGTGTAAGATAAGTGAAGTACTCAGTGATAATGATAAAGAAGTGAACTTGTTTTCAGAACAAATCAGGGAATGACAACTAAGATTTCTACCTTCCTTTACCAAATGCCTTCTGCTTCACTGTACGGACTACTTAAAATCTGGATGTTATTTCTAACATCATTCTCATTTCCTTGTACATTGTATATATAATGTATTTTGTGCTGCAGTAAACTTACTGTGAATGAGAAAGGAACACTCCTTACTCATGTGAAACCTCACTTAGCATCCAAGACAAAAATGCTAGAGATGTCTGTGTTCTACTGTCAAACACTAATACTGCAATAAATTAAAAAATTACAAAATAAATACTTTTGAACTTAATGTTCATTACTGGTTTTCTCACAGCTTGATAGATTTATTTCACTGTGATACAAATACCTCACATATCGTAATCTATTAAAAGTATTAAGCATAGCCAAGGCCTGCAATCATGCAACTGCAATATACTTTGAATAGATAATGTTCTCAACACTGCAGATAAACGCATACACCAGTATTTTTCTTCAGTGTATGTATGAAAACTAACAGGGGGAGGGGAGGCATATTTTTCTCCCATGCATTATTCCCCAGTCACTACATGAAAAAAAGAGGGAGAAGAGAATGCCACAGCTAAAACCTTCTTAAGC
This sequence comes from Strix uralensis, assembly GCF_047716275.1. Lineage (NCBI taxonomy): Eukaryota > Metazoa > Chordata > Aves > Strigiformes > Strigidae > Strix > Strix uralensis. Next base: position 8,186,909 of record NC_133978.1, on the reverse strand, counting down.
CTCTCTCTTAGGATGGGAGGGAGATCACTGATGAACCAGATAGCAACAAACATCTAACCCACTCAGGGAATCTGTGAGAGTTGTTACTGTCTCCCACTACCTCGTGTTTAGATCAGGAGATGAAGGCTGAAAAAACAAGATCCAGAAGTAACATTAAACACACTACACAGAGGCAAGGAGAGCTTTTCTAATTTCACTCCTAAGAAGGTATCAGAATATTGCATATATCCAAAAAAAAGGAGTATGATTTGGTCCATAGATTATTAGATACCAAAACGTGTTGCCAAGGAATTTTGGCACAGATTCATGGGAATCACAAAAATAAAGAAACATACCTTACAAGTTTCACAGCACTGGAAAAATTAAGTGTTCTTGAGCACTGAGAGCAAAGGGCAAAGATTTCCCGGCTAATGTGTGTGGCTTTCTCTTACCATCACATCCCTTCCTTTCTAACATTAATTAAAATATCCATATATTCAAAGGATACATTTTGCCTAAGAGTCCACAATGGCAGGACTAGTTGTTCAGCTAAGACTACCCTTTGTTTTCAGTACAGGCTGGCTTCTTAATGTGTTCTCTGCACCCAAGATGTTAATAAAAAAAAAAGGAAAAATCCCACCCCCAAAAAAGCACACAAGTATGCAAGATCTCTAATGCCAAAATAACATCAATCCTCTTGCAATTATTTGATTTTTAAGTTTAAAACCAGAAATAGGCAACTTAGTCATTGTATTTTTTTCATATTAAACCTCTAATCCTTTAAATAATTTTTCTTCCCACATGCAACACACACTGAAAAACAATTGTAGATCTCTGAAGAAAGCCAGCACCTGCAGGAAAAGAGTTTAATCTGGCAACTGCTGGTGTTGTTGAGTTATTCATCACATAAATCTCTTATTAAGTCCCACCTCTTTCCTGTAGTTCTAACCGTTGGAGTTTGAGAAAACAGACCTCGTTTCATGCTAAACTCCCACCACTAAGCAGCTGAATCTCCTACATTACTTAGGATACTGTTCGTGAGAGCAGACTTCACATGGAGTCATGCAACATCCTGTTCCAAGCCAAATGCTCCAGATGGGATATGTTTCACTGCTGCCTCCCCCTCCCCAGCCCATTTAAGTTTGTTCTTTTTTTCTTTGAAAGCATTTATCCCAAATTGATGCTGTAACAGCATGCTAAAACTGACCTTTTAAAAAAAATACAGACAAATCAAAACTTACTCAAAATCTAAATGTCTTTACTACCAAAAAAAACCCCACACCACTTATATTATCAAAATATTTTTATTAGCTAACCAATTAGCAAAACTGCATCTGTAAGAAAAAATTAATTGATGCTGCTCTACACTGCAGGAAAGTCTGCCTTGTTTCAGAAAGTTTACTAATCATTTAAAAGTTTAACATTGTCACGCACGTTACTAATCTAATGGAAGTTCTCATCGACATAACAAGGAAAAAACTGTCTAGTCTGCTGATCACTCTGAATGCTGGCAATTTCTCAAACATCTGCTAAAGGTCAGATTTCCACTGCATGGAACCAATCAATGAAGCTACACAACACTCCCAGCGCCATTGGAAGTGCCAAACAAAGACCACTGTTTTACATAAGCAAAGAAACTCAGCCTGAAATCTTCCAAAACACTACCAGCAAAGTCTTGGTTCCCGTCGCCACATAGTACTTGTCTACCTGGCAGTGACTGTTAAGATTTATTCTAGTTTTACTTTTTACAGCAGAAACTGAGTTACTTAACGCTAACCCATTTTTCCGCCTTGTTAAATAGTGTGCAGCCGCTACCACATACAGGGAAACATTACAGGGGGAAAAAAATGAATGTATATTTATTTAAACAAAAGGGGGGGGGGGGGGGTATTTAAATGTTAATCCTCGTAAAAGCAAAGTTTCAGAAAACTGAATATTCACACATTTGGTGCCTTTGTTTCAACTCGGTGACTTAAAAAAAACCCCACCCCACCCCCCCCCAAGTTCTAAAAAACAGATCTTGGAGTTAAAAAACAGCCTGAAATCATAAAATTCTCCCCTGAAATCCTTACTAAGCAACCTCAGAAATATAATCCCAGTATCCTAACAGATTAGGGAATTGTTGGCTCCTGCTAAAAACAACATGCTCTATATTTCAACAGCTTACCACATGCCATAAAACCAGCGCTTTAGCAAGAGCCTACACAGAAGAAATAAATGATCGATTCCGATGCTGCTGAAAAGCTGAGCTTGTTCTATTTTTACAGATAAAACATTATTTTATATATGGATAATCTGGTATTGATTTACAAGAAAAGCCTTCTGCACACAGGAGAGAAGGGCCAATAACAAAGCAATCTGATGGAATTTGGGGAGGTTTGGGGGTTTTTTTAATTGTGTGTCACTAAGTGATCTTCAAACTACAATTTTAGGCTTGTTTTATAACGCTGTTGTTGAAGAAAATCTATTTTAACTTCAGAGCCAACATGGATAAGAGAAGGGAAGCAGAAGTCAGTAGACGTTCCAATAAATTCAGCAGAAAATATTCTCCTTCTAACTCAACAGCTAATACAGCAATGGTCTGGTTGCAGGGCAATCCTAGATGAAAGCACTATCCAATTAAAAAAACAGAGTTATTACTAGGTAATCATGTCGGCAGCCTTGTGCAATAGCCCTCACTGTGCAACGCCACAGTCCTAGCCCCGCAGTGCTCACGGCTTTGCTCCTGACCCCCAGTTCTCTTGCCACAGCTGTGACACAGCTACCAAATGGCCTCCTGGCTCCAGTGCCTGAGGTGAACCACACCCCCTCAGCAAACCAGAGCAGAACTACCATGCCAGGAACCAGTACTGTCTGTGGGTCAGAGAAAATATTATCCTGTGTGAAAGGAGAGGACTGTACAGCAGTCTCATACAATGGGGCATGGGAGAAGGGACTAGCACTCCCTCAGCAAGACCAGGCTCACTGTTTTGTGTTTTGTGACAGCAACAGCAAAACAACAAAAGCACAGGCTGCTTTTACAGATATCTACCAAAAAGTTTTAATGTCATGATAAAACTTGATATTATCTGAGACACAACAATGTAGTTACTAAAACTGAAGTTAAATACATCTCTCAAAGAAAAGACTCTTCAATAATTTTTTTTAAAGCTAAATAGCAATAGGACTATGGGATATTTCAAGGAGACAGTTATTTCTCCATACTAGTTTCACTTAACCTTTGAAAAATGCCTTCAGCTCCTTTGAGTAATTTTCTTTCATGACTGTTTCTTGCTTCATCTTGCTGTCAGTGTTTGGGCTGATCCTGGTTTTGTGGGACTCTTAGGGGTACAGAGTTTTGTCACACTGAAACAAGAAGGCAGTCCCAGAAAGGCCCATCAGTATTCAGCTGTCTCCCAACTTCCAGCCATTCTACCATCTCTTCAATCAAGAGAAGCCAAGAAAATGAACAAACATCTGTATAAAATGCTTCAGGGAAGCGTGCAATGACCAATAAAAATTTCTATCATGCTCTAATGTTTCTTTCAGCAGGTCTGTACAACTTGCCATTACACAGGCATTTCTTCAATGTATGTTTAGAAGCAGCATATCGCCCATAAGGGAAGAAGCGTAACAACATACGCTTCAATGGCAATTCAGTATAAGGATCATAGATCAATAATATCCTATAACTGTGACGGCTTGCAGAATTTGGGTGCTTTTATATGCAAACATTACCAATTGCTTTAACATATTTGAGTACAGTTTTTATTTAAAAAAGTATCGTACTCAAGAAGCAGCCTAGCCAGATGGGAATATAGAATATATACGAGTCCAAATTACTTAGATTGGTTCACATCACCACACACACGTGTAGGAGAGTATTGGCCTGGCATTCCTATTACTTACACTTTCACAGAAGGGAGGACAAAGGCATGCTTAACTCACTCTCAGTACTCAAAGAGAACTGTATTATAAACAGTCAGCAGAATTTACTTTTAGAAAAGATACCAAACAGGGTTAACTTCTCTAGCTTTTCAGTACATGTAGATCCACCTCTACCTTAGACAGGTTTTAAGCCATTAACGCCAGTTTCCAGAGGTTTTTTGATGACATAATATTAACCCCACAAAGCAGTAAGTTAAGACAGCAAGTGCCTGTAATGCCTGATAAACAAAAACTGCACACACAGAGTGCACCTACACTACTTTTACTGATTTAGTGTACAGCTTGGATGTTAGCCAACAAATGCGGGAGAGAGATGTTAGAAGTGAGCTCGAAGATCTGTAAAGACCAGTTTTATGAGTGCAGGCCAACTGCCAAAGCATTTACTTTGAACTCCATGTTACCGTGGCTACGACAGCTTAAACCCAGCTCAAGTACATCTGCTCTGCTCTGCAGTGCACATCCAGAGACTTGTCAGCTTGCTCCGCTTTACTCTCTAAACGTGGGTCGCTCACGCTGCTTTTGGGGAATTCACTGAGAATCAAATTATTGAAGTCATCACTAACACACCTGAGTCGCAATGTCACCTTGTACCAGTGAGTGAACTGTACTAGAGAAATCACAAATTTACTCATTAAGCAGAGGAAAGAGAGGAGAAAAAGCTGCCTAAATGCTGCTTCCAAAAGAGCTGTACAGTGAATGACTAACCCAAGAAAAGCACAAGTAGGTCACCATTAGATAGAGACTATCCTAGCTTCAAATAATTAGGAAGAAGTTCAGCACTTAAACCTAAAATTTAAAGCTTCTAGTCATGCATAGTCATCCCCTGCAGAATTAAAGCACTTACTCGTTCTGTACTGAATGGATTTTTTTTTTTTTAAAGAATTATCTAAAGTTCACTAGTTCATGTAAAATGTTCTTTAAGTATGTGCTACCAGAAATTCTCCCCAAATCATCTCCATGCATGTATATTTAACATTAATATCTTACAGTTTATTTAGTGAAATGGAGAAGCTGTGAGAAGAAATTTAGATTTAGCAGCAATTTTCTCCCATGGCTCTTCAGAGAATGAAGAATAATGTTCTCCAGAGAACCTCTCAAAAGACTTGCCCTTTTTCCACAACAGCTGCCATTTACTTACACTCTCAGAAGGACGGATGCCATAGGCTGCCTCTCAGCAAAGAATAACTGTTACCTCGCTTTCATCCTTTCTCAAAGTCATCATCTATATCGCTACGGATAGGAAGCCACTTTCTCCCCTGGGGGCAATTGGCTTCATTCCCAGTAGCAAAAACAGAAGGCAAGTAGTGGCCATCTTTGTTCAGGCTGCTGTGGCTTCAATCAGACTGAAAAATGAGAAGTTGGAGGCACAATGGAGGGAAACACGCTTTTAGGATCCTTTCCCTTAAAATTAATCACAGTCCTAAACATCCTCAAACCCGCTGCATCTGAATTAGGCAACAAGATAGACACATGGAAGGAGGAAATAGATACGTATTTGAAGCATGAAAAAAAGGAAATTAGAAAATTCAGGAGTTCACAAAACACTAAGAATGAAAATAAACTGCAGGTCCTGTTGCCTTGAGTCAGTGAAGCGCAGCAGCTGTAAATCTGTCTAAAACGTCTCTGCATTCTCCAATTGCTTTGTAGCTGCAGAATGCATAAAACAGCTATCACATGCCAGTCAATCTCACCCTCTGAATTGTTAGAAGTCTACCTTATTTAACACAGATTCGCTCTTTGGGGGATTTTCTTTTGTATGAACTGGGTAAGAACATTGCCTACATGGAGTGTGAACTATGGGTCAAGCCAAAGAAATTTTCAGAAGAGAACTACATAAAGACTGAGTCAAGTCACTAATTCAGAATCGAAGGAAGCATTTTACTGGGGGAAGACAGGGATGGACACACAGACAACAGGACACAGACGTACAAAACAACCTTTATAAGTTTAAGCTATTAATTACGCTTACCATAATTAACTACGAAGTCAGGTAAACACAGGCTTTAACAATAGACATGACCAATTCCATTTTCCTTGACATTTTCTGTTTGAAATTGCTGTGCAATAGTCTGTTTAAAATACGATTCTGAAATTTATGGTTTTACTACTCCAGTTGTTTGGGTGATGATTACATTCTTCCCTCATCCTAAATTACCCATCAAATTCTCAACCTTAACTTAGTAGCCCTTAAGATTTTGCTGAAATGCATTAAAACTACGAAGTGTGGTAGGTAGGATTATTCAGCTGAGTTGATAGCATTACCATTTCCTGACATTTTAGTGCTTTATTTTGCAGCCTTTATCTTTAATTACATTTTGCACTGGAATAACAAAGAATACAAAACAATACGAAATGACACAAACAATGCTCTTTAACTAGAGCTGCCAAGACGTTTTTATCTCAGAGATGCCTGCAGGTTTTCTGCACTTTAGTTTCATACCTTTTTCCAACCTTTTGAGAAGCATGCTGGGCAGCAGGCTAATTCAATGCTTTTTGTTTCATTAAATATTCTTGCATATACCATTTGCAATACTCCCTCCTTTCCCCACTTGCAATGTGTGAATCTCAGTTATAAGAAAGTTTAATTGAAGTATCAAAAATAAATCAATTTAGAAAGCATAATTACACCCTCATCTATGAGTTTACAAATAGTTAGATCCCTGGTTAAACTGTCAGCAAAGGCTGCAGTCTGTAAAGTTAATCAAGCATGCCATATAATGTAACAATTAGACCAATTTACTCCTTCAGAAGATAAAGCAGAATGGGAAAGAAGAAAAAAACCAAGATCACCAAAGTCCCCAAACTACGAAGGGAGCTAAGAGAAAGTCTGCACAGAGGGTCCAACAGCCAGGTAGAATCCAGAGAGCAGAACATGTGTTTGCACTGGTAATGCCAACAGGTACAGCCAAAACTGCCATCATACACGCAGTACCTCTTATTTCACTAGAGATAAAGTGGGATTAATGTAACATCTTCTGCTTACACAGATCAGAAAATTAAGTTATCACTTTGTACAGTTCACATGGTACAAAGAATATACTCTTACAACAGATGCACAATGGAATAAACCCATGAAACAAAAAAAATGTCTTACCATGCCCAAGCGTGCAAATGCCAGATCTCATCACTCCTCTGGCATCATTATCTAACCAATAATTCACAGACCCCAAAGAGCCAATTAATAATACCTCATGCAAGTGACAAGTTACCAACATCTGAGAGGTTAAACATAGTTGACATACACTCTAGCAATGACTACAGTATAACTGAAGAACATTAATATCTTGAAGACACTTCTTGAATGAGTCTAATTGTAGTCATTATATACAATTATACTCTCTACCTACTAGTGGTGATCTCTTAAGGATTAGATCTACCTTGCAACCCAGTGGCTGAAGGGACTTACCAGTATCAAACCCAGACTCTCACAGCCTAATAAAGCTAAATTCCAGATGGCAACAGCTACTTACTTTTACAGCTATATAGGTTCTTCCACTCAAGTACTTAATCACCAGAAAATGCACGGGAAACACTCAAACAGTCCCAAGACAGCCTGCTTTGTTGTTTTTTTTTTTTTTTTTTTAATATGAAAACGATCTTGATTCACTGCTGTTCATCCCATATCTGTGAAGTATCTCACTGCTTTTAGTGTTGTGACAATTCCCTTATTCTAGAAACGCAAGCATATTCAGGATTGCTTGATAGACAAGCAAGAGTATTGCAATTACCAAATTTGACAGGAACCCTCAGTTTATTCTTACCTTCCAGAATCAGCACCTTTCCATATTTCCTTAAATACCCAGGCAGCATTCAATTATTTCAGAGCAGCATCACATAAACCTACAAACTGTAATCATCGACTTCTCATTTAATTCATCTATCAGCTGGCCTGCCAGTACAATTTCACAGAAGAAATTAGCTGAGACAAAACAGCATCGTATGGTCAGCTAAATCTGAACGTATTGGGGGGGGGGAGAAAAGAAGGAACAAGTCCCAAGAATTAGTACTTCAAGATTTTTTCTAGGGAGCTTTACTCTGATGTGTCAAAGTCTACCTTTCCAAATTTTTAGCATTCAACATTTAACAGAAATAAAGGCATGGATGCAAATACTAAGGTATACCATACACAACAATGAATGCTACCTTGGCAAGTTTGCCTGGCTTGCATTTGTGCATAGCTCAAGCCCAACAAGCAGTATGGACATATTCCAAGTCATTAATTCTTGCAGAAATCCAGTGAAATATTTAAATTTTCCTTCCACCTGCAACCAAAAGCATCAAATACCTAACAAAAACAATATATAGGGGGGACTGTGCTCATTTAATAATTGTTTTGTCTCTTATTTCAGTTTATGCTGCTATAATTTGAAAGGTGATTTAGTCATCAACTGACAGCTGAGACTTCATGAAGGCTGAACAGATTTCACGAAGTCTGCAAGTCTGATCTGTTATTACATATCCTCAAGTCTCTCATGATATTTTGACAGTAAAACCTGAGTTTTTATGGCATTTTCATGCCAATGTAGAGAAAATTTGTGGTAGTTCAATTTTGAACCATGTTACCTGGGTGCAGGTATTAAAAAAAAAAATCTCAATTACATTCTCCACATCACATGTATAAACTGCTTTAGAGATTAGATCTTGCTTCATTGCTTATACGGATTAACAGGGGGTTATATAGGACACACCTTCCACATCACTCACTGCTTTCTTACAATGGTTTGGTGTTTTTTTTAAGAAGTAACTTTTTTTCCCAGAAGCAGAAGACAAGTGTGTGGTTTCTTATGTTCCTAAATATACTCTCATGATATTACTCTGAATTCCCTATGGACCTACAAAATTGAGTTCCCTCCCATAACACACTCCTATCTTCTACTACATCCTAAAGCTTCTTCCCCTCTCACACAGTGAGTTTACCTCCACAAGACTCTCTCCTGTAGTTTCTCACTCAGCCTGGACTGCTGGGGATATGATGGCACACACTGTGCCTTAAGCACATGCATGACTCTGCACAGTTGGTTTGTGACCAAATTAAATCATCACCTGCTGAGCTCCTGTGCCTTTGTACGTAAAGTGTTAATTTGGACTCCCATCCACTTACTCAAACAGTTTTCACCGAATTCTCTATGAAAAAATTGTCTTTAGTTACCATAGTTTCATGCTCCACATATTTCACTGAAAACCGTCAAGAGATTCATGTATCAGTGAGAGGGGACAGACAAGACAAAAGCAATAGAAATGCTCAAGCTTCCCCACCACTGTCCCAATTTTCTTTGCATCTGTCCTAACACCAGGCTGAAAGCAAAAAAAACCCCCACGAACCTGAAAAACATAATGAGACAAACTGCTGGAGAACTTTGCCCTTGAAGGACATGGGGACATATGCCCAGCAGTACAGTCCTCCAAAACTGCCAGTAAGAGAAGCTGGTAGAGCTGCAGGAGAAGGGCAGAGAAAGTAAACCTAAATGCTACAGAAAAGAGGAAATTCTTATCTAGCAAGACAGATAGATGGGCACAGGTTCTTTGAGTACGTTTGTTTTTTTCTTTCCAATCAAGTCTAGAAACTTCCCCAATTTTCTAGTTTAATCATGGAGAAATGGAGTGGTTGTTAAAGGTAATAGACTTAAAGCAGCAACACCAGACTAAGCACTTGTAGACATGCTGTATGTACTGCACCATGCAGTCTTTACTCCAAACCACGCTACTACAAATTGAAATGCCTGTAAAAATGGATAAAGTGAAAAAACTCAGCATAATAGGTCTAAATCCTTTCTTTTACTATATAACCATTTTCCAGGATAGTGTATCTACTTCCTAGTAACTGCCTCCCACCTATATTAACATTTACAAAGCAAGAAAGAACAGAATTTCTCTGCATGCTTGACAAACTCTTGGCCAGACACCCAAATACTTTTAGAAAGCAAAACCTTTAAAACTATGTTTCTGCCAACTGAAGGGAGAAAAAAACCAAACACCCCACCTTTTCTTCTCCTGAAGAGTGTGGATATGGTTCATATAATTAATCATTTTAAGGGGATGTCTAAGCAGCAATAACGCAAGAAAATGCATTGGAAAAACAGAATCAGAAGCTCCTCAGTGGGTGATTATACTTGGCAGGAGAGGCACAAACTCACTTCAAATATTCTCCTTCTTCGATATACTTGAACTACTGTAAAATATTGAAACCCATACAACAGCATACATATTAGCCATATTTAGAGCATCTTCCCCAACCTCTCACAGGGTCCTCTAACTCAAGTATTACCTTTCAAGCAGGCAGAAGGGCTTGTCAACCAACAGCAACGGTGATCCCGCAAAGAATGTGAGCGATACATCAATGCTAGGACAGCATGTTGAGTTGACAGCAGCTGGAGGTCAGCTGGAATCAACAGCCCCTGCGTGCTGCACCATCACCAATGGGGTGATAGAGGGATACAGGCATTTTTTAAGACATCACAGTCAGTTGTTCTGACATTCTACCAAGAAAAAATATGGGGCATAGTGAAAGTAATGATTTAAACACTTTCTCAGGAAAGAAATAATGTAAAACAAAACTTGGAACTTCTGCAGCTAGAGTGCCTTTTACAGCTTTTTTGAAAAAAGGACATCTTGTAGCATCTAAAACACATTGCCTCTTGTCAAAAACAAACAGCTAGCTGCTACCAAGTCACCTCATAAAAATATACCTATATATATATGTGTGTGTATAGGTATATATACATATATATACAACATATATATACATGTATATACATATATGCGCAACACACACAACACAAGTCACTTTCGCCTTTAAACACAGCAGCCTAAAATATCTTGAAATGGATTAGGATGTTGTCTGAGAAAGCCAGAAACTCGGGAGCTAAGGAAAAACAGCAAGTCTGGTAACAGCCTGGCAAGTTTCCTTCTGAAAAGACTAGGGGTTCTTTACCTAGGAATACTGTACCTGCCCAGTAGTACTGGATCCAAAAATACTGCAGTAGCTTGTTGGTTTATCTGTACAGAGAGATATTTCCATACCTCTGGCAAGTCAGGACTCGCAGATTAATTCAGGCCTTTTGTGAGACTGCCAAAATGGCAAGAGCCAGGCATCAGATTTCTTCCAACAATTAAATGGGTCAGACAGAAACTACTGATCAACTTTCTCCCAGAGAACAAAAATATCCCTAATAGCAATAGGTTTATGATGAAGAAATGGAATTTATTATTAGGTGAAGCTAGCATTTTACAGTTAGATCATCACTGCATTAGTCTGCAAACTACCTTGAGAGCTGAAAGCAAAGTCCACAAAGAGTCTCTCCTGATAGTTTGATTTTCCTGCAGCTAGGAACCAACACAGGCACGCAACAGCAGTCGACAAGAACAAAATACATGCCTACATGACTAGGAATATATCTATGAATTCATCTTTTAAGTGGAAAGGATTAAACATGTTTTGGAAAGCCCTTGATAGAAGACAGAGTAAGCAAGCAGTAAACACATGTTTTGCATGTGAAAGGCAAGAATCGTTTTAAATCAGTGAAACAAGTTAAATCCGCTATACTCAAATTAAGTATTTCTGTAACATCGTATATCTAAAAGCAATTGGAAAGAACTGAATAAAGCAAACTTCACCAAAAAAGGACTTGATATAGCAACACTATTTTCTTTTGAACATGCTTGCTAACACTGAGAAGGTGCAAAAATGGGGATCTAGAAGTGGATAGCAATGAAACAACTATAGTTTAAAGTTCATCTGGGCTTTTAGTTCCCTACCAATAGAAGTTTGTGAACATTTGCTACACAAACTTGTGAACAGAATGGTCTACTGCATCTACTAAATAACCTGCAGAAACCAGACCATATTTCCTTGTCAAAGTGAGTTTAAACTTCTTAATTAACAACTTAAGCAAGCAACTTCATTATTTTACTGGCGTAAAGAATATCAACAGCAAGAGGCTTCTTCAGGTACACTTGTATTGAATTCACATTCTATAATTGATAAATAAAGTCACATGAGAGCATAAAAGCAATTCTGCAGTTTCAGTATATCTACTGAAATAAACATCTGTATTTGCTTCATCTCTGTCAAAAACATTTACACCATAGTATAATTATTTCAAAATTATGCTCAAGTAGTAACTATAATTCAGGTTATTTTATAGATATGGATCCTATTCATACTGAATGGATATGTTCAACTTAAGTTCAGGAAATTCTCTTCAGCAGCCTCCGTTAGAGGTCACACAAGCACTCTCCCTGCCCTCACACTCCCAGGCTCAAGCACTTAAGGGTCAAGGCAACCCACGCTGCCACATGGGCCCCAGTGCAAATAAAACTGAGCTGCATGAGTAGAGGGCAAGTTGCCGGATCGACAAGTACAGAACATTTCAAAGTACAATAGTTATATTAAGTAACAGCTTTTTTGCTCAAGTATCCATGCATGTGACTCTCACTTAGCAGCTTGGTCGTGTAGGAGATGGAAGCTAGAAATTCAGCTGAAAGATCAGAGAGCTAACTCTCACTGCATCTGTTCTCAGTGCTTCCATCAGCACATTGTTTGGTTAGTGCATACACGAAGACCACGTAGCCTCTCTCCAACCCCTCACCACAGGGACCTTACTGAAATAAGCTATGAGGACAGGCTGAGACTTAGCTGAACAACTTCCAATACACAGTGGAGCATTTGTTGATATCATTGTTATGCCTCAATCTGTAATCCACTTTAGTAGCGCGTGCCAAAACTACTCTTCCTACAATCAAAAGAAACAAAACAATATAGGCATTAAGCAAGCAGATCTTGCTCTACACAAACACAGCATTTCAAATAATCAGACTATATAACTTCACTTCAGTCTGATGAGCAAGAGACAGGCACTCTGGACTGAAGAAAGAGAGCTGCTCAGACAATTTGTGAAATTGTGTGATTGTTACTCTCAAAAGAATTACACTATAATCATAGATATCTTGCAGCACATCTCATAAACAGAACCAGTGAGGCTGTTCCAGAACTAGTGAGACTACCTGGGCCTTTAACAGTCTCATAAGAGAAGTAACGCACCAGTTGAGCCAGGATACACAACCAACACTGGGCCTTTTCTCCTGCCAGAATACAGATCTCTGTAGAAGCAGCAGATTGATTTGAGGGATTACTCATTTGAAGGGCACCAAGCTCAGACCAGACTTAGAGACTGCTCTATGAACCAGAGGTTCTACCACAAAAGTCAGCTAATTTGTCGATCTCTCCACAGACATGAAATGTTTCAGCTTTAGAACCAATCATTCCCACACCTGGACTGCTTTGGACAAGTTATTTACCTCCCCAGTCACGTAACACTGACCCACCCAGCCATTCCTCAAAATATCTCCATTTTCCACACAGAATCAGATGGAAGGATCTTCATGTTTGCAACTGACTGGTTGTTTTCACAAAAGCAATTTAATAATCATTGATCAAATGACTGGCAGGCAATGAAAGAGGCAATGAACACATTTCCAAGACAAAATTTTTCTCACTTTGTTCACCATTAAAACAGTCTTACATTTACTTTTTCTTAAAAATGGCTGACGCACTAATGCAACCCTTGGAAGTAGTATCACATATGTACACATTTGAATGCATGCAATGACATCTATTTACTGCTGGCTGTGGGTGGCTTGTAAGCCTAATAGCTTTGTGTTTGAAATGCATCTCGATGGAAATCTTTCACACTCTGGAACCCCGAGACCACTGTAGAAAATTACACAAACTGGGACAGCCAGATTTGACCTTTTTACAGACCTGCAGGTCTCTAAGGAAAACAAATCACAAATGGCTCTGTTTTCTGATGAGGGATGATGCAGGCATCTCCATGTCAATGGATAACTACACCTACAGACTTTGCTACTAACAGCTCAAAATTTCATGAGCTGCTTTAACCACGAAGACCTGAGATGAGTAAAGTATTTGAGTCTTTAAACCATACCAAAGTTTTACCAGTTTTTGCACTACATAAAAATTTGCTCAAAGTAGAGTTACTGCATTATGACCTAGTATCTCTTGTGGAATACCAAAATATTGCTAATCAGGAATCTATCTGTGTAATAACAGCAGTATCTGCTACACCAAGAGACTGAAGCATTGCTCTGACAATTAACCATAATACAGAACAATCTGGCAAAGCTTGCTCTCAAGCTCCATGTTGGTTTGACAGAGGAATCAGTGATTGTTTCCCCAGCAAGTTTTGGTAATACAGCTTAATAATAAACTGTTCTGCCTGAAAAATAAGAGGGGGGGGTGGGGGGGTGGAAGACAAGAGAAAAAAAACCTTATTGACACTCATCTGCCTACGAGATCAAACTTCTTTCATGCATTGTTGTTTTTATTTCCAATTGCCATGACTGCTAGCAAGAATTGCAGAGTACTGTAAAGATACTCAAACCCCTTGGAAGGTATCCAATTTATGTGGCTAGCATGGCGTGATGATGTGGAAACAGAAGATAATGTGGCCCACAGATCTTTGGCAGGCTTTAAAATATCGTCTTTCACGGCAAAACTACTCTATTTTAAGCGGCTGATTGAAAGGTACTAATAAGGCATTTGGGTTGATGTCTACTGGTGTAGACATCAGGCACAGCACTGCACCCTTAAAAGTTAGCAGCTTTTTTCTCCCTCTGCTTTTTATTCACCTGTGTTCAGTGTAGAGACACAAAGCTTCTTTCCCATCTCATCCCTCTTACATCCTCACTGCATAAATATTAATTTTCCCCAGACTTTCTACTGTCAAGACCCTAAGTCACAAACACTCAGCCAGTGAATGCCACTAGCCTCACACTGCTGTGCCTGAAAGCTAACGAAAGCACTGCTATAGTAAAGTCAGAAAAGCAGACTACTTTTTTGCCACACGTCAAAATATGAGGTATTGAGAGCTGTGATATCAATTAAGGCTGCTCAAAGTAAAACGCAGCTGCATGTCCTGTTGCTGAATGAAGTTGGTTTGGATTAGGGCATGTCACAAGTTAATGCACTGCAAAGAAGCAGTAAGCACTGTCTTGCTGGCAATTGCGAATACACAGTGACTGTAATACTGATGTCTGCAACATCAAAGCACATGCAAACACTCATGAGAGGATCAGGTTTTCTTTATCTTAGTCAATACAAGATGCAACTTGCAATTAATAGGTCTTTTCTTCCTTTGTCCTTGAGACGAAATTCATAACATTGAAGATAGATTGTCTCTCCTTAAAGCAAACAGAATAACTGATTACAAAAAATTGATCATGAATGGCGTCCATTAAAGGCATCAAATCACCTGTCACAGCACCCTTCCTACCGAACATATTGAAGCTGCTGAACATCCTTCTGATCCACTGAGCTGGAACAGCCATGCTAGTTACAGATACTTGGGTTCAAGTTAAACAGGCTTTTTATACCTCTCTACCCTTTCATTTCTATTCCCCTTTGAGGTACCTTTCTACACAAGGCTCCCTTGCCTTCTATATACGTTCCCTTAGAAATCCACCTCTAAACTCCAAGTGTCCTAACACAGAGATAGAGTCCTGCTCAGCAAGAGGAACAGTCTATAAAAATCTCACCACGGGAACTGGCTAGGCCTAATTATTTATTATTTAAGTGGCTCCCAAATGTTCTGGACCACTGACAGCATTCAGTATGTCTTCCACAGAACAGCTTAATCAAATTTAGATTATTTTTCAATAATCTATATATTTCAATAATTTTTCAAGAGAGACAGTCGAGTTTTGCAAGACATCTTGCTGCTTTCTTGAGGCCCACCAGCAACACACAGATCTCTCTTCTAAACAGAGTACACTAAAACAGCACACTGCCACAGACTAGGCAGTTATTTCTTTCTAGTTGTTCACATAAAACTACACGAAGAAACAACACTCACTGTAGCCACACTGTTTACAGGAACAAACCTTCCCAATACAAGGCTTAATGAGTTCACTGCAACCCTCTGCCCAAGCACTGTAGAACATACTGATAGTTTAAAATGCCCTTTATGCCCTTGTGAACAGCACAATGACATGAAGACTCCACATTACTATCCTTTAGGGGTATTGTGGGTGAAAACATGCCACACCTCCTGTGCAAAGGGTGTCTGCCAACAGTGACTCTTAACATAGACTAACTGCATGGTTAATTCAGTAACAGCAAAGACAATAACTTTTGAAAAATCTAAATTTTTCATTGGTTCTAGGCATAAGAATGAAAATATTTTGAAAAACAAAAATCAAAGCATCAAACATCTTCCCATTTGAATTAGTTTTCAAAGTGCAAATAAGGAATGACGCCAGCTGCCTGAATACTAACATGAAAGTTATGACCAAATGGTTCCAAACAAAGTTTTGGAAAGTCCTTCTCTCTACATGATGTTTTTAAGATTTCTAGTATTAAAATCTTCTATCTGAAAATACAAATTAAATTTGTAGGACCGTTGCTGTAACTGAAAACATAAGTCTTTTTTTCTTCGGTATCTGTTTGCAGGACAAGCTATGAATAGTTATTTCCAAAGTCTTATTGATGGCTCAATTATAGTTTATGTTGTCATGCATTTGGCATGACAATATCACCCATTCACTGCTATATGAAGAGTTCACGCCTTCTCTGCCCTCAGGCCTTGAAAGAGATTGCTTACCACCAGTAAAAGCAGTAGCAAAGCTGAAGTAAATTGAAACTCGAGAGATAACAGGCAAGCACAGAGGTGAAAAAAAAGAATGTATTGGCCAAGCAGTTTTGGTGCCATTATTCTACCAGGAAAGGAAAAACCTGTGGCAAAATAAAGCCTTTTCCACAGCTACCGTTCAGGGTTCTGTGTCTTGTTTCTAAAGTACAAACTGCCTTTTTTCAGGGATGTAGTCTCTCCTTAAATTATCTTTAAAACAAACACATACCAAGCTGGCAGCGTTCCTTTTGTGAAGAAAAAAAGATATCAAAAAACATTAGGTAGATTAAAATTTTTGTATTTATTTGTATTTGTGGTTTTCAAGTCTGAGATAAGGATTACACTAGAAATTCAGATTTCTTCCCCAAAACAGTCTTTCCAATGACTCTTCTAAGTTGCACAAATGATTTCTCTTCTTTCCTGCCCTCTCCTCCCCCCACCATCTCCTGAGAACTGCCTGAAGGCAAATATAATTGGAACCTTGCACTCGCTGCAGACATGTCATGAACAAGAACATAATCCCAGGGTCATCAGCAGGCTAAAGCCAGCGCACTGCGCTGCCATGCAAGATGATCAGTGTTGGGATGATAAGCATGCCTACAGGCCAGCATCGCAGCCAAGGCAAGCCTAACAGACCTGAGAGAGGGCAGCTTGCATTGTTCTCAAGCAAAATCTGTTCAGACCATCTACAAAACAGCTCTGATAGGTACAATTGCTCTCAAAGCTATTCCCCCCCTCCCATGTTAAGAGGGCAAAACATAAGGTCCTAAAGATTAGGGGGGGGGGGGGGGGCGCGGGGGAGGGAAGGTTGAAAGCAAGGATCTGCTTACAGCCAGAGAAGAATATCATTAACTATTAATAACAAAAAGGCTGCAATGCAGACAGCTTGAAATCTGGTACAGCTTACTAAATCACAACTGCATGAGACCATTATACTACAGCACACTAGTAATAGCTCCACAGTTTAGAATCTCTACCTTGAAATCTCACTTTCAGTGAGAAATTCATACATTTATATGAAGACCATACAGCACATCTTTCCAGTGATACAGCACTTACTATGATGAGAGCTGTTTGAAAATTAAAAAATATTTCTTCTAGTTGAACATTCAGTTTAGAAGTAGGTCCTTCTGAAACAGGATGTTTTATGCCAAACAATTTTCAGACAATATTCAATAAAGCATAAGTGCAGATTTTATTCAGTGTGCAGTAACACTGGGGAGGGAGAGGAAATGCAAGTCATGCATACCTAACAGTTTCTGCACGAAGAAGAAATTACGAATAAGTTTCCTCTGAAAAGAGTCCTGTGAAAGCCAGCCTCTTATGCCAAGACAGAGGTTCCAACTTCTTACCACCTCACTTCAGAAAACTGGCAATCAGTAAGCAGTTAATACTGTATTAATAAGCAAGGCATGGTAGAGAATTTTGCTGAGTGCGAAATGGGAGGAGGGGGGCGAGGGGTTGGTTTTTTGTTTGGCATTTTGTGTTTTGGGGTTTTTTATGTTCAGTACACTAGTGGCCTAGGTTGAGTCCTCTATTCACATCTAAGCAAATCTATTTAGCTGATCCCACTTTCTTCCCATTCCCTGCACAGACATTTCAAAGAGTATTGATCTGCCCTTTCAGGTGCACCCTTCCTTGGTGAAATACAGAGTAACTGCTATCTGTTTTCCAGAATGACAGGAGGACAAAGGGCTAAAGAAAAACAGGGGAGACAGTCTGCAGGGAAGAAGGGCTGGATCACACCAGCTCTACTGTCAGAACATACGATGGGCGATGCCAGCCTCTCAGAGCTGTGAGATAAGAGCAAATCAGGATGAGAAAGCCGGTCCTGAAGCAAAGCAGGGATGCTGCAGAAAGGAGAGCTGCAGTTGTTTCAGTGCAGTGGTTACCCCCACTCTCCTCACCACGTCCTTGCTGCGGTTGGTTCACAGAGCTGGAGTTGCACAGTTCTGTTCCCCTGCTGCCACCCCACTCACGGGCTCCACAGAGCAAAAAGGAGCTAAAGAGTGCAGCCCTGGTGCTGGGCCTCCCCACTTACGTGCTCAACTTTCTCAAACAAAGTTGGTCTCATAGTTTGGAGTGTATTTTATAAGAAGGGCATATTTCATCACAGCTGGTCCTGATCTGTCAAGCCTCTCAAAGAGCAGAGAAGGCTGTCCACACAAATGAGTGTTGCATAAAGACAGAAAACAACAAGGTAAAGAACCATTAACAGATTTTGAGTAACGTTAGGTTTGCAAATAATTTAGAAATTAACAACATGGTTTCAAAATAACCCATACAATAATGTTGGAGATACAGAAGTAAAACACATATAGAGAACTATTTATAAGTGTCCAGAGCCACACCAAGATATCTTAGGGTGGAAAGCCAGTTGGGACAGTTCTACAATAACTGCAGATAGCAGGAGGGTGGTCCACTTACTTGGAGAGAAGTGGAACAAGATAGATAATAAATACGGAGTCACAACCAAAAAAAAAAAAAAATACTGCATCTACTTAAGCATTAACTTGCTTCTTTCCGGTGTTTAATTTTATTTGGGGATTTGAATGTAGCAATTCACTATCTCTGGGAGTAAAAGTAAAAACCCTGGAAAAAACATATATGTTAACAAATCTCAAAAAAACCCTTCTTTCTGAGTCCTGAGAAACCAGCACAGCTCACTCTTTCATTTCTTTTTCTAGAACAGAAGCTGGCAACTTCTCAAAGTGTTTGGGATAGTATTATTTTCCCCCTTACACTTGAAGTTAAGCATGCTGGTAACACTTTTCCTCCCGCCCTCCCATTCCCACCGAGTTTGGAACTCACCAGGAGCCCAAAGCCCAACTTTCACAGACACAGGACACCAAAAGACATCAATCATTTACAGCATCTTGCCGTAGCAAGAGACACTGGATACCCACCCCTTGCTCTGAGCTCTGCAGGTCTGGAGTTCAGCAGAAGCTAGGCAGCAGCTTTTTGCCTTCGGGGCTGACTAACAGTGGGTGTACAGACATTCTGGGAGAGGCTGAGTCTCAATCGAGACCCAAGAGCTCTCTCCACTTAAAAAGGTATGACTTGCTGCTCACAACCCAGAGTTTGCTGAAACACCGAATTTGCCATGTCGGAGCTTGCAGGTTCCCTCCAGGAGGATCAAATTTGATGTTTGGCCCTCATATATAGGGACTGTGTCAAAATTTTAACATACCCACACTAGAGAAGTCCAGTCATGCATCCAAACATAAGAATGGTTATATTTGGAGTACAGGATATAATTACAGAAAAGGACAAACAGGAAAAATTTCATGTTGAGAATGGATAAATGGTTTATGATCATGAACAGCACTGATCATGAGCTATACAGTTGACTGTAGCAGGGCAGCACTCCTCTGAGTAAGCAATGCCAAAGTAATGAAACTTTGGGAAACATCAGAAACAGAAAACAACAAAATTATTTTATCCAACATGTTTCGAGACTGAGGCTAAAGCACTGCATCCATCTTGGATTTCTGAAAAATGGAGGAAGATGCAGCAGAGTACTGAAAAATTATTGGAAACAGGCAGGAAAATTCATTTAGTGCCTTATATTCATATTACTAACAAAGAGAGAGAAATGTGACTCTACCTTGCAAATATTACCAGGAAATACTCCACAGGAAAACAGCAGATAATAATAGGCTACTATGACAGAGTCATGACTAGTGCTCCTTTCAAATTTATTTTCTTTTTTAAAAACTTACCTTTATTCTCTGCCTGAAACCACAAGCAAGCTTTATTTTTTATCAGCATTAAAATGTCTGCACAGTCAGTAGTCCCCAAGTTTTATATATATGTATGTATAGATACCTAAATTTCATAGAAAACTGATATGTGATTCTTTCCTTCTTTGCTGTTTGTGAAGACAAGGTGTATTTGCATGATCCAAACAAACCATCTGCTGAGAAGACAAGTGATAATGCTGTCTGAGAACCAGGATCCGAGACTTGTTTGAAAAAGCATCTTTGCATGACAAAAACCTAATGCTACATCAGACCGCTTTTCATTACCAGAATGTTAATAAATTGATATCCTCAAGTAATTAATTATGAAGACTGGGCAACAGGAAATCTCACAGCAAACAGGTACATTCAATTTTCATAAATATGTTTTGCCCTAGTACGAGCTCCAGTTCGGGCAGTGCCAGATGAACTGAGGAACTGTGTTTAACAGGCTGAAAATCTGTTCCATTAGTTCTCAGCTGCACTAAGCACAGCTGACTTTGAAAACCAAGCCAAGCACTAGCAATGATCATTGATGCTTTGTTTCTCTCAAAAAGCTCTGTACTTTAACAAAAGGTTATTCACTTCAAAATTCAGCTACATCTCTTTTGTATTGAAAGCCTGTCTCTGGACAGCACTGGAGGATTCCAAGGTCTCATGGACTTTTCAATCTGTAAATCACATGGCTTTTGCTCAAGTACCAGAAGCGAGACTCACAATAACATTAGACAGAGACTTGATAGCAGGCAGCAGAGCAGTGAGAGGAGAATCACAGAACTTGAAATTCACCCTGTTGTGCTTCTCAATAGGAAATACAATGCTATTTTAACAACAATGATTAATCACTAACAAAGGAAGATGAATTCACTACTCAGAACCTTCAAATGAAGCCTAAATGCTTTTTCTGGAAAATATACTTGCCTTGAACATATTTTGAAAACCCAGCAAGACAACCTACAATAAAGCTTCACAGCCTCAATTATTCAAGAGATCATTATTACTAGATCATCTAAATGGATTACTTTTATTGCCAACAGTGCTGAACACTAATTATGGCTCAGGATTTCACTGTGCTGTATACTGCACTGACAAGTAAATAGACATTTCTAACATAAGAAACCAGATTTTGCTTTTTATGATTAGTTTCATCAATAAACCAGAACAGAATATACCAGCAAGTGCCAATTACATGGGATCTGCAGCTGCCTTGCATCTGCAGTGCAGCAGTTCATTTGCCTAAGTAAACTCAAGCGTTTCTGTACTTAACTGGCAACAGATTTATTAGCCTAGAGTGCCACAGTAGCAAAACCAACCTTGGAAGAAAGGTAGGCAAAAGCCAGCTAAGGAAACATTAGAAAGGAGTTGGGCAGAGTGATCTGTGAACACAAATATGAGCAGCACCTGAGCATTCAAACCCACAAGTTACTGCAACCTACGGTTTGTCAAAATTCCTAGTCAGTGCATGACAACTGGCTAAATTGTGGGCAGGACTGATGGTAAATAAACAGGTAACTACTTAGCACAAAAGATCATAAATTAGTTTACGTTTTTGTTTCAGAAGGTTCTTCTCTTTTGCACAAAATACTAAGCTGGCTCCTGTCCCAATGCTTAGCAGCTACATTAGCGCCAGACAATGACTTGCCAGCACATCTAATGCCACCACAGTAAACACATTCTGCAACACAGACATCAAAATCCTGGGATCTTGCACCTGCACTTTCCAAAATGTACCATTCCTCATCCAATGCCCTATGTGCCTAATGGAAGCTAAGCAGCCACTGTAGTGGAGCTCATTAAAGAGACCTTTACAAAGGACAGAAAGATTCAGCTGCCAGAATGGGACATCATCACTCAGAAAATCATCTCTGCGCGCTCTCTGCCCTGATCCACAGGGGAAACCTACAAAACTTATTCCAAAAAATGAGCCTGGGAACAAACCATGACTCAGTAGATACAAAGTGCCATAAACTCAGTAATTTTAGTCCCTTCCGTTCTCCTCTTCACATTCTAGACATCAAACTACATTATTTCTCTTTCTCTGGAAGATAAACTTATTTTAGCACTTGTTTCACTCTCTCTTCTCATGACCTCATACCCATTTCTTCCATATCAAAGACTTGGATGGCAAAAAGCTTGTCTAGTTTTTCCACTCCACCTACACTGAAACATTTAATAATAGTTTCTCTACCTTCAAAACTTAGTTTGCCCACACTCTAATACAGTCACGCAATAATGTCCATCTTTCCAGGGCTCCTATTTTTTCTTCACATGCTCACCAAATCTAGATTATCTCCCTTCTCAATTGCCCTTTTAATTGACAGCCTAGTGTATATATACACACCATAAACGGAGGATACAAAAGTTGCCATCAATACAGTTCATAAAGGCTTTTCCTTACAAAGGCAGGTTGCCTCCCATCATAGCAGGATAAGGCAGAAAAACTTCAATTCTCTTGAGTAGTGAATTGAAGAAAAGTAGAATTTGGGTTTAGCTACAGAACTAGCTTTCGCTCCCACTTACAGTGCAACACATCCACCTCCAGGGACCCAGATGCTGCAACAGAACCTACCCATACATCCAATTCCTCTGACTGTGCTCTTGGACAAAACCCTATGATAACCATCATTAGTACCCCTCATCACCTAGTGGGTCTACCTTGTTTATTGACTTTGATACTCAAGATGATCTCTTTAGGAACTTGTGACCAAACTGATTTCCTATTTTTATTTAAGCATAGAGAAGAAAGACTGAGTCTAAAGAATGTCTATTTTAACATCTTGTGATGATACTTAAGGCTATCTTGATTTTTTCAGGCACATCCATTTTCAGGACTCCTACATCTCAGTCTGAATCCTTGAATTATTACAACCCACTCTTATGAGTGGGAGTTGAAAACATGAAAAAAAAAAATCTTCTTTTATATATCCAGCTTTGGTGGTTCTGAGCAACACCAGTCCTGTAGGCTTAATTAAAAACAAAGCAGCAAAAAAAATGCAAAGGGAAAAAAAACAAGGGATGACAGAGTCACTGGCTTAACAGCACTCAAATTCTCTGCCAAGACACAAAATTCTTTCTGTTCCTGCCTATTTTCCCCAGACACCTCCACCTCCTCTTCCCCATTAAACTAAACCAATATGTTCACACAGTTAAGCGTTCCAATAACTTGGTCAATATAAAATATTCATAGTAGCTCCAATTCTATCAAATTAGGATAATTATTCCCTTCCAATTCAAGAGGCATAAAACCTCAGAGGACTGCAAACACACTGATGTTTTTGCCTCCCCTGGCAACTCTGTAAGGTTGTCCTCCTGTGGAAGAATTAAGAACTAAATCATGAGGGCATTTAATGACAGCACAGTCCAGATTTCATCATGTTTTACCACTTTCACAGGTTGGAGATTTTAAACCAAGAAGGTGTCACAAACCCTACTTAACACCTAAAATTTTGTTAGGCAAAACTGAATGAATACAAATCAGAACATATGGAGCGTTTCTTCTGTCTTTCTTGATGCAACCCACAGAAGTGATTAGCTTGGCTTGTGACCAATTTGACATCTTGACAAATTAGTCAGTTCCTCACAGAAAAAGGATCTCAGCTATTACATGTTTAGGCAATCCAGGTTAATTTGATTATTACTCAACTCTACTGTCACTCCCAATTATTCAAACATCTACAATAAAGTGAAAACCAAGAGATCTTTGCCACATCTGTAACATAAAACACAACTCATACCACAAGCGATAAATGAAAAAGCCTGATGGCAACTCAAGTTGCCACCACAAACCCTTGTCACCAAGATGTCAGTGACTGTGTGCCTACTAAATCATCAGAAAAACATTCAAATAAAGTAATTCTGAAGCCTTTAGGCCTACAAAGTTATTGTTCGCATTCAAACTTTGAGATCAGTATTCACTTAAACTTTCACTAGAAATACTGTAAGGGCACCCTGATTCCACTTACCACTTAGTTTCCTAGACCACCAATGGGCTGCACACAGTTCAAAAGCCACTAGTGTAATACATTTTGAAAATTATTTCCCGAGTTCATTCCACAGAAACAGAAGATGTGTGATGGAAGTGAGAAATACATTCTCCATCCTGGGGCGGGGGGGCGGGGGGGGGGGGAGAAATCCAGAATGTACTTAAAATAGGAGCTGAATCAGACAACTTAGCACAACCCTATGGTTAAGGTCACAAAACCATTTAAATTCACTCAGCACAACATGGCTAAGACACAGCTTTCAGTGCTTGTCCCAGTACTGTTTCTATTAACTCCTCTAAGGTCCTTCCTTATCCCCTCAGACCTACATTTAACTCTTAACCTAGGTTTTTACCTCACTTACCACATCTTTTTTTTCCTTTGGACTTCACAGAACTCTGCTTCACACACATTCTCTAACAATGCTGCTACACAATAATTGATCTACTATGTTACAATGACAGCATCTGCCTTTTCTTACATCATTTTGCCTTCTTTATCAACACAACTTACCAGTGTTTGGTTTCAAAGTCTTCAGACTCAGCTACAAAATGCCAAGTCCTGCTTCTGATTCATACTTAAATCAAAACCTGTCATTGGCTGCTTTAAAAAGAACAAAACCAAAAACAGTTTCAGCCTGCCACTTTTGAGTTTTATCCCTGGCTATCCTTCATGTTTGACAGACATAACCAAGAAACACCAGCAGAGCTACTTCATTATATGCCTCAAAAACCTCTCCTACCTCTCCTCTGTCACAAGATTTCCCAAAGGTTAGGCTGCTGTACACAAACAACACATCATTATAACCTCATTTCAGCTCTTTGTCCTTCCGGATTTCATAAACTCTGAGGCACAGACAATTTTAGCTCTGTGTTTGCACAGCACCTACCACAATGAGGTCTTGGTCAAAGAGTGTCCTACAAAGTAAACAGAGTTGCACGGACACAGAAACATACAGAAACAGTAATCTCAGCAATTCCAGCAGTGAGACTTGGCAGAAGTTTATCATACAACTCACAGTCTATTTACCCTAGAACATCTCAGTCTTACCTTCAGACAAACAAAATCACATACACACAAATCCATTTTTTAAGTTAATCCCGTCCCAATCTTTCAAATCACCTTCAGCAAAAACACACCACTACTAAATCTTTGCTCCATTTATTACGTACAGAACCCAACAGTCAACAGACCTGTGTTGCTGCTAACGGAAGCAGCCTTTATGTCTAAGATGAGCACTCAACAGTTTCAGTAGGTTTGAGCTTCATATTATAAATGGAAGCTAATAGTTAAACAATATCTTATTGCCTGAGAGAAGGGAGGTTTACTGGAAGTCTTCCAACTGTGAGGAGAGGACAAGACGTTTACGAGAAGCTTGAAGTATTATGACCACAGAAAGATGCCATAAAGAGATGTGATCTAAGGAGAAATTAAAATATAGCTCATCAGTGGGGCAGGTAGGGAACAGGAAATACTGAACAGGACTAGGACATCAGATGGAGCGTTTTGCACAGGATGAGAGAAGATTAAAACCGGAGTCAATAATTTTGGTTCATGCATCCAGAAAGAACATAGTCTAATCTTCTATTTATGCTTAGATAACAGTAAGACATCTCCTCCCTGCATAACACTTACCATTGCCAATTTGCTCTTACTGGCTACCTTGGTGATTTGATATTTCTAACATTAGAAGGTAAGAAGAAACATGGAATGCAGCAAGGTGAATGGGGATGTTATTTCACAGCACTCATTTCAAAGCACCTCCACAATGCCTTTGAGTTGGAATGGCTGAGATATTAACTGCTGTGTGAAAATGTTTAAAGATTTGTCATATATTTTCATACATTACAACTGTAGAAAAATTTTTGTTCTATCTCTTCCCACAGGTGTCTATTTCCCATAACACACATGTACTTTAGGTTATAAACCACTGTAAGTTTGACACATTGTCACATGCTAACCACCCTTCAAACTGTTAACCCATTTGGCATGACTCTGCTAAAACAGGACTTGATTTTCTTCCAGGTTGTTAGTAACATCTTTCATTAGAGTATCTGAGCAAGTATTGTCCATTTTAAATAACATTAATAAAGTGTTCAGAAACAGTTAAAAGAACTATACAGAAGGAGCCAGTAAAGAAATAGAACAATACTTGAAAGCACAACTTAACGGCATATACTGCCCCATGTCGATCCTTACTGCCCACCATAACAGCCTTCACCACGGCTGCAAGTGCTGCACACCACAGAACCCACAACCCAGGCCCTCTTCTCCCGATGAACAATACCAACAAAACACAGCAGAGGTAAAGTCCTGCATACTCTACAACACAAGTATTACAGAAGCAATTTTCAAGTTCTGTAGCAAAGTGGATATATTTATTTTCTTATGAAATACCTCTTGCTTTTATCATGATAAATGACGATACTAGTAAACAATATCTCATTACCACACAATATTTTTTTTATTTCTACGACTGTTTCTAAGTATATTTTTTTTCAAGCATGTTTTCCAGTCAAGACTTCCCTATTAACTTTAAGCTACTGCTAAATTTCAGAAGATCTGGAAGTTTCTGTCCACACATGAATTTCTTATGAGAAGCTTGTAAAACAAGTGGCTTGCAAACCTGTACACTTTACTGACGGTGAGCCAGCTCCTTGCCTAATCAGCACACCCGCAGTTCTGAACGTTGTGCTGCCACTGCCCAACAAAGACAGGTACGGGTTGTGGGCACAGCCAACAGTGATGCAGTGAAGAAAGCACCTGGTGTTAATTAGAAGTGGCTTTCAGTGGCACACTCACATATTTAAGTTAGACACCACTGTCTTCTAAGCTCCAAAGGAAAAATCCAACGCTGCCACACTTAAGGAAAAGATTAATTCTGTAGCTCCACTGGTTCAGACAATAAGATCACACTGTAGAGAGAGTTTGAATAGCCTGAGGGTGGATAAAGCTGCAGTCAGAGTTTGCACTTTACTAGACATCTGATAAACTAATCCCCGTCAAGGCTACCCGCCTGTTTGAGCGTCCATAACTAACAGAATTCAACAGCAGCCTTAGTTAAGAATCAGCTGAAAGGGCAGCCAACCAAGCAGCACAAATTCAGAGACAACTTGACTGCATTAGCACAGAAATGCTCAGAACCACTTTTCCATGACCCGCGGGTAGTCCAAACCTACCACAGCATCAGGCAACATCTCACTCCACCACAATATGAATTAGGGAAGCAGTTTGTATGACCTAACTTTCCAACTCCCACAATTATGCTGCTGTGTTATTCTCCACAGTACTTAAGATTGCCAGGCCATAGTTATCTCTCCCAGCTACCTTATTATAAAGTAAGGTTTGAGTTCAGGCTCTCCATCCTGTACACGCAGTCCCATGGAAGAGCAGTACATGCCTGCTATGTTACAAATGAGTCTCCCCTACAGTGAAAAGCTGACAAGTAACAAGTAGACACAGGTAAGTCCTGGGAAAAGAAGGAAACAAAGCAATTAAGAAGAGCTGCAAAAAAGCTCAGTTCTACAACTGCCCTGAGAAATGCCAAACTGACAGCCTTAGGAACAAGAGCTGCACACGGTCGAAGCTATGATTAATGAAACAGCAACACCAGCGTCATCTCTGCTCTCTGACTTTGAATAATCAGTGCTTTTTGAGATTTTGTTTTTCTGAGTTTAAGGAACTACTAGCTTTGATTAAAACTGTAAATGCAGGTATTGAACTTCAACATTTAGATTTTTTTTCTTTACAAATTTCTTAGTATTTCTTTGTCTTAGAGAATGGCTTCAGGAGCCAGAAGCCTCACAAAAAGGGATGCTGACTTTTGTGCAGAGAGAAAGAGCCTTCCTTTTGCCAATTTACATGAAACTATGTATGGGTTTCTATATCTAAACCATCATGATCCTCTCTTCTTTCCTTGCTTCCTCTGCTGATTGACCCGTACACCATAGTTCCTGTATATGCCTGCCCAGTCTTTCCATAAGAAGCACTGATCAGAGAAAGCTCAAAAACTGATCAAAAGGTTTCCAGAAAGAAAAAAAAAATTCTTTTCCATTTTCTCCCCTCAGTCTAAACTTAGTCCTAAGATCCTTAAGGGCTATTCTACATGTCCTTACATTGCCCTCTTCTCAACTGGAGACATACTTCTTAAAGCATAGGCATGCTAAACTCCAGACCAAAACTAGACTTCTGTAAGAAAGGAAGGAAAAACACAGACATAGAACTAATTGCTCATTTCCACTGAAGCACTAAGCTCTTTCAAATATACCAGTAAACACTCCTGAATTCACAAGTTCCAGGTACCTGGAAATGGGTAGACTACCATAAAACAAAACATATATTATAAAAAAAGAAAAAAAAAGTAAAAGGGTATTGAATGCTGTACTTTTACCTCAGCCAACGAACCTAAGAACCCAGTGGAGATACAGAGTTCATCCATTTCAAAGGTACCAAACTGAAGAGCCCTATTAAATTCTGCCATTACTTAGCTCTTTATTGCTCATTATTTTAGCAGAAACGTAACATATGGGCAAACTTAAGACTTAACTTGTATTCTATAACATTTGAAACCAGTCGGTGAGCAGCGATCAACTTTGCCATGTTAGTGAAATGTGAGCAATGCTCAAATGTACCTGAAAGCTAAAATATTTTTAAAAAATAATCCAAATTAGATAACAGAAAATCCGTTCAATGTTAAAAAAATTGACAGAGGAAAAAAATATGCCAATGTGTACACACATATCTCACTTTACCTGGACAAGACACTATTACAGAACTCCAAAAAATTAAGTAGTGTCAGCAAGCTACTTTCCCAAGTGTCAACAGAAAGCCAAGTCCTTCCATTTTAAAATATAAAAATCTTTACAATGCTTTATGAAAGTACTACATTCAGTTTCAAAAGAAACCATCTGATAGAATTAGAAAGTTAGTCAATGAATAATTTATCAAACGAGATTTTTCATTTTATATTTTATGTAGTCTTAGGCCTGACTCAGTAAATGGAAATTTTGTAAAAAGCTATAGGTAACAAAAGTAACAGATTAATCTAGACACAAAGCACTTGCAACATTTTCTATTTATACAAACATAATGGAATTTCTTTCAAAGAGTCAAAATTTATTATCTCTTTTGAAAGATCATGCAGAAGGAGGAGGTAAGCATCCCATTATACAGAAAAACTACCCATCAAATTAAGAAGTGGTCATGACATTGTCTAAAAATATTCACATCATGTTCTGACCTATATACGGATGTTAAAATATGACGGTATATAGAAGGATCAGGTATATTTAGGACAGCCCACCTGGATTAATAGTTAGCAAGCCATCGGTATTTCATTACCATCCCCTCCCCCTCCTCTTTTTTTTTTTTTTAAAAAAAGCAGCTTTATTCACTGATAACTGTTATTAAATAGATCACCACTGCAGTTTGACCAACATGTGCGTATACTAAATATAAATGGACTTGCAATAGACAATTTGGTTACCATAACGGGGAAAAAAAAAAATCACCAATATACTCCAGTGGAGAAATAAACTTTTACAATTTAAAAATAATTTAAAATGTTACTTTATTTCCTGAAAAAAAATAAACTCAGTTTGACAGTATTAAATTAAATCTATTCAGAACAACCTGCAGAAAGGAAATAATGTGAAGATACGCCTTTCAGTGTAGATAGCCACTTAAGATATGCAAACAAACTGCACACTCTTTGGAATAATCTGGTTCAAACACACATTTATTTGGACAGGGTTGGTAGGGACTGACAGAACAGATACCTTAGTCTCTCAGGTTAACAGTAAAGGAAAACTGCCACATTTATATGCTTCGAGAGGAGTATGAACTAGTATAGCAGAGCTAATATAATCATGAGTAGCATGCAAATGGCAAACAAGGGGTGACTGTTGACTTGTACCTCGAAATGCAGGAAACAAGGCATGTCTGAAACAGCAGCAAGCAATCCCGAGTACAACAGACATCGTTGAAAAGCTCACAGGGATTCAAAAAGGTTTCCTACAAATTAATTGAGGGAAAAGGGCTACAAAACCCAAAGACCTCTGCTGGATGAAGACCCTGAGCTGCAAATCACTGTAAGAAAACACTGAGAAGTACAGCTGTGTGACATAATTTTAGAGGTATAAACTAAGTGTCACAACAACAGCTCTTAAGACCCCAGGACCTTGTTCACATTCCATCTTCAACTACATCAGCTTCTGTATTTTTGACTGAAATGTTGGCACTGTTAGCTTCTAATTCTTTAAAGATCACCATGGGTCTATAGTCCAAAAATCACTGACATCTCCCCTAGAAACTGCTCACACCATGCCTTGCTTGCATGTATTCACTCCTGCCTTTGATGATGACCAAGGCTGCGAAACTCAAGTCTTCCACTTTTGCTTTAGGAAAGATTAGGATGCAAGAAAAACTATAGATTCATCACAAACGCCAGTCTAAGAGTTCACTACTAATTTCATATCACACCTTTTCCAAGATTTTCTATACTAACCAAACAGTTTAAATCACTTATTTCCTATGATTATCCCAACAAGTTTCTTTGTCTGTTTGATATTGGCTTTTGAGTTGTTTTGTTTGTTTTGAAAGGTAGCAAGTTTACATTCTGTGTTTCAGGAAAGAAGAGAAGCCAGAGCAAAAAAATAAGAAAACAAGCTGGAGGATTGTTTCAAAACAAACCATCTTTGCCAATGCTCCTCCAAAATACAGGTTTCCAGTCCCTCCTCGCCAGACGTGCAGGACTAAAGAAGTTTGACTTGAGCCACCTAGCAGTGACGCAGCAAGTGCTTTTTCTTTCATAGAGCAATCGTACTGCAGATATTAAACCATCATTTTAGAGAGCCCTGTTCCCTTAGCAAAAAAGTAAAACCCTGGTGAGTCAACCTAACTACTAAGTCAGCAGTGTCTACTTGAGTTGTCATACACAGCAGTAAGTTACCTGCAATGAAGCCTAACTGCATAATTTCAACATTAATTACAGTGCTGATCAAAACACTCAAAAAGATCATCATATTTATACAGAAATATTAAATATTTTACTGAGGCATCAAAAGTGTATGCATTTTAACATATAGATCCTTAAGTTTCCCTCAAAACGTTTGATTTCACGTCCATTCTTCCAAAACCTGCCTTTTGCAAATAAGTATAGGATCAACAGACGTCAAATGATCATGTTGTGGGTTATTCTGAACATATATATCCTTGTTCAAGTGAAAGAATAAATTATTCATACTGAGTGAATAAATATCATTAATTCAACTGTGACACAAAATCCCTGCATTACAGCTAAGCAGGTTAGGACACATTTACTAGTTACAGTGACTGCAACTCTCATGAAGATATTTAACCTCATTTTCAATTACTTCATTCAGGCCATGGTCCAGAGACATTTCTCTTGGAAATGGTGCCAGATTAAGCTGCTCCTACCCTCAGCCATTTGCCTCTGACTGATCCCATGCCACCTCCTCAGCCTCAGTACAACTGCCTGAAGTGCCATATGGTGAATGGATCAGGAAACTGCTCAGGGTTAAAAAAATTAAGCCAGCAGTGCCACCAAGAGAAATGTCTGTGGAACCACAGTCTCCAAAACTTCTAAAAATGCTGCCATGGGAGGGTCAAGCTAAAAACCTTAATGCTTACCCTGCATCTTTTGTGCCCATGAAGCTCTGACCAGAGTACATGAATTGACTCAAACTCCATTTCTGTATGTACATGAAGGCAACTTCCTCATGAGATGATTAAGTTGGTTCATTCCACTCAATTCTGAAAAGCAGTAACTGCTGTTTAAAGTAAAATAATAATACTTTCAAGAGCATTACTAGAAAGCAAAACATATCAAAATCCCCAAGGTTCTTCTCATTCCTCTGCTCTCATTCTGTCTTATAACATGAAAGTTAGTGGTACACAGGAATAACATCAACTAATGACACTAACTTCCTGGATGAGTCAGCATAATGAAACAACATAGCATTAGTTTAGCTTAGAATTCTCCACCAGCTTTAAAGAACAAGCTGATTACAAGCAGAGCAGGCCTCAGTCCCTACCCCATACTAGGAGGGAAACCACCCCTGCAGCAACACTGAACGTCAGTGCCCAAAGCACAAAAGTGGGCAGTAACAGCAAGTCATAAGAGGGTGTCTTCCAGGACAGCCACCTTGTTGCCAACTTCAGGTAAACTTCTCCAATGATCAACACTTACTTTCTTCCAGCAAATGCAGCCTCCCAAATCATATTGAAAGGGAAGGTCAAGCCTGATCCCAGCAGAGATTCAAGACCACCAATAGAACTAACCATCTCGAGAATTCACTGATAGTAGGATCAGAAGAAGGTTGAGCTTATTTTTGGCCAAATTTTAGAAGTACCGCTTTTAAACTTCGCTCAATTAAACATTAAAAAACAGTTCAGCTGTTCTCAAGCAGGTTTTGAGATCTTGGTATGTGCACAGAACGAATGGCTTCTTATAAAATGACTACTCATTCTTTACAACTCTTTATGATGGCTGTGCCCTGGTTTTTTTGAGACACCTCCAAAGTGTCACACAAAGTACTGGAACAACAGAAAATCTGATGTAATCCAAATGTGGAATAATATATTATTTGTATGCATGGCATGTAAAGGGCAAAAGTGAATGCTTTTTGATTACGAGAATACCTGACATATCTTTCTTAAAGCCTCCCAAAATGCTTACGTATAGGATCAAACCTTCCTTTTTCCTTATTTCGTTCACTGATGCATACTTTGCAACTATGCAGCAAACTAATCAACTGATTAATCCCTAGTTTGGGACACCTAACTGCTGTTTGCAATCTTGACATTCAAACAAACTTTCCTCAAAATCCACCAGTGTAGCTGTATTTACTTGTTGATCTACATCATATTCAGGTTTCTCTCAGTACAAAAGCGAAGAGGAGGGAGGGGCAGAGCATAAAGCACTGAATTCCTTGCAGTCATTTTCATAGGAACACTCCTGTGTTTGATCTTTTTGTCAAATTACTATGAGAGAGATACTCCTTTCTGAACACTAACTGAACTGAACACTGTCTGGAAGACAGATGAGGTGACATTCACAGGCACAGGATGACAAGCTCAATCTTATTAGAAACACAGAAAGGAAATAGGAAGTTTTCTTTACTGCTGAGCCAAGAAAAGATTGCCCTGCTGATATGCACCAAAACTTACAAGACTCTTGTTGGCTTCAATACTGATACAGAACAGTAGAAACAACTGAAAGTTGTCTAAATCCCTGTTACATTTTGAGCTTCTCCCACTCCTTTCAAACCAACTTCAAAACACACACAAAACGCATCCTACAACAACACTCCTTGTCTAGATCCAGAGGCAGCAGTGATGCGGTAAACTCTTGGCATGTTTTTAGCATCATCTCCAATAGCTGTAGTAAATAACGTGACAGGCTCCTCACCAACAACTTGCTCTTCATCTTTAACCCAGATGCTAGTACAGATACATGTAGTATTTTTAAATTCCATTAACCACCAACAAGATACGCACAACTGCTTTAAAGCATATTTCTTTATCTACTTTATAATTTTACTGAAGATTTTTCTGCATCTTCCATTTTATTTCAAGTTTAACAAGTCAAAGCTGCAGAGCATGTACTTCTAATTTAAGGAATGAAAAAAATTTCATTTTAAAAGAGATTAGCTCAAATGGGTATAAAAAAATTAATACATTGTTTCTCCTTATATAGTAGCATAGTGAAACGAAAACAGAGGACAACATGCAGAACACCGTACTAAAAATCAATCTATGGCAGAAAACAAATGTAATCTACAGCAGTACAATTCTGTGCCTGTATGACAAAGCCATACTGCGTTCAGAAAGCTTGAGAATGCAGATGCAGGAAGATTAACACAACTACAGGTTGTAAAAAGACTGGGTAAGAGCAGTTCCACATACAGCTAAGGCAAATTCACCTTTTAGTGAAAAACTATCAGCATATGGAGTACTTCTCTAAAATATCTTCTTTTATTTTCAAATTATCAGCAATTATTTCAAATTATTTTCATGTTATCTGTAATACAGTACTGCTAAGTTTCCACTACATTTTGTGAACTTCCATTTTACTGTTATGCAAGGGCAAACGCAGTTAAAATAGACACCCAGTCTGCTGCTATTCTCTTTGAATGGTTTTACCAGACATACTGAACTTTTAACAATTCCTTGTTTGTAAATTACTAAAGATGAGATACTAAAAGAATACAATTTACCAAAACTCTTAAATGTAGTTTCCCCCACTATATCTTACTAATTTTACTGTAAATAAAAATCAAACAACTGCTTCAAACTCAGTAGTACTTAGATTTTTATGAAGGATGTTTAACGTGGTGATTTATTGCCACAATATATTTCCCTACGCAAAATTACTAAACGTTATGCCTGCCTATTGTAAGACATTAAAGACTACCAAAGTACTCAACTCCTGAGTTTGTCTTCCAATCCATGGACCTCATGGCAGCAAAATTCATGCATCAATAAACACATACTTAAAAATCACTGCAACTTACAGCTTTTTATTAAGGGTTGCACATTATGTCTTTAAGAAATTTAAAAATTTTAATAACTTGATTTACATTTTAAAAGACTTACTCCTCTAAATAATCACTTTTTCAGCACAACATAGGAAAACATCTTTGCCATCACTGTATCAAACCTTGTCGGTAGCGATTAAGTAAGACATTTTGCAACCTGTGGTCCAGAGAGCAATTCTTATGGGACAGCAAAGACCAGGGAGATCATATGGCATTGACTCCACCTCTTTCCCCCTGGCCTTTTCTTTATTTGCCCAGAGTTACCACTGCAATCAGAGCAGCACACAGGCTTTTCCAGACAGTTTGCAGTGAAGAAAAATAGAGTTCCTAGCTTCCTCTAGTAACACCCACTGTTACTTAAGCGGAAAACCAGTTATGAATTCTTTCAGTGACTACTGAAACACACAAATACATATATGTATATGAAGTTTTTTTTTGTTTCTATCTTTATTTTTAAATAAATGCTTTTCATGCAGTGGGAATGTTCAAGAATGAAAGATCAAGAGGTCTAACTATCAAGCTGTAACTCAGACCATGAAAATCATCCATAAAACTCCTGGATTGAATTGTATACATTGTATTTGTACAATGTCATGTTTAGTAATCCTGTTTAAAAACACCTGTAAACATTACAGGATGACTAAACAAGAGGCACAAGTTCCAAATCCTGGGAAGAAGAATCTCCATGTAATGGCAAGAGCATCCCTCTTCCAGAAGAACAACAGTACTCACAACCAGTGCCAGTTGTCCTCACCGTATTCCCCACTAGTGGTAAATTAATAGGAAAGCAAAATTTCCATAAAATAGTGGGAGAAAAGACACTTTGAAACTCTTCTCTTTCTTTGTATTAAAAAAAAAAATTCCATTTTAAGAAAGAACAGACTATGTATCAGCTATGTTGCAATCTTGAAAAGTACAAGGAAGAGTCAACAAACTTCATTGGAGTAGGAAACACCTATCAAGAAGATGATAACGGGTAACTGAATTCCCTACTTCATTTTCTTACCAGAACAATAATTTCAACTATGAAAATATTCATTAATTTAGTTAGGAAAATACAATCATGAAAATAAACTTAGTAGCATGTGACAAATGGAGTCTTCATTTGCCTGTTCACTAGTGGAGAGCAGCTAGTCCAGCCTTCAGGTCTGGAGTTCCTGATTTAATGAGTAGTTCTGTTTACAGCAGAACTAATGAAGCTTGGTTTCCTGCGGATTTACTCCTACAAGCCCTGTGGCCACTTAACCTTAATTATGTCAGTTGCCTCTAAGCTTGCCCATGTCTCTCCCTAAGATCCTCCACCTCATAAAACTCTCCATTTGCCCCTATATTCCCAATATCCAAATACTCATGCTTGCTCTCATGCTTTTGTCAGCGCTCAGCTCTTTCTCATGCCCTTAAACCCACCTTCACATACCATCAGCTCCATCCCCCATCAACTACCTATCTCCGTACGGCGCTAAGCAAGAGGCAGCATATGCTGTAGCTGGTTTGAAGCTCAGTGCATGCTGGCTGGCCAGCTGGAGACCACATCTTCGCTTCCAGGAGGAGCACACAAAATGCCGTGACCTCCTTGACTTTATGATTTTTTGGGAGGAGGGCTCTCATGGTCCCTCAGATGTCAGCTTTCACCTGCTCTTAAATTCATTGAAACTGACTGGGGGGGCGGGGGGGGTGGTGGTGTCACACTTATTAAGGAAGAACAGACACAAAGCCCATACAAATGATACTTCCTTCTGAAGCCAGTATTAAAAGGTAACTCAGTTCCCATCAGTAACAAACCATCTTGAAAATGCCCACTGCTGCCCTCCTCCTTCCTGCAGCTGAGGGCACCTTCTGCATTTCTGCAAGGTTCATCCCACTCAGAGGGACCAGGAACACACAAAATTGACAAAAAGTCAATTCCAACATTTTTACACTGCACCCTGTGGGCAGCAATGAAACTGTCAACAAGAATTACCATTTCACTCTGCTGACGAGTAACAGAAGGGTCTGGAACTATTCATAAGGATGGCCACCTCAAAACGAAAGCCATGGAAGGAGAAGAGCAGCACTCACTCCATCTAGGATAGCACATGTGGAACTAGGGCTAACAGAAAAATTAGCAAATATCAACTAATGAGAGGTTAACGTTAATTACAAATGCAAAAGGAGAGCTTATCCCACAGAAACTACCTGTTGCTAACAGAAATCGTCTCTTCCTCTTACCCACTCCCTTTGTGATTTATGCTTGTTTGTGCCTTGGGGACAGCGGACAAGTAACACAGAAACCAAATAGTGTGTTTAGAGGGGGCAATGATGCTCCAGTAGTTAAGTACTAGTCTGAGACTCATTAGAGCTAGATAGGTTTTCCAAAGCCTTCCCAGGCTTCCAGCACTCCTGGGTGACTAGGAGTGTATCTACATAGCATAATGCAGTGCTGCGTAGCTAGCTTGAATACCAGAAGGAATATGGCCACGTTAGCACTGCACTGCACCCAGGCTGAAGTGCAGGCTGGAGCATCCATCCTGCTTCTCGGGTAGTTTGGATCTATCCAAATGGCACTCCACTACGACACATAAGCATACCCTTAGTCATCCTGCCTCAGAAACCAGCCATAACGTGACAGTTCTTCCTTAAATTACCAAAAAGTGTAACGAAAGAGTATCTGAAGAGAAAAACACTTGGATACCAAAGTTAGGAAGAGAAGCAAGTACTTACAATAGGCAGCATACATTATGCATTTAACTTAACAGATGCAGCCCCTGAAATGCCTCGGTTTTAGCACCCTTTCTCTCTTTATGTCAGCTCTGCCCCTAGAGTTTACAAATTATGGCTCTGACTTGTAAATGTTAGTAAACATCTCCTTAAACATTACTCAGTGTTTCCGTAATTGTATATAGATTCTAGAGAATACTACCCTGCAAGAATAACATCCAAAACAGGTTCTAAAAATAAAGCATTCTAGACGATTCTCACATATAACCAAAGGTTAAAAACACAGGCCATTTCATAAAGAAGGGCATGAACAGCATGCTCTTTGAATTATAGTTGGAGTGTGGAAA
Organism: Strix uralensis; assembly: GCF_047716275.1. Lineage (NCBI taxonomy): Eukaryota > Metazoa > Chordata > Aves > Strigiformes > Strigidae > Strix > Strix uralensis. The sequence continues at coordinate 8,149,036 of NC_133978.1, read as the reverse complement.
AAAAAAAAAAACACAATAGAGTAAAAAAAAGTAGCATTTCATGTGTCACATACATTCTGTTTCAAAAACAAAGCGTAAAGCCTGGACGTATGAAAACAAGAATTCTTAATTCTGTGACTCGCACTTCTCGCACCAAGCAATCAATAATCTCTAAAGCCAGGCAATTGTTTGCTTGATGAGTTTGTAAAAAAGGCAACATTCCACCCCAACCGTGCTGGGCTGTGAACGCCTCCCCCTCGCCAGCAGCAATATGGATTGCCCAGCGCAGTCCGGTGATTCCTTTTTCAGCCTACGTAATGCCCATTTACATAGCCGTGATATTTTTAAATGTGCTTTCAGAAGCACCAAATAACATAAAAACATGGAAGGAGACAAGCTCAGCAGTAACACAGCACTCATTCGACTGCAGAATTCACAAATTAAATAACGACCAAGTCCACGGAGCACAATAAAACTCCATTTTACAGATTAGGCATTCAGAACACTAACCCAAGGAAATCCTGGTCGTGTTCCCCCCCGCCTCCCCGAGCGAGAGTGTGCCCGAGCACAACAGGAGACGTCCTGGTTCCTTCGCTAACCTCCGCGCACATTCCTACACCCCTTAGGAAAACAGTGACAGCGGACATGAAAGGAAGGGAAACAATGACATTCTTTCAATAACGGCGCTCGCTACCGCGGCCGGTGCGCTCGACCCGGTCGGTCAGCGCTACAGGACGGCGGTTCATGCAGGAACAGCGGCGTTCGCCCCAGCCCAAGCTCTCCCGCCCCGGGCGCAGACCGGTTTTCCCTCGGTGGCCAGGCCAGGTATTCGCCCTCTCCTACCGCCAACGCAGCCGGAGGCGGCGGCACGGCCAGGAGCCGTATCCGCGCCTTCCGAGGGGCGCGAAGGGGGTCGGCGCCGCCGCCTCCGGCCCCGCACCCCGCGGCCGCACACGCCGGGGGGGAAACGCGCCCGGCCCCAGCCCCCGGCGGCGCCGTGGGCTCCACGTCAGCCCCGTCTCCGCCGCCAGGGCGCTGACACGCACCTTCCCCTGCGCCCGCCGCCCCCCGGGCCAAGGGCCGTGTCACGGCGGGCCCGCCCGGGGCGCCCCGCCGCCCCCCGTCGCCGCAGGCCCCGCGCCGCCGCCTCGGCCCCCGCCGCAGCCCCCCCCCCCCCCCGGCCCGGCGCGGGACGCGGCTCTTACCGCCAGGTCGGGGCTGTGGGAGTCCCGCTGGGAGACGGCGCGGATGACCCCGGCCCGCCAGCGCCCGCTCTCCGGCGGCTCCTCGCCGCCGCCGCCGCCGACGCACAGGAACCGCTTCCCCACCAGCTCCGGCCGCGTCTCCACCGCCACCGCCATGGCCGCCGCCGCCGCCGCGCAGGCACCGCACCAGCTCGCCGAGCCCGCTCCCCTACGGGCCGCCCATGGCGGGAGCGGCGCAGAGCGGGGGCAGGCGCGGGGCTCTTCGCCTCAGCGGCGGGCTGGGTCGGCGCCCCTCGGCCGGGCCGGCGCCGCGGGGCCGCTCCGCCGCCGCCAGCAGCCTGACACAAACACCGAGGGGCGGGGGAGGGCCGGGGGCGCGCGCGCCCTCCCTCCCTCGCGCGCTCGCTCGCCGCCGCGCTGCGGCCCCGACCACTCCGCCCACGCAGCCCACTGCCATGGAGACCGGCACCACGCGCCGTCTCCCTCCGCCAGGCAGCGCGAGGGGAGGGGGGCGAGCGGCCGATGCCGCCGTGCGGCAAAGAGTCCGGCCACGGCGGCACCGGCGCTCCGGGCTGGGGCGGCCCCGGGACCTCGCGGGGGCTCCTCCCGCCGCCGGGCCGGGCCGGGCCGGGCCGGGGGGGGGGGGCCTCCGGGCGTGCGCGGGGGCGCCGGCGCCGCAGGACGACTGTCCGTGGCGGGGGTCGCCTCTCGCTGGGGGAAGCCCCGCGATGGGAGATCCCGGCCCGGCCCGGCGGACCCCCCCGCCTGCGGGGGGCGTAGGGAGAGCGGGCACCGGCCGCCCCGCCTCGCGTCACCCCCCGCCCCTGCGGCGGGATTGCAGGCAGGGCCGCTCCGGGGCATTGCCCCCCGGGCTGAGAAGTGGCTGCCCCCGGCCCGGTCCTGCCCCGCCGCCTGTCCCAGCTGCATCGCTCGGCGGGCTGAGGCGGCGAGGCCGCGGCAGGAGCCCCGGGGGCGGGGATGGCACCGGGCCTGCCCGCGCTGGGACGAGCTCTGCCCTCAGCGGCACCTTCTCCCCCCGTTCAGCTTCTTACGAGCCAAACAAAGACAACCACCCCTCCTTCCCTACGGCAGACGAGCCCCCCGGACTCGGGGGGAAGGCACGGTTTGGTTAGTCCATCCCGAGCTTTTACGGGCTTCAGACCTGGGCAGGCGGGATTTGGTACCACAGAACCCGAGTGACCAGGGGGGATCGGAGCAGCCAGCGCCGAGGCTCACATGTGCTCCAACCCAGAGCTTGGGTTGGAGTACGTTACAAAGCCATGTTCTGTAGCAGTCGCTATCCCTTTATTGGTTTTTCCATGAAGCCTGTAGTCGTGCTGTAGTAATGCCATGTTTGCGTTTTAAGAGGTTTTTCCTTCACGTTATCTAGAGGTGTAGCTGTCATGAACTTCTGCCTTTCTTTACTGGTACGCTTGCTCTCAGGAGAGCGGGTTAATGATCTCTTATCTAGCACTAGAAAGCAAATTTGAATAGTGCATTTTTGAAAAATAGATTATGAGGCAAAAGCAATAAATCAAGAGTGTCAACTTAGCACATTCCCATATATTTCAGTGCAACAAATAACTTCTGGTACAAAAGAAGTTAATTAACAGAAAGGAAAAAAATTCACCATTCACTACAAGTTAGTTCACAGTATTAGAATAACGTGCAAGACATAACATTTATACAAGAACCTATAGCTGCCTGGCATCCCTTTGGCAATAGACTAGGGATGGATGGAAGTGTGTTCCTTGGAAGCTGTAGAAGAAGCCACAGTGCATTTGAGCTAAAGAAGATCTTCATCCACATTTCAAGGTAATGCTACAACTGACAAAAAAGTCCTGCAGTCTTGCAGAACAAAAATTATATCAGTACAGAGAAGTTATTCATAAAGGGTATAAAAAGTTACAAGGACAACTAAATAAATATTCATCATATCAAAACTCTTCATAGTTTTATTAGATTCCCTCTTGTTTAGCCACAGTAATTTAGTAATTTGAGATTATTACTGAATTACACACTTAATTAGATGACATTAGTGTGCAACAAACCACAAAATATGCCAAAAAAAGCCAAGTTACATGATACTAATAGACTAAACTTGTGACTTTATCACAGAACCAAAACATTAAGAATCAAGTATTTTTAATTTGTTCCAAAAATTCATATCACAAAGTGCTGACAGCAGAATTATGTTTTACTGTAGCTTAGAATGCACTAAAGGCTATTGTTCAATGCTGTATCATTTCATAGTTGTTATCAGTAAGATCAAGTAATATCAACATTTAGGTGTAAATTCCCATGGTCAGCTGTCAGCATCAGAAAATGAAGACTCTATCTTTAATGCAAACTTGCATCATTTGGTTTAAAAGATTCCTAACTTGAAAATTCATAGCCAAGAGAAAAATCAGTTTTTCTTCAAACATCAGTTATTTCTACTACAAAGCTAACTTTTGATTTCCAACTGTCTTACCTTATCTTCTACACAGAGTCCAAGGGCTTTTCTTAATGCATCCTACCAAAACCATCTTCCCTGAAAACATAATTGAGTGGTGAGGACACAGAGTCAGTGGGAAAATATGATTACTTAATAAAGAGAGCTGTTTAATGCAGGTGCACAACAGTAAGAGTTGTGGTTCATGGGATTACCTCCCCAGCTCTACCACTAACATCCCATATGGTCATTTACTATTACTTGCATCACTGACTATCTACAGCCACAACTCCACCTGGGGCTGTCGACTGACCACTCCCCATCTTTTCTTATGTCTTGGCTTTCTCACTTGTAAAAAGGCTGGAAATTTATTGCTATATTTACACTGCAGGTGAATGCAGCACCCCACTGTGCCCAGGTATTGCCTTCAGGATTTCTTCAATACCATCCTGGCTGTTGCTACAGCGCACAAGGGAAGAAGATTTAAGTTTACTGCATTTGCAGATCACTCCGGCCATATCTGCGCTAGAGCACACTGTAGTTCACAGGGTGCCACTCTATCAATGCTGACAACAGTAAGGAGCACTACTGAGCCTCCATGTGGTGTTTCACAGTCAATTTGTAGTCTAGGACAGTTGAATACTCACAGCACACTCCAATTCCAACATTTCTTTCTGTTCCAGTTAATGAGGTATCACCAAAAGATGGTTAATCTAATTAAATAATAAGGCCTTCAGTACATCCCCTTCTTCAGAGGCTTGCTGACATCTTAAGATATTAACCCATCCATATTCCCCTCTTCTTTCTTGTCATCCTCAAACACCATTGCCTTATGCTTGAGCCAGCAAAGCAGAGCTTATGAGTGCCCTATGTCTGTTTTAAATAAGCAGTCAGCCAGCTCAGCCCAATGGAGCTGCAGGAGTGGGTTCTGCTGAGCCCTGGGACGTCTGCCCCGGAGCTGCTGAGATTCACTCACCCCTTGTCCTCTACTCTGGGGCTGGCCACCTTCCTCCAGCTGGGGATAGCACCACCTTTAACAGCTGCCACTGCTTCCTGTAGCAAGTATTTAACTGCAGCCTGAGGGCAGAGCACCGTTAGACCAGCACTATACCCTGGTACCAAACAGCCTCTCCTGCTCCTGATGAGTTTACGCCCTGCAGAGGCAAAAAGCAGAGGGTGGAGGAATAGAGATAACAAGGCTGTCAGTCTCCACCTTCCCGCAGGCTTAATTCCTTAGATGAAAGTTCAGGGCCCTGCTTTGGCCTTATCAGATAATGCCTCCATCTAAACCAACCTGTTTGAATTTGCTTGGAGAAAAATGTTCTCAGTTTCTTCAAGCCACAGATGGAAGATGCCCTTTCCTAGCTGGCTAATGGTCACTCAGTGCAGGTGCAAACATTGAGAGTAAGGATAATGCACAGGCTGCAATAGTGTAACATTTTTGTGGCCATCCTAGTAAAGTTAGATCTCCATTCAAGTTTCTTCCCCACCTTTCAGTAAGCTGCTGATGCAAGCTTGAGGCTTTGTTACTTCTCAGGAGTCAGACTGAGCTTTAGGCACATCTGTCATTGCCAAACAGGGCTCTCCTAGTACAAAGCACCCTGTAATGCCTGGAAGAAAGTTCCAAGAATGAAAGCGAATTCTTATTTAACTGACAGGATCTGCCCACAGAACAAAACTCCAGAAGAGATCAGGCATAGTCAGAGCCTGAGCAGCTCCAGCAATGCTGAAGTTCCTCCTCAAAAGGCTTGCCTTTTGCCAGGCTGCTCCCAGCAACGATGCTCCTTTCTCCTGTCAATCACTCACACAGAAAAGCTGAAACCAATTACCCTTAAAAATTAATTAATCACTTTCCCAGGAACCTTCACCTCCAGTAGGGCTTCCTCCCACTCACACCTAAGCTGTATAAAGGCCAGTAAGTGCTTTGCTATTGTTGGCAGAGTATTAGATAGTAGTATAGTTAGATGTGTAGAAATGTCTGCTTTTCTCAGGTAAGTTCCTGGAGTATCAAATTTGTGGGTTATTTAGTCTTTGAGTATGTTCAGTTGTTTTTACCTAATGCTAAATATTTGGTTATTGTTATCTCTGTGTTTTTACAATTAGGAGGTTTCTAAGATTAGCAGATGGGCAACAGTTTTAAAAAAAATCCTTGGAAATATAAACAGCTCTATGAAGGTAATTATTACTTCTATGGCAGACTTTTATTTCAGTTTAAAATGGATTAAATTCTCCTAGGATCTTGTAGAAGAACCCTTTTCTGTGTTGAATAAAAGGTGTTTAAGTAAATGATTTTGAGTAGTTACCATGACTAATGTAAAGAATAAAATATATTTAGTATTGAAATATAATCTTTGGATTAAATGGGAGCTAGATCAGGATTCCTATTCTCCCTGGAGATCGCTGGAATATTGTGTAGTAAAGATTAAAAAAGTGAAAATAAGCAGCTACATCTGGCTAGAATCTTCCATTCCAACTGTGTCAATTTGCTATGTGTGGGGTGCCATGAGAGCCTTTAAACAACATTAATTCAGAAGGCAGAAATTTTATAATTTGATTAGTACTGTGTATATAACTCTTTCAATGCTTATCTTAAAGCTTCTTATGCATCTTTACAAAAAAATCACTGTAAAGAGCTGTATTCACATTGTCATCCAGGTAACTTTGTACCTGCTGAACCTCTAGTTTCTATATGAATTGTGTTGGGGTTTTGACCTTTTCAGAAGCAGGGGCTCTTGCTGATAGTAGCTTTAGACTGAAATCATTTGGGTGCTGGTATTGCTTACCCTGATGTAACTAAACCAGGTGATGGTTATGGTAGGGAAAGAGCTTAGCATGCTGCTGCGCAATACGTACAATAAGAAGCTAATAGGAGGCTTTGGGATCTAGAGAAGCTATAAAACTGAGTTGAGAAAGAGATTATTTTAGTTATTGTTAAACTGTGCACTAGGTAGGGAAAGTGACTTGGCGTTGTTACTTATGGCTATGTCCTTGTCTGGAAAAAAAAAAAAACAAAACAGGTGGCTGGGTCTTTCTGAAACTGAAGAAAAAGAAAAGCTCATATTTTCTTTTTGTAGCTAAATTTTCTTTTTGTAAGGTTCTACAATATCCTTTCTTTTCAAATTTTATTTCTGTCTTAGCCTCATTCTCTTACTATTTTGCTATCCAAATTCCTTTGCGTTTTGTTAATGTAGTACTTTCCCTATATCTTTATATCATTAAGCATAATTGTTTGATATGAGCTTTGTCTAAACCTGTGACTATTACATGTGGTAACTACATTTTAACCAACTTTTCTGATGGCTATTTTTGAGTGATTCTAGTTCTTTTTTCCTCCTGCCAGCAAACTGGCTTCAAATTGGATCAAAAACAATACACAGGTTTCTTTCCTGTATTCCAGCTGCCTGTTTTGTTGAGCTTGTGTGTTAGGAAGGGCTAACAAACCTGTGTTAACTGTGTCCTGCAATTCAGTAATAGCTATTATTTAACAACATTTACTTCTTCAGTAAGGATTGTCTTAATATTTCACAGTGTTGTATGGCACAGGATGTAAACAAATTATGTTACTGATTCCATACTGATCAAGCAACAAGACTTTCTTATTTTTCTTGGCACTGTTATCCCAGTTAAAACTACCACAAATTTTCTACTGAGCCAGTATCTTCTTCAATTAATTTAGTGTTCCAGGGTCTGCCTGTCACATTTGTTCAGGCTATACTCAAAATTGGTCCTGGAATGGGGATTGATTTAAGTCTGCCCTTACTGCAAAAGCTGTAACGAAACATGACATCTTTTAATGACAATCTGAGAAAGCACAGACCTATACAAGCAGAGAGACGAGAAGGGACTTGCTCATTTTCTTGGACTTAAAAGATTTGTGTTTGGTTGTTGCTGTGTCATTTAATTGAATGAAGAGATTGTCTTGGAGTCATGGACTAGTTGAAGTTGGAAGAGATAGTCTAGTCTGATCTCCCTGCTCAGAGCAGGGCAACATACAGCAGGCTGCTCAGGGCTACGTTCAGTCAAGTTTTGAATATCTCCAGGGCTGGAGACTTTATAGTCTCTCTGGGCAACCTGTTGCAAGTGTTCAACTTCACAGTGGAAAAAGTCTTTTCTTAAATTTAGATGGGGTTTCCTGTATTTCAATTTGTGCTTCTTGCATCTTGCCCTTTCACTGGACACCATGGAGAAGAGGTTGGTTCTTTCTTTACATCATCCTTAAAAAAGATTCCAGCAACCACTCTTATTTGTATTTATAGCACCCTGATTATTACCAACTCTATATTAAACATTCAGTTGATTATTGTGGTGCCAAAGGCATTCAATTCTGTCCAGATCCACCTCCCCAAGTTACCTTCCTTGGGCTTCTGTCCCAGCAGTGCTACCTGCTTGCTGCATCTGCTTCCTTGCTGCTGCTCAGGCTGTCTTGCACTCCATATTGCTCATGAGTCTAGACTGGAAAAGTAGAAGCAGGAATAGGCTCTCCTCATCTAGCTTGCTGAAGTTCAGCCAGCAGATAGCTCTCTTGTCTTTAGCAAATCAGCTCTGTGGATGCAAGCACAGACCAGCTGCTCTAGTGTTCAGGGAGTTATCTCTCCCCCTGAGGTAAGTCCTAACTACAGGTAAAGGCCTAAGACTTAGAAAAGTGCATACTCTGTAACTGAAGCACTGTAGACAGTAAACATGATTGAATTGGGAAAAACATTCTTGGAAAGAAGGATTAGTGGAGAAAGATGTGCTTAGTCCTCAGTAGCTGCAGGTATCTGCATTGCCGCTGTTCCCAGTGTAACTGATGCTCAGTCAGACATCTTTGTATCATTATTTTCCCATTGTGTATGACTTCTGGACCTGAAGTTTTTATTAATTCTAAGAAATTAGTCTCTTCAAATTTTTACCTATAGAGAGGGACTTACCTGGTCCTGTCGCATACTAGTTTATAGGACGATATGCAGGAATCCTAAGGAACAATCTGCTTTTGGGTGTGCAGATTTGTAACTATTCAAATATGTGCTTAATATAACATCTGCTGAAGAAATTTAGTAAGGTGTGTGCAGGTGGTTGCATTCAGGACGCAGACCTGAGTGCAGGGTGCACAGATCTGCAGGGGACACAACTCTTCTCAGTGAGTGGTCTGAAGGTGGACTTGCTCTCATCAAGTCCTAAATCCGAGAACCTCATGTGTACCAGAGGGAGTACTGTGTTACCCTTTCTATATCAGATACTGATTGTGCTTCAAGAGTAGGAGGCCAAAATACTTGTTAGTTCTAATATCAGAAGCAGCTGAAGGGGGTCAAAAGAAAGAATAGTAATTGAAGATAAATTTTCATATCTCAGTCCTCTATTTTTCCCCTCCTTCTCATCTTTTCCCTTTTACTGAAAATGCTGTTTCCAGAAAACTTTGCTCTGATATTACTGAGTCACAGCGATAACTAGATGGGAATATTCATTATTTAACCACTTGTAAAGAAAGATGACCCCAAATTCTAAAACACCGAGCTGCAATTGTGACTGCAATGAGAGAATACAGTGTGCAGAAACTTTGCCAGCACAAGCTGGTCTGGGTCTAAAAGCACTACCCGTAACCTGGACTTCAGAAAAGGCCAGCAAGTAATTTCTGATGGCTTTGTAATTCCAGTGATGTTACTTACTTGAAGCAGGCTTCAGATGACTGCAGAAAACTCTGAGATGATTCAGAAAGGTCAAGGCCCAAGGTGGGTGGTGAGCCAGCCTGTGTAGCTCCACTGGTGTCCTGCACTGGAAAGTGATCTTCCCTTTGCAGGAAGAGGCCTCAAATGGCTCTTATTAAACCCATAATTTGGGACTCTCATATGCCCAAATGTAATGCAAATCTGCAGTCTTTTTTGTTTGAAATTACTGACAACAAAAGGATGAAATGGAAGTTCAAGGAAATGGTTATAATAAGCACCACCTCGGAGCCTCATGCTGACTCCAATTTTCTTATGTCTTGTCCTGCTTTGAAACCTCAAAGTTATGTCCCAGCAATTTAACACTCATGTTTCATGTTGTTTAAGTGATTTTTTTTTTTTATAGAAAAAAGGGTATGAAAGCATGCTTCTGGTGGTAACTGCAAATCCAGTTGAAGACTGAAGTAATTGGTACAAGAGATTTTAGTGGTGGTTTCAGTTGTGATGCAACTTGTCTGCAGGGAAATAAAGTGAGGGAAATCTACCTTCCTGCATTTGCATTAGCTACAAGACTTGTTCTGTGCCAAAGATGATGGAAGTTGGGTTCTTGACTTGTATATGAGAACCCAGTGGGTCAACCATGCAGACTTTATGAACACTCAAAACCATAAAACTGACTTTGTGGTTTTTTAATTCAGCTGATCAACACACCATTGTTGAGCATCCATCATTTCTGGAGTTGGTGGTCCTAAGTACTTCAGAGATCAGCTGCTCAGGTGCCTGAGTTCTGTATTGCACTTTGGTCTTGGGGTGTGTTATTTTTTTTCTTCTGTGTTACTTCTGGTTTCATGTATCTTGGTGGATTGTTTTTCAAAATGTGGGAGCAAGGATGAGAAAAGTGCATGTGGAAGAACTGTGTCCATACAGGAGTATGGTGGCAAAGGAAGCTATAACAAATCATCTCCTGATTCCCATCTTTGACTTGTTGGATGATGCCTTTCTGTGTCAATTTTTGATGGCTAACAGTTCTTTCTAGCAACTTCTGAGAGACAAGAGGTATGCAAAAAAGGGTAAAGCTCTGTGGGATGAAGTTTTTATTTGTCTAGACAGAGCTTCCTTGAATTAATGTAGATAATTGTTCCCTAGCCTCCTGCAGAATACCAGCTCAGAGCAGCTACAGCAGCAGTGTATTTATGCCTGTTAAACCAGAAGTTCTGCCTATTGTTTTCCCTGCCTTCATCACTTTCCGTTGCTATACTCCAGCTATGTTATACCAGGACATTAAACATTCAGGATCCAGAATGTCTAGACAGGCTAAAAGACTGTCTGTGCTCCATTTCTCACTCAACTTTCCTAAGAACTAAAAGGCTATTTGGAAAGAGAAGGAGGTGGCAGAGTTCCTAGTATGAGATGCATCTTCAGGCTGCCTTCTGAAGAGAGTACAAAGTAAGACACTCTGGTAGAGACTTCTAGCAGCGCACAGAATTCCTGTGCAAGTCTTCCCCTGCTCCCCAGAAAGGCTTCAAGCCTTTGAAAATTATTGCTAATGTCTTAAACAGCTTGCACTTGTATTCTAAGGGTACAAGACTACATAGATATGTACCCTGTCAGCTGGTAATGTCCTGTTTAAATAACAGAGGAAAGGACTATAGGGTGACTTCTTTGCCACAGAAGATGGGTAAGAACTTTCTGAGGTGGAAACAAATGGTTTCCATTTAAGCTGTGGGACCTGTGGACCAACACAAATGCCTTGCTGCACATAATCTGCCAGCTTTAGCAATGCTAAACAAGCAAGCAAACAAAAAAGCCAAACTTCTTTCCATATAACCTTGTTTGCTTTGCTGACCTTAATCACTCTCCCTACAGTAAGAAGCAAGTACTTGTTTTCTATAGGGTAGAAATGAACAGTTGTCTCTAGAAGCTTTGTATACTGAAAGTTAGATACAATCTAAGGGCTGATGATCCTGTATCTACCTGCACACTCTGTATGGTTGTACTATATATCATAGAAACCTTAAGCTTTGATTTCAGACCCTGGGATGAGCCTGGGAGGCTTTGTCAGAGGTGTGGAGGAAGGGACGGTGGTCAGCCTGCACAGCGTCAACTGCTGAATGCTTGTGCTACTTACAGGAGCGAGGACACAAGGGTGCTCCTATCCAGCCATGTCTTCAGAGTCCATCCCAGCTCCCCCTTCCCTGGGTGGCCGAAGATTCCTGGGGAGCCTTGTGCTAATCCTCTTCACCTCCAGCAAGGGAGTACAGCATCCTTGTGTAAGTGCTTAATAACCTGGTTTCTTTAAAACAAAATATTTTGCTGTATTAAAGAAAGGTGAGCCCTCCTCTCTATCTTTTCCTATCTAGAAAGCCTTCAGACTAGTAGCCAGGGTATTGAGAAGCAGCACGCAAGAAAGATGCCTGGGTGAAAAAGGGCAAGCAACTGAATGTGAGCACCCAATATGATGGAGTGGCTAAAAGGATAACATTTTGTTACCTTTATTAATGAGAACAAAAGGTAGGTGGCAGATTTATTACCTTATGCCATTCAAAATCATATAGAGTTTACTGAACATCACAACCAGATTTCTGTTTATAAAAGTGCTGGAAAAATTTGGGGATAGAGCTAGAAACCTACCATAAAGCATTTAGGGACTAGAAAATAAAGTCACTTAAAGAAGCTTGCAGTTTAATTTGTCAAAAGATTGAAAGGCGATTTAAGCATGCATAAATCTTTGTGGAGAGAGAATGAGTGTGAAAGAGCTCTTTATCACTTAGAACACAGCAAGAACCAATGACTAGAAACTAAAGGCAAATTCAAAGTTTAAAAGCATGTGCATAGTTTCCTATAGAGAAAAATAATTTACTGATGAAAATAAAAAAAATCAATGTTCTGATGCTTTCAAATCAATATCCTTTGGCAGCACTGCTTCTAGAAAACAAAGGTTATATGACACAAGACATGAATGAATTATTTTTGTGTCTTGGGTTTGGGTCAGATGAAATGATTTGATACTCCCAGTTTTAAAGTCTATAAAAAGAGACCTCTTCCCCAAATCAGTGGAGAATGCAGAGAGGACAATTCTTGGGAGAAAAGGAACCCAAGCAATGAAGAGACAGAAAGCATTGCTCCAAGAAAAAAAAAACCAGATTATTATGTAGTAAACCAGCTTCATTTAATGCATTTGTTCATCCGTAGTTTTGGCTAGACCTGTTTTAGGATGAACAAGGAAGGCATAGTGAAGTCAGCTGGCTGAAGATGAACTTTTGGTTGTATGTAAGAACTGCTATCCTGGCTCGCAGCAGTGCTCCCCCTGAGTAGCCCTCCCAGCTCATGGTGCTGTGCTGCCCTGGAAGGGTGGGAAAGGGAAACCTGATAGCTCAGTGTCCTTTGCTGGCAGTCTTTTGATTTGCTGGATAATGTGTGATGTAGTCCTTCAGCTCTTGGTACTGACTAGGCTTCTCTAGAATTGTGTGTGTGTGGCTCTGGGCTCCGCATTTCAATAGAGTTGGATGTAATAAAGGGAATCTGAAGGCCTAGAAAATGTGCCATGAGGAACTGGAGTTATTTCTTCAAGGGAAGATGTAATAGCTTAAGTACTGGTTTCAAAGTTGCTGCAAATGGAAATTAGCACTCTTCCTTCCACACGTGAGGGAGGCAGGATGAAAATTCCTGAATACCCCTTGACTCACCTTAACTTTGATACAAGAAAAACCTTCCTGGTAGGATAATGAAGGACTAGTAAAAATAGTGAAGAAAAGGTGTGGAATCTCTGAAAGGCTTCAGGAACAGGTAGGACAAGACATCAGTCCAAATGACATGGGGTGATCCTGGTTTTGTTATGCAGCAGATAAACTTGGGGTCCTTTCTGGTTCTAAGAATTTCTTTTTTTCCTGCCTCAGGCTGATATGCATGGGTTGGTGCACTGTTTAGCTGGAGGTTATGACTTTCTGCAAATGGATATTGTGCTGAACAAGGTTCTAAGTGTTGCCAAAGAATGTATATCTCCTTCATTTTAAGTAAAATATATCAGCCAGTTCAAAAGGCAAACATTGTTCCCTGATAAAATGCAGCTGGTGTGCATATGAGCTTAGTCAGCAGACTATAAAATAGCATGAGCTTTTCATAGTGATCAGAAACATCAAAAGCAGAAAGTGTATTTAAAAAAATAAATCTCCAACAGATTGCTATAATTATTAATTGTGATGCACCACAAGTAGTGATGGAATATAGCTGAGATAATATTACCCAGATAAGAAGAAATAATATGGCTTTGGTCTGTGTCTCTGTATACAGATTTCAAAACCCGGAGAGAGTGGATCATCAGATGCCAGAGTATGTGTAGCCCATCATTTAAAATGGATTTGCTCTTATGAGAGGCATATATTTACTGTAACATTCAGCTGCAGCTTTTGAACAAGTGAACAGCTTTAATGCCACTGTACTTGGGAAGGGGGGAAAAATAAACTATACAAATCTTCCCAGTGGACTGCCCTACTGAGATGCACTGGTGTATAACCCTGGTGTGTGGTTATGCTCATCTACAGTGTAATGTTTGCAGGTCCATGTACAATACATGTCAAAGACCTTTCTGTCTATAGCTTATCAATACAGAAGTAGGGGAGTGACAGGTACGGCACTGCTGCTTTGTGAGAGTCTCTCGGGTACTCTTCATGATCTGGCAATCAGCTCCTCTGTTGCCCCTGCTTGCCCTTGTGGGGCTGCATGTCATGTGCTTTCAAGGCCAAATGGAAGCAATAAGGTAGGATGGACATACAACTGCTGCCAGGAGAACAAGTCTCAGATGGAGCTGTTCTGAACTTTCCCCTTCCTCTTTAGATCGCATTTCCCTTAAGAGAAAAATCCTAAGGGGTGCTGTTAGGTTTCTGCTAAGAAACAAGGAATCAAAAGTATTTAACCCATTGCAATCAATCAACAGTTGTGTGATAAGCCTTTTTACAGCATGGTGAATTTTCTTAAAGAATAGAGTACCCTTTTAATATTTGTACTTTTAATCAGATTAATTGGGTTCTGTCTGAATTGCCTGGTTCTATTCTATTACGCTCCAGTCAAAACAGGCTAGTGCTGGAGTGATGAAAATGCTTTGGCTTTATAGCAGCAGGGCTCTTCTGGATTTCTTTCAGTACTGTCTTGGCTTTATCTGCTTTCCCTGACCTATAACTCATTGAATTAACAGTGCTAGATGTCATTCTTTTGTAGTCCTGGGGGGGGGTGTGTGTGTGCAAATTTCTGGGCTTGTTCTTGCATTTGCAAACTCTTCTGCTTGCAGAGATTTCCCTCTACAATGTATTTCAGTCATCCTACAACCCCAGCGAGATGTCTTTAACTCCAAAGTCAGTGTTGCTTAAAATTCAGTACTAATTGAAATTGTCAGGGCCTCAAAGTCAGGAAACTGACTCCAAGAAAACCCCCCAAATCATGAATTTAACATCATGTTCCTGTTGCTGTTTGAGTTCTCAGGCTTTACATTTGCAGGTATATCTTCTAACATGAGGGGAAGAAATTAGTAAAAATCTAAGTATTTTACTTCTATTAATATAGAAGCAAGAGCTTTAAAAGGAATGTCAGATTGTGTGTAATAAAACTGTGAGGACAACAGTGGTTAAACCTACCACATCAAAAAAAGGCAGAAATACCCATTTTAAATTGTTTTCTTTTCCTTTTTTATTAATTTGGATGCTTCATATTCTGAATTTGGAATGTTAATTTCACACAAACATATTTCTGAAAAAATAAACTTATAGCCTCTTGGTATACTGTCTGTCTCTATTGGAAAAAAAAATTCACTTAAGACAGCTGTGTTAGACACCAACTGGCTTTGCCATGTTCCCCAGTGAGATGCTGCGCTGGGAGGCTGGAACACACATGTGAGCAAGAAGTGGCATGTCCAGAATTTTGCACAAAAGCTTCAGCTGCTTTGATTTCATAAAATGTCTACAGTATTGCCCAACGATCACTCTTGGATGAAATGCCATTAAGGCAGTAGCTGGGCTGTTTATCTAGTGACCAGAGCCTACCTTTGCTGTCACTTCATGCATAGGAAAGATACATGAAGAGTTAAATATTTGAAGCTAGCATAAACCATAAATTTCAACCATACTCATTAATAATCAGTTATGGGAATCTCACTAGCTTAGAGTATTCTAAGAAATAGTCATCTTCACCCATTCTGTATCCTGTTGTTTCAACAAATAAACTGTTATCATCTGTTCCATATTCTGGCTCCAAAACTACAAACATCTCTGGTATGATTCAGTAACTGAAAGAATTCTGTATTTTTTCCAAATTGTTCTATATTTGAGGCTCATTTAGAATATACTCATATAAAACAGGAAAGCTAAGAAAAACCCAGCACCATGATTAAAATACATGCATTTTTGGGAACTGCATGAAAGTGGTGCTGTCTTTGGGGAGCTCATCCTCCTAGTGTAGGGGACAGATTCCCACAAATCCCACAGTCAGCATCAAAAGCTCTGTCAGAAACTAGTTAGCATCTTCCTAAATGTTGCTCAGCTGCTGCTGTTGCTCAGCTTTCACAGCTGCAAAGTAGGAAAAAAATGTTAGTTTACCTGTAAAGGAGGTGAAAGTTAAACATTAATGTTTGTATACATACATTGCATTATACCAAAGAAGTTCAAAGAAAACTGAGGGCAGGTGACCTTTACAAGTGATTTTTTTCCAAACACTGTTAAAACTATTTAGAGCAATCTCTAGCTATATTAAGTGGGTTTTGTAGGGGGCTTAAAAGTATCCTGTAGCTGTAAGTCTCTTCCTTACATAAAAGTAGACAGACATATGAGTAAGACACCCCAGTGAAAGTACATGGCACAAATTTAATTGCCATGCTGCTTCCTATGTTCCTGCTATGCAGGAGCATGGATTATGATTCCGTGTGAACTGAAATACAGCCCATGTGGCATCCTTGTGCCTGTCTGCCTGCTGCCCAGCAAGCACCACCCAGCTTCTTGCACTGAATTAAGTCTCAAAACATTTGATGAAGTAAAGCATAATCTTCTTGGCAAGATAAATTATTCTTAGGAGCCATCTGCCTTCACCTTTTAAAAAATGCCTCTTTAAATGTAAATTTAGCTTTCCACCAGGCACAGTATTGCCATGGCAACAAATGCAAGAAAAATAAATACCTTTATACAAAATAAATAGTGTATACATTAATTCCATAGCTGGCATATTTTATTTCATATGGAGTATGTTTAAGAGAAAAAACACTATCTCAGACAGTAAAAAGGAGTATTAATCTTTTCCTGGAATGGTTCTCTGAGATAGTATCAAACACACAATTGCTTGCAGTAAAGAAATCTATTGTATGCTTATTTAATATGCTATAAACTAGAGCTCTCATCTTGCAGCTTGCACTAGATGGTCTGGAATGCTACAAACTTCAGCAGAGTGTTATGCGGGCAGCAGGATCTGCCTCTGTGCGGGAGTTTACAGAACTAGAGTCTAAAATGTAATCTCTCCCAAGTAATTTATATTTTGAATGCTTTGCTGTGTGAGTTTGCTTTGTACAGTGTATCACTAGAGAGGTTTGTTATTCAAGAGGCATATAAGTAGTGGTTCAGATTTTTCCTTTTGTTGAATGTGATGAAGAATGCATTCATGTTAGGTCTGTTTCAAAAGTAAGATTGAGTGGTGTTCTTCAAATTGCCCACAAACAAATTCCTCTCTACCTCCTTTTGCATTGGTTACCCCCTACAGAGGTCAAGGTAAGGAGAGACCCAAGATGGCCAATATCATTATTTTCAAGACCCAAATCCCTGCATGGTAAAAATAAAGTTTATTGTTATATTATTGCATGCTTTCCTATTTCAAGCTTCAAATTTCACAGTGTACAACAAGGGTTTTCAAACAGTCATTGTTGAAATGTTCCATGTCTGTTTATTTACGCTCTTCTTTCTTTCCAAAGCCACTTTTAGCCTTTTGACTGTATGTGTTTGTGTTCGAAGGCTGCAGAGGAGTGAAGATGCCTGTGGCTGGGTTTTACTCATATGAGGAGGTGAGGAATTGTGGTTCTTGCCTGTGGAACAGAAACCATCTGGCACTCACCTCAAACCTCTCATCTCAATAAGACAATAGTTTACAAAGATTAAGCCATTTCTTCTCACTGTATGGCAGGCAGGAGACCTATATGTTATCCTCACTCAGACATGTTGAAGAACAAATTTGTGCTACAGATTGTGATGCTGACCTTGACATGTCATTCACTGTGAAAGTCAGCAGGAATGGTGCTGAAAACAGTAACCTCTTTTTCTACCTTAACTGCCGAGTGGCATGTTCAGCAGCATCAGTATCTATCGCTTGGGTATCACTGTTGTGTTTGTTGGAAACATTCAATTTTCCTCTTCTGATACCAGCGATGGCACAGTAAGAAATTTCTACAACCTCTTCTTCTGGGAAAAGACAAAGCAGTCTATTTCAGGAAACAGTTCTGCATGAAGTGTAAAGCTGGTATGCGGAGATGGATTGTAATGGATTACCTAAGGTATCGGGGAGTAGTCACCTTCTGCATGTCTCGACCTGCCAGACCATGAGCTTGTTGAGTACGTGGGCTGGGTCATGCCGTGGACCGTCTTGCCTGGTGTCCTGCCTTGGGCAGTGGCTGATAACAAGGTGTCTAGGGAGGGAACAAAGGTAACAGGGCACACAGGCACTAATCCTCCCCACACTTACCCTTCAGGTCACCTGGAGTTTTGTATGAACTGCACGTAGCAGTCTGTGTGGGCCACGTAAGGATGTGTCCTTAGACAGCCTTTGGGACTGAGCACTTTTAAACAAGTACGGAGGAGGGACACCTTCCTGCGGCGGTTCAGATGGGTGCTGGAGCTCGGCTCAGAAGGGAGGGCTCCAGCCCCTGGGAGCAGGCGGGGAGTACCGCGCCCTTATCTACCGCCACCAGCCCGCACACGTGCCTGGGTGCGCTCTGTTCCCCCGCCAGCCAGCAGCCGCGGGGGCAGCAGGGCCCGCCTCAGGTGACTTGAACGCGTGACACGAAAGTTTTGGTAGGTCCTACCGCAAAGAGGATGTAAGCGTAGGGAACGCAAGGACAAGGCGAAGGGCCAGCATCCCAACCTGCCTTTCTCGCTAAAGGGGGGGTCTCTGCTTCGAGGGGAAGACATGAGAGGGGGCATTCTTAATTATTTCTGCTCCTTCCCCTTCTCGCACCCGCCGCAGGCCCAGCCCCGTGGCGCTGGCACGAGGCGGCGGGCAGGAGGGCTGACGCTGTCCCCGGGCCGAGCCGGCCCGGCCCGGCCCTGCCGCCGGCGGGGGGACACCGCCTCCCGCTCCCGCCGCCGCCGGGCACGGAGCCGCCCCGCCCGGGCCGCGCCGCTGCCGAGCCAATGGGGGGGCGGGGGCGGGGCCGCGGCCATTCCGGCCCGGCTGGCTGAGGGGACGCGCCGCCGCCGCCGCCGCGATGGTCTCCTGGATGATTTCGCGGGCCGTTGTGTGAGTGCCGGGCTGGGGGGAGCGGGTAGCACCGGCCCTTGGCGAGGGGGGCAGCGGCGTCTTGACTGGGGCGGAGGCGGGCCCGGGGCTTCCCCTGGCGGAGCTGGGCCGGGGCGGTGGCGCCCCTTTTCTCCTCCCCGCCCTTTTCTCCTTCTGCCCCCCCCCCCTCGCCTTTCATTCCTCATCCCCCTCGTCCCCCTCAGCTGGGTGCCCTTCGCGCCCGGGGGGCGGGCGGCAGGGCGGCTGGCCTCGCGGCTCCAGCACGGCCTGGCCTGGCCTCGCCGCTCCCGGCGCAGGTGGGGCGGGGGGCGCCTTCCCCCGGTGCGGCGGGGCCGTGTCGGGCGGGGCGGTGCGGGGGGCGGGTATCTGGGCCGAAGCGTCGCGGTGCTGCATCAGCCGACGGCTTAGAAGTGTTGGTTAAAACAAATCACTCCGCTTTTAGGAGTTGAAGTAGTTCAGAGCGCTCTCCTCCCGCCCTTGAAAGGCGTGAGGTAGCAGGAGCTGCGGCTCTGCCCAAGAGTGACACTTGTTCGGCAGCGGTTGAGCTGTCTGGTGCCTTAGAGGGTCCTTGTGCTCCCAGAAGCGCCCGCAAAACCCGCACCGGGTTCCTGGTGAGCACAGCTTGGCTCTCCTGGCCGCACCGTGTGTTTCCCGCCGTAAGTGCATGTTTCCTAAGGCTGTAGAGCCGAGAAGCTCAGGCCGCTGGCGCCTGTCACACATAAATTGTAAGCGTTGCTTGTAAATTGATCCAAATTAACCTATAAAATCTGTTTGGTAACTGTTTTCCTTTTTAACTTGTGGCAGAGCTGAAAGGGCTAGGAGAACGCTTGTGAGTGTGAAATGGGGGTCTATGGTGAGTATAGGTCATCAGCTGATGGAGAGAGACTGGCAGTGTTATTGTGTACTGGTCTTTGTAAAGTTGAGTTTATGGCAACCAAAGGGGCAAACTTTCTTAGGTGAAAAGTATCATCTTACGTGTTTTCCACATTCTGTTTGAGAAAGAGTAAACTCCAGTGCATCCTCTGGTCTTTTTCTTAGGCATTGTACTGTTCTTTCATGAAACTGATGGGTTATTTTGCTCATTTGAATAATATTATCTAATAAATGTTGAGTAATATTTGAGCACCTGAGTCTTCCTTGTGCTCCTTGCTGAGTAGCTCTGTGACTCCAGGGGCCCCAGTGCTTACTGGGTCACTTGAGCTGAGATTTGCTGTGTGTGACTTTTTGCCAGGCATATGAAGTGAATCTGCTCACAAAGCAGTCCAACATCATCTGAATTAGTGCAAAGTATGTAGCAGGAGTGTATGACCCAAAGCAGGGGGTAATAGGATTTCCCTGTTTTGTTGGTGACAAACATCCCCCTTAAACTGTCTGGTGTAATTTCATCTGAAAGCTTTCTTGTCGGGAAGCCTTCTCGTACTGCCATGTACGTTTTCCTGCTGCGATCTAGTCACCCAGATAAGTGGCAGTCCTCCTCCCTCTCCCTGCCCTCCCTGAGACTTGTCAGATAATTGAAACTTGCAAAGTAGAGCACGGTGTTCTGGGATTGGCAAAGGACGACATTGGTTTGGAAGAGAGAGGCTGTGGGAAGAATTGCTGTTCGTGCACTTTGTCAATGTGGTCTTCCCATGGGCAATACACAGCAGTAGAGGCAAGAGGCTTACACTTCCTTTCTGAACATCAGATGTAGCTGCTGAACCTGTTTCTACTTTGCTATGTAAAAGCACCAACCAGAAAGTTTTTATTTTAACAACTTAGATGATATTGGTTGTAAGGGTAATACCAGCAATGTTGAGCACCTCAATTTCTAATGGCCAGATTCTTGTGCAGTTGTTTGTTCCCTGAAATGAATTGCTAAGGGTTGTATTTGAATTTTGAGGCTTAAGTCTTCTATAGGCCTAACCAATAGCACAGGGCATGAAGAGAATAGCTACTGCTACCCACAGATGTATTGCAAGGGGCAATAAAGGACAAAGTATTGTGCAGTTCTGTGTAGTTTGGTTTTCTGGTTGCCGTTGGTCACTCATTTGTGTGCTCTAATTATTTTGGCTAAAAAGGGACTCCTTAATGTTATTTATAAATCCACTTCACCTTCTTGTGTCCTTGTTTCCTAGCTGTGGGACTTAACTAGTTTGCCAGTGTTCAGCTTCCCAGGAAGGGGGAAGTGTTCAATGAGAACTTGGACAGCTTTGAGACTATTGTTTAACTTTGCTTAATAGAGCAAAATTCATGTGGAAAAGGAAGATGGGAAGTAGCACAGAAGTAGGTGTGGCGTGACATAAGAGGTCTTGATTTCAATGGTCTTGAGACTGTCCTTGT
Organism: Strix uralensis; assembly: GCF_047716275.1. Taxonomy (NCBI): domain Eukaryota; kingdom Metazoa; phylum Chordata; class Aves; order Strigiformes; family Strigidae; genus Strix; species Strix uralensis. The sequence goes on along the minus strand of NC_133978.1, from coordinate 8,127,980 downwards.
CCTCTTTTCTCAGGGTCCATTATGTTATCTTCCTCTGTTTGATCCATTTTCCTTTTTGGTTTCTTTCCAGACATACCTGTTCCAGCAGCTTTTTTTCTCTGACTTGTTTTTCATGTTTGGAAGGCGTGTATTGCCTTTTCCTTAAACAGCATAAGAAAGATGGAAATATTTTTAACCACTATGTAGCTGCCAAGACCTGAGGTTCTCTTACGTATGTAGTGTTTTAATTTTGGTGTGGTGACTTTCTGTTCTGTGTGAGAGCTATTCTACGCTGTCCAAGGCAAGTCCAAGAAGGCCTGTTGTCCTGTGTGGGCAGCCATCAGGAATACCTATTGTCTTGACTGGTGATTGGAAGGAGCAACAGTTCTTTTGACTGTAGCAGAATTCTCCTCTCCTGACTGACTTGCTATTTTTCAGGGCCAAAAAAGCAGCAAAAATATTAATTTGTATGTGTGTCACAGTGCCCTCTGCTGACCTTTGACGTGGAGGACTTGTTCTGACATGCATGTCCCAAGCAAACTGACTTCTGATTCTTATTTGAGAGTTGGCAGTTTGGGGTTAATCAACTCCACTAAAACAGTTCTGTTAAAACCTTAAGAAACTAGGGAATGGAGCTAGTAGAGAATTACAATTCTTAATTGCATATGAATTGTCTTGAAGAGTCATGCACAGGAAACAGGGAGTGGAGTTCAAATTCACTGCTCCACATAATGATCTTTGGCAAAACTTTGTTTTATTGAAATCTTTTCCCTTTACTCTGTAAATGCTATTATACTTAGGCATCTAAACATGTGAAATACCTTGTACTAATTGCATGTCTTCTTTCAGTCAAGAAGACGACTTGAAGCATATAATTAAAACATCTTTTCATTTTAAAGTTTTGTGTCTATGGGGTGCTGCTGTAGGAAGTATAGGTCGTTATTAATTCTGAAACACACTGGCTATTGCAACAATTTTCAGAATGGTGGCTGCAGGGTTTTTCCTTTTTTCGTTTCCAAAACCAACATGAAGGTAGTAACTTATTTCAGTCTCAGAAAACTTCTGGAAGTGGTACACCTTGTCAAGTTCTTAGTCTTTAATGGTGGGAATAGCTTTTTTAATTTGTGGCTGCCCATCCTGTTAACTTCTAATAGGGCCTGTGCCTGACTTTTAGTCTGCTTTGATTGCTCATTCTTCTCATTTGTAAGGTCTGAGCAATTGTGTACACATCAGTTGCTGAGACAGTATTTAATAGTAAACACACTGAGTACTTGTCAGTCACAGCCTGGTATGGATGAGATCAGACTATCCTCTTGTGCCAAGCAAAGATGTGAAGCATCCTAAATACAAAGTAGATGGCCATTTTGTTCTCGCAATCTGTTAAAGCAGACTGTCTGCTGTAATCTGTTAACTTTTTTTCCCCTCCTCACTTAAAAATGAAAGTTCCCCCATCTGTGTTGCTTTGCAACACTGTCTCTACCCTCATATTTAAGTAGATGTTTTGTTTTCAGTAAAGTTGGTCAGCAGTCATGACTGTCGGAAGGGAGAGTTGTAGTGGTCCACAGGAGGATGTATTTGTCTTGTATACTAGTAGTTACTTTTCTGTCTGCTTGTACTTACAGTGCCTGCCTTCCCCGCTCCCATTTTAGAGCCTTGCAAGAAGCAAGAGATGTACAAGTAAAAGATTCAGCAAGCACTCCTTGGTTTTGATACTCGATTCGAAGTGTAGCTACATTAAGCTGGACAAAGTATTTGTTGCTTTCAGCATTTGCTACTTCATAGATTGGAGCTGTTTCTTTCATGATAGCTTCCAAGGCATTCTCTTACTCTAGTTTTAATACTTTTGTTGTTGTTCAACAATTCCAGACATCCAGCTGCCCCTAGAATTACTAGGCAGCTGAGAATGGGTGGCCGAAGCCATAGCTTCTGTGTTGATTGGATTGTTGTCAGGAATATCTGGCTTAGTGCGGTGATGATGTTTTATGTAACTGTGTATGCTTTGTTTGTGTCTTGCTCTTGGAATACAAATTTTTTTAATTAAAAGCAATAAGTACAAAAATATTTAGCCGTTGTTTGCTAATCAGCATGCTGTCAAACATTTTGTCTTGAAACAACCATAATTCATCAGATGGAATTAAGTAATGATACCACCACATGCTGTGAGGAAGGAATAGCTATATACAGCCTAATCTTCAAGTCAGAAGGGCCATTTGTGGGAGAGTTTCTTTGACTGTTAGTAGGCTGCTCTTCTCCTGGTAGGATGGTTCCGGCTGAAGCCTGAAGGATGTTGAGTGCTGTTGGATGCTGAATGCCTTCCGGTATCTTTCCAATTTAAAGACCTATAAATTGTTGCTGCACCTGTGGGGAAAAAGGAGTTGCTGTCATAGTGTGAGTGACTGAGATGGAGAGAGATGCTGAAATGTCTGTCTCGCCACAGACCTGCAAAGATTCAGTCACCACGTATCAGTTATCGTTGGTGCTTCATGCTATGCTTAAACAGATCTCACTGGCCTGTTGCTGGGAGAGGCCATCCTGCCCTTCACCCTCTCCTCCGTTTTCCACAGGGTCCAAAAGTTGTGTGGCCACAGGGTGAGTCTGCTTGTTTTGTCAGCCCAAATGAAAATTAGCATGCTTGAAAGAGGTCAAGCTTTTGTTAGTTGCAGTGAACTGCACCAGCTCATGCTGCTGTCGGGTCGTTGCTAGGTAAGTGCCATGCTGAGAATGAAAAGTTGCAGGACAAAACCAGCATTGTTTTTGGCATCAGCGTATTACCAGACTGGTTAAAGCGTACTCTGAAACTACATTCTTCACTTGCACACTGCTGTTTATTCTTGTAGTGAAACTAGTTCCAGTAATAACGGTGCAGCTGTTCTAATCAAACAAGGTGTCAAATTTTTTTAAAGGGTCTTAAATTTTATAGCTCGAAATCTGTAAGCATACCTAAATCTAGGGATTAAGCCTATTGTCTGTTGTGAAAGTTTAAAATAATTTACGTAATTGAGCAATGAAATCATCAGAGCGCTTCAATAGTTCAGCTTCTCAGTTAGGCAATCCTAGTAACATACAGCAAAAAGTGTCTGCTCACTAAACTTGACTTGTAATGCCTATTCTGTAAGTCAGTGCAATGCAAAATGACTAGCTCTGACAGTTTGTTAGAAATAAGTATCCCCACTGCCTGCCTGGCACACCTTTCCTTAAAGCAATGTTTGCTATGCAGTCTAGCTGCTCTTTTCTCTCCCATGTTTATGGGGCTCTGGAGGCGCAGAGCATGCGTGGTCAGTGTTCACAGCCTGTGGCAGGCGGGTGGACTAAAGCTTGCTCAAAACAGATGGAGCACTAGAGGCATACTGTGGAGTCTGACATTCTTACTTAATGATCTTGGCATGTACTCTGTTACAAAACGTGCTGAAATCCACATCTGTGTCCTATGCGTTGTAGATAAAGAATCACCAAGCACTGCATGGTCTGGCACAAAAGGACGTTTCTAATTAAAACAAATGACCTCCACTCTTGCATGTTCCACAAACCAATGTCTGCTTGGACCGAGCATATTTTAGGCTCTTGAGCATTTCTGCAACCTAGATGGAATGGCTTGTCTTTCCTGGTTAATTTGTATGTAGAGCCAACTCCTGATATGCTCATATAAGGCTCAGGAAGATCCCAAGCCAAATTCTGATTTTTTAAAAAAAAGTTGCTTTGGCGCAATACTTTAAATCCTTGATAAGAAATTACTAAAAAATGGATGTAAAAATATGTCTGGCAAAACCCCCTGTTCTGGTGCTTCATGTGTAAAGAATGTGTAAAGCTTTCTCTAAGCTTTTTGATCCTTTTTATTCTGCTTTTGAAATTTTGGAATTTGTTTTTTGAATTTACATGAAAGTATTAGGTTTTTAGAGAAGAAAATATTACAGCTGAAAACAATACCATTTGTCTGTTGTGAATCTTTCAAATTTTAAAGACCTGCCAAACTAGTCTGTAACAATTTACTATTGGACAAATGAGATGAGATCTAGAGAATCTAGGTAGGAAAGATTATTGCAGGTTTTTTGCTGACCAGTCTGACTTTAAACATGACTGGCCTCGGTGGCACTGAATAACCAATCTGATGAGATGCTTTTGGACATAGGGGGAAATAAAACGCTCCGTAGTGGCCAACTTTTGTCAGCCATCACTGTTACTTTCCAGCTCAGTTTATCACTGACAGTCTAATAGGGCGTAACTTCTGTTTCTGTTGTGTTTTATAGCCAGTCTGCAAGCATTGACATGGACGTGGGTTTGACTAGATGAATGTTTTGCCTCTCTATCATCTTTGAAATATTGCTCACGTATCCTGAAGACAGTTGGAACTTGCATTTGATGTTGAAAACTAAGAGCAATTTCCTTCAAAAGCCTTTAACCCAGCTTTTAAATGCAAGGATTCACAAAGTAGATTTTTTTCCTGAAGTGAGAAGTGTGACATAATGCTTTATTTTCTTCTGTTAGTAAAGCTGTTGGAATTTGCAATGCTCAAAGGGGAAAATCAGAAGACAGTTTGTGCTTGTGCCTTCCTACCACTGTCTGGTTTTGTTGTTTCCTCCCCCCATTCCCTTTTGTAACTCATTGATCAAAACGATGGAAAAGAGAGTGAGGAAAATGGTCTCTAGCTTAGAGACATCTTGATTAGTTTTGATAGTATTGGAACATTACCTTCAACTGTAATGTTAAAAAGAGAAGCTAATTTTTTGGCTCTATGCTCTTATTCACTTTTGTCTGCTAATATTTTTTCCCAAACTATGACTTTGTTCTAGAACACAGGTTTTCCCTTATGTCTAAAAGCATGTAGTGTTACTCAGTTGAAGTGTATTTACTATTAGACTGTTTTAGAAGCCAGAGAAGCAGCTGACCTATTCACATTTTTCAGCAGCAAACAGCTTGAAGTTGGAAGACAATATATCTACAGAAACATAAAATACATGGTTTAAACGACTACTTTGATAGTCGTTAGCTTGCCACAGATGCAATATAAGCAGTGTTGGTTTTACTATTCTACATATAGAACTTTGAGTGGTAGTTTTTCTAGAATAAAAGATAACCTTGAATGCTTGATACAAAATGGAATTGACACTTGTATAAAGAGGATAATGTGTATCAGGCAAATTACCTTTCAGATGCATTTGGCAAATGACGTTTCTGAAAAGGCACACTTAGACTCCCTCTGTATCTTCTGGTTTCTCAGCCTGTTCACGTATTACCAATCAAGCATATTTGTTTTAACAGAATTCTTCTCTCAAAAATGAATCTTTGGTTAATTAGCATAGTGTGCATTATCTGTTTTTCAGAACAAAACCTACCCCTCAGACTACTTTATTAATTCATGAGTCTCTAAAGAAAAGCCAGTCAATGATTGGGGTTCAGAAGGGAGGAAATTAAGGTATCTTTTAGCATGATATTTTTGACAACTAAGTTACTAATACAACTACATAAGTAAGTTGGGTAGAGATTCTGCGTGTTGTCAGGTCTTGGTGTCAAACAGCATATTCACAGAGTTCTCTAAGTACCGGTTGTAACTGAGGAAACACGTATACTTTGGAATGACAAGTCTAGATGTTATCTCAACAGTATCTGCCAAATACAAATTTCATAGAAGAAGCCTTTTCCTGTGTACAGTGGGGAAGTTGGGTTTTTGAATGCTCTAAGAGGCTTCAGAAATACTTTTCTGGGTCATAAAATTAACAGAATTGTTTGGAAATCAGGGACCTTAAGGCCAAAATGGAGATGCAAGTAACAACTTCATGATCAAAAGCAAAAAAAAAAAAAAAAAGACAGCTCTCTGGGGAAAAGATAAGACAGGCTAATTTTTACTTCAAGGGTTGGTGTTGCATGGTTGCACTTCTTTTTTGGTGCAAATTCTTGTCTTTTTGTAGCATTTTCTTGGGAGAGACAGGACCTCGAGGCTGGTCTGCAACAATACCCTTAGGTTCTAGGATGTGTAACAATTAAGTAGGAGCTTTCTGGGCCTTTGGCTTATGAACTTCATGTTTCTCTCTAAAACCAGCCAGCCAGATTAATTTTCCACGTAGTGTGGCATGTAGCAGTGTTGGACACTTTTTTTTTTATTTAAAAAAAGTGCAAGCCATATGATGAATGTACGGTTACATGCAGTGTGGTTTGTCTTTCACTTACAAATGGCTCAAAAATAAAATGTGGTTTTCCTTGGAAAAAGCAGAAGCAATTCTTAGTTGGGACCACTCCTATTTTAAATGTTAGTTTCCTATAGGCAGTTATTTCGATGTTGATGGTGCTCCAAAAAGTTGAGAGAAGATACTCTCTTAGAGCAGCAAGCAATGGCATGATTGTGGATTTTAACTAGTGAGATTCTCCAAAGTCTCTGGCAGACAAATGTAAGGTAAAAAGGCAAAGCTGATGAGGTAAGAATCAAAGTGGAAATCCATTTTTTGTTAACTATATGGCATTCTGAGGTATTGGAGGGAATGCGTCTAGATGTAAATGATGGCCAAGGCCAGGATGGGGAAACTCCAGTGCAGTGACTAGCTTTAATGCCACTTTCCAAAGCTGAAGAAAGCTTTAGATTCCAAAAATGGTTGAGAATGAGCATGACTTTATAGTCTTGAGAGAATGCAGACTGTTTATCATCTAATAGGGAACATGATATTAGACGTACTAGATTACTGAACTTCCACAGTTTGAGTGTTGGATATGTCAGGTCACTTCTTCCTTATGCAGCGGCTGAGAGAGTAGAGGAAATATGCTTGTATATATTAATATAAAAATTTTCTCCCCATCTCATGCAGTTGAGACTTGGATGTCTATATAATATATGCAATTATGCATGGTCTTCCCATCATGACTTCCGTAACTTGATTGAAAATAATATAATTTAGGGTAAATAGGCCCAAGTTAGTGCTAACAAAAAAAAAGCTGGCCATGGATCCTTTCAGACAGCCAAAAATTTCTTTTCCCATCACTGAAAGAGATTACTGCCATGTAAAATACTGAGTTTTCTTGCTTTGGGACTTCAGTACATTAACAAGTGAGGCTACTTTAAACATTAAGTACAGGTGCTGTAATGAGAATGTATTTTGTTGGAGTTTCCTGGGTTTTGTTCTGGAGATGTGGTGTTCGTGTATTTTTAACAGCATTGGTTTCAGATTTGTTTCTATCAACTGAAGAGCTTTTGTCACTTAATTTGTATTGCTATTCTTCAGCTATACTATCTTACTGCTTCTGTTCCAGTTTTGTACTGGATAAAAGATCACGTTAATATGCAAATCTGATTCTTACCTGGTCATTTCACCAGGATTGGGATCTTTGAGGTCTCCAAGAACTGAAGCGTTCAGGCTGTTAAATGTGTTTAAAAATGTGCAGGAGTTGGCAGTACTGAGGTGATAGTAGTTGCTTTATTTTTTTATGCTAGCTTTGGCTCTCCAAGCATCCGTCCCTCTTTGCTTCTTTCAAAATTTAGTGTGATATGGAGCAGAGAAACCTTTGAAAGGAAGTGGCCACTGACTTGACATGAGTTATTGTAATGAATGATTTTTCAGTGTACCAGTTAGATTAAAATGGAAAGTGTTTGCAAGGCCTCTCCTGGATTCTTCTAGAGTATCTTTGGTATGAAGGGCTTCATATTCTTATATAGAAATTAAGACCTAATTAAAAAATGGTAGGAACTTCCAAAATTATTTGGAAAACACTAGGCACAAAGCTAAGAGTAGTAAGTAAGTAACTAAGAGAGCTGGTAGTTTTTTACTTCTATTTATCAAAGCCAAGAAACTAAGTATCAAATGCAGATGTAACTTTAAACCTCATGACAAACACCTCATTCTTGAATTTGTAATGTTTGTGTTAATCTTGTTCAGCACTTAATCTGCATTAAATTAGTGATGTCTTTTAGGAGCTCATCAGTAGTATCCTAAATTGAGAGGATCATGTTGCTCATGAAAACTGTATGTGTAGGTTGTAGTAACTCTGAGAGAATTAAGTGTAAAGAACTTTTTCAAAAACAAGGAAGCTCGTTAATGTGTTTCTTTCTCGATCGCCTTTGTTATGTAAACTCTTTTAAAGCATAATCACCTAAAATAGAGTTTATGCTATTTGACAGTTTCTTTGAACGTCCCTGTAGGTATCAGCTTTCATCTTTAACCTTAAAAAATAATTGTGGTCTTAATTGTGTTCTTGCTCACCTGCTCCATGGAGTAAGCTTATTCATGCATGTACTAAACAAAAATAGAAAATATCTGCTGAAAACTAGAGTTGGTTTGACTTTTTTTTTAAAAAAAAAAAGTAAAATAACAAATTAGTTGGTCTCTTCTTGCTGATCATAAAAAACAAAGCACAGTTCAGTGCAAGGACACATCTTTGTCTTTGAACAGTGTCATGCCAGGCTCTCTTAAGAGCTGTGTGAGAGGTAGATGCAGTCATTCCTAATTGTTGGCTAGTTTTCAGTGTTCACTTGTGCTCCTGCCTGATGCCACAGGTGGCTGCTGTGAGTCCACAAATACTTTGCTTCCAGTGGTAAACAGTCATAGCAACAGGTGAAATCTGGGACTATTTAAGGTAGATTTGAAGGAAGGTAATTTATTTGAGGTTTAAGTAAGTGTGAGCGGCTTTGGAAATTAATACTTCTCCAGCAGGGATTAAATTCTGCTATTGAGTTTGAGGTACGAGGCAGGTGAAAGATTTAAGTTCTTTAATAGGGGTTACTCTGTACTGAAGGCCTTCAGTGTTTGCTCTTTATCATGTGGATGTTGTTATAGATGCATCTTGTTTCAGTTCCTTGGTGTGGGTGCTTGGAAGTTCTGAGCTCACCTGCTGACTGTTCTGCACACGTGGTTCGGCTTAGTAAGTCTGTAAACAGGAAATAGTCCAGGGATAGGAAGCTATTACAGTAGTGATCAAACATGTATGTTAAAATGAAGCAATGACTAGGTAGGCATGCAGAGAAGTGACTAAGTGTTTTGTAACAATTTCTATTCCTAATATGTTTTCTATTCTGCTTTACAGTACTAGCTTTGTGGAATTTTCTGTACTACTGTGTTTGTTTGACCTTTTGACTGTATGTTTTGAACAGGATTTGAGAACTGGTGGTGCTGTTTGGTGTGTGGGTTTTTTGTTGTTTTTTTTTTTTATGACGTTGATGGTGTTAAAGGCTGTCCAGCAGCACAAGGAAAGTTGGTTGGACACAAGTTTTGGACACCATCTCCAGACATAGGCATAGCTTTAGTGAGATTGATATGCAGTAGCTTCTCCCCAAGTACTTCTGCACTATATGTGATCTATACGTGAACAAGAGGTGAGTTGTTTCACAGGTTTGTGTACCAGTAATGCCCTGTGAACTCTGAGAAGAGAGTGATGGGGAGAGCTGTGTTCCTAGAGCACTGATGCAGCTTGTCTGTGTGAGAGACAGTCTCCAGGCTGACTCGTTAACAGAGGGTAGCCTGGATTTTGCTTTGGGAGTTGTTTTTCAGCAGTACCTTGTTCAGACTGCCACAGGCACCTGAGACAGGGTTGTTACAACACACGTGCAGTAGGTTCTCACATGAGAGAGCGGAACTCAAGCGACTTGTGTTTGGGATATATTGCTGGCTGACTGAACTGGCCTAATAGGCTGCAAGCCATATGTAGGCTGTGAGTTGAATATTCAAGGTTAATTTTTGCTGAAGGAGGTAGAGCATCTAATGTGTGTTCAGGTATCAAGTTATTTAAGATCGCTCTGATCTTTATTGTGTTACGTAGGGTTTTGTAGTAGCAAGTAGAATGAGTAACAGGCAACCTAGAAAATGCTGTGAAGTTTCCAGTGCTTTCAACTCTTTTTGAGCATATGGAGAAAACAAATGGAAATTCTTAGGAGGATGCATTTATAGGTGAATTTTGCTTAAGGTAATGACAGAAAAGGAGCATCCTTATTTTGGACAAATGGCTTAGAAGTTTAAATGTTCTCTTGGCATCTAAATCTTGTTTTCTCTGAGAGAAACCTGGTGACCCTATGTGAATAAGTGATGAAGCTTACTGATGTATCTTGCCCATAAGTACATCAGTACTTGAGCACAGATTCCAGTACAGAATGTCCCTTACAGAAGGTAATTTTTTCTGATTTTTTTGCTGTTCTCTTTTTAGACTTCTTTCAAGGTTCAGGCAGGGCTGTTTTGTGTTGAGAGCACTTGAAGAGTATCTGGCAGCAGGTTCCCTGTTTTGGGGTAGGTCAGTAAAGTAGTATTCCGTAAACTTGAGTGGATAGGCTACACGTAATGAAGCCTGAAGCTCTGCATTGGAAGAAAGGCTTAATTGTCTCCTATCAGACTACTTGCAGTTATTATACTTAGGACTTATTAAATAAATGTTTCTGACATAGGAAAGTCCTGCTTTCTAGTGGGATTGGTAGGGAGGTCACTTTTCCCCTTAAAACTTTAAGGTGATTTTTGGCTGCTTGAGTAATTGCATTACTTTCGGTTATGATGTGCTTTGGAAGAATCTGGCAGTTGCTTTGGAGAATTCCAGCTTCCTAAGCTGGAAAGTTAATAGCCTTCTTGCTCTGCTCAAGAATGTGCTTTATTCAGAGCTGTCAGTGCTTCTGGGTGTGTTTTTTAACTGTTAAGACATTTTTTCTATGGCTTTTGGGGATACTCTCTATATAAGACTGGTATGAAGATTTTAACAGACCTGTTTCTGATTGCATTCCTGCCTTTTGGTAACTGTAAATCTGCTAAAGGTGTTGCTGAGTTTAAGGCTTCCTACTGTTAGCAGACATGTTCTTTTAATAGTATTTATGTGATTTCCCCTGCTCCTTGCCCAAGGCGGGGGGTGGAGAAGAAAGTAGGATACAATTTGGTGTGAGCTTCAGGAGCTTATCCTCATGGTCCCCTGTGCCTGTAAGAGACTAGCGTTCTGGTCCAATTGTAGTCTTTGTAATTACTTGAAAACACAGTCTTTTAATGTAGGTTGTTATGATTGGTGTTGTATATCTGAATGTTGTCCGGTAGCAGAATGGAACTAAATTATGTCAGGTGTTGGAGAGAAGCACTTTGTTTAGTGTAGTGCCTTTCAAAAACATTCAGGTCAAAAATGCCAGGGTGAGCTTTTGTTTGTCTGAACATGTAAAAACCTAGGAGATAGCTGGCTTAGTCTAGAACTTACTACCCATTTGTAACCCTCAGGGGGTGTTGGCAGGCATGACTGAGGGTCTTGCATTTTCCATTTAATTGCAGTGTATTGGGTTTGCATTGCAAGGTTTTGATAGCAGGGGGGCTACAGGGGTGGCTTCTGTGAGAAGCTGCTAGAAGCTTCCCCCATGTCCAATGGGACCAATGTCAGCCGGCTTCAAGACGGACCTGCTGCTGGCCCAGGCCAAGCCCATCAGCGACGGTGGGAGTGCCTCTGGGATAACATATTTAAGAAGGGGGGAAAAAAGCCTGCGCAACTGCAGCCGAAGAGAGGCGTAAGAATATGTGAGAGAAACAACTCTGGAGACACTAAGATCAGTGAAGAAGGAGGGGCAGGAGGTGCTCCAGGCGCTGGAGCAGATTCCCCTGCAGCCCGTGGAGGTAACGGTGGAGCAGATCTCCACCTGCAGCCTGTGGAGGACCCCACACTGGAGCAGGGGGATGCCTGAAGGAGGCTGTGACCCCGTGGGAAGCCCACGCTGGAGCAGGCTCCTGGCAGGACCTGTGGCCCCGTGGAGAGAGGAGCCCACTCTGGAGCAGGTTTGCCGGCAGGAAGGGCTTGTGACCCTGTGGGGGACCCATGCTGGAGCAGTTCGTGAAGAACTGCCAGCCTGTGGGAAGGACTCACATAGGAGAAGTTCATGGAGGACTGTTTCCCATAGGAGAGACCCCATTCTGGAGCAGGGGGAAGAGTGTGAGGAGATGAGTGCACCTGAGGAGAAAGGAGTGGCGGAGACAGTGGGTGATGAACTGACCGCAACCTCCATTCCCTGTTGTTCCCTACACCACTGATGGGGAGGATGTAGAGAAATTGGGAGTAAAGCTGCACCCAGGAAGAAGGCAGGGGTGGGGGGAAGGTGTTTTTAAGATTTGGTTTTATTTCTCATTATCCTACTCTGATTGGTAATAAATTAAATTACTTTTTTTCCCCAGACTGAGTCTGTTTCGCCTGTGACACTAATTGCTGAATGATATTCCTGTCCTTGTCTCTACCCATGAGCCTTTTGTTATATTTTTCTCTCCCCTGTCCATCTTAGGAGGGGAGTAATAGAGCAGCTTTGGTGGGCACCTGGCATCTAGTTGGGGTCACCCCACCACATGCAGGGTGTTTTTTTCCTGAATAGGATTCTTACAGATACTCCTTATGCCTTATTTTGAGCATGAGGGTACCACACAGAGATGCATAGCAGTTATAACTTAGTGTATAACTGATTAGCCTTATTGCTTTGTGGCCAAAAAAAGAGGAAAAAAAAAAAATCCGAACAGCTTCTCTTTTATGGGAGTGGCTTACAAGTATATGAGTAGCACACAGTTTAAGCCAAAATGTTTATGCGTTTCCAGTGTGTGCTGATTGAAACCTCAGTGGACATGTTGAGGAGTGTGGCCATATCTGCCTTTTTAAAGCCAAGGACAGCCAGCCAAAGACTTGAGCACTGTTCTTTAGACTAGATTTCATTCTGCTGTTTTTCATTGTGTTGCACTGTCCCACATGACATCCTTGTTGCTAAGCTGGAGAGACATGGATTTGATGGATGGACCACTCGGTGGATAAGGAATTGGCTGGGTGGTCACACTCAAAGAGTTGTGGTCAACAGCTCGATGTCCCAGTGGAGAGCAGTGACGAGTGCTGTTCCTCAGGGGTCGGTTTTGGGACCAGCGCTGTTTAACATCTTTGTTGGTGACATGAACGGTGGGATTGAGTGGGATTGACACCAAGCTGTGTGGTGGGGTCAACACATTGAAGGGAAGGATGTGCCATCCAGAGGGACCTGGGCAGGCTGGAGAGGTGGTACCATGCAAACCTCATGAAGTTCAATAAGGCCAAGTGCAAGGTCCTGCCCATGGGTTGGGGCAATCCCAAGCACAAATACAGGCTGGGCGAGGAGTGGATTGAGAGCAGCCCTGCAGAGAAGGACTTGGGGGTAGTAGTAGATGGAAAACTGTCTGTGAGCCAACAATGTGCACTCGCAGCCCAGAAAGCCAACCGTGTCCTGGGCTGCATCAAGAAAAGTGTGGCCAGCAGGGCGAGGGAAGGGATTCTCTCTCTCTACTCCGCTCTCATGAGACCCCACCTGCAGTGCTGTGTCCAGCTCTGGGGCCCCCAGCATAAGAAGGACATGGACCTTCTTGAGCAGGTCCAGAGGAGGCCACGAAGATGCTCGGGGGGCTGGAGCACCTCCCCTGTGAGGACAGGCTGAGAGAGTTGGGGGTGTTCAGTCTGGAGAAGAGAAGGCTCCGGGGAGACCTTAGAGCTGCCTCCCAGTACTTAAAGGGGCTACAGGAAAGCTGGGGAGGGACTCTTGATCAGGGGTTATAGGGATACGATGACAGGAATGGGTTTAAATGGAAGGAGGGTAGATTTAAATTAGGTATAAGGAAGAAATTCCTTACTGTGAGGGTGGTGAGGCACTGGCACAGGTTGCCCAGAGAGGCTGTGGCTGCCCCCTCCCTGGCAGTGTTCAAGGCCAGGTTGGACGGGCCTTTGAGCAACCCGGTCTAGTGGAAGGTGTGCCTGCCCATGGCAGGGGGGTTGGGACTGGATGATCTTTGAGGTCCCTTACAACCCAAACCAGTCTATGATTCTGTGGTTTAGTTTGCATTAGTGAACTTCCCTTCAAAAGAAATCTTGCTTAAACTGAACTCACTAACCATAACATGGAACAGTAATTAGAGTTTATATAGAAGCAAAGTAATACTAACAACATCAGACCTAGTTTCTGCATAGATACTGCAGTACAGTTAAGGCTTTCATACCACACATGGAGCTGGGAGTAATCTATGTTACACCTGGTATTTCTGTGGTGTCTGACCAGCTCTTAGAAAAGCTTGTGTGTGCATATGCCAGGAATGGAAGATGCTTCTTTCGTAACTTGCAGGTAAAGACTAGTACTGGGAAGGGGAACTGGGCATGGTCAGCAAAGGAAGGAAGTATATCAGGTATTTATATTTGCTTCCATGGTTTTGTGGAGATGGGGAGAATTCTTTTATTCCCCAACCTGCTAAATGCTGGCAAGTGATCCTTCAGGGTGTAGGTGCATATTACCACTGTAGATGCACACATTAGCAAATGTCTGGCTCTGTACCAGCCAGTGCCAAGATTACCAGTCTGTCCGTGGGTGGACAAGTCGGTGTCATCTCTGATAACAGACTTGTTAAGGAAAGGAAGCTTAGCGAATGGCATTGTCTCCGAAGTATCTCATACTGAACGAGTCTCCTGAATGGCTTCTACTATTAGGGAACACTTGTGACCCCTTCTGTCTGCATTTCAGAGGAACAAAAGAATAAAGTGCCAAACGCTATTCCTTACTTCAGGCAATTCTTGGGCAATGTGAACAGACTGAAACAACAGTCTTAAATGCGCTGTTGGTTTAATGGCTTAGTGTTTTGGGAGTTGGGATGCAGGTAGTCTTTTTGAGTAATTTGGTGGCTTTCATTTGTGTGGGGTTTTTTTGTTGTTTTTTTTTTTTTTTTTTAAAACATCAGCTTTAGGGTTGTTTACTATCCAGGTTAAATGTGCTCAGTGCAAGAGCAATGTGTATACAGGTGACTAATTTTTCAATTATCAAATGCAAACTCAGTTGCTTTGCTTCAAAAATGAGTTTTTCAAATAGTTGTGCACTCTAAAGCTATTTAAACTGTAAGACTAGATTATATGATAATACAGGCTGTAGGTTATGTTTGTTTTAATACAGCTATATGGCTACACAAATGCATTGTTTTATTGAGATTTCAGGGCTTTCTGATAGTTTTTTTTGCTTTGTCTTTTGATTTTAATCTCCTAGTATATTTGAGAAACATTTCTCTTAAAATGAGCAAGATGTCTGTAGAGGAAGTGGCTGTACCAAAAAAGGAATTGCTACATTAGTTGCTGAGTACAGCTGGAAAACTGAAATAGCTAGGCATACAACTGGCAGTAAAATTACATTGGTAAGCAGGATTATCCATATATCTACTAGTGAAATCAAGTAAATGACATGACACTCGGCTGAAATCTGTTTCCATCTGTGGAAACTGGCTTTGTTTTTGTCTGCTACCTTAGTGCAGTGTGCTGATATCCAGCATGAAATACAAACTGCACTTCTAAAAATAACACTTAAGCTTTTAAATTTGAAAAACCTTGGAATAATTGGGCACATCCTTGAAGTGTGTTGTACAGTTACTGTAGAAATACCAGAGGAGGGATGTGCTTATATTGCATAACAGGAGGTGTTGCTAACAACTTTGAGATTTTTGGAGGTATTGATGCAAACAGGAAAACTACTAGAAAATGCTCAGCTGTTGTAGCTATCTATGTCAATGATACTGATTGTGCCCAGGCTCCCTACTGCTCCTGTTCTATGTGTTTCTGCTTCAGTCAGCTGCAGTGATTTCTCTTTTGCCTGTATACTAATCTATGATGTATAGATTGAGGGTAAAAGTGAATTTGCTGAGCTTCAACTACACTCCCTGGTGTCGAGTTGGCTTGTCTACTGTTAACTTGCCTGGTAGCTTTAACTAAGATAAGATGACTTTGCCTATGTGAAGGAGCTAGTGATGCCAGAGTTGGCAGCAGTGTCATGCCACGCTGAAAATGCCAGCTCTGGCTGTAAGGAGATAAAAATTTCATGGTACAGGTTCCTGTTATTAATGGCTAAATGTGCTGATGTTTTTCATTTTAGTCCTATCTACCCACTTTTAGTGAACAAGTGGCAGTTTTTCGAGCACTTCCATGTTACGGCAGTATTGAACACTAGTAAGTAATAATATATTGTGATGTTAAGTTTCTTGTTCTTTGATTTTAACATTGATTTCAGAAGAATTCTTTAAAAGAAAAAAAGTGAGTACTAAACCAGGGATTTTTCTGACTTCTGATTTGACCAGTATTGAGTAACATAAAGATTCCCTAGTTGATGAAAACTAGCTATTTTTATTGTGTTTGTCTTGTTCTCATTTAACTTGATGTTGTCTTTACCTTAGCTTTATGATCATCTTACTGCTTGAAGATCAGTTGTTTCCAAAGCTGTGTTCTCAAAATTCCATTCTGTCCCAATTCTTGTTTCTGCCAGGTTTTAGAGGATGACACATTCAGAGGGTAAATTGCTGTTTAAATTTTAAAATACGTATTTTCTTTTTTTTAAAAATAGAAATGGTGCTACTTGACAGTGAAGAGAGTGGAGAAGTATAGACCACAAATCTTTTAAGTGAAAGATTCAAACTGTTTTTCTTTCATGTGCTTCATAGCAAGAAACTTACATGTGCAGGCTACTAGTAGCTATTTAAATAACTTTGGACTGTTTTTTGAGAATTTGGGAGCAGTGCATAGATGGCCAGTAACTGCTGTCGTATAATTATGCAGCCATCTGACAGTTGGTGACGGCTATGATGTTCAGGATCATCTTTTGTATCTTTTTTTTTTTAACAAATAGGTTTCTGCCCTTATAAAGTCTGTGCTATGTTATTAAGATTAACGAAGTTTTCCTGATCTCTGATACTTAATGGTTATAATTTCAACCAGAAGAATAAGGAAAAGTGAGAGCCCTTAAAGCTGATGTGTTAATGAACAGGGTATTCCACAGGGACAAAAATGAGAGGAAGAGCTGTTGTCTACAGAATTTCATAAAAATGAAGGGTGTTTGGTCTCTTGTTCCTTCTGTTGCCAGATCTCCTGTTACTTGGGTGAAGTGAGGTTTTTAATTTGTAAGGCTTTTCTCCTCATCGGGAATAAAACCATTCAGGGTTTTTTGATGGTTGTTTTTCTTGGCCTTAGGATAAAAGGTCTTTGGATTGTAGTAGAGCTGTATTTGGATAGGCTTCTACAGATCAGTATGCTGAACTGGCATTCAAGCAGTCTAGACTCTTTCAAAAGGCATTTCAACATCTGAAACGTGTAGGTAAGCTCTGCTGCAGTGGAGTAGCAGCTTGCCTATATATTAATATATATAGAGCTTCAGGATCCATCTTCTGTTAACTCCAGTTTAGCATGAATTATGAAATTCTGAGCATCCAGATCCAGGTTTTAAACTGCTGCAATGGTACACCAGTTAAGCCTTTTCATATCAATATTATTTTAAATGACCTGCAGTGCACAGTCCCTTCCCACTGCAGAGGAATGTGATCTCCTGGGGACCTGCCTGAAGTGCCCTTTAGCTCCTCTGCTGCTATTGGCCATTAACAACTCTGTTGTATGGGTAAAGGCCCAATGTATGCAAAGATTGCAAATGTGCCCCAGAAGATCTGTTCAGATATAGTATTGTTTTGTGGAAGGGAATGCATCCTAGAAAAGGGGATGTAGATGTGAGATTTATACATTTGACTGGGTCCAGCTTTGGGCTTTTCAGTGCAAGAAAGGTGTTAATTTATTTGACAAAGTTCAGTAGAGACCACCAAGAGGGTCACAGCACATGAGGAGAGCCTGAATGAACTGGGCATGTTCAGCCAGAAAAGAGAAGGCTTTGGGGGGACTTACTAGCAATCTTAAATAACTTTGGAGGTTATGAGAGCCAGGCCCATTTTCTTGCTGTGCTACTTGGTCAAGAGAGACAGTGGTCATAAACTTCTAGTTCTGGCCAGATATAGCTAAAACTTTGCACTAGGAGGCTCACTAAGCATTGGAACAGGTTGCCCAGAGAGGATGTGAAATCTCTTGTTGGAGGTCTCTAAGACCTGACTGGCTGAAGCCTTAAGTAGCCTGGTCCAAATCTGATGTCGACCGTGGTTTGAGCAGGAGATTGGACTAGATGACTTGACAAGGCCCTTTCAAACATGAAGGGTTCTGCAATTATGATTCCATAATTTTATCCTCCCCCCTCACTTGTGGCATTTTTACCTTAACATTAGTACCTCTGCCAGTATCCCCCTGCAACAGGCTTTCTTCCATGGGTAACCATGTGTTTGTCTTGCACTAAAGATGGAGAAACCCTCTCCCTATGGTATCTGTGATGTTGAAGAAAGTATCTCACCTTTGCTGTTAACAATTCCACATTTTTTTTTCACTCATGTACTATGTGTTAACTGTTAGAGATGACTGTAGTACTCTAAATTGGCTTCCTACCAAGCAGAAGACTTCTGCCTACATATTGGAGTGGTTCTTGGAAGATGGTGTTTATCAGACTGATTGAATTCAAACTTTCCTAGTATACAAGACATCAATTAAGTTCTGTGTTAGTCTTTGCAAATAACATCTTGTAGAAGATGAAGGCTCTTGCAGTAGTTGCTTAGAAAAAGTAAATTGGGCTACAAGTTCTTAAAAGTCTTTCCTGGGTCTAACAGTACAGTAAAGCTGGGTAGTGTCATGCAGTCTTCTGTAGTAGCTCTGTAGGTAGAACCACTTATTTAAAGCTACCTGACACAAGTATAGTTGATTATTTACTTTCGTAAGGTAAAAATTTGAGATGAAATCTTACAATGCCAGATTTGTCTCAGATGGACTATTAAGAAAAACCTCACGTGATGCTTCTGCCTTTGCCTAACTGTAAGAAGTTAAATTACTTAAGAGTTCTGAACTTTCTTAGATCTCTGGATATCCCTACAAGTGTAAATTTCTCCCACATAACCATCCTGAGCAAGTTTTAAGTGATGCTGCAGAGATGTAGCCAGACTTTTCTGTAATTGCTGCTTTAGGCCAGCTGCAACTAAGGGAAGGCAATTGCTTGACTTACAAAGTATAGCAAGCTGGTAAGTATGGAGCTATTGCATTTGTTAAGGAGATGGCAACTACTGCTGTCCAATTTCTCATAAAGAACTGTTCCACTGCTCTGTGGCCAACACTCTTAGTAGAAAATGCTGTATTGTAACAAAGTTGTGTTAGAGCAGATCTTTTTTCTGATCCTGCTCTCAGCGTGGGTTGTTTGGCACCCTCTCACCCTGCTCTGCACCTTACTTTTGATGAATTTTAGCAGAAGTTGTCTGTCTGAGCAAAACTGGATTAATTCCCACTTGCTTCCGTTTCCGTGTGTTGTTCTTGCAGAGTTCTAGCAAAAGGAGATGAAATTATGTAACTCATTGTGTTGTCATAAAACTGCTTTTGAAGAATTTTCTGGTGATCTGATAAAAGTAGATGATTCTGGTTACCCACCTATAGTTGTTAGAGGCTCTTTAAGTGTGATAGCACTGCCAGTGTGAAAACACTCTTTTGGTATGGACAGACTGCAGGACTGGTTTTACTTGTAGCTGAACCAGTAGAGCTACTAGTTTTACATTATATTAGAGGCAGTCTTGTGAAACTGTTTGTTGTCTTCAGGGCATACAGCCTTTTCTGTTTGTGTTGCTCAACTTTTGCGTATTGATAAACTTCCTCCAAGCAACCTATAACGTGATTTTTTTTTTTTTTTTTTTTTTCAGGCTAGAGAAAGAGATTTTTTTATTAAGTTGGCTGCATTGCTCTAACAATGTATTGTCACTCTGGTCATATACAGTATAACAGATTCTGAAAGCTCTTTTTATTTTCCAATAGGCTGGTGTTTGGGATGCTGTATCCTGCATATTACTCATACAAAGCTGTGAAGACAAAAAATGTGAAGGAATATGTAAGTCGCATTCCTTTTAATTGCTTAATTAAATGTCTCTGCTGACATACAACTGTGAAATTCTCATTGTGCAGTGCAATAAATCATGTGAAAGTTTCATTTGATATAGTATTAGATACAACACCTGTGTGAACCTAGTGGTAATCTTGTGATTTTGTTTGGAGGGCTAAAGTTAAGGTTTTTCAGACTTTCATAGACTTTGCTGAAACGTGTCCAACACACTGTGCTGTATACGGATATTTTTAGGAGGATTTTTAAACATAAACATTCAAGTGTTGGTTGCACTTTTGGGCAAGGGGTAGAAAAAAGGTGTCCTAATTCTGACAACACTTGTAGTATAAGCAATGACAAATTGATTCTCAGTGACCACTTGAACAGTAACAATAGTTTAATTGTCATTGTATGGAGCTCAACAGGGGATTTGAAATCTACCTGGGAAAGGGTAGCTCTGGTTAATCTGTTGGTCCTCCAAGAGGAGAAAAAATTGTAACCAGGGAAGGAAAAGATTTGGTTAAGGTGATGTGGAGGAAAGGAGCAGAACAGACAGAAGAGTACTGCAGTTTAGAATTAATCTGTTAAATTATTTACTTATCAGTGTGAGCAGTGATGTTTACCACAAGAATCTTACCCAGCTGCAGTCACAAGGAGCTTTGCTTGCTGAGTTACTTCCCTGTTTTAAGAGGCAGCCTGACTTGATTTCGGCAACTCACCTATATTCTCTCCTGAACCCTGTTCTTAACTCGGCTGCCTGACTCAGGATGGAGTCAGTGCCATCAGTTACTTGAATTCGGCAGCCATAGCTGTGACCTAATGCTGGATGTGTGATGTCTTTGCTTTGTACTTGGTTGTAGTTGTAGTATGCAGTAGCTGTTGTTCCTCCACTCCCCTGTTATGTCTTACATGTAGTCTGATCACTCCATCAGAGCTCCAAAGTGGACATCATAGTCATACTATTTCTGGTTTCTGTGTAAAAGCCGATTAGAGCTTATTTGTGCCCATAGAGCTAGTGCCTGCCAGAGCTAAGCTTTTGGGAGAAAAAAATCATCAAAAGTAAGAGAAGGATTTCCTCTGTCTCATGCTTACTTCACCCTATCAGGAAGGTATATAATGCAAAGAATTTATAATCTACTTTTCCTCTCTGCTCCCTCAAAAGGAATCCGCAGGCTAAGTAGAGGATAGCAGTTTAAAACTCTAATACAAGAAATCACTTTAATTTAAGAGGTTACCATTGCCTCTTGCAATATATTTTCTAGAAAAAGAAAAGCAATGGTTGTACAGTGCTGAGATTTTTGACTCTTACCTCAATTGTCCTGTTATCTATGACTTAGCTGTCTTTCTGGGGCATCCTTTTTTAGAGATGCCTGTCATTTACACAAGACCTTTAGTAGGGCCTGGGTCCATATTTTTCCAACTGTGTATTTTCATTTAGTGTGAAAACACTGCTTTTCAGTCACCTGGGGTCTTTGAGCAGTCCCTGAATTTGCATTGCATACAAAATGTTATGGGGCTGAGATGAATGAGACCCATCTCAGTGACTTTTTCATGAGCAGAGAATGACATTGATTCATCAGTGAATTACCACTCCATTGCTGGTTGGGTTGAGTGTCTAGGTAGATCTTAGGGACTATCCATGGTTTTCATCTTCCCAGCTGGGACATTTTGTTTGACAGAGAGGGTGTAGGTTTAACTGCAGCCTTCCAAATGGCACAGCTCTGCTGCCAGTCATGTTATGGCCCGAGCACAACTTCCTTTCCAGGTTTATGTGTGGCTCAGGAGCCATCTGTTTTTGTCGCTGGATTGCAAGAGCTTTGTAACAGTGAAATTTTTTACTTAGCCACTGCTTCCACCAGTAAAAAGCAAATAAAAAAGACCAGACACCTTGAGTTGCTGTGTAGGTCATGATGCAGCAAATTGTTCAAAGATTATTTCTGGGGAAAAAAAAAAAAGTCATGTTGCTGGTTTTGGTAATTTAAAAGTCCTTACGGTCTTTAGTTCTAGAAATTAGCATCTGTGCCTTTGAAGAGATTTATTTGTTCTTGTAATTACCCTGGTTTAATGGAGTTGACCAGGTTCTTTGAGGAGTTTTTTCACTGTGTTACACCAAAGTCTTTGTAATAAGCATCTGAAACATAGTTTAGAAGTCAGAATGACCAGTCTTCTCAAATCCTGGCTACAGAATCTTGACCTGAAAGGATGTACTTCAGCCAGAGCCACCAAAGATAAGCTTAACACTTGGATGGTAGAAAAAAAGCTTAACAAACCATATCTGTAATCACCCTTTTAACATAAAAAGCAATACCCAGTCAAAGCTTCTGTAACTTCATCTTTAAGAGTTAAGTTGTTTATAGTCTTCTGGGCAGTGTCAAATATGACCTTCTGCTTTTCCTGAGGTTTTTTCTGGTATGAAAACCACTGTAAATCACACAGGCTCATTTGTCAAGGATGCTTTTGGTACCTAATGCATTAGTTGTACAAAATATGATTTGACTTGTGTTTTTGAGAATTTTTGCCCAGACCTCAGCAGGACTCCTGGCAGATCTCATATGACCTTCTGCAGGGCATTTCTTACTGTTCCGAGCAGCCCAAGAGAAACTCCACTTCTATTGTTGTTCCTAATTGGATAAATAGATGTTGATTAGAGAATGAACAGCCTGGATAAAATATATTGGGGGAAAAAAAAATATTTAGGCTTACATGGCATCTTAAAAATTACATTGCATCATGCTTAGGTTGATGGGGCAAGGGTGGATGTTAATTTTATTTTTATTCAGGTGTTGACTCTGGTTCATGGAAGGGTCACCAGTCTAAATGTCACATGGCCTGTCAGAGGTGACTTCAGCTGTTGTGTACCGTCTTAGTTTATTCAAGCCTGAAATACCTAAATCCTCTGAGAGATTGAAGCGAAGAATGTCATCACATGACTGAGTTTCTTTTCAAATTGAAATATAGAAAAGCATTTAAGATAAAGGGGTCTCAAGTTGTGACAAAGGAAGTGGTTTTAAAGTGTAATGCACAGCTACAAAATAGGCAGCGGTGTAGCATTAGGTTTTGAGTACTTATTTAAGTCCACTTCAAAAAAAGATTGCTTTAAAGGTGAAGATTAAATCTGAGCCACATCCTCTGTAGGAAAGTCTATATAGCCCTTGTTTTGAAAGAGGGTCCCATGAATTTAGGACTCAAGCTAGTGTCTATCAAATGTGGTGTTTAATGCTTTGAGGGTATACCAGAAGAGTTAGTAAGTAGTCTGTATGTCGCAAGTGAAAAGAGGTTATTGCATCTGGTTGCAGGTGATGCTTTTCTTATCTTTTCTTTCTTTTCTTGAATGCTTTTGTTTTTTTCTAGCATAGATAGTGTTGGAATTTAAAGAACATGTGGGCGTTCAGTTAGTATGAATAACCAGTGGTGGTTTGCACTGACCTATTTTGGAAATACATTGCATTTGGCCGCTGATATCTTAGAGAAGACAAATGTCTGGAACTACTTCTATAATACATATTCTGAAAGATGTAATCAGTTTCGACAACCAAATTTGAACAAATGTTCAAGAAAAATGAGCGGTTTAATTAACTATTAGAACTAAACCTGTACTTCAAGAGCATTGTCTGATTTCAAAACAATTATGTATAGTGTAAATCTTAAAACCAAAAATGAGTATATAGATATAAACCCCTGAAGCATTAAGATGTTTACATGTGAGCTCTTTTATTAACAAGACTTCTGTGGTTCTTGGCGTATGAATAGAATTAAATTTCCATGAGAAATACTGTTTTCCTGCCTTGCCCCAGTATTAATACCATAATGCGAAGCACACATGTAGAACTTGAGCGCAATGTATAGCTGAATAACGTATATTCTGAAATGAAAGCAAGGGCTACCTGACTTATTAATTTTTGACTTCTGTGTGGTGGTATAAACATACGGATGTGTGTGGAAGAGAGTGAAATATTCTTTAGTGCTATAGTGGGAATTGCACTTTGTACTTTTGAGAATCTACTGACTCTTTGCAGTGTTTTTTCTTATCAGTAAAGCTCTTTAGAGGCAGAGCCAAGTCTGTGAAGCCAGCCTAGGTGAGGTTGTGACCCCGGTGACCCAGCCATTTCACTTAGCTTGTTGCAGCTGCCACCAGTTCTACTTAGGAACAGAAGACCATTAGGAGGACCCTCATATAATTTCCGTTGAAACCTGGTTGAGGCAGACAGATACTGTTGAATGTCTTGCTTTGGCAGCTCTGAACTGACTGTACAGTGTATAGTGTATTCTGTGTAAAGGTGAAATCAAAATTCTTACTGAAGATGGTGTTTTAATTTTCAGGTTCGCTGGATGATGTATTGGATTGTGTTTGCTCTTTATACAGTTACTGAAACAATAACCGACCTAACAGTCTCTTGGTAAGAGCCTGCTTTTTATGAACTCTAGATGAGACTATATTCGTTTCTGGTGCTCTTTGATTTGTAATGATTTAATTTTTATAAAGAAGTTGTGCTTGTTGGTAGCCCTTTATTTTCAGGAAAAGATCTCAGTGTATGTGAAAAATAACATCTGTTTTCAAGTGTGCACTGTCACTCGAAGTAGGGACTACAAAACTGCCACCTTTGCTGTAGAAACTGAATAGAACTCTTAAAAGGATGGACTATAATTTCTCTGTGCAGGAATGTATAATGCAAAGCTCTTAACTGTTTTCATTTCTTAAATGACAGTACAGTCAATTAAAATTAAATCCATAGGTCTATAACTCATTTAATTTTTGTCTAATATAACTTCTTGTACGTGAAGAATCCTGTATGCTAACATGTAATTGTGTTTTCTGAGATCTCTTCATGATGATTAATTACTGTGTGTTTTCTTATTGCAGTTGTTGATTTCATACAACTTTTAACTTGTCTGTAGGTTTCCACTGTACTATGAACTGAAGATAGCTTTTGTTATTTGGCTCCTTTCCCCATATACTAGAGGGGCAAGTTTAATCTACAGAAAATTTCTCCACCCCCTTCTTTCTTCTAAAGAAAGGGTAAGGAATAACTTCTCATATTTTTTAATGCCTAATATGGAAATACCATATGTTGAAATACTAACTGCTGCTGGATACATGATAAAAGCAGATCAGTGCGTTACTGGTTTGCCAGGCAGTGTGAACTTGGCCTAGCAGAGGCAAGTGCGTATGACTGTCCATGTATATGTTTCTCTTTAACTTGCATTAGCAGACAATGTACTACTTTCTTTTGACATGAGATAGCTTGGTGTTCACTGGTCTACTTAGTGCACTTTGAGGAGCTCAGTTGAGTGGAAGTGATGCAGTTTGACTTTCTACTGGAAGAACATGTGCAGTACTCTCTGTGAAGAAGCATAAATGCAGTTTTAGGAACAGCTCTTCATGTTACCATTTTTTTCCAACATAATCTAGTAATAAACCTTTTCAGGACAAATGATGTTGATGACTTTTCTGGTGTGCAAACTGACAGGATAAGAGAGAGACTTTCTACTAAGGTTTAAGGGAAGAATAGTCTGCAGAAATATACCCCAACTGAAAGCAGCTAAAGGATATTTAGCTTTAGCCAGAGTATGAAGGGGCCATGGATCTGCTTAGCTTTTTTTCGGTATCCTGTTTGTGTGGAAAGGGTGATTAGCAAAGGTGTGAAGACTGCCACCAAAAAACCTCACACTACAGAAAATAGCATTAGTAAAGGTCAGTGCTGAGCTTGGCCTTTATTAGGCAAAAGAGGCAGCTGACATAATTGCCACTGACATGAACAGTAAGGTCATCCTGACCTTTTGAAGGTTGAACTGTAAACCGTTTGCAACTTCATAAGCTAAAGGATTTTTCCCCTGTAGTCTGCTAGCTGTTGTGAACTACCTTGAAGCCTTTATCTCCAGCTCCAGGCATTTAACCACAGCTGGGGATAAATGTCATGTCTGTATTGTCCTTGGTACTTCACTATGTCAGAGCTCTGGCTTCAGAAGTTCTTTCTGAGCCGACCCTACCTTTCTAAGGAGCTCTCTGATTTCACCTTAAGCATGTTATTTCTTGAACTTTTGTCTGACAAGTTAAGCTTACTCTCTGTAAGGAACTTGCTATGTAGTGGTGATGTTTCTGAGCTGGACAAAAGTAATGTATTTTATCTTGTTTGACCAGACGTGGTTATTTTTTAAATGAGAGAATATAAGTGAATGAAACGTCAGTGTACAAAGGCAAGAGTAATTGTCCCATTAAATAATTTATTAAAGATTTCTTCTGTCTTCCTTTATTGATGGAAAAATAATACTGTAGGGAAACGTGACTCTCATGTACAGCCCTCTAAAATTTAAGTATGTTTTGCTTTTAGGAGATTGATGAGTACATCGTACAAGCCAAAGAAAGAGGCTATGAGACCATGGTGAATTTTGGAAGGCAAGGGTTGAATTTGGCAGCAACTGCTGCAGTGACAGCAGCTGTAAAGGTAACTTTCTGCTTGCATTAATTGCTTTTGCCCCTGATATAGAGCAGTGCGATTGTACTGAGGACTTGACATTCCTAAACAAAAGGATTGATTCTGTAAATGCATTGAAAACCTGGAACACAATTTAAGGGTTGCAGCCCTCTAGTCCTCCTCATACGATGTTTGTTTGTTTAACATGGCTTGTAGTTATTTCTTGGATGGTGGGGATCAGTTTACTGTGATTCAAAAGATACCATGCATTTTTCTATGCAGATTTTTGGTAAAGATGACCATTGTTTCTTTTCTGTTTCTGTTGTGCTTTCTTGTTGGTAAACAAACTATATAAAGGATTTCTGGCTTTTCTGCTGTTTTTCTCCAATCAACTTGAGGTAACTCCCCATATGAAGTAAGGCATGAAAGATTACTACCACAGATAAACGTTATCTTGACACAATTAACTTGTTTGCAACTTGTTGATTGAATTATTAAATTAATACACTAAGCGTAAGCTTGCATATTGCTGTTTAGCATACTCTTGCTTTGTCATATAATTTCCATTACATCATGAAGTAACCTGTGGTTGTTCCCAAATTACATTCCTACAAAACTCATGACCTTCAGTTGAATTTCAGAGGGTTCTAGGTCTAGGAAAACAAAATGCAAGCTTATAAGTAAGATTCTATGCAACTTGTGGCCCACCAAAAGGAGTATAACTTTAGACAATGTGTATCCTGCTTAATAGTCATTTAAACCAAAACACTAAAGAATGTATGGAAAGAAAGATGTATATGACCTAGTTAAATGATAGTTTTATGGCGATCAAGATTAATTTCTTCTTGGGAATAAATGAAACTGCTGGGTTCATAGTAACAGCATTGAAAATGTGAACACTTAGTAGATATCAGTAAGTAATGTAGAGATCCCTGGCTGTCAAAGTTAAGCAGGTATAGCTAGCATTTAACTTAAATTTCTGTGCTTGTACATGAACTTGCTTTATAAATCAAAGACATTTCTAAAAACTACATTTTCAAATGCCATCTTGAAAAGGTTTGGAAAAACAGTCATGCATATCTTGTTTGTTCATCTTCTCTCTTTTTAAAGATATATGTGGGTGGTAGTGTAAGAAGTATCACTTTTTGTTTTAAAATATGGACATAATAAGCCTAAAATACTGAGAATGTGATTCAGTTTGATCACTGGTTCTTTTTTTTGTTATTCAAAGTCTTAGTATTGCCTTGAGGCATGAAATAATTTAGAAGGAAATAGAGTACACTTCTAGAGAAATGAAAGTATCCAGAGTCAAAATCGGTTATTTAGAAAAAACAAATCCGACAAACAAAAACTCGAAGTACTCTACTGGGAAAAAGTTTAAGAACTGTGCTAAATGCTAAAATGCAAGTTCTTTTCCAAACAGCAAATTGTAACTTACTACAATGTGCACCTGTGATGATAAGCTCTGTGTGTTTTCCTTATGTCTGGCTGCCTGGCTAAGGTTGGATATTTCCTTGTTAATCCTTGTGGTGTTATAGAAATATTGTAAAATAAATAACAGAAATATCTCCTCCCACTTTCTTCTGAAATAATGAATAACTTTTTCCGAAATGTCTGTGTTTAGATTTCATTGCTATTCAGCTGTGACTGGCAAGACGCCTGCTCTATTTGTTAAAACTTGTTAAACATGCTCATGAATATTTGTACAGAATTAGTTCAGTGCAGATGAGATGCTTGGGCAAAACAACCACCACAATACCAGAGACCTAAAATAGACATGATTTTTAAACAGTATGAAAGAGGAGACTCTGAAAATCTTTATTTTGGCATGTTAAACCTCTCTTCAGTTTGTCATTCCAAAAAGCTGAGCGTGACTGCTCCATCCAAGCAAATGGAGACAATGCATGTGTTCCTGATTTTTGTACCCTGTTTTTCAAGAGTTGACTGCTGCCTCCAGCAGGTGAAAAGATTATCCCTTCAGCATGAGCTGGTGGAGCACGCTATAGGATTTCAGGAACGGAATCCTATTAGTGGGATCAGTTTTGATGGGAAGGAGACACAATTTCATCCTTTTTTTTTTTTTTTTTTTTAAGGAGCAGGCATGCTTATTCTGACATATCGGATCTCAAATTAGGAATTGAGAATGTGGAAGGTTAAACACAACAGGAGGTCCAAAGAAAGAAAGCTTCTGTTCACTGACGTGTCCAAGCACAAGATGCTACGATGTCTGCTTATGCCAACTTTAGGAGGGTGGTAAAATTGCTTGGAAACTCTCTGGAATATTTTCAAGATCAAGTGTGGGAAAGAGCGGTTTTCTCCAAGGGCTGTCAAAGGAATTGGGGATTAGTATTAAAAGACTAGTTGGCTGTGTAGGGGAGGCTGGAGCAGCCAGCCAGCCAGGTCAGTCTACTGAAATTTGACATAGATTTAAACCTGCTCCACTGTAGTTACATTGAAATGTAATTGGCAGGAGTCATGGCTTGTAGCTTACATTCCTTTACTGATATTTTTAGCTGGTACTAGTTAGCCACTGTTCATGTAAAATATGGTGTTTCAAAACCTGCTAAATAGCATACATTAGCAAAACAAATTGTGTTACTTAAATTAACATGACAGAAAACAAATCTTTGTAAAATCCTGATTTCAGGAGACTTAGGGATGCAATATGGTCGAGGTTGACTTTTACAGTCTACTAATAAAAATTCTCTTTGGGATATAAAAGAATCGGGAACAAGATGCCTTTAATGATAGGGCAGTTGTTGGAGTTCTTTCAGCTCAATAGTGTATGGATTTGTGGAAATTCTATCCACAACACCAAGTTCTACTGATAAATCTTGTATTTTGGTGCATCTGCTTTCCAGATCCTCTGAGATGCAGGTTACTTGTACGTTCCAATTTTTGCCAACACATAAATTCTGACTTCTCAAGCTACTAGTGAAAACTGGTTTCTATATCACCACGTGTGGGATGGCTGCTAATTAAGCTGTGATATGCACTGTCATTTTTTTGAACAAATTTTGAACAAATATGGTTCATTTGTGAAGTATTATTTGGTAGTAATAATAATGATATATTTTGAGGGCTGTGTTTCTGCATGTCTTTTAGTCATACTGAATCTGCTGCCTTTCTGCTGGTTGAATATTATTCTAACGGCCTTGCTCAGACTTCCCCTTCTTCCCACTCGGGGCATGGCAGTGGGAGGCCGTATCTTGCAGCCAGCTGTGGCACACAGCCAGTATCGCTGTGAGCAGCTCAGCTCCCCGGCAATATTGCTTTCATCCCTCCTCCCTGCCCAGCATGCTGCAGAGGTCATTCATGGGACAGCAGTCTCTTTCCAGGTTGAGAGGGATCAGAAGTCGTTCCCTGTCAGCCCGGATCGGATCAGGGGGAGAACAGCTGGGAATGTGGGTGCTGCACACGGCAGCTCTGTAGCCACAAAGCTCTAAGCAGCCCTGTGGATGCAGAGTCCATTGAGAACTTGTCCAGTGCAGGCCAAGCAGCTTTATTCAGTGATCCTGACCACTGAGGGGGCTGCAAGTCCCATTTAAACAACAACAGAAAAGAGTCCCTGAGGCAGACATATACTGTGTGGTGTCTGTTTACTGCAGCTTCCCTGGGTTAAGTATATAAACTATAAAAAATACATGTTCAATAACAAAATAGAGAGTGGCATTTCACATATGAGGGTCAGCTGATGAGATGGCGTACAAAAAGCTTACCAGAGTCTGAGTGGTCTCAAAAGGAGTCCCTTAAGTAGGCTATGTTTATCAAAAACTAGATTTAGAAACCTATTACAACTTCAGTGTTTCAGATTGGTCACTGGTAATGAATGTGGTCTCTGAAAAGAGTTTAATATGTTTTAAGAGCTACTATTGAATAAATAAGCAAACTCGTGCTTTAAGACTTGTGTTTTGTTTAAGACCACACAAACTTCACAGTTCATCTCTCTTCAAGGTTCACTTACATAGAAATTTGATCACTGAAGTTCTGTGCTTTTTTTGCTTACACTGTAATTGTAAATGTGTGTGTCTCAATCTTTTGTGGTATAATTTAGTTGGCAGCAGCTGGGCTGGATGCAGCCTACTGTATTTCTTCCTTACTAGTAGGAACTGTTGAAATAATGGGACACTAGTGCAGGCGTGGCAACTGCACTGCCACCTTCTTGTGTGCAGCATCTTGGGGTGTGTGTATGGCTGGGGAGAGGTGATGGCTGCTGCCATACCTGTAGCATGAGTGTGGAAGTAGGAGAACCCCCTTCACTCCACCTGCAATTGCATTGCTCTGCCTTCTGTTTTGCAGGCAAAATCTTGCTTTCGAGCTGTGGCTAGTAATTCTCTGAACTTTCAAACAAGATATCAAAGCTCTTAATGCATTAATATTCTAAAATGTGAATGTTATGTTCACGTTTCCTGCAGTAGAGGGTATTTCTTCTCCCATTTCCAGCAGTAGGAGGGTATTTAATATTTTTCAGCCAGACTTTCATTCTGAGTTGATAGTAATCCAGATCCTCACATTGTTTTGGCAGAAAGCAATTACCTGCTTCTTTTGGGCATGGGGGGTGGAACAATCTTCCTAAATATTAAGTACTGTATGAGCACAGTGATGTGGGTTGTTTTTTCCTTTATAATTAAAAAACCCACACAAAACGCCTTGAAATTTGTCCTCCAATTAGTCCATGCAGTGGTGTGAAGTAGAAATCGATCTTGATATGGCTAGACTGGATCTTCCTAGGGGTGAGATGTAGACAACATTCAGGCAGGAGACTGGGGGGACTGTAGGGAGTACCTGCATAGGATCAGTGTAATTTGTGACTGTGACTCTGCAGTACAGCAGTGGTTGTGCAGCCCCCATTCCTACTGTGACTCTTAGGCATGTGTGCTCCATCTCTTATTTGTATATGTATCCTTTCAAACTTCTTAATATTTGCTGTGTGTAACTTGAGTAAAACTTTCCATCCTGGCAAGTCGTTTTGGAATGAAGGGCCCATTGTATGAATCCCTTATGTCCTCCCTGAATGAGGCAGTGCTCCACAGGAGCTCTAGCCTCGTTGACCGTGCAGTTTGGTTAAGGGCACAATGTTACTTTATGGCACATAGTTGACTTTTTTCCCCTTCGAAAAACAAAATTCTGTATCCGTGAGCTGCACTGAAAATTAAGTCTGAATGTTCCCAGCTTGGATCTAGTCCTCTATCTCAACAGTGGAATTGGAAATACAGGCTTGTAATGTGAGTTCTTCTTAGCATGTTTTATTATAATCTTAATTACATTATCTTGTCCAATTTGCAAGTGTCTTTTTGTAGTGTGTCTCATAATGAATGAACTCACTGTGCAACTGTTACGCAAATGTGTCTTCCTACACTTTTGCTTCTGGCCAAATCCAGCTTCTGTCACTATTCTATAGTAGACTCTGTCCACACTTAGGGAGTGGAGTTGTACTGAATTTATATGGATTCTGCTGAGAACCAACTGGGTCCGTTCTACACATTCATTGGTGTGCAGTGATTGACACCTGAGTCCAGTTGTGTCTCTTCAAGCAGCGGACACAGCCTGATCAAGAGTCTTACTGTGTTATAGCAGATACCGTTAGCTGTTACTTGTCAAAAGAAACAGTCCTGTCTCTCCAGTTCTCTGGTGTCCTAGCAGCTGACTGTAAGTTCTCACGCATAGCTGGTTCCTGATTTGGCTTACTGTGCAAATGCTTTTCAATGAAAGAAGTGGAGTAGTGGAAGGACAGGATTCCTGCCTTAAGGCAGGACAGACCTGCCTTAAATAAGCCATTTTAGGGGATAAAATTAACTTCAGAATTTCTACAGTAGTTTATACACAGACTGTACAGTGTAGTGCATTTTAACTCAAAGGCAAGCTGTAGTTGTGTTCTTGAGAAATGTTAGTCATCCTACATGTATGTAGGAAGAATGAGAAAAGTAAAGGCTTCTAACTTCTCTCATAAGAAACCCTTTCTTTGTTTTTGTTTAGTGGCAATGTATGAATGGTGGTGTAAGAGTTAAAAGAGAGTTAAAATAGGTTCTTCTTGCCTGTGTAGCACACTGTTTTAGTTTTATATGCTGTACTAATGACTAGTCATTAGAAAATGAGTATTAGGTTTAAGCCACTTCCCTTCTCCCCCCCCACCCCCTTTGGTGGCCATGCAAGCTTAAGGAGTATCACTCTACTGTCTCTTCACTTTACATGGCTATTTTTAACATGGAATAATTTAGTGTGCTGGTCTACCATCTGCAAACAGTTGTTGCTATGAGAGTGAGAACAAATGGCTTTGGCCAGTGGTGCAAGAACTGCTGTTGCGGAGAAAGGTGTGTGGAATTGTACCCAGATTTCTGCTACTGCTAGCTAGCATAATGCTCACATTTTACTTAAGAGCTTCATTTTTAAGAACGAAACCAAATCTGGAGCCCTTGCTTTGAAGTGGGATTCGTGCACAGGCTTGTCAACGTTCCTCTGAAATGGTTATTTTTTGCCATGTATGCCAGAGAGGGAAGAATCAAATGTTATTTTAACATCCCATTGAGTAATGTGCTTGTTCTTTTAGCTGCTTATACAATAAATTAATCTTCAGTGCTTTAATAATAACATCATCTGATGTAAAATGAAAGAGCTGTTTGACCCATCTTTCTAAAGGGGAACTTCCTATATGTCCCATGTAGGAAAGATGTAAAGACAATCAGAGAAGGCATACTAATGTTAAAATGTGATCAACTATCTTTACATGTAGCATTAGATTTTGGGTTGGTATTATGGTACTATGTCCATAAAGCTACATGAGTAAGAGAACCTGCTAGCTTGTAGTCCAGACACGACTTCTTTGGTTTGTGGTTTCAAGTTTCTGTCAACTAGAGCTTTTGTAGTGCTGCCAGTGTCTCAGTTACTTGAGTTAATGTTACAGAGTGTATTTTTAACACATATTTCCTTTCTTATGCATATTCAAATTTGTGGAGGATAAAATCTAAAACAGCGGAAATATTTATTTATTGTCAACCACGCTTTTTAAAATGGAAGTGTTAAACCTACACTGTCATGCTACCTAGCGCTGCTACAGAAATACCATGTTTGAAGTGATTTGAGCATTTCTGATGTTTTTTTTCTCCTTTTAAACTCATCCCCTCACCAAAAAAGCCTTTATTTGCTCGGATTAAAGGAGTGAAATGAGACATTTGTAATGAAACTGCTAGCTTATCTGTAAATTATTCATCTCAGAGCAATATACTGTTAAGCTTGGGTAAAAGCAATACTTAAAGCAAACGTAAATCTAACGCATGCTTATGTTCCATGAATTTTCTAGTGCAACAAAGAAGCATGGGCTTAAACGTCTTCACCCATCTCGAACAGCAAAGTTAAACCTCTGCTTTGTTTTCATAGATACTGTTGTTGTATTTCAGAGTCAAGGCGCGATAACTGAGAAACTGAGAAGTTTCAGTATGCATGACTTGACTACTATACAAGGAGATGAGCCAGTAGGACAGAGACCCTATCAGACATTACCAGAAGCAAAAAAGAAAACCAGAGCATCTGCAAGTGAGTCTTCAGGTAAGTATCCATCTATTTGTTTTCTAGCTAAACGAACAACTCACCAAAGATAAAAGTGGGAAGGCAGAAATACATTTACCCCATTTAGAAATGGAAAAGACCTCAAAGAATTCCAGTACACTTGAACAGAGTTTACTTGAGCAAGATATATTATGACAGTTGAGAAATCCTCCCTGAATTATTTTCTTCTTGCAGCCACTAACAGTGTAGTCATACTGTACTCATTACTCCTATCTTTGCCAATTAGCAATGAGAATTCCTTGCCAAAGTAAAGCTTAATTGGAAGTAAAAGAATATGTGAGTAAGTGGTGTTTCTGTGACAAGTGTACAAAAAGTTAAACGTGAGAATTTATGGAAGCTCAATAAATAGGAAGAGAAAATTAATGGAAATAAATTCAGTAGGTCTGTAATAATAGTTCAAAATGTAAAATTGCTTGTGGTGATCAGAATAATGAAGGCATTAAGTTGTTATAATGGACTGATGCACATCAACATTCAAAAGATGGTTTGTGGTGACCAATATATATTATTTTATTATATTATTATTATCATCATCACTTTGCTTTTGAGGCTGTCATGCTTGAAGGAAGGTTTCAGTGGCAGATACCTTTTTAAATGGTAAAGTTACAATGTAAAGTAGTTGATATTTCCCACAAAAGAAATAGCTCTGGTCTATTTCTTTTCACCTAAGCCTGTCATTTCCTCTCATCCCTTCATTTTTGGGGAGGGCTGATGCTTGTGGAGGATGAAGAATTCCAGGAATCACATGGTAGCCCGTGGTGTTTCTAAGGAATAAATGGCCACCTGAATGGCCTGAAGCTGAATTGCTAATTGTGCCCAGAAGGTATCCTGTGCTGGACAGGGGTCACTGGCCGGAGAGAAAGCCCATGGATTCATCAGGGGTTGCATTAGGGATGATGTCACTGCAGCTGTTGTGCAGGGGCTATTCCTCAGTAAGAGAGCATTAGTTATCTATCTGAAATAGCTTGGAAATGCTCAAAATTCCATAAAAAAAATATTTACTTGGGTGTAGTTTATACTATGTAAATAATCACTGATTGTGAGATTCAACTTCACATGTCAAAATGCTTTCTTAGAGATAGTTTAACTTAATTGTTTCGACTCCTGGACCCAAATCTAGTGTACACCTCTTCTGTTTTCTTTGAATTTTCTTCAGCATTAGATTTAAAAAAAAAAACAAACAAAAACCAACCAAACCAAAACAAAAACCCACAAACCACAGGTAAGAGTTAGGAACACTACGTAGCAATATGTCATTGCACTTAGCAGAAGGTTATTTTTTGTGATCTGAGCTGTGCAAATTAGTTAAAAAGACCTAGTTGTAGAAGGACATTGATCATAGGATGATTGAGCTGCCAGTATGCTTGCTGTGAAAACGGTAAATGTGATTTTGATGCATCAGAAGAGGTGTTACAAATAGAGATAAGGGAGTATTGGTGTCACTGCAAACATCCCTAGTGAGAGACTATATGAGCAACAGATGCAATTCAAATCTTCCATATTGAAAAAGATGAATTGTAGTGGAGGCAGAGACATGTTGCCTCTAGAATGGCAGAAGAGGCAAGTCTGCCTTTAAGTAGCTGTGGAGTAGGTGAGTGTGATTCTAATTTTGGGAAAAAAATGACTAAAGGAAAAGAATCTAATTAAGCCTAAATAAAATATTGGTTTAAGATGAAATGTACGTTGATCATCATGAAAGTTGGGTTTGGAGTCTAAAAGGTATTCTGGAGTGTTACCTCTTGTAGGTTCTGGAATGGCCTTATAAAGGGAGAGGTTGGCGAGGGGAAAGAACCAGATACATTTGGAGACCTTATGATACGTCTGTGATGGGGATTCAGGGCTTTTGGACGCCAAGGATCTTTTCAGGACGTGTTTTTAAGCAGTTTGCGCCCTCTAGTGTGAATCTTTGGTAATAATCTTGGTCCTATTTTCGCAGGCTATAAACAACCCTTAATAGTACTTTGACATTGTATCGATCTGAAAGGAACTTGGGCATTAAATATGCCGAGAGGTATGCAAGTGTGAAGAAAGGTCCTGTGAATCACAGAATTATAGAACGGTTTAGGTTGGAAGGGACCTTTTAAAGCTCATGTAGTCTAACCCCTCTCCCATGGGGATTATGGCCAAAAAACCTTAAGTACTTTTCAGGATGACCACTGAGGTTTTTGCCTCAGTGTAAAGCAGAAGATCGTAGCAGACTGATGGTTTAATTTTTGACAATTGAGGAACCACTGCATTACACACCTATGGAACAGAGCGGCTTGTTACTTAAAAATGGCAGAATTATAAGCAACAAGCTCCTGGCAGACTAGATATTTTGCTGTTCTGAAACAGCTGGCAGACTGACTGTATTGTTTAAAAGAATAAAGGATGTGTGTTAAAGATGAAACTCATGGCTTTCTTAGAAATCTAAAAGTTACAGCTACTTCTTAACATCTTAATAAAAGCGTTTTTTAAAGGTTACAAAACTCCACTGGAAAAAAATCCTGGAGATGATAAAACAGATGAAGAGATGGAGGGGACACATTCAGAGGATGAAATGTTTGCTCAGAGAGGCCTTCGAAGAACTCAGAGCATGAAATCTGTGAAAACTATTAAAGGCCGTAAAGAGGCAAGTATAATCTTAGTTAAGTATTGAGTTTGCTTTTAACAGTGTATCCCAACATTTTTAATAATGCAGAAATTATTTTTTTTCTTAATCTTAGAGGGGTTATCAACAATAACTGGGTGGTAGAATACTAAATGGAGGAGGAAGTATGTGATAACAGTATCTAGTCTTGGAGCTTTTGTACTTCCAGGTGTTTAAGGGAAACACATGAATGAAATGAACTAAGCGAGGAAAAAAGGAGAGGAGAGGAAATAGACTCTGTGCTTGTAATGCTAATTCTGGCAACACCCCGCCCAAATTCCAGGAACTACTCACCTTGAAAGGGGTGTAGATAGTGATATTGTCATCGGCATTTGCATATCTTGGTTCTGCAACTTAAACATCTGCTGTTTAATGGATTAAAGAAGATTCAGACTTTTTTAGTTCCCATGGACGTATGGCCTGCTCTGACTTGTTACCCATAAAGAGAAGATCCCGTGTAGGATTCAAAGTGCTTTATATTTGCATGTGTCACAAAATTTAAAGATACTTCTGGATAAATCTCTATGGAATCTCATAAAAGCTTTTGGGTAATTCTGGGAAAACAGTTGAGACTTACCCTTCTTGCCCATTTCTGTTGAAACTATCTCAGTCATAGGTAGATTCTCTTGCTGAAACTGTGGAGTGTTCAAAGCACATTTAGACACTTGCTAGATTGGATTGGTGGAAAGGCAAATAATATTTCTGCCTGAAGTGATCTCAACTCTTAGTGAAGTTGTGTTTTTTTTTTTTTTCCCTCCCTCAGATACGGTATGGATCACTGAAATACAGAGTAAAGAAGAGACCCGCTGTGTACTTCTAAGTGTATTGCACAATGCCTACAAGACAAACTGCTGTATTATAATAACTTGAATTCAGTGTGTCAAGTGTTTAAAGATCTGTGTATGATTCATATAATGAGTATATATGAATAGATATGGTAGGACTTGGTTTTATGAACCTAAACGGTTGGATAAAGTATTACTCTGCTTTTCTGTAATTGCTTATTGTTTTGACTCAAATCTGGACAAGTTATAGTATGACTTTCAGCACTCCTTAAATGGGAGTTAAATGAGTAACAGGAAACAGCCTTTTTCCAGAGGTACCTAACAGACTGAAATGATTACAACTCCAGTTGAATTAGCAGAAGTTGTAAGTGTTTGGAACTTGTGTAAATTGAACTCATAGTGGCCCCACGTTTACATGGAAAGATAGGTATACTTGAAATATTTTTCTGAACTACAATTCCTGAAAAGGCCTTTCTGTAATTTAAAAATGTACAGTTTAAAGTACAATGGAGGATGGTGGGGAAGGAAAAGAAAAGACGAGGTAGGTATGGTAGGTACATCCTTAAGATCATCTTCTTGCATCATATTGCCAAGCTTAACAAACTTATACAATACTAATACGTGCAAACTGGGGGTACATTTAGCACTTTATGCAAAACTGTATAGTTTTGCACACTCTTACTGATTTACAGCTGCACATGTCATTTTAGTGACTTCTTAGGTAGGTTAGACTTATCTTTTGAATGCCAGCAATTCTTGTGCTTCGTGATTTTTTTTTTTTTTTAATTTATCTTGATTGCTTAAGTACACTTAGGATGCTGTAGATAATTGCTACTAACATTTAACAATATTATCAGGTGCCTTTTTATGTATTACAAGGCCGTATGGTTTTTTGTCTGTGTGTGGCGTTTTTTTTGTTTTGTTTTTGTTCTGTTTTGTTTGTGTCTTTCTTCCTCCTTCACCTAGAGAGATGTAACATGATTTTTAGGTCAGTTTTTGGTTAAAATTGTGGTAAGAAAAACTTGTAGCAATTCCAGTGATAGACCTCAGGGATCTGATCAGCCCATCAGCTGTGTATTAGAAGTCATGCTGACATGAAGGCATGTATGATAGATTATTCAGGTCCTGGTTTGGTTTTGCTCTGTGTTCCTTTAAGAATGAATATATAAAAAAGAACATGTATGTGTGTGTATTTTATATCATATGTGGATTCTAAAATTGGCTGTGTAGAACTTTTATTGCTAAAGTTATTACTAAAATATTTACATACAAATAGCTTTTTCTAAAAGTCTAGCTGATTTAGTCAGCTATTTTATAACCTAGAGTCCCATGACATAACTGTTTGCACAGAGATTAATTTTGGAATGTCATTCAAGGCAAGGACTTGTCAAACTGACTTTCTGAGGCCCCCCTTAGTTCTGTTTTCTGCAAATCAGAATTAGGCTGATTTTAGTTTTCTGTGTGACTATTTCTACTGTGGATTCAGGGAGAAAACACCCACTTTCTGTAGACAGTATGTTATTACTTGGCATGGGGAGAGATGGTGTTACTTTTCTTGAAGAGAAAATGGTGTGTGAGCCCTCTTATCTTTGGCCCTTGGAGTCCAGTCATTAGACCTTCCCCCAGGTATGACAGTCATCTGCAAGTCTACTGCAGTGCTTTTCAACATGCTCTTAAGGCTTGGGCCTGCTGCGGTTCTTTTTCTGTGTATTACACCTATAGCGGATTCACTGCTGGGAGGCACTTAATGGCCTGTTAATATATACTGGCATTTGAAGTAGTCTTCTGTAGACTTTGGGCCAGGGTTTGAATTGTAAGGATAAAAATGCAGCTGGTCTGTATTGGTGTTGCGTTACTCACTTGCATTGTAGGCATTTGTAAGCCAAGTGCAAAGCCTTGGTCAAATACCACAGTAGTGATGGTGCAGTGCTTTTAGCATCTCCCAGGAACTGAAATGCTTTAGTAAGACGTTGCAACAGTCCATATGTGATTAAAAGGCCAAAGTTTGTGTTACTTTACTTGAAGATGCAGTTTTGTACCAGACAACAGGAGGGCTGCTCCCTCCGAAATGAGCGTAGTGCCGAAATCCCATCCTCTAATGGAAACTGCGACTTGTCATCTAGCTTTCATAAGGAGCTGTTGTCTGTGGGGGAGGCAGTGGTCACAAAGGCAGCCTCCCCGTGGTATGGTCCGGCACTTGGGCCTCAGGACTGTTTGTGCTTCTCATCCATTTCCCTGAATGTAGGGAACGGGCTACCTGTGTGTTAAGGTATGGAAGACATTAGTGGAAACTGAGGCTTTTGTATTTGCATCTTGCCCCTCTTTGAAAACCAGACTAACCTGCGCCTTAGGTGGAATCTCTAACTCTTACTCTCCAGTTGAACGTCCTCCTTCAGCACTTGCTGCCACATCTTGCTTTAACTCATCATGTTCGTTTTATCAGCAAGCATGACGATAAAATTGTCATCTTTCTACAAATCAGACTCCTGCGTGAAGGAGCAGGGTAAGGCCTTCTTTCAGAATTACCATTCCTGTTACAGGTTCATGTAGATCCTCCTTTGGGGGTTGTGTTCTTTTCACATTTCCAGGGCTAGAGGTCATTTGAGTAGTTTAGGCTCTTGTGGTCAGTAAGTTGCTCTACATGTTACACATTTGAGGCTGTAACTTCTGGCAGACTTAACTTGCTAATTAAGTAGTGACAAAGGCTAAATAAACTCATTTTTCTGAACTATGCATGGATCTAGGAGAGCTGGCAGTCTTATTCGTATTCATTGCTGTTTGCATATAAATGTACTTGTGTTCTCTCAGATACTGTTTTAAGTGATAAACTTCCAGTGTTTTCCTAGCTGTTTTTTTCAGTCTAATATCCTGCTGTAAGATTCTTTTCTTGACAGCTTGATTTTGCTCTTTGGATTCATCCTGAAACTGGGTCACTGTATTATCTTAATTTTTTTTTCCTTGCTGTTTATTGTCAGCTGATGCTTGGCAGGGCGCAATGGCATGATTAGCTTTCATCCCAATAATATGTATTTCACTCTGCTTGTTGAATTTAGTTTAGTTTGGTTTTGAAATATGACACAATCTTTTAAACCTTGTGTACATGGAATTTTCAAACTTTTTTGCCTTAGCAACTGCAAAAGTGATCTGTCTAGCTCTTGCCAGTAAACTTCTTGGAAAAATGTTAAACAAAAATCAAAATTTAACTTAACATTCTTTTTGGTTTTGGAATGTAAAATGTAGTTCATGTCGAATTATATAATCATACGGACAAAGCATTGCCTGAGAACTGACTGACTACCACCAACAGGACTGCTAATATAGTTAAAGAAAAACTTATGTAGAGGTTAAAGGTACTTTAAAAGAGAGTATGTATTTCTTCTTAAATCACCTAAAGTTTCAAGGCTTTCCAAAATATATCTGAACTGACTTGGATTTCTCAGCAAGAGCCCTCTGTACGTTTTGAGATGAGGATTAAATTGATGGCCTCAGTTGCAAATAAATTTAGGCCAGACTCTGATTACAAGGTAATTGCCAATATTAGCTACTTAATGCTAATTGCTTTGCTTTGTGAAAGTAACTGAATATTATCCAAGATACTTTTTGCAAACTACAATGAATTTTAAAATGAACAGAAAATAATTTGATTAAACAGAATGGTGGAGCAAATGCTAGATACATTTAGCACGCTATTCATGACAAAAGATGTGTTTTATTTTTCGTGTAACTTTTATTAATGGGAAGTTGGTATTTTTAAGTATTTTTCTACGAAAATGTGTATGTGCAAAGGCAATACTTTAACATTTTTCAAGAACTTGTATTTTTAAATGCTACAGACCAGAGACTGTCTACATTGAGACTGACATTAGTAGCTTTAAAAAAATGCAATGTAAGCTTTAATTTTTATATTGTAATAATAACTTGCTGTCAACTTGTTTACATATTTGTAGGAGGGAAAGCTTCATTATGCATTGACGTATCTTGATACTATCTTTAATAAACGCTGCTTTGAGCAGGATGCAGTGGATATTTTATTACTTGAATTATGATTAACAAACCAGTCACTATGTACTCTGTATTCTGTTATTTAGTATAATGATTCCAGTACTGAAACAACCTATCTGAATTTTGAAGAGACTTTTAAAACTGTTCAAAGTATGACTAAACTGTCATTGAGGTTTCGCTGTGAAGCCTGATGCTGATTTAGACTTAAATGAAACTTACCCTGCTAAAGGCAACTTGAAAATGCTGTAGTGTTAGTTATTTTGCTTAGACGTTCAGTTCAGAGTAAACTAAAAATAAGATCTTAGTCTCCCAAAAGAGTATTCCCAGGGAATGGTTGGATTTTTAAGTAAAACACTTATTTTTATTGATGCAGCTTTACTGTTGTGTGTGCAAACAAACAGATATTGCTTTGTATTTCCTAGCTGAACAGAGTTCTTCTGGTAACCCAGAGAAGGAGATGCATAGGTTAACTTCCCTTTTTCAAACCTGCCTTTAAGTAAGCTGTTAACACCCCTAGCAAAACCAAGCAAAAAAACCCCTCAGTAACCATATTTTCCGGGCCTTTTTTGCAAGGCTTCCTGACTTACTGCCTCAAAGGAAAGAATTTCTTGGTATGGTTAATTGAGGATAAAGACTTAAAAACTACTATTTATTGCTACTGTCTCCTAAACATTATGAAAATACACTCCAGGAGCACGGACCGTTAAGGGACCTCGCAGTGATTCAAGTCCTAATGTCAGAACAGTTCATACAGTACAAAACCCTTACCTACTGAAGAAATTGTGGATGTCAGAAAACAATGCTGATTTTTCCTTCATTTGTTCAACTAATGTTTAGCAGGTAGCAGGAACATTCATGAATATGGGCTAAAAGCAGTCTCCCTGCTGGTGAGATGTGCTCAGGGAATGAGTAATTATCTGGTGATTCGAAAATAGCGCTGGTATGTATGTCCTAGGCTAAAATGATCAAGATGAAGCAGATGCAGCAATGGTGACAGTTGGGGGGGCTTTTTTTTAATTTTTTTATTTGAGACTGTAAGTGTTGTGTATTTTCCACACTAACGTGGGAAAACAGATGATTGAACATGAGGGGGAACCTAACAGGTTTTGTAAAATCAGTAGACTTCCAAAATTATTTTCATCCTTTCTGTAGATGTATTCAGGAACAAAACAGGAGCCTGTTTTGTTTAAGTCTGCCTGCTTTTGCCAGAGTTCAGCAACAGATTGCTCTGCCTGAATTAGGGTAGGAATCATGAAAGCAGCTGAAACAGAGACTATAAGGACTTCACATACAGCCTAGGATTTCACTCCTGTCTGCTAATGTATGGCAATGACATGGATGAGGAAGCTCAGAAATTATTTAGAAAGTCCCTTTTATCCACGCTGTCACAGTTCCAAGGTAAGCAGCACTTTGACCCTCACTTAGCTCTTCCTGGGCAACGTATCCGCTATGTCGTGTGGCACTCACAGCTTTCTCAGTGAGCTGCGCCATCCCGTCCAGTCTTTCCACTAATTTTAGCTCTCATGGACTAGATACTAAGGAGAAGTCGTCCTAATGTACTGCCTCAAAGGAAAGAATTTCTTGATACGGCCAAATGGGGAGAAAGACTTAAAAATACCCCTAAAGCAAAACAAAAACCCTGCGTGAAGTTAGTGTAATAGCAAAACTGCATCTTCCAGTGTAACACTACGAAAAATGCAAGCATAACCATGTTATAGTCTTGAAGGAATTACACCAAAGAGGCCACTTAGAGTGCTTTTGTCACACTCTTTTTCCTCAGGTCTAATTAGTAATAGTTAGTGTCTCTAGTCTTAATACTAGAATTGCCAATTTAACGGGAGTTTTTCCTGTTGTCCATAGGATGTGGAGCTCTTAGGTGGCACTCCACAAACTGGATGAAAGCCATGGGGTGAACAGAGCATTTATGGTAGTTTAATTTGTTTTATTGAATCAACAAGCAGAACTGACTTGTTCTGTACGTGCCCGAGTACCAGATCTGGCCACAGACAAGACAGTGGCCTGGGATGGGGGCTCCAGAGCAAAATTAACCTTTGGTAGCAGCCTGCGATTACTGAGGCTGGATTAAATCCTGATGAAAAATGCTGCTTCTCTTAAAATCGAGGCTACGGAAGGGGGAGAGCTGCTCCTGTTTTACAACAGCTCTGGAGCAGCTGCTGGGCTGTTCTGCTCTTCCCTGGGGCCTCTCCTGCCGCTCTCCTGCGGGAGCCTTTTCGCTGGAGGGGC
The DNA here is from genome assembly GCF_047716275.1 of Strix uralensis. Lineage (NCBI taxonomy): Eukaryota > Metazoa > Chordata > Aves > Strigiformes > Strigidae > Strix > Strix uralensis. The sequence goes on along the minus strand of NC_133978.1, from coordinate 8,084,714 downwards.
GACTGCCGCCCCCTCCCCTCGGACCCCACCTTGCGCAACCTGGCACCTTGGTCGCCCTTTCCTCCTGGAGTAGCGGTGAGGCAGTTCCCCACCACCACCTGCTGGTGCTCCCCGCCCTGCCCAGCTCACGCCGGGCTTCTTCTGGATCACTTGTGGTTTGGGTTTTTTTGGTGGGTTTTTTTGTGTTTGTTTTTTTAATTAGTGGATAATTCCTGCCTGGAGCACGGCCGCTCGGGCACTGCCCGTCTCTCCCCCCCGGGCCTCAGCCCTCAGCCCCGGGGCCGCCGGTGCCAGCGGGGGGAGCGGCGGGGCGGGGCCGGGCCGCAGCTCCGCTCAGCGCCGTGGCGGCGGGCGGGCCATGGCGGTGGGGCTGGAGGAGGCCTTCGGGGCGGCGGGCGAGTTCGGCGGCGGGCAGCGGCGCCTCACCGCCCTCCTGGTGCTGCTGCAGGTGAGGCGGGCGGGCGGCGCTCTCCCGCGCCCGTGTTTGGTTCGGTTGGGGTCGGGCTGCGTTGGTTTCTCTTTGCCTCCCCCGGGGCCCGCCGCAGCCCCGGCAGCATCCCGGCGGCGGGACGGGCCGGGAGGAGCGGGGGAAAGAGCCGGGGCCAGCGCGCGTCTCTGGGCTGGCGGCGGCCCCCGCGCTCGCCCCGCCGCCCGCCCGGGCTGGCCCTGGCGCCGGGGACCCGCGCCCCGCCGCGGGGGGCTCGGGCATCCTTCCCGGGGCCGGTGGCAGAGCCGGGGCCGGCCGGGCCGCGGGGGTCCTGCCCCCCGCTCCGCTGCCCCCCGGCACCTTCCCCCTCGCCGGTGCCGGCCCGCGGCAGGGACCCTCCCCGGCAGGGCTGTGGCAAACGCTCTCCCGGAGCCCCGCGCGGTTTGATGGGCCTTTCGGGACGGGTTTGCTGGGTTTTGTTCCTTTTGCAAGTCGCTTTTCAAACGTTTTTCTCGCCTCGGTACTGTCTTGCGTGCTTAACTTCTCAGAGTTGACGGTCCGTTTTCCTTATTTCTATGCGCATCTTCCGCTTCTCGAAGAGCGCCTTTTAAACTTCTGCGGAGTGGAAGGAAATGGGAGTGTAACCACAGCAACTGGGGTTTTTTTGGTGGTTTATTTTATTTTTTTTTTAAAACCTCTTGTGAAAAGCGGTATGCAGGGTGCCGGCTTTAAATAGTGCCCACACCCCCGCATGCAAACATGTTTCACTCGCTTAGTTTCTTCCTAACAGGCTTCCTCCTGTCAGTGCAGTTCTGCATTTTGAATTAAAACACTGTTGTGAGGGCGGGAGATGGTGCCGATTGCAGGTTTTTGTTTATAACTTGTTTCTGCAAGAACGTCTAAGGTAAGCACGGGATAAAATAGCACATTAAAACGACGTCCAGCCAGATGCACCACCAAAGACTTGGGGTGCAATGAAGGAAGCCGGTCTAGATTCAAAACTTGTCTGTCAGTGGTAATGTGCTAAAAAACCACTAATGAGTGGGTATGCTTAAGGATAATGTTATTTTAAGTTAGAAAAAATAAAAACACGTGCAAAGCCCGGAAGACTTTCAAAACATCTTGAAGCCCATGTTGATGGATAAATATTCCTATAAGGGTTTCTTTATGAAAATGTTTTTATTCCTGCACATTCTAGTTTTTCTAATGATCAGGTTAAGGTTTCAGTCTCTGCAATGGAAAGAACTAGCAGAGACTTTTAAAAATACAATCTTAGATTTCTTTTTTTTTTTGACTTGTCACTATAGGTTGTATTCTTTGAGTATAGTAAGTAAATTATTATTTTTTAAAATAATAATAATAATCTTGGTCTAAGTGTTAGATCTCAGCTATGAAACTGTGATGAAGTTCTTAAAATCTTCCTTTCCTGTGCCTGGCCACAAGACTGCAAGAACAAACTGAACAACTTTGCAGCAGAAAGGAGGCACATCAAGATGAAGCTTTCACTCAAAGTGCACTGGTATCTCTGGTGTGGTACCTGCTGCTCCCAACAGCCTCAATGGTCACATCTGGGGATTTAAACGTAGTAGACTGACTGCATTCTGTTTGTGATGCTGGGTAAAGGGACACTGTTAATTGTTAGCTTAATGAAGAGCTTACAGTATTCTATCAGGTCTCCTTGGGACTTTTTATGGTAAGTGATTGTGTCTTATTTTAAGGTATACGTGGCTTGTCAGTCAATGCTTATTGTGCTTGTGGGAGCTGTGCCCGAGTATCACATAGACCAAGAAGGAATTGGAACGAGCAGAGCTGAGCTGGCCAAGCGTATCCATTTTGCGGACAACTTCACGTCTATAGTAACTGAGGCAAGTACTTCCGTCACGCCTAACCATTTCTTCTCTTCCTGGGATTTCTGCCACGTGGCGCTTGTAAAAGCTCAGGAGGGCTTAGTGTAAAGTTTTGCTTATACTGTTAAAAAGTGTTGGAACCCACCCATCTGGCTCTTTTATTTTAAAATCTGAAAGTGTATGACTAAATGATTAGCTTTTGTAACATAAATCTAATACTAACTTACGTTAAACTGTCTGTATCCTGTTTATATTGTTTTCAGTTTACTTTCAGGTGTTTTAGAATCTCATTACTAGTGAAGAATGGTCATTTAACTACAGTTTATGGAATTTAGGATGAACTCCTCCTAATGTCTGTTTTATATCAAGAAAAAGTTCAATTTGTCCTGTCTGCACAATCTGCTGTGCGTGTGAGCTTTACCATGAGTTGCATTAGTTTCTCAGAGAAGATACATCTTAAAAATTAAAACTAGTATGAAAATGAAACTCGTGCACCACATGTCTGGGTATTTTAATGCGTGGTGAGAGTGGGAGATGAAACAGATTGAAGTTTGCTGAGTGGGTCAGAAGCTTGACCCTTCATCCTTACGCCTTGTGAATTCTGTGCCAGAGGCTGCGTTTGCTTTTTGCTGGTCCCTGGGCTGTAATCACTCAGGCAAGTGCAAGTGACTGAAGCATCGCTGCCAGTGCCAGAAAAAAAGGCTGCGTGGGTGGCTTGGCCTGCAGCTGAGCTGTCAGAGTCCTGCTGATGGGATTCTTGGAGCGGTTGTCAGTAAACTCGTATAAGGCAGGTTAGCACTTGGTGTAGCTGATACCAAATTTTTGCTTCCTTCCCGTTATGCCAAATGTGACAGTGTAATGTTTTATCTTGGAAAAATGTAGTGACTATACATCAGAAGGAATGATGCAATATTGATCATATCTTTTGTCAGAAAAACATTTTTTGATTAGCCTGTTTTCCAAGATCACCCTTCACTTTCAGAGTCTTAGCAGGACGCGTGATACAGGGCAGTGCTTAATTTATAATCAGAAATCAGCAACTTTTAACTAATACTGTGTTTGTAAATGCGGAAGTTGGTGTCCCTATTTCCAAAACATGTAGTAGTTCTCAAGACTCAACAAAACAAATTTATGTTTTCATTCATTTCAGTAACTTTAGAATGTTTAAAACTATATTAATAGTCTTTTCATGGAATCTTTAGATGCTGGTTAACTTTTTGCTGTATGCTAGTGGTCTGGTAACTAAATCAAACTGCCACGTGGATTTAAAGAGCTGAGAGGATGTCTGTTTTGGTGATAGGAAAACTGGCAGCATTTTTGTTGGCAAGCTACAGTTAATTTTGACAAATATTTAACAAGTTCCTTTTGTGCAAACAAAGTAGATAGATGTATTCTTTTAAAAGTTATATTCTTCACAGATTATTATATCAGACTTGTTAAAATACGAGCATCTTCCAGTGACACGCTAAGCAGCACAAGTAGCAGTTTGTGAAAGCGATCTTTTGTCTTGTTCTATCCTGAGAGAGGAAGCTGCTTTTGTAAAGTTTTATTTCCTTTATTTTGGTGATGGAGCTTAAACTGTAAATATTTTCAGTTCTGTTCTGGTTTGGCAGGGGCACTGTTCTGTTCTGGAGGTCAACAGTGCTGCAGAGCAGCTCTTCAGTTCTGCTTCAAGAACTAATCCTTGTAATTAATTTTGGTGTAACTAAGACTTTGTAAATAATAGCTCAGGCTTGGTTCATGGAGAATGCAGTTTTACTTCTTGGTCTGGCATCAACTCAGTCCCCTGCTTTAACAAGTAATGATGCTTTGGAAGGTGAGTTCAGGAATGTCCTACATTTGGTGTAGAAATCATCTTTTACCTTGGGAAGTTGATTTTTACAGCCACATCCAGGACCGTAAAGTTGTTTTGTCTCTTGCATCAGCCTGAAACAGTCTGCAGACAAGAACTGGGAGTTTGAGATTTGTATGCTGTGGCATGCTAGCACGGAGAGGAAGGACTTATGCCAGCAGTGCTCTGTGCCTTGGAGAGTACATGCTGTGATATTTTTATATTTGAGGTTTCCTGAGGATTCCTGCCCAGGAATATTTAATTGTTGAAGTCTCCTCAAAAAGTTAAGAAACCATAAGTTTTGGGGCTACATCCTTATCTAGTGTGATAGGGTAGAATCTACTACCCAGTGGGGTATAGTAGAAACCTGTTGCAAGTGCTGCTGCACAGGAGTTTTACTTTCCCAGGGTATCCAGAAGTCCCCCAAAACTCTGAATTGCTGGAACACTGGGTACATTGGACTAAAGAAGGCATCCTGTGATCGTGTTAAATCTTGTCCCGCCCCTGCGACCTGCATCTTGTGGGCTCCTGGATGGGGAGAGGACAGGTAACTGGTGGGTTACGGGGTGCATGGAGCCATGTCTTCTCTGTACTTTGCCACTGTGAGTTCTGATTGAGTAAAAGCACATTTCTTGAGATTGCTATAAGTAAAAGTTTCAGTAGATTCCTAATATTCTTTGTGGTTCTATATTAGTTCAAGGCAGACACTTCAGGGCTGTGGTCCTAGTCTGATGTATTGGATTTTGGTCATGGGCCTCTTCTCTTAGGCTTTTTTATTTGTTTGTTTTTAAACCAGCTACTTTGTTTAAAAAAAAGCAAATGGGATTAGGATCCATCTTCCTTTTCCCAAAGGACATACTGCACATGTCATTTAAAAAGTCAGCATGACACTCATCTACTTTTTTGAAAGTAAATTTTCCAGTAAATACACTGGGAATTATTTGAAATACTCAAATAATGATTAAATGTTTCTTTGGGTAAAGCTTTGCATTGAATCAGTTAAATTTTTTTCCTGGGAAATCATTAGGATTTTCTGATTGCCATTCTTTCCCAATTTCATGCTGCCAGCAATGTTCTATGAGTGTTGATTCTCCTTGTTCGTAGCAGAGGGGTTGCATAAGCTGTCTGTGTGCCTTGCTCCGTCAGGAAATACTATAAGTTTCATTCCGATTTCAACTCGCTGTCAGCTGATTTTCTTTTCTGCCAGTTTTTGGTTATGATGCCTTAGTTTAGCTTCTGAATGAGGTAGAAAGTACGTTTTATAACGAAACCCATCTTTATTTCTGACTTTTGATTATAAATGCATGTATGCAATAAGATAATAAAATATCAAAGAGTAGTCATTATAAACAAGGACATCGTTCTGTAATCCCTTCCTGATTCTCTTCAGCAATTCAACATGTATATGATGAGGAAGGGCACCAGGGATTACTCTTGCTTCAGGAAGCATAGCTGCACAGCATTAACTCTTGAAGTACTGCAGTAGTGAACATGCGCTGTTCTTGCGAATGAATAATTTTTGTTACCTGTTCATTGAAATAGCTACGCTTGGTCAATGTTGAAATGGCTAAGCTGTTAACATTTCAGACTTCCCTTGTTTTAGTATCTTAAGATAAGTTGCCTTGCCAAAGCTTGGGAATTGGGGTGCAACTAACTATACTTACCAAGTTAAAAGCTTATAATGTATTATAATGAAATTTCTTGGAGGAGAGAAAGTAGATGTGAGACTCTGTTAGGGAAGAAAAAATAGGACTACTGCTGGCTTACCTATACAACTTTGAACAAAACTCTAATTGGATATAAAGCAAGAAGTGGGAAGTGGCAAGAGAAGAATTCTGATAGTTTTTCGAGGAAGCCAGCAACTTGGTGTTAATACTTTTAACAATAAGGAGATTCTTTTTTTGACAGTGGTACCTAATCGAACAAGAAGCCTACAAAGTAAGCCTTGCATCTTCCCTATTTTTTGCTGGATTGCTTATTGGAAATATCACATTTGGCCCTTTGTCAGATAAACTGGGCAGAAAACCAGTGTATATCTCAGGTAAGGTTTTTCAAAGGTTTTTCTTAAGCATTCTACATGGATAACATCATCTCTTTCTTTTCTGCCTGTGGGCCACCCTACCTGGAGGCTGCCCGTGGGTCACCTGCTCTGTCCATGATATGGAGTCAGTGATCTGTGTAAGCGTTTCACTCTGAGTAGAGCAGCACTAAAATTGGTTAGTATGAGTGCGCTGAGCAACGTAACGGTCACTGGAGTATCGATGGGAGATAAAAAATAACCTGGTTTTGCTATGACTGTCACTATTGGAGCACAGTATTCCACACACTGCCCAACCATACTGTTCCCAATAAAAATAATTTGCCTTTTTTTTGGAGGGGGAGGATGATTTACCTGAACATCTTTAGAGTGGGTTACTCATGTCCTGGTGTTTTGCTTTCCAGCTGCATTTGCAGCCAGAGGATTTTTGTGTTGAATGACAACATCGTCTCAAGGAAACATCATCTTTGGCATTGCACACCTCAAGTGTGTGACTTGAAAATGATTGTGATTTTCATATGGTGTGATTTCAGGAAGCCAAATGCGAGAGATTAGAGACGAGTACTATAGACTACTCATTACAGTCAGTAACTGCCTGTGGTCCCTCTCTTTCTTATGAGTTCAAGCTGCATAGCGTAAATACTAATTACATTTTATTCTCTCTCTGCAGGTCTCTTTTTTGATGTCGTTTTTGGGTATGTCACGGCATTAGCTCCGAATTATGACATTTTTGCAGTTTCGCGTTTTTTTGTTGGAATTGTGAATGGTGGAATGGCTCTTGTGTCTTTTGTCCTAACACAAGAATACGTAGGAAAATCATTTTGGTCGTTTACAGGTGGGATTTGGGAATATTTAATCATTATTACTGTGCCACGTATTGTTCTGACTGTCAGTACCTTACATTGTACATTCGTGCCAAGTAAAATCAGTTTGTAGCGTAAGTCAAAAAGTGTGATGTGAGTCACCCAGTTTCTAATTTGTGTGGGAAAGGTGCCTGAATAAGGAAGATGGGATTGAGTTTGTTTGATAAATAGCAAAGCTGATGTTTTAAAATTAGTACATTGACTCCTAAAATTTCTCAATTTGTACACGGCATTACATTAAAAAATAATACATGTTTTGGCAGATCCTGCCAACTTCAGAACAGTGCTGTATGGTGTCTTAGGAAGGTATTCTTCAAAGTGTTTGGAAGTTTCCCTGCACCACAAAGTGACTTAGTGCCAGGATAGTATTTTTTCTGCTGCTGAATGTGCTGACTGTCCAGTATTTTTAAATGTCCTTTTTTGTATGCCACTGCCAAGGCTTAAAATAAATTTAACACTTGCACGTCAGACTGTTGTAAAGCTGGAGTAGCTCAGACTGTAACACCTTTTTGGCTAGCACAACATGGGGAAAAACTTGGTCCAAATGATGACTTGCTGTGGCTGTAAGCATATTTTTCTCTCTCATTTCTTCAGTTACCTCATTCTACTATTTTCTTACTTCTTCTATGGACTCCTGGGAATGTAGGAGACAGTTGTGTTTAGTTATAGCTTTCCACTTTTTTTTTTTTTTTCAAAAAGTGCTGAATTTTCTTCTCCTGGGTTCACTTTTTTGACTCACGTCCTCTCTCTCTCTCTCCCACCCCTCCTTCCCCCTTGCCCTGTTGTCTCTCTCTGCTCTCCCTGGCCTTTGTCCCTGCAGGGCCAGCCTCCTGATGGACCGAAGAGACAGTCCGTTTCCTGCTGCTTGTTGCTCTAGATGCTTTATTCTAGTTCTGCTCAGCTGTTGAGAAAGAGGTGCTGGACAACTGATCAGGGGCTGAAGGAGAGGGAGCTGCTGGAGGCAGCTCAGCAGGGCTGAAGAAGCTCTTCTAGGTGTTGGCTGGGAGTTAGGCTTTGTGGGTGATAGCAGAGACCTTCTGGGTTAGTACAAGATCTTCTGTGTTAGTCTGCAGAGGGTTTGTTGTTAGGCTTTTCGAGTTCTAGTTGACCCCATTTTTAACGTTTTTATTTATGCTTGTTCATCAGAAGTCTGCTGCAATAAACCTCTGGCTTGCAGCTGGTTTTGTATTGAACTCAGTCCTTGTACTTTTATAATTACTTCCAATTTCTGTTCCAGCCTGCCACCTCTATTCAAGATTGCCTTAATAGACCTAAATAAATCGTTCACGCTCAACACTTCCCCTTTCTGTCTTCATGTTCTCTTTAGTCTGTAGGTTCCTGTTCATTTCTTGCTCTCTGCTGTGTACCACCATTTTTGAAAGGGAAAAAAAACCCCAACCCCCCCTACATTTATACAATGCTATTCTTCATTGGGATTGCAAAATATATTTAAGCCAGCTGGTTCACAAATGCTGTAAAGATACATCATAAAATTGCTATTTTATTTAGGTATATCATGGGCTAGGAATTTCAGGTTTCTGCTTAAGAATGTTTTTTTTTCTTTTGCCAATGGTTTCAGTAGTCACCGTTTTGGTCTTGTATTTTCAGGTTCGTTAACTAATTTGACATTTGCTGTTGGCATTGCTGTTTACGCTTTACTGGGTTACTGGGTAAGACAATGGCGCTACCTTGCCTTGGTATCAAATAGTCCAGGAGTCATCTTCCTCCTTCTTTCTTTGTAAGTGGTTCACGTGCATTATAATGATAAGAAAAACTGTGTAGCAATTTAACAATTATCTTTTTTTTTTCCTCATCATTTGTGAGTGGTATAAGCAAGGATGACATTTTTCTGTATGGTTTTGTGAACCAAGCAAGAGAAAAATCGTGTTGTGAAGGAAGAAGCAGTTTGAAATGAAGCAGAAGGTCAGGGTTGCCCAGAAGACGAGCTTGTGTTTCTGCATGTTGTTACAGTTGTGGTGGGCAGCGTTGCAAAGAGCAGCTGTGTGCCAGCTGTCCAATAAAACTCAATTACAAATCTGCTTGGGGAAGGGAAGGCTTGCCAGAGGCTGGGAGCTGGCGTGTCAGCCAGGAACACTGCCTCCTGCCAAGAAAGGGCTTCGCCGCTTGAGAAGTTTTGGAAGTGATCCTAGAGGGATTTTGGAGTTTCTTTTTGAGACACATGCGTGCCAAGGGAAATAAGTGAGAGCACTTGGAATTGCCTTTTTAGCGTGGTACGCTATGTGTCTGCTTGCTTTTGAGGTCCCTTGTATCTGTTCCTAGCACTGTTGTGCTTGGGTGCTCCTATTTAGAATTCCTACATGGACGTTATCATAAAAATTATTATGAAATTCATCAATATTTAAGAAATTAAAAGTGCAAGCTTTGGCCTATGTTGTTAAAAAAATATTCTTTTAACATATCAAGTAATACACCTTGTATACTTCTGATCGCTAGTTAAAGCTGCACAAGAAATAATTAGTGTAGTGGGTTGTCTACACATTAATACAGAGAATGTCTAGCATACAGCATAGAAAAAAACCTGATTTTTACTTCAATTGTTTTTTTAAATTTAAATTATTTTTTAGATAGATCTGCTCTTGAAATAACTCATGTTAAAGAACACACCACCACCCCCGTCTTCTTGTACTCAAGGAAAACAAAGCTTCTGGGCTGAGGAAAAGTTCTGCATAATATATTTTCTTTTATGGTGTTCTGTTTCTGATGGAAACAAAATTACTTCCCCTGAATACTAAAAATACTGTGATCCTCTGAAGTAATGAAAGTTTAGTTTGATTGTAGGATGTGTATCTCTGTTAGGAGTACCAGAAAAATGTTCAGTTAAATATACTCTATTCCTTATTTTATGGCTTGTATAAAAGCAGCAGCACACTCTACAACCTGAAAAAAATAGGAATCGTGAACTGAAGTTGTGGTAGACAAGGATATTCTGGTTATACTTGGGAATAAGAGATTTAAAACTTATGTTGGTAATGGCACCTGACAAGAAATTCCCCAGTAAGTTTTCTTTCCTCTTCTCTTCACTGCAAGTCAGAGCCCTTCCCATAAGCGAGAAGCTTGAAATAAACTTTGTGCAAAAAAGTTTTGTGTGTGCTGTTGAGATATTTGGGATTTGAGGTGCTTCCTGGATAATACTAGTGTAGCATTTCTTAAGAAGTCAGTTCAGCAGAAGTCAAGATTTAGATTTAAATATTTCTAATATTGCCTTGTCAGGCATCTCCAAGAATCCTGTAAGGTTAACTGTATTATTATCAGAGTATGTGGAATTTAATGTGCAGAACAGTGCAAATAGAATGTTTTGCTCTGGATTTTGTATTGGCACTTTTTTTAAGAATTGATCTGCAAAATGGAAGGATTGACTTTAGTGCTGTGTTCATATGAATGAACTTGTCATAATTGATTTTCTGTTCTTTCCTGTTAGTATGCTCCCAGAATCACCACGATGGCTGTATTCCCAAGGGAAAATGGCAGAAGCTGAAGATGTGTTGCAATATATTGCCCTTGGAAATGGAAAAGAGAGATTAAATCTAAAATTAAAACCAAGTGCAGGAACTTTGAGAAAGGATGAATTGGCACCTGGCATCCTAAACTTAATAAAACACCCAGTCCTTCGGTGGCGAACCATCGTACTGATGTACATCTGGTACGCAATAACAAGACACTGAGATGCTGTGAATGACTCAAACATGAGGAAACAATTAAGATTTTCATCCTTTTCTTTTAAAAATTCTTCCCTCAAAAACTAAATTGTAAATTTGCTGGTTGATGGCAGACAATAATCTAAAGTGATGTGTTGTAAAGTTGATGTTTCATTATTATTTCATTTTCAGTGTGTTAGTAGATTTTGAAGCAGTTTCTAAGAAATAATTTGCTGAGAACATATTTACATTGAGTGAAATGAGAAGCTGCAGCAGAAATTACTGAGAGCATGAGTATTTGAACCATTTAGAAAGATGGATTAGGCAACAGTAGAGACCTGGAGTAAGAATAGGCATTAAGAGCCCAAAAGCACATTATACAGGTTCAGTGAAAGAAAATGGTAAGGTAAAATACAGATTGCATAGATTTATATTAGGTGCTGTCTTGAAAAGTGCTACAACTTGGAAAAAAAAGAATCACCCTGAAGCACTGGGGGATATATTACCAATAAATGGTGGTGCAGAGGGAAGCCCTGCGGAGGGGAGGGTGTCGGGTTGGTTGTTACAGCAGCTGCTGTTGCAGATTGGCTTGAGCTAAGATCTGTTGGAGGAACAGCTGTGTTCCGAAATGCAAGAACAAGTTTTTGCTTTAAAGTTCGAGGTCATTTGAGACAGTTGTCATGAGGTAGATGAGAAAAATCAGTAGTTTGATGTGTGGGGTAAGCAGAGATGTGCAGGACGTGGGAGGAGCGGCAGGAACATCTTTGCTCAGTAGGACCTTTCCAGAAGCATCTTAGACTATTAAGTTGCTGCTAGGTAAATTAAGCAATTGCACGAAGGCATTCTTACCTCCTGGAAGAAGAGGTTGCAGCGCTGTTTTGCGGCCTGAAACCCTGTTGAGATACAGTGTATGGAGCTGTGGAGTGGCATCACAGCGCTTGTCACCCATCTGCTTGTGCTGTTGCTCAGGAGCCCTTAGCACCACCCTCAGCTGTGACTGACGGAGGACATGCTGCTTCTCCCTGTATTGGGCAAACCTTCCTTTTTCTACATCACTTGGCCCAGATTTTGCTTGGACACTAAGGGAGCAACTAGGGAATAGGCAAAATGTCTTTGTAAGACCTGGTGGCCTTTCCAAACCAGTGTTGTTTTTTGTGGGGCAGGGATGTGGGGGCTTTGTTCTTTCCAAGGAAAGTGAGAATAGGTTTGCTGGGGAAGCCTTCCCTAGGTTTGGGGAAGACACTCTGTGTTAAGCAATGGATGTACATAAAATTTTCTTTAATAGAATTGTTTTGCAACAGATAAGTATTGGCTGCTTACGGTTAAACTTATTAGATTTACTAAATAACCTAGGAAAAAAAGCAAGCTAAGAAAATTCTGAAAGTTATGCTGTGCATATATATGAGCATTTGTTTTCTTTCAAGAAGTTACTTTAAATAGGAACTATTCTCTTTGCCTTGTTTCCTTTCTGGGGGAAAATAAGAGTTCTCTTCCCAGCATGCAACTCAATATAGCTAATCCATAACTCGGCATAATTTACCTTTTAAATACTTTTTTAGCCCTAAAGGCTAGTTATGTTAGTAATGTGACTTTTGTGGTTATTTTTAGGTATGTCTGCAGCTTTGTGTACTATGGACTAACTTTAAATGCTGGTGAATTAAAAGGAAATCTGTATTTAAATGTGGCTCTTTCTGGTCTTGCAGAAGTTCCAGCATTTCCTCTCTGCATGTTTTTTATTGAGAAATCCTGGTAAGAAAAACTTATTTCCTAGTTTTCTACATATGTTTGTAGATAGCCTAGAAAAATATTAACATTTTTCTCAGTAAGGAACTTCACTGTTTCTAAACAGTGTTGACTCTTTGGGAATTTACTCCGCTGCAGGGGATTTTGCAGTTGATACAGAAATGGGACTCTGATTTTCTACCTCTACTGTTTTTTAGTTTTGTTCATCTTTAGAATTACTCAGAGATGAGCTTTTCAATGATAAATGCTTTCAAAAAAAATTGGAATTTATAGAAAAATTGTGAGTAGCCTAGTTATTTAAGTATCTATAGCTTATATTTCTCTTGCGTATTTTATTCAGAATGACTTGTTTTTGTACCGCTTGCCAACTGTGGTTGAAAGCAGTTTTCAGCATTGTTCGTTTTTACTTAAACTTTTCAAAGAGAACTTTGAAGTGAGAGCTGTTCAGTTTTGATTAAGGCATGAACGATCGATGTCCATGTATTTGGAGGCCATCCTTTATGTGGGTACTTACTTCAAAAGGCCGAACAGTCTGGCAACTCAGAGCTACTCAGGGTTTCACGTAACCTTCAGTTTGAGTATCTTTGTAATGATACTTTGGTCTCGCTGAGCTCAGTGGCAGAAAGCCCATTTTCTTCAGTTAGGTGAGGATGTCACCTTTTGGGTTTTTTGGGCTGTAAAAAGCTGTCAGCTCGATCGAGCTAAAAATCAAAAGCACCAGCCACCTTTCACCTCAAGCGTGAGTCAAGGACGTGCATTTAAACCACAAACTGCACAAGTCCTTTTCTACATCTCTTTTTCCATTGTAATTTGTTAAACTAATTGTAAATGTCAAGCTTTTGGTTTCCTGAAGTAAGTTTATATGTAGTTTTAAGTGCTTAATGCAAAACAGAACGCGATGAGCCAGCTGCTCTGTTTTCATTCAGTTTTAGGGACTAGTATCCTTAAAGTATAGCTTTTTTTGTTTCAAGAAATATTCAGAAGATCTTAAAAACGAGTATTGTGTGTTTGTTACAGATAAACTGTAGTTCTACTAGTATGGGGTAGTAGTTAGAAATAGCTGTGAGAGTTCATGAAGTAACAAGCATGTATAGTATTTCTACATGCCTGCAAACTGTTACTAAGAATGTCTTTATTTGTGGTCCTTTGCAAATAATTATGAAATACTTAAGTATGGCAGATGTGGAGATGGGCTGATGATTTTCTATCCTGTTGTCTTCTCTTTTATTTTAAAACATTAATCAGTAGAAATAGCCTTTGCTTGTTTCCATGCATATAAGACAGAAAAGTATACAAAATAGTTTTACTGTGTGTCATGACTGCATATATTTATGCAAAGTTGTGAAAGAGACATACAGATTAGAAAGAATTAGAATTACATTTTCATTAATTTGATCTTTGTGGGTATGCATTGTAATACCCTTTTGGTGACAGGGCCCATTGCCTGCTCAGTACAGAGAAGAAAAGTCTATGCGTTCTTGTTGCTGAAGCAGATGGGTTCTTCTCAAGGCCACAAATTCAGTAGCTTAGAAATCAAAACTTGACTAGAAATAGGAAAGCTTTTTGAAGCACTTACCAAGGTACAGTAGGTTTATAACTGCTATTAATGCTGCTATGTACTTTAGTTGGTATTTTGAAGATAAATTCAAAAAATACTGAAGGACTTTGTTTCCATCTTCATCTGGGTGCTCTTTTCCTTCTAGGTCTGGAAGACGTAAAACTATGACATGTTTTCTGGTATTTGCAGGATTTGCCTGTATATTGACCATGTTTTTACCAACAAATGCTGGTAAGTATGTAGTGCTGCTAAAGTAGATGTTTGTTAATTAGGATAAAAGCTGACAAAACAGGTTTATGAGTATTTTGTGATTGAGTATATCGGGGCCTAAAGCCCTATCCATTTATACCTCTGTCTTTCCCTGTCTATTCCTTCTGGGGCTGGTCAGGGAGCCAGGGTCTTGTCTATATTGCTTTTAACTTCCTACAGGCATAATTTGACCCTGTTAATTGACTAAGTTTGTCTGACTTGCAAGCCCTTGGCGTTTTGAAGGTCAGACCAAGCTATCGCATTCTGTCTCAAATACTGGCACTGCATGTATTTATCACTATTAAGCAGCTTACCTTAAAATACTGGATTTAATATCCAGACTGCATTGCTGTGTAAAGTTAATTTGACTGGATCTTGCCAAGCGTAATTTTACATTTGGTTTGGTGGCATGTAATATTTATAGAAATAGGAACTGAGGTTTTCCTGAATTAGAAGCTTAATTAATCATAAAAAACCCAAACCACTAAAAAGCCGTAAAAAAATGTTGTACTTGAAAAAGAGAAATGGCTGTCAGATTTGCAATATGGAAGCCATAGGGATGGCAGGAAGCTTGCTGCCTGTCTCAATCTCGTGCTGTGTATTGCTGCATTATGCAGTTGTGAGGACAGTTCATGGTAACAGTGGAGTATCATCAAGTACATTTCTCATCTCAAATGATGTGTTTTTTTTCTAACATTGTCAGTGCTATGTTTGTTTGGGTTTGTATTTTTGCTTTTCCTTCCATTTCAAGTACAACTTTTCTGTACTAATACTTATTTTACCTACTGAAAGATACGTCTGTATGACACTAACAAATTGAAGCGGCCTCTCTCTGCTTGTATTTTTCTTCATATCTCTTCAGTAGAAATGCTTTAGCCTTAACAGTGTTTTGAGGAGCACCAGCGATGTGATTACAAGGTAGCATTCTATAGGTTGTGCTTATCCTTAAGTTATATATGCTGTCTGGCATCCATTTCAATTTGATCTCAGAAGAGTCTTAGGAAGAAAGACAGAGGTAAAATATCCCGTAATGCTATTTGCCATGCTTGTGTTAATTCAAGTCCTCAGATATTTTGTTGCTCCTTTTGTTGAGACAGTTTCTTCCTTTGTTCCAACAAGTTTGCTCTTTGTGCTTCTTTTTATATATTTTAAAACAAAATTAAAGAAAAACGGTAGTGACTAATCAGGATAGGGTAATAATTCCGGAAGAGCTGCTAAATTTCAGGAGCTCTTCTGCCTTTTCCAGTTGACTTGACTTTAACCCCATTAAAATGTCTTACTTTCTACTGTGGCTCTTTGCCCAGAGTGATCTGTGTCAGTTAAGTAGAAAGGAATTCAGCTCCCAGCATGATGAAGATGAGTCACTTTGGATGAAATGAGGGTTCTTGCATCTCTAGTCTGACCCTCCTGCTTCTAAGGAGAACACTTATGTTTGTCTAAGTCTGCATTCTTGTGAGTGATTGATAAGATCCTTGATTTTATTGCAAAGATTTTAAGGTTTTAATAAGTAAGTGGGCACTTGCATCTCATGCCTGTGACCTTCACTCGATTTCTAAATAACTCTGCTGACTTGTGAATAAGAATCTGATCCACGTCATCTTCCCTGTGGAATAAGCCGAGAACATTTCTGTTATTAAAGATGTGTACTGAATTTGAGACTAAAAATCTCTCAATGATTAAGTAAAAACTGATACATCCCTTCAGCTCTATCTTTCCTTATCGCTTAGAACTCATCAGTTAATTTGTGTGAGTATCAGATTGGAAGATGGTGAGGGAGAGTGACAGCGTGGGGGGAATGGAGCTGTAATATTCTTCCCTTTCAAAAGCTGTTGTAAAGCATGGAAACATCTGCATTTTGTGTTTGCTCTGCTGTAGCAAGCAAAGGAGACTTCTAGTCTAGGGGGAACTAGATTTTAACTGCTGTTTCAATTTATGTGCTTGTGCTGAACACAATAATTTTTTGTGACTTTCATTGATATGCTTTCCACTGAAGAAAGAAACTTTGCAGTTCCTCAAATCAATTTTGCCTCAGCTTTTGCTAATGTTGGGTATTTCCTTTTGTGTTGAGAACTGCCCTTCCTTGGTGGATAGTTTTTTCTGAAGCAAATTTAAAGACTCCTTTAGGTTCAAAAGTACTGCTTAAGTGAACTTTTACTCATGAAGATGACAGGTGAATATACATAATGGCACTGAAAACAAGACTACTAATGGCATTGATAGCATCAGAACTTAATCACAGAGCAACTCCTGTTCTAGAAGGTGTTAAGCATCAGCATCGTTTGTTACTATTTTCCCTCCTTTTCCTTTTCTAAATTCCAAAGCTGAATTAATGGAAGATTATCACTTATCAATAAAACTCAAATGCATGAATTTACTAAGAACTTACAACTTCGCCTTTTACCAAAGTTTGAAACAGTTGCCCTGACTGTACTGCTTCAGGCAGAATTGTGTGCACAGCGCTGCTACTGGACATTCAAGTGAAAGGGTGTTAGATGAAATAGAATAGAAATGTTGAAGGCGCTCCATGGGCGTGCTTGGCTGGACCTAGCAAATGACCTATAAATGGTCAGCAGAATCCCCATAGCAGAAAGTGCATTCCTGCTTAACGGCATTACATTTTGTAGATGTAAAGAAAATAATGGACTGTTCTGCAAGAATTGCTAAAAATATGTTCGAGACTCTGAGGAAAATATAAAGACTCGTCTGGGCTGGCTTACACAAGGAAGCTGACGTGCAGTGAATTTCCAGTATGCTTCTAATCCCACAATAATTCCCACATGGCCGGCCTTCGGCCTCCCCTGCCGGAGGGAACCTGGAGAAGACAGTGCACTTCAAATTCACTCCTGAGCTTCTGAGTGCTAATTTCTCTGTCTAGACAGACTCTTTCTTCTGTTTTAATAGTAAGACCAAAACTTTGCAAGTGCACTAATGCTACATTTCTAATACATGGATATGCAGTGTTCAATTTAAGTCTCCCTGGGAGAGAAACAGCAAGCTTTAAAACATACTTGAGAATTACAAATCTCTTTTTCATTGCTTCATGTTTGATTGATGGAAGAGAAGGGATGTCCCAGCTTTCTGACGGCACTCAGCAGGGCTCTGAGGACCAGGTTCACACCTTTGCATCTGGCAAGTGTATGTAGTATTCCAGTCCTTACTGAGCAAAAGGAGAACTTGGATGAAAATGTTACATCTGTTTTGCGTGAATTACATACATAACTGCAAAAATGCATCACGCTTCAAGAAATTAAATCACAGAATCATCTAGGTTGGAAAAGACCTTGAAGATCATCCAGTCCAACCATCAACCCAACATTAACAGTTCCCAACTACACCAGATCCCTCAGCGCTAAGTCAACCTGACTCTTAAACACCTCCAGGGATGGGGACTCCACCACCTCCCTGGGCAGCCCATTCCAACGCCTAACAACCCGTTCTGTAAAGAAATGCTTCCTAATATCCAGTCTAAACCTTCCCTGGCACAACTTGAGGCCATTCCTTCTTGTTCTATCACTTATTACTTGGTTAAAGAGCCTCATACCCAGCTCTCTGTTGTAGAGGGCGATGAGGTCTCCCCTCAGCCTCCTCTTCAATCTTTCTGGATTTCATTTTATGTACAATTGAATTTCTGCTTCAGTTGAAATAGAATCTGACTTGATCATATGAATAGAACTGAAAATATTCAAGGACAAAATTAAAAGAAAAGCAATTGAGAAGCAATCAGACTTTCCCATTACTTAATCAGCATCATTTCATCTAAACTGAAACATGCTGAACTCAGTGCCGAGGAAGAGAACCTGAAATATAACTAATCAGAGCATTCATTCTTCTTCATGCTTTAAAAAAAAAATTTTGAATTCTCCTTTTATTTAAATGGGTGGTGCAAAGATAACCATAACCAAAATCAGGGTAATGAAAGCCACGTTTCTTTCGGACTTTAAAAGATGCACGCTTCAGTTTAGCCAACTAAACTCTGTCCATTAGTAAGCTGGGGTGCAATAACATTTTTTCTTTCCAATTACAAAGCTGTTACATTTTAAGTCCCAACAGGATGTCCTTGGGGAGCAAATAAACTGTTGAGGGTGAATAAAGTTTTTATGGTTTTAATCTAATAAATTAGTCAAGGAGGCTATGTTGTCTGTCAAAAGATGCAGTTACCTGGTAAGGTATTCTGACTGAAGAGCTGGAAGTGTTAGCAGTCCGTTGAGAGCTGTGATAGTTTATATTTTCCCCCCAGAATGGGTCAGAGTTTCTTGGTCCTAAATACAATTTTATGTATCTGTTCTTATGCTAGCTCTTAAAATGGTTGGGAAGAACTGAGATACTGCTTTTTTGCTTTTAGTTGAAAAACATATGGATGAAACATTGTTTTTGCACGACAGTCTCTTTTAAGAGGACTGGATGTTTTCAAAATTGTGTGAAAAAGAGTAAGAAAACAGTCTATTTATGCTTACAGCTTGTTTTCTCTTTCTTGAAAGGTCTGCTCCTCAGTCCCACTTTGTTAGCTTTGTGTGGAAAAATGATGGTCAGCGCTGCTTTCAACATCGTGTATATTTATACATCTGAACTATACCCAACGGTACTGAGGTAATTTAACAGAGCTCCTGGGTGAATAAAAATACTTTTCATGCACGGTGATACTGATTGCTGGTGTGCTTATCTGTAACTATTTTTACCTGAAATATATTGATATGAGTTTTTTCTCTAATTACGGCAGCTGCCAAGGCTTGGAAGGGCTTCTCCTATTAGTAACACATTCTGCACCAGTGCACTTTCCTGGGCTGTTTGTGGCAACTTCCTCTAGGTCTGAATTTGGAATAAAAATATGAAAACCAACTTCTTACACTGCAATGTTAGGTGCCATATTTCTCATTTCTACTATTGATTTTTGGGAGTAAAATTACAGGGTGCAAAACCAAACATAATGATGTGGTGGAAGTGCATGCATACTTCATCATAAATATAGACTATGCAGTAAGGACTATTTACAGTCCTTCTGTATAGTTACATCTCCGATACGATTATGTTTGTTTGCCTGCTGAAAAGCAAGTGGTTTTCTATATCTGTTATTTAATTAAATATTCATAATGCAATTCATTTAAATGGTTTCTGTATGACAGTTATTTGCTTTACACCATTTAATTCATGAACAAGTGAGCTAAAGCCTTAGTTAACTATTTTTCATAGTTCTCACCAAGTGTATGTGAGGTTACTCTCTCTCTTGTTGTCCCAAGATCAACCTGAGGTAGGAAAATACAATACCACACAGTCTTGTTCTTCTCGCCCCCATTTTGGTTCCATGTGATTTTCTGAATGGTACTCTTAAGTACGTGTTCAGAATTTGAGCCCTATTGCACTAGTTGCTGCAGAAACTGAGCCCTCTTTGGAGAGCAGGGAAGTTGAAAGCTGCCGTGGCGTGGGAGGGTGTCCCAGCTGATAGCTGTGTCCTGTAGCACTGTAGAGGTAGTTAGGATGGTGAGGTAAATGACTTGATTCCAGGACACTGAGGGCTTTGGGGAGGGGAAATAATTATGTGGGTGACTCCTTGGATTGGCTTTTTTTCTCTTTTGAGGTTCACAAATTACCATATTTTACAGAGGCATAAAAGCTAGGCTGCGAATGCAGTTTTTGCAGTAAAACTTGTGAGGATGGAGGTGGATTGACTGTTTCTAGATACTGAGCTTGTGATTCTTGGCACAGGTTTAGGTTTAATATGCAAGCCCCAAGCATGCTGACTGAAATGAGATGTGGGTGTTTGTTTGCATTCTCCCCGTACAAACTTTTGTATCCTTTTTAAGGCCTTTTTTTTTAAGTGGATATTTTTTTGACTTTTTGTTTTCCTGTCCCCTCTGCTTTCCTGGAGTTGCGAATCAAGAGAATTAAATCTGAAAATGTTTTAATTCCTCAGCTTTTGCTTGTTGCACTGTGTTTTCACGTTACTCTGAGTTCCTAAGTCCTGCTGACATTCAGTGCCAAGTATGTGACAGCTCATACCTAGCAGGAATTACAGTAGTGTCTCTTGGTGTTTGAAACTAAGCATTTGTGATTAGGGAGATTAAAAAAAAAAAAATTAATCAAGTGCTGCTTCATTTGAGAATATGCACTAATATTCTGGGAAAAAAGTAACTTTATGTGTCAAAGATACAGCCAGCTAGCGGTGAAAATGCAAGAGTAAAGACAGTTAAAAAATTAGCAACTTTATTAGACCACTCGTGTTTAATAATATGACAAACTGTTGTGTTAAACTATATGAACATTCCTCACATCTGACAGTTTATACATTTAAAAATATGTTTGATACCTCTCTGGTACTTTAACTGCAAATACTATATTTTATGCAAGAAAAGCAGTGATGGGTGAGTGTTAAATTTAAAGCAAAGCATCAGCACCATCTGGTGGTCTTTGCAAAACTTCGTAGTGATCCTGACATTGCCCTGGCAGCGGAACTCAGGCATGCCCTGTGATGAGACATGTATCACTCAAAGGGGAGAGGACGTGGAATAAACTGTGGTGTGGTTTTTGTTTTGTGGGCTTTTTTTTTGTTTGTTTGTTTGGTTTTTGTTTGTTTGTTTGTTTTTTTCCCAGTTGGATGTTTTGCAGAAAAATTAAATGTCTTCAGTGTTACTGCTCCTTATTTAAACCTACTTATTTGAGCATGAGGACTGTAGGTATATTTTTTAAATTAACTGGTACATGGAGTAATGACAAATACACTTCATGCTAGGAATGGGGAAGTGCTGCAAGCTGGAGAGTGTGTACATGCTTTGGGCTTTTTTTCCTTTTTGATGTGTCTTTAAAATACCTGCTGGGGTACGAAAAAGTTAAAAATAGAAAACATCACTGCTGTTGCATGTTGGACAAAAAGGAAGGTTGTCTTGGGGAACAAAATGTAATCATACTGTAGTAATATAGATGTAAAAACTCACGTTTTTTTCATGAGAAGATGATTGCAAAATGATGACATCCTTGTATGTGATGGGTGAAATCAGAGTGGGACCACTGGACTGTCTAAGATAGCTTTGGAAAGCTTATTTGCTGATTTCTACAGTGGGAAAACTACTGTATTTTCACTTAATGTCAGTGGTGGTAGATAAATTAGTACTTCTATAAAATACCTGCCCTTTTAACCTCTAGCTTTCTTTGCAAGGCTCTCTCAATAATTCTTTCTGTTGAACAGGAGTCCTTGGTGAGCGTAGTGCAATTTTGGGTGCCAGCAGCAGAGAGGTTTTTGCCTTTGTGCAGGGCTGTACCCCGCTCAGGGCACTGTGCTGGGCAAGCGGCACGGCTCGGGGCGTGCTGCGTGGCACGGGTAATCTGCCAGGCAGCTGCAGCTGGACTAACTGGCTTGAGCAAAGCCCCCAGCTGATGCGATTACCCTGGTTGTGGAGCTATTCTGGCTGGCATTAGCTCGGTGCTGTGCTCCGTGGGATGGTAGGAACACATGCGGTCAATCAGGTTTAGTGGGTCTTCTCGTGAGGGGGGTAAAACTGGGGCAGTAAGGTGAGACCGGCGGTGGGTAGTCAGCTGTCGGCAGTGCAGCACCTCAGGAAGGCTCAGCTGATAGTTCTTGGGTGAGAATGCATTTTTCCTCTTGGATACCGTGATGTTCTGCATAGCCCAAAGTGTTGAATACTGAGTTAAAGATACCCCGAAGTCTTCTAACAACTTTTATTTTGTATTGGAATTGAAATGGCACAATTTGCATTTAGAATCACCTTTTGCCCTACTCCCTCTTGGCAGACAGCAAGAAGCCATCAGACCTCTGGATAGGGACTGGTTTAGGGTCAGTGGGAAGGATGCTTCTAAATGAATGGTTCACATGCGCACTGGTGTCTCTCATCTGTTCAGGGATTTTGCTGACAAGGGGAGGTGCTTGGCCTTGTCTTGTGGGATTTGGGTTGATACTGCCTCAGTGTGAGGAAGCATGGGTTGCTGTTCTCCTTTTCCCAAGAGGACCTGATGAGAGAAAAGGTTGCTTTGTCTGTGACAAAGTGACAAAGTCACTGGTGTCTCATCAGCTCCTTCCATCATCTATCTGTTCCCCTTAACCTGTGCAAAAGGCCATTAGGAAGGGACGTGCAGGTGGGCGGTTCTGCTGTACTAGTGACCCATGTCACCTCTCTGCTTGTCATCTTTAGTCCTGTCACTGTCTTCCTGTCTTTGGAGGAAGAAAAGGAAACAGGGTGAGAAGGAGCAGCTCGGCTCGGTGGTGTGACTGAGGATGATGAATGAGAGGAAGCAACTGAGAGACGTAGGGAGAAGAACAGCCACCATGAGCTGGTTCTTGCTGTCTCCCTGATGACTGGTGCCAGTGTCAGTCTCTGAAGGGGCCGTTAAATACCATATTTAGGAGCGATACAGAGATGGAAGATTTTTGCATTTGATTGAGAAATGAAAGACTTTGAAGATTTTTGTAACTTTCTTTGAAGAGGATCTTTGAAGAGGATCCTGCTGTTCTAACCCATGCTTTGATTATCACGGTCTAGATGAGATTGTTTTAAACTTGTCTGAAAATTGAAGGGGTCACAGAATTCAGCAGCCCCTCTAGTGACATCTGGCCAGATGTTTTCAAGCTTGACTCTGGCAGATAGCTATTTTCCATCTGGAGGTAAGCACTGACTTTTCATCTGTGCAACCTGAGGTGGCAGAAGAGAGGCTGCAGCTGACGACCTGAGCTGGAGATAGCATTCAGGATCTTCCCTCTGAAGATCCTGCTAGATTTTGAAATCATTCCCCTTCCAGCACAGGGATGTCCAATTAAATTGCTCTATATGGCAGGTTGGAAAACCTCTCTGTTTGTTCAAACTTCTGTGAAGGATTGAACAACAGGGTGGTTTTGCTGGGGTTTGAAAGGGTGTGATTTACCTTGCTGGCAGCTAGTTGTAAAAAATCTTTGGAGTAACTGCTAGAGGTCTTTAATTTTTTTTTAAATGAAGACTATTGATAACTTTAAAAAAAAAAAGTGTAAGTTAGTTCTGACAGTGCCACCACATGTTCATGCATGATTCAGTTGTGGATTCTGAAACTACAAACCTTTCATCCTTTGTTTGAAACAGAAATGCTGGCTTGGGTGTCTGTTCCATGTCTTGCAGATTTGCGGGCGTTTTGGCTCCATTTGTGCCATCTATGGTAAGATTATTTTCTACTTTTTATGTAACTCAGATTTATTATATTCTCTCAAAAGCACTTTGCTGACTTTGGTACCACATATGCCTATATTCCTTGAAGACAAATTTGTTTTTATGAAAAATTAAATAACATTGACTCATTTACAAGAATTAATGAACAAAATGTTTAGAAATACCTAGTATTTGATCCTTTTTGGAAACAATTTTCTGTGTTGTGTTAGCATTTCATTTCTTAGTGAAATGATTGTCATATAATGTATTTGGTACTGCTAAGGCTCACTCAATATCTGACTTTTTAGGCACATAAAGTTTTCATATGAAGCTGTTCGTGTGAAAGGACGTTTATTGGGTTTCTTAGTTCTACCAGTATATGGATAATTGCACACATTGCTGGAGTGAGAAGTTGCGGTCGTTTGGATTTGACTGCAGTTCATATGGGTGATATATTGTAAGAGCAGGAAACAATGCTGGGTTTTTACTGTGGATTTTTAATTTTAGAAATCTCTTAGTCCTTCTGTACCGTTCGTGGTGTTTGGAATCAGTGGACTGTCCGCAGGATTCCTGACTCTCCTTCTGCCAGAAACACTAAATAAGCCAATTGCCGAGACCATCGAAGATCTCCAGAGTTCCAAATACCAAGTGCTTAAAACCGAAGAGGCAGAGTAATATTTTTTTTTTTTTACTGTAGCTTTGCATTATTTTCCCCTTTATCCTACGGGAGCCATGATTTAGTGCATATTGCTTAGATTGTGCATGAATGAATGTGTGCATGAAGTTTTTAAAGCCATTTTTCTCTTGCATTCAGTAGAGATTAAATTTATGTTTTGTTTGGCTCTTAAAGACAAGAAGGCTAACAGTTTTCACCTGTTTCCATTAAATAATATGTAAACGAATACTATTTTGTTTCCTTAAAGGAAAACAAATTTTAGAAAGGCAGTCTAAAACAATCAGGGACAATACGTTCAGCAACATTCCTGTGCTTTTACAATAAAACAACTAGGCATATTTTTCATATCTTGGATTGTGCTTTTTTGTCATGTTTTGTAGTGGAACATAATCTAAAATTAATATATAGCTGAGGAAGTGTTTTATCCTTCATTAGTCTCCTGGGTTAGAGCTATTTAAAGTGTTTTCCTGTTGTTGATATGCACTAAATAAAACATTTGAAGTGGGAAATGAAAGTTCTGTTTGTTTCAACAGGTAGTATAATAGAAAATGTGGAGTATATCCCCTAAGTTTGGGAATGGCTTCCCAGAAGAATTAGTTTTAAAAGGGAGTGGGCAGGGAAATTCCTATAAGAAGGGAATTGTTAGTTTAGAACTAAGAAGGCTTAGTGTGGATATAAAAGAATATGTTTTTCTTACATTTTTTTTCTTGACATGCTAGCTTGTTAATTATCTGGTAATTATTGTATTTGATCAGTTTTATCATGCTATACACACTATTATGCTTTCTTTTTATGCCTAATACATAGTAATACTGCATTCAGTTGAAATGGAAAAAAAAGAATAATTTTTGAGCTTTTTGAATATAATTTCACTTCTGATTTTTAAAAAAATCAATGAATTTTGGTTTTCACATTTAATATTAGCCTATAAAATAGGACAAGAAAAATAAGACATGTAGACTTTTTCAATAATTACTTTTCTTCCATTTGACAGGCAAGCCAGTTAGAAGAAAACACTGAAGTTTCAGAAGGCCTGTCTGTGGTGGAAATTGAAGACTCATTGAGAAGGTGCAATAACAGTTGAAGGGCAGATGCTTGCTGTATATATTTCACAGGAAATGTTGGAGGACTCGTGTATAATGCTGTTTGTAGCATGTTGAACAGTTTTATGTGGAGGCAGATTGAGAAGGTGGAAGAAGTTGATCAAAGCTTGTGAGAAAAGAGGTGACAAATCTCTGCCTTAATTTAATGACTTAACAAGAGCATACTTTGGATGTTTGGACTTCTCTATGACTTCTTAAAGTGAAGTATTAATTTATTTTACAAAATGTAATTGCTAGCTTCAGATTAAGCTATAATGTTGTAATTGAAGTGATGTGTATAATTTAAAATTTAGATGGCTGTATATATTCAGGCAAGCTGTAATTGTGAAAAGTAACAGCATCCTGTATATGCTAGTTTTCTCTAGAGGGTTTTTTGCCTCTAAATTATGGTATACCTCACAATGTGAAGAGACCAAAGATTTTTATGGGTTGTTGGCCTTAGTATGTCTAGCATAAGAAACCTGAACAGGAGATCTGAAAGGAGAATAAATGGATTTTATTGTGGGAGTAAGTAATTTCTTAATACAGTCGTACATGAACAGATACATAAAGTTAAAAATAATACTGTATTGGAAAAATGATGTCAGGCCTTTAAGGGAGGTGCATTTAAAGGAGAGGATGAGTAACCTTTTAGACAAAGGTTATTAAGTTCTAACTGTACATGTGGAACTAGAAATTATTGAACACGAGTCATCTATTGTATAATATATGTAATAGTGTATAATCCAGTACATTTCCACATGAATTGGAAATTCTTCCTGCGAGGGGTTTGTGTGTGTGTGTGTTTGGTTAACAGTTAATATATTTATGTTGGAAGAGATGCACCACAAATGTTACAGTTTTTTGATGGCCAACACAATTTTGTTATTAAAAAGAAAATTACTTAATGTCTGTATTATGAGTGCTGCTTTTTCCAGGCTGTTTACCCACGCGTTTTGAAGCATACTTGTGCAGTTTTGATTTTGATCCTTTATCTAATGCATCTGATAGGAAAAGGTTACTGAAAGGCCTCTATTTTGAGCAAGTTCCATAGTTAAATAATAGTTCTGCAAATGAACACTCACCCGTGCAGGTGTGGGTGCACTTATGCACACACATGTGCACACAGAAGCACAGGCGGGTTGCTCTGCCTGGATGCCTCACTGCAATCTGTGCTGTGTCCGTGCGTGCTTTACAAATAGCCTGATCGGGTTCCCAGCAGGTGAAAATCAACCGGCAATCAGAACATTTAGAGAGTGCTGACATACGGGTGGATTGCGCATGTGTGTACTTAACCTCTGGGGCTGAAGCTTGATGTCAAACAGCCTATAGAATATGCTGCAAACTTTTATCTTCTGATCATTTATTTATTCATCATTTTTGTAATGTTTTGCTTTCATGAGGACTCGAATTGAGTTTGTGAATATTTTTTCCTGAATAATATTAATGTCTTCCATTGCATTAACATTTATAACCATAGTGATGGATTATACCTCTTCAAAGGATAATTGGGTCAGCAGGGATATGGTAAAGACCAAGTTTTGTTACTGTTGACTTCAATTTTTTTTATTACAAGAAATAAAATTTAATAAGAAATAGAATGATATAAAGTTGTATTCCCAAAGCAAGGACAAGATTTGGAACAGGAGGATTGTAAAGGTACCATTATGTGCTGGGAGTCTATTTCTTCCTCCTGTCATAGCTATCAGGCTGTATCAGTGCATTTTTCCTCTGCCTTTTATTCCACATTATGTGGAAAACAGGAAACAAAGATCATTTACATTTTGAACATGTCTTATTTCTGCTTTATTTGCCCTAGAATTAATGAATTCTTTGCCTGGGGTGGCTTCTGTGAATTTGGTGGATTGATGACCAGAAGGCCGTGTGTCCCAAAAGGAAGTTAATGATCTTTTCAGCAGCCCTGGCATGACTCATGGTACCTGCAGCTCTTTCTGTGAGCGTAGGCCAGTGTGGAAGGTGGTTTGGTACTTCGTCTCCAAGACCCAAAAGAGAATATGGATGGAAACATTGACTTCCATTTTTGCTTCTTGTCTTTTCAATTCAATTTTAACACCTTGTTTGACTTTATACGTCCTTGCTGCATTTTGCTGTAGCTGGATAAAAAGATGTGATTTGGAAAAAAGTGTTTTTCCAGTTACACGTTTAGAAATAAGGAAATTATCTGCATCTTTATTAGGAATATTTTCAGTTGTATTAATGTAATCAGTGCATTATATCTTGCAAGGTCCTAAAGTCAAGAAAGCAACTGTGTCATTCATTACTGAATATGCCACGGCAAATCAGAAAAGGCAGCATTTTTGGGCAAATAAGAGCTTTTTTGGGGTAGATATCTTCCCTTAAAGCTTTTGACTTTGTAGAATTAGAAATTCTTCACTTAAGAGCAACTCTTCCCATTATTTTTAATGAAGACAAAGCAGTTTTGGGGAGGAATGCCCTAATAAATTCTTTACTCGGTGTGGGACTCTTATCTATTGCTTTCCATTTCTCTGTAAAAAGAACAAAGGGAGCTGAGTTAATTTAAGTGGCTTAATTACACACACTAGGTCACAATCGCCATCGTTAAGTATCACTTCTAGCTCTTCCCCTGTGCTTTATTTGTGTGTAGAAATTCGATTATAATGTTGCATCTGCGCTGTTCATCTGTTTCTGTTAGAACAATGCCCTCGCTGCTTTATCACTTAATTGTGAAATTGCCTTTATTTCTTATCTGTTTTTAAACTGATTTGAAGACTTCTTTTTTTTTTTTTTACTTCAGAACTTGAGAAAATTCTGCTGCTTTCTGGATTTTACATTGTTTCGGCTGCAAATATCAAGGTTTAAAAGAAAAAAACAAGTTGGTTGCTTTGCACTGTCATTATATACATCTGTGATATACTCACAGGTTGTCCAGAAAGGAAGTCTGAACTGATTTCAGTTTTTTCACTCCTTTCTGTGTTTCACCTTTAATCTTACGGTGTTTTTCCCTAAGGAGCACTGGGGTTTTTTTCTGTCTTAGGTGCTAAGAGTGCTGAGCACACGCAAAGCTTGAACATTCATTTATGCTATGATTTAATGCTATTTCCCTGTCACTCGGCAATATTTATTTAATTCTTCATTAAATTTGCTTAAGCCCCAGTTTTTCCCTTGTCAGAGGAAGAATATCAAGTGTAAATATTCAGAAGTATTTTTCCATTATTCCTCCAGTTCGTGCTATATTTTGTATTTTGTTTCCCATTTTGTCCTTCCATGGCCCTCCTGGTGATGGACTCGGCATGGAGAAGCAATGGGAGGTTGGCTGAATCTACATTTTCCTGGCTGGCAAACATCCTCTGCCTTGTTTTGTCATCAGCCAGTGATACACACCTACACACCATGTTAAAAGTCAGGTCAGGTATAAAGGCAGGGCTTAAGTTCCTTTTTCTGTAAAGTATGCTTTGCCCAATATTCATGTCAAGCTTATCTCAGTTATCTTTTTCATTATCCCATTTGATGTTTCATCAAAGCTGTTTCCTCCTTTGTTGGAGCACTGTATGTTATTGCTTGAAGTGAAGGCTATGGATTCATTTTTAGAATTTATCCTTTTTAATCTGAGCAGAGTGAAGTACAAATAATCCTTTGCTTTGTTGACTAATACTCTTGCAGCTAAGCAGCAGAGAAAGGAGGAGGTGAACTTTTCACACTACCATCTGTAACCAGCTGGCTCTGCCATTCAGTTTTTAGTTTGCTCCAGGCAAATAACTATCGTGTATTACAGCATGCAAGAGATCTAATTTTTTCCATGCAGTGAGTTTCAGCAGTTCATTGGAAAGGTCATCTTTTGTTGTATCACTTGCTACAGAAGATCTAAAATTTCCTAGAGATGATCCTTCCATTACAGTTAAATTTGTGAAAACAGTGGACAGATGTACAGCTACAGGCAAACTAAATGTAAATCTGGGATGATCTTTTATTGTAGTAGCAGAATTTCTTTGTACCAAGATTTCCAAATCTGTGAAGAAATGTGTGGGCTGTAGTGTACTGTTTGTGCCCACCTGAGGGTGGTGGTAGACCACAGTAGCTGGAGATGTTTGCAAGGGAAAGGGAATGTGGCTGAAAAGTAGCAGAGGAGATTTGGAAATCAAATTATTTCCAACTCCGGCATACTTGTGACATGATCCTGAATTATGCCAGGCTCCTTTTTAACTTGATATTAAATAGTTACAGTACTTTCTATACTAGGTAAACTCCTGGTCCTCTGAGTAGTCTTCTGGTTTAGGAAACAAGCTAGTATTGGGATGAATAAACCAGAAAACAAACATGTTGCAGCAATTTTGATAGCTTATGAAAACACAGTACGACTCTGCCTGTACTGGTTTGACAGTGTGGGTTCCTACAGTGGTCCAAACTGGAGGAACTCCAGCATGTCGACTGCACATTTGCAGTCAATCCCACTGTCCATGTCACTGACAAAGATGTTAAGCAGTGCTCGTCCCAGTCACTTGGGCTTATAATTTCTATACTGAGCTTCTGTCTGCTAGGTAGCTGTACTGCCAACGTGGAGTTGGCTGTATTTAAGTGTCCTTGTCATGAAAGGCTCCAAGAAAAACTGGTGATTACATGGTTTTTTAACTCTTTTTCTCAAAGAGATTCTGCATCTGCAACACCTCATTACTTGTTTGTCATAGCCTCACTCACATAATTTTCTACTTTCCTCTGCGTTTTTTCCCCTACTGTCCCCTCCACAGTGATGCAGGGCCTGACTGATTTCTTATCTCCATTCTCTGTACCAGTGTGCAAAGGAAAAGACTGCAGTATATTGCTGGTATGCATAAGGAAACTAGGGTCTCTGTACATGAAATGGAGTTACTCCACATGTGTCCAGTTTGAACGAAATTGCTATTTCTTTTCACCACCTCATATCTCATGGTTGGTCAGGTTTATGAATGTTGGTGGCAATATTCAGTGACAGCTGGCTCTGAACATTGCTGCAAGAAGCCTGACAGCAGCGATATTACACCCGGCTCCCTTCACTGGGTTTCTGCTGCAGCTCTGGAGGTGTTTCATCTGTTTCAAACCATTATTAAATCCTTATGATAGTGTAGGCTTTTGCTCATACAAATGTCTAATCCTTTTTTAAGGCATCCTGATCTCTTGATTTCAAGGCTATGATGTGACAGTTCAGCTGTCTGTTAATGCATTATGTTTGTTCCTTTTTATCGTTTTAGATTTGCTGCCTCTCTGTTCCACCAGAGATACCAATGATCGGGAATAATGACAGCGAATAGGGATGCTTGACCTGAAGATACACCCTGCAGTTTAATGCTATATATTTTATATTGTCTGGTCTCTCTTCTTTTGAAAATGTTCCAGTTATTTCTTTGAATGGACACTTTTCCAGGGCCTCTCATTTTTGTATCTGTCTGTGTGCCTTGAAATGGGTAAGCAAACGGCTCACAGGGCTGGCATAAAGCAATTCCCTCAGCATGTGTCCAGTTTTACTTGTATGAAGACCTGCCTATAAACCAGCAGCCAGAGCCTCTGAGAGGGGTCAGAGTGACCACTCTGACTTGCAGGAACATGTCCCTGGCTATGTCTGAGAAAATTATTGCCCAACCTTCCCTTTAACTAGAGAGGGGGCTCTTCAGTGTTGAATTCCGAAGCTGCTTTGATGGGGTTTGAGGGGTGTTTTCAATGCTGCTATCTTTTCTTACTGCTTCCCCCATGGGTATGGTGACCCAGAGGGTTGGGGGTTAGAGCTGGAAACCAGCTCCACCTCCCACTGCCCTTGCGATGGTCCCACTCCCCAGTGCAGAGCTGCCTGACCAGGTATCTTTTATCATTGCTGGTTTGCTTTGCTCTGCCAAGTTCCCAAGCTTTCCTGGGGATTGTGCTTTTACTGAGCAATTTCTTAGTATTTAACTCCAGAGAGTTACTTCTGCTGCAGTTAGCAGAGTTTGTCCCAGGTGTTGTAGCATCCTTTGAGTGTAGAAACGGAAATATTCTTGCTGGAGTGATGTGTGCACGTGCTCTGTACTGTGCTGCCTCAGGGGCCTTCTTGGTACAAGTAGGTGCAGGTCCAGCTCAAACAAATCTTGTAACAAGCAGCTCCTCTCTCTCAGAATATTTGGCTGCTTGAGGGGGTGATCATTCTCTCTGCTCCTCACCTGGAGGTAACTTTTTACGTTTGACCTGGTAGTTCTTAAAAAAACCCCCACCAATCAATACCCATGCCCCCCCCCCCCCCCCCCAAAAAAAAAACCAAAACCAAACCAAACCCCAACCAAAACAAAAAAAACCCAACACAGGTAAAAATAAGTTTTGGAAATGAAAAAAATAGGGAAAAACAATTATCTATGCAGCAGTTAGGCATCTCTGTTGAAGAATGTATCACAGAAAAGTAAAATTGGCAGCAGGAGGGCTCCTGCAGTCATGGTCTTAACAAATTGCTATGAATTGGATTTGGCTATTTATTATCTTTAATCCTAGTGATCTACCAGGAAGGAAGGAAAATAATTACTAATGACAGATTTTAGTTAAAGTTAATTTATTGGTGGTGGAACTAATTGAGTGTTCCAGGTGTTTATCAGTTTAGCAAGACAACATTTAACTATTAAACAGTCCAATTACAATGTGGTTAATTAAACATGATTAAACTGTTGGGTTTACAAACACATAACTAATTATATATTATTACACTTATGGTGGGTTTATGGTATGCATCATGCAAGATATATGTGATTTTAAAAAATTGCTTCCTTTAAGAAACTACCTCATGCTTATACGTTAATATATAGGTATTGACAGCTTGCTGTGTTTTTAAACAAGAAATTTTCTGTGGAAAAGTTGCAGCAAGATACTGAATTAACAGATCAGTTAAGGACTACAGAAAAGGCCCGGTGAGGGAGGGGAAGATGGAACCTATTCAGAATTTGCAGCTGAACAGTGTGTCTTGCGTGAATTGGTAAAAGCTGGTAGTTCTTTACTATTTAGATTATTCTGCTATAAAGCAGAAGCAGAGGTTTTTTTATACAGTAGGATCAGTGGTCATTGGGTGCTCCAGGTTGCTGGGTCGCCCTTAGCACCTGCTTCAGAGGAGATGTTTGGTGAGGGTTCTGGGTGCATACTGGCTGACTGGGAGGATCTGGGAAGGGTTTACGAGGCTCTTCTGTGGGTCCTGGCTCCTCTGGTGGATTTGCTAGAGCTGGGAGATGGATATGTCTCCTGAGGAGGAGAAGAGAAATAAGTGGGTGTGAAGTGGGCAGCACTGACTGATGGTTATCAGCCAGACTCAGGGGCAGGGCAGGGGGGGAAATCTCATCCCCTTGACATCTAGTGTTTATCAATGCATGTATTTGAAGCCAGTACTCTAAAATAAACTGAAATTGCTGAATTAAACAACTGTGGTGCATAATTTACGTCAAGTGTTGAAACTCCCTTTGTCTTGCTTGCTCTCTTGTGCCCGCTGGGACTGTGAGGAGAAGCCTGGGCCCAGCCCTGCCGAGGGGCCCCGGCCTGCCCGGTGCCTCACCCTGTGCCTCACCCTGCTGGGGCCCCGTCACGTCACTATGGCGGCCGCCCGCTGCTGTCTGCTGCTGAAGTGTCCTGTTGTTGGTTGTCCCAGGGTAGTATAATCATTTGTGCCTTTATCATAACTTAAAAACAAGGTACGGATTAAGTCTTTGGTGCTTGGGTTTTGGTTTTGTTGTCCGTTATTGTCCTTTTGGTTAACACCTGGTAGTTTTTTCACGTACAAAGTCTCCAGTAGTCCTTCAGGTTTAATTCCTGTCCATCGGGACACTGGTGTCATTTAATTATGGATAATACTTTTGTTAGGAAAGCTGTGAACTGCACTGTGCTTGTAATAAGGGCTGTTTTAATCTTTGATTTCTGTTAAGAGTCAATTTAATTTGAACTGTTGAGAAAGAGGCACCAAGGAGAATGGGTGTTAGTGTGGGAGGGAGTTGTGATGGCTTAATGTGGGAAACATGAGGTGGCCACCTCTCCCGGTGCCCACAGGCATAAGGAGGCAGCTGTCCCATGTGCCAGGGAGGGCCCACGGGGGCCAGCGCGAGCAGGGCCGGGCTGCCGGTGGGTGCCTCATCCCCCAGCACCAATGATCATCTTTGCATAGGACCTGGTGTAACAACGGGTGACTTTGGTTTTGCAGGACGTCCCATAACGTTACCTATTTAATAAATAAAATGGTCTAATTTTCTGTGCTGTAGAAGAGAAAACATTCAAGCAATGTTTTGAATTGTAGATGAATATTACAGAGACAGCTACATCAAGGCTGCTTTCTAATTAGGTGTGACCAGGTGGTTTGCATATTGGAGAAAGGAGTTACTTCCCACTTAAACATCTGTATTTGTAGTGATAATGCACACACCATGATCATCAGTTCTGTCCTAATGAATTTGTTCATCACTATGTATGAGATTGGCAGAGCACAGATTTTTTGGTAAACTTTTTTGAGTTCATTTTAGCGTGTCTGAGTGTTCATAGGAATATAACGCTTGCTTACCAGAGGATGTATTTTGCGTGTGTCATTGGTACCCATATACTGAAGTCTATTCAGTCCTCCTTCCCTTTGCATACAATTTCACAGCCATGCAGTTGGAAATCTGCAATAGTATCAGGAAATAATTGGAAAGCCACAGTAATATGAGGCAACTCTGGTGAGAAATCGTGTCCTTTCCTCCCTAGTCATCAGTGAACATTAGCGTAATCGTTAGTAACGAAATCAAATGAATGTCAATAAATACTTCTAAATAACTTTAAATGGGACTTTTTTTTTTTTTTTATTTCAAGTCTATGTTATCCTGACAGAGTTGTTTTCTCTTGTTCTCTCTTTTTGTGTGCACAAGTATATACCAGATGGGAGATCAGTTCCTCCTCTAATTAAAATTTATCTTTATGCAGACATCTAATGCCAGTAGGATATACTGGAAATACCAAAACTGCAATGGGTTTATAACTGTCCCAAGTTTTCCTAAACCAGGAGAGCACTGTGTGAAGTGAGTTTGCCTTAATTTTCCTGTCCTGTATTGGAATTGAATTTCGCATTGAATTTTCCTGTTCTGCTCAAGACAATTGCCTGGGCTGTCAAACGCATCAATGAGGAGCAGTGTGACTGTGCCAGGTGAGTGTCCAGACTGGCAAGGCCTCTGGTTTGGGGAGAAAAGATGTTTCCTCCCATGTTGTGGATAATCCAGCGCTGGCCCTTGGGCAGAGCAGGCCTTGCTCTTGCCCCCTGGCCTTGCTGGGCTCACGTCTGTTTCCCTACCGAGTGCTAGAGAAATAGTTTCAGTTTAAATAACTTATTCCAGGGACAGTTAGTTGCTCAAAGAGACCAATGAGGCATGTGGCAGTGGCTGAGAGATCAAAGTGTCAGGATGGGGTATTGTCCCAGCTCTGAATCCGTGCTGTTGCAGGAGGAAATGGGAAAATGGGAAGAGAAGGGTTAGTGCTCCCCTAGAACCTTTATATTATTGTTAGCAAAAAACCCTAAAAAACATCCGATCCCATCCTCCCCCACCAAAAAACCCCAAACAAAACAGCCCTGGGGGCAGCCACATACTCAGATTTCCCTACAGCCTGTTCCCAAATGTCTGTCTGTCCTTCAGGCTCGCGAGGGACCCTGAGATGAGCTCGGGTTAGTGCCAGTGGGCTTTGTCAGCCTGGGTACAGGACGAATGTTTGGGTGGATGGGTGCCTGTGACACCAGCAGTATCTGCAGCGGTGCCCATGGGAGTGTGCTTGGCACAAAGCACAGGGCTTCTCTGGTGCCTGCTAATGTGCTCCTGAACCACTGTGTTGCCCATCAGGGCTCCTGGTAGCCCCATGCTTGTTGCTGTACTAGCCATGAAAGTCTGGAAATGGCATTAAAAAGTTTAATCTTTTTTTTTCTCTGTCTTTTCAAGAGGAGCAAATTACAATGAAATAAGAGAGGATGAAAATAAAATTTTATACTGTGCCTTTTAGGCAGTTTTATACTTCTCTCTGACAAGAAGGCTAAAAGAGCAAAATAATATTGACTAAGTGCCTGGTCTTACTTAAGTGCTCTTGAAAGTTAATCAATCCATTTGTGCCCTAAACAATGTTAGCTTTTCAGTTTAGAGGGTCTGGGGAAAAATTCACCTGGCTTTTTGGGCTTTAAGAGGGTGGCAGGGCTGGAAGCAAACTATGATGAGCTTGTTTGCCTGTGCCTTGATGGGATTAAGATGGGATGCTGTATTGTCACTCAGATGATGTTTTCTGTATATTTAATTGACCGTTGCAGCTTGCGAACAGCCCATTAGCTAATGTGTTTATGCTTCAGGAGGCTAGTGCTGAGTGGTGATAGTGTCTTCCTCTTGCATTTGTTACATAACATCTTAAGGTAATTTGAACGAGTTTGGGGAAAGAACAGCAAAAAGGCAGAAAGATGGCTTTTCTCTTGTGCTTATTAATACAGGTCTATAATTTGGGGGCTTTGTTGAAGAGCATTAAAATGCGTAGACTTTTAATGGAACTGCAAGGAAAAACAAAATAAATCCCTATGATTTAAGTAATCTATCACTGAAACTTTGTTCTTGAAAAATGGAAAGGGATGTAAAAGTCCTTCAGACTACCCCTGGTGTGGTAGCCCACCTCTGACCACATCAAAGCAGGACTAGGCAGGGAGAAGAAGGGTGGCTTCTGGTTTTGGGACAGCCATGGGGAAATTTGGCTGGCTTGGAAAAAAGAGCCTGGTGATTTCTGCTTCTCTGGCAGTAATATGGATGAGGGCTCCATCTCTGGTGGGCCCTTGGTCTCAGTGTGAGCCATGACCCTTTATATTACCACACTGAGATGTAAGGATGCTTGTATTCATTTAGGTAGTTTATTAGCTCTAGATGTAGCAATATTAAGGTTCTCTATTTATGTTAATACACATATATTGGTGTGTGTATTGTAACAGGTTTAGGTGGTTTTCATTTGGAGGGGTTTTCTGCGCTAAAAATCTCACAGACAAGAACACTCCCCCAGCCAGCTGCATGAATTTTTGCATGAATTTTTGCATGAATTTTTAAAATCCATCCAGGGAGACTGTTTATCCAGTCTGGAATACATCACCTGCCCTGGGTAGAGGGGATCTTCCTGCCTGGTCAGCCATTGCTGCTGGTCCTGTGCCGTCGGGGTGGCAGCCCGGCTGTGCCGACAGCGGTGCCTCACCTCTGCTCCGGAGGGGACACAGCTGCTGCCTTTGCAGGTGGACTGCAGTTATTTAGGCTTGTAATAAATCTCCCTAGTGGTTTGGTCTCTGCTTTCCACTATACCGTAATTGCATTATACAGAATGAAACCGTGAAATGACTGTGTGATGAGGTGGGTAAAAAAAAAAAGGTCTCAAAATGTGGCTTTTGAAGAGACTCCTGTTGACACAGGCTTGATCTTTGAGCTTCATTTTACTGCTTTCAAAATGAAATCCCTGCTCTTGCCTCACTCTGGTTTCTTCCTGGTTTGTGGCTTTGCCTGACGGGTGATGTACATTGATGATAACTTGCAGATGCCTTTGTGTGTGACAGCTGGATTAGTGTTTTTAATCTTGCTCATTTACAGCATGCAATCCCCTTTGCTCCCTGCTCCCGGGGAAGCTGTCTCCTTGTTCTGTGAGCTTTGGTGGTGAGGTGCGGATGCTGGTGCTTGCTGCTGTCTTCCGGGTGCAATTTTTCCTTCACATTTCTGGGACCAGCTCAGTGGTGGAGCAAGCACAGGGTTATGCTTGCCCAAAGCCTGCTAAAACTGAGGGTGGGGGAAAGTGCAGTAAAATGCATGAAAACCTTGAAGAAACTGCAATGAAGCCACTTAACGACTGAGGAAAGAGCTAAGTAAAAGTGGAAAGAAAATTACAGGAGAACACAAAGTAAATTGCCATAAAACGGGTGTTTATGCACGAGTGGGTTTGTGAAGCCTTGCTCTACACTTCGAGTATGAGGTTAATGAACAAAACCTTGAGACAGTTTTTGTTCAGTTGTGATTGTTGCCAGATTTGTCCATGCAGAGAGAGGAGAGATGAAAAAAAAATAAAATAAGGGCAGCTGCTTGTAGCAGATGGTGAAGGTGAGCAGGAGGGTGGGTGCATGGCAGTTTGGCCTAGTCCTCTTCTGCACCAAGCCAGAGGGTGGTTTTGCTCTCGATGTCTGAAAGGGGATCGTGCCGCCTATGCACGCAAGCAAGGCTGCTTCATTATTAGTCCTAAAATAACAAGATGTGTGATCACACACCCAAAAGAGCATCTGAAGACTGTATGCGTGTACTTTACTCCCTATTTTTGCCTTTGGGAATGTGTGGGGTGCCTGTGCCCAGGGATGACCATGGGACTGAGGGGTCTCAGTGAGGAGAGGCTGGGGCTGCCCTGGGCCAGGCAATTTGTCTTTGTTTCTCACCATCCAAACCTAGTTTAATTGGTAAGAAATTAAATTAATTTTCCCCAAGTTGAATCTGTTTCATCTGTGACGGTAGTCGGTAAGGGATCTCCTTGTCTGTATCTATCTTTGTATCTTGACCCACAAGCTTTTTCACTGTTTTCTCCCCTGCCTTGCTGAGGAGGGGGAGTAAGAGAGCAGCTGGGCAGGCATCTGGCAGTCAGCCACGGTCAACCTGCCACAGAGAAATACTTAATTGACCTCTAAAACATAACTGTGGTGGGATTTAGAAGAAGAGGTTCTGATACTGACCACTGCTGGGACCTGCAGCATGCATGTGGTCAGAGGGAGCTGCCCACTGAGACACTGTTCTCCAGCTGTGTCAGGAATTAGAATGCAAATTGTACCATACAGAAGCCTGTATACATACTTAGATATTAAATTATCTCTCCTGAAGCAATGACTGAATCACATATACATTAGTGATTTTTAAAAAGTATTTTTGGTTCTTTTAAATTTTACTTATTTATTTGCAACAGGTGGTTTTGGGCCAGCCTTGCGTTGGCTCTGGCAGGGGAGAGCTGCAAGGAACATGGTGTGGCTCCCAGGGGTGCAGCAGAAGAGACAATGGCCTGCCAAAATTTGTGCCAGACTGGTAAGGCCAGAGAAAGAAATCGAGAAGTGCACAGATGCTGTTTGCCATCAGGATTTGCATATTTGAATATGCACAATTCGCTTACCCAAGGGACAGCAAACACGGCAAGGCCAGAGCTTTAACCTGGCAGGTCTCTGCATCCCTGCTGAGTTTGGTGGCATTTTCATAGGTTTTTGGGGAGTGGGGGGAGTGTGAGTGAGAGCAGGATGTGGCCTGCTTTCACACAACAAGCATAAAGCAGTTAAATATTAATTGTGGAAAGGATGATCCTTACTGTTGCCTGGTTTGAGTTGGCACCCCAGTTTTGTACCCAGGGGTGTTCAGCAGCTTCTACTTGGAAATGGAAACGCTTAATCAGAGAGTGCATTTTATGGGAACTGCAGGTGGCAGTAGGGGCTAAGTTTTACAGAAAAAAAATGAATTAAATTTCCTTTCTCCACAGTAGCTTGGCATATGGCAGAAATTTGAATCTCTGCAAGAAGCCTTCTCTTAAAGCCAGCACTCCATATTTTTAAGGACTTGTCAGGTCCTTTTTCAATAACTGTAATGGCACTTCCCGGTCCCTTTGGGATGCCCTGCACCGCTTTCCCCCAGGGTGGGTTTCTGGTGGTTGTTTTGCAGCACTGGCACTGGTCTATAAATGCTACTTGAATTCTACCTTTATTTAATGTGTTCTAACTGGGTAAGTAACTTAGGTGGTGTATTATTTACGTTTGCCGCAATCAAAATCATGTCCATTTGAATTTAAGAAGCAGATGAATTACTGTATGTTAACTGTAGGACTTTGAAATCCTGTGTGTTACACAGAAAAACCTTCAGCAGATCTGACTGAACTTAAATGCAGGATATTTTATCAGTCTTAGTTTGGTTTCTAGTCACTGAGAAGACCTTAATTCAAGGATTAGCAAAGAAATAATTAACAGACTGTTGTCCCCCATGTTCTGTGTATTTTTGGCTTAGGAGTTTTCTGTCATCTAGTGCTTTTTCATTTAGGATGCACACATTTATTTGTCTGGCTCAGTCAGAATAAAGAATGTACTTATGTTTATTGCATGGCATGGGGAACTTGAGAGAGACAATGTGCTGAAATAAAGGTGAATTTGTGTGGTTCAGACACCTCATTGTACAAAGAGATGCATGTCCATGTGCTGTATGATGCTGGGATAAGGCGGTGGGTGTGTGTGTGTGTTCATTTTTTAAGTTACACTGCATTGGATGATGATTAAGTTGGTAAAACTTTCCAAAACACCTAAGGCTCCTGTTTCTGAGCTCTGAGGTGAGGTTGAGTACAGAAGAATCGGCTTCTAAATCGGTACTAATTGTTGCTACTGATAAAGTTGTACCATAGTAAGTGAAAATTCCAGAGGGACTCATTCTGATACTGGCAGGGTCAGTTCAAAATCTGCAGTAAATGTTCTTGGTAGCATGTTTTCCAATTAAAAAGCAATAGTGAAGTACTTAAATGTATTGCTGGGAATTAAATACTTCTCTAGAGCTAATTGCTTTTGTTGGTAGCTTTTCAGATGTACACTAGCAAGACAACAGATAGTTTGGATTGTGAAGGACTCATCCATGTTTTAAAAGCCTTCTCTGGCACGAAGCACTCTGATGTTGTTTTCCCCTTTGTGCTTCTTCCTTGGCACTAAGTGCTGATTACAAGCCATGTATCTGCACACTTGCTCCTGGTCAGAGCAGGAGCATCAGTGAACCTCTGTACAGGAGCCAGTGCTGTTAGAGAGCACGTCCCAGGCTCCCGATGGGAAATACTAACATGCAGAATGATGTAGAACTGCATTACCTATTAAAAAGCAATTATTTAGGGCATGTAGAAGAGAAAACATATTATAAATTAAACAGAGAACAAGGTGCATTTTAATAACTGTTCCTGAGTAATGGGAAATCTCAGGCTGCGCATATAGGGTTCTACTGTCAGTATGCTGGTGTTTGGGAGGATCCTGGGGAGGGGGCTCAGGAGGGAGAGAGGTGTTCTATGCACGTATTCAATCAGTTTAAAGAGAATTAGCTCAAGCTGCACTCATGGACCCTTCCTATTCCCTTATCACAAACATTTGTCTGAATTTATCTGGCTGAACATCTGATGAGAGCAAATGTCAAGGTTGCGTTGCCTGCCCTGAGTGCCAAATTTGGCTTGTATGCAGGAGCGTGCCTGTACTTGTCCAATCCAGGGAGAGCTGGAGCGCCCTGTGATTTACCTTAACAATTATAATCAAAGCCACGCAGCTCAAATTATGAATGTTTGATCTTCAGAGCTTATAATCAACCCAGAGAAGAAACACCCCAGAAGCTATTTTATTGAATAAATTTAAATAATGCATTAATTTTAGAAAATAATCGCATATGAGCAAATGGCTAAGTTAATCAAAGTATTAATTTGTTCAGCTCTTAGGGATATGTAAAAACTTAAATAATGTGTAAATATCACATTTGGCATGTGCATACTCACCACAAACTATGGGTTAGATGTAGTGCAGACATAGCTGAACAGAGACTATGTAAATGTGTTTTAATGATGCTTAATGGGGGACTGATATACATCAGGTTTGGAAAAAGTATAGGAAATGGCACAATTCCAGCTTTGGAGCACAGGTTAATGCGTATTTCCCTTATGACCAGGCTCTTGGTGGAGAATCCTTGTCAACATGCACAGAGACATGCTGCTAGCATGCAGCCTTTTGGCAAAACTTCTTGCATGTGGTAAACTAAATGCAAAGTGTGTCTGTATTTACGAACTATCCCAAACTGTGCAACTCAGCTGGAAAAGGGGAGAAATGGGAGAGGTGCCATTGCCATGTGAAATGCCACCACAGCTGGTGCTGCAGGTGATGTGAGGTGGTTGAGGCACGCAACAGGCCATGGTTTGCTCCTCCGCGGCCTCCGGGCTCAGCAGTGGTGAGCAGGACCCGTCCAGCCCCAGCAGGTTGGGGTGGAGCTTTCCAGAGGCTCCCTTGGGAGCTGCAATCTTCTTTCTGAAAGTGATCTGGGAAGTTATGAACCTTGCTTACGGTGGCTCCATAGCATGTATAGGTCTGTTGGCAGATGTTGAGGGCTGGTGGCAAACTCTGGTAGCCTTCAGTTTGTCCATCTCTTACAGCCCATCGGGGTTTGCACCGTTTCTGCATCTGTACTGAGCAAACGGTGGCTGCGGCAGGGAGAATGGTGGTATCATGCCCACGCAAACAGTAGCACAGAAAACGGATGTTTAAAGTTGAAGTTAACGTGCCTCTGGTCTTACTGTGCCTGCTTTGTGTGTGTGATATATTCATGGGCAAAAGTACTGTGTTCTTTCCTAGATTGACAGGAGATTTTAATTTCTTACAATGTACCAGTCTTGATCTGATTTAGCTATTTCTATCCTGGCATGTGGCAGTGGTGGGGTATATTAACAGTCTCGCAGCAGTCTTCAGCAGGCTCAATAAAATTAATGTGAGTATTAGTCAAATACTGACTGACAATTTTCTTAGGCTGGGCTCTGATAAGAGTTGTAGTTGGGAAATTATGATTTTCTTTTGTTATTTCATTTCACTTAATATTGATGTGTGGGGCGATATATATGGTGGTTATTTTTTTAAATAGGCTCTTTATCCTGAGTCAGTCAGGGACTGGAGTCTGGTATTTGTATTAAATATTGTATCAAGTGATTTGCAGTAGCTGTGGGGTTTAGTGGGATGAGAGCTATTTGTTTTTACAGAGAAACCTGTGGTTCCTATTGTTAGGGCTTTGGGTTGCTTTTATGCTCCATTCTCACAGGAGAAATGCAAATGCTACTGAAAAATTATATTTTGATTACAGACACAGATAGCAAAGAAGCATTACAGAAGAAGTTAGGTTTGCCTTCTTTTTGCCTGATTTTTTTTTTTTTAAAAGTATGGAAATTATATTCCACTGCCCTCCTGCTGAGAAAATAGCACACAGAAGCTTGGATGAGAAATGCAACATTGCAGCTGCTGTTGGCTGGGCTTTAGTGGTCCGGCCCTGTACGAAGTTACAGGGGAAGGCACCCCAGGGACAGCAAGCCCTGTCCAGGCTTTCGGGGGTGATGTGGAAGAAGCAGACTGGGAATGGGCTGAACGTGGAGAAGCCAACAGGTGACTTTTGAACCCAGGCTGGCAGAGGTGCTGCAGCAGCTCACTCAGCAGGAGGGCTGTGTCTGAGCAGGGTGAGGAGGGAAGCCACCGAGGGGCTCTCTAGGGGCTGCTTTTCCCATAAGCAGAAGCCAGCTGGGACTTTTTGTGCCGGCAGCCTCCAAACTGGAGCGCCCTGCAGCTCTCCCTTCATTTTGGTGATGGCTCTCGCCTCTCTTGCCCAGCGCCACACTGGTGCTGGAGAAAACTCCCTGCAGCCTCATCATGCTCTCTGCATATGTGCTTTTCTGTTCCTCCTTGTTTTAGTTATCTTAACTCATTAAAGTAAATTCATGGCTTCATTGCTGTTCCCCCCCTAGGAGGGGGTGACCCTGTCCTTGGGCAAGGTGCTGCTCTCTGGCAGCACATGACACTGTCTGGATGTGATGCGGGTTACTTCACCGGCTTGCCTGGAAGCTTCTGAAATACACATCCTTTGAATTTTACTGTCACCAGGTAATCTGATCAATATAACAGATGGCAGCCAAAATTCAAGTGGGCCCTTGAAGCTGATATGCAAGGTATATTACGTTATGAACTGACCTGTTGCACCTTAGGTTATTTCCTTGCTCTTGCAGAACAGCTATTTTATTCTGTCCTCCTGCAGCTCCTGAAGAAGAGCAGGGAGGAGTAATCTGGGTGTTTTGTGGAGGAAAAAGGGTCTTTCCAGCTGGTTGAAAGACACAAAAACTCTGTTTCATCTTGACTTATAAATCAGCACTAGAAAAGTGCTATAGTTCTGCTTTTCTTGTTATCTAGTACATTAAAACCAGAAAGCAGTGCATTTAATATTATATACTTAAGTGTGTTGGCATTTATTTATTCAGCCATGTTTACTAGAGTAATTACAAGTCAGATTAGGTGTGATGCTTGCTGACCTTTAAGGAAGGGACCAAAACAAAAGGCAAAACAAGTTTTACAAATGTTAGGCAGAACAAAATACTCAACTACTCACCACGATCTTGGTATATATTCATATAAGGAAAGTAAAAGTCTTGATGCAGACAAAAGATATTCTGATAGGTCCCAGTAAAAAGTTCAGATAAAGTGGCTTTAAAAGAAAAAAAAACAAAGGCAATGCAATTTTCTTCTCTAATAGCTAGGGGGAAAAAGGTTGCAATTCTCCAATTACAATTTTTGAAAATATAGAATAATCAGTGCTAGCAGAATAAGTAAGATTCTCCTGATATTTTTCAATTGTGTCTCAACTGTTAAACCCTGATTAGCTTAAACACAAGTTTGCTATTTGAATGTGAATACAATTTATGGTAGCACAAGATAGAAATTGGAACTCAAAATATTTATGTTGGCTATTTATCTACCGGTTGCCTCGCACGCAAGCAGTTAATTTGAGCACTCAGGTATTTTCATGCAGTCTGTAGGACACTTTTGTGTCATTTACATAGAGAAATTGCTTATTTCCAAATTACATCTTGTCCACTGAAGAAATTTCTCTGAAGTGGCATTGCCTGTTGAAGTTACCCATGTTCCTGTCCTGCCTGGTGGCTGCCCAGGCTCTTTCCTGGCATGAGGAGAAATCCTCTTCCCATCGCATGATTCTGCAAAGCATAAGGAAAGCAGCTGGGGGCCCCTTTGGTCCCAGTTTGGGGCAGCTTGTGCTCCAAAGGTGATATGCTTTGCCTGTGGGTGGGTGAGTGTGAAACTTGGGCAATTCGGGCAGCTGGAGGAACCGCTGCTGCTTTTCAGTAGGGCTGAGGCCAGGTGCTGCCACAGTGGGGTAGCAACACCCTTCTGAGGATGGTTATTTGCAAACTTTGGCAGCTTCAGGATGACTCTCTTTCCAAATGGAAAAATTTGTCCAGATGCCAGCATTGCCATGAGTGATCCCCTGAGTTTTTTTGTGTCAGCTGATTTGCTTACAGAGTTTTGCTTGGTTTTGTCTCCCTTGACCATCCATATGTATGAGAGAGATTTTCTTAATTTCCCTCCATCAAATGCGGAGTCCTCTCAGCATAGATCCTGTGCATGTGTGGCAAGTGTGTCCCCATCTGAATTACTTTAATAACACAGTGCAAAAGCAAAAATTCTGCCTGGGCAACAGAACTATCATATAGATTTTTAACCTTAATATTACTTTT
Organism: Strix uralensis; assembly: GCF_047716275.1. Classification (NCBI taxonomy): domain Eukaryota; kingdom Metazoa; phylum Chordata; class Aves; order Strigiformes; family Strigidae; genus Strix; species Strix uralensis. The sequence goes on along the minus strand of NC_133978.1, from coordinate 8,040,365 downwards.
AGAATATCTCCCCACACCATATGTGGTAGGCTGTAATTGCTTCTTCCCTTTTAACAGGAGCACCTGGAACTGCTCTGTTACTAATTTCACTGGTGTCATTTCTCTCCCAGAGGAAAAACTAAGGCCAATTCTCCTTCAGATGAATCAACTTCTGTCACATCCATGGCTATGCAAAGCTATATAGGCTCATCCTGGGATTTTGCAGACTCTCATCTGTGACCAGTTACATTTCCATGACTCTATTGGTTATCTTCCCAGACCACGGCCTGTTTTGCTTTTCCTGGGGACAAAACAACTGCTCACCCCTGATGTTCCTGTCGAGGCTTAGCTGAGGAAGGACAGCGAGCTGCGGGACAGCATGCTGACCAGCAGTAGCCCAGTATCTGTGTTACAGGTCTTAGGGTCTCTTTTCCTTTTTGTCAAGCAGGTTTCTCTAGTCTCTCAAAAATACTTAATAACAAAAAAACTACTTTGGATTGCTTGAGCATTACACTTTCTGAAATACTGTTTGACAAAAAAGTGGGTTCAGTGATGCCCGCTGTTAGTAACTTACAATACAGTTTGAAAACTGGCTCTGTAATATACTTCTTGCTTGGTATTTTTATTTTGTTGCTTATTCTGGGTATGTTGATTTGTCTGAACACCCACAGCTGAAGATTATGGGCATTGCAGTAGCAAAGCCTAGCAATTATATCCCCTTTTCTGTGCCAGCCTGGAGGCTAATCCCTGTGTCCCTTTGTTTCTCTTCCTTTGTTCCTTGGTAAAAAGGAAAATGCCCCTGGCCTGTCACTTTGACTTTATGTTTTATAAGTTTTGCATGTTTTTCTAAAGATGGACAGAATTTTCCATAGGGGACAGGCACCACATCATATCTGCAGGACCTCACATGAATGAGAGGCACATGCAGAGAGGGAGAGCAGATCAATGTTTAATTATGCAAATAGTCTTCTAGGCTTTAATATTAAACTGGAATAAACCTGTCATAACAGTTATGCTGGGGACAGGCAGTGAGTGAGCTGTTGTGGCTGGGTGCTGCATTAGTGGAGGGGACATGGTGGGTGCGGGTGCAGGGGGTCAGGGTCCAGCTGGCAGCTCCTGGCATTGCTGGAGAGCAGCACCCGGGGACTGAGCTGCACCCTGCTCCCGCTCACAAAGGGAGAGATGAAGTTTCTGGGTGAAAACTCAGCATAGCTGGGTCTGGCTATAGTATAGCATTGTACAGTGGTGTTATTTAGAGCTCTCTCAGTATTAATTCAGGCTCTGCTCTGCTCACCTGATGTGCATGTATGAAGCCACTTGTTTCTAGTGCTCTCCTGCCAGCTGTGGCTGCAGTGACTTGCATGGTGAAGACCGGGAGGTGAGAGGTACTGTACTCTGACAAGCCTGTGTTTGGTAGGGCTTCTATAATGAGAAGGCCAGTTAATTGTGCTGGACTTGATGAGCTTGTGTGGGAATCCAGGCATGAAATTTCCTCTTGGCGAGTGCTTCTCCCGGAGGGTGGGAGTTAGCTCCCTTCCTTGTGGGGCTTCCCTGCATTTGGTAAGCAGTGTCCATGGAGCCACGAAGTCTTCTGGAGGATTCAGATATGGGTGCACAAGTGTTATGATGATGGAAGAAAACTGCACCCATTTGCAAAGCTTGACATGCTTTAAAACGTTTCTCTTAACTCTTTACTATGGCACCTTTTCAGTTTTAATTCAAATTTAACTCAAACCTTCATAGCGACACTCGCACTTCTGCTCGTTTTATCCACCCGTTTCAGCATCTCCGTGTCTCACCAAGTTGCTGGTGAGCCCCAGGAGAAGGAGATGCAGCAGGCAGGCAGTGTGTGCCTCCTGGCAGGGATGAGGCTATTCGACCATTTGGGTGTGTTCAAATCTGGAGGAAAGGTAAAAGCTGTGCACTGCAAAGAAGTCTTAAGGGAACAGATATATATTTTTTTTCTCCTTCATCTCTTTTCCCTTTTTTCCAGCAGGGAGTCCCCCCCATCCCTTGGTGCTTGTGTCCAGTGCAGTGGCAAGGCATACAGTTAATGCGGCTGGTGCGTTTCTCTTAATGAGAGTGGTGTTGAAACAGTGTGGGTCTCCCTTTCCTGTGCTGATTTTTGGGACCTCTTCTGCTTTTGTCATTTTTCGCTGTTTCTTTTTTATACTCTGCTGGATTCTCACATGGGTGAGCAGAAGTGCTCATCTGTGAGATGCTCTGGGGGACATGGTAGGGAGGGCACATTTCTTCTGATACCCTGCTTGCCTGGTAGTTGTGTCAGCATGACTCTTACCTTGCGTAGTTAAGATAATGGAGGAGGAAGAGGAATATTGCCTGCTGTTGTGTTAGATTAGGTAATGATTTTCTAGCTCTCACAAGCTTTATCAGGTTTGTTTCGGTGCCCACACAGTGCCTTGATTCGCTATCAAAAGAAAGTCTTGAATTATGCAAAGAGTAAGGTATAAGCAGCAGAGCTACTGCTGAGCATGGTTTTACATTGCCTCTGTTGAATATTCATGATAATCAAAGATCAGACAACTTTGTTTCCTAGAGTTAAAATATTTTTTGACAGCCTGGACAATTCCAACCTGCACAATAGGTATTTATACAAATATCAAATAGCTCTGTTACCTCCTCTAAAGCAACATTTTTTTAAACTGTGGACAGAGGGACTGAAAACACAAGTCGTCATAATATTTTGGGTGTATCTGACAAAAACAAGCACTTCAAAATGTTAATTTTTCTTCTTTGACAATTGTTAATTCAAAAGTCTTTGCTCTAATACAGTTCAAAGCTAGCAGATGAGCGAAGGCATTCCCATCCACAAACTGAGATAATGGAGTTTAATTGCCATCTACCATGTTTCTGAGCTATTTATTACGAGACTAGCTGTCATGAAGTGCCTGGTACGGTGGGGAGGCAGAAAATGAGAATATTTGTCACTGCAGGTTTGTAGAACTGTCTCGCTCTTTAACACTTGGGAGGGGATGCTCATTGCATAATGAACACACAGAAAATGTGTCTGATTGGGAAGGAGGATGGTTAGGAGTGAAATGGGGCCAGTATTTGCCTGTTTGCTTTTATGATGTGATAAGGGACGTGCTTTTCCCTTTGGGGTCTGCATGTTTCATCAGTAGGGTTTTGCGGTAGGGAGAGAAGGTAATTGAATACATTTTGGGCTGCAACAACGAGCTCTTCCCTCAAACAGAATCATGTTTTGCAGTTTTCACTCTCAGCTTGCTGACAAGATGATAAAAGGTAGCATGGTGTGTGTGCCTTGTTAAATAGGCATTTTACTTCCAAAGGTAGGTAGATAATTTAAAAAATGCTCTGCTTGAGAAAGGCAATTAGAGGACAGACCTATGGAACTTTAACATGCTGGTACAGGGGGAGGGATTGATTGTTAGTCAGGGAGTGGTTTAGGGGACAGGCTGGATGTGAGAGCTGGATTTCTGGGCATCCTCTCCTGTTAGGCCTCGGGTGTGGGACAGTCTTGAAGGCTTTTGGGGCTGCCAGTGAAATGCCCCTTGCAATCACTGCTCCTGACTGACTGGGATGCCAATGCTAGGGAGCAGCTGCTCCCTAGTGATGAGGCTTGAAGGGGGGCTTTAAACATGGAGGATAAGAAGGAATTGCCTGTTAATTTTAGGGGATTTTCATCTTTCCTGGTGTTTTTGTGCTAAGTAGTAGTGTCCCAATGAAGTATAAAGAGGTCAGCATTGGCGGCCAGTTTCCTTGGTGCCGTCGAGGGTGGGTGAGAGCTAAAGGAAGGATGAGGGATTACATTTCTTTCTGATGCTTGGTGGTAGCTGAAAGCTTAGACTGCAGCTCCATCGCATCAGCAGACATATGTGAAGGTGAGGAAGAATATAGATGTTAGCGGTGCAAGCATATGGAGAAAGCAGAGAGGCCAGGAAGGGGGAAGGGATGAACAGATGGGAGATAGAAAAATAGCGAGCAAGGTAGAAGCGGAGGAAAAGCCTTTCTGCCAGACGCATCCCCGTTTCCATGCCCGGGAGAGGCTGTTCCCCAGCGAGGAGCTCGGGTACCTGCAGATGGCAGCTGCGACACAGGAGATGGAGTTTGCCAGGTCTCTGGCGGCAAAATAAAGACCAGTATGAATCAAAGGGGAGAAAACAGCCACATTTCTCAGTCTGCAGTCTGTGTCTGTGCTTCTGGTTCCCTGTTGCAAAAGGGTTTGCAGACAGCAGATCTGACGGGCAGACCAGAGGCCATGTGGCTGTGGGGACTCTGTGATGCCCCTCTGTCAGGGTTTAATAGGGGCCAGGAAGGAACCACCACTACATCCTCATAATCCACTTAGTTAAAACAGCTGAGAAAGCAGAGGGGAGTATCAGGCATTGCTTCCCAGCTGGCTGATGGCTGTAGCATGGAGAATGAGACCTTAAGAACTACAAATGCTTAAAGGAAAGCCCCTGCAGGGTCTTGCTACTCAAACCTAAATCCTTCCAGCCTGCCACTGGTTGCAGCATGGCGCTGTTGTTGATGGTGCAAGGCTGGGTCCAGGCAACGAAACATCCACGGTTGCTTGAAAAAAGCCAAAGGGATAAAAAAGGTTAAAAACTTGAATAGGACAGTGGCAAGAGCCGTTAACTGAAAAATCAGCAAATGGTACGACAAGTGAAGGATGACCTGGCAAACCCTCTGTCATCCCACCAGCATCTCTCTCTCTCTGTTCCTCTTTACTGCTCTGCTTTTATGTTCCCTTTGGGATCATGCAGACAACAGGCAATCAGGCAAGGATTTGCAGGGAAGATTAGGAATAAGTGTTGTATTTTTGTTTTTTTATTTCTTGTGGCATAATAGAATAATGCCAATGCATTTTTTTCAAAAGCACCTCAATTCTTGTTGCTCTTTCTATGGATCACTGAGGATAAAAGCAAAGTGGTCTGGTTGCTGCACTTTATATATGATGCATTCAAATATATTTAAACACATCCTGATGTTTCAGACTCATGATAGAAAAACTAGGAAATGCTAAAAGAAGGCTGTTTGGGGAAACATTTTGGATTTTGCAAGCTGTTCGCAGGTAAAGCAAGGTGCCTAGTTAGCCATCCAAAATTGTCAGCAAATCAGTATTGGGCTTGATAAAACTGTGCACTAATGTAGGCTTAATAGTATGGAGGGAGGATCACATGCTCTGCTCTTCTCACATATATGTCTACGCTAGACTCTATGCTCTGGCTTGGGGTGAAGTGCCTGTTGTGTTTCCTCGATGTTTGTGATCGCCTGGTGTCTATGCTTAGGTCTAAGCAGCCCACACTGCTTGTGGCTACTCTCCCCTGGGTTGTGTGTGATGTGCACACCCAGTGCTGGCATCACAAGAGGGTTTTGCATTACACTGAGTTATCTGCACCGACCACACTCCTCTGTCCATCCAGATTAAGTTTGAACTCAAGTGCATGTTTTAGACCATTTTAAGGCTGCTTCATGGCCTAGATTGCATATCAGTGAAATGAATCTGTCACAGATGAACAGATCCCTGTGACATGTCTACACTATGGGGCTTAGTGCTCATAAACTCGGCTGCTGTGTTTGGTTGCTCATATAACAACTTAGTTTAAAGCACAGGTAAGGGCAAACACTGTTCTCCAGTCATCTCTTCCATTTCAAAGAGCAATTAAGTCAGGCAACTGTTGCCTTTGCAACTTCTGATGGTAAGAAACACCACATGAATTTTTGTATCATGAGAAATTTAACAGCAAAAGTTACTCTGGTGCTTCCTTAATTAAGGTACCTGAGTAAAGTGAGTTTGGGAAGACCTGCGGTAATCTGCCTTACATGTTCCTCTATGGCTCTTAGAGTGAATGTCAGAGAGGAGTAGAGCTCAGCTTTGCTACTTGAAATCTTTAAGTGTCTTACAGTAACCTAGATTTATAGCTATTTGGAAAGGATGCAGCAGAGCAGAGCAAGTTGGGGACCCCCTGCTGGAGCCAGAAATTTGACTTCAAGTACTAGGCGCAGCTCTTGTTGCGGTTGCTATCAAGGAGCTCACAGCCTCTATTGTTGGATGGCTAAAAGCATCTCACACCTGTTTAAACTTCCAGCAGTTTGAGAAGAATGCAGCAGAGTGGAACAAATTGTTTGTACGGGTGGTATGAGCCCGTGTGAACCCGGGCTGTGTGTCCTGGATGAGCAGGTGTGCCCCTGTGGGATTTGCCATCTTCAGGGCCACCTACCAGCCACTGGGCTCATCTCAGCAATCCTGAGCTGCAGGACTGGGATTTGGGCAGTGAACAACCTGATCGTAACAACAACTTTAAGCAGAGGACATATTAGTATTTGGAAAACAAGGAAGCAGAAACCCAACCCAAAATGCTTTTCTCTGGAGGAAAGACATGCCAAGGAACTGTTCTTGCCTGAAATATTAGCCCTGAGGAGCTCTTACCTAGGGCTGACAATGTCGGTGTCAAGTTAAATGAGTGTGGCTGGGTCTGAGACAGTCTCCTTGCTGCAGGTGTGTGTGCACAGGTCCCTTGTGAGTCAGGCTGTGTTCCTTGGGCATGACAGGTAACAGCCAACTGCTACATAAGTATGGAGTGGTGCCTAGGATGAGCTTGGCTAGGACATCTTGGAAAGCATGCTGTAACAACAGATCTCAACTGAGATTTTAATTCTCTGGACTGACCATAGTGGAAGTGGCTTTAAAGGTAGGACATAGGGATTGATTTTCTGTTGGGAACACAGTTCTCTGCCAGCACACCCAGCAAAATGCAGGGTCTTGGCTTTCCCTCCTGTTCTTTATACCGGTCTACTGCTTCGGAATGAAATTGAGGTGTTCTGTACAGTACTTTGGCCTTAAGCCTTTGCAAACATACAGCAATGCTTTAAAAAAAAAATTCCCCAAACAAACAAGAAGAAACCACACAGTAATATGTAGTTTTTCCAATGTACTTTGAGAACTGGCAAGTGCATATTTCCAGTGTTTTCAAGCTCTTTATGGATCAGAGGTTCCAGAGATGTATCTAGTTTGAAATGAGGTTGAAATTGTCTTTTACGCATGTGGCCTAGGAAACCTGAATTTAAAGTGGGTACAGCACTGCAGCACCACAGTGAATTTTTGAGACCTGGAAACACCTCCAGGGAGCATTGCTCTCCCACCACCCCCCTGTACGACACGGCTCCTATTATTAGGAGAGAAATGTGAAAGCTTCTGCACTAACCCTGGTTCATTCTCTGTGTGGAAAGGGAGTTCAGGGTGCCGGGAAAAAGTAATTTAAGGTATCTCCACTGCTTATCGATACTGCCGACTCTCATGACTTTACTGGCATCATGGTATTTAGTGCTAATGCCATGGCTCCTGGGGAAATCTGAGTTCATCGGACTATTGACATCTCTTAGGCTTGTGATCCTGTGGTAAAGGGAAAAGCTGAAAATGAAACACAACTGCAAGTTAAACAAGCAACATTCAGATGTGAAGAAACCCCCCCCACACACATTTTCCCAAAACATTTTTGATGTTTTGAGAACTCTGTTTTGATGACACTCTTGCTAATAAGTCCAAAAAGAGATTTGTTTTAATTGAGATTTTGACCTGGGTGCAGTTAGTGATCTGCTATAACCCTGTATCAATCCTGTCATCTGGCCAATTATTCTCTGTTTTGTCTTTACTACTGAGCTCATTTTCTTTTCTCAAATATGGTATAAAATTTGTATATACTTCCTGAAAATTGAAAGATTTAACAGTGCTTTGTGAAGTGCTGTTCAGTCAATGTGTGCGTGGCGTGCAGGACTGACTATAGGGGTAAAAGTTATTTTAGAGGTGCTGAGGTTTATGAAATATTAGTAAAAAATTCAGCTATATGTTTGTCAGAACCCACAAAACTTGCCAAGACTGCAAATATGTAATGTCTGGGCTTTGGTGTTTGCTAAGCACAGTGCAAATACAGGTGGGTACAAAAGCTGGAAACAAGAGGTTAGGTATTAAAAAACCAAACGAAAACAAAATCTAAGGTGATGGAAGAGAGAAGATGTCCTGCCAAAAATACCCCTTTAATTGTTCACTGACAGAAAAGACAACTTCCAGAAGAGATTGTCTTCCCAGATGCAACTATGAGAAGAAACCTAATTACTGAACCAAAATCTTATGCATATTGTAGGCTCATAATAGTGTATTGAGTTTAAAATATACAAAAAGTCAGGAGAAGCAATGCTGCATTTCCTTCTCTTCCGAAGATACTGAATGTTTACCTGCCCAGCACTAAGAGCACTTTAAATATATTTACTGTTTGTAAATGAAATATTTGAATTGGAGGTAAAGGCTCAGGATTATGAAGCTTTTCACTGCCAACAAAATACCTAGGTGCTGAAGGATCCAACTGCATGCTGGTCCTAGGGTGCAGGTAAAGCTACTTTCTGATTATCAGAGGAGATTCAGACCCTCAGACATTGCCTGACTCTTCATTGTCTTGGCGTTGTGCTGAATACCACTAGCAGGCAGGGAAGGGGGTTCTTGTGTCCCTGTCTGAGATGCAAAACTGTTGATTTCTGCTCTATGTCCCGGGAATGCGCCTGTGCAGGCAGCTTGATGGGAGCTTTCCCTCTGCAGAGAGCTGCTCTCTAGGGTTTGCAGAGAATAACGTTTCTACAGCTTTGTTTTCAGCTTTAGGCAGGTCTGTCTTTGTTTTTCAGGGGAGGCAAGAAAGCTTTCTTGCCAGGAGGGTGGTACACTGCTGTGCTGCTTATTGCCCCTTCTGCCCCTCCTGTGAAGATCTGATAGAAGAAATGCCTTTGAGAAAGGGTTTTCGACCTGCTTCAATGCAGTAATGGATTACTGAGAAGCAGCAGTACCAGGGAGTATGAATGCAATTTTCTCTTGCATGATTTGGCTGAAGATCAGAAATGTGCTTCAGTGAATAGGAACATCATTGATTAAAATGGCATGACTGTTGATGCCATATTACAGCAGTATCTTGCAGTGTTGGTAGCTCAAATCAATCTTTTCCTGTTAACTTAAAGTTTAAACTCTGAGAAGACTGTAGGAATTTAAAAATCACCACCTGCAACCTATGCAGACCTTGAGGTATGAGACAGACTGAGAGATAAGCTAAGAAAATGCATATTTGCTTTTCATTCACGCTTTTTTATCCAGCTGAAAGAGCTCTATACAGCTTTAAATGCTGTTGCATTTCATTTTTGGCTGAATATAAGCTGATAGTAATAGATTAGGTGTCAGATATCTTCTGAGGGCAACTGCCTGTCAATGACATATTATTAACAGTAGTTTAAATGATTGCACTTGTTTCAGAACAAAAAGTGGAGTTCTATCTATTTTTATCCTGAGTTTCTGAACTATCTGATTGGAACTTAGTACTGGGGAGGCCTTAAAATAAATAAAATTTTTCTTCATGGATGATCATTAGGGTATGATGGTTGTGTGTTATTTTTAGGTGGTATTGTCAAATCAGAGGAGTTGAAAGCTAATTGTTTGGGCTGTTTTTTCTTTGTTTTCAGTGTTTGTTTTATTTCTTTTGGAAAAGCTGAAGATTAAAATCTCTCTGTATGTACCTATGCACCCCTTCTCCATGGTTGATGGTATTTCCATAGATGTTTACGCCATTTTCTAGGCTGTGTCCTTTATGCAGGACTGTCTGGAATCACCTTAAAACATCTTTTTACCCAGCACCTGAGAGGGATCATCACAGCGTTTGGGGACATCGGTGGCGCCAGTGCCTGAGGATGGTGTGTGTGCACACACACATGTTTATCTGGGGTGTTTCTGCAACTCCCCGGGACAGGGCTGCAGCGAGGCCCAGGGGTGGTGAGCCCTGTTGCCTGAAGTTTTTCTAGGACCACAGCGCCCAGGAGGGCAGGAGCAGACAGATGGGGAGGAGAAGCATTTGCTGAAATGTAGCAGGGGCTATCACCAAACCAGGCTGATTCACTCCCCGGCTTCTCCATTAACCTGGTAGAGATCCAACACCACAGAGGTCCCTGGTGTTGCCGCATCAGGAGGATTGTCAGTGGGCTGCACTGGGAGCAGATCGTGGGAAGTAAGAGCCTGTAATGGTCAGACTACAATGCTATGAGAATTTTAGTTATGCTAGTGCTGCAAGAATCCAAAGGTCAGAGGGGAAAATTGCAATACCAACTCCAATTAGTAACTGAGAAAGGGAATTACCGTCATTATGTGTCAGACTGTCCCTCCAAGCCCTCGGAGAGGCTGCTGCCCTTCTCCAGTGACAGGTAGCAGCGCAGCAGTGGCTACTGCCGGGCCAGGAGCAGCAGGCGGTTCTGCGCAATAAAATGAGAGCAGAGAGCAGGCAGGCTTCATCTGTGAAGGATCTATCCCATAATTCATTCCCTGCCCTTATTCACCAGAGGCTGAATGTGAGGATCTTTGTTCGCTGGGTTTGGTTTTTTTTTTTTTTTCTTTGCTTTGGGTATTATTTTTTTTTTTAGGGTGGTTTAGGAGAACTAAGGGAGGCAGAGAAGATCTGGTGATTCAAAGGATCTTTTTTCAGTTGTTCATGCTGGAAAGTTCTACTTGTGTGGTTTTTTTTTTTGTTTGTTTGCATCCTCCTGTCCCTGCTCCACACCTCTGGGATCCATTACATTTTATGGGGATTATTGCTTTGGAAAATGGCAGGAGGTCCTGTGGTGCTTTCTGCCAGCCAGCCCCGCAAGAGCTGGGGAGCTTGGATGGGAGGAGGAGGCCAAGGAAGGGTGTAAACAGTTGCTGCACAAATCCAGATGAGTAGTCCAAGTACATAGGAGGGCTCAGAGGTACAGTCTGAAGGATCCACAGAGGGATGTGCTTGATTGATGACTGTTCCCTTCCACTCCAGTTCTATGAAGGAGGTTTGTGCCCAGGGCTTGTACCAAGGGACTGTCATCCCCTTGTGTATGGGGACCCCTTGTACAAACACCCTTGCACAATTAACTTTACACAAGCTTGACCCCCTTACCCTTCTTCAGGGGAACCCCAAATAGTAAAATATTTTGTGGCTTGTTTTTCTTCCTTGCATGGTGAGGATGGACCATGGCAGCACAATGTCCTTACAGTGTCACTTGGCAGGGAGACTTGGACTTGTCCTCTACAGGCTGGACATTAACTGTGCTGCCAAATGACATCCTAGAGCTGGCCGCAACAAAGAAATGCGGTGCCACACTGTGGAGGAAGTGACAGAGCTACAGCTGGATGTCTCCCTCCCAGAACCTATAGCAGAAGAACAAAATGAGAAAAATGAGAGATAATTACAGACTGGTTTGCAGTTGTGACAGGGAGGTTAAAAGCTATAAAAGGAGTAATTAGACAATGTTAATTGCTCCTGACAATGGTGTCTTTTAAAATCAAAACAGAGATTTTTTTCTTCAGAATTTCTGAGGAAGTTTTTGATGATGTTGGACTCTCCATTTCAGAATGATCTGAACATTGTTGCAGTGTCCTGATGATAGGACTTTTCCAAGCACTCAGCTTTAGAAATAGTCTATAGAAAGATGTCCATGTTCTGGGCACCAAATTAAAAAAAAAAAAAAAATTGAGAGGAAAGTCCTCCTTCTTCCCCAGAGCAATAATTCTTCATGGCACTTGGAATCATGCTCAGAAATGTTGAATCTCTTTCCCTTAAGTTTGAAAGATAGAAGAAAAAATTGAAAATAGATGTGGAATAATACCTGGTTTGTAGGAAACTTTTTATGGGAAAAATGTTACCCAAAGCAGTTTGGTGATTTTTCTTTTTGCTATTGCTGTTTAGATCAGAGGAACCACTTGCTATGATTTTCTTAAAAGTGCTTTCATGTGTGAAATTTAGATCTTGTAAATCACGACTCAAACAAGACAATATTAAGGGTGGAAATGTTTTATTTACTGGCATACTGGGGACAAAGTTTTTAGTAGGGCCTGTTGCAATAGGATGGGGTAATGGTTTTAAACTAAAAGAGGGATATAAGGAAGAAATTTTTTCCAATGAGGGTAGGGTGGTGAAACACTGGAACAGGTTGTCCAGAGAAGATGTAGATGCCCCATCCCTTGAAACATTCCAGGTCAGGTTGGACCGGGCTGTGAGCAACCTGATCTAGTTGAAGGTGTCCCTGCTCATTGCAGGGGGGTTGGACTAAATGTTCTTTAAAGGTCCCTTACAACCCAAACCATTCTAAGCTAACACATTTGGAACAATGTCATCCAGTTCTGGGCTCAGCAGAGAGGAGTGAAACATCACTGGAGTCAGGGTGCTACTTGTTTCTATTAAACATTTCGTTAGAACAATGTTAATTTGAATCTTTTCTTACTGTAGTTTTGTACAGGCATTCATCTGCCTCTTCCAGTGTTTAATATTCACATGCTGGAAGAGTAATTTAAATAGGTAATAGATACAGAGTGTAACTATTAAATCTTGTTCATAACAATGCAAACTACTGGATGACAACAATTGCAAATATATGCCTGGCTTTGCAGGATGCCAACTCGTTGGCTTGGTACACAGAGCTCACCTTAAGTGACAATAAACATTTTTTATTTAGATGTTCATTGCTGAGCCAGATGAACACAGAGAGCTGCAGCATTTCATTTTTTTTTTGTCATTTTATGTAGAGGCCTTATGCGGTCTGACAGCAGTCCTGGAGAGAGATCCAGCCTCGCTCGAGTGGGATACACATGCAGCTTTTAATCAGAAACGACAGCTATAAAGCAGAACTATGTGCAATACCTCTGAGACCTGTACCCTTGCTGGTGCTCACACTTGCATGGAGGAGGAGGTGAGCAGGATGCCTAGTAATAAGAGAATGATAACATCTGAAATTTCTGGAAGAAATGCAGGCATTTGTTTTTAAGAAGAGTTATTCTGTCTATTTTTTTCTTCATTCCCGTCTTTTCTGCTCCTTCGGATAAGCAATGTGGCTATGTTGTCACAAGGATAAGCTGTGAAGTGGGTTAAATGAGAAGGTTTTCCTCTGAGGGGGAAAAGCTGGAAGTGGCTTGGACCCATATTTTGTAGTTAAGTGGCTTATAGCTGTAAAAATGTGCTGTAGCTAGACAATGAGTAAGGCTGGGTCACAAACTGGAGAAGCTGTGGGTGACTGAGGAAATCTGGAGAGTTATTTGTGTTTGTGTAGAGTGTTTTTTAAGGGCTTCTGGAGAGTTGGATAGCTTCAATAGTAATGTCAAGTTGTTTTGGGGTCAAAAAAGAAATGCTGAATTGCTGCAGGAGGAGTGTATGGGGTTTGTTGTGTCTGAAATAGCTTGTGAGCACCCCTGGAGGTGCAGTGTTGTGGGCAGTGTTGTGGGGACACCGCTAGAGGAGCAGTGCTCTGGGCAGTGGGGTGAGGGTGTACTCTCGTGGTTGTCACCCCAGCCTGTTTTTCTGTGTAACTGTGCTTGTGTGGGAGCTGCCTGTGTCTAGGTGAGCAAGACCTCAGTCACACCTTCATTCTCATATTGTTTCAGTGTTACCATATTCTAATTTCTCTCCCATTATTAATCAATGATTTGAGTCCCCTTCAAAGCAGGTCACTGCTTTTTCCAAGTACTGAACTGAAAATTGTGAGCACATCTTGTATACAATGATACTGTGCTGGAAAGTCATTGGAATGATTCAGGCACCCACTTTGGTGCTCATCCATTAGGGGAGGACTTCATGCATGCTGTACTTTGGGAAATGAGTGTGCATGTATTCCTCTGTTTAATTGGATTTTTGCGTGAGTGAGATTTGTTAATATCATTGTATCACAAATCTTCCCCCAAAGAGTTAACAGCCATTTCTAAACAACATCCTCCGGACCAGACACATCCTGAACTGTTGAGATGACCTGGGAAGCTGTCGTAGCCTCTGATGGAGTCGCCATTACAATCAGAATAACTCAGTTATCTTATTACCAAATTCTCCAGCTCCCTAAATTGCTGATCTCACTTCTAAGCTTTCTGGAAGTGGAACTTCTGAGTCCCTGATGTAAGAAAAGCCTCAGCAGCTTTTAGTTATTTTTTTGGCTATTTCCATCAAAGTTTCTGACTAAACTTCAGAGCTTCCAGCTGCCTACTCAGCTCTAGCTTTAAGGGAGCTGAGCCAGCACTAATGCCAGCCCCATCGGGGTCTGCGCCTGGCCTTGAGCTGTGGTGGCTGGTGTGATGCTGCTGGTGCTTTTGGTGCAGAAAAAGGAGCCTTCCCACAAACACAGAAATAAGGCACAAGTCAGCTGGCATGCTCAGCTCATGCTGCTGTAAATAAGCTCAAGTTTTCTGAAGGCTGACCCCAAAGTGACAGCCTTTCCACTGCCACAGGAATATGAAAGTCTATATTAAAGATTGTAAAGTAACTAAAGTCCATAGTAAAGATACAATCCTTGTGAAGCCCCCTTGTGACAGCAACTTGTGTGAGGAATACCTGCTCTAGCCTGAAGTTATTGAAAAGAGAAATGTGTTTGTTAGCATTTAGAGGGTAACAGTTTTCTGATTTATGTTGATTGCATGAGCTAAAACCAAGAAGTACTGAATGCTTACCTGGGAAGTACAGCAGAGAATTGAAGTTAAAGGAGATTTGGAGAATGTCTGTTGGAAGAAAAAAGTTTTATCTATGCAATTTTCTGAAAATAAGTGCACCCACACTCCATATTCCTTAATCTTTTATTCCATTTTTAATTTCTACTAGTTGTGAAAACTGTAAAACAAAAACTCATTTGTTACCCTTGTTGGGCCAAAAGGGCTTCCTAGAGGAAAGAAATGTTAAATGGGCAAACCCAGCAGGATTTCTTGCAAACTAGGACAGGGTTTATCAGGTATAGCATAGGTCTGGCCATTTCACCCTCCCAGGGTTTAACAGAGGGCTGCGATTTACCTGAACTCAAAGTTGAATCAGGAGAACTGGATTTGCCCCAAACCAGGAATCAAGATTTGTAGTTGTCTCAATAGATACAGCGTGATATAGCATAGGGGAGATGGTAAACACAGCAATGGTTTGTGCTAATGTTAAATGGAAGGAAGAAGGAAAGGAAGCTGAGAGAAAACCTAGCAGGTAATGGAAATACGCAGTCATGATCTCACTGTTTGCAGTAGGGTAACCTGCAGCTACTCAGAACAAATATAAATGTCAGAAACCTATGGGAGAGATGAGATCATCCAAAGGTTAGGTACCAAAACAAAGCAGCTTCAGCGTATTGAAATAAGCAGTCCTTATACTGAATGTTAAAACATTTCTATTCTATCAGTTCAGTGCTAAATGGAAACTGTGAAACCAAATGATAAAGTGAATCAGAGCAATGTATGTTTGGCTGCTTATTGCTGACAAGTGGCCCTGGCAAAGGCTGAAATGGTTTTGTGGGGATCAGCAGGCTGCTGCATTCCTACAGTATTTGCAGTTAATGAGGTTATTGGGTGGTTGTGTGGTGTATAAAAAAACCCCACTAATATTGTATCTACAATACCAGGGTGTCTGGGCAAGTCAGAGATGTGGAAAGATAAGATGAGAATGAAGGTATGGGATTTGTATATGGGGATGTATATTTTAGAGATTTTGTCCATTTACTTCTTGCCGAGAATAGAGATGATTTATTACAGAGTCCAAAAATTCCATTAGTATGCTGCATTTGAAATGCATACCCTAATCTTATTTACCATTGTCCTCTGTGAGGAATTTTAATTATTCTCTAAGGTTTAAGGGAAAAATACCTCCTGGAAAAAAAAAGAAATAATACTGCAGTAAACTGGTTTTCTCAAATGTAAGCTTTCAGCAGTAACGAAAGAGAAAATGTGGAAATGTGAGCAACATTCATTTTTTACTACATTACCTCGTGGAAGCAATATACAAGAACTATTAATATTTTATTACAGAGATCTGTAACTGTGTTTGCAGTTGACTGATCTGACTATGATAAGAATTAAGTTGACAAACAGGCATTTCTCAAGTACTGTCCTGGATTTTTGTTTGTTCGTTTTCATGGCCAATTGTTAGGTTGTATCGGCCAAGCCACCATGCTGTTATACAGGGGTTTCCTTTTCACACTACGCATTTTTATCCACACGTTGCATGTGGTGGGGTGCTCAGAACAGAGAGAAGCCTGCAGCCAAACACAGATGATGACCTCCTCTGCTGGCACCCCTCTCAGAAGCGATAGCATATAGATGAAGTACTCTTACTGAAAGTTCCCCACAACAAAAAGCCTGCTTTTCATCTTCATTTTATAGAAGATGAGCTGAAACCAAAAGATTACTGAATATCGGAGTCCTGTTCAGTACTTGCTCAAGGCTGGCATATTGCTACAGAGCAGAGCAAGGCTGGGAAGCAGAGCTGGCTCTGGGGCAGCCAGGGGAAGCATGGCAGGGAGATGCTCTGCTGTGTGGGGCACCCTGGGTTTCTGTGTGTAGGGTTCCCCCCCCCCCTCCATTATATGATCTTAGGATAGATAAATAGATAAATTCGTGTGAGTAGCTATGTTCAAGTCAGTGGGAGAAGGAAGAGCTGTTTTGGTGAGACTAGAGCTGATATTTGCTAAAAGTAACTGTGGTGGTGTAATTATGAAATTTAATTGTTAATTGAGTGTACCATATACACATTTTAATTTTTATTATGTTAATATTTTTTTCTGTTTTGAGCTATCATCTACGCAATTGTCTGGTTTCAAAAATTTCCCCAAACAAGCCTTTAATAATTTTCTCTGCTAGCTTCTTGAATCTTCATATACAAAGAACCACAGTAATTATTTTTTTTAGCATTCAATCTCAAGCCCTTGGGATACAGTTAATTTTTCTGTCTCCGTATCACTGCTTTGCCAAGGATGTGAGTACTAGATGGCTAGTTTGAAAAACAGCAGCTAATAACTGCACTTAGTTTCAGACAGCGTTAAACTTTTATTCCTCATTTACTTGAATCTGTCGAAGACGTATTTGATATGGAAGACCTAATTCTGGTACAATCCTGTTCTTGTAAGGTTTAGACTGTGCTGATGCAGAGACTTTGTCACATACTTAACAAGTTATTCTGATAATAGAAGAAAATTACTTTGAAAGAAATGCCGCATGTATGTGCTTAGAAATACTTGTATCAAATTGAGTCTGATAATTTTAAGTTTTAACTGTCAAAGAAAATATCACAAGCTCAGCAAAACCAGATATATATGTATTTTCCACAGGGCCAAATAAGACCATCATGGAAACTTTGAAACAGACTTTTGTGTTTGGACACCTTTCTATTGTATTCTCTCAGTGTTAGGCCACTCTTGTCTCATAGCTGAAGTTCACTGAGATGAAAAGGTTGAGAGCACGCTGCTCTTGTACAGCCCCTTTTTTTTTTTCTCAGTATGTGTAATGGTCCCCAAAATGAATCCTAGTATTGAGATAATATTTGTCTGAGCTCAGAGGTGAATTCTGGTCTTAAGTTGGATTCACCTAGCTGTCTTTGAATACTCAGGATGTGGAGACAAATGCCTATCACAAGGTAAGAGATAACATGTTAAGGGACCTTGAACCTGCAGATAAATTCCTTCTAACTGGTCCAGCTGAGGGGGCTCTTTCATGAATGAGGGTGAGAGGAGGTCTCTGATTTGTATTAAAACCTGCTTCCTTGCTAGGCTCACAAAGGAAAGAAGAGTTAGGGTCTGAGAAAAGCAAGAGCAGCCTGTCATGCCTGGTGTGACCTTGTAAAGCAATTTAGGCCCAAATGTGCACAATGGCAATTACACACAAACAGATGCATTGGGACTGCAGTAGTCCTGTGCCTCACTTTTCCATCTCCAAAAAGGGGGAAGTGGTACTTCCTTACCTGTATTTCCACCCCTCCTGGGTGTAGAGAGGTTAAAAACATTAGAGGTTGGAAAGTGCTTGAATGCTAGAAAATGTGTCTTCTCTACGTACCACTGATGTATTTCTAATGCCATAGTTGCTGTTACTAGGAGTTTCTTCCTGACATATACCTCTTGCTTCTTGGGCTCTTCACAGAAGCCAGTACTTATAATTGGTTAAATTTGCTGTGATTTGATGTAAAACAGCCATGCACCACTACTATACTGAGACAGAACGAAGGCAACAGCTGGTGTCACGCTCTTCAAAGACATGTCATTGAAATGTAATCTAATGCTGTGACACTGCTTCCCTTCAGGCTGTATTAAATGATGGGGGACAACAGCCTTTGGCTGTCCACATTTTCACCATTAGAGAAATGTTATTTTCTTTTATTTCATCTTCACATTTTGCAATGTATGTTCTACTGTTCACTGCAGAAAATTGTCAAAGGTGTGTACAAGAGATCTGTCTTAATCTCTCTGTATCTGGGCAGGAGGTGGGTTTTTGTGGGCTTTTGGACTTCTCTAGGACTTACTTGGAGCATCTGGGGCAGGTGGGGACATGGATTTATATTTTCAGTGAGTGCATCTGTTTGCACAGGGGGGAAGTTCCCTGGATGCAATTCTGGTGCTGGGCAGAGGCTGGGTGAGCCAAGGGCCTGTCCTGGGAGCTGGACTTCTATGGCCAGCTCTGGGCCACCACCAGCCATGGTTTGGGCATTGGAGAGATGAGGCGTGGGCAGCTGATCTAGGCTGTGGGGGTGCAGAGCCTCAGTGGTGTCCCCCCTGGTTTCGTGCTGGCGAGGAAGGGCGGCACCTCCCTGCGCTGCTGCAATTGCGGTTGCACGTGGAGGAGCCCAGGGCGTGCTGCCTGCCATCCCATCCGGCGGGGGTGTCAGCCTGCTGCTGGGCAGGATGGGGCACCCCAGCAAACTCGCTGCATCCTCGGTCCAGATGAACACCGTGGCCAAGATGTCTGACTCAGTTTACATGAGGTTAAAACCATGGTGTGGCGTCATTTCTTTTTTGCACATTGCAGCAATACATTGTGCAAGTGCATTACCAAAATATCCTGGAACCCACCCACAACTTTAGCTGAGAATGGATTGTTTTCATCATTTTTTTCTTTTTTTTTTCTTTTTCATCCCACTGAGTCTACTCGCCCACAATTTAGTGAAGCAGGGATGTACCGTCCTCCCCTGGCATAATGCAGCATGGCTCAGGAATATAGAACCAATTTGTCTGCATGACAACATGAAAACTCAATACAAATATAAAAATAGATTTTTGTTTTTCCATGCAAGTGTGTATTATACTCTTCTCCTCATCCTGATAAATACACACACAGCTCACGTAAATGACCCTCAACATAAAGTGAGAGTTGGTTCCTTTAGGCATGGAATTATTATTCATTTTTAACTTGATACTGGTGCATCAAATTGCATGCAATTTGAGGGTTGGTAAGGTATTTATGTTTTTCCTTTAGACTGTAAATGAAACAGTTTAACTCCTTTAAAAAACAATTCTCTGTGAATTTTGTGCTTTTGAAGCCTGCCAGAAAATTTCTTCTCAAAACAGATATCACATAATACTTGCTTATAGAAATCAAATGACATGTTGGTATGCTATAATGACAATTGCAACACACAAGGGCAGGACTTCATATTTTTGTAGTCTCTCCTCACCTACCAGTGATGATGACAGCCCTTCTTTTTTCCCTTCAGGAGTACAATTCATGGTGACCTGGTGACACCATTTTTTTTTCTGGGCTGCTGCAGAGAAAGAAATTGTGTCACCTGATGTAGGCCCTTCAGAACTTCTCCAAATCCAAATACAGTCCTGTTCTCTTATCTCTCTTTCTCCTCAGCCACCCTCAATCTATATTGTACTTGTGCATGAATTACATCCAGTTTACAATAATATTGACTGCTACAGAATAGCCCTAGTTAGTAAGCAGAACCACCAGGCCAGAGAGACCTGGGATTTTTCCTATTCTTCTCTGTAGTGTTGATAAGTTATCGATTCCAATTCCAGCTGTATAAGGTGATTTTCTGTGGGTGTTTTTCATGCATCAGTCTGAGCTCAGGTCCTGAGGCCAATAATTTCCTGCTTTGCCATCTGTCAGTGTCAGTAGCTATAAAGATACATTTTTTTGGTGCAGCTATGCACAGGGACCACGGTGGCAGATGTGGCGGGCTGTGCTGCATCCCCCAGGGTGATTCCTTCCCTCTGCTTGGATGGTTACAGCTGCAGAGGTGGTTGCTGCCTGCAAATGCCATCTGACCTTGCCTGCAGGATGTCTGCAAATAGTTTGGGTTTGAGTCTTTTTAAATGGTCCTTTGGTTTGCCCAGTATGTAATTTCCTTTACTGGCAGGCTACCGCATTCCCCTGTACCACTCCTAGTGCAGTGACTTCTCAGGATTTGACCCAGAGCATGTGTATTTGTTCTTCTCTCAGCATCTCCTGTTCAAATTTGATGAAGCAGAGCTTGCTGCTCATTGTCAGGGCAGCACAGGGAAAGACTTGCCACAGAAAACCTTTGTGGTGCAAAGCTGCTGGAGTTGAGTGTCTTTTCCTGCCATCTCTCAGCTTGCCACTGCTTCTGGCATTGTAAAAGGGCAAATCCCCTTTGTTCTCCCACGTGTATTTAAGACCTTTCACCCATGCCATGGAGAACCCCACAAAGAAATAACCTGGGTGATGAGCCGCTTCCCAAGAGTCCTGCTCCTCTCCAGAGAGAGGTTTTCACAGCCTTGCACTCACCTCACTGCTGTGAGGGGTACATTTTTTGCCAGGTAAAAAGCCCTTTTGCTGTTTTGCAGTTGTGGAGTCCACCTGAAAGAGTCAGATTCAGGAGGACCCCACACATGGCAGTATTGGCATGCAAAGGCAGGACAGACCGTCCTATAGCGTCCTAAAGATGCAACAACAAAATACCCCAAGCAGCAGAGATGCACTTTTGCATCACTTGTTGGGA
The DNA here is from genome assembly GCF_047716275.1 of Strix uralensis. Lineage (NCBI taxonomy): Eukaryota > Metazoa > Chordata > Aves > Strigiformes > Strigidae > Strix > Strix uralensis. The sequence goes on along the minus strand of NC_133978.1, from coordinate 8,019,675 downwards.
AGCTGTTACCTGCAAAGGTTGTAACTATAGTGCACGTTAGGGCTGTGAGTTCTTCTGTGGTGTATAGATAACTCCTGGGAAGTATCACTGCAATGAATGCAGCATAGTCCTTGGCCTCTCAGCTGAGCTGCTAAATTTTTAGTCCCACAGCTGGCAGCGATAGTACAAATGGTGGGCTTGTGCCATTGACAGTAACACTGATTTCTCGTACCTTATATTCAATAAAAACCTGACACTTTCTTCACTGACGTAGTTAATATTTTCTCAATCGCACATCAACATGCATGTGATCAGAATCTGGCTCCTTTGAATTAGAAAGCGGACTGTTTCAGCAGCAAATTTTGCTAGGCAGCCATCCAGCTGACCTAAACCATTTTTAACATGGTATTTTAGAGGTAAAAGGCACTTCTATATACTTTGCTATATCCTGAATCATCTGTGCTTGTTCTCCTCATAGTTGCACTATGTCATTTTAGTAGAAGCACTGTAGCTGAAGCATTTACACTCAGCTCCAAAAGCTATTTGAATATTCTTGTAAGAAAAAGTTGCTTTATAGGAAAATAGAGCACAAATTATTACCAGTCTGGAGCTGACATGGAGATTTGGCACTCCAGCTGGAGTGCTTCCTTTCAAGAGGTATTTCTATAAATTCTGCTCTGTTCCTGATGAACAGACAGTCTCTGTTGTCAGTCTCAAACTGTAGGCTTGTCAGACGTGATCAAGGCAAAGGAGAATATATACAGTGTGCGTTGGCTGATTGCACATTGTCTGGAGCTGTAGAATTTCCCTACACTGTTATTGCTTTCAGGTGATTTATTTGTGCAATTTCTTGGAGAAAGTCATCTGCAGGTTTCAAAATGCATAGTGTTATGATCTTAGGGATTTATTTTCACCGTGTAAATGGGGACTATCAGTGTCATCTGTGAAACTACACTGAGATAGTATGGAAAATAATAAAGACCACTTTTAGAACATGGACCTCAACAGAGTGACTGCAGGTTTATATTAACACGCCTGGTGTATAATAATGTGACTGGAGAGCAGTTGATAGTCTATCTAAGAAGAAGTACTACTTTTGGATAAAAATTATTGAACATTAGGGGCAATGAACAGAAGGTTTTAGAGGTGTAGTGTGTAGAATTTCCCATATCTCTTGAAAATAAATGTCTTATTTTCATGCTAAGTACTGCCTTTTTCATCCTCTACAGGAAATACTTTAAGTCTCATGGAAGGGAAGATAATTATAGTTTCTTACTCACTTTTGCCCCCAGAGGAAGGAGACCAACTTTTCTTTTAAGACTGTGCTTACTGTAATTGAACCAGGGTAATTACTATGCAGACAATACCTACTTTTCTCATAACTTCAGGAAATTTGTGATCTCATTATTTGTTTGCTTGTTTGTTTTCCACTGCCTGCAAATCACTGGCTAGATAAAGTAAAGATTAGCTTGGTGAACTCTTTGATAGTTTGGGCAATACTTTCCATATGTAGAGTGGTAAGGTCCTGGCTGCCGGAAAGGCTGGGCAGTTTAAGATGCCAGCTTGTTGCTCTATGATAATAACTTGTTATTCTTTGGCTGTGAGAAATAAGCACCTTTCTGGCTGATGTGGTGGAACAGGCCGTGTGGCTTAAGCTCTCTTCTGTTGACTGGAAGAAACCATAAGGTATTTGCTGTATTAATCTGTTTTTTCTTCATGCTGAAATTGCATGCACTGGTGTTGAAATCTTTCCTTAAAGAAAACTGATAGTGACTTGTGGTCCAGCTTTTGTATAATGGTGAAACCCTCTAAAATCAGTAGACTCCTCTCCGGTCTGTGGGATGGAAAGCATTTCTAGATATAAAACAACAGTGCTTAGTGTGGGGAAAAAAATAACCCTTCCATTCACAGGTCACATATAGAGGTAAAGACAGTGAAATCACCAGTGTAACATGGACACATTAGAAAAAGTTTATTCTTTTCTCTTTCAGTCCATAGCCTAGAAATATGGTGCTGTGATATAAGGAAGCAACTTCTTGTGGTTTTTTGAAATAGTGATTTGAGTTTTGTTTCTCTCTCACAAGTCCAGCTGCAAGGTCTGCCCCCGAGCTGCCCACAGGGCTGTTGTGGGGAACAGCTCCTGTGGCCAGCTGGACCCTGGCTGTCTCGGTACTGGCTCCTTCTGAGGAACAAACTCCACATTAAGCATGCTGCAGTGGCAGCAGATGACCTTCCCTCACCGCTACCTTTCTTTTAAGATGGACAGCATTGGTGGAGTGCTTTTTTTTCAGCTGACACAGCATGTTTTATTTACTGCAGGAAGCAGAAATATCTGTGTCACTTTTGCTCTGACTACCTCAAATCACATTCCCCCCCTCTTTTGTTTTATTGGCTTGTTGGTCATGGAAGTGCAACCTCCTACTGTTTTGTCTTTGTTGCTCTATAAATTACTGAATATTGCCATGTTTCATCGGTTCAGAACCAGGCAGTTGTTGCGCTTGTAGCAAGCAGGTGTTCTGCACTTTTATATCCTTTACTTTCAATGTAGAGATTGTATTTTCTGCTGATCGTAAAAAAATGACAGGGGCACATGCGATTCTTTGGATGCTGAATACGTGACTGTTTTGACCCAGGTAGTGAATCCAAATGGAAATATTCTATTCTAAAGGAATTAACTGCCAAAGTACCGGCATTGGAGCCCAGCTTGGGGTCATGGTAAAACTGCAGAAACAGAGCCCCCAGGAGAGCTCTGTCATTTACTGTCAAGTCCCTGAAACTGAATGAAGTCCAAATAACTAGCATTTAGGGTTCCTTAGTACTTCTCTTCATCAGATCTGGCAGTATCTTTTTCAGTCCTACAGTTTTCTGAAACGCTATAAAGAAATTAAGTGAGCAGAAGAAATATCTTTATAAAAACTGAAGGTGTCAATATCCTTTAGTTTTGCACTACTAAATGTACAAGATCTTTCTGCTCTTTGGTGTCCCCACAGATACTCTCTCAGCTGAGGCCCTCTCATTAACCCCCTAGGAAAGGATGAGGCCTTGAACTGCTACTTCACTGACCAGAGCAACCATAAGTCTTTCAAATAATGGGGAAAATACGTTGTATCCTCCATAAGTATCTGCTTATGTTGAGCATGTGCTTGTGAGTTCAGCTTGTATATGAGGTGTCCTCTAGCTCTATACCTCTGTGTGTTCTCTGTCACTGTATGTTTTCTGCACCTAATATTTCCCCTCTGTTTCCTCAAGGTGAGAAATTGTTTTTCCTTACACATTCCCAAGCGTGCTGATCCCCAACTCAGCCTGTCTGTAGTGAATCAGTATTTGTCAGAGATGAAAAAATGTGTGCTAAAGAGAGAAAGAAAGAAGCAGTATCTCCATATCTGTATTACTCTAGATGAACTCAAACCACAGCCTTCTTGACCCAGTTCAAGTCCCATTTCAAATGAGGAACAGACAGCTTATAAACTGTCTGCATCAAACTTATTTGTTAGTGATTGGTCTTTCCACAGGGACCTAGTTTGATCCTTCCTGACAACAGACAGAGTTGCAGAGAACTCAGCATTTCTGTTGACTGAGTTGTTAAGTTTCAGTCTACCTGTACCACCAGAAATGTCCATCCTCTTTAGCAACTCTAAGCTTACTTTTTGAGTGACTAAAAAAACCCATTTTAGCATTTTATATGCCCCCTAGTCCCTCAGGCTTCTCAGTCAGCAATTCCTTCCATACCCTTTTTCTTAACCAGTATAGTTTTGTAGGCTCTTCCACAGAAAATATGATCTCACTGTAATGTCCTGTACCTTAAAATAAACCAGCCACACTTCAGTCCATTTCCCTCTCTCCATCCTGTCTTCTTTCACCCTAAAACTTAATGAACTGCTTTCTGGTGTCTTATTGTAAATACTTTTCAGTTTATCCTTATTTCCGAACTGAAACACCTTCAGCACTAACAGACCTTTGCTAGAGATCTAACTATATTTTCCTTTTTTCCTGTGATGTGCTGTCTCTGGAAATGTCATATATATGGGCTCAGATTCAGGGATCTATGTACACTGAGCAAATGCAAGCTAAGGCTGTAGCATTTTGGACAACTCTTTGTGGAAATCCAGTTAACAAAATTCAGTCTTTTGCCCTTTTCTTGCTAAAGGTCACTTTCTCTCTCTTTTTTTGTCTCCTCCACACACTGAAGGCAAGACCACCCAGTGTCTGTCATGGCCCAGCCTGCAATGTGAGTTTCAGTGTGTCCCCTGTCCTCAAAACCTACTTCCAGGGTGTCTGTACTTTGCCATTCTGTTCTTTGCAGCAGCATCTCTATGTCTGTACAACTAAAATTCTGACCCAGGTTTCATCACCTCCTGTTTGGAGTTACCTAGGAGAACACTCACACTCCATTTGTACTTGCTTAAAATGCTGCTACTGAGATTCATTTCTTGCCTTGTTAATTTAAGCGCTTCATCACTCTTCTTGCATCTCTCCACTGGCTTGCTTTCCTCCCCTCTACACACTTTCATTCTTCATTTTTTAAGACCTTTCTAGGCCTGCCCCATGAGACTATAAAGCCGTTAACTCTTGTTTCTGCCCTGAAGATGGTGCCAGTCCTTCTCATCTTCTTGCTTCACCTTTTCTTATGTTTCTTGCCAGGGGTGGTCAAAGTTCCTTGTAACCCCAGCAGAGCAGCTCCATTGGGTGTCTCCTAGACTAGCCTTGAAATTTCTCCTTGAAATTTGCAGTAATGCCTGCGTGACAGCAGACACCCCAGTGCCCTGCCTTGTTCTGGCTTGTGTCTATGCCCTGGTGCTGCTGTCTTCTAGGAAGTTGTGTTTGAGGGGACAGAGCCCAACTTGCTTTTATCACCCAAAAATGAAGCCTTGATAGCAATGCAGTGCTATAATATGAACAATGCAGCTTACTCCTTATGAAAATTCTGGGTTATCTATATGCATAAGCTCCTCCTATACAAATTGTTTGGACTGAAAGTATCTACATTTTATAAATGTATTTCTATAAATCAAAGTGTTTTCACAAATCACACTTTCCTTTTATTGTTCTTTGTTATTTGAGGGCATATGGTAGCTTTCTGTAAAATGTCGCCTTAATTGCCTTCTGGATATACCCTATAAATCCTGACAAATGCTTTTAAAAGTGAAAACAAAGGCATATTTTTCTTCTATCAGAATTTGCTCAACAGACCTCCTGTACCTTTTCCGTAGGGCCTTGCAAAATGGTGTTATGTCAAGAAGAATAATGCTATTTAATTTATGAACCATTAATATTTATTGCACATGCAATCACTGGCATTTTGTGTGTGAGAGCTGGGCAGCAGCTAATAAAATTGGGAAGAGGTTATATATTTACCAGTGCTACCCAGATAATTCATATGGGATAATTTTTGATGAATTTATTTCTTTGTGTTGACAAATGTCCTGGTAGTGGCCAACGAGTTGGGCTTTTTTAAACCTATTTGTTAGCTCATAATGAATTGCTCAATAATTACTACAAATATTTCAACTCCTTTATTATTAGGGATTTATAAGTGTGTTGAGGAAGACTTGCTTATACCACTATACAATTAAGCAGTTGGATCTCAGTCTTATTTTTGAGTCGAGATCTGCTTATTTCTCACAAAGATCAGGACTGGGGACTCTTTATTCTGTATTTTGCATCCAGAGACCCCAGGGTATAATGCTGCTGCCCCAAACCATGTATCTGATTCCCCAGTGTGAGGAGTCGGTATTGCAAAAACTTGTACCAGTGCTTAGCTTTACAGTGAGTCCCCACTGCAAACAGTGTGTGGAATACTGGCCCAAGATGGGGCTCTGGTGCCACAGTATCATCTTTTGATGCAGTAGGATTAATTTTGGAGCATAAATTAGATATATCTGCAAATCTCTGTAGAACAGGTTGCCTGAAAATAACCTCTAACAAGGTTTTAAAATTCAGGTTGTGTTGGTTTCTACTGATATGTGTTTGCTCTTTTCAGTTCCTGATGGGGAATAATATTGTTTTCTTGAATCAGGTTCTGGCTGCAATTTAAGTTTTATTTCCTTATGTATATATGTGGCTTAGTTTAGAGTCAGCTGCTTCTAAGAAGGTTCCAGCCAATAGATTACTCTGGGAGATACTCGCAGAAACATGTGAGTATGGGTGATAGCCATGTATATAGAATGGGTGGGAATTCTGACCAATTTTGATTAAGGTTTGGGGTTTTTTTGTTTGTTTGTGATACTGTGATGTTGTGATACTGTGATACATGCATCTGTAACAGAGTGGAGTCTGTGACTGTGTATCACTGAAGAGATAGACAGAGGAATATTATGCCCAACGCACCAATACAAATACAAATTTGATTCCCATACAAATTGGAAACCTGGAAAGCAGCAATATTGCAGCCAATTAAGAGTCACAGTTAGCAGTGTGCTAGTCACAACTGAAGTACTGCAGTGATACAATTCTGGCTGATACAGATGTAAGAACGCAGAGATAATGGAAGCTTTCACTACATGCCTGTGTTATACAAAGGTATTAATCGTGATTGGATCTAGGGTATTATTTTGATGAATTATTCCCAGTAAGCTATTCATGGAACAAGAGGGACTTCAAGACTGGTGAAGCACAACAATCTTATTAGCTGGTTGGAGAAGATCTGATTTAGCTTTGTCTTCTAAATTCAGTCATTGGAGTCTAGGAGGGTGGAAATGGCTGCTCAGGCTGTGGCCCAGATGACAAGGTAGCAAGCAGTCCTGGTAAGAAGAGAGTAGGCTACACAAAGGTCTACTCCCATACAGTCCTCTGGTCCCTCAGTGCTGGTGTCCCATTAGACTAAGTTCTTGCACACTGGAAACGAGGCGCAAATGTCTGAATGTGTGTAGGGGAAACTAGTAAGTACAATCAAGGGAGCAGATTTTAACTACTTTTCAGACCCAGATATGCAATCTTGCAGAAAACTCTTCTTAAATGCATTGGGAATTTTGCCTGAATAAGGGCAGCCAGAAAGAGTCTCTTGCAGTTTTTCTTTCAGCACCCTGGGGCTGGAAAAGATTCAGGGAAAACCTGGCATTGCTAGCAGTAGTAAACTTCCAGCATGCATGGCAGACCAGGGTCCCTCACTCGCATTTTGAAGTTGCACTGAAGTTACAGTAGGTACAAACTCTTGCATAGTGTCCCTGTCCATGAGAGGAGTCAGAGCTTTTAAATAGAAAATGAAGAAAAATTAGAAATATGTTGTCTTTTAACTCCTGGAAGACATGTCAGTGCTTTTGAGGAGATGGTAGAGATTTGTTAGTTAGGTTTGAATAAGGAAAGCAAGGAAAGCAATGCAGTGTAGTTACTGGCAACTTCCACACTAACATTTTAATGAGCTGGTTTTTCTGATGTGGACAAGCAAAAGCAGTAGCAGCATTTTATTTGTTTCCATAAGGGTCCATCAGAAGCACAAAGCTGTGCTTTTGAGTTATGAGGAAAGATGAACATTAATAAACAGGCAGGTCAAGAAACCCCACAATACAAAGGATTTTGTTATTCCTTCAACATTTGTCACCAGATGCTAGCCCTCCAATAAATCTTGCTTTGAGAAATAGTTTTTAAGTCTTGCTTAGATCTGACAGCAGTAAAAGTCCCTTGTGAACTCTGAAAAGGCAATCTCAATCCAGCTGCTGGTGTTTAGGGCTACGCAAGATGAAAAGTGCTGTAAATGACAGAATCTATCTTCTAATAGATTTGACAAACGTGGGGGCTGAACCTGTGAATGATGGGAGCTTTTTTATTGACTTGCCAAAAGCAATGGCTTTTGTAACTTGCACAACCGAAATAAACAGTAAAAACATGCAGTGATGCAAGTTGCTGAGTAATCATGTATGCTTCCAGTGAGCAGTAAATACATTTTTGCTAACTAAATGTTACATTCAAGAACAAAACATAGAGGACACAATAAACTTCAGAGTAAATCTGCCTCCTGGGTATTCAGGACTGGTCTGCAGTTTTACTGTGTGACTTTCGGTAGACTGTCTAGCTCAGGCTCCTCAGTTTTCTTCATCTAAATCATAAGATCCTTCAGATCACTGGATGAGGGATTAATACTTAAGTTGGAGTATTTTTAGGAACTTGCTAATCATTACCGTCTTGGTAGGGTGATCTCTCTCACTTGCTTACTAAAAAAGTTTGTCCACTTTTTCCACAAAGCCTCAATAGAAGACAGGTGCTCATCATCCAGCACTACTAGTTTTGCTGTAGTGTGTGTGTGTGTGTGTGTATATATATATATATAATTTTTTTACTTTCCCCAAATAAACAGCCCTTTAAATTAGCGTTTTAAGAACAGTGTTATGCTGGAATATATAATTTACCACTATCATCGCCAGCAGGTCAACTTCTTGGAGAAACAATCCTCACTAGGTTTATCAGCGTGAGATCTGTTGAGAACAGGGAAATTCTAACACCAGCTGAATTTCCTCAGGGACACTTGATAGTAGAGAGGAATACTGCAGGTCCATCGCACACACCATGACTCCCAGACAGGTTGCATTGCTCAGTGGTGGCTGAGTGAACATGACCTTGATGGAGACTTGGGATCCTGTGCAACTGCTGGGAGTGTGGGGGCACTGGCCGTACTACATGCCGTGTACCACAAGCCCTCGAGCTGACCACAGAGAGTGAACTTCAGAAGCGGTGGTGTGACAGCAAAACCTCCAGCTAAGGAATGTAAAAATTCCTTGGGCAAACATTAATCTTTCAAGGGCACACACTCTATTGGTAGGCAAGCAGAGAAATCCCCCTTTCTCTAGCAAAATAAATCCACTTCAAATAACTAAAATCTGCACTTAAACCTTAATAACACAATTCATGGTATTTTTTGAAAAAGCCAGTTGCTCCCACACATGCCTTTCTAGCTAAAACTGGGGCACTGAAAAGATTAAATCTCTAAATATATTAACTGTCTGCAATTGACATTAGGTCAATGTACCGAAAACAACACAACAAACAAAAACCGCAGTGTATCTCTTCAGCAGATATCCATGGCTGCTTATCAGACGAAATGATCTGAATCACTGATCACTGATGGGCGCGTTTAACTCCAGCCAAAGCCCAAACTGCCTATCGCATTCCCCCTCCGAAGGTCCCAGCAATATACAATCTTAGTAATGAGTCTTTGCCCTTGACACAGTGCTTTTTTTTTTTTTTCTTTTGTGCTAAAAGCTTGGGTGTAAAATGCTAGCTATACAAATTTAACTCTTGTTCATTTCCCCCACACTATTTCTCTTAATTCTCCCTGCCTTTTAAAAAATTCTCTGTTCTTTCTCCCTGCTGGTTTAGGATTTTGCGGAAGTAGAGGAGATTTTGTTGTAGTGATTGTGATGAGTATTTTCCATACAGGTATCACTGAATGTAATGACACTACACAAGTGGCACTTTATTTTCTACATGACCTAGATGTTTTCTGGTCTTTTCAATCAATAGTTGATTCGGGAATCTGCAGCAGTGAGCTGGAGGAAGTGGATGGTATGGTAAATTCAGCAGAGGAGGAAACTTTGGGGTAAAATGATGTAGCTTGCTCTGCTCTGGGGAGATAAAAGTCATTGCGCAGTTGCAGTAGGGCACATAGGGATGGTGTGACCATCCTTCAGGCAAAAGCAGGAACCTTTCAGCACATGGCCATCCCCACACGTTCAGCTGTGGCAGTGAATTTTGGTCCCAGGACCACTTCTGCTTGACTGGTGGGGCCGTCGTGGCTGGCTGCGAGCTCCTGGTGCCAGGCTGAGCCTTGGAACCAGGGCTGCAACTGGTGTGCAAACAGCACGTACTGGCTTGGGCTGCAGTCTGTCATGTATGCCTCGTGTCTCCTAATCCTGAGGGAGAAGGAAAGAATTGCCACTCCTGAGCATGGAAAGAGGAGTGTGGGGAGCGTGTGTGGATAAGTGTCTGAATTATGGTCCCACCCGCAGAGGCCATGCCACTCTGTAAGCAGTCTTGTGCTCTCTCTTTTCTTTCTCAGGTTGCAACCCACATAGCCTGGGAATGTACACATGCAATGAAAAAGGTGAGAGAGAGGGCACGGAATATGTGGTGTTCTTCCCATGGTTCTTATGAGGCGCTAAGTAAAAAAGTGAAAAACATGATTATTTATTAATTCTGCTGTATTATAGGCATATGTGACCACAGATTTGCAAAAGACATTAAATTTGTAAAGTCAAGCTCTCAGAATACTTATGCAACCTTGATGCAGCCCTCTGTGTGCATGTGGTTAGGAAATGTCCTTTAACTATACAACCACAAACTGGAGGGAAGCATCAGAGTGGGAAGGATGAATAATGGACATGAGTTGCAAGCTGTTTCTTGGAGCAGATAATGAAAAAAAAAAAAAGAAAATTGAGGGTGCAGTCAGATGAATGAAGCAAGGGCATGTTGAGTGGACCAGCAGTCTGGGTTGTATATAGCTGGAGATTGCAGGGCACAAGACGATGCCTTCCCAATGAAGGCTCACCTGAATGGTGCACTGGAGAGCTGGATTTGTGCACTGCCTTTGTCAGTGTATTCTTATGGAACAAGTTGTGTGAATTAAGCACTTGTGATTGCTTGTGTGATCTTTTCCATGATGCATCATTACGGACCCTGGGGTCTGATTTGCAGAAGTGCTGACTTGCAGCTGCAGATCAAGTCAGTGGTATATGTGCTTTGAACTGATAACCACTATGTTGTGTTAGCTGGTTCAGAAAGTCAGGTGTGAGGTGTCTCATCTGGGCACACAAAATTCCTGTGCAATATTGGCATTATTTTCTCTTTGTCTCCAGTTCTTCGCTTAGAAGTGTCTGTAGGTGGGGGGGAGGGCCCCCCTCCTCAAAGAAATGGCATTTATTTCACAACACCTCTAACATCTATGAAGTGCTAATACTATCCCAACAGGAGCTATAAAAATCCCTAAGGAAATTAATAATTCTGTCTTCAGAGCAAACTTTGAACAGTGTGCAGTAAATATGTCTTGGTGTGCAAGGACTGTAGGGCTAAAGTGGGAATACAAATAAAAGTTGGGCTGAGGTGGACTTTGCAAAGATATTAAAACAAAAGGCTGTAAAGCTGTTTAGGTTTAATCATACAAAAAAGAAGTGGGCTGCTATGGAGAAAGAAGGGGGTGAGCAGTATGGTAGTTGATATGTGGTCCCAGGGTAAATGGGTCCTTCACCTCAGTTTTTCAGTTAAGAGGATGACTCTGAAGGAGGAGAAAAGTCCAAGTGAGTTGTGGAAGTGAATGCATGGAAATGTGAATAACAGACCAGATGCAGAAGCTGTAAACAAGGGAAAATTTGGCAAGTTTTAACCACAGCGCTCTGCCGGCCGGTCATGGACCTTAAATTTCTGGTCCTGGAGCAAGTACTTGCTGCAGAGTGATCGAGGTTGATCAGGTGTTATATGGCTGCAAAATGATAAAGAAACTACTGGAAAGCAGGGGGAGAGGGGAAGAAGAATGTAGCCAGCAATCATTGGCAGAAGCATAAGTGTAGGAACATGCTGGGAGAGCGAGCTGGTGGCGGGCATGATCAGCACTTGGGTGTGAAGAGCAGTGCTGAGACCCTGGAGTTAATCACTGTAGCAATTCCTGTGACCGTGCTCTTGGTTTAGATTCAAGAAGGCAAACTGGTGCTTTGCTGATCCTCTGGAGGGGTTGGCATTTGCTTCTGGCTCTCATCTACAGAAACGTCTAATCCTCTCTGCTAGGCATTTTCCCTCACTATTGACTGTTGGCAACACTTTACAAGAGTCCATACACTGTCCTTTTAAAATGAGAAGAATGTGGGGTTTTTTATAATTTAAAAGTGTGCCTTTCAGTTTTCTTGCTTGCTTGCTTGTTTTGCATCACAGGAGGATTAACTGGAGCATTTGGCTTAACTTCTTTATGCTGTGCACTCATTTGTATCCTTACAGCATGTCTCCTCTGATTCATACTCTTACTAAAATAAGTAGTCCCAGTTGTTCCTGTTTTCTGGCAATTTCACTGGATGAACCGTGGTCCTTTGTGAAACTCCTGGGATTGTTCAGATAAATAGTATTTTTCTTTATATGCAGGTCTGGGTCATTTGTTACGCTTATCTTTTTTGTAGAATAGGTTTTATTAATAGATCAAGTTTCACAAAGTTATCACTTAAAGATTTCAGGTGAAAAAAAGGAGGAAAAATGTATCGATCTGGGGACATTCGGGAGCAGTCAGCCCAGCTTTGGCCTCAGGAAAGATTCTGGGACAAATTATTAAACAGTCAATTTATCAGCTGCTGAAGATGATGCAATGGTTAAAAAAAACTCTATGGGTTTGTGAAGAACAAATCATGTCGAACTAATCTGATTTCTTTCTTGGGCAGGATAATAGACACAGTACATTGGCAGGGATATATAATTTGACTTTTATTAAGCTTTTGACTTTTTTCTTGTGATATCTTTATACACTACACAGAGAAATATGTCCAGCATGAAAACACTGCACACAGTGGAGTGGAAACCACTCAAAACTAGTTGTGGTTCACTGCCAGAGTGAGAGGGCATTTAAAGCAGGTCTGAACCACCCTATTTCTATTCAGTATTGTCATTAAGGACTTGGGTAATAAAATGGAGGTTATATCGGTCAAATGCACAAAGGACACAAAGCTGTTATGCTGGAAGGATGTTGGAAGAAAAAACAGGAATTCCAAAGGGCCTTGTTAATTTGAAAGCAAGTACTAAATCAACAAGACCAGGTTCAGCTTTTCAAAGTCCTATACCTAGGGAAGATAAGGGGCAAGCTGGAGTGAAAAATGGAGAATAGTAACTGCCCAGGCAGTGTGAAAGGCAGGAAAAGATCTTGGAGTAGACAACAGCTGAATATAGGTCAGCAATGTGGTGTTCTTGCAAAAACATATATTTCATTCTTTAATAAGGATATGGACAAATTGGAGGTAACTCAAGGGAGAGTTTAGAAAGCATAGAATGTAATTTGAAAAGTTATGTTTAATATAAAGAAAAGAAAATAGACAGGATAACAGTATCCCAATCTGCAACAGGTTTTGTACAGATGGTGGCAGCTAATTGTTCTTTTATGCTTGGGACAGAACAATAAAACATCAGTTTAATGTGGAAGAAAGAAATTCAGGTTGGAGGTTAGGAAAATGTGACGTAAAATAGGAACAGATCCCTCAGAAAAGCTCTGGACTCTTCCTCTGGAGGTGTTGAGGAGAAGGCTGGCCAGAAGTTTGTTAGGAATGGGAGTTGAGAATGTACCCAACCCCTCCATTAGTACACAGAACTGAACAGCAGCAGCGTGTCTTGAGTACCAATTTGACCTGACTTTTCTGACTCTGTCCTTCTGCCCCACCCTCTAAGTAAATTAGTTTTTTTTGTTTGTTTTGGGTTTTTTTTTTTTTCCTTTTAAATAAAATCACTTACAGACTGAACTTCCTGTCTGGATTTGTTAAATCTATGTTAGTGTCTTCCTTTCCAGAACTGTTATTCTTGTGGTCCTCTGATAACTTTTTCTGCATTCTGTCTGAAATCTTGCTCGCTTCAGGTCTTTTATCTGTGGGACAGCGGTTCCAGCTATAACACTGAAAACATGCTCTGGGAGGTGATTTAAATGGTTTGATCCCTTATAATACCTGTTACAATTTAAAACTTACGAGCTAGGCCAAATCTCAATAAAGCTGGAGTGAGCAAGTGACAGAGAGCCCTGTCAGACTTCACCCAAAATGAAAGGATGTGCAAGGCTTTAGTTATGCAGTCCAAAGGAGCTTTTGTTTTCATGTTAGAGAGTTTAAGAGCAAGGGAGGGGTTTTACTGAAATAGCGCTTGAGAAAAGCAGGGTACATCACCAAACTGGAGTGTGATAGGGAGCAAAAATCTAGAGGGATATGTCATTGTGTTTGTGCCACTGAAGGAAAAGTCTGCTTTGTCTGTTTGCGGGCTGGGTGAGACTGTGAGTAATAACAGGCTCTAGTGTTTGATCCTGTGATCATGGAAACAGAACTTCATACATTCTATGTAAGTAAACATGATTTCAACTGAAAATTACTTGGGTCCATCATGATATCTTCCTCCTAATCAAAACAACTGTCAGGATCCTGACTTTTGGTAAATTGTTTGATTCAAAAATGAATGAGTGTTACAAAACCTCAGTTTATAAGAAATACTGCTTACAGAAATAGAAAGTTAGCTGATATCATTATTCCTCCCTCATGGTGATGACAGATACTGCCTCTTTCTTAAACAGCATGCTCCAAACAAATAAGCAACCCACTGTCCTTTTTTCACTCTAATTTCCATGATCTTATACAAGTAAGGTAGAGGAGAGATGCAAACTTTTGCTTGAGGATCTAAATAGTTCTTCTATTTCACTTCTACTCCCAACCAATAAAGAACTAGAAAACTTAAATTCTTTCAATCTTGTAAAGGACTGTAATGGAGGAGCACAAAGCTTAGGCAATACAAAGTTACTTAAATCTTGAAAGTTCATTGGAAGGGATTTGCTTTCAAGCTGTTTTTTTTTTATTTTTTTTTCTTCTGACGGAAAGAAGCATATTCTTATATTGAAGAAACATAAAGAATTCTCTCATTGATCAGGGTTCATATTCACCGTCTTTGATATCACAATTAAAACCATATTTTTAGGTATGTTTAGTTAGAGTTCTACTGCTCAGTCTTTTACTACCACTTTCTTGTGGGCAGATCAGTTTGTAAGATGAACCAACATCTTTTCTTCTACCATGAACTACAATGGTTTTGTTGTTCAGTGAGCAATCAGATGATACTGGATTTTCTAACTTAGGATATGTCTCATTTTGTACATTGTGTGACAGAATCAGTGCTGATACAGTGTTTTGAGAAGGTGAATTTTAGAACTGCTGTTGTGTTTGAAGGACCACAGAGCCATCTGAAGATTGTGTGTGCCCCATGTAACCCTCTGAGCATTTTCTGAATGAGGGGCAAAATATTTTTGTTTGTAACAAAGGGTAAAAGAAATCAAATACGTTTTTTATGATAGTAACACCTAGATGTAGAACAAGTTCTGACATTAGTAAAGTGGTTGTTCTGCTCTTTAAGAAATAGCATAGGGAATAAAAAGAAGAAAAGACCTTTTGCCAATGATAATGCATTCACAGGTCTGTTTGTACAGCTCAATATGCGATGCCTTTATGAAATCCTTTCATATGAGTGACACGTCAGATGAAGTTCTTAAGGGATATCTGGCATCGTATATACAACAATTACATGTTTGATTGCACAGAATATAGTATCAAATGATGCCAGCAGCTCCTGTTAATGTCAAAAGATAAAATCAAGCCCAACTCCCAGGCATTTTACAAACTTTCTAGAGCTGTCATTTTGTGGTATCCCATCTTTGTCTTTCGTTCCCTTTCCCTCTAACATAAGTGTTTCTTCTAGCCTCAGTTCTTGGGTGTGTGTTTTCAAGTTGTATAGTCAATGTAATATTAAGTCATAAAACTCTGTATATGGGTCCCATATGGTCAGTAAAATCTCAGGCTGCTGTATGTGACCTACAGTCACATTCAGAGCTGGCTTTTGGGTTTCTGTTACAGCTGCCAATCATAGGCAACAGGTACCTGCGGTAGCATAAGTGTGCTATTGGTGTGGTAATATTTACAATCATGTTCTTGTCTGTGCCAAAAGCAGGTATCAGCACCTGCATTCATGTGATCTGTCAGCAATTTCTCTGTGATGAAATGTTTTAGTTTTCAGCAAAGAATCCATAAAGTTGCTTAAAAATATTGGAAGGACCAGACTGATTTACTGCTGTGCCATATAATGATGATTATTGGTATGTGAGAAATGGTCTTGGAACTAGAATCAAATCAAAGAACACACATACTTTTAAAAATATCGTAGGGACTTACTTCTTCTTGATATTTGGGGGAAAGATGTGTGCATGTATTTGTTCATCCATATGTCAGAAGATAAACAAACCTCTATAGAGAGTTGCTTATATTTGCTTTCTATTTTGTGTCATCAGCATTTGCTAATTATTTACATTTTACACAACTGCAGAACCATTTGTTCACACACACATGTTCCAGTGCATTTGTGCTGGTTTGAGGAGGTGTGTCAAGCCCTTGGGCTGGCAAAACCTAGAAAAGACAGAATATCCAAAAGTACATTTGAGAAAACAGATTCATCAGTGTATTTTCTATTACTGATTTTTAACCTTGTTATTTGGTATCAGGGTCTAGCTAGTGATGGCTTCTTTCTTCTTTCCAATGCTTAGAGAATTTGATGTGCCCCAACCTTGAAGGAAAGCTTTTAAAATCAACTCTGTTATCCCACAAAGTGGTTTTTTGGGCTCTCTGATTGTTGCTTTTTCCAACAATGAAGTTTCTGTTCAGTCCGCATTCATGGCAAGCGCCCAGATGACCTGTTGTCTGTCCTTTTCGTTTTGTAACAGTCTGACAGCAGTATCCGCTTCCAAGACTTCAGTTAGATTGACATTCATGAGCAAAAGGTATGCATTTCACCTTCATGATGCCCTCCCCAAAATCAGCATGATGTTGTGCCATATACATAATTTATCACTTATTCCATGACAGTAAAGCTACACAAGGATATCTCTAACATTATCCAGGGTGACAAGAGAGTGATTTTTTTCTGCGTCGCTGTTTCCATCACACTGCTTATCACTGTGCAGACACTTTGTCCATGAAAATCACCCGACCTGTTTGATAACCTTTGTCAGAACATTGACCAAACACCAAATTAAAGGATATTTTAGAGTCAACTTTTCTGCCATCCCTCATCTCAACCTGCTAGTAACTTCAGTGTAACAAATGGCAGGTAACCACATAGACAAAGAGGTAGGGATGGCATTGCTGACTGGTAGCACATTGATTTTTAAAAGCTGAGCGGGGGAACTTAGTCTTTGTGCCTGTTAATTCATTCATTAGGACCTCTACTGTGATTGCCAACAGGGCTGAAAACATTCTTCATTTTTAATACCCAGAACCTGATTGTGAGAAGCAGGACGTGATCCTACTTCCTCTGAGGTCAAAAGGAAAATGTTTCATTGGCTACTTGGGGGCTGGCCTTCTCCCAAAAGCAGAAATGGGGTGAGCTTGTACACTTTGAATCATTCTCCTGATACATGTCGTGATTTTGGTATGTGTTTCTCCTTTCTGCCACACCATGTAGGGTTTTGCAGTTCAGTTTTTCAGAGAAGGGGAAATCAGAGACGCAAGTTTGGTGGGCAAGGGTAATTTGTTTTACTTAAACATATATACCAGTCCTGGAAGAGACAGGGATGTTAAATAGCAGTTCTGTCTTCCATGCTTTCTTAATCAGAGCTCACAAACCAATTCCTGTTTCCCAGGAAACTATGGGGTCACAATAATTACTTAATTATTTCTAGATAGAGATACTAGATAGGAGTGTGAAACTCCTGAGCTCTGTCTCAGTCCTTTCAAAGGGCTGTCATATGAAAAGCAAAAAAAAATTATTAAGGTTTTCTTTAAAGATTAAAACCTCGTATCTTTTAAACACAGCTTTTGAATAAGATTCTTTTTTTTTAAATACCTGGTAAAGAACATGCTGAAAAGAGTTCAATCTGAAATAGCTTCTTTTGGTTTTTCTACTAAAAAAAGATTGGAGAAAATATATCATTTCTTAATAAAATGCTTTTTATTTTGGTTTTGTAGTACTTATGGAAACATAACCACATGATAAGTTTATATAAAGCAAAAATTGAAATATATGTTTATGAAATTACTGTTTCTGAAATTATTATTTAATACTTCTGATTTTTTTCTACATTCCCTTTTTCCTCCACTATTTTCCTATGGTGAGTGAAATAGTTTGACAAACTCATGTGTTCTTTTGTATGATTGACATGTAATTTTTATTGAAAGAAAGTGTACAGGTGTTTTTTTCTGCACGTTGCTCTTTGCATGATTGAATATAACATTGCTTTGCAATGGCAGTTGTTTGAAGAAAATTTTAAAAACTGCTTTCTCTTGACAGTGTCTCACATTTGGATGCCTATTGGCTTTCTTTATTTTTATGTCACATTGGAAATTGCTGCGTTTCACTGTAAGAGAAAGAAACATTGTTTTTGTAACTGGCAAAGGTGATCATTTTAAAGTAAGTTCAAGTAGAGTCGTTCAGAGGTAAGACATTTGCACTTGACTGCAAAGTAATTGAAAAAAATGATAATACAGTGATTATTGAGAATGCTTTGCTCAGGTTGAGTCTATTATTATTAGCCAATTGCCAGAGAGGGTTTTGCAAATTGATCTACATTAAATAATTGTACTATGATTTTGTAAACCATAGTTGCAGCACCAATCACAGTGTAGCAAATTACACCACTGTGAAAGTAAATATATGGTTATGCCTCAGTGGCTGTAAAGTGCCTCTGTGCTCTGACTGAGACAGTCCCATTTAAGAGCAACAATCTTCATATTTTGGAGTTCACATAGTTTGCCTGTATCGTCTGTGATGGAGAGGAGAATATGTCCCTAAGGTCACTTTCATTTTGTTGCATTAACGTAAAGGCCTGTGAAAATGGATTAAGAATGGTACTTAAATTGCAAAAGCATGTATTGGAAGTGAAAATGGCTTTTTCTTTATATTCCAGTTATTGTGCCCATTAGACACTATATTGGTTTAAAAAAAAGCGCCTATCAGTGAATTGTGGTGGATACATATGAATCACTTCTTATTGTCTTTCCTATTGCATTATGTATCATTCTACTTGGAGCATAGCAGTAGCATTATTTTCTTCAAAATAACATTTTCTTCAAATCTATGACATTTTAATCAAGAAATGAAAAAATATTATTTGTACTTATGCTGAAAAATATAGGTTTATTCCTTCATATTAACTTCCTTAACCTAATTTAAGTACAAATACTTTTTACAAAATTCACCAACTGCAATATCAAGTGTGTACAAAGCCAAAATAAAGATTTATGGGGAAGATTTTTAATGGCATATGTCAGTTAGCATTTCCTTTTCCTTTTGGAAATCTTTTCTACTTTATTCTGGTAGAATGACCTGTTTTAAGTTAATTCATAGTTATTGTATTAAGTAGAGCACTCTGAACATTATTAGCCAAGCACTGGCAAACTGGAGAACCAGAGTGGTTCTGATTTATTTTTTTTTTTCCCACTGATGTATCCAACACTTTTAACTACATTTCAGATATTCTATAAGGGTAAATTACGAGCTATTTCCCGTGGCGCACAGGGATGGTCTGTGATGTACTTGTGGTGTAGGGTTCGTCTCATGTCAGTACTGAGATCGGTTTGAATGCAGCTTGAATTCAGAGGGCTGCTCTGCAGGAAAGCCAGTGAGGTCCCCCTTCATGGAAATCAGGGCCATCTGGGGACACAACCCAAGAGACACTGTTGCTAGAAAAAGAAAGAAGCTTCCAGGGTCTGGTTCCTGGGGCTCAGAGAGGCCGAAGAAGGTTCATAATTGGGGATTTCCATGGCAATAGGCTCAGGGGAGCTGCCAAGGTAAAAAGGGAAGGTGAAGGACAGAAAAAGCCTGGGAGAGGCAGCAGGAAGAAACTGATGTAAGCTGTCCCAAGGGTTAGTCTCAGAGAAGCACATGGCCTTGGGCTGCTGACTTGGTGGATAATGAAAGAGCAACTGACATCATCTACCTGCACTTGTGCAAAGCATTTGACACTGTCCTGCATGACATCCTTGTCTCTAAATTGGAGAGACATGGATTGATGGATGGTCCACTCAGTGGATAAGGAATTGGCTGGATGATCGCACTCAAAGAGTTGTGTTCAACAGCTCAATGTCTAAGTGGAGAGCAGTGACAAGTGCTGTTCCTCAGGGGTTGGTATTGGGACCGATGCTATTTAACATCTTTGTTGGAGACACAGATGGTGGGATTGAGCGCACCTTCAGCAAGTTTGCCAATGACACCAAGCTGTGTGCTGTGAGCAACACACTGGAGGGAAGGGATGTGCCATCCAGAGGGACCTGGACAAGCTGGAGAGGTGGGTCTGTGCAAATCTCATGAAGCTCAACACGCCAAGTGCAAGGTCCTGTACATGGCTTGAGGCAATCCCAAGCACAAATACAGGCTGGGTGGAGAATGGATTGAGAGCAGCCCTGCAGAGAAAGACTTAGGGGTGTTGGTTGATGAGAAGCTCAAGATGACCCAGCAATGTGTGTTCGCAGCCCAGAAATTGTATCCTGGGCCATATCCTGGGCTGCATCAAAAGAAGTATGTCCCAGCAACTCGAGGGAGGGGATTCTGCCCCTCTACTTCACTCTCATGAGACCCCCCCTGCAGTGCTGTGTCCAGCTCTGCGGCCCCCAACATAAGAAGGACATGGACCTGCTTGAGCAAGTCCAGAGGAGGCCACGAAGATGATCGGGGGGCTGGAGCACCTTTCTTAAGAGGACAGGCTGAAGAGTTGGGGGTGCTCAGTCTGGAGAAGAGAAGGCTCTGGGAAGACCTTATAACAGCTTTCCAGTACCTAAAGGGAGAGTACAAGAAAGCTGGAGAGTGACTTTTTACAAGGGCATTTAGTGATAGGACAAGGGATAAAAGTTTTAAACAGAAAGAGGCCAGATTTAGATTAGAGATGTAAGGAAGAAATTCTTCCCTGTGAGGGTGGAAAGACACTGGCACAGGTTTCCCAGAGCCGCTGTGACTGCCCCCTCCCTGGCAGTGTTCAAGGCCAGGTTGGACGGGTCTTTGAGCAACCCAGTCTAGTGGAAGGTGTCCCTGCCCATGGCAGTGGGGCTGGGACTAGATGATCTTTAAGGTCCCTTCCAACCCAAACCAGTCTATGGTTCTATGTTTCTGTGACTTGACACCCTACTGGGGGCATGCAGAAACCTGTGAGAGGGGCTTGGTGCTGGTGCCTGAGAGTAGGGAGATGGCTAGAGGCCTGGGTGAATATGCAAAGCTGCAAAAGGTGTGAAAGTGCAAGTGGAGCCAGCCATGCCCCAGACCCAGAGGACTGAGGACATCTGTGATGCCCACATCTCTCTGTGACCCAGTCCCCGGGGTGCTGAGTCTCTTGCAATCATGCTTGGGTGGAAAGTTTCAGTTGTAACCAGGAGAAAAGAATTGCCCTTTAGGTCAAAACTTAAATGTAGAGGGTAAATCAGCAGCATGCATCGCTTGTTCCTAAGTGGTGGACATGAGATAGAGCTGCTCTTTTAACAATAGTAGGAATTATATTAATGTGAAAGATCATTTTTTACCTGTTTTTAATTATTTAACAAGGACTGATGGAATGAACAAAAAAGATTGAGTGCAGTAAGTACAGAACTTAGAGATTTCCCTGGAAATGCTTTAATATTTGATGCAGAGATTGTTTTTATGAGCAAACGTATGATCACAGCAGGTATTAACTGAAATGGCCTCAGAAAGGAATGTGATTTCCCTTTCCTCCCCCACCGAACTCCAGCCTGGTGCGGTGAGTTATATTGAGTGTCTGTGGAAATCTGCAGCGCAGCTCCCCCTCTCCTCCTTCTTTTAGATGTGGGTTGCGTTTCTCCATGATCACTGCAGCAATGGGTTTAGCCTCTGGGAGCAGAGTTTACCTCCACAATTTATTTCTCTATTTCCAATTTCACACTGCAAACTTCCTGAGCGCAGTTCCTGGACAGGGGTGGCTCGCTCGTGATGGATGCCTCAGGGCGGTCGGGAGGAAGGGGAGGAAATGTGCTGTGCCCCTACAGCTGAGAACATGATGGAGACCGTGTGTGTGTGTGTGACCCCTGTCACCCTTTTGCCCCAGATAAACCTCAGCCCACAAACCAGCTGTGGAGAGGTCACGCTAGTCACTCATGGACGGTATGTCTGTGGAGCAGAGGCAGGAGAAGTGAGCCTGGCACTGGCCTGGTGACCGTGGCAGCCCTGTGGCAGGGGAGAGGCAGCCACCCACAGCTCCCTGGGTACAGCTGCTCCAGCGCAGGACTCCAAGCCTGCTTTGGGAGTGTGAAAGGTGCAAAAGGAAAACCTCTGTCTTTTGGGCTGATTTCAGTGTGGCTTGCTGCCCTCAGCACTGCAGGGCACATAGGAGAAGGTAGGAGTGGGTGCAGCTGTCATTTGTCTGAGGTGGCCATTCGCCTGAGGCAGCCATTTTCTCGCAGAGCTCAATGTGTGGTGACCATTCACCTGAGGCAGATATTTGCCTTAGGCTCTGCACATGTGGTGGCCATTTGCCCCAGGCAGCTGTTTGCTTGAGGCTCCGCATGTGTGATGGCCATGAGGTGGCTGTTTGCCTGAGGTGCCCCATGTGCAGTAGCCATTTTCCTGAGGTGGCTGGTGTGCTGGTTTTAATCCCCGATGGGACAGTGTGTCCTGTGGGCTGTGACTTGGGGGTAGTGAGAGAGGAACAGCGCTGCTAACATCTGAGAGCAGGAATTGGTGACAGCCAAGAGACAAGTGGGCCAACAAGGGGCAGCTCCATACTACTCTCTGACCTGTTGTACAAGGAAGCACAAGGCAGCCCTTAGGAAATGGCTCTTGGGAAGCACTGGCCCGAAGTGACTGATCTTGTTATCCCCCCTGAGAAAGCATGAAGCTTCATGAAGGAGAGCTAGGCTGACGGCTCTTCTTCTTGGACCCTGAGGTCTGTCTCTGCAAAAAGCCCAACATTGTGTTGTTCCAGTCCAGTTCTACTGCAAACAGGAGTCATCCATGGTACTGAACACTGCACAAAGTAATGCTGTTTGCTGAGTGATACAATTAGGAATGATATTAGAAAAGAGTGTTTCTCCCCAGGGACTTGCTGGCTAGGCTGTCTTTGCACTGATAACAGTCTCCTCGATGTAAAAAAGGCTAGCAGAGTTTTGCTCAATTACTGAACAGGAATGCAGTGTGGAGACAAGAAAGTCCAGAGAGGCAGCTGGTAAAGTCTGTCTGGCAGAGAGAAATAATGCAAGGGAGAACTTGCAGGAAAAAATATTTTCCTATAAAATAGACTTTTTTTTTTTTTTTTTTATTTCAGGGCATGATGGAGCTAAGCACCCGAAAAGTAGAAGAAATAAATTTTTTCTTTCTTTCTTTCTTTTTTTTTTTTTTTTCCCCTGTAAGGGAAAGAAATGAACTACTCTAAAGTAATTTTGTGTTTTTCTAACAGGCTTGTGCTTAATTTGACAAATTAGACTTGAATCAAGATGATTCCCAGAGTGAGAAAGGAGTGAGGACTACCTCATAATAGTAAAATAATGAAAACATTTAAAAAGGAAAGGAAAGCAATTTAGAATAAAATATATCAAATTAAACACAACTTAAGATAAAACACTGAACTATACTTTGGAGTTATTGCTTTTTACAAATAAATCTTGTGTTTCTTGGTATATGAAGATAAACAGGGATTTTGTTGAATGGACACACTGTTACCTGTGTCATTTGCCTGTGGTTCAATCTAAATTTCAATCACACACACAAAGTTATAAATAAATGTGCATCCTTATTTTTTGTCTTTTTAAGAACTCAGATCAGGCAGTGTGAAAACCCTTTGAATGCACAAGGAGGGAAGAAATCACTGAGAAGAGCAGAGGGAATGAACTATGAGGCTTCAGTAAATAAGACAGCAGAGAGGAAGAGGAAAGGCAGATGTCCAGAAGGCCCTTGCAAGTCTGGAAACTGTCAATCAAGAAGAAGATGGGAATGGATAACAGTAGAAGAAGAAAGACAATGACCAGACAAGAAATTAGTGAAGAAAAGGTCAGGTGAGGAATGGTGCTGAGTGTAGCAGTGTCACAGGAAGTCAAACTCTCTTGTGGTGCATGGTAGAAGTGAATGTGGGGGCACATGCTTGTGGCTCCTTGAATACTCCCAAAAAGCCAAGCGTAATGCCTTCAATTCTTTGCTTGTCACCATAATGCCAACCACAGTGCCTTCAGTTCTTTGCTTGTCACCATAGCCTTCAATTCTTTGCTTGTCACCATATTTATAATTGATTTGTTGTAGGGTTTGTCTCTGTTCTCCAAGATTGCTTCCCCCTGTGACTGGTCTAGTCTGAATTTGCTTGTATTTGGGACTGCCCCTGAAGGCTTTTCCCAAACAGGTACAAAACATAATGGTGCCTGGCTGCTTGGTTATTCTGCATCACTGGTATTGAGAGTATCAGCTTTGCATGCTGTGTGCTTTAGCTGTACTTACTACTGTGAGCAACATGAAAGGATAACCGGTCTGCTTGGACAATGTAATATTCTTATCCTTTCCTGGCATAAAGTTTGATTTGTAAACATCTGAGACCTCTTTGCAGTGCAAGGACTGCCTTACTATCATTTTCCAAGAGAGAGATAGCAAGACTCCTCTTGTGATAGGGGAAGATGGTGCCCTGCTGCTCCCTGGGGAATACTTTAATGCTGGCAGTGCACTTTCCCTTGCTGTTGGTGGGACCTGCCTCCTCCAGCTCCCAGGGAGAAGTCTGAAATGCAGTCATGCAGAATCTGAATAAGTAATGTGAGCTGAAAAACAGGCAGGAAATAAACTCATCTTTACACTTTGAGAAGCATGGTCTTGTCTACTACCTGGGCAGTTTAATCTGAATTTGGGTGAGATTTTCAGAAAACTCCTTAGCTACTGTTTCTTTCTCTGGATTTACCTAACCTTGTGAATGCCTCCAGGAGGCAAAAGAAATCCTTTTAAATCATGATAGCCTCAATCATACAATTGAACTTTCTTTTATACAGTAGTTGTTGCAAATGCTGTGTTGAAAAGAGGCATTTCTTTCCCTACAATAACCTCTCAAGTCAAGTTCTGTTATGCAAGTTCATAACAGTATTAGTTCTGTTTTATTGATGTGCATTTGTGGGGGAAAAATAATACAGAACAATAAGAATTCTGTGATGATTGACTGGTTTGAGACAGCTTTGGTCTTGGACATCATAAAAGGGAATATTTAGAGTAGGAATACGCAAAACTTGACATTTGTTTATGATTAAAGAAAATTGAGGGTAGGGAGACACATTTGCAATATAAGCCAGTGTATATGGTAATGGTGTGATTTTATTTTTTTTTTAAAAGCTCATAGATTTCACCTGTGATATACATTTTGAAGAAACTAAATGTGAACTTACTTGTCTCAGAATAGCAGATGAGTTTTCTGAGCAAAGCTGTGGGGCTAAGATCCAGCTGTTATTTGGAGAGTGCACTGAGAAACTCTGTGGCAGTGGAGTTAAGGAGAGAAGGGGAGAGAGATTATTATTATTTACTTCAACCCCCAATTTCAGGTGGCAGTTTTTCCTACTGCCCCCAGGATCAATTGCAGAGATGACATAAATGAGGAAGTTCACTGGCTGTAAACTGCTGAAATCGCTTTGTATGTCAGGGTCCATAGTTAGATCAATTTTCCAGCCTCCTGGGAATATGCCTGTATGGCCTCACGGTTTCACCTAGTGATCCTTCATCATGTTTGAGAAAAGCATCGTTAACAGAAAGGCATCGAATCATTTGAAGATATCAGGAACAAGGAACCTGCCATTTCTTTTCTGATTTCAGTACTCTATCATTCTTACTATTAAAAGCTTTATCTAATTTCAATTTGCCTCACTTTGGGGTTTTTTTTGTCATTGGGTCTTGTTAGACTTATTCTGCAGGATTTAAGAGCCATCATAACAGGTATTTTCTCCTTTTAAAAAAGTGTAATCAAAGCAGCTTTTTAAAATTTTTTATTCTTTGTCTCTTGGTTGGATTCCTAAAACCTCTTCTGTGCATCCTTCTCAATTTTTCAGTGTCCTTAAAACATGAGAAGTCCATGTGCAGTATTTTGTTATGGGCCTGAACAGTGCTTCAGAGATGAGCAGAACCACTTCCTGATCTCTTGCTACTTCTCTTCCATGCAACCAAGGATCACACTGGAACTTGTCACTAATTTTAGAGTTGCTGCTGTGCAAGGCATGCATGGACCCCCACCCTGCAGGTGTGGATGACAATCTCTATTCATAGATTTATAACTTTAAATTGGGGTGCACTACAGCTTCAGGGTTTTCTGTGTAGACTCAGCTTAACAAGCATCTGGGTCCGTTCTGAATGAATATCCTCTCCTGTTCATTGTTTATCATTCTGATTGTGTTTGCTGCTAGTTGTATTTGCAGGGATGTAGTATTTACCTCCAGACTGTAAATACTGCATTGTAAATGGGACTGACTTTTGTTGAGTCATGATTACTTCTAACGAATGTTTATTCTGTTTCTTTTCTTCTTGTTTTCAACACTTACGTCATTTAGTCAGTTTTTAATTCATTAACTATGTACTTTAGGGCTTTAAAAACATTATAGAATTCTGAGTATATTGCATTTCTTCCCTTGTCTTTATCAGCCAAACTTGTAATCCCATCAAAGAATGAGGTGTCTGACTGCAGGAACTGCTCATGGAAAACAGGCTACAAAGACATTTTGCTTGAGAATGAAAACTTTGTGAAATAATGTAAGTAAAAAAGACTTTAAACTTTTTTGGTCCTTTAGTGTTTTCAGATATCCATGCAGGTTAATCTTGGCATCTTTTCTAAGTGTACTGTGCATGTAGTTTATGGAAATTTGCATGACATTTTTCCCACCTTCACAGGTCTGGGCCTTTTGGTCAAATTTTTATTCAACCCTTGGGGATAAGAATAGTGTGTGGTACCAGCTTGACCTGTTTTCAGTAAATTCATTCCCCCTCCAAAATGTGACAAGTTTGCATTTTTAACAAAATGGGCACTGTTTGACTGCATTGCTGTTTCATTCCTCGTGATGCTGAAAAATTAGAATGTTAAATTTGTTTTTCTTTCCAAATATTTTTTTCCTATCCATTAAGCACCTGAAGACTCAAACTGATCTGAACTTGCATTTTACTTTCTTACTTTTTTCATTATTGTAAGTCTTTGCAGGTATTGAAAAAATTGAGAACCTCTTTTATGAAATAAGTTAACAAGTTGCAGGTTTGTTATAAGTCCATGTATATCACTCTTCCACTCTCCCCCCCCATATTCTGCAACACAGAGGAATTCAAGTATGGGAGGCTGATAGCACAGGCATAAGGTAGCTTTTCTCTTGCTTGCATATTTATTTGATGTTAGGGTAAAATAACATAAGTTCTTTCTAAGTCTCCTGTCCTTTTTGTTCCTTCAGCAATTAAGTGGAGACTTAAGGTTTCAGAAAAAAATTGTGTATGAAAAGTGAGTATGTGCAGACAATACAAGGGCAATGTCAGGCTAGTAATGACTTTATTGTTTCCTTTGCATGTCCTTGTTCATGTGATTTATTAACTGTGATTTGTTTATCACTTGTGGCTTTTTTCCCTGCTTGTATCTGTCTTATTTTTCTCTGTGCAGTGGTAAGTAGCTAGAATGCTACCACTGGTAGTTCTGTTGCCTACTGAATACTTTCTTTCTTCTGAGATGAAAGTGTGTTTCAGCTGTGTAGCTATCAAAGAACCATGTGATCCCATCCTCATTGTGCAGAGGAAAACATCTATTTTATTTTTTTTTTTACATGTCTATCCAGGGCATGGCCAACTTCTAGGGAAATTAGATTGTTCTTGGGCACACTGCAGCTTCAGCATCAGTATAGTGCAAAACAAAAGCGGGAAAAGGAATTAGCATGCAAGTTGACAATCTCTAATGTTTAGAAATGGAATAGTTTTTACTCCTTTAGAAAAGTCTTCTGCTAGAAAACAAAAATCATACAATATGCACTAATTCTGTCATTGGCAAAAAGTTTTCAGCTTATAATACTAGAAATAAGGTCAAGAGATGAGCACTTCCAAGCCCTGTAAAAGCCTCTTTATCATGAAGTCTCAAATTGTGATACATAGGAGCAAATATTTAGTCTTAAATATAACAATATGTATTTCTGATGTATCAGAAATGAGCGAGAGAAGAATAAGACATTCAGGTAAACACTAGCATTTATTTTAGCACAAAATCAGCTACAGAAGATTTAAATATAATCCTTGATTCTGCAGAGCTCAGACTGCTGTTTCTTAACCCAGCACAGCACTTAAGCACATACTTACCTCTAAGCATTTACATAGTTCTGCTGAGATCTGTGAGGAATATTCATGAACTTAAAGACAGAGCAAAGAGAGAAATACTTTGTTAATTCAAGGATAGAATGCTTTTAACTTCACAGGATCAAGCCTTCCTTCCTTTTTGCACCTTCTTTAAAATTATTTTTTTATTTAGCTATTATAGTGTAGACTTCGGTGATATGTCATGGGACTCTATTTTTATGTGTATATTTTATTGGATTTAAACGAAAAAAGATGATGGTTTTCCTTTCTAGAGGAAAAAGTAATACTTTCCATGTGTATTGTTACATTTCCAGGCAGAGAGGAGCACCAGGGGAATTGTTAGTGTGCATGTTAACTCTAAAACCTGCTTGCAACCACTGAATTTTTTAATGCATTTTAGTCTAATCCTGCTGTGAACTTTTTGACAACACTGTAGGTACAGTTGGGTCTCAGTGACTGCTTGACATTGAAGGTTCAAACCTCTTTTGAATGCACCAGCCAAACCGTATTTTCCTCTCAGTGTTGATGTTGTAGCAATTGTAGACATATTGCGCTAGATGTGATAGGACTATTGTTTGTATTCAGTGTGGTGAGTGGTGGACTGATGATGTGCCAAATGATATCTCAGCATGGCAAAATATGGTATTAGTCAGAAGTATTTTAGTTGTGCATGCCATATTAACACGTTTATGTTGCTTCTGGTGGCCAAGCAAGCTCACTCAGGGCCCCCTTGACTTGACACTGCTGCAAACACATTCACCAAGATAAAAGGGAGTCCTAAGGAGTTAGCCAGAAGCTGTATATCATTACTTCAGTGGGATATTTCTTTCTATAGTGGTTTGTTTGTTTGTTTGTTTGTTTTTCACCCATGCGGTGTCACAGTGCAAAGAGGAGAGTGGAAGTGAGGGGAAGGAAAGGCTGGTCCTCCCGTTTCACAGAATGAGGTGTGGAAAAATCAGCCCAAGGTTACATATAATGTCTGTTGTAGATCTGAGAATTGAAGACTTGAGTCACAAGCTGTCATCTTGACCACCATGTTGACTGTTGTGTGGCAGAATATGTGCCTCTTCTGTCACACGACTGGAAGCAGTTTAACTGAAACCACTTTCATGCACAGGCTTGCATCTTCCTCAGCTCTAATGAGGCACTGCACTTAACTGCTACTTTGTGGAGCCCAGACTATGGCCTCCACATATGTCATATGTCAGACTATGGAAGAATTGCACCTGAAAAGGTTAAGTGGTGTAGAAATGACTCAGTCTACAGAATGGCACAGAAGGCAAATGTTTTCCACAAAGTAGTTTGGAATTTTGATGGTAAAGTTGGTAAAAGAATGCAACTTACTCTACTGTTTTGGAATAGTTCAAAAATCTGCAAAATAACAGCACTTCCTTTTAATCCCTGTGGCTTTTTCCATAAAGATTTGATTTCTTGACTGCTTTATAGGTTTTAGTGGGCAACATAAAAATCTAAGACTGGGCAGGTGTGGAAATAAACAGTTGGTAGCTAGTGAAATCTATGGGAAAAACATCTCAGAGAGAGGAGACTGTGTCTCAGAATGGATAGGGAAGTAAATTCACCATTTTCACTGGTTTAGAGGTCAGTGCCAACTGTGGAGATGGTCTGATCCTCCTGCTTTCAGTCCTGTTTAGTAACAAATGGGCATGAAGCAAAGCTGGTGACATAAGACAAACATCTATGTTAATAGTGTGCCACTGAGTTTGACAAATGCGCTCAGGAAGCTAAGCAATAAAAGATTTCAAGGTTTGGACCAAGCAATTACTTTGGGACTTGCAGAATGGACTCCAGACTGGTTGTCTGTGTATGCTATATCTGTTTCAGAGATTACAATGTCAATGTTTTATAATGCTGATTCTTATCAGTGTAAAAGAGACCCATAAGCGTAGGTGATCCTTGTATTGCTTTATATAAGGGATTTCAGAAGGCTTGTGAAATGTTATAGGCTGAAATTTGGAAAACAGTTTGAGTCAAAAGTTCAAAGGCTTGTTTTGACCCCTGTAGCAAACACATGTTAGTTCAGGTAAGATGAATTAAGCTGGAGAAAAGGGAACCAAGACATCAGAACACACTGCAAGCTGTCTTATATTGGTGCTTGTTCAGTGTCACTCTATTTTAGTCAATGCAGGTGTATCAGCCAAAGACCACTGGAGCTAGCAAAAGATTACGGACCCCTGTGGATCCAGGCGTGTAGTTGGAAATGAGGAATTTACTCTTTAGGATCAGTTGTTTCTCCTTTCAACTTCTTTAAAATTCAGGATGGTTTATGATTATCTGACATGAATATTTTAGAGCAACTCTAGGAAGAAACACAAAGTCATGACTAATGTCCCAGCATGTGCTTAACTTAGCATATGGTTTATGTTTCCTCGAGGTTTCTTTATTAGCTCATGAAGGAAGGTAGTGGTACTTCTGTGCATATACAATTCAGAAGGTTTAAATTCTTTTTTGAAGTCAAAGTATGCAATAGTGTGTTTAGTAATCTCTTCCTATATAGTTGGCAGGCCTGCCCCTTCTGGTTTTTGTTTTTTTTTTTTTTTCCTCCATCAAGTCAGTGAAAATTGAAATAGGCTGTAGTGAGCCAAACAATAAAACATATATGGACATTTATTGATAGCAATCCCTGTCCTCCACTCAGTCACAAAGATAATAGAAATGCTTCACAATATAACCTGAAGATTTTTTTTTGACCCTTTGCCATTTAGGAATTGCCCAGCCTCTGTGGTAGATGTTCATTTATCTTTCCCATTTCTCTGTTGGTTTTATATTACTACTTTTTTTTTTTTTTTTTTTCCCCCGTACATAACATAGTACCCTTTATGTGTATAATGGAGATTTCTGACAGTTTCATATATATTGAAATCTTTCCGTGGGGAAATGATTTAGTATAATGGGTTTTATGTTGTTAGGATCAAAATTGAGCATATACTTTTGATCTACTTCGTAACCAGCCCCATGAAAAGAATTCTACCCAAAATGTCAAAACCCTATGTTGTAAGTGCTATATTTTCTTACTTCTTTCATTTTCACCACAGATTTTTCACGGGAAGGGGGAGCTAAAGAATTCTATTACTTACAGCATCTTTGCAGTGGATGACATTTAGCTTTGTCTAAAGGAGTTGTGTAAGATGTACCAAATAGGGAGAGAAAATAGAGGAGGGAAACTCCAGGCGGGCGAGTGTGTTGTTACCCAAAGCTGTGTCGGGGTGAGCTGACTTTACAACTCTGGTGGTCAGGGCTGTGGGGTGAGAACACCATGAGTGTAGGTAGCATTGCATCTGTGCAGGGTCAGACTGACCTCACTGGGTGCCACATGTAGCTGATAAGGTCCTGCTGTTCTTCAGGCAAGATTAGATCATAGTGTCAAAGAAGCTAGTTTCTTCTGTGAACTACTATCACAAATGCTTTCACTTTGTGCTCTTACTTTCTGCTATATTGCCTGCAATCTGGAAGGGATCCAGAAGGAAAAGAAAGATCTTCCCTGAGGATGTTCAGGGTGGTACAAATTACCACTCTAGTGGAAGAAAAAAAAAAAGTTTGATTTTGCAACTGTGGTTTTACTGCTTGCTGGGTTTGAAGTCTGCAAAAGGTCTAACATGTCTGACTATTTGCCCTTTGTTGTGCATCATTTGAATAAATGAAAGTTCTTGTTGTACTTCACATAGCAACCCTGAAAGGATCAGGAAGAAAGGACCAATTTTGGCAAGTAAATGACAGAATAAATTGGATGAAAAATCAGGCTCTGTTTTCTTTTTTCAGTTTTTTTCAGTGGTCTTCAGGAAGTGAAGCAGTTGCTGAGGAGGACTGGCCAGTGAAAAAGGGGTTTTTTTGGTGTGTTTTTTTTTTTTTTTTTTTCTTCTTCCCTCTTTGCCTCTGCGAATGTAGAGGTTACTTCTCCACTTGAGGTCTTTCAGCTTCCTTTTAGAGATGGGGAGTGCTTGTTATTTTTACCATTTAGCAGGTAAAAAAACTGTAAAGATCTTATTTAGTCCTTTTGAGGCAGCTGCTGCTGAAGAAGCAGAATCATTTATTACTATTGCTGGAGCATACAGTAAAGGAGAATTACACCAGGATTTGTGCATAATTAGAGGTCTGAGAAGGGACAGGGCCTTGAGGAACCTGAGGACAGTCATGCCTTATTGACCTAATGGAGAGAGTTTGCTCTGCCCTTGTACTTGAGACTGACTTAGCAAGACAGCTGAAGCATGTTCTTAGCGGCAGCATGAAACAAATGCAGCAGTGAAATAATCTTGGAACAGAAACAAATGGGCTGACAGCAGTGTGCAAGTCTGCTGTGACTTTTTAAATGTGCATATAATACTTGAAAGTAGGTGATTGTAAATGCAGGAATATACTTTGTTTTGGGGTTTAAACTGTGATGTGCCTCCCCACCCTGCAGCATGCTAGGTCTGGTTCTGCAGACACGCAGCTCTGCTGAGCTCTGCACTGGGGGCAGTGTCCCCCTCTGCCAGCTGAGGACTGGGGACTAACAGAGGGTAGCAGGCTGATGGAGCAAACAGGGACATGGAGCACTGCATAGCGCTGATTCAGCAAAGGGACATAAGCCCCTGGCAGTGCAGTCCATGCCTATAAGCATCATCAAGGCTTTTGTAACAGAGGTGAGTTTAAAACTGGGTCATCTCCCTCCATGCGGGGCTCTGTCTTTTAAACCGTATTCAGTCTCTGGCACTTGTCACTGTGTGACTAGTCAAAACATAGTCATTAGAGGTGAGTGATTTTAACCAGGGGAAAGAATTAGTTATTTTAGAATCATTTGAGAGACAAATTCTGCCATTTAAATTTAGCGGCCCTAAGAAGAGATAAATAGCTTCTTTAGAGGAGTGGTGAATTTTGGAAACTAAACCAACTAATCCTTATGGACCACGGCACACAAACTCAAGTATCAATGGCATTGATCTAAGCACCTTGAACACCTAGAAGCTGATTTGAATGAACACACACATAAAAAAAGACCCCCAAAGCCCAAACAAAAAAGGCATGGCATGAACAAACTGGGTGATGAAGTCATATGGTACAAGGTTATTCTTGGCCCCCGAGATGTCCTAAAAATGTTACATGTTTTAATGCTTTGTGGTAACAACGTGGATGTGCCAGAAAAATATTTCTAAGGCATGCTATATTGCCATGTTGGTTTTTTGTACTTTGCACTTGTATTTATTTTTTTTTCTCCAAGGTGAGATAGCCGTACTCCCCGACCTTGTCAGTGCTTAAATATATATTTAATTCTGTGCAAAGATCTGGTCACATACCTAACTTTGCAGTACCAGAGCTTTAATACCTCTCACCTTTCCCATGCACTGACTAACCCTAGTGCTTCACAGAGTTAAAGGCATCCTATGGTGAATTAATCTCTTTCTGCCTTGGCTCTTAGTTACTAGAAGTAAAAGGCAAAAGAATTTTGTTCAGCTGAGATTAAAAGAGAGAAGGACAGCATGAGAGAGAGAGAAAGGAGAGAAAATCAAGAAAGGCATTTCAGGCAATAGAAACACTGTACATAGGGTCTTACTTGTCATCATAAAAAAGATGCCTGTAGAAGATTCAGCATTTTGTGGTCAGGCAGAGAATTGGGAGGGACAAGACAATGTGATACAGGAAGAAAGGAACATCCAGCACTGGAGATACGGGGGAGAATTATGAAATACTAATTCACTGATGGTCTGATGTGTGAATCTGATCTAGTTTTTTGTCCTTAGAATAAAAGTGATTTTATTTTGGTATGATAAAGAAGTAAGCTTAAAGCAGAGAGGGAAATCTCTCTCCCACTTTTCATCCTGAAATACTGATATATCAGTATGATCTCAGTATGCTTTTGGGTTTCCCTTGAGGCCCTTTGCTTTTATATACTATAACCTAAGAAATAGTTTATTTGCCATGTGTGGTATAGAGTAAAATGTGATGCTGTGTAAACATTTAGATCTTGAATTTTATTGCAATACATTAAAAGCTTAGAAATTATACAGTGAAAAACAGTGGGTGGGGTTGGGCTTAGAGATATTGCCAAAGAATTCCTAACCAGCATGTTGGTTGTCTCTGCTAGGGAACTTGGTTGAAGATGAGGTATACCCTTTCTTTCTCAGTGACAAGGATTTGGGGTTCTGCCTCTAAAAGTCAATCTAGATCAGAGAATGTGACCCAAAAACTTGTCAGACTTGCTTGTAACGGTAAAAGAATTCCATTTTGTGTTGTCGACTTTTCATTACTCTGTGTCACAAAAATTGTTCACTTCAAATCTCCCATGTTCCTGAGCTGAATTAAATCGTCTGAGTTCTGGTTTGATGTAGTATTTGCTCTCTGTCTGCTAGATGGACACAAACTGTTGTCATCTTTTATCCTCTGAAGGAAGTTAAAGCAGAAAAATAAGTGAATGCTTTTTGATAATGAGAGGGAGGAAAGTGTACATCACATGACAACAGAAAGCAATCACAGGGAAGTGCAATTTCTCCCTACTTCAAGAAAGAAATCTGAAAAAAATAAGAGGAATGTTTTCATTAAAGGGAGAATCATTTCTAATCTTACTTTGTCATCTTCCACTGCAGAGCTTTCATCAGTAGCCTTCCTCATCCTATCTTTTTTTAAAAACAAAAAGTAACTTATAATAAATTACTATGATATTATTGTATGTTGAAATGAATTGTTGGGTCATCCATTCAGATGTAAACACTGCCTGGCTTTCAGGAAAATGTTATTCACTTGCTTCTCTTGGAATATCAATGGCCAAAGAAGCAATCTGTTGGTCAGTGTGTTCATGACATCTCAGTAGGACAGTCACTTCACTAAGGCTGACAAATTGATCTTGACATATTGAAAAATGGTTCAAATGCAACAACAGCTGGGAAATGATAAGAAATTTAGAGAACATGACGTATGAAGGAAGGCTGAAGGAATGGGGTTTGTTTCTACTAAAGAGGACTGGTAGATGAGGGGGATTGAGGGGTCTGGGTTATGTTTATTGATATATGAGCAGTTGCTGGAAATGGAATAATAATTGCTGTATTAGTGCAAGGCTAAGGAGCAATGCATTGAACTTGTGATGCTATTTAGTTTGTTTCAGTTACAAAATAGGCAAAACGCCCTAATTTTAATGGCAGATGTGAAAGGATAAGAGATATCTGGGGAAATTTTATGAGTCTTTAGTGGTTTTTAGGAGCATGTCAGATGAGCATCTGGTGATGTCAACTTATTTGATCCTGCATCAGTGAGGGAGTCTCTAGAAGTCATTTTCAGCCCATATTTCTATGATTTAGATTATATGTACAACACAAAGAGTGGAAAAGTATGAATTGTGTGAAAAACAATTCTGACTCTTGGGAGGACTGTGATTTAATGCCCTCCCCCTCTCCATCCATTGTATGAGAGCCCAGGCCTATCTTTAATGGGAGCCTTTCTACTAATATTATAGAAGAAATTCAACTGAATTAAAGTTGCAGTTGGGGGTGTTCTGTTTCTCCCTTCCTTTAGCTCTTCATGTGCTTAGACAGGAGGACTCTTTAAATATATAAAGATTTTGAGTATCTCAAGCCTCACCTCTTCTCTATTCAAGGTGATGAAGGAGCAAAAGAAGAACTTATGCAGGCACCACACCCAAACAAAATTTACCATACTTTGGCTGACAAGTACATGCCAAAACTGCCCTTTTTATTCTCTTAATTCAGAAATTATTTACCCCTTAGTGCTTCAGTGACTAGCTGTGAAAAGTCATGAAAATAGTTTTTTCTGATTAAAAAAATAGGACACTTTCACCAAGCTGCTTCCTGAAGGCTTGTGGAAAGCTAAGTCTAACGAGGTAGCTGAGATTTCCAAATAAGTGTGTCAAGACATAAAAAGTTCCCTGCTTCTCTGAGAAGTTAGACTTCTCTGACTTTAAATATCTAAGTCCACCTTTACTCTCGTGACTTTGATCTTAAATTTGTCCTTCTAGTCTTTAGAAGAACATTCTCCCATTTCCCTGAAAGACAGAACCTGTCTTATGAGATTTCCATGCATAACTTCGAGCAATTTACATAGAAATGTCAAGGTAAAGCTTGCAATTGCTTTACCTTGGGGGCTCACATATGGTAAACAAAATACAATAGGAGTTGGGTAGTAAAATATGAGTGTTCATGAGCTCAAATAAGGATTTTCTATCTCACTAGTAAAAGTAAAAAGCTTTGTTTAAATTAATAATTTTATTAATTATTACCTGACATAAAATGGCAGCTGTAGAATGCACTGAGAATTGAAGATAACTTAGTTGACCTGTTGTAAAGCAAATTAATATTAACAATCTGTCTATTTTTCCATGTAATTAAGCATTAATGATCAAAGCTCAATGCTTTCTTTGGAGATTAATGATGACTTTGAAAATTAATGGTGTGAGGTGAAAGCAAGGACCATTAGCCGTAGCAAAGAATCCAGAAAACACACTGGGCTGAGTCATTCAATTTGTTTTATGATTGTTTAAATACTGCTTTTTCCTCTATTTATTTTTTAAAAAAAGCTATTCATACATGCTAAATAGTGCAAGATTTAACATTTTCATAGTAAGCAGTCAAATAAAGATTAGGCTCACGTTCCAGCCAGGGTCAGCTCTGAGAACAAGCATAATGACTGTCTCTGGTACTGTTACCTCAAGTCTCTATTTCTCACTCTTCTTACCACATGGATTCCAGCATTCATTACTGGTACTTAGTTGTGTTGTTCTTGCTCTTGAAGTTACTCTCCTCCTAGGTGATTAAAGCAAAACTAACGTGGTGTTTGCAGGATCAAGTCCTATACACTGCTGCCCTAGTGCCTGGTAAAGGAACCACATCAGCACTTTCACTCGTGCACAGTGGGAGAGATGTTTCTGAGATAATTTTCTTTCTTTTTAAGAGTTGCCCTTTATTATTAATGTTTTCAGATCAAATATTGGGCAGCAAAAAAATTTCAGCAGAAACTGGTCATCTGGGTCGTTGTTCCCAGGGAGCTGCAATAGAATTTACTAGATCTTCTAAAAATTGTGTTCTTCAGGCTCTGAGTTGAATCTGGCACTCACTACAGTCAACAGCATAACTGCTGTTGAATTCTCTGATGCAAAATCAAGATGAAAGCTCTTCCTTTTTTCCTTTTTTCTTTCTTACAATAGCACAAATCAGAAGTAATTTAGTTGAAATCAATGGAATTACATCTCTGAGAGGTGACTCAAATCTCAGCTATTGCCAATACATGCTACACTCATTTTACCACACTTCACCTTGGGAATACTCCTGTTTCAATTAGACATGAGAGAATTTTTTTCACTAAGGCTTTTAAAGTGGGAACAGTTATTGAGATTTTAAAACTGTTTGCAAAATGTTTTACTCAAGTTTTAACTGTGGGAGATAGACAAACACTCTTTGCTCCTTAGTTTGTTGTCTAGGTAGTAACTGGACACAAGTATTTGACAACAATTGCACTAGCTTCCTTTTATAGACATTCCTTTGCATAGGCTGCAAGAGACAGCTTTAATAACTCAATGAGAGCCATAAAATAACAATGTCTGCAGTGTGAAAGATGCAAGTATCTCTTACACTAAAAGGTCTGGTTTTCACCTAAAAATGCTGAACTCCTATATGCCCTGCTATTTCTCCTGTGCATAGACAGATTTGTTTGTAAATGTTTGAGAAATTAAAGAGAGGCCTGTTTATCCATTTATTTCTTTAAAACTATGATTCTATATTTGAAGACCTGAATAAATCAATAAACTTCTTCAGAATGGTTTCCTGAATAACACAACCAAGCAGGTTGCAAAGCCAGATGGGTAGATTAGAAGAGGGTGGGTGGGGTTTGTTTTTCTTTCTTCCTGAATGAATTCTTCATTGCAATTTCTGTTTCTTTATATTTTGGTTGGAGATTGAGACAATGAAAACAGTCTGTAACTTAATGAAAACCAGCCACCAAACAAATCCCTCTATTATTTAGGTAAATGTTACCTTTGTTCTGATCTTTAAATGTATTAGTGGAACAGAACACAGATTTGGGCAATATTAAAAGCAAGATAGTACAAAAGTAATGTTTTCTTGCAGCAGATTGCATAGTATACAGTGGGATCCTGCAGACATTTATGAATATGAATGAAAATATATGTGAAAATCCTAGAAGCCTTGAAACAATGGCCAGTCTTCTCTTTGATCGTAGTGTGGATATCAAGTCTTATTAATAATCACATAAAATTATATGCTGTGTGTTTTTGTTTTGTTGTGCAACTTTCTAATATGTTGATTTTTGCACATACTCTTTTGTGGCAGTCAATACTGACAATGTCCCTTTAAGATTTAGTTATGTTCCTTGTGGCTTTTTAATGCAGCATACAGCAATTGCTGAGAGGTTTAACAAGTGTGCGCAGGAACTGTCTGGAATCACAGAAGTAAGCAGTAGCATTTTACTTCAGGTTCATAATCGATTTGTAAAAGCCTACACACTGTCATCCTGCACTTTTTAACAGGAATGAAAAGCTGAGCCAAATCAGTAGCTGCTCTGCAGTGCTGGTAAGGCAGAATGGAAAGCTCAGGGAAGTCTGCATGGGTCCTGAGTCAGGTGCCTTATTAGTGGGATCTGGAGGTAACTGGAGAGCATCTGTCTCCCAGTGTAGTGATGCACAGTCTTGCTGCGTTATTTGCTGTAGGCATTGCTAATATTGTAAAAGTCCACAGAAGCAACATGTGGCACAACAAGCAGTCTGTAGAAAAGCAAACCTCAGTCTCATGTCAGTGTGCAGCTCCAGTGCAGCATGTTTTCTTGTAAAGTGTTGAGAAAAAATGGGATTGTGTGGCAGCCAGATATATCTGGCATTGCAAGTATCCTATATTCTGCTGTGCTGTTCTGGGTCATGAGAGTGCCTAACAGATGTGCAAGTGCTGGCCAAAGCATAATGTGATGAAACAGCAGAGTTTGATGAGCACAAGAAGCTTCCTTCTCTCTAGCCCAGAATATCAGAGCCTGGACAGTGCTAATTTCAGAGTTCTCAGACAAGAATATGTTACCCCTCTACTTACTTTTTTCCTTCATTTTAACTGCTATAACACTTTAACCCTGCCAGGTGTGGTGGCTGTGGTGACTGTGCGAAATTGTTACACACATTCACAAAAAGACAGCTGTTTTATGCTCACTATTCACTCTGGGTTACCTCACATGCATTCTGTGTGTAATGTGGTGCAAGAAGACATAGTTTCTGAATGAAAGAGAACATGCAAACTTCTGTTTTGTCTGTGAGTCACTGAATTCAATCAGATGATTAAAAGGGAAGATTAATGCAATTGCTTTTGCATGTAATACATGTACAGACACTCCAGCTGTCTACCTACAGCATCCCATGTGATGTGGAGAAAAAATGCAGCAGAATCAGAGCAGTGCCGCTATCAGCTTTATAAAGACACTAATACCCATAGCTGCTCCCGTCTGTCCCAGACAAATGAGTCCCCTACCACTGTTGGGGTGGTGGAGAAACATATTCACAGAGAACAGCGCAGAGACTGCAGTGACTGCCTTGTAAAGGGGGATAAAATCTGCTCTTGTGCTACGGACACAAGCTGTGGAAGACAGGCCTGAGCAGCACTGGCACAGCTGCCTGTTAACCTGGTGGAAAAACATGAAGGTTATTCAGTGAATCCTGGCACAGTCCTTCCATCTGGGTCCTGTGAGATTTAGCTTGACTTTTCAAACCCCTAGACTGGCTGCATTTTAAATACAGTTAATTAGGCTGTTGTGTCACTCTCAGGCATAACTAAGTCCAAAGCAACTTTGCATTTTTCTGCCACTGGAGCTTCTGTAGTAACAGCTCCAGAGAACATTATGCCACTGAAATGCTTATCTCCACCACCACAACTATCATCTCTCCGCTCTTGGAGTCAAATCAGAGATTCCTGCTCCTCCTGTAAAACACCATGACATGTTCCATTTTAGAATATTGTCAGCTCAGTGGAAAACAATACAAGTACTACTGTTCCCTTAAAATACTAGTTTGCAATTGTTGAACAGTGAGGCAAGAGAAGGAATTGGTATTTGATTGTCAGAAACTTTGGTATGTGTGCAGCTCATTGCTGAGAATGAATAGGATATCAGTGAAATCTTTGATTTAAATACAGTTGAGATAATGTCTTCACTGCTATGGTATCCACTCTGTTATGCGATGGTAAGACACATTTCATCTTGAAATTTGTAATTTTCTAGTGCTGTCGGTAATACAACTGCTTGCTGAGATATTTGCTATGTTGGGAAACACAGAGACAAATGTACTTCATTCCTCATTCGTTATCTTGCTATGAAATATAAAGATGAAT
Source organism: Strix uralensis (assembly GCF_047716275.1). NCBI lineage: Eukaryota > Metazoa > Chordata > Aves > Strigiformes > Strigidae > Strix > Strix uralensis. The sequence continues at coordinate 7,979,440 of NC_133978.1, read as the reverse complement.
TTATCCAGCTACTTCAGACAAAATCGTTCTCTCTTGTTGAGTCTCACAGAATTCTTTTCTCATGGTTAAGTTTTACTGCAGCAGTTTCCACACCAGGAACTTAATGTAAGTTACTAAGCAGTTCTGGTTTTCCTCATTAAAAAAAAAAAAAGAAAAAGAAAAAGAAAAAAAGGTGGCTAATCCTTCTCTTGTTACTCACAGTAAGTGAAATGAATGTTAGATGACAGTATTATGACTGGTGTGCGGGTCTAGGCTGTTGGAAAGCTATGCTGTTATTTTAACACCTACTAAAGCTATAGAAACCTATTAAAACTATAAAATAGAAATATCAGAACATGAACGGTATATCCACACCAAGTGTAGCAGTTGTTCTTCATTTAAGCCCTCTATATTTTCTGCATTGAAACAGAAATTTTCCAGAAAAACAGCTTTCAGGCCTTGTGTGTGATTACTGCTCATACTAAACTGCTATAGACATGTTGGCAAGTACAACACTGGGATCAGACTGCATGGATTATATTAGGTAAAAGGACTGCTTGGCATCTATTTTTTATTTCTATTGATGATAAGCCTTTCAAACTTTCTCCTTGGGATTAAGGGAAGAATACTAAAATGATTTTAATTACTTTTTGAATGAGGAATGGCAAAGGTCTTTTGAAAAACTTTGTTAAGTGTAAAGCCAATGTTTGAAAGTTCTATAGATCAGTGTTACAAAAGTTGATATTTTTGGATGAGTTTGAAAAATAGGGTGCTATGTCAGGCCATTACGCAAGTTTGAAAATTAAGACAATTTTTTTTTCATTTGTTTTGCCCTTTGTCAGATCTGTCCTGTTGCTATTAAATCAATGACTACAGCAAAAACTCTTTTGACTCAGGTCAAGATCAGCTTCTTGTCTAGGAATGTCAGGCTCCCAAACTTTAGGAAAAAAGCCATTTATACCAGTTGCTCATTTGTACTGTTACAGCAAATACTAACAAACATTCTGATTTGGCAATTTTAGGTGTTTTTTAAAAAGTTCATTTTATCATTGCAAGTGATTATATTAGAAATCATCAGTTTTCCTTTACACTTCCATGGGGATTTGTACACAGCCTACACATCTTGGAGTCATCTGGGGTATTTCAGAGTTAATAATCTGCCAGGAGCTCACTTGTCAGCCTTTGACTCCAGCTTCCCTGGCTGGAACCTGAACAATTTTAAAAGAAAAAAGTAAATGCTGGAAATAAAATATGCCATTCGTGAGCATTTGTTTCAGATGGTTCTGTGCTCAGGAGAGGCTGCTGATAGTGGCCAAGTCACAGCAGATGGGGATGCAGTCTGGGGAGGGAGCGGGTGATGCCCAGAGTCCCTGTGCTGGCTGCCTGGGTCTGATGCCATGTGCTGGGATTTGCATCGTCTGATTATTGCAGATCATTACGGAGTGTAACTCTCTGCTTTGCTGCCTGGAATAACACTTCAACCTTGCCGTTATCTGTGACTTCAGAATTTTAAACCTGACTTCTGAATGTTCTTTTTAATATTAATTTTTGTGATTGGGAGGTGCCTTGCTGTCTCTCTTGACCCCTTTTTCAACAGTAAAATACAATATTGCTGAATGCATTTGCCTCACTTGAGATGTTAGTTAACAGTTGAGTATTTGTAAATGGTCTGTACGCTACAATAAAATTAAAGCTGCATTTGCTGAATAGTCCATTGCCACAAACTCAAAGAAATAGGCAGATTTATGACTGCATTGGAGGAAAAACTTGATGGAATGCTATAAACAAGGCAAAAGAGATTTTACAAGTGGTCCCGCATGGCAGGAATCCTGCCTTGGGCAGAAATGGCCTCAGTGGAGTATTGCTAGAGATTTGTAAGGGAAAGACAGAGCTGGTTCCTTCTCCCTCCATGTGCATCATTACACAGTGCACGACCTTTTGGGGCATTAAAAGTAGCTGATGTAGTCAGTGTTGTTGGCTGTGGAAGTATCCCAGCATTGCTCTGTCTGAGCAGGGTATTTGCTTGCTGGACCTGCAGTGCGCATGCAGCCCCCAGGCTGCTAATGCATTTGAAGAAATGGTTGCAACATGGGATGTTTGTGTAAGAGTTGATGGTAAGGGAAAGGATGGCTTTGCAAAGGCCTTGAAAGTGAATACAAATAGCATACATTTGTGCCAGAGAAGTGGAAACAAGTAAAGTGTGATGTGAGTCAATGACAGGTGAGGAAAAGAGTTTTTAATGTATCAAACAAGGAAGAGGATGTCTCCAATACGTAGATGAATATTGGATGAGAGCTTGGTTGAGGATTTTGACTATGTGATCTTGCAAGTTGATATCTTAGAGATGTTATGCAGGAAGAATTTGCAATGTTTAGATGTAGTCCAAGTGCAAAGATGAAGAGGGATGTTTAACTTTTTCTGCAAGTTTTTGATCAGAGCACTACCTTTAAAGCCTCTTTAAATAACACCCTGGTGAATTACCCTCTTCTGCTGCCATGCCCAGTTCCTTTGACACTGCTGCTGTGTGTTATGTGGTATCACCATCGTCTGCTCTCATGGCTCCACCGGAAAGAACTAAAAGAACTCTGAATGAGTTTCCCTTACCCTTAAGGAGAATCAAGCTTCATAGTAGGGAACTACAGATAAAGGAGTCATTTTTCTCTGTAAACAGGCCAGCACATATTGGCTATCTGCTGATAAAAGGGGTGTGTGTGTGTCTCTGGTCAGAGTATTCAGGACTCTTTGCAAATGCCCTGAAAGAAGAGACCACAATGCAGTATTTTTGCTGCTAAAATCCATCCTTTTGTTTTCATCTTAAAAAGAAGCATATGCTTTGCATATGTCCTTTGTTCCTTTTTCTAGGAGAGAAGGAATATGGGTCCATTGATGCCAGAGAGCAGAAATCTTCCTTTCAAGAATAAACCTCTGGCAAAGCCACAAGACAGCAGTCTTTTTTCCATTCCCTCCATGTAAACTAGCAAACCGTGTGTTGGGGAAGGGGCATGTGGGAAGATTTGTACTGATGCTATTCTTCATGTCCATGCTACCAATGCAGCAGTTTAAATCAGCTGAGAATCTGCAACAATAGGCTGGCCATATGGAGTCTGAGGAAGATACTGCTTATTTAGACACTTTTTATCATAGATTCTTACTACACAAATTCTGCATTTGCAAATCTTGTGTTAAGAGCAACTGAAATGACCCTTGTTTTTTTGAATGCAGGAGGAGGCTGCACACATAATTGTTCACTTTATTAACTAAATTAAACTTCTTTCCTAGCTACCTGACTGTACCTGCAGTGGAGTTTGCTAAACATGTTTTCAGTAGTTATTCAGTACTTGCTTTTATCCAGAAGAAACATTCTCTATAGGGAGCAGAAGAATTTATTCCTCAGGCTGTTTTAATTCTGATTCAGTTCCTCTGCCAAATTTTGTTTCGGGATCTGCACAAACAAGTTCTTGATAGTGAAGAAGACAAATGGGAGATATAGCTATCCTGATAATAGTCAGTCTTTGGTAATGCCATGCTTCAGTGGCAGCTGTTGATAGTATCCAGGGGTCAGAGATGGGCAACTCTTGGCTTTTTGTTGAATGGGACAGTTATGGATAAGCCACAGTTCCGCAGACAATATCAGCACCTGCTGTTCTTTTTACTTCGTTGTATTGCTTTTTGTCTTATGAAGTGTGGGTGCCTGTAACTACTGATCTTTCCCTGAATTTTACTTTTCTCTTTTTTAGTAGAGAGTTTTCTTCTGTTTGCCTGGTTTTCAAGGCCATATGCTTTCAAAGAGTTTTCCTCAATGATTTAAATTTTGTGAGCTGGAGGGATTGTTGACATAAAAGTCTATTAATGTGTGAAATTGTGATCTCTGATTGTGAATTTTATCTGAATAGTGCTCATCAGGTAAGAAATCAATAAGTGTATTGAATCTATCTTAAGGAAGCAAAGGCTCAGGTAGAAACCTTTCTTAAAAATCAGGAGGTGCAGCCATGGCACATAGCCTTTTTTATTGTGGCTGTGAATCTAAACTGATCAGCAGCTGAAATGAGACCCTTGTTCCCTTGTATTGAAAGCTTCAATCGATTCTATACACTGGGCTTTTCACTGCACAAGCCAGCTTTGTAATTTCCCCAGTTACTTATCTCTCTTTTCAGGTGATTCTTTTCTCTCCCCCTCACCCCTGCCTTTTTTTTTTTTCTTCCCCTCCCCATTGTGTCCACATCTCACAACACCAGAGGCTACAAGCTCAAGGGAGACATTGAAGCAAATATTGATGTGCATCTAGAAGTGCAGGATGCAGTCCTGAAGCTTTTCACCCTCTTCTTGCTTGGATAAGTCTTCAATTAATTTTCTGAAGTTATTTAACTCAAGGTGTAGTCCTGAAGCATTACAGCATGAAGTCATTAGTCATGAGCAGAATCCTGACATCCTTCTCTCATGCTGCAGACGATAAAGCTTCTTCTTGCTTAGAGAGCTGGAAGCTGCACTGACACTGTTGAAAATTGACTGGTGTTTGTGCAAAAAGAGGCAATGTACCATTTCTTTATTCCTCGCAAGTGCCCAAGAAAACTGGTAAGACCCTTCTGTGGTACTTACCTCTGCTTTCTTAGGAGTGAAAAAGGAGAGATTTGGTAGTTTTTGTTGCTCTGGAACGCTGCCAAAGTGTATCGTAGGTGCGCTTCTAAACAAAACATGTATACGAGTGTCTTAATGTTGCCTCTGAAATGAGCGTTGCAGGGGTCACCCTGCCCTTGCTAACACTGTCAGGAGCACTGTCTTTCAGGAGCACTGTCAACCCATGTCATGGAGGAGACAGCTCAAATGAGTGCAGAGATCCCATACAGGGACCTGTGGTGTTTAAACCCTGGACTGTAGTGCACGGGCCAAGTGCTGAGGAGTGCACTCTTATTGCCTATGGTGTGTCTTAGAGCTTTCCTGAGCCTTCCTGTGCCTTCTTGGCCTCAGAACTTCTCTCTTGCATTTTTATTTTCTTTCCTTCCCTGTGTGGATCTTGGAAATGCTTATATCACATAGGTCTATAAACCCACTTGCGATTCATAAGTGCCTGGACTTCCTGCTATTACCCAGTTCCCAAGGCTGTCTTTTGCAGCCACTGTCACAAGACAGGCAGGTGTTTTTTGAGAATCTGTTTGCAGAACTGAAGCTCCTTTTCCTGTATAGATAAATCAATATGTTTGCCTTTTTTTAGAAGTGGGAGTTAACAAGTGTATTACCTGTAGGTGTGCCACAGTTACTGCATTATTTCCTGCTGAAGTACTGTAATAAAGAGTAGAGTTGTTATCATGCTTATTTTGAGTAACTAGGAAAATGGTAGTTCTCAATTAATGATGTCTGGTACTGATTCCTTTTCTCCCCCGAGCCTTTATAATGGCCTAATAGCATAGAGTAACTTTAAAGAGTGTGGAAGCTGCTTGAGGCTGCCAGAGCAGTGTAAGAGAGATGTGAAAAGACTTAGAAATTAGTTTACTGTGTGCTTTTCTTATATAATTCCATCTTGACCCCTGTCTCCTTACATCAGTTTAGTCCATATCCAGACAAGTGCAGTGTTTCTGAAGTGCAAGCTTCAGTTGCTAAATAAGGCAAGAATAACAGAGACTGTAGGCATCCAGGCTGAAAGCAAAGTATTGCTTTTATAATGCTGCTAATAAAAAACATATGAGAGGGGGACTGATAGACAGGAAGAGTTTATGTTGAACACTGAATTCTCACCTGAAGCTGATGTTTCCTTGGGCTCTTTTTTTTTTTTTTTTTTTTTTTTTTTCTGAAGTCAGAAGTTGCTAAAACTATAACTTCCTTTTCCAGTAGCAGCAAAATAAATACTTAGGAAGAGGCATGAGCCACATACAGGACCTTTCAGAGCAAGAAGGTGGTAAATGCCAGAAATCACACTGCTGATGGCTTTGTCATTGCTTCAAGTCACAATCTGCAGTTATGAAACAGCCTCTTTGAGCTCGATTATGGAATCATTGGTAAATCCAGAAAAAATTGGTAAATCCACAATATTATTTTTTAATACCCTACAAATAGAAATTAATTGGCTTAGAGTTAATCGACCATAGCGTGGTGGTGGTTCTTTAGTTACTGCTGTTCCCTGTCTTCTGCTAGTTCTTCATAAAATTCCATAGCTGAGAAAAGAAATACACTAGCATTTTTTCATATGATACCTTTCCATCTTGGCCTTGGGCTCACAGTTCACTAATGTTTTGTAATTGATTAGTAACACATAGATTGATTTTTGTATGTTCCAGTGGAATTTAAACATATGCTAAGTATAAAATTTAGTCACGTGGGTCTTTTTAGAAATTCAAGAAGCTAACACTCCAGCTAGGTAGGTGCTAAGTGGTATTTTCAAAATCATATTGGATGTAACCCCTGTTTGAAAACAGTGCTGAAAATCCCACTAGCACTACCTGTCTCTTTCACACTTACTGTTTAAAATGTGCTCTATGGGCTATCATTTATACTTGGAAATTACCTTACCATACATCTGCAGGGTTAGCACTGTAGGATGTGAGCAGATGAATAAGACTGCAAATATTCAATAATTTTTAATTACATGTAATACAGAGGTTATCAGAGGCTTTTTGAAATCATGTTATATTGGAGGACTTAATTTTTCATTATTTTGTTACTCCATTAGTTAAGAATCTGGAAGAAAAATGACTCCTGATGTAAGAATAATTGCTATGGTGCTTCATACTTCCACTTACTTCTGGACTGTGCCTTTAGAAGCATAAGGGAAAAACCCTTGTGCCATTGACTTCAATGGAGCCAGAGTTTAATCCTTGCAACAGAGAGCAACTTTATGATTGAGCTCAGTAAGAATATCCTTGGTAACTAGTGTATGCTGTTGCAGTCTCTGACATTTATTCATCCAAAAATATCAGAGCTTTGATAACAGAAAACTAAGCTGATTCTTTAAATTATGCTGATACATCATCTTCTGGGAGTGTTTATGGGGTGTAATTTAATCATGATTTTTTTTTCCACCTACGGATTATACAATAAGTAAATTAAAATTGAAGCATTGAGGTGAAGTTGTCTTTTGCTATAATTAATTGAAATGATTGTGCAGTATTTACAATTACTTAATTTTTTTCCTCATAATGCTGGTGGTATCTAGAGCTTTATTTATCAATTTCAGTTCTATATTATTCATACACTGAGAGAAATGCATAATTTAATAATATATTCTCTCATGCTCTGTTTTCCAATTTCCTGACTTAATTCCTATGAAACCCTATTAGTTGTGCTCTCAATGAATATTTATCTCACATTCACTTTATTTTGGCCTTTGTCCTAGTGACAAAGGTGTCTGTAATAGCATGTGTAAAACCAGGATATGACAAATGAAGTGCCATATCTGTCACTTAGATATGTGGAGTTAAAATATCAACTCCATAGCTGGCGTAGCAAGATTAGATCTGCATTCTATACCAGTGCAAAAGTACTCCCAACGTCAAAAGTGATCATATCTTCCTGCAAAAGGACTGTAACAACCTCCAGTCAAGTCACAGATGTCAGTAGATTACTGATAACTGAGCCTGGAATTAATGTTGATCATCAAATCCTGAATTTCACTACTTGTAAAAATCTAGCAATCTCTTTCTCCTCCTTCCTGTATCTATGGATTATGGCTTTAAGATGTAAAGAGATATGAAGTCACAAACGTTGTGCTGGGGGAGGTTTAGATTGGATATTAGGAAAAAATTTCTTCACTGAAAGGGTTACCAAGCACTGGAACAGGCTGCCCAGGGAAGTGGTTGAGTCACCATCCCTGAGGGTATTTAAAAGACATGTAGATGTGGCACTTAGGGACATGGTTGAGTGGTGGACTTGGCAGTGTTAGGTTTGAGGTTGGACTTGGTGGTCTTAAAGGTCTTTTCCAACCTAAATGATTCTATGAAAAGAAGCTTGAAATAATGTAATTAGTAGATTTTTCTTGGACATGTTTCTTGGTATCCCATGTTCTTGGAGTACTCTTTCAATTATGTTGTTTTGGGAGACTCTGAGTGTGACAGAGATACATTTATGGAGAAACTATTTTGAAGGCATGTGGCATTCTGAGGATCTTTGGGTACTTTTGAAGAGAAATTCGATCTGGAATTATTGTTTAAAACAAGTGCTGGTCTCTCCAGGATCTCACCTAAGCCTTCCACCATGCACCAGCAGAGGTTATGGGGAACAACATCTGTTGCTTCTGTTGCTGTTAACACACGCATTCGTTATTTTGTCATGCAAAGTGTAAATGGAAAATGTCAAGGCTGAAGTCTAAAAGGTCTTTGGCTTTGGTTTCTGCAGTACGCACACACAGCATCTCTCTAATACTGTTATTAAACAGAATCATGTTTAAAAATACTTCAGTGCTCTCTTTGAACTAGTAATATGAGAGAAATAAAGTACAAAACTATCATTTTCTGACCATACAGAGACAGTTGGAAACTGTGAGCTCGCTTGCATGTCTCAGGGATGGATGTGACAAAGTGACATGTTTCCACTTCAGTCTTCCCAGTCCTTAATATAGTCCAATGGCCACTGGTACAGTGTGGTTTTGTCTTTTTAGACTTTGATTTCTTTCTTTAATGGATGTGCCATTTACCTCAGGGCAAGGGTTACTTTATGGACTTTGCATTTTTAGTTTGTTTCCATTGTTTGATTTTCTGCGGTGCACAGACATAAAATATCAATGTACAAATTATGCATAATAGTTTGATGAAAACTTGGTCCCGGAACTCACTCTTTGGCCTCTGGTCTCTCCCTGCTCCAGCAATATGAAGCTGTCGAGAGCACTAACCCCACTTTTTGAAAAGGAGAGTAGGAAAAAGCCAAGATGAGATGCTGCTTATAGCAATTATGGAGTCAGCTGCATGCAGGATCACTTTCAGAAATCCCTCTTGACCATGAGTTGAATAGGGAGGTGCTAGCAGCTTTGGGATTAAAGTGTGACAGTTCTTTTCTTTTGCTCAGGCAGGAGCTCTGCGGCCTTTCTCTCACCCAACATGGAGGGAATATGTTTTTAAACAAGATTCTGGGAGTCCATTGACTTTCAGTTGAGAATGAAGGTGATAAATGCCTCTCTTACTTATTTCAATTTTATTGCACAGAAAAATGTTTTATGCTTGAGTTTTCTGGCACTGGTTCCTGTGGCTTTTGAGAAAAGGTAATAACTCATTCTAGAGCTTATTTAATGCTGATGAAACTGCTGGATTTTAAAGGAATTTCCCATTGTCAGGTTGTTCCATGATTGTCTGTTGTAGGGTTGTTCATTGATTTGAAGGACACTGACTGCTCTTGGCTATAGGTGTTTGAATTAAATTCTGTGTTGTCCTGGAGTAATAGTAGGTGAAAAGTTGATTATCCATTTTAGAATAATAAACTGGGTCTGAGATCTTGGATCTCTTGAAATGAATGTATGGCTTGTCATTAACTTCACTGGGGACATGATTTGTTCATTTTACCCGGGGTTATCTGGCATAGTCACATAGTTAAAATGTTTGATGTAATTAGAGTAACTTAGAGTGCTGAGATCTATAGAGATATGGCTCCTCCTTGTCATAGGGTGAAAAAAAAAGTGAATTTCTATTGTTTCAAGCTAAGAAAGTGCCTTTTTGACTAAGTCTCATAAGTGCTTTTATGGGGCTCACTCCAAGTATGCTGTGACTAGTGATTCTTCTCATCTTCAGTGCTAACTGGTCTAAAAATTGGTGGTATTCTACTGTGCCTATTTGTATCATGTAAGGAAATGGCTGACAACATTTGACAAAGATATGTGTGTTTTTTTCTCTTTATGAATAATTTAAATTCTTTAATTGAAGCACTGTTTTTTTTTTTTTTTCTTGAGGCAGGTAAATCAACTCCTCAAGGAAGAATGGTACCACTTGTGTACCATGTCATCATTAAAGTGTTCTTCAGTCCTGACATTTACATTTGGAAGGAAATCCATTCCCTAAAGGAATAAAAAGGGCAGGATTGGTGGCCAAAAAGTCAGGGTGAATTAGTCACCAGAAAAATCTTTTATTCATGAAATTAATAAATAAGGGAGTACTGCAAAAGATGTGCTGCTGGGTTTTGTCACAAAAATGAACTAAAAGGAATTGCAGAGCTGGCTTCCTGACAAAACATCACTTCCAGTTTAAACGATGTGTATTTTAAAATCAAATGTGAAAACTGCTAATCAGTTTTGTTCTCTTTTGAGTTTGTTTGTGTCTTCTGTGGATATTTTTAGATCTGAAGGCTTCCTTTATCATAATATCCATGGAGAGCTGTGCTCCATGCAGAAAGTTTGGCCTACAGAATCCTTTTTGTTTGAAGCTGGTCTCGTGCCACCTTTCCTGGCTCGCTGGAGCAGCTACTGTACTGGTGGGGTCCCAAACGAATAGCAATTTTGGCAGGAGGGATCCTTAGAGACTCAGGCAGCCCTACTTCTGTCTCTCCTTTATTAAATACTACTGGTAGTGATGAAATTTGTGCCTTTTGGCTTTAGAAGCTGGACTGTCAGAAGAGAAGTCTGCAGTTTTAAAGAAACATCAGACTTGAATATGATGGTTTACTTTTGCTTGTTCATTTCTTGTCTTTGCTTAAAAAACATCTTTCTAGATATTGCACATTTTTAATCTCTGTGGCCTTATCAAGTTTGTTCTGAGAAATAGTTGAAGGGGAAAAGAACGAAAGGATCTTTTATTCCTTTAAAGAAACATATAGAAAAAGCAATAATTTTTTCTTTCATTTTTCCTGTTTTAAAAAACCCCAACAACTTTAATCATTAAAATTAATAAAGGTGTTTTTATAAGAGCGCTTTAAAAGCAGTTTACTAAGATGGGAGACCTCTAGGAGCCTGTGAAGTGTGACTTTTGGACTGAGATCCATAGGAGCTCAAGCAATAAGAATGAACACTTGCACTCACAGATAGTATGGAAATGGGCAAAATCTGTTCCCCTGCCACTTCGGGCGAACCGTTTGAGAGGATCAGAGAATCTGGTAGCATTCACTCAAGTGTCCAAACTCTGATTTCCCTTTCATGTGAGGCAGTTAACTCTGTTACCTAATTCCTGTCATGTAAAGCCATTTTCAGCAAGAGAAGAATCAGACCTAGAGTCTATAAAACATGAAAGATCTCTAGGTTCAAAGACATGTACTGGAGGGAAGCTCTAATACTCTCCAGTAACATCCCCAACCCTCTTTATCTTTCACTATGCCACAGTACAGTTCTTGGTTGTTTTTTGTTTTTTTTTTTTTTTTTTTTTTTTTTTTTTCCCTAGAATACATATACTATAAGTTTCTTAGCATAACATTAGTTTAGAAATGTCATACGTGGTACGCATAATGATAAATTAATGATAATTCTGTACTTCCAGTCTTACTTTAAAGATCTGAAATGATAAAGATTAAATTTTACAATTACAGTTTTATCCACTAGACAATGGCACCAGCATAGCATATGACCTCCTAACTATATTACTCTGAATCAGCCTCAGTTGAATTTAACAATATAATCTCTGTTGCTGTTTTGTAAATACAGCAGGCGGTGAATCTGCTCTGGTCTGTGCTTGCTGAGCATCTACCCAGGCTCCAGCCTGTATGCATAATGGCTTGATTTTCTTCTTGTATCAGTTTGACCTGATGTAATTACAGCGCCTTCAAAAGACTGTCTCCTCATTTTATGTGAACAGGACGTGAGTTAGACCTAAAAATATCATTTAGGATAGATAGAATCCAAATTCAGTACCACCATGTAATTAACATATCTTTGTATTCCTGCAGAAAGGATTCTGTTCAGAATGAATTTCTATTATGTTATTGTTATCACAACAGTCAAGGTGAAATGCCACCTGTGTTATCCATTACAGTTGCGGAATAGACAAGCTGTATTTTATTGTCAAAACCTGATTCAGTTTTGCTGTCTGAAAAGGTACCGATCTGTTGTAACAAGATTCTGTCACTGGTATCTTGCTCTGGTAAGTACCACTGATCTGGGTAGAGGATGATCACGTGGCCAGCGTCTCCAAGGTCAGATCATGACTGCCCTTCAGCTGTGAAACCTGGGACTATGGTTTCTTTGACTATAGGATCAGCAGCTTAGATTTATTCACCACCAGGCTGCAGGAGCTCTGATTGGTTTTGCTTCATACATATCATGTCAAACACTGGAATGGGAGCTTAGCAAAGGTGGTTTTTTTTTTTTTTTTTGTGTTCTTTTGTTTTTTAATTGATGGTTCCCACTCACTTTTCCCCTCAGAGTCCAGGAAGGATTCAGGTTTGTGGGAAAGAGCACTGTCCTTCACTTGATCCTCCTCTCTTCTTAGAGCTCTTGCAAAGCAATGGCTTTGAAGTCAAGACCTTCCCCACCTCTGCTTCCTTCTGTCAAGTCCTCCCCTTCCAAGCATGGAATTGGCTGACTTTGGTTTGGAAGAACACTGCTTGTTTGGCTGAGGCCCTGGAGCTTTTCTCCTCAAGGTGATGTAACTGGAACAGCCCTATGTAGCTCTATCTTTCTCCTTCCCTCTATGTAAAATTCTATGGAAAAAATAGTTCATTCAAAGGCAAGAGAGCTTTCTGGAAGAAATCTCCTTGTTCAAGTGGTTGGGAGTCATTTTGGGTCAGTGACCCTCAATTCTTTTCTTGCAAAAACGGAGTTTTTTCCATGTTTGTAATGGCTTCTGCCACATAATGGATGATCTAGTCCTTTCAGCGTAAGTTATTACGAGTTGATAATTGGACTATTATGTACTCCTGAACTTCCAGATGTTTTGTGGAATATGAGACAAAAGATTGGTAAACAGGACCTGGCTTTTCTTCCCTTCTGGCTTTTCTGGAGGCAGCTTGCTTCCCCTAATATTAAATTGATGACTAATTGATGATGTGCTCCACTTGTTTTATCTTATGAGACTGATAAATGGCAAATACTACAAGAGCAACAAGTACCTCTACTGTTTATCCTACCCAAAGGCTACATCCCAGATTTGGTCTTTCTCCACTGGAGCTAGAAAACTTGAGAGATAGGGAGGTACAGGGTAGGTGTGGATAGTGGCAGTGTTGCTATGTGTGCTGATATCAATCAGCATTTCTTTCTATTTACTCCAGCTGCATCAGATGAAAAACCAAGAGGATCTGTACACCACTGGAGCCTCCTGCTTTCCTCTTACCAGTATCAGAGAACTGGTGGTTAGAGAGACTCTTGGGGACGAGCTTTGAGCTGGAGGGGTTGTTGACCTGTTTGCCAGCTTTTCTTTTGCTGGCTTGGAGACAAAAAAGGATGGTGGATGTGTGTGCATTCAAAATTTTAAGGTTTCTTAAGATGCCAGTGAACATGTGTTAGTATTTGGCTTTGCTGTGTTCTGAGATCTGGCTTTTGAGCAAAAGGTTCTTTACAACGTGCTTCAAATGTCTTAATTTTCAGTATTCTCAGGCTTATGTTACTCCAAAATATGGCCAAATGTATTTTCTTAATGCTGTCAACTGTTTCCCAGTTACTAACCAAGCCAATTTCTTCTTAGGGGTTAAACCTGTGTTTGTACTGCAAACATGTGAAATAGAGGCAGAACATAGATGGCAAGTCTGTATTGTCTGAATTACAAATATTAGAAAAAGTATGGATTTTTGATAGCAAGGCATCTGAAAGTTCAGCAACAGTGGAAGAAATGTTATGGCAGAACATAAATGCAGAATGACATTAATTTTGAAAGATACCCCTCCAGTCAACCTCCACTGCTATTGATTTTCTACAGATCTGTGCTTCCAAAGTGGAGAAACAGAGCTCATGACTCCTCCACCGTAAATCACCTTATCCATCTATAATTAAGGTGAAAAATCAGTTTAATAAAGTCAATGTAGTGACTGAGTTTGAACTCTGTGTTAGCTGGGGAAGTTACTGAGATTCTTTTCTCTAGATTTGCATATAAAAGTCATTGTCTGAAGAACATATGTCTATTTTCAGACTTAGAAGTCTTGATTTGCTTAAACTGGGCTTCGTGCCGTATTTTTCCTATTATTATTTCATACAGGAGATCAAATGAGAAATATTCCTGCTGAAATTTTTAAGTTTCTCACTTTAAATTCTGGAAAGAATACTTCATTGAAAATAATTTTTCATAATTTTAAGTTAGCATATGTGTTACTTTAATAAGCAGTTGAACTTAGTTAACTTTTTCGTTGGTATATATCCCACTTGGAATGTTCCCTTCAGTGTTTGACCTGCTGATACGGGCTCAGCTGAGTAAAGAAGAACTATTTCAATTAATTTTCCTTGAGGGTGTGGCTTTCTGTTTGCTTATCACTAATTTATTAGTACTATTAATGATTTGGTGGCAGCAGCTGCAAGTAGGGTACATGGAAGGTGATTGTGCCTGCTTCACTCCTCCAGGTTCTGGAGTAAAATAGCAATTTTTCACAGTAGAGGACAAATAGTAGCAGAGGAGGAGTGTTCAAGAGGACAAAGAGTTTTCTGCACATCCAAGTCTGCCTTTGTGCCTGAACTGCTGGACACAAGTCTTTTAAGTTTGTATGTGTAGGGAGATTAACAGCCAGAAAACTAGAATAACAAAAACAACTCATACTGTAATTCCATGGAAAATTTTCAATAAAAAAAGTTTTCCGTTAGAAATGCAGTTTTGGAAGATGATTCCTGAAATTTCTTTTCAATGCAAATGCCAGGTCACTTAAAATGTTCAGGACAAATTCAGCCATCATATTTTACTTATCAGTTTCATCTAGATCTAGTAATTATTTAATCCTTTAAGTAGCACAACAGCATATAAAATGTCCAGCAACTAAACTAGAAGTGATAGTTCATCTGAAATTATCCAGTAAGAATGTTCACTCTGCTATTTTACCAGTTCACATTGTGAGCATTTTTGGAAATGCTATAGAATTATTCACCTGGTATGGAAGTGTTCATAGATATTCAAGATAGTCAAGAAGCCCAAACATTCCAAACGTTAAGGAAGACTAGGACTTGCTCAGTAAACCATAAAACTGAAGGCACATTTACTTCTGCAGAACTGCCCTCCTCTGCTGTTAAATGCCCCATTTTCAAATCCAAGTAGGATGGGAAGTGCAAGGATTAGACAAACACAACATGTCTTTATTTTCATGTCACTGCTCCTTATGGTTCAGATCTTCAAAGACCAGCATCGTTGTTGCTTACAAAGCAGCCTTTTCAGCAACAAGGGAAATATCATCAAATGACATCAACGAAGCTCACAGAAGTGCAAAGGCAAATACTTGTATGTGCCATTCCCTTTTTATTCAAACATAAATTAAGTGTGCATTTCAGATTGTTGGTGCTTTATGCGTCTCACATTATTATGTAGAAGTGGAAGCTAAGTTAGTCCATTACAATGATTCATATTCTGTCTGAGGAACACAAACATTTTCTGATGAGACTGGGGACTGAAGCATATTAATGCAGCTGACATTTTCCAGCTCCCCCAAAAAATTGTTACAAGGAATGAAACTAGAATAGCTAATATTACTATCTGTACAAGTACAGTAAAAAGGCAAGTGGTCTGCATCTATATTGCCTGGCACTGTGTTCTGTCTGGTTTTTATCAGCTGAGATGTGCAAGAGAGGTCTGAGCCGAAGGTGCTGGCTCTCGGTGGTGTGCTCCTTCAGCTGATCTGGTTTCTGCTGGCAGGAAGGGGGCAATGTGTCAATCGTACTGTCCACTGAATGCAAAGTAGAAGTGAGATTTTTAATTCCTTTGGTCATTAGAAGATCCTCTTGCACCTTTGTGAGGATTAACAGAAAGTGATGATGACATTTGAGGCAAGTTTCAGGAATATATTTGCCTGGTAAAGAGAAGTGAGTAGGGGAAATTCAGCTCTATCTAACAGCTCGTCTGCAAACAGGTACTTTCCCATACCACACTCGGCTGTAGTGGCTGCACAGCCCTCCTCCCATCAGACCAGGGCTCTGTCCACCCCAAGTGGTTTAATTACATTTCCTCTTTAAATAGCAGTAATTAGTTAAGGTTTCCTAGGAGGCTTAGAGGAACACAATCGAGCATTTTTTCTGTGCATTGTTGCTTATTTTTTCTCTGAGTCTGCTGCACTGTGTAGATGTGCCTAGTGAAAAGGCTCTTGCAATGCATCAGGGAGACAGATGTATTTCATTTGTGATTTTAGTGATTTCCATATATGAGAGGATCCTTAGAGATGTCTGTGCATGAAATGAATGCAGCTGCTCAGGTTGTTGCCTAAAAGAACAAGCATACGGAAATTAAATATGCCACTAAGATGCTCTCATTTTCTGCCTATTCTCACTGATGTAAGCCTCCATCTGTCTGCCTAGCCCCGAACCTCCACTGTCATTTACCACAAATACCTCTCCTCCACCTTCTGCCAAATACTTGCTCTTTCCACATTCTGACAGATCACCACAAACTGCAGGCTATCTGTAAGGAAACCCCAAAGCACTGCTCCCTCCCATGCCGGCCTGTAGCTTAGTTCCCCGCTCTGCAAGATGGCTAGGTGAGGGTGATGAACTGAATCCAAGCAGAGAAGGAAGGTAATTCACCTTGGGCAACACTCTGGTTTCTGCTTCTCCCCACTGCCTGGACTGCCCCAGATCAAAGCTTAAGATTTCAGGCTGTTGTATGAAGATACCTCAAGATTTTTTCATACCCTTTATGGTGGGGTGTTGAAATTCTAAGACTGGCTAATATGAATCCCTTGAAAAAAACCTCTTCTTCTTTTGCCACATTCCTGATGTATCTTACGGTGCCACTGTCCGAGAGGTCTAGAAAAATGTAGATTACTGCAGGAAGTATGAGTATCCAGGTGGCTTGAGCCATGGCCAGGAGGTTTCTGTTGGCAAATTTAATATATTTTTCTGCACTGACATGAGAATCTGGCCTGTCATTTTTTGTAAAGTACTTGGGTTAGAAAGCACGCTGTGCTTCTTTGTAAAATACTCTGTCTTTGGTCCTCAAAGTGTTTCTGAAATCAGCCCAAAGACAACATGAGCTCAATGACTTTCATCTGTGTGCTCCTATTTCCTATGATCTGTTCTTGGATCAGCCTGTGCTTTATCCAAGCAGGTACAATATGCATTACTACATATATGATGAAAGTGTTGAAAGTTTCTCTTTGTGCTGCTGTGTCCCACGTGTTGCTGCTAACATGTGGATATAACTGAATTTGCTACTCTGACAAAAAAGGGTGCAGCGGTGGAAGGGCACAGCAAGGATCCTTTTATTCCTCTGTCTGTCTGTCCCTCCCTTCCTGCATGGTCTGTCAGATTTTCTTGGGTGCAGGGGGGGACAACCCAAAGATTCTCTGTCAGAGAGCTGCTCAAATGCCTCTCCAGCGCATCCAGCAGCTCCAGGTGGGACTGAGTGCTGTCATTCTACCAGTCAGTGTGATAACCAGAGTCATAATACAGATGTGCGTTGCAGCAAGTGCTGTCACTGAGACTTTATGCCAGTGGTGTTCAGCTGGGAACATGTAAAATTTTTCTATCTGTGGGAATTTTGTGCCTTCTTTGCATACATCTGGCTGCTGGAGAGTGGATGGAGCTCGGCATGGGCTTTGGTGTGTCTCAGAGGCAGTTCCTTTCGTTCTTTTGAAGAGGCTGCTTCAGCAGTACTAAAGCATCATGTTCGGATTCCTGCACTAGATTTTGCCTGTGTCCCTTCTCTTGCAGCTAGGAATTCGTTATGATTTAACCTTGCACCTGAAAACTTTTTTCTAGCTCAAAGGCTCAAACACTTCTCACTGAAAAATCTGTCACTTTCAATTCATCTGAGAAAGAACTAAAGCAATCCCACAAGTTCACTTTTCTTTGCTAAATAAGTCAGTTAATGCAGACAGGTTTCTCTCAACGAGGGACAGCAATGCTCTAGAGGGCAGGCTTTGCCTGTATTAGAAGAAAGCATTTCCAGCTAAAGCCCAAATAACATTTCAACTACTTAGTTTTCTTTTTATTCATAAATCAGACAAATCAATAATTGTTTAAAATGTGAAGGCTTTAATTTGCTGGCATTACATGAGAAGTAAAGGCATCATTAAATTAAAGATGCTACTGTGATGAGGTCATGATGTCTCTGTGAATATGCAAGTCACCTTTTCAGTCGTGTGGGCTTTTCTTTCCCATTGGTATTAAGTAGGTTTTGTGTTGAAAATTAGAAAAGGTCAGCATCTAGAAATCCAGTTATTTCAAGGCTTCTTGTTGAGCTGCTTACAGTTTCAGAGAATACAACATTTTAAGAGCACGTGTTGCTCTTTCATAGAAACACTTGTAAAGAATTTGCTGGGGGTCTCTGATGGCTCCCTTAGCAGTGGTATTTGGTCTTGGCTTGGTGGTGAAAAATTCTGAGGTGAAATACATTGTCTTAACCCACAAGGTCTGGGTTAGTGTTTGTATGGCTGTGCACTTACAGACTGACAGATGGCTGGGAGAACTAAAAAAATCTTTAATTATTGATATTTGTAATGAAAATATCAATGTGGTCTGAAATGCTATAACTACACTGTGATCAGTGAGGCTGGTACAATCTACTTTTCCTGAGGATCTACTCAGATCTGCTGTGGGCATAAGCCTGGTGTCGCAACCTGTGTGTAGGATGCGGATGGACTTGCCAATAACTGAGATGAGCAACACTTTGGCATGGTGCAGAACAGCATTTCTCCTCCTGGCTGGTGAAGCTGCCGATCCACTTTTGGTCAGCTCCGCACTCAGCTGAGATGTACCAACATGCACTCAGTTGCCAAAATAAGTATCTTGAGTGAGTGAGCCTAGAGAAGGGAATCTGCAAGAAGGTGAAAGGAAGTTGACTTTATTCAGTGTTTTACAATTTTGTTTATTTTTATTTCCTATATATAAAAGCTAAGGGGAAAAAAAACCTAAGATAAAAAGGATAAGGAAGAGCTCTAGACTGTTGAGTAAAATCCTATCTTCCTTTTCTTTGCTCCTGGGCTGGGCAGTAAGTGTAGAGAAATAATCATCTTTGTGTGTGGCTGTGTGTTTCAACCGAGTGAGGAGGTTGAGCTCTGTAAAAAGGTGAGAGGCAGTGTATAATTTAAGTATCAGTTTGAAATGTCTGTCTCCTAATTATGGTGTGTTTATATAGCAATTTTGCTTTTTTCTTTCTCTGTTTTTTTTATCTCAGACCTTTACAGCTCACCTTTTAAGTCATTCACAGTCTTTGGACATGGGGTAAAATGATTAATAGCCTGTATTGATTTTTTAAAATGAGGAGATACAGTAGCATGAAGCAGGGAACAGCAGACTTAAATTTTCCATTATGTTTTCACTCCTGGAGAGACTTCTTGGAAATGACTATTTCTATTGGAATGTCAGTGAGTTTCTGAATATTAACAATCTTTTCCTGTGTTTCTTTTAAGACTGATAAATGCTTCCATTTAAATTTTTTTCTCCTGCTAAATGCTTGATTCTCTTCAGAAATGATCATATTAAATAGGATTTTAAAACAAAGTGTCAGAAGAAATAGATTAGTTGTCTGTCTGTCTGTACATGATTACCACATGAACTGTACATTAAAATGGTGGAGCAATGAGGCATGCAGATAGAAAAGATAATTTTTAAGGGATCTGTGAAATTTAGAAAGCCAATTACTATTCTGCCAATGGAGATTTTTTCACTAAACATGTCCTAGTAAAATTTTAAATGCCTATTAATTAATGTTTAACTGATTCTTAATGGCAGTGATGTCTAGTGACAGTATGACTTCCACATGAAAATTAGTCTGATGTTGGCTCTTTGGAATGGGGAGATACATCACTGTTAATATGGTAGCCCATTTATTACCCTGGTGTCTTAATTCAGTTGCATTCAAGGGCAGTGAAGTGAGAATATCATAATCGGTTTGGGTAGGAATTTAAATTAAAGGGATGTCAACATGGTGGCTGTGCACCAGTCTGAAGGTCGGGGAGAAAGGCAAGAGGAGCTTCAGGAAATCGGAGCTGTGTGAAACTGCTGACCCCGACTGCTCTCAGACACAAGCTGCTGTGAGCAAACCCTAACCCTGGGCTGGGGAGATGTCTCTTGCTTCATTGGGTGCCATCATCGCCGAGGGTGTATGTGAGGCACCTAAAAGACCTTCCACTGAAATCTTTTTTACAGTGCTACATGGAGCAAAACTCTGTTCTAGATTTTTCTTCACCTGACTTGTCTTTGTTGCAGTCAAGGTTTCCAGTGAACCACTAAGTATATTTAATGCTTCAGATCTTACTGCAGACCTAAAGTCTGTCTTTATCCCAGTACACCCTGTCCACAGCTTTCCAAACAAAATCTCTGTTGCTGATGAGTGGGAGCTTTGTCTCAGAGGGGCCTGAATATCACCAGCAGGAACGGGGGAACAGAGCAGCAATTTTCTCATCTGGTACTTGGATTCAAATTGACCATCTTGCCATGAGACTACAGGAGCAAACATAAGCCAAAGCTGACCTTCAGCAGTCACACGTCTTTTTAAGGCATAGGATGCAAACTTAGTGGGCCAAGCAGCACACTCAGATCTATGTAAAGATGTTATGTCCTATCAATATGAACTGACTTCTTCAGCGCTGCACTAATTTATAGGACAATTTCTGCGCTCTGTACAATTCAGGAAGGAATTTGGTCAATACAATGTTTTAAAAATAAACTGTGAGATAAGTCAGGCTGTTGGTTGGGTTTTTTCCTTGCCTCATGTATTTGAACTTATAAACTCTAGCATGTTATTTCAGAGGTACTGATGGCTTGGCATTCTGGCCTGGTCAGAATGGTTTTCCACTCCTGACCTGACTTCTGTAATTTTCAATTATTTTTAGTTTTAAGCTGCTGAGATAAGAGAAGGACCAGGAAGAACCAAACTCTTCCTCTCCTCAGGTGTGGGTAGAGGGAGAGTACTAAACTCTCCAAATAATGATCTTGCAAGATCCTATCCTGTTCTGCCTTAGCCTTGAAATTCCTACAAAGTTGAGGATCTTCAAGGGAATTCAGTTTTGCTCCCCTGAACCACTATCTCTGTAGCTGTCAGTGAGCCCATTCCCTCTTGTCCATGGGGGGCAGACATCACCACCTTCCTTTTGCAGCAGGCCACCTGCCATGGACACACATGCATAGCACAGGAATGGAGCAGAAGCCACAGCAGGAGGGGAGACTTGCAAATGCCCTTGTTCATTTCTGCCAGGAAGTCTCAGAAGATTTCAAGATAATGCAGAACTGTAAATACAGCTTCCCCTTTCTTGACTTGGAACTGAAGCCAGTGTGAAAGCCAATGTTATAGACATCGTCCTCCTCTTTCATCCACAGCGAGTTTTGAGCCAAAGGCTCAAACCCTGGAAAGGGTGTGCAAGTTTCTGAGGGGTCTCAGTGCTGTGCCTGCACGCTCCACCTGGTGTTCTTCTTTTGTTGTCCCATTGATTTCTGAGTGCTGTAGTTATAGTTGCTTAATATGATATTAATGACTTGCAGTTTGAGAGGTAAAGCCTGGATTTTGTGTGGAACTTTGTCTCTTAGCAGAAACTAGGACTTTGAGTGTTTCATGTTTCCAGTCTTGATTCTGGTCTCTTCTCCATTTCTTTTAATCATCCTCTGTTCCTGTGACATGAAGAGGAAACTTCACACCAAGAGCATCGGTGAGTCATCTGGCTACGATTTTCTCCTCTGTTTAGAAATGTGCATGGTAACTGCATCTGTAGATCAGCTGTCAAAAATAGTCAACAGTAAGGCTTGTTTCAGGTTTCCTCTACTTTTTTTCATGTGGTCTCTGTTAAATAACAGTGTAAGAATGAGTACCTCTGTATAAAATTGAATTTGACTGCAAAAGATGAATTGATCATGTAAATGATTGTAGAACTGTACTGAGCACTTTTGATTCAAAGTACTATGCATGGATGCTTGAAATATGACCAGTAATTAATTCAGTGAAAGAGAAAGTTGAGGACTTCAGTATTACTAGTGTAGTGTTCTGGAAAAGATGTTCAGAAGATGAAGCTTAACAGTCTGTGAAATCTTTTTCTTTTAACTTTTAGAAAGGTTGCCCTTAAACCTTTGCTTCTGAAATAGGCAAACCGGTTTAGAGTGGAGAAGATGGACCTGATTTTCCCCTCAAAACATGAAATAAACACAATTTAGCTTTTTCCTTGCTGTTATATTTTCTTCCTCTCCTTACAGTATGCATGATAGTCTTGGTCTTATGTGAGATATTTCTTGAGTTTGACTAATTTACCTTTATTCAATATTGCCAAAGAGAAAGTGTTCAGAATTCAAAACCCCGTCCTGAATAACTGTAATAGGCCTACAAGTTGAAATTTTAAGTACAATTAATAGTAAGCTTGTGTTCCCTGCCATTTCACTTGTAATATTTTAAAGTGTGTTTCTTCTGCCATGTACAGGTTCTACACATGTAAGTTTTAGTAAAAGCTCAAATCCTCGTGTACTCTTTTAATCTAGTACTGGGGCTTACCATGGACTTCATTATGCTTAATATTCCTTTTAGGTTGCAAAAATTTGCAGTGCTGTCAATAGTCTACAAAATGTCCTGGCTATCTGGGTCTACATACATGTGAGAAGAGTGTTCTCATTAGAGAACTGCAGTTTGTCTCGTTCTGGAAAATGAAAAGAAGAAGCAATGGGGAGAACGTATTTGTTTTTCAGATGAAGGAAATGGAGAGACACAGTGGTAAGTGTTGGGGAAGAAACAATTTTTTTAAACATTTCTTGGCACAGATCTCTCAAACCTCAATCATTGGGAAAGAGAAGTAATGGGCAGATTCTAATCCAGATGCTTTGGGCTTTTTTGTAAGGCAAAATAATGACCATAGTCCTGTAACTGATTGTCTAAAATGATACGGTGTCTCCTTTGCTCTGCTTGAACTCTACTGTGCATTGATGTCTTCAGAAAAGGAAATAGTAAACTTTAAAGGGTGGTTTAATCTCACGAGGAAGGTGTGATAAGGATCAGTGACTGGATGCTGAAGTCAAATTCAGAGAAGAAATTAGACAAACATGTTACAATATGCTTAAAACAGTGGAGCGGGACTAAGCACTGGGACAAACCACTGGTTGGAGGGGTAGTTGCTCTGTCGGGTGAAGCTGGCTGCCTTTCTGTGAGCTGAAGCACAAATGGTGAGCTCAGCACAAGGTGGCTACTTGACTTCTGCAGGAGTGCTGTCCTCTGATCTGAGAAGGCAGTGGGGTACAGGAGTGTCTGTACACTCGCTGCACGTAGGATGTGACTGTGGTTCAGCCAAAACCAACAGGGCTCCTCTCCTTAGTTGTCAGACATAGGCTCTCGTCTTGGACAACTGAAGAGTGGGCTGTAATTAACTCCAATAACGATGGGTGGACCTGTTTAGAAAGAAGGGTGAAATTATTGGAAATGTCATCTAATTGGATTCTATCTTGCCATTTAAGACTCTAAGAAATATTATTCTGTATGGCTAAAATTAAGCTCTTTTTCAGTCCTGTCTCAGACTGCATTAATATAATGTCACAACTATGCCGGAGTTGAGCACTAGAGTATTCAATCTAGCTGTAATGTAAAGCCATCACTGCAGTGCTTATAGAAATGGTAAGTCTCTGATATTTTGTCAGTTATTATTAACAAATACCAGAATGGAAATTGATGATCAGTCTTAATAAAAGAACTGATTGTGCAATTTACATCAAGGCAGTTTTAATAAAATACCTAATCCTTAAATGTGCATAATTAGATTTACATATTCACATCACTGCAATTAGAAGTTGGTATTTAAAGGGCACACTTCCTTCTTCAGGTGCCTTTAATCACTCTTCTCAAGTTTGCTTTTTCAAATTGCAGAGTTAAAGTAAACAGATTTGTTTGTTTTTTTCACCCCCAGGCATGTAATATTTTTTCTTCTGGAATGAAATTTATATATTTAGTTTGGCTTGTGCTAATCTGTAAAATAGATAAATAAATAAAGAGGTAATCCCATTCAGCACTGAAGACTTTCAAGCCTTTAAAACAATGTGGAGGTAAACAATTTTTTTTTTCCAAGTGTTGAAAAGTTCTGGCAACAGCAACACTCTGAATACAGCTTAAGCTTCCTCTCTTCCCAGCCATGTGTCTTTGCTCCCTAAAGCAAAGACCTTAGTACAAAATCTAACAGATAAAGATCATAGACTGCAAACTGCCTTGTCAGCTTCTGACCCTGAACAGCCTTCCCCAGCCCCTTTGGTCAAATTTACAAGAGTGGTTCAGTGAAAGGCATTTGCAAAGTCAATGGGAATTACTTCCAGAATCAGAGAGAAACATGCCTGTGATTTTTATAAAACCAAAGTCTTGCAGTGGAAGATGCAGTTGCCATCTATCCAGCATAGTGGGCCGTGCTGTGCTTGCTGTGGTGCTGCATGTCCCCAGGTGGTGTGGCTGTCACAGCAGCCTTGGCCTGGCTTTGGTGCACAAACCCATAGGTGGAAGGTTATTCTGAGCAGGCAGCTGCCTCTGTCTGCTTCTCAGCCTTCCCCAAGGAGGCTGCATTTTCCCCCTGCCCTTGGTGTGCTACACTTCCCTCTGCCTCCCCAGAACACTGTTTTTTCCTGAAGGCACCACGGAGCTCACACTGTATGTCTTCCTGCAGGAATGTATCTGCAGTTCTGCTGGTGAGGAATGGTAACTGCATTTGGTAAAAGTTTATTCTGCACTTTAGGTAGCCTATATTCGTAGATATGCTTAGGAGGGTTGCTGCTTCAGAGCCCTGAACATTTTTAGATTATATAAAGACTTTATATAGACTTTAAAAAAAAGTTAAACTAGTGACTAGGATGAGATTAATAATTCAGAACACTGAAATGAAATATGAAAATCAGACAGGCTTATGTTCTGCTGACCATACACGTTTTGGTATGAAATGCTTTCTCATCAACTGGCAAAAATGCTAATGGATGTAGTAACCCTGTGGTACAGCGGCCCTTCTTTCACTCAGGCAACCACCGAGGATAAGTTTATCTGTCTTTTTAGTAGCATATAGCAAATGGTATTTGTTTTGCATATGCCAGTAGAAATAAAGTGCATTTTAATTTTTAATTTTTTCAGTTCTGGTCCTCCCTTCTGATCTCCTGAGTTAAACTCTAGTTCACTGTGTTTAAAAGGATGTTGGCCTTTCTTTGTTGCTCTTTCCTCTCTTCCATCTTTCCTTTATCTTTTTTTTTTTCCTACCCATTTCTCCTTTTTTCCTTTGTCCTTTGGTTTGCTTTTCCTTTTTTCCTGTTTTCCCTTTTTCATTTTTCTCTCTTATCTTTTTTGCCTTTTTCAATTTTTATTTCTTATTTTTCCCTTTTTTCCTTTTTTTCACCTCTTTTTTTTTTTTTTTTTTCCATTTTTCTTTTCCCTTTTTTCTCTCTAGTAAGTGGTGCACAGTCTTTGGTCAGGTGAGCACCAGGCAGTCTGTTGTGGAGACACTGAAAGGTGGTTCTGCATCCTGGCATGCATCTGGAACCACAGCCCATGGCTCATGGATGAACAAGAGGCTGAAGCAGCTGCAAAGGTTCTGCTGGTGAGCCAGGTCCTGTAGAGGGCTGTAGGGTGGGCAGCCTGCTTAAAGTCACCCTACAGACCCTAGCTCAGAGCTCTGGTCTCAGATGTTGGTAGGGATAATGATTTTTCTGTTGCGATCCTGAGGGCAGGTTGGAGCAATGCATATCCAACTTATCCTACTCCAGACCTGTAGCAACATTCATAAATTCTCTGGTTAAAATTGTCAAGAACTGTTGGTTTCAACTCTGTGTGTGTGTAAAGCTAAGCAGAGAAAGCGAGTGATTCAGAAGAAAATTGTTTTTTTATGTTGTCACATACTTAGCTAGAGAGTCACCTTTTCCTCTTTTGAAATCTTGTTTTGCTGCTATGTACAGAGGGAGAAGCTCTTCTCACCAAAGAAAAAGTGACTGCAAGGGAAGTGAGAAAACAAGTTTAGGAAGAACTAGTAGTGCTGTAGGAAAACTATGATGTATCTTAATTACGTTGGTTTGTGGTGACACCATAAAGGCTGGCTTATAGCATCTCTTACAGTTATCAGTGCTCCTGCAACCCCAGTCTTGCCCCAAACCAGGGTGGGAATTGGGGTAATGGACATTGATTGGAAGGGCGTGCTGCGAATGTGAATGTAAAGGGAACAGCTCTGATTTATTCATTCGCACATATGCTGCCTAAATGCAAAGACCAGAATCTGTGATATTTTTTCAACATTGACTTGGCAAAGGGGAAAGGCGAGGACTTGTAGCTTTTGGACACTTGGTTGCAAACCTCCACAGGCCACAGTGCATGTCAGGGTGGGAGTGGTAGGGGAGAAGCAGGCAATGTGGTCTCAACTGCAACTTACAGCAACTTCATGAAATTGTAATCTTTGGGGGACAGCTAGACTGTCACTCCCTGAAGAACATGGGGATGTTACTTCCTACCAAACTAAGCATCTGTAGTGCTTCTTCCATGGCTTTGTCCCTTTTCCTTATAAGCAGTGAGGAGAAAACAGATTTCATAATTGACTGAGCACCAGTTTTTGTTTTAGTTTGAGTATAATTTCACAGCACACACTCATACACTGTGCTTAGTTTTTCATACATGCTCAATTCTAAATACAATATTCTGAATAACTGCCTAATATCAAAGATGTATCCAAAATCAGTATTTGTGGAATTCTGTTGAAATGGTGCTGGTTATATAGGTGCTTTGCATACGAATAGTTTAGAATCACCAAATAACATGTAAAATAGAGAATTGCAACTGAAAAATAACATGCTGTGGGAGGTGTTACATTTAATAGAAAAGTGACTGTTTCAACATCTCTATTATACTTCATAAGTCTGAAGTAAAATGAAAAAGAGAGGGATCAATAACATGTTACTGGTATCTCCAGTATCACATTTCATGAATTGCCTTTCTTGACCTGGGCAACATATGATGCATCTGAACAGATAAAGTGCAATGAATTTGATGCTCCTAATTCAAATCATAATGAACTTCATTCCACATTACAGTGAAATGACAAATTTGATACATATGGCAATTTACAAAAGGTTTCCACAGTGGAACAAGCAGAGAAATAACTGCACACTTTTGGACCAGGAAACTAGCAAGGAGTTAACATTGATGCCTTAACTTATAACCACTGACAATATGGTTAGCTAATTAATTCCTACTGATTTTTGTTACTGCATAACATCATTTACCTGACTACTTTTGCTGCTGCTGGGTAGAAGTCTGTATTCCTTATTTCTCACCATTGGCTTGGTGTCAGACTGATCAGGATCTTCTAAGTGGTTATCACCACTTCAGAGGAATGCCAAAATGTAAGGACAGGAGATATCAGTCATCATCACAAGTCAAATTCATTAAAGAGGAGGAACTGTTTTAAGTGAAGACTTTCATGCCAAAAGGGCAATAATAGGTAAAAGTATTCATGTAATGTATTCAAAGAATTTTGTGATAACTGTCAAGTTATTCAACAGTTTTCTCTCATTATCATTTACTTCATGTACCTTGACTTGGCAAAGCCTTTAGGAAGACATTTAATCAGAAGTATGCAAATGGTCCTGCTAGTTTCAACAGGAAATCAGCACTTAGGAATAGCAAATCTTAAATATTTTCTTAAATGTTGAGACATGTTGGTACTAGTTATATATGATGAGTTATACAGTCGTCTTTTTTTTTTTTTTTTTTTAATGCAGTGCTGTTGGATAACTTTTCTGCAAGTTTTCAACTATTCCCTAAGCAGTGCTGTGCAAATTGTTCTAGAGAAGCTGCTACTGGGTGACCTGAACCAAAAATGTTTCTGGTTCCATGCCAAAACATAAATCCTAGGGAGTGAGGAAAGAAAGATTTTTCTGATTGAATAGAACTTTTTTTTATACATCACTAAATATTTTTTTAAAAATTGAATATGCTAAACCTGGTCCCAAAATAACACATCAAATTAAAAATTGAAATGCTTCACTTAGAAAATGTCATATATTTTTTCCGACATGCTTATTGCACAATGCAAGTTTGCAAAAGTTTTTGTTTCTCCACACTGCCTTCCACAGAGAGTGAACTATTTATAGGAAAAAAGAATTTGGCTTTCCTTCTATCATGATTTCTTCAATAGAGTTAGTCAAATGTTGCAAATACTTAGAAAGTGCTACATATAGTCTTTGATTCCTATCCATCATGATGGAAGCAGGGGTTTTCTTTCAGTATGGTGTACAAGATTGGCACCCTAACTCTGGTCATATGTACTTACAGTAATATGTGACTCATACTGCATTTTTCCTTTCTATACATTGAAGACTTCTCAAAAGAGGCTTAAGGCTTAAATTCAGATAATTTCTACCTCAGTTTTTGTACATCATGTTTCCTACTGGCTGGTGGTAGATCTTTGGAAAAGTTTACCAGGAAAAATATTTTATGAAGGAATTTAGGGGAAAGTTAGGCAATCTGAATCTGATCTTAGAGTGTCTCTATCTCCATGTTACAAACAGGTTAGCTAAAACACATATAATGAAACAACTTGTCCAAAGTCACGCTATAAGAGAGATGGAGAAGTGAAGAGCAGAAGCTGGCTGTCCAGGCACCTCCCTGTTTCCCCCATGCAGGGTTATACCTGTATTTGTTGCCACATGCCGGTGCAATACAATCAGTTCTCTATGTTTGCTTGTGCCTATTTCTTTGTCTTACCAGAGGGCAGCACGTGGGCCTTCGGAGCTGCAAATGCTTCAGTCAATTCCATTTTGGATATTACAGTGATCGTATTTTTGATTGTGGAACCGTGGCAATATTTTGAAATCATATGTGTGCCTTGTCTTTCTTTATAACCATCTAGGTTCAGGATGCCTAGAGACAAATGATATGGAAAAAGGCCTCCGTGACATAGGTTCCTGCTGGCACTGACTGTACAAGTAGAAAGACACCTAGACAGAAGGTAAGAAAAGCCTCTTTTAATTTTTTAACTTCACTGATGTAAAGCCTAATGAGGTGGTTTTAATTTATTTGGCTACCAGCAACGGTATTTAAATGAAGCACATAATTTGTTAAATACTAACAAATATGCTTCAGGCTGTAAAGCTAATGTAATTTTTTGCTTCACTGGTAGCCTTGGAGGCATTTGATTTCCCCTTGCCCAAACTTCAGCTTCATCTGTAAGCAGACCATACCAGCAGATTTGATCAAGCTTTTTTGCTTGTCACATTTTAAAATATGGCATTTTAATTTCTTCTTTAACCTATTGGACTCTTCCAAAGCCCTTGCTGCCTGTCCATCTGCCATTTCAAACGTGTGTCTGTGCAGGAACACCAAGTGAGCTGTGCTGTCTGCTCAACTCTTGTTCCATTGAACATGTTGTCACTTGTATATAATTCTGCTGCTTGGTTTGTTTCTCACATTGCGTTCAGCTTAGGCAGTGGAGAAGTTTCTGACAACTGGACACTGAAACCTCCTCTAATCGTTTTGTCAAACAGAAGGCCATAGTTTTTAGGATCTTATCACAGCTTTCATTGCAAGTACTTAGATTCATACTGAATCTAAATTTCCCTCATCTTTTCTTGGCCTTGACCCTGTAATTGATGAGACAGAGCAGGCAGCATGGAGTCCTCTGGAAGCATCACAATCTAAATGCTCACACTATGTCATGCTTACTACCTTGCTCACAGAGGAACATGGGATATTTGAGTACATAATGAGTTCTATGTATAATTTATTATTTTAGAGTATTTTACGAAGGTTGTGTGGTTATTTTGGGGGAGGGAGGAAAGGGAGTATTATTTGGTTATTTTCCAGACAGAATGATGTATGAAGCTCCAGAGAGCTATTTTAACCATCTGATACACATAAAACTGGACTAAGAGGTAGTTTAAATGATAGATTTTTTTTTTTTTTGGTGAGAATTCTTTCAATATGAAGACATATAAATATTGGGGTCTTTTATAATAACTGTAGTTGCAGAGATTTTGATGGACATTTTTAATACATGAAAGTAAATTGCTATTAGAGGGAAAAATGAAATGCTTTCCAGCTGTAGAACACTGAAATGAATGTGCATCTGTGGAGATACTGGGAATGGTTTTTAGGGAGCAAGACCAGTCTTAAAAGACCAAAGAAATGTCAATTGTAATAACTGTGTTCAGTAAAAAATAAAAAGGCAACACTACAAATTTTCAAGTAATATACAGAGTTAATACAATGTTCTTGAAGGAATATTTTGCCACGAAAAAGGGGAAATATTTTTTTATTCCAGAGAAGGGGAGGAAAAGCATTATTTCACTCACAAATCTTCTGGAAGGACACTTATGTTCTCTGTCAAATATATGCAAATTAAACCATATTTTAAATCTTTTTACTGGGTCCTGCTGGATGGAACATGTCTCAAGGGCAATCCAAGGAGGGGAACATTTGATAAACACACATGGCTCTGGGCAGACCTCTGTGCATCCCCACAGAGCCATGATGCCAGTGAGCTTTCTGCCATCCCACATGTTTTTTCCTCCTCATTTGGGCTCTGAATCAAATCCATTTCAAATCAGTGGGGTGCTCTCCATAGACTTCAAAGAGCTCTGGAGCAACCACTGTTGAGGAAGTGCAGGTCAGGAAGTACTGATCTGAGCTTCATTTCCTTTTGCTTTCCTTTTTCCTTACTTGCCTTAATTTCAGAAAGGAACATGCTATATTCCATCTGTTCTCAAACAGTCCTGGGCCATGAGCCACCAGAGTCTGGCACTGTGTCACTGGGCTGTCAGAAAAGGAAGGAGCACAGTTGTTCTTCTGTTCTCCTGGCTCCCTTAATGCTGGCTCCTTCCACTAGATCTTCTTTTCCTTTCTCATTATATGGTGCAGTAGAAGAAAGTATTTGGCATCTTAATAATATTAGTTTTATGGTAATCTGGTTTTCAGCTGTGAGATGAACATCGGATGCTTACATGGTCTCTCTACCCGCACACAATGTGTGTTTGTGTGTGCATATCAATTTATAATATACCATTGCTATTATAAAATTTCTCAGAATTTAAAAATTACTATGAGTGGGTATTTATGTCAGAGAGGCAGAAATAGATGATGTCCCCATCCTGAGACATCGTTAACTGCTATTGCAGCTCTTTTTGCATCTAACAGAAGGACAAAAGACTGCCTGGAATCATGTTGCTGAAAACTGGATCAATTTTGGAGGCAAAATAATCCACTTAAAATTCTTCCCTCTGCATGCAAATGGGTGTTTTTCCAGGTTGCCCCAGATTGGGCTATGGCCGTTTGAAAACCAGGGGCTAAATATTCTACCCCCTTCCCTCCCTGTTGCTGTCCTTCCCAGTGTCCAGCTTCCCCTCCCTTCCCTTCCTTTAACTTTCTGATAACCGATCATGGAAGAGCCATAACAGTGCTTGAAAAGAGTCAGGGCAGGCTGGAGTAGCTGTGATCTAGCAGTTAGATACTCTGATGAGGGGGAACTTGAGGCATAGCCAACCTGTTCCAATGGACAGTGGAGCAAGGTTGGATTTCACCTGCCAAAATAAGCAACAGTGCTGTTCTGGAAACAGCGGCTTCCTGTCTTCCAGCAAACCCTCTCTTTTGCTGACTTTCAATGTCTACAGTTATGATGACCTTCCTGTAGCACAGAAATTCTGCTTCAGGCAGATTTTTGCAGAGCAAAATTCTTGTAATCCTCTCCTCTGTTAGAGGAAAATACATTTTGTAGTGAAATATTTTCTGGAGATGGAGTCTCAGACACCCCTCCCACCTCTTCTCTTTTCCTTCTCACCAAAAGGATCATTCCTAAGTGACACAAGAAGATGCATTTTGCAAGTTTACAGTTAGTAGTTAAATATATTTGTGAGATAAGCAATATCACCGAACAGATAGCTCTCCCTCCTGTTCCTTACCCCAAAGGAAAAGGAACAAAAGCTCACTTTATACAAAGTACTTAAAGCCTCTAATATAGCATACAGCAGATCTAGTCCAAAGTTTGAAAGAAGATAAGCCAGGGAAATTTCATGTTAACCATGTAAACCACCATTGCTTGTGGGAACTTTCCTGCTCGCTGCTACTCTTTGTGTTGTTTCCTAATATCTGAGCCCTTGTCACTGGTCAGAGGGGAGCTGTGGCTTCCTGTAGAGACCAGCACTGGCACTGACAGCCCATGAGGGTGCCCAGGCAGACACTGAATGTTGTGGGAGAGGTCTGCTGGGGTCCATAGATAACAGCTGGATAAACATGATGAATCTAAAATTTATACTGAACTTAGGTATGGAAGAAGACCAGGAGATGCACTTGTGTCTGGTATGTGACCACTGATGGTTTTTATTAACCATGAACTCTCTGAAAGGTTTTATATATTCTCCCAAAGGGGAAAAGAGGAAAAGTGTGAGTCTAGTGTTTAGCTGAACAGTGAAAGAAACTGAACTGGGAAAAAACCCAGCTACCGTTTTTTGCTATTATATGTGCTGGAAGTTTACCCAACAGGTAGCTGATAACTTACTCGGTAACTCTAGGATGTTACAGGTTTCCATGGTGGTAGACTATCAAGAAAAAACGTGAACTGGCATTTTCCACCCCTGCAGTTCTATAGCTCCTTGAAATAGAGGAGTTTGCTCATGAATTGCATCTTGAACTAGAGGCTGGGAAAGTTGGAAAATAGACCATCCACCCAAGGAACTTGCTGTTCCTGCACAGAGATCTGGAGGTATAGAGGATAAAGTAGGGCTGCTGTACTAGCTTTGTGCCAAAGAAGTTTTACTCTGAGGATAGATCTACCAGGAACATGACATTTTTGTGCACCAAGTTCTTTGCACTTTACCTGTCCTATATTCATTGTGCTTCCTCCCTTACATGTCTAGAGAGCGAGACTCTGGAAACACTAGCAAAAATATCTTTGCAACAGAGCCATCTAAACATGAAAACTGCTCATTAGGAAAGAGTACACTGGACAAAAATCATAGAGACAGATGCATTTATTTTTTGTCTGGTATGAGCAGAGCAAAAATAATATTTTCCAATATGATGTATTGAAATCTCATGGGAGAAAACAACAGAAAGAGTCTTTGATTAATCATGCAATAGCAGGGAAGAATGCAAGTATACAGAATCCCTAGGTATATTTAATTTCATAAGCAGGGTTATATTCTTCTATGGAACTCTAATTCAAAGTTTTTGAAGCATCCATCTTAGAAGACACTGGCCTGGAGTAATAATGTGATTGGTAAGATGAAAGAAAACTCTGAAAGAACTGGTATTCTCTCTTTTCAAAAAGAAAAGTTACATTAGTGTTCTCAATAGGATAACAAGCCAAAAATCATACAGGCCTGATTCTGCTGCCTGCGTCTGGTGTTCCTACTTGTACCTGCTTAGAGCAGGGTCAAATGAGGAACTTCCTTGCCATCACATTTTACTCCCATGCTGAGAGTCTGTCTTAAAGTAAAATGTGAGTAAAGCTTAAAAAGCAATGGGCTATGAGGAGAAGAAAATACAGTGGGTTTATGACTTAATGCAAATTAAATATCCTATTTCAGAGTCTTAGTCTTATAGCCACAGTGGGACTGAAGTCTACTTGACTGGAGAGGTAGGGTCCTCAGTCTACTTTTATAAACCTGTTTGTTAAAGGCCACGGTCTGCCACGCTTCCTTAGCGATTTCGGTGCAGCCACCTCTGTCTTCATTCCCAGAAAAGAAGGGTGATGTAGACATTCAGGTCCCTGTAGTGCTCTGTAGAATTATGAAAAACGATTCCCAACCCCCATTAGGTAGTGACTGAAATAGGCAGTGAAGCCAGAAACACACCTGTCCCTTAGAATCCCTCTCCCTCCTCTTAACGTGGGTTTAGCGTAACTGCAGATGGCCTCATTACCATGTGCATAGCCAACCCTCTCTGAATGCCAGCTTGCACCAGACATCTTGCTGGGATTAAAACATTTAAAGAATGTAATTAGTATTAGTTTGGAGGTGGAATTTTTACTTTTGGACTATCTGCATAACTACCTATATATTAATTTTGGATTACCTTTTATCACATCCTTTTAAGCTACTGCCAATAAGTAGTTTAGGACATGGATAGGGTAAAATAATCAAAGAAAAGTGTAGCATGTTGAATTTAAATAGAAACTTCTGCATTAAAGTATAGCATTTGCTTTATGAATTACACGTAGAACTGCATATCATGTAGTAAATAAAATGGTATATTTTTCATGTGAATCTTCACAGTTGGTCCATTAACAGCAAGAGGAACAGCAGTGTAAGAGACTTTAATAACAATAATGGCTTAATTTTACCCTGGCCAATGGAGTCCATTACCCTCTAAGTGCATTCCCTTATTCTGGCCTTCCTTATTCCCCCTTATACGTGTGTCACTGCTGGAACAAGACCCAAAATATTATGGAGATTAATCGACCAAGCCTATTTTAAATCTACTTTTTTAAAGCGACGTCATGTAAAAATGTTTTTACCTCTGTCAGATCTCTTCACAAACAATGTAATACAATTTATTTTCATTCTCTTAGCCGATTTGGGCTGTCATATATGTTAAGCCTCTGAGTAAATCAACTTTAATGTTTAATATTTTACCTTACTATCTGCAAGAAAAAGGTCTTGCTTTTATTTTAATGTCAATATATTTGGCTTATACAGGCCTTTTAAATGATTCACAGCATATCTTAACAAGCCTGTTGAACAGAAAATAATCATAATAATAATACAAACCCAGTTTTCATTGATGGAGATTACCAGCTGTTTTAATGAAAATGATGAAACAATGAAGGGCTATGAAAGATTCAAAACCATCAGTTTTGCAGATGAAGCAAACAAAACTGCCATTTTCTGCTCATGTGGAATTATGTGGGTATTGCAATTTACCTTCTATAATTTTAGCAGAGGCTGAATTGGAGCCATCTGCAGTTCTACTATATAAGCATGAGAGAGATTATGAGAGCTCTATTTTCACATCCCTTTTATACAATAATGAAATTCTGTGAAAGAAAAAAAGAATGATTCTGAGAAAAAAGAGAAGATTGATTGGAGAATTTGATTAACACTTGGATAAGCAATTTTATATTCTGGATTTTCAGTAATAGGTAGAACTCAGAACTTGAGAAAACCCATCTGAGCTGAGGCTTTTGTTCAAAATGTTTGAGGGAAAAAAAAAAACCCAAAACAAACTGAGTAGGTATATGCGATAGGAGAGGAAATGGAAGGGCCAGTTTTCTCAACTGAAAAAAAGATTATGCATCGGCATTGATTAGTTCCCTAAAGAGGCCCTGCCGTTTTTTAACTTGCACTGTGAATTTAAATGGGTGAAGGAGCATGAATGACGTTAGGTTTTATAACTCTGTGTGTGTGTGTATGCTTTAAATGCAGTTGTACTATTCAATTAAGGCTGACGGTTTAATTGTAATTCCCAGATTGTGGCATTTTATGTTTGGGAAAGAGAATACAATTCTGAGCATAAAAATGAGATTGCTCTGATGCAAATAGCTTTTAAAAATAGTTTTCTTGGTTTTCTTTTTTTAAAATTTATTTTTAAAGATAAAAATAAACAATTTTCTGTACTTATAAGGAGGAAATCCCCCCATAGTGGAGGTGTTAGCCATTACAAAACATTCATGTTACAGAGTCATGAACACAATGTTCAGCCCCTGCCTTTTCCTTCCCCAGAGAGAATGGAGCTAAGATCCTGCAGAAGGTCGTGCTTTGAGAGGAGGTATCCAATCGTGCATCTCCCTAGCAATGTAAACGTATTTACGGATGTAAAACTCCATATTCCTTGGGGCTGGGGAAGGGATGAATTACCCCATTTAAATCTAATGTAATTTTATTTGTATATCTAAAGCTCAGCAATTATTTTGTGTGCATAAACCAGCCCCAGACTCAGAGAGGAAGGATGGAGATGGCACAATTAAGGCAGCTACAAGCCATTTCTGTATCTTCCTGGGTCTTTGGCACCTGGTGAAACCAAATGGCCAATGAGGTCTCCTTAGGTTATGGCAGCTCAGCCAACGGCCCAGCATGGCTTCCTGCTCAGGCCCTCAAATGGCAGCCTGGGGGTGGTCTTCCTCACCAGCCCTGCTGGGGTGGAGAGAGGTTGATGAGAGGTACCTCAGGCTACCCCTCAGGAGTTCCAGGCTGAATCAAAGCTTTCCTGAAGTTCTGATGCTGTTACATGGTAGAAAAATGCCTTTATGAAACAATGACTCCACTCAGGATTTAAATCTAGAGGCATCTTCTTTACATAAATGCTTTGCTCCACCTGCCTAGAATAAACGACAGACAGAAGGGATTAATGTCCTATTTACCATAGCTGGTTCTCACAGCAGCAGGCAGCATAGCTACAGCATGGTGACAACATTTCTAAAGACTAAGTTGAGGGATAGAAGGAAAAGCAAAATAAGAAACCTGCAGAATCAGAGATATTGATAGAAGCTAGCAGTATTCACTGGTAGGCTTCCTTCTGTGTAGGATGTGATAAAACTGCATTTTTAAATCAGCAAGATATTCTCATGTAATAAATGTCCACATTTTTTCTTCTCCTGTAGTTTAGCTCTGTTATTCAGGGTGATCTCAATATGCCTGCCAAAATTTATTCTAGAATATAGGGTGTTGTCATGACATACACCTA
This sequence comes from Strix uralensis, assembly GCF_047716275.1. Taxonomy (NCBI): domain Eukaryota; kingdom Metazoa; phylum Chordata; class Aves; order Strigiformes; family Strigidae; genus Strix; species Strix uralensis. The sequence continues at coordinate 7,942,922 of NC_133978.1, read as the reverse complement.
GTTTAACTGGGAATAATTCAGAAGAGAAGATGTCCTAGTGCATTCCTGTGCATGGTGAGCTGTTTGTCATTTTCTGTTTCAATGCAGATGCTAGCAGAGTACAGACCCGAAGATAAGTGTTTTAAATAGGGCATCCAATAGGTCTGAACCCAAGAGTTTCATAAATATTCAAGCAAACACTGCTTCCCTTAAAGCCTGCAGTTAAATCTGCCAAACGCTGTAGCTACAACAAAAGTGTACAGTTGGGTTCAGATCGAACCTGTCATTTTAAGTCTTCATCTGTTGCCATTTTTTAAAATCTGCAAATTATTCAAAGGACTATTTTAATAACAAAATGTAATAATCCGTGAAGAAAATATGATTGAATTGGCCATATTAGTCCATATTTAGTTAGGCCAAAAGAAAACAAAGAGGGGGTTAAGAGAGACAGAAGGAAGAATAGAGAAAGAAGAAGAAACAAGAGGGGCACACCAGAACTGCAAATATTTAAATGGCTACAGAAAAACAAAAATTAATTATTTGTTGTCCATTTCTGAGGTGAACATATGAAGAAATTATATCCTTAGACTTCAGCAAAGATGATTTCCATTAGCTGTTAGGAAAAATTTTTGAACTGCAAATTTCTAAAGCATCTAAAATCCACGACTGTTTCAATCCCATCCCAGAGAGAGGAGAGTGGGGAGAAATGTCTGCCAAGAATGATCTCTGTGTTTGCATGATCTCCTTGTCTATTGTTCTCCTACTGTGGGATTTTCCTTGGGAGGAAGTGATGTGACTCATCAAGTGAATATTCAATTAGAATGAAGGGGCTCACCTAGTCTCTAATTCATCTGCGATCTATATTTATATCCTTGCTATTATTTAGTTTACTCAGTGGAAGAGCTACACCATTATTTTCTGTTGCTCTATAAATATAGATGAGAAACAGTTTTGTTGATACATTTAAATAAGGTAAGCAGCAGAAGAAATTCAACTCAGAGCACATTGCCACATCGAACAGCTAAATCAGACTTCTGTGAGGAAATAGGACTGAACTGATGCGGCTTCTTGCTGTTTTTCTGGAAATGTGCAAAAATAGAAGTGGAGAGGCGGGAAAGGGAGAAGAGAAACAAAATAGATGGAGTATTTGGACTGGAGAACAATTTCCAGTATTTGACCTCACATTGTTTTAAAGTACAGAGTATTGGGACTACGTCTGTGAATTTTTTAACTCTAGTAATAAATTATCTCTGGATGTGCCAGTCAAGACAAGGATTTGTAGGAATTGTAATGTTAACATAAGCTCTCATCTTGCAAAGAATTGCATGTGCTGAACTTTACTTATATGCAAACATCACCCGAGTATTTGCAGATGGTAGATCTCAGGCCAAATCTGAACAGCATTTGTTATAGAGTATTTATTGCTAGGGATAGTCAAATGGTGAGATGATACTCAGTCTTGATTCACAGATGTCTTAAGACTCTCATATGTGGAAGTGTTCACCAAGCCAAGTAAAAACCTGACTATAGTCTCTATTCCAAAAAAACTAGCAAATCAGCAAGACTAACAGTTTCTATCATCAGCATGTTATTCTTAATATACTGATGTATAGGACTCTCTAGATAAGTATGACTTAAGTACTTTTAAAAAATAATTTAAAAAAACCTTTTTTTTTTTTAACAGTGAAAATGTGAGAGCAAGTCTATATACTGAGAATGCTTAAGAGTTAGTGTAAAGGAAATGTGATACAGATACTTTTTTGTTTGAAAATCATTATGTTCTGGTTTTGGGAAGGGGAACTCTTTCCTGGCTTTCTCTGTTAGCAATACCTAGGTCCTTCCTGGCAGCATATCCATCAACAGGGGCTTCCCAAGGAGACCTGGACTGGTGCCAGAAGTGCAGTGCATTCTGTGTGCTCTTCTAGTGCTTCCATCACAAGTGGTATGTGTCATCATGCTTGGAAATCAGACCTGTCTATATGTAAACCCTAGTTTTCTTAACTCATTTAAGAAAAGGGGACAGCCCTGTTTTCAGGTTTTCTGTTGAAGGACATTGAATCATAGACATTTAGAAGATGTCTAGTTCTTTTTTTTTTTTTTCCCCTGGCTATTTTTTACCTCTACCTTTTAAAGTTATGCTGCAGGAGTGGTTTGCTATTGAACTTGCTTCCTGTATTTGAGGAGTATTATGTTTGCTAATTCATAACCATTCACCGAAATTTCTGAGAAATAGTTTCATATTTGTATGTGATAACATTGTACAAATACTAATTGTTTTCACAAAACTATAATGCCTGACAGGCATTGCTGTTAAATATTCAGTGCTGACAGATCTGTAAAACGTTAATGATTTGCAGTTACAACATCTACCTACATTGGAATTTCTTTTCTGTACAGTATTGTAAACCTAAACTCTTGAAAGTTTAAGGCTTGTTCTAGCAGGGAAACATCAAGGAAGTGGAGATGTTCACATCTATGATAACAGATTGACTAGATTAAATACATTTTAAAAAGAGACTCTAAAGTAACTCATGAAAAATATCAACTAAGAAAAACCTAATCTAGTAAAATAACCCCTTCTAGCAGTCATAGCACAAGCATTGCTTTTATGTCCTTCTGTTGTAGTATTTATTTTGTGCCATTTATATTGCTCATTGCTCTCACCCCTTTGGAGGGTAAAATCTCTCTGAGACTGGAAGACTAATTATGGATTACCAAATTGTTCAAATCAAAAAACAACACACACAAGAGGAAATAAGCACAAGGCAGCACAAAATATTCTCAGTTCACTTTTCACTTTAATAATGTGGCTAAAAATGATTTATGATGAGACAATACCACCGTTGTCCATGATGTACACTAATAGTCAATTCCGGTCCTGTCTTAGGCTCTGAACTCCAGAGCCTGAAGGTCTCAGAATCACAGAATTGTCTAGGTTGGAAAAGACCTTGAAGATCATCCAGTCCAACCATCAACCCAAGATTAACAGTTCCCAACTACACCAAATCCCTCAGCGCTATGTCAGCCCGACTCTTAAACCCCTCCAGGGATGGGGACTCCACCACCTCCCTGGGCAGCCCATTCCAACGCCTAACAACCTGTTCTGTAAAGAAATGCTTCCTAATATCCAGTCTAAACCTTCCCTGGCGCAACATGAGGCCATTCCCTCTTGTTCTATCACTTATTACTTGGTTGAAGAGGCTCATCCCCAGCTCTCTGCAGCCTCCTTTCAGGTAGTTGTAGAGGGCGATGAGGTCTCCCCTCAGCCTCCTCTTCTCCAGGCTAAACAACCCCAGTTCCCTCAGCCGCTCCTCGTATGACATGTGCTCCAGACCCTTCACCAGCTTCGTTGCCCTTTTCTGGACACGCTCGAGTCATTCAATGTCCTTTTTGTAGTGAGGGGCCCAAAACTGAACACAGTAATCAAGGTGCGGCCTCACCAGTGCCGAGTACAGGGGTAAGATCACTTCCCTGTCCCTGCTGGCCACACTATTTCTGATACAAGCCAGGATGCCATTGGCCTTCTTGGCCACCTGGGCACACTGCTGGCTCATGTTCAGTTGTCTGTCAATCAACACCCCCAGGTCACTCTCTGACTGGCAGCTCTCCAGCCACTCCTCCCCAAGCCTGTAGTGCTGCTGGGGGTTGTTGTGGCTCTCCTTACTAAGACTTTCAACACAAGTTTTTCTCACATACGTGCTTGCCTTAGAGAGCTTAGGGTGACTAAAGGATTGGTTCAGATGGTTTTGTAAATAGCTTTACATGCTAGGACACAGAATGGATTCTGTGCTTTTATACAAAACCAGAACCTCTCCCCTCAGTGATGAGCGACACTGAAACCTGATGGAAGGAAATTAGGGTAATTAGTACAACATGACAAGCTGAAAAGTATCTCTACCCCACAGCTCATTCCACATTCGTGTTGTGGCTCGGCAGTTCCTCTGGTCTCCCCCTGCCTCCCAGCTCACCCCTCCCTGAGCACCAGCAGCTCCAGTTGACCCTGTGCAGCTCCCGATGATGCCCTACGGCCTCCCAGCAAATGGATTTATCTCGGCTGATCAGGTCAGTCAGTGCTGGGCTTTGTCAAGCTCTCAGCCCCAGCAGCAGTGGGACAGTGTGGGTGAATGGCAAAGTCCTGCCTATCTAGAAGCTGGATGTCTCTCACAAAATCACATGAACCAGCAGGTCTTTCCCCTCTCAGTCATGCTGGCTAGATGTGCTGCACCTTCCCTGTGCTGAGATGCAGTTCATGCTTGCTCCTGAGCAGGGTTGGAAAACCTGAGGAATGGGGTGTCGCAGGCCGTGGCGAATGGCGCTTCAGTGGGATTAGTTAATCTAGGCACCACCTGTGGGGCTGAATTTAGGTTTTCCTGAGGTGACTCTGCCTTGTTTCTAAGGCAAAAAGGTATTTTTGCAGTCACATAATAATTTACATGTGGACTGAATACATTAATCATGCTGGTTTTAGGATTGTGTGGGTGGGAAGACTATTCCTGAGAATTTTAGAAGGAAGTGATAGTTATAACATCAATGCCTATTTATTTTTGTCCTAGTTACATCTCTTACAAGTGTTTCTGTGAGAAAGCCAGATTGTTTGAGAGTGCTTGAGCCTTTCATGGGGGTGTGTGTTTGGTTTTTTGTGTAATGCCTAGACTCTGGGTCCTGCAAAAAGATCCATACTGAGCCTTCTACTATATGATTAGGCCATTTAAGTTCTGTTAGGCCACTAAGAAGGTAAACTGAAGCATTTTTAAAGGTCTTTTTTAAATGCTTTCACCTGAGAAATTATTGTGGTGTATATTAAGAGTAAATTACCGAATAGATATCTTCATATGATATACTTTAAAACAGGCAAGGTAGCCTGAATAAAGACAGTCAATTAAATCTGAAATTGGGTTTGGTCTGCTGAAGACTTTGAGGCTGGCTTTCAGTTCAGACCATGGTAGCACTCACTTAAATTATAAGTCCATAACTCATGTTTATTAAATGAAATGTGAAATGCACTTAGAAGCCACACCAAATTGAATTGTCTCTTTTATAATAGCAACACTTCTACAACAGTAAGACAATTGATTCTCTTGTCTGGTTTAATATTGTCCTAGTTTATAGAAAAATAGAATAAATTATCTATTAAAAAAGCAAAGCAGACTGAAGAAAATTCACATTCAGATAAATAAATACATAATCTATGAAAACTATTTAAAGTGCATAAGTAGAAGAAAAATACCTAATCCACAAGAAAACAAAAACTGTGGAAAATATTTGAAAGTAGAGAGAACATTAAAGATCCAAATGGAAATGTTGATTTTGTGTGATACAAATTTAACAATAAATGCAAAGACAGATCAATGGATCAAAAACTAATGTTAATGGCCATTTCTACATAATTGTTTAGGGAGCTCAACTGAAGAGTGGGCACTGCTTAATGCAAAGGCTGATGGGGCTATTTTTAAGTATTTTTTTCTCCAGTTAATGAACATGATTATTTTCTTGTGGGTATGAGAAAAAAAGTGGATTTTCTTTTCTGAATGAAAATATATATGCTCTTAGACATATTCCAGCCTGCACTTTTAAACTCTTTAAAGAGAAATTGGGTTGTTTGGAAGATTTTAGAAAAGTGAATGCATACATTTATATCTAGGTGAATTCTGGCTGCTTATAGAAGGAGTAAAGACTATGGTCTGAAAATATGATTTATTTTACAGTGACATCAAGACATTTCTGACAGATAAAATGGCTATTTCAGATAGTAAGACATGGCTAGATAAAATGTGTTGAAAATCATGCTGATAGCATAAGCTTTCAATTGGCAATATTTTTTGAGAACTTTTAAAAAACCAAAGCAGACTTTGTAAGTGGGTAAAAGGAATATGAAAATATGCAGGAGAAGTAAAACAATCCACCTTAAATCTACAGCTGCATAAAAAGGATAAATATGAGCAGACACAAAGGAACCTTTAAGAGTAAAGTAGCTAAATAAAACAGTCAAATGTAGGATCATTGTGTGCTTCTGCAAGGAAGATCACTAGTACAATATAGCACAAAAAGTCTAATGAATGTGAAGAATCTGTAAAATAGTGCTTGATTATTTAAGAAGTAAAGCTGTTTCAGAAGTCCCTTACAAAAAAAAGACAATTTGTTTCCCTGAAGCATTTTTTATTAGATGCTTTCAAATCCAAGAGGCCTTCCGAAGAACAAGTAGGAAAAAACACAGATACTTTGGAAAGTTTGGGGGAGTTAGAAATCAAAGTCACAAAACTTGCTAAGTGCTGTTATTATTCATGGATGATAATGCAGCTGCTTATAGATGATTGTGATCAACTCCTGATAAATATCACAGTGATCCAGATGCATAAATGAAGAAGACAATTTGAGGAGCATGACTGACCTTTCCGATGAGTAGATCAGTGAGCAACTGAGTTTAGACTGGTGGCTTGCTTGGTTTTGTGTATAGTGAAATGTCAAAGTAGTAATATGATGGATAGTGCTTTATGGTACCCTGTCCGTAAGGTCATCTAGCCTTTACATGCTGAGATAAAGTATATATAGAATAACTTACCCATTTAAGATATTAGTTTCTATTACTTCTGAAGGTGAACAGTGAAACCTAATCAAATATACTTGTACTTTTTAGATAGCCTGACTTTGCTATCTGGACCAGATTTAAGCAACACTGAAAGAAAAACTTCCATGTATTTTAATGATGTCATAGCAGCAGGTTTAGCTACATCAGCTATTTTTCAGCCTTTCTCAAGAATATCTTTGCAAGGAGGGCCTCTGCTCCCACCAACTTCAGAATACTGTTTGCTATTGTGTGATTCTCATAGAGGGAGTTTAACAATGTATTTCTTTTCAAGAAGAACCTTTGTGTTCTGGTCTCCTGTGAGCGATTTAGCTCCAGAAGCTGTGTCCAGACAAGTGACATAAGTGTTATCAAATGGTATTCTCATAACAGTGTATTATTTAATTATTTGTACGAAGGTAGCATGCAGGGAAGAGAGCTAAAAGGAACCAAGAGCACACCTTCATCTAAGCCTTGGGCTTTGTAGTTCCCTTGCAGCTCTGTCAGGCCTAACTGATTACCAATACTCTTGCCTCTGGCTAAGCTAGGATTCACTTTGTTTCCCTGCAGAGCCAAACTCTTCCTCCTTCATCTCAGGTCAGGTTTCCATGTAATCTAATGTCCTGTGTATTACAAAGATAGACAGAACTTCCCACCAGGAAATCCTCTTCTCCACTAGCAAGGGTTTTGAATGCCTTGGGCAGAGGAACAACCTCAAAGGTGTTGGTAGTTTGATAGGGTTTTTATTTTTAAAGACATTACCTGCCTTTCTGTGGATTTTCAGTGAGCTGGTGCAGATACATAAGCTCCTTTGAACCCACTGAGCAAAAAACTGTCATAATCAAATTAAAATGGATTCTACTTGTGAAGTAAAGTGGCTATTTCCCATGGTCCTTGCACAAACAAGTTAAAAATACAAAGAATATTGTTTTTTTTTTTTTAATGCTACTTTCTTCTCCTCTTTCCTTGCTGGCACACTGTATATCTTTTGATAAACTTGTATAGCCTAGCACAGATGCTAGCAGATTTTCATGTGCTTTCTCTTCCATCTTGATGGAAGAGTCCTGTATTGATTTAAAGATCTGTCAGTGGAGAGAAACAGAGTCCTATCTTAAGAAAGAACCAGTTAGAACATAAATTATTGCCGTGCATCCTGTGCTCATCCATGCCAAAACACTGAGCAATAGTGGGACTTAAAAACATATCGAATAAAGTTCAGGGTATTCTAAAATAAAACTAGAAAAGGATCCACCATCAGTGGTGTCATGTTTAGACATGAAAGCTTATTCTAAAATTAGTTGTTTTAGCAATAATAATGTATGTTTTTGGAAAACCAATTAGCTGAGTTAAGTTGAGGTTTTAAGCTTTTAAAAATCCTGTTATCCCTTGAGTCTGATAAGCCATGAAATCATCCGTAAGTCACCAATTAAGCTCATCTGTTTTGTTTTTTTTTAATGGATAAATGATCAAATTTATTTGAATCTCATTCAAGCCAATTACGTTCTTCCCAAACAAATGAAGTGAAGCTATTAATGGATCTGACTTTGCCCTAGGCTTTTAGCTACCAAATCCACCTGCCTTTGGATGTTTCTCTACAACATACCAAACAGATAGTGTTTCCTTATTGCTGTTATCACATTTTCATGTGCTTTGTGCCACACAGAAAAGATTACATAGTTTTGTATCAATTTACATAATCTTAATGAGAGAGTTGTAATAAATATGAAATCTTCTGGGGAGTCTTTTGAGTTTTTAGTGTATTCATTACAAATAGAGATACTCAACAAATTGCATGAAATTGCAAAAGGTGCCTTTTTCAGGCTATATTTGTTTTCAGAACTTCTGGGTCTTATTCCATGATTCTTAAGTTGAATAGGTGAAGGATTTTAGAAACTGTATAGGAAGAAGTTGACATCTATGCTGTTGTTTTTTTTTTTTTTTAGTGAGTTGAATTCGTTACTATTGCCTGAATTGACACAAGTCCAAGGGTATATGAGGAAGGTATTAAATGCAAAACTTCCTTCTCCCCCTCCAAAGTCTGGAATTGGTTCAGTGTGATGTGACATTTTGGTTGAATTTGGTAGCAGTTTGTTTCCCATTCCTCATTTAGACATTTCAAACTGTTAGATCTTGATTCTCCATTCTTTGTGGATGATTGAAAGCTTTCAAACACACAGCAATGTTGCCTTAACTCCAGGAGAACACAGAACTTCACAGTCATCTCTTGATAGGGAGAAGAGCAATTCTCAAATGTGTTTTGCATATTTTGAACAAATTCTTCTTTGGAGGCAGATTTGCAAATTAATCTGTCATAAATGCCATCTTATTTATAAATTGTATAGCTGAAAACATAAGCCAATTATGGTATTTAATATATTATTGTTGAAAGATTGCACTGTAACTCCTGTTCTGTACCAGAAGCAGCACTCTGTAAGTAGGTTATTCCTCTGTGATCGAGTATTTCAAGTTAATTAATCTGATGAACTATCAACAAATTAACTTCTCTTGTGTCTCTGTCTTTTTACATGATACTAAGACACATATCTTCCTGAAATAAAAACTCTACTTACCAAGAAAATGGCTTGAAGGCAAATTCATGAAAACAATGCATAAACCATTTGTTGATGTTAAATTTATGTATTCAATTGAATCTTGAAAAAAAATTTAATGTGCTGTTAAATCTTGGAATGTTAAAATATTTTAAGTGGCACACATTTCATCTTTGGCTAAACAATCCAATATCCCATACAGGGTCAAATTCTGTCCTTGGATTTTCACGTAAGCAAGTATTGATAGTTTCTCATGGGCAAAGTGGCTTGGAGACTAAATAAAGAAATGCAGCTGGACAAACCCAGAAGCAACTATTCCCAGACCTACCTGACAAGGTAGGAAAAGAAACAATAATTACAAGCTAGTCTTTTTACAAAGGCACCTGGACTTTGCGTCAGTGTTTTATTGTACTGGATTATTTGCTTTGGACAGTCTAACACAAGCAGTAGCTTCTGCTTTCTGCTGTCAAAAACCAATTCATTTCTTTCAGCAAGAGCTTGAGCCACTGTATTCCATGTGTTTGTCATCTCCAGGATTCACTTTTGTAATTCATTCACCCTGCCCGGGCTTACTTAAGCTCAGAATGTAAGCCATAATTCACAAATAGTGTGGTAAACCACATCCTCGGGCAGCGTCAGCGTCGAAAGCCTATTATACAGGTGCTTTATCACATCTGCTATACTGGGTTCTGAGAGGAAAAAACAATTCCTGTGATAGATTAAGTCTATCCCAATAAGGGCTTCATAAATCAGTGCTACCAAAAGCAGGAGTGGCTCTGAATGTCTGCTGAGATCCAGAAGAGGCTGTAGTCTGGCAGATAATTTACAAAGAAAGAGAAATGCCCTTAATGGAACCAAGAGGAAAGACCAATCAAGTGTAAGGAAATGGCTCTAGTAACCTCTCATTGCTGTAGGATTCACTCACTTGCTCCTTCATCATGCCATTCCTCCAACATCAAAAACAAAAGGAAACTCACAGCATGGTTAGAGGAGTTTGAGATTCAGCTGGGAGTACTCACTGACTTTGGGGAGAAGTCTCAAATCACTGTGAACCAGTTAAAGGAGGAAGGATGTGATAAATTTTGTTAGACAATTATCAGAATATTTTTGACCTTGAGGTTGAGGTTTTGATGAAGGTTTGGCAGTATTATTCCTTTATTAGAATAGTTTTGCCCAGTTTTATGAGTAACTGTATCACTCAACTCATACCTGCAGCAGGAAGAAGGTACCTCCCTGCTCTTTATTATTTTAAGGCAAAAATTGTAACTGAGTGTGTGAATGACACGATAACTTTTCAGACAAGGTTAGTGGAAGATTATCTGCCAAGATCCTGACAAGTAAGCAACTTCCAGTAGGACAGGTAAATCAATCTTCCAGAAGGTTATGATGATATAAGACCTATGCATGAGTGAGAACAGGAATATTAGAGAGCAGTGAGGGTGTGCTGAGTTCTTGTGTGTGGGATGCCACTCATGTCTTGGTTCTGAGTATCCCATTCTCCTAGACCTGGCCCACTTTTTTTGGATGCCCCAGATGTGTTCAGAATTAAAAGGTATAACAGAAGATTCTGAGTAATACTCTGACCTCTGGGACAGGTTATGCAACTGGATGCTATTTTAACTCTACTGACGACTTTCTTTTCAGTAGGAAAGAAATATATTTGCTGCACTGTCAACACATATTTTAATCTAAACATGTACATTAGATAATACTACAGGAATAGTATTTTTGATTTTTCCTGCATCAATCATTAATGGATAGATGAACTTTTCTTGGCTTTATTTAGCAGGGTAAGCATAAAGCTAACAAGTAACTTAAAGATAAGAAAATCAGTCAATGCTGGGTTATGTGACCTCAAACAGTTGCAGTGATGCTTCTATGCCCTGTTGGCAGTCACAGTTCTAATCCCAGTTGGCTACTGCTTTGAAGTGGTAATTTATTTCCTCTCTTTCCTCCTGGCCTGAGAGATGCCAGTGACTTCTAATTTGCCATCCCCATCACAGGTGCTCCATTGGTGTTTTGTTCCTCAGTTACCTGTCCATGTAGAATGAGGGTTCACAGGCCCACTTCTCAAGCCTGTCACGGTCCTTCTGGATGGTGTACTGGAAGGAGTCCAACAAAGGGACACAAAAATGATGAAGAGATTGGAGCACTGATCATGTGAGGAGAGGCTGTGAGCACTGTGGTTGTTCAGTCTGGAGAGGAGAAGACTCATGTGGATCTTATCAATGTGTACAAATAACTGAAGAAAGGGTGAAAAGAAGATGGAGCCAGACTAATCTCAGTGGTGTCTAGTGACAGGGCAAGAGGCAATGGGCACAAACTGAAACACAGGAAAATCCATTTAAACATAAGAAAAATTGTGAGGGTGGTCAAACATTGTAACAGGTTGCCTAGAGAGGCTGTGGGGTCTCCAGTCTTGGATATATTAGAAATCCAAGTGGGCATAGCCCTGAACAACCTGCTGTAGGTCGCCTTGCTTTCAGGGGGGTGGTGGTGTCAAACTCGATGACTTCCAGAAGTCTATTCCAGCCTCAATGATTCTGTGAGTCTGTGACCTGGATATAATCAGAAAAATCCTCACTGTGAGCACCACCTCACAGAACTTGTGCTTTTATAATAAGAATAATGCCACAGCAGATATTTTAGAGTCCTGCTTTTCTGGAATAACCCACCTACTCACTTGCTTCCTCTCAAAAAGAATCCCTTGTGGTGATCACAGGGAGCATACTGTGACAGGAGCGGCTGTTCTATCTGGAAGTAGTCCTATTGCTCTCATAATTATGCTACTAGCCAAGATAGCTCTAACCTAGTTTCTTGAGGTGTATTTCTCCCACTGCTTGATAACTATGGACAGCTTATTCATAATTCATGAGATGTCTGTTTTTAAAGAACTTGACGACCTGTCAGATTTGCCCCCTGAGATAGTAGATATCTAACATTCTCTGTTTCTCCTAAAAATAAATTATTTGTAAATTGTCTTCTTTTGGAAAGGAGTAATAATGCACCTTCACACAATTATGAGATTTGGGGATTTATCAAAATCCCTGGGGATGACCAATTAATTTTAATTTGTATTTAGCATTTGTTGCTTGTGGCACAGTTGAACAATTAACACCATCATTATTACAGAACACACACAATCCCTCCCCACCAATTCTTTATTGGTGGTGTTTACTGACATTTATCCAAAAGTCTTTTTTTAAATTAAAATCTATTCAAGGGTCTTCCCATCCTCTGACTTTACGTAGTATTCGCCACCTCTCTGTTCCTTGGGTGTCTCTCTGTATCCTGTGTTAAACACACAAAAATGTCTCTTCTCCAAGACACATACCTATTAGATGATCTGGTGAATTCAGTGGTGAATAGCTTACAAATTTGGTTTGATACCGAGGTCTGATTTCATTTATCTTGAATATAATTTTGTACATAAAGTTGCAGATGAGAATTTGTCTGGATTTTCAAAAGCAGGACCTCGTATCCTGAATTGCAGAAAGCCTTAGAGGACCCTGTTCAAAATTGCTTGCTCATAGTTGCCCAGGATGTGTGGGAGCACTCCAAGCTCTAGAATGTTTGCCTGTTTGTTAAACTACCCTCCCATTTCCAAGGCCAATTTTTGAGGAAGTTGCAATATAAAGTACTGTTGGCACAAACTATAATCTGTGCAATCATTTGGCTTCTATTTCCAGTAAAGCGAGCAGACTATCATTAGTAACAAACATACGTCTTTTAAAAAGATGATTTGCTTTATAACTATGATAGAAGGGTGGCATAGATATTATTCATATATCAAAATTATTTAGATTGTGCTTTCAAATATGAAAACATCTTTGATATGACAAGTTACAGAAATCTCCCCTTTTAAGAATGAGCTTTAGTTGGTGAGAAATTCTGGCTGAAACAAAAAAAGGAATCTGGTAGTACAGCCTCAGTGAGGACCTATGTCCTCTCATCTCCTAGCTTCTGGTCCGGACCAGGAGAAGTGGGAATCTTTTAACCAACTCCAATAATGTTTTTGCTGTGCAGGCATTTGTCTGTATTTACAGTGAATTCCGAGCATGCTTTCACTGCTGGTCCAAACAAACTGCTACCCTGAGCGGACTCTAGGCAGAAGTACTGGGACATAGGCCTGCAAGCTGACCTGATCTCCCAGCCCTAAAGCGATACAGGGGAGGGAAGAAACAACCCTACAGTTTTCAGGTCCACTGTGATGGGCCTGGTGGCCTTCCTGGCTCCTGTGTTCTTGGGGCCTTCTGCCCATGCTCCAGGTGCATTGCAGACATGCCAAGGGGCAGCCTACTCACTGCAGTCAAGTCGTGGAGTGGTACCACGTGGTGACGAGTGCTGGTCCCCCTGCTGTGGCCTGGGTCTGCTGGGAATTCACGGTTGGTGTTTGGTTCCTCTTCGACATTAGCAAGCTGCAAATGACCCCGAAGCAAGTGCCCTTATGGTGCCCATGCATGTGTCTAATTTATGGCTATCGCATGCAGTTAAGAGTCACTGCATCTTCATGCTCTTTACCAATTGGGAAGAAAGGCAGTAAAAGAAATTTTCTTACTTTATTACACACAAATATCCATTTCTGAAATAATGTTTTTGGTAGCAGTTTATAATAATTTGTCAAAAGCATTTTTATTCCCTCTACTTTATGTTGAAATTGCTGATAATTCATGTGTGTAGTTGCTCTCACCATACCAAAAATGCTTAAAAAGTTGAAGAAGAATCCAGGAAGACTTTCAAACTGGCTTATATCTTTTGTTTCAGAGTTATCACTGATAAATATTTCTGTTTATGATTTCAGAGAGTAGTCCTATGGACTGTCACTGTGTTCCCACTCTTCTAGATAATTACTTGCCTTAAGATACTGCTTTCAGAGCAAGGGAGAAATTTCCAATATATTATTTTTAAAGACCTGCAAAATTAACTCTTAGATTTCTGCTGAGCCTCGCACATTTCAAATGTCAAACTGTGAAATAATGCTGCAAATATTATCTGAGTTACTCCCACTCTCTGAACTGCAATTACTGTTGTCTGCCTGTAGGAAGAGAACTAGCTCTGTTGGAGCAAGATGCAGATCTGCATTGCTAGTGTTTCTATAGTATCCATCTTGTATGCTGGTGGCATGCTAGAATAAATTGATCTGGTTCATGCACAGATTTACTTCTTAATGAAAAAAGTTTAATTAAGAAGATCAGCGTTAATTTAAAGCCATTAAAAAAACCTTAACATATTGCTGTAGATTTATTAGCACTAAAAAGCTTGTTATGTGTTCAAACCTGCTAACATGAATAGTAACATACGAACCTATGTTATGTTTGCTTATAGTATTCTTTGCTGACATCAAAAATGTGTAATAGGTATGAAACCTGAGCAGCTTTTATTTTGATGGAGTTGGCCTCTATCTTTCTTGTTTCTTTACTGTTTTATTGACTGCAAGAGAGAGAGAGAGGATGAAAGGCTGAGGAAGTTAGCATTTATATGGAGCCCAGTGGGACTGTATTTACTCTGAATGCAAAAACATGGAAACCCATGCCCCTCTGGCTTGTATTGCCTAATTTCTCCTCCATATACAGGTACAACACCGTTTCGGTCTTGGTAGTTCATATTATTTCTAGTGGCTGCCTTCCAGATTTTTTCCTCTTAAACTGCCACATTATCAATTGGGTATTTCCTTTGTTATGTTTAGTACTTTTAGTCTCTGACACATCATGTAGAGAATTAATGTTTATAAAGTAGACATTAGGAAAAGTCTGTTAGTAACAGGTAGTCTGGGGGAATTGTAAAGTCTCCAGGAAGGGACATCTGTGGGAACAGGTTAGACAAGCATCTGTCTGGGTGCATTTCCATACCATCACTCCTGGGCAGGGTGGTGTCAGGTATGGGATGACCCTTCTTTCCTCTCATTCTACATGTTATGCATTTTATGTACTAATGAGCTCCAGGTTTCATCCAGAAGTTGATCTTTCTGGCAATGGGGATTTGTGTATTTTTTCCTTAACAGTGCAGCTGTTACTTTGCTCGACTTTAAAATGTTATTCATGTTTTCAGTGGGGGTGGATAACAAAACAAAAAATTAACCAGATTTGTAATTGCTGTAAATTTGCTCTGTTCCACTGAAGTCTAGGCAGTAATCCCAGTTTCACTCCATCTAAGGATGTGAACTAAAACATTCATTAAAGACAGTGATAAAGGCAACAGGCTTTTCAAGTGAGTAGGTAACGGAGGTGGGCGTTTCTGGAGGCTGACAATGCTATAGACACAAAACCATTTGCCTGTGATCTTTAATATGCTATCAGATGGAGTGTGCATAGGTATTGGAACTTTTTGAAGTGGCAAATTATTACATCCTTAGAAATTAAATGTGATGTTTAAGAAAGTTACTGAGTGTTAATGGATTTCTTCATTTGTTTTTTATATACTGGGTTTCATTCTAAAGCAATTCAAGAAAACAACAGAGGAAGCTATAAACGTTTTGCAAATATTAAGATGAAGTTCCAGAAGAACTAATGAGTATGTAATTGGAAACACAAATTTGCATACAAATTTGAACATGATATTTCAAAGCTTGCAAACATCAAAGTGTATTAAAATGACAAGCTATCCATGCCAATGTACAGTTTTTTATTTTAAATGGGTGAAAGAATAAAATATAAAGGTTTTACTCGTGAGATGGCTAATTATATCAAATTGCTTTAGGCAAAAGGCAACATCAAGTCATTGTGACATGCATTTGCTTTGCTTTTTTTCCTGTTATTGTATGCAATTTCTATGTACCTTGGGGGTCAGAGAAGTGAAACATGTGTCAGGCATATTAAGATAATAGAGAGTCACAGCCTTCCATCTGGCAAACGATAGAGGCATCTCTTACTCCTACGTTGAACTCTAGGCAAATGCACATGTAGGAATCAACTTCATTTCATTCATGGGGCATAGTAGAAACTAGCTGCTCTCTCCTTTGCTAACCTGAAACTCCAGAAGCTGCCCTGGCTATGAGTGACAAAGTCTGCAAGTCCCCGAGTGGAGAAGTGCTATGCTGAAGGGAAGCTAGGGTAGGTGTCACCTCTCTAACCACAAGACAGCAGGCACTGATGCTGCAGCACCACCTGGCTTAACTCTGACCAAGGCTCACCCCCTGAAGTCCCCAACTCTTATATTTGCCTAATGCAAGTGGAGAAATGGTGAGCCAGAATGGATTCAGGGTTGTACTGCTGTGTTTGTATGCTCTCATGCTGAGCTGATGCTGCTGCACTCGGCTGTGTGAGCTTCCTGGCTCATGTCACCCTAACTCAGGGTTTTCTGCACCATATTTCATTACTACCTGACACTTCCTTGGTATGTTCTGCTTTGCATCAGGACTGCACTAAATCCTTCATTACTAGAGTCCTCTCCTACTACCTTCACTTGGGAGCTGGAAAGGCTCCCAAGCCTGGTTAAGCAAAACATGCAAGTGGTATAGGAAATGAGTAAGTGGTAGTATCTAGTTTTTGACTGTTACTTGGATGTGCAGAGTAATTGCCTGTGTAGTTGGCAAGAGGTTGAAAAAAAGGTCTTGTGCAGAAAAGTAAAGAATAAATAGTGACGGGCTTTTAAAGGCAGTGAAGAATGTCAGAAAGATTCCTCGCATCTGTGGAGGACACCAGGTCATGGCAAGCATTCTTATTAATGTGTGAATTTTCTGCAGTCTTTAAATGCAACTGCACCTGAGAGTTCAGCAGGTTTAGTGGTGTAATGCATGGCAGCAATTTAGCAGAACTGTAAGAAAAGCGTGGATCAGTGCTCCTCTCTTGACTTGAATTCCAAACAGAAATAGATCAGAGAAATTCAATACTAATACAGCAGGATTCTTACATATTGACTTTGTCTACTTACTGACCTTTGCCACTGAGGCTTTGTGAGGGAGGCTGTATATATATATAAGGTGGCACTTAGTGCTGAGAAACAGCCTTACTGTGAGTGCTACACAAGGCCAGCTCTTTTCTGCACCTGTCTAGTAAGAGGCAATAGGATGAAAGTGAAGCTGATAGCATAAACAGCTGCTGCAAAAAAAAACCTGTTTCAGCAAAATAGGATAAGTGGACATAAGATAAAGTGAGTGCTGGCTTGAATTATATGAGCTAATAAGACTTTGCCTGTATAGAAAGGATGTTGATTTTGAGCTGCTTCCATTCTTATCAGTGACATGGGGCTTAGCAAGAGTAGAAAGTAGTTTCCTGTTATTTTGTTCTGGCAGTCTTGTCTAGGGCTTTTAAACCCTGTAGGACCTCAGGAAGCGAAATGTTAAGTACAAGGTTAAGCTAATATGCCTAATTTCATCACAGAACTAGAGTGAATCTAAGTATGTGTTTAGAGTCAGGCCAGGTGAGGATGGCTACTCAAGTCAAACCATGCTGCTTGTCCTTGAATTAGATGAAATCAGTAGCAGGAATTATGTAAGGTAGTGTTTGCAGGGTAGGACTTAATATCCTTCGAAGCTCTTCACAGGGCTATGCATAAACTAGCAATTTTGTATACTTTTTGTTAATGCTTGATTTTCAAACAACAAAAAACTTACAAAAAATCAAAATTAATATATGATTTATTGAGTTAACAACGGGACTATGTCCATCAGGGCTCTCCAGCATAGTGCAGAGTAATACTGTGAGTAATTTACAGAGAGAAACAATTATGTGAGGCTAAAGCCTGTGTTACTGCTTAAAAAAAAAAACCAAAAAACCAACCCACCATTTAGCATGCAGCACAGGCAGCTTTGCCAGATTTATCTCCCCAAGTTTCCCTAGCATTGTTCTCAGTAACAAGAGGTCACTGGATGGCTATAGAGGGGTGAGAGGTTCCCTCAGGATGCTGCACCCCCTATGGAAGAGCAACTCCCCCTAGAAAGGTGGGTGCTTGCCACACAACTACAAAGATCTTCAAGATGCCATAATCCATCCCCTGCACCAGTACAAACATCCTTGATGTCAGTGGCACAGAGCCGAAATAAATGTTTTTCTGCCATGAGTTGTAGCACAAAATCACTGAGATGGAGATGTACATTTAAGCTGAACATCACCAAGCAATCTCTGCCAATGAAATATGCTGAGGAAACTGTTTGAAAGGCATGGAAGTAGCAATCTTCAGGAATTTAAAAAAGACTAGATAAAATACTGCAAAATATATGGGGAGAGAAATGTTGTCCTGTCAAGGTGACAGAGATAACCAAATGTATTTCTTTCATTTCCAAACTTCCAGGACATACTCTGTTATTTTCTGTATTTAGTATATCGTAGGCTATCAAAGCCACACAGAATCATTATTTGTTTTTCTCTGGTGAGAGACAAGCTGATTGCTTCTCAGAGCTTCCCCTGAACTTAGCATAGTTGTGGTAGAGGATATTTTTTAGTAGCTGCTGCTGAACATTTTGACTGAAATGTTCCATAGGATCAGTGCGGATGTCTTCTTTTGGTTGAATTGTGCATATTTATATATTTAGTTTATTGTCCACTGTTTTCCCTAATCTTTTACCAAAGGTTTCCTGGAACATTTAAGTAGAAGGAGAATGAGAGTTTGAGGGTGGTTTTGTGGGTTTTGTTGTTTTCTGTGCATGTTCTTCTTTTTCCCCTCCAGAGTAGGAAAGCATGGTCCTTGTAACCTTGTGGGATGTTGATCAGGATTTGCAGGATCTGGCTTGTAATTTACAAGTGGCATTGCAATTACCAGATACAATCCCATCTAGAATAACACCTCCTGATGTCTAACAAGCAAGCCATTCTGAAACTTTGAAAAAACCTGAATACTTAAAAATCCTGATTGATTAGAAAGGATTTGCTAGTTTTTCTCCTCTTGCTTCTCCCATGCATTCCCTTCTTTCTCTACCTTCTGTGCTTGCAGAATAGATGAGAAAAGCTCTAGAGTCAAAAAAATTCCCCCAGCACTGTTTAGACATTATAGAGCTGAATTGGTAACACAACATATACACAACAGTGTGGGGAACAGTCAGCATCTCGGTGCCTCAGATCCATGCATTTTCTACTGAACTTCACAAGATCCCTCACATTGCTGCTCTGTCTTGCACACCTTCCATCTATGCCTGCAGTACATCCTTAACAAATTATCAGTGACTATTTGTAACACCTGAGAGCCTTAGCAAGCTCTTTGGGGTGCAAGATCATCATTTAATTCTGTATTTGGACAGCTACTCAGACAATGAAGGCATCGCAGTGTTACTTTTCACACATTTAGATGAATTTTTTTCCTCCTGTCTTTGTGGCTGGGTGTTTTATTACTTCCTTCACTTTTCAAACAGCACATCATGTGCAGAGAAAGCTGCTATTCCTGCTAGGTGTGATTTGAGGAATGGCCAGTTGGCTGGAGCACATCTGACCTACTGCTTTTCCCTTGGGGCCTCTTCCCCAGCACTGAATCCATGTGCGAAGGGGAAGGGCCTGGTGGGTGGATGCTGTACCCAGATGTGGCCAGACCCAGGAGCTGCTGACTTGCCTTTGTGTGACTGGGGGAGGCGACCTGGCATTCTGTGCCCACCTGAAGAAACACTGGACTATGCTGGTCTACCCCTGCTGGTAGGCAGAAGAGAGAAAATAGATTACTGAAACTTTGTTTTCTAGTATAAAGTACACCAGAATAATATTTAGTAATGTTTAGTATCATAATATTGTAATATTTAGTACCATAAATAGATTCTTCCACAAGAGAAATACCTAAAATAGGTTTGATGATGAGTATTTGCTTGAGCTGAAAGACTCTGAAGCTTGGACTGCTGTATTGCTTCTCATTGCTTTAGACAACAGTCATCAACAACTGTATTAGTCACCTGCAGTCATTACAGTGCCAGTGATGCCCTGCATTTCCTACTCTAAGAGCAGGGATGCTAACAGGTTTTGTATCACAAGAGGCTGTACCCCTCTTCACTGACACAAAGCAGATTCTGCTAGCAAGAAACTTGCATATTTATCCAGGTGGTGTAGCCAAACTAGATATGCTTTCCTTCTAATTTTAAAAGTTTCTTTTCCCATAATCTCTCAAGTTTAGAAAGACTCAGGTGTGAATGCCCCATGTTCATGCTGAGTCTAAAATACTCTGTGCCATTGTTAATGAGTGCTCAGAAAACCCACTCTTCTCACAAGGAGTCACAAAATACATTTGTTCATTGGATTGCATCTCCCCATCACTTTGTGGGCTTATTTAGCAGGTTGTTATAAACAAAAAAGCTATCTGAGCCCTGCCAGTTTGTATACCTAGGTCTCAATGCATCACAAATGACAAGGATGTTGAAAGATTCTCTTGCATCTAGGTTAATATTGATGCTAAACATTACCTATAGCCTATTTTTAATTTTTGTTATGAAACTGTTGCTAGGATTGCTGATGAAGATTATCAGCCTCCTTTTCTGTGGATAACTACTATCACCTACTTAAAAAGAAAAGTAAGTAATTAAGATAACACCTTTTAAAGTATAACACCTATTACAAAATGCAAGAGGAGTCTGTCAGTAAGACACTCACCTGTGAGGATCATTTTAAAACAGATGGTGAAGAAACAATTTAGCCAAAAAGTCCAAATCATGGCCTAATCCTGGAAAATATCGCCTGATAGTTATTATTACGGTATTTATGACCCCAATCATTTATGCATTCATAGATATTTATGCTCACTCTTTTGAATGAAATATTCATTATGGATAGGTGCTTTCTGGCATATGTGAGTGCAAAAGAAAGTTGCTGCAGCATGAATTAGTCCATTTTAGTCCAAATAAACTACTGACTTTCACTGTTACTGTGTTTGCCGTCTTGCATATTCGGCATATAGAGTGATCTGCTATAGGGGAGCAGATGTTGTCTGTTGGAAACAGATACGCAGAAAGGCATAACTTCTTCCCGGTACAGCTTCAGGTGTTGAATTAGAGATATTCTCATAAACAGGTCAATCCATTTGCAGTGTTTGCTTTAAAATCTGCTATGTTTTGCCTAGGTCAGTTGAGAGGACTAATGTGAGAAGTCTCAGTTTTCTCTCAGTATTTGCCTTAGGAAATCCAGTGAAGGGTAAGAAGTGGTATTATTCCCCAGTCTAAAGCTAATGCTAATTATCTTAGCTTGGGTTTTGATATTTCTTATACCTGCTACTTACAGCTCATCTTAGGGAGCACTGTTGCTGACCAGACTGAACAAGTATTACGGGGAAGGACGAGCAACCTGTTCACCATGAACATGGTCCTTGAATCTGGTCTTTATTTCCATGCTGAGCTTGATTTTTAACAGGTTTCCCCTACTACCACCTCACCTCCAGGGAAAAGAGTTTGTTTCCTTTTAATAAGTTATTTTCCGAACTAGTAAAAAAACGCTCCAGAAAGGCAATTCTTGATCATGTTGCCAGTGGTCTTCACAATGAATGTGAGTTGAAGGGATTTGGCAGCTTGATGACATCATTTTTTTAAAACATTTTCCTGTTTATAGATTATCTCATTAGAATATTTTTTAAATTTTAGAGGAAAAAATGGACATTCCATGCATTTTTCGTTAATATTACATCAACTGATGACTGATAAAAAAAAATTAATTTGCAAGAGGTGCTGCTCTTCAGGTTATTTTTGGAATACCTGATAAAATATTGTGAGGTTCAGGACGTTTAATTTACATTATGTTCTGAAGATTTTGTCCAGGGCATGAGGACTACTGTTCTTATAAATTCATGAGCTAACTGAATTTTGAAAAATGTATTACAAAATTTTTTTTTTATCTTTTATTTACTATGTATACCTCATCCATGAATCTGGAAACAGTGATCAGCATGAATACACTTTAGTAGTATGAAAGTATATGGTAGGCTTAAAATTTACTTTTGAATTCTGTCAAATAGGGTTTTTTTCAATATCTTGCTTTCTAACAATCATTTTATTTTATATGACAGAAAGTTATTCTAGTAATTTTTATACTTCAAAGGATTTTCTGAGGTATATTTTAGAAAGCTCTCCAGGATTCATTTTTAGCTGTGTATATGAGTTTTTACAGTCCCATGTAAGGTTAGTTTATTTTGTGATAGGTGAAATACACAAAATGGAAACAGCCCTTAAGGGCTAAATTGAATCCCATCGGCTTTCAAAGCAGAGCTCCTAATTACTGTCAACCCCTGACTACAGATAAATTAAAATGGAATAGAATAAACTATTTCAGTTGGAAGGGAGCTACAATGATCATCTAGTTCCACTGCCTGACCACTTCAAGACTGACCAAAACCTAGAACATGTTATTAAGGGCATTGTCCAAATGCCTCTAAACTCTGACAGTCTTGGTGCATCGACCACCTCTTGAGGAAGCCTGTTCCAGTGTTCGACCAACCTCTCGGTAAAGAAATGCTTCCTAATGTCCAGTCTAACGCTCCCCTGGTACAGCTTTGAACCATTTCCACATGTTCTATCAGTGGATCCCAGGGAGAAGAGCTCAGCACCTCCCTCTCCACTTTCCCTCCTCAGGAAGCTGCAGAGAGCAATGAGGTTGCCCCTCAGCCTCCTTCTCCAAACTAAACAAGCCCAAAGTCCTTAGCCACTCCTATAAAATAAAATTTGAACTTTAATTTCCATTGGACTATTAATCATCTATTAAGGAAATAACTGTGAAAATAAAAGTGAACATGAGGAAGCTATAACTCTGGATGAGAAAATAATAGCATTTAATGTGTAATGAATTACCTATGCACAGTTAAGTCCTTTGCTATACTGAGGCCAGAATGCTTAGGCCTAAAGAATAAACTTATAGGGATAAAATGATTGAGTGGGTGGAAAAAGCAGGAAACAACGGTAAAATGGCCTTTGAGCTAACAACCATGCTTGATTTCCTCATTCAAGTTTCATAACTAGTGTCTAGAATCCGCAGACAACTTGTTGAGCAACATCTTGCCTGCAGCAAAGCTCAAAACAGCTCTTTGTGAGATGGTATCAATCATACGCTTGCCAGATCCTAGTGCTGACTAGGAATGCTAGAATCTTCATTGACAAATTAATGGACAATGAACGCTACCTGTTAGCTAATCAAGTAGTGTCATTCACATAAAAATAGCACTAACTCATTTCTTTACCACCACCCCTTCACTCCAAGCATTGCAACCAAAATAGAGGATGCAGCTCAGACCTGCAATCTAGAGATAATAACGTGTAGCGGATTTGGCTGTTAAAAGTGGAGATAAATGTTCCGTTGGGTATTGGGAGTACAGAACTGGGGAAGAATAAATATGCCAGAAGGTTATTTATAGATAGTAAGACAAAAGTTACAATAGTAAAATTTAATACAGAAGTTGTCCCTCCTAGCCATCTTTTCAGCTCCCGCTCAGTGGTTTGAACAGCACTTAGACACTTGTTTTACATAGAATAAGCTATTTATTTTTACAGGGATAGCTCTCACCCACTTTCTTTCTTTTACCTTTCTGTCAAGTGGCTAAGAATAGGTGTTTCTAGACTATTGATCCACATGGGCCACTGGTCTCTTCCAGTATGGTAGTTCATGCGTGTAGGTGCCCATGGCTCCCTACGTGAGGCACTGAAACATGTGATTAGAGATCAGAAAATATTAATCGTACCTTTCAGCCATTGTTTTCACATCCCGCTTTTTAATGCATTTTTTAAAAGTCAGTATAAGAACAACTTTGAGGCCTGTGAATCCACTGGAGAAAAGAAACTTTCTCAGTTGGATCTCAATTACTTGTCTCTTGGACCCTACCCAATCAGAGACAAAGAGGTCTGAGCTCACACCTGACTTGTTTCATGGACAAATCCTTAGAGGAACAACCTAGATCTTTCATGCTTTATCATTTTTAAATGCATGCTGTGACAAGTCTCCATTCATTTTCCAGGAAGGTACTTGTTCTTGCCTATGGAGAATGAAACTCGGAATTTAAGTTTCAGTTGCAACTCCAGAAGGTGAAGATGAATGAAGTGTTTTAAAAATGGCATCTTCTAAGCAACAGCCCTTTCTGAGCCCATGACTTTCTGGTGCCAACATTAATATTTGTTGCTAGGAAAATGAAAACTATACCCCAGCTTTTTGTCTTGAAAGTGCTATGAAATTATCACTCTCGTTTGAGGAGGAAATAGAAATCTGTTCTGTGGGTGAGGGAAATAGGCCTATTAAAATATTCTTTTTCCTCAATCGCCATTTATCACCAAGAACATTATTCTGATAAGCAGCTTGAAATAATTTCTTTTAATCATGGGGTCCTTCTGATTAGTTAAGTCTTTTTCACATGCTATTTGCAGTATGTATTTTAAAAAGCAGTTTCATCCCAAATTGGTATGCTTGTTTCCACAGGGAGACATTGCTTCTTGCGTGTAAAAGCTTAGTGTTTTGCCTCAGTGAGGACTGCAGATTTTAGCCCTAGCTCTGATTATTAAGCACAATCGTGTTTTAGTGTACCATAGTTTTTACTTGCAGTGAAAACTTAGTGCTGTAAAAGTAATATTTTTTTAATTAATTAAAAAAGTAAAACATCACCTAGTTTAAATGACTCACAGTAGCTTACTTAGGGTGGATTATCATCTTACATTTCACCTTTATATCATCTTAATGTTATTTCTGTCCTAGGCAGTGTAATAAGCTACTCCATTTAAATAAGCTCATTGCTTGAATATTGGAAAGAAAATTGAGTAAAAAGTAATTCAAAAAGTCAAGTTTAGAGCAGCTTACACTTCCCCTTATATGTATCTGGCCTGATATAATGAAACTGGATTCTCAGAAATTACATGCTAGTAAGAAAAGGGAGGGCCACTTGTTTCCAAAAGAGTTTTATAAATGATCTAAGTGTGGCACTGGTACTCCATGAGCAGCAGACTAACAATCCCAAGCAGTTAAGAAGCCCTGGATGGAAATTTTCCATCCTGATTGGAGAATGATCATTTGACTAAATTGAACAGTGTGAATCCTATTGACACTTTTGATTCAGCACAGATAAAAAGCAGGTTTGCCTAACTGGGTTCTTGCCAGACAGCAGTCAGGAAGGTGAGCAGGCTGTCTGGGACCTCCATTAGCAGGTCTGTGCTTTCCAGTGTCCTGGGGGTTATTTTAAGCTATCTGCAGTCTGAAGGTAAGTAGGCGATCTGGTTGATTTGCTTTCTGGTTCCTCCCTTGCCTGGCCTCTCACAATCCCCTTGTCTCCCTGGATAGTGATGAAGATTGTTAACATATTTCCATTCTGCACAAAATTTTATGTTTACATCGTTGTTATTAAAAATATTTTTCATAATGAGGATTCACGTGTAGAATAGAAATTCCAATTCCTACCAGTAACAGAGAGGAGAAATGATCCAGGGAATATTGTGGCCTTTTTGCTGCTGTGCAATATGTTTACACACCCCCTATATTTCTTGAATTAAGAAAGGTGTTAAGTAAGTGCTTAATCAAACCTCTCTTTAGGGAAGTATTCTATCAATAGAGAACAAATAGTTGAAAGCCAAGAGAAAATCAACTGAAAATAAATGGATATTTTCTCTCTAGATTATTTTTTTGGGGTCACTTGTGACAAAAGGAAGATGGAAATGTTCTTCCAGAGCTGGATGTGTTTTGCAGTGTGTGATTGGAATTTCAGATATACCTGGAGAGGTTTCTGTCAATGCAAGGGGCTGTGAGTGAGCTGTGGAAATGTAATCCTAGAACAGCCTCTCAGGAGTTTTCCTTTCACAGTCTGAGCCCTTCAGCCAGGAATACCCAGTTGGTGTCTTGCATTGGGAGTGTTAAGGAACAAGAAATGTAAGTGTCATACTTCTTATTGTTGTGCTTGTAGAGGACAAAAATTAAATCTAAATGAAGGAGAAAACACCCAGATCATGGTGAAGCAAACTCCACTGGAATCCCCTCATGCATTGTCCCCCCAGCTGCTCCATGGGAAATGTGGCTTGCCTCCACTCTCCACTTGCATGCATATCTCATCCAAATGCTGAACCTGGTCACCAGCTCCAAACTGCCACAGCTCTCCCACAGGAGTCAGCGGTCATGCCATAAGAGCTTTTGGTAGCCACCCTCAAACATATGCTTTAATAAGTGAATTTCCAGCTGTTAAAGCAATTCTACACCTTGTGCCCTCAGCTTCCTTATGATCATGCTTAATTCTCAGCCTATGAGTAGGCTTCTCAAAGGCATCATGTTGTTCTTGTGTATATATGACTGTGCAGTTGTTCAGGTTCTATGACACAACAGTGATGAAGTCCAGGTCAGTCCTTTCCAAAGAGGGCTCAGCCACGCCTACCCCAGAGAAATGCCTCATGCCTTTTCTCTCCACAAAAATGCAGGTGATGCAGGTGAAACACGCACAGCCTGAAAGTCTCCCTCTTTTTCTGCATGTCTCAACGGATCCAGTGAACCTATGTCATGCATACCTTGCATATTGGCTTGCACAGACTGGTATGTCTCAAGATTAGACAAATAGTTCACCTAGCAATTCATGTTCTGGAATCTGGTGTGATTTGGTGACCAACAAGTTTAAAACTATTTTCCTTTTTAATGAGCCATTGGAACTATTGCTGGTTTTCTTCATTGCTGAAACAAGCATAAGAAAATGCATTAGTTCTGGAAATTGTGAGAGGGAGTAGAGTTCCTGATTGACTGATATTTTGAATAACATGTTCTAGAATAATTGTTTTTGGAAGATGGTAACACAAAAATGTAGCCCAAGTTTTCTAGTTACAGATGCAGATTCCAGTGAAATCACATCTATAAGGGCTCCTCTCTCCATTTTGCAATCATACTAAATTTGCTTGTTCTGCACTGATGATAAACTAGACTAAACTCCGTGGTTATTAACATTCCAGTTGGGATACATACTGAGTGATGGTGTTGCTGAGAGGTATAATTTTGAAACAGAGTGAAATTGCTGGCTGTGTAACAAGTCTGTCTCTGTGTGTCCTTCACAATTATATGTGTAGGTGAGCGTACACATGCACTCCCAAGTGTGTGTGCACACACAAAAGCCCCAGACACACATGTATGAAAATTAAAATGACTAGTTCTGTTCAAAACTGGACTCCAGTGTGAATTTTGTTACCTGGCAGCCAGACTGCCTCAGCTTTTGAGGATGACCTTTGCTCTGCAATAAAGTCCGATGAAGCAGAGATTCTAACCTGGATCTCCTGCCTCTCATATCACTTCCTCTCCTGATCATAGTCACTATCTTGTACATGTGGTGCAACAAATTGTTGTAGAAATTGATGCATCTGTGCAAAAAATTGTCTTTGAAAAACTGTTCCCACTCTAAAAATTACCACTTTTACAAAAAGCTGTCTTTAAAATTAAGTGCTTTGTCCCATTTAACTGTTCCTTGTAAAAAGGGTTTAGAAGAAATACGACTTGGATTGACTATTTTACATTCTACCAGGAAGAAGAATGGGAGCAAGGAAGTATTTGTGACTCAGAGAACATTTTGTTTGTCAGCATGATCTCAGCTCTTTGCTCCAAAACCTTCCCTGTTTGACATAAAGATAAGTGTGACCTGCTAGAAATTGTTCTGCCAGACAGGGATATAAGAGCAGCTGTAAGGTCAATGAGAAAAGCAGGAAGAAAAAGAAGACACTGAGATGTGGCTATAGCTATTGCTGTTTTTATAGGAAAATGAAGAATGGGATTGTGATGAAGTGATAAAAGATATTAACAGTATTCAAGCATGTACAATCAGTGTCAGGAGACAATAAGCCACCCAGGAAAATACAGCTGTTAAAGTCATAGTATAATTTGTGTTGTAAGTGACATCATCTGGTCCAACCATCTGATCAAAGCAGGGCCAACCTCAAGGCATGGTCCATCTGTCTTGTGCAGATCTTTTGGGTGCCCAAACTGGATGGAGTACTGCAGCTGTGGTCTCACAGATTTCAAAGAGGGGGAATAACCTCTTCTCTTGATCTGGATACACTCCAAATAATGCAGCACAGGATCTTAAGTTAGTTTCTGCAGTTCCCAGTGTCTCCAAAGACCTAGGAGGACCTGGAGCAGTGGCACAGACTCTGGAAAAAGAGGTTTGTTGTAACTCAGATTCTGCTCATGATGAGAGCTTGCCTGGAATGGCAGGTGGCCTAAGCAAGACTACCGGCTAGAAGATTTCATCATTAGGATCTACAAGTTACCTTCTTGCTCTAACTTATGCCCCAAGCTTCTACTGACATGATTTCTCTCACTTTTCTTTCCTTCCTTCCTTTCTTTCTCCACCCCCCCACTTAAAAATGCTGGGAGGACTTTTGCATTACACCACTTTGGTCTTTGCACCTTTTCATGTTGCAAGTAGGGACACATTGTCCAATATACATTGTGGTTCCTTTTTAAAGCTCTGGCAACATAAAGCAACCATAAGCAATCCTAACTCACAAGTTACGATAGGTTCATGACTACTTTAGTCAACGCTGTGCTGCAGAGGACATAGAGGATTGCAGCAACTCCTGTTCCTAATCTTTCAGCAGCTGAGAGTTCACCCTGAGGCAGATGCTCAGAGATTCATTCTGATCTTGTTTGCACCTTGGTAAGTCAGGAGTAACTTCTAGGCAGTAAATTGAATTATGTTGTGGGTGGGGGCAAGAGGCCAGAACAGACTACATTTCACCTTTTATTCCCAGGCATTTACATTTTTTTTTTTAATCATTTAATTTAGAAGGGGATTAGAATTCTTCTTTGAGCTGCTTTTCTACCCATCTTTATTATTTGCTTTTCATTTGTTTGATGCCAATACATGATGTTTTCTTTCTTAATCACTTGCTAGCATGGTAATTTTTCTTAAAATGTATTCAGATCACAACAATTTTCTGGCAAAGAGAAGCATGAAATTCACTGCCCTTGAAATCTGCATCCGTATGGAGGAAAATATACCCTTTCATATTTCACTGTCAGAAAAGAATAGTAGCCGTGGAGTTATACTTAGGTATTGAACCTTGCAATATTCAAAAGAGGAGCAAAATAATATATAAAGGATGCTGATTTTTCTCTCACTTATACAGCATGTATATTATTTAACTGACAATGTTCAGATAATAATTTGTTATAAAAACCTGCATGTGTTTCAGAATAATGTAGGAGGATGACACTGAACAGACTGTCATTACTGTCCATATGGCTGTGGTCTCAGACTCCCTAACAGAGTCTTCTAGCCAGTTAGAAGGCTAGAGAAAAAGCTGGTCAGATTTCCAAGTCTGTCTCACTTTCTTTGCCCTGAATGCTAATCCTAGTTTAAGGTGGAAAATGACTTATTGAAATATTGCATAAATGTAAATGCTTAACACATACTTTCTACTTCTGTTCTTCAAGCTGTTCTTCTGTAATTTTCATACATTACATAGAGAGTGACAGAAATTCAGAAATTATGTGGGCATCAGACTTGTGAAGAGAATCTGTAGATCCTGTGGATAATATAGTTATTATTTAATTTACCTACCTGGGAACAGCAGGATAGAGCTCAGAACTTGTTGATTTGTGTGAACATGACCTACAAGTTTTCTCTTCTGTCTCTTGACTTCGGGAATGTAATCTTCATATGAGCTGGGGAACAACTGTTCCTGAACTGAAAACTGACTGGGAACTAGATCTGTTGATTTCTATAAATAAGCTTTCTGAATGTTGAATCTTTCTCATTTTATGTTGTGTGTTAGTATATTAGTTATTAGCAGAGTTATAATGTCAAGAAGAAATATTGAAGCCAATTTCCTCATTCATAAATGACAGAATTTGGGAAATTATCTTATAGCTTTTGTAACCAGTGGAATTTTTCAGTGCTTCCCCCAAAATAAAAGTGCCCCAATCACTGTTTTTATTTCTTTTTACCTAACAAGACTACTTGCATACAGTGACATCCTTATCTCTTTTTTAACTCAGTTTTAGCCTGTCATCCACATTCTTTATGGTAAGATTGTAAATGAGATGTTTTTCTTTCACAGAAATGCTTTCTCATTCAAAAGAGGTTCCCTGGGAGATGTACCAGGATATACCAAGGCTAACTGGGTCCAGTGAACACTTATGTGGAGGACAGAGGAAAGACAAGGCTATATCAGATATTGACTATTTACATTTTACCATAGTAATTCACAAATTCCTTCTGTGTCCTTTTTTTTGGAATTCAGCATTACCTGAGTAGCCTTTTAGCTACTACTCTAAAACCAATGGGTTCCAAGTTCTTCTCCTTTCCCCAAATGTCACGGATCTAGAGGAAAATCCCTTCAGCCTAAGTAGTTCATGCAATACAAGAGCTCATTGCTCTGCAGATGGAATCCAGCAGCACTTGAGCTGAAAGGTGTGCAAACTTTCCCTTGTATAAAATTAAAAATATACATTATCCAGTTAAGCAAGATACGGAAACCTTATCATCCACTGTTGGACAACTACTATTAAGTATATATTTTCCTCACTATTTTTCCTTTAAATTTTAACTAGATGATTGTCTGATTAGTATTAACCTGTCATAGGGCAGCAGTTGTCAGTATGCTACCTCACTGCTGATATTTCTGTGAAAACTGGGCATTCTTAGAGAGCATGTACATGATGTCTGTGTCTTCTTTGCTTAATCCATTATTTTGTTCCAACTGAGATGAATCTTTGTTCTTTTTCCAAATACACACCCTTTCTTTCCTTTGTGAGAACCTGGGCCTGGTTTATACCAGGGGTAGAGGGGATGGTGGTGCCAGTCTTCCTTTGCTCTTCATTTCACAGGAACCATGTAGACCCCAGAGTGTCCATACTGCTGTATTACATGTCTCTGAAGACCAAAAATGTTCTGTTTCCATTGACACTGCCAGTCCTCTGACTGTTTTCCTGTCAGCCATCACTGGTTGGTATCTATACTTCTGTAGTATCCTGCTATCACAGGAAGATTTGGGCCTGCTTCTTGGTGTGGAGAGTGAGTCAGTCCTGTATAGCTTCTGTCTTGGCTACTTTTTACTTTGTGTCTGCATTTTAGCACATACCATTAGTAAGAGCCCTCAGGCATGCCTGTTTGGCTTTTCCCCTTCTTTGCCATTACATCTGAGCACCTGATTGATGTAAGTAGCATGTTAGCAGATGGCAGATATTCTTTTCCTGTCAAATAGATAACCTAAAAAAATTGTCAGCTTTATGAAAAAAGGGCCAGAAGCCCATTCTTTGGCTATAATTTATCAAAGTATATATAATTTCTGTTTACACCAGGTACTCACACGGACCCCAATCTTTAATGGTTGTGCCCTGCACATTCACCGTGTTATTTCAGAGCAAATGACAAGACGACAGTTTCTTGGGCTGCCTTATTTTTTCTTTGAAGAAAAAGATAATCACCATTTATCTAAAGAAAGTCCGTGAGCCGGTGGCGTGTCCACTGAATGTGTAAACAGCTGCCCAGATAGCCTGTTTTCCCTCCACTCTCTGATGTAAAGCAGTCTGAGTATGATAGGGGAAAAGAACTGCAAGGCATAAGAAAGGTCAATAAAGATTTTGCTTTGAATGTAGTATTAGTTCTATTGTACTTGGATATTGCACACTGGAAAAATGCTCAGAAGATAAGTGGAAAAGTGCTTGGTTTGTTATGATGTTTTAGACAGACAAGTCAATCCTGCTTTAGATAAGCAGCAAATCTAATTGGCTGCATTCACTGAAACTGGAGTTGTATCACAGAAATATAATATGTACATTTAACTCTCTTTTTTCTTTTTAAGATGTTTCAATATTTCACTGTCAAATGCATAGATTTCAATAGCATTCTTTTTGATTTTTGTCAATTTAGATAAATGTGCCTGGAAAGTACTGTAAATACAGCATTTTGCTTGCAGTATTTGTACAGGGAGTTCCATTAAATGTGTACAGCCAGAGGGTAAAATTAATCTGAAATTAATAATGTAGAGCACTGCAAGAAGACTAGCAAGTGTGCTACAAAAATGGGATCTAAAAATCTTACCCAACTAAATTTTTAACATTGTACTCAGAAGGAGTGAGCAAACATTATATATTCAAGAAATGTTTGCCAAGTCTGCTGCAAGAAGTGTAGACAGCTAAAAGATGTCAACAGGGAATATTGTCATAACACTAAGAATAATGTGTTATCTAGTGCTTAACACTGAACACCATGTAAACAATTAATCACAGAATAGAAACTACTGAAAACAAGCAGTAGCATGTGAGTTGCATTCACAGCCTTGCACTAATCAGGGAAGTTGTGTTTATTGCTTCCGATGGATAAATCTTTTTCACTTCTTTTGACATGATATGTCAGCATCTTAAACACCTGCATCATTTCTGGAGGGAGAGTGAATACAAATCTTTATTTTTCTGCAGTGGGATGAACCTTGTAAAGAGACAAAAGTAATGAGAAATATGATTGCTAAACCTTAGGGTGCGATGCTGTTGTTCATAATATATAGTTTCATATACACACATGTATAAAATAGCAATAATGCAAAGGCAGCCATTTTGCTATAAAATGCCAAGGCATTATTTTAGTTATGGTGCAAGAACTGGTAGTAGGGGGTTTCAATGTCCCAATGTTGTGAAAAGAAGAACTCTTTGTGCATGAAACAGGTTTCACAGTATGCCACCTTACGAACCTTGTGTATTTTACACCATACCTATATTTTCCAAATTAGTGAAGAATATTCTTTCTTGATGGGAAAGGACAGTATTTTGGTACAGAAGGCTGGTCTTGACTTAAGTGGAGAATGTGGCCTGAGATCTCACAGGAGGTGGCCAGCTGGTGTTTCTGGGGCTAAAGTGCTGTGAGCAGTACAGGTGAAGGCCCTTGTCTGGACTGGGCTATGCACCATCAGCAGGGCTGTGGCCCACAGGGGCTGAGAGGTCACTGACACCTGAGCTGGTGAGAAGCAGTGAGTTATTGGAGGCCAGAGCTTATCGGAGCTGGGATTACCAGTTATCACTCCTGGTTTTCACCCTATGCACAAGCTGTCAGCTTTCTAAGAAGCAACCTCTTTCTCCATCCATGGAAATAGTGTTTTGCTACTTAATTTAATGAGAGCAGGATTCTCTCATTGCCATAAATGAATCAAAAGTGGCCTGTTTTGCTTGCAGAGGATTTTCCTCTAGGCTTCTGAGACCAAAGCAGGTCTCAGACTGAGAAGCAGGTCTGAGTCTTCTCTGAAAGTCCCACCTGAAGAGACAATTATTATGAGCTTTGTTACTGAAACTTTATCTTGCTACTGGTGTTAAAAGGCTTAACAATAAGGTATTATCTTTTTGCTCTGGGCAAAAGTTGTTTCCATTTTGATAGATGTCTCATCACAAAAGTTAGTATGTAAACTAGTTGTTCTCATTCACATTTGGAACTCAAGGGAAAGTTGAACCTATCTTCATTTTGGCTAAAAAGTTCTCAAAGGCATGAAGGATTAATCTCTTATTAACATTTGCCTGAAGCTATTTTTAAAATGCATTAGTTGGTTTCTGGGAAATTAATTAATCCTAAAGGAATGATCAAGTGTTCTTAGCTTTGTGGTTTTTATACAGGACTAGGTCCTTACCAAAAGACACAGTATTTCAACAGCAAAGCATTAAAGGGGTAAGTTCAGAGCAATGCAACTTGACCTTTACAGCTTCCAAGCTCTGTAGAACTCCTGTAAGACTCATTTTCATAAGTCACAAAGTGACTATTACACTATAAAAAGCAGCAGTAAATGTGCTAATATTTCTGGTATTTAAACTGGTTTCTCATATTAAAAATATCCCCTTAGAAAGACACTGAAGTCCATATAATAATTGAATATCATGGGAGTCAGGCCAGTCTGCAGGACCCTTTTGTGCCTATTCTACTTTTATATTCTCTAGTCAGGCATGTCTATCACCAACTTTCCTGCCAGAGACAAGGTGCTGAGTTTTTAAAGCATTTCTGTTGAGACCTCACCCTTCAGATCTCTTCAGAATTAAAAACTACTGGTTTAAAGACACTGAAGTCTCTACCCCAGTTTGTATTGTAAATTCCTTCTCACAGTGTTAAAGTTGTTATAAATCACTGTCTGTAGCATTCCTATTATGCTTGATAGAACAACTTCACTAATGCTGCTGCTGCTCCAAAATAGGTATCATTAGCAAAGCCTGCAGGGAAAGCAGGGATGGAGCATTACTGGCTGTGCTGTGATGCCCTTCATAGACACTAGACTCTTTTTGATAAGTGTGAATTAAAGACCTGTAATAATGGACTTGAGTGCTAACACTAAAGTGATGAATGTCATCACTCCCTACAGATGGATGTGACATGAAGTATGAAACATAAGGGAGGAGTGGAGGAAGTGTGTGAAGAAAAACTGAGAACTCGCAAAATAGGTGAAAAAGATGGGGTGTGCTATAATAGGATACACACAAACAAGTTTCAGTACTTAAATAGGAATAATTACAGAATCACAGAATCATCTAGGCTGGAAAAGACCTTGAAGATCATCCAGTCCAACCATTAACCTAACACTGACAGTTCCCAACTACATCATATCCCTCAGCGCTGGGTCGACCCGACTCTTAAACACCTCCAGGGATGGGGACTCCACCACTGCCCTGGGCAGCCTGTTCCAACGTCTAACAACCCGTTCTGTAAAGAAATACTTTCTAATTATTATAAGAAATTATTCCTAATTATTATAAGTAATACAACTAATTATTATTGCAATGATCTGAAGATGTTAATGGCTCACAAACTGAATGTGAGTCAACAATGTCATGTTGTCAAGAAAAAGGCAAACATCCCAGTGAGGATGTTATAAGCAAGATGAGAGTCTGCAAAACAAGATAAGGCAGCCTTCTGCTTTACTTCACACTGCCAAGGCCTCAACCATAGCACTGGCAGTGGGCATGCATGTTAAGATGTGGGATAGTTTTCAGAGATTCTAGAAGACAGCAGCAAGAACTATTAAGGGTATCAAAAACATGACCTATGAGGACAGACATGAGGAACAGAGCTTTAGCTAGAGAAGGAGAAAATGGAGGGGAGACATGAATTATTTTTCATCTACCTATGAGACATCTGCAAAGAGAAAGTGAATCTTCTCCATCTGTACTACTGTTGGGATAAAACATAATAGGTTTAGCAAGTGGGATTAGAAGCCAGGAAAACTTGCTAATCACTGGAGTGATTAAATTCTCAAATAGATCATGGGATTTTGCAGATGTTACAGAGTTGCTGCTGGTTGTCGTCTTGGATCCAGTAGGACAAATTATCAGAAATTGCTTCAGTTGATCCTACCTTTTGGCAGGAGGGTGTCTGTGATGACATCCTGAGGTCAATTCCAGCGGTATTGTCTTTAGTATTATAACCTACACAGGGATGAGAAGGATTGAGTCTATCCTGTCAGCTCCATGTTAGCGGAAAAAGATGGACACATACAAGTATTTGGGGTTTCTCAGCCATTAGAGCTGCACAAGTGTGGATTAATTCAGCTTCTCCACTGATTGTTGCCTGCCTTGCTGCCTGGATGAGATCCCTTGGACGCCCACAGAAGGCTGGAGCAGGATTTCTGTACAGTCAGCCTCTGACCTGGATTTTACATTAAAAAACATGGACTTTGCCTGACGTGCAGCTAATACTAAGTAGCAAGGCAGGCTTTTCAACTTTCTCCTGCATCTGCTAATTTATTTCCTGTGTTCTTCCAGGATCTGTGATGTGAAGCTAATTTCATGGTTTACACTGTATAGGCTCTGCAGCAGGAACAAACTTTTGTTCTGAGTTTGCACAGCACCTAGTGCAATGGAGCTTCGCAGTAGCACAATGAAAAACAGTAATAATGTCACGGAGGGAGTTGTTCCATCACTAAGGAGTTTTTTTCTGTAGCTTTCTTGTGGCTCTGTACATCTCACATATAATGACAGCACAGAGAGAGAGCAATCTCTAAGCAAGCCTATCAAACTGACAGCTTCTTACTCCTATTCACTGCAGGGCAGTCACATGCCAGATATTAAAAAGAGTGCTTTAAAAATACCAAAATGAACAATAACATCTGTAAGGCACCAACAGTGAAGGCAGTAAACAAAACAAAATGAAGTACCACGCACAAGGGGTGGTAGTTTTTTAGTGTTTGTTCCCCTTAAGGTATAAATAATTTCTTAGATGATTGACACATAGGATTGAATTAATCTGAAAAGCTTACTTATTTGCATCCTTTGAAAACTGTTGGCCATACATAAGCCTGGGGAAGTTACATAACTGTAATCCAGAGTTGTGCATTCAAGTATTTGCCAAATAAGTTTAGCAAAATTATGTTTCTTAATGCTTCTGTAAGAAGTACTTCATAATTCTACAAGAAGATAACAAGCCTGTTATTCCTCCATATATTTTGAGAACATAGATGTTCACCTCTGAAGTCTAAATGCAGCAACCTGAATATCCAAAAGAACAACAGTCACAATTAATTTTATGATAGTTAATTTGTGCTTCCATTTTTAAACATTTTGATCTTCAAATTGATTTGTTGATCTTGAAGGTGAATTTTTCTTGTCCAGGAAAATGCAGTCTAGTGGTGCATGTTTAAAAGGCTCAAGTTTAAAAGCATACTGTCACTGTCGGGTTTTTTTATTTTGAGCTTTTGCCCCAGGCTCCCAGTTTCAGGCGTAAGTTGTACAAAAAGGGGAATTAAATACCTGTGAGTTTGCTCTTTTGAACATCCATTTGTGTGTGACTCCGACTGTATGATCAGTTACAAACCACTACTTCTTTCCACTAGCTTGGAATCCAGAAGCAGGAATCCTGCCCTAAATACACATTAAAAGGTTCAGTATTAACACGAGGCCTGTAATAAATGTCCAGCAATGAAGGCAACACAACTGGCATCTTCTGAGAACTGACTCACTGGAGGAGGACCCCCTTTTATGGTAGTTTGAGAAATTTAAACAAAGACTTGCCATTCTGTCAACTGTTAGCAACTGTGGCATCTATCCTCCTCCTATTGTCTGGCTTGAATCTGTGTCTAAGGCAGGGAGCACAGAGTACCAACTTTGTTAGGTGATTTGGGAGGTTCTGACCCAGCAATAACTTCTGCTGCCATTGCTCTCCATATGCTCCGGCATCCGATGTGGATAGTATTTACATAATAAAATGTATAAAATTTCACATGAAAATGTGAACAGTAAATGTAGGTCCTCTGGCACCATAGTGTCACTTAAACACTACTGCTTTTATTCCTTGGATGAAACTCAATACACAGCCAACAGCAGTAAAAGATGTGGGGGGTGTTGTATGTGTGTGTCTATGTGTCCAGGAGTCACATGGCCATTCAGAAACAAAGGCTTATAGGTTTGTTTTGCTCCTCTTCCAGTAGCTGTGATGGATAGGCCTGCAATTTCTGCATTCACTACTGTTTCTTTAAATTGTCTTTTTCATGTGCTCAGCAGGGGGGTGGGGAGAACAGGTGTGTACTTGATAGACTACTGGTATTTAAGTGGTGATCTGGGAAGTGTTAGGTTTATGTTTTCTCCTTTTTCTTATGAGCAGTCTTGACTTTTTTTTCCCCCTCTCCTCTACTGCCTTTTATTTCATTTTTAATACCAGCTAGTTTCAATTTCTTCATGCATCTGTTTCTTAATTTCAGTTCATTTTAACTTCTTCCCCTAATGTAGGTTACTCATGTATGTATATACTAGGCATTTAAGACTGAATTCTTTTAATGAGTGTTTGGCTTCTGTTTGATAGAAAAATCAGGATATCCTGTGTCTGTGTAAGCCATGTGTCATTAGTCTCTACCTAAGGGGAGAGTATAGGCCCTAAGAGATCAAGACCATGTCCAGCAAGACCAGGTTTCAGAAATCTGTCACCCCTTCCCCTACTCCCTCTGGAATCTCATGATTTTTTTTTCTCTTTTGGATTCTTAAATTACTCAAATCAGCATTAGCCGTTTAATTAAAAAAAAAACAAATTTGACAGATCATACTTTCTTTACATGTGTATTCTTCTTCCAAAGGTATGTTATGTTCTTCTAAGATGAGGTGAGGTGGGACCCACTGGGATAGTAGAGATAATGAGATAGTGGAGAGTCTCTAGTGTGGTTGGGGAACAGGCTAGTAGAACAGCAAATTTTGGCAAGCAGGTGAGTTATAGCAGGAAGCAATGAGTCTGTATCTCCTACATAAAGACTGCAGGACTGCCAGGAGAGGCACTGAGCAGCTAGTCAGACCTCCTCGTGACTGAAGAGGTCTGATGACAGAGTGTGCTGCTACTCAGAAAGGTACTGAGTTGATTAAAAGCAAAGACACACAGTTGCTTTGAGCTTTCTCCATTTTAAAGGAAACATTCCAGGTTTTATTTAGCCAAAATCAGGCTTTTTTTGCATTTAAAAGTCTTTCAGTCTCTTTGGGAGAATATCCTGTGGAGGAGGTCTAGATGGATCTATCTCAGAGCACTGGCCACCTTTTTCTCTGTCTCTCTGTCAACTCTCATGATAATTATGGCACTCTACTTCCACACAAGCAACCATTTGTTCAGATGTGCCACACGGGTCTGTGTGGTTTTCCCTCCAGATAAAGTCCTTTGTCATTTTATTGCATCTGGGAATTTCCCCTGCATTGCCACTGTGTTAGCAGTCTGTAGGCCATCTTCTGTCTCCTCTTGTCTGGAAGCTGTACAGGCTCTACAGCTACTGGGTTTTGATGTGGATCTGTAGTCCTTAATCTCTTGATGTCTTGATCAAGCCCTCATGAGTGATATACATTCTCATTGCTTCCAGATATACCATAGGTTTGTTAAAAATCCCATGCTGTTCACATATGTTGTGTCTTATACTTAAAAATGTATAGCAGAACTTCTTCCTCACTGCAAACACTGTGGACAGTTTAGAGCATAACGAGGTCTTACAAATGCTTCCTCTCAGCCAACAGATGGGTTATGTGTTTTGCATCAATAGAGAGTCCTAAATCCAGAATTATACTAAGTAACAAGTTGATAATATTTATCAGAGTTGCTTTCACTGGTTTAGGTGGTTTGCTGAATCCAGACCCAAAGAAAATTAAATACTTGTAACGCTGAAGTGTGGCTGAAGATTGAGAATTTATGTATGTAAGTCTGCATGTTGTTTTGGGCATTGCTATTTTCAAGACTTGTTTACATTTGGAAGATGAATGCTGGATGAAATTTCTGATGGGAAAAAATGTACTGTTTCAAGTAAACAAAAAAAGACAAGAAACATACCTTCAAGCTAGCTCATCAAGTTTTAGCTACAGAATTTAACATTTCTTGAATCTGACAACTTTACATTGTATAAGCAGAGTTCCTGAAGAGCAAAGACAGGCAATTTGGTAAATCTATTGTCTGCAAAATACAGTTTGTGTGACTAAGGCAAGAAGTATGCTTTAATGTAATAATGTTCTAAAACTTTAATTTTCAAAACGTTGTGGTTAGTTATACCAAAATATAGAAATAGGTTTATTTAAACATCTATTTTCTCATTATCTTGTGTCTACTCTGGTGTAATTAAAGTACAAATGAAATAAGTTTTAAGTGCAGGGAGTAATTTTAGCAACAGTCTAGTTTAAAAAGTAGTGGAAAGAAACTAAATTGTGTGTCAAATCTCTTCAGATCTTAAGTTAATAATATTGAAAATCCTGTAGGTCACGTTTACTTTTATAAAATTACCATGCAAAAACATCAGTAGGCAAAATACAATATGCATAATTGAAGCAAGTTAAATGATATGAAGAATGCCTTGAACAAATAGCTATGAGGGACATGTACTTATACATAAGCATTAGTGTAACTCTGTAAGTCTACTTAATTAGACTTAATTACAGTACTGCAGAAGTCAACACAGAAGCTGCGAGATGTGAAAAGAGACATTTTACATATTGCTGTAGGGATCATTGTATTTATGCAAGACATTGACATGGCTTTAAAGGGCTAATTGAAACAACTGGTTTTGACTACACTAGCAATATGGAAACAGAGCAACTAAAACAATGACAAGTGCCTTAGGACTGCTCAGGAATCAGAGCTGTCATCTGTTCTGATTTCCACATGTCATATCAAAAGCACTCTAATGTCTTGCTCAAAACTTTTTATTCAAAGAAACGCACATACACCCAACCCCAAATCTCATCAGAATATTTTAATTTCACCATGAATAAAACATTGCACAATTCTGTCAACATGCCTGGAAAAAAGCAATGATAAACTATTGCTACCCTGAGTCACCTAGCTGGGAAAAGGTTAGAGCTTGACATTGATATCACTTACGTCGACATAAATCTTAAGATATTTTGTGACAGTTAGTGGTGTTGCTCCAGTGAAGAGCTGGTCTGATACCTAAATTAGGTCTACAGTTTAACAAAACCACTAAAGGGAGGGTAGGATTGCAAACACTGGAGTGAAAAGAGCATTTTGTAAAGTTAGCTGTGAAACACAAAAAGTTCTCTCCATGCTGTATTTTTCCAAACACAATAATTGGTAAATACAATCATTTTCTAAAGCCAATAGCAAGGCTTCCAACACTCACCCACAGCATTGCTGTATCCAATTTAGGACGTTACAGTCTGGGTGGGTGGAGAACTAATTGGATGGTCAGGCTCAGAAGGTAGTTGTTAACAGGACGTACTCTACTCAGAGGGCCACAACAAGTGTACCACAAGGCACCTACTCTACCTATCCTTTTCAGCATCTTTGACAATGACCTGGAGGAGGCGATAGAGTGCAGACTCATCAAGTTTCCAAATGAGAAGCACAAGGGCACCAAAAGAACCTGCAGCTGGGAAAGAAGAACCTGGAGCAATGATGCTCAGCTCTGCTGAAAGAGACCTGGGAGTCCAGCAAGCTGGGCATGAACCTGCAGTGTGTCCTGGCAATAAAGAAGGCCAACAGCATCCTCAGCTGTACAAACCATGGCAGAGCCAGAAGATTGAAGGAAGTACTTGGCATTTGTGAGACCACACCTAGACACTCTGTCAAGTTTCGGGACCATCAATACAGGAAAGATACTGATAAACCAAAGCAATTCAACAGAGAGGGCCACCGAGATGCCTGGGGGCTGGAGCATTTGTCCTGTAAGGTGAGGCTAAGGAAACAAGCTAGAGTTGGAAAGGTTTTTGAGGCACCTAACAGCAGCCAGCTGGAACCCAGGAGGAGGTTATGAAGAAGATAGAGCCTCTTTCACAGTGGTGCATTTTGGGAGTGCAAGAGGCAATGGGCATAAACTGGAACAAGAGAGGTTCAGCCTGGCTAAAAGGAAAAACAGTCCAGTAGTGAAGCAGTTTGCCCAGAGAGGTTGTGCAGTCTCCATCCTTGAAAGTTTCCATGATACAGCTAGATAAAGCCCTGGCCAGACCCCACAGCTGACCCTTCTTTGAGCAAGAGGTCAGACTAGAGCCCTTCTGACATTCCTTCCAAACTCAGTTATTTTGTGTTTCTGTGATTTCATGATAATTTTTAAATTTTTAAAACTAGATTTTTAGAGTGTTTTCATACTCCTCACTTTCAGGAGTTTATTCAGGGAATTAATGCAGAGGATGACAGTGAAGCAGACCAAGATTTTCAACAACATTTTGAGAATAACTTTTCTCAAAGTTATTTTTTTTTCAAAGAATTTTTTTTTTTTTAATCATAGCCAGAGTTAGGGGAGATGCAAGATGGAGATCATAGAATCGTATAGTGACATAATCAGATAATGACCCAGGAGAGTCATGCTGAGATGCAGAAGGAAACAGTGCTGCCTCTGAAATGTAAAATTACTCTACTTTCCCCTCCTGTTTACATTGCTCCTCACAGCCCTGGACATGAACCTTCTCCATGAGAAGAGTTATGAGGTATGATGGATCTGGGGAAAGGAGAGGATAAGGGGGATCCTGATTTACTAAGACAAAGAATACTTTACACATCCAATACTGTCTACTGCTAATTAATGCAGTTAAGGAGATAGAAGAGATAAATTTCACTAGAATTGCTGTTCTCAGGAAGGATGACATCTAATCTAAAAAAAAGGATAAAGAGCTTTTCTGTGCTGAAAGCTTTAAGTGAATAATTTCAGAAGCATCTTTAACTGAAAGTAACCATAAATTTAAGACCCTGGGGCAGCTCCTCAGGTGGTGTGAAGTAGCATGGATCCACTGGCTTCTGTGGGGTAAATCTGATTCATACTGATGGAGCATGAAGACCTAAACCCCCTTCTAGGCAGAAGGAGCAGGCAAATGTCTCTATACATGGAAAAATGCTTAGAAAGATCCTGTCTGAGAGTAGAGTATTACCAAAGACCTTTCTCACAAAAAGGGCAATAGATTAAGAAGCCACTTTCAGGGCTGAGGAAAACAAAGAGGAAGATTTTTTTTCTTAGATCAGAAACACATCATTGAGATAAAGAGACCATCTGGCTCCTGGAATCCCAAAATATGAGAGTTCCTGAGGCTGAAATTTCTTCTTTAGGAAAGAGAGTTCAGCCTACCTGTCACTCAGTAATAGAAAAATATCTTAAAAAATAAAATTTATTAGGGCAGAAGAAGAATCTGGAATTGTGAAGTCCAGAGAGGTGAAATAAACTCACTTCGGACAAATTGATAAAGCACATCAAGAAGATGAAGAGCATATTTCATAGAAGAAACACCTGCCAACAATTACCACTGCACTAAACTGAAAATTGAATTAGAGTAGATACCTGTTCTTATGTAGAGAGGGGAAAAAAGGTTCAGAATGTTTTCTTCCAGGGCATTGCCATAGGAATTCTAATTTATCAGTCTGAAGGAATATTAGTCATTTGGAAGGAAACCATTCTGGGACAGCACTAGGAATGTGTTGTTGTATCTGAAAGCTAAGATCAAATCTTCTGTCTGGGTGGACTGGAAAGTCTTCCTGTGACTGCTAAACTGGAAAATAATAAGAATAAAGCCAAGGCATTAAATGATGTTAAGTTTTAATCATAAAACAATATCAGTGCTCTAATAAATTTTAGGAGGATGGTATTAGATTTCTATACCTTATTTCATTGCACTAATATAAGAAATTATGTTATTTCATGATAAATTTATGAAGAGCATGAATTCAGCTATGTAAGTCCTGCAGTGCTAATACTGGATTCTTGTACATCACAATATCAGATAGATGTCCTTTCTACAGTCAAGGCCCAGTTTTTGTGGAGGGCTTCTCCTGAATACAGTGAGAGAGAGTCCATGCCCCAAAGAACTTTGTGTAAGGGAGCAAAGCTGACAGAGGTAGTGAAGTGTATTGCTAACAAAGGATAGTGTCAGATATAATTTCTACATGCATGTACATGTGCGCACTGTGTACTAATATCCTGGGGTTTCTGACCAGAGAATTTTAAATGATGCTGATTCCTGGCAGCAATTGTCATGTTCCCAAGGTTGAATGCTTAATCTTTCCAGGTATTTTTAAGACCTTCCAAGTGTTAATCTAAGTTGTTATTCTGCCAGATGAATTTTTGGGAGGTGTGCATGATGCTTTCAGATTTTAAAAAAAGTTTTCCAAAGATTATTTATGCAATAAAGTGCAAGTTTCATATGCTCCTTAATTATATCTTGTACATATGTTTGCAATTTGGGAAGCTGCAAATGGCTACTGGGAAGTCCTGGCTGCTCTTCATTTCTTTCTGGCTAGAAGAAGCAAACTCACTCAGGAATAAGTGCCATGGATTTTAGGAAACTTAGAAAAGCAATTAATGTGGTCTGGTTTATTTATTATACTTGTCAGGCATTTATGCAA
The DNA here is from genome assembly GCF_047716275.1 of Strix uralensis. Lineage (NCBI taxonomy): Eukaryota > Metazoa > Chordata > Aves > Strigiformes > Strigidae > Strix > Strix uralensis. Next base: position 7,899,251 of record NC_133978.1, on the reverse strand, counting down.
TGTGAAATCAGATCAGTGTGGCATACGTCAGATCTGGTTTGCATGCTCTAGTTATACAATTTATTTGCTCCACGCATATAACCAAAGCATACAGAATGCACTGTACTGTAGGGGAAGGCAAAACTAAGCAGGCTTGATTTTATCTGTGGCTCTATAAAAAAAGTATTCCCGAGCTGCATCTCTGCAAATAAAATCATATTTCAAGTTAAGGCATGCATCCAGCTTTTTATGGTAGCTTCAAATTTTGCACGTCCACTCTGGTCATTGCACTGATCCGCAGAGGCTTACCCAGTGGTACTCAGTATATCAGACTCTGCTCACCAGAACCTACTGGAACTAGAAACTTGATGACTTACAGAGCTGCTTCAGCCCCAGTAAAGGTTTTATTTGAAGCACTTGAACCTTTCCCATTGTTCAGAGTGAAGTAATGTACAGATATATGGAACAAGGGCAAACTAGGGCTCTTTTTCAATGTTTCTTGATTCTGACCAAAAAAAGTTGTTTTGTGAAATGTTAAAAGTCAAGATCTTCTATTTTAAAGGGAATAATTTACGTATATATTTATGCTTGTTTTTCAGAAAGCTTAGATTTATTTCTCCAAATACAGTTTCATAGGAATCCATGAACAGAGATTTTCATCAGAATGTTGTCTGTACAGACTCAACCCATTTAGCTATAAATCGCTTTTCCAAACATATTGTCCTGGTTTAACCAGGATAGGGTTAAGTTTCCCCAGCAGAGGGGGGGAGCTCTAGCTGGGTTATTCAGATACCATGTGGACATCACATCGTGGCGCGGGAGCGCGGTGCACATGTGGTTTTGTACATCTGCTCCTCTCACTGCTGTATTTGGTAGCTATTTTGCTCTGTTCATTGCTATCACTATTACTGTTATTGTTATTGTTGTTGTTTGTTGTGTTGCTATTGCATTGTTGTAGTAAACCTTTCCTTATTTCAGTCTTGGGGCTTTGTATTTCACTCCCTTTGTGGGGGAGGGGTAGCGGCCGCATGGTCTCAGACCCCGGCAGGGGCTAAACCACCACACATATGTAATTGGTCTTTTATACTGAAGATAAAAGATGATATTTGCTCACAGTTGCACTACAGATCATCAGTAACTGATGCCATAGAGGTTCAGTTCAGATTTAAATGTAGTGTCAGTAGTAAACTTCAAAACTAGTCTTTTATGGGACACATCAACATTTCAAAGTTTTAAAACAGTACTTTAGAATATAAGTCATTGAGCTTAACCTGAAGCCTCATCCTGCTAACTAAGATATTTAAAAACCTGACTGGCCATGTCCCTGAGCAACCTGCTCAAATTGGCCCTGCTTTGAGCAGAGTGGCTGGATTTGTCGGTCTCCAGAGGTGTCTTCCATTCTTTAGTTCTGCAGATTCTTGAAACTCGTCCTTCTGGTGCTATATTCTTTCATTCTAAGGAAGCTCTCATGGCAAGTTATTGTATGAATTGGAATTACAGGAAAGCTTCTACTTAACCTATTTTCAGCAAATGACTTGAACTGAATTTTAAGCTTGTTTTTGAAGATATGCTATAGCTACCTATGTAGTGTTCTTGTTAAATAAAGCAAATAATCTTTCAGGAACGTTCTTGAACTGCAGTCATCTTAAAAGGAATATTATATATGCAGTAGCATCCAAGTGTTCTTGCCAAAACTGGACAGCAATTTCTCTTGCTGATGGAGCACTCCATCATGAGAACAAGGAGACAAATTCTGCACTATTTTGTACCTGGCAGAACTCCATTGACCTCATTAGGTGGATTTATCCTGAGTGTTGTAGATTTTTGATTGTTACAGGAATATGACATAAAAAGGCATCTAGTTTTGAAAAATTAAAACATAAAAAGCTACTAGCTCTGGCCCCCTAAAAACAAAGCAATAATGCTGGGGATGCATGTTCCAAATGTAGGAGCCTGAATTTACTAAATTAACCTCAGTCCAATTAGGATAGTAAGAATTTCAGAACTGTTTTGGACTGACAATAGTTCTGAAATGACTTGCAAGACGGAATTTTTTAATGGCATTTTGAGCAAGTATAGTATTCCTCCTATCAAAATGGAAACTAATTTATTGTAGTTTTGTTCAATTTCACAAGGGAGACAAAAACAAACCTCATAAAAGCCGGGACAGAAAGTCTAAAGTACTTTCTTGACCTTTCCAGAATGGCACTCTGGACTGGCAAAATCTATATTGCCTCAGTTTCACGTGTATGCTAGGGAGCACTCTGCTTGACAGGTTGTCAGCATCTTCAGCAGGACAACGTTCTTTTGAAAATTCCAGCACTTGTCTGCTGGGTGCCAATGCCAGCAGTCAGTCCTGGGGATTAGCAGAAGTGCTTTGTTTTTTGTGATGTCTGTCGCAATGTGATGTATGCCTGTAGGTCCACAAACTAATGATGCTCAAATGTCCTTCCTTCCACTTTGATCCACAGAAAAGAGACAAAGAGTAGAAATGAAAAGAGGGAAGAACAGACAAAGAGGAAAAAATAGCAGATGCAGAAAAGAAAGTAGGAAAAAAAGGTCAAATGGTCATCCAACGAGTGAAACAGAAAGTTAGGAAAAGCCTGAGGAAATGGACGTGCAAAGAAATTTTTCTTCAGGATATTTTTACAGGTTTATTGTCTGGTTTTCCTGTGTGTATGTATCCCCTCTCCCCATACAAATTGTTGAACTACTTGACCAGTTTAAATCAAATTTTGTAGAAGCATGATGCCTATAGGTTTCATCAGCATGAGTGACAGTGCAAGAGAGGAGGAAAATCTCTTCCTCTTTGGAGTGGAAGGGAATATGTAGCACAAAACACATACTATGTTACCTGCAGAATCCACACTGGAAAGAAAGGTGCTGAGTACCTAAACCTTGGAAAAGCTTCAGGAAGACCTTATGCACCAGCGTATCAACTATGAAACCCAAGTAAGTAGGCAACAAGGTTTTGTTAGTTCTGAAACTTTTGGATTTCCCTAGGTGTTTTAGAGAAAAATTGACTAGAGAATAAGAAAGATTGTAAGAGCTAGCTCACTAGCTAAAAGCTATTTTTGATTAACTTTAGCTTTGTTAAATTTAGAATTGGGCTTTCAAATGGCTCTCTGATCACACAATTGTGATAAATAGAAAGCTGGAGAACTGAGCCTTCCGTCTGAGAAAATTTAGCAAAATTTCAGGACTAGTTATGTAAGTAAGCACTGTCATTCCTCATCAGGAAGTAGGTCTGGTATATGATAATGATAAAAGAAATCAGTCAAGTAGATGCATTAAGGAGAATGACACCTACAGTAAAAGGAAGTAAGCCCAGTGATCACCCAGCCTGGAACCTGGATATATCTCAGCCACAGTGACAGCTGCCACCTTCAATCGTTTAAACCACACGTGCTTTTCACAAACCACAGCTGATCTGTGACAACACAGTGAGTTCCAACAGTAGTGCTGGTCAGTATACAGAACCTACAAAGCATGTAATCCAACATACATCAAATAAAGAGAGCAAATAATAAGAGCTTCAAGGATACTGGTGCTGTGCTTTGTTTTCTCCCTTATGTCTGCTACAGGGAGGATTTACGTTGTGTACTTGAAGCAGGTAACTTAGTTGAGACTCACATCTCAGAAAGTGAGATGTTTTGGCTATGAATGTCATCAATAAAAAGATATAGGTGTCTTCCCAAGGTGATTCAAGACTTTAAATGAAATATCTGTAACAGAGTTTGTAAATACCCTTCTATGCTGCCCAATTTAGTAAGAAAAAACCCACCTCTTACTGATAGTTATTGGCAAGTTTCACTAGCTCTGTAAGCCATATCTGAAAGAAGATGCCTCAGGGTGGAAAACAGCTTCAGAAAATTAACCTTTTTAAACAAATATAGAGAGATAAATTTAAGATCATTCTAAGGAAAGAAATGAGAAAGCAAAACTCAAAAATAAGGCTCTAACTAGCCTGTTCGGAGAAATAAAAGTGTACCTTTCAGGGTTCAGGGTGTATGAATAGAAAAAGTGCAACTTTGTTGGAGACTGAAATTTGACTGGCTTATTCACCCTACACCAAGGAATTTTTCAACTCGCAGTTGCAGTTTTTTCTGGAAAATTTGATGCTTTGAAGTGAAGCTTTGAAATATTCCATGTTTTAACACCCTTTGTGAATGTAGTCCCTATTCTCTAGTTGAACGGAATTGCTTTGTGAAATTAGCATGTTCCTTCCCTAGCCAAGTAACTTGAAATTATTTTCAACTTTTAAGTCACACAGACTGTGAGCCTTACAGGAATGATTGACTAACATCAGCTCCCACTATTTTCTATAAATATTTTTTTCCATTTAACATAATTTTGATTGCCATATTTCTTTTAATGCCAAAGCTCATATAATCATGTGTTCCTTATCTTCTGTTTGACTGAAAGTAGGCACAGAGAGACAGCATACAGACTAAATACAATTTCTTGTATTTTTTTGATATAGGGTCCAATTGTTCTCAACTTGTTTATAGTCCCATTGACATCAGTGAAACTGAATATATTAAGCCAAAGTGAAAACCTAGTCCTCTCTTACTCTCTCTGCGTGGCTATGCAAACTATTTCTTTTATTACAGCATGCTCATTTTTCTTATGTGTAATTCAAAAGGCTTCATCTCTTTGTTCTCAAGCATACCATCTTAAGATTCTTAATATCAAACAGACTTTTTAGAATAATACATTCAACACTAAAACCTTTCACCTTATTAGATAAAGTTAAGGAATAAATATCATTATCCAACAGCCCCCTTTATTCTTATAACAAACACACTCTACTTTCCAGGCTAACCACTTGAAAAATGCATATAACCACTGTGGATGGCCACCATAATTTTATGGACTATATTGTGTGAAAAATACATTCTTGTTAAGATTTGATCATGTGATGGCAGATATGACTTCTGTATAATTTAAAATATATAACACAGCTATTTACAATAGAAAAATAGTGAGAAATATTTTATTTCCTCTTATGTGGGTTTTTGTGTGGAAAGCTTGACTAAATAAAAATAATTTGGAATTCACTGTAAAAGCAAAATTTTTTTTCACAGTAGTCAGCATTCCAAAACCAAATGTATTGCAGAAAATTACAATATATTTTATTTTGTTTCATGCATCATTAGCAAAATTACCTGTTCATTTCTTCTAGTAGAATCCACATTGTGGGTGCTAACAGTAATAATAATAAAAGGAGCACAGAGAGAGTTTTAGCCATTATGTGGTGAGTGCAAGCCCAAATGTCAGAAAAATTGTCTTTTGACTGGTATGCCAAGTATTGTTGATATCTACTCCATTAAGAAAATAATTGGATCAATTTTTTTGCTGAGGTATTTTGGCAAGGCAGCAACAACTTAAAAAGAGATTAATTTAGATGATCATGGAACTCTGTCTGTGTTTCTCCCTCAGCAATCTTAAATTCTGACCCTGTGCATGATTTAAGTCAAATGATGTTGAAGAAGATGATGTAGGGTAGAAACTGTAAACTTTATTTTATAACTATTACAGCAGAAGAAAGTAGATATAATTGCTGTGCGCTATGGCAGATCCTCAGAACATCATAGTACCTTGACTCTATGCATCAAAATAATGCCTATAAAAGACGAATTACAAAGCAGAACATTTCACAAGACATAAAAAACAGTTGAAAGAATATTTTTTCACTTAATATGAGTATGTCTGGCATTTCAAGTGGCTGGAAAAATTGTCTGAATGTAATTTGTTATCTTTACACACTTGCTTTAAACCACAGCTACAGTGCTTTATTTTGGAAACTGAGAATAATACCAACATTAAAGGTATGGTCTCACTTTGATTAGACTATATTTTTATTAATGCAAACTTTAGATATACGATAGTTAAGGCTGAACTGATTTTGATTTACTTGTGCAGTTTATGTTGCTGTTCATTGTTGCATTTTGTTAGTTTTGGACTGGGACTTTCAAATGGACCTAGAGGAGTTAAGTGTTTAAATGTGACTGAAATTTAGTGGCAAATGGATATGTAGTTACCTTGGACCCCTTAGAAATTCCTAGCTAGAAACCTGTCAGCTTCCTCGGTTTTTATCACACATATATACAGGTGATATTTGTCAATATTTAAGGCAGAAAAGGGATGGTTTACTATCCTCCCCCCACTCAGGAGCACAAAACAGCTGGGTCAAATCAGGCATAGAGTGGCTGTAACCTTCAACTGGGAGTGTGTGGGCAGAGGGTTCTGCCTGTGCTGAGCCCACCCGTTCAGTTGCCCTCCCTGGTGTAAGGGAGGTCAGTATGTATTCTGAGATATTCTGACTATGCCTAATTGTTCTTGCCAGCTAATGCAAGCCAGTTTGCTGCTGGGTCTCTTTGATAAATCCCTGGCAAAGTAGAGCAGCTGAAGCAAAGCTGGATGTCAGGTGGTTTGCACCCTTGTGCAGGGATAGCTGCAAAGCAGGTGAGTGGCAGCCCCTCCTGCCCCATCCTGACCTGCTGCGAGAGGGCAGAATGCTGCTGGTGGCTGCAGGAGATGGGTAAGCACCCCACACAGGGCTGCAGGGAGTCACCGGGCAGCCATCAGTGGGAGCAGAGACAGGAGGTGGGATAAGAGGCTGGAGGGCATGCTGGGGTTGCCACAAGTGTTTGGGGGATGCTGTCATTCCCAAGGGTGTCTACCAGCTGCCCACAATAGGAGCAGTCAAGGGTGTCCCCTTACTAAAGAACAAAGCCATGAATGCGTGTCCTCTGGAGCGAACGGTGCTAATCCAGGGGAGAAGGCATTTGAGGAGCAGGCCCCCAGGAGAACATGCTGACATCATTATTTATGGGCTTTTGTAGTGGTCTTTTCTCATGTTTATGATGTGTTGCTATTGGTCTTCTTTCCAAGGTGCTTGTTTGTTAGTTTGCAAATGAGAAACATATAAAAATTACAATCATAAATGTCAGAGGCTGAGCTACCCACTATAGAAACAAAGTCATGGGAAGAACATTCATTCTGGAAGCCTGATTACTTGGTCTTTGAAATAAATTTGAATGTATAAATGGTTGATAAGCTCTGTTTCATTTTCAGAGTGTTTTGCAGACTGAACTTGTTAATGTGTTTAAGAATACCTTGTTATTTAGCTTGTACAAATCTGGAGTCTCAGGTTGCATGCTGGTAAATTAACCCTCTAGGAAACCCAAAGTATTGTTATGGCTTTGAAGTGATATCCTAGATGTTTTCATGTGATTTTTCTGGCTACATGAGAGCCTTTTCTCCCCCAGGAATCCCACTGTCCTCATCCTTGGTACCCCAGCAGATTTCTTCCTTTGTTTTCATGCTATTTTATGAGATATAATTGAGGGTGTGGATTATGTGAGGATTTATTTTCTCATTCTGGTAGTTTTTCATGGTTGGTGTTGGAGGTGTGGAGTAATCAGATGAAAAGATGGTGGCTTTTATGCTGCTGCCCAACTTTGTAATTATTGGCTCATAAGTTAAAAAAAAAAGGTCTTCTGAATATTACAATTTCTTTTCCCCAAAAGATCATGACATTTCAAAATAACATGATCTTGTCACATTTTTAGTGAGAAAAAGCCTCCTATGTTTCAATTTTTTTTGGCATTTTGATATGTTGTGTCAGGGTATATCAGTGACATCCTGGCCAGACGCAGCAGTGTGATTGACGGGACTAGAGGAGCACACAGCAGTCCCAGCCGTTCTCGTTCTAAATAAGATATATTCAAAGAGACACGAACACTCCTGCTTCTCATCTTTTTAAATGAGGTTTACCCCTTCATGCATACCCCCACATCTTCCTCCACTCCTTAGCTGTCACTAAAGCCACTCAGCCACATCCATTCCCTAGTGATAATATCGCCAGTGTCTGCCCTGTGTACAGGAGCTAACTGCTTTGAATCTCCTTGCCCCTGGGTGCAGCGCTTTCCACTCACCGAAGAGCATAGCTCCCTCCTGCTTCAGAGACAGCCATTGCACAGGAGTATCAGCTCAAAATATTCCAGACCACGCAGCGATGAGGGCTGGAGAGAAGAAAAAAACAGCCTATGCTTTTGCCTCTACTTCAGTGTTACAAACAAGATGGTTTTGCTTTCCACTTTCAGTGTCACTGATACTTTCAAAACCAGTTGTGCTTCCACTCTGTGTTGCGATGTGCCTGGAGAGGTGCTCCTCTGACTTAACTTGCTGCTGTTGGCTGCTCCTTACTCTTTCTTGAACTGTGAATTGGAGAAGAGAGGTCCTAAAAAAATGAAGGAGTAGCCATACGGGACCAATTTCTTCAAGCTCAGAAGGTATCTAGATTCACCCCCCCACCCTGTGCAAGGCAGCTACCCTTTCTCTCTTGCACCCAGGAAAATTAAAATGAGGCCCTGGCACTCAGGGTTTCACTTGTTTCTGTAGTTGCTTGTTTTGTTTTTAAAAGCCAGTTTCACCTCACTTCGCACCTGGCTTAAGGAGGCCCTGCTGCCCTCCCTGGTGTGGGCAGGCTGCTGCAAGTGTGCCCCCAGCACACACACGTGCACATGCACGAACACCTGCAGGAGAGCCTGCACACCCGCCAGCCCATCCTCCTCGCCGGGGCCTCATTTAACCACTGTTGCCGCACCCACAGGACTTTGAGGTAAAAGATAAAGAGAAGGGAGTTTAGCAACAAGCTTTCAGTGGTGAGCGGTGGGTTGGCGGGTTTTTTTCTGTCTGGGAAGATGGCGGCTGCTGGGAGGTGCGGCTGGACTGGGCTGGAGTTTGCTTTGCTGCCAGGTCCCTCACACGCTTCAAAAGCAGACAGAAATGGCGGGAGGGTTCAGTTGTTTTCCCAGTGTAATAAGAGAGTTTGGAAAGGCTGAACGTGGTGGTAATTTAGAGGAGAGCGGCAACGACTGCGTGCCTCCTGTGCCATTTCTGCACCGGGTCAAGTGGTGTGAGGGCAGAGAGGGTGGCAGCGCCTGACCAGCAGTATTGGCAGAGCCAGCTGCCAGCTCTTGTGCCAAAGGGGCTTCCTGAGGCTTCATCTTCTAGACTCTGCACCACAAGGAGCGAGGTGTCTCTCGAAAGTAATGCATAAATGGCTGCCAAGTGCACAGGCAATAGCAAGCACTGACTGGCTTCAGTGCCTGCAAAACCTGCATAGGGCTAGTCTGTGTTGTAGAAAATACCTCAGATCGTACCTCAGGTTTGTATTAAAAAAGGGTGTTTGTTCACTTGAAAGCAAGTTGTCTGGAAAACTGTTACTATGTGTCAAGAATTTGAGCTTATTCCTTTGACTTCTGAGTTTTTATAAAAGGAGTGCTTTTTTTTTTTTTTTTTTCCCCCTCAGACATGCAGCTTTAAAGGTTGGAATTCTGTGAGCAAATGCAAATCCACTAAAATACCCAGAGTTTGAGCTATAGTCAAATGGATTCTCTGAGCTTTCTCTTAAGGCTGAATTTGAAGAAGGGGATCTGAAAAAACCAAACACATGCACCGAGGCTATTGGCAGTATTTGAAGAGAGAGGAAAAGTCTGATTTCTGAACTGGCTTTGTTGACTGAAACAGAGCTGCAGTGATTTGTATCCACTGAGACCTGGCTTGGTAATGGTGAAAGGTAAAACACAGACTTAACTTCTTAAGATCATTCAGAAGTATTTTCCCTTCCCCATTCAATTTGCTTGCAACCAGCTTTTTTTCCATCAAAATCAACTCAGTTGTGAAAAGCTCTCTTTTTCTAACACAACCCTCTCTATGGCACAAGTGTTAAGTAATATCCTGACAGTTTTATATTGTACAGTATATCGAAGACCAAATGAACAGCAACCAAGAAAAAAAACGTGAATGAACTTGCAACTAATGAAACTTCTTTGGAGTATCTGATCAACGGTGTATTAGCAGAAGTCATTGAGAGAGCAGAAGTGGGATTCAGATTTTGTGCTTCACTGGAATGGGAAGGAAAAACACTGTTTGAATTCCATTTTTCTTTACTATCTTGTCATTTGCTTAACAGTGTGGAAGATATTTGGTTGGGATGAATGGCACTTGTCAGTTGAATTTTTCATCTAGACACTTTAAATTAAGTTGGTGTTCAGAGTTTTGAGTCATAATTTGTACATCTTATGAAATACTGTCACTCATACCACCTATAATGAAAAAATCTCAGATACAGTGGTATAATTGTTCTCTGCTTAATCTGACCATTAACCTTTTATGCTCTTTACAAAATGATGATGAAATGCTAGTGTTTCTTCTTGATTATAGGTGAGAATAAATCACTGAGTGCTGTGTAGCAGTCGTGTAAGGTACTGAGATTTGGATTATGTTGGCATCCCCACAATGGTAGCTCTCCAGATCCTGTCCTAGATTCTTCCACTAAAACCCTGGGATGCATATAAAATACAGGTCCGGGGTTGGTGTGGAGATCTGACAACTAAATGTGCTACTTTAGGCACTCTGTAAGGCACAATTAGAGAGTCATAAGACCCACTTCATCAAATTGCTTTGGCATTTGGTTAAATTGAGCTCTATCTGGAATGGTTCAAAACTAGTCAAAGCCAATACTGCTTTAAAGTGCTAATTGAATAGAACTTCAGAATGTCCTTAAACTTATGTATATGTCATTGTGAACAGAGCAATTCTAAGTGAATTAAGATGCAACAGGTAGAAAAACTCTGTTGTGAGTGATGACCCAACATTCAGAGTCTGGGTAAGTGACACTTGCCAAGTGTTTATCTCATGAAATTTTCCTTGTTTGCGAAGGAGTAGGTACAGTAACAACAGTAAGAAATTTAAATTCTTAAATTGTGGCCATTGTCTTTGCAATGTGTCTGTGGCCTCAGTGAAGCTCCGTCCCTCTACTTCCCTCCAGGATAACAGCATGAATGACTTTCAACAGTCTTCCAAGTGGTTTTTCACTCTGGTGTACACATGACTGTACTTAGTGCCCTTGCTCAGGAAATATTGGTTACGTGACTGAATTTTGCTCATAATTTGCCTTCTTTTCAGGTGAGGAGGGAGCTCCGTTCTCCCTGAACTTCCAGTGTGAGCCTTGTCCTGTGATCTGGAGAGGTGTTGTGAGCATAGCCACCAGCTTCTAAAGGTATTTTGCAATTATCTGTAGAAGTAACCTACTTAATGACAACTGCTAAGATACAAAGAAATCTGCCTGTGCAGGTTGACATGTAACATGTAGGAGCCATTTTGTCCTTCAGTGGTCAGCAAATATCAGCTGATTTTCCTTTCTTATAAACAGCAGTAGTAGGGATCAGATCACAGTGTGCTGTCTGGCTAGATATAGGCTCTAGCTTATCAAAGCCTTTGGAAAATCAGTGAAGAACTAAGTCACTTTTATATAAAATAGTGAGGGGAATCTATATGGGAAATGTAGTCCTGTACTAAGCCAGGATCTCACAAATTAACATCTCTGACACATGCAACTTCTGTAGTAGTCAGGAACCATTTATCTCCTTTGTGAAGAATAATGGTTTCCATTCCTTAAATTCAATCTATATATGAGTTTTCACTGCAAAGATGAGTAAATTTTTTTTTTTAAAAAAAACCTGTAAAATATCTAGCCTGTATATAGAATCCCAGTGGAGGTGAAAAAAGATCTCTTAACTTCATGAGGTAAATCCCATGTCAGAAGTATAAAGCAACAATCTCATCTAGCCACAGTGAAGTAAGAACTGTGTATACTCAGTCTCTGACAAGAGTTTTGCTAGGAATTAGCTTTATCCTTGTAGGATAGACTGGTGAATGTGAAAGCTGTACTTCTGAGACTAGGTTTTGGTCCATGCCTTGTGGGGGTGTGATTGCTTGTACAGAGGCAGATCAGGGAGCACTAACAAGAACCTAATCCCAGAAGCAGTACAGCTTCCACATTCAGAATCCATATCTGCATTGCTATCAAGTCCATTGTGCTTTGGGTGTTCTGCAAGTTGTCATTATCTGCTCAGAACTCCCACTGCATCATAAGGGTATAATGTGCTATGAGCAGGGATGTTGGATTTCTGTCATCAAAAGGAAAAATGAAATGAGATCATGTAGGTGGAGGTTGTCATGATTTATTTCTTGTACGTGATGCAAAAACATCAAGATACTTGAAAAAACACCAAATGAAGTAATTTCTTTTTCTTACATCTGCAGTGAATTTCTAAAGGATGCTTTGTGTGTGTGTGTGTATATATATTTTTTTAGTTCAGGGCTTGACCCTGAAAATGTTTTTGCTTGTTGAATAACTGCTTATGTAGGTAATTTTAATGGAAAAATTCCCATATGATCCCTGAGTATTCTTTTAGAAAGCAACATCTTGTGTACTTCACAGTTTAAGGGTAAGGCTTTATGATAAAAAAAAGACCATTTAGTATTGTAATCTTTATCTCAGAAATGATTAACTATAGATAATTTAGTTCTATATTTACTCCTAAAGTAAATGATCATTTTCAGTATGAAAGAAAAAATATTCAAATGTAACTTTTACCTCAGGAAATGGAGAACTTTTGAAATAATAGTTTTGAATTTTCTGGGTTTATTTCTCTCCTTGCTTCTTCCATGCTTTTAGGTAAACCCTCATTTTACTGGCCTTGAAACTATTTTTTTTTTATTGGTTTGTTTAAAAAAAAATAAATCTGTATCTAGGAAAAACAAGGTGATGTTATTTGGGAGCCAGAAAGGAAATAGAAATGTGAATTATTCTGATTGTTCTCTACTCGAGAGATTTAAGGAAAAAGAAAACCAGCTGAAGAGAATTCATAGTTGGATATTTAAGACCAGAAATTATTAGACAGAAATGAAGTAGACTGACATAGATGATGGCTTAGCTGTCAGGGGGTTCCTTAGGGTTTTTTACTTGGAGGTTTTTAAAGTGGGGAACTAAGAGAAGTGCATGAGGGAGTAACTTTTTGGGTGTTGTTTGGTTGTTCTTTTTTTCTGAACTCTAACTACAAATCTAATCTCTTGTCACTTTTTAAAAAGACTCTGTTGATTTTGTTTTAAAAGTTTTGAAGGCCAGAGTCTTCACTGGACAATCCTTGTACAAGTTTGGTTACAGTATTTTCTACATGTGCCTGTAGAACAGCCTTATTAAAGTGTCAGCAATGTATGAAAAATTCCTGACTGCTTGCAACCCTAAATTCTATCCTCCTTCTTTCACACTGGGACTTATTGTAGGTGAGGGCAAAAAAAATCTTACCAAGTTACTGAGGCATTTCACAGAGTCTGTCATCAGCCACTGCTACTTAAGTTGTTGACAAACTGTATTTTCTCTTTCACCTCACTGTCTTTGTGTCTCTGCAAGCAGCTTAATCCACACTTGGCTGTCAAAATGCCGTTTCATGAGTCCTGTACTCGCTTGCACCAGTATGTAAGTCACTTAGAAACTGAACAATTGAGGTTGAATTCTCTTATAGGAGCTTGGATGCAGTACCCAAAACTAGAATCCTAGTGCTCCTTTCTAAATCTGTGATGCACAGAGTATGACCAGGACTGAACAGAAATGTCTGTCATTTCACATTCAGACAGAAACTAGTCACAGAAGTGAATCTCTGGTGATGAAGAGCATCTTGTGGTTTGTTCTTAATAGACAAAGCATATAAATCTACTTGCTGTTACTGGGGAAACATGCAGCTCACTGTCCTTATAAACATCCTGGATTGTCTGTTTCAGTAAGGTCTCAGATGCTGGTAACGTACCAGTCATCTGTAAGAATGCAGTAGAAAACTGTCACACATAACAAGGCATGGGAAAGGAACATATTTTATATGGATTTAGTAGATGTAAATCCTGAAAATCGGTTTCTTAAAGAGGCTGGGGAAGCTGGTAGCGCAGAGTAGTTGTGAGAACCTTTTTGTGCTGCTGGTTGTAGACAACACTGAGCTGGGCTCAAGGCAGCAGTGTTTGTGCTAGTAACATTTAAAGTTGTTGCTGTTAGAAAATCACCTGCTGTATCAGTGGGCTTTGAACCTGGCAATTGTATGCAAATCTGCTGTGCCTGGGAAACAAAAGCAAGCTCATGAGCTGGGGGAGAAGGGAGGATGAGGGTGAGGATTGCCAGGCTGCATGGCTGCAGATTGTCTCAAAGAACAAAAGGATACTATCACATACTACTCTTGCTGATTTGAATAGGCATACTGGGTAGTCCTGATTTCATTTACTATTCTAACATTGCTTGATGCATCAGAAAGAGAGACATGCTTTATTTACTACTTAATTCTCATAATGTTAATATTTATCCAGTGTTAGAAGATATATGTACTCTATTTTGTTCATTAAAACCCCACCTCAGGCAGGTTCTATATGTCGAAGGAATGGTTTATATCATCTTCATACTACTTAGTAACTTCATTGCAAGGGCCCTAGCTGCCAAACAGCTGCCTCAGCTGGCAAACTGAAGGGAGCTTGGTTTGTGCCAGAGGGCTGACCAGCTGCTTTCAGCTGAGGAGGCTGCTCATGCCTCCTGCCCAGCCAAGCCTCTTGGGAGGGCAGTCGGGAGACCTGCGTGTCTGTGGGTATTTGTGCACGTGCATCCTCTGCAGCTGTCCCTGTACTAGCTTTGCAGGAGCAATCTGCTTGAACTGTGTGTTCTCTCTTGCTAGAGGGAAGGTGAAAGGGAAGATCCTAGCCTGCCCCAAGAGACACAGAGACATGAATAGGGGCTGTTTTCTGTGGTAGGGACAGGTGGCTGCCTGGAGGAAAGGGGGACAAAGCCCAGGAGAACTTCTCATCTGGAGAAAAAGGTAGAAATCCTATGCCTTCGGCAAGAGGGGAAGGAGCCATGGAAGAGATGAAAGAAGGTGCTTTTCATGTTGCTGCCTTCATCAAAATCAACACTGGTCTCTTGTAGAGACGGTTTCCCATCAAATTTATGGCTTGGTTCTCTTGCAAACCTGATGATGTGATTCGGGTTTCTTGTTTGCTTCCTTTCAGCCATTTCCTTCTTCCTCATTCCCAGAAGTTGCTCTCTGGTCACCTCTGCAAATCTGTACACTGCCTACGTTTCTGAAAGGTGTTGCTCAGGCTCTATAATCTTTTTTCCAAATAGTCCAGGTATATGAGGACAACAGAAGAATTCCCAATAAATAAAAAATGCATTATTTTGATCAATACAAATATATTCTCCTGTAAAATGGTGCAGATTAACCCACTAGATCACAGTGTGTGTTTGCCAAAAGTATTTGGGAGATTAAACCCAGAAAAGCTATTTAAAACTCTCTTTTTCTTCCAATCCCTTAATATTTAAGAAAACAAAAAAGTATACTAGTGCAGTCTATCAAAGAATGTTTTGAATAAGTCTACAGAGTTAGCTAGCTATTCTTTTTTTAACCTCACAAATTCTAGCTGGAGTGTGTGTTCTAAGACATAAAAGTTTCACAAAATTTGCAAAATTACTTTGTCTCCTAATTTCAGAACTAATTTATTGACTACAGAGAGGACCATGACTCGGAGTGGCAAATAGTTCTTCTCAAGGAACTTGCCAGAGAGTGTCTGTGCTGCTCCTGAGTCAACTGTGCTCAGGGTAGAGTCCTGGTCATTGAACTCTACAGACAGTCCTTCTGTGACTGACAAGAAGGATGACCTTGACAGGTCCTATCCTAATGAGAGCTTAGCTGTCAGTGGTACGCTTCTGTAAAGTGTTTCTGACTAGCCAAAATAGCACTTTCCAATGGAAAAGCAGTTTCTTCCAAAGACAGTGTCTGCCCCTGAGCATCTTGGAAGTATCTCTTACCCAGAATCTCAGAAGACACATACGGTCACCCTAGGTCTGCTAACCTGTAGGAGGTCAGGGGATGATTTTTAAACAGTATCTGCAGATCTGGTGGGGGAGAATGTAGTCGGTGAAGCATGGAAATAGCTGCTGCAGGATTCCTTTCTGAGGGCCACCAAAACCTGCCAAGAGATACTCTGTGTTCAGTATGTTCTTAAATGACAGACCCGAGTTAATGAGAGTGGGGTTGGTAAATGTCTGCTTGTTATTGCTGTAGTTGCTACTAAAGGGAAGGGTTACAGCTAATACAGGCCTCAGCCTTCCCGGTGCTCAGGGAAGAAGCAGCAGCACTTAGGAAGACTGGGGGGATTTAATATTTCTAGAATGTGGTATTTGTTCAAGGTCTTACAAATGTTTCTTCAGAAGGCTGTAACAGAAGCAAGTGGCCCGAGGTCAGGGATGTGTTAAGTAAGGTGTACAACAGCAATGCTAGTCAAGGACCTTGGGGAGAAGGAAAACAGAAGGCTTCATTGCCTGCAATCACAGGAAAGGAGGGAGTGAAGCCTTCCTAAACAAGGCTAGGGCAGTCCCACTTGAGAAGGCGTCAGAAGGGGTCATAACCTTTGCTTTTTGTCTTTTCTGCTTTTGGGGAGGATGTTTTGATGAGAGCAGCAGTCGCCATCATCTTAGACAATAGAAGCACAGGAGGTTTCCTTAATGTAATCGGTCTGCTCAGCTTTTAAGCAATTGTAATAAACACAGTTTCAAAAGGAATATGGCAGTTCTGCATCAGCCCCTGCTGTGCAGTAATGCTGACTGGGGGGGATCTGGCATGCAGCAATGAATTCTGCACCACTGGGTCTGGCAGCCTTTAAAGTACAGTGACTGGGAGACCTTAGCAAGTGTCCAGTTCTCTGTCCTGTCAGTCTCACAGTGCCGAGAAGTAACAGGGTTTCACTGCGCTGTTTACATGTGCTGTTTTCAAAGCCAGTATCACAGAGGTCAGCAGAGAGAAAAATTATTGCAGTGATGTGCAATAATCTAAGAAGTTAATTGGCACATAGCAAGGAATGGGGGGGGGGGTGTCAATGGAAATCCAAAATACATTATTTCATTGTTTAACCCCTCTGTTCCACCTGCTTACCAGTAGTGGAGGCAGTCAGCAAAGCTGTTCTGCTAGTAGAACTCCTTTTGTTGGAGCCAAAATCATTTGTCATAGATTTGACTCTTCCTTCCCCCTCAGTTGAAATTATTTGGTCTTGAATGTTTCTGGGTGAAACATTTAAGTAATGATTAGAACACTTCTATTCAGTCCTTCATTGAGAAGTCATTTAAAATAATATGATGAAGCATAATTGTCCAATAACAACATTTTTTTTTTTGCTAGGAAGACTTGATACATTATTTCATTTTGAATTTCAAAAAAACAAGTTGTTTCACTTAAAATCTCAAATTGTCCTGCCCCTCCTCACCCCCCTGCAATTTCCCTAGATGTATCTGCTAAATCTAAGTGAATCTCATTATTTCTGAATTTAAATAAGAAGATTTGTTTTCTTCTTCAGGTATCTCTTCATGGGCAAGCTCTGCTCATCTAGAGGAAAAAACAGAACAGAACAATGGAGAAGCTGTTAACTGCTTTGTTCCAAACAGAGCTTTCCCCCTCTAAATAATATTATGCAATTTGCAAGCAGATTATAAACAAGCTTCTGTATACATTAGACCTCAGAGACCTGAGACCAATTTCTTCCCCTTAATTCAATTTACTCTTTAAATTAGAGATAGATTCAAGCAGTGACCACATACTGGTTAAGTAACGTGGAAAAGACCATGCCTGAAATGGAGAACTCTGTTGTTTTAGTGGGGTTGCTGTTCTTTGAACTATACTCTGCCCTTTAAAATATGCTAGTTTAGTTAGACAAACACTTATTAACACTGCTGATAAGCAGAGTCATGAAGATACAAGAAAATACTTCTGCCACTCAATTTAATTTTAATAAAATTGATTATGTTTGAAGGTTCTTTAGTGTTAGAAACCAGATTCCTGTGCTATATTCTCTCAAATGATAAACAGCACCTTTTTGGGCTGTTGCTGGTTTATGAAGTTTTATATAATAATTTCATTGATGCTGAACTTGGTGCACACTGTCAATTTTGACAGGGTCTGAGCTGATGAAAACTTTGTAGTTCACTGTGTAGGCTATGGCAGCACTGTCCAATATAGCCGAGGACTTACTGTGGTGGTGCTTCGGAAAAAGGACGTATGAATGCACAGGAAGTAGTTTGTTTTTTCACCTGAAAGAATTTTAATTGGAGGCAAAAGTGGCCTGAATGTATTTATATGTGCATGTATCTGTTTTCAGGTGAAGTGCCTTGCCTCCCACATGTCTGTGACTAGAAGAATTCTTTTTTTTTTTTTTTTTCCTTGATACCAAGCATAAGTGCTTAAAAAAAAGGGAGATGGGAGGTGGGGGAGAGGTCTGACAGACTATATCTAAAGTCCAGAAAGGTCCTCTGTTGTAATGATCTGTTGAAAAGCATTGATGGTAACAAGTGGCAAAATATTTCTTGTTTTCCTTAAATATTTTTGAGGGGGTTGTTTTTCTGCTACCCAGCATTTTTTTAGATTAAAATTAGAATTGCTAAGATACCATGAAGGATCTTATTCTAGCAAAAATATTTTTAACTGGACAAAAAGTGTATTCCAGTCACAGTTGCAGTAATATTTTTCAGACTTGGATGATAAAATCCTGGCCTTGCTCTGGATGTTCAGAGAGTTCAGCCATGCTTCAAATCTTTTGTTCCGCAGAATCATCACTTACTGTAGTTCTGATTTCAGTAAATTCTATTTTTGTGCTGATTTTGTACATTGCATTATTTTCTACACAGAGAAAAAATGGCATTTTTAAAAAAGAAATATGCTTAGTTTTTTGTGTACACAGCAGTCACCAAAGTATTCATTCTGCTCATGATAAAATAATGCCAAGCCCTGAAAATGGGCTTTTAGTTCACTCATGGAGAGCTACTGAAGACTCAAACATTCTCTGTCTTGGTGTTTTGTTAACCTTGTTTCTATAGTTCTAATTGGGTCACTGTAGACAATTGGTGATGGTGTTATTAAATAAACTTTTAAAGTTGCTGGCTAGTGATTTGGCTGATTAAATATGGATTAGATTCAGAACAAGCTGATAGAAAGATATTTTATTTTCTGACATGCTTAAGTTTATGAAGATGTTATGTCACATTGTATCTTATCACATTATGTTAATTTAGCACTGTGTAGGCTTTTGATGTGATGTGCTTTAGCTCCATATAATGTTTTCCAACTTTAGAGAAGTTTATTACCAAGAGTCACAAGACAGCTCATTTGACAAGCTATTATAGCCTAATGGAATGGCAAAATTTAAAAGCTACCCAGATAAAATGCATTGTGAGTGTGTATACACGTATAGGTGTCCCTTAGTTTTAAAACTAGTGAAGGAATAGTCTTTACACTTCCCAGTAAGAAAAGTCAATGACTGACCTGCTTTCCGTACTGGACCTTAGAAAGACAGGTCAATCTTGCCAGACTTCCACAGAGGTCAGGTAAGGTGTCAGCTGTTTCTTTTTTCAAGTTTAAGGTAATGTATTCTTTTCTGATGTCCTCAATGTGCATATTTTTTGAGTCATTTGCAACCAGAATGATTTTATGAGACTGACAGACATCTTGCAGGAATGGCATTAGGAGCCAATCCTTATTTATTTAGTTTTAGATAATATCTCTGTGTGTGCACAATTTAAAAAAAACAACAATCATTTAAGTGACAGAAAAGGGGAATTAATTCACAGCCTGAGGCAAGAACAATCCTTTCTTTTGATTACAGTTCTAGGGTCTGAATCTGAATTCAGCATGCCCTGGATCTTTCTGTTTTAGCGTGCTGTCAGCTATCTCAAGGTGAAATTCATCTCCCTTCTTGTTACAGTATTGACAAAAAGAGATAGGAGAAAAGTATTTTATTAAAAAGGAATTATTCTATCTTGAGTCTTCCTTTGTAGTATAAACCCAGCCCTCTCCAACTCTTCTTCCTCCAAAACACCTCCCTCTCCACCTGTGTTTTCTGTTGTCATGTTCTTCCTACCTGTAAGCCCTGTTGAGGCATGACCAGGTCCTTGGCAGTTGTGTTCCCACACACAGCAGTCTCTTTGGAGGTGCAAGGATTAGATACATACTGCAAAAAGAAGAAAATATTGCAACAAAAGAGCAGATTTTGGGAGGTAATACTCAGAAGCAAGTTTATTTTGTCATGTGCTGGTGGGATGGGCTACACCGTTGTATGAACCAAAGTAAGAGTAGGTCCTGCCCTGAGGGGCAGATGCTCTAAAGCTGCAGTGCTGTAACACAGAGACTGCATGCTGCCTCCTGAGTGCACTCTCATCCCTGCAGGAATCCCCTGCTTTATGTTTCTCTTCAGGACCCTGAAAAGCATTTCATAGCACTTAACTAAACAGTAGCAAGGTGAGTACAGGAGGCTTGATTGTAAAGCAGCGTCAGTGGATCTTGGTTTGGGCTGACATTCTGAAAGACTTTTGCAGAGCAAAATCTCTTAATAGGTATTACTTGTGTTTTGACATTCATAGTCAACTAATATGAAATAAAATTTTTTTTTCACCATCTTGCCTGAAGGCCATAGAATTATTGGGAGGGAAAATTTATACAAGTTGCAAAGAACATTTGAAAGTTTACAGGTGAACAGGACTGTAGTAAAAGGATAAAATGTTTTGCCCAGAAAAGTGACCTGGGTGTGCAATCAGCAGAGGTTCCCTTTGGGTCAGATTTAAGCACTTCAGCCAACTGACAGGAACATGTGTATCTTCTCTGCCAACAGCAGAACTCTTTACCCAGTGATCTGTGTGTGAAAATGAGGGTTTGTTGAATGCACAGCCAAGCTGGGGACCATTAGTGTTGAGCTGGGGGAAATGACTGAACTGAATCCATCCAGCAAGGGAAGACTTGAGGACATGCAAATCTGTGTTTTTTGAGATCTATATGCTTTCTGAAAGTGAAGTCTGATACTTTCATGGGTTTACTGGGATGCTTCCCAAGAAAGGTTGCAATATTATCACAAGAAAATGTAAGTAAGTAATTTACTAAAAAATATTAGAATTGTTTTTAAATCAATGTTTTCCACTATTACCATAGGCACAGTTTGCTTGAACACTGAGAATAGAATCAATTCTAGACATTTTCCCTCCCTCTCCCCACCATGTTTCCTTCATGTCCATCGTTTTGTTAATCCCAGGTATTTTCCTTCACCTCTTAGAGCAAATGACAGTAGAGACTATTTTGCTGGCTCTTTTGTTCTGTTTTGCTGTCCTTTTCAGTATGTTCATATCATTAACTTTTCCTTAACTTGATCTCTGTGAGACAGCTGAACTCAGAGAATACTCAAAGTGCATGATTAATGCCAAATTATATTTCAGCACAAGCAAGACTGGAGTCAGTCGTAACCAGGGAAAAAAGAAACTGAAAATCTACAGGTAAACAGAAGTTATTTAGTGCTCAATTGCTGGTCAATGCCAAGAGCAGCCAATAAAAGGTGACATGAAAATAGTTGACATAAAAACCCAGTAAAATATAATCTCCTAAATTAATTTATAGCATTTATATGGGAAAATAAAGAAGACCTAACAATAGTTTTCAGTATGAATTATTAATTGTCCTTCTTTCTCTCAATATATGTAGGGTTGAACCTTGAAAACTTTGTGCATATGTTTTTGAGACAGCAATAAGTGGTAAAAATAAAATTTGAGGCAGATTTATAGTTCCTCATGAAACATACCATTTGAAGAACATAACTCTAGTGGTGTAAGTTTGGCTTCCTGTTTTATGACCTTGCCTTCTACCATGACCCTTACAGTATCTTATACTTGATGCTTCCAACATGAGCCAGAAATCTGTGCTACAAAGACAGGGATGCTGAGACAGTGAGAGATTTTTTTTTTTTTTTTTTCTTTTACAGGATGCTTCACATGATTTCTTTCCCTGCTTTTGTCACAATACACTTATTCCTGTGAGTTTTGTACCAAATAGTATGACTAAATCATTTCACCTTCATTGTAACTAATTCCTGTCTTGTCAGGTTTTGTTTGTTATTGCTTCATAATTTTTGTCTTTTTAAGTAAATGTATTTTCAGCCAACTTGAAAAGGGCAGGGCTGGTCTTTTATTTCAGTTTGGGACTGACCTCTAAGGCAACTGTGCCCTGGATAGATGTTCTTTATACTCTCCATACTTTGAAGTCTTTCATGCCTAAGGAGCTCATTTCTAAGATGTTTTGAAGCTAGAAACCAGGCCACTGAATGCCTTAAAGATAAAAATTGAGCCTACTCTAATGTTCTGTAGGAAGCCAAAGTAGAGAGCAGGAATATGTTGTTCCTTCTGGAGTTTTCAAAGAGCTGAAGGATGCATGCCAGAAACGTTGGATTCCTGAATAAAAGAAACCAAGAGCACATAGTGGAGGCCAGATTGTTCTTCACTAAGAGGATGTTCCCAGTTAATGCAAGGAGCACTGTCAATACTGGTTTTAAGTGTTACTGTTTTTTGAGAGCTTAATTTCAATGGTAACTCCAAGAGCACCTTTTCTCAATGAATTTGTGTCACTGAAACAAAATGCAATACTGATGTGATTTTTTTTCTTCTGTTCTCTGATACAGCATTCTTTTTTCACTTGGATTTAGCTTCTGTTAGGTAATCTTGCCCACGCTGTTAAGTGTCTTGTTAATGTATGGTCATACAGGGCATTCTCACTGATGGACTTACAGCAGTTCTAGCAAATCACCCCTGACTCCTGTGAACCTTTTAGAGAGGGCAATAGCATTGCTTGATTAACAGTGTCAAAAGGTTTAGAGAGGTCTGGAAGGGTGAGGGCGGTGCTTGCTTATCATCTGCTGACATTAGGAGACCATCTGCTAATACTATGTCTGCCCGGAGCCTGGCCTGAATCCAGGCTACAGTGAGTACAGTACACTGGATTCAACTGCAAACCCTTCATTAGTTTTTTTCTAGTTTTCCTGTGACCTTTAATCAAATTGATATTAAGTAGTAGTTTGGCTGTGATCCATGTATTCTTGTTTCTTTTTATAAAGGAAAAAAAAACCCACTTTTTGGAAATGGGTGTTTTAAAGCATGAAAGAAAGATTTCTTCTCCAAGTCAGATGTTGACAGTTGTGACCAGCTAGAAGAGGAAAGGCAGGTAGTATCTTTCTTAAGTATGCTCTCTGAGCACCCAGGGCTGTGGGCTTAGGACCTTTCTGAGACTAAGGTGCCATCTTTGAATTTTTCCACTGTGGATTTTTCCAGTTCCTTTTTGAACCACTGCACATCTACAAACACTTCCACAGTAGGACTATGTATTCTGGAAACAACTTTGTTCCTGATAACTTTACATGACTCTTTGTCCTTGTTTTGGAACAGAATGAACAATCATTTCCTTTTGTGTTCTGCACATTACTCAACACTTCAGTCTGTGAATTGAAGATTTGTTTACTGTTGTCTCTGAAGTTTTCTATTGATAGAGAAGAATTAATGTCTCACATAAGGCACACCATTTGCATTTCATATTTTAAGAGAAAGGCAATATTACATCTTGGTTTTGGTGTCTACTTAGGTCCATGATGGGTAAAAAACTCTACTGGCAAAATGAAGCAGCTTAGCAGAGGTTTTTTGATGTCGAATCTTAAAAATGTTTGTTGCTTCTGGCTTTGTTATATTCCATACCTCTTCATAAAATCTGCTTGTTTTAGCCATGGAAGTTATTGTTTTTTCAGAGTTCCAAAACTCTGTAGTCCCACAGAACTAGTTCAGCTTTATCCACCTGCCTGACAGTGGGAGAAGCTCTAGCAAGGCTTCCAAGTAGAACTGGGAAAACATCTAAATTTCTCTGTCCAAACTTTCAGAAATGTGGAAGGGATGGATGTTATCTTTCAGAAGAGAGATGGGAAACACTGGAATTTTCTGAAGAAAGTAAGTTTCAGAAACATGCAGGTATTTAAACTTTGCAATCTTTCACCCAATATTGTTTTCAAGTGTACAAATGTGTAAGCAGTGAATTTTCCTGAAGAGTCCCCCCCAAAAGCAAACCCTAAACCCAAACTCTTGTTTGTTATTCATACAGACTGGAGACTGCTACAGTTCTTCCAGTGAACAAGGGATTAACTCATCTCTTTACATACAGGGCTCAAAAATGTCATGTCCTGATACCAAACACCTCTCCCTTGCTCGGTAGCTACCCTGTGAATTTAGATCAAGAGGTTAGCTTTTGCATTTGGAAGTGGACATAAAAGAAAAACTCTGGACAAGAAACATAGAGCCTCAGAAACCTGCTATGCCCTCGCTGTTCTTAATCAGGGTTGAGGGGTAGATGAGGTATTATGAGTGTGTATAAATGAGTATTATACTGTGAGAGAAAATAATGAAACAGGAGCCTTACCTCTGCTTTGCTTAAGTAGTAAATGCCAGGTACATGGTTGTGAGGGGGTGGAATTGAGGTTGCTGTGAGCAATAGTGGAGTATTTAAAGTCTGCTTATTTTAATTTTTAAGTGACTGTTCTAATGCCTTTCAAATGCCTTTTCTCTTACTGCAAAAATCTGGTTGGTTCAGGACTGCTTTCCTTTGAACTGAAGTCTCCCATAACAAGAAGGTAGTGTTTCACAGCTGGAAATAGACTGTAGTGTGGCAGATGCATCCGCTCAATGAAAACGGAGCTTCTTGGCTGCTGAAGTGTAGCAGCTACTAATTACCTTTGTTCTCAGGGCTTCGTGATAATCAGGGCCTTTGGCCAATGGGAGCCGCTATTGACTACAGGTCAGATTCAGCCTGGGTATAAATGGAGTCCCCTGGGGGAGCCGTTTGGAGCTTGTCCCCTGGCGCAGCACGCTGAGGTTGAGGACTCTCCCCTTGGGTCGGGAGGCTGCCCTGGGCAGTCCTCGAGGTTGAGAGCCCTCACTTGTTAGGCGAGTGATAGAGTGTTTTGGGTTGCCGTTAGACCCTAGGGAGTGGTGCTTTGTTCTGTGTTTTGGGTTGTTTAAACCTTAAGGAGTTGTGGTTTGTTATGCATTTCGGATTGCCCTTAAACCCTGGGAAGTTGTTCTGTTCTCCTCTCACAGACATTGGAACCTGTAATTTACAGAGAGCTAGTTAATTCTGTTAATAATAAATGTTTAATTTTTGGTGGTTGGTGGTTTATTTGAGAGCCTCCATAACAGTAGCGATTGGATATACTCCAGGTACGCACATTGCCTGCATGGCCTTGTGCACTCCAACAGTAATTAACATCTGACTGGGATTTGTTTTGGAGAGCCTGGTCCAGGCTGGGTGTGGTAGGTGTGAGTCCTTCTGAGTGCAGCCTCCCAGAGAGGGAAAGAGGAGCAGAGCGCTGTTTCAGCAGGCAGAGAAATGCATGGTGGCTCCTGCATCCATCCTTTCGGGAGGAATGTTGGGCAGGTGAGAGTTTGGGCTCTTGTGAACTTGCTGGAGGTTGTATGAGCCATGTCCCTTGGTCCAAAGTGCTTCCTCCTGCCCTGACTACTCTGGGAGGGCTTATTGCCTTTGGCACAAGTATGTGCAAGCAGTCCGGGTCCAGCTCTATGCCCTTTATGTGCAGCATGCCTGGGAGTTGGACATGGAGGTGGGGAATAGCTCTGCAGGAGTCTGCCTGTCTCTGACAGGTCTGACAAGTTGTGGCTCAGGGCTGTCACTGCCAAACACAGGTTGGTGATCCATCTGCCCTGCTGATCCTGGGATATATACCATCTGTCTTTTCCTTTATCTGGAGTGTTTCCACTCCCATCATCTTGGGTAATGGCTTAATGATTATACTGGAGAGTATCAGCTATTATAGATACAAAAATATAGGTTATATTTTTGTAGATCCGATCACTTTTACTGATAATAGCACGGTTTTGTACGAAGGAGGTGCAACACCTGGGAAGTAGATCATGCTTTGTCTTTTTTTTTCCTTTTTTTTCCCCCTTAACCTTACTAACTGAGAGGCCAGAAATGCATGGAAGTTGTTGGCAACTGAGAATATCTGCTGCATTTATTCCAGAATCTGGATTTCAGCTGGAACAAAATTTAATGCGAAAAAGAGGGTTTTTTGCAACATGAGGTCAAATGATCCCTGTGGTATCTAGTGCAAGAGTGCTGTAACACTGCACAAAGTGTGGGATCCTTTCAGTCCATGCTTCATGTACTCAAAGTATTGCAGACAAGACTATAGGGATGCTGGAAAATCTTGTCTGAAATCATGTTGAATCATCCACCTTCCAGCTCTTATGTGGCCTGGTTTTTTTCCTTCCCTTTTTTGCCTGCTGCCTCCTCCCCCCCCACCCTCTTCTTTTGTAACATTTCATACTTTTAAAAACATTTAGTTACTCACAAAAAGCTTTGGAAAAAAAAAAGCCAAATACAGTTTAAAAAGCCAGTGAAGGTTAGATCGTGTTTAATTCATTTTAAACAATAGACCAAAGGAGAAAAAGTCCCCTTTTTCTACAGCAGAGTTGTTCTATGTCCCTGTGGCTTCTACCTCGTTATACAAGCTACAGTAATTTTGGGGCTTTTTTAATGGAAAAGAAAATATTCTTTCTGTGTGACAATGGCGTACTAGACATATTCAAAAGCAAGCATAAAACTTTTTGTCAGGGCAAGCTGCTTTTAAGGCTAGCTGAAGTTTTCTATGTTGCACTCCAGAGAGGTTTATAAATTGCTACCTTTTGATACGGACAGGTGTTCTTAGCAAGATCAACATCATATTTTAGGCAAAGAAAACAGGTGTTTACATGGTGTGTGCAATGTTACCAGCAACAGTGTTGCATTTTGCCAGAGCTCCAAGGTGCCCGGTCTTGCAGCTCTCCCTATTAATGTTTAATAGGAAAAGCAGCAGGACCCAGCACATTAGTGCTCCAGTATTGCAAAATGAGTTTAGAAACTGCACTATGGTTGCTAGCAATTTTTTTTCCAAATACCTGGCTAATTACTATTAATAAAGCAGTACTGAAAAGGCACCTGACAGGTGGCTCAAACAAGAATTTGGCGGTTGTAGGATAATGAAGTATTGTTTGACTGTATACGTTTACATAAGGAGCAATTGTGCAGTCCTAATCAAACTCTTTTGCAAAACAAAAGATGGAATCCTGTTTCTGCAGAAATGGCTCCTTTACATAGTTGTGATCTATGTTGATTTGTGTGTGTGTGTCAGAAGTTGCATGCTAAAGTGCTGCTAATTTAGCTCACGGTTTTGGTACCCCCAGAGATTTCGTTTTGTTTTCAGTATCAGTATTGTTCCCCAACTTAATGCTGTAACTTTGAACGCTTCTCCCTGTCCCTGATCACCCAAATCTGACAGTAATGATGAGACATGGTGGTATGAGCAAAGCCACTGAAGTGGGGAGAACTACTTTTCCAAGGTTTGTCTCCAACAGTTGCAGACTTTTGCTGTTTAGAGTAGTCCATGACCTGGTAAGTTAGCTGCTGTTATTCAAGGCAGCAAAACTTGAGTCAGGCTGTTTTATCAGTACAGTGTAGTATATAATATGTAACAGTCTTTCCATGGAGATGGATTTTTCCCAAGATGGTCACTGAAATATATACATCCAATGCAGTAATGTCAGTTTGCTTGCTTTTCTGCTATCACTGCTTTTAATGATGTGAGGAAGGGGATTGTCATGCAGTTTACAATACCCAGTTTAATTTTTTGGTAGGCTGAGCCTGTTTCATTGACTTGAATTCTCTCTCTTCTGAGTTACTGCTGCTCTGCCCTTTTTAGTATAATACCTTCCAAATGTTTGGGGTTTATTTTTTGGGTTGGTTTGTTTTTCTTGTGTGTTTGATGCATCATTTTCAATGAGATCGAATCAGTGGTACTGTATTCACATTCAACTTTTTGACAGCATGTGAAACTGAAATATGACTGCTGATCTGGGCTAGTCTTAAGAGTTGTAACCCATTGATTTTGTGTCCTGAAGTGAGACTAGATTTGTGCCTGAATATTCTGAAGTTTGAATTATTCATGTTTCTATGCTTGTTTACGTGGTAGCCCACTGGCTTCATAGGTCACTGGCAATAACAAAATTTAAACAGGATCTCTCTAGGTAGAGGGAGTGTGTCCACAAACTTGGCACCACTGAAACCATCCCAAAACCTGTCTGTGTTGTAAATGAAATGAATCTTGTGCAGAAATTCATGTCAGCAAAACATTTGAAGGGCTTATGAAATGAATGTGGTCTGCAGTGCTACGTGAAGATTCAGAAATGTATAGAATTTATGGTGCAATTGAATTTGCCAGACTTCAGTAAAACACGCTGAGATGCAATGGATGTATCCAACAAAAGCATTCATTTTAAAAATACAGCTGTGAATCACAAGTTCCAACAGTGATAGGGGATAATATCTGACAACAAATTGGACCTCATCAATTCTTAGCCCAAGAAAGGAGAGAAATAGGAAAGCAAGCTAAATAAGCTGTATGATTAAATTTCTATACAATTTGTGATGCATTCCCCTTTGGGACTGCTATGGGGAAGTACAATATCTCAAATTATCTTGTAAAGAAGCAGATGTGTTGTTCTGAATCTACTGCATGCATCAAACAGTAGTGCAAACTGCTAGCAATTGTTGCTAAAGATACGGGTATTCTTGTACTTTGTCTTGAGCTTAATAATTCTTCCAGTCTATCAAATGGGAGCTGACACCTACACGAGGAGTGCTGTTAGAAGTTTCCACAAGCCTAGGAACTCCGTACAATTTCTAAAATTTAGAGATGTTTCAGATTGTAAGAAAACAAGGGCTACCTTTATGCCCCTAACTGCACTACAGCTGAAGGTGACAAATGTCATCAGGTCATCTACTAAAATTGGTGTTATGGACTCAGCCTGCTTCCATCATCTAGTATGCATTCAGCATGTGTCATGTGCAAATAATCAAACATGAGCTGGGAGACTGTCCCAGCAAACCATACCTTGGAGCTTATGAAACGCAACTGTAATTTTTTGCTAAATTAGTGATTCTGTATGCTTTAATAATGGCTGCAAGTACACAGATATGTATATGTAACTGCCATCTTGTACCAATCGAAAGATTCCTCACAAAAAGTAGGCGGTGTGCAAGATCATTTCAAGGTAACGCTGAAGGAGAGGAACTGTACACTTTAAATGTCATTACTTTTTAGTGCTTTACCATTATCCTATGACACAGCTAATTATTCTCTGAAAATATTTATTCAAACAGTAATTCTTTAGTTCTCTATGTTCAGAATATTCTCAATGGGACCAAATAATTCCTTATAATATTAATCAGTAAGTAGAAAGAAATCATCCTCAAGAACGTAATTATTGGTACTGCAACTAGCATGCAGTTGGACGTATTGTTGCATGTAGAACTTATTGTAAAGTCTGGAGATACACACAGATATGGAATGTCTTCAAAAGGCATCATTAAAATCATCCATTTCAATATGAAGCCGAAATTTATGATCTTGGTGTAATGACTTTGAACCAAAAGCAGTGAAGTCACTGAGAAATTTGCGTATCATTCATTAATTTATGAATCACAGCTCCCTAGCTCACCAAAGTCTGACTGCATGGAAAAGCCCCAAATGTTGTCTGTTTTTCTGTTCAGCTGAAAAAACAACTCATTAATCAAAAGTTGCAGTACTCCTCATCATCCAGAGGTCTTTACATGCTCCTTGAAAGGGAAGGGACAAGGAACAGAGAGAAGTTGTTTTGGGTTCAGGTAGTTCTGCCCCATATGAGAGATGTCAGATTTGGAGGGAGGCCTTTGAGAGGGAAACTCCTGCTCAGGCCCTCTGTATGAGCAAGAAAGGCAGATGTTTCCTGCTTTCTCACTCCAGTCATCACCTTAAGTGCTAATAATTTTCAGAGCAGTAACTAAAGAAGTTTCTTCCCTCCCTATTTTAGTAAATTTAGTAAATCATATCCAGCATGATCTTTAGTGGAAAGTTTCACAATTTATAATGGTACTTCAAGTCCAATGAGCTCTGGGATGTCTGCTCTCTAATTATAGTACAGCGGAGCTTTCCTTGGCAGTATAAAAAGGGGTCCAGACAAATAACAGCTGTGTTTTGGTTTTATAACACCTCAGCATGTATCACTTCACAGTGACAAATATAAATCCCAGTTCTGATTTTGGATTCCTAGCCAAAAGCTGTAGTAAGTTTTGTTCTCTCACACAATTTGGTATGTCTCTCTTGAGATGCATTTTCCGGTAAGATGCCAGGTGCCTTGCGTGCAAGGCAAGTTCTAGAGGCACTTCAGCTCTATGGGCACTTCAGCACAGCACTAAAAGCCATAACAGCTGACAGGTCCTTGTTTGCAGTTCATCTTCCATTTTCACTGTGGCATCGTGCTCTCTGGCGCTTTAGTTGTTGCTTTAGCCTTCTCAGCTGCCATGGAAAGGGCAGCTTTTCATTGTTTGCCTTTGATGCTGAAATTCGGGAAAGGACCTCATTTTTCCTGAAGAAAAGAATTTGTTGAACTTCTCAAGTTGTTCACTATGTAGTACAGTTATTTTGTCCAGCTTGCTCATCAACCTTAATGTTCAAGAGTGTATATAAATACAGTGTTTACTGAAGTTTTTGAACTGCGTTGATGATGATAATCCTTCGGTTGGGTGCTGCAACTGCTGAAATTTGCATGTAGTAGGGTATATATTTTCCCAGTTAAGGCAAAAAGCAATTTTAAGGATGTGTTGAATTACTCTTTGCTCAATATTAAACTGTTAGGTTTTTTAATAAGGAGACAAGGCTCTAGCTGCACCAAGCTTGATGTAGAAATTATTGTATAGTTTTATGACCTGTATTATTCAGCAAGCCAGAGAAGATGATACTAATGCTCTCTTCTGGTCGTAAATTCTGTAAGATGCTTAGATACCACATGGCTACAGTGTTGGCATAAATATGCTGATGGATACAGATGTAATTAATTTTTAGATGTTTCTTGTAATTATTCCAGTGATAGATGTCTAAATTTGTCCATAACATATTAGAGAAAATGTCCTGCTGTATTACTGCTACTTGTAAAATTTAATGGCTGCAGGGCCTGAGGTTGTGGTTCTGCTGTTGCCTTTTTGTTCTACAAGTGTACTTGTGGTTCCACTAAAATTATGACCTGCACTGCACACTAAAGCATGGAGTTAGCTCCCAGTAATCATGGCCTATGAGTGCTTGAGAAGGACTCTCTGGCTAAGAGGAAGGGCAGACTAGTGGGGCTGATAGAGCTGTAGAGCATGGGTCTGAAGCGCCCCAGGTGGGAACAGTGGAAGAATGAAGATGTTGACATTTAGTTTTGAGGCTGAGCAATATTTTCTGAGGGCCTGTTTCTGAATTTTGGAATGGTACACAACTTCTCTTGTACTCACTGAGAAGTTGTTTATGCTGCTGTCCTACAGTAGGTTTTAACTTCCAGTGCATCTCACTGGTTTTTAAAGAACGGTGGTCTCATGACAAGTAAGCATTAGCCTGTTTTTCCTTTTTAGTTGCAAGAAACTATGATATTTATCTTCTATTAAATTCACTGTGTTGTCAAAAAATATTTCTGGAGATGCAAGAAATAAAACAGTGTATAGTCAACTTACACATTTTTATTTTGCTGTAGCTCTTGATAAAAGCAGAGATATCTTCAGGGCAACACCACTTTAGTCGATTTTCAATTATTTGATATACTTTGTTAGTGCCAACAGCTTTTAAAAAGTACTACTGTTTCAGCTAGGGGGGTTGAAGAGAACAGGCCTGTATGTTAAGCCTATGGGTTCCTACCAGGTACTGCTGTGGTATTTGAGAAAGGAATTAAAGAAATAAGATGATGGTGGTTAACTTTGTCCATGTGTGGCTACAACTGAACCTTGTACTATTTAAACTGCTACTAGGCTAAGTGGATGAAGTTCAGAGAATAAATGCAGACAGTGTCCTTTTATGTATTTTCCTTGCTGAAGCGTGTCGTAGGAAATACAGCTATGAAAAGGGATCAGCCGTCTGCTAGCCTTTGACCCACGTTGGGCATTTTATCTTGTATATTTTGGCAGTCTGACACTCATTCAGTCTATTTGATTGCCACATGGTAAAGATGAATTAAATATTTCCATTTTTTAAAACATGGAAAAGATCTGAATATTCTGTGAAGAAGCTTTGTGCAACTATTAGTTTCTTTAGCAAAGAATGCATCAATCACACTTATGGTGGCCATAAATAGCTATATTTGAAGTCAAGAATTTATTGTTATTTCAAATACTGTTTTAACAGCCTAATAATTCAAATTATTAATCTAGTTACAGTATGCACTCATAGTCCAAATTAACATAGGAAAGCTTTAATCGTATTTAGTTTACTACAGCTGGTAGGGATCTCTAAACTGAGAGAGTGATTTGGAGTTTGGAGGCTGAGTGCCAGCACATGCTAAAACTCCTTGGCCTGGATATGTGCCAGCGTTCCTCAGTTACACTGTTTGTTAGCAGTGTCCTCTGAAATGGTGAGGCCTCACTACAAACGTAAAGTCTTTTGAGCTTCAGAGGCAGGTGAATATTCACTGCATGGTACAAATGAGGAAGGGAAAGGAGCTACCTTAGTCATGAAAGAAGCTGCACAAGAAAACTGAGAATGATACAGGTGGCTGATTCACACAGTCTTGAGTTTTGCAAAGCCAACAAGTATGTGCTTTCAGGGAGTATGCAAGGCTGCTAGACCCCTTCCACCTTGGCCGTGAAAAGATCATGTCTTATTCCCAAGTCCTGTCTCAGCTGAAGCCTGACTTGCTGGGTCCAGCCTGGGGAGGCATCGGCTTCATCCTCTTCATTAGCTCATGGGCTGCTGCTGGGGAACAGACAGCAATTAGTGAATGGGCTAAAGCCCCACTTGCCTTCCTTGAGAATGCATGCAGAAATATTTTCTTTCTTTTTTTTTCTTTAATAGCCGCAAGAGCAGGTTCTTCTATTTCTCTCCTCCTGTCCCCCAGTTCCAAATGCTTGCTTCTCCTGGAGAAGAGACAGGAAAACTTCAGGCCCTCAAGCTTCCCCTTTAATTTTAATGTGCTAATCTGGTTTTGTGTCAATAGGAGCCTCCAACTATGTGCACTTGTACGTGTTGTTTTAATACATTGACTTGAGTCACTCAAATATTCTTGCTGCGAGCAGCTTCTCATGTAAAAAACATGTAAATTTGCAAGGAGCTTTTCCTTAGGGTGATGATAACCTCTGAGAAAGTCTTTAGTTAGTAAAAGAAGCAAACAGTCTGTGTAAACTCAACAGTCTAAATCATGGAGGCGAGAGATTTTAATTAAGGTGGCTCTGTGAGGATGCAGGTGGCGAGCAGCTGTCTGCAATGTGGAGCCTTGCTCTGTGATGGCTCACTGCACGTTACTGGTGTTTCATGGCAAGCGCCTTTGGTTTGCTGCTGAAGCAGGCACTGATACATAGTCAGTGTGACTTGGGATCTGTTTGCTTTGTGTTCTTCCCTTCAACATAAGGACTCGAAATCTGCCACTTTTAATGAAAACTTGAATACTGAAGCATCAACTAGCTGGAGATTAGCAAAAAAGTTAAGTGTTAGGAAATGATGTACTCTTCACTGTGCAGTCTTTTTGTCAAAGCTTTGTCAGTAAAATGCTGTGTCCAAAGATGCGCTTGCCTTGGAATTTGGAAAGGAAATACTGATTTGTGCATTTGAACAAGTGGTAAGCCTTAGAGAAAAACACTTGTCCATCTTTCTTGCTGATACTTACCTTCATAGGATGTATATTTATAGCCTTACTGTTCTAATAATTTTAAACAACTAGCCCTGAAGATAACTGAAGCGTGACTTTTGTTGCAATTTATCCTTCTTGCTGAAAGGGATTAAATAATATAAATCAAGGGTTAGTGGAAGCATTGCCTTGAATTTTGGATGCTTTTCAGTGCATCTTTTAGAAGGGTCTATTTCCATTTCTTTGTTCAAAATGCACCTGTAGGAGGAAAAACATCACTTGGGATCTCTATGTTGCTCAGTGAATGTTGTGCTGATAGCAATAGGATACAAGGGGTGTCAAAAGAACGAGGTGCAAGAATTGCTTTCTAGATTCATAGCAATACTCAGCGCACAAGTTTAGGTCCACGTGCTACATAGTACTTAATGAGACTGGTGGCAGTCAGAGTTTTACATGACTTGAGGACTGGAGAGGAAACCTAAACTCATCCATTATCAACAACTGTCTCTTTAACTGCTTTGGACAAGAGAACGTTCAGCAAATTGTAACGTTTTCTTGGAAAACACTATAATTTATCGCCTGCTCTATTTTGTTATCTGTTGACTCCGCTGGGGCTGTGCTCTCTGTTCAGCGCAGCTGTGCTGAAGGTGACCCAGAGTGCTGGTTGAGGAAGGCTACTCCATTGTTTCTTGAAAGTTTTGATGGACAGCAAAGTGGTCTGTCTGGGTTGCCCATGCAACTGGCTTCTGGAACTGCAGCTGGTACTCTTCCCTTTTAGACCACCCCTAAAGTTACTAACAGGACCCCTCTGGTGGGGATCAGGTCAGGAATCTGATCACTTGATCTTCAGAGCCATACTTCATTCATAGGTGGAGGTGGAGAGCCTAACAAACTTAACAAGGCTCTCTATACATCATTACTTGTAACAAGTAAATAAAATTTAACCAAAGGTTTGTTTTGTTTCTTGGGGTTTTTTTAATCCCCTTAACTGCTGACCTTAAAATAGATGTCTGAGTAATAATGGAGATGAGATTGAATGTAAACCATCTTAAAAAGATAAATATCACTGGAACCTTAAAAATCTGTCTTAATCAAATTCTGTTTTCATTATCTATTTGAAGGATTTTCTATCACTGCAAAATAAACTGCAAAGGGCATTCATGGCTCTACTGGTATAGATAAATTCAGTAGTACTATTGGAGAGCTTAATCCATACCACAGATGGGTAGTGCCTGATTTTTCTGGCTGGGGTGGCCACTTAGTTTCTTCTTGTGCCAGAGGAGCACCATTCCTGCCTCCCTGTTAGCTGGGGTGGCAGCATGATGGAAAGAGTCCCCCCTGTGGATGCGATGCTTGGGAGGGGACTGCTGCTGCCATTTATTTGGCTGCTGCTTGCTTCATCCTTGATCAAGAAAAAGAGAGCCCAGGAGTGTATGCTGGTGAAGCACCCTGGGATCTGGGCTATGGGGTGAGGGTCTAACAGCAGCTCACCAGCAGCTCCCCAGTCCCAGGCTGCAGGACCCTCATCACAAGTGCTGTTTTCACCAGCAGGACAGATGGGTCTTGTCAGCTTACCTGTGCCTTTGGCCTTTTCAGGCTCACCCTGCCCCTCTCAATCCCCAAAGGAGAAGCATTTACCTATTGCACTTTATTTACACAAGACACCGTGTTTCTCGCAAATCAGAATCTTGAGGATACAGCTGTCTTGCCACTTGCTATAATTATACTCCAAAGCCTGACTTTAGGCCAGAATCTGGAGTTCTTGTTAAGCACAATGGCAGACTTATGCTGCAACAGATCTCACATCACAGTCCTACTTTTTTAAAACAGAAGCAGAAGAGTAGAGAAAACACATTATAAACCAGTAATTCTTTACAGGTGTTAAGGCTGATGGTGTGTTGTTAGTTACCTGCTGGAAGGCCCTGCCTTTTTTAATTCTCAAGTTTATCAGGCTTTTGTTTTAAGATATGTCTCCCTGTGTCATGGTATTTTACCAATTCAGATAAAAACAACTCCACTCATGTACTGTACTGCTTCATTTATTTCACTGCTCATTGTTGGTAGCATTCACATTAGGATATGGAATTACTCAGAAAGCTACAGACTTTCTCAAGACCTGCTTGTTAATTATTTCTCTTCTACAGGCACAGACAGATTGACTTTTCTGTAGTTATGTATTCAGGCTCTACGCGAAGAGCCTAAACGGCTCAGGTACCCATTGCATTTGTCATATCTCATTGATCTGAGGCTCCCATGGTTTGCATCTGTCACCATTCCCTTTCCTCCCCTCTGGAAGTGAGAGAGAGGGAGCTCACAAATGTGAAGGTAGTCTGAATTTCAGACAAGTCTCATATGATAACCGTTGTGTTGCAGTCTGTCCAGTTACAGTGGAAGAAGGATATGTTTCTAATTACTATTGCTGAAAGGTAAAATAAAGGCATTCTGAACTTTGACAGCAATGAGCTGACTCATGCTCTTTTGCCACAGTCATTCCATATTTCAGTGACTGAAGTAAAGACTTTTTTTTGGTGAAAAGTACTTTATTAAAAATAAAGGTTGTGTGCATTTTTCATTTGTCATGCCTTGAAACTTAAATTTGAGCTGGTGGCAGAGAAAATGTTCTTTTTAGGTATCTTAGGGGACAAAATATTGATGTTTTTCAAGTACTTTTTTCTCAGTAAAGGAATGTGTAGTTTTTTGTTGTTTTTAAAAAAGCATTGTCTTAATTGTACACATATATAGGAATCTGTCTCTATGCTAGAGCTGATGGAGAAGAGGCTCCAGAACTCATGTATGAAGTGTTTGGAGTGTGTGGGTCTGGGTGAAGGGTAAGAACCAAATCTCTTGTGCTAGATCCACCTGCTTACAGAGGCCTACAGGTGTGCAGGCTGTGTTGTTTAGGACAGTGATTACACCCAGCTGTCCCTAAAAACAGCCCTTTTGTATGTACAGAGAGAAATGACTGGAAATGCGTGCGGAGAGTGAGATGCATCCATGTGATCTTTCAGACACATTGGACATCCTCTGCCCTACTGCTTTCAGGCTTGCCAAAGTTGGTAGGGTTGCTCCAAACCTGAGACAACAGATGATCTCTGAGGAGGCTTGCAAGATATAATCCTCCTGGTGGTTTACTCGTGGGTGGTGACTTAAAAATATGCCTGCAATAACTGCTGGTTTATGAACTGCACTGGAGGGCCATGAGCAGCTACAGTTCAAAGGAATGAGCCAATGTCTGTTGGAAATGATATTGATTATCAGGGTCTGCAGTGCAGAACTGGCTTGCAGAAGAGGGATCTTTAATACTGTGGTGAGAAATGTAGAAAAGGTACGTGACAGGAAGCGATGAGAAGCTGAAACACTTGTGCCCTGCTGCAAGCTGGTTTATTTTCTCTTTATGCCAGCAGGATTATTTGGGTGCTAGTGCTCTAAAAGTTGCCCATGTGACTGCCCTGAGGAACTCTGCAAGGCACCTTCGCTTTAACTTCTTAGTAATTTTGCATGGGATGGAGCTGAGACTGAAACCTGGGCTAAACTTTCTTATGCAAGTGAACTGCTTAAAAGAGGTTGTACAAGGGATGTCTCTAACCGTGCAGAACAGTTTGTTGGGCGTTTGGTGTATTGTGTTGTGGTCCAGAGGCTGCCTATATGAATTCACTCCCTTTGTATTACCTAGTTTTAAGATTTACTAGGGAACCTGGCTGAGGCCTGACAGAAAGTAAAGTGTACCCCATGAAATGTTGGTCAGTGCAAACTGCATAGCTGTATTTCCTAAGCAATTTATATTCTTTAATTATTAAAAACTCAGACATGCAATATGAGCTTACTACTTTACAATTATCTATTAATGTAGAAGAAAATAAGTTTAATTAAGCAAGTATATCTTGGATACATAAAGTAACGATTCCAGGTTGTTACTAAGTTCAGAATGTGTTTGAAGTACAATGCAGTAGAAATACAATTTAACATCCTACAATAACCCTCAACTGATGTGAAACATGACCCAGAGCATTCCTTGCATGTTGCTCTGATCAGCAAGTTATGCCTGTTTTTCCCAAGCTGAAGATGTCTCTAACATATGTCCAAGAAGAGAAGCATGTTCAAACATTGATTGATGTGTGGAACATGCACTTGAAGTGCCATGTTGTAGTGGAAGTGGTAGGAAAGTGCCTTAATTATAATAGTATGATGACGCAGCTGGTTTGTTTTGGCATCCTCAGAGCTGATCATGGGAGGCCAGGCAGTGCACTCGCTGTGTGCTCCGCTGGTCCTTGGAGAACCACTTGTTTGTGGCCTGGATATCCTCCACAGAGGAAGAAGGAAAGAGGCTCGAGCTTCTGCCCTCTAAGCTGTGCTCTCATATTTCACGGCGATGTTTATCTGAGGGAAGAAGTAGTGTAAAGGAAGGAGGATTGCCTGACAAGGGAAAAGTCAGTTGCTATGTAAGATTTGGGATATCTGTGGCATGATTTCACCAGTGTAAAGACAGGAAAGCTTGTTTTTCATGCACCAATCTCCTTGCTTGAGCTGCAGGGATTAAAGTTGTTGCTCTCAACTTGAGAAGGAAAGAAAAACAATGTTTATGTAGTCAGGTCACCAATTCTGGATATATTTGTGAAGTCTCATAATTTACAGGGCTTGTAAAAAAACAACTAAACAAAGCCTTGTAGGGCTATACAGCAAATTCTTACGTGCACAGTTGTGGATAGGCTTTCCTGCTTTAAAAGAAAAGTTTGCAGACTAAGATTTTATGAAAACTGAGTAAAAAATACTGATGTGACTGCTTATAGTACAACTTCTTTCACCAGGAAAAGTTTTCAGTCATTAGAAAAGTTAATTCTGGCTTTGCAGTTTTCTTTCTGTTTCTTCTCTATGGTCTCCATTAATCTTTCCCAGGTGCTGCACATGTTGATGTATCCTGTGCTGGCAAAGCCCCCGACATCACCCTGTGGTGCCTGGTGGGGCTGGTCCCTGGCTGTGTCAGAGCAGTGTGTGCTGCAGCCACTACCGGCTCGTCCATGGTTCCCTCGGCCCGGTGAGGTGGGGACTGCAAGCTTTGCAGGAGAATAACAAGCCAGTCCATAAGCTAAACAGCATTCCCCATGCATTAAATGGCAAAAAGTTGATACATTTGTAAACTTCAAAAAGTTTCAAGAAAATAAATATTTAACTGTCAAAAAAAGCCCCCCCAAAAGCTTTTGATAGTTGTATTAATAGAGAAGTTGTTCCAGGTATCAGACACTCGCTCTCTGCTTCCAAGTCAGGATATCTGTGTAGCGTAATGGCATGTAATATATCAGATTAACCCCACATGACCTCAGTGTCATCTTTTCAAAATTTGCAATAATTATATACAGCAGAAACAGAGCAAGGATGTCTGTAACTAGAGCTTTAAAAAATAGTCTGTGGTCATTTATCATCTTGGTCCCTAAACAAGAAAGAGAAAAATTCTCAGGAATCTCAAAAACTATTTTCAGACAAAATTGCCTTTCCTATGATCTCAGAGTGCTTTTATTTAAAAAAGAAACAGAAGTAGTCAACACGTGGAAACCAAAGTTGTGTGAAAATAGCAGCATGTGAACAGCAGCTGAGAAGCTTGATAGTTTCTTAGGCAACTAAATTGCTGTTAAGACTATTTCTTTGGAATATTTGTCTATGGTAAAGATTAAACATAGGTCAAATGGATGTACAATGCCTTTTCAGTTTGTAACAAAAGACCATTTTTCTCGACCATTTGGCTTATTTTAGCTATGGGCATTGTTACGCTAATTTGCATAATACACAGTATTTTCAGCCTGTTGTCAATAAAGAATTAATTCTGTTTGTCTGAAAGCAAAAGTGTGGGGTTTTTTCTTTATGGAGCATAAAGTTGGAATAGTAGGTTTTCTATCTTTTGCAGAGAAAAAGTTCTAGAAGAGTATTTGTTCATTTCATATAATTATGAACTTGATCAGTGCATATTTTTAGAAAACATATTCTGTATGCACATGCACAGCTGTTCTTAAATATGGAACAAGTGGGAGCTTACAAGCCATGGGCTTACACTGTTTCAAAAATTACTTCAATGCTTCCAGTGCCTGAATCTCATTGATTCACTATTGGTTTGGGATTTCTTTTGTTTTATTTAGAAGGTGTGACTTGGGAAGCAATTACATGGTTCTTTCCTTTCCTTCCATGCCTACTCTGCATTGGCCAATGAATAATTCCCTATGTTTTTAAATTGGAGATGTAGTTTTTCGTGTCTCTGAGCTTAAACATTTGCAAATGATGTTTTGCAAAATATAATATGCATAATGCTAGATTAAAGAGCAAAATAGTTAATAGGTTGTCAAGTAGTAATTCTTCAGATAATATCCTAAAAACAGTGATTTTGTCTACTCCTTAGATATGAGTGCCATAGACTCCTAAACTGTTTTAACTTAAAGATGAGTATTTCGATAGTGTTCATATTTACTTATTTTCTTCATGTACTTTCTGTGATTTTATTTGCTTTTTGAAGAGGCAGAAAACAACTGTCATCTATATCCATACTAATTATCCATTACTTAAACTGTAGACTCAGTCTAGTTTTAGCAAGTGTCTTTTTAACCGTTTAACACTTTTCTATAGCTTTAAACTATATTTTAAAAAAAATTGTTACTTTTCAGTAAAAAATAAATGAAATGCATATTCTGTAAGTAAGGAGGTAGGGAAGGGAAAGAAATATCCAAAGCAATAAAATCTGTTCCTCATTAAGACCATTATCTGCCTTAATGTAATTATGTTCAAGTCCAGACATCCCTTAATCAGTGCAGTCTGGATAGATATCACAACAGCTCTTCAGAAGGTACAGATAACACCAGTGTCAGCAGTCTAACTCAGGGACAGGCTTAAACAAACGTACATCCAGAAAGCAATGAAACCAGGAGGAGATAAGAGAGAGCTCTGAACTGTGTCTCTGGTGACACAAGTAATATAGTTTGGGTAGTAATTTTTTGGTAGTTGACT
This sequence comes from Strix uralensis, assembly GCF_047716275.1. NCBI lineage: Eukaryota > Metazoa > Chordata > Aves > Strigiformes > Strigidae > Strix > Strix uralensis. The sequence continues at coordinate 7,858,891 of NC_133978.1, read as the reverse complement.
GTACACTTTTCATCAATAAAGGCAGAATAACCAAAATAAAAAGTACTTGCTGCAAGAACAAAAGCTGAAATCTTCTTTGGGGGACTTCATGTTCAGTGGAGAGACCTTTAGGTGTTTCTAAGTAGCTTTGATGAGAAGTCAACACTTTTAACATTCCAGAAAAAAAAGTTAACATTCTTTTTTCTTCTTTTTCTTTTTTTTCTCCTCCAACTTTTTATTTAACATGTTTTTCTTGGAGACTCAGGCTTCTGGCCAACCAGGTTGTCTGGTCTGAAGTGTGATACCTGGCCCTATCAGTAAACCAAGAAAAGCAATAATGGTGGGAGCTGGAAGGTATGAGAAGGTTTTTCCTAGTGCCTCTGGTCATTATGCAATCTTCTTGTAGAAGGCAAACAATCAAAAGCATTTCAGTACCAAGTAAATACCTTCCACCAATGTGCAGCTACTTAAAGAAACTGAAGGAGTTCTGTTGGCAATACTGGGGGCTGGGATTTAGTGCTTATGTATTTTAAAATGTATAAGTGAAAGAGCTTACAAAGGGCTGAGAAATGTTGAGTGTTATAAATGGTGTTGTGACCAACAAATGGCACCTGACTTTGGGATTGCCCACTTGATTTACACCCCCCCTATTATGTGACACATGAGGAGAATTGAAGGATCTTGCCCAGTATATGAGTAAATGGCTGCCTCTCAGAAGATGCTGCAATGTTTGGGCTTAGGTGTTGGGTTGTTGGGTGTGGGTTTTTTTTTTTTTTTAAAGTCAGGAATTAGGCCAGTTGCACTCAAGGGAACAAGTAGGCTTCTGCAAGCACAAGAAATCTCATTCATGTGCAACTCTGAGGGTAATGACCTGCAAGGGGTATCCTTAAAGGATAGGACAGACCCCTAAGAGAGCTGCAGGTGTTCAGGACGGGATCTCATTAACACGGCCCCAAAATTAAATAGTTTAATTGGAAGAAGTAGAACTAAAATGATGCAGAAGAGGGGTTAAGATAGGAAAGTATCTTGTAGCGTGCAGAACAGCTAGCAGCTGTTGGCTTGTGAATCCTTCTTGCCAGGTCCCAGGGGGGAGCATGGGACTCCCACCCTTGCACTGCTCACATTGGACATACTCTGAAAAGCCAGATGAAGCTATTCCCACCGTTATTCCCACTTCTGTTGGTGGATGTTAGGAGCTTTTTAAATAATGAATATGAAATTAAAATTGTTAATACACGTGCTATCTTGTGTGTCCAGCTGTCTTAACACTAATCCTGCAAATTTCTATTCCTGTAGAGTAGGACCAGTACCTAGGTATGCATTTCTAATCACAATAATGAGACTAGTCACATACAAAAACCTGCAGGGTTACAATCAAAGCTCTGAATATGTTGCATCTGAAATGCTGGTGAGACTGCCTTCTGCAGTTACTTACGCTTGGTTTTCCAGGGCTCACCAAGGCAGAAAATAGCTGTAGAGCAACCTTTGCTTCAGCTTTTCCCTTTCTTCCTCCTATCCATTATGTTAGATCTCTTCCTGTATCAGCAGGATTGACTGAGATCCTGCTCTTGTATAGAGTCTGTTCCCAGGAGGCTGTCTGTGATTCCCATTGCAGTTTGTTTGTGCTCCTGGAGCCTTCCAAAACAGTAACTTTTGAAAGCAGAATTCTTCGATTAAAAGAAGATTTTAGGCTTCTTGAAAAGAATGAACAGTTTCATCTGCATCCTAATAGACCCAAGGGAGTGGATGAATACTTTCCCCCTTCAGAGCTGAAAAATACGAAAACCCCTGTGCAATGTTAGTGTGAGAGCTGTTTGTGCAAGACTTGCCTCTTGTCCTGACACCAGTGGTGAAAAGAAAAAGAACTTTTTGACCTGATTATGATTTTATTCTGTGCGTTGATAATAATTCTACTGGAATAAAGGTCCTCTATGAGACTGTGTCAAGAAAGAGTGTCTGTCATTTCCCTCTATGGAGTTTTAATGCCTTGTTCTCTGAATGATATTTTTTTTCTTCATTTCACTGATGTAATTCCTGATAGCACTGTTTCTTTCTCTCATTTAAGCTAGAGAAGGCATTGAACATGACCACGGCAATAGCTGCAGAAGAAAGATACTTCTAACTACACCTCTTGTGTTCTGATATTTGAATGATCTCTCAGTGCTGATGCTGCTGCACAGGTTTAATGCCCACCTCGTGAGAAATCATTCCTGCCTGGTTCTTCCCTGAGCTCTGACTCAAGTAGGATTGCCACTGTAGGGCTTGATCCTTTGGATCCATTTTCTTTTCTGTGCCTGACATGATGTGTTCAGGGTAGGAAAGAAACTGGCTTCATGGAGTAGGAGTTGCACTGTGAATTTCAATAGGTTATCTTCTGGCACTTTCTGGCTGCAAAAGGATGATAAAAACATTGCCCCAAGAAGCCTCCACTACTAACTCCTGTGGGTGTCTGCTGGAAGAAGTTCAGGCTTTTCAAACTTTTTTTCCTCGGGAAAAACAGTGGGCTTGACCAAGTTTGAAAGCAGGGTACTGCTAGATCAGCAAGGACAAAGATGTTGATGTAGGTTTTCTGTTATTACCATTTTCAACCACTGCTTAACCAGAAGAATGTAGGTAGTATACTGTATTTTATGAATTTACTGAAGTGCACAGGGGTGATGTTTAATTAAGCCTTTGTGATTATAGGCACTGGCCTCAAGCACAAACAAAGCTACAGCTGTTTGGAATGATGCAGGTTGTGCAATCTCTACTGCATAGACCACACTCACTGCCAGAGGGGAATGAAGGGAAGAAAACAAATCACTGCCAGAGCATGATGCACCTTGCATGGACCTAGAGAGGAAAGCAGTTCACTTCCACAGCTTTCATTTTAGTGCTCTGTAACATCTGAGTTTGGAAGGGTGCACACAGGAAATTGAGATGTGGCCAGTGAACCAAGCTATTTGCTTTTTGCTATTTGGATGTTATTTTGTATGTTCTTCTGCTTTTGTAATTGCTTTTTCTTCCTGTATGCTAAGTTATTTAGGAAGCAGCCTACTCATTAGATGCATCCCAGAAAAGGATTGAATTGTGTTTTAGACAGAACAATGTGAGCATGTGGCTGGATAGCCTAGACTTCTGATGGATTTCAAGAGTTTAGGCTGAGAGGAAATAAATTGGAAGAGATCAAGGACATCTTGTGACAGAGAGGAAGCAGACTGGACAAAGGAATTTAAAATACCAACCCAGTGCAAATATTAAAAAATGTGGGTAACAAATGGAATTTGCTAAGGATTTGATAAGGAAAGTAGGATTAATGGGGTAAGCTGAAATAGTTATCATAATCATAACAATATGAAGGCATTGATATGTTTCCATATAACAATCTCTTTGTAAGCAGTAATTTTTGTCTTTACTTAAAATAAATATTGTCTGTTACTATGTAAATATAAGATATACATGGCAAGTTGGAAAAGACAACTATCTTGATAGAGTTCTCTACCTGCTGTATACATCTGCAAAATTGAAAAAACATTAGTATCACTGTTATACACCAGTCAAAATAAATCTGGTAGGTAAGCTGGAGAAAGTCTAGGGGTTGAATTCTTGGTTAGTGTGTGGCTAAGAACTGGGACTTTGGTGGTTTTTCTGTTGTTTTATTTATTTTGCTGTAAGATTGGTAACTTGCTTAGCCTGCCTGTGCCTTTGCTTACCCACCTTTACTTAAGAAGATTCGTGCTTTAAAAAAACAAAAAAGATTGTGAAATTCACTGGTGTGTATATCAACTTCCAATGTTTTCATATCACAAACTTCTGTTTTAATTGGAGGTGTATCTTCAAAATATTTTCATTAGGAAAACTGCTTTATCACCTTTAAAGATTCTTAAAACCATAACATTTGAAATCCTAAGATTTGTGTCTCATGATTTTTCAGGGTTTCCTACTTTCCTCTTAAGTCTCTAAGTAAGCAGTGATAGGTTTCTGTTCCTAACTTATATAGTGATCCAGAGATCAGCATTCTCTTACTGCTTTGTCACAGAAATTGTGTTTACTTTGAGCAACTTAGTTCTGCCTCTGTTTTCCCTCTGTGATATGGGATGAAATATTTTTTCTTCAGGGCAATTCTGTCTTGAAACCTTCTGCCCTAGTGAGAGACATTCAAGTATCACAGGGATAGAAAATGGAAAGACTGATAAGTAATGCCATGAGTTTATGTTTTGGTTTCCATTTCCGATACACAACTAATCAGTAATTATACATGAGACAGTAACTTAATGTCGGAGACTTCTATAAAGACCTCTTCAGATATGCTTCACATGAAATTTTGTTCAGGTACATGTTTGAAATAACAGCAGCTGAACAGGGATCGACTGAGGACTCATGAATGTGAAAGCCTCTGGGAAGGGCTAGCAAGACATAGATCATAGGATTCAGAGCTACTTGGGAGGAGAGCAATAATTATTCAGATCAAAACCTGAACTAATCAAAAAATAACCTTTACCTTTCTCTTACCTACTCCCTCTTCCCCAGTAATTTGGTTTAGAGGGGGGAGGAATCATCAAAACCCATGGCAATATGTTTTTGAAAGTGTTAATTGTCTTTGGATGCTTTTAAAATATTTTTTTTTCAAAGCAGTGACCTTTCCCCCTTATATGTGCAAAGAAGATTGTCTTCCTCTCTTTGCTTGTTTGGCAAATGGGAGAACTGAGAAAGTGTGGAGTTAGCCTTTCCTGAGGACAGTGTAACAGTAGAAATAAGGAAAATGTTTTTTCCAAACATCTGATCTTTTCCTAGCCAGTAATAGGAAATGAAATTCTGAGACATAAATTAAGAGAAAGGTAAAGAGGAAAGACTTTACTTCCCCGCTGATTCTAGACTTTGACAGTCAAAAAGTGTGGGAAAAGAAACATATTAGGTGGGGGATGACCTGCGAAGTTTAAAAAGGATGCAAGGAATAGATTTTATGTGTGTGTGTTTTTTTCTAAATTTCCAAACAAAGTAATGTATTTGTTTGAAACTCTCCGTGATGAAGTACCTGTAAATGCTTTTAAATGAACAAATATTTATTTCCATATTCTGCTACAACTTAGAAAGCAACTGAGAATATGCTAAGTCTGTATTTGTTTGTGCCTGAATATAAAAGCCTATATAATTCTGGTATTGCTTCTTTTAATTTTTACATACATTACAGCACGCAGATCATGTATTTTATTATAATAAAACATTAAAACATGACTTGTAACTATGCTTTAGCAGTAAACCTCCACATAAACCAAAAAGCAATACATCTTTAGTGTAGTTTCATCATTCCTTATTAATACTATAAACGGGGACTATAAATTTATTTCTTCTACAATACATGTAATAAAATACTTAATGGATTGTGAATGACATGTTATAAAACTTGGCATTAGGTGCTGCAATTTATATTTAAATGCATCTCAGACATAAATGCTGTATAAATAGAAATCTATCTGAATTCAGAATATGTGTAACCACTCATTTAGGTGTAGCAGTTTGGATGATGAAATCATTAGATAGTAATTTATTTCGGCAGAAACACACATTTGTTGTATTCTGAAGGGAACTCCCCCAACCACCCTGAATACTCTTAAATAGAGAAGGATTTTTATAAAAACTAGAGGTGTTGTGTATATTCCTAGCAGGATTTTGGTAGCCTCTAAACAGAACCAGTAATTTCAAAAGCACCAAACCAGAGTAACTGCTCCAAGTTAAAATAATCATGGGGAACAGGACCAGCGGCCTGAGGCAGACAATTGTGACATGCTCATCCAAACCACCAGTTATTCAGATTCCAACCCCTCAGTTCATTTGTCTTTGTGGTAACAACTTAATAGCAGTTTAAAAGTGGTGGAGCACCCATTGCCTGAACTGCTACTGTTAACCATGGCAATTCCTCATTATAGAAATCAAGTATATTAGATATATAGAGAAAGCAAGTATATTCAATGATGGAGCAAGAGGGAGGTACAAAGATTTAATGAAGAAGTTAAAAAAAGAAAAAAACCCTTGGTCTTCCAGAAGGAACCACAAGAATCAGAGTAAGAGCAAACAGTTTCACAAATCTTAGTGATGCCCTCAGTCTTGCTGCTGCTAAAGATGTGTAATTCAGGAAGTAGTTCTTGCAGTAGTTTGGGATGTAGAGAGACTCCTAAACAACTGTTTCCGTGTTTCTGTGGGTTTTGGTAATGTTTCTTCTGGATGTGTGCACATGTGCTGTTCAGCGTGATGCAGAACATGGAGAGCAGCTGGGTTGCAAAAGGTTCCTAATGCTTAAAGTTTCTGTGACGTGTTTCGTGGTAGGCTGAACTTACTCCTTGGGCAGACAAGATTTACTAAAGAAAATATACATTTAAAAAAAGGGGGCAGGGAGGTGGGAGAGACAAAAGGGCTGATTTCAGAGTTATCTGACTGGCTGTTTCTGCCCTGCAGAGTGAGGGTGAGGCTGCAGTATGCAGATATATGGTGTTAGTTCTTGGGCATCTGGAAGACTTTACTTTTGGGAGATCATTATAATGGCTTTTCTCCCTTGCTTGACTTTTCTTTAATGCAACTGGACAGAGATTAATATGTTGCAATTGCAGATGCATTTGGGTATAATCACCTAGATATTCCTTCTAACCAGCAGTAGCAGTATAAAGGAACATAAGGAAACTATTGGGTGACTTCCTGGAAGAGAAAAAAGAATAAAAAACAAATACAAGAAAATCCAGGTGCAGCTGCACAGGTGGTGCTGGGGGTTAATCCATGCAAACTTCCATCTGTACCTCAAACTAGATTGAAAACGGTTGAAAATGTAGTGAGGCAGGCAGAGATATGATGGAGTGATTGCATACCTTTATTTCTTTAAGAAGGCAGTTTGAAAATAGTTATTAAGGTTAGTAATTAGTAGTTACTAGGTTTGGCTCTAAAATGGGTTACTCTGTTGCTCCAACAGAAATCACAAAGTAAATTACTAGCCTGGTGCTGCAGTCAGTCAATGAAATTGTACTAAGCAGAAATAAGAAGGGGCAATGACTGGGCTAGTATCAATATGTAGAGAAGGTTTTTTTCACCCTGTTTATTTTTCACTCTTTCATTTACTTGTAATTCTAGTGGAAAGTGGAGAATCACCAAGGAGTTGCTGTGGAGTCTAGGGTTGAGGCTGAGCTCTTGTGTCTGTATGTAACAGGACATCACTATTTCATAATATGCCCTCTGTATTTCTGTCTCTGTTACTGCAGCATGCTTGCTGAGGTGGCAAAGCCAAAAAGGCATCTTTGCTTCTGTTTCTGTCTTGGGAAGGAAAGTTAATTTATCTGGGCTGTGCCTCTAACTCTTTGTTATATAAACTTGCTATGTAATTTTAGCCAGCAATACCTCTAAACACTAAATCTACTAGCATTGACTCTGCCACTGCAAAGATGTTGAAAGAAGGTGTGAAGAGTTTGCATACTTTCATTTTCATCAGATTACAAGTACTTCTCTTGAGTATCAGTAATAACTAAACATCTTTTTGAAAGTGCTCTCAAGAGGGAGAAAGTTAGTCTTCTGTGAATTTTCCCTTTAGTATATTATAGAGCTCTTTTTCCTTGTTACAATTACTTCTTCAACTGGAATAAATTGAGGATTTCTTTTTGAGGCGAAGATCTCTCTTGAGCACAGAGATTAATTTTAAGGCTTTGATCATGCAGGTCACCTTATGTCTGAGGCATCCCCAGTGAAAGTTATGTCCGCTTGCATTACTAGATAGAATCCTCTGGATTTCTACACAAAAGATAGAAACTATATAGCACTTAGTACTGTAAACTCTTGTGGTAACACTGAGATAACACCTCTTTGGTATATCTCATAGTCCTTTATTTTTCAGACCTTCATTATCAGGACTATCACAAGATGTCATTCAGTACCTAGCAATACCTAGGTGAAGGTATCTGGGTGCATCACTGCCCTCATACTCAAATGGAAGACCGTCGTCCAGACCATGAGTAGTTTGATCTAGGTCTCTTAAAGCTTCAAATGTTTCTTACAGGACTCATGGAAGACTCAGTCTGCACTGACAGAAGTTCTGCTGGTTTGACTTGGTCCAAAGCTGTCACACTACCTTGCTCTAAGTGAGCAAGGGTAAAACTAGCTCCTGAGATTGTAAAGGTAGATCTTGCTAGCACCTTGAGCAGAATTTCTGTAATATTTCCTTCACTGGAGAAAGCTATGAGAGAGAAGGTGCTGTTTAACTGATGTAGGTATACTTGAAGAGGAATGGTTGCTACCCTTTCTGTATGCATCTTTTTCCAGATGCTCTTTTTGTGATCTCCCCAGTTCTGTTAGTCTGTAGGACTAATACATAGAGTGATTTATTAGATGGCCTTACTAGCTGTAAGGTAACTGAATTGGTTGGTTTCCCTTTCCTTTAGGGGGAAGGAGTGCAACCAAGTAGACATTCCTAGCAGCACCCTTCACAGCTCAAGAGGCACACAGCCACCAGAATTGAATTAACTTGAGCAAACCGATCGTAAGGCCAAAACAAAAACTTGCCAGAACAAAACAAAGAGCAAGTAGATTTCCTTTTATTAATGCTGCATTTCCTCTGCTTGGAGCTGGTTCATTAAACTGAAAATTGTTCAAAACAGGCATCTCTGTAAAGAATGCTTGGAGCAAAATTAATTAGTTTTGCTAGGTTAGTAATACACCTTGCTTGGACTGAAATTGAAATTATTTTTCACAATAAAGCCACGCCACTTTTTATCAGAATTGTCATTAATTGTAGGAAATAGGAGTGTGATGGAAGAATTTGTCAAGTCTAATTTATTCATACAGTGGCCCTTAAAAATTATTGATTTACCTCATGAGATTCAGCAGGATTTAAAGTAACCTCTGAACATCACCTGACCAGTGCTGATGTCTGTATCTGGTCTGAGGAATTTCCAAGCTGTCCTTTCATATTGTTAAGCAATAGATGGGTAAATCATGCCTAAGGGTATTCATAAGATGTTGAAAAAAACTGATTTAGTCTGACCATGTTCATGTTTGCTGTTCCTTTTTTTTATAAAGATTCATGTCCTTTTTAAGTTGCAGTACAGTTTGGAGAAGAGCTTTATTTTGTATAAATGGTGTTTGTATGTGGTGATCCACTGAGAAATTAGCATGGGTTCATAAAGCTTTACCTAATTTTCATTCTGCAGCTCTTTCTTTGATAATTTAAATGGCTGGTTTTGATACTTTTCCGTGGCTAAAGCAAAACACAACTGCAAAGTCAGATGAGTAAATCTTATTAAAGACTTTTTCTTGTTGTTCCTACAATGGATACCCTCAGAAAATGGTGACTGCCACAAAATTGCCCATCACAGAAGCTAGGTTACAGGCAAGCTCATGGAGACAACACCCCTGCTAGGTATTTAAAGCAGTTCACAAGTTTCCAACTGATGCATCGAGAATTTTGGCTGAAAATTCCAAATAGGTTCACTTAATGATCATCAGTGTTCACTTCTGGTAGCATCCCTAAGTATTTTTTTAAATGAAGAATGAGGATACATAGATCATATGACGTGTGAAAACATCATTTTAATCTCACCCATGAGGATATTGTCAAATTTCTGACTACAGTTCAGCCTTATCCTGGTATTCTGGTTCTCTCTGAGAATAATTGAAATGTTGCTGTTGCAGTTTCAACAGAAAGAACATGGTTTGGCTTTTGTGGGGAGGGGATATTTTTGTTTTTCTCAAAGATAACTTTTAAAGATTTCTTCCACCAACAGTTCTTTTGTCTCTCACATGGTATACTTACTGTGTCTTTTTGGTTTGTTTGATTTTTTGGTTCCCCCCCCTTTTTTTTTTTCCTCTCCTTATATGTAGATCTTGGTGCTGAATATGCTTTTCTTGCATGGCATTCTGTCAAACACATAAATACAGGAATAATAGAGACAATAAGTATCAGAAGTATTTATCACTTTGGACATATTTATTCCTGCTGGAGTCTCTGATTTCCTGTTTGCTTTTTTTTTTTTTTTCCCTCCACTCCCACTGCTAATCTCTTCTGTATTGATTGATATATTCATTATACTACGGTGAGGCTTTGCCCCTCCTTTTTTCCTCTTATGTAGAGAACATTTCTGCTGCAATATCTTATTTTTATGCTGCTGATCAGCTCATTATCTCTCTCTCAATAACTAATGTATTTTTAATACATTTAGCTTTCTTTCATGATATGAAATCAATGGAAGGAATAGACACTGCTTCCCCAGCCCTTTTGTTATCATACCTTTGAAATGATTCACCAAGCCCTATTGTAAGTATCAGATTCCTTAATTTAAAAATCATATTCTGTGTGTAGGTAACATCAGTCTGACAGGGTTTTTCTTGTCATGGGCTACTTGATGAGACCAAAGATACAGCCTGAGCCATATCTGCACACCCTGCACTTTGTGGGGGAAGTGTTTTCCCCGTGTTTCCCTTCCACAGAAGTGGAAGAATTACTGTCCAGAATTCTCTGCATGCCTTTCTAATCACACAGAAACTAATGTGGTTACAAGTGGTATGATGACAGTCGGTATGGAAATATTCAAAGTGATTGCTGTTCCCTTCACCTCCTCTGGCTTGCCAGAACTGCATGCATGAAATCGAACACTTGTTTTTGCATGATAGGAGACCTATCACAGGATTTTATCTTCTGCATTAAAGCGAGTGTGTCAAGCCTGCCATCTTGGGCTTAGGATACAACTAATACAAATAAGTGAACAGTCTCTTCTGGGCTAGAGGGCTGGCTTTGAAGGAAGGGCCAGAACTGTGTGAATAATTGATTTGGGAGGGGGGGGCATATTTTAGATGAGCTGCATAATTTCTGATTTAAAGTTTTTGAAAAGTCTGTTTTCCCACTTAAATGAAAACAAACAAAATAATAGAATGCTGCAGTTTTCCTCTTTTTGTTTTTGCTGGCAGAAGTATTTGCTACCTCTGAGATTAATTTTGAATATTATTTTTCCTGAAATGGAATGTAATTCAGTGGTTCTGAAGGTATGTGGACAAGACTGCTCCACCCCTACCGAGTTACTTCTAATTTTCTTTAAACATTTTGCAACTGTATTGTCACCCAATCTATCCAGTTGCTGTAGTGCCAGTGCCTTGCCTCATGGTGCAGATGGTGCTTCATAAGGCAGATAGTGATTTCAACTTGCTCTCGCTTCACACTATGGGCTGTGACAGCCTTACTTCTTTGTCACTGCAGGCTTCCTTCTTGTCTCTGGATCGATTTACCATTTAATTTATGGCTTTGGGAGAATGTTTTGAGTCCACAGATGATGATAGGAAATAGGAGTTTGAGTGGGGGATACTGTGTAGGTGCTCCTCTGTTCTTGTCCCACTCACTGTTTGTTGCAAAGTGATAACAACTGATGCTAATTTAAGGCACTTGGCACAGGACTTGGAAAGAGAATACATCCACTTGGCAAATGCTAGTTCTTGGAGATCTTGCTGCAGAGTAACAAAAACAGTAACTCTGAGACAAATCTCTCTATTTACTTGACACAAAATGCCTCCATGAGAATTTCCTTAGTATGTTCTTTTCAGCAAATGGTTGTTTTATAGTATTTTGTCTTTGAAAGGCTTACTGGTTTTTTTGTAGAAGTGTATTGTGTTCAGAACTGCTTGGTAGAGCTTAATCCTGAAGGAAGATGTCAGGTCTAGTTTTCCTGTGAATTGGAGAGGTGATAGAAATGAGAAAGGAATTAAAGGTCTTTAAAAACAAGACATAAACTAAAATAAAATACTCTGAAATAAACAGTTGTGTTAACTAGAAAGACTGTCTGGGAAACCTGTTGGAGACTATGATCCCTTTTATGGGTCAGAAACGTAGGACATTTTTGTCAAATCAAATGTAACGATATTAGACTTTCTAGAATTACTTTGATAATGAAGGACAATAAATTGCTTGTGACTCATACTCACTTGCTAGGAAATTTACTGCACGTGGAAAAAATCTTAAAGTTAGGTGATGTGTGAGGGGATTGTTGAAAATTTATCACTTTGGAGGTGATTAACACCCTTCAAAAACTGAGACTTTTTAAATGGATTTTTGTACTGGAAATATTACATGGATAATTCACACTATTCCTAATAAACTGTAATTGATGTGTAACATTCAAAGCATATGTTCCAAATATCAGAAAAGAATAATAGCAAAAGTTATCACAGCTGACTGCCAAGATCTGAGTTTGAGAGGCGAGTGGTAAAAAGATTAACAAACAACTGAAAATACAGTTTTGCATTCACATTGGGAACTGAGCAGCATTACTTGGCAACTGGTGAGATTCCAGGTGTTCCTATTGGGAAAAGATGTGTATAAACTAGCAAAAAAGATTCCTAGCTATCAACAGGTGATTCTGAATTTCTGATCTGACTTGCTCCACTGCCAATTACTGTAGCCATGGGGTATCATTCATTCAACATTCATTGATCACAAATTGTGTTTGGACCGCTCAACGTGATAATGAAACTGAGTGGCATCTTAAAGTATGTTCAAGACCATGGAAAAGGTATCGTGGTGGTAAGATATAGAAGTGTAAAACCTGCATGAAGTAAATACATGAGATTGGCAGTTTTACAGCATCCAGAAAAGCACGTTCCTGTGATCTACCAATGCATTGCTGAACATAAATAGCTTTGAGAATCTGTTGGGGTGTTTGATTACAAAATTAAATATGTCTGTGTTATATTTAACCTTGACAGGTATTGTTGTAAGCGTGTGATAACTTATTGTGTACTTCTTGTCAAATATCATCCCAGAAGCTCAGCAGAAAAGCTCAGCATTTCTCAAGAAGTGGGAAAGTACACAGAAACATCTCTGCTCTAGGAGGTGTCACTCGCTCTTTGTTCTAGGCATCCTTCTCACAAAAGCTCCTCTGCACTGTGTGTTTGTTATGCTTCTCCATGCAGAAAGGTTTCTGTGTAGCAGCACACGCTGGACTAGCAAATAGTTTTCCTTACAATACTGAGCAAACATGTTGGGTACTGTCAAATTGCAATAAACTGATTAGCTTGGTATTTCACTCTGTTCTGGCATAAAGAGGATTCCATTATACTAGTGTTTCACATAGATTGTTGTTGCAGCCGAAGTGCCATGGAAAATGACCATTTACATTGTTGTCTGTCAAATAACAGGTAGGAAAAAGCAAATACAGACCAATGGTACTATGCTATTCAGTATTCCTCTGTAATGTTGCTTCCCTGTAATTTCTGAAGAGATACAGATAGGGATGTCATTTTATTGTGTGTGTTGATGGTAGTTAAAGTCAAGAACCAAATGTTTAATAAGGCTTTAATTATAGTAGTTAGTTATTTAAACATTTCTGGGAAGCAATATTATAATTAATTACAGTTATTAATTATAGGGCTCAATGCTTTTCTTTGAAAGCTCTGTGCTGCCAAGGTCACCAGCCTGTGAGTCTGGGGTTTTAGAGGTGATAAACTCACCTGGGGAAGACACCATCTACATATTGCTCTTTATGATTGCTTTCTGCCCTGCCTTTCAGTCCCCAGGGTGGTGTGTGCAGCTTGTGGGGAGAGGAGAGTGCATGGGGCAGGAAGCAAAAGGGCTTGCCCTCCGAGGAGAGTTAAATGCCTAGAGTAAGTCAGAAGTAATGCCTCTCTATCAAATTTAGATGGCTGATCCAGCACTTGGAAGCTCTTGGGAAGCTTCAGTGGGAACTAAGACCACCAGGCAAACAGTTTTTCACTGTTTTTACAGTGCACAGTACTTCTTGACATTCCCTTTGGCACACAGCTGTAATGTAACTGCAACCTGCAACCTAGAGAGTATTAAACATGCCAGAATTTCTTTTTAATCTATCTTGATTACTGTATTTTACAATTTAGATCTATTACATTCTCAGTAAATTTTTATGGAGTCCATGTATTGGTTGTAAGAATATTCTGTATCCTACTATATATTTGAAAGTGTTTGGTAGCTTATAATCAAATAGTTGTTTCTGTGGCGTAAAATCAACTCTTTAAAACTTGATCTTAACCCTGGTACCATTTCTTGAAATAAGAAAGTTTTCAAGATCTGTGTTCAAAACTGCTTTCTGTCTTTAGTAACCCATTTACAAGGATTGAGTTACTTCAGCAGAAGTATGCTTATTAGTCATCCAATCGCTATAGTTTTTGGTAAAGGACTTTTTTGATTAAGAATTTTTTCTAGACAAAAATAGGTTTAGCTTTACAGGTCCTCCTAATCTTACCTTGTTTCCCAAGATTTTAAACTTTTTTTTCTTTAAACAAAATGTCAATATGCCTGCTTAAACAATTAATATTTTTAAGACCAATCAAAACTATAAATATAAATATTTTGGGGGAGTTTGAGCAAGAGACCAGAGTATATCTGTGTCTTTGTGGAGTTGGAATCTGTGGCTTGAATGAGTATTTCTCCCATCTCTCTGGAGGATGCTGCACGTAAATAGCACACTCAAATAAAACCAGCAGGGGTGTGCCAGCTGTTATACAGAGATGGTTTTAATGCACACCTCCGTACAACAGCCCCCTGCACAGCAGCCACCTGCAGGGAGAAATGACAAGCTATGTAGGAACAAGTGACACTTATTCCTCGTTTAAAAGCTTGTTGTGAGGCAAGTGCTTCAACCAGACAGTTTTGCAGGAGATGTACAAGGAATGAAGGAAGTAACTTCTCTAAGACAGGCCTGTGCTCCAGGCAAGGTTTTTGTGCTTGACTTTAAAGTCTGAGAGTCCTGTTTCTACTGAGCAGGCAGTTGGGGAGTTCATCTTGCATCTGTAGCACATGGAGAGGTTTGATATGATGCCTTACTTTAAGCCACATTGCTAGGGATGTATCTGAGGAAAGTATCCTTACTGCATGACTGGAAGGTACCCAAGAGTCTTCTAGAAGTGCAGGAGCCTCACCATTGCCAGGGCAGCCTTCAGTGGGAGGTTGCTTTCACCTTGGGCATGAACACTGTAATACCTTGCAGAAGCTTCATGCTAGTCCTGCTATGGTTTCATAGTTGTTTTCTAACAGCAAGTGACCTGTTTTTGTGATGTCCCAAGCTTGGGATTCATTTATTTACTAGCAGAGGTCCACAGTGCTGTGCTGTGATCCCTACAAACACATAGGCACCAGTGACATTTCAAAAAAACCATTACTATTGTGTTTCATAGGGAATTACTTTTGATTGACAATTTTAAGGTCACATTCATTTAATTAGGTGTTGTATTCAGGCCTTCTGCTGTTGTTTTATAAAGATTACTCACATTTTTTGTGCAGTTTAAATCTTTCTGTTTTCTCTAGTCAGAAAACTTAAAATGCAGCAAAAAGACAGAACCAATTATATATCAAGAACTTGCATAATCCTAAAATATACCTCTCTGTAAGTATATAATGACAGTGTGCACTTTTAAATCAATTCTTCTAGTGGTAACAAAGCTGGGGATTTGATAAGTCTCACAGGCCAATTTCAAGTGAGCAGAAAGAGACAATTTGTCACAGTCAAGTGATCTTAGGACCTGCTGTCTTTATTTTTTTTTAATATGAAGTATAAAAATTTAATGCTGTAATTTTATGGAGATGTTCCTAACTCAATTCATAAGGATTTCAATACAATAAAGTAGCAGTATATAATCATTTTTGTGAAAAAGTTTTTTAAGGTAACCCACCTACATCAAAATAACTACCAGTCCTTAGAAGTTAGGGGGAAATGTAAAGATAAGTGCATGAAAAATTCTTCAGGTTTTTTTTTTTTTTCCTCCCCTCCGGAAGGGGGCTCTGGCTTGCGACTGGTTTACTTGTACTAAACACACAAGATATTGGATTGCAGAGATGGTTTTGGCTCCCTATTGGACCTTCATTACTTGCTTTATCCAGTCTCCCAGCCTCATTTGTATGCTTTATACAGGGACACCAAGCATGGTCTGAGTGGGATTTTTGACAGTTAATGAACATGGTTATACTGCTCTTTGTGCCTCTTAAGCAATGGAAACGTTCTGCAAGTGCTAAACCAGTATAAATAACACGAGTAGTAAACAAATGGAAAATAAAGATTTTGGAGTAAATATTGTAATTTGATTAACTTTTTATCTTTGCTGATACAGAGTGTGAAAATGGGCAGATTGAATTTGAAGCAAACCTGTGCTCCCCTCTCAGATTCCTGATCCTTCCTTCCTGAGGCTGTGATGTAGAAGGACGCTCGCCCCGCTCACCTGCTGGCAGCTACATAAATCCCTTGGCTCTACAACCTACGCAAGCCTTCATGACAGTCACATATTTCTATAGCTCTTTTCAGTGGCCCTGAAATGAGTCACAGGATGTACAACCTGAGTGGTGTTGGGGGAGAGGGGGGGTGTGTGTGTTGCCCTCTATATGTCTCTTCATTTTCATGGATAAAGGGAAAGTGTATTTTGTAGAAGTCATTTGGCCTGAATAGGAAAACACAAAGTTTCTACTTAGATGTGATTTATTTTTCCTGCTGTTGATGTACTCAAGCTAACATTTTGTCCTAAACTTTTGACTCTAATTTACAGTAAGAAAAGTGACTTCTCATATTCCTATAGTTATTCAGATTCATCTTACACGGTATCAAGTGAGCTGTTACACCCATATATAGTAATCAATTAGGTTTTCATTTTCAGTGTAGCATTTCTAGTAAATGTCCTTTACAAGAACTGGATGATGATCACGCCATCCAATGCTTTACAATACTCTTTATTTTCTAAGTAAATATTCAGATGTTGTCTGCTAAGTGGTTGTTTAATTGTTGTAGTTGGTGTAGAAAACACTATTAGAACCTAGCTGCCTTGCTTTACCTGTTGCTTGTTATCACCTGATGACCTTAGTAGGAAGATATACAGTAGTGAGCATAGGTGGGCAAATTTTGGTTTTGGGAATGATTTAGCATAATTGTATAATACTGTGTAATACCTTTATCTGCTTTGAGTAAGTGAATAGTAGCTTGAGTGAAGCTTCTAGATTCAATATTGTAGAAAAACGTCAACAATTATAGTGCAGTGTGGCCAGATGTCATTTGTTTGATATAATGATATTGAACTGATGACTCACTTATTACCTGCAGCTACTTACAGCTGGAAGAGAAAGGACTCATAATGTCTTTTCATTCTATAATGAGAGAAAAGGTGAGTCTGGTGTCAGGCTGTTGACTTTCCTCAAAGAAATTAGGAGTGCAGAAATCCAGCACAAGATGATGAGGGACAAAATAGTCTGTAGGAGCAAAAAAAAGTTAAAGTAATCTGACTAAATACATAGCTGTCCTTAAATTGGGTAAAATTGAAGAAGATAGGATAGTTTGGTGCAGATTTATTTACCTTTTCTTAAAAAACAAAAAAACCTCTCCCTCCAATCACTACAACATCACAGCAGTAATGTTTCAGTGAGTAGTCTGTTTGTTATTTATGGCTTTTTTGGTGGATAAACTGTGTGCACTTTCTACTGCTTTTACATAGTCTCTGTGATTGCAATTTATGAAGAAAAGGAATTACCATGGGAATCAGAAAGGGATAATTAGTATCAACAACCAAATGCAATTAAACTTGCAAAATTAAGCTATTTGAAGAAGGTTCGTATTTTTAAATGATGGAATAATTTCAACCAAAAGAGGGCTACAAAATGTGGATGCCAATCTCATGTTAGTTATCCTTTTCCCTACTTCCCAGAGCAATTGATGGTAGCTGCAAAATTTAGATACAAACTTTGAATTCTTGCCAAGCTGAGCCAGGTCTGCATCTAAAAATTAATTGAGGTTCCATTTCTTTGTTAAAATATTGACTAAATGTGGAAAGGAATTTATTGAATTAATCCATGCCAAGCCTTTGGTTTAGTTATTTTCTATTTTCCAATTTAATTATTCTTGAAAACTTTTTCTACCTTTTATTACTCTGTTGTTTTTAGATATAGAAATATTTCTACTTGTATATTGCACTTTCAAGAGGAAATGGGAATTTGAGGGGGAAAAAAAGGAAAACAATCCAGAACATATTTACATATTTGTGAGAAACTGTTGGAATATCTCAATCCTATAAGGTGTTGGAGATGCTGAATGCTTTTTTTCTGCTTTGCTCTGGGATGTCCCACAGAACAGTGTAATTCTGCCTGAGAGCTGGAGTCAACATGGTTTCTTCTGAATGCAGCATTAATGGTAAAGGTGTGATTTAACATCCTGTAAGTGGTCTTTGATCTTGGAGCGTGCAGTCTTCCCCCCCTGGTTCCCAAAGTGGGATTTTCTGTCTGCCTAGCAGTCTGATACTGGTTATTTGGGTGAATCCAATGAGCTGGAAGAGGTTGGGGAGAGTGTGCTGTGGGGGTGGGTATTGCTCCCTCTGCAGTGTGTACAATTCACCTCTGCTGCAGCACTCAGATTTTTAGCAGAGGAATAGGTACCCAAAAAACAATCAAGAGGATGCTGTAGAAGTAGAAAGGCACCTGTCCTGCTGCCACTTCTTTTCCTTCTGCCATGGAGAGGGGAGAGAGAGAGGGAGGGAAATTGAGAATTTTGGTAAGGAAAGGGAGGGAAACAATGTCTTGAGTCAGATGGGAGGGCAAGGGGTGGTCCAGGTTTGTCTGTCAGGTACCTGCAACTCCTTTCTATGTGACGTCTTCCACAAAATGACTGTATTTGCATTACTGCCATTGTCCAAATCACTAATGGAAATATTAAATAGCACTGGATTCAGATGGGTTTGCACTGAACTGCACTTGATTAACATTTGCAGAGGGTAGTCTTCCAGTTGGTTGTGCAGCTGCGTTCTCATGGTGACACTGATAATGTCCCTTTGTCATTTATGAGAACATCATGTTGAGATAACATTGAGAAGCAGGGGGCTCCTGCAGGCTGGTTAGCATGAAACAGAGCTCCTCCCAGGAAAGAGATAAGATTAATTTGATGTTACATAGCTGCTTATTTGTGGTCACCAAAGCAGCGTGCATATGTGTGCAACTTCCTAGTTGAGACTTAACTTTATTCCAGAATATTTCCAAGTTAATTTATTTTATTTTTGGGGGGGGGTGGGGGGTGTGGGGTGTGGAGTTAGAGCATTGAAGAGACCGAGAAAGTTTCATCTAATGCTTTATGTGATGTACAGTGGCTTAGATCAGGACCATCAGGTGACTTGGAGAAAACTAACTTACCTAAATATTCATCAGTTGATTTTTCCTGTGCAGGTGAGTAAAGGAAAATAATCAGGCTCTGTCTTTCCATGACTGAGCATCTTTATTCTTGATCCAGCACAGCACTTTGACTATTCCTATCGAATATCCCTGTTAGTTAGAGGACCTTTATCCTGCTAGAGGTGACCACGTGGCTGAACACAGGTCTTGCATACCGCTGCCAGAGTCTCAGGATTCTGGAAGGTCTTATGTTTAAAAACAAAATCCTTGCTTTAGCTGTTGTAGAGGCATCTGTGCCCTAAGGGTGAATCACTCTTTTGAAAGGCCAGGCAATATTTATTCTGTGATTTCCTCAGCAGTTACCTGGGAGTGTCCCTTTAATCTAGATCAGTGGCTTCAGAAGAGCCCTGTTATTAGATGCTGCCTGGGAATGTGCCCTGCAGGCTGAAATGGATGCTGCTGCTTGGGAAAGCTGCCAGATTCTTTTAAATATTTAGAGCAGAAATGATAAAACTCTTTGGAATGTCTCATGTATTCTAAATATCATTAAATAATTTGAGTTGCAAAAGAGGAAAACAAGAGGGGTTTTACCTTCAGCAGGGTAATTTGCTGAAAACGTCATGATGTTTAAGAGGAAAAGTCCTATATGAAATAATCAGTCAGTTTATGTACAAGCCTGCTGCTTAGCAGCTACACAAGTAAACTTTCACTTCTGACTACATTTTCCAGATCTCATTAGATTCAACAAATAAAATGAACTTCATCTTCAAAATACAGAACAAAACCCTGCAGTGTAGGAAATGTTGTCTTCCTGTTATGTTATACATTTAAACTTGCATTTTAGGAGCAACAGATATAGCAGAAATTAATTTTAATCTTCCTATGAACTGCTAGGATAATGACAGTTCACGTCAGTAAATATTAGCTAACAAGGTTTTCTAAACTAACATCTTAAAGTGGAAAAAGAGGTCACTTACTCCTTAACTGTTGATCATTTACTCAGTTGATTTCAAGTGTGCTCCTTTGACTGGTGCTGGACCAGACGCTTACAGGAGCTGGTAACTGCACTTAAAGGTTTAAGCACAAAGATAAATTAGAAAAGTATGTTTATCTTGCATTGTATGATTTTGAAGTCCTCGTTTTATAGCCTTAGTAGATCTCTCTTACCTTCTTGAAGACTGTAAGTTTACAGGCCTTTGAATACAACCATTTTGCCAGCTGGTGAAAGTCCATTGGGTGGTTCTGAGATGTTAAAAATAGTTTAGCTGTAGATCAATTCATAGTCATCTTTTCCCTTCTAACTGAATGTGTACTGCTTAGCAGGGCTGAAGATGCAGTCTCGCTGGAAAGGGAAAGCCTCAAATGCCTCACTTTTTTTTTTTTTTAACATTGTGTGTCAAAGACAGGCTGTAAGAAACCCTCTCTAGCTGCATGTTAAATGGGATAATGGTGATGCAGAAGTCCCACTGAAGGATTCATTTTTTTTCTCAGCATTGTTGCTGGATGAGGACTGCATTAGAGACAATTTGTTATGCATCTCTGTTTGCACCAGACCAATGCTGGGATGCTTTCAGTATCTGTGTGGTACAAAAAGTTGAAGTTTTTTAAAAGAACTTCTCTTTTTCTGTCCAGAGATTTGTCTTCAGATCACAAACTGATGTCTTCATGTTAGGTGAATTAATGCATGAAACTGGATTTAAAAAGAAAGGTGGACAGGAGGGGAGAAACAGGAGAGTCCTGCTGTGGAGATGTGGCTCCATCACAGAAAACTGCTGTCCTTTACTGAAGTGCAAAGAAAATACTAAAAGATGCAAACTGTGTTCAGGGTCATGAGTTAAAAAACTGGCATAAAGCAAGGTGAATCTAAGCCCAGTTTCATTCTAGAGGTCACTTTCAACTATCTTGGAACAAAACAAATCTTGCTGCATAAAAACATGTGAAAACTCAGAAAAGCTCAACTCGGTAAACTTATACTTAGTATATATGCTAGTATGAATGCTATGTGTTTTCATTACATTACGGTGAAATTATGCTGTAGGGTTCAGTCAGCAGTCGACATGTATGAATTTAAGACAGTATTGGATTATCCCTTCATAAGAATGAAAAGCCACATGTCTCTTGGAACAGTTAGTCCCAAGTTCTTCTAAAACCAATCCTTGATTCTTGCTGTATAAAGATACACTTTGGGTATATGCAGTTTTTCATCATATTTTACCCTGTTTAAGAGCTGTTGGAGAACACTTAATGGCTAAGCTATAGATATTTCCCTAGATGGTGCCATGGATATTTCTAAATAGGATTTTCAAAACCTAGATTTATGCAGTGAAGGTTGCACTGCAATCTAAAGTTTTTTCCTGCCCTTGCAGAACAAATCTTTGGATGCTCTGGAAATGTCTGTTTTATACAGAAACATAATGAAATGTGTTCAGCAAGTATCTAAAAGATATATAAAAACTGCTAGTGTTCTACTCTGAAAGTTTTTTGAAGCATTTTAAAAAACAAAATACTGTGCACTGATTCCACAGCAGTTCTTTCTAGCACAGATAAGACTTCATGCTCACAGATGACAGAAGATGGCCTGAGATTTAGAGTTAAAATACTGTAAGTGAAAAATACAATGCATATGTGGTAAACTATTCCTTGAATGGGCCACTTCTGTCCTAAATTAAGTGTATTATGTGGCCAGCTTGAGAATTAGGTATGTAGTTGGAAGTTGAGTTTGCAGGTTTAGGTATGCAGTTTGAAGCAAAGTTCCTGTCAGGTGCCGAGTACCTTTGAAACTTGAAGTCAGGAATTATGGCCTCAGGACAGTAAGTATTCTGAATCCTGGCATGTTTCAGCAGTTATTAACCCATGTTGAAAAAGACACATATGTACATATGTCTATATGTATAAAATAAGAATTGAAAACCACATTATGTGTTTGAGTTCAGGCTAGAGTGAAAGTAGGAGGAGCACAACTTTTCTGCTTAAAGAGTTTCCCATAAAGCATTTAATTCTTGGACACATGGAAACACTTGTAATCATCTCTGGCCAGTCCATTTCTTGCATTGGTGAAAACAGATGCTGCTGACTTAGTTTAGTGGTCAAATACCTGTTAATGAGCACTCAGTCTGACAAATATATATGTAAGTATAAAGTAAAAAAAAGACATTGAATGGGAATTCTCAGCTTTAAAAGGCTGGTAATAGATATTTATAGATATACAGATATTTTTAGGCTGACATTACAGTCAGTGACTGAATCTGCATAACATGTTGATGTGGAACATGGTGTCTGCGGTGTAAAGGCTGCCAAATATATTCCTGTCCGAGGGTCAGAAAACTGCCTGCCAAAGAGACAGTGAGGCCTGACACACCGTTAAGAGCTAATGTCCAAAATCTAACAGGTTTTGCAAACCAGCATCACTTATTTCAGTTAAGGATAATATGCTTCTGTGTAGACAGCTATTAAATTGGTCGAACTGAACTGGTTGAAGTTAATGTGTTTCAGTTAATGATTACATCAGGGACAAATATGGTCCATGTTTGGAAAGCCTAGGTTGTAAAATAAGAGATCTTCTCAGAGCAAAGATCATTACTATTTAACATCCGGTACAACTGGAGAGATTTAAGGTATGTGTACTGGGCTCTTCATTTGTAGCAGAGAGGCTGATGACCTTGAGAGGTCCTCAATGGTAGCCTTGATGATTTTTTTTTTTTTTTGAATCTCTTAATTAGAGCTATTCCCTTTCTCTTCTTTGGAAAGGTGGAGTCACTGTGGCTGTTTGTGCATCTCTTCCATGGTGAAGATGTTATGGAGCTACAGTACTTAAGCTAAGTTTACAATTCCCACACTTCACACTTCAGTGACTTGAATTTAATTTTAAAATTCAGCAACTTTAGAGAACAATTAAAGTTTTCATAATACTCATTTGCTACAACATTTACCAACATTTGCACAGGGTACAGTTTACAAACCGTTCCTTCAGGAAATGTTTTTAGGCTATTTTTCAAGTAATTTTCATGTTGTGCACTTAGAGGGAGTTATTTCCTTTATCACCTAACAATCCTGAGATGCTGAATGCAACATCACAAGGGAAAGTGGCTCAACTTGCTCAGACTTACCAGCTACTCAGTCTCAGATAAGGCTGCCCTAACTTGCTAGGTTTCCTACCTTTTTTTTCACATTTGATGTTATCGTTATCCCAGACAGATGGAATCCTGGTGTGACTGGGAGCACCTGGGTAGTTTCTCTGTCACATGATGTGACAGGGCAATGTGCTGCATCTGCTGGGAGAGGTGGGCGTCATGCATCTGCACGTAAAGAATTTAGCTGAGCCTAAAACTCAGTGTGTGTTTGAATGCATGCGTGGAGAAACGTGTGCTCTCTGCTTGTCTATCCTCTGGTGTCCGAGAGACCAAAACATCAGATGTGGGTTTGACTGAAAGGGAAAACGGGTAATGTGGTTGGCTACTACCCCCCAGTAGTAGGTTGATTTAGTGATTCTGACTTGATTGACTGGTTTGAGCCACTTTCTGACTATTCTCTATCCCTGAGTAGATGTGTTTAGTGAGTCTTAAGTGAATCTAGTGGTGACGTGTGATGGAAAAACCATTACTCTTCCCTTTGCTCAAAACTGTGCACACAGCATCCATTTTGTTTACACGGAAGGTTTTTGTGGCTATTACTTCACAGTTTATTCACCTCTTTTCACAATCAATATAGGAAAATACAGTAGATGCTTCTCAGTGAGGCAGACCTGATAGGGTGTTAGTATTATACTGAGACTTTGGTCCGTGAGTGTTAAGTAGTGGGAGCCAAAATAATCACCTCCTAGTAACAGCTCTGACTCATGGGAACAGAGTCCTGTAAAGATCATCCTGGCTTCACAGTTTCTGCATCTTCCTCTTGTTAGCAATCAAATCAGACTATCAATATTTGGTGCTCTCATGTTGCTACAGATAATTACATTTAATGCTTTTATTTATGTAGGTCTTGAGGAGGAACTTCATTGTATTTGAGTAATTTTTTTCTCCTATTTGTCTGAGACCAATCAGGCAGACAGAACTGTGCTTCCGTTATTTCCCTTTCTAATTTATCTTCTCTATTTTTTTCTTTTCTACCTGTTTCAATTAATTTCTTTCTTCTCTACAGAGGACTGTGATGAGCTTTTAGTGAAAAATCTGAAACTGAAGACAGCATTTAATCAAAACATTTGTATATGGAACTTAATTTCCCTGATTTGATTTATTTCTTTAGATACCTGATATAGGAGTTTAAGTGATGGGGCTTAATAGTAAAAGCAAATGCTCACAGGGAGAGTTCTGCTGGTTCCCATAGCTCTTGTCTTGGGTTAATAGTATTTCATTAATTTCCTTTGAGATCCTATGTGACAGCATGATTACAATATAATAAGACTTAGCTAGGTGGCATAAAATTATCTGCCAGTAAAGCCTCAAAGACAAGGTCACATAGAGTACAAGTAGTCTTCAAAATGATGTTTCTAGAACTAAGTGTTCCATCCACAGAAAAAAATAAAACAAGTAACGTTTTAATTTTTGACACTACTTCTAGCGGCTGCAATGCAGTTCACCAAAATGATTTCTCTGAAGCACTTTAAAAAGCCATTGATGTTAATTTAGAGTTCATTTTTGTTTATGCAGGGCTATAATAAAGATCAGTTTTGTGGATACAAAGCTGGGAGTTAAGAAAGCAGTAAACAGTTCTTCAATCTTCTACTGCATTTGGTAGGGCAGCTTTTAATTTGCTGTTTCTGAAAAACAAAACTGAATGCTCTGATCCTTTTTATGGGATCAATATACAGAGCTGCTTAGCACAGGTGCCTGTGGATAATGATGTACCTTATGTAGGCTTTGCTGTTTCTAGGTTGTTCCCCAAAATATTTTCTTCACTTTAGCCCGTTAGAAACCATTCTTCATAGCTTCTGTGGAGGGCCACCCTGTCAATCCCTGTATTAAGAGAATTCCTAATATAAAGGCCAGGTTTTTATTCATCCCCATTATACAGAAAAGAAAAAAGTCTCCCTTAGGACTCCATGACCATCAAATGCATTTGGCAAGACAGCCAGTAAAACCATTAGGATATTTGACATGTATTTCATTTATATTCCAAATAGTGTAGCAAGATGGGTCTTGTGACTAAAGCAGACCTGGAAGCCAGATTTATGTAACCTTGAGCAGGGCACTTAAACCACAGCTTCCCTTGTGAACGCCCTGGACCAGCCCTGCTGCACCTGGGCTTCACAGAGGTCCTGAGCAGCCATTGCTGGTGATGATGCGAGTCGCTGGGGTTAATGACATATGAAGTCACTTAGGTATTCAAACATAAAGTCTGCCCTATGCCTTCCTCTGTACCAATTTCCTTGCCTATTAAACAAGAGCCTGCTTTACTGCCTGTATCGAGGGGTTAATCAACTGTGGATTTTTATGAAGTGCCTGGAGATCCCAGGATGTATTCCACAACATTGCAAGGGATTCGCTGTTGGTGCTTCTAGAAAATAAAATAAATTTATAGAAACCTGTTTTTAATTGCAACTTCAAGAGTTTTTAAATTAAAAGGAATATTTGTGCCCATTTTCTGACACTGAGATGTGTGGTACTGGATCTCTGATAATGTACTCTTATTTTGATAAGAATAATTCTGGTAACATCTTCATAGATTGCCTTGTGTATATGTTTGTATCTCTCTGTGTGTATGCATATATGTTTATTTTATGGTTTATAGCATCAACTGAGCTAACTCTGGAGCTAGGTGATTTCTGAATTTTTTGTTTGTTTTTAGGCTTTTTGATTGTTACTGCTTTAAAAGTAACCCTAGTCACTGTTGTACAGCAATAACATATTCTGCTTTCCTTTGCTGTTTTTTGCCTCTTCTTTCAAAATTTAACTTGCTTTAAGTTCTATACAACTCCCTCATCCTTTGGGTGCAGTATTTTCTTTAGTCTTTGCACTTTGATACTTCCCATGTGAAAATACACTTATTGTTTCTGCTCCTGCCTTATTTGAAATGAAAGGTAAAGAAATGTAACTCAAAGTACTTTGCTGATGGGGAAAGACTAACTCTGACAATTTTGAATTAAAAGCTTTAGATGACTCTTGATCATCAAGTTGTTTACCACCATCAACAGTGATTATTTCTATGGTGTGATGCAGCCATTCTGTCTTCACTGTCTGATCTGTTTTCATGTGATCATGTCCATGGTCTGGGAGAAAGCCATCAGAGCAAAAGTGGAGTGTGTGACTCTCTACTAATCAGAAGGAGGTAATTGTTTCTCCTTCTGAGCTTTCTGATTTTTATTTTATTTTTATTTTTTG
Source organism: Strix uralensis (assembly GCF_047716275.1). Taxonomy (NCBI): domain Eukaryota; kingdom Metazoa; phylum Chordata; class Aves; order Strigiformes; family Strigidae; genus Strix; species Strix uralensis. Next base: position 7,832,500 of record NC_133978.1, on the reverse strand, counting down.
GCCTTGAGCTTGACTCTGCATTTCACTGAGAAACTTTAAAAATCTAATTATCTGTAATTCATGATGCAAATCATTATGTGCAATATTTGATTATTTTAGCTAATAATATCTTTGAAATAGATAAAGCCTGTCTTCCTGTAAATAGTTAAGAATTCAAGGCAAGGAGGCAACCTCCTTTCCATTCTGCACCAGAGCAGTGAATAATGCTTGTCTCTTGCCTTGTAATTCTTCTTTCCTGATCATGAACTGTCTAATTTTGTGTAGGGATGGAAAATGTTAGGTGGTGGGGACCATTCAGTGCAACCATAGTTAGTAATGTCACCCTGAAAAAGGCAAAAATGTTCCATAAAATGGGACCTGATTTACCTTGATTCTTACTATGACTTAGTTCTACAAATGGCTATTCTGGCTGAAGGTCTGGGATGTAAACAGTCTTTTCAACAATTTTTAAATATGCTGATTCCTAGAGTTGACATAGAAAAGTGGAACAATTTGATTACAACTCCCCCTACCCTACTCCCTTCTGTGCCCCTCCAAACCCTCCAAAACAAACAAACACCCCCCTGCTCCCAACCAGCTGTCCAGACAGTGTAAGACCCAATCTGCTGAAAGAGAGAGGGTGTAATTTCTCATTAACGTCACAGGAGCAGTGAGCTGATTTCTTCAGATTTAAGTTTGTTTCTATGCTTTATGGCCAGTTCTATGTTCAATTATTATTTGCTTTCATTTTTACTAATAAAGACTTCCTAAATAACTAGAAAAGGCTAGTAATATAGAGAATTGGTTTATTTGTGATCGTGATCTTTGTATTTTAATTGGAATTGTGTTGACCTTCCTAACTCTAATTGTGAAGACTAGTTTAAGGACCTTATATGCCTTTTCCTTATTTGCATACAAATTGCATTCTAACAAGTAGCCAGGTTTTCACACTCTGCATTTTTAAAGGAAAGTTTATTTTAAAAATTTAATGCCAGTGCACTTTTTTTCACAAGATTTGGTTCAATATTCTAAGATTATGGGGTCTGCTCTCTGATGGACTCCAAAATGTTTTAACAGGTCTTCTTTCAAAAGGAGCAAAGCAAGAAATAAACTTGGAGATTCATTTATGTGTAAATGTCAGGGCTGTGATATTTTTATGCCTTCTCAGGCTAAACTTAGACCAGTGTGATTTAGGGCCGATGCTGGAAAGACAATAAGCTGTTGTTTCAGTCCCACGTTGACCACGAGGGCTCAGCACAGCACTGAGAACCCAGTAGTAACTATTACCAAAGGAAGCTCTGGGAGTCTGGTGTGCTTTCTAGATTTGTCTTTTACATCTCATTACCAGCTCAGCTCTTTTAATGCCAGAAGAAAAGCTTGTCTCTAATGGATCAAAACAAGATTTATTTTGCGCAGTGTCCCATCTGCAACAGTGGCCATAAGTAGATCTGCAAGGAAGAGTGAAAACATAACGAGCAAATACATATATCCAGTCTTCAGCTACATGCATCTGTGTGGAGTTCCTGAGCTGGATGTGATTTCTGTCTATTTACTAACCCTTAACAAGAGTATTTTCCATAAATGTGAGCCTTCTAGCAGCTACCAACTATTTTCTCAGTGAGTGCTACAACTTTTTTACCCACTGCATACGGAGCCAAGACCTTCTTGGTTCTAACCTGTATCCCAGTTTCTACTCTTTCTTGGTACAGATATTAGGATTGTAATTCCCTTGATTCTACCTCAGCCCCTATTTTTGTATCTAGTATAGACACCTCCCACCTTCTGGTACATACCAAGGTGATAAAAGCAAGTGGGCTACCTACTTAGCAAATCAGATTTTCTACTTCACCCGAATGTTCAAGTGAATACCTTCTAGTGCTAGTGATTTTGTTGTTTAATTTTGTCCACTTACTCTACATCTGATCCTGGAGTTTCTTCAATTCCAGACAGATCTCTCCAGTTTCTTCCACAGTGAACATTAATCCAAAAAAATTGGTCAGCTTTCCTGTGGAAGCCCTATCCTTTGCTCTTTGTGCCCTGAACATTGGCCTTCTGAGACTTTGGTACTTCTGCTGAAGGATTTCAAACTAGTTTTGGTTCCTTTTTGCTTGGCTGAGTTTTTGCCTGTCTCACTGTGGTTTTGCATTTAATGTACCATTAAATGGTGCTATGTACTATGTACCATTTAATGTTTTTCATCCTTTGGACACAATTTCAGCTTTTTAAGTCTGTCATCTTGCTTCTAATAACCCATCACTGTGCTGTTCAGTTACTCTGGCTTCCTTCTGCTTGTTCTCCAGCTCCTCTCAATGGGCAGTCTGCGCTGACCTGGTCAATCCAGCATGCTGCCCTTCAGCAGTCTTCACTACTGTTTCTGAGCATTCAAATCTCTAAAATGTAATTTTTAGTTGTTTTTTAATAAGTTTCCTAATTTTTATGTAATCTGCCTTCCTGAAATTGTGTCACTTACAGATTTATTTTTTTCCTTTTGATTTTTTTCTTTTTTTCATTTTTGTTACTCCTGCAGGAGATTGCCTCTAAGTACTTTGTGATCAGCTCTGCAGAGATCATTTCTAGCTGGGCAATTCTGATTGACCTGTGCCTGCTTAGGACCAAATAGGGTTTTGCATCTTGCTTGTGAACTCCCAGCAAGCTTCTTCACACAGTTACTGGTAGCATCTGAGCAAATGTCCTCTCTGCTTCCTGTCACAGTGTGATGTTTGCCTATCTCCCTGTTGCTAACATGTTTACTACCCTTTCTCATATCTCCTGGCATATTGTGGTTAGTGTAGCCACCCTGTTCAGCTGAAAGGTAATAGAGACTCAATTCTATATTGCTTTGCTTTAGGCAAGACATTTCAAGGCACGTGGATTCTGTGTTACTTACTGATATGGTTAGTGTGTTAATTTGATTAGACCCTGACCTCTCCTTAGCATACACTACTACAGTACAGGTAGCTCATTTGCCTGTGTTTTCTGGTTTTGGGTGTTTTTTTGCCACCCCCCCCCCCCTTTTTTTTTTTTTTAATCCTGATATTAAAATGTCTTGCTTACTATCTTCCTTCCCCAAGGTTCTCATATGCTTTGTATGTTAGTGCCTTCACTTAGCATTAGGCATTGCAGTTCCTCAATCACATATTGTTGGAGTTTAAGATAGAAGAAACTTTATTAAATTGGACATTTTGTTAAGCAACTCAAAGTGAGTGCATTTGTTATTAATTGCTTCCATTGTGCATTGAAAAGATTTGTGCTGCTTCTGAATAGACTCAGAAGTTGAGTCTATGCCCTTCATAACTCCAAAGCACTTCCCAGCACTGCTGTCTTTCTTTTCGACACTTGGGCTCCATTTTTCCCCTCTAACTTCACACACAGGCTTTCAAAATTGTATAAAGATTTTATTTTTTATTTCGGACCCCTTTAAATTTTCAGAATACAGTATTTGATTCTAATTGATCTATGGAAATTTAAAACCTTTGACCAGACCCAAGGCATTTCAAGCTTGGCTCTAAAATCTATAGATATGTTGAAAATATTGGCAGTTACCCATTAATGACTAGCTCTCAGCAGTCAGTGCACTACTTTTGGGAGGAAAGGCCAGACAAATATGAATACAACTGCTCTCTGCATAGTTTCTTCCACTACCCTGCCCTCTTTTCCTCAAGAAGTATGTTTATATCTGATGTCAAAAGGTGCAAAAGAGGAAGATTAATGGTGGTGGTAATTTAGCAAAATCTCAAACACATGCTTTCTTATATTGTATCTGCTACCTTTTAATTCCAGTAAAGGATACATATGGAGAAACCCTCTTACGCTAATCTAGTTTCTGCTGTGCTTCATATCTTGGTACAAATATATTTAAAATTACAAAATGTAATGGTATTTGCCATTAGTAAGATTCCAAAGACCATATACATAGGTAGCACTGATTGTCTGCGGAAGGGTTTGTCAGGTTGATTCCTTTCAGCACTATCAATGCTACTATTTTAACGGGATATCTTCCAAATATATTCCCATTTTAAAGCTTAACTGTTGTGTTTCGTTCTTTATAACTGAATGGGAAGTCATTTTGTATCAAGAGATTTAGCTTATGGTCCGTAGTAATGGAACTGTCTTTTTTTCAATTTAGCAAAATACCATTAAGAATTAATTTATGGCCCAGCTACATTACTGAATCATAGAAGTATGTAGAAATGTTACACTCTGGGTATCCTTTCCAACAAAGTTCTAAAGACAATTTTTAAAGTACAGACACTTTCCTCCTTCATTGCACTGTAACTCGTATATATAAATATGATTTAGGGAACATGTTTTTACTTGAGATGCTGAGGTAGCAAAATGTACAATTACAGATAACACTCAATAGTGTGACACTGTGTGTATTGGATGTAATTTTGCATTGCATAAGCAGCAAATGGACAAAGGATGATTACTTTAAAGTGAAATAAGATCCTACCATCCCGTAGTACAAATGTCAAATCCTGGGAGGTAGTTCTGCTTGACTAAAGATTAAAAATAAGTAAAAGGGGCCTGAACAAATACATAAGATCCATATGGTACCCTGATAGACTATGATGAAAAGGTTTCATTTGTGAAGAACATTTTGTTTAGTAGTCATGTCACATTTATATAAGTTCCTTATTTTTTTAATATTTCATCAACAAATACATTTGTTCAGAATTTTCTGGCAGGTCTAGTGGATGTGGCAACACAAAAAACCCAAAAAATACCCCACCTCAAAACCCTCCAAACAACCCACCAACAAAACACAGAAGAACCCTTCCCACACTCCTGCCCCCAGTCCACCCAAAAAGCCCAGAAGACACCTCAGGACTGGGAGAATAAGGAATGACTTGAAGTCAAAGTATTTGTGAGTATATTTCAGTGATGTAATATGCTGACATAACTCCACTAGCATGAAGTGACAGCATGGATAGCTGAGAAAAGGGAAAATCTTGTCACCTTCCAGCATTCAGCAACAAAGGATTTCAATTACATTATTCATATTAGCTGGTAGCATGCTATAGATGGTTTTATGTAGAACTTTATCCAAGGGACTTGGTCATGGTGAGTCAGACTAGGAGGATGGTATACATTAGGACTGATTGAGGTCAGGTTCAGTCATCTTCTTTTTGATTGCAGAATCAGATTATTTTATGATCTTGAAAAAGAATTTAAAAGTTCCATTCAGCCCTTGATAGCGATGTGTGGAAATGGAAGAGACAAAATCATAAAGGTACATAAAGGACCTGAAAATGAAAGAATGCAAAAATAAATATAATTAGGGAAATATGTGGTCTTATTAAGCTTTCTTGCAAGCTGAAGTGTTGGGGTAAAGAAGGAGGAAATTACTGCAGAGCTGCTGTGTTCAGCTCTTTCCGGTTACTTGTTTTATGTTATAAATGTGAAATCACAGCTTCTTCAGGAGTTGCAGCAGGTATCAGAAGCAGAGGCAGCAGCGATGCAGAGGCAATGCCTCCCTTCTCTGCACTGTACTATTGTGCTGTTTTTGAAGGAAGGAGGACTTGGACCCCTTCTGTCTTCATGTTCTCTATTATGTGTGAAATTACCTCGCTCTTCTACTGAGGAGGAAATATTCCCTGGAGTGCTTTGTCCATACTAAAAGATAAATCCATAATTTTAAAATCTCTGTTCTCTTCTTCATCTGCCCTGTGACTTTTATAATTTCATGCATGCAAGGTATTTGTAAAACTCTGCAGAATGGAAATAGTAGTGCTTTACCTAGATGTATGAACATCTCTTTGGGTGTCAAGCAATGACATATGCTATATTTAACTCAGGAGTAATTTACTAATGGCAGGATTTCTGCCTAGTACATATTGGCTCCTGAAGTCCAAGGAGCTGGGCTGATTTATGTTCAGAACCTGGCCCCTTGCTACTGTTTCAAATCCTTTTTGCTGTGGATTGTGATCTGGATGTTAATTTATCAAAGTTGGGATTCACAGGTCGCAGTGTTACGGCCAAGCTGAAAGAGTCTCTATAAAGAAGGGTACATTCATCTTGTGACTGCATGTAAATATTCTGAGTTCCTATAGCTTAGGTAGATGACTGTATTATCTCATTAATCATTTTGTGTGGATTTCTGCATTGTTGTTCTCTCTTCTCAAGAATAGACAGACATTTACTACTTCTGTGATCAATAAATGAGTTATTGGAAACTATAGTGCTTGTAAACTGAAGTAGCAGCATTGCTGTCTGCTGCTTTTGTTGGCTGGCTTCTGTAAGACAGAAAAGGCCAGGGTATAAGAGCTGGCCAAAATTCAGACTTGCTGGATTTGAGAAATCTAATTTCAGAAATAAATTGAGTTTGGACCTAATGTCTTACTGGCTCTAAGCAGTGATTTTCCTATCCTTTCTTTTAACCTCTCAGGGTATTGAATCTTTGCAGTAACATATTTAACATCTGCTGTTCAGGGCCATCCAGCTCTTTCAGCTGTGGAGAGGTGTCCGGGCAGTCCTGCCGGGGTGCGCACAGAGCGAGGCTGCAAGGCGGCAAGGGCGGAGGCCCCAGGCAGCGCCTCTTCTCATGGTCCTGTTGTGCCGCTCCCACCTTTTCTTCCATCAGAGGAATGCTGAGAGAGATGGCGGGGGCAGAGACTGGCTACTCTGGTATTATCCATATGGAAAGAAGCCGAGCAAAATATTTCTCTGCTGACCAGTGGGCAGTTTTACTGGAGCTAATAACTTATGGCAGTCTTAAATCACAGGATAGCTGCTCGTTCTTCCCTGCATGCTAAGAGCCTCTCCAAATGGATTAAAACCAGGACTGTTGTGGCTGTGTGAATAACTAGGCATGATGGCAGTATTGGCAGTATATATGTTTGTGTCTCTATATATGCATTTTTAAACTTTTTTTGTTTTAGTAAAGCTGGTTGTGCTCCCAAGAGCTAGCAACATGTGAACAGGACAGCTGCTGTCCTGCCTTGTTTCTCACACAGCCACAATACTCTTGGTTTTAGTCTTTTCTGATAGCCTTTCTGCATGCTGGGAAGAAGGACTGCAACTGTTTTTATCCAAGTAGTTGGTTTCATATTCTTTATTTTATTCTTTTCTTCCTAAAGGAAGCCCTGTTTAGCAACCTTACCCATGCTTTATCATCAACCAAGTTAAGTGAAAGTTTGTACATGGCAATTTCATTTTCCTCAGGCAAGATCTTCTTTTGCTTACAATGCTGCGTGGTTGATTTTAACCAGATGTCTTTTCACATGTCTCATCTCTCCTTACAATTTTTAAACAAAACACAAACTATCAAAATGACCTTACAGTTCTCAGAAAATGCTAATTAAATTTTTCTCATAAAAACAACAGAGGAAATCATGGTTCTAAAATAAATGACCAGCCAGAGATCTTTAATATCCTCAAAAGAAAAAGAACAAAGGAAAAATACTACAATCAAGTTTGAGTAAACTGATATATAATGAATGCAGACAAAAACCTTGGAAAATGTCTGAAAAATAACTGACAACATGTAGTAGCTCCAATTCTCTAATGTAGGTTTAAAATGTTTCTGACATAGATGTTTTTTCTACTGAAAATTTAGTGTTCTGGGACAGTGATTTTTGGTAATGCTACTGGATGTTCACTGTAGCATTTCAAAATGTGCAATATGTGCTTTATTTGTTGAACTGAGTAGATATGCCTTTTTTTTAAGTATTAAAGAAAGCCTGTATTATATGTTGAATTTAACAAAGATAATGTTGTCTATATTCTCCGTGCTGAGGGATTTTGGTGGTTTGGGGATTATTTTTTTTTTGTGGGTTGGGTTTCTTGTGTGTGGTGTTTGGTTTTTTTTCCTTCCCTTCACAGCATTTTATATAAATCAGTTCACAAGAGCAAGATGCTGGAGAAGATGCTCCTCATGGCTATCCCGGAAAGAGGTTAATTAAATCCACACAAAATAAAACTTGAAGGATAATTGCATTGTGTTTGTAGGGCACCCATTTATGGCCACCAAGGTATTCCTACTCTGAAATCAGATCACTGGGCTATAACCAAAGCTGAATGAAAAGGAGAGTATTTCTCTCTCCAATCATTTCTGGCCACTGAGGTGATTCCAGCTTGTAGAGCTGCTCAGGTGCAAGCGATGCCCTCCGGCTTTTTGCCTAAATGGCTGTGATAATCAAGGGCCTGTATTACACCACACATGGTGATGGAGAGACTGCCTTTTCTTGTCCAGCTCATTACTGCTCAACAATGTGAACTTTGCTTATAATCCCTAGCTCCAAAAGTGTATGCAATGTCTTAATTAAATTTGGAGAACAGCAGTAAAGAATATATCCAGCTCTTGCATGTAGTTTTACTACAGGGCAAGCTCTCACTTGGCTCAATTCATCAGCCAAGTGATTAATCCTAATCATCATGCATATCAGAGCTAGAATACCTGATTATGCATATGCAAGCTATTAATTTGAAAGAAATTATTATAAAATTTAAAGTGCATTGTCACTAGGCAGCTGTCTGCCCTTTCCAAATGGGAAGGAGCCACGCTGCTACATGTTGGTGGCCTCCTAAGTTAGGAGAAGGGTACAGGCTTCTGGGGCTGGCACCTGCTCTGCCAGGAAATCCCATGTAGCCAAGGGGGCAGAGGAATAAAGCTGCAACGAAGCAACAGGCCACTGTGGTGGTTTTAGGGGCTGCAGTTCCTTTTCCTTTGTTTTGGAAGCCCATTTTGATGTATCTCTCCTGGGCTGTTTTATCTTGAAAAATGTGTATTTGAAAACGTGAGTCCTCATGGCTTGTTGCCTGCAATGGAGGGGGAATAGGGCAATTTGGTGGGTCAGTCACTTTCTGCCCAGTGCTTTTATGGATAGCTTTCAGATTTATCAAATGCTTTTTTTTTTTTTCCAACATACTTGTGATTTGACATTTAAAGGCCATATTGTGTGAATTAGGGGAATCAGTGGGTACTAGAATGAGAAAGGAGCTGAAAGAAGAAATTGATCAGTAATTAGGAAAGTTAATTCACTCATGGCAGTGAGCCTGAGATTTATCCTGATAAAGCAATAAAGCAAGTTGGAAAAAAATCTCAGAAGTCCTAGTTACAATGACATGGGTTAGGATGATTAGGCTTCTCAACAGGGAAGATATATTTAGCAGAATACAGGTTGTATTCATTATATACATTCTCTAATTTTATTACATTCTTATTTTTCAGCTACTGAATATCTGCTGTTTGAGTTGTACCCGTATCTTCCCAACCATAATCCCACAAGAAAACATTTTAAAGAGCTAAAAATAGGAGAGCAGAGACTATTGAAGATATCCACCTTCCGTTTACTTGTCAAGGAACTATTTCCATTGCAGAGATCAGATTTCAACCAGAAATGAAAGCTTAAAATTTTTTCTATAATTATTTTCTACAGTTTGTGTTGCTAAATATAAAGTTAGAGATGCATTATGACAAGAATACTTCTCATAAAAATGGCAGAAGTATATGGTTCTGTATTTGAAATTAGAGTAGCCTTTGGCAAACTGTCCACACAGTTGTGATAAGGAAACACATTGAAATCTTATCTGGGTTTACATTCAGTATGGTCAGCCATACAAGAAGACTCTACTGTTCACAGATTGTTATCTTACTGTATTTTCTCACTCTCTTATTGTTCATCATTTATTGTAAAGTTAAAACCAAAATCAAGCATTTAATTTGAACATAAAAAAATGGATGAGAAAGCAACCATAAATAGTTAATTTTACCACATCAGGTAGGTGTGTTGTTAGCAGGATACACACGCCACAAAACCAAGCCACAAGTTCTGCCTGGGGGCCAATCCCCTGGTCACCACCATTCCTGCTGTCCTCTTGGGGTTCACTCCCCAGCATGAGCTCGGTGACAATGCTTGGGGTGCCTGGTGGGCCACGGGGCTGCTGCAGTAGATGTTTGTTACTTGAGACTCTAAAAAGTAGGCTGGGATACTAATGGTTTTCCTTATTCTCTGCCAGCCTCTTTGTTGTCTGACCAGGGAATAGAAGGTTTCTTCAGGTCCTCTGTTTATTCTCAGCCCAGAAATAGCTTTTGTATTCAGGGCCAGAACTGTTAGGAGGTTTCTGTCCCATTCGTCCACTTTTTGATCCATGTTTCATCTCCAGCTAAATTTGAACAAACTTTAGGTTTAGTTGGTAACTGAGCAGTAAATTTAAGTTGGAAAATTATTATAAACTTAATGGTATTATAAACTTAATGGTGTCTTGGCATTGCCAAACCTTGTAGATGGAGAGAAGAAAAAAAAAAAAAAGGGAGGGAGAGAAGAAGGCAGAGGAAAAAAAAAAAGGGTCTTGAATTCAAACAGAAGTCCTTGGCCTAAAAATTTATAAGTGCAGAAGGGTTTTAATGCCTCATACATGCTTTACTAAGTATAATTCCTTTTTTCAGATATTTAAAAAATATTTTTGTTTTTCCTTTCTGTAATGATATTATTTTTTGTTGCTTTGGACAGCTAGATATTAGCCATGATTTGTTTTATATAATTTTTAATAATGACCATTTTACAACTCCTAAAGGACTTAATAGATCTAAATATACTGATTGGAAGGCAGAATAACACATGTCCATAACAATTTCACTTTACTTGTATGTAAACAAAACTGTAACACTGAGTCAGAACTGGCATAACACAGCACTTTTCATAGTCAAGGTTCCATGGAAAAGTAATGACAAATGGGACTTTGCTGTAAGTGCTCATTCCCAGAGGTGCAGCCTTGGCAGAGGACAGGCAGCGGAGGCCCTGCTGCTTCACTGGTGCTGAAACATGGGCACCTTGGCAGAGCTCTTTGGGGGTGACATATTTTGCAGACCCACCAGAAAAGAAAGGGAGGATGCCCAGGGTGGCTGCTTACTTGCCACCCCCTGATTGTGGATTTTATTTCTATAGGGCCAGGTGACTGGATCCAAAAGCCTTTGATCTCAGGGGGCCCCAGGAGTACTGGGAGTGGGGTGTGTTTGAGAGAGCATGTGTGTGTGTGTGTATGTATATAGAACTTTTTCTGTAATGATCTAGGCAGGGAAGAGAGCTAGAAGGAGTATCAAGAGAATCTGTATAGACACAATGATTAGCAGACCAGCAAGTGAGGAATAAAGGAACTAGAAGATATATCTGTACTTGGAAAACCACCACAGAAACAGTAGATATTCTTAAAGGTGGCAGATCAGCACCTACAAGGAATAGATTGTTTGCTAAATAATGCAGAGGAATGGAAGGCTCACCAGGGAGCAGCCTCATAAAGAGGCAGCATAACCCGGCAGTCATGTCTGTATCCGATGCCAGGGATGTGAGTAACCATTATCCCGGTCCCTGTGGAAGGGACTCTTCAGTACAAAATCTCTCTACCACAGGCTGAATTACTCCTCTCAGCCACGTCTCCATTCTCCTGAACTGGCTGAAGTCTATAGTAGAATAACTACTTGCAGAAGGATGCACAGATTTCACATGGAGATAAAGCAAAGGACAGACCTTCAGGTGGAGCGTACTGCATGGAAAACAAATGGAGCATCAAAGAGGAGGCTGCCACAGCTTCACAGGCTTCAGGAAGCAGGAGGATGTGGTACAAAAGGACAGTGCTGGCAAAGCATTGTGATAGTCATGCAAGCCCTCTGAGCAAAAGCATAGAAGAAAAACGAGAAAACAGTCCTCAAGAGTGTCATTTTAGTGACTAAACACACTTAAGGTAAGCCTGAAATGCCTTCTCTCATCTTTGTCAGAAGCCCTTAAACTTTAATGGGATGGCATTGTTGCTCTCAATTAGATTTGTTATTTGTGCTCCTTGCAATCTGCAAGTGATGTCACCTTGATGGAAGAAACAGACTAAAACTGGTATAAGGAGGGACAAGCCTGCAATTTTCTATCACATAGGAATCTTCAAAGGAGGTGGAGAGAAAGCAACATCAATGAGAAATCTTCCGACAAGAAGTGTACCAAACTGAAGAAATCTGAATGAATGATTCCATTCATTTACCCCACAGATACCAAAACAAGACAGAAAATACAAGAATAAAGAATTGTCCTAGCACAAAAACTTGACCATTTGTGGCAACTTTAGACCTTGGGGTGCTGGTATCATCAACATCTCTTTATAGACATGAAACCTCCAGTAGAAGCCATGGAGTGAATAGTTCAAGCCCTTAAGTTCAAAATGTCTTCAAATGACTTTGCATAGACTGTTGTGACAGCTGAAAACTAACTGTCATTTGGTTTGGTAGATGTGTACTGGCAGCACTAAGAAGGTGGAAACTGAACCAGTTTTGCATGGGATCAGAGTAACAGGCCAGGCTCACACTGATCTGCAGGGAAAAATCAAAGGGGAAGAAGTTTCCCAAGGCTATAAATAAATAAATAAATGCATCAATCAATCATTGAGTATAAAGGGAAATCGAGAGCTAAATACCACTGAGTACTTATAAGCACAATAAGTGCTTCTAAATGCCACCTTAAGATGGAGTCAAGAGCAGGAAGATGAAGAAAGGTCTCAAGAATTCCTTCCTTAACCAGTTCAAAAGACTTCTGTTTACAGGGCATGCATTAATCTTGCACAGTAGATAAGCTGATTTGATTTGCATTAAAATCTGGTGTAAATACAGCATAAGACAAATGTGAATTCTAAATGAAGCAAAGAAAATGGAGAGAAGCTCATGGCACTTGAAATGCTAGGAGTATTATAGGAGACTAATTCTTTTTTTAAAGCTTAAGGAAAAGAAAAGCAGATTGGTCTTGACTCTTTCTTCACCCTCACCCACTGCTGGCATTTATGGTGTAGGAATTGATTCAGCTCAGGCGAGTTCTGTGCAAGTGTGCAGGAATAGCACAGCTTTGATCTTGGTCTGTAACCCTGGAGTGGGGAGGGAGTGTGTATGGGTACACTGGCAGCTTCTCCAAAACTCAGTGCTTAGGGTACAGTGACATGATGCCTAATTTCTTATTACTAGGCAGTGAAAGTGGATAAAGGCAGAGGAAATTACTGCTTATGAAGCAAACATCATACACAAACTGCTGAAACATAGAGATCTTAGTTGGGATGGATGTATAAATATATATGCATAAAAATATGGTTTGTTACTTTGTAGTTGCCATAAAGTTTCTCAATTTCCTGGGGGCAGGGGAAGTAAGAAGCATTTTAGGAATGATGAAACCCAGTGTTTTTCAAGTAAAATATTTCTCCAGGACCAGCTACTCTTTGGTGAAATCGATGCTGTCTGTGTTTTGGGAACACAAGGTTTTGGAAAATCCTTCAGCCTAGGGAAAACAGCATTTCAGACCTGCTTGGCTTTGGGCATCTTTCCACAAACTCCCTGTGAGAGAGGGAGGTGCTGTGCTGCAGCCTCTGGGAAGTATTGCTTCACCCCTCTGCTGAGAATTGGTTTCGCTTGCCACTAGCTGGCCTTCATCCTGCAAAGGTAACTGCAGGTAATTTATAATTAATTCTGCATAGCTGAATGATAATGAACTTGGTTACTGTATCAAAATAACAATAATGGGAATTTTTGCTGCAGTATATAATAAAAAACAATGGAAAAACCTGGAACTGCAGTGAGCTGTCACTGTGACAGAATTGATTTATAACAGTAGATGGGCATAACTGAAAACGGGATTTTTCTTTAACTGCACCCTTTCAAAGAGTGTTGTGATTCTTTTTTGGTCAGAATTGTGCTAGCATGCTATAAAGTTGAATGCAAGAATGACTGCAACGGTTATGACAAATGCAGTTTACTTGATAGTAACCCTGATGGTTAAGAGCCACAAAGGGTATTATTGGCTTAGAAAATTGGCATTATGATATCATTAATCCTTCACTTGTAGGCAGTGCAGTCTAACAGAAAACACACTTGAGAAACCCAACCTCCATTTTTGGCTCTGCCCATGGCCTGCTCATTATCTCTGTCTCATTTCTGCCTCCTTTAGTCAAATAACAATTCCCATTTGCTTTGACATACAGAGAATGAAAGGGCTGTGTCTTTAGAAAAATAAATGAGGTCAGTAATACAGCGTAGATGGTATTAGAGTATGCTTATTTTAATCAGACTCTGCTGCAATAGTATTTAGCTTATCTGAAATAAGCCCCTGGTCTCGGTTCACTGCTGAATGGTTGGATGCTTATACTGCAAAAGATTTTGGGCACTATTAGCAATCGGAGGGTCTCCTTTTCCTGGGGTGGGAAGTTAGTGAGTTTGGGGACAGGAAAGGAGCAGCCCCTGATGTGTTTCTCTTGCAGTTTAGCAGGGTAAGAGCGTTGCCGGCTCATGTTGTAGACACTGCTCTGACCTGGCTACTAGCAATCTTCCTAGTAGCAATGTGTCTCCTTAACCTTTCTGGCTTGTTTTGAATTTAGTCTGCATCTTCCAAAAGTGGCAGGCAAAGTAAGGAAAGTGTATGCCTTAAGCTATTTGGAGAAGAACTGCACCAGTTTAAGGACCGTTGATAAAGTTGGTATTTTCAGATGTTGTTTCAGCCAACTTGGGGCACTGCAGTTCAGGATCAGATCAGGCTTCAGAGGTTGTGTTAGCACATCTCCCTGACTCCACAGACTGGACACAATGTCTTGACCTTGTTCTAGGCCAGCTGATCCAAAGCAGTGTGTCTTGTAGTCCTGCATGGCAAGTGGTAGGTTGTCAGCAGTCTGACAACCAGCTGCTGTCTGTGGCTACTGTCCGCCCGTGGCTGCTGGCCTAGAGCTTCCCTCTACCTCAAGTGAGTCCTTGCTGCATGCAAGCCCAGCAGCTGCATGGTAATCTTTGGAGGAAAGAGCAGTGAAATTAGGCAACTTCCATAGCCTTTCCGAAGTTGGTGTTAGACCCATCTTAGCACATTTAGAAATATGGCTGATGCTGTGATCCTATGAACATGCTGTTTCTATTAATTATGTTTTAAAGTATTTTTATTCTGTTCAGACTTTCTGCATGAGAGAAATTCTGGAGATGATATTTGTTCATTACGTTCAAGTTAGTAGCTCATGCATGTGTAACCAAGCCAGAATCTCCTGCATCTTTTCTCATTTGAGATTTCTTTCAAGTTCTAATAAATTCACTCTTTAATTTAATCTCAGCATGTATGCAAGGCTGTCCCTGAAATAACAGTTATCCAATGATTTTAACTTCTGTGTTAGCTGACTGCAGCATAGAATACTTGATATTTTATCATCTATTGTTAATAACATGCCATGAGCAAAGAGTTTGTAGGTCTGTTTTACAAAAACTAGGTAAGAGACAGGAACCCCTGAGATATCTAAGTTAGAAAAGGTGAATGAAAATAAAAACTAAAATTCTTGGTGCAACTTTTATCTACTAACAATACTGATAGGATTGTATCAGAAATTACGATAGTGCTGTTCTCTCCATTACATTTATGATTGTTTCAGCATTTAGGCAATAAATCCATATTTCCTGGGCTTGCTATAAAAATTCACACTGAGCTGGAACTTGCTGCGCATGTACTACACCTCAGCATACTAGAAGTCTTATTAAAACTGAAAAAAAAATTTCCATTAATCTCTTCTAAAATTATTAAAGAAGAATGAACACTTTATGGTTTGCGTTGCATATTGTCATGCTACTGTCAGACAAAATCAGCTGAGTTATCCATTGCAGACTTATCTTTGTTCACTAGCTGAGAACCACTACTTACTCGTCTGCATGCTTCCTGTGAGCTCTGCATCAAAGCATCTGTGTAGTAGCCTTAGTTACTGCAGTCTCCATGAAAGGAAATGATTAAAAGCACAGTGTGTTTTTTTGGAAAAAACTGATTGCTACTACTCCCCACCACCACCACCCTTAAGTGGAATGGGTTTTATTTTCTATTGTCTGTTTATGAGAATCTCATTACCTATGTATAGGCAGGCAGCTGCAGTAAAAGCCTGACACAATGCTGGTGGGAGTGGCTCATTCCCAGTGTTGGCTTTCATGACCTCAGTGCTGGGCCCAGTAAACTGTCAATTACTGGAGGTAAGGCATTTTGGGGAAGGGGGTTTAAGCATGCAGATATTTGTTGTCATCCTGGCCCCAGAATAAGATGCTTGAAAAGCTGAATGATAAAAGGTATGGGAAACTAAAGCTCTTAAGAAAGAAAGTATTTGTTAAACTAGCCTTCATGACAATAATTTGAAAAGATTTCTCTCTCTTTCTAATGCTCAAAATGTATGGAAAAATGTAGGAAATAATATATTTTTTTTTTTACCATTCAGCATATCTTTACAGATAAGTACTTTGAAAGATTCTGGATTGCAACAAGTAAAACTAACAAGATTAAAAGTAGCAGATTAATATATTGGATCAAGTGTGTACTGATTGCTTTGGGTGGAGATGATAATGATGCCCTGTTTTGTAATTCAAACCATTGGTAGCAAAGTGCAGAGCTGTGCAAAAACTGGAATTCCCATTCTGCAGAAAATGGAGATATTTCAGCACTTTTTTCTTCCTAAGTCTTTTCAAACAGTTAAAACATTTAAAAGCTTGATTTGAGAAAAGTTATTGACTACTTTGACTTTGCTTATGGCTAAATTAGATCCACTTCAGCCCAGCTGCCATCTCTGGTAGTAGCAATATGGGTGAACTTGATCTCTGCTTGCTGCCAGATCCCATCTCCCATGATACAGATTGATGGCTAGGCAAGGAAAAAAAATTTGTGAAGTTTTTGGTCAACTCTAGGAATATCCTGACCATGAGAAAACTTACTATAGGGATAAGGAAGGGGAGAGGGAAGAAAAAAAAGCACTGATATTTCCTCAGGAGCTCATCCTGTGGGTGCAATAGGAGAATGTGGCCGTTCCAACCTGCAGCTCTTGAGAAATGGCAGTTCACAGTTGAACTGACTCAAAACAAAATTTCTTCCTGTCATCCCACCAAGCAGAAACAGTTTGATTTGATTCAAACTACTTGAAACAAGATATTTTGTCTTGGTTTCCCATAAAAATGCACATTAACAAAACTAATATTTTCCTGAAACTGTGTTTTTCATGTAGGAATGGATTCTGTAGTTGCAAAGAAATTAAATAACACAGTCTTGGTACAGGCTTGTTATTCTCATGCCTTCTCCTTGTTAGTTTTCCAAATGTTTTAGTCTTACCTCCAAAGATAATTTAATTAGCAGCAAGGGCTTCTCCTGTCTAGGAAAATCCCATGCAAATTTATTAAGGGGAGAAATGGAAAAGGGTAAAGATCAGGACCATCGTTTTTAATTCAGTATCACTCTCTCCAGTGTCTCATTATCCTCCTTGTAAATGATTCATGGACAATAATTGTCTGTGAAGTACAAATGACTCTCCTATTCCCAAATCTCTCACACTTATCCTTGAGCTACCTATATTTTGGATTAAGACTTTCCTCTACAAAGTCTGCACAAATATCTCTTTCCCCTTGGCCGTTACCCGGCAGAAGAGGAAGGCTGGCTTGGAAATGGTTAGCAGGCAGGTGTTGGGGATGGCTGCACTCACCTGGCTCTGTCAGCAGGTTGCTCTGTGGTCCTGGATAACTCCTCTTGTGTCTCAGACTTTATCAGCAAGGTGTCATGCAGAAGCTTGTTACCCAGAAAATACCCTGCCTGGGAGCCTGTCATGATGGGGTTGCAAATGGGGAAGGTTGTCCTTGCTCCAGGAACAGTATCTGTATGGTAAAGCAGCTGAGGATGTTACCTCTGCTCCTTTCCTCAGACTCTTGTGTGTCAGGGTTCACACTCAGCAAGACCTTGAGAAGCCACAAAGATCAACCCAGGAGCAGATGCCAAAGCACAGTGACCATCATGGCTGGTTGTCTTCTGTTTGAAAATCAAACCACAGTGTGAGTTCTTAAATTCATTCAGGAAAGAGAGGCTGTGCTTGACAGTTCTCTCCCATGCAGAGCCATTGAAGAAAATCTCTCACTGTGCACTTGGCGTCTTGACAAAGGCTTGCTTGGATGCATGAAGGATCCTTCCTCTGGATTTTCTGTTCCTCTCCTGGCCCATGGATGCCTAAAATGAATCCTGCGACTTAATCCTTTGATTCAGACATTATGAGGCAAATTTGTTGTGCCCCAGCTGAGTGAGAGTTGATGAATGTGTGTAGTGCGTGAACAGATGTGAACCCTTCCCTAAATCCAACTACAAGACTTTTAATGAAGAGCCTCCTGCAGTCTGTGCCAGGGCTATTTGTGTCCCACTTGTTACAAATCACTGTAGGCACGAGCAGGCTTATAGCTCACCTGACATGTTTTTCTGGCAGGTGAATGTTTAAATGAGGTAGATGGGGGTATGTCTCCAGTTGCTTCAGCAAGACACTCTAGGTAATTGGGTGGTGTGAGGAGCTGCCTACTCTTTAAAATAGCTTTGTAAAGTGTTAGCATGGGAGAAGGATGCTCTAGCCACTCTACAGTGCTACTCTGCTACTTTAAGGCTCAGTCAGTGCTTTTTGGTCCTCTCTCACATGCTTCCACACTCTCTGATGGGTTTTCTGCGTGTTAAATTGCACATCATAAATATTTCTCCCAGTTTGCCATCTCACTGAAAACTGGTTCTTGCATGCTCTCTTTTCCACAGGGATACCAGTTCTTCCTCACGCTAACAGTCATTTCATAGAACTTTTAGTATCTCCTCATGAAGAACTGTTCCCTTGCTTGTTCAAGGACCCTGATTTTTACCCTACAGCTTTATCCTATATATATATTATATTATACATGTATTATAACTTCTCTGTATATATTTCTTTGGAATAACACTTTCGCTGCTTTGGGCATGATGGTCTAATACAGTGACTGGGGTGCTGCTGACCTCAACGTGGTCTTGTGTGACTCTGGGAGAGAAAGGGGTGGACTGTTGGCACCCATTCTTTTGCCTTTGGAGTGCTGTGGCTGCGGTGCTGCTTTGGATGCCCTGCTCTTCCCATGTGTGGGAGCTGAAATGCATTATTCAGGTAGGCCTTCAGAGCACTTATTTACAGACTTCTTTGTTCCTGTGCAAATTTGAGTTTGCAGTTGAAGAGCAGGATAGGAAAAGTGATAAATATATTCTCTAGGGATGGAAGGATCCAAGATGTCCATAAAAAGCTTTTAAGAGCTCCTGCAGGCCTCCTGGAATAGGCAGGCAAATTACTGCTTCAGATAAATGTCTAGGCTGCTAAATAACTCTTTGTTGAACAGGCAAGTCTGAATGTACTGATACTGTCTTAGATATATGGTGGGGTTTTTCCCTCTTAAAACATTGCTATTCTATTAAATTGTTGAGTCTCCTTCCTCCTGTTGCTCAAGACCATGTGTTATTCTTACTTTAATGGAAGTTGAAATGAACTTATGTGACATATGTTTCCTTATAGCTTTGGATACCAGCTTGTCATTTCTCTCAGCTTTACTTGTGGCATGTTATCATGCTGTTCTTCCTTAGTCTGCCTTTCCAGCCTGGCAGTAGGTCTGTGTGTATTGAGTTTGAGTGCTGTCTTATCCTACAGCAAGGCAGGATGTAGAGAGATGCTTGCTAAGGTCTTCAGCCAACTCTCTTGGAGAGAGACACGCTGTACCGTAGGGCTGTGGTGTAACCCAGCCACTTTGAGGTCTGCTGTTGTGAATGAAGTTTGACAGGGTCTGCATTGCTGCCCTTTAAATCTGTGGCAAAACCAACAGCTATCATTTTGTGATGGCTGTGATACAAAAAATCATCTCTTTTTCTTTTCTTACTAGAGGAGAAGAGGGGGACATATAAAGGCTCTCTGTTCAGAGGTAGATCAGGAATGGGTTTGACTTGATGTCTGTAGCAACTTGCAAATTAACACTCTGGCATTGGTAACAATCCCCAAAATCACACTTAGGATAATGTTCCTGCATATTGATTACAGGAAAGGTGTGTGTGGATCAATAAAATAGCTAGTGAAGGTTTTAGTGTGCAAGTAAGAGTTCTTTTTAAAATCAAATCTATGCTTCCAAATGGATATATGATTGCCACAGCGTGTGGTATTTAGTATAACCCATATAGAGTTAACTCACTCTCTAAGGACTGTGGATGAAAAAGTTTCAATTACAACTCCATTTCTTTCCAATAGGAGCCATAAATGTATTTTAAGTTGGTCTATGATATTTATGCTTAGCTCACTGAATTGCTCATCAATGGCTTAATTTATTTTACTTGGAGACCCTCAAAAAATTATTTTCAATGGCCTTGGGGAAATACATTGCAGTGGAAGGGTTCACTTGAAAGTTTTATGTGCTAGAATAAGGAATAAGGTTGTAGAAGAGAAATTAATGTACTTCAGGTACATCTGCCCATAAATAAGTGTTATCCATGAGTGCACATCTGACTCCACGCAACCAGGAAACTGCTGTGATAAGAAAGCTGCTTTGGTGTCTCAACAGACTGTCGGACATCAAAATAAATATCTTTGGGATGATCTATGCATTGTCTTGATTGTTTCTATAATTATAGTGAGTCTTTGTCTGGATCCCATACTGCCCCTGGACAGCATTGCCTGTTGACTAATAGCTCATCAGTACTCTTCACTTAGCTCTGTTAACATGACACTAAAAACATGCAGTGAAGATGTGGTCCAGGAGCAGAATGACCTTAATTACAGATGAAAGGTGTAGCAGTGCTAAGGTCTTCCTGGCTTTGCAACTGAAATGTCCTTAAAAACCAAAATTTGCATTCTATAATTACTGACCCAAAACACAATTCTGTAATTGGTGATGCAGCTTGCTCTTCAAGAAGATTTCTCCCAACTGCCTCTCACCAAGCACTCATCCATGTCACCTCCTGTCCTCCTGCACCAGCTTTGGTATGACAGGAGCTCCTGCAGCATCTCCCTGCAGCTGCAGGACCCTCATTTCAAGAGCAGCTCAGAAAAAGCAGTGTGGCAGTAACCTTGGGCTTTGCACTCACTGATGCACCTTTTGTTTCTGCCCAGTGTGTGGTTTCTAATTTCAAATGTATTGGATACATTGCAAAATTAAGCAGGAACCTTCTTTTTTAAAAACAAATGCTAGCTTTACTAGATAACAACAAAAAGCTGTTGCAAATGGATTTATCAGCATTTAAAAATATCAGTTCTCAATTTTATATGTTAATTTTTCCGTATTTCTGTATAATCAGGTTGTGATTATAGAGTGATCATATTTGTTAAATGTGGTGAGTTTTAATTGTATCTCACAAAATATTATTTTGTTTTATTATAAGAGCTGGCTTGAAAATACGAGTTGTAATTTGTAGATGTTTGGAGCTAGATATTGTATTAATAGCAATGTCCTAACAATGAATTTTATGTGTATCATTGTAAGTGGACACAACCTAAAATGCATGTGCATTAAAAGAATCACCTCTGACATTGTGAAGTCAGACACCTAAAAATCTGGAAAATGCTGCAGCTAAACCATTTGTGTAAACTACATTTCCTTTTTTTAGGCAGTTGGGAGGGAACAGGTAAATAGGAGGAAACTACCTGAGATGGTGTTTAAGGTTGTAGCAGTTTCCACAGTTGCCAAAAATCTGTGGTTTATTTGGTGAATAGTGCACTGACCATTTAACAGAGGAAGGAAGAGTGTGTGTTAAATAAGGCTGTCACTTAATTTTGAAATAAGGTGTTTGCCTTGTTTATTGTAGAAAGTGAAAGGTGGATCCTGAGCAAGAAAATGCAGGAAGAGGCAGGTGTGAGTGCTCAGCCAGCTGGATGCTGCACAAGGAAATGGCCTCTTTGCCTGGCCTTTGCCCCCGAGTTCCTCTCCGATGGAGAGTTCAGTCACTTAACCCAGATTTCTCCTAAGCCTTTTGCTAAACCAGTCTCACTTTCTGGATGCTTGTGGTTGTGGCATAGATCAGGGCCATGTTTGCTTTAAAAATATGAATTTTTTAATGATAGGTACTCTAGGGAGAGAGAGGGGCAATGGTTGTAGATGTCCCGGATTATCCCTGTTCTTGAGACTGATGCTGTGAAGGTAGAATAAATTTGAGGAGCAACTGGAATAGAAAGCTTGAGTGCAACTGTCATGGAATATATTTGTCCGGTTTAGGAACAGCTGCAGTACTTAAGATACTGTCTTCTTTTCCCTCATTTCCTTGACAGCTTCTTTTTTTCCATATGCTGAAAGCTGTGTCATCTCATCCTAGTGGAATGGATCATGCAGTGATCTTTTCTGCTTCATTGCAAAGTCAGCTAAGTCAAATTAAACAGCCTTCAGGTTAAACAGCCACAAATTAACCCAGATGACTTTGTACTGAAGCTGGTGAAGAGTAGTTGCATTAAGGAGTACTTCCTGCAAAAATTAGGTTGGATGGTTGTCTTAAGTCCTACTGTGAAAAGCACTCAGAATAAGCTAAGACTTCTAGACCAGGATTTAAATTTTACAGAATTAATTAACAAAATTAAACAGAAAATTGTCTAGGTGCTCATTAGCTGAATCCAATTTAACCTATGTAAAGCATTAAGTACACTTTCACAAAAATCAGGATGGCACAGCTGTCTGTCAAGACTAGATCATAAATGACCTGTGTTAGAGGACCAAACTAGTGTGTAAACTTGATCCTGGTCTTTCATAAAGTGTTTTGCTTTGCCCCTTTCTTTTAAAACAGCTGATAACCTGCATCAAAAAGTTACTAGTTTTTATGAAATGGGCATTAAAATTTCAGGCTTTCAGTCTTAAAGAAGTCACATCTCTAGCTGGTGTGGAGAGCAGGTTGTCCCTTACCTCCATGACTAATACAGTTTCCGAATGCGTATGGTACCAAGTATTGCCAGGGATGTGATTTTAGACTTGGGTCTACCCAAGGCTGGAAAATGATTAAAGCTCTGTTTCTTGTGGGGGTCTGAGGTCTATTCTTTTCCAGTGAAAACACCGTCGTGCCTTGGCCTCCAATAGCCAGGTGCATTTGGAAATCTTTTTTGTTGCTTAAGTTGGACAAACCGATGGCGTTCACAAATATCCATAAAAGCAGTCAGGCAGCAGACAACTCTCTTGTTATCACATTTGGCAGGAGGATAAAAGCTTAAACCAGTACAGGCATTCCCTGCTTCCGCAGAGCACTGGGGTCTAGACTGGTCTTGAACTGTGTTGGAAGCTTGCAAAACTGCTGGAAACCCTGTACATAAAGGGAGATTTTAATTCTGCTATTCTCTGTTTTGAACAGCTGTTTCTTATGTGGCACCACAGGAAAGAGACCTCTGTGCAAGAATCATCTGAATGCATTGGAAAACAGATCAAAGCACATTCCTGTTGCAGTGAAAAATCAAACCACACATTTTACAAGCCCTTTGGACAGCTCTGTCCACGATGCCCCAGTACAATATTAGAGGGACAGTTCTGTGTACAGTTCCTAAACTGGGTTTTGACAGGGGACTTGTGGGTGTTGCAAACAATGACACTTCAATGGCAAGTTTTTCATTATGTCCTGGAGCACAAAGCTAATTTCTTTTCCTCTTCCTGCCCCTTGCTTCCTCCCCGCCCCCTGCCAACTTTTGTTGTTATTTTAAAATTTAAATCAGCTCTCCTGTGCATGTTAGTAAGGTTCAAATACATATTCTGTTCATGTTTTTGGTAAGTACAACCCCCCCAAACTCAGCTAAATTTAAGCCGAGTTCAAGTACAAATAGGTTTAATGCACAGATTTCAGTCTTTTTTCAGTGGGTGCATAAAGGCATGGCACAATGTTGGTAATTTACAGGGAATGTTCAAGAACTCTCTTGGAGCATGGCAGCCCTACGAGGTCTCTGGGGGGCTGGCAGCTTGGTTCATTTTTACTTGCTGTCACACAGGGAATTAGATGTTCACTCAATAAAGTGCATTTGTTCCCTCGTTAAACAGTAGTAATGTACTCAAGTATGAAAATCACTTTTAAGCCAGTAACAAGAAAACCCTTTTAGCCTTTCAGATGCTTTTGCATTTGAAAAATAGTTATTCTTATAAAGCAATGTGAAACTGTATTTTGGAGGGTTTTTTATAACCTTTTCAAATGGGTGTATACATTGAATACATCAAAATGAAAAAAAAAAAAAAAAAGGATATACGATTTCTTGTCTATTACAATTTTCAGTCATTTATCTCTTTCTCTCATTACCAGGATGTTGCATGTGAAGTATCTGGCCATTTTATATTTGGGTTTGGAGAGGTTTTATTGTGGAGATGAGATTCCTGCTGTGGTTACTGCTATATGTACAAAGACATGTGAATTTATAGTTGCCTCCATTCCTGTGGCTACAATAAATTGAAATGGGAGGGAGAGCTCTCACTGTGCCAGTCAAGCAGTAGAAGGTGTGAGGAGGGAAAATGAAGTTTAACCAATTTGAGAGCCCAAGGCAAAAGAAGTTCCCTCTGCTTTTTGCAGAGGAGAAGGAGCTTTCCTGGGATCTCTGCTTAACTGCGGTGTTCTTGTGCAATAGTGCTGTGCTTATCCTAATTAAATGGCATTCACACGCAGCCCCCCTCTGTCAGTATGCATTTTTAAAGACTATCTAATCAAAGCAACTCTTGTGAGTAAGTTACATTTGTTAGAAATTTATTTACATCTTCTTGGTTCAGCTGAGTTCAGTGTGCTGGAAAAATTAAAAACCTACTTAATATTTTTCAGACACTAGATTTTTTTCAATGTAGTGTTTTTTTTTCCACCTCAGCTGCGAATGTTTAGTTTATTTTAAGGACTATGTGACCTGGCAGGGTTCATGCTGAAGTAAGCCTACTGAAATCAAAGCTCCCCAAAGTCAGCTGGAGGTGGGTCCTTTGTGGGCAATGCTGGGGGAACCTGACCCTGTGAGTCGTAGGTGTCCTGGTGCGGGGTTGTGTATGGGGTTTGGAGAGGAGCTTTGGAGAACTTCGGCATGAGCTGAAGTACAGTAGCCCAGGAGACCATGACTTATCCAATTGTAACAGCCCCCAGTAGAGGTGCAATGCATGCTCACTCTCTCCCTTGTGATCTTTTTCTTTAGTGTCATGACAGGTAAGCTAACCACCATCAAAGACTCATTTTAGTTAAGCTCTGATGTATATTTCTCATTAACCACCTCCTAGGAATATTACACCTGCTACAAAGGCTTCTTTTATGTATGAAATAATTGGGTCAGGGTTTTTTAATGGTATTTTTTTCATTCAAGATAAATAAGTGAAATGAAAGCTAGTTAATTGAACTTGAAGATTTTCATAGCTTTCTTGTTCAAAGAGAGTAACCCTAGCCAACACTGGAATAGCCAGCAGTCCAGCATGCAGAGTGACCTGTGGGGAGTTAAGACACCAATGGGTCAAAACCCTGCTACTCCTCAGAGTGCAGACTTGAACCTGCTTTCTTCTCTTTCAGAAAACAGACCCAGCCTCCAGGCAATTTCTCTCTTTCTCTGTGGAAGATACATGTATAAACAAATATATGGGTGTTTATACATAATGGAACAGTTCCAGTGGGAAAGACAGATGAATCAGAACATCAGAAGTTTGCAAATAAGTGTCCTGATGGAGATTTGTTGGAGGCAGTTAATCTGCCTGTTACAAACAGCCTCTATTATGCGTACCTCCTCCTTTGAAGTTGGAAGATGGAGTATCCTCCCCCTGCCCCTCTGGTTTGGACTCAGAAAGACCTGCCCTCACACTTTATGGCTCCTGTATCCAAGCAAAGGGCAGTTTGCTCATTTGTGGCTGGATGAGGATTGTTCCAAATTTTTGCCTTGACGCAAAATTTTTTAAATATTAAAAAAAAAATTCAAAAGACTGGATAATTGTGTGGTGCTAAGTGCCACTAGGAAGTGCAGTGTACATGACACACTAGAAATACCAAATGGTCTTTATGCTCTAATGTGCTGTGTGGATCACCCAAATATTGCTCCTTCCAGGAGGACAAGTAGTTTGGGGTGTATATGCCACTTTAACTTCAGTTCACGCCTGGGCTGTACTAGGAAGGTTTCAGGGCTATGTATTTAGTGAAGACTGGTGAAATGTGTAGAAATACCTCAGCTCCTAAGCTGGGGTGGTGGGGAGTGGTTTATTTTTTCAATTGTTTGTTTGCGTTCCAGCTGGATCTGAAATAGCCAAGGCAGATGCTTGTGCCAGCCCCAAAGACTAGTGTGTGAAAGGACAGTGGTGACAGGCCTGGGTATATAGGGCTGGGGGGTTGCAGGTATTTCGTTTGTAAGAATTGTGACAGCAGATGTCTAGAGAGACTGTGTCTTTGCTTCTGGTGCCCAGCAGTGACCTCAGCAAGCAGTGATTTCTGAGTTGAAGGGTAAATTCAGCCTGGATTTAGCTCCTAAGCTCTTCTGCTCTCTCCCAAGATGGCTGCAGATGATGGACTTTCAAACTTAATGTTTACCTCCCCTTTTCTCTTGACTTATTGCAAAGAAAAGCTCCTCAAGCTTGGGTTCTCCTCCTAAACCACTCTTAGGCAGCATGTTTTCTACCTTTATTAGTCTCATTTAAATAAAGAAAAGATTACTTATGGCAGTGAGCACAGATTACAGTAAACAGCTTTTGCTTAAATGCTTTGTTGAACAAGAAGTGACATAATTATTTGCTTATAGAGAAACATGCATATGTGTTCTACTGAATCTCTCCTTGTGCTGGTGATGGGTGCAGGTTCATGCCCTTAGTTGTTTCTCTGAATACTGATAGAATAGGAAAGTATGTACCAGAAAAAAAATTCCTATGTGGTTTTTGGAAATTTGTTGTATAAAGGGATGACTGGGGGGGGAAAAAAGGCAAAAGGCTTTTTAAGAATTACTGCTTTATCCTTTTTATGAAAGGATGGATTAAAGCATTCGAATTAAAAATCATTAAAGATTAATATAGAAGAGAGGCAACAGGAATCATTTTAATTTCCTTCGTTACCATATATAATGATAGCCTTAGGGTAGAATGAGAAAAATATAGAATGTATGAATAGAAATGTATCCATTAGGACTATACTGGTTTTGCTTCCCTTAACATGAACACATAGCTAACACAAATACTGTTACAGTACCAAGTGCTCACTCTGTAAATAATTTGACTTTTAGCTATCATAATGTACAAACCATAAAATGCCTGTTGGAGGGGTTCTCTTTCCTCAACATGCAGAAGACTTCTAGCTACTTGAACATCATATTAATTTTAATCTTAAGCACCTGCACCAAATTCATCCCTGTAATGATATCAGGAATGGATTTGGCTCCCTGACCTGATGCCAACATAGCACAGCGCTTTTGTGTTTGCATAGAGAAATGTGAAGTTGACTGGAGTTCAGCAGAGCAGGGTTTGGGGGGCGAGACTAGGCTCTGCAGCAGAGAAGCTGCTGTTAGAGGATCCTGTACCAGGGCAGGGTAAGAGCATGCTTTGCAGTGCCTTTGTATTGCTACATTTTGCTGCACAGAGAAAAGTGCAGTTAAGACCTGGCAAAGGAAGGAGAAGCAGAGCCAAATGACTGGTATCTCTATCTTTAATGAAATCCACTGGACAAGTGGAAAATAATGCTGTGGTGGTGGTGAATAGTTACTATGCTGAGCTCTCTCTTCACTGACAGCCCTCTTTGTTTTGGTAAAGTCCCTTTGGTTTTGTGCATATTTACAGTGAAAATTCATTTTTTCTTGATGTAGGTCTTGTTCTCTGTTTGCTCTAAAGGTGCTCACTTCCAGTAGGCTAATTGTATGATTCAGTCATTAGTGTTTATGACGCTGAGTAGCTGTAATGCTCTCAGGTCTGTGCTCATGACTGTTTGTACATGTATTTCCTAGCCTGTGTCATAATATATCCAGGTTTATGATTGCTAATCAACACAGAAGGCCAATTTTCAAAGCAGAGCAGATG
The DNA here is from genome assembly GCF_047716275.1 of Strix uralensis. Lineage (NCBI taxonomy): Eukaryota > Metazoa > Chordata > Aves > Strigiformes > Strigidae > Strix > Strix uralensis. The sequence continues at coordinate 7,804,818 of NC_133978.1, read as the reverse complement.
GACACATAATCAGGCTAATGACTTAATGTCACAAATGAGATGGCCTTGCATTTACCTATTACTCATTTCTGCCAAGACTGTTTCTGAAACCTTAATACAGACTCTTAAGGCTGCTGCTTTGCTACTTAGAGCAAATTCTGCAGCTTTACCACCCCTAGTCACATTGGTGCATGCCAAAGTCCATAGCTGTACCAACAGGATGATGGGTTTTGCCTAAGAAAGCCAATGCTGCATTATGCTTACCCGCTGTTTTGTATTATCAGTGTGCCACACAGATGATTGCTTTTTTTCTTGAAATTTTAAAATCTTTCCTGAACACCTTGCTGTCAGGTAGTCTCTTTGATGCGTATGCCATGTGTTCTTGCATTTGATCTTTAGTTCAGTACCTTTACTTCTCCTCCTTCTCCTCAAATACATGTCACACCTTTTTGTGTGACCTTATTTGCAAACATTATCCTTGTCTTTTTCCTTTCCTTTTTAATATAGGAAAACATTTAGACCTGTGACTGAGTCCTCATTAAATCAGTAGGGCTTGGAGAGATGTTTAGTTTTTATGTTGTGCTGGAATAATTTGAAAAGTTAAGGACCCAGGAGCCACCATGACCTTGCTCATTCCTTCTGAGCTACCCAATTGTTTGAATTTTTATCCCTCTAAAGTATCTCCTTATTTAAAAAAAAAAAAAAAATTGTGTGTGTGTGTCCTTCATAGTTAATTTTGTATAGCTTTTCAAAAAAAGATATTCAGATGTGCCTATTGGTTTGCAGGGAGGTCTTAGTTCCTGTTGTGCTTTCCCAAGGACTTGTAAGAATGCACTGAAGAACCACTCTCATTCTGGCCTGAGTAGTGTTTGTTGATGTTTTTAAAAATCAGTAGTTTTTTGAGCTGATAATCTCAGACCTATGAGCTTCTGCCATTTCTGTACTGCAAAAATGTTCCTATTTTCCCTGTTGAAAAAAGTCAATCATCACAAGAAGTAATTGCTCATTAGTGTAGAGGAAAGGGGGTAATAATGTGGCATCAATTATTTAATGTGCTGCTGATGTATTAATGTTGTCCTTACTAGGTGCATTACTGAAAGAAAAGACACGAGGCACTTAAATTCCTTTCTAGGTCTCTATTTTATCTTTTCAGTTTTTCAGAAAGTTATAAATTAGGTTGTTAACTAACTGATTTATGGGATATGCTTATTGTGCCAGTAATTTTCTGCATCAGTTGTAAATTATCTTCTTTTATTTTGCCATCTGCATAATTATATTTTACCCTTTTGCCTGTGTGCATAATTTGTTACCGTGACAACCTTTATCATTCTAACGTTTTTGTGGGTTTTGTCAATTTTTCTCATGTTAATGTGATACTGAAAAACTAGATATATACCCCAGTGATATGAAATCTTAAGTGACATCACTATCTAAGGCTAAAATTAATTAACATGCCCGAATAAAATAAATGGAAAAATTGTTCTGTAACTGCACAAAACTACATGTACAGTAGCCTTTTTATAAACTGGAGTTAATATGGAAAAATCAGCACTAGTTGATTTTTTTTTTTGATAGATTTACCCAATAGAATTAGTTTGACCTATGGAAATGTGAGATGTGCGCAACTGTAGTCACTGTCACATTGGCTAGTTGAGTAATAATATTCCCACTGATCATCTCTTTTGAATATAAAAATATCCATGGGAACCTCTGTAGTACAGGTTGCTTTTTCAAAATAAGTTAAAGGACATTAATTCACATTTACTTTAAGAAGCTATTTTCTGCACAACTACTGTATAGTCTACTGTAGGGATGGAAGGATAGAAATTTGTCTCTTTTGTATATCTATAGACATTGCATGCTCTCTCTCTCTCTTTAGATATGTCTATATAGTGAGACAATAAACCAAAACAAAAGCAAAACCAAAAGTGTGTCTGTTTTCCAGTATCAGAGCAGATGATACAACTTTACTGGTGTTAACCTTAAATCACATGTAAGGGGCTTTATTTGTATTTTTTACCTGATAAATTGTGTTCCACATCAGGCCTTGCCACATAGAAACTCCACTGATAATATCTCAAGACAAAAATGAAAAGATGCTACCTAAAACCTGATGTATTATGTAGAATTATTTTTTTTTAGCATCAAGTTACACCACCTGACCCAGTGAAAGAAAGATAGCATAAGAAAAGAGACCTTAAATTCTGGTCATGATTTTTATTTCTTAAATATGCTACATCTAGAGGAATTTTAAAATAACTTATTCTTGAAAATTTCATCTTGTTAGAGAGAACGATTTGATTTACAACTCAGTTCCTAAATATAAATATAGTTTGTCTTTTTGTAGAGGTTGTGCTGGTATGTCATTATAAGGTGATTGGTTTTATGGTTTTTTCTTAATTTTGTCTGATGGATGTATATTGAGTGGCTGGCTACTGCTAGTTCTTTCTCAGTCAGTTATTTTAATAGGATTTTGGTGCAAACTTTCCATAAACTGGAGACATAATGTCATTTAATGATCTTTCACAGAGCAAAGTTATACCAACATCTTCAGAAGCAAGTGCATGATTTCAACCTTCTGATATACTGAAGAGGCTGCAAGCTTATAGTCCCTGAGCTTTATAAAATGCTGAACTTCTGTTGGTTTCTTAATTTTAAAGCTCAGGTAGCTTTTTCCAAACTAACACTTGATAAGGATGAGCTCCCTTACTCACTCTGGCCCAAGTCAAACTCCAGTACCTCCTGACGGGCTTTGCCATGCCAAGGTGGTCATGGCACCAAGGACCTGCCTGGAAGTAGCTTTTTGCTATTTTTCCCCAGATCCTGGGGATCTGCTGGGCCTGGGGCAGCAGCTGGTGCCCAATACCCACTCAACACAGCTGGGTGCTGGAGCACTGGGAAGAGTAGAGACCACCAGCCCCTGCCTGTCCCCTCCTGTGGTCTGTTAGCTGAGGAAAAGCCAAGTCCTTCTTCGTCTGTTTTAGCAGGTGTAGGTAGATATGTATACCTGTCCCTGTATGTGCATATGAAGCAGCTGCCAGGGAAAAAGTGCCTAATCAAGCTTAGAAAGCCCTAAATATGATCTCATAAAAGAGAAGCATTAACATGTGTTTTGAAGTATGGTAGGAGGCATATTTGTATATATAACAGACATACCAAATGATTCTGCTTCTCTGGCTGGATTTACTGCATACTATGTTTTCCTGCACTTAGAAAGAAAGCCTCACTCACTAGTCTGTGATGAGAATGTGTAAACCTTATTTGACTCCAAAGTTGTGGTTTATTCATCAGGTAATAACTAATTTTTCAACTATCTAGCTGTTGTCATGGTAAAGGTTAAATTTGTTGAATTCTTTAAATTGGGATTTATAACTAAACACACTGCAATTTCTACAGATTCATTCTTATAAATTCAGTAGATCAGTGATTTTGTACTGTTCATTCCAATGGTTTAATTAGTTTTAAGGGCAAACTTGCGGTTAGACTACTTTCCAGATTTCACTTTAGATATTGTTTTGGTTCAGCATGTGTATGGCTCTCTTCTGTTAAATACTGGTTTATGTTTAAGGATGCATCTCTCTCTTGTTGCTTGTTTGTGTAGTAACTGTAGTAACAGGTCACTTTATGGCAGCTTGTCTCTTTTAGTCATCAACGTGGATCCCAAATGTCTAATCTGGATGGAAACCAGCCGGTCCATCTGAAACCTTGGCCAGTTACCTGTAATTATCTTCACAGCAAGTTGTTCTTTGTTCCTCTAAACCTTCTTTGGCCTTAGGCTATTTATAATTTCAAAATACTAAAACTGTTGTTATTTCATTCTCTATTTTCTCTGAATGTGTCTCATTTGAAGTTTTTAAATGTTGTAAATGCCCAGCTTAACATAATTTTTAGCAATTCTCAACAATGCATTTTGGAATCAACCTCATGCATTAACGATTTGAAAAGTTGGCAGAAAGTACTGGGTTTGGAGATACACAGGTTGAGGGTGTTTTCCTATCTGGAAGAAGTACAGAATGAATTTTACCAATATTCCATAAACTATATATAACAGATCTATTTTTTTTTTCTTTCAGACTAGAACTCTGAGCCTCGAGTTTACAATCTATTAATTGGATATAAGAAAAACAAAAAACTTTCAGCCTCTTCATTTTAATCTCATTAATTTAATAACAAAATATAAACCCATGCTTTAAAGAGACCATGTACAGTATTAGTTTTTTCAGATCTTCTTTAATAAAGCTTCAGAGATGGGACAGGAAACGAAGAAGCAAAGTTCACTTAAGAAAATAACTTTTGAGAGGCAGAACCTTAGAAATCTTGTTTGCTGGTGATTTTGGCAGGTAGTTGTAGCAATATTGCCAGGACATGAGAATTCACTTTCTAGAGCTGAAGTTGAAAAAATTGTGAAATATCATGAGAAAAACAGCAAGCACAATTAACATGAAACATTCTCATGCATTTCCTTCATCTCCTGAAGAGTTACTAGGAGTTGCCTTTTCTTGCATTTATCTGGTTGGTTTTTATTATAATAATTTCACTGATGTGTGAGCTGACTGTTTTAGTGTTTGACTTATTTAATAAGAGTATACATCTGGGTAAAATGAACAACAAACAACAAGCTTTGAAAGCCATATAGTTTTATTTGTCTGCCCAAGAAGAAGAAATAAAACCTCTTCAGTTTAGAAAGTGTTTCAATTTGTTAGGTTTACTGTTTGGGGTAAATATGATAGATTTTTCTAACATTGAGATCTATAAAAGATTTTTTTCTAAAGGAGTGGTAACTTTTGAGGAACAGCTTGGTCTTCCTTACAAAGACCATGTGATTTCAATTTTATTTTTCTTATTCTATAAAAGACTGCATAGTGTTTCTTATTGGGATTTTACTTATCCCACTGAATGTTCTCTTTAAAGAACACACACTATGTACACGAAGTAGTGCAGCTCTCCCAAAAAATAGGTAGTGACCTTTCTATTACTGTTGTATCTGCAACTATAATGGAATGTGGATGATCCTAAAAGCTTAGCCATACAAAATTATTTGATCACAAAGCTATGAAAAATACCTGTTGCTTAATGGAAAGATGATGTGTGAACACTGGATTTTCAAAGTAACCATTAAAGTGGTGGGGGCTGGCAGAATTATACAATAGAAAGATTCAAATCTATCGTGACTTTAAGCATTGTGGTAATTATTACTAAAGTGTGTAAATGTTGGATGAGTATGTCTAGTTTGAGGAGCACTTCTATTTGCAAGGTTCGAAACCAAGTGGAACTGACTGAGTTTATAACTGCGTTTTGGGTAGAACACATAAATATAAAGTAAAGCAAATATTTCCTCAGAGAGATGTTTATCAAACCATGAATATTTTTTTCATTGTGGTGGTTTCATGAGCTTCCATTGATCTGTACTGTTTAACTATAATCCTGATATGGGTGACCAGATCCTCTTTGAGTGAAGGTTTCTTACTCTTCTGAGAACTTTTAAATACACAGCTTAACATTTCCATTTAGTGCCATGTCTTGTAGATTTTAACATCAGCAAATTATTTTAAAAGAATACATGTTGCTTCACATGCAAAATAATCACTAATGATGATAGATAATAGATTGAAGGACCAGACCTTCAAAGAAAAAAAAAAAAAGTAAAAAAAAAAACCTGGAGGTGATTTCAGAAGGTTGTCAAGTTCTGATGCAAATGGTGACCTCTTGGACAAATGTGCTTGTTTGCTTGTAGATAACATGGAAGGGACTCCTGCACCATGTTCTTCTTCAGCATTAGAATAAGACCTTTCTTTAAATGTTTGCAATTTGGATATAGATAAATGAACTTGCAGGTTTGTGCAAGTTAAGTGGAGTACTGCTATAAGTTGAGTGTGCTTAGGATGTAGAAGCATAGGATGGAGAAGTAACAGCTACCAGAGACTTGGCATTTGGATAATGCAAGGCCAGTTGACACCTACCAAGTGTAAATCATTAGAAAGAAGCAATCCCCCTCTTCCTAAATGAATCTACGTTAACATGTATGTTTTGATGACTACAGCATAACACTTGCTTATGTTAGGCAAATTCTTTATTTGCATCTGTGTTCTGTATGCAGTAAAATAAAGCAGCTCAATTATAGCACTTGGATGAGGTGCTCTCCCTAGCCCCAAGGTGAGAGTGTCAGATGTGTTATGGTAATTTGGACCTGTGAGCCTACCTACACTGCCCAGATCTCCTCTGGTGTTAGGTAAGTGTCAATGTCTTTGTAGCACCATGGCACTAATTTTTACCATGTTTTCTTGCCTGCACATAACACAGCTACTGAGAAATTACTCACCTATAAAGTGCTGAAAGCATGGTCAGCCCTGCTGCCAATTTTTAGGGATGGCCAAAGGGAACTTGGTGAGTGTGTTTACATGAACTTCTCAAGATCTGTCTGATTAGAGCTAAAATTGCCTCCTGATTTATTTGAGCTGATGGCCCTTAAGCAAAGACCATTAGTCTGCTGAAAGACTCCCATTTGATGTAAGTGGGCTCTAGATCAGGCTTCGTGTCATTAAACAGCTATATTTCCTGGTTCTTGGAGATGGATTCACTGGATTCTTGCAATGATATTTGAATTAAGCATTATAAGTAAGTACTAATGGGTGATATTCTGTAATGTAAGTTATAAGGGAAATTCAAATAGATGATGATAATGGTTCCAGTGGGCCTCCATGGTTATTAGTTTTCTCAACCCTCTTCCCTCTGTCACCTCCTGGAGTCAGAAACTGGTGTGGAGGCACAGATGACAATACTGCGGACAAATACCAATAACTTTGCACCCAGCTGGGTGAATTCAAGCCTGCTGTGGCTTTGTGAAAGGTAGCTAACTGTTCCCTGTCAGCAACATGCAGTTAAAAGTGTATTTGTAGAGAGAAACAACAACAAATTTTGAAGTCTTAAAGCCTGATGTAAAAGAATTTGAAAAATGTTTAGATAAAAAAAACCCAATATAGTACACAAAATTATTACAAGAGCTTGCTGTGACTATACAAATATGAGACTTTTCGCATGAAACTGAGAAGATAGTGAAGAAGTATTTACATACAAAAATTTCTTTTTTCCTCAGAGGTCGAGGCAGATTGTGCTTTCTCATGAATTTCATAGTTCTAAATATTAAATTTAAAGAAAAAAACATGACATTTCAGGTAACACTTGAACTGCATAGAAGTACTTGGAAAGATGTCTGATTTTGCTTCTCTTTCTTATTTCTCAAAAAAACCCAAACATCTATTGGCCCAAGTGACTATAGTCTAGACTTGTGCTAAGGGATTCCGCACTGGGTTTTCAGTGACTGTCCTGCCCAACTGAAGGTTGAATCTGCTCTGATCACTTGTCAGATTTATGCACGTTAGCAAAGTGAATGTCCAGGAGATCTCAACTGTCCATCAACTGCAGATGGGTGCACTATATAATTTCTCCTTAACGTTTATAAAATACATAGCATATATGAAATTATGTCTTCTTAACATATTTACATCTCCTTAGCATTCTCAGGAGCATTCCCACCATTGTGTGTGAGGGCTTTCCTGCAGTGCCTACCTAAGCAGTGACACTGCTGCATTGTCACTTTGTAGATGGCTTTCCCTGAGCAGAGAGAAATTTTTGGGGTTTTGTGAAGTCTGTTTCTTGGAGAGAGGAGGAAGAGAAGTGAGAATAGTGTGGTAAATCCAAGTAGCTGCCTTTTCCCTTCCATGTGGTGTCTCTTTCCATTTTTTTTTTCTTTGCAGATTTATCCTACACAGTCTATTCAATAGCAGAGAACAGGCAGAAGCCAGAGAGAGGTTTGACTGATGTGCAAAACAGGAGTTCAGGCAATATATTTTTCCAATCCAAGTTGTTTTTTTATGTCCTTCCTCATTTGTCGTGGTCTTAGCCTTAAAACAAGTACATCTCAAAAAAGGTTAATCTTGTCAGTTAACTCGACAGTACAAATTCTAATTCTGAGCATGAATAACAAAGGCTGTAGTACAGAGAAAATTAGAGGTGAGCTCGTTTTTCTTTATTCTTGATTATAGAGTTCAGTGCTTGCACTGCTCTCTTCACTGAAAAAGCCCTGTAATCACCCTCTGCACTTCCTTTTTATGCTCTCCCACTACTCAATTAAGAACTCATTAAACTGCACACCTGCAGTGTCTTTACCCTGAACTGTAGTTTTTAACCCCCTACTTCTACATAGTTATAATACAGCCTGTGGATTGCTTGATTTCAGCCAAGTAAAAATGACAGTAAAACCTATTTATGGAAATAAAACTTCTGTGTTGTTTAAAGCGAGTTCATAAACAAGAAGTGAAAGGCTTTTTTGGTGAGTACTGTGGACTAGAAATTATTTTTACCAGGACTTTCTGAGTAGATAGGACATGGTAGAGTGCTAACTGATGAATTACTATAGTATATAGTGAATTACTATAGTGTGGTGATGCTCCCATTTGAGTGGGGTTGATGGACTGGAGGCCTGGGGACCTGCTATAATATTTATGTTGGATGTAACTCACAAGATGGCCCTGTTTCATGACTTTTTTTTGAGTGTCCCTTCCTGGCATATGAGCCAAGTCTTGAAGGAAATGTTTTGATTCTGGTTTGTTTTGGAGGATCTGTTGCAAGTAGTATGAGTTTAGGGATTTTTCATGGTGTTTTGGCAGAGGTTCCCTAAAGAGGCCACTGCCTGTAGGCTGTTAGTACTTAGCCATGTCCAAGAAGTAGCGTAAATACATAGGATTCACTGGGGAAACATCTGTACTTCATGTATTTGTTTTTTTTTTCTCCAGCCGTAAGGTTCCATAATTTGCTAATGATTACTGATCAATCACTGGTACAGCAAGAGAGGCAGCAAGAATAGTGAACCTACAGATTTGAACAATATAACCCTCAGTGCTGAGTGATGTTTGCATATGAGCTCTGGGACTTAAGGTATTTTTTTCTTACATACTTTCTTAAATGTATTTTTTTTTTACATACTTTCTTAAATTTATTTCCTTCCATGTCTAGCATTTAACGCAACCGTAGCAAGGTTTTATAATGCTTCTTTCTCTAAACTCTACTTACTGTCACTGTAAGATCCCAGTGGTAAAGGAGCTGCAGGAAATACCTGCTTTGCTTTAATAATGGTTTAGCATCCTAAGAATGATTTTTACCCTGTGCATCTTTACAGTGTACTTTATGCACTTTTTCAGCCTACACTGAATAAATTTTACGTGACACTGACAGAGAGTCATTTGAGTGCTTCTTCCTCTAAAGTTTTAAATGACAGCAAAATGAGGGATGGCAGGAGGGCAGAAAGGAAGAGGAGGTGATTCAGGTTCTCACTATTTAGAAAGAGACAACAGAGACAGCTCAGAAGCAAGGGAAAGATGAGGAGTCCCAGGAGGGGAAGGCACAGTAGGTGCTTCAGAAACATGGGGAAAACAAAGGTGAAAGGAAGAGATGGTAGCAGCAGCCCAGAAGAGTAAGTGGGGAAGTTCAATCCCATGTGGCACAGAATATTGCTAGTTTTTTCATGGGAGGCTTAGCTACAAAGAAGCTGACACCCCCATATGAGGTGTGGAAACTCATGAGGACTGCCAAATGTCCACCAAATATCCCAGTAACACTCCTTCTAATAATAATGTGTATGTTCAAAAAAGCACATGGACCATGTCTTTGCTGGCCAGTTCTGGTGGGGAGTTGTGCTGCATCTGACAGGGTCAGCATGTGGGAAAAGGCTGTGGGAAGCATGCTGGAGCTGTGCCTTGTTCAGGGTTAGCTGCTGCCTCTGGGAGGGCTGCACAGCCAGACACAGGCAGCAGTCTTGTCAATGCACATGTGCTGCCATCGCTGTGCCTGCTGATAGTAAATATTGCCTGCTGTTGGAGGGCAGTGATGCCTGATTCTGTGCCCTAGGTGGTTCCCCTACAGAAGGTATCTATACTGCAGATATATGCAGTGTAGAATAATAATCACCTCTCCCACTGTCTGGACTCTATAACCTTCACTGGGTGTAGCAGATAACAAGTAGATCCCCTCTGAGAACGGTTATTTTCACAAACGTATCAAACCTACCAGGAGCTCTGAAACCTGGTTACTGTATGTATTTTGTTGGGGAGGTCTTTATGTGTAACTTGAAACTATATGTAAGAAGGCAGCAGGAAAAAAAACAATCAGCCTAATGTTGTGGCCAAATTACCTTTTATCAAGGACATGAGCAAGCACATAATTGTCAGTTTGATTGCAGTTCACAGCCAGAAAAAATTGTATGCTTGCTGGGCTCCATCAGGAGCACCTGTTGGCGGGAGGGATTCCTCTCTGACGAAGCTGAAAACTTCCCAAAATGGACATTTTTTCAGATGCTACTAAGTGTTTCCCCGGGCTATTGCTGGAGCTTGCAAACTCCAAAGCACCAGAGGGAATCCTAACAAATTGGAGCAAAGGTGCAAAGCATAGCACTTAAGCGCAGCGCTGAGCAGCAAGGGAATGCGGACAGGCAGCAGAAAACCATCCAGCCCTATACACAGATGGGAGAAAAAAGATTGTACTAAGACAAAATGGGAATAGAAATCCAGTTTTCTGCATTGTATACCCAGATAATGATTTGGGGCCTTGATCACAGAGTGTAAAAGTAGATGTAGGTGACGTGTATTCTCTGTATAGTTATAGTATGTTTACACATGTGATATTATACACATTGCAGGGTAAGCATTATTAATGGCATGAATTTGGGAAGGGTCACAGGGCATGAGGCTGTAAATGAGTTATGCACATTCTCTTCAATGAAGGGCTATAAATCTTGTTGGCTTTTCCAGCCATGTAAAATTTACCAACAGTTGATACAACTGCTTGAATATTACTTTTCTGTTAAACAATTTATGTGAAATCGTTCTCTCTTGTCCCTTTGGCTATTTGTTCCACTGGCTCAGTCAAATATTTGTTGAAATAAAATTCTCCTGGGTTGGCACAGTTGCTTTGTATCATGGACAACATGGAGCAGAATGTATGTAACTTACAGAAATAACGATTGCAAAGTGCCCATTGACTTTAAAAGATAAGTGACATGCAGAAATTTGAAAGCACTCTAAGAGTGGCCTAAACCAGTTTTCTCTGCTTACTCAAAATACCAAAGATTTTAAGTATGTTATCTTTGGATCCTCTTAATGGTAAATATGTATTCCCATTTCTTTGGCTTTGTGGGGATGTTAATGTTAGCTTAGGCTCTGGGATATAGAGTAAGAGAGAGAAGGAAGATGAAGAATTTCAAGTGGCACGACTAAACCATGTGATAGCACAAGAGTTTAGGAGAGTTTATGAACACTTACTCAGTTTCATAATGCTTTTTCTTTGCAAATCTGTCACACTAAGAAATTCCACAAACTCATGGAAGATTTTATTGAGGATGTGCCCTACTTTTTTTCTTTTGCAATCACTAGTAAAGAGACTATCTTCTCTGTGAAACCTAAGAGTTACTGGGTAGGTTTTAATACCAATATTAAAGATGTTTTTATTTGTAAGAACATTTGTGGTACTGTAAACCTAGGTTCACTTGGAACAAGGCTGCATCAGAAACTCTAAGCCAGATAACTAGGATGCTGGCATCCAGGAGGGTTTTTTATTGTGCAACAGAATTAACAATCGAAATACATTTTCTTAATGGTGTCTGAGTTATGACTCATCAGATCTACATCTTTATGCAAGTGTTTTGGTCAAATCAAGGAATATTTATGCCATGGTACAACAGCTGTGTTCATTGGCATGCTCTGACTGTAGGCTTTGGTGACTGTGATTCTTTGCTCAGCTTTCTCCTTAGTGGATGATGCTATTTATCCTCATACTAAAAATTCAAGTTGGCTTCGAATCACTCAGTGTGACGTTTTGATATTTTCTCCTGAGTTGCGACTAACAATGAGGTAATTCAGGAAAAGCAAAATCCAGGATGTTGCTTGGTAAACAGGATGTGCTTGGAAATGCAAAGTGAAGACCAAGATTTCTTTATTGTGCCCCTCTGTGCAACAGTCCTGCATATTGTTCCTGCACAACTGCTGCCCTGTTCACTACTTGTACTGAGCAGCAGTTACAGTAATTCTTCAGTATTCTTATTCAGTTGGAAAGGAGTTCTTGCCCTATTCACATTACACCTGTGCTGAGAAATGAAGCAGGTCTTGTCCTCCATAAATTATTGCTGACTTTAATTGTCTGTCTGTTTGATGACAGGCAAATTCAACAGGCACAGATGTTTACATTGGTCTCAGCTGAACCTGTTCAGAATTGGTTCATAGCATAATTCTGTAATCAATGCAAAAAAAAGAGAAACTGTTTTATGAAGACTGAATGCATATTGAATTTATGCACAGTATACAATTATAACACGTAATTCTTACAATGTAAAAAAGAAATCTCAATGTTACAGTTCTAAAATCTGTGTTGGAAGTACTTTGTCCTTGAAAAGCTTGCCAAGGGCTGTCTCCCACAGAGACTGAGTAATAACTAGCTTTAAAAAAAGGATTAGCACATGTGGTGTTTCATAGAATGGGGCCTAATCCTGACTATGACTTCTAGGTTCCACCAAAGTACAAATGCTAAACAGGATGCGAAGTAAATCAGAAATCCCCTGAGGTAACATCAGAATTGTTATAGTAAGAGGAATATTTTGAAAAGACAAATAAAGCTGGCATAACTTTTTAATTATGCTCCTAAAAGGTGTGCTGTAACAAATTAGTTATTAAGGTCCCAGAGACAGCTGTTGTCTGTGAACAGTTACTGTTACGGTACTGTTTTCAGGACTAACTTGTGGCTTTTACAACCAACCCTAGGCAACGTGAAACTTTTTGAGAGTCTTTGCTGAAGCTGTGTGCTCCTGTTCTTTGTTCACTTCCTATATGTAGTTGCTCCATGCGAGATGTGCGTTCTTCAGCTTACCTTAAGAGGGATGCCCCAACTTGTTAGCTCACCTCCATCCAGGTGGAGCTGGAGATGAAATCCTACTGTAGAACAAGGGTCCCTGAAATAGGGACCCGTGAGGTCCAAGCACCCATCACCCATGCAGACATGTGCTCCTGTAGAGGGCTGAGCAGTGTGTTGCTGTTTCAAGGTCAGTAAGGAAGTTGAGGGTACCTACTGCTTGCCCTGGGGTCTCTCCTGTCTATAAATCTCTGAAGGCCTCAGAAAAGCTCATATAGACAGCTCCACCTTGGACTCATCAGCATCAGTTTTGTGATTTGCTGCTGACATCAGTCCAGCTGTAATTTCCCAGTGTCATTTATAGAGTGGTGGTGGGCTAATGCTGCTGCTATTGTGCTGGCATGGAAATAGTTATTTCTACTGATCAATACCATCTGTGAGGCAACTAAGCTGAGATACATTCACTGTTTGTCACCCCACTGTGCTTTTAGGTTGTCCAGATGTCCAATTTGATGGAGCAAACAGACATTTTTTCTATATTTCCTATTTTTCTGTGAGACACCTCCAATCAGCCACTTTGTGGAATCACTGTAGGAATGCTCTCAAGGAAGAAGACATTACTGTTAAAAGAAGCTGTATTATCCTGGGTAGGGTGCCACACTCAAACATGCCACTGCAGTTGTTTAAGTTTACATATCACTGTTATGGCATTTTCTGAGGTTATTCCCATGTCCTTCGAGTAGCAACTGTCCTCTGCTACCTTCTCAGAAAGGTCACAAAAATTTGCAAGGGCAGTGTGTAATCCCAGCAGGTGCTGCTGGGTGAAGCATTCTTGCTGCTCTTACATGGAACTCTGGAGGGATTGGGACAAGAAAAACCAACTGAAGGATCCAACATCTTTAAAAGCAAAAGAATTCTCCCTCTGGCAACATTTGAAAAATAATGGACCAAAAAACCAAATTCACCACTGGCGTAACCAGGTGCAACTACAGCAGAATGAGTAGAAGCTGGTGGGGAATTTAATTCTGCTTTTTGTTTTTCACTTTTAACTGCATTTGTGTTGAATGCAGAGTATATCATGTGAATTCTATCATTACATTTCGTATTTCAATATATGGCAGAAATCTTATCTGAAAAATGAGATCAAAAGTAAAATTCAGCTGATTTGCATCTATGTAGTCTTCAGAAAGGCTGCACGTGTATACTTGAGCCAAATTTATCCCCCTATTTTTACGTTTTAATCTTATATCTATATTGAAAATATTTTTATGTAGTGTAAGAGATTATTAATGCATTTCAACCAAAAAAATTATCCTAATACTGCAAAAATGATTGATACTTTTGAGTTTCAGCCCTTGCTTATGGAAATCTTTTGCAGCTTATTTATGTCAAAGTTCAGATGCTACTTTAATCTGAATGCCTATTTTTGGATTTGTATAAACACAAGCAAATAGAGAACCTTTTTTCTTAAATGAAAATGTGTTTTTTCATCCGAGAACATTCTTCTTTCAAGGAACCCATTAGAAAACTTGCATCAAAATTCTTGTTTTGATTGTAGGTAAAAATGTTATCTGAGACTATGTGTGGAGGTTTGAACTCAGCCGGCAGCCGGATGCCAGTGACCAACTGTTCACCTCCCCCTCCCCCCCCCACTGCTGGTGAATAGGGGAGGGACAAAAAGATGAGAATTTGTAGGTTGAATAAAAAGAAAGAATTTACTAAATATAACAAGAGAACAACAGTAACAATAGCGAGTCCAAAAAGAAACGGGTAAAATGCAGCAGTGCCTTACCGAGCGCGGCGACCCCCCGCCCCAGCAACACACACCCCAGCCAGACTCGAAAAATCCCACCCCCGCCCCCCTATTCCCTGGGCATGACCTCACATGGTATGAAATACTTCAATGAAGTTAACTCCATCCTGGTCAAAACAGGACACTATGGAATCAAATGAAATTAAATCCAGTCTCTATTGATTATTTTTCCCCTCTTCTTGTGGCTTTCCAATGAATTCCCATATGACTAATAGCTAAATCTTTAGGAAACCAGATCCATATGCTTTTACATTCCCTAAGAAACTTATTCTGCCTCAAGCAAGAAGGGACAGCTAAGCAGAAATGGTTGCGCATAGTCAATATGCCATCCCTAACCTCGCAGCACAGATCTGCCTCTGGAAGCACAGCATATCTCATTTCATCCCCAAACTTTAAGATTCGTGTTTGTCCTTACTCAGTTGTTTCCCAACACTTACTAGCCAACTCACTTTTATTCTAAATAATTGCTCTAAATAAATTCTAAATAATTGGAGAAGGTTTAACTCTGCCAGGCTCTTGATGGTCTGTATTAAGCAGTGTCATAATCCTCCCCTTTTTGAACATAGATTTATGATCGCATCTCTTTTGCCTACCCATAGAGTAGCTATGTTATAAATATATAAAAAGGCCAAGTTATAAAATCAGCACCCATCAAAGACCAGCCACTAAGCAAGAGACCTAATGCTTGACTAGTCAGAATGTAGCTTGCCTGAATAATATTTGTTACTAAGTCTGTAAGTGTTGTGTTGCTAACAGGTATTTGGGATGTAACCCAGCACTGTAAGCTGCAGTGTCCTTTTTGAACAAGCTAAGTAGCAGACCCTGTAAAGTTGTCTTGTCAGAAGTCTAAGATGACAATTGCAGAGTTGCTTATGAAAGGAAATTATCAGTCTCAGGATATGCATTTAGCGCATTGTGCTCTCTGCACATTTTGTAGTAACTAGGTAGGATGCTGAGCAAGTGTGAGGCATTGCAGTGAAGAAGGGCAACACCATAGGAATTGAAGATGCTGTTCAGCTGCTCTCCAGCGGTCTCTTGAATGAGGAATAGTCCAGCAGTCAAGGGGTTATTGGGGTTATTGGTCATGGATACCCAGCCTGGTTTGTCTCATCAGCAAGTTCTGGGCAGGCATACAGGTGCTTCTGGCATGGCTTGTACGTGCTTAGCAAGAAATCAGTCTCTCTCCTGCGTCCTGGCTGATGCAAGCCAGAGAGCTGAGCTGACAGTGGGATAGGAGGGCCGTGTCTCTCCTGCAAGCTGGAAGACAGCAGCTCCTTTGTGCATGAGCTCATCTGCCCCAGCAGACCATGTGGGGCCAGGCTGGCTGATTAAAAAAAAAAAAATAATGTGTTGTACAGTGGCACAGATGATAAACTTCCAAGTATGTCCTTCACTTCACACTGAAAATTATGAGGCCAACTAATACATATGTTTAAAATTTTATTTGAATGCCGTTATCACAGGTATGCCTTATGCTCTATTTCTGTACGTGTGTGATAACTGACTATGACCTAAACGGACTCTTCCACCTTCCACATAATTAATGAATTTGAAATGGCTTAAGTACAAAGTCAAGTCATATAGTAATATGACTTTTCATTTCAGTAGAAATGGTATGTGTTGTTTTTAACATGTTATCTCATTTGCATGATGAAATCAGATGGCTTTAGAATGTTTCAGCTTTTTTATTTTAGATGTAATTATCCTTATGTCTTTCATTATTAACTAAAAAATGTTACAAGAGTAATGTGTATGAACTTTTGGAATGATTGATTTAAAACCAAAAGCCAGAGCAAATTAAGTGTCTTATACTGACGTGATTTGGCACCAGTGAAGGACAATAATGGTTTTAAGACTCATTTATTTAGCCTTAAGCTTATTTCTAGATCTGATGTTAAAGTAAGACTAAAAGCTTAAGCTATAAGATAGACATGCCTTATGTAAGACTTGCAGAAGTTCCCTGCATACAGACAACTGAGTCATCTTGGAAACAACGTAGAAAGCAGGTAAGTTTTGCTTAAACTCGCCTTAACAGTGCAGTTGTGGGCAAGAACTGGATTTATTCTGAACATGTATTTCAAAAAGTGACTTTTTAAGTTGAAATCAGTGAGCATTCAACCGTTTGTGTAAACATGGTAATTAAAGAAGCAGGTAGTTGACAATGTAAAGCTATTTGTATTCAATCTCCAGGTGAGGTGCATGTGTATTTTTGCACATGTAACTCCTGTGGTCTGCTTTATAGTGTCACCTCCTAAGGGTAATGTCTTTCAAAAATGTCTTCTAGTCCTAAATGGGCTGCAGCAGATCTATGCTGGCCCCTCAATAAGTTGCTAATAATTTAGAGACAAAATTGTCCTGCCTTTTTCTGGAGCATTTTCTAAAAGGCACTGAAAGATCACAGTTAAAAACCTACTGATCCTAGTGGAGCTGGAGAAAAACCTCTTCTTACTCAGCCTTTTGTAGGTTCAGCTCCTCAGGCAGCACTGGCTTAAATGAACTGAGAAGTTTATGACCAAACTTCTTACAATACTGTGAAAATTGCTTTAAGTAAATGTGGAAAACAAGGACTTCCCAGGAAATGGTTTGAAGCAAATAGCATTGACATGAGAGGACCACACCAAAACCTATTCACAAAAATTCCTTGAAGTCCAGTGAAATAGCTGTAGTTATAATTTTGCAGTGTATGTATCTTGGATTGCTATGAGCCTGCCATAACATAGTAACTAAATACAATAAAAAGTATAAAATAAAAAAGGACGTACAAAGTGTTGAGCTGAAGAATGCCTGCAGGCATACTAAAAGCTTCATGGTGTCAAGGTGCAGTCTCAGATCCCCTCTGCAGGGAAAGTAGCAGAGGTCAAAGCCTCTCTAGTCATTCATTCTTATCTGAAGGCTGAACAGGGTTATAGTAACTAGATACTAATTAGCACCTATTTACTATTTTTCTCAGAATAAATTGACATCTTGGAAGGAAACTATTGTGTTAGAGATCAGCACCTGATTTGCCTTTAGCAGCCTACTTATCTGCTTTCCTCTCCTGGTGGAAGTTTTACAATTAATCCCAAAGTTTGCAAGTTACAGTTGAAAGAAATTGCTTGCATATCTTTAGTATAGTCTATGGGCTGAAGAAAGCAGAAAATTCAATCAAATTTCAATCAAAAGAATTCTTTAAAATTAAAAGAATTTAAAAGAAGTCTTTAAAATTAGCTCATATGGAAAAAGATGTTGCCAAGCAGTTCAACCTAAAATGTCCAGGTGTACCTTATTTTTGATGGATAAGGCTTTAGCTTTCATAAGAATTCTTCAGAGCTCAGATGAGGTATTGTAATTCCATTTTCAAGAGCAGATAAGTTTTAAAGTTAGAATGAAAGCTGTTTAAACAGATATTAGTATTATGAAGATAAAGAAAATATCTACAGCATCAGACAGAAGTAATTTTTCTTCCATCCATAATTTCTATAAAATTTTGAAAAGGTGCACAAGTATTTTGACTTGCAGATCTTGCTAAACAAAAATCCCAGCTCCACAAACTCTCCATGACTTTGAAGATCAGACAGTGATCCAAAACACCCATTTTGGCATTAAAGAGGAAAACTCAAGATCTTGGACAACTCCTGAGCTTTAGGAGATACTAAATCTAGAATAAAACTTCCATGACAAACTAGTAGTCCCTTGCTGAATAGCCAGGTCTGCATTTGTTCTACTCAGGAGCACTGTAGCCAGTCTAAATTTGCTGATGTACAGCCGATTTGGGGTATTGTAGTACTTTCTTCTGCTGTATTCTTGAGTCACTATGTCTCTAGTAGGTGTGTAATAAACATCGCATAGGATATGCTGTCAGTTTTTATTTCTCTTGCTTTGCTAGGTGCTGTCACAGTACTTCTTACATGCTTCAGTGCTTAAAATTGCACAGAACCACACACTCCTCTTTCATGCAAATATTGGGTCATCCCTAGAGAAGCGTTAGGATGCAGCCCCTGATAAGGGAGGGAAGCTTTCAGTGTGCATTGAGTGCTAGGCAGAAGAGGTTCAGGAAGAAAGGACTTGTAGCAACCTTCTGAGGATTTGCAGCTCATGCAGAGAAACTGAGAAGCTGCTGAGGTGAGCAGGGAGCAGAGCCAGCCAAACCTTGGAGCTGCTAAAGAGAAAAACTTCCTAAGGACCACCGGAAAAAATGTGTGGTTTGCTGCAAGCCTGAAAGCCAGAGCTGATTAAACCTCCACCTGGAAGCATGAGCCCATCCTGCAAAAACCTAAAGCTCTGTTCCAGTCAGGTCCCTGTCACACCTGGTGTAAGGTGTAGCTCTCGCTTCCCTGGTCCAGTTATATAGTGGAGAGTCAACGTGTGCTCTGAATGGGTGCAGCCAAATGCTTTATCTGTTTTGGACTGAAAACTCAATTTGGAGCTGAGAAATCTTTGTCAGTGAAAGTTTTTTATTTAAATTGGTAATTTTCCTAAAAGGTCAGGCCTCGGTAGAAAAGTACTTAGATAAATTGGTGCATTTGCAAAGAAAAATCTTTCAAGAAAAGTTCTCATTCAGCTGTACTTCTGTTCCATATAGTGTAGGAGGATTTTTTTTTAAGATAAGCATTTTTATATTCCAAGCTGGTGAAATTAATAGTCCTTTGACTGTTGTACCTTAAGGTTTGTTCTGTTTTTACAGGTAACTATTTTAAAAGCTTGAAATCCATTGAATATGGAAGGAACAGCTGTTATAGCAAATGTACCCCTTGATGTAAGCAGCATAAAACATGAGGAGGTCTGGAAACTGAGAAGTTACTTTACTTTGAGGTGTCACACACCCAGTAGGAAAACCCCAAACAGGTCCCATTAACAACCTGTTAAGAAAAAAACAGGCTGTAAAGAGAATGTTTTTGAAAAGGTTCAGGCATATGTTTTCCAATAAATTAGAAAGAGACATTGAATGTTGCATTCACTTTTGGTGGAGAGAAAGAAAAACTATTATTAGCAAAGGTCTGGGCTGGAACTGGAACTTAATCCTCTGAGATGTGTTTTCCTACTCAGCTGAGTTTTGAAAGCCAGAAGTCACAGTGTGTAAAATGTGCAGTGTTAGGAACAGTCCCTTTCTCCACTCAAAATCTATTACCGGAATTGAAGACAATTAAGTATAAACTATGTGCAGAAAAAATTGGGATGCAAACTGCCTATCTTTAATATTCATTTATATGAACCGGAACATTTCTTTTAAATCTAATAGCTTTTGCAATAAAGTCTAACTGAAATTTTGTTTGTTATCTGTTAGCCTCGGAAAATAATGCACGTCTGAGCTTCACTTGTGTTTTGCTTAAAGGAAAAACATAAAACCTTGCCCCTCTGCATTAGCTTATAAACTACAACAGCTCCTAAAAAGACTCCTCTTTGACTTCAGCAGGAATCTCAGATGGGTGAAAGGTCTATTTTCATGTCGTCTGGAATCAGTTGCACGGAACCTGATGCAGTTTTTCCATTCTATTTTAAATGAGAGATTCCGTTATTTTGATGCACTTCTGGCAGTTATAGTATACAGCCATCTAAGCATATATGCATGTATATATAAAGTAATTTCTAGTGCATTTTATAAAATATACTGGAAGGAAAAACAAGGAAAGGGAAGAAATGGATGGCAATAACAGCATAAAGGGACCTAGCTCATTGCTTTAGTCTCTTTTTTCCTTTGAAATAGTATCTCCTACAACCTGGATGTGAGTGGGCAGGCTTTATATGGATCATCATCAAAATTTTTTATTACAATGCCTCAGTGTTTCTCCCTAGGTGTGAAGTGGGTTGTAATCACTGAAGATTAGTATTAGCTCTGTTTAGCATTTATTCAAAAATTTTAAATGGAATGGATGCCTTGATTCAGTACATTGACTGATGTTCCCATATGAAGTATTTAAACAGGGTTCAGAGAAGATTCTTTCCCCACCTTGGACTGCAATAAGCTTGTGGTGTTGTGGAACCTGGCAAAGTGAGAGACTGACGACAGTACTGATGATTTAATGAAATTTTATAGAATCGTCTAATTATTGCAAGAGAGATGGAGATGACCATTGTCCCAGAATCCTTGTTTTGTTTTAAAAGACATATATAAATATCTCTGCATTTGTTAAAAAAAAAAACCACAACCAAAAGAAACCCCACCAAACCCCAAAATTGTGATTTCCGTATAGAATTCTAAGAAAACAGGAAAAAACTTAATGAGAATTATGGAAACGTTGCTGTGGAAACAAGAAAAGGAACAATGAAAAACATCTTTGAGGAGATAGGTCAAGATTCTTAGGTTGAAGATCAGATATGTTTAATTATGACCAAAGAAGTCTTAGGGGAGGATTTTTATCTTCATTTTCTGCGGAAATGTTGAAGAACAAATAAAATATCTGCTGTATTAAATGCATATACTTTCTATAAATCTGTAGATGAGTTTATGCCAAGGAAGCAAAATTGATGAACAGGATAGTTCTGTAATTGGGAAGAAATAATGAAATGAATTTGCGGTTGCAAGGATGTGCTGATTGAAGAAAACGGCCTGTTTTGCTACTGCTCACAGCGTGTGCTCTGTGACAAGATACTGATTTGCATGGTCAGAGTACACCAGCGAATGTGTGAGGAGTACCTCATGAAAAAATGCTTTCTGTGCCAGTAAATCTGCTCTCTGCAGTTTGTTGGATGGGATGTCTAGTAGCAGAAAATGTCATTGTGGCTCCCAAAGATGAGATGCTGTATAGCGAAGGTATGCGTTAGCAAAGCTGAAATCCATATCAGGATTTTCATCAGGATATATCATGCACTTATTTTTTTTTATACCCTGGTTGATGTGCCATAACAAGAACACCAATAAGAATGGTAGAAGAAAAAAAATCAGGCTATTCATAATGCCGCTGCTCAAGCAGTGCCATCTGAGAGCTGCAAGCACGAGTGCTAGCGTGGCAGGATTTATGAGCTGTTATGCACACTGTTATTGTTTTGTGCCTTTTTTTGCAGAGCACAGTGGCCATAAATTGGCTCAAAGCATCCAGAGCTTATTGCTGAATCTGCTGTCAAGTTTTAATTTTGGATCTTGGTCATGTTGTATTTTCCAGCATTTTCAAAGACTTGTTGGAGGAGTTAGGGGTGTAATAGAAATGTCCTGTGGGAAGACAAGTCCTGCTAAAGGGCAGCATGGTGGCATAAAGTAAGGAGACTATTTTTTTTACCCACAGACCATCTTCATTATCCAATCATATTATTATCGTGTCTATGGACAGAGAAGTCTGACATATAATTAACATGTTTTTATGTGCCCTGGATCGCAAAAAAAAAAAAAATACAAGGTAGATGGCATAGTCGATATGGTTCTTGGAAGGAGCGATCCTCTTGCTGCTGCTCCCAGGGGCATGTTCCTAGCAAACTGAGAATAAATGATGACTCCAGGCAGTGAGGGGTAGCTTTCCTCAATCCAAAATACAAGCGAAATTGGGAAGAATTTCAGTTTATTTCACAATATTTCACTGCCTATTTCACAATTAGGAATAATTATGTTTAGAAAAAGTGTTAAATGGTATTCAGAGTTTTGAGGTGGACTTTTTCTAGGCAGTTGTTAAATGTCTGCACACAAAATCCTCTACTAGCAGTCCTTTGCGCAAGGCTCTGTTGCAGAACAGACATCGTTTTGGTAATGAGATGAGACTTATTATGAGACCGAAATTAATTTCTTTGTTAAATTTATCTGTGTAGAGCAGTTATAAAATTGCTTACAGCAATCAAGATCCTGGTGGCTTGCCAGCTTTTTAACAGATAAGCAGTTTTGAAATAATTATTTTCCAATAGTGTCATTGAAGTTGAGAACATTTTTGTTCCTCCTACTCTTTCAGCTTTCTTTTTAATTAAGGGGGGGTGGGGGGGGCACATTTCTAGAAATGTGTAATGAACAGGCTGTGAATACCAAGTGTGAATATTGTACTTCTTTATCCTTTCAAGTGTTCCCATGAGACATTGCAACACTCCAGCAGTACAGCTTCTGTACTGTTCTATTTTTAGTGATATTTAAGGTATGTTGTAACCCTTATCTATAGTGCTATTAAGTAAATCTATCCATATGTTATATGAAAATACTTATATACATCTTTGTATTTAGCTGGGAAAGAACATCCATGCTTTAAAGTTACATGAAAACTAAAACCATGGAAAGCTAATTAATGGACATGTTAAAATGCATTTCACACCTCTAATCAAGGTGGTTGTACCTAAATGCAAATTTACTGTGGAAAGAGAAGGGAATGTAAGGAACAGACTTACCTCTCCTTGGGGTTATCAATGTTTTTTAAATGAACATCCTACCCTGGTTGCTGTGTGGGGCATGAGACACTGAAAGGGCTGCTGGCTTGCCTCTGTTAGAGACTTTACATGGGTGCTAGGGGGGAGACAGAGGACTTCATTTCCTATGGGCAGACTTCATAAAGTCCAAAAAGTGTTATACACGGTCTCCCTGCAGGTGAGATAATGATGCGGACAGCGGAGAGAGGGAGAGAACTGATGCTTTCAAAGGCAAAGACTTGAGCATTTTTTCAGTGGAGAAAGCTGTTCGCCAGAGATGAGCAGAGTATGCTGTGTGTGTGGCAGGAAGGAAGGCAGAGCTCGCTGCTCGCTGTTGGCTAGGCAGAGAGTACTTGCTCTGTGGGGAAAGAAGGAGTTAAAAACAAAAGGCTGATTAGGACATTTAAGACATTTTATGCCAGAATATCTGTGGTACAGTCATCCAGGCCGGCAGGAGGTGTGATTGGACTGCAAATTACTTGTTTAGAATGATAAGAGTGTAGTCACTGCAAATTAAAATGTTGCTCAAATCTGCAGGCTATTATTTCTCAAGTTCAGTTACACACCTACTGTATTTTTTTACTTCTTTTTACCTCTGCGTGAACAAAAGAGAATTATCGATAAGTTAGAAAAAATTACATGTGCAGCCTGTCATTTTCTAAACTTACTAACTTTCTAAAATATATTCCCAAAGTCGTGAATAAAAGTTTTTTATGAGAACAACAGAATTGCAGATAACATGTAGTATTGACTGATGAAACTGGGTGGGAAACAAAGCAAATGAAATGAATTTACTATTTTGTTCTCTTTTTCTCTTATCTAGTTAGGTTTCTCTTATTTTTGTTTTACTTAGTTAAGAATGCTTT
Organism: Strix uralensis; assembly: GCF_047716275.1. Lineage (NCBI taxonomy): Eukaryota > Metazoa > Chordata > Aves > Strigiformes > Strigidae > Strix > Strix uralensis. Next base: position 7,780,977 of record NC_133978.1, on the reverse strand, counting down.
GGATTATTTGCAATGCAGTAGCTTTCAGGAGCCACGACAAAGTGCTAGTTCCTAATAGCTGTGTGGTCAGATGCCAAACACATCTTTCCCACTGGCACTCTTCAAGTCCCTCCATTGCTAGTCTCAGTGGGTATATATTATAGTGAAACAGCTCTAAAGAATAAACTGTACACTGGCTCTTCAAGCATTTAGTTTATAGAGATGCATTTTTTTTGCAGAACATGAAGTTGTGGCCTCCTTGATATGGCAAAGGGTAAGAAAGAGGAGGAGAAGATGCAGGCAGGAGATGAGAAGAAAGAAAGTGAACTGTTTAAAAAACAGCCACTGACTTTGCCTTTTGTGGGGCTGCTCAAATATCAAGAGGGTTATCTCAGTGAAAGCAAGGGTGCAGTGCTGGCACCGGGCAGGATGCCTTTCTTCTGAAAGGGAGATGGGAAAGAAAAGCAGCACTGAGAAGATGCAGAGCCTGAAGAGCATGCAGAGGGTCACAATGGGGCTTTGTGGGGAAGCTCTCAGACATTAGGGGCATTCCTGAGAGGTGGGCGCTGGTGGAGAGTGTGCTGGGCGCTCAGTAGGGCTTGGGGTGCATGGTGAAAAATGTGGCATGAAAAAGGGCAGCTCAGGAAAACAGAGCAGGCTCAGGTAGACCTGAGCAGATAACTGCAGTGGTAATAATTACCACATCTTCTGAGTAAGTTAGGCTGCAGAAATTGGCTGTTGAAAAACAAATTTCCATGCATCTGACAGAGGTTTTAAGGTAAAAAGTACAACAGAGTAGGGCTACATCTAAAAACTCTTGGTTCCAGTAGTGTTTGTGAACTAGTGATGTACAGTATGAAAGAAAATGCATATGGGTCACCCTGGGGGCTTGCAAGTGCCTCTGGTCCCTGTGTGTGCTCCTAGTAGCATTGACTTGGGAAGTCAGCAGGAGTGCTAAGACTACAAGCTATCCTGTTTCTGGCAGGCCACATCTCCTTGTTGATCACTTCCTTAGCCAGAGCAATAAAACCAAGAGGAACGTAGATGTAGGCAGTTAGGCTTTAGCCTGACCGTAAGACTTTCTCAGCTGCAAGAATAATTTCAGAAGAGCAGACTAAGGGAAATATTTTTTGCTTAATAAGTTACAGCATCTCATCAGTCACATACCACACAACACACAATTTTATAAACTGTTGCACTTTGCCTGGATATAAATGGATTGTAACTGATAACCCATAAAAAATTAATAGTTAGTTGTAAGATTTTAATGGAATAAAAAATACCACAGTAATGAAAAAGCTGACATTTTAAGGACTGATAAAGCAACAGATTCATTGGAAGAATGTGTTAACAGAACAGCTATGTATACTCTTGGCTATGTATAACAGACCTATCATGAGGAGATAGCAAATGTTACAGGATGAGGATAACCAAAAATTGTGGATAACCAAAAATCCAGGAAATTTAAATTGGGGGTATGTGAATTTGTGAGAGATTGAGACTGAAGGGAAAACAGTGTTAACTAAAAAATGCTTGAAGGCTGTTATTTTGGCAGAGTTGCATTCCTGGATGCTCTTGATCTGGTCATTAGCTTGTATGATACTATGCAAAATCATTTCACCACAGGATTGCATGGTCAGAGCAAAGATCTAAGCCTGTGCTGTTTTACTGGGTTTTGCTTGTTAACATATTTAATTGGCTATTTTCTGTTCAAGTTAGATTGGATTTTTATAAACCTCAAAGTCATTTTGTTTTCATGAATTCCATTTTCCTCTGCCCTACAGAAGGGGTGTAATCATTTCCTCATGACAGAAGGAATCAAAGGGGAAGTCAAACAACGCATGGCCTAATCAATATCAGTAAGTGCATGTCATGAGTAATTGATCTGTGTCCTCCATGGGATTTTTTTCATTGCAGCCTGTTACCATAATGAGTGGTCAGCAGAGCAGAACTGGCCTAGACAGAAGATAAAGGCCTCTGGTGAAAATGAGCCTTTTTCAAATGTAAATCCAGAAAATATTGAAGCAGAGGGCTTTTTTTTTTCTTTTTTTTTAATTAGATGTAACTTTCCTTCTAAATCAGCACCAGTACTTCCTTAAATTAAGAAATGCAGTAAAGACTGGAATTATTAATGACATTGTATAACTGTACCACGGGTAGTTATCTCTATCCCCCTTTGTTATTTTTAAGGACCTGTTTACTGAATTCAACAGTAAAATCCCATTAATAATTAAATACTTAATTTTCTTTAGAGAGAAAAAATAAGATAAACACTCTATTTTCTTAGGTAATTCATGGTTATGAATTGAATGACTTGCTTAAAATCAATGTTAATAAATAATGTATAGGATTCTTTTTCAGCCACCCCATAAATACTAAGCTGATTGAGGAAAACGTACTAATGGAAATATATCTTTAGGCATTGATAAGATTTTTGTATGCATATTCCAATTTATATGAAATTGATTTCACACTTCCACTGGCGAATGAAGCCTTGTATCAATCAACTGAACAGACGCACGAGCAGGTGAGCACTTAAACGTCACTTTCCTCTCGCTCTGTTGCTGCTCAAGGCCCCCATTGTAAGGGTCTGTCTGACACTCCTTTGCCATGCAGACAGCCCTGCACATCTTTGCAGGATCAGGACCCACATTTCTCAGCTCTTACTTTAGGCAGCTCCTTCTACATTGTGTATATTCCGTATCTTTCGTTGTGCTGAATCTGGTCTGCGTGTGTGCCCTGCCTAAGGATGGCACCTTGCCTAGCTGAGGCAGAAAAGGCACTACCAAGTTACTGTTGGCAGGCAATGGCTGAGTTGGAAGCACCTTATTTTATAAGTGCAGGAGGAAGGACGAAACTATAACACTATTCATGGCATGGAGGTAAGCAAGCTTGCGTGGGGGTCCTGGCTGGGGAACTTTGTAGTCCCTGAAGTCTGTATCATCAAGGTTATTAAGGTTAAAACTCTCAGTTGATGAAAATCAGGACAGATCAACTACATTTTAATTTTGCCCTTAGGTGACCCAAGTACTCTTTGTTTATTACACTAGGCATAAAACATGGAGTGACTCTGCTCCGGAGGTTCTTTTGTCTCCCTTTTTCTGTGTTCCCATCCCCACACCCCAAAAAATCAAGTAGTAATATATAAGGAATAAACTGAATAAAAAATTGAATGAGTATGTTTTGGTCAGCCATATATGCACAGATCCTGCCAACCTGCAGTTAGTTGCATCAATGTAAAACTAAATGCAAGGAAAATGATTTCTAATTGGCACTGATGAGCAGCAAGTGTAATCTGTGAAACAGCCTGTGCTGTCAAAAAAGGGGAGAGTCACTGTGACAGCTTTTGAAGCCAAGTACAGTTCATCTCCTGGAACATGCATTAGCTTTCCTCAGAGAAAATAAAACAAATATTATATTTTCTTAGGTTATTTATGTTTAGAGTTGAAGGTGTATGATGTTGCCAGTAAAGGCAATAAGGTGAAGGGCTTTTTTTTTCTTTTTCTTTCAAGAAGGAATTAAAAGCTAGAGAGAAAATGTGAATCCCTTGAGATGGGAGCAGTGGTACTTGGGGCCTGTTTTCAGCTGTGGAAGTAGATGGTTGGTTAGGAGAGAGTATCATCTCTGAAACATTGAAGATGACAGTGGGGTGATGCATTGTGAATGAAGAAGGAGTTTCTGTGTTTTGTTGCAGACATCCTGAAGCTCCAAGAAGGAGGTGAAGTGTTAAAATGAGGTCTGAAACGAGCAATAGTATTGAGAGCTGCTAAACAATGCAGTAATCAAGGAAGGCAATAAATTTTATAAGGTAATGAACAGATTTATAGACTTGGAAAATGGTGAAGAAGAAAAATGCATTCAGGTTAAAAGCAAGCAATGAGTTTCTGGACAGGTATGAACATACATCCTGAACAAGGGAGAAGGAGGTTGGGAACACTGTGTGAGTGCCTGCAATAAAACCAATCTCTCTGACTTGGAAACCTTCTGGAGGTGACATCAGGCTTGATTATGTGAATACTCTGGCTGTTTTATTAAAAGTTTCAGCACAATTTGTGAAACACTCACTCCAGAAATAACTTCAGACATGAAGTGCCACAAACTCTCATTGGTCTGTGAATTTTGAATGTGCCAGGCAGTGCTGAGCGTGTCACTTGGGCAAGCACATGGGCCTTGGCCTGCAGAGTGCATTAACTGAAAAAAGAACTATGCAAACAAAAAAATCAGTAGAGAAAGTGCACTGAAAACCAGTGGGCTCGATAGTCTGTGCTTTCAGAATATGCTTGTAAAATGAAATATGGTAGATTCACACGCCTAGCAGTGCTAATGATCCCTCCTGCACTGCTCTGATTTTTGTCTTACAGTTTTATATTAAGAGATATTGAGAAAGTAGGCATATGAAGATGGACAGCCTTATGCCTCTATTAGTTGCTCAGAAGATATTCTCAGTCTTTTAAGGAGCAACAGCATATGGTATAAAACAACAAAAAAGCAGTTCCAGAAAGCCTTGGATGTCAGCGAGAGTAAATAAAGTGGGCAGAGTAGAGCCACAGAGAAGTTGCAGATAGGAGTCAGTGAGTAACTCAAACTATGAGAAGTCAGTATAAGGACCAGAGGAGAGAGATAAGAGTTACGAAAAACAGAGGTGAAGATTTCTGTTGGAGATTTGGTTTAGTGAGTATTCACTTTGGTGAGCTGGAGTTGTAGCAGTGCCTGCTAGCACAAGAGTCAAATAAGTGAGTGAGGCGTTTGGATATGAGGATTCAGAGGTGGAAAACTGAGATTGCCTGGAGATAGTATCGTAAGAATATGATGTTATCTCACTGGAATAACCGTGCAGTGGCAAAGAAGTTTTGTTAGAACTAACACTATATTATATCTTGTTTTCAAATGCTGTACAGATGTTTTCTCCTCAAAAAGTTGCTTATCAAGTGATACTTGCTCATTTATTTCTTGGCCCAGGATATTGTCCAGTGTTACTCTTATCTTTTGCTCTTGTCTTTTCCAAGAGTGGAATTACAGTTAGAACCTAGGACACGCCTGTCTCTTTCCATATGGAAAAGCAGATCCCATTTCTGTTCCAAAGTACCGTATTACTGATTTGGATCATTTTTACTCCAATCTCTTTCTGGTCTTTAACTGAAAGCTCTCAAGGACAAGTGGTTTTCTTAAGTACTAATTATTGCATGAGTCAATCATTATTGCTAATTACATCCTTTTCAAGAATGGAATTTCTCAGCACCTCCATGCAGAGGTCAGTAGGAGGGTAACAGCATGATTGCCCTCTGAAGTGGAGCGCTTCTGTGGTTTATGTTTTTCAAGCTAAAACAAAAGTAATGTCTTTATTTTCTGGCATTGCACTTCCTTTCACTTCAATGTTCCCCTTTGTGTGTGGCAACTATAGCCCCAAACCTTGAGGACTGTAAGCACACATCTTGTCTTAGTGACTCAGCCTTTTATTTTATTTCCTTGCCTCTCTTTTACATTGTTGTGATGACCTGCATTTCTTTGAAGGGAAAAAACCCCATGCACTGTTAACAAACACATGGGAAACCAAAAATCACAGAAGAATGCCAAGTGAAATTTTCAGATAAGCAGAGGGCAGGCATCCCCATCCTTTAGATCGATGAAAGATCAACTTAGTTACTTTATAAAGGGTTACATCATCAGCTACTTCTTGATAACAAGGTTATTCCAATGAGATGTTATACTATGAGTCACCTCCTCCCAAGAGGAGAAGTGGGGGCGAAGGACATTTTCACATCACCTCTCCTGTAGGTAAACCAGAAAATAAGCTGTCACGAAATTTGACTCCTAAAGAAATAGGAGGAAAAATACATATGTGCGTATTATATCATGACAGTTGATTATTGCAAAACAGTGGGTATGTGTATGGGGTAATGTAATTCTATGGGGCTTTTTGAGTCTAGTTGACAAATCACTGAGAGTATAAATCTCTCTCTCCTTTAAGGATGCTGTAGAGGAAAGCCATTTTTTTCCAGGGAGAATGAGGCTTCAGCCTTTATCTTCTTGCACATGCTTTTCACTAACATAATTTTTGTTTCCCTCTGGTCTCAGACAAACAAGGCATTACGTGCCCATGTAGGGGAACCATCAGATGGTTCCCACCAATCTCTCCTTAACCACACTGTACATTGTGTTTTCCAAATGCTCCTCTGCAGTAATGTAGTATCATAGCAGGCTAACAGAGGGGAAGGATGAGTAAGATTAGTGTCACCCCCGGCAGAACCTTCTGTTTCCTTTGTTAGTAAAACATCATGGCTACCTCAGACTCTGATGTTATGGATGGCAGAGAAGTTTTTTGTGGCCATTTCAGTGGCCTTGGGAGTTTGCTCTACCCAGCAGCTGCTGTCTTTGTTGTGCCTACAGTGAGCTGTGCAGCATCCACTCTTATGGGATAGATGGCAGGACTGAATGAAAAATCATGTTTTCCCCTCTCCCCCAAGCAGACCTTGATAGAAGTTGGCTGAAACTGAAGAATTCCAGGCAGATTGCCTCAAATTTCTTTCCTGTTCAGTTGTTAAAATTTCAGCTTATTTTTACTGGCCAGAATCACTGTCCTTCCCCATCCCGCCAGCAAAACCAGTTTGTCTAAATGTGAATTAAGGTGAGTAAAAATGAAAGGCTTTTAAGTCTTTGTTTTACAAGAAGGTGGACACAAAAGGCCACAAGCATATTTTTCACCTTAGCAAGTTACCTTTAATTTTTTTTTTTTTTTTAAATGATGTTTTAGAATCTGTGAATCTGTTTTACAATGTAGGGTTTTTGTTTGTTTTTGAGTGATCTGTAGTCCTGAGAGGGATTTGCAATGCAGCTGCAGAAAACACCAACTGCAGTCTAATGGACTGTCAAAGAATATAATTAGATATTAAGACAGATGATATAGGTATTGTTATAGGCAACTTAGATGGGCTAATACTGCATTTGTGGAAGGCAAGGAAAGGTGAAATTAGAAACAGCTTGAAATGACACTTCAGCCAACTTAAACATTTTTTTTTTCAGAGTGTTCAGCCTGCATTTTGTCATCCTGTTTTACTTTATCTAGAGTGAACTTAGTAGTAACGTCTTATATCATAAGCAATCCTCACTTGTTTCTCAAAGGATCAAGCCTCTTTGGAGGTGTGACTAATATATGGTATTAAAGTCCTGATTTCTTTGAGGCAAAAAGGTTCATTGTGAACTGTAGAGTAAGTGCCTACATCTTAAAAGCTTGTAATAAGAAACAAAATTTAGTTCCATAACATTTGATAGTGAGACCTTCTAAGAGATTTTGTCTTCTGAAGACTGATCCCAAGAATAAAATTAAAATCTCACTTTGAATAACAGAACTGTGCATCAGGAAGGAACATTAATGCCAGTTTGAAAATTATTAGAAAGAATCCTGACAGAAATGGCAGATACAATTTTAGGAAAAAGTCTATTAGCACATAGTACTGAGTAATGTATAAGATACGTGAGTAGCTTAATAAAACCACTAGCAGGGGAAAGTAAAGTGCTGCATGTACATTTGCATGAAATCTCCATGCTTGGCATGCTTTAAAAAAAGTTAACGATTAAAGACAACAATGAGAGTCGAGTAATAGTTTTACCAGTTACTCTTTAAAGAAATTTCAGGAATGATGCAGTGTTGAGTAACATTACCCAAACCACTCACTCTCCAGTTTTCTGTGGAGTTGCAATCTCATCTTCCTGTTCATGTGGCCTTTTTAAGTTCATCATATCAGCTGATTAGCATATCTGCCCACCTTTAGTTTTCCTCTGTTCCCACAGGTTTTTGCTGACTTCATGCTTCTTGAGCAATCATCCGGCTTCTGGGGTAGAAATCCTCGCCTCTTACCAGTTCATTAGCAATGCATGCGTGGTGTCTGGCGTACACAATAGAGCCACAAATGGCTACACCATGGAGCCAGTGATAAACATTTGGTTTCACTCAGTCCATGTCTCCCCCTCTGAGGGTTATCTAAGGAGTCTGACAATGCAGCTGCAAGGGAGTGTGGGGGGTGCATCCTTCGATACACTCCTGCTTCCTTGGGTGACGTTCCTTAGGCTAATCCAAAGGCTGCAGCTTGTCTTTGAGGTTTGCACAGACAGAAGCAAGCTTTGAGACAGTCATTTGACATTTCAGTGTCTCACAATGAGCCTTTCATTTTGAGACCTAAAAAACTCATTTGAAACTAAAGTAACATAAAAGATAATGCATTAAGATAGGTTTCATTTTGTAGCATCTCCTATTAGATGATGTTAAAATCCCACAGGAAATAATCCTATCTGAAAATTTTAGTAAAACTTTTTCCTTAACTTCAGTTAATAGTACTTCTGTGTATTACTTTTGAATTGGAAAAGCATTATGGGTTACTGGTATTCAAGCAAGTGCACCAAGTGTGTTATCCTTACTTTAAATTAATATCTGATAAAGTTGTGAGAGGTGTTTTTTAAATTGGACTTGTGTATTAATTAGTATTTTCTCTCAACTGTTCTCATAACGCTTATGATGAAACAAATCATTCCTCCAGGCCAGATGGTGCCTTTTGTCAGGTTAACTAAAATACCATGCCTGCTATATAGGAACAGTTATGCAAATAAACTTTGACCAAGCTAAGAAAAGCAAACAAAAACCCATCTACCAAAGCTCTGCCCAAAACTGTGAAAATTGTTTATAGAGCTGTTGGATTAGGTTCAAATCCTTTTGCTCTTGTTGATTCGTACCTTACTGTCAAGACTTCTCTGGCTTCAGTGGCATCATTTGTGGAGCAGAATAATATTGCTAAGTGCGGGAGGAGTGAGAGCACAAATGTAATCACAAGTGGAGCACTGGCATTGGCCAGGCTTACTCTAGCCGGCAGTAGTTTTAGCTTTTGTTTGTTTGCTTAGAGACCAACGTAATATCACTGTACCTTCCTTCTCCTGTGCTAGTTAGAGAGCAGTCCGCAGCATGAGAGCCTTTGATTGGAAACATTTTTAAAAGCAAATACAAGAAGATGAATTTCCTCTCTGAGAGCGATATGCGTGGTGCTAGCCCAGAGCTACAGATACTTCCTCATGGTGGGACTTTCACAGAATCACAGAGTCACGGAATCATCTAGGTTGGAAAAGACCTTGAAGATCATCTAGTCCAACCGTTAACCTAACATTGACAGTTCCCAACTACACCAAATCCCTCAGCACTATGTGCTCTTAAGACCCTGCTCTTAAACACCTCCAGGGATGGGGACTCCACCACCTCCCTGGGCAGCCCATTCCAACGCCTAACAACCTGTTCTGTAAAGAAATGCTTCCTAATATCTAGTCTAAACCTTCCCTGGCGCAACTTGAGGTCATTACCTCTTGTTCTATCACTTATTACTTGGTTAAAGAGACTCATCCCCATTTCTCTGCAACCTCCTTTCAGGTAGATGTAGAGGGCAATGAGGTCTCCCCTCAGCCTCCTCTTCTCCAGACTAAACAACCCCAGTTCCCTCAGCCGCTCCTCATAAGACCTGTCCTCCAGACCCTGCACCAGCTTCGCAGTTGATCTAATTCTGCAGACTTATTACTATGTCTCTGTAAGATGATGCTCTAAAAAAGGCAAATGATGCATTATAATTTACTTTCCATTTCGTTCTTCTGGAAACCTTAAGTACTGTAATTTATTGTCAGTATTTCAAGGGAGAAGCTGTGAGGCTAATGCAGAAAAATATGATGGGAGTTTGAAATTTCTTTTATCTCTACAAAGATTAAAAAACCACCAAAGCCTAGCCCTGGTTCCACCAAGACAATTAGCCTGTGTTTGCTTAAACTGTAGTTTTAACCTTTGAAATACTGAACAATGTTGTTCTATTCATCGAATTTCTTTCAAGGCAACTGGATGTCTTTTGTAACTGTTCAGGAAATAGTTTAATTTTTATAATCTCAGCTTTTTATCATCATTATGGTGGCATAAAAACATGAGCCAAACTTGTCTGCAGATGACTGTTCTAGCACATTTGCCTTGCATTTATGTTCAAACCACCTCCTTCCTTTCTCTCAATTGCTGTGCGAATACTGTGCTCAGTGCTAAACGTAACCCAGAGAGGAAAGGTATTTCATTTCACTGCTGCAACAGAAAGCTTTCTTAGGAGTTTGAGGGGATGAACTTTTGAGGGACTTTGTTTATCATTAAACTGCAGGTTAAACATGCATCCTAGTGCTTTGTTAGAGGCATTACCTTGTGATTTTCTGTTTCCCACACATTATTTTTAGTAATACTTCTGAGAGGGGTACCTCTCTCCTAGTTTCCACTCCAGAAGGGTAAGAATAAGATCTTTACACACTGTGTGGATACTCAGTACAAAGAACAAAAGCAGTGCCTTCAGATAACATCTGCATAACAAAGTTGTAAATTGTATTAATCCTCCCATGTTTTCAGGGTAAAATACAGTCTAGGTGTAGCATGGGAGATTGGAGAAGTAATCTGGGCTGCTGCATGAACAGTCTTTTTAACTTTTTGATTAAGTTTCTATGTAGCCCTAATATTGAGAATAAAGTAGTAAAACAATCAAGAATTTGAAGAAGCCTGAAATATTGCTTATGGAAACTAGGGCTCTCATTCAAGGTGTTGGTGTGCACTCAGGAATCGACATTTGCTAACTGAAGGTCTGATGTACAACCACCTGTTAGCAGAAGAACCTGCTTAACTGAGAGCAGCTTGATAACTCCCTGCGCCAGAGACTACTGCAAGGTGGTATGTTCCATGAGCTCCACTCCCCTTTTTACATCTAATGAATAACATAAGAGGTGTTTTTTATTGCTCCTTACTGTTCAATGAATGGCAGAATGATGTGTGACCTGAATAAATATTTAAGTGTATTAGAGTCTGTGAAATTTTCCCTCTGCTATAAAATCTATTTAAGAATATGTTAGGCAATTCCAAAAGGTAAAAGCAATGGACTGGAATTGTCCCAGATTATATGATGAAAAACATGTTTGTAGTTTACTCAGCCTCTTCTTTAAAGTAAAGGCTAAACAAGTTTCTGATGAATAATGACATCTTCATACATTTTAAGCTGCAGCTGATTTTGTTAAATGTTAGCTAGGCCATATAAAACAATACGGAAAGTGGTAAATGTGTACGATTATGTATGGTGATCTGGATGCACAAGATTAAAGAAAGCTGCAATGGGAATAGGTTTAACATGACAGACCATAAATTTATTCAGTTAATACCAAGAGAAGGATGGGGAATGGGCACTTTTAAAAACAGGAAACTGGGGATAAAACTGTCTCATCTAATTGTGGAAGTAAAGTAATGACAGCTATCTTACCTGTTCAAACCCCTAAGAATTTTGTCCAAGATGGGATATTTCTGATGGTGATTCAATCCATGCTAAGCCTAAAGCTGTATTTATCTTAGACCCAGTGAGCTTTGGTGCTGGTATTTGTTTGGCTTTGATGCTTTTGCCACAAGAAATATTTGTTTCTGCGTTTTATAGATTGCGCAAGACACTGCTGATGAATTGACCTAAAGTCTATTGCTGTGGGTGTTTTATCTCCAGATGGTTGATGCATTGTCTTCCAATGCCCACTTTCCCCATGCTCATTCTTCATACAGGAAGGCAGAAAGATGACTATACTAAACATTTTCCCTATATTGCTTTACCTGATTATTTTTTCCAGTTCATCACATTCAGTTTGTTAAAATATCTGATTTTCTGAATACTACTCAAAATAGCAGAAATTCTTTTCTCTAAAGGGATTTTTTGCCTTGTGCAATTCTTAATGTTGTTTTTACTCATTGTCTTAGTGTCCATGTTTGTATGGATTTTATGGGTTTGAGATGCACAGTGACAGCACAGCTGCTAATTCGTTCTGGCCATTTGGCTGGAAATTGCCAGGTACTGAGCACTCCCAGACATTTTAATGGAAAGTTTCTGCTGGACTGTCTCAAGGATGTGCTTATTTTGTTTAAACTGGTTCAGTCATTTCTCATAATTTCAGATGCTCTTGGTTTGTTACATTTTCAAGTGTAGATTCAAAACCATGTCTATCTCTTGTTAGTATTTGTATTAATAAATACTAAATAAACTGACAGTTTCTAAAGTACAGTAAAATTATTTGCAATTGATGGTAGCTTTAAGAAGCAGGAAAACTGAATTGATATTTGTTTTGTTATTATACTAAATTTCAGTTTGTGGTTTTGTCTCCTAGCTTGATAGTAACCATAAGGAAGAGATCCAGTGAGTTATCTTCTGCAGTTGTTCTCAGTTAACAGTGCTCTCTGTGCAAAACTCTGAATTGTCAGATTGTCCGTCTAGAAAATCAACAGGCAGTGTGTGACACCCTGCCTGATCAGGGTGGCCAGAAGTCATCCTATCGCTCCATAGTTAGGTTGGAAGGTTGAATTGTCCCACAGCAAAACTATTTCAGTTTCTCTTTCATGAAGGAGCACTTGTATTACAAAGCGCGTTGGCCAGCCTGCTTATCCTGGGTATTTGAGCCTGACCACAATACATCATCATGGAGTCAGGGGATAGTTGGGAGTCCATATGTGGATGATCATCTCTTCTAATCAAGGCTTCAGAGCAGAAAGTATCTGACAATTTAGGGATGCTGAGCAAATGTACAGGGTGCCTGATCTTCAGGAACATCTCCCACCAGTGACCAGCTGTCACAGGCGCTCCCTGTCATTGAGGACACCTGTGCTGCAGAGGGCATAGTGCTTCTGACTCTAGCATGAATGTGTATTAGTGACTGCAGCATCTTTTAAGCATTTAGCAACCAAATAAACAGGGTTTTGCCAAAGATTTTGCAGCTCAGAGTTTATCACAAAGAACAAGCGCGTAACTCTGAGGCTTTATAAAGCATAATGACTCATTTTAACATTTGCAGTGTTTTCTGTATTTCATATCTCTTAAAAGTATATGCATGAAGATGTGTATGCAAAGATATGCAAATTTTGGTGTTGTTTGGTATTTATGGAAGAAGGCATCCAACTTTGGAGTGGGATCCAGAATACTGTGTATGCATGCCATATATTGCACAGAGTGTGGGAAATCTGCAGAGGGGTTTCAGAACAGGCAACACTGAAAACGACATAATCTGGGTTAAGTCATGAGCAGACTGGATGGTGTATTAGTCCATTCCCATGTCCATGTGAGATGCTTAGTTCAGACTCCTGTCAGGAAAGCAGATAAAGATGGACTTGAGCATGGCATAAGTACTCAGACAACAAGGCCAGCTGTCTCAGGAACAACTCTCTGGCAGAGGCATTACTGGCTGGGGTGGTTTGTGTGTCTGTAGAAAATGCTGCACCACGGTTAGAAACCTATGGTCAAAGGCAGCCAGTGTTTAATTAAACTCATCTGTTGAATTTCTTGGTTGAAATCTTAATCTTGATGCAACCGAAATCAGTAGCAAAACTTCCACTGTCTTTTACTTGGAGCAAGATTTTGTCTCTTATTTTTGGTAAGTACAGAGAAACAGTAACTGCAAAGGCCAAGGTTTTCAAAGCTACCAGGATTTAAAGTGCCTTGAAAACGTGAATTGTGGGTGTTCATTTCCCTGGGGCAGCTCTTGCAGTCTGAATTCTATGTTGATGGAAACCCGCCATGAAATATTAAAGACCCCCAGAGTCAGGACATATGAAATTCACTCTATGTGGTTTGCTGAACTGGCCATTCAGCAAGGGCCAGCCCTTATCTGTCAGTGCATGAAGGCACAGTTCCAGGGCATGAGATTTGCAGCATGGCTGGGAGTGGTATTTTCCTTGCAAAAAGAAAATCTGAGTTGCAGAATTACCAGACATAGACAAAAAATGTGAAGGAGAAATACATACAAGTACCCTTGGGGTTGCTGACACTGAGTCAGGCTGCTAAAGAACAGAGCTGAATAAGAGCACAAATAAACTATGTAGAATAACAAAGTTATTTTTTCACATATGAATGCTTTTTGATCTTTCCAACAGAAAAACAGGTAACATTCTCAGTTAATGAAGTATCAGATTAGAACCATGATACAACCTAATTAAATGTTGGTCATATGAACATGCTGGTAGTAACTGCTGAAAATAGATCTTTTTAAAAATCCCTTCATTATAATCCATGTGTTGGTGTTACAGGGCAACACTTCTTCTTTTGAAGCAATGCAACTCTTGTTCAAGAATTTGGTGGGTATATAGGATAGGACTGAGTTCACCTGTGAACTAGAAGAAGTATATCTGCTTAAGATTATGAAGTACCTTAATGCTGCCTATGTTCTTTAGGTTGATAGGGCAGGGACTTAATTTCACCAGTTCACAAAAATTACTCCCATCGTAACAGAACACAGCAAGGGACCCCAAGAGAGGCATGTGACATCTCTGTCTGCTCCCTCATTACAAGGTTCATAAAAATGTTCTTGTCTTATTACAACAGAGAAAAGCCAGTGTTGGAATGTTTTGTAAATCATCTAAGCTGGTCCTTGTTCTGAGCTGCTCTCAAGGATGTAGATCTTGTTTGGGAAGGTTTTTTCAAACAGAGACATTTTTTGTTAAGGAGACAGGAGTGGAAGATTCCCTACAGTCCCCCAGGGAGTTAGCCTGTCTGCACAAATGCTTACTGCTTGCATATTAGAAACAGGTGCTGTTCAAACTCTAAAATACCTCCAAGTTTTTTTTCTTGAACAGCCGTGAAAATCATGATCAATATGGTCCACTATCATTCTTTGTGATTCTTGAGCAATGATGCTCTTCTTGAGCAACGTCTTCCAGCTTGAGTCTGACTAGGACATCATTCTCCTGTGTGGTCTGGTTGACTCATCTGTCAAGGGTATGGTATTTTGTTAGTCATTCATTTGCTGAATCACAAACTGACTTTGTGTTTCTTCCTCTTCCCTCTCCACTCCCAGTTTCAGAATCTGAGCAAAGCTAATAATTTCTGCTCCTAAACTTCCAAGAGAATGAAATGAAGAGAGTCCTAGAACTGGGAGAACTGACAAAAAAGACATTTCCATTCTGTTCTCCCATTTGTGTCAGAGGATCTGTGTGATCTTTGTTTCAGATGCCAAGGCGTGCATTCAGAAAGACTGCCTGTCCTTTATATATTGCTCTGCAACACAGAACAGTAATGGTAAATGTATAGTTTCACCTTCCTCCACCAGATCATTGAGAAGTTAAGCAATATGTGTTTGTAAATCCCATCCACGACTTTTTATAAAGGGAGACTTTTACTATTCTCTACTTCTGTTCATAGAAAAAAATCGAGAAATAATCCTGTCTGAAGTATCTAAATGGTAGAGAATTGTTTTTAGTTTTTTGTGTGCTTGAATTGTATTTTGTGCTTTTTATATATTTATTGTAAGCTAATAGTACATTTCTCTTCATTCAGTAATATAAATTATCAAGAAATAGAAATTTAGAGATTACCTTCTTCCCTGACTAATTGAGGTAAACATTCCCATAGACACTAAAAACCCTTAAACTAAAACACTTGTGTCAGAAGTCCCCATATATAGCAAATCTAGAGACCCGATCCAGTGATAATAGGTGTGAGTTAGGCCTTTAAAAACTGACGATTCTGTATTTACAAAACAAAAGTAACAACATTCTGAATAAAGAAATGTCCTAGAAGATCTCTGGAAACAGGATATTGCTTTAAATGGAACTAGTTAGAATTACAAAAGCTGATAAAACTGTGAAATCTGAAGTGTTGTTACTAACAGACCTTGTACTTGCTAACTTCTTTCATGTCTTAAATGTTGCTAGCCTGGCAGAGTGTGGTAGATCAACTTTAATC
This sequence comes from Strix uralensis, assembly GCF_047716275.1. Classification (NCBI taxonomy): domain Eukaryota; kingdom Metazoa; phylum Chordata; class Aves; order Strigiformes; family Strigidae; genus Strix; species Strix uralensis. The sequence goes on along the minus strand of NC_133978.1, from coordinate 7,765,255 downwards.
TCTGGAATGGCCCACAGCTTGTATCCTTTCGATCTATAATACAAAGACAGAATAGCTACTTTTTATGTGTCTTGAAAATAGGTTTTAAAAAATATAATTAACATGGAGGCCAGCTACTGAGCAAGGACATCTTACCCCTCCAAAGAGGGAGAATTAAGAATAAGTACACAAAAGCACTGCCAATGTTTCCCTTGATTTTTGGACTTGTTACTGCTTTCCTCTGTGTTTTCAGGCATTGGTAACCTAAGACCTGCAATTGAGAGAGCAAAGGGAAGGAGTGAATAAGTTAATGAAAGTGGAGGTTAAATTAACATAATCAGTGTCACTGAATGGAGCCACCTGAAAATTCACAACTGCTGGAAATCTTCCTGCTGATAGAGGGAAACAGTCATTTGACAATCAGTTTCTGGCTGATGTTCTTGGTTTTGGGTAAATGAATATTTTATCGAGTCATGGTTATGAGGCTGCATCACTGAACTTGGAGAAAACTATGTGCCACGTGCAGGTGAGAGAACTCAATGTGACAAAAGATAAATGCTCCTGTTCAGTTAACAAAGGCATGATGGTTTTAAAATATCGAGGCCTATCCCCACTTTGGCAATTCTAACCCTGGTGTTACTGATAAGTTCTTTTGGTAGCAAAGTGATGATGTGATCGCGAGAAGGGGATTTCTGTTATGCAGGCTGTCCTAACAGTACTCAAAGAGGGGAGTAGTGATGTCTAGAACTTCTAATGAAAGACTAACATCACACTTAAAGGTGTGATATCGGATCCATACATTGTTAATTGTCATTTATATAGGTTTTATGTTAACTTGCCAAATTAGAGAGTTTTGTCATGTAGAGAATTACAGAGCACAGAATAGCATAGCATGTTCTCAGAAGATTCACAAGAGCAACAATTTGGTTTGATGGTAGTTGTGTTTCTCTACCAGAAAAGCTCTGCTTTTCTTAAATAAATCCGACATACTGCATGGCATTTATTCTTCTGCCAAATTAATTATGCAGCTTCCCTTTTCACCCTGCCATCGTTAACTTTATTTTACCAGGGATGAATCTCAAGCTGGCCCAGCTGGGCTGGCTGGGCCCAGGCGAGCCATGCCGGGGGGTTGGTCTGTCCCTGTGTGTCCTTACCCAAGCCAAGGCAATTTCTGCTCCACACCACAGTTCCAGCTCTTCTGTTTTCTGGGGTGTGTTTTCTGGGTTGTGTAGCATGTCCATTAAACTGACACGGCAGATCTGCTTATGTAGAGATGTCAGAACAGTCCTCCTTATAGCTTATGGATAGAACATTTCATTTTACAACATAGATGCCACCAAAGCCCCAGCTGAACTTCATTTGGTATCCGGTGTGTGCTCTCGAGAAGTACAAAAGCAGCCTTCCAAAGCCGAGGAAACAATGCTGCACACCAATTACCTGTATCTTGTTTAAGTTTTTGGAAATATGTTCTTGGATCTATAAGTAGATTGTAGGTAAAATATTCTGATCTCCATACTTGCATGGAGACCTACCTATGGTTCTATATGTGTAATGGTAATCACAGCTAATGTCATTTTTCTAATGTGCTTACAAATTTCTAGGGAGATTTAATTATTATTATTTTGTTCTTATGAGGTTTTTTTCTGCATAACTTCCTGTGAAATACTGTTTAGCTTGTTGCTAGTCTGTCAAAGAGACGTTCTCAAGGGAAGGTGGCACTTTTTTTTTTCAGGCCAGCTGTATTCTAAAAAGTGAAAAACAAGGCTCTATTTATTTTTAATTGATTTAAAGATGGGTTTGGGAGGAATTTGGATCTTTATTTCTTTTGTAACTCTAACAAACTTCTGTTTGAGTTCATGTCCCCATGATTTTCTTCAACAACATTTACTATGCTATGACAATTCAAAAGAATTTAATTTAGTTAGACTTGCATGTAGTGATGTTTTGTTGACAGTTATATTGTCTCAGTAATGCCTCTAACACATTGTTCAAAGTAATCCAAGGTGGAATCTTTGCCTGTTAGTTTTATCTCAGTGATGTTTATTATTTGATACTCTGCCTCTTAACAGAGTTGGGTATTCAGGAAAAAAGTTCAGTTGTGTTCCCACCAAAACCCTTTTCCTGCATATTGAATTATAATAATCTGAAGAGAAAAACTGGTTTTATAGTTTATTATAATTTTTTAACTACAAGTGACTCTTTACAATATTTAAGCATTACAGAAGAACTCGTGCTCTGAAAATTATTTATAACCTGCAGAGCCAATTCAGTAGTCAAATAGGTTGTTTTGTTTGAACATCCAGCAGAGGAATTAGATTACTTAATTATCATCAGTTTTTATTCAACTGAGTTTTTCCTCTGAGAGGAGAGATTGCTGTGGACAGGGGCATTCTTCTGCATAGCACATAGTTCACTTCCTACACACATGAGAATTTTTGGGAGGACTTCTCAAATAACGAGTAGGGCCCTTTGAACTGTACCAACAGAGTGGTGACCCAGGTCATGTCTTCTGGTCTATGTTTGCCAGGTGTGACCTTAGATTTGGGAAAAGCTCATTTATTTGTGAAATAGTTATAGATTACAAAGGTACTATCCCTTCAGGGCTCTGCATATGAGCATATACCCATGATATATTTTTTTAAACCTATAAAAGAAACATATTTAAGGAAATTATGTGTTTATTTTTAATCTCAAGGTTTTCTGGAGATGAAATTGAAAGGAGTCTTATTTCTGTCTTTAAGTCCAGCAGTTCTATTTTATCCTTATATCCTGCCTTCCAGGAATTAATTAGTTAATTAGTTTTGTCAGTCAGGATTCTTGAATTGCATCACTGAATATTTATGAAACACTTTTGTCACTCTGACAACAATATTTGGAAAAGGCTAATGATTTGAAGATTCCTGGATGTGCAACGTCTGAATAAAAATAATAAACAAAATAGCCCAACTTTGTTCAACGTGCATATGTGAAACACTTTTAAGGAACCAACATCCTGGCTATCCTTCACTCTTTAGGATCTTTTTGTTCTTTTAAGATGAAATGTTCTCAAATACATTTGCTAATAAGGGCTTTCTAACGAGGCTGAAGTTTTGTATTAATTGCAGTAATAAATTGTATTGAGAAACATGAACTTACATAATTTGAAAACTTGTAAAACAACTTTAATATTATTTTTAAATCAACTTTTAAATTATTTCTAGACATTTACTTTACATATATAGAAGAAATAATAAAAAGTGTATATAGGGAGAAATTCTGTACAGGAATTGTTTGCTTCATGGAAGTAGAATTAATGGAGAATTAAATTAAATCTGTGATTGTTTTTACAAATATGTTTGAGATTTGGCATAGGTTTCAGAAACGCTGTGTTTCTTCATGAACTATTAGCCACTTTTTTTTTAGGAATTAATAGTGTTAGGATTTTATTCCTAATTTTCTTTACTTTTTTATCTCTTCTCCAGATGTAATCCCATTTATTATTCCTTCCTCAATCAGTGATATCTCTTCCCCAGATGTAATCCCATTTATTATTCCTTCCTCAATCAGTGAATGGGAAATTGCCAGAATAAATAGTGCAGTATTATGCTTTTAGATCAAAATAGAAAATTAAAAAAACATTGGAACAATTAATGAAAGAAAAATCCATTGATGGCCGTTGAAGCATAGGCCTCTCCTCTCAGCCAGGAGGGCTCTGAGCTTATGAGCTTTTTAGGTGTAGCAGAGGTTTGGGACATCAGAGGAAGCATCACTTCAGGCTTGTGCCACCATCTTTTACTCTTTCCCAGGCAATTGCTATTGGCCACTGCTAGAGAGATGTTTGACTGTACTTGGCTTTACTTGGTGCAGGTGGATCATATATCCATCTTAATGTCAATTGGTACATAAGATCTCTGTGATATCAGATCTGGAGCCACACTGTGAAGCTAATCAAGATATTAGTCTTTTTTATGGACAGTACTATGCCTCTTCCACACCTGCTTCTTCCCTGCTCTGTCTTTCCACTGCCATCTGCATTATTGCTCATTGGTGAATAACGAAGTAGGAAAGTAAATGTGAATTCACTTAATCAGTGTTATGATGACATTATATTTACAAGATCTTTTGGTTTGCAGAATTTATACATAGGGATAAGAAGATAGTGTTAAACTGCGAAAATTCTGTTGAGCAGAATCTTTTGATAAGTTTCAGTTTCTCTGATTGTTTTTTTGTTTGTTTGGTTTTTTTGTTTTTTTTTGTTTTTTTTTAAAGCAGAAATAAGGAGTTCCTTAATATACTGCCTAGTGAGTTTGGACAGCAGCTGTGATAATAGCAGGGATGTGAGCAGGGGCAGTCCACCAGAGTCTACAGGCAGCCACAGAGCAGAAAACATTCTTTTCATTATTTCTGCTGTCTCCCTTCTCAGTTTTTTACTCCCTCTAGTTAATGGGAGATAGATCTGAAGCACACAAGGGAAATAAAAAGAAGGACAATGATAGAAATAACAGACAAGTCTTGATAATAATGGGGCACTGAAGATACAGCAGTGTGTTTGATTCATTGTGGTGTAGTCTTGTAAACACAGAAAGAAAATACTGCTCTTGAGGGTTTTTTTTTCTATCTTTCTTAATTTAAAACTTGAATGAAAGGTAATGAGCAGCAAGAAAATTCTGCTAGCTGCAATGTTATCCCCGTATTTTAACATGCTAAGTGATGGAATCAGGAACCTGATTATGTCATTCTTTGCTTGTGGTACCACTTCGGCCTTTATAAACATTTTCATTTTGCAAAGAAACAGTTCCCTGATTTTTTCAGTGATAAAAGTGTTCTCTCCTTTTTTTTTTTTTTTTTTTTTTCTAAAGACTGTAAAGTGCTCTAAGTGTGCTCCCCCCCTCACCACGTGCTAAATCTCTTAATAACTACTGATGTTTTGTATATGCAGGGAATTGAGGCAGAGTCCTAATTTACATGCCCAATGCCAGCTCATCCGGTGGTGTAAATGACCACACCTCATCAACCTGCAAGTGGTTTCAGTGGCAACAAGTGGGAGTGTGCCAGCAAGACCCTGGTTACGGATATGGCCACTGAGACAGAAAAAGGTTGAAAGAGGCAAGATGACCAATAGGTTAATAGTCAACCAGTAATTTACTGTCTGGTTTTATTTACCTATTATCCACTAATACCACCATTTATTTTTAAGCATTGCCTTATGACAGAATTTTTCCTACCTTCAGTTTAGCACCTTATTAAGTTTGCATTTTGTCCTCATTACTGGCAAATTAAAGAAACCTCTTTCTTCTTCTGGCATGTCAAATGATGAGGTAATACACAATCAGAGCAGAATTCAGTACATTTGAACTACTTTATATTTTAAGATTTCCAATAAAGTATCATCTAAGTATCATTCCAATAATAAAGTATAATTCCAATAAAGTATCATTTAAGAAATGAAGTTCTGCTACCTCTAGACTATTTTATCTGTCCTTGCATCTGAAATCAAGGTTTACATGCATTGGCTCTCCACTGAAGCCCTCCACCAGTTTTCTAATTTGTTTTCAGATATATCGTACTGTTTACATGACTATTTATTGACTTGTGACTCTTCTAAAATATATAAGGGACTGATTTTATAAGATGTTGAGTGCTCCTGTGCACTGTGTCCAAATGGTACTATGGCACAACAACACAGATTTGGATCCATAATTTAACCTATATCTGGTTTTTTTTGTCTGGGTTTCTCTCCAAAATGGCCTGTTCTTGTGGAGGTAACCAGATCAGAGCCAATCTGTGAATGCATGTCTACATTAATATGGAGTTGGTATGCTTATAATTTGTGGTTAGACACAGTAAAAGAGTGTGTTATTATTATCAAAACCCCAATGATCTTTTCAACCAGTGTTTTCAGAGTTGATGACTATTATCTATAACTATTCAGAGTAATTCAAAAACATCTGAATGAGCATAGTTTGGGCACTCAAACTGCATTAACAATACCCTGCAGTGACTCCATACACTAGCCATATGGCTCTAATTAAGGCATCTTAGTACTTGTACTTGCACATTAGAGAAAAAGAAACATACATCTTGGATGATAATTTAATCTTCCTCTTCACTGTGCCACTTTATGCTATAATTAAGGATATATACACATCCTAACTGTGCATTTTCACTTTTAATATCTATGGATTTCTTTTCAATACGAGCTCAAATCCAACATCTAATGTTTGAATTGGGGATAACTGCAACAGTTAGGTAAGGCACTTTACGATGCACTGACAGTGCAATTCCAAACCAGACCCCTGTCATCAGCCAGCTTCTGCCAGGAAACTCCCTTGATCTGGCTTTGTTTAGTGTCAGATAAGAATATTTTAGTGAAAACTAAGCAAGCATTAGCACATACTATTATCATATAATGGTTGTTTTTTCCTTTGACTTTTCTGGTCAGAGTCATCAGTGTATTCTGAATGCTGTTATTTATTTTGGAGAAGTATAAAACCTCTTGATCATATTTAAAATGGCTTTATTAGTGTTTGAAATATCTAGAGCTGCAAAAAGAAATTGATGTTTCATCTCCGTTTCCCCTATCGTTTGTCTTTACATTCCCTTGTCCTTTTTCCATCTTTTCATGCTTCCCTATTCCTTTATCCTCTGTGTTTGCCTCACACTAATACAAACAATGTTCTGCATGTCTTCCCTGCAGCTTGCATTCTTTCATCCACAGCTGTGCTATTTTCACTGCCAGTCTCATTTTCCCAGCCCCACTTTTTATTTCCTATCTTCACTGCTGAGATGTAAAGGAACAAGTAACTTTTGAAAATAAATATTTTGGACTAATAGATATGATTTTGACCTTCTATTGTGAGATTGCAGTGTAGTCTGTTGGCAGGGGTCAGGTCATACAGATGTCAGCTTTACAGAATTCTCTTTGTTCATAATATCTACTTGTTTCCATTGTATGATAACTGCCTGCACTGAATTTACCTAGGCTGTTCATGCTCTTTATTAACTAAATAATTGCAGCAATTAACAGACGGTTCTTGTTAATAATTCTATTAGTTACAATGTAAGTATTTAAATAAATACATGATTAAGAACAATGCTAGCTACTTTTAAAAGTCTCACCTATATTGTTAAGGCCCTTCAGATCAAGACAAGATTAATGTTTTTAAAGAACATTTGTTTTTGTCAGTTCTAATTCCTGTATTTTTTAGAAGATGCTGTTTCAACATACCATTGCATGGTAACCAAAGGTAAATTTAAAAAATGTTTTTCAAACCAAATCTTTTGAAGAAAGTCTCTTATTTAGCATGCTTTCAATAAAGTACAGTCTTTCTACTTGATAAGAAAGCAGGATGAGAGGCAGTTTATCTAATAAATCAACACTGTGATTTAAAAACTCAACCTGTTTAAGTCACGTATTTTTAAGAAATGTAAATAGCTTGTTCAAGTCACTGGATGCTTTTTAGAACCAGTCTTCATAGAGCCAATGTTTATAGCTCACTGGACAAAATCAGTTTTACTGATTTTGAGATATTTCAGATTAGCTGTTTTCTTGACTCTGGTAACTCCAGCCATTGGCTACTGCTTATTACATTATGAATAAAGTGAAATGTTTTCAAGTCTACTACTTGGTTAATACATGGAAAGAAACTTTTATGAAATATGTGCACATAATTGTGAAAGACTATACTGCTTTAAAAAGGAGGTAGTGTTTAAAAACATAATTTCACAATAACTTGCTCATGATACTTAGATTTTCTGTGTCTTATATTTTCACATGAATGATATGTTTATTATTATACTAATGAAAATATCCTCTCTTTGTATGGAGTTCTGTGTTAAAGTTTCTTCCCTAAAGCTTCACAGACTTACCTTAATGTTCAATATTCCCATTTACTAGAGATTGCTGCACACAGGTCTGACATGAAGACGCTTCTTGAGAAAATATGCTAATTGTTGGTGCATACTTGAAAATAATATTTGAAGGCAGGAACAATGGAAATTTTATCCACATGAAACTGCTGGGGAAACCCACAAAAGAAAAACAAATTGGTAATTTGCAGTAAATATTCAAACTGACTTTTTGCTAGAACTAAAATATAAAACCATATGATAAAACTGTAATAGGCCCCTATTTAAGTTAATCACTAAACCTTATCTTCCACAACACTGACTTTTTCTTAAATGCTTTTGACTAGGATAAGTTCTGAGACAATGTCGAGTTTTATATGGGGAGGAAAGGCGGGGTCTGAGTCCCAGGACAGGATGTACCCCTGCATAACTCGCAGCCAGGTTGCACAGCGGCTCTGATGCTGTTAGAGTGTTGCTGTCAGCCATGCTCAGCTGAAGGTGGTGGAAATTGTGCAGGACCAGTGAAATTTGCAGGGTATTTGCTGTCTTCTGCAGTTTAAAAAGAGCTGAGTCCAAACTTGAACTCCAGCCCTGATTCTGCTTCATGCCTGAAGCTATGCCAGATCAAAATTTTTGTTTTCTTAAACCATCTTTTCTTGGCGATGGTATTTGAAGAAAGCAAGCTGTGTTGTACAAAAACCCACACAAGCTCTGTTCTCACTTGAGCCATGGCCTTGTACATTAAACTAGAACTGTTTGCCTTCCCCATAGCATTTTTGCTTGCTCTTGTTCAGATTGTGGAGTTCTTCCTTCTGCACTAGTGGCAGAGGATCTTCTCAGTCAAAGTACCAGCGTAGTATCCTTACAACTAAAACTAAATCAAACTAATCTTCTGTTTAAGCAGGTAAATGTATGACTGTAGTTTCTGCATTTTTTGCTTCACAAAATGTTCTGAAATGTTAAAATGCCATTATAGAATCAGTTTTCAAAGCATTGTAACTGCTGCTACTGGTGGTGAATTATTACTACTAAGAAAATCAATACTGGCATATGATTTTTCCAGCATGCAGGTGTCTGGCTGACCCACTGCTTAAATAAAGACATAGGTCTAACCTAAAGTTAGTAATAGCAAGAAATGTCAGCTGATGTATTTCAGGACCACAAAAGAAAATTAGATTCCTTTGAAACTTGGGGGCAACATGCCACATATATAACTACTTATCAGGATTCAGGGTTTTTCCTGCCTTTTCTCCTATTCCCCAAAATGCTACAGTGAGTAAATGAATGCCTTTCTCATGTTTATACCCTGTATAACCCCTTGCCTTGAAGAACTTGCCTCTTGTTGTGCTCACAAAAAATATCCCAGACCCTAAGTAATAACTGAGGATCACGGAGCAAGAGAAGTAATAATGCAGCATGGAGGTGGGGATGTTTGTTTGGTCCTGGGTCAGGAGACTCTTTCAGTGGTTTATGATAGAGGTAACATCAGATAAGGTATTTGGAAAGACTTGGAGCTCCTTGTTTCATCCTTTCTTTCTTGCTCTCCTGGTGCCATCTCCATAGCAGAAGGGCTGGGCTGCAACCAGTGGCTTGGGTCTTTCCCCTGTAGTCCTGCCCCTCCTTTTAAAGACTGAAAATGTAGGTGCAGCTTGTGGGTTTATCCAAAGTCCTTTGGTTTTAATCCTCTTCAAGAGAGTCCACTTATGTAAGTGAGTCTCTATTTTGAGCAGGAAAGGTGCCAGAGAACAGGGCTACATCCAACTGTCAAATGACAGGGGCCAGAGACAGCAGGGGAGGCTGGAGAAGGAAGGGGACTGGAGGAAAAGGGAACAATCTGAACTGAAACAGCACCTACCAACCAAGTCTGCCTCAAGCCTATCACTGAGACGAGCAGTAGGGAGGCCACTACAGGCATCTTGTCAGACAGGGGCTGGTTTCCAGGCTTCTGGGGATGGTGAAGCTGTCTGGGCATATTTCATAGCAGTGGGACTGCATATGAAGGGATATTAAGCTGTTATCAGAGACCTTTTCCAGTCTGCTAGCTCTTTCTGCTGCAAAAGTATTGCTATGGAGATAAGCAAGGGAGTACCCTACAGCAACAGTGGTAGAAACTCCTCTTTTTACCAGGCTTTCTATAGCACAAAAAGAATAAAACGGTCTTTATGAATGGGGAAGAGTCTGTTCAGTTAGTGTCTTCCTCTTATCATGACTGGAGTCACCCAGATTGAAAACAGAAATTATCAAAGGTTTTAAAGGTGGTTATAATTTCAAGGTGGTGATGCATCCAGCTCCAGACCGTAAATAATGCTAGTAACAGGTTTTTTGTTACTACAATGGTTAGTAATGCTTTAGTCTTAACATGCTGGGTGAAAAGAGGAGAGCACTGCAATGCAGTCCTGCATATGATTTTTTTTCCTTGAATTATTCCACATGAAAAAGAATTTTTTTGGTGAAATGATGGTGATAAGTATGTCAATGAGAGGTTGATTAAGATATGGCACATGATAGCTCCTAATTAGATATGTCACCTCAGTCAGAAACTGAAAACCCAAGAATTTTTACTACAGCAAGAAATTTATCATCAACCAACAGTAACCAGCAAAACCTCCTGAACTGAAGAAAAAAAGATTACTTCTCACTTTTAAGGATTCTGAATGTGGCAGGCAATGTGAAAAAGGTAAATACACTGTATCAGAAATCTGAATACTTGCTAAAGAAGCAATGGAATTGGTTGGGCACATTCTGCAAATGTACGTTAATGGTGCAGGCTACATGTACTGTAAAGTGGCCTGCAGACTATAAAAAATATTTAACTTTAACTCAATTTATTATGATTTTTTTGACTGTGAGCTAAATTTGATATCCATAAGGTTCCTGGTGATAGACCTCCTTGCTATCCAGTGCTTCTTGAACAGCTGTTAAAATATGTATTTCAATATATTTGCAGAGTGCAGATATGAAGTTTGCAATCATGACTGTTTCAGTCACCTGGGGAATTAGAACAAGTTAGAAACCACCCCTAGAAACTGTCAGAAGAATAATCCTGAATAATGAATTAACTTGTGAATATGTTAAAAAATAACAATCTGTAAATAGAACAAAATATTAAATTCACCATAGAAAATGCATTACTTCTGACTGATCTGGCCTGGGGAGTAGACTTGGGCAGTATCAGCCACATGATATTCTGCTGATGCATTTCCAACAGCAGAAACCAACGTTTGCTGAAAAGAAAAACGCGAAGCTCCTACTGGGGACCTGATTGCACTTAATTGCCCTGATGAACCTCAGCTGAGCACCCACCTGCCCCCATCCATGAGTCAGGAGACCCATTTAAGCTTGGGCAGGGTCCTCAGCCCTTCTTTGGGTGTGCTGCTCTCCTGCTTGCCTGTAGCCTTGGTCTGTCTTATTCAGTTGCCTCTAGTGTTTCCTGAGATATAAGGTAAGGGAAAGGTTTAGGAGGGGTTTGGTTTTTCTATTTTTTTTTTCTTCCCTTGCTGGTAGGACTGGTATAGCAGTAGAAAGATATTTTTGTTGGGAGGGAAAAGCTGGTGTGTAAATAAGGCAAAATCTTGGCTCTGTTTGAGTGAGTTGTATAGATGCTGATGAAGGTAGCTGGGCTGCTTCTGCTTGCTTTGTGACCATTAGGTAGCAGTAAGGGTTTCTGTAACTCTGCTTCTGGGTGTAGCACAGCTCTCTGCGCCCACTGTGTGGGACTGGATGAGGAAGCCACTTCTCCTGGCATGTCTGACCCCAGGCACTGTCCCTTTTATGCTTAAATAGCCTTGTAGCTGTTTGTGGAGTTAACTTGTAGCTCTTAACAGCTGTAAAAAAATTTTTCATAGAGTGGTTAGAGAGTGGAATAGGCTGCCCGGGGAGGTGGTGGAGTCACCATCCCTGGATAGTTTAAGGATCGTTTAGATGAGATGTTGGGGGATGTAGTGTAGGGGAGAACTTTGTAGAGTAGGGGTGATGGTTGGACTCGATGATCCCAAGGGTCTTTCCCAACCTAATGATTCTATGACTCCATGAAAAGCATAACTCTGCTCCTGGCTGTATGCTTTGAGGACTCTCTGCCCTTAAGGGCTAGGGGCAAGAACTTGAATTGTTCCCCACCGTATCACTTGGAGTCATCTGTAATGTGCTACCAGTTGTATTGAGGGGAGGGAAAGCTTTTGGGTATTGTCTTGTGAGATGACAATTCTGTAAACTCCTTCAGTCCCACTGTCTCTTAACTCCAATGGCTTATTTAAACTGCCTGAGGACTTGTAAAAGCAATTGCACTTAATCAGGGTGGCATGGGGTTCTGCAGTTGAAAGCCTCTCTTTTATCTGACTTTTATCTGCTCCTTTGCACATTGGCTTCCCGTGCCCTGCCACCTCCCCGCCCCCCGACTGGTTAAAGAATATTGCCCCCCGCCCCCCGACTGGTTAAAGAATATTGCCCCCGCCCCCCGACTGGTTAAAGAATATTGCCCCCGCCCCCCGACTGGTTAAAGAATATTGAACTACTGCTTATTCTGTGACTGAGATTTTGCATACATTTGAGCTGATTATTGCTATGGCAGTTTATCCATGAAATTATATTATGGACATGCCTGGGTTTCTGAAATATCATTGTCCAAAACAGTCATTTATTTAGGATGGGGAATGTTGTCCTTGTATATTTAAAAACTATGCTACTCTAAATAAGAAGTAATAAATTTGGTTGGTTTTATTGTTTTATGCAGAGCAGTAAATAAACATTAAAGGAATAAATAGCAGCAGGATGGGGAAAAAGGGAAGGACTGAATGTAGAGGAGATTGCTTTAATTAAAATCTGTGAGAGCCTCTGATTTCTTTGACATTTTAAATTGCATTGAGCTGCATTGTAATTTAATTTTGAAGGCATTTAAGTAGTCTGTTCTTGAGTATTGACTGATTATCTTTTGCTCCATATACAAAATTTGAATAACCATTTATCTTTTTGTTGGAAAAGTGACTACTGCAGCATAGCTTCTGCTTTTCAAAAATATTTTCAATCAGTAATCAAGCCAACATCAGTTACTGTGAATTAATGGAATAAAACTCCAATGGCTGGAGTAGGTTAATAGAAGTGCAATTAAACCTTGCACCAAAAGTAACAGTCTTATGTGAGCTGCTACAACACATCAGGAAGATGTTCAACAGTCCCAAACTAAGTTTTCTTGCTCATTTAATTTGGATTTTTTGTGCTGCTTTGCACCTAGATAAGTATGTGCAGCGCTTCCGAAATCCAGTTGTGTTGGCATAGTTTTGAGCCCTCATTGACTGATTTCAAGGAAACTTGTCTTGCTTGATTCTTTTGAGTATCACCTTGCATGTCTCATCTGAACAGAGAACTTGCTAATCATTCTTCTGTAAGTGTGTTGTAATAGTTTGGCCTGAGTTAGCAAATGATGTTTGGACTTCTGCTTTTGTCAGCCAGCATTTGTCATCTGTCTGCCATCACTGAGTCCCCATGTTCTTCTGTTGAAGAGTCTAAGGGCTGGATTATGCCAGGCAGCTGGTGGTGATGGAGGTATCTTTTGGAAGGAAGCGGGGGGAGCTGCTTGGTGAGAAGAAGAAGCACTGAGGGGTTTGCTCAGACCACTTGATTTCATCCCCTCTGGCCACTGAATGATCTCACCCTAGATGGATGCAACCTCCTCCTGTGTTGGGACTGCCTTGGGATGTGAGGCTTTTCAAACTGTTTTGGGAGGGCATGCCCCACCGGGGCACAGATCAAAGTATTTACATTAGTGTGCAATGTTATGTATACACACATAAGGGAGCAAACTAGGTAGTACAAACGTAAGAATACAGCAGGAGCTTCTGGGAAAATGCATTATTTCAACATAGCTAATTTGCCATCTTATAACTGAAATTTGGAGCTCTGAAACACGTATTTTTATGTAGAAAGTAATGACCATGCTTTTACTTCCAAGACTTATCTATCAGAATTAATAATTATTCTGGGAAATTCTCTGTTTCTGGAGTAGAAAAAAGTTGTAAAAGCAAGCTAGTTTTCAGGCTGTTAATCATTCAGATCAGGTGCTGAAGCATTACAACAGCTACTTGTTCTTGTTATTTGTGGGCCAGCTGTGTGCTTTCTGTCTGAATTAGACTTGCCTTATGTGATTTCAAAATTAATCATAGAATGGTTTGGGTTGAAAGGGACCTTAAAGATCATCTAGTTCCAGCCCCCCTGCCATGGGCAGGGACACCTTCCACTAGACCGGGTTGCTCAAAGCCCCATCCAACCTGGCCTTGAACACTGCCAGGGAGGGGGCAGCCACAGCTGCTCTGGGAAACCTGTGCCAGTGTCTCACCACCCTCACAGGAAAGAATTTCTTCCTCATATCTAATCTGAATCTTCAGATTCAGAAACTCTTTCAGTTTAAAACAGTTACCCCTCATCCTATCCCTACACCCCCTGATCAAGAGTCCCTCCCCAGCTTTCCTGTAGCCCCTTTAAGTACTGGAATGCCGCTCTAAGGTTTCCCCGCAGCCTTCTCTTCTCCAGGCTGAACACCCCCAACTCTCAGCCTGTCCTCACAGGGGAGGTGCTCCAGCCCCCTGATCATCTTTGTGGCCTCTTCTGGACCTGCTTGAGCAGGTCTGTGTCCTTCTGATGTTGGTGCCCCAGAGCTGGACACAGCACTGCAGGTGGGGTCTCATGAGAGCGGAGTAGAGAGAGAGAATCCCCTCCCTCACCCTGCTGGCCACACTTCTCTTGATGCAGCCCAGGACACGGTTGGCTTTCTGGGCTGTGAGCGCACATTGCTGGCTCATAGTTGGTTTTCCATTCACTACTACCCCCAAGTCTACCTGGCTGCTCTCAATCCATTCTCTATCCAGCCTGTATTTGTGCTTGGGATTGCCCCGACCCGTGGGCAGGACCTTGCACTTGGCCTTGTTGAACCTCATGATGTTTGCACAGACCCACCTCTCCAGCCTGTCCAAATCCCTCTGGATGACACATCCCTTCCCTCCAGCGTGTTGACCGCACCACACAGCTTGGTGTTGTCTGCAAACGTGCTGACAGTGCTGTCTATGTCATTGACGAAGATATTAAACAGTACTGGTCCTGATACTGACCCCTGAGGGACACCACTTATCACCAATCTCCATCTGGAATCACATTAAATAATTGCAACTATTCACCTTCTTTTTTTTTGTCCCCTTTCATGCTAAAATATTTTAATTTTCATTCATGCTAAGATTTCCCATTATTTAAAATTTGTTCAGCTGTATTATGGTTATTAACCCTTTACTGCATGTTTTGTAGATTATTTACCATACCTACTTTAATAAAATAAAATTATTTTGTAGCAGGAGCTGTTGCTCAACAAATATGGTTAACTCATGTTTTTTCATGGAATACCAAATTAATGGGATCTGCAATCTAACATCTCAAATACTTTAATTTCTTATTGTGCCAATGTCTTAGGGGATTTCTTGTTTATTTGGAACTAATTAGGTCCTTGAATTAATTGCAAATGTGACTTTTTGGCATGTTCAGAATATTTTTGTATACTCTAGAAATGAAAATGCCAGAAATGCACTTATTATTTTGAACATATTCATCTTAATGTATGAATCCCAATCTATAAAAATGTAAGAGAAAATTGTTTATGGGCCTTAAAAAAGCCATGCAGTATCTAGCTGTGGAAATAATTTCAGAAGCTTTCAACATTGATCATTTTAGTATACACAACAGCTTGAGCTGATGCAAAGTATGTTTAGCTTTGTGAGGCTACAGTGCTTGCAAAGTATGAGAAATTTTTTGTCCTGCTTGGAAGAAAAATAGATCTAATGCATACATTTTATTCTAAGCTGTGTTTTTTTTTTTTACAAGATTCAATAACAAAAAGTATTCCTGAAGGTGCTTATAGAAGAATCTGTACGTAGCAGTTCTGTAGGAAGTGAAATACTTTCATTTTTGCGTCATTTTATTTTTGATAGAAACAGTGGCTATATATTGTGCTTTTGAAAGGAATATCTCTAGTGTTGCTCTATCAGGTGTCTAATCTATTCCTGACCTTTGATTCATGAGATGAATGTTGAAGTGTAATTCTCATGTGAAAAAGGATCCTGGCAAGATCCTCTAATCTATTCATAACCTTCAAGTTAATTTCTTCATTGAAATAGGTTAAAAGCAAGCAAATGGCAAAAGATTGCTTGGGAGTTGTGGTTTATGCAGCAGCAGCTCTTGTTGCTCTAAAGCAGGTAGGCTAAGGGACTAGATTCTACTTAAAAGGGAAGGGCCCCTGGGAATACCTGCTGGCAGTTTCTGTAGAAGCATGAGTTGGTCCAGTGTGAGGAGATGGTCTTTTCCAGCAGATGTAGTTTATGTCAATGTAAAGCCTGTATTCTGAAGAAACTCAGAAATAGTTACAGTGCTGTGTTAATGTGCATTAGGGTAAGATAAGCATCACAGGAAAATAAATCCATGGGCAACCTGGCTGTGAAAGGCAGTCTGTTTGGATCAGTTTTTGACATAGGTGTGCTCCAGGGAAAGAGAAGGGATGAGCGAGAACTCTTATGCAAAGCAAAGGTGACAGTCTGGGCAGTGTCTGCCACATGCATGATGTAGGTCAGGAGTTGGGGCATGTGTGGCCCTTTGCAAGGTTCAGCAGGGCTGGACCCTCTGTGCTGAGGAGGGGTATGGCCCCTGACTGTTGTCACTTGGGCTTGTGAGCAGCCCTATCCTCACCTTTTGGGAGCCTTGGTTTGTAGCAGAGTTTCCAGAATTGCAGTGACTTGTGCCACACTTCTGTCTCTTCTGGCATCTCTCACAGGTTTCATTTTAAAAGTGATAATAGAGCTTGTTCAGGTGATATCCTGCTGTACTACCATCAGTCACTGTCTTAACTACCTTGTAGTCACTGATCTGTCCGTCCAGACTCTGTCAGCTCTGTGACTCCCCCATACTTTCTGTTTCCAGGATAAAATCTCCCATCTGGGAGAAAGAATCAATCATTTACCCTGTATTTATGATCCTGCTGCTGTTCCCCCCCAGCTGTTCCTTTACAGCTCATCACTGTCATCAGCAGGAAGTGTAGGTAGTCAAGGCTGTGTTGGTTCTTTCTCCTACATTTCCCTGCCCTGAAGCATCACCCATCCTCCCTTTCAAGTGGCGTGCAAAGCATCCTTCAGCTTCATTCTGCTGGTACCTTTGTGATTCCCAATGTTCAGGGCCTCTGGTTTCCTCTTTAATGGACCCCCCAAGTACCTACTCGCTGCTCTCCACTACTTACATTTTATAACTTGTGCTTCCTGGGGCAGCATCACAGTACTGGCAGCTCTGCTTCGTCTCAGGCTTTGAGCCACCCAGGCAGACTCTGCGCCTGTGTTGCTGCACTCCATGGTGCGTGACCTTGCTACCTGCCTACTTCTTTACTCTGTTCTCAAGCTGCTTCTTGTGCCCTCCACCACTTCAGTTCCTAATAACTAGAAGTTGTTATTAAAACTGTGATGTGGTCAGTTTTTAACTTAAATTTTGCAGGTAGATAGAGTTATTGCTTTTGTGTATCCAGAAATCATGAGTCAGTTTTGCCTTCAGATTTTCCTTATGTTTTGTTGTTCTTTATTGATTCATGCTTTTTGTTTTTTGCTCTCCTTTTTCAACATAGAATTGACAAAATTATCTCTGAGAAGAGATCTAATCCAATATTTGATTCAAACTCAGTCTTTTTTATGTTTCAGAAAAGCTTGTCCATCTTTTTTTATAGTCTCTATTTAAAGTTTTGCCTAAGGCAGAGAAAGATATTGGGGCGGGGTGGGAAACCTTGAAAAACTGAGATTTTTCTGCAATTCCAATTCCACCAGGTTAAAATGAGTTTCTATCAACCTAAGACTTCTAGTACAGAGATGCTTTGATAAACACTAGGGCTTTAGATACTTAAATGAGCCTTTAATCGTTGGAGGTTAATTTTTTTCTCTAGTTGTAGCTGTTTTCTAAGAACATATGCTTGTATTCTAGATGCTTTTAAATTCAGCAGTTTTCCTTTATCTCAAGAACTTCAACTTTATTTGTGTATTTTCCTGTTTTGCTTTTGAGTCACAGAATCCAATTCTCTAAAGCACTATCTTGGTCTTTTATCTCTCTGTAAAGTGCTAGGTGATATCTTGTATGCAGGATGTTTTATTAAATTGAATTTGTTTGCTTTGTATTATACTGCAGGTCCTTTAGTCTCTAAATTTTATCCTAGTCAGGTCTGTCCTTCCTTCCTATCCCCTCACTCCCCTATCTTTTTAATCCAGATGTATCTCAGCTGCGAGGCATTGCTTTTATACAGCTACTGTAAGTGGAGATCAGACATCCTTGACTTTGTGGTATTTCCCCAGTGAACACACTTGTGTTTTTTGGTGGCTTTCATCAGAGGTACTTTACAGAGTGGAATATTCTTGAGCTTAGGTTAGAGATAGTGGTGGAAGCAGCAGCAGCTCAGAGATCTTCCTGTGAAGAATGAAGGGGCCAGAAAAGATCAGTAATCGTAAACCTCTATACTGGAAGGGGCCTTGGAAGAAACAGCCACTGCAATGTTCCTGTGGCAGGCAGAATCTGAAGGCGGGTGGTTTATTTACCGATAAAACTTTTTCTTCAAAAAGTTAACCTTGCTGACTTTTTTCTTATTAATCTTTCAGAATAGAACAAGATAGGCCAAATCCTTCTGCACTCTTCCCTTTTTAAGTGTTTTCATTCTCAGCAGCATTAGATGTAAGATGCCTTCAAAATTTCTTTGATATTGTTAGGAACTACTTGAGCTTGAAAATAAAAGAAGCCCAGCTTGATTCCTGTGATGAATTTGTGGGTCTAAAATGTTCTTTATTTATGAACAGAGCAATTGTGCTACAGAAACTATACAAGTATAAATGAAATTTATACAAGTATAAATTGTTAAAAGGGAGACTGCAAAGCCTAATGAAAATGGCCTCAAAGGAAAGCAGTGTCTTCCATTTAATTTTGGAGTAACATGATTTCTCAATCTCTTGGTTATTACAATATGTCCTACAAAGCAGTTGCAAAACCACCTTATGATCTTTATTTCACAACTTATAACTTTTTCATGTTTTTAGAAAGAATACAGCTTTAAGTTATAAAATAAGAAGAATTGAAGCTAAAAGTCAAAGTCCACCTGCCAGTTTTCAATATCCAAAGAAATAATAAGTAGACATTGCAATTATCACCTGAAGAAAGATGGCTTGGGGTCTTATTCCAGTACCCTACAAAAACGTGCTAGTACTTTTTAATAAAAAGAGCACTGTTAGTTTGGGGTTTTTTTTAGGCCAATTTTTCTTTTGTGGATGGAGGTCTGATGTGCTCATATAGCAGTTGTTTAAAATGTCCATCTATTCTTTTCTCTTAAATCAAGTAGACAAAAACACGGTGAAAAAAATGTTCCTATATGTAGTACTTCTGCTGTCTAAATATCAACTCCCTGATCAAACAGCATTCCCATCTTTTGTGTCCCTTTTTGAAAATAGCTCTGCATTTCACTTGTTAAATTTCAAAAACACTTTTGAAATGGAAATCAATCCTTAATATGATTTAAATCTAAAATTGCTTGCATATCAGAACAGCCTGATCTCCTTCAGGCATTTTATTATGAAGTACCAATTAGGGACATAATTTAACTTGTGAAATATACAAATCACATGGAATTCACATGTGCTATATAAAGGAAAACACGTGTGAATACCATAAGGCTTATGCATTTCAGAAGCTAAATTGCCTGTCATCATACTCCAGGTCCCCCATGGGCTTGTCTCATTCTTGTTGGCCTGTCAAGAATACAAAAAGGAATTAAACATAATTTGTATTAAAAAGGGAAAGTTAATCTATTGGGCATTTGTTTATCATCTTATCCTGCAAAGATCTTCAAATAATTGTACCTAGGAGATAAACAGGTGCAAATTTTTAATGTAAAAAGTGGCCTTTTGGGTTCCAGGCCAAACTTAAATTGTTAAGACCAGATGCCCCAAACACAAGAAATGCAGGAAATTTTGTGTCATGGTAATTTTATTGAGACTTCTATCCTCCCTCCCTGAACCTGTCTGTTTATTAAACTTGTGTGCTACAGTGAGGTAAAAAGAGGCTAAAGGATTTTCTCTGCCTTACGTGATAGGCATCATCTTGGGGATTTAGGCAGGGAAATAAGTGCTCAAAACTTCAGTTTGAGTTGAAAAGCTGACATTTCTGAATGAGTCTCGTAACAGTCTTGTATTTTGGTAGAGGCTTTTGTAATGTATTTAAGCATCGTGTAGTACTTCAATGGGTACTAAATTCTGAATAACAAATACCTTTTTTTGGTATCAACTAATCTCTGTCATGGTGCACTGCTCGTACAAGGGAGTTGTTATTCCATCTATTTAATTTCATACAAGCTACTATATATTACTTCACTTCTACCCTCTAATTTATATTACCTTCAAAAATACAGATTTAATTATAACGATTTTACTCTCAAGATTAAATATATGCTTGCCCAGAGAACAAAAGATAGTAGAATAAAAATCAGTTAAGCAAAATCTAAATTAAATTCAATCTGTATTGAAACTGAGTGCAGTTCAAATAATGATCACAAAGAAAAGAGGCTAAGTACTTTGCTTATTGGGTTGGAGAAGAAATAAATACAATCAGTGACAGTCAAACAGCTTTTGTATGTACAGTAAGATTTTTGCTAGGTTATCATTTTAATTATTCCATGGAGAAGAAAATATATCAGAGGAAGTTGCCTGCCTGAAGCAAAACTAAGCCTCATGCAGAATGGCAGAAGGGGAGTTCCTTCAGCCCCTTGCCAGGCATGGGCAGCTCCAGCCCCAATGCAGGGAAGTGCTGCAGGTTGGCTGTGTCAGGCCTGGGGTGGGAGTGACTGGGCTTGAGCATGGCAAAATCATGAAGGTGACAGTTTTGCATCAGCAACGTCCTGAGAATGAGCAGGAGGGAAGCAAGAGCCTGGTGAAGGCTTTGCCTGAGTGGACAGGGGTTCACTGTAGTTTTATGACAGACCCTGTGTGTCTGCTTGAAGAAAAAAAAGCACCCAACTTCAGTAATTAAGGTTTTTGTTCCTTTTTTAAACTGAAGGTCCTTAAGGATTAAGGTGAAAGTTGCTGCTTTTTTCTAGTTAAATAGGACGTATCTCTGGTGCAGTGTTTTCCCAGGGGTGTAAAGGATAGATTCTGGGTGACAAGATGCATTTTATTTCGCAGTGACTACAGCATTTTCAAATAGCATTGTCCCCCGTGCACAATAGGAGTGCTCCTTGTCCTGTCTCTGAGCCAAGCCTGGCAGCTGAACTTGCCTGGCACCTCTGCTGCTTAACCAGCTGTTGTGGTTTTAGCTCAGAGGGCAACTGAGCACCACGCAGCTGCTCACTCACCCCTTCCCCCCCCCCCCCCCCCCCCCCCCCCGGTGCTGAGAAGGAGGAAAGCAAAAGACCCAGGAACTTGAGATAAGGACAAGGAGGGATGACCTCATCCATTATGGGACAGGCAAAAGATAAACTTGGAAGAAAAAACAAAGTGTAAATTTAATACAGACACTAACAACAACAACTGTTAACAGAGTAGGACTGTGAGTAGCATTACCACATCTTGAAAACATGTTCCCCCACCCCTCCCTTCTTCCTGGGCTCAGCTTTGCTCCCAATATCTCTACCTGCTCCCCCCCAGCGGCGCAGGGGACAGGGAATGGGGGGTGCGGTCAGTCCTGCCGCTTCTTCCACCTTGGGGTGGAGGGGAGAACTTCTGGCATTCCTCCCCTGTCCCAGCACGGTCCCCCTCTCACAGGAGACAGTCCTCCACAAACCAACTCTGACATGAGTCATTCCCACGGGCGTGTGGGTCACCCCCGTGTGTTGCAATCCTCCCAGTGCTGAACTACAACAGCGGGGCCTTCTTCCCACGGGGTCCCGGCCTTCTTTGGGTGCAGTCACCTGTCCTGGTGTGGGCCCCCACATGCCGCAAATCGGTATCTGCTCCACCAGTGACCTCCATGGGTGGTGGGGGGCGGCCCTGCCATCTCGCCACGGGATACAGGGGAGTCTCTGCTCCTGCGCACCTCCCCCCCTTCCTCCTCCATCCTTCCACCAACCTTGGTGTTCACACACATGTCCTCCTCGCAACTTCTCCTCATGACTCCCACACCTCCTCTCAGGTTCCCCTTCTTAAATACTTATCACAGAGGTGCAGCCACCGTTGCTGATTGGCCTGGCCTTGGTGCAAAGGCGAATCTGATTTGGAGCTGGGGGAGCTTCGAGAAGCTTCTCACAGGGGCCACTGCTGGGCCCCCTCTCCTGCTACCAAAACCCCCACCATTCACTTGAACCAGGACACCAGCTGATCCCTTTGAAGCTGCCTGCAGGGAGGCTGTGGCTTCCCCTTGCTAGCAGCAGGATGGTGCGGGGCAGCTGCCTCAGGTGGGAGGGCATCCGCTCACACTGAGCCATCCCACCTAGCTGTGGACTTTTCCTAAGGGAAGAGATGTCCAGACCCTCACACCTTGGAGTGTAATGCAAACTGCTCTAGTGCAAATGAGAAACCCCTCTGTGTTTTGAAGCTTTAAGGGTGAGGGAGGTCTTGGGGGGGTGGGGGTGGTGGGCACGGAGAAAATAATCCCAATTTTGGTATGGAAAGGGAACACCCAAACACAAAGGAGAAATCTTTTTGGTATATGGATCACAAGGCTCATGGGCATCAGCACCATTGCGTCAGCACTTGCCTCAGGTTTGGTTACATACTATTTTAAGAACAGCTGTCCCAAGACGGAAGGGTGGTTCTGTCTGGCAGTGGCTGCTGGCAGGTGCCTGGGGAAACAGAGAAAATGAGTAGGAATGATGCTTCAGTAGACTATCAGTTTCCTGAAATGGATCAGAGATGTCTTCAGGCAGAGGTGATGGAACCTTTGCACTTAGGGCTAAATGGATTTTTTTTTTTTTTTAAAATCTATTCATCTAACTGATTATTTACTGACCCCATTTAAATGTTAGCATCTGCAGCAACCAGGGCAATGAGTTCCCCAGTCCAGTCACTTCTGAGAAATTTATTTCCTTGGTTTGACTCTACCATCAGATATCTTCATTTACTGTCCCCTATTTCTTGTATATAATGTGAGACAGTTAATACTCATTCCTTATTCATCTTCCCATGTCACTACTGAGTTGACAGAGCTGGTTACAGTGCTGGTTTGTCACGGTTCTCCCAGATGAACAGCCTTAACCTGCCTAATTGTTCCTTGTACAGGATTACCTCCAACCACCCACTCTACCTTTCTAATTTACTAAACATATAGTACAGTTATTTTTACAAAGAGAGGCCAGATCTATGCACAGTACTTGAGAAAGGGGGTTGAGCTGAGTGGTGACATGCTTATTTGTTTTGTTTTATATTCTTCTTTCAACTTGCAAGCTTTACTTTTTTTTTTCTTTTCTGTTGTTCTTTTGATCAACAGTGAGAGTTGAACTGATGCTTGCAGCCTTTTGAGGATGCATGGTAGTGACTCAGTGGATTATGTACCTGGTTAGGGTGACTTTTTTGGCCTTAAATCAGAGCACGACATGTGGGATAGGGTATGGCAGATCTGTGATGCTTTCATAATGGAAACGAGGCTAATGGAATTGTGTTTTGTTTTGTTATAAACACCAAACTTGCTGAAGGTCACTATAGCTCTCAAAATTCAGAGGGTGAGGGGTCACATCTCAAATTTCCTTTAGGATAAGGATTCATGGGTAATGGGGGTATCTTCTGGAAAGCCAATACTTCAGAAAAGGGGATTGAAAGGAGTCCTCCTAAAGCTTAATTGCCAGGGCTAAATGAAAGTGGGTGATCAGGATAGAACCTGGTCTGTGCAGGAAAACTAATGAGTTCTTTGTAGATAAACATGCTAAGGTGGGGGGAAGGATGCAGTTTTCCTGAAGGCAGTTGTCTTTATTAGAGGGAGCCTTCTTTTACAACTCCGATTTCATCTGTCTGTTGCATGGGTGATTGGAGACAATAAAGGCAATGCAAAAAGGTGCAGAGCCCAGGATGAGTTGGGAGGAGTTTTACTGAAAGTGGAAACCACTTTTTCCAGTTAATCATCAATTTATGAACCTGCTAAGCCAGTCTTCATACAGGTATCTTACTTCAGCTTATAATGTGGTATGGTACTCAAAATAGTCTAGTTCAAATCTGCCAAAAACAGTCACTGAAACCAGAGAGATTATGTGAAAATATAGGTTCTTTTTTTCTTCCCTTGCATTACGATTTTTATATTGTCATT
Source organism: Strix uralensis (assembly GCF_047716275.1). Classification (NCBI taxonomy): domain Eukaryota; kingdom Metazoa; phylum Chordata; class Aves; order Strigiformes; family Strigidae; genus Strix; species Strix uralensis. The sequence goes on along the minus strand of NC_133978.1, from coordinate 7,741,186 downwards.
ACCCTTTTGATAGAATCAATAGATACAAATACAGTTTGATTTTTTTTTTTTATTGTACAGCTGCAAAAGATTCATATTTTATATCAACTAACTTGGAGTACAACAAAACCTATTTCATTAATTCAAAACAAAGAACACTTAAAAACTTTCTACCTTCTTATAGTACTTTTTCTGCTATTAATTTTCATACTTTGTAAAGATACAAGTGGGAAGGATTCACGCAGTTCATTCAGTCTTGCTCATCTGCTGGTTGCTGTTTTGGCTATTGCATTAAAAATTTACTTGTGTATGATTCCTTCTAGGCTGCTATTTATTAATGGATTAAGAATGGTCCTTTGAAGTGAACAGCATGTACGCAGCAAACTATTTTGTTCAATTTAAATGAAAAAGAATGAAAGAAATGCTGTTAGCCTAGTTCTTTGAAGGTGTTTGGATTCAAACATTCAGTTTGAGATATCGCTGTAGTTTTTTTTAATAACATGCCCTAGAAGAAAAACAAGCAAATTTTGAGGGTTTTATTTTATCTTTTTATATGAAGGTTCTCTTCTTCAAAGACAAAACTAGCTGAGGGACAGGTAATGCTTATTGTGCACAGGTTCTGCTACGTGAGCACAGTCTCTGCAGCTCTCTCCTGTAGCAACAGTGCTGCTGTGGGAGCTTGTTCTGCTCCGGTGCCCAGAGAGCAGGGGTGCCTCTGGCTGTATCCACGCTGTGCCCACCAGGATGAACGTGCAGTTAAAATAACTGCCTTTCTCTAGTTCCTGCTGGTAGGGAGGTTTCTGTGCCAGTTTTGGGACAGGTGTTCCTGGAAGGAAACCTGGTGGTGCTGGAAATCCTCTGAAGACATTTGCCTGCAGGAGAACGGCATCCTAGGCTCCTGTTTGCCCCTGTGATGACAAGGGAAGATGGTGCTAGAGCTTGCCTGGAAGTGTTGACACAGATCTGGGAGATCTCTGTCCCTGCAGCATGTGAAAGGTGGCAGCATCTATATGTTTTGGGTAGGTAGGTTTGTAGGTAACCATTACTTGCCTTCAATATATTGTGGGGATTTTCACTGCTCATTGTAAGAAGACAAGTAGTGTGTCAGAGCACTAGTAGTGTTGCAGGCTTATTTGCCTGGCAGACTACTTGTATAAATTTAGTAGGTCCATCTAAATAATTAGACTAGAAGTAGTAAACCCTGATGTATGCACCAAGACCAAGAACTACCATCTTGTCTTCTGTAAGGGTCACCATTCCCAAATAATATTTAATACTCCTCCTAATTCCTACTAGAAGAATTGGTGACTGCAAACATGGCAAAGAAATGAGAATAGAAGTGGCAATAACATGAGGAAAACCAGTTCAGTGGAGTTTGGTTTAGCCTCAAGTTTTCTGTTAACAAGCTGTATTGCATACTTGGCAGAGGCACTCACAATGAAATGAAAAGCATCAAAAAACGAGTCAGTAGAACAATAAAAATAGGTTTCATATGAGTGGTACCTTCCTTTTCATAATGAAATACTACATGTGGGATTTTTGTGCACTGGCCTGAAGAAAGCGTAAGAAACCTATGAAAAGAGCTGAGGAGAGGCTGTGCCCTCTGCTAGGTCTGTATTTGTTTCGGTGCCTAAATCCATCCTCTCGGGAAGAGTATGGGGGGAATGACTTCTATAATGAGCTTTACTTTCTGGATGTTTCTCCTGGCTACATGTCATAGTGATTGTTTGAAAGCATAACTCTTATTACAGCTATGCATTATTCACAAAGAGAAAGTGTTAATTATTTCTGCTTACTACATTCAGTGATAACCTGCTGTCATAATTTTTTTTTTCCTGTGGATTTCTGAAAGCTTTTTATTTCTTTTGCTAGGAAATAGACCATTTCTAGTGATGAAATTGCAGATCCGTAGTGCATTCCTCTTTAAAAAGGGTGGGTCCAAATGCTACAGCTGATAAAATTTTGTGACAAAACCCCATTCATTTGTGTTTTGTATAAATGTAAAGAGATATGCAATTAAAATTTGTATAAAACTTAGATTAAAACAGTATGTTTAGCCTGCCATGTAAAGAAACAATTGACTGATTAGATTTAATCACTAGAGAAAGAGTCAGTGCTATGAGTGCAGCCCCTTCCCCCCCACTCCAAACCAAATAAGATCACTCAGAGTGAAAATACAGGACAACTTGATTGATACTTGTTGCTATTTTCACTGCAATGTTCCATCAATATAATTAAACCCAAAATGAAGATTTAAGATGGAAATTTTCATCACTCCTTAGAAATACAAGGCAAAAGGTATAGAGCCATCATCTAACCATGTAGTAAAAAGTATAGAAATGAACTGGTTCTGAATGGACAGGCTACTGAACAGTTTTTATCTTGATTCCTGTTTTGCCTCACTGTACCAGAAAATATTTTGATCTACATGGAAAGCTTCATTAAAAATGTTTAATTTTTCTTTACCAGAACTGTATCATCTGCTCCCAAGTGGAAAATTCATTCCATGTTCATCGGAAGATGGTTATAGATGGCATGGCTTTGCTGAACATGGTTGACTTTTTTGGGGGTACAATATTGATGACCATGTGAGGGGTGAGCTGTGGGCTGCTGAAGCAGCTGTGGCTCAAGGAGACCCTCTGTTTGCATCTTCTTACTTTCTGTGAGCAAAGAAGTCTGAACCCATCTTTGTGCAACTTCTCCGACTTTGTGACTTTGTGGTCATAACTGAAGCATTCGCCCAGCAAGTAAAGGTATTGCATAGATGATAGTCTGCCATTAGCTGTCAGAACACATATAAGAGCATTTACACCAGCACTTCAAAGCTGCGATGAAAGAGCTCTGTTTCCAATTCAGACACAAGGCACATGGGCTTCTTATATTTGCTCAGTATTCCCAATTCACCATTAGATGTGGCTGCTCTGTGCAATCTGTTTTGATCTGCTCCCATCTGCTCCAATCTGATGTTTTTTTTCTGAAAAATGAAGCTGGCAGTATGTGATTGTTGCAAAGGCAATCAATTACTGAAGCTGTAAAAGTGTTCTTTCTGGTAGAGACAGAGTGTGCTCTTACCAGACTGCTGCATTTCTTCCACTCCTTAACATTGCGCAGGTAAACTGCACCACGGGCTATTGGCACAGACTTAAACTGGCAGAAACAGAGGCAGCTCCAGCAGATCTGCTGTTGTACATGAGGACAAATCAGAGGCTCCCTGCTGTATTTCATGTTTTGTGAGGGGACTTTGTTAGTAAGAACAGCTACTGGTGGCGCGTGAGTGGCTGGAAAACTGTGTGTGAGGAATAGTTGTAAGTGGCCAGCTGTGAAAAAGAATGGGCCCACTGACTGCATTTCCTCAGCACTCAGCCCTGGGTCTGGTACAGCTCAGTGTTTTGGTTTATTTTTGTTTTGTTGTTTTTTATTTTTTTTTTTTTTGTGAATGACTTGAATGAAGGAATAGAGCGTGTACTTATCAAATTAGCATGTAATACTGAACTTGAAGGGAATAGAAATCCAAATGAACTGGATGAATTACAGAAAGCACAACACCGACCCCCCCCCCCCGCCCCCCACCTCCCCTGACTCCAAAGCATGCGGTTTTACTGGTATGGCAGATTCAGCAGTTCAACAGGTAGAAGTGTAAGAACAGCATCTATGCAGACACCAGATACAGAAAAGAACACTGGGAGTTACTATGCTTTCTTCACTTGAACCTAAATGCCAACAATGTCAAGCTTTTGTGAAAAGTATTAACACTGCTAGGATGTATGAGGGAGATGTATTTTTCTGCAAGAAAGGAGTCATCCTCCCACTCTGCTTGTTAGGCTTGCCAGATGCAGCCTGGAGTATTGCAGCTAGCTCAGGCTCTACTCTTACAGCAGGTTGCAAACCAGCAAAAGTAGCCTGGAGGAAAGCAAAGAGCGATCACAGGTAGATGAAATGTGATCTTGGAGGGCTTGGAAGAACTATGTTTGCATAGGTTTACAAAGATAAAACTAAAGGGGAAGGTTTGGAGGTGACTAGCTTTCAGATGCAAGAGAGATCTGTGGAGCAGAAGGTAATGATCTGCTGTGCTCCTCATGTCTGGGGACAAGTGGTAATGTGCTGGTGTTACTGCAGGAAAGACTTGACCGGACACCAGGGGAAATGTCCTAGTAATAGGCTAGTTAAAAAAAAAAAAAAAAGGCTCTTGGATCATGCTGTGGACACTGAGCCATATATCACAGAATCATCACAGAACAGCCCAGGTTGGAATGGACTTTGAAAGATCATCTGCTCCAACCTTTTGTGGGAAAGGGAGTCTAGGTGAGATTATCTAGTCCCATGCCCCCTTGTGTCTTGAAAACTGCCAGTGATGCTGTATGTCCCATGTGCCTGGGGAGGTTGTTCCAGTGAATAACTGTTCTGACTGAAAAAAATTTCTTTCTTGTATTGTGATGAAAATCATAATGGACGTCTATAACGTTACAGATCTATGACTTGTCTAACCCTGCCTCTGCAATAGCCAAAACCTGAATGTCTTCACGTATAAAAAGAAAACAGTATTTTCTGCTTTGTTTGGGGGGGGGGGGAAACCCAAGATTTTTATAAAGTATGTATTGTGTAGTAGGGAAGTAGAATTATTTGCCTTTTGCAGCTGTCTTACAGAACAAACTTTCCTACTGGCTAATATACGACAAAGCCCTTACATGACATTGGGAGGGAAAGAATCCCCAGGTTACTACATTAGGCTTCAGATCTAACTCTGATAGACCCTAAATGTTTCCATCTACTTTAGCAGTAGTTTAGACTTTCACCAGGTACTTTTGAGAATACCAATACCTACTACCAGATGATGTAAATAAATACTGCTTACTTATACCTTTCAAGTCTGCATATTAATAAATATTGTATTCCCTAGATTAAAATTATACATTGTTATTCTGACATGGCAATTACAGTATGTATGATGTGAATCTTCGTTTATTATTGTTGAACTTCAGGCTTTGTAAAAATTAATGTTTTAGAAAGCTGCTTACAAAAAACATTCTTTAAATGAAGCTGGCCTGATGAGAAGCTAGTGGTAGAAAACAATTAAATGACACTGCTAGACAGAGATGACAAAAGATGGATCAAACTGTTCTGATAAGAATACTGATTAATCATGCTATTTGGCTATAAACTTGTTGAAGTTTAGATGTTGCTCTTGTAATCTTCACAGGACAGGTGCCTTAACTTTGAAGGAGTGATTAAGTGCTACAGCATGCAGGCTGCTATGTGAATCATAATCTTCAGACTGTGTGTCTAAACTAGTAATTTACGAAGTTATGAATATGGGAAATATTTTGCCATGATTATGAATAATTAATGCAAATCTGTATTGGCAATGTCCACCCAGTAATTCATCCTTATTGCTTTGTGACAGAATGTTTCAGGCTGCCTCTGGGAGGCAATTTGAAGAGTAAAGTCAGAATGACAAACTCCACAACCGTAGGGAGGTCTTGTGGATTGATGGCTTTGCAAACAAACTGTTGGTTAATTGGATGGGGGTGCATCTGTGGAAGTTGGAAGCCTTCTTATATAGGAAGAGATGTATGTCATGCTGAGGGCTCTGAAGGCTGCAATTTGAGCACTTAAAGGGAAGATGGAAACGTGAATGTGTCTGTGCTTTGAATGTTGAGGTGCCTAAAGGTTGCTTCTAACTAGTGTCAGCTATAACTGGCTGTGTATATGTATCTTCTCAGTTTTGCCTCACCTGCTACATCAGCATTGTCTAATATTCAGGTTCACAACTTCTGTTAATCACTTGCAAAGAATTAGACTGTTTTTTTTGTTGGTAACTGAGCAAAACCTCAAGTACTTGCTGTGTCCTTCACAGCTGTTTTGACAGGGCAGAAGAAGGGAAGGGCATGTTGGAAATGGAAATGGGGGATCTGTATGAGAAAGAATTGAGACATCTCTGCATGATATCAAGAAGTGGGTCTTGGGGGCTGGTCTGCTCTGGGCAGTGGAGCCAGCCAGGCTTGGAACAGGGTGCAAGCAGTCTGAAATGCCCTCGTGCTGCTCTACGCTGGGATGGGTGAGGGTGTGCGTGCTGCTGTAGCATGGCTGGGCTGCGCCTGAGCCCAGGGCTGCCCACAGCTGCTCTGAGCCGTGTGGCACAGTGCTCCCTGCACGCTGCTCTCGGGGAGAGCTTCGCTGCTGTGCTTTTGTTATGTCCATGTGGCATAAGCCAGACTAGCATTTTAATAAAATGTAACGAGTTTTGGAGCATGGTGCCATACGTCGCTCAAGCAGAGGCCAGGACTGAGTCCTACAGGCCCTCCCTGTGTGCTTCCCTTGCTTTCCAGGCACTGTACACCCAAGCTCTACCTTGGCTGCGCTGTGCACAGGTCAATGCTGTGGTGCTGACTACTTTTATCTCATTTTTGCTTTTTAGTCTCCCATTTGTCACAAACTGCTCCTTATCCTTGTGCATGGCTAGATCGTGGAGACTTTCTTGGTATGTTCTTGTCAGCAGAGCTCCCTCGCAGAGGTGCGCAGGGGACGATTTTCTTCCAGTGCCATTCTGCACCACGAGCAGGGTGCAGACGGCTAAAATATTAAGAATGCTAACCTGACCCCCATAAACACACAAAAATTAAATAGCTCCCACTTTAAGAATCCCCTTGAAATGAAGGAGGAAATAGTAATGAATGTTGCTGCAGTTTTCCCTGACCACATGAATGGTCCAGGCAGGATTGTTCCAGAGGGTTCCCAAACATCCCCAAATACAATGTAAAATCAATTAAAAGACATATGAATTGGTTTTAAAATAAAGATGCTTATCTGATACTTAGGAATACTTCTTAAATTGAGTTGTACTAGGAACTGATTTTGTTTTCTTAGAGTAATAACTGAAGAAAAATAGGAAGTTCTGAATTGTGATTGGTTTTTCTCTGCATGAAGCTCATAGAAATAGTTAATGCTTTGCTTGGATGTTTCCCAACCTCCTTGTGAGCAACGCTTGGAAAAATATTTTTAAAAGTTCCTAACTCATGAAGGCTGAGTTTACAGATATGATTTGAATCATGGTCTGTGTTTTTTCTAAGATTTGTCCTTTTTTCTTTGACAAGACCATGCTTGCTTATTTTACTTTTGTCATGGATGAAAATATCAACACGGTAATGATTTAGCAGCAAATCAAGATTTATTAATGACTAGCAGCACTTTAATGATGAACCAATTTAAGGATTTACAAAATAATTCAGTAAAATACATTATGATTAAAATAGCAACTTAACTACAGATTTAAAAATTACAAGATTCATACTAACTTACTATAAAGTATCCTAAATCAATACATATATGTGTATATTCATAAACACAAGATGTACAAACACAGAGACAAAAGTATTTGGATCCAGTGAAATATGTATGTACCCACACTTGTGAAAATAACTTCGTATACCCAAACACATCGGTAGGTAGAGAAGTGGGTGAAAGAGAAGCTACCCTACACTTAAAATTTCCTTCTTAGTATAGAGTAAATACTCACAATGCATCACTGTTCCTCAAGGGGGTTGATTTCACCCTGGCCCTTCGGCTTTGACAGCAGATGGTGCTTCAAGGAGTAGATACCTGAGAGGCATCCCAGCTCGGGGAGACACCGGTCACAGGTCTGCTGCCATCCAGGAAGAGCTCCAAGGGTCTCACTTAGGGTTGCTATTTATGGGGTCCAAGATAATTGACTTTCATCAGGTACTTTTCCACTCCAGCCCAACTCAAGTGATGAAATATTGTGGCGTTTTCCACCAGCTGCGCAGGCTCAGAACTTGCTGGATGTGCAGTTCAGTTATCAGCCTCCCTCAGCTGCATCCCAGGTACAGATGTACCAGGCTGTCAGGAAGTGATGGACTGTTATTACTGCTCCCAAGTGATAGGGAGAGCAGGAACCAGGAACGTCGAGGGGATGCCTTAAGGCTCTGCTCCACTGCCGTTTGCAATCCATACTGCCCTGGGTTGGTATGTGGCCCAGGAGGTGGGTTGGAGTCACACCAAGCACAGAGTGGCCCAGCAAGGAAGAAGGGGGGGCAGAATTGCACCACCACAACTTTCTTAATCCCTGTCAGCTTCCAATATTTGTGTTTTGCTCGTTCTAACATGCTGGACTCCTTTTGCAACAGCTGCATTGAATGTTTTGGGGTTTTTTTTTTTAAGCCTTCTACTCTATTTTTTTAGAACTGCTTATCTTCCTCCTGTCTGAATTAGACAAACTAGGAATTCCTTTTTGACTGGAAAGAAAGATCTAAGACTTAGAAGACACCAGATGGTGGCACTGGTCTTTCACATCTGACAAATCTGGATCATGCAGTGTAACACTAGTTTTATGCAAGTTGTACTGCATACCATGCTAATTTTTCCTTTCAAGCTGCATAGTTGGAATGAGGAAAGTGACATATTTTTATGCTTATCTTTAGAGAGTGCCTAGAGTAGGTGAGATGTGTATCTAAGGGAGTAGAAAGGATAAGCCTTGGCAATATCCGAGTATCGCTAATACTGCTATTTTCTGTATTTGTATCATGCCATTACATTTCAGTTAAAATGTAGTTTGAGTGCCAGCTTATACTAGATGAGGCTGTAGTTCTGATTCTTAAAATCAGATGTGTACCTTATGTTCTCAGTCTTTACTGAATCTTACTGCATATGTAGTTTTTAATAGCTACTTTTTTTTTTTTTTTTTTCCTGGATGTAGCAGATACTAGCTCTATAGTGATGTTATAGTTATTCGCTTTATATTCCTGAAATCTTCACTTCTGGTATTTTCACAGTATGCTTAACAGTATTCTATTTCTCTGCTTTAAGGAGGAATTGCCAGAGAAATCTGTATTTGAAAGAGAGAATGAAGTCTTGAATTCCTTATGAAATACTTTGTTAGAGAAATATTAAAGACAGAAAAATGTATTTCTTGTCTCTGGAGATGAATCCTTACAGTTTGTGCTGAGATTCTTTCCTGTTTGGGCACAAACTATGCCAGGGAAGAGAGAGTGACTTCATCTGTGGAAGTGACGCGTGCACAATGAGAACGTAGGTAAAAGCTGGTTATGAACATCAAACACAGAAATGACTAAATTCTTTAGTAGTATTGCACTGTGTGAAAATGAGTTGTTCTGCCAATACCACCTGTTACAGTCCTGGGGCTCACACAGCAGCTGTAACGTAAGCTGCAACCAGTGTTACATGAAAACAGAAAATTTTCTGACCATCCATGCTCCCCAATAATCTGCAGAGCAAACCTTCATGCTCATGAAATATCCCAGCACTACCGAAGAGGCAGGACATGGGACCTGCAGCCTTGGGTTTCATCCACAAAGAGAAATGGGCTCAGAACCCCAAAAGTGTGTTTCTCAGTGGTGCTGTCAACACACCTAATCTTCAGGCAACTAAAATCCTGATGACTTGAGCAAAAGCAAGGTGAATTGGAGATGTTCAGACATTGTGCCCTGTTTGACTTCAGAAGTTAACTGCCTTCCAAAGCCACCTGTAAGCATTGCTTCAGGGTAATTTTTTTAGTATTATGTCTCGAATAAAGTGATGGTGTATGTTTGAAGTCACCATAGTCTCTACATTGTAATACATTCCTTGGTTACTGAAAGAAAAAAAAGTTGAAATGGAGTTGACTTCCCATAGCATGCAGTCTTTTTTCACATATCTTTGGTGAGTTTAGGCTTCCCACCGTAAGGCTTAGTCCAGTTCAATCTATCACAGCTCTAGTGCATAGTTCAGTTTTATCACAAAACTTTGGCCCTCACTCTGAAATTAGTTTGAGATTTCTCACTGAATTACTGGGTTGATATTTTGCCTTTTTTCTTTGTATTAAGTCAAGGTATTTTGGTCTGGAAAAGCTAGCAAAGCTCTCACTTGTCCCATAAGACACAATTGTTACTTATGTATTGATGATTATAAGAGAAACCAGCAAAAACTAAATCAATGAAATGACCAACAAGTATGTTTGTTTTTCTTCTGTTGAAAAGTTTGCTGTTGAGTGCATGCTAGGAAAGGTTGGTGACTTTTTTTTTTTACTTAAATGTGTTTTGAAGTTTCAGTCTGAAGAAAGTATAGACCGTGGATCAAAACAGAGCCTGAAAGTTGCAATGTGAAATTACAGGATGTCTGTGTAAACAGTGTGTACTTTCCAACTGACAGAATTTAATAGCAGCTGTTATACATTTTCTGCTTTCCTAGCAGCACCTGGCATTCTGTAGAGTCAGGCCTTTATCAGACACTTGAAAAATATTTTTTTTCCATTTTTACCATATTTTCACAACTTATTCTCCTTTTGTCCCTTAATGTGACCTCACCTGTGAGCAGTTAGGAGAAAGAATAGTCATTCTTGATTGTTTTCAACATTATATGGCCTGTTCACAAGCTGGGGTCCTGACGGATGGCACTGGTTTGCAATATAAATGGTACTAATATTGAACTGAACTGTTTGGCCTGAAGTAAGATTTAATTGGTTATAATTTTTTAGTTTGTTTTTTGTGGATGTTTTTTGTTTGTTTTCTTGCAGGGAAATGCAGCCATCCTAAACTGATCATGTGCTAGGAGCAGCCCTTCTGATTTCAGTTACAGTACATTTATAATCAAAAACTTGTAAAAGTAAGATCTATGGTTACTGTTTTCCGTTTCAGTTGAGGTCATTAAATGTTTTTTGCCAATGCACAGGCATTGCATCTTCTTACTGCTTTTGTGTTAAGTGGGATATGTAGGGATCAAAATAAGTATAAATGAAACCAAGGAACTTACTTTGTGGCTTGCTACTGTTACAAAATAATATTTTTAGTTACTGCTTTAATTTCTCACTGATTCAGACTGTTAGCAGTTACTTTAGAGACACTGTTGTGATCAGGTGTGGTGCAGGGGAAAGCAAGCATAACATCGTTCTTTCAAAAGGGGGAAAAAAACCTAGAATGTCACTTACCTGCTTAACCTGGAAGAATAATTAATATCTTTGTCAGCACTGATAAGATGAGGAGATAAGTAGTAACCCACAGTGACATAATGGGTTCTTGGTAAACTCATCTGACTCTTTTCTAAGCAGAAAAATAGGACTTTTGTTACAGGAGAAGCAAGGGCAGTAACTTTAGTAAAGCTTTTGATATCCCATGTAAGATTCTTCAAAACCAGCAGTGGAAACCTGGAAATGCTCGTGAAATAACTACAACTAGATACAGCTTTAGCTGAAGACCAGCAAATGTTTTTCTGTATGACCCAGCTAGCAAGTCTAAAGAGTGGTAGAACAGATGGGTTGAGAGTGTGAGTGATGAGGAAAAACTGTCCAGAGAATGAGGACAGAAGATGGTGAAGTGGTTGGGTGCAGAGATTTTGAAAGCAGAGCAGTCTCACTTGTTCCACCTATCCGTAGTAGTGGTTAGAACAAAAAATTAAAAAGCCAGATTTCAGCAAGCCAGATGCAAGGTAGGGGTTGAGAACTTCCTAGCGGTAAGACAGCACTAGGACAGACTGCCTGGGAAGGTGTGGGCTCTCCATGGTCAGAAATCTTCAACGCTAGATAAAAACATGTCAGTAAGGACATCCCTTCTAACTCAGTTTTGGTGATAGAAAAGAGAGAGGCTGTATACTACCTTCTAGGGAAATCACTAGTACAGCAGAAAGCAAGGATTTAGGGGTCTTTCTCATTTGTTTATAGGCAAATTCTGTAGTTATTTAAATAATATGGAATAAAATGACTATGAAAGGGGAATTGAAACAACCCACAATTTAGTCTTTCTCTTGAAAAGAAAATGTTTATGAACCTGCTCTGCTTTAAACAAATCCCTGAAGCAAATGAATGTTTTGAAGTGGTCTCTGCTTAAAAAGAGGAGATCACAAAATAATTCTGTCAGAGTATTCTGTCATTACATGCGTGGGGATTTTTTCTTTTTTACAAGAACAAAGCAATTTGCAGATAAAAGGATTCCTCAAATAAGATATTTTTCTACTTTTTATTCCTGCAAGTAAGACATTAGTTATATTCCCTGTAAGGTGCTTGTGGTTCTATTTGCTCTGTTAATATTACAATATGTTATCCCTTATTCAAAATTTAATCCAAGGAAAGGCATGTAATACTTGAGTATCCTATTTCAGAAATGCTTGCATATATGGTGACTCATGTGAGTTCTAGGCATGATTAGTTTTGCATCGGTTTGTAAGTAAGTAGGTAAGAAAGCCAGCATTTTTTTATGCAATTACTGACTTTTGGCTGGCCAGTTTATGTAGTGAGTTACTCAACTGAGAGGGCGGTAGTAAAAATAGCAGTTTTTAATGCCTACAATCTGAACAACCTCAGCTCTTGCATTTTCACTGTTGAATGCTTGTTTATCCCATACAAGTATGCTTCATTACTTTAGGTATAGTTTGAAAATGGCAAGCAAGTCAGTGTATTATCGTGACTCAGACTGACAAAAAGTGCTGCAAGGCTGATAAGAAGGGAGGGGAGAGTATTTCTACTTCTTCTAATAGTGACAAATACAATTGCTAATATTAACACTGTGGGCACTGTGACCTGAAGCTCACCGGGAGAAGATGTCAGGGAAATGGGCTGTGCTTTGACCTCTTCCAGAACAGTCTGGGTAGAATCAGGTGTTGTGTAAGCTTTTTAGCAGAGGCAGTGTGACATTTCTGTTTTCTCTGGTGCTTGTGCTTTAACTGCTTTTTTGACTCAAATGTTAAACTTCAGCTCAGCTATTTAATGAACTGCTGCCTGAACATATTGCAGTTGGGACTTGTCGATACCAGGGGGTGATCAAGAAGGTGAGGAGTTACCCCAGCAGCCTTGCAGGTGTCACAGGGGACAAAGGCTTCAGTCCATGGGGAGCGTTTCTCTGCAGGGCCAGTGGATATTTTCAGTTTCAGCCTCGTTTGTGGTTGCAAGAAGTGTCAGCTGGGAGCATTTTGATCAGCATATACTTAATCTGGAGTAAAAAGCTACTGCTTTGTCATGTAACAAGAAAGCAAATGCATATAGGATGATGTGTTTTGGTTTCCAGGTGGGAAGCTTGAGTTTGTGCTAAGTTGAACCTATCTATCTGGTTTAGTTCCCCCCATCTAAAACACTTAGCAAATGAGTTGTGCTGTCTGCCAGACATGACCACATTAAGTCTACTTGTTTTATGAACACTTGATGAAATTTTAAGATTCTAAGAAAATGTCTCCAAAAAGATATCATATGAAAATCGATAGTTCTTTTCTATGTCATCTTGTTTATGAGCTAGAAGCAGAAAGAGGGTTCACTGGAGCAGGGCTAAGATCAATAGCTCTGTGAATTTTAATTGGACCTTCTTTTAGTACTAGCTGAGTGCTGTGTCTGCTTTTAACCCTGTAAGAGTAAAATACAAGACCCTTTGGCAACTAGTGACTTCTTCAGTCCCATAGGAACCACTTGTGGACTATCTTAGAAAGTGGGAAGAATGGAATTGAAGAGTGACTTGATTCTTACTACTGTCATATAATTTCATTTAAAATAACTTTTCCACCATTTTGGTTTCCTATTTAAGCTTGGTTAATATAGTCCTCTTTTTACTCATTTTGTCTTTTTGTGTTGTCCTTGTTTCCAGTCTGAGTTTTCCAATGTTTTTTTCTCTCTTTACACATGTATACTTGGAGTCCCTTTACAATGTAATTCTTATGTATGCAGCGAGTTAATAAAATCACCTTCTCCAGGGACTCTCTATGGAATGTGGACATGATCATAAATTATGTTATTTCCTCATAAAGAAACAGTCGTCTCTTCTCACTTTTATTTATCCTTCTCTTACTCTGTGATTGCAAACAACAGTGGCTAAATGTTTTGCTGATCAGGGATATCAATTAAACTCAGACACCAGAGTGAAAAGAGCAGGTGTATTTTACTAGAAATAACTAAATAATATAACAGAATAATACAGAAAACATACAGTAAGAAAAGACAGAATAGTGCACTCAAACAGGAAAATACAGGGTAATGCATCACATCATTACTACTTGAGAGAGAGAGACAATAGTGATTAAGAAGGATACATCACCACTTGCATACGTTACCATCATCCAGATCCGCAGTCACTGGGGAGCCCCGGTTACAGCGAGGATTTGGAGAACCTTTCCCGGCAAGTGGGACATCCTACGCAGTGCGTCCACCCGTAGGTGAGGCTTCCAAAGTTGCTGTGAGCGGGTCCAGCCTTATATACCTAAAAATCAGTAAGCCAGAATAGCTGGCACCTTTGTTTTAAGCGGAAATATCTGGTTTTCATCTCACGTTAGGTTCCCCCCAGAGCCTGGCCAGGGCTTAAGGGAGAAGCTAAGGGAGTTTCTCTGCTGGTCTAGTTAATTTATGAGTAAGGTCACAAGGCCAGATAACTGTTTCTGTGGCTCCGTTATCTTGCTCACACATAAAGAAAGATAAGGATACATTCAACATAGACATGTTTTATGATGTTTAAACTACATCTTCTATGCATATTTCACTAATGACTACACACAGACTTAGCAGTTTCAGTTCAGGGCCTGTTGCTCAGGCTTCAGTATTTCCACCTTTTACATCAGAATAGTTGGTTTGCTATAACTTAGTATAATACCTATTACCACAATGGTTATCAGTTATAAAATGTACAGGATTCATCTGTAGGTCAACTCTGGCTTGGGCCTATTGTCCAAGCCTTAGCACTTCACTAAAATGAGTTTATGCTTTCTTTTACAGTCACCCATATCAAAAAGATCTTCTGAAATGCTCTTAGTAACATTCCCATGTCCTCTTGCTTTCATCCCCTATAAATTCCCAGAGCCAGATAAGTCTCTCTTTCTTCCAAAATTCCCAATGTGATCATTGCTAATGTGGTTTCTCCTTCACAATCTCTGTTTCTCAAGTCCAATATAACTTAATTTGTATATTGCCTTACACTTTTTCCAAATCCTCTTGGTGAAGCAATTCTGTCTGCTGGCAGCACGTGGGTATTTATTCTTTCTTCTGCTTGCACACATGGAATCAGATCTAATCTGAGGTGATCATTCCCCAAAAGTTTACTGTAAGAGAAGCAATGTAGTTATCTGCTCTGTCTGTATCCTGCAGATTTCCACCAAAGAGGAAGTTTTACCCACTGACGTGATTTTTATGAACAAGGCTGATGCCAGGTTGTATTTTTACAATGTCTGCTAAATAACAGACAGATAGCTACTTCTTCGAGGATGCCTGGCTATGAAGTGGTGATGGGATTTATCAGAATGTGATTTTTTTCATTTTGTTTTATGGGGTAAGTTGGTAGGTGGTGCTGTTCCTGCTCTTTGTGATGACTTTTAGGAAGAGATGCTAAATGCTGTGGTGTTCTCTAATTTTTAAAATTCCACAATAGTATAACTTTACTGTCTTTAGTGTATTTTTCACAATATACGAGACACTCACCTGAAGAGGAGAGGATCTGTTTTGTACCTAATGAGGACAGATTTCAGTCAAAGATTCTGTTTTATGACTACCTGAAATTCCTGTCTTATTTTCACTGAAAACACAACTGGTGATGTTTTGTGCTGTTCTTTATAAAAGGCACAATACAGAAATTACAGCCTGGGGGCAGGGAAGGGGGCTGTCATGGCTCCTATTTTGTCCTGCTCTTGAGGATGCTCTAGAATTGGTAGAGGCTTGATGGTAAAACAGATGGATTTGAGGACTTCAAAAATTGTAGTGCAGCTTATTGTGACAGCTTTGCAAGTCATGATCAGAAATGTCTGTGATGCCATTGTTGTGACTTTTTATAGCTCAAGTTGTCTTTGTTTTTCCCCCAGGAATGTCCTGACCCGTGCCAGCCATGACACTTCCCTTTCTTTGACAGGAACTGGGGCATATCAGCACCTTTATACTGGTTAAGGTGCTTTGCCAAATGAATTAGAGCCTGGGTAAAGCTCTGGTTCAGGATGCTTAAATTCAGCTACTTAGACTTGTTTGTGGGAGTGTACATAGAAAAAAAATGCAGCCAAATTAGAGATACTCTAGTTTGCTGTTTCAGTTTTGTAACTGTCTTGAGCAAAATGAACCGTCCCTAGGCTGTGGCAACTGCAGAAAATCTATGACTTATGTGTTTGTTTTTTTTTTTTTTTTACTCTGAGGTTTTCACTAGTGAAGTACTGGCTCAGGTGCATCACCTAGCTGATGTGTCTAACAGGACCCCTGGACCAGAGCTGACCTAGGCTAGTACTGTGTGCAGGGCAAGAGGGGTTCGGGTCTGTGTTCAGTACCCAACTGTACAGACACACTTTGAGTGTTGTCCATAAGATGCAGTCATGGTTTCAGGGCTTATATACAGATTTTTCATGGAAAAATGAGAATTGTGCAATTACAATGGTTTACCTAAAATAATTGGATGAGGTAAACACGGTAGCATGCAATAGCAAAACTGCCCTGGGGAAGGGACATGTTTTGTTGGTTTTGTAGAGCTTTTGCTCTCAATTGTGGGGTCTGGAACATGTGTTCAGTCCTACTTTTCATTCTTAATTTTAATTTTACTGAGAAACTTGGAGTATATATTCTAAAAACTTTGTCCACTGGCAGTTCTTCAAAATACACAAGTAGAAAAGTAATTTATTTTTTATATTTATTTGTTTCCATCAGATCTCTTTGCAAATCATATCTAGTTTTCCATCCACTATCACTCCAAGACTACTTTTGGCGTTACTGTTTTTCAATTCAAGGGATCTCATTGACTCCACATTTCAAATTATTTTTCACTGGATGTATTTATCAAGTTTCAAGCTAGAGGCTCTCATGGAGTTATAAGCCTCTTAAAGGAGGGAAAGTGCTGACATAGCCTTAAATTGTAGTATGGCAAATGTTACACTATAATTACCTTTATCTATCATCAAACTCCCTTTCAGAGGCCTGGCTATGTGCCGTGGGCCTCCTGATGGAATGCTCCATTAGACTGAAATTTTTCATGGGGAAAAACATCTAAAGCAAAACATGATAAAGTACTTTCATAAGAGTAATCTCAGTGACAGGGTGGTGAGAAGAAAAGAGATGGTGGTGAGCTGCAGGAGGAAATATTCCACAGCATTAATGGTAGATCTATATTAGAGTACAAAATTATTTTTTTTCCTACTGCTGTGTCTCAACCACATTACTACTTGTCTTCCAGATGCTTTGACAAGTCAACATTTAACATGAGCTGTGAAATTTAAGCAAATAGTATGTGTATTTTTACTATGCACTGGAGTATTGGCCAAAGACATACAAGCTGGCAGACACTGGACTAGCTGTGGAGTGGAAAGCAATATAATAATGCACTTGAGCTAATGCACCTGGCAAAATAGGGCTTGGTAGTTCTGGCATGAGGTTGTGTTGAAGCTGCTTTGCTGATTTCATGACTGATCTGGAGTTCATGTATTGTATTGTGTCCTCAGGTCTGTGCTCCTTTGATTGCTCTGTCATCTGGCCTACACTCTGTAAATTGTGGGCTTGGTTTGTCAGCTTCATGTCCTGAAAACAAAGGTAAAGGAAATGAAGGACTGAGCTGAAAAAGGCTGGGGAAGAGTGAAATTCAGACTAAGAACTAAGGGGTTGATGCTTCCATAATGCAAAGATTTCAGGTACAGGAAGAGAGGCACAGTACTAAAGCAGTTGTGTGGCAACACAGCCACTATCATCTCAATGCCTGGAATATAAAAACACCCCCTCATTTGTCTGTGTTTTATATTAATCATGAAGAACTATTAGTCATGTAAAGCACAAATAAAAGGAGAACACTTAAGGACAACACTGAAAAACTGTTTGGGAGCTCTGTGTATTTTATTTATACAGACACACACTTTTTGGGATGAAGTAAAATATTTGTATGTACTTGCTACTTGCCTTTGCTGACTTAAGTGACTCATGTACGGTTGCTTTCTGCTGTTAAACTGGTAAGGACATGGTATATCCATTTCCGAAGTGTAGCCATGATTAATGCTGTCTAAACTGTATGGGAGTAGTTCATGTGCAGATGCTACGTAAATAGATGGAGAAGGGAAAGAAGAATTTTTATATTGGAAAATATTGTCATTTTGGGTGCAAGTGGCTACTGAGGTAAACTAGATTCCCGTAGACAGCTAAAGGGAAATGGGTTTCTGTACTTAGGTCACTAGAGTATTAGATTGTATAATGGCCATTTGAGTATCTTTACATTTCATCTCAGTACTTTGTTTTGGTGGCTAATTAATTCCGCTGTCTTCTAATACAGTTCTGTTTTCTGTTTAGGGCATACTACAGCAGATATGCTTTTCAAAAAGAAAAAAGTGAACTAAGCATGTTATAATTGCATCTCTCTTGCTCTGCATGTTTAGTCATTTATCTCACTACAGAGAATGTGAAATATTCCAGTCATGGTGTGTTTGGTTTATTCTTCAGTAGAAATGAATGAAGACCAGTGCATTGAGAATCAAGGAAATGGTTTCTAGTCTGTTATGCTGTTACAATACAGTGAATGTACTAAATATTATTAAAGATATACAAGATAAACTTATGCTAGGCAAGAGTCAAATTCAACTACTTTGTAACAAAGTAATGGAGTCAACTAAGGGGTTTAGTTGGTGTATTTGAGTGGGGGCCCTCTTTCAATGCAGAGCTGCTATATAGAAGAGAAGCTGTGCAGCCCCACAGCTTAGATGACTGAAATGTACCCAGCAAGGTATGAAGAGGTACATCTTGGGAGGGGAGGGGGGGTTGTGTGGGCAGGGAAGACTTTGCAGTTGAATTTTTTGGCAGAGAGGAATTAAAAGGACTTGAAATACCACATGAAGTAGCTGTTCAGATTTAGGATGCTCCTTCTGTGAGTTAAACAGGTCACCTTGAGGAGAGGTGTGGTAGGGGAGTGTTGGTAACTGAGCATGTCGGCTTGCTCTTACGTGCCTTCTACCTTTCTACCCCCGGAAAAAATAGGCAGTTTGTCCACAGTAGGACACAGTGCATTAAAAAAGGAAAAGAACAAACAAAAAAGCCCAAAACCTTTATTTTAACATATTTCATGCTGACTACTGCAGGTGGAATTTGAAATGGTGGTGACATCTCAAACCGCCTTCATCCGTATTGAACGCAACCACTCTGGCCTTTCTCCCAGAAGAAGGGGGAACTAAAGGATAATAGCTTGTGATTTGCACATCCTGTAGTGTGGTTGGTTTGAAAGATAAGAGCCTTATCAAATTTCTGCAGCAATCAGGTGGTGGTTATGTGCTAAAAACTGTAAATTATAATTCTGTTAGTTTAACCTTCAAGCATCTATAACAATTCTACAAGAACTTAACTATTGCACCTCAAACAAACTAAGTTAAGTTTAGCAATCTACAGACCTAGGCTTGAAGATATATGTTGCAAACTGTATTTTGGTTCTATGAATATTAATAGACCAGAATGATGAATTTTCTCTTTATAATTATAACTTTGTAGGGTGGGTGTAACACTTATTTATCTCAAAATGTTAGTGATTGTTACTTTGAAGGAGACCAGATTTTCTCAGTGAAGATAGGAATAAGTCAATTCTTCAAAAAGCATTTGTGTTCTAGGGAGGAGGGAAAAATCCCCAGGCACTTCTTTTTTTAATATTTTTTTTTTTCTTCCTGTTTTTTGTTTGGGTTTGTTGTACATAATGAATGGCAGCTCTGCCAGCAATTGTTTTTTCACATTCATTGGGAATGTAACTGACAAAAGTAATCTTCTTTCTCCACTAAACATTTCTTTATAGTTTTGGTTGTATCACAATCTGACTTTTACACACAAGCTGCAGTTCAGAAAAATGTTGTGTAGAGTGGAGTCTTAAACTGATCTGTAGCCCAACTTGGTTTGTGCTTTAACGTACTAGAGCTTTTCAACAGAAAAATCCAGGATTTTGCTCTTAAAGAAGTGGGGGCTACTATATGAGTGAAGATGTAATATCTTATAGCTTCTGTATCACAAGATAGCTGATAAATTTATTCAGACATTTAAGTGTAAAGGTGGGGCAACAGGAGAATAAGTGGATCCTGAGTGGATCCAGGAGTTAGGATCATGGGTGGAAGCCTTCTGTGGGACAGCTGCAGAAGCAGGCATCCCTTGGTAGGTAGAACATTTTCTCTTTGTGTCAACCAAATGTAGGAACTGCGCAGTATGTGAGATTTCTGTTGTCAGAGAGAGATGTTAGGTGGGGCTGTTATATGTGGGGAATATAAAAAAGGTACATAGCTTGGAATTTGCTTTTTTAAGAGTTTGGTTTTTACCTTAGGTGCTTTAAGTCACTTTTTGGTGTACAGCTGCTATTCCACAGGGTGCAGAAAGCTGGCTTTTGCGATCGTGTCATTAGTGGTTGAATGAATGGCCTTCTTCTCTGGAACATGGTCATGGCTGCAAGCTGTCTGTTCAGGCTGTGCCTGGGTTATCTGTGCTGGGTTTCTTAGAGGATCATGTCTACATACTGGTTTTAAAAACTGTTTTCAAAGACAGCTTTGCATAGACATTGATTTGCCTGTAGTTCTTCCCTTCTGTTCTCCAGATTGAATCTGGAAAACTCTTTTCCTTGACATGACAAAGAAATGTCAATATGAGCAGATATAATTATGTTTTATTATGCTTTTCTAGTCTTCAGAAGAAACAATAGGATCTAGTGGAGATAAGCACTTTGTTTATATGAGCCTAACATGGGAGTTTCAGTAGACCTTACTCTGTTTTTGGCTTTTCTTCTGTTAATAAAATGAGAAGTTAACTTCTATTTCAGGAACATCAAATGAAAAATACTATTTAAGAATTTATTTCTAAAAAGACTGATTTCTTATCTGTAGATCTTGTTTAAACTTGAAAGACTTTTTCCTTAAAGCACTTGGCTCTGTTTTAATATACGTTTATTGTTAATTTGAAATGCTGTAAATTTCTAAATATGAATACACTGTGCAAACATTTAGTATGTTTTTAAGTGCAAGAAGCTTTTCTGACTGATACTTATCTAATGTGAAACACCAAGGTAACTGACATCTGTCGGGCACATCTGTTACAGCTCCTAGGACTTCTGTTTTTAAAAGTATCTGTGGTCTTGGAGTGCTCTGGAGGATGTTGGTGTGCTTGAGCATAATGTGTTTGAATGCATTAAAAATGCTTGTCCTAGAGTAGCTAGTTCAAGTGTATGGAGATTCAAATGACATTTTCCTGCAGTAGAAGACTCACTATGCTGCAGGCTGTGACTGAGGATGACAGAAAACCAAGGGCTGACCTTCAGTTCTTTCACTGAAGAATCATCAGTCAAAAAAGCCAAATAGGTTTCTCTCACTTCTTGCCTGATAAAATAACACAGATGTTCAAATATGATTACCTTTGCTTGTCCCAGGATGTAGACTTGTATATTTTTAACTTTACTCCACTTCCTAAAAAGGATGGGATAATATGAGATGGTGAGCATCTCATTTTCCCTTTTTATGTGGGAGAAAATGCAAGGAATCCATTGGATTTGCATCTTTTAGCCTTACACAATTTCTTCTTCAGAGCTCTGGGAGTCGGTGTGGAGATTAGGGCTTGCTAGGAATTAACAAAGTATCTATTTGTTGAGGGAATATAGTTATTTTCATTTGCACTCAAACTCCAAATCCATTTATAATAAGCTGTTTTACTCTCAATAGGCATTGAAAGAAAAAGATAACATCACTGTGATCATTCTGAAAAGGCTTTAGTGTCAACAGGGCAAAAATGAAACAAAAGGCATATTAATATGGGCTAAATTTTGGGAGCCTTCCATGAGCATTTATTTATTTGTGGCAAGGTAGAGACATTTGGAGTGACCAAAAATGGTACTTTTTACTTTGAACCCCAAATAACTTGTTGTGGTTCTGTATCTCCATTGCCTGCTTTCATATGGGTGTTTTTGGTGACTTATTTGTAACTGATATATAGTTTTATGTTTTGATTTGCGTTTTTGGTTTTGGATTTAACTCCCCTGGCATATGCTAATTTATGCCTCATTCAGAATGCTAGTAAAAAGAGAATCAACTCCTAGACCATTAGTCAGATGATATTATGGCCTTTCAAAATACATGATACCATCTCTGGGTAGCAGTACAATTTCCACAACTGGATTTACTAATGTGAAAGCTGACTGATGAGTGTTGCTGTGTTTATGGAACTGAATGTGTAGGAAATGAAGCAGCCAGAAAGCAAGTAATATAGCGTTATTACCAGCAGATATGAACAACACAGGATGAGATGGGCTCTCTTGACCTTTCCAGCTGCTGGTGCATGGGTAGAGACAGGGGAAAACAGCACCTGCATTTTGTCCATCCTGAAGAGCAGTGTGACATACACAACAAAAGCACCTTATTCATGCGTGGTATAAATGCTCAGGAATGGCTCCTCCTTGTGCACAGAGCAGCATCACAAATACAAGGTCTGTGACTCTGGGTAGCTGTGTGATCTACTGGGACAGCGTGAGCAGAGCTGCAAGCAGAGCTGCAGGTCTCTGCCAGGGAAATGGCCTTTGTATCTTCCAGGGAGGGGAGCATGCTGTGGACCACTCTCAGCACTGCTGGGCTGGCTGTGTTTTCCGATAGCCCATATCTGCAGCCAGAGGTTTTATTGCAGATTTATGCTCAGTTCATGCTGCTCTGCAGATAAGAATTCTTCAGTACCCAACTTTGCTACTTGATATTTTTGAAATGACCAGTATGTGTTCAGTGATCAAGCTGACTGCTTTTTATTCTGGGAATAATACTGACAACTCTGACTTTAGAGGTTATGGCTAATGCTGGGAGTAAGCAGTCTGGCAATCTAGCAAATTTAATGCAAAATGAGAAACCCACTCTGTTCTCCTCCCTCCTTATTGAAGTTCTTTATGTTGGTTATCATTAGAGTTATCAAAGCAGACTTTGTACTTAATCCTGTTTACAAGTACTGTTAATAAAAACCCCAAATTCATTAAAGCAGAATTTGACAACTGCTGTTATTTCTGGATGATAGTACATGTTGTGAGGGCTAACTGGCCCGTGTAGGTAAACTGCTGACATCAACTGAAGCCGTATCTATGCAAAGTGTTTAAGAATTCAGTGTGGGGTGACTGCAGTACTCTCCTGGCAGTGAGATCTTGCACAGATCAACAGAGCTACTTGACTTTTCCATCTCTGTTTGTGATCAGTAGGATGTTACCTGTGATGTTTTGACTTTGGCAAATCATCAGCCACTAGTTCTGTTACTTTCAGCCTCAAAATAGACTGCCCTTCAAAAACCAGTTGTGTAGATCAAACAGGAGTGATTTGTAGCATAATTATACTGAGTTCCTTCTAGAAGCCTGAGATGGCTTAAACTAACTGTTTATATAGTCAATAAAACAAAGTGCTCTTGTTTGATCCAAGTGTTGCACATGCCTGGCTTAGAGAAGACTGCAATGCTATTTTTGTGCTGGGTGGGTTATTTGGTTTGTTCAGGGGGTTTGTTTTATTTTAAGACAGATGGTCAAAAAAGGTAGTAACTTTCTAGGAAATAGAAGGCAGCAATACAGCTAGAAGAACTGAATCCAAAAGTGTTTGTTCAGCAAAGCTAGAGGGGACAATGCAGGAGAACAGCAGCTGTGAAATGCTCTGGTCACTGAGGGCTAAGTAAACTGCAGCCAGGCAGGGTTTTGAATGTCATGTCTGAAATTTGGCTTAGGGGCAGTGAGGGACCTGTTGGTTTGCAAGCAAAGCTGGTGGGGAAGGTTGTGTAGGGTTTGGGCAGGGTGTTGGCCTTCATCTCTGCAAGTGGAAATGGAGTTGAGTCCCCCCCAGCCCTGGTACCCTCACTTTTATGGCAGTTTCACCTCTGGGGCTCATTAAAGAGAGGGTTGCCTGCTCTGCTGGGAATGTTACTGTCTTGTGATTTGACATAAAATTATGGGGTTTTATGCTTTGAAGCTTTTTTTTTATCATTCTGTTGGTTTTCTATTTGCTGTTTTAGTTTGGGTTTTTATCTCTTCCCTGTTATTTTGGGATCTGCTGGGAGACCACATGGTGTGGATGGGACTGGCAGATGCTGGAGTCCTGGGAGGTGGGTGACTGCAGTAGCAGTGATTGGTGCTAACCTGGAGGAAATGATAACTGAGGGATCCTGGCATCTTCAGTAACTCCTCATGCACTGCTTCTTAGGGATTGTTTATAAAGTTGCAGTAGTGAAATACATAGCAAAATATCCACTGAAACTTGCTCTGTCTGTGAATGAAACCTGGAATAGAGAAACTACAGTTTGAACATTGACATAAACTACTGAACAAGAATTTGAAAGGCCTTCATGCTTAAGTAAGGCGGTTTATTGTGGGGTTTGGGAGTTTTTGGGGGTTTGGGTTTTTTGGTGGGTGGTTGGTGGTGGGATTGTTTTGTTTGGGGTATTTTTGGTAGGTGTTTTTTTTCTTTTTTTTTTTTTTTTCAGAGTGTTCATTTGAAATTGTGCATCTTGCACTAGAGCTACAAGAAAGGCCTCGGCGTGAAGCTCCATATTATTCCGAGATTCTTGATGTCCTTAGGCTATATGCAGCTCAAATCCTGTCTGGTAGGAGAGGTATACAGATTCAGCCAAAGAACCAATAGATGCTGAAGTCTGGATGAAAAAGTGAACTTGGAATGTATTGTTGAGTGTGATAAAGTTAGGAGAACATTTTAAATAGCAAGTAAATGTGCTCTTGCAAAATCAGTTATAGCTTTTAAAGTATTTGATCTCAATCATCTTAGCAGTGCAACAAATGCTAAGTGTTTCATATTACAGGTATAAGTAAAATGGAGACGGTCGGTGGCCTGGAGTGGTACTTGTATCCAGCAGGCAGTAAATATATTGTAGAATTGTATTTAGACAAATGAAAGTATGGACTCTATCACTATGTTAATGCTTTTTATAAATGTGAATTAAAAGTTAAACTCTTTCTGCCGTTAAAACAAAAAAAGGTACAGAAAGTGGATGGACACCATGTCTAATGCTAAGTGCAGTTCATAGCATTGATTTTTCTTTTGGAGGGCCTTTGTTTGACTTGCTGCTTTAAGAAAAACACCTGTAGAATAATCCCTATATTATTTTAAGATTTGTTATCCATTTACCCCGACTGTAGTGATTTGTTATACTAATGTGTTCAGCATCTGTTGTTTCAATTGTACAGCAGCATAAATAAAATGAGTCAGTGGGGCTACCATCAGAAAAAAATAAAAAAAAATAGTGCCCAGCTCTAAAGCTAAAACTAGCTCTTGAGGCTGTATTAGCTGTAGAGCTGTAAGAATGACTGTGACGTGATAACATTCAGAAAAAAAAAGGGGGGGTGAGAAGAGGAAGTAACAGAAAGGGATGGGAAGAAATAGAGGAACAAGTTAGCACAGCACTGGATTTCTTTCCTTGTCAAGGAATCACCTTGCATGTTCCCCTGACGCTGGGTTGATAGAATAGGATGTATCTCATAGCTAGCACAGCAACTGTACAGCTTTCCCTGTGCATAATTTCACTTGCACCTGTATATATTATTAAAGAGGACAAATAAATACTGAAATAGTCTTTGAACTTCTGTCAGCAAATAAGTGAGCACAGAAGTACTGTGTGTGTGAAATTCCACACCTTGAATTAGTCTTCTAGTTGGAGAGCTCAGAGAGATGAAGCAAAGCAGCAGACAACAGATGGATTACCACAATTCAGAAAGGCAGAAAGTAAAAGTGGAATCAGAGGTTTAAGGGAAGGAAAAGAGCTTCAAAGATGGCAATGTAAAATGTTAATTTTGCTCTCTGGAAGGCCTAGGGGATGCAGCTGATAGTTTCATAATACAGTCTGTAATGGGGAAGCAGGGTTATGCTTATTAGAACTGACTTTGGTTTTCCAATTGGGAGGAAGGATCTTTCTCTTTTAATTTGGTCTCAATCCTAAACAAAGCCATTGGGAATCAATTCTGTTGACCTTTGACTCTAGTGGAGACTTAGCATTACAGGGGTACTTGTTGATCAGGGACTCTGCTACTTGGAGGAGGAGATAGATTTCATAAAACTTTGAGAAAATACATTTCGAAGTACAGACATCTTACTATCATTTAACAAAACAGTTTGTCAGCATATACACTTTCAATTGAAAATTGTACAAATAGGCCTGTGGATGAGCAAACCAGTTAAAATTTTGCTTGTGCCAGTGAACTTTAATCTGAGTAATAATTTTTATGTGTTGGCTTGGATTTTTTTAAGTAAACTAGCTCAACTCTAATATTAACTTGTGCATCAGCTTGTTTGTGAAGTAATATTTACAACATTGATAACTTTTTCAAAGCTCTTCAGTTCCATGGTCTAAGCTTTTTTGCTCTCCTACACTCCCCACAATGTGGACAGCTGTCAAATGCTTGGCCAGCTGCCTCTGTCACTAGGTGCTCTTGTGTTACTGACAGGAAAGCAATGTCAGCAGGGAAAGCTAATTACTTTTCTTATTCACTTAACTCTAGGTTTTGGTATTCCAAGTATATTTTCAGCATTCTTCTGTCTTTTAATTCCTTTGAAATACTTGGCTGTCTCTAGATCTATACTATGCTGTCAATATTGTCTTCTAACATCACTTTTTCTTCCTCGTATACATGCATGGAAACTTAATTTGGAGCCCAAAAATTACAAATATATGTTGTACCCAGGGAATTCCTCTTATTGAACAAGTGTTTTTGCACACTTTTTCTACGTGCAACTGTTTGATTAAACATTAAGGAACAAGCAGCAAGCTTACTACCCTGGACTTAGGAGAGCAGACTTTGGCCTCTTCAGGGACCTGCTTGGCAGAGTAGCATGGGATAAAGCCCTGGAGAGAAGAGGGGCCCAAGAAAGCTGGTTGATATTCAAGGGTCACCTCCTCCAAGCTCAGGAGCGATGCATCCTGACAAAGAGCAAGTCAGGTAAGACCACCAGGAGGCCTGCAGGGACCAGCAAGGAGCTTCTGGACAAGCTCAAACACAAAAAGGAATCCTATAAAGGGTGGAAGCAAGGATGGGTGGTCTGGGAGGAATATAGAGAAATTGTCCAAGCAGCCAGGGATCAGGTTAGGAAGGTCAAAGCCCAGATAGACTTAAATCTGGCCAGAGATATTGAGGGCAACAAGAAAAAATTCTGTATGTCAGTGATAAAAGGAAGACTAGTGGCCTCCCGGTACTTAAAGGGGGCCTACTGGAAAGATGGGCCCTTTATCAGGGAGTGTAGCAATAGAATGAGAGGGGGTAAGGGTTTTCAACTGAAAGGGGGTATATTTAGATCAGATATGAGGAAGAAATTCTTTCCTGTGAGGGTGGTGAGGCACTGGCACAGGTTGCCCAGAGAAGCTGTGGCTGCCCCCTCCCTGGCAGTGTTCAAGGCCAGGTTGGACGGGGCTTTGAGCAACCTGGTCTAGTGGAAGGTGTCCCTGCCCATGGCAGGGGGTTGGGTCTGGATGATCTTTAAGGTCCCTTTTGACCCAAACCAGTCTATGATTCTGTGAAAAAACAATTAGAGCAATTGAGGGTTCCATACTTCATAGTATATTTAGCAAATTTAGAGAAAATATTTAATAAATTGTTTCAAATTGAGAAGGTTGCTGGGTTCATTGGATCTTTATTCCTGCTTTCAGTCTTGCATTGGTGTTTAGAGGCTTCTAAGGCACAGAGGACAGTTAATACCCAATTACAACACCTGATTTTTCTTTTTAGTAGGCTGGACCAAGAGAAGTTCTTGCTTTTTTTTTTTTTAATAACTCTGCAGTGGAGAGATAAGTTAATGTTGAAATTCTATGTATTTTGTATTTATCTATATCTAATATTGTTAAAGGGATTTATTTAAGAGTAAGAATAAATATTCTACTGAACTGTGAAGAGGCTTACAGAAGTAGTTTTGTTTATATACAGTCTCCAGCTGGAAGTGCAAACATAAGCAATAGTTTAATATCTCACAGGCCATCTGGGAATGGGATTTGTTTAAGGGGAAAGCATAGCACCATAGATCACACATTATGTATTTCCCTCCATATTGAACATCTTTGCCAAATATTCTTCTGGTATCTTGTCTGTGCCTCCCGCAGAGAGAAGCAGCTGCAGTCCTAAAGTGACCATTTGCTCATTTTAGAGGCTGCATCTCTTCTTTCTCTCTATTTTTCTCTTATTTTCCTCCTAAGAAGCTGGAAGCCTAATGGAGGCTTTTAGAAAAGCTGACAGCCTCTTGCAGTCCTTTCTGTTGATGGTTATGTCAGTTGTCTTTTTTTTTCCCTGGAATGGAAAAATACCATGGTTCAGTTGTGAAGCATCATAACATTATTGGTTATAGATATTGCATTTATTTCTGTATAGGCATAAGAATACACAATATAATTCCTTATTCTATTCCTGATCTATTAGTTATAAGTGTTGAGTAAATGCAGTCGCTACCTCTCAAATGCTCTAATATGGCTGGCTTTTACTCAGTCCTTTTGATGTAGTGTGTTACAGTGAGCTAACATTTGCAAAACCAATTTAAAAAGTCTTCTTAGATGTTAAACCAACTGATGAAATATACTGTGAACTGGATTAACTTGCTTTTTCAGTACATATCTGCTGAGGGGAGAAAAAAGGGAATTTCTGTGACCTAGATCTATTTAGGAATAAAAAAAAAAATCTGAGCTTTTGACTTAAAGTTGTACAAAATGACTTGGATTAAATGAAGACGTGCACTGGGGATGAATGTAGGTGGGAAGGGGAGATCCAAAATAATGCTGAGGGACAGCAGAAAACTGCTTCCCACCCTCCAATGTAGTTCTTACTTCCTGATGGAGTGAAAAACTGAAATTAAATCTACCTGTCTGCTTTGTGTTGCTTGATCTCTTTAGCAGGTATTGGATGGGGTAGTGCCCACAAGCTGACTCTTATGTGGAACTTCTCAACAAACGACCTCAGTGTCCTGCAGAGCAGGCCAAAGCTGTAACAGGATTTATCAATGCAATAACTGAGTCACAGAGAGTCAGTGGTGTGACTGAATGTCTGGCAGGCTATGGCACAGGTGTGCGTGTAACCCATTCTGAAATATGAGTTACAGAAACTGCACTTTTGTGTTCAGTCGTGACATTAGAAAAGCTCTATGTACAGAAAAGCACACTTTGTTAAGAAACATTGGGTGGGGTAGCTGAGGGAGCAGGGAAAGAGAGGTAGGCAGAAATCTAAGTGCAGCAGTAAATCTCATAATTACACCAGAAATTTGTGTTAAAATACATTCTCATTCTACTTTCTCCAAATTAAATAAAATTGTGCTGATGCATTTCATATCCTTTTTTAAAAGAGCTATGTCTGTTTTACATTGATGAGCTGCTGTATTTGTAAACTTGTTTTTTTTTAGTGTTTATGGAGAAATGGTGCTCTGTATTTGAAGTAATTTGCACCACAGAGTATCCTGCAATGTTGGTGAAATTCTCTCCTGTCTGGAGTAAAGTAAAACATGTATTTCTTTAGTTTTTTATTCTACCTTTTGAAGAGAGGCCATTTCATTCTAATTAGCTTCCAGACAGCTCTAGTTTATTTAAATAAGCTCTAAATTCCATTTTGGTGATTTCTTTTTTTCTTTTTTCCTCCAGAGAAATACTTAGTATATACAAATAGACTACAGTACTTGCTATATCTTCTAAACCATGATGCTGTTTTTCTTAAGCTTTGTTTCTAGAAATAGGATCCCAACTCATAACTGTATCCACTTGTGATATATAACAATCCTTTAGTTTATGTTGTCAAGTACAAAAATGGAAAGGTAGGATTGCTTTATATCAGAGAAAAGTCTGTTTTCTACCAATGACCTCTTTGTGTGACTTCTGAATAAAGACAGGTAAGAGACAGGGACAAGTGTTGTGACAAGGCAGGCAGGGGTATGCCCCCATACATGGTGTCATGTAGCCGTCCTGAGGAGGAAATTGCAACCTCCACCTTCCCATATGTCAAGAGGAGGGGTGTTTTGAAAAAATATTATTAATGTGTTGTTATGGAAAAGGGACAACGTTTTCCTTCTATTTCTCTCTCAATTTTTTTAGTGGTAAAAGAGCTACAGACAATACACTAAAAGGGAGACTACTTAATTTTATGGGAAGTTTTTTTCCTTTTGCCTTTAATATTAAGAATTCACCTGTGGGACTAGCTATTGCATGAAAAGGAACCCAGAATCAGAGCCAGTTAAGGAGACATCACTAACGTTGATAACTGTATAGATATATTGATAGAATGTAACTGCAAATAGCAAACATCAGTGTGTGTTTATCACTATGTTAACTAATGTACAAAGGAATTTTCCCCAAAACATGTTCTTGTGGAAGTGTATTATGTAACTCTGAAAGTGAGGTGCTCTGAGAGAATTAATGTTTTTCTTGCGTCGCTGAATTTTTTTTTTCTGTTAATGAATGTCTTTTTCACTAGTATAGATGGTTTACTCATAAGAGCAGATTAATAAATCACTGTGTATCTCCTCTCAACATTACAGTAGATGAGTATATTTTGGGACTCTAGTTTGTTAAATAGCAGTTAATTTAGCCAGCTACAAAGAACAAGGAACTATGGAGCAAACTATTCCTTGCCATGTGTGCTCAAAATCTATTGCTTTTTGATCTCAAAAACTTAATGAATTAGTGATCCCAAAATATTCTTCACAAACAGAGTTTAGGAAGGGTCGTAGACACATAAGGAAAGGCAAAAGCAAAATAACAGGTAATTTTAGTACAGTAAAAGTAGCATCTAGGACTGTTATGGCTTTTGCATAACAGTAGGATCGAATTCATTTTCAAAAAATATGGTCATTATAATTTTTATTGTTTACCATCTTTTAAAATAATATCGTTATCTATCACTGAGTAAAATTAACGCTTGATTAAAAAGTACTCCAAGCTGAAATCATGAGCAGTTTGTTGTAACTGGAATGATCCAATCTCTGGATCACTACTGCATTTTTCATACTGTGTGGGGAGAATGCTTCTATTTTAAAATGATGGAACTGGGCAAAAGGAAATTTATGATCTGAACTTGCTGCAAATCATTTGTATTGATCTGTTTTGTTTCCATTCTGCTGAAGCTAATGGAAATCATTTGTCACCTGACTTGTCCCAGTTGATTTGGAAAACCACCATACCATTTATCAGGCCAGTGGAAGGTCTGAGCAAGTGTGCTTATGTCTGCAATCACGAAGATATATTTAACTTCCGGCAAAGTAAAAAGCATCAAGTGAGTGTGTTGTTCTTATTCTAATATTGGCTTGAATATACTGTCTATATATTCATATGAGTATCTTACTGAAATTGAGTAATTATAAACCTGACATGGGCATCATGATGGGTCCTGTCTTGTTTGGTTTTTTTTATTATAAGGTCAATAACAGGTCATCAGTTCTGTAAATCAACATCTTTCTAAACAAGTAGGTGTAACCGTTAGGAACAGGACTGATACTAGCCCTCGTCTACATTAAGAGCAGTGTGAGCTCCTCATCCTCTTTCTTCAGAAGAAGGAGGGATAATTGCAGTCTCATATTCCCTGCATATATATTTCCACCATGTGTCCTCTCACTTCTGGCGGAGGGTGAGTGTGGGAGAGGGTTGTGCTGCTGCATGGTGCAGGCACTGGTTGTAGCTTCTCATCTGCCCTGGTCTGTGCTCACATTTATTATTCATAGCGATGTGATTGGGATGGGAGGAAGAGGCCTTAACTCCGCTACAAAACTAAGTCAGTCTGCTCTTTGCATCTCTAAGAGAATTTTTTTTTTTTCAGCTGGGTCCTCTTTAGCAATCCCTTGCTATTCTCCCAGACTCTTAAAACGGATTCCGTGATTTTCATCTGAAGAAACAGTTGTAAAAACTGTGTCTTTCTCAACCCGACTTACAAATGTGGACTTTGACCAAAGATCTAGCCCTAGTCTGTACAAATCACTTTATAACAGTAGCGACTTAAAGTTGAACAGCATTCCACATGCACCCAAGGCTCTGTTTGTGTGAATAAGATTGAGGGCTCAGGCCCGAAAAGCTGGTTCATTTGTTTGTTTTGTATCTGTCAGTGCTTCATGGTCAATGGTACTTTGAAAACGGAAGCTAGGTTTTGCTATTCTCCACCATAACTGTCCTAAATTCTACTTCTGCTGTATTCCCCATTACTGAGTCATTAACAGTGATGTTGTGGCAGCAAGAAGGAACATTCTCTGGCTTTCATAAAGATGTTGATTGAAACAGTCTGAACATACTATGATTAAAGAGTATTGAAACAAACTGTGAACCCTACAAAATAATTTGGTTCGCGTTTTATAATAGAGGTTAAACCATAGTTCAGTTCATTTTAAAGCCAGGCCTAAACCATTTTGTTTTTAAATCTATCTTCTGCAATTCATTATAGGCAAAAACCTTAGATCTCCAGCTGTCTGATCTGTGAGGTCAGGAACTGACAACTTTTTCACTATATATGAAATATGACCATAATTTAAGCAGCGTCTTAAATGGAACTGTTCTGTAGGTGCTTAGCTGTTCTCTTTGAAAATAAAAAATGTTTGAAATGCCTGATGTTTGGTTTGAAACTCCTACACATCTTTCAAGTTTTAAAATGTCCTAAACTTCTATTATTTTTTAAAATAATAAAGCAGTTTAAAAATGTACTGTTGTTTACTAAAGCCACAAAACCTGACTCATCCTGAGTCTAATGAATGTTTGTAGATATGGTATGCTTTTATAAACAACCCAAGTTTTAGATGGTCTCATCTGCTGTGCGAACATTCAGCACAGTTTATGTTCAGTGGCAAAGTTGGTGAACGTGAGTGAGAACTTTTAATTTGGGTGTCCAAATACAGAAGTTGGTTTACCAGCCAGCTCTAGGCTCTTCCTTGTGTTTGATCTTGTATTTTGCTCATTTTTAGAACTCTTCAGGAAACCAGCAGATAGGCTAGCAAAGCTGTATTAGCAAAAGGTATACTGGCAAAAATGAAGTATCTTATAAAAACTCAAGTAAAAGTAGAAAATAACTTTAAAGGTGTTATTTTTTGTTTTCTCAGTGGAAATAAATGTGCCTCAGTTATCAGAGCTCTTTTTAGTATGTTCCTTTACAGTTTCATCGATGGAGAGAATTTCCTTTGCAATCCAATCTCTTCTGGCTTCTTGCCCGCACACAGTTTCTCACAATTGTCTCCAGGATAGTTGCAAGTTACAATGTAGGCTTTTAATATTCATTAATATGCAAAACACGTATTGCATGAATTGTTTTTAACACTTATAGCACAGTTGGGGCTTTCTGATCAGCTGTCGGCTATGTGGAGCCACTGTTCCTGAAGAGACAAAACTGAGTTTCTCTCTTTTACTTCCCATGTGTGAGATTTCTTTTCTATTATTGAATGCTGATCACATCCAACAATTTCAGACTTCTTTTCTTTTTTCTGCTGATGTAGTTGTAGTCACTCTGCTGTGACTTATCAACCAGGTCATCACAGATGGTTTCGTACTGCTTAATTAAGGATAACTTCTGTCTATGGGATTTGATGTGCCTTCTTACTAGTATTTCAAAACCAAACAGTACAATCTTTTTAATTCTTCTGTGGGAAAAGTCCTCCAAAATGTAGTGTTTGACAGGTTCAGTGTAATTCTACATTTCCTACCCAATCAGCTCTGAATCTTGCATAATTTTTTAAATACGTGAGAATGTGTGACTGACAGCATAGGTCTGATGTGAGAGGCCTTTATTTCAATCTGGACCTAGCATTTAGAATTGAGAAGCTTCCTCCAGAATCCCTTTCATGACAAAAATTTTTAAAATCAGGTGACTAAATCTAGGCTTAAAAATCTATACTTGGGTACCTGAGAAGCTGTCTGATGTTGTTGGAAGTCGCAGATTGCTCTGAAGTTGGTATGAGCTGCAGTTTATAGAAAACTTAAAATACTCTAGTGAGATTCAATAGACAAGGTTTAATTAGTATTGTAATATGTATAATTTTCACAGCTTGTTTTGTCTCTCCACTACCCTTTCTAAATCCAAATAAGGCAGTGTAGCACTCGTTTGCTCTATCTATATTTACTTCAGTCTCTTACATTCTTTGCTTCACTGACTTTAAACAGTATCAGTCTGCAAGCAGTGAAGGGAAAACTCAGATATGGAAAGACTCATTATGGAGGACTGAAGCAGAAAAAATATCCCTTTGAGGGAGTATGTGGAGCTCTGAGCAGGGACACAGAGGCAAATGGATCTCCAAACTCTTACTAACACCAGCAATGACTACACACAGTCACAAAAGTCAGAACCCAAGCTAGTATCTTTGCATTGCACTGTGCACCTCAAGCAAATACAGGAAACTTTTATTTGGGCTTCCCCAAGGTGTAGTGTTGCATGGCACGATGTGAGCATGTGCTGACCGTCTCCAGACCTTGTGCTGTGTGTCCTGCAGGATTGTGCCACTTGGCAGGAAGAGAAGCCTGTTCTTTGCCTTGCCCTACAGGGCCAATGGATCTGCACTGAGGAACCTGTTCAGATGGATACATGTTTCCCATGGATCCTTTTCATCTTACATTTCTGTCATGTAAGACAATAAAAAATGCCTTCTTAGTTAAATTTATGTGGTAACCTATCCCTTTCTTGTTTTGAATTTTTATCAGAGGTAGACAATATGCATGACTGTGTTTTGAGATGTGTAGTAAGTTCACAAAGTACATTGGCCCTAGCTCCTAGAAGATTTTCTGAGGAAGGTGGACTGCTAGTTTTTCTGATCTGTTCAGCCATGCTCTGTCTGTTCAGCTTGCATGGGGAGCAAGCTGGAACAGCTATGGTTTAGACAAATGGAACTATGCAGACTAGCAATATGATTAATACTGGCTAAATGTCTGCCCACTAGAGAAGACAAAACAAGTTGGAAGTGCAAATACTTGTTTCCAAGGGGAAGCTGCTGTCAAACACGAAGGTGTACATGTAATTCAGTGGTAATAAGTTAAAATGAGAGGTTTTTTCCTTCCCTTTTTCAAAGGAAATCATAGAACGAGAAATGGAATTTCACATGTGCTGTAGTGTGTAAGACTCTAAGATACAACTGCCTCCAATTTTTCATTCTCACAGTGGATGCATTGTGCTTTTTCCTGACCTGATATAGTGTGTTATTCCAACATGGATGATTGCTTTGGCTATTCCCTGTAACACCGTTTCTGAGCAGAATAGCCACGTACCTTGTATCTGGTAGACAATCTCTATTAATGTTGTGCTTAGTTCTTTATATTCATGAAATACTTGGAATCTCAACAGCTACAGTATTTAACTTGCCCTCTCGTCATCTTATTGGTATATATGTAATGAAGTAAATATCTCTGCTGCCTTTAGGAAAGCCAGCTAATTCTCATGTCTTTTATCCGTTAAGTTTGTTAACGAAAATTTAGCCACAATTTCACTTGGTAGAAAAAGAAATTATTTGTTTATGAAAGAAAACTGCTTGATTGAAAGTGGGATTATCAAGGAGATGAGTTATTTAAAAACTTGCAGATCCTCCTGTATTCTACTGGGTATGTTTATCTGTGGGCAGCTTAAGGGTTTGAAAATATCAAGAAGAGTAAAGGAAAAATGACACATAGCTGAGAAATGAAGATTCTTGCATTGTGAATCAGGAATGAGCTCAAGAGGGAGCAAGAGGTATGCTATAGATACTGCTGCTGCTAGACATGAGAAGGTTTTATTTTATGTTTGTAAAAACTACTGTTTATAGAGAAATGTTCATGAATATTGTATAAAAAGTAAAGTTGAGAGCTCAGTGGGTATGTCAGTGTATTCCCCTGCTAAATTACATTTTTCCCCCAATGATCTAGAAAATGTTAAAATACATTAATAGTTTTACAATGCTCACTATGTTAGATTTATATTTCTGTTAGATGTCTGAGATGGTTCTGTGAACAATACTCTCAGAGAGCAGAACAAAGAGTTCCTGCTCTCATACACTCCAAGTTACTGTTTATCTACCACTCTATTGGTATTTCATTAAACAGAAGAACTACAAGAACTATGATAGAAGTCTATGGCTATGCATTTTTGAAGAGCTTTGTTTACATTTGTACCTTTACAGTAGCAAGAGTTGGTCGTTGTAGCTATGAAATGGTGCCTTCAGTTCGGTCTTTGGTCGTGGGCTGTGTTTGTGGGGTTTGGTCTGTTCATAAAATAATGTGTGAATGTTAATGTGTGAGAGCACAGACTAGCAGCCTGGGAAGCGTGAGTGACTCAAACACTCGCAGCAGGTACTTCTTTGTGCCACTCTCCTAATGAGCTACTGCTCCCTTCAGAGTGGTTCAGCCCTAAATGTGGGATGGGAGCAGAGTCTTTGAGGAGTAAGTCAAGTGATGCTTGCAAGGAGGACTGTGGGTTTTTTTTATTTATTTAAAAAAAATGCCAAAGCACCCCAAAACTCCCCCCAAAAAACAAACAAAACAAAGCTCCGTGTATTCCCAGTTCTCAGTAACAATTTCTGTTGGCTTAAAAAAATATTCACCATTAATTCAAAATTATAAATGTAGCTACATTTTAAATAATCAGACATACTTAAACATATACATATGCCAAAATTTTTGAAATTTCTATCTTGATACTTACACAGTTACTGTTACGTGAGATAATTTACTCTTAATCTAGTTCAGTAGATGTGATATTTTACATCTATTTGCAGGAAGATTTAACTCCAAGTACAGATTTATAATTATTTGTAATTATAA
Source organism: Strix uralensis (assembly GCF_047716275.1). Classification (NCBI taxonomy): domain Eukaryota; kingdom Metazoa; phylum Chordata; class Aves; order Strigiformes; family Strigidae; genus Strix; species Strix uralensis. The sequence continues at coordinate 7,704,618 of NC_133978.1, read as the reverse complement.
TCATGCCTAAACTCAAATACTCCCCTCACTGTATTCAATTTAAAAGCATAACAATCTGTAATTTCAAGGAAATACAGGATTTTAATAAGATGAAAACAGGTGCATTACTATACTTTTTTTTTTTTTCCATAAATGGAATGGAGTACTGCAATGCTGTGGGTTTTTTCTTGTTAGTATTTTAGTTAGTAGACCGAATAGATGCTTTGGCAGGCTAACATTGCATGAATATTTTGGTTTTATTATCAGTTTATGTTGTCTATCTGTTTTTTGTACAATGCTGTCTTTTGATCTGATTCTCTGCTTGTATTATCTACTGTAAAGTAGGAGTTAAGGGCATATCAGGAGTTTTTCAGTACCTTGCTAGCTATGGGCTACAGTTGGTAGTGTTCTATCTAAGGCACTATAGCTTTCTTTTTACCTCCTTGCTAGAGTGACACTGTTGGTCTTGTGATTCCTACTGATCTCCCTGCCAGCTTCTCTAGTTCTTTGTCTCTATGGAATACAGTATCTTTTAGGATGCTTGTAGGTGTACATGCCTGATTTGAAAAAAGAATCAAAATTAAGGTTTGGGGTTGACTTTCCCCCCCACCACTTTTTTTTCTTCCTACTTGCATTCCCCTGCTGCTTCTGCGGGTGTGCTGGAAGTCCTCGCACTGCCCAGTCTACAGAGCTAGACTGTAGCAGACAGCAAAATAGTTAAACTAGGAAAGCATAACAGTGTAATCTTTGAGAATTCAGATCATCTGGAAGGGCAAGGTGGATTAAAAAGATATGGAAATAAATCAGTCCCTGTTATGTCATTATGGTGTGGGTCCTTTTCATTTTAATCCCTGCTTGCTGTATCTCGGGAGGCAGTGCAAGCACATGTAGCCTCCAAGAAAAAGGCAGCTGTCTCTTTCCCTCCTGTGTGGCCTTTGCCACAGGTCCCTGCTACTTTCCTTGTCTTAGTGCTCATGTTCCTGTTCCCATGTAGTAAATTGATTTATTGAAAAACTAATCTTTTGAAGACAACAAAAAAAGCCACTTTTGGTGGGCTTAGCTCTTGGACAGAATAGTCATGTGAAAGCAAAAAGAGTCTGTAGGTATGTTAAGGTGAACAGTTTCACCATCTGATTTTTGAAATACCCAGATTTCTCTGTTTCCCATGCAGGTACATATGAGAAGCTGCCCCCCTGCCCTTCCCAAATTTTGTCACCAGTCTGTGCTGTGTGATTCCTGACCAGCAGAAAGAACAGGTATAACTTTGCTTGGGCAGCCAACAAGGTCATTTTATTGTGTATTGGCTTTTGAGTTTGGTTTGGGTTTTTTTAATCCTAAATCCCAGTTTTTATCATTACTGAATAAATGTTTGCATTTGAAAGTGTGGTTGGGCTAAGAAAATATTCTTTAATGTAGAAGAGTTTGCGGTACATAATTTAAAGATCTGTTCTACTATACAAGTAAAACTAATACTGCTGGTTACCTGTGGACTACAGAGTAGGACGGCTGACATTTCTTGCTGGTGGTGTGGTGTTGATGCAAATCAGACTTGTCAAGGAATAATTATAGTGATTGGGCAGTAGTTGAACTGCAAGCCAATATTTCACTTTAGTGTTTTGCATTCTTTATGTGGAGCAAATTGTCTTGCTGAAGATTGAGTCCGAAAAGCAATGGCTGCTGTAGTCTGAGATGTGACTTGAAAGTAGGCACAGATTATGAGTCAAAATAGTGTTCTGTGAACATGGGATTATTATTCATTGTGTTTTCTTATTTAGAACTCAATGGGGGAATATCAAGCATCTATGAATACAAACATGGAAAAGTTCCATAACATCTGCTACTAATTTCTGCCAGATGAAAGTGGTAATTATGGTGAATATTTTTGTTGATGATGCTGATACATTGGCCTAAATAAATTTATTTGCAGGCTGTGAATATCTAATTGAAAATACATGATTGTATCACCAAATTGTGGACTTAGTGATCACTTAAATTTTCAATTGTTTTAATTTGCTGGAGAGTTTATGGTTTACTATTTTAGAGAAAAAATAAAATATTGCAATGAAATTTTAATGTATTAAATAAAGAGAATGGTTAGGGAGTACGTATTTGCGTGCTTAGATGTTAGGATTGAGCTATATTGCTCACCTGGTTTTGAGTGGTACAATAACCTTGTTAAAAAAACTATACCTTTCAAACAAAACAGACTTCTCTGAGGCTTTGACCTTGTCTGTTGCCATTGCAAACACCCACTATTCTCAATGCTCTTCCATCTTGCCATTTCCTGCCCTGTTGTGGAGCACTTATGATAACTAAGGAAGAGCAAGGACAGTGACTGAGTGGCAGGAGGGCTGTTTAGCCATTGAATGTCAGGTGATGGTTTTGTCAGGCAAAGGACTTCTCTGGAGAGACCAGCAGTGTGCACACAGGACACGTTTATTTTCTAGATTCTTGAGAATCCACCACAATTGCTGTTCCATAGGATCCTTAGGATAAGAGTCTAAAACATTTAAAACTATGTATGGCAAGAGGGCAGTTCATCTTAGTGTCAAAGACATATGCTTGTTCTGTCCTCATGTTCTTAGATATGGGTGATTTTTCCTAAAGTTTTTCTGGCATTGAGTTGTCTTGTTCATGCCTGTTGTTGTCTCAGTGAGAATCTGGTTTTGAATGTTGACAGTGAGATGGGTAAGGCTTGGTTGGTCTTTTGTATGATGCTGTATTCATAGAGGGTTTGGTTCTCTTCTGCCAGGGTACTTAAGTGAGTGATCGGATGTGCAGAAGCTGTGCAGAAACTGGCTTGCAATAAGCTTCAGCAGCTACATGAGGTAACTCGGTCCCTGTTTAGACTGATTTAGGCCATATCAAATCAGCACGCTGTGGTAGTGAGAGTTTGCGAGGCAACCGATACCATAGTTCACTCTCAACTGCCAGGCTGCTAACAGGCCAAAATGATAACAGGCTTTAAGGTAGTCAATTTTCCAAATTCTTCTGCGGCCATCTACAGGCACTCAGATGATAGCCAGAAGGTGAATTGAAATGTATCAGCAACAAGAGGTGCTCTTCAGTTTCTACGTGAACTTGGGCCAATTGGAAAGACAAGTTGTGAACAAGAGTTCTTGATAATCTGATAATGATTTGCCTGTGAGGATAAGCAGATGTCTCATTCTCCCCAGACAGCAAGATTTTCAAAGTGTTTGAACACACTAATCCATTGTTGTTTCAACAGCTCAGTCTTCCACTGTTAGGGCTTATTGTACCCTGATGTTGAAGTTGACAGCAGGAGGTTGTTGTGATGACACTGACAGACATACTTTTGGGAACATGGTAACGCATTTGTTAGGTATACAGCAAAGTGTCTTTGCTTGCAAAATGAAGATGTCCAAAGCCATCTCTGTCATTGCTGTGCCCTGCACAGCAGCATGAGGATAGGGGTGAAAATATTCTCTGTTACTCACCATGGGAAGCTGCTGGTTTACAGCAGGAGATGCAGTTGTCATCAGACAGTCCAAATCCAAGAGAGCAAGCCAGCAAGTAAATAGATGTTATGTGTTTATATATCTGAATCTTGCTTTATTAGGTGTATGAGGAAAGATGTGGTGGTGTTCTCTGTTCTATTACGTAAATTTACTAACACTTCAACATCATAAGAATTTTGAACTCATGGGTACCTGAGATTTTTAGAAAAGCAGTGCGAAACTCTAAGACTAAGTAAATGACATGGGTACAGTTTCACTGATGATAACTTTCAGAACTGGTCTATTTTTTATCATGGTGGTAACAGGGTACAGACCAGCTGCCTGTTCATCTTTTAGCCTAGTTCTGGATCCTGTCCTAATATCGGTTATCTAATAGCTTCCAGGAATAACTGTGGGGTAATACAAAGATGTTAGAGCTGGTTGAAATCTCTTTTCAGCAACATGAAGCACCGCATGAGCTGACTTGCTGAAAGTGTCATACCATGACATAAACATCTCTTCTGGCAGAACATGTGCAGGTATTGATGATGCTAGGGGTGTAGAGTCAGCTGCTTGGAAGAAGAGCTCTCTTTTGGCTCCATATATACAAAAGAGGAGCTGAGGAAGGAAAAAAGATTTCCCTCTTATGCAGCAGGCTGAAAAGACATTCCTCATGTTTGGAGAAGCTAATGTCAGTGACTCAGTGTTATGGTTTAGGGGTAACTAGGTAATGTGAGGGCTTATCAACCATAATATGTAGAGAGTGAGTTGGTCAGAAACAATTGGAAAGAACAGATGCATTAGGAGAGATTCTTGTTGGAGAGAGAACGTATTTACAGATAGCCTTGTAATAATCATTAGATAAGGGACAGTGGTATAAGACCATGTGTATTTGTGTTCAGTTTTGGGCTCCTCACTACAAAAAGAACATTGAATTACTTGAGCACGTCCAAAGAAAGACAACGAAGCTGGTACAGGGTCTGGAGCACATGTCGTACGAGGAGCGGCTGAGGGAACTGGGGTTGTTTAGTCTGGAGGAGGCTGAGGGGAGACCTCATCGCCCTCTACAACTACCTGAAAGGAGGTTGCAGAGAGCCGGGGATGAGTCTCTTCAACCAAGTAACAAGCGATAGGACAAGAGGGAATGGCCTCAAGTTGCGCCAGGGAAGGTTTAGACTAGATATTAGGAAGCATTTCTTTCCAGAATGGGTTGTTAGGCGTTGGAATGGGCTGCCCAGGGAGGTGGTGGAGTCCCCATCCCTGGAGGTGTTTAAGAGTCGGGCTGACATAGCACTGAGGGATCTGGTGTAGTTGGGAACTGTCAATGTTAGGTTAATGGTTTGACTGGATGATCTTCAAGGTCTTTTCCAACCTGGATGATTCTGTGATTCTGTTCTAAAAAAAATGCACAAACCAGGGCGGAAATCCAGTACTAGTGTATCTTTAGCCTGGATATCAAAGGCAATTTAGGTATCAGAGGGATATTTACTTTTATTTTAAAAGCATGTGAAAGAGGAAATTTTAAGGAATGTCTTACAGCAGACAGAGTAATCTGAGTCTCACTGCCTGTGTGTGATGACTACCCAAGCCTGGAATAACATTCCAGAATTGTAAATGTAAATCGGCTCCCGTTTTGATAAGTAAAAATCTATAGCAGTATCCTTAGATATACTGTGACATTATCTTGGGATATTTGTGTTGCAGTGGTGTATCTGAACATGTGAATATTTTGAAGCAGATGTATGAATTTGCACAGTAACCTGATTAGTCTTGAATATTTTTATTTAATAAAATATATCAAATAACACAGCAATATTGCGTCTTTCTACAAGTAATTGTGATATTAATGACAGGTACTTCCACATAGTCAGTATTAATAAAAACATATATTTTCAGAAGAAAATTAATTGTATAAGAAGAATGAGAGTGCAACATGAAGAAATATTTTCCTATCTAGTGATCACTGGTATTAGAATTTTCATGAAGCAGCTTGTATACAGCGAAGCTGGTTGGGGCAATTTGTTTTACTTGGAGAACTAATCACATGATGTGCTTTGAGAAGGTAGGCAAGAAAAGAGAAAAACAGGCCAGGACCTTGGTATAGCACTGCATAATGGCGCTTTCATTATATTTTTCTAATGGATGTTAAGCTGGACTCAGTATAAAACCTCCTATGTGGAGCCTTCTATGTGTAGAACTTATCTGGTCTAAACCAACAACTTGCCTGTTGTTGTTTTGTAATTTTTTTACCTCAAATAATTGGCAGTTTGAGAGGGCTTTTTTTGACAGAGCTTTTAATAAAATGTCAGTGCATTTTCACTTGTTTAAGATGTCATGCATTTTACTTTACTTTCCAATTTTCCCATGTTATCTAGGGGCAATTCCTTGGATGATTTTGTATCTTTATTAAAATGTATGAAATAGTTGTTTACACTGAGGGCTTAGAAGTGTTTCATATTTAATCTAGTCTAGTTTGCAATGTAAACAGAAATATTACAGCTTGCTTTTTTCATATTGTTTTCTGGTTGTGGCATCTCTTATTTTGAAAAATCAAGTTAAATACCTTTATGAAAATGTCTGGTTTCCTACTGCTAGCTGTAAGATAACTACTTTCAAAAGCAGCTCAACCAGATTTAGACTTGATGGGAGTAGTATAAAAGCAAAATGATTTAACAGAAGAGATTCACTAAAGTACTTAGTTCTGAGCGGCATCTAAACCTTTATGTGTTGTAGCCTTTTCACATATTGCTTAATGTAGACAAAAGATTTCAAATTAGGCTTGCACTTAAAATGAATTGTTGCTGTTGAGACAACTCAGTTGCCCAGACATTTTGAGTGTTAAATTCTTATTGCTTAACAGCATTTTCAGCTACTCTAACTACCACAGAGATTGTGCTTTCTTATATTCTATTTCTTCAATGAAAATATGTGGGGTTTCTTCTGATGATATGCAAGTGAAACCAAAACCTTGTAGCTTCCGGGATTGTGAACTTTAGCTGCAAATCTGAAGTTTAAGAGTTAAAAGAATGCTAAAACAGATGGCCACCATTCTGTGACTTCGATGTTTTGAAATGATTTATGGCATAATGAATTGCTGTACCAAGATGACATGGAGCACAAGTGGTTAATAATGGTCAGTGTTGTAAGCAAAGCCGCTAGACAATACCCGTAATCAAAGAAGGAAGAAATAAGATCATTACTGCAAATCAACAAAGCTGAGGCAACTTTGCAGAGGAAAGTCAACTTAAAAAATTTCAATATGGCATGTGAAGGCTGTTTGGAATTTTTTGAAGCTTCTTTTTTATTTAAAGCCAAATGCTGGGTCAGTCATTTGGAAGGCTGCTCTTTCAGATTATTCAGATTTTGTGGTCTGGACCAGAATCTAAATTTATCATTTCAAATGATCTTATCTTTGCTCTTCTGTACTGTAGCAGCTTGAGACAGTCTGACATCTCTCTGGTGTAGTGAGGCTGATGTCATTGTATTCACTGAGTTTCTTTGAGCTTCATTAAGTATCATTAAACATGTTTACCCCTACCTGTTGTATGAAGTCTTTCAGTCTTCCCACCTGCATGAAAAACAGCTTGCACTGTCACCTAACTCGCTAGACATGGCAGTTTGTGTGCATGTGGAGCTCTGGAAGGTATGAAGCCTTGCCCAGAGCTCAGTCTTGCGGCTGGTTGTGGTACCTGAGTACACATGGACTTGGAACCCCTGCATTAGATACTACTTCTTAAGCGCTGTTGAGTTATGCAGTTAAGTACTGGGGTCCTTGTTTTATACATGACAGTCTGGGCATCGTGGTATTAAGGGATATATCGTGGTATTAAAAGATACATCTCCTCACCAAGATGGTAACAAAAAAGGAAATTATTTTTATGGCTCTCTTAAATATTATCATTGTATTTATGGCACTGGATTACAATATCCCTGAACAAATCTTTTGAATTTTTCAGTGTTTTATATCTAGTATCTCTGACATGGTAGCCTTGATAGAGGTGAAAACTGAAAATTATCAGACAGAATTTAAGATATCTGATACTACTACATCACTTTCCTGTGGAAGCGTGAGGAAAAAGAGGAGGCATTATCATGTAGCTATAACTCTACAGCCAAAAGCACATAAACTTTCTAAAGCTCAATGTGCATTCAAGTTTGGGCAAGTCACTTAAACGATCTACTTTCATTAGCCTTATTTTGCACAGTGGAAAGCTGCTGATGGTTTGCTCCTCACTCCTGTGATCTCTGCTAGCCCACAGAGCAGTTGCCGGGAAAAAACCAAAATGCTCACAGCTACTGTGGAGCCATCCCTGCTCCTGTGTAAGGCCTCTGAAGGGTACCTGTAAATCTGCTCCCTTCAGATTTCGTCAGAGAGACCTGGAGAGGGAATGATGTCCCAGGCACTCAAATGACAAATGAGCCCGGTCAGGCTGCAAGCAGCCAGACAAGTAGTGCAGTTTAGACTTCCATTGCTTATGCACTTCATATTTCTTAGGGAGTATTCGTGGGTGATTTAATGCCTCTTCTAGCTCTAGTCTGCTGGTCCTTTGCTGTTGCTAACCCTAAGTTTGTTGAAATAACATAGCAGTGAAAATAGTTAAAGCTTTATGAGAGCAGAAGGGCAGACTTCCCTGTATTTCAGTATGGTGAAAAGTGAAGTCTTTTGTGTAATGTAGGGGATTTTGGAATTGGGTATAAATCAAGTGTTGTTTACCAGGAGAAATATTGAAGAAATCTCTAGGATAGGTTTCTGACAGAAGACCATGCAAGAACTGTATTTTTTGACAGTGAGAACTGACAGACATGCAATAGGGAGGTATTTTTCATTAGTAAGCATAATTTAAAAATTGTATTAATAGATTTCATAGTTTCGATCTTATAGACTGCCTGTCAAAATAGATAGCAAAGTTAATAAGGAAATCACTGTACTACAAATTACAATTTTTCTTATTAAATTCCTGAATAATTTTGGATTGCATCCAGGAAAATAAGAACCAAACTAGATTATTATTAGAAATAGTTTACAAAGAAAAAATGTCAAAGGCTGACTTTGAGTACTTTCAAGCTGATATAAGATAAAATGCCACAGCATAAACCAACGTATAGTTGGTGACAGTGTGTATATATCATGCTATAAGGTTATCTTCGGTTTTGTCTAAAGTTCGTTCTTTCTTTCCCATTGCTCCTTCAGTCATTTGTAAGAACAAATTTTTCACTGTCATGATAATAAGAGTGAGCCTCTTTGCCTTTGTACTAACTTCTGAGATATAAATACACAAGGTATCATAGCAGTAGTCAGTGTAAAACTGATCTTTAAGCAGTGTCTATGGGTTTACTGGTGATTTTTTGAATGAATTTATTGATGTTTCTGTAACAGTAGTTCTTCTGCAGTAAACTTTTTGAAATACTGGGAGAGGAAAAAAGCATATTGTCCCGATCTTCACTGTGACAAAGAGTAAATATCCGACTTTTTGTAAAATTCAGAGGATCTTCAGACCTTCAAACACTGCTGAGTGGAGTACTATTAAATAGGTCCTGGTTGCAAAAGTTAAGGATACATGTCAACTGCTAGACTGATAATTTTGAAAATTATAATCCAGAGTTCCTGCCTCAAAATTTACAAGCAGTTTAGAACAGGGATTCTCAACCTTTCCTTCACCACAGACGCTCTTTAAATACCTTTTGTGGCCATGAACCATCAAGACTTAATTCAAGATTTAAAGCACTAACCTGCATCAAATATTTATTTCAGTTTTCTCATGAAAGGTCTTCAGATTTGGAGAGAAGGGGAAAAAAGTTAATCTGTTAATGCACACACTCCTATTGTAATCTTTATTGCAATGATTCCATATGAATTTAAAATAACAGCATCAACACTCTTCTTGCTCAAATGGCCCATTTTATGGTATTTTTACATGCTAATTCCAAATTTGATGCTAATTTTTACATTAAATTTGATGAAAAATTTTTACAATTCTTTTCACCTCCCCCTTGCTTATCTGTGTTCAGTCACCATATATTTTTGTTTACGGGTCCAGGGCCAGCATTTGGAGGAACAGACTTCAGCCCTGTTGTGGCTCTAAGGAGGGCTGTTGGGTTAAGAAAACGTCTTTAAGAGAAAAACTGCCTAGTTAAAGTGGTCCCACCAACCATACTAGCACTGAATATATTAGTGTGTCAGGGCAGGCGTGGAGTGGTGGAGGGGCTTGAGTATGAGAGGAGCGTTGAGGGGAGGGGGCTGTGGGAAAAGGAGGCACAGTGCTTGCCACGGGCCAGACCAAATGTTTTTGGGCTGGATGTTCCCCAACCCTGCTTTAAGCCTTTGTGGACCCCCGGTGATGACTCCAGGGACCACAGGTTGAGAACCACTGGTTTAGAGCATAAGTTTTGTTGAAAGCAATAGGCACGTGGTTATTAAATGTTTGTTGCTTTTTTCCAAACAAACTTTGGCTCTGGAATTTCTTTTTGAAATTTTTTTCTTCTCTCAGCCTTAGAAGGCTTTTATTAGTTCAGAAACCTAATATTTTACTTTCATTTTAAAGCTCTTTGTATGTTATGTTCTTTAATGTACTTAGAAAAATAACTTTATAACAATATTCTGAGGCACTGTAAAAACTTAGGTCTGTAATGGCGCTTGTAGAATGGTATACGACACCAGTAAAACATTTACAGTCACATTTTTAGTCCTTGTGATAGTGGTATATTGATTATATACAACTACAAAGCAGTAAGAAAGGATCAAGATCTTGTGAAGTACTTTGTTTACATTGCCTTCAGAGAATACTCCTGTTACTTAAGAGCCCTGTTCAGTCAGTTACATGGCTTTGCTGTGCACACAATTTCCATTAGGTTATGTAAGCTGGCTTCATGCCATGCCAACCTATTTAGGGAAAACTTGATCAGTGGTGCTGTGCTGGAGGGGGAAGAAAAACAATCCTACCAGACAGTTGGTCTGTTTATTCTTTTCTTGTTTGCTTGGAGTTGAGTAGTGTGTGACTAGACAGGCTGATGTAACTTGGACCAGAGGTCCAGATGGTTTGATGTATTCTGTGTGGGGACTTCACCTTCAAAGGGAAATCAACAGTCATGAAATGGAGAATTATGGAAGTCCTTTGCAAAGGAGGGCTTTCAATCCTGACTCTTGTTAAACTGAGGCTGCCTTACAACCTAGAATGTGAGAAATTGTATCTTTTCCACAGGCAGATGATTTAAAAGTTATTTCCTGTTGTAACTTTGGATGTTTTCCTCTTATGTGTGAAAGATCTCATCTTTTGTGGAACCTTACAAAGGTCTGATAGATTGAGTTCCCAACTGAATTTTTGGCTGGACTTATGAGCACCTTTAAGGTCATACATTGGTGTCTAAATTAAACGCATAATAAAGGGAAACAAGGGTGGTTGAATATGCTATATTCTCAATAGGACTAATGTATAATGTTTCCCACTTTGTCCTAGTAAATTGAAAAAGAATATGTAATAAAATGAGATAAAAAGTCACGCTTATAAACTTGGAGTTTGAGGTGTTTAAAATAAATTCATTTTATAGAACATAAAAAGTACACACTGAGACCTGCCAATGAGATTAAAACTATAGAAAAACAAGTATTTTGCAAAGCTGGTAACAGCAATTGTACTGCTTTAAAGAGATTCTTGGACAACTGAGTTCCCAGCCAGATGCAAGATATGTAAAGTTTTGGGAAACAACAGCGTACGTGTAGGGTGTCCACTGATTTCAGAAGCCTTTAGCATTGCGAAGAAATTTGCCTTGTCATTTTGGCTTTCCTGCAGAACCTTCTTTTAGCTGGCAGGCTTATGGAAAAGGACAATGTTGCCAGGGAAAAAAAGTGGTACACACAGACTCACTGAGTAGAACTACCCAGTGGTTTCTGGAGAGACTACTGACGCAATTCTTCAATCTCTGCTGCCTCCTGGGCTCCAGGCAGGACCTGATCTCTGCTGCCAATTCCATTCTGCTGCTGCTCAGGATATCTGTAAAAGGCATCAGAAACACAGGCCATTTGGTTAGTATATGCTGGATGCTTGCTTTCCCCAGGGATTCTCTACTGCATTTTGGGGAGGTTTTCTTCAGAGTCAAAAAGAATGACATGCGCTTTAGAGGCTTTGGAATTTGTGTGGCAGAAGTTGGTGTCTTCTGCTTCCCATCATCTTGTGGTAAAGCAGGAAGGTGGATTCCTCACTCCCAGGTTGAAAATACAAATTTAGAGCTAAGGAAAATAACTTCATTTATCTTAATATCTTATGTTTTCAGGTAATACACATGCATGGTATTCCTACAATGTAATGGGATAACTGAGGCTCCTTAGTGAAACTGAAGAGATGATATTCTGATGTTGAGTGTTAGGGTTTTGAACTAAGAAGTATTGGATATTTTATAGGAGTTATTCTTAAGTATGGAGGCAGATGGGGGGATATTAGGAACACAGAAATTTATGAAAAACTAAACATCCATTACTAAAAAACAGGTCAGAAGAAAACTACAGCAGTGAACACACTTAAGTGTTAATTCTTCCAGGAAGATTTTTGCTTCATTCCTAATCTGGTTTATAAAAAGTTCTTTGTAATTTTCTTCACACTGATGAAAAATTTTGTTGACCCCAAAATAGTTATTCGTTTGTGTAGATTTATTCATGTGTTTGAGTCTTTGCAGCCAAGGGATCTTAACTAGTTTTGGTTGCACTGAAATTTATAATGAACTTTGAAAGAATCATAGTGACTATTGATTTTTAGCCATTACATTTACAGAAAACTGTAACTATGGGAATTACTATGCTTGCAAATAGGCAGAAAGAAATGTTTGCTCAAACAAGTAAAAGACAAATAAAAGGGATGGTGATGACCTGTAACTTACTAAGGTAAAGCATAAAGGAGTTCCAGGAGATCTAATTACTAAGCAAGCTCCCAGTTTTGTCTTATGATCTTCCTGATTTTCACTATTGTTCCATTAAGTATGATCAGCAGGGGAAGAGGTACAACAGAGCTCTTTGTCAATAGGAGCCTATCAGGCAGGAGTTATTCAGATCACTCTTAAAAGCAGATCCCATTGTAATAGCAGTATAAATGTAATAAGCCCTGCCTTATGTTGTATGCTTGGTTTGTTACATTAATCTTTAAAATGTTCAGCTTTTGCATTCCTCCAAAGATGCAGGATGGCAAAGTGATATTTAACTATAGTTTTCAGATATCATTTGCCAGATGGGGGTGAATTGCTGCTCTTTGCTTTACTTCCCTCCTTTTTCACTGACCAAACAAATATTTTTGCTTAGTTTCTGAAAAATTTCATGTAATTCTATAGGGCAGCAAAACTGGGAGAATTCTCTTCTCAATTATATTTATAATTGCCAGTAATGGAGTATAGATATGCTGCCATATATGTATTGAATTTGCTAGCATGTGATTAACCATTTCACATAATTAGGGCAAGAAAGTTCAGTGAACAATTTTCTTGTTTATTTTTCGGCTTATATTACTGGTAATATATGCCTTAGAGGGAAAAAATCTTATGGCAGAAAAATCTGTTTTCAAAGATTCCTGCAGTTTTGTTTCATGATTGAAATTTCTTATGTTAGAGAAATCACTTTGTATTAAAAAAAACCCCAAACCCCACAAAAACCAAACCCCACAGAAAACCCCCAAATAAATAGAGATAACAGATTTCAGGAATATATCTAGTTTGTTACAATCAGCTTCTCCATGTCGATTAAAGAAAATAGATCATGAAAGGAGTACAAGCTGTGTTTTGATTCTGTCCAATAGCACTTCCTCCAGTATTGGAAAGATGACCTGATAATTTGGACAAATGTAATGGCTTATTTTTTTGGAGATTCTTGTGTCTTGGTCCTGCAAGATGAGCAAGAGGTGAGGTAAAAGTCTCAAGTGGAGCATTTGATTCAGTTTAACTCTAATGTTGAGTGTCCAAATTGTGTTGTTATGCTCAAAATCTTGTGGGCAAAAAGGAAACACACCTTATAAAGCCAAGAATTTATTGCTAGCATAATAGAAATCTTCACAGTCTAATTGAAGAATCATTATTAGTTCACATCCATTTACCTCAGAAAAATAAAACAAGTCAATGCTGCATGCAGAAGTATATCCCAGTAGTAAATAATACAGGTAAAATTGTTATACACACACAAACTAGTTTCAATCCCTTTTCCTGGTGTTATGCTCACCATTCCTTGCTCCTCTGAATACTTGATATCAAGACTTTGAGTTAGGTGTTTGGGGGTAGGGGTGATGCCCTCCTTTTGCCCTGGATTGTATTACACTGATGGTTCCTTTTTCCTCCTCCTCCTCTTCTTCTCTTGTCCCTTTTAATTTACATGGGGCTATTTTTATATATTCTGGCATATCTTTGCATGCACATTCTCTTTCTTCATTGGTCTGCAACTTCACACTGCATCTGAATTTGTAGTGTATGATGCATTTTACATGTTAAATGCTACTTCTCTTATTCCTAAAATGTGTTTGGGTCCTGTTCCAGCTCTGCATTTCTTTACCTGATCATAGGTGACTTGTTTATGGCCCTGGGGCCCCATCACTTACTATCCCCTGCTGTGTTGCTCTGTCTTGCATCCTGTGTCTACACTTCTCAAAGGCCTCTGCTATCATACCAGGCCTGTATTTTTGTGTCCTACACCATGGCGTTAGCTGTAAATATTTAATTCTACACAGAATAACTACTTGTAACTGTTGTCTATATAAAACTACAATGGTACCTCACAAAAGTAAAACAAGCTAGAACTACCTGGTCAGAAGAAAAATGTTGCTTTTGTAGCTAAGCAAGCCAAAATGTAGCTGCAGGCAGACCTGAAAAGCTTGAGACAGAGCAAGTCTGACAAGCCTCTGAGGCCTCGCACACGTAGTATGTGTAGTCTATGGTACTAGCAATGGCAGTATAGTGTTATGAGGCGACAGCACGCATCACTTGCTTCAGCTGCTTTGGGGGATGCTTGGTACCTTTTGAATCAGATAAGCAATGTCAAGTTCAGTCACTAAAGATGGGAGGACATGAGATCGGTGTGTGTGTTTGAGTGCTTTTTTATTTCTGCGTGCTTATCTCAAGCAAACCTCAAATAGAGACAAATCAGACTTCTGTGAGATCTTTTTGCAGTATCTTGAATATCTCTGAATAAAAAACATTATAAAAATGCACAGTAGTCCATTCACTGTTGCTTTGGATGCTGAAGACATTCACAGTAGAGCCATAATGCATGCAAGTAACTTTTTTTCCCTCCAAGTAAGCAAACTACACATGGGGTACAAAGTAAGAGTTTTTAAAGCAGACCCCTTTGTCCATCTATCACAACTTTTTGCCAGCTGGATTTGTTAACTCTTGTGCAAACAAACTTGATTTCTTTCCTCCACAGGAAACAGGACATAGTGTCTTGTTGGGGTGTTTTTCAATGCTCTTTGTGCTTAGAATAGATTATCTTCCTGGGTTAGAGGCAAATTTCAGTGATAAGTAGATCAGGAGTCCTCAGGAGTACAGAGATTTGTGCATTATAACTTTTCTTGGTGCCTATTTAAGAAAACTTAGGAAGAAAGCTTGAGACTGGGTTGTATTTAATTTTCCCAGTGACGCTTTCTTTTCTTGTGGAACACTTCCTTTCATGGCTTGAAAGAGTATCAGGAGAGTTATGAGCTTTAGCTGTCATCTCTTCATGATATGTGGAGAGTCTCTGTGGATCCTGAAGCACTGGCTGGCTTTCTGTTTCTGATGTTAGGGAGTCGTGAAAATATCCATTTCTGTGAGGGACATCTCTAAGGGGAAAAAAAAAAAGTCTGGTAGGAAAGAGAGGCTCTGTTTAATAAAATAGCAGCCAGCAAAGGGAAAACCTGAAAAAAAGAACTGATGTTAAAGCAGCAAAGCACTTTTCTTTGGTGTGTTGTACTGTTCGGTATTTAATAGCTGTTTTTCCTTAAGCATGTTGAGTCTTCGGGAACAAGCCAAAATGAAGCTTCCCTTTCTGTTAGGAAAGGGGTTGTAAAGTGGGGATTTTCCTGCTGTGCATGTGGTGCTGAACCAAGAAGGGGATATGGAGCTTCCTGTACTACTGGCAAGTAGATTACAGTGGTCCACTTGGCCCATGCACAGTCTTGTTTGCTTGTTTTTTCCTCTTCCCCCTGCCCCCCCCATTGGACTTGAAATAAGACTTTATGTGAAAGCTGGTTTGCTCATAAACTTTTGGCTGCTTTCTGGGGTTGTGTTGTGCTGAAGGACTTTGGTGGTTTGCAAAATACTGCTTTGAGAGTAAGCCAGCCCCTTTGACTTCCTGTGTTTATCATTCCCCCCACTTCTTCCCTCACACACCTTCTTCCTTGCCTTTTTTTTTTTTTTTTTCTTTTGTTGTACCTTGCCTTGAAAACAGGGCATGCATTTCTCAGGGCATGTAGCTGGGTGCACCCAGAGGGTGGCAGGGCCTAGGAGCTTCTGGAAGGCTGCAGGGAAGGGGTGCTCCGAAGGGATGCCTCAGGGCTTTTTCATTTATTTCTGGTGTTTAGTTGTTTAGGGTTTTGGACAATTCTGGCGGTTTTGGCCAAAATGTCAATGTGCCTCAGGTACTGAACTGACCAGTACCAAAATGGAGGGCAGGATGACGTTAGGACGTACTCTGTGGAAAGGCACTGTGATGTGGCTGAAACACAGAGTGGGCAAGATGAAGGGTGAGTGGGCTGTGCTGAGGCAGCAAGGAAAGCAGCATTTTTGATGGGGATGCATGAGAGCAGGAGCAGGAATGATCATGGTGGAGAAAAGGTCGGTCTGGACAGGGAGGAGATGGTGGGAGCAGTGGTCCACGGAGGGGGAATGAAAGCCTGAGGAGGAGGCCCCTTCCTGAGCTCGTGGTGGTCTCAAACCTGACTCTCTTGGTAGCAAAGTTGGTTTTGATGAAAATTTTAAATTCTTCCCTTTTTTTGCCAAACAAGATGGATGCCTCATGGAAGACATGTGGGATGGGTAATTTGCACATTACCATACATCATGCAACAGAAGGGATTTCTTCTAAAATTAGAGTCTTCTAGCTCTTCTCAGTGTCCATATTATAAACACTTTTTTCTAGAATGTACGTTAACACATACTAGAAACTCTCTAGAATCCAGTGATGTAAAACATTAAGATGCATTGCAGTCTAACTATGCATAGAATAAACACAAGAAAAAGAAAAAAGAATCCCATTAACTCAGCTAAGCAAGAGCTAAAAATCACTCAGTACTCCATGACTATAGTAGTACTCTGCTGGAACATTTTACCACCATTGTTGTAGCAAGACCACTGGTTAATGATCTTGGCTTGAGATTTTTTTTTTAAGCTGCGTTTTTATTGACTTAAATAACTTGAAGTTAATCAGATTAATTTTTTTCTTGCTTTTAAGTGCAAGTTGTTTTCTTTCAGATCGAACATATTTTTACATATATAAAGTATGTAATAGCATAATAAACCAGCCCTAATCTATGTATAAATTAGTTGAAGAAAAACTGTATACAGAGTATCTAATTAAGTATAACAGCATCCATATCTTAAAAACTAACTATATGCTTTAATTGCAGAAGTAGCTGCCAACGATTTCACTATAAAATTAGATGATGTAGCAATATTTTTGGAAAAAATAAAATCCGTGCTGCACCAGAAATCATCAATTTATCTTTGCGCTTAATTAAATTCTAGCAAATGTAAACCAACAGTGAGGACTGTAATACAGATAAGGAACTACATATGCTTTGCTGCTTTTTAGTTATATAGCAATGTCACGTTGGCAGAGGTCACTGTGTGTCGTCTCATTTCTAGTGCACCAAACTCATCCTAGCAGGAATGGAAATCCCCAACAAGCAAGAAAGCCAAAATATATCTCAGAATTAGTGAGAATACAGTTCTGATATCAATCACTCTTGAAATGGCCTGATAATCCATAAAGTTGATCTGCTTTTACTTTTTTCTTGTTATGTATTCTCTTGCCAGTGCATATGCTCATCTCTTGACTTTACAGGTACACAGAGCTTTGCAGGTACTGTATCTTTGCAAAACTTTGTTTTGCAATATCAGAAGTCATGGTTAGGTTTATCACCAAAGAAAATGCCAGCTTGCTTGCTCTTTGTTTTGAGTAATTACATTAATATTTTTTTAAAATAGTTTTCTTCAACACTATTAAATGTAGTTTTGATTTGGTGATCTTGATGATCTGAAAATTCTAGAACTGATAAATGAGGCAGGACTGATTCCAGCCAACATATGCAGTGATTCTCTCAGGCAGTGTCTGATTGCCCAGGGATGTAAACATCAGCATCAAAAACCATTTAACAGATTGAGGTGAACTAATTGTGCACTCTGGTAACGAAGGGATTTCACATTGTATAGTTAGTATGCTGAACAATTGCTCCAATTTGGTGTCAACTTCCATAACTTTCTGGGTGTTTGACTTTCAGAAACATAATTTAAAATAGGAATGTACACAGATCCAGGCAGTAGAGCTGATGACTGGACTGCTGTGTAGCTATCCTGGTATGCTTCCCTCACCACTGGCTAGCAAAGAACAGTTTAAACGTGGTCCCCTGGTAAGTAATTCTGTCTGCTCATTCATCTCCACAATGTAACAACACATACAGCTTCCTGTAGCTTTAGGTTTGCTTTGACAATGCATTACTTAGTGTATGTGTATTTTGAATGTTTTTCTTCATGTAAGGTGTCGATGCACTGGAACCATCCCTCAAAAGCATGTGACAGCTTGTAGACTAATTTAAAGTTCAAAATCTGAAGCTGGGTAGGTAATTGTGGGTTATTAAAATAAATATGGGAAACAGTTACTGAGTCTCAACAAAGAAAGTCTTTGAAACTTCAGCAACTGGAATATCATACAGTTTCCTTGCATTGCTGAGGTTGTCTTCTTTCAATAAAAAGACTAGCTGCCACATGCACAAAACTGACATGCTGGGTAGCATAAGTTTACAGCAGACAGGAAGGGGAGAAGTCAGCTCAGTGGAGTGGAAACAAAAGCATCTTGTCAACATATTTTAAAACAATTATTGGAATTTATTTTTCTAAAACTTTTTCATTCCAGTAACTGAGGATTTTACACTGAACAGTTGTGTACAATTATGCCATGGCACTATCCAATTAACCACCCAAGGTAGCACAGCTCAGAAAGATAGCTAAATGATACATCTCAGCAGTAGTCCGCATTTGTGAACCAGGGGGCTACAGCAATATTCTTTCGGAGTGGTGAATCCGTTTTATGGTGCCTGCATGCTGTTTTAAGGAGTGCAATTTTTCTTTGTGTCCACATGTTCATTCTAATAATGAGTATATTTGTGCCCAATTTACTTCAGACTAGAAAGCTTTTCCTCCTCTTCCCCCCCCCCCCCCCCCGCCCCTTTGGTTGTGCCCGCCCGCCTCCCCCTCTTCCCCCTTTGTTCCTTCTTTCTGCCAGGTAAGATGTGGAGGATGTGATTTCAGGATTTCTGTTTCTTTCTCCTGCCTATCTGAGACAGAGTACTCTGCTTCTGAAATTGTCTTCCAGTAGAGCAGCAAATGTTTTGTGCTGTTTTCTGTCTGCCTACCTTGACCCAAGGGTTCCTCTTGACTGTTTGCTGCTTGTGGCGCTTTGCACTCGGTCATCTTCATTCCCACAGTCTGTAATGCCCTGGCCGTGAGAGAAACAATATATATGCAAGCCATTGGATAAAGTGTGTGTAGAGCTCAGACTCCAGAACTGTCCCTTCAAGGATGTGATGTGTCCAGTTTTGACCAGTCTTATCTCTGGCAGCCCCAGAAACTTCTAGCGCAAATCTTTTGAGTCAGGCAAGGAGATGACTCCTTTTTGTCATCTTGAAACTGTGTTGTACCTAAGCTTTCCTATGATCATGATTAGGATTTCATAGTATCTGGGGTCACCAGGGGGTCTTGTCAGGTAAGTGAAGTTCTTGCCAAAGCAGTCATCTATGGCTGTGGACACCTGTCAGCAAACACTGCAAGTTTGGTTTTCTGTGTGGCTGGGCAGCATCAGCTGGCTTTTGTCATTATTCCTGGAACTATTTGTAGGCTTCAAGGACAGTACTGGCTGCATTCCAGTGCTGGCACTGGAACAAGTCCTTGCCATTACACTTCAGTCATTCATCCTCACAAATGTGCTTTTCCAGCACTGGTATTTCAGCAGCAGAGGCACAAAGCAACATTCCCTTCCAATGCTGCAGTTTCTCTTGTGCAGCAGTATGGTGAGCAGCCCTTTCGTGTTTATCATTGCAGAAGGAGATCTTGCTGCAGAAATGAAAAGGACACACCATCTTTCAAATTGGTGCACCTCTACATAGCCAAAGGGAACGGCAGGTTTCTGAGGCCTGTTTGTTTTTAGTCTGTTCTAGCTGGTGGCAGGCACTGAAACTTAGGCCCTATCTTGCCAAGGCCTATGTTACCAGTGTTCCTTAATCCTTAAACCCTGAATCCTTTCCCTTAACCTGTGAGGACAAGGAACTGATTCACTAGGAAGATCGGAAGACTTTCTGCAGCTTCTGTGGAGCACACAAGAATAGTGCTCATTTGCTTCTGAAGAAGCCGAGTCCTACCTCTGTTTGACATTTTGCACTATCTTTTTCTACCCCTGGGATTTTGCCACATCCCATGCTGGAGCTGGTTCAGGTAGTAGGAAGGTGTTTGGTTTTATGTCTGATAGACACGTTCTCCATTTTCAAGGTGCTGGATGCCTGCCTCTGTGCAGCATACTTTTCTCTGATGGTGGCAGGTGCACTAGGGAAGGCTAAAACTGCCTGAGAGATGTGGCAGTTAAGAGAATGGGTCATGTGGAGAAACTGGCTTGCCACTTGCTTTCACTTCATTTCTGTCTGGCAAACTATTGAGACTTGTTTGCCTGGCAAGGCTTTAAATTACTGGGCAAACTGACTTCTTTTGTGGTCTGTCTTCCATCTGGCATCAGAGAAAACTTTGTGGTTTTGTGACAGATATACAGATGACTTCCCAAGTTACCTTCCAAGCTTTCTTTAAACTGGAGGACATACTTAATGACAGTGTTGATACAAGTAGTGTACCATAAAACTTACTACAGCTTACCTAAAAAATGGCATTGCTTTAATTGCTTGTTTTCTGCATCAGATTTCTTGTGTTCCTGTTTTTGTTTGTTTGTTGTTGTTTTTTTTGGTTTTTTTTTTAACTGAGTTATCTATTCAGAAGACAAATAATATGATTAGATTGAATGAGAATGAAAGAAATCGGGAGGAAACTTCCCATTTACTTCAGTCAGCTTTAGGTCATAACCACCAACATTTCTACTATTGGTCAAGAAAAGCAAGAATTCCATCTTTTACAATTTTATTGGCCAGTTGGGAGCTTTGATTATTGCAAGAGTTGCATGACAGTCAAATTTGAATATTAATTTTTAAAAGTATTCTGTTCACATACCTACACCTTAATGAATTTCTGAAAGTAATAGTTGATCTTACAGGTTGGTATGCAATAAAAATATTTTTATTATAAAATAAGGTATCTTATAATGACAAAGACATTAAGAAATTTTTTCTTTATTTTGACATTTAACAGATATAGTCATCTTAAAAACAATAATTGATGTAGTACATGTCATAGAAAGCACACAATAGGGAAAGAAAGCACTGAATAAAATGACATGGTTAATTTATCAAAACTCAGGAAACCACCAATTGCATTTCTCCTGAGTGTCATAACACATCTCTTAATTAGTTTGGAAAGAGTGTAGGAGCTATACCACTGAGTCAAGCATTCAGACTTCATGTAAGTTGTAACTGGTAAAATATTCCTGGTTTCTTATGATGCTGATCATGTTTCCTTGTAAAAGCAAGCTAAGCTAGGATTGTAAGCTCACTTCACTGTAGTATGCAAAACGTTTTATTTACAAACATATTTAAGTTCCCTGAGATGAAAAACTGCACTAAATGCTTTTGAAAGGGGGTCAATGTAAATGTCACCCTTACAAAATAATTGTTCCCTCTTTCTCTCCGTTTCAAGTATGCTTGGGTAGCTGGGCAGTCTCTTCTTACAAGAAGTCAAAGTGTGAATTGGTATATGATTATTTCTCATTAACCAAGCACTTTAGCAAATAACTTCTAACCAAACTGCATCTGTAAATACAGGATGTGATCTTCTGTGTTTGTGCCAATAATATTTTTGTGGCTTTTTTTTTTTAACATGGTAAACTTAATTGCTGCTTTTCACTTCAAAAACTAAATCACTGTATACAGAAAGGGAAGGCATACTGAGTTCTAGCCATGTGTTCAGGATGATAAACCTCTTACAAAACTATTCCAGGGACTGAACAGCCCATGTTTATTACTAAGTATTTCTTCTATCACAGTGTATTGTGTTCAATGCTGACCAGCACTTAATTCTGGTTTTGCCCAGCAATTAAGCTTCATATTGCCACCAATTTGTAGCTCCAACTTTGGGATGTTGGTGTTAGTTTTAAATCTGTTAAGTCCTCCTCTTAGAACCCCTCCCTGCCATGAATATTTAATTTTGTCCCTCTTCATTGCATTCAGCCCAGCAGCATCCTTCGTTAATAAAATGAATTCAGAGTATTGGATCCTGTGAAAGGTTTTAACAATCAAGAGTCTTGGAGGGATGGTGCACACTTCCAGCATCAAAGGATGCAGTCAACCAAATGCTGATTGTTGAAATCTGCAATGTACTGTATATAAAAATGGATCATTTTTGAGCATCAGTCAGATTAGACTAAGACCAGAGTGCTCAATTTTCTTTGCCTTTTGCTGAGTTTTCTTCTGACATGTTGTCACCATAAAATTGTTAGAGAAAACCGCGGGTTCACTTCAACAGAAGCTTATCACTTTCTGGTTATAATAGAAGCCTGGTACAGTCAGCAGGGACAAACTAGGAAATATCTTCTTCCTCTAAGCATTCTTGAGGCACCTTTTTTATATACTGATTATCTATAGACATATGTATATATTTTAAAGTTTCATGTAGCAATAGAAAAACACTTTTGCTTGGAATGTTTTTTTGTTAGATATTTGCCTAAATACATTCTACTCAAAATTTCATTGGTTAGCTTATTGTTAACCAAAACACGCTCTAATAATCCAAGTGTTCTTCTACCTTACAAAAAAGCATATATTGATTTTTCATTTTTAAGCAAAAAGCTTACTGTAACCTTTTTGGGGCAATGGGTTCAATATGTCCACAGGCTTGAAATGCAACTTGTTTTGTAAGGTTAGCTTTCCTTTCTTTCCCAAACTCCCTCAGTGGAGTGTCTTGCACTGTTTTGCTTGTTCAGGGGTGTGTAATAAACAGAAGCTAGGAGGATGAGCAATGTCGAAGTTAATAGCTAATCCTTCATTTTAGAATTTTTTTTTACTTTAATCACTTGATATTTTTTGACTGGTATTACTAAGTATAAACTTTTTATAAGTACTATCTCTTATTTAATAGAATAGTTAAAATAGTGATCTATCTGGAAGTATTTTTATTAAGCTTTCAGATGAGATTTATGATCGTGTTGTGTCTAAAACAGGTGCCCATAGCTTCTACTGACCTCATGTCAATTCTAGAATAATTTCTAATTGATTTAAACTCTGGCAATTTAAAATTATATATTAGAATACATGTTGAGCTTTGATCGCAGACTTCAAAAATGCACTACTTAAAATACATAAAAAGCATAAAAAGTGTAAATGGGTTCTATAGCCATTACAGACATTTTTGTAGGAATATATCAATATCTACTTATAGCAATCTGCTGAGATTATTCATGTATTGAAATTATAGTTTCAAATCACTAGATATTTATTTGGAAAGCACTGGGGGACAGGGAGGAGAACACTCCTATAAGCCTTTTATAGCAATTGTAGTCCATTAGTTAGAAGATGCATTACTCATTTTCTTGGTAGTGCAAGATTTATATCCTCCAGTTAATTGCTTGTACTTATGATTTTAAAGGCATATAGAGTATTTGTTTGAGAGAGAGTATTCCTATATATATAAAAATTAAAAATTGAAAATCTATACAGAAACTCTAGTATGTGTACTATGAGGCATGCACGTTTGTTAGTTGGAGAGGGGAGTTCAGCAGAAGGCTTTTCGTTGGGTTTTGATAGGATATCATCACAAAAATCTGTTTGCATCTTGAAGAGAAAGCTGTAAGACCAAAAAGAACTGAGAGGTGATTTTTTTTTTTTCTTTCTGCTAGAACAGTTACAGGGAGCTGCAAAGCACAGGCCCTGTGTCTGTGTTGTGGCTGTCAGCATTATTATAAATTGGCTAATTAGTAAGAACACAAGAGTTAAAAGTAGCCTGAAAACATGCAGGATTTAATTTCAAAATATGAAGGAAGAAAAATGATAGTCTCCTTCTGCAATGGTGGTAGTTACTAAACTGAAGAGCAGAACAAAAGGAGGAGTTCCACAAATGCAGTTGTATAGGGACAGATAGAGTCAGTCATCACTTTTTTGTGTAAGATGTAACATAGCACAGTTGTATATTGCATTTAAAAGCACATTAAAAATATGAAATCTGAGGAGGAAAAAACCCCATATTTTCAAGAGCAATTAGAGCTGGAGTAATTTCAGTTGGCGCTTTTGGTAATTCTTTTTCAAAAACAAAGTACAAAAAGTATAAAGAGTTAGTTACTTTGGAAGTAATTATGTCAAAATGTGAAGGCATATATTTCCTCTGATTTGCTTTATTTCCAGAGATAGTTGTAACATTTTTTTACTTCCAGCTTACTGTTTCTCCTTCATGGTACTGAAGTTTTGAAAAAGCTCTAATGTAGTAATAAATTTTGTGTTTTGGGAACCATGAGGTTTGTGGTTCTTATGAGTCTCCATCAATAGCAGAGTTCCACAGGCCTTGAGGGACTGGCTCATGCAGCTCTGCCGCTGGGCTCATGCGTTTCATCTAGATTTGATATTTCAGATTTTTCCCAGAAGGTGGTTGCCAAACCAGAATTATTTTATGGGAAAGGTGAAGGCTTTTTTGGTTAGTGCAAACTAATTATTTAGAGATAACTGAGTTAGCACTTAGTGATCTAAAAGCGATGCACTAGTCTGGGCAAAACCACTGTTATGCAATGTGTGTTTCTACATAGTGATTTGAGCAGTTTCTTAATCCTGGATTGAGTGAAAACTCCTTTGAATTTGCAACAGTGCTCTGTACAAGTAGTTGTGGGGCATCTTCCCACCGGGGCTTATGCAGAGAAGCACAGGTACAAAGAAGAGCAGGAAAATAAAAGCAATGGAAATCCAAGTCTTCTACAGTGTGGTGATAACGTTGTGCCTTCACCTTTGGAAGCATCTGGAAAACCTAATTTGGTCAATATATCTTTGGTGTGATTCATTACCACAAATGTTTTTGTCTATCATGAACAAACCTGATAGTTTGTAAATTATAGTCTGGGAGAGAAGATTACTTTTGAAACATCTTTTCAAAGGTAAATAGTTCTGTTGAAAGATATTTTTCTTCTAAAGCAAACCTGTCTGCAGAATTCTTTTTTCTTTTTTTATCTCTGTATTTGAAATCAAGTCAGAATACTACAAGATTATACTTAGCTCAGTGCATGACTTCATTGAAACTAGTTTTCATTTCCTTCTGTCCTTTTGCTAGGTGGGTAGGGGTTCCTTCCTTGATGCTTGTGATGAGCTGGAGATAGTCTTTTGCATATATTACTGTAAGGACAGGGGGGAAACCCCATAGAGCAGATCTTGCACAAAAACAAACCCATCGGTGGTGGGGCAGAGCATGAAGTACCTATTCTACAGGTCAACAGTCTTTCACAAAGCAAAGTATTTTAGCTTTTCTTGATGATTTTTTTTTTTAAACTAAGAGACTTTTTTTTTTTCTTAAATCGATTCCAGGTCCAGTTGAAACTTAGCACATAAATCCAGGTCTGATAACTTGCTGTTGTTTTACCAGCACTTCAGTGGTTTTAAACTTATTTTAAAGTGTAGAAAGTTGCCTTAGAAATCTGCTGTTTTGTGAAATGTTTTCACTGTCATATATACCAATAAACCAACATAAAAAATCCTATATAACAAAACACCCAACTGCTTTTAGCAGATTTCTGAGGATTTAAAAGGATGTGAAGCCCTGAGAGGGCCTTGAAGGCTTCCTTACCTGGAGCTGATTATAATTCTTCAAAGTACATTCATGGGTTGTGCATATGAGCTTTCCCAGAGAAACTCTGGTCTGGAGTCAGTTTGACTGACCTAGTTTCAATAGGAATTTTCACATTTCTGTCTGGTACAAGGGCTGGGTAAGTTTAAATGAGCCAGTGGTAACTTTTCCCTTCTTTCATATTTTAGTATTTTAATGCACAGTCTTGATTCTATGCTGTGTCAGGAAACTTCCTGATATGTCTTTTCGTTTTGCACTACCATGCTGCTAATATATGTCATGCTTTCCTGATGATCAAGGGGAGACTTTTCAATTTTAAGTTAAATATCTATTAAAATGTCATATTGCCAAATGCCAGGACTTCAGAAATAAAGCCAATATCTAGATTAGGCAGCAGAAAAAATATTTAGTGTTATAAACCTCAGAGACTTTGCCTGCACTGCTGGGATGTTGTGATATCTGTAAGAGGTGATTCAAGTTTCACTGATTTTGTTTTTTCATTGACGGATTGAAGCTGTGATCTGCCTTAGAATAGAAAAGACTGTTTCAGTTGGAAGGGTTCTACAGTGATCATCTAGTCCAACTGCCTTGACCACTTCAGGGCTGATCAAAACTTAAAGCATGTTATTAAGGGCATTGTGCAAATGCCTCTTAAACACTGACAGGCTTGGGGAATCAACCACCTCTGGAGGAAGCCTGTTCCGGTGTTCCACTGCCCTCTCAGTAAGGAAATGCTTCCTAACGTCCAGTCTGAACCTCCCCTGGCACAGCTTTGAACCATTCCCACGTGTCCTATCACTGGATCCCAATGAGAAGAGCTCAGCACTTCACTCTCCCCTTCCCCTCCTCAGGAAGCTGCAGAGAGCGATGAGGTCAACCCCTCAGTCGTCTTTCCTCCACACTAGACAAGCCTGAAGTCCTCTAGCTTCTCCTTACAGGACATTCCTTCCATCCCTTTCATCAGCTTTGTTGCCCTCCTCTGGACACATTCAGGGACCTTCTCATCCTGCTTAAATTGTGGGACACAGGACTCCAGGTGAGGCTGCACCAGCACGGAATACAGTGGGATAATCACCTCTTTTGACTGGCTGGTTATGCTGAGTTTAATGCACCCCAGGATGCAGTTTGCACCCAGGATACGGATTGCACCTTAGCATAATTCATGCACACACAAAGGGGAAATAGAAAGCAAGATACCTTCCTGAAATGATCACCAGCAGTTTTCTTGCTCAGAAACTTCTAGACTTCTCAGGTGTGTGCTATAAAAAAATCTAATACTCATTTTCTGTCAATACCATATTCTTAACGTTGACAGCATACTTCTTTCAACAAATACCCCTTGTGTTGTATTTGCAGTGATTCACTTCTGCCCTAGCTGTTGTGTTGTCTGCTGCTGTGCTGGGGGACTCTGTTACTCTTCTTGATGAGGCAAAAGAAGTGTAACTGGCACAAGCACGGGCTATATTGAAGTTTTAGGATTGCCTTTAGATCCTGGGCTCCCTTGATGGCTGCTGTTAACACTTTCCAATATAGTATTGTCAGGCTACTAATAATGATTGTAATCCTGTGTTGAACTTTATAGAACCTGACTTAGGATGTCATGGGAAATCACACATGAACTCTGTAGATAACAGTTTCTGCTGTCATTATTGTAGTTTGCTGCATTGTTCTTTAGATATTTTAGGGGATTGTTTTGTATGAGGCATGTATTCCAACACAAAATTTCTTATATATCTTTACATGATGGATGGATGGACCAGTGGCACATACCAGAGAGTTTGACCAGAGTCTGATCAAGAGTGGTTAGTGCCAGCTGAGCATGAATTTAGCACAGGAACAAGGAAATGTGCTTGGCAGAATGATTAATTACTTCTGATAAGAATCAATAATCCTCTGACTGTTTCTCTATACATCCTCCTGGAAATGATGGATATACAGTGTCTGCAATATTTTATAGTGGTCATTAGTATTATGTGTGGAAATGGAAATGGGTACATGTATGTGAATGTGGTGAATAAAGAAAAACTTACAGAAGTGATGTGATAGTATAACTAAGAATTACTTAATCATGCTGGTGAAAATTAATTGCATCATTCTCCACAGAATAAAGAACTATATTCCCAAAAGACATTCATTAAGTTTAAATTCAGAATAGCAAGAAAATAACAGCAGTAGCGTAGTCATCTATATTTTTGCTCTTTTTTTAAAAAAACATTGTTAATTAAACACATAATTGATTTTTTTTGACTAATGGACAGAGGAAGGTATCTCTAATTAGAACTAGTTAGTTTTAAATCTTGGCATCTATAATTCAGAATTGGTGTTATACTGAGTGCATTTGTTTCAGTTACTTAAGTGGGGTGCTGGGGGAAAAAAAAAAATTTCTGTGACCATGACAGAGTTTAAGATGGATGTATCTATTATTTATTCAGCTGAGTTTCAAAGGTAGAGATATTGTTTCCAGATTCGAGGAAGGAGAAAAAAATTAATAATATAATTTTAATAAGTATTATGCTTTGCATTTTCTTAAAAAAAAAGGAACACTTGCACCATCAGGTTGTGTCTTGCTATGTGAATGATGACTCTTCTGAAAGAAACTTTCTCTAGATACCTTTAAACTAGGTCTCTATTTTCAGTCCTGCTGTTGTAACTTTGGTTTTGTGTCTTATTTTAGCCCAACGTTCCCTAAACTGCTTCCAAATGGAGCACACTGAAGAGATATTTAACTCCTCAGAAATGTGATGTAACTTTATTTGTGCAGTCACAGGCAGAATGCTGATATGTCAGGGAACATATGAAAAGAAGATTCTTCTGTTAAAATTCTGCCTCCTAACTGGAAAAACAAATGTTCGATGGGTTTCTTTGGTTCTGCCTGAACTCTTCAACTGCCCTGCATGCAGCATCATCAGCCTGCTAGAGATCACTTGTTCTGAAGAGCGAGAACATTCTTCTGAAGAGTGAATCTCCTGTGAAGAGCTCTTAGACATTGGTAGCCTGGCACTACTGTCCTTCTCCTACATTATTGTAACAACAAAACATTTTTTTTCTTTGAATAAAAAGTCAAATTGAATCTCCAGCTACTCTTCCTTATGGTTGAAGTTGTAGATAGTCTAAACTGGTCTAACAGCTTGTGGCAACTAGAAGATGCTATCTCACTCCTTCCACACTTCTGCCTGTGTGTGGCTTCAGTTCTGTTCATCTGATCCCTCAAGGAATTGCTTGAGCTCACTAAGGTTGCAGGAAACTAACAGTAGAAAGTGAGAGTAGTTTTCTGCTGTCTCACTGGGTTGAAACTGTATATGGTGCAGTCAGGTAGGGGGCTATAGTGGAACATGGAGGGAGATGGGACTGCATAGCCAGGCATGGAGCAAGTTGGAGGGACACAAGCAGTAGGACAGACATTTTGGAGTACAGTGAGCTCTTAAGATTAGCTTAGCTGTCCTGCTAAGCGTCTTTAAAGTCTGAGTACAATTATCGCTATATTTAAGTAAACTTGTGAACAAAAGATAATTTTTTGTCAGAGGACATTGCTAAGCAACTGGTAGCACAGTAGCAGTTAAAATGATTTATGTGACATAAGCTTTATTATTTATGTGAAAGCTTTGTATTTTCTAGCCAGCCTCTCCTACTCCCATATCTTCTGAGGTGTTTGTTCTGAATTTCATAGCTGAAGTTGCATAGCACTTAGGTCTGTTGTGAAGATAGTCTACAAAAGCCTTGTGCTATATAAAATACTTCCTGTTGTCTCAAGGTTGATAGGGCTACTAATAAGTTCTGGTATGGGTGGTTCTCATAAACAGATTAAAACTATTTTAGGAGAAACAATTGTCCTTATTAATAAAATTGAATTTTAAGGTAGAAATTGTAACTCTTGCTTCACAAAAATGTGTTTCTCCCATTGTTTTTGTCATTTTTGTGAGTGGTCTGCAGTATAAATGAGATGGCTATTCTCACCTGTTTACAGATTTGAACTGTCACACAGCTGGCAATATGTTCCTAGAGTGTAATATTAATAATTTCTGGAGATCTTTGGAAAGATTTAAATGGTGACATAAGGTGCAGGGCATTAGAAAAACTACAATATGGATTCTGAAATTTACCTTTTAAAATTCATGTGCATGTTTACTGCTTAATGTTCTTGTCATCTATCAGAAAATGGGTTATGAATATATGTGGCTACTGAATGATGGGTCAGATTTGTTTTCATTCCCTTGACTTCACTGATGTAATTGCAATGCAAGTTAGGTGTTGTTATTCTACTCCCGGAATCTTTTCCTCATATTGGATGTAGTCTACTTGTGACATGGCATTTCAGATTCCTCCATAGGCAAGAATTACATATAATATGAAGACAATTTAAAAGGCTTAGTGGATATTTGTTTCTCACTTCTGACAATGATGACTTATTAATCCTTTCTTTCATATATGTTTGTTATACAACTTTTGTTGTTTTCCTTCCTTCTCATTTAGAATGCAGTACTTCTAAATGTCAGGAATGCCAAAAACTCTAAAATATTTATTATTTTTTACAGCTTTTGACCAAGATTTTCCTCTAGAGTTTTTTAATGGCTCATGTATTTTAGATTTTTTTTTTTCAGTATTATTTGTTCTTGGCATTATCATCCCTTTTACTAACTTAAAGATAGACTTTAACCATGATGCTGCACAATTTCTATTATTTTGGACATCTTTTTTTATAGTACTATTCTTCCCTAGTTCCCTAATGCTTAATCAAGTTGGATTAGACCTACAGGATAGAATAATGTTAAACTTTAGGGGGGAGGGGTGGGGGTGTGTGTGTGAAATTATTCCTCTCATCCTGTGTTTTTAATCCTCTACAGCTTTTAAAATGTGGTCGTCTCTGAGATGCAGGAGAAGATGTGTAGGCAGATGGATAGTTTAATGGCCTCATAGACTTTCAGAAGTCAATATGCAAACTATATTAACCCCCTGTTGCTAGATGGTACTTTAGCCTCAATCAGTTAAACTTCAAAGCAATTGTGAGATAAGAAAAACAAAGAAAAGACAGGTCTTGAAAATAGCAACTTTGAATAGTATTAACAATATATAACAATATAACAATAGTAGATTATAGGGCTCTCATTTTCAAAAGGTTACTCAAAGCTCTCATGCTATTACAAAACAGCGTGTTGAAGATAAGGATGCCGTACTAAATCTACCTAGCTTAATAGGTTTGGATGGGATGGCTGCTAAAATAAGACTGATGGTATACTTGCACTTCCTTCAGCCTGTTCTTCTGAACTTTCAGATAGATTCAGCAAAATCTCCAGAGAGAAATGAATGGGAAAAATAATTGTACTAAAAAGCAGAAGTTGAACAATCAGAAAAATATTAGAAGGAGAGTTAATTGGGCTGTTGCTTCATCAGGAAGAAAAATACCAGGCAAAGAAAAGCAGAAACTAATGTGGTGTTGGTGCAAGTGTAGTAAGCATAAAAAGCAAAGCCGCAGAATAGGAAATACATTTTGTACTTGAAACGAAATATGATGTAGTTGGGGTAAGTCAAGCGTGGCTAAGTAAAGAAGCAGAGTAGGGTATTGAAACATCAAAACACAGTACTAAGAAAATTTCAGAGAATAAGTGGCAAAATAGGTGACAAAAATGTCTGCCTTAAGTCACTTACTGCTGCTGAGCCAAAAAGTGACTCTGCATATACTTCATGGCTTCTGTGATGTGTCTTCAGCAGCACAGGAGGGCAATGTGTTAAGCTGAACTGAACTTTAATTACATTATAGGAGTGGCAGGAGGTCAATAATATTTGTAATATGAGCATTTGTGACAAATCAATTGTATAATGAAAGTGATTATAACATCATTAGAAGTCTGATAACCCAATAACTTTGTGATAATTACTTCTCAGTTATAGGGAATAATTTACCACAAGAGATGCTGGAATATTCGATATGAATGCTAATAGCTGTAGTCAGATCTGAGGCATATGTGCCATTTCATATCAAGTTTGAATCCCATCATTCATTTGAACACTAGATTTTTGACATGAAAGGGCTGGGCTTGGAAAGGTAGTTACACATACATATGTGTCTTTGGGCCCCTAAATAACTCTAGAAATATGACTTTAATGTGCACTTGAGTAGAAAGATGATGAGGGTTGTTCTGATGTTTGGGTTTGTTCTTTGTGTCAGATGAGCATGCTTGCTAGGCCCAGGGAAGGGGGAGGGCTGTAAACAAGTGGCAGAGGGCAGAGGATGAGAATAAGAGTCCATGTTTCGATAGCAATTTAGCAAGAGCACTGAGTTATCTCCAACATGAAATTGTACTACATTTCACTTCTGAACAGCAACTTATACTTCTGATTAACTGCTGAGATACTCCCCTGCCCCATATCTATTTATTTATTTAACCTGATTAAACTGATTCCTGGGAACGGTGCGTGTGAAGCAAATACTACATTGTGCTCTATGACTAATATGATGTATTATTTATGAAACTGTCCTGTTTGAGGAAAGGACAATCATTACCTTTCAGAACAGTTCTTATATGCCGGACTACTGACTATCATAAGCAAAAAATAATTTTTAGTTCTGCAGATTTAGTACTTTCTCTGCTAGTGTTTTCTATCCTATCTATCATGATATGACTGGAATTTTTTAAAAAAAGGATATGATGCTGAAAACAAAGTATGTGAAGAACGACTTGCCTGCATTGTTTCTGAACCTGATGAGGGAAATCAGTGTGCATTCATACGACTTCTAATTCAGTCTAATCATTCTGCTGCGTTGGTCTCAGAGTTGCACGTAGGTTGTGTTTTTGCTTGGTCCTCATCAGTTTTTTAAATGGTTGTTTGGAGATGCTTAAAATGCTGACTGCGGCCCTCTTCAAACTAGATATTTTAAAGAAAAGTATAATAGTAAGAGAAGAATAATATTGGAATTACAGTAACACCTTGAGAATTAAGTAACAGAATTTTGACTTATGGGGGCTGTTAGTTATCTTCTACTGATTTTATGTTGTATCTTTCTGTAAATACAATTTTCTAGCCCTCAGGACAATACTTGTTGAAGAGAGGGAATTGCTGGTTGTCACTGATTCTAGCACATTGATTGGAGTGTCATGACACAAGGGTTTTTCATTTCATTCCTCACTAAGGTCAGGAACTCGGATCCATAAAAAAATTAATCAAATTTCCATAGCAACATGTTAATCCTTTTGTGTAAACATTCTTTCCACTTGCATATGTATTACCCTGAGGAAGAACATCGTTTTCTATATACATGTATGTGCATTTAGAGAAGCATGCACATGCATATATATAGTAACCATTAAAATTAGGTGTGTTAAAGAACTGAAGTTGATCTTCTGTAAGAAGACAAAAATACAGTAAACAAGCAAGACCTAAACACATCAGAGCTCCTACTGCTCTCCTGTGATGCAGTAATTCAGAAAGAATCCTTCTCCCTGCATTCTGTGTGCTGAAATGTTTGCTTGTGTTTATGTTTAGTGTTGTTAAAGTGCGTGTTGCACTGGATTCCACTGGTATGCACCCATGACACACCCTGCTTCTTGCTTACCATTCTCTCAGTCTCATTTTCAGATTTTACTAGTTATTTTTTCCCATTGGGTGGCTAATTGTAAAAAATAAATTACTAAAAGTCTGTAGAGCCTGCAGGAACTTGTTTAAAAACTCTGCTTCCATGATGAGGATTTTCTGCTTAGACTTTCAACTGAGATTTGTCAGTTAATCATCTTTTAATTTGATTAGCATGTGACATGTATTGACTTTGTTTCATTTGAGGTTCTCAGTCAACATTTCAGGAAGTACCATGTCTAATTTACCCATTTAAATTTCTAACTACATCAAGCAATTTTCTTTTTAATACAAACTTTTAATCTCATTAAGTTAGCTGAGATGCATTTTCCATAAACATATCCTGGTTGGCATTAATTATATTACCATGCTTTAATTCTTTGTTTATGAAGATATAACTAGATTGTAGTTTGTATAAACTATTTCATAGACTGGAGAAATATTTAAAAAGTTAAGGTTTCTGGAAATAAATCAATTTCAGTCTGTGTTCAGAGTGATTCAGATTTGGGGTATAGGTTTTTTTAGTGTATTCTGTCACTGAATCAAATGTCCTAATGCAAAAGGGTACTTCTGCTGTTACACTTGGAATGGAGAACTTAGTTTTAAATGGGATTGGTGATAGGCATGAATGTGACTTTTATGGTTTTTTGGTGAATGTCCTTGCTAAACAGTGTAAAATAAGTCTCTTCCTACCTCAGTAAATATTTCTGTATTTCTTACAGGTCATGGAAAAATGTTCACTGGAACTGCAGGCCACTGTCAGAACTTCTGGCACCTAAGCTGAGGTAAGTGGCTCACCTTTCTCTCTGTTTTGTTACTCTAGATGTGAAATGTTTGCTTAGAGAAAAATGAACTTGTGGTTTCCTTATGGTAGTACTAAACGGAAAGATGTTTACCTGTTTTTCTAAGTTCTGTGACAGGAAGTTTGAAACAGATAAACTGCATTCCTTAATATTTATTTATCCTTGTCTGTAGCACTGAATAAATTAAAATAAAAACTTGCAAATAGCTTCTGGTTATCCAAAATTCGTCATCCCCCTCAAGTCTCTTTATGTGATCTTTGTTTATCTGCCCTAAAACTAGAAAGAAATATTTCTTTTTCAATTGTTCTCTGCTATAACAACATAACTTTTTGCATTAATCGGTGTGTTAAAACTGTAGTGAGTTTTTGAGTGTAAACATTAATTGGATCAAAAAGTAATTGGAAAATCATGGAGAAAAGTTGTTGACTATGAAAAGCAGTAGGCAGATTTTGAAGATACTTAGGCAAACAGAATTGAGTCTTCTTGGCTGGCATAAATGAGATGAGTGGAAAGAGTCTGGATGTTTTTTAACATGCTTTCAGGAAACACTGCATTTTGGAGGCTCTGAGGTTTGTTTCACATTAGATCTATTTTATTAGTTTCCGCCTAAAATTTTTAAGGAACATGTAAAGATACAACATCACTGTGCATTTGTGTCAATTAAAACAAAAGGCAAATCCAGCTCATTTTAGGTACATGAATAGTACTTTTTCAGAAATGTGACACAAACATCTCACTTTCAATAGGGAATTTAGTATACGCTCATACTTAAATAGTCTTTCCTCTGTGTGTGATGGTTGTTTCTCTTCGTCGCTGTGTGCTGCAAAGTAGTTAATTTGCCAGAAGTGTTGCTTATAACTTTGACCACTCAGATTAATTTCCAACAGTGGTAGGGGACATTTCAAGATCTCTCCTGCTCCCCTTCCAGCTGGAGAGGATCTGTTTTGCTTAGCATTCCTTTGTTAACCTTCACTTAAAATTAAGGAACAGATCACAGTGAAGGCCTGATGCACATCCTACCATGTATCCTATTGTAGCACAGTGCTGAAAATGGTGACGGTCAAGTTGCAGTACAGTGTGTAACACACAGGTTCTACCTGGGGTAAGATTTTTGCACAACCTTTATCCACCAAGAGGTTAGAAGTCATATGTAGCACCTATTCTTTATTATCTAATTCCTGATGTATTTCTTTTATAACATTAATGTCAGCCACATGAGATTCTATAAACTTGAACTGGCATTAGCAGTTCAATTACATATAGCATTAGACAGCTCAAATACATCTCTTACTATAGTAATATGGTTCTATGTTTTGATTTTATTGCTAGTCCATCTTTCAGCCTGTCTTTTTAATGACTACAGACTAATTTAGTGTCTGCTTGCACTGCTATTGGATTTCAAAAGACAATGCAACAGGGAAAACTATTGAAAAAGTGAAGTATTTATGTCTGGAATTAAATGAAAATGGTAGAAAATGTGAGTCTTTTAGATTAAAGAGAAGCAATTAAAGCTGCATGGGTTTTTATTTTTTTTAAATTCTAAACTCAATATGTGTGAAGAATGACTAAATTAACCACACACCTTTCTCCTTCTGACCACCTGTAGGAGTGCCTTTTCTTTAGTGCTTCTATTACTGAGGTCTCAGGCATGTATTTGCTTGGAACTGAAACAACCACTACCACTTTATGAAATTATTTTCAGAAAAAGCCACAGGAACTTTTCTACAAATAAGTTTTTAAAAATCTATTACATTCTGTTTCTACTTCCTATTCTAAAATTCCCTTCATTTAAACATGAGTAAATAGTGGGAGTTTTCTGCCTTTAAAATATTTTTTCATTCCTTTTCTGTTCAAGAGAAATGGTATGTGAGCCTGAATGAGGTCAGGGCAAGCTTTGAAATAAGAGGCCAAACATGCATCTTATATAGAACCATTAGAATGTTGTAGACTCTAAAGTATCTCTAGAAGTCATTGTGTCTAATTTTGCACTCATGTGCAAGCCGGTTTGTAACATACTGCTCAGCATAGACACTGTTCAGCTTGAAGATTCATGATTCTTTGGTTTTATGGTCTCATTGTTTCTGTGGTTTTTTTTTTTTTTTGACATGACATTTGTTTTAAGCAAATTGTTTGCTGTACAGTGTGAGTATTGTACCCCTCAAACTAAGAAAATCCTGGACTACATCAAGAGAAGTGTGGCCAGCAGGTCGAAGGAGGTGATTCTCCTCCTCTGCTCTGCTCTCGTGAGACCCCCCCTGCAGTGCTGTGTCCAGCTCTTGGGCTGCCAACACAGGGTAGATTTAGATTAGATATAAGATTAGATTAGACCCCAAAGAGGGTAGATTTGAATTACATGTAAGGAAGAAATTCTTCCCTGTGAGGGTGGCACACTGGCACAGGTTGCCCAGAGCAGCTGTGGCTGCCCCCTCCCTGTCAGTGTTCAAGGCCAGGTTGGACGGGGCTTTGAGCAACCTGGGCTAGTGGAAGGTGTCCCTGCCTGTAGCAGGGGGCTGGACTAGATGATCTTTAAGGTCCATTCCAACCCAAGCCGTTCTATGGTTCCATGGAAATGTAACCATAAAAGTCCTGACTCTAAGTGTGGAGTTCAAAGATAATGACAGAAGATGGATGTGATCAGCATTTCTATTACAGGTTTAAGGCATGTTATTTACAACTACTCTAGGTGATATGCTATAATTAATAGAAGGTAGCCAAAGGACACTCTTTTTGACAAACTGATTTAGGGTAATTGAGCACTGAACCTTCATTTACAAAACGTCAATTTATTACCACAGTTATAATCAATAGGAGCTTATCTAGCACTTTCGGAAATCAGGTCAGTGAACTTCATTCAATGCAGTAACTTAGTCTAGTTAATGTCAAGACAATAATTTTATCTATCTAAAGCAAATCACTAGTTAAAATTTCAGGCTCCAAGTCATTTGGATGGGTGATTTAGTCTTACATGTAAAAGTTATGAGCTTTTCTTAGTAGCAGAATTAGCAGTTCCCCTTGACAATACTAAATTTTGTTACCATGTTTGCAGTAAACTCTACAAACTCAAAATACTTACGGGGCAAAGGAAATGTTACAGCTAATATGAATGGAGAATTTCTTCATGTTTCAAGCTATGAATAGCAGAAATTAAGTCCTTGCCATGGACGGGCAGAGACAGACAAAATTATTTACACCAGTATCAGTAAAAAAGAAAAAATTATAAATGCATATGGATAAAGAAACCACAGTAGCAACATTCTTGGTTGAAAAGTTTTCATCTTACCATGCTTTTTAGTATTTTTAATATGGTTGCATAAACACTAACCCTAAACCTAAACCTAACTCTATGCCCCTAATGGTAACCCTAACCCTAAACGCTAACCATAACTCCTAACCCCTAACCCTAGCCCTAGCACTTAAACTGTAACCCAAAACCTAAGCCTACCACTACGCCCCAAAACATAACAGTAACCCTAAACGCTAACCCTAAGTCCTAATCCTAACCCCTAACCCTACCCCTAACACTTAAACCCTAACCCAAAACCTAACTCTATGCCCCTAACCGTAACCCTAACCCTAAACACTAACCCTAACTCCTAACTGCAACCCTATCTCCTAACACTAGCCCTAACCCCCTAACCCCTAAACATAACCCTAACGTTTAAACCCTAACCCTAACTCTATGCCCCTAACCATAACCGTAACGCTAACCCTAACTCCTAACCCTAATCCTAAACCTAACTCTAAGCCCCAACCCTAAACGCTAACCCTAACTCCTAATCCTTTCTAACCCTAACCCATAACCCTAGCCCTAGCGCTTAAACTCTAACCCGAACCCTAAGCCTACACCTATGCCCTAAACGCTAACCCTAAGTCCTAACCCTAAACCTAACTCTATGCCCCTAACCCTAAACGCTAACCCTAACTCCTAACCCTAACCCCTCCTAACCCTAACCCTAGCACTAGTGATTAAACTCTAACCCGAACCCTAAGCCTACCCCATGCCCTAAACCCTAACCCTAAACGATAACCCTAAGTCCTAACCCTAACCATAACCCTCTCTAACCCTACCCCCTAACCCTACCCCTAACCCTTAAACTCTAACCCTAAACCTAACTCTATGCCCCTAAACATTAACCCTAACTCCTAACCCTAACCCCTCCTAACCCCTAACCCTAGCCCTAGTGCTTAAACTCTAACTCAAAACCTAAGCCTACCCCTATGCCCCTAACTCCTAACCCTAACTTTAACCCTCCCTAACCCTACCCCTAGGCCTTGAACCCTAACCCTAAACCTGTCTCTATGCCCCTAACCGTAACCCTAACTCCTAACCCTAGGCCTAGCGCTTAAACTCTAACCCGAACCCTAAGCCTACCCCTATGCCCCAAACTGTAACTGTAACCCTAACCCTAAATGCTAACCCTAAGTCCGAACCCTAACTCCTAACCCTACCCCTAACCCTTGAACCCTAACCCTAAACCTAACTCTATGCCCCTATGTGCTGGGTCTGGCTGAGCCAGAATTGGTTTTCCCCTGTAGCAACCCTCATGGTGCTGTGTTTAATGTTGGGAGCTGGCAGGATGTTGATAGCACACTGGTGTTGTGGCTACTGCTGAGTAGTGCTTACGCAGCACCAAGGCTCTTTCCGACATTCCCCGCCCCCCCCCAGGGGGATGGAGTGGGCAAGAT
Organism: Strix uralensis; assembly: GCF_047716275.1. Classification (NCBI taxonomy): domain Eukaryota; kingdom Metazoa; phylum Chordata; class Aves; order Strigiformes; family Strigidae; genus Strix; species Strix uralensis. Next base: position 7,666,007 of record NC_133978.1, on the reverse strand, counting down.
CTTGTGAGGGGACACAACCAGGACAGCTGACCCGAACTGACCAAAGGGATATTGCATACCATATGACGTCTGCTCAGGATAAAGCTGGGAGAAAGGAGGAAGGGGGTGGGGTCACCCTTGGTCCTCCGAGGCAACTACTCTGCGTATTGGAGCCCTGCTTCCTGAGAAGGCCCGACATCACCTCTTAATGGGAAGTGGAGAATAAATTTGTTTTCTTTTTTTTTGCTTCCGCGCGTGGACCTTTGCTTCGCTTTACTTACATTAAAACTGCTTTTGTTTTACCCACAATGGTTGGTTATTTTCTTTCCCCTCTTTGCCCTGTTGAGAACAAAGGGGAAGGGGGGGGGGAGTGAGAGAGCAACTTGGTGGGTACCTGGCATTTAGCCAAAGTCAAACCACCACACACTAACAGTAACGCCAGCCCAAAACGCCAGCCCAAAACTCCTAACCCCTAAACCTAGCGCTTAAACTCTAAACCGAAACCTAAGCCTACCCATATGCCCCGAACCGTAACACTAAACGCTAACCATAACTCCTAACCCTACCTCTAACCCTTAAACCCTAACCCTAAATCTAATTCCATGCCCCTAACCGTAACCCTAACCGCAAACTCTAACCCCTAACCATAACCCCTCATAACCCTAACCCCTAATACTAAACCTAGCTCTTAAAACCTAACCCAAAGCCTACCACTGTGCCCCTAACCGTAACCTGAACCGTAAACGCTAACCCTAACCCTCCCTAACCCTACCGCTAACCTTTAAACCCTAACTCTATGCCCCTAACCGTAACCCTAAAGCTAACTCTATGCCACTAACTCCTGACCCTAAACCCTAACCCGAAACGCTAACCCTGACTCCTAGACCTAACTCTTAACCCTAACCCTGCCTAACTCTAACCCCTAACCTTAGCGCTTAAACTATAACCCGAACCCTAAGCCTACCCCTATGCCCCAAACCGTAACCGTAAACGCTAACCCGTCCTAACGCTAACCCCTAACCGTAGCACTAGCGATTAAACTCTAACCCGAACCCTAAGCCTACCCTTATGCTCCAAACCGTAAACTTAACCCTAACCGTAAACGCTAACCCTAACTCCTAACCCTAGCCCTAGCGCTTAAACTATAACCCGAACCCTAAGCCTACCCCTATGCCCCAAACTGTAACCGTAACCCTAAACCCTAACCGCTAACCCTAAATCATAGCCCTACCCCCTAAGCCTACCCGTAAGCCTTGAACCCTAACCCTAAACCTAACTCTATGCCCCTAACACTAACCCTAAACCCTAAGTGTAAACGCTAACCGTAACTCCTAACCCTCCCTAAACCTACCCCTAACCATTAAACCCTAACCCTGCCCCTAAACCTAACTCTATGCCCCTGATCCTAAACCTAAACCCTAACCCTAAACACCAACCCTAGCCCTAGAGCTTAAACTCTAACCCGAACCCTAAACCTACCCCTATGCCCCAAACTGTAACCATAACCCTAAACGCTAACCCTAACCCTCCCTAACCCTACCCCTAACACTTAAACCCTAACTCCTAACCCTGAACCTAACTGTATGCCCCTAACCGTAACCCTAAGCCTAAACCCTAACCCTAAACGCTGCCTCTAAGTAGTAACCCTAACCCTAACCGTAACCATCCCTAAGCATAACCCCTAACCCTACACCTAACTCTTAAACTCTAACCCTAAACCTAACTCTATGCCCCTGACCGTAACCCTAACCCTAAACGCTAACCCTAAATTCTAACCCTAACCCCTAACCCCTAACCCTAGCGCTTAAACTATAACCCAAAATCTAAGCCTACACCTATGCCCCAAACCGTAACCCTAAACGCTAACTCTAAATCCTAACCCTAACTCCTAACATTAACTGTAGCTCTCCCTAACCCATAACCCTACCCCTAAGCCTTGAAGCCTAACCCTAACATTAAATGTAACTCTATGCTCATAACAGTAACACTAACCCTAAACCCTAACAGTAAACGCTAACCCTAACCCCTCCTAACACTAAACCCCTAACCCTAGCCCTAGAGCGTAAAATCTAACGCGAACCCTAAGCCTAACGCTATGTCTGAAACCGTAACGGTAACGATAAAACCCAACCGTAAACGCTAACCCTAACTCCAAACCCTAATCCTAATGCCTAACCCTAACCCGTAACCCTACCCCTGATCCTTAAACCCTAAACCTAAACACTAAACATAACTCTATGCCCCTAACCGTAACCCTAACCATAAACCTTAACCGTAAATGCTAACCGTAACTCCTAAACCTAATCCTAACTCCTAACCCTGACCCCTCCTAACCCTAACCCGTAATACTAGCCCTAGCTCTTGAACCCTAACCCTAAGCCTCCCCCTGTGCCCCTAACCGTAACCCTAACCCCTAACCGTAAATGCTAACCTTAATTCCTAACCCTAACCCTAACTCCTAAACGTAACCCTAACCCTAACCTCTGCTAACCCTAACCCCTAATACTAGCCCTAGCTCTTAAACCCTAACCCTAAGCCTACACCTGTGGCCCTAACCATAACCCTAACCCTAAACCGTAACCGTAAAAGCTAACCCTAACCCCTAACTCTAACCCTAACCCCTAATACTAGCCTTAGCTCTTAAAACCTAACCCTAAGCCTACCACTCTGCCTCTAACCGTAACCCTAACCCTAAACCCTAAACGCAAATGCTAACCTTAATTCCTAAAGCTAACCCTAACTCCTAACCCTAACCCTAACCCTAACCCTAACCCCTCCTAACCCTAACCCCTAATACTAGCCTTAGCTCTTAAAAACTAACCCTAAGACTGCCACTGTGCCTCTAACCGTAACCCTAACCCTAAACCCTAAACGTAAACGCTAATACTAACTTCTAACCCTAACCCTAACTCCTAACCCTAACCCTAACCCTAAGCCTAAGCCTAACCCCTGCTAACCCTAACCCCTAATACTAGCCCTAGCTCTTAAACCATACCCCTAAAAATACCCCTGTGACCCTAATGGTAACCCTAACCCTAAACGCTAACCGTAAATGCTAACCTTAATTCCTAAAGCTAACCCTAACTCGTAACCCGAACCCGAACACTAACCCCTCCTAACCCTAACCCCTAATAATAGCCGTAGCTCTAAAACCCTCACCCTAAGCCTACACCTGTGCCCCTAACCGTAACCCTAACCCTAAAACCTAACCATAAACGCTAACCCTAACTCCTAAACCTAACCCTAATCCTAACCCTAACCCTAACCCTAACGCCTCCTAACCGTAACCCCTGATACTAGCCTTAGCACTTAAACCCTAACCCTAAGCCTACCCCTGTGCCTCTAACCGTAACCATAACCCTAAACCCTAAACGTAAACGCTAATACTAACATCTAACCCTAACCCTAACCCTAACTCCTAACCCTAACCCTAAGGCTAACCCCTGCTAACCCTAACCCCTAATACTAGCCCTAGCTCTTAAACCATAACCCTAAAACTACCCCTGTGCCCCTAATGGTAACCCTAACCCTAAACCCTAAACGTAAACGCTAATACTAACTTCTAACCCTAACCCTAACCCTAACTCCTAACCCTAATTCCTAATCCTAACCCTAACCCTAAGCCTAACCCCTGATAACCCTAACCCCTAATACTAGCCCTAGCTCTTAAACCATACCCCTAAAACTACCCCTGTGCCCCTAATGGTAACCCTAACCATAAACGCTAACCGTAAATGCTAACATTAATTCCTAAAGCTAACCCTAACTCCTAAACCTAACCCTAACCCTAACCCTAAACCCTGCTAAAGCTAACCCCTAATACTAACACTAGCTCTTAAACCCTAACCCTAAGACTACCCCTGTGCCCCTAACCGTAACCCTAACCCTAAACCCTAACCGTAAATGCTAACCTTAATTCCTAAAGCTAACCCTAACTCCTAAACCTAACCCTAACCCTAACCCTAACCCGAACCCGAGCCCTAACCCCTCCTAACCCTAACCCCTAATAATATCCCTAGCTCTTAAACCCTAACCCTAAGCCTACACCTGTGCCCCTAACTATAACCCTAACCCTAAAACCTAACCATAAACGCTAACACTAACTCCTAAACCTAACCCTAAATCCTAACCCTAACCCTACCCCTAACCCTAACGCCTCCTAACCCTAATGCCTAATACTAGCCTTAGCTCTTAAAAACTAACCCTAAGCCTACACCTGTGCCCCTAACTGTAACCCTAACCCTAAAACCTAACCATAAACGCTAAACCTAACTCCTAAACCTAACCCTAAATCCTAACCCTAACCCTAACCCTAACGCCTCCTAACCATAACCCCTGATACTAGTCTTAGCTCTTAACCCTAACCCTAAGCCTACCCCTGTGCCTCTAACCGTAACCCTAACCCTAAACCCTAAACGTAAACGCTAATACTAACATCTAACCCTAACCCTAACTCCTAACCCTAAGCCTAACCCTAAACCCTGCTAAAGCTAACCCCTAATACTAACCCTAGCTCTTAAACCCTAACCCTAAGAATACCCCTGTGCCCCTAACCGTAACCCTAACCCTAAACCCTAACCGTAAATGCTAACCTTAATTCTTAAAGCTAACCCTAACTCCTAACCCTAACCCTAACCCTAACCCCTCCTAACCCTAACCCCTAATACTAGCCTTAGCTCTTAAAACCTAACCCTAAGCCTACCACTCTGCCTCTAACCGTAACCCTAACCCTAAACCCTAAACGTAAATGCTAATCTTAATTCCTGAAGCTAACCCTAACTCCTAACCCTAACCCTAACCCTAACCCTAAGCCCTCCTAACCCTAACCCCTAATACTAGCCTTAGCTCTTAAAACCTGACCTTAAGCCTACCACTGTGCCTCTAACCGTAACCCTAACCCTAAACCCTAAACGTAAAAGCTAATACTAACTTCTAACCCTAACCCTAACCCTAACTCCTAACCCTAACCCTAACCCTAACCCTAACTCCTAACCCTAACACTAACCCTAAGCCTAACCCCTGATAACCCTAACCCCTAATACTAGCCCTAGCTCTTAAACCATACCCCTAAAACTACCCCTGTGCCCCTAATGGTAACCCTAACCCTAAACGCTAACCGTAAATGCTAACCTTAATTCCTAAAGCTAACCCTAACTCCTAACCCTAACCCTAACCCTAACCCTAACCCCTCCTAACACTAACCCCTAATACTAACACTAGCTCTTAAAACCTAACCCTAAGCCTACCACTCTGCCTCTAACCGTAACCCTAACCCTAAACCCTAAACGTAAACGTTAATCTTAATTCCTATAGCTAACCCTAACTCCTAACCCTAACCCTAACCCTAACCCTAACCCCTCCTAACCCTAACCCCTAATACTAGCCTTAGCTCTTAAAACCTAACCCCAAGACTGCCACTGTGCCTCTAACCGTAACCCTAACCCTAAACCCTAAACGTAAACGCTAATACTAACTTCTAACCCTAACCCTAACCCTAACTCCTAAACCTAACCCTAACCCTAACCCTAACTCCTAACCCTAACCCTAACACTAAGCCTAACCCCTGCTAACCCTAACCCCTAATACTAGCCCTAGCTCTTAAACCATACCCCTAAAACTACCCCTGTGCCCCTAATGGTAACCCTAACCATAAACGCTAACCGTAAAAGCTAACCTTAATTCCTAAAGCTAACCCTAACTCCTAACCCTAACCCTAACCCTAACCCAAACCCTAAACCCTGCTAAAGCTAACCCCTAATACTAACACTAGCTCTTAAACCCTCACACTAAGACTAACCCTGTGCCCCTAATGGTAACCCTAACCCTAAACCCTAACCGTAAATGCTAACCTTAGTTCCTAAAGCTAACCTTAACTCCTAACCCTAACCCTAACCCTAACTCCTAACCCTACCCCTAACCCTCATGTAACCCCTGCTAACCCTAACCCCTAATACTAGCCCTAGCTCTTAATCCATACCCCTAAAACTACCCCTGTGACCCTAATGGTAACCCTAACCCTAAACGCTAACCATAAATGCTAACCTTAATTCCTAAAGCTAACCCTAACTCCTAAACCTAACCCTAACCCTAACCCTAACCCCTCCTAACCCTAACCCCTAATACTAGCCTTAGCTCTTAAAAACCAACCCTAAGACTGCAAACTGTGCCTCTAACCGTAACCCTAACCCTAAACCCTAAACGTAAACGCTAATACTAACTTCTAACCCTAACCCTAACCCTAACTCCTAACCCTAACCCTAACCCGAACCCGAACACGAACCCTAACCCCTCCTAACCCTAACCCCTAATAATAGCCGTAGCTCTAAAACCCTCACCCTAAGCCTACACCTGTGCCCCTAACCGTAACCCTAACCCTAAAACCTAACCATAAACGCTAACCCTAACTCCTAAACCTAACCCTAAATCCTAACCCTAACCGTAACCCTAACCCTAACGCCTCCTAACCGTAACCCCTGATACTAGCCTTAGCTCTTAAACCCTAACCCTAAGCCTACCCCTGTGCCTCTAACCGTAACCATAACCCTAAACCCTAAACGTAAACGCTAATACTAACATCTAACCCTAACCCTAACTCCTAACCCTAACCCTAAGCCTAACCCCTGCTAACACTAACCCCTAATACTAGCCCTAGCTCTTAAACCATAACCCTAAAACAACCCCTGTGCCCCTAATGGTAACCCTAACCCTAAATGCTAACCTTAATTCCTAAAGCTAACCCTAACTCCTAACCCTAACCCTAACCCTAACCCTAACCCTAAACCCTGCTAAAGCTAACCACTAATACTAACCCTAGCTCTTAAACCCTAACCCTAAGACTACCCCTGTGCCCCTAACCGTAACCCTAAACCTAAACCCTAACCGTAAATGCTAACCTTAATTCCTAAAGATAACCCTAACTCCTAAGCCTAACCCTAACCCTAACTCCTAACCCTAACCCTAACCCTAACCCTAACTCCTAACCATAACCCTAACCCTAACCCTAACCCTAAACCCTGCTAAAGCTAACCCCTAATACTAGCCTTAGCTCTTAAAACCTAACCCTAAGCCTACCACTCTGCCTCTAACCGTAACCCTAACCCTAAACCCTAAACGTAAATGCTAATCTTAATTCCTGAAGCTAACCCTAACTCCTAACCCTAACCCTAACCCTAACCCTAAGACCTCCTAACCCTAACCCCTAATACTAGCCTTAGCTCTTAAAACCTGACCCTAAGCCTACCACTGTGCCTCTAACCGTAACCCTAACCCTAAACCCTAAACGTAAACGCTAATACTAACTTCTAACCCTAACCCTAACCCTAACTCCTAACCCTAACTCCTAATCCTAACCCTAACCCTAAGCCTAACCCCTGATAACCCTAACCCCTAATACTAGCCCTAGCTCTTAAACCATACCCCTAAAACTACCCCTGTGCCCCTAATGGTAACCCTAACCATAAACGCTAACCGTAAATGCTAACATTAATTCCTAAAGCTAACCCTAACTCCTAAACCTAACCCTAACCCTAACCCTAAACCCTGCTAAAGCTAACCCCTAATACTAACACTAGCTCTTAAACCCTAACCCTAAGACTACCCCTGTGCCCCTAACCCTAACCCTAACCCTAAACCCTAACCGTAAATGCTAACCTTAATTCCTAAAGCTAACCCTAACTCCTAAACCTAACCCTAACCCTAACCCTAACCCGAACCCGAGCCCTAACCCCTCCTAACCCTAACCCCTAATAATATCCCTAGCTCTTAAACCCTAACCCTAAGCCTACACCTGTGCCCCTAACTATAACCCTAACCCTAAAACCTAACCATAAACGCTAACACTAACTCCTAAACCTAACCCTAAATCCTAACCCTAACCCTACCCCTAACCCTAACGCCTCCTAACCCTAATGCCTAATACTAGCCTTAGCTCTTAAAAACTAACCCTAAGCCTACACCTGTGCCCCTAACTGTAACCCTAACCCTAAAACCTAACCATAAACGCTAAACCTAACTCCTAAACCTAACCCTAAATCCTAACCCTAACCCTAACCCTAACGCCTCCTAACCATAACCCCTGATACTAGTCTTAGCTCTTAAACCCTAACCCTAAGCCTACCCCTGTGCCTCTAACCGTAACCCTAACCCTAAACCCTAAACGTAAACGCTAATACTAACATCTAACCCTAACCCTAACTCCTAACCCTAAGCCTAACCCTAAACCCTGCTAAAGCTAACCCCTAATACTAACCCTAGCTCTTAAACCCTAACCCTAAGAATACCCCTGTGCCCCTAACCGTAACCCTAACCCTAAACCCTAACCGTAAATGCTAACCTTAATTCTTAAAGCTAACCCTAACTCCTAACCCTAACCCTAACCCTAACCCCTCCTAACCCTAACCCCTAATACTAGCCTTAGCTCTTAAAACCTAACCCTAAGCCTACCACTCTGCCTCTAACCGTAACCCTAACCCTAAACCCTAAACGTAAATGCTAATCTTAATTCCTGAAGCTAACCCTAACTCCTAACCCTAACCCTAACCCTAACCCTAACCCTAAGCCCTCCTAACCCTAACCCCTAATACTAGCCTTAGCTCTTAAAACCTGACCTTAAGCCTACCACTGTGCCTCTAACCGTAACCCTAACCCTAAACCCTAAACGTAAAAGCTAATACTAACTTCTAACCCTAACCCTAACCCTAACTCCTAACCCTAACCCTAACCCTAACCCTAACTCCTAACCCTAACCCTAACCCTAACCCTAACCCTAACCCTAACCCCTCCTAACACTAACCCCTAATACTAACACTAGCTCTTAAAACCTAACCCTAAGCCTACCACTCTGCCTCTAACCGTAACCCTAACCCTAAACCCTAAACGTAAACGTTAATCTTAATTCCTATAGCTAACCCTAACTCCTAACCCTAACCCTAACCCTAACCCTAACCCCTCCTAACCCTAACCCCTAATACTAGCCTTAGCTCTTAAAACCTAACCCCAAGACTGCCACTGTGCCTCTAACCGTAACCCTAACCCTAAACCCTAAACGTAAACGCTAATACTAACTTCTAACCCTAACCCTAACCCTAACTCCTAAACCTAACCCTAACCCTAACCCTAACTCCTAACCCTAACCCTAACACTAAGCCTAACCCCTGCTAACCCTAACCCCTAATACTAGCCCTAGCTCTTAAACCATACCCCTAAAACTACCCCTGTGCCCCTAATGGTAACCCTAACCGTAAACGCTAACCGTAAAAGCTAACCTTAATTCCTAAAGCTAACCCTAACTCCTAACCCTAACCCTAACCCAAACCCTAAACCCTGCTAAAGCTAACCCCTAATACTAACACTAGCTCTTAAACCCTCACACTAAGACTAACCCTGTGCCCCTAATGGTAACCCTAACCCTAAACCCTAACCGTAAATGCTAACCTTAGTTCCTAAAGCTAACCTTAACTCCTAACCCTAACCCTAACCCTAACTCCTAACCCTACCCCTAACCCTCATGTAACCCCTGCTAACCCTAACCCCTAATACTAGCCCTAGCTCTTAAACCATACCCCTAAAACTACCCCTGTGACCCTAATGGTAACCCTAACCCTAAACGCTAACCATAAATGCTAACCTTAATTCCTAAAGCTAACCCTAACTCCTAAACCTAACCCTAACCCTAACCCTAACCCCTCCTAACCCTAACCCCTAATACTAGCCTTAGCTCTTAAAAACCAACCCTAAGACTGCAAACTGTGCCTCTAACCGTAACCCTAACCCTAAACCCTAAACGTAAACGCTAATACTAACTTCTAACCCTAACCCTAACCCTAACTCCTAACCCTAACCCTAACCCGAACCCGAACACGAACCCTAACCCCTCCTAACCCTAACCCCTAATAATAGCCGTAGCTCTAAAACCCTCACCCTAAGCCTACACCTGTGCCCCTAACCGTAACCCTAACCCTAAAACCTAACCATAAACGCTAACCCTAACTCCTAAACCTAACCCTAAATCCTAACCCTAACCGTAACCCTAACCCTAACGCCTCCTAACCGTAACCCCTGATACTAGCCTTAGCTCTTAAACCCTAACCCTAAGCCTACCCCTGTGCCTCTAACCGTAACCATAACCCTAAACCCTAAACGTAAACGCTAATACTAACATCTAACCCTAACCCTAACCCTAACTCCTAACCCTAACCCTAAGCCTAACCCCTGCTAACACTAACCCCTAATACTAGCCCTAGCTCTTAAACCATAACCCTAAAACAACCCCTGTGCCCCTAATGGTAACCCTAACCCTAAATGCTAACCTTAATTCCTAAAGCTAACCCTAACTCCTAACCCTAACCCTAACCCTAACCCTAACCCTAAACCCTGCTAAAGCTAACCACTAATACTAACCCTAGCTCTTAAACCCTAACCCTAAGACTACCCCTGTGCCCCTAACCGTAACCCTAAACCTAAACCCTAACCGTAAATGCTAACCTTAATTCCTAAAGATAACCCTAACTCCTAAGCCTAACCCTAACCCTAACTCCTAACCCTAACCCTAACACTAACCCTAACTCCTAACCATAACCCTAACCCTAAACCTAACCCCTGCTGACCCCAAACCCTAATACTAGCCCTAGCTTTTAAACCATACCCCTAAAAATACCCCTGTGTCCCTAATGGTAACCCTAACCCTAAACGCTAACCGTAAATGCTAACCTTAATTCCTAAAGCTAACCCTAACTCCTAACCCTAACCCTAACCCTAACCCTAACCCCTCCTAACTCTAACCCCTAATACTAGCCTTAGCTCTTAAAAACTAACCCTAAGACTGCCACTGTGCCTCTAACCGTAACCCTAACCCTAAACCCTAAACGTAAACGCTAATACTAACTTCTAACCCTAACCCTAACTCCTAACCCTAACCCTAACCCTAAATCCTAATCCTAACCCTAACCCTAAGCCTAACCCCTGCTAACCCTAACCCCTAATACTAGCCCTAGCTCTTAAACCATACCCCTAAAACTACCCCTGTGCCCCTAATGGTAACCCTAACCCTAAACGCTAACCGTAAATGCTAACCTTAATTCCTAAAGCTAACCTTAACTCCTAACCCTAACCCTAACCCTAAACCCTGCTAAAGCTAACCCCTAATACTAACACTAACTCTTAAACCCTAACCCTAAGACTACCCCTGTGCCCGTAACCGTAACCCTAAGCCTAAACCCTAACCGTAAATGCTAACCTTAATTCCTAAAGCTAACCCTAACCCTAACCCTAACCCTAACCCTAACCCCTCCTAACCCTAACCCCTAATACTAGCCTTAGCTCTTAAAACCTAACCCTAAGCCTACCACTCTGCCTCTAACCGTAACCCTAACCCTAAACCCTAAACGTAAATGCTAATCTTAATTCCTGAAGCTAACCCTAACTCCTAACCCTAACCCTAACCCTAACCCTAACCCCTCCTAACCCTAACCCCTAATACTAGCCTTAGCTCTTAAAACCTAACGCTAAGCCTACCACTGTGCCTCTAACCGTAACCCTAATCCTAAACCCTAAACGTAAACGCTAATACTAACTTCTAACCCTAACCCTAAACCTAACTCCTAACCCTAACCCTAACCCTAACCCTAACTCCTAACCCTAACACTAACCCTAAGCCTAACCCCTGATAACCTTAACCCCTAATACTAGCCCTAGCTCTTAAACCATACTCCTAAAACTACCCCTGTGCCCCTAATGGTAACCCTAACCCTAAACGCTAACCGTAAATGCTAACCTTAATTCCTAAAGCTAACCCTAACTCCTAACCCTAACCCTAACCCTAACCCTAAACCCTGCTAAAGCTAACCCCTAATACTAACACTAACTCTTAAACCCTAACCCTAAGACTACCCCTGTGCCCGTAACCGTAACCCTAACCCTAAACCCTAACCGTAAATGCTAACCTTAATTCCTAAAGCTAACCCTAACCCTAACCCTAACCCTAACCCTAACCCCTCCTAACCCTAACCCCTAATACTAGCCTTAGCTCTTAAAACCTAACCCTAAGCCTACCACTCTGCCTCTAACCGTAACCCTAACCCTAAACCCTAAACGTAAATGCTAATCTTAATTCCTGAAGCTAACCCTAACTCCTAACCCTAACCCTAACCCTAACCCTAACCCCTCCTAACCCTAACCCCTAATACTAGCCTTAGCTCTTAAAACCTAACCCTAAGCCTACCACTGTGCCTCTAACCGTAACCCTAATCCTAAACCCTAAACGTAAACGCTAATACTAACTTCTAACCCTAACCCTAAACCTAACTCCTAACCCTAACCCTAACCCTAACCCTAACTCCTAACCCTAACACTAACCCTAAGCCTAACCCCTGATAACCTTAACCCCTAATACTAGCCCTAGCTCTTAAACCATACTCCTAAAACTACCCCTGTGCCCCTAATGGTAACCCTAACCCTAAACGCTAACCGTAAATGCTAACCTTAATTCCTAAAGCTAACCCTAACTCCTAACCCTAACCCTAACCCTAACCCTAAACCCTGCTAAAGCTAACCCCTAATACTAACACTAACTCTTAAACCCTAACCCTAAGACTACCCCTGTGCCCGTAACCGTAACCCTAACCCTAAACCCTAACCGTAAATGCTAACCTTAATTCCTAAAGCTAACCCTAACCCTAACCCTAACCCTAACCCTAACCCCTCCTAACCCTAACCCCTAATACTAGCCTTAGCTCTTAAAACCGAACCCTAAGCCTACCACTCTGCCTCTAACCGTAACCCTAACCCTAAACCCTAAACGTAAATGCTAATCTTAATTCCTGAAGCTAACCCTAACTCCTAACCCTAACCCTAACCCTAACCCTAACCCCTCCTAACCCTAACCCCTAATACTAGCCTTAGCTCTTAAAACCTAACCCTAAGCCTACCACTGTGCCTCTAACCGTAACCCTAATCCTAAACCCTAAACGTAAACGCTAATACTAACTTCTAACCCTAACCCTAAACCTAACTCCTAAACCTAACCCTAACCCTAACCCTAACTCCTAACCCTAACACTATCCCTAAGCCTAACCCCTGATAACCCTAACCCCTAATACTAGCCCTAGCTCTTAAACCATACTCCTAAAACTACCCCTGTGCCCCTAATGGTAACCCTAACCCTAAACGCTAACCGTAAATGCTAACCTTAATTCCTAAAGCTAACCCTAACTCCTAAACCTAACCCTAACCCTAACCCTAACCCCTCCTAACCCTAACCCCTAATACTAGCCTTAGCTCTTAAAACCTAACCCTAAGCCTACCACTCTGCCTCTAACCGTAACCCTAACCCTAAACCCTAAACACAAATGCTAACCTTAATTCCTAAAGCTAACCCTAACTCCTAACCCTAACCCTAACCCTAACCCTAACCCTAACCCCTCCTAACCCTAACCCCTAATACTAGCCTTAGCTCTTAAAAACTAACCCTAAGACTGCCACTGTGCCTCTAACCGTAACCCTAACCCTAAACCCTAAACACAAATGCTAACCTTAATTCCTAAAGCTAACCCTAACTCCTAACCCTAACCCTAACCCTAACCCTAACCCTAACCCTAACCCCTCCTAACCCTAACCCCTAATACTAGCCTTAGCTCTTAAAAACTAACCCTAAGCCTACCACTGTGCCTCTAACCGTAACCCTAATCCTAAACCCTAAACGTAAACGCTAATACTAACTTCTAACCCTAACCCTAACCCTAACTCCTAACCCTAACCCTAACCCTAACCCTAACCCTAACTCCTAACCCTAACACTAACCCTAAGCCTAACCCCTGATAACCCTAACCCCTAATACTAGCCCTAGCTCTTAAACCATACTCCTAAAACTACCCCTGTGCCCCTAATGGTAACCCTAACCCTAAACGCTAACCGTAAATGCTAACCTTAATTCCTAAAGCTAACCCTAACTCCTAACCCTAACCCTAACCCTAACCCTAACCCCTCCTAACCCTAACCCCTAATACTAGCCTTAGCTCTTAAAACCTAACCCTAAGCCTACCACTCTGCCTCTAACCGTAACCCTAACCCTAAACCCTAAACACAAATGCTAACCTTAATTCCTAAAGCTAACCCTAACTCCTAACCCTAACCCTAACCCTAAACCCTGCTAAAGCTAACCCCTAATACTAACACTAACTCTTAAACCCTAACCCTAAGACTACCCCTGTGCCCGTAACCGTAACCCTAAGCCTAAACCCTAACCGTAAATGCTAACATTAATTCCTAAAGCTAACCCTAACCCTAACCCTAACCCTAACCCTAACCCCTCCTAACCCTAACCCCTAATACTAGCCTTAGCTCTTAAAACCTAACCCTAAGCCTACCACTCTGCCTCTAACCGTAACCCTAACCCTAAACCCTAAACGTAAATGCTAATCTTAATTCCTGAAGCTAACCCTAACTCCTAACCCTAACCCTAACCCTAACCCTAACCCCTCCTAACCCTAACCCCTAATACTAGCCTTAGCTCTTAAAACCTAACCCTAAGCCTACCACTGTGCCTCTAACCGTAACCCTAATCCTAAACCCTAAACGTAAACGCTAATACTAACTTCTAACCCTAACCCTAAACCTAACTCCTAACCCTAACCCTAACCCTAACCTTAACTCCTAACCCTAACACTAACCCTAAGCCTAACCCCTGATAACCTTAACCCCTAATACTAGCCCTAGCTCTTAAACCATACTCCTAAAACTACCCCTGTGCCCCTAATGGTAACCCTAACCCTAAACGCTAACCGTAAATGCTAACCTTAATTCCTAAAGCTAACCCTAACTCCTAACCCTAACCCTAACCCTAACCCTAAACCCTGCTAAAGCTAACCCCTAATACTAACACTAACTCTTAAACCCTAACCCTAAGACTACCCCTGTGCCCGTAACCGTAACCCTAACCCTAAACCCTAACCGTAAATGCTAACCTTAATTCCTAAAGCTAACCCTAACCCTAACCCTAACCCTAACCCTAACCCCTCCTAACCCTAACCCCTAATACTAGCCTTAGCTCTTAAAACCTAACCCTAAGCCTACCACTCTGCCTCTAACCGTAACCCTAACCCTAAACCCTAAACGTAAATGCTAATCTTAATTCCTGAAGCTAACCCTAACTCCTAACCCTAACCCTAACCCTAACCCTAACCCCTCCTAACCCTAACCCCTAATACTAGCCTTAGCTCTTAAAACCTAACCCTAAGCCTACCACTGTGCCTCTAACCGTAACCCTAATCCTAAACCCTAAACGTAAACGCTAATACTAACTTCTAACCCTAACCCTAAACCTAACTCCTAAACCTAACCCTAACCCTAACCCTAACTCCTAACCCTAACACTAACCCTAAGCCTAACCCCTGATAACCCTAACCCCTAATACTAGCCCTAGCTCTTAAACCATACTCCTAAAACTACCCCTGTGCCCCTAATGGTAACCCTAACCCTAAACGCTAACCGTAAATGCTAACCTTAATTCCTAAAGCTAACCCTAACTCCTAACCCTAACCCTAACCCTAACCCTAACCCTAACCCCTCCTAACCCTAACCCCTAATACTAGCCTTAGCTCTTAAAAACTAACCCTAAGACTGCCACTGTGCCTCTAACCGTAACCCTAACCCTAAACCCTAAACACAAATGCTAACCTTAATTCCTAAAGCTAACCCTAACTCCTAACCCTAACCCTAACCCTAACCCTAACCCTAACCCTAACCCCTCCTAACCCTAACCCCTAATACTAGCCTTAGCTCTTAAAAACTATCCCTAAGCCTACCACTGTGCCTCTAACCGTAACCCTAATCCTAAACCCTAAACGTAAACGCTAATACTAACTTCTAACCCTAACCCTAACCCTAACTCCTAACCCTAACCCTAACCCTAACCCTAACTCCTAACCCTAACACTAACCCTAAGCCTAACCCCTGATAACCCTAACCCCTAATACTAGCCCTAGCTCTTAAACCATACTCCTAAAACTACCCCTGTGCCCCTAATGGTAACCCTAACCCTAAACGCTAACCGTAAATGCTAACCTTAATTCCTAAAGCTAACCCTAACTCCTAACCCTAACCCTAACCCTAACCCTAACCCCTCCTAACCCTAACCCCTAATACTAGCCTTAGCTCTTAAAACCTAACCCTAAGCCTACCACTCTGCCTCTAACCGTAACCCTAACCCTAAACCCTAAACACAAATGCTAACCTTAATTCCTAAAGCTAACCCTAACTCCTAACCCTAACCCTAACCCTAACCCTAAACCCTGCTAAAGCTAACCCCTAATACTAACCCTAGCTCTTAAACCCTAACCCTAAGACTACCCCTGTGCCCCTAACCGTAACCCTAACCCTAAACCCTAACCGTAAATGCTAACCTTAATTCCTAAAGCTAACCCTAACTCCTAACCCTAACCCTAACCCTAACCCTAACCCTAACCCTAACCCCTCCTAACCCTAACCCCTAATACTAGCCTTAGCTCTTAAAACCTAACCCTAAGCCTACCACTCTGCCTCTAACCGTAACCCTAACCCTAAACCCTAAACACAAATGCTAACCTTAATTCCTAAAGCTAACCCTAACTCCTAACCCTAACCCTAACCCTAACCCTAACCCTAACCCTAACCCCTCCTAACCCTAACCCCTAATACTAGCCTTAGCTCTTAAAAACTAACCCTAAGACTGCCACTGTGCCTCTAACCGTAACCCTAACCCTAAACCCTAAACGTAAACGCTAATACTAACTTCTAACCCTAACACTAACCCTAACTCCTAACCCTAACCCTAACCGTAACCCTAACTCCTAACCCTAACCCTAACCCTAAGCCTAACCGCTGCTAACCCTAAACCCTAATACTAGCCCTAGCTCTTTAACCATACCCCTAAAAATACCCCTGTGACCCTAATGGTAACCCTAACCCTAAACGCTAACTGTAAATGCTAACCTTAATTCCTAAAGATAACCCTAACTCCTAACCCTAACCCTAACCCTAACCCTAACCCTAACCCTAACCCCTCCTAACCCTAACCCCTAATACTAGCCTTAGCTCTTAAAAACTAACCCTAAGACTGCCACTGTGCCTCTAACCGTAACCCTAACCCTAAACCCTAAACGTAAACGCTAATACTAACTTCTAACCCTAACCCTAACCCTAACTCCTAACCCTAACCCTAACCCTAACCCTAACCCTAACTCCTAACCCTAACCCTAAACCTAAGCCTAACCCCTGCTAACCCCAACCCCTAATACTAGCCCTAGCTCTTAAACCATACCCCTAAAAATACCCCTGTGACCCTAATGGTAACCCTAACCATAAACGCTAACCGTAAATGCTAACCTTAATTCCTAAAGCTAACCCTAACTCCTAACCCTAACCCTAACCCTAACCCGAACCCGAACCCTAAGCCCTCCTAACCCTAACCCCTAATAATAGCCCTAGCTCTAAAACCCTCACCCTAAGCCTACACCTGTGACCCTAACCATAACCCAAACCCTAAAACCTAACCATAAACGCTAACCCTAACTCCTAACCCTAAATCCTAACCCTAACCGTAACCCTAACCCTAACCCTAACGCCTCCTAACCGTAACCCCTGATACTAGCCTTAGCTCTAAAACCCTAAACCTAAGCCTACCCCTGTGCCTCTAACCGTAACCCTAACCCTAAACCCTAAACGTAAACGCTAATACTAACATCTAACCCTAACCCTAACCCTAACTCCTAACCCTAACCCTAAGCCTAACCCCTGCTAACCCTAACCCCTAATACTAGCCCTAGCTTTTAAAGCATAACCCTAAAACTACCCCTGTGCCCCTAATGGTAACCCTAACCCTAAATGCTAACCTTAATTCCTAAAGCTAACCCTAACTCCTAACCCTAACCCTAACCCTAACCCTAACCCTAACCCTAACCCTAACCCTAACCCTAACCCTAAACCCTGCTAAAGCTAACCCCTAATACGAACCCTAGCTCTTAAACCCCAACCCAAAGACTACCCCTGTGCCCCTAACCGTAACCCTAACCCTAAACCCTAACCGTAAATGCTAACCTTAATTCCTAAAGCTAACCCTAACTCCTAACCCTAACCCTAACCCTAACCCTAACCCTAACCCTAACCCTAACCCCTCCTAACCCTAACCCCTAATACTAGCCTTAGCTCTTAAAACCTAACCCTAAGCCTACCACTCTGCCTCTAACCGTAACCCTAACCCTAAACCCTAAACACAAATGCTAACCTTAATTCCTAAAGCTAACCCTAACTCCTAACCCTAACCCTAACCCTAACCCTAACCCTAACCCCTCCTAACCCTAACCCCTAATACTAGCCTTAGCTCTTAAAAACTAACCCTAAGACTGCCACTGTGCCTCTAACCGTAACCCTAACCCTAAACCCTAAACGTAAACGCTAATACTAACTTCTAACCCTAACCCTAACCCTAACTCCTAACCCTAACCCTAACCGTAACCCTAACTCCTAACCCTAACCCTAACCCTAAGCCTAACCGCTGCTAACCCTAAACCCTAATACTAGCCCTAGCTCTTTAACCATACCCCTAAAAATACCCCTGTGACCCTAATGGTAACCCTAACCCTAAACGCTAACTGTAAATGCTAACCTTAATTCCTAAAGATAACCCTAACTCCTAACCCTAACCCTAACCCTAACCCTAACCCTAACCCTAACCCCTCCTAACCCTAACCCCTAATACTAGCCTTAGCTCTTAAAAACTAACCCTAAGACTGCCACTGTGCCTCTAACCGTAACCCTAACCCTAAACCCTAAACGTAAACGCTAATACTAACTTCTAACCCTAACCCTAACCCTAACTCCTAACCCTAACCCTAACCCTAACCCTAACTCCTAACCCTAACCCTAAACCTAAGCCTAACCCCTGCTAACCCCAACCCCTAATACTAGCCCTAGCTCTTAAACCATACCCCTAAAAATACCCCTGTGACCCTAATGGTAACCCTAACCATAAACGCTAACCGTAAATGCTAACCTTAATTCCTAAAGCTAACCCTAACTCCTAACCCTAACCCTAACCCTAACCCGAACCCGAACCCTAAGCCCTCCTAACCCTAACCCCTAATAATAGCCCTAGCTCTAAAACCCTCACCCTAAGCCTACACCTGTGACCCTAACCATAACCCAAACCCTAAAACCTAACCATAAACGCTAACCCTAACTCCTAACCCTAAATCCTAACCCTAACCGTAACCCTAACCCTAACCCTAACGCCTCCTAACCGTAACCCCTGATACTAGCCTTAGCTCTAAAACCCTAAACCTAAGCCTACCCCTGTGCCTCTAACCGTAACCCTAACCCTAAACCCTAAACGTAAACGCTAATACTAACATCTAACCCTAACCCTAACCCTAACTCCTAACCCTAACCCTAAGCCTAACCCCTGCTAACCCTAACCCCTAATACTAGCCCTAGCTTTTAAAGCATAACCCTAAAACTACCCCTGTGCCCCTAATGGTAACCCTAACCCTAAATGCTAACCTTAATTCCTAAAGCTAACCCTAACTCCTAACCCTAACCCTAACCCTAACCCTAACCCTAACCCTAACCCTAACCCTAAACCCTGCTAAAGCTAACCCCTAATACGAACCCTAGCTCTTAAACCCTAACCCAAAGACTACCCCTGTGCCCCTAACCGTAACCCTAACCCTAAACCCTAACCGTAAATGCTAACCTTAATTCCTAAAGCTAACCCTAACTCCTAACCCTAACCCTAACCCTAACCCTAACCCTAACCCTAACCCTAACCCCTCCTAACCCTAACCCCTAATACTAGCCTTAGCTCTTAAAACCTAACCCTAAGCCTACCACTCTGCCTCTAACCGTAACCCTAACCCTAAACCCTAAACACAAATGCTAACCTTAATTCCTAAAGCTAACCCTAACTCCTAACCCTAACCCTAACCCTAACCCTAACCCCTCCTAACCCTAACCCCTAATACTAGCCTTAGCTCTTAAAAACTAACCCTAAGACTGCCACTGTGCCTCTAACCGTAACCCTAACCCTAAACCCTAAACGTAAATGCTAATACTAACTTCTAACCCTAACCCTAACCCTAACTCCTAACACTAACCCGAACCCTAACCCTAACTCCTAACCATAACCCTAACCCTAAGCCTAACCCCTGCTAACCCCAACCCCTAATACTAGCCCTAGCTCTTAAACCATACCCCTAAAAATACCCCTGTGACCCTAATGGTAACCCTAACCCTAAACGCTAACCGTAAATGCTAACCTTAATTCCTAAAGCTAATCCTAACTCCTAACCCTAACCCTAACCCTAACCCTAACCCTAACCCTAACCCCTCCTAACCCTAACCCCTAATACTAGCCTTAGCTCTTAAAAACTAACCCTAAGACTGCCACTGTGACCCTAACCGTAACCCTAACCCTAAAACCTAACCATAAACGCTAACCCTAACTCATAAACCTAACCCTAAATCCTAACCCTAACCCTAACCCTAACCCTAACCCTAACCCTAACGCCTCCTAACCGTAACCCCTGATACTAGCCTTAGCTCTTAAACCCTAACCCTAAGCCTACCCCTGTGCCTCTAACCGTAACCCTAACCCTAAACCCTAAACGTAAACGCTAATACTAACATCTAACCCTAACCCTAACCCGAACTCCTAACCCTAACCCTAAGCCTAACCCCTGCTAACCCTAACCCCTAATACTAGCCCTAGCTCTTAAACCATAACCCTAAGCCTACCCCTGTGCCCCTAATGGTAACCCTAACCCTAAATGCTAACCTTAATTCCTAAAGCTAACCCTAACTCCTAACCCTAACCCTAACCCTAACCCTAACCCTAACCCTAAACCCTGCTAAAGCTAACCCCTAATACTAACCCTAGCTCTTAAACCCTAACCCTAAGACTACCCCTGTGCCCCTAACCGTAACCCTAACCCTAAACCCTAACCGTAAATGCTAACCTTAATTCCTAAAGCTAACCCTAACTCCTAACCCTAACCCTAACCCTAACCCTAACCCTAACCCCTCCTAACCCTAACCCCTAATACTAGCCTTAGCTGTTAAAAACTAACCCTAAGACTGCCACTGTGCCTCTAACCGTAACCCTAACCCTAAACCCTAAACACAAATGCTAACCTTAATTCCTAAAGCTAACCCTAACTCCTAACCCTAACCCTAACCCTAACCCTAACCCTAACCCTAACCCTAACCCCTCCTAACCCTAACCCCTAATACTAGCCTTAGCTCTTAAAAACTAACCCTAAGACTGCCACTGTGCCTCTAACCGTAACCCTAACCCTAAACCCTAAACGTAAACGCTAATACTAACTTCTAACCCTAACCCTAACCCTAACTCCTAACCCTAACCCTAACCCTAACCCTAACCCTAACGCCTCCTAACCGTAACCCCTGATACTAGCCTTAGCTCTTAAACCATAAGTCTAAGCCTACCCCTGTTCCTCTAACCGTAACCCTAACCGTAAACCCTAAATGTAAACGCTAATACTAACATCTAACCCTAACCCTAACCCTAACTCCTAACCCTAACCCTAAGCCTAACCCCTGCTAACCCTAACCCCTAATACTAGCCCTAGCTCTTAAACCATAACCCTAAAACTACCCCTGTGCCCCTAATGGTAACCCTAACCCTAAATGCTAACCTTAATTCCTAAAGCTAACCCTAATTCCTAACCCTAACCCTAACCCTAACCCTAACCCTAACCCTAAACCCTGCTAAAGCTAACCCCTAATACTAACCCTAGCTCTTAAACCCTAACCCTAAGACTACCCCTGTGCCCCTAACCGTAACCCTAACCCTAAACCCTAACCGTAAATGCTAACCTTAATTCCTAAAGCTAACCCTAACTCCTAACCCTAACCCTAACCCTAACCCTAACCCTAACCCTAACCCCTCCTAACCCTAACCCCTAATACTAGCCTTAGCTCTTAAAAACTAACCCTAAGACTGCCACTGTGCCTCTAACCGTAACCCTAACCCTAAACCCTAAACACAAATGCTAACCTTAATTCCTAAAGCTAACCCTAACGCCTAACCCTAACCCTAACCCTAACCCTAACCCTAACCCTAACCCCTCCTAACCCTAACCCCTAATACTAGCCTTAGCTCTTAAAAACTAACCCTAAGACTGCCACTGTGCCTCTAACCGTAACCCTAACCCTAAACCCTAAACGTAAACGCTAATACTAACTTCTAACCCTAACCCTAACCCTAACTCCTAACCCTAACACTAACCCTAACCCTAACTCCTAACCATAACCCTAACCCTAAGCCTAACCCCTGCTAACCCCAACCCCTAATACTAGCCCTAGCTCTTAAAACATACCCCTAAAAATACCCCTGTGACCCTAATGGTAACCCTAACCCTAAACCCTAACCGTAAATGCTAACCTTAATTCCTAAAGCTAACCCTAACTCCTAACCCTAACCCTAACCCTAACCCTAACCCTAACCCGAACCCGAACCCTAAGCCCTCCTAACCCTAACCACTAATAATAGCCCTAGCTCTAAAACCCTCACACTAAGCCTACACCTGTGCCCCTAACCGTAACCCTAACCCTAAAACCTAACCATAAACGCTAACCCTAACTCCTAAACCTAACCCTAAATCCTAATCCTAACCGTAACCCTAACCCTAACGCCTCCTAACCATAACCCCTGATACTAGCCTTAGCTCTTAAACCCTAACACTAAGCCTACCCCTGTGCCTCTAACCGTAACCCTAACCCTAAACCCTAAACGTAAACGCTAATACTAACATCTAACCCTAACCCTAACCCTAACTCCTAACCCTAACCCTAAGCCTAACCCCTGCTAACCCTAACCCCTAATACTAGCCCTAGCTCTTAAACCATAACCCTAAAACTACCCCTGTGCCCCTAATGGTAACCCTAACCCTAAATGCTAACCTTAATTCCTAAAGCTAACCCTAACTCCTAACCCTAACCCTAACCCTAACCCTAACCCTAACCCTAACCCTAACCCTAAACCCTGCTAAAGCTAACCCCTAATACTAACCCTAGCTCTTAAACCCTAACCCTAAGACTACCCCTGTGCCCCTAACCGTAACCCTAACCCTAAACCCTAACCGTAAATGCTAACCTTAATTCCTAAAGCTAACCCTAACTCCTAACCCTAACCCTAACCCTAACCCTAACCCTAACCCTAACCCTAACCCCTCCTAACCCTAACCCCTAATACTAGCCTTAGCTCTTAAAACCTAACCCTAAGCCTACCACTCTGCCTCTAACCGTAACCCTAACCCTAAACCCTAAACACAAATGCTAACCTTAATTCCTAAAGCTAACCCTAACTCCTAACCCTAACCCTAACCCTAACCCTAACCCTAACCCTAACCCCTCCTAACCCTAACCCCTAATACTAGCCTTAGCTCTTAAAAACTAACCCTAAGACTGCCACTGTGCCTCTAACCGTAACCCTAACCCTAAACCCTAAACGTAAACGCTAATACTAACTTCTAACCCTAACCCTAACCCTAACTCCTAACCCTAACCCTAACCGTAACCCTAACTCCTAACCCTAACCCTAACCCTAAGCCTAACCGCTGCTAACCCTAAACCCTAATACTAGCCCTAGCTCTTTAACCATACCCCTAAAAATACCCCTGTGACCCTAATGGTAACCCTAACCCTAAACGCTAACTGTAAATGCTAACCTTAATTCCTAAAGATAACCCTAACTCCTAACCCTAACCCTAACCCTAACCCTAACCCTAACCCTAACCCTAACCCCTCCTAACCCTAACCCCTAATACTAGCCTTAGCTCTTAAAAACTAACCCTAAGACTGCCACTGTGCCTCTAACCGTAACCCTAACCCTAAACCCTAAACGTAAACGCTAATACTAACTTCTAACCCTAACCCTAACCCTAACTCCTAACCCTAACCCTAACCCTAACCCTAACTCCTAACCCTAACCCTAAACCTAAGCCTAACCCCTGCTAACCCCAACCCCTAATACTAGCCCTAGCTCTTAAACCATACCCCTAAAAATACCCCTGTGACCCTAATGGTAACCCTAACCATAAACGCTAACCGTAAATGCTAACCTTAATTCCTAAAGCTAACCCTAACTCCTAACCCTAACCCTAACCCTAACCCGAACCCGAACCCTAAGCCCTCCTAACCCTAACCCCTAATAATAGCCCTAGCTCTAAAACCCTCACCCTAAGCCTACACCTGTGACCCTAACCATAACCCAAACCCTAAAACCTAACCATAAACGCTAACCCTAACTCCTAACCCTAAATCCTAACCCTAACCGTAACCCTAACCCTAACCCTAACGCCTCCTAACCGTAACCCCTGATACTAGCCTTAGCTCTAAAACCCTAAACCTAAGCCTACCCCTGTGCCTCTAACCGTAACCCTAACCCTAAACCCTAAACGTAAACGCTAATACTAACATCTAACCCTAACCCTAACCCTAACTCCTAACCCTAACCCTAAGCCTAACCCCTGCTAACCCTAACCCCTAATACTAGCCCTAGCTTTTAAAGCATAACCCTAAAACTACCCCTGTGCCCCTAATGGTAACCCTAACCCTAAATGCTAACCTTAATTCCTAAAGCTAACCCTAACTCCTAACCCTAACCCTAACCCTAACCCTAACCCTAACCCTAACCCTAACCCTAACCCTAAACCCTGCTAAAGCTAACCCCTAATACGAACCCTAGCTCTTAAACCCTAACCCAAAGACTACCCCTGTGCCCCTAACCGTAACCCTAACCCTAAACCCTAACCGTAAATGCTAACCTTAATTCCTAAAGCTAACCCTAACTCCTAACCCTAACCCTAACCCTAACCCTAACCCTAACCCTAACCCTAACCCTAACCCCTCCTAACCCTAACCCCTAATACTAGCCTTAGCTCTTAAAACCTAACCCTAAGCCTACCACTCTGCCTCTAACCGTAACCCTAACCCTAAACCCTAAACACAAATGCTAACCTTAATTCCTAAAGCTAACCCTAACTCCTAACCCTAACCCTAACCCTAACCCTAACCCTAACCCTAACCCTAACCCTAACCCCTCCTAACGCTAACCCCTAATACTAGCCTTAGCTCTTAAAAACTAACCCTAAGACTGCCACTGTGCCTCTAACCGTAACCCTAACCCTAAACCCTAAACGTAAATGCTAATACTAACTTCTAACCCTAACCCTAACCCTAACTCCTAACACTAACCCGAACCCTAACCCTAACTCCTAACCATAACCCTAACCCTAAGCCTAACCCCTGCTAACCCCAACCCCTAATACTAGCCCTAGCTCTTAAACCATACCCCTAAAAATACCCCTGTGACCCTAATGGTAACCCTAACCCTAAACGCTAACCGTAAATGCTAACCTTAATTCCTAAAGCTAATCCTAACTCCTAACCCTAACCCTAACCCTAACCCTAACCCTAACCCTAACCCCTCCTAACCCTAACCCCTAATACTAGCCTTAGCTCTTAAAAACTAACCCTAAGACTGCCACTGTGACCCTAACCGTAACCCTAACCCTAAAACCTAACCATAAACGCTAACCCTAACTCATAAACCTAACCCTAAATCCTAACCCTAACCCTAACCCTAACCCTAACCCTAACCCTAACGCCTCCTAACCGTAACCCCTGATACTAGCCTTAGCTCTTAAACCCTAACCCTAAGCCTACCCCTGTGCCTCTAACCGTAACCCTAACCCTAAACCCTAAACGTAAACGCTAATACTAACATCTAACCCTAACCCTAACCCGAACTCCTAACCCTAACCCTAAGCCTAACCCCTGCTAACCCTAACCCCTAATACTAGCCCTAGCTCTTAAACCATAACCCTAAAACTACCCCTGTGCCCCTAATGGTAACCCTAACCCTAAATGCTAACCTTAATTCCTAAAGCTAACCCTAACTCCTAACCCTAACCCTAACCCTAACCCTAACCCTAACCCTAACCCTAAACCCTGCTAAAGCTAACCCCTAATACTAACCCTAGCTCTTAAACCCTAACCCTAAGACTACCCCTGTGCCCCTAACCGTAACCCTAACCCTAAACCCTAACCGTAAATGCTAACCTTAATTCCTAAAGCTAACCCTAACTCCTAACCCTAACCCTAACCCTAACCCTAACCCTAACCCTAACCCCTCCTAACCCTAACCCCTAATACTAGCCTTAGCTGTTAAAAACTAACCCTAAGACTGCCACTGTGCCTCTAACCGTAACCCTAACCCTAAACCCTAAACACAAATGCTAACCTTAATTCCTAAAGCTAACCCTAACTCCTAACCCTAACCCTAACCCTAACCCTAACCCTAACCCTAACCCCTCCTAACCCTAACCCCTAATACTAGCCTTAGCTCTTAAAAACTAACCCTAAGACTGCCACTGTGCCTCTAACCGTTACCCTAACCCTAAACCCTAAACGTAAACGCTAATACTAACTTCTAACCCTAACCCTAACCCTAACTCCTAACCCTAACCCTAACCCTAACCCTAACCCTAACGCCTCCTAACCGTAACCCCTGATACTAGCCTTAGCTCTTAAACCATAAGTCTAAGCCTACCCCTGTTCCTCTAACCGTAACCCTAACCGTAAACCCTAAATGTAAACGCTAATACTAACATCTAACCCTAACCCTAACCCTAACTCCTAACCCTAACCCTAAGCCTAACCCCTGCTAACCCTAACCCCTAATACTAGCCCTAGCTCTTAAACCATAACCCTAAAACTACCCCTGTGCCCCTAATGGTAACCCTAACCCTAAATGCTAACCTTAATTCCTAAAGCTAACCCTAATTCCTAACCCTAACCCTAACCCTAACCCTAACCCTAACCCTAACCCTAAACCCTGCTAAAGCTAACCCCTAATACTAACCCTAGCTCTTAAACCCTAACCCTAAGACTACCCCTGTGCCCCTAACCGTAACCCTAACCCTAAACCCTAACCGTAAATGCTAACCTTAATTCCTAAAGCTAACCCTAACTCCTAACCCTAACCCTAACCCTAACCCTAACCCTAACCCTAACCCCTCCTAACCCTAACCCCTAATACTAGCCTTAGCTCTTAAAAACTAACCCTAAGACTGCCACTGTGCCTCTAACCGTAACCCTAACCCTAAACCCTAAACACAAATGCTAACCTTAATTCCTAAAGCTAACCCTAACTCCTAACCCTAACCCTAACCCTAACCCTAACCCTAACCCTAACCCCTCCTAACCCTAACCCCTAATACTAGCCTTAGCTCTTAAAAACTAACCCTAAGACTGCCACTGTGCCTCTAACCGTAACCCTAACCCTAAACCCTAAACGTAAACGCTAATACTAACTTCTAACCCTAACCCTAACCCTAACTCCTAACCCTAACACTAACCCTAACCCTAACTCCTAACCATAACCCTAACCCTAAGCCTAACCCCTGCTAACCCCAACCCCTAATACTAGCCCTAGCTCTTAAAACATACCCCTAAAAATACCCCTGTGACCCTAATGGTAACCCTAACCCTAAACCCTAACCGTAAATGCTAACCTTAATTCCTAAAGCTAACCCTAACTCCTAACCCTAACCCTAACCCTAACCCTAACCCTAACCCGAACCCGAACCCTAAGCCCTCCTAACCCTAACCACTAATAATAGCCCTAGCTCTAAAACCCTCACACTAAGCCTACACCTGTGCCCCTAACCGTAACCCTAACCCTAAAACCTAACCATAAACGCTAACCCTAACTCCTAAACCTAACCCTAAATCCTAATCCTAACCGTAACCCTAACCCTAACGCCTCCTAACCATAACCCCTGATACTAGCCTTAGCTCTTAAACCCTAACACTAAGCCTACCCCTGTGCCTCTAACCGTAACCCTAACCCTAAACCCTAAACGTAAACGCTAATACTAACATCTAACCCTAACCCTAACCCTAACTCCTAACCCTAACCCTAAGCCTAACCCCTGCTAACCCTAACCCCTAATACTAGCCCTAGCTCTTAAACCATAACCCTAAAACTACCCCTGTGCCCCTAATGGTAACCCTAACCCTAAATGCTAACCTTAATTCCTAAAGCTAACCCTAACTCCTAACCCTAACCCTAACCCTAACCCTAACCCTAACCCTAACCCTAACCCTAAACCCTGCTAAAGCTAACCCCTAATACTAACCCTAGCTCTTAAACCCTAACCCTAAGACTACCCCTGTGCCCCTAACCGTAACCCTAACCCTAAACCCTAACCGTAAATGCTAACCTTAATTCCTAAAGCTAACCCTAACTCCTAACCCTAACCCTAACCCTAACCCTAACCCTAACCCTAACCCTAACCCCTCCTAACCCTAACCCCTAATACTAGCCTTAGCTCTTAAAACCTAACCCTAAGCCTACCACTCTGCCTCTAACCGTAACCCTAACCCTAAACCCTAAACACAAATGCTAACCTTAATTCCTAAAGCTAACCCTAACTCCTAACCCTAACCCTAACCCTAACCCTAACCCTAACCCTAACCCCTCCTAACCCTAACCCCTAATACTAGCCTTAGCTCTTAAAAACTAACACTAAGACTGCCACTGTGCCTCTAACCGTAACCCTAACCCTAAACCCTAAACGTAAACGCTAATACTAACTTCTAACCCTAACCCTAACCCTAACTCCTAACCCTAACCCTAACCCTAACCCTAACTCCTAACCCTAACCCTAACCCTAAGCCTAACCCCTGCTAACCCCAACCCCTAATACTAGCCCTAGCTCTTAAACCATAACCCTAAAAATACCCCTGTGACCCTAATGGTAACCCTAACCCTAAACGCTAACCGTAAATGCTAACCTTAATTCCTAAAGCTAACCCTAACTCCTAACCCTAACCCTAACCCTAACCCTAACCCGAACCCGAACCCGAACCCTAAGCCCTCCTAACCCTAACCCCTAATAATAGCCCTAGCTCTAAAACCCTCACCCTAAGCCTACACCTGTGCCCCTAACCATAACCCAAACCCTAAAACCTAACCATAAACGCTAACCCTAACTCCTAACCCTAAATCCTAACCCTAACCGTAACCCTAACCCTAACCCTAACGCCTCCTAACCGTAACCCCTGATACTAGCCTTAGCTCTAAAACCCTAAACCTAAGCCTACCCCTGTGCCTCTAACCGTAACCCTAACCCTAAACCCTAAACGTAAACGCTAATACTAACATCTAACCCTAACCCTAACCCTAACTCCTAACCCTAACCCTAAGCCTAACCCCTGCTAACCCTAACCCCTAATACTAGCCCTAGCTTTTAAAGCATAACCCTAAAACTACCCCTGTGCCCCTAATGGTAACCCTAACCCTAAATGCTAACCTTAATTCCTAAAGCTAACCCTAACTCCTAACCCTAACCCTAACCCTAACCCTAACCCTAACCCTAACCCTAACCCTAAACCCTGCTAAAGCTAACCCCTAATACTAACCCTAGCTCTTAAACCCTAACCCTAAGACTACCCCTGTGCCCCTAACCGTAACCCTAACCCTAAACCCTAACCGTAAATGCTAACCTTAATTCCTAAAGCTAACCCTAACTCCTAACCCTAACCCTAACCCTAACCCTAACCCTAACCCTAACCCCTCCTAACCCTAACCCCTAATACTAGCCTTAGCTCTTAAAACCTAACCCTAAGCCTACCACTCTGCCTCTAACCGTAACCCTAACCCTAAACCCTAAACACAAATGCTAACCTTAATTCCTAAAGCTAACCCTAACTCCTAACCCTAACCCTAACCCTAACCCTAACCCTAACCCTAACCCCTCCTAACCCTAACCCCTAATACTAGCCTTAGCTCTTAAAAACTAACCCTAAGACTGCCACTGTGCCTCTAACCGTAACCCTAACCCTAAACCCTAAACGTAAACGCTAATACTAACTTCTAACCCTAACCCTAACCCTAACTCCTAACCCTAACCCTAACCCTAACCCTAAATCCTAACCATAACCCTAACCCTAAGCCTAACCCCTGCTAACCCCAACCCCTAATACTAGCCCTAGCTCTTAAACCATACCCCTAAAAATACCCCTGTGACCCTAATGGTAACCCTAACCCTAAACACTAACCGTAAATGCTAACCTTAATTCCTAAAGCTAACCCTAACTCCTAACCCTAACCCTAACCCTAACCCTAACCCTAACCCTAACCCTAACCCGAACCCGAACCCTAAGCCCTCCTAACCCTAACCCCTAATAATAGCCCTAGCTCTAAAACCCTCACCCTAAGCCTACACCTGTGCCCCTAACCATAACCCAAACCCTAAAACCTAACCATAAACGCTAACCCTAACTCCTAAACCTAACCCTAAATCCTAACCCTAACCGTAACCCTAACCCTAAACCTAACGCCTCCTAACCGTAACCCCTGATACTAGCCTTAGCTCTTAAACCCTAACCCTAAGCCTACCCCTGTGCCTCTAACCGTAACCCTAACCCTAAACCCTAAATGTAAACGCTAATACTAACATCTAACCCTAACCCTAACCCTAACTCCTAACCCTAACCCTAAGCCTAACCCCTGCTAACCCTAACCCCTAATACTAGCCCTAGCTCTTAAACCATAACCCTAAAACTACCCCTGTGCCCCTAATGGTAACCCTAACCCTAAATGCTAACCTTAATTCCTAAAGCTAACCCTAACTCCTAACCCTAACCCTAACCCTAACCCTAACCCTAACCCTAAACACTGCTAAAGCTAACCCCTAATACTAACCCTAGCTCTTAAACCCTAACCCTAAGACTACCCCTGTGCCCCTAACCGTAACCCTAACCCTAAACCCTAACCGTAAATGCTAACCTTAATTCCTAAAGCTAACCCTAACTCCTAACCCTAACCCTAACCCTAACCCTAACCCTAACCCCTCCTAACCCTAACCCCTAATACTAGCCTTAGCTCTTAAAACCTAACCCTAAGCCTACCACTCTGCCTCTAACCGTAACCCTAACCCTAAACCCTAAACGTAAACGCTAATACTAACATCTAACCCTAACCC
Source organism: Strix uralensis (assembly GCF_047716275.1). Taxonomy (NCBI): domain Eukaryota; kingdom Metazoa; phylum Chordata; class Aves; order Strigiformes; family Strigidae; genus Strix; species Strix uralensis. Next base: position 7,634,988 of record NC_133978.1, on the reverse strand, counting down.
TAACCCTAACTCCTAACCCTAACCCTAAGCCTAACCCCTGCTAACCCTAACCCCTAATACTAGCCCTAGCTCTTAAACCATAACCCTAAAACTACCCCTGTGCCCCTAATGGTAACCCTAACCCTAAATGCTAACCTTAATTCCTAAAGCTAACCCTAACTCCTAACCCTAACCCTAACCCTAACCCTAACCCTAACCCTAAACCCTGCTAAAGCTAACCCCTAATACGAACCCTAGCTCTTAAACCCTAACCCAAAGACTACCCCTGTGCCCCTAACCGTAACCCTAACCCTAAACCCTAACCGTAAATGCTAACCTTAATTCCTAAAGCTAACCCTAACTCCTAACCCTAACCCTAACCCTAACCCTAACCCTAACCCTAACCCCTCCTAACCCTAACCCCTAATACTAGCCTTAGCTCTTAAAACCTAACCCTAAGCCTACCACTCTGCCTCTAACCGTAACCCTAACCCTAAACCCTAAACACAAATGCTAACCTTAATTCCTAAAGCTAACCCTAACTCCTAACGCTAACCCTAACCCTAACCCTAACCCTAACCCTAACCCTAACCCCTCCTAACCCTAACCCCTAATACTAGCCTTAGCTCTTAAAAACTAACCCTAAGACTGCCACTGTGCCTCTAACCGTAACCCTAACCCTAAACCCTAAACGTAAATGCTAATACTAACTTCTAACCCTAACCCTAACCCTAACTCCTAACCCTAACCCTAACCCTAACCCTAACCCTAACGCCTCCTAACCGTAACCCCTGATACTAGCCTTAGCTCTTAAACCATAAGTCTAAGCCTACCCCTGTTCCTCTAACCGTAACCCTAACCCTAAACCCTAAATGTAAACGCTAATACTAACATCTAACCCTAACCCTAACCCTAACTCCTAACCCTAACCCTAAGCCTAACCCCTGCTAACCCTAACCCCTAATACTAGCCCTAGCTCTTAAACCATAACCCTAAAACTACCCCTGTGCCCCTAATGGTAACCCTAACCCTAAATGCTAACCTTAATTCCTAAAGCTAACCCTAACTCCTAACCCTAACCCTAACCCTAACCCTAACCCTAACCCTAAACCCTGCTAAAGCTAACCCCTAATACTAACCCTAGCTCTTAAACCCTAACCCTAAGACTACCCCTGTGCCCCTAACCGTAACCCTAACCCTAAACCCTAACCGTAAATGCTAACCTTAATTCCTAAAGCTAACCCTAACTCCTAACCCTAACCCTAACCCTAACCCCTCCTAACCCTAACCCCTAATACTAGCCTTAGCTCTTAAAAACTAACCCTAAGCCTACCACTCTGCTTCTAACCGTAACCCTAACCCTAAACCCTAAACGTAAACGCTAATACTAACTTCTAACCCTAACCCTAACCCTAACTCCTAACCCTAACCCTAAGCCTAACCCCTGCTAACCCTAACCCCTAATACTAGCCCTAGCTCTTAAACCATAACCCTAAAACTACCCCTGTGCCCCTAATGGTAACCCTAACCCTAAATGCTAACCTTAATTCCTAAAGCTAACCCTAACTCCTAACCCTAACCCTAACCCTAACCCTAACCCTAAACCCTGCTAAAGCTAACCCCTAATACTAACCCTAGCTCTTAAACCCTAACCCTAAGACTACCCCTGTGCCCCTAACCGTAACCCTAACCCTAAACCCTAACCGTAAATGCTAACCTTAATTCCTAAAGCTAACCCTAACTCCTAACCCTAACCCTAACCCTAACCCTAACCCTAACCCCTCCTAACCCTAACCCCTAATACTAGCCTTAGCTCTTAAAACCTAACCCTAAGCCTACCACTCTGCCTCTAACCGTAACCCTAACCCTAAACCCTAAACACAAATGCTAACCTTAATTCCTAAAGCTAACCCTAACTCCTAACCCTAACCCTAACCCTAACCCTAACCCTAACCCCTCCTAACCCTAACCCCTAATACTAGCCTTAGCTCTTAAAAACTAACCCCAAGACTGCCACTGTGCCTCTAACCGTAACCCTAACCCTAAACCCTAAACATAAATGCTAATACTAACTTCTAACCCTAACCCTAACCCTAACTCCTAACACTAACCCGAACCCTAACCCTAACTCCTAACCATAACCCTAACCCTAAGCCTAACCCCTGCTAACCCCAACCCCTAATACTAGCCCTAGCTCTTAAACCATACCCCTAAAAATACCCCTGTGACCCTAATGGTAACCCTAACCCTAAACGCTAACCGTAAATGCTAACCTTAATTCCTAAAGCTAATCCTAACTCCTAACCCTAACCCTAACCCTAACCCTAACCCTAACCCTAACCCTAACCCTAACCCTAACCCTAACCCCTCCTAACCCTAACCCCTAATACTAGCCTTAGCTCTTAAAAACTAACCCTAAGACTGCCACTGTGCCTCTAACCGTAACCCTAACCCTAAAACCTAACCATAAACGCTAACCCTAACTCATAAACCTAACCCTAAATCCTAACCCTAACCCTAACCCTAACCCTAACCCTAACGCCTCCTAACCGTAACCCCTGATACTAGCCTTAGCTCTTAAACCCTAACCCTAAGCCTACCCCTGTGCCTCTAACCGTAACCATAACCCTAAACCCTAAACGTAAACGCTAATACTAACATCTAACCCTAACCCTAACCCTAACTCATAACCCTAACCCTAAGCCTAACCCCTGCTAACCCTAACCCCTAATACTAGCCCTAGCTCTTAAACCATAACCCTAAAACTACCCCTGTGCCCCTAATGGTAACCCTAACCCTAAATGCTAACCTTAATTCCTAAAGCTAACCCTAACTCCTAACCCTAACCCTAACCCTAACCCTAACCCTAACCCTAAACCCTGCTAAAGCTAACCCCTAATACTAACCCTAGCTCTTAAACCCTAACCCTAAGACTACCCCTGTGCCCCTAACCGTAACCCTAACCCTAAACCCTAACCGTAAATGCTAACCTTAATTCCTAAAGCTAACCCTAACTCCTAACCCTAACCCTAACCCTAACCCTAACCCTAACCCTAACCCTAACCCTAACCCCTCCTAACCCTAACCCCTAATACTAGACTTAGCTGTTAAAAACTAACCCTAAGACTGCCACTGTGCCTCTAACCGTAACCCTAACCCTAAACCCTAAACACAAATGCTAACCTTAATTCCTAAAGCTAACCCTAACTCCTAACCCTAACCCTAACCCTAACCCTAACCCTAACCCTAACCCCTAATACTAGCCTTAGCTCTTAAAAACTAACCCTAAGACTGCCACTGTGCCTCTAACCATAACCCTAACCCTAAACCCTAAACGTAAACGCTAATACTAACTTCTAACCCTAACCCTAACCCTAACTCCTAACCCTAACCCTAACCCTAACCCTAACCCTAACGCCTCCTAACCGTAACCCCTGATACTAGCCTTAGCTCTTAAACCATAAGTCTAAGCCTACCCCTGTTCCTCTAACCGTAACCCTAACCGTAAACCCTAAATGTAAACGCTAATACTAACATCTAACCCTAACCCTAACCCTAACTCCTAACCCTAACCCTAAGCCTAACCCCTGCTAACCCTAACCCCTAATACTAGCCCTAGCTCTTAAACCATAACCCTAAAACTACCCCTGTGCCCCTAATGGTAACCCTAACCCTAAATGCTAACCTTAATTCCTAAAGCTAACCCTAACTCCTAACCCTAACCCTAACCCTAACCCTAACCCTAACCCTAAACCCTGCTAAAGCTAACCCCTAATACTAACCCTAGCTCTTAAACCCTAACCCTAAGACTACCCCTGTGCCCCTAACCGTAACCCTAACCCTAAACCCTAACCGTAAATGCTAACCTTAATTCCTAAAGCTAACCCTAACTCCTAACCCTAACCCTAACCCTAACCCCTCCTAACCCTAACCCCTAATACTAGCCTTAGCTCTTAAAAACTAACCCTAAGCCTACCACTGTGCCTCTAACCGTAACCCTAACCCTAAACCCTAAACGTAAACGTTAATACTAACTTCTAACCCTAACCCTAACCCTAACTCCTAACCCTAACCCTAACCCTAACCCTAACTCCTAACCATAACCCTAACCCTAAGCCTAACCCCTGCTAACCCCAACCCCTAATACTAGCCCTAGCTCTTAAACCATACCCCTAAAAATACCCCTGTGACCCTAATGGTAACCCTAACCCTAAACGCTAACCGTAAATGCTAACCTTAATTCCTAAAGCTAACCCTACCTCCTAACCCTAACCCTAACCCTAACCCCTCCTAACCCTAACCCCTAATACTAGCCTTAGCTCTTAAAAACTAACCCTAAGACTGCCACTGTGCCTCTAACCGTAACCCTAACCCTAAACCCTAAACGTAAACGCTAATACTAACTTCTAACCCTAACCCTAACCCTAACTCCTAACCCTAACCCTAACCCTAACCCTAACTCCTAACCATAACCCTAACCCTAAGCCTAACCCCTGCTAAAACCAACCCCTAATACTAGCCCTAGCTCTTAAACCATACCCCTAAAAATACCCCCGTGACCCTAATGGTAACCCTAACCCTAAACGCTAACCGTAAATGCTAACCTTAATTCCTAAAGCTAACCCTAACTCCTAACCCTAACCCTAACCCTAACCCTAACCCTAACCCGAACCCGAACCCTAAGCCCTCCTAACCCTAACCCCTAATAATAGCCTTAGCTCTAAAACCCTCACCCTAAGCCTACACCTGTGCCCCTAACCATAACCCAAACCCTAAAACCTAACCATAAACGCTAACCCTAACTCCTAAACCTAACCCTAAATCCTAACCCTAACCGTAACCCTAACCCTAACCCTAACGCCTCCTAACCGTAACCCCTGATACTAGCCTTAGCTCTTAAACCCTAACCCTAAGCCTACCCCTGTGCCTCTAACCGTAACCCTAACCCTAAACCCTAAACGTAAACGCTAATACTAACATCTAACCCTAACCCTAACCCTAACTCCTAACCCTAACCCTAAGCCTAACCCCTGCTAACCCTAACCCCTAATACTAGCCCTAGCTCTTAAACCATAACCCTAAAACTACCCCTGTGCCCCTAATGGTAACCCTAACCCTAAATGCTAACCTTAATTCCTAAAGCTAACCCTAACTGCTAACCCTAACCCTAACCCTAACCCTAACCCTAACCCTAAACCCTGCTAAAGCTAACCCCTAATACTAACCCTAGCTCTTAAACCCTAACCCTAAGACTACCCCTGTGCCCCTAACCGTAACCCTAACCCTAAACCCTAACCGTAAATGCTAACCTTAATTCCTAAAGCTAACCCTAACTCCTAACCCTAACCCTAACCCTAACCCTAACCCTAACCCTAACCCCTCCTAACCCTAACCCCTAATACTAGCCTTAGCTGTTAAAAACTAACCCTAAGACTGCCACTGTGCCTCTAACCGTAACCCTAACCCTAAACCCTAAACACAAATGCTAACCTTAATTCCTAAAGCTAACCCTAACTCCTAACCCTAACCCTAACCCTAACCCTAACCCTAACCCTAACCCTAACACTAACCCCTCCTAACCCTAACCCCTAATACTAGCCTTAGCTCTTAAAAACTAACCCTAAGCCTACCACTCTGCCTCTAACCGTAACCCTAACCCTAAACCCTAAACGTAAACGCTAATACTAACTTCTAACCCTAACCCTAACCCTAACTCCTAACCCTAACCCTAACCCTAACCCTAACCCTAACGCCTCCTAACCGTAACCCCTGATACTAGCCTTAGCTCTTAAACCATAAGTCTAAGCCTACCCCTGTTCCTCTAACCGTAACCCTAACCGTAAACCCTAAATGTAAACGCTAATACTAACATCTAACCCTAACCCTAACTCCTAACCCTAACCCTAAGGCTAACCCCTGCTAACCCTAACCCCTAATACTAGCCCTAGCTCTTAAACCATAACCCTAAAACTACCCCTGTGCCCCTAATGGTAACCCTAACCCTAAATGCTAACCTTAATTCCTAAAGCTAACCCTAACTCCTAACCCTAACCCTAACCCTAACCCTAACCCTAACCCTAAACCCTGCTAAAGCTAACCCCTAATACTAACCCTAGCTCTTAAACCCTAACCCTAAGACTACCCCTGTGCCCCGAACCGTAACCCTAACCCTAAACCCTAACCGTAAATGCTAACCTTAATTCCTAAAGCTAACCCTAACTCCTAACCCTAACCCTAACCCTAACCCCTCCTAACCCTAACCCCTAATACTAGCCTTAGCTCTTAAAAACTAACCCTAAGCCTACCACTCTGCCTCTAACCGTAACCCTAACCCTAAACCCTAAACGTAAACGCTAATACTAACTTCTAACCCTAACCCTAACCCTAACTCCTAACCCTAACCCTAAGCCTAACCCCTGCTAACCCTAACCCATAATACTAGCCCTAGCTCTTAAACCATAACCCTAAAACTACCCCTGTGCCCCTAATGGTAACCCTAACCCTAAATGCTAACCTTAATTCCTAAAGCTAACCCTAACTCCTAACCCTAACCCTAACCCTAACCCTAACCCTAAACCCTGCTAAAGCTAACCCCTAATACTAACCCTAGCTCTTAAACCCTAACCCTAAGACTACCCCTGTGCCCCTAACCGTAACCCTAACCCTAAACCCTAACCGTAAATGCTAACCTTAATTCCTAAAGCTAACCCTAACTCCTAACCCTAACCCTAACCCTAACCCTAACCCTAACCCTAACCCCTCCTAACCCTAACCCCTAATACTAGCCTTAGCTCTTAAAACCTAACCCTAAGCCTACCACTCTGCCTCTAACCGTAACCCTAACCCTAAACCCTAAACACAAATGCTAACCTTAATTCCTAAAGCTAACCCTAACTCCTAACCCTAACCCTAACCCTAACCCTAACCCTAACCCTAACCCCTCCTAACCCTAACCCCTAATACTAGCCTTAGCTCTTAAAAACTAACCCTAAGACTGCCACTGTGCCTCTAACCGTAACCCTAACCCTAAACCCTAAACGTAAATGCTAATACTAACTTCTAACCCTAACCCTAACCCTAACTCCTAACCCTAACCCGAACCCTAACCCTAACTCCTAACCATAACCCTAACCCTAAGCCTAACCCCTGCTAAAACCAACCCCTAATACTAGCCCTAGCTCTTAAACCATACCCCTAAAAATACCCCTGTGACCCTAATGGTAACCCTAACCCTAAACGCTAACCGTAAATGCTAACCTTAATTCCTAAAGCTAATCCTAACTCCTAACCCTAACCCTAACCCTAACCCTAACCCTAACCCTAACCCTAACCCCTCCTAACCCTAACCCCTAATACTAGCCTTAGCTCTTAAAAACTAACCCTAAGACTGCCACTGTGACCCTAACCGTAACCCTAACCCTAAAACCTAACCATAAACGCTAACCCTAACTCCTAAACATAACCCTAAATCCTAACCCTAACCCTAACCCTAACCCTAACCCTAACGCCTCCTAACCGTAACCCCTGATACTAGCCTTAGCTCTTAAACCCTAACCCTAAGCCTACCCCTGTGCCTCTAACCGTAACCCTAACCCTAAACCCTAAACGTAAACGCTAATACTAACATCTAACCCTAACCCTAACCCTAACTCATAACCCTAACCCTAAGCCTAACCCCTGCTAACCCTAACCCCTAATACTAGCCCTAGCTCTTAAACCATAACCCTAAAACTACCCCTGTGCCCCTAATGGTAACCCTAACCCTAAATGCTAACCTTAATTCCTAAAGCTAACCCTAACTCCTAACCCTAACCCTAACCCTAACCCTAACCCTAACCCTAAACCCTGCTAAAGCTAACCCCTAATACTAACCCTAGCTCTTAAACCCTAACCCTAAGACTACCCCTGTGCCCCTAACCGTAACCCTAACCCTAAACCCTAACCGTAAATGCTAACCTTAATTCCTAAAGCTAACCCTAACTCCTAACCCTAACCCTAACCCTAACCCTAACCCTAACCCTAACCCTAACCCCTCCTAACCCTAACCCCTAATACTAGCCTTAGCTGTTAAAAACTAACCCTAAGACTGCCACTGTGCCTCTAACCGTAACCCTAACCCTAAACCCTAAACACAAATGCTAACCTGTGGAGCAGTTTGCTAACAACTGGCTACGTGAGAAAGGGCACAGCACCGAGGAACTGCTGACAACGGCGACGTGATGGGAGAATACCGAAAAGTATCAAAGAAGAACAAAGAACAGAAGCAGGACTATGTAGAAGGCCTTGCAGAAATCATAAGGGGAGAGATTGGTATTTAACCTTAGCAACCAATGTATCTAACCTTAGCAACCTATAAGGAGCTTGCTTTTTGCAATATGTATGAACTAATTATTGTGGATATAAAAGAAGTGTGAGTACTAATAAAGTTGAGCCTTTGTGCATTAAATGATGGCTGGGCTCCCTCTGCGTTCTTTCAACAAATGGTGACCGCGACGTGATACGTGCCAAAGGACGTATAAGGCACCACGAAGGATAAAGACCAGAGAAGGTTGTTCAGGTCCTTAAGCAGCGAGGACGGCGAAAGGCGACTAAAAAGGCCCGCGCCCAGGGTGTCATAAGAGGTGAGCCCTGCTGATACGTGCTGCCGAGACCTGGAAAGGCTGCAACGGAAAAATTAAGGTATGGACAGGCAAGCAGCATATGATTTATTTGCATCCTGGCTGGCACAACGCCGGGTTGAGGGAATAGATGTAAAAAAGGATCTTCAGGGGCTTTTAGCTTATGGAGTAGAGCAAGGTTGTTTTATTAATCCACATGTAGTTCATGAGTTATCGGAATGGCGAAAATTTGGAGATAAGTTATGGGAATTAACATTGAATGATGATAAGACAGCAAAAAAGTTGGGAAAGTTATGGAGGGTGGTTCATAATGAATTGCTAAGGTATCAGGCTGAAAAAAGAGCTGCACAGGGCGCAATTGCGGCAAAAGAGAAAAACACCAGATATGGGGAGGAGGAAACTAAGTGGCCATTACCGCCTACGTTTCGTGAGCTTGTTTTACCACCTTTACGTTCCGAAGAGACGGGACAGGAAAGCTCAGAACGAGTTCTCCCTACCGCTCCCCTCGCTTCTGCCCTGAGTAGCCCTGACGCGTCCAGACAGACTGTGACGCCGGAAAGCGAGAATTCTACTCCTGGCTCAGAAGATGGGCTGGGGATAGAGATCGCTAAAGAAAGGTGTCGGGCTTGGAATGCATTGGCACGAGAGGGGTTAGAAAAAGGGGATGAGGAGATGACTCAGATGGCGACAGCAATGGCTTTTCCAGTTCAGTTTCAGCCGAACCCAGCTGGTGGACTAAATGCTACTGTTACGGCATTAGATTGGAAGCTTTTATCACAATTGCGCTCTACAGTGAGTTCTTATGGTGTTACTGGTGAACCGATTCGTCAAATGTTAGATTATCTCTGGAGCACTCAACTTCTTTTGCCTGCAGATTGTCGGGGTATAGCAAAGTTAATTTTCTCTCCTAGTCAGTGGTTGTTGTTTAATGCGCATTGGCAAGCGAGAGTGTTAGAATCGATAGCGGTACAGCGGCAAGCAGGAGATCCATTACAAGGGATTACAATGGATGAATTAATGGGGTTAGGACCTTATGCTAGAGTAGAAGCTCAAGCATTGCTCGGTCCGGATAAAGTGAGAGAGGCAATGAGGTTAGTGAGAGAAGCTATAGAGCAAGTGAAAGAGCCAGGCGGAGTTCCAATGTATATGGGAATTAAGCAAGGGAGAGAAGAGACTTTGGGCAGTTTTGTAGATAAGTTGGTAAATGCAATTGAAAGAGCAAGAGTACCTCTCTACATGCAGGGTGCTCTCTTAAAACAATGTATTTCACAAAATGGCAATCCTGCTACAAAGAGTTTATTGAATACATTAAGGGCACATTGGACTGTAGAGGAGGCACTTGAAAAAGCGTCATCGATACCTACTGGACCTCAGGCTTTTCTTGTAGAGGCAATAAAGAAATTAGGGGAAGGAATGAAAGAACAGGCTCAGGCTACTCAAAGTCAGGTTATGGCAGCCCTTGCGCCTCTCCAGACTTCAGCAGCAACAGCAGTTAAAGTGCAAACACCTAAAAAGGGGCAGCTACGGTGTTACCGATGCGGAGCTCCAGGGCATGTACGAAAGAGTTGTACAGCCAGAAATGTATGGTGTCAAACTTGCCGATCCAACTCCCATAATGAGGTGGCTTGCTGCAGACGGTCGGGAAACTCCACACGGAGCGCGTTCGCCGGCCGCCGCGCAACGACCAAAATTGCAGCCGCAGCGCAGTCCTTCAACCCGCCACCCGGGAAAGTCTCGGGTTGGACCTGGCAGCAGCAGTAGATGTTATTCTGTTAACAAATAATCCTCAAACAATATCTACGAATGTACGAGGACCTATCATTATTAATGGGAGAGCCATGGGAGCTTTATTATTAGGAAGATCATCGGCATCACAATGTGGACTATTTGTTTTACCGGGAGTTATCGATGCAGATTATGAAGGTGAAATCTATATTATGGCATATACACTGAATCCACCAGTAAAGATTGCACAGGGACAACGGATTGCACAGCTGGTGCCTCTGCCACAACTGACTCAAACAATACGACCAATAACTGAGGAGAGTCGCGGAAATAAAGGCTTCGGATCCACAGGAAGCCTGACCCTGCTAACACTGAATCTGAGTACGAGACCTAGGAAGACTGTTCACCTGTCATTTCAAGGTAACGCAATAACTGTGGAAGGATTGTTAGACACAGGCGCAGATTCCAGCATACTGTCGCCTTCTTCTTGGCCACAAGGCTGGCCATTACAAGAGCATACCACTACCATCACTGGCGTGGGTGGTTTAACTTTAGCTAATCGAACGCCGCCCCTACAATTAACAATTGAAGGACAAACAGTCACAGCGGTGCTTGCTGTAGTGCAATTACCTCCAGGGGTAAATTGCTTAATTGGAAGAGATGTGTTAGCACAAATGGGAATAGTTTTGACAAACGATCACCATTTATCCTAATGGCCATTGCTTGGACTTTCCCGATCCCTATAACTTGGACATCTGACAATCCAATATGGGTAAAGCAGTGGCCACTAAAAAGGGAAAGTCTTGAACAAGCACACTTGCTAGTACAAGAACAATATCAGCAAGGACATTTAAGATTATCTACTAGTCCTTGGAATACTCCGATATTTGTCATAAAGAAGAAATCAGGCAAATATCGACTTTTGCATGACCTTAGGGAAGTAAACAAACAAATGGAACCAATGGGGGCTTTACAACCAGGTATGCCGAATCCAGCTATGTTACCTTATGAATGGCCTATATTGATTGTGGACTTAAAAGATTGTTTCTTTACGATTCCGCTTCATGAAAAGGACATGCGCCGATTTGCTTTCACTTTACCGGCAATAAATAGAGAAGGGCCAGATCAACGGTTTGAATGGACAGTTTTACCGCAAGGAATGAGAAATAGTCCAACTTTATGTCAGATTTTTGTAGATGCAGCCTTACAGCCATTACGTCAAAAATGGACTGATGTTATAATTTATCACTATATGGATGATATATTATTTGCACAAAAAGAACCATTTACAGAAGCACAGATAAAAGAAATTGTAAACACCCTTGCAAAGCAAAGATTGGTAATTGCACCAGAAAAGATACAAAAAACAGCTCCATGGAAATATTTAGGATTGTCTTTGACGAAACAAATAGTAGCACCACAAAAATTGACAATTAATCCTGAAATTTCAACACTGCATGATGCTCAGAAGCTATTAGGAGATTTACAATGGCTAAAACCTATAGTGGGCATCCCAAACGAGCTTTTACAACAATTAAGACCACTGTTAAAAGGAAATGATCCTGCACAGGTAGTGTCTTTATCAGCAGACCAGAAGCAAGTGCTACAACAAATTATGGATCGTATTACTTCTGGACAAGTGCGTCGGAGAGACGCTGAGCTCCCCCTGGACATACTTGTGTGGATGGGTTCACAGCATTTGCTCGGAGCTATTACGCAGTCTAAAAAGAAAACGGGGGAGACATGGGTGCTAGAATGGATCACGCCAGCATTACAACAATCAAAATCTCTACTTCAAAAAATTGAGGCATTAGCAAATTTAGTAAAGAAAGGTCGTGTGCGAGTTATTCAAATAAGTGGAAGAGAACCTCAATTCATATACTGTCCAATGCAGAAGGAAACCATGCAGTGGTACCTGGCAAATAGCACAGCATTGCAGGAAGCCATGTTAAATGGGCCAATGATGTTGTCAACTGATCAATTATCTATGGAACCTTTGAGATGGTTAGGACAATTACATTGGATTGAACAGCCAAAAAGACAACAGGCGCCGATTCCGAATGCCATCACAGTTTATACAGATGCAGGAAAGAAATCTCAGACAGCAGCTATAACGTGGCAGGAAGATAATACATGGAAACACGAGATATTAAAAGCCACAGCACAAGACACACTACAAACTTTGGAACTGTTGGCAGTAGTTTGGGCGATGGTTAAGTTTAATGAACCATTGAATATTGTAACTGATTCTATGTATGTAGCGGGAATAGTAGCAAGGATAGAAGATGCAGAAGTCAGGGAAGTACAAAATAAGCGTCTCTATGAGTTGTTCTTACAATTACAGAGGGCCATAAAAATAAGGGAACAACCGTATGCTGTAATTCATGTTAGAAGTCATAAATGGGATATAGGACTTGGGGAAGGTAATGCTCGAGCGGACAAATTGGTATCCACTGTTATACATGTTCCCATGTCGAAAGACAAATTGGCAAAAGAAGCACATGACATATTCCACCAGAATGCAAAAGGGCTAAAAACACAGTTTGGCATCACAATGGCGGAAGCAACGGCCATAGTAAAAACATGCCCTGTTCGTAGTTTTCACAATAAAGGGGTTGGTATTGGAATAGGAGTTAATCCTAGAGGGACGAAATCTAATGAAGTATGGCAAATGGATGTGACTCACATACAAAGTTTTGGTAGACTTAAATATGTACATGTTACTATAGATACTTATAGCAAATATATATGGGCCTCTGCGCAGAGTGGAGAAAAGGCCACACAGGTAATTAGACACTTAACATGTTGTTTTGCAATAATGGGAGTCCCAAATACTATAAAGACAGACAATGGACCAGCATATGTTGGAAGTCGAATGCAAAGATTTTTAAACAAGTGGGGAGTGAAGCATGTAACAGGGATACCGCATTCTCCCACAGGACAGGCCATAGTTGAGAGAGCAAATGGTACCTTGAAACGTTATGTAGCAAAATATCAGGAAATACAGGATGTACAGGAAAGATTAGCAAAAACATTATTTGTAATGAATCACTTGTGTATATTTGGAGACGCAGAACAACCACCAGCTATGTTACATTATGAGAAGGCAAAAGTAAGTGAGGGAAGGAAAGAGATATGGGTAAATTATAAGGATCCAAAAGATGGATTGTGGAAAGGACCAGCTAAAGTAGTAATATGGGGAAGGGGATATCTTTGTGTTTCTACACCAACAGGCACCGTATGGGTTCCAGCGAGATGGGCGAAACCTGCCGCACCTCTCAATGACGCCAGAGGAGAGACAAGCTCATCGACAGCGACTGATTAACCTGGGGCAGGGGTTATGCTTGTGTCTCTGCAGATGCCGGCCCTCGCTGGGTTCCTGCTCGGTGTGTTCGGCCTGTGTTGGAACCTGCATCAGGGTGAAGGATGGGTAGTTCCACAACCCAAACAGAATGTCTGGGTGACTCTGCATTGAAAAAACTAACAAAGTTGGGATGTTGGCTTAGCAAACAGACTAATGCTACTTCTTTAGCTTTAAGTGGTCTTTTAACTGATGTTGATAGTGTTAGACATGCTACTTTACAGAACAGAGCAGCTATTGATTTTTTGCTCTTAGCGCAAGGACATGGATGTGAGGAATTTGAAGGAATGTGTTGCATGAATTTGTCTGACCACTCAGAATCTATTTTCAAAAGCATACAGCAGCTAAAGGATGGTGTCAAACATTTAACAGAAGATGATGGATTAGATTGGTTAACAAGGATGTTTAAAGGTTGGGGGCTTTCAGGATGGTTAATATCTCTGATCAAGTCTATAGGGGTCATGATCTTGGTAATTGTGGTTGTGCTTTTGATGTTGCCATGTATTGTCAATCTTCTGCAAAGGGCCCTGCAGAAGACTGCCTCTGCAATATTTTTAGCACAAGTGCAAAAAGAAAACGGGGGAGATGTGGAGCAGTTTGCTAACAACTGGCTACGTGAGAAAGGGCACAGCACCGAGGAACTGCTGACAACGGCGACGTGATGGGAGAATACCGAAAAGTATCAAAGAAGAACAAAGAACAGAAGCAGGACTATGTAGAAGGCCTTGCAGAAATCATAAGGGGAGAGATTGGTATTTAACCTTAGCAACCAATGTATCTAACCTTAGCAACCTATAAGGAGCTTGCTTTTTGCAATATGTATGAACTAATTATTGTGGATATAAAAGAAGTGTGAGTACTAATAAAGTTGAGCCTTTGTGCATTAAATGATGGCTGGGCTCCCTCTGCGTTCTTTCAACACTAACCTTAATTCCTAAAGCTAACCCTAACTCCTAACCCTAACCCTAACCCTAACCCTAACCCTAACCCTAACCCCTCCTAACCCTAACCCCTAATACTAGCCTTAGCTCTTAAAAACTAACCCTAAGACTGCCACTGTGCCTCTAACCATAACCCTAACCCTAAACCCTAAACGTAAACGCTAATACTAACTTCTAACCCTAACCCTAACTCCTAACCCTAACCCTAACCCTAACCCTAACCCTAACGCCTCCTAACCGTAACCCCTGATACTAGCCTTAGCTCTTAAACCATAAGTCTAAGCCTACCCCTGTTCCTCTAACCGTAACCCTAACCGTAAACCCTAAATGTAAACGCTAATACTAACATCTAACCCTAACCCTA